>NC_050077.1:68645217-78645217 GCF_009764565.3 Dermochelys coriacea
GCCCAAAAGTGTAGGTTTTCTCAATGACAGGTTTTAGAAAATATAATAGAAATGTTTAAAACAGTCCTTTTGCTGTTTGGATTTAAAAATCCTTTCCACAGTGTTTGGGCCCTATGTGTGCTAGTGTATATGAGTCAGAAAGTGTGAAAATGCCTATAAAGAAAAGTGAATCTGATCAGTCTGTGTAATTTTCCAACCAAAATGAAATAAGTAATTAAAAAACAAAACTATGTTTACTTAAATATTACAGTACAACAATCAATTATTTTATTAATTATACTTTCATCTTTAATGACCAGCACTTGCACTGCAGGTCACTAAGGTCGTACTGACCTGGCCAGTATGACAGGCTCATCATTTAACACAGATTAACTTGATTCCCTCTCCTTCCCAGCTAACTAAATGTAACCAGGCTTACCCTCAACATCCCTCTTGCAGGATTTATTTTGTAATTTTCTTCATCAAATCTATTGTAGGTAAAACAAAGGAAATCCTGTGTTTATGGCTGAGATCCCCTTTTTGGCTTCCTTGCAATATTTCCAGGGTCTGGTGATTTAGATGAGCAAGTTTTAGCCCACAAAAGCTTATGCCCAAATAAATTTGTTAGTCTCTAAGGTGCCACAAGGACTCCTCATTTTTGCATGTTCTATGTGTGTGTGCCATTTTAAAGAGGGATCATGTCCCTTTGCAATGCCCACAGCACCTACAGTGACCATGTGTTAATTTCTCTTCAACAATCACTTTCTTTTGCAAAAAGAAAAGGAGTACTTGTGGCACCTTAGAAACTAACAAATTTATTTGAGCATAAACTTTCGTGACGGTCTGGATTATCCTCAGTTAGCCATGGGATGATGTCGTATCTCCCAAATGTGTGCATTGACAGCAGCAGGAGCTGTGGAGGCAGTAGCTTTTCTGCATCCTATGTTGGCAGCCTCAGCAGTCTCTTGTCTTAAGCAGTTCTACCATCAGTTCTCCATGCCTGCTAACAGCTTCTGAGCATAACCCACAGGTGGAGGCAGTCTCTTCGAGGCATAATACCATGTACAGTGTTCACTCTATTATGTGTTGATCTTTTTCTTGTTAGTTTTTGTGCCCAAAACACATATCTCTGCTTGTTGTTTAAAATCCATGCTCATAGGCTAGTATAGCCACCATCGTATGTTAGCAAAGATTAGGCAGAGAATGACGTGCAGATGACCTGTATACTGCCACGCATATTGGGCCAAATTCTGTGCTGATTTATACCCCAGTTAATTCAATGGGATTTTAGGGGCTATAAATCAGCACAGAATTTGGCCCAAGAGGGACAATTTTCCAAAGGAATTTGTCCTGGAGGAGTGAGACACCCCCTCCCCTCCCCGCCCGCACCACCACACACACACATAATAAACTAGAATATGATCCTATGTTTGGTACAGGGGTATGTCAAAGCATAAAATCGTAATTGAGTACTTGGAAATCTATATTTCAATATTTATCTAGCGGAACAATGATTAGGGCTTCTGAGTGGTTGGGGCTGAGAGTTGTGGGTAGGGTTTCAAGAAATTAAGGATTCTGTGCATATTCCTCTGTCTGTTTTTACTAATGTACAAATACATGGAGTGTACATATATAATTAGTTTGAAAACAGGAGAAATTTACATTTGTAATAATTATATATATGAAGGTCCACTCTTTCCTCTGTCCACATCTTGTGCTCCCTAGAATTTGTATATCAGTCAGACCTCAAAGCTAGTGCAGGCTTCCTCGGAGAAAAGTCTTTTCTACTATATTATTTTGTTATAAATTATAATGATCAGTTTAATCTAAAATTACTCTCTAAATATATTTTTCAATAAATTGAAATGAAACTTACCAGCAAAGTCTAAAGTTAACAGCAAAAAATCTGTATAAATGTATACATTGAATTAAAGAAAAGGAGTACTTGTGGCACTTGTGGTACTCTAAGGTGCCACAAGTACTCCTTTTCTTTTTTGCGAATACAGACTAACATGGCTGCTACTCTGATACATTGAATTGTAATTGGATTGCTTTTTATTTTTATTTCCCTTGGTTAGTTCTTCAATAAACTCCATTTTGGAATGTGAAATCCTAACCAAGGTTGCTCCTGCTGTCATTGAAATCTTTGGGAGCTTTGCCATTTAATTAATTGGGAAGAGGTCTATGCCCTAGTATTACAGAGGCATAAACTAAAGCTCCCTACCCCCATCCTCAAGTTGCCTAAACTTGTGTATTGTATTTCAGTGGTCACTTTGAAATAGAAAAAGTGATTATTCACACTACTTCTACATATCAGTGTTTCCTGTGCTCATTGCCCTAACAGAGAGGCTCTAATTAGGCAACAAAGACTAGTTTAACTCCAAAGCCGCTAAAGTACATCTGATGCTTCAGAAGATCAAATGTTTTGAACTGCTGATTCACAAGTTTATTGTAGTCCAACTGGCAACTGACAAAAGGCCCAAACCTGCAAGCTGTGAAGCACTTTCTTTAAGGTGCTGGGTGCCCTCAAATCACTTTGAAGTGAGGAGGCACTCCCTACCTGGCAGCAAACACCTCTCTCCAGTGCAGGTAGATCAGTTTATGACCTCTGAAGTCTACAATAATACATGCATGAGTATGCAGTTATCTATACACATAGATAACTGTATGGATACAGGTGTATCATTATAGACTGATGACTGCTTGAAAATCTCAACTGAGTACAGCAAAATATGGATAATAGAGTGATTTTTGGAAATGTATGTTAAAATCCTATTGGAAGTCTATAAAAGAGTTTATTGCTTAATATCAAATGATTTCAATGAGGTTTTCACAGTTGTGTATATATAGAATAATTAATAGAATCTAATTTCTAAATTTGATTTAAAAGTACACAGGTTACGGTTGCTTAATTTTTGTGGAACAAGCTATATTCTTATGTACTATACAAAAGAAAAATTCAGATTTTAATCAGTGTGGTATATAGAACATTCTTTACTTACTTTAACTGTATTTTAAACATTTCAGCCAAGATTTGCACATGCAATTATAGGATTTGTGTGTTTTGGCAGTTTTGTGAGAACAAATCAGGATCAGAGCCTTAGAAGCTACTCATCACCATTTAGACCTTATAGCTGAATTTCAGTTCCACTGAAGTCAATGGTAAATTCCCATTGGAGCAGGATTTGATCCTTTCAGAAAATTTCACTATGGCAAATAAATCCTGATCCAGTGTGTACAGATAATATTTGTTCCCAAAATGTTTTTGTAAGTGAGTTACTGTTACATGTTTCTGCTGATAAGAAAGCGGTGTAATTATTAGTGAAGAAACAAATCAATTAAATACAAGTCTTACTAAATGTGTCCGTAACTTTACTGCTGCAGGTATGATTGATTTGTTGTCTTTATATCTTTATAGTCTTCTATAATAATGTACCAGGAAAAGTGGCTTGGTTAGCTTTAAATTGAGGAAAAATTAGAGATTTTTATATTTACTATTACTGCCTTTCAGTCTCTGATAAAGTTAAAATACAGTAAAGTGCTTTTGCCTTTTAGCTGTAAGGGTCTTTCTGCCACCCATATCTGAGGGAATAATGTGGCCTACTTACATTAGCATCAATGGGAATTGCCTGTGTAAATCTACCTGCCATGAATGGGTGAATAGAAGATCTTGTCCTTTAGCTTTCCCTTTGTATTTTTGTCTCATTCACTTTTATCCATCACTACAGGTGCTAATTTTGAACCTGCATTAATGGTGGAAATGCTAGATTTCATTTGTGCCTATATGGAGTTTTTATTTGACTGTTAGGGTTCTTTATATTTTGAGAGGTAATCCGAGCCATGGAAACTACATTTGTCAGAAGAAAATTTCAGCTAGAGTATGACTTTAGAAATATCCTTTTGTGAGAGAATCATGAAAGTTTCCATTTCATTTAGAAACTATTTCCACTGTTTGCCTGAAAAGGGCAAATAAATCACTATCACTTTAGGAGTTAGCACAAGGGTCTGAGTTTCAGGACTTATAATTACTATTGCCTCTGCCGTTGATTCACTGTGAGATCATGAGTAATGCATTTAACCTCATTTACGCTTCAGTATTGCCATCTGCAAAATGGGACTAATGATACCTACTTCATAGGGGTATAATGAAGCTTAGAGGCTTGATGTTTCTAAAGTGGTGTCATATCCTGAGATGCAAGTCATGATGTAAGTGAAAAATATTGTTACTGCTGTTTTCTAATTAATCAATATACAATAATCTTACTGCTCTAGTGCAAACAAACATATAATTACAAGCTGCTTACAGTCAACAGTTTTCCCAATTCTCATCTCCACATAGAATTTCAGCCCTCCTGTATATTGGGATACAACAAACAGTATCATATTGTGCCTGAATCTGCATTCCTTACACACTTAAAACTACCACTGTCTTCCATGGGACTTTTGAGTGTGCAAGCAATGAAGTATCTGACATGCATGGCTAGGTCTTGGAAGTACCAAAGAAGAATGTACATTCGCTATATCATACACATAGGCCCAACAGTTTGCACCAAGGGCAGGGCAAGGAATCTTGAGTTCAGAAGTTTTTGCTATTGTAGAGATAATACCACTGCAACGCTTTTTGATTTAATTTCCTCTGTTTTGTTTTTTAATGGTGGTGTAAACATCTAAGTAAATTGAGAAGAATATTAGAACCTGATCCAATAATCCTTCCTCATATGGCTGGTGCTACTGAATTAAATGGGACTACTTATATGAGTAAGGATTGCAGGATTGAGGTCTGACATTACAAGGGAAGTTGTGAGGGTAGAGATTTTGGCAATATAATTCTGTCAGTTGTTTATAGGGACAGCGTGGCATGCTCTTGGCACTCATGTCTGTGGTTTGGTTTGGGAAAAGATGACATTGTTGTGGCTCTGAAGGTCGCCGAATGCTGCATCTTTTAATATGAAAAGCTTTACTGTAGACAATGGGACTTTTGTATGAGTCACTGCTGTAATTATGTAGTATAGAGTGTGCAACATAAACCCATTTTTTTGTAACTTTGCATGCATAATTACCAATATTGTGACAAACTGTGGTAAATGCACATGACCAATCACGTGTCTGATTTGCTCAGTTGGTCATGCTTGTGTGAAAATTGAGGCCACAAGGAATATTTAAAAGCATTGGGAAAATTAATTGCTGCACAAGTAGAGATTGTATGTTTGAAACCTAACAAACATCTTATTTTTTTCCAGATATGTCATTTACTAAAAGATCGGTCATATAAAATTATTAAATCACTTTCTAGTTGAGGAATTTGAACATTTTTTAAGCCATAAAAATACAATTTTCCATATTTCCAAAAGAATTGAATTAAGGGCCCAGTCCAGCAAAATATTTCTTCAACCTTCTTAGTAACACTATTCTTGGATGGCTCTACAGCAGGTCAACCTGCTGAAGAGAAAAGGTGGTTTGCGGTGGAATCCAAAAGCAAACAAACCTCTTCAGAAGTGAGGTGCACAGCGGCACATAACTGGAGCCTCTCACTTTCCATGCTACTCTACTGTCTATGCTTGTCCTGCCCATCTATGTCAGCTACCCAAGGGTTGCCGCATGGTTGCTGTACAGTTACAACTTGACTCCAGATGAGGAAACAGCTGCTAGGGGCCAGGATCATTACAAGTTTAAAGATTAGAAGTACCTGGAAGTGGGGTCTTCTGTTCCTACCTCAGTGTGTATCTCCATTGTATTATTGGACTACCTTTCCCCAGTTTTGATCTTCAGACCTAATGGCTCATTTCATCTTCTCCCTGGCTGAGCAACAGAGCAGTGTGCCAAGAATAGACTGCTTCAAGTTTCACTTCTTCCCCAGCTAGCCATCATCCAGTCATACAGAGAATGACCTCCCCACCATTAGGATATGTTCAGTGCAACATCCCCTGATGTTTTCCCCGTAATGCATATATGCCTGTTGGGTTGGGCACTCCTCCCTGTGTGGACCTTGGCAGCCATGGGATGCCTACTTCTGCATGGATGTCTAATAGGGATTTCTATGGCAATTATGGAGGCAATAATTCCATGAGGGAAGTGGAATAATCTTTTGAAGTTCCCTAGCAAAGCATGTCAATGGAGCATTCATAGCCTTCTCCATGGCTGAGGGCCTATCTAGAGGGTAGGGCCATATATTTGCATGAGCACACAAATACATTTAGGATAAGAACTTGTATGTCAAGTGTCAGGGCCATGTAAATGAAAATTAAAGGAGGGAGACTGAATTGTAATTTGGTGACCTATCTTAGGGTCCTGATGTTAAAAACAATAGTTTACTGCATACATCAGAATCCATCATTTATTTATAATAGAATCCGGCATTTATCTCTATTCATTATTCTCTTGTGTAGGTACAAAAACACTTAAATAAATAGCTTAAAATGCCCTGAATATACGAATAAAGTTTTGAACCATTGTGTAAAGAATTGTTTTATGTTCACTTAGTTTTTAAAGTTTTATATAGAATTATCTTATCTTTATGACACTTATTGTAAAGACTTGTCTTTTTACTGGCAGAGGCAAGGTATGAATGTTAAAGGGAATTCATTGTAGTTGAAGGCGGTAATATGCCTGTTCATTCAAAGTAGAATGTACAACTAATTACATTTTAATTAAATCTCTAACATCAATAGCTGTTTTAAAGGGTCATTTAAAGCTACATTTAGTTTTAGTATTGTTTAAGATCCTCTTTCCTAATGTGCATCTGTATTCATGTATTTTTTCCTCTTTAAAAGTTCCCTCCACCTTGCCCAAGGTATCAACTGCTGCTGGTATATATTAAAGACTAAGTGCTGGTAAAATTAGTTGTTGGGTTTTTTTTCATGCCAGCTATAACTTTTATAAGTAGAGAGCAAAAAGACATGAAACTACCAAAACTGAATTTGTTCTCTTTGTCTTCTTCAAACAAAAACTTCCAGTCCCTCAATTTCAAGAACCAAAATTTTGCATGCTAATTTTAAGCCCACAATGATTTACTTTGTATGTCTGGTTCTAAGCCCATTTGTGATGGGTGTACTTGCCCCGCACTGGACAAGAAGGGGTTAATTCCACACTCTGGGCAGAGGAAGCCACACCTCTCCACCCTTACTGGGCTTGCTCCAACTGGAGTACAAGTATGAAAGGGAGTAGCTCAGCTCAGTCTGGGCTTACTGCTGAGGAGGGAAGATGCTCGCTGCACGTTCCAGTCTAGGAGTTGCTGAAGCCCCAGAATGTGGAAGCCAGAGATGCCGAGACTCAGGTGGATAACCAGATGCCTGTGGATGCCCGAGCGGGGTTGGAATCGCTGGGAGCTACCCACACCTAGAAACCTGAAGATGCCTATTTCTTCGAGAGATACAGTAGGAAGTACCCCAGAGGGGACTAGCCATTGTGCTGAAGGACGTCAGCGTGTTTCGGTAAGATCCCCGCTGACTCAGTGGTGAACACACTTACACCTGACAGGGCCCTGGACTGTGACCTGGTGGAGTAGGGAGGGCCAGGATCCCACTACCCTAGTCCTAACTCACCCCTAGGTGGTGGCCCACCCCCATCTGGCTATTAAGTCTCATAGCCCTGAAGGAGGGGGCAGCCATATTGGCCCTGGCCATCAGGCCACACAGCCCTGAAGGAGAGGGAGGCCATATTGACTCTGACCATTGGGCCACACAGCCCTGAGGAAGGGGGCAGCCATATTGACTGGCCATTAGTCACATAGCCTTGAGGGAGAGTAAACTGAATTCGGCCACCAGGGCTCATAGCCCTTCCAGGAAGGGTGACCTTATAGACTTTGGCCACTAGGTCCTACTGTCCTGAGGCTGGGGGTAGATCAGTGAATTTAGCTGTGGGGGCTACCACCCCCCTACCCTGCCCCAAAAGAGTAATGGGGTGAACTTGCCCCATGACATGATTGAAAATAGGGTTCTTTAAAAATTGCAGCTGTTAATTATGAAGCCAGGTCACAAATATCTGTTTAAAGTATATGGTTCATATTGTTTTTACTTGTTTCTTCTTAAGGTAACATAGAGGCAGTATCAAGTATCCTGTATTTGGTTTGTGTGTGTGTGTGTGTGGGGGGAGGGAATCCAAATGAAATATGTAACAAAAAATCAAGAGCCATAATTGGCACAGTTTCCACTAACTTCAATGGAATTTGTGCCAACTTACACCACGACAGAATTTAGTCCATACAGTCTAAATTTTATGACTATTTCTTACTGTTATTTATATTTTAATTTCCAGGAGTGATATTAGGCAGATGCAGGAATGGAGAAAGGAATGTTCCTGGTCACAGATTGGCTCTGTGGAGTCTACCCCAGTCCTAAATCCCTCAACCATGCCAATGTCACTCCCATTGTGTCTTCTGAATGCAACTCTACATGTGCCATTGATCTGAGCTCAGCACAGCATGGCACACCCATGCATAGCCCCACCACGTCCAGCTACCACTGTCTCTGGCTCAGACAGTGGAACTGGATTTGCCTTTTATTGGTCAGATACATCCTATTAAAGAGACACAGCTCTATACTGCACCCATTGAAATCAATGGCAAAACAACCTTGACTTTAACTGGAGTAGGTCTGTTAACGGTTAACCAGGATTTTGAATAGGAATGAGTTGATTGCTTAACTCTGCTCATCTCACTGCAGCAACTTTAATGCATCTCCCAGTCTCTGCAGATTATGGCCTTAGAGCCAGTGTAACTGACCACAGTAGGATCATTAATGGGATCCCCTAGTGGCACAAAGCTGGTGCAGGTGGTGTTTAGACTCCTCTCTTCCTGCTGCTGTTAAAGGGAGTGTAGCCCTAGCGTTCCTATGCCTGATGATTCCTGGATACCATATTGGACTCCTCAGGCTATTCACTGTCATCGTAACTTACTGCAGTTGAGGGACAAGCCCTGTGGCAAGGAAGTCCCGTTTGCCCCCACCCCCAACCTGAACTGCACAGTGGGCTCCTCAACCATAGCCAGGAATTCAGGCCCTCTTGTGCTTCAGATCTGGAGTGAATATTTCAAGTGCTGATTACTGTATTACTGTGCAGAAATATGTAGCTAATATCAAGTGCCAATTTTAATATCTAAGTGCCAATTTTCTATAAATATCAAAATCCATTAATCATGAAAACTCTGACAGACTTGCAAGGTAGCTAAATGACAAGTTGGAATGCCAATTTGTTTTGTTAAGACTGCATAATCCAAAAATAACAATTCATTATCCATTTCATGAGGCTAGCCAGGAGGATCAGAAAAACTTGATATTAGCAATGTCTGAGGCTAATAGAATTGATGTAATGGAAGTGATATGACAGCAAAGCTGTAAAACAGTTGAAATTTCCAGTCACTATCAACAAATGAATGTGGCTTCTATCAGAACTAACAAATATTAAAAAGAAGCACATAGTAAGACCAATATATTCCTGGTGTAACCCCACTGAAGCTAATGGAGTTACACCATGGATTAATTTGACACATTCTCTGCTGTAAAAACAAGTCATTACATGATTCTAGGGCCCTGTCTCCTCTCACTTACACTAGTTTTCCACTGTTGAATAGCGCCATTTCCAATTTACATGGGTATTAGAAAGCTATTGATCCTTTGTGTTTTACAGGCATATGTCCTTGTAGACAAACCGGGCTGATTTTGCTCTCACGTTGGTGTAAATCAGGAGTAACTCCACTGAAGTCAGTACAATAACGTGGATTTAAAACCAGTTTAAATGACGGAAGAATCAGGCCCACAGGGTATTAGCCTCTCTCAATTACACTGGTGTAAAGCCAGCATAGTTCCATAGAAATTACTTGACTTGTTTTAGCTCTACACTGGTGTAACTGAGAACAGAATCTGGTCCTCAAAGGTCGGGCTATGAGAAGGCTGTTTCTGGTCAATCAGATGACACAAGTTCTTGCTAAAGTAAAAAAAAAATTTTATTTGCAATAATTCAAAAACAAAAATATTAACTAGTGTAGCATTTCTGAAATGCGGTGAAGATCCCTGCTGCCTGTATTCATGGGGTACTAGCCATTCCTAGGGTAGCCTTTGCTCCAAAAGAACCACATTGATTATTGAATTATTGGTGCAAGGGGTCCAAAGGGTGGAATTTAACTCAAGGCAACTGCAAATATTTTTGAGAAACTCAGAGAGAAAAACCCTATTTTATGTCTTGTTGCTCATATACAGGACAGAGAGTGAGGAGAACTCCATTCTGCTTGCAGCTCTGCTTAGGAGCCCTGTGTGACTTTGAGTAAATCACTTAATTTTTTTGCCTCAGTTTCCCCAGTTGTAAAATGGGGAAAGTTGGGAGATTAAATTAATTCATAGTTTAAAAGTGCTTAAAATCCTAATTTGGAGTGTATCATAGCAGTACAAAGCATTATGTTGCTATGAGAAGCATTAGAATTGGCAAACATTGTTAGGCCATAGTGTCCAGCAATAACTTCTCTTTACTATCCTGCAGGTAGAGAAAAAGGGACACTAATAAACATACAGCAGCTAGCCTGACAATGGCTGCAACAACTCAGAGCATTTTGATTTGTAAGTCTCTTGGAATTTGCTTAGTGTGTTACTATTTCTCCTTGTTAGCAGCAGATTGAATTGCATAAAACAATTCCAGTAGCATAACAGCTACATGGTATTAGAAGAAATACCAATCACTGCAGTATTGCTTTAGATACACTGCATACTAACATCCAAAATTTACCAAGGCCACTTATTTATATTTCTGAAGAATCATAAGTAAGGTTACGTGATATTAACAAGGGACTATGTCTTGTATGTTGAGTTATTTACATATTGAGTAAGTGGATTTGGTTTTTTTTTTATTTGCCTGTAAAATATTTGAATTGATTTTTTGGCATAGAAATTAAGATGTCAAATTGGACTAACAATCACAAATACAGGATACAAAAAGCATCTTCTTGACATTTATATAATTTTCAGTTTTATTTAGCAATGAGTAGTCACACAAAACTCTTTTGTCCTCCTCCATTACTAAAAGTGTAGTCCCAAAATGCCCTCTCCCCAACCTTTGACCACACAGTTCATCATAGTTTACAGATGACATGTGAGGGGAGATGGCTGAGGTGCCAGAATAATGGAATCTGATTCCTCATAGCATACAATGTTAAAAGTTGAGTGAAATCCTGGCTTCACTAAAGTCAACGAGAATTTTGTAATAGACTTCAGAAGAGTCAGGATTTTACCCCACATGCTCTGTGTGTTCAGGAGGCAAGTAAATGTTCCCTTTCCTTCGCCATAATACTAATGAAGTTTCATCATGCAGATCTGTTCCAAGTAGTTGATAACTTGATGAATCTGTGCTGCCTCCAGTCGGCTACAGAGTCAAGTTTTTCTTGTGAAGAGTTTTCAAGTTACTTTCCAAAGAAAATCATGTTGATTTGTGTGGCATATTGAGGACTGTGTTGGAATTGCAAGCTAACCCTTTAAGAACAAGGGGGCTTCCAGGTCCAGCTTGCAGGCTGGAAGCTTTGTAGAAAAGTGTGGGAGCAGAGTAGGTCTGGAAGGAGCCAGCTTAAAGCAACGTGGGATGAGTTGTGCTTCTCTGCCTCTCTCTGTTTTTGAGTTCTTGTGTGGTGTTGTTCTCAATTCCCAGAAATAAAGTAGCGCTACAACCTTCCAGCAGGAGTATTTATGTTTTTATCTACTTCTCTGTTTGTATGCTGTGAAACATAACAATTTGGATTGCAGAAGAATGATTATTTGGACCTTGTGGAGAAGCAAGGCTGGCCCAAGAATTTCATTTCTTTATTTTCACTATTTATGTGCACTACAGTCTGCAGTTTTGTTCTGTCCCTCTTTTCCTGCTTCACCCTTCTTTCTTGGGCAATTAGAATCTTATCTGGATCTTTCCAAAAGATCCAAGTTTTGGTTTTGCAACATTTTAATGGATTTTTCAATTGTTATAGCAGAAGCATATATGACTTGCAACTTCTGTGGTCAACACCGGTTCACTCAGCCCTCTTACAATGCACATTTTAAGATTATTTATCTGTTCATTTCCTTTTCACTGTCTTTAGTCACATAGGTTAGCATTTCAACATCTGTCTTCTAGTTCTTTGCCCTGGGGTTTCTTCTTTCTCTTTCTGTTCCTGGTTTGAACAACAATGATGTCTACGCAGAATTCACATAAGAAAACCAGCATGCACATACTTACCAAATGCCTCCAAATCATCCGTCCATATGAGTTCTTAGTATGGATTAGCTTCCCTGCATTTCTATATGAAAACTACCAAGGGTTGAGGAGTACAGGCCACTTCATGATAGACTGATATTCATATGGTCAAGGCAGCTACCTTATAGTTCTCATGCCTTATTGACCCATTTTGGTATGTTGACATTTTCCTATTTTCACACCTGCTTGTAATAATTTTTCCATTGTTATGAGATTGTTTACAGTAATTGGACAATGCTCAGTTATTGCAGTCGCATAGCTATACACTTGATTTCTTTCTTCTTTTCTACTTGTGACACTAAACATAAAGTAATTTTAAAATGTCTTTAAAATAATTATATCCTGTAATGGAATGTATGGCCTTTTAAGGCCAGAGGAGGAAGTCATGGGAGACCAGGCAACCCCATTCCAGGATTTCTATGGTAGACTCAGTCCTAGGGAATGAAAGAGACATATAATGAGAGAGAAAAAGAGGAAATGGTTCTTGTGTAAAATGCAAAAACCACACAAGTATTCAATAAATATTTCTGTACTGTTAGGAAAGAACCAGGATGATGGACTCATGGGGTCATTGGAGGAGGATGAAGTACTTTCCAGTCCATAGGGGAATGAGGAGAGTGTTAGACAAAGTCTACTAAGGAAAAACATTTTTAAATCAACAGGTTTAGATAATTTGTGTCCAAGAATCCTGAAAGAGTTGAGCGAGGAGATCTCTGGCCCTTCTGTTGTTAATTTTTAATAAATCTTGGAATACTAGGGAAATCCCAGAAGACTGGAAGAGTGCTATTGTTGTGCCAATATTCAAGAGCAAGTAGGTAACTCTAGGCCAGCCTGACATCTGTCCTGGGCAAAATGATGGACGAGGGATTAAAATAAGACAGGTTTCAATTGATAAAGAATTAAAGGATAGGAATATAATTAATTCCAGTCAACACTGTTTTATGGAAAATTAGGTTTTGTCAAATAAACCTGAATTCATTCTTAATGAGATTACAAACCTGGTAAAGGTTAACTACATAGGTATAAAACATTTAGACTTTTGTGAGTGTTTGACTTAGTACTGAATGACATTCTGATAAAAAGGCTAGCGCTATACAATATCAATAAAGCACACATTAAATGGATTAAGACCTGGCTAACTGACAGCTCTCAAACAGTAGTTGTCAGTGGGGAGTTATCACTGAATGGGGGAATTTCTTGTGGGTTCCGCAGAGATCGCTACTAGGCCTTATGCTGTTCAACATTTTCATCATTGATCTGGAAGTAAATATCAAATCCCAGCTGATACAGTTTGCGGCTGACACAAAGACTGGTGAAGTGATAAATAATAATGAGGAGAGGGCAGTCATACAGAGCAATATGGTAACTGGGCCCTCAAACAAAATGCACAATTATACATCTAGGAACAAGAAATGCAGGCCATACCTATAGAATGGGGATCTCTTTCCTGGAAAGCATGACTCTGAAAATGACTTAAGGGTCATACTGCACAAGCAACTCGACATGAGTGCCTTGCCATGGCAAAAGAGGCTAATGAGCTCCTTGGATGTATATACGGGGATAGTGAGTAGGAATAGGGAGGTGGTTTCACCTCTGTATATGGCATTGGTGAGACCAATACTGGAACACTTCATATGGTTCTGGTGTCCAGATTTTTAAAAGGATGTTGAAAAGTTGGAGCGGCTGCAGAAAAAAGCCAAAAAAAATGATGCCAGAGCTGGAGAAAAAGGCCTTATGGTGAGAGACTTAAAAAGCTCCATCTGTCATAAAAGATATCAAACATATCAAAAAGATTGAGAGGTGACTGGATTACTGTATGTAAGTACCTTCATAGGAGAAAATACAGGATATTAAAGGGCTTTTTAATCTAGCAGAGACAGGCATATGAAGAACCAGTGGCTGGAAGCTGAAGCCAGACAAATTCAAATTAGAAATTAGGGACAAATTTTTAACAGTGAGGATGATTACCCACAGGAATAAAATACCATGGGAAGTGGTGGATTCTCCATCTCTTGATGACTTAAAATCAAGACTGGGTGCCTTCCTGGAAGATATATGTTAGCCAAACACAAGTTACTGAGCTCAAGAGAGGGATAACCGGGTGTAAGTTAATGGCCTGTGATATACAGGCAGTCAGAGTAGGTGGTCAATAGCCCATTCTGGCCTTAAACTCTATGAATCTATGAGGTAACTGTTGGTGTCTGGAAAGCTCCCATCTACTATTTTCTTCAGGGCCTAGGACCAGGAACCCTTAGTTTTTTTTTTATAATGTAAAACGTTTAATTTAAAAATGTTGACACTACAATATATAAAATAGCTATTATAAATAGGACAGGCAGGGCTTCCATTTCTCTCAGCTAATCAGGATAACTTCTGGGGAGGAGTACAGAGTATAACCTTCCTCTTCCCTCATAACAAGGTAGATGCTAGCAGGAAGAGGACTAGTTGCCTGCTAGCTTTTCCTGGGCTGGGGTGAATGAGATGGATCTGTTTGATTCTATCTCCAACCTGTGGAGGAGCACTGGGAAAACCCTACCCCTAACAGGTATGCCTGGTTGTAAAGATTTTGTTTCAAGATTTGTTTATTTGAGAGCTTTTGCTGCCTGTCTGGGCAGAGCTAGGTGGAGATAATTTAAGGGCCAGCTGTGAGAAGTGGCTCAGGGTCACGGATTGCTACATATTCCTTTTAAATCTTCTGCTCGAAGACTGGCAATATAATTCACATCTAGCTACAACCCTCAGAGACTGAAGACTGAAATGTGTGTGCTTGTGAGGTGGAGGTTTCCTCTTGTTTTGCAGCATTATATGAACAATACACAGAAAAGCTAGAAATTAGAAACTGGAATTGAAAGCAGCATGTAACACCAGAGAGAAAAAGCCAAGCTACAAATAAAAAGGAACACTGAACTTCCTTAGGACCAGCAGCTAACAAAGCTATATATATAAAATACACACCGAGCGAGAAACAGAAGAGAGAGAGAAGAAAAGATAACCATGGGGAAGGAAGGTTTCAGACCATAAAGTTCCAGTAACCAGGAAAGTAACACATTTAAAATCACTTGGGTGACCAGTTCAGAAAGCTACTTCTGAAATAATACTCTAAGTAGTGAGAAAAAGGGAGTTTAATGTAGGGGAAAGACTCTGTTAGTGCAAAACATTTTGGAGAAGTAGTTCTTTGTCCAAACGGGAAACAAGGAGGCTTTGTTTAGAAACCAAAAAGGGGTTTGTACTTAACAATGCCACAAATGTCCTAGGTGAGCATCTGAGATAATGCCATAGGAGAATAAAAAAAATGTATGTCAGCATAGAGTTAGTGAAAGGAATTACACTACGGGAAGTCACAGGAAAGTATTGGCCAACATAGTCTAACCGGTAAAAGCCTCTTGGTCTACTAAGGAGCTAAGGAAAAATGCCTGTTCACTTCAAGGATCAGCAACTACATTTCAGCTTGTATCAGGAAAAACCTGCAAGGGAAACAAATGGGAATAAAAACCGTACATGCTTTGAAAACCAAACAAAGTTTAATCATTTTTCTGCCAGAGAATTGTGATTAAGAGAAAGAGGAAACTAGATTAGACCCTAGAAATTAGAGGGGAATAGATGAGAAAATACCTTTGCTAGCTTGAGCCTGATTTTAAGAAGTAGAGAGCCTTCCTCCCCCACACAACACCATTTGAAGTCAAAGGGAGCTCAGCACCTCTGAATACTGGGTCCTTAGTACTGTACTAAGATTTCACAGTTGAAATCTTTGGGCACAATTATGATTGTGAATTCATAGTATCAACTAAATATATTTATAACTTTTCCTTGGGGGAAATATTTGATTTGATTTATCTGACAGCATGTTAATTTTGCAAAAGAAAAATGAGATGGGAGCAGAGAGGGAAAGTTTTGTGCCTATTTGCAGTTTTATGTTTTATACATGAACATAGAGAATGTGTATAAGGAAATAAAACATCTAATGTGAAAAAAAATCTGTACGGGAAAGGCAATATTCACATCCAAAAATGCATCAGACTTTTGTGAACATAAACCTGGTGATAAGAGATCTCCATTCAGTTCACAAAGTTCAGAGTTTGAATCTTCATTGGATTTTTAAGAATAGTTTGCCCTCAGTTGAATGAAGTCTTTCTAGTGTCTCATCTACACAGGGACATTTGTACTGACTTCACCAACCAATTTGCCTGCTTTAGTGCAACTCCTCAGGGCAAATGTTCTAAGCTGCTAAATCCGTTGGGTGCCAAGTTAGAGATGCCAGCGGAGCTCCCCAATAGCAGACCGCTTTTTAAGGTGTCTGTGGCTCTTTATACACCAATTGAATCCTCCATCCCTGCCATGAGGAGGCATCCTGGGGCATTTGGGGAGCAAGTAAGGGGCATGGTGGAATAAAGCTCTTATATACCTAGTCCTCGACTGGTGTAGCATAAGTTAGAGCTACTCCCCTGCAGCTCTAGTGCAGCAGTTCTCAAACGGTGGGTCACGACCCCAAAGTGGGTTGCAACCCCGTTTTAATGGGGTCACCAGGGCTGCCGTTAAACTTGCTTCAGCCCTGGGTGCTGGGGCTCAAGCTTCAGTGGTGGGGTCAGGCTATAGGCCCTCTGTTGGGGGCTGAAGCACTTGGGCTTTGGCCCCTCTCCAGAGGTGGTGGGGTGTGGGCGGGCTCAGGCTTCTGTCCCCTCTCCTGGGGTCAGGTAGTAATTTTTGTTGTGAGAAGGGGGTTGTGGTGCAATGAAGTTTGAGCCTCTAGTGTGTGCAGGGGTTGGATGCCTCAGGATCAGGAAGATCCTGATTACACCAGGTGTACAGTTTACCCCTGTTTCAAGCTCTGCCTCTTCCTTCAAAGTAAATAGCAGCTTTGCTGACTAGTTTAGGGTTTTGCACTGAAGGCTGTAATTGGAATTTATCCCCATTGTTAGACAAGGCCTATTTTCTTTCAACTTCATCCTTAACACAGAGTTATTTTGCAGAACTAAAATAAAAATAAATAACTGAAATAAACTTAGATTGATTCAGGGGTTACAATGGTATCCACTGAGTTAGTGTTGTATAATTTCTTCTTCATTAACACAAGTGAAATGGACTGATGAAAGATACATGAGAGCAAGTGAATGTTTTGTGTCTGCACACCTGTACTTATGACTTACATGTTGCAGTTTATTGAGAGCACTCGGGAGGTAAACACAATGAGGAACATAGATCTGAAAGAGAACCAGTCTTTTAACATCTACATTTAATTTGAAAAGGGCAGAGAAACCCCACCACCACTATTCTTAATTACATTTAGAAAACTTCAATTTGGTTACTTAAAAAAGAGAGAGAGTTTTCGAAGAAGCTATAGTTTAAAACAAATTAAACTGTAATGTTATTGTTAAATAAATATTTATCTTATTAACTGTTGCCTGGAATCTTTTTGTGCTTTTACCTCTTGAATCCCAGGGGATAATTAAAAAAAAAAGTGCACTGATGATGTGAAATTAGATTCAGGTAACCTGCACCGTCAATCTAAGGAGTATGATTGTATTGAGCTATTCTGCTCGGGTGACTGAGGTAAAACATAGTTATGGTTGTAAATTTAAGTAGTAGGTGATAGTTGAACTAAAAGACAAAATAATTTGCATGGATATAACTAGGTGAAACATTGCAGCTCCTATCACAACCAACCCTTTACAGTGTGTTGCTTTCCTATAAGTAGGCTCATGAGGTTCTTCTGGTTTTGTGCCTGCACAGCTTAGAAGGATTTAAACTCTCTGTTCTCGGCCGTGGGGCTGCTGAGCACTGGGTTGGTCCAAAGGCAGAGTTTAGAGGAACCTGAAGGATTCTCTAAATTGTGCTGGTTGCCAATGACCACTGGGGTTATTCTGGCTGCTGGGAAATCACCCAAACATAGGGTAACTGGTCATTCTCATTGCTCAGAGAGCTGGCAAGGGGATTGGTAGAAGCTCCTATAGTGGCTGAACAATAAACACAGATTTCCCTACAGCAGGGGAATCTTACACACTTTAGAGGGAAGTTATTTTTTACTTTTCCACTTCCCTGATCCTGGGCTGATTATGGGCAAAAATGGCCACGGGCATAACTGAGAGCACTGGCAGGTGCTGCTTTAAGTTATGCCACCTGAGCCAGCTGCTGCAGCAGCCAAGGATTAGTGCTCAACCTTATCTCCACCCTCTGACATGCCCCTTCCCTGCCCCATCCTCTATGCTGAGGAGTTGGGTTGAGTAGTTATGTTGGGTTAGCAGGACCTGACTCTCCCTGTGTCGGAGAGAATCACATCTCTTTGTGTTGCCTCAGCAGTGCAAAACAAGTGGAGCTGGGACTATGGACTGAACCCTGTGCTAGGAAGTGAGTGTTCTCAGTATTGGGCCTTAAGTTAGTGGTGAAGAAAAATGTAGCAAATAAATGTAACTTTGCTGAAAGAAAATAATTGGTCTGGTAGATGAATCAGAACAAAAGATTATTATAAGAATTTTGGACTAGCGTGAATTGAATTGTTGGGTACCTTGTCAGATTCAGATGTACTTTTACTTAGTAAAAAAGGTTTCTTGCTGTATTTTTTGTTTTGATTTTTGCTTGTTTTTACATTGTGAGGACTAATCTGTATGTAATAATCTTCATTCTTTCAAAAATGGAAAGTCAATAAAAATGAAATATAAGTTATGTTTAATAAAGAAAAATATCTTTATGTGGGTTCAGTGGTGAAACAGTAAGTGATTTTGGGAGGCTAATATTCCTGTAATAAACTTGGCCCTCTAACCTGTGCCATGGGAGAAGGCTGATGTATGCCTCTGGAAGTGAACAAGCATCCCTGCTAGAAAAAAAAATAGAATATTTAATTTATTTGAGGGTTGTTTTTTTTACCTTTTTTCTCTGAGTAAGACTATTTAGAACAAACAAGATTTATCTGACAATACAATCAGTCAGTTAAATGCTGAACTGAGCATTGCAGATCATAAATTATTACCACAAAACAGATTTGTCAATTACCTGCAGAGAGCAGTTTTTTTCTTAATTTTATTTCTATATTGTTCACACTTCATTATTGATAGGAATAATTCTGACCAGGTGATTAAGGGAACTTCATGATCTTGTGTTGCTTTAGCTTTGGTTAAACCATTCAATATGTGAATTTGTTAAAAGATATTTAATGAAAGTTTAAAAAAAAAGTGTGTGATAAGAAGGAAAGATGATCCTTATGTCCCAATATGTAAGGGTCTTAGCAGGTTTTCTATCACATGACTTAGGTGGTGCAAGGCTATAAAAGGAAAGGGGAAAGTATTGCAACAGAGGCTACCAATCTTCCCTCTTGGCTTGTTAGTGAGGCAACCAGGGGTTGTTGCCTAGTGTTTTGAGTTGCTTTGCTGTGGTTTTTGCCCTTCTCTTTGTGACAATAAAGCCAGCCTTCAGGCAAGGGTCTTGGACTGAACTTAGTAGGATATATTTCATGCCATCTAGGGAAGATATTAACTCACCAATTTAAGAGCATCGCGGCTCTACCAGAAGAGGTAAGCTTAATTCCTGTTCACTGTCAAGAAAAATTAGCATATAAGACGAATAGTTCCCTTCCCCCAGAAGAATGCTTTGATGACCAGTTACCATAACTGAGCTACACAGAGGCCAGATTCCACCATCATTACACTGAGTAGTACCTTGTGCCTTGAGTTATTTCCCTAATCTCACTGGGACTATTTGAAGAGTATGGAAGTAATCAGTATGCATAAGGGTTGCAGAATCTAGCTCTGAATGAAAGCTCTAATGCTCTCAGGAAGCATCTGTTCATCCAAGGGCTCATCTGCTGGTGCTCTGTATCCTCCTTCATGCTCCCTTCCGGGAGGCTGTGCCTGGACAATATCATAGTGTAGTAAGATTTTCTCCCCAAAATGGAAAGGGTGTGTCTCCTACACTCTTCATCTTAGAACACCAGATCTTTGCGACTTTGGCCCTCCTTAGGTCCAGGAGAAAGTACTTTGCCTCACCTCTGAGGTGAGTCATTCAAACACTTCTGTGTAAGGTTAATGGGAGCTTCTGCAGTGGCTGTGGTCACAGTGATCTCTCTGCTACATTTTTTTTATTAGCCCCTTCCTGTGGGAAGCCAGAAGGATAGTAATCATTTGTGTTTGAACACATCCCTACACGTTCTATCAAAAACAGAGTCTGTCTGGTCTATGTTTGAACAGTGTTTTATAGATGGGGAGGAGGGGGCTTACAGGGATAGAGGGTGACTGACTCACAAAAAGATGTACATGAGGAGTAATTCCGCAGAAGTCAATGGAGCTACACAATATCTGCAGAATCAGTCCCATATAAACACACCATTTTCCATACAACTTCGGTGAGGGACACCTCTTCCCTCCCCAATTCAGAATTGGTCAGCATTGGCGTTCCTGCTATTAGACCTGGTGTGCAGCTGCCTGGAATCTTTGGTATTGCTGTGATTTCCTTTTTCTGAGCTCTGCTCCTTTAGGCATGAGTTAGGTGCATGTAGGAAAAATGTCAGAGGGGAAGGTTTGCTGGCTAATAAATGGTGATGACAGATAAGAAATGAGACAAAGAACTTGGTAGCTCCCTTCTTCCAATACCCTTGAAAAGGGCCTCAAACAAAAAACACCAGGAAAGGAAAAGGGAATTTCTTCTCTCATATCTGTTGGGAACTTTGTCCTCATGGTCCCAGGAGAGTTCCTACCAAACTGAGGAAAGTAAAAAATACTTTCTGTCTCAGATCTCTTTCTGTTACACTACCAAATTAACCCCCTGCCACCTGAGTTATTTTCTTGAAACCATCTTCCTTTCATATTCTCTCACGTATTGTGGATGGTAGCGGAAGAGGGTGTGACCCCGTTACACTGGCTTTGTCTGTTCTGCACTGCATTTAAAGCACGTTCTTGTGTACAGTTCAAACTTGCTTGTTGGCAAAAGGGGCTCTAACGTGGTTTGATCAGCCATTGCTCTTCCAGGTCTAACACTATTTGTCCCTTCTCACACTGGCTGAACTAACTGTATTAGAGCCCTGTTTAGCTGCAGCTAAATTTATGCTATGCATAAGCATGCTAAAGACACAGTGGAAAAGCTAGCATAAGATGGTTTTGTGCATAAGGCACTGAACTGTCACTTAGAAATATGGTTTCAATTCTCAGCTCTGCCACAGACTACTTCTGTGGCCTCACACAAGTCTCTTAATTGCTCTGTGCCTCAGTTTCCCATCTGTCAAATGACGATTGTAATGCTTCCTTTCTCTCAGCCTTTGGCTGGCTTGTCTGTTTTAGTTTCTCTTTGGAGGGGGGAGTCTCTCCATATGTTTGCACATCACTTTGCACAACATGGCTATGCTCTTCGTTGAGCTACTGTAATAATGTGGAACTGTCATCACATAAGTAAGTTGGACAGAAATCAGTATTCAGACAATGTTCCCTCAGTTTTATCTCCTCAGCAGATCATATTATTGTGCCCTTTTCCTCTTTAATATTCATGATTCACTTTATTTTTCCTTAGATACCTTAGTTTATTATTAAAATATGTTTATTTCATTAGATATTTAGTCAAAGTCAAATTCTGTTCATACTGAATGCCTTTGTTATGATTGCATCTCTGGTAATAATCAGCAACACAGGTATATTTTATGCCTAAGCAAAAATAAATACATCAGAATTTCTTTGTTGTTAGTCCCCTCTCCAATCACCTAAAATATTTATCCTTCGAAAGCCAGATTTGGTTACTCTTACTCAAGTTGAAAATCACATTATTCCATGACTGGTTCCACTGTAGCAAAGGTGTTTCTCAATATGAGTTACAGTATCAAAATCTGGCCCACAATTCTTAGTAATAGTATGAAGTTTAGTTTTTTTTTCTTTCAAAGGTAAGATGCGGTGACTGCAATACTAGGAAACAATGATCAGAAAAATCAGATGAAATTCAATTTTAGGGAAACAAAGTAGGTAAGGGTTTTTTTTTTTAAAGTATGGAAAGTGTGTTTTGATAGAAATACAAGAACTGCTGCTGCCTTAAACCACAATGGAGAAAATGACTTCACTTAACAGCTTTTTTATGATAAAAGGAAATAAAACAGTTCTAAGAAATTGAAGAATTTTTTTCATTTTAGTTTGAAATCTAAAAGAAAGCGCAGTAGCCATAAAAGTACAATTTGATGGAGTATATAAATCTTTTTAAAAGGCTTCATAAAGCAATAATTACTTTAGTATATGTACCAAATGAGATTAAAGAGCTACATTTGGTTCTAATACAAAGTTTCACATTCAAAAGGACCATCAGCTTCCTGTTTAAAATCCACTTATATTGAACAGAAAAGAGTTCAAACATAATGCCATTGTGTTTCAGACATTTATCTTAATTGAAAACAACTGAAAAACATTAATAACAGAGCAAGGAAACTCAGAGGTATAGGTAAAGTATGATTTTTTTTTCTGATCCTATCTTTTCTATAGCAATGCACTCAGTTGTAACACCCTCCTGCTTCCATAACTCTGTCTCTTACAAAACAGGGTAAAATCCTGACCTTATTGAAGTCCATTGCAGAACTCCTGTTGATTTTATAGGCGCAGGACTTCACCCATATACTCTGCTTGCTAGTGTAATAACTTTTAACCAAGAGGATTAGGCCAAATGATTTGCGTAAGCTATTTTCCCTAAATTATCCTAATAAAACATTTGGAATACATGACTATTAAATAGAAACAAACAGGTGCAATTTTCCAACTTTTTTGGGTTAATTCTGTTCACACCTTCTTTTCTGACCCACTCTTTTCTTGCCATGGTTTTCTTTAATTTGAACTCCATTTCTTGTGGTGAAATTTATCCCTGTGCAGAAGACCTGTCTATCTTGAGATCAAAATCACACTATCGTGCATTTTACCCTTTGATACTCAGGATACTGGCCTTTCCCTTCTATGAATTAAAGCTATGAGATGGGTTTAATATCAATTTTTAATTCCTTATCAGTCAACAAACTTTCAGAACCCTCCAACTTTTCGGAAGCACCAATATATTGGAATAAAAAGGAAAGCAGAATCTGCTATTCCTGTTCGTATGTCATCATCAGTCTGGGTGAAGTTGAAAGGACTGCAAGTAAAGTAACAATGTAATATTAATCATCAGGAGCTGTTATTATTGTCAATATTTGCCTTATAGCAGCAACCACCTGAAATTAGGACCTTTTGTGCTGGCTGCTGTGAGGAAAAAAAGACAAGGCCTGCTCTGGCAGGTTTGCAATCTAAAGAATAATCTAAAAAACTCAAAACAATAAAAGTGCTTTAAATGATAGCTCCAAGGCAAAAAGCTGTATTTATATTAATATTTATCATTGTGTATGCATTTTAGGGACATAACATTTACTACAGTTGCTCAGACCATTGGTCTATTAAATCTCGTATCTGGCACTGACCAATAGCTCATTTTTGTTGTGTCTCAGATCTGCTCAGCTTCATTGCTCTTGCCCATATCTGTCCTGCTCATGTAATACTTTTATCAGCAAGTTCATACGCTAGGGTGACTTTCTGATATTTTTACAGGAGTTACAGTGTGGCATCATTTTAAGCAGACTGTCCATTTAAAAATGAATGGCATGATATAGGACATTAGAAAAACTAGTATATTTCTTATTTCAATTCAGTGTTGTTTCAAAGCACTACAAATACAGATTTCCAGATAGGGACTCCAGCAAACTGCTAATATGGGGCTGCTATCTACCCTTCCTACACAGGGTGGGAATTGGTGGGAAGAGGCAAGGACTGGGCAAAAAGCTTTGTTCAGTGCATTGTGCAACAGTCAAGCATTTCTGCACCCGCATGCCAGAGGATATACTACCCTGGGTATAGACCTGTGATGAAATCCTGATCATATTGAAATCAGTGGGAGTTGTGCCATTGACTAAAATGGGGTGCCTCTGATGTAGTGTACTAAGCAAGGGGTAGCAGAGAGGCAGACTGTGGCTCTTGCTGCAGCACAATAACCTGCTGTCCTTTGCTCAGGTGTTATGGCAAAGCCGCCATTTAGACTAAAATAATGAATCCTAAAGAAATGGACTAAATTACACTCTGTGATAGGAACACACTCTGGGTCTCAAAGGAGTGGCACAACCATTTTGCTGCTTTAGTAGAACAGGTTGCAGTACCGCCAATACTTATCATGCTTTCCAGTTGCAAACATGCTGTTTAAATTTGTAACCATTGCTCTAAAGACAGTGCACAAGAAGAGTGGAATTCTATTTAATCTGCAAAGAATTTTCTGGTACTTAATGTCACCAGAATGTCAGAAGAGTTAATGGCAGATGTGGTTGTGAAAATGTTCTGTATTTTTAGACAACCTTTAATTAAAGACACTTTGTATGTAGCAGCAACCAAATAATATGCTGCCACTTGAAAGCTGTCAGAAGGGGAAAAAAGTCTACAAAGCTTCTAAATGCAGCCCTCTTTATTTTTATCTGAAAGTGAATTAGGAAACCTTACAGTGACAATAACTGTCCTTTCACATAAAATGATGAATTTAATGCACAGTGTAAACAAATTGGGCATTTTAATAGATTTGTACTTAGCTCCTTTCTGTTAATTTTGTTTAATGTCTTCATTTTAACAAGATTACATCCAAAAGTTGAAGTGGTGCTGTGATTTCATCCTTTCCCTTTAAGACTGAATGTTTTATATAATTATTTTGATACAGCAGATTTCCCCACCCCCCACCCCAACCTTTTTAATGAGTGAATAAGCCTCTTGCAGTTTATTTTAGGGATGAACTGAAAGGAAGTGGAATTTATACTACTCAATTCAGTTTTGAACTTGAAGCTGTCATTGGTAATAGATTATTTATTCACCCCAAAAAGTTAAAAGATGCTAATATGATACAAAAGACCCTAATACAGCATAAATTGTATAGTATAGTATAGTAGAGATGTGGCATTTATCATATTAAATTTTGATGAAAATATGAAGGTTTCAGTAGACCAACATATACAAAGTGGAGAACAGTGGAAACATTATTTTGACAGTTCTACAATATCGACATGCTATTACTGTGATAAACACACAGTAGCTACCAATTAGACTATTAGTTGGCCCATGAATAATAAGCATACACAGAACTATCTAGCTAGTATGATTGTATGTGCACTTATGCTGGAAAGGAAACAGCTTACCTTCCTAGGCTGCCATTTATGTTAAGTGTTAGGAATCACGTGGTCAGTCAAGCCTTGCTGCGTCACTAGTTACTCAGGCTGGCAGTATGTAAGAGAAGGAAAAATACCTGCCAAATTACTGTGCAAGAACTGATCTTTAACTAAACATTAAAAATTCCAACATCATCACTGTGCGTCCTAAATGCACAGGTTAAAGGCCTGATTCTGGTTTAATTCATAACAATGTGTGTGTTTATTAGGAATAACTCCATTGACACCAATGAAATTATACTTGTATAAAACCAGTGTAAGATAAATCAGAATTGGGCCCTAACAGCAATTTTCACCTCTCCCAGTGCACTGTCTGCTCTCGTATTCCAATGAAGGCTCAGGTGAGTTGAAGTGCCAGCAGGTGTGTCTAATTTATGTTTTATGTTGATTATTTTTTTTCAATTCCTTTTTGGCTTGTCCCTAGTTTTACATGTGGTGGTGTTTTTGTTGTTGGTATGTGCCTTGATATACTCGTTTGCAGGAACATGATGCCAACAATAGTACAGGGGCTCAGATGTACCCCCACATCTGGAAGGCTGATCAGAATGTTTTCACCAGTCTGCATTAATGTACAGTACTTGCTTTCTGTTGTGTAGATTTTCCAAGCTCATATGTAGAGTTGATCATTTATGTAAGGCCCCACCTTCCACTGAAATTATTAGGAAGTTGTGGGCCAGGACATAAGTGAATATTTATCCTCAACTGTTTATTTTCTTGGATTGTCAGATTCTGGCTGTACTAGGTCCTGATCAAAAGTTAATTAAAATTGATGGAAGGACTCCCATAGATTTCAATGGAGTTTGGGTAAAGCCCCTAATGTGCTATTTGATGGAAAGACCAGTTCTGTCTCTCTGACCTCACATTGTGTGTTAGGGTGACCAGACAGCAAATGTGAAAAATCGGGACGGGGAGGGGGGTAATAGGAACCTATATAAGAAAGACTCAAAAATTGGGACTGTCCCTATAAAATCAGGACATCTGGTCACCCTATTTTGTGTGTGGGTGTGTGTGAGTGACAGCCATTTATATACCTTTAGGTGTATGGTAAGAAGGCTACAAGGTGAGGATAGGTTTCACGGAATGTACAGTTGCATTGTTCCTTGTAAGTTGGTATGCTTTTTTTTTTTAAATAAGGAATAAGGGAAATATTTCTCATTCAAAAACTCTTTCTGCAATTCAGCAACTTAATACATATCTCAAAAGTCTAATTTTTTTAAATTATACGTCTAAAATGTAGGAGAGCCAAGGCAAGCTATCAGATCACCTGGGTATCCATAAGTATCCCCTGAAACATCTCTACTTGCTGGTGTGCTATAAATTGGAGGAGGAAGGAAATAGAGGACCAAATCTTCGCTGAACATCTCGAAATACTTCTAACACTCTTGGGAATGAGGTCACATTTTCTCAAACTCAGTATCTGTAAATACTAAGGGCCAGATTCTGATTCCCTTGCTCATCTTGAGTAGTACCTTACTCTGCTAGTAGTCCCACTGAAATCACGTGGAAACTGTGAGTCATAGAAATACGGTCCCCAGAGACAATGCTTCAGGCAATTATACATTAGGGTCAGAAATCAATGGGATGACTGGCAGTGTGGGTGATATACAACATTCCCAAGGGCACAAGAATCTGGCCTTGAAATACTGTTTTGTGGAGATGGCAGTTTTGTAGCTAACTGCATTCAAATGGCTAGTTTTTTAGAGGCAGATAAGATAGGCAAAGTGCTCAGGCTGTCCTTGGAAATGGGGATGTACCAAAAATCAGAGGTACTTCAATTCACTGAACTCGTATCACCGAACTCCATTCTGTAAAAAGAACAGAGAATGTAAATGGTAGGCAAGATTCTGAAATGACAAAAAAGGGAACAAAGAGACACCGTCATTTATGCTTGATGAAGGTAATTATAGAGCTGTCAGTATCTTGGCTTGTGAGTGAATTATGTTGGATTGATATTATATCCTTCTCTTTAGTTTCTTACAAATTTAAATACAGTGGGCTGTACTCTGATCTCTGTTACTCTGGTATAACTGAGTTTAGACACTGACCAGTTAATCTACCCAACATGGCAAAGGCAGTTTTCCTTCACATTGTAACCTGCACCATGCCAATTCCACAGAAAGGCAGGGCAGTTGGTTGCACAGTGAATCACGGCCCTTGCAGCCAGGGGACATAATCAATCAAATAGCTTCTTGTAGGGTCGTATTTGCTTCAGCATGCCCTGACTATGCATTACCAAGTCAGAGATGCTGAAACTCAGCTCTAGATATTGGGAGATGGAGGGAGGTGGCTGTGACGCTTGGACTTTCCTTTTGGGGTGCCACTGGATGTACTGGGGTCTCACTGACCCTGCCTGTCCCACCAGCCTGGGTTTCCCTTACTCTGTGCAGTTGTCACAGCCTCTCCAGCACACACACACAAGTAGGGACACACCCAGCTGTGGAATCACACAGAGTCTGTGATTAGCTCTCTATAGGAGGACTCAACTAGGGGATTGCCCAGCACTCCTGTGCACACCCCCTCTGGAGTGTAAACCCAAAATCATATTGTCTTGTGCTGTATAGAAATCTATATAGTATAAGCTCATAAAAATTGCCCCCTCCCTCAACGTGGAGGAAGATGTGCATAGCTCTCTTCCCCCCTGCCCCTCCGCTCCAGTTATGAATTGCACAAACTGGGTTTTGGAATAAACAAAAAATAAGTTTATTAACTACAAAAGGTAAATTTTAAGTGATTATAAGGGATAGTAAACAGAGCAAAGTAGATTACTGAGCAAATAAAACAACACGTGCAACCTAGGCTTAATTCCCTAAAGAAACAGGTTACAAATAGTAATTTCTCACCTTAAATGTTGTTTTAGGCAGGTTGCAGAGTTTGTGGAGCTTAGAGTTCCAGTTATTTGTCTTTACAGGCTACACCCCTGTCTCAGCCTGCACTCAGTCCTTGCCTTTCCGCAGCTTGGTTCCTTTGTTTCTTCAGGTGTTTCAGCAGTCTTCCTTCTTGGGCAGGGAGGCAATGGAGAAGAGCTCAGATTAACTCACTTCCCAGACTTAAATAGGATTTACGTAATGCAGGAATCCTTTGTTTCCAGTGGAAAAATACCAGCAGTGTCCAAGGTGGTACTCCGTACCAGGTGACATCATCACATGATCTTACAGTGTCAGAGCAACCATGAAACAAGGTTTATTTGTAATGTCCACAGGAAGGGATTCCAGGAAGATGGGCGATCAGCATTTTCAAAGACCCATTTTCTTTCCTAATGGCTCATCCAGGCTGATTATATACTGTCTGGTGTGCGTTTCCCAAGTGTAACCACAGTTGTAATTGTTACATAGTCAGCATTGATACATGTATGCAAATAGGATAATCATATTCAGTAAAACATAACCTTTCCACTGATACCTCACATGACACATCTTGCATAAAACATTTTAGTTATATCATATTCATATCATAACAATATTTCTATGAATAAAATGGGGTGTAGCATCACAGTGGCATAAAATGAGAGATGTGGAGTTAAAAATGTGGAATGGTGCTAATGGTGCTTATGTCTTTGATTTCATCTAAAAATTACTTTTAAATGTTGATAGCAATCATGTAAAGGAGTATATTATTTTCTATACTGTATGATTGGTGCATACAATATCAGTAAATTCCCACTCTTCGGTTCAGCTACCTTTCTATTAGCCTGAGTATCAGGATGCATTTTAGCCTTCTCCCAAGGGAATCATCGAAAGCCCCATGGATTGGCACCAATGGTGCAATAGGCATAGGCGCTGACTTCTTCTTTGCCCGGTGGATGCTCAACCCCCCCGGCCCCGCCCCTTCCCCACCTCTTCCTGCCCCTGCACCACACTCACCCCGCCTCCATCCCACCCCTTCCCAAAGTCCCCGCTCCTGCCCAGCCTTTTCTCTGCCTCCTCCCCTGAGCACGCTACATCCCCGCTCCTCTCCCTCCCTCCTGGAAAGTTCAAAGCGCTGCCAAACAGCTTTTGCGCAGTGGGAAGCACTGGGAGGTAGGCGGAGGAGTGGAGACGTGATGTGCTGGGGCAAGGAGGAGAGGGCCGGGGGAGCTTGGCTGCCGGCGGGTGCTAAGCACCCGCTAATTTTTCCCCATGGGTCCTTCAGCCCCGGAGCACCCATGGAATCAGCACCTATGCAAGTAGGGTGGGCCAGGCCAGTACACTGTACCAGTAAGCTATTTATAGCTGGTATGGCGTACCAGAAAGACACAGGAGGAGCAGCTCCTCTGGCATGGCTGTACTGCCCCCAACCCTTCCACACAGCTGCATGCTTGCGTCTCCTGTCCGGGATCTGTACAGCAGTCTCACCAGAGGGCAGAGCTGGGGACAGAGCTGGGGGCAGTACAGCTGCACTGGAGAAGCTGCTGGCAGGGGCTGCCTGCACGGTCCCACCTTCTGCTCCTTTGCAGGGCTCTCCCGGGAACCGCGGCGGTGAAAGGAGCAGACACCCACACCGTCAGTGCCTCCAGCGCAGCTGTAGCACCCCCAGCCCTGTCTCCAGAGGGGCTGCTGTAAAGTCCTGCTGGACAGGACTCAGGAGCGCCGAAGGGCTGGGGGCAGTACAGCCATGCAGGAGGAGCTGCCGGCAGGAGGCTCAGTTGCCAGTGTGTCTGGAAAAAAAATATTCTCTGCTGTCAGAGGGAGCTGGTTTGAAGCTCTTCTGCTGGCAATTCCCAAAGCAGGTGTGACTGTGAACTGGCTATTGTTCTAGAGAGCAAGCCCTCCTCGTCTCTTAGCAGCCCATACAGCAGCTGTGCAGTGTCCACCCACTGGGAGTGCTCCCCCCCCCAATCCTCAGGTAACATGGGATGGATCATGGGGAGGTGAGGGGGAGAGCGTGGGCCCCAGGCTGGGAGCAGGAGGGGTTACGTGGGGGGTCACATGGGGGAGGTTACATGCCTCCCCCCCCGTTAGCTGATGCAGCGTATCAGTAAGAAATGAATTCTACTTGCACCACTCGTTCACACATTTAAAACTGGGAAAATGCTAGTAAATTTATAATAGAAAACAAGTCTGCAGAGAATGGGGGAAACTCCAAAAAGGTTTTTTGTCATCTCAAGGATCTATGACTCAGTATACAAATGATTTGCATGACTTTGAAGCCTTTATATGGAATACAGGATATTTCTGAGGCTTTTCCAATATCAATGCCATCCTACGTATTCTTTATTCTTATGTTTAGGGCTCTGAACCAGAAAGAGATATCATGCAGCTATTCTGCCAGGAGACTACATTGTAGCAATGAGGAGTCATAGGCCCTCACAGGGAAACATTAACTCTGCAGTAAGGCTATATGGTCTTCACTTGCAATGGTACTGGGGGGGATAATATTCGGACTTAAGGGAGAGATGATAGCAGGTGGCAGCGTGTGAGAAGATAAGTTAAAAGCACTAAGCACTTGCTTCACTAAATCAGTAGCACACATTTTCTTAAGTACTCAGTATCAGATAATTGCAATGTCTAATTTCAGTTTAGAGGCTTTGTCATAAATATAAAGGGAAGGGTAAACACCTTTAAAATCCCTCCTGACCAGAGAAAAAACCCTTTCACCTGTAAAGGGTTAAGAAGCTAGGATAACCTTGCTGGCACCTGACCACAATGACCAATGAGGAGACAAGATACTTTCAAAGCTGGGGGGGGGGGAGAAACAAAGGGTCTGTGTCTGTCTGGGTGATGCTTTTGCCGGGAACAGAAAAGGAATGGAGTCTTAGAACTTAGTAAGTAATCTAGCTAGTTATGCTATGATTTCTTTAAATGGCTGAGAAAATAAGTTGTGCTGAATAGAATGGATATTCCTGTCTTTGTGTCTTTTTGTAACTTAAGGTTTTGCCTAGAGGGAAAATGTTTTATGTTCTCTATGTTTTGAATCTAATTACCCTGTAAGGTATTTACCATCCTGATTTTACAGAGGTGATTCTTTTTATCTTTTCTTATATTAAAGTTCTTCTTGTAAGAAACTGAATGCTTTTTTCATTGTTCTTAAGATCCAAGGGTTTGGGTCTGTGATCACCTATGCAAATTGGTGAGGATTTTTATCAAACCTTCCCCAGGAAGGGGGGGTGCAAGGTTTTGGTGAGGATTTTGGGGGAAAGGCATTTCCAAATAACGCTTTTTAAAAAATAAACCCGGTTAAACGTTTGGTGGTGGCAGTGGCAGTGGAAGTCCAAGGGCAAAGGGTAAAATAGTTTGTACCTTGGGGAAGTTTTAACCTAAGCTGGTAAAAGTAAGCTTAGGAGGTTTTCATGCAGGTCCCCACATCTGTATCCTAGAGTTCAGAATGGGGAAGGAACCTTGACAGGCTTCAGTCCTATACTGCATGCAATATGTCCATAGATACTGATTGTGTAATCAATAAACTCCTGCACAATACCAGTAACTTGTTCAGAGATACAAAGTCTCTGTACATCATGAATGAGAACCCTGAATTCAGAATGTCAACTTGATAGACACTTTATTCTAGTGTATGCTATACATTGTAATTAAATGGTCTAGAATTGATTGATAATGTTCTGAACTGCTTTCCATTGTGTCTTTGCAGCTGCCAGATGGTGTGGAGCAAAGTACTATTTATACCACATTATAGGCTTCTCTGTTTAATACATATGGTGGTTAAAAATCATTACTGAATTTTGAACCCTTTATTTTATGAAATTTGACCCTTTTGATCTCTGCATCTCCCACTGAAATCTTTGTGAGACTTTCCACAGAAGTCATAGGAAGCTAGGTTGGATCCAAGCTGCATGCAAAAATGTTTCACTGCATGACTTGCAGATGTGGCCAGAACATTGCTTTTGGCTTATAAGTTAATAAGATGATGCCTTTCCTTGTAAATCCATTTATATGAACTATTACTGCTTTTGAAATATAAAACTGATTTTGTTTTCAACTGGGGACACCAGTGTTATGTTGAAAATATGTTGCCATTCTTGTGCAAATGTATGTTAATACTGATATTCAAATAGCATGAAACATAAGATAGATAGAATATGGCCTCACTGACAGAAAATAAATGGAAGATGAAAATGTCATCTTTCATTGACTATAGATTAAAAATGTTTTAGATGTATATGTACACCATGCAGATACTTTTATGTACACAGACAGTATGTTTCCTTTCTGGTCATCTTGCTTTTGTACAGAAAAAAATAATAGAGCAAATAGGATTTCTGTGGCTGTTCAGTTCTTTGATAGGACACCTACTTTTCCATTAGACAGCCAAGATTTATAAGTAAGGGTCAATTTGGTGCAGTATTACTGACAGCAGTCCTGAACTACACGTCAGTGGAGATGACCTTAGGAAAGAATAAACAATTGTTACCTATGTGATCCCAGCCAAAGTATGCACAAATCATTCAGGTTTAACTTACTGGTTAGAACCATAGCAAAAGGATGGTGCTATGCTATCACAGAGCAATTTAAACTTAAAAATACACACTGAATTTCCAAATGAACACACTATACACCAACATCATACAGCGATAGAACTGCATGTAAAGGGCACATAGACATGACAGGTGAAATCCTGAATACATGGAAGTCAATGGCAAAACTCCCACTGACTTCAACAGGGCCAAGATTTAACCTTGTATGCCTGTATCCCCCCTGAACCGAATCCTCAGCTTAGCTTCCCCTCTACTTCCACATTCAACTCCGGTTCGGCTCTCTTTCAAAATGTTCTGTTAATCTGTCCAACTGGTATATCTCTGGCTCATCTCTCAGGGTCATTTCTTATAAATATTCCTCCCAGGCTCCTATCTGCAAGGCCTGGGTTCAGTGTATAAGTTTCTCCCCCAACCCTACCTCCAACAGCTTTGCCATGCCATACAGAGGAAGGTTTTAGTTCATAAATTGGGGGATACAAGGGAATGTACCCAGAACTGGTTTGGGTATTTAGCCTCAACAAGGTTCAAATTACCCCCCCCCACCCTCCCGCAAATACTCTTAGCCAACTCAAAGCAGCTTGAATCCACAATAAGGGGTATTGGAGTATACCTGGCCAATACAGCGCCATCATTTCATCTTACTGGTGATGGGGTTGTGTCCCATGGAGCTTGGGGTTTCCTCTTGTGGTTCATTTGGGGGCATTTTCTGAACTGGCCCTGTTCTCTCTTCTATCCCCCTCGCACTCCATTTTTTCTGCCCAGGCTTCTTTTCTGAACCTTTTCGCTGTTTTGGCCACTGCAGATATTCTGCCTTTTATGGGGTTTGTGTTTCGGGAAGAGACTTTTGCATAGTGTACACCAAGCTTCCTTCCACTGCTGCTTTCAGAAAATCATCTGAGCACCCATCGACTCCACGAAGCAATCTGGCCATAATGTGCCATTCTGTGTTCTGTAGCTAATGCACCTTTGGATTGCAAACTCCTTGGAGTAGGCACCTGTTGTTTGTTTGGCACCATTTACCTAGCTATTGTGCAGTGGTATTTAGGTTAGTGTTGCTGTATCAATAACACTTTTATAGACAAGGTCACAAAATAAGGCATGCCATCCTTGACACAGGAGCACATGCTTTTCCTTTTAGTGTTCATTATTTGTGGTCAAGATCATATAGATTGATACTGATAACAGCCTGAAGAGAACAGTTGTGTGTCAGCCCATGCTTTGCTTAGTACTTTGATGATGCTGAGATTGGAAGAGAACTACCACCCAATGAGTGGCTCTTTCCTTGCCTTGTGTTGGTTGGCAAGAGCTTGGCTGTCATCTTTCAATTTCCTCTTCATAAGCGGGGTTGAGGGGGAAAGAAGCTGAAGAAAATCCAATTAACAGTTAATTCATACTTATTTGACTAAATCACACCTAACAGATAACCAGTACTCTGATCATTGAGATTACTTATTTATGCAAACATATCCAGTTGTACTGTTACCTTCTCCCTTTTTCCACTTCATCCCCACTTGTCTATTAAATCTGCCTGCTATACGTATTATGATAGTGCCTGAGAGCCCTAGCTGTGAACTAGACTCCCATTGTGCGAGGTGCTGTACAAACACAGATAAAAAAGATGGTCCGTGCCCCTAAAGGATTTACAATTGAAGTAATACCTGTTTCATTTTGTCATAATCTCTGAGCTTTCTAGGGCTGCAACTGTCTTTATTTCACTCATTTGTCTAGTGCCTAGCACAATAGGGCCCCAGTCACTGATTGAGGCATCTAGGCACTGTTGCAATATAACAATACAAAGATGAATTTATTGAATTGCTCTTTTTAAAATAAGATACTTGAAATACAAATCCCTAATCAAAATTTATTTTCAATTTTCTGAAAGATCGCTTACAGCTGAAACATTGATTTTTGTGTTACCCCAATCACAGGTGAAATACAAAAGCAGTTCTATGTAACTGCTGTCTGGTGGCTTCCTATAAAAATGTAAGGCTGTGATTTTAAAAAAGTTGGGGCCCAAGGATAGGTGCCCAACTCATATTGAGTTTCAGGTGAGAATTGGGCACCTAATTTCCTTAGACTCCTCTGAAAATCCCAGACCTATACAAAGTGTAGAGTCTCCTGTTACTGTACACAAATTGTGTATATGGAATATACAGTGCATGCTTTATGGACACTGAAATCCACAACATTTCAGCTGGCTTTCTAAAAGAGGATGCTGTTGTGTCTGAGACCATTTCTTGGAGGTGTCTGGTTTTGTTTTTCTTATTCCACTGGAGAGGGCCACTTAATACAGGTAACTTAACATTATAAAAGGTTTCAGAGTAGCAGCCGTGTTAGTCTGTATTCGCAAAAAGAAAAGGAGGACTTGTGGCACCAGTGAGCTATAGCTTACGAAAGCTTATGCTCAAATACATTTGTTAGTCTCTAAGGTGCCACAAGTCCTCCTTTTCTTTTAACATTATAAATTGTTTGTAGATAGCTTGAGGGGGGAGGTCACTCTAGGGCAGGTGGCTGCTAAATACAAAATAGGATCTTAAACAATTTTTGCTGGAATATATTTCCAGGAACAGTTGTCCACAAAATTAGTCCTGCCACGAGTGCTGGGGACTGGACTAGATGACCTCTCGAGGTCCCTTCCAGTTCTATGATTCTATGAAAATAAAATCAATTAAAACATTGAAAATAAACAGAAATGGCTTTAAAAAAAAAGAAAGAGATGGAATTGGAAGGGATCTGAAATTAGCATTCCTCATTATTTGAATGCCAGAACATGCTCCTGTACTATTAATAGAAGTCACTACCACTGCAGGTTTTAAATGAGCAGATTTTCCCAACTGCATTTTTACAGCTTGAAGAATCTTAATCATACTAAAGCTGAATGTCTTATTTTTTTTTTTTAACAATTGCATCTGTTAAACATTCTTCAGTTTGTCTTCCAGAACAAAAAATCTTGTATGGCCACTGGTATTTCTCTCCAGAACATGGATTTTCCCTTAGTTTCCTCACCATATACCAGATACACAAGCTCTGAAATCCTTTTGAAAACTGTAGTTAGATATTTTTCCTTTATAAGCAATTTACTATGCAGTGTTTTTTTGTTTCCCCTTCCTATTAGGGCTCATCTTAAAAAGAAAACTCTTACTTATTTTAATGATATTTCCTTACAAATACATTTTTTCCTGCATAACATATCATTAAGCCATAGAACACTTCAGCCTGGGCTTTCCCCAAGTATTATGGGACCTTTACAGTTGGCTCTGTGAAGTGAGCTATTATTCCTCATAGCAGGGTTTAAAAATAATTGCCCAGCTCCATGAAAACAGTTAGATAAATATATCTTATAGATTTACCATTAGAGATATTGATAACAATAAAGACAAATTCTGATATTTGCATGTCAGAGAGAAAATATATGAGCAGTTGCTTCTATCTTTGGTGAGACTGCAACTATAGCTACTTAGAGTAATGAGGGATTTGAGAAAGACGGCAAGAATGTGAGGGGCTACTCACCCTGAAAAATTCTGGCTATTGGAGGAGGATTTAAGAAAGAGAAACAAAAATGATTCTTCCATGTACTTGTAGGAGGTTTTAATTTTTCCTGGAGCACAGTGTTCAGCCGAGGCCTACCAAGAACGTGCTTGTGGGAACACGGGCCATTTGAATATGCCAAATGTTTGTTTCATATCTTTGAAGTGGGGGAGAGAGAGGCCGAAGCTTTTCAAACATCATCTCAGAATTGTCTGTCTTCCTTCTTTTCCCCGCATCCCTCGTTTTTCCGATCATCTTCCTTCCATTTCCATTTCCTCCAATATACTTTCTCTTGTTCTCTAATTCTTCATCTTCCTCCATGTTTTTTCTCTGTCATTCCTGTTTCTTCCCCCTCCCCCATTAGACTTTACCCTTCTCTAAATTGTATCTACAGCAGTGTTGCTAAATAAATATATTAACTAAATCTGAGCTTTCTAGAAGGCATGTGAGAATGTTCTGAGGACATAGGGGCCAGGGTGTTTTAGTATGAATCTAGTGATTTTGGGTAGATTTCCGGCCTGCTCAGCCCTTCAAGGTGCCAAGTACTGATGTGAAGTGCTGAGCACCCCTTTTTCTCTCTGGCAGTTGAGGGTGCTCAGCATTTTCTAGACCTGAGCCCCATGACATGTCTGAAGAGTTAAACCCAATACATGCTTAGTCTCTGGACTTGCTCGACAGGGTACAGGCTAGAGAGAAATGACTTTTGTCTATGAAATAATTTGAGCTGGCCAATTTAATCCCTCGAGTTCTGCAGGTCATAGGTGTTTTCTACATTGGAAAACTTAGTACCTATATTTCAGCAACTGCCATCAATAGGGCAGCTGCACAACTGCTCGTGTAAACAGGACTCAGGCATTTTTATCACCATGTCATGAGATTCTGCTCTGAGTAGGTAGTAAAAATGTCTGTGACCAGTCTATGCCAGCAGTTCAGCTGCATGATTGCCAGCAGTTGCTGGAATGGGCTGCATCTAGACTAGGCAATATTTTAGTTGGGATTCACCCCAGTAGGGGCAGTCCTGCTGATGGTAACCATGTTAGAAGATAAAGGGTGGGTCTGGTTCAGGTTTTTTAACCACTGTGTGGACTTGACTGTTATCTGTGGTATTTTTGTAAATCTTAATATGAAGATGTAAATCTTAATAAGAAAAAGTGTCAGAGAAGAAGTAGGACTCCAGAAGTCCCTCATTGTTCTGTCCAAATGACTCGGGGTGTGGGGGGGAAGTACAAGAATTCACAATTAAGGACCACTTTCCTCTTTCATTTACTCTACATTTACATTTATTCCATAAAGGGGGAAAATATCCTACCATGGCCATCTCTGGCTTTGCACGCACTAGGTTTTGTTCCTTAAATTTTGTACAGATGCTGCCAGCAGTAATAGCAAGGGTGAGAGCGCTAGTGTAGGTTGTCTGACTTACGTAACATGGCTGTAAAAACACTGGCAGCTGGTCTGCTTAGTACAAATACCAGTAGAGATGCAACAATAGTAGTAATGGTAGGAAATGTTAAGAAAATTAAAAATCTTCTACAGACACAGCCTCTGTCATTCAATGCCATTGTGTATTCATTATCTTCCTTAGAGATGAAATGAGCATTGAGGCAATTACTGCTGTTTGGACCTGATGGAAGGTCCACTGAATTCAATGGAAAGACTCCCATTGATTACAATTATCTCCGGTTCAGCTCCTTTTAGAAGAATTTTTTTCCTTTAACAATTTGTACAGGGAGTATCTTAATTTGCTTTCTCTCCTTAAATGAATCCGCCTTTTTTAATTGTTGAAATAAAAATCTGAAAGGGCACAGAAGCACTGAATCATTCCAAAGAAATTTGAATGCTGTGTTTCCAAATGGTAGTAGGGAAATATTGTTCTTTCCTAGCTTATTGAATTAAAAACATGTGAAAAATCACGTTAAAAGTAATGTAATGGGAAGCCAGACATCAAGTATTTTACTTACTTGCCCTGTGGATTCTGTGGTAAAAATATTGGGTCAGTGCAACAGGGTAGTCTGCCATCAAGGACAGTAGCACCTAGTGGTCAGGATACCCTTCCATCTGGCTTTACCCTTTAAGAGTTTGGAAAGGTCCAATAAGTACATATAAAGACGTAAGTGTCCTAGAAATGAATGTTGACCAGGGAAGGAATCTGGAGACTTTACCCTTTTTTAAGGGCTTGAACCCTTGCAGACAAGGCTCCTCTTTCACCCCCAACCAACTGAAGATGAGCTGGGAGAAAGGGCTCAGCAAAAAGGCTGCCTCCTCCCTATAGCAGACAATCTTGACAGGAGAAGGTTGGCCGGCTCAGAACCTTCTGGATTGGAAGCCTAATTGGGAAGGGTGCTCAGCTAAAGGGAGCTGGCAAGAGCTTTGCAACTGACTAAGCTTAAGGCACAAGACCTGAGACATAAACCCCATCACCAGAGCTTCTATTTAAAGGAGAGGGAGTCAGAGAAACTCATTGTCTCAGGCAAGGGTCAGAGAAAACTGCTAGCAGTACAATCCTCCTGCTGCAGGGAAGAGCTGAGACTGGCTTTTAGGAAATGCCCCAGGAGAAGCTGTGAGCAACCCACCAAAGTGAAGGTGGGGAAAGCAGAGCCTGCAGATCTTGTGAAGACACCAGTGAGCACGGTAAAGGTAGGAACAGCCCAGGAAAAATGTGGAGGGATTGAAGGAATAGTCCTCAGCTGCCTAAATGGGGTCCCTGGGCTGGATCCCAGAGGGAGAGGGAGTGGGCATGGATTCTGCTGCCTCTCTCCCAGACAAAGAGGGGAAGCACAGGTGTCAAGAATAAAGAAGCCAAGAACAGTGAGTGCCAGATAGAGAGTGGGAGACAGGCTTGAAGGCCATTAGATTTTGAGTTTTCTATTTTATGTACTGAACGGTGACCTGGCTAGAGGGTCAGGCTTTGAACAGTGATAGACCGTTGTGATACCAGAATGACTACAGGGGGTGCTACACCAAAAAAAGCAACACCACCCCCAGAAACAGGGAGGCTCTTTGGAGGTGAGAGGTATGACATTCTGATTTTATCATCTGAATACGTTCCCAGTGAAATGAATGGACCGATTCATTCCAAGAACATCTTCAGGGTTTTTCTCAGCCTAGAGATGTAACTAACTGTATTCCCTACAGGCAAGTAAGTTAGCGAAGGAAACTTCTTGAGAATAAGAATGAATTGTCTAATTGTGAATTTTTTTTTTGGTTTTTGTTGTTTTTTTAATCTTATCTTTTGTATGTATGGGATGGGGTTAGATGAGGCTGAGATTAGTTATGTCATTAAGCCTGAGGAAGTAATTCAGGGGAGAGATGGATTTTGTAGGGGAGACCCTTATGAAAATATCTTATAGAATGTAGCGGAGGAGAAACCAATGTGGTTCTATAATTCTAAAATTCTACTGAATTCAATAGAAAATGACATCCCTTTTCTAAATGCTTTGAACAATTCTATAGCCAAGGTTACCGTTCTCTGTTAATCTTATAGAACTGGGGACATTAACACTGAAAACAGGTGAGGGTTTTTAAAGATATCAGTGTGCTTACTTCTCTGCTAGAGGCAGGTCAAGTATAGTGCTAGGTTAAAGCTTATTTTTATGAAGTGCTGTACAATTAACTGTAGTGTCTATCCGATGCATCCGATGAAGTGAGCTGTAGCTCACGAAAGCTTATGCTCTAATAAATTTGTTAGTCTCTAAGGTGCCACAAGTACTCCTTTTCTTTTTGTAGTGTCTATAGTATCTGTGAAGTTAAAAGCAGATAGAGCAGGCTTTTAGCATCTATGTATTTCTAGTGAAGGTTATGGCATGACTGAGGGAAGAAAGGGAAAGCTAGAGAAATCCTGGTGTGATGGATTTGTAAGTGCCCCACTCACGGTTGAAGACAGCCTTTCTTAATGATTCTTTCTTTTGGGCTCAGAAGCCCAGGCAGCCAAAATACACTATAGGAGGAAAAGAAAGTTTGGCCACATATCCAAATATTGTGACTGCTGGTTGTCCTGTGGCACAGTTTTAAGTGGATAAGAAACGAGACCTTTTCCTCTGTGGTCCTGAATTCAAATGCACCTCTGTAGGGCGTTAGTGAAGACACTACTCCACGGACAGCAGACCTTCTCCCTGTGGCATAATTAATCCATCTCCCTGAGAGGTGTTAGCTATGTCGGAGAAGCTTTCCTGTCGGCATAATGCTGTCTACACAGTGGGTTAGGTCAGTATAACTACATTGTTCAGTTGTGTGGATTTTTCACACCCGGAGGAGCTTACCATCTAAAAGACAAGACAGACAAAGGGTTAAGGGATAACATAGGCAGAGTGAACATGATGGTTTGTAAATTACGTGTTAGTTCCATAGAGAGACAAGGTGGGTGAGGTAATATCTTTTATTAGACTGACTTCTGTGAGTGAGAGAGACCAGCTTTTGAGCCACATAGAGCTCTTAGTCAGTGACTACCAAGATGGGCCAGATCTGAACTAGCCACCTAGAGTTGAAGGGTTTCTTATTCTGTTAGCAGTTGCCTGAGCTATCCAGCCTTCCATCAGTCTCATTGTTTCATGCATCATCTACAAAGTGCATATCCTGAGTACACAGACAGCACTGTGCTTTATGATGGCACCAGAAGCTCTAGATGAAAAAATTGCCTTGCAAATCATGGCAGGCCAGCTGTAGATTACTGGAAGAGCACAGAGAGCTGGGGGCTATGCGATCCACTCTATTCCACCAAGATTAAAGCAACAAGAAGTTTTCTTTCACTACTCTTTCATTCTTTGTTTTTTGATTCCTCCCGTTGTAGCGGTGCTGAGTGAGGATGAAGCGATATTTCTTGGAGTAGTAACATCAAGTACTGAATACTTGACCTTTTCCAAGTAATCACTTGCAATGTGTAATCTAGTTACAATTATAATCAATCCTGAGCCTGTCGCCATAGCTGTGCAGATTCCCCTATCAGCCGTTCTGGTGCACTAGAGAGGAAGACAGGATGGGGGATGGGGTCTATGTAAAGATTTTGCACCCTCTGTGTCATGCAGAGTTTAGTGTAGCAGGGGTGGCCGGTGTGTGTCTGTGGTGGGGGGGGGGTACTACAACTTCAGGCTGCAGTAACAATTGTGGAGCAACTTCCCAGTTGCTTTACTGCCTGGGGAGGGAGGGTTATTCTCCCCCTTACAGTGCTACCAGCTCTGAGCCCTGGTTTGTGGAGGAAAGCCAATCAGTTATTCCAATACTTGATCACCTCAAAGATCTTCAATAAGTAACAAGCTTCTTTTGGGAGTGGGAGGAGGGGGTGGTGAGAAACATGTGAGTGCTCCATGTCCCTTGGCTAAGGCCAATATTTAATGTATAAACTCAAACTGAGAATGTTTGTAAAACACATATTTGTTGTATCAAAAGCAGCACTTCAGTGGGTTTATTGCTATTATTGACTTTGATATGTTCTTCATGTGTTTTTCTGTCAGAAGGAGAACTTATTAAATAAAAGCTTCAATTCATTGCTAGCCTGTGTGGATTTTTTTTTTAAAGAGCTGGCACAGAAAGACCTGTCATCGTAACTTTCATCATGTTACAAATCCTCATTTGACCACATTTGCTTATTACGCAAGACAGACAGGAATTCAGAGCTGCAGAGTTTTCAGAAATTCTTTGTGTTGGCAGGTAAGAACTTATTAAAGGGTCAAGAGGTGGCTCCAGAATTTTTCCTGTGGTCTTTACAGTTTATTAATTTTGTAAGAGAGATTACGCCACTGAATAGTTGTAGTTATATGGAGTAGGTTGCTGAATAAATGTAACTATACTGAGATGTAAGCCAAGTCAGACATAGACCCTATAGCTAGCTTACAAAAAATATATATATTACAAAAAGTATGGGAAAAGGTAAAAATGTATCAAGCCCACTCTGTGAACACTGTGGACTAGATCCTCAGCTGACATATAGCAAAGTAGTTTCCTTAAAGTAAATGGAGCTACGATGACTTGCATCATCTTACTGTCTGGCCCATAAGCTCTTCCTTTGAAACGTTATCAATAAACTTGATTCCAGCTACTGTGTTTCTCTATATAAGAGCAATCCTCGACTTTCAGTCAGAATGACCTTTGCTTTTGTTCTTATTGTTTTGGTCTCTTAATCCACAATAAATTCTCTGAGAGGGAGCTCAGTTCATTGGCTGCATCTCCTCTCTGTTGCAGTCTGTACCTGAACACAAAATGGCAGCTGTCTCTGTAGCAGTGAAGTAAACCTTTCTTTCTTTCTTTCTTTCTTTCTTTCTTTCTTTCTTTCTTTCTTTCTTTCTTTCTTTCTTTCTCAGTAGTCACAGATATAGTATTTCAAACCCTAAGTGTACAAAAATCCTGAGACTGGCTTAAAAATCCACGCATTTAAACATTTTCTTTCCTTAATTTACCTTGAAAGTTTTTTTTGAGCCTTTAGGATGCACTTGGGTCATGTTTTCTATCTTTCCTCTGAAACCCTGAGGTTTTAGAAAGGTGATGTTTCTAAAAATTAAAGATGGGATCATTCTCATATGATCCCAGAAGCTGGGGCTTTAAGAAAAAACACAAAGTATTGTTAGATTCAACAATACCGCACAGAACAAGTCATAATAGATGCAAGCAATGTCCTACACACCAGTATAATATTGTGCAATTTTCCCTATTCAGGTCCTGCTGAAAGATGCAAAAAGAATTCAGGAAGCCTGAAATGGAAATTTTTTTAAAAGTCAGCTTGTTACATAAGAAATGACTCAAGCCCCAGTACAATAGTGGTTCTAAACATATTTCTAAAATGAAAATTAAACTAATTGTGCAATTTGTATCACTGGGCCGATTAAATTACTTTGTCTGGCTGTGGTACCCGGGGCAAAGCCAAAGGCTTGCAACAGAGAATTTTTCCCTCTTTGCCACAGGTACTGTAGCCAAGCAGCTCTTTTAAGCAGCCTTAGCATTCGCTATCAGTAAAGTAAACCTGGTGACCAATCTGCATTTTTTTTTTCTGGTGACAGAACACACTGTGAAATCTTTGATAATTTAACACTGTCCTAAACTGGAGAAAGTGGTGATGCACTTACTCTGGTGGTCATGTGGTTCTTATCTTAAGCAGCACTCTGCACTGAATAAAGAGCTGCGTTTCTGGGGTAGTCTGTTAGAGGGATGTGATGCGCTTCTGCCTTGTGCCGTCTACTGGAAGAGTGACTTGTCAGATGGGCGGTGTACAATGATACAGACGGGCCATGTAGGTCTTGATTTCTAACTTACAGTGTAAATAGAGGATATTGCAGCTGCAACACAGGACTAATGGATAACATCTAAAAAAAATGCACAGGGATGCTTTTGGTATAATTATAGCACACTGCATGAGGCACTGAATAAACCATTTCTCTTCACTCCTTGGGGAGGATCTTGCATAACATACTCTTGGCTCTGCTTCACCACTCAGGAGTTAGTCATCCATATTTTATAAAAACAAATGGTTTATTCCATCCTTCCATGCTGAGAATTTTTGATGTCCACATGTACCTACAGTCCTGTGTGCACCACCTAGAATTGCCTCTTGGTGCTCTGGGTAGTTAGGCATAAGGTAGAACAATCTGAAGGCTGTTCAGACGTACTCCAGGAACTAGACCAGGCCCAGCCAGCCCCAAGATCAAGGTAGTGTTAAAGTAGCATAATGCCAAGTTTGCCTTCCTATCCCCACTCTGGTATCTAGTAAATAATTTCGTAGAGAGATTTGCCAATGAGTGGCCCTAAACTGTGCAAACCAGTGGGATCTAAGAGATGAGTGGCCACAAAAAGCCAGTAAGTAAGTTCAAGTTTGAAAGCCAAATCTATTTTTTTCACTGCAAACTTTTTTGTAAAAATCTTTTTATTAAGGCAAAGTTACAGAACATACTGCATACTCTTTGCCGCTTTTACAGAACATACTGCATTGTACATTGCTTACAATTTATGCAGGATCAGGTTAATATTCAAAGAACCTGGCTAAAGATTATGGCTTGCAGGATGGGGAGCCCTCTTCCTCTTAGTATGCTACAAAGAGTGACCAAATGCCTAAATATCTGTCCTCTCTTTGGTGATTCTCTTGTGTATATACTTGGTGCGAAAGCTTTTCCATTACAAGGACAGTCCGTATTTTACTATACCTCAATTCAATAGGAGGAGAAGTCAAATTTTTCTAAGAATGTGCCACAGAGTCTTGCAGCTAACCATAAAAAAATAAATTAACTTGTTCTGTTTAAAATGTAGATTCTGTATTAAATAAGCAGTCATGGGATCTCTAGGAAGCTGGCATTTTGTCATAAAATGAATTCCCCCAAACTATCTAATTCCTGGACACAACCACAACATGTGCAAGTATAGGAGTACTTGTGGCACCTTAGAGACTAACAAATTTATTAGAGCATAAGCTTTCGTGAGCTACAGCTCACTTCATCGGATGCATTTGGTGGAAAAAACAGAGGAGAGATTTATATACACACACAGAGAACATAAAACAATGGGTTTATCATACATACTGTAAGGAGAGTGATCACTTAAGATAAGCCATCACCAGCAGCGGGGGGGGGGAGGGGGAGGAGGAAAACCTTTCATGGTGACAAGCAAGGTAGGCTAATTCCAGAAGTTAACAAGAATATCAGAGGAACAGTGGGGGGTGGGGTGGGGTGGGGGGGAGAAATACCATGGGGAAATAGTTTTACTTTGTGTAATGACTCATCCATTCCCAGTCTCTATTCAAGCCTAAGTTAATTGTATCCAGTTTGCAAATTAATTCCAATTCAGCAGTCTCTCGTTGGAGTCTGTTTTTGAAGCTTTTTTGTTGAAGTATAGCCACTCTTAGGTCTGTAATCGAGTGACCAGAGAGATTGAAGTGTTCTCCAACTGGTTTTTGAATGTTATAATTCTTGACATCTGATTTGTGTCCATTCATTTTTTTACGTAGAGACTGTCCAGTTTGGCCAATGTACATGGCAGAGGGGCATTGCTGGCACATGATGGCATATATCACATTGGTAGATGCGCAGGTGAACGAGCCTCTGATAGTGTGGCTGATGTGATTAGGCCCTATGATGGTATCCCCTGAATAGATATGTGGACAGAGTTGGCAACGGGCTTTGTTGCAAGGATAGGTTCCTGGGTTAGTGGTTCTGTTGTGTGGTGTGTGGTTGCTGGTGAGTATTTGCTTCAGATTGGGGGGCTGTCTGTAAGCAAGGACTGGCCTGTCTCCCAAGATCTGTGAGAGTGATGGGTCGTCCTTCAGGATAGGTTGTAGATCCTTGATGATGCGTTGGAGAGGTTCAGCGTTGGGCTGAAGATGATGGCTAGTGGCGTTCTGTTATTTTCTTTCTTGGGCCTGTCCTGTAGTAGGTGACTTCTGGATACTCTTCTGGCTCTCTCAATCTGTTTCTTCACTTCAGCAGGTGGGTATTGTAGTTGTAGGAATGCATGATAGAGATCTTGTAGGTGTTTGTCTCTGTCTGAGAGGTTGGAGCAAATGCGGTTATATCGTAGAGCTTGGCTGTAGACAATGGATCGAGTGATATGATCTGGATGAAAGCTAGAGGCATGTAGGTAGGAATAGCGGTCAGTAGGTTTCCGATATAGGGTGGTGTTTATGTGACCATCACTTATTAGCACCGTAGTGTCCAGGAAGTGGATCTCTTGTGTGGACTGGTCCAGGCTGAGGTTGATGGTGGGATGGAAATTGTTGAAATCATGGTGGAATTCCTCAAGAGCTTCTTTTCCATGGTTCCAGATGATGAAGACGTCATCAATGTAGCGCAAGTAGAGTAGGGGCATTAGGGGACGAGAGCTGAGGAAGCGTTGTTCTAAGTCAGCCATAAAAATGTTGGCATACTGTTATTCTTGTTAACTGCTGGAATTAGCCTACCTTGCTTGTCACCATGAAAGGTTTTCCCCCTTTCCCCCTCCCCCCCCCGCTGCTGGTGATGGCTTATCTTAAGTGATCACTCTCCTTACAGTATGTATGATAAACCCATTGTTTCATGTTCTCTGTGTGTGTATATAAATCTCTCCTCTGTTTTTTCCACCAAATGCATCCGATGAAGTGAGCTGTAGCTCACGAAAGCTTATGCTCTAATAAATTTGTTAGTCTCTAAGGTGCCACAAGTACTCCTTTTCTTTTTGCGAATACAGACTAACATGGCTGCTACTCTGAAACATGTGCAAGTATGTTCTCCTTTCCTCATAATCCCTCCAACAGAGTACCACTCTAGTAACAAAAATATGATGGATCTTAACTGGAGGTAAATGCCACCTATATACAGTAATTTATAAACATTTTTCTTTACAAATTGAAGATATATATCCCCTTTTCCATATAGAGAGCCACTCATCTAGATCAATTTCTTTGTCCAAATTCTTCTCCCATATTTTAATCGGGGCTGTTTTCTTATCAACGTCTTATTTTTTTTTCACTCAAAATTGCATACATCTTGGAACAAGAGGTTAAATTTCTAGCTTTCTCCTGGGTCAACTCCCCAAACGTGGTTAAAGGTCTAGCTTGAGTTGTCCGGTATCCATATTTCAAACAATGTTTGATTTTTAAATATTGATTAATACAGGATTTTATATTATCTTCATTATTACATATCTCTTGGTATGATTTCAAATCAGGATCCAGAAAAAATGTCCAAATTGAGTCACCTCAGTTCTTACCCACAACAAACAGTGGGTAATTTTTAGCTGAAAGATTTTGTAGGGATAAATTCCTGATTATTAATGAAAGTAGCTAAGGGAGAGGGCCTTGGTGACAGGAATTTAAAATGTATCCACAGTTCCAGAAGTGGTCTTGATGAAAGGGACCACTTATTTTTTTTTTATTTTTGGCGCATTAAATTTTGTTTTAACCTAATGATTACTATAAATTACTGAGGTCCTTTTTCTATATACCCTTTTGAGTGAGAGGTAAGGAAGTCCAATGACTTGCTCAAGTTTATGAGTCCGTGGCTCATGCTGGATTTGAATGCAGGATCCTGGTCATGCTGTTTTTTGCTCTGAGGCCTTATCCACATGCACAAGTTGTACCTCTTTAACTATTTCAGTATAGTTAAAGTGGTACACCCTTCCCATCCCTCTGCCCCTCACTCAGTGTGGATTAGTTATGTGACTTTAGCTTGTTCCTGATATGATATCCTAGTATAACTACATCCAGTATACTGTAGATATAATCAAAAATGGTTTATACTGTGCTTAGTATGGTTATCTAGGAAACTTTAGATGGTAATTGAATTTAGAATATACATTTTTCAGATGATTTTAAAAGGGAAAAATCTTTGGGTCTTTGCACAGCTGTGACTCTCCCCTTCCCCCACTAGCCCTGTTAATGCCAGGTAGGTATAGACTCTGCTGAGAACTCTAGGATCTGGCTGACATAGTCCATTCCTTTGACTTAAAAAACATTTTTCTCCAGCCTCAGAAGACAGTCCCCTTTAAAAGCTGCTTAGTCCTTTTGATCACCCCTCTTCTCTTTCCTCAAGACCAAATCACTTTTTAACTGTCAATAGCCCTGTGATCTATTAGTTCCCAGCCTTGGCAGAGCAAGGCTTGCAACTTGTTGAAGACAAGATGGAAGATCTTCAAAGCTGATAGTTTTATCCATTGTCTTTCAGGTGTGTGCTAGGGTTCCCTTATCTGGGGCCTTGTCTCCTTTCTGGCAACAGACCATCTAATAAGCTAGAGAAATGTATTCATACAGGAAGGTCTTTTAAGCCTTATGTACAATAACTTCCTCACTTACCAGGTCACATACTGTGTTCATAAAATTATTACATCTCAGTATGCTTAATTTATTGTCTTGCAGTTCTACAACTGTGACAATGCCTACTCTAATGCCCTGGTTTAAGAGGATTGTATGTAAATGTTAGAATATCATATGCTATGAAAAGAAGCATACTGAGCATCCATATTGTCTTCTAAAATTCATGTATTCAGACTGCCCCAATGTGTAAATTTTAATTGAAAGAGGATTTTTCCTAAGCCATAGTGACATCAGTCCTAGAGATGTTTCAGCTTGCAGCATGCTATGTACATGAGGCTCATGGAAGACCTTTCACACTTTTAGTCTGTACTTTTTTTGTTTGTGGTCTATATATTTTTAGAATAATTTATACAGCTCCTTTCATCTGGGGCTGTCAGTGCTTTACAAATACTGATTTTAAGTATTTAAGCCTCCCCAAGTCCCCTGTAAGGACAGTAGTATCTTTATTTTATACACAGGTATACTCGGGCATAGAGAGGGAAATGGTTTGCCTAATGCCACAATAAGAATCAGTGGCATGATTAGAATTTTAACTTATAAAATTCATAGACTTCTGCTATAATAGGCTGGATATATGTAGTACCTAGGGATTTTTGGCTACAGCATGTTCAGAAGTTCTAGAATGTCTGATATTTGTCATCATTGTTCTATTATGCAGTTTAGAGTTATTGGGTAAAAATGTTTAATTCAGATATAAATATATGTTTATACATTTTATGTACAAGTGAAACTAAGCTTTGAATTTAATTAGTAGAACCTCCAATGTGGGACATGAGAATGTTCTTAGATGTAAAATTGGTGTGGCAAATAGTGTGAGCACAGTAGGAGAATTCTTGAGGAATTTCTTCCTATTTGTTCGGATTACCATTATATATACATATATATGTGTGTGTGTGTGTGTGTGTGTATATATATATATATATTACCATATGGAAGGGTGTAAATGGAGATTGATTTCAGTTTGTTGTTGTTATGTGCCCATTAAGATGTTTTAATATGTAGATTGCATTTTCTATAAGATCCGAAGCTGGTATAAGCAAAATCAGATGTACAGATATATTTGTGGGTTGCTTTAATGTTTCCCTTTATCTTCAGTTTCTGTTCAGGCCTTTCTAATTTTCATGAAGATTGTTGGTAATAGGAATTATAGTATATATGATACTGAAATCTATTTCAATCTAGGTTCATGTTTACATAGAGAATCAACAATATTCTAAAGGAAGGATGTTTCTGAATGGAAACTGTTGTATATTGGTCAATATAAAGCTAAAGTGTAAGGTTTTTGATAGTCTGAGCTGAAACCTTCTACCACCGGATAGAGAAGAAATCAACTTGCACTTGATACCCCTAATATTAAGTGTTAGTAACCTTTGGATTAAATGTTATCATCTTCTGTGCAATGGGCTACATATACAAACCACCCTGTGACCTTGCCCATGCAATCTGTGGGTGCAAAACCTGCATTTGCACTTGCAATTTCCAGGGTCCTTTTACTTACTTACTCAGCCAGCTTTGTTGCTGCATTCCCCATTAACTTCCCCATTTTGTGATAAGGGAAAGATATTCAGCAGCCTTAATACACGTTGAGAGTCAGTGCTTTATGAACTGTCTAAGACAATCAGCCGAATGCTGTTTTACTTTTGCTTGTGTTATCTTGTACATCATAACAAAGATATGCTGGAAATACACTTGGTTATAGTCTGGGGAGAGTCTTTTTTTTTTCCTAGTCATCTCATTTGTTTCAATTTGCATGAGGTTTACATTTTTACAGTTTAGTGTTCTTGATCTGTTTACTTAGCTATTCTAGCTCATTTGCAAACTGGAACAAGATTTGTGTAGTGAATTTGGAAAATCTTTGATTTTGAGCAATAAAAGTAGATGGGGACATGATTAAGAATTCTATTGGATACTCCAGGACTATGTTTTTTTTGTTTGTTTGTTTTCTATTGAAGAGGGTGCTACCTTCTTTGCTGCATGAATTCGATGCACATATACCTTTAGTTTTAAAATTACATTGAATTGTAAATTCTTGTAAAGACATTGATCATGTGTGTCAGACTGCAACAACTGTTGGGTTCCCTAAAAACAGAACATATTCACTGGCTGTGTACCATAGCCCTATATTTTCTGAAAGGATTTGTGCATGACTGACAGAGATTTGACAGGTGTTTGTCTTGTGAATGAAACCATACAGTGTTCTTACAATGTAATCTCAGCTGAGTTGGAGGCAAAGAGCAGGGCTTGAGATGCAAGTTAATTTTTAAAGGCTATGTACCTTTTAAAAAAAATCTAATTACTATTTAGAATAAACTGTAGCATTAATTGTAGTTGGTCGTCTATAAAAAGAATAAAGCATTGCTTAATTGCATTTAAATACATAATACAAAAATGGATCTTGATTAGAGAGAGAAACAGATCAGGCTAATTTCTTTTCTTGGGTAATGAGTGACATGTATACAGAAAAATTGCATTAGCTTGTGGAGCTGCCATCAGCTTCCTCTAGTTGGTTCTCAGTCTTCAAATATTTCAGAGTAGCAGCCGTGTTAGTCTGTATTCGCAAAAAGAAAAGGAGTACTTGTGGCACCTTAGAGACTAACAAATTTATTAGAGCATAAGCTTTCGTGAGCTACAGCTCACTTCATCGGAAGTGAGCTGTAGCTCATGAAAGCTTATGCTCTAATAAATTTGTTAGTCTCTAAGGTGCCACAAGTCTTCAAATAGAAATTCAAACACACAAGTGTAGTTCAGACTTTCGATATTTTTTTCCTCCTTAAACAATGATTCCATGCATCCAAATTTGAAAATGTTCCCAGATTTATGTATATTTTGTGGAGGTGCAGGTGGGAAGCAACTGCATAAATTGGCATGTGTAGTTCTTCATGGCATAATATGTAATCAAGTTGATGTAATGAAACTATTGCAGCTTCTTTATTACTGTTTTGAAACCTTGTTTAAAAATTCTAGGTGTTAATCCAGGAGGGGCAGATCAGAGAGGACAAGTGTCCCAAAACAGTCTTGGGGAAACCAAGGTGCTAAACAGAATTTATTTTCTGAAAGATTGAAACCTGCCTGGTTGTGTGAAGTCTATTTTTAGAACACATTATGCTGCAATATGGAAGAAGATTCAAAGAGCAGCAGGTGTCAGAGAATCTGCTCACTGACACTCCGAGTTACAGCAGCAAAGCTTTAGTAAATTCATCTTCGAAGCTGCAAATAGGGCTCTGACATGGTGTGAAATTCTGCTAAATTGAACTTCTTCAGCTTCTGCTCTTGCATGTCATGAATTTACTGTAATCACCCACTGCAATCTGGCTGGGTGAAGTTTGGAAACACTTGTAATTAGCCATTGCAGGAAAATGCTTTGCTTTCAGATATAATATGCCTCTTCTCACCCCTCCATCAAAATCATCCCCAGGGGAAAGAGGACCAGTGGTGCTGAAGAGCTCCAAAAAGAAATAATTAAGAGCATTGAACAGACTGAGACTCAAACCTTCACCTGCCAAAGAGGGCATATATTGACTGGGATGTTATTGTCTGAATGAAACCACTATTTTTCTTTTAAAATATTTGAGGTGTAGATTTATACTTTCAATCTGTGTCTATGCTAGAGAATGGAACCATTTGTAGTTGAATCAGCTTAAGTATAAAAAGAAAAGGAGTACTTGTGGCACCTTAGCTACTAACAAATTTATTTGAGCATAAGCTTTCGTGAGCTACAGCTCACTTCATCAGATGCTCACGAAAACTTATGCTCAAATAAATTTGTTAGTCTCCAAGGTGCCACAAGTACTCCTTTTCTTTTTGCGAATAGACTAACACGGCTGCTACTCTGAAAACTTAAGTATAAAGAGTTCAATGCATCCATGCTTGCCATGCTGGTCGCCTCGCATTACTGGTTCTTAGAATGCCAAATTTCTCTGGTGTAGGCTATGGACAAGGTTTAAGGGCTGGACACAGCAAGAGGCTGAGTTGATGCTGAGTGTCCTCGACTCCCAGGGTCTTCTCATCCCATGTGAGCTGTGGAAAGTCTGGCCCCACTGCTTCTGCTCTGTAATTGTGGAGGAGGGCTGGCTGAGTCCCGGCCCCTCTTCTCCAAACGTTGTCAGGGTGGATGGAGCTTGGCTTTTGCTGCCTACCTTGTGGAGTTACCCCTTCAAGGCAATGTTCCATTGCTGCAGCCATTAATTTCTGAGCAGGGTGCAGAAGCCTTTGAAAAGGATTCAGCTCCATTGCAAAATCAGGATAAACATCATAAAGCAAAAAAGCTCTCCTTGTTTAATTGTACATAATCTAGCAAAGTTTCAAACAGATGAGAGCTGTGATTTTTAATGTTGCTTGCTCTGACTGTGCAGTGAAGTTGTACCAATTTCAGGGATTCTTGTTCTCCACAGAGAACCCAGCAGCCATAGCAATAGGGACAGTGTTTTGAAAATTGCCACTCGTGTGGGAGAGGCAGGCTGCTCTACTAGGTTCAAACAGCTCGGAAGCAGCAAAGGAGATCAAAAGGGGATAGTCTAAGCTCAGAGAAACCTGTGGAATTAATTTAGAGAGCTCCCTCAGACAAAGCAGCAGTAGGGGAAGATGGAGATTTACAGAGATCATATGTGATCAGTGGGTGGCCTTGCCAGTCCTGGGAAGTAGCACACAAATAAAAAGGATTTTATGCAGACTGTGAATTTTGTTTTGAAAGGGACTTCCTGTCCTTTTCTCTGACACAGCTCCATATCTGACGGGAGAAAGGATAGAAGAATAAAATCAAGAGAGGAATATTTTTGTGGTTGAATTATTTGATTGGTTGAATATTCATAGTGTCCTTGTTGGGAGGCAGAACCGTCTTCAGCCACTCAGGCTGCTGCATTCAGCCAAGGCATTTTCTAAGGAAGGACAATGGACAGATATAGAAACCTTCAGAGAGGAAATAGAGGATTTAACTTGTTTATGATATCCTGGGAAGCAGTCCATCTGCCTGATTTTCTTCATGTATGGTATTTATAGTAGAGGATGACCCTTCAAATACTGTATTCTGTTAAAGATTCCAAATCCTTTGTTTAAGGAAAAGTACAGTTTTTAACTATCTGATCCAAACCCTTCCTTAGACATGGAGCCTGATTCAGCAAGTTGCTAAGCACCCTCAACGGTCATTGATTTTGTTGGCATTGGAGAATGTTCAGCACCTTGTTGGAATGGCCCCATAACAAGGCCACATACTGCCGAAGTACTTCATGAAAAGTGGGTTTAATTATGGATTTGTTGGCAAAATCCACATTGGCATGTGCAAAGTACAGCTAGGTACCTGACTACCCAAATGCATATTTGGAAACGCCCACAGATGCATCTGAAGATACTGCAGCCCTTATTCTTGGGTCTGGCTGTGCTGGGATCAGTGAAGGACCTCAGGAGCGTAAGGAGGAGGGCCAACAGTGGATCTAACTTATGCCTGGCTGCGTGAGCCCTTACGGGGTTGTACCAAGAGCCTGGAATGGCTGATTTGCAGAGGTGAACTGGTCATACATGTTTTCTCCTGATCATACCCCTACACTGAGGGACTGCAAGAGGGGTGACATATATGGCATCTGGGGATTCCTTCTACAGTGGTTTTACTGCCCCTGTGTGCCAGTAGAATGGAACAGGTTTATAATGGAGTTGTGCAGAATTTATCTGGGCTGGGGTTTTGTTAGAAATCTGAAAGATGGGCATGGTGGCCCTGCCCATTTGTGGGCAAACCCAGCCAGGTTTGTGGTTTCAGGAGGAAACCATGTAAAATCCCAGTTGTTCAACACGGCTTTGATTCCAAACCAGGTGCAACTTGATTGTTTCACTGAACTTCTTGGATCCAGATGAATCTGAGACCCAAGCCAAAGCCCCGATTCATCAAAGAGTTTGACATCAATGGGACTACTCATATGCTTGATTCAGCATGGTTCTTAAACACAGACTCAGCATGTGTTTAAGAATCTTGCTGAATTAAGGGCCAAATTCTGGAGAAATACTTGAGAATAATAGAGTTGCATGTTGCTCTAGATTCATAGATTCCAAGGCCAGAAGGGACCAATCTGACCTCTTGTGTAATACAGGCCATAGAACTTCCCCAAAATAATTTATAGAGCTTATAAAATAATTCCTAGTATCTTCCTAAAATGGCTGTGGAATCTGCATCATTGGAAATTTTTAAAAGCAGGTAAGACAAACACCCTGTCAGGGATGGTCTAGATCAGTGGTGGCCAACCTGAGCCTGAGAAGAAGCCAGAATTTACCAATGTACAACGCCAAAGAGCTACAGTAATAAGTCAGCAGCCCCCCATCAGTTCCTCCATCCCCCTCCAAGTGCCTCCCACCCACCAGCAGCTCTGCTGATCAGTGCTTCCCCCTTCCTCCCCACACCTCCCAATCAGCTGTTTTGTGGCATGCAGGAGGCTCGGGAAGGGTGGGGATGGAAGGGAAGCGAGGGCATGGCAGGCTCAGGAGAGGGGGTGGGAAGGGGTAGATTGGGGGCAGGGCCTGTGGCAGAGCCAGGGGTTGAGCAGTGAGCACCCCCCAGCACAGTGGAAAGTTGGCGCCTGTAGCTCCAGCCCCGGATTCGGTGCCTATACAAGGAGCCGCATATTAACTTGTGAAGAGCCACATGTGGCTCCGGAGCCACAGGTTGGCCACCCCTGGTCTAGATAATAGTTATTCCTGCCATGAATGAAAAATATCCAGTCTTGATTTAAAAATTGTCAGTTTTGGACAATCCACCATGACCCTTGGTAAATATTTCCAATGGTTAATTACCCTCACTGGTAAAAATGTGCACCTTGTTTCCAGTCTGAATTTGTCTACTTTTAACATCCAGCCATTGGATTGTGTTATACTTTCTCTGTTAGACTGAAGAGCCCATAGCCCATTATTAAATATTTGTTCCCCATGTAGGTGATCAAGTCACCCCTTAACCGTCTCTTTGTTAAGCTAAATAGAATGAGCTCCTTGAGTCTTTCACTATAAGGCATGCTTTCTAATCCTTTAATCATTCTCATGACTCTTCTCTGAAACCTCTCCCATCTGTCAACCTCCTTCTTGAATTGTGGCCACCAGAACTGGACATAGCATCCCAGCATCAATTGCATGAGTGCCAAATATAGAGGTGAAATAACCTCTCTATACCTATTCAAAATTCTCCTGCTTACACCCTTCAGGATCTCATGAGCTCTTTTGGCCACAGCATCACATTGGGATCTTGTGTTTAGCTGGTTATCCACCACAACTCTCAAATCTTTTTCAGAGTCACTGCTTCCCAGGACAAAATCCCCCATCCTGTAAATATGGCCAATATTCTTTGTTCCTGGATGCATACACTTACATTTAACCATATTAAAAGCATGTTGTTTGTTTGTGCACAGTTGGCCAAGTTATTCAGACCTTAGTGATCTGTCTTCTTCATCATTTACCACTACCCGACTTTTTGTGTCATCTTCAAAATTTATCAATGATTTTATGTTTTCTTCCAGGTCATTGATGAAAATGTTAAATAGCATAGGACCAACAACCGATCCCTGTAGGACTGCACTGGAAACATACCCACTCAATGACAATTTCCCATTTGACAATTACATTTTGAGACCTATCCGTTAGCCAATTTTGAATCCATTTAATGTGTGCCATGTTAACTTTATATTTTATTTATTTTTAAACCAAAACTTTGTGTGGATGTAATATACTTTGACTTTGTACCACACTATTCCCTTTATCAACCAAATTTGTAATCTCATAAAAAAATCAAGTTAGTTAGGCAGGATCTATTTTCCCTAAACCCATGCTGATTTGCATTAGATATACAGGTTCATTTGCCTGTATCAATCCTGAAACACAAAATAAATTGGATTACTTACTAGAGTAAGATCTAGTAGAAGTGGGTATTCACCCATGAAAGCTTATGCTCCAATACGTCTGTTAGTCTATAAAGTGCCACAGGACTCTTTGCCGCTTTTATAGATCCAGACTAACACGGCTACCCCTCTGATACTTACCAGAGTAAGGATCCAGATTCTGACAGGCACCTATAGTCACTATTGAAGCTATGGTAGAATTAAACCTGTATTGTTCGGTAGGGTCTTAAAGTGGATGGATTCAATAAAGCATAAATTCAAGGATTTACTGACATTCTAGCATGGAAAACTGCTAGCTGTATTTATATCCAATATAGAGATTTTTATCCTAGTCATATTTTTATTTATTTATTTTTTACAAGAAAATAAGATTTCAGACTGAGTTCTTCTTCATCACAGTTAGGCTGAGGACTAGAGCCATACAGTTCAAATGTCAGCATTGCTATTTTGATTCAGAAATAATAAACATCATCATAGCAGCATGTTTCCAGGCCTTATTATTGGAGGAAATCCTTAACTGAATTGCACAAAAATAGCTAGAATGTGACCTTCAAAGGAAATTTAAAATTTGGCTTCTGCCCTTTACTTTTTTAAAATAATGTACAAATGTCTGAAAGGCTTTTTAACTATGTTTTTCTGTTTGCTTTTTAACCTTAGAAATAACAGGAATGTCAATGGTCTTCCCTGTTTATGCTGGATAACAGCTTGGGGATTTCAGAGATGTGAAAACAAGGCATGTTTGATAGGTTGTCTTTGTTGCAAAGTTTCAACATCCCATACCCTTTCTCCTAAGAGTTTACTGGGCATTGGAACTAAACAGGTGTTAACAAAGCAAATCAAATACAAAAAATTTGAAACAGACAGGCTTCCCCTCACAATTGCTCAATTTTCACTTTCTTGTGGTGTCATAATTTCAATAATTCTCCAGTCAATTTCAGTCTCCCATGTAGACGAGACTTGAATTTCTAATATTAAAAATGCAGATTTTTATTTTATCTCAATTTCTTTTCTAATTTTTTGGGCAACTTTTCTGGTAATCTTTTACTTCATATTTTTTTTTCTTTCGCTCGTCCTGTTTAAGGAAGAATCTAGCACTTCTGAATTAGGAATAAAGTGACACATCTACTGGTTGTTTCAATATTCATAGTGCTTTTAAATCCATGGCTTCACAGCCTACTGCCACCAAACTGTGCAATGCTGCATATGATGCAATAGATACATAGCCATGTTAATAAAAGAACCATTCCCGTCTGGCTGCCATAGCTAAGCAACCCTGGAAGTTTTATGTACAGTAGGTATTTCATAGCTGAAATCGTAGCTCCATGGTGGGTTATTATGCAAATACACTTGCTTAAGGTCGCATCAGAGGTGAATGAAAAGAATCCATTATTTCATCAATCTGTTTGGCCTACTAAGATAATAATGAATTTTAATTAAAAGTCAAATCTTGTAGTGGAGGCATAGTCGCAAATGGGAAATGTAAATAACAAAATAATTCAAAGAGTATTTGTGGATCTTGAGAATTCAGATGGTCTAAATAATACGTGTGTGTGTGTGTGTGTGTGTGTGTGTGTGTATACAAAGCCTGTGTGTGCATGCATATTTTAAATATTTGATTATTTAATATGAAGAAACAAGTGCTGTCTTTATAAATAGAATATTAGCCACTTTATTTTTCCACTCTTCTTATTACTATGAAATCTGTACCATCTTTTTTATACTTGGAATTTGTTGTTGAGTCTGAAACTGTACATGCATGGCAGATGTACCAAGTCTGCTAAGACCTGGAGATATTAATGAGGAGAATCATTAGAGATTGGACACCCATCATCCTGTGGTTAATTAGGGATTAGAATAAGTACCAATTGTAGTGATAACACCGCTGCTCCTGAAGGTTTGTTGGGTTTGCTTTTATGACACTGCTACAGCAGATAGAATAAAATTGTACAAAAGGTTTTAGTACTTGGCACAATAGCTGCTGGCTGTGCTAATGACAGCGCGCTCCCAGCAGTGTTAGGAATTGGGAGAGCGCAAAGATACTGCAGGTCTGCTGTCTCACAGTGGGAGAACCTCACTTGAAGTTAAGCTAGTGATTGTGTAAACACTGGCCTGATCAACCTGCCTTTTATTTAGTAGGGAAACTGATTCCCTGTGCTAGAAAAACAGGACCTGTAAGATTTTATTTTATTTAGCAAATATCAGTTATCTTTTAAAGGATAACTTTTTAAAAGAGTGCAGGGTGGGAAAGGGTTAAATGTATCCATTGAGCATTTTGACATGTAACTGAGCTGCTGGATTGTGGTAATCAAGTCCTTCAGACACCGAAGCTGCTAATGACTTGTCTTTGCGGATGTGTTTAGACTTCAGGCTGTCATCTGCTCTGAAGGAGACCCTGAAGATCAAATAGGGTTTCAGCATACAGTAGTGTCAGACTGCTATTGTATGCAGCCGAAGCTTTCAACATTGTCTTCCAATAGTATGTGACCATGTCTGTGCATATCATTATCCTGATTAGTGAGGATGGAGGGATTTTGTGTAATTATACCTACGCTGATTTTGTATTCAGGTGGAATGTATCCATAATAAATTGCGTAAAGAAAATAATGTATTCATTGACTTAAAGATATGGAATTCAAGGGAATGAAATCAGAAGATCTATAATTCTTTTCTTCTAAACCAAGCTTGTGTGTGCGTGCATGTGTGCACAATTTGCATATAATTTCTAACGAGCTCTGAATGTAAGGATAATAAGCTATTGGGAAAAGATGTTGCTCAGATAAGAAATCTCTGCATCTTGCTGTCTGACATAAACCAAGAAGCAGTACCAATTATCAGAAACTACAGCTGAGGTTAAAATACATGCCTCGGGCAAAGCATATCCATAGGTGCTTGGGCCACCTGTCAAGGACGAGATAATGCAGGTACTGCACTGTGGTTCATGTAATAATTTTAGTGGAGGTAATAGTACAAACTTGGATTTAAAAGCAATTTCAATTTCCTACCAGGAAAGCATGTAGTCCAGGCCATAAGAATATGTGGAAATTGGCCCCAGGAATACTGCAAAGCCGTGGGGTATTTTTGTTTGAATTAAGTGCTGGTACCTCTCAGCTTGCATTGGCCCAAATGCATGTGAAACAAGGTTGCAAAAGAGGAGAAATGGAAAATAATAATATAATATGAAGCTTTTAAAAATGTGGAATCCATTTTTTTAGCATAAAAGCAGCAGTAACTCCAGCTTCCTGATCCACCATTTCAGGCTTCAGTTTACAGTAATGAAAGTGACAAATGTGCAACAGAGGCAAGTTTGGGCCTAATGCAAGGACTGGTGCAGAGGAATGGTGTGGTTGCAGGAATGACAGCCTGCAAGGCAGGAGGTACTAGCATTTGTCTTGTGGCAAGTTGTTCATTGTTAACAGGAAGTGCGAACTGACTTCATATAGGTCAATGAACAGCTTTCCAGACGTAACTCCTTTGGGTCATTATGGACTTGGGCTGGATTCAAACCAGCAGCGGAGATGTGGAAGCCCACTTGCTATTCTTCCTTAGGCTTAGTGGATCATTTAAATATACTGTAATGACTGGTTATTACCAGCATTTTGTAACAAAGTGTCAATCGGTGCTTATTAAAATAACCTTGTACTTCAAGCAATATTTTAGTTCTAGCACTCAGTATTAAGTGCAAAAAAGTACCAGAAGTGTTGCCAAGTCTGTGGGTTTCCTGTGTCTGGGTAGCTTTTCAGGGCTAGTTTTTCAAAGAAGCCATGGATATCTACTTCTTTTAGATCTATATTCTTGCCACTGTTAGTGCTACCCTCATGTGTAGTCACTTCCTGGGGAGACAGGTTTGGCACTACACTGGCTCATTTTTGGTTTGGCTCATTTTTGACTTAGCTGGTAGCAATACTGCCAATGCATCACAAAGGTCCCAGTTTAAGCCTTGGCCATGGTAATATGCATATTGCATGTAGAGTTCAACTATCAGATGGGGGACTCTAAAACTGCTTTGTCTGGCCAACAGTTGGTAGGCAGAGCACCACTGCTGTTGGCAGACAAAAATACCCTGAAAATTGGTCAGTCAACATAACTCATGAAGCTTTGTGGCAGGGCTGCAGTTCCACAGGCTAATGTATGAATGCTAGGTCAGATTCAGAGCTGCAGAAACCAATGGCAGTATTCAGTTATCCAGAGGCCTCTCTCAGCTGGCCCCTACTGCCTGTCACAAAGAAATATGGTGTACTTTTAAAGGGAAAGTGTTGTGTATTATACAGTCCTCAAATAATCTCTTTTGTTTGCATGCAGGCCTTTTAGCTAAGGGTTGTGTCACTGATCCTTTTATAATGTAATATTACAGCACTTTGAGGACAATCATATTAGATGACTTCCCTCTTTCCTTAATTATTGTTTCTTATTATCATAAACCATAGACTCAAGGTAGGGGTGTGTGTGTGTGTGTGTGGGGGGGGGGAATAAGCTAAAATCTTTTGGGGTAATGCTGAGCAAATACTGGAAATAAGTATTATCAGTCAGGCCTTCAACTAGAAAAGATAGGTCTGTCTGGATGGTATTTCCAATCCTTATTTGCTTTTCAAATTGAAATTCTATAGTAATAGAGGTTTCTAGAAACCCCTAACAGGGCTAGATTTTGAGCAAACTGTGTTTGTAAGAATCTTGGCAGGAAGGGCAGGTATGAATATTTGTGCAAATATGTTTTCACACAGTACTTGTACAACTATATACCAGTCTTTTTTCGTCAAAGCTCTCTGTAGGTTTGGGAGTCATTCAGTTAAGGAAAAGAAGAATGCCAGGTGATCAATGAAAACATATGAATAGTGAACTATGATTAGTGACAAACTGAAGTAATAGTCACAGTGAGAATCTGTGGGCTTTCCTTAGAGTGAAATATGTTCATGTAAGCAATTCACTGAATAACTTTGAATAATATACATATTTACTAAAATGTATAGTCTTTTTTAAAAAAGATAAAAATAATATATAAACAAATGCAGTCTCTAGAGACTCCTTAGCCTATTTCTGTAAGGATGTCCAACCCCTACCTTTTCAGAGAGACTTAAATAATCCTGGACACATTCGCTAGGTCCCTGTCCAAACCCTAGGGGTGAACTCATGGATCCACTGAGGTCAGTAGGAGTTTTGCCATTGATTTTAATGGAGTTGTAATGGGTAACCACCGCACACAAAGCCTGGGGAGGTGAAGGTGTCCAGGTGAGGCAATGAACCTTCTAGGCTGCACCTGGAGGAGGAGCCAGGGAGCAAGGACTAATTAGAGATGAGTCTCAGCTGGACAGGAACAGGAGGGGTTTGTATAACCCCCTGTGGCTGAGAGCAGGAGGGGCTATAGGCAGAGAAACTGCAGTCACTTTCAGGGTGAAAGAAGGCAAGGTAGGAAGTAGCCTAGGGATATAGTAGCAAGGTTCGGGACTGTGCAGACCATGACTGCTTGCTGTAGGGTCTCTGGACTGGAACACAGTGAAAAGGGCAGGCCTGGGTTCCCCTTCCAGTCACTGGGTTGCACTACTCTTAAGGGGAAGTGGGTCCCAAAAGACTTTGGGGGCATACAACCCCCACCTCCAAAGGGAAAACCACAGTGACTTGGCCAGAGGGTCAAGCTACAAAGCAGGTGTGGTTGAGTACTGAGAGAGCAAGAGTGATGGAATGCAACCTCAGAAAGGTGCATTGACCTGGCAGAGCTAATCCCCAGATGTGGCAAGAAGGAGACGCTCCAATGGTGAGTGAAGCACCCTGTGACAGGCCAATATTTTACCCTCAAGATTTAACATGAGTCCAATCATTTGAAAGGTATTTTGGATGTCCCAGACGTTTCCTATTTCCTGATCCTACCATCCAGCCAGTCTTATCGCTAAACTCCCATTTAGAATGGCTTCCAGCTCCAAGCTACTATTGAGGGGAAAAGAGATTGTGGTACAGTGTGAACAATTATGCTGGATGCCCACTGTACTTTGATTAATATTTGGGGTGTAGAATTTTGTTGGCATTTGACAAGAAATTTGGGCTGCCTTCCCCAGAAATGGGTAGAAAGAAGCAGTTAAGGGAGGCTTCAGTACCCACAGTTTGTGGATCAAAGTAGATTGGGGATCATTTGTGGCTATCATAACTGTAACTGTGTATGCCTAGTTTTTTAAAAGCAGATTCATATAGGAGTGCCCTTAGTTATGTGTCAGATGAAGGACTGAATTATGAATAGGAGGAAAGTGCATATATCCCTCAGATTTTTTTTCTTTTGAGGTATGTCCACTTTACATACATATACACTCACACCTTGTAGACTCATACTAAAACTACTTTTAAAAATACACCAGACTGAATAAATCTTGTGAGCATTCTTATAGAATCAGAGTTAATTCAATAGCTATTGGTAATGAAACATAAATGTAACTTTCTAATTCTGCCAGCTGGCTACTGTAGCACTCTTTCATCATCTAGAGAAGCAGAACATTTTTCAGATCTATGGTTGAATAATAAAGCCCCAAATTAAATTATAAATGCAGTATGGTTTCATTACTTCTAGTCTATGGTTGGGCCAGAGAGGAGGGCTGCTACTTTTAAACATTCTACAAGAGCGTCACAATGAGCTGTAGTTTCTTAAGCCATCACATCAGTTCAAGTGACTATAAAACTTCAACCTGACAAGAAATCTTAGATCTTACTGTATAGGTTTGAAATAGGTCAGGAGACTCCATCAGTCTGTTAATTCATGTGAAATGATGAGGTTCTGAAGTAGATTTCTATGCTTTAATTCTGGCAATATCTCTCAACATATTCTATTTTCTGCTGCTGCTACCAAATCCTTCTGTCAACTCCAAGTTGTATTTATAGTGCCTTTTGTTCCCTGTGGCTAATGTACAGACCATGTGTAAGTTCACATCACAGGCACTGCAGTTTCATTTGGGGCACCTCACTCTTCTCGCTCTCGCTCTCGCTCTCGCTCTCGCTCTCACACACACACACACACACACACACACACACACACACACACACTTCTGTCTGCTTTGCAATACGTCTCAACTGTCCATAGACTTGATGTCTTATTAAACATATGTGGCATTCTGCAGTTGTGGTCCAGAAAACTACAGTTTACAATAGTACTAGAGGTATTTTGGACAAGTGTAATCTGTTTTTAATACGGAGAATTATTCTTGTTAGTGGCCACTGGGTGGAGAAAACACAGAAAAAGGCTAAAGTGAGGCCACTAAAGAGCTGCAGTTCCCATTGACCTGAGAGCTCCCAATGTCCTATTGACAATGCTCAGCACATCCTGAAAATCAGCCTGCTATTTAGGTGCCTAAATTTGAAACTTTGATTGATCTAATTGTGGTTGGGGCAATGGAGAGACGCAGGCCAGTCAAGACTGGAGTAAGCAGTGACTAATTGAGCTAGGTAAGAGAGTGTGGTGGATGAACAATGAATGAACATTAACAAAATGAATTTTGAATTGTCCTTTGGGAGGAGGTCACTGAAGGAGAATAAACTCTTCCTACTCTTTTCACCCTCGCCCTTCAGGTCTAAGATTTGTCCTCCCTGTACCTCTTGTTAGTTTGGCATTTGATTACATCACTCTTAGTCACTTTTCCTTTGACTATCTTACATTTTGATTTGCTATGACTTGGCCATACAAACGGAGTTGGGACTAGACACCATGTCTCCTGACTCCCTGTCCAGAACTCTAAATACTGGACCACATTGCATCCCTCATAGCCTACCAACTATTGTCGCATCAATTTATCAGAAATTGTCCTATCCAATCAAGAGGCTCCTTCACCCCCCGCTCCCCCCCCCTTTTTTTTTGTCAAGGCTCTAGGAAAACCAGTCCAAAAGGGACAATGGTCTTCAAAAGCAGAGGGCCAGCACTGAAATAAAACAGCATCCCTCAAAAAAGTTAGGGAGGGAAGAAATGAGAGGCAAGATCCCAACCTGGAATGGGGATAAGTGGATCAGTTTAGCTAAAACCAGGATGTGAAACAAACTGCTGCCAAAGTGCTGAAAACTCGATTAAACTTTGGCCTCCTTATCTGCCACTGGGGCTGAAAGGGGCTGCAACACCTACTCCTCCCTCTTTCCATTACTCATGTCCCTCTCCATTGCTATTGGGTCCAGATCTCTTGGGAGACCTCAGGATGATGGCAATAAGACTTCATCAAGATTTATGGGAGAATATCTATCAACCAGCTCTGAAAATAGTCACATGGGAGGAGGAGATCAGCTATGTGCTCCCAAAACTCTGGAAGGAATGGGGTTTTGCTGGTCCTTCTCTAAAGATGTGGTTTGGTGCAAGACAGGGATAGCAGTGTGTCGTCAAAGAGGAATGACAACACCCTCTGCACAAAGCAGTAAGATGGAGCACAACATCAACTTTATCCAGAAAAATGTAAAATAATCCCTATGCCTCCACAATCTCGGCTACTAGAAAGATATTAAATGTACTGAGGATGCTTACCCAGATTTCTCTAGAAGGGCATTATGGATGCATCTCTCACATGTAGCTTGTTTATAAAGAACAATCATCCTCAGTAGTGCTTCAGTTCTAACGGAAGAAAAAAGGCAGCTTCTGCAGGATCTAGCTAAATAAGCCAAACACTTTTTGTAGTTGGATGTGTATATCTGTTAACTGCTGACCTATGTACATCAGCCAATATTCTCCTAGCAAAGAGAATTTTATATAACAATCTTAAACAGGTAACACCTTTTAGCTTTTGGTTTCTTTTAGAACTTCTTACAATTATATGTCCCCATCCCTGCCCTTCTGTTTCAATTTCATGTCCTAAACCTTAAAGTCCTCTGGTAACATCACTCTCCTTGACTATTTAAATAGGACAGGCAGTGGGCCAAATTTAGCCCTGGTATAAATGGATGCAATTCCATTGATTCAATGAAATCAACAACATCCCATTTACACCATGTCAGAATTTGACCCCCTGTAGCCTGGAAACTTTGGACCCAATTCTCATCTCAGACCAGTGTAAATCGGGAGTCTTATTAAAATCAGTCAAGAGGAAAGTGAGGTCCATTGTGCACATAGGGACTGATCCTGTAAAATGAAGTCCAATGGGAGCTTTTCCATTGACTTCTTTAGAGGAAATATTTGTTTTATACCTCCTTACCCCCAGCCCTGTGTGGGTCTCGATCACGTGAGGGACTTGGATGTATGGCTTTTGTAACTGTTGGACACATAAAGAATCTATGCCAATAGAGTCCTGAACTTGCGCTGTTGCCTTTATTGTTTAATGGTAGATTTGTATCATGAAACTCACATTACTCTTGAAACAGTGACTGCTTTAACAAAGGTATTTTTGTGCACAAATTATACCATAAGTAGATTACTTTAAAGTGAGTACTGAAGCTGTTCATGGAATTTCTCATGTACAAAAGGTAGGGTACAGTAAGGATTTTCAATTAGTATAGTGCTAAAGTACACAATTTGAGTGCACTGAGCTCAGAAATAAAGGATCAGTGACATTTTTACAAAAAGATAAAAAGTCAAACTGTTTGAAAAAATGTTCACACAACAAGACTTGGTATGGAACAAGACTTTTTTCAGTCTTTATTCATATTTTATATTTGCCATGTCATAAGAGGATAACTTTAACTAGTTTTAATATTGTGTTTATGATGTCCTCTGTAGCAGTACCGTACAATATTCTCCATACGGCAGAAATCAAATTACTTGGGATTTAACATTTAGAATTTAAAAACAATAATTTAATACATACTATGAACCATTAAGAATTATAGTTTTTTCTTTCTATCAACAGGGAATAAATTTGGATCTTAAATTTGTGAGTTTGTTCATGACTCAGAAAGGTGTAGGGGGATGTGTGTGTATATGTGAGATAGATAGATATATATAAAACCATGTCCTCAGCTGACATAAATCTGCATAGATTTATTGGTTTGAGTAGAGATGCATCAGTCTAGAGCAGCTGAGAATCTGGCACATATCTCTCTAAGATAACATTTTTGTATGGCCCAAGTGAGGAGTTGTACATGTTGTGGTATTGCACTATTAAAAGTATGAATCATATTTTAATGGAAGCATTTTTGTAATTTAAAAGACTTAAATTTAAAAAGAAACTGTCAGTGGTTTAAAGGAAAATCTTTTTGTTAATTTGCAGTCCCAGACTTCTGATATAGATCAGTTTATTTTTTTGGCTCTAAAACTTCTTCCGAGTGAATGTCTTCACGATGAATGCTGTATTAAAGGTCCTGGAGACAGAAGTCCTTTTATTTGGGTCAATTTCAGGTTTCCTGCACAAAGGCTGGTTTTGTTTTGTTTTGTTTTTTTGTTTGGAAGTGACTTTCTATTGTCTCTTGCACAGTGCTGTGCATGTTGGCAGAGCTTAACAAACTTTTATAAATAATAAAGTAAGAATAACCTGACTTTATGAAGTTATCCTGCATGGGATTGGGAGCATGAAATACACCTCCTAGGGCTTGGTTCCCCAAGCACAGCCCCTTGTCCATGCCTCCTGCACCAACCTGTGGAAGACCGTAGCAGTTGCTGTCCTTTTGCACTAATTTAGGGGTGCCTGATCTCACCCAGTTCTCACCTCTGTGCTAGCCTATTGGAGTCAGTTCAGACGCCACTTCCCATGCATATAAGTGGATGCGCAGGGCTCCCTTACACAGCTGCTTTCCTTGTACCTCCTTCTGCCTTAGAGCTATTATGGGGCTTCTGTGGTGCTGAGAGATTTACCTGGACCCTTCACAAAGGGGTGAATTTTGTCAGTAATGTATGGAACAGATACAAGCTTCCTTACACTGCCCTGCCCTGCCAATCTGCCTGAATGCTGGCAGGGAGGGGTCACCTCCCTGGATGAGGTCAGTCCTTGGAGACGGTTTGAGATTGCCAGTACTAGTCCCAGTTGTGGTGGTTTTTGTTATGTGGACACCTGCCCATTGGCAACTGGAACAAGACCACTAGACTTATTTCCCTATCCTTGAGCATTCATAAAATTCCTTTTGTTAATGGATAGAGGTAGTAACTAATAAAACATGAGTTGAGAGAATGCCAATGGTAAACTTGATCTCGAGGTCAATGTGTTGCAGAAGCTAGACTTGTGTGCCATGTCTTGCTAGTTTCAGCTAATTTTCCATGGTAGGGTTCAATTTTCTTAACTTGTATCAGAGAACTTATATTTTAATCACCTTTCTGCATATCTTCTCATTAAAAAAATTATGCTATCATCATGATAAATCTGGGTATTTTTCTTTAACTGACTCAAAAGCAGTAGTTATGTGTTTTGATTATTGAATCTAGTGAAATTTCAAGTAGGGATGAGATTATTTTATTCTACCAGCTCTGTGAACTTCACTTTCTCTCTCTGTTGCTAAAATATTTAGATCTTTATTAAATAAACTTAAATCTTTTCTAATTTTCTTGACAATTTAATTCAAACACCTTCTTAAATTCTAGTCTCTAATCTTTCAATTTCAAAACTTCCTATTACCTGTTCCTTGGAATGATGTCAAAACCACTTTTCCCTGCTACCAAATGTCATGTTCTTCTGATGCAGACTGACTACAGAGCTTGCTTATACACCAGATGTATTAATTGTAAGATCCTTTAATGATTTGCCGGGTATGGCTGAGTTTAGTTTAAATAACATATTTTACACACTGTGTCACTTAATGGCTGAAAACTATAATAGTTTAGCATTCTATTACATCTCACCCTTTAAGTTCTACATTCCTACAATCCGATGAAGTGAGCTGTAGCTCACGAAAACTTATGCTCAAATAAATTTGTTAGCCTCTAAGGTGCCACAAGTACTCCTTTTCTTTTTGCGAATACAGACTAACACGGCTGCTACTCTGTAACCTGATTCCTACAATATTTACACTACCATGCTGTCTTTGAAGTTCAATATATATTAATCTGTTAAGTGTCTCTGGAACATACTGGATTTCTAATTACACAACCTAAACATGTAATAGCTTGGTCATCTGGCTGTCTATTAGTTGCAACTCTGGGCTGTGGTTGGTTTGGAATCTTTGAGGAGTTGTCTCTCTTTTTCTTTATCTGCCATTTTAGAGTTTGCTCTGATTGTTCTTCTATTGAAGATCCATATATCGAGATATTGTCCATGAAAATCACAACTCCATTTGTGTTGATAAACAATTCTGCCATTTTAGGTGCACAGGTAATCTTCAAAAGCAAAATCTTCCAAAGGGTGTAATAAATGTAGTCAGTTTAGCACTTTCTTTGGCTAAAAGAATTTGCCAGAATCCACTTGAGGCATCCATCTTGGGGAATACTGTACCTCTTTTCACTTTGGGCAAAAAGTCCTATTAAGATGATATATTCTTCACTCCTCCCCCACCACACACAACTGTTTCATTAAGTCTTTTAAAAATACTCATTTGTATTTTTCCATTTTCTATATAACTGATACCAGTGGGGCACACCATGCTGTTGGCTCAGATTTTCTTGATTATGCCAATCAACTCCATCCTCTTTAACACAGTTTCGACATTATGTAGTAATGGGACAGGAATCCTGTGAGGTGTATGTACACTGTATTGTTGAGGATTATCTCTTCAGGTTACTTGGACTTTTGAAAGCAGATCTAGTACAATACCACCAAATATTCCATCCCGTTCTTCCACAGTTCTCAGTAGGCTCATCGTGGCTGTCAATGCAGCTGAGAAGACTTTTGGTCTGTGGTCCTTCGATCACATGCACTCTGAATGCATGGCTTTTGGCTTTAAGTTTTTCTGTGGTGAATGGTACCCATGCAGTTCAAAATACCTCCAGGGCTAGTCAGAGTTGTCAGGTGAATTCAACTTTGGGAGGGGTTAAAGGTGGTTGTAAACTCCTTTTGAGATGACTGATATCAGCTCCTGAGACAATTGTAAAGTCAATAGTCTTGCCATGAACGTTCCTTTTCATACTCTGAAGGCTCTGTCATCACAAGTGACAGATCCTAGAAACAATGAATCATGATTATCTGTCATACAAGTCAACTACCTGACTGCTTTAGTGCAGCAAACAGCTGTAAAATGTCCATATTTCATGCATTTGTTACACTGTGCATCCCAACTGGACATGTATCATCTCTTTTCCATACATTGTGCATGTAGGCTGAAATTTGTCCCTCCTACCCTGAGAGTTTTCTCTCCTTGCCTCAGGGGTTTTATGATGACTTTTTTAACACTCAAGTGTCTGTTTACCATTTTTCTAAGCTAGTTTCAGGTTTTTCACGTTTCTCTAGACTTTGCTATTTCAGTAGTTCAGCATGTTTTGCTATTTCAGTAGCTGTCGCTAGGGTTAAATATCCTGTCAATTGTAGGATTGGGGAAAAACTGTAAAAGGTTTTTATCTGTTAACCTAGTAACCAGCCTGTTTCCGATATGTTCATGTTTTGCCTTCCCAAAATCATTTTTTCAGCCATTGTATGCAGAGCTCTTACAAAACATTTTGCCCTAGCTCTTTAATTTTCTGGTGAAAACATGCTCTTTCATAAACTGTATAAAGTCTATATTGAACATAGCCAGAATCCTTTGTCCTCTTTGTGACTTCTTCAGCAACGTCAAAGGATTTAAAGTTGTGCTCTGCTTGCTTCCCCATACTATATATGAAGATGCCTGTATATCTCCAGCTCCTTTGTGGAGTTTGTTTGCAATTCAAAATCTTGAAAAATACTGCTTCCAGTCTGTTAATTCTGAAGGTTTGCCAAAGCTGAAGCCCTCTGGGGCGTTGAAGAGTGACATATTGAGGAGATCCTGCAAAATTTACTTATTTATTTTTTCCTTCTGTTTCTGGTCTTCGTTTTACTCCTGATACCATGGCATGTTCTTCTCTATCAGATGTAGACTGGCTACAGAGTTTGCTTATACACCAGATGTGTTCATCACAAGATCCTTTAATCCTCTGCCAGGTATGGCTGAGGTGCATTTAAATTGTTATACACTAGGCCACCTAGTGGCTGAATAGACTAATACAGTTTAGGCATTCCATTACACCAAAATAAAATATTAAATTAACAATCTCTTCTAGGCTAAAGTTGCTGCTTACATTTTTACATCTTGAGTTTAATCGTATGTTCTGAGCCATTGGGTGTTGAGCAGGGGAGGGTAGAAATATCCCTGACGTAGGATATCTCCCATAGGCCTATGGAACAGAATGCTTTTTGGTCTTAATGGATGACTTAAGTAGCACAGAAGATTGTACTTGATGAGCACTGCTGTCACAAGCAGTTGTCGATATACGTTATATAAGTGACTACAGAGGTATTTGAAGGTCATGTGAAAAAGTTTTCAAGCAAAATATCACACAATTGAACTACTACCAAGTTTCAGGAGTTTCCCAACCTCAACCCTCATATTGCCAGGCTAACAGAAGATCATGAAATACACTTATTCAGCAATGTGCAAGCAGTCATGCTGATTCCTGTTATCAATGGGAGCTGAGGGCATTTAGCACCTTGCAGAAGACTCCAATATCTTGCAGAATTGGGCTCTAAGGTCTCTTTCTCCTCTCTTATATACTCCAGTCAATGGAGTTACATTGATGTGAGGCGTATCAGGCCTTAAGTATCTTATAATTGGGAGACATGTTTCAGAAGTGATCTTATAAGTACCAGATAAAATGGCTTCTTACGTATATGCAAGGGTGGATAAAAATTGGTTGGGGTTGTTGTGTTTTTTTTTGTTGTTTTTGTTTTTTTTAATATGCAGAGCTCTTACATTTAAGAGACTGACTTCCACATAACTCTGGTCTAGAGAAAGCCAGTTAGACTTTCAGTAGTCTTAACAAATGCCAAGAAAACAAGGGTTGGATAATGTCCAACTGTGGATGGAAATGACCTACACTGATGACAGCATTGTGAGGAATTTGAAAACAGTTTATGTGGGTTTTTTTTTGTTTTTTTTTTTTGGCCCTTTGAAGATCTGGGATATTCCTGTTAATATAGTTGTCCTTTATAAAAATGAGTTCTGCTTTCTTTCTATTACCATATTCAGATAACTGTGTGAATACACCTAGCAAACTTCATAAATTCAATTACCTTTAGTAAGGAAAATAATGGCTGTTTGAGTTCTTATTTATAAGTAACAGAATGATCACGTTCTTGAATTTCCTACTGTATAACCAAAATACATTTTAAAGAGTTGTACTATAGAGTATAAATGATTTATCCATATTAAAAATAAATAAATAAAAATAAATTTCATTTTAAAGTGTTACAGATAGGGAACTATGGCATAATCCTGGTATCTATGGAAGAATAACCCTTCCTTACCTCACAGGGTTGTTGTATGGGAGGATCTTGCATACTCTGCTGGCAAGTGCTATAAAAACCAGGTAAATTAACTTGCCCAGGAAGAATTGGATTTACAATAACCAAGTGTGTCCGCTAGTTGGAGCCTGTCTATCTGTAAGATCAGTAGGTTTCAGTCAGTGGCATTTTTGTCACTGGGCCAAGAAGTCATATTTCACTGTCAAGTCCTTTAGCAAGACTTGAGCTCGCACCCAATGTTGACGCTGCAGTGCCGTATTATTAGAGTTGCCATCCTTCAGAGGAGATGTTAAACTACAACCGATCTTCCTGTTTCTTGTGGCTGTCCTGGTGGAAACTTAAAAAATGCCATTGATCTTTAAAGAGGTTAAAAATTCCAACTGTGTCCTGTCCAACATTCCCTCTCTCAGTATAATAAGCTCTAATGTCCAAGGAACTGAATGAGCTATAGCAGAATCCACCATGGTTTCCAGTTATTTGCTTGCACAGTTGTCTTATTACTAACACCTATTTACTCTTCAACAGGAGAACACAATATAGAAATACTAATGGAAACTGTGTGATCATGGGAGACTTTAACTTTCCAGATATAGACTGGAGGACCAGTGCTAGTAATAATAATAGGGCTCAGATTTTCCTAGATGCGATAGCTGATGGATTCCTTCATCAAGTAGTTGCTGAACCGACTAGAGGGGATGCCATTTTAGATTTAATTTTGGTGAGTAGCGAGGACCTCATAGAAGAAATGGTTGTAGGGGACAATCTTGGCTCAAGTGATCATGAGCTAATTCAGTTCAAACTAAATGGAAGGATTAACAAAAATAAATCTGCAACTAGGGTTTTTGATTTCAAAAGGGCTGACTTTCAAAAATTAAGGAAATTAGTTAGGGAAGTGGATTGGACTGAAGAACTTATGGATCTAAAGGTAGAGGAGGCCTGGGATTACTTTAAATGAAAGCTGCAGAAGCTATCGGAAGCCTGTATCCCAAGAAAGGGGAAAAAATTCATAGGCAGGAGTTGTAGACCAAGCTGGATGAGCAAGCATCTTAGAGAGGTGATTAAGAAGAAGCAGAAAGCATACAGGGAGTGGAAGATGGGAGAGATCAGCAAGGAAAGCTACCTAATTGAGGTCAGAATATGTAGGGATAAAGTGAGACAGGCTAAAAGTCGAGTCGAGTTGGACCTTGCAAAGGGAATTAAAACCAATAGTAAAAGGTTCTATAACCATATAAATAAGAAGAAAACTAAGAAAGAAGAAGTGGGGCCGCTTAACACTGAGGATGGAGTGGAGGTTAAAGATAATCTAGGCATGGCCCAATATCTAAACAAATACTTTGCCTCAGTCTTTAATAAGGCTAAAGAGGATCTTAGGGATAATGGTAGCATGACAAATGGGAATGAGGATATGGAGGTAGATATTACAATATCTGAGGTAGAAGCGAAACTCAAACAGCTTAATGGGACTAAATCGGGAGGCCCAGATAATCTTCATCCAAGGATATTAAAGGAATTGGCACCTGAAATTGCAAGCCCATTAGCAAGAATTTTTAATGCATCTGTAAACTCAGGAGTAGTACCGAATGATTGGAGAATTGCTAATATAGTTCCTATTTTTAAGAAAGGAAAAAAAAGTGATCCCAGTAACTACAGGCCAGTTTGACATCTGTAGTATGCAAGGTCCTGGAAAAAATTTTGAAGGAGAAATTAGTTAAGGACATTGAAGTCAATGGTAAATGGGACAAAATACAACATGGTTTTACAAAAGGTAGATCGTGCCAAATGAACCTAATCTCCTTTTTTGAAAAAGTAACAGATTTTTTAGATAAAGGAAATGCAGTGGATCTAATTTACCTAGATTTCAGTAAGGCATTTGATACCGTGCCACATGGGGAATTATTAGTTAAATTGGAGAAGATGGGGATCAATATGAACATCAAAAGGTGGATAAGGAATTGGTTAAAGGGGAGACTGCAACGGGTCCTACTGAAAGGAGAACTGTCAGGTTGGAGGGAGGTTACCAATGGAGTTCCTCAGGGATCGGTTTTAGGACCAATCTTATTTAATCTTTTTATTAGTGACCTTGGCACAAAAAGTGGGAGCGTGCTAATAAAGTTTGCAGATGATACAAAGCTGGGAGGTATTGCCAATTCGGAGAAGGATCGGGATATTATACAGGAGGATCTGGATGACCTTGTAAACTGGAGTAATAGTAATAGGATGAAATTTAATAGTGAGAAGTGTAAGGTTATGCATTTAGAGATTAATAACAAGAATTTTAGTTATAAATTGGGGACGCATCAATTAGAAATAACGGAAGAGAAGGACCTTGGAGTATTGGTTGATCATAGGATGACTATGAGCTGCCAATGTGATATGGCTGTGAAAAAAGCTAATGCGGTTTTGGGATGCATCAGGAGAGGCATTTCCAGTAGGGATAAGGAGGTTTTAGTGCCATTATACAAGGCACTGGTGAGACCTCACCTAGAATACTGTGTGCAGTTCTGGTCTCCCATGTTCAAAAAGGATGAATTCAAACTGGAGCAGGTACAGAAAAGGGCTACTAGGATGATCCGAGGAATGGAAAACTTGTCTTATGAAAGGAGACTTAAGGAGCTTGGCTTGTTTAGCCTAACTAAAAGAAGGTTGAGGGGAGATATGATTGCTCTCTATAAATATATCAGAGGGATAAATACAGGAGAGGGAGAGGAATTATTTCAGCTCAGCACCAATGTGGACACAAGAACAAATGGGTATAAACTGGCCACCAGGAAGTTTAGACTTGAAATTAGATGAAGGTTTCTAACCATCAGAGGAGTGAAGTTTTGGAATAGCCTTCCAAGGGAAGCAGTGGGGGCAAAAGATCTATCTGGTTTTAAGATTCTACTTGATAAGTTTATGGAGGAGATGGTATGATGGGATAATGGGTTTTGGTAAGTAATTGATCTTTAAATATTCAGGGTAAATAGGCCTAATCCCCTGAGATGGGATATTAGATGGATGGGATCTGAGTTACCCAGGAAAGAATTTTCTGTAGTATGTGGCTGGTGAATCTTGCCCATATGCTCAGGGTTTAGCTGATTGCCATATTTGGGGTCGGGAAGGAATTTTCCTCCAGGGCAGATTGGAGAGGCCCTGGAGGTTTTTCGCCTTCCTCTGTAGTATGGGGCATGGTTGACTTGAGGGAGGCTTCTCTGCTCCTTGAAGTCTTTGAACCATGATTTAAGGACTTCAATAGCTCAGACATGGGTGAGGTTTTTCATAGGAGTGGGTGGGTGAGATTCTGTGGCCTGCGCTGTGCAGGAGGTCGGACTAGATGATCAGAATGGTCCCTTCTGACCTTAGTATCTATGAATCTATAAATGGGTCAGAAGCAGAGTACCAGATCCAACTGCCATCAACCTTTGGTGAAGTTTGTATCTAGATTTGAACTTTGTGGCTCTCACCCATTTCTAAACAATAGTTATCTGGTGATTTGGTTGTTTGCCCATGCTATAAATAAGTATGGTGTATGGGAAAGCTTCTATTTAGCTTTGAGGATTACCTGGGAAAGGTATCTTTCCAGTTTAACACTTTAAAAGGACTGTTTCAGATTTGACTTTTCCCCCCCTCTCTTCTTCCTTTTCAAAATTAGCATGTAGCTATAATAAAGTGAAGATCAGAGCTGGCAACTTACAGGAAAGGAAGAGTACTGGGGTTTTAATTGAGATGTTATTGCCTACCACCATGGTGTATATTAGCTTGAATAAAACATGCAGTCAATAAAATAAAACAAAACAATAAAACTAAGCCCATTGGTGATCTGTTATAGGGTGTGATGCAACACACAAACCTGCAGTCATAGAACTGAGGTAAACCTTACACTTTCAGGAACAAAGGCATCCAACCGTTAAGTTGGAGGCAGTGCTGCCCAGCACTAAAGTTCTGTTCTCTTTGCACCTGGAAGTAGTTAGATTTAAAAGCCGTACAGGTTTATACTGTTCTCTTCCAATTTTAAATAAGGCTTTAAGATGTTCTTGTTAGATGCTTATATAGAAACATGGTTTTAATTAGGAAACCCCTAGCCGAAAAGATAGATTGATTAGTCCTAGACATAAAGAGCTTGTGTTCTTACTGAGGGAGTTTGTGGTGTGGGGACTGATACATTTTTATATAATTTATAAAGGTGAGCTCTTAAAGTACTGCATTATACAGTGCAAATTTATTTTGAATAGCATCTTTCATAAAAGCTGTATCTTAAACCATTTGGCAGAGTTAATAATTTTGAGAAATAGTTGCTGAAGGAAGAAAAATTAAGATGTATAAGAATGGGAGGACAGATCTGTTTTCAGCTGTCAGATTTTACTGGCAATTATCTGTAATTCATGTGTGATGATTAGAGAAGATAAAATAAATCATAATGAATAATTCATCAGAATTGTACCTCTCTTCTGATCACAAATTGTCTGGGAGCCCGTAGGAATTTTCATGAATGTAGTCATTGTTTGAAAGTATTTGCTGAATACTGTAATTCTTGGTCTGTAAATTAATGGATGTGCTAGTTACAAGGTATGATTCTGATTGGATGACCATAGTCCTTAGAATCAGGCATCTGATTGTAACCTCTTTGGGGCAGGGACTGTCTTTTTGTTCTGTTGGTACAGCCCATAGTACAATGGGGTCATGGTCCAGGATGACTTCTAATTGCCATGGTAATACAAACAATTGATGAAGATAATGATGTGGATACTTCTGTTCAAAAAAAATTCTTCTTGGCTTATTTAAGTCTCATTGCTTCCACAAAACATTCCTTCCCGTTGTTCATGAGACTTTGTGGGACAGGAAGCACCAGGGGCACAAACAGTCTAGAAAGGATGAATATTCATGTGGAGGGGGAATCCTCTCTGATGTAGTCATCTGGTCCTAGTAGTGATAAAGATTAAATTTTCTAACCATTCATGTAAGTGCTTTAGGTTTACAGTTTATAATTACAAAATAATGTGGCAAGCCTTGGAAACATTTAGGGGTCCATTTTTTGGCAACAGTGACACTGAATTTAATTCCCCCCCACACTTTTTCCTCTTTACATTTTAGAGAAATATTGGCATAATCCAGCTGTTCCAAAAATCCATTATTTAATGAATGCACTGCATAGAGGCTAAGGTTTATTATTATTGTGCAACATTTATGTTCTGTAAAAATCTTGGTTGGGTTTGCCTGAAATTATTTGGGCTTGACCTTGCAAGCACTGGATACGCACACATACTCTTTCTAATATGAGTAGCCCAATCTAATCTTTTTTTTTTTTTTTTTTTTGAGTACTTGCATGAATAGAGGTACTTATGAGCCTAATCCAAAATCCACTGAAGACAAGAGAGACTACCATTGCCATCAATAGGCTTTGAACCAGGCTCTGTATGCAAGTGTGTGTATGATTGGGCTCTGAAGTTATGGGGAAGACTCCCATTAACTTCAAAGGGAGCTATCCTGAGTCCCCTGTTTGTATGTGAAATGAAATCAAGAAGAAATATTTCTTAAAGGTATTACACTAAAGTTGAAGAAAAAGCTATAATGCACATTATTTCTGATTGTTGCTGTTAGCACTTGTTTCCAGACCTGCTGTCTTGGTAGCCTCTCCATGTAGAGTTCAATAGGCCAACATAATTTGTGTATTTTTGTTTGGTATAAAGCTATTTGACAATTTTTATCTGCTAAAACAGTACTGTTTAAGAAGCTTACAACACAGAGGTTGTAGCCATAAAATAAAGCATACTTAAATACACATTGAATAGATGAATTAACACATTAAAAGAATATTTTTATTTGCATCCATCTTTATATGCACCACAAGAGCAGAGAAATGAGCTTGTATGAATATTTGATAAAAGAATAACAAAATACAAAGGCATAGTTGGTAAAATATATTTATTTGACCTGTTATAATGAATGAATCTGCTGTGGACCAATTTTTATCACTGCTAGCAATGCTTCAGAAACCTCCTTAAATACTCGCCAGGCCAAAAAAACGGGGGAACAGTAGTGCTGGTGGTAGTGGTGGAAAGCTTATTCTAGGAATAAATTGGTTGCTTACCAAAGCTACTATATGTGTTGAAGACTCTACTGTATTGTATTGTGTGTCTTTGTATGTGGATTCATTCATTCTCATTCTCTCTCTCACCTGTGAATTATCACAATCAAGATATTGGGTTTACCTTCACTAACAGAGTGGGATTAGGAAAATAATGTGGCTTAGTTCTCCCAGTTTTTATCCTATTTCACTTCAGGAGCAGAATGTGTATATTTTTTCCTCCATCTAATGTGGCTTTTTAGTTACATTTCATTAAACTCATCTTCTTTATATGAAAGCTTCTAAACTAGGTATCTGAAAAGGGTGCAGTGAGCTAGAGATGGGTTAACATGTAATGTGTTTTTTGCCAAGTAAAATTTGCCTGCTTCTGATTTCATTTACTTAGAGCAATTTTATGGGGTTTTGAAATAATCAAATAAACCAAAGCTTTCATGCAGCCATTTTTTGCTTTTAAAATGGCTGCAAAAACTCAAAAGGGCAAATTTATCCAAAAATACACTTTTATAATATTTTGAGAAGGAAATACTGGAAGAGGAAGTGACAGAACCTTCTCAAAAGCCACATGGTCTAGTAGTTTAAGCATGTGGCTTCGAGCCAAGAGTGCTTCAGTTCTAGTCGTAGCTCTGTCACTGACTGGCTAGCATTTCACAGTTGGGTCTACCTAACAGGTGGGAAAACTGGGGCTTCATTAAGGGATTTGGCCACAGACTCTCATTATGTTGATTATAAGCTCTCTTGGGCAGGGACCATCTTATTTTTACATTTGTACAGTGCCCAGCTCAATGGGGTCCTGGTCTGGGACTTGGGCTCCTGTGCACAATGGCAATATAAATATTCAGGCATCATCAGAACTAGGGTTGGATTTCAGGTCTTTTGACTACTAGGTCATTGTTTGTTCTATCAGATCTCTATGCCTCTTAGGCAAGTCAATGAGCTTCTCTGAACCTCCATTTCCACACCTGTGAATTGGAGCAGTGATCTTTGTCTACTTCAAAGGGTTGTTGTGAAGCCTTGCTGAGTATTTGCAGAGCACTACAGGCAGTATATGAGTGTATAGTATGGTTGTGGCCTCCCAGGAGAGCATTAGAAATTGTGTAGCAATAGTTTTACTCTTTCAATTTGGTGCCAAAGTATGGATTTACTACGAAGTATAACAATCAAGGCATTTGATTATTCCTTCCAAGAGAAACAAACAGCTATGTCATACGCTCTTTAGTAAAGTAAATATTTTAAAGATAATTGGGGGTATAGCAAAACTTTGTACTCCTTCATTGAAGCATTTGATAAATTCTAAAACCATCTTCTGTTTTTTATTGGTGTTACAGTTCTTAAACATTTCTTCACCAATGTGTCTTCTATTATATTAAGAAATCAAATCCCAGAAACCTTTAATATTGCTCACCATAACAATATGACTGTTACTTCATGAGCTAAAATTAGCCTATTCACCTAAATATTTTCTTTAACACAATTACCTATGCTGGGAGATGCCCACATCTGGCCCTTTCACTCCACATTCCAGAGCACAACACAAAGTAGTGGCTATTTTTATTAAGCAAAATCTGTATTAATTCCAGATGTAAACCATGCAATTAACTCTTCTAGAAACAAAAAGTGTTTTCCTGTGCCTGGATCTGATTTAATATATAATCACTCTTCTTGCCGTTTCCCCCCCCACCCCCAGCTTTCATTGCACCCACATTAGTGCATCCATGCAGTACTGCTGCTGTTCATGTGTAGTTGTATGCAGACTGAAGACGTCTACGCAAGAAATTCACCAGGCTAAGAAATTTAACCTCCTATGCTGTTTGCAACACACTTTGTCCTTGTATACTTGTACTCCAGGCAGTTTATAGGCATGCTACCAGCTGTGCTACCTAGATTACCTTTTTTTTTTTTTTTAAAGGCCTAATTCCAGTTTAAGCCTGAATGACTTTAGCATCCCTGTGGACGCACACAAGCTGAAAGAGTTCAAATATTCTCAGTACTGTTACATTGTACATGACTGGGTTTGCAGAATCTCCTAGAATGCACTGTGGTTGGGAACTGAGATAGGTACTCAAGCCATTGCAACTGAATCTGTTTAGAACTGGTAATGTGGATGCTTCTGTGAACTTGCAATGGCTGATATGGATGGACATGAACCATTTATGCTTAAACTGTTTTGGTTAAAAAATGGTTTAGTTCTTGAATGTGGACAAGACCGAAGGGCCTAATCCTGTCAACACTCAAGCATGTGTGATACTTTCCTCATGTGAGTAATCCTGTTGACTTCAGTTGAAGGTAAAGCTATCCATGTGCTAAAGCATTTGTAGAATCCAGTCCTAAATGTGCTTGCTTCAACAAAGAGAGTGCTAACTTTTGTAGATATTGAACCTCTGCTCTGATTTAGTAGTCAAAAGATCAAATTGACTTGGCAGTAGCAACACAATATGCTGCTCTTTATACTGAATTTCTTCTATTCGTCTATACTACAAATATCAAAATTGATGATAACATTGTTCCTGATTTTTGTGTAATCTCATAAATTCTGTTAAGATCATATGAACATAAATGATTGGTAGCAAGAATTAGGCACATAGATTCATAGATTCATAGATACTAAGGTCAGAAGGGACCACTCTGATCATCTAGTCCGACCTCCTGCACAGCGCAGGCCACAGAATGTCACCCACCACTCCTATGAAAAACCTCACCCATGTCTGAGCTATTGAAGTCCTCAAATCATGGTTCAAAACTTCAAGGAGCAGAGAAGCCTCCCTCCAGTCAACCATGCCCCATGCTACAGAGGAAGGCAAAAAAAACCTCCAGGGCCTCTCCAATCTGCCCTGGAGGAAAACTCCCTCCCGACCCCAAACATGGCAATCAGCCAAACCCTGAGCACATGGGCAAGATTCACCAGCCAGATACCCAGGAAAGAGTTTTCTATAGTAAATCAGATCCCATCCATCTAATATCCCATCTCAGGGGATTTGGCCTATTTACCCTGAATATTTAAAGATCAATTACTTACCAAAATCCCATTATCCCATCATACCATCTCCTCCATAAACTTATCGAGTAGAATCTTAAAACCAGATAGATCTTTTACCCCCACTGCTTCCCTTGGAAGGTTATTCCAAAACTTCACTCCTCTGATGGTTAAAAACCTTCGTCTGATTTCAAGTCTAAACTTCCTGGTGGCCAGTTTATACCCATTTGTTCTTGTGTCCACATTGGTGCTGAGCTTAAATAATTCCTCTCCCTCTCCTATATTTATCCCTCTGATATATTTATAGAGAGCAATCATATCTCCCCTCAACCTTCTTTTAGTTAGGCTAAACAAGCCAAGCTCCTTAAGTCTCCTTTCATAAGACAAGTTTTCCATTCCTCGGATCATCCTAGTAGCCCTTCTCTGTACCTGCTCCAGTTTGAATTCATCTTTTTTAAACATGGGAGACCAGAACTGCACACAGTATTCTAGGTGAGGTCTCACCAGTGCCTTGTATAACGGTACTAAAACCTCCTTATCCCTACTGGAAATGCCTCTCCTGATGCATCCCAAAACCGCATTAGCTTTTTTCACAGCCATATCACATTGGCAGCTCATAGTCATCCTATGATCAACCAATACTCCAAGGTCCTTCTCCTCTTCCGTTACTTCTAATTGATGCATCCCCAACTTATAACTAAAATTCTTGTTATTAATCCCTAAATGCATAACCTTACACTTCTCACTATTAAATGTCATCCTATTACTATTACTCCAGTTTACAAGGTCATCCAGATCCTCCTGTATAATTTCCCGATCCTTCTCCGAATTGGCAATACCTCCCAGCTTTGTATCATCTGCAAACTTTATTAGCACACTCCCACTTTTTGTGCCAAGGTCAGTAACAAAAAGATTAAATAACATTGGTCCCAAAACCGATCCCTGAGGAACTCCACTGGTAACCTCCCTCCAACCTGACAGTTCGCCTTTCAATAGGACCCGTTGCAGTCTCCCCTTTAACCAATTCCTTATCCACCTTCCGATGTTCATATTGATCCCCATCTTCTCCAATTTAACTAATAATTCCCCATGTGGCACGGTATCAAATGCCTTACTGAAATCTAGGTAAATTAGATCCACTGCATTTCCTTTATCTAAAAAATCTGTTACCTTTTCAAAAAAGGAGATTAGGTTGGTTTGGCACGATCTACCTTTTGTAAAACCATGTTGTATTTTGTCCCATTTACCATTGACTTCAATGTCCTTAACTAATTTCTCCTTCAAAATTTTTTCCAGGACCTTGCATACTACAGATGTCAAACTAACTGGCCTGTAGTTACCCGGATCACTTTTTTTTTCCTTTCTTAAAAATAGGAACTATATTAGCAATTCTCCAATCATTCGGTACTATTCCTGAGTTTACAGATGCATTAAAAATTCTTGCTAATGGGCTTGCAATTTCAGGTGCCAATTCCTTTAATATTCTTGGATGAAGATTATCTGGGCCCCCCGATTTAGTCCCATTAAGCTGTTTCAGTTTCGCTTCTACCTCTGATATGGTAATATCTACCTCTATATCCTCCTTCCCATTTGTCATGCTACCATTATCCCCAAGATCCTCTTTAGCCTTATTAAAGACTGAGGCAAAGTATTTGTTTAGATATTGGGCCATGCCTAGATTATCTTTAACCTCCGCTCCATCCTCAGTGTTAAGCGGCCCCACTTCTTCCTTCTTAGTTTTCTTCTTATTTATATGGCTATAGAACCTTTTACTATTGGTTTTAATTCCCTTTGCAAGGTCCAACTCTACTCGACTTTTAGCCTCTCTGACTTTATCCCTACATCTTCTGACCTCAATTAGGTAGCTTACCTTGCTGATCCCTCCCATCTTCCACTCCCTGTATGCTTTCTGCTTCTTCATAATCACATCTTCTACTAGTTACAGCTGTCAGGTCTACTGCTAGTATTACAGCTTGACTGAGGATGTCAGTGTGTTTTTAAAAAACAAACACACACACTTCTGAACACAAAGAAATCAGGGACACCACTTAGGCTTGGCCTACTCTTTAAAAGTTAATTGACAGAGCTATGTCGTACAAGGGTGTTGGGGGGGAAAAACCACATCTCAGATGGACATGGGTATACCTACCTCACCCCCAGCATAGCTGCAGCTGTGGTGACAGAGTGCTTCCATCAACATGGCGAACACCATTCTGGGAGGTGCAGTTCCTCTCCTGACAGACCATACTTTTTTGTTGGTGCAGGCTGTGTATACGCTACGGGGTTATATCAGCATAGCTACTCTGAGCTATGCCTCTATAAGGTTGCTCCTGTTTAATGTAAGTGTCTATTACACAAACATAACTTCACCTTCACGAGAGGCATAGGGCTGATAGTGTAATTAGTGTGATGCAGTGTCTGTGTAGACACTGCTTTACTTACTTTGGCTGTTGGCTGACCTGTCTTGTCAATTTCAAGAGAGCTCTGAAATTGACAAGAAAACTGGGCAGCTAGAGCCCAGCTGCCCCAGGCTCCCCACTCCTAGACGGGCTGCTGCCTAGAGTCTCCCTGCTCAGGGAGCTGAGAAGCCCGGGTGGCTGCCTCCCTCTCCACTGGGAACCAAGAGCCCAGGGGGGCAGCTGGGCTCCTGGTGGGGAGCTGCATGGACCTGAGCGCCCTGGTGCTCTACCCATCTTCAGTGAGGATGTGCACCACTGACAGAACGAAGGTCGTGTGGTCCTCAGCCACCGCAGTAATTATTGTGGTGGTTGTAAGTCAACCGAACAGAAGTTGACTTAGGGCTGTAGTGTAGACATGCCCTGAGTTTTTGATGAAGCACAAAATCAAGCTGAAAATAATGAAAATATTTTTGAAATCTGATGGAAAACTCTGAAAATTAGAGATAGATGACTTCGATATCGTCCCAATACATAATGTTCAATCCTTGGATTGCAGCCTTTGCAGCTGAGAATTTTTTTTTTAAGGAGTGATTCAGTTGGCTGGCTGAACTGTGTGAAATACATGTATTTTCCAAGTCTACAGTATAAGTACTCTGTGAATAGTAATCTGCAAATATTTCCAATAAATTTTTGTTGTTGTGTTGCTTTGGGTCATGAGAAGTTAGGATTTTATAGCATTTTCCAGTTTTTTTTCCTCCTGCAGACCATAAATGCAAACAGTACAGAAAAGACCTTGTCTGAAAAAGTATCCTGTTGCAATCAAACATTTATGGTTTTGTAAATTATATTAAGAATGCTTATTTTTAATTGTGTAACTTGGGTGTTGTGCTTGTAAAGACACTAATGTTATTACATATCTCTTCATAGTCCTTTAACCTTTTTCAGGCTGCAATGAAAAGTGTTCACATATTATGTAAAGGAAAATGAGGCTTCCTTAAAAAGTGTAGTCTAATGACTTGGTGGCAGATGCTCTTAACATACTGAAAATTAGGAAGACTGAAGCTATTATTCATTCTTGGAGTTTATTGCTGCAGGCTTGCTGTCACTGAAAAGTGTTCCCACCAAGTGGTGCTAATATACAGTAAGACTGAAAATAACCAATTGATAGACAATGAAATCAGAAAGAGGAAGATTAACTGTGATGAAGTCTTCAGAGAGAGATGCCATCTGCATGGTGCTTTTAAGGAGTAGTTGTTTATACAGAGTATAGTATGTTAAAATGCACAGGAAAGTAACCCTTAAACTGGAATCCAGCTTGCTAATAGCTACATAAACTATTTAAAGGTTGTGAGAGTACAAGATCTGTGCCTCAGAACAGCTGGTGTTAGATGCCATCGCTCAGAAAACTTCATGCTACTTTTGAGCAACAGTGAGTCTCTATTTTGAATATCAATGAGTGAAGTCAACTGTCCATTAATTTATACACATTGCCAGAGACTGTCTCAGGGTTTGGAATTAAATACCCCAATACAAATCTCTTTAAACCTCTCCTAAAGAAGAAATTATGCTAAAGCTCTTTAGTAAGGAGGTTCTCTCTCTTGTTGAAATAAAAATCAATTATGTTTGCTCTGCTGTGAACAATGTCACCCAGTAGCCCTGCTTTCTAATTGGCTAATGCCTTAATGACCTGCTGGGAGGCTGTGATGCATTGCTTTGGACCCTCTCAGCAGGCTTTTAGACTACCAGTCAGATGTCAATGAAGCCTGACTCAATAGGGGTTCTCTTTCTAAAATTCCATTATTCATCCTGGTTTATGCAATAAAACGATCACAAAATAAAGCCTTCACATCAAGCCAGGTTAAAGAGAATTATAGATACTTCACTTCATTGTTAAACTCTAGGATTGTCACTAGTTTAGAACTAGGTTCTTTTTTTATTAAATTTGATGAAAACCTTTTTCAGTTTTGAGGTTTTTCTGTTAAGCATTGAACGAAACAACTTTAAAGAGTTTGTGTGTGTTTTTGAAATAAGATTAATCTATAACTGTTTTATTAAACCTTGGAGCAAAAGTTCCAAAAAATGTTTGTTAAAAAGTTTTAGTGAATAGTAACTCCAAGACCTTTCTTTCATATGTTGAATTGTTTGGGCTTTTTAATTAGAATTGGGATACAGTTTTGGCAGGAATTCCATATTTGGCTGCTATTTTTTTCATAATGGTTTATTTTAGACCAGTGAAAATTTGTTTTAAAATCCTTTGTGGTGGAATGTTGATCAAAATGGATACTTGCAATACTAAAAGATTTGTGCTGGTACTCTGCTCAGGGACAGCATGGAGTGGTTGTATATGTGGTGTGGGGTGTGTGTTTTTTTTTTTTTTTTTTTTTTTTTTGGGTAAGCCTCCTCTTTTGCGTAGAGAAGATGCTTTGCTTGATGACAGCCTGAGGACATGTAACTGCAAGAAAGGTGGACACAAGATGGAAAGTGCTATTCTTAGTCAAAATATATATTAATTTTAAAAAGTAAAAAAGGAATGACAATAATGTGTTTCTAACACTGCTCCCAGGGCAAATTTTATAGCAATTTAAACACAAGTAACTCTATTATTCAACAACAAATTAGTAGCTACCATAGCAACTGCACGTAATAATTTATTCATGCTACCTCTGGAACACAAAGCGCCTTCTTAAAGTAACTGACTGCATTGTGTGAAATTTGTATTTTTCCAAATTTGTAAGGCAGTCATCCCAATACAGGAAAATGGTGTATTTTCCCCTAGGTTATCAAATATTTGATATCTATAGCACAACTTATTTGGTTCTGTTTTTTCCTTATTCCTTGTCCTTTGTAAAAATTCATAAAGACAACTTAAAATCTATAATTCAAATATGAAAGGTCATGCAGACCAAGGGCATGACTTTCAGAAATGCTGGACACCCATAACCTCAACTGAAGGCAATGGGAGTTGAATGTGCTCAGTACTTCTGACAATCCGGCTCTCATCTGTTACTCACTTATGCATCTGTTCAAACTCGCTTACCCCCTACAGGTGGTCCCTTGAGGGCAGAGCAGAGAGCAGCATGGCTAAACTTCCATTGTTATTGCTGTACTTAATGATAAATACAACTGTTCAGTTTTTCCAGAGCTGTGACTCTATCAACTTCCAACATCCCCAAACAAAAGTTAATCAAATATTATGCCCTTCCTCCCAATTCTAACTGTCTTCTAGCACACTTATTCCTGAATCAGGAATGTATGATCCCTAACATAAGAGTCACCATACTAGGTCAGACCAAAGGTCCATCTAGCCCAGTATCCTGTCCTCTGACAGTAGCCAATGCCAGGTGCCCCAGAGGGAACAAAGAGAACAGGTAATCCTCAAGTGATCCATCCCCTGTCGCCCATTTCCCAGCTTCTGGCAAACCAAGGCTATGGACACCACTCCTTGGGTCCACTTGATCTGAAAAGCTCCACAGTTTCTACAGGGTCAGATTTTTTTTCTGGCTTTATATTAAGATCAGAATGTTCTCTCTTGATCCTCTCTTTAGTGAGGCACACAACTTTTCTAGTAGACTCCTGCAACAAAACTGTCTCCTTTTTTCCCAGAGGTAAACACCACACAACCAACCCACATAGTAGATTTAAATTACTGTATTTGAACCAATCAGGTTCCTCTACTCAGAGCTTTCAGCTGTTCATTAGCAGCACTTATAGTTTTAATGAACTGCAGTAGAAATAGCTCAAGTGATACATATGTACGTTTCATAAGTGTCTGCTATGTACATGTACAGCCTATAATTAGCACTCTAAATATGAATAGCACTATAAGCAATTGTATATTATTGGTATTAAAGTATGATACAATCTCATTAATTCTCATGAAAGATGGTTTTGGGAATGTCATTGTTGCCATTCTGAACATGAGGAAAACCAAAGAAGATAAGTAGTTTTCCCAAGGCTGCAAATGGGGATTAAAACTCTGAAATTCCTGAATCTCAGCTCTATGGTCAAACTTTTAGACCATGCTTCTTGCTTTTAGTCAAATAGTTAAAGGTCTGTTTTTTAAGTCCTTGGAGGTTTCATCAGCTTCTGTATATTTTTTTTAAAAACTTCGTATTAAGTCATGCAAGGTCTTCCTGAGCAAAGAGTTTCTCTTATCTACTAGTCATTTCTTAGCTCCATCTCTCATCTATATATTACCAGTAACTATTTATACAGTCCCATAAAATGTGCTAAGTGTTCGGATGCCTACAAGAAAGAGCACCCAGCACAGGTATAACTGACTACATAGGTTTCTCCTGACCACATAGCTCAGCCTCAAAAGCTGCTTTGCCTCTTGATATATAGTTATGGGACTAAGCCCTGAAATCTCAGCAATTTACTATACTCTTTTATAGTAGGAAAAGCCTTTAATCCTTGAATAATCTATTACACTTTGTCAAGAATGAAGCCTATTTTTATAATCCAAAATTTCATAGGTTATTAATGAATTACTTGGTTTAAAGTGAGAGAGTGAGCTGAAGATTTGATGTGTAGAGATCCAACAAATTCCGTTCTTTGGAATCTAGAGTGGCTTGTTATGGATTCAGCCCTTATTTGATCTGGAAACTCTAAAAAGCTGTTCTGTTTTTATAAAGGCTATACTCTCACCCAAATCATTCAAGATCCATTCTCTGCATATTTAATTCTAACCAGCAAAATAAACAAACTTGAGCCTGGAATGGTCACTTGCTCATGTTTTCATAAAAACTTGCCAGAAACTAGTATAAGCGCTAAGTAAAATGTTCATTTCTGGCTGGACCAGACAAAATTTTCTTCCAGTGTGTACTGAGAGAATTATGGGATTTTGGAATGTGACATGACACTCCCTAGGAAACCATAAAATATTCCGGCCCTGCAATCCCAGGACTGAAAGTCATTAGATTTACCTTTTTCTTATTCCTGCTGGGATATCTGTTTTCATTTACTATTTGTGTAGACTTATTTGGCTGGCTGGGTAGAGACAGTTGAATTTTTTTCATGTTTTATAAGGCATGTCAGGAAGAAACACTATCACTACTTAAAACAGCATAAAGAAACTATAAAAGTCAATGTACAAATGATATGATTTGATTATGATCAAGCAATTGTATGGGCATGGTACAGGCCTGTGTTGCCAGGTCAGGGAGTGCTTTCTGGTCTCCAGTGAAGAAGAGGCTGGAGAAAGGCTATTGATCGACTGCTTTTGAGGGTTGGGCTTCATGTTCATGACTGAATTGAACACCAAGTTGGGGAGGTTTCTGTTACCTTTTCTGCGTATGTTAACTTATTTTGCTTTATAAACATCTCTTGAGGAAAAGATCTTGCTGACATGCATCAATGGTATTTTTCTCCATCAGCTTACAATCCTCATTATGCCATTTTTACAATAGGCCTCACTGCCCCATAGTGAGTGAAAGCAGACAAAACATGAATAGTAAATATTTTTCACTTAAAAAAACCTCCAAGAACCTAACCTGCTCTATGATTTTGGAGTGTGAAAGAGCTTCAAGGTACTAGGGAAAACTTAACTGTGCAGAAGACCAGCAGTGAAGACCTCAAAATAGGTCATAAGTGGTGCCCAGGCCTTATACTATCCTCTGTACTGGGTGAATTTCACCCTATGGCATCAGGTGTTTGGTTTTTCCTAACTAACATTTCCTCTCAGATCATTCCTTTAGCATTTGAACAGCTCTGGATCTCACTGTACAGCAACATTCATCAGCTTTCTAATAAACACTAAGGTTCTGCTGAAAAGAGCTGCAAGAAGATTGTAACATAAAGTATTCCCAATTTAACTTTTTAATTAGGAAAAAAGTTGAAATGCTGGCCCATCTACAAATATCTGGGTGTCTCCTGATAGACGAAGCTCCATTCAGGTTTAGAAATGAAAACGAATGCCAAAGTGGATGCTGTTTGCTCAGTGGGGCTCTGGCAGTAGCTAGGCAATATATCTGACTTTCTTTCTCACGCTCGCACACACATGCAAACACACACAATTTGGTTTGTGAGAATGAAACACTCCTCATTTAATCCTGCAAAGGCAAAACTGAAAATTGGAGGCAATCTCTAGCAGCAGTGCTGAAATTTGTGGCTGTGACCACCACTAAAGAAGAGAGGGTCAGAGCATTAAAAGCAAAGCAGATGAATTGCTATAGACCTTCTGTTGCAGCATGGCTTTAATGTCTGTGTTTAACTTTTATTTGCTGGAAAAAGTACATAGAAACACTTTCAAATTGTAACTTTGTTGTGCCTTCTCCCTTCTTATGAGTTTTTAGTTGTTGCATAAACAACTGTTCTAGAAATCCATTTTATCAGCATCAGGCCCTTCAGGGTTTATATTGTGTACCCTAACCATGCTGCTTGGATAAATTTGGAAATGAGTGCTCCATATGGGCTGACTGCTGTACCTTATGCAGAACCCCACTGACGTCAATAGGTGTCCATGTGGGTGCAGTCATCTATATGCGTAGATCACAGTGCAGGACTGTGGCCCAGATTTCGTGCAGTTACAGTATGGCAAAACCTGCCATTGTGTCCTTCCTCCCCCACTCCTCCCATCTGCATCCAAAATTTGGATGCAGCAGAGACTTCTGTGGTATCACTTACTTCATATGATCTCACAGCTAAGTTACCATGTTCTAAGGGAACATCTCTTATTGGACCACCTTTTGTTGGTGAGAGAAACAAGCTTTCATGCTTCCAGAGCTCTTCTTCTGGTCTCTGTGTAAGCTTGAACGTTTGTGTCTTACCAACAAAAGTTGGTCCAATAAAAGATATTACCTCACCCACCTTGTCTTTCTCATGCTGAGACCAATGTGGCTACAACAATTCTGCATACGTTATCAGCCAGCTTTTCTACCTTCTACAATTTCATTAGTGTCTCAGGGAGGCTTTTTTATATTAATGTTCGGATTTATAGTTAAACCCTGTTGAAAATGGCAGCAACTTTTCATCTTTATCCTTAATTGGTTAGATAAATATTCATATTACTATAATATGGTTCTGAAAGATTTTTGGAAACTTCTTTCAATTAGCAGATGTAGAATGAATAGTTTAGGTATGATGTCACAATCTTTTCCAAGCCAACCCACTATAATGTGAAGTCATATTAAAAAATACTAACTTGAATTTACAGCTAGTGTTTTATAGGATAGAGTATATGGAAAATGAATTAGAACATACTTTGGTATTTTACCATTGACATGCTGGCTGCATATGTAGTGTTTGATCTTGCACCGTCTGTGCAAGCAAAACTCCTACTGAAGTTTAGTGGTGGTTTATTTTTCTGTGAAACCTGCAGAATCCGGCTGTACTGAGTGTTTTGAAGTCCATTTGATATTATGTCTGCCTGTGCGCATGTGTATATAAACATGATGCCAAATTCTTCTCTTTTAGATGGAACATCTAAACACTGACCAAGAAAACCACTGTGAGGGCAACATATCTAAACAACCTCATGATCTTAGTGTTTTAACCCTCATCCTTCCTTTTCCCTTAATTCACGTTGTTACTTGCTCTTATTTGTTTTATTGACTTCTGTTTTCAAAAGCGGCTAGTGGTATTAGGTACCTGAATGTTAGGCTACCCATCTTGAGACATTTTTAAGGGGCCTGATTTTCAGAGGACAGGTACTCCTTTCTGAAAATCAGGCCTTTTTTAAGGTGTCTCAAGTTGGGCACCCAAAATCACTAGTCACTTTATAAAGTGTAGGCCATAGTATCTGAATGATAGGCCCTGATCCTGTAACCATTAAACACATGAATAACTTGAGTAGTCCTGTTCTCATCAGTGAGACAATTCATGGGTGTATTTATTGGTTGCATGACTGGCCTTTTCTGATGGGAGACCCTGTCTTTAATTTCTTATAAAAAAAGAAAAGGAGTACTTGTGGCACCTTAGAGACTAACAAATTTATTTTGCCAGTTTATTTTATTTTGCTACAGCTGTAGCTCACGAAAGCTTATGCTCTAATAAATTTGTTAGTCTCTAAGGTGCCACAAGTACTCCTTTTCTTTTTGCGAATACAGACTAACACGGCTGCTACTCTGAAACCTTTAATTTTTATGTGAGGCATCTGGTACACTTATGGCTACTTACCAAGAAATTCAGATATAGACAAAGTAGGGAGACAAGTTTTCTGAAAAGTCAACCTCAAAGATCTAATTCAAGTTTGGAGTTGATTCTTGCTTTATCTGAACCAGTTCACTTTTCCCTACTGGCAATGAGATAATCTGGTATACATATTTTCCTTGCCTTTTGGATTACTCTTCTAAACTGAGCATTCAGAATCTGATCAGAAATATGACTGGTGGCCTTGGAACTAAGCTGTTACACTGCATTACATTTTTATACAGAATGACACAGTCGAATATAATGCAATGCAGTCTTAATTCAAAAGAACTAGGCTGTCAGACTCCTGCAGAGAGGGCAAAGTTACATTGTTTGGTTTTTTGTTTTAATTGCAATCCATGGGCCAGACAGGGCAAAGTCAGGGACATGATCACCCACAATGCACCAGCAGGATATTCCACTTATAACAATGAGAGGTTTGCACAAAGGCCATAACCTACTCTCAATCTTAGTAGCTAAACTTTTAGGCCCCAGTCCTGCCATTGCTCATTATGGGTATAGGTGTGTGCAACTAATGTGCCATTCACTGCAGAATCCGGGTCTTGGTTTACAAAAATATTGTTGCAGTTAACAACTGAGGTAGGGTTTGTGTGGGGGGAAAAAAATCATGTGACTGTGTATAATTAAAATGTATCATAATGCATACATACAAGGAGGCCAAGTTAAGGATGTGCAGGCAATCTTAATTGTGACATCTCCTAACTTTTGAGTACTTAACTTTGCAATCTTAATGATGCTTTTTAAACATAGGGTTTTTAAATGGGATTATATCTATAGAAATCAGTTAGGATGATCCGTGCTTCCATACTGGGTGTTTGACACGCCTATGCTAACGACATCAAATTGAAGCTGGAAGTAAATTCAGCCACATTCTTCAACAATACGATATACTTACACAGCACCATTCATCGGGTAGTCTTAAAGTGCCTAGCCTAGGTGTGTGACTGTTTCCCAATTTAGCATAAGTAGAAACTGAGCCACAGAAAGGTTTAGTGACTTGTCCAATATCACAAAACAAATCAGTGGCAAACCATTTTACAGTCCCCTGCTCTAATCAATAGATCAAGTTTACCCCCCCCCCCCGCCCCAGGAGTGAAATGGCATATGGGTGCACTATTTGCATGGGCTAGTAATTCTGACTTATTATTGAGAAGTTGACATGTCATCTGTGATTGATTAAGATCAATATTTTAAATAAAATAAACTAGGAAAAAATCCTTACTCTAATTTTACTTGTGAATAGAAATGGAGCAAACTGTACCAAGCTGTTGATGGGGTAAAAATGGTCCTATCACATATCTCTGATGTGATCCCATTTTGACACAAACAGTGCTCTTGGGCTTTGTTCAAGCTGTTCTTAGAATTCATATGTCTATGAAGAGACAGAAATACTTTGCCCTTGGGAAAACAATTGAGGGGAGAAAGTGCTTCTTAAAATCCTCCGTAAAAGCTTCTCCGCTTTATCTAGAGCTCATTAGAGAGTTTAAAGAAAACCCAGTGCTGTGTTTAAATGTTCCCCTCCCCCACCCCACACACACTTAGTTTCATCGATAGTCAAAGGGAACACAGGTTGTGGCTGTCTAAGCCATCAAAAGCTAAGAAAGGATGTTAAAAGACCCCAGGGAACCTTTACATTAATGACTACCACTGTCAGTTGGTGTGAAACCATGTTTGGGCCTTCTAGAAAGGAAGAAAGTATAATTTGTGCTCTCTGTTTGGGCTGAAACAAATCCTGTTCATACTAACTGTACATGCTGCTGTGTAAAAATGACAATTTCCTTTTCACTTAATTCTTGCAGTTAATCTGGAAACTTTTTTACAGAAAACTAACCCCCCACAGAATTCTGTGGGAATCTCAGCACAGTGAGCTGACTGAGTCTGTAAAACTGGCCTGAATGAATTCATTTAAATTAACAAAAGGGGGGGGAAAGCATTATTCGCTGTAGTGTAGGCAGCAGAGAGGCAGCAGTAGCGCCTGTGTCAGACGCTGTCATTTGAGGTTCATAATTAAGGGTGAGACATAGGTGCTGCTTCTCTAAAGTAAACATTTTTACTTTAGGGTATCTGGAGGAATATCTTAAGATTGGGAGTGGCTGGAATTTGGGTGTCCTGCCTCCAACACTGATGCACAAGAATAAAAGAAGGAAAGTGAAATATCTCGAACAAAAGCAGTGACACAGCACCCAGAATCCAGTTGCCCAACTGCCTGTTGTTCAATATAAAAACATACAGGGCAGCCACCGAGAGAGACGCACACCCACGCAAAATACAAATTGTGAAGGCAAGCCTCAGCAGCAGGAAGATTAGGCTCATTATTTCCTCCCACTGATCGTGTACCCCTTCATGCTGTATGGGAATGAAGTACAGCATGCTACTAAATGTCTGTGTATATGCATAGGACTGGTGAAAGGCTGCGAAGGTGGAAATGAAAATGGCCTTAAGTAATTACCTGATAAATGCAGCTCAGGAGGGCAGAAAAGAAAAAGCGGTCCTTTTTGGGAAAATGGATGAAAACCCACTTCTTGTTTTTACAGTAATGGACTGAGAAGCCACTGACAATAGCCCAGTCATATCGTTTCAAGCTATGATTGCAAGCTAAATAGTGGGAGGCTCAGGTTAACTCAATTCTTGGATAGGAAGTCTCCAAGGATAAACCCAGTTGCTACAGGAAGTAGTGCCAATAACTTAAATAGCGCTTCTCTCTGATTCAGGCCTGAAACAGCATGTTAAGGGACAAAGATGCTGCAAGTGCTGCTTTCATAGGAGATGAAATACCTGGCTCCTGGTGATTATTAAAGATTTCATTAGATTTTTTTTTTCAGGAGTAATGGTGCTAATTCTTCATATCCTGGCATAAATTCTAGTGTAGACGATTACAGGACTGTCTGCCTAAATAATTTCCCTTCCCTCCCCCTGGTAATTTTCATTGGATACAATATTCTTCTTTTCCTGTCCTTTATGTATTGTACTGATTACTGTTGAAGATATTACAGGCTCCCTAGAGATGAATACAATATGCACAATACATTTCTGCATTTCTATGCTTATCTCGGGACCTGTTTTAAAAATAGGGGGTAATGGAACTCTTTAGAGGTAAGAAGGCTGCAAAGGTAAGTGGTGAGCGATTTCAGTGTAAGCTCACTATAATTTTTATGCTTTCCTGGTGGGGAGCAGATTGAGGACAAGATAATTATGTTGCAGCCCAATCTATCCCAAGGTTGAGATTTTTGTTTTTAGTTGGTGAAGGTGGCCAGATGAGAGATTTAATATTTAATAGATACTATTGATTCTCCTAAAAGACATAAATGTATGGTACTTCTTGTCACTTTCTCTTTTAATTCTTTCAAAACTCAAAAGCTTCAGACACACAACCATGCATGCAAACACAAGGGTTGGAGTGAAATCTTAAATGTTCCGAACAACTTTTATGCCCCTAAGGGACAAGGTATGATTCTTTTCTTAAAAAAAAAATTGACGGCATTTAATCAACACAAAATACTATAGTAGTTTGGGCTTTTGTTTGTCCTCTGTTACTCCAGAGACCATGGGGAGACATTAAATCCAAAGGAAAACACTTCAAACTCCATTGCTATGAAAAACTTCCTTAAATTCCACTTTGCAATTTCCAGCATGTCTGATTAAATGAAGTGATATAGATTTAACGGTGTTGGCAAAGGAGCCAGGCTGTATGTTGGATTGTGTAAGAATCATTAACTACAAGAATAAATCAATTTCTGATTAGTCAAGAAATGAAAGCAAATCAAAAGTGAAGATGATCAACCAAGTGAGTTGTATTCCACTTGCATATTGTTCAGCTCCAGCTGAAGAACCCAAATCAAATGAAAGAAATTTCAGAGTTCATGCACAAAGTTTCCCTGCTCAAATAGTACATTTCAAAATGAATAACATATGGAGTTCAGCTGATGTGGAGCTTGGATGAGCAGAGCTATCGTCGTCATGATCTTTCATTACCAAATAGTAAAAGTTTTGCACTTCACCTGTCTTTGATGGAAAGAATGGGAGGAAGTGGGGAAAACCTCACTGGACATCATACACAACCATCTTCTTAACTATTAAATTAGAAGGACCCTATTCCAGTCCCCCCCTGTCAGAAACCTAGGCAATAACTATAGATCCAGGCCAGAATTTCTCTACACCAGTTTCATGCAAGAAAGAACATCAACTTTCAGACCTCTATCCGGTTCTCAAAGAAAAAGCTGGAGGGTTCATGCCTTTAATTCTCTCTGCAAAACAGGGACTTGAGTTTTGAACGGTCTTTCCTATGCTCTGCTGTGGATATGGAAGTTTTTATTCTTCAGCAACAGTCTGTCAGGTCCTAACATTCTGAGTTCTAATTGTCCTATGATTCACAAGTGTCTTTATGCTAAATCCAATGTTGTTCACTCAGCACTGAAAATTTGTTTACCTGACTTGTTTTACTGAGGTTACCATCTAACTAGTCAGTGCTCAAACGTGATCTAATTTAACTGAGCACTAATTAAATGAGTTCACCAAATGCTTGGGCTGCTGTATCACTATTAGTCCTGTTCACATTCAGAAGATGGAAGATAAAGCTGCACAATCATTCCTTTCCCAGCCGCACTGAAAATCTAAAATTTAGTTAGGCAGTGCCAAGATAATCACTACTTATTAGTATAAAACTCGGGTGGAATGCATATTTATTGGATTTTTATTTTTATTTGCATCATTGTGATCTAGTACTTGATCCTGCAATTCAGTTCAAATTGACCTCAATAGGTGTAGGATCTGAGTTAGTCATTATTTTAAAGGTTCTGGCTTAGTATACTGCTTGGGAACAAGCCCTTTATGGGGACATATGAAGGGAAGGAGCTGCTTATACTCACCTTTCTGATTCTTTCGGCTAATTAGTCAGCCCGCAGCAAGATTAGACAGACCCCTGAGATCAAGCCAAGTCCATGATCTGGTAGCCTGCGTCAATGACATCAGAGCGGCCTGTCCCATAATAATCATGGTGCCCAAGAGCCTTTCTATATGGTGCATAGCTGAGAGTGGGGATGCCAGGATTCCTTTGACAGGGGAATGGTGTTTTGCCTGCATAGGTTGAGATTAGAACTTAATTCTTTTAAAGAAGGCGTGGCTGTTAAACTGCTAACAAAGAAACCGGACTAGATGTCTAGATCACTGGTTTGGAATTGGGCAGTGGTAACTAACAACTTGATAGTAGTTTGGAGCATACCTGAAATAAGTCTGTTGGATCTCAACCCAGTTTCTGATGAATGGGTGTTTGCTTCACAACCCACATCATAACTGGCACTATTTAATAGTCTCAGTAGAGAGACCAACATAGAGACAGAGGGAACTGTCCTCCCTGACCAGGATCATCAGAAAGGAACACTCTCCCACTCCCTCCCCTTTTAAGTAAGAAGTGAGCCCTGTAGGTGGATTAATATGGGGAAACTTGCAGGGCTGTCCAAATTCTTTGGTCAAATAAAGCTCTTCTTTCTCCAGGGCTGCCTGAATAATACAACCTTTCAGGACTGCTGAATTTACTAGGAAAAAGTTGCAACCTTGACAAACACAATTCAGAGAATAACAGAAAACTGAGGAGGAGCTGTAGTAAGACCAAGAGAGAGAAATCCATTCTTCTCGAAACAGCTGATTCTAGAAGTGAGCTGTAGCTCATGAAAGCTTATGCTCAAATAAATTTTAGTCTCTAAGGTGCCACAAGTACTCCTTTTCTTTAGGCACCAGGGGAATCAGACCAAATCACCTCAGTGTGGTGGGAGGGGGGAGTGTGTGTGTGTGTGTGTGTGTGTGTGTGTGTGTGACTCCCTCTGGAAAAAATAAAGAGGGAAAGGTGTCATATTTTTGGCGTTCAAATGCCTTGTTTGAATGTATGTTGCAGAAGAGAATTACCCTTCACATTAGCACATCAGAATTTACAGCAAATTCCACTGTTTTCTCTTGGCATTTCTTCATCCTCTTCCATTTTCCAGTTCTACTTTTCACATGCAGTGTGCTACTCAAACCTTTTATTCTGGAGTACTATGCCAGTAGTTTGGGGTGAATTACAGCATACCTTGAATTTCAGTGTAATAAACCCAAATCCTGATATCTCACTGGTTTCATTCCACTGACTTCCAGTTACTCCTCACGTATACCCTTGTAAATGAGAGCAGAATCAGGGCTTAGGCATTATTTGTAGTATGGAGAGGTGCCTACAGTTGATATTTGAAGACAGATATTTGATACAGATTTGGCATAAAATCCCTCCAAGGATGAGAGCATGACCCTGCCGTAAAATAAGGGCTCTCCAGGAGGAGTAAATGAATGGGATGAGGGAGTGTAAAGAGTTGTCAGAATAAAGTGTTGGTTAGATTAGAAGTTCCCTTTGATTACCTCGATAGCAAATAGATCAGTCCCACTTCACTCCCTTCTCAAACACTCTTTAAAGTTAGTTATTTTGAAATCACATGGATTAACAAGATATCCAATAGTGGCCAGAGCTCGAATAGTACATGTGGCAGGTTCTTTATATTTATGTGCATGTAAGACATATTGTTGGCAAATAGGAATTTCAAAAAAAACCCCACAAACATCAAAGCAGGAACACAAAGGAAATGGCAAGCTATAAAGTCTTAATATAAAGAGAACCTTTTAAGCCAGGAGATAAAGTAACAAACACATGCATCTTCAAAACCCTACATGCAGTGAAGATATAAGCACTTAAAAAGCAAAAATGGTTTCCACTTGTTTTGAACAAAAGTAGACCCTGCTAGTGCATCCATTGCGAATACTAGGACAAGCAGTAAGATTTTTTTGCCTAATCGCTGCTGTGATGGGTTGATGGGAGAATTCAGAGGATAAGCTGCCGTAGTAGCTCATTGTATCTGGAGGCCTGACTTGACCAGACAGACTATTTCAACAGACTGCATGGGAGAATTCGCCTCATAAGAGGCCCCTTTAAGTTATTCTATAGGTTTGGTGCTACTCTGGCTTTTAGCGTAGATTCTGGGAAAGCACTCTTTTGTAATCCTGCTTTTAAAGATCTATCACAAACCGGTGCAATGCTGGTTCAGTGAAAATGTCTGAAAACAGTGATGAAAATTTCTAATGGGCCCCTGTGAAAGCTGGACCATATGTCCAGAACCTATTAACTATTAAAAGGCAGAAATACAAGAAACTACGATAAATGACAAGATGCATTTGCCCCAAAAGCACATTTCTAAATTGCACCATATTTAAAAAAAAATGTAGGCCTAAGCCTTTGTTTGGCACTTTGAGAGTTCAGGTAATGTTTTGTAACTTTTTTTGAGCTTGAAACTTGAGACAGGGTATTGTTAAGAAAACTTTAGAAGAACTGAATAGTTTTTACTTGGAATAACGTTCTTGTAAGAGAACTGCAATCTTATGTTTCCACTATTCAAGTACAAATGCAGAAAATTATTTATTGATAGCCATGTAAATGTTTTGTGTTTATGTATTATGTTGGTCATCCATTACACTGTTTTATATATCTGAAACTTGGAAGAAGTAAAAGAAAAATGAGTTTTATTTTTCACTCTGCGTCAAAGCTTTTTTTAATATTGCTAAGTGATTTTTTTCTAGATATGATCTATTTACATTATTTTTACAACTATTATCCTTGGCGTTTTACTTGAAGGGTTTGTGTACAATTTTTGTTGATCTATTACAGCCAGATATAAAAATAAATACAACCCATTTTCACCCTAGCACTAAAACTCTGAAAGCTTCCCCCCTCCCCCGCCACTTTCCTATGATCTATTGTTCTGTGTCCGTAGTAGTATTGGCCAGAGCAGTTTTCTGTGACAGTGTTTTTTTTCATTTTCTCATGTTTTGTCTTTGTAATGTATACTACTGGTTTTAAATAATAATAGACATGGGGCATTGGCTTTTGTCTTAGTTGTCAGTCAATCAGAATAGAGTGATTAATTCTGTTCTAATTTGATTATCTAGTATTTGGGATACTTTGTTTGCAAAGTTCTCATTGCTCACTTGGTGAGGGATCGGGACCTTAAAGTGAAGGTGATCAGAAAATTTCTATAACTTGGAGGAAAAATGGGGGAGAAAAGTTGTTATAGTTGGGTTTATCTTTTAGTTTTGGGGATGTTGTGGAGAGAATGGGGGGGGAAAAAACAGCAGCATGAGCAAAGTTTGCACTCTTTTCACGTAGCTTTTTTTTTCCCCCTCAGACCCATGGTCCCATAGCTTATAACTATCAAACCAGAGGACAATAGAAATATAATTAGTGTGCAAATTAAAATTCTGTCAAATGGGTTGAATTGGGTCATTGAGGCAGGGCAGAGGTGGACTCACTGCACCTCAATATTTTATGGTTAGAAATAGCTACTCCTGGACTGGATAATACTTAGTCCTGCCTTGAGTGCAGGGGACTAGACTAGAAGACCTCTCGAGGTCCCTTCCAGTCCTATGCTTCTAAGAGTCTATGGACAGGTAAAAATGGTAGACCAAACAAGTTAAAAACGGCATACCATATGGCAGAGAGGAACTGACAATGGCAGAGACTTAAAGAGATGTTGTCTGTTGTGCTACACAGAAGCAATGACCCCTGTGCGTCAAGGAGTATTTAAAAAATAACCTGAATATTCACCCTGATCTAAAGATATGAGGGTCTTCCTGATGGCAAAACTGTAATGTGTGCAGCTTTATAATGAAAAATGACCATCTCTGGTGGTGGATTAGAAAAATATTTTATAAGAGATTAAAAAAATCCGACATTTAAGCACAACACCAGGCAATGGTTGACCAGAAATGTTTAAAAATCTGATTTCTCCTTTCCTGATAGCTTTCCCTATCACACCACAGACCATATATTCTGATATGGCTGCAGACTAAACTGCTGGTGAATTACCATTATAACCTAAAACTTTAACTTTTACTACCATTGTTTAGACACTTTCTATACTACAGTCTGTAGAGCACCTTTTTATTGTCTGAGACCTAGGAAAGCAGGGGAATGGGAGATGATTCATGATTGTATTTCTCTTACAAAGGGAAAATGGAGAACCACTGGTTTAAAAGTAGGATATGTTTAAGGAAGAAGTGCTTCATATAACCTTTGCTTGGTGGGATTATTATTACAAATTTTACTAGTAGGTCTGTAGTGTTGATTGCCCAGCTTAGGCTTCTGGGAAAATCAGGTAGATCAAGTCCCTCATTTAGAAAACTAGAATATAATCACTTTAGTGTGAATTACTCTGCTTAGTTTCTCAATTACTTCTGATGTATCTTAAACAGAGTGCTTATCTCCCTATTCCCAATCTAGACTAGTGTGAATCAGCTTGACCCTTAAACACCCTCTATTAAATGTGATTGAATCAAAGGTATTAAATCTTTTAAGAAAACCCTATTGATCATACAAATGGACTAAAGCGCATAGTAAAGGGACTGAACAGGTGCCTGAAGCATACAACGCTGCGAGATTGCTGAGATAGCTGTAAAGCATTGTGATCCTATGGCATGTATCGCACATTCTTGAACATAGAAGGAGGCAAAGCTCAATCTCAATACATGATTTCACAATCTGAATTTAAATAAATGCTCAGTCTTTCTGAACATTGAGAATAAGCATCATCTCTTGCCATTTTAATTCCTTTACAGTTCCACAGACTCCGAAGCTCTCAACTCTGTTTGGCTGAGTGCATTTTCAAAGACCCGGGGAGGGATAGCTCAGTGGTTTGAGCATTAGCTTGCTAAACCCAGGGTTGTGAGTTCAATCCCTGAGGGGGCCATTTGGGGCAAAAATTGGGGATTGGTCCTGCTTTGAGCAGGGGGTTGGACTAGATGATCTCCTGAGGTCCCTTCCAACCCTGATATTCTATGATTCTAAGTACAGTCGAAACTGGCTCTAAACAATCACACCACGTGTCACCAGGTGACCTCTTTGCGTATTCCTAGACTCCAATTAGTAACCCAATGACTGCATATGCTGAAAGAAACAGGCTATATGTCTGGCAAATTCTCAAAAAGAGGATTAAAACAGTAACTGTATGTGTGATGCATATCTTTACTTGCTTAGAAGAGTTCAAAGTAAGAGCTAGAATGAGGTGATTTTTCAATACACGGAGGGAAGACTTGCTATTAATATTCTATACCTGGGAGCAAAAGGACCTTTCTCTTTCTTGTCCTCTTTTTCCTTTAAAGTATATTTCAGTGCTCCTGAAAAGTGGAAGACTACCAGCCCTGGAGGTTGATCTATCCACAAAACAGGTATGACAGTGCAAGTGGCAAATTGCTCCATGCTGTATCTCAGCCTTGATCTGGGAGAAATCCGTTCCATGTCTGAGAAGTTCAGTCTCCATATCCATTCTGTCCTTCACTTCACTGCTGAGACAGCCAACAAGGATGCCAACTGAGATTAGCATGTTTGTGATATGGATACCTGTGAATTTAGAAACTGGACTGAGACTACCAAAGCATTTCATGTAAGTTACTGAATATCAATCAGCTGTGATCAACTTCTGGTCACTTCTAATGGAGGCAAGTTTATACAGGTTAGCTAAAAGTGAAAATGTCTATATTTTGAATGGTTTCAGAGTAGCAGCCGTGTTAGTCTGTATCCGCAAAAAGAAAAGGAGTACTTGTGGCACCTTAGAGATTAACAAATTTATTTGAGCAAAAGCTTTTGTGAGCTAAAGTGAGCTGTAGCTCACGAAAGCTTATGCGCAAATAAATTTGTTAGTCTCTAAGGTGCCACAAGTACTCCTTTTCTTATATTTTGAATGACAGTCTTGAGCCATCCAGTTCCTGTGATCTGCCTCTTTGAACTGTTTAGACAGTGACTGTGCTTAAAATTCTGCTTTTCTAAATGCAGATGTTGCCAAATAACTATTGGCTTTTTTTTGTGAAGGATGACACAGTCACAGTTCAGAAGAGACTCGGGTACATGGAGGAGAAGGGTGAAGTGCTTACACTCTGTTCTCAACAAATCCCAGAAGATCTATTCATATTTACTGGTAGATCTTCTCTGCAAAAGAAAGATGAAAGGACTCTTGCTATGATGAATCATTCTCTCATGATGTCCAAAGTTTATCAAACCTATTCAAAAATTGGTCTGTTTTTATTGGCTGCAGAAAAAATTTTAAAAAAATCTAACCTGTTCTCTGAATGTGCTTTTCTTTTTGTTCCTAGTTGGTAATGTTGTTCTGGTATTCTTCTCCTGGTTTCATCTGAAGTAGAGCTAGAGAGACAGTTAGGCAATAGACAACCTTAGCTCAATATTGTAAAACAGCAAAGATATGTAGAATGTTTTACAGACTTTGCATGTGTTTAAAGCATAAGGTGAAATTTTCTTCTGCTTCCTGATGAAGAAGCTTCTGTTCTGCCGGATGAATTCTGCTTTCATCTTGTGATTTGGTTTACAAATGACTATATCAATACTAATAGAAATTCTTCAGTAAATGTACAACAGTGGTGTGTTTAAATGGATTTTGTTACTTGGGATATCTGTCTGAGACTACTGGATGACAAGCTTTTCTATGGGGTGCTTATAATGAACGGGGAAGCAAGACTGCATGCAGTGGTATCTTCCAAATCCCAAACTCAAAAAAACAGGGAGAGCCATAGCACCTGAAGAAGGAAACTGAGATGCTACTCTGTAGCCCCTTGGTAATATTGCACAGAAAAGAGATGGAGATACAGTAACAATTTTACAAGAGGAAATGCAGTACATTATGTATTGCACAGTAGTTTTCTGAGATCATGGACCACTAGTGGCTCTCAGTTCATGTTGGGCCCTTCTCTTTACCTACTTTTTGAGAGACAGAGAGAGAGAGAGAGAGAGAGTCAACAGTGATAGACTAAGAGTAAAATGCTCTCTTTTTTCCCTCTTTCTTTTAATCCCATGTGATGGAGACAATAGATTCATCCCTGTGTAATGTAAACCAAACTAAAAAGCACAACTTGGCAGTTGTTGGAGGTGGTGTTCAAGTGCAAAGAATCTTTGAGGCCAGGCAAAACAGACATTGAAATTTTTTTTTCATTAGCTCCGGTAAACAAAGGTAATTGCCTTGGGTTATTTTGGTACCATGTGCAATGAGTGTAAACATAACTAGCTTAATAGAACTTGAGGTTAACATGAAAAATTAATACACAAGCAAGAAAAGCCATGACAGATTTCTAATACATGGGCTCAGTCTTTCTCTTAACCTCCACCTCTTTTCACTTGCTACTGTTTTGTAACAGGTGGCCTCTTGGGATGGTGTAGATGAGTCATTTTGTTTTAGTAATCTACACTGTCATTCACTGTACTGTGTATTATAAAGGTAAAATGACAGTCCTCTTAGCCATACCATCTAGACCCCAAAACATCCGCATAATTGGAGTTACTCTGTTGCTATAGCTGGTATATGATTTCTTCCAGTAGAGAATTTAATAAGCATGATACTTTCTTTCAAATAGCCAGTGACAAGCTCTTCTTATTGTATATCCCAAGTCTCTGAACAGACAGAGCTGAGGATGTTGCTCCTTAGGCAATGACGTGCTTTAGACTTATCAAATCTGTTTCAAGCCTCCCCTTTCTTTCTTAACACAGACTCCTGTCTGGAGAGAGCCAGTTTGGGATTCTTAGGTGGGCAAAGGTTTAAGGGGGTTGTTACTAGTGCAAATGCTCTTAAAACATTAGTGATGAGAGCAGCACTTGCTGTCCTTTCTTCCTGTTTTGTGGATGTTACCAATGTCTTTTAGACGTACAGAATTCTGCTTTTGTCTTGGGCTGTTCCTTGCAACTTTTTGGTTTTGAGGGGGCCTATGAGGTGAATTTTAATTGGTGGGGGCTTGGCTGCTGTTTCCGTCTTCTTATTCTCTACTCCCATGTAAACTGTGGTGCAATTGTCTCCATGCCCTCTTCTCCTTTACCTTGCCAGTCTCTCTCTCTCTCCCTCTCTGACAGAGGACAATTTTTCTTTTTTAAAAAGGCACTTCACACTGCCATGTACTTGCCACTCTTCCTTCTGTAATCTGTATTTCAGATCAGAAAATCAATTTGAAAACCTTCCTCATTATTAATATTATCTATTGATGATCTGGTAGCATCCAGAGGCCCCCGTATAGATGAGGATCCTCTTGGGCTAGGTATTGTACAGACATAAGGGTCTGAATGTGCTGACCCCTGCATAGCACTCTGAAATCAGGCTGCTGTCTGAGCTGAGCTTACATACAGATTTCAGAGTAGCAGCCGTGTTAGTCTGTATTCGCAAAAAGAAAAGGAGTACTTGTGGCACCTTAGAGACTAACAAATTTATTAGAGCATAAGCTTTCGTGAGCTACAGTTCACTTCATCGGATGCATCCGATGAAGTGAGCTGTAGCTCACGAAAGCTTATGCTCTAATAAATTTGTTAGTCTCTAAGGTGCCACAAGTACTCCTTTTCTTCTTACATACAGAGAAAGACATCTCTAACATTAGAAATGTGAGCATGTTGATCAAATTAGTTTGCTCTATGCTATTTCTTGTTAATATGATCAGTTTACAAAGGATTTAAACATCCAGGCATCCCTACCTGAAACTATTTCTCATCTAGGAGACGAATCCTGCCCTGGAGTTTTTCAGTTGTTACAACATACCACCAAGAAACTTGTATGACCACAAACAGCCCTAAGGAAACAAATACAGGGAAAAGGCTTTCAATTGCTATGATTAAAATCTAACGCCAATGTGTAAAATACTGCACAATAACATCCATTTTACAGCATCATTAGAGGGCTTGAGCTACAAATATAAAAGGAAAGAGATTCAGAGTTAAGGGTGCAAGTTTCAGCTGACTCATAGTCCTTCACCTGTGCATCTGTAAATAAACACATAGGCAGTAATGAGTTAAGGATAAGAACATCCATACTGAGTCAGACCAAGCGTCCATCTAGGCCAGTATCCTGTCTTCCAGCAGTGGCCAATGCCAGATACTTCAGAGGGAATGAACAGAACAGTGTGGTTTTGAGTGATGCATCCCCTGCTGTCCAGTCCCAGCTTCTGACAATTGGAGGTTCAGGGACCCCCAGGGCATGGGGTTGCATCCCTGAATATCTTGGCTAATAGCCATTGATGAACCTATTCTTCATGAATGTACCTAATGAAATAAAGATGAAATATTTTAAAAAGGCATACTCCAGGCCTTGTTCAATCTAGCTCTTTATCTGTCCACTCTAGTAAATTGCTGGCATTCCTGGAAATAAATATTAGGTCATGAGTTTAGCTAAACTCTAATAATAGGGGCCTAGGATGGAAATGCATACAGCTCTTAATTATATAGTTAAATTTGCGTATCCTTTCTTAATTTTTTTAATGTAACAGCTATCATAAGGATTTTTCAACTAGTTCAAATTAATGTTTAGTGTTTTATTTCCAGTATTTAAATACAAGTAAAACAATATCTCTTTAGCGTAGACCCCCCAAATGGCAACCTTCCTTTTTGTCATACGCCTCTTTGTCTCAACTCTTCTTTCATGATGGCGGCATCAGTGGTAACTCCATAGTTAGGGTTTTGTTGAAATTGGCACTTAAAGCAGGACTAAAATCCTTCTGGTTCACATTTAAATTATTGGACCAAGTCTCCAAATTTAGCACAATATACCCCTGGGAGGAAACTTAATTTTTTCTTTAGAAAAAGATTTAACTTCTGCTCTGGGAAACCATTTTAAAATACTCCTTTTTTGAAATATTGCGCTGTTTTTTCAATGCATTGCTTAGTGTTCCTCATGCTAAACAACCACAGCCCCCACACAATCCAGACCTGTCTCTTATACACAGAGAACATCCCCTACATGGGCCACTTCTGAACTTTAAAAATTGAATACATTGACAATTATCCCTCTTTTTCATAATGCCTAACTGAGTTTCACCAGGATTTTGCAACACAAGTACTGAGATTTGTCAGGTAGATTGGTTAGTTGACACTGCCAGCATCACTCCATGAGCAGAAGCAAAATGTTGTTTTCTTTCTATTTTTCAACCAAACATACCACACAATCTGCTTCCCATTGGCTCATCCTCTGGCTCTTCTTTATCCTTCCACATCAAATTCTTTCCCTTAAAACAAGTTTAACACTTTTGTTTTAAAAAGATAAAAAGAGTGATGCCAAAGTTTTTGAAGGTGGGTGCCTAAATTATGCATTTAAACACAAGATCTAGGTGCACAGTGGCTAAATGTGCAGATTTTATGGGCATAAGTCAGATGCCACCTGCATTTAAAAATACGATCCCAAACAACCATTTAGAAAAATGGTTGAAAGTTGTAGGCTTATAGTCATAGGGGAAAAAGTCTGATTTTTAAAAACACACAATGGGTTGCTCTAAATTGATTGCAAATGTGCAAGTCTAACATTTTGGTTTCTTTAACAAACCTCATGTGATACAGCAGTTGTCAAGATAACAGTGCTTCTTTTAATAACAATAAAAGAAGCATAGAAAACTTGCAGATTTTTCACAGTCTAAAATACTGCTGCTTTAGTGCTGCAATTACATGACAGCACACACTTTCTTCAAGGAATAACATGTCTATTACATAAATATTGGTTATATTTCCACCTAGCACAATGAGGTCCTGGAGCCTGACTAAGGTTTCTAGATGCTATGCTAGTAAAACAATAAATATTTACCTCCCTTTCATATTGTTGGACTATCATTTTTGACAGGTTTCAGAGTAGCAGCCGTGTTAGTTTCTGACACTCTGTTTTGCTTTGTATAGCTGTCAGGCATCAAGTTGCCTGTTGATCTACTAGGGACAAATTGCAGTAGTAGGTTATTTATATGAAGGTGGCAGAATGTACTAACTTGATATCCTATCAAATATGTGAAGTATCAATATGACATGACTGAGTTTCACAAATGGTCTATGCCACACTTCATCAACCATCTACAGTCAGTTGATTTTTTTTTATTTACTTTTAGTTTGTTCATGAAGACCTGTGTTATCACATCACATACAATTCAATTTCTGGTATTAAAACATTTTTCATCTTTTCAAGTTTAAATAAATGTGTTCTCTACTGTGTCTTTTCCTTCTAAAACTTGAGCTTCAATTTAGCTTTGGCAGATAGTACAATGTGGTTACTGTGGCTATAAACTCCATGCCCTAAGTAGATGATCTGCATTCTGAATACATAATCTAATGTTTTATCCAAGCTGAGTTTTCTACCTTTCTAGCAAGATTTTGAGAACTTACCAAATGAGACAGACATGTTTTTTCCTGTTTAATAGTAATAATTCTGCAACTGACTTGAGTGTAATTCTTCTATTTGGCTGAGGGCTGTAGCAAAATTCAATCTTTTAAATGTTTATTTTGACCTTTAATCTAAGACACTTTTACTGAAGATTTAGGATGCATTCATTTCTTTTAAAGAATTTTTATGCTTTTCAATATTTTAGTTTTTGTTGTTTTCATGAGGCAATTGCACTGAAATTATATCAAATATGATAGAGTACTCTATTACACCAACTGGGCTGTCAATTGCATTTGAGATGTTTTTAAGTTTAACCAGACCTTGGTGTCTGGTAAATATAAACTCTCTGAAAACAAAGAACATTTCTTCTCACTGATTGAAATTGTGTGGAGTTACACCAGCAAAACACTGGCTTGGCAGAGTGAATAATGAGGACTTCTTTTTGTTCTCTGTGGATTTAAAGATCTCTTGATAACACTTTTTGTAAGGATCTTTAACCAAATGTATTACTTGCCACCCACTGTTACGCAATCTGCAATAGTTATTAGAGCTGTGTGATTAACTAATTTATTTATTATTTGGTTCAGTGGCTGAACTGGGGGGAAAATACTTTCGGTTTGATTAGAAAGGAAAATATTTCCGTTTTTGGTTTTTTGTTTTTTTTTTTTGGTGAAAGAAAAAAATCAAAAGTTTTTGTCTTGTGTTGACCAAAACATTTCATTTGACCTGAAACAAAATATTCGATTTCAATTTTGGAGGTTTTAAAAACTTGGGGTTTTATAGTAACATTGAAGGAAATTCCACAAAGACAAGACTTTCTAAAATTCTATGTTGTCACCTTTCTTTTTGGAAATGCCAAACAGTTTTGACTCTTCCAATTTGCATGTGTTCCCCCCCCTCACCCCCGGCAACAATTTGCCAAAATCAACGCAAATTCATAAATTGTTTTGTATCTGTATCTTCAGTGAAAAAAGATTTCAAATGAAAAATTTCACTCAGCTCTACTAGTTGTATTCCTTCCTAGTATGTAATTTGCTATACATCTTACTGCTGTTCTGCACACCAGAAGTGGCTACATTTCTGTGCTGTGTGTGTGTGTGTGTTTGTGTGTGTGTATAAAATCAATCCTGAGAAGAGGTCCCCCCCTCCCCGAACTCCTTTTATGGCCTCAATGGAGGATGGAAGGGGCTCAGCATATCACAGGATAGGACCTATAGTTTGTGAGGTGCTTTGGACTGAAATTTGCTACATCAATATAAAATAGTATTTCCAGATTTGTTTTTTTAATACGTGCACAGCAGATTTTGTTGCTTGTAATAAAAGCTGCCAATACTTCTGTACCTATGTAATGTATACTTTATTCATAATAGTATTGAGCATGCAGACAGTACTTCAATACCTGTGTTAAAGCACACTTGGCTGTATGACTATGTGCAATTCAACTCTGAAGAAGGTCAGCTCCAGGTCTATGCCCCATTTAAATTCAACTTGTGCTGGCCCTATGCACAGGAATGGGTTTCAACTTAACTTATTTCTGACTTACCTCTACTTTACACAAGGTAAATTAACATTTACATACATCCCAAGGGGGCTGTTTGGCTTTTCAAATGGTTTTCAAACAACATTGAGATCTTCAGCTAAGGGTGCTAATAAGTAAGAGCAGAATGGTGAAGGTTATTAATAATCATCTGGTATGGGAACAGACAGGAACAAATAGGGAAACTATTATATTTTTACTGTTTTGAATTCAAGCAGTGCAGATTTAAGTTCTGAACAAGAACTCTATTTGCTTCCCAGTTTGTACCAATTTGGTTTAAATTGTAAAGTTACACTTGGGATCTGAGAAGACTGAGTGCTCAAAGCTGTGGTTATGTGCCTCTGAATGCTGCTATCAAAAATGTCCTTGAATCTTCCCACCTCCATTCCGAGAACTCTTGTTTAAAAGGTGGGTGTCCAGTTGGCTGTAACAGGAGTTGTGCAAGTCTATCTGTGTGTCACCTTACAAATTTCCAACTTTGGTCATGGATGAAATTTCACCAGCAGCAACTGGACTGTATGTTTGAAAAAAGGCAAAATTATGTTGTTCTTGAATAAATTATGACTATTGCATGTTTTGCTCCAAAGTGCAAATTCACAATTTTCATAGAAAGATGTTGCCCATTTTGGTGGCAAAATGGATGGCGTTATGGGAACGTGGTGAATTCAAGGTGTAACTTTCATTGCAAAGCTGGCAAGTGTGCTGCCATTCACTGGTTTTGCCTGCAGTGCAAATCTTCTGTCTTGCCTGTCCTCCCTTCACTGCTCTCTACTGCACTAATATATTGGACTTCTGTCTTAACAAGAGAGTAAGGTTTGTAGTTTTGGTGCTGATGGTAAAAGAGAACCATTTTTTATGTAATACTGATTTGATATATTTATGGGGGGAAAGCCTATAGTGAAAATAAAAAAAAGTTAAAAATATTTTTGATTGATTAACTGGGCACAGTGGCGAAGCATACTGTGCTCAGCTAGGCCTTAGGAGCTAACCAGACACCATTTGAACTGTCTAATGCCTCCGTTCTTTTCAGTCCCTTGTTGACAACATCTGGGAGCTGTAATTGAGCTATTGCTGTTCTGCTTTGGAGATATTTTTACCTCCTGATTCTTATGCCCACAATCAGCATCTTGATTGCTTTCAGCCAGTCAGAGGCATGGCTTGAAGCTCAGTGTCTTATTTTGGAATGAAATGTGATCACCTTGGGAAAACTCAAGTGATCTTGGAAAGAGATATTGGACTATATCTTGGAAAAATTGGGCCTGTGGATGAGAGGGAGGCATTAATCAATGTCTAGCAGTTCAGACATTTACTTGGGATGATGGGCTTCCACTGCTGATTCACTCAAGGATTTGCCAAAGTGACTGCTCTATTACATTCAAACACAGGCCTGCCTTCTTGCACTTGGATAGAGTCGTGGGAAATAGCCTAAATCCAGTGAAAGACTGAGTTATTACAAGCTTCTGTCCTGGCCTAATTGGGAGCAGCACTGGCCTTGCGTCTATACAGGCTAAAAGAGTGTTTGAGCTTTTGATGTTAGAATTTATGCCCAGCAGGAAAACTTTGTGCTAATTATAGTTCTTTTAAATAAAAATCCGTGGCTTTGAAGTGGGCCGTGACTGAGAACTTGTGACTGTTGGGATGCTGTTTTGTTAGAGATGATGCACTGGTGCACTTGGATTCAAGGAGATGTGGATCACACTTTGGTCATCTTCCAATCAAAGATGATACAATGCCCACGGCTAGATCTGGATGAATTCTTCACTGCGTTTTCTGTTTGCAAACAGATCCTGAATTCTGCTAATACGTTTAATATTTCCTGAATAGTTCCTGGAAATGCATTTTATCCAGATTTTTATCAAGGGGTGTTTTGTGAACTGTTCATTTTAACTGTTCATCACTTGCCGTGTATGGCTAGTCACTTAAGCCCAGATTTTTAAAATTTATTTAAGCATTATAGCAATCGGTATTGCAAGCTGATTACTACAATGCTTAAATAAATTTTTAAAAATCTGGGCTTAAGTGACTAGCCAAAGTCTCACTTTCAAAAAGAATATCAACACTTAAGAGCCTAAATCCCATTGAGTGTCAATTGGTTTTTGGCTCCTAAGTGCCTAAATCCATTTTGAGTAGAGACCTCGGCCGCCTAAATTGGTTAGGCCTTGCAGTTCTGAGCCTCAGTTCACAGGACATAGGTTCTGTTCTGTGAATGGATGCCTGAACCCTTTTAAAACAGGAAAATAGCAAATTCTAAGCTGCTAATCAAAGAGATAGTAAAGCATTTCTGGTGCAAATGTCAGATAAATATTGAATTTTGTGAAATGCTGAAATTTATGAAGCTTTTAGTGTTTTTCAAAAATTTTTCATGCATATCTATCTGCCAGCCAAATAATGAGCAAAAAATAGCAGCCAACCCAACTCTCACCCCATTTATTTCTGAAAATATTTGCTAATTGTTTTTTGTGTTTGATCAGCTTTGTGCAGGAGGTTGAAACAGAAATACTGATATACTACTGGCAGGATATCGTTTTAAAAAATTGTGGGGAAAGAAGGATGCAAACCTTTGATTTAGTTGCAGGATTGGCCTTGCTTTGAGCAGGGGCTTGGACTAGATGACCTCCTGAGGTCCCTTCCAACCCTGATATTCTAGGATTCTACAAAACCAATCCAAATATTCTAGATTAAAGTGCCAAAGCCTTATCTAGGCTGTTTGAGAATTATCATGGATCTGAGATGAGAGATTGGTTTAACATGAGGATTTTAGCTAGGGAGGAAGATATGGCTGGCCAGAGGGAGCAGATTTAGGCTAGGAGGGCAGATATCTGAAAGCCGGAGACCATATTATGGAGTACAGTTGAACTACAACTAGGAGATGAAGAAATTCTACTTGAACTGAAATACCTATTACAGATTGTCAAGCTTCCTTCCCCACTCTGAACTCTAGGGTACAGATGTGGGGACCTGCATGAAAGACCCCCTAAGTTTTTTCTTACCAGTTTAGGTTAAAAACTTCCCCAAGGTACAAACTTTGCCTTGTCCTTGAACCCTATGCTGCCACCACCAAGCGTGTTTAAACAAAACTGGGAAAGAGCCCACTTGGAGATGTCTCCCCCCCAAATATCCCCCCAAGCCCTACACCCCCTTTCCTGAGCTTGATTAAAAATCCTCATCAATTTGTACAGGTGAACACAGACCCAAACGCTTGGATCTTAAGAACAATGAAAAAGCAATCAGGTTCTTAAAAGAAGAATTTTAATTAAAGAAAAAGGTAAAAGAATCACCTCTGTAAAAATCAGGATGGTAAATATCTTGCAGAGTAATCAGATTCAAAACATAGAGAATCCCTCTAGGCAAAACCTTAAGTTACAAAAAGACACAAAAACAGGAATATACATTCCATTCAGCACAGCTTATTTTAGCAGCCATTTAACAAAAGGAAATCTAACGCATTTCTAGCTAGATTACTTACTAAATTAACAGAGTTTCTGAGACTGCATTCCTGATCTGTTCCCGGCAAAAGCATCACACAGACAGACAGACCCTTTGTTCCCCCTCCCCCCTCCGGACTCCCCACTCTCAATTTGAAAGTATCTTGGTCATTTTGGTCACGTGCCAGTGAGGTTCTCTTAGCTTCTTAACCCTTTACAGGTGAAAGGGTTTTGCCTCTGGCCATGAGGGATTTTATAGCACTGTATACAGAAAGGTTACCCTTCCCTTTATTTTATGACACAGATAACCAGGATTCTGATTTTAGCAGCTCTTGTTTTCAGAGACATGTCAATGGGAGATGTAGGTGCTCTGGAAGTTAGGCCCAAGATATTTGTATTGGGGTCTGTAATTGAATTAAGTTGAGTATTTTGGAGCAAAGAAGACATTGAAAAATAGTGAAGCAGATACTCTATAGACTGAAAAAAGAACAGGAGTACTTGTAGCACCTTAGAGACCAACAAATTTATTAGAGCATAAGCTTCCGTGGGCTACAGCCCACTTCATCGGATGCATAGAATGGAACATATAGAAAGATATATACATACACATACAGATAAGTTGGAAGTTACCATACAGACTGAGAGGCTAATTTAGTTAAGATGAGCTAGTATCAGCAGGAGAAAAAATCTTTTGTAGTGATGATCAAGATGGCCCATTTAGACAGTTGAAAAGAAGGTGTGAGGATACTTAATTTAAGGAAATAGATTCAATATGTGTCATGACCCAGCCACTCCCAGTCTCTATTCAAACCCAAGTTAATGGTATCTAATTCGCATATAAATTTAAGCGCAGCAGTTTCTCTTTGGAGTCTGTTTTTGAAGCTTCTCTGTTGCAAAATTGCCACCCTTAAATCATTTACTGAGTGGCCAGAGAGGTTGAAGTGTTCTCCTACCGGTTTTTTTGAATGTTATGATTCCTGATGTCAGATTTGTGTCCATTTATTCTTTTGTGTAGAGATTGTCTGGTTTAGCCAATGTACATGGCAGAGGGGAATTGCTGGCACATAATGGCATATATCACATTGGTAGATGTGCAGGTGAATGAGCTCCTGTTGGCGTGGCTAATGTGATTACGTCCTATGATGGTGTCACTTGAATAAATATGTGGACAGAGTTGGCATCGGGCTTTGTTGCAAGGATAGGTTCCTGGGTTAGTGTTTTTGTTGTGTGGTTGATGGAGAGTATTTGCTTCAGGTTGGGGGGCTGTCTGTAAGCAAGGACTGGTCTGTCTCCCAAGATATGTGAGAGTAAGGGATCATTTTTCAGGATAGGTTGTAAATCTTTGATGCGCTGGAGAGGTTTTAGTTGGGGGCTGAAGGTGACAGCAAGTGGTGTTCTGTTGTTTTCTTTGTTGGGCCTGTCCTGTAGTAGGTGCCTTCTGGGTACTCTTCTGGCTCTGTCAATGTGTTTTTTCACTTCAGCAGGTGGGTATTGTAGTTTTAAGAATGCTTGATAGAAATCTTGTAGGTGTTTTGTCTCTGTCTGAGGGATTGGAGCAAATGCGGTTGTATCTTAGGGCTTGGCTGTAGACAATGGATCGTGTGGTGTGTCCTGGATGGAAGCTGGAGGCATGTAGGTAGGAATAGCGATCAGTAGGTTTCTGGTATAGGGTGGTGTTTTGTGACCATCGCTTATTAGCACAGTAGTGTCCAGGAAATGGACCGCTTGTGTGGATTGGTCTAGGCTGAGGTTGATGGTGGGATGGAAATTGTTGAAAGCCTGGTGGAATTCCTCAATGGCTTCTTTTCCACGGGTCCAGATGATGAAGATGTCATCAATCTAGCGCAAATGGAGTAGGGGCGTTAGAGAGAGAGCTAAGGAAGCGTTGTTCTAAGTCAGCCATAAAAATGTTAACATACTGTGGGGCTATGCGGGTACCCATAGCAGTGCCACTGACTTGAAGGTATATATTGTCTCCAAATGTGAAATAGTTGTGGGTGAGGACAAAGTGACAAAGTTCAGCCACCAGGTTAGCCGTGACAGTATCGGGGATACTGTTCCTGACGGCTTGTAGTCCATCTTTGTGTGGAATGTTGGTGTAGGGGGCTTCTACATCCATAGTGGCCAGGATGGTGTTTTCAGGAAGATCACCAATGGACTGTAGTTTCCTCAGGAAGTCAGTGGTGTCTCGAAGATAGCTGGGAGTGCTGGTAGCGTAGGGCCTGAGGAGAGAGTCTACATAGCCAGACAATCCTGCTGTCAGGGTGCCAATGCCTGAGATGATGGGGCATCCAGGATTCCAAGATGACTGAAGACCATTACTTCTATCACAGTTTGTCGGGGCCCTATTTTGTGACCTTTTAGAAAATTATTATACATGATAGCATCTGTGGGTTTCTGAGACTGGAACATGACGGAGTTGCAAATTCCATCTCTGAAGATCACTAAATCACTTCTCTTGAAGTGTCATGGCAGTTCCCACTCAAGATCAAACAGTTTTGATAAGTGCCTGTACTTTCTGGCAGCATTTTTTTATGGGTATCCTGCCCAGTTGTGTTCTTCAAGGTGCAAACCTTGAATTCGTAGTCCGTCTAAGAACTCTGCTCATTCTATAGAATTACACCGGAAGAGGAATTTGACAGCATGCTCAGGCAAATGGTCCAGAAGAGCATTAATTTTAATTGCTTAATTTATGATGAAACAAAGTAAATGGACTCTGTTTTCACTATTTTTTGTGTTTAGAGTTTAGAGTTGCTCTTCCAACTAGTATTGATTCCTACTTAATGCCTTTTAAAAGGCATACTTGAGGGGTTGATTTGACCTTTGGACAACAGCTGATGTGGCTTTGGTTTGGAACCGAATGGGCAAAATTGTACAAAATTACACATGTGGAATTACACAGCCTAAAAACTGAACAATCCATTGGATACCCTTTCATCAGAGTTGGGGTTATGAACCAAGAGAAAAGGCTGAACTCATACTGACATGGCAAAGGTTGTTGGTATTGAATAAACTATTTTGCAAAAGATGAGCCATAAGGAACCAGTATTGACACAGCAATGACCTCTCAAGTTAGGAATTACTATTGGAAACTTAAGGTTCTGCAGGAGGAAAACTTCTTCATCAACTAGACTTCTGCCACCTTACTAGCGTTTCTGCACCCCTACTTCTGTCAGAAAACATTCAGTTGTGGTCTCCTCCACTCCACTGGGAAAACAGGGTCCCAGCATCACACTAGTGGTGTTGTTCCCCTGCCATCAGGTCTCTGGAGTGCTATGGTATGCCAGCCATTTTCAGATGGCTTCCTGATGATTCCCTAAGATTTCTGTGGGGGCTCATGCATTCTGTTCTTGGCAGTGGTGAAATCCCAACTACTTTCCCCCACCCCGACAAACTGATGTGAGGGGGATTGTTGAAGAGTTTTCCCCCACCATGCTCTGCCTGAGCTGCCTCCTTCCATCTGGCTTCAAATATGATCCATCCATCCATTCATTTTAATTCATAGGTGCTTAAATGTTGGGATGTATATGGAACAATGGAAAGAGTGCATCATTTCCCTCTGAGTAATGTTTTGGCAGCTCTTTATATTTAGTTTCAGAGTAGCAGCCGTGTTAGTCTGTATTCGCAAAAAGAAAAGGAGTACTTGTGGCACCTTAGAGACTAACAAATTTATTAGAGCATAAGCTTTCGTGAGCTACAGCTCACTTCATCAGATTTTTTCCACCAAATGCATCCGACGAAGTGAGCTGTAGCTCACGAAAGCTTATGCTCTAATAAATTTGTTTGTCTCTAAGGTGCCACAAGTACTCCTTTTTCTTTTTATATTTAGTGTAAGTGGGGAGAGGAATGAAAGCTTGGGGAGACTATTTAAGGATGTTTGGGAATACAGTGTTGGGCAGGAAGAAGTAAATCCCTTATGTGGGGAATTTGAGAGGTCAACAAGGGAGAGTACCTGCTGTACAGTTTTAAAACAATGGTTGCTGGAAGTAGTTGTTGCTGTGGGAATAGACCAGAGTGACTGGCAGGACTCTAATTGTTTCCCAAGTGAAGTAACATTCATTTAGGTAGGTTGCTCTTAAATCTATATTGGGCGGGGGGTGTCTAATTCCTGTCTCTCACTCTTCTCTATTTTCACTAATTGGTTGGTAATTAAGAAGTGAGGTTTGAGATCTCAAGAGGCTATGGAGGAAATATGCTTGCTGTTAGCTATCTCCGTTACTTATCTGCTTTTTGTTACTACTGCAAAATGCTTGCGAAGGAGAAACTCTACTTCTGGGGCCACTCTTACCTTTAGCACAGGAAGCAAAGATTTCAGATGTTTAAGTCTATTGTATTGTTTTCCTCTACCTTTCTCCTTCTCTTGCTGTAAAACTTAGTTTTTTGTTTAAACTTGAGGAGGATATACAGTTGGGACAAGGAAGAAGCAAAACACAAACAACCCAAAAAACCCAACCCTCTTTCCTCAGACTTTATTCATATTTATTTACCTGTAAAGCCACTTTTTGATGTTTGGTCCCATGAAACAAATCAAACCACATCCCAAGTTGAGCCAAGTGCAAAGCAAAATTTAGTAAAAGAATGTCCAGAACCGTGCATAGCCCTTCTCTTAACTTGTTCACCATTCATCTGTGCAAGCATTCATCAGTTTTAAACTTCCTTTTTATTTGGAAGATAAGGCAATATGGGCAGAATTTTCTAAAGTGCTCAGCACCCACAATCAGGCCATAATTTCATAACTGTTTAGTTCCCCTTGAGGCACCAAGATAGGTGGCCAGATTTTTAAGAGTGCAGCATGTTGTTGGCTGGGCACTTTTGAAAATCTGACCAGAAGTGTCACGATGGGAGCCTGAACTCTTTTTTGAAAATCTGACTGCATGTTCCTAATAAACTTTAAAAGGTCATCTTGTTTGGAGGCAAGGCTGAACTGATTCTGTATACCCTGTGGTGGGGTGTTCAGCCCATGCTTGCCCTGAAAGTGTTAATGAAGACTAAGAAGGGGGTTAATTAACCCAACAGGCTACAGCTGAGAGGAATTAGGTGGCTAAGTAATCCCCAGACTGAGTGAAGGAGCCCAGCTGGGGAGGAATGAGCTGGGTTGGGTTTATACAGACAGGAAATAGGTAGCAGAAAGTGGGGCTGCTGGGAAAGGCTACAGTCACTCCCTGGAAGGAGTGCTTGGAGGTTGCAGACCTGTAGCCTGCAGTTGCTCCCTGGAAGGAGGGAGTGGTGTAGCTGGCAGAGCTAGAGGAGGGAGGGGGAGAGAGAGTACGAGTGAGCGAGCCAGAAGATTAGGAAAGGGCTCAGGAAAAGGCAGAAAGCTATGGGGTTGAACTGACCTTGACAGCTGACTAGAGGGTCCTTGAGCTAGAACCTGGAGTGGAGGGTGGTCTCGGATTCCCCAACCAGTTACTGGAGAAGTGGCACTGAGCCTGTTTGTGGAGAAGAGACTGTCCAACCCTAGAAAGCCGGTTTCAGAGTAGCAGCCGTGTACCACAAGTACTCCTTTTCTTTTTTGCAACCCTAGAAAGATGAACTATTTGGTGATCTTGTGGTGAGAGAGAGAGAGAGAGAGAGAGAGAGAGAGAGGAGCTGCAGGCCCAGAGAAAGGTGGAGGCTGGCATGCAACCACAGGAAGGGGTGTAGCCCTTGTGAGCTATTCCCCAGAGTGATCAGGAGGAGGCGCTATCTTAGCAGTGAGTGGACCTCCCATCTCGCATCCCAAAACTGTGTAGCATTTGAAATTTGGACCGGCACTTTGTGTTGCCCTTGAAATACTGAATTTTTAAACCTAGCAGAAGTGATTAAAAGTAGAAAAGCTTCTGCTGGTTCTGCATGTGGAATATAAAGGCTATGATATTTACATCCCTTTCTCAGTAAATTCACCACTACATTTTTGTGGAGGAGGTTGTTGGTCATGGAGCCCTTCTGCTTTTGGTGTTGTGATCAGCTCTGATCCCACAACCTAAGTGGGTTTGTGGAAGGTCAGTATTTTGGTGGGAGGCTGAAGTATGTGATTCTTGTGACTATATACTTATGGCCCTAATTTTCTACTACTTTATATTTTGTGTAGTCCTTTATGCCTTTATAGTGATTGTGTAAAAGGCTACCATTGTGACTTTGTTAGCATAATGTGCTCCCTTTGCACAGGTGAAAATAACTACACAAGGTGCAAGGCAGTGGAGGATAGTCATGTGTAAGGCTATTCCATCCACTGACCGCTTGCAACACTGTAAGCTTACCTGTCAGACTCTCAAGGTATGATCAACCTGATGATGTATCATGTTTGTAATACAATATCCTGCTTCACATCTTTGGAGACAGAGTTTCCATGGAACCAGGCAGAACCTGGATGGTTCCTCTCCAGCTTATATGTGCAGTCTTAGTTGAGCTCAGTTGAACTGCCTGCACCTTACTCTTAATAAAATTGTTGCCACCACCAGACTTTCTTTAAGCACACCTCCCCCAGCTCAGGACACACTGCTAAGGGAAACACAAGTACTGGTGATGTTCAGAAGGTGGTGGTGGTGGTGGTGGTCTCTGAATCATTAGTGAACCCAGGTCTCAGCATTGTTAGTGAGGACTGTATCTTACTGGCATCTTACAGATGAAACTGAAGTACTCTCAATTCCACTTATTCAAAATCTCTTGGCGTTTTCTTCTAGAGTAATGGCATAAAATTAGCCCAAGTGTCTTGTCCAGATTCTAATTTGGGCAGCTACATCCTTTCTACTAAAATCCCCCTGTGGGTTCAGCTGCATATGGTATTCACATCTTGCCCTAAATTATGAAGTGTTGGTATATGCTGTTAAACAGCTACCATATTCCATCCTAGAGATGGTTGCTTTTTAGCAATGGAGGAATTAAGTTTTTATATAAAAGTAGTAAAGCACTTTGGGGGCTCTTCAGCATGAAGAGAGCCGAGGCATTTTATTACTGAGTGTGACCACATGACTCAGCAAGCCAAATTTGAACTTTGACCTTCAGCTTCCTGCTCCCTTCTGTGATTCTCAACTTTCAGTTTGGCTGATGTTAAAATTACAGCAAAATACTTTTTAGTCACAATTCTAGCTCTTCAAGAAAGGCAAATACTGTCAGTGTTCTTTTGTGTGGACTCTTCTCCTTTGCTTTCGTTTGGACCCAGAACGGCATTTTCTAAAGGTCATGCTGCTTGGTACTTGAGATTTTTTTTTCAAGTTTAGAATTGTCTGGGAATTGCATTTATTTCGTTTTTAAATGGAGTAGATGGAGGACAATTCCAGCCAGGCATTACTTTCAGTTTCAGTATACAGAATAACTAGAGAAATCAAACAAATAGTTAGTTAGAATTTTAGGCTTTAAGATGCAATGTAAAGAACCTATTGCATGTGTATAATTAAACTCTCTGCTAGCTTTGCAAGCTTAACCACACACATTTCCACAAGTAAAATGATTGTATGTGGCTTGGAATATTCTTCCTACAGTACTGGAATGTGCTGTTTTTCTCTGATTTAAACTGGCATTATGACACATACTTCAACCACTTGAATGTTGATGGATTTAAAGCACAGATCGCCTGAAGTGGGACCCACCCATATCCATGTTATCCATCCTGCTCCTATGCCAATGTACTGTTCAAAATAGAATAGTGCCGAGTTATCTGACGCAAGATATTTGCGGAGACAGGAGTCAGAGGGTTAAAAAAATCAGACTTTTGATTTAAGTTATATGTGCAGTATCCCTTGGATAAAGCACACGGTTATTTGTTCTAGATACTGAGGTTCTCATAGAAAATTAATTTAGGACCTGTTTCTGGGGAAATACATTTAGGAAATGAGTCCTGCTATGTTGGCCACACTGGTTCAAAAAGCTTTGTTCAACTAATTGGCTAAGACAGAGGTCGCTTACTAGATCCACAAGCAGCAGTGGTTTGCATCTGTTTTTCTCTGTAATATTTTTATCTCAATGTTAATACTCCACTTGTGGCTGTCTGGTCTGTCTTTGGAAACAAGTTTTTATGAGAGTTCATGAAAATCAATACACAGATGTGACCCTGACAACATCCCAATGTAAGAGACCAAGGGGCTCAATGGTACCTGGTAGTGAGTTTCAGCTGACTTGCCCAGTTCACTGTACCCCAACTCACTAATGTCCTAATCTGTATCCAAAAGGTGTCATGTAAAGTATTAATAGAAAGCTAATATACAGATCATTAATACTGTGTGGTGTACATACAGAGGACAAACTCAAAATTACAAACATATTGGAAATTGCTATCAAAATGTGTCTGCCGTGGAGTGCTACAGTTAGCCCACTCTAGACGAAGGCATGTGTGGTACCTGGAAGCTATTTACAAGGTACGTTAAGAGACAACAGGAATACAATTTCCACAGCAGGTAAACAGGACTATCAAGCCAGAAGGGGGAGGGGATTGGAGGAAAGAGATCAATTTGTATTTTAACAAACACCAGTGAAGGAAGAAACCAGCATTAAACTTCCTTCACTAACAGACTCTTGGTTGCTTTCCTCAAGCTTGGATGAACTTTTCTCTGGGGGGTAATATTCAGAAGAATCCATTTAAAAGACCAGGGCAAAGAACCCCAAATGCTCTTTCCCCTAAGAAGACAAGAGATCTGAGCACTTTGGACTTTGGGGGGGATCCTAATCATGGGGGTGGTCCGCCATCTTGCTGGAAGGTAGATTGATAAGGAAACTACCCTGTAGTTTGTTTTGTTAGATCATAGCCTCTTAAAAAAGCATTTATATTTTTTTTTGCTTTTCTTTGCTTGTCACCATTTGTTGATAGTTTCTCCTTTAGATTAGATTAAAAGCATTTTTGTTGATAAACTTGTTTTATTTTTAAACAGTGCTGTTTTAAATGAATGTTAACTCCAGTAAATGTGCAAGCTGCAGGGTATTTTATCTTTAAAGGAACAAACAAACCTGAATATCTCTGAATGGCCCAAAAGAGGGCTGGGCATTGCAGAGCACTTAGTTTGCGGAAAATTCAGGACTGGAGGATGTTGCGGGGTGGGGGGGGAAGTGTCATCTTGCCAGGTATAACCAAAGCTGGTGCAGGCCAGAGTATGGCAGTGGTGTGACTAGCAGGATGCTGAATCAGAGCAGTTTAACACATGGACACTCAGTGCATGCTCATATGCTGGCTGGAAGCATCCAGACAAAGGAGCTACAACAGCAGAACGTTTTGAGGTCCTCAGGGTTGCAGGACAGTGATACAACCCTCACTGGTGTGGATTGCTCCCCAGAACCTGACAATGGGGTGGGGCTCAGCTTTGCCTTAGTCTTTCTCAATATGTTTCCCATTTTTTTTCCAAAAGCTCTTTATTCTATAATTTGTATTCTGTATATCTATGATTAAAATAAACGTGCACTTTAAATGCCTACATGCATTACTATTCTGCTTGCCACAATGAAACGCTTTTGTGTATACTAACTCCACCAACACCCATCAGAGGTCTTGTCCACATGGTGCTATAGGTGTAACATTTAGTCTGCACTCAAATGTTGCACATTAATTGGAACTATTAGGGCATGCCATAAGGGTACACATGGGCCAGTTAATGTAATCTAGTTTCAAATAGAACTAAATTAACATGCACTAGGGAACTTTTAGTGTGGGCCAGCAGGACCTACACAGACCACTTAATATGCAATATGTTAGTGCAGACAAAATTTATACCCATCTGGTGTGGATTAAAGCGCTGTGTAGACAAGTCCAGAAGTAGTTAGTTGCCCCCAGAATTACATGTTACAAACAATTCATCGGTTTCAGAGTAGCAGCCGTTTTAGTCTGTATTCGCAAAAAGAAAAGGAGTACTTGTGGCACCTTAGAGACTAACAAATTTATTTGAGCATAAGCTTTCATGAGCTACAGCTCACTTCATGGAACGCATTTGGTGGAAAATACAGAGGGGAGATTTATATACACACACACACACACACACACACACACACACACACACACACACACAGAGAACATGAAACAATGGGTTTTATCATACACACTGTAAGGAGAGTGATCATTTAAGATGAGCCATCACCAGCAGCAGGGGGGGAGGGAGGAAAACTTTTCATGGTGACAAGCAAGGTAGGCTATTTCCAGCAGTTAACAAGAACATCCGAGGAACAATGGGGGGTGGGGTAGGGGGGAGAAATAACATGGGGAAATAGTTTTACTTTGTGTAATGACTCATCCATTCCCAGTCTCTATTCAAGCCTAAGTTAATTGTATCCAGTTTGCAAATTACTCCAGTTCAGCAGTCTCTCGTTGGAGTCTGTTTTTGAAGTTTTTTATTTTTTTGAAAGATAGCCATCCTCAGGTCTGTAATCGAGTGACCGGAGAGATTGAAGTGTTCTCCAATTGGTTTTTGAATGTTATAATTCTTGACGTGATGATGGGTCATCCTTCAGGATAGGTTGTAGATCCTTGATGATGCGTTGGAGAGGTTTTAGTTGGGGGCTGAAGGTGATGGCTAGTGGCGTTCTGTTATTTTCTTTGTTGGGCCTGTCCTGTAATAGGTGACTTCTGGGTACTCTTCTGGCTCTGTCAATTTGTTTCTTCCCTTCAGCAGGTGGGTATTGTAGTTGTAGGAATGCATGATAGAGATCTTGTAGGTGTTTGTCTCCGTCTGAGGGGTTGGAGCAAATGCGGTTATATCGTAGAGCTTGGCTGTAGACAATGGATCGAGTGGTATGATCTGGATGAAAGCTAGAGGCATGTAGGTAGGAATAGCGGTCAGTAGGTTTCCGATATAGGGTGGTGGTTATGTGACCATCGCTTATTAGCACCGTAGTGTCCAGGAAGTGGATCTCTTGTGTGGACTGGTCCAGGCTGAGGTTGATGGTGGGATGGAAATTGTTGAAATCATGGTGGAATTCCTCAAGGGCTGCTTTTCAATGGGTCCCGATGATGAAGATGTCATCAATGTAGCACAAGTAGAGTAGGGGCATTAGGGGACGAGAGCTGAGGAAGCGTTGTTCTAAGTCAGCCATAAAAATGTTGGCATACTGTGGGGCCATGCGGGTACCCATCGCAGTGCCGCTGATTTGAAGGTATACATTGTCCCCCAAATGTGAAATAGCTATGGGTGAGGACAAAGTCACAAAGTTCAGCCACCAGGTTAGCCGTGACAGTATCGGGGATACTGTTCCTGACGGCTTGTAGTCCATCTTTGTGTGGAATGTTGGTGTAGAGGGCTTCTACATCCATAGTGGCTAGGATGGTGTTTTTAGGAAGATCACCAATGGATTGTAGTTTCCACAGAAAGTCAGTGGTGTCTCGAAGATAGCTGGGAGTGCTGGTAATGTAGGGCCTGAGGAGGGAGTCTACATAGCCCGACAATCCTGCTGTCAGGGTGCCAATGCCTGAGATGATGGGGCGTCCAGGATTTCCAGGTTTATGGATCTTGGGTAGCAGATAGAATACCCCAGGTCAGGGCTCTAGGGGTGTGTCTGTGCAGATTTGTTCTTATGCTTTTTCAGGGAGTTTCTTGAGCAAATGCTGTAGTTTCTTTTGGTAACTCTCAGTGGGATCAGAGGGTAATGGCTTGTAGAAAGTGGTGTTGGAGAGCTGCCTAGTAGCCTCTTGTTCATACTCCGACCTATTCATGATGACGACAGCACCTCCTTTGTCAGCCTTTTTGATTATGATGTCAGAGTTGTTTCTGAGGCTGTGGATGGCATTGTGGATGGCTGAGGTTATGGGGCAAGTGATGCTGCTTTTCCACAATTTCAGCTCGTGCACGTCAGCGGAAGCACTCTATGTAGAAGTCCAGTCTGCTTTTTTGACCTTCAGGAGGAGTCCACCCAGAATCCTTCTTTCTGTAGTATTGGTAGGAAGGTCTCTGTGGGTTAATATGTTGGTCAGAGGTGTGTTGGAAATATTCCTTGAGTCGGAGTTGTCGAAAATAGGATTCTAGGTCACCACAAAACAATTCATCCTAGCATCACCATAGTGCCTAGGAGCCCTGTTCCTGGACCAGGACTCCGTTGTGCTAGGTGCTGTACAAGCACTACATAAAAGTTCCTACTCCAAAAAGTTTATAAATACAAGACAGTAGATGGATGCAGAAGTACAAGGAAACAATGGGACAATATTAGTCAACTTAAGACACTGGTATCCGAGCACCAGCAGTCTAACAATTGTCAACTTTTTTTGTGTAGGCATCATAGCAAAGGATTTTTAGGAGGATAATGAGATAGCTTTCAGGGTCACTGCACTTCTGATACCTTCCGTAGTCTGCTGATGGAATTCCCTCTTGGGTCTTAAGCCTATAGCCATCTCTTTCTGGGCAGGGCCCACGTCTCTCCCCCTCCTGGCTGGGGTTTTAGGCTGCAGATTTGCAAATTCTCTGATTCTTTGCTTGTCTGACTGAAGACCTGCACTTAGCTCTCTCTGAAAAGGCTATGAACCGTGTAGGCTACTGTTTACAAGTAGCCAAACGAGTCTGTCAAAGTCAAGTACATTAATCTGATAATCCTTGAATTTTATAATCTGAAGTATAGAATGTCTGAGTCAGTGTGAAGCAAGGAAAAGAGCTATAAAGCATGATTGAGAGCTTTTTTAAAAACTTTTGTTCAGAGTATCACCAGGTTAAATCATCACTGGACTTTGCAGTTTATCGTCCACTTTTTCAGTTAACAGCCATCTTGACTTTATAAATGATACCTATGTATACAACTACAATATGGAATGTCCCTAGGCCATGCCAAGAGTCCTAGACCACTGTAATAACTAGAGGTTAATCAACCAATCCACCACCCTTGCATGCAAATTAGCTGTAGTGCAACAATTTCATTGGTTGTATGAGACTGCACAGATTGTATATTACTTGGTCTAACTACTGCAGCATGCATCCAATTGCCACCTGCACAAATCAACACATCTTCCAGTGCAACTCCTCCCCCTCCCCTTGCCCCTAGCACAAACACAATTACCCTATGCATAGCCCATTATTGCAGGCCACACCCCTCTTTCACTGCATGCACAAATCCACATAACTCTCCCACTGCAGCACAACTGCCCATACAACACAACCAGCATGAACAGCAACCCTGAACGTCACTCTGAAGCCTAGAATGTCTGAAGCGGTGTGAATGACAGAAACTGCTACAAAATGGTGGAGAGCTCCTTTTGTTGAGAATATCACCCTATTCAAGTGTCGCTGAGACTTGCCGTCTGTCACCATCCATTTTTTCAAATTCTCAGCTATTTTCAGCATTCTTACACACATAGCTTTAGACATCAGCCATGTGATAGCACAAGCTTTCAGCTACTAAAGAATAAAAGCCTTGCAGAGGAGACCTAAAATAACAGGTCTAAACTCACATGTAAGAGACACAAAGTCACTGTACTTCCACATGGGAGGTGGCAGGTCCCAATCCTTCCAACCCTTCAACAAGGTGTGCCCCTCATCCCCTTGGTCAAAGGGTAATGTCCATTTCTTGGATCAGAATGAAGGTCCCTTTGTCAGTTTAAACTCAGGCTCTTAGACCAAAAGCCCTTTGTTTGTCTGCAACCCAGTCTGAACCAGATTCTGAACCAATTCTTTCTAGGGATAGTAATTCTCTGGAGGAGTTTACTCACCCCACTATTCACAGTAATCATTTCCAACTGATTTTAGTTACTCGTTCTTGCAGACAGTGATGCAGTAGGATCACAACGATACAGGTAACATTCACAAAGCTAATACTGTGTTCCTGAAGATACCAAATTTGTTTCCCACATCAGTCAGCATAGCTTTTTGGATATTTACAGGCAGCCCCTCCCAAACGTGCTTCTCCCATACTGCCCCTTACAAAAAGTGCATATTTGACAATGTAACAAGGGGATGATAGAAGCTGGTGTCATTGGCCTGTTGGAGTTGGGAGTCAGGATCTTGATAGTAGATGAGGGATAATTACAAATATTACTGGCACTTTCATGCTAATTGCTGAAAATTAAAACTAATCAATCACTTTTTAATGTATTAAATGAGTCATTTAAGTCATTGTATTTGATTACTGGGTACAAGACAAGGAACTGATACTTACCTGCTTTACTTCATTCTTTTCCCTCTGATTCACATGAACTGGCAAAATGAAATAATAGTGAGCTCATCCCCAAATGGGGAAATTCGTATCATTTGGCTTCAGATGGCTCTCTGGCTGGAAGAAGGAACCTACTTTAAAAAAAATTCCTGAAAATCCTCCCCAGTTGGTGCAGATTAGGTATTGCTTTCTACTGCAGTGTTGACTGCACTTTACTAGTGTGTATGTAATATATGCCGTATACAAGTATATGCAGCTTGTAGCATGCTTTGGGTTCCTTCAGAATGAAAGATGATCTGTAAACAGGACTTCTGTTTTTCAGGGTTTATTAATTTCATTTTTTGGGTTTATTTGTAGCAATTTTTGAGCTTTATTGCTAACACTTATGTAGTTGTCCAAAAATCAGGGGCTTTCGGCTTTCTCTTTGCATATACTGTAACTTATATTCTATATTACTCACTACAGTAGCATATACTGTAACAAGTAATCTTCTCTTTAATGTTTCCTAGTGTGATTTTAATGTAGTACTGTTTCAAACAACACTACATTAAAAGCACATGAGGGATACTTTAGAGCACACCAGCAGGGTCTACACAGACCAATTAATGTGCAACACGTTAGTGCACTTTAGAAATCACCCCAGCCACAGACTGCATAACTGCTCTGTGTAGACAAGCCCTTAGATGCAAATAACTATTTCTAGTATTTTTTTCAGGAATGTATTGGATAAACGCTGATTTTATTTTTTTGTTTATCGGTTAAAACGTAAAATCAGAAACGTATAAATTATTAAATAGTTTGACTTTGCTCAGCTATAAGTCTAGAGACAGGGTGTCATGGAGTGGCTCATGACTATGAGTGCCAACCTCAAGGCAAATTATCAAAAATAGGGCAGTATGTTCTATAATTAGATTTCACCAAGCCAGTAACAAATGTGAACTCCTGGATCACTGTAACAGTCTTACCAGGATGTCAGACAGTCCCCTTAGGCTCTCCAGTCTATCTTGCCACTCAGGCAAGCTGGAATTAGTGATAAATGTTCACGTACACCAAAAAACACAAAATATTCAGGTTGCTTCAAGTCCCAAGAGACCAGTCACTTGCCTCAGATCAGTTGGTACCCTATATCTTACACTAAAGACAACACCTGTAGCCAATACTGTAATAAACTAGCTAAAGATTTTTTTAACTGGGAAAAATAAATGTTATTTACAGGTTAAAGCAAGCAAACATACTCACACAAATGAGTTACCATCAATGGGTCCTAAAGGCAACCAATGTAGTAATCTGCCTATTTAAATGTCTTTCAAGGAGGACCCAGGTTGACCCTGGGGATCTTTGCTTTAGTTTAGTATCTCTGTCCCTGAGCATTCAAATAGCAAAGCAATGAAGACTTTTCTTTTATATTGTGCCTTCCAATCCATGAGTCCCTCACATGTAGCATTTCCATGGTGCCTAGGGCTGTTCACCAGTCCTTTGTATTGTGATGTTCCTTAATGGCTCACTTAATCTTGATAGGCCTCCTGAATGGACCGGGGAAGGGGATAATTCCTATACCTGAGTTCACGAGTTCAGATCAAACATTTTCAAAGTTATAAAGCAAAACTTGCATATTTCCTTTATAGTGTGGAATATAGTCATTACAAGTGACAGTAAGGCATGCAGCGAATTAGAAGTATTTCATAGTCTAAACACCTTCTTTAAGACTAATATCTATTTTGAACAAAACTAACATACAGGTGAGCTGGTTGGGTTTCCAGCTATGAGTTTCAGTCATTAGCTAACGCCTACGGCCTTGGCTAGTGCTAGCACTTGATTTTACTAGCACCGCACAGGGAATTTAAACAAATCAGATCAGGAAAAGCTTAATCAAGGTCAGGGACAGCCTAGCCTGGTCTTGTCTGTATGAGAGAATGTCTCTTATTGGTACATGCAAATAAAGTATCTTTAATTTTTACAAAAAGAAAAGGAGTACCGGTGGCACCTTAGAGACTAACAAATTTATTAGAGCATAAGCTTAATGAAGTGAGCTGTAGCTCACGAAAGCTTATGCTCTAATAAATTTGTTAGTCTCTAAGGTGCCACCGGTACTCCTTTTCTTTTTGCGAATACAGACTAACACGGCTGCTACTCTGAAACCTTTAATTTTTACAAGACCAAGAACACTTTGATTAGCCTCATTCTAAGGCTGCTCTGGGTTGTATGAACAGTTAGGCCCATATGACTTGTCTGATCTCCTAGAGATGGTAGCTATATTTTGGGCAATACAACTAAAATCCACTACCCATCCTCTCTGTTATCTGCCTTTAAATTATGGCAGGCAAATAGCCCTGCAAGCAGACTATGAGGAGTGTGTTATGTACAAATGCGGAGGAAGCTGTTGTAAACTGGTGTTTAACTTTATTCTGTACTTTTCTCAGTTTTTTTTCTTTTTGTTTAAAAAAAAAATCAGCTAGGGTCCCCCATAAGCCAGGAACATGTGAGACCCACAGTCCCTTTTGGCAGTTACATAATATGGATAAAAAACCTGAAACCTGATAATATGGATAGATATGTAGGGGGGATCTGGCCACAGAGCTCAGGGACTCACTTTTCCTGACTACTTTCTGGGCCACTGGGTGAGGTGGGAAAGGAAGGGACTTGAGAGCTCCTTCCCGCAACTTGAGTTCTGGGAGTTTTGTCCACTGCAACCACACACGACATGCACAAGAATTAGGCCCTGCTTGCATGCTTATCTATGAGCTCCCTGTCATTTCATTGATTTCAATGGAATTACTGGTCAGGGCCTTAGAGGGCATGTTGGTCTCTAGCATCAGAGATTTATCATTTGATTTTTTTTTTTCCTACTGTAGTGTGTGAACCTAACTTTTTTTTTTTTTTTTAAATCATCATCTCCGGGATTAGTTTACTCTGCAAAGATGGTCTGATAATATTACTGACTGCTCAGCAGATGGCTGGGGAGGAACATTCATGTTGGCATACTGGTTTGACTTGCTTTGATTGCCAGAGCCACACAAGCTGGAATCTTGGAGAAAGAAATATTGCTCTCAGACCTGCACAAATTGCTTTTTTTTCTTTGCTGCTATGAAAAATGTAATGCCAGAGATAAATGACAGAAAAATAGTTTGGATAAAATTACAAGAGCTGAGGAATAATCGCAAATTATTTATTACTTAGCCTCTTTTTAGGATTAGATTATTTGCAAACAATTAACAATTTTCTTTCAACTTATTTGTCGTTTGAAATTATTTTCCAAATGTCTACAGATAAATCTTGAGCTGTATCTTTTGCAAACAGCCCACTACCTATATTTGAAACAGAACACTTGTTTAATTTTGATTAAACACAAAGGTCACATGTCTTCTAATTTTTGGCTAAAATCTATTGTTCCTGCTAATATGCCTGCCAATAAACTCATTCACTAGAGTAGTCCTGGAAAGGGAATATGGTTTGACAACAAGGTAAGTGAATTCATTTTTATTTTTTTTGAAGCCAATATTAATGGAAAGATATTTAAAATATTCTCTTGGTTCTAAAGCTAGATTTTTTTTTTTTTCACCAAAGCTTGTGTAACACCGACAGATGCAGGACGTTGTGGTGTGGGATCGAACTTGGGATCTCTGGAGTTAAGTGCATGAGCTAAAAGCCACGTGGCCCTTAGCTAAGACTATAGAGCAGACTCAATCTCTAAGAGGGCTCAGTGCCACTACAGGGGACCAAGCACCACACCCAGAAAGGTGTGTGGGTTACACTTGGATTCAACTCTTTTACCTTTGAGTTTGGCTAACTCTCTTCTTTTCATCATTTTATGGGGTCTGGCTGGCACCAGAAAATAGCCAGTTTCCTGAAAAGCAAAGAGGTTGCTTTTTAAATATGAAATGTTCAGGCCTGAGCAGAAACAGGAAATGCCAAAATCTGTCAAGCCTCTTCTCACGAGATTTCCCAGCCCTGTTTTTCAGAGGACTGAGTAATCAGCTGAACTTTTGAGTTCCTCTCCTGAACCAAATCTCCAAACCTTTTTGAAGCCTGATGTTGCTACAAGAAACCACAGTATCTTTTTTTTTCCCTCTCCAATGAAAGGATATATTACTCATTCACTTCCAGCCAACATAAGTAGTAACTCTTCCTCTCTTTCTCATCACTCTAATTGATTTTTGTTTTGTTTTGCAGTTACACAAAACATATATTAAAAAAATCTCCAATCTGGGCCTCTGGGCACCTTTTGCCACATAGTAAAAATACAAGTAATAATGCAAACAAAAGCAAACCACTGAAGTTCTGTGGCAAATGCTGATTGCAGGCATTTAACATGTATAAATTAACTCTTTCACTGCTAACTCTTCTGCATGAGCTGTGCTGCCACCAATCCTCTTTGTGATATCAGAACAAACGGCTCTGGAAAAGATTGAGTTCAGATGGAGATGAAGCAGCACTATCAGGCAAACACCTAAGAAAAACATTTTTGGTTTTGTGCAAATATTAAAAACTAAAAATGGTAAACAGAAAAAATTGGACAGGCCATGTAGATACAGTGTTTCCCAGGAAAGATCTGAGCAATCATATACTATTATTACTCAGAATAAGCACATAATAATTTTTTTGCATTTGACCCCTATTCCCAAATCCAGGAAGAAAAATACTGATTTAAAAACTTTCATATCCCTTGTTAAAACTAAACAAACTAAATGTTACTCAGTTTTCAAACTGGCTATACTTTGGAGACCTGTCTGTCTGTTTTTCTCCTTCCCCTGAATTGCACACAGGGCTATTTGCAACAGTACATAAACTTCCAGACATATGTCACTGATTGGGTGACTCTGCCTATTTTAATTAATACAATTTCTTCAAGCTGGCAAAAAGCTCACTAATCCGTGTGATGGGTTTTTTTTGTCATGACAAATCCATTTTAAAAAAAAATTCTAATTATTTTTCACTGATGGTTTGGGGCTAGAACAATTCTACAAACTGTACTTAGCACTGAAGCTGAAGATGCTTGTATGTTCATGAAAGGGCAAGTTGCTTCCTTCCCAAGCACAGCTTGCTTGTCTTTACTAATGATAGATGGGTATATAGGGTTCAGAAGAATGATGAACAAATTTCACAAGGTTCAGAACCTGTGCTCAGCTGAGCATTGAGAGGTGCAGTAAATGGACATCTGAATTACTATCCACAGCCCCAGATCCATGTACTAGAATTTCCCTGTGATCTACACATGTCCTCACTTTATATTTTCTGTTCTGCAGTCTACCTTCTTTAACATGTGCTCCTTTAACTATGAATATCCATGGGTAGTCTGACTGTAGGAATGCCTTTTGGTTGTCAGTCTTCAAACTTAGTAGCGCCAGGGATGTGACCCAAGCCCACTGACCTCAATAGGCTTTGGATCAGGCCCCATGTGTATCTTTTCTTTCTCATGCCCCCAAGTATGGTGTGCATAGGTGAAGCTCCTGACAGCATGAGAACACAAATCTTCACTAGGATAGTGAAACAGAGTGTGATTGAGGATAGGATGGGAGCAGTGAAGGGGAATGAGGAAGGCAGATGGAGGTAAACTGGCAGTGTTCTGTGTTCTCTAATGGCTTACTTTTGTGCCAGATGCCAGTTTTCTCTGTTACATCCACACCCGTGCCCTTGTGTTTTAGTACTGGTGGGGAAAATTTCTCAACTTAAATATTTTTAAAAGTTGAGAGCAAGTAGTAAGATACTGTCATTTCTGTGTGTGCAGGGTCTCTTTATAGGTTTTCCATCTGCCTCTACTCCAAGTTTTGTATGTGGGGTGAGGGATCTTGAATTCATCCATAAAAATTATGCAAAAAGAAAAGGAGGACTTGTGGCACCTTAGAGACTAACAAATTTATTTGAGCATAAGCTTTCGTGAGCTACAGCTCACTTCATCGGATGCATTCAGTGGAAAATACAGTGGGGAGATTTTATATACACAGAGAACATGAAACAATGGGTGTTGCCATACACACTGTAAGGAGAATGATCAGGTAAGGTGAGCTATTACCAGCAGGAGAGCGGGGATGGGGGGGAGGAACCTTTTGTAGTGATAATCGAGGATAGCTCACCTTACCTGATCACTCTCCTTACAGTGTGTATGGCAACACCCATTGTTTCATGTTCTCTATGTATATAAATCTCCCCACTGTATTTTCCACTGAATGCATCCGATGAAGTGAGCTGTAGCTCACGAAAGCTTATGCTCAAATAAATGTGAAACCAGATATCATAGGGATAACAGAAACATGGTGGAATAGTAGTCATGACTGGACTACAGGTATTGAAGGGTATGTGCTCTTTAGGAAAGACAGAAACAAAGGTAAAGGGGGTGGAGTAGCATTGTATATCAATGATGAGGTAGAATGTAAAGAAATAAGAAGCGATGCAATGGATAAGACAGAGTCTGTCTGGGCAAAAATTACATTGGGGAAGAAAACTAGTAAAGCCTCTCCTACGATAGTGCTTGGGGTGTGCTATAGACCTCCGGGATCTAATTTGGATATGGATACAGCCCTTTTTAATGTCTTTAATAAAGTAAATACTAATGGAAACTGCGTGATCATGGGAGACTTTAACTTCCCAGATATAGACTGGAGGACCAGTGCTAGTAATAATAATAGGGCTCAGATTTTCCTAGATGCGATAGCTGATGGATTCCTTCATCAAGTAGTTGCTGAACCGACTAGAGGGGATGCCATTTTAGATTTAATTTTGGTGAGTAGCGAGGACCTCATAGAAGAAATGGTTGTAGGGGACAATCTTGGCTCAAGTGATCATGAGCTAATTCAGTTCAAACTAAATGGAAGGATTAACAAAAATAAATCTGCAACTAGGGTTTTTGATTTCAAAAGGGCTGACTTTCAAAAATTAAGGAAATTAGTTAGGGAAGTGGATTGGACTGAAGAACTTATGGATCTAAAGGTAGAGGAGGCCTGGGATTACTTTAAACGAAAGCTGCAGAAGCTATCGGAAGCCTGTATCCCAAGAAAGGGGAAAAAATTCATAGGCAGGAGTTGTAGACCAAGCTGGATGAGCAAGCATCTTAGAGAGGTGATTAAGAAGAAGCAGAAAGCATACAGGGAGTGGAAGATGGGAGGGATCAGCAAGGAAAGCTACCTAATTGAGGTCAGAACATGTAGGGATCAAGTGAGACAGGCTAAAAGTCGAGTCGAGTTGGACCTTGCAAAGGGAATTAAAACCAATAGTAAAAGGTTCTATAACCATATAAATAAGAAGAAAACTAAGAAGGAAGAAGTGGGGCCGCTTAACACTGAGGATGGAGTGGAGGTTAAAGATAATCTAGGCATGGCCCAATATCTAAACAAATACTTTGCCTCAGTCTTTAATAAGGCTAACGAGGATCTTGGGGATAATGGTAGCATGACAAATGGGAAGGAGGATATAGAGGTAGATATTACCATATCAGAGGTAGAAGCAAAACTGAAACAGCTTAATGGGACTAAATCGGGGGGCCCAGATAATCTTCATCCAAGAATATTAAAGGAATTGGCACCTGAAATTGCAAGCCCATTAGCAAGAATTTTTAATGCATCTGTAAACTCAGGAATAGTACCGAATGATTGGAGAATTGCTAATATAGTTCCTATTTTTAAGAAAGGGAAAAAAAAGTGATCCCGGTAACTACAGGCCAGTTAGTTTGACATCTGTAGTATGCAAGGTCCTGGAAAAAATTTTGAAGGAGAAATTATTTAAGGACATTGAAGTCAATGGTAAATGGGACAAAATACAACATGGTTTTACAAAAGGTAGATCGTGCCAAACCAACCTAATCCCCTTTTTTGAAAAAGTAACAGATTTTTTAGATAAAGGAAATGCAGTGGATCTAATTTACCTAGATTTCAGTAAGGCATTTGATACCGTGCCACATGGGGAATTATTAGTTAAATTGGAGAAGATGGGGATCAATATGAACATCAAAAGGTGGATAAGGAATTGGTTAAAGGGGAGACTGCAACGGGTCCTACTGAAAGGCGAACTGTCAGGTTGGAGGGAGGTTACCAGTGGAGTTCCTCAGGGATCGGTTTTGGGACCAATCTTATTTAATCTTTTTATTACTGACCTTGGCACAAAAAGTGGGAGTGTGCTAATAAAGTTTGCAGATGATACAAAGCTGGGAGGTATTGCCAATTCGGAGAAGGATCGGGATATTATACAGGAGGATCTGGATGACCTTGTAAACTGGAGTAATAGTAATAGGATGAAATTTAATAGTGAGAAGTGTAAGGTTATGCATTTAGGGATTAATAACAAGAATTTTAGCTATAAGTTGGGGACGCATCAATTAGAAATAACGGAAGAGGAGAAGGACCTTGGAGTATTGGTTGATCATAGGATGACTATGAGCTGCCAATGTGATATGGCTGTGAAAAAAGCTAATGCGGTTTTGGGATGCATCAAGAGAGGCATTTCCAGTAGGGATAAGGAGGTTTTAGTACCGTTATACAAGGCACTGGTGAGACCTCACCTAGAATACTGTGTGCAGTTCTGGTCTCCCATGTTTAAAAAGGATGAATTCAAACTGGAGCAGGTACAGAGAAGGGCTACTAGGATGATCCGAGGAATGGAAAACTTGTCTTATGAAAGGAGACTTAAGGAGCTTGGCTTGTTTAGCCTAACTAAAAGAAGGTTGAGGGGAGATATGATTGCTCTCTATAAATATATCAGAGGGATAAATACAGGAGAGGGAGAGGAATTATTTCAGCTCAGCACCAATGTGGACACAAGAACAAATGGGTATAAACTGGCCACCAGGAAGTTTAGACTTGAAATCAGACGAAGGTTTTTAACCATCAGGGTAGTGAAGTTTTGGAATAGATCTTTTGCCCCCACTGCTTCCCTTGGAAGGCTATCTGGCTTTAAGATTCTACTCGATAAGTTTATGGAGGAGATGGTATGATGGGATAATGGGATTTTGGTAAGTAATTGATCTTTAAATATTCAGGGTAAATAGGCCAAATCCCCTGAGATGGGATATTAGATGGATGGGATCTGAGTTACTACAGAAAATTCTTTCCTGGGTATCTGGCTGGTGAATCTTGCCCATATGCTCAGGGTTTAGCTGATTGCCATATTTGGGGTCGGGAAGGAATTTTCCTCCAGGGCAGATTGGAGAGGCCCTGGAGGTTTTTCGCCTTCCTCTGTAGTATGGGGCATGGTTGACTTGAGGGAGGCTTCTCTGCTCCTTGAAGTCTTTGAACCATGATTTAAGGACTTCAATAGCTTAGACATGGGTGAGGTTTTTCATAGGAGTGGGTGGGTGAGATTCTGTGGCCTGCGCTGTGCAGGAGGTCGGACTAGATGATCAGAATGGTCCCTTCTGACCTTAGTATCTATGAATCTATGTTAGTCTCTAAGGTGCCACAAGTACTCCTTTTCTTTTTGCGGATACAGACTAACATGGCTGCTACTCTGAAACATGCCATAAAATATTATGATTTCAAACATTTGGAACTTGAATCAAATATACAGTATAAAACATGTTTGAGACTTTTCTATTAAAAATGTCATCTATGGGAAATGAATGAGTTCTGTTTACAGTTGGCTAGCATACAGTTGTACCTACCTGAAGCAACCCTTCAGGAGATCAACAAAAATAAGTGGTAAGACTTGCACTCTGAGCATTACATCTGGTGTAAAACTGGACTAATGCAGTGGTGAATCGAGACCATGATATTTGGGATAGCGTACTCTAGAAAACAAGGTGGATGAGGTAATATCTTTTATTGGACCAACTTCTTGTGAAAGAGACAAGCTTTTGAGCTATGCAGAATCACTGTAGTCAAGACAAGAGCTTGTATAATAATGGTACTCACGTAGAGTGCAGTTTAAATTCCTTCAAAATGTTAAGTTTTTCCCAGACCCAAAGAAAAGTTCTCTTTGTTAGCGCGAAAGCTTGTTTCTCAACAGAAGCTGGTCAAATAAAAGATTTTACCTCACCCACCTTGTCTCTCAAAATGTTAACTACTTATTAGGCAAATGGATTTTTAAAAAGCTTGCCTGCAATGCCTTCGTTTTTGGTATATGGCAACTAAAGAAAAAACTGTTTGAAATGTTTTCAAATAGTTGTTTAAAAAGATCTAGCTCGTATTCATGTTTTTGTGCCAATTGTACTTGGATATAATTTGGCTGCAATATTAAACTTTGAATATTCAAGATTTATAATGGGAACACTAATACATCCTTAAATAGTACAATGATGGTCCAAGAGATGCTGAATAATTTTTTTTATGAACAGAGTCATCTGAGTGAATATCCTGTGTTGTTCTTCAGAACTGTTGGTTCTTTTTAAAACTTTTTAGTAGTTAAGGGAAAGGGCATGGCAAGGCCCTGGTTTTAATCAAACATTCTGATGAAATAAATCTTATGTTAAGTAGATTTAAATGCTATTCAGGTCCTTGAAGAAATCACAGCAATCAGTTGAGGTGCCTATATTGAATTTAACAGCAATTGTAGACCTTATGATCTCATTAACCAACTTCCCGAGAGTTCCTGTTTTTTGTTAGTTTTTTTTAAACAGTGAAAATGTAAGTAGACAGTTGAAATGTACCCAGGGATAAAGAATATTAGGCCCTTGAAATCTTCAGTGTGACATATTAGAAGTGTTGCAATATTCAGTAGAATCAATGTGAATAAATTAGACATTATGCTAAGTACAATATCAGTCAGTCTTTTACAGCTGTCTAGTGAAAACAAGATAATAAAAGCAAAGATCAATTACCCGGAAGCCTGCATTATTGCTCTCTGTACTTCCAAACATGCTGCATAAATAGTGTTGAATGTATTACAGCTGTTCCTTTTAGTAACTACAATAAATGCTATATGTGGTAAGAGATGAATACCTTGCTGTCTGGCATGAAATATTTCACCTGCTCTGTTGGTGCTACAAGGACCAATCTCTTGCATCTAAAAGTGGTCAGTAGAAACATAACACTAATGCTCTCAGGGTTATTTCTGGAAAGTTTCTTCTGAAATGTTCCTAGAAGTGCTTGAATCCATTTTCATAACAAATGTCAGGTTCCTTGACTACTCACTTCAGAATGGGTGAGATAGACCAGATAAAATAAGAATTGCCTAGACTTAGAGTTGGCACGAACGGAGCAGAGCTCATTCCTTCAGTGTCCATACTATTGACAGTGTTGAATGAAATTGGTGGTTCTAAGACTTCTGTGCTTATCCTCAGGTGTGTGAATGAGATCAGTGCTCCTATATTAAAAATCCTGGTGGGAAATGAGTGGAAATTTCCATATATTTATTTGAGTTTTAATTTGGAAAAACTCATTCTTTTTCCCCTTAATCCCTGAAGTACTTTAAGACCTAGTATGTGTCCTGAAAAATGCTGCACAGGATAGTCTCTGGATAAATGCTGAATGCTACCCCTTGTTTTCTATGGTATGGGAACATAAAACAAGCAAACCCAAAGTCATCTCGATCCTGCAGTGGAAATCCAGGGGAAATTTTCTTTAATACTTAATTATTTTTCCTCAGAGGTTTTATAAACCTAATTTTCTCTTGAAGTCAAACATGGGAGGTGGAATTGGCTTGTAGAATTGTTCAGAACCCAACACCCTACTGAGTGATCCTGCTCTGAAAGAGTGTTCAAAATTGGCATTGGAGACCCCTCCCAGTAACTTGTCAATATGCTTTCATAATACACCAGAAAATACAAATCTATGATTTTATACAACTGCAATCACATAGACATAGGGTAGATGGTCAAGAAAATGCAGTTTCTGTCCTCATTAGCAAATATACAAACTCACTGACAAATTATTTACACAGTGCCCCCACTGAACACAATGGGGATGCATAAGGGGGGCATTATTAATATTATTAATTGTATTGCAGCATTTAAATGCCCCAGTCAGGATTGGCAACATCGGAAGATAATTGAGTGATGCATGTGTTTAGTGAGGGCAGAACTAAATTTACAGAAACTTGATTGCTGATGAAGCAGGAGAAAAGACTTCACCTTGACTTTTAGATTAATGTAGTTTGTAGCACTGGAACATAGACAATCATTTTTACTTGTGTGACTGGTTCCCACAGGGGTGCCACCTGGAACTAGGGTACCACTGAGCCCTCTGACCCTCCCACCTACACTGTACTGCTGTGACAAGCTGCAAAGCCTGCTGGCCTACACTTTCACTAGCATTCACAGAGGTAAGGACATGTCCAACTGCAGTTACACACAGGCTCTCTAACCATCAGATTCCCAGCCTAGGACCCCAGAGCAGTAACATCCTGCCCTGTCAAATCTGGCCAGTATATGGATTTAATACCTGGTCCACCTCTCCCTCAAAGTGAAAACAACAATGCACACTTGTGGTAACCAAACAGTGATTATTCTCCCCCCCCCAAACCCCCGCCAGCACTCCAGTCAAAACTCACTGGTTTGGATTCAAACATTAAAATAAATGTATTAACTCCAAAAGATAGATTTGAAGTAATTATTAGTGATATCAAACTAGATTACCTAGCAAATAAACAAAACCAAAACCTAAGCTTAATATACTAAATTGGATATGAATAGCAGATTCTCACCCTAATTGATGGTACAGGCAGACTTGTAGATTCTTAAGGCACAAGCTACACTTGCTTTTCAGCTTGGAATCCCAGCACTTCCCCCAGTTCAGTCTTTTTCCTCAGATGTTTCTAGGAGTTGTCTTGTGTGGGGAGTGAAGAACCCCAGATGATGTCACTCCCTGCCTTATATGTCCCTCCCTGCTTTAGCATAGAGTGGGAAATCTTTGTTTCAAAGCTTTTTTCCCAGACCAGTTTGTGGAAAAATACTGACATCCCAGGATGGAGTCCAGCATGATGTGACCTGCTCACATGTCCTTGTAGAGTCATAGAAGCCATTACTTACAGGCTATCTGTAGCATTCTCAGGAAGGCTCACCAAGTGTGGGATAAAATTTTCCTAATGGCCCATTACCCTGAATAGGCCCTTATCTAGACTGAAAGCATCTTGTCTAGTGGGCGTTACCAAGGTGTAACTACATTTGAAGTACAGATACATAGTCAGTATTTATAATTTCAGATACAAAAATTATACATGCGTACAAATAGGATAATCAGCAAATCATTACTTTTCCAGTGACATCCTACATGACCTGTCTTGTATATATGCACCATAATTATGCCATAATCATATCCTAATATCACTAAAGAATATGGGGAGCAGTATCAACTCATAAAGGGAGAAAAATTGATCAGGAATCACTGAAACACAGTAAACACAAAATGCTCAGAATACCACATTACAAAGACTTTGTAGTGAAAGAAAAGGAGTACTTGTGGCACCTTAGAGACAAACACATTTATTTGAGCATAAGCTTTCATGAGCTACAGCTCACTTCATTGGATGCATTCAGTGGAAAATACAGTGGGGAGATTTATATACACAGAACATGAAACAATGGGTGTTCATACACACTGTAACCAGAGTGATCACTTAAGATGAGCTATTACCAGCAGGAGAGCAGGGGCGGGGGGATGTGAGGGGAAGAAGAAAACCTTTTGTAGTGATAATCAAGGTGGGCCATTTCCAGCAGTAGACAAGAACGTCTGAGGAAAAGTGGGGCGTGGGGAGGGTGGGGGAAAATAAACATGGGGAAATAGTTTTACTTTATGTAATGACCCATCCACTCCCAGTCTCTATTCAAGCCTAAGTTAATTGTATCCAGTTTGCAAATTAATTCCAATTCAGCAGTCTCTCTTTGGAGTCTGTTTTTGAAGCTTTTTTTGTTGAAGAATTGCCACTCTTAGGTCTGTAATCGAGTGACCAGAGAGATTGAAGTGTTCTCTAACTGGTTTTTGAATGTTATAACTCTTGATGTCTGATTTGTATACATTTATTCTTTTACGTAGAGACTGTCCAGTTTGACCAATGTACATGGCAGAGGGGCATTGCTGGCACATGATGGCATATATCACATTGGTAGATGCGCAGGTGAATGAGCCTCTGATAGTGTGGCTGATGTGATTAGGCCCTATGATGGTATCCCCTGAATAGATATGTGGACAGAGTTGGCAACGGGCTTTGTTGCAAGGATAGGTTCCTGGGTTAGTGGTTCTGTTGTGTGGTGTGTGGTTGCTGGTGAGTATTTGCTTCAGGTTGGGGGGCTGTCTTTAAGCAAGGACTGGCCTGTCCCCCAAGATCTGTGAGAGTGATGGGTCATCCTTCAGGATAGGTTGTAGATCCTTGATGATGCGTTGGAGAGGTTTTAGTTGGGGGCTGAAGGTGATGGCTAGTGGTGTTCTGTTGTTTTCTTTGTTGGGCCTGTCCTGTAATAGGTGACTTCTGGGTACTCTTCTGGCTCTGTCAATCTGTTTCTTCCCTTCAGCAGGTGGGTATTGTAGTTGTAAGAAAGCTTGATAGAGATCTTGTAGGTATTTGTCTCTTTTTGAGGGGTTGGAGCAAATGCGGTTGTATCATAGAGCTTGGCTGTAGACAATGGATCATGTGGTGTGATCTGGGTGAAAGCTGGAGGCATGTAGGTAGGAATAGCAGTCAGTAGGTTTCCGGTATGTGACCATCGCTTATTAGCACCGTAGTGTCCAGGAAGTGGATTTCTTGTGTGGACTGGTCCAGGCTGAGGTTTATGGTGGGATGGAATTAAGTGAAGAAACAGATTGTCAGAGCCAGAAGAGTAGGCCCCCCCGCCCCTGCTCTCCTGCTGGTAATAGCTCATCTTAAGTGATCACTCTCCTTTCAGTGTGTTTGGTAACACCCATTGTTTCATGTTCTGTGTATATAAATCTCCCCACTGTATTTTCCACTGAATGCATCCAAGTGAACTGTAGCTCACGAAAGCTTATGCTCAAATAAATTTGTAAGTCTCTAAGGTGCCACAAGTACTCCTTTTCTTTTTGCGAATACAGACTAACACGGCTGCTACTCTGAAATTTGTAGTGAGAGAGTGGCTTTAAAGGCTGATTTATGGATATTTTGGCAGCACAGTTTGGCATTTGTGTTCCATGCAAAAGGTGGGGCACACTAACCAACACTGCAAATTTCATATAAAAACCCATTGTACAATATGCTTTCATAGCTGGCCTAGAAGTGAAATACTAAAAGATATTAATTTATGGGAGGTGAGGAGTTTGTTTTCCTGCATGCAAGAACAATAGTTTTGCACTCTCATTACACCACTACCAGTCCATTCATCATGCAGCATACACATCTGTTGAAGAAAACTGCTCCCCTGCCTCTGCATCTGTAATGAGGTGGCCTATTGGGAAGGGTCCTGGAACTTCAACCATTGTTTGGTATGTTTTCCAGAGTTACCACTGCAACATAAAGTAGTTGGATACCATGGTTGTTATGAGCATGACATAAAAAACCAAGAGAGGGCAAGTGTGCTCACATACAAGTGAAATCTCCTTAAGGACTCGCCATCAATGGACAGGGGAGGACAGACTCCATTCCAAAGAAACAGGAAGGCATCTCACATAGCAGTGATTCCCCATCCAGATTTGCTGAGCTGCATGTTATGAACAGTACTCATTATGAAATTGGCTCCTCCTTTGGTTTGCATATAGAAATTGGGAGTGGAGGGGGGAGAGAACTCATAACTGCCCAAGACGGATCTAAAATTTTACCTTAAAATGGTCCAAATGAGCTTGCACCGTCCACACACATATCATTCCCCATCCTGCTTTAATGTTAGTGTGGCAGTCCTCAATGCAGCAGCAGGTCAGCTCAACAACCTGCCCCTATAGGGAATATGGTGAACAAAGCATTCTTGGAATATGGTGTTTTGGGGTCCCTGCAGGTAAAAGTTGGTGCCTTTGGTGTTGCGGATAAAGAAAAAGAAGATAGGTGTCGTTTGCTGTATTCTTCTACAGAATGGGTACTGTGCCATTTGGTGGCCAGATAGCACTGCAGCCACTGACTATGCCACACAGCTATACGTGGAGCTTACAATTTCAGAAAAATCTTGAGTTAAGAAGACACTAGCTGGAGAGCACAACCACAGGTAAATACAGCCAGTGCCTACTGGATCATTTAAAAACTAGTATAGCTATGTTTGCTCACCTTTCTCAGCATGGTCAAATTCTCTCACATTAAGGTTACACTCTTTTTCAGTCTCTCCTGTGCCTAACTGGAGTAGTTTAATTTTAAAAAATTTAAAGGGAGCAATAGAAGTGTTTCCTTCCTCTGGTGAAAACGATCCCAATTTCCTCAGTTTTATTCTAAATCTTAAAAGTCTTGGGTATCAGTTGGATGGATCTCCCCTGAACCCCTTAAGTAGCGGCTATTTCCTGTCAAGATATTTGATCAGGGCCATACTGTGCTTTGTAATCTAACCAGCAGATATGAGAGTGCCAATACTTTTTTATTCTATAGGTCTCGAACTGTAGCTGTCTGCTGCCTCTACTGCAACTATGCACGTTGGGTTCAGCATTTTGGGAACATTTTTATGTTGATTTGAAAATATATCTTTCCTGGACAGCATGCTCTAGGATCTTTCCCTTTATATATGTTACCTGACTATCTCCTGTTAAGCCTTTCTTCCTATTTATAGCACTTTAAGTGAACTGCATCTTGCAATTTACAAGCCAGAATTTAAATGATCTGAATCTCCTGTATCTAATTGCAATGGGGGAGGCCTCATTATTTGCTGTGCCTTTTCATTGATCTCCAGCATTGAAACCCTTGTGTTCTATAGTGTTGTCAAAGACAATTACAGTACATAAATAAATGCTATGGTTCTAACAGTGATCCCAGGAGCTCTAACTAATGCCTCTTTCCAACTTGTAAGGCTCATTTAGGGCTCTGATTTGTTTCCTGAATCTAACACCCTGGGCCAAGTTTTCCATGACAGTTTGCATGTTCAAAATGAAAGTAATACAGCATTTGGTTAACTGCTTTACAAAACTTAGGCATTTTCAAGGGAGTACTCACAGATTTTTCTAGTTTAGCTTCTATTAAAAGCCATGGGACTTGCACTGCAAACACCTTACCTAATACTCTGTAATACCATCTTTCATCTCAGTTTACCTTTTCAAAAATTTAATGTTAGAAGTTTCAATAAACTTGGGGAACCATGCTGGCTTTCCTTTGAAGCCTGCCAATGGGATTTACTGATCCTTCACCAGGTAAAGGGTTAATCGAACTATTTTCCAAATGTTTCCTCGTTTGGTCCATTAAAATTCACTTAAACTTTAAAACAGCTTCTAAGACTTTCCAGAGGAATGACCTCAAACAGTGTAGTCTAAAGTTTTCCAGGATGTTACCTGGCACTTTTAAATGAAGGTGTTACCTTAGTCACATCCTAAACCTCAGGAATCTCTCTGTGTGTGTGTGTGTGTGTGTGTGTGTGTGTGTTTATATATATAAAGTTATTTTTTAAGAGTCTGATTAAAGCTTCAAAAAGCCTTCTATCCTCATTTCTTCTTGTAACTTTGGGGGATGTGTTATGCTGGCCATATTTTATAACTATTTCTGTTATATGCGAGTTCCTCATTGCTGTTCTGGAAAATAAAATTGATGGATTATTGGAAGAAATTTCCACCTTTTAATATATAGTTGCTGTACCAGCAAGTTCTTTGGCAAGAGAGCGTGTTCCTTATTCTTGTTTCTCAGTCCCTGGTATCTCATCAAAGGAGTTGCTAGAGTCAACTGGAAGGAGGTATACTAGGCTGTAGCTCTCAAATGCCCCCTTGGAGAGAGGGTGGGTGCGGCTTCTATCTGAGCCTAGGACACAGCCAAGCAGCTGTGCTGTTCAGGGTATCAGTAGTCTCGCAGGGGAAAGTTTAAAGTAGTCCAACAAAAAGTCAGTATGCTTCTATAGCCCACAAAAAGTAGAGTCCTATGCCTTTGGGAACCAAAGGCAGGAGAGGAAGGAAAAGTACTAGCCTTCTCCTTTCTCAGAAGGTGTGGGAGGCCAAGGCTCTTAAGTGATGCCCCTGGTCAGCAACCCCAGCTTCCAGAAGCCAGGGAGCTCTAAGTTGCAGTCCTACTCCTTCCGAGCGCTCTGAGCAGGGATCCTCCCTTTTAAGGACTCGCCCATCTTCAGGCTTGGCAAACCATGCAGGTGCACTGAGTTGAGATTGATTGCACCTGGAGAAGGTCAAACCCTTTCCTGACTAGGGTGGAGACCTGTCCAAGCATGGGGGGCGTGGAGGGAGAAGAGAATACTTCACTTTGGGATTTAAACCCAAAGAAGTAAGAGAAAATTATCCCTGTGGTCAGCCATATGGAGGACTCCCTTAGTCTCTCTCAATTCACTGAAATCATTAATTTGTATTTGTGCTAGCTGAATGGAAATCAGACTGGATTTTCCCCATTACTGTGGGGAACAAATGTTTAATCTCTTGAGGGGAAATTTTTTTTAAAAAACACACATCACAAAAGCCTATGAATATTTTTCTTCTGAATAGATCTCTTCGTGCCCTATATTACTTTTTCTTCCAATATTTTCACTCCTTAATCCCATGGATCCTGTGGTCCCAGCTGAGCCTGGCATATTATTGACTCAGGTTGTTGTAGCAGGCAGAGAGGGCTGGTTACATATTGTAGAATTCTAATTTGCTGTTCTTTTGTCAATCTTAAAAAAAAGAAAATATATAAGTGAAAGTTGTTTAATACCTTTCAATTCCACCATACTGAAATAGAATCAATATAAAATAAGTGTCAGATTGCGCTGATTTTTACTTCAGTTAAAGGGTGAGGGGAAGGCCTCTCTTTTTGTAGAGCTAGATAGTGAGATGCTTAAGCTTTCTGCTCAAGTGGGAGATAATATAGTATTGTATGAGAAGCTATTCTTCTTCTCAAGTCTACCTTCAGATCAGGAAGGGAATAGTCCTAGAGACCTCCTAAACTAGGCTCTCCTCATATGTTTCAAGGTGCAGAGTGGCAAAGGCCAGAACATATCACCTCTCTACAGACTTGAGATGGATTTCAGGGCTGAAAGGAAGGGCAGAATAGGCCTTTAAGAAGCTACAAATCCTCCCTCTCCTCCCTAGCACTTGGATTACCACAAATAATGTCAAGGAGCCTGCATGGAGTGGAAAGTTTCCAAGAGTTGGTTTACCTGTTTTAAAGTATTTATTAGGAGGGATAATTGGCAGTTATCTTGACTGCCAATGTTAGGAAGTGATCAAATGGAAACTTGTCTGCAACAAATTGTTTTAATGATCAGCATAAATGTATTTTAATTTGGATTAATTGCAGCCTGGGAAGACTTTACTCCTAAATAAACTGCAGGAAAATGTAATCAATAATGAATATAACTAACTAAATTTCAGTCTAAATAAATAGGTCATGGCTTCCTCCCCACAGAAGACTTGCTGTGTTTAGAAAATGTACACAAAGCCCATGCATATGCTATACCTTAAGGTATTTACGTAATGACAAAAGATCACTTTTTCATTTTCAAACCGTCACCAAGGGATTGCAAAGCAATCAAACTTTAACAGCCAATTAATCTCTCTAGATGTTTGTGTAGCACTTAACCAGTTTCAGTAAATTAGATCCCTGTGGGCTGGGCTGTTACATTGATAGAAATGTTACTGCTAGCTGGAGGCATTCATTTACTAGTTGGTAAGAACAACAGTATCCAGGATTCATGAGCATATGGAAACAAACTCTCTGCACCTTTTCAAAAGAGATGCTGGTTGTAAAGATTAGGAGGTTCTGGGAGCCACTCTGCATGGAGCCTCAGTAAACTAAATAGGTAGTTTGTCAGGTCTGCTGGACTCAAGACACGGCTGTTACATCCCCTGTGTGAAATCCATTGGGAGGCAGCTGTGGATGATAAAAAGTAATAGTGCTACACAGCAGAGCCAATTTAAGACAATCTGTTGAAGGAACAGACTTGCTTAAAATACTGTTTGTGTGTACCCAAGCAAAATACGTTTAAAAAAAAAACAATTTAAAATTAATATTGCATAGAAAGACCAAACCCATTAAGGAGTACATTTCCAGGACATAAGCAAGACACAATATGCTTGAAAACTGGCCTATTAAAGTGGCAAATATGCTAAATTAATATTTTTTTCTTCCTTGTCAGTGTGGTGACTTCATTATCGTTTCTAAACACAGACAGTGTCTGGTTGATTAAATCAATGAATTGATAGTGAGATGCCTTAGTTACTGTATAGACTCAATTGTACAATTAGATGGACACTTTTTAGAAAACAAATAAAGACTGTTATGTTCTGAAGGCAATGATACCTTCTTAAATGCCATGCTTGAAGGGATAAATGTGACTAAGCGACACTTGGTTATAGGAGCCAAGTGAAGGACTGAACTGTAGAGCTCTCTCCAGGTAAGTGAAGTCTGATGAGGTCTTACAACAAAAACATAACTATTTCTGGCTGGGTTCTTTAGCTATTTCAGCATGTGCGCTGACCAATGAAAGCATTACTAATTTTATTTTGTACAGCTGTCCTCGGTGACATGTTTGTACTTTGTATTGTTGGATTTCACGTCCCCCAAATGTGTGTTCTGTAGCTTTTGGAGATACTAAGCATTTTTGAGGCTGTGTAGACTCATTCTCATCCAATTTCCATGGAAAGTGACCACAGAAGTTTTTTTCCTGCAGTGTAATAGCTGTCCTTGCTGGATATATTTCTGAAGATTATACTGTACATCTGTTTAATATCTTTACTTTGCAGTGCAGGCAGACAATACAAGGGATAGTCACACTATAGTTTATAATTAAGCAACATTCAAGCAGGGGTGAGTGGTATAAAAATCCCTGATGTGATGCTTCCTCTTGTTCAAATTCTGGACTTCTGCAGAGTAGTTTAATGGGGTGGGAGGCTGCTGAAAGATAAACATACGACAAACACGGCCTCTACCTGAAGGCTCCGATTTGGGGCCTGCCAGATAGGAAGGCATGCAGGAGACATCTTAATTATTCCTGCTCCTGCTGCCCACAAAAAGAATGAGGTAGTTTTTATTTAAAAAAACAAACAAACAATTGTAGCTCATGAAAACCTTCACAGCCTATTGTCAGTCAGGGCGAGACAACAGTTTCCTTAAGGGAACAAGTGCAGAATGGACAGGCCCATAAATGGTTGTGAAAAGCCACTAGAAGTCAAAGCTGCCTCAGGGCAGAGGACCTGCTAACCCTCAGCATAAGTTAGAGTAGTCCCTGAGGCTGCTCTAATTTATCGTAGGGGTTGGACAGACCACTGAGCACAGCCCAGAATTTTGGACATGCAAAAATGGCTTACAGCTATTCCAAGTTACATCTCCTGAGAAGCACAGCTCAGAATTTGGCTCGGGCATTCAAATTGAAAGGTTAGTTATGAATACTTGAAGTATTCACTCTGTTTTCCTTTGAGCTGTGTGCTCTAGTGTGTTGCTTTTCCCTTCTTTAAGCACCAGAGCTTTTTTCACTATCCAATGAACTAGCATGGTCAAATATCTTTCATATCCATTGCCGAAGAGGAGAAATATATTCTATTTAATAATGGGTTATCTTTTGAGGTGTATGTATTGTCCTTCGTTTAGGATGGTCATGTCTATAGTGACTGGACAGGTCAACACTTTGTTTGGCCTCAACATCCATAATTTCTTTTGATACAGAGACCTCAGAAAAGTTGTGGTTCACGGCAGTCAAAAAGGATCCCACCAAAAAATTGCTGGAAGAAATTCTCTTATCACTGCTCTGAAGAGTGAGAGCTAGCCTACACATGGAGGTTTTTCTGGAATAGTTGTTCCACTTTAAATTCATAGGCTGTCCTATTCTGGAATAACTTTCATATACAGACAAGCCCTAAGAATGGGAATGAGAAAATAGTCAAACTTGCTGAGTGAGTAACAGTTTGAGATTAAATAAAACATGCTGTAGGGGCAGTCGTAGGAAGTCAGAAAATACAGGAGAAGCCAGTTAATCCATGAAAATGTGCTAACCTGTTTTCTCTCCCCAGGAGTTAATGCAATTTCTTTTTTTGCTTCTAGTCAGGTTGGTATTGCACTCTGGAATTTTGCATCGAGTTTTGAGTTGAGTTCCAAAATTCAAACTGAAACACAACTGAACCTACAGCAAACAGGGAAAGATTAAGAATGAGCTCTCAAAACTGGATACTCTCATAAAGAACCAACCTTCCACACAAACTTCCTCGTGGCTGGACTTTACAAAAACTAGACAAGCCATTTACAAAACACACTTTGATTCTCTACAAAAGAAAAAGGACACTAAGCTATCTAAACTACTATATGCCACAAGGGGCCACAACAATGGTTCCCGTAACCCACCCAGCAATATTGTTAATCTATCCAACTATACTCTTAGCCCAGCGGAAGAATCTGTCCTATCTCGGGGCCTCTCCTTTTGCCCCTCCACCCCCACGAACATGATACAGTTCTGTGGTGACCTAGAATCCTATTTTTGACGTCTCAGACTCAAGGAATATTTCCAACACACCTCTGACCAACATATTAACCCACAGAGACATTCCTGCCAACACTACAAAAAGAAGGATTCTGGGTGGACTCCTCCTGAAGGTCGAAACAGCAGCCTGGATTTCTACATAGACTGCTTCCGCCGACGTGCACGAGCTGAAATTGTGGAAAAGCAGCATCACTTACCCCATAACCTCAGCCATGCAGAACACAGTGCCATCCACAGCCTCAGAAACAACTCTGACATCATAATCAAAAAGGCTGACAAAGGAGGTGCTGTCGTCATCATGAATAGGTCGGAGTATGAACAAGAGGCTACTAGGCAGCTCTCCAACACCACTTTCTACAAGCCATTACCCTCTGATCCCACTGAGAGTTACCAAAAGAAACTACAGCATTTGCTCAAGAAACTCCCTGAAAAAGCACAAGAACAAATCCGCACAGACACACCCCTGGAGCCCCGACCTGGGGTATTCTATCTGCTACCCAAGATCCATAAACCTGGAAATCCTGGACGCCCCATCATCTCAGGCATTGGCACCCTGACAGCAGGATTGTCTGGCTATGTAGACTCCCTCCTCAGGCCCTTCGTTACCAGCACTCCCAGCTATCTTCGAGACACCACCGATTTCCTGAGGAAACTACGGTCCATTGGTGATCTTCCTAAAAACACCATCCTAGCCACTATGGATGTAGAAGCCCTCTACACCAACATTCCACACAAAGATGGACTACAAGCCGTCAGGAACAGTATCCCCGATACTGTCACGGCTAACCTGGTGGCTGAACTTTGTGACTTTGTCCTGACACATAACTATTTCACATTTGGTGACAATGTATACCTTCAAATCAGCGGCACTGCGATGGGTACCCGCATGGCCCCACAGTATGCCAACATTTTTATGGCTGACTTAGAACAACGCTTCCTCAGCTCTCGTCCCCTAATGCCCCTACTCTACTTGCGCTACATTGATATCTTCATCATCTGGACCCATGGAAAAGAAGCCCTTGAGGAATTCCACCATGATTTCAACAATTTCCATCCCACCATCAACCTCAGCCTGGACCAGTCCACACAAGAGATCCACTTCCTGGACACTACGGTGCTAATAAGCGATGGTCACATAAACACCACCCTATATCGGAAACCTACTGACCGCTATTCCTACCTACATGCCTCTAGCTTTCGTCCAGATCATACCACTCGATCCATTGTCTACAGCCAAGCGCTACGATATAACCGCATTTGCTCCAACCCCTCAGACAGAGACAAACACCTACAAGATCTCTATCATGCATTCCTACAACTACAATACCCACCTGCTGAAGTGAAGAAACAGATTGACAGAGCCAGAAGAGTACCCAGAAGTCACCTACTACAGGACAGGCCCAACAAAGAAAACAACAGAACGCCACTAGCCATCACCTTCAGCCCCCAACTAAAACCTCTCCAACGCATCATCAAGGATCTACAACCTATCCTGAAGGACGACCCATCACTCTCACAGATCTTGGGAGACAGGCCAGTCCTTGCTTACAGACAGCCCCCCAATCTGAAGCAAATACTCACCAGCAACCACACAACAGAACCACTAACCCAGGAACCTATCCTTGCAACAAAGCCTGTTGCCAACTCTGTCCACATATCTATTCAGGGGATACCATCATAGGGCCTAATCACATCAGCCACACTATCAGAGGCTCGTTCACCTGCGCATCTACCAATGTGATATATGCCATCATGTGCCAGCAATGCCCCTCTGCCATGTACATTGGCCAAACTGGACAGTCTCTACGTAAAAGAATGAATGGACACAAATCAGACGTCAAGAATTATAACATTCAAAAACCAGTTGGAGAACACTTCAATCTCTCTGGTCACTCGATCACAGACCTAAGAGTGGCTATACTTCAACAAAAAAGCTTCAAAAACAGACTCCAACGAGAGACTGCTGAATTGGAATTAATTTGCAAACTGGATACAATTAACTTAGGCTTGAATAGAGACTGGGAATGGATGAGTCATTACACAAAGTAAAACTATTTCCCCATGGTATTTCTCCCCCCCACCCCACCCCCCACTGTTCCTCTGATATTCTTGTTAACTGCTGGAATTAGCCTACCTGTTTGTCACCATGGAAGGTTTTCCTCCTTTCCCCCCTCCCTGCTGTGGGTGATGGCTTATCTTAAGTGATCACTCTCCTTACAGTGTGTATGATAAACCCATTGTTTCATGTTCTCTGTGTGTGTGTATATAAATCTCTCCTCTGTTTTTTCCACCAAATGCATCCGATGAAGTGAGCTGTAGCTCACGAAAGCTTATGCTCTAATAAATTTGTTAGTCTCTAAGGTGCCACAAGTCCTCCTTTTCTTTTTTCCTAGAATTTAATTTTGTTTCACATTGTAACTTCAAAGCTGTGCTTTTCATCTGATTTTTATGTAAGTTATATGTATGGGTGAAGGATACATAAAACTTAACAAACCTTCAGTGAATGTGCTCTGCGTTTTATAATGAAACTGTGTATTGAGCGTTGTGTGTTTGCTAGTTTTAATGCAAACATCTTAATTACTTTGCTCATTTACATGGAATGGGAGAGCCAAATTATTTGGGTGAATGTGTATTTAGATAAGGATGAGGGTGTGATAATATGGGTGTGGGGGGGAGGTATGTAAATTTACAGATATGGGAACTGTTACACCAAATTTCTCTTCACACTATAATTTTTAACTGAGTTACTGGTATAGACAAATTTAAACATCATTTGTGTCACATCATATGGTTAAAACTCAGTAACGGTGGCAGCTACAGTTAGTATGTCAACTTAGCCAGTTCTCTGTGTGGTAGCACAGTACTTCTGGCACTGTTCTCTGTGTGCATCTTCCCAGGATTTTGTCCCCTGCACTATGGGGTAACTGCAGATTTTCCAGAATACTTGATATAAATCGTGGTTAGGAAACTCCATATCTCTGTATGGACCAGAGCTTAGGAATAGCATTTTACTTTCCATTTCAGTGAAATGGAAATGGTCCACACTATATAGTGAAATCTGAGTGTGGACCTGTAGGGTTGGTAGTGGGGAGAGAAGACAAGGAGATTAAGTTTGTGTTAACATGGCAAAACTTTCAAAACTGAGCATTATTCAAAAGTATATTTTGTAGATCCATATAACACATGCCTGCAATTGACCCAGCCTCTCCTGGTACAGTTAGATGTAGAGGTGGGTGGAATGGTTTAGTTTAAAAGTGAATCCAGGACAAAACTTCTACCCAGTTCAGAAGTGTTCATGTCTTGTTTCAGCCCCAAGCACCATGTGCATTTACAGTCTAAGCACATTCTGATGTAAAAAAACCCATGGTATATTTGAATTTTATGTAATGCTTTTAGGAGCAGTTTAGATATTTTTAATACTCTAGTGATTGTAATTCTTGAAATGCATAAAATGTCTAATTCTTAGGAGGCTTAATTATACAATGTTCCTAACATAGTCCTTAAAATATAGCATGATAAGATTAACATAATCTAAGTACCATAAACTCTTGAAGCTTCATTCACAAATTATTTCCGCAAAATACAGTAAAGCATGCATAATTTTGGGAGTCAAACAAGTCTTCATACTTTAAAAAGCCAAACCAAAACACTGTAAGTGGACACCATCCAAGGAGCTAGGCCTTTCTTCATCATAGGAGCTAATATAAAAAATTGATACAAAGGCTTTGTGAATTTCCTGACTTATTATACAGGACTTGATAAAGTGAGATTAGATTTTAATTGAGTCTGATCACTTTCGCTGAAGTCAATGGGAAGTTTTGCTTTCATTGAAGTCTTTATAAAGCCAATTCAATACCCTCCCCAGTTTTGACCAAACTAAACATTTTCAGCTGAAATTTTACATGGGATTACATCTATTCTTATGCTAGAATAGATTTGTTTTTCCCCCAAAAGCAAATTGGATGAGGCATTTGAGATGATGGTTAAAAAATGCTATCCTCTTTATTTAGGCTTCCTGAACCATCTCTCTGTCTCCAGACTCTCCCTTCTCTCTCCTCCAGCTTTTTTCTGTTGTGCACAGTTCCCAGGTCCTCCCTACATTCCAATACAACCAGACTTGCAAAAAAGCTGTACATGTTGATGGAACCCTGTACAATATCAAACTTGTTGGCTCTCCAAATCCACAGGAGTATGACATTCAGACATGCACCCAGCTACCATGCTTGCATATTTTGCTATTTTCTTTAGATTCTTTTTCAAGTGGATCTTTGTAGAAACACGGTTTACACATTTTGAAAGACAACAAATGGATACACATTTCACTGCTGGTCCTGAACAGTTATGCAGTGCTGTCCTGTGTAAAGATGCACCGCATTCTCTCTAGAAGTGGCTGCATCTTCCCTGGTGGTTGAAATGAACATACAGGGCTGTCCCTAAGTAGATTGATGCCCAAGGTGATTTAATGTCTCAGACTTTTCCCAAATGAGTGCCAGAATCCTTTCCACTGCCTGCAGCAGCGCTTTAAGTAGGAGCAACTGTAGTGGATGCAGAAGATTAAAGGATCCTAGAGCTCATAGGAAGAGATGCAGAGCTCGCTAACAGGAGCAAGCCTCTACTTGATGTTTTAATTCTGCATTAAGAGAACTTTGTCAGGGGAAGCTTTTCTCCAAAACACCTCTCTCCCCTTAGATTTTGTACCAATCCAGAGCTGCCTATATTGCAACTAAATCCTGTAAATACACATGGACACACGTGCACAGAGCCCTTAGCTTTACAAAACTATTCTAGGGAGTATTGCACAAGTAGTGTGCAAGATCTTACCCACAAATAACAGCATATTGTGATCTATTTATCTAGCATAAGATCTATAAGAATAGAAGGCAATATTATTACAAGACCCCTATTGTGTAAGCAACTTTCACATGGAATGTCTTAAATGAGAAGTATCCATCTTCTACTGGCTCTTTTTTCTTTTTTTTCTTTCTTTTCTTTTTTTTTTTTTTTTTGAGAAACATTTCTCCTCTTCTGGAATCTCTGAAAACTAGAATCAGAATTTAAAGAGTGGCTAGTGATTTTTGGGATTCCAACTTGAGATGCCTTCAAGGGATCTGATTTCCAAAATTCAGGGCCCTTTAAAATGTCTTAAGGTGAAGACCTCAAGATTGAGGCTTCAAAAATCACTAGTCACCTTTTGAAAATCCTGGGTGAGAGCTATTGCTAGTAGTATCTCCTTTTTTCAAATGAAGCTAGTGCTGGTTTAATTGAGATCTGCCTGCTGCATGGTAAAGCTTAGTTAGTAACCATTCATGTAGAGTACAGAATATGAAGTACACTATGGTGAAATCCATTAATGTGTCACATTCACATCTTTTTAATGTGACCAATTAGCTGATTTCATATCTGTGTTTACACTGGTATAACTCCACTGGCTTCAGTGGATTTACTTCAGTTACATGAGGGTAAATCAGCTTAATCCCTACAATTTTCACCTGTGCATGCAAATATATGGAAAAAAGACCAAGTACGTTTCACTTCTTTCCTAGATTTATTTGGTTTTTGTTTGGAATTGGAGAGAACTGTGCTGGAAAAATTTCACTGTTTTTTCTCCCACAGTTGGATAGTAATCATATGAGCCTTAACATAGTCTTATTTTGAGATGAATTAATGACTCTTACTGATTTATTTTTACCTTTTACGATCATTATCATGTACCTATTTATAGGTAAAAGGCAACCTATCATGCCCCATATGTGTTTTTATGTATTTGCTCCTTAGGGCAGTGCAAAATATTTGGCTAAATCAAGCACCCATCTAAAGCCAGGCTGAGTCTGGGTTTTAGCCGAATCTACAGTTAGCAGCCCAGATTCACGACAGTTCAGTGGCGCTGGGATGAATTTTTGCAAATCTCAGCTGCTCCTTTTGGGCCTAGTACACATCACACACACACTTACATTATGTACTGTGCCCACAAACTGTCCATGGACATGCTTCCACTGCCTCCATACACTATCCTTCAGCTTTCTAGACTAAATGGTTGAAAAGCACTCTTTTGGTGATAGTTTTTCAATTCAGTATCCTGAGGCTAGTCTTCGGGAAGAGAAGTTCACAGACAAAGGAATGGCATTTGTCTGGCATTTGTCTACTTTCCACAATGTAGAACCACTGTAAAGTCAAGAACATGCTAAAACTGGGATAAATATTTTTAAATGTCTCAAAGGTCTAATGCATAGTCTTTATTTAGAGTACTGGTGCTACATGCTCTGCAGAAGTCACCATGAGAGCTCCAAGGCTACAGGAAAACAACAGGTGTGCACAAATAGTATCTTTAACGGAAGGACATAGGTTATATGTATTCTGTGTATCGACTCTTCCAGATGTGACCCGTTTTTACTAATGAGAAATAGTGATGCTAATGACATTACTTTCCTGTAGCATTGGGCTGGGTAGGTATCATGTAAAATGAGAAAACAGTAATACACAGTCAAGTGTTGCAATCTAGATGAGCATCAGTGTCTAGTTTTTGTCATTGTCTTATATTTCCAGTGGGGGCTAATGAGGTCATTAGATTCGCATATTCAAAGTTTAAAGAATCCTCATGCTTTTACAGCAGACTTAGGATTTTTTAATTAATTGGCATTTTTAACATATACATTTACAGTACAGTGGTATCAAAAACAGACAGACCCTAACAAGTGAACATACATTCTGACTAATTGAGTTCTACTTTTCTTTTTCAGTACTTTAAGAATACATATTCTCAGTAACCCAGAGTTACAACACAGTTAAAATGATGATTGCCAACCTGACTTACTACAAGACAAGTCTGTCCCCTATGTACTTTGGGAGAAGAAACATATGATTATGGTATATAGTAATGCCAGTGTCTCCTCTTACAACACTCTAAGTACAGCTAGAGTCATGCTTGTTAATGTGAAATGTGAGAAACTAGTTAGGATTAATCATTAACATGCATCCGAGGTCCCTACTAGCATAGGCTCATGCATCCATTATGACTGTAGAAAGAGTTGCACATTAAGTACAAAAAAGGGAAATACGTTTAGACCCTATTTTAGACAGAATCAGTCTTTGCATAGAATATTCATCTTCCAACTCCATTATAACATGATTCCAGAGTTTAGCAGGAAGCATGTTGAAGTTATCAACACCAAAACTGTCATTCAAGCTCCTATATGCAGTGCCTGATTCAGTGCTGAAGTTTTACTGGCAGAACCTAGGCTGAGACACCCCCGTGGAAGTTCCACTAGGAGGGAAGCATAGCTGTACAAGCTGCAAGCAATCCCGCCCCTGTTGCCATTTCAGCCAGTTAGGACCAGAGCAGCCTCAGAAGTCTTTATGCAGCATCTCTACCAGGCAGTTTCTGCCAGGTAGCTTCCAGGGAGCTCTGGCTGGAATTTAAAACTGTCCAAAAGATTTCATGGAGTCTGTAGGCGGGAACTGTGTGGTTCTGTCACCTGTTCTCCCCTCTGATGAATCACCCTTGGATCAGAGCTGCTCTCAGGGTACAAAGTGCTGCAGCTTGCTCACATATGCACTTATGGGAGTGAATCCAGGCTTTTCCCCTAGTAGCTGCTGTGCAAAGTTGTTCCAGAAAATGTACGGGTTTCTGCATAGAAGACCTGCAGTTTGGTGAGGAGGAAGTGAAGGGAAAAAATAACTTCTCAACTTCTTGAAAATTCTGTTTAAACAAGTGAACACTCTCCTCCTGGTCGTAAGCAGCAGATTCAGGTCAGAACAAATATCTATTATCTTGCTTTCAGATAACTCACTTCTGGGCCAGGTTTAAGAATACGCAGTCTGCAATCCAAGAGTGCTGCAATCAGTGTTCCACCTATGTCAGTCTATGCCTGTCCAGCCCTGGAGAGGATTTCACACAAGAAATCAACATAAATAGAGCCTCCATTGATGTTTTTGCCAGGAACCACTCCTCACTGTTTACCGAACAACAGAACAACTCGTTGCTCCCCAGCATCCTGAGGATTCTGATACAACAAACTCAGGTCTTCTTTCCTTTGATTTTTTTTTTTCCAATGGGGCCTGTCCATACTTCAACTATAACCTCATTTTATACCCACGTAGGGAAACACTTACATCAACTGGTTACAAGTAACATAACTCAGATTGTCTCCATAGAGAAGCTTTTCTGCCACCATAATTGTTTTTTGTATATCTCTCATGTTGCCTAACCACTGCACTATATGATTTTAGTTTGTGAAAGATCTGCAAATGTCAAAATAGTTTTCACCAAAAGTATAACTCCCAATCTTTAATTGCCGTTGGAAGAAGAAGCTAGGCTGTACTTTGATCTGTAGATGATAGACCTGGTCTTGGTTTACCCTTCCTTTTTCTTACCATAGCTCAAAGGACACTCAAAGCTGAGACCCTTTTGGATTTTGCATGTTTAATGCAAAGCTCTTTTGGTGTCAAATCAGAGATATGGAGGCATTTCCTTCAGGCAATATGCTTGAGAACAAGTAGCTGCTATTCAGGCCTTTATAATAATTGTTCTGTTCTACTGTGTTACAGGTGGTGTCACAAAATATAATCTATTCATGGTCTACTGTTTCTCTTTAACCATGTATAGTTAACTGGTTTTCAGGAAATGAAAATAGAGAAGAGGCTTGTATATCGTGCAATATTTGATTAAATTAAACTACAACATCCTTCTCTACAGAGATTCTTCCATCTTCAGGCAATTTACCACTATCTTAATGTAAGAGATAAATAATTAGTGTACAACCAGAGCCTAAGAACCAGGACACAGCCTAGTCAATACTGACATCAGTTAATTAATGTATATTACTAGACATGACATCATTCACAAGAAACGCATCTCCTTGCTATTAATACTGTTGAATAGGACACCACCTTACCTGTCTAGACAGGTACAGATTAAATTTAATCACACATGCATGCAACAGAAGTACAAGCTATTATGTCAACTCCAACTCTTTTTGCTTTCTATGTAGTTATACATAGATAGATACAAATGTATATTTATACATGTGCGTGTATAAAATGACAGATGTTTGCAAAGTATCCTCTTAATGCAATATTACTGTTGAGTTCTTAATGACACAGAAATGTGAAAATTCCGATTATGGTTAATATCACAAATTTAGTCCTACCATCTTGCATTACAATGGCATTTTTATTTTATGATCATACAGAAGGTTATGCACAAAAAGTTCATTTAAAAATATGAAAAAAGGTGTAGCTCAAAATTTGAGCACATCTTGATGTTTTTAGTTATGTAATTGAGTTTATTTTAAATAATCTCAATGCCATATGCAGTTATTACATAAAACTACACATACATAATTAGAACTATGGATGATGTCTATTAACACCTCCTGAAGAATAACATCCACTACAAGTGAGAGAGAGGTTTTATTTGATATATTTACCTGATTATAGGCAGAATTATTATTACCATCTAAATGTGAGAAGTTTTTCAGATTATCACAATATGGAGAGTGTCAACTCTCCCTGGTTCTTGTTCCAACACTTAATGAAATATTTTGTTGTGGAGCTCTGGTAGTGAGCTGGAAGGGGAAGTTCTCTGTGGTAAGTTCATGATATAATTGAAGACCTTGTGTCGGGCAGTGTAAATTAACAAGTAATCTAGACACACACATAATCAGTTTGTAGATTTCCCATCAGAAATGTCTTACATAATAATGGATCGCTGAATACTTATGAGAATACTTCCCAAAAGGCAGAGATCCCAAGGAGAATGTTCAGATACCTAAAGAGAAACATGCCAAGTCCCAGTTCTCAGTATTACTTTTTATAGCTAAATTAAGAAATCAGGGGTATGAAATCCTGGCTTAGACTTGAGACAATGGCAAAACTCCCATTGACTTCAAGGGTGCCAAGATTTCACCTAATATGATTTCCTTTTCCTCTAATTCTTTTTTCTCCTCTGCCTCGTGCATTTTTTTTCTTTCCTGGGCCTCTTGCTAAATGACTTTAGATAAATTAATACACCCTGTAGTCGCTGTGTGTAGTAGTGGAAAACCATGTGATTGGGAACCAAACATCTGATTCTTAACTGTGTGGATTCTAGTAAATTACCATACTAATTATTTATTACTAAAGTTTTTGGGAAGGTGAGGCAGATATTTCACACCTGTCCCATCTCTCATTTCAAAGGGAAACTAATAACTTACAAACCAATCAAATTTAGGGAAAAAAATAATTGGAGGTATCGAACTTGCCCCAGACAATGTCTTTGCTATGACATCTTACTTTTCAAAAACTTCCACACAACAGAGGTGAGGAAGTCTCATACAAACAACAAGGGAGAGGGTGAAACTGACTACACCCAATGTGCTGTCAAATGCTAAGTAAAATGGAAAAAAGAGAGGAAAATATTATTTTTTTTCTCAAATCTTGCAGTTACGATAGAAATAGATGTTACTTGTACAAAAAAAGTACACCATTTTCAGTGGCTTTTTAGAGTGGACACAGCCCCCGTAAGCGTAGGCTTATACAAATGCAATCAGTTGTTACATATACTTTAAAAATAGACCATTTAAAAGGGGTGAAAGGAGTCTTGGCATCTGGGCCAGCTTTGTGGATCTGCAAAATAACAACCATGTTAGAAAATAAAACTGAGCACAGTAGGGTTGCAAGTTGTTTCTTGTATGTTGGCATGAATGGGCCAGATTTTCAGAAGAGCTCAGGGCCAGAATTTCAAGTGCTTAGCACTCATATTAACGATCAGAGTGTCTGCTTCTATTGAAACACCTAACGGACGGATTTTAAAAAGTGCTTAGCTTCCAACTGCTCCTATTGTGCCAACTGAGACCTCACATACTGAGGTGTTTGAAACTCTGGACTCCACTGGTGTGTGCTGAGCACACTTGAAAATCTGGCCCGGTATCTAGATCCCTACATGAGCCAATCAATTCCACTTCTCCTGCAGTAGAAGAATTCCCTACCTTTGTATAACATGAGCTGGTTAACTCTGGGACTCACTAACTCACCTTATCTTCTAAGACTGGTTCTGTGTTTTCACAGCAGTTTGATTTGTCGTCGGCAGTTGGCTAAGTTTGGGAGGAAGAAGAATTCTCATATTTAAATTAAATGTTTGATATTTCTTATTTATGGTGCATTCCAGGGGAACACTATGTATTTTTTTTAATTCCTAAAACTGGCCAATATTCAAGTTTAGTATTTGCACATGGGCCTCCAGGGCCAGATTTTCAGCTAGCCTCAAGCTGGTCTCAATATTTGCCCATGCAGCTATATCTATATAACTGTGTATAGCAGATGTATACTTGTTTTTCAGACACAACCCACCTTTGTACTCTCTGAGCCGCTGGTCACCCAAATGGTTGTTTGCATGAGCTAAATGGGATGAGGGGGACATCTTCAGGGGCAATCAATGTTGTGCAAAAATAAGCATGCAAATGTGGAGATCAGGGACGATCAGCTACCATAATAGTACATACGTGTTGTTTACGTCTAAATATATTCTTGAGGCTGAGGGTTCATGTCGGAGCTGCTTCTACTGTCAACTGACCTACAGTTTAGTATTCATTTCTACTCCCCTACTCCAAATGGCATGGAATTAAAATTAAGAACAAGCCAGTCTGGTAAATTTACCAGATTCAGATTGTATTCACCCAGTAGTCCCTGAAAAATTGTTCCAGCTACCCCTATTGTAAAATAGAGTATCTACTGAACACCAGGTTGTATTTCTCTTAGGAAACAGCATGATATGATACAATACAGAATACAATGCCTGGCATACAATGAATTTCAAATCATTTAACTTACTTGATTGTTAACTGAACTATCCTGCCAGCACATCGGATGCCATCTGTCCATTTATTGACAGCCTTGTCAGAGGGGAAAAAAGAAATCTTGAGTCAGTTGGCAGTAGCCCAGCTTGCCTTAGGTCTGCTTTCTAGTGTTTCTGTAACAGATGTTGTGCCACATGCTCAAAGCTGCTGTCTATAAACCAATGTGTGCTCAAATTGTTAATTTTTGGGTGGTGGGGGATATATGCTCTCCATTCAGATCTCATTTGTTGTCTGTTTTAGGGGGTATTCTATTGTAACTATAAACTGGTAGAAAGTCCTGACTCAATACCCATTGTCATTAGTGAGGGTCTTTCCATTGACTTCAATGGACTTTGGAAAAATTTAAGATCTGATCCAATTAGACAAAAATAGCAATATTAAACCAAGTTTAATTAAAATATTTTAATATATGCAGACAACTTAAAATTCAAAATGCTAGACTATGTGAATTACTGTGTGTTTAGATATATTGTAGTGATTGCTTCCCCACAGCACTTTGAAATTGTTCAAACACAGACAGCTTATCTAACAAGCTAGAAATGACGTTGGTTTTTCCCCCCCATATTATCTCTACTGGGTAACATAATCCCAGAATAGGCCAGTTCATTCTAAACCTATGTAAATCATTCTAGGTGATAGGAAGCTTCAGCAAGCCATGTTTTTCAGTTCTGTGATTAAAATGTAGTGGCTTCTGATTTGCTTTTCCTGTCTAGCTCTGTTGGTTGTCAGCGGAGTAACAGGAGGGCGTTGTTATCCTGCAATAACCGCTGTTACTGCTGATAGGAAAGAATTTTTTTTATTAATACAAAAGAAAAGCAAAAATAGGTCAGTTAAGCAATCCAGTATATAACATATATCTTTAGACAAAACATTCTACATTTGCTTTCCATTTCAAGAGATTTGCTGTACAAAATTGGTAACAGGTTATTTTATGGGAGGTTTTTATTGACATTTTTTCCATCTTATTTTATATTTCCACATGATGGTGTACTCCAGCATAATTTCTTGGATGCTTTGACCATGTGTCTGTTTAGCCATGAAAAGAAAGTGCCCGGTGATGTGATGCTGAGAAATATAGTACAACAGGTGACTTGCTTTATATACCAGGCTAGGGGAACTTTTAGCTCTCATAATTTTATTTTGTCATGTTTCAGTGACTAGCTTGTAGTATGTTCCCTTTAATATGTGGCTCAGAGAGGCATTATAATATGTGTGGATTATTCTTTGTAAGATTTATTTTTAAATAAGGATTGAAAATACAAAAAATATAAAGCATATAGGACAAAATCTTAGACGGAAACAGATGAGACTAACCCACTATCATATGTCATTTATCTGTCAGGGAAATGCCTATCATGCTGGCAGAAAACAGTATTAAGATGCTAAAGAAGGGATTATATATAGTCTTGTATGGGGGAGGGGCGGGAGGAAGGGCCTTCAAAATCTCACCTATTTGTAAATGTGAAAAGCTGGTTCATCAGCAGATGTGATCCCAGGCTAGGGAATGCTAGCAGTTCCTACTGTGTATGAACACATCTGCTACTTAGCCACAAATGTCATTCTCTTTCCAGATGAGCTATTAGCAAATGTTAAAAAGATAGCTACAGAGTAAAAGAGTAATGCCTATGAAATGACCTGGAAGGCTCCAAATGCCCCAACATATGGTTTATAATTCAGAGTAATAAAAAGATAAGCACTGCAGAGAATTTGATTATTTAAAAAAAATCCAAACTCTGTGTAAAAAAATGAAACATGTAATTCAATTTACAGTCCTAGCAATACAAGATTTGCAAATATGCACGCTAGAGTTTACTGAGATGTCTGACTGAACAAGGCAACAAACATTTTGTGTAAGCCTTGAAATTAAACCATAAAACCAATATATTTGTTTATAGCCATAAAAATGTGTAAGTACATTAATGACAAGTGGTGATTCTAATAACACCAGAACAAAAAATTATGTTGATGAAAAGCAGACCCATGAGACATTGTTAAGCCAATTAAAGGTACCATATTTATCTACTTTGTCTGCTATAATCAAAAACATTGTAACTATCGGTATAACATCAGAATAAAAAAAAATAGCGTGGCTATGACAAGCATCTGATCTCTTTACAGTGCAAAAGTTAAACAATAAGCTACTTAAAAGTGCCTGTTTTCTAGATCCATATAAACTATATAGAGAGATTGTTATAATAGTTTCTCTTGTCCTTACCTTTTTAGTCAAGAGGCAGATGTGAACAGTTCTGGTGCCTCACTGCTTTTGTCAGTGCTCCAGGATGCAACACTACTTTGTACTTGCAGGATGTGCATTGATTTAGACACAGAACCACATTTTAGCAGTCTTTGCACAGGCTGCAAGTAGTTTACAAGGTAGACAGGAAATATTTTGTACTTTTAACATTCACTGTAAATGAAGTATGTAGGAGCATTAGTATTATCTTCCATTTATTCTTGTACTCCTAAAGTCAGACTCTCTCTATTGCACTCTCTCCTCCTCCCCCTCTTTCCATTGCTTAGCAACACTTGTGAACTCAAAGCAGAGCCCTGCTCAGGGATGCAACTCCAATAATATTTGTAGGCTCAATGGTTCTACGATGCAAAACCAATCTTTTTTGCCATTTGGTTAGTTGCCTCCATTAACTAGGGTGTCTGCTTACTCCCCATAGCCAGAGTATATTTCAGATTTTCACATTACAATTTCAATCTAACTAAGAGTGAGGGGAGGGAGTTTCCAAAATAAACCTGGAACTATGGAGAGTCTTCATATAGTACTAGCACCAGTGCTGCTAGTTTGACAGGGAATTGGAGTATAAATGCAGACTGTACAAGCAAAGAGCCATTATTTTCTAATCACTCAGCTTTTTCATTGAAATTAGAGATTGGAAAAAAGGTTTAATCTGTCTCCCTGGCAAAATTTATATGCAGAAATTCTATAACCAACAGGCATTACAATATTGTCTTGAAGAAGCATTGTAAGTTATAAGAGAACTGTAACTGACTGCCTCCTACACAGTCTGTATATTTTTTTCAGCGGTAGAGGTGCATATTAGAACATCCTAGAAATGTTCAGTTTGCCAAGCTAGACAGTATTTGTGTCTAATTACACCTTTGGATGATCTGCTTTATTTTCTTCATCTCCTCTCTACATGTCTTTGTCTTTGCAGTTCACAGTACCTTTAAAGCTGTAGTTTGTATTTGCTTTCTTTCTGGCATAGAGGGTGTTTATGTAAATCCATCAGTGTCTTAAAGACTAAAGAGATCACAAAGTTTTTATTGAAATGCATGTTCTCCTTCTGTGTGGAGTGAGATCATATTGTTCTTTTACATACAGAGAACTGCACTGAACAGTGGTGGTGTGGCACTGCAAGAAAGTAATTTACTCTAAACAACAAAACAACCAAACTGCTAATGTTCCAGTGAACAGCTCCTCCTGAATTCTGAAACAAGACCCACCAGGTTTAGCAGAAGATTCAAGCTTTTGCCAGTCAGAATCTTTTCACTCTGAGACTTTGATATTTGAAAACTTAATCGGTCAGTATACTTTGAGGCCGGCACTGCACTGACCTTCCTACCCTCACAGAAATGGAATTAAAGGAAACTGCCATTTTGCTCAAATGTTCCCTCAACTCAAATGTGAGTGAAACAACAGGGTGAAGCGCCTTTAGAAAAGGCAGCATCAATGAGACTTCAACAAGGAATCTTTGGCACATCTTGTGGGATTGTCACAAAGTTCATTGGCTGAAGAATTTCTTGAAGATATCCTGGAGAGTCATAATTTACATCCTCAAATCCATTAGCCTCACAGTTCGTCTGAGAACTCTGGGTAGATGCAAAATGAAATCCTAGGGTGTCCACTGTTAGGATTTGTGTTATGAGACACTGGTGGTAATATTCTGTCCTCGTGATGGAAGAATGAAGGTGGCTCTGGATACTTGTAGGCAATTTGCTCCAGAGGAAGACAAGATAAGAGGGTCTTGATTTAAAGCTTTAATCAAAAGAAGGGCTGTATAGATGTAGTGTATTTAATTGTGATGCCTCTTTTTAGACTTTCTCAGTGTCCTAATGCATTCCTACTTTTGCTTCCTATTATTTCATAAAATGCATGCCTCCCTCTTTTTTTAATGAGGGAGGTTTGGGGTGGTGGTGTTGCTGATTTATTTTGCTTTTCATGTATGTTGTTCTGCGGGCTGAATAAATAAAATAGTTTAAACTGGAGAAAGGGAAACTGTAGTGAGGAGGGGTGAGAAGGTAGGATGTCACTAAATGTTTGAGCTAGATCAGTTTTTTGTGGGGGAAGGTTCAATGAATCATTTTTTATTGTGGCCATCCTGAGATGTTAGTTTAGCATGAAAGACCTGATTTAGGTCTCACTCTAGTTTTACACCGGTGTAACTCAGTACAGTTAATCCAAACCACCATCCCGTTCTTGGGTCAAAAAGTACCTCTGCTTTTAGACAGTCTGGGCTTTGAGGGGAGAAATGTGGACACTACTGCTCCAATATATAAATAAAATCTGGAATTAATCTTTCTGTACTGGACTGTCCAGTGTTCTCTCTTCATTGTTGTTTTTACAGAGGCTGTAGTACAGTATATAGACAACATATTTTCTGCTACAAGTTTTTTTGGGGGGGGTTTCCATGCTGTAGAAAACACTAAACCATACTAAAAAACCATCTACTGTTCTTGCTATCACACATGGTGTGTAACACTGTAGATAGACGTAGCAAATATACTAAGTTGTATATGGTCAAAGGAGACCAGTATAAATTTTGCCCTGTGTTTTTGACTATTGAAGACTTTGGGGTTTCACAGGTACATGTGGGGGCAGAATTCACACTTGTAGTTTTGTCCTGGAAGTGCTATATTTTAAAAGGTATTTCAGTTCAATAAATCTTGAAAGAAGAGACTGGACAATAGTATTATATTTGATCACCTGTAACCAATGTAATTTGGAGAACCTGTTTGGCTATTAAAGGAGCTTTCTGGCAAGTTCATTAACTAGGCTGGATTTTCACAGAACAATTAATTCATATGTATCTTCCCCAGATGCTTTATGAATAGAACAAGTTCAGATGGAGATAAATAGATATAAAGGGCTAACAAATAACTAAGTATCAAAATGTCCTCAAAGATGTACTTATCCAGGATTTTAGCATTTAATCTTATGGACTCAAAAAAAAAAAAAAAAAAAAAAAAAAAAAAAAAACCCAAGGATTAAGAAGAGACTAAATGTTTTGGTAGAAGCTTTTACGGGCTTCAGAATGCAGCCTGATTTCTCAGCAGAATATGGAGTGAATACAGACCTTACAAGTATGAGAACTTCATCAGTCCCTCAGAATATTAAGTAAGGACATATGCCCTTTGTTAACATTTCTGTTACTGTATTTGTCTGTAGATTGAGACTTTTTTGTTTCTGAGCTGGGTTTATGCATTTATCTAGCCTTTCTTATGCCCGTGTTCTCTTGGAAACCCAGTTAAGAGAAGTATGGAAGCTGAAGATGATACCCTCTGATTTTTTTGATGAGGGGAGAACATGCATTAATTTTCTACACAATGGATTTTGACTGCTCCTTTTCATTGTCTCTGCATGTGCAGTCAAACAGTGAAATGTTATGTCCTGCGCCTCTCACCCCTTCAAGTGAAAGCTCCTTTATCAAGAGTTAATTGAAGTCTGAGGACTCCATTGCTGCAGTGCTGTTTTCTAAACAACAATGGAGGAGTAAAAGGGGTGTGTGTGTGTGTGTGTGTCTCTCTCTCTCTCTCTCTCTCTCTCTCTCTCATGCTTTTAGCTTTTATGAAAGACGGAGCCCTCTAAATGGTGGGGTTCAAAAGTCTTTTAAATCACAATATCTGCTCATCTCCTTAGAATGTTTTGGGGTTTACAATATTTGTATACAAAATGTTATAAAGTTGAAGGAATCTGTTAATTGTTTGCTTATTAAAATCACTGCCACTGCTTTTTTTTCCCACATTGTACCAGTAAATTGTTCAGCTACCAAGGATTAGGAATTACACTGTTTTACTGATCTGAAAGAATAGTAGGTTAGTTCAGCAATCTGTTTCCACAGATCAGTTGTTTGAAAATAACTAAAGATATTTCCTTGTGGAATAAAGAAAATAGTATAGCTAAATATTCAAGTGATAAACTTTCCTCTTCAAACAAAAGCTATACACGTGATCTACAAGGAACCTGGTTATAGCTGGTCTGCATTATGATAGGGCAGTATAACACCAGAGGTTCCTGAGAAGCTTCGTATGGGTAGGTAGGATTAGGTTGCATTGATGATGATGGGCTTTTTTTATATTCAAAGAGCTTTACAGACGTATCTAATTAATACATACAACTGTCAGCTAATATTCCAAGCCTCTTTCAGGCTTGATCGCTAACCTTTCCTGCATTCCGTAGGTGATGGGAGTACTTTTGAAGTTCTCATACCCTTTAGCTGAAATCTTACCAACAGTGCCAGCCTTGCAGAAACCAGCAGGCTCAATCATCTGAACCACTGTTTTAAATTGAGCATAAGCTTTCGTGAGCTACAGCTCAATGAGCTGTAGCTCACGAAAGCTTATGCTCAAATAAATTTGTTAGTCTCTAAGGTGCCACAAGTACTCCTTTTCTTTTTGCGAATACAGACTAACGGCTGCTACTCTGAAACCTGTTTTAAATTAGTACTGTGCTTGTTATCTGTACTTAAGGTTGCAAGCCATTTCCATGAGAACACCCTTTTTAGTTACTCAAACTTTATGAAAGTTTCACCGTTTGGGCTGACATTTTTCATGTCCATGCTGCTCTTTTTAGCATGTTAGCTCAAACCTCACTAGCCTGAGTCTGTCTCCCTGTGCTGGAAGGCTCACTCATGACTCCACTGTAGACCCACTGTGGGGCTCGTATCCTGACAGGTGCTCCAGGCTGTAATACAAGTAGGTGTTCTAATCACTGTGCAAAATCCATTTGCCTTCACCAACATTAGTCTTTGTGCTGAACAGACCAAAATGTGAATGCCTCCTATTTTTGGAGACTTTTATAGGACAATTGTAAGAAAATGACTGTGCTTCATTTTCTCTTTTCTCTTTTTTGTTAAAGAAGCAAAAGACACTGCACCTAAGATTTGAAATTCATGTACAGTAAGTAGTTTTCTGTATTAACTATGAAAGACTCTCTCTGAACTCCTTCACCCTTGTGTAATGAGATGCATATTTTTAAGATCAACCTTATTACAGAGGCTGCGCTATTTGTTTTTTTTAATTAACTACTTTTTCTTGATGGAATTTTCATGTGTTTTAGGGCATTCAGGGAAAATTGAGCCCTCTTGTGGCCAATTTGACACGTGCACATTCCCACCGAGGTATGGCTTTGTACTTGCTTAGTAGGCCAAACCTCTGCATGATTTTTCAAAGGTTGCGAGTTCAAATCCTAGTAGTTTTTAGAAAATATCTTTAAATCTTAACTATTTTCCATTAAGGTAAATAGAAAAAATACACTTAACACTTTTACACAGAAAACAGATCTTTAATCCAAAGTATTAAACATTAGGGAAAGATTTGTTAAACAAGACAAAATTAACACTTCATTGATTCATTCCCTCTCCTTTTTGTTTCAATAAACCCATTGGTGGCAGTGCTAAATTGGAATCAAGGTAAAGGAAATTAACCCTGCTTAATAATTCAGGCCCCATCCAGCAAAGTGCCTAAGCACATGTTTAACTTCAATCACGAATAATCCCATTTATTCTCATGCTTGAAGTTAAGTACATGCCTAAAAGCTTTGCTGACTTGAGGCCCTAAGGCATAATCCTGTGCTATTGATATCAATGGGAGTTTTGCCATTGAAATCAATGGGAGCAGAACTGAGCCCTTAGACAGGTAACACTTTCTAATATGGTTGCTGTACTAGAGTCATATTGTCTCATCAATTTTTAAGCAGAAATCCCTATGGAAAGCAATGAAGAGTTCTGTTGAAAAATTGATGGCACAATATGGGCCATAGATATAACATCTATTACAAGGCTGAACTGTTCTTTTTCTAACTTGGCCTTTTTTTAAAACGCTTGAAATGTTTTTGGAGCCCATATTTAAGTGTGCCATCTGAAGACTGAAGCTGCTTCATTTCCCTTGGTTATGGAGGGTAAGTTAGCTCCATAGGAAGCTTGGTCTCCTGCAGGCACTAGAATAGCATGTGAAATATTTACCAGTTTAATTGTGTACGGCTTCATTGAAATCCTTATTTTCCTTTGTGTATCATTTAGGGAGGTACTGCTGAACTGTTGCTGGAAGTGGGAGCTCTAGCAGACAGAAAAGGGGCATTAATGCTTGTTTAACAAGGAGCAGCATGCAGACTCCACATATTATAATGCTTAAGGCTATATAATTCCATTTTCTTCTGGAGATTTTTGTTTCATTACATTAGTGTCCACAACATGAAAGCTTTCAGTATTCATGGCAAACATCATTCAAAGCCTGACTGATGCAATGCAGCGTTCAAAATGGTTTGCATTTTAGATGAACTGATATTTTAAATTTATTAAACAATATAAATTGCACAAAGTAATGGATATAGAGCTGTGCAAAGCTACCAGTTTTCATGTTGTCATTGTTCACAGTGAAAGTGTCTGTGTCTGTCTATCTGTCTATCTGTCTATCTATTTTAGCATTAACATTTTTCCAGGTAGGATCTAAGGAAAATTATCCTTAGAGACACAGCCTGCCATTACCCTAAAAGACACCGATTTCATGACAAAATGAAGGAATTGTTCCCTCTAGGAAAAATAGTTTTTTGTTTTTGTTAAATTGCCATATTAAGAAAATTTGGCACTTTCACAGGAAAAAGCAGCTTTTCGTGGCACGTTTGTTTTCCTTCTGCAAAAATGACAACCTTTAGTCATGCAAAATTCAAGATGAAAAGAGAACATTTTCTGCTTTTTTCATAAACCTGTGAATTTAGTTTTTCATTGCTTCAACTGGTATTTTTTCTCAGCTCTAGCCATATGAGTAGCTACAATCATCTAGAAATTCTAGAACTTGCAGTTTATTACCAAACTAGTAAAGCAATGGTGTCTAAATAATGAGCCCTACTATAAGGGGCTGTATATGGCCTTTGTTCCATGATGGAACTCCCATCAAGAAGATGTGCATGTGGATGAGGAAAAATATAGTATCTTTCTCTCTTTTTCTCTCTCTCTCTCTCTTTCTCTGATGTTGGTTCTTGTTTAATATAAATTGGTTTCTCCACCTATCTTCTTACTCAAAATTGAAGTGAGTTCCAAATTCCCTGTTGGCCTAACTCAATTGAAGTAATTGAATTGACTTCAGTAGAGAATTTGCCCCAGAATTTTTTTGACATTCCAAAATGTCATCACTTTTCATTTGTGCATTACTTTGCACTTTTAATTTCAGAAATGACTGAGAGCTGACATGCCAAACTCCCTAGAGAATAACTTTTTTCCCCTCCTGATTTTTCCAGCTTTAATAGAAGCAGGATGTGCTAGAAATCTTGCAAAAAAGCATGATCTTTTGATACTTCCAGCCCAGATCTTATCATTCATGTAGTTTGTATAAGGGTTCAGGTAAGCATAAAAATTTTGCTTAGTTGAATTGAACCACCAAGCCATTTTGATATTCATCTATTATCACTAATTCTCTCCCCTACCTTGACATGTTTATAATTCATTGTGTATCATGTACACTACAGCAGAGAGAGTGTCTAACTCATTCTGACTTGGTAGAAAATTTATGTTAAAAATAAAATTTAGCCTCTGTTCTAGCAAATAAAAATGTCACATCCATGAATGAGAATTACAGCCAATGCCCAACATTAAATAAGTATCCTCTTCTGTGTTTAATATGGGAAGTGTTTTAATGTGTGGTTTTTATATAGTGCCAAACTGCAGATAGGAACATACTGCCCTCAAGAAATACTTAAAGCTCAGAAGAGCTATGTTATGCTTCAGCATCAGTCTGGACTATATATCTAGGCATAAAAGTAGACTAGAGGATAGAGAAATTACTTTTTATCTTTATTTTGAGACCTCAGAGTACTAATTGATTTTCTTTATGTACCTTTTAGTACTAATTTGAAACATGTATTTTCTGTCCTCTTATAGGTAATGTTTGATTTGAGTGCTGTCTTTCTTCTGAACATTTAGTACCATATATGACATGAATAGAACTGTAACTTTTTAATTGATTTCCGAGATCAGCCTAGAGTTTAAACCAATAAGAATCAAGAGTCCAGTTTATTCAGGATTTCCAGACACAATACATGAGGTTTGGTTTGCCTGTGGGGGGGGGGTGTGTATGTGTGTGTGTATATAAAGCAAAGAGAGAATGTGAAAATCTGGTCCTATTCGTAGCAGCACATAAATGTAGTATAGTCCAAAAGCTGTTTTATCGTGTGGAAATTGAATGTACAGGAAGCAGAAAGAAATGTTCCATTATCCCTGAAAAAAGTAATGTTAGCTGCAATTCATGCAACAAAATCTTTGATATTACACCTTTGTATTTTCTCTGTTCTGACATTACAAACCCTTTAGTAACATATAAGAATTCTGTTATATTTCAGTGCACACTTTCATGTTTGCCCTCCCACTGAACTGGAGGTAAGCTGCACAAATACAATCACTTCCATCAGAATTCATGGGAATTAATCATTAGACCTGCAAGCATTGTAAGAAGAACGGACACATTCCATTCTGTGTACACACACATTCACCTTCTAGCTGTGGAAATGCAGGTGCACAGGGGACTCAAATGCAGTGCTGGGGTTTGTAGGTAGGCACTGGCAATATATTATAACTAATTCTCACTCAGATTGAAGAGAAGGAAGCTGATTTGTTTGGAGATTGTGAAACCAAAATCTAGGTGGAGCTTCTCCTGGGAAATGCCTGAAATATTGATCCAAAAATACTTCAAACTACAGTCCACTTTCATTAAATCAGGTTCAGGAATAAAACCATATTCTTCGTGCCTTTGTGTGATACATGTTGATGTTAGGTTGTCTGTCTGGTTCTGATACTACACGATGGACATTTTGCCTGAGTAAGGTTTTTGCAGTTCTGGGCAGTTTTTTGTGGTAGTGCTAATTATGGTGCTCTAATGTGATTAAAGTGGATGGAATATGTTGCACTGTTCATTTCTAAAGTGAGTTTATGGCAAACTTCCCAAACTACCAGCCTGCTTGTGGTTTCATGTGCCAAACTTTTTTTATTATACGGTTACGGTGCTACATAACAGGAAAAAATGGTGATGTTGTGCCCTTAGGGGCGGGCTTCTAGTCAGCTGAGAGCCGAACTAATATGCCCATCAAATAAAATAGTCCTGAACTTCACATTATGGTGACTGATGGCTTAGCTCCCGTAGTTACAATGGTGAGAGGAGAAAGCTTTTAGGCCTTGACCTGTGCATGGATCTCTGTGTGGGTGCAGGTGTCTCCCCTCATGGAGCTTCTTTGAGGATTTGGAGCCTTTATTTGGCTAACAAAGGGTTTACCTGTATGTTGAGCTCTTCTACATTCAGGCCTGTTCTACGCACATTTTTTGTACCAGTTTAACTACTTCAGTTAGAGGCATGATTATTGTACCAAAGTTAAAGCTGTACAACTTCTAGTGAGGGGGCAGTTATACCGCTACAATGTAAATTTATGAGAATAAGGTCTACAGGTATAAGCATTTCTATACTGATGTAACGGTGTTCATGCTAGGGAATTGCATAGCTTTTAATAACATTGGTTTCAAACCAATAGAGTTAAGTAGTACTTAAACTGTGTAGCCAAGCTTAAGAGCTAAGGCTAATTTTCAACCGTAAATCCCTAAAATTAAGAGCTTAAATCCCTATTTGTACCCTAAATAGAAGGTTTTGTTTTCAAAGCTGCTGAGCATGCAAAATACCCCCCCAAAAGTAAACAGAGGTTGCAGGTGTGCAGCACCTCTGAAAAATAGGCCACTCACTCAAATGCCTAAATGTGGATTTAAGGTTCTAACCTTAGGCACACTAGTCTAAAATATTTGGCCTGAGTTTTTGCTCTGATTAGTCTAAGCAATTCCAAGGGATTAGGGCAATCTGAAATGTATAACTATTGTTGCTCTGAAAAAAGCAGCACATCAGTAAATCGGCTTTAGTTAGGAAACTTGAGCCTGAGGACAGGTATTGGGAGTTTCAGAAAAGTCAGCAGAGCACAGTGCAGTGTGTAAAGAAGGCTCTTGGGAGAATGCGGTCATAGACGGAATGGATACTTTGGAAGTATTTTGCGGGCGATAGAGGGCTGATTATAAAGCAGTTGTAACATATTTTCTTCTACAGACAAAAGCTTTGATGACTTGAAGGGAGGGAAAGAGAAGGATGGGAGGAAACAGGAGAGAAGCAATGTGTGGGATGGAGGAAAATGAGTACAAGGGTTTCAATGTTTTGATTATTTTTTCTTCTTCACAATTTTCCTTTTATCTGTTTCAAAGTCCCAGTCCTTTGTGTTTTGGCGTATTTTCCTGCTTGGGCTGAAGGGAGGAAGATGCTGAGATTACATTTTTTGAATGGCTTTGAGCAACCTGAAAATTCTTTGCTCAGGAGTCAGGGTATGGATATTTGCAGATTGATTGGTTCTGAAATAACCATACAGAGCTAAAACAAATATACGTAATCTGAATGAAAGCCATTATTAGCTAATCTGAGTACAGGGATTCATGTTGTAGTTTATTAAAAAAATAATAAAATAACTAAGGAGTATTTATGTAAATTAGGCACTAGGGTTGCCATGTGTCTGGTTTTCAACTGTAATCCTGGTCAAAAAGGGACCCTGGTGGTTCCAGTCAGCACTGCTGACCAGGCTGTTAAAAGTCAGGTTGGCGGCGCAGCGAGGCTAAGGAAAACTCCCTGTCTACCATGGCTCCATACGGCTCCTGGAAGCAGCAGCATGCCCCCGCTGAGGCTCCTAGGCATAGGGGCAGCCAGAGGGCTCCGTGTGCTGCCCCCGGTCTAAACACTAGCTCCGCAGCTCCCATTGGCCAGGAACCGCAGCCAATGGGAGCTGTGGGGGCAGCACCTGTGGACAGGGCAGTGCGCAGAGCTTCCTGGCTGCGCCTCCATGTAGGAGCTGGAGGGGGGACATGCCGCTGCTTCCAGGAACTACCTGAGGTAAGCGCTGCCCGGAGCCTGCATCCCTGACCTGCTCCCGCACCCCAACCCCCTGCCCCAATTCTGATTCTCCCTCCCACCCTCTGAACCCCTCAGTCCCAGCCCAGAGCACCCTCCTATACTCCAGCCCCATCTCAGAACCTGCACCTCCAGGTGGAGCCCTCACTCTGCTCCATGCTCCAACCACCTGACCCAGCCCTGATCCCCTTCCTGCCCTCTGAACCCCTTGGCCCCAGCCCAGAGCACCCTCCTGCACCCCAAATGCCTCATCCCTGGCTTCACCCCAGAGCCTGCACCATCCCATATCCCAACCCCCTGCCTCAGCCCAGAGCCTCTTCCCACACTTCAAACCTCTCAGCTCTACCCCCCAGCCCAGAGCCCCCTGCTGCACCCAAAGCCCCTTATCCCCGGGCCTACCCCAGAGTCCGTACCCCCAGTTGGAGCCCTCATCCCCCTCTCGCATCCCAACCCACTGCCTCAGCCTGGAGCCCCCTCCCATACCATGAACTTCTCATTTCTGGCCCCATCCCGGAGCCCTCACCCCCTCCCGCATTCCAACCCCCTAAGCCAGCCAGCCTGGTGAAAATGAGCCAGTGGGGGGTGGCGGGAGGGATGGAGTGAGCAGGAGTTGGGGCCTCAGAGGAGGGGTGGGGCAGAGAGTGGGGCAATGGTGTTTGGTTTTGTGCGAGTAGAAAGTTGACAACCCTGGCTCTGGGTGCCTATACAATCTGTGTGCAGGAAAATGCATAACTGTGAACTGTACAGTATCTCAACCTTTTCAATGGCTGACAACGCTCAATTTGAGTATGACACAGCTAAAGACAGAGTGATAACCATGATCAGAACTTGAAAAAGTCATATGTATCTATTTCAAATACCCAAATCAGAGAAGAATTATCCTAACACTTTTCAAAAGCAAAAGCAAAACCCACATCCCATATTAATACACACATTTGCGCAAGATGTGTAAAACATCTGCAACAATGGATGAATGGACTTGTTCTAACTTGTGCTTACTGTGCTGAGCATAAAGTAAAAATAAATCTTCGAGGTACTTCTATCGTTTCCATTTTCATTAAGATGTTACATTTGGAATCCTCATGGAATATTTTAAAAACACCCAGCCATGTAAAATGAGTTGCCTGAGTAATATAACTTACATTACATCTGACTCTTTTATGGTATAATTGTTGTGGCCCCTGTAATATTAGCCACTAGACCTGGTGGATACCGACCTCATCATGTGATTGGTTTTAACCTTTTGTTAACCTCAAGCCATGCCATCTGATAAAGGCCAGGAAATAAGAGCAGTCTCTTACCAGTGCTCCTGGGTGTAACTCCTTTATTGCAGCCCACAAAGCTCATTCATCACATCTTCAAATGTAATGTCAACTAGAAGATGTATGAAGTTCCATACTAATTATTGCTGAATAAACAGAGGTAGTTTATAGTTTTAAAGACAGGTGTTATGTTTTCATCTTGAAATTATCTGGACCAAATGAATGATCCTGAATTATTTTTTTTTCTAGTTTCTGTCGAACACACACCACTCAGTAGAATGAAAGTAGCAGGAGAACTGGATTTTTTTGTTTTTGTTTTGGACAGTCATTCTTAAGTGTAAAATTGGATTAGAAAGTAGATTTTTTTCCCCTCCAGATTGGAAGGTAAAGTTTAGTAGACATGATTATAAATCAGACTCTATGGTATTCAAGGCACAGAATGAATAAGTTGAATCTTAACCAGGTCAGCTTGCTAGAAAAAATTCTATTGTGGTGTTAGGCTGACTTTTAAAAATTAATTTATGCATGAAAGTTATAAAACTACTTGCAAGGAAAGGGAGGTTTCAGCTTATTTGATGACTGGGATTGGTGGGAAGAGCCCACTAGAGCAATGGAAGGCCCTCTTCTCCACTAAAGGAGGGGCCACAGAGCTCAGAAATGAACAGTTTACAGGACGCGCAAAAAGAGAGAGCGATGGGGGTGTAGATCATAGGGTGAAAATGGGGGGATCCAGAAAGGCACAAGCAGAGATGCCTGGGACAATGTCCACTGCTCTGAGGAGTCTGAGTCAGTGGCTGCTGCCCAGAGGAACTTTGCATGTATGTGTGAACGGACAAGACCCCACAATCACAGAGAGTCCCTCGTCCAGCTTTCTTTTCTGGTCTGATGACTGGCCAGTGCCATGAAGATGTTGATGCAAAGGTCTTGGGACTTTGTAAGGACCTGGAAGGGGAATGTAGAGACAAACAGAAGCAGGGAAAAGTGAAGCCAGAACCAAAATAAGTTTTGGAGGAAGCAGAAGAGATCCTACTGCCTGCCACTCTATAGGCAGGCGTGCACTAGGCACTCCCCGCCCACTACTGCAGAACAGGCTGCTGTTGGACTGGCAACCCTGGAGACTGAAGGCCTTTCTTCATGGAAACAGATACAGCAAAGTCAGTGGCAAGGCAAGATTCTCCACACTGCCCCACTGATGCAATTTATCCCTGACCCAGAACAGCCATTTCCGGGGATTAGAGGGTAGTTCAGTTTCTATGTTCGCTCAATCCTTTGCCTCTTTACTAAGAATTCCAACAAGAGAATGAGTTGTGAGAGTTATTTTTTTTTCTTTTTAATGCTGTTGAGGGGGCTCGTTGTTTGGAGAGAGTGAAAGTGGGAGACAAAGTTTTCAGGACAGCTGGTCAAATAGTGAACAGAATTTTTGCAAAAAAAATTGCATGAAAATTTAGTTCTATCTTTTTCATCCAAACACTGACAATTTCTTTTACAAGCTTTAGTCTTTAGTAGCCAAATTCCATGAAGGCCTTTGGGAAATCCAGGAATAATACTGTCCAATGAGCAGCTCAAATAACATTTTAGAACAGAAGGAATAGAAAATGGAAGAAAAGCCAGCAATTTATATAACTTGAAACACAGATTTGGAGGTACGTCTTTATCGGAAAAGAGTTGTGCATTTTTTGCTATATAGAGACAAGAAATGTATAGCTTTATTTTCAATATAGCAAGAGCGGGAGGACTTTGAGCTTTTCTGGTTTGGGTTGCATCACTATTCCTAAAGTTTTAGTGAAAGAAGGTTTTGCAGAATTCAGTGAATAAAAATGAAGCAATATTTGCACATGGTCAAAAAGAAATCACCTCTGGGCTAATTTCTTGCTACCCACACCAGATTATACTATATGTACTCTCGTATGTTCAGGAGAAACTGGGACCATATTATTCCAGTCAATCTTGCCGAGGGGAGTGGCAGGGGAGGGATGAGACTGAAGGCACAGCCACCTGAAATACAGTATTAATGAGCTACAGATGGCTACAGTAGTAACTCTGAGAATTGGAGACATACCTACAATATTACAGATGAATTGCAATATGCTAAACTGTTGAGTGTAGTACATTTTCCCTGTATTAAACCCTGTGGTGTGCTGCCAATTGCAGGAGATATAAAAAAAGACTATTGCCGATTAAGTGAAGTTTATATTTTAGGCTTCTTCTGTTTTATGTGTTTTTAGTATGTCACTTTGGTTAGTGCCTTGCTGTCAGCCTGTGATTGTGACTGCTAGGGGCTGGGTTTTATCTGATAGCTGAGTGGGAAGGATCTATGATTTAAAAATCAACTGTTCTTCATTCTCATTTACTTTTTTTAAAAAAAAGTGTTTGTTGAATCATTTGGCAGTATGAAGACAACAGGTCCACTACAGCACTATAGAGTTTGATCAAATATAATATACATCTGTCTGGACATATTTAGCCTGAAACCAAACTCCAGGAATGCATTGAGTTTGGTTTTGGTTTCTGCATAATGCATGGATTGTTTTGACAGCAAATTGGGAAAGGCACCTGCTCATGGATATCACGTGAAAGAGGAGGAATGGGAATGCAGCATCACTTTGAGCACAAGTAGTTTATGGCTAGTGCTAGAAGTAGTGCATTGTGGTGCTTCATTGCTCCAGAAAAAGCCATTAGAGCAGGGCAATAATGCAGTATTGTCTCATAACTGACATTCCTCTTAGACTTGTTTAGTAGAAATCGGACATAGAAGAGAACTAAGGTAGCCTAAACCAGGGCACAGTCAACAAGCAGGTCAATGACTGAAGGCAGGTAAGGAAGGCCCAAGAAGGGTTTAGCTCTGAAGTTTCTTCCAACAAAGGCAAACCATTTACAAATGAGGGCAAAAATAGGACTGGAATGTAGGGATGGGTACTGAGGGCAACTGTTAATCCTGGCAAATGTCAGCAACCTACATCGTGTGTAAGGATCTATGAGTGACTCTATTCCATTGAGTAGCATTTGTTTTAATATAAAACATAATTGTTATGTGGACAGTGGCAGTGGCCTGACCAAGAAATTTCACTAATGACCCTGGATGCAAGTGGAGTGTTTAGAAAGCGCTCAGGATTGGCCTGACATTGTTTTCATTGACGCTTCCATGAGAGCAGAGATGAGCCAATGCTGAGTGCTGTTGAAATTCCATCCCCTGTTTTTAATGTTATCCTTGCTTTGGTAATAACTAAAAAAGCAATTTCAGAGAACGCTGAGAGAGAGGACATCTTATTCGTTGGCACTTAAACTGTCATCATTTGACCAGATTGCTGAAGAAAACTTAAATTATGGAAATTAAGGTAGAAGAACAAAGAGGGAAGACGGAATTTAATTTTCATTGGGTCAATCATCCATTCATCCTGATTTTGATTACTGACAAACAAGGTAAAGCTGCATGGAGTATTTAAGTTTACTGATGCATCATTATCTCTAATAACTTGAGTGTATTAAATATTCTTGTCTTATGATTTTATGCTTTATTCCCTGCTCAAGATAGTAAAACAGATAGTAGCAACTACACCATGTGTTTGACATGCACAAATATAAGTTTGGGCATTCATGTTAAAGGTGGAGGGCAGTAATATAAGAAAAACATATAGTGAGAACTAAAATGTAAATATCTAAAAAGAATGTCCATTCTTTATTTTTTCAACCACTCAGTCTGCCTGTTTGTGGCATGAGAATTAGAGACTCGGACTAAAAGGTAAGGTAAAATCAGACTACACGTTAGCAAAGTCTCCCTGGCAGAAAAAAAAGTCTCCAGGGAAAAGCACTGTCTGGAGGATTTTCATCCCCTAGCTGAAAAAAAAAAAAAAAAAAAAAAAAAAAATTAGGAAAGGTTTTGATTTGGAATGAGATGACATGTGGAGCAGTGGTCATGCAGGGAGAAATTAAAGCCCTTTTGAGAGAGAAGTGTGCCTGAAGTTCACATTTTAATGAGATTTTTTTTTTTTTACATTCAGCAAGACATGCTCCCTTTTTGGACTCTCTAAAAGAATTGTGACCAAACAGAAGTAGGATAAAACCTATCCTAAAAGAACAGTAGAACAGATTTGATTGCTCATTGAAAGAGCTCTTGAGTGATCTCAATGTACAGTGTTAAGAGTTTGCAAATGCCTATCTGATTTAGATGACTTTCTTATTTTAGAGTAATATACCTAATGAATGATGCAATAAACACATAATGATAAATTTACATATGACATTAAACACAAAAATAGTTACCTTTTGTCTTGAATTCTTACAATATAATATTTAGATTGCAGGTTGTGCTCATGTAAGGAAGTGTGCATGAATTGGAAAAAAGAAACTTATTTTGCCCACTTATAAATTGTAGGAATTATTTACTTGTAATTTTGAATCTGGCTGAGATTTTCATATACTTGTCAAGTGAAGACTCCAACCTCCCTTGTTTTCTTGTGTTGCTATTGCCATTTTTAGTGTAGCTTTTATCTATGCAAATTACAGGGAAGGGAGATAAGTCTCCAACAAGTAGAGCTGAAGGCAAATACTCTTACGTAATTGTTCTAATTTTAGTAATTAACGACCTTTTACTCATTCTTCATGCATGCAACATGTGACACTGATGGTAAGATATTTTAGTTTAAAAACTAAAAGATTTAATGTAGCTAAATGATAACCATGTTGTGTTATTTTATTTATACACTTTAAACATTTGTATGCTTAAATATTCTCCTTCGCTACAATGTACCAATTAAGATGCATTGCAGCCTACACATTCTGGTGATCCCTCTCATGTGGTTGATGTGTAATAAAGTATGTATGTGCTGGCAAAAATATTCTTCTGCTGCCTAGAGCACATATTTAATAATAGTAATCATAGGGCAAAGGTAAAGCTGGTTGAATAATTTTCATTGGATAATTTATTTACTTAATTTTGTGATATTTTTGAGTAAAGTGTGCAACAATTTATATAAATTATTAATCCAGCTCTGGTCAAATACAGTGCTGCCATTAGCAGATAGGGGATGATTGAGTATGCTGACTTTCAACAGAAAATACTTTTCTGTATGTTTACCAAGGGTTGAAACTAAAGCTTGCTGAATTAAAAAAAAAGACATCCACTGGCATCCAATGGGCTAATGACCCAGATTCTGATCTGAGTGCGTGACAAAAGTGATAATGGTAAAGGTGGCTGGATGCCAATTTTGTGGCCCCCAGACTCTGGGACTGACTGGGGACTGGTCCAGTCTGGTACCCATCATAAGTTAGAGCAGCCCAAAAGCAGCTCCATTTTACCCACAGCTACCTGCAATCGCAAGGGGTTTTTTAGCTAGTCCTTGCTCCTAGAGAGCAAAGCTGTGTGGAGGACATTTTGGCCCAATATGGAGCTTTGATGGGTTACCGAAATGAAAAAGGAGAGTATTAAATTTACAAGTATTTCAGTGAAATAAACAAATAGGATTTTTGTTTCTAGTTCACATTTAGAATCAATTATATTAATAGTAATGACCAAATTCAGAAATAATGCATAAAGTAGCTTAAGTTAAACTCCACTTGAGCTAATGTAGACAAACCTTCTTAAATTTATTTAGACCCTACCTTCATCTGCCCGGCCCATGTGTTGAGGGGACTAAGATGTTAAACACATGCTCAAGCACTAGGTAGATTGAGGTTGAAGTGAGCACAAGGGAATCTAAGGCCAGGTCTACACTAACTAGGTAAGTTGATCTAAGTTACACAAGTTATGTTATGCAATTTAAGTTGATATATTTTGTCTATAGCATGCTATGTCGATGTTGACTTATCAAGTCTTCACCAGACCCACTAAATCAATGCAGCTGCATCAATTGCAGTGGTGCCAATTTATCCAGTAGTGAAGACAAGCCATAACTTGCATCATTTTTGAATTATTGCTGAACTCTCTCTCTAAACCATTTTTACTCATTTAAAAAATGAAAGTGAGCGTAAGTTGCCAGTGCTTGTTTGGTTATGTCTGTCTTCATCTAGGACACCATGTTGTTGTTGCCAAGTACAATAAACATAGAAAACAGGGACAGGATTACTATTTGACTGAATACACACCAAAACAGCTGTTTGGTGGTGGGAAAGGGACGCTGCTTTATGTTTTTAGTTTAGCTAAACTCATGCCATAATTGCACATGTTGTATATGTTGTTTGATACTGGTGTACTAGGAAAGATTTTTCCCATACATCTTATTCTGTTTGGTTGTGTTCTTTATGATTATAATCCTGCCTGTGGCACAGAAATTTTGGGTCAATTAACAATGCTGTATTTTATACAGAAGGAGGTTATGCCTCTTTCTTTCTTTCTTTTTTCTTTCTTTCTTTTCTTTTCTTTTCTCTCTTTTCTTTCTTTTTTTTTCTTTTTTTTCTTTCTTTCTTTTTTCTTTTTTCTCTTCTTTCTTCTTTCTTTCTTTCTTTCTTTCTTTCTTTCTTTCTTTCTTTTTCTTTCTTTTCCTTTCTTTCTTTCTTTCTTTCTTTTCAGTTTAACCAAAGTTACAGTTTCAAGTAGCCTGCAGAAACAATGTCTGTCAAATAAGCAGTGTGTGTATGTTTCATACAGCTACACCAAAAAATACAGTACAGTCAACCAGAGAACACACAGCATTCACTGAAACTATAATATAGTTCATGTCTGCCATTGCCTTTCAATTTTAGTTGTTTACAGAAGGGACTGAAGTCTTATATTTTGAATGAACATTCATTCAACTTCAAGAGGTTACTAAGGCTTCTCGGATAACATTGTAATGGGTCCAGTCACTGGAACTTCTTCACTGAACACAAGGAACTGGCCTGAAATTAAAATGGCCTCTGTCTGTATTATACAAGATCAGTTTCTCAGGAAATGGGGGAAAGCCTGAAGAAATATTTGTGTAACTTCCAGTTCTATTGTAATATTGCCAACAGACTGGTAATGATATAAATAACAAAATGGCAGGGGATTCTTCTTAAGTGTGTGCCTGTCCCCAAAAGAGGCCAAACTCCTTTTCTATGCTTAACTTGTGTCTTAGTCAAGTGAAGATTTGACAGACCCAATATAGAAAAGAGAAAACTAGCTTTAAATGCTAAAATCCCCCTTATAAATTGAAAACTGGGAGTAAGAATGACCTGCAGGAGTTAATGGTATATGGAGTCTTGTGCTCCTCTCCTTCTATAGGGGAACCAATCTGATGAGATGCTGCCTGCAGCAGATAAGCAGTATGTTTCCTCACAGCTCATAGGTGCCACCATCTTCTCTGTAGTAAGCATGTGCAAGTGGTGTTCTATACTAAAAGGGGTAAAAGGAAAGAGATGATGGGCTTTCCTCACCTCCTCCACATCTCTGGTCCCAGATAAATTTTTATTATTACACTGTGTGAGTGGCCCTCAAATAAATTCACAGATTCCATCTCAAGTGGAATAGGGGTCGGCCATCTCTAGGCTGTTGTCCTCCCTTCCCTTAGACCCTGTGGAGACTTCTCTGCTGGTCCAGGGATCCATGTTTGCAGGGATAGGAAAGGGGATGGCTGGAGAGTGGGCAAGATGGAGGCAAAACTGGAACAGATGCACATGACCACAGTAATTCCTAAACAAAAGAAAATCACCCTAAACGCCCCCCAAAGCTTTTACCATGGGAGGGAGGCCACGCAGCCCACTGTAAATTCTATGATGCTAAAATTGTGGAGTGTGAGATATTCCCTATGTGGCATGTACTCTTTCTGATTTATCAGTGACAGCTCAAAAACCACAACTTCTCCAGCATGCTTGATGATGCCCTCTGAGAAGGGGATATGCTTATAGTTGCTGGTGGGAGAGCCATGGAAGTCTGGTATCCTGGGTGGTTTGTGGAGGTAGAGGGGATCCCCATATTTAACCTGAGATCTAGATTGTGTCCATTACTCTTTGCGGTAGATTTTCAGTCATGATTATTAGATAATTATTTCAGTCATGATTATTATTCCCCTTTCCCCTGCCCCTTTACCCAGCTGGTCTGTGGGCCAGGAAACAAAATTAAGATTTTTCCCAGATAAATTAATCTCTCTCTGTGTGTTATGAAGCAGAAGAGCATGTGGCTATTAGATGTCCTGAAAACATGTGGTTTAATGGTGAACTTATGTTAAGACTTCCGGAATTAGAACATACTGAATCATGGAATGTTTGCACTTTCTCCCCAAGTGACTTAAGAGTTGGTCTGCAAGGACTTGGAATTTGGTAGTTTGGTCACGGAGATTTATGAAAATGTAAACATTTGCCCTGTTGCAAATGGACTGAAAATTGATGCAAATTACTTGGTCAAGAACATCAAAGAAAATGAGCATTTTTAAATGTTCATTATTTGAGCCAACAAACAGTGGCAAAATCATCTGTATTCCAAACATGCCCAAATAATGGCTTAGTGCTCTGAAAAGTCAATATGTTGTCATTTTAATAGATTATGTTCGGTATCAGTGGCTGACAACTGTTGTCATTGCATTGAATTGAGCTAAATCCTCCAAACGAGACACCCTTGCAATAAAGCTCACTTGTCATCATTTTTTGGCAAGCCCATTTTATTATTATGATGCTAACGACTCTCACTCGTGTACAGCATGAAGTGCCAATGTTTTCAATTCCAAACATTAAAGATGTGATGATAAAGAAGGTGAACCCTTATTAATTCTGAGAGATTTGCTTAATTGGGATACAATGTGAAGATTCTCAACAATAATAACAGATGATGGGAATAGGCACGGCAGGAGAGAGTCAGTTTCTAGTGTGAGTTTCCCTTTGCCTTCTTCTAATTGTATTACATACTGTGGGAAGTAACTGGAGTATGCATTTTCTAGTTAATTTTTCTTGACTGCATCCATCAAGCTAGTGCTCCTGGACATTTTAATGTCTGATAATGTTCCATTTGCATATGACTATAGCTGTCATTAGAGCCAATTTACACACAGGATTTGCTTCTTGAAGTGCCAACGTCTGAATTTTATCTAGAGAGAAATAGGGTCAGGAAAGTTTAATTGATTGTATAATGCAATTGAAAAGGCTGGCAGGGATCTAGGGCAATCTTGGGACAGCTGTCTGAGTCATCAAAAATAATGCATATAACAGCTGTGATAACAGCAGGATTATGATTAGATATACAGCATTCAACACAAGATTGAACAAGGGCTGGAAAACAGAAAAAAGGTGTGTAAGTCAGTTGTGATAAATCACTACAAGAGTTTCTGGCAGGAGTGGGTTTAAACTTTCCATCTAACCTCCATGTGGTGTAAATTCAAAGTAGCTTAAAAGGTATTTAAAAAATCTTCCACCAAAAGCTGATGAATTTTCTTCACAAATAGCAGTTTGTTGCCTATATGCCCTGAATAAATATTGTAACAATCTTAACAAATATTTAGGTTTCAGAGTAGCAGCCGTGTTAGTCTGTATTCACAAAAAGAAAAGGAGTACTTGTGGCACCTTAGAGACTAACAAATTCTCTGTGTGTGTGTATATAAATCTCTCCTCTGTTTTTTCCACCAAATGCATCCGATGAAGTGAGCTGTAGCTCACGAAAGCTTATGCTCTAATAAATTTGTTAGTCTCTAAGGTGCCACAAGTACTCCTTTTCTTTTTAACAAATATTTAGTTGTATATGGCTAAAATGTTGCATGCCATTGCCATTAAGTATCACTTGGCAATGGTGGGAAACAGAACTCATATTTTCCTGCTCCAAATTCATAGGCCTTTGCAGTATAGGGCCTATGACACACATTCATGAAATTCTAATTCTATCCAGTAGAGGGAGTGGCACACATACAACTAGCCAGACAACTTCCATGTGTACATACTGTAGATACAATTTTGCTTTCAGAGGTTTGTATTTTATATTGTACTTTGAAGGATGAAAACTTATTTTTACATGTATACTTACTGTGTGGGTTTAGTCCTTTTCTCTTTCAGCCAAATCATTTATCATGTTGGTTGGCACTTAAGCTTTGACTTCTATAAAATGATTTAGTATGCAAGTGTCACATCAGTGAGATTATGAAATTATGGCAAATAGTTTATCAATTGTGCTTTAAAAGTACTGTCTAGTTCACATTATGCATAGCAAAGAGGTACTCGAGTGAGTCATCTAAAAATTGTCAGTTGTTTGCAGCCTGGAATTCTGTCTCTTATTTACAGAGATTGATACAAGACACAATGGAGATGGTAATTATTTATATGATGACTTCATTTATATTCTCTCTTACCAGGTTTATAATGGATAAAATCTGAAGATGCAAAGGGCATGTGGTTATACAAATTTAGGTAAAAACTATTTTACACCTCATCACTCACAATTCAGTTTACTCTTGGTTTTAAGATTGTGCAGCTAGTATACTGAATACATGATGTTTATTCTACAGTCACCATGTGAAAAAATAAAGGTAACGCTGGAGATAAGTGTGTAACTTCAGCATTTGTGTATGCTTTACATTTAATCAACAGAACATACTTTTACTCAGTAAATTTTGTTATGAAATTCACAAAAATTAAACCAGAGATTTTTTTTATATTGGTATAAAAAGTTTGTGGTGATTCAAAATCATAGGAACACCCTCCTGATGTAATGGTAACAAATGTAGCCCAGAGCGACTTATTTTTCCCACAGATGAATGGCGTTTGTTAACAAATGCTTTAGCATCAGACAGGAAAGGGAGCCTTCTTATCTGACAAATCACTCGAACAAAGGTAGCAAATAAGTTGATCAAATACCACTTAACTTCTTGTTATGCTCCTGTGTTTGCAAGACAGAACTTTTTATGTTTGTAATGAAACTTTGCAACTGTCCCATGTACTGTAAGAGAAGCAGGAGCCTTGCAATCTTTTATTTATTTAAGATTCCCAGCTCACTGCTTGATTTAGAAGCAGGTTTTGGCATAGGCAGGCCCCAACTGCAGAGAAGCTTGTATTTGTGCCAACTTGTTTTCCCACCCAGAAGTGTCAGTACACTGAAGATCATGTCATAATCAGTATTTAGCAGATGTACTATAGGCTTAATTTATGCAGGCATTGTAGAATTTTGTTGCAGGTATTTCATGTAACTGTAACATCCTTATTCTTCATAGCAGGCATGTATAAAATCTCTGCAAGGCAAAATATATTCTGCTTTATTTATTGTTAGCAAATAAAAATAACATGATATTCAGTCAATAGCCTCAAAAAGGCTTTAGGGAAACATATCCAAACCAATAATTAACAGTGGGTATCGCACAATATTCTGGCAAGGCATACTGAAAGGCACAATTGGCAAGTTTGGATGGCTTTTATTAGTGTTGGTGGTTATCAAATGACCCATCTAATGCCAATTAACAATTATCTTCTAGTTCAAATTCCCATCCTCTTTGGGATTGCTTTGTTCCACACTGATGCCCCAACTGCAGCAAAAACAGGTCATTTGATAGTCTTTCTGAACCAAAATGAAAATGCATCTGGGAAATAATGGGAAGAAGCACAGCATGTTTATACGTTTTAGCTCTATATCTATAAGGCAGGCAATGCTGGCGTTAGCCCTTTACATGGATTACAGATGAAAATATCAATAATGACCAAATAATTTTATACCCAATCCAGCTAATAAGGGTTAACTATCTGGGGGGAAAAAGACCCAGCCTACCTAAAAGCTTAAACACCAGCTTGAAACTTCAAAGAGGCATAAACTTAAATGAATAAAGGCCACTGCAATTCCAAATAAATGTGTCTACACAGGGAGTTACACTGGTATAACTACAGTGGTATACTGATCACAATAATTTGCAGATAAACTTCCCCATGCAGACATGTCCGTGAGAACCTGAGACAGATGTGTCTGTAAAATCCACTGTAAGGTCTGACCAGGTTTAGCAGACTTTCACTCACTGCTGCCTTTAGATTTTTTAGATGCAGGAGCTTCTCTGCTATTTGAGTCAGGGAAACTCTGGAACATGAGTATATAAACAGTGGTTGACCTAGCAGAGACTTCCAGACCTGCTGCAAATCTGCAATGCACCCTTTGTGATATCAACAAAAGCAGAGAAAAGGGGCCTTTCTGAAGATTAAAGAGGGGGCTGTTTTGGGGATCAGGAGGGGAAAAATGAAAGTGGGATGAAAACAACTGGATGTAAGACAGAGATCAGTCACGGAGGAAGCAGAGGATTAGTTCATGGGAGTTGGGACAGGAAAGAGTGAGGTTAGAAGAAGAATGTGGTAAAGCTTGTGGAAGGAGGAAAATTCTGCGATAGGGGAGCCTTCTGGAGTTTCCTGCAAATGTGGAGGGTCTTACCCACTCTTCCTCTCAAGTAAGAAACAGTGACTCTGGCCCCCAGACCTCATGCATATTTCAAGAGACTGCAAAGCTAGTGCCATCCAGGCTGATGCCCGGTGCCTTTGTGCTGGCTCCAAGATTTCTTGTGGCTGTTTCCGGTTCCTTGGTAGTATACCTCTCTGGGAGCCTTGCACTTCTGGCTGCTTTCAGGACCCATAGAAATGCAGGTAGCATGGTGCAGAGGGGGGCATGAAGAGGTAACACAGCAAGGGTCTGTTACCTTTTTGCCAAGTTCTTACTGGGTCCAGTGGGGATAATGTGCTTCCCCAGGCTCTCCCTATAGCCACAGAGCATGTGCATGTCTGATACTCCCCACTCTATCCCCTCACACATAATATATCTATGCAAAGAAGAAGATCTCTCTCCCCCACCACCACCTCCCAAAATGTGTAAGTATGGGATAAGTTAACCTCACTTCCTCAGCTTGGAAAGGAGAAGGATTGGATTTGGAGAAGACTTCTAAAGTTTTGTATGAAGACTTATCCAAACCTCTGAACCTTTGGGGGTTTGCTCATCCCTAGTATTGTAGATGTATCCTACGTTAAGGCAATATCACAGTATCAATAACAACTTTGCTCTCTTAGCTCCCAAGAAGACATTGTTACATTTTCACCTTTGGGGCGTGTTTGTAAGGAAAGTTTCTACTCTGTGTAACTGACGTGGAGCCCACAAAGGATCTATATTACTATTGATTTTCTTTTATTTCATGAGAGCTCTCAGAAGAGGCTTGTATGAGTATTAATTTAATTATAAGACAGCTAAGTGTTTATCAGAGTTGTCAATCATATTTAAGTCTTGTCAAAGGCAGGTCATATTCTCAGCACAGGAATAAAAGACAACAGCATGAAATTTTTTGCTTGGGATTAGGGCTGTCGATTAATTGCTGTTAACATGTGTGATTAACTAAAAAATAATAAATCACGATTAATCATGATTAAAAAAAATTTAATCGGACTGTTAAACAATAGAATGCCAACTGACATTTATTAAATATTTCTGGATGTTTTTCTACATTTTCAAATGTATTGATTTCAATTACAACACAGAATACAAAATGTACACTGCTCACTTTATATTTTTATTACAAATATTTTCACTGTAAAAATGATAAACAAAAGAAATAGTATTTTTCAATTCACCTTACACAAGTACTGTAGTGCAATCTCTTTATCATGAAAAGGGCAACTTACAAATGTAGATTTTTTTTGTTACATAACTGCACTCAAAACAAAACAATGCAAAACTTTAGAGCCTACAAGTCCACTGAGTCCTACTTCTTGTTCAGCCAATCGCTAAGACAAACCGGTTTGTTGGCATCTATGGGACATAATGCTGCCCTCTTCTTATTTACAATGGCACTTTGTAGCCGGCATTGCAAGGTATTTACATGCCAGATATGCTAATATTAGTATGCCCCTTCATGCTTCGGCCACCATTCCAGAGGACATGCTTCCATGCTGGTGACACTCATTAAAAAAAAGTGTTAATTAAATTTGTGACTGAACTTCTTGGGGGAGAACTGTATGTCTCCGGCTCTGTTTTACCCGCATTCTGCCATATATTTCATGTTATAGCAGCCTTGGATGATGACCCAGCACATGTTGTTCATTTTAAGAACACTTTTGCTGCAGATTTGACAAAATGCAAAGAACATGCAAATGTGAGATAGCTACAGCACTCGACAGAATCTGAAGTGCCATCCAAAGTCTGAAAGGGATTGAGGTGTGGAACATGCTTTCAGAAGTTTAAAAAGAGCAACGCTCTGATGCAGAAACTACAGAACCTGAACCACCAAAAAAGAAAATTAACCTTTCTGCTGGTGGCATCTGACTCAGATGATGATCATGAACATGCGTCAGTCCACAATACTTTGGATTGTTATTGAGCAGAACCCGTCATCAGCATTGTCCTCCGGAATGGTGGTTGAAGCATGAAGGGACATCTGAATCTTTAACGCATCTGGCATGTAAATATCTTGCGATGCCAGCTACAACAGTGCCAGGCGAACACCTATTTTCACTTTCAGGTGACGTTGTGAACAAGAGGCGGGCAGCATTTTCTCCTGCAAATATAAACAAAATTGTTTGTCTGAGCGATTGGCTGAACAAGAAATAGCACTGAGTGGACTGGTAGGCTCTAAAGTTTTGCATTGTTTTGTTTTTGAGAGCAGTTATTTTTTGTACATAATTCTGCATTTGTAAGTTCAACTTTCATGATAAAGAGATTGCACTACAGTACTTTTATTAGGTGAATTGAAAAATACTATTTCTTTTTTTTTACAGTGCAAATATTTGTAATAAAAATAAAGTGAGCATTGTACACTTTGTATTCTGTTATAATTCAAATCAATATATTTGAAAATGTAGAAAAATCCAAAATATTTAAATGCTATTCTGTTGTTGTTGTTTAACAGTGTGATTAATCGCGGTTAATTTTTTTTAATTGCTTGACAGCCCTACTTGGGTTATGAGGCAGTTACAAACCTCTCCCTCCCTTCCAGAAGCTGAGGAAAACACCTGGGTTAGATGGGGGACTGAAGGAGGGGAATGGCTTTAACTGGAGAAGGTTACTGCCCAGGTGGCTAGAAATACGGATGAGCTCTCTCTAGTCTTTGTGTTATCTCTATAGGGGGATTTAAATCCTTGGAGCGAAGTTCCAATAGTTGAGGGGTTTTATGTCAGCAAATATGATGTGGTAGTTCTACATACCTGGATTGTTCAGACTTCTATCATACTTGAATTACTGGACACATTCTAAATACCTGGATCATAAGATGAAAAATGAAAATTTATATCATGTACTGAACTACCGGATTATAAATGCAATGATTGTAAGTATATTAACATTAACTCTTCAATACATAAATATAATGCATCTTGAATACAAAGTAAAATATAAACATTATTTAGAAGTGAGAAATAATATAGGTCTTTGCACGATCAAGGATAGTTGCAAACATGATGTTATAACCAAAGAAAACGTAAAATAGAACGTCTGACATATCCTGCTAAATACATATAGATCCTCTTCCTCCTTTGCCTTCAGCTGCTTTTCAAAGCAGTTGGAAAACTAGAATTACCAGCTACCTGTGGATTCTCCTAGTATGTCATCCTTCTCATGTCTGTAGGGAGAGTGGGAGTGATGGGGGTATGACCAAGGCAAACGGGTGTATTCAGAAACCAGAATGCCCTTTCACTTCAGCTAGATGCTTGGGGGTCTGTTGCAGGGAGACAGGAATTAGAGCAGCCCTGAGGCTGCTGAAGTTGTGCCTTGGGCTTAATCTGACTGCCTCCAAGATCAGGGAGCTGCAAAGGTGGCCCTAATGCCACTTTTGATCACCCCCTTGGCTGTACTAAGCACAGTGAAGGCTGAGGATCTAGCCTTCTATTTAGGTATTTTGATGGAATACTGTAATCTGAAATGAGGTGTGTGTGTGTGTGTGTGTGTGTGTGTGTGTGTGAGTGTGTGTATAAAACCATTTGGAAAAATCATGTACAACTGTGTCCTGTAAAAGAAATAGCCATGGGTTCATGATATTTACCTACAAGCACCTCTGGCACAATTTGTGACCACTTGTAAGTCTGGAGTATGAGAGAGAGGTGGCTCACAGTGCTTACCAGCTGGGCTACTACTACGCCACAGAGCAGGTTTTATCATCTTCATGCAGCTTTTATTTCAGGGCTCACAATTTACAAGACTTGCTGGGAAGCCAGAGGTGCTTGTGAACCAAGAGCGTGTAAATTAAGTCACACACTAGCTGTGCCAGGATGTGGAGTCACTGCCATGAACTGTAGCTGTTTCTAGCTCTGAGTCCTTCAGACTCCTGTGAATTATGAACTCTGCTATCTTCTTGGTTGATGGAGATTAAAGCACCTACTAATTACTAAAAGAATTTGTAAATGCTGTAAACCATTCTGGAGATCATGGGTCTGATATGAAGCCTACTGAATGCAATGGAAAGACTCTATTGGCTCTACCAGTTTGCTGGTGCCATTTATAAGCTTTGTGATTTTTAGATAGTGACTCATTAAGGTCTAGCTCATCCATAAATCAATCCAACAGCGGGTAAAAACAGAACCATTTTGTCAATTGTTACATAACTTTTGTGTGAGAAATTTGGCTTAGAACTGCCAGAATTAATCACCAACTCTTTGCCTAAGGCTGAAGCTAAACTTACTCATTCTTACTCTGAAGACAAGAGAAGATAATATTCCTGGGGATGGGGAGAGTCAGTTCTCATAGAAAGATTGGGAGTGGAAGGGAAGGCTCTGGAGTGGTGATTACTGCCTGAATTGCATTTTACAAAAACGTGGTTTTTGCTCGGGGGGATATTTCTAAGCAACATGCATAATCAAATATCTATATCAAGTTAAAGTATCCACCATATGGGATGGATTTGGTTGGGGGGAGGGGTTTGAGAGTAAAATGGTGTGATTTTTTTTAAAAAAAATATATTCTGAGATGTGAGATTTGGATTTTATACAAGTGCAGTTTTTAAAATGGATAACATGGAATGGCAGCTCAGGTACCAAAAGGACACCAGTGTGGGCAGAGTATAAAATATCCCAGAGGTGGGCATCTCTACAGTCACACCAAAGACTCTGAAGAGAGACCCTAAATGTGGTGGTTTCTACAAATAAGTGCCAAATGCCTTTCAGTTAATCTGACGCTTTGGGGTTCAGCTCAGACCAGTAAAGGGTTGTGTCACTATCTGTCCTGCAACTCTGGGTGTCTTAAATGCTGTGTTGCAGTGGCTCACGGTCCTGACGCCAACAGACCGCATACAAGCATACAGGTAACTCTGGCTTCCACCACGCAGTGTGTGTGAGTTTGTTTTGCAAAGTGACCCCCAACACCCTCCCGCTCCTGAATTTCTCCAAAACTCCAGTTTCTCCCGTTAAGTTCATTGCTCCTTTAAAAAGACAATACATTGCAGCTCATTCATTTAATTGGGGTTTGACAAACACTCTTATTTCAATCACCGCAGTGAATTGGTTTATAGTAAAAGAAAAACAAGTTTGCTAAACAAGTCATAGGTTTAAATGATACCAAGTATAAGGAGTAAAGATAGAAAGGGTTACAAGGCAACCAAAGTAAAAATGATCTTCTAAGACTAAACGCTGCTTTAACAAATTAGTGTCTTGTTCAAATAAGTGTTTCTCACATGATCTTTTCAGCATGGCTGACCAGGTCAAGACCCAACATATGGAGCTCAAAGCACAGGGCTGCTTTGACTCCTCAGGTGGAGGATAACTCAGGGGTTCGTGCCCCCTCTTTACAGTCCAGTCAACCTTTGAAATGTATTCTTCTGAAATGTATCCCCAGATAAAGTTCCTTTTTCCTGCTGGGCGTAGATGCCATGTTGTCTGGTGTAGACTCCATGCTGATTTCTCCGCTGCCAGTGATTTTCACAATGCAAATGATCTCTTCCTGCAACCACCAATACAAATGAATAGCCCACTGAATTTGGCCACAGCTATTTGAGGTGCTGGCCTCTTCGCTTTGACTGGAGAACCTGTTTATGAATTCCCACTGATATGCCTGGTTTAAACACATTGTACAGCTATATTTCCAAATATATCTATAAAGTCCTTTGTGGGTTTATCATACATACATCACACAGGAATATTCATAATCAGGGAGTCATTAGTTTTCCAATGATATACAACATGCCACCTTTTTGGGTAAATATGACAACAGTGCCCCAACTAGCACTGGGGGTCCCTAAGAATCACAGTTACCAAGCCCTCTGTTGCCTGGGTATGTAGGCACTCTGCTTTGTTTTCACTTCATTTTTTTTTTGAAGCAAACTCCTACTACTTAGGATTGTGCTCCGAATATAGACCATTGATGTACTTGGAAGACTTAGTCTTATTTTAAGCTATTTACTTTTTGATTTTCTGCTTTGGCATTTAGTATTTGACCATATGTACATTTTTTTTTAAACACGGAATTGTACAGTGTCAGGTTTTCACTCACTCATAACATAAAAATTCAATCCAGGCCTTGGAAAAAAGAAGTCTGACGATATCTAGAATGCTGTGTTTGAGGATAGTAGTGGTGGGGGAGGGCAGTAATTAAAAATCTAAGAATAGAAGCTAATTATGAACAATTCAGGCAGAGCTTTGTTTAGAAAATGTATCAGTAGAAAATGGATAGGTGACTAGATTAGCCCTGATGGCAGTTTTTACATATACTAGTCTCTCTTTCATGAGTAATCATTAGCAATTATAATGAAGGCTTTAAATCACATGGGATGGGACTATGCTGTCATATGAATACTAAACAATGGTATGTTCCCAGCCAGAGGGAGAAAATAACTTTATGATACAGTGATAAACTCCATTGCTCAAATATTTACCTGGACTCTTTGTTTATCTTATCTATATTTTAACTCAGGGTTCAGTAATTACAATGTTTGAATACCAGGGTTCACTGCACAAATGCTTGTTACCTTGCGTAAACCAAGTGCAGAAGAAGCAATTATGCTTTTAGAGAAGTATGACTTAATATGTTTAATTGCCAGTATTACTATTAATTGTTAAAGAAGTAAAAAGATATCTGGAAGATAGGTGGATAAAATTAATGGTGCGACACTCTCTATACGCTATTATAATGGTGCAACTGTATTTGGAGGTTGTCTGTATCGTTGATTGATTCCAATTATTTCCCACGTCTGAAGGGTTTTATGCATTAATAATTGGGCAGGACTCTCAATTGTGCAGGACTGCAGTGACAGAGCTTAACACCTGTAATAGTGCTACCTATCTGGAGCTGTTAATAAACCAAGCCAAGTTGAAAACCAAGCCTAAGTCTGCATGGTCATATCTCCCTGAAAGGAAGATAGTCAAGTGGTGAAGCAAGAGAAGGCTAAATCTACCTGGCAAAACCATTGTTTGATTTTGATCCTTTTTATTAAAGTGGTACAAGTCTCAGCTAGATTTTTGGCTCAGTTCAAAGGCAATGTATACTGGTTTCTAGTTGAACTTAATAATGGTATTAATTATGTTGCTGTAGCATCCAAAGCCCAAATCAGGGTTTGGGCCTCACTATGTTAGGTGCTGTACACATACAAGATGTAACCCTTTGCCACAAAGTACGTACAGTTTAAAAGACACCCCCCCCCCACCCCCCAAAGCCCCAAACCTGACAAAGGATGGAGGAAAAGACACAACTGACAGGAGACTAACAAATTTATTTGAGCATAAGCTTTCATGAGCTACAGATCACTTCATCGGATGCATCTGATGAAGTGATCTGTAGCTCATGAAAGCTTATGCTCAAATAAATTTGTTAGTCTCTAAGGTGCCACAAGTACTCCTTTTCTTTTTGCGAATACAGACTAACACGGCTGCTACTCTGAAAACTGACAGGAGCAAAGTGATCAGGGTGATGGGCATATTGTGTTAGTTTCACTTCTTTTATTCATTTCTTTATTTTTATGGGGAAGGTTTGAGTAAGCAGGAATAGTTGGAGGGGATCTGTATTCTGCAGCAAGGGAGCAGGAAAGGGGAAGAGGGGCATTGGAGGAGAGGGAGGGAAGAGTGGTATAAGAGGGACTATGATTGCAAGGGGGCGGGGTAGGGCGGGAGAACTCTGGGACAAATCACCAATTAGCAGACAGAAAAAAAAATTCTGGGATTAAACTGCAAAAAGCAGTCTGCTGACATCATGGGCAGCCAGGGATTATGAAGGTGTGTGACCCAAGAACCTCTTAATGTCAACTGACAAGGGGTGTGGGTGTGGGAGTCTCCTGATTCTGATGTGTACACCTGGTTCACCAAAGAACATCATGTGAGGTCTCAAATGAAAACCATTGTCACATTGGTCATCGGTATTAGTGTACATGTATTGGACAAGGAGTTGTGTATCTATAGCAGAAAATTGTGTTTTTAAGCATATAAATTAAAAGCAGGTAATTGAAAGGGCAAACTGCCTTAGACCAGTTCCTCCAGACAGGAAGTAAGAAACATGTATCTCTCTGTTGGGACATAAACTAAGCATTGTAAGCTAATGCAATTGATGTCTGTTTACATACTAAGTCAAATGTTAATGCAAAGATGGTGAAATCAAAAGGAAAGGAACATGCAGGGGGAAAAAACAATCCACAAAGGATTATGAGCAAAGACAATGAATTTTGGAGGTATTTCTAGAAGGCAAAGAAGATACCTTATCATTCTGCACAAAGGAAGTAAGCAGAGACGGTGCATTTGCGCTCACAAATGTGGGATACGAACCCATCTTGGCTGAAAATGCAGAAGAGGACTTTGGATGAGATAAACTTCTTTAGACAGGGGTTTAACCTGTTAATATGCTTTTTAGAGACTAAATTTATGATTGTTTGATATATAACCATTTGTTTCCAATATCTTTACTCATGAACTCCTGAATCTCTAGTCTGATGACCTTATTCCTGTTTTCAATATAAATATCTCAGTGCTGTGGTGTTAAGCAAAGGGCTGGTTATGACAAGCTGGTGTCCTGTTCCTAAAGGACTAGCAGATGTGTTAATTCTGAGAGTGCTCAGTGGATAAGGGGATGGACACTACAGGGAACGTGCTGAGTATTTTGGGGTTGATGTGTACCTGTTGCTTCCTGTACTGAGAAAGCAAGGTCTGCGGACACCGGGGAAGGCACTGCTTGTGCTGCCAGAGGCTGTTGGCTTCAGGGAGCTGATCCAGAGCAGGCACAGACAAGATTCTTTCATGCTAAGGGCAGGTAGTTTTAACCCTGGGGATCATCACAAGGTGTCAGAAGGGGGGGAGACAGGGGTCCCTGGCCACCTTCTCCTTCTGGGTGCATCCCTGCCTACTGGCCCCATTGTCGCCCCTCCCCACAATAGGTTGTTTTATGTACTATGAATAATGTACTATTCAATGTGAGTAAAGGTATCAAACTCTGGCGGCAAACAAAAAACACTCTGCCCCAAAATCAAGGATGGCTTTTTAAATGAGAATGAGATCATGCCAGTGCATGGTCACCCTGCTCCTACCAAACTCCCAATCATGAATTTGCAGATCTGTGAGGTCCTTATCAAAAACTCTCACCTTGCCCAGCAGAAGGAACAAACGGGTATAGAAAGGCTGATTTGAGAATATAAGGGAGTACACCAGGCGCCTTTTCAATGGATGCACATCTGTAACATGCATGCAATCCGATTCTGCCAGTAGCATGGTCACTCATTTTATAAGATTTCTAAAGTCTGTTAACAGTAAAAGGGAAACATTTGAGCATGAAAGGCACAGTACATCTGATGCTGATTGAGATTAAAATGTCTGTTTTTTCCCCTCAGCCATCAGATAATAGTGTATATATTGTGGATAAACAAACAAGCCTCTGTCCTTAATTGTTCATACTTCTTTATATGTAAAGATGAATGAGTTTGCTCAGATTCTGTTACTGTACCTGCTAAAGCAAACTTTGCATATTGTACAGTACCTCAGCCTCCTGTTTCCTGGAATATTATCCTGAAAGGAGCCAGGATTTTATTTTCTTAGCTCACTTGAGCGTCTGGAAAAAGATTCTTCACCCTTCTTTGATACTAAACTGCTCAAGATAGTTAAGACCAAAGCAGACTGTGAAGAACTTCAAAAAGATCTCACAAAACTAAGTGATTGGGCAACAAAATGGCAAGTGAAATTTAATATGGATAAAAGTAAAGTAATGCACATTTGGAAAAAATAACCCCAACTATACATACAATATGATGTGGGCTAATTTAGCTACAACTAATCAGGAGAAAGAACTTGGAGTCATTGTGGATAGTTCTCTGAAGATGTCCACGCAGTGTGCAGCGGCAGTCAAAAAAGCAAACTGGATGTTAGGAATAATTAAAAAAGGGACAGAGAATATCTTATTGCCCTTACATAAATCCATGGTACGCCCACATCTTGAATACTGCGTACAGATATGGTACCCTCATCTCAAAAAAGATATACTGGCATTAGAAGAGGTTCAGAAAAGGGCAACTAAAATGATTAGGGGTTTGGAATGGGTCCCATATGAGGAGAGATTAAAGAGGCCAGGACTTTTCAGCTTGGAAAAGAGGAGACTAAAGGGGGATATGATAGAGGTCTATAAAATCATGAGTGGTGTGGAGAAAGTGAATAAGGAAAAGTTATTTACTTGTTCCCATAATATAAGAACTAGGGGCCACCAAATGAAATTAATGGGGAGCAGGTTTAAAACTAATAAAAGGAAGTTCTTCACTCAGCACACACTCAACCTGTGAAACTCCTTGCCTGAGGAGGTTGTGAAGGCTAGGACTATAACAGGGTTTTAAAGGGAACTGGATAAATTCATGGAGGTTAAGTCCATTAATGGCTATTTGCCAGGATGGGTAAGGAATGGTGTCCCTACCCTCTGTTTGTCAGAGGTTGGAGATGGATGGCAAGAGAGAGATCACTTGATCATTACCTGTTAGGTTCACTCTCTCTGGGGCACCTGGTATTTGCCTCTGTCAGCAGACAGGATACTGGGCTGAATGGACCTTTGGTCTGATCCAGTATGGCCATTTTTATGTTATGTTTTTTATTCAAGGGGCAGGACAAAACACTAATCTTGTGGAATGCTGAAATAAATGGAAATTGCCTATATGAACTGAACTTTAATATGTTTTATGCAGAAGAAGAGCTCTGTGTATGCTTGAAAGCTTGTCTCACAACAAAGTTGGTCCAATAAAAGATATTCCCTCACCCACCTTGTCTCTGTAATATGTTTGACATGCAGCAAAATGTGGATTAAGCAGTATTTGTCATGTCATCTTCCCAATGACAGGCTTTCCTGTAAATAACGTATACTATATACCCTGAAACAATGATGCCTCTCTTCCTACACTGAATTGAGTGGGGTCTGTCTGCTTTGACCCTTCTGTGTGGTGTATGTGTTTTTGTTTTTAATTAGGGCATTGAGATTTGAGTTTCTATATGTGAGAGAGGTTTTTGTCAGTTGGAATTTCTGTAGTCTTCTCCTTAAGCACTTCTGAAAGCCCTGTTTAATACTCCAACAGTATTTTCTGCCCACAGTTGTAATGTAGACAAATTCTGCTCACCTACACATCTGTTGTCCTCTGTAGTGAGCTGATAAGGTATCAGCATATCTAAACGAGAAATACATGAATGAACTCCTTTAGCTCTATTCTTCTCTTCCAGTGATTTGTAAGTGTTAAAGCACTCATCTGTTCTGGCAGTTAATATATGCAGCCTCTCAATAGCTAATATCCTGTCATAGGCAGTGCAAACCAGTTTAATCTGGTTCATCACTGTATCAAGTAGTTGAGAAATTATAGGTGAAATGAAGAATTCATTTGCCAGCAGGGAAACTAGAGCCCACAGTGTTGAATTATACAGTGAAAGCATTCCATGGAAGATTGTCTTTTGCCAAAATATCTATTGTTTGTTGCAAACATAGATTGGTCTCTGCTCTTTACACCACTATGTAGTACTTAAAGGTCTGTTAATTTGCAATATGAACTTTGATGTTTTGAGGATTTAAAACACAACTGCAAAAAATCTGCACTGAACTTTAACTTGGGAGAGACGGCCAAAAAAGTGACTATTTATTATTTCTGTAGAGACTGTCACTTTTGATTCTGGGGGAAAGGGGTGTCAGTTTTGTTTGTTTTTTTTGCTGTTGCAATATAAAATTAAAAGTTTGAATCACAAATACTATTTTGCCCTGATAAAACTCAGAGAAAATAACGGAGCATAAAAATTTGCACCTAACCCAAAAATCTGGTGAAATTAACCTTTTTGCCACTTTTGTTGCCAGCCTGTCTATTCTCCTGAGCTCTCACTAGTGTTTCGACAACTTCCCCTCCTACTCTTATCAATGATTAGAGCTTTTATCTTTAAAGAAGAGATGCTGGACCAAGGTGAATCTGTTAGGGCATGGTGCCCATGCTTTGAAATCTGCTGTGCTCTGTTATTTGGTGCGTCCCATGTTACACTATGCATTGAAGTGACTGAAAGTGGGAATCCTGAGATAGCACATGCCTTGACTCCTGAATGAGATATGGAGCTCAGAAAGAGGGTCATAATAAGAGAATGGGGTGGGAGGATCCAGGGTATGTAGGAGCCACAGTTGGGGTCCAGCGATGGTGTGCCAACTAATAGATTTTCAGAGATGTGAAAGGTGGTGCAGACCTAGGACTGAAGGAGGGGAGTTTTAGTGAATAGAACTGGTGGGTGGGAAGAGCCACAATAGGTTTGGAGATTCTGGTAAACACGTATTTTTTGAACCTCGTTTATCCATGATATATTTCATTTAGGTCTTATACTCCCCTCATTGCTCATTTCTAGAGCCTTTCAGCAGTGCATTAAGTGAAATGACTAACGTGTTGTGTGTGATTCATTCTTTTGCTCATCCTTTCCTTGGGGAAACTTCTATGCAGTATAATATTTTTGTTTTGGTTGGTGTGACAGAGTGCTAGGCAAGGAAGGCTGAGTCAGCACTCTGTTCACAGCAGCTCCAACCAAACAAGGCAGAATGAAGCTGACTAAGCAGAGCTGTGCCTGATTTGTCGGTGGGGCAGGGCAGAAAAGCTAATTAAGCCATTAGCCAGAGCCCACAAATAGGCACAGGAAGGAAGTGGAAAAGGGGGAAGCAGGCAGCACAGGGGGAGAGATTGCTCTTTCCTGCTTGTTACAGGAGCTGTATATGTTATGAAGGTGGTAGGATTCCATTTGTAAAATAAACTGCACAAGGTGTTGGACCAGCATAGGGATCTCCGAGTAGTTTGTAGACCGTGACAGAAGCAGGTGCCAGGAGGCCCTGGTACAGTTTTTTTTAAATTTATTTTATTTTAAATGTTCATATTGTGATGTGTAGGTATTGGAGAAGGCAGGTCAAATAAATGTACCTCACTTTGAGCAGTAGGTGGTAAGGTCCTCAGTTTCTATGGGAGTTTGTTCCACACTCTAAGATGAGCCCATGAGAGAGAGAGAGGGAGCTGTCTCCTGTACAGATGGGCATGACCTTTTTGGGAAGAGAGTTTCATTGTACCAGATGAGTGGAGTTGACCACTGTCTTCATCCCAGAGCTTTAGGTGGTCTTCTAGATATGCTGGCCCCAGGCAACTGAGCATCTTGAGCTTGACTTGATATTCTCTGGGATGCCAGTGAAGGACAGCTTTGATATGTGTGTGCATGGCAGACTGTGTGGCTGAAGAGTAGTTGCCAATTTTTGTTGGATGTGTTCCTGCAGATTTCATCATGATGTAATCTCTAATTAAAGATTAATCTTTACTTCCTGGAGACTCCAGGCCAATCTTGGAGCATTGGCAACCCTTCTGAAGAGGCGTGCTGCAGGATTCTATACTAGTTGGGGTTTCCTGAGGGCTGATGGTTTTGTGGGATTTAACAGTGAAATAGAGTAGACACCTAAAAGAACCTACTCTTCCACCAGAGAGGGCGAGCTATCCCAAAGCTGTACAAAGATTTCTAGTCAGCAGCAGCTCAGAGCTGTGCATTGCTTTTGGTGATATCTTGTGACGTTTCCAACTTAACTCATTAGAAGTGCCCAGATTCTTCATGAATTAACCAGTGTTCATAGTCAAATGAACTTTTTTTTTAAAAAAAGCCCGTATTGAATAAATGTGTTAGAAAAGGTATATGTACACAGTTACCAGGAGTCTGTCCTTCTCTCTCTCTCATGGGCTTTATAGGCTTTAATGAGGAGGAACAGTTGGGCCAATAAGCGTGGGAAGTTGTTTGTGTGCAGTATTTTGCACATTGCCTTACTGTTACTCTCCTGGATGGCTGAAAACCTAGGAACATGCAGATGCTGCTTGTCACTTCCGGTATCACTTTTTATTTGCCACCCCTTTCAAGATGCACAGCAGCTTGCTCCTGTGTTAACAGAACCAGGAGGGGTGGACCAGGTACAATGCCTCCCTTTCTATGCTAAAACTAGTTTGTGGTTCATTGCTTTTCAATGCTGCAGAATTACTGTAAGAGGGGCAGCATGCTATATCCAACACCTATTCAGAATCTCAAAGGAAACCCTGTACACCTGCTGGGGATGAGCAATAATGATGATGATCATTTTGCCGGCTGTATAATGATCAGCATGGTCCTTACAGCTCATTTGGTGGTTAGCATGTTAGCCTTGATAAAAGGACTCTCACCGGAAGTAAATTTAAAAAAAAAATGTGCCCACTGCATTTGAGTACCTTGTTTTGAGGACACTGTGCCTATTCTGCCCCCAGGCCTGAGGCACAAGGCTGACCTATTACCTTGCAGGTCAGATTCTCAAGGTAAAGTTGAAAGTTGTATTTGAAAACAATTGGTGAGGAGGATAAAAGAACGTCCTCTCTTGAGAGCGAGAGAGGTGAGAGAGAGGTGTGTAGGGGCCAGATTTTGCCTGGCCCCTTTGTGGATGTATGGGGTCTGAAGAAGAAAGTTAAAGGAAATGTCTGCCCTCTTGAATCTCTCGTACAATGGGTAGAAGTGCAGAGACTGTTTGTTTGTTTCCTAGCATCCCCAGATATATACACATCAAAATGAATGGAAAAGCAATCATGTAGTCTCTTTCCCATTCCACCTTGCACTGGCCTGCAGCGATGGGTGAGTATTCTATATGGAGTGGGTAGCACCATCTGGAAGGGTGATGCATAGTGCATGCTACCCTGCTCACAACCTGAGGTGGTGAAATTCTGTGCCATCTTCAACATGTACCCAAATGGCTGTCTAATTCTTCACAAATATCAGCTCTCTGTTTGGGAATGACCTGCTTTTAAATGTGAAAAATAAAATGGTATAACTTGTCTGCAGTTAGTTGATTTGCTTTTGTGTGTTAGCATTCCGTTTGTGATAACAAGGCCACGTATCAGAGATGCCAACAGCTAATTGCACAGTTACCTAGAGATTGGCATCCACATCATTATGCAGGTACAAGACAGCTACAGCACCTCTGGTTATTTCTCTGTTTGATGGAAGTGTCTTTCCCCCGTTCCACCTACTTACCTTGCTTTAAATAAATAAATGGATTGCACTATGTAAATGAATAAATCAGACACTGCTCCACTGAGAAGTCTAGAGGGAAATAAGTCTGCCATTGTTATACTACCTCTGGGGTATCTTATCTGTCCATCTTTTTATGATAAAGATCAGGCTTAAACAAAGAAACTGATCTGTCCTTAACTGCTATCTTGGTGCCCTCTGTTTTTACACAAGAGGATAAGGAAGCATTGGATCTTTTTATGGGCTAATCCAATTACAGGAGGAGCAGATGGTAACCCCTTTTTTTAGGTTTCCTAACACTTTCCATTCCACCTTTTGTGTGCAGCTGCCCTTTGAAATTCAGCATGGGCAAAAGCCCTCAGGCTAGGGAAGTGCCTTTTTCTTTGGCCATTGAACTTCTGTACAAGTTTGGCTGAGATATTAGCTGTTGAAAACCACAATTTCCTTTCTGTCATTTCTGTTGCACAAGATGATACTGGCAGTATGCCAATATAAATGAGCACAAAATTGTGAAAAGGCCAGCCCATGGCATGGTCAAAGCAGCTGCGACAGCATAGCATGCCTCGGAACTGCTAGCAACAGCAGAGTAGTTGAGGGGAAAGCAGTAGTTCCCCCAATCACCCTCCTAGGGCATCTGCTCAGCCATCCCCCAAATCCAGCATCTGATCCTAGTGGCCTATCCCCTACTCTGGGATAACAGCTTGCTTCTGCTGCCTGCTAAGCCAGAAGAACCCAGGTTGTGAACACCTTGGGAATGGAGGTTTGTTCGTAACTTTGAACAAAACGTTATGGCTGTTCTTTCGAAAGTTTACAACTAAACATTGACTAAATACAGCTTTGAAACTTTACTATGCAGAAGAAAACTGGTGCTTTCCCTTTATTTTTAGTAGTTTAACATGATACTGCATTTGCTTTTTTTTTTTTCGTCTCTGCTGGTGCCTGATTGTGTATTTCTGGTTCCAAATGAGGGGTGTGGTTGACTGGTGGCTTGTAACTCTGAAGTTCGTAACTCTGAGGCTCTACTGTAGAGTTAGTCCTATAGCTCAAAGGGCAGCGGTCTGTATTGCAGTGCGGAGGGTTCAGGGTTGATGACTGTGTATGATGTAAGGGTTGGTACAGTTGCATATAATTTAAAAATTTTCCTTTAAAAAAATCTAGATGTTTAAATACAAAAGCTTGATACAAGAATATTTCAGTTGCAAAGTCAAGCACTTGACAATTAGGAAATGCTAAGCTGTAAGATTGGATTCTTCAGCCTCATTGTGTATGCATTGTGGCAGTCTTTAATTACATGATGTACAGTTTTTTCCACAGGATCCTTGCCTCATTCAGTACGGCAGGGGGGCGGGGGGGGGGGTAGGGGGAGATGCACAAAGGGGCAGAACGGTTGCACAAGCAACGTTAAATTTGGCATCTCCTAACTTTCAAGTGCTTCGTATTGGCTCCTAACTCTTTTAACTCAAGTAAAGAATAGGAAGGATAAAACATATATCAATAACACACATAGAACTTGTGCTAAGTAAAAGAAAGTTACTGGCAAGAGAATTAACCTACAACATTGCCTTCAGCAGAAGTATTACTTTTTATTTTAAAAATAATGCTTGTAAAATTTAGCCACTTTAAAGTATATTGAAGACTCCTGTGGAAGGTATTTATTATTTTCACTGAGGGCGTATTTGCTTCACTGCCTCTTCAGGGTCACCCTCATGTCCACCATGCTAGTGGAGATTAAAACAGAATTTGAATTTGAAGGAATATGTCCACAGATAAAGAACTGGACCATATAATTTGTGTGCAAGAATTTTAAAGATTTATTCAATTAGTCTAAGATGAGACAACTTTTATTTCACACTTTTAGTTTCTAAAACTTTTTTGTAAAAATAAATGCTGCAGAGCACTTTATATATAGTAGCTGGTGACCTTGTGACATAAGACTTCCCTCTACAGGAAATGGTCTGGCTAGCAATCAGACCAAAAGGAGACAAACACAAAGAATTCCCAGAGTTTCAATCCAGCTGTTGCTTAGTTGAAAGCTACTTTTCTGGTACTGGAAACACTTTATATTAAAAAAAAAAAAGGCAAGAAATCCATGATAAGTCAAAAAAAAATCACAAAAAACACTATTGTAATTTCAGTTGAAAGGTAATTTTTTAGTAAATCTGCAAACTGAAATACAGTATTTCCCAATATGCTTTTTTATAAAAGCTTCAGTGTGAACACATCAGAACACTTTCTATAGGAACGGAGATTAAGCCTTCCAAACTCAGCCTTACAAATTCGGGGCTTGAATACCCTCCCTTCAGTCAGACTATGCTTCTATTGAAATCAATCAGAGTTTTGCTTGAGGAGGACTGCAGGACATGCACCATAACTTGCATCCACTGTTTTTAAAGCTTAAAAGTTTGGTGTTGTTGAAGGGGGTGTTTTTCAAATATATTAAAATAAAGGACTTTAAAGAAAGCATAGTGCTTGACTTTAGCTCAGGTCTGCAGTGGTAGGGCAGAACAGAAGGGCATGTTCCTTCACTTGTACAAACTCTTTATTAACAAAGTATCTAACAAATGGTACCCACTTCTGTTCTGCAAAACCACAGCAGACCTGAGCTAAAGGGAATCTCTAATCTTTCTTTAGAAAGACCTTATTTCAAGGTTGGTACAAAATACGCTCCAAATAACCCTGAACATCTGAGCCTTATATTTTACCCTGAAAATCAATTTTAAGTGGATTTGAAGTGAACAAAACTACCAACCTGAGCTGCTGCTCCTGTCTAACCAAAGACTGGTGGTGCACTGGACTGATCCTTATATGATGGCACCATCAGTTTCTTCAGATAAGTACCGTGGGCCAGCAATGGAGCTAGGCCAACATATACCAACTGAGGCTCTGGCATACTTTAATCATTCTTCTACTTCTGTTAGTTTCAGAAAATCCCTTTCCATGTGTATGATGCAGGACTTTCTTATGTATTGTGAAGAGAGACAATAGCGTTGATTATCGTATCATTTTACACCAGTTTTACACTGCTGCAACTCCACTGACTTCAGTGAATTACACCAGAGTGGATGGGAAGCAAATTGGGCCCAGTAGGTCTAAGGCTTGTGAACACCATTTCCCCACTGACTAAGCAGAGCTGTGCCTGATTTGTCGGTGGGGCAGGGCAGAAAAGCTAATTAAGCCATTAGCCAGAGCCCACAAATAGGCACAGGAAGGAAGTGGAAAAGGGGGAAGCAGGCAGCACAGGGGGAGATTGCTCTTTCCTGCTTGTTACAGGAGCTGTATATGTTATGAAGGTGGTAGGATTCCATTTGTAAATAACTGAGGCATTGGCCTCTCCCCATTGTTCCTGGGACTGTCAGTCTCAGTCCTGATTTCCATAGACCCTTCCCCTTTTAGTACTGGGAGCTAGCCAACTAAAACACCCCCACTGAATGTTAGTAAGGGGGCAACAGTCCCCTTACCCTTGCTATCCACTACTACAAACACTTAGCATCTGGTCTTTCTTCTGCTCAAAATAAAAATACATTAAAATGTTTCTCTGGTCGAATGCCCTTTATGAGGGAATAAATCTAGAACACTGATTTCCAGATTGGGAATGACAGTAAAATGGATTTTTTAAAATCATTGTATTAAGAACACAAAACCAAACCAACAAGGATGGGATTTCTCAGACAGATTTTTTTTTTTTAAATGCGGAGCTCATATAAATTCAGTCATCTGATGGGCAACAAATTGGCCACCATGATATGGGACTATAACCAATCATGCATAAATGATATGTACTGCTACACTGCCACCTAATGATGAGGTGGATAAGGAAGCAGTAGCAGTATTACTGGTGACGTGCTGGCAACCGGTGACATGTTTTCTGATGTGCAAAAAGAAAAATCTAAAAATAGCTAGCTGATCTGAAGTCTCTTGTGTTCATGTCCTAAATATTAAAATAGGAACTTCTGAAAGACTTGAACATGGACTGCAAAAGATGAATGAATGGAAAGCACTTGTAGGCCTTTCAAAGGTAGTACCCTAGAGAGTAGAGTTAACCTCACCAAAGTTGAACATTCACTTGAATGCTTTTGTTTTAGTTTAGATTCAACAATTCTACCAGCTTTGATGTTTGTTTGTGTAGAACAGGTTGTTTGACAATAATTGACTCCTGTACAGCATAGACGAACTGTTTGTGTCAACTCACATTTTTAAAAATGTAAAATTAGTAGCCTTGTTCACTACCTGTTAAACATGTACAGTAAATATGCAATCATAATAGTTTGTGTATTTTATTAAGATCTTTCTAGTGTATATTTTCATAATATATCCCCCAAATCATAACTCATTTTAAATATTTGTGAAAAGATATCTCTCTACCGTAATTTTAAAACAAATATTCTTTGCTTCTAGATCCAGAGTCAGATATTCAAAGCTGGGCATATGTAATTGCATGCATGCTTCAGTTTCCCGAGTTTGTGTGCAAGTAGCCTTTGAATGTTTGCAAACCAGGTATCTAAGTGCACATAGCCAACTAGGAGCCTAGCTGGCTGTTTGCCTGTGTAAGTAACCAATATGTATGTACACATTGGATGTTTATGCATATCCTTTCGGAGTACACAAAGTATCAGCAGTTGTGTATACCAGACTTTGAAAAATGGGTCCCCATTGTTTATTTTAAAATACTCAGTTTGTATTTTACATTAGTAACAAAAGGTGGTATTATACTAATATTCTGCAATCACAGTGAAACTAAATTGCAAAAGGCAAGATTGAGCCCATAATTAGCACACAGTATGCAGGAGGTGCTCAGCTACTACAATGATAGATGTGGTTTAAGAATAAAAATAGAAGTCTTGCCAACCCCAAATGTTTATTTTCCCTGTCTTTTTTTTTTTCACCTTTAGTGAAAGTTGCCCACCATCAATGGGCATTTGTGTGTAATCATCTCAGAGTCAAAATTCCACCTTAATTACATGCATTAAAATGTAGCCTCCCTGTTCACTAACTGGAGGAGACTCCACTTACTCTTTCCTATCCGCTGGGGTGTGGACCTGCCAGTCTAACCTCTTTCCCCCTCCCTACCAATACAATAGATAACTGGCCCACTCACATTCTCACAGAATTGCTCCCCATATTTCCCTCTTTCCTCTCAGTCTCCTAGCCATCACATTCTCTTCTCTGCCTCTTACTCCCTGTATTGCCCCCAATCTACCGCTTGTTCCCTGTATTCCTTTAGCACCTCATAGTTTCCAGTTTTGTTCCCCAATACAGTCTCCCTCCCTGCTGACTCACGGTCCCATTTACTGTACCTCCATGTTCTCCTATCCTATGCCTGGTCTCACCAGCCTACTGAGGAGCTACCATCTTGTCTGAAGGCAGCATGGTGTCAGCCCCACTGAAAACAATGGGAAATGGCATCCATCTTTGCTGGGGCAGCCTGCTTTTCACCAACAAAGGCAAACTGGATATAGTGGCCATCTTGCTGAGGATGATGGCCATTTTGAATAAGGGAAAACCTGAGTTGGAATGCAGAAATGAAAAATTCATGAGACTCTTAAGTGGAACCTCTCCCCCCCCCCCAATATTGCTGCAATCACTACTGGTTGTAGTGCTCACTGCTGTGAGTAGTCCAAGTACACTTTTGGCAGTGAGTGTATTAGGTTGAGCCCTGTGATGATACAGTTAAGGAGTTAATGTCATGCATGTTATGAGTTTTTGATTTATAAAGATTGAGGATGAAACTCATTGCAGATAGATAGTTGGTAAGGGGATAGCGCGGGGGTAAAGCACTCTTTGTCTGGGCAGTGAACCCTTTTCCGAGGTTCCTTTGTATTGCAGAGCAGCAACAAAAGGAGGGCTCATTCCTAGCACACCTTTCAAGGCCATGTGGTCCTGGGATGTACAGTTTTCAACGTAAGGATTTCCTAGGTGAAAAGCCCTGGGGCTGAGCTGGAACAAGGAACAGTGTGGTTTTTAAGCAGTGAAACTTCAGGAGATATCAAAGAGACAGAGCCCCAAGACAGCCACTTTTTGGTGCCAGGGTAGCAGTGCCATAGTTGAGGTTTCTGCAAGAGATCATTGCCGGTGTGCAATTTGTAGCCATTTCTGTTCAAGGAAACAGAACTTGTGTTTATTTTGTAAATTACACTAGGTAAATACCTGACTTTGCCTCACCAAGGTCCCCTCCAATGTGAAACTGACCTGCAAGACCCCAAACCTGCTACCAGTTGGCAAAGAGGCGAGAATACATTTTTCCTACAGTGTGGGAATGTTTTCATCTTCCTGTCTAAACAAGTGCACCTCCACTGATGGCAAGTATGGTACAATGGCATATATTTCCTTCTTAATGATTAGGACTCTTTACATAATCCACTTTGGAGGATTTAATCAGAGTTGTTTTGTGGACAAAAAGGGTGTATCCTATTGTCCACAATGGAACTCTTACTGCCATTCTAACTACACGACTGATTATAGGCTGTAGATTTTTAATGTTAATAGCAAAATACAGTACATGACCATCTCCTGTATGGAAAATATTTACATACAAATGTGTTGCTGATGAATAGCAACTTATTTTCTCAAATGGAAGGCTGTTCACAGTTTTAGATTTAGGAAGCATTTTCTGTGTTTGATTTTTCAAAGAGCCAGACACTCTGCATTCTGAGTGATACCGTGCCTACTGCAAGACAGATAAGTAAATAACATCCAAGGATTTAATTCCAGAACATTTCCTCATTCAGGCTTTTGTCCAGGCGCATTTGAATGGTCTCTTACATTTACGTTGATCGTTATTTTTACATTACAAAAAATTGCACATTTTCTCGCAGTTGCTATCAGGCTTGGCAGATGCTGCCGCACAGCACAGAAGACTGTAGTTCTTTTACTTGTAGGGATACACAATTGTATAGAATTGTATTTGTTTTTGTATGCAGGGCATTTATCATCATTGCTGGGAGATGGTTAACATAAGGTATATACTACAGTTACAGGAAGGCTAAAAGCTAAGTTAGTTTCATTAAAAGAAGCCTACTCAGCTACCAGCTGTGCAGTGCAGACATTTAAATGTACAACCTGCAGGGCGCAGTCCTGCTGTAAAATAGACATTTTCTTAATTACATATATACGAAGGACCTCATTCTCAAATAAGTGGCTTATCTTTATACATATGCCGAAGGAAAGAGGGCTGCATGTTTTGACAGGCTATATAGACACGGTTTTGAATGTGAATTTGCAACAAAAATCAGGTTATACAAAGGACTGCAGCACACATGCAGGCTTCTAGGGTGGCTGTTTTGATGCCATACTATTTCCAAATACAAAGAAGGTGTTATCTTTCATTTCTTACCAGTAAAGAGCATGCCTAGAGAAAAGATCATGGTAGGAGTTTTCTGAAAAAGGTGGACACACCGTTTTCATCACCTTATTTCTCTCCCACACCAGCACTTTATCTACAAAATTGCCCTTCTGAGTAGAGTCCTTTGGAAAATCAGCTAAGGAATTGAAACAATACTTCTTTGTTCTTCAGTGGCATTGCACAACTGCTTTAGAAACAGACCTGGTGGTGCTATGAATATGTTTGGAGTAAAATGAGATTGGCAAAGTGCTGATTCACTATCCCCAGGATTGCTGGAGTGCTGCTGTTGTGATTTTATTTAATTCAAAGTAGTACTGAAAAAGGACGACTTAGATGTCTAGCGGATAGAAATTGTGCTACTCAGATGTACCAGGTAAATTAGCAGCAAAATGAGATTGGCCTACTCCTTAGTGAGTAGATGTCTGTGTACTATCACCTTAAGAATGAAACAGTCCCATTACGTGAGGCATAGAGATGGATTTTCCGCTCTCCTACAGAGATGTCAAAGAGACTGCATTCAAAATGATGGCACTGTGGTCATCTAAAAACATACAGGCATTATTATAATTAGTAATGATCCTTGGCTGTATGCATATGGCAACCGTACACATTATCTAGATCAAGCTTGGGGAGCAGAGTTCATTATTTTCTACAAAAGCTATATACCTCTATCCATCAGATATCAGTAGTACTAGAACTTGTCATCTTTGTAAACCAGCTACTTTAGCTTTGTAAATTATTCATTCCAAAACTGAAAACCCTTGAGATTGGTGTTTGTGGGGCCATCTTTTTGTTTTTGTTTTTTAATTGCCTCAATAAAAGTCTTCATGGCAGTTGCATTTTTTTTCTTCACTGGGCCAACAAACATTTTAATGCAGCCTTCATGTTTCGTGCATTTTTCTGTTTCAAAGCTGGGTTATTCAGGTTAGGTTTTGTCTCATGTTGAAATCACGTGTCCTTTCCTTTAGGTTCCCTGATTTGCTGTGCCTACAATGCTCTCAGGAGAGTTAACAGAAACCATTTTGATGTTTCCTCTCAGGCCTGTGCGGGAAAGGAAGAGGAGGTATTCTCCTAGACAATACCAGTGGGGATCAGACCTACCCACCAAAGACATTGATGTGGTTTAATAGTCCAGTGATCTTTCCCATACCCTGACAAAAAGATGGTGAAACTAGACAGAATGGGATGGAGATTGTCAGAGGAAGGGTCTCCTGCGAGGCCAATTGGTGGAAATGATTGTGTGGGGATAGAAATCCATGGAACTTGCTGCAGACCTGCTCATTTGGTTAGATTGGTTAAACACTTAGGCTTTTGGGTGCTTATATAAAATGAGCTATGAAACATAGGAGTTGTTCACTGGTTTCGTATGTATTTTTCCAATGCTGAGGCTGGTTTACCCATGCTTTACTCTGTCCTATATTTTTGCAGCGTTGAGGCTGTTTTATTAGGCGGTTTGGGTTTTTTTTAAAGCTATACAGTATTGCTTTGGGGTTGCTGAGATTTGCATTTTTAAAATTGTCCTTGTAGCCCTAGAAGTAAGCGAATAATTATTTAAAGGGAAAAGGAGAGTATTCAGTTTGGGAATCAAGGTTAAACAAGGTAAATTTAGAAAGTGTGAAATACTCCATATTCCTGGAGGCAATGAAGCTAAAACCAAAAGCACCTTTCTGCTTCTGATTTCTAGCTTTCAAGGAGCTGGAATAGTGTAGTTGTAGCCATGTCAGTCTCAGGGGATTAGCTCACCCGCCTTGTGTCTCAAATAGTGGGAATGACAGTTAATTTTTAATTCTGCATTATACATAAAATATTTTTCTTGCATTGGTTGGTGGGAGTAGCCTTTTGGTTCTTCTTACTTTTAATTTTATATTTCACATGCATGACAACCCACTTCATTCTCTGACACATCTGAGGTAACCTGCTGTGAAGGTCAGCTTATCTGAAGCTGCTCCTGTCCAATATCAACTATATAGACTTTAAGGCCAGAAGGGAATATCATGATCATCTAGTCCAGGGATCGGCAACCTTTGGCATGCAGCCCATCAGGGTAATCCGCTGGCGGGCCACCAGACATTTTGTTTACGTTGACTGTCCACAGGCATGGCCCCCCACAGCTCCCAGTGGCCGCGATTTGCCATGGCACTTTTGGCACTTATCATAAATAATTCCTTTCCCTCCCTGGTATTTATCCCTCTGGTGTATGTATAGAGAGAGCAGTCATATCTCTGCTCAGCTTTCATTTGGTTAGGCTAAACAAGCCAATCTCTTTGTCGCCTCTCATGAAGTAGGTTTTCCATTCTTCTGATCATCCTAGTAGCCCTTCTCTGTGTAACCCACACACCTCCTGGGTGTGGTGTTCTGTCCCATCTAGTGACACTGAGACCACTTAGAGAGTTAAATGAGTCTGCTCTACAGCCCTACCTAAGAGTTAGTTGGCTTTTAGCTCATGCAGTAGAGGCTCATGCACTAAGTTCCCGAGGTCCCTGGTTCAATCCTGCCCATTAATGATGGGGGTCTGTTGGCATTACATCTGCACCAGTTTCAGTGTGAATTTCTTTTTTTAATCATGGAAGACCAGAAGTGCACACAGCATTCTAGATGAGGTCTCACTAGTGCCTTATATAAGGGTACTAACACTCCCCTATCTCTACTGGAAATACCTTACCGATCCTAGGTTTGCATTAACCTTTTTCACATCACATTGGCAGTTCATAGTCCTCCTGTGACCAACCAATACACCCAAGTCTTTCTCCTCCTCTGTCACTTTCAGCTGATAACCCCCCCAGCTTATAGCCTTTATCATTTTTTATTGTTCATTGACACCATCCCCTGCAATCCTTACATTACTGAAACAGCTTAATGTTTTATACCCAATTGCCATATGAGGCTTTAGAAATTGAACCTATGTGAGAAGCAGGTGTAGCTCTGCCAGCAAAGTGGCGAGGTGCTCACAAGTAGACTTCAGACATGCAGAGAAAGACACAATAGCAGTTTTTTCTTCTCTTCATTCAGGCTGATGCCTTTTTAAACAGTGTTAAAATGCATCAAAATACCAGCCATTATAAAACTCCTTGAGATACCAAGAAAATGAGGTAAGTAAAATTAGTGGCAATTGTGAACAGACTACATTCTACTGAGACATATTAGCAAGACAGCTCCCCTGAGACTGCCTGGCTTTTAGGGGAAGGCATCTAGACTATTGTACTAGCAAGCTGATGAAAGCTCATTGTTTAATCATAAGACATGGGATTTTTATTTTAAAATTTGTTCTCATAATTTCAATATTTTATATGGAAATTTCACTGTTTTCTTAAGGCCATGCCCTAGTTGCTTATTATTTTACCCTATTCTCCTTGAAGACCAGGTTTGCATTTTTACAAATGTTGTACTGAAGCCTCACTTATGCATTTATTATTCAAAGAAAAGTTCTTCAAACGAGAAACTACGCCACCTAAAACAAATGTAACAATCCAAACAGAATCCAAATACTAATGCAAGAGGGTGCAAAATAAACCAGTATATTGAAGCACGGGAAATATAAAGATGTATTTGAGAGTTGTGAAAATACACTTAAAACATTGAGCTGAACTCAGTTATGAAAGAAGGTGAGGGCTCTGGCTGGGGGTGCGAGCTCCAGGGTGGGGCCGGGGCCGAGCGGTTTGGGATGCAGGAGGGGCCGAGGGGTTTGGAATGTGGGAGCCATTAAACCAAACTGTAAACCCTGCATATAATGGAAACCACTTCAAGCCAGGGGGTGCACCCTGCACCCCTTGTTCCAGCACCTATTCCTGTATTTGGACCCTGCTTCACACTACTCCTTATTCTGCTCCTTTGAAAGCAGCAGTGGCTCCAGCCATTCTGCTCCATCAGTCTCCAGTCCCCACCTATCATGAAAAACTGGTTATGTCTGAGCCCTTTGCTCTTTAACTTTCCACATCTCCTAATGGTGCTTGAGCTGCCCTGCTCCCTCTCCTGTCTCTTCCTGTTACTTGCACAAAGAAAAGGAGTACTTGTGGCACCTTAGAGACTAACAAATTTATTAGAGCATAAGCTTTCGTGAGCTACAGCTCACTTCATCGGATGCATTTGGTGGAAAAAACAGAGGAGAGATTTATATACACACACACAACAGAGAACATGAAACAATGGGTTTATCATACACACTGTAAGGAGAGTGATCACTTAAGATAAGCCATCACCAGCAGCAGGGGGGGGGGAAGGAGGAAAACCTTTCATGGTGACAAGCAAGGTAGGCTAATTCCAGCAGTTAACAAGAATATCAGGAACAGTGGGGGCTGGGGTGGGAGGGAGAAATACCATGGGGAAATAGTTTTACTTTGTGTAATGACTCATCCATTCCCAGTCTCTATTCAAGCCTAAGTTAATTGTATCTAGTTTGCAAATTAATTCCAATTCAGCAGTCTCTCGGAGTCTGTTTTTGAAGCTTTTTTCTTGAAGTATGGCCACTCTTAGGTCTGTGATCGAGTGACCAGAGAGATTGAAGTGTTCTCCAACTGGTTTTTGAATGTTATAATTCTTGACGTCTGATTTGTGTCCATTCATTCTTTTACGGAGAGACTGTCCAGTTTGGCCAATGTACATGGCAGAGGGGCATTGCTGGCACATGATGGCATATATCACATTGGTAGATGCGTTGGTGAACGAGCCTCTGATAGTGTGGCTGATGTGATTAGGCCCTATGATGGTGTCCCCTGAATAGATATGTGGACAGAGTTGGCAACGGGCTTTGTTGCAAGGATAGGTTCCTGGTCAGTGGTTCTGCTGTGTGGTTTGTGGTTGCTGGTGAGTATTTGCTTCAGATTGGGGGGCTGTCTGTAAGCAAGGACTGGTCTGTCTCCCAAGATCTGTGAGAGTGATGGGTCGTCCTTCAGGATAGGTTGTAGATCCTTGATGATGCATTGGAGAGGTTTTAGTTGGGGGCTGAAGGTGATGGCTAGTGGCGTTCTGTTGTTTTCTTTGTTGGGCCTGTCCTGTAGTAGGTGACTTCTGGGTACTCTTCTGGCTCTGTCAATCTGTTTCTTCACTTCAGCAGGTGGGTATTGTAGTTGTAGGAATGCATGATAGAGATCTTGTAGGTGTTTGTCTCTGTCTGAGGGGTTGGAGCAAATGCGGTTATATCGTAGCGCTTGGCTGTAGACAATGGATCGAGTGGTATGATCTGGATGAAAGCTAGAGGCATGTAGGTAGGAATAGCGGTCAGTAGGTTTCCGATATAGGGTGGTGTTTATGTGACCATCGCTTATTAGCACCGTAGTGTCCAGGAAGTGGATCTCTTGTGTGGACTGGTCCAGGCTGAGGTTGATGGTGGGATGGAAATTGTTGAAATCATGGTGGAATTCCTCAAGAGCTTCTTTTCCATGGGTCCAGATGATGAAGATGTCATCAATGTAGCGCAAGTAGTAGGGGCATTAGGGGACGAGAGCTGAGGAAGCGTTGTTCTAAGTCAGCCATAAAAATGTTGGCATACTGTGGGGCCATGCGGGTACCCATCGCAGTGCCGCTGATTTGAAGGTATACATTGTCCCCAAATGTGAAATAGTTATGGGTCAGGACAAAGTCACAAAGTTCAGCCACCAGGTTAGCCGTGACAGTATCGGGATACTGTTCCTGCTCGGCTGTAGTCCATCTTTGTGTGGAATGTTGGTAGAGGGCTTCTACATCCATAGTGGCTAGGATGGTGTTTTTAGGAAGATCACCAATGGACTGTAGTTTCCTCAGGAAGTCAGTGGTGTCTCGAAGATAGCTGGGAGTGCTGGTAACGAAGGGCCTGAGGAGGGAGCTACATAGCAGACAATCCTGCTGTCAGGGTGTCAATGCCTGAGATGATGGGGCGTCCAGGATTTCCAGGCTTATGGATCTTGGGTAGCAGATAGAATACCCCAGGTCGGGGCTCCAGGGGTGTGTCTGTGCGGATTTGTTCTTGTGCTTTTTCAGGGAGTTTCTTGAGCAAATGCTGTAGTTTCTTTTGGTAACTCTCAGTGGGATCAGAGGGTAATGGCTTGTAGAAAGTGGTGTTGGAGAGCTGCCTAGTAGCCTCTTGTCCATACTCCGACCTATTCATGATGACGACAGCACCTCCTTTGTCAGCCTTTTTGATTATGATGTCAGAGTTTGTTTCTGAGGCTGTGGATGGCACTGTGTTCTGCATGGCTGAGGTTATGGGGTAAGCGATGCTGCTTTTCCACAATTTCAGCTCGTGCATGTCGGCGGAAGCACTCTATGTAGAAATCCAGGCTGCTGTTTCGACCTTCAGGAGGAGTCCACCCAGAATCCTTCTTTTTGTAGTGTTGGCAGGAATGTCTCTGTGGGTTAATATGTTGGTCAGAGGTGTGTTGGAAATATTCCTTGAGTCTGAGACGTCGAAAATAGGATTCTAGGTCACGTGTTCCCAGCCTTCCTGCCTGTCCCTTCTAATGGTGGCTAGGGCCCATATAGAGGGGAGTCCTTGCCAATCTGGATGCCCTTGCCACTACAGATTTGCAGCTGTGTAAAGCGATGCTGAATGTAGACCTCCTCGTGATACACAAGCCACTGAACAACCATGGTAAAAGAATAACTTTCAATCTCTACTGACCTGGCTTGGATTTGAATCTGTGAATGTTTATTAAATTATTACCCATGTTTACTATTTAAGAGGTATTTGTTTCAAGTTTCAGCATGGTTTGTTACAGAGGCTCTATGTGTAGTGTCCGCATTTGTGTAAACCCCTGTCTTGGTTTAGAACTTGACTGTAATCTGCTTTGGACAGAAGCTTTTCACATAAGGGGTGTAATATATTCTTTCAGTGTATGTGTAAAACTGCCATTAGTATTAAATATGTGTTACATGTGTTCATCAGAGCAGAAACTCTCCTTCCATAAGCTTAGACTGGGCCACAGTTTCTGTTTTTGAATGGCCAAGGTATGAAAATGGAAAAAGCACACACAGAATTATTGTGGGTTTTTTAGTTCTCTTTTGTATTGCACTTGCTCATCAGCAACTAGGCCTGAGTGCAGCCTAATGCCTTTATTTTGAAAAGAGAGAGCCAAGTAAAATCAGCCAAGTTATTTTGTCGATGAATAGATTTGGGTGCAGCACAATGCCCCTGGGTGAGTTGTCAGCAGAAGGGACTGAACCTCGGAATCTTAAAGCATGAGATTTTATTACCCGAGTTAAAAGACCTAGGTCTCTAGGTCATCGCTGCAGTAGGCTCATCAACCTCTATATGGGCCCCAGCCACCATTAGAAGGGGCAGAGCACTACAATGAGTGGGTATGGAATACATGTGCATTAAATACACCTCCACATTGTGCTTGTGACTTCAGTGTTTACTCTCCTACTGTGGTACCCAGGGAACAAAATAATCCAGTTTTGATTCTGCTGCCAGGAATGTAAGTATATTCTAATTAACTTTTTTTTTTAAAAAAAAAATGAGAATATGTAGTAATGAAGTAGATACATTTCAATAAGGGCAGCACATGCTATCAATTCGTATCTTAACGTGGAGCTGGGTAGGTAGATACATATTATGGGTTATACATGTATCTATATCAGTGACAAATTGCAAAGCTATGTGAAATGCATACTTATCATACACCGCACTGTCTTTCTCTCCTACAAATAAATGCTGGGGCAGCAGGATTAGATGTGTGAGGAAATTTAAAAAGCTATCATTATTAACACAACAAAATCACCTGGCTTAAAATGTTTCCTGTCTCCTTCTCAAATGTAGAATTTTCTCATCAAAATTATACCATTTTTCAACACTCCTTTTGGTAACTTGCATAACTGTCTTATGTTACAGACTAACATGGTTACCCCATGATACTTGTCTTATAATACAGTACAATAAAATAATTCCAAACACCCATTGATTTTAAAAAGCCCCTTTATATCCTATATTATCATGGATTTCCTATCACTTTGTCTGCCTATATACACTACATCAAAGTCCACAGAATTTTCTTATGGGTTTGCTTACTTAAACTGATAGTTTTACAAAATTTCTTGTTGGATGTCATTGTAAATTTTGGAAATGACAGAATATTTTAATATCCAACTAGTGAACATTTATCACCATAAGAATAATGCTGTGATTTTAGTGGAATCTGAATTAACTGCATTAACATTAGTAAATCTGACACCAAGACACATACCTTTAAGTAATTGGTATTACATATAGCACCATCTCTTCATTTCTAATTATAAAATACAATCAACAGTTGTGTTCACCACAGGAACTTTGCTGAGACAGGAGTTTGTTTCATCTTAAGTGATAAAGCTATTCAGTTGGAAAAACTATAAAAGATTGTAAATGTTTTATTTTTTTCTCTTCGTTTTAAACACCCCCCACCCCACCCCAGAATTTGACAATATCAGTAGATATCTTCTGTTTGTATTGCTGTGTGCAATTTTTGTCATACTTGGGAAAGCAATTTGTAGAACTCACTTTTTATCTTTTACATTTACTGTATTGTATAAGTTACAAAATTGTTGTTAGCAACATTTTTGCAAATTCTATCAATGGGAAATGCTTGCACTAGAAAATCAAGCATGAGTCCATACAGAAAATAAATTAACATAAGTGATTCACTCTGTAATCCTTACCAATGCATCAGGGGCCTAGTAAACCCATAGTCTTACTGCATAGTAAATACAGAATTCCCATTGCAGGTTTGCTACTCGGGTGAACATTTGTTAAAGGAGAGAGAGGTCCAGGGGTGATAGTAACTTCAAGGACTTACTGGGTACGCCAGAGTCCTGAGCGGGGGTGTGGCCTCAACCAGAAGAGGCATGGCCTCAACCGGAAGAGGCGGGACCTTTAAATCACCCCTGGAGCTCCCAGCTGCAGAGGCGGCTGGGAGCCCCAGGGCTCCAGCAACAGGGCTTGGGAGGCAATTTAAAGAGTCCGAGGCTCCAGCCGCTGCAAGGAGCCCTGGGCCCTTTAAATCGCCAGCCTGGGGAAGTCGGTCCGGCTTACTTTCGCCTGGAGAGGTTATACCACTAAGAGTGTACCCTTGCTGATAGCCAGAAGTTATTCATTTAACAGATTAAATGGTCTATATATATATTAGACCATTTGGGATGCAAACTATATATTCACTTATTACTTTTATTTGTTTAAAAGGATTTTGTGTGACTGATTGATTTGAATGTCTATGCAGAATGCATTTAACAGGTTAGTTCTTTTAGTATTTTCATTTCATAGCTTGTATTCAATTCTCCCCATGTTTTTGCCTTTTCTGATAACCTTCTCAATTTAAAAACACCTAGGTATTCTAAAGCCCAACTAGTTTTATCTCAATGATAGAATATTAGTTTTCTGCTTCTTTACTACCATATAACCTTTCTCAGTTTCTGGAGAAAGTTGATGTCAAGGCCAAGTATTCATACGGTAGGTAGGAGGAACCCCCTCACTTAGAATGGCAGAAATTTGCCTGTAGAAATGTAAGCTACCCTGTTGCAATCTTCAGTCCATTTACAATTTGTCTGTTTCTGGAATATCTTGGTTGGTTTGGTACCATATCAAAAGATGTGTCCTGTAATCAACTGCATAGCACAAAAGCTTATGCTCTAATAAATTTGTTAGTCTCTAAGGTGCCACGGGTACTCCTTTTCTTTTTTAGATTCATAATGTAATATTTGCATATTAGTTCAGCAAATACCATGTGGTAATGAATGTTAAATCATTACTTGAATGTATGTCTCCATTAGTTATTGATTTAACTACAAAACTCATCTGATTGTTCATTCAAAATGAGACATATTTTACTATGGTAAGAGATCTACATTTTCATTTTAAATATTAGGTATCTAAAAAGATTTCTTGTGTATAGCATTAAGAAGGTAGTGTATGAATTTCTTCCAGTTAATGTAAGCTGTATGTTAATGTAAGCTGTAATGTAATAAGGTAGTGTATGAATTTCTTCCAGTTAATGACATTCTGTCATTAATTAGTATGCATTGCCAGACTTTGATTACACAGGCTCTTTGACCTATTTTTAACAGAAACTAGGGCAGCCCTTTAGATTGCCTTTCCATGTCCCTGGACACCCTGCTGTGTTATGTTCTCCATATTTGACATTGTAACACGCAAATACAGTGCCAAACTACAGAATATTCCTTGGGGGTTTTCACTGAAACACAGATGTAACAGATGTCTGCCCACTCTGAAGCACACAGCAATTCCTGATAACAGTCACACTTGCAATAAATGATTCTTCTGCATAGCTTATTAAAGGCTGCTTTATTCAAGCGCACCTTTCAGAGCATACAGTATAGCAGATCCTTCTGGAAATAATGATTTTAAGACTGAATTGGGAAGAATTCTCCCCTTCACATTCTGCAGATCAGGCTGCAAACACCTATTTAATGATTTGATAGCTAAAACTGTATGTTATCTTCATGTATAATATGAACCATTAAATCATTAAACATGTGCACGCTTTGTTGTCCATGCACTAGAGGCACACTCACTGCTCAGTGAAAAGAAATGAGAAGTCTAGGAGCTGCTCTCAAGTAGAATATTTAGTAATTTACATGTAATGTGACTGACTCTGTTAGCAGTGGGCTTCAGGTCATTTTAAATCTTGTAGGCTTGAAATATTCCTGGACAGGACCAAACATTTTATTGTATTTAAAACTGTTCTTTAATGGCTGACATTATCTTTGGGGGATCTAAGAGCATATGAATGGCAGTTTACTACCCAAGCTAAGCAGTCAGATGAGCTGAACCATGCCAAAAGAAGAGCGGGAAGTTAAGGGCAAGTGAGTTGAGCACCAGTAACACTAAGGCACTCAGAAGGCAGCTGTGAGAGTGACAGGAGGAGGAGGAGAGGGAAATGACTGTCAGGAGCTGGGGGTACACAAAGCAAAACAAGGGAGCATGGAGCAGATGTTAAGAATGGAAAGGATGTGGGGAGAGGTCTGACTTGGATTCTGAAACCGAGGATGAGAGGAAGGACTGTGGGGCGGGCGGAGAGAGGCAAGCTTGGACAGCAGACAAAGGTACCAGAGGCTAAGAAAGGGATATTGAAGGAGTGAGGATAGATGATGGAAAGATGAGCTTTGTGGAGAGGGTGGGAGATGAAGGGGGGGGGTGGAGTGACAGTCTCAGAAATTGAACATAGTTGAACTATGTTTGCCCTCTTCCAGTGGACTAAAGTTCAGATGAAAACCATTGGAATCAGTATCTTAAACATATTGAACTAAGACTTTTATTCAAATGTTGTTGTTATACCCATTTCTGTTAAGAATAGTTCTGTCCATGAAAAATACACAGGTCACCATGTTATCCCCAGAGGCATTCCATGCCTCTTGGACTCTCCATGCACTGAGCTCACAGTGTCACTTCACTGAAGTTGGCCCTTCCCCCCCCCCCACTCCATTCCGTCCTGGCAGCCACCTTCCATCTCTGTGCTACTCCTAGTGAAAAATCTCACTTTTAGGTAGTGGGACTAGCACATCAGAGGTGACATAAGAATGGCCAGCCTGGGTCAGACCAAAGGTCCACCTAGCCCACTATCCTGTCTTCAGACAGTGGCCAATAACCCTTCACCCTCTGTTTTCCCTCCCCCTATGCCCGCCCCCCCATCAACCTGCTTACATTATTTACATACAATAATCCTATTGGATTAAATTAAATGAGTCAGCAAATTGTGATATCAGGCCATGCGCACACAGACTAACTGGCTAGGGTAAAAGCAATGCCCCTCATAGATGACAAGACCAGCAAAAATATATTGGTTCCATTATTGATAAGAAATGTTTTGTGCTTGTCTTTGGGAAGGCAAGATATGGACTATGGATAAAGGAGTGGTGATTACACAAGAACCCATTTTTGGGGATTGACTGTGTGTGCAAATACTTCTACCTCAAGCCTCCCTTCTTTGGGGAAGGTTATTTAAAGGGTGCATAGGCCATCTCTAGCTACACTTAGATTTCTATGATCCTTGTCAGTCCCTTGGGTTTGCAACTGAGGAATGCATTGATGATAGGGTCTGATCTCCTCTGAGGGGCCAGAGTAAATGTTCATGGTAACTCTAGTAGAGCTCCTACCAAGTTTGTCATGCCATTCATTATGAGGGCTTTTGAGTGCCTTGTACAGTCATAAAGCAAGGACACTGAGGGTCCTATTCAGTCTAGTGTGGTGTCTCAGGTAGAAGCAGTGGCCCCTGGCCCCTATCATTGTCTACAGCTGTGACAGAAACAACTGTCATTCTTCTCCGTCCTAATCAGCAAACTGTGAGCCCTGCTGGATTTTAGTCTGTGGATTAAAAGAAAAGGGGCGGGTACTGATTCCACTCCCAGTGATTTCAATAGATTTGCAATTGACTTTAACAGGAGCCAGAACACATTAAATAGAAAAGATGAAGGAATAAGGTTTAGGAAAATAAGAATTATGTTTCTTATTTCAGTCTTTTTTGATATCCCTGCAAAGTGTTTTGCACTAGGTAACCGTACTATACCGGCATCCCTCTCATCTGGCTTTGATAATAAAGCTGTGTTTTTAACTGTACCATTTCTTTTACTACTAATATATTTCTCCGTTCCAATGTAATTTTCTGTTCCTGACTTTCCTTCTATATTTACTTACTGAGCAACTGCTCATAAAAAGAGAGAAGTGATTACATGCCATAGTTGTGGTTTGGAAACAATGCTCTGTGCAATAAATAATGGATTTTTTCTAGTAAATGGCTACAACACATGCTGCATGTGCTCAAAGTCATATGTAAAGCGTTTCAGAAGCCAAGGGTCACATATTGGAGCAGACACAACCTCCCAGCTCTGTTTTTTTTTAACATATACTCAACCTTCCCTGTAGGGAAGCACTCTTGTCATATGGGCTATTATTAGCACAGGGATAAAGATTCCCCCAAAAGGTTGGAAATAGGCATTTAAATGAAACATTAGAATACTAATAGTATTAGCCAGCCATGTAGTCAGTACTGTCAATGGGATTGTGAAATGTCAAAAATTAATGAGTTTTTTTTCCTATTGAATTACCCCTATAAATTAATACTCTAGTTCTACAAAATAGGTGTAGTTTTGTTTGCCAGCACATTACTTGCGTAGCGATTATTAGTACCATGCCTCTGTGTCAAGATTATAGTTCAGATCTAAGGAAAATTGCTATTAAATCACATATGGTGTGACCTTAACTGGTAGGAATCATGAGAAATCAAATCTGATTTCGTTTCCTGATATGTACACATTCATATAATCTATTTCAGTGGGGTGCCATTTGGATTCATTAATGAATGCTTCTGAAATGCTCTGAAAGTGAAAAACAACCAATGACCTGCTTCTCAGAGGTGCAGAGCATCTGCTGGTTCCACTGACCTCAACTGGAGTTTTGGTCGCTCAGCGTCTTTGACAATTTGGATCTTACTGGCCTGATTTTTCAGAAGTAGCAATTTTACTTTGGGTGTATCAATTTGTGGATGACAAACTTGAAATACTGAAATGGGGCCTATTTTCAGATATGATCACCTGCAGCTTTTATTGACTCTCTTCGGAGTTGAGGGTACTTGGCATCAGGCCCGACATATCTCAGATTGGGCCATCTCAATGGCCAATTTTGGAAATTCTGGCCTAACTTACTTGACCTATAGCACATGGAAATCTAGTTTTAAACCCCAGCATGTGTGTCCGTTTCTTTAGCTTCTGTGCTCTCAGTGCTCTAGACAATCTGTCTCTCCTTCTCTGACCATCAAAATACATTCAGATTGCCCAGATTATGCAGGGCTGATTTAAAAATCCAGAGCAGTCCTTTTGTAACAACACATTTGAATTATTTTTTTTGGCCATCACACACAATTATTTTCTAGATGGAAATTAATCCATGTGCACAATATGATGCAAGGAAATAGCTACAGACAGAATTAATTCTAACTTTCCAACTGTGTCCTAGAGGTGCAAGGCTCCACCCACATGACATAGTTTGCGGGTTCAGAGCCGAAGGCATAAGGTAGTAGAAGATCTAATTTTAGTCTCTCTTTATCATAGGCAGCATTCCTGCTGAGTAGTGGGATATAGTAACTGCATGAACTAGACCAGTGGCTCTCAACCTTTCCAGACTATTGTGCCCCGTTCAGGAATCTGATTTGTCTTGCGTACCCCAAGTTTCACCTCACTTAAACTAATTGCTTACAAAATCAGACCTAAAAAGACAAAAGTGTGTCAGCTCACTGTTACTGAAAAATTGCTTACTTTCTCATTTTTACCATACAATTATAAAATAAATCGACTGGAATATAAATATTGTACTTTCACTGAAATGTATAGTATATAGAGCAATATAAAAAGGTCATTATCCATCAGAAATTTGCTTGTACTAACTTTGCTAGTGCTTTTTATGTAGCTTGTTGTAAAACTAGGCAAATACCTAGACAAGTTGAAGACCTGTGTACCCCTAGGGGTCTGTGTACCCCTGGTTGAGAACCACTGAACGAGACCACACAATACAGTAATTTTGGTAAAGCTGTGGTCTTTCAGTGCTTCATACAGTAGTTCATTTTTAATGCCATAAATACTGAATAAAAGGCAAATAAAACTTGGACTGAAACCTCCAATCTCTTGAAAACATCTTAAGAGAAACTAAAAGCATTTGGCAAAAGGTCCTTTTGTAGATCCATTAATACGGCTACTGACCTAACTCTGACCCTGACCCTGGGAAAACAGGGTCGTCTTTGTGTGGCCCCAAAGCATTGGCTTTGTTCCATAGTGCCACCTTCATGGAAATGTCATGCCCTCCTGTGATCAATGAATGAGTTTGGAAAATTTCAGCTAAAACGGTTCAGCCGTTTCCAAGAAAGAGGCTAGGGAAAATATATTGTTTGCCCATGTTAAAACATTCTGGTGATGTTTTCTTTGAAAAGCTTTCACAGCCCCATGCTTTGGAGAAGGGGCTTGAAATTGGCAGGGGAGGGTGGCCTTTGTGGCAGGAATGTGCCTTTTGTTGACTCTGTGAAAATCTGCCCACATTTATCCAAGCTATTTAGCCTTTGAAAAATTGCATTTTGACACCTGCTCAGTAGAGACCCTTAGATTTAGCAGCTGATTTCTTGTATGCTAAATAAGGGATGGGCCTCACCTACTGAACAATGAGGGGAGAAAACACTGTTGAATAGTGTTCATTGAGTGAGCAGCATCCATCTTGTGCACTGGATGAGGCAAAGTGTCCTGGGGGAAAAACAGTATGTGGTATAGATAATACTTAGGTCTCTTCCCGTTCTGTGATTCTATGGTCATGTAATTTAAGTTTGTATCCATAATACATGTGCACACGGGGACCAATTAGGGTTGCACAGACCATCTAATTCTGGCATTTCCTCACTTTTTTTTTGTTTTTGTTTTTTTGAGTGTTTGACTTTTCAACCTTAATGTTCTTTTAATGTGTTTGTGTGAGTGATACTACGCACAGTACGCATACTATCAGGAACATGACTAGTTCATATGAGAATTGTAGTATCATCGGGAGGCCACCTCTGTTAGTGAATGAAAAATGCCCTTTTAAGATTGCAGTCCTGTTTGGATATGTCAGTGAGCACAGAATAGAGTTTTATTATTTATTCAGATGTTTTTGATCAACTTTGCCACAAACTACAATTACAGTACGGAACCTGCACTTTATCAAATGTGCACATGATAATCAGGAGTGCAAGGGGAACGGATGATCTTGTGGCTGAAGCACAGGACTGAGGATCAGGAGCCTGAGGTACTATCCTTCCTGCCTCCTATAACGCCTTGTGCCAGTCACTTAGCCCAAAATTTCCAAGTAATTTTGGATGCCTCAATCTTAGGTGTCACGCTTGAAACCTGAAGAGATCTCAAGCTGGGCAATCACAAACTGATGACATGATTGTTAGTAGTTTTGAGGGCTGAGTATTCCCCTTAACGTCAATGGAAGCTGCAAACCCTCAACATCTCTGAAAATCAAACCCTATAAAAGGGGGATGAGATTTTCCTGCCTCCCATGGCTAAATTAATGAATGTTAGTAATGTGCTTAAGATCCTCAGAAGGATGGTGATGTATAAATTATTTATTATTTTTACTATTGTCTTGACTCAACTGGGCCCTGGGGAAGAGTTGTGGGTGATTATATAGCTTCCATTTTACAGCCCATAGCATTTAAATGGATTATGTATAGCAGTACTGCACCCTGTACTTGATTTTTCATAGAACCTGTAGGTTTTATCAGAATTTCATTTTTATTAGACTCGAAAAGATTTTATTTTTAATGTATTTCTACAGATCATGACTATTTTCAATTTCTAGTAGAAAAATAACCTTGGGTGTTAATTCTTTAATACCAGTTTAATGACAGGGATTCAGACAAACATTTCATATTTCTTAATATTTTGTATTAAAGCATCTTGAATCATGCACTGAAAGAAAGCCAACACCCACGTGTGCACCACTGCCCCAGCCCTAGCATAATCAAAGTATGGGCCTATAGTCCTTAAATTTGACTCCAATGTGTTTTCATGACTTTGGGCCAAATTCTGGTCCCACTGAAATCAATGGCATTTTTGCACTGCTAGTGAGCTCACGGTTTGGCCATTGTTTAGGACTCTTATTACTTTCAAACACCACTTTTTCTGAAGCTTTTCTTTCACACATTTTTGTCAATAGAATTTTCTACCATCTGTTTTTGGGTGGAGTGAGAAGTCGATTAGTGATTAAAGTTTTTCCCAGTCTATCTATAATTCAAGCTCAAAAACATGCTATCTGAAGTGTCATTGAGTTTATATGCAAATTGTGACCAATTTAAGAGTATGTTGAGTGTGTGTGATGACACAACTCCAAAATTTGACCCAGCACAGCCCCTGCTGTATCTGTATTCCAGGGTTTCAGTGGCGTGCCAAACTATTTCCATTGGGTCCAAATTCAGAGGTCTGTAACAAGAAAACACATCATCTTATCAAGCAGAACCATAAGGAAATATCTGAGCCATATGGACAGTACGTACTTATATAATACATTTTACTGAATAAAAATGCTTCCTACTTAAGGCTAGGGAACATTGTTTGTTCAGAGTTTTTTATCCAGTTTATTTCTTCAGCTTTGAACCCAATAGCAGTTTGATTTGGGTCACTACTATGTAAGCAAAAAAAGGGTGGTGGGGGAATTGTATATAGACTACAATTGTTAATAGTTTTCAGAGTAAGCAGCCGTGTTAGTCTGTATTTGCAAAAGAAAAGGAGTACTGGTGGCACCTAGTCTCTAAGGTGCCACCAGTACTCCTTTTCTTATTGTTAATAGTGAAATACTGTTGCATTCTGGTAACACATTTGTGCTTACAGTATTTTTAAAACTTGCATCTATTTTGAAGAATTTGTACTCAGATACCACAGTGGTGGATGTAGAATAAGAATCTGAAAGGAACAGAAAGAAGAGATATTCCAAAGGAGGGACTCATGCACCTGAATGAAGGCATAGATCATGATTTCTGTGCTATAATAGATTAACATAGGTGAGAAAATCATTATACAAGATATGTACTGTATGCATTTCAAGGAAGAGAAGAGCTGCAGGTATTCCAGAGGACTCTAATTGTATATACAGGTGCTTCCATTTCTACTTTACATTACAGTGCTATTTAGAAACAGTCTTACAAAATTTACAGTGCTCCAATCCCTTGGAGAGATCATCAGAGTATGAGTTGCTTTCTCTTCCATTACTGCATTTAGTGGAGTGGGCATGGAGAGGACTTGCTTTCCTCCTCTCTGATCCTTCTGCTGGAGAGGAGGATAGGTCAGATTTCTGAATTGCAAAGCGTGTGTGAAATGCAAAGCCCCCAGAAGAATAGGGCTCAAATTAGCTGCTTGCTTTTCTTGTACCTAAAGCAGACTGAGTGATATCAAAACTGAACATTACAACCACATCCTTTCAGAATTGCACCAAATATGAATTTCCAGAGGGTGCTTTAGCTTTGGCTTCTGATATACCTTCACACCATTTCTGTATTTTTCTCGTGCTGGCCTGCTGAAGCCTCTCAATTGTTGTTGTGGATGATGGGGTACATCCTGAAAAACAAAGCACAGTAGTTGTACACTGCTGACTTGTGCAGCCAAACTCTGATCTCGAACACTTTGCACAAAGAGGTGCAGCTCTGGAAGAGGTGACTAGATAATGACACACCCAAATCCACATGCATTTCCTAATCAAGTCTGTGATAACTGATGTCTCAACAACCTCCAAGCTAAGTGACTTGTCCAAGTGGCAGGTTTAGAACTCAATGATGCTAGTACAATGCTCAATACATTGGACTGCGTCTTTATTAGGAGAGTGAGGCAATGAAGCTGAGTGACAATGGACCTGTAGCACTAAATGTTCCCTTGGATTGAACCTCCAGCATGAGGCTATTTAGATAAAGAACAAAATGTCTTGTGCTTCTATTCACTGTATTTATTAGGAAGGCAGCCATATGATATTTAAAGAGCAGATGGACTCTCTGGAAATAATGTTGCTTGTCTTTTTCTAAATGTCAAGGACCCACCAAACCATCAAAATATTGCATCGCTTTTCTATGATTCTTATCAAAAGCTTGAAGAATATAGCACTTCCTCCTTTCTCCAACCTCTCATTGCTTAATATTAAGTGGTATTAACAGGAGGGTTTCAGATTTTGAAAGACGAGGTGGATTTTTGAAAGACAAGGTAGATTTTCCATGCACTGATGCTGAGCAAATCCAAGAGCAGAAAATGCCAAACTGTCCACACAGCTCTAATGCAAAGCAGCCTGTAAAGTTCTTATCTGTCTCACTAGGTGAGGTGTAAATTTTCCACATTAATCATTCCAACTGAAATGTGTTTAGTAGCTTGTCTTGTGTCTGAAATCAGGGACTTAAAAAAACAGGTTGGAAGGGGGCTAAAGTTATGGGTTTGATTTTGGTGGGTCAGACAATACTAACCCAAAGTGAACAATATATATCATTTGACTACCTCAGTTGTTTAAAATTATATCACAGTTAACTCTTCAACACAGCTCCCTCTTAGGGTTGCCAACCCTTCCGGATTGGCTGTGAGTCTACCGGAATTGGCATTGATCTCCCAGTGGCTATTGAAAGCAATCTAGGAGATTTTAATAGGCCATTAAAAATCTGGTTGGCAGTGCAGCAGGGCTAAGTCAGGCTCCCTACCTGCCCTGGCTCTGCGCGACTCCCGAAAGTGGCCAGCATGTCTGGCTCCTAGGCTTAGGGGTGGCCAGGGAGTCTCTGCGTGCTGCCCCTGCCCCGAATGCCGACTCCACAGCTCCCATTGGCCAGGAACACAGGCCAATGGGAGCTGCAGGGCAGTACTTGCAGGCAGGGGCAGCACGCGAACCCATCTGGCCACCCTTCAGCCTAGGAGCCAGAGGGACATGCTGGTCGCTTCCGGGAGCCGCTTGAGGTAAGCACCTCCTGGCCGGATGCTCACATCCCTCACCCCAACCCCCTGCCCCAGCCGTGAGCCCACTCCCGCACCCAAACTTCCTCCTAGCCCCTGCACCCTGAATCCCCCGTCCGCACCCCAAACCATGGCCCCAGCCCTGAGCCCCCTTCCTCACCCAAACTCCCTCCCAGAGCTGGCACCCTGAGCCCCCTCCTGCATGCCGAACCCCTCGGCCCCAGTCCCACCCCAGAGCTCATGCCCCCAGCTGGAGCCCTCACCTCCTCCCATACCCAGTGTCCTGTCCCAGCCCAGAACCCCCTCCCACACCTTGAACCCCTCAATTTTGGCCCCACCCTGGAGCCTGCACCCTCAGCCCGAGCCCTCACCCCCTCCTGCACCCTAACCCCCTGCCCCAGGGAGCGAGTGAGTGTGGGGGAGAGCGAGTGATGGAGGGAGGGGGGATGGAGTGAGCAGGGGGTGGGACCTTGGAGAAGGGTCAGAGCAGAGGCATGGCTTCTGGGAAGTGGGGTAGGGGACGGGGCAAATGTGTTTGGGTTTGTGCGATTAGAAAGTTGGCAACCCTACCCTCCTTCCTTGTCTCAAGAAGGGTAACAAATAATCAGGGGATTGATGGTGAGATCTCCTTTTCTAATGTCTGAGTATAGAGTGGTGTGTGTGTGTTTGTTTGTTTTTTTTTTTTAACTACTTCGGGACCTAGATTTGGAAGAGATATCCTGGGTCATTGAGTCCAGTCTTCTGCTATCAAAGACAACCTTGTCATGTAATAAAACTGGAAAATGTTATTCCCTTTATGAGATATTTCATAAAAAGCAGTCTAGTGAAAAACAAAGCTTATTATGTATAGGTTCTGGGGGCTTAATCCCCAATTGGTATCTTAAGGAACGCGGACACTTTCCTTTGTCCTTTCCTATCCTAATACCAACAGGGTTAAGTATTTCTGGAGGCAGTTAGCATCTGGCACCCAGACTTTTTAATAAGCTAGAAACAAGACTGGAGGAGTGGGGTGAGTGCCAAAATGTCTACATTACTTTTGAACCATTCACAGCAATTACTTGAGGTGGTTTGTCCTATTGTTGGTCTAAAATATGTCTGTCTTCTCCAGGTATTTTTTGTGTGGGGGAATTTCAAATTGACTTAAAATATGTTGACAAGCCATTTAAGCTGCAATCTGTTTTAATGGTTCCACTTAAAACTTAGTCTCCTGTGTTCTGATCCTCAGTTATCCACACCTTCTATTTGCATGGTACACATTGCAATTGTCAATGAACCTTGAAATCAGGAATGAGATTCAGCCTTTTAAAAAATGTTTTTGTTTATGCAGCTGAGGACCTTTATTGCATGGGGTATAGCCAGGCATAGTACAGGCGGGCACTGTGAACAAAGCTTCCCAGGGCATAGCTGTATCCGTGCACCCCATTCTAGACTGTCATTTTTCCATACTCAACTATCTGCTTTCAGTCTGAATTACTTTTGTTTTATGTTAATATCTTAGGCTGTGATCTCTGCTCAGCACAGGGAGAGAGGGGTGAAAGGGAGCTTGTAAAGCTGCCACACTCTATATCCATCCCTGGCACAGGTTAGAAAAGCTAATCTGCTCCATCTGGCAGTGGTTCCCCAAGGGCTGAATGCCAGTTGAGGATAGCCACAGCACACCGTGTTCTGGCCCCATTCCTCTCCATTCTTAGAGTCCCTGTGGCCACCAGAATATAAGTAAAGGTGGCGTAGGAAGTGGTATACTGGTTGGTTGCCCCCTGGGGTGGTCTCTATGCTAGGGCTATGCCCAGAAGCTGACTTGGTGCAAGGAGGACTGAGTAGGTATCACTATGGTAAGTACATTCAACGTAAGGAAAAAAACAACGAAGGGAAAAAAAGTAAAGGCTTCAAGAGAGATTTCAATGATAACATATAGCTCTTTTATGCTTGGCTATTTCATCCACAGATCAAAGCAGAGTAAGCTTCATGACTTCTACTTTACAAATAGGGAAATTGAGGAACATAGTGTGTGTCTCTCGTCTGTGTAAGCAGTTGCAATCTGAGAACAAAATAGCAGCTGTTTCTAAATCAGGCACAAAGTAGGAATTTAAAAATATCAAGTTATTGCTCTTTTAAACTATGTATACCACAGGTTACAGATCTCTTTTCTATCTTGGACCTTCTCCTGTACCAATTGTATAACATTATGTGCTAGTTTTGCAATGTACACAGTGTCTGCAGGAGGAAAGGCTGGATATTGAGGAACATCAAAGACATTGAATTGGTTGTCTGAGCTATACCCAGACATGAATATTAAAATCTGGCCCTGTGAACACAGTCAGTTCCCATGCTCCAGGGGAAAAAAATTATCATTTGGGTAGAGGAAGAAATCTATCCTCTTTTTTTTGACCACTGCTGTGCACTGAGCAGATGTTTTCAATGATGTGTCCACACTGATGCTAAGGTCTTTATCCTGAGTAGCTATGGTTAACTTAGAACCCAGAAATGCTAGTGAGTAATTTAAATTTTTCCTTTCACTTGTCTACACTGAATTTTATCTGTTATGCTGCCCAGTCACCTAGCATATTTAGGTTCTCCTGAATTTTCTTAGTCTACTGTAGTTCTGACTAATTTAAATGTTGTATAATCCACATACTTTGCTAATATCACTGTTTACATTACAAATAAGTATAATTAAACACTTGCTCCAGTACAGAACATTGGGGCACCTCACTATTAACCTGCATTCATGTTGAAAGGAGCATTCATTCTTCTTCCTCTCTAAGGACTTGTCTACATGGTAACTGGAATGGAAATAAGTAAATTGGTTGCAATTCACACTTCTAGGTATTATGGTGCAAATCTGTGCATGGACACTTTTTTTTTAAACAGGAAAAAGTGTGCCCTACTTTGATATAATTTTAAGTTGATTAAAAAAAAGTAACTTATTTTGGTTCCAGATACTGTATAGAGAAGCACTGAGAAACCTGGAACAGTGCAGGGTGTATGCTTCCAGTTCTTTACTGAAGCAATTTAGAAACACTTACGTGGAGTTCATTTGGTGAAATATTTTTTCAGTGGCTGTTCTAGAATTAAAATGTTTCTTCTCTTTCAACATTTTAGTGGATAATTTCACATTGGAGTTTAGTTTTGAGGACTATGAGTACTCCTGTAGGTCATTCAGCTGCTTAAAAATATCAGGACTTACATTAAATGGTAGCAAGGACTAACCACATTAAGGGGTTAACTTTTTTTTTTGCTTCATGACAGAGTTCCGAAAGGTAAAATATGTTATATTATTTCTTCTTATTTCAACACAGGAGCATGGAGAGTTGTGTGCAGAAGGTACTACTCGGAGATCTTAGTGGAACAAACCCTATACTTTCTGGAATGTTTTAAGACAGAGGTGCATGGATTATTAGAGGTCCATAGAGCACATGGTGGTGGAGACTTGGTTGCTTGCCCACTGTTTGTTCAAAAGGTACATTGCTTTAAAGAGAGTTTAAAAACACACACAGTTATTTCTATAATGCAGTGTATTACTTTTCCATGTAAGCAATTTCTGTGGTTATTGCTCAGGAATGTTAAGGAATAACAAAAGGGAGTGTGTATGTGTCTATGAGACAAGTTTAATATAAAGTTGTGATGCATACTATTAATAAAGCAAAGTTTCCCAAACTTAAGTTGTAAAATCAATATTTGGACTATTGGTTATTCTTTAGGAGATGTAAAGTTTTAAGAATGCACTATTTAGTGTGTCGTGGAGTCCGTTTCACAATTACTGAGCTGTATTCTTTTGCAAATGAATTCAGCAACATGGTCTCTAGGTTGATGAACAATCTTGGAGAGCTGGCCCTCTTATATGAAGAGTTTTCTAAGTTATCACCACTTTGGTATGAATGGATCTTGAATTCTAATTTAAACTGAGTTCCAAGATTATATAGTTTTTGAAAGGGGCTTGCTACATTTTCCCATCACAAAGAGCAACCATGTACTTTGTCTGAAATGACTTAATTTTAGATTAAAGAAAACGAAGGAAACTAGAACATCTCTTTCACAAAGATGTTCATATAGGTCTTCTTCAGAGTTGCTGAATCTTGCAGTTGTATTGCGAGTCTCATGATATTTGGTGTTTTCCTTAAGGATCCTGAAGTCACGAGATTGTCAGAATCTTGGTTTTCATTTTGTTAAAAGTAAGGTTTTTTTTGTTTTGTTTTTGTTTTTTTAGGCCTTATGCTTACCAGGAAAAGGCTGAAAAAGTGAACCCTAAGTGTTCAAAAACAGAAGGCAATATAAGAACCCCAATTTATTTTCAAAATCCCATGATTTTTAAACTAATCTCATGCAAATTAGACTGTCCTTAGCTGCAGGCACATTATTCCAATCATGGTCCTCCCTTGAGAAAAGACAGCCAAACTGGACTAGATTGTATTCAAATGTCTTTTGGGAACTATATTGAAACCACTAAGCCTCTCTCACTTTTGACCTAAGCTAAAGTTGAATGTACATTTCTGGAGGCAAGAGGGGAGTAATGTGTTTCAAAACACTTGAACTAGACAGCCTGCAAGAAATGCAGGCTGAACGGTTTCTATGAGAAGCTATTATCGTACCATAACGATGATTTGTAAAGTAGTTTGTCTTTTTTGAAATCATCATAATAAAGTCAAAACTGACAAATATCCGTGCTTGATGACTGTGGACCAATGTATTCATTTTTATAACTGCTTTCAGGAAACATTCTAAAGTGTTCCCTATTGTATCATCTAGCTGGCTTTTTTGGTTTGGATTTGTTTCCCCCTTTGGCTGCAGTGATTTGAAGTTAATGGAAATGCAATATTTATGAAAATATTCCATGTCTGAATTTAACTGGAGCACTCCTCCCAGACTATAATACTACAGTCGGGGGTGGGGGGGAGGGGAGAAGTATGTTTGTTTCTGATGTGCTGCAGTTTGTTTAGAGAAGTACTAGCCATCAAATACTTTCTCCACAGGCCCCTCCAGAATATCATGGAATCACAAATATATGGCTGAAGACTTTGAATTGTGTCACTTCATTGCTAGAAAAAAAAAATCTGTCGTAGATTGAAGGTTTTGTGAACATGCAGATTTCCTTTTGCTATCTCCTATGTCGATGTGGATGTATTGAATTCCTAGCAAAACTTTTTGTTGGAAAAATCGGTATTGCATATGGTCTTTTATTCCTTTTAATAATATTTAACCAATTTATAGTTTAGTTTCCCAGTTAAACTGCACTGTTAGGAAAGGCTAGTTTTTCATTATCCAGCTGTTCCAACTGTGATCCTTTATAATGTTCCCAAAGTCCAAATGAGCACAACGTGTATGGTTTTGTTTGAGGAATAATAATGACATCCCCATATGATAAATGCAAATTGTGACTAATTTAGTATTGATAATATAAAAGAAATCACTTACCTTTTTTGAGCTTTTTTCCCCCCTTATGTTACCTGACACTTCTTGGAGTGTTCTGAGATTTCTTTAAATATAAAAATACAATGTCATCAACAAACAAAGCTTTAGGTTTGTCTGAACATTGCAGGCAACCTGTTGATGTCATGTGAACGAATAATGGTCATTGCCAGCCAAACTCTTTAGATAGCCGATTTCAAAAGCGCTGAGTCAGTGTACTGTCGAAGTCCTTTCACTTGTGTTTTCTGTGGTAAGATTGATACTACTGCAGGAACATCAGCTGGCACATAATGCTATTTCTCATTCTAATGTCAAAATATGCTACAGTGGGTTGTATTATAAACATGCCAGGGCAATTTTGTCTGACAGACCCTTTAACTCCTGGATAATTTTAAGTACTTTTATTTAAGCCAAGGGGAATTACTGTAAATCTTCACTTAAAAAATTACAAGCTATGCTACAATCACACTGACAACAGCTTGAAAGACTATAAATGAAAACATGAACACAACGTAACAGGAAATAATTGCTGGCTTTCTAAGAGGTAAGCAGGAAAAGGAAACTATGAAAACAAATTAAGGATTTGATTATAAGTTTTGCCATTCAGTGCTAATAGCTAATGTGTTTGAACTTGATCTTCTAGATTTGTAAACGGAAGCTATTTGGCAAACAAACTTTCCCGTTTGGAAAATGTTATTGATTTTTCAATTGTTTTTTTCAATGCACCCCATAAATTGACATGAAACAATACCAAAATTCTGTTAGAGCTTTAGCACACTGAGAAGTCTGTGTAGCCAAAGGAATCATTAGCTACCCTTAACAAGTGCAAATAGGAGAGTTCACATTCCTGACCTGGCAGTCTGTTTTGGAAGCCAACCAACCTGCTTCTTGGCAGGCTGTCCGGTAGGACAGCTGGACCTCCCTATCATGAGCTGTGAAACTCCCAAATTGGATAGAACCTTCCCTGCATCAGCAGATCCCCTTGGTAAATATTACACACATTGGTGAATCCACCATAACCAACCACACGCCAGCTCACACTCACTAGCCATTGAAGCCAGTGGGAGTCTTTCCATTGATTTCAATGGGTGCTAGCTTGTGCCCTAAAGCTGTAAAAACCCTGATGGTAAATAAAAACAATTAAACATAGAAAATGTTCTCAGCAAACTGTAACTGGATCAAAACCGCGTGAAGTGAGTAGGTAACTGGAAGTGTGTCAACTTACGGCAAAAAGAGAGGCAGCAACTTCCAAACAATCCCTTTTAGAGGCAAAGAGTATAGCCAAAAGCCACAACCTAGAGATGTAAAATCTGGCAATCTCAAAACACACAGTAGAATCTCAGTATAACTGATCATGCGGTGCATGCTGCCTCTGATGCACCCACACAGCGTTTTGATAAAGTAGTATGCCATTAACCATATGAACAAAGACCCGTCTATCTCTACTTAAATTAAAAGAATATTTCAGAAATATGACAGCACTGAATGTGCCCTCATGTGCAAGCTATTCTGCTGCACAGCCCCATCAAGAAGTGCTGTGGGGGGTACAGACCCATCAAGGAGTGCTGTGGGGGGTGCAGCCCCATCAAGAAGTGCTGTGTTGCCTCCACAGGAGCCTTGGGGAGTATAGGATGAAGGTAGCTGATGTCACCTTTACCAAGGGTGCAGAGTCTAAACACCTTTGTGCTTGGCTAAGTGAGGGATACAGTGTGAAGAGGTAGAGTGTGCTAGGCACCCCACCCAGGGGTTAGTACCAACTACAACACTAATCTCCAATAGTCTCTGCACTCAGAAGTCTTGTCAATTCTACAAAAGTTTACACAGGCATATAACTGGTGCACCAGTTGCCAGTGGGAAACTTTTTTTTGTACAATTCCCTAGTGGACCCTGAATCCAAGGACTGCTCCCAACCTGGGAGTGCAAGAAGTGAACCTTTACTATTTTGAAAGGTTTCAGAGTAGCAGCCGTGTTAGTCTGTATTCGCAAAAAGAAAAGGAGTACTTGTGGCACCTTAGAGACTAACAAATTTATTAGAGCATAAGCTTTCGTGAGCTACAGCTCACTTCATGATGAAGTGAGCTGTAGCTCACGAAAGCTTATGCTCTAATAAATTTGTTAGTCTCTAAGATGCCACAAGTACTCCTTTTCTTTTTACTATTTTGTGCTCCCATGAAGTGACTGGGCACAATCTTGTCTTAAATGTAGATGCACAATATGACCTAGAGTCACCCATGTATATTCTATGATTACCTTACAAAAAAAAATCTGTTATTTATTACATCATTTGACTTAAGACTATCCTGGTGTGATCCATTTCCTTCTATTAAGTCATTATCTACTGAAGTATTACATGCATCATAAATGAAATATTGATTTTTTTAACATCAATTGCTTTATTTTTTTCATAAATAATTCCTACAATGCAAAGATTTATTTTAAACCAAAAGAAAAAAAGGGGTGGGGAGGTTCTATTTAACAATAAGGCTGTATGCCATTCAACCCTTGGACTAATTGCTAGAATGTGATCACATACGTCTGTACCTGTAGGTCCTGTGTGTGAGTGCATGTGTGTAGTTAATATCGTTGCAGGTCTATAATGATCACTTAAGATTCATCACTACAAAACTACAAATAATTAGGCAGTCTTGGATATTTAATTTAACCAAATTAAAAAAGGGAAAATAATTAGAGATTATAGATTTGTTACCATAAAGGTGATTACTTTGTACTAAATGCTTCCAGTGTATGAAATAAATGTTAACATGTAATTATGCAGAGCAATGCAGGATAATATCAATTCATTTAGCAGTTGTTCTGAGGCCAGTCTTCTGCATAAAGCCTGAAATACAAACATTTTGTTCTTTGATTTTAAAACGTTGCTATGAGTATCCAAGACATTTTTTTTTATTGCTTTAAAAGATGTTTTAATGTCACTGCTGTCAAGGTTGTCTTGAAATAGTCATTTGCTTTAGTATGAGTTTCTTCTAATTGGGAGAAAGAAGATCAAATTAGGGTCGTGGAGAAGCTTTTAAATTGGGCATGGAACAATTATTTTTGAAGAGTCTGCACTTTCATCAAGTGACAGGGATTATGGTCCAGGTTGCTAGGAGAAAAAAATCAATTGAGACCTTTTTCATGTTTTATTGCATTAAATTGGTCTTCATTAAAGGAACAATTAATTTTATGGCAGCCACCATTGTAGAGTTGCATCTACAGGGGAGAAGTAGAGTGTAATAATGTTGATAGATTTACCAAGCTACATGAGTTGAATCTTGTTACATTTTGTGAAACTGATCTTGTATTCCATTCAGAGATGTATTTAATGATAACAAAATATCCAACGATGAAGAAGCTATTAGAAATGGATTTGAACTGATAGATCCCGCCATGCTCTTTTGCTACTGGTGGCCTGAATAAAGATTTGGAAATTCTATAGTGATGGAAGAAGAGTTTGATTGAATTTCATTTTTATTATTCATGCTACATGTATATCCTAATAACTCTTTAACTACCGTGTGTCTCTTCATACTGTGCTTCATAGAGGGACCTAAGATCAAGGCGTAGATAGAATTAATTCTATGCCTTTTGGAACTTTTCAGAATCACACCCTTTGTGTCTGGCATTTATGGAAATTGCTCTAATGTGGTTGTGTACAACAGTCCATGTCTTATTGGAATATTATGGTTCCAGGTACAGTGTGGTGGGTGTGTGTGTGTGTGTGTGTTTATTTATTTTTTACTTTACCTCCCAACTCTTCATCTCATATAAAAAATCAGTGCATTATAGAATTTGTTTTTCTTCCAGTTTATAGTCTTTCAGGACCCATTTTCCTGTGGTCAGTTAAGGGCTGAGGTTTACTACACATTTTTAGACAAAATCGTTCCTTCTTGTTTTGGCCTATATATCATGAAGCACTGGCCGCACCCTGTATCTCCAACATCAGGTTTTAAGAATGTTGTACATTAAGATCATATATTGGCTACTTGGACAGAAAAACAAGAATGCATCAGACTTGATCCTCTAGTGCAATCCTTGAGGGCCCATCCCAGCTCACTCCAGTCCCCCTCCCTCCATCACTTCAATGCTATACCGGGGTGTCAGATTCTAGGACCCTGCTGGAGGATGCAAGGTTCTTCAGTTGAGTCAGTCTGACATTTAGTGCTTGAACTCGGCATACAGATGCTGAGGTATTTTTTTTGCTGCTTGACTGATACTCAACCAAGTCTGTCCAGTTGGCTCCAATCTAGACGTTTTAGGAGGGAACTGGATTGTATCTCAAAGTAGAGGGAACTCGGGGGAAGGGACAAAAAAAAATCCTACAGGGAAATTCTAGGAATGGACAAGCTTAGGGGAAAAGAAGCTTTCGGTAAAGTTTCTTTTCTTGTTCTTTAACTTACCCATAAAATTAAAACCCTAAAAAGGGAGCAAGTTTGGACTTTACAGAGCGTGTATACTTTGTTCAGAGCAGGGTGACAACTTTTCCGTCTTACAGTGCCTTGTTATGAATTTAGGCGCTTAACATTAAATAATAAAGCTTGAAAATCTTGTTCTAAGTGGTGCATGCAAAGAAACTCAAGGAGAAACTGGGGTTAAATTCAAAGATCCTAGTGTGTAGGCCTGTTCTTAGGCTACCAATGTCACATCTCTCAAGGTTTTCAGGTAATGGAGATTCAAACCCCAGACTATCCCTATTATGCTCATTTATGTGGAACAGTTTGTCCTGTTGCCCAGCATGCTGTTGGTCTGGTCATTTTAGGACTAGGAACAAACTCTCATTGCTTTCCTGTGTTGGGAAGCAGTTTACTTTGCCCATGCCTATGTTCATTGTATCTCCAAGATGCATTTCTGTGGTGTGTTCCCCCCCACCTCCAAATTAGAGGTGAAATTCTTCAGCCATATACTACTTTCAGATATGATCATTGGTGAATTGAAATCAAGAGTTGAGTACATGTCCCTGAGTGTAGAATTTGACCCGTTTTTAGGCAGGAATAATAAAGAAGCATAGGTTACTTCAGAAGAACTAAACTCCAGGAAAGAGCCTGGGGTTGCATCATGAGTGAGGAGAATTGGTTTGATTCTGAATGAATCTCTACTGCAGTGATTGTCATACAAAAACATTTCTCTTATGTAGCAGATCCGTTGGCTCAAAAAACAGATATCAGAATGGAATGGTTTTAAATTGATTTTAATTTCGTTTTGCATTTGTAATTTTTATGTTTGTTTTTGTTTTCTAAAGAAGAGTTGATTCTCAATGGTAGGTACCATTAAAACATGTTGGTTTACAATAAATATAATCTGTATACAATATTTGACTTTTTGCTAATCGGGAATATACTATAGCTGTACATGTACTGAAACAATTAAAATAGCTTAACATAAATTTATTCATATTTTTAATTTTTATATTTAATGTTATTTTATTTTGTTAGAAAATGGTGAATGATGCACATCTTTTTTGCAAATTGACAATGACTAATTTTTATCCATGACTTGTATTGAGCTATATTTGGATGGAAATTAGAATTCAATTAAAATGCACAAAATAGACTTTACTACAGTTAACAAAAACTACCTTAAATGTTCTGGATACATAAGGAAAGATAGTTTATTAAAACATGTTTTTGCATTTAAAACTGATTTTATTAAACAAAGGAAGTATTATTATCTGTAGCTTGTTTCTGGTTACCATGACCTTCAAGATTGTTAGAACTAGTAGTTCTAGTTTGTTCCCATGAAGTTTTTATTCTTAAATTGGAAGTGGGAAATAAGCTTTCCTGTTTTTTCTATTCCCAATTGGTTTTTCTGCTTTGAATGAACTAGTCATTGAACTGAACCAGTTAAATAAAAATTAAATGAAGAAAAAATTCTGTACGTACCTACAGAAGAGACAACCACTGTCAAAAGCTGGTTTAGCACTTCAAACTTGGGTTTCAGGAACTTAGCCAGTCACGTCTACCAGTTCAGTGGTTTGCCTTTCATTGAAACTTTGGGAGCAAATGTACTGCTTAAAATTACTATTTTTATTTAATGTAGTATTAGGCCTGGTCTACACTGGGAGATGGGGGTGAATCTATCTAAGTTATGCAACTTTAGCTACGTGAATAACGTAGCTGAAGTAGACTTACTTAGTTCTACTTACCGCTGTGTCTTCACTGCGGTAGATCAACTGCTGATGCTCCCCCATTGACTCCGCCTACACTCCTCGCTCCGGTGGAGTACCGGAGTTGATGGGAGAGCACTTGGTGGTCGATTTATCGTGTCTTCACTCGATAAATCAACCCTTGCTGGATCGATCTCTCCGAAGGTAAGTGTAGACATGCCTTTAGATTAGACCTAACATAAATTGTCATAATTTAATGTAATTTTAATTAGGTTTATTTTCTTAAAGAAAAACGTATTGAATTTGTTTAAAAATCCAATTTAAATAAAAATTTATTTTTATTTTTTAAAATGAGATACATATCTGTTAGGGTGAATAAAAAAATATATGGGTCACTGGTTTGTACCAAAGAAGATGGCACTGCACTGGCTCTAGTATACCTGAGTCCAAACCTTCAGGGTTACTGGAATATTTGTTTCACTTGAGAAGATTTCCACACAAATTTAATCAAAAGCTCACAACTTGCTTCACTTCCTGTTGCACATGTAGTAGTTGTGTTCCCTGAGGCTAATATGGAATTGCTGCATTCTGGTTTGTGATAGATTTGCTATTTCCAGACAGATTAAATCATTAGCTGCATTAATGGTGGAATGGTTAATCTAAAAATCTTTCCTTGCGTGGTACTGTAGAAGTGAATTGGATGTGTAGCCTTAAATAAGCTTAGCTTAGTTCCTGTTCCAGTACTGTCTTGGCTGAAAGGAAATTCCCATTTGGCTCAACTGGTAAAGCTGCCTCTTAAGGATTATAAAGATCTCAACTGTGAATGATGATGTCTGGTTAGGGTCTGTTTCTAATAATTGTTTAAGTTCACTCTGTTTGGCAGACACAAAACTAGCGGGATAGACTCCAATATGCCTCTCCCAACAGGAAAGTGTCGTATATGCTGAGATAGAGCTCTCTTTAGCACGCATTACTCTGGTATGTATATACCTCGCAAATTCTCAGTTAATGATTCCAGCTTCTTGTTCTTTCTCTCCTACCCCTTATTTATGGGACTATTTTTAAAAAAAAAGAGGAAAGCTAAAATGAAGAAATTAGTTTTACTGTTTGTTCTGAAGGTGATGAAATTCATGGTCCAATCTAATCCCTTGCAGAAGTGAATGCCACAGTTGTAGACCAACTGCTGAGAAAAGCACTGTTTCCCATGCTCACGAATATCAGTCTTGTGACTGACAGCTTGATTGTTCCTGAGGAATGTATCAATCAGGGGAGGCCATTGTTGCAGGGAGAGGGGCAGTCTTTCAGGTGGTTTAGGACAAGCCTATGGAAGGCTTTGAAGATTGATTTGAATTCAGAGTTTCAGTTCTAATCTTCAGTGGAAAGATTTCAGTGCCGTGCATGGAGTCCTTGGTTACCTGTTTGCTAAGTAGACAGACTACATCATTCAGAACCAACTGGAGCTTTGTCAGAGTTGGTGTGTTAATTTCTAGGAAGAATGTGTTGCAATAATCAAGCCTAGAGGCCACGCATGCCTGGTAACTGTGGCAGAGTCCAAATGTGATAGGATAGAGCTTAGTTTCCTGGCCTGTCATAGTTGGAAGAAGGCATCTTTGAGAGCTACAGCTATGTGGTTATCTAATAGCGGTAAGGAATCTCTAAGAACCCTGAGGCATTTTGAGAATCAAAGAGCAGACCTCAGGAAAGATGCTGATGTTATGGTGGTGGTGTTCTCTTTTCATGCCAGCATCATTTCTAACATCCCTGTGTTCAGTTTCAGCCAACTGCTCTTCAATCAAACACTCATATTGCTGAGCACGGAGGTAACAAAGATGATGCTGTTGCATTTGTTTTGAGGTGTAGAGATGTTGTCTCATAATCCCTGTAGTGGCTTCATATAGGTGTTGGAGAGGACTAAGCCTTATGGAACTCCCCATGTGAGGGGCGGGGGGCAGATAAGCAGTTGCTCATCAGGAGCTTTTGGGCTCAGACTGAGGAGAAACACAGGAAGGAAGTTGGTTGCATTGAACAGTGTTTTTTTTTTTTAAAGTAGTAGTTGGCATATTTTGTGTTGATAGTGGGTGGCAGGTTTCCCGCTTCAGAAGAGGAGTTAAAAATCTGTTAGCATGGTCCCAGATGCACTTGAGTGTTCCCCCCCCCCCCCGAGCTCCTTTTTTATAACATTTTGTCCCTGACACATCTCACGCTCTTTTGTCTCCCTCTAGATAGAAAAATGCAGCCACTGCAAGCCCCACAGTTCATACACAGGTACATTTTATGCCACTTCGGGGCAGGCATACTTCCAATTTTACAATTAAATACAAAATTTATTTCCATACTATTTCCCATTTACCTCCTTCAAAAAAAGTCAAGGGAGATGCTCAGATCCACCAACTACCCTTTTCTTATTCTGCAAAGAGCAGCTGCCACCACAGCTGAAATGCAGAATCTAGGTCTCCAGCAACTTGGGCTTCAAGTCTCCCATCCCACTCAATGCTGACAAGGGCTCAGATAGTGGGAGGGGCACAGTTACAGTTGAAACTGCCTCAGGAGTAGAGCAAGCAACCCTGATAGGGAGGTAGCTTGTCCCTCTGGCAGACCTCCTGCAGTTCACCAGAAGAGAATCCCAGTCAGTTGGACTGAAACTTCAACTACCAGGCAAAGCCTTGGCAAGTCAGGGCTTCTCTTCACATAGGTTCCTCATCATCACAGTATTTGTACACTTCCCAGGCATCTGTGGATTTCATGTCACAACACTCCAGGAAGCAGGGAAGTGTTATTACTGATGAAGCACAGAGGGATAATGTGACTTCTCCAAGGTTGCACAGGAAGTCTGTGACAGAGCTGGGAACAGAACCCAGATCTCAAGTTCCTAAACCACAAGACCATATTTCCTGAATGGGATGGGTGAGATGGGAGGAATAGATAAGGGGAGACAGAGACAGGGTCTATGGTAGGGAGGGCTGGTGAGCAGGACTGGGAGGGGCCAATTTTCACTCCCTTTGGTTCCTTAGCCCTGCTGCCTACTCACTCCTGCTGCTGAACACTATTGGCACTAAGTCTGGATCCCTACTTTTTCATGGCATCTTTCATTTTCACCTACCTCCATTACACAGTTGGGTGCTTCCCTCTCCCCATACTTTTACTATCACTTTATTAACATTTGTTTTTCTTAACAAGGGTTTCAAAAACTTGGAGGTAATTCATAAGAGAAGACTTTTGATCAATCCTGGTCTTAACTAAGATCACTAGGAGCAAGTCTTCTACCCCAAAGCCTAGCTCTGTCTTGGTCCCCTTTTCTTCACTGGGACCTGCTCCCACATAACTATGAGTAGACAAAACAGGTAATTTTTTGAAGAACCATCCTTCTGTCATAACCTTTAAAGTGTTCCCTTTAAACACCATGGGCAGCCAAAATGGTTCATCCACAGAACGTTAGGGACCCAGAGCCTCTCTACCCAATCAGTGGGGTATATGGAGTAACATAGGAATGGATCAAGGGTATACGATGGCCAGATAGTATCTATTCCAAATCACTTGTAAGGAAATTCTTAAAGAAAATTCCTTTACAACCAATAAAATTAATAGGAAAGGTAAAGAAGAGTAGAGCACCAACACAGATTTATTTAAAATCCAGGTTCCTCTGAAGGCCAAAATAAACAAAGAAAAAGGGTAATAATTGATTAAAATTTTAGATCAACTTTTTGAAAAGTGGCTAGTGATTTGTGTGTGCTTCCAATTTTGGGTTCCCAACCTGAGACATCTTAAAATCAGAAGTGTTGAGCACCTACAAGTGAGGCACCTGAAATCATAACCACCTTTGAAAATCTTGACCTAAACATAACAAAAGAAAAACCAGTAGTCAGTAAGGAGCAGAGAGAAAATATATATACATGTTAAAATGTTACTTTTGGTATTTAACTAGAATCCCAGACCATGATCTGGGAGACATCCTGGAATACTGTGTTGTTCAATTCTCTGTTCCATAAGTGATTTACAATGACTATTTGGTACTGTTCACATGTTCAAAGAGATGTTACACACCTCATGATTTTTATTCTGTCTGCTTAAAAAAAGGTGAAATTGAGCATTTCATGTAAATTGCCCTTGAAAAGTAACTGTCCTCCCATTATGTAACTCTCAGAAACCTTAGACAACCTCCACCAGATATAACCACAGTTCAGAGGGTTGCAGTAATTATTCTAACCAGCCAATAAAGCTTCCATTTACGTGGTCTATCTAAAGCCTTGATGCAATCATGTCCAGCCGCAAAATACATGTAGCAATGAAAACCCAAAGCATTCTTAGAATCCAGTGACTCTACTCAGTTAAAATGATCTCCACTACACTAGACTGCAGCTTTTAAAGTATTGTCTAATACACCTGAGCAGCACATAGATTAATTATGTATTTGATGGTTTTATGAACCAGAATTTATATTCTCAGCATCTCAATTCAGAAATGAGTTCTCATTCATTTACTGTGATTTCATTTTATTAACAGCCCTGTGCCTGAGCCATTTTTGAGTAGTATTCAGCAGTACTAGAGTGGGGAGGATGGCATTTTTTGCATTTGAGTTAGTAAGTTAGAGGTGCTAGGTGCGGGGGGGAGTGCACTTAGTTCTGCATAGTACAAGAACCGTGTTACTAGCAATATGTACAGATGTTTATACGTGCAGCGTTCTATTCCTGTAGCCTCATTCCTCTGTGTTTCCTGACTCCTTTTGTGTCTCCTTTTCCACCTTAGCTTTATAACAATTTAGCTATGAGCCTACCATTGGACACTACTAGAGCAATTATGCAGATGTGGTTGGACCATGAAGTCTGAATATAGACATAGTTTGACTTCTATATTTGGGGGGACAGAGGGAGGTGACGTGGGGGGTAACACATGAGGTCATGTGTCCCCAGAAGCAATGTGGGGGGCGGCACTTGGGGTCACGTGCCTCACAGAGGTGACGTATATGGGGAAGCATGTGGGATCACGTGCCTCCCCAGATTTCTGCCTTCCATTTAGCATGAGGTTTGAACACGTCACCTCCTGTGCTAAATGGAAGGCAAAAATCCGGGGGTGGGGCGGGAGGGGGAGACATGACTCCCATGGCCCATCGCCCTGCGTTGCTCCTGGTTTGGGGGAGAAATGCCCCACCACGTGCCCCCCTGCCAATCTCCATCCCTGTGTCTGAAATAACACTACAGTCAAACAGCTGAGTTACAAACAATGGTGGAAGATGGGCCACAGCTGTATAAGGAAGTAGGCTTCTGTACTCTTTTTGTAAATTGACAGAAGAGAGATTTAAATTTAGATATGCACTTCTAACCAGATTTGTGTTGCTTTAAAAAGAGGAAGTTGGCAAAGAAGAACAAATGTTGCTTTAGGTTTGACTTTTTAGAAAATCCCATGGTGATACCTAGGATTATATTATACAATGCTGAAACAAGACTGAACACATTTTTACATGGCTGGATCATGATGGCTCATTATTATGAACATCATAAAGGATTAGGAGATGGAAATTGATGATCCTAGCTCTCATTTTATTTGAGGAATGCTGGAAGTTTAATTTAGTAGTAGTAGCATGTGATATTAGCCAGACAGAGAGATAATATATTACTTGGGCATAATTTGTGTTTTTAGAGGTAGTTAGAGAGATTAGATATCACTTTAAAAGGGACATTTCCTGAATAGTCCACCCAAAATTCTCTCCTTACTGCTTCTTCCTACTGATCCCTTCCCACGCCCAGTTTTTGTGCTGCTTGACATTCCACCCTTGTTCTCGTAACAGCCTCTCAATTAATGTGTGACAAACACCAGCACGTTCCATCCTCCAACTCTCATTTGTGGCATTCAGCTATTAAAAAGGCTTCAGAGAGGGCAGCATTTGGGATCCAGTGCCACTGATTATTGTGTCTTTCTCAAGTCTCAGGCATTGCTGGAGTGTTAGAAAAATATCTCTCTTGAATATATCTTAGATCACTTTTGGCTGAATTTTTCCATAACCGAGGTTATTAAAGAGGAAACAAAAACATTGACATACTTTTGTGAATAAATTTAATTAAGCAAGGTTTTTTCTCCAAATAAATTTTCGATGTTTGTATCCTTTTCTTCTGTTGTAGTTGGAATACATTAAACTGTGCCAGGAAGAATTCTAAATAATGATCACTTTTCTTGTAAAGCATTTTTTAAAGAAAGGAAGCTTGGTTTAGATGTAAAATGAAACATTTAATGATTTATGCCCACAATAATCTGTAGATAAGATTTTATTAAAAATCATAATTAATTCATTACTACTAAATTCATACAAAAATATAGATGACACCATAGCTATCAGTGCTGGGGTAAGAGATGCAGGCAAATGCCTTGTTCTAGCAAATAAGGGACCTGATTATTCCGTAATTTTGCGGCTTTTACATCAGCATAAAGTCGGGTAAGGTGCTACTGCTCTGATATGGGAACATTTTATACTCACTTTGTACAAATCAAAAATAATTACACAAGATGTGAAGCAGGGACAATCAAAGCCCATAGGCTTGATAAAATAAACAACAAAATCTGTTTGGCAGCACAGATTATTTTTTAAGATTTGTCTTGCACAGTGGTCTTGAAATGTTAGGCCTGGTCTACACTTAAGTCCAGTGGTGCCCAAGCATTCTAGATATGTCAATTGAAACCCAGGTGTATCTGTGGCTAGGTCAATGGCAGAGTTCTTCCGTTGACTTGGCTACAACTGCTCAGAGAGGATTACCTGTTAGATGAGTTTCTGTGCAGCACTTCAAAGGCCTTGCTGACACAGGGAAATTGCTTTTATGGAATTGCTACCCAGGTAGACACTGTATTCTGGAATAAAATCACTTTTATTCTGGAATAGTGTGCCCACACAGGAGAAATGCACCAGAGTAGCTATTCTAGAATAGCTATGCCGGTCAATTTCCTCTGGGTGGGCAGACACGTAAGACACAGCCCTAAAGTGGCTTATAACCCCCTTTGTGCCCTCCCAACCCTAGGCACATGGCTCCTTGTGTAATTTAGACAGCCCTGGGGATATGTCTAAGTTATGGCAGCCTCTCTAAGCTGCTCTATGGGTAGCCATGCTGCTTGGAATCTCTGCAGCACATTGTACTGTGGTCTTGTGGTCAGATCAAGGACTTTTAGAGCCCCCTTTTGGGGCTGGGACCCTTTTACCTGGCATAGAGGGGCGAGGATTTCATCCCTGAATTAAGTAATCATTAAAATCCAGTATTGTTGAAAAGGTATGGATACTCTCCTAGATGGCACAATTAATCATGCATGGTTCACAAAAGGTCTTTTGTGCCCAGTTATTCCATCTGGGGGAGAGGTGAGCTGAACAATCTGGTTAAAAAATCCCTCTAGCCTAATCTCAATTTATATCCCAGGATTTCACCATGTTAGTGGTGTGACATGGCAGAAGTCATGATTTTTTTTCATCGTACCCTAATCCCCCTACAACCTTTTCAAATAAAGACTAATTCTGCTTGATTAGAAGGTTTCATAGTTACTGCATTGTCTGAAAAAATCTTTCTCTTTAATCCTCAAGGACGTTGAATTGAATTCTTAAATGGTCTAAATTTTCAGAGGTGACTTAATATTTTTTGGGTGTCTGAGATGCCTTAAAAAGGGTCTGATTTTTCAGAAAGGGTTAAGTACTCATCGTCTGAAAACCAGAACCTTTTAAGATATATTAAGCTAGGCACCCAAAATCACTTAAGAAAATTGTTATTGATTCCCACACCTTCTTGTCAACTGCTGGGAATGGGCCACATACACCCTAACTGAATTGGCCTCTTTAGCACTGATCTCCCACTTGGTAAGGCAACTCCCATCTTTTCATGTGCTGTATATTTACACCTGCCTACTTTTTTTCACTCCATGCATCTGATGAAGTGGGTTATAGCCCATGAAAGCTTATGCCCAAATACATTTGTTCGTCTCTAAGGTGCCACAAGGACTCCTCATTGTTTTTGAGAAAATTGAGTGTGCATATGTGTACACGTTATTCTACCATGTGTTTGGAGGTGTGAGGCAGTGGGTGAGGAGATGCCCTCTGAAAACACTCAACCTTATGCACTGGCAACCCAGGCTCTTATGAAAAGCCCTACAATAACAAACCAGCAAGTGTGCACATACCAGGGAGGAAAAATCAGATTTCAAGCTTCTAAGGAAAAGTTATAAACAGTGCATAAGCAATCATTTAAAATGTTTATACCTTCATATTTTCTTTTTAACATGACACCTTAATAAATGGACATTCCTTATTAAAGCATTTGGTGGGGTGTACACTGAATGAACAAGGAAGATGAATTTCTAACTGGTACTGCTAGTGCCATATTTAATGGTGTTGATTGACTTGACCAGACAGCACTGTGTGAATTTTGTCTCTGCACAGTGCAGCGGTGTAGCTATGTGGGTTGAGAGAGAAAACTGGGATAAAGTAGGGGACTCTGAGGAATCAAGAAATAAACAGGTGTTAAAAGTAGTGAAGGATAATTAAACCAATAATGGTGTGTTTCCAGACACATTCTTTACAAGTGGCAGCTTGGAAATGTAGATTTATAAAGAAACTGGAAAGAATATTCTGGGGAAAAGGTCTCAGCTCTTAATTAACTACAGAATTTAAACTGTTTGAACTTGTGAAAAGCAAGGAAATGTCTTAACTAGGCCAAAGGAAGAATTCATTGTCTGTTAATGTAACTGACCTTGCACAAAGAAAAGGAGTACTTGTGGCACCTTAGAGATTAACGAATTTATTTGAGCATAAGCTTTTGTGCTCACTTCATCGGATGCTCAAATAAATTTGTTAGTCTCTAAGGTGCCACAAGTACTCCTTTTCTTTTTGCGAACAGACTAACACGGCTGCTACTCTGAAACCTGACCTTGCACAGAGTTCAGAAACCTTTCAATACCCTGTTCAGGAAGATGATTTTTTTAAAAAAATTGTTATTACTACTGGCTTCCTGGGAACAGTTCTTTGTGTTTAGATTGACAGGGTCACTGACGGTGAAGACTTTAATACACATATGGTTAAGGCATTATCTTGATGCAAACTGCAAAGGGGCTTGCTTCATGAGAAGATGCTACTAATCAAAAATAACATAGGCAGGAGAAAAAAATGTACAAGATAGCTGGATCATTCATTAAATAAGAACATTAGAGCTGAACATTACATGAAGGTGGGACATCATAACCTAAAATGGGTCACAAGCTCAGGAGAAGCTAGGTCCTTGAAAGAAAAACATCTCATCTTTAGAACAGAGCAAAATAATTTGTATCCATGATAATTCAATCCTAATCTAATTTGAGAGCACAAATGTACTCTAGCTTAGTGAAAGCAAGTCAGCACATAAAACTGGGGAAACTTTTGTGAGCTATTGGGGGACGCGGGGGTCAGTAATGCAGAAAACAGTCCTCTGTGCTATTGTAAATATTACACAAATCAGGGGAGAAACAAGTGATGGAGTTTACAGAAAGTACCCCTGAGGTAGTTTATAGGAAACTGAGAAACAAACTGTCTTGTATTGCAGGGTTAGAATAAGAGCACTGTTTTGGAATTGAAAGGAACAGAATATTAAAATAGAGGTACAATTTAACAGAATGGCTTCTTTTGACTCAATTTTGGATTATGCATCATAGTTTTTCTGAAAGTCTTGTCATATTAAGTGCATCTGCCAGTCCTAGAACTTAATGCTGTCGGTTCTTAATAATAATAATACTCCATACTTTTCAAACAAATAGCCATGACAGGTAGGTAGGTTTTACTCCCATTGATGGGGAAAATATGATCGAGAGGTAGCAATTGACCTAATGCCTGGTGGGGAGTCAGTGTAAGAGCTAGTGTTAGAACTCAGGAGTGCCTGTCTTGCAGTCCTGAACCCAGGGTCTTAGGTCTGCCCCTCTGAAAGGAAGGGATGTTGATTCTACTGGAACCTGTGTAGTATTAGTGAACTTAAAAATATACACATAAATAGAAATATTTAACAGCATAGGGGAAAAAAAGAAATGGGCTACAGGCTTTCTGCTCATTTTAAAACTCTTTCAATGCCATTACTTCTGTGTCAGATTTTAGCAAATTTGAACCATCTCCTACTTTTAATTTTAATGATTACTGCTTCTGGTATTTATATTTTGCAATAATGTGAATAACACTGTGACTTTTTTCAGTCATCCTCTTCCACTCTTGCCTTGCCCCACTGAGATCACTGTTAATTAGATATGACATGATATTTAATAATAATATTTAAAAAACTGTTAATATTGCTGAATGTGGTGTTTGGGTGAGTCCAAATTGAGAATGTACTGAGAATTTAAATAGTAAGACAGATGGTTCAGGGAGCAGATATTAATGTATTATGAAGCACTGTTGGCTGACTTATTTTTAATAAGTAACTATGTCAATCATAAAAAAACTATCTCTTCCCTTTGTGACAATGGAAGGCTTTCCTATATACCACCTGCCACTGTCAAAATGAAGTTTGTGAAATCAGCTCATTAGAAAATGGACCTGCATTTTCCTCCTTCAGGTGTTTTAAAAATAAAGAACCACATTGTGTTATATATGGCAGACTTTCAAATATCTCAAAAATGAATTTGCCTTTTTCCTTGTGTCACACAGGATGTGGATATACATCACTGCTTAAAGATTGGTGATAAGATTTGATACAATGTGTGGTGCACAGCTAAAAGTGCAACTTTTTGTGATAGTGCTAGATTGTGAAAGAATTGGCAGAAACTCCCTAAGCACATTTCAGAAGCTACTCTGGGCTAGGTCTATAGATTGTAGAAACTGGCATAGCTCCATTGAAGTCAATGAAGCTACACCAGTTTCCATCAGCTGAGGATTTTGCTGTGTATCTTCATGTGTTTAAATGCAAGTGTTCTGTGAAGCTCTGATGGGTAAGGTTTGTTTATGTTCAGACTATGGGGTGTGTGTGTGTGTGTGTGTGTGTATGTATGTATGTATCTATTCATCTATAATTCATATAGAGATTATCCTTCATTTGCTTCCTCCTTAGAGTAGATGCAGTTGTGTACTCCATGTGGGTGGGTGTGTATGTCCCATGTGTTGTAGCCAAAGAACTTTGCCTAGCAGTACCCACGGGGTGGTGCTCATGCCCTGAGGCCATAGCCCCATCCCTGGCTGTATGAAAGTGGCGCTGCTCGTATTGTCTCAGTTCCTTCTCACTGCCCATGGCGAGAGTCAGAGCTTTTTATGGGGTCATCACATCATACTTTCACTCTATTTTCTGAGAACTTGTATATAGTAGTATTACTATTAGGGTTAGTTTACTGTTGGCAGAGTAGTTAGCTACCATATGTGATGCCCTCACTATAGTTAAGCATTGTCATGGAGGGCCATCCCCAAAAGCTGCCCACACACAAAGGTGCTCATTGCATCCGTGCGAAGAACACGTGAATGAGAGGTGTGCCATCTACAAATCATTCACAAAGAGGACTCTGGTGCTGGGTATCTTGAGCAGGCCATGGGGCCTGCTTCGGCATTGAGGCCTTCATCTGATCATCAGTTTCCTTTAGATCTGGAAAATGCTGCTGCTCTGTGCTTGGGCTCTGTCATTTCCCCCAAGAGGAAAAGGAGTCATTCACTCTTCACTGGTGCAATGAGGATGAGGAGGTCCAATAAAAGGAGTCAGGACTATTCCAGGGCTCAGGGAGATGACTCCTATTCTAGGAGGAGTGCTGACTGGCACCATACTCCCTCTGGCACATGAGATGGAGCAAGTCTGACACTGCGCCAAGAGCAGCAAGGGCCCATACTGTCAACTCTAATTCCAGCCGTAGGGCATCTGTTGAGTCAGGTACCAATGACATCAGCACCAGTGCTGACAGTCTTTCATACCAATGGCATACTAGGCATCGTCAGACCTGGTTTGCCTCTCAATCCCAGATTCTCTGTTAGTTCTCCAGTGCTATAGCTTCTACGGACCTGTCCTCTGTTGTGTCATTGGCACCTTCTAGCCATGTCACAGAGCCACTTGGACCATCAACACCTCAGCTTATGCTGCCTGGGCTGCAGACTGACATCAAGGCTAGGCCCAGCACTGAAGGGCCTCTCCACATCCTTTGCCACCATCATTATCTTGGTGGCAGATCCATCATCAAGTTCGGTCACAGCCTTGGTGCCAATGCTCTTACCCCATCCCTTTTCAGGAATCCCTCTCCTGAGACACTGCTCCTTGAGCAAGTTCAGTCTTTACTGGCTTTGGGGGCCAGAGAGTTCCCTCTGCAGCACTGGTGGCATGGGTTCTATTTGCAATATTTCCTGGTCCCCAAACCTAAGGGAGGGATGAGACCTATCCTTGGCCTCCATGATTTCAACAAATACATCAGATATGTGAGATTCCATACGGTTACCCTGGCAACTATCCTCCCTACCTTGAATCACAACAGTTGGTTTGCTGCCCTTGGCCTGCAGGATCCTTATTTCTACATAGCAATCCTCCCGAGCCACAGGAAGTTCCTCAGAGTTGTTATGGCTGGCAGGCACTACCAGTACACAATGCTGCCTTTTGGCCTATCTTCCAGTCCCTGGGTTTTCACTAAATGTATGTGTGTTGTAACAATGTATCTCAGAAAGAAGGGAATTCATATCTTCCTATACCTGAACGACTGGTTACTGAGGGGAAAGCCCAGAGAGAGTGTCCTCTCATGTTCACTTCAAACTACTCCTATTCAATTGTCTAAGTCTCATCCTAAACAACTGGAAGTCAATGTTGGTTCCAGCTCAAAGAATAGAGTTCACTGGGGCCTTGATAGACTCTGAATTCAAGAGCACTTGTACGGACCAAGTGATTCCAGGTGATCTGCCACCTGTGTCTAGAACTGCAGTCTCAACCCTCAACCACAGTCCAAGGTTGCTGGGCCACATGGCTGCACATCCAATATGCCAGGCTGTGGCTGAAGTTGGTCTATCATCTAAATCACTATACCTTGGAAATGTTGATCAGACTTCCCCAACCCTGGGCTCCTTACAGTGTTGGACAATGTGTGCCAAGGCATTCCTCTCATGCAGCCTCCACTGACCAAGCCTATAGTTGCCAGTGACTCCTTCGTAGATTGGGGAGTACATCTGGACTCACTGAAAAGTCAAGGCCTGTGGTTTGAATGAGAAGTTTCTCTCATATTGATGTCCAGGAGCTTTGTGCCACCTACAATGCCTGTCACACCTTTCAGAATCACATCAGGGGCTTAGCAGATCTCATACTTGCCAACAATACCACCGTGATGTATTATGTGAACAGTAATGGGGGAGTATGCTGTGGCGTGCTTAGTCAGGAGGCAATCAGGCTCCAGCAGTTTTGCATCAGGGCAAACGTTACCCCATGGCTGATCACTTACCTTGGATCCACAAACACCTGGAAGATTACCTCTGCAGGAATTTCTCCCTCAATCATGAGTGGTTTCTGAAGCCCAACATTCTGTGAACCATCGCTGCAATTTGGGGTATCCCAATGATTGAACTGTTTCACATGAAATAAAACAAGACATCCCAGCTGTTCTGCTCGCAAGGGTGGGGGGTCTGAGTCCAGGTTCCTTGGCTGATGGTTTTCACCTTAGCTGGGAATTGGCACTCCTGTATGCCTTTTGTTCAAATTCTGATCTTCCTTCAGATCATTCTCAAGCTGAAACTAGACTGCATCAAACTCATTCTTATTGTCTCAGATACTCTGCAGCAAGGTTGGTTCTCTGACCTCCTCAGGTTATTAGATTGGTCTCTCCTATCCCTTCCTCTTCATCCTGAACTCCTGACTTCACATCACAATTAGGTTTTGCATCCAACACTCAGTTTTCTTCATCTCACAGTGTGGAGCTGCCATGGTTAGATGAGGTGGAAGAATGATGATCAGAGGTGGTCCAGCAAGTCTTTCTCAATAGTAGGAAGCCCTCCACCAGGCTGGCCTATTTGGCCAAGGGGAAGTGATTCTTGGTATAATTGTTAGCCCAGGAAGTTCAACTAGCTTGTATCAAGGACATCTGGGAGTACCTGTTACACCATCAGTCTTCTGGTCTTTCACATTTGCAGGGCTGCCACATTGTGCGTACCTTTGCAAATCACTGTGCGATTACACTGCATCCAGATTGGATGCAAATTTCAGGAAGGCAATCCAGCAGTTCTTCTTTAAATAGACTCCGAACCCCATCTCCTGCGAGTACTGCTTGCAAATTACCCACATGGAATACATGGCTGCATCTTCTCAAAGGAGGGGAAAAAAAGGTTACCTACATGTAACTGTTTGTCAAGAGGTGATGCAGTTGTGTATTCCATACCTGCTCTCCATCCCCTGTGCATCAGTCTGTACTTCTGCTGTTCGGTGCAAAGGAACTGAGCAGGTAGGGGCAATGCCACCCTCACACAGCCAGGGGAGGGGCTATGGTCGCAGGGCTTCAGCATCACTCCTATGGGTACTGCTAGGCAAAGTTCTTCAGCTCGGGTGTATGCGATGTGTACATTTACCTGAAATACATATCTGCATCACATCTTATAGCTGTTCTTCAGATTGGCAACTTTTTTTTTCTCATCAGCAGAGGTGGTCAGGAATGAAAAGTATTTTCCATGAACATTTTTGAAAGAAATGAAACCTTTTCATTCTTTTCATGTTCAGTTCCCAAAGGCTGCAAACGTTTGTTTAAATGTTTTTGCTGAAACAGAAAATATTGAAGGAAATGAATAATTAATATGAAAACATTCACTCTGGAAAAAAGCTATTTTTCATTTTTAAAAGAAATTTTAAACAAAACATTTGAAGAGGCAGAGGTTGAATCATATCGGATCCATCCGAGCCTCTTACACAAGGCTGCTATTTGTGCATACCTCCTTAGAAATACTTATGAATTTGCATTAGTGCAAAATATTGAACTCACAGAATATTCCAACTTGCATCATCTGTGTGGCCTCAAAGATAAAGGTGGACATTAAGAAGCTGGTTTCAGAGAAGTAGTACCAGTTTTCCCATTGATGAGCCTTCCCATGTAACTCTTAAGGCATATTTTGATTTCCTTTGTATTTTTTAAAGCATTCTAAATAAAAAGTTCTGCACATTTATCTCGGATGAAAGCCCAATATAAATGTGTATGCAAAGTAGTTACAGCTCCTGACAAGGTGCCAATGTAGCCCTCAGTGCTGTGAAGGTGGACACCACAGATCTCACCCTTAGGATGTCTTTCTTTTTTTGTCTTTTGCTTAATTTAATCTCTTTATTAATAGTTATAGCAGTTGCATTAAGATGGCTGCACATTTTAATGACCTTTTCCATTTTGTTATTAAAGTGAGAAAGTACTTTTGTTTACTTTTCCAGCTGAACACAATAATATAAAACTAAGTGGATTTGAACATTTTGGACTTGAGTGTCAGCCATGAACGTCCATTCCTGCAGGTCCTGGAAGTGCCTAATGGCAACAGCAATCTATAGGAGCTGTTCATGTATAATTATTCTCTACCATGTGGCACTATAGAAGTCTTTTTTGCTTGCCTTTTAGTATTAGTCTCCAGCAAACATATAGTCACTGGACCGTTCTGTTGATGCATTGTGCATTTCAGTGAGCTTCTGGAAAGAGAGAGGGAGAGATCATGTTACAAAACTATATTCAACATTGGCTTATGAAGTTAAAAATCTGGAAAAAGGATCCTCCTCTGGGTTATGTTTTTTGATTGTCTCTCTAATTACACACATCTAGTGAGATTACATCACACATTCCACAGACATGACCAAAATGTATGGCTGAAGATCTAAAAGATAAAAAACTATTAATACAAACACTTAATTGCAGAGTAATGTCAGAAACAATTGGTTGAGTCTTTCAGACTGACTACAGTTAGGCCCAAAATAGAGGGGGGAAATGCAAATTTTCCCTTATGCTGTAAATTGTCCCATTTTACAGATAATTCTATGGGACTTTTGAACTGCTTTCTGTACCTACTGAATTTTCAAATACAGTGGTCCTTCTGTGGGATCATGCTAATAATGGGTGCGGTGATTGGGGGTGAAGGGGTGGGACAGAAATTGCTATGGGATTCAAAGGACTTGGAATCGCTGCAGTTTTCTTTCATACATTCTGTAAACTCTACAGTCATGAATCTCCAGCTGTATTGCCACTTGACTCTCAAACTATGGTATAGTATCTTTTGTATTGCTGGGATCAGGAATAAATTGAGGCTTCATTTGGAAGATATGCTTTTGGTTTTAGTTCTTGGGCTAACAGGGAAAAGGACAAACAGCCTAATGCAGGGCAATCTGTTCAGGTTGTGCAAACAAAACAGTGACGTATGAGAGAAATTAAAATGCTGAATTTTATTAGTAGGGAGCTGAACATAGTTTTAACCAACTGTTTTCTTTATATTTAATTCTACATGTCATATAAATTAAATTAGACCTATTTTATTAATTCTGGTCTCACTTAGAGGCCTAAAGTTAGGTCACTAAATCTATATTTAGATACCTCAGTGAAAATGGCCTGATTTGCAGAGATCTGAGTAACTGGGGAACAAATGTTAGAAAATGTAAGTCTATAAATATGAGATGAAAACAAAAGGGCTTGGTAATTGGAGAATATCAAACAATGAGTTATGTACAAAGCCAAAACCATTTGGCCCAATTTACTTATGGGGACTCCATTTTGTTAAAATGGAAAAATAGGCTTAACCATAATACGATCCAATCAATTCTCAAATGTCGTTTCTGAAAACACTGTATTAGAGAGTTAAGAAACAAAAAAACAAAGTTTAAATGGGTTCATTTTACACTGCTCCAACGTAAAGCTGGCCAAACCAATGTTAATTAGGTGTTTTAAAAATAAAAACCATAAAAACTTTGAGCCAAGTTCCAACCTGAATTTTTTAATGGTAGTTATAAAGTCTGGAAAATATGGGTATGGAATGGAAACGCTAATGCTACCTTAAGTATAATAGCATGGCGGTGCTGCTATAAAACATGGTAGAATCTTAAACAATACAGTTTATACAGTAAGTCTGCCAAATCCCATTCACTGCAGGGGGTCTTCCATGTTTGGCTCTCTCTCAATTTCACATTAGACACTTTAAATGACTGCATCTCTTTCCAGTTTACAAGTGACTGCTGGGCATCTAGTTTTTCATAATGTTGACTTTAGCATTCTTCGGCGCTCTTAACATATTCCTGATTTACAACCATTTTATGACTTCAGTGAATTGCCACAAATTGGGGAAAATCTCATAAAATGACAAAGAAAAACATTCTCGTCTCACAATATAATCAGAGTCTTGGTATTTTTGCTTTAGTATTGTTTGTTTGTTTTCATTTTCCAAGTTGAGCTTTAAAACTGAACAATGTATTGGGCTTGCTTCTTTAGTTACAGTAAGGGCCTTTTGCACTGTTATTTCTCTTGTAAATATTTCTAATTTTAATTCCTTGTATTTACTTAAAATCTATTTCTTTGTAGTTAAATAATCTTGTTTTATTATTTAATCAAAACTAATCCAGTGTGTCTTTAAACTGAACAGTGTGAGTAACTCCATTTAACGTAGAAGACTCTTGTACCTTGACCCCTATGGGGGCCACAGACCTCCAGATAGTTGAACAGTCCAGGAGAGGGCTGGACAGTGTAGAAAACATATTGTGGGGGGAGAAGCTTGGGACTGGGAGTTTGTTGGGGTCACCCTGCAAGTGGTAACCAAGGCTGGTGGAAGACAGTGTGGGCTGGCAGGATATGACCTGCATGCTGTTTGAAGGTACCAAATTGAGAGTTACAACAGCAAAGCATTGTGAAGTACTCAAGATTGCAGGGCAGATGTGAGATGGCCCTTCACTGGTCTGGATTGCACCCTGGAATGTCAAGCTGGGGATGTATGTGTGGGCCAAAGATGAGATGAGCGGGATTGCTGTGCACTGAACTATGATATTTGCTGTTTCCTCTGACCCATAGGGGGCTGTAGGAAGAAGACTGTACATTAGAGCAGCCTCGAAGCTGCTCTATTTTACAACAGAGCCTGGACAGATCCCCAAATGGCCCCAAAATATAGGAAGTACAGAGATGGCTGAAAGATGGACCCCCCACATGCTGGAACAGAGTAATTGAGAATCAGGGAATAATTCAGAATTATTTAAAAATCCAATAATGTAACATACCCTGGTTTTTTGTACGCCAGCAGCTAGTTCCTATTACTATATGCATTTCTACATGAAGTTATTGCCGTGTCCAAGATCATGCCTGTTCCTTCTTGTGGCAGTTTAAATCTTCCTGCTTGTTGTATAATGAGGTTTAGAGTTTTGTGTACATGTATATGCATGCATGGTTTGTACCTGCTTATGTACCAAATCTACATACACAAGTAAGGCTGAAATTCTTATCGCTGAGTAGATGCATGGAGGAGGTAAAAGGATGATTCTCTTCCTTTAGCCACAGAGCTGCCTTGTCTGTAGATCTGGCTAGTCCCCTAGGAATGGAGCTCCTGTTATGCAGTGGGATGGTGGTAGATGTTGAGGGGAATGCTGTGTGGCGGGGATTCCTAATCTGTGCAGGAAGGTGTGGGGTTGGAGAACTTGTTGATATGTAGATTCTTCTTTCCACTCTCTCTCACACACGGGGGAAACCAGAAAAGAGTCTGTGGAGACTCGTGGAAGAGGGAAAGCTGCTCTGAGGTCTAGGCAGTGAGATGCCCACCCCTGCCCATTCACTAGCCCAGTAACCAGTCCAGATTGTTGGATCAGAAACTGGCTCAGAATTTGGGCCCAAGTTAAGAGAGCTTTTGCAAGTGACAACTATAGCCAGTCGATCCCCAGCCTGTAGCAGTGCATGGGATTCTTCTGTCCTAAATGCAGGACTCTGCACTTGTCCTTGTTAAACTTCATCAGATTTCTTTTGGCCCAATCCTCCAATTTGTCTAGGTCATTCTGGACCCTACCCTACCCTCCAGTTTATCTACCTCTCCCCCCAGCTTAGTGTCATTTGTGAACTTGCTGAGGGTGCAATCCATCCCATCATCCAGATCTTTAATGAAGATGTTGAACAAAACCAGCTCCAGGACCAACCCCTGGGGCACTCCGCTTGATACCAGCTGCCAACTAGACATTGAGGTATTGATCACTACCCATTAAGCCTGATGATCTAGCCAGCTTTCTATCCACCTTACAGTCCATTCACCCAGTCCATATTTTTTAACTTCCTGGCAAGAATACTGTGGGAGACTGTATCAAAAGCTTTACTAAAGTCAAAGTATATCACATCCACCGCTTTCCCCAATCCACAGAGCCAATTATCTCATCATAGAAGGCAATCAGGTGTTCAGACATGACTTGCCCTTGGTAAATCCATGCTGACTGTTCCTAATCACCTTCCTCTCCTCCAAGTGCTTCAAAATGAATTCCTTGAGGACCTGCTCCATGATTTTTCCGGGGACTGAGTTAAGTCTGACCGGTCTGTAGTTTCCCGGATTCTCCTTCTTCCCTTTTTTAAAGATGGGCTCTATATTTGCCTTTTTCCAATAGTCAGTTGAAGGTTCAGTGGAAGTCTGAGTTATTTGAGTGTCTTAGGTTTGCAAAATTGGGTTAGAAATCTCATTTAGAACAGACTTTCCTTGGGGTATTTCCATAGCTTCTGCTCTTGGTCCTAATCAGAAACTGGAGGTGAAAACATGGGCACCAGAAGGCTACTTATATGGACCCTTCACAACTCTAAATGTTCCTTCTAAGCTTGGTTCTAAAGATGGTGAGGGCTATATTTTTAGGATGAGGGCGGGAAGACTTTCTTATTTGATCACAAATGGGTTTCCCCCTTTCCTAATGAAAATTTATTTTCACCACATATGAAAGCTGTAAAGAACATCAGGCAAAAAAGCAGACTTCACCTGTTTAAAGTCTGGTGTGAAATTCAACTTGCAGCTCGATTAGTACATCAATCAAAATTTCACTCTGGGAATTTAGAAATCCATCTCAGCATTCTTGAAAGATTATATATTGTTTTAAATTGCTTAGGAAAAGAAACTGTGCGGTTTTTTTTAGTGTCACTTGTAGGGACCTATTATATAATCAACTTCAGTAAAATATATATCATGGATCCACTTATGCAAAATAGATTTTAAAAAATTCCTTTTTCTCTCCTTTGTTTTTTGAAGCTTGACACATCTGACTCCCATTTTAGTGTCTTTCAAAGAGGACTTTAATTTTTGTAGAACTTGAGAAATGTATTTTGGAAGTGTAAAACATTAGGTAATTGACTAAATGAAGGCCTGATTCTGAGCAAATGTACACTGGAGTAAATTCATTGAAATCAGTGCATATATCCTAGTGTGAAACCAGAATCAGGCCTAAATTAGGGTAACTTTTTGTATGATTGCCAGTAAAGGGTATTCAGTTGTACAGCCTACTGTACTGTACCTATTAGTCAGTAGATATGGGAACAAATATTTTCATTAGTTGAGAAAGTAACTTGACCTCAGTTTTGCAAACACTTTGACACACAACTAAATGTAATGAATGTGAGGTTAATTGAACTACTCACACATGTGAAGTTGTGTGCAAGTTTTTGCAGGATTGGTGCATTAAATTATTAATCAGTGTACTGCTTCATCAAATTATCCAGAATACTTATAATATTTTTGAGTCTTCAGAAGTTGTCAGCGTAGAAGCAAGGCCATTTTTTTCAGGAATTAGGCATACCATAAAGGTTGGTGGCATATGAGAATATAAATTCAAAGCTGTAACAGCATTTATTTAGTTGGAAGACAACAGTAAGTGGAATGTTTTTAGACAAACGATTGAAGAACATCTTTTGACCTATAATAAAGACTACAATTCTAATCCAAATTTATGACCCCAGCCTTCAAACACTTTCTCACATGATTAATTTTACTTACATGCTTAAAGTTAAGCATATGTGTCATTTCAAAATCAAGGCCTTAATTATATTTAAAATTAGATAAAGGCTTGGGAAGGCTGGATAACTCAGGCATTAGGACCCATTCACATTTAAGGCAAAAATATACCTTTTGTGGGTCCTCAATGCAAATATTAAAATCATTATTAATCTGTCCAAACTGACCCCAACCCACAAAGTATAAATTAAAGAACCATCTGGAGTACAAACTTCTATTTCCTCCACACCACTCAAACTCAACATAGAGGAACAATGCAGCATGCCCTAAAGGTCGACACATATGACTATTTTGGACCACGTGAGAAAGTGAGTTTCAGGACCCCTTTTGGGAAATGCCCTGTAAATTGTCCTTTCCCTTCTAGGCCAAGTTGTTGACAGCTTTTGCTGATTGCAATTGAGGCAGAATCACATGAGAAGAGAGACATCTCTGTAAGATAGGTTCCAAACTATATAGGACATTGTCAATGCTGCTCGTTGATCAACTGAGAAACGGCAATATCCCAGCTGGTAGGAGAAGAATGGGGAGGGAGAGCCTGGACAGACTGAAACTGTCGGTGTTGCACCTTTCATCCCCCATGACTGCTGGTGTGTGGGGCAGGCCCCTGAGCCCCACAAAGAAGCACCAGGGCTTCCCCTAAAAAACAGGTGCAGCTGCCCCCTAATGCCATCCATCCAGCAGGGCCCATAATGAAACCCTCCAAACTGTGACCCTGAGAAACAAGTGATGGGAGTGCTCCTCCAGTCACCCTTGATAGCAGTCTTACGAGGCCAACAACTGAATGGGCCATAGAGCTCCAGCTGAGGCCATGACAGAGTGGTGAAGGGAAAATTTGCATTTCCCTGAGCAATAAATTCACCTTAAAATGCCACACTGTTTTTAAAGTGTAAGAATAAAAAAGTATCTAACACTTAAAAAGGCAAGGGCCCAATCCAACAAAAATGAGCTTTCAAGCTAATGACTTTTAGTTCCCTGGCCCTTTGGGACTCCACTGATGGAATGTTAGAAGAATTATTGTATGGCTACTCCTGGCCAAATCACTCCACCCAACCCAGTGGGCATACATAGCAATCATGCTCTTAGTAATGCTTTGGGGGGAGAGGCAGATGAATGCAAGGGCAGATTCTTCAACAGCTGCTTGAATATCAGTCAGACCAGAGAGAATTGTAAAGGAACCACAACCTATAGGTATTGAGCTCTTCCTTGGCTGACAGAGCTATGCTAGAGTTAGGCTAGAGGAAGAAAGCAGCATGTAATTTGAAGATTTGAAAAAAAATGAAGACAGACTAATTAATTTATAAGCAAGCAGTGTAGGTAAGAGGAGGAAAGAATGATCACACTCTCTAACCTGCTCTCAAGTCTTCAGTGATGAAGGGGGAGAGTTTTAAAATAAGCAACAAGCAACATTTTTATAGGCAAGGTTTTGGGCAAATTATTTCTTCAATTCGTAGTCACATCATGGAATTATTAAGCATATAGGGTGTTGTTGGTGTTATATAAATATGATTGTTAGCCCAACACCATGACTGTAGTAACTCCCAGCGCCGGTGTGAGTGTATGTAAAATTACAAGGGGACTTGAACTGCTTGGGAACTAGATATCTCATTTGCAGGAGTTCTCCTCCTGCCAGGCATTGCCACAAGCCTTTGGTAAAGACGAGATCTGTTTTATTTTCTTTGGGGCACCCGAAGCATGTCAAATATACCTCGGATGTGGCTACTCTGGTGCAATCAGCATTCTTAGCCTTTTTGCAACTTGAGCAGCTTAGATGAAAAGTAGGTATTTTGAGCTACATCCAGCCCCAAAGGTTTAAAAGAAGAGAAAGAGATGAACAAAAGAAGACCACATATACCATAAAGAGTGCATGCAAATATTGTCTCTGCATATACCTGCAGGTAGTCCAGTTGGACCATAAATTTAGTGTGCTACTCAAATTTATTTCCTCTTTCTAAGAGTTCCTGTGATGGAAATATTTTATCCTACTTTTACACTATTATTTGGTTTATAACTTATGTTTAATATCTGAGCACTTAAATATAAATAACAGACCAGCAACAATTATCGTTTTGTTTGCAGCATATGAAAAAGAATCCATATGAACTGTCAATAAACCAGCTTATTTCCTTGCACTCTGCTCCTTACTAGACTCAACCAGCAGATGCAAACACAGTGCAGACAGTTGCAGTAATTATGCTACCCAGCGGATAAAAGCGTCCATTTACATGGTCTATTGTCAGTCTTGATGCAATCACTTTCAGCTGCAAAATGCATTTAGCAGTTGGAAACACGGAACATTATTAGAATCTATTGACTCTCCTCTCCACTGCTGAGGTAACATTCTTTTTCCCTACAATCATTTCCCCAACAATTTCAGTACTATTAAGATATGCCCTAGAGTCAATTCAAATGGTCTCCACTAAGCTGGGCTCTGCCTTCTAAAATGTTGTCTAAGAGCACAAATGTAGATTGCAGTTACTTCAGGACTACAAAAAGAAAAGGAGAGTACTTGTGGCACCTTCGAGACTAACAAATTTATTAGAGCATAAGCTTTCGTGAGCTACAGCTAACTCATTTGTTAGTCTCGAAGGTGCCACAAGTACTCCTTTTCTTTTTGCGAATACAGACTAACACGGCTGCTACTCTGAAACCTGTCATTATTCAGGACTACAGTGTATTTGATTTTTCTGAAACATGATTTAGGCACTCGGAGCCAATTTGTCTTTAGCTGCACTCAGTGCAGATGGTGGTGGGAAGGGTCAAAATGTCTCTTTTCCACTCCTCTAGTCCTGAATCAAGTGGAGACCAAAACAGTTCCTACCATAATTTAGAGTTATGTTGTCTGTAGCCAGTGGCTGAGAATCTGGTGGAATGCATGTCTCTGGTGTGTCCCCTGTGCCCAGGAGGGTAGACACATGGGATAATGCAGCTACACAAACATTAAAAATCATGGTCAATTCATAGCTATGTCTGCTACAGAGAGGAATTATTTAAAGTGGTACATTCGGGTATAATTAAGAACAATAGGATATAAATTTAAAGGGAAGATTTATACTGAATATCAGGAAAAGCTTCTTGACAAGGGAAGTGGTGAGACAGTTAAAAGTAAACATGAGAAAATACTAGAAAATGTATTGGAGACAACAATCCAGCATTGTTAAGAAGATAAATGATATGTCCTAACAAGTCTTTGCCATGTGTAATTTCTGGGGTCAGAAAGTAGCTGAACTGTTGTTCAATATAATTTTAGGGATTGGTATGTGGGCAGCAAAACAGGCAAATAATATACTATAGCTATTCAAAGATTTTGCCTGTATCGGTTTTAACCCTCCGGCATGTGGTTGCCTTCAAAAATTATGAGTTGGCCTCTTGTGGTCATCAGTTCTTCATTATGCATAAGATAACTTCCTTTACCAATAATATATTCATGAAACTAAGCAGGAACTGTGATGAAGTGGGAATCATCTGTGATATTTTTTATTTCAGTGTGTGCCTCGGTGTCCCTCTGTACTTTCCTAAGTAGTAGGGGCCTAAGGGCTACAGTGCTCTTGGGCCAGCCCAGGAGACATGGGGTGTGTCACCTAGCTGTCTAGGGTAGAATGAATGCATCACTAAAGAACTAGTTAAAACTGACCCATGTAAACAGAAGACCCAGAAAGACAATGGTAACCCCAATGTCCAGGACATTTATACCTAGAAACCAACATCCAAGTTAGAGATTTCCCCCACCTCTCATCAGGGATGCAGAGGAGAGTCCCTAGCTCAGAACAAAGTGGGGGAGGTATCAGGTGATGGAGTTAAGTGCTGGCCTTTGGGACGGGAGAGGCTCTCACCCTGGACTTACAAAGAGCCAGATCCAGAAAAGGAGTCCATAGCAGGAATGATGGGTTGGCCAGAATGAACTGTCTTAACCTTTCTTTCTCTATGCTAACCTAAGGACTTGCTGATGTTGTGTTCCACTTGACTAATAAATCCTATTCTGTTTTGAAAAGGCTGCCCGGTGTCACAGCAAATCCTGGCTGAGGTGCGTTGATCCCTGAAAAGTGTGAAAGTTTCTGACCCGGAGTCTCTCAGCTAGACCTCATGGTCTGAAACAGGAGTGCTGGAGCTCAGAGGCTCAGTCTTGGAAGTGGTGAGGCTGTGTGGCCTGAAGAAAGAGTGGGACCCCTTGGGGGTCTGCCACACAGATAGGGCTCATCGACGGGACTGTTTAAAAGTTGGCTCAGTCACAGATCCTGTAACAGGAACAAATAGTAATTATTAGACTTGGTCAGGTTTTTGAACCCCAAATAGAAATTATTTATTGCTATTTTCTCATTGTCTTTAATTTTACATCAGTCTATGACCAAAAGAAACTGGCAGACTTTACACTTTTAATTTAGATCTCTGTATTAGGGCCTGATCTAGGCTCTCACTGACTTCAGTGGGCTTTGGATCAGGCTCATAAAGAGGGTACTGAACATTTAAATTCCTTTGGTTGTCTATTTCTCTCCGAAAACAGTTATATGCATGGTCTCTGTATTCACCCTGGGCAGTGATTTTGAAGGCTTTTTTTTCCATTCAGGGCCAATTAGTTTTGGTTGGCAGTTATGTGTCTTATATTTTACAAGAGTTACACCCATGAGGTCAGCTGTTTGCATGGGAGTGGGGGAAGGGAGCAGCATATGTCTTAAAGAGAAGAAAAGCATCTCTTTTGTCTGCTAATGCAAGAGAAATTCTGAACCTGACTAGAGATTTTTGTTCATCAGGTATAAAAACATTAACATAAATTCATGGTTGCTTCACATTAAATAACAGATTCAATAGTTCAGGATCTAGTAAAGACTTTCCTTTTGTTCCATGTTAATAATATTTAAAAGAGGAGATGTGTCCCTCGACTCAGTTACTGTAGGACAGCAAGGACCCTACACTTGAATAAATCTTTATTCAAAGCAGTTTTCTGCATCTTTTTCTTGTTTTAACTTAAAATGAACTTGAAAGAAATTCAGAGAAATTAACCTCATAATTTGTAACAACATGGCCCTCTATCCAATGAATGATAGTGATAATTTCCACAGATTTGGGCCATTTGACTGTACTCTTACTCTTGTCAGCGACAAAGACAGGAGAATGACTTGTGCTGTGGAAAGCACTAAGGATATAATTCTTGATGTCTGATTTGTGTCTATTTATTCTTTTACGTAGAGACTGTCCAGTTTGACCAATGTACATGGCAGAGGGGCATTGCTGGCGCATGATGGCATATATCACATTGGTAGATGTGCAGGTGAATGAGCCTCTGATAATGTGGCTGATGTGATTAGGCCCTATGATGGGGTCCCCTGAATAGATATGTGGACAGAGTTGGCAATGGGCTTTGTTACAAGGGTAGGTTTCTGGGTTAGTGGTTCTGTTGTGTAGTGTGTGGTTGCTGGTGAGTATTTGCTTCAGGTTGGGGGGGCTGTCTGTAAGCAAGGACTGGCCTGTCTCCCAAGATCTGTGAGAGTGATGGATCGTCCTTCAGGATAGGTTGTAGATCCTTGATGATGCGTTGGAGAGGTTTTAGTTGGGGGCTGAAGGTGATGGCTAGTGGCGTTCTGTTATTTTCTTTCTTGGGCCTGTCCTGTAATAGATGACTGCTGGGGACTCTTCTGGCCCTGACAATCTGTTTCTTCACTTCAGCAGGTGGGTATTGTAGTTGTAAGAATGCTTGATGGAGATCTTGTAGGTGTTTGTCTCTGTCTGAGGGGTTGGAGCAAATGCGGTTGTATTGTAGAGCTTGACTGTAGACAATGGATTGTGTGGTGTGGTCTGGATGAAAGCTAGGATGTAGGTAGGAATAGCAGTCAGTAGGTTTCCGGTATACGGTGGTATTTATGTGACCATCGCTTATTAGCACTGTAGTGTCCAGGAAGTGGATCTCTTGTGTGGACTGGTCCAGGCTGAGTTTGATGGTGGGATGGAAATTGTTGAAATCATGGTGGAATTCCTCAAGGGCTTCTTTTCCATGGGTCCAGATGATGAAGATGTCATCAATCTAGCGCAAGTGGAGTAGGGGCATTAGGGGACGAGAGCTGAGGAAGCATTGTTCTAAGTCAGCCATAAAAATGTTGGCATACTGTGGGGCCATGCGGGTACCCATCACAGTGCCAGAAGAGTACCCAGAAGTCGCCTACTACAGGACAGGTCCAACAAAGAAAATAACAGAACGCCACTAGCCATCACCTTCAGCCCCCAACTAAAACCTCTCCAACGCATCATCAGGGATCTACAACCTATCCTGAAGGACGATCCATCACTCTCACAGATCTTGGGAGACAGGCCAGACCTTGCTTACAGACAGCGCCCCCAACCTGAAGCAAATACTCACCAGCAACCACACACCACACAACAGAACCACTAACCCAGGAACCTATCCTTGTAACAAAGCCCATTGCCAACTGTGCCCACATATCTATTCAGGGGACCCCATCATAGGGCCTAATCACATCAGCCACACTATCAGAGGCTCGTTCACCTGTGCATCTACCAATGTGATATATGCCATCATGTGCCAGCAATGCCTATCTGCCATGTACATTGGTCAAACTGGACAGTCTCTATGTAAAAGAATAAATAGACACAAATCAGACATCAAGAATTATAACATTCAAAAACCAGTCTCTCTGGTCACTCGATTACAGACCTAAAAGTGTCAATACTTTAACAAAAAAAAACTTTAAAAACAGACTCCAACGAGAGACTGCTGAATTGGAATTAATTTGCAAACTGGATACAATTAACTTGGGCTTGAATAGAGACTGGGAGTGGATGGGTCATTACATAAAGTAAAACTATTTCCCCATGTTTATCCCCCTCCCCCCCTCCCCCACTGTTCCTCAGACCTTCTTGTCAAGTGCTGGAACTGGCCCATCTTGATTATCACTGCAAAAGGTCCCCTCCCCCCCCTCCCCCTGCTCTCCTGCTGGTAATAGCTCATTTTAAGTGATCACTCTGGTTACAGTACGTATGGTAACACCCATTGTTTCATGTTCTCTATGTATATAAATCTCCCCACTGTATTTTCCATTGAATGCATCTGATGAAGTGAGCTGTAGCTCACGAAAGCTTATGCTCAAATAAATTTGTTAGTCTCTAAGGTGCCACAAGTACTCCTTTTTTTTTAAATAAATATTTTGTATCCACATGTAGGTTAGTTCTCCTATGGGTCATAGTGCTGAGAGTTTAGCTATCTAAGCCTTTTTTCAGAGTAGCAGCCGTGTTAGTCTGTATTCGCAAAAAGAAAAGGAGTACTTGTGGCACCTTAGAGACTAACAAATTTATTAGAGCATAAGCTTTCGTGAGCTACAGCTCACTTCATCGGATGCATTTGGTGGAAAAAACAGAGGAGAGATTTATATACACACACACAGAGAACATGAAACAATGGGTTTATCATACACACTGTAAGGAGAGTGATCACTTAAGATAAGCCATCACCAACAGCAGGGGGGGGAAGGAGGAAAACCTTTCATGGTGACAAGCAGGTAGGCTAATTCCAGCAGTTAACAAGAATATCAGAGGAACAGTGGGGGGTGGGGTGGGAGGGAGAAATACCATGGGGAAATAGTTTTGTGTAATGACTCATCCATTCCCAGTCTCTATTCAAGCCTAAGTTAATTGTATCCAGTTTGCAAATTAATTCCAATTCAGCGGTCTCTCGTTCGAGTCTGTTTTTGAAGCTTTTTTGTTGAAGTATAGCCACTCTTAGGTCTGTGATCGAGTGACCAGAGAGATTGAAGTGTTCTCCAACTGGTTTTTGAATGTTATAATTCTTGACGTCTGATTTGTGTCCATTCATTCTTTTACGTAGAGACTGTCCAGTTTGGCCAATGTACATGGCAGAGGGGCATTGCTGGCACATGATGGCATATATCACATTGGTAGATGCGCAGGTGAATGAGCCTCTGATAGTGTGGCTGATGTGATTAGGCCCTATGATGGTATCCCCTGAATAGATATGTGGACAGAGTTGGCAACGGGCTTTGTTGCAAGGATAGGTTCCTGGGTTAGTGGTTCTGTTGTGTGGTGTGTGGTTGCTGGTGAGTATTTGCTTCAGATTGGGGGGCTGTCTGTAAGCAAGGACTGGTCTGTCTCCCAAGATCTGAGAGAGCGATGGCTCGTCCTTCAGGATAGGTTGTAGATCCTTGATGATGCGTTGGAGAGGTTTTAGTTGGGGGCTGAAGGTGATGGCTAGTGGCGTTCTGTTGTTTTCTTTGTTGGGCCTGTCCTGTAGTAGGTGACTTCTGGGTACTCTTCTGGCTCTGTCGATCTGTTAACTGCTGGAATTAGCCTACCTGCTTGTCACCATGAAAGGTTTTCCTCCTTCCCCCCCCTGCTGTTGGTGATGGCTTATCTTAAGTGATCACTCTCCTTACAGTGTGTATGATAAACCCATTGTTTCATGTTCTCTGAGTGTGTCTATATAAATCTCTCCTCTGTTTTTTCCACCAAATGCATCCGATGAAGTGAGCTGTAGCTCACGAAAGCTTATGCTCTAATAAATTTGTTAGTCTCTAAGGTGCCACAAGTACTCCTTTTCTTTAAGCCTTTTTTGTTTCTTTAATATGTATAAAGAAGGTTTGAAAGAAAAGAAAAGCCTATTTTACCTTGAAAAATCAAGAATATGAAGTTTGATCTTTCCTGAGCTTGTTGATGACTCTTTGTGGGGAGAGAAGGCAATGATGTCTACAAAAAAACTGATAATGTTTAAGCTATGGGTGTGCTCAGACCACAGTTGTATCATGTCCAATATTGTCTTGTTACTTTGTGCCCACCCCATTCTGTATCCACCCACTGTGTCTTGTCTTATATTTAGATTGTAAGCTCTTTGGCACAGAGTCTGTCTCTTTTGTTTCAACGCCTGTACAGTACCTGGCACAATATAAGCTCTCCTGTCTTAACTGAAGAAACAAGGGATGAGACGACATCCATTCTCTGAAATGTTGATTATCCATTGGAATTGCATAGGCATTAACAAAAAATAATCAGGGTTTGAAACTATCTGAGTACAACTCTCCTCTCAGTTGTTTGGTGTTCAGCATCTTGACTTTTGTGATGTCAGAGTTTTAATAGTTCACTAGTCATTGTGGAGTGTTCCAGAATAGACAAGTCCTGAATTTCTAATGTGTATTTAAAAAAAAAAGCAAAGCACAACCCTAAGTTTTTCTCCCTTTGCAGGTTACTTGTATTAGTTGATGCTATCAGATATAAGTAGTGTACTGTTAAATAGCAGCTTAGAAAATGGAGATCAGATATCTACCAGTGAGGAGTAAGGGGACAAATAAAAGGCAAAAGTATGAAAACTGAGTCTGGACAATTTTATGTAAAGGCCTTTTGAAATCTTACTTCGATTCTATAAACACTAGAGGTATCACATTTTCAGTATCTATAAATATTTAATTACTATCAAAACATTAATGGTCCTTTTCTAGGAAATGCATTAGGCTTCTATCACTGCAAGTTGTAGTGCAGTAAATTTGTCAGAAAAAAACCTGCTGTCTACTTTATTATTTTGAAACATCAAGCTAATGTTTGTTATAAGTATTTCCTGATGTAGTATGTACGTGGTATAAAATGTTTTCTTTTGCTCTTATGTCTTAAAATTAATGGCTTTGAAGTCGGGGGCATGAGTAGACACTGTAGTAATAGCAAAATACAGGAGACCATAGCAAAATCCAGTCACATAATTTAGATTTCAGTTCACTGGAGTACAAGGCATTAGTTTGGAATTCCTATGCACATGCATCAATTGAATTGAGTCCATCTTTTTCTTTTATTCGAGGCAATTTTCTTTCCTGTGTAAAAGTCATAGACAAAGCAAAGAGCTACCTTTTGTTTTCTGCATCTTTTTTTACTTTAGACATGCTTTTCACAGTGACTTAAGGGAGTCTAATGAGCAATTAATGGCTTTAAAACCAACAGGGTTCCAGGATTGCTCAATAACCTGAAATTAATTATTTATAGCAGCTTTCAGTCCTCCATGTTGTCTTTCATTTCAAAGGTGCTATCTATGCCACTGCAGTTACCCAAACAACTCTTGGCCTAGAGTCAGATTTGTAGACCCGTTTTATCATAGTAGAAAGATATGGGCAGTTCACATTTAATTATGTTGAAAGAGATAATACAATATAGTGTAACTGAGTTACCTTGCCCTCAGAACTCACAGTTGACATACAGCCGAAGTCTTGTGTCTTTAGTTGCAATTTTTATCTTGAAAAATGTCAAGATAGCTTAAATATACATAGTTTCAATCAGCAATTTAAGTACATGAAGAAATCTTAACTTAAAAAAAAATTCCAGTTTTCTTTAATTAAACTGTTAAGTGTCCTTCATTAGAGAGTCCTTCTGGCTTACAAGGAGTTGAAGAGTTTATCAAGAGAGATGCCTGAGGTATTATCAATTCAGTTATTAAAGAACAGGTTAGATAAGACACAAGTGGGAATGGTGTAAAGAAGTAGTTCTGCAAATTGCTGGGGATCAGTGAGTAAACCATGTCATCTCTTTGGTAACTGCTACTTTTGTTCTTATGATTCTTACTGTACTATGCTGAAAGGGACAATTCAAAGTAGTAATAGTGCTTTGCTATAAAGCAGAAGTGGGCAAACTACGGCCCCATCTGGCCTTCCCGACATTTTAATCCGACCCTTGAGCTCCCGCCAGGAAGCGGGATCTGGGTCTTGCCCAGCTCTGGCTCTCCAACTGGGGAATGGGGTCAGGGTCTTGCCCCACTCCGCAGGGCTCCCAGAAGCAGTGGCATGTCCCCTCTCTGGCTCCTATGTGTAGGGGCAACCAGGGGGCTCTGCATGCTACCCCCACCCCATGAGCCATCCCTGCAGCTCCCATTGGCCAGGAACCGCAGCCAATGGGAGGTGCAGGGGCGGTGCCTGTAGACAGGGCAGCGTACAGAGCCGCCTGGCTGTGCTTCCACATAGGAGCCAGAGATGGGACATGCCACTGTTTCTGAGAGCTGCTTGAGGTAAGCACTACCTGGAGCCTGTCCCCCCGACCCTCTTCTGTGCCCCAACCCTGGGCCCCAGCTCTGATCTCCCTCCCACCCTCAGAACCCCTCAGTCCCATCGTGGAGCACCCTCCTGCACACCCCAACCCCTCATCCCCAGCCTCACTCTAGAGCCAGCACTCCCAGTGAGTGCCCGCACACCCTCCGGCACCCCAACCCTCAATTTTGTGAGCATTCATGGCCCGCCATACAATTTCCATACCCAGATGTGGCCCTCGCGCCAAAAAGTTTGCCCACCCCTGCTATAAAGCAAAGATCTTGCAATACATTACGTCTCCAAACAAGAGGGATCATTTCACCCACCTCTGAAATGGAACAATGTCTGGGGTGAAATGCAGAACTCATTAATGCTACAGGAAGCTCTAAATGAAGTTTCCAAAAGGAAGTTCGGGAATCAGGCAATGACCGTCTTGCCTCTGAGTCAGTAATGAACTAGTAGCCAAGGACTGTCATATCAAATGCTTTATCATCTTTTGGATGAAGTCCAAATATTATTCCATAACACCGTCCTTAGATATCAGTTCATAACTGCCGAGGGCCTGATTCTACATCACTTATGTTGAATAGTACTCACTTATGTGAGTAGTAAACACTGCTGAGGTTTGCAGAATTGGACCCAAAATTATGAACACGTGCATTATGTAGTTACTCCTTTGGGGGTTTCCCAGCCGAGTTCTAACTTAGGCCATGGGTTCTGTTGGGATCACAGCATCAGTCATTTTTGTGAGGTACATAATTCAATAGCTTTCAGATGTTTACTTTTGAAACTGGGTTTTTACAATACTTTGTAAACATTCTTATTCCTCTGTCGGGTGGTGCTTCCCCTGGGCATTATATAACAATGAATTATTGTGATTTTACAGCAGTGCTTAGAGAAACATGTTAATTATTTTAATGACACTTAATAAAAAAAGAAGGTTGAAGTGGTTTTTAGAAGTCCTTTACTTCTAATACCTCACTCCACTTTTAGAAATCTTGTGTGGTGTGACAGGGAAAGGCCAGATGGCTATAGAAAAGTAGTGGGAGATAGATATATTAGCTCCAGGCTAAACAAATCCCTGGTACCAGGATAAGTGAAATGGCAGCTGCTCCAGGTCAATTAAGACACCTGGGGCCAATTAAGAACTTTCCAGAAGGCAGGGAGAAGGCTGGGTTGATTGGGACACCTGAAGCCAATCAGGGGCTGGCTGAAACTAGTTAAAAGCCTCCCAGTCAGTCAGGTGGGTGTGCATGTCAGGAACTGTGGGAAGAAGTTGTGCGGTTGGAGAGGCTGAGTAGTACACACCATATCAGGCACAAGGAAGGAGGCCCTGAGGTAAGGGTGAAGTGGAGCTTGAGGAAGTGAGGGCTGCTGTAAGGGAAGCAGCCCAGGGAATTGTACATGTCATGTTTCTAAAAGGTCAGCTACCATAGCTGATACCATTAGGGTCCCTGGGCTGGAGTCTGGAGTAGAGGGTGGGCCCGGCTTCCCCCCGCACCTTTGCCCCGTGATTAATTGCTGAGACTGGGAGACAACAGAGACTGTGCAAGGAAGGATAACTTCTCCTCACCTCCCTCGCTGGCTTATGATGAAAATGGCTCAGTAGACTGTGACCCTTGTCTCTAAAGAAGGGTTACGTGGAGGGTCACAGTGAGCCTCTGAGGCTAGCGAAATCCGCCAGGAAATGCGGGACCCACGGAGGCAAGGACAGAGCTTCGTCACAGTGGTTATTATTAGTCATATAAATTTTGATTCCTTCATTTATCACTGGCAATGTAGTTAATGCTGTATAATACACAAATAAGGCTGTCCCCACTCTGATGATATTTCAATTTAACATCTTAATTGGGTGCTGCACAGGTGCAGGGCTTTGCCTGTACAGAGCAGCTTGAAGGATTGTGGCCCAAAAGATAAGCGCATTGAAGACAAGATGTGCTGGGAAATCCAGAGGTGGGGAGGCCACACATATATTAGGTTTTTACAAGCTATAAACTCACCTCTTGGGCCTTATGGAAAAAGTGCATATTGACTAAAGAGCTAGAGGCAATATCTTGGTGAACAGGGATGAAAAGGCAGCATGGAAAAATAGCATTGAGTTAATTGGAAAGCAGGAGGAAGTCGCGCTACAAAATTGCATCAGTACTCTGGATTTGGAAACTCATACTGGAAAAAACAATTGAGGGGTGTTGGTGATTCCAGAATCTCATGCTTTCAATCATTATTTGAGAAGCACCTTGACTTAAAGCCCTCTATCTTACCTGCTAATCATGGCTCTGACTTTGTGGTGCTTCACAACTGCCACTATAATATGGTTACAAAAGACAGTATTTTTGAGTCTGTTTTACAAGAGGTGAAAAACTGGTTCTTAGCATTTACCCCTTTTGAGGGTAACCTCTGTCTCTGCTGTCTAAACATGTGGCACTCACATGATGGTGGAGAGCCAATAAACCAGATTTCAGTTTTCTGACCACAATCTTTTGCTTGAGCATTACAGGAAACTGGGGATGGAGGTGGGAGGTTGGTATAATGACAATCCCAAATTTGTAATGCATTGATATCCTCAGCTCAGCATAGGCATTTGTCCTGTATCTAGTGATGAGAAAGATGATAGAAATGAGAGACTTGGGACTGCCAAGGACTTGATATTTTTCATAGTCCAGTGAAAGGTGGTTGGCACCACAGGGCACCACCTGCTTTTGTTGAATTGCTTATTGCTTGAACAGAATATGCGTGACTGAGAGATACCCTTCCTGAATCCCTGCTTCAAGGCAGGATATTGCAAAGGGACCAAGAATCTCTCCCCTGGTGATGAGTCAAATGCTTTGCTGGATTACTGGTATCAGGGTGGGCTGAGCATTGCTGGACGTGGCAAAGCTGTCCCCCTATCGCAGGTTTTGGGCCATTGCCATATTCATGGGACCTGCCATTCTTTTCCTGATGTAAGGAAGGGAGTAAGAAATCTTTTCCTTAGATGGTATCATATTGCAGCAAAACCAGAAAGGCATTGAAGGCTGTATAGTTCATCTATTAAAGGCCTGAGGATTTTTTTGGTAAATCCTTTCTAATTTTGTCTTCCAGTTTAAATTTTCTGGAATTCAGTGTAGATGCATCAGCTCTAAGGCGGAAATCCATAACAAATGCCATGTGGTGACAAAGGAATTTAGCTAGGCTACTGGCTAGGCTCTGCTCTCTGTCTTGCCAATGGCTGTACTCTGTCACAAGGGGATCCTAAAGCTTTACTTGCTGAAAGAAATCCTGTAACCAATTGGAAAGCAAGCATCTACCATGGAAGGCCAGCTTGCTAGACCTCATCAGATCGTGAAGAAACTTCAGCCTATTTGCATATCACTCCTCTGTAGGCTTATTCCAGAAATCCCAGTGATGAATGTGTCAAAACCTACTTTAGTTATCAAAGTAAGTGGGTTATGGAGACCTATGGAATGCCCCATTAAGCATAAACAAATGAGACCTGCTTTCAGTCTTAAATCTCTCAGCAGGTTACTGATAAACCAGACAATGGTACTGCAGTGTTTTACCTGACTAGAATGAACTCCTATGATGTTGTAGTAGTTGCTCTGAGGTGGATGCTGCTATTACAAGTTGGGATTCAGAATTCCATTCCTCAATCCTGCACTATTGGAGTCTTCCCTATGTAAGTCCATGTATTTCCCCAGATTTGGCACTGAATGAACATTTAAAAATATTTTCACTGTCATATGCTATTATGGAGGACAGACTACTTCCCACTTTTTTGAAAGACCTAGTGAAATTAATTTTTAAATGACTAAAAATCACCCATGTTAATGTCCATATTAAATTGGCAGCAATTTATAATTAAGTCCACTAAAATTTATGCTCAATGCCATATAAGAAGAGCTCCAATGGTTGAAAGTTAAAGCTAGACAAATTCAGAATGGAAATAAGGTGTCAATTTTTTAACAGTGAGGATAATTAACCATTAGAACAATTTACCAAGGGTCGTGGTGGATTCTCCATCACTGACAATTTTTAAATCAAGGGGGGATATTTTTCTAAAAGATCTGCTCTAGGAATTATTTTGGGGAAGTTCTGTGGCCTGCGTTATACAGGAGGTCAGACTAGATGATCACAATGGAACCTTCTGGCCTTGGAATCTATGAATCTATGTAACCCAAACTATAGTGGTTTAACGTCATCATTTAATTTTGGAATATTTGTGGCAGATTTAAATTTTCCATTTGCTAATCTTGCCCATATAACTTTTTTTAAATAATGCCATGGTCATTTTGTGGAAAAGGAGCTCATGAAGTTTCACTCTTATGAATTGTCACAAGAAGATTTAAGTGAGTCTATCTCTTTCCTATATAACCCTTTTCCTATTCCAGTTTGATATCAAAGGAAAAATTACTTTAAATCAGTCTTTGTGCTTGAGCTTGAAACATGACTTATTTGTCATATACAGCCTGTGAAAGTGCTCCAACTAAATGAACTTTTCTACTTTGTGTCTTTTCTAGAGGGCTCAGAAATTTATTTCTAATGTTTCTAACTGCTTTACAAAAATAAAGAATAATGCAATATAGATGACAGGATGGTAGTCATTGTGCTGCAGGGCAATTGATGGGAGATTGGAAGAAATGTATTATTTTGGATTTTCTGATGGCTGCCAGAATTATAACTGATATAGGGCCTGACCCTCCTAACAATGAAATCAATGGTAGAACTCCCAGTATCAAGCCCATAATAATTTGCCGGTCTTTTTGTCTGACCCAAGTGCAATGTGAACTCCTGGGGTCAAATTATACCAGGTAAGTATGGGTTCCCTAAAAGAAGCAGAGAGAGCAGTAAGCGCCTTTCTCTCAGCACATATATGCAGGAGCAGGAGGCAAGCTCAGAGCTGCCGAGTGTCAAACATCTCATATGACACATGTTCCAGCCGCCCATATAAGAAATGGATCCTACAAGAATGGCCTGCAGTTGCTGTTTCTGGCCATCAGGGGGCACTGTGGAGTCAGCTGACCTTGAAGGATGATAGCCCCTCTGACTCCTGTTTTGCTGTGCCTCCTGCTGGATCCAAATGGGAGGAAGAACAAGTGGTGACAGCAGCAAGCTGAGGTAGCATGGATAGAAGCTGAGGTTGGGGTCTCTAGGTTCCCCCTTAACAGTCCACAGCCCAGACACCTAGCACCTTCCAAATATGCTCCAGCATCTTCTCATCTACCTAGTACCCCAGACATTTTCCATCCCACACCCTCTCAGCTGCAACTGCCAAGATTTATGCAGTTCTGTGCCCTACCCTTTCCCATGGAAGGTGCAGGGACTGTTGGCCAGAAGCTGAAATTTATGGCTACACACAAATTTATTTTCCAAAATGTAAATTAGCTCTTTAAATAAATGGTGGAGGGAGTGGCACTATATGTGAAAGAAAGCATAGAATCAAATATAGTAAAAATCTTAAATGAATCAATCTGTACCATAGAATCTCTATGGACAGAAATTCCATGCTTGAATAATAAGAGTGTAATCGTGGGAGGAGCCCCACTTCGGAGAAGGTAGCCCATGGCTCTGCCCCTTCCACCCGCGGCCGGAGCCGTGACAACCCCTTCCCTCCCCACATGGCCTGAGTCCCCCTCCCCACAACATGATCGGAGGGGCCCCAGGCTGGCCAGAGACCCTGCAGCCACATCTCCCCTCCACAGACACCCAGCCGCTCCGCAAAAATTCCAAAGCTCTTCTCTTCGTCTCTCATCCAGAAGAAGAACCTGAGCTCTTGCTATGCCCCATGCAGGTTCCGGGGTGGCTGAGGAGCTGATATGTGTTACTCAGCATCACAGGTTCATCAGTAATCTCCCTGGAGTCCAGGGAGATTACTGGAGAACGCAGGAAGCTGAATAGCATATACTATTGCCTCACCTGCCCCGGAACCTGCATGGGCCATAATAAACAGCAAATTTCCCCCACAGCAGCGGCTGCGCTAGGGGAGGCAGAGCCTCCCCTGGCCTATTAAACCTGCTGCCCATGAGTATAATAGTAGGAGTATACGACTGACCACCTGACCAAGATGGTGATCATGATTGTGAAATGCTCCAGGAGATTAGAGAGGCTATCAGAACAGAAAACTCAGTAATAATGGTTTTCAACTATCCCCATATTAACTGGGTACATGTCATTTCAGGATGGGATGCTGAGATAAAGTTTTAAGACCGCATTAATGACTGCTTCTTGAAGTCATTAAGAGAAGCAATTCTTGATTTAGTCCAAAATGGAGCACAGGATCTGGTCCAAGAGGTGAATATAGCTGAACTGCTTGGTAATAGCAACTATAATGTAATTAATTTAACATTTTTGTGGGTGGGGAAAATACCAAAGAAGCCCACCACAAGAGCATTTAGCTTTCAGAAAGGGGAACTATACAAAATGAGAGAGCTGGTTAAATGGAAATTAAAAGGTACAGTCACAAGAGTGAAATGCTTACAAGCTGCATGGAAACTTTTTAAAAACACCGTAATAGAAGCTCAAATTAAAAAACATAGAGGACCAAAATAGTGTCACCAAGACTAAACAGAGTAAAAGAGGTGGTTAGAGGCAAAAAGGCATTCTTTAAAAATGGGAAGTCAAATCCTACTGAGGACAATAAAAGGCGTATAAACTCTGGCAAGTCAAGTGTAAAAGCAGAATTGGGCAGGCCAAAAAAGAAATTGAAGAGCAACTAGAAAAAGACACAAACTAATAGCAAAAAAAGTAAGTAAATCAGAATCAGTAGGGCCACTGGACAATCAAGGTGCTAAAGGAGAACTCAAGGGAATAAAGGCTGTTGTAGAGAAGCTAAATGAATGCTTTGAATCAGTGTTCGTTGCAGACGATGTGAGAGAGATTCCTGAGTTATTTTTTTTAGATGACAAATCTAAGGAACTGTCCCAGACCGAGGTGTCACTAGAGGTGGTTTTGGAATACCAGATGGTATTCACCCAAGAGTTCTGAAGGAATTCAAATATGAAATTGCAGAACTACTAACTGTGGTGAAATGCTGGCTCCATTGAAGTAAATGTCAAACCTCCCATTGACTTTAGTGGAGCCAAGATTTCACCTGTGGGCTCCTGTATTCCCGTCTCTGTCCCTGACCTGCAGTGTGACCTTGGAGAAGTCACCTCATCATTCTCTGCCTCTTTTTCCACACTTTCTCTTTCTTGAATCCAGCTCTTTATCCCTCCAACATGTAGAGTCTTTGTATTTTTTTTAAAAACTTCCTAGAATATATTAAAAACTGTAAAATAAATTGAACGACAAGAAAAACTTTAGTTAAAGGGGGGGAGGAGTGAAATCTGAGACCAGGAAATAAGCTGTTACGATACACATTCCTTTCTAAAGATTGTAAAATAAAGTCTGAAAGTTTGCATGACAGATTAGTATGAATATATGAATGTGGTTCTTTAAATGATTCTTGGTTGCCTTAAGAAAATAACATAGTGAATGGGGACTGGATGGTTCTTGATTGGTAATTGATACAGAAGGCCAAATTCCTTTTAGGCATTTCATTGGAGTTACACCAGGGATGATTTTGATGCAAAGATTTTTACATCTAGGAAGTAGCATTCCAGGAATGACTGGCAGATTTTAGGATAACTTGACTAATAACTAGAAACAATGTATAAAGTGTAAGTCTATTGATGCTGCTATAAGTTAGCCTACCTCTATCCTCAATCTCTGAAGCTAGTTTTTACCTCTGTGTAAGACAATCTCTGAGAGACAATAGAAAGCGTGGCACTGCAAAATACGCAGCAACTACAGGTGGTAGAAAACTTTAAATGTAAAATTTTAATGACTTTCTAAATAGAAATTTCAAATTTTGACTGAAATCCTCCCCCCCCGCCCCCCATTTTTTGGCAAAAAAATCTACTGACATTTTATTTTGTTCTCAGTCATTGTTAGTGGCAACTTTAAACTTCCTGTAAAAACATAACCCTTTATAGTAATAGGTCACTAGTTTGAAAATGATAAGTGGATGTGGTGATTATCTTTTGGTCATTCTCTGGTGGCCTAAGACTTAGGTTCTGGTGGGCAGATATTGCCATAACAAAAACCACTGTGGCTGGAAGTGACTGGCAAGCCTGCTAATAAGCAGGGAGGACAAGGACTTAAATGGTCTTGTGGAATACGATACTCCCTTTGTCCCCTAGAGGTGGGCCATCTTCTGTGGAAGTTTGCATTGCTTTTAGCTTTGCTGAGTTTGTTGCGTGAGGAAAGATAGAAGACTTCCGTTTCCAGGCTGTCAGTGTGACATCTTTCACGAGCACTAAAATTCACGCAACGCAAACAATTAAAACCAGACTAATACAATTTATGCTGGCATAGTTATGTTTGCACCCATTACAGAAGAGCCAGTAAGGGCCCCTGCATGAGCCCCAAGAACTGAGATTAAGGAGTGGGGTGGGTTTGTAGCCTTCCCCTCCGCAACACCAGACCAGCTACCTCTCTTCACAGGTCCTCATAGCTACTGAGCAGGCAAACATCAGGAAGAGTGGGGTGTTGATATCCTTTCTGTACCCAGTGGGGACCACTTGCTGTTTGGGAGGGACTCTGTCACACCCCCTGCTTCTTCAGATGATGTCACAGAATAGGTGCGGGAGTTAGAACCAAGCCAAGGACCTCATTAGGAGGTGACATCAGGGAGTGGGCAGCACAGACTCTGACTATGCTCCGGAGCTGGAGCACCCACAGGAAAAAAATAGTGTGTGCTCTGCAACCACCAGCTGCAGCTGTGTGGTGGCACCCCCCCATCCACTGTTTGGTGGCTGGGAGAGGGTGGAGAACAGTGAGTGGGCAGGGCCTCAGGGAGGAGGCGGGTGGTGGTGGGGCCTGGGGTAGGTGGGCCTCAGGGCAAAGTGGGCGATGGCGCATCTCTGGGGGAAAAGAAAAACTCGGAGCCTATGGCGGGCAGGGTTTATAACTGCTCTTTCTAGAATGGGAGAGCCAGGCTCTACGCGCTAGTGAGAGACAGCCACAGAGGTTGCATTTTCAATAGCTACTTTTATTCTAAACATGGGACTCATCTGTTCCAAGATGATTTAAAATCAAGCCAGTTGTGAATTTTCCTTACTTCAAGGAGAAGGAAATCTTTGAGTTAAACAGGCTTTTGTTTAAATCAAACAGCTGACAGACAATAACATTTGGTGTATATGTCTCTTACAGGAATGTTTTTCAAGGGCTTTTTGTTACATTAATTGCTGACTAATCTATTATGTCAGGCTCATTCCCAGATGAGCTTTTCTCAAAAGTACGTTTAGAAAGGTTAGTTCAAAAGACTCTTTGGGAGTATAGATTCTCTAGTTTACAATACAATGCATACTGCTTAGAACGGACACATCTGTGCTCCTTACTTTTGTCCACTCCATCTAATGTCCCAGTTAGGCAGACAGGCATTGAGATAGAGTGTGACAGAAATGTATTGAGCTACTAGAGTTTGGAGAGAGTGAGAATAGATTGTAAAAATAAAAGGCTACTTGAAATCTTAGGTAGTAACCTTTTCTTTATACGATGTCTAACTTTGTATTGTCAAGTCAGATAAGATTTTCTCCTCCCATTTCTTTTGTCATTAAACTAGTTTTGAATCTCCAGGCATCTATTTTTCAAACTGTTTAAAGCTTATTTGGCTATGATTATACAATAGAATCTCAGAGTTACAAACACCTCGGAAATGGAGGTGGTTCATAACTCTGAAAAAAACATTTTGTTCTTTCAAAAGTTTGCAACTGAACATTGACTTAATACAACTTTGAATTTTTACTATGAAGAAGAAAAATGCTGCTTTTAACTATCTTCATTTAAATGAAAGAAGCACAGAAACAATTTCCTTATCTTGTCAAATCTCTTTTAAACTTTCCCTTTTTTTAGTATTTTACACTTAACACAGTACTGTACTGTGGGGTTTTTTTTGTCTCTGTTGCTGACTGATTGCATACTTTCGGTTCCAAATGAAGTGTGTGGCTGACCGGTCAGTTTGTAACTCTGGTGTTCCTAACTCTGGGGTTCTACTGTAGAGTCTACTGTACTGGTTTTGGTCTTCTGGGAGCTTCCCAGCTATACCTAAATATGTTGAAGATTTCATTACTGCAGTATAAATCTCCATTTCTTAACAGAAAGGGTAATACCAATAAAGCCAGTACAAACCTTCAAGCCTGTAGTAATGTTTAAGAAGTACAAATGTATACACTTTAAACTGTATACTTCTGTGGGCTGAAAGGTAGAGGTGGGTGAGAATTTTTAAAAATGGGCTGATTATATACTTGCATTTTTAAATGAATGCACTTGGGCCATATGAACTGGCATGAATGTTAATGGAAAGAAAATTTCAAAATCCCATTCATGATTACCTACAAGAACTGAATTTGAAATGCAAATTGTCCTATTTGTAAGGGGAAGGCACGTGGAATCACCAAATGTCAGAAACATCTTCTCTAGATGATGGGCCAATATCCCAGCTTTGGTACTTGAGTCTGATAACTTTCATCTCATCCTATTTCTCACTGTGTGTGTGTGTGTCCCTGCCCAAAACAAAACCCTATTAGCAGGGTGTAAGAAGGGGCCTCAGAAATGGTTTTCGGATAGTTCCTAAGTGAGACAATGGTATTCTGGATTCATTTCCCCGAAGGAGGCAAATATTGATATTATGGTAGTACAGTATGGTATACGGATGAAGAAGCAAACTGTTTTTAAAACAATACATTATGGAATGAAGCCCAGCAGATAGGAAGGTCCCAAGTGGTTTTGAAAACACACCTTACTTCCTATGCAAGCTCACACATTTAGCAGGCTCACAATACGAAAAGTTTGCTCCTTACTGGAGAAAGTCAGACCCCAGAATTTTCAGCTTAAGTTTTCTGTTCCTGAATACACATCTTTGTCCCAGTTGTCCCCCTTTTATTTTTTAGTATGACATATTCTTTTTATAATTGCAATAACGGAGTGTGTGTTTTTCTTTGGCAGTTAGTCTTCCATTGACTTCAGTGGGCTTTGGGTCAGTTCCTTGGAGCCCAGTCTGCTTTCATACTGTGAGATGACGCATGTTCTTTTTTTTATTTGACTGGTGCATAGATAGTTGCTATATCTTAAATGCAATATGGCTTAAATAAAGGATGAATTTTTTGCATTTACCTGAACCTTCTCCTTTCAGTATGTTAATCACAAGTGAATAGTATATGGAGAGAGATAAACAAGGACAGCGAGGCTCAATGAAATAATGGGGGGAAATTTTTTTAGGAACAAGTCTCTTAGACCTGCTTTAAGTGGTGTGTACACATATTTTTTGCATGTCCAAAATATGTGCATTTGTCCCCACATATTGTACCTCTTAAATTTTTTGTTTGGTAGTTGCATTACAGTCAAAGGCAGATGGTAAATCTAAACTGTATTACACTAAAATAATAAAATAAGATTTATGCATAATTTAAAAAGAATCAAACAGCTCCTGGGCATTAGCTTAACTATTGTGGCTTGATAATCTTAAGAATCCCACATTACCATGCAAGCATCATGGATAAATCCTTCCTCTTGCTTATCTGTAACCACGTTAGGCTTGCCAAGCATGAGAACCTGTTTGCTACATCTCTGTACTGGGGGGAAGATAGAAGGCTGGGGGATAGCAGTTGTATGAAGCCCAGATATCCCCGTCACTTATTGTTCTTTCCTTATAGGGGCTCTTTACATTTAGCATGTGGGAATCTTTGGGACAAGTAGGTTGTCAGTGGATCTGTGATTATACCAGCTGACTCCATTATTGAAGGACAGGATGTCATATCTTCCAAGGCTTTATAAACTAGAGTGGGATGATTCCATTTCTTCCCATGCAGCAAAACACTATGAAATTCACTTATGCACAGCCCAAGATTCAGACCTTTGTAAATAACAATTACAGCAGCTGTTTAAGAACATACATCAACACTACAGCAACCTAGGATATATTGTCTAGTATATATTATAATGAAAAAGACATTATTCTAGTAAAATTTGAAGGGAATGTTTTTAGGAGGGCAGAATACAATTCCATAAACGTGGAATGTAGTCAGGACACTGGATTTTACACCTCTAGCCTTGTAAAAATCCAATGGAGTTTTACCAATCACAAATGGTAAGGGCCTCAGTTTTACATCTCTCACATTTTGGAAAGTGGGCCTTGTTCAGTAGTACCTTCTGACCACAGTGCCTGGAGTCTTTCAAGAGGCTCTTTTATGTGTCAAATAACATGCTGTCATTGCCCGTGTGGTTTGTATCTGTAATCAGGGGAGATTCTAGAAAAGTTCCTCAGAAGTAGCGAAGAAGTGGGCCAGTTGCATTATTAGAGATATTGAATTGACCGTATCAAATAGGTGGATGCCAGAGGAATAATTAGCATTTTCAAAGATGTGCACTGAAGGATGGGGGGCTCTAAGGCTGGCAGCCAAAATAGACTCTGCCATGCAATGGCTGCTATGCTGGGCCTTTCATATGGACATTTGAACGCTAATGTTTCTTAAGTAATAAATTCTGTGCTCTTAAAGCCAAGTTTAGACCCTAAATGAATACAAAAATATGTTAAAGTGGCCTAAGACACATTAATATGGGCCTATATTTTGTCTGATGCAGGAGTGGGCACATAACTCTCACACAGTTGCCCTGGAAATTATTCATGCCAGAAGCGTAAGTAAATCCCAGCTGGGAAAGGTGTGTAGGTTCATCAGAAGATATTGAGCTAACAGCTCTGGTGCTGGAACATTCCCGAGCCATGGAAGACGAGTAGAGGATGGACACTGGCTTTGGAGATGTAGGGTTCTGGTTGTACTTTGTCTAGTTTTCCCCTTGCATGTACGCATAAGAAGCTGCAGCCTCAGTTTGGCTCATGATTATTTGGAGGCTTAGTTTTGAGATGTTAGGATACATATTTGGTAGCATTTAGGATGTTTTTTGTAACCACAGACCAGGGATTGGCAATCTTTGGCATGAGGCCCGCCAGGGTAAGCCCCCTGCTGGGCCGGGCCGGTTTGTTTACCTGCAGCATCTGCAGGTTCGGTCGATTGCAGTTCCCACTGGCCGCGGCTGCTCCAGGCCAATGGGGCTGTGGGAAGCAGTGGCCAGCACATCCCTCTGCCCGTGCCACTTCCCGCAGCCCCCATTGGCTTGAAGCAGCGAACCACGGCCAGTGGGAGCTGAAATTGGCTGAACCTGTGGACGTGGCAGGTAAACAAACTGGCCCGGCCCGCCACGGGGCTTACCCTGGTGGGCCATGTGCCAAAGGTTGCTGATCTCTGCCATAGACTGCTGCAACATATATGTAATCCCTTCCGCAGCTGGTTCCTCAAAGGCAAAGATCTTTTGAAGAACCTTTGCAGCTTCACTGAAGTATTTGCAAAAAGATTTTGCAAACCACTTTAAAGATGTTAAAGAAAGATCTGAACACCCACCCAAGTGTTTTCCTTTACGTTTTAGTGCTTCTAAAGTGTTTTTTATGGCACAATATTTGTAAGTAGCATCATTTTGAATTTTCTTGGCCTGTTATAACCAAGTATATTGGCACATTACAATGTGTAATAAAATGAAATGTTACTGGATATGATACATCAACTCAATGATATGTCACTCCTGTGGTGGGATGGGAGTATGCATCATAATACTTAGCATATTTTCTTTTAGAAATGCTTTACAAACATTAATCTTAATCGACAATATATAGTGTTGTAAAAATTTTATTTTTAAAAAACTGTGTTCTGCTAAGAAAACAGGCAATAATTCAAATCAGAATACTGGCTGCCGCTGAAAAGGGATTGTTTTGCTGGGGGCCATGTAGTAATGGGAAGGATTTAAATAATTAGATGGCCAATTCATTTGTCTCTACTAGCTCTGTCTGCTGGACAGTCTGTATTCAGAAGTGCCCCAATTACCACATCCCTAACCTAAAGCATTGTTTAATTTACCATCTGAAAATCCATTCTGGAAATCCAATTCTGGAAATCCGATCACCACATCCCTAACCTAAAGCATTGTTTAATTTAACATCTGAAAATCCATTCTGGAAATCCAATCACCACATCCCTAACCTAAAGCATTGTTTAATTTCCCATCTGGAAATCCATTCCTTCTAGAACATATACAGCTAAGAAATGTGTGTGTTTTATTTTTTCTTTCAGACAAGGAGGACACAATTGTCTGAGGACACCTGTATTCCAGGCAAAAATGCTCCTAATGTCCCACTCTAGCAAGGTGCTGTGCACCTCCACTTCCTTTGTTCAGTTTGTCAGTGAGTCAGAAGACCCTCAAGGCCTGATTCTGTATCACTTTTATCATTGGGTGATCTGATCCTCAGACCTTTGCTAGATTAGGCCTTCAATGAGAAGTTGTTTTGGAGTAATCCAAAATTGAGTTTGGTATAAAGACTTAATTAAGTAGCCCATGGGTCTGAGCTGTTGGGGCTGCCTTTTAATTTTAGTCTTTTTATTATTATTGTTTCCAAGGTCTGTGTGAGCTGTATGATCTGCTGACCAACAAATATTTGAATCTTCATTTAAAACTACGCCTTATTCCCTTCAAAGTGTATCTATCAATATATATACAGCTCCCATACAGTAGTAAATACATACATATAATACACCCACACTTTTCAATAATACCTTTCATCTGAGTATCTCAAAGTAGTTTACGTACATTAATCAATTAAGCTTCATGATACCCCTCTGAGGTAGGTAAATATCTCTTTTCCCTTTTTTGAGAAATTGAAGCAGAGATTCACACAGCAAATTAGAAGCAGAGAACCCAGATCCCTGACTCCCCCTCACGGACCTTAACCATTAGAGTCATTCAGTGTTGAAGAGTTTGTGACAAGTTACTGTTTCCTATATACTGTATTATAAATGATATTTCTGTTACAAAATTAGCCAGGGAACCTCTGATGATTTATAGATTTCAGCTCTTAGCCAAGTCTGGGAAACCTTGAGGTTAAAATTAGGGAAGAATGAGTGGTTTTATGTAATATGGCCGTGGGGAAAAATATATAAAGACCGTGAAAGATAATAGAAAATAATTTAAAACGTGATCAAATTTTACTTAATCAGGAAAAACAAACTCCTTAAAAGACAAACCTCAAAATATGGTTTCCTCCTTTGGTTTCTTCTTTTCTTCCATTCTGAAATATATTTATACATGACTTATGACCTAAAATGTACATATGCTAAATATAATAATTCACACCATTGGTGGAATACAGACTGTGGGGCCCATAGCAGGTTAGGTACTTGGGTTAGGTAGTGCAAACCACCCGTAGACCCCACTATCTGGGTGAGGCTTGAAGGTGGATGAGGCATAGCAGGAAGTGGGGAAGCCAGCCAGGGAACTCAGAATATGTACTGATTCAGCACCTCCCCCAGGCAGCTTCTGCTAGCCAGGCTCATATGATGATGCCCTAGCTAGAACTTAGAACTTCTGCATTACATACATACTTGCCTTGGGAATGAATGTCTCCTCAGAGCAGCTGCTCCCATTGGAACAGGAGTGTATACATCCCCTGCACTGCAAGGTTAACTCAAGCTTGATATGTCTGTTTAACAGTGACTCATAATTTTGAGTAGAAACTTCTTTAATTCTTGTTAAGAAAATGTGAATAAATAAATAGCTGTACATGAGGCTTTGGAGAAGTCAGCATTGACAACAATTAACTAATCCACTGAACTAATTGGGTCTTGAGCCCCCAAACCTCATATCTGCAAACTAATGGAACTGTTTTTGAGATAGGTGTCCAGCAATGCTAAACACCACACTACCCCCTCTTTTCTGCTCTTTCCCCACTCCATTAACCCCAATTCCTTCCATACAGGAAATGATGGGAAATGTGTGTTTGTGACATGGTGACTTAGGTATCCTATCCCTAGGTTGAACATCTGGGGGGCTCCATACTGTAACATCTCAAACAGGCAGTAGTTTAAAGGAGGCTATATGGTGTCATGATAAGGGTAGTGAGGTGCATTTAAACATGAGTAACAGCCAATAGCATTCCAGTCAATGTGTCAACGGATTAGCAATCCTATTAAGAAGAATAGTGAAATGTGTGGTGTTGATGATCTGATTACCAGTCACCTGTTAACAAGGCTGTAAAATCATTCTCTGAAAGAGTTTCTCCATAGTGACCGCAATGTGAGATGTGGGCTCTCAGTTACAGTGGATAAAACTCCAGCAGTCCCCTTGCTGGCCTTTACTGTATATTACTCCATTATTTGCTAGCTAATTATTTGGTGGGGTAGGGTGGTGCTAGAGAGGGGCTCCCTTTTCCAAAATTCCCACACTATTTTGAAACAGCAGCTATTCTGGGGGATATTTCTGTGAAGAGGGATATTACTTTTCTCAGACGCAGGAAACTGCAGAGATAGAACCAAGGCCATAAGCCCTGTTTTCCCTGTTACGAATAGGAAACCAGGCAGAGAGGAGTTAAGTGGCTGGGGGATCAAATACAGCTGTGGCTTGTGTATCTAACAATCTAATCAACTGGCATAAAAGGAGGGAAAGGAAAGGAATAGGTAGAGTGGAGGAAAGTGCTGGTTGAAGCTGAAATGAGACTGTGTCCAGATATGGAAGCAGGACCAATCAGAGGAGGGGCCAGGAGGGCCATTTGGCCTGGGCCTCAAGCTCAAAGGGGGACTCAAATTTAGACACTTGTTATTTTTTTGGCATTTTGATAAGTTTCACAACTTGTTTTTGTGTGTCTCCCTATCGGACCAAAATGTGACACACTCTCTCAGCTTAGAGCTGCAAATTTAAGCAAATAAAAGGAATATTCAAATTGTCTTACACTTTTTTTTTGGTGCCTTATTTTGTTTTCACCTGTCATCATTTTAAATTTTTATTATGGCTAGGGTCCTCAAAAGCTGGAAGTGGCCCGGGCCTCTCTGGACTTCTGAGAGGGCCTGTATGGAAGGACTTTTTATTTGGACTTGTTTATATCCTGGAATAGTGAAGAGTGTTGGGGGGCAGTGAGGGGTTGTGTTCAGAGAGGAATTGTTCTTCGTGCTGTTGAGGCATGTTGTGATTGGTCCCACATTTTGAAACCCATGAGTATTCAGGTCGAGGCACATCACTAGCCATTGCTAACTATGGTCCCAGTCTTGCATTTGGATTCTATGGGACCCCACTGAAATTAGAGGCTCACTGAATGGGTGTAGGGGTCTGCCACTGTATTTCTCAGTGTGGTATTTATGCCTAAATATGCTACAACATGTAACTTTCTACCAGTCATGGAGCTGGGATTGAAGCTAGTCTATACTGTAGCTGCTTTCAGGAATCTCTGGTAATAGTTTTTTTATGTTATAACTAGGAGCTGAAAACCCATGCTGTTGCACAGGTGTGGCAGTTGGGCCAAGAAATCGACCATCTGTACAGCCTCTCTCAAACAGCCAATTAAATTGTTGCATTATAATAACTGTAGAGTAAGAGTGGTGATTGACTGGGTTATCTCTGATTATCACAATGGTCTAGGACTCTTGGCATGGCATAGATACTTGCCTTATTGTAGCTGTACACTGCGTGGATGTCATTTGTAAAGTCAAAATGGCTGAGAACTAAAAACCTGGGTGGTAACAGACCACGCGAATCCCAGTGATTGAACCTGCTAATATTCTAAACAAAAAAGGGCTCTCGACAATGTTTGTAGCGGCTTTTGTCACTTCATATTGACTCAACAGACTTCCTGTGTTTTAGAGTGACACGCAGAGAGAGAATCCTGGATTCATATTACAAAATGTTATTACTTCAGATGGAGGAACTACTTGTCTTAAGATAACTAACTTGAACCTCAACCTCTTCCTTTGAACTGAACCTAAGTCTAACCTTTTATTAAGGGATTTGGTTAAAGAGGCCTGCCTCACTTTGCTGTTCCTATATTCCTCCAGTAATCTCCATAGGTTCCCTTCTGTTCCACTGTTATCTCTTGCCCCTACTTTGTTTCATCCTTCCTTCCAGTGTGACCCTGTTCATACAAGCTGTATAATTTTCCATATACATATGGTTGTGTCTGCAAATATCATGGGAGTAATAAAGCAGTGGCCCATTATGTTGGGTGTTTGGGAGAAACCTCACTGAAGCTGAGGGGCATAAACAATGCCGTTCATTTAGGATAAATGTAAGGAATAATGGAACCAGATAGCTGAAACAATAGGAGCCATCTAAAACATGGCAAGGCTTGAGTAGAAGCTGAACCATGTGTCCCAAAGGGCTTTCCCTGGAGACATGTATAGCAAACATAGGGGCTGAGGCATTGATTGGTGGAGCTGTTTGTTTGAGGGAAGCAACAGAAACACATAGAAAGAGCAAAGAAAGACACATCCAGAGAAGTAGTGTGACCCTGATTTAAAAAAAAAGCTGAGAGAGAGTTTTGGGGTAAAGTGCTGGCTGAACGAGGCTTGGAACTGTGAGCAAAGAAACTACTTCCTGTTTTGATTCCTCCAGTGTTCAGAGATACTGGATTTTGTATATTCTTTGTAAACAGAATTGCATCAAAGAAATATCTCTATGCTATCATCAATTTCTCCTTCTAATGGAAACAACCCAAAAGACTCCGAAAATTGGCTAACCGCTCAGGTCCAGGCCCATTACAGCTCTTCCCTAAGGGTCTTCTCAAAGTGGTATATCACAGCATGACAAGGCAGAGAATGCACATATTCTCCAGTGAATAAATTATTTTTTCCTTTGTCTCTTTCAGATTCTTGTCTCTTTTTTTTTTTTAACAGCTTGCTCTGTATTTCAGTAGTTGCCATGGAAGCTAATAGTTTATTGAGCTCAGTAATAGTTGTTTTATAATTATAAATCCAAGTAAGTTGTTGGCACATTTATCTTAAAACATATGAACTGATTCCTTGTATGTTGATCTTCCTCCATAGTGGAGCAGTTAAAATCTTTGAGTTGCATCTCCCAACCTTTAGCAAAATCAAGCAAAGCAGTCCAATAGTAAATCTTCAAATAAAAGGGAGAAGTCCTGGGTTCAAGTCCCTGCTCCAGAGTGAGGATGTGATCTTGGGTCTCCCCCAGTCCAGGTGAGTGCCCCAACCACTGGGTTATCGGATGTAAAGAAGGCAGAAGGGTGCCACCACCACCTCTATTTTTGTGAATGGTGCTTAAGTCCCTTGCGAATCTATCCCCAAATGCATTTTTGGCAAATAGTTTATTTATCCAATTTTTTTTTGCCCAGCTGTACTTGAAAGACTTCTTTTCCCTGTTGCCTACAAAAAACCTGACAAAGATTAAGTTACTGATGTGCTGAGATCACTGTCTGTCATGCTAACCGATATTATTTCCTTGGATGCCCCCATCTGTCTGTCCATACATCTGTTTCTTTTCTTATACTTTGATTGCCATCTCTTTGGGACAGTAACCATGTTTTCGTACTGTGTATGGTATATAGCACAATGGAGGCCTGGTCCATGATTAAGGCCCTTAGGTGCTACAGGAATACAAATAAATAATAATGGACAGAGTAAAATCTTGAGGTGGTCAAAAATAGGTTGTGTGTGCAAGTGACAGAGAAATATTCTTTTCCTGAAGGGGAATATGTTCTAATGAAACTGAGTGCTTGATAGATGTATACGCTCCTTCCTGGAAGTTGCATATTGCATGATAAAAGTGTCTGAGCATAGCCTTTTCTTAGAAAAATTTCTTAAGAGCTCATGCAAAATTTAATGTATCATGTAGTTATCATGCAAAACAATCATCATCCACCAGATGATTATTTAATCATTGCCAAAAGAAGCTAGCAAAGCCTGGGGACTAGGTTTTTGTGATGTCAAAGTGCCTCTCTGTCTCTCTCATCCCCAACTTTTGCCAGTTTTTAGACGGGTGGTTCCCAAACTTGTTCTGCCACTTGTGCAGGGAAAGCAGACCAATGGGAGCTGCAAGAAGTGGCGGCCAGTACGTTCCTTGGCCCGCACCTCTTCCAGCAGCTCCCATTGGCCTGGAGCAGCGAACCGTGGCCACGGGAGCCGCGATCGGCCAACCTGTGGGCGCGGCAGGTAAACAAACCGACCCGGCCCGCCGGGGCTTTCCCTGCACAAGCGGTGGAACAAGTTTGGGAACCACTGTTTTAGACCATTCCCGGTTGTGGTAGGGCTCCCTCACCTTCTTGTCTGCCTTTCCAGTTTCATTAAAAATTTTGCACAGCTCTATGCTACCTTAAAATCAAGTTGTCATAGGACCCAATCCTTCAATAAGAGTCATGTGGGAATTGTTGTTCTTAGCTTTTATATTTAATGTTCCTTGTTTATGTAAAACAAAAGATTTAAAAAAATCTTGTGCTTTATTGCTACGCATTAAAATGTTCCCAGTTAGGCTATGGGTTAAGTTTACACATTTTGTTCTGTTCCTGTTTGGGTGGAGGTAGTGGTCAGTCAGTTTACACTGTGACTGTATCTTGCTTTGGAAAAAGAACTTTATTCTTTTAAAAAGGTTGAGATCATAACATTTGCAGATTATTGTAGGATTTGGCAAAATTGCAGTAAAGAGCTGACTCAGTGCAGTTTTATTGCACTCAGAATTTTCCTGCTCTCTCCAGTGTTAAGTCTACACTGGGGGTTTGGGGAAAGATGATTCTGCTGGGTGTGTAAATATCATATTGAAACAATTTCCTTCATGTTAATTGTCCCCAAAACAATCTGAAAGCTAGAGCCCCTGACCTTCTCTTGCTATAAGGGAAAGCAGCAGCCTGTCTATGTGCAGCTTGAGTAGGGAGAATACTCAGGTAGTGGGTAGCACCTCATTAGGTTGCCAAACTCTTAGCAAATGCTATCACTTGAATTCCTCAAACTGGCTGCACAAATGTAACACACACTAGCCACAGAGCATATTGACACCATGATAATAACGAGCTCAAACTGTGGACCATTTGGTTCCAGAAGTACATGTCCCTACCTAGTCCCTTAGCTCAGAGAAAATAGGCTGTATAGCACCAACCACTAGAGGGAGTCCTGATCAAACACCGTAAGTCAGTTTTATTACATACTACCCCATTAGACAAGTTTGTCCCATGTGTATGAGGTCGACACAAGTTCAGATCCCATCTAAGGTGATATTTTGTCATGAAACATGCCTACCTACTCTCACAGGCCCCACCCATGCAATTCTCATTGTAGGATCATGGCCATCCGCAAGAATTTAACTCTGGACCTTTAGCACTAAAAGCAAAATCCCTTTTTCTTTACTTCTGCTTGGCTCTTATATGCTAGTAGGCAGCAATTCTCTGCAACATGCAGCTGTGTACACTACCTGCATGACTTCCAAGTCCTGTCAGTTCCCCAAGTCCGTGTAGTGGAGTTGCATAGCCCTCTCTGTGTCTAAGCCTTCCATGGCCAGAGAGAAGTAATCACAGTTTACTTCTCTGAGGGGAATAGAAGCACTAGCATTCCAAAAAAGGCAAAGAGAGGGGGAAGCTTTTTAAAGAGCTACTTTTCATTTCTTTCATGGCAATGGCAACATTTTTAGAATTTTTTAAAGCTTTTGTGATCCTAGCATTGGCAGCTGAACATCTGAGTCTGCCTGCGCTCCTCTTTTAAATGTCTTAGATCTTGTCCCTTGTCACAAATGACTAGACATATATTCTATTACTGTCATCCAGGCCCTGACTCAGACTATCTTGTTTGTAACTATATTAGCTCAACCCTCTGCTTTCTATTACCATACACAGCAAGGGGAGGGCTGGAATCACAACTGCATCTATTACATTGCCCAGATATCTCATTTCCTTTCCAAGTGCCTTTTTGGTTTCATTAGCACTCACTTTCTCCTAGGGCTTTCTCCTCTAGTGACTCCAAAGTATAGTTTGCTCATGTTACATTTTAATTTTGCAGTTAACATGTTTGATTGGAAAATGTTCTTGTAACAGTAATAAAAACGTGTAAGATAAAGAGCACAAATGATGGGTAAGCTTATTCCATGATATTTGGTTAACTGAAGATAAACAAATGTATTATCTTGCAATTAGTGCAACTTGTATATTTAAATAGATTCCTAGCAAGTTCATCAAGTTGAGTCAATCTGCTTCCCTCGATGACATGTTTCAATTTACTCTACTTTAAATATCTCTTGACGGTGCTTTTCTCCCCCTGCTTTAAACCGTTAGGGGATATGACAGAATAATGGAGAAAAACATATGGGCAGATGTAACTATGCCTCAGTGGGTCGCAACTGAGGATGCCAGATTCAGGATGAGCTGCTGAGAAATAGTGCAGCTTCACCCCAAGACTGATGGCTAATCCCACATAGGATATACCAAACCAGCAACAAAAGTAAGCTCCTGTTTCACCACACTAGATAACAAGAAGACATAAAGGCAGTTTCCTCAGGCATTCCAGTTTTTATATTCCCATCAAAAACATTGGATTCAGAGATGTGTGGTTCTTTACAACCAGTCTCATCAAATCAAAGGTTCTTCTGATCCCAAAAGACGAGCCACACACCCAGGTCAATATATAACTTAGATCTTACTGAAAAATCACATTGATGCCATCCCTTATCTAAAAGCTAAGGTTTATTCAGAAGAAGAAAGAGAGAGAGAGAGGAGAGAGAGTTAAATTGGTTAAGGAATCAATTACATATAGTAATGGCAAGTTCTTTGTTCAGGCTTGTAGCAGTGATGGAATAAACTGCTGGCTTAAGTCAATCTCTGGAGTACATCTATAGTTTGGATGGGTCATTCAGTCCTTTGATCAGAGCTTCAGTTCGTAGCAGAGTTCCTCCAGAGGTAAGAAGCAGGATTGAAGACAAAATGGAGGTGTTTCCAGGGCCTTTTATGGCTTTTGCCATATGGAGGGCATCCCATTGTTCTTACTGTGGAAAATTACAGCAACAAGATGGTGTTTGGAGTCACATGGGTAAGTCACAAGTTCATGTCCAATTTCACTCAGTCATTGCAGGAAACCGTTACCTACACTCCAGACAGCATGTTTACATGACAGTCCACTCAGTGGCATCTCCCATGCTCCATTGTCAACCAACTGTTTTTTTTGATGAGCCACTTAATTTGAATAGTCCCTCCAAGATGTGCTGGCTAGCTACCTTGTGGGTGGTACCCCAGATGCCAACCTTTGAAATCCAAGTATAGAGCCAATACTTCAAATACAAAAATGATATATGCATACAGATAGCATAATCATAACTAGCAAATCATAACGTTTTCATAGACACCTCACTTGACAACCCTTTGTATAATATTTGCTGCAGATATAGTTTCATAGATTCATAGATACTACGGTCAGAAGGGACCATTCTGATCATCTAGTCCGACCTCCTGCACAATGCAGGCCACAGAATCTCACCCACCCACTCCTACGAAAAACCTCACCTATGTCTGAGCTATTGAAGTCCTCAAATCATGGTTTAAAGACTTCAAGGAGCAGAGAATCCTCCCTCAAGTGACCCGTGCCCCATGCTACAGAGGAAGGCGAAAAACCTCCAGGGCCTCTCCAATCTGCCCTGGAGGAAAATTCCTTCCCGACCCCAAATATGGCAATCAGCTAAACCCTGAGCATATGGGCAAGATTCACCAGCCAGATACTACAGAAAATTCTTTCCTGGGTAACTCGGATCCCATCCATCTAATATCCCATCTCAGGGGATTAGGCCTATTTACCCTGAATATTTAAAGATCAAATATTATAATAGTGGTTGCAACAGATGTCATATTGTAATCAGATAAAGGTCACAGGAAAATTTTCAGATATGGTACCTAAAAAGGTGTATCTAAATCTATAATTAAGCACCTTAATATATGACCTGATTTTGAAAGGTGCTGAGGTACCTACAGCTCCAACTGACTCTATGCCTCTGAAAATTAGGCCACTTATTACCTTAGCAAGCCTAACTTCAAACACTGAAGTTGGAAAATCTTGGTCTACATATATCGTATCAATAGTTTCTTCCCAGAGAAACTGATAAAATTTGTTGTGACCTTTTCCATCTCTCTTGGCTTCCCTTTTCCCTCCTACAACTCTGTCTTCCTGTGTCCTGGTTGCAGATGCAGGAAGTAGGTCATCTGCTCTGATCTTCTCTCTCCCTTCTACTTGCCCCCAGTGACCCTATCCCATCCTACCTCCAGATTTCCAGAGCCAACTCTCTCCACCTCCATTACTCTTCCCAACTTTCAATCTCCTCTGGCTCTTCCCCTCACACTACAACATATTTCAGTCTCTAACCACCGGAAAAAAACCCACCCTTGCCACACTTGCCTATCCAACGACCATATCTCTTCTTCCTTTTATGGCTTAGCTTGTTGAACACGCATTAAAATAAATTTTCTGAAGTTGTTTTCCTCCAGTTCCATCGGAGACCCTTTCCAATCCAGCTTCCACTACTTGGCCTCCATGAAACCACTCTTGCCAGAATCTCTAATGATCTCTTCTTAGCCAAACCTCAGAACCAGTACTCCATCCTCATCCTTCTTGACCCGTTGGTCACCTTCGACAACCACTGATCTTGTCTCCTCTTTTTGAAAACGTTCTTCCCATGGCTCCCATGACTCTCATCTCCTGTAATTACTCCTCTAATCACTCCTTCTTCCAACTTTCTGTGGAGGTTTGTGATGTGACAGGGTAGTCTTCCCTCTGAAGGGCAGTGGCGCCTTGTAGTCAGCCCACCCCATCATGGGGCTTGGCCGTTTAAAGTTTGAAAGAAGTTCTGTGTGTGTGTGTGTGTGTGTGTGTGTGTGTGCGTGTACACTAGGGGTTATTAATAGGGACAATGTGGTCCTTGGAATAAGTGGTGCTTGAGGGGAAAGCCTGACAATGTATCTTTAAGAGCCCTGGGCTGGGAGCATTTCAGAGAGGGTAGGGCAAGGCTTCCCCTCTCCCCCAACCAAACTGAGCTGAGAGAAGATTAACATAAATGCTGCTCCCCTCCCTCATACAGGCAAACACCACCAGTAAAAGTTGTCTGTTGGATCCTTCTAGCCTGAGGATTAATTGAGGGCAAAGGGGCCACCTGAGGGAGAAGTGGCTAAGGATTTACAACTGGCTAAATTATAACCCAGTCCCAGGGAAGACAGCTGGGAGCGCCTGCCATAAAGAGAGAGAGAGTGTCTGTTTCATTGATGTATATCCAGCTCCTGGAGGAGAGCTGGGGCTTCTGCCATAAGGATAGATAGGAACTGGTTAACTCATGATCTGGTTTCAAAGAGGAGAACTGGGGGGTGACTTAAGTTCCCTCTAAGCTGCACGGCCGTGCAGGCACGCAGTGGGGAGAGGCACCTCTCCCCCAGCCCCGGACTGCTGCTGCGAGAGAGGGCAGGGGAGAGTTTTCTCTCCCTGCTGCAGCCCCGGAGGCAGCCTGCACCCCAAACCCCTCATTCCCGCCCCACCCCAGAGCCCGCCTACCCAGCCAGAGCCCTCACACCCTGCTCCCCAACCCTGAGCCCCACCCCCACTCCGAAGCTGTCAGCCCCACCCCCACCACACGTCACCTCCATATTGGTGCACATAACAAAATTCATTCCGTACCTGGATGTAAAAACTAGAGGGAACATTGGGGGTGACTCCTGTTTTGAGGGAGTGACCATTTGAACTGCAATCCCAGCTCCAGGAAGGGGACTGAGGGATCTCCTGAACCAGGACAAATAGCCGACCAGAATTTTTACAGGGACCCAAAGCATGGTGATCTGGGGAAACTAACAAAGTAAGTCACACTTTGGAGAAGAACTTAATAAATCAGATCCCACAAAGGGGAGTGCAGGTTTCCGAACCCACCGAAGTCTGGTGATTGATTGAAAGAACCTTAGCGGGTGCTGAGTGGCAGCCCATCAGTGGGGTCATGAAGGGGTGTGCAGCAGAGGCTTCCCCTGTGACCCTTTACCCTGGCCCCTTCCCTTCTCCCTCTACACCTTATATCTAGGTAATCTCATTTGCCAACCCACATTCAATTCTCTACGCTGACAACTCACAGATCTACCTTTCTGCTCCAGACCTGTCTCCTTCTGTCCAAATTGAAATCTTAGCCTGTCTGTCTGATATCTCCTCATGGATGTCTAGCCATCAGCTCAACATAGCTAAACCAGAGCTCATGGTCTCTCTCCCCTCCTTCCCCACCCAGGCCCTCCCTGCTGCCTACTTTCATCAATCACTTTGGATAACGCCATCAGTCTGCCTAAATCTGGTTGTCCTCTTCAAATCTGATTTCTCTCTAGTTCCTCACATCCAGTCTATGTCATAGAATCATAGAAATGTAGGGCTGGAATGGACCTTGAGAGGTCATCTAGTTGAGCCCCCTGTGCTATGGTGGGACTAATTATACGTAGACCATCCCTGAAAGGTGTTTGTGTTACCTGTTCTTTAAAAATCCAATGTCAGGGATTCCACAGCCTCCCTTGGAAGCCTATTCCAGGACTTAACTATCTTTGTAGTAAGAGATGTTTTCTGATATCTAACCTAAATCTTATTACTATTTGTCCCATCACCAGTGGACATGGAGAACAATTGATCACTAGCTTCTTTATAACAGCCATTAACATATTTGAAGGTTGTTATCGGGTCCCCACTCAGTCGTCTTTTCTCCATAGTAAACATGTCCAGTTGTTTTAGCCTTCCTCAGAGGTCAGGTTTTCTAAACCTTTAATCACTTTTATAGCTCTCATCAGAAATCTCTCCAATTTGCATACACCTTTCTTAGAGTGCGGGATCCAGAACTGGACACACTACTCCAGCCGAAGCCTCACCACTGCCAAGTGGGGGGAAATTATCTTCTGTGTCTTACATATGACACTCCTGTTAATACACCACAGAAAATCAGCCTAAATCTTGCAGATCCCTTTTGCATAAGATAAAGCCTTTCCTATCCATCCACACAGCTAAAACTCGCACCCAGGCTCTCATAATCTCACATCTCAATTATGACAGCATCCTTCTCTCTGGCCTTGACAATGTCACCTTACTCTGCTCATATCCATTCCGAATGCAGCTGAAAGATCATTTTTCCTAGCCTGCTGCTTTGGCCATGTCACCCCACTCTGTTTCCCTTCACTGACTCCCCTTTCTGGATCACATTAAACATAACCTACTTGTCTTACCTTCCCAGCCTATCCCCACCCTATCTATCCCCTCTCATTCACTACTGAAGGTCATTTCCCATCTCTGATTGTGGTTTCTCCCATGCTGCACCTCGTGCTTGGGAGGAGCTCCCTGTAAACATCTGCAACGTGATCTCATTATCCTCCTTCAAAACACTCCTCTTTCATGACACCTACAAAAAACCTGGCAATCGGTAGGCTGCTATTATGTTAGGACCACTACCTACCATGCTGCTAAATATTGACTCCTTGGACTCCTCTGTCACTGATCTGTTAGAGCTCCCGCTAATGGCAGCTCACCAGGTTGCCACAAGGGGGGATCCAGACCTGGACCCCTGGTGTATTTTAAGTTTTCTCTTGGGTCTCAACAGGCTGCAACACTGTTTCCCCCTTGACTTCCCTGGCACAGTACTTAGATACTGACCCTCAGTCTGTTGCCCCTTCATGGAAATGGAGCCCCACAGCCCAATTGCTTTGGGTCCCCGGAACCAGCGCTGACCCCCAAGATACCCTGGTAGCTTAACACACCCTCTCCCAGAAGTGCACCCAAAGGTGTGAGCCTTCTGGTTTACCCCTTTTAAGGGGCCATGCAGTAGGGGTAGCAAATAACACACAGACACTTCACACAGAATTCTAACATATCATTACTCTTTACTTCATCATTCATCATGAATACACAGATCAGTACAAAACTAATAAGCCACTACACACTTCCCTCCCTGTTTCCTCACCACTCCAGAGCATTTTTTGGGCTGGGAGTCAGGTTCCTCTGTGGAATGCAGGATCCTGCCCCTACTGCTGCATGACTGCCTCTTCAAATCATGGAGCCTCCCTAGGTCAGGTTTGCTGCTTCTGATCCTGGCCTGTCCATTTCCTTCCTTTCTCCTGCCCAGAACTTCCTGTATGTTTCTTTGGGACTATTCTTTGACCCCTCCAACCTTTGTGTTTTCGAAAGATTAGTATTGACACCTTGGTGTCTTTGTTCTGCGTTTTGGGGATTTCCCCACTTTTCATATGCACTCCCTGCGAACCAGCTCGGGCAAACTGGTTTCCCAACCCTCCTTAAAATAATTATAGTACGGTCAAGACACCGTCATTAAGTACTCCCCATTATCCTCCGTCTGAGTAAGATGTGACACAGCCTTGCCTGCAAAAGTGAAATCCATGTACACAAAGGGGTATTCATAATACAGCATCTTTGTAGTATTAATCAGTATTCATCGGATACCCCAAAACATCATAATCCTGTCAGTCTGTATCCATTTGTTGTCTAGACTGTAAACTCTTTCAGCCAGGCTCTGTCTTTTTGTTCTGTTTGTACTGCACTAAGCACAACGGGGTTTTGGTCCATGACTAGGGCTTCTATGTGCTGTGGCAATACAAATAATAAAGATAGCGAGAGCTACAGTGCTGGAGCGTTAAAATTTCACTTTTCTTACATGGGATATTTATACCTTTCATCATGGATCCTAATAATACTGAATTTCTGTTAATATAAAAAAAGGCCAGGCCCTTCTTTCATGTAGTACAGAAACATTTGATAGCTATAGGTTCGTAGGAAGGAGTGGAGTTAAAATGTGTAATTCTCAGTGTTGCTGGAGCTAAGCTCTCTGTCCGGTGGGAGTAGCACTAGCCATAGCTATGCTGTTCACACCTATGAATGACCTTTGCTTTTCAATCAAAAAATCTTGGTCTATATCCTGGGAAGTATTTTGTCATTGATGCTATAAAATTGAATGCAATATTTAAAGGTCTATCATCACTTGTAGCTAGGGGTTAGCATAATGATTAACATGGCTGCCATGGTCCTGGCTGTGCAGTGATGTTTGCAATGGGTGTATCATGCAGACTTTACACAAACACCCGCTGTCTATGATTGCACCTGTGCAGTGCTCAGAGATTTTACTAGCACTAGCTTGTATGCAGTCATTGGGCCTGATCCTGTAAGCTGTGGAGTGTCTCTTGGAAGGTGCTGCGTATCCTTTCCTCACATTGAAGGAGCACAGCACCTTGCAGATTTGTGGCCATAGACTTGACTATTGTAAAGGTTTACATTCATATGTGGGTTTTTTCCCCACTAAGGCCTGGTCTACCCTAGGAATTTATATTGGAATTGCTAAGTCTCTGAGGGGTGTGACAAGTCCACACCCCACAGGGACATAGCTACAATGACCTAACCCCCCAGTGCAGACAGTACTAGGTCAACAGAGGAATTGTCCTGTTTACTTAGCTACCACCACTCAAGGGAGGTGGATTACTTACGCCAATGGGAGAACCTCTCCCACTGGCGTAGGTGGTGTCTACACTGATGTGTTTCAGCAGTACATCTGCTCAGCTGTACTGGTTTTAAGTGTAGACATACTGTATGCATGTAGTGAGGCCTACTTCTGTTCCCATTGCCTTCTTTGGCATTATATCTTTCAACTTCATTAGTGCCTTATTGGGTTCTAAGTAGGTAGGAGGATTCAAACTGTTTTCAGACTTCCCTTTAGAGCCACCTCCTTCCCTCATTCCAAGATCCACATTGCAAGTGATGAGTTGTGTGAGACTCTTTTGCCTTTCATCAGCATGGCTTGTTGGGTGAATAGTGTAGATTGCTATGCAAGAGACCCAAACTGATCACTTGTCCCATTCTTAGTCTGAAAATCTGCTACAGAAGAGGAAAACAACACACACTTCCTGTTTGTGTGATTCAATTCATTATAGAAAAGTCTAGTTTATTGAAATGAATACCTGCTGTAATAAACCTTTTCAAAGAATGGATTTGCTATGGCTCCTCAGTTCTCTGGTTATATAAATAGTGAAGCCCTTCAAAACACATCCCTGTTAAAAGAATAATCCTTATAATCCAAAGAACCATCTTTGATTAGTCTTGTAAATGAACCCTATCTTGTGATGTGATACACTAATGCTGTAACACACTAACCTTTTAATAAAATGGCCAGTGTTCTTGATAAGCTAATGGCCCCAAATGGTAATTAATACACTAAGTCTTTGCATTTAAAACATTTCAGGTAATTCCCACCCTAGCCCCTGTTACCCATTTTTAACAACATAGTTTCAGATATTTTTTTCATGTCTAGTCAATTTTATGGTGCCATTTCATGTTGAGCAAAAACTTCATGTTGTTTGTGATGAATATGCATATCAGTAGTTGTGACAGGTTGGACCCCTTGGGATGCCACCTGATGTGCTGAGATACCACTGAGTCTACCTGTTCTGCCAGCATGGGGTCCCTTTAACCTGTCTTGCTGAGCCAGGCTATTAAAGCCTCCTCCAGCACACGCACAGGCAGGGCCACACACAACTACAGTTCACCTCTGGGAAGACACAGCTTAAGGGACTTGCCTCAGCACACAGGTGTCCACTTCCCTTGGAGTGAAGATCCAAAGATATGTTATGAAATCTGCCTCCTTCTGCAATGTGGAGGAAAGTATGCACAACTTCTCATCCCCCCCCCACCCCAGTTAGAACTTACAGAAACTGGGTTTAATAATAAACAAAACAATTGTATTAACAATAAAAGGCAAATTTTTAAATGGTAAAAGGAGTAGCAAACAGAACTAAGCAGATTACCTTAATAAATAAACAAAAGCCACAGACTGATCTTAACACACTAGATGGGTAGGTTACAAATTAACAAATTCTCACCCTGAATGATAAGCAGGCTGGCAGATTCTTAGGGCACAAGTTGCCTTGGCTTTCCCAGGTTTTCTTATGCATGCTAAAGATCTTAGCCTGGGACCATCACATATCACAGTTCAGTCTTTGTTTCTCCAGTGTTTTCAGGTGTGTTGTTGTAGGGATAGTGAGGACCCCTCATGCTGTCATTGTCCCTCTTTTATATCTTCCCCCACACTTGTTGGAAAGCTTTTTTTGCTGTGATCTGGGTCAAACAATTCCCATTGTATAGAGCTATCTATGAGAGGTTTCTATTGCACACAGTTCCTGGGGTAATACTTATGCTTGTGTGCATTTCTTCAACAAGCCACTAACACTGGTTGGCCTCATCCAGCATAGCACATTTGAAATACAGAGGCATGGTCAATATTCCCAGCTTCAGATACAAAAATGATACATGCATACAAATTGGATAAACGCATTCGGTAAATTATAACCTTTCCAAGGATACCTTTCATGAGCCATTTTGCATAAAGAATATTTCAGTTATGTCCTATCCATAGCATAACCATATTTCCATGAAGAACATGGGGTGCAGCTTTGGCTGAGAAATGGCAGAAGGGGGAATTCTTTCTGGATTACTGTGGATTAATAATAAAAAAACTTTTGAGTTTTTACTTTCCTTTCCTCAAAGTTATACATGTTTCCACAGACAATGGTCTGATTGTGCAAAAGAGGCAGCTTCCCAGGTAACTTTAATTTCAAATCCTTCCCTGCATAATTAAAACACAGACTTGAGACCTTTTTCTTCAACACTTCCATTGTCTATTTCTCATTATACTTCTTGATGAGATTTTTAGGCTTCACAGAACGCCATCTAGGCAGCTAATCCGATGCAGTGCTAAGATCACAGCACTTCTTGTGTAATTCTTATTAGGTTAATCAAGAAACTTACTGAAGCAGGAGGTTTTTTAAGGCCTGCCAAATTTGAAACCATAGATCAAAGTTCATAGCCCTCTAACCCTTTTGCCCTAACTTGCCTCAGCAAAGTTTGCATGAATGGGCCTTATTGTGAATATGGCAGCATCAGAGGGCCTGTAAATTTGTAATTGTTTGGGCTTAGAAGAGGCACTGTAATGTGACAGATGAAATGCATTTCTTCTTCTCTTTCTGAAGTCTAAAGGTTTTCACCTCCATTGCCTATACAAGTGCAGTGGTGATCACAATAGCAGTTAGGTGATCATTGTTCCTGTCAGGCTGAGCCCCAAGGTTTATGACAGAATGTAATTAAATGGCTCAGAAGGCAACATTAGGAAAACAGCCGCGAAGAGCAGGGGAAAGCTTAATTTCCATATGGTCAGCCAAGCAAGAACAACGCCAGCATTGTGCCCTGGAGTAGACAGTTTAAGCAGTATTAAAGACATGTCTATTCTTTACATTGTCTATCAAATGCCACTGCACTTTTGATTACCCTTCTTCCTGGTCAAACCCTTTCCGTAATCCGAATGTTTTTACATGGCATTAGTTCTTCACCTTAATAAATATTTATTATCAATTCCTAATGCATAGTACCCTTATTTTCAATAGTAATGCTGAGTTTAAGGACGGAAATTAGTCAGTTTAATTCACCGAAGTTTGACCCAGAAAAGCTTAGGACATTTTAATGGATTACCTTCACAACATTCTGATTTACTACTTCCCTTTTTCAGAGCAAATTACGAAGGTAAATGAGGTCAGCAACATTTGAGTTTTTTAGAGGGATTTGGGCAGGGAGGGCAATAATAGCCTTTCTGAAGAAGGCAGTATTATATTCTTATATTCTCTACAGCTCTACTTCCTCACCTGTGTAGGTGAAACTATGCCCTCGCTTATTTAAAAAAAATAATTTTCTTTACAAAGATATCCAGGGAAATGTAAACCAATTACTAGGATTCAAATTTGTCACTGATTTCCCCCTCCCCCCCCCCGCCCCTAAAGTTCCTGGGTTATTCCTGGTTCTCCTCCCTATCCAGGCCAACCACGTGACAGGTCCCTTGATTTTTAGATGTTCATAAAGTCATTACAGTTATTGTACTGATGGAAAAAGATGGAATGACCAGTGACTCAGGGCCTGGTACTGCTACCATTGAAGTCAATGGGAGTTTTGCAGCTAGAGGCATGATTCATTGTCTATGGGAGATAAAGGATATCTTGGTCTGTGTCCTTGCTTGGACAAAAGGGTGAAGGAAAATCTGTGTTCAGATGCCTGGTGTCTCTGTGATGCAAAACTAGAGAGAAACAAGAAAATAGAGCAACAGAAGATTTTTTTGTGAAAAGTTAAATTAGAAGCAAGACACTTAAAAATTAATTGTAATATTTATTTCCAGAGAGGCTAATTCAGGAAGTCAATGTTGATCTGACATTTCTGGTGATATTTTTATGGTGTTTCCATAACAAAGCATGTGAACATGCTACCAGACCCTATAGGTGAGTTATTAAAATATGAGAGATTTTATTCGGATTAAAATTCTATTAATTAAAGGATGTTGATTTAAGGAAAGCAAGATGTTCAGTTATAAAGCAACGTTAATAAAGCAATTTCGGCAGTTGCATTCCTGATCTCTCTAGAGTAAGAAAACTCTTGAAAGTATGGGAGAAAACAAAACATAAAGTTGACTCCTGTTTGTTCAACCTAAGGTGTTCAGTTGAAATGATCCTGTCTGTGCTTAAAATGTATGATATGTAGAGGGAGGGTTTCATTTAGAATAGGAGTACATGCTCTGAAGACTAGGGAACGGGTGGGTTTCAGAGCCTGAGCTCCAGCCCAAGCCGCAACTGCTACATAGCTGTTATCAGCACGGTAGCCCAAGCACCACCAGCCCAAGTCTGTTGACTGGGCTGTCAGACTCACAGCTGCTTGGTTGTGTAGATGTACGCTTAGTGTATTAAAGGACCATGCCATAAGACATGACCTATGAGGAAAGATTTAAAAAAAATGGTTTATTTAGTTTAGAAGATGGGGGGGAGGGATAACAGTTTTCAATTCCATAAAAGTTTGTTACAAGGAGGAGGGTGAAAAATTGTTCTCATTAACCTCTAATGATAGGACAAGAAGCAATGGGATTAAATTGCAGCAAGGGAGATTTAGATTGGACATAAGTAAAAACTTTGTAAATATAAAGGTAGTTAAGCACTGGAACAAATTGCCTAGGGAACGTTGTGGAATTTCCGTCATTGCAGGGTTTTAAGAACAGGTTAGACAAACACCTATCAGGGATGGTCTAGTTATTACTTAGTCCTCCTTGAGTGCAGGAGACTGGACTAGATGATCTATTGAGGTTTCTTCTAGTCCTACACTTCTATGATTTTATGTATGATATATGAAGCATATCTTTTTATTTATGGGGTTGAAAAATTGGAGGAGACAGTTAAATCTTATTGTCAATCAAGCTCATTTAAAAGCTTCAGTCTTCAGTATTCTGGAACCAACTTGTATTAAGACCTTTTTTTATCCGTTTCCTCTTTATATACACTCAATGCCTAGACTCTTTTTTTAAACAAACAAAACATTCTTTCCTTATTCCTTGCCTTATGGTTCCTCCCCAAAAATAAAATAAAGAAAGAATTGTTCTGGGAACATTATTAAATTGCTGTCATTTTCCCAGTTGTAATTCCATTGCTTTTTATTTTGAATATATTTTCTCACTTGCATAGCCAGTTGAGCCAAATGGGATTTACTGATTTACCTCTGGAAAAGTAAATGGCCTAATGTTCTTCTATGGTTATCTTTCCCGTCAGCTTGTGGGATATATGCTTTGCCTTCTTCCTGTTTAGTGCCCTGAAGATAAATGTGTACAGAATTTCTGGAGCTGTCACATTGATGGATGGGTGGGACAGTAGAACCTGCTCAGCCAGAGCAAGTGGGAGACTTTCTGATTCATCACTCTTCCTGCTGTCAACGCATTGATCAGGGCTACAGAGCAGGTCCCAACTTGTCTAGGTCGCAGAGCCACAAGAAAAGCAATTAGTTTTTCAAGGATATACATATTTTAGTCCTAGGATATTTCTATGCTAATGACAGGTTTCAGAGTAGCAGCCGTGTTATTTGCAAAAAGAAAAGGAGTACTTGTGGCACCTTAGAGACTAACAAATTTATTTGAGCATAAGCTTTCGTGAGCTATAGCTCACTTCATCAGATGCTCACGAAAGCTTATGCTCAAATAAATTTTAGTTTCTAAGGGGCCACAAGTACTCCTTTCCTTTTTGCGACATCTATACTGCAATTCATTACATCAGAATTTTATTGTGTGTTCTAAAGTGGGGGCACTGTGCTTAGCTGAGATTCGACCATATCAGACTGAATTATTTTTGTCATTATGATCATTTATAGTAGCAAAGAACGAAGGGTAGTGTTTCACAAAAAGGAAATTGGGGAGAATGGTGTTTGCTGACGCATGTGCAATGGAAGTGGGAGTTTATTTCAGCAAAGTGATTGAGAAGTACCACCTTCTCTTAGAATATATTCTGGACAGCACTAATTTGCTAATAGCTCTGGCCAACTCTGGATAGTGTCTGTTCCTTTTCTTGATTGAACTAGTGAAGGTACTCCTCCAATTCAACAAGTCCAGGCTTCTATTTATGGAGCTAAGTCAGAGTTTTTGTGCTGGCATACTAAGAAAATACAGGCCTTAGTCAAATATAATATATGTAACTGTAAATCATTAAAATATACAGCCAACTTATGGCTAGAATTTCTGTGCATGAGCACCAGCCAAGCTAGTCTGCACTGACTGGGTCTTTTACTTAGGCATTGCCCAAACCCCTCTCCCCTCACAGACACACATACAAAATTCTCACCCAACTTTAATGGTACTTTTCAACCCATGCTAGCTGGCCTTTCAGGGGGTGTGGACTGAGCGTGGGTTTTGCTTATCTTGGGCTGGTAACCTACGCACTTAGCTTGTGTGCTCACTGCAAAATCACTTGGGTATACGCTGTCCTCCAATGTTCCCCCTAAAGAAGAACAGACAAGTTCTCCCACAGTTCGCTGGAAAGAATCATACAGCAGCAGCAAACTGTGATAACTCCTAGAAGTCCTAATGACACACATGGATGAGTGCAGCATCAGTGAGGACACTAACTTGGGTAGGGCTTTGAAGTGTGGCTGTTTGCACCAGGCCTAGGCTTAACTGCACTGAGGACAATTTGGACCAAGAACTTCCCTATCAATATCTTGAACTGTTTCTCAGCCTGCTTATCTCTTACACTCTCTCTAGGTCCCATCTCTTCTCCTTGACCTAGATCTCCCATTTCTGCCTGCCTTGTGTATTCTAATTTCAGTTTCCTTATGGTCAATATTCTACCAGATTCATTGTCATTCTGCCCCTAATTCCCCCACTCCTCTCCTGCATCTATAGGAGATAGAATAGCAATGACTTGTTTTAACCTGATTAGTTTTTTGTGTTTACAGACAAGCTAACCTAGCTGCAAGTCTGCTGCATACTCTATGAATAATATTTTACAAAGACTGAATTATATTTAGCATTCAATGCTATTGGCAGAGAATGTTACCATGGAACATCAGGAAGGTGTATGCAATGTGTATTTCAGAGTAAATGTCCTTGACGATCACCATCTTCATTGGTGCCAAAGTGGAAATAATGCTGAACAATTCATAGCCTTTTCTTACCTTGCTACCTTTGTGACATGTTCAGTTCTAACGCTGACAAAATTAAGTGGTTCTTTATAGTCAGTACAAGTACAGAAGTGTCAGTCCTCCAACATGTTAACATTTGAATGATCTGTAACTGCATTCTGAACAGTGAGCAGGTGAGAGTTCTCTGGCTGCAAAACCCTCTTAAAAATCTATTTGCTACACATTTCTGCTAGATCCAGGAGAACTTGCTCTTATAACTTTACCAGGATATGTATAATGAAGGAAAATCTTTGCTATCTTTCTGTACTCATATTTAAATGGCCAGTTAGATTGATCAGGTTTATTGTTCAGTGAAATTTTAATAGGTGTGCTCTGTGTGTGTGTGTGTATGTGTGCACGCGCACGCGTTTGAGATATAGATATATATAATCTATGACAACAGCTTTCTAATGCCTTGATCATAGACACATAGATATTGTGCAGACAGCCTTCCAAATGTTTTGTGAGAGGGATTATATAAGTAAGATCATGTTAACATTTTGAATGAATTAAGTGCTCCCTCCCATTCTATATTTAATAGCATAGCTTTTGCAATCTTTTTTTTTCACAACAAAACAAATCTATGGCTATATTCATGAATACTAAACTGCTCACACATGCAGTAACCAAGACCGCTTCTCTGAAAACACAGGCAAGCTACCATTGCCACTTAAGACAAAGAAAACAATCTAACTATAGTAGTAGTAGAATCTTTCCCATTCTTTCTCCAATGGAAGATCTTTCCCACTCTTCCTCCAAACCACTCTTAAAGCCTGCTTGTTCTTTAAGGCCTGTATGTACTAAAACCACATGCAACTCCACTGTCCTCTACTTCTACTGTGCTCGAATACTATACTGTATCTGTTATAGTGTATTTAGGCTGTGAGATTGCTGTGATGTGGATTTTGATGTTTTGAAATGTGTACAGAAATACAGCATATAACTGCATTGTACAAGATGTTGGGGAGTAAGCTGGACATTTGGGCAGCTGGTTAGGGAAAGTTTGGGGCATATTAGCTGGATGTTTCTGCTAAAATGCTTAACAAAAATAGTTAATGATACAATTGAAATTCAGAGTTTCATAGATTTACAATTGCCTAAGTTCCATGATTTGAACATGGGGCTCTTAAGTCACTTAGGCTTTGAAAATTTTATCCCTAATCAATTATTGTACTATCAGTTAAACTGTATGAGATTGTCATCTGGAAATCTGTGATGACTTCAGAGGTTCTGTGGAAACTGATAGGATTTCTCTATAACTGTTTTGACACTGTTGCACTTTGATAATGATATTTCTACTTCTACTGACTTGTGTTTTTATACTTTAAATCAGCCTGGATTGGTAGGTGACACCTGGACAGTGCATAATACTCAGATAGTTAGGGTTCGGGAGAAGTAAGGCCATTTCTACACTACCACTTATGTCTACAAAACTTATGTCTCTCAGGAGTGTGGAAAAAATGTAAGTGACATAAGTTACACTGGCATAAATGGTAGCATGCACAGCGCTATGTTGGCAGGAGAGCTTCTCTCACCGTCATCACTACTGCCACTCATTGGGGGTGGTTTAATTATGTTGACGGGAGAGCTCTCTCCTGTGGGCATAGAGTGGCTACACGAGAGACTTTACAGTGGTGCAGCTGCATTGGTACAGCTGACATACCCGCACTAGCTTGGTCTGTGGCGGCATGAGTGATGGGAGGGGCTAGCTTCCCCAAGTGCAATCCCATCTGATGTCCTAGTGTGGGGGTGTCTTGTTGAGCTGGGAGATATACCCCCAGCTCAAAGTGTAGGCAATGGTTATGATCTGCTCCAATTTACAGGATGTTTTGATATCAGAGGCAGATATCTGGAATTTTTGGCTCCAAGTCCTATGATCAGATTGTTTCCCTTTCAACTGAGTTTTGAGTCTTTTGTTTTAAATAAGCACAAAAGGATGCATGCATGTATGTTACAATCTTTTTATATCATGCAGCAAGTTCTGGAGGAACAAATTCTTTAGCAAATATTCAGATACATTTGAAAGTCAGCACTTCCAATTTTAAATCAATTACACTTGCAAAATGACATTCAGACAGCTGATACTCATTCTCACATGCATTGTACATGTCAAAGCTCCTGGGATTGTAAAGTGACAATCTGGCTGGCTGGCGCTTTACAGTCTCTATTACCAGTCTCTCAAATTGTTATATCATCCGGCTGATAGAGAAGCTGGGAATTAGTTAATGTTTAAGGATAGATGTGAGGTCCTGAGGTGAATAGTTGTGTGTGGATTTTGTAAGAAGTGCCACAAGGGTGCATGGATCTTTGCAAATTTATACTCCGACTAATCCCCGCACTGAGGAGTTTTATAATCTAATTTAGATTAATAAAAAATTGAATGAAAGGAAATACAGAAAGTGGAAGCTAGCTGCAGCCAAAGAGTGAAAATAGGCAGATTTGTAACCAGTCATTAATAGACAAGCAGAAGAAAAAGGTTTTAAGAGATGATTTAGGAGGTAAGAGTCCAACACATAAGTGCAAGGTATTGATTATCATCTAGAGGTAGGACTATTTTACTGAACCAAGACCCTGGGGCTGTGCAGTTATAAACTTAGGGTATTTGGAACCCAGATCTGAATTTTTCAGCGTTGTTCCAGCTCTGTTTTTATCAGTCCTTAGTAAGACCCCATGGCTACTAGGATATTGGCATTAAAGATGTTACGAAAATGATTATGATGCAACTCAGTGTACTTTTCAATTTGCCCTATGTGTCTAGATGACTATTAATGAACTCTCTGCCTGCTCACAAGTCCCTCTCCAAAGCATTGTTATGAACTTCAACAGCAATTAATATCAGCAATAATATCAGCCACTGCTCTATCACTTTAAATTTTACCTTTTATTTTAAAAACCAGGGAATGAATCCACACTGGGGGCCAGTTGGCAGAGTTACATGTGCTCACCCCTTTCACCTTCAGACCCCAGAATTTAAAGCCAGGCTAAAGTCACAAGTGACAATGAGTTGGGACCCATCCAAGAACTCATTTGTTCACACCACCAAACCAGCACAAAAATTGACATAATATAGTACCTTTGGCAGTCTCTGCTCAACAGATAGCCAGGACTGTAATAGCAAGGGTACCTCAGGCCAGATACACTGGCAGAGCTGTATGTAGTGGAAGTTTGCTCAGCATCTTCCCGTGCTATGCCTGGCTCCCATCACTGCTCTTAGACTCTCATATTCATGAAGATTAAATTCATCCACAAAATTTAAAAGCAAAAAGATTTTTAACAATTGCTTTTGATTTTTGCAATTTAAAAAAAAGTGAAAGCAGAAACTACTGCAAGCCTGAGGAAAACTGTTGCTTCTAATAGCTTGTCTTAGGCCCCCAATCCTACGATCAGCTCTGTACAGGCCCACTCCAGGGGCGATGCTGAGCCTCATTAAAGTGGAAGGGTCTCAATGCAGGTGTGGAGGTCTGAGTGCATGGAGCTCATTGGAGGATCTGGGTCCTTTGATTTGAATTTTCACTTCTTATTTAAAAAACTAAATTGATATAATTGTGAATCTTCAGATTTAGTTACACTAAGGATTAATTTAGCCCAGTATAACACTGTTGACATTCAAGTCACTGGTGCAATGTCAGGAATGAATTAGCATCATCAATAGAAAAGGGAAGGTTGGGCAGGACCATCTTAAAGTTTGCATCAGGCTCCCTACAAATGCTGACATAAGGATTTCTGTAGCCTCCCTGAAAATGAACTCCAAACTTGTTTTAATCTCAACTTCTAATTGGCAGGCCCCTGAGAATTGAATCCACAACCTAACATATAGAGGCACTATATAAAAACTTGGTATAAGTCTTATTCTACACTGTTTGAAACAAGTTTCAGAGTAGCAGCTGTGTTAGTCTGTATTCGCAAAAAGAAAAGGAGTACTTGTGGCACCTTAGAGACTAACAAATTTATTTGAGCATAAGCTTTCGTGAGCTACAGCATCCGATGCATCCGATGAAGTGAGCTGTAGCTCACGAAAGCTTATGCTCAAATAAATTTGTTAGTCTCTAAGGTGCCACAAGTCCTCCTTTTCTTTTTGTTTGAAACAAGTTGCACATGTAATAGCTGTCAATCTTAAACCTGCAGAGGAGTAACAGATTTGACTCACAGCTAGTGGAACTGGCCAAACATTAAATTGTGTTAAGGAAATAATTTATAAAATGGCTAAGGAAGTTGTCCCTGTGGATGTGTCTGTTGTAGCTTGCTTTCTGGGAGGGAGAGGAGGAGAGAAACTGGTAGGATTTTTCTTTCTGGCATTGAGAATCAATTTATCTGCTTAGTGGAGAAAATATTGTGCTTGATCTCTATAGAAGTGGTCTGCACAGATATAAAATGTGTTAGAAATGGCAAAACCTACAGCTATTAAGGAATACTGCACTGATTACTATACCAGCTAGATTCAGTTGTTATACTGGATGTTGAGATATCTGCCACATGTAAGGAGGAAAATTAATTCCTAAGACTTTGTACCTTTAACATATTGCAGTAGTTCTCAAACTTTTTTTTTCACGGACCACTTGAAAATTGCTGCGGGTCTCGGCAGACCACTTAATGATCTTTCCAAATGTTGTTTGTACCGTTAGCTAACTATCGTAAAGCACTTTGGATAAAAGCGCTATATAAAAAAAACCTTAATAATAATTGGTTTTTTTGTTCTACAAATAAAAGCACACAACTCATATTTTAATATCAGTAGTCTTAATGCGCCCGATGTGCCCTCTCTCCCCTGCCACAGCAGCCCCCAAGCTGGGGCTGGGAAGGAAGGGGGTCTCTCCCTCTCTTCCCCACTGCAGCAACCCTTGAGCTGGAGCTGGGAAGGAGGACCGTCTCTCCCTGGCAGCCCCAGCCCTGGAGCTGGGGAAAGTCAACTCTTTCTCTGGCCACTGCAGCCCTGCACGTCCCAAATTCTCCCCCCCTTCTCATCCCACATCCCCCTCCCACTTACCCCCTCTTCCCCCCAAGGCCATCACCTCACCTTACATGTGCATCTTCTCCAGGGTCCAGACACCTAATTAGTGGAGCCACGCCTGTGTGGAACTATCTGCGGACCACCTGAAAAGAGCTCCAGGACCACTGGTGGTCCATGGACCACAGTTTGAGAACCTCTGGCGTATTGTAATTTATTTCAGGGGCAAACTCAGCCTTGCAATGTCCAAAATAGATTGCTGGATATTCTCAATGTTTCTTCCGAAACATTTATTATGGTAATTGTTTTGGAATGTATGAATGTGGTTATAATAACTGTTTTGCTTTATATGCTTTATTTCCTTTATTATTCATGGCAGTATTTTAAAAATTGCTTTGTATGTTTAACTATTTCAGGATAAATATTAGTAACACATCCCATATCATTCTTCATAATAGACCTGTATTCAGTATCCAGTTAAAGTGACTGGAGAACCAGGGCGGGAATATGAATCATGAGCAAGATAAGGAATGTCTCTGAAAATCTGCTCCCCCCCAGTAGTGTGTATATAAAAATTACATTCCAGTGCTTTCTTGGCATGGAAAGAGACCTATCATGGCACATCTCTCAATAACGAGGTGTCCCCCATCATACTCTAGAGACAGACAATGTGTGATCCACTTTCAAAGTGTTTACTCTTGAAAAAACTAGCTTGATCCAAATGTGTCGAGGAAGTCTGTCTGCACTAATTTGACTAGGATTTTAATGTCGGAGGAACTGGTCTTTATCTTACTTGGGACTTCTTACTGTAGTAGCTTGTTTCAGAGAAATTAGGACATTTTAACCAAATTACTTCATAATTACTTAGCTCTAAAATTGATATCTAGCGATGACCACCGTGTACTGGGGCTCACATGCTATAGCTCATTTGATTCTCCCTCAACTGTTGCAAATCCTTGTGTACCATTTGATCTCATCTACCTGTGTATTTCCATGGATGCTGTCATAACATATGACCATAAATATACCTGTATTAATTGCATATTTTGACCAGTGTTCACAATGTGTTGTATCCATCCTGGTGGCTTCCTTTTGGAATAGGCCCTGCAGATTCTCTGGTAAATCCCAGGAAAACCACACACACCAGGACCTGGACCCTGATACAAAATGAACTGCTGAGCAGTATGGTAATGGATGAATTCTTGAACAGCAGGGCCTCTCTTCTACTTATAGAAACTCGGACATAAACTCACAGAAGGAAGGCAGGTGGGCTAAAAGAACAGTGGGTCACAGAAGGATCTCTGCTTTCCCTTTGTTCAGTTCTGTTCCTGTAACCGAAGAGGGAAGTTTGTCGAACTTAGCTGTTATTGTGTAGAGGAGTCATTACATTTCACTCAATTAGTTCACAGCATGCCAGGGGGTCAATTTACAGTGCACTAGCTTGTTCCATGGACCCTGCTACTGTGCACTAAAAGTTCCATAGTGCACTTTGATCTACAGAACCACATCCAAGTGCATTATGGAACTTCTAGTGCGCAGTAACAGGGTCTACATGGCCACTTACTGAGTAGAAGACTAGTGTGCTCTACATTCACACCCTAGCTTGCTGTGCACTAAGTCTGTGTGGACAAGTCCTAAGATTAGGTGAGACTATCTATGCGAAGGGCCAGCTCTACAGTTTTTGCCGCCCCAAGCAGTGAAAAAAACTGCCGCCACGGATGGCAAAAGGGAGAAGCTGTGCTGATTTGCCGCAGAACAGAGAGGCTGTCACCGAATTGCCGCCACAGCCGGCGGGACGGAGGAGCTCCTGCCGAATTGCCGCTGCCACTCCTTTCTTACTGCCGCCCCAAGCTCCTGCTTGGAACAATGGTACCTGGAGCCGGCCCTGACTATGCGTGTAGGCTCTTTGTCATTTTAAAATTCTTTTTCTCTAGTGTTTTATTCAGCTGCCAAATAAAAATACTTTGTTTTAAGAATGCTGTTGATCAAGACTTCCAGACCCCAAAATTTATGTCAAATGCTACTTGTGTCTGCGGAGAGAAGATCAGAAATACTCACTAACATGGTGCTCAACCTGCATTCCTGATCCAACTTGCCCACAGGTTTCAAATCCTAGATGTTTTCTTAACTGGTTGTCTGCAAATGAGAATAAGCTGTGTAATGCATCTGGTCCTATGGTTGCGTCCTGACTTTCTCACCAGTTGAGCTTCATGACTGGGATGTCTCATGAGAAGTTTCTAAAGAAAATGGGAATGAGTTTAATTTTTAGCAGTTATTCTTTGCTTAGACTACGCTCCTGTAGCGTAGTCTAAATATTGCTGATAGCTTTTCAAATAGTGTTCTGAAGGTTAGAAATGGAACTGCTTGTTTCAGTCTCACTATGAGCTACTTGCTGGGAATTCCCAGTTATCAAAAAAAACCTCAAATTAAAATGAAAGTGGTTTGTCTGACAACTCTCTTTGAATGATCCAAGATGGATATAAATACAATGTACATTTCTGTGACTGAAGAAAAGCCTACCTGAAATCCGCTTTTGCTAGGTGGCCCAGTTTTTCAACTAGTGTAACTTTACCACATCTGTTTGACATAGTAACAACAAAAACTCAGTACTTAAGGCGACGATGCGACCTTAAAAGAAAAAACATATGGTAGTGTAATTCCAGTGACTATGTTGTGGGACTCAGGAAAACAAAATCTGATGGAAAAAGAAAGTAAAACATCCCTTAATTCAACGCTGAGAGACATGTACATGGTCACAGATAAGGAATGGATTTATTCATGATTTTATAAAGCTGCCTGATGATTCATGTTTCTTTGGAATTCGGCACCAAAAACAAATTTCTGTGCACAATATTTTAAAATTCTGCATATTTTATTTGTCAATAAATAAATGTGGAGGCTCCAGCATGGCATTGGGGAGCACAGGCCACTGGCTGTACGGAGGTGGGAGCTCACTCTGCAGCCCGCTTCCCCCCAGACATGAACTCAGTGGTGAGGCTGCATCCGACCCTGACACAGTGCAAGGGCCAGGTCTGTCCCAGAAACACCCCGGGGCCCTGCCCCTCAGTCCCAGGTACACCAAGATAGTGAGCAAGAGGGACAGAATCTTGCATGCACACTCTGCCCTGGCCTCCAATCCAGGTAGTGGCAGGCAGGCTCCAGCCTGGCAGGATCCAAGTGTGGGAGGGGCTTATTGTGGGGGGGATCCAGGTGTGGGGTGAGAGGTTCTGCATGGGACAATCTGGGTGTAGGCAGCTCAGGGGCGTGTCTGTGGGAGGGATTCTGGATGCACTGAGGCTTATTTGGGGGGGAGGGGTTCTGGGTGCAGAAGGATCTGGATGCACAGGGTCTTGGGGGTAGGGTTCCCAACCCTCCAGGATTGGCCTAGACTCTCCAAGAATTAAAGATTAATCTTTAATTAAAGATTATGTCATGTGATGCAATTTCCAGGAATACATACAACCAAAATTGGCAACCCAACTCGGGGCGGGGGGGATCTGGATGCACAGGGATTCATTGTGTGTGGGGGTTCCAAGTGTGTGTGTGTGTGGGGGGGGGAGAAATGGGACACTGCAGAGGGGATCTGGGTGTGGGTGGATGGGCCCCGGCATGAAGAATCTGGGTGTGGAAGGAGGGCTCAATACAGGGTCTGGGTGCAGCTGATTGGTGCTCAGTGGGGTGGAAGTCCAGGTGCAGATGGGTGGGGCTCATCATTGTGAGGGTTCAAGTGCAGGGGGCTCAGTGAAGGGTAGTCTGAGTGCAGGCATGGGGGTGTTGGGCCTCGGTAGGAGGGTCTGGGTATGGAGGGGGTTCCGGACACAGGGAATGAGACTTGGCAGGGTGGGGATTTGAGTGTAGGACATTTGGTGCAGGGAGGGGGAGTTTCTGGGTGAGGGGGGGGGTGAGGCTCAGCAAGGAAGTCTGGGTAATGGGGGGTCCAGATGCAGGGGGGTTGGGTGGATGGGGAGCAGCTTTCCACACAGTGACCCCTCCCTCTATGGCCGAGGAAGCCAGGTGAGGGGTTCGCAGCCAGGGGTAGTTTTTGGGGGTGGGTCTGATCTGGCCCTGGCCACTCCTTGCAGGGGAAGACGGTCTGTTCCTCCACAGCTCAGATGGGACTAGCAGCTGAGCCTGGAGCAGGGTAGGCGCCACTGTCCACCCTAACTCAGCATAGGGTGTCAGCCCCTGGGTGACTTACCTCTCTGCCAGTTGCTCTTGATGCCCGAAACAACACACTGACGCTTCTGGGGAGGGTCCCGTGACTGCTCTTGCGGCTTCCCTTTGCTTCCCTGTCAAAAGTCATTTTTCTGTAGGGCAGCAAAGAAATCTGCAGGGGACGTGAATTCTGCGAGCACGTAGTGGTGCAGAATTCCCTCAGGATTAACACTGCATTGCACATCATTGTCTGTAGTCTCCTTTGACCTGTATGCAGACAACACATACCCCAGTGCCCTAATACCTAATCTGGTTTTAATGCAATGGCATATATCATGTGTACTGATGAAGTAGGAGCACTGATTCCAGTATCATATTTCATATTTGTCAGACAAAAGCAAAACCAATGAACACACTTGTTGCTGTAATTGTACATGTTTCATCAGAGCTTTAGGGCTGCGAGAAGATGATAGGAAGGGCTCTGTGAAGTTAGTTAGAAATAGAGATGGGGCTGAATCAAAGTCTAGGTATGAGCCCCCTCAGAATTTGGGGTGCTATAATCTGGATCTGAATTTGGCATCTCTAGATAGATTTCATCTTGTTAAAGATATTCTGATTTCCCTTTAATGGGGCAACAGGCCTGGGTTAAATAGTCCAACATTAGGCTCAGAAAGAGTATGTGTGTGGACTGGGAAGGTCATGCCCTGAAAAATAAAACTGCATCCTCTATTGATTGGAACAAAGGGATAAGAAGCAACTATCCTGGTGGGTTCTGTGTAAGGCCTTGGCTAAGTGACGCGACCTTGGACCTGAATCAACAGAGCTGCAAAATTAGGGAAAGGAGGATTGGGTGTTGCCATCTAGTTTGAGCTTTGCTAGGTTCAGTTACAAAAATGTTGTCAAAGATGTGAATGGTCCTTTTAAAAAACAAAGCTTGAATCCTTGCTACAAAAAAGGCATTCATTGTCCTTAAGTATCTAGGAAGGGCAGTAGAAGGAGGACTGTCATAACCACATCAAGATTATTCCTTTAAGCTCTTGATTTAATCTTTTGTTTTTAAACTTTTTTAACAACAAAAAATCCACTTGACAGGAAACTCACAAGATGGTTTATTTGAAAGACAAAGGCTGTCAAATTGCAAATTTTTGGTTTTAATTAATATGACCACAAAAATCTTTTGTAAAGACACACACACACGCACACACACAGAGAGTGATGTGACTGTGTGTGGCTGTTAATGATCTAAGTGAGCAGAAAAGTAAACAGGATGTGCCTCATTTCCCCTTGATAAGCTTTGCTGTACAGAATCCTGAAATTTGCCTTCAGGTGAAATGCCAGTGATTGTGCTTTCTCTTGGGAGAGCCACTTCTAATTAAACAGCATACAGTTGAAAAATCTTTAGTCTGCCTTGAGAAACATATGAATATCAATTTTCTGTCCAGTAATAATGCTTGGATAGTGTCTGATACATGTTACCTGTATTTGCTGCAAGTTAGTGTTATATAGATAACAGAAAATCATAGCATCTGCTAAAATCAACAGATCAGGGTTACAGTAGATGATGATACTCACTATTTAACTTTTTTGTTGCTTTACTTTCAATCTAGATAAGGCAGAAATAATGCAGGCCTGTTATTTAAATAGGGACTTGTAGGATCTGCCTAACCTGAAAATCTACACAAACAATACACCTTTCTGAGTGATGGTAGCACCTTAACTCACTTAAATGACCAAATTTAGCGTAAGCAGATGAAACTCCCATTCAATGAAATGAGTTTATCTGCTTAATCATTACTGAATTTAGTATGTTGTCCCATGGTATTTAAGAGGTTAAAGTTGTTCACTGATATAAGAACCTGGGAGAAATCTATGTATAGTTCAGTTCATAGGCAAATAGAATTGAGGCTAGAGAGAGGCTCAAGGTGGAAAATTTGGACCTGGATTAAGGAATGTTCAAATATGGGGTTTGATTCAGTTCACTAGAAAGAGAAAAGGAGTACTTGTGGCACCTTAGAGACTAACAAATTTATTTGCGCATAAGCTTTCGTGAGCTACAGCTCACTTCATCAGATGAAGTGAGCTGTAGCTCACGAAAGCTTGTGCTCAAATAAATTTGTTAGTCTCTAAGGTGCCACAAGTACTCCTTTTCTTTTTACGAATGCAGACTAATACGGCTGCTACTCTGAAACTAGAAAGAGAGAAGCCATTGTGAAAATCAAATACACTGCTTGGTTTGAATTTTCTGTATCCCACAAGACTTGATGGTGTTCAAATCAGAGTTTGGTTTGAGCTCATCAGTTTTCATGGCATGTACACACAGGTCGGAAACCTGCCAGATATGTGCTGGGTACCCTTTAGATACTGTTCATTCTGTGGCAAGCATGATCTGCTCAGAGCCTGTGTCCCAGAGTAAGCCCATGAGATATTGTATGATGACGAATATCATCATCAGACTGCCTGCCTTCCTTTTCAACAACACTGTCAGCAGTGGACAATGTTTACTGAATTTATGTTGAAGTTAAATTTAATGATTCGTTCAATACCTCTTGCCCTGCCTTCAATGGGGAAGTGATTCATTATACTAAACTGAAAAATGCATTAATCTAAACCACATAGTCCTTCGTTAAACTTAGCCATTTTGCTTTTCAAAGGCTTGTGTGGATCTTTTCTTGTGGTTGTGATCTTTGTGGACTCTCATTCCTTCAAGTTTTACTTTGAGCATCAGATTCAAACAAATTCCAACATCCAAAATGGAAAGTTGGTCAGACCTGCCAAATTTCACCTGGCTTTGTTCAAAATCATAGCAGTTTACATGATCTGATGCAAATTATAAACTGGCCCAGGCTTATTCAGGTTGGCCACCAATTGCAATGCCACAATTGTGTGTGAAACAGCCACAAATTCATCACCAGAGATGAATTTGGTCTATTTTGGCCTAAACAGGAGGGATTTTTAGGCACTTAATAGGGAACGTATTTTGTTTACAAATTATTGGACATAATTAACTGTCCAGAACAGCAATGAGATTATATATTGGAGAAAGATTTTTCGAAAGCATCTGGTGGCTGTGGATGCACAGATTGAGATGCCTGAAAGGAGCCTGATTTTAGAAAATATTGAGAATTCATCTTCTGCAAATCGAGCTCCTTTTGAGTTTGGAAAGGCACCCAAAAGTACTTGTCATGTTTGACGGTGTTGGCCATTGCATATAACATATATATTCAATTACATATAACATTCAATTAAAATGTGAATATGTTGAGGCATTTTTTCTTGTAATTATTCACCAAGAAAATTATGGTGTTGGTTGTAAAATCTTAACAAGTTTTCCTTGTAATCGCATTTGAAGAGACATGCTGGGTGAAGCCATGTTTTTTCGGTATGTATTTAGTAATTAGGTAATGGTCACAAGAGAGTACATAAAATTGCAGGTCTTAATGTTTACATGTAAATTAGGTCAACTCTCTGCCAGCTTGCAGTCTTCCAGATGTTGCATATCACTTTCATTGTATTTTATTAAACTCTCCAGATTGTTTTGTTAGGCTGCCATTAGTTGGACATGATATAAATGAGTAATAGCTGCAGTACCCCATTGCAGTGCAACTGGTTTCTGTGCATTTAAAATAACCCCAGAAAGTAAGTTTCACTTACAGCTTACAGACAATATGGAGCAAAATATTAATTTGGAGAACATGTTCCTTTTGGCTTTGGTAGAAGGATATATGCTGTGTGTGTGTGTGTGTGTGTGTGTGTGTGTGTGTGTGTGTGTGTGGTGTTTTGTTTCTTTTTTTTAATTTTTACTGAAGAATAAAAGGCCACTTGGAGTAATATTCGCTAATATGATCTTAGAGTTGTTAGACTTAACAAATATTCTGCTTGCAAAAAACACTTTTCATGCTTCATCATATTTCTTTATTAAGTCTGAGTTTAAAAACTGTAAGATCTTACCCAGGAATAAAACAAGCACATATACAGGGAAGAAATTAGTGATATGATTCAGGTATCTATAATTTAAACATCAGATAACAGTAAAAAAGCAAAAAGAAAAGGAGTACCCGTGGCACCTTAGAGACTAGGTGCCACGGGTACTCCTTTTCTTTTTGCGAATACAGACTAACACGGCTGCTACTCTGAAACCAGTAAAAAAAGCAGGGTTTCAAAGTAGGGTGGTTGTTTTTTTCCTAGCATTTGTATTTTTAAACACACTTGAACACAGAAAACACAGCTCTTTCCATACCAATTTTGCCTCTTTCATTTAGTAAACATTTATTCCACTCACTATCCAAGCACACATTTCACATATACTGTGGTATCAACAAACATGGCTCATTTTTGTTTACTCTAATGTTTTTGAACCATGGATATTGTTCTGAGCTCTCCTCTGGGAAACAGAGTTCATTAACTGACGGGGAATCCTTTTACTGATGCAGTTGCAGCAAAGCACAAAATATTTAAAGTGGCATGTAAGTAGTAGAGATGATAGATATTTTGAAGAGATTTTTAATCTGGAGGACATTTTCCTCCAGGTTACAACCAGTTCAAATCTTAGGCAAAAACTACTTTGTTGGTGTCCCTTTAAGACAAGCATAAGGAAATTTCACTTCATTTTCTGGCTGGGAGATGTCATTTTATGAAATCCAACTAAAGAAAATAAACATAAATGAATGGATGGAGGTTATCTTCCAAAACGCTTGGATCGGGGCTACCTCAGATGAAACTATGCTGGTTACATGTGTTGTAATCTGTTTCTAAATTACAAGGAAAATGTTGTTTAGCCCAGAGGAGACAAGGCTTCATTTATGTGGAAAATAAAATGTAGAGATGGCCCAGATGTAAATTGCTTTGTATTCCAATCACAAAGTCTGAGGTGGGAGTTGTTTGATAGAAGTCCCTCACCCTGGATTGGGTACATGTCTAGAAGAAAGATTAACAAGAAATTCGAACAAGTGTACAGAGCCAGTTCAAAGCAAGTAAAATAAAATCTCTCCCAATGGTCTTGACTGTAGATAGTTATTGAGATTAGATATTGCTGTAGCTGTAGCTGGCAGCAATCATCACAATGGGGATGTTTTCAGAGACTTTTGGCTTCCTGTCTCAATAATCCATATTCTGTGTTTCTCACAGGTGCAGCAAAAGTAGCATAGCACAATTTGTTTTGGTGGTACAGAAAGCAAAAAATCTGAAATGTTTGTTTAGACAGTATCTCTCATTTTAAAATTGTCTTCACTGCTATGAATTAAATTGTTTTTCTAGCAAACTAAGAGGTAAATCTTGGCACCATACTAAACCACAACACTTAATGTAGTTAAACTCAGTGGATTAGCAAAATGGTGCAGTTAGCCCAGCATAAATGTGTAATTTGGTCTATGCTGTGCAAAGGAGTATAGCATAAAGAACCCCCTCTCCTCCCCCGAGCAAAACAGCAACAAAAAGAGAGAGTGTCTCAGAAGTACATTTTGTATAGTTTGAACAAAAATTGCTGATTGCTAACAGAGGAAATTTAATATTCCCAGTTTTTGGCTCACTATCTTTGTAGTAAAGCCAAGCTCTTAGAAATAGTTAATTATAGGTTCAATAAAAATATTTAGATGACAGCTGTAAGCATTCATCATTTCTCTGCATAATATGTTATAGAATTCTTTTGTTGTTTCAGTATGTATAAAGGAAAAAGTTAAGATGAACAAGTAAGAACAGATCTGAAATCTTTTAAAGTTTCTATCAGCAAAAGCTCTTGAAATACAGGACACTTTTTTTTTTCCTTTTAAATTTAACTATCAAATGTGAGTTAGGGCTTCACTGCCCCTCAGTCAGCATTCATTTCTACAAAGCGGAACTAACGGTGTGGGGCGGGGGGAAGGAATCATCTGAGATATGATTAGGAGGTAGAAAACTTATCTTACTTGCTTTAGTAGCAACCAAATCCGGCTATTGATTAAGTTTTTAAATATTTTTGAACTACACTGCAGTATAATTGACAGTGTTTTATCAGAAAAATCCAGATTTTTATTTAATCACAAAAAGGTATTTCATTGATTAGAATTCAGACACTAAAATGAACGTCATTCCCTGTGTGACTGACTATTCCAGATATTTAAGCCTGCAACAAATCACTACCCGGTTGTCTGTGAGCAGCATGTTGCAAAATCACTATTGAATCCGCTCGCCACAATTAACTAAATATTCTCAGTATCCTGTAGGTGCGTTGCAAACCTTAGAATCAGAAAGTTTCTCAGTTGCTGCATGTTATTGCTTGCTGAGAGACTGATGTGGCTGGCTTCAGACGGAAACAGCCGGCGAGGATTACCTTCCTTCAGGCTGTCGTGCAGGCTTTTACATCTGATTTCTGGCAGGGTGAGGGACTGTGTTACACTGTGCAGCCAGGGAAGATGCTGACATGGCTAATTCCCTTCCTTTTGTGGCTTTGCTCGCTCAGTGCCAAATGGTTGGAGTTGTAAAGAGCTGCACTGTATGCAGAGGAAGTTATTCCATTCAAGCCTATAGGTTACTGGCAATTTTAAAGTGGTTTTCAAGGGACAGTAGATACTTATTGAGCAATGGTGGAAGGCAGATTCTATATTGGGAGTCTAATTTAACATATTTATTTTCATAGGGTGCATTAACAGATGTGTCTTTGAGAAAACAGGCAAGAAAAAAACTTGCCCCCAGCTATCCAAAATGACCTGTTTCTTAACAATGTGTGTTTGCTTTTTCTTATCCAAGAATTTTTTGCTCACGTGTTTACAGCCCAGGCCTGTTACTCTCCACCAAAAATATTGTTTTGGCAGCACTCTTGCTCTAAGTACTTTATCAGCAATATAATAATGAAGTACTGCAAACAATTTCAGAGAGGTTAAGGCGTGTGATTGGGCCATCTACATATGTTGTAGAATGAAAAAATATGGGCTACCAATTGGGGAATTTTAGGAAATTTCCCTTGAGAATATTGATATGTTTCCAGTCTACCCCTACGCATCAGGTATGTACATGAGATTCGCAAAAAGAAAAGGAGTACTTGTGGCACCTTAGAGACTAACAAATTTATTAGAGCATAAGCTTTCGTGAGCTACAGCTCACTTCATTGGATGCATTTGGTGGAAAAAACAGAGGAGAGATTTATATACACACACACAGAGAACATGAAACAATGGGTTTATCATACACACTATAAGGAGAGTGATCACTTAAGATAAGCCATCACCAGCAGCAGGGGGGGGAAAGGAGGCAAACCTTTCATGGTGACAAGCAAGGTAGGCTAATTCCAGCAGTTAACAAGAATATCAGAGGAACAGTGGGGGGTGGGGTGGGAGGGAGAAATACCATGGGGAAATAGTTTTACTTTGTGTAATGACTCATCCATTCCCAGTCTCTATTCAAGCCTAAGTTAATTGTATCCAGTTTGCAAATTAATTCCAATTCAGCAGTCTCTCGTTGGAGTCTGTTTTTGAAGCTTTTTTGTTGAAGTATAGCCACTCTTAGGTCTGTGATCGAGTAACCAGAGAGATTGAAGTGTTCTCCAACTGGTTTTTGAATGTTATAATTCTTGACATCTGATTTGTGTCCATTCATTCTTTTGCGTAGAGACTGTCCAGTTTGGCCAATGTACATGGCAGAGGGGCATTGCTGGCACATGATGGCATATATCACATTGGTAGATGCGCAGGTGAATGAGCCTCTGATGGTGTGGCTGATGTGATTAGGCCCTATGATGGTATCCCCTGAATAGATACGTGGACAGAGTTGGCAACGGGCTTTGTTGCAAGGATAGGTTCCTGGGTTAGTGGTTCTGTTGTGTGGTGTGTGGTTGCTGGTGAGTATTTGCTTCAGATTGGGGGGCTGTCTGTAAGCAAGGACTGGTCTGTCTCCCAAGATCTGTGAGAGCGATGGCTCGTCCTTCAGGATAGGTTGTAGATCCTTGATGATGCGTTGGAGAGGTTTTAGTTGGGGGCTGAAGGTGATGGCTAGTGGCGTTCTGTTGTTTTCTTTGTTGGGCCTGTCCTGTAGTAGGTGACTTCTGGGTACTCTTCTGGCTCTGTCAATCTGTTTCTTCACTTCAGCAGGTGGGTATTGTAGTTGTAGGAATGCATGATAGAGATCTTGTAGGTGTTTGTCTCTGTCTGAGGGGTTGGAGCAAATGCGGTTATATCGTAGCACTTGGCTGTAGACAATGGATCGAGTGGTATGATCTGGATGAAAGCTAGAGGCATGTAGGTAGGAATAGCGGTCAGTAGGTTTCCGATATAGGGTGGTGTTTATGTGACCATCGCTTATTAGCACCGTAGTGTCCAGGAAGTGGATCTCTTGTGTGGACTGGTCCAGGCTGAGGTTGATGGTGGGATGGAAATTGTTGAAATCATGGTGGAATTCCTCAAGAGCTTCTTTTCCATGGGTCCAGATGATGAAGATGTCATCAATGTAGCGCAAGTAGAGTAGGGGCATTAGGGGACGAGAGCTGAGGAAGCGTTGTTCTAAGTCAGCCATAAAAATGTTGGCATACTGTGGGGCCATGCGGGTACCCATCGCAGTGCCGCTGATTTGAAGGTATACATTGTCACCAAATGTGAAATAGTTATGGGTGAGGACAAAGTCACAAAGTTCAGCCACCAGGTTAGCCGTGACAGTATCGGGGATACTGTTCCTGACGGCTTGTAGTCCATCTTTGTGTGGAATGTTGGTGTAGAGGGCTTCTACATCCATAGTGGCTAGGATGGTGTTTATAGGAAGATCACCAATGGACTGTAGTTTCCTCAGGAAGTCAGTGGTGTCTCGAAGATAGCTGGGAGTGCTGGTAACGAAGGGCCTGAGGAGGGAGTCTACATAGCCAGACAATCCTGCTGTCAGGGTGCCAATGCCATTACAATCTACATACCACACAGACTATGCTGACAGCTTGTGCCACACACTCTCAAAGAAACTGCGGAACCACCTGATCAACATCCTCTACAGCAAACAGGGAAAGATTAAGAATGAGCTCTCAAAACTGGATACTCTCATAAAGAACCAACCTTCCACACAAACTTCCTCGTGGCTGGACTTTACAAAAACTAGACAAGCCATTTACAAAACACACTTTGCTTCTCTACAAAAGAAAAAGGACACTAAGCTATCTAAACTACTATATGCCACAAGGGGCCACAACAATGGTTCCCGTAACCCACCCAGCAATATTGTTAATCTATCCAACCATACTCTTAGCCCAGCAGAAGAATCTGTCCTATCTCGGGGCCTCTCCTTTTGCCCCTCCACCGCCACGAATATGATACAGTTCTGTGGTGACCTAGAATCCTATTTTCGACATCTCAGACTCAAGGAATATTTCCAACACACCTCTGACCAACATATTAACCCACAGAGACCTTCCTGCCAACACTACAAAAAGAAGGATTCTGGGTGGACTCCTCCTGAAGGTCGAAACAGCAGCCTGGATTTCTACATAGACTGCTTCCGCCGACGTGCACGAGCTGAAATTGTGGAAAAGCAGCATCGCTTACCCCATAACTCAGCCATGCAGAACACAGTGCCATCCACAGCCTCAGAAACAACTCTGACATCATAATCAAAAAGGCTGACAAAGGAGGTGCTGTCGTCATCATGAATAGGTCGGAGTATGAACAAGAGGCTACTAGGCAGCTCTCCAACACCACTTTCTACAAGCCATTACCCTCTGATCCCACTGAGAGTTACCAAAAGAAACTACAGCATTTGCTCAAGAAACTCCCTGAAAAAGCACAAGAACAAATCCGCACAGACACACCCCTGGAGCCCTGACCTGGGGTATTCTATCTGCTACCCAAGATCCATAAAACTGGAAATCCTGGATGCCCCATCATCTCAGGCATTGGCACCCTGACAGCAGGATTGTCTGGCTATGTAGACTCCCTCCTCAGGCTCTTCGTTACCAACACTCCCAGCTATCTTCGAGACACCACTGACTTCCTGAGGAAACTACAGTCCATTGGTGATCTTCCTAATAACACCATCCTAGCCACTATGGATGTAGAAGCCCTCTACACCAACATTCCACACAAAGATGGACTACAAGCCGTCAGGAACAGTATCCCCGATACTGTCACGGCTAACCTGGTGGCTGAACTTTGTGACTTTGTCCTGACACATAACTATTTCACATTTGGTGACAATGTATACCTTCAAATCAGCGGCACTGCGATGGGTACCCGCATGGCCCCACAGTATGCCAACATTTTTATGGCTGACTTAGAACAACGCTTCCTCAGCTCTCGTCCCCTAATGCCCCTACTCTACTTGCGCTACATTGATGACATCTTCATCATCTGGACCCATGGAAAAGAAGCCCTTGAGGAATTCCACCATGATTTCAACAATTTCCATCCCACCATCAACCTCAGCCTGGACCAGTCCACACAAGAGATCCACTTCCTGGACACTACGGTGCTAATAAGCGATGGTCACATAAACACCACCCTATATCGGAAACCTACTGACCGCTATTCCTACCTACATGCCTCTAGCTTTCATCCAGATCATACCACTCGATCCATTGTCTACAGCCAAGCGCTACGATATAACCGCATTTGCTCCAACCCCTCAGACAGAGACAAACACCTACAAGATCTCTATCATGCATTCCTACAACTACAATACCCACCTGCTGAAGTGAAGAAACAGATTGACAGAGCCAGAAGAGTACCCAGAAGTCACCTACTACAGGACAGGCCCAACAAAGAAAACAACAGAACGCCACTAGCCATCACCTTCAGCCCCCAACTAAAACCTCTCCAACGCATCATCAAGGATCTACAACCTATCCTGAAGGACGAGCCATCGCTCTCTCAGATCTTGGGAGACAGACCAGTCCTTGCTTACAGACAGCCCACCAATCTGAAGCAAATACTCACCAGCAACCACACACCACACAACAGAACCACTAACCCAGGAACCTATCCTTGCAACAAAGCCCGTTGCCAACTCTGTCCACATATCTATTCAGGGGATACCATCATAGGGCCTAATCACATCAGCCACACTATCAGAGGCTCGTTCACCTGCGCATCTACCAATGTGATATATGCCATCATGTGCCAGCAATGCCCCTCTGCCATGTACATTGGCCAAACTGGACAGTCTCTACGTAAAAGAATGAATGGACACAAATCAGACGTCAAGAATTATAACATTCAAAAACCAGTTGGAGAACACTTCAATCTCTCTGGTCACTCGATCACAGACCTAAGAGTGGCTATACTTCAACAAAAAAGCTTCAAAAACAGACTCCAACGAGAGACTGCTGAATTGGAATTAATTTGCAAACTGGATACAATTAACTTAGGCTTGAATAGAGACTGGGAATGGATGAGTCATTACACAAAGTAAAACTATTTCCCCATGGTATTTCTCCCTCCCACCCCACCCCCCACTGTTCCTCTGATATTCTTGTTAACTGCTGGAATTAGCCTACCTTGCTTGTCACCATGAAAGGTTTGCCTCCTTTCCCCCCCCTGCTGCTGGTGATGGCTTATCTTAAGTGATCACTCTCCTTACAGTGTGTATGATAAACCCATTGTTTCATGTTCTCTGTGTGTGTGTATATAAATCTCTCCTCTGTTTTTTCCACCAAATGCATCCGATGAAGTGAGCTGTAGCTCACGAAAGCTTATGCTCTAATAAATTTGTTAGTCTCTAAGGTGCCACAAGTACTCCTTTTCTTTGTACCTAGGATGGGAATTTTTGTATTTGAGTGCTCAACTGGCAACATTTATTATCTCAGTCCATACGAGTCACAGTCATTTTGTTCCTAATCTTCATATAGGATATAATTTTGCAGCATTTGCCCTAAAGATGTTTTTAAAGTAGATGTGGAAAAAAGGGGTTTTAAAAAATTGAATATTTGTTTCAATTTTCAAACTCTGTTCCTTTGTTCCTGTTCTCACTCCTTTTGGAGTTTTTACATGAATATTTTAGCGAAAGAATATATTGATAGGAATGTTCACAGGAACGGCAAGTTTAAAATACACACTGGAGAATATTCATTGAAAGTGAATTTCACATGTGTAATGGTGAGTATTCATAGTGGAAAACTAAAGTTATGCTCATCCATGCATGGACCAGAAACACACCATGTGACCTATGAGTCCAATCAGAGCACCTCAGTTTTGAATATTGAATACTTGCAGTGAACTATCTGCAAAGATGCAGATCAAGGCTTATTTGTGGAATGGTTCAGCAACTAATTTTGAGTACTACATTTTGAGAACCAATCCAACCTCTTTGCAAATTCTCTGAACAGAGAAAGGAAAACTCATCACATTTTCGCTTCACCCTAGAAATATGTGCAACTTTTGTTTAGCTCTCACAATAGACATAGAAGCTCTACACTTGCAGATAACAGAAGAGGTCTACGTGAGCTAGTTACTGGAAATGGTTACAAACACTTGTGAACAGATGCCTCAAAATTCATGGGCATATTTTGTATGGTGAGGTGGAAGGAATCTTGTATGGAATTTTATATGATGAGGTGGAAGTTGGGAACTGTCACAAACTGCTATATATAGTCTTGAACCAACAACCTGGACTCAAACACACAGCTCCAACTTTGGGGACATTCTGATCTTATCTGGTAAAAGGACAGTGAAAAGCCCCAGATCTCATTGTGTTCAGAACAAAGTATATAACTCCTTCCAATTTACCTTAGGGCAAAGAATATATTTTATGGAAAACTACTTGCATTTCTCCTGTTGACTCATATCTGCTAAAAGGAAGACTCTGGCCTGCTGTTCCCTTATGTTTTGGACTAAGCTGTCCCAGAATTCCCTGTTTTGGAAAACTGAACTGGTGACACATAAACCCACTCTTCTCTTCTCCCCCGCTCCAGTCCATGATTGCTGCAGTCCTGACTCACTTAGGATTAGAGCTGGTCATGAATTTTTCAATGAAACATTTTTTGTTGGGAAAGTCTGAGTCCAGTTTTAACTAAACTTTCCTCACATCCAGGATTTGGGACGTGAGGGTTGAAAAAGAGAGAGAGAGATCTGCCCTGAGAGTTAAGGCACTCACTTGGGATATGGAGGACGTGGTTTCAAGTCTCTGCTCTAAATCAGGACAGGCAACATGGAACTGAGGTGCCTGCAGAGTCCAGTAAGCAAAAAGAGTGGGGAATTCTGTTTCTATATATTGATTGCCATTTGCCTGCTAGGCTCATTCTTTATCCAATACTTGGATGTGCTTGTTTGGCTCAGAGTTAAAAGTAAGCGTTAAAACTAAATAATATGAAAACACCCCAAAAGCACACAGTGTCACGTTAGTCGTAAATTTAAAATGCACCTAGTGTGAGAGCCAGGGAGCTGCTGGAATGAAAGGTAATGTTCAAAACAGGAGCCTAGCTTCATGATCTCATCCTAAACATAACTTTGGGTTTTGTGTGTGTGTGTGATTCAAGCCTGGGGCTGGCTGGATGACATGCTTCACTGAGGGGAGACTGAGAAAGGAAGAAGAGGGGAGGGTGTGGGGAAGGACCATGCACTGAACATCAAACCACTGAAAAAATCCCTTTGATCTGGAGGGGTGGGGAAAGAGCACTTATCATGAGAGTGTAAGGTGGGGAGAACAACTGCTAAATCTTATAATCCCAAATAACCAACTCTTTCAAACGTAGTGATTATGGTTACCTAGGAACATACATTTTCCAAGTGTTGTACAAATATAAATTATTTTTACTATTGACTTACCACACTTTGTTTTATAAGCCTCCAAAGGAGCACTTGTCAGGCCTATTTCTCCTCTCCACTTTCATTAGTTACCTTAAGTGTGATGAATTTGGAGAACTTAAAAAAAAAATTAGTTACACAACCAAGCTTGCTTATTAAGGTGAATTTTCACTGCCCTACATAATTCCCTCATTAAAAGATGCAACCCACCCTCTGCCAAAGCATTTGGAGTCATTTCAACACATTTTTCAGAAAACCTCCATTTCTTTTATGCTTTTAGATCCTTTGCAACAATAGGTTGTCACCTGCCCCATATCCTGTATAATGGGCTAGTAGTTGGTGTGACAGACCGACTGAATACAAGGGAACATGCCACCATGTGATATGCTGCAGAGGAAATCGGGGGAAACTTACTGTTCACTGTCAAAGTAATTTTGGGTTCCTTCCTGAAACCTATACTTATTGATATACTGGCACTATATGAACTTTGCATTTTTTAAAGGGTAAAAAGTGTTACAGTGCAACAACATTTATTCCAGTTAAAAGGCTCTTTTTAAAAATACAAATGGTTAAATTAGGTAAAGAGAAAAATGGTAAAAGGAAGGGGATAGGAGTTGAGTGTGAAAGAGAGGTCTGGCGTGAGTAGCAACAGTACAATGTTTGTTTTTTGCTACAAGTTTCCTAAATTCCTTAAAGTCCCAAATGTGCTACCGTAACTTGGGTGCATGCTTGCTTCACTCACTACTGTCTGTTTGGCAGTACCAATCTCTCTTACTTTCTAAATTAGTAAGAATGTATTCAAAACACTAAGAAAAAAAATCAATAATGACTCTCTGGATTAGACTTTGCTATTATTATTTTTCTAATTTGCTCAGAAAATATTTTCAATTACTTAAATGTCCATTAAGATCATAGAATGCTTTCAACAGAGAGCATATGAACATTCTTGCTTCTCTTCTTATTCCCTTCACACTGTATGAATGCTGAGGAGTAAGAGAAGACTGCATATCAAAGTTGTGAAAGAGACTGAGCCTCTTTTGGCTCTGTGCAAAATTTTATCTTGTGGCATTTGATCACAACATAGTGCATCTTGTTGTCATTAAGCTACAGTTTTTGGTTCAATGATCCTATCTAAATATGCTTCTCTCTCCCTGGAAAATTAACTGGGTTGGGCCCAGATGGGAATAGGTATTCATTTAAATAGCTCCAGACTATAATGTATATTGTATCCTCTCTGGAAGATTTGGCTTAGATCCCGAGAAATGTACAGTTTTCCCATTTGGAGAGAGGTATAGAATTTGGCTACAGGGATTGTTAAAATGAAAAGCAAACCAAACATTATTTATAACTAAAGATAATTATTTTTTGTAACTGTAGCCGCAGAGCATATGAAGGTAGTCTCCTTAAGTCTTGATCACAGGTATCTGCCAGCTCTTGCCCTCACTCAGTCAATGACTTCCAGTGTGCTGAGCCAGCTTGTTTGGATTTCACCTATTGCTTTATTCTGACATATCATTTTATTTCTTCATCATGTTCCGTTCCTTTGGAGCTGCTGTAATTCTGCACATCCTGCTACTAAGGGATGCACGAGACTGCTGCTCTGTGCCTCAAGAGACTGAGAGCATTCCTGGTGCAATATGCACACCTAGTCTCAGAAGAGAGCTGCAGCTAGCCTTGAACCCGGACCATTCCTATGACAGTATGCAAAACTACTGCTCTGAGTGAGCTGTGGTGGCAGCTGTCAATTTCCTCCTTGTTACCTCCTTTGCACCAATGACTTTTGTGGGTATCATGCCAAGATGCCCTGTCTCCCAACAACCAAGGATTAGCTCATGCATTAGTCTGGCTCTTTCTACCCAATTGTGAATTGTTCTTTGGGTGTCGAGCGTGAAGACTTCAAATGGAACCGTTTTGGGTTCCTCTAGTGCGTATCCAAAACCACCACAAATGCATACTTGATGTGATGAGGACATGAGATTGTAAGAGGAAATGCTGACCGATTAAATACATCATTTCTGTTTATAACGACTACGTTTTTTATTACGGGATTTTTTTGTTTAAAACAAAACAAAACAAGCCCTTATTACAAAAGCAACTATCACTGAGAAGAATTAGGGCTATTTCAAGAGTATTGTTTCAGTGCTTCTTGCAAGTGGGTGACTTAGGGAGGGGTTTGGGAGCATACAGTGGCTAGACAGGCCATTAAATTGGTACTAAACACTTTTCCATATGAAGGAAGTCCCCTTCTGCCAAATCCAGGAGCCGGGAGATCAATTTCCATGCAAATGCGGCTAGGATGGTGCTAGATAAACTTTGAAAAATTGAAAGGTCACTGGGATCAGGGTGCAGGCTTCAGAACTCGTCTGGCTCGCTTCCTTGTAGACTCATGGAGAGTTGGCACGCTGAAGCTGCATGACGTCCTGCATAAACATTCAATCCTACTGACCATTTTTTTCCATAGCACTAACTCACTTAAGAAAAAAATATATAAAATGGACCAAAGCTGTTTTATATCACTTTTCCTCATACAGAGCAGCAAAAGGATTCCTGTATTGTATTTTTTTTTAAAGGGGGAAGAGGGTGATGGCTGATTGCCAAAGTACTTGCATAGACTCTCATTTCAGTTTACTTCCTAAAATAGTGTAGAACACAAGTAGGGATACCTCTGAGTCTTTGATAAAGCACAATACAATGCCATTTATTTTCACCTGGGTGATCTCATGGGAAAGATAAATGATGTGAATCCCCCAAATCTGGTAGAGATGGAAAGAAATGTTAAGGGATTGACTTAAAACCGCAAATCAAAGAAATATTAAAGGGCTGGCTAAGCCTCCAAAGCAAAGAAAGTCTGAATTAAATAGAACTGTCAAGATGGAGACGATAAGTGTAGAACCTCTCATAATGACAGGTTTCAGAGTAGCAGCCGTGTTAGTCTGTATTCGCAAAAAGAAAAGGAGTACTTGTGGCACCTTAGAGATTAACAAATTTATTAGAGCATAAGCTTTCGTGAGCTACAGCTCACTTCATCGGATGCAGTGAGCTGTAGCTCACGAAAGCTTATGCTCTAATAAATGTGTTAGTCTCTAAGGTGCCACAAGTACTCCTTTTCTTTTTGTAGAACCTCTGTAACACTTTGGCCCATTTGGGGGAGAGCACATAGCTACTTTTCCACACTCCATGACTCCCCTCTCGGTGTCACTGGTCCAGTTCAGGCTCCAGAAAAACTTAGAGCAATCTCAGGACTGCTTTAAACTGCATATGGCTGCAAAAAAAAAACCCTGGATATATTCTGTCTGTTGGGGGATTGCTGGAGCACAGCAGCATTCCAGCCATACCCCCTACCTTATTGGGTGGGAATGAGGGGGGAGGGTATAAGGGTGGCTACATCTTCTCCAAACCACTCTGGGATTCCTCTGTGGTGGCAGAAGTCCCAACTGGCTGGATGCTTTAGTTGGGGATTGGTCCTGCTTTGAGGGGGTTGGACTAGATGACCTCCTGAGGTCCCTTCCAACCCTGATATTCTGTGATTCTATGCTGTAGCTCTCTGCTTGCTGAAGTAAATAGGGACCAAATTCTATATACTGTAGCTGTTGTAAGTCTCCTCACCTCCATTTCACATACGTAAGGTATTGTATTTAGGTTTGGGTTTTATTTTTTATTTATTTTGTTTAGTACAGACCCTAAACTAAGGAGCTGAACTAATCATGTTCATGTTTTGTGGGTGGAGTGCAAGTCTAAGTTTCTGCATGGAGATCAGTATAAGCTTAGGCTCCAAACTTGGACTGGGATCTGCCAGTACAGAGCCCTCTGTTCAGGTAGATCACCATTGATTTCATTGGTGGGGGGGGTTTGCCTTAGTCAATAGTATTGCGATATCAGGGCTTTAATCTAAAAGAGAATTTGGAGCTATACGCACTGTGACACTGCACCCCATATTCTTCATAGTGATATTATATGATATGATTATGGCATAATTATGGTGCATTTTGTACAAGATGGGTCATGTAAGGTGTCATTAGAAAAGTTATGATTTGCTGAATATGATTATCCTATCTGTATGCATTTATCATTTTTGTATCTAAAGTTATAAATATTGACTATACACCAGTATTTCAAATGTAGTTATACCTGGGTAACACCCACTAGGCAAAATGCTTCCCGTCTGAGTAGCTAGTTGTGAAGGGCATATTCAAGGTAACAGGCCATTAGGAAGAACAATAGGCTTTAGGAGAAGTTTATCCCACACTGGGTGAGCCTTCCTGAGAACACTCCAGACAGCCTGTAAATTATGGCTGCTATGACTTGGCAAGAGCATGTGACCAGGCCACATGACTCTGGACTCCATCTTGGGACTCTTGTATTTTTCCACACATTGGTCTGGGAACCAAGTTTGTAAACAAGGGTTTCCCTTTATTTGAAGAAGCTATATAAGGCAGGGAGTAACATCATTGGTTGTTCTTCACTTCCCACACAAGAGGAATCCTGAAAACACCTGAGGGATTAAGGAATAAAGACTGAACTGGGGGAAGTGCTAGACCCAGGCTAAAGGGATTTCTAGTCTGTGTATGAAAAACCTGGGGATTCCAAGCTGCAAAGCAAGTGCAGCTTGTACCTTGAGAATCTGCCAGCCTGTCTGTATCATCAGCCAAAGTGAGAATTTGCTAATTCATATCCTATCTTTCTAGTATTTTAGGCTTAATTTGTGGTTTTGTTTATTTACTAGGTAATCTGCTTTGATCTGTTTGCTATCACTTATCACTTAAAATTGACCTTTTGTAGTTAAAAAAACTTATTTTATATTTTAATCTAAACCAGTAAATTTGGAGTGAAGAGCTTAGGAATCTTAGCTCAATGGGCTGTTGCATTTCCTCTCCACATTGAGGGAGGGGGCAAACTCTATGAGCTTACGCTGTACATTTCCCTGTGCAGCTCAAGATGGCATAATTTTGGGTTTATGCTCCAGTGGGGAGGGGGGACGGGGAGTGAGTGCCTGGGGAGCTAGTGGTTATCTTGGCTGCAGCCACTCAATGGTTGGCTCATGCAGTGGCTGGTCAGAGAGCCAGCATGTAACTGCAGCTGGGTGTGTCTGTACTTATGTGAATGCCAGTGGAAGTGTAGGACCAGGAGCAGGTCTACAGCTTTTTTCAGAAGCACAGTGTGAGAGGGCGCCTAGGCTGGTGAGTCAGAGGGCTCAGCAGTACCCCAGTTCCAGCTGCCACCCCCGGGGGAATGTCACACACACACTCAATGGAGCAGCACCGGAGTCCTCAATGTTGTAAAAGGCCTTGATGACACTTCGGGAGCTGCCATTCTGTTGTTTTAAACATGAATTCTACAGTTATTTCAGAAATTCTTCAAACTGTTTTATCATCAACACAATGAACCATTGGGGTGCATCATGGCTCCTGCAGAACCATTTGTCGTTTGTGTCCAGTTCTAGTTTAGTTGGGGACTTTTAGACCTTGTCTGCACTATGGATCAGCACCTCAGAATTTTGTGCAGCACACTGGTGCTGAATTCTGTGGCAATTCTGCAGCAGGGTGAAAGGCCAAGAAACTTGTTAACAAACAGAGGACCTCTGGATTTTAAAACAACCACGAGAAGCCAGGATCTCCATTTTAAATCTAATCTAAATGACTGTCCTAACAGTATGGTGTCTTCTAACATCTTGCTGGGACATTGGTTCTTCAATGAATTAAAAGGAAGTGATTGATTCAGTAGGCGACTAACATCAGTTCCTGCATCACCTGAGTTTCTCTAGAGATACCCCATCTGAGTACAATGAAGTACTACTTTGCTTGTGAGATCTGACTAGATCACAGCTCAAGGTGGTATGGTTATAGACAAGATATTAAGAATAGAAGAGAGATTATAACACCACAAAATAACCAATGAATGTGGCTTTGGAGGGGATCAGAGAGAGCAAAGAGGAATGACTGCAAGACCTGACAAAGGCAACCAGAAAAGATTTAGTACTTTATATGGGAAATATGAAAATAACCTGGGGAGAGAAGAGAACCACAGCACAGCAAAGAAATATGGAAAGCAGAGTTCAATGAAGAGAAGCTGAGACTGCAGAAGCTAGCAAAATGCTCAAAAAATGGCCAAGAGCAATAGTCCATTCTTAATTTTATCCAGTTAGAGGAAGGTGATGAATCAACTCAGTTCCAATTTTATTTATTTATTTATTTATTTAAAGAGTGAGATGACTTTCCTGCTGATCTTACTAGAGATTGGATCCAAGATAACAGCCAGAGTAGGAAGAAAGATATGCATGGGTATTTTGGAGAGAATCTCAGAGGAGGAAGAAGAGGTTTACCATTTGATTGTGAGTGAGAACAGACTGGGGATTTAGGGAAAAGAGCCAACACAGAGAGAGGGGAGGGGATCCACGTCTTATGGCAGTTCTGAGAGGAGAGGGGACAAGCAGAATAAATACAAGATTATAGTCCTTTTCCATTACAGCATAGAGAGAACTCATTTCCATGTTCTCATGTGAGCTAAAACCTACGTTTGTTTACTATAGATTGTAGGTACAGAAAAATCCCATAGTGGAACCCAGACCACTCCATCAGGTTGCCAAAAGGTCAATTGTCCAATGAGTTACAAATGTTAATTTCTTACATATTGGATAGGACATCTATGGTTAGAAGTAATTAGATACTCTGAGGTCCCCAGTTCTGTTTATCTGATTTAGCTCAGGGAATTGTTTAAGGTGAACAAGTGAACTCGAGGCAACAACACTGACAGTAGTGCTGGTTGGAGACTGACAATTCCGTTTTGCAATGTCTTTCAAGGTTTCAAAATTTGTTTTCAGTCTGATGCAGAATGAAAAACAACCCTTTTGAAAGTTTTTGCTAAATGGACTTTCGTTAAAACATCTGTTTTTTGGAGTAAAAGTCTTTCTTTCTCTCTCAAATTGACCAAATAGTCCACCTGGGACCTCAGGAATTTTTTTGTCAAAAATGTCGCTGAAGTTAATGTCTCCATGAAACTTTTCAGCTTCACTTTCCATTGAAAATGTTCAGACCAGCTCTAATTGATAGCCAAGTCCACTCAAAAGGTGAAATATTAAATAGTATGTAGTATACAAGCCGAATGCAAGTGACCATGTCTTGTTCTAATGGCTGGCCCTAGTGAGACAAAGAACCTGCTACTTAAAGCTAATAGTGTCACTTCTTTAGCTGAAGTAAGGTGTGCTTGTGGCTTTGAATTGAAGGTCCTGGGTTTGACCCATATAAATGCAGGTTAGGTTTGTTACAATTATATGCTGTATTAGTATTAGTGGCATCTCAGGGTGATGCTCCCCATGTTAAACGCAGTATTTAATAATGCAGCACTACGTTTTATTTCTCATTCACTGTCTGCGAACATCTCCCCTTTGGCTGTGTAAATGCACAATGTCTAGAATCCATGCCCATATAAAACTAACTGAGGATCTTTTTCTGTCCAGAATGAGATGGGCTGAAACAGACTCTGAATCCAGCCAGCCTCCAATTTCTGTAAAGTTTGAAATCAGAGTAAACCTTGTGGATCAGGGCAAATTGTTGCTCAAGCATGTCTTATTCTACCTACCTTATATAAAATATCCATTGTCCACAAATTATTTAATATTTAAACATATTCTAGTTTTATAATTTTCTCAATTCCCCTCCTCCCCCCACAATCTCTTCTTGCTGGTAAGTCTCTTTTTGAAGTGGAGAGAGTTTTTCTTGGTTATTTAATGGTTCTGAATTTTATTAATTATTTTAACTTCAGAAATTAATTACTTCACATTGAGTAAACAATCTTAACAATGGAATTTTTCCCTAAGTATGTGTCCCCATTTTATAGTTAATTGAATTGTTTTTTAATCCTTTCAAAGGTATCTTTTTAAAATAGTATTGTTGTATAATAATTAACAACATTTGTTTATAAATGAAAGTAAAGCCAAATCTGCTGTACTGTTCTTACAAAAGACTGGTTTGTGTGAAATCTAACAGTTTATTTTGTGGATTTCAATCTAAAACTTCTCTGAAATAATTATTCTGCAGTAATTTGGGAACCAGCTGTAACAGAGAAGCTACAGCCTGCAGAGATGCTGAACCAGATTTAAGTACTATGTACTTGCATTCTCATTCTCAGCCTCTGCTTCATTAATATATTAATCTCTGGAAAATGCATGAAAATACCCTAAAGTAGCAGCCTCTTCTTTGTTTATGTTTAAAAGCTTTGCATCCATTCTCATTAATACTGTAATGGAGAAGATGTACCGTTCAGTAAATGAGTTGAACAGAGGCTTCTGCAAACCAGGAGCAGATTGCAGTTTTGCCATTTCTGTCTCCTTGGTTTTGTTTTTCTTTATAAGGGATTTAAATTCCAGATCCTGGGAATAAAGTTTTAATCTCCTTTCTACAGTAAATATTTCCTGGGTAGAAAGGAACAAAATAGAGGTAAGTGAATATTTCAGAATTACTCATAAACCCCCAAATCACTTTGATGGAACTCATGACTGTTGTTAGTCCTTTTGCAAGAACATTCATGAGTGATATTTATAATTCCAAGACTGTTCATAGAAAGCAAAAGTCTTGTGAGGTCTTGAGTGAATATTTATTAGCCTGAAGATATACGCTGGAAAGTGTTCATGTTGTCATCTTGGAAACTCTAATTTTCCTTTTTCATAAAAGTTTCATTCATCCATCCAGGGAGCACAGACAATACCAGGTGACTTACAATTGTACATTGCACAAATAGTTGACATAATTCAAGCAAATAGAAAGCAAACAGGCAATAGGATGAAATATGTTTGAATAAAGCATTTTGCAAACAATTCTGAATAATACATGCATTGTAAAAATTAGTCTGTTTGTGGATAACTTAGGAACAGAAAGAAGAGCTGCATTTATCAAATAAGTTATTGCTATAGTTTGTCCTGCTTCAAAATCAGTCCTGTGAAAAAGTATACTATATAAAAAACATTAGACTGTATGACCTTCCAGACTAATCTGTGAAGAAGAGATCATGTTGCAGTAGAAGGTTATATGATTTTTCTTCTGTTTTGAGCATTGGTTTATTCATTGGCTAGTGACCTGAGTCATTTAACCTTTGCCTTAGTTTCCCCATATTTAAAAATAATACTTATCAAGCAGGGAGGTTGTGAGGATAAATTCATGTTTTGAAAGAATTTACAGGGGAAAAACCCTGTACATGGGCTAAGTAGAAATAGAAAAGAAACCAGGGTTTTAAAATTCAAAGAAAAGAGACAATTGGAAATGGGGGGCTCACAAAAAAATCATAAGAAGAAAATGAATGAAGGGATTAGGAGAACATGGTACTACTTCAGACTGAGGCTCCTAATATGCATTTAATTAAGAATGAATAAAATAGGATTTAAATGTATGTAAGCTAAGCACAGTAGAACCTCACTACTTTGCATTTCAATAATTTAAAAAATGAGGCTTGTCCTTGCTTCCCAGGAATAATTGAATGACAGATGCTGTAGTGAGATCTCCAATTATTAAGGCTCCATTTCTGTTGCAGAATATACAACAATGTGGTTACAAGTATATGATTTACAGTATTATAAATAACGAAGACTGAGCTACCATTATTAAAACACAAAAAGTACATTTTGTGATGCGTTATGTTCACATTCTTGCTTTTCACTGAGGAGCTGAACCAGGTCCCATGGAAGTCAATGGACTCTAATTGGAATTGATCAGGTCCATTTTTTGCTAATTTGCAAAATTCACAGTTTATGGTGTCTGTCCTTTAAAAAAAAAGTCTAAGCATGTCTGACTTCATAAGATAACTAAAGTGGATGGAAATACTTTGGAATGTTTGTTTATTCATTTTGGGTAGGTACTAGGCAGCCATGCTGGGTAATTATTCATCAGAACAGAGGGCCCTGTCATAGAAATTCTTGCATGAGGTCAGTTCTATCATTGTTGTGGTTCACTTTGTATATGAAACTGCTCAGAGAATTCATAAGTTGCTATGACCTGAGGTATTAATGATAGGCTGTTTCGGATTACTTTTCCCTGGGTGACATTTTTACAGGGTGAATCTCAATTTACTTCCTGTACATATTTTTGATCTCTATAGGTCTCTTTGGATGATTTTTTTGTCCTGGCTGGTGTGTATGATGTATCTCAACGTCATAATATATGGTGATTTAATGTATTGTTTACCCCTTCCGTATACCACTATATCTGAAACTTCAATAACATTTGTTTACTACAGTCCTTCAGTCACTTTTTAATCCATTTGTTTAAAGTTTCATTTGTTTAAATTCTCGATTGTTTCTTGGAGGGAGATTTTTAGAGACTCCAGCAATGTATTATTAAAACCTAGATATACCTATTGTGTCTACTCTATTCGTTAATGCTGTAATTGGATCAAAGGGATATGAATGAACAACTTCTCTTTATAAACCCATGATATATATTGAACAAGTATTTAACTATATTTATTTTCTCTTGATGTCAGTGTCCTTATTTTACCTTGGGTCCAAGAGCCAGCCTGAGCATGGTTTTCAAAAACAGTTTGGAACATTGTCCATACTGGTGGCCAGTTTTTGTTCAAAACTGGTTTAGGGATCAGCCTGGGCTGTGTTTTGCAACTGTACGTAGACACAGGGCTGTCTTTCTCCAGTGAAACAGTCATAGTGGGCAACCAAAGGTCAGCCAAAATGGGGAGACAGCTAAAAGAAATCATGTGCCAGTCATGAAAAAAGTGTGAGGATGAAGCAAGGGAATTTATTTAATTAAACAAGAAGTTTCCTGTATGTGATAAATACAGCATGGCTATGTCTAGCTACTAATCCAGTTCACCATGCCTCCTAAATACATTGAGATTGCATATCCTGCAGTAATACACTGCGCACATTTGAATCAAGCCTCTTGATGAGCACATCCTCTTCAGGATGTATTGGTTCATATCTAATCATTGGTGAGAAATTCCGGTATTAAGAAAATTTAACATTGATTCCTCACAGGGGCATGCATCTTTCTCTACTTGCATGTTCACTGTTTCTATATTTCAGTCATAGATTTACGTGCTTCCCTTTGACTTCATACATCTTGCTTGCACACACATTGTATTTAATAACTACAGAGATGATGCTTAAGGTTTTTTAATGAGAAACAACCTATTTTTGCATATGCATATCAAAACTAAGTAAATGGGACACTTTGTCTCAAATCAGGGTGTCCCAGTTTGTATCAACCCCAATTCTCTGGCTATGTGTTTAGGAAAAGGTGTCTATTCATATATATATATGAAATCCTAGAACACAAATCATTTTAGCCAAAATCTGTCATCTGCCAGGTGATTACGCTCTTTTTTTGTCCTCAGCAGAGAGTTACCTATGCATAGCTCTGGGCAGATTGTATCCTATACATATTTGTTCATTTCCTATAGTATTTTTTCACATTTATTTAATCAAACAAATACTTATCTGCGGTTTTCATTCTAGAGCTTAAAAGGCCATAGAAAGCTAGAGGAGCTGGCATTTGCTTTGTGATTCCAATTAAACTGAAATTAGCATGAACTTATGCTCCGTGGCCGATGTTTAATGTATGTGAACTGGAATGGTATTTTGATAAATTGACTCCGAGGATTGTTATGACATTCATTGTCTGCATCTTGCAATGTGATTAAACAACTGTATCGCTGCATGATTAACAGTTTGTTCTATCTTTTACTGTACCTTTCTAGCACTGTTGAACTGTCCTAGTCAGATTACATTTTAAAGAGAAACCTATATGTAAAAATAACCAACACTAAACAAACAAAAACAAACCTGAGATGTACAGTCCAACATAGTTTAGCCCATGGTAGAATCATAGAATCATAGAATCATAGAATATCAGGGTTGGAAGGGACCCCAGAAGGTCATCTAGTCCAACCCCCTGCTCAAAGCAGGACCAAGTCCCAGTTAAATCATCCTAGCCAGGGCTTTGTCAAGCCTGACCTTAAAAACCTCTAAGGAAGGAGATTCTACCACCTCCCTAGGTAACGCATTCCAGTGTTTCACCACCCTCTTAGTGAAAAAGTTTTTCCTAATATCCAATCTAAACCTCCCCCATTGCAACTTGAGACCATTACTCCTCGTTCTGTCATCTGCTACCATTGAGAACAGTCTAGAGCCATCCTCTTTGAAACCCCCTTTCAGGTAGTTGAAAGCAGCTATCAAATCCCCCCTCATTCTTCTCTTCTGCAGACTAAACAATCCCAGCTCCCTCAGCCTCTCCTCATAAGTCATGTGCTCTAGACCCCTAATCATTTTTGTTGCCCTTCGCGTACTCTTTCCAATTTATCCACATCCTTCTTGTAGTGTGGGGCCCAAAACTGGACACAGTACTCCAGATGAGGCCTCACCAGTGTCGAATAGAGGGGAACGATCACGTCCCTCGATCTGCTCGCTATGCCCCTACTTATACATCCCAAAATGCCATTGGCCTTCTTGGCAACAGGGCACACTGCTGACTCATATCCAGCTTCTCGTCCAGTGTGCCCTAGGTCCTTTTCCGCAGAACTGCTGCCGAGCCATTCGGTCCCTAGTCTGTAGCGGTGCATTGGATTCTTCCATCCTAAGTGCAGGACCCTGCACTTATCCTTATTGAACCTCATTAGATTTCTTTTGGCCCAATCCTCCAATTTGTCTAGGTCCTTCTGTATCCTATCCCTCCCCTCCAGCGTATCTACCACTCCTCCCAGTTTAGTATCATCCGCAAATTTGCTGAGAGTGCAATCCACACCATCCTCCAGATCATTTATGAAGATATTGAACAAAACGGGCCCCAGGACCGACCCCTGGGGCACTCCACTTGACACCAGCTGCCAACTAGACATGGAGCCATGATCACTACCAGTTGAGCCCGACAATCTAGCCAGCTTTCTACCCACCTTATAGTGCATTCATCCGGCCCCATACTTCCTTAACTTGCTGACAAGAATGCTGTGGGAGACCGTGTCAAAAGCTTTGCTAAAGTCAAGAAACAATACATCCACTGTTTTCCCTTCATCCACAGAACCAGTAATCTCATCATAAAAGGCGATTAGATTAGTCAGGCATGACCTTCCCTTGGTGAATCCATGCTGACGTTCCTGATCACTTTCCTCTCCTCTAAGTGCTTCAGGATTGATTCTTTGAGGACCTGCTCCATGATTTTTCCAGGGACTGAGGTGAGGCTGACTGGCCTGTAGTTCCCAGGATCCTCCTTCTTCCCTTTTTTAAAGATGGGCACTACATAGCCTTTTTCCAGTCATCCGGGACTTCCCCCGTTCGCCACGAGTTTTCAAAGATAATGGCCAAGGGCTCTGCAATCACAGCCGCCAATTCCTTCAGCACTCTCGGATGCAATTCGTCCGGCCCCATGGACTTGTGCACGTCCAGCTTTTCTAAATAGTCCCTAACCACCTCTATCTCTACAGAGGGCTGGCCATCTCTTCCCCATTTTGTGATGCCCAGCACAGCAGTCTAGGAGCTGACCTTGTTAGTGAAAACAGAGGCAAAAAAAGCATTGAGTACATTAGCTTTTTCCACATCCTCTGTCACTAGCTTGCCTCCCTCATTCAGTAAGGGGCCCACACTTTCCTTGGCTTTCTTCTTGTTGCCAACATACCTGAAGAAACCCTTCTTGTTACTCTTGACATCTCTTGCTACTTGCTTCAGGTAGCAAAGTAACAGGAATGATTGACATTGTCACACTGCATATTGGTAAATTATCTTTTTTTTATTTTAATTAATGTTGCACTTTTATTTAAACAAGGGAGCAACTCGATATAGATGGGAACCAAACCCTAGACCTGAGTCCTGCCCCCAAATTTTGGAACAGTCTGGATTCCATTTCAAACATTGACTGTATTTCTCTAGTCTGCCAAAAACAAAGCAAGCCCAATACAACAACAAATCACAAACAATGGGACCTGGACAACCCCAGATGTGGATTAGATTAATCTCTAAATCCTACATGCAGAACAAGGCTACCATGTGTTCCTGAGTATTGATCTTTTAATTCTTTGCCACTAATTCCAGCAGGTTCTAAACACACAAACTTGCAAAGAAAGTTGTCTTGCTTTCCTGTAATGTAGAGTTGATCACTGTAATGTAGAACTAGTCAGAAAGTTTTTGACAAAATGTTTTGTGTCAGAAAATGCTGATTCACTTAAACCAAAACTTTTTGCAGTTCAGGGTCTGTTTCAACAAATTATTCAACTAAAAATTGGAAAAAAAAGTTTCATGTTTTCAGTTTTCCACCTCAAAACAACTTTTTGTTCAAATATCTAAGCTAATTATATTTTATTTAAAAAAAATTGTCAAAATCAAAACAAAAGACTTCAAACAAAAGTTTCTATTGACTCAAGCAATTTTTTTCAGATTTTTGGTTCTCAGAAATTTTTAAGATTTTTGGCTTTTTGACCTGATTTGGGATGGGAAAATATTTCAAAATCTAAAATTTCTGTGTCATGGAAAACCGTGGTCTGTCCAGATCTGCTATAATGATCTTTAAATGTAATCATAGCACTATATCAGAGGCAACATGGAGTTCATTTTTAACTCCATAACATGTAATTAGAGAAATAGTGGTTTTGCCTTTGTTTTTATATTTTCAGTTTATCAGGAAAAAATAATCAAGTGGACCCTTTCATGTCATGTGGGCTTTGTTTCCATTGGGGTTTCAGCCTCCAGTGTAGCTACACCCAGGCAAACCCCTACTGTCGATACAGTTTATGCTAATGCAGAATATTTCATACCAGTGCCATTTACACTGTTTTCAAACCTAGCAGATGTCCCACAACTTTCAAGCTTTCATACTCTTTCATAAACTTTCATAAACTTTCATAAGGACTCCTTTTCTTTTTGCGAATACAGACTAATACGGCTGCTACTCTGAAATCAGCTACGACAGTGAATTAAATCCTTGTGTCAATATGGCTTTGAACCAAAATTTTCAGAAGTGGCTACTGATTTTGGGTGCTCAATTCGAGGTACATTGAACCTGATTTTTCTGAGGTCCTGAATGCCCAGAACTTCACTTGAGGGTCAAAGGAACTGTGGGTGCTCAGCACCTCTGAATATCAGCACTGCGTATCTCCAGTTAAACACCTTCATAATTAAGGCATCCAAAAATCAGTGGCAACCTTTGAACATTTGATTCTTAAGTGAGTTAATTTGGCACTGAACTCGTGAAGGCAGTGTCATCTATTGATAACAGCATGGGCCTAGCAATTCTGAGATTTATTCCCAGTCCTGTCACTGATTTACTGTGTAAGATTAGGCAAATCAATTCCACTTTGACCTAGTTTCCCATTTATGAAATAGGGGTAGTGCTTCCCTTCCCCAGAAAGGGGTGGAAAGGTTTGAGGTTTTTTACCTGCTTTGAGATCCTCTGTTAAAAGGTGTTGTATACATTGAATATAACTCCTTGCTCTGATCAATACCAGGAAATATCCACTTATTGCTCAAGTTAAGACACATTTGAATATTTTATACAGTGTGAAAGTCTGTTTCTCTGTCTTTCTCAAAATAAGAAACCACAGATACTGATAAGAAATCTTTTATGTATCTGTACTTTGTAGCCCAGAAACTAATGTTTAGAAGACTGGTGTGAATGTATTAATGCAAAAATCAGAATAAATTGTTTTAATCTTAGGTAATGCAGAAAATGAAGGGAGGTTCAGCCAAGACTGACAAAGTACTTTCTCCTATTGTACCCAATTGTTTTTCTTTTCTACCACAAGGTTTCTTCTGACAGACTTTTTATAGCTTATCACAGATAATTTAACTTACATCTTGAAAAAAATTGTAAAACTCCTAATGCCTGACAGAAGCTTGTCTGTAGTTAAGATCTTTTACAGACTTAGTTTCAAACTGTAATTAAAGTGTGGTGCTCGTTCACCAGCTCAGTAATCAGGACTTCTGTTTTGTCTTCTCTCTTTTTTATTTCCAGGAATGATCTTGAAATAAATTACTTTGCATTGTAGACAAATTTATGGGTAAATGAAAGGTTTCCTGCCACCAATTTTCAAATGCCTTGTAATTAAAAAAGCAGAAGTGTTTGTAATGTCAACGATTAAACAGAGATTGGTGGACATGTCAGCATTAGAAGTACAGCCTGTGCATGCAAGCAGTGCAAGGAAACAGAATTTAATTCCATAGAATCAGAATTCTTGATCCAAAATAATTTGATTTTTAATTTCAACTCCTGTTGATGTTTTTCTGGGTTCTGCTTAAAAAAAGGTGTGTGGCAGGGGAGGGCACTATGAAAATGTTTATCAGATTTTATTGGCATATAGCCCTAAAATGGGATCACTTATTTTATTCCTGCTTCAGTTGAGATGTGTGAGGTAGCTAATATCAAAAGCTGTTCATACATATTCTAAAAGGATGCTGGGATGGCTGCTGTTAAGCTTATTGTAGGAAAATGACTGCACCTTTACTCCTGGTGCAACTAGTCTGGTTTTAAGAACAGGAGGACTTGTGGCACCTTAAAGACTAACACATTTATTTGAGCATAAGCTTTCGTGAGCTACAGCTCACTTCATCGGATGCATTCAATGGAAAATACAGTGGGGAGATTTATATACATAGAGAACATGAAACAATGGTTGTTACCATACACACTGTAACGAGAGTGATCAGGTAAGGTGAGCTATTACCAGCAGGAGAGCGGGAGGGGGGGACAGGGGGAAACGGGACCTTTTGTAGTGATAATCAAGGTGGGCCATTTCCTTGTCTGATTTTGTTATTTTTGACTTTGCAGAATTTCTTTCTGTTTATGAAATATCCGGCTTCATACAAGCTGGAAACTCATTGCAGTCATGGAGTTTTCTCTCCCTTGATGTTGCTACTGTGGATAAATCTTTTCCTAAATGCAGTACACGTTGTGAAGATGTACTGCATCTTTTACTGTGCTAAGCAAAATCAGAGTATCCCTAGGTGCTAAACATTTTGCCTGACTGAAGGGGGAGCTATTAAATCCAATCTCTGTTTATTGGAAATGAGAGAGTTTGGGGACCTCAAAAATCCTCTGGCTCTTTTCCAGGTGATTAAATCCATATTGTTAAATTCTAGATGCCAAATTAATCTTTTGTAAAACTAAATACTCACCACAGTGAACCAGAGTTTCATAAAATTCAAATCCTATATGGTACTCTTCAATATGCAACAAGGAAAAGGTAGGCACTGTTCATTAGTGATGAGCAAAATCTCCGGAGTGTCTGTTTAGAATCTTATCTATAGTTATCTGGTATGGTATGTAAGCTAAAATCTTGCCAGATCAGGCTGTCACCAAGTATTAGCTGGTTTAATCTGGGTTAGAATTACTGTACCAGTATTATTACTATTTACTATGAGAGTACCTAAAGACCAACCAAGAATGGGGCCCCACTGTGGTCGGCGCCATAGAGAAAGCAGACAGTCCCTGCTCTGAATAGCCTCCTAGGTAAATAGACAAGACACCCACAGGGTGGGAAAGAGGGGTACAAGACACAAGCAGTGTGAACAATTCTTTCCTTTTGCGGTGGGAGGAAGCTGGGTTTAGTTAGGAGAGGATAATCTAAATGGAAAGAAAAGTGGAGTTGAATGGAAAGAGGGGGAGGGGACAGGGCAAGGGAGAAGAGAAGTGGGACAGATATGGAATGGAGTGGAGTAGAGGCTGTGAAGAAGAGGGTTGGACTTTCAAACAGCCAATCAGCACAGAGCAGAGAAAGTCCTGCCAAAAAGTAGAAAGTTGTCAATGTCCAACGGTACCTGCTTGGGCTACTTCCAGCCACTCCTCTCTGGCTGATTCCTGTCTGCAGTTTTTCCCAAGACTACATGTCGGTGGGAGGGAGGCACTTGAGTCCAAGTGCCTCTTGGGGAATGGGCAGAGGTGGTTCTTCCCTACACAGTCCTGGGTACTGATGATGGTCGTGGTCCCAGCTAGGCCTTCTTTTATTCCCTCCCCACACAGTGTAGCAGTCCCTAATTTGGCAGCTCCTACGACTCTCTGGTCTTCTGCTTCCTGCACTGTATTATTGGAGAAAAGTATGCTACATCTTGCTCGATCTCGCAGGTATTTTCTAAAACCTATCCCCTCTCCTGCAGCTAGCCCAAACAGGCATAATATGAATGATGTGAGGCATTACTGCTCCTGACTTGACTATCTGATATCTTGACTATTTCCCACGTTTGTGTGGGTTGTGCCTATTCTGCAGTTTGCAGTGCACAGACTTTGCCTGGCTTGGGGCCCAGGACAAGGTAAGGAAGCCTAGGCATTTAGCAAATAGACTGAGGAACGTAAATACATTTTAAAAAAATTATGAAAAATTTCAAATCAAACTTTGAAATTCTTGAAAAACTTTGACCACTCTATGAATTGGCCAAAAATCAGTAAATGTTGTCATGAAAAATGGCTGAAAAAACGTTGAAAAATGTTGACCAGCTCTATTAGTAGCTGGTGGGACAACTGTCTTTTGAAAATCCCAGTGGATGAGTGCTCAGTTGCAGTCAGGGCTCCCAGATAAGTCCAAATTTTCAGAATTCTTGCACTGTCCACCCTGAGCTTTGAAACTTCCCCCAAATTCCAGAGTATCCATAACTTGAGCATCCAAAATTAACCTCCTTTGAAAACTCTCCTGTACATGCTCCTTAATAACTGCTTACTTAAGAACATAAGATCAGCCATACTGGGTCGACCAATGGTCCAACTAGCCCAGTATCCTAGTCTTAACAGTGGCCAATGCCAGGTGTTTCAGAGGAAATGAACAAAACAGATAATCATCAAATGATCCATCCCTGTCACCCATTGCCAGTTTCTGGCAAACAGAGGCTAGGGACGCTTCAGAGCATGGTTTTGCATCCCGGCCCATCCTGGCTAATAGGCCTATTAATGGCTATCTTCCATGAATGTATCTAGTTCTTTTTTGAACCCTGTTATAGTCTTGAACTTTACCACATCCTCTGGCAAAGAGTTCCACAGGTTGACTGTGTGTTGTATAAAGAAATACTTCCTTTTGTTTGTTTTAAACCTGCTGCCTATTAACTTCGTTTGGTGAGCCCTAGCTCTTGTATTATGAGACGGAGTTAACAATACTTCCTTATTTATTTTCTCCATACCAGTCATGGTTTTATAGACCTCTATCAGATCCCCTTTAGTCATCTCTTTTCCAAGCTGAAATGTCCCAGTTTTATTAATCTCGCCTCATATGGAACCTGTTCCATAGTCCTAATAATTTTTGTTACCCTTTTCTGTACCATTTCCATTCCAATATATCTTTTTTTTTTTAGATGGGGTGATCAGATCTGCACGCAGAATTCAAGATGTGGATGTACCATGGATTTATATAGAGGCAATATGATATTTTCTGACTTATCTATCCCTTTCCTAGTGACTCCCAACATTCTATTAGCTTTTTTGACTGCCACTGTACATTGTGTGGATGTTTTCAGAGAACTATCCACAGTGACTCCAAGATCTTTCTTGAGTGGTAACAGCTAATTTGAATCCCAGCATTTTATATGTATAGTTGGGATTATGTTTTCCAATGTACATTGCTTTGCATTTATCAACATTGCAATTTCATCTGCCATTTTGATGCCCAGTCACCCTGTTTTGTGAAATCCCTTTGTAACTCTTTGCAGTCTGCTTTGGACTTAACTATCTTAAGTAGTTTTGTATCATCTGCAAATTTTGCCACCTCACTGACTCCTTTTTCCAGATCATTTATGAATATGTTGGACAGTACTGGTACCAATACAAACCCATGGGGGACAACACTAGTTACCCCTCCCACTCCAGAAAACTGACCATTTATTCCTACCCTCTGTTTCCTATCTCTTAACCAGTTACTGATCCATGAAAGGATCTACCTTCTTATCCTATGACAGCTTACTTTGCTTAAGAGCCTTTGGTGAGGGACCTTGTCAAAGGCTTTCTGAAAATCTAAGTACACTGTATCCACTGGATCACCCTTGTCCACATGCTTGTTGACCCCCTCAAAGAATTCTAGTAGATTGGTGAGGCATGATTTTTCTTTACAAAAATCATGTTGACTCTTCCCCAATAAATCATGTGCATCTAGGTGTCTGATAATTCTCTTCTTTATTATAGTTTCAACCGATTTGCCTGGTACTGAAGTTAGACTTACTGGCCTGTAATTGATGGGATCACCTCTAGAGCCTTTTTTTAGTAATCTTGAGGATGTTTCACCTCTGTAGAAAATATTTCCTTATTTTTACTCCACAATTACAAGTCCTGTAACTTATCATTGGTTCAGATCATTTTCTTTGTCTCCAGAACTTTTGAATTAACACCTGGGAGATGACTAAACTTCTTTTCCGCATGCAGTAAAACTCCTCTTTCCACAAAAGTTAATATTCTTTGCCCTTTCATTATTATTGATACCCTTGCTGCATCTTTTCTCCTCTGTGTAACTGGGTGTATTAGTCTGAAGTTGACGTATGATGATAAATCCCTTGGAGAGTAATAAAGTATTATTGCCTCATTTGTGCTGTGTGTCCATAAGTTGAAGCACTTGCCAACATTCTATTTGCAGTTCTTGATGGCAATCAGACTGTTTTATGAAGCTCTGTACCATACTCTGCCTATTTAGTATATGTTCTCTCTCCATAGTCCAGATTCTCTTGTCAAATGAGGGCAGAGTGAAAAACTGACTTTAAACCAGTTTTATGCTCCTTCAAACCCAGGGCCAGTCCAGTCTGCAGTATAAGATAGAGAAGTCTAAAAGTTGCTCCAGCATATGTCTGGCTATTTGGGTTGCTTCCAGCACCTGGGGATCAGCTGGAGACTGGAGTGCCCTGCCACAACTCTCTTCACCCAGTCATGTTCCCTGTGCCAGTAGCCAGGTGGAGGCTAGTGTAGGAGCTCTAACGCAGCCACATGCCACTCTGATTCCCCTGCGCATGAGGAATTCTCAGAACAGTAAAGCTGATTTTGAGATTTCTTTGCTCTACTGGAGCAGTGCAAAGAAGTTGCATCACACAAGTGAGTTGGGCCCATTACGTTTTACAAAAATTGTTTACACTCATGTTTGTTCAAATGCATGAATCTATCTTCCAGTCTTAACCTGCCAGGTAAATTTGAAATTGATCCTTTTTTTCTCCACATAATTTGCTGTTCCACTCAGTTTAGGATCCTCTACAAACTTGCATACCCGTGTTTAATGATGTACACACTGAAGAGTAGTAGTATTTATTCAGTATCCTAAGTTAGCTAGGCAGGTCACAGAAAAATAACAGAGATGTGTCCCTGCCTTGAAGAGCTTCTAATCTAATTGTTTTCAGAGTAGTAGCCGAGTTAGTCTGTATTCGCAAAAAAAGAAAAGGAGTACTTGTGGCACCTTAGAGACTAACAAATTTATTTGAGCATAAGCTTTCGTGAGCTACAACTCTGTAGCTCACGAAAGCTTATGCTCAAATAAATTTGTTAGTCTCTAAGGTGCCACAAGTACTCCTTTTCTTTTTTAATCTAATTGTGACATGATGTACAGGTAGGTAGAGGTGAGGCAGTGGTCTCTAATAGATAGGGCACTGGATTGAGACTTCGATGACCTGACTTCTGTTCCTAGCTCTACCACTGACCTGTTGTGTGCCCTTGAGTATGTCACTTTTCTTCTTTGTGTCTGTTTTCCTTCCTATCTTTTGAATGTCTGGTCTATTTAGCGGTTTGGGGCAGGGCCTTACTATGTATTTGTAAGAACAGAATGGGTATGTCTACACAGCAAAGAAAAGCCTCAAGCTGATCCACGCCAGCTGACTGAGGCTTGTGGGGCTCTGGTTGTGGGACTATTTCATTGCTCTGTAGACTTCCGGGCTCAGGCTGGAGCAGAGCTCTGGGATCCTCCCACTCCACCTGGAAGTCTACACAGCAATGAAACCACACCGCAGCCTGAGCTGGCTGGCATGGGCCAGCTGTGGGTTTTTATTGACTGTGTAGACATACCCAATGATTCCTTCAATCTCAATTGGCACCTATAGGCACTACTGTTATTTATATAATGGGGAGCAGCAAGCAATGAGAGGGAAAGGCTGGAAGGGAGGACACAGGTTACAATAATAAGGTAGGTTTCAGAGTAGCAGCCGTGTTAGTCTGTATTTGCAAAAAGAAAAGGAGTACTTGTGGCACCTTAGAGACTAACAAATTTATTAGAGCATAAGCTTTCGTGAGCTACAGCTCACTTCATCAGATGCATTCCGATGAAGTGAGCTGTAGCTCACGAAAGCTTATGCTCTAATAAATTTGTTAGTCTCTAAGGTGCCACAAGTACTCCTTTTCTTTTTGCAAATAATAAGGTAATGTAGTTACTCAGCTTTATGTGCCTGTCTTGATGTTTTAGCAATATATGTATGGTATTTTACACCACACATCTATTAAATGTACACACACATTTTAACTATCTATGTGTACATTTTTCTCTCAAGTTTTAACCCACAAATCTTAGTCAAACTAATTCATCTCCATGCCATATGCCACCCTAAATCTCTCTTCCGCTAAACACCTCCCTGCCTAGACCAGTTACTCTTCCTTCAACAAGCAAGCTCACCCGTGTCATTCCTGACCCCAGAAACACTCTCAGGGTTGCCTGCTACTCCAGTGGCCACATGTCCAGTCTTTCTCTTCCTTGGTCTGGCTCTGCCCCTGGAGAGGTGAACTCTTTCTCCATGTGATATCTAGGGAGTTGGGGGTGGGAGGGTCTGGAGCCTGGTGCCCTTGGTAGCTTTCGTGCTGGTGTCTTAAGTGTTGGGGGGAGCCTGTGTGCTGGCTTTATCCCCCAAAAGGGGGACTCTTGCTTTGTGTGCTGTCTGTTGTGGTGCTTGTAGAATGGCATGAAGCCTGGTATCCTGAAGATTCTCCTCTCACTGATGTATTCTTATGTTTCATTTTCCTCCCTAATTGCAAACTGCTTTCTGTCTTCCAGCTTGAGTGTTAGCCATTCAAGGATGGCATCTTCCATGTCTTCCTAGCATTCTGAACTGTATTAATCTCTTTACAGTGATGTTTCAAATGCCGTTTTGTAATGCAAGAAGATTATGTTCTCACTGCTTTACTCATGCCTCTTCTGAGTTATCTCGTCAAAAATTCCATCACATTTGTGGGAAGATTTTTTTTCTTAAACAGCTTGAAGCTAATTTTATCAGCTCATATTTCTCCAGATGGTTTGTGAGCTCATCCCTTATTAATGTGTCTATGACCTTGCCTATCACTAAGGTCAGACTTACTAGTCTGCAATTTCCTAGATTCTCTTTCTCAATAATTAGAGCTATGTTTGCTTCCCTCCTCCTTGGTACCTCTTTCCTGTCCACAGTATCCTTAAGAACCACTGTTTTACTTGTAATTCATTCTACTCTGAGTTTTAGGAATCTAGATTGAAATAATTTCATCTCTGGAGCTTGGTTTGTCTGATTCTTAATTCACACAAAGAGAAAAGGAGTACTTGTGGCACCTTAGAGACTAACAAATTTATTAGAGCATAAGCTTTCGTGAGCTACAGCTCACTTCATCGGATGCATCCGATGAAGTGAGCTGTAGCTCACGAAAGCTTATGCTCTAACAAATTTGTTAGTCTCTAAGGTGCCACAAGTACTCCTTTTCTTTTTGCGAATACAGACTAACACGGCTGCTACTATGAAACCTGTCTTAATTCACACATTCTCTCTGGTACATCTACTGTTGCCCTTAGCTTTTCACTCCTCCTCCCCTCAATCTTGTAGTCATACTATCTTGTGCAATGATCCTTTAGGACCACACCAGTTAAGCAGGTTCAAGATGAATCAGTACTTTAAATGAGAGACTCCCAGAGCACATCTTGCTGCTGTGGTAAGCAATGCTGGTGATTCACTAAGTGATACTCTCCTCCCTGAATTAGTATTGAATCTGTGCCCTGGCAAGGTGCTAAGAGGCAGCATTTCAGATTATGGTTTCCACAATGTATAGTTTAAGATCCCAGGTCTCTTTTCATGAGAGATAAGGTGTTAACCTAGGGTCTTGGTTAAATTCCAACTCAGGGAAATTAAAATCTTCCTACTTAAATTCTCCTTGGATTTTTCTGTTCGACACAGTATTCTTGTCTCTGTCCTAAACTTGTATAGTGCTTTTGTACATTGAAAAACTGCTTCCCCACTCTGCCCTATTTCATTGAAAGCTTAGAAGTAAAGGTAGAGGGTAAACCCCTGCACAGAGGGGTGAAGATTTTGTATTTTTCATTGAGGCTTGACTTGTGTAGGAAGGGGAGGAAAGTTTTGGTTTAGCCAGGAGCTAAACTATTCATTCACAGAGTTGATCACCCTCTATCTTTAAGTTATCTGTCATTTTCAGTCCAGGCATGGAAAAGCTGAGACCTGCATACTTCACTATAGGTCTGACCTTCCTTAGGCCCAGATCTAAACAGTTGCAAATACTGGTTTTACTTCTCCAGTCCCAATCAAACAACTTCGGAAGGTGATTCCTTTCTGCTCAGGATGCCATACCTCTGTTTAGTAAAGCATCAGTTGTTATTACACGAGAGCTTGAGCACACTCCCATTTCACTTTCCTCCCTTTTGGAGGATCTATCTCTGTTTTCAGATTCAGTAAGTTATCCTTCCTTGTTACCATTGGGACAAATAATTCATTTATCTTGTCTGTAATGTCTGTCTCTTCTGTCAGTAGCCTACCTGTGCTTTCTCTTACTGCCTCAACTGACCCCTTATTCCTTAACTGCTGAAAAACTGAGTGTCATTCCTGTGGCATAGCAGCCTTCTCTGTTTCACTCTCTGCTTCTCCTTATTGACCATTCTTACTGTCTCAAGTTAATTCTATAAACTGTACTGCCCCCTTTATATCACATTTGTCTTCCACCTCATATTTGTGCCTTATTCCTTTTCCAATTACCCCTCTTCCTCTTCCTGCTGTATTTATAGATGGATGGCACATATAACCTTAGGCCATGCAGCCACTGCTTCTCTTCTCTTGCCCACAACTTGAAAAATGTACTTTGCTGAAGTGCATTGGGATAGCTCTTTCCGTGCACTTCAGGGCAAATTAGAGACACAAATCCCATTACCATTAATGAGGGGCACATCTAATGTGCCATGCAACCCATTGAACATTTATCCCATTTTGTTCCTCATTTTAGGTCAAAAATTATCCCTGATTATATTATGTCCCCTGTTGTATCAGTGCCGTTCCACTTTTATTGCTCTTAACAAATCCTCTGTGTTGCAGGCAACCCAAATAAAGGCTCAGCTGTATTCCCTTTAAAGTCCATGGCAAAGCTTACATAGACGTCGATGGGAGCTGGATTGTGCCACAAAGTTTCCGCTTTTTAGCCTGCGTTTTCCCCACCTTTTTAGGGGGGAAATGCCTCTGAGCGTTGCAGGTGTTACATGGGTGGGGTGAGGTTCTGATGGTTTTGCAGGTTTTTGGAGCACTGTTAGGGCCGTTGTCGCATTGTATTACCAGCTCTCATTTCCAAATACTGCACTTCTGGTGGGTCAAAAGTTTAATCCCCCATCCCCCACCAAATCCGCACTAGTAAGATATAACAAATGCTGCTGATTGCCTTCTCGCTGCCACAGTTCTGCAGCTTAACACATGGTGTCACAATACAGTGGGAGCAAAAGTCATCCATAAATCTTCAGGAATAGATACATTAAAAGGGTCTGAGTCAGCAAAGAGTTACCACTTCACAAGGCAGTAGCTAGTTGCATGGTCCTAACTCTTTGCAGGATTGGACCCACTCTTTGCACTCCCATAGTACTTTTCAGCTTCAAAATGCCTTTCCAAACACTGACCCTTCTAAATGTTCTCTAACATCCCAGCCACAGAATGTGTTTATCCACTTCTCTGGGGTTTACCTTGGCTGCAGCTTTGAGACCCTTGAATGGCTTCCTACTCGGTAGATATTTCACAGCTATCTCTGCCCATGAGTAAAAATCGGCTAAACAAAAACAAACAAAGGAAACCACCACCAACAGCAACATTAAAAAAAAGGCGAAACATCCTCCCCTATGTTTTCAAATACACTTTGTATGTGGCAAAAAGAAAATTGAGTAAATGCTATTATTCTTTTTAAAAACCACAATGGCCAAATTCTACTCTCAATTGCAGTGGTGTAAATCCAGAGTAAGTCCACTGATTTCAGTGACATGACTCCAAATTTACTCCAGTGTAAGTATAAAGATTTTAAAGCCCAAAATTTTAAACATGACGGTGTATCTTGGCCTATGGAGGAGGTGTTAGTGTTCTGTAGTATCTCTGACTCTTACTTAAAAATTTCTAATGTGCAATAGTTCTGTTATGTTACGTACCACACTTGCTTCAGTAAAATAACATTCAAGCTACACTTACTTTGAGGTGGCATCTGGTAGCTGAATTTGGTGTGGGGGGCAGGGAGGGACAACTGGATAGACTTATTCCTCATTTTCACACCAGTCCTCCTTCAAGTATATGTCCCAATGCTGCAGTGAGCGATGTAACCCTGGAAATGAGAGGACAATTTCCCTGCAGTTTTTTGTTTCTGTTGTCAATTGCTGTGCCTCTCCCTCATCCTCTTCTGTGTTCCTTCTCTCCACTGAGTCCTCATTTCCCCTCCTCCAAATCCATTGCTTGTCCTCATGTTCTGGTTTGCCAAGTGGCACAGCCACAGTGGACAATTTTTGTGTCTCAGCCAGCATGGGAACAGGCGTGTAGATTTATTTTGGGCCTAGCTCAGTTCCAGGCAGGAACATAGGGAAAAAAGGACACAGAAAAAAAAAAAACAGGTGTGCAAATAGAGATAGCCCAGGCCCATTAATGGTGTAGGATGGGTGAATGTAGGAGTAAGAAGGGTGAGGCATACAGTAGTGGAGGAAGTGTGTTGAGCTGGCCCTGCATGCACCAACCTGGAAGGTGCACATGTAGCTGCTTGAGCCCTGCAGCTTGTAATATGCATGTAGGACAGGCAGCTGGCTATGGAAGGGTCAAAGGAACAGCCCAGAGATGGTGAGGTAGATGAGTTGCACCACCTCTATCAAACGCATCAAAGTTTGTGGTGTCCTGCATAACATTGGATGCTGGACAGAGATGGCTTCCAGTATCTCTTCCAGCTTCTCCTTTTAACTCTGGCTTGGGGCAGAGAATAAGAAAATGATGTTGTCACCAAACACCAGATTGAAATTTTTTTCTACAATAGTGCTGCCAGCTTCTTGCATCATTTAAATGACCATGAGATGGTAGGAGTATGGGACCATTCCCATGGATGCTTGATTTCCATGGCTTATGGCCTACCTTAACTATTGTCGATTATTGTCCTCTTCCCAGCACTGGCTTAGAAGGCATTCACTGTTCTGCTGGGGATACTGTCAGCTCCTGGTCCTCTGAATACTGAGTATGTGAAACAATTGACTTTCTTTTTTTACTTTTTCTTTTTTAGAGGGTTTTTGTATTGATTTTTCAATAAAATTACAGGTGTTACTCTTGAGAGCAAGAGAGAAATAAAACAGTTCAATAATAACTGTGATGGAGGGGGGGAGAGAAGCCTAGTTTAGCAGAAGAAAAATATCCCTGTGTTTCAACAACAACCTTTCTTCAAATCGATTCATCCAGTCCCTTTCTCTGAACATTTTACCTCTTGATCATGGGGCCACATCTCCCCTTGCCCACCAATGACTCTTCACAAATACTGTGCAGCCCCAAGATCGTAGTTTGTGGTAGTCAATTTATTTTCTCTTTTTCATTTCCTCCAGTGGAATCTGGGGTTGGAAAATGAATCTACACAACTCACCATATTTGGAAGTAGTTGACATCCTTCAGTCACCAAAAATGAACCCTAAATAGCATTCGTTCTTTCTCTGAAACTGTCGTTGAATCACAGTGGTCATCTTTATCACACCTGCGTCTCAAAAATTAAATTACTATACCACTGACCATTCTTCATGGCATCCTATCAAGATACTTAAATTATTAATTACCGTACATGCCATATTAAATATTTAGACATTTGAGAAACTGTGGCCTTCAAATCCTATCTAATTCTTTTACTAGTGTTTCACTCTTAAATACTCTTTTTCAAGTTGTCTTCACCCTTGGTTGTTTTTGCAAATACCTTTTGATGTGGGTTGAGATTATTAATCCAACCTGACTCTGAAATGCAGAAAAATGTGTCCTCTTAAAGCAGCCGGTTGGATGATGGGAGGAGTCTGAAAACGTTGATTAAAATAATGGTTATGTTATAAACTGCTTCTGTCTGTTATTGGAATGCATGCTGCTTAGGGACCCGTAATCCCGGGAATATTTGACACGACTGGTTTCTTCGGCTGATGCTGTTTATTGTGTTACGCCCTACTCCCAGAAATTTTATTGTGAGCATTATTGGCTTGATTGACTTTAATGGCTCTTTCTGTCATATCAGTGGTTACTTGGGAGGATTTGCTGTATTATGTGCATGCTACTGTGTGTGCAAACTACTTCTCATGTTCAACAGCTAGTGTTTAAACCTCAGTACTGTAGTCTCTTTAATTTACATTTTTAAAAGTAAATAAACTTACTCAAAGGCACAATGGACTAATATATATTAACATTTTACACACACAGAATATGTTAAAAGAACTGGAGTTGCAAAGTCTATCATTCAAAATTTAGGAAATGCCAGAATTAAGGATGGCTATGAAACCTTAATTTGCTCCCCTGGTACATTGTGATATCGTCTTTAATTATATGATCACATGCTATTTTATAGGGTATGCTTGCCTTATTCAGTGCACAGCATGGATGGAGTCTGTGGCCAGGATGGTAAGAGTTTATATAAATATCAAGAAAGAATCATTACTGTGACCACTACTCACGACTGTGTTCTCTGTACAGAGGTAGAGGCCTCCTCTCTAAGACCCCAATTCTGCAAAGCCTGAATAGTCCCACTGACGTGTGTAAAGTGTAAGCACCTGTATATATTTTTGCAGGATCAGGATAATTGTGCATAACTCCCAGGTGTATCAAAAAGCAAGTCCTTTCCACTTTTGCAGATAACCCAGAGAGAGTATGATTAGTCTAAATCCAATGCTACAATTTTCTCAGCATAGTGTGAACTTCCCTCATTCTTTGATAGTGAACCATGTTGTCTTCACACTTGATAGATTTAATAAAACAAGTCTTAAGTAGCACTGTGTTCTTCACACAAAATGTTATTTCTAGAAGTTGCTAAAGGCTGAGGTTGTACAATAATACAACTGTGCTACAAGATAAGTAATTAAGAAAGTGGGAAAAAAATAGACTAATGTGCTGTCACCAAAATGATCACACTCATAATTATGGGGTATGAATTTACATCCAATTTAGTCTGAAATTAACAGTGAAAAGTTGTAGGTATTTAATCTGCACCTGGTATCAAGAAAATCTGTGATTTGTTGCTTGCTGACACAATTCATTTCCAGCGGCACTGCGATGGGTACCCGCATGGCCCCACAGTATGCCAACATTTTTATGGCTGACTTAGAACAACGCTTCCTCAGCTCTCGTCCCCTAATGCCCCTACTCTACTTGCGCTACATTGATGACATCTTCATCATCTGGACCCATGGAAAAGAAGCTCTTGAGGAATTCCACCATGATTTCAACAATTTCCATCCCACCATCAACCTCAGCCTGGACCAGTCCACACAAGAGATCCACTTCCTGGACACTACGGTGCTAATAAGCGATGGTCACATAAACACCACCCTATATCGGAAACCTACTGACCGCTATTCCTACCTACATGCCTCCAGCTTTCATCCAGATCATACCACTCGATCCATTGTCTACAGCCAAGCGCTACGATATAACCGCATTTGCTCCAACCCCTCAGACAGAGACAAACACCTACAAGATCTCTATCATGCATTCCTACAACTACAATACCCACCTGCTGAAGTGAAGAAACAGATTGACAGAGCCAGAAGAGTACCCAGAAGTCACCTACTACAGGACAGGCCCAACAAAGAAAACAACAGAACGCCACTAGCCATCACCTTCAGCCCTCAACTAAAACCTCTCCAACGCATCATCAAGGATCTACAACCTATCCTGAAGGACGAGCCATCGCTCTCACAGATCTTGGGAGACAGACCAGTCCTTGCTTACAGACAGCCCCCCAATCTGAAGCAAATACTCACCAGCAACCACACACCACACAACAGAACCACTAACCCAGGAACCTATCCTTGCAACAAAGCCCGTTGCCAACTCTGTCCACGTATCTATTCAGGGGATACCATCATAGGGCCTAATCACATCAGCCACACCATCAGAGGCTCATTCACCTGCGCATCTACCAATGTGATATATGCCATCAGGTGCCAGCAATGCCCCTCTGCCATGTACATTGGCCAAACTGGACAGTCTCTACGCAAAAGAATGAATGAACACAAATCAGATGTCAAGAATTATAACATTCAAAAACCAGTTGGAGAACACTTCAATCTCTCTGGTTACTCGATCACAGACCTAAGAGTGGCTATACTTCAACAAAAAAGCTTCAAAAACAGACTCCAACGAGAGACTGCTGAATTGGAATTAATTTGCAAACTGGATACAATTAACTTAGGCTTGAATAGAGACTGGGAATGGATGAGTCATTACACAAAGTAAAACTATTTCCCCATGGTATTTCTCCCTCCCACCCCACCCCCCACTGTTCCTCTGATATTCTTGTTAACTGCTGGAATTAGCCTACCTTGCTTGTCACCATGAAAGGTTTTCCTCCTTTCCCCCCACTGCTGCTGGTGATGGCTTATCTTAAGTGATCACTCTCCTTATAGTGTGTATGATAAACCCATTGTTTCATGTTCTCTGTGTGTGTGTATATAAATCTCTCCTCTGTTTTTTCCACCAAATGCATCCAATGAAGTCAGCTGTAGCTCACGAAAGCTTATGCTCTAATAAATTTGTTAGTCTCTAAGGTGCCACAAGTACTCCTTTTCTTTTTGCGAATCTCATGTACATACCTGATGCGTAGGGGTAGACTGGAAACATATCAATATTCTCAAGGGAAATTCCCTAAAATTCCCCAATTGGTAGCCCATATTTTTTCATTCTACAACATATGTAGATGGCCCAATCACACGCCTTAACCTCTCTGAAATTGTTTGCAGTACTTCATTATTATATTGCTGACAAAGTACTTAGAGCAAGAGTGCTGCCAAAACAATATTTTTGGTGGAGAGTAACAGGCCTGGGCTGTAAACACGTGAGCGAAAAATTCTTGGATAAGAAAAAGCAAACACACATTGTTAAGAAACAGGTCATTTTGGATAGCTGGGGGCAAGTTTTTTTCTTGCCTGTTTTCTCAAAGACACATCTGTTAATGCACCCTATGAAAATAAATATGTTAAATTAGACTCCCGGGTGACCTAGAATCCTATTTTCGACGTCTCAGACTCAAGGAATATTTCCAACACACCTCTGACCAACATATTAACCCACAGAGACCTTCCTGCCAACACTACAAAAAGAAGGATTCTAGGTGGACTCCTCCTGAAGGTCGAAACAGCAGCCTGGATTTCTACATAGACTGCTTCCGCCGACGTGCACGAGCTGAAATTGTGGAAAAGCAGCATCGCTTACCCCATAACCTCAGCCATGCAGAACACAGTGCCATCCACAGCCTCAGAAACAACTCTGACATCATAATCAAAAAGGCTGACAAAGGAGGTGCTGTCGTCATCATGAATAGGTCAGAGTATGAACAAGAGGCTACTAGGCAGCTCTCCAACACCACTTTCTACAAGCCATTACCCTCTGATCCCACTGAGAGTTACCAAAAGAAACTAAAGCATTTGCTCAAGAAACTCCCTGAAAAAGCACAAGAACAAATCCGCACAGACACACCCCTGGAGCCAGGACCTGGGGTATTCTATCTGCTACCCAAGATCCATAAACCTGGAAATCCTGGACGCCCCATCATCTCAGGCATTGGCACCCTGACAGCAGGATTGTCTGGCTATGTAGACTCCCTCCTCAGGCCCTTCGTTACCAGCACTCCCAGCTATCTTCGAGACACCACCGATTTCCTGAGGAAACTAGAGTCCATTGGTGATCTTCCTAAAAACACCATCCTAGCCACTATGGATGTAGAAGCCCTCTACACCAACATTCCACACAAAGATGGACTACAAGCCGTCAGGAACAGTATCCCCGATACTGTCACGGCTAACCTGGTGGCAGAACTTTGTGACTTTGTCCTGACCCATAACTATTTCACATTTGGTGACAATGTATACCTTCAAATCAGCGGCACTGCGATGGGTACCCGCATGGCCCCACAGTATGCCAACATTTTTATGGCTGACTTAGAACAACGCTTCCTCAGCTCTCGTTCCCTAATGCCCCTACTCTACTTGCGCTACATTGATGACATCTTCATCATCTGGACCCATGGAAAAGAAGCTCTTGAGGAATTCCACCATGATTTCAACAATTTCCATCCCACCATCAACCTCAGCCTGGACCAGTCCACACAAGAGATCCACTTCCTGGACACTACGGTGCTAATAAGCGATGGTCACATAAACACCACCCTATATCGGAAACCTACTGACCGCTATTCCTACCTACATGCCTCTAGCTTTCATCCAGATCATACCACTCGATCCATTGTCTACAGCCAAGCGCTACGATATAACCGCATTTGCTCCAACCCCTCAGACAGAGACAAACACCTACAAGATCTCTATCATGCATTCCTACAACTACAATACCCACCTGCTGAAGTGAAGAAACAGATTGACAGAGCCAGAAGAGTACCCAGAAGTCACCTACTACAGGACAGGCCCAACAAAGAAAACAACAGAACGCCACTAGCCATCACCTTCAGCCCCCAACTAAAACCTCTCCAATGCATCATCAAGGATCTACAACCTATCCTGAAGGACGACCCATCACTCTCACAGATCTTGGGAGACAGACCAGTCCTTGCTTACAGACAGCCCCCCAATCTGAAGCAAATACTCAGCAGCAACCACACACCACACAGCAGAACCACTAACCCAGGAACCTATCCTTGCAACAAAGCCCGTTGCCAACTCTGTCCACATATCTATTCAGGGGATACCATCATAGGCCCTAATCACATCAGCCACACCATCAGAGGCTCGTTCACCTGCGCATCTACCAATGTGATATATGCCATCATGTGCCAGCAATGCCCCTCTGCCATGTACATTGGCCAAACTGGACAGTCTCTATGTAAAAGAATGAATGGACACAAATCAGACGTCAAGAATTATAACATTCAAAAACCAGTTGGAGAACACTTCAATCTCTCTGGTCACTCGATCACAGACCTAAGAGTGGCTATACTTCAACAAAAAAGCTTCAAAAACAGACTCCAACGAGAGACTGCTGAATTGGAATTAGTTTGCAAACTGGATACAATTAACTTAGGCTTGAATAGAGACTGGGAATGGATGAGTCATTACACAAAGTAAAACTATTTCCCCATGGTATTTCTCCCTCCCACCCCACCCCCCACTGTTCCTCTGATATTCTTGTTAACTGCTGGAATTAGCCTACCTGCTTGTCACCATGAAAGGTTTTCCTCCTTCCCCCCCCCTGCTGTTGGTGATGGCTTATCTTAAGTGATCACTCTCCTTACAGTGTGTATGATAAACCCATTGTTTCATGTTCTCTGTGTGTGTGTATATAAATCTCTACTCTGTTTTTTCCACCAAATGCATCCGATGAAGTGAGCTGTAGCTCACGAAAGCTTATGCTCTAATAAATTTGTTAGTCTCTAAGGTGCCACAAGTACTCCTTTTCTTTTTGAGAATACAGACTAACACGGCTGCTACTCTGAAACCTGTGATTATGCAAGGCACTGAATTTAGCCGTATAGAGTGGAAATCTGTCAACTTCATGAAAAAACTCGCACAGATACAGACAGACATCATCTTCCTCTCCAAATGCAAACAGATGGACATCATACCGAAAGGACTGAAGGTAAAAAAATCCATTACAATCTACATACCACACAGACTATGCTGACAGCTTGTGCCACACACTCTCAAGGAAACTGCGGAACCACCTGATCAACATCCTCTACAGCAAACAGGGAAAGATTAAGAATGAGCTCTCAAAACTGGATACTCTCATAAAGAACCAACCTTCCACACAAACTTCCTCGTGGCTGGACTTTACAAAAACTAGACAAGCCATTTACAAAACACACTTTGATTCTCTACAAAAGAAAAAGGACACTAAGCTATCTAAACTACTATATGCCACAAGGGGCCACAACAATGGTTCCCGTAACCCACCCAGCAATATTGTTAATCTATCCAACTATACTCTTAGCCCAGCGGAAGAATCTGTCCTATCTCGGGGCCTCTCCTTTTGCCCCTCCACCCCCACGAACATGATACAGTTCTGTGGTGACCTAGAATCCTATTTTCGACGTCTCAGACTCAAGGAATATTTCCAACACACCTCTGACCAACATATTAATCCACAGAGACCTTCCTGCCAACACTACAAAAAGAAGGATTCTAGGTGGACTCCTCCTGAAGGTCGAAACAGCAGCCTGGATTTCTACATAGACTGCTTCCGCCGACGTGCACGAGCTGAAATTGTGGAAAAGCAGCATCGCTTACCCCATAACCTCAGCCATGCAGAACACAGTGCCATCCACAGCCTCAGAAACAACTCTGACATCATAATCAAAAAGGCTGACAAAGGAGGTGCTGTCGTCATCATGAATAGGTCAGAGTATGAACAAGAGGCTACTAGGCAGCTCTCCAACACCACTTTCTACAAGCCATTACCCTCTGATCCCACTGAGAGTTACCAAAAGAAACTACAGCATTTGCTCAAGAAACTCCCTGAAAAAGCACAAGAACAAATCCGCACAGACACACCCCTGGAGCCAGGACCTGGGGTATTCTATCTGCTACCCAAGATCCATAAACCTGGAAATCCTGGACGCCCCATCATCTCAGGCATTGGCACCCTGACAGCAGGATTGTCTGGCTATGTAGACTCCCTCCTCAGGCCCTTCGTTACCAGCACTCCCAGCTATCTTCGAGACACCACCGATTTCCTGAGGAAACTAGAGTCCATTGGTGATCTTCCTAAAAACACCATCCTAGCCACTATGGATGTAGAAGCCCTCTACACCAACATTCCACACAAAGATGGACTACAAGCCGTCAGGAACAGTATCCCCGATACTGTCACGGCTAACCTGGTGGCAGAACTTTGTGACTTTGTCCTGACCCATAACTATTTCACATTTGGTGACAATGTATACCTTCAAATCAGCGGCACTGCGATGGGTACCTGCATGGCCCCACAGTATGCCAACATTTTTATGGCTGACTTAGAACAACGCTTCCTCAGCTCTCGTTCCCTAATGCCCCTACTCTACTTGCGCTACATTGATGACATCTTCATCATCTGGACCCATGGAAAAGAAGCTCTTGAGGAATTCCACCATGATTTCAACAATTTCCATCCCACCATCAACCTCAGCCTGGACCAGTCCACACAAGAGATCCACTTCCTGGACACTACGGTGCTAATAAGCGATGGTCACATAAACACCACCCTATATCGGAAACCTACTGACCGCTATTCCTACCTACATGCCTCTAGCTTTCATCCAGATCATACCACTCGATCCATTGTCTACAGCCAAGCGCTACGATATAACCGCATTTGCTCCAACCCCTCAGACAGAGACAAACACCTACAAGATCTCTATCATGCATTCCTACAACTACAGTACCCACCTGCTGAAGTGAAGAAACAGATTGACAGAGCCAGAAGAGTACCCAGAAGTCACCTACTACAGGACAGGCCCAACAAAGAAAACAACAGAACGCCACTAGCCATCACCTTCAGCCCCCAACTAAAACCCCTCCAACGCATCATCAAGGATCTACAACCTATCCTGAAGGACGAGCCATCGCTCTCTCAGATCTTGGGAGACAGACCAGTCCTTGCTTACAGACAGCCCCCCAATCTGAAGCAAATACTCACCAGCAACCACACACCACACAACAGAGCCACTAACCCAGGAACCTATCCTTGCAACAAAGCCCGTTGCCAACTCTGTCCACATATCTATTCAGGGGATACCATCATAGGGCCTAATCACATCAGCCACACTATCAGAGGCTCCTTCACCTGCGCATCTACCAATGTGATATATGCCATCATGTGCCAGCAATGCCCCTCTGCCATGTACATTGGCCAAACTGGACAGTCTCTACGTAAAAGAATGAATGGACACAAATCAGACGTCAAGAATTATAACATTCAAAAACCAGTTGGAGAACACTTCAATCTCTCTGGTCACTCGATCACAGACCTAAGAGTGGCTATACTTCAACAAAAAAGCTTCAAAACAGACTCCAACGAGAGACTGCTGAATTGGAATTAATTTGCAAACTGGATACAATTAACTTAGGCTTGAATAGAGACTGGGAATGGATGAGTCATTACACAAAGTAAAACTATTTCCCCATGGTATTTCTCCCTCCCACCCCACCCCCCACTGTTCCTCTGATATTCTTGTTAACTGCTGGAATTAGCCTACCTGCTTGTCACCATGAAAGGTTTTCCTCCTTCCCCCCCCTGCTGTTGGTGATGGCTTATCTTAAGTGATCACTCTCCTTACAGTGTGTATGATAAACCCATTGTTTCATGTTCTCTGTGTGTGTGTATATAAATCTCTACTCTGTTTTTTCCACCAAATGCATCCGATGAAGTGAGCTGTAGCTCACGAAAGCTTATGCTCTAATAAATTTGTTAGTCTCTAAGGTGCCACAAGTACTCCTTTTCTTTTTGAGAATACAGACTAACACGGCTGCTACTCTGAAACCTGTATTTCCCCATGGTATTTCTCCCTCCCACCCCACCCCCCACTGTTCCTCTGATATTCTTGTTAACTGCTGGAATTAGCCTACCTTGCTTGTCACCATGAAAGGTTTTCCTCCTTTCCCCCCCCTGCTGCTGGTGATGGCTTATCTTAAGTGATCACTCTCCTTACAGTGTGTATGATAAACCCATTGTTTCATGTTCTCTGTGTGTGTGTATATAAATCTCTCCTCTGTTTTTTCCACCAAATGCATCCGATGAAGTGAGCTGTAGCTCACGAAAGCTTATGCTCTAATAAATTTGTTAGTCTCTAAGGTGCCACAAGTACTCCTTTTCTTTTTGCAAATACAGACTAACACGGCTGCTTCTCTGAAATTTGTACAAAACATATCCTAATTATATAACTGGTGGTGAATATGGGGGTACCAGGGTGTTACAATGGGCTACTCCACAATTTATGATTGTGTAAAATACCAAATGGGATAGCTTAGAGGTCTAAGCAACATTTTAATTTCCTAGAGTTCTTTCTTTGAGCTACAGGTTCAAATTCTGGCTAGGTCAGTCCTTCCCTCTAAAATAGATAGTAGCTCTCTGCATTTACTGTGTGTGGGCCTTTCAGATGAGACTTTGCAAGCTGAGGTCCTATCTCCTCTACCTGAACATTAAAGAGCCCAGAGAACTGTTCTGTAGCCAATAGGCATAGGTATTTGCTAGGTAAGGCATAGGTATAAGTTAGGTCAGTAATGCAATGAGCCTAGAAGCCTCAGGCCTGTAGGACAATGGCCAAGCTAAACAAGGCATAAGACCCCAAAGGCCTTAGCATAAGCAGCTAGCCAGGAGTAACCCTAAATCATAAGATATCACAAGATAGAATATTGTAATGACTAAACTGCTGATTGGTAGCCACAAGATGCTAGTTTATACCAGCTTGGGATATTTTAAGTTAGGGACATCAGCAGATGTGTGACCACAAGAGTGCCATGGTAATTAACTGCTGTATATGCTAATAAGCTTGAGTTAAAAGATCTAATAACGTTTGGTAGAAGGGCATCCCAACAATAGTGGGGTGTAAAAAGAGAGCCTTAAACCATTACTGAATATACACTAGGCATAGTGACATTAGTATAACACTTTATAAAAGTTGTATCCTGATCTTGGGAGATGCAACTCGTAGGAGATACCACAATGATGACCATTGGTGACAGTGAAAAGAAAGGTTTCAGAGTAGCAGCCATGTTAGTCTGTCTTCGCAAAAAGAAAAGGAGTATTTGTGGCACCTTAGAGACTAACATTTATTAGAGCATAAGCTTTCATGAGCTACAGCTCACTTCATCAGATGCATTTGGTGGAAAAACACTTTTTTTCCACCAAATGCATCCGATTTTCCACCAAATGCATCCAATGAAGTGAGCTGTAGCTCACGAAAGCTTATGCTCTAATAAATTTGTTAGTCTCTAAGGTGCCACAAGTACTCCTTTTCTTTTAGTGAAAAGAAAGATGTCTAACACTTCAGGTTGTTCTGCAGGGGATGGTATGAGTATAGAGATGCTCATTCTGTATTATCTTTATCTACCTTTGCTGGGTTGAAGCGTTTGTAACTTTGCTAACTATGTTATAAAATTATTACTGTATCTGTGTTACTATAATAAGGTTTTTTCTACATGTTGCAGTTATGCACATTGGGGTTCCCAGCCGTAATTCTAATAATACTGGAGAAGAATTTTTGAAACCTCAGTGTTAATGGGAAATTCTTAAGTAATCAATATAAATCATACACAATCAGTAGATCAAGCAACAGTTTGTAAGGGTAGAGCTTTGCCCCATTGTCACTGACCACAATTTCCCTTTCCTCCATCCATTGTGTAGAGTGAGGTGCATTGCATGGCTGCTGTGCTGGTTTAGGTGGATGTTCTAGCTTGAGAATAGCTTTGAGATCTTCTGGGATAAATGGGTCTCTTTATTCTAGTGCCAGCTAATTCAGAAGGAAATTTCTGCCCCACCCCTGTTACCACTGAGCTGAACTCCTTTGTCTCAATGACCAAGTTTCCTTCAGTAACTGAGAAGGAATACTCAGTCATAGCAATACTTTTTCCATCTAGGCAGCAAACCATTTGCTTCTGAACTCTTTCTGGAATTGAAGTTATGACCATCCTTAATTTCTATACATGAGACTTGGAAGAAATCCTTTAAGGAGACAGACATTTATAGCACTTGAGTGTTTCAGGCATTTATTTAACAGTAGGAATAAAAGTTCCTTAGTTAAGCTTTTTAACAATTCACCTATTAAATTTCTCTTGAGGTTTAACAAAAATGCCTCCATACAGTTTTCCCCTTTTTCATTTGTTTCTTATAGAAGTAACAGAAGATAACATATATCCTATGGAAGGGCCTAAGGTACTATGGGATGAGTGTAGTATAAGAATATAGAGGTAGTGAGTCTCATTAGTCACATTTCAGACCTCTGAAAGAAAGGGTGACAAAGATTAAAATCCTACCCAGTTAGAGACCTCCTCACTCTGTTCGATAACATTATAATTATACTGTAGAAGTAATTCTAACTAGTAAGTCAAACAATATGATTAGTCATAAATTACAGTACACAGGATTTGCCAAAATATGCCAGGTTGGTTATAACTATTCAAAACATAATGTAAAAAGTGAAAAATGGGGAGAATTTTTTTCTCTCGAGATTTTCTTTCTTTTGTGAGTGTCCCCAACAACAGAGAATAAGGAGGATACAAAGGGGATTGCTCTACCTTGTTTCATCATTGGAGCAATGATATTTACTATAGGCAAAATCTGAAGTTATATAGCACTTAATATGTCTGTAGCCAAGTACTAAGTAGTATTGTCCCTATTTCAAAGATTAAGCAATTGAGGCTCAGAAAGCTTGTGTCCTTCCTGGGTGGCATTATGGTATTCTAGCATAGACTTTAGCATTGGTGCCATGAGATGTGAGGTTTAATGCTGACACTAGAAGTGAAGTGCCATGCGATTTTGGATGTATCATTTCACCTCGCTGAGTCTGTTTCCCACCTGTAAAATGGGTCTCATAATGACTTTCCAAAACTTACTAATGATTGAGAGCTGAAGAGTACAGGGGTCATACTTATGCATTCTTCAGTTTTGCCAGAGTCAACTTTCTCACTTTACTTAGTGTATAGAATACTATAAATGTTAAGCTAATGTTGTTGTTTGGTTATCCTAAGTAACTGAGTTTTTAAACATAACCACTATACAATTAATACCAGTTAATGGCAGAGGAGGGGGAAAACTCTGTCTTCCTGGTTCCTGGCCTCTTGTTTAATTCTCTAGAGTATGTCTTTTAGATATCATCATTAATCCTTTCACAGTGTGACTTTTTGAACAAAAATTACTCTTGAAATGTCCATGCTTGCAAATTTTCCCATAGAAGTGTATATTTCCTTTTTATTTATAGGTCTCCTTTTGAATAATTTTCAGCCTCTATCCCATCTCAAAATGTCATGAAAACTGAAATTTTAGGATTGCTAAATCCATATCAAATTGGTTAAAAAAAAAAAGAATTAAAAAATAAAACATACAACTTCTAGTATTTTATATCACACCACCTTTTGTCCAGTTCTACCAAAATCTTGTTGAAATATCATCAGACTCTTGGGTAATTTTAATAAGAGAAAGATTAATTCATTAATGACTTGTTTGTGAAGGCTTTCACAGAGTACGCAATTGAATGATACAGGACCCAAACCTACACACACTGCTCAATGTAGTACTTACTTTTGTGACTGAAATCAGCACAAATGTTTGCACAATTTAGCTCTTTATTTTGTACAATTTATAGTTCTTTTTGGCCCAGTTCATTATAGTTTGTTTCCCTTACCAAACTAATATTGGGTTCAAATGTTCACTGTAATGTCAGGGTCTAATATTTTTACACTCCCCTTCTCCTAATTTTACTGGTTTTCAAAGCCAAGCATTCCATAAATTAGTTATAGTAAGAGGGATTATTGTGGAATGTGATATAATTGGCAACTTATCACTGATGTAGGAGATTCATGTGAACCCTATAGTAATAGTTTCTTATAATTGGAAACGCATGTGTTTTCTGGTGTCTAGATTTGGGAACTTTCCCAGGAAGGATTTCCAGGTTTTTATCTAAGTGTAAAAGACAATATGACTACCTATAAAAGCTGTAGACATGGGAAATAAGTAAAATATTGCTGACAAACATAATCATTTTGTAAGTTTAACTTTTTGAATTATAGTATAGCCTTTAAATATCTGAGAAATTATTAGATCAATTTTAATTTGGTGGTTTATCTGGCTGATATTTTACCAATTCATTTCAAGCCTGCATTTTAAGCATTGTTTGTCTTTACCTTCTCCAGGATTGCTCCTTAACCTGAAAATAATTTAATAAAGTTATGGGCAGAGAGTTCCAGCTTAAGCCTGTATGTCTAACTTCTTTAGCTATTTAATGTGCCTAATTTAATTACAGTAAGGCATTATTGTTTAACTAAAACACAAAAACAGAGTTATACACTAATACATTTATGAAACAGAATTCTGTGAAATCTGGCTTGGGATAAGAAGTTACATGGCACAACTATCTTTTCCATCCATGGCCAGTAGACTGATTTCTGGAAGGATCTCAGAAAGGAAATATGGCTGGAAGTTGTATAGCCTATCAAAACATGCTGTGATCTGAGACTGTCCTGATCCCACAGTTTGCCATCGAGCATGCTTCTCATATTAAAATATCTCTGGAGAAGGAAAGCACAGTTGGCTACCCCAGCATGAGTGCTTTGCAAATATTGTTCTGGAACTGGCTCAGCCTATGACTCACAATGAATATTTTCAGCTCTGGCTCTCACTATACAATAGGAAACAAAAAAAGAAATTTAGTTATTTGCTAGAGCCTAACAGAATATGACTTAATCATCAGACTTCAGACAGTGAGTGTAGAAGAGCTACATTAAAAGTTGTCAGAAATCTTCTGAATTCAGATCTCATGTACCATACGGGTTTTTTTTCATCATACCTGTTATGATAGCAAAAAATGACATACATTATCTGGCTTCTGCAGCCAAGTATATGATTCAAAGTATTTTAGCAGAATGCCTTACAAAATCTGCTTGCCTGCCTGCCTCAATCATTTTCTTAACTAATTAGGAAAGTCTGCCAAGCCTTGTTGGGCTAAGATACTCATTGTTCTCAAGCAAATGTTTCTATTTTACACTAAATTAGGAAGTGTCTGTATTTTAAGTGACTACATGCCAAGATTCCAATGCAGTCAGACCTGCTTAGTTTAACTGAATGTCCAAAGGATCAAGGAGATAACAAACTTAAAAGTATTATTCCCCAGCAAATGAGAACCTGCAGCTCCTGTTTACTCTTGAAGAGAATAGTATTCTTCTTCTTCTGGAGAGATACTTCTCCAGTTCAATTTCCAAACCAGAACAAGAAGAGCTGTAATGGTATAGGAAATAAGTATTTCTCACAATATTTCTGGTTATGATGGTTCCTTGATTCTGTCTCTCTGAAATTGACAAAACTCCCTTGTCTCAGTCATGCAAGATCTGTCAAATCTTACCTTATCTTATCTTTTTATACCATACTCATCACCATGCTATCCGAGCATTTAAAGAGAGGCCACCTGAAAACAAAGTCACTGGAAATCTTTCAAGAAAGCTTGTTTTAGCAACAGTTCTAGTCTAATTTTGTAAAATGAAGACATTTGGGATAATTATCTGGATCCTTCTCCAAACCAAAGCATAGTGCCTACTTCTGCAAACTACTCTTCCCTACTCATAAATAGTTCTAACATTCTGTTTAATGCTGTTAACATTAATTGAATACATGTGATAGGAAGTATGTTCCATTGCAGTGTGTGTTGCACAGCAGAACTATGATTCTGAAACATTGGTGCTGCATTGATTTATTCCTGACAGTAGATTGCAGTCTGGTCATTCAATTTGTAACTAATATAAGACAAGTGCCTATCAACTCTCTCTCTCCTTTTTACCTATATGTTGTATTTCTTTTCCCTACCCTTCATCAGCCTTTGGTCTCAATCCACAAATTATTCCATATGGGCAGATCACTGAGTCTGTGCAGAGCCTTGAATTGGGGTCCATGGGTACAGGGATCTGTCATAGTAGGAGAGCAGGCAGGATATAAATCTTTGTCAAGAACTGTCTTTGGAAAATGAGTACACATCCTTGGATATTAACAAATATAAATAAATACAATCTTTTTTGTTTTGTTCCCCAAGTAACATGAACTGCACAGGACTCGTTTAACAGGGATAATTGCAATGATTTACTCACATTAAGCCTAGATTCTGCTTCACAGAAATGTGTTTATTTCAAAATGCCCGACCAAGTTGTGTTTTATATAGAAAATTAGAATTAATTAACCAAAATCACAGCAGAACTTGAAACATTTTATTGCTAGATCAGTTTCAAACAGCCATCTGTGCTATGTAAGAGAATGTGCCTAAATATAAAGGTATTTGTCTATTTGAATATTCAGCTACAGAAGAGGAACGGGACAGATGATAGGTATATTTGAGTAGCTATTTGCATGTATATGTGATTCTCTTTGAAAATACCCCACTTGTGGTAAATACCAAACTCAGTGCTTGTATTTTTTTGTCACCAATTGCTTGCTGCCTTGGTTTACACATATTGGTTTAATCACAAGCACGCTCTGCATTATGCAGTGTGGCTTTTTTTCATGAACTTTACATCTTGGCTAAATTATTTGTGAGGATGAGATGTAATGTATCCCAAAAAAATGCTAGGAGCCAACTTATTTTGCGGGGGTGGGTGCTTTGATGAATAATCTCTATAAGAACATGTCGCTTGAGGACTCTTCAGGAATTACAGCTTGGGCAGAACATCTGGTTAGTGGGTTTTGCTGATGGAAGCACGTTATACCACCACTCCGAAGACTGGCTGGGCTCCTTATTCATTAGGGATTACCATTCCAGATGATGCCATTGATCTGTAAAGAGCAATGTTAGTTTGGATCATGACTATTAAAGTGATGGCATCTCTACCTGTGTTCTACTGTGTCACTTCAAATGAGATGACGAATATAAGCTGGACTTATGGGTCTAGTTTGAAATGTCTGGGGATTGGTGGAAAGGGATGTTCAGTGAAAGGTCTTCAAGCTCTCTGTTGGTGGAACAGAGCCTGAGTTTTGTTGCACTTCATGGGAGAGTGTAAAAGTCATCTGTTTGATCAGTGCCTGAGGGGTTGAAGGGTAGAGGATTTTTATTGGTGATAAGTTTACCGCCAGTTTGTGGGCTGAAGAGTATTTTGGTTAACATTGGAAAAATAACATAGTCTTTGTTTTTTTTAATAATTGCACATGAGACCAGAGTAGATGGTGATAAAGATGCATTTCAGAAATTGATTAATAACTTATATTAAAGTGAGTTACATATATAAAGTATATTAAAATATTTGCAAACAGCACCCAACTCTCCCTTTTTATTCAACCAATGGTTGTATAGCATAAACTCAGAGAGAGAAGGAAAGAAATTGGCTGCAAATGTAACCCACACGCCTTCTGGGTGTGGCGTTCTGTCCCATCTCGTGGCAGCGAGAGGGAGAAAGAAATGAGTCTGTTCTACAGCCATATGGCTTTTTAGCTCATGCAGTAGAGGCTTGTGCATTTAGCTCCAGAGGTCGTGGGTTCAGTCCTGCCCACTGATGACCGGGGTCTGTCGGTGTTAGATAAAGAGTGCTGGTCAGGGTTGGAGGTAGTTGTGTGAGAGAGATTCCAACACAAAAAGATGATCTCATGTAGACAATGCAGGTGGATGATTTCAGTCTTTCAAAAGTGCAACAAGAGGTCTATAAACTGTGAGTCAACATGTTGCTGGTGTTCATCAAAGCAAAATATACAGTCAGCATCCACAGAGCTAGGAAAGAATTAAGAAAATCAAATTCTATTTCTGTTTGAGATCTCCCTGTTTTGTCGTGCCTACTTTGCACCAAGGAATGACTTCTACACCCCTTCCCCTCTCTCTTTTTTTTTCTTTTCTGCTAGATAGTTGTAACCACAGAGCAATGGGACAATTCCTTTCATTGATCTGTCTTGCAGGAAATTAGTTCATTGTCCAGCTTCATGAGCTGTAAAAAAATAGTTTAGTTTAGATTAAAGAAATGGTTCCCTTTCCTGGGATAGAAATACTGTTGCTTTCCTCTCTCTTTGGGGCAGGCTTGTATTCTAACAGTAGGGCCAGACCCCCAGCTTTGGCCAAGGAGTGCACATCAGAACATGATGGGGGGAGGACAAGCAGCCAGCCATCTTTGCCCTCCCAATGTCTCCAGATGGCTATGCTGCTTCCGTCCTCTGGTGTAGGTTAGAGAAACTTGAGAGCTGTTCCATATTTATGTAGGCTGCCAGCATCCCCAAAGGCTGGTAAGGTAACTGGTGATCACTAGAGCACAAGGAAACACCATTCATATCCTTATGCCAGCCATGGCCCACAGCGAAGGTAGCATAGGAGCTGTTACATTTATCTCTGTGCCACCAAAAGACCAACCTACACTAGCATGATCCTCCCAGAGACAGCTTTGCTGGCTTTAAAGCACTTTGCACATCAGAGCAGCAGAATTCCAGCCAAGGATCTGGGACTAGGCCACACTGGTACTTTGATTCATGCTTGAAGTGCAATTTTTGTATCTTCAACTTATTTTTTGAGTTGTATAATTAATATGGTGACCGGCTATATTACACAGTCTCAGTACTATGTTTATAGTATGTAATTTGTTGTTAGTTAAATAGTCTATCAAAAAATCTGCCCCAGTTATAGATTAAATATTACAATGAGCACCATATATTTACCAATATGCACATTAAATGTTCTAGAATGGATTCTGCTCTGTTACACAGATGTAGATATGCAATAACTCCACTGAAGCCAATGGATGCCAGACTTTGGTCCCTGTATCTACACTAACCCCTTTCCCTTTTTATGGAAATTATCATAAATGACTCAATTCTTCTTTCTGTGGCTGGAAATTAAATTTTATGGATGATCGCTGTGAGAATAATAGATCCAGCTGCATATTTTCCTTCTATGTTTGTTAGCCTTTCTGCTTTTCAGTATCTTGGGTTTTACGGGCAACAGCAATGTAAACACACTCTCATCTCTTTAAATGAAAAGACATAAATGTAGTCCAAGTATCCTTCCTATTTTGTTGTATCCATTTACACAAGTTTTTGCAATGCCAATCCAGTGGGAGTTACATGTGTAATACTCTAATGTATCTACATGAGCTTTGTAGCAATTCACAACATTTTAACTGAGCAAATATTGTGATATAAAACCAGATGCTTTTCTTTTTTTTATGATTCATTTTGACAATTGTGTCTACTTCTCTGTAGATAAATTTTTATTTTACTATGTGGATTTCTTTAGGAAATCTCTGCAAAATTATTTCCTGCTGCATTTTTCACATTGGGGACCAAAATGCATATAGTTAAAATGATTTGGAAAAGGTTTCCCATTTGATATTCATGCTACAAATGCAGTTCATTAACCCAAGCATTTCACAGTGGTTTGGTTGTTTTTTCTATATGCTCCTATTATTAGCATAAAACCATATTTCATTTATTTATAAAATCACTCAATAAGGTTAATCATGTATTCTAACCTGAGTTGTACATCCCTGTGAACAAACACAATGAAGTGTGCTTAATCAAAAGCCCTGATCCAAATGTTGCCCTCAGTTACACCAGTGCAGCCCCATTCAGGGGTGCTGGAACAATTTGTATACTGGTGATGCTGAGACCCATTGAACCAAACTGTAAACCCTGTATATGATGGAAACCACTTCAAGCTGTGTGTGTGTGCGGGGGGGGGGGGTGATAGCACCCCAGCATCCCTAGTTTCAGCACCTGTGGCCCCATTGAAATCAGGTCAGAATGGTTCCTACTGAGGCAGTTATATTAGATGTCAGCTCTTGAAGGCAAGAAATGCATCTTATTCTGTTTAGCAAAAGGCCATGGAAGTGTGGGGAGCGACATACATTGATTTTTTGCTAAAGTTATGCAGGAAACTGCACAAAAATGATTCTATAGGCAGACATTTCTATAGTTGATGCTTTGATTTTAATTGTAACTTAGCCTTTTGTGAGTGTCATTGCTGTTGCTGCAGAGTAAAGTTTTTCCTAAATTATGTAGATTTACTCACGGGCCGTGCTTAAAATAGTGTTGAAGAGAAACAAGCTGGTGCATTGCCCTTAAAGAAGGGGGGAACTTAACTCCAATATGTACTTGGCAAAAGACTGGATTAGTTGATATATTTTTTTTTCTATAATAGCTATCCCATTGCTAATACTATCTTGGTGGGCAAGAACAGCTGAAACTTCTTAAAAGTGGAGGGACCACTGGTACCCGAACTGTGACCACACCTTTCCTTGTGTCACCCCTTCCCCCTGAGGCCCCACCCCCCCTTTGCTCTTCTCCCCTTCTCCCCCCACCACCCACCCTTATGGTCTGTAGAAAGTGGGAAGGCCATGGCCCCCTGTCACCCTCTGTTGTGTCGCTCCTGTTGGAGGATATATTTCTAGAATGCAAACTCCAGACATTTATTGTAGCTCTGTTGAGTGAGGAGCAGCCAGGAAGTTCTCCAAGAGCAGAGAAAGTCTGGAGCTAGCTGCAAAGCTGAGCAGACCTTAGAGATGTTCCTCTGTAAAGCCAGAAGCCTGTCTTGTCCCCAAAAACTCGATGCACAAGAAAAGCCCCTTAAGAATTTGAGTAGACCTAACTGTCTTTGTGCATATATTGTATCTGAATCTCAAGAGAGTATAAGTGAACTTTGTAGCATATTTAGCTATGAACAATAACTGCTATTGTAATGACAGGTTTCAGAGTAGCAGCCGTGTTAGTCTGTATTCACAAAAAGAAAAGGAGTACTTGTGGCACTTTAGAGACTAACAAATTTATTTGAGCATAAGCTTTCGTGAGCTACAGCTCACTTCATCGGATGAAGTGAGCTGTAACTCACGAAAGCTTATGCTCAAATAAATTTGTTAGTCTCTGAAGTGCCACAAGTACTCCTTTTCTTTTTGCTATTGTAATGCTGACAAACCCCAGTCATAGGTGGACGGGATCGAATCTGGGACCTCTGAAACTTAGCGTATGAGCCTCTACTGCATGAGCTAAAAGCAACATGGTTCTTAGCTAAGGCTATAGTAGACTCATCAATCTCTAGCTGGGCTAGGTGCCACTAGAGGGGAATAGAGCTCCACACCAAGTAGGCATGGGTTGCACTAGGACTTTGTTTGCTGCATGTTTTAATCTCTAAAGATTCTTCAGAGATGGACATTTTGGGACAGATTTTCAAATATCTGTGGACAGCTAAAGATGCTTCTTTAGGCATGGTGAATCTATTGGCAGAGGGCTGTCCCCGGTGGTCTCACCTGTTCTTCACTGGCCAGCTGTTTGTTTTTCAGCCTATCTGTAAATTCTATATACTTGCATGAAGTAGCTTCCACAAGAGGAAGGAGCATAGTATATGTAGGCTAGCAATAAACTTGCCCTTTGGAGATGATGAATGAGAGATTTGAGTTTTTAGGTACATGAATGCACATAATACTAATCTAAATCACACTCCTAGTGAAGAAAAAATTGAGCAGTTTCATGCTTTTGGAGAGGGAGTCCGGCACTTGGCAAGCAGTAGAGAAAATACTTTTTTCTGTTCTCTAATCTATCAGAGCAAGCAGTCACTATTAGACTTGGCAGACATCACGCAACCTAAAGAGTTGTGAAATTTATACCTCTTCACCATGTGTCACTACATTATGTAATCCAGTAGGGCATAAATATGAAAAATCATTGTTTTGTAAAAATCATTTTTGGTGTATTTTGCTATTTCATGATGCAGTGAGCCACAAACGTATGCTGTGCATTTTAAGACAAAGCTTTTGTCACTAAGGTATAATGTTGAAATTAAATATACTGCTTTGTTGACCCATGTGCTCTCCAAGCTATTTCAGCAAAAGTCCACTGTTTCCATTTAGTAGTTTTATGAAGTCCCATCCCCAAATTTCCGACCTTATTCAGCTTAATGCACAGGCTTCACTTTAAAAATGGATTTGATTGCCGTATATAGTTGAGTATGTTCTTTTGAAAGTATAGGCTTAACTTTCAAATGTTGACCCTACATTAGACAGCTACTATTCTGCATTTGAATATGCAGACCCCAACTTTGGTGCCTAAAATGAATATTTGGTTACTGATAGAAATTCCCAAACATGGAACTGGCAGTTAAATCTGAAAGTTGGTTGTGAGCATGAACATGTATGTGAGAGAGACTTTAACAGGAAGTGGTGTCATTTCTTCTGTTGGACCATTTGTTAGTTTCTCCTTTTATATGGGGCTACATATTTCGAAATTCATTTTTGATTAATCATGATTTATTTGAAAAAAATGTACAGCAGTTCTTTTTGGATTCAGTTTCATCAAGAACTTCAATGCTAATTTGTGCATGTGGGTACAGTTTATGGCAAAATTAGGTTAGCTTTATCAGTATTCTTTGTGTTACAGTTATGGAATACTCAACTAAATCTGATCTGCTAAACTTCTAGCCGACAGTCATTTTTCAAAATCATATATGTTTTCCTGGATTTTGTTACTTGTTACTTTGTTACTGCCATTAACCTAACTAGTAGGGATGCTTCTTGCAAGCACTTCTTTGGGCAGTTTCTTCTACATGCATTAGTTCTCATAATACTTGCTGCTAATTACGGTGCAATTAAAGCATATTACACATACACATTTAGTCTGTCATTTAACTTCAGATTAACAGATTTTCATACGTATGAAGTAGAAATAATGCTCCAAGGATATGCAAAATAATCTTCTTTAAAACTTCAATTATTTCTAAAAAGGGGAAAACTTCTTATAAACTTTTTAATGTAAATTTGAAGTGAATTTAAATGCAAAATCTGTAACTTTTAAATAACGTGATAGCACGCAAGATGAGCCAAGCAAATTCTACTCAGTGCTGCAGTCTGTCCAGGACAGCTACTTAAATAATGTCAACTGGCATCGTTCCACTGAAATCTGTGGAGCTGTGCTGTTTACAATGAAGATGTGACCCTCCATTCTTAACTTTCCTCTCTACTTGTCTGTTTGACAGTTTGAGGGTTCTGTGTGCTTGTGAGTGTTTTCTGCCTTTTGTTGCTGTGTATGATGCCCCATTTGAAACATAGCATTGTTAAAGCAAATAGGTGCAGTGATAAAATACTAGCTAAATCATCTTAAGTTTCTTAACTACATTGAATTTGTGCTGAAATGATCTCAAAATCAATAACTGGCAGAGGGAAAGCAAAGCTACTATATAAAGCAGGCATTCTTGTTTCATAGACAGAATCCCTTACTCAGCACTGCAGTTGCAGAAAGCATCTGGATTGGAAGGCTATGGTTTGAGAATATCTGGCGCTCTTATTAAATATTCGTATACTCCTGAGATGCTCAGTTGGATGCTACCGTCTGATGTAAAATTGCTTAACGCATGAAGTAAATAAGACTTATGTAGGCATAATTAACTATACTAGGCTACACTTCGGTAATCATAGGCTCAGATATGGGGATGCATCTTCACTTGTTGAAATTACATCTCTTAATCCAGCACTTGATGCGTCATTCAGCTATGGACTAATTTAAAACTAAAACTTGAATTAAAAGTGATGCCAGTAGTGTAAATTGTTACACCCCAGGAAACCTAGTCAGTTAAAAATTTAAATCTCTAGGTTGGGGGGGTGGGAGGTGGAGGAAACCCAGGGTCTTAATCCATGTGACTCAAACAAACTTGCAATCCCAGTCACCACAGGTAAATTAGGGGAAACATTGATTTAGAAAACATGTGCTGTGCTCCACTGTAGAAATCTGGATTTCATATGTAATTTTTTTAGCACACTTAAGTTGATGCTGACTAGTGCCAACTAGAAGATTTAATAAAGAGTTTAACTTTATGCAGCTCAAGCCAGCTCTGCAAACACATGCTTTCCTGCTGAGATCAGAATGAAAATCAAGTGCAGTATGCAAGAGCCAGACTGTACAAGCAAGCTTGTCTACATGGATCTCTCAACTGACCTCACTTATTATTTTGATGGGCAGAGTTCCATGACTATAATCACTGCAACGAGTGTTCACCCAGTGCTCTGTTCCAAACCCCATCATACTTGTTACAATGTCAATTATTTTAACATACCTCTTCATCTGCAAGCTGGCCTGTTCAGTAAATTGCCACATTTACCTTCCAAATTATAAACCTCCTGCATACAATAAAATGATCAACACATCTTGCATGTGATTTTATATTTCTTACTTGGGATTTAGCCACAATCAGCCCTAAAACATCCTCTTAATAAAAAGAGTGCAAATTAATAGATTATGTAAGAGTCCTGTATTATTCATCAATTCCCTTTCAGGATGCTTTCTAAAATCTATATTTGGACAGTTTGGGCTAATACAGAATGAGTTGAATATGACGAGGGAGTTGGAAATATGCTTCTCTATTTTGAGCCAAGAGTCTTTCTAACTTTTTTATCTAGTGCTGCATGTTGACGAGAGAGGACTGAGTAATGGTAGAACAATACATCCTCCTGCAGCATATTGAAGCCAACTAAATCCTTTGTTCCTGGCCCAGCAGGGACTGGGAGCCCCGTGAAGACAGTTTGTTGGCCTTCTGGAGGGGAGGGTGTGCATCCTGTGGGTCTGGGTGGTTCCAAAGCTGCAATGACATGCTCCTGAGGGAGCCATATACACATCTGTTTAGCCAGAGGAACTGTGTGAAGTCCATAAAAGATGAGGAGCCTCCCATAACCATGGCCATACAGCAGCCACTTGCTAAACTCAAGGAAATCTTCCTCCATTCCCAAATAAATATGACAAGGAAAAAGAGTTTTTGTTGTTTCTGAAGAGGCACATGGAGTTAAAAAGTATCCGGTCTGGAGCACTTGATCAAGAAGATGTTGGGGCAGAAGGATGTCCATTCCCAAGGTTCTAGTGTAAAGGGAACAGGGGAAGCCTGGTGATAGCAAGTAATGGCAGGAATAGGGGATCTCGGGCTGCAAATATTCTACAGGGCTGAGAGAGGAAAAGAGGTTAAAAGAAAAGGGACCATCACTGACCATGACAATATAAGAGGATACATACACAATGTAGCATGCCGTAATACTTTGGATAACTCTACCAAGTCTGATAGAGCTTTCTAGGTTGGAATAAAAGGGGTTATGATTCGGGGCGGGGGGGGAGGGTTTCTGTTTTTTCATCTTTACTCATTAAGATGAATTATTAAACAATTCAGAAAGGGGCAAACCATGCCTGCTCACCAATAGGCCTGAAGGTAACAAATCCAGGGCAGTCCCACTACACATTGTGAAGGCTGAGTACCAGGAACCTACATGGGAGTTCCCTTCATGAACTCATTTGCAGAGTTCCTGCAATAGAAGAATGAGAGTGGGCTGTCAATTTGTGGGCAAATCATTTAGTCCTCTCCTGTAGAAGGGGATTGTACCTCATCTGAGAGCTACTTCAGCCTCCAGGCGGTAGCAGTCTCTGTAGTACAGCTCAGCTTCTTTTTCATGGCTATGGAATATGATCTGTCTCCCAACTCCTGCAGATTTCCTCTGATGTCTGTGTTACTCAGATTTGGAATAGGGACTAGGATTTGGCCACAAAAGAGGATTCTGATATATCTTTCCAAGATGTCATAACATTTTACTGGAAAACTGTTTATGAAAATGCCTACCCGTTTCTTTTAATCACTCTCTCTCCAAGTGAAAAAGTTGACTTTACAGTTTCCTGTAAGAAGGTGCAGAAGATTGACTGTAAAATCTGACTTGTGAACCACATTTTGAGTTCTGTGATAAAGCGATAACTTCATATTCAGCAGTATACTTTTACTGTACTTTATATAAGCCCTTGTATGTTTGCTTCTTTAGTTGTTAGTCTGTTCACCATACGCACAAATGCAGAATACGTCTGGCATTGGCCCTCTTTTCCGGTCATCTTTCCTATTCTAAAATAAATACAGAATGGACAGTGGTGTACTTAGCAAACAAAGTTCATTCTGTTCAAAGTGATGAATAATGCATCCTCTTTAATATTTGATGATGCACAATTATTAATACAATATACGTTTGGTTTGTCCGACCTCTTAGATATAAAACCTTTCTGTTCTCCAGCAGTGTTATGTAATTGACATGGTCTTAGCCTTGTCACATCTGTGCTAAAAGCTCCACTTTGGAATATTGGAAGTTCATGCAAGAATATCACTGGGCTGTATAAATAAGTCTTGGCTGAAAATGTTAAGACCCTGAACAATTCCCTTGTGAAAGAAGAGGAGGCCCTGAGGCTGAATGATACGAATGCTCCCAAATGAAATGTCCCAAAGAGAATTCTCTGGTATACAGTAGGAACTCAGTAGAATAGATTATATTCTAATCCAGTTTTTATACCATGTCCATCCCATGGTATCTAAGATCCAAGAAATCAGGGCAGAAATGCTTACACATAGACATTGCAAAACACTCTGATATTTAAACAAAACATTTTTATGGAAGGCCTGATGTCTTGGGGTTTTGATAAAGGAATACAGAGCCCTTCACTTATACATCACTTGTCTGAATCTGGCCCTCATTTGGTAGAACCCAAATATCATTAATGGCAGGCAGTTTTTTGGTCACCTATATGACTTGAATTAGCTATTTGGATTAAATTGTAGTGAACTCTGTTATATGGATATTGATCTCAAAGGCCCAAACTGTTAAAGGTGTTTGCAAACTTTCTCACTGTCCAAAATCAAACAGTGATAAATAGATTTGGGATTATTTTTAAACAGAGCCCTTGGTTTTCCTCAGTTGCTTGGCAAACACCCAAAAGCATTCATTCAAATTAAAAGTTTATTGATTAAACACAAGAAAGAACAAGAAATCAAAACAGGCATTTATATTGAAAGTTGGTTGAGTGATTATGCAAAACATACTTAGTCAAAGCCTTTAAAGCCTTTCTCCTTTTGGAGGCAAAATACCAGAGTGTCTTATTTTCAGAACAAGCTTTCTTTGATGAAAAGGAAAGAGCTAATTTTACTCTATCCTGATGCATAGGGGACATTTACTTATCCTGTAAACAGACAGACAGACAGAAGGTGGAGGAGAGACAGGGTAGAAAAGATGGGTGAAATATGGCTTTTATTGATGTTTTTGGAAACCCGGACTGCTAGTTAGTTATAAGTGAATGCTTTGGCTGCCAAGTTAACCAGGACACCTGCTGCTTGGACCCTGGTTTACAATCTGGTCAGGGAGGTCATCTAACTGGATCTAGACTTTTTCGACAAGGCAGGGTTGGGTGAATACAGCATAATTCAGTGCAGGATTTGATAAAAAGCCAAGAGGATGAGAGAGAGGCTAGGAGGAAAGGAAGGGAGGCAGAAAATAACACAACTGCCAATTAGATATTCCCACTGATGGGCCGAGAGTAGGCTGTCATGATAATATGATGACTTTCAGCACTCACAGGTGAACACAAATTTCCTTGAACAAGAAGGTGGTCAGCTGGCCTTCCTCTTAGGAAGAAATGAGTCAAGAGATGCATCAATGCAGTGCTGGCATTTTGGGAGAGGAGCAGCTATTCAAAGTGGGATGGGAGATGAGAGAGAGAGAGAGAGAGAGCTGTGATCTGAACTTCACTTTTGCTTTTTTAAAAAGTCTCTTTAAGGAACCCAAAAAGGGAAAAACCGGACATCATAGTTCATCTCCTTAATTGTTTTGTCCACCAGTTAGACCAAAATTGGTGTGATGGATATTAGGACTATCAACTTCTGGATCTACATTTTTTTTTTTAAACCAAGCATAATTTGAACCATTTTTTGGATTATATCACATGGCCTTTTTTGTTTAAACTAATCCAGCTTCTTTGTCTGGTTCTTTTGTACTTGTTGCAACATTCAGTGTTGTAAATAATATGAGCTATTTTTCATGGTTATTGTAACATCCTATGAACTTGTACAGACCTTTTACATTTGGGATGCACTTTGTAGGCCCAATAGTCATAACCACCCCTGTTCACATCACTAAAACCATTATTTGCAGTTACAACGGGGGGGCAGAGGATTGAATGAGCTCTGGTAAAGCCCACTCTTTACCCTTCAGGGAAGTCCCTTCTCATCTGGACTGAGTCACCATTGGAATGTTTGCATTGCTGTTGCCTGTTCTGAGGATAACCAGAGGAATTCAGTCTCCAGGACTGTCAACTTGGCACATTTCTAGTACTTAATTTATGTTAGCAAGAAACAATAATTGAGAGCAAAACTGATTACATCCATTTGGGGAAGGGATGTGGGAAAACATTTAACTATGTTTAAACATATCTAAATTTAGTTCGAGCTTCTGAGGGGCAAGGGTAGGAACTCACAACCTCATACCACAGCTTCCTGTTTTTTTTCTGGCTATCCTTTTTCTGAATGAAGTTTCAGGATGGATGTGACCTGTATTCACACCATACACACTATTGTAATAACTTTTGTACAAACTATTCCTTGTGAGGTATCATTTGAAAATTAATAACTCGCTGGTCAATAATATGATGGTGAAATATATATAGCAACATTATAAGTAAAGTTATAAACATAAGCTGAAATTAGGGCTGAAATATGTTTACCAGACAAGTCGGGGTAAACCAGTTTCTCAAAGACAAAGGACAAGCTGATGCATTTAGCTAGGTTGATGGGCCATCACCTATCAAGTGACCGTTCGTTGGCAAGAAAGGAGGGACAGGAACAAACAGATTTTAGCTAACAGCATGCAACCTCTTTCATCATGAGACTCCATGGCTCCATCCTCACAGTGAGAATGAACTTTATCTCAGGGTAACCCTTAAGAAAATGCATCTCAAATGGGGAATTAGACTATAAAGTGAGGGGCAAAAACACCCCAAAGTATCTCTCTCTCTCTCTCTCTCTCTCACCCACCTAAGACGACAAAAGGAAGCAGATATTAGATTTTGGGAGAGATCCTGACCTGAAATTTGGTCAGCCCTGTTGTTGGGAGCCTGTTGTAAGGTTTTTATCTTGAAGCAAATCCACTTTAAGTTTGAGCACTGGAAAGCATTATATCTTTATTCTTTCTGTAACCATTTCTGACTTGAATGCATTGTACTTGTCCTCACTTAAAATCTATCTCTTTGTAGTTAAATAAACTTGTTTTATTCTTTACCAGTGTTGTGGTTAAACTGGGCTGTGTGGTAACTCAATTTAAAGTAGAAAACTGGTGTCTATTGTTCCCTTATAGGGGTCATGGACCGAAAATATCTGAACTGTCCAGGAGAGGGCTGGAAAGTGCAGAACACATGGGGGAGGGGGAAGATTCGGGACTGGGAATGTATTGGGGTTACCCTGCAAGTGGTAACCAAGGCTGGGGAAAACCAGAACATGACTGGAACGTGCTGGCAGGCTATGGCTAAAGACAAACACTCAGGGTTTGATCTGCATGCTGATAGGCTGATTGTAAGGGGCTCAGGTTGGGAGCTACAGCAGCAAAGCATTGTAAGGCACCCCAGGTTACAGGACAAGGGTGACACAACCCCTCATTGGTCTGGATTGCACCCCGGAATGTCATAGTGGATATTAAGTGCCTTTGAGCAAATCAAGCGAAACACATGGCAACGACAAGAAAAACTGCCAAACCGCCAAGTAACAGATGGATAACAATAGTTCTAGAGTGGATGTGAAAAAATTGGAAGATGCACCCTCGTTATAATGTTGAAAGGGTGAAAAATCTTATGTTTTTCTAAATAATGGGGGTGGCATTTGTTTAGTGGTGCACTGACAAAAGGTGATCATGATGATGAGCATGATAGTCCAGCTCAAGTTTCAATGCAGATTTCTAAATCTTTAATTGGGTTTTGCTCATGCACAGAAATAGAGATGATCAGAGTAATCTCAAAGGTTTCAGAGTAGCAGTCGTGTTAGACTGTATTCACAAAAAAAAAGGAGTACTTGTGGCACCTTGGAGACTAACAAATTTATTTGAGCATAAGCTTTCATGAGCTACAGCTCACTTCATCTGCTGCATCAAAAGTTTTGTCACAGCTAATATATCTGATTAGTAAATAGAATAGGTATTTTCATAGCCTGCAGATCAAGTGTCATATTTTCTAACCTAGGCACCATCTTTTATGATCAGAGATGTGAGTTTACTGGCATAATGGTGTTATTCCTACAAATTCTATTCTGTATTTGTATGACTTACATCTGTTCCCTTGACCAGTCACTTTAGTCATATTGCCTTGTACTGTGGTTGGGTCAGATCTCACAAGACAAAGTGGTTTGAGCAGGATCCATTCTTTGATGGTAGACCTCCAAGCAATGTCAGGGTGTTGCAGGAAGTGGTGTTGGTGATTCAAGATGTAGCACTCTTTTTATTGGGTCATTACTTAACAAGTGCCCTGGAATGCTGTCAGAGGGCAGTGTTGTTGGAGGCACGCTCTTTCAGGTGAGATGTACACAGATTTGGTTCTGAACACTTGTGATCATTAATGATCCTTTTTGTAAGAGTTAAGGAGATCATCCCTGGTTTCTTTGCCAAATTCCAGCGTAGGCGAAGAAGACATTCTACTTACCTGTATCTCCTCTCTGCAGTTTCAATTGTATAAGATACTCTTCATATGCTGTCCTAAACCATTGTAAAAAGAAAAGGAGGACTTGTGGCACCTTAGAGACTAACAAATTTATTTGAGCATAAGCTTTCGTGAGCTACAGCTCACTTAATCGGATGTATGCAATGGAAAATACAGTGGGGAGATTTTATATACACAGGGAACATGAAACAATGGGTGTTACTATACACACGATAATGAGTGAGCAGGTAAGGTGAGCTATTACCAGCAGGAGAGAGAAAAAAACCTTTTGTAATGATAATCAAGGTGGGCCATTTCCAGCAGTTGACAAGAACATCTGAGGAACAGTGGGGGGTGGGAGGGGAATAAACATGGGGAAATAGTTTTACTTTGTGTAATGACACATCCACTCCCAGTCTTTATTCAAGTACTCCTTTTCTTTTTGCGGGTACAGACTAACATGGCTGCTACTCTGAAACCTAAACCATTGTGTAGTTAGTGTTAAACTGTTCTCATGTTTCATCCCACTGGTGTGTGAAGTAGACTCTGCTTGTATATCCCTTACCCAATCTCACTGAAGTATTCTGACTGAAGTTCGTTTAATGCTTGAAAAGAGCTTTGAGATCCTCTGATGAAAAGTGTCATGATACTTATTACTTTTGGGAATTGAGCCACACTGCAGCGGGTTACCAGGTATTGGCTGCATATTCAAGAAAGCCATCGAGTGGTGACTGGCCAAATATTAAAGCAGATTTAAGCAGTTAACAGCATTTCTAATCCTGTAGTTCTTCCCTCTAGATGTACATTTCCTGAATATTACACAACTGAGACTCAAGCTAGGATCCATTCGGAGTTGCATTAAGCCAGTTTGGGTCAGCTTGGAATCATGCTTTGCACCAGAACATATAATCACAATAACGCCATAGACTTTCGAGAAACTTCTTCCAATACAGCTGTGTTTTCTTCCATCTTCTAACTAGAGATGGCCCACACGACAAAATTTTGGTCTGCAGCTAAACTTCCTGAACATTTGTGGGTATTATGATCTGGGGCTTCAGTTTAGGCCCATCTCTATGTAGTAGGTTTTAACAAACATGCTATCTCAGGGGTGGCCAACCTGTGGCTCCGGAGCCACATGCAGCTCTTCAGAAGTTAATATGCGGCTCCTTGCAGAGGCACCGACTCCGGGGCTGGAGCTACAGGTGCCAACTTTCCAGTGTGCCAGGGGGTGCTCACTGTTCAACCCCTGGTTCTGCCACAGGCCCTGCCCCCACTCCCCCCTTCCCACCCCTTTCCCTGAGCCTGCCGTGCCCTTGCTCCTCCCCCTCTCCCCAACCCCAGATCCTCCTGCAGGATGTGAAACAGCTGATTGGGAGGTGTAGGGAGGGAGGGGGAGGCTCTGATCCGCGGGGCTTCTGGTGGGTGGGAGGCGCTGGGAGCAGGAGGGGGGGCTGCTGACATATTACTGTGGCTCTTTGGCAAAGTACATTGGTAAATTCTGGCTCCTTCTCAGGCTCAGGTTGGCCACCCCTGTGCTGTCTTGTTATCCACAGCAAACATGAAATAACCCAGCATGAAGGTAGACTCTTCCCAGGTCATTTTAGGAGTTACAGCTCTTCAGAACCTTCTGAAAATTCCTGTTAGCAAATCCCTCAATTTGAGAAACAAAGAAATGAGTGACTGCTGGTCTCCCTGCCCTGTAAATCTGAATTTTATTGGCTTTCCAGATTTAAATCGGAGCCTTACAGAACATTACAGTTTGTGGTTTAGCTCCCTTTGTTTGGTTTATTTTGGTTTACAGTCAGTGTTTTTTTAAAAAAAGAAAGCATTAACCAGACCCAATTGGTATGCACATATTTGTGTGTGAGAGAGCGTTTTGAGGTTTTTGTGTTTTACTGTGACAATTTGAAGCATGAGATTAGTTGGCAATGAGTGTTCTGCTAACATATAAACAGCTGCATTAAAATTACATTAGGAGACTTTTGACAAAGCAAGAAAAGGAATATCATTCAAATGCAAGACTTGTAAAACACACTAGAAAGAAAGCAGAATTTCTGACCCTGGTGGCTATAATGTGTTTTTTCTTCTTAGGTCAAACTCTATCATTACAAGGAAGTAGTTACAGTGGAGGAAAATTCTTGGTACTTATTTGCTAATTTTCACACACAATTCTTGCAGCCTTGTGGAGTGGCTGGAGAAGCTTCATAGTTGAGGTTGAAACTAGTTTTTCATTATAAAGCCAATTTTTAATCTCCCCTGCTGGTAGCTTTTTCCCAAATGAAAAAAATCTCCCTGAAATTTTACTGGTAGTTCTCATTTAGTGCTGAATTTATATAAATTTTACAAAACTTCCCAGAACCAGATTTTGTTATGCTGTTTTCAGCTTTAGCTGTAGTTGTTTTAAAAACACTTTCATGGCTCCTCTTCATATCCCTAAAATATGTTTTGGCCTCGAAACACTAAGTGTATTTTGCATAGCTGTCTTCACCGAGGGAGAAGTGCCTTGTAGTGTTTCGGGGAGGGATAAAATGGTATATAAAAAGTGTTTTAACTGTATAAAGAGTAGATTTTACAATAGAAATATTTGTAAACTATAAACTGAACTACTAACTTCAGCTGATAGGATGAGCCACATGTTGGAAAGGGGCGGAGATAAGAGAACAGGGAGAAATGTGATGGAGCAGGTTAGTCTAGGAATGGGCACATGGGTTGTGTATGGAGAAGAAAACATGGACTGGAGGATTCATGGATCTGTGCTTTCTTGTGTTTGCAGATCTCTCCCTCATTCTGAGGCACGTGGTGGGATTTGTGACAGCGGTGGAACATTGATGGAGGGTTTACAAAGGTTGTTGGCGGTCCCAGGAGCATAGGGAAGGGGAGCATGTGAAGGCAAGGGAGAGAAGGCATGGAAGAAATATATGGCATGAATAAAAGGGCTACATCCTTTCTACATGTGGAATTCAGACTGTGAAGTAAAGCTCTGCAGTGCAGTCTGGAGAAAACCTTGTTCTAACAATTCACTTTTCTTATTGAATGATATTCTTATTTCATTTACAATATTGATTAATCACATGCAACAAAAACCTGTCAGACTAAGTCCACTGATACAGTTACACTTTTTTCTACAGACTGTCTCTTATTTGCAACCATCCTATCAGCTATACACATGTTGAGGCTTCTCCATACAAATCATCTTTCTCTTTTCCACTCCAGCTACATTAATATTACTAGGCCTAACAACCTATGTTGATTACATCCAATTATCTATAATGCTTATTGTTGGCACTAATGTATATCATAGGGCTTTAGTCTGTAAAAATCATTACACAATATGCAACTTCAGTTAATAAATAAGAAATGAAATATAATTTACAAATGCTACTACTCCATTGGAATTATGAGTCATATAATTTAAAATAAATTTTAAAAAAATCCTTTTTGTCCTCTAAGATCCCATCACTTTAACTTCTCTGAAGTAGCAATATTTGTAGGCCCCTGCTGTAGTATTGCTGTAAGAGCCAGGACTAAGTGGTAAACATGATGGGTCAACTCTACATCTTCTGTTAAGGGTTTTCACTAAGAATGTTTTCATACAGATGTGTCAGTTACTAACATGGCAGGAAACATTTGTTTAGCATTCGGGATGCAGTCTGACCTTTAGCAGGGGGTAAGGGATGGTATTTCCCTTGAAGATTTTTTTCTCTGGGATTTTCTGCTCTTACATACCGAGTATTTAGAATGCCCCACTAATGTAAAAATAAATTAGACCAGTCAGTACCTTTCATGGTTTTATATTACTGGCAGCCCTTGTGAATCATTTGGGAGAATTGTTCAGCCAGACCTGCAGTTATACAGGTAAATCCTCCAAAGCCTACGGCATGTCTAAGTTTAATAGGTTTTGTTTTTTCCTGACAAGCACTTTAGATATCAGTGAGTTTACACGCTTTTCAAAATGGGGCTGTCACCACCTCCTTCTGTCTTCTCTTACCCAATGGCTTTTTCTCTTTAACCTTTTTCCTCTGAAAGGAAGTGATGTGAATCCCCTAAGAACCAGGGCCTGTGATCTAGTAACTTCCGTTAGTTGCCAGAAGAAAGCCTCGTCTACCTCATCCCCCTGATCCGTGGTCTATAGCAGACTTCCACCATGACATCACCCTTGTTGCTCACACTTCTAAGCTTAATCCAGAGAGACTCAGGTTTTTCTGCAGTTTCATACCGGAGCTCTGAGCAGTCATACTGCTCTCTTACATACAATGCACCTCCCCCACCTTTTCTGCCCTGCCTGTCCTTCCTGAACAGTTTATATCCATCCATGACAGTACTCCAGTCATGTGAGTTATCCCACCAAGTCTCTGTTATTCCAATCGCATCATAATTCCTTGACTGTGCCAGGACTTCCAGTTCTCCCTGCTTGTTTCCCAGGCTTCTTGCATTTGTGTAGAGGCACTTGAGATAACTTGCTGTTTGTCCTACATTCTTGGTATGAGGCAGGAGCCTTCCCCTCTCCTGCCCGTGCTTCCTCCCAGTATCCCACTTCCCCACTTACATCACCATAGACTTCATAGTGTTTTACAAAGGTGGGTAATATCACCCCAATTTTGAAGATGGGGAAACTGAAGTACAGAAAGATTAGGTGACTTCCCAATGGTTTTAAAAAGAAAAAAAAAGGCAAGCCCTTGATAGATCTGGGAGCATGCTGCCTTTATTACAGAGGTGAAAATACATACACAAATAAGAATGGTGTGCTATTCTTGATCTCCTACAATATTACAATGGTTAAATATTATTCTCCCAATGGAGCAACTTCAAGGACTGTAGCAAAAAAAAGTTTGTTTCAAATAACTGTTTTACCAAAGTTCACCAACTAGCAACAGCAAACAACCTTTACTCTGTTTCCAGTCTGATAACAAGTCTCACCAGTTGGCAGTTTGTTTTCTTTCCTGCTGTCTAGCCTGACTGAAAGAGCACTTGATTATTTAGAAGGCAGTAACAGGCATAAGCAATACTTCAACAAAAAAAACTTCAAAAACAGACTCCAACGAGAGACTGCTGAATTGGAATTAATTTGCAAACTGGATACAATTAACTTAGGCTTGAATAGAGACTGGGAGTGGATGGGTCATTACACAAAGTAAAACTATCTCCCCATGTTTATCCCCACCTCCACCCCTCACTGTTCCTCAGATGTTCTTGTCAACTGCTGGAAATGGTTCACCTTGATTATCACTACAAAAGGCCCCCTCTACCCCCTGCTCTCCTGCTGGTAATAGCTCACCTTAAATGATCACTCTGGTTACGGTGTGTATGGTAACACCTATTGTTTCACGTTCTCTATGTATATAAATCTCCCCACTGTATTTTCCACTGAATGCATCCGATGAAGTGAGCTGTAGCTCACAAAAGCTTATGCTCAAATAAATTTGTTAGTCTCTAAGATGCCACAAGTACTCCTTTTCTTTTTGCAAATACAGACTAATACGTCTGCTACTCTGAAACCTGTCATCATGCAAGGCACTGAATTTAGCCTATGGAGTGGAAATCTATCAACTTCATGAAAAAACTCATATAGATACAGACAGACATCATCTTCCTTTCCAAATGCAAACAGATGGACATCATACCAAAAGGAATGAAGGTAAAAAATCCATTACAATCTACATACCACACAGACTATGCTGACAGCTTGTGCCACACGCTCTCAAAGAAACTGCGGAACCACCTGATCAACATCCTCTACAGCAAACAGGGAAAGATTGAGAATGAGCTCTCAAAACTGGATACTCTCATAAAAAAACAACCTTCCACACAAACTTCCTCATGGCTTGACTTTACAAAAATTAGACAAGCCATTTACAACACACACTTTGCTTCTCTACAGAAGAAAAAGGACACTAAACTATCTAAACTACTATATGCCACAAGGGGCCACAACAGTGGTTCCCTTAACCCACCCAGCAATATTGTTAATCTATCCAACTATACTCTTAGCCCAGCAGAAGAATCTGTCCTATCTCAGGGCCTCTCCTTCTGTCCCTCCACCCCCATGAACATGATACAGTTCTGTGGTGGCCTAGAATCCTATTTTCGATGCCTCCAACTCAAGGAATATTTCCAACACACCTCTGAACAGCATACTAACCCACAGAGAGCTTCCTACAAGACTACAAAAAGAACGATTCTGGATGGACTCCTCCTGAAGGTCGAAACAACAGACTGGACTTCTACATAGAGTGTTTCCGCCGACGTGCACGGGCTGAAATTGTGGAAAAGCAGCATCACTTGCCCCATAACCTCAGCCGTGCAGAACACAATGCCATCCACAGCCTCAGAAACAACTCTGACATCATAATCAAAAAGGCTGACAAAGGAAGTGTTGTCGTCGTCATGAATAGGTCAGAATATGAACAAGAGGCTGCTAGGCAGCTTTCCAACACTACTTTCTACAAGCCATTACCCTCTGTTCCCACTGAGGGTTACCAAAAGAAACTACACCATTTGCTCAAGAAACTTCCTGAAAAAGCACAAGAACAAACCCCTGACCTGAGGTATTCTATCTGCTACCCAAGATCCATAAACCTGGAAATCCTGGATGCCCCATCATCTCAGGCATTGGCACCCTGGCAGCAGGATTGTCTGGCTATGTAGACTCCCTCTTCAGGCCCTACGTTACCAGCTCTCCCAGCTATCTTCGAGACACCACTGACTTCCTCAGGAAACTACAATCCGTCAGTGATCTTCCTGAAAACACCATCTTGGCCACTATGGATGTGGAAGCCCTCTACACCAATATTCTACGCAAAGATGGACTACAAGCCATCAGGAACAGTATCCTCAATAATGTCACGGCAAACACGGCTGAACTTTGTCACTTTGTCCTCACCCACAACTATTTCACATTTGGAGACAATGTAGACCTTCAAATCAGCGGCACTGTGATGGGTACCCGCATGGCCCCACAGTATGCCAACATTTTTATGGGTGACTTAGAACAACGCTTCCTCAGCTCTCGTCCCCTAATGCCCCTACTCTACTTGTGCTACATTGATGACATCTTCATCATCTGGACCCATGGAAAAGAAGCCCTTGAGGAATTCCACCATGATTTCAACAATTTCCATCCCACCATCAACCTCAGCCTGGACCAGTCCTCACAAGAGATCCACTTCCTGGACACTACGGTGCTAATAAGCGATGGTCACATAAACACCACCCTATACCGGAAACCTACTGACCGCTATTCCTACCTACATGCCTCCAGCTTTCATCCGGACCACACCACATGATCTATTGTCTACAGCCAAGCTCTACAATACAACCGCATTTGCTCCAACCCCTCAGACAGAGACAAACACCTACAAGATCTCTATCATGCATTCTTACAACTACAGTACCCACCTGCTGAAGTGAAGAAACAGATTGACAGAGCCAGAAGAGTACCCAGAAGTCACCTACTACAGGACAGGCCCAACAAAGAAAATAACAGAACGCCACTAGTCATCACCTTCAGCCCCCAACTAAAACCTCTCCAACGCATCATCAAGGAGCTACAACCTATCCTGAAGGATGACCCATCACTCTCACAGATCTTGGGAGACAGGCCAGTCCTTGCTTACAGACAGCCCCCCAACCTGAAGCAAATACTCAGCAGCAACCACACACCACACAACAGAACCACTAACCCAGGAACCTATCCTTGCAACAAAGCCCGTTGCCAACTGTGTCCTCATATCTATTCAGGGGACCCCATCATAGGGCCTAATCACATCAGCCACAGAAAAGCTTTAAGGAATTATCAACTATAGCCTGATTCTCAACTGGTGTAAATCAGCATGGCTTCGTTTACTTCAGGTGGGCTAGGCCGATTTACATCAGCTGAGGATCTGACCCCATAATTTTGTGTTTGTCTGACTCTTAACCAAACTGTTCACAACTCTCCTTTCACAATTATCAGGTTCCTTTTCCAGTCTGTTAGCCGATATGACAGGCAATGCCTTCAGTGAATGATCTAGCCTTCGCTTTTCTGCTCTCTTTATAATATATCCTTGAAATCCAAAATCAAAAGTTTTTAATGATGTTTTTTAGCATCTCTGTAGTTTTTGGGTAAAAATCCCTTCTCTCCAGCATAATATGGACTTTAGCTGGGCAATCCATTTTAGCAATGGTTTAAATCAAAGGTACATTCTTTTTTAACTTGCTCCTACAGAATCCATTTTAGCTCTTTAGCTGGTTCTCAGTGTGAAAGAATCTATTTGACTGTCCATTTCTTAGAGAGCTTTAAATGTTGTTTTTAGATTTATACCCAGGAGTATTTTATCAATAAGCCCCTTCATCTTCACCACTAGAATGATTTTCAATTGACATCCAGTGAGGTTTCATAGTAAGCAGTTTCCTTTAGCCTTTTTCTCACTAGGAAAGAGTGTATTGAACCACTGGAAGTGTCGGTAACCACATTAGCTGAAACCATTTTAGTTGCTGCAGCCCTAGGCATCTATTGCCCTTACTCATTTTCCTCTTCCTCACTGCTTCTCCAAAAGTCAGGGAGCCAGAGAAACTTCCTGTAGCCAAGTAGGTCATAAAATAGATTATGGACCAATACTCTGCTAGTGTAAATGGGCACATTTCCATAGATGTCAGTGGGGTTTCACCATTTAAAGCAGCAGAAAATTTGGCCCCATATACATACAATAAACAGAACTGAAAGAGAACAGTGAAGCCAAGAAAAGGAAGGGAAACATGAGGGTCTAAGGGCATTTCTGGCATCCTACATTGTTTTAGCATAACTGCACTGAAGTTGAAAAGAACAAGAAGCAGGGCCCTGACTAGATGCAGACATAGGTAATGTGTGGTCCCATAAGCATCTCAACTCCAGAAGCTCCTCAATTAATCCAGCAAATCAATATCTAACTAATAAAGACCAGAATGAGACCAAATGTGTGTGGGGGGAGGAATTATTCCACATCAACCTACTGGGGATTTCTTATCTTCCACTGAAGTATCTGATATTGACCACTGTCAGAGACAGGTTACTGAGCTAGATGGACCTTGGGTCTAACCCAGGATGGCCATGCAAATTGCCATGTGCTGGACAAAGCTGTCACTCCTGATGATAATATTAAGGAATTTGCTAATATGTTTGCCTGGAAATGTGAAGAACCAGACTTTCTCCAGGAAATGGACAAATCTGATGGTAACTTGTCACTAATTTCTTGTTACTGTTTAGTTTAGTTCATTTTTTTGTTCATTAATATAGATGTGTGCAGTGTCTAAAAACATATTAATCAGTTGGTGAGACATGTTGCAACACAATACCAATTTTATCAATTAGTTGAAGCATAATAAATGACTAGTTAGGGAGAATCCATACCCTTTTGTTTTGGTGTGTCTTTCAGGTTGTATGAGGATTTAAATTCAGAGCAGTGGATGCACAACTCACCATGTTACACAAAAGGTATCACAGGTTATTCCTTGAGGTACACTTGCTGCTTCTATTCCCCTACCCAGCCCCTACTATCTTGAAGAAAAGAAAATCAAGCTTTTAAATATTTGAATTATATCAAACAAGATGGGATACTTGGCTGGTAGAAAGTGAGCTGTAGCTCACGAAAGTTTATGCTCAAATAAATTTGTTAGTCTCTAAGGTGCCACAAGTACTCCTTTTCTTTTTGCAAATACAGACTAACACGGCTGCTACTCTGAAACTTAGTTGGTAGAGTGATGTAGACTTAAAACTCCTGCTGGCCTTGAACATAAGATACTTTAATACTGAGACTAATGTACCTAACAGATGTGCAGACATTTCTAATCCTTTTATAGATTATATCTCCTGGGCTACCAGCATGGATCATCATCTCAGTAAAGTTAGTTATTTAATGCCAGGGATAATGGGTTATCAGTCTACAGAGTTACTTTCATAACTGGTGATTTTACTGCTTCCTGGGAATAAAAGAACAAAAAGTGGTATAATCTGGTTTATTTTTCATAGCATCCAAAAATGTGAAGTCATGCAATTCCCATGGTGACTATTTCATTAAAGAGAGTTGTGCGAAGTTTCCCAAAAAATATTGTAGCCCTATTCCTCTTTTCATGCTGTGGTGAAATGTGCCTTGCTATTCTATGGACAATCCCTAAGAAAACAGAACTCTTCTGTGTGAGAATGTTTAGAGGTGGAGCACTATCCTTCAGTATATTCCCTGTGACTCTAAGGACAAGTTTGGAATGGAAAGTATCGATTCATTTCCCTCTTATCTTAACATTTGTAATCTTCATTTATTCTGGGGGACGGGGGTTCCCTTCGATTTGACACAAATTTTGTTGTTCATTCCACTGGGCAGTGAAATGATAAGCAGGAGATTATATGACTCACAGATACACCATGACACAATTTTTCCCCAGCTTCTTCCTTGCTTCTGAGGAATAATAATTCCCCTGCCCCTCCCATCTGCTGTGAGGAGGGAGTATTACTCTTATGTGCCAGGACCCAATGTCTGAGTAACTCACTTGAGAGATATGAGGGGGCGGGGGCAGGATTCTTACTCCTTCATAATGGTGCATTGGCCAAATATCAGTCTAAATCAAGGCTGCTTCTTAAAAAGAAAAGGAGTACTTGTGGCACCTTAGAGACTAACAAATGTATTTGAGCATAAGCTTTCGTGAGCTACAGCTCACTTCATCGGATGCAGTGAGCTGTAGCTCACGAAAGCTTATGCTCAAATACATTTGTTAGTCTCTAAGGTGCCACAAGTACTCCTTTTCTTTTTGTGAATACAGACTAACATGGCTGCTAGTCTGAAAGCTGCTTCTTAGTTAGTTATTCCTGTATGTAGTGTTTTCAGGTGAAATTTCTATATAGCAGTATGAAAATTAATTTCTCTTAAGTTAATAAAAAGTAAATCCTTAGCTAGACAGGAATATAAAATAATGTTCCTTTGGTGTCCTAGCTCAGGGCAAATCCTTCCATCCTTATCCACATTGAGTGATACCCTATCCCATGAGTAGCTTTATTGGAATCATTGGAACGAACTGGGAGTAAAGTATGCTATACAGCAGGAGAAAAGGCAGCAGAATCTGACCCTGTGTTTGTAAAATGCAAGTCATTTTAGAACAGGGGTTCTCAAACTAGGGGTTGTGACCCCTCAGGGGGTTGTGAGGTTATTAGGTGGGGGGGGTCGCGAGCTGTCAGTTTCCACCTCCAAACTCCACTTTGCCTCCAGCATTTATAATAGTGTTAAATGTAAAAAAGTGTTTTTCATTTATAAGGGGGGTTGCACTCAGAGGCTTGCTGTGTGAAAGGGGTCACCAGTACAAATGTTTGAGAGCCACTGTTTTAGAAGAAAAGGGAACCTGTATAGTGCTACTTGCATACTTATTTCAATGAATAAATGGTTGTTTAAAATAAATGTGTCAGTTTCAGCATACTCTAGCCGGTGAAATAAGTAGGACAGACGTTTTAAAGGTTCAAAAAATTGTGTTTCTAACAGGTAAAGAATTTAAGTTGCCATTCGTTGCTTATGAATACCAAACCTATTTTAATATAATTTCTGCAAACAGCATTGTGTGAATTTTTGTGTCCCCTGGGCTATCTTCCCTCATTAATTTATGTCCCAAAATTCATTCATCTCTGTATGGCAAGCTGTCAAATGGTTATGTAAACTCCAGGAGGTAGAACAAGTCTTTTAGTGGCACTCATGACTCTGCAGATAGGATCTCATCTTGCTTATCGGCAACCTGAAGCAAACTAAAAGGCCACACATTTGCTGCAGCAAAAATGAAGACTCAAAATTGCTTTTCCACAGCAGACTTAAGTAGAGATAGACCAGAGTGCTGCAGGATTAAGTTCTGTTGCTTCCATGCGTTCTTATGGATAATGTATTTGGGGAATATCAGATCTGTAATAACCTGGAGCCATTAAGAAGGATTCATGCACATTCAGGCATGCATTCATAATTCATACTAATACATTTATGTGCACACTCATAGAATGGTAACAGGTTGCAAGTTATTAGTGGAATAAATGAAATTGGTGCTTATACCATGTGTTGTCAACTTCTCTATAATTTAAAGCTAGAACATTAATGTACAAAAGTGGTTGATAATTACTATAAACATTGATAAAATGCTTGTATTCTCCAGCATGCACATAATCTTTCTTTTAAAAAAAAGAATTTGTCTGTTTGGAATCTTTCATCATGTCAAATGATGATTTAAAGTTTACATAACGGCTAAATGGCTTCTAAATGGAGATTCGATCTAGACTGCCAAAGTTGGCATGAGACAGACTATTGTAAGCGGAGATTCAGTGGAAGGATTGAATCCATTTCAGTGTTGCTGTTGCTTATTGCTGAATTCCTGCTACATTATTAGACCGTTTTACAGATGTTTCATTACTTCAGGCTTAAAAGAAAAGCTAGGGCTATCAAGCGATTAAAAAAATGAATCACGATTAATTGTGCGATTATTCGCGCTGTTAATAATAGAATACCACTTATTTAAATATTTTTGGATTCTTTCTACATTTTCAAATATATTGATTTCAATTATAACACAGAATAAAGAGTATACAGTGCTCACTTTATATTTATTTTTTTTACAAATATTTGCACTGTAAAAAAACAAAAGAAATCGTATTTTTCATTTCACCTAATACAAGTACTGTAATGCAATTTTTTATCATGAAAGTTGAACTTACAAATGTAGAAGTATGTACAAAAAACTCTTCATTCAAAAATAAAACAATATAAAACTTTAGAGCCTACAAGTGCAATCAGTCCTACTTCTTGTTCAGCCAATCGCTCAGACAAACAAGCTTGTTTACATTTGCAGAAGATAATGCTGCCCACTTCTGGTTTACAATGTCACCTGAAAGTGAGAATAGGTGTTTGCATGGCACTGTTGTAGCTGGCGTTGCAAGATATTTACATGCCAGGTGCGCTAAAGATTAATGTCCCTTCATGCTTCAACCACCATTCCAAAGGACATGCATCCATGCTGATGACGGGTTTGCTCAACAACTATCCAAAGCAGTGCAGATTGACGCATGTTCATTTTCATCATCTGAGTCAGATCCCACCAGCAGAAGGTTGATTTTCTTTTTTAGTGGTTTGGATTATGTAGTTTCCACATCAGTGTGTTGCTCTTTTAAGATTTCTGAAAGCATGCTCCACACCTCATTCCTCTCAGATTTTGGATGGCACTTCAGACTCTTAAATCTTGGGTTGAGTGCTGTAGGTATCATTAGAAATTTCACATTGATATCATCTTTGCATTCTGTCAAATTTGCAGTGAAAGTGTTCTTAAAGTGAACAACATGTGCTGGGTCATCATCAGAGACTGCTATAACAGGAAATATATGATAGAATGCGGGTAAAACAGAGCAGGACACAATTTTCCGCCAAGGAGTTCAGTCACAATTTAATTAACGCATTCTTTTTTTTAATGAGCATCTTCAGCATGGAAGCGTGTCCTCTGGAATGATGGCCAAAGCATGAAGAGGCAAATAAATCTTTAGCGCATCTGGCACATAAATATCTTGCGACATCAGCTACAGCACTGCCATGCAAATGCCTGTTCTCACTTTCAGGTGACATTGTAATTAAGAAGTGGATAGCATTATCTCTTGTAAATGTAAACAAACTTGTTTCTCTTAGCGATTGGCTGAACAAGAAATAGGACTGAGTGGGTTTTAGGCTCTAAAGTTTTATATTGCTTTGTTTTTGAGTGCAGTGATGTAACAAAAAAAACCCTACATTTGTAAATTGCACTTTCACGATGAAGAGATTGCACTACAGTACTTATATGAGGTGAATTGAAAAATACTATTTCTTTTATCATTTTTACAGTGCAAATATTTGTAATCAAAAATAATATAAAGTGAGCACTGTACACTTTGTATTCTGTGTTGTAATTGAAATAGATATATTTGAAAATGTAGAAAAACATCAAAAAATATTTAATAAATTTCAATTGGTATTCTCTTGTTTAACAGTGTGATTAATTGTGATTTATTTTTTAATTGCGATTAATTTTTTGAGTTAATGGCATGAGTTAACTGCAATTAATCGACAGCCTTAACAAAACCCCTTTTCCTTCCAACTCAATATTGGGGTGGAGGGGAAGTTGAAAGTAATAGTCTGTTTTTTCTGCGTAAATGTTTCTGTATTTTAAAATCTATCTTTCAAAACCATGCTCATTTATCTCCATGATGTGATGGAGAAGTTTCAAGTTAGGTAACATTCAGCATGTCAGAAGGACCATATGCAACAATTCTTCTCAAGGATATAGGATGATCTTTTGAATGTCCTTTCTTTTCATGATATCGCAATTAGAGATCATTATATACTTACAGTTGTGAGTTATCATGTAGTCAAACTTTTCATCCTTTCCACTGTAGTCACTGGAGAACATAGATCTCTGCCATCTTATTTCCCATAGGACTGATGGGCTGATCAGTGAAGTCTTTTTACTTAAAAGACCTAATATAGTCCAGAACACACCTCTTTAAAAATGCTCCATAATACACTGAAAATCTATTTTGATGTTACTGTCATGCAGGTAATCTCCTACAGCTTTTGCAAACTTCTTTCTATGTTTCATAAATGCTGGCTGTAATGAGACTGTTACTCCAGACCCGTTGAACTTACTTTGAAGGTTGAACAGGCCACAAAGTATAATTCATCATTCAAGGGTTTCTTTGTCAGTTTTGTTACTAATAGCCCAGCAACTCTGTGACCATGAGTCTGATTATCAGGAATGGCTAAAACTTTAATTCCCTTATATTAATCTTTTTGATGTATGACATGAGCAACACTGGCAAATATTGCCAGTAGCTATCAGATTATATATGCACTATGAATGTAGTCAGTTTAAGTGCAGGACTGCATCTTTCTGAAGATCTTAGCATCGTGTATTCCAATTCAATTTATTTTTATATCTCATTTTTCACACACAGTTTCTGAAATGCTCAACAGCGAGAGATAGAATAATGAGATGATGCTTTACAGAATTGTGGAAAGTGACTTGCATACAGATAGCAAGGCAGAATGAGAAAGGCGGAGATGGACTTGAGCAAAAGAAGACAGAACTGTAACTTAAAAGCAGCAGTAATACAAGTAAGCATTCTTGCATACTATTTACATAATTATGCAAGAAAGAGAAGAGAAAATGTGAGAAAGGTATATTGTTTATTATCAGTCATGGTCTAAATCAAAGAACATTGTTAAAGGTGGGCTTCAAAGAGAGAGGTTGAGTAAGCTTGAAGGAATGGGGAAATAAAAGAAGGTACAAAAGGGGATGGGAGTGGGTAAAGGGAATTTCAGTAGCCAACTTGGAAACAGTTAGAAGCATAAATAAGAATTTCTGCAATGTTCTGAAAAGAGTGGTAAGCCAACTTTCAGACAAGGGAGGTGAAAGGGAAATGCAGGGTTAAATGTATCTTAGGCTTCTGGTATCTGGAGGTGTAAAATTGAGGTCTTAATTGAGGAGAGTGACAACAGAATTGAAGAGTTGGGGCAGAGAACTTTTCACCCAGAAAAAAACAAAAAACTTCAGTCTTTGAACCAGTCTGTAGTAAAACCAATATTCTGTACCCAGGTGCCAATAGAGTAAAGACAGTGAAATATACAGGGGATCGAGAGATAAGATAGTGAGTCAGAGAATTGCAAAGCTGTATGTTAACTGCATAAAAGTAACAAGCAAGGTTGCAACTACAGTAATATTGAGAAGATGTCCTAGAGGAAGAAGATAGATTCGAGAAGAAAATAAAGCCAAATAAAGTCAAGTCTTAAGCAGTGGGGAGCAGAGAAGATATAAAGCCTGAAAGGTATGAAAAAGGCTTTAGCCGGGAGAGGAGATCATCAAAGAAGCTGTCTCCTTGCTTGCAGTGTTCAGGAAGGACAGAATAAATAATCAATATTGTCATACAGATAAAATAGCCGAAAAGAGAACGATCCAAAACCAGTGTAAAAAAGCAGGTCCTTGATCACCTGAAAGAAGAGCAGAAATGTGAAAGAGTCAAAAGCTCGTCTGAGAGCAGTCAGAGAAGTTGAGCTAGGAGAGAGAGTCAGAAAGCTTGAGAGTCCACCTTCCCTAGACCATACCAAGGAATAATTACTGAGAGAGGAGATGGTGAGTAGCAACCAAAGAAGGGTGTTTTCAGGTGGTTGTGATTTTTCTCCTCATCACATGGAGCTGACTGGGGCAGTAATGTAAGAAACAAAGTTAGAGAAGCAGAAAATGACCCATGAGATTGAGAAGGGGAGTTTAATGAGAAGGTCCGACCAGTGGTAGCAGTAAGTGGGGGAAGGAATCAGTTCAAAATGATAGTGACAATTCTTAATACCTTAAGGTGTGAAAATGAAAAAAAAATCAAACACTGCCCCTCAAAATCCTTAATGTGCTAAATTCATCCCTGCTGTAACTCCATTAATTTATTTAATGAATGACCTAATGTATGTACGTTTTATACTGGTGATGTCGCATCTTATTTGGCCTAAAGCAGGAAAGTAAAATTGTTTCTCTTCTAATATAGCACAGTTGAATATCTGATGTATCTTCTACTAGAAGACTATATCCTAATGGGTGCAATTGATAAACTGGGAAGTCTTTTTTTACTTCTAGCCATTAAGATTCAAATGGTTTCTCTATCCATGAAGGATAATGATGGTTCCCCTTTCACTATGTCAGTTGACTCTCAGGTTCTGTCTACACTAGTGTGTATTGTGTGTTTGTTTTTTGGCAGAATTTTGCCACCACTGCTAACACTAGAGCAACTCTGTTGGTGGCAACAATGAACAGTGAAAGCCAAATGGTAGAATAGGCTTCACCACGAGCATGTCATTTGGACCAGCTTGAATTTTCACAAATTCTTGCAAAAAAATCTTAGTGTCTGGCAGAACAGAACAATTCTCTGTAAAGGTTTTGTGATTTGACACACTTGTATTAAAATGCTCTGCCATAGTTTGAGTAACTGCACCTGTATTTCCCCCTCTGTGGTCCCACGAGGACATGCACTTAAAGGCTTCTAGCTCCTAGCTGTCACCTGTCCTGGGTGGAGACTCATGTCTCACTTCCTCTTAACTAGGGTTCTTAAGGCTGCACAGCTCTCTGATCTACACTGTGATAGCCCCAGCAAGCCAGACTGCTGAAGGCTATATCTACATTTACGGTAGTGTGCAGAGTACGTACACGGCATGCCCCCTAGCATGGGTATAAATACCAGTTTAGATGGTGACACATTGCTTAGGTGCGTAGAGGAAAGATATCCCAGAATCTTAGAGTATATACCCTACACAGCTTTCTCTCCTGGAGCCTTTCTGTGCCGCAGTGAAAGACCCTGGTAGTGGGGATGCAGCAGGGAAAGGCTCTGGCAGTAGGTACCATGTGTAACTATGCATTACAGTGTAGATGCAGCCTGTTTTTTACTGTGGGAAGTAGCTCCACATAACCTACACTTCATCCCGTGTAGATGAGGCGTAAAAGGCCGAGCCTGTGCTTTGTTTTCTGTGTCAGGTCTACGACCAGTATAATGCCAGCAGTTAAGTTACCACACAGCTCCTTCTAAGCAAGCACGTTTATTCTTCAGCTAAAAGTACTACAGAGAAACAAGTAAAAACAATAAAATAACCTACACATGCTAAAAAGCTTTCCGAAGTTCACCTCCAACTTCCACATATGGGTTTGGTGGGTGTCTGTCCTTCAAACCCCACAACTGGGTTTTTTCTGTGGTTACAAGTTGATATCAGGCTTCAGATCAGGAACCAGAATGAAGGCTCCGACTCAGTTTAAGCTCGAGCTATTTATCCAAATGTCCTTTTTTTGTCTGTTGATCTCTGGAAAATGCAGTTTGAGTGAGAATATGGTGAGCCTCCCGAGGAGATGGTACCCCTCTGGAGGTGTCATAACCTGAGTGATTTGCCTTACTCATCCCTTACCGTTTTTACTTTCTGGAGGAGTTACGGTAATTATTTATTGTTTAACTTTTTATGAATGACCTTGGCACAAAAAGCCGGAGTGGGCTAGTGAAATTTGCTGACCCAAAGTTGGGAGGCATTGTCAATACGGAGGAGGATCAGAACATTACACAGGAAGATGTAAGTAACCTTGAAGACAAGAGTGACATAAATGAGATAAAATTCAATAGTGCAGAATGCACTTAGGGTCTAATAATAAGAACTTACGCTACAAACTCAGGGCTCCTCGGTTGGAAGCAACAGAGGAGAAGAGACACCTGGGTATGTGCGTCAATCATGAGATGACTTTGAGCTGCCAATGTGATGCAGCTGTGAAAAAGGCAAATGTGCTACTAGGATGTATTAGGCAAGGCATTTCTGGTACAGATAGAGCAGTATTAATGCCATTGTACAAGGCACTGGTAAGATCTCATTTGCAATACTGTGTACCGTTCTGGTCACCTATGTTCAAAAAAGATGAATGCAAATGGGAATGGGTGCAGAGAAGAGCTACTAGGATGATCGGGGAATAAAGGGCCTGGAGGGGACTGGAAGAGCTTTGCTTGTTTAATCTAGCAAAAGAGAGACTGAGGCAGATATTATTGCTTTCTATAAATTCATTAGGGGAATAAATACTAGGTAGAACAAAGAGCTATTTAAGCTAAAGGACAATGTTGGCACAAGAACAAATAGATATGAACTGGCCATGAACAAATTCAGACCAGAAATTAAATGAAGGTTTCTAGCCATCAGAGGGGAGAGGTTCTGGAGCAGCCTCACAGTTGGAGCTGTGTGGACAAACAACTTAATTCATTTTAAGAGATAGCTGAATAAATGTATGAGTGTCATTGTATAACAGGGATGCTTGTGATGGTGGTGGGCAAGGCTCAACAGCCCTGGTTTATGTCTTATGTCCCTAACGCTCATGCTTCAGGGTTTCATCCAACCACTGGCAGGGGTCAGGAAGGGACTCTCCCCTCACCATGTATTCTGGGAATGTTTTTTTTAATCTCCTTCCACTGAAGCATCAGTGATGGCCATGGAATATTTGGAGGGGTGCGCTGAGGCTATGAGGAGATATGGACCATCTTCTCTCTTGGGTGCTTGGTTGTCTGCTTCTTGCTCACATGCTCAGGATCTAATTGATTGTCATATGTGGGGTTGGGAAGGAATTTTCCCCCAAGTCATATTGGCAGTGACCTCGGGATGGGGATTACTTTCCTCTGCCGTGTGTGGGTGTGGAATACTTGCCAGTATTATCTGGGCATATTTCACTAAATCATTTCCTTGTCATTGGCGGGGGGAGGGGGGACTTTGAGTATTGGTGCACCTCGGTCTTTCATATTCTCTGCCTGTGGCACGTAGTAGTCTGGCCTCTTGTGGGCTGTAATACCATTGGTCTAATTTTGGTTGTTGGGTTTAGTGTGCAGGTGCTGGGTGGTGTGGATGGACTGTGGTATCCAGAGGTCGGACTAGATGATCTGGTGGTCCCTTCTGCCCTTAAACTCTGACTCGATAAATCCATCTCAGCTGTGAAGTGCATACAGTCCCAGGCTCAGAATGATACATAATCCATTCATATACTTAATACAATATGGTCTCCCAAAGATACTGCAGAATGTTGTCCTGTCACACACTCATTTTTGCTTCCTGCCCCATAAGCTTTATTTTTTTTCAGTTAAGCACTTTGATTTGCTCATCAAATCTCTCCAGGGAGGACATCCTTCAGTATTTCACATAAGCAAGAGATAAGTCTGCCTTTCTTCATTTGGGGTTTTTTGAAGCTGCCCATGGGTATCTGTGAAATCTTTCAGCCACTAAGCATCAGTTATACCTCATTGCTGGGCAGTGAGGTGGATTTCACCCAGCAGAGAGGGTCTGGCTAAGGATGTCTTCATAAAAAGTTCCATATAACAACCTTTGCTCAGCTACTCTGCTCTCCTATTTGTGTCGCATTTATCACACTGCAATGAGAAGTGGCTGTGAAAATTAATAGGATTTGATAATAGTTCCCCTGACTGGCATGTGCTATACTGGTATAAGCCCAGTTATATTGATAGAACTCCATCTATACTAGAGCTTTTACCAGCATTGTTCTGCCAATGAAAAATCACATCCCTAACTGATATAGCTGTGCCAATAAAACCTTTAAATGCAGACCAAGCCATAGATGTAAGCATGCATAATATATTTTTAGCAACAACAGCAATTGCTCTTATGGAGAATAATATCCGGAAAATAATTGTGGCTACATATTCAAAGGTGATGTTGGGTGCCCCCTTTTTTGGGTACCAAACTCAAGACACCTTAAGGGGGCCTGATGTTCAGGAGGGTGGATATTCTGCCCTTACTGAAAATTAGGACCCTTTAAGAGTGTCAAGTTGGATACCCAAAATTTGAAGCAACCAGAATCATTTGTGTCTTCTGAATATTTGGGCTTTAATGTATTTTAAGTGTCTTTAATCTGATGCATATTTTGTCCTTTCTCAGGGGGAGGGAGGAAGATTCTCTGGTTTTGCTCTTCATTTCCCTCTCCTATCTGTTCTGTTTCTCTCAACTGGAAACAGACCCAGCACCACATGACCAGAAAGGTCTCTATGGACTACCACCAAAGCTCTGTAAAATGTACTTTTGGGACCTCTGCACTTGTCCAATCAAATTGTTAGAAAAAACAAGACATGTGGGTAATGCACATATGTTACCCCACTAATTGACCAACACTCCATTGTCCGCCATGGTTGCATCAGCAGTTTTCATAGGCAGTGGTAGTGATTCCATGCAGATGATAGTTTGAGGTGCTTCAGAGATGGTGTGCCAGGAGATTTATTCAGCTGTTGATTTTGGATAAAAAGCAGATGTCAAGTAATGCAATTTCATGTAATTTCTGTTCAAAAGTTATCCAGGAAAGATGCAGCAATTCTCAGTAAGTGCACAAGTAGGAGAGGAAAATCAGTCAAGTTATAATACGTGGACCTCTCAGGCCTGGATGTCTGTGCAAGCAAAGGAAGAATATGGAAATCCCTTTCCAAAAAATGGGTATATGTTGCTTTGTCCTGTTATCTGTTCAGAGTTGGGTTTCAAGAGTGCCTTTATGTAGTTCTGGTGAGATGTGTAACATGTTCACCATACATTGCCTTTACTACACATCCTAAAACGTGCACATGTATTTTGAATACACACTTTAACATTGAGAATAAAATGTTACAGTATCTAATTACAGCAAAAGGCATTATATTCCTAACATGCCTTCATATAAATTAACTAGCTGGAAATCTTTATATGCCACACTTGTATTTTTTTCATGGATGCATCTGAGTTTGATGTAGCACTGTAGTATAATTAGAAAGATAACTGGAAATGCTAATATATTACCTAGTCATAAAAAATCAAACCATTAATATTGTTACACTAAAAAACACAATGACCCTCAACATGTAAGATTTGACATAAATTATTATTGTTTACACAGACCTCCCACCAGTCTGTTAAGTGCAATGTGCCACTCTGCTTATAGTCAAGCTGCTTGAGACAAATTGTTCTTTTATGTACACAACTGTGCTATAATGCAGATTGTGGACATAATGGTGTATAAATAAGCCCTACTTTCTGCTTCTCTTCATAATGTCATCCACTTTCTGAAGGTAGAGAATACTTTTGAAATGCTAAACCTGTAATTTATCTGTGAATCCTGGGTCTTTCCTTTATCCTTTTATCAAATGGCTTTGCCACAGCTACAGTAACAGTGCACCATGATCAGAAAGATTTTATCACCCTAAAACTACACTAAATGGTTGAGCTAAGTTGGACTCTTGCTCTATGGGTAATTAATAAAATATGAACTTAGCACACACGCTAATATTGATTTCTCTGGAAAAGACTCTGCTGCTATTAGATAATGATGGTGCATATGGACAATGGATGACTTAAAAGACCCCCTTTGATCTTCACACTGTACTTTCAATAAGTTCTCCAGATATATCTGTAGGTTCCCTATCTGATCAATTGTGCAATGTCTGTATTATGTCTGACTCTCTTCAATTTTGAAAAGTAGGTTGACTTTCTCTTGATGTCTCACTGAGATAATATAGGTCAACTTGTGTGACTTAGGGGTGAGACATTCAGTTCGAAAAAGCAGTGATATAGCCTCTGATAGTCAAAATCAAAGATTCCTTATGTACCTTGAAATAATAAAGTCATGCTTTAATGATCTAAGAAGCACTGCAAATGAGCTCTTCTGAAAAGGGGGTTAGAATGTGCCTTAGCCATTCACCATGGTACAAGAAGTCCTAGCCTTTCTGCACCCTGCTACCACTCGTTCAGAATCCTGTGGAAAAAGAATTCTGTTTCACTGTTAACTTTCCATGAGCACGAGTCATAAGTGGCAGCAAGGCCATGTAATAAACATTCCCACTGTAAGCAAAAAATCATGCTTGTATGGTTTCTTGAGAATGCAAAATATTTTTGCAGCTTTGCTTCATATTTTGGGCTTGCTTTTGTGAAGAAAGTAAAATGCACATTTCCCCAGGTATAAATTGACATTGTACTGCCCAGAATTTATCTTTCTGCAAAAATGGTGACCTTTCACAAGTCAAATTCACAACAAGCTGTGGAAATCTGAGTTTTTACATGTGAATAAACATGAATTGAGTGGTAATTTCACAGAGGTCAAGTGTCAGCCCAGCCTTTCCATATGAATCACCATCATTTCAAGTGCTAACTTCTCCTTCCCCATTCTTACTAAGTTCTTAATTCTAATGAGTGCTGTCACCAGATCTCCATGCACTGTAACCATCTTCTAGATAACTCACACCCCCTCCTACATACAAAAGACTTCCTCTAGCTTATGAGGACAGGAAGGCACTACCAGTTCACACTTCCTAATTTGAGGGGGTGGGAAAATCCTTTGTGTCCTAACTGCTGCAATTAACTCAAACCAAAACCAGTGCAATTGCTAACAAGTATGTAGAACATTCTTGTATTTTGTGGCGTAAAATGATGTTTATTTCAGACTATCCAAGTAATTTATTCATAGCATTATGCAAAATCACACATTAAATGGATTAAAAACTGGTTAACTGATAAATCCCAAAACGTAAATGGGGAATTGCCATCCAATGGCGGTGGTTCTTGTGGGCTCTTTCAGGGATCTGTTCTCGGCCCAGTGCTTTTCAGTATCTTTATAAATTATCTGGAAGAAAATATAAAATAATTGTTGGTAAAGTTTGCAATTGACACAAAAATTGTGGAGTGGTAAATAATGGAGGGAATCAGGGAAGCTAAATAGACTAATCTAGATCATTTGGTAAAGTGAGCTCATTTGAACAATGTGTTTTTAACACAGCCAAATGCAAGTTCATACATTTAGGAACAAAGAATGTAGTTCACACTTACGAGATGGGCGCTGTATCATGGAAAGCAGCAACTCTCTGGAAAGAACTTAAGGGGAGTCATGGTAGGTAACCCACTGAATACAAGTTCCTAGTCCGATGCTGTAGTTGAAGTTCAGCACAATTCTGGGATATATAGGGAGAGGAAATCAAATAGGAGTAAGGAGGCGGTACTTGTGACACTTCCTGGAGGCACCAAGGGCTGTGACACTTCACTACCACTTGCCCTTAACGTGAGGAAACCTTCTCTGTGCCCTGCCAGGGATCAGCTCCCTGACTCTCCTAGCCACAGGCAACACATGCACTTCTCTCTAGACCAATGGAATCCCCTCTCTTTAGGTTAGTGATAAGCACACTCCAACTCCTGAGCCCTCTGAGCATCTCCCTGGAATGTCCAGCACCTGTTCCACTGGACACTCAGTTTTCACAGTCTCATTGCTTCCAAAGAAGCAGGACACCTCACCTTAACAGTTACACCTCAGATCACTGCTCTGCGTATCACACAGCACTTACGTATGGTTACAGTGGTAGCAAGTAGAAGTACTGGAAATAAATGATTACATATAAAATAAAAATCATAACTCATTCTAGAACCTAGACTTTTTTAACTAGATACTTTCATGTTTTATAGAGCAATGCCAGGGCTGGCTGTGACCCTCCGTTCATAAGACAAATGTACATTTAGCTTACCGCCTTGGTGAAGGATCCTGGGTTTACCTCTGCTCTTCCAGTCATACCCCGCCAAAGCATTGTCATTACTCATAAACCAGATCCTCTCATGATGTTTATTTCTTCCTATAAATTTTCTCTCTTGATGATTTCACAATCTCTTGATGAGCATTTGGCTCAGTATGCAAACAGGCATCCATTATGAGGCATGAAAGGCCGAATACACACATCACCAGACACAGAGAGCTGAGTCTGTTAGCTCCTGTCTAAAAGAAACCTCTCTGGTTACCATATTACCTCCTTATTACCTGCCTTAAGAACATAATTTTCAATATAGACTCACAACTCCTTAAATATTATGTGTGAATACATGTTGCAGTCATTATGACCAGTGGGCTACTGACTCTCGATAGAGACCTCACATGCCACCCTTTAGTGAATTATTATGCATCTCTCTGACTGAGGGAATCCCTGTCAATGCACTCCTTGTGCCCTCCACCAGTTGGCACTAAGAGGTTCCTGAGTCACAATATTACCTCTGTATACAGCATTAGTGAAATCATTACTGGAATACTGTGTCCAGTTCTGGTATCCACACTTCAAAAATGTGCTGATGAATTGGAAAGGGTTCAGAAAAGAGTTACATGAATGATTAGAGATCTGGAAAACCTGCATAATGGTGTGAGACTACAGAAGCCAAGTCTATTTAGTTTAACCAAGAGAAAGTAAAGAGGTGTCTTGATCATGGTCTACAAGTATATACATGTAGAACAGATTTCTGACAGTACACTGCACTTTAATCTAGCAGAAAATGAGATCCCATGGTTGGAAGCTGAAGTTAGACACATTCAGACTATAACAAAGCATGCATTTTTAACAGAGGAGGTAAATTAACCATTGAAACAGCTTATCTGGGGATGTGATGGATTCTCCATCAGTTGAAGTCTATTGATTTGAAGGGGGGAAAAAACTGGGCATCTTTCTAGAAGATGTTATAACTCTTACAGAAGTTATGGGCATGATGCAGAAATTATTGGATTAGGATCTTTGGCCTGTGTACTGGAGGAAGTCAGACTAGCTGATCATCATTGTCCCTTCTAACCTTAAAATCTATGAATTTAGAAATAAACATGTTTAATAAACTTGAAGTGGTCTGGTGATTTTCTGTGTCTGATTTGTGTTTAAGAATGAATACATGTAGAAGAGGCTTTAAAATGCCAAATCAAAATGTTTAAGTGGCCCAAAATTCTGTCATCACCTTTTTTGAAAAGCTTGGAGCTGAAGCTGAAAAAAACCTACGTGTTTCCTATCCAGCAATTTATTCTAGTGTAACCAAAATCCCCCCATACTGCTCTTCTAATTTAAAAAAAACAAACCTATCCCTGTCTTTCTGGTGCCAGTGTTGACCAATTCTAGTGAGCCTTATCACATACGCAAGAAGGGGAAATAGAACCTGGTAATGTTGAAGGTAATGCTGGAATGTTTCTGTTTCTTGCAATGAAGGTTCGGCTCAGATGCTTTGATCTATAGAAATAAAATCTGATAATACACCTATGCCTGATACCATACAAATAGCACCACAGTGTGATTATTTCACCCCTAAATTATGGAACAGTGATGCCGTTTTTTTGCAATGTAGCCTCCTTCCTAAAAGACTCATTTCATGGTCTAAATAACTACTCAAACTCATTGCTTCATGGGATTAAACTGGTTGAGTGAGATGCTGATGACATATTTTATGAAATGCCATGTTGGCGTAATTTAAGAGATTTAAGCATTGGCAGCGTCCATATGTGGTAATTAAGAAGTCTATATTGTGTAATTTACTGAAATGGTAAAACCATCATGTACATCATCACAAACTAATGTGTCTGTAATATGGTTACATACTTGATTGTTTTAATCCTAAAAGAAATGACCATTGGGAGGGAAGGTTCATCTTCCTCTGCAGCATGTGGGTGCACATCATTTGCCAGGATTATGTGGGTATATCTCACTTAATCTTTTCCCTACCATTGTAGGGGCCTCGAGCACTGGTGCACATTGGTCCCTCCTAGTCTCTTCCTGTGGCACAAAATAGCCTTAGTTTCTGGTGGGTTGTTGTGCTTGCTTTGGTCTAATTTGGTGGTTGGGTTTCGTGTGTGAATGCTGGGTTATATTGGTGGCCTGTGGTATTCAGGAGGTCAAACTAGATAATCCAGTGATCCCTCCTGGCTGGAGACTCTGGCTCTACATAAAAAGGGTGCTGAAAGTTTTCACGACAGTTTTAAAAGATCACTCTCTCATTTGTTATACATTTATTCCACGAATTAAAAAATGAGATTGGCTAGGTCTTTTTGAAGGTTTCATCCAAAGTCTCTCTCTTCTTTAGCAATGGATTACAATAAACAATGTAGAGTGTTCTGTCGCAATCATTTCAGATACCACTGAACTGCAGCCATCCAACTAGGTGAAACATAGTTATGATCCACTGTGGCTATTCTTATGTTCATCTCTGGGATGGAAAGTAGCAACTCTTATTATTCACAGTAATCGGATAAAACCGCTTTATCATATGAAGTGAAGAATACTTTATTGTATTGAAACTGTAGAGGGAAATATGACAATCTGTGATTACTCAAAGTAATATTTGAGCAGGATACTGAGGTTAGCACCTCTACTCTTGGGTGGGGGGGGGGAGGAAAGTGCTATGAGATCTCTCACTTCAAGTGGCAAAGGACCTTAGTTGTACATCTAATTTCAGACAGCATCTCCAGCAGCAATAGTTCCTTACAATGTGCTCTTGCATTGGTTCAGTACCATCTCAAAGGGAAGAGTGCCACCTACTGAATCACCAGCACCACTTCCTGTAGCACCGAGGTTTTCCATAGCACTGTCTCATCCAAATACGGAGTAATACTCATATATACCAGAACTGCTTCATGTATGAGATTTGAAGAGACCAAAGCCCTGGGTGTATGGCTGCATGCATTGATGCAAAATAAGCTGAGGTTACTGTACTATGGCACACAGATGTCGATTAAAGAGGTAGGAATCCTTCATTAGTGTGGGTGTTAGAACTTATAGTTAAAAAATGCTAATCATAATAGACTGCAATAAAAGTAAAATTAATAACTCCCCATGTAGCATTAGTGTAATCTGCCCTGAATTTGAACCTTTCATTCCTATGCATGTTCAAATACATTGCTACTAATGGTTTCTTCATAGACATACTAATAATTGATGTAATATTTCACTTCTATTATCACAAAAATTAGAAATGTATTTTAAAAAATTAAAGCAATAAAACTTTTCATGCTTCTGGGTAAATACTTTAGTGTATTTCATCAGAGTCTCTCCTGCAACATATTTAAATTATCTGCCCATAAATATGGATGAAATTAAAAAAACCTCATATACATTTGTCCCATAAACTCTTCTATTCATTCCAGTATGACTCAAAATCATGACTTTCTTTATGGATCCTCTTCTGACAACTTTATCTGACATAGTATGAAAAAAACCCTCCAGCCTTTGCCATGTGCTTGCCCACCCCAAAACCAAAACTGGACCTTTAATTTTGCAATAAAGTTAAATAAATCTCATACCATGAACACACTGGTTGAACCTCCATTAGAACCTCTGAATATATGTTCAAAATATATAAAAAGAAAAGGAGTACTTGTGGCACCTTAGAGACTAACAAATTTATTTGAGCATAAGCTTTTGTGGGCTACAGCTCACTTCATCGGATGCATTCAGTGGAAAGCTTACGCTCAAATAAATTTGTTAGTCTCTAAGGTGCCACAAGTAGTCCTTTTCTTTTTGCGAATACAGACTAACACGGCTGCTACTCTGAAACTGGTCAAAATATATAGGTTTTATTTTTTCATTGATCACCTGGCTGATACGATGGGTGTATTAACTGCATAGAATTAAACCAAGAATTTTGAGAATACTTGACCCTGTGCTGTACGAACAGCACATGGCAAAAGGATTATTGAAATGATGATTACAGTATGAACACACACATTTACTTACTGACTGAAAAATAACTTAGTATATTCTTAGTAGAGAACTACTTACATTTTTTCACATCCTGATTAATGTGTGAAATGGGGCAGGACTTTGACACAGTCTCCTTGCCTGGCCTAACAACTTTCTCTCATGATGGGTAACTCAAAAATGTAAATAAATTGAGTTAACTCTGCAGTGAAGACATAACCTATAGTTCCTAGTGGTTTTAAAACCAGTGGGAGTTTTTTAATAAATTCCCCAGTATGGACAAAGCTATTCTCTTGTGCACATTATGGATCAGCAGGACTTTTCTGAACACACACCTCTAGATTTAACATTTAGCCGGAAAGACTTTAATGGAAAATACCACACGTGGTCCAGGTGAGGTCGCTGTCAGAGGCTTAATGTTTGCATTTCCTCTGTCTTTGTTTAACTCTGTGTGCAACATTAGCACTGCAATAACATTGTTTTAGGCAGCTGATAGTTTTAAACACCTTGAGGATATACTAAGGTACTTCACCATTTTTATTTTTGAATTATATCAGAATATGTGTGGGGAGAGAAATGATTATTTGCTTGGTCCTTCTTCTTGTTCTCTCTCCCCCCTGGTTCTCCACTCTCTGACCCCTTAGGGACATGTTCTCCCTGTCTTCACACTATGCCTGGCAGATTTCAAAGATGCACACTAAGCTCCAGGAAAATCATCTGATTCCAGTGAGGTGGTCACCTTTACACCACCTTTCTGCTTAAAATGCACCAACTCTTGGCCCCCCATTATAGAGATCAAGACCTCAATTCAACAAGGTGCTTAATCACATGAATAATCCCTTTACTTCAGTGAGACTACTTACATGATTAAAGTTAGGCATGTGTTTAGAACCTTTCTGAGTGGAGGCCCAAAAGGCAGCTCTTCATTCACAAACAATAATTAGTTAAGAGGCTTGTCTCTAATACTGACTTCTAGATGAAATTTGCCGATGACCCTCTTTTTCCAAAAAGGTCCATGTTAGGAGCTGATCCTGTGTGCAAAAGAAAGTTAGCGATCTTGGGTGAGATCACTCATGCGTATTTTTGTCCTTTTCTAACATTGTTTACTCTCAAGATTTATCTTTTCTGTTTATCATAAATAAATATGCAGGTTGCTAGAAGTGCTTTTATATGTCAGGCTTGTTATTGTGTTCAGGAACAAACTGATGCTTTATTCTATTTTGTAGCAAATTGTCACTGAGTATAGACTGCACAGAGCATTGAGTTTAATGTGTTTTCTTTGTTTCTTTGCAGAAAAATGAAGTGACAGGTGCTTAGCCTCATTTTTCATGCTAGCTTTGCCATGCCATTTTCACCAATAACGAAGGCAGCTGCCAGAGCTCGAAGAAGTCAGGCGAAAAATTCAGCTGGCAGGTAGACCCAGTCACTTTAAGAAACGTAATCTTATGTAAGCAGATGGCAATTAAAAGGCAGAAGAAATAAAAGTTTATCTCAGTTTTCTGCACTGTTATATCAATTAAATCTTCAACTGAAATGCAAGCAGAAAATATAATTTATTTTCATGTGGCTACACAACATGATTGTGTTCAAATCTAATTATTTGTTTTGCAAAAACTTGGGCAAATTTTACTCGAAGCAAAATAACTAACGATTTCCAAAGAACATTTATAACTAGATATTAAATCTGCAGTCTTTAGGCCTTGCATGTCCTAGACCTACCTAATAGCATTGCCTCCTTATTCTTCATTTACTGGAAACCCAAAGTTTAGGTTCAAAAATCAGCTATTTATTTCCAATTTGCAGTAATATCAATTGCAATCCTAGCAGTTTCAGCAATTCTTGGTCTAAGTGGAAAACTACTCTATATCAGGTCTCAGGAGGCCCTTCCTGTTAAAAGAAGAGTTCCAGAAACTCCAGGACTGAACCTGTTCACATCTGTCATAATTTGCTGGCAAGAGCAGTCATAATCTTGCAGGAAAATAACTTTTTGACTCAGACAAGAACCCTGAAAATTTAGTAATTCCTAACATGTATTTGTCTTTATGAATGCAACTAGAGTCATGAAAAATATGTGCAAATCTAAAATCTGCAAATCAGTTGAAGTGTGAAATAATTACATAATTAAAGCTCATTATGGTATTGATGAAACTGAAATGTTGCTGAAGTTGTCACTCTTTCCATTACAAACCCTAATTTGTAGGGGTTTATAAATCAGTCATAAAAATTCACACAAGCTCAAAATTTACCACATAAAGCCTGTCTGGAATATTTTTTCTAAAAACCCATTTGATCATTTTAAATTTGTGCATGTTTAAATAAAAAAGGGGGTATGTGTGGTTTCAGATGCTTATTTTATATTTCTACACCTGAAACCAGCTTTGGTTTTGGTGCTGAGATCTTATGTCCCTTGAATGTGCCTTGTGTAAAGTCTGCCTTAAATCAAATGAAAAATGACTGAGATATTTTTGATTTCCTGTGGACCAATGGGCCAATTCCTGCTACAATAAAAGATGACAGAAGTTTTATCTTATGTTTTGAATGGGATCAGGATTTAGAAATAGTTTTGCAAACAAAATTTTGAAAGTACTTTTTTTTTTTAAGCACAATGGATGGGCTAAAATGCAAATGATTGAGTAAACAGACTGTAGTTTAACAATTGATCAGAGGTGTTACAAGCTAGTCCATTTGATAAATACCTGTATTAAAATAGATGTATAATACATTGGACCATTGAGTTCACGTGATGAAGAATGTACATCAGTTTTGAACTAAAGATCACATTCAAACCATATTTGCCTTCAGTATTGGAATGACTCCAAGTGATTAGAACCTTCGAATCTGGAAAATTCTAGTTGGAAATTCATTCATGCCTCACAATGAATGATACACATTATGTTGAAGAAAACTGAAAGGGACTGCTACAATTAATTATAGTTAACAGTTAGTAAGGAGAGAACATTGCCCCCTTCTTTTTTGGTAAGAAGTTGATAATATTGGTGTGAACCAACAGCATGATCTCTGGTAGAGAGAAATGGACAGTGACGATGGTCTCTGTTTATGAAAAGTTGCATGGAGGACAAGCAATTGAAGGCATTGAATTTCTTTGGAGACAAGATACCTCTAGGTCGCAAGTTCTAACATAGGATAGGTTAGTAGTGACTGAAAGCGTAGCCATCTTACAGATGTGATGTATGAGAAATGAGTGTTTGATTTCTTTTCAGTTGGTCTTGGTGGATTCTCCATCACTGACAACTTTTTAAGTTAAGATAGGCTGTTTCTCTAAAAGATCTGCTCTAGGAATTATTTTGGGGAAGTTCTATGGCCTGTGTTATATAGGAAGTCGGACTAGATGATCACAGTTGTCCCTTCTGGCCTTAGAATCTACTGTTGAGTAAGTGTCATAGTCGCAAAATAAACTGCCATTACAGTTGCCATTAATCAGCACCCTGTTGATGGTCTTAGTCCAGAGGCCAAGCAGGGAGTGGTGACCAAAATACTTCTTAGCCCTTGGCATGTTCCCTTCATGTCAAGGTTAGGGTTCATTAGTAAGGTACTGTGAGGAAGCATAAAGAGAGGACCTTGGTTTCCAGAGGTATCAACCTTTCCCAATCAGGTTATTTACTAAAATGTCTTGGCGACAGCTAGAAAGTGCTCTGTGGTCAAAACTGAACAGGTATGAAGTGTGGCACATCTCTTGTAACTTTTACCATGTTCAAGCTTTGTAAGCAGTTTCAGTGCTCATGTAAGTGAGTGCCTAATGGCACCAGCCATTGCTGGGAGTGTTGCAGGAAAGTGCTTGTGAAAGGCATTTAGTTTTTTTCCATCATCCTCATAGTCCTGAGCTGCAATGCCCTCATTATTCCAGGCTTGGATCTTTCTCCAGCAGAGACTACTGTTCTTCCTAAATGGTGTGGTTCTGGAATAAGGACAGATGTTTACTAGAGTTTTAGGAGTGAGACCACCTAGCTTGTTTCCCCCAGTGACCTAAGACAAGATTGAACCCAGGACTATAAAGGTGAAAGGCTAAAGCGTAACCTGTCCTCCCCAACTCTTAACTTTTAACTTCCTAGGTTTTGTAATTACCTTAATGAGATTTAAATGCTTTTGTATTTAATACATTACAAATGGAATAAAGGAATAAATGAGCCAAAGAAAATGCGAAAGAAATCTTCCATAGCAGATCTGTTACATTGGGTTGCCCTTGATAATGTTAGGTTTCAGAGTAGCAGCTGTGTTAGTCTGTATTCGCAAAAAGAAAAGGAGTACTTGTGGCACCTTAGAGACTAACCAATTTATTTGAGCATAAGCTTTCGTGAGCTACAGCTCACTTCATCGGATGCATTTGGTGGAAAATACAGTGGGGAGATTTATATACACACACAGAGAACATGAAACAATGGGTTTTATCATACCCACTGTAAGGAGAGTGATCACTTAAGATGAGCCATCACCAGCAGCAGGGGGGGGAAAGGAGGAAAACCTTTCATGGTGACAAGCAAGGTAGGCCATTTCCAGCAGTTAACAAGAACATCTGAGGAACAGTGGGGGGTGGGGTGGGGGGGAGAAATAACATGGGGAAATAGTTTTACTTTGTGTAATGACTCATCCATTCCCAGTCTCTATTCAAGCCTAAGTTAATTGTATCCAGTTTGCAAATTAATTCCAATTCAGCAGTCTCTCGCTGGAGTCTGTTTTTGAAGTTTTTTTTGTTGAAGGATAGCCACTCTCAGGTCTGTAATCGAGTGACCGGAGAGATTGAAGTGTTCTCTGACTGGTTTTTGAATAATGTTACTACTTGATAATGTTACTATTTTCCGCTTTTTCAACAGCCATTGTAATTTGGCATCTAGAAAGATATTTTTTCCAATGCTAAACCCTTCTCTTTTCTTAGACCCTAAGCATCTCATCTCTAATTTGCTCAGTCAATGATAGCTCCAGGCTTTAGACCTGGAAACAATGTATTTGGCTTTCCCACACGTACAAGTATGTAACAATCTACTAACTCATGGGACAACTGGGGCTGTGTTGTAGTCCATTGCTGTACAAATGCCAGGGCTTGCTGCCTTTGCACTCAAACCAGTGTCCTCTGGGAGTATGCATCAGCTCAGATTCTGAAATGGGCAACATTGTTCAGAGTGGGGTCTTCTAAAAAAAATAATATAGGGTCCCATTCTAAGGATTTCATACTGAGGAAGGAAATAGAAGAATGATTAGTTTGGTGCCTTCTTTCACCAAAAAACCAAGGAGGAAGTGAGAATGGGAAGCAAGAGATCTGGAAAATATGAAAAGCTAAACAGATGCAGTTAATATTTTAAAGAATATGGCCAAGATTTTCAAAAGTGACTCAGCTTTTGTGTGTTCCCACTGAAAATTAAGTGGGCCTGATGTTTCAGAAAGTGCTGAGTTCCTGCTCTCTAAATATCAGGCCTCTTTAAATGTCTCCTGTAGTTCACCCAAAAGTACTAGTCACTTTTGAAAATCTTGGCATCGGTATTTACAAACCATGGGGACTCTCACTTACGAATATTGTAAGAAAATCCTTTCTCCACCTGCAGCTTCTGAAAGACAGAAATGTTGGCAACAGTGAAGGTATGCGATTGGTAAATCAATTCAAAGGAGTTAAGGAACCAGATAAAGAGGGGGGCAAGGTGGGAGGTAGAGAGTAGTTGGAATTCAGTTTGACATTTTCTTTTACAACTCTTGCCCTCAGTGAATTCATGCTGTAATAGTAATTTCTCAGCAGAGTGTCAGGTACATAAAAAAGTGTGATAGCCCTCTCTTCTAACTTGGACTGCCTGCTAGACATTTTTATCATTCATTCATTATTATTATTTTAACTAACTATGAGCCTGAGCCTGCTCCCATTGAAGTGGAATGGCAAAAATCCCATCTTCAATAGTACAAGCTCAGGTCGGATGCTCCCAATTGCTGTTTAAAGAAGTACAAGTGGCTGTCTGTGGCCATATTTATATTGTGGGGGTTGGGATTTAGGCTCTGATTTGTTAATGAAGTGTATGAGAGGGCAAAATAGTAGCTGCTTTTATGCTGAGAAAATGAGTTTGATGTGATTTTAGAGTATTGATATTATTCATTACCAGATGGAGCCACTCCATCAGCATAATAGCTTTTCTTGGACAGTATTCTGATCCAGTGGATAAACTTAAATAATTACTCTGCCACCACACTAAAAAAAAAAAAAAACAACCCAACTCATCTAGATTCCTTGATTTCTAATTTGTTCAAGTTGATGGAAAACTGATAGGCTGGAGTTTCAATGCCTCTGACATGCTATCACTCAGCAACATTCAAATGCAGAATATTTTAAAATCAAATCTGCAAGCCTGCACGCTACTTTGAAGAAATGTGTCAACAGATGCTGTTAGCTCCTTGCCTCCTGACAGGCTGTGCAGACTTCAAAACATTCTGAGCTGTAGCTTGTCCATCAAATCAAAAAATGTCTTTTGTGGGGCAATTGATAGTTATTTTTTAAAAGGCCAGAACTAGACAATAATTGTAGCTAATGTTTAAGATCTGCTGTCAGTGCAGGGTGCAGAGGTGAGCAAGTGAAACTTCATGCAGGGAATGAAAGCAGTAGCAGTCTTGCTGTAGAAGGAAACCCTGCAGACAATCACACTTTATTAATTTGAATTCAGATAGGGATGAAGTGTCCAGAATGGCTAATTGAAAACTATTTCTCTTCCCCAGCCCTGGGAACAGAGACAAATGCTTTAGAGAGACAAGATGGATGAGGTAATATCTTTTACTGGACCAACTTCTGTTGGTGAGGGAGACAAGCTTTTGAGCTTACACTGAGTTCTTCTACAGATGCTTTGGAGCAGTTGTGCTGTACATCACTGATCTTGATGGTTCTTTCTGCTCTCATTATAGCATATAATTTTCTAATTTTTCAAGAGGCACAGCATTGCAATGCCACAGATTCTGTATTACGAAAAAATCCTTTGCTCACAAGGTACTTTTAATTGCCATTATCTTTGGTTCTCATGAGCTGGCTTGGCTGGGTAGAGTCAGGTGTTTCTCGTTTGCACTGAAAGGGAAGATAATACATGAAGTCACCGGATTCAATTGGTTTAATATTTTGCATGCCAGTTAGGTTGTTAGGCTGAAATATCTTGTTACAAGATAAAACACAGTTAAAAGAAATTCTGTCTGTTTGCTCCACAGACTTGTATGTGGTATCTCGCACACTTCCATGTGCTTTTCTTATCTGGTGTCTTCATGAGTTCATAAATATTCTTCTGTTGCCAGTGGCTTAACAGCTATGTGTTTCTCATGTAACACAAACTGAAAGGCTACTTCCATTAAGGCGACACAAAAATGGAGATAAGAATTCACTATTATTTTTAAATTATTTCTTGCAAAGCTTAGTCTTGAGTTAAAAGATAAGATGATGAAACTGTATACTTCCAAGAATCCCAATACACATTTAAAATATACTTTGATTGCTATCCTTTGTTCATAAGTTAAATCTGATTTTCCTGTATTTCATAATAGCCTATACTTTTATTTTTCCTGGCACAAAATTCCTTCTGTAATGTCCTTCAGTTAGTGGAAGGCAGAATGCTCTCCCTCAGAGAGAGAGATTAATTTGTTTCACTGGAATTTCATACTGTCGGATGACAGTCTTCTCTGGCACACATTAAGTTCACCACAGTCAACAGTATACATGAAATCATAATCAAAGACAGATGCCTTTCCCTGTTATAAATAATCATTGCTTCTTGCATATGCCAGGAAAAATCCTTGTTTAGACTGGTCTGTCTTACTTTTTTGGACCTCAGTATTTCCCTTGGCCTTCCCCTTTTTCATCTTTTCTCTGTCTCTAATTCTTTATATTTGCCTAAGGAAATAAAAGGAATGGGAAAAGTATTTCTTGGCACTCTCCATATTCTCACTGGATTACCCTATAGCTTGAAATTAAATACACATGACATGTAACAGGGGAATGGCCTTTTAATTTATAGAAGAAAAACACAGTTCAAAATAAATCTGTGCTTTCCTGTTTGTCCGTGTGTTTGATGGGAGCATGTCACATGCTCCTGCAAAACCAGTGTAAAAGCTTTGTTCAGAGTAGGATTAATTTTTTGAAACCAATGAAATATTTCATATAATATCAAACAGCAAATGATACACTTTTAAATTGGTGGTCAAATTTATTTGAACTCTAACAAAACCAGGATATTACTGTTTAATAAAAATATTTTGTTTGCGTCTTGTACAAGCCACAATCCTCCAATTTAAAAATACCTTTCATATACAAATGAGCTTTGAGGGCATTCAACACCACGTTGGAAGCACTCATCTCCTTGCTGGACTCATCCTTAAGTGGTTTGTAAATGAGAACATTGAGTACTGACTAGAACATAAATGGCAGCACCCAGTATAATTAAGGTGTCACGACAGTTTTCATGCTAGTCCCAGATTTCAACTTTCAGTAATTTGGGCCTTTTGAGTTAAAATTAACCAACTTTATTTTCTGTCTGAAAATACATTTTATTTTGAAAGTTTGAGCAAAAACAGCCCAGCTATTTTTGAGTATAGGAGCGAGGTTGGAAAGGTGAAACACACCAATCTTGTTTAAAAAGAAAAAAAAATAACAATAAACTATTTGACCTCCTTATGATCAGCTTGACAACTAAAACAGCAAGAAGTTTGGCCTGGAAATAGCCCTCATTGTGAAGTAGTGTCTTTGAGTGATCACTGAAAATTGGTTTTGATTTGCACTTTGAAAATTGCATGTTGCACATGTGCAATATCTTTTGCATGGGGTTTTCTGCCAAGCTTGTAAAGTGCACAACTGGGAAAGGTTTCAGAGTAGCAGCCGTGTTAGTCACTATGCCTTCCTAGCTCAGTAACAGACTGAAAACTGTTCTGTAGGTGTGTATAGTGAGCCAAAGGTTCTTTGGGGCAAAGTTAAGGTTGCACATGCATTTCTTGACTTTCAAGTGCTTTATCCAGGCAAACTTAATGTTCTCTTAACACAGGGGTTTTGTACAGTATTTTATTCTTGGGGTGAAACCCATTGCATCACTTAAGTTCTACAGTGGGCTATGGAGGGATTTCTCTGCATCAGCTGTGCACTGTGGAGGGTTTCTCTGTGCCAGCCTCACATTGGCTGGCCAGAGAGTGACAGTGGAAATGAAAAGGAGTACTTGTGGCACCTTAGAGACTAACAAATTTATTAGAGCATAAGCTTTCGTGAGCTACAGCTGTAGCTCACGAAAGCTTATGCTCTAATAAATTTGTTAGTCTCTAAGGTGCCACAAGTACTCCTTTTCTTTTTGCGAATACAGACTAACACGGCTGCTACTCTGAAACAGTGGAAATGGTTAGGGGAAGAATTCCTCATAATCTATTACTAAAGTGTGGGCAATAGCACAAAGCAGTTGTGTGGAGTCTGGTCTGCAGTTCTGCCCAAGGCTTCAGACTGGGGGTCCATCCTCATCCCCATGGCCCCACTTATATCTATATAATCTATAAATCTAGATATTTTTTGCTGTGTGTCTGAGCACATTTCACCTCTGCATATTGCATTCTGGGCTTCCCACTCTTCATTCTCCATTCTTTTGGTCAGTCCTTGAAATAATAATGATTGGTCTTTGGCTGCTACACAACCAACATTAGGAACCCTAATCTTTTTAAACATCTAAACACTATCACTGACAAGCCCTTATCATGTTCTTTCTAGTTGTGGGATTTTGGGCAATGGCCTGTCATTAAAACATAGGTGGTGTCTCATGGCTTTGCAGGGAGGCTTGTCAAGTATGCCTAATACGTCAGTTTCACGGTTCATTGATTTCACCACCAAATACCATGCTTCAGAAATGTCTGCTTGCATGATGCACTACGCTCTGACACTGGTAGGACTGAAGTTGGTACTGCAGAAGTAGGAGGTATGATCATGCTTATGCCATCCATCCATCAGTGCAGCTTTCTGCTGAGAACAGTAATTTAATAATGGCCAGCAAGATGCAGCAATAGGTTTTTGTTTTTAAATCCTAGTGGGTTAGCTTTTAAAAAATGGTATGGTAAACTCCAGGTTCTGCTGCTAGTCCCCTTCTAAGAGCAATGGCATTCCCACCCCACAGCCGCCACACACATATATTAAAGGTCAGTGCTATTTATGATAATTTGAGTGCTGACAAGTGCTACTTTTCGGGGGGAATGGTGGAGAAGGTGGTGTATAAAAATAGCCATCAAGGGCCAGTTACCTAATTACTGGTACTCTTCTGCTTTTCCCTAGAGGGAAGGAAAGAAAGAAATTGCTAGAGGCAGATGTCCCTTAGGATTTAGAGTTTTCTCCTTTCTCAGGTCTTTCTCCTATGTAAAGGCACATCAAAATATTATGAGACAAAGGAGAGCTTGATCAGTTCCACCCTTAAAACATACACTCACGCTTGTCAACAACTCCTATTCATATTAATGAAACATTTTATTGACTCAAGCTCCTTAGCAGTACCTGCTTTGAATTAATATCCAGTTCAAGTGGACAGTTCAGATACCTGATAAACACCCACTCCTGGCATAAAAATGGCTTATCAGAACCCATTTCCTGAGAAAGCACTGCAAATAGGTGGGCTGTAACCAAACTAACAGGTTTCAGAGTAGCAGCCGTGTTAGTCTGTATTCGCAAAAAAGAAAAGGAGTACTTGTGGCACCTTAGAGACTAACAAATTTATTTGAGCATAAGCTTTCATGAGTTATAGCTCACTTCATCGGAATGCATCTGATGAAGTGAGCTTTAGCTCACGAAAGCTTATGCTCAAATAAATTTGTTAGTCTCTAAGATGCCACAAGTACTCCTTTTCTTTTTTGTAACCAAACTGGCTCTCAAGATTTCAGTGAGTAGATGTCAGGGCAACATCTGCTTTGGCTATTATAATTTTTCATGGTTCTCTGCTGCTCCAGGAATCACTTAAGGATATAATAATAGAATTCTAATGAACTAACATCCCCTGTTTCAGATGTCTTGGCAAGATATTTTCTTTCTACTGCAAACTGAAGAATCTGCAGGCATTAAGCTTACCTATATTTTTCTCACTATCTAACATACAGATGATTACCTGTGCAAAGCACATATAAGCAGAGTACAAATCACAGTATATGTATGCAGTCAAGCACTATCTTTTACAGCATGTTTAACTTTGACACCATTCTCTGATAATATAAATCCAGGGACTATGAGAATGAGGACCAAGCCAAACATGAAATTATTGCTGAAATTCCTGCTGTATCTGAAGTACACTGGAGACTTTTCAAAGGCTTTATATTACTAAAAGGCATATATTTCCTGATAGCTGATATTCTATGTTTTGGGTAAAGTCATGGCAGAGGTGTCAGACTGAAAAGTTGCCTGATGTATATTTATACCCATTTAATCTTCCATTGGAGAAGTGGGCCACGTATCATTGATGAAATGAATGTAGTGTGTGACTCGCCAGCTTTGCTTGATGTAGCTTAATCCTATGTGTAGGCTTACAAAACCAGTATATGAAATAAGTTATAGAGGAGTTGTCCATGTGGGTTGTTTTTGGTGGGATTTTTGTTTAGGCTGTTGTTTGAATTCTCTAAATCCTGGTAACAGTGGGAAACTAGAAGGAAAACTGGTGCAGTGACGGTCTGACCATGTGGCCCGCCCGTTGAACCAAGCTCCTTTTGGGCTAGAAGAACCGCAGAAACTCAGGTCTTATGTATATGCAAAAGTTGCACCACTTCAACTAAAATCAGGTTTTAAATCTATTTAGTTAAACCAGTGCACCATAGATATACTTAAATCTCTTTACTCTTAGAGTTATATCTTAAATCTGGTTGATCTTGATTTAGTTTAAATCAGTCAATTACCAAATTAAGCTAAATTGATATAAACCAGTTGTACACTGAGGGAAGGTCGACACACACTTTGAGCTTAAATCATCCCTTGGTTTACTGTTATTTTGGTAACTGAATGACAAAAGCTAAATGAATATAAGCCAGATGTAAACACATGCAAGGGTTTGCTCCGGCTTAGCTTAATTACTTTTGAAACCTGATTTTAGTTAAAGTTTTGTCTGCAGACAAGCCTCTTACTCCTCCAAGTGATCTATCCCAATCAGGGCCAGTGTAGGGCATGGCACTGCTGCCTGCTCAGCGTGTTCTGTTTATAAATGCAAATCACAGCCTGCAGAGCTGTCAATCCAGCACTGTTCATGAGTGCTCAGTGGTTGTGCATTCATCTTTGTGTAGCTCTACTAAATTTGCCTTCATTTTGACTGATGCCTTCTAGTCACTTGCAGCTAAACCTCTCTCATTCCTTCTTCCCATCCGCTAATGGAGGATAGCTCTAAATTGCAACCTAAACGAGTATGTGTTTTCTATCTTATTACATATTACATCAGCAAGATGCCCAGCTTAATCTTACTGATCAATGGTGAGGTTGTTTGCATGAACCCGTGTGAAGAAATCCATTCATAGCGGGGGGAGGGATAGCTCAGTGGTTTGAGCATTGGCCTGCTAAACCCAGGGTTGTAAATTCAATCCTTGAGGGTGCCATTTAGGGAACTAGGGCAAAAATTGGGGCTTGGTCCTGCTTTGAGCAGGGGGTTGGACCAGATGACCTCCCAAGGTCCCTTCCAACCCTGATATTCTATGATTCTATGATCTTACTGATCAATGGTGAGGTTGTTTGCATGAACCCGTGTGAAGAAATCCATTCATAGCTTTGTGCACAATAATGTACTATTTAGAATTTCAAAGGTCGTGCTGTCAATTGCAAGCTCACTATTAAAATAACAATAAATAGAAAAGCCCACTATGATAGCACTCTAGAAGAATCTCCAATAACTGTTATAGGCATTAGGTTAAATCACTTACAGGACTGAGCAAGGCCTGCATGGCTTGGTTTCTGGGAAGTACACATACTGACCCTAGCAAGGTCTGTTTGCAGTCGTTAGTACCAGGCCAGCCTCTCCAGGTTCACCTGGAAATCAGCCTTCTCCAGCACATCTCATTTTACCTAAATCTCTCCTCCTGCTCCTTATCTTTCAAGCTTTGTAGGAGGATTCAGCTCCCTGTTCTGTCTGTATTGCCTTTTCTATGGCTCTCTTTAGGTACTGAGGTGGCCCCTGCTACTTGCTCCGTGTCTCAGCAGACTTTTAATGAGGCTTCCAGATAGGCTACTGCAACTGTCTCTTTCAGTCCTTAAGAGTCTTCAAGGAAGTAAGAGTCTAGGATTATTCTTGCTAATATGTGTTAGCAAGGAAACCCTACTTTCCTACCTATCCAGTGCAAAGGATGAGATTCTACCTTCCTGTGATTATTGACACCATTTGAGCTTGACTAGTTTTTCACTCCCACTGCCCATTGGGAGCAAATTAAGGTGCTCTTGGCTCCCTGAAAGCCCTTTGTGATGATTAGGTGGTCCTTCCTCCTGGCCCTCCCAAGAGTTGACTGAGCCACCCAGCTATCCCATGAAGAACCCAAGTGGGTGGGTGTCGTCTGTTCTGAGCAGGGAGTGGGAACAGGGATCCCAGCCTCCCAAAGATATCTACTGATAAGTGTCAGAGTTAGAGCCTAAGGGTCGGTGGAGTATTTGCCAAGAGAAAGGACTGGTGAGTGCAAGTCAAACAGAATTCACCATTGCATGTCTGAGCGGATCCTCACATTCCTTAAAAATACTGATTCGAGGTAGCTTTAGGTTCTATGTGAATGTTTTTCACCATCACAATATCTTTGTAGATCAGCCACTATGATGAAAGACTATCGTACACTTGAACAGGTCTGAATTTCCATTCAGGAGAGAAGGAATTTGTACACAAAACCCATCCAGCAGCACATCAGTGTGTGTCAAAGGTACGTGAATGGATTCAGGGTGATCAATGACTTGGTGTTGCCTGGAGTTGCTGATTACTTCAGGTCCATTTATAAATCACTGTTTAAAGAATAGCCATTTTCAGGAAGGTTTGATCTTAAAACAATTAGGTGGATGTTTCCATAATAATATACTGCCACAGTAGTTTGGCACTGCGCTCTTGAGACTATGATATTCAGTTCTTGCTGGAAGAAGCCTCAGTCTATGCAGTTACTATAACTGACATTCTGAAAGAAATGAAATGAGTGGTAGAAGAGGATCAGGTTATTCCATTAATTATTTTGTCTCACAGACTAACAGCTAGTCCCTGTTCAGATGATTCAGACATTTTATGTGAGCCACATGATTTAGGGAGACAACCACCTAAAATATGACAGTTTTTTAACCAGAGTTGGAAAAATGTCAGTAGTTTGTTTAGGGATCTGTTCCTCTCCCTTTTGCAACTACCATTGAATGAGAAGTGTTCTGCTGTTAATACTTCCTGTCTTGCTCTGGCCAGTATTTTCTGTTGGATATTATTTGATATTAATTTTTTAAGCAAGACTCAAGTTTGCTTCCTATGTTGTGTGCATAGTGGATGGTACCAGCATGTTTTTTGTGTGCATAGCCTGGCTTTGCATATGCATGCCAGGCTTGTTGGCACTACTCCTGGGGCAATTCTGTGCCAAAAAATTAAAAATTCTGCACACAATATTTTCAAATTCTGCAAAATTCTGCATATTTTATTTGTTAAAATAGCACAATACAGTCACTCCAGTTTCAATTATTTTTGGTCATTTATTTCAAAATACCTATCAGCAAGTAGGTCTATAACAATACAGACAACAAAAAAGATGCAGAAAATGTTTTTTGACAAATAGATTCCTTACTTGGCATATTAATACAGAACTCTGAGTAATAATTCATTTAAGCTACAATACAGAACCATATTTCTCGTACCTCCCAGAAGCAGTTCAAAGCCTGGGGGGAGTCACTTGAAGCTGAGGGAGAGGAAAATAATTGCTGGGAAGGAGCCTGGGTGTGAATTTGAAGGGTTGTTGGGTATGGGTGGGAAAAGTATGGAAGAGGGTTTTTTTGGGGAACGGGGAGGGACAGTTAGGGAGATTCCCCCATGCCGACCCTGGCTGACCCCTAGCCTCTCCCATTCAGTCAGGCACGTGTCCCTCCACCCCCCACTCAGACATCCACTCCCCCCATCCCCATGTAGCCCTGCACCCCCTCCCCATCCCCATGTGTCTCTGTGCCCCCACTCAGACACCCTCTGTCTCTATGTAGCTTTGCACCCCCTCCCCCATCACTATGTGGCCCTGTACCTCCACTCCCATTCAGACCCTGCCCTAGTTTGTCCTCCCCAGCACTCTACACTGTCTGTCTCCCCATAGCCCGTGTCTCCTGACCTGACCCACTGCAAAGAAGGCTCTGCAGGCTCTTTCTCTTCCCTAGCTGGCTGGGAGCTGCTGCTGTGTTCTATCACCACAGTGCCCTCTGGTGGGCCTGCAGCAACTTTTCAGCAGAAGCTTTTTTCTGCAAAAAAAAAAAAACAAAAAATATATGAGGCTTATTAATTATGCATGCACACAGTGGCACAGAATTCCCCCAAGAGTAATAGGCATTCAGCTGCTTGAGTGGAGCAACGAAATCAATGTCTGTGCATAAACGATAGCTGCATTGCCCTCTTTGTGGATGCAGTTGGTTGCCTGAATAAAGTAGGTGTACAAAATCCAAGGTCAGGGCTGATAACTTAACTTTTTGAGGATCAAAAATATCATATATTTTTGTATTGTCTTGCAGTAGCATCCAAAGGCCTCAATGAGGCCACTGTTTTACTAGACACTGTGGACATATCTAGTAAAAAAGATAGCATTTGCCCCAAAGAGCTTGCCATCTACACGTGTGACAGAGACAATAGGTTGAGAAAAACAGACAAGAAGGACAATAACTTTAGTAGAACAAATTTTTGGAAATAACTTTTAAAGGACCTCTCTCTATCCCTTCATCTAGGTTCTTAAACTGCTTCCACCATCACAGTATCTGAAGGCTTCATTAGCTTTTAAATATCAAAGTAAACATAAACTTTCTCTCTTTCTTTCCCCATAGTAGGAGTAAATAGATTCTTTGGATCATTTAGAGAAGGGGTTGGCTTTTTGTTTTGCTTTAAATTAAGCACATTTTGAGGGAGATATAAATGAAGAAATTAATCTTGCCTTTTAGTTCCGAAAGTGATACGGTCTGAGGTCATTTTTCTCTCTTGTGATATTTAATTCCACAGCCTCCATCCAGCTCCTGGGAAAGTTCTGTCTCATGTGCTCATGGGTCAACAGATCCATTTTTCAATTATTGGTCAGGAGTTTCATTTTTCCAATGGGATTCAAATGTTGTGGAAAGTCAGAGGCTTTGAGGCAAAATTTTCAAAAGTGTACAAGGGACTTGAAAACTAATAGGACTAGACATCAAAGTCACTTAGACACTATTGAAAAAATTGCCCTTTTTTTAAAACAATTATGTCTTACTATTCTAAAATAATTATGTACAGACAATATTGTTCTGTAGTAATAGTGCCACCTGCAAACATGTGCCTAAAAATATTAAGCTGGAACTATGGGCTGGCAGAAGTGATACGTAAAATTGGTGCATAAGCAAGACTCACATCTTTGGGTAGAATTGTGATTCAAATATATACATTGTAGTATAGCACAAAAGTAGTGGCTGTAAATATACAATGTGAACTACTACAATCTTCAGAGTAGTAGCCGTGTTAGTCTGTATTTGCAAAAAGAAAAGGAGTACTTGTGGCACCTTAGAGACTAACAAATTTATTTGAGCATAAGCTTTCGTGAGCTACAGCTCACTTCATCGGATGCATTCAGTGGATTTTCCACTGTATTTTCCACTGTATTTTCCACTGAATGCATCCGATGAAGTGAGCTGTAGCTCACGAAAGCTTATGCTCAAATAAATTTGTTAGTCTCTAAGGTGCCTCAAGTACTCCTTTTCTTTTTATTACAATCTTGCAGTACTACAATCGTATTTTTTTAAATGGGACCATAAGGCACGACAATGTTCCCCCCCCCCCACATTCTAGTCTGAATTATTTTCCCCTAAATTTCATCTGCTATTACTCATTTATTTGTTTCCCCCATACGGATGTAAAAGGTGGTGCAGAATGCTGATATTACACTAACTTTAATATCTACCCTTCAGCTGCACTATTGTGAAATCTAGTGGGTGCTGTTTAAGCACATTTTTTACAAGTAGACATGTATTTATGGAAGGAGAAAGTGTTTTTATAAAAATATTACCTAATAGCTGGGGTACTTCAAGTTAATAAATCTGGAGTTACCCCTTCGGAATCAGCACTCGCCTTTTTGGATCCTATTTTAATTCAAGCTTTTCATCAGCAGGTATAAAATGCTGCCAGGTTTGTTGGCCTCTTAGCAGAAGGATTTTTTTTTTGTATAATAAGCAGGTTGTAATCTCTTCTCATATTCTGATTTTGGTTCTTTTTTTCTAAATAATAATAGCAAAATAATAACACACTACAAGTTTATAGCACCTCATCAACTTGAGGCCTGATCCAAACCCCTTTGAAATCCATGGAAAAACTTCATTTTGCTTCAGTGAGCTTTGGATAACGCCATTCTTTGGAGCATAAAAAAATGCAGACTTCTTGTGACAGCTTACTATTGCATCCTTAAATCTGGATAAATAGAAAATTGATTTACAAATCTTAGCAATGGATCTATGATTAAAAGAAAACACAACACAAACCCAAAAGACCCAAAATACTGTACTATAGAGGGCATAGACTGGCAGGATGTACTACAGGTAATAGTAAAATGTAAAAAATATGACAAACCAGATCAACTGCTACAAAAGCTACATCTAGACTAGTGATTGTACATGTGTCCATGTCCGTGGCTGTGCCATAACCCTCCTGTTGTCCACATCTAAACTTCACGAGCATGTGCCTGAAGGTGAGTAGAGGACAAGAAAACTAGCGTGCCTGCGTGGTGTGAATAAGTTCCAGTGTGTGGTGTGTCCAGGGATAAAAAGAATGTACTAGGTCATGCATTTCAATAGTCCTCCACCCTCATTCCCATACTGTACTGACCCTTTTCTTCCTGAACCTTACCCAATCTATAAAGGTCTCTGTCCACCTGTTTTCATTGGTAGTAGTGTAGAGTTGCCAGGCATTCAGTTTTCAACCAGAATGCCTGGTCGAAAAGGGACCCTGGCAGCTCCAGTCAGCAGTGCCAACTGGGCTGTTAAAAGTCAGTGGCGGAAAGGGGACCTGGGGCTAAGGCAGGCTCCGTACCTTCCCTGGCTCTGCACTGCTCCTGGAAGCAGCTGCCAGGTCGCTGTAGCCCCTAGGCACTGGGGTGGCTAGAGAATGGGAGGTTCCGTGCACTGCCCCCGCCTCAAGTACTGGCTCCATAGCTCCTATTGGCTGGGAACCACGACCATTGAGAACTGCGGGTGGCCATGCCTGTGGGTGCAAAGGTAATGCACACTGCGCAGAGCCGCCTGGCTGCACCTCCACCTAGAGGCTGCAGTGACATGGCAGCTGCTTCCTTGGAACCACAGTAAGCACCGCCAGGACCCCCCACACACATACCTCATACCCCAACCTTCTGGCCCAGCCTGGAGTCCCTTCCCATACCCTAAACCCCTCATCCCCGGCCCCAGCTGGAACCCTCAGCCCCTCTGCACCCCAACCACCTGGCCCAGCCTGGAGCCCCCTCCTGCACCCAAACCCCCTCATTACCGGCCCCAGCCCAGAGCCCATACCCCCTCCCACAACCCAAACCCCTGCCCCAGCCCAATGAAAGTGAGTGAGGGTGGGGAAGATTGAGTGATGGGGAGGGGGACATGGGGGGAGGAGTGGGGGTGGGGCCTCACAGAAGGTGCAGGGCCTCAGAGAAGAGTGGGGTGGGGTGTTCTGTTTTGTGTGATTAGAAAGTTGGCAACTCTGCAGTAGTGATATGCTGACTACATCAGAACAGCTTTCTGTTACACTCTCTTGATCAATACAAGCGAACATGGCTCCTGTTTCAAGAGCAGTCACCAGGTCCCCTCACCACCTGCAGCTGCTGATCAGTGTGTGTTCACAGTATTCATAGACTTTAAGGTCAGAAGAGACCATTATGATCATCTAGTCTGACCTGCACAACACAGGCCACAGAATCTCACCCCCCCCACTCCTGTAACAAACCCCTGACCTATGTCTGAACTACTGAAGTCCTCAACTTGTGGTTTAAAGACTTCAAGGTGCAGAGAATCCTCCAGCAAGTGACCCGTGCCCCACACTGCAGAGGAAGGCAAAACCCCCCAGAGCCTCTGCCAATCTGCCCTGGAGGAAAATTCCTTCCCAACCCCAAATATGGCGATCAGCTAAACCCTGAGCATGTGGGCATGATTCACCAGCCAGACACTCAGGAAAGAATTCTCTGTAGTAACTCAGATCCCACTATCTAGTGTCCCATTACAGGCCATTGGGCAATTACTCTGTCCTTCATGACTTTGCCTGGAACATCAGGAACATTCACCTGTGCTGGAAAGTTTCAGAGAGGCTAGAGTAGCTGTCTTTGACATAACAGAAAGTTCTCCCCATATTCCACTTAGAAACACTACGTAACCATCTGCCCCATGATCAGGAGCAGAACCACATCATCATCCCATTGCTCCACCCAGTTTGGAGGGGGAAATATGATCAGGAACTGCCATCCGCAGATGTTTGAAGGCAGGAGACAGTACCACCCCCATCCTCCGGATTCCTAGAAGACCTCCCTGTGATGCACAGAATCCAAGAATACCACTCCTGAAATGGTAGAGCTAATATTATGTAACAAGAGAACCAGTGTGGGTGTGGGTATATACATGTACACAGCATTATACCAACGTCCAGCACAACATACGTGGACAGTTGGCACAGATATTGGGAACATGCATGAGCATGTACTGGTCCAGCAATATCATTTTCAGATTCTTTTTTGGCCTGCCTAATTATACTTTTACATTTCACTTGCCAGAGTTTATGCTCCTTTCTATTTTCCTCACTAGGATTTGACTTCCAATTTTTAAAGAATGCCTTTTTGCTTCTAACCACTTCTTTTATTCTGCTGTTTAGCCATGTTTTCTGGTCCTCTCACTGTGCTTTTTTTAATTTGGAGTATACATTTAATTTGAACCTCTATTAAGTTCTTTTTTAAAACTTTCCCTGCTCCTTGTAGGCATTTCACTCTTGTGGCTACCTTTTAATTTCCATTTAACTAGCTTCTTCATTTTTGTGTAGTTCCCTTTTCTGAAGTTAAATGCTGTTGTGGTGGGCTTCTTAGGTATTTTCTCTCCAACAAGAATGTTAAATTTAGTTACATTATAGTCCCTATTTCCAAGCGGTTCAGCTATATTCACTTCTTGCACCAGATTCTGTGCTTCACTTAGGACTAAATCACAATTGCCTCTCCTCTGCGTGCCAGTGTAGGAACTAAGGATATAATTTATAATATGGTCAAAAATGCATGACAGAATCCAAAATTGATAGGAGGGATCTAAAATTTATTACAAATCAACTGGGTAAATATATTGTAAATGAGAGATTCATCCAAATGTTAATAATTTTGTAATTTCTTAGCCAAGTATATTCACACCCTTTACAAAACAAGTTATTTATAAAAGAATAAAAACTTCTTTCAGTGTTTGACTGAAATGTTGCATCCTGAATGCTGATTCCACAGCTGCTCTAAAATTCATCTAAATTGACTTTTTTATCAGATTTTTTTCTGCATATAAAAACCAAAGACATTTTATCTTTGATTTGAGACCGTATGGAGAAACTGAGCAGCTATAAATAGGAATCCTGGGATGATGATGATACCCGTGACTTAAGGGTCAAAATATCATAGAAACATTCAAATCTTGGCAATGTAACATCTTGTCACATTTATAAAGATAGTCCCAAGAAGGGCAACTTGGGGGTGAGGAAGGAGGCCAATGATGAAAGCAAATTCATCCTCTGTCTGGGTCTCCAACTTCAAACAACTCCAGGCTTTTATAACCTGTGAAAATTGGGAGTGCTACTTACACTCAAACCTTTTCATCTGGCAATGATTATTTTTAATGTACTTTATAGCAATTCTGAGTTTTATTAAAAAGACAGAAGACAGTCATTTCTAAAGAGGAAATAGCAATAAAACATGTACATCTCCTGTTTTATGGAACATAAGCCTATTTTACTACCTTGTGTTTTATTTCTTTTTTGTCCCCATTATAATTAAAATTAGTACTAACTGGAGTTTAAACAAAGCTGAACCTTCTTGTAGTTGCAGACAAACAAGAATTTTCAGTCATGTTGCAGAATGGTTTTTCTTAGGCTGGGCAAAATAATATACAAGACCAGCATCAAGACTCTTCATCATAATAAAAAAAGAGCGATCACCTTATTCCACAGGTGTCCTGTCACTATAAATTGACTGCAAAGGTCTCTGTTTCCAGACAGTTTTGCCTTTGTATTTGGTATCATAAAATTATACAGAACAGATATTATCACTGCGGTGCTGGTATAAGCTTAGCAAAAGGTTAATGCTGCATTAAGCTTGGTTGAATAAGGCATCCAAGGTTCACAAGGTTCCAGAAGTTCCCCTGTAGACTGCCCCTTTGTTGTAAACTTTATGCATAGCCCTTTGGTTTGTTACAGAGCGGCAAAATATTCATAATAATCCATAATAAACCTTGCCCACATAATGTTACTGGTTGAGCCATTGAAATCGAAATCACGTAGCCATGGGAACTGCTGAGACATCATGAGCTCATTAGGAACAGGGTCCCTTTCCTGATCTTTCTGACTAGATTGATGCTGCACTTGTTCAAGTTAGTGAAAGGAAATGAGAAAATATAATTTCTTGAGTGTGTCTGGAATTCATTGAACAGCAGAATACTGTAAGCAGCATTTGTTTGGTTGGTCTTTTCTTCCAAAAGTGCCTGGAGTATGGAGTGATCCTCAGGATGAATCACAGGAAGAGAATGGAGGGGAGGAAAAGTGTTTACAATCAAATACATACAGTATGACTTGTTCAAGTTTCCGGAATCCACAAATATTTTGTTGATGCTTACATTTTCTTCCCTATTGACTTTCATTACGTATTCATGAGGTTCCTGGACCTGACTAATTTGGAGAACGTTTTATTTACATGGAAAATAATTTCTCTCGGCTCATCTGAAAATACTAGTGCTCACAATTATTCTGCTTCTCCAGAGTTTGGTGCAAAATTATTTTTATAGGGATAAACCTTCCTCCGTGTCCTTATTTCAGGCAGGACTGTTAAAACAGCTCCGGAGATTAAGCTTTCTATGACTGTGTTGCAGTATACAAACTCCATACTGGGCAGGAAAGGGATAATGAGCTGCTATGAGCTCAGTCAGCCCTGCCCAGCTACACCTGCAATAGGTGTCAGGCTTGGAGGGAGGGGTTACAAGGGAAGAGCATAGCTCAGCTGGGGCTGTTTGGGAAGGAAAGCAGATCTCTTGCTGTCACTCCGTGAGATGCTTGGCTGGGGCCAGGAACTGCTTGAGAGACTGCTGCCAGTCAGAGGCTCTCTGAAGGAAGGTAGGTCTGACACTTGACTATCTTTTGATTTGCAACCAGTGACTTGGCTATGGAGACATGTGGTTAAAGGTGGTACCCTGCATGAAGGGGGTGACAGCCAATCTCCCCCCACTCCCTTTTATTTCTTTACACCTGAGTAAAGACTCAGTAGTGGTTTGACCCAAGCCTAAAAGGGACCCGGCTCATGTTGGCCTTTACTTCAAAAAAAAAAAAAAATCTCATGATGATCACAATCTTGCCAGTTATCAACCTGCTGGAACAGAGCCAAAAGAGGCTCTGCGTGGCCCCTGCTTCAGGCTAACTCCTGGAAGCTGGGGAATGCTGACCAATCATCACCCCTCTCCCCAAGCTAGCCAATAGGTGCCAGAGACTCCCAGTCGGACAAGCTACCTATATCCCTGGGCAAGAGTCTCCCCCCCTTGCTGCTATGACTGTCTGTCACCCTTTCACCACCTGCCCCATCAATTTCCCCCAGCCGCTGATGTGGTGGCAGTGGCGGCAATATGTAATTATCTCAGTAACTGTAGTCACATTATTACTGTTTTTACCTTTTTAGCGTGTCATTAAGAAAAACATGAATAAGTACCATAAAAAATCATAGAAGTCTTTAAAATATATGGTCCTTATCATGCAAACACTTATACACAGGCTTAACTTTAACTATGTGCGGAATCTAATTGACTTCAATTACAAGTTTTAGTGATTTTTTTTTCTGATTGACTTCAGAAAAAGTCAAGCATGTACATTAGTAGTTGCTGCATCAGGGCCTCTGTTACCACTTTGCTTTTGTTCCCCCTTTGTACTCTTAAATCTAGAAAATTAAGTGACCTTTTTTCCCCCCTACAGATTCAGATAGTTAATAAGATATAAAGGCCCCAGACATCCCAGGCCCCATCCTTGCAAACACAAATGCACATGAGTAACTCTACACATGTGAATGGTCCCACTGGGACAATATCGAAGGAAGTGACTGTTGAATTTGGGCCTGTGTGTGGGTGTCATAAGTTCTTCTGTTTCACCTCTAAACTCTGCGATGTAGTTTCCTCTTCAAGTCTCATATTCCCCAGCTATGCTAGTTCTTTTAAGGCTGTAGGTACTAAACCAACAACAGCCTCTAAAGGTTTTAGAAGGGAGATGTATGATCAGCTTCCTTATACTATTGCAGTATTTATTTGTATCATATAATGGTTTGATAGCAAACTTTCCCATAATTTGCTTGTTTTTTTAAATAAAGGTTTTGGTTTTTTTCTTTCACTCTCTCTTTTGCATTATAGTTTCCCTTAGCCTCTTTGGGATTTCCTTGGGCATTTTTTCTTATATAATATTTAGGGCTGTCAAGCGATTAAAAAAATTAATTGTGAGATTAATCGCACTGTTAATAATAGAATACCATTTATTTAAACATTTTGGATGTTTTCTACATTTTGAAATATATTGATTTCAATTACAACACAGAATACAAAGTGTACAGTTCTCACTTTATAGTATTATTTTTATTTCAAATATTTGCTCTGTAAAAAACAAAAGAAATAGTATTTTTCAATTCACCTCATACAAGTTCTGTAGTGCAATCTCTTTATCATGAAAGTTGAACTTACAAATATAGAATAATGTAAAAAAAAAAACTGCATTCAAAAATAAAACAATGTAAAATGTTAGAGTCTACAAGTCCACTCAGTTCTACTTCAGCCAATGGCTCAGACAAAACAAGTTTGGTTACAATTTGCAGGAGATAATGCTTCCCGCTTCTTGTTTACGGTGTCACCTGAAAATGAGAACAGGTGTTCGCATGGCACTGTTGTAGCTGGCGTCGCAAGATATTTACATGCCAAATGCACTAAAGATTCATATGTCTCTTCATGCTTCAACCACCAATCCAGAGGACATGCTTCCATGCTGATGATGGGTTCTGCTTGCTAATGATCCAAAGCAGAGCGGACCGACATGTTCATTTTCATTATCTGAGTCAGATCCCAATGGCAGAAGGTTGATTTTCTTTTTTGATGGTTCGGGTTCTGTAGTTTCTGTGTCAGTGTGTTGCTCTTTTAAGACTATTGAAAGCATGCTCCACACCTCATCCCTTTCAGATTTTGAATGATACTTCAGATTCTTAAACCTTCGGTCGAATGCTGTAGGTATTTTTAGAAATCTCACATTGGTACCTTCTTTGCATTTTGTCAAATCTGTGTGAAAGTGTTCTTAAAACGAATGTGCTGGGTCATCATCCGAGACTGCTATAAAATGAAATATATGGCAGAATGTGGAAAAAACAGAGCGGGGGACATACAGTTCTCCCCCAAGGAGTTCAGTCACAAATTTAATTAATTAATTATTTTTTTAACTAGCATCATCTGCATGGAAGCATGTTCTCTGGAATGGTGGCCAAAGTATGAAGAGGCATACGAATGTTTAGCATATCTGGCATGTAAATACCTTGCAATGCCAGCTACAAAAGTGCCGTGTGAATGCCTATTCTCACTTTCTGGTGACATTATAAATAAGAAGCAGGCAGCAGTATCTCCAGTAAACATAAACAAACTTGTTTGTCTTAGCGATTGGCTGAACAAGAAGTAGGACCGAGTGGACTTGAAGTCTCTAAAGTTTTACATTGTTTTATATTTGAGTGCAGTTATATAACAAAAAAAAATCTACATTTGTAAGTTACACTGTCACGATAAAGAGATTGTACTACAATACTTGTATGAGGTGAATTGAAAACTACTATTTCTTTTATACATTTTTCCAGTGCAAATATTTGAAATAAAAATAATAAGTGAGCACTGTACACTTTGTATTCTGTGTTGTAATAGAAATCAATATATTTGAAAATGTAGAAAAACATCCAAAAATATTTAATACATTTCAATTGGTATTCTATTTTTTAACTGTGCAATTTTTAAATTTTTTTTAATTATGATTACTTTTTTTATTTGGGGTTGAGAAGGAATTTTCCTCCAGGGTAGATTGGAAGAGGCCCTGGAGGTTTTTCGCCTTCCTCTGTAGCATGGGTCACAGGTCACTTGAGGGAGGATTCTCTACTCCTTGAAGTCTTTAAACCGTGATTTGAGGACTTCAATAGCTCAGACATAGGTGAGGTTTTTCGTAGGAGTGGGTGGGTGAGATTCTGTGGCCTACATTGTGCAGGAGGTCAGACTAGATGATCAGAATGGTCCCTTCTGACCTTAGTATCTATGAATCCAAAAATATTTAATAAATTTCAATTGGTATTCTATTTTTTAACAGTGCAATTAATTTTTTTAATTGTGATTACTTTTTTTAGTTAATCCTGAGTTAACAGTGATTAATCGACAGCCCTCATAATATTTAATTAAATTTCTAAGATATTTTATTAAATCTATAATTCCATGGTAGCTAACAATAGAATCATAATAAATATTTATAAATCGATCCAGAAGGGAAAATATTTTTGAAGGGGAAAAACAGGATATAGGTATGTAGAAGACTTTGACTCACTCAGTTTATTTTAATATTACATCAATCCAGCAGTACAAGCTAAGATTTTCTATTTCATGTAACCCTTTCATTATTTATTTTTAATAGCTGTGGGACTATCCTCTCAAATCATGTGCCAAGTGCTCTGAATATCAAGTCATATTTTGCTTCTCATATCCAAACTGTGTAGTGTTTGAATCTTTGTTGTTGTACCTTTCCCCTCTTCAGCACTGATTTAAGTGTTGCATATATATTCATGTTGCATATATATTCATCTGCTGGAGAGCATTTTAGTGCATTTCTACAGCCTAAAAACATCTAAGAATAGTAGATTTTTTTTGGAAATGTGTGAAAAAAATTGTCTCTCGTAAAAATTAAATACTTAGATTTTGTCGTACATGTTTTTATAAAGGATATAAAGTAGAGTTTGAATATATCACTGAAAAATGAGGGTGGGGGTAATCAAAAAGATAAGTGCTTTATTTTAGTGGCAGAATTGGGAGTGACACACCCACCTTCAAAAAATATTAAGGGAAACTGCCCGCAGCTAAAGTGCATAGAAAACTGCCCTTACATCTAGGATGGCTGTTTCCATTTCCACCCCCTGAAGTCACAAAAATATTAGACACACCTAATCTATCAAGCAGGACATAGTCTATTTTGATACTACGGTATTAGCTGATCCCTGTTCATTCAACCCTGAGAAGCTCTATCACTTTTAGTCTGTTGTGTTTGCACATATTCCTCATTAGGCATTCAAATAAAATCTAAATACATGAAATTTGCATTATGATGAATATATTTTTTCATGAAACCACCGAGTGATACAGAAAGTAATTGATCCTGAAATTAGATTTCAAATACAACTTATGAAATTAAGTCTCTTGAAAATTTTTTTTTACAAAAATAAATAAATAAAATCCTATCAGTAGGACACCGAAATAACCACACTTAAGTCTGGTCAGCTTAAGAACGCTTCCTCCAACAACTCTATTATATGCCACATTTCATCTCTTTTGAATTTTACTTCAATTAAATGCTTCATTTCGAAACCACAGATACATTGTCTATAATCAATTTTTAATTTAAATACATGCTAATATATTTTCTATATTAAAAGGGTTTCATTTTTTCCTTCCTTTTTTAAAATCAGATATGTGGCTCTTTTGTAGAAAATGGAGCTAATATAATGGAAGTTTTTCAGACTCTTTCTGATTCATTATGCAATTAGTCATTTAGGGCCCGACTGCAAACCTCTTACAATCACTAGCATGATGAGTCCCATTAACTTGAGTTACTCTGCTCATGTAATTACCTGCTTACCAACGGAGTAAGGGGTTCACAATATGGCCCTGATAGGATTATATGGAAATCCACCATGTCTGTTGCTACATTTTTTTTTCAAGGTATGAGACACTTATAAGCAAGTGCACTCTGAATCGTTAGGCATGGAGTTGACATTCTGTATACTTTGCATGCCATGGAAGCTGGTTTCAAATTCACACTGTATAAAGTAGTGCAGAGAGGAACATAGGGGAGGATCCTTCCTGGATGTACTCTTAAATAGAACCAATGGCTGCAAACAAGAGAAACGAAAACAAACCCCGCACCCATACATAGGTGATGGGAAGAGGCAGCAGCTATGGAAGAGTTGCACGGCTGCTCCATGGTGTGCTTATGAGTCGGGATAGAATTCTGTTCTTCCAGCTTATTTGCACACACCTATACTTGTATGCTGATTTGATGTACTATTGGTGTATAATAGATTTAAAAATCGGCTTGCAGGATCATTATATAATCACTATTGACACAATGGGGAAGACCAAGAGGCAAAATATGACCTGTTACTGTGAGCTGCTATCAGTTTCTCCAGTATCTTCAGTTCTCCCAGATCCAAATCCACTATCTTTCATTTGTTTATGATATAGCATGCCTACTCTATTTAACACATGCTTTACAGTTTACATTTTGCAACATTTTCCCCCAACAAAAATAGTAACAGACCTATTTTTTGACCAACTTCCCTACTCTGCATGCTGTAATTTTCTTGAAACATGAAGCTAGAGATATTTTCCTAACAACATTTGTCATCATTTAAAAAATCATCCTGGAGAGACAGCAAAGTGGCTTTGTGAGAGAGAGTTTCTGTAGCCCTAGACTGTGGTGTGAGAACAAATTGAACAGCAAGAGTCAGTTAATTTTAAAAAGGACTTATTTAGGCTGTACGCACTGTTCCTGAAGGTCTTCAGTGCTTGAATTCTGGGGCATTCTGTAGAGGCTATTTAATAGGAAAAACATATGACCCAATGAGCAGAAGGTCAAAGTGTGCTTTTAGATGGGGTTATCAGTCACCACCCAGGCGCATACTTGCATCTAAACTTCAAAGCCAGCAGAACTTTTTTTAAAAAAGTTTCTGTAAGATACATGGCTCCTGTTCTCCTGCAAAAATCGTGTAGCACATTAATCACTTGCTACAAAAGAGATGGCTTTTGCATCAGTGAATGACATTAAGCATCAAGTAGCATTTCCAAGAAACATCTGCTGCATGCGGAAGGCATGCAATGAGTAAGTATCGTTATAGTGAAATAACCTTATGGCTCTCGTTTGGTTTTACTTTTCAGTCCCTTTAAGAGTGAGATAATATTCCAAATAACACAGTTTGTACAGTTTTTTGAGCTCCTTGGATGAAATACAAAATGTAATCATAGCAAAAGAAATTTAAGATCCAGCAGGAATATATTATTTCCAAAAAGGATACTTTTTTAGATTAACAAAAGAATAATTTTAGTATACATTGAGTTTAAAAAAAATGCCCGAATCCAATTTGTCATCAATGTTAATGTAAAATTAACTTCTGCCACTGTATTAAGTCCATCCTCCCACTTAGTCTCTGGAGTTGGTTTTGACAGATATGTAGATTTATTTAAATGCTGTATCAAGAATCAAGTAATCCTTCTGACATAGCTTTTTAAATTAAAAATGAATATATCCCTGACCCACAACTGGGTCAGCCAATGCTCATCAGGTGATGGAGGACACTTTTGCTAGTTTGCTTTGTTCTCTGTGCACCATTTATAAACAAATGGCCTGATGCTTCTCCCTCTGGAAGCTAACTAGAAGATTTGCCTTTGACTTCAGTGGGAGCAGAATCCAACTCTATAAGAGGCTCTTAGTGATGTGTATTATTTAAGTTAAATCTCAGATAGAAAAAGGATCTTGCTTTATTCTTACGATCTAACAAAACCCTTAAAACAGGGTTTCTTCCATTAACCAGGGCCATCCAAATCAGTGTGGTTGCACATGAGCAATTGAAGGCAGAATTTGGCTCATGCTGCATGAAGAAAGGCAAGGGACAGGTAAAGTAGCATTAACCAAAGCTGTTAGGTTCCAAACAAGGACTGGAAGAGTTGAATTTTCCCCTTTTCCGCCCCGCACCTTTTACTATGACACGTGTTTTGGCTCATGTTCTCTTTCTCTCTCCAGCTTCCAGGGTTTGCCCATCATCTTTCTTCCTTACCCCAGCTCTCCAAATTGAGACTTCATTGACAGGAGGGGTATAAACGAGGATGGCTGGTGGTAGGGAAGGTGAGAGGGTTGGGGAGCTCAGATGAGGGGGTGATGAGTACACATAGGGGTGATTGGCAGGTGGACTGGGGGAGAATAAGACATGGGTGCCAGTCTGTCAGCCTCATGTTTTCCCCCTTCTGTGTGTGCAGGATCTGGGGGGTCCAAGGTCCTCTTCCACTCCGCCATCTCTGTTGGGGTCCCTGCCTCTCTGGAGTGTCTGAGCCACTCTCCCTGTTCCTCCATGTGAGCCTGGATCTGGATGAACTGAAGGTAATGCAAATGTAAACGTCTGAAATCCAGAAAATAAATAGTGAAGATATACAACACCCCTGTATCAGGTGGGGGACTGGCCAGAGTAGGGGGCTATTTTGGAGGAGGGGAGGAGTGAGTCGGCCTGGAGCATGGCTGGGGAAACCTGGCTGAAGCAGGGGCAGGAGCAAGGGGCCCAGCTCAGCGTGCAGCTTGGGCTACATAAGCAAGGTAGTTTGTGACCCTCCAGTAAGCTGCTGCCTGTGATATTTATTTGCAGCAGTATAGGGCAGGAGACAACAAGGAGCAACTTCTTACATGTTAATAGCTTCCACAGTGCCAACTAGTGGCTTAATGAACTGGAAAGGGGAGGGGAGCTGGAAATGGTGGGGGAGGGGGAACTACATGTTCTGGGGGAAGAGTGGAGAAAGAGAGATACTGCAGTCTTCTCTCACACTTAAGGTTACTGTAACAACCATGTAGTAAAACTGTCAAGGTTCTGGGACCTAGGCCATGGATGAGATTTCTCTCACCAGCCCTGTTAGCAACTACATATTGCAAATATTTCAAAGCATGACTATCATCCCCATTGCATTATAACAAAATGTACTGGAGTGGGGATGATCACTGAGTACATAGCAACCCTGTGGGCAACTGGAAAGACCACTAGACTAGGACTATTCCTAGCTCTGTCATTGGGATAGTGAGTAACCTTGGACAAGTCACTTCAGAACGCGATGTTCTGAAGGGCACAAGCTTTCACTAAACAATCTTAAATCTGTGTTAACAAAGGTTTGTTGCCATTTAATGGGTGAGTGTTAGAGTAAGGATCTCCCTTGTTCAATACCCATCTCCCCAAGCTTTCAGACACTTCGTGGTGGGAGGAGTGGGCTGGTGAATCTCCTACATTACTGGCAGAGTTGAGAGGAGATAGTGGGCAATATTATGCTGACTTTGTGTCATCTTTTGAAAAATTCACTGTTTACTTTCTCTTTGTGCATGCTTCCTGCATGCTCTCAAATTTTTGTTTTATTGCCTCTTTACACATCCTACCATTTTCCATTTGCCCTCTTATTTTTGTTGCTTTATGATCTTTCCAGTATCTTCCACTTACTCAAAGTATGGATTTGAGTCTATTAGCTCCCCTTTGCCTCAGTTTCCCCATCTGTAAAATAGGTTTAATACTTACATGTATCTAGCTGCTCCACAGTTGAGAATTAATGTCTGTAAAGTGCTTAGAACATATAAAGTACTAAGATTTTATTTTATTTTATTTACTATTGACCCCTAAGGACTTTATTGTAAACACTTCTTTCTATGTCTGTATTATATGTAGTATTCAGAGATCCTCTCTGTCTTGAAGTCTGTGGAGTTTGAATGGATCTGAATGTCAAAAGAACAAAAAACTAACTAGACATATATCAATATGGATAAAGAGCACCTGAAGAAATGGCATGTGTCAGTCTTTCACTTATAAAAATCAGAAGTAAAAGAACAACAGCCACTTCAGTTCATAAGGTGACAATTTAAAATATTGTTCATTGTTCATATTCCAAGATTCTTCTCTCACAGGATCTAGAAAAATGTGCTCATATTCTGATTGCATCCAGGCAACTTGATAGCTTGGTACTATATAGAATATACGCAATTGGTGTTTTGTTATAATTAGTACAAGTAAATGGAAAAGAAACAAAACATGTAACAACATCCAAATACATTTTACAACTTTGTTACTAAATCTAAAGGTGTCATTTTCTTTCATAAATAAACAAATGCAACAAATTCATCTGGAAAATTTGTTCTAATTAATATATATAAATGACTGTAATCACATTTACTTTTATCTTTTTTTAGCAACTTTTAACACCATAATTTTGGTGTCATACTTCTAACAAGGGATTTAATTTCTCATGTTAAGTAACTTTAAAATTAGTACAACTCTGTGTATCTAAGGATACATCTGCACAGGGAAAAAATGGCAGAAAGTCTCAGAGTCCGGGTCTCCAGAGTTAAAAATAGCAATGTAAACATTAGTACTAAGGGTGGAGTCCAGTTTCTGAGACCCTCCTTCTCCATCCTGAGGCTAAATGTCTATACTGCTATTTTTAGCCCTGCAGTGTGAGTCCCGGGAGCCAAAGCCAGTTGAACCAACTCTGAGACGTGCTGCCACCAGTCATCTTTTGCTGTGTAGGCATACCCTAAACATGTATCGCACACTGTGGAGAGGAAAATGTGCAAAGGATATAAAAATTATTGTACATATATGTGCAAATCAGCTGCGTGTGCAAATTCACCTAATTACTGATTTGTGTGCAATTATTACCCAATTTTTGCACATCATGATAATTTCATATACAAATTTGAATGTATATGGCTACTCAACTTCAAAAAAAAATCTCTCCCATTGCCTTCCCTAGTCTAAAATAAATAACTAAATTTCCAATTTTTTTCAAAAAAAATTTTCAGGATAAATGTGTAAGATATTGTAATCAATGTGGGTAACTTATTAGACATTTAAGATACAAGGCCTTTACAAACCCATTTTTTCTGTTGCTTTATAAAAACCCTAACATTTACTTAGGCATTGCATATATGCACACAGAGCACCTCCTTAAAGAAACTTGCACAGGTTACCATGGGCATTACAAGTCTTGAAAAAAAATTCTTATGGCAGTAAAACTGCTGCTATTTTTCCATATATTTAAGGGCCAGCTGCTATACTTCTCAACTTGTGCTTTCATTGAAATTAACATGGGCTTTTATGAGACAAAACCACAGAAAAAGGATTCTGTTTTGCAGTTTGTCCCTTTTCTTGTTGCTGCTGGGGGAGAGAGAAAATGCAATACAATGGTGGCTTCTGAAATATAATTAAATTAGGAAATAAATTACAGGGTGTTTACTGTGTTGTTGTTGGGTTTTGCTTTGTTTTTTTGTTTCTTGGGGTAAAAAATAGTGCTTCCTCAGTCTGAAGTTGATTCCCATACTTAATTCTGCATTTGCTTAAATTCAGTACATTTCTGACATTATTGGCCGTATGAAATAACTAGCCAAGTAGTGGAGTACTGTTGGTTGATTATACAATGGTGTTTTGTGTTCTCCAGTAAAACCTATTCCTTACTTTATTTGAATGACTTACTCTGTTCTTGGAAAAAAATTAAAAATAGCATGTTACAAAAAGTCAGGTATTATGATAACCTTTAAAGCCCCAATCCTTCAAACATTGAGGTACATAATTATGCATGTGGGTAGTCCTATGGAACTCTGAATGTGGGAAAGTTACACACATATATGTAAGTGTTTTTGAGCAAATTATAAGTGGCCTTGCCTTCCTAGTCCCAACAAATAAATAGATAAATAAATAAAAAGAGAGCATGCCAAAAGATTTTATACACAAACATCAAATGGACTTTTTTTTGTCAAAGGAATCCCAAATAAGGATTTAATCTTTATTGAACTAAGCAACTGTTTCAGATTTTTGATGTAACCAGTGATTATTGAAAATGTTTTGAATTTTGCATGTTAGTGTGTTCTTAAATATTGGTAAATATTTTATGCAATTGATAAAATATTTTTTCTCAAACAGTAGAACGGACTACAGAATACTCATGACTTCTTGGACACCATCAACTGAAGGTACTCATTGATTTTGTTTTCATACTTACCGTATTGCTCTGTGGTTCTGACCTTGAGATAGATGTAATTGAATCTTCTACTTTACATTAGACTGATCTCCGTTTTACATTATTTGATTCAAAATCTTCATTTGATCTTCTAGCTCTGAGAAAATTAACCCATTCACCTCATTATGAGGTCTCAGCAGCACCTACCTTCTATATAAATTGTTGACAGATGGGTTCCAGTTGTGGTCACCCGTGCAAACGGGGTTAACTAAGTGACAGATACATGGATTCATTTTGAATTTTTTAATCATAGCTTAACACTTGTCAGTTTCAAAGTATATACTGCTGGGAAATTAGCGTCCTATAATGTAATATAGCAGTTGTAAGTCTGCAAAGAAAACAGATTGTCTAATTTTTCCATAGGTAGTGTTAACTGTCTGGACAGCTGAGAGTCAAGCCTTCAGGACACGCTGCTTTTATTTGATTGGTCTCAGTCTTGATTTGGCACATGAAAGGAAATGTGAGGAAGTTTCAAGCACAGATCATTCTGCAAGTCCAAAGATTAGGATGAGGTCAAGTTCACTTGCATTTTCACAGTGTCTCATTACAAGCATAAAACAAAGTAGCATGTAAGCAACATGAGGTTTATTATAGCAATGATTTAACTTTCAGGAGGTTCACATTGCTGGAACATTCTGATTTTCTGTTTATTAGCATCAAAGAAACCTACACTAGTAAAGAAATAGGGAAAAATTATAATTTTGTATGTTTTCAATGTGATTTCCCCCCTCTAAGTCTGAGATACAGCTTATGCATACTTTACCAGTATTGTATGTGACTGCAAAATAGGCTTAACATTTAGTAAGGAGTATGTAATTTATTCATGTTATATTAATTTAGTCCATAACATTACTGTAAATAACCTCCTCTTGTAGTATCTTCTAAGCCTAAGATATCAAGGCTATTGCAGGAGTCTGTGTGGTAGGGAATGTTGAATTTTCAGTGGTGTCCACTGTAGTTATGAAACTTTGTGGGTCCAGTGTGCAATGTAATGAGCCTTTTCTTTTTTGCTTTGCATTGCTTTGGGCTCAGGATTCATATGAAGCAGTAAGTCAAAGGGCAAGTGTGGGGGTGCGAGTAAGGTAAGGGCTTAGGCATAGTCCCCAAACTGAGCTCAGTGAATCTGAAGCTGCAGTGGGTATGTCTACGCTCCAATTAAAAACCCACAGCTGGCCTGTGCCAGCTGACTCAGGCTTGTGGGGCTCAGGCTAAGGGGCTGTTTAAGTGTAGTGTAGATGTTTGGGCTTGGGCTGCAGCCCAAGCCCTGCGACCCCCCATCCTTACGATGTCCTAGAACCTGGGCTGCAGCCTAAACGTCTACACTGAAATTAAACAGCCCCTTAGTCCAAGTCAGCTGGCATGGGCCAGCTGTGGGTGTCTAATTGCAGTGTAGACATACCCATTGACACCTATTCCCTTATTCCAAAGGGTGCATAGCAAAAAGGATGTGGTAAGTAAATGTGTGGGAGATATGGCCTTATGTGCAACTCTCGGTACTCCAAGTAGATGGGATACACTCTCTTCTTTGGCCTTATCAGCTGTAAATAGGCAGGAGTAATTATGTAGGTACACAATAGCCTGTTTATCTGTATGGAACTGAGTTTCCCCTAAGGTCTCTGTCACTATTTATCTTGTACTTCAAGGCTTTAATCCAATGCCAACAGAAGCCAATGGGAGCCTTGCCACTGACATGGATAGATATATGCATGACATCCCATACCTTTACTCTGCAGTACCAAGCTCCAGGTATTGCATGATTTCCTCCTGAAGCCATACATCGGGCCAAGGTTGACTTTAAACTCAATCCAGGCTCACCCAAAGGTTCACAAACCTCAGCAAACCTGTTGGTTAGGGATGAGCCCTTACTTAACAGCCAATAACTCTCCTCCCCACTCTCTGCACTGTGGAAAAATTCAGATTCTAGTGTGAGGGCCAGATCCTCACTTGTTGTAAACTGCCTTACTGCCATTGAATTCTTGGCCTGAGTTTTGCATTACCCATGTTTTAAAAAAATTTGTTGACATTTAAAATGTATGCACTGGCGTTAAGCAACACTCTATGAATACCTGTTTTTCCTAAGGGTAGGTTGCTGGTTAATTGAGCTCATTGTTAAGCCTCTCTTTAAAATTAGGTAGGCTAATTTAGCCACAGGCCTATGTGTAAACATGGTTCTATTTTTTTCCCAGTACAATATTATGAATGAGGAATATATCTGCATGTTTGTGTATAATAAAACAATGTTCATTTTTCTTATCTAAAAACACATCACAGATAAATTGATCAATTAAAAATGGCTGGATTTTTGCAAAAATAGAAATGCAGAATGTATGTGGCCAGTCCCCTGCCCTATGTTACACCTATGCAACCCTGCTGAGGACAATGGATTAACTGTTTGAACTCTTCACGTACAAATGTGCATGTGAATAATTACCATGACCATATATGCAATTATAGGAAATGTCATGCAGATACACCTAACTGATAAAGGTGTACGTATACTTATTGCAGTTGTGTATGTAACAGCAGTACCAATGATGAGGATGCAAAATTTTACAAATCATAGCCTATATTGTTTAGTAGTGATGTATAGCCAAGAAAAACATTTTAAGTTTCCTCAGCCATTTTAACCATGGCCAAATTTTTATTTACTATTCCCTGAGACTTTGGACTATAAGTAATGCAATTAGACTGGATGAAACATCTTTTTTTGAGGCCTTGGAAATCACGATTTTAATCTTGGAAGTTGTCCCTAAGGTTTTACATTTCTGACTTTAGCCTGAAATTAACATGATGTCGAGCCTGAGATTTGTGAAATGGAATAATAGTTGGCCCTTTATCATTGAGATACTGATCATAAATTCCTCTGAAAATTTAAGAATATACTTTTGGACTATCCTAATAGCTACCATTCAAATTAATCCACCGCTCTAATCACAAAAATAGGATTCAACATGTTATGTAAAAAACTATAATAATGGACATCTTTCTAAATTCTCTTTGGATCTCTGTACACAGCAGGCAGTTATGATGATGAAAATGCAATGCTCAAAGTGATATCAAAGTGTAGTGAATATTATGTTGTGGTGGAATATGGAAATATTAAAGACTAGAACATTGATCTCCTTTTAATAATCATCTGCTCTCTTATTTTTATTTTAGTAAATTGTTTTATTCCTGACTTTTTTTACATAAATGTTCAGAAGGGAATGTTTAAAAAACAGAAGGGCCCACCATGTGAGATACTGATCACCCTTTCCGACTGCGCACCTCAAGGGACTAAACCCTAAGTGCAAATCTCTCATATGGTTTTGGAGGATGATTTTATGGGGAGAAATGTAGGGGAACATAGCTCTTTCACTTAATAGCAACAGCTTTTCTATCTATTCATTCTTCTAGACTGGTATTGATCTATGATAGCAATAGATTATAGTAGGTATTCTGTGCTTTTCTTTTTTATGTTGCTCTTATCGTATTAGTTGTGGCTCCATAATTGACTTTGTCCACATAAAGCTGGCCTCTCTACCCAGTTTATCTGGGCTGTCTATCCTCTATATGCAGTCTACACTGAACAAGGCAATTAGAATGGGATAAGATCAGTGAGGTTGGGATACTACTCCAGTCTCCTTCCTGATGGTATATATAATACATGAAAACATCAGATATCTAATTTAAACTTAGATCTGCAAAATGGCACATGCTGTGTATACCAACTTCCCCAGAAAATAGGGTGGTCCCCTATAATGTATGTTAGTTTTCTACAATGGCTCAGCTTGAAATTATTCTCCATTGTTGGTTTCTAGTCAATTTGTGTGTTCTCCTTCCTTTCCATTTCACTCAGAGTACTGAATGTTTTCACAACCTGTGCCTCCCAAACTTCAACTTTTCTTCCTTGTGCCATTGCTGTTAGAACATTGGTGCAAAAAGTATATTTTTAAGGAGAGGCAATTTTCCTCTTCATGACAGTGTCTAATCTTTCAAAGGCTCTCCATCATAGCTTAATTCATATCTTCAACTCAACTTTGTGTTTTGGAATAACAGATCAGTCGGACTACACTCTAATTTTTTTTCCATTTGCTGCGGTTGTTTCTTACTCCACATTTGCATTAAACATGATTTTGATCTTTGCTGTCTGTCTTCTTGAAGCTTTATTGAGACATTCCTGACTTTTACCTCTGTGAACTGCTTGACCACCAAGTTTTCTTGTTAAATGCTTTTTATTTCAAAGATGGTACATAATGCAGCTTAGCTACTGTTGTTATACATAAATGTAAATAGTTAGGACCTAATTCATTTCTCAGTTACACCTATGTAAAATCTGGAATAACTCCATTTGTACTCCAAAGTTACACCAGTGTAACTGAACAGAATTTCAGCTTTTTAGAAGACAACATCAGGCTATTATCCATTTGTGTAGTCCCGGATATCTCCTCTACTAGTTCTCAGTTATAAAACAGTCAAAGCTGTTTTATCCAGCATGTTGGGGGAATTTGGGGTGCTGGTAAGTGAAAAATGCTGGTTAATTAAGAGGAAGGGAGTTTGGGTGCAGGAGGGGATGCAGGGCTGGGGCATAAGAGGGGCTGTGGGGCGCAGGCTCTGGAAGTGAGCTTGGGTGCGGGAGGGGGCTCAGGGCAGAGGGTTGGGATGCGGGAGGTATTCTGGGATGCTGGATCTGGGAGGCGCTCACCTCAGTTGGATCACCACAAGCAGCGACCTGTCCCAGCTGCTCCTAGGCAGATGCGCAGCAGGCGGCTGTGTGTGCTGCCCCCGTCCCGAGTGCTAGTGCCACAGTTCCCACTGGCAGGGAACTGCAGCCAATGGGAGCTGCAGGGGCAGCACCCTGTGGGTGGAGGCAGTGCTCGGGGCAGGGCAGGGGCAGCATGCAGAGCCGTCTGCTGCGCCTTCGCCTAGGAGCAGCCAGGACAGGTCACTGCTTGTGGCGAGCCGCTCAAGGTGAGTACCCCACGGATCCAGCACCCTGAGCTTCCTCCTGTGCCCCAACCCCTTGCCCCAAGCCTGCTCCTGCACCCAAACTCCCTCCCTCTTAGTTAACCAGCATTTTTTCACTTATCAGCACCCCCCAATTCTCCCAACATGCTGCATTAAACAGCTTTTGCTGTAGAATTGGAAAATGTACAGAGAAGGGCAACAAAAATGATTAGGGGTATGGAACAGTTTCCATATGAGGAGAGATTAAAAAGACTGGGACAGTTCAGCTTGGAGAAGAGACGACTAATGGGGGATATGATCGACATTTATAACATCGTGAATGGTGTGGAGAAAGTGAATAAAGAAGTGTTATTTACTCCTTCCTAAAACACAAGAAGCACAGGTCACACAATGGAATTAATGGGCAGTAGGTTTAAAACAAACATAAGAGAATATTTCTTCACACAATGAACAGTCAACCTGTGGAACTCATTGCCAGTGGATGTTGTGAAGGCCAAAAGGATAACTGGGTTCAAAAAAGAATTTAGATAAGTTCATGGAGGATATTGGAGAATAAGTTCAATAGCTATTGGCCATGATGGTCTGGAATTCAACCCCATGCTCTGAGTGTCCCTAATCCTCTGATTGCCAGAAGCTGGGACTGGATGATGGGGAATAGATCACTCAATTAAATTGCCCTGTTCTGTTCATTCCTTCTGTTACTGGTCTCTATAGGAAGAGAGGCTACTAGGCTAGATGGACCATTGGTCTTGTCCATCCTGGCCATTTTTATGTATATCTCTATGACTTCACAGAGGAGTCTTTTAAAGGAGGTCATGGATGTCCCACTTGGCCTAGGGAATGTACATGATACTGGACCATTGGTTTGGTCCAGTATAGCTGTTCTTATGTTCAACATTTAAAATTTAAAGAATGATACATGTTACTTAAAATTCTTTCCCATTTTAATGCTATTTAAATAATTTTTCTCAGATGGCTTGCAAGGTATTTTGCTCAAGGCATAAGCCAAAACTTTATTTTCTGTAGCGTACAGAAATATATACAATAGGTACGATCAAGGGCACTGACTTTCTAATTTCTCCAGGGGTCTTGACCCCTGCTCTGCCCCAGCCCCGCCCTCACTCCACTCCTTCCCCCAAAGCTCAACCCCCACTTTGCCTCTTCACACTCCCATTCTGCCTCCTTCCCACCCTTGCCCCTCCTCTTCCTTCCCCCGCTCCCCTCCCAGCACCTCCTGCCCACCCCTGAGCACCCAGAGAGTCAGCGCCTATGATTAAGATGCACTTTTTCTTAAACCGTGAGATGTATTAAATATACATGTTGAAAACTAATATTCAGAATCTTTATTACCAGCTACATCAGCCAAACTCCTGTAGTTTGTGGATAGATTTAATATACAAACAGATTCTTGGGCCATTTTTAAGCTAAGCAAATGATAACTTTTGCAATTGAGAGAAATATTAAGAGAATCTTCCTTAACAACAGCACCAACCTTTACATTTCACTGGATCTGACTCTCATTTATTGACATTATTTAGAGAGCTCTGCGGGGATAGAAATTTATATCCGCCGATTCGGATATCCACAGATATAAATTGGTATCTGCGGAACTGCAGGGCTGTCCCAGGAACCGCAGCGGTGAAAGGAGCAGAACATGGGGCTGCCACTCCCAGGAGCCAGTGCCCCACCCCAGTCCTGTCCTCTGGCGCGGCTGTACAGACCCCAGACAGGAGATGCAGACAGCTGCGTGGAAGGGATGGGGGTGGGGCTGGGGCTGGGGGGCAGTTCAGCTGCACGGGAGGAGCTGCCAGTGTGGGGCACTGGCTTCTGGGAGCGGTGACCCACGTTCTGCTCCTTTCACCGCTGTGGTTCCCGGGAGAGCCTGCGGTTCCACAGATACTGATTTGTATCCGTGGATATAAATTTTTATCCGTGCAGGGCTCTGATTATATATCTGTTTTAGCACAGAATATAATTAATGTTGTGTTGTGGAGTAGTGGTTTAGCTATGTAAGATACGTAAACTCTATGCTATGAAGTATTTTGTGTATTCCCTCTGGTTTTACAAATATAGTTTCCCAGAATTGTAGCTGCTATTTCTATTCTACATTCAATTATTTAAAGGCTTATATTTCTGATTGCATTTAGGTGAGTCCATGAGGTTGCCTCACCTTTGGTTCCTCCTAGGGCTCTAGTCCATATAAAATAGTTTACAAGGCCACTTTGCTGTGGATGAAGACTAGTTAGGCTGAAATGTGGGATTTTGGGAGGTGTGTTCATTTGTCATTGCTGCTGGATCATAGGAATGGAACCAACTGCGTGAGTGGAAAGGAAGTATAGTTTGAATGCATGTACCTGCACTTCTGATCTAATCCTAGAGTTGGCAGCTGATAGATTTTTCTATAGTAACTTTGGACAGGGAAGACTTGGATGGGGCAAGATGTGGGTTTGTGTTTGTGTCACATTCTCTGAATCTAAAGGAATCTAAATAGGGGTGTGCCACCTTATACGGGTCCCTCAGTGTGAGAGTTAGACCATCATAGCCCTGGTCTACACTAGGCGTTGAGGTTGAATTTAGCATCGTTAAATCGATTTAACCCTGCACCCATCCACATGACGAAGCCCTTTTTTCGACTTAAAGGGCTCTTAAAATTGATTTCCTTACTCCACCCCCGACAAGGGGATTAGCACTGAAATCAGTTTTGCTGGGTCGAATTTGGGGTATTGTGGACGCAATTAGACGGTATTGGCTTCCAGGAGCTATCCCAGAGTGTTCCATTGTGACCGCTCTGGACAGCACTCTCAACTCAGATGCACTGACCAGGTAGACAGGAAAAGGCCTGCGAACTTTTGAATTTCAATTTCCTGTTTGGCCAGTGTGGCAAGCTGCAGGTGACCATGCAGAGCTCATCAGCAGAGGTGACCACAATGGAGTCCCAGAATCGCAAAAGAGCTCCAGCATGGACCGAACAGGAGGTACGGGATCTGATCGCTGTATGGGGAAAGGAATCCATGCTATCAGAACTACGTTCCAGTTTTCAAAATGCCAAAACATTTGTGAAAATCTCCCAGGGCATGAAGGACAGAGGCCATAACAGGGACCCAAAGCAGTGCCACATGAAACTTAAGGAGCTGAGGCAAGCCTACCAGAAAACCAGAGAGGCGAACGGCTGCTCCGGGTCAGAGCCCCAAACATGCCACTTATATGATGAGCTGCATGCCATTTTAGGGGGTTCAGCCACCACTACCCCAGCTATGTTGTTTGACTCCTTCAATGGAGATGGAGGCAACACGGAAGCAGGTTTTGGGGACGAGGAAGACGATGATGATGAGGTTGTAGATAGCTCACGGCAAACAAGCGGAGAAACCAGTTTTCCCGACAGCCAGGAACTGTTTCTTACCCTGGACCTGGAGCCAGTACCCCCCGAACCCACCCAAGGCTGCCTCCTGGACACGCCAGGCAGAGAAGGGACCTCTGGTGAGCGTACCTTTTAAAATACTAAACAAGGTTTAAAAGCCAGCACGTTTAATGATTAATTTGCCCTGGCATTCGTGGCTCTCCTGAATATACTCCCAAAGCCTTTGCAAAAGGTTTCTGGGGAGGGCAGCCTTATTCTATCCACTATGATAGGACACTTTACTACTCCAGGCCAGTAGCACGTACTCGGGAATCATTGTAGAACAAAACATTGCAGTGTATGTTTGCTGGATGTTCAAACAACATCCGTTCTTTATCTCTCTGTGTTATCCTCAGGAGAGTGATAGCATTCATGGTCACCTGGTTGAAATAGGGTGCTTTTCTTAAGGGGACATTCAGAGGTGCCCGTTTCTGCTGGGCTGTTTGCCTATGGCTGAACAGAAATGTTCCCCGCAGTTAGCCAGACAGTGGGGGGAGGCAAAATGCGACCTTGTAACGAAAGCACATGTGCTATGTATGTAATGTTAACAGCAAGGTTTACCATGAAAGTGTGTACCCATTGTTCTATAAAATGTGTCTTTTTAAATACCACTGTCCTTTTTTTTTCTCCACCAGCTGCATGTGTTTCAAGGATCACAGGATCTTCTCCTTCCCAGAGGCTAGCGAAGATTAGAAGGCGAAAAAAACGCACTCGCAATGAAATGTTCTCTGAGCTCATGCTGTCCTCCCACACTGACAGAGCACAGATGAATGCATGGAGGCAGACAATGTCAGAGTGCAGGAAAGCACAAAATGACCGGGAGGAGAGGTGGCGGGCTGAAGAGAGTAAGTGGTGGGTTGAAGAGAGGGCTGAAGCTGAAAGGTGGTGGCAGCATGGTGAGAGGAGGCAGGATTCAATATTGAGGCTGCTGGAGGATCAAACTAATATGCTCCAGCGTATGGTTGAGCTGCAAGAAAGGCTGCAGGAGCACAGACCGCCGCTACAGCCCCTGTGTAACGACCTGCCCTCCTCCCCTCGCTTTGCCAGGTTCTGGTGCTGCATATACTGCTGGATAATGCGTGTGGTGTTTAATGTGCTCCTAATTGCCAAAGTGATCTGAACGGGCTCCATGCTTGCCGTAGTATGGCGTCTGCACAGAAAAAAGGCGCGGAACGATTGTCTGCTGTTGCCCTGATGGAGGGAGGGGTGACCGACGACATGGCTTACAGGGTTGGGTTACAGGGAATTAAAAACAACAAAGGGGGTGGTTTTGCAAGAAATTGAATGGCCCCTCAAGGATAGAATTCAAAACCTCAAGGATAGAACTCAAAACTGGGTTTAGCAGGCCGTTGATTTCACAGAGGGAGGGAGGGAGGGAGGGAGAGAGAAGAAAATGAATACAAAACAAATCTGGTCTATTTCTTGTTTTGTGCCACTTCATCTATCTTTATACATCTTGCTGGCAGCAGACTGTGCAGTACGACCGCTAGCCAACGTCACCTCCTGGGTGCTCGGCAGAAGACAGTGCAGTATGACTGCTGGCCATCATCTTCTGCTGGCTGCAGATTAAAAGACAGTGCACTGCTGGTAGGACTCAATCGCCATGAGACGAAACAAGGGAAATGACTTGGCTGAGTCACTCCCATGTTTGCCCAGGCGTCCGGTTAAAAGAGCACCCAGGACTACGTCGATGATGGCTACCAGTCATACTGCACTGTCTGCTGCCAAAAGGCAATAAACTGCTGCTGTGTAGCAATGCAGTACCATGTCTGCCAGCACCCAGGAGACATACGGTGACAGTTAGCTGAGCGGACTCCATGCTTGCCGTGGTATGGCGTCTGCACAGGTAACTCAAGAAAAAAGGCGCAAAACGATTGTCTGCCCTTGCTTTCACGGAGGGAGGGAGGGAAGGGGGGCCTGACGATATGTACCCAGAACCAGCCGTGACAAAGTTTTAGCCCCATCAGGCACTGGGATTTCTACCCAGAATTCAAATGGATGGTGGAGACTATGGGAACTGTGGGATAGCTACCCACAGTGCAAAGCTCCAGAAGTCGATGGTTGCCTCAGTATTGTGGACACAGTCCGCCGACTACATGCACTTAGAGCATTTGTGTGGGGACACACACACTCGACTGTATAAAAACACTTTCTACAAAACCGACTTCTATAAATTTGACCTAATTTCGTAGTGTAGACATACCCTCAGAGTGCTTTACATTCAGATTAAACATCCACTTACTGTGGTTACTTTTGCCAGCCTGAGAAAGTGCTTTGTGGAGCTCACAAAAGCTTCCCTTCCACCACCAGAAACTGGTCCAGTAAAAGATATTACATCACCTACCTTGTCTGTCTCCTACCCTGGGACCAACAACAGTACAAACAACCACTTACTGACACATAGTTAACCCTATTTATCCATCACTTCTGAGTTTGGTTTGGATTGTTCTTTTAACACATGGCAGCCAAAGCAAGTGAGCAGGCCTCATTAATAAACATATATAAAAGTTGTATTATGTATCAAAAAGCTATACCAGATCAGAACTGTTTTTAATGCATTCTTTTATTTCATAACTACTGGGAGTATTAAAACAGCATACTTGGAGTTGCAGGAGTTACACTATTAGGTGACAGAGTAGCAGCTGTATTATTGTATATCCGCAAAAAGAAAAGGAGTACTTGTGGCACCTTAGAGACTAACAAATTTATTTAAGCATAAGCTTTCGTGAGCTACAGCTCACTTCATCAGATGCATTCAGTGGAAAATACAGTGGGGAGATTTATGCTCAAATAAATTTGTTAATTTCTAAGGTGCCACAAGTACTCCTTTTCTTTTTACTATTAGGTGAGTTTTCACTGCATCTCTCGAGCTCTCTGCCTGAGTGTCTCAAGCCCTCTGGTCATCTCTTGACCCTTCTAACTGCATTTTTAAGCTCAATGGACTGTGCATCTCAGTCTCTCTACTAATACCCATTATTCGGGTGTCATCCCTCACCCCCTCTGGCACAATGACACTCAGAACTAGCCTAACAGCCAAATGATGAGCGAGGAGTTGCACATAATGGGCAGGACTGAGGGAGAAATCTGGGGGTGGAGGGAAGGGGGTGTTGGACAGTAGTTCTAAGGCAAAAGTGTAAATGTCTAGCCAGACAGTCCAGAACCACTATGTTACATTACTCTGCTTCATACCCTGCAGGTTAGGTCAGGTTAGAACTGTGTCAGGGATGGGTCCTGAAAACTTAAGAAGGAGATCGGGTATCTCTTATGATAGAAGAACACATCAGAGTGTCCTGCCCCTCTAGGCTCCAGTCCTGGCAGCTAAGTTCTAACACTTTATACCCATGTATAAGTGAAATAATGGAGAATATCTCTAACATTTTTGCTGCTTTTTTTTTTACTTTGGCTTTAATTATTTTGAATATACTAAAGATTCTAGTGCCCTCTCTGATCTTAAAACAGGTACCATCTCTCAGCCTGCCTGTTGCTTCAGCCCAAACTCTACACACTCTGATAGCAGATTATTTGAAGATATGCAAAACCATTTGAGGACAAAGACCTTTTTCTTCTAATCAGCATTAAAGCTTTAAAGTCTTCAGCACCTGCTCTGATCAGAAAACAGTATCTTGTATGGAAATACTGTCTTTTTTTGTTTAAAAAAACCCCAGTTTTTCCTCCACTGCTGGAACTGAGAGTCTGATCCAATGGGAAAGACTCTCACTGACTTCAAGAGCAGGCATGCTGGAACAATTTTTATAGTTGGGGTGCTGAGAGCCATTGAACCAAACTTTAAACCCTGGATATAATGGAAATCACTTTAAGCCTGGGGGTTCAACAGCACCCCCCGCACCCTTAGTTCCAACACCGATGTTCAAGAGGCTTTGGATTAACCTTTAAATTAGCATGTTCTTTGGCCAGCAGAATTTAGACAGCTTACATTGAAGCAGGTTTCAGAGTAGCAGCCGTGTTAGTCTGTATTCATAAAAAGAAAAGGCGTACTTGTGGCACCTTAGAGACTAACAAATTTATTAGAGCATAAGCTTTCGTGAGCTACAGCTCACTTCATCGGATGCATTTGGATGAAGTGAGCTGTAGCTCACGAAAGCTTATGCTCTAATAAATTTGTTAGTCTCTAAGGTGCCACAAGTACTCCTTTTCTTTTTATATTGAAGCAGAGAGAATTCTGCAAGATGCTGCCTGGTCTTAAGAGCTATAAGGTCTAGATATATCAATTAAAAATGAACTGTTGAGAAAAAGCTACCGATGGGACATATTAAGATTAAATTATATTTATATAAGGCCTTTCATTTGAGAGGATCTCAAATCCCCTAAAAAATTTAGTAAATCAAATTTAATTTGTGCATGTTTATAGATACACAGATATCTACAGTGAGTGGGTGTGTAATACATCCTGGATATGTTTATTACATGCAAAGAAAGAGCTGCAGAGAATGTGGATAAGTTCACTCATTTAAATGCGGCCCCGTCTGGGATGGAAAGCAACTGCTGTTAAACAACACGTACCAGTGCTACACAACAGTTTAAGGCATTGTTGAAGACTTCTGTATCTAATTTGAGCTAAAAGGAAGTTGTTCATAAGCAGAAATATACTTCCTTTTTTAAAAATGTACAGTACTTAGGTTTTCTAAAGTCATCTGAAATAAAAGTAGTATAGTTTAATTAATAAATAAAAATGATTTTATTAATAAAATCTTGCACATCTTTGACCTTGTCTATTGATGTATCCCAAAGCATCCAGAATTATCCTTATTTTTATCATGTTAAATGCACAACAAAAATGGGGATAAAACTTAGTTTTCACTCCAGTACTAACTTTTCTGGTAACTGGCCTAGATTAGTGCCTGCTTGAATACTGTATATCCTGCAGACCAAGAGATGTGCAACTACAAATAAACATTCTATACTGACAAAAGTATTTGTTGTTAATTTTAGATGCATCTCTGCAGTGATGGGATTATCAATATTTATAGAATATTTATAGAAATTTTGAGGACCACTCTCTTTTCCAGCTCTCTAGCGCCATCTTGAGTTTGTTCTATTTAACAGACTATTCCAGTAGCAAATTTTCACTAGTTGCCGCATAATGAATACACAAGCAATGGAAAGATAGTCCTATCTTGCTGGCAAACTGAAGAGAAACATAATTACTTAGCCTAATCAAGACTATACAAACACAAAGAACTTTAGAAGGTATTGATTGGGCAACAGGATGTTAGATTAAATATGTTGTAGACCAGTACAGTGTAGTGCGTGTGAGCAGGAGCAACTTGAACTCCTGGCACACAATAATGAGTTCTAAATAAAATGTAACAATCGGCAACTCTGGATTGATCAGTGCAAACATCTGCTACATTGGCAGTGATGGTCACAAAAGCAAACAAAATTTTAGGATACATGAAAAAAAGGCTAATACATTGAAAATACCATAATTCCATTATACAAATAAATTGATGCCATGCGATTGCATAAATGTCCTTTATGGAGCTTTCACCCCTTCCTCTGAAGCAACTGGTACTAACCACTGTTGGAGAAAAAAGTAGATCATTGGACTGATCAGGCATTGCAATTCCTATGCTCCTAATTATTTATTAAATAAAATCCATGCATTTCAAAGACATTTGTGGAATATGACTATGGAAACTATGGTGCCTGATGTATTACAACCATGCATTCAATATTTAAGCTGAAGCTTATATGAGTAGTTTTAAAACAATCTCCTTCTCCCCCAAATTTTCCATATTTCTGTTTATAGATTTTTTAGCTTAGAATTGTTCTCTCTTCCTTTTCCTTTCCATTGTTTTATTCCATGCTCGCTTACAGAAATGTTCAGTCACTATTCAGTGCTCAATAGATTTTGTGAGTAATCAGTTCCCTGGGCAGCAGTAATAGGATTATAAGGCCATCATTACCACTAAAATGATCAATGGTATCTTCCCCTATCCTTAACTGCCGGACATATACTACAAAGATCTTACTGAGTGCTGTGCCTCTAATAAAAATTCTCAATCTGAAACCCACTTGATATTATGGGAATCTCCACTACAGAAGCAAAGTACAATATGGAATGCATGCTTAGGCTATCTTCCCATATTTGTGTGTAAAATAATGGCAACTTCTAGTGCTTCTCTTTCCCCTCCCCACCCCCACCTACAGGCTAACTCTTTTAGGCTCCATTTACACTCTACACATAGCAGTAACTCACCACCAGCACAGATCCACCAGAGAGCTAGATGACACAGTAGTGGACACATCTGGTCCAGATTCTTTGCCTTGCTTGGTCTTTTTTGTGCTTCTCTGGTGGCAAAAAGAGGATGGGATGGGACTGCTGCTTCCCTTCCCACCACACCAAGAATACCTCCCTGATGTGGAGGAATCCACAGGGCTTGATGTAGAGCCACTGTGCTCAATTCCTACACCACCCTGTCTTCCCTGCCTCTCCTCCTGTGTAGGGGATATGTTGGAATGAGTCTGGTGTGAGTGCTCTGTCATACAGACACTACCCTATGTTGGGGGCAGCGCAACTGCACTGCATCAGCCTTCGAAGGCATTGTACCTCAGGCAGAAACATTACCTCCCAGAACTATCTGCGCAAAGGAAGAATGTACCTACTGCACTTAATGATGCACATGTGTGCAGCGTGTGCTCCCATCCATGGCTGACCAACTAACTCCCTCCCCACATCTTTTGGAGTGGTTTGTGGCATTAGCCCTGTGCTGTAAAGGCTCATCTTGGGGCTTATGTTGTCTCCCCCACCTCTGCACATCCCCAGAGGGGCTGATCACTTTCTAGCCTGAGATGAGCTTTTCCAAATGAAGATGTTAATTTTGTAATACACTGGAATCTGTTAGCTCATCTGACTGTTTGTAAGAAATGATCTAGCCATAGAAATGCACTGGAGGTGCCCATTAAATCTGCATTCAGAATTGGTGGAGGTGCCCTTTTCAAAGGACGTTCTCAGAAGTGGTCATCTCTGGAAGGTGGTATATCGGGGTTTGAGATCACAGCACTGCCTTTCGTATGTAATTCCGGACAGTGTCACATCTGGGGGCAGGGGAATTGTTTTGGAAATGCCATGATGCTGCCCCCCACCCCCAATTTGCAATAGTAACCTTTCCACATACATACCAATTTCTGAGCCTAACGCAGTTTGTCAGACAAGTTCATTTAATCTCATCCTCTGTTCGTGGTGCCAATTTGTGTGCCTGAAGCAATGGCTTTTTGCGTCGTTCCAAAAAAATGTTGAGCGATTTTAAAGATTACTTTGGTGTTACGGTTGGGGCCAGTTTGTTTTTACTTGGTTTACATTCCCCAATAACTATTAGCAGACATTCATATGGATACTATAAATCCTTTCCAGCTAATGTGTAGGTTGCTTGTTATTGCAAACGTATGTGTATCAAGGAACCATTGCACTATTTAAACTGTGCAGTGTAGAGAGGCTGGAACAGGCAAATACTATCCAAATCTAGCAAATAAGCAAATAAGGGGGTGAAGACAGCCAAACAGGCATCATTGTATTGTCTGGGACAACCTAGAAAGATGGAGTAAAAGGAGAGAGACAATTTCTGTGCACCATTTCCTGGCCATTTTCCAGTGGCAGTTAATGCTAACTGTGTCATTGCCAGCAAAGGTGAGGCAACATTTTATAGGAGTCAAACTGCCAGAGTTAGAGATGTATGAGGAGTAGTATGAAGGGATTGGCTCGCAGGTACAAGGAGATCTGTAGGATTTCCCTGGAATTTCAGGACATTGTATGTTTGGAAATCCACAACCCCCATCTCTTCTGTAGGCCTGCAAACATGTTTCTTTTTGAAGGGATGATGACTCTGTGTAGTTCACCACATCAAGTTTACCAAATCACTTTCCCCTCTCATGTTTTTTTTTTTCAACGTGAGGGATCATGGAATCATAAAATATAGCATGGGGAGGAACCTCGAGAGCTCATCTAGTCCACCCCCTGCGCTGACGCAGGACCAAGTAAACCTGCACCATCCCTGATGGGAGTTTGTCGAACCTGTTCTTAAAAACCTCCTGTTGTGGAAATACTCCAGCTGAGGCCTCACCAATGCCAAGTAGAATGGACCAATTACCCAGTACTTCCCGTGTCTTGCATATGATACTTTTGGTTAACATGCCTCAGAATGATATTTGGCTTTTTTGCAACTGCATCATACTGTTGGCACTGAAATACTGTTCAATTTGTAATTCACTCAGACCCTCAGATCCTTTAGCTCATAGAAATTAGGAATGAGGAAAGACCCATTACATGTTTTAGGCCATTCCTTGCCAATTCAGGATTATTCCCTTAAGTATATTCCCTAGGCCAAGAGAGACATCCACTACTGCCTTTAAAAGACACATCTTTAGAATTCATATAGATGTACATAAGAAGGGCCATACTGGGTCAGACCAATGGTCCATCTAGCACAGTATCCTGTCTTCTGACAGTGACCAGTGCCAGATGCTTCAGAGGGAATGAATAGAACAGGGAAATTATCAAGTGATCCATCCCTGGTCGTCCACTCCCAGCTTCTGGAAGTTAGAGGCTTAGGACACCCAGAGCATGGGGTTGCGTCACTGACCATCTTGGTTAATAGCCATTGGTGGACCTGTCCTCCATGAACTTATCTAATTCTTTTTTGAACCGTTATTCTTTTGGCCTTCTCAAAATCCTGTGGCATGAGTTACACAGGTTGAGTGCATGGTGTGAAGTAGGGGCTATTTACCTCTCTCCATTCTGAAAACTGATCCTTTATTCCTACCTTTTGTTTCCTGTCCTTTAATCAGCTAACTGATCCTTCCCTCTTAACCCATGACTGCTTATTTTGCTTAAGAGTCTTTGATGAAGGACTGTGTCAAAGACTTTCTGAAAGTCCAAGTACACTGTATCCTCTGGATCACCCTCGTCCATGTGTTTGTTGACCCCCTCAAAGAATTCTAATAAATTGGTGAGGCATGATTTCCCTTTACAACAGCCACGTTGACTCTTCCCCCAACAAATCATGTTCATCTATGTATCTGATAATTCTGTTCTTTACTATAATTTCAACCAATTTGCCTGGAACTGAAGTTAGGCTTACTGGTCTATGATTGCCAGGATCTCCTCTGGAGCCTTTTTTTAAACATTGGCATCATATTAGCTGTCCTCCAGTCATCTGGTACAGAAGCTGATTTGAATGATAGGTTATATACCACAATTAATAGTGCTGCAATTTCATATTTAAGTGCCTTCACAACTCTTGGGTGAATATCATCTGGTCCTCATGACTTATTACTGTTTAATTTATCAATTTGTTCCAAAACCTCTTCTGTTGACACCTGAATATGGGACAGGGCCTTAGATTTGTCACCTAAAAAGAATGGCTCAAGTGTGGGAATCACATCCCCTGTCTTGCAAAGAACTCATTTAGCTTCTCTGCAATGGCCTTGTCCTCCTTGAGTGCTCCCTTTAGCATCTCGATCGTCCAGTGGCCCTACTGATTTTTTGGCAGGCTTACTTCTTCTGATGTACTTAATTGCTGTTAGGTTTTGTGTCTTTTGCTTTTCAAATTCTTTTTTGGCCTACCTAATTATACTTTTAGATTTCACTTGCCAGAATTTATGCTCCTTCCTATTTTCCTCACTAGGATTTGACTTCCAATTTTTAAAGAATGCCTTTTTGCCTCTAACCACTTCTTCTATTCTGTTGTTTAGACATGTTTTCTGGTCCTCTAACTGTGCTTTTTTTAATTTGGAGTATACATTTAATTTGATCCTCTATTATGTTCTTTTTTTAAAAGTTTCCCTGTGGCTTGTAGGCATTTCACTCTTGTGGCTACCTTTTAATTTCCGTTTAACTAGCTTCTTCATTTTTGTGTAGTTCCCCTTTCTGAAGTTAAATGCTACTGTGGTGGGCTTCTTAGGTATTTTCCCTCCAACAAGGATGTTAAATTTAGTTACATTATAGTCACTATTACCAAGCGGTTCAGCTATATTCACCTCTTGCGCCAGATCCTGTGCTTCACTTAGAACTATATCAAGAATTGCCTCTCCTCTTGGGGGTTCCAGGACTAGCCACCCCAAGAAGTAGTCATTAATGGTGTCTAGAAACTTTATCTCTGCATCCCGTCCTGAGGTGACATGTACCCAGTCAATATGGGAATAGTTGAAATCTCCCATTTTTATTGAGTTTTCTATTTTTATAGCCTCTCTAATCTCCCAGAGCATTTCACCATCATGATCACCATCTTAGTCAGGTGGTTGGCACAGGTGCTGCAGCACCTCCTGACTTGAAGTGGTTTCCATTATATACAGTGGTTACAGTTTGGTTCAATGGCTCTCAGCACCCCCACTATAAAAAGTGTTCCAGCACCCCTTGTGCTTGGTAGTATATTCCTTCTGCAGTGGTTCTCAAACTTTTGTACTGGTGACCCCTTTCACACAGCAAGCCTCTGAGTGCGACCCTCCCCTTATAAATGAAAAACACTTTTTTTACATTTAACACTATTATAAATGCTAGAGGCGAAGTGGAGTTTGGGGGTGGAGGCTGACAGCTCACGACCCCCTCCCCCACCTAATAACCTTGCGACCCCCTGAGGGGTCACGACCCACAGTTTGAGAACCCCTGTCCTACTGTTATACTCTTATTACCCAAGCATGGAAAAAATGTGGTATAAATTTATTTTTTGACATGGCCATAGCCCAATTTTATGGTCTTTCGCAATCAATTTTAAAAAAATTGCTCCTAGGGTAAGACCTTGTTAGCCAAGTTTTATCCAAAGCTAATTTTTACAGCCCTATCGTACTATCCAGAGAATAGGAGTTTACAGTGGAAACATAGACCACCCCTGTATTGATGTGAATGGCATTACTATAATTTAATTACTCTTCCGTTCCTTTCTGCCACAAGGTGTGAAATGTTAGGTATGTACCTTATGAGATCACAAGCGATCATACCACAGTACTGTTTCAATCGGTGGTAAATGAAATCATTCACTATCCAATTACATTCCAAGAGCGTTTGCTTTAACAGGCTGACTACTTTGCTAAGTTATCAGCTAATCACTACAAACGCATTTGGCCTCAGTTCAGAGACTGTTGGGTCCTGAGCCCCATGCTGGGACTAATAGTACTGAAAAACCTGACAAAACCAATTCTGCATAATGAAATTAGTGCAGCCCTGACCCACACAGCTGGGTTGGAAGAAGTTGTTCCAAGTTGGAACAAATGTTTGTTTGTCCAAGGTCATGTGTGTCTCCCTGCACACGTACACACAAGAAAAGTTCAATATTCTTATTAATATTTCATAGTATCCTTGCTTAATAATTGTAAATAAAAACACAGGACAGGATGGAAAAGTCAGTTTTCATACAAACAGAATAGTCTTGCAAAATTTTACTTGTGCACTGACTCAGAGGGAGGGTGGTTGGTTTTTTTGATCGGGTGAGTAAAGCAGATTTTCATTATGATGAATGCAGGCTAGTAGGCATTGTGCTTGGACTGGTATATTTTCCACAGATTGAAGAATGGCTTTGTCCTAAGGCACTGAGCTGCGATTTAAGAAATCTAAGCTCAGTTCCTGGCTGTGGCACAGATTTCCTCTGGGATCTTGGGCAAATCACTTCAGTTTCCTACCTGTGAACTGGAGATAGATAAAGGATGAGAAAAGGCAGCATGTCTGTCTCACCTATTTAAATTGTAAGCTCTTCAGGGCAGGATTTTTTACTAGCTGTTTGTTCCATGCCTAATACACTGGGGCCTTTGTCTCATTTGGGGCCGCTGGTTGCTACTGCAATATAAGTAATTAATAACCTTGCAAGGCTACAAGAGTGCTATTAATTGGATTAATAAGCATAGCCATTGTAACCTTGTTTGATACAGCCCTAGTTATGGGGTACATTTTCAAGGGGTAGGGCTATAGCAAGTGTTTTATCTGGGAACATGATACGGTCAATATGAAAGCTGGTGTTTAATTTTGGGCTAACCACCAGTCTGCATTCTTTCTGGGGGAACAACAGGGCAAAGTTGTATATTTAGAGTTTGACAACTAGAGAAGAGATGCACACAAAAAGGAAAGCATGCTTTGGTAAACCTCATCCTCCTTCAACAATTAAGCCACTAAATGAAACAAGTCAAGTGAGAACATTAGGAATAACAGATTGTTAAAAAGGGAAGTGACAGGAGATGTAGCAAACCTGCAGTGTGGTGCTTGAGCAGAGAGCCAAAGGAACAGTCTTTTAGCCTTTGGTGGGAAAAACACAGCCTACTCTACAACAGCTGTAGCATATTAATCCTTCTGACCAGTGTGAGTTCTCTCTGTCTTCTGTCCCAGGTTGCTGAACCTACCAATGGCTTAAGAGCTGACCACCTTTCTTTTGGGCTATTGAATTGTTTAAAAGATTTTCAGGTTCCAAATATTCCTTAGATCTCTGGAAGATGATGAGATGATCAATCAGGAGACTGTGGTCAGCACTAAGATGTGAGAGAATAGACAAGCGCCAGGGTAGCAACAGAAAAAGGTAAGCAGACCTAGCTTCTCTGGAAGGTTCCCATTGACTTCAATGGGCATTGGATGTGGCCCCAAGGAGAAGAGAAAGCACACTGACCTATTTTCTCTCAATGCAGTAGCTATTAAAGGTCCTCTAATGTTTGTTTCTTTTCACTGGGGAGTATAAAAGATTGTCAAATTACAAATATTTCTTTTAACAAAAAATGCCTGGCAGCTGTTCTACAAATGTTCTGAAAACCAAAAAAATGACCTAGCAGAAATGTATTGATATCACTCTCCATTAATGGAATCTTGCAAGCTACTAATGTGATTACTGTTTTGGTAGCATATTCACTGAAACAGTCACAAATGGGTACACAATAAGATTACAAATGTACATAGCACAATACCGCTAATGCCATCAAGCCTGCTGAGCCACTTAGAAATGTTATTTTGCTTTTCTATGCCATTTAAAATCAGGTAATAACTCAGATGATGAAAAACTAGAGTGGTATAGAGAAATTTCTCTGTTACCACATGGGTCATTTTCTATTATTCTCTTGTAAGGTAACTTTTATTCTTAAAGAGGATCCATTTACCTGTCTGGTGTACATTATATGGGCCTCCATCTTTTCACAATTATTATTTACAGTAGTCCCTGCTGAGTGCTCTCTGAACTTTTGGGGTGCATTTGAGGAAACTTGGTCCCTGACCCTGGAAGCTCACAATCTAAGGATTCATAGGATAAGTCACTTAACTTTAATTCCTTGTACCAATTTATAAGATGACTTCTTATTGTATTAATTAATGTGATTATTAGAGCTGGTTGGAACATTTTCAAAGAAATCGTTTTTCATCAGAAAATGGGGGGGGGCGCGAGGGTTTCAGAATGGAAATGTTCTACAGGAATGTGTAGATTTTGAGAAAAATGTCAACAAAGTATTGAAATCATTTCAACTTTCTGAATTTATTTTGATAATGTTATGTTTTGTTTTTATAAGATAACCATTCCATTTTTACCTTATTGTTTTGTTTCATTTTGGCATTTATATTACAATATTTATTTTAATATATTATATTATGTTAAATATTGTTATAATGTTTTGACATTAAAATTAAACATTTTTATCTTATTGTAATGAAATATTTTTAAATAATTGAAATACAAAGTCTCAATATTTCCTAATTGAAAATTTTCAGAATTTTCATTCCATGATAAAATTACAGATTTTGAAATGTTGGCATTTCTTAAAGGATGGAAATTTTCTCTTCAATTCCAGTAATTTTTCTTCTCACCATGTCTGTCTTTTCAAGTTATCAAACAAAAAATGATATTGTTGTTTTTAAGAATGGGATTTAATACTATACTGATGCCTTCTGTACTATGTTTGTTTAAACAAAATATAGAGAGAAGATTGAATCATAAGATTCAGGTCCAGATTTGTAGCTTTCCAAAGTTTGGGAATGTTCAGATTGAGGTTTAAGGTTTTTAGACCCTTCTGTAAAATATAAGAGGGAATTGCTAGCAACTTTTTTGGATATAATGTTAAATAATTCTTATTGCAAAACCAGGATATTTTTGAAAAAAGGACGTCCTCACAGCTGACAGTAAGCATTTTTTTTTCTTCCCCAACAGCTAATTTCTACCCATTCGGATAAACAGAACTAGTAAGACTATCATCAGTAATGTCAATGACATTAAACAACGTATACATATTTGTTGCCAAGAAAAAAAATAAGGAAATAATTAGCATTAATTGCTTAAGCAATATGATTCTTTATGGCAGCTACAATATTTAGAAAATTATATATAGACTAAACAGAGTTTTTATAAATCTCTGGGACACCAGAGGAAAAATGATCTCATAAAATTTCATTGGAATTCCTTTTAGCTAAGATCAAATGTAAGTATTAGTCCAATATGACTCCTATTGGGAGCACCACATCTTGCCCTTGCAAGGAGATGTACTTGGTGCTCTTAGCTCTTTTTTCCATCTGTCAGTAAAAGCTGACTGACAGACAGCAAACATTGTGTCTCTCTTTCCTACCCTTTATTCAGGAGGAAAGAGGTAGAAGTGGGAGGGATGATTTGGAGAAGGAATAAATGAGAAGAATGTAGAAATTTGGCAGTAGAAGCAATTATATTCATAGTAAATAGTTGAATTATATAATGGACACACAAGAATAATGCATCTACATCTTGTAAATTACTAAAAAAAAATAAAGAAAATAAATCCATCCCATATTGATAAATTGCAGTATCCTAAAGTGAACCCAGTCAGCTGAATGTTCTGATAGTGAAGCAGTTGTTGTCCCCTTCTGCATTATCTCACATAGGTTTGCAGTCACAATTTTCTAATTAGACATATGAACTCTAAATAAGCCTACATAACCTTCCTTGTTCTAAGGGGCCATCTGCACCACTGCCCCAGAAATCGGTGGGATTTAAACATTTGCTTAAATGCTTAACTGAATCAGGGCCTATAAAACCACTATGTTGGGGAACCAAATTGCAATTCATGTTTACATCAGAGCTCAATCCTGTGTTATAGATAGTCTCCTCCCTCCCATCCTATTTTAATTTTGACCCACTACTATAGTGTTGGTGTGACCAAAGCTGCAGCAGTTTTGGGGATGTGATGAGGTCCCAGGTATATAATATGATAGAAACGTGGTTTAATTATTTTGGGGGACAGCTATGTTTGTAACCGTGGGCCCAGGAGGTTTAATCTACATGGTCTTGTCAGGCAGACTGCACAGTGCCATCATTCTAATAACTGGTACCATAAAATCTTCCTGTTTTCAGTGATGTTCACAGCCCACTTCCAAATGTGCAAAATTGTTGTAATAAAATGCAGACATGTGGAAAACATTTGAGGAGAATGAGGGTTAGATGTTTCTCTGATCAGTAGATTCACTGACAATCTTGGTTGTCTTTCATTAGCACAATTATGTGTATCAGGGAAGACAATATATCTTCTATAGAAAGGAGAGAAAAGAATGTTGCCAGAAGAACTTCCTCATACTGTCTGGTATTTATGGAAGTTTGCCAGAAAATAGCTTCTAATCCACATTCTGTAACTATATATGCGCCTAAATTCTTGAGAAGATAATCAGATGTCCCACTATGCCTGAGATAGTCTAAGAGATTGCTGACCTTATCACTTTTTTTCAGTAGGGGAGCGGGAGTGGGTGGTGGGAAAATGACGGCTCCCGCTGACTTCTCCTACAGTATAAATGCTCTGCTTTTAATGGAAAGTTGCCAGAAAACAGCTCATTCTGTGTAGCCCAAGTTCCTTAAAATAAGAGCTGAAAATACCAGATGCTCCAATTTGTCTTGGATTTTCTCATAGCTGCTAACATTGGTGTTCTGCTTGGTGGAGGTTTAATCAAATAAGGGCTGGACTGTGCCTTCCGAAATCTACGTGCAGATACCATCCCCCCTCACCCCTTCATCAAAATGAATAGGTCAGCAGGCAGTGCTCTCTGCACTAGATTCCACAGAAAGCCATGCAAGGGAAGAGCTGGGTGGTGGTGTCACAGAATGGAGCGCCACCATGGGCTCAGCACATCCCTTCTCACTCCTGATACACCTGCTATTCTGAGAGTTTGGGAGAGGGAAGCAGGCAGCCAGTGCAGGGTAGAGCTGACTAGAAAAAGGAATCTGTTTCCATGAAAAAATGTGTGGTTGACAAATGTCATCCTGAACCAGGATAAAATACTCCAATGTGAAATTTTTAAAGAAAAATTCTATTTTGGAAGAACTGAAATGCAATTTTTCCGCTTCTCGGCTGCCCACCGGGACAGCTGCTGTCATTTAGGAAAACGGCAAGAGCACGGCTGCCAGAGAGGCAGAGAGCCTGGACACTCAGCTTCCCCGCAGCTCTGGGAGCTAAAGAACCCAGGTGCTTGGCCTCCCTTCCTCCCCTCACCGCTCTGGGGCTGGAAAGGCAGAGAGCCTGAGCACTCAGCCTTCAAAGCCCTCCACAAAAGATTTTTTCAAAAAATTTAGCAGAAAGTTAAATTGATGAGCCTCCCTGGGGGCAGCCAGTGAGCCGCTATTTTTATTTTACCCAACAGAAAATCACAATTTTTTGGAAAAACTGAAATTTTCTTAATACAGGGGCTCGGATCTGGAATATATGCATCAGATGACACAGACGACTCAAGAATTGCACCATCAGGTAAAACAGACTCCTGTGAGGACTGGCTGGAATCAACACTGATATCACACTAGATACTGCAATGACATTTAAAATATACCCGTCCTTGGTATCAGTTGCTTGCTCACATAAAAAGAAAGTCTTAAGCACCTAATCTGTCCTTGATAGCAGATTTATGAGTCTGGAAAAGTGCTGATAGACAGTTGTTGAGCTGTACCAAAGCCATCAACATTCTTTAGGTTACTTTCAAGGTATACCTTCTGTATTTTTTGATCTAATATTATGCTGTGTCTTGTTTTTAAAAAATGCTTCCTGCAGGCAGAGTGATTAAAATGGTGTTCCTGTTGAGCTAGGGATTTCACAAACTAGTTTTGGACAATCTGCTGTTTTTTAGCAGCACTTTCTTCAAATTTTGAAAGCTAGTCAACCGTAAATGCGTGTAGAAATTTTAAGATGTTGATCATAATTATTTATTCATTATTTGTATTACAGTAGTGCCCAGCCAACATTAGTGGCCTTTTTGTGCCCTGATCCAAAACCCATTGAAATAAATGCAAAAATTTCCATTGATTTCAAATAGCTTTGGATCAAACCATAGTAAAGAGACAATCTCCAACCCGTATAATGTACAGTCTGATTAGACAAGAGAGATACATTTTTGCAAATATCTATATATGATGTAATAACATATTACTTCTGATTTTTCTAAATATGATATAATGAAATATGTCATCAAATGGTGCCTGTATCAGTTGTCTTTTTCATCAGTTTGATACACACACACATTGTTTATGTATTTATAAAATAAATAACTATCAATAGGATTTATATGTTCTCAGTAAATTCTGTAATAATAATTTAACACATAAAAGCGTTCTTCCCACATTGAAAGTGGTACATTGACTTTAATCAGTCTCCACAACATAAAAGGGTTCCAATTTTAAGTGTGTTTTTGTTGTGGACAATGTTTGTCGCTTATTTCTTGACATGTAGTAAAATATATTTCTCCTCTCAATAGACCTTCTAACGTTCCCAGTGGCTAAAGCAGAACAGGTCCTACCCATCAGGCTGCTGCCCCAGGGGAGTGGGAGATCTGTGTTGCAGCAGTGAGTTGTAGAGCAAGCCTGCCTTGCACTCATCCTTCAGTGGCAGCTCCTGTCCTATGAGGCTGGCTAAGGTCTACTCCAATGTTCTGAGCTCTTGCTGCTGGGCACAGGGATTGCAGGGGCTGGGGAGGGGGGATGATTAGAAGGAGTCCAAAATGAAATGAAATTTTAAATTGAAACTAAGTGAATTTTGTTTTCAAATCAACAAATGTATTTAATTTCAGAATGCAAATAAAAAACAATGTGTTTATATTCTCCCAATTGGAAAATTGAAAAATGTTGTCAGCATAGATATTTTCTCATGGAAGTGGAAATTTTCAAGTTCAATTTACCTTTTTTGACATGAAAATTTAGAATTTTTCAATCTAAACATTTGACCAGCTGTATCCCTAACATGTTAATCACAGCACTGTTGTACAGCCACCCACTGTGCCGGGGAACTGGATTTGGCTTACACTGAATGTTCCGCAGCTGTCTATTTTTGCACTACTAATACAGATTGATATAATTTACTCACTTTTAGAAACTCCACTGCAGAATTTGCTTCAATGTCCCTAATGGGTGACAATGAAGCAGGTGGGGGCAAGTGAATTTCAGTGAATTCATATCTGAGCATGTCTTTAAAAGACAAATGAGACATGCCTACATTCAGATTCTCATAATAGCTTCAGAGATGGTTTCAAAATCAAATCTTTTTAATGTACTTACACAGTTCAAGGCAATGTTGCCAACTCTCACAGTTTTTACACAAGTGATGTGATTTGGGCTGGGGCTGGTGCTGGAGATGGCAGAGAAGTTTCGGCCCTCTAGCCCATGTGAGCCCTCTGATTGGTTGTCTGATCCAATTCTCATCTCTTGGAAGAGCTTTCTTCTCCCCACAGCCCAGGTAGCATCTAATATTTTGATTTTACAAAGTACGTCTTTGGTTGTAATCATATAGTCTCTGCAGCCACCTAGTGGACAGTCCAGACATATTCACTGAGGATAGTACTAAGGAGAAGGAGTGGGGACCTTTCTTTCTGTAATAAGCTTGACACACCGTGACAGAAATACTAGCAGAACCAAACCAAAACACGCAACTTTATTTCCTTGCCATAGTCACTTGACTTTGATCAGGATCACAAAGGTGAATACCCTTGTCAGATGAGTCAGTATTTACTGACTGTTGTAACTACTGTTACCATAAACTTCTAATACCAATTTCTTCCAGCACAGCACATTGACTCTTGCAACTCAGCCATTACTCTTGAGCTAAATCTTTGACAGGCCTTGTAAAGCTTATCTATTTCTTTTAAATTGATCCAAACTAACCTGAGTTATAAATTTTCATCTCTCTCTTCTCCTTCCCCTTCTCTGACACATTCTTTCCTTCCTTCCTTCCCTCAAGTTCAGTCAGTTTGCTTTGATTCAGATATCCCACCTTCTCTTTCTTCTAACTGCTGCTCCCCCTCCCAACCTACAGCAAACCATGCTCATAATTTCTCTCCTAACCCTCTGTTACAGGATAGGTTTAAGATAAGGCCTGGGTCCAACTTATCCCTTCTCCAAGTGCTGCCTTATAAAGACAGGCATTCTGGAATTTGTAGTCCCCCAGAGGATCATACAACTACAGCCTACAAAAAAGTCTGCAGGGAAAATACCGTTATACAAGGCACTGGTGAGACCTCACCTAGAATACTGTGTGCAGTTCTGGTCTCCCATGTTTAAAAAGGATGAATTCAAACTGGAGCAGGTACAGAGAAGGGCTACTAGGATGATCCGAGGAATGGAAAGCTTGTCTTATGAAAGGAGACTTAAGGAGCTTGGCTTGTTTAGCCTAACTAAAAGAAGGTTGAGGGGAGATATGATTGCTCTCTATAAATATATCAGAGGGATAAATACAGGAGAGGGAGAGGAATTATTTCAGCTCAGCACCAATGTGGACACAAGAACAAATGGGTATAAACTGGCCACCAGGAAGTTTAGACTTGAAATCAGAAGAAGGTTTTTAACCATGAGAGGAGTGAAGTTTTGGAATAGCCTTCCAAGGGAAGCAGTGGGGGCAAAAGATCTATCTGGTTTTAAGATTCTTCTCGATAAGTTTATGGAGGAGATGGTATGATGGGATAATGGGATTTTGGTAAGTAATTTGGTAAGTAAAGTAATCTTTAAATATTCAGGGTAAATAGGCCAAATCCCCTGAGATGGGATATTAGATGGATGGGATCTGAGTTACTATAGAAAATTCTTTCCTGGGTATCTGGCTGGTGAATCTTGCCCATATGCTCAGGGTTTAGCTGATTGCCATATTTGGGGTCGGGAAGGAATTTTCCTCCAGGGCAGATTGGAGAGGCCCTGGAGGTTTTTCGCCTTCCTCTGTAGCATGGGGCATGGTTGACTTGAGGGAGGCTTCTCTGCTCCTTGAAGTCTTTGAACCATGATTTAAGGACTTCAATAGCTCAGACATGGGTGAGGTTTTTCATAGGAGTGGGTGGGTGAGATTCTGTGGCCTGCGCTGTGCAGGAGGTCGGACTAGATGATCAGAATGGTCCCTTCTGACCTTAGTACCTATGAATCTATGAAAAGGGACCAGCCTGTAAAACAGCTGCTTGTTGTTAAGTGCAGGTAAAGGTCCAGGGAAACCTGAAGGGAAAGAGCTCTGACTGTTTTGTCTATCCTAAAAAGGAGCCAGGGAGCAGGGCAGTGACCAGAAGTTGAGAGAGGGCTGGGGAGAAGACATAGAATGTTCGCAAGTGGGGCACTCTAGGAAGTGGTCCTGGGAAGCAGAGAAGCAGGGCAGCATGGAGTATGAGTGTCGACAGCTGCCCAAGTGTAGTGGATAGGACATTCTGTACCTTAGGGGAGCGCCCTGTAAACCCCATATTCCTCATTTATACATGATTGTGCTCTTACATATAAAGCATGCCATATGAGGTATCAGGAGAAAGGTTATGATCTGCTGAAGGTCATTTCTCTATCCATATATGTCTATCATTAATGCATATGAAGTTATGAGAATTGTGTTATATGGTGGTCACTAAAACATGCTGTAAGTTGGGGAATCAGACAGATATTAGCTCCCCAGAGGCAACAGCAAGGAAAGTAGCCAACACCCAGGCAGGGTGTTAAACAACCCATCAACAACCATTGTCCAGCAAGGAAGCTACAATTCATTGACTCACCTGCATGAGGCCACACCAGAGGAATTGCTTAACCTTGCGTGGAGACTCAGCAATGCACCCAGACAAGCCTGGAGTTGTGTTTTCCAAGCACATGGACTGAAGGTATAAAACAGATACAGTGGCCACATGTTGCGCCTTTCTCCTTCACCCACCTATGCTGCAAGCAGCAAGGACACCCTGAAGACTCCAACTGAGGGGACTGGCTCAGATTTCAAGGGTGAAATCTGTGTACTATGAACTGCAGTATCCAGTGGGGTGAGGAAAAACTGCTTAATCTAGATATTGCCCAATCTAATTATTGTTGACTGTCTGGATTGCATGCATATATTTTATTTTGTTTTGGTAACTAACTCTGACTTTTTGCCTAGCACTTAATATCACTTAAAATCTATCTTTTGTAGTCAATAAATTTGTTTTACTGTTTCTCTTTACCAGTGGGTTTGTATGAAGAAATTTAGGATGGAAGAATCCTATGCACTGCTACAGACTAGGGACTGAGCAGCTAGGCAGCAGTTCTGTAGAAAAGGACCTAGGGGTTATAGTGGACGAGAAGCTGGATATGAGTCAACAGTGTGCCACTGTTGCCAAGAAGGTCAATGGCATTTTGGGATGTATAAGTAGGGGCATTGCCAGCAGATCGAGGGATTTGATCATTCCCCTTAGTTCAACATTGAGGAAGCGTCATCCGGAGTACTGTGTCCAGTTTTGGGCCCCACACTACAAGAAGGATGTGGAAAAATTGGAAAGAGTCCAGTGGAGGGCAACAAAAATGATTAGGGGGCTGGAGCACTTGACTTATGAGGAGAAGCTGAGGGAACTGGGATTATTTAGTCTGCAGAAGAGAAGAATGAGGAGGGATTTGATAGCTGCTTTCAACTACCTGAAAGGGGGTTTCAAAGGGGATGGATCTAGACTGTTCTCAGTGGTACCAGATGACAGAACTAGGAGTAATGGTCTCAAATTGCAGTGGGGGAGGTTTAGGTTGGATATTAGGAAAAAAAATTTCACTAGGAGGGTAGTGAAGCACTGGAATGGGTTACCTAGGGAGGTGGAGGAATCTCCTTTCTTAGTGGTTTTTAAGGTCAGGCTTGACAAAACCCTGGCTGGGATGATTTAGTTGTGGATTGGTTCTGCTCTGAGAAGGTAGTTGGACTAGATGACCTCCTGAGGTCCCTTCCAACCCTGATATTCTATGATTCTATGAAGTGTGTGGCAAATCTGCTCAGGTTTTGCAAAGGCTGGTGTATGTCCATTTTCCATTGTTGAAGTGGTGAACCAATTAATAAATTTGCTCTGCTCATCTTGAGCAGTGCAAGACAGTATATTCCTGAGGTACAAGGCTGGGAGCAGGGGGGATTTGGCTCTGGTGCCTTTCTCTGTGTGATTTATGAGCGGCTCTGGAAGCATTCATGCAATCTAGCTGGGTGTGGAATTTCCACATGCTGTTGTGCTGAGTGATAACAACACCTGGAGGGATTTGTTGCTGGTCACTAGCAAGGCATTGTTAGAGACATCCCAGGCTGCAGAGAGTTCAGGGGGCACAGCGGTTCTACAGTCCCAGGCTGCATGCCGGGGATCCCGTGACTCTGGGTTCCCAGACTGGACCATGGTAGGAGAAAAACGCTTATTGGCTAACCCAGTGGTGCATAATCTAGTTATGCAAGAAATGCATTGTGTGCCCTACATGGCTGTACATTGTCCAGCTGGACAGTTCTGTCCGGCCCCCATGGAGAATGCCATCCTCTGCACAGCATGACCTCACGTGCGCTGTACTTGTCTGCATTTTGCAAAAATGTGACCCATTACCAAGACCAGATGACTCCTTTCAGCGTCTCTTCAGTTTTTCACTCTCAGTACAAGTCTGCAAGGCACTCAAATTACCACTATTTAGATAGATAGTTTTTATTCATCTTATAGCCCAGTCATACTAGATAGGATCTGTAAAACACTGATGGGGCATCTAAAATGCAAACCCCACTGCTTTTTCAGCCCTATCAAAGAAGTTCTCTATTTCCCACTGAGGAACTGGCTCCCCTACAAGTATTGTGTTGGACACCTCTGGTAATAATTTAGTTGCTCAAGAAAAGATTTCACAAATCTTGCTCATTAGGGAACTCTTCAGGTATCTCCTCCCTGTAGGCCACTGGTCAGATGGTGACCTGTGTGAAAACTGTTCCATGGTGATGTAGGGCCCCTGCACTCTATAAACTTTCTTGGTTTATCAAAGGAATGTTCTGAATCAAGAAACAGATTATAGTCTGCACCATCCAGGGAGCTCAAGGCAAATGGCTGTCTCAAGAATCTCATCACAACAACTTCCTGTAGTGGCAAGCAGTTAAAGAAGGGATTTTTCTCTATCCTTCTAAGATTCCCTTTGGATCTGGTCACCATTGAAAGTGACAACAGAACCTCTATGGCATAGTGGTAATGCCAGCGATGAACGAAGAAGTGCCCCAAAAAATCCTAATTGAAGCCAGGATCTCCTGGATCAAGAAATTGTGTTACTTCCTTCCTTTATTTACTGTGTGTCACTTTCTAAACACTCAACAAGTATGATCCCTGTTAAAAGCATCTCACAACAAAAAGAATCTAATGACCAAAATCAACTACTTTTAGGCAAAAGAGCAAGACTGGTTGACTGACTAAGCAGCTGCTGATTGGATACAGGAGAATGAGATCTAAATTAGTGAGTTATTGAGTAGTTATCAGAAATGTAAAGACCCTGTCACTCATGGTTTTCCAGATTCCTACAGATGTCAGTTCAATTCTTTCCAGTCAGAGCTTCTATGCCAGGGCCTTCTCAAGCACTCACGCGTTGAGCACCTGAAGCTCTCGGCCTGGAACCTGAGGGGTGTACCCTCCTTAAGTGTGGTTCCTACAGAGAGCTTGTCAAGGTTCCTTCCCCACTCTGAACTCTATGGTACAGATGTGGGGACCTGCATGAAAAACCCCCGAAGCTTATTCTTACCAGCTTAGGTTAAAAACTTCCTCAAGGTACAAACTTTGCCTTGTCCTTGAACCCTATGCTGCCACCACCAAGCGTATTAAACAAAGAACAGGGAAAGCGCCCACTTGGAGACGTCTCCCCCCCCCAAATATCCCCCCAAGCCCTACACCCCCTTTCCTGGGGAAGACTTGATAAAAATCCTCACCAATTTGCATAGGTGAACACAGACTCAAACCCTTGGATCTTAAGAACTATGAAAAAGCAATTGGATTCTTAAAAGAAGAATTTTAATTAAAGAAAAAGTAAAAGAATCACTTCTGTAAAATGAGGATGGTAAATACCTTACAGGGTAATCAGATTCAAAACATAGAGAATCCCTCTAGGCAAAACCTTAAGTTACAAAAAGACACAAAAAACAAGAATATACATTCCATTCAGCACAGCTATTTTACCAGCCATTAAACAAAAGAAAATCTAACACATTTCTAGCTAAATTGCTTACTAACTTTTTACAGGAGGTCTGAAGAGCATTCCTGATCTATTCCCGGCAAAAGCATCACGCAGACAGACAGAGCCTTTGTCCCCCCACCACCTCCAATTTTGAAAGTATCTTATCTCCTCATTGGTCATTTTGGTCAGGTGCCAGCGAGGTTCTCTTAGCTTCTTAACCCTTTACAGGTGAAAGAGTTTTGCCTCTGGCCAGGAGATATTTTATAGTTCTGTATACAGAAAGGTGGTTACCCTTCCCTTTATATTTATGACAGAGCTCATGGACTGTTTGCTCACACATAGGAAACCATCCTCTAATCTGGTCATTTCATGAGATTCTGAGATCTTGGTCCTTGAAAGGACCAAAAAACTCTGTTTGTTCCAGGACCAGGGATATACTAGAGTTCCTTCGATATGGGTTTTGACTGGGTATGAGCTCTTGCTCCCTGAACATCCAACATTCAGTGTTAGGAGCAATGTGGCCTATTTCTTCCCATTCTGGTTGGTTGATTAGTTGTTAATTTGTTTGGTGATTGTTGCATCCTCACATTCCTTTGTTTTTCAAAGTTGTGTCCTGCAGACCAGGAGACCACTAAAACAATTCAATGCCACAATCCACCACCAAAAACTACCTCTTGATTTTTGTGGGATAGGCTGTTACATCCTTCATCTCTTTCCATCACCACCACCACCTTTTCTTTGGCTAATAAAGGTAGAATAAAGTTTCCTGTCTGGAGATTTGTAAAATATTAACCATGACTATTTATCAGAATATATAGTTTTGTCTTCTGGGCCATGGTCATTGACTGAGAGCTGGAGATGTAACCAGTATTCTGAACAGCATCCTTGCTGGATTTCACTGAGAAGCTGAAAAAAGAGAAAGAACCTAGTTAAAATGGATCAGAAAGCACCAGGTACCCACTTCAGAGCATTATGGGTAGGAAAGGAAACTTTACCTTTCAAAGTCATTTGATACATAAATGATCTGTAATTAATCATGTTCATTTTAAATACTTTAGAAAATTATGCAATTATGGGATGCCATCCCAAATAAGAGAGGCTAAATGCCTTCCAGATTCCAACTGCTTTGTCACTCTGTATGTCTGGATTAAGCTAATGTGTTTCCTTCTGTGGGAAATGGATGTTGCTAATCTCACTGATATAGTTGCTTCATATTAGATCATGTTAGATTCTAAATCAGATTATGCCAGAAAATCAGATTAGTTTCTGGTTTTTAAACAAAGGAGCTGAATGTGTGTATTTCTGAATTTGTTGTGTTACAGCTCTTGTCTGCTTTCTCTACCCAAGAGAAAACAGATGTTCAACATTGCATGTATCCCTGTAAAAAATTTTAGAGGAGTAGATTTTCTGCATTAAGTGGATAGTGAATTAAAGTCAAAGTCTGGGAGAGAGGTATTCAAAATGCTCTGCCACTATAACAACATCTAAAGAAGCTAAAAGTTTCATTCACTTTCTGAGCACACTGCCATAAATATTTTGTATAATGTACTGTTTGCACTCCAGCTCTGCTTTATACTCTTCATCATCACTCACAACAATCTGCCATCATAGGCAAAACTTCAGCATGCCCTTCCCCACTCTCACTCATCCCTAGAACAGAGGTTTTCAACCAAGAAGAAATGTTCCCCCAGAAAATCCGCTGTACATCAAGCCTTCTGACAGTTCAGTGGTTATGATAGAAATGGGGGAAAAAGCAGGGCATCAGGTTGTAGATCCATTCATTCAGGTTTGGCCCTGCCACCTCTACATCACACACGTTTTCTACACTGAGTATATATTATTATAATTTATATAGTTTATAGATCTGTACTCCAAAGAGCTTACCAATGTCCTCCATCAAAAGAGAGGGAAGTCAGGGTCTGATATTCTTAATATTGCTAATATAAAACTAAAAAAAACGTTTTGAAGAGAAAATGAGGTGCCTATATAGCTAATAAAATAACAGGAAAGGCCAATAAAATGTTATGGGGTGTGTGTTTGCTTTTGTTTTGTTTGTTCGCTTCATATTGCACATAAGCTCTAGTTCTGGTAGTTTTCCTTTGAATTAACTGCCCACTCTCTTTAGATGGCAAATTTTAAATGCTAGTCTGACATTTAAAAATTACTGGACAGTCACATGAATTTTTTGCACAATTAATATTTTTATCCTCTTGTCAGCCTTGCAGTGCATTTTGTACTGTAGAATTATATTGGATCTGTAAAATCATAGTTGGAGTCAGGCTGCCTGCTGCCAGTAACTTACAGAAAATGAGTAACGAGGGGAAATAGCTATATTTTAAAAAACTAAACTCAGTTAGGTTTATTGGTGTTTGAATTAATCATATATCATAGCAGTATTTTATGTACAAGTAATAATTTTACCACATGGTGGAGCTTTCTGCTTACTCTACAGGATCAGAGACTGTCAGATAGCAAAACAAGTTGATCGTTTCTCAGAATTGTTTATGTAGCTGACAGATTTGTACTCTAAGGACCTTCCCAAAATCCTCCAGTAAAAAGAGAAAAGTCAGGACCTGAAAAAAATGTAGAATTGACTATGGAGACATATGCATCCGTGCCTTAATGAGAAGTCTTGGTGGCTTTTACACCAGCAAATATTTACATGGATAAAATGCTCTTTAGAAAATCTATCCATGTATTTATTTGTTAATTACTGCTGCCCATCACAGTAATATCTAAGTGCCAGTCCTTCACAATCAATGGAATAGAATCATAGCCAGAGCTGTTTCTCATTGTGAAATGACTAATCAGCCCACACTTGGCTGGGTCAACATTTTTAGCCAAACCCTTTTTTATTCTGAAAAATTCAAAGTCATCAAACAGTTTAATTGTAAACAAAAAAGCCACAAAAAATTCTGAAAATATCTTAAATGTTTGTTTTGAATTTTTGATTCAAAATGACTTTTCATTTTGAAATTTCCTTGAAAAATTAAAAAAAATTAAATTTAAAAGGTCAAAACATAACGAAATATTTTGTGAACTGATTTTTTTTTAAATTTAAGTTTAAAAATTTAACTTTTTTTAAAATTTTAATTTTTTCTTTTGAGTCAAGCCAAAACGATTTTTTGAGTTTTCAGAATTGCAGTAGTCACACTGTTCTACCTACTGTACATAGCCCTGACATCAGACCCAAGCACTCACGGCTATGTAGAAAAATTAATAAAAATCTAAAAATCCAAAAACCATGCCCCAAGCGGAGGTGGTTGATTTCTACCACTGCAGATCATTGATGTCTTTACTATGGTAGATTTAACAGAAGATTCTGCAAAAAAAAGATTGCTTTTTTTAAAAAATGTGACCCAATTGTGGCACGTACCATGTCTTAAATAACTAGCTCACTTTCTCTGAGGAGGGTGTCTTAATTCTGATCAGGAGAGACCACCTCCAATAATTCCTTAGCTTTTCTGTTGATACAGATAACAAGGCTACGTTTATGCTATGGACATTTGCATCCTGCGACAAAGAATCTGATTGCCAATTATTTCATATAAATTAGCGTATTCCAATGCCTTTCAAGCAGTTGGATCAAATCTGAAACTCTGGCATAGAGAGGGAAGGCTCTATAGAATATTACCTGTTCTCTCAGCCATCCAACCCATTCATACATATACATTAATTTTTAAAAATAAAAGTTACATATATCTTTCACCGCGGTAGCTCCTTGAAATATAGCACGCAAAATCACACCTTAAGAAAAGCCTCCTCTTCTTCCCAACTCAGTTTGCATAGCACCTGACTCGTCTCACATTGAGAGAAAAGGCTAAGGTCACTGCCACAGATGCAGATACATTGAAAAATAAATTGCTAATTCATCTTCATTAACAAAGAAGTCCTTTCAACGTGGATGCAGAGGCAAACAGAGTATGTGGCATTTGCACAGATTTAGGAAATATCTGTGTTTGTAATGACAGAAGATTCATTGCATGATAATGGAGCTAAAAGTCCAAAGAAAAATCATTTAATTGGCAAAAATAAGACCAGAGGGCCAACTTCCACTATTTTTTTTTTTGTAGATTTGCTCATTGACATAAGCTCATCACTTTAGTGCAGGGGTTCTCAAACTGAAGGTCGTGACCACTTAGGGGTTTGTGAGATTATTACATGGGGGTCACAAGCTGTCAGCCTCCACCCCTAAACCCCACTTCTCCTCCAGCATTTATAATAGGGTTAAATATAAAAAAATGTATTTTTAATTTATATGAGGGGGTCTCACTCAGAGGCTTGCTGTGTGAAAGGGGTCACCAGTACAAAGGTTTGAGAACCACTGCCGCAGTGCTATGGGTGGCATTTCTACCGGACAATGAGTGCTAGTCCCAAGGGAACTAATTACATACACACCACTACACGCATTACAGTTGTAGTCCATCTTTTAGCTTCTTTGTTTAAGGGAACAATGTGTTGTAGTTTAGAATGCAAATTTCAGGGCTTGTCCACACACACAAATTGCACTGATTGAATTAAATCAGTTTCTAAATTGATTCATAGTTAAATTATGTGGGCACCTTAAACTGCTTACCAAATTAACCTACATCAATATTAGCTACTCTTAAATCAATTGAAGGGTATCAACACAAGAGGGTTGCACCGATTTAACTAAATGAAGTTAGAATTTGATTTAATTAAATCAATATAATTTGTGTGTAGATTAGACTTAGGTTTTATTTAAAAAGGAGGCTCCAGAGGGGGAGATGTCTTATAAATCTTAACAAGAATAGTGAAGCTGTTTTAAACAATGTATATGGAAGTTACCATGATGTTGGAAGCCAAGAACAACAGAACTGCATGAGGGTAGCAGAAGCAGGAAATGATAACCATAAACAAAAAATGAAACTGACCAGTCTAATTTTATAACTCAGTATTAGAGCTGGTCAGAGAAACTTCGAAGGAGTCATATTGCATAAGAATATACAGTTCTGTCCAAATCAAAAAGCTTCAGAAAATCAAGTCAATTTTGCTGGAATTTTGGTTTAATTTTTTTTTTAATGTTCTGACAACATCCACATGTTCAGTTTCAATATTTTGGGAATGAAATATTTTGATTTCTTGTTTTGAATTTTTATTTTGCACTATACCATAATACAACATAAAATAAAGTCTAAATTGATTTAATCAAAGTAAAACATTTTGAATAACCCAAAATTATTATTTTAAATTTTCCTTTGTAGAGAATTTTAAAGTTTTGAGAGTTTTTTTTTTTTAGTTTTTGCTGTGATTTGGAATGAAGCCAGATTTTGACATTTCAAAATCCTTTGCAAAATAGAACTTTTGTCCTCTGCACAGCTCATCTCAACATACGTGAAGAGCAAAATGGTAGCTAAAGCACCTAAATCGGGGACCATTACAAATATTTCACTTACTGATATATCATTCTAAAATAGAGAAATATCACAAATACAGTAAACATAATAAACAGTAAAAGAGAAGTAAGTAAGTGTGCCCATTGTACTTTAGGAGGCTTTTACTAATGAAAGATATTCTGAGGTAAAATAACAGAGATGCACAAGATTTTATTTATGAGACTCGCATTGATTTTAATACACTGCTTTGAAAATTTATACCTAAGAAGACAATAGTCCATGCAAAATTACGTTTATTTTCTCCTGCCCAAATCTGACCTGTACTGTCATTTATCCCATTGCAGGGTTTTGTAGCAAATGGAATTCATCCCCATTTCAGCCATCTTGACTTTCTGGCTAATATCATGTATATTAGCAATTTATTATCTGCTGTATCCTTAATTGGGAGACTTTTGCAAGGGGAATGGGGTGAATTCAGTGAGCTCTTAAATACCTGGAAGCCAGGAAAAGAAAGCACCTATCTTCAACACAAGACTAGAAAAAACATTTGCATTACATACGTATCCCTGTTTAAATGTGTCCTCTGCATTTTAAAGGTCTTGCTTAGTGAATTCCAGGAATATTTAATCATAAATGCAGACTCTTATATTGAAGTTATATCACCACAAATTTTCACCGTGCAAAATCTATTTTGGAGATATGAAACTTATTGCTAACCCTTGTTAATGCTGTTATTTGTAGCACAGATCTCCCCTAATAACTTCTTTTAAATAAATACTATTTTAAGTTAGGGTTAAATATTGTGCTGTACCTTGAAAGGTAAAATGGGAATGAATTAATTTGGAGCTCTTCCAAGGACAAAAATGTTGTTATACATCACTGTAATGTGCCTTCTGTTCAGATCAATCAAATCACATCCATTTGGAATACTCCAAAGTGAGATATAATTGTGTCTTTTCCTTTTGAGAATTATAAAAAAAAATTATGAGAAAATCACTTATGTTGAAAAGTTAAAGGTGTGCTAATGGATTGTCAGATGCCTCATTCAACCTTAGTGGAAATGTTTTCATTGGGATAACTCAGTTTAATGCAGCATAATATTATTTGATGAAACATTTTGAAGTCCATATAATAAGGTTTAAAAGCAAAGAATGAAAGTCCCTTTGGAGCAGTCTGCTAACAGTGATCGTTGGAAATAGCCATAATCTTATAACTTTTTGGCTGTACGATGCAATAATAGTATAATTCTGGAGCTGGGTGGTATAGTGATGTATGCTTCATTTATATCCATTCTACAAGTGACGTTTATTGAAAACTGACTGTTGGACTGCTTTCCATGTCGGTTGCTATCCATCTGCCTTGGTGCTGCTGGAAATTGTAATTACATTTTGCTTCATTTCCTGTATAATTTATGTGAAAAATCCTTCAATGGCAGGAAAGCACAAAGCCCAGACAATGAGAATATGACACTGTGTAAGATTTAAGGTGGTTGTTTGGAACCGAAGATAGAAGTTGGCCGTGACTCAAACAATTTCAAGGTCATCCGGCACAGACAGAGCCCAAGCAATGCAGCAGTGTTGTGACTGTGGACGCTAAAAATGTTTTGCTACTTCTATAAACATTGATCTTCTGTCATTCTTCTCAGAAATGAAGGTGTGTCTTATGGGGAGAGTAATTAGAGATTGTTAATTTTGTTATGTCTAGTTACCAGGACATTTAGAGATTAGGATACTCAACGTGTAGAGTGATTAAAATGTTTTTCGTTCCAGAGTTTAACATTTTGTTACATTGTTTTATTAACCTCTCATAATTTTTTTGGCTGTTTCTTGATAGGGCTAGCCATTTTTTTAAAATTAAAAAGTATTTTAGTACTGAATGATTATCGGCTGGGTTTCTTTTTAGGAATTTTTTCTTTCTAAATCTTCATCCTTCCAGCTTCTCTCAGCACCACTCAGGTATAAGCTGTTACTGTCTTGAGATAATAAGCTGGATTCATTTCTCCAGGAAAAAACAAACCTCTCTTCAGTGGGTGCTTTAAAAATTGTTCAGTGTTTTTCGCCAGAAAATATAAGTTCTGTCTACTAATGACGTTGCTGTTGATTTCCATAATGGCGTATGAATAGTAAAGGAAGGCAATCTGCAATATGTATCCATGATGTATGTTTGGAGAGCATCTAGCACAATGGTGTCCTGATCCACAACTAGACTCCTAGGCTTTATCTACAATGTGCATAATGAATAATAATAATAGCATTGTATACAATAAATAATTCTGGGCTAGATTTCCCTTCCTGAATTGCTAGGGGTGGATAACACCTCATTTGTAGAGAAATCATTTAATCACTATATCACTTAATTCATTGTTGAAGGTCTTTTTAAATTGTGGTGCACTCTGCATATACTGAATTTTAATGCTGTGAAAATGAACTGACTTGCTCATAAAAACAAGGAACACTGGCTGTGCGTATTGTTTAATGGCTCTTCTGCATATCTGCTCAAGCCCATGGCTCCTGACCTGAAAGACACTTCCTTAGCATGTCCAGATCTAAATTTCTCAGTCAAGCCAAAATGTTGTATGAGTTTGACGCAATTCCTTGTTAAAGACGTTGTGCTACATCAGATATGAATAATTTCTAATACGATATAATAGAATACTGCCCATCATGTTAGAAATTAGAGACATGATTGAATCAACTCTCCTCCCCCATGTCTGAATACCCCCCAGATTTGTAGTGTTTGAAATCTGGAACTAGAATTTGAAAAAGCCCATTATGTTTATAGTAGTTTAATCCAAAGGCATAGGTCTGAACACCTCAGAACTTTGAGATGTATGAAGCTTGAAGCTAAATATTGTGGGTTGGGCCCATCTCTATTTAAAATGTTACTAAAGGAGAAAGCTGGTAAAATCTGCAAGAATTATTTTATTATTCTTTCAGTGCATCTATTTTTTTAGTGTCTCCCAGTGTCTCCTTCAGTAATACTTACCAAGGAAACAGTTTTTCACTTGATTAGCCAGACACATGGAATGTTCTTTTCTAAAAACCTTTTCCAAAGTATTCACTACAGACCCTTTAAAATTAAGCCTTTGTGCTTCATATTTAATGTTTCTTATCAATATTTCAGGACACGAGGATTCTAACAAGTCATTTTGCAATTGAAATAATTGGAATGCAAATTATATCATTTCATTTCGGAGCTGAAGTTGATTCTGCACATATTATTTTTGAACCGTATAAAAAGACACTCCCCCAACACAGTATTTCAGATTTATTGCAGAGCAGAGAGCATCCTCTATTGAATTAACCTAGGTGATCATCATCATGCATGTGCCTGCCAGACTTTCTGTTGCAATTTACCACTTTCATTTTGTTGCATTTGATTGTGCTGTCATTATGTCATTTATTACATTGCAGCCTAGACATCTGACTGTACTTGGTCTCAGTACTGGATGATTTCCATCATCCCCATTATACACGTAATGGCTTAGGTCTTCACAATAATATAATATCAGAAAACATTTTGAAATCCAAAGCACTGCAGAGTAAAAGGGGGATAGTGTGACTCCAATACACTGAAATTCTCTATGGGACCTCTCAGACAAGGATCTCAAAGTAGCTTACGAATATTAATGAATTAAACCCTAAACCTCATAACAGCCCTGTGTGGGATAAAGTATTATGCCCATTTTACCGATGAGGTGAAATGATTTGCCCATAGTTCAACAATAAAGTGGTGGTACAACAGGGGTTAGAAACCAAGCCCCTAATCTAGCATGATGTACCACATGAATAAACCCCCTGGGTCTGTGCAGAGGCCCATTGAAGTCAGGGTGCAGGGGTCCATCCCACTGTATTCTTGAGGAAGCAGATAGTCAGCAAATGTTTACATTATTAGCAGTATAGTAGCACAGCTATGACTATAGAAGCATCTAACACCAACAGAAGGGTTTTTTTCATCCCTGTAGGTAACCTACCACCCTGAGCTGCAGTGGCTAGGTCAACGGAAGCATTCTTCTGCTGAGTTAGTCTGTCTACATCCGAGGTTAGGTTGGCACAACTACAGCACAGATAGGATAAAAACTGAACCTTGAACTGAACCACAATCAAACTTTCTGATGCTCAAACAGTTCTGGGTTAACTCCCCCCCCCCCCGCCCCACATTATCCTTCATTTCTGCAGGTCTCTACACTTCCTGGAGCTGGCCAGAAAAGGGAAAAGACAACATTGCTAATTTCACGAGAATCTGTTCTCACAAGCTTTCTAGGGCAAGTCTGCAAAGTCAAGATATTCAAAGGGTAAGAAAAGCATCTAAATGTTTGGCTGTTTTTCCCAACCGCTGAATTTCTTAAGGTTTTTCCCCTCACTAATATGCTAATTATTTTTTTTCACTGCATCCTATGTCTGCCTTGCAATGATTCATGTTAGCTAGGAAATAATTTGATTAACATGCTTTCAATGAAGTCCCTGGTGAAATTATATGTTTGTAATATATTTAACACATTGATGTGCTCTGAAGGACAGTCTGACTGGAATCAGGCAGAGTGGAATCTTATACTAAGCACTGCTCCTCTAATGGCAACAGTAGATTGCTTGTGGCAATAATGAATCAAGCTTTCTTATAGGTCATAGTTGCTCCTCTTCCCACCATAGCAGATAGTGCTGTAAGTCACAGAGCCCAGATTCTAACCCGTGGGGCCAAAACTAGGGCATATTCAGAGGCAGGTACTCACTTCCACTCAAACCCAGGCCAAGTCAAAGTCTCTTCATTTTTAGCACAAGACACAAGACTCCACTCTTTCTGCATGCCTTCTCCTCACAGCTAGAATGGGCACAGCTGCGTGCCCCAGAGAAATAAATCACCTGCATTACTTCTTTTTAAGTAAGTGGTTTTGTGACTGAGAGGGACTTGAAAACTGCAACCTTCTTAATTGAGGGACTTGATGTATTTATGGCATAAACTCATATAGGGCTAGACCCTGGCCTAACATCAAAGTCCAGCTCCAGTAGTCAGGCAGGCTGTGCCCTCGTGACAGATCATCAATACATCCAGATGTGTGAGGAGTGGGTGGGGCACCCCTACTTCAGCAGTAGTAGTAACCTCACAGCATTGGTTATTTATGGTGCATAGCTGTGCTGATTGCAAAGGGCTGTCTGTGGTCAGCCAACACACCTCACTTGAGGCACTGCGTTACATCCGGGTAATTTGGTCCAGCTGTCCCAGTCAGCACAGTTTGTTAGGGATGATGGCTCTGACTACTGCTTGCTGGTGTCACACAATCGATCGAGAGGGATTATTCGCAGTAGCAGTCCCGTTTGGTGCAGGCCTGTATCTCCTTTTGCAGTTCTGTCAGTGGGACAGTGCTTGCCATCAGCAGGGCTAGATGTACTGCTGCCCAGTTTCTCCGGCGTGTGGGCCATGTGCGTACATTCCCTTCCTACTTGTGTACACAGAGCTTAGCCTTTGTTAATAGGCTCAAAAATGCTCACATAAGTGGGTTATGACTTAGCCTGTGGTGTTTTTCTAAATCTGATACACTTCTAAATTCTCATTATGGTGTGTGACGCCACAGAATTATGTACAATGATAGTCATGCAATTTATAAAAATAATCCCCTTCTGAGGATGTGTTGGTGATCTTGGAAATTCATTTAACTAACCAGGAGCCTTTTAAACTGAAGTTCAGATTTTATGCATGATCTGAATGCAATATGGTAAATTGATGGAATTATTTCCACGTGATCCAAGCCCATATCTCTCATTAATATCAGCCGGAAGTACGCGCATTTTGCAAATGGGAGAATGAAATCATTATTATTAAAGCTCTATTCAAATAATTTGTATGAGGATAATTCAGTAAGATTTTGGTCCTATAGCTCAGTTTACCATCTCAATGCAAAATTAGTAGATTTAGAAACCTCATTGCTGTTCTCATTTCCATCCATGAAACTCTACTGACTTTTTTGGGGTTGCCCAGGTGTAAATGAGAAAAGAATTTGTCCCATCAAGCTTATTGAATATAGGATGCTGCAATATTCATTTTTCTTAAGAATCAGAGCATCCAAATATTCCTAGGTTAATTCATTGCAGAACTAATTTAATGAAATACATCAAAAACAACTGAAAGAATTTAAAGACATTCCCCTAAAAGTTGTCATATTATCAGTTCAAAAGGTTAATTTTATTTCTATAAATCCTGTAACATATTTTGCTGTCTTCCTTGGAGAAATTAACCTTGCCTAAAATAAGAAAACATTGGCCACTAAAGTTGATGGATACTGACTAGAGCAATCAAAAACTAGCAGGTAAAATTCATAAGAATTTTTTCAAAACCATTTTCTCATCTTTTTGTTGAAATTAAAAATTTCAGTACAAAATTTTGTTGACATTTCTCATTCTTAGAAATTTCTACTGGCTGCAAACTGGCCCCATCATATCAACCCAGACCCATCTCAAATAAGTGGACCAAGATATAAAGAAGATGGACCAATGACAATTTACACCAGCTGAGAATCTGCTCCCAATTTCAGACCAGAATTTCTGTGTCATATTTATAACACATAAGATCACCCTATAACGTTTGTACCTAAGAGCAATTCTTTTTTTTTCTTTTTCTTTCTTTTTCTTTCACAATCAACCGTATTGTCTTCTAATCTTAGCCTCAACCTGCCATGAAAGTGAAGGGCTCCCAAACTGTGTCTCTGAGTTTTTCAATGAGTTTGGATCCTGGCCACAGTAAATAAATAAATAAAATGTGCTTTGAGTGTAACCTGGGTTCTGCAGAGCATAAAGTGCTTAGCATGTCTCAGAATGCTGTTCAATAAAAATGCACAAGGTGCTTATTTTCCAAGCTTTTGAAATATATAGAAAAGTGTGGAGATACCACAGGGACTGAGCCATATAGAACTTAGAAGGCTAGATGGATGCGAACTCTGATTTTATGGTGCTCTTAGAGGACATCTGTAACCTTTGTAAAATGTCAGGTTCTCCTAAGCAAAGAAACTTTACTGGGAGTTAAGGGCTTAATTTCAGTCCCATGGATCTCCCTAAAACTGAAGCTCCACAGGAATATGAAAACTCAAGGAACATAACCTTTTGTTAACCTGGAATTTCAGCTAATCAGAGTTCAGAAAATCAAAGTTGTGCTGTATGTGTTTTTAAATATATGCAAGTTGCTGCATGACAAATAAGTCTCCCTGTCATACACAGATAGCAGCAATTATGTGCATGTGTTAAAGGGTTAAAGTTCTCTCTGAACCCTGAGGATTATAAAATATTAAAACACCAATTAGAATGAAGTATATAATCACTGTAATATTCACAAGAAAGAGAATGAGTCAAAATGCATTTTTGGCTGAAATACAATTGGAATTGGTAGTTGGATTTTCTGGCTGTTAACCTGCTGGGTAAAAAAGTTAGCAAAGGATTCTGCACCGAGCTCTGAATTAATAGTTCTGTTTTTAAAAATAGAATCACAAGAATGGCAGGAATGATGACAATGGTAGAGTGCCACCAATTTGTACAGTGAATGTTCTGTGCCTGCTTTTCCAGTCTCTCAGAGAGCGCACTTTGCATCCCAGGGTATTAAACAATTCCACAATTCATGACTCTTATTGTTCATTTTTGTTTGTGCTTTTAGCATTGAGTAGTAACTTCAAATGAATGTCAGTAATCTAACTCCAGCACTGGCAGCATTAGAGCTATGCTATGCTAAATTGTCTCCTTGTTTCAAGATTAGACTTCAAGGATTTTTTTTAATGAAAGGGAAACTAATATCCTCCCTTTTGACAAGTTAGGAAACATTAGCCAATTAAATCTATTTATAAAACTCCCCTGCATCATTAGTGCTAGTTTTCTCTCAAGCTCTGTTTTTCATTAGCTCAGCAGCATACTGTTGCTGGCATATAAAAGGACACAGTTTTATTCATGGAATGAAAAAACCCTAATGAACTAATATTAAACCTTAATCTTTCTTGTGTAATTCCCTAAAGTATAATCTAGGACTTCTGGGAGCCCAGTTTAAGGTGAACGTTGGAAGTCTTGCCAGGAACAGCAGCACAGAATGAGGGTTCGGGCCGTTTCTCTGCTACCTGTTAGTCATCACTTGTCTGGACTAGAAGGATGTGAGGCAGCTAAGTACAATGAATAAAACAGCTGCCATTTCAATCAAACTTCTCCAGCAACATCTGAAGGTGTGGAGATATGAAAGGCCCCAGGCCTTCAACCAAAACTGCAGTAAGTTAAGTGGGGTAGCAGAATCCTTTTGTGGGGAAGGTTAACTTCTGGACAGAGGAGAGATCCAGCAAAATTTCAGCTCTATTGACTGAACATGCCCTGGTGGGAGTGTTAATATTTTATCTTAGCCTTGAGTTTGCAGCCATTGAGCTTGCTTTTCAGCTGCTAGTACAGTCACAGCATGTAGCTTCCTGAGATTGCTCAAAACTACATCACTCAGCATCACTGCTCTATGTCTACTACTGAGAAACAAAGTCAATGTATCATGGTAATCTGCATCTTTCCTTCCCTGTCCCTTCCCTACTCTCTGTCAGCCTGATTTATTGTGTCACTTGGACTAGTTAGACTAATAGATCATTGAGGCAGAGAACATGTCCTTCTCTGAGGTGCCTATGTTAGGTTCTATTGTGGTATGTTACCAATGAGCAGATTGGTTTCAAGATCTAAACTCTTTCTTGAGAATAAAGGCTACGTACAGCAATAAGGTCACAAAACTTTCTACTACCCTCTGGCTGTAGCCTGCAACTTCGCTGTCCAGGGTTCTTTGCGTTGGCTCCCCAGCAGCAAGTGTGTCTCAGGAAACTCAAAGACCACATGGCATTGTACAAGAAGTGTGGCACCTGCTACTCTATAGCACACTTCCCTGTTTTAGATCCCTTTCTAAATGTCCTGCTTTCTCAGCACATTTTAGTCTAATGATTGGGTTTATTGCAGTTCATGCATATTAGCCCCCGTGCTGGGCATTTCTTGTCCTCATACAAGTTGCCACATCACTGGCATTGTTTCCTGCTTTCCGTGTTTCTGCCCTTGTCCATTTTAATTTCTGTGAACTTCTCCCTGGCTGCTTTAACTGTTGTACAAAAAGTCTCATGCTCTGTGCCTTTCCCTAGGCTTTCTGTTTGTTCACTGCTTAGCATACACATATTGACTTTTCTAAAGTCCCTTAGTCATTCATGGACATTCTTATTGTTACACCCCAGATCAGTCTGGTCTTTAACAAGCGAGTCTGATTTAATATTCTATATTCACAGGATTGATATTTTAGTTATAACCCTGTGACAAACACCTCTATAGAGGACACAATGATCCGCAAACCTTTTCATTGTTTTTGCAAAGCTTTCCTTTCTTTCCTCACCACCGCCTTTATGGGATGCATTGCATATACCTCACACTTTTGTCCTTGCCACTATATTTTGCTCATCCTCCCGTTTGCACCCGTGGCTTTCATAAACCGCTCAAATTGCTGCTTTCAGAGTAGCAGCCGTGTTAGTCTGTATTCGCAAAAAGAAAAGGAGTACTTGTGGCACCTTAGAGACTAACAAATTTATTAGAGCATAAGCTTTCGTGAGCTACAGCTCACTTCATCGGATGCATTTGGTGGAAAAAACAGAGGAGAGATTTATATACACACACACAGAGAACATGAAACAATGGGTTTATCATACACACTGTAAGGAGAGTGATCACTTAAGATAAGCCATCACCAGCAGCAGGGCGGGGGGGGGGGGGAGGAAAACCTTTCATGGTGACAAGCAAGGTAGGCTAATTCCAGCAGTTAACAAGAATATCAGAGGAACAGTGGGGGGTGGGGTGGGAGGGAGAAATACCATGGGGAAATAGTTTTACTTTGTGTAATGACTCATCCATTCCCAGTCTCTATTCAAGCCTAAGTTAATTGTATCCAGTTTGCAAATTAATTCCAATTCAGCAGTCTCTCGTTGGAGTCTGTTTTTGAAGCTTTTTTGTTGAAGTATAGCCACTCTTAGGTCTGTGATCGAGTGACCAGAGAGATTGAAGTGTTCTCCAACTGGTTTTTGAATGTTATAATTCTTGACGTCTGATTTGTGTCCATTCATTCTTTTACGTAGAGACTGTCCAGTTTGGCCAATGTACATGGCAGAGGGGCATTGCTGGCACATGATGGCATATATCACATTGGTAGATGCGCAGGTGAACGAGCCTCTGATAGTGTGGCTGATGTGATTAGGCCCTATGATGGTATCCCCTGAATAGATATGTGGACAGAGTTGGCAACGGGCTTTGTTGCAAGGATAGGTTCCTGGGTTAGTGGTTCTGTTGTGTGGTGTGTGGTTACTGGTGAGTATTTGCTTCAGATTGGGGGGCTGTCTGTAAGCAAGGACTGGTCTGTCTCCCAAGAGCTGTGAGAGTGATGGCTCGTCCTTCAGGATAGGTTGTAGATCCTTGATGATGTGTTGGAGAGGTTTTAGTTGGGGGCTGAAGGTGATGGCTAGTGGCGTTCTGTTGTTTTCTTTGTTGGACCTGTCCTGTAATAGGTGACTTCTGGGTACTCTTCTGGCTCTGTCAATCTGTTTCTTCACTTCAGCAGGTGGGTATTGTAGTTGTAGGAATGCATGATAGAGATCTTATAGGTGTTTGTCTCTGTCTGAGGGGTTGAAGCAAATGCGGTTATATCGTAGCGCTTGGCTGTAGACAAGGGATCGAGTGGTATGATCTGGATGAAAGCTAGAGGCATGTAGGTAGGAATAGCGGTCAGTAGGTTTCCGATATAGGGTGGTGTTTATGTGACCATCGCTTATTAGCACCGTAGTGTCCAGGAAGTGGATCTCTTGTGTGGACTGGTCCAGGCTGAGGTTGATGGTAGGATGGAAATTGTTGAAATCATGGTGGAATTCCTCAAGAGCTTCTTTTCCATGGGTCCAGATGATGAAGATGTCATCAATGTAGCGCAAGTAGAGTAGGGGCATTAGGGGACGAGAGCTGAGGAAGCGTTGTTCTAAGTCAGCCATAAAAATGTTGGCATACTGTGGGGCCATGCGAGTACCCATCGCAGTGCCGCTGATTTGAAGGTATACATTGTCCCCAAATGTGAAATAGTTATGGGTCAGGACAAAGTCACAAAGTTCAGCCACCAGGTTAGCCGTGACATTATCGGGGATACTGTTCCTGACGGCTTGTAGTCCATCCTTGTGTGGAATGTTGGTGTAGAGGGCTTCTACATCCATAGTGGCTAGGATGGTGTTTTTAGGAAGATCACCAATGGACTGTAGTTTCCTCAGGAAATCGGTGGTGTCTCGAAGATAGCTGGGAGTGCTGGTAACGAAGGGCTTGAGGAGGGAGTCTACATAGCCAGACAATCCTGCTGTCAGGGTGCCAATGCCTACGATATAACCGCATTTGCTCCAACCCCTCAGACAGAGACAAACACCTACAAGATCTCTATCATGCATTCCTACAACTACAATACCCACCTGCTGAAGTGAAGAAACAGATTGACAGAGCCAGAAGAGTACCCAGAAGTCACCTACTACAGGACAGGTCCAACAAAGAAAACAACAGAACGCCACTAGCCATCACCTTCAGCCCCCAACTAAAACCTCTCCAACACATCATCAAGGATCTACAACCTATCCTGAAGGACGAGCCATCACTCTCACAGCTCTTGGGAGACAGACCAGTCCTTGCTTACAGACAGCCCCCCAATCTGAAGCAAATACTCACCAGCAACCACACACCACACAACAGAACCACTAACCCAGGAACCTATCCTTGCAACAAAGCCCGTTGCCAACTCTGTCCACATATCTATTCAGGGGATACCATCATAGGGCCTAATCACATCAGCCACACTATCAGAGGCTCATTCACCTGCGCATCTACCAATGTGATGTATGCCATCATGTGCCAGCAATGCCCCTCTGCCATGTACATTGGCCAAACTGGACAGTCTCTACGTAAAAGAATGAATGGACACAAATCAGACGTCAAGAATTATAACATTCAAAAACCAGTTGGAGAACACTTCAATCTCTCTGGTCACTCGATCACAGACCTAAGAGTGGCTATACTTCAACAAAAAAGCTTCAAAAACAGACTCCAACGAGAGACCGCTGAATTGGAATTAATTTGCAAACTGGATACAATTAACTTAGGCTTGAATAGAGACTGGGAATGGATGAGTCATTACACAAAGTAAAACTATTTCCCCACCCCACCCCCCACTGTTCCTCTGATATTCTTGTTAACTGCTGGAATTAGCCTACCTTGCTTGTCACCATGAAAGGTTTTCCTCCTTTCCCCCCCCCCTGCTGCTGGTGATGGCTTATCTTAAGTGATCACTCTCCTTACAGTGTGTATGATAAACCCATTGTTTCATGTTCTCTGTGTGTGTGTGTATATAAATCTCTCCTCTGTTTTTTCCACCAAATGCATCCGATGAAGTGAGCTGTAGCTCACGAAAGCTTATGCTCTAATAAATTTGTTAGTCTCTAAGGTGCCACAAGTACTCCTTTTCAAATTGCTGCTGGAAGCATTTCCAGACACGTTCCGCATTTCCGTTGATTCTGAGGCCTGGTCGGGGAGTTACTTGCAGTTGCACGGGCTCTCTAGGAGCCACTTCAATATTACCCCTCCCACTGAGGCTTCTAGTATTCTGTTGTAACTCCTGCCTGCTTGGTGTGGCGCTCTGTCCCCCTCTAGTGGCGCCTAGCCCAGCTAGAGATTGACGAGTCTGCTACAGGCTTAGCTAAGGGCCATGTGGCTTTTAGTTCATGCTGTAGTGACTCAGACACTAGGCTTCAGAGGTCCCACTTTCGATCCCGCCTGCCAGACTCTGTCAGCGTTACACTGTGCCTTCCACCACCGGTGCCACGTAGTATCTTACTGAGGAGCAAACCAATTTCAAGATAAATCCTTTATTGGGAACAGAAACTAAGTACAGCAATACGGTAACAAAACTTCCTTCTCTTCTCTGGCTGTAGCCTGTGACTGCCCTGTCCTGGGCTCCTTTGTTTTTGCTCCCCAGCAGGAAGTGTAGGACGGATAGCTCAGTGGTTTGAGCATTAGCCTCCTTTAAACCCAGGGTTGTGAGTTCAATCCTTGAGGGGACCATTTAGGAATCGGGGCAAAAATTGGGGATTGCTCCTGCTTTGAGCAGGGGGTTGGACTAGATGATCTCCTGAGGTCCCTTCCAACCCTGAGATTCTATGATCTCTGTTTCTTGGAGGACTTACCCTACAGCACGCTGTTAACCAACAGTTCTCTACCAGATGCTGTTTGCTGCAATGGACTGAGCACAGGGATGTGAATAGAGGGCCTGGCATCTATGCACCATTACTGTGCCACTAGCTTCTTTGCTCTGTCCTACCAATGTCAATGTTTGAGAGATGCTTTAAAAGTAGAGTTAGCTTTATGAATCTGAGCCACACCCAGGGCCAGTTTTAGGAGCGGTTGAGCAGGGTGGTTATCCTGGGCACCAGCTTCCACTGGGCACTGCCTTATTGCTGTGCTGCTGAGCTTTCCCGCCCCCCACCTTCCCCACCCCTTTGCTCCACTGATTCACTGGCTGTTTTGTATTTTGCTGAGCCGCTCGGGGGACTATCACTTTCTGTACTGACTGGGAAAACAACTAGGGCAGCTCCAGGCTATACCACACTCCTGCTGAAGTAAACTCCTCAGCTGTACTAAACTTCCAGACTTGAGTTAGTTCCTCAAAGCTAGAGCAAGACCCTGGCTATTCTGAGCTTCCAAACAGTCTTGACGCTCTCAGGGTGTGAGCAGGTTCCTGGTTAAACCGATGTTGCTCCTCCCTCTTGCAGCACCCGGTCTGGGAAGGCATGGGGTGGGAGGGCGGTTGAAGAGCCCCTGGAGCTGTCCCCCCTTTCTGGGAAGGAGGAGAGGGGAGTGTGCTGCAGTCCCCCAGGTCTGGGAAGTGGGGGGAGGAGTTGAAGAATCCCAGGAGGACCAGAAGTGAAGCTGGGACAGGTGCTGTGTGGTGACAAAACTGATGGGAGGACTGGGGACATGATTAATTGTTGGGCAGGGGACAAGCAGATGTGGGGGTGATAGTTCCTGCAGCAAGAGCCAAAATCACTTTACCCAGTCGATGTTAGAGAGCAGGTTACACTAATTTTCTCACACACACACGAAGTTCAAAAATCAAAAGACAGATTGAAAACACAATATAATTTTTATATATATATATAGTGATTTTAGGGGGGGCAATCACATGATTTGGTGAGGGGACTCGTGTCTTTTTGACGTCTTGAGGTTGGCAATACCGGTAAACCATTGTTCCAAACTGCCGGTAGTTTCTCTAGGCTAAAACTAGCTTTTCTAATCTTAGTCCTACCCACTAATGGGTTTTGGCGAATCATCTCCTTCCACCTAACCCAAAAAGGAGTCTCCCAAGCAGCTAGCAGCAAAAATCAGTTTTACTCAACTCCAAAAAAATGCCACTGGCACACTACTCCACTGTAAAGGTGTCTAAATTGCTATTATTTCTGAATAAGGGGAATCAGAAAGAGGAAAGGAGATACCCACCCTGTAGCACAAATCCTGCAGTTGGTTTCTATTTTCCTATTCCTGTTTGGGCCGCACTGAAGATTTAAATTGTAAAAAACACCCATTTACCTTTACACAAACCAGCTGTCTGGGCCTTCACTCGCCTTGTGAGGCCTGTTCTATCACACTGACTGTCAAAGTTAAGAACCCATTTTAGCTATATAAATCAGTAAAATCATCTAAGGATATGTTCTTCTGTGGGCTCTGGATCAAGTACCAAGTAAATGGAAGGACTCCCATTAAATGGATGGCCTTTAGATTGTGCCTGAAAGGAGCTGACTGGCTAAAGCAGTGTACCAATGGCAACATATGCAAATACAAAATAAACCTAATGTCAGTATTTCTTGATAGTTTTATGCAGTAAAGTTCCTACAAATGTTTAACAGAGTTTGTTTGTTTGAAATCTTTGCTTATGTGGTTTGAAGTTAAACCTGATAGGTGGTGTTGGACATTTTAATCATTAATGTGACTATATGTGGACACACATTTGAAATTTTTCTCATTTCAGAAGGTAGGTTTTATTGTGGTGTTCAAATTGTGCTCTGTCTTTTGCATACCTTTTTGAAAGCACCTCTACTTTAAGTTAATGTGAAACAAACAAAACAATTAGGTCATGAATTTCAAAATCCTAATCAGAGGTAGTGCGGCAGCAGTTGGCTATATCAGCATACTTCACAGAGAACTGAATCACATGTGACATGAAATCAAGCATTTTAATTTCTTTGCATGTAGTTATCTAAGGTGAACAGCTTGAAATCTATAATATGCTGCATGGAGTTTTGTGGAGGCTTAATTGAATTATGTTGGTAATGTGCTTTCAGAGACATATATGTGCAAATATTTTAATTTTCAAAATGAGAGCAACAGATAAATATCAGAATATAGCTGGAATAAATAATACTAATGGTTTTCAAATGCTTAGCTTGTGGAGGAAGGGGGGCTATTCAGCATGAATGAAAATGGCAGAATCTGGCTCCCAATAACTAGTCACTGACCAAGATGGTCAGGCAAATGACTAAACATAACATAGGAAATATACTTGAACTGACTTCTTATTGCCCTTAAATCATAAAATTAGAGGCTTATCTAGCAGCACTACAAACAAGTTGTGGCTCAGGCTCATTTACAATAATGTTTATGAGCATAAAGGATTTCATGGGCTTTTCTGGCATTCAAAACAGTCCTCTTGTTTGCTCATTCCAGCTGGAAGGAGGTGATAATCCTTCTAATAGCAGAAAAGGAAGTGTGTGTTTCTGTCCTGATATACTTGTGACTCTTGGCTGCTTGTTTTCATGCATCCGATGAAATGAGCTGTAACTCACGAAAGCTTATGCTCAAATAAATTTGTTAGTCTCTAAGGTGCCACAAGTACTCCTTTTTCTTTTTGTTTTAACCTGATTTATGTTCTGATACATAGCTATGTAGTCAGGAGATTTTGGTGTGTTGTGAATTAGTAGCCAAACAAGCATGCTGTCCCCAGGCTGGTGGATTTACGTGCAGTGCACATGGCTTGATGTGTCAGAGTTCTAACAGTCTCTGTTTTATAGATTTCATTATTGAGAATATTAAAGTGTAACATAAAGAAAGTCAATATAGACCTCTTGTTGGGGGTGCAGTGGGAGGGAAGATTATGGGAAACTAGCAAGCAAAATCCTAGTCCTCCAGAGGGTTTAGGGGAGGTGTGTATCAAAGACATTCAGGGCAGTACTGGCCCCAATAAATTCACCTTATGCAAAAGTAGAAAACTGCTACTTTCCTTTATAGCTTACTCAAAGTGGTTTCTGCACTACTGATTTTTATTGCACATTGGTGCACTCAGGTATTGTGGACATCTAACATGCATCATAAAAGGAGGATTAAAGGGGATGGAGTGGCATGTAGTGGAATGATTTTACAAGACGGGGTCCTGAATGTGGACATTTATTTACCCCATGGTGGGGATCCAGTTTGTGTGTGTGTGTGTATGTGTGTGTCGCTGATTTTCATGGGAGCGCCACACAGGAAGCAACTGTGGAATTGGGCCTCATTGTGGAAGTTTTTAGAACACAGGCAATCCTTTATCAAACCTGGTCCTTCCCTGTCTGGTAAAGAGTGTACAGTGAATTAAACCAAATTCATTTAAATTAAACCATAAAACCTGCTGAGTAACCCAGTTACAGACAATAAATTATGAAGCCTGTGACAACTTAGCATTTGGCTTACTTAGCTGTGTGCTGTGTTATGTTTGTAACAATGACCATCAAAACGTGACATTTCTCTGCAAGCCTCAACACTGTAGATTAGTCGAGGGCATGAATGAAAGCAGGCTCCATGCTGTACTCTGCAGCAAATCTAATGGAGAGAACTTAATGTTCTGTCTTGTCAGAGGATGCAAATAAAATGTAAGTACCATGGAATATTGATTTATGAAACTTGAAGCCTTACACCCCATCTCGTACAGAGCTTTTATGGAGAAAAAATACCGAGTTAGGAACCAGCAGTATCTTTTCCTGCAAGATTTTTTTTTTTTTTTAAGTGGAAGGGCCAAATTGAATCAGTAAAATCTATTGATTTCAGGGCCTGTGGGTTCTAGTTTTGTTCTCTTTTTATAATTTGATCCAGATCATCTGCCAAGCCTCATCTGAGTGCAATTCAAGGGAAAGACTATCAAGGAGCTATTTACAGCTCTCAGATCCTGTGACTAGTTTTTCCCCAGCCTTAGTCCCAGCAGAGTTTGGCCTGAGGCCTGTTCTACATTCCACCACTGGTAGAAAATTCCTAAAGATGCTAAAGGAGAAGTGACAAAGGCATCAGCTATGAAAGTTCTGCTCAAGCTGGTGGCTCTTCTGTGTCAGAGGAGTTCCCATCAGGGGAAATGCAACTAGCTCCTGCTCCTGTTGCATTGCTGGAACAGCACAACGGGATTGGCACAAAGTGCCAGCATTTGGTCCCTAGTTCCCCCAATATAAGGCTAAATTGTATCAGGGTATAAATAATGGGCCCCGACCTGTTCGTGTTCAAGTTACTTTAAAATCATTTTAAATAATTTTGTAAAAATTGTAAATCTATCAGTATAATGAATATCACTCCTCTTCCAAGTGCATGATTGTCTGTGACAATAAATGAACTGATCATCACTGTTATGAAAACTATGCCAATACAAAAAAAATGTAAATCGGGTAAAGCACAATGTATTTGTACATGAAAAGTGCACTATAAGAGCTGAGTGCCATATAGATGAACTGCTTTTTAAATAAAATGTAAAATGGGTAAAGGCTGTGGCTACAGATGTTTGGTTTTGATATCTGCCTTTGCTAAAGCCTGGGGTTTATAAGGTCTTGAAGTTCTTAAAGCAACAGCAACATCCCCATCTATCCCCTACCCCCCAATTATTTATGCTCTGGGAATATGACTTTATTTTAAAACACGGTGGTTCATTTCAATTGAATGGGTGGGTTTTCAGAGGCCATTTTAGATTCAGTTTATCATACAGGGAATATATTACATAAAACATTGTAGCACATAGGGAAGTCCAAAACAAAATCATACATGTGAATGGCCCTGAACATTGGGGAAAATGTGGCCCCAGAGTTAAGCTTTGTGCCTCAGGCCTATCTGTGGTAACCTGCCACCCTTGGAAAAAACATTTAACATTCCACCCTTGGAAAAACATGACACCATGGGGAGAAGGGGAAAGCATTTATTTCTTGAAAAAATTATACTGATTTCTGTCTAAATGTAAATTCTATGTGGTTATTATATAGCCCCCATTATGGTAGTATTTAAGCACTTCGCACTCTTTTTAATGGATTTATCCTCACAACACCCTTGTGAGGCCGGGCAGTGCTGTTTCCCCCATTTTACAGATAGGGAACCAAAGCACAGAGAGACTTGCCCAAAGTCGTACATGAAGTCTGTGGAGGATCAGGGACTTTAACCCAGGTCTCACAAGTCCTAGGCTAGTGCCTGAACCATAGGATCATTTATTTTAAGGCAGACATACATTGTCTACGTATCATATAGACAAAATCAGTAACATGCCAATTAAATGTATTTAAAAACTGGCTCACTGATAGATCTCAACAAGTAATTGTGAATGGAGAATCTTCATCAAATGGCAGTTTTTTCTGATGTGGGACCTTCTCAGCCCTATGATGATCAATATCTTTAGTAATGATTTGGAAGATGTTGTTTGTAAAGTCTGAAGATGACACAAAGATTGATATATCTTGACTTTAGTACGGCTTTTGATACTGTCTCGCATGACCTTCTCATAAACAAACTATGAAAAAAGAAAAGGAGTACTTGTGGCACCTTAGAGACTAACGAATTTGTTAGTCTCTAAGGTGCCACAAGTACTCCTTTTCTTTTTGCAAATACAGACTAACACGGCTGCTACTCTGAAACTAGGGAAATGCAACCTAGATAGAGCTACTACAAGGTGGGTGCAAAACTGGTTGGAAAATCATTCCCAGAGAGTAGTTATCAGTGGTTCACAGTCACGCTGGAAGTGCATAACGAGTGGGGTCCCACAGGGATCAGTTTTGGATCCGGTTCTGTTCAATATCTTCATCAATGATTTAGATAATGCATAGAGAGTGCACTTATAAAGTTTGCGGAGCATACCAAGCTGCGAGGGATGGCAAGTGCTTTGGAGGATAGTATTAAAATTCAAAATGATCTGGACAAACTGGAGAAATGGTCTGAAGTAAATAGGATGAAATTCAATAAGGACAAATGCAAAGTACTCCATTTAGGAAGGAAAAATCAGTTGCACACATACAAAATGGGAAATGACTGCCTAGGAAGGAGTACTGCGGAAAGGGACTGGGAGTCATAGTGGACCATATGCTAAATATGAGTCAACAGTGTGACATTGTTGCAAAAAAACCCCATAATTCTGGGCTGTATTAGCAGGAGTGTTGTAAGTAAGACACAAGAAGAAATTCTTCTTCTCTACTCTATGCTGATTAGGCCTCAACTGGAGTATTGTGTCCAGTTCTGGTTGCCACATATCAGGAAGGATGTGAACAAATTGGGGAAAGTCCAAAGAAGAGCAATAATTAAAGGTCTAGAAAACATGACCTATGAGGAAAGATTGAAGAAATTGGGTTTATTTAGTCTGGAAAAGAGAAGGCTGACAGGGGACATAACAGTTTTCAAGTACATAAAAGGTAGTTACAAGGAGGAGGGAGAAAAAAATGTTGTTGTTTAACCTGTGAGATTGGACAAGAAGCAATGGGCTTAAATTGCAGCAAGGGCAGTTTAGGTTGAACATTAGGAAAAACTTCCTAACTGTCAGGGTGGTTAAACACTGGAATAAATTGCCTAGAGAAGCTGTGGAATCTCCATCATTGGAGATTTTTAAGAGCAGGTTAGACAAACACCTGTCAGGGATGGTCTACATAATACTTAGTCCTGCCACGAGTGCAGGGGACTGGATTAGATGACCTCTCGAGGTACCTTCCAGTCCTATGATTCTATGATTAGATTGGTGGAGCTGTAAATAATGACAGCTCAGTTACACAGAACAAACTGAATTACTTGGTAAAACTGTGCTCATTCAAATAACGTGTGCTTTAATACATCCAGATGCAAAGTCATACATCTAGGAACGAAGAATGTAGGTCACCTTTACAGGATGGGAAGCTGTATCCTGTTCAACAGTTACTTTGAAAAAGACTTAGAGATCATAGAGACATCTAGGTCAGCTGAAGTTCTGGAACAGTGCTACACTGTGGCACTGCAAAGCAGCTGGATCTGAGGCTGAAAATCTAGCCCCATATTTTCAGTTTATCACAGTTATAAGAAATCAGTTTGACTGTGCTACATTTGTTGCAATGCATCACTTGTGATGCCTTCCATCTCTTTAAGTGCTCCTCTTCACACTCTTGATTTGTGCTGAGAGAAAAATGATTTCTAAGTCTGCAAAGCAAAGATACTGTAGACTGCCCCTCTATATTTATGTTCTTCATGGTGCCTTGACCCAAAGGAATTAAGGTAAAGAGGAGCTGAGATTTATCTTCAGTACAAAAAGCACTGAATTCTCCTCAGATACGTGTAGATGGCTTTCACGGATGGTACTGGAGGACTATACCCATATAAACTCAGGCACTTTTCTAGAGAACTGTGTCCTGCAGCTGTTAATGCTGTAACCCAGGGATCTCTTGGTGCCACATGGTAAAGGGCACCAGAGTGCATCAGGGATTCCCCTGGGTCTGGTATCCACAGAGTAGTTCACCAAAGAATATCATGAAATGTGTCTAATGAAAGCCTCTGTCACACTGGTCTTCATACTCAGGGTAAAATATATGTATGAATAAGTTATGTGTGTGTACTGAAAATTATGTTCTTAAGGTCTGCGACAAAAAGGTGAGAAATGGGTTTCTTTCAGACAAGAGATGTTTATGTATCTGTCTGTCAACATATAAATTGAGTATTGTATGGTTCACAATGGGCACTCATTTACAGTCTGAACAAAATGCTAACAAGTAATTGCACAGTCTCCAGGGTTGATGCTAGACAGAAAAGCACAAATGAGGATGGCGATCCTGGTTGCAAATGCAGACAATGGATTTTTGGACTATAACAGGAAGGACAGAGCAGAACTCTGGATCTTTCCACTGAGGAGGCAAGAGGGCAGCGTGCTTGTTTCATGAACAGAAGACCACAGCCAAACCTGGTTGTAATACACTGGCAGAATTTAGGGTGAGCTTTTGCTTTCTGTGACATGACAATGTCTTATTAGTTAAGTTTAGAGTCTAGAATGCATCCTATGATTTTGTTTTATTTGTCACCCTTTGTTGCCAGTATTTCTGCTTACTACCATTTGAATTTCTATTTTTTATTAAATAAATTTATACTTGCTTCCTCTACAAACAAATCTACATGCTGTGTGTTAAGCAGAGCTGTGTTTTGTGGTGTGCTGGTCCTTTTTGGAAACAGAGGATCTAGGAAGTCCGTGTGTGTCCAGTGGATTGGGGCTGGGCATTATAGAGGGATGGTTGGAGGACTTGGGGTTGATGTGTTGCTATCATTAACTTGTAAAGCAAAAGCGAGACCTGGGAGGCAGGCTGGTGGTGTTGGAGGACTGACACGCAGCAAGCACAGATAGGGCTTTCACATGGTAAGGTCAGGTAGTAGCTAGGTGTCTCATAACTGTGGCATCACAAATGCCATGTTATGTTTGTATGATATATTTACATATATGTATTGCACAAGGTGCTTCTATTAATGTATGTATTTTGTTAGGCTTGCTACTGTATCCTAGGTCTGTGCTGATATGAAATTGAATCCATTGGGTCCATGACTGATGTGATTCCAGAGGATAAATATCAGAGCTTACTTTTTAACAAATAGGCTAAATAAAAGGTGTGATCCTAGATTCCTGAGTAAAGCCCTAGTCATAACTCTGTAAGGGTAGGGTGGGACAGAATCCTCCCTCCTTCCCTAGTTGGGAACTTCTGGGCATTCTTCTGCAGCCACTGCTACAGCACACAGGCTGCTGTAACAGCCATGCCCAATGCACATCCACCTACCCAGGTGCAGGGATTTTGGCCAATGGATCCACATAATTGTCTAGGTCCATTCCACAACCATTGCTACTGTGATTACCATGGGCCGTGTTTGGTAGTTTTCTCCCAAACCTTTTCTGAAATTGTAAAGAGGCAGGAAGAGTGCCTGTTGTTTATAGGTGCCTTGATCGCTGAAATTACCTGCTTTAGGAGTCAGTTTAGTCATTGCCTAAGGCTTGTCAGACTGGTGAACTAGGTAATCCTCTCTCAGCTGTTTCTATCAAATGCCCTATAGACTTTTGTGCTTTGGCAGTTCTAACTCCTACACCCAACGGCTGTGTTAACATGATAGGTTTTTGCAGCCTGAAGTCCAGAAGAGAGGGAGGATTCTTCAGTAGATCGGAGTCTATTTCCATTTTGCTTGAGTCTTCCCCAATGGGAAAAGTTCAAGATCCATAAGTTATGTGGGAAAAGGAGATCATATTTTCAGCTGTTAGTAAAGACAAAGAAAAAATGTTGACAGCTCTATTTTGCCCGAGGCCCTCATGCAAGGTGGCGAGGCAGAGACTCTTGCAGCCTGTCAGTGCATTTGATTGTATTACTCAGATGTTAATATGAACTTGTGCTTTCACCTCAGTGCAGTGTTGTGGGTTCTGGCCCTTTAAGGGTATGTCTGCACTGCAATGTAAGCCCAGGGTTAGTAGAAGCCATTTGGTTAATGAAAACCAGGGTTCCAGGTGAGGTTTGAAGTCACAACTTCAGCATGTCTCTACTCAGCACCGCTCTATAAATACTAGGGGGTAGCCAGTTGAGCCACTGGAGCACCCTCACCCTTAGCAGACCCTGGATTTGTTAACCTAGGACTTGTGAGTCTACACTCATTTGTAACCTCAGGTTAGGAATTGTTGAACCCTGGGTCCCAACCTGAGGGTTCAGCATCTGCACTGCATTATGCAGGCCCGCATCCAACTACTCGTATCTCAGACTTCATAGCACCCTCCCAAAAGGAACCGTTTGTTCATGATCCAGAGTGGAAAAACTTGACTCTCCACCAAACTTGACTGTCCAGAGGACATAGAAAGTCGGGCCGTGGGATTGCAGAATACTTTTAGTGGACCCCCAGAGCATGAATCCAATGGGGCTGCATCTACACTGCAAAGCAACAGGGCTTGAACACTGGGTCCCAGCTTGACTCAAGCTCGGACCCTCTACCGCTGGGGGCTCCTGGAACCCTGGGGTCTGAGCCTAGGGTTAGCACAATTTGTGTGTAAACAAATGGGGTGGAAGTGGTTAGACTTCAACCTGGGTTTGAACCCTGGGTTTATACTGCAGAGCAGACATATCCTAGAGATTAGACACTATCATATGTGGCAATGGCATCTGTGCTCTGGATTTTGGACTGCAGGATGCCCAGACACACTCTGGGAAGCTAGGTAGAATGCCTGAAGGATACCAGACTGAGCATCTTGTGTACTGCCACTTTAAGACTATCTATGCATTGTCAGGTTTCAGGTCTTTCCCATTCTTAGGAGCACCAGATGCAGGCGAGTAGTGTTCTGCTTCTGCAGGGCTCGGGAGTCATTCTGTGCTCTCTAGTTCCAGATAATAAGGCTTGCTGTTTAAGGTACTTCACCCGTGAGCCTAAGTCTTCCTTCTAGCCTTCCAGAATTCCATCTGCTGCAACTGGAGCTAACACAGCTTCAGGTATTGCCAGAATGACAACAGTACGTGGGTCTGCTGCAGTGAAAACTACAAAGTCCTGCAAAAGGCAAAAAAGTGTGAGGCAGCATGCCAGCATGTACACATACAAGGAGCCACCTCACAGGTGAGAGATTTTCTTCTGTTCTACTTGTAATGCAAATTGGATAAAACTATTATTGATCTGGGTGAAAAGAAGCATCACCCCTCTAATTTTTCTGCTATAATCTATCCAAATGATGAATAAGAACATGAAGAGAGAGAGGAAACCTTTCATTATATTTTTCCTTAAATCCTTTTTTTTTTAATCGTGTTCCTTATAGGACCAAAATCATTTCCAGTGAGATGATTTCCAGTGAGGATTTATTTGAGTGATTCCAAAGGTATCACATTTTTCAGCAAAGCTGCAGGGAAGTTTTAGTGGGTGTCATTCCCAACAAATGTAGGAAGCTGATACAAAATTTTTGGTTTTGTTTCATGTAACATTGCAATTCTGTTTATATAAAAGAAAATCTTAATTGCCGGAGCTCCCCTGTAAGCATGAACATTGTTTGTTCTTCACTTACAGTACACAGTATGCGTTACAGACAGGGACTGAGATCCTTAGCTCCACTGTTTAATTTGTAATGAAAGAGGTGTCGGGGTTCAAGTAATTTTTTTAAACATTCATAACAGATGCAGCAAGCCCAGAGGTGCCAGGGCTATGAACTGCCAAGCCTAGAGGTGCTGAGGCTCAGTCTTGGCAAGCCCTAACACAAATTAAGCACTGTTTAGCTCAACAAATACAGTAACAACATCAGAAAAAGATAATTGTCTGCAGAAGCCAGTGTCTGGGTACGTCTCATTTTCAGGGATGTGCTACTCTTACGGTGCCCCTGTAACAGGGGGTCCCACAGTTAATCCCCAGTACTCGCAGTGTGGAGGATTGAAGGGCTAAAGCACTCTAGGCATTTGTTGTCCCCATTTTAACAAAGAGACACTGAATCCTAATCACAATCAAAGTAGAAGGTAGTGCTGTTTATGGCAAATACATTTGTATTAAGTGCACTTGCTGGAAATGTTTACATAGCACTTAGTTCCTGAAAAATATACTGAGGACAGGACAGCATGGTGTTTCAGCTGTATGGTTTGAAATGTGGGGAACTAGAGGGTTTGAATTCCTTTTGAGGGATACAAGGGTACCCCAAAATGCTTGATACTGAGTGCAAGCTGGTACATTTCAAAGGCAAAAAAAATTGCTCTTCAGAAGTATTTTTTTGAGCTACAGGGATAAATGTCATCTCTGGCAGTGATATTCTAAGAGTAGCCAAGGAAAGCAGTGACTCCATCTACAGCAGAGAAATCAGCCCAATCCTCCCTCCAGTTTGGTGGGCTCCTGATGTTATGCTGTTGTTATAGACTGGATTGTATATGTGTCTATTCTTTGCAATAGTTCTGAATGGGAATAACTTGTTTTGTGTTTGTCCCCCATGGGTCTGGGTCTCTTCAGTAACTCAGGTGATGATAATGGAGATTTAAATGCTGACAGCAATGACCCAGAGCAGATCTTCCAGAATATACAATTTCAAAAAGAGATCATGGCAAACATCCGTTGCAGACCATGGCCTATGAGACACAAGCTGAGGGCACTCAGGTAATAGAGTTTTCATGGACACTTTCAATCCTACCATTTATTGCTGCTTTTCCAGCTCTCACAAATTTGTTAACCTAAATTAGGTGTGAGCATAGGAATGGTTTACAATTGCCAGAAAATCATGCAGCAGCTATCTTTCCACTACTCCATCATAGAGTAGTACAAGGTTGAGAATCATAGGATTTTGAAAATTAAAAAGCTTCTAAAAGTTTATTACAGCTCATTTTTGTATGTGTTCATTGAACTTTGGATCAGGCCAGAATAGCTTTGTCTTTCTCTTTGCCCAGCATCTACAGGGTGCCATAGATATCACACAGCTCTTCATTCTTTACCATTTCAGCCTTGTTTCCGCTCCAAATTCAGAATCTTTGTATTGTTGGTTAGTGGTGATCAGAGATTTTCCTGAGCCATCTGGAATATTAAAACTATTCAATGATTCTGCATTAGAATGCTCAGGAAGGACCACTGAAATGTCACCCTATGTATTGTACATTCTGTCAAAGATACTCAGCAATATGTTATCAGCCAAATTCTGTCCTTGTGCTCTGTGAAACACTGTCAAAAACAGCAGAACTTCCCACGATTCAGGAAAGCTGTGTTTGAAAGTAATGAGGCGTTGGTGGAAGAGGGAACAGAATTTGGCACTTCCGCTTTTAAATTGTTTCAAATACCAGAGACTAGTGCCCATGTTTGCAGATTAATGAGGTACATGTAGACTGTTAACAACATGCAATGTAGTATCATCATGACAACAAAGTTTAAAGCCATAAGTGTTAAAGGTTCCAAATTTGAAACACAGTATAAAAGTTCATAACTTTCTCCAATATCTTATCTAAACTGCATCAGTCCTTTCACTGTGCATTCCATTTGACTTTTGTTTCCCCTTCTATGAAATCTCTCCCTTGTCACCTCACTGTGTGCTGGAATGGCACTTTACTAACAAGGTAGGTTCATTTTTCTGCCCATCTTTGCCTTGTCTTAGGAAGCAAAGGGGGAATTTTCTCATATCCCTGGAGTGAGAGTCCATAATTTGCAGCTAAACCCGAGTCGCCGTCATGGATGAGCAAATGCCTTGTTCCTGTCCTGTCTGACTGCCTATGGCCCCTATTCAGCTCCCACGAAAGTAAAAAATTCCCATTAACTTTAGTGGAAGTAGGATTAGACCTGTATGCATATCTTGAATAATACCTCTGATTAAAATGTTACCAGTAGTTTAATATTAATCAATTGCTATATTGACAAACCCCATGCTTTAGACTATACTTTCAGGAGAAGTGTTGGTATCCACATAAACTGAACTGAATGAGGTATTATAATGCTTTTACTCTGAGACAATTTAGGTTACATTATTACAGAAAAATTCTAAAAACCAGGGATCAGGGCACAAGAAAAAATTTTACTGACGCTCTCCCTAAAGTCAGGTTTCAGAGTAGCAGCCGTGTTAGTCTGTATTCGCAAAAAGAAAAGGAGTACTTGTGGCACCTTAGAGACTAACAAATTTATTAGAGCATAAGCTTTCGTGAGCTACAGCTCACTTCATCGGATGCATCCGATGAAGTGAGCTCTAGCTCATGAAAGCTTATGCTCTAATAAATTTGTTAGTCTCTAAGGTGCCGCAAGTACTCCTTTTCTTTTTTCTCCCTAAAGTGAAAATCTTACATTTGTTTTGCAAACTGTTGGGATCTGATCCTTTGGTTCTTTCTCAGACAAAACTCCCATTGATTTTAAATGGCTAGCAATACTCTTATTTTAAGGAAATGAAGTTTTGCCTGAGTAAGGACTTCAGGATTGGGCAGGTAGTTTGTTGTGACAATATTTCCCATTACTTGGCAACTTTCATTTATGCGTGGTATGGCCCATGTTCAAAGTGTAATAAGATTTTTGGTTACATGAAATGAAGATTCTGTTTTCCTCTGCAGACAAGCTAAGGAGATTGTATTGAAATATGAAGGCAGGCTCACTAGAACAAGAGGTTACCAGGCAGCTGGTGCAGAGGTATGTCTGCTTTTCATTAAAACTACAGCTCTTTCCTATAACAATTATCTGGAATTCTCATTTACAGAAGTACCTATTTTCTGTGAAACACTGCTCCCCAGTTCAAGAATTGTATGGAAGAACTATCCAGTTATACGCTTCTTTTTTCTATTAAGAATTTAGTAATTACATTTTTGCAAATTAATTTGATGTATGAGGGATGGGCCTCGTTCCGGTAACATGAGTATTTTTTCTTTTCAAATACTCCAGCAAATAATGAGTGTCTGCCAGAAGGTTGGTGACGGGAACAGGAGCCAAACAATTTGTATTCTATAAAGAGTTGTTGTGCTGAAGTAGGAGTCCGAGTACAGTTGTTTAGTATGAAGAGTGTTTCTGCCTTTTTGTTTTCAAGGTAATGTTATGAACACTTATGGTAGAGATCCTGTGGAAAGATAGTATGTGATCTAGGGTTGCCACCTTTCTAGTGACTGGTAACCAAACCCTCGAGGCCCAGCCCTTGCCCTGTCTCTTCCCCCAGACCCCGCCCCTGCTCCGCCTCTTCCCCCAAGGTCCTGCACCTGTCACTCACAGGGTCTTCACCAGCACGGCCGAGGCTGCTTTGTCTGCCACCTGTGGGCTGCACAGGGCCACGCGCCACCACCAGCTGCATGAGCAGCCTGGATCTGGAGGCGACAGCAACTGATGTTGCATTGCCTCCTTCCTTCCACTTAGGGTTGCCACCTTTTCCACAGATCAAAAAAAAACAGACAGCAGGGCTTGTCAAATGGCATCCAGGGACACAGGCAGAAACCCGGACTGTCCAGGTGAAAACCAGACAGGTGGCAGGCAACCCTAATATGATTGTGTAATTAAAGACTGTATCATAATGCATATGCACAAGGAGACTGATTAAGCAACATCCGTTCTGGTATTTCCTAACTTTTGAGGGCTTGCATTTACAAACTTAATAATGTGCTTGTACTTTGGGGCGGAGTGTGCATGAAATAGAATATAAAATGCAGTACAGCCAACTAAAATTTGTAAAGCTAACTATTTATCTTTTGTTCTATCAACACATTAACAACAGTACTTTAGCTTTGCTCTTATGTCATCAGAAAAAGTTGATAAAAAATACAACCTTCCTGGATAGTGGAGATTGTGTTTTATTCGTCTGTCTGTGAGGTCAGGCACATGAGTGCACGCACACACACATTAGACATTATGAGTGAAGTTTTGCCATTGACTTCATTGGGGCCAAAATCTCACCCGGTTTGAAAGATTTAAGTGCCTAAGGACTCTGAGCATGCAGACAACTGCTAAATTTCACAGGTTGGACTCATCATTAGTTAATACTTGCTATATTGTAACAAATTTTTGGCTTTCACTTTATACTTCACAATGCCTTCAAAATCGGTGGGTATCTCATCTAATTATCCATGTTGTGTGTTTTTACTTGTTTCTGTTCTGAATACATCTATATATTTCAGAAGTTAGTTACCAGTAATTATTGTGTTTGGCTTTGACGGCTATGAATTAGGGAAAGTAGAAAGTCCCTTTTTTTTTAAAGGGTTAAATTCAACAGCAGAAGCGAGAGAACTGAATTGTTCCTTAAACTAGGGAGACAGGTTTTTTTTCCAGAAGAATATTGACCGATGGCCCATTTGGCAAACCATGAAATACAAAATAGGAGCGTTACACCACCAAAATAAGCATTCACTGGTTGAATATCCTGAGAGAAGGATACTTAATTAGCAACTTGTAAGAGTTTACTAACCCTTCCGTAGGTTTTGCACCCATCACCGTACCCATATTTTTTAAAAAAGAGCTGGCAAATGGTATGTAGTAGTATTTTCTAGCAATTAGATGAAATCACTTCTAAAGTATTGTTCATTATGATTAAAACTAATAAATCAATGTTTGTTCATATAAAAATTATGCAGAGTCTTGACTATGAAGATGAAAATTATTATTCCTTTTTATTCAGGTGATCAATATGCAGGATTAGAAGTTATTTTTTTTAATCAATGCTACTTGAGGCTTTTTCACATTGACATCCAGATATATATAATTTAAATATCTGCAGTGCAACCTGTACAAGTTGCTTGATCCCTTTCTCTGCCTTCCAATTAAAGTAGCGACTTTGGTGCAGTTCATAGCATCTGTGAATTCTTGCAATAACACCTTAATAGCATAATAAAAATTAATTAACTTTGACCATGTAGATTGATGCATTTATTAATTAAAAGTTTGCTTCTGCTTTGGCTTTAGCAGATTAGACTATTTGTAATATATTGACATTGCCATTTGCTAATATATATATTCATTCAAAATAACAAGATCTACTGTAAATTTGTGTTTTAAAATGACTAATGTACATAAATGTTGTTGTCATCCTGAAATTCAATAATCAACAGAATACACAATATTTCTCTACTTCAGTCTAAACAGAAGCAGATAGCATAAGAAAATGTCTATGAAATTATCTTGAATTACCTGATAAAATACTGTACTTGCATATAGTCAATTTACAATAGATAGTAAAGTTATTATTCATTTCTGAATTAAATAAGAAAAGTTATTATAATGTTTTGTGAGTAGAGGTTACTGGCATGAAATAATCTGAGTGCATATTTAAGGTTATATTTTTATTTCAAGGACTTTCAAAATTTGTCCTCAGTTACACACACAGTGACTTGTGCAGTCTTATTTGCACATGCAAATGCCATTGTGTGTGAAAAATATACCTATTGTCTATGAAAATAATTAGCCACACACAAATTAGAGAGTGAATTGAGATCCCTTTGAAAATGTGTCCAATGCGCTCAAAGTAAATCATCATACATAGAGTTGAGACCGTGTGATTACGCTGCAGTTCAGTATTAATGATCACTGTCTCTAAGAAAAGGAGTACTTGTGGCACCTTAGAGACTAACACATTTATTTGAGCATAAGCTTTCATGAGCTACTCACGAAAGCTTATGCTCAAATAAATGTGTTAGTCTCTAAGGTGCCACAAGTACTCCTTTTCTTTTTGTGAATACAGACTAACACGGCTGCTACTCTGAGACCTGTCTCTAAGAAGAATTAGGACTTAGCTCACAGTTACTTGCTCTTATACATTTTAAAATTAGGTGTTGTATTCATTCATCCAATAAGAAATCTGGTTTGTTATTCAGTAGGATTCCTTAATAGATTACAGGTTTCAGAGTAGCAGCCGTGTTAGTCTGTATTTGCAAAAAGAAAAGGAGTACTTGTGGCACCTTAGAGACTAACTACGTAAAAGAATAAATGGACACAAATCAGACGTGAAGAATTATAATATTCAAAAACCAGCTGGAGAACACTTCAATCTCTCTGGTCACTCGATTAGAGACCTAAAAGTGGCAATACTTCAACAAAAAAAAACTTCAAAAACAGACTCCAATGAGAGACTGCTGAATTGGAATTAATTTGCAAACTGGATACAAGTAATTTAGGCTTGAATAGAGACTGGGAGGGGATGGGTCATTACACAAAGTAAAGCTATTTCCCCATGTTTATCGCCCCAGCCCCACCCCCCACTGTTCCTCAGACGTTCTTGTCAATGGCTGGAAATACTACATGCCACAAGGGAACACAACAGTGGTTCCCTTAACCCACCCAGCAATATCGTTAATCTATCCAACTATATCCTTAACCCAGCAGAAGAATCTGTCCTATCTCGGGGCCTCTCCTTTTGCCCCTCCACCCCCACGAACATGATACAGTTCTGTGGTGACCTAGAATCCTATTTTCGATGTCTCTGACTCAAGGAATATTTCCAACACACCTCTGACCAACATATTAACCCACAGAGACCTTCCTACCAACACTACAAAAAGAAGGATTCTGGGTGGATTCCTCCTGAAGGTCGAAACAGCAGACTGGACTTCTACATAGAGAGCTTCCGCCGACGTGCACGGGCTGAAATTGTGGAAAAGCAGCATCACTTGCCCCATAACCTCAGCCGTGCAGAACACAATGCCATCCACAGCCTCAGAAACAACTCTGACATCATAATCTAAAAGGCTGACAAAGGAGGTGCTGTCGTCATCATGAATAGATCGAAATATGAACAAGAGGCTGCTAGGCAGCTCTCCAACACCACTTTCTACAAGCCATTACCCTCTGATCCCACTGAGGGTTACCAAAAGAAACTACAGCATTTGCTCAAGAAACTCCCTGAAAAAGCACAAGAACAAATCCGCACAGACACACCCCTGGAACCCTGACCTGGGGTATTCTATCTGCTACCCAAGATCCATAAACCTGGAAATCCTGGACGCCCCATCATCTCAGGCATTGGCACCCTGATAGCAGGATTGTCTGGCTATGTAGACTCCCTCCTCAGGCCCTATGTTACCAGCACTCCCAGCTATCTTCGAGACATCACTGACTTCCTGAGGAAACTACAATCCATTGGTGATCTTCCTAAAAACACCATCCTAGCCTCTACGAATGTAGAAGCCCACTACATCAACATTCCACACAAAGATGGACTACAAGCCATCAGAAACAGTATCCCCGATAATGTCATGGCTAACCTGGTGGCTGAAATTTGTGACTTTGTCCTCACCCATAACTATTTCACATTTGGGGACAATGTATACCTTCAAATCAGCGGCACTGCGATGGGTACCCGCATGGCCCACAGTATGCCAACATTTTCATGGCTGATTTAGAACAACGCTTCCTCAGCTCTCTTCCCCTAATGCCCCTACTCTACTTGCGCTACATTAATGACATCTTCATCATCTGGACCCATGGAAAAGAAGCCCTTGAGGAATTCCACCATGATTTCAATAATTTCCATCCCACCATCAACCTCAGCCTGAAACAGTCCACACAAGAGATCCACTTCCTGGACACTACGGTGCTAATACGCGATGGTCACATAAACACCACCCTATATCGGAAACCTACTGACCGCTATTCCTACCTACATGCCTCTAGCTTTCATCCAGATCACACCACACGATCTATTGTCTACAGCCAAGCTCTACAATATAACCGCATTTGCTCCAACCCCTCAGACAGAGACAAACACCTACAAGATCTCTATCATGCATTCTTACAACTACAATACCCACCTGCTGAAGTGAAGAAACAGATTGAAAGAGCCAGAAGAGTACCCAGAAATCACCTACTACAGGACAGGCCCAACAAAGAAAATAACAGAACGCCACTAGCCATCACCTTCAGCCCCCAACTAAAACCTCTCCAACGCATCATCAAGGATCTACAACCTATCCTGAAGGACGACCCATCACTCTCACAGATTTTGGGAGACAGGCCAGTCCTTGCTTATAGACAGCCCCCCAACCTGAAGCAAATACTCACCAGCAACCACACAACACAATCACTAACCCAGGAACCTATCCTTGCAACAAAGCCTGTTGCCAACTCTGTCCACATATCTATTCAGGGGACACCATCATAGGCCTAATCACATCAGCCACACTATCAGAGGCTCATTCACCTGCGCATCTACCAATGTGATATATGCCATCATGTGCCAGCAATGCCCCTCTGCCATGTACATTGGTCAAACTGGACAGTCTCTACGTAAAAGAATAAATGGACACAAATCAGATGTCAAGAATTATAACATTCAAAAACCAGTCGGAGAACACTTCAATCTCTCCGGTCACTCGATTACAGACCTGAGGGTGGCTATCCTTCAACAAAAAAACTTCAAAAACAGACTCCAGCGAGAGACTGCTGAATTGGAATTAATTTGCAAACTGGATACAATTAACTTAGGCTTGAATAGAGACTGGAAGTGGTTGAGTCATTACCCAAAGTAAAACTATTTCCCCATGTTATTTCTCCCCCCTCACCCCACCCCCCACTGTTCCTCAGATGTTCTTGTTAACTGCTGGAAATGGCCCACCTTGCTTGTCACCAAGAAAGGTTTTCCTCCTTTCCCCCTCCTCCTGCTGGTGATGGCTCATCTTAAGTGATCACTCTCCTTACAGTTTGTATGATAAAACCCATTGTTTCATGTTCTCTGTGTGTGTATATAAATCTCCCCTGTATTTTCCACCGAATGCATCCGATGAAATGAGCTGTAGCTCACGAAAGCTTATGCTCAAATAAATTGGTTAGTCTCTAAGGTGCCACAAGTACTCCTTTTCTTTTTGCGAATACAGACTAACACGGCTGCTACTCTGAAACCTGCTGGAAATGGCCCACCTTGATTATCACTACAAAAGGTCCCCCCCATCCCTCCCCCCGCTCTCCTGCTGGTAATAGCTCACCTTAAGTGATCATTCTGGTTACAGTGTGTATGGTAACATCCATTGTTTCATGTTGTCTATGTATGTAAATCTCCCCACTGTATTTTCCACTGAATGCATCCGATGAAGTGAGCTGCACGAAAGCTTATGCTCAAATAAATTTGTTAGTCTTTAATAGATTACATAAACACTGTGATGCTGCCTTAGTCTGGTGGTAATTTCTGAATCTGTTTAAAATTCTTTGCACTCATAAATTAATCTATTCTTGCATTCTCTTTCTGATGCTTACTTTACTTCACTAAAGTGTTTATTTTCCTTGTCACAGGTTTAGTTTATTCTTATCTTTCTTATTTCTTGTCTAAGGGCCACAGGGTGCCCTCAGTCACTTTTGTGCAACTCTCCTTGAGTTTATCCCTGATGTTGTTCTGTAGATGGAATTTGAGCGTGAGAGAGAGCAATGTTTGCATCTCTCTAGAAGGAGAGTCTCCACAGAGTAGGCAGAGGGGGCAAATAAGGTATGATCCCCTACATCAAAGCAAAATAGATCTTTTTTGTTCTGTTGACCTACACGTTCCACAGCAAAGCTCTTACCATGTAGGAGATGCAAGTGTAACAATTCTCACCAGCAGTGAACTTGGAATCTTGAGCACTGAAGTTCAGGCCTCTACCATTTGAGTTAAAGGAGTAACTGCATTAGCTGAAAGCAGAGGTAGGGTGTTATCCTCATTGTGGACACAGACTTTAGAGGTATGTTACATGAGGAATTCCTTTCAACTTAGAATGTAACTCTTATGCAAAGCATTAAAGGTTCTGTACCGCTGTTAATATATACCTCTTCAGACAAATAAAGTGCTGATATATTAAAATATATCTCAGGTATATTTCAAATGGGTCTAAATTTAAAATATAGTGTATTTTTGTGTGGGTACCCTCATTGGTTGTTCCAGATATTAAAAGAGTGGAGGAAAATGCTCTTTGTATGTATTCTCTTAAGATCTTTAAAACTTCTCTCTCATATATCCATGTGTGGTTTAGTGGTTAGAGCATGCACTTGAAAGTTGGGACTCCTGGATTCTGTACCTGGCTCTCTGACTTCTGGAAAGTTTCTGAACTGTCCGTCCCCCTACCATGACTCAGTTTACGCATCTTACGTACCTCACAGGAGTGCTGTGAAACTTTTTAGTTGGTTTTTATAACATGCTTTCTGATGCTAGATAAAAGATGCAACACCTGGACAAAATACTCTGACACTTTTTTGATAATTATTGCTGTATGTGCAAAAGATACAAATCTCTTATTTCTGTGCCCTTTTCTTAGCTCTGGAAGAAGTTTGTTCGGCTTGCATATAACTTTATGGTAATCTTCATTCCTTGGGAAATGAGAATAAAGAAAATAGAAAGTAAGTATGGAGATTTAGTGGGATTGTGCAATGCAAACCAAGCTGAAATACTAGGCTTAAGGGTTATGTTTGAACTCACTGAATTAGTGAAATATATAACAATATTATAAAAACATTCAAAGTTTCATCAAAGTCATGTGGTTGTCATTATAAGTCAACATATTTATTACTCTTGATGTGTTAGATACCACATTCGTTTGTCAGTCATAGTCTTTAGCGATACTAGTATGATGTTACTACAGTGTGGCAACTATAGTTTAAAAGGCCCTGTAGTGCTATAAACTGCTGAAGTATTTTTGCAATACAGACATAGGACCAAATGTCTGTATTGGGTCTGGCCCAAGATGTGCTCAGCACAGGACATGGAGTGGGAAAGCTGGATCAAAGCCATCTATCCAGCCATTTGAGCTCTGGTATAATTTAGACAGTGTCAGTTCAGGCCACATTTGCTTTTGACTCTTGTCCATCCGCGACCTGCCTCTTACATCAGCAAGCTGGGAGCAGATGTCACAGAGCCAGCTTTGTAAGAGAAATTCTCCTAAATCAGAGAATCTCCACTTGCCCTGTCAGAAGCAAAGGGAATGGAGCCAGGAGTCAAGACCTCACATATAGTCTATATTTAAAAATTAAACTTTCCCTGCAGTGTAAAGTGCTTTGAGATCTGTGGATGAAAAGCACCATATAAGAGCTAAGTATTGTGATAGACCACCTGTAATAACTATATTAAAGGTGGTAAAAAATGGAAAATATATTTTCCTGACAATGTTCACATCTAGCTCTAATCTTGTTCTAAGTGGAAGGGATTTTTCTGTATTGCAGATATTTTCACGTGGATAAAAACTGCTCCATAATTATGACAATTTATTGGCAACTACTGTATTTATTTAGCTGTAAAATGAATGTTCAGATCAGACCATTCAGACTCTTTACACTGCTCCCTGTTTGTAGCAGCTAAGGGAGCCAGCAGTGTATGTACCAGTGAGCTCTTCCTGCTCCTTCCAGGTGATAGGCAAACATTCTCCTGTCTACATGGTGTAGTACTCCCTCCCAACATGCAGTGAGCACCTAATACAATCTGCCCCCACCCCACACTCCTAGTTGTTAAAACCCTTCTGACCTTCTTGAAATTACAAGCACCCTGACTGCCCATTTATCCGCTTCTGCATCACCTTAATGACCAACATTGCTGACCCAACCAGTCGTGTGCCGGGGTCCCTACTCCCACCTATGTAATGGAGATTGTGGCTGTCAGTCTGAGGCCCCATGTGACTTGCTTTGCACAAAGCCTGCAATACTTAGGACCAATTGTGATGATCTGGACAGTGGTGGAAATCATAATTTTTGTGTAATAAAATTGTAAACAAAGAGGGCCTGATTCTCTACTCCTTAATGGTGTTATGAATTATGAATAGTTCTGCTGTAGCCAATGAAGATGCACTGTGAAAATCAGAATTGGAACCACTATTTTCAGTACAGACAAAATCAGGAGATACTGGAAATATCACATTTTAAAAAAAGACTGATCTTATTAAATTTCCAGCCTGGTTTACAGACCAAAATGGTTTGCATAAACTTAAGATGAGAATTCTTAGATGCTGAACTAAACAGGAGAGATTAACTATTACTAATAGCTACACATGCATTTTGACACAAGTTTCTGTTTAAACAGCAGATAAGAAGATATGTATAGCCTGAACCAAGAAGATTCCTGTGATCATAACTACTTCACTGTAAATATTTATTGTGATTTTTAAACCTATGAATAGTAGGTTTCAGAGTAGCAGCCGTGTTAGTCTGTATTCGCAAAAAGAAAAGGAGTACTTTTGGCACCTTAGAGACTAACAAATTTATTTGAGCATAAGCTTTCATGCATCTGATGAAGTGAGCTGTAGCTCATGAAAGCTTATGCTCAAATAAATTTGTTAGTCTCTAAGGTGCCACAAGTACTCCTGTTCTTTCTATGAATAGCAGTTTATATTACAGTGCTGTATATTGATGCTATAGCATTTTCTCTGTCTTGATCTGTGCATTGCAGAGAAGGAAAAGTTTTTTTTAATGATCAAATAATGCTTCATTAATAAGTGATACAGCTTCTGACAGACTTCACATTTGATGTAAGTATTTCCTGTGGTTTCAGGTCATTTTGGATCCGGAGTTGCCTCTTATTTCATCTTTTTGAGATGGCTATTTGGAATCAATATTGTGCTTACCATAATGACAGGAGCATTTGTGGTCTTACCAGAGGTTAGGACATAACTCCAATATCTATAGGACTGTAGCATTTCCCTTCCTAAATTAAATAAATGTTCTGCTCAAAGGCATAAATGATTTTTTTCGAGTGTACAATTTAAATTATTTAAAATACCTTCCTCTGTTGAGCGTTATTTCTGCCAGAGGAGAAGAAACACTTGCCATTAATGTCTCAGATGACATGACATTATACCAACTGACCAATGTAATGTAGATGTTTCTGATTGCTGTTATAAGGGACCCAATCCTGCAAGGTGCAGAGCATGTGTTAAACACCCGAAGCTTCTTTTCACTTCATCTGGAGAAATCGGAGCTCAGCATCTCTCAGTTTTAGGCCCTTAGAGCCTGATTTTCAGATGTTCTGAACATCCACAACTCTGTGACACTTCAGCTGGAGCTCTGTGTGATTGTCTGTGCAAACCAGGCCTTTAGTGTCTATATTTTCTTATTTATAAAGAGAAAAATCTAGCACACCAATATAAAATATAATATAATATAATATAATATAATTAATTATAATTAATAGGAACCAGGTTTTAATGTACATCAGTATAAATTATTTAAAAATTGATCTTCTCCATACATTAGACTGTGCTTTAATAGCTCGTATGTCTATACAGTAATAACTTACCTAAAAATTAGACTTCAGGGGCTAAATTCTGCCATCAGATATACATGGCCAACACCTATTGATCTCAGCAGGAGTTGAATGCAGAATTTGTCACTATGCTTCTAGTTTAGGAGAGTGAATGACAGTAATAGTACTTCTGATACTTCCCCTCAGGTAGGCAGTTTGTTGCAGCTTGTTTCAGGCTGTGCTTGACAGACCATGTGATAGAACTGTCTGCTTTACACCGTTTTTAAGATCTTTCCTCTCTTATCAGCTCCTGGCAGGAGCACCATTTGGAAGCACTCTCAGCAAGACCATCCCAAAGAAGCAGTTTGCATCAGCACAGGACCTGGACACCATCTGGTCACTGGGGGCAAGGCTTGAAAGCACACTTCATTGCTTTGTTGCATGAATTCTTCATGTGTTAATTTAGTCAGGTGTGGGTGCTGATGTTGACTGTATGTTGTCTTTGCAGGGTTATCTCCAGTACTCTGTTTTATTTTACGGCTACTATGGCCGAGATCGGAAGATTGGGAAAGCTGGGTATCGGTTGCCCCTGGCTTACTTCCTTGTTGGAATGGCAGTGTTTGCTTATAGCTTCATCATCCTCTTAAAAAAGTAATGTTTCCCTTTTATTGGTGTTTGCTAGAGATATATATTCAGGCTATCTGAATGATATATTCTTTCCCCTTCCTCAAAGAGTTCCTCCTGTATTTAATTCTGTAATTCCTGTATTGTATCAAGCCTGCTAATATCAGAGAGGAATCTTTACTGGTAGATTAAGGACAGGACCGGGATCCAGGAACTCCTGAGCTCTAATTGTAGCATGTTCTTTTGCTGTCACTTACCCTCTCTCCTTCAGCTTCCCTGTCTATAAAATGAGGGTAATGTTTAGCAGACTCTAGGGGTGTTGGGAGCGTTATATAGTTAATGTCTGTACAGTAGACTGAAGATGTAGGGCGTGATTTTCACTGAGGGCTTTATGTGGCAAGTATTATGACAAGAAACTTAAACTGCTACCTGTACATTTTCTGTCCCATCCAGTTAAATACAAATATAAGAATGCTGTCATAAAACTCTTGGTATTGCTTGAACTGGAACACTGCACAGTACTCAAATGTGGGCCTATTTATTTCCTTTGTTATTTAGGTAGAAGGAATGGAAGTAACACAGGCAAGAGAGCCTGCCAGTGCTGATCATAAATCTAGAAATGTGCAGTACTTAGTGGGGCAAGGTCACTTTATCCTCTCTCCATTCAGTTTCCCTTCCTCTCAGGGTAACTAAAATTGTCTGATAAGTTGCAGCCCAGGAGGATTTTTAATATGATAGCTGTAATAGCTGTGTCAGACACAAAAATTATCACTCTTTTTTTCATTCGATGTGTTATTTTAGGTCAGGATGGTCAGTGTTTTGGACACTGGTTCACACAGTGATTACACATTCAGGTTCTGGATGAAGTTTGCTTTTCTCTACCTACAAAGGGTGCTGCCTTAGGTCATTGACTCTTTGTTTGCCCATCTGTTGTGACCCTTCTACCCTTCTACAGTTCTTATTAGCCTCTGGTAAGCCACACCAGATGCACATTGTATTCTGTTGTGTGAAACATCTGCAGAATACTACATAGTCATATGATAATGGCATACGCTGGTAGGCCCATATGGCTATTACATACCCAGATGGGCCAAATGTCCAGAGAAAAGGAGGAGGTGACTGAATTTCTGACTGCTACACTGATCCAATGAACACATTTGAACCAACTATTGGTTGTACAGTAAAATTCTACCTATTTAATTATTTTCTATGATACTTAGAGAGAAACATGGTCTCATTTAATGTATTGTACAGCACAAACTCATATTTAATATTCTGAAGAAAACAGAGCACAAATGTCTTTGATTAAAACAATTTAATTTATTTTCATTTGTTAGGGTAGTTTTTTTTTGTAATGATCACCTAACTTCTTTAAAGACCTTAAATTGATTTATTACATCCTTAAGAAGATCTACTCACCTGAGATCGGTGGGCTATTTTTTAAAACAGTAGCTGAGTAAAGTATCACTAGTTTTTTCATCTGACTATCTGTTGTCTTTTTACTGTGCCATCACTATTGTTATCTGCATTCACAATAAAGAATAGCCATCGATCCTGTGTAAGATCATCACATTTTTGCCAGGCTCTCTCGATCATAGTGATAATGCTCTGACATTGCTATGACACCTTTCCTCCAATCAGATCCTACACAGGGGTTTTAAAAGTGAATTTAGTCTGGTAAAAGGTATAAGATGGACAGCCCTTGAGACTGAAGTCTTCTGTCAGACACAGGCAGCAGTGCACGTTTTTCCATACTATCCAACCAATGTGCTTCAACTCTGAATTGGAGTATGCATTCCTATGGACAAGGAATAGTTCAGTCTCTGTATCTTTCTCTGTTCTTAGGTTCTCTATTGAGATTGCCAACAAAAATGCCAGTTAATTCCAATTTTAGTCATTTTTGTGGTATAGACACCTGTGAACCAATTCACATCACATAAACCGTCACACATTTACAACAATTAACATTTATTGTTATTATTCTTTTCCAGAATGGCAAAGAATTCAAGAATGAGTCTAGCAAGTGCCTCTGATGAAAATTATACTTTCTGCTGGAGAGTGTTCTGTGCTTGGGACTATTTAATAGGAAATCCAGAGGCTGCAGAAAGCAAAGCTGCTGCAATAGTTAATAGTATCAGGGTAAGCATTTAGACTCTGAACAAAAGCATAGTTTAGGTCTATTGCTTTGTAAATAGCAGAGTGGTTTTTCATCCGTTCCATTCCATACTATTTCTTTCCTATTGTGCATTGTTTATTTCTGACTCTGATTACCTAGCAGAGGGCTAGTATCAAATATCTTATTGCTGCTTCATGCACTTGATCTGTGCGCCCAACTTTCACTGATGACATGAGTTATGGTTAACAGACATGATATGTAAATTAGAGGTTCACGTCACTTTGTCACATGACATTTTGTCAACAGTGTCATTCCGTTTCATTTATTGTGTGATGTTCCAACAGCAACGTCTTAATCCCCATTATTACATGTGTTATTTGGAGTTAAAAACCTTGAGACAAATTCATCCTTGCTGCAACTCTAATGAATCTTTGAATCAGGATCCTTTTAATATCCTGATAATATGCTTTTATATTGTACTTTCACCAAAATAGTTCAGGGGCATTTTATAACTAGATCAACATTAAAAGCTGCATTACACATGAACCTTTTCCATTTAGATTTTTAAAAACAGACACAGCTTTCCTAATATCCAGAAGTAATTGATTCCATAACCTTGGCACATCATCACTAAAAGCCCTTTGTCCAAATGACTCCAAATTGTCTAGGACAAACCAATAAACAGTTTGATTTGTATCCTAAACACTGGGATGATTTATGCTGATATTATTTTGTAACATCTACATGTGGCTGTTACGTGCCTCATGGGAAACATGCAAGTGATGTATGCTGTGTTGTTGTAGCTATGTTGGTCCCGGGATATTAGAGAGACCAGGGTGGGTAAGGTAATATCTTTTAATGGGCCAATTTCTTTTGCTGTGAGAGACAAGCTTTTGAACTACACTGAGCTGTTCTGAAATGCAAGCTCAAAAGTTTGTCATTCTCACCATCAAAAATTGGTCCAATAAAAGATATTACCTCAGCCACCTTGTCTCACACAGGTGATGTGTCCTTTCTCTGAACAACTCATAATCTAAGGGTCCCATCCTACATTAATATCTGCTAGTGGGGACCTCAGGTTCAGTCCAATTGAAGCAAATGAGACAACACGACCCACAGATCCACATTAGTGAATCCTAGAACAGGACTGGGATCTAAACAATGAACATATTAGAAAGGAGTGAATACAGAATATGCCAGGAAAGAGAGGGTGATAAAGTTCTTAATGTCTTTGTTCCCCCAAAATCTCCTTTACTGCTTAAACCCACAGCATGCAGTACTCTTATTAAGTAAAGAAGCACAGAGCCGTATGTCAGCTGTTCCCTAATGCAGTGCAGGATCTGGCCATATTAACTTCTATGGTTTGTAACGGGTAGAGGAAATGTTTATTGATTTTATTAAATGCTGCTAAAATGGTAATTCTGTGTTTCTTTCAAGGAAGCTATATTGGAAGAGCAGGAAAAGAAAAAAAGCAAAAACCTGTATGTATACATGGCTGAGGCTATTTTCAAAACCACTGTTTAAATGCAGATATAACATAATGTTGACCTATTTGTTTTATGACCTAAAAAAATATGCAGGAAACACCTACTTGTGCAAGGTGGCCCATCTGTAGCATTTGCTGTGTGACTCTTTTCCAGGGCTGTGACAATATGCTTAAGGATTATTGCAAACATCCTTGTGCTTCTCTCACTTGCTGGAAGTATTTACATCATTTACTTTGTTGTGGATCGATCCCAAAAATTAGAGCGCACTAAAAAGGAACTGACGCTTTGGGAGAAAAATGAGGTACAGTATGTCAGCTGTATTTGACCTCTTTGTTAGTCTGTAACTGTGCATTCTGGTTAGAGTTCTGTGTTCTGCAAAGCCTCTTGGCTGGTTACAAATTACTGTTGATTTTGCTGATATTTGTCCATAGTATGGGGAAAAACTCGGCCCAGCAGCCCCTCAATGGGTATAGAAGAGCCATGGGATTACTCCTGGTAGTAAAGTTAAACACATGCATAATTGTTTTCAGAGTCAGAGCCTTAAACCCATGAAGGAAGTGTGCACTTCCTATGCGTCATGGAGCAGAATTCTGCAAGGGTTGATTGCACTGGAGTTTTAGGGCTGCGAGATTAGGTCAGGGGAGACGTGGGGGTGGAGCTTCTGCTACATGGATCCCCTGCACAATTACCACCTCCACTGCACAGCGAGGGGTTCTTAGTGGCCACAGCGGGAGTGAGGATGCAGCAGTTCCTCAGGATACAGGGCCTGCAATTCTACTTGACCCTTACATGGGCCGCAGAAGGAGAAAGATCTTTGTGCATCCACATTAAGAGCCAAGCAGATGCTGGTCCATGGGCAATAACAACTATTTCAAAAGCATTAGCTTGAGGATAGCAACTGATGAGTAAGATCTGAGTAAGATCAGAGAAAAACACTCTTCAGATTTCTTATTGTTAATATAAAAGTAATACTTCTATAATAACATAAACTATAATGTAGTTACTAAGGTGGGAAGCTTCTTAGCAATATTCCAGATCAAAAATCAAAAAAAGGTCACAAATGTCCTTACTCTTGTCAATGACACATTTAAAAGTAGAATTTGCTGAGTTATTGTAATCACCACTAAGTATTTCTAGTGCATCGTCAAGATTTCAATCAGCAAGCAAAGAATTCTTCAAATACCAAAGAAGGCTACAAAAAAGCATCATAAAGACTGTCTTTCTATTCTGTAGGTGAGTGTTGTTGTTTCACTAATTACTATGATTGCACCCTCTGCATTTGAACTTGTGGCAGCACTAGAGATGTACCACCCTAGAACCACTCTTCGCTTTCAGCTTGCCAGGTACTAGGCATATTCAGTATCAAAGCAATTTTTGGTTTGTTTGGTGGGAGGAAAGAAATGTACAGATGACACATTTTACTTCAGCCAGTGTAGAACATAAATAGAAATCTTCAGAATAATCCTGCTGGATGACTGTCCCCCATATACTATGCTTGTTGTTTTCAGGGTTCTCGTTTTATATCTGGGAAACCTCTACAGTTTAATTATTGCTCTGTTGGATAAAGTGGACAGCATGAGTATCGCTGTAAGTATTGCTGCTATTATTATGTGTCTTAAAACTAGCTAATTTGACACATAGAACTATTATTGTAGCATATTTAAAGTCCAAAATAAATTTGTTTGAAACCAAAATATACCTATTGAAATATAGTAGAACTCTGATTAGAAGATCAGTTGTGGTATTCATTTATAAATCTTTTCAGTCATCTAGAAATTCAGATCCATAGGGATGCTGATAAATAACAGATAGCCATTCTGTGCATCGTTTAACTACTTTGGTAAAATAGGCCAAATATTTCAACCTGGTCTAAAATCAACTTCCTGTTTTCTGCCTACAAAATTAGTAGATCATTTGCACATACAAATCAGGAAATTAGGTGCCTAGCCACCTAACTAGTCCATGAAATTACATGGCTGAGCACATAAATGGGTGCCTTTGCAATTTTGGACACATGGACATCTGCACAGTTTTGCAGGCAAATGGAGACCACAGCTGAAAATGTAGCACTTAGACTAAACTTCTGTTCCATTCTTTCAGGAAGCTGAAGCTAACAGCAGTGCAAGTAACTGGATAGATTCTACCAGCTTCTTAGCCACCAGAACCCTTCCCGAAGAAGACAACTTATCTACAACTATCCCTGATATACGAATTAGGAGAAACAGCACATTGACTCTGGAAAAGAGTCATACTCAGAACTACACTATACCTGTCATGCTGGTTAACCAGACAACTTCCTATCCCTACAACATGCAAAGTCAGAAGGATCAGTGCTGGGAAACATACGTTGGTCAGGTAAGTCTCTTTTTTCCCTATTAAGAAAAATAGACTAAATACATTGCTTTGCTTTACTAACAAATTAAAAAAATCACATGGTGGCGTTATATTCCTTTCCAGAGACCTTATCAAGGCCAGACGTAAGAATATACAGAGTGACATGGATCTAAAATAAGTAGTACCTGTTGTCTCTCTGACCAACTCTCCCATTCAATTCACCTGGTAGAACTTCTGCCCTTATACAACGACAGCCCACCTGATTTACTATTTATATGCCAGATTCAAAGACAGAAAATCCAGCTGTTGAATCAGACTTGACTTAGCCAGAAATTGTGGGGGCACAGAATGGGGGCTCTCTCATCCAAGCAGGGCATCTCTGAGCATGCAGAGGAGCATGAATCCCCCTGCATTCAGTCATCACCACAGCAGGGTGGCTGGGCGGAGTCCCTGCTGGGAATTCCCCTCTGGTATTTGCAGCCCTGCTGGGTGCCTGACAGAGATACATTAGTGGGAGCTGGAATGAATAAGGAAATCTCATAGAAAACCCCAGGTAACCATTGCCACTTACTTTCAAGATTTTAAATTAAAAAAGTAAGATGAGTGCCAGACCCCACCAGTCCTTGTTCAGGCCTCATAGTTCATAAGTGCCTACCCTACTCGGGCAACTGGCATTTCCCTGGGGGTAAAAGGAATTCCTGGGTGGCATAGAGGGCATTTTTGGACAGTCCAGGACTGGAAAGAGGCAGAGCGCAGCACAGCACACTGATCCGGTGATGGCCAGCCGGAGGAACAGTCCCTAGGGAACCTCTGTAGATGATACCTTAGAGACTAACAAATTTATTAGAGCATAAGCTTTCGTGAGCTACAGCTCACTTCATCAGTGAGCTGTAGCTCACGAAAGCTTATGCTCTAATAAATTTGTTAGTCTCTAAGGTGCCACAAGTACTCCTTTTCTTTTTGCGAATACAGACTAACACAGCTGCTACTCTGAAATCTGTAGATGATGTAACTTAGATATTTGTTTCAGACATTAGGAGATTCTACATTTGACAGGGGGTGGTCTCTAATCAGACTGAGGGTCAAATCAATGGAAAGATGGCTTGGAGTCCTTCTTCCTGCTCCAGTTATAGATCCTGCATTGAACACAGCTCAGCCTGTTGCATCAGCCTGTGCTCAGCCTGCACACTCAGACCTGGTGCATCAAGCCCATAGGGGTGTACTACTGTTCATATCTTGTTTCTTAGGGCTTATCTACACTTACCAAGGGATTGACGATCAGTGCATCAGCGGCCGATTTAGCGGGTCTACTGAAGTCCAACCCGCTAAATCGACTGCAGATTGCTCTCCCATCAACTCCTGTATTCCACTGAATCGAGAAGAGTAGGGGGAGTCGACGGGAGAGCATCTGCCATCGACATTGTGTAGTGTGGACCCCGTGGTAAGTAGATCTAAGCTACGTCAATTTGAGTTACGCTATTAACGTAACTCAAATTGAATAGCTTAGATCGAATTTCCCCTGTAGTGTAGACAAGGCCTTAGACTGAGCAACCAACCAGCACATACTCAGGATACTGAGAGCACATTGCAACTAGAACTGAGTAAAAATTTTGCAATGAATTGGCCTATGGGCAAAATTTGCATATTTTCACATTTGGAAGGGTGTGGCGGGGGGGAGTTCCACATGTCAGTAGCAGTGCTGTGAAAGTCTGTCCCGGGGCCCAGGTTGGTTAGGGGATGGACCAAGAGGAGGATCTGATCTTTCCACCATTTTCTCTGTCCACTTTGCAGGGATGGATGTGCATGTTATTATTCATTATGCTTTGACAGTGTTTCTGTGTTGTGAAATGTCCTTTTCTTTCAGAGCTTATACTCTAAAGCCCTGATCTTGCATTCACATCTGCACTGGAAGACCTCTGCAACTGTGCATAGACTCAGAGATCCACCCGGACAGATCTGAATGCAGGATTGAAACCTAAACCAATCAGGTGATTGTGCACATGCACATTGTCCCATGTCTCTGCATGACCTATTCATTCTGTTCTTTAAGCCAGAAGGGAATTAGATGTTCTCCCAGTACTTCACACAATAGGAAACTTGTTTTCAAACCCCTGCCAGTTCATCAGTATGGATGCATGTGGGGGAGAAAAGAGATGTACAGTGTGCAGATGTGCTTGTTATTGCAGAAAACTATTTGTCCTGGGATGATGGTTGTTGGTAGATTGCCCCTATGAGAGATTGGGATTTGAGCATTGTTTGTAGCCCTTATTTTGGATTGATGATGATAGAACAAAAATACTAAAGGGAAATTTGAACGATCTCTTCTCCACCCACCCACCAACCCCCCAAAAGGTAATTTAACTCCATTATGTCTCAATGTGTTTTGGTCTCAAAGGGCTTCATTTATCAGTGCCACACTTCCAGTCTGGTGGCCTGAACTTCATTGGATTAATGGGCCTCTGCATTGTTTAGCCCATTGTTCAAAAACAACATAAGAAGGGCCATATTGGGTCAGAGCAATGGTCCATCCAGCCCAGTATCCTGTCTTCTGACAGAGGCTGGTGCCAGATGCTCCAAAGGGAATGAATGGAACAGGGTAATTATCAAGTGATCCATCCCCTGTCATCCAGTCCCAGCTTCTGGTAATTAGAGGCTTAGGGACACCCAGAGCACCAGGTTGCATCCCTGAACATCTTAGCTAATAATTCATCCTCCATTAATTTATCTAATTATTTTTTGAACCCAGTTACAGTTTTGTCCTTCACAACATCCCCTGGCAATGAGTTCCAGGGGTTAACTGTGCATTGTGTGAAGAAGTATTTCCTTATGTTTGTTTTAAACCTGCTGCTATTAATTTCATTGGGTGACCCCTGATTCTTGTGTTATCTGAGGAGGTAAATAACATTTCCCTATTCACTTTCTCCACACATGTCATGATTTTATAGACTTCTATCATTTCCCCCTTAGTCATCTCTTTTCTAAGCTGAACAGGCCAGGTCTTTTAAATTTCTCCTCATATGAATGCTGTTCCATAACCTAATCATTTTTGTTGCCCTTCTCTGTACTTTTTCCTATTCTATTCTCTCTTTTTTGAGATGGGGACCAGAACTGCATACAGTATTCCAAGTGTTCCATTCCAAAACCATGGATTTATATAGCGACATTATGATATTTTCTGTCTCTTTATCTCTTGCTTTCCTAATGGTTCCTAACATGCTGTTCGTTTTTTTGATGGCTGCTGCACGTTGAGAAGACGTTTTCAGAGAACTATCCACAATGACTCCAAGATATCTTTTTTGAGTGGTAACAGCTAATTAGACCCCATCATTTTGTATGTACAGTTGGGATTATGTTTTCCAATGTGCATTACTTTGCATTTAACATTGAATTTTCTTGTCCAGACACCCAGTTTTGTGAGGTCCCTTTGTGACTCTTCACAATCTACTTTGGACTTAAATATCTTGAGTAAATTTGCAATCTTTGCCACGTCACTGTTCAACCCTTTTCCCAGATCATTTATGAATATGCTGAATTGCAGTAGTCCCAGTACAATTTCCCTGGGGGATGCAGCTATTTACCTCTCTCCATTCTGAAAACTGACCATTTATTCCTCCCCTTTGTTTCCTAGCCTTTAACCAGTTACTGATCCATGAGAGGACCTTCCCTCTTATCCCATGACTGCTTTGTTTGCATAAGGGCCTTTGGTGAGGGACCTTGTCAAAAGCTTTCTGAAAGTCCAAGTACACTATATCCACTGGATCACCCTTGTCCATGTGTTTGTTGACCCCCTCAAAGGATTCTAATATATCGGTGAGGCATGATTTCCTTTTACAAAAGCCATATTGACTCTTCCCCAACAAATCATGTTCATCAAGCAAGAACTCTTTATTTAAAAAATAACAAAAATATTGGGTTCTTTAGTCTGGTTTGATCATCTGGGGCAAAATTCCCCTTCTGGATTTGTCTGGCAGATCTCTATTCTGGTATTCTCCTTGCCCTCTGTGTATGCAGCTCCCAATGAAATCATTAGGACCTGCACTCTTGTAGGGTGAAGAGAATATTGATGTCATAGTGTGTTACTCAGCCAGTTTAGTGTAACTACATCCTACAGGTTCTATTTTTTGTCTTGTGTTTGGGGACAGTTGAAAGATTTGGATGATTGGAGTTCTTAGAGGAATGAGGTAGTTATTTATAATTGGTTGACTTTTTAAAAAAAGTATGGGCCAAAATTGTTTGGAACTGGAGTTTTCCTGTTTAATTATGTGTTTGAATTTTGTATTTTTTAAGACTCTGTTAAAGTCCCATGCACCTTGGATAGCCATGCACAGCTACAATTGTAATAATAAATAGATCCAATGTGTCTCTTTCAGAGCACTGTGATCTCATCTTTAACTGGTTATGCTCTTGGTATAGAGGCAGTATTTCTCAGCACTAATAAAAAATGCATTAAAAACAACCATGTACAATAAATCCAGAAGCATGACTGCTATAGCAGAAGTGAAAAACTTTGTTAGTTAATAAAGATAACTTTTCAAAACAGACAGATTGAGTCATTAAAGAGAACGTTCTAATCCACTATAACTAGTACTTTATCTGATACAAGCAATAAGCAGCATGATGAACGCTGGCACCAAACGTTTGCCCTTCCTGGAACAGAAACATGTAAAGAAACATTAAAGCAGGAAAAACTAATTGAAGTGTACATTATAGATTAAAGGTATATTACATCAGGATTGTAAGCATGAGTCAAGTGCAAATATGTCTAGAGCTTTATGCAAATCCTTTGCTTTGAACATGACTCAATAGCTTGGTACAAACTGTGTTTCAGGAAATGCTGAAGCTGTCAATTATTGACATGATTTTCACAGTGGCAAGCATCCTGCTAATAGACTTTTTCCGTGGACTATTTGTCCGATACTTAAGTGATTGCTGGTGCTGGGATCTGGAAAGCAAGTTTGTAAGTACAGACTTTTATTTTAGTAAAATCATTCTGATGATGAAAATTGGACAGACTAAGTCTGTCCCCTAAGGCCCTTGAGTTCATCAGTCGTTTCTTTGACAACAATTAGGTTATCCATATGGGCACAGCAAGCCTAAGGCTATATGTACACTTCAAGCTGGAGATGTGATACTTGCACTAGCACTGCTCAAGCTAGTGCACTAAAAATAGAACATTGCGGCAGCAGCAGGGGCTAGTCACCCCGAGCGTGTGCCTATCAGAGCATGCTAGGTTAGGTACTCATGGAGGCTAGCCACTCACACTGTCATGGCTACACCCTGAGCTAGCTCAAGTATGTCTCCTTGAGCTGGGAATCACACCCTGAGCTTGAAGTGTAGACTTGTCTTAAGGGCATAGGTAGGCTGAATTTAAACTGGAGGGCACAGAGCAAACAGTGAGATTACTTCAAGCTCGCTGCCAGCTGTGGCCAACGCACTGACTCCCATATCGTACTCATAATGAGATCATGGATCAGTCCCACAGTCAAAGATGACTAATCAATGGACCTTTTGAAAATGGAGAGAGTGGGTGGCTTCTAACTTCCTCTCCAGCTATGACAATGCCCCATGAGATATCAGGTGATGCAAGACACAATAATTATAAGCACACAGTCCTGAAAAATAAAGATCACAGTAAGTAATGCTTGGCTAGGGAGCAGCTGTTGCCATGAAATCTGATATACAGTCTTGTCTTTAGCAGCTAATTTAAAAAGTGGAGTGGAGTGCAATTAGCTTGAGTGTCCCCACCCCCCAAGTGCAGGTTTGACTACATGCCTGCTGCATGTCGAAGAGCGATACTTACACTGGAGATTTCAGAGTGCAATCTATTCCATGAATTTAGACAGGCTCATATTTTAGATAGTAGATATTAAAAATATTGAAACAAGTTGCTCACCATTCATTGTATTTCTTGTAGCCGGAATATGGAGAATTCAAAATTGCAGAGAATGTGCTACATTTGGTCTACAACCAAGGAATGATTTGGTATGTAATATATATATAAGCATTTTTCTTGTCCTTGGTTGGTTACCAAGATAATTTATTACTTAAACCTCAAACTCACCATATATCCAAATAGGAGTTTAGTAAGGGAGCATTGCATGATTATTAACATTTTCACACTGATACAACATGAGAGGTTATTTAGAACTACTCATATACCTTATTGTAACATAACTAAAATTGATTGGAGGTGTGTTGATTACTTTGAAATTACATATTTCTTTCTAGGATGGGAGCCTTCTTTTCACCCTGCCTCCCAGCATTCAATGTTCTTAAGTTGATTGGGCTTATGTACCTGAGGAGCTGGGCTGTGTTAACATGTAACGTACCACATCAGCAGGTTTTCAGAGCTTCAAGGTTAGTTAAAATAAAGACAATATTCAATGTAAGGAGAAGAAATGTATTATCTGACTAAATGAAATGAGTATCCTTGAATGCTGGAAATAAAAAGTAAAATTAGATTTAATATATTAACTTTGAGGCCTTCAGCAAAAATCAGTAAAGGAAAATATAGTAGTGAAGAGAGGGAGGTAGAAAGCAGCATTGTATTGGAGAGAATTATCAAATGAAAGTGCATCACAAGGGCATAAAGGGAGCTGTGTAGTTTGGGATTTGTGATTGTACACAAAACCTTTCACTTCTACGTCAAAGGGTCAGTCAGTTGTGACCGTAAGTTATTACTGGATGCCTGTTGGGGTTTGAATCCGGCCCTTTAAGAGTAAATCATATGGAGTATCCAATTTATAGAGTAGAGTAGATGCAGCTTATACTATCAAAAAAGTGTTTTTGCTGTATAGCTTATACTGGTTTCCACAGTAAAATAAGCTACACAAGCAAAAGCATTTTTTACATCAGTATAACTGTATCTACACAATAGAGCTTTTGTGGGCATAGAAACATTGCAAAAAAAAAATAAAAATCATACTCCAAACTGTCATTGAATTCAATCATTTAAGTAAGTGTTTGCAAGATCGGTGCCTTAGTGTTTCTTTATGTATAGGGTCCTTCCAAATTCAATCCATTTTGGTCAATTTCATGGTTATAGGATTTTAAAAATCGTAAATGTCATGATTTCAGCTATTTAAATCTGAAATGTCATAGTGTTGTAATTGTAAGGACCTGATCCAAAAAGGAGATGTGGGGTGGGGGGCCACAGCATTATTGTATGGGGTGTTGTGGTACTGCTACCCTTACTTCTGTATTGCTGCTGGCAGCGGTGCTGCCTTCAGAGTTGGGCAGCTGGAGAGCGGTGGCTGGGAGCCCAGCTCTGAAGGCAGAGCTGCTACCAGCAGCAGCGCAGAAGTAAGGATGGCCTGGTATGGTACTGCCACCCTTCCTTCTGTGCTGCGGCTGACAGGGCTCTGCCTTTAGAGCTGGGCGTCCAGCCAACACTCTCCAGTCACCCAGCTCTGAAGGCAGCGCAGAAGTAAGGGTGGCAATCCTGTGACACCCCTAAAATAATTTTGCGACCCCCCACTCCAATTGCCTTTTGGGTCAGGACCCACCATTTGAGAAATGCTGGTCTCCCCCATGAAATCTGTATCGTATAGGGTAAAAACACACAAAAGACCAGATTTCACAGTACGTTTTTCATGGCCAGGAATTTGTTAGGGCCCTATATATATATATATATATATATATATATATATATATATATATATATATACACACACACACACACATTTATATATATACTATGAAGTATCAACTACTGTACCTTACGTTACACAATAGTCTTATCTTTGTTACATTTTTTTCCCACAATAATACCTCAATTTCTTGACAAAAGATAAATAATTAAGGATTTTTTTTCAAGTCTTTAAAACATGTCAAAAATAACATGTTCTTAAGATCTAAAAATAAATGAATACCCAAACCTTCATAAATATTTTTTAAACAGAACTTTAAAGCAACCTCAGTTTTTGCAGTGTGGATACTATAAATAGTTATCTGGATGTATAAGTGATATCTAGAGAACACAGCAAATAGAATTTTGATTATTAAGAATCTGCGCAAGGCCAGTGTGTACAGACTGCACAGATTTATTTCCTGACCATAACAGAAAACAATATTGATGTTTCAGAAGCGTAGCTCTTGCACTTGTCGGGTTGATGTAGATTTGTATCCTGCACATTGGCTCTGGTTGTCTGTATCGTTAATACAACATGAAAAATGTTATGTTTTCTTGCAGATCTAATAACTTCTACTTGGCTATGTTGCTCTTTATGTTGTTCTTGTGCATGTTACCAACAATTTTTGCTATTGCCCGATATAAACCGTCTTTAAGCTGCGGTCCATTTAGGTAAGTTGTACTGAAATAATAACTGTAGAGAGTTGTTAGTTCTCATGTCTCAATAAATTAAACAGTTTTCAATGGAAATATTGCTGGATTACCGACAAATAAAAGTTAATTTGATGTCCTACTTATAATTAATATATGGTATCCTACTTATGCCAAAAATGTCTAGTTCAGACATAAAATGGTGTTAAACTACCAGGAATATATACAATGGTATCTGACCCAAGTCTTTTAATCTGTTTTATCAACTGCAGACATTTTGTCATTATCTGCATAGTTCAGTTGTCATATGTTTGCATGATGTAATGCAATATACTTCACAGCATCTCTGAACATCAAGAACAAAAACAAGGAGGAGTCCTTGGGGCACCTTAGAAACTAACAAATGTATTTGGACATAAGCTTTCGTGGGCTAGGACAAAGTATCTCAAGTCAGACACCTTCAAACTGAGGCACCCAAAATTGGTGAACACTTGGAAATTCTGGCCATATTTTAAAAATAGATTGATGCTTTTCAATTTTTCCATTGATTTCAATGGGAGCTGGATTAGTCATAATGGTCTTGCATAAAAATATGTTTTATTCAATGCAATATTACTTTCAAATGATAAATGCTGACAATTTTCTTAGAGTTCAAATCAACTTTTTCCCCCTTAGTGGACAAGAGAAAATATATGATATTGTGTCTGAAACAATTAAAGCAGATTTTCCTGTATGGTTCAACACAGTGATTAATTATATCAGCAGCCCTGTAGTTGTCCTCCCTGCATTACTACTTTTGTTGTAAGTATTTTACATTTCATAGTGATATTACTCTGTATCAGTACTGTATCTATCTGTAAATAGTTAAATCTTAATAGCTGGGGGAAAATATTGCATGACAGTAATTTTATAAAACAAATTGGAAAAGTCTTGTTGAATTTATGGATTAGGGATCAGTCGGGAGTGGGAACATGCTTAAAGCATAACATCAAATGTTTAAGATAAACACTTCCTCCTTCCATTAGTTTCACTGGAGTGAATCCTCTTAAATATTTGATGGCATGATATGGCCATTTGTTTTTCAGATTCATATGAGCCAATCTATGTTAGTCTTTAATTTAAGCAACAAAACCTAGCACAACAGCCCTTTATAGGTCCAGCAAAGGCCAGTAGGGGTAAAGTGTTGAGAGACAGTTGACAACCATTGCCAACGACGTGGAATACTGGGTTTGCTCTCCCAGTGTTCAGTACAGTATTCAGTAAGGTTACTTGCTGTCAAGGCTTGGCCTAATAGTAGTTCTATGAGCTTTCCAGACCTCTCTTTCTCTTCAGGAGTGTCTCAGAAACCAGTCTTCTGTTTATTATTGGTCAGTAGTTCAGTATATGACTGCATACAGGGCTCAATCTGTCATCTATAGAAGCTACTCAATCATCCTGATTACTGACAGGATAAATTAATTATCAAGGCCTGCTCTCAAATGTTAATTTAATATAGTTTTCTGCAGTCTCTCCAGTCCTTTCCACCCCACTCCTTAAATAATCAAATCTGGGAGTTGATATTTATTTTGAGCTGTTTGAAAGATGCATCACTTTCACAAAATATCATTCAGCCCATATTTTCTCCTTCATATTCATTGGATATGTTCATTTCCTATGATCAGGCCTGGAAAAAATTAACCTGGTCACTTCATTTGAGCCAGGCAGATGGGCATTTCCTAATTAATAACTCCTCTTCTGTTCCCTTAAAAGATCTTTTGTACCTTATCTCTGCTATTGTTTTGCTTCCTATTAGTTTCCACCTAATATCCTCATTTGATTTAACTCTATGCAGTCAGGCAGGATAACAACAAGCAGGTAAACCAAGGTGTATATGATACTCATAAAAAAAACCCTCATAACACCTTTCTCACCCTCTGTGGAGAATGTGTATAAGAGAAATATCCATTGCATAGCAAACACTTCACAATGTGCAGAAGCATATTATACTAAGTTGCATTGTGCATCAAATATTCAAACCTACTATGTTTTGTATGTTGTCCTCAAAGCTGCTGCTATATTCTACCCATCTCCACAAAAAGAACTTAATTTTGAAAGCTAAAAGAGAAGGGGGAGGGAGAGAATGCCACAATGTGCATTATTTTGTTTCTGTGTGCAGTACTCAGAATGAAGGTCCAGATTCTCAGCTAGTGTGAATCAGAGCAGATCCATCTGGTCCTAAGTATGTTAAACAAGAAGGTGGGATTTTTTGCACATGAAAATAATGCATGCACAATTGAGAATGTCTGTTGAAAATTTAGTTTTTAATGTCACCTATCTGTTAAGATGTGAAACTCCAAAGAATTAACTGCTTGACCTTCAAAAAGCTTGTTTGTCTTTTGCATCCCTGTCCCAATGCAACGGAAAAAGCTGGAGAGGAACTGAACTCATATTCCATTTCTGTGACATGTGAGCCTTTCTGAAAGAACATTGCTAGGAATGTTTCAGATGTGATTCACAGATAGCCCTGTGTTCCTCTCTTCTAGCATGTTAATTTATTACCTGCAGAGTATTGCAAGGTCATTAAAATTCACCAACAGGCAACTGAGAATGCAGATCCAAAGTGTAAGTACTGATTGAAAGCATTTATTACACACTTCTTGGTGGCTTTTCACAAAGCACTAATCTTAACTAAAATTCTAAAGTTGATTTAAGTGTTTTGTATCATAAAACGAATCCTGTATTCATACCTCTTATTTGCTAACTCGTTTGCTTTCTAACATCCAAACTATTAATCATCCATATATATATATATTTTTTTTTAGGAAAGAACTGAAGACAAGAAAAAGGTGGTTCACATAGCAGTAGGTAAGTTGGGAGCTTTTATAAATACATCTGTAAATAAAGCATTTGGCCATTTTTATCTCTCGTATGCACAGTAAGTACAAATAAAAAATATATTGGGTGCAGTATAAACCTGCTACTTCTAGTGTCAGTTTTAGCATTAGCCTAGCATTCACTGTAATTGTTTTTATCCTATGAGGTGATTATGCGATGAGGAAATTATTATACATTTTACAACTGATAATAAGTGAAATGTGGATCTCTTCAAAGACCTTCTAAAGACTTTAGGTTGCCTAATTAAATTAAAATCATGGGGCCAGATTCTGCTCTCATTTATACTAGTGTCAATCTGTAGTAACTCATTGGCTTAAATGGAATTTCTGTGGATTGACACTGATGTAATGAGAGCAGAATCTGGCCTAACTAGTTTGAATTATTAATGATAGACTAGCAAAAGAATTTAAATCTAGATGGAATGTTCAGTTTCACCTTTATCTACTAATTACTGTGCAACAATGCTGGTAGTGTTCAAACTTATACATTCATGAAACCCCTCATTCAAAAATAATCATTTCTTACTGGGCCAAGTCCAACAGACACATAAATGGTGGTATATGCTATTAGTTGGGTCAAGAAGTAGGAATGTAGTATGCAGAAATAGTATACTATTTGTAATAGAGAATATAGTATACAGTAAATTAGACTAGTATGGTTGGGGTGGGGGGGACCTCAAATTCAGCTTTTGGCATTGGTGGGTGCAAATGCCACTGAAGTCAATGGAAGCTTTGCCCACTTACATTAGAGTTTAATTTGGCCCAGCTGCTGTTAGTAATGGTGCAACATAAGTTCAACTGATGCTCTTGGGAAAAGACTGCCTTATCTTTACATCCTCCAGTTGATTTCTTTTTCTGTAATCCTCATTTCATGGATTTGGTTTGTAAATTACACTAATTTTGCATGCATACTAAATGCCAAATCAGTGCAATTTACAATACTTTTGCCACTTTCAACAATTTTCTGATCAACAAGCACCTGACATGCATTGGGCACCATCTATCTGGCTGGGTTCTTATACTGATTCCAATCACCACACCATCTCGGTGCTCAGTGCTAGTCTCCACTGAATTTGCCCAGAGGATTCTATGGGAGCGTCATCCATTTACTGCAGGCTGAAGTTGAGCCCATTTGTTTTCCTTCTTAAAGGTCTGACAGCTCAAGTTATAATCACTCTCTGCTTTTTCTAGCCAGAATCCAGAATCGAGAGGGAAATGACAAAAGACCAGAGCATGAGAATGACCTCACCAGTCAGGAGTCCTCAGCTCGGTCATCAACACCCCGAAAGAATGGCAGCGTCTTGAATTTTGAATCTCCAGTGACCAAAGGCAGCAGAATACAAACAATCTCACAATTCTTACCGCAAGCTGATATTGTTAGGCCAGCGAATATAACTCCAACAACTCCAACCCCCTTAACACCAACTCCCACTGTTCCTAGCGTACAGAAGCGTAGAATTGAGCAGGTTGCAAACAGGTGAGGCTGTCTCCTAGTTCTGAAATGAAATGTATTTCAATATGTCCATGAAATACTTGTTTTTACTTACAAAATTTGTGTAACCAAATTAACTCTGTCACGAACAAAACATTGGCAGAATAGTTTTTAAAAGCAGCTTTGCTCATAATGTTACTGGGCTACTATGGAATGGTAGCAATCACCTTTGATTGCTAGAGTGGATTATAGTACTTTTGTGCGGATATAGTTTATAAAGTTCCTAAACTCGTTTAAAGATAAAACCCTCCAAATTACACTACATTAAAAAGCAATTCAAATAGGATATTCTTTTCATGAAATTGACAAACATAGTAAAGGTGAAGCAACATGTCTGAGGATTCTCTAAGCCTTAACGAAAATTAATTGTTACATATTTTGGATGGCTTTGTGGTTAAGGCATTTGCTTGTTGCTTAGGATGTCTGAGCTGGATTTCTTTCTCTGCCACAAATTTCTTCCGTGACCTTGGGCAGGTCACTTAAGGCCAGATTATAAATGAAACTCACGTTGTCGATCACTTGCTCACATGAGTAGCCTATTTGACTCCAGTAGGACTTGTGTAAGTAAGGGATTCACAATCTGTCCCTAAACTTCTGTGCCTTAGTTTCCCCAGCTGTTTAAAAAATTGATTATTTACCTTCATTGCAGGACTATTTTGGGGATAAATATGTTACTTCCTTTTTTTAAAGGTACTCAAGTGTTGTACATGGAAGTGCAAGTGAGCTCTGTAAAACAAAGCCCTACACTCCTGTGACTTTCAAAAAGCGTGTTGAAGATGTTCATTCTGAGCCTCTTTTTAGGAAAGGTATCCAACAAGTAAATCCAGACACTCTTGGGGCAGGAGCTCCAGTTTTTGTGGGACGCAAAGTGCCCACCACACGGTATTTTATTGTTAACGAACATGAATCCCGCAAAAAGCTTCTCCGTTCCACTTCCCGGCTCCCAAGGCATTTCAGAATGGAGGAGTCAGGAGACATAGTTGAATTATATCCAAGGAACGTCAGAAGATATGTGGTTCGAACACCACACAGGACATACTTCCCTCACTTCAGTGAAGAGGAAGAGGAGGAGGAGGAGGAGGAGGAATTAAGGAGAGACTTGATAAGCAGATCCTACCGTCCACGCTCACTCTCAGATCTTCGCCCAGCATCCCGGTTTTACATTGGTGAACGTGTGGACAGTCAAATCCTTACTGGCAAGGATCTAGCTAAAGTGCACTACAAATCCTGGGATGATGGCTTTGAGCTAGAACGAGAGAGACCCCCACATTCCTACAAAAAGTCACACATGAAACATGTGGATCTTGATCAGCACTATCCAGAGCATCATGTGAAACCTAAATCCAAGCATAAACTCGAACAATCTCTAACAGAGTCGGATTCCATTTCCATTGGATCCAGCAGTGATCAGCAAACCAGCAGCAACGACCAATACATCCAAGTCATTCATAGTAAGGAGAAATATCTGAAATCTGGGGCAAAGCTTACCAAAAAGAAATCAAAGACCAGTGTTGACCTAAACATGTCTGAATCTAATGAACTGATATGTTCAAATGTCTAGGAAAATGCTCCATTTGTTTTGTGTTATGAACATATGTAGTTGTGGAGACCTTTTGGCTGCCATTTGAACCACAGAGGACTGTTGAAATATAGTCTTCTGAACGACAGTATATGCGACTGCTTGATGTGGAGAAAGCATTATTTAGCTTTCTGTTTAATTTTAATTGTACCCAAGTTAAGTACACATCACAGATGCATTACAAAAATCTGGAGAAGTATTTCTGCATTATTGCTCATTACTATACAGTAAAAATATATTGTAAAAATCAAATATGTACATGGGGCACCAGGAATAATTAAACCCATGCAAAAGTATGTCAGGAAGGTTTATTTTACCTTCTTCTAGCTCTCAAATATGTGCATAATCTTTCCAGTCCCAACTGATGATGCCATAGTTTGAAGATGTCTGTGTTATCCTAGGAAAAGGATATCCAGCCCATCTCTATGAAAATAAAGGCTTCGTGCCTACCGTACATTTTATAGTTGTGTGTCAGTCTAGCAGAAAGCTATGCTGTAGCTGGAACAGAAGTTATTGGCATGATTCAGAGGTTACTGGGTGAGGTTCCATTGCCGGCTTTATGCTCGCTCGCTCCCGCTCCCACCACCCACCCACCCACCCCTCCCTCTCACACACCCTCTTTTCCTCTCTCTGTCACACCCCTCCCTCCCTCTCTCTCTCTCACACCCCTCCATTCCTCACACCCCTTCCTCCCTCCCTCTCACCCCCCTCCCTCCTTCACACACACACACACACCTCCCTCCCTCCCTCTCACACACACTCCCCTCCCTCACGCACCCCTCCATTCCTCACCCCCTCTCCCACACACACACACACACCCCTTCCTCTCCCTCCCTTCCTCTCTCTCCCTCCCTCCCACACCCACACACACTTCTTCTCCCTCCCTCCCACACACCCACCTCACCCTCTTTTCCTCTCCCTCTCTCTCACACACCCCTCCATTCCTCACTCACACACACCCACCCTCTCTTCCTCTCCCTCCCCCTCCCACACCCTTCTTCTCCCTCCCCCCCACACACCCCCCACCCTCTCTTCCTCTCCCTCCCCCTCCCACACCCTTCTTCTCCCTCCCCCCCACACACCCCCCACCCTCTCTTCCTCTCCCTCCCCCTCCCACACCCTTCTTCTCCCTCCCCCCCACGCTCTCTTCCTCTCCCTCCCACACCCTTCTTCTCCCTCCCCCTCCCACACACCCCCCCACCCTCTCTTCCTCTCCCTCCCCCTCCCACACCCTTCTTCTCCCTCCCCCCCACACCCCCCCACGCTCTCTTCCTCTCCCTCCCCCCCCACACCCTTCTTCTCCCTCCCCCCCACGCTCTCTTCCTCTCCCTCCCCCTCCCACACCCTTCTTCTCCCTCCCCCCCACGCTCTCTTCCTCTCCCTCCCCCCCCCACACCCCCCACGCTCTCTTCCTCTCCCTCCCCCTCCCACACCCTTCTTCTCCCTCCCCCCCACACCCCCCCCACGCTCTCTTCCTCTCCCTCCCCCCCCACGCTCTCTTCCTCTCCCCCCCCCCACACCCCCCCACGCTCTCTTCCTCTCCCTCCCCCTCCCACACCCTTCTTCTCCCTCCCCCTCCCACACACCCCCCCACCCTCTCTTCCTCTCCCTCCCCCTCCCACACCCTTCTTCTCCCTCCCCCTCCCACACACCCCCCCACCCTCTCTTCCTCTCCCTCCCCCTCCCACACCCTTCTTCTCCCTCCCCCTCCCACACACCCCCCCACCCTCTCTTCCTCTCCCTCCCCCTCCCACACCCTTCTTCTCCCTCCCCCCCACCCTCCCTCCCACGCACACACCCCGCCCCTCCCTGTCCGCACGGGCCAGCTCGGGAAGAGGGGGGCGGGGCGGGGCGCGGTGCTGGGGGCGGGGCGAGCAGCCGGGGCCGCGCGGGGAGCAGCCCGCAGGGACCGAGCCGCGTCGCGCCCGCCACGCCGGGGCGCTGCTAAGCCGCCGCCGCCGCCGGGAGCAGAGGCTGGCGCTGGCGGCCCGTGCGCTGGGGAGGCCCGACTCCCTGCGCCCCTCCCAAGGCAGCGCCATCAGGGGAGTGGGAGGCGCGGGGCGCCTATCGGCGAGAGCCCGGCCCCCCCCCCCGTGGGCGGCGGCTCCTCCTCCGGCCGGCCCGCTGGAGCGCCGCAGCGGAGCCCGTCGCTCGCCATGGCTTACCAGGAGCGGGGCCGCTCGCTGGCGGACACCGTGCAGCTCTACCGGAAGGAGCCGAGCGGCTGGCGGAGCTGTAAGCGCACGGTGAGCAGGCGGGGCCCGGGCTCCGGAGCGAGGCCCCTGGGGCCATGGCGGCTCGGCCGCCCTTTCTGCCCCGGTTCTTGTTCCTCCCTCGGGGCAGGGCGGAACCGGTCACTGGTTCATCAGGGCTCGGCCGCCGGCGGGCGTTGGGTCCCCGGGGCAGCGTTCAAACCGTGGCCGGCCCCGCGGGGTTCTGGGTCCCGCTGCTGCTCTCTCTCGCTGGTCTTCCTGGGTGCCCATCACCCTCGTGTCTGGGCGCCAGTGACAAACAAGGCTCAGTGACTGGGGGACTTAGTCTGCCGGGGGCTGAGCGCCTCCTACCGCGGCCTGGAGTTGTTTCCCAGATTTCTGACTCTCCTGGTAAAGTATTGGCAGCTAACAGGACTTTGTTGCGACAGTTCAGACCTTCATGCAATTCTGCTACCTGTTAGCTCTGAGGGAGGATTTGTAATTAAAATCCTAGGAAGTTATTTTATTTGCCAGCCCTTTAGATGGGTCAGTAATCACTGACCAAGAAAGCGAGCCAGCACAGTTGCCAAGTTTCACGCGATAAATAAGCACCCGGACTTTCACAATAAGCCAAAAATCAAGCCAGTCCCATTTCAAAACAAGGCCAAAACAAGCCAGCCCCTAAGAACCCCAACACTCTATGTGACTAGATTCCCCCAGCATGCAGTCTGGAAGCATGGTGGGCCCACTGTGCACCCCTGCTTCCCCCCGGCCCTGCTGCCAGGAGCCAATCAAAAAAAAAAAAAAAAGGAAAAAGTTGCGACAAGCTACAAGCCAAACAATCTATAAGCCAAAAACTAGCTAACAAACAACTCACAAGCCAATTAAACCAAAAACAAGCCCAATTTCTGCGTTTTTTTAACGGGTTTGGCATGTCAACTAGCTAGCTGTGGCAAAGAGATTAGCTTGTTAATTGATACATGAAGTCTGAAGGCTGTCTTCGCTTATTTCACTTTTGATAGAATGAAGTTTCAATTTATTGGAGACCATCAGTTGAGTTTTCTGGCAACATGTAAGTAAGGTATTCAAAAATTACGGGGGTGAGGGGGGGGGTGTCTGTGTGTGAGTGAATGAATAACTCTTGCCTGTTAGGGGTAAAGGAGCAGGAGAAAAATGGAAAGTTAATTTTAGTTTCATGTTTGTTTTCCTACAGATACAAAGGAGATGGAATAGTCTCTGCAAGTCCTGAGGTTGTCTGGGAGTGCTTAAAACCAGAAGCTGGTGGACTTAGAACAAAGTGGGACCAAAATGTGAAGGACTTTGAGCTGATTGAAACTATTAGTGATGTAAGTTCCGTGAAAATGTTAAGGAGCAATGTGGTTAAATTCCCATCACATCACGTAACTCCAGAGTTGTATTGTTTTATCATGCTTACTCTCATAAGTGTTCATAATATTTTAAACAATAGTTATTGGTAAAAGAAGGTAAACTTAAAAAAATAAAATATACACATCTTTGTTTAACTAATGAAGAGGTTTATCACCACCCAACAAATGCAGTCATTTATATATTTAACTCACAGCCTTTAGTTCAAGGCATTTTGCCTCCACAGCACATACTGCATTGAACTCATCCTGCCTTTCTTCAGTACCTAAGCACACCAGCATGAGTGCAGAAAACATTCAATTGAATTTCAGAGTCTTTTATTTTTATCAGCTTGTGAGAATCTTCACGTTACTTAGAATTAAATACAAAAAGATACATTTGTAAACCACTTATGATAGAGTCTTCCATTCTGTATTTACAGACTTGTCCAGCTTATACAAACATTCACCATTGTGGTGGAGCAGATGTTTAGATACAAGGGAACTGTGTTAAATTTCCTGTGGGATAACAGATCTATGCACCAAGTTTGATGCAACAAAGTTGTTATCTCCCTGAAATTGGAGTTTATAAATAACTACATCTATGAGTATATCTGTGGGCGACTCTCTTCTTAAAGAGCATTGTGTTGCTTGTTCTTATGGCATTGGATCCACCTCTCATCACTCCATTTTTCCCGTAAAAATGCCCTTGAGTCAAGACTTAGTGGATACATTTATTCACGCTAAATAGTAAGTTATTCTACAAATTTGTGCAATTGAAATAAATGGCACTGCTTGTCAAGTAAGCATGATAACAGATATCACAATCTCTTAATTATGTTAAAAGCACATCACTGCATTTATGTTACATATACAGTGTAATTTAACGCTGTTTGTATTTTGTAGACTGTCTCTGTATGCAGAACTGTTACCCCATCAGCCTTCATGAAGATTATTTCTCCAAGAGATTTTGTAGATGTGGTGCTAATTAAGCAGTATGAAGACGGGACTATAGCATCTGCTGGTAAAATAGTTAAATTTCCAATCCATTTATATTATATTGTATTATATTTTATATTAATAGTAAGTTAGTGAATATAACTGAAAATCTTCCAGGATATATTCTTTTTGTTTTTCAAAATATATATGTTTGTTGCATATACAATAAAAATCTTGGTCAGAAGATGCTTAGTCAATAGTTATTAGAATGCATTAGTGCTTAATTACATCATTATATATAGAATATCAGCAATATTTACACTCTTCAGTCAGTGATTATACCATTTGCCTATTGTTCTTTTTCACAGTGTCCTTCTGAGAAGGAATAGATACTTCAGTTAGTATTCAGCTGTCTAAATTTTTTAGAGCTTGTAGAAGTGCCTAAGAAAGTCCCTTTGGAGGCATTGCTTCTGATCACTTCATAAGATGTACCGAAAGCTGTTAAATTTTGCTTAACTAAAGCCAGTGAAGAGATGTGCCCCTAGAGTACCCCACTAGTGATTAGTTTTCCTGCAGAGAGCAACTATTTCAAGCTGCTGCTACTAGGTGCATATATTCATCTTTCTTTCTTCACGTTCATTTACATCTTTCATTAAGTCTTAAGTCAAGAGTGTCAATGCCCCACAATGCCTCTTTGGATCACCAGGCAGGAATCTCTCTCTCTCTCTCTCTCTTATTATAGATAGATATGTGCAGTGAGCCCATACCTTCCCAACAGGCCAAGAGAGGGACATCTTTGTGAAATGCATTTATCTTACTTTTAGATTAAAGTGCAAGCAACTCAAGTTACTATTAAAACACTGTGCTGCCATAATACTGTACAAGCCCAATAGATGATGTGACACAGCTCTGTCCTTGCCTCCGTGGGTCCCATGTTTCCTGGCGGATTTCGCTAGCCTCAGAGGCTCACTGTGACCCTCCATGTAACCCTTCTTTAGAGACAAGGGTCACAGTCTACTGAGCCATTTTCATCATAAGCCAGCGAGGGAGGTGAGGAGAAGTTATTCTTCCTTGCACAGTCTGTTGTCTCCCAGTCTCAGCAATTAATCAGGGAGCAAAGGTGGGGGGGGAAGCCCAGGCCCACCCTCCACTCCAGGCTCCAGCCCAGGGACCCTAATGGTATCAGCTATGGTAGCTGACCTTTTAGAAACATGACATGTACAATTCCCTGGGCTGCTTCCCCTACAGCAGCCCTCACTTCCTCAAGCTCCACTTCACCTTACCTCAGGACCTCCTTCCTTGTGCCTGATATGGTGTGTACTACTCAGCCTCTTCAACCGCACAACTTCTTCCCACAGTTCCTGACATGCACACCCACCTGACTGGGAGGCTTTTAACTAGTTTCAGCCAGCCCCTGATTGGCTTCAGGTGTCCCAATCAACCTAGCCTTCTCCCTGCCTTCTGAAAAGTTCTTAATTGGCCCCAGGTGTCTTAATTGACCTGGAGCAGCTGCCATTTCACTTATCCTGGTACCAGGGATTTGTTTAGCCTGGAGCTAATATATCTATCTCCCACTACTCTTCCATAGACATCTGGCCTTGCCCTGTCACATATCCCCCCCTCCCCCGCTCAACGCCATAGAGTTGGGCAACTTGGGATGCCAGGCAGTATGCTCGTGACAGACCATCAGCATTGCCATGGTGGCATCCAACCCTGTGCTGTATGCGGAACTGGAATGGTTAGAGGGATAAGAACCACCTGGTGACCCTTGCATTCTTTTCTTTATTCCGCTGCATTCACTGGAGGGGTGCATGGTCCGTCACAAGAGTAAATCGCTGGCCTAAGAGGTAATAACGCAGTGTCTCCATAGCCCATTTGACAGCAAGGCATTCTCTCTCGACTACTGCATATTTATATTCTCTTGGGAGAAGCTTTCTGCTTAGGTAGAGGATTGGGTGTTCCTCTTCTCCCACCATTTGCAACGGAACTGCTCCCAACCCCACCTCGGAAGCATCTGTTTGTAAAACAAATTCCCTATTAAGGTCCGGGGCTATGAGTACGGGGCCATTACAGAGGGCCGTCCGAAGGTCTGTAAATGCCCCCTCTGTTGCGTCGGTCCACTTTACCATGTCTGGACCTCAGGCCTTCATCAGGTCCGTTAGGGGACTTGCCCTAGTGGCAAAGTGGGGAATAAACGGTCGGTAGTAGCCTACCACGCCTAGGAATGCGCAGACCTGCTTCTTTCGGGTTGCCTGGGGCCAGTTTTGAATTGCCTCTAGCTTATTCGTTTCGGGCTTCACTATGCCCCTTCCCTCAATATATCCCAGGTACCTAGCCTCTGCTAGCCCTATGGCACATTTAGTGGGATTAGCAGTGAGGCCAGCCCGCCTTAAGGTGCGCAGTACTGCCTCAACTTTCTCCAAGTGGGTTCCCCAGTCTGGCGTATGGATGACGACACCATTTAGGTATGGAGCTGCATAACTAGGATAGGGGCGCAGCAGCTTATCCATGAGGCACTGGAAAGTGGCTGGGGCCCCATATAGCCCAAAAGGGAGGAAGGTGTACTGGAATAGCCCATCCGGGGTAGAGAATGCTGTCTTTTCTTTAGCTTCTTTGGTCAGAGGAATCTGCCAGTACCCTTTTGTCAGATCCAGTGTAGTCAAGAATTGGGCACTACCCAGTCGGTCAACCAATTCGTCAATGCGCAATGCGTGGTATGGGGTATGCATCAAACTGGGATATTTCATTCAGTTGGCGAAAGTCATTACAGAATCTCATGGTACCGTCAGGTTTAGGCACTAGAACAATTGGACTGGACCACTGACTGTAAGATTCTTCAGTAACCCCTAATTCTAACATTTTCTTTACTTCGGCCTTGATTTCCTCTCTTTTGGCTTCCGGGATTCAGTAGGGTCTCAATGTTACCTTGGCTCCGGGGATCGTGCAGGTACGATGATAGGTCTCAGTCCGGCCTGGTTTTGCAGAGAACACATCTCTGTTGCAATTAATCACATCGGCTGCCTCGATCTTTTGGATTGGCGTCGAGTCGGATAATATCCTCACTTGCTCATGTAAGTTATCCTCCTGGGGAAGGATCTCCTGCATGACTAATCATGTCTCTCAGTCGTGCCAAGGTTTTAGGAGATTGATGTGGTAAATTTGCTCCGACTTCCAGCGGCCTGGCTGCCGCACCTTATAGTTCACCTCTTCCACGGCTTCGATTATTTCGTAGGGTCCCTGCCACTGGGCCAACAGTTTACTTTCTGCTGTGGGCACCAGTACTATCACCCGATCCCCTGGTTGGAACCGTCGAAGCTTCACTTGGTGGTTATAATGGGTTCGTTGGGTCTCCTGTGCTCTCTCCAAGTGTTCCCATACAATGGGCGTAACTCGGGCTATCCGATCTCTCATCTGCAGTACATGCTCAATTACGTTCCTTCCGGGATTTGGCTCCTCTTCCCAGGCTTCTCTGGCTATATCCAATATGCCCCGAGGGTGGCGCCAATATAGTAGTTCGAATGGAGAAAAACCCGTGGAGGCCTGCGGAACCTCCCGGATGGCGAACATGAGGTAAGGCAATAGGGTATCCCAGTCTTTCCCATCCTGGCTCACCACTTTCCTGATCATGGCCTTGAGGGTCTTTTTGAACCTTTCCACAAGGCCATCTGTTTGTGGGTGGTATACAGAGGTCCGTAGGGCTTGTACATGGAGCAATGAACAGAGATCTTTCATCAATTTGGACATGAAAGGTGTCCCTTGATCAGTTAGTATTTCCTTGGGTAGCCCAACCCGGGCAAAGATCTGTACTAGCTCCTTAGCTATTGTCTTGGAAGCTGTGTTGTTGTGCAGGGGAACAGCTTCCGGGTACCGGGTTGCATAGTCCAGTACAACAAGCACATGTTGGTGGCCCTGAGCTGTCTTCTCTAGGGGCCCTACCAGATCCATGGCTATCCGTTCAAAAGGAACTTCTATTATTGGAAGAGATATCAAAGGAGCCCACAACTGCGGGCGAGGGCTATGTAACTGACACTCCGGACAAGAGGTGCGGCATCGCCGGACATCTTCATGTACTCCTGGCCAGAAGAACCTCCGCAGGATCCGTGCCTGGGTTTTCTCTACCCCAGGTGTCCTCCAAACAGGTGACTGTGGGTGAGACTCAAATATGGCTTTTTGATGTTTTCGTGGCACCAGAAGTTGTTGTATCTCTTGCTCCTGCATTTGCAGCACGCGGTACAAGACATCTTTCTTCACTATAAAGTAAGGTCTGGGACCCTGGATTTTCCCATCCACGAGTATCCCATCGATCTCGGCCACCTCTTTCCTGGCGTTATCATAGCTGGGTCCTCCACCTGGTCCCGCCCAAAAGTCTCTGTCCCGGGACTAACCTGCCCAAGCTCCCAGGGGCCGGCTTCTGCTTCTTCCAACGGCTCGCCGCCGTCATGGCTGGGGGCAGCTTCTGGCTCACCTTCTGTGATGGAAGTTTCTGTGTTGGCTGCTCGTGTCCATCTGCCTACTAGGGAGGTCTTCTGGTCCTGGGTCAGGATCCGGGTTCCCAAGGCCTTTGCGGCCTTCCTCTCCTTTTTTGTCTTCCGGGTCTTTTGGGGGGCTGAGAACAGATCCTGAGAAATCTCAGCGAACATCATCTTCCCACAGCTCCTGACATGCACACCCACCTGATTGACTGGGAGGCTTTTAACTAGTTTCAGCCAGCCCCTGATTGGCTTCAGGTGTCCCAATCAACCCAGCCTTCTCCCTGCCTTCTGGAAAGTTCTTAATTGGCCCCAGGTGTCTTAATTGACCTGGAGCAGCTTCCATTTCACTTTTCCTGGTACCAGGGATTTGTTTAGCCTGGAGCTAATATATCTATCTCCCACTACTCTTCCATAGACATCTGGCCTTGCCCCGTCACAATGTCTTTTGAAGTGCCTTGATGTACAGTCCGTACCAGCAGAAATCATTCCTATAATGCATGCAGTACTTTGATTTATAGATTTGATGCCCAGAAAGGAATTTTATGATCACCATGCATAATACAGGCCAAAGAACCTCAACCTCAAGAATCTTAGATTAGCTTTCATCGTAAATGCTTGTCAGCTGGTGGTGTTTACTGTGGTAGAAAACTTTTACTGTTACAGTGATTTTTTTTTTCTTATAGCAACCAATGTGGAACATCCACTCAGTCCTCCCCAACCCACATACGTGAGAGGGTTTAATTATCCCTGTGGCTGTTTCTGTATACCTGTTCCAGGGTAAGAAGTCTATTTGAATATTACATATGCTGTACTTGAAAGTCCTATCCATCGCTATCGTGTGTGTGTGTGTGTGTGTGTGTGTGTGTGTGTTAATGTGCACCATTCAATAAAGAACCCTCTGGCAGTTACTGGTTTATATCTGGTTGTGGCTGGGTAGACATTGTCATTAAAACTGAGTGATGTTCAGTGCCCTACGTGAAATGAGTTAGTCTCTTTTTTCCATTTCCTAGTGGACATCTGTTAACATTACAGAAACTATCTCACAGTGGGTATCCTCATTGGCATTTTTAGCTGAAAAGCCAAGGATTAAGAATCTGACTCAGTAGAGCAAATAAACATGTGCTTAACTTAAGGTATATGAGTAGTCCCACTGACTTCAATGAGACAATTCACATATTTAAAGTTCCGCACATACTTAAGTGCTCTGCTGAATCATTCCTAAATTAATTGGGAAATTTACTATCCTTTCCTTGTAGGGGTAGGTAAAGGCACACTGATGGGAGAGTAATTGGGAAGTTTACTTTGTGCCCATTCTATGGAAAAAGCATTGAAATATTTGTCCACAGATAACGCATAACCCAAATATAAGAAATCTTATAAAGTTCTTAATATTTTACACTTCTGTTTGTAAGATGACTTGCACTTGTGTTGTTTTTCCAGGGTACCAGACAAGACCCAAGTCCTTACTTTCTTTCAGACTGATCTTGGTGGCTATCTTCCCCAGACTGTAGTGGACTCATTCTTTCCGAGCAGCATGGCTGGATTTTACAGAAATCTGTCCAAAGCGGTAAAGACAGTGAAAACTTGACCAGCATTTTCTCAGAGGAAATACGAGTCTCGTTGCTGAGACTTAGAAGGGAGGGTTAGAAAAGCTATGATTGGTGGCATTATAGATTAGATTAAGATAAAAATGGAAGAAATGATGGGATCAGAAACTGACCTACAATGCCTTTCTAACAATATAGATAGGTAGGAAAGTTAATGTGGGAACAGTTCCTGGTCTCAAAGTCCATTTTTAATTTAGGATTTATTATTTTTGTACCTGCCTTTCTGTTTAAAAATGCACTACCTTGTGATACTGTATTTTTGTAACTAAGTGACATTATTCCAGCAGTATTCTAGAGGAAATTCTGCTGCCCCCTCCTGGAGGAGAAGCCACACTTCAGGCCTGTTTATGATCATACTTCATCTGTTTCAGAGTAGCAGCCGTGTTAGTCTGTATTCGCAAAAAGAAAAGGAGTACTTGTGGCACCTTAGAGACTAACAAATTTATTAGAGCATAAGCTTTCGTGAGCTACAGCTCACTTCATCGGATGCATTTGGTGGAAAATACACCAAATGGTATTTGGTGGGGAGATTTATATACACACACACAGAGAACATGAAACAATGGGTTTTATCATACACACTGTAAGGAGAGTGATCGCTTAAGATGAGCCATTACCAGCAGGTGTGGGGTGGGGGAGGAAGAAAACCTTTTATGGTGACAAGCAAGGTAGGCTATTTCCAGCAGTTAACAAGAACATCTGAGGAACGGTGGGGTGGGGGAGAGAAATAACATGGGGAAATAGTTTTACTTTGTGTAATGACTCATCCATTCCCAGTCTCTATTCAAGCCTAAGTTAATTGTATCCAGTTTGCAAATTAATTCCAATTCTGCAGTCTCTCGTTGGAGTCTGTTTCTGAAGTTTTTTTTGTTGAAGAATAGCCACCTCAGGTCTGTAATCGAGTGACCAGAGAGATTGAAGTGTTCTCCAATTGGTTTTTGAATGTTATAATTCTTGACGTCTGATTTGTGTCCATTTATTCTTTTACGTAGAGACTGTCCAGTTTGACCAATGTACATGGCAGAGGGGCATTGCTGGCACATGATGGCATATATCACATTGGTAGATGCGCAGGTGGTTCCAGGTGCAGGGGCAATGGGACTCTGCAGAGGGTTCCAAGTGAAGGTGGTTGGGGCTCAGCAGCGGGTCTGGGTGTGGGGACTCAGTGGGGGGGGAGTCTGGGTGTTGGAGGAGTGGGGCTTGGGGATCCAGGTACAGCTAGCTGGGGTTCAGTGGGGTGGAGGTCGGTGTGGTGGGCTCATCAGGGAGATTCAGTTGCAGGGGGTGGTCTGGGTGCAGAAATGGGGGTCTGGATGCAGGGGTTTAGATTCAGCGGGGTGAGGTTCGGGTATGGAGGGTTCTGGGGCATCTGGGTGTACGGGGTGAGGCTTGGGGGGCAGTGTCTGAGTATGGGGGGTTTGATGCAGGAGGCTGGGCAGACGGGAGCAGTTGCCTGTACAGCGACCCCTCCCCTGCGGCTGCGGAGTGATGCAGGTAGGAAGCAGGAGAGGATGCTGAGCTTCCTACAGCCAGGGAAGGTTTCTGGGGGTGGGTCTTGCAGCTAATCCTGGTTCAGGGTAAGAGCCACTATAGTGATTTACCTCTCCACGAACTGCTCCGGGTGCCTGAAGTGATGTGCCTGCACTGCTAGGGAAGGGTGTGTGACCACTCTTGCAGCTTCCCTTTGCTTTCCTGTCAGAAAGTCATTTTTCTGCAGGGAAGCAAAGAAATCTCCAGGGGACATGAATTGTACGCAGTGGTGCAGAATTCCCCCAGGAGTAAAACCAGGAGCAGCTCTGCTGAAGTCAATGAAGTTCCACCAGTATAAGTGAGATCCAAGGGAGCCCTGTTATATCTCAGATTCTACCTAATGACCCATATGAAACAATGTTCCTTTCTGAAGGGGGAGAGCTAGCTCCTTTGCTACTGACATCAATATAGTTTGAGATATTACATTGGGACCAACCCCAAAAATGGGATAGACCACAATAAATTGGGTAGGTGAGAACCTATGGACCCAATCATTCTAGACTATAAGGGCCTGATTCAGCATGCACTGAAGTTCAGCTGAGTTCAGTGCTAATGTTAAGCATATACTTAGGTGTTATGCTGAATCAGGGCCGAATATCCTCAACCAATTCACAGATCTCTGGGCCTTGTCCTCTCCCATCATCCCCTTTCTACCAAAAAATTCTGATTTACAAATTGTCAGAAACCAAACTGCACTGACATAATGGCAATAAATAAAGAGATGTATTGAAGCATTTTACTTGTCATTTTTCTAACTGCATTTGAAATGATCATGCATTTGAACAATTTTCCAATATGTTGTTGAAAGTGTTGTGAACTCGTGAATCGTCCTTTCTGTAAAGTGTTACGGACTAATCTTGACTGACTTGTTCATAAAAGTAAGACATTCTTGTTTCCTTCTCCAAGATGGACACACCTCAGGGCATATTTTAGGAAATCAGCTATTTATGTAAAATACAGTGATGTGTGCAGTCTTCAAAGATATTTATGTATTTGGTTACTTAGGTAATGTCAGAAGTTATTATAAACAGCATACTATTCATTTATCCTTTTACAAAAGAAAAAATGATCATTTGTGATTGTGGAGTTGGAAACATGTAAATCAGGTTGCAATTGTAATGCTTTTACTTTATTATGTATTTAATTATGTTAATACATTTAAATTTCTGTTCATGTGTTGTGGTTTGTGGGACATTTGTGTACAAATATTTCCACTGTAGTTTTTAATGTATGTAATAGAATTTTAGGGAAGGAGGGTTAAATTTAGTTTCTTTTGTGACTGAGATTTTTAAAACTTGCCAGTGTGTGTTGCAAATTAAATAAAATATTTTCTGTTTCACATTTTTGTTCTTCTGAATTATCCTTTAACTCTGTCATAGTGTCCCCTCAACTCCCATTGCCAATGAGACTTAAAGGAGCTCTGCACCTTTCAAGATCGCTCTGTGCTCTCTTGGGGCTTTAGGCCAAATCTGTGAGGTTGGGAATGCCCGTAGCTGCTCAGACACTATGGAGATGGCTGCAGGATGAGGTAGATATTTTAGTGATGGGGGTGGGTACCCAGCATTTTGCAGGATTGAGCCCTTCAGCTGTTGTCTAGTCCTGGTTTTTTTGTTTGTTTGTTTGTTTTTAACTTAGACTGCTGCATAGTGCAACTATGAAGAATGACAAGTGCTTCTGTGAGAGAGAGGTTTGGGACCCTGTGCTGCAAAGGCTTATGTTCGTGCTTAACTTTACACACCTTGAGTAGTCCTACTGACCTCTCACTGTGCATAAAGTTAAGCATGTGTGTAAGTCTTTGCAGGGTGAGGGCCTTGTGTTTTTTAAGTACCCAAAAGATCAAGGGTTTATCTAAACCTTAGGCCTGATCCAACCACCTTCACTCATACCTGTAGTCCTTTTGAGGTCAATGGCATTACACATGAGTAAATATTACTCAGATGGACAGAACCAGAATCTGAATAATTTAAAGGATCAGTCCTGTGAGGTGCTGAGCACACTCGGTTCAATAGGATCTGAGGGTGTTCAGCCCATCACAGGACTGCTCCATGAGCCCTCTATTCTGCCAAAGTAGGCTGGAAATTTGTAAGTACTGGCTGTCTTGTAAGATTTCTGGGACTTCCTGCTTTTGGGGGAGACTGGAATACTGGGAGACACTTCGGTTTTACATGGGACATTGGCATTCCTGCTTCTGGTCTCTGCCAGAACCAGGAAATGCAGAAGTTCAGAAACCTAAAAGACTGGTAGCCAGGAGAGGGAGGAGCAGACAGGTGATCAGAAATTATTACAACCTTTGAAAAGCTTGGTTCAAGTTTTGGATGATTTTTTTTGTTAATGACTAAAGATGATGCTAGTTCAGGCCACCCTGTACAAGGACTGTTATCTAATACAATCTCTCAGGCTTTCTGAGCAAGGCTGTGAAAACCCACAAAAAGAGTTTGACCTGGCTTTTGCAGACTTGAGCCAGAACAGAACTAAAGAGCTCAGGGCCTGCTTCACTGTACAGCTGCTAAAGTGACCACTGATTCAGATTTTTCGTGTTACTTGTATCAGTGGCTCTCAACCTTTCCAGACTCCTGTACAGGAATCTGATTTGTCTTACGTACCCCTGAGTTTTACCTCACTTAAAAACTACTTGTTTACAAAACAAACAAAAATACAGAAGTGTCACAGCTCACTATTACTGAAAAACGGCTTTTTCATTTTTACCATATAATTGTAAAATAAATCAATTGGAATATAAATATTGTACTTACATTTCAGTGTATAGTATCTAGAGCAGTATAAACAAATCACTGTATGAAATTTTATTTTGTACTGACTTTGCTAGTGCTTTTTGTGTAGCCTGTTGTAAAATTAGGCAAATATCTAGATAAGTTGATGTCCCCCCTAGAACAGAGGTGGGCAAACTACAGCCCGCGGGCCAGATGTGGCCCGCGGGACTGTCCTGCCCGGCCCCTGAGCTCCCAGCCGAGGAGGCCCTTCCCTGCTGTCCCCCCTCCCCCGCAGCTACACCGCCGCACAGGCAGTGCGGCTTGTGCCCGCCCACCTCCCCGGCTTTCTAATAAGCCTGTCCTGTTTCTCTGAGCGGCTTGGGGGGGGATGGAAAGGGGCGGGAGGTCCTGCGGTGCAATTAGGGGACAGAGGGCGGTTGGATGGGGTGGAGGTTCGGGGGTGGGGTCAGGAGACAGGGACAGGGGGTGTGTGGTTGGGGTGGGGTCCCGGGAGGGGCGGTTAGGGGATAAGGAGCAGGGGGTGTTGGATGGGTCAGGGGTTCTGAGGGGTGCAGTCGGGGCAGGAATAGGGGTCAGGGGCCAGGCTGTTTGGGGAGGCACAGCCTTCCCTACCCAGCCCTCCATACCGTTTTGCAACCCTGATGTGGCCATCAGGCCAAAAAGTTTGCCCACCCCTGCCCTAGAAGACCTCTGTATTCCCTTAGGAATACGCATACTCCTGGTTGAGAACCACTGATCTGTATGGACAGCTGCTTTAAAAATGTTGATCCTCCTGTATACACACTGCGGAAATGATATTTACTTAGAAGTGGCTAACCAGATGAGATTTCACATTTGGGGAGAGAGAGAGAGGGCGCTAAACAGGAAATTGTAAAATATGTACTGTGCAAAAAAAAGGAAATCATGACTTGACTAGACTCTTGTATTGCTTATCTTCACATCGCCTATTGCTACAATATTTCTTTTGGCTGTTGATTAAAGAATAACAATTGCTTTTGCCCTTTAGGATTAACACTATGGTATGTAATAATCAATGATCTTAATGTTATGTCCCTATATTAACAAAGCAGGTCTGAGAAGACCAAAAGGCAAAGAGGCATTGTCTTGACCAAACTAAGCAGCAACTTTAATCTCTCATAAGACAACTCTTTGGAGCAAGGACTGTCCTTTTGTTCTGTTTATACAGCATCTTTCTGATAAGACCCTGGTCCATGACTGGGGATCCTGGGTGCTCTGATAATACAAATCCTAGTGATAATGCAGTGTTAGGTGCATGTACACAATAAGAGACTTATTTTGAAAACTTGGGGCCGACATATGCAAAAACTTGTCTCCGTGTTTAAGGCCATTGCATATTTTAAAAATAACAAAACCTCTTAAAATTCTACTAGCAGTGGTAACAGTGGAACAATCCGTGGTTGGTGCTGCTTTCAGCAACATCTCTTTAAACAAATGGGGGGAAATAATTGGTCTGTTGAACCATGGATTCTGATGCTCTTAGGGGTTTTGTTTTGTTTTTTGGTCATTCGTATTGGTCATACATTCATTTACTGTATATGAACTAGCATGAATCACAGAATTTGTTCCCCTCTTGTCTTTTAGTTTTAGCACAATAATAAATTAAGTAAATAAGTTATGGTTGCATTAACTTTTTGTTCGTTTAAATTCTATTGTAAGTGATAGAAATATATAGAGAAGATCAAGGAGGTAATATCTTCCAGGGCACTGTACTAGTAGGTATTGAAGACTGGTCAATTTTTGGGTATACGTACAAACCCTGACAAAGATTCTGTAGTACGCTATCAATGTTTACACAGCACTCTCCATTTGAAGCAATGGCATGCCTTGTGTAACCATCAATGCCAGATCTGTCCCCAAGGTATTTAGTATTTCCAGTCACCAACTGGCTCAACAAGCCTTAAATCCCATAAGCAATCATTGATATTTTCATTTTAAATACTAATGTAGTGATGTTAAAAATTACACAAACTATATATTCAGATAACCAGGTTCAGGTCTAAATGTCCTTGTTGCTCTGGCCCAGATTTTTAAAAGCATTTAGGTATTGCTTTGCTGAGTGTTGCAAGGCCTAAGTGACTTAGGAGCCCAAGTCTCATTTTCAGAGGTGACTTCGACACTTAGGGACCCATTGACTTGTAATGAAATGTAGGCTGCTAAGTGACTTTTGATGACTGAGGCTCCTGCATCATTTAGGCATTGCAGCGCTGAGCAGAGAAATCCCTGAATGCCTTTCAAAATTCTCAGCCCTGCACTTAGGATATTTTTAATTCACAACACAATGCCTGGGCATTGTGAGGGCTTTTCAGATTCTTGTTTCATAGTAAATACTGTGCTGTGATACAATGTTCTTCAGATGCATGTGCTTAATTTCCCACTCAGGCAAATGAGATTTGCATCTATATTAGCTTGATTCTCTACTCTGTCCGATTTAGGGGTGGGGGCGTTGCAGGGAACCAGTCACAACTCCAGGCTTCAGAGCTGCTTGGCCACTAAGCAAATGATTGCTGTCCATGTGCTGGAAGCTATGGGGAGGGAGATTTAGGAGCCAACCATTTCTATTCTGCACCCACTGTTATGCAGTCCCCAGCTAGGGTTTGTGGTCAGTCTCTGGAGCAGGACTGAGACTCTGCCCTACGGTTTTGGCCTGTTTCTAATTTTCATTAAATTTGGTGGTTAAATTAACTTTGCACAGTAGTCTGTGACACCATCAAATGGATTTACATAGGATAGAGAGTACTGCAATTTTCACACATTTTATTACACTCATTATATTAAGACCTTTTTTTAGCATTCTACAATTTGCAACAGCTGCTTATGAATATTGTAAAAGGAATTGTATATCCTTCTCTTATTCTGGACAACTTGCTTTGAGATTGCAAAGAGACCTGTAAAACTTGCTACATGCTTATCTCCACTTTCACAATATTGGTGCTGTGTTGGTAAATGGCTTTAAGTAATGAAGTGTTATGGGTGGGTTTGTTTTAATACTGGCAGCAGTTTCATACTTCTCCTTGCAAAGTTTCAGATGATGTGGTGGTAACAGAACTTGGATTTTTCCTCTTGATGACAGCAGTGATGGGCCCATCAGGTAATGCCTTGATGATATTCCAAGCTTCAAAACGGGTGAGTCCTTGCATAACAGTTGTGTGCACTTGCAGTAGCTCATCACCAGGCTGAACAGTGTTGCTCTGTTCTGGTGCAATTCCTGTGGGGAGAGAATGAATTTACTTAAGTTCTTCTGTGTGGAGAAATCTTTGTTGTTGTTGTAATTATGGATAGCTGTACTAGGATATTACATGGAAGATGTGCACATCTGATGCACAAATGGGAGAATCAAGTATTTGCCACAGTGCAAATGCAGCGATCTCTAAACCACTGAACATATTGTGGACAAGTGCCCCCTCTTTTCATTTCCAGGAGGTATAGCAAAAGCGCACTCTGCGTCTTTGGAAGGCCTCAAATGGATTTCAGACCTTTCTGCTAACTTGTAAATGTTGCCATTTCCATGCAAAAAAAGAAGTGTGTTTCTGTATAAATGGTATAAAATGCGTCTGGTCTAATTCCAGAGCAAGGAATTCATCCTGCACAAAAAAATGTAATGCTGCAGTTTCAATAAAAATTATCCTGGGCTGGATCCTCATCTGGTAAAGATCAGTCAATGGAACTACTCCAGTTTACTGCAGCTGAGGATCTGACTGTGAGTGTGTGTGTATAATATATATATATAAAAGAGAGAGAGAGTGTGTTTAAACACCTCTACCTTTAAAAATCCTGTTGATGATGATGGGTTTATCTCCATGGATGGAGCCTTTCCCTCCTTCCAGACTGAATCCTAAGCCAACAGGTGTCTTTTCCAGAGTTACAGTGCAGATTGTGTCTTCAGTTGCTGGAAAGGAATAGAATGGTATCGGAGGGGGTACAAAATATTCTGAAAAGTGAGAACATCTGAACAAAGAATGAGTTTTTGTTTGTTCAATTTTGTATAGGCATGTAAATGATAGAGCAAAACAAGGCAGAAAATGACAATTTGCTTCATCTTTTTGGTCACCGTAAAGTTAATTGCTCCTACAGAAGGTTATGGCGGGGGAGGGGGATGTATCTTTTATGTATTGAAATCTGAGCCTAATGAAAAGGTTGGATTTAATATAAACGGCATTTTCTTGAATTACATAAACATGCTAGAGACACATTAACATTTCCACATACTGTATATATTCCAAAATTAAGTGTTCAGTACAAGTGACCTGATGGTAATATTAAAACTAATATTACCTAAACAGCCAGTAATGTTTATTTGGGGTATGTAAATATGATTACAAAACTCTGACTTCTGAAAAAGAAATCCTAAGAACAAAGATGATTCTACAAAACTGTATGTCCTCCATATGTTTTGAATATAGCCAGCTGGTGTGTTGGAGGCCAGAGTATGATTTAGGTAATCTGAAGAAAGTATCCTTTCAAATAAAATATTTTTCACAACACAGGAACTTTTAGGGGCTTGAAATGAAAGTTCATTACTACTCACATGAGTAGCCATTATACATACAGTTAGTCCTGTTAACTATGCTGGACATTATCTGAATTTTTTCAGAACCTCATTTTGAGGAATCTTGCTTTTTGGTGTAGTTTAGTGAATTATGTAACGTGTATATATAACTTCTTAGTAAAACTAACAGATTTATAATATCTTTATTATTGCATTTTTCCAGCATACCTTTCCCCCACCAATATTAATTGATTTTTTGTTCATACGCAGCCGAGCCCCAAATCAGCATCTACCACATAATTATACAAAATAAAATAGCATATGTTGTTTTGCATGAAATTGTCAATATTTTATGTTACAAAGTTGCAACTCTGATTTATACTGAAGACTGCATAGATTTCAATCTGTAATTTCATAATGATTATTTATATATACACCTAGAATCCTGATCCGGCTGATAGATTTTGCAGGACTGGGACTTAGGACAGCAGAGAGCAGTATCAACTGAGTAACAGGTTGTTTAAAGCCGACTTCCCGGATTTTTAAACAGTTGTACAACTTTTAATCACAACTCCAATATTTGTCTAGATAAATCCCATGCAACCCTTTGTAAAGGGCAAGGATTCTGTGGTGGTGAGAACAGGGAGGTATATAAATATCTAGATAGGTAGTGGATGTGATTTAATGCAGGATTAAAGTACTCACTAGCTTCTGTTGAGGTTTCACTTTCTGTAGAATACGTAGTAGAGTCAACTGAAACATTAAGACTTTTTTCTTCCTCTTTAGCTTTTTTAGTCACTACGACAGCTTGCCTTAGTGGTCGAGCCTGGCGCATGATTGCCAAGGCATCATTGTGAGTGGCACCTTTAAGAGACTTTCCATTAATGGATAAGACTTCATCTCCTTTCTGGATAGTTCCTTCCTGAGATGCTAGTCCATTAGGAAATACTCTGTGAACCTATTAGAGACCCCAACCACCACAAAAAAAAAGAAGACGTGACTAAATCTCACAGTTAGTAAAGTTTAAATGTGACACATTTTCATTTCTTAGCAAGAAAGAAAGCTGATTTTTAAGGATCATGTATTGTAACTGTTGTGGTAGAAGCCTATTAAGATGCAGGAGATACTGGATGGCTTGTAGCTGGTACCACCTTATGCTATCAACCATCAGATTTCACAGAGTCTAACCAGGTCAGTCATCTTGTCCTAAACCTGCACCATTGACTTAAAGAGAGAGAGAGAGAGAGAGTTAGGAGTCTGAAAAGAGGGATTGGTTATTTAGTAGGTGACCATCTTCCTCTGAGTCCATGCTAAATCTATGCTGCAGTAGATATTGTGCTCCTGAAGGCCTTGATCACTACTGATGATTAAATATCCCATTGCACTTAAAATAGGCATGTTAATCCCAGTTTTCTGGCAACATTCCATTCCAGTTTGCTAATTATCTTCTGCAACCATAAATTTCCATTTAGATATTCATATTCTTTTCCATTTCCTGCCCTATGCTGCTTATGTAGGGTTGCTGGGTACTGTTAAGGAGCTACATTTTTTAAAAAGGAAGTTCTGAAAAATTGGAGTGGCAAAATTAATTCCATTTTTCTTTTTGTCACTGTAACTTTTTCAAAGTTCAAAAAGTTCCAGAGTAGGAACAGGAAAAGTAAAACAACCTAGATATTGTTTGTTTGTTTGCATAAGGTGACAAAAAGGGGACAACCCAAAACTCTGAAGAAAAAAATTTGAAAACCGAAATGAAATGACATAACCTCAATTCAAAATTCAAATTTTGTTTCAAAATTTTCCATTTGAAATATTTTTCTGCAGAAAGTGTTAATTTTTGATGAAACCCCTTTTTTATGAGAGAGAGAGAAGATTTTGCAGTTGAAACTACATTGGCCAGCTCTAATTTTCTAATATTTCCTTGTGTATAGACTGTTACCATTCCCACCATATTCTTATTTTCTCTAGCCTTGAACTTGCCCAGTTCTTTAATCTGTCCTCATAGGTTTTAGCTTCCAAACCTTTTCCATTTTTGACGTTCTCTTTTCAACCCATTCCATTTTTTCTGCCACCTTTTTTTTAGACTGAATGCTTATTGTGGGAGATTTTATGTGCTTATTTTATGAGAGTGATGCTACTTACAGTAACAACTTTGTTTTCTAGATCGATTCCTCCTGCCAGGCTGAATCCAAGACCAGCATCTTCTTCTTTATGCAAAATTGTAACCTGAATATCATCAAATTGCTAAACACAGAAAAATAAAATAATTTCAGATACATCCTAATATAATTCAAGATTACTAGAAGAACTGTATATTTTCTCCTGTATCCACTGTGTATTCCGCAGTGGAACTTAGATGGCTAAGACAAACTCTGTATTTGTTTTTATTTAATGGGCTAACTTCACCTTGGTATCATATCTTATGAATGAGTTTGTGTCTAAAAGTTTTGCTGCTTCAGTGAATGTGCTCTAAAGATCACTGATCACTACTGAAATAGAAATAGAAAATATTATTGGCTCAATGGTGAGAGTTATGAACATGGTCTTCTAACTCTGAGAGGAAAAACTTTTGTTATCTACAACTCATCCTACTCAATGAATAATGGTCTGTGGCTCAAAAATTACTTCTAAGCCTGGTTGCTATTTTTAATGTACATTTTGCTAACATTTTAATTGTAACAATAGCCTGGAATGAGCTGTTTCAGTCTGTTACCCTTTTAGATTACAGTTAATATGAGGGAAAATATCTTTTTTTAGTAGGTTTCAGAGTAGCAGCCGTGTTAGTCTGTATTCGCAAAAAGAAAAGGAGTACTTGTGGCACCTTAGAGACTAACAAATTTATTAGAGCATAAGCTTTCGTGAGCTACAGCTCACTTCATCGGATGCATTTGGTGGAAAAAACAGAGGAGAGATTTATATACACACACCAAATGCATCCGATGAAGTGAGCTGTAGCTCACGAAAGCTTATGCTCTAATAAATTTGTTAGTCTCTAAGGTGCCACAAGTACTCCTTTTCTTTTTTTAGTAGCATATACTACAGTGTTCTTAAGGATTCAAGTATAACACTTTTTCTTAAGAGAAACTGATTAATTGATCTTCACTTGTCTCATAATAATGTGCTTTTCAGTAGCTGGATGCATAGTTTGGTTGACAGGCCACTGAACTAAAAGTGAGAATGCCTGGATTTTATTCGCCACTCTTCCTCTGTTTATGATGATCTTGACTAAGACATTTAGACCAAAGTCTTCAAAAATGTCCACTGCTATTGATTGCTCAAACTTGAGACAATTAAGGCCTGATTTTCAGCTCTTCTGAGCTCCCACAACTCCTTTGAGTCAAATGGGTGTTGGCTGCCTCTGAAAATCAGGCCTCTTTAAGGTATCTCTAATTGTGTACCTAAAATTGGTGCAAACTTTTGAAAATGTTGGCTTTGCCCTCAGTTATCCCATCTGTAAAATCAGGCTGATAATTCTTAGCCATCTTTGTAAAGTGAGATTTATGGCTGAAAGAACTGAGCATTATTATTACATATTGATACTGGTGTGTTCATAAAAATTTCACATAGTAAAGATTAAACAGTAGCATCCGCTCCTCAGTTAGGCTGTCTTTGAGAATAGTAAAAAGAAAAGGAGTACTTGTGGCACCTTAGAGACTAACAAATTTATTAGAGCATAAGCTTTCGTGAGCTACAGCTGCTTATGCTCTAATAAATTTGTTAGTCTCTAAGGTGCCACAAGTACTCCTTTTCTTTTTGCGGATACAGACTAACACGGCTGCTACTCTGAAACCTTTGAGAATAGTGTGTACAGAAAAATGGACTTACCTTTAAGGTAGCCTCATCTAGTGATTTTACTTCTTCTATAAGCTTCTTTAATTCTTCAGGGGAAAGCAGAGAGATGACTGACTGCCCGGACACACCAGATGCTTGAGATGAACAGTGTTCTTGTTTCTCTTCCTCTTTCCTGCTGTCTGTTAAACTCACAGTATAGTCTCTCAGTTCAGAAAGCCTTTCCCATTTTGAAAAAAGAAAAAAGAAACATTAATTTGTGATAGCAGCTTCCACACCATGGCACAGAATAGGCAATTCTGGAATCTTCATCTTTTGATCATACTAGAGTTTACCTGGTAATGGGCCAAGTGGTTCAGATCTCTATTTATTTGTTCCCAGTAATATCTACTGTAACATACCAAGAGGTGGCAGGGCTGTCTCAGTAGGGTGACTAGATGTCCTGATTTTATAGGAACAGTCCCAATATTTGGGGCTTTGTCTTATATAGACACCTATTACCCCCCACTCCCTGTTCCGATTTTTCACACTTGCTGTCAGGTCACCCCATGCCTCAGTGATGACATGCTTGTGTGAGCATTCACATGAAGGAATAAGAACTCTCTTGAGTCTTTGCCCCCTGCTCAAATTGAACCTTCCCATAGCATTGGAAAAAAGTTCAGATAACTTTTATTTTTCTTTTTTAACGTGACTCTGGACTTCCCAGTTATACCTGGGATTGGAAATGGGTATCAAAAGTACCACTCTCTTGTGAGAGAGGTTGTTTTCACTGTGTTTCAAATTTGAGCTAGGAAATACCCATCCCACTTTTGCAGTTACAAAAGGTTCAGATAAGTACCTGAGAGTGCAGATGCTTATCCAAACCATAACCCCAAGGCCCACGACATTAATTCATCACAAACTATAACCTTTGCAAAAGCCATTAAGCACATAGCCTCCCACTCTTTATTTAATGACACTGTCATATCAAACTAGCAGCACAGAAGGCATGTCTGCAAAACAGAGACTAGACTAAAAAATTTTCTGTACAATATATTTTGTATTACATACTGGAACACCCTTGGAGAACGTGAGGCAAGGTTTGGGAGGTTCATATCCTGCTTTTAAAATAACTTCCACAACATTTTAATTCTAGTTTATTTAGCTAGTCTTTTCTAGATTCCTCACCTAGTTAGATATTTATAAAGTATTATGGAAAAAACAGTTATTAAAAAATCTAATGTTGATAACCTGAGCAGGACAAATCCTTATAAGAGGCAAGACCTCTCTGGTGCAGTGCATTGTTTTGGGGAAGATATGGAACCCCTGCTGGCTACTTCATCTGGTGTAGCAGCAGTCAGACCTTCTCCTTTACTGATCCAAAAAAACCATCAATGCACCAATGCGCTAATATAATAGCAGAACTTGGCCTGACATGTTGGCAAATTGGTAGCATTGAAATAAAGAGGTAGGAGCAGCTATATGGACTTATTCTTGAAACTGCCTCAATATTAGGATTAGCAGTATTGGGTCCATTCTTCTGGCTCCAAACCATGGAGAACCTAGGGATATTTTTCTGTGGCTCAAAGAAGCTGGCAGCATAAAAGCTTAAAAATCTGTTTTTATTAATGGCAGAATGCATTCAGCTGATCCTTTACATTCCTCTGAGGAGTTGTTAACTCTGTCTACACTCTAAGCAACCTATACTCCTATCTAAATTGTCTGAGGTACAGACAAATTGTTTTGTGCAGTGTGTGGTGAGGGGAAGAAGCTAGTCTATTTACCAGCACTGCTTTGCAAAAGTTAACTTTAATATGATATCTTACTTAAGGGAAAATCCAGTGTCTGAATGATCACTCTCGCTTGTAGATGAGGGAGGGGTCCCATTCTCTTCTACGGAGGGCTGAGATGATGCTTCCAATGTGCTCCATGGATTGTTCCCAGAAAAGAGCGGTGACTGAGGAAGGCAAAGCAAAGATTTCATTAAAGCAGATGACACTTGATTGCTGATGGAATAGATTTTGCTGTATTTTTCATCATTTGTCTTCATCATCTCACAAGACTGGTTAGCAGTAAGGGGGAAGCTTCGTGTTCTTTGGCTCTGTGCTTTTGCTACTGGACAGTGAAGTTCAGTGGCTTGTGAAGATAGTAAATCCAAGGAAATTTCAGTACTTGTGCTGTTGCTTCTCTTTGGACTAGGAGCGAGTGCCTCTTTGGGAGAGCAGGAGCTATGTAGGCTGAGAGTCTCGACTGTAACCACAGATGGAGTTGATTGCAGTTGACTGTTATCAGAACCTTCATTATAAATGGCTTGGTTTAAATGAACTGCAGGTGATTCTGGCTCTTTTGGACTGGGAGAATTTTCTTTCCAGACTGATGGCTTTGGGCTGGGAGAATTTTCTTTCCAGACTGATGGCTTTGGGCTGGGAGAATTTTCTTTCCAGACTGATGGCTTTGGGCTGCGTTTTCTGTTTCCTTTTTCAGGTGACTGAGGAGCACTGAAAGTTTCAAAGGAGTTTATTCTCTGCTTTATTGATGATCCTCTGGGTGAGGCCCGGGATATATTGGAACCCCGTTCTTTGCCAGAAACACTCTGGAGGTCAATGGAACTTTGATCTGCCCGTGTGTTGATATCTGAATTTCCTTTCTTCAAACCTTTTAGACTTTGGCGAAACCAGGCTGGTTTAGGTGCTACTGGAGGGCCCCTTTTCCCAGTGTCACTTTCATCTGAGTTGTGTGCTTTTGAACCATCTGCTTCTGCTTCTGATTTCTGCAGCACTACGTCTGGACAGCTGGGTCTTTGATTTTCTTCATTTGTGTTGTTCTTGGGGTCCAACTCTAAGTGACTGCTTTCTTCACTCATAGTAGGATTAAACAAGCTTTTGATGCAATCAGAAATTCTAACCCAAGGGTCTTCTGCTGTAGTATCAAGACTGTAATCTACCCATGGTTGTCTTCTAAGTACAGGCCTTTGTATTGATGGGATTGGATTTCCTGTGTTGTAGAAACAATTATTATACATAAGCTTTCTTTTAATTCCCTCCATATATCCCTTTCCATGCATTGCTGATGCTTCACTGCCTGTGGGCTTCTCTATACTCAAGCCTCCAACAGGTTATTTAAGGTTACAACTCTTAATCTAAAGTTCTGCTTCATTGTGGCAAAAGCCATCTTGTGCTGATACTGGATTTAGCTGCAAACCCAGGCTCTTTGGGGATGGCCACTTCCCTCAAGGGACATGTAATCTCTACAGGTAATGCTGTCTCCTGACATGCTGGGACACTGAAATCATTGTGCATGCTCATCACTATCATGTTAAAATATAAGACTAAATTTATGTCATCTCAATTACAGCAGATTGCACTAGCTGGTATCGCAGCAGATAAAAAAAGATATTCTTCCCTTTCTGCATTTTAAAACGTGGTCTTTAAATATTCTCTCTCAGAGACCTCTCTTTGATTGATGTGTCTGCATGTCTCTCCAAATGGTTCTGTGCACTTTTCTAGTGTATACCATTTTCTCTTTGATGTAGGATTTTTTATATATCACAGACTTAGTAAACCTCTTACTGACTATTGGTGCAGAGAGGACAGTGGTGAAGGTTTGGGGGTTTTTTATGATGATTTATTTCAGTACAATGAAAAGAATAACTGCTCAGGAAGTGTTGCCATTTTAAATACTACTCGCTACCTTTTCACTAACAGAATCAACAGTGCATGTACTTCACATTAATTATCTATATTACATGCTGTTCAGTTTTGAAACGATAAATCAAAAATGTCCCGTGGTACATGCTAAAAATAAAATTCAGTAACACTCAGTTTTTAATATAAACAAATAAACAAAGTATCATCTGAAAACAACTAGTGATTCTTATACGCCTATTACCATTTATTCTCTTTAATAAGAGACAATCCATTCATCTTCTTTTGGTGTCATTCACACTTCGAGTCAGAGGTAGTTAATGCACAATTGTGTAGAAATTTGTCTGTTCACCCAGTAATTTACCGTTTTGCTGCCATCTGTTTTTTAAAGATGGAATTAAAATGAATGCAAAACTCATTAACCCTGCTAAATATTTTATGCACTCATAGCGGTTGCTTTTGAAGCAAATGGAATGAAATACCTACCTGGGTTTGCTTTCCTCTCTTGTTCTCTGTCTGTTGACACTGCAGCTGAGTGTTCAGTACCTCTTGGTGTTATAGAAGTTGCAGAGAGACTGTGGGTTATAACTGTTTTATTTCCTTGTAGCAGCAGGTCTCCTGCTTCCTGTGGAATAAACAGGAAATAGAACCATGTCAAAATGTAATTGCATAAACCGCATTATATATGAGCATGTAGAAAAATGCTCTTCATTTTCTTGTTTTTAATCTGAGAATAAACATAAAACTGCAGAAAGACTGATTTGTTCTGTGCTCCAGGAAAGGGAGCAAAATATTTTATGTATGCCTGTAAACAAACTGGAAACATTTTTTGTTAACATCTCAAATTTCGATCGATTGTGTGTATGTTGTGTACCACAATAAAGCAAGATATTGGCTGCTACAATTTTAGACTTCTAAAACCAGCCACACAGTAATCTCTTGCAAATCAGTTAAGCAAAGACAGAAAATGAACTGTCTAGCTTCTGTCTTTATTTTACACAGTGCTTTTCTTTGTGGGTCTTTTACAATTTTGTGTTTGGGTGTAATGAGCCCAATTCGTGGCTGGAACTTCAAGACCTTTTCCCCTTTTGTTCTTGGTTGGAAATGCAGAATGAGAGGTTCTGTTTGAGGTCACAGTAGATGCTACTCAAGAAGCCATTAGCAGATGCTCTAGAATTACCAGATTATTATGTAACTCATTAGACTGACCCCCCCAACCTGGTAAGGCAATTCCCATCTTATCATGTACTATGTATATATATACCTGCTACTGTATTTTCCACTCCATGCATCTGATGAAGTGGGTTCTAGCACGCGAAAGCTCATGCCCAAATAAATTTGTTCATCTCTAAGGTGACACAAGGACTCTTCGTTGTTTATGTAACTAATGTCACAAAGTTACCATCTGCCAGAGCTACAGGGTTACTCACAGGAATCATAAACAAGCAAGAGAGAGAAATTCTGAAACAAAAGTGAGATTACCCTGTAAACATCCAACTACTTGGCAACTCTTGAGCATTCTGACAGTGATGGGGTTCGCACTTACCCCTCACTATTCCAGTAAAGAGCTTACCTCTGTCAAGTCCCTGATCATTGCTGGCCTTGATAGTCTCAATCTGGGCTCACTTTCTAATCACCTTCTGAATGGCAGCACCTTGTGTTCAGTCACCAAGAATGACTTCTATCTTTTTAAAATGGCATTACCTAAACTCGCATCTCAGTGTGAGCTTATCCCTCACTTGAGACCACATCATAATAGTGCAAATGGTTAGAGTAATAATGAATGATTTGAATAGGGACAGAAAGTAAATTATCCTGATTCAAATTCATTTTAAGCATTCCAATGCAACTAGCTTTGCATTTTAGTAGCTTTGCATCTTTCTTCCTGTTAGGAGCTTGATCTTGTGTAACACTGCACACCCAGATCTTCAGTTGAAATGAAGTGGCAATTCAGAAATATATGATTGGCTCCAACTGATTGTGTGCTCCTGGCTGGTAGGGACTGTATCTACTTGTGTATTGAGACAGTGCTAAGTACACTGCCAGGGCTTTATAAATAATAGTTGTGATCTGTAAAATATTACAGTTTAAAGTACAGCCAACATTTTAAATCACATAATTTTGGCTTGAAAAAAGTAAGCTCACAATCTGCAGACACCACACACACAACTGTGAGCAGTACTTCTCAAATTGAGTAATATGACATGTTTGAGGAATAAAGGAAAATAGAGAAGGGCACTAATAAATCTTTCACTTAATTATCTGAAATACATTCTGAAAAGTAGTAACCTTGTTTTCCATACAGCCACCTGCCTAAGAGCCATCAAAAGTCTTTCCAAGGAATCTTTCTTTGAGTGCATTAAATTTTGCTTAGTGCATATTGATCTCAGGATTTCTTTTGTTCCCCTTATAACTGCAGAATCACAGTTGCAGCTTAATAACCAAGAATTGCATTGTTTCTCGGCTCAAATAATTACTTGCTTTAAATGGGACCTTGGAGAAGCTGTTTTTCCTTGTCTTAGCTGTTTTCTCCAACAAAGCTGATTTTATAGTAGCTATGGATATGCATGCATGTATTTCTATTGCACTCCATCTTAGATGATAGGACAGAAGTCTTATTTTAGATGCTAAGCAGAAATGTCCTATTAGTTAGTTTTATACTATACTTTAGCCAAGGCCTTTACTGTTGTGTAGGTTTATTTTCGATTGATAAGCCTTGAGCTAATGGTTGCTCAGTTTTGCTTGTTTCACCTGGCACTAAATTCTGTTAAATTCTACTAGACTATTAAACCCTGGGTAAATGGGTTCCTTTTTTAAACAAACCACAACTCAGTTTCCATACACACATAACAGAACTGTTCACACGTATGCAAATTTGCTTCTTTGTTTCTGTTAATTCTTTTGGGGGTAGGAGGGATGTACATCTGATTGTGTAGAGTAATTAACTTCATTTTAAAAGACTTCAAAAGAGCTAAATTAATCAACAAATAGGAGAGAGAATTCATGGTTAGTTTAACCATATATCTAAAGCATTTAGGCCCCGTCTACATTAGGGATTTTGGGCAAACTGTTCCCAGTGTTACTAATACCAATGCATTTCCTCCAGTGAGCGTGCTAGTGTTGTGACTGTTTCATATTATTGTTCTTGTAGTTCACTGATCTCACTATTTATGGAATGGCTTGGCTCTGAATTTGGTGTTAGGGAGTAACAGTAACTATACTGACTTAACAGTAGAAGTGGTGCAAGCTCTCCCAATCCTGGCTTGCAGTCCACTGCTGTTCTCGTCCCAGAGACTGCCAAATGCTCTAAATTGTTTTGTACTGATGAGGGAAGTTCACTAGGGGACTCCAGTGAGAACTCCACATTCATTCTCACTCCTATCTGCATTTGGATTTGAACACAGTTTTTCAGACGTGAAGGACAAATGCATTACAGCACTCCTCTGCCTAACGCCCCTCATTTAGGGGGGTCCTATTTAGAACTGAGGTTCAAACTTCACTAAACAGATAACATATCACTTTACCTTCCAAATATAAGAAAATTCTAAAAGAAAAATACCCTGCTGTTTTTCCTAAAAACCCTGAGAACTATGCAGGATTTGCCTCACCTGAACATTGAGAGAAGATGGGCTCCCATTGTCTTGTAGCATAGGCTTCTCTTTCATATCTGTGTTACACTCGTCAGTGTCTGTACAGTCTTGTTTAAAATACTTTCTTGGTGGAGGTTTGGGCTTTGACGATTTAGGTTTTCTAATAAGAATCTCCGTTGATTTTTTTATGTTCTGAAAGGGATGGCCTGCTTCGTTGCCAGTGGGAGGGGAATGGTTCTCCAAACTGGTTCTGGACAGTGAATCCAGCAAGCCAGGCTGTCTGGTAACTGGTACATCAATGCTGTGTACTTTTGCCTTCATGTCAGCAAGCTGGTATGGGGTGCCATTACTGCAAGATGACCTGGGGTTGTAACTACTGTCACTGCTGGAACGGGTCATTAGCTTCTGAGATCTGTGGTTGCAATAAGCAGTGTTCTTCTCAATATGTTTTTCATGCTGGTATCTGCTATGCCAGCTAGTTTCCAGTCTTTTAACACCTGTATCAGCAACATGATTAAAATATATAAAATGCAGCATATACCTTGATGAAAACATTCAGATACATTCAAATCATTTACTTCTAGGGTTGTAAATCAAATCCACTGTAAAACTAAACCAGTTGAGTATAGCAATCTGATCAGCGGAAAGCATTTGTGGAGGCATTTTAGATCAAGGAATCATTTAATTGTTGGACACAAACAGTACTACCCCCCAGATATACTGTTCTCCCATACAGTTTGCTATTGGTTCAATCTATTAACCCCGTTTGAGAAAGAAAGGGAAGGCAAAACGTATCTCGTATTATAAAGCATTGCGATAATAGCACTCCATTTTGGAACATGGCAAGTAGCCCTAAGGGGAACCGAGTGTTCCTTTGCCAACAAGGGAAATGGGATGCTCGTTCCATCCTTAGATAGGCTGCATGTTATACGAACACCACATTATTTATCTGCTGACATTGGGTCAGATAGCTTCAGCCAGTGACGGGGGGTTAGAAAGTCTGAACAAGCCTCAGAGGAAGTAAGCACAAGAAAATGTAATGGTTAAGAAAAGTGTGAAATGAACATTATCTAGTCTGTTTCCGACAGGAAGTAAGTCAGAAACAGAAAGTGAAATCACAGTGAAAAAGTTTCAGTAGTACAATCCCACTAAAGTTTGCAACCATGCCACCTTTTTGAAAATTTCACCCCTTGTCACCCATGCCATACCTTGGGCCCAGCATCTGAGTCTATCCCTTTAAGTCAAGGATGCAGCTCTTCCAGGAGCCCATCAATGATGCTCCATCAATTGAACGAGAGTGTTACTCAGCCATGAGGTTGATAGGGCTGGACACTGTCCACCCCTAGAGCCAAACCTGTTGCCTCTGCAATAGTCCAAGTGTGGGGATCAAACCCAAATTCAGTCCTCCCAAATGGCAGAGTATTGCTCTGGCTGTTCTTATCAGATAAACAGAAAATTCTTGTGAAGCGTTTTAAAGGCTGTTTTCAGTCGTGAGAAAACAGAGGGCAGGATGTGAACTACTGAGTACAGCAAGAAGAGGGAGGGAAGCCAAGGAAGCATCAGCTTCACTGGGGTTGAGTCTCAGAATGTTTGGAGTATGTCTACACTACAGCTGGGAACAAGCCTCCCAGTCTTAGCTGGGCTCAAGCTAGCATGCTAAAAATAGCAGTGCGGACATTGTGTCTCAGACAGAGACTCCGGCTAACAACCCGTGCTCAACACTACCACACTGAGCCCAGTCTCTGCCCAAGCTGTACCATCCACACTGCTGGTTTAGTGTGCTAGCTTCAAGCCCCCATAATGCAAGCCTGTCTACATGAGCTGCAGTGTAGACATACCATTGGAGGTCAACCAGGTGTCTTGAGCTTTTTACACCAGTCTCTGGCAGTATGTCTCAGGATGGACTTCAGTAGTACAGCTCTATGATCTTTCCTCCTTCTTTTTCTTCTGCTCCAGGTTACTTAACTAGTCTGGTATCTCTCTCAACGCTAATGTCTCAGCCAGCTGAATGAATTCCCTTACCTTCAGTATTCCATTGTTGCCTCTCCCTTCCAAATCTGTTGTTTTCCACAGCTTGTGAAACAGCTTCCTTTAGCTGCTGTTCAGATACCTATAAAATGTCATGTCATTCTGGGTCTTGCAAAGCTCACCAAAAGATTTGCTCACCACACAACTCTCCATTCCTGCAAACCCTTTCTCACAAAAATAGTCCTTACTCAGGCAAGTGGTCTCAATGAATTTAATAAGCCTAAGCATGTGAGCAAGGATTACGTGAGGAAGGGGTTGCAGGCCTTTAATTAGTAATATATATTCAGTACAGTTGAAGCCTCTGTATTGACAATTTAGATAAACAGGACATTTTTCAAGAATAAAGGGTAGCTTATCCATTGTACAAGACGCAAAATTCTGGGTTTGCCATTATAAGGTATCTGGATGGTGTATTTTTTTGGTGCACCAATTAACTCAGTAAATAGATCTAACAGACTACTAGAAAACATTTCTGAAAAAAAAATTCCCATAAGGACAAAACATTTCTTTCATATCACTCAATATAATAGCAAGAATTGGCTGAGTAAAATTCAATCAAATCAAAACGCTGACTTTTAATTACCTTCTGGGAGAGCGGCTTAAAATCAGTACTATTGAGTTTCATATTCTAGTCTTGGTCTCTATTTCATCTTTCCCGGTTCTTACTCCTCAATGAGAAGTTTCATTTGAATGTGTTTCAGAAACTCTTGTTTTCTAAGAAGCACATGTTGTATATCGTTGTTCCTGAAAACTTGTTTCTTTACCTTGTTTATTCAAAGCACATGAACTTTCATGTAAGACACCCTCTTCACTGATCCTTGCACCTCATATATCTCTATACATAAGACAGCACACTATTTTGAATTTAAATATCTTGGGTTTGTACCTTATCCTATATCTTAGGTAAAACCAGAGGTACTGCATGGACATCAGCACATTATTTGCCAAACTGATTTATACCAATTCTGCTACGAGTATTAGTGTTAGTTTGTCAATATTTGCTTTATTCAGAATCAAAAAAATGTGGAATGCTACCTGTGGATCAGGGTGTCTGCTAATAATAATCTGCACAGCACCAGGACTGCAGTGGCTTAAAACAGCATAAACTTCATTAAGTGTCATATTTTGGACTGGTGCTTCATTAATTTCTATGATTTCATCTCCACACCTACAAAGAGATAAAAAAAAAATAATCCAGCAAGAGAAGCAGACTTTACATTGTTATTTCTAGCGTATTGTTCCCTCTTGACTGTGACTGTGCAAGAAACATACATTCATGTGGTTGAGCTTTGTTATGGTTGCAGATTAAATTAGTGTGTTTCACTGGGTCCCTTCCCTGAAAATGGAAAGGGAATCAGCACTGAGACATGACGTTTCCTCATTTGTGCATTCTCCGTGAATCTGAATTCTCTGCATTTTCCACTGTGCATGTTTTGTATTATAATGGCAGGACAGACAGAAAATGACACAGAAGGCTGGCCTGTTGTGTACTGTCTACACCCACAACTTCCTTCCCGCCTATAATGTAGCATTTCACTTCTTGTTTGTGAAAAGTCTACTACTTCTACTGAAAGGGCAGAAAGGACAATAACAGTGCTTGAGACAAGCTGGGTGAGGTAATATCTTTTACTGGACCTACTTCCAATGAATGATATGACCTCACCCACTTTGTCTCTCTAATATCCTGGGACCAACAACACCGCCACATAATACAGTGTCTGTCCTTTATGTTAAATGCAGAAGAGTAACTTTTTAATAATCAGCTTTTAGATACTAATTATTGGAAGCTCTGTCCACTGTTGAACTCTCAGTCTTTCCTAATGAAATTCCAACATGGCACAACTGGGTACTATCATGCCCTCTCTCCCCTCTGTCCCAAACACGCACATGGGTGCTGAGGGTTTCAACGTTTCAATTCAAATGTTGCAGAACTTGCAGCATTTTCAGCTGGGCTTCCAGGTACATTCAGGGTGCAGAACAGGTGTTAAAACAAAAATCCTTTGAGTTCTGCACAACTCTAAATACACACAATGTACCAGGTCCTCCTAACATTATTCTCTGGCAATGAAGCTCTCAAATCTGATGGGATAAATTTCTGTTGGTGCCAGACACAATAAAGCTGTATTTCTATCATACAGTTGGGGATAGAATTTGGGGAACATGTGCAAGACCCTCTGCAATGCCATCTGTACCTGGGAACACTCTGGGTGCACACAAGTACTGGGCAGGGGATGGGAAGAAAGGGGCAAGGCCAGTGGATCAGTGACTATACAGATCTTCTAGTCCTTTCTCCTGGAGCCAGAGATGAAAGTAAGCCGGTACACCTGGTACGGCATACTGGCAAGAGCTTCCCCAGGTGGCAATTTAAAGGGCCCGGGGTCCCAGAAGTGGCCCCTTAAAGTGCCACCAGAGCCCTGCTTCCGGAGTCCCGGGGTAGTGGCAGCGGCCAGGACCCCCAGGGCTCCAGTGGCGATTTAAAGGGCATGGGGCTCCGCTGCAGTAGCGGCGGCTGGGAGCCCCTGGCCCTTTAAATCCCCACCAGATCCCCGCCACTGCTATCCCAGGGCTTCGGCAGCAGGGCTCAGGCAGCGATTTAAAAGGCCTGGGGTTCCAGCCACCGCTACTGCCCTGGGCCCTTTAAATCTCTGCCAGCTCCGGCAGCAGGGCTCTGGCAGCAGTTTAAAGGGCCTGGGGCGGTAGCAGCGGCTGGACCCCTGGGTCCTTTAAATCACCGCCCGAGCCCCGCTGCTGGAGCCCTGGGGTAGTGGTGGCAGCTGGGACCCCCGAGACTCCATCGGCAATTTAAAGGGCCCAGGGCTCCACTGTGGTAGCAGCGGCTGGGAGCCCCTGGCCCTTTAAATCACTGCTGGAGCCCCCAGCCACCACTGCTACCACTACCACAGCCAGAGCCCGAGGCCCTTTAAATCTCAATTTAAAGGGCCCAGGACTCCAAAGGCCCCGCCTTTTCCAGTTGAGGCCACTCGCTTTCTGGTTGAGGCCATGCCCCCCTGCTCAGGACTCCAGCGTACCGGTAAGTCCTTTAAGTTATTTTCACCCCTGCCTGGAGCAGGGGAATAAACTGGTCCCAGAAATGATTCCTTCCATCCACCCCATCTGAAGGCCCAGATACTGCAAAGCTCATTTACTTGAACTTTGTGATGGAGAGAGGGCAGCATTTGGCCCCATGACAGACACTGTCAATATTTAAGTCAGTCTGAGTTTGATCCTCAGTGTTCTCATGTCTCTCTTTTCATTCTCAGTTCCTATTTTACTGGATTATATTCATAGATTATCAGGGTTGGAAGGGACCTCAGGAGGTCATCTAGTCCAACCCCCTGCTCAAAGCAGGATCAATCTCCCATTTTTGTCCCAGAACCGTAAATGGCCCCCTCAAGGATTGAACTCACAACCCTGGATTTAGCGGGCCAATGCTCAAACAACTGAGCTATCCCTTCCCCCATTCTTGCCAGCTCATCCCCGTTCCTGTATATTGCAATATTTAGACTCCTGCTTGGAGAGATGAGAGCTCCATCTGAGATGACAGAGCTTATCTGGCAGGGGAATGTGAAATTTTCATTCTGAGAGGTTCTTTGATAAAAAAAAAACATTCAACACACCTGAGCCTCCCATCCATATGAGCCACGGAGCCCGGTGAGAGGGAATGGATAAATATCCCGGAAATGCACTGGGAGTAAGGGACACTGCACAAGCCAATTCCTAGACCGACGCCAGCTTCTGAAAGGGTTCATCAAAAAGATGCATAAGAAATGTGAACACCAAAATAATTTGGGAGTACTGTTTCTAAACAGTGGCCGCAAAACACGCTTGTTGAAAACAGCCATATCCTTGCGGTTTTGCATTTTCCACAGGCAAATGCAGGGTTTTTTTGTATGTGTAAGGGAGGATGCACACAAATGTTGCTAGCCACATTTGAAAATTTAGTTCACACATTCATTGTTAGCATCTGGCAGATACAGTGCAATGCAGCTCTATTTTGCAAAGGCTCTCTCATGCAAACTGGATCCCAGATCATTTTACAATGAGAAATAATAACAGAGAGAGGGAGAAAAAATAAGACGGAAATGTGGTTGTGTGTAGCCTGAAATTGTTCTCTTTTTTGTTTTCTGTGCAAAACACCTTTAGATTTGTAAGAACTCTTCCCCTTTACAGAGACAGCAGCCATTGAGTTGATACAGAGTTGATGCAACCTATGCAAGAGACGAGTCACACTTATTTACTTTTATTCTTTGTTTTGGTGCATCCTGTCTTCTAAACTAAGTCATTCTTTCAATGTATGTGATTGCTTTTTGTGTATGGAAAAACACAGCAGTTAGGGGAAGAGACAAAAGAAATAGCTGTTTTACAAAGCCATGAATTTTCACACTGAAATAGAGAGTTTGTATAATTAAGAATTAGAGTTGTGTAATGTGCTTAATTAACTGAGTTTGAACACTCAGTGAGTGGTGTCTCAGAGGGATTTGCCTTGTAAGGGTGTGGGGAGAACTGAAAGTGTCAATCTAGTGCCTGAGTGGAACAGTGGGTGGAAATATGGTAGGCGAAAGATAACAATTGATAGATAGCTTGGCAGGATATCATGGTAGGCACTGAGTCTGTATTAGGTGAGTTGAAAAAAATAATCTGTGCAAGCAGGGGAGGAATTAGGACAGAGTGAGGACAAACATGCAGAAAGTAAATGAGCCATCAGTTTGTGAATCAATGTCTTGTTCCATGTATTCCTTGTTCAGTTTATTTTAGCACTTACCTTTGTTTAAGGAAACTTCCATTATGACCCTGTCATTGGGCTTTGTGGTGCTTAATGAGACGGCAGCACCATCTGAACTGAAAGAGCTGTTTTCCTTAGTTATCCGAGTGCTGGAGCTCAGAGACCGACATAAGTGCGACGATAGGTAGCTAGAGGCAGAATACGGGGTGCTAAGGCTTGTCCTGACTGTAAGGGTGAGGAGACCCTTTTTGGCCTGCTAGAAAATAAAAACAATGAGTGGGCTGAGCTCACGTGCACCTTTTGTGTAAAGACAGAAATTGTGCTATGAGGAGAGTGTGTAACCTTGAATTTTTGTAAAGCATCATAATGTGTTAATCCGTACATTGATTCTCCATTCAGTTCCAGAATTTCATCACCTGTTTTAAAAAGGAATAATTAAACTGTGTTACTAATTGCTATTACCGAATTGTGTGAGAGATAAATAGCCAAGAATGATCATGCAGTAATGCATGGAGATGAAACTATACCACTTATAGCACTGATTTCACTGGGACCAGATAGAGTCCTTCAGTGAAATTAAAATGCTGCTCTAAATATTATGTGCTCTAAATCAAATGTGTGAAAATTAAGTTAATGTTAGACTCCTCCCCGATACAGGAAATTATTGGATTTTTACATTTTTAGTATTGCCAACTCTTGCAGTTTTATCCTGACTAGATATTTTGGATTGGGGCTTTTTTCCCTGCTTCATGAAAAGATACAGTTGCCAACTGTCTAATCACACAAATCCAAACACCCTTGTCCCTGCCCCTTCCCAGAGGCATCGCTCCTACTCCAACCCTTCTCTGAGGCCCCACCCTGCTCACTTTATTTCCCCCACCCCAGTCGCTCGCTCTCCCCCACCCTCGCTCATTTTCACCGGAGTTGGGCAAGGGGTTGGGGTGCAGGAGGAGGTGCAGGCTCTGGGCTGGGGCCGAGGGATTCGGAGTGTGGGAGGGGACTCTGGCCTGAGCCTAGTGCAGGGAACTGGGATGCAGGAGGGGGTGCAGGGTGCAACCTCTGAGAGGGCATTTGCATGCTGGAGGGTGCTCAAGGCTAGGGCAGGGGATTGGGGTGTTGGAGGGGATGAGGGGTGCTGCAGGCTCTTGGAGGGAGTTTGGGTGCAGGACAGGGCTCCGGGCTGAGGCAGGGGATTGGGGTATGGGAGAGGGTGAGGGGTGCAGGCTCTGGCTGGATGGCACTTACCTTGGGCAGCTCCCAGTCGGTGTTGCAGTGGGCTAAGGCAGGCTCCCTAACTGCCCTGGCCCCATGCCACTCCTGGAAGCAGCCAGCACATCCCTGCAGCACATCCCTGCAGCCCCTGAGGTGGGGGGCAGAGGTCTCCACATGCTCCCTGAGTGCTGACTCTGCAGCTCCCATTGGCTGGGAAATGCGGCCAATGGGCACTGTGGGAGCAGAGCCTACCTTAATCCTATTGCACTGCTGACTGGGACGGGAGCTGCCCGACATAAGAGGGGTCAGGGGGCTCCATGCACTGCTCCCTCCATTGGCCACTCCTGGAAGTGGTAAGCATGTCCCTGCAGCCCCTGGAGGGGAAGGGAGGAGGCTCTGCAAGCTGCCCCTGCCTGCAGGCATCACCCCTGCAGCTCCAATTGGCCGGGAACTGCAGCCAATGGGAGCTGTGGAGTCGGTGCTTGGGGCACGGGCAGTGTGCGGAGACCCCTGCCCCCCTCCCCAGAGGCTGCAGGGACGTGCCGGCCACTTCAGGGAGCAGTGCAGAGCCAGGGCAGGTAGGGACCCTTGCCTTAGCCCCGCTGCGCCACTGGGCTGCCCACTCGCAATTTTTCCCTTTGTCAAAATGGTCACCATCTCCTTGTGCCACCCACAGGGCTGAAGCCAGCAAGATAGATAGAGTCTATCTGCTTGTGGCAATCAGGCTGTCCTTTATAAAGTTGGCTGCCACCTCCTGTTTTGAATGAGACTAAGGCCATTCCTACAGGCAAAATGACTACCATTTTATGGCTCAGGGGACTAGACAGGACATATGGATTGCAAGGGGCAGCAGAGACTCTGTAAAAAGTGGATGGGGGAGGGGAAGCAGGGCATTGGCGACAGCAGGTGGCAGATTTAGGTGTTCAGTGGGATGTCGGGGTGCAAAGGACAGTAACAGGGTGGGAGATGGAGAGATGGAATGGCAGCTTCCCTAGCTTGGGTTTAATGATGGGTACGGGGAGTCCTCTCCAAGCAGCCAGGGGAAGGCAGTGTCACCATGTTGCCAACTCTCATGAACTGATCATGAGACGCAGAATTTTGGCACCTGTTGGAGGACCTGTTGCAATGATGCCAGGAGCTCCTCCAATCCCATAATTTTCAGAGAGGGCATGTGGGCAGAGCTCTATACAAGAGCCTTGGAGCTGAGGACACAGACCTGCCCTGTCACTGAGCCCTGCCTTCATGTATAGCCCTAGAGCAGAGAGAGTGTCCTAGGGGAGGGGGAGTTGGGGAAGTGCTGCTGCTGGGTCCCAGACACAGATGTGTTGCTCTGAGGTCAGAGCACTAAGAGGAAATGGATGGCAGTTCCCCCAGTGAGGCTTGGGTAAATGGCCTCTCCATCTGAGCAGCCTGGGAGAGGCATGCATTTCTGTGGTCATTAAAGCTTGCCTTTTTCAGCTTGAAATGATCACATATCCACACTGGAAGAGGAGTAGAGGGAAGTCAAAAGAACGCTAAACAACATGATCAGATTTTTTTAAAAAAAAAACCCACCCTCCTGATTTTGTGGGGTCTGGCTGATTATTTTTGATCTCTTGAGGTTGGCAATACTGCAGGTGAATGGCTAAAAACTTTGAAATTTCATTGAAAAATGGGGGTTAGGGGGTAATCGCAAAAATATTTGATGTCCCCACTTCAGTTTTCTGCCTAGTTCTATTTACAGTGGCCAAAAAGGTAACTGAGTCACTAGCCTCTCTTCTGAGATTGTAAACAGAGGAGCCATGCCAATTAGAATGTGGATATTTGTCATGCAGGCGATTAAATTAAAATACCACCTCATTTCACAGCAGTCACCAAACAATCTTCAGGGAAAAACAACTTTCATTCACAACCAACCTGAGCTGGCTTTGACCCTTATGTCACCAATCCCACAAGCAATCCGATCCTCTTTTGTTTTACATTTTAAATGTCCTACCTTCTTGTAACCTTCCATCAGCAGCAGCAGCTCCACCTGGAAAGATGGTCTTTACATAGATACCAATGGGCCCATAAATGCTGTCCTTCCCTCCGACAATACTGAAGCCCAACCCCTAAATTATGAAAGAGAGTCAGAGAGAGAGAGAGAGTGAGACCATGTTTATTTCTCATAATGGTTATATTATTTTCCTTTCTGTACTAAGATGCTACATGGGCAATAAAAATTAGCAAAATTGTATGATGGACATTAATATGTTCATTACAAGATTTAAAAAAAAGGTGGATATAGTGATCCCCAACTTAAAATTTCAGTTAAATATCTTCTAAGTTCTTCTTTATAAAAGTCACAAACAATTAATTTGATACTATATATGCACTGCATTAGTAACATCTGATGATTAGAGCATAGGTTTAAGTTCCTACCACTAACATAATGTGTGGCCTTAGATGAGTCACTTAACCTCTTTTGTCTCAATTTCCCGACCCATAAAATGGAACTGATATTCACCTCAGAGGGATATGCTGAGACTTACTTCTGGGGGAATTCTGCAACACTGCTCACATGCAGAATTCATGTCTCCCACAGGTTTTTTTTCTCCACAGAAAATACATTCTGCCAGGGGTTGCCGTGGCACCAGAACAGAGGGAAGCCAGTTCACCAGCCACAGGGAGGCTGCCAATAGGGAGGACAAGAGGCTGCCTTTCTCGCAGCACCCTGCCTGTGGGACCAGGTGAGGAGGCGTAGGGTATGGTGGGAACAGACAAAGCAGGGCAGATGGGCCTGCTGGGGTTCTGGGATTCTGAAGGGGTAGCTGCGGGGGACATACTGGGGCAGAGGATGAATGTGAATAGGAGTGCAGGATCATGAGAGCATGGGGGTGGCTGAGTGTGGGTGCAGGGACAATGGAGGCGGGAGGTGCACAGGGGGATGGTTGAGTGGTGGTGCAGGGACACATGAAGATGGGGGAGGGGTGCATGGGGATTGAGGAGTGGGGGGCAGAGGTTGCATGGGGGCAGAGGGACACATATAACAGGGGGAGGAGGATGCAGGGCCACATGGAGATGTGGAGAGAGGGTGGTTGAGTGGGGATGCAGGGACACATGGGGATGGGGGAAGATGTGCTTTACTGAATGAGAGAGGCTAGGGGTCAGACAGGATCTGCATGGGGGAAGCGCCCCAACTCCCTAACAATCTCCCCCCTCCCCAAAAAAACCCTGTTCCATACTTCTCCAACTCACATCCAACAACCCTCCAGGTTCACTCCAGGCTCCTTCCCAGCAATTACTTCCCTCTCCCTCAGCACCTCCATTACCCCTGAGTTCCTCAAACCCTTTGCACTGCTTCTGAGGTGGGAGGGAAATATGTTTTATTATTGTAGTTTAAATGAATTATTACTCAAAGTTTTGTATTAATATGCCTAGTAAGGAAACTATTTGTCAAAAAAAATTGAATTTTTGAATCTTTTTTGTTATCTCTGTTATCTCTTTTTTGTTATAGACTTACTTGACAGGCATTTTGAAATAAATTGAAATTGGTGTGATTATATTGTATTATTTTGACCAAAACAATAAGCAGAATTTTGCAAAATTTTAAAATGTTGTGCCCAGAATTTTTAATTTTTTGGCACAGAATTCCCCCAGGAGTAGAGACTGTACTTAATTACTATTTGTAAATCAACTGGAAATCCATGGATGAAAAGTGCTATAGAAGTGCAAAGTATTACACACAATGGGGCCCTGATACATGACTAGGGCCCCTAGGTGCTACCGTAATACAGATGATGATAATAATAATTTATTTTATTGAATTCCACAGAGGGACTTTCTGATAGTAGTCACTACATCTGTAATAGACATTGTTATTTAGAAAAAGATCTTAATTAGAGAATTTACAGGCCTAAAAGGCTTCTGTTTAAGTTCTAGCTTCCATATTTTATGCATCCCAGTTACAAATGAAAATCAGTCAAAAAATAATCACACATGCTAATACAAATGTGTGGCCAGACAGAGAGCAAAAACAACCCTTTGGCATTTTTATTTGTAAGAGTGATAGCAATTGCCTTCTCTCTGTCTTGCTAGATATGGTTTGTGTAAATCTAAGTTTTGTTTTTGTGCATGTGTACATGATTTTACCGAGGGTCTTGCTTATGTAACTATGCTTTATCACCGACTGCATCTTGTGGAGTTTCCTGGCTTAACAAATCAGGATGATGCAAGCTGCAAAGCACAGTTTAACTAGATGATATAAACAAAGTTGGTAATACGTTGCCACAGAGAACATGCTCTAGCTACTGTGCACACATGCAATTCCCATTAGCCTCAATGGCAGATATGCACGTGCATGGAGAGTGAGTCCTCACTTAGAGTACAGTAGATGTGCTATGAAATACTGCAAAATCCGAATCGAGCTGAAGACAAATTGCACTAAAGAGCCAATCCTGCAAGGTGCTGAATTCCCTCAATTCCTTTTAAGTCAGCACCTGACAGGATAGAGTTCAGCTGTAATCTTGCTGTGTGAATGTTTGGTGTTTGTGAAAGGTAACAAATCAAAAGGTTCTGGAGGCTGCAGTCCTTTATTTACCTGGAGGTTAGATACGGCACAGGCAGTGCATTCTTCCCCACACTGCCAGTCCACCACTGTCTGTCAGCTCTAACTTGGAGGGAGCATCTCTAGAAGGGAGAGGCTAATTCAGTCTCCAGACCCCATTCAGTCAGTGCCCCTGGTTGTTAAGAAGGATACCAGTGAATGTCAGCTGTTGGTGGTGATTGTGTCCATTAGGAACTGGCCTGTGACCACCAACACACGACACAGACCACCAAACCGTCAGCAGAGGATGGTGATTTTTAGTCACTGGCTGCCCAGGCCCAGATTGGAACTGGCAACCCAGAGGTGAAAAGCTCCCTGTCCCGTTACCAGTCTCCCTGCACCATTCGCTCCCCATTGGATATGTACCTTTATACTGGGGAAGGTGAGTAGTGTTCTGTTTATAGTAATATACACAAGCATCTCACCTTCCCTTGGCCTTTCATCAAAACAATGTTTGATATTACGGAAGCCTGTGAGCCACAAGATGTATGCGTTAACTGAGCAGTGCTCAGTGATCTACAGGGTCTTGAAACAGCCTGCAAAGAGAAAAATAGTTTTAATGCAGTGCCAGGCATTTGTTGTACATACCAGATGAATGTGTGCAATTGCTCTGTGAGAGTATAGTCTTCATGGAACAACAGAGATCCCACAGGCAGAATGTGTTGGGTTTTAAAATGTTTGTTTGCATGATTCAGACAGCTCATTTCTCCTGGACCCAATGGGCTACAAAATTGTCTGGAACATGTCCTGGTACTTTGGTCTTTTTTCAGATGCATAGGATATTCAGCTAAAACCCTGAGGTCCTTGTAGACTATGGGCTTCATTCTGAACTTGCTTAAATCATTTCTATGCTTGTCTAGCTACTGTGATCCAACCAGATTTAGAATCTAGACCCTAGAAGTACTCTCTCATATTTGAGTCATATTATTTGTGTTGGCATTTGATATTCCCATGCCCAATTTATGTGGTTGCACATTTGGGTCACGACAAGCACTGTTATGTAAGGGCCTGAGTACAGCAGTGTGAATCCAAATCATCTCTGGATTTCTATTCTTATTATTTATTGCTATTACTCAAAGCTCTAGTCATAGACCAGGACCCCACTGTGCAATCCTGACTTTGCCATTGACTAGCTCTATATCCTTGTCATCATTTTTCTGCCCATTTCCTTTGTCATCAAAGGGTGAAAATAATATAAACTGTTACCCATAGCATTTTGTTGTTGTACATTATTAATTAATGCCACTATAAGTGCTTCAAAGATGTAAACAGCTACATCCTGTGATTAAGTAGTAGTACAGAATTCTTCCAGTGAAAGAAGTAGTTCCGTTTTGCTTGGATATATTCAGTGAGAAGCTGATAACCAATTTTCAAGTAGTCTGCTTCCCTCAGTTTAATAGATGGTGGATTTCTTAATTTGTTTCCAGCCCATCAGGCATGACCAGTTTTAATATGAGTCTGTATCTGTAGTGATATACATGTAAGCAGGGTCTGAATGAGCTCTCCCCAGTTCATTGCTGGATGTCAGGGTAGCAAGACATAAGGGGCAGACCATATTTGTACAGACACACCTACTCTGCCTAGGTGTTCAGCAGACAGAGCTGCTTTGCCAAAGTGATCAATTTTGGCAGGTTTGGGGTTACAACCCACGCTGAATGCAGGGGTATCCTTATTGTATGAGTAAAGGGCAGCAGAACTTAGTACTGTATGCCTTGACTGAACCTTTCTTGCTAAGCAGGCAGTAGGGATGCAAATCCCAGTAAAGATGAGAGCGGATGGGGACTGGTGCTCCTACCTGGTGGTGTGCGCTCTGCCTAAAGAGTCCTAGGCTCCATTTGACCCTCCCCTCTCCAGTGTTTAAAGACAAAGCGGATTGGACTTGACTGAGAGGCCTTGTTTCTGTTCAGTGATTATTAGAGCTGAAACTGCTGATGAGCAGGTCTAGGAGCTAAGCTTTGGATGTGGGGTGGGCACAGTGTGGCAGTGAAAGACAATGAAGAGGGAGCAGCACCCAGGTTCCCAGTTACCCAGTGAAATCACTGAGAGCAGGACTACGTTGGGGGACCCCAGAACACGGCAAGCCGCAGTGGCAGTGACAGCAGTGGCAGAGATGAGTGGTGGTAGAGGTGGCAGCAAGCGGCCAGTGATGGCAGAGGTAACAGCGGCAGCAAGCAGCAAGCCGTGGCAGCAATAGCAGCGGTAGTGAGCCAGCTAAAGAGGCAGCAGCAGCAGCTAGGGCATGGCTTGGTGCCCTGCCTCCCCCTCCCCTCCCACACCATGGGTGGTGGATAGACCCATGTGAACGCACCTCTGAACTCCGTGTCTTTGCTGACTAAGGACAACCAACTGTGAGTGGGGAGCAGCGGAGGGAAGGGGGAAGGGCGCATTGAAGGGACGTATGTTCGTTCATTGGAGTGTCACATCATGCGATGGGAAACTGATGCAAAGGACACCGCTCAACGTACTGGGGGTGGGTGTTTGTTTATGGCTACATGCTTTTGAGCGGTGGTTGGGGTGTTTTCTCATATGGTTGGTTCCCTTTTCTTTTTAATACAAGTTTTTCTTTTGTTATACACAGACTCAGTGCTTGCAACTGGGGTGGTATTGCCTCTTAGCAGTGCCCAGGGATGGTGTTTAGTTTTCTCAGATTACTGGGTGGGGACTTAAGCCACTTCTGTTTTGTATTGTTCAGAGGAACCCCTAGACATTGAACCTTGTTTCTGCCAACTCTTGCTGGCAGAAAGGTCACATACATAATGAAGACTTCCTATATGAACATTAGCACAAAGCTTATTTAAGCACTGAATCAAGTTATTATCTAATGCTAAGTATGCATGAAGTTCAGCAGGGCCAGAAGCATCTGCAGGGAAGCTCAGAGTTCTGATTTTCTACAAATTTGTTTATGCAGCAATGTGAAACTAACAGCTGAATGAGGATCTAATGTATGGAACACCCATCAAGCATTCAGCTTCTGCATATGTCAGGAAATGAGGCTTGAAAGTACATGAGAATAAGCTTATTCGTGCAGTATCAAGAGAGAGTTAAGAATGTGAATATCTGGGAGACGGCTGTGTAATGCCAAAAATATACTCAGTGAAAGGTACATCTCCGTCAAAACCCTGGGCTGTAGCCCATCTTCCATTAGGGATCTGAGATATGTGCAAGTTTATACACAGTTTGTTGAAACTCATGCCCCTAAGGAAGGGCCTGTGTAAAGCTCTTCAAGGTGCAGAAGCATTGCAATTTCTATATGTGGCCAGCAGGGTGGATCAGCCATTCAGGGGGCCTCTTCTGCTGTCACAGTGGCCGTGCTCTCTCCTACTACAAATAGGTGAGAGGGCTATGGGGGTGACCAAGGGAAGGGACAACAGCATCCATTCTCCTGTGGATCCATTGTAGCTGGAAAACGTGCATAGGGGATGATCAGGAGCAGCAGCTGCTGGAGAAAGGACAATGGAGGGGCTCTGCTGTCATAGAGCCTTTCCTCCATCTCTGGACCTGCACCTCACACAGTCAATTCAGTGTGGCTTTGTGCAGGTGTGGGGGGGAGGGGAGAGTAGGCAGAAAATTCACCATCGGGAGGGCATCCCTTTCACTTGGGATGACCCGCTGGCAGGGAGCATGGCTGGAGCGACTGAGAGATGCACTGATTCACTGTATCCCTTGTGCAGTCTCCAGTGGCAGGGCCCCTAAGGCAGGAAAGCTTTGGCAAGAAAACTAAGTGCAACTTAGCTGGAGTGTTCTTGTTGAGCCTGATGAATGTAACTTTCTAGTGGTGTGATTTCCTGTTGCACTTACCGGACCTCTTCCTACCGAACAGTCTAGCTGCTGAGAGAGTGACTTCCGGTTACTGTAAAGAGAATTGGGCTGTCTGTCTCTATACGCTGTTGATTTCTTTGTCACTGGATAGTCAATTTCCCCTATCCAGTAAGGATTTACACCTACAGGAGACAGAAGGCATGACATTGTATTTTTCATGACCATTAGCTTCAAACACTTCTGCATCAAACACTTGACTTAATAAATTCCATTTAGAAAGATTTTTCAAGTTGTAAATATAACTGCCCCAGGCAGTGATGGGATTCCCTGAGCCACCATTAAGAACCAAACCTCACAAGCTTCAGTTGCACCCAGTGACTTTACACTATCAACTGCTGGGCACACACAGCTAATAGAGAGAGTTCTGCACGGCAGACACATGGGGCCTTGTTCAAAGACTGCCTGCTGCACATACATTCCATTCACTTTTATGCACAAGCTTCTGCATCCATAAACCTCTCCCTCCATATCAAGGGCTCGTTACAAGGGAGCATCTTAATTGCATCACATGATGCACTGAGAGCAAAATCAAATTACCCCGAAGTAAAGAAGACAGATACAGTTATCACAGAATCAAAGGGGATACAGATGAAAAGACCTGTTAGCTGAGCCAATTCCTCCTTCTGCCAATGCAGGGTGAGACTATTATACGCATTTCCCCACTTTCCTTGAAAGACTATTCCACAACCTAACAGACTTCACTCTTCGGCAGACTTTTTTTAGTAGATACAGGTTTTCAAAAGACACTAGGCTGGCTGTGTATTTTTTTCCACAGCAAAATCCTGGGCGAAAGGTTGTGGAAATCTGCCCATTGGTGCACCGTGTCTACACGGCTCTGCTCCATTGAGGGACTTGCACCCAGCCTGTGCTACCACAGTGGTGCTGGCCAAGTTGTGGGGGGAGGAGAGAAAGGAGGGGATGTGCTGACTCTGCAAATCCCTAGGGCAGCCTCTGCCAGTGTGGGATCCTATGAAGCCCTGACTGCAAATTCAAGCTCCATCCTTGGGAGAAGCAGCTGAGAAGGACAGCGGTGCAGACACTACCTACACTTCCCCAGGGGTGAGACCCTCCAGGACACAGCAACCCCAGCTGTCTTAGAAGGGGGTAATCAGGCCCAACCACCTAATGCTAGACTATGTGTCCACAAAGGGGTTCTGCTGGCATAAGCTATGAGGAGGAAGATCAGGCAGCTTGTACTTGGATAACGATGGCATTTCTATCTGTTACAGGCTTTCACAGTTTGAATCACTGGAGTATACTTCTGTTCATGTCACCTATGCCAAACAATCATAGGAGGCCAGAACCTGATCCAGGCTTTCTGGCTATAATAAACTGCTGCATCAATGACCACCCTCTGGCCTATGCCATGTCTAGTAGAAGGAATATGCAGTGCTGGGGGACTGGGCAGGTAATTCACCTGTTTAAAATTTTAACATGCTGACATACAGAGTATAGGATTGGGTTTTCTGGCTCTGCCCTGTTTCACTACTGCTACCCTTGCTATATTGTTTCTATGCTTCACCTATCCTGGTATACAGGCACATCTGATAAGGATTTCATTTTATTACAAGCTATTTCAGCTATTGCACCGCCTCATAAAGTTTCTTTTCTGTCTGTTTATATCTATCTTTGCATTTCCAGTGCGCCCATTGCTACGGTATCTGGGCAAAAGTGAAACGTCTCCTAGAGACTCAGCTAAGTTGTTAGTTTTAACTGTTTCACTCGAAAGGCCATGTTGATTACATTCAATGGAAAACAGACAACTGCATTGTGAATAATCATCTCCATATGACAAATATTTTACCAATGAAGCACAAAGTAAACTGAAAGGGCTCATTATTTGGGGAACATGTATCACTAATCTGTACATTTGATTAGAGAATAGATACTGTACTCAGCCCATCTGAGTATCCCGGAACATTATTATTTTTGTTTCCAGGAATTACAACCAGAAAGGGAGAGAACATCATAATGTAGTTCATAAACTTTATGTCCAGATGTCTCATTTAATGCAAACATTTAACATAGCCTAACACTAAAACTACAGCACAGAAATTAACACTGAGTTAAAGCGACATTCCCAACATAAAACTGATACATTTTAAAATGTCACTGCCCCTATTACTAACAACACTTGAGAGTATGGAAATATAAATAATTTTAAAGATCTAATATATTTCTCAGCATTTATGCTGCTTGTTTCCTTTTTGCATTTTTACTCATTCTCTCCAAGGGATCTTCAAAATTGAACCTACAAATCAGCTCATGTACATCTTTGCACATAAACACAGTGGATGAAATCCCAATCCTACAGAAGTTAATGGGAGTTTTGGCATTATCTTCAGTGGAGCCAGGATTTCACTTGTGTACCAGCATACATCAAAATGTCAGATACACTGTGTGTATGTGTGTGTGCAAATAGCTACACAATGAAATAGGTGTGCCCATATTTGTGATTACAAATCTGGGAGGCACACTTGTAAATGTTACCCATATTAAAGACGTGTTTATAGTCAGTTGCAATACCTTCTTCTCAAGTATTGGTATATGTTGCCTTTGGGAATGATAACACTTAAGAGGAATGTTTAAATTAAAAATGATTTTTTTAAATTACAAAAGTATTTTTGTTAATGTTAATTTTAGTAAAAATCAACCAAAGCTTTCCCCCACAAAAAAATAGTGTGAACCAATTCAGAGTACCTTTAAAATATGCAAAATGGTGTGCATATGTAAGTATATACATAATTTTTATGTACAGGGATCATGACTGATAAGAATGCATGGAGATCTGAATCCATTCTTTAATATTAGCTTTTCATGTACCATGAGTCTTACAGAAGAAACTTTAGTTAAAACCCTCCGGAGTAAGGCTTGGCAAAAAAAGCTGTTTCTTTCAACATCATATCATAACCTGAGAAAGTTTCATGCATTTAAATTTCCCAAGAGAATATATTTCCTCTTAGAAACTTACTGGTTGAATTACTGCGAGTCCTTTGGCAGCTGGCTTTAGAGTGCAGAAAACAATTAGTTTGTATTTCCATTTTAACAGGCCTTTCATTACAGACACCTGTTGAGGATTCCTGAAAAGAGACCCAGAATATTTTAAATACAAATCTGACCAGCTATGTTTTTACTGAGAGTGCTAATCACTTCACTAAGTGCAACAACAAAAACATGGAAGTTAATCTCAATTTTCAAAAAAAATTCTCACAATTTAGTTTGCACAGACTTCAGCCTGGATTTTAACTTGTATCTCAGAACTTGGGGAGGAGAGCAGTTTATCTGGCATAAATGGAATGATAAGGGATGGTGGTTCTAAATTATTTGTTTGATCACGTTTCTTTCAAAACATCAGAAGTAATTGTAACTTACGTAATAACAGGTTTCAGAGTAGCAGCCGTGTTAGTCTGTATTCGCAAAAAGAAAAAGAGTACTTGTGGCACCTTCGAGACTAACAAATTTATTTGAGTGTAAGCTTTCGTGAGCTACAGCTCACTTCATCAGATGCATTTGGTGGAAAATACAGTGGGGAGATTTATATACACACACAGAGAACATGAAACAATGGGGTTTATCATACACACTGTAAGGAGAGTGATCACTTAAGATGAGCCATCACCAGCAGCGGGGGGGGGGCAGGAGGAAAACCTTTCATGGTGACAAGCAAGATGGGCCATTTCCAGCAGCTAACAAGAACATCTGAGGAACAGTAGGGGGTGGGGTGGGGGGGGAGAAATAACATGGGGAAATAGTTTTACTTTGTGTAATGACTCATCCATTCCCAGTCTCTATTCAAGCCTAAGTTAATTGTATCCAGTTTGCAAATTAAACTACTACATGCCACAAGGGGCCACAACAGTGGTTCCCGTAACCCACCCAGCAATATTGTTAATCTATCCAACTATACTCTTAACCCAGCAGAAGAATCTGTCCTATCGCGGGGCCTCTCCTTTTGCCCCTCCACCCCCACGAACATGATGCAGTTCAGTGGTGACCTACAATCCTATTTTCGACGTCTCCGACTCAAGGAATATTTCCAACACACCTCTGACCAACATATTAACCCACAGAGACCTTCCTACCAACACTACAAAAAGAAGGATTCTGGGTGGACTCCTCCTGAAGGTCAAAACAGCAGACTGGACTTCTACATAGAGAGCTTCCGCCGACGTGCACGGGCTGAAATTGTGGAAAAGCAGCATCACTTGCCCCATAACCTCAGCCGTGCAGAACACAATGCCATCCACAGCCTCAGAAACAACTCTGACATCATAATCAAAAAGGCTGACAAAGGAGGTGCTATCGTCATCATGAATAGGTCAGAGTATGAACAAGAGGCTACTAGGCAGCTCTCCAACACCACTTTCTACAAGCCATTACCCTCTGATCCCACTGAGAGTTACCAAAAGAAACTACAGCATTTGCTCAAGAAACTCCCTGAAAAAGCAAAAGATCAAATCCGCACAGACACACCCCTAGAACCTCAACCTGGGGTTTTCTATCTGCTACCCAAGATCCATAAACCTGGAAATCCTGGACGCCCCATCATCTCAGGCATTGGCACCCTGACAGCAGGATTGTCTGGCTATGTAGACTCCCTCCTCAGGCCCTACGTTACCAGCACTCCCAGTTATCTTCGAGACACCACTGACTTCCTGAGGAAACTACAATCCATTGTTGATCTTCCTAAAAAACACCATCCTAGCCACTATGGATGTAGAAGCCTCTACACCAACATTCCACACAAAGATGGACTACAAGCCGTCAGGAACAGTATCCCCGATAATGTCACGGCTAATCTGGTGGCTGAACTTTGTGACTTTGTCCTCACCCATAACTATTTCACATTTGGGGACAATGTATACCTTCAAATCAGCGGCACTGCGATGGGTACCCGCATGGCCCCACAGTATGCCAACATTTTTATGGGTGACTTAGAACAACGCTTCCTCAGCTCTCGTCCCCTAATGCCCCTACTCTACTTGTGCTACATTGATGACATCTTCATCATCTGGACCCATGGAAAAGAAGCCCTTGAGGAATTCCACCATGATTTCAACAATTTCCATCCCACCATCAACCTCAGCCTGGACCAGTCCACACAAGAGATCCACTTCCTGGACACTACGGTGCTAATAAGCGATGGTCACATAACCACCACCCTATATCGGAAACCTACTGACCGCTATTCCTACCTACATGCCTCTAGCTTTCATCCAGATCATACCACACGATCCACTGTCTACAGCCAAGCTCTACGATATAACCGCATTTGCTCCAACCCCTCAGACAGAGACAAACACCTACAAGATCTCTATCATGCATTCTTACAACTACAGTACCCACCTTCTGAAGTGAAGAAACAGATTGACAGAGCCAGAAGAGTACCCAGAAGTCACCTACTACAGGACAGGCCCAACAAAGAAAATAACAGAACGCCACTAGCCATCACCTTCAGCCCCCAACTAAAACCTCTCCAACACATCATCAAGGATCTACAACCTATCCTGAAGGACGACCCATCACTCTCACAGATCTTGGGAGACAATCCAGTCCTTGCTTACAGACAGCCCCCCAACGTGAAGCAAATACTCACCAGCAACCACACACCATACAACAGAACCACTAACCCAGGAACCTATCCTTGCAACAAAGCCCGTTGCCAACTCTGTCCACATATCTATTCAGGGGATACCATCATAGGGCCTAATCACATCAGCCACACTATCAGAGGCTCGTTCACCTGCGCATCTACCAATGTGATATATGCCATCATGTGCCAGCAATGCCCCTCTGCCATGTACATTGGCCAAACTGGACAGTCTCTACGTAAAAGAATGAATGGACACAAATCAGATGTCAAGAATTATAACATTCAAAAACCAGTTGGAGAACACTTCAATCTCTCTGGTCACTCGATCACAGACCTAAGAGTGGCTATACTTCAACAAAAAAGCTTCAAAAACAGACTCCAACGAGAGACTGCTGAATTGGAATTAATTTGCAAACTGGATACAATTAACTTAGGCTTGAATAGAGACTGGGAATGGATGAGTCATTACACAAAGTAAAACTATTTCCCCATGTTATTTCTCCCCCCCACCCCACCCCCCACTGTTCCTCAGATGTTCTTATTAACTGCTGGAAATGGTCTACCTTGCTTGTCACCATGAAAGGTTTTCCTCCTTCCCCCCTCCACTGCTGGTGATGGCTCATCTTAAGTGATCACTCTCCTTACAGTGTGTATGATAAACCCCATTGTTTCATGTTCTCTGTGTGTGTATATAAATCTCCCCACTGTATTTTCCACCAAATGCATCCGATGAAGTGAGCTGTAGCTCACGAAAGCTTACGCTCAAATAAATTTGTTAGTCTCTAAGGTGCCACAAGTACTCTTTTTATTTTTGTAACTTACCTGAGGACTAGTATGGAAATACATGAAGTTTAGAAGTTACATTCAGGATTCTAAGTAAAAAATGAGTCTATCTCCCTCTTCTTCCCCCACCCGCAACAGACTTACAAGAATATTTTCATTTCTTGGTAACTCTAGATATGCTGGTCTAAATATCAGATGTGACTAGTGGTTTGATTTTAAAGGGCCCTGATTTTTGGAGGGTAGATGATTAGCACTTTCTGAGAATCGGGCCCGTTCAAGGAGTTCCAAGATAGGCACCCAAAATCACTTTTGAAAATGGTGGCCACTGTGTTCAGCATTTATAAGCTTTCAATTAAACAAATTTGTCCAAAATAGTTTGGGAATTTAATGGGAAAAGTAAATGATTACACCCAACTAGGAACCCCACTCTAAGCATACTTTAAAAATAAGAAGTTTCGTCCGTCTATAGATCTAGGCAATGCAATTTATTGCAATTAATAGGATGTACTGAGCCCTATCAGTTCTAAAAGAATGATAACTGTTGGCAGTGTAATCATACTATAAAAGGGTACTAATTGCATGGAAAAACCTCTCTCAGTTAAATCATTGGGGAAATAGCTATGATAAAATCACATGTATGTAACAAACTATCACTTTGCATAAAAAGCCAACCAAGTTTTATTCAAGAGAATCTTGCAGGGGTTGAGGAGGCCACAAAATAGGAGCAGGGTCTATATGTCATAAGATGTTGAGGGCCAACAACAAGATGTAACTTACTTCTTGAAGTCTAGTTTTAGTAGAGCTGTTTGGCGGTATCCTATCACAGTGAGCCACTGAATGATAACGTTCCTCTTCAGCAGCAAGTGGCGCCATTGCCAAATCATAAAAAAATACATCCTCTTTCCAGCCTGCTTCCCCTAGTGAATTCTTTAGAATAAGAAGTACAAAGAAGAGTCTGAAGGGTGCATTGTGAAACTGATTTTATAGGTTTTGGCTAAGCAGCCGGTTCCAGAATCTCATTTCCAAAATGTTTTCTGTTAACTTTTAGTTTTATTTTTCAGCCAACATATTGTATGTTTTAAAGTGCACAGTGGGACCTAACCAGGCTGAAGCTATTGGCTGCTACCACAATATAAATGTTAAATATAGTCTGCCTTATAAAACATAAGTCCTCTTTGATTTTGAAAGGAAAAAGAAATAAACCCCTGATTAGAATCTAACAGACCTCATGGTGATAGACAATGTACAGTATGAAGATGCTAAAAAGAGGCACACTCTGGACAGGACTGCAGACTTCAGTTCTCATTTCTCTAACTAAGCCTGTACTAGCTACGTGAGTTTCTTGGGCTCTAGATAACTGAACTTTTTTTTCGTTTACTTTTAGGTCCCAATCCTGCAATGAACACCTGCGTGAACACCATTGACTTCAAAGGAGCTCCATGCAGATGCAAGACTGGGAAGCACCTCCATGGAACTCACTGCAGGAATGTACCTTAGGGCTTGTCTACACAGTGCTTCAGTCTGTAATAGCAGGGTATAAATTCTAGTGTGCACTAGTATGTTGCACACTAATTGCCCAGGTGGACCCTGCTGGCGCACACTAAAAGTTCCCTAGTCCGCATTAATGTAGTCCCATTTCAAACACTACTATCTTAATGTGCACTAGACTGTGTCCAGTACCGTCTGTCTTCATGTAATTTTTGCCTACATGCTATTTGCTTTTATCAGAAAGTGAATGCCCTGTCCAATCATTTATTCTGAGTCTCTCCTACAAATTATGAAAGTAGGGTTTTAATTTAAATGAATGCATATATGTAAAATGTAACAAAGCCTCTGACTTCCTTTTTTTTTTAATGACTTTACTATATGACAGATTATTGGGAGAGCAGCAAGGACTAAATTAGGGAAATACAACCGGCACCACTCAGATGTGTGCTTGTGGGTAGGTTAAAACCATGAGATCTGGATCCAAATGGTCCACCCACAAAATATCAAAGGGCTTCCACTGAAAAAGGGCTTGTTTGTAATATTCCTGCCTCTCTGTCCTGTTAATGCTACCTCGTGCTCTCTGATCCCCATTGCAAATCCTAGCACTCTCCAATCATAGAATATCGAGTTGGAAGGGACCTCAGAAGATCATCTAGTCTAACCCCCTGCTTAAAGCAGGAGGGATCCCCAATTTTTTTTGCTCTAAATGGCCCCCTCAAGAATTGAACTTACAACCCTGGGTTTAGCAGGCCAATGCTCAAACCACTAAGCTATTCCTCCCCCACTAAGCTATTCCTCCTCCCACTCTGTAGCAGTGGGTCCCACAGCTATAGAGCCTTGGATCCAAACTTGGTGGGTCCTTGGCCCTTTCCCAGCCCAAGTCCTGGATTCATGGATCTTCCTTTCATCCACCCCAGCTTTGGTCAATCTGTGCATAGAAAACACACAGTGGTGGCATATGTGCTTGTGAAAGGAGTGACTGTATAGTCCCAGCTAGAATTTCTAAGGGCTGATGGCTCCCCATAGTCTCTTCTTGTCCTGGAAGAGCTACACTGAAGGTTAGCAGACTTAGACCACATGAGGTTTGGGGGAGAAAAAAACAAATGTTCCAGATGTTCAGTGCACTGATTCCTCTTGTCTTTCAGATGAACGCTGTTGAAATGCCATGGAGATGTGGAGTGGACCACAGCCCTCACACTTACCTTGTTAGCAATCACCAAATTCACCAGGCCTGTTGCTGATTGAATGAGAGATTCAGCCTCTTTGTTGGTGAGCTCATTAAGTGATTGTCCATTTAGTGTTAACAATTCATCCCCTGGGCTTAGACGACCATCCCTTTAAAACAAACACACACACACACACACACAGTATTACAGACCCAAGAACAATATAGTATAATTGAGATTGTTCTTGGTGTCTCTCCCACAAAGGAGCCACATGAAATCTCTCCTTTCCCCTGCTACCTTGAACACCCTCATGCAGGGGCTGGCTACAATCACAGATGGCTCCCTGCTAGCACTCCTTAGTGCACAAGACATCCGAAAGAGCTCCCTCTTCCCCCACCATTCTAAGCTGTGGAGAGGACTGTATACTGTGCTCCCTTAAGAGAACCCAGGGCCATAATGCCTTCCAGTACTTCTGGTAGCATGGTAGCCCTTACCAAGGGCTATTAAAGAGGGGACACCATTAATCTTTTACAATGCACAAGCTAGCATCTTTCTAATCAATGATTAGATAATGCATAGAGAGTACACTTATAAAGTTTGTGGACGATACCAAGCTGGGAGGGGTTACAAGGGCTTTGGAGGGTAGGATTAAAATTCGAAATGATCTGGACAAACTGGAGAAATGGTCTGAAGTAAATAGGATGAAATTCAATAAGGACAAATGCAAAGTACTCCATTTAGGAAGGAATAATCAATTGCATACATACAAAATGGGGAAATGACTGCCTAGGAAGGAGTACTGCAGAAAGGGATCTGAGGGTCATAGTGGATTGCAAGCTAAATATGAGTGAAGAGTGTAACGCTGTTACAAAACAAGTGAACGCTATTCTGCAATGTTGTAAGGAAGACACAAGAAGTAATTTCTCCACTTTTTTAAGGAGATAAAAGGTTGTTACAGGAGGAGGAGGAGACATTGTTCTTGTTAACATCTGAGGATAGGACAAGAAGCAATGGACTTAAATTGCAGCAAGGTCAGTTTAGGCTGGACATTAGGAAAAACTTTCTAACAGTCAGGGTAGTTAAGCACTGGAACAAATTACCTAGGGAGGTTGTGGAATCTCTATCACTGGAGGTTTTAAGAAAGGGTGGACAAACACCTGTCAGGGATGGTCGAACTATTATGTAGTCCTGCCTTGAGTGCAGGGTATTGGACTAAATGATCTCTCGAGGTCTTTCCAGTCCTGCACCTCTATGATTCTATAATCCTTATTTGCAATTGACATTGAGAAGAGTTAGAGCTGAGCATGGCTGTATGTTTTATTTCTAATATGTTTATCCATTTCTTCAGCTCAGTGCAATGTAAGATGTTTCCTGTGCATCACTGCGTTCCTTTGGATTTAAGATCTTAAAGTGCAGCTGGTGTCAGAAGATGGATCCTTCAAAAACCATCAAGTTAGTCCATAATAATAATTATAAACCAAGTACCTGTGGGCAGCACCCCCATTGATCACTTGGCTGACTGTGAACCCTTTCCCAAGAGAAGTGCAGTTGGGGGTTCTCAAGACTTGGATCCCCAGGCCATCATTTCCCGTGGCTATACAAAGCCTCCAGATGCAGCCATCCTGGTTCAGGAAGATGAAGACAAAAACTCTTTATTGCACCAAAGTAAATATGCAGAGAATATTTAAATTATTTACAGTTTAATTTTTTTAAAGAATCAATTTTCTTGTTCCTAGATCCAGATTATTTCTAAACACAAGAAAAGTAGAAGCTGAATGCAGCTCACTTCTGGTTAGATGCTGTTGTGTGAGACAAACATCTCAAACAATTCTTCTCCATGGGACTGCAATGACTTCTGATTACCATAGGAAAAGATTATAGTATGATGTGTTTTGCAATGAAGAGGCAAGAGAGCAGCTGACAGATTTTGACAATAGGGATGTGTGAGGTTTTTTGCCCAAGCCAACTGGAAGGAAAGGGAGAGATAAAAATAGTAAGTTAAGTATGCTGGGACACATTTATACTTGAAGTCGGTGGAGTATTTTTCCCTCTGTTTTATTGATACAGTTAAGTGTTTTCTCCTTACTACACTACAAGTGGTTAATGGTCCTGTATCAGAAGTATCAGCCCACCCTGGGGGAACAAAAAGAGAAAGAGTGAGAGATTGAATTCCAGAAATATGTTAATAATAATCAGCCCCTAGTGGCAGTAGAATTAAACTGCCATGTTTACTTTGTTAATTTGGCTTTATGCACTGCTGAGAAACTCATGTGAATACAAGGGCAAATGTTGCTTATAGAAGCATACCTGAAATTCACTAGGAGTCACTCATGCTTCCAAAAACTAATGTGGATCATAGGGTCTGGTGAGATTCTTGCCCTAGGTTCATGGCCAAATACCTACAGCCTGGTAAAGCCTGTGCAGTTGGCAGTGCCATGGGCTGGGACAGCTAAGGATAAAAACGGTAGTGGCCGTATGGTCTGAGGAGGCGCCTGAACAATGTGTGTCTCATTTTATATTCCGAATTCAGGCTTGGATCTTGCAAACCTTTTATCACAAAAATACTTAGTCCTGTGACTAGCCCCTTTGAAATGAATGGAACTGCTCACGTGAGCAGTGATTCTTCGTACGAGTCAAGGCTTGAAGCATTGAGCGCTTACATTTGGAGGATTTTATTTTTTCACTCATCAGGGCAAATTTTCAGCCAGTCTCAAGCTCCACTCTATTTAGAGACACCTCCCCCCCATTGAAACCCACATGCGGTCGTGCTCCGTTCCCCAACTTGTGCACAGGACTTAGATTCCCATCATGCAAAGACAACTGCTTGATTTCCAGTTGAGTTAGTGGAGCTCCATGCAGGTGGCCGCATGGGTTTTTTTTGCAAGATCAGAGGCTTAGATTGTAAATTCTTTGGGGGCAGAGACTTATCTCAATATATGCTGTCCACATATGCAATGGGGACACTATCCTGACTCGGATTTTGAGGCAGGTGCTACGGTTATTTAAATGTCAAATAATAATAATAAGAGGTGATTTGGATATTTTTCTGGGCACAATCATTTGTATGCATTAAATTAGTGATAATGCAAAACTGGAAGCTAGTTCTTTTGTGTGTCTCATGAAAACTAGATAACAGCTATAATTTTTGTTTTAAATCCCTTTTTTAACCCCATCAGGTTTGGTTAATTTTCAGTTTAGCTCTATCTGTCAAATATATTAGAAATTAATTTTTGCTGGAGGGAGGTGTAGCAATTCGTATGTGTTGTCCGCATTTGCAATTTTGAGTCCCCAATATAGAGCATTATATTAAAATCCAAGTTATAGCAACATGACATAAAAGCTGACCTTTAAAAAATAAATATTAGACTGGCCAGTGTTACAGCAGCCAATTTGTTTAGGCTTTGCTCTTTAATGTCTTTTATTTCCTGTCTCATTTATTATTTTATATATCAAAATGCTCTGCTGGTGCTTCCAAAAGTAGAGCAGTTATTAGTTTTGCCCCTTTCTTTAATGTGTCCTGTTGGGTTTGTTAGGTGACTCATAGCTCCAGGCCTGGCAAACGTAGAGAACTTGTTAAAATAAAGTTGGCAGGTTTGGTGGGTGGGCAGGTGGGTTTCTCCTAGGGCACCAGACCGAGTCATTACTGGAATGTATGTTTAATGCATGTCGGTTGCCAATGAATAAAAAAATCTTTCACTTATAGGCAGCTTTGCCGTACCTTAATGAAGCTGGTGAAACATGTATTTCACATCTGTTCAAATTTTATTGATCCCAAGCATGCAAATAAAATGAAGGCCTTTCAATAGTGCACTGTTAGTAAGATTACATTTAAGCAAAAAATCTCAGTCTGAAAGAAAAATCTAAACCAAAGGAGTATCGCAGGATCTTTTTGGAAACTTTTGTGTATAGATTCAGCTGATCTTTCATGCTTTTCATTTTGCAACCAATTTTCTTCATTCTTGTCATACCAAAGGCCAAATCTTAGGATATTTTTATCTCTGCCATTTCTGAGATTTCCTTTTCCATCACTTTCTCATTAGATGTTTCTAGCTGAGAGTCCTGTCTTGAAACATCTCCTTCCAGATGCTGTTTTGAAATAAGTGTAACCATGACTTCACTGGAAAACTGAAACACTTTTGTGCACTCTGAATGTAACTCACAATAGTTAGATTGTCTGAAATGAAATACATGGCTGCACATGGGTGATTCAAGGAAGATCTGGTAATCACTTAATCAAGCATATGATGATAACCTGATTGACTCTGTTTAAAAAACAATAATAACAATATAGCAGTGAGTGCTTAGGCTTCTGTATCCCGCTGAATACTAAAGAGCTGTGATTTCTGAGTCAATGACCGATTAAAAGAATAGAGCCTTTCTGAATTTTCTTCCGGAGAAATTGTATTATGTCAATTTTGAAAAATAGGGCCAGAAGCCTCACTGGTGTAAATCAGCAGAGCTCCATTAATTTTGATATGTTCAGCTGAGGAACTAGTCCTTTAAAAACTTTTAGACAAAATTCCATTTATTTTCCTAGCATCTGTCTGGGAATTCCCTTTGAAATTAATAAAGGTACCAACTGGTACCTGTGAAAAATCCATGGGCTAGTGGAACTGTGCCATTGGAGGTGGCCACCCCTCTCCTGCCCTCTCTGTTTTACCTTCTTTTCGCCAGTTGCCCTCCTTCTCGGTAGTGAGATTATGAGATCAGTGGTACATGAATTAATCCGCTGATGCAACAGGTGGGGCTTGGGATTCAGGTTCCCACAAAACCCTGGCTATGGCTAGTTGATGGATAGAGAAACGGCTAAACAGATCATGCAGTATAAATAGATCTGTCTATTCATCAACTATCCTTAGCCATGTTTTTCTTGAGAACCTGTCCTACCTGTTGCGTCACCCACTTCCTACATGTCACCTCACACAACAAGTTTAAGAGATAACCTGTGTCTGATCTCACCATCCCATTTCTGGGAAGGGCAGAAGGGAGATGACAGAAAGAGAGAGAAAGCACAAATGAAGAAAGTGAAGGAATAAATACAGCCTCCCTCCCAACCAAGCTTGTCCAGCTGTCATGCCATAACCCTGGTTCTGAGACATCACAGTCTTCTGCCATGGAAATCGTCCCATCACAAAGAATGGGTCAAATCATCCTCTTCTCGAAAATGGGAAGTTAACAAAAAATACGCCTGGATGATGATGCAAAAAAAGTGAGTTGTTTTTTTCTCTCAGGCATGAGAGATCGAGGGCCACATGGAAAAGGCCAGGGGTATGGTTCTGGAACCACACGGAACCCTACGATCCACTGAAATCCTGACTCCAGTCTTTTGGCTGTTGGGCATTCACACAGAAAATCTTCCCCTCAACATTGCATGCTGTCCTGGATACCCCCTCTCCCTCAGTAGCCCTATTGCCATGGCTACTATTACAGTGATTGGGTGTTACATGCCACTGCCCAACATGGGTGAGGGTGGCATGTGCAGAAGAAGCCACATATCATAATGTAGTGCTGCCAGAAGCAGTAATAAAGTAGAAAGAGATTACTGCTTGAAATTGCTTGGGTGCCCAAAGGACCATTCCAGCTCGGGTGAATGTCCCTGGTCCCACCCATTCCTCACCATGACTGACTTTGTCTCTGATTTCTCAGTAGCCCTATCAGATTTACCCTTCTTCCACAACTTTTGCCTGAGTGTCAGTGCACCAAGTGTCATCAAGAGCAGAGAGGCTGTAAAGCAGATCTTCTTATTTACACACCAGTATCCTTACCATTTGGTGCACACACGGAAAGCCAGGAAGTTACTTTGAGCAGCACATCACAGGTGAACGCTTTCAGATAGGAGCATTCTTTCCCAGTGATCATCCCACTCAGCGATGTTATAGACTACCAGCCTTTGGCTTGCCATTCCATTTTCTTTGTTGCTTTTTTAGCCAAGGCCATAGTAGCTTGAGTTGTCTGCACTTTTAAGTACTGGATGTGTTGAAAGATCACGGCACACCCAGTAGAACTTACTTAACAAATCCTTAACTTTTGTAACACATAGAAAGAGAATTCCAATGAGTGAAAGAGGTCAAAATAGCCCATATCACTAGCCTCCCAAAGCTGCATTTTCAGACAGCTACCGACCAGCCCAATATTTAATGATCTTAGGATTCCCTTGTCTGACATCGGAGATTCACCAATGCTAGACTTTCAGGCCAGAAGGTCCCCTTGCAATTATCTAGTCTGACTTTCTGCATAACACAGGCCATAAGATTTCTCATAGGACCATCCGGATGAAGATCGAGGTGCCTTCCTCTCTTGGTGAATACTATTAAGAAAACTCTGAATACTATTCTTGCCATGAGAGTTGATCAAAAATAAAAAGATTATGTAGGCATCTAGAAGATTTGGAAAACATTTTCATTCCATGGCATTTCCAAATGCATCAATTTTCATTTTCCAGACAACCTTTTGTATGGATATATATTTTTATGGAGATACAGGGAAGTTTGTCTCAGACAATATCAAACTCGCTTAGAACATAGCTTCATGCCAACGACAGAGTAATCAATGAGGGACCTTTGTTTCACCCCAGGCCCATCTACCCATTGGGAACATAGAATTGCATACACCCCAGTTTAATCGCTGAGCATGCATTCTGAAATTATTAACGCTTTAGTTGCTGGGTTAAAATAATCCCCAAAATGCATACTGGGGACTAACCGTGCTTTGAATGTTCCTCCTTGAAAGCAAAGGCAAATGGTTGAGAACCATAATGTAATCAGAATGTCAAAAGAACCTTTCCATGATATTTCTGTTTGAATTTACATCAAAGTGTTTGTTTATTTTCATAAGAGGAATAAGTGCCCCATAGTGAGACCATTGCACAAATTACAGTTCCCAGGATTCATTTGAAACTCAGCCACCCGGTATCAGTTATCAGAATTGGCACAGTAGACTGAAAACGTTGTGACTTTGCCTAGAAATCAGTTATGAAGTAAACCTAATACACAACACTGTCTGCTACTTTATAATAATACACATATCAGCGTGGTGAAGACTGTATGTAACCTCACACCTAAATGCTGTGTTTTCTGCACTATTGTTGCTTTAATAGTACAAATCACTAAGATGGAGCTGGGATAATCTACATTGGCACAAGTCACTTTTTACACTAGTGCCAGTGTCTGCACCAGGAGGTCCTGATTTGCATTGTGCTCAATTTCTGTTTGTTAAATAAGATTCTCAAATGAAAAACATTTTAGAAGAGCAAAGTAGTGGTAGTATTCTCTGTAAGCTCTGAGGATAGGACAAGAAGCAATGGGCTTAAATCGCAGTAAGTGCACTTTGGTTGGACATCAGGCAAAACTTCCTAACTGTCTGGGTGGTTAAGCACTGAAATAAATTGCCTAGGGAGGTTGTAGAATCTCCATCACTAGAGATTTTTAAGACCAAGTTAGACAAACACCTGTAAGGATGGTTTAGATAATACTTAGGACTGGTCTTTGCTACGGGGAGATGGGTGCTGCTGCAATCAATACAGTAGGGATTGATTTAGTGGGTCAAGTGAAGACCCGCTAAATCGACTGCAGACCACTCTCCGGTCAACCCTGGTACTCCAGCTCTTCGAGAAGACTAAGGGAAGTTGACCGGAGAGCGTCTCCTGTCGATGCAGTGCAATGAAGACACTGGGGTAAGTTGACCTAAGCTACGTCGACTCCAGTTACTTTATTCATGCAGCTGGAGTAGTGTAACTTAGATCAACTTACCCCAGTCATGAAGACAAGCCCTTAGTCCTGCCATGAGTGCAGGGGACTGGACTAGATAACCTCTCAAGGTCCCTTCCAGTCCTATGATTCTATGATTCTGATGCAAGTTGCATACTATTCTCAGGGTCTTAGTAAGCTGTCAGTGTGGCCCTCGAGACCACAACAAACAAAACAAGCCATGTCTTCCAGGGGTAACAAGTGTTGCCTTAGTTTCCACACTTCCGCCTACTCAGAACTGCTCTGTTTTGACAAATGACAAAGACCCTTGTAATTCTTCTATTATTCTTGTTATGGTCACTGGTTATCAAAATTATTTCTATGTAATATAAATGATAGCTGTAATCAGATCATGGCATTTCCTATTATACTTAATGTACTGTGTCGATACATAGAACTTGCCAAGTATTTGCAACAAGAGTATGTACCTGAAACTGGTTGCTTGAAATAAAGTGATGCTGGAAACACTGTGTAATTTAATCAAAGTGTGAACACTAATGAATCATACACAAACAACAGGGTAAGGCTCAGACAGGAACATGAATTCTTCCACTGCTGGGCCTGGAAGGAACTGCTGTTTGAGAGTTCAGTGCTCTGAATTTTTGTGGAGAGTGTTCACACCTTCAGGGTCATGGGCACCAGGCATACGGCTGCAGGTATTGTAAGGTAGAAAACTGATGGACTAACACAGTAGTCTGGCACAGCTGTGTGCCTCAGTAATGTAACAGAAAAATGGATTCTGATTCCCTGAAATGAGAATGGGCCATGCATTGACTAGTGAATTTCTGCAGCTGATTATAGAGAGCAACAGAGAGCCTGACGCCCTGGGACCTGAAGAAAATCACTGACTCTCTTCTTCTGGATATTTGAGGATAGGGGTTTTAAGAGAGGGCCAAATGCTCTCTAATGCATGCTGCACTAAGTAACCGGTTATGACAGACCAGTGTGACAGAGAGGGGATGTATCAGTCCCTGCACTGCATATTGCAGAGCCTCAGCTAGATGACACAGACGGGAGAACAAGGTACATGATGCCAGCATCTCTGCTCTCGTAGGAGGAAAAATGAAGACTTGATGGCATCACCATGATTCCACACAGTATACAGAAGGTTAACAAGTGCCACCAGGGGACACTTACATTGCTAAAGATGAATTAATGTGTAACTGTTCTCCAGCGGCAGTAGCTAACCGGACTACCATAAATTCAAGGCACCTGGATTCTCTGACTTGTCTATCTTTGGTAAAATGGTGAGAAGTCAGATGCTGGGAAACCTGGTGGCAGTTATTGGAACTCAGGGTGCTTTGGGTTTGTGGATGGACGAGCTGCAACAGCTAACAAGCACATGAGAATGCACTGTGCAAGGAAGATAGAAAGGAATCCTTTGGCTGGCAGAGGCCAGCAGCCTCCTTTCATTTGCAGAGTGAGCTCACCAGCCAAAATGTGGCATGTTTCCATGCTGGAGGAAGGGTGTGGTTTTGCAGAGCTCCATTGTGATTGGGTGTCTTTTGGAGCTGGCTCAATTTAAGTAATTTTTTTTCTTTCCATTGGAATGCAGTAGAATATTCCCCGGTGGGGTGGGGGGGGGCTCTGTTTTGAGACTGAAATGTGCACTATATTCCCCTGATTTCCTTTTTGTCAAATTTGGGCTATGTGCTGTGATCATCAGAGAGAAGCTCAAGTGGCACAATGGAGATTTGGATTCAGAGTTTGAACACCATAAGCATTACTTGATGTTTGGATATGAAGTTTTGATTTGAGCCCATTGCTAAAGAAGATATGCAAAAATGAATGGAAGGGATATTTAATACAAAGGAATCAGTTCCCTCATACAGGTCAATATTTGTATCGCTAAAATGCATATGATTTAATAGGCATTAGGATACCATGGAGGTGACCAGCTATAAATTACCTAGATATATAATGTATATTTAGTTCCTGTCACCAAGAAGGTTCTCAAAGTGCTTTAGACTTTACTAGCTGAGTGGACAGACTATGTACCTTATATTAGCAGATGCTTCACTTATGCCTGTAATGCAGCCACCTCTGGGATGAAACAATGTAGCTGCTTACCAGCACACAGCAACAATATACACCACCTTAGGACAGAAAGTGACAAAATATGCAGCATCCAACTGAAATTGTAGGGGGAATTTATTATAGGTATCCAGAATGTAATCACTCAATTTGAAAAATGGCCAGAATGGTGGGATTACTACATTTCCTCTAGATAAAAGCAGCATCAGTTTTTTAACAACCAGTGGTACTTAGGGTCTCACTTTTATATCTGTTAAGAAGGTGACATCTCTAGCAACATAGAGTCTACATCCTTCAAACTCAGACAGATCATTTGCCTACTGGATCACCTGAGTTTCCCCTAGTACTAACCCAGCTGCACCTCACTTAGCTTATAAGATCTGACAAGAGCACTGTTTAAAAATGGTCTGTACTGTAATGACAGCTTCCTATTATGACAGCTGATCTTCTGCATTCCAGGTAGCGTGCATCTGCTGTGTTGCTGAATGCACTGAGTATGGCTTAACATTCCACTGACTTCAATGGCATGTCAGTCAGCAGAGTGCAGTGGAGAGACCCTGCAGCCCTGGAGGGAGTGTAATACACTTTCTATGCTATTTATGCCGAGTTGGAATGCTGCTGATGATCTCCGAGAATCAGTGGGGGGGTCTTCTGTGCCCTGAGATTCATGAAACCATTGAAACATAAAATAAACAATAGTCAGTGAATTGCCTACCTGGATGAAGAACTTCCTTCTCATATTCTTGCAGCTTTCACTTCCATCATCTTTGGACTGGATCATGTTGGTGATCACAAGAGGATAAGGAGTGCTGTCATCCGGTTCTGAAGTGCATAGCACTTGTAGTCTAGGGCAACTGTCAATTTTCTCTTGATCCCAGTTGGTAGAAATCTCAATGGGATCAGGGCATTTCTCATCTGGACTTGACCCATCATCAGTATCCTTGGCATTACAGAGTATAAGTGATCTTGAAATGGAGCGAAACTTTTTTGATTTCCTGCTCCCAACTCTACTCTGTCGATCCACCTTCAGTGAGCTGGTGATGCTGCCTTTTTTCCTCTCATGTTCCCATTTGTGTGGCATGACAGTGCCAATAACTTTCTCTAGTCCTCAGCAGCTAAATATCCTCCCAGAAGAGAAATATAAAAAGTGAGTTATAATTGGCCTCGTCCTATTTCCCCTCCAAATAACCTACACTACTGAAAAGTTGTGATGAACAAATTGAGTCAACAGAGCCTTTCAGTCCACTAACAACCATGTGATGTCTTATGACTTGCAACATTTATTTCTGTGCAGTCCTGTACTAAATTCTCCTTCACCTTTTCATTCTCTTCCCATGCTCTCCAAGCACAGAGGAGTGCTTTTAACAAATGTTTTTGAGGCTTCCGTTGTGTTGCTTCTTCCTGGTTTCTGCTGAATTTGCAGGATGAAATCCCAAATTGAAAAGAAGGTACACAAAAGCACTGTTCTATCCTTCAAACTCACACAGAAGGAGCGGCTCTGCTTGCAGCCTGATTTATGACAGCGTTGTAATTCAAATAGGATTAATCAAATTGTTGAGGTTAAATTCTCTGCCTGGCACATCTGATTTGTAAGTGGTTTAGCTAAAGTAGATCTTGGCCATGAATAAGGAAGGAATGCCAGGCTGGAGTGAAACACATACCTTTGGACAGCTAAGCCCACTTAAAAGAATCTGTGTATAATTGCAAAAAAGAGATCCATTGAAGCCATTTAGATGTGAATACCTGATTAAGGATTGAACCTCAGAAAAGAATACAACTCCAGCATATGCAAAAATAACCCATTAAAGGAATTATTTTTTCCACTGTATGTTTCTGCATACCAAATCAAAATAAAATAGAGCAGAAATGCCACGGAGTAGCAACGTGACATAAAAATTGGTACTTTATAAAATGAATATTAAGTAAAGGAATAAGCATATTAGAAAAATTAAGAAAAACTGGTCAATAAATTTTCAGCATAAGCATTTTCCATCATAAAATGCAAGTTAGTTGAAATTATTATGGTTTTCAGGAGCATATTGATTTTTGATGGATGAAAGCTTAAATGAATCATTCTGACTTTCTCATTTCATTTTGATAATATTGAAACATTTTGTTTTAACTTTATCATCTCAAGTAGTTTCATTTATACTTTTATAGTATATCAAAGTATTAATTTGAATCGTATATTTAAAATTATATGTTTATTGTTATATATCATTATGTTTGACGTTATCTAAATGAAATGTTTTGACCTTACTGAAACTAAATGATTTTACATTAGTGAAATAAAATGTTGCTGATCCTTAATTTTTTTGAATTTCCCATTTCACAGAAAATTTTGACTTTTCATTTCAAATCTGAATGAAAACAAATTTTGAAATGTTGGAATTTACTACAGAACAGAAATTCTGTTTTCTGGTCAGCTCTAGTAATAAACTTATGCAATTATACAGGGTTTATTTCTCCTGTTTTTATCTTCCTTTTGATCTGTTTATTAAAATGCACAGGTCCAGGAAGGTTATGGAATGTAGTTTACATTAAATTGAAAAGCATATTTAAAATAAATCTTTTAAAGTCTGTAGCTTTGATCCATGCAATTTGCACAATATGTTTTAGACTGGGATTTATTTCTTTCTCTCTCTTTTAGTGACTCTAGTGCTGGTTAAAGTTGTAAAACTGGCTGGAATATCTATTTAGCCCCTGAACAGGTCCACCCTGACCAGGAAGGAAAGCTCTAAGAGGGTGGTTCAATCTCCATGTTCCATTCAGTCCTTAGTATCTCTGCAAGTGCTAGCAAAGATGCCAGGTAATGCTAATTACGATGTAATGAGTTGAGGATTTTGTTGGACATTTTTAAAAATAATGAAATATTCTTATTATGAATGTTTAATAGCACAAAGATCACGGACAGTGCAATAAAGCACAGAAAATGTATGCACAGAGAGATGATACTGTGGGAATGCTTCTCAATGGGCTGAGTTTCACTGTTTACAAGCACAAATTGCACTTGAAAAAAGGTGCAAATTTGCACCTATGTTTTTTGTGTCAGCAAATTAATTATGGGTGTAAGTCATAAGTTGCATGTTACAACTGAGATTTCTACCCACGGCTCTGTTGGCTTTGCAAAAATGTGGGTGCAAATTTTGCACAGGCAAATTGCAGCCGCAAAAGGGAGACCAGCCACCTGAAAATGTAGGCTTGTAAATTTTACACCAAGCCACCTCCACTGTATAATAGAACCCTATAAGACAGCCTCAGGATCACATTCCTCTCCTCTACCCCCTCAGACAAATACCCATAAAAACCAAACCAAACCAAACACTGAGGAAAAGAAGGAAAAATGAATAATGTGTAACAGAGAACCTGAGCAAAAAAGCTATACGCTGGGAAATATGTAGCTTCTAGAGGTGTACAAGATCCAGTCTGCATCAAAGTTTGTTTAATTTTGTAAAAGAAAAACAAACACTGCACATAGCCTTTTCATGAGAAGCAAAGAGGTTCCTTTATCCATCATTGAGAAGTATGCTAATACATATGGTCCCTTGAAGAGATTCAGGCATTTTGATAGGTGATACTCTTTTATAAGAGTTTAGGATAATTTATTTTCTATCATACTACTAATAATAATATCCTTCTGCTTCACAGTGTCTTTCATCCAACAGGATCCCAGAATACTTCACAAATTACATACTAGCACTATGTAAGAGATTTTCCAAAGGAACGTTCTTCCATCAGAAAATGCCGATTCATTGAAATCAAAATGTTGTGTTGGAATGTGTCGATTTCAATGAAAATTTTTATGGAAATCTGCCAGCTCTTCTGCCCACCTCCCAGCTCTTTGGCAGCTCTCCTGGTGTGCTGGCACAGAGACTGGGCTCCCTGGGCTTCCAAGCTCTCTGGTTTCAGTTTTGAAGGAATCTTTCAGCATCTAATCCTAATGCAGGGCTGTACCTCCCAGCTCTGTACTCACGCAATGATTTACCTCCCCTAGTTTCCATTTTCTGTTGAATGGAATCCTTCTCTATGAATAATCCAAGTACCTGTCTCCTCTTATTGCTCAGAGTTTTGTCCAAAAGGATCAGCTGAGTGAAGTTAACAAGGGTCTGGTCAGTTTCAGGGCTGCTATTCAGAGGCGGACACTAATGAAACTGACAAGAATCAGGATCATTTCAGTTAGCAGCTGCTTGGGAAAACTAGAAGCCAGGCAGATGGAGGTACTGGGGTTATTCATAGAGAAGGCTTCCCCAAGCTCTGAGATACCAAGGAACCAAGGGGAGCTGGGCCTGAAAATCTTTGAAAAAAATCCATTTCTGTTCTTCCAACATGAATTTTTTTGCTGTGAAAAAATTCATAGATCTGTTTTTTGGGGTTTTTTTTTTTTGAAACAAAAAAGCCCCGGGACAAGCTCTGACTCTTATAACACATGACAAAGGAAAAAAGGCCTTGATTTAGGAAAGCATGTAAGCATGTGCACAAGTCCCAAACACATACTTAAAGTTAAGTACATATGTAATTGTTTTGTTTTGTTTTTTAATGGGATGCTTTCCTGCCTAAAAATCCGCACAAACAGTAAAACGTGGAACTCAGTAATCCACCTACGTCAGAATAAAAGAGGCTATTTAGGCATAGCTAGATAGACATGGGGAGGCAGGACGGTTGCATGGATCAGTAACCTGTGTTTTGTTCTCAGCTCTGACGCTGACTTGCTGGGTGACATTGGGCAAGTCACTTCACCTCTCTGTGCCTCTGTTTCCCAATCAGTAAAATGAGGCTAATGATACCCACCAGAATCCTCTATTTATAAAGCACATTGAGATACATGGATTTAAAGTGCAATGTACTATTGTTAGTCATAACTTTAACAGCCTAATCATATCTAAATAACAAGAAAATATGCACAACAATCTAATTAATTATCACATCTGCAGTTTGTATTACATTTTTACATGGAATAATTTGCATTAATTAATGGTAAATGACACCCACCCATATTATTGTGTAACGTCTTTTGGGGGTTGTTTTAGTTTTGTTGATTTTTGGTTAAATAAGACGTTTTCATTGCTGCCTCTGGTGTAGAAATCAGTCCAGTTGCTACTTTTTGACATAACAAATCCCCATTAGGACCTCAATATGTTAAGAAATTAATCTTGAAAAGTTCATGATAAAGGTTACATTTCCAGTATGTTTGAGGGTGTTTGGACGGAAGGAAGGACAGACCTTTTATAACAGATGAAAGACAGAAAGTGGGCTTGGATGAACAGTATGATTGATAGGGCTTCAGGTATCTCAAATCCTGCTCAAGTAGAGATACAGCTAGTTCAGGTGCATCCCCATAACATCAGCATAGGAAGCAGTGTGTCTAACCTGCTCAGGAGTGCAAGTAGGCTGGTACGCTCTAGTACGCAGTACCAGTATGAGATTTTTAGTAGGTATGGGGTACCGGAAAGACTTGGGGAGGCTAGAATCCCACGGGGGGGTGGGGGGGTGGAATTGCACTCTGCTCCTTAAAGGAGCAGAATGGGGCTAGGAAGGGCATTCATTCTTTATTTGGATCTAACAGCACAATACATATGCCAACTAACTTAAACAAAGGCTTTGTTTAAGTTTGTTAGCATATGCATTGTGCTGTTAAGTCGGTCAGGAGTCCTCAAGAGGGAAAGGGAGGGGAGGACAGAAGGTGTTTAAACAAAAGGAGTACTTGTGGCACCTTAGAGACTAACAGATTTATTTGAGCATAAGCTTTCGTGAGCTACAGCTGTAGCTTATGCTCAAATAAATCTGTTAGTCTCTAAGGTGCCACAAGTACTCCTTTTCTTTTTTGCGAATACAGACTAACACGGCTGCTACTCTGAAACCTGGTGTTTAAACAGTGTTTTTGATTCCTGATCCAGCCTCTGGATTATGAACATATACTGATAGGAGCATTCTAACCAAGGGACTGAGGACTTTAAAATAATCTGGAGCCTTCATATTTCCTTGATCCTTTGCAGATGGACTTATGAATTGGATATAGTACAAAGACTGTTCTAGCCTCATTGATTGCTGATTTCTCCCTTGCAATGGACAAAGATCAGATGTCTGCTGACTTTCTCACATGAGTCAGCAGCCTTTGATACCTGTGGTAAAAGAAACATAGCCCTTGCTTGATTGGTTTTGTTCTTTCCTCTCCAAATGTCAAAGCCTGTTCCCATTGAATTCAATAGCAAAACTTCTTTTGATTTCAATGGGAACAGGATTTGGCCCCAAGAGATCAGAGAATGTGATTTTGATCAATTGGTTATCTGTCCAAAGACAGTTCTCATGCATGTTCTGCCAGGCTGGTTTTGATTGCCCTTCCTGTATGTCATGCTGAGGAAAATAATCAAACAATTTGGGCTGCAGTTCTATCAAGGTGCACATGGCACACACATAGTTCTATGATTCTTTTCCATCAAACCCAGATGGTGCAGCATCTTTGCTTTCCTAGTGTCTGGTGGAGAGCAATACTTAGGCCTTGTCTACACTGCCAAATTACAGCGCTGAAACTTTCTCGCTGAGGGGTGTGAACCGCCCCACCTCCCGAGTGACAGTGTGGACGCACTATAGCACTTTCCATACTGCGCTCCCCAAGGGCTGGTTTAACTCAGAGCGCTCTGTGTGCATGGCTACACTTGCAGATGTAGGGCGCTTTGAGTTAAACACACCTTCGTAGAGTGCAATACGGAAAGCGCTGCAATCTGCCCACACTGACAGCTACAAGCGCACTGGCGTGGCCACATTAGCAGCTCTTGCAATGGCCACAGAAAGCAGGGAATTGTGGTAGCTATCCCAGCAATCAAGTGACTGCAATGTGCTTTTCAAATGGGGGGGGAATGGAGTGTGACAGGAAGTGTGTTGTGTGTGTGTGGGGGCGGAGAGAGAGTGGGTTTTTGGGAGCCTGAGAGCATGTCAGCATGCTGTCTTGTATGCTGCTGCAGCATGCTGTCTTGTATTGCTGTCTTGTAAGTTCAGACAGCAGCAGACCCCCTTCCCCTGCCTCTCAAGCAACATTCCACAGTAATGGTTGCTTTGTCCCAGAGCGGATAAGCAGCCGGCTGTCAGAAATGGAGCTTTGAAAGGGTATATTCGCATTCCTGTAGCCAATTCCAAACAATGACAAGAGTGGCCACTTGACTTAAGGGAATTATGTGATGTTTCTGGAGGCTGATCAGAACGCAGTAATGCAATACCTTGTTCACACTGACACTGGGACGTTTCAGCTGAGACGGACCAAGTGTTATGCTTCTGGTGAAGGTGGATTACCAGGAGTACTCCAGCTGCAGAGTCCAGGGGCTCTAAGTGCCTTGCCAGTGTGGACGGGTATGGAGTTAGGGCACCCAGGGCTGCTTTAATGCGCTCTAACTCGCAAGTGCAGCCAAGCCCTACATCTGCAAGTGTAGCCATGCCCTTAGTTTGGACATAAAGGAGGCACTGATAGTGTGTTAAGGGAAAGTGGGGTGATGGTTCTTCCTATTCTTTTTCTATTTAAGAAGTTTTCAATTTGGGGGTGCTGCTGGATCCTCAATGACACCTGGGAGTACAGATGGCACCAGGGGCCCAAAGTATCATTTTACAACTGCATCTGTTTAACGGATGCAGTTGTAAAATTTTAGACAGGTAAGGGGAGTGTCAGAGGGGATGGGGAGTGCGTGGGTGTCCCGGGCTGGGGGCGGGGTGGGGAGGAGTCACATGGAGGGTCATGGAGGGAGGTCACATGACCCCCCCTTGTGTCCCTCCCATGAGAGCAATACCATCAAGAAATGATTTCTACTTGCACCATTGAACTTGCTGCATTTTTAAAATGAGAACATGGAATATGCATCACAACTTACCTCCAGATGTTCAAGGCCTTTCAGATAAGATTGGTTGCCCTTAAAATGTGGAATCAGTGCTTCCAGGAACTCCTACGGTATATTAACAATAATAATATTAGGGATAGGTCTGAACCAAAAACTGAGATCTAAACAGCTCTGCACTAGGGGACAGTTCAGAGGCAGACAACATCTATTGTTGAAGGGTTTCAGTGTTTTACAAATATTTACTAAATCTCCCCTCCCCGCAAGAAGTAGTTAATTAAACCGAACCTCTCTACAACTGGGTAAACTGAGCAAGATTAATGGCCAAACTGTGGTGCACCAGAGTAGGGCCCACCATGAGTGAGGATGGAGTGGGCAGCAGAAGCCCCTTCTCTGCTCCAGCACACCCATACAGCAAGCAGCCATGCCCCTGAGCACATGCCATACTAAATGCCCTGAAAGGGGCCTCTCTCTAGGAAGCTGAGACTAGGGAGAAGTGTATAGTACACCTACTGAAAGGGGCAGGACATGTTGCCTAAGCCCCACTCTCCCATCACTTCTTAAGGAGTTATGCCTTATGCAGAGATAACATCTCCCTTCTTCACCGCATGGACAGTAAAACTGCAAGCCTCTCCATCCCCAGTGCTCCTTTGCATCTCAATACCAAATTGAACCCTACAAGACTTACCCAATATCACACAGCAAGTCAGCGGCTGAGCTGAGGATAAAACCCAGGAGTCCTGATGACTTCCAGTCCCTTGCTCTAAGCACTAGATCATGCCCCTACTCCCAGCTTTTACCAAAGCAATATTGTCTGTAGAGCTGCTGCATAAGTAATACAACAACGGTAGGAGGCACCAAAATGCACTCTATAAGCTCTCTAATACAAATGTCCAGAAAGCAGCAATGCAAGTGCCAGAAGATCCTCATGAATCATCGCCATCTTCCACCAAATTTAATTCAGTTTTTTGTGGGAAAGGCCAATTATTTCAAAGCCGGCTCCCAAAACCATTTATCTTTCCCCTGGTGCGCTTGCTGCTTGTCATGTTCTCTGGCCATTCCGGTACCTCCAGCCCTCCTGATGGAAGCTGTCTGTGGTTTGTAACTCAAACCAAATGTTACTTCTTTTTTCAAGGGTTCCCCCCCCCTCAGTTTTATGTTAAAAAGCTCTCTGTCTGTCTTCTGTAAACAATATGCATAATTTTTGAGTAGCATCCATTTGGTTCACATTTTTGGTTGGATATTAAACCAAGCATTTACAAACGTAAATAATTTGGAGTCGTTCCCGGACTGGATGGGAATCCTCTGCTGTTAATGAAACAGTGGAAAAGTTAGATCTATTCTTTATTAGCAAGAACATAAAGGCTTTACGTTACTTAGTACTAACAGCATAAACTCTTGCATCACATTTTAAATCTCGATCCTGTAAGCTTTATCAGTTTTGTTACTCAGCTTTACCATAAACACTGAATGACCACAGAAGTCTAGGGCTTCCAGCCAAGAAGGAGAACTACCTTTTTGTTTTGGTAAAGAGCAAAGGCATTTTGGAGTACTGGATTTACTGTGCAAAGCCTGTAGTAATTATAAAATTAAAAAAATGATGAGAACTTACAACAGAGAGGCAGAAAAACCTGACTCCTGCAGAAGGCTGTTTTTCTTCATAGGCCTGGCAAAAAAACAGTGAATAATTGAAAACACACCCTCATGGTCACATGACTTAGTTCTAGTAGTTTGGTTCAGTATATTGGAATGAGACTATTGTTTCCTAATTGACCAAAATGTCAGCAGAGATAGAAAAACAAAACCAATGAGATACACATCCAGGAAGACTGTTCCTGACTCTCTTGCAGCTGTTCAATGAAGACAGGCTTTCCAGGATTTTGTCATTCCCTCTACCCTTTCTTTTGAATAGCCCCTGGATATACTGGGGCTTTGAGCATGTTACACCTCTTGAGGAGGAGTGGAACCAAGCTAATTGAATGCAGGATTTCCTGTTGCTGGCCAGCTCAGCCAACACACTTCTCGTAATTTTCAACAGTTATGTTACATGTTAAGTCAATAGGAATTTTATAGGCCACTTCCTTTCCAGAAGCAAAAATAATATGGGACCCTCCAAATATTGATTAACTGAAGCCACTGTGAGTCTAAGTCCCAATTCCCTCTCTTACTCCAAAGGGGGTATAAACTGAATGGTCCATATGACTAGCATGTTCCTTTTGCTTTCATGCTGGCTCAGATGCACTGGCCAGCGCTGGGGGAGAAGCCAAGTCCTTGCCCACCTAAGCCAGCTTTCCCTGTGCATGATGTCCCAATAAAAATACCCAATGGCCTGCGAGAACTGATTTTTAAACAGTTATTGTTTATTTGATACAAACTTTAAATAGCAAAGCTTATTTAGAGGCCTCATTTTTCTTCTTGACTCTATAAAATGTACATAATATCAGAACCAGAAAAATTTAAACAGAAGCCTGAATTACCCTCTCACCCCTCAGTGTGGTCCCTCAAGCTCACACTGTCACTGCCCACAACTTATTCTGTGGATACCTACTGGAGAGGACTCCACTGCTATCACTTAAATGCCTTCACCGAAGAGAGGTGTGATTTGAGTTTAAAAAGTTACTGGGAAATGGTACCATGTTTATTTTCTGTCAATGACTTCTAGATCAAAGCTGCTCCATGTAGGTAGGAAAAAGGGTTTCTTTAACTTCCATCCCTGCTGGGTTCATACCGTGGAATGTGAAAGTCAAGCTGAATTCTTTCCTGTCTGTGCAACAGCCCCAGTAACCCTGGCCCAACTTTATAGGGGGTGCTAACTCATAGTTGAGGTGTTCATCATGAAAAGAAAAGCACCCAGCTTTGCTTTCATGTACCAGAGTAAGTTTGCAGGGCACCAGTTAGCTAAAACATCTATTCACTTGTAAACAGAGCAAATATGATCTGGAGTCACTGAAGGGCAACAAATATGGAATGCCACAATGCTGCTTTAAAGTCTCATTTTGGAGAAGACTCATGTTTTAAACTGACTAGTGGACACCAGATATCAAATTTCTCTCCTGTAAAAATGTAGAATTAGGGAACTTATCCTTCCTATTATTTAACCAAAAACCACGATGCCCTGTAATACCTAAATCCTTGCTGTGGCATGGGCAAAGTGTGTTTGAATAGAGGGATAGCATCAGCAATACTATAGATGTGAAAAATCAATAAAAAAACTAACCAGGTACACACAGTTTCTCATGCATTTTTACAATGTGGTGCACACGTGCTATTGGTAAGGGATGCAGAACTCATTCATACAAAATCTGAACAGTCTCAAAGTTTTTCTCCAAACACAGGCCAAACTGGAATCTTTTCTGAGGCTCCAAAATATCAGAAATCTTTTTTTCCTTCCCTTCTCATTTTCACACACCAGTGCACTTCCTGACCAGGGGCCAAATTCTGAGGTCCCTAAGTCAATCGGAATTTTGCTCAGTTAAGAACGGCAGAATTTGGCCTACTGCCAGGCAGCAGAAACATAAATATCATGAGCGAGGCTGCTGCTCATGCTGTTTCTTTCCATCCCTTTTTAATATCACGTTTGTTCAGTGCACAGTGGTGATGGGAAAAGTGAGCTGTTAGAATGTACAAGGATAGAAAATAATACCAGTGTTATAATGCCATTGTCTATCTTCATGGTATTCCCTGATATTGAATCCTGTGCTTGGGTCTTGTTACACCATCTTTAAAAAGATTATAGTGGGAGAATGGCACTGAAAATGATCAGAGACATGAATTCTGTATGATGGGAAATCGTTCAGTACAGAGGAGGTATGACTAAGAAGTGACATGATAAGCAGTATAAAAAATAATTAAGCGTATAAAAAGGCTGCTCAGTAGATCCTATTTACCCTTTCTTGGAATACAAGAGAAATGGAATGAAAAGGCGACAAATTTAAAACCAATAAAAGGAAACAGATTTTTTTTTTATACAAAGCATAATTAATATGTGGAACTCATTGCTACAAGATGATGTCAATGCCAAGGGTGAAATTTTAGCCCCTTTGAAGTCAGTGGGGAGTTTTGCCATTGATTTCAATGGGGCCAGGATAACACCTTATGAGTGTAGTGGATTTTTTTAATTAGCTGTTCATATGATCAGAACTAGCCAGTTACACTGGTATAAAATATATAAGGAATACCAACCCCCTTGCCTTGGAACAAAAGCAAGCCTTGTCTGCTGGGATGGGAAGACATTCCCCCCAGGCATGTTATTTCATAATTGTCTCATTATGGAGATTAGCCACCTTTCTGTGAAGAATCTGGCATATGTTCCTTTCTCCCAAACAACTTTTAAATGACAAAGAGCAATTTCCTCTTCATTGCTATTGGTACAGGCCTGAATTAGTCACTTTTGCCATGATTATTGCAGCCTTTTCTGCGCTAGCTTCCCCATATCCCACTGCTGCCCCCTTGGTCCATCTAAAACGTAGCGATATAAAAATTGCCAGCCTGAATCAGACCAGTCCAATAGCCTGTTGCTGACCGTCACTAGCATCAGAACATGTAAGCTGCACTAAGCAATTCTGGGATCACATGCTTCCAGGAAGTTTCCTACCCCCCCCCCACCTTAGTTAGGAGCTGGCTGAAATATGAGGGCATATATCCCTTCCAAAGCGCTTCTTTGTTTTTAACATTTATTATTGTGACTGGATACTCTTTTTATCAGAGGAACGTGCAAAACCCCCATGGGTGAACAATTATTGTTTAGCCTGCCCATCAGGCAAATTCCTTCCTAATACCTGTCACTTGGTGGTTTGCTTATGCAGTGAAGGATGAGGAGAGCTATCTCTTCCAAACACACAATGAATCCTGTGTACTGGAACTATAATTTGCTCTTTTTTTTAATCCTGCTAAGGTCTTGACGTCAATGAAATCCAGTGGCAATGAGTTCTACAAAGTAATAATGCATTGTATAGAAATGTATTTCGCTGTAATAGTTTTAAAATCTCTGCCTTTCCAGCTCGTTCAGTTCTTGTATTGTCAAAAGTATTGTCCTCACCTCCAAGTCTTTGTGGAATTTTGCTTCCACTTATCTTTGTACTCACTTCACCATGTATCCCCACTTGCTCCTTTACCTTTCTCCTTTTGCCTCCTTCTCTTACTCTGAGCTTCACCCTTCCTTCCAGATCATCTTGTATGGTTGGAGCACCCGCCCTCTTCTTCAGATCCTTGAAACCCACCTCTTTTGTGAAACCTTACTACCTTGAGCCTTACCGATTGTATCCAGGCCCTCTTGTTATTGAACTGTTGCTCTGTGTTGACCACGTGTTGTCTTTGCCTGAGTTAGGTTGTAAGATCCTTAGAGTATGGATCTTGTCTTTCTGTGTTTTTGTGCAATGCACCATCTATACTTACGGTGCTGTATCTGATTTTAGGTCTTTCTCTGGTGGACAATGTTGCTTATGTTTTAGATGTACTATCTACAATGCTGTTTTTATGGAGCATAACATTTTTGCTGGAGAAGACGATTGCTACCAAAAGAGCTCATTCCACACAGAGTGCTGCTGCATCACCTCCAGGCAGGATTATGCAGCCCTGGGTGAATGGGTTAATCATTGTGTAGGCAAAATGCGCTGGTTTAAAAAAAATAGCACATGTTTGATGCACATGAACTACATGAATGATGCATTGGCCATGCATGTGACTGAGAAATACTGCAGTGAGTGTTTGGAGAACATTGACTGTGTGGGATGTTGAGATCCATGGCATGTGGGGTATGGCAGGAATGTTATCCTTTTAACACAGAGAGGGGTGTTTTTTAAAGGAATATTTGTATTTATTTATAGATCATGTGTAAGAGCTTGGAGGTGGAGTAAAGAATGCTTGCATGTAAGTATGGCTTAATGCTTGAAATCACGCAAAGTCATTCGTTTCATTTCGATTAATTGATTCCAAGGCCAGAAGGGACCATTGTGCTCATCTGGTCTGGCCTCCTATATGACACAGTTCTAGTCACTAGTAAATAGTTGGGTGCTGAATGTAGCATCCAACTATTTTGCAAGTAATTGGCTAGTATCATAGAGTATATAAATTACTGCAACTCCAGAACAGTAATAATTTATGTGAGTTCTCCTGTTCGGGGATTTTTTTTATTTTTTTTTATGACTTTGCCTCTTTATTCCACATTTCCAGTCATATAATGTTGCTTTTTCATCTGACCTTGCTTTCCTTTTGATTTATATGCCCCTGAATGGCATACCAAAATAAAGGGCCCTTGAGGTGGAATGAAAGGGGGATTATCAATTGCCAACAAATGTGATTTATCGGGAAAAATTATCATGTGAAAGAAAAATGAACTTTCTCTATCTGCAAAATCACATGAAAATGGTCTCAGTATTTTTTAAGGCTTCAGTATAAAAGTTGCATTTAGGGCCAGCTATTATTACATTTTATTGTAGGTTCTGGCTGGCTTCTGGCACCTTTACTGATATGGAGTTAGTCCCTACTCCTCAAGCAACCCCATTGGAATGTCTGGGAGTACTCAAGAAGTGAAGAACTACTCCACATGAGTGAAGGTTCTGGAACCTGTCCTGCGCCAGAGCGCTCTGATATCAGTGGAAAGATTTCCATTGGCTTCAATGGGCTTGGATCAGACCCAAACACAGGTAGTACATACTACTGTATTTTGATTGGAGGATTTCTTTTAAAAAAAATTAGCATTATCAATTATTTCCACCCTTTGGTGAAGAATTATGCAATCCCCTGCCCCTTAAGTGTCCGTGACTAGGTAAGATGAATTTACTGCATCTGTGGGAGCAGTTGTTATTTCAGCTGCAAGGGCTTAGCAACAGCCACCTTTTGAGTCTCTGCCATCCTGTGTGCTTGGCAAAGGTAAAGCTATTTTATTCAGCTTCTTCTTCTCTGCATTAAATGAGTCTTGAAACCCCTTCATATTTACATTGCTTTCCTTTCTCTCCGACACCATGATAGCCATAAAAAGACTCAACTTGTATGATTTTGTTTGTGGTGTCAAAGATTTCAATGGTGGGTTTTCTTACCAACTAACCTATTCAGTCCAGAGGCTCTAACGCCAACTGGTATCAGAATACATAACACACACATAACACACTTACATTATAGTTAACAATATTGGCTATCAGATAAACAACTGCATAATAAGGTGCAGAATGTTGTGACACGATTGCTTAGTGGTAGTGCTGGCTACAGGGACTGGATTACAACAGTGCTCCTGAGATTCCATTGGCTTCTGATCTGCTCCTGGGTGCAATTGACTATGCTGATCTTTAAAGCCCTGCATACTTTGTCCTAGCCTTCGAATGATTGGCTCTCTCCCATGGCCACCATGACATTTGAGATCAGTTGATGCATTCGTGCTAGCAGTACTGAGATTTAAATATATCAAAGCTCTTGGCAAGGAGTTCTGAGTTGAGGGTTCTTGACTTTGAGAATTGTTTTCCACATTGGTCCAGCAAATCCTGAGCATAAATTTTGGGGCACAGTACAAAGCCCATCATCAGTTTACACAGACTGGAGAGTGGGAAGTGGTATCATTATACTTCCTTTACTGCATGAGCCTACATGGTAAATATTTTACTAATTTTGTGTTGCTATGATGACAGCAGTTTAAACATTGAAAACTAAACAATAATACTATGTACGTCTACATCATCTTTCATCTGAGGATCTAAAACAAAGTAGGTGTGATAAATCCCTTTTAACAGACAAGGCATAGAGAATTTAAGGCCAAACTTTACTAAAGTGTCCTCTAATTTTGTGTACCTAATTTTTGGGTATCCACTTTGAGACATCTATGGTCTGAGTTAGGGAGCACCCATAAGTTCAGGGGAAGTCAAATGGAGCTATAGGTGCTTGGCATCTCTGAAAAATCAGGAGTTAGTAATGTTATCTTAAGCTGGACAGTCAAAACAGAGGCCAATTTTGACAAATTGGTACTAAGTGACAGCCCAAGATTACCAACCGTATTCTAAAAAATATCTTCTTGTTAAGGGTAAATGGACATATAGTATCACTCCAAAAAGTAGAGAGTATACAATATATATGCATGGGATAGAACAATGCAAAATGCAGCAGGAGTAAAAACATTGGTTCAGATCCCTTGCTAGAGGTGGGGGGGGGGAACCTGGTGTAAAGAGACCATGGTGTGCAGTGACAGCGCCCCCAGTGTAAATAGAGCAGCTGTTCAGAGCTGTGTGGGGTGCTAACAGCACCACAAGGCCAAAGCAGCAGCCAGGGATTGGTACAGCATAAGGGCATTCTTCCCCCCAGCTGTCTTTTCCAACAGCCATAACCTTTTCACTGGCAGCCGGGAGAGATACCAGAGGATCCTTTACATTGACTCTGTACCACCAGAGGGTTTTCTTTACACTGGGGTGATCCTCCTAGCACTGGCTATCCCAGCTCTGAAGCCAGACTCCACTGACAGTTCTGCCAGTATATAGTTAATATACTATCCTGTACGCTTTTTCTCTAGATTCATAGTGTATGAAGTAGTTACTAATAAGACTCATAATAAATGGAACTATCAAGTGAACATTGTATTAATAATATTGGCAAGATTCCAAGTCTAGGGATTTTATTTATAGCATATGGCTAAACAAATATGTCTCTAATTTGAGGCTGAGATTCTGGACCAATTTACCGATTTCCTGCATCAGATAACATTGCACTCTGATTCAAGTAAGTCGTACATTTGGACTTCTTGCTTGGAAGTATTCTCTGAGAATGTGATGGATGAGCACATTAAAGTTTAATTTTAAAAGGGGTTGCAAATATATGGCTGTTTTAGACAGGATCAGATACTAGCTTTGTCCAATTCTCACTGAGGCTAAAATATGCTTGTATTTTTCAGCAGTTTCTTTAAAGGAAAATAAAAATCTTTAAAAATGTAGACTAAACATAGTTCAAATTAAATCAGATTCAGAAATGATTCAGAAAAAGGCACTGGGTCTTAACAGAAGCTTAACAGAAAACCCCCTAACTTTTCCTCTAAATCCTGCTCACTAGGGTTAAGTACCAGTGAGAAAGATGATTTATAGATTTACAAACCCATTTACATAGTGGATGATATAATTTTTTGTTTTGTTTCTATTCTATTTCTCATAGTATTATAAGCTTGAAGAGGACTTGACAGCTAAGGAAAGCTTTCATTGCGGGAAAGTCCCAGCTTTTAAATACACTTGCCTGGGAAAATATTGTCCAGCAAAGTAAGAACATCCTATTTTGCAGGTATTGACTGGCTAAATAAAGAAAATGTTCCTTTTCTATCATGAGACTACTAATCAAACAACAAGCAAAGATGAGAAGCTATATCACTCCAAATTCCCCCTATCGCTTTAAAATAAGATATTCATTACAGTGAACAGAAAAGCAAAAGCACAAAACTCATATGGGAAGAATTGCCCCTGCCTTTATGTTTTATCTATTTACTCTTCTCATTAAAATTGTCAAAGAAAAACACATTGAAAATGAAACATATTTGCATCTTCAAACAGCAGAATAAACACTACTGAGACCCAAACAGTTTGGAATAAATATATCACTTACCATTGTCAAATATCAAAAATATCTTCTTATTTAGGATCATTATTGTAACACCTTGGATGTAAAATATGCAGCTGAGTCCCTTCACAGTATGTTAAATACTTTAAAAAATAAAAAATACACTGTAAGTCCAGGGTGTTTGGATATTTGTAAGTCCTAAGCATGCAAAATGACTACTCAATATAACAATTTTTCCTCAGCAGAAAATGCCTTTACTATTTGCCAGCAAATCTTTAATGCTTTAGACTGGGTATTTCCAACTACCGCCCTACTTGCTAGGCAGATGTGTATAAAGGAGATGTTATTTCACTGAATCAACCACTGAGATCGTAACCCTTTTCCTGTACCACAAACAGAAATGTAAAACCTCAATCTTTCCTTTGGACTTTAACTGACTTGTCTCTGTTGTAAGAAAGCAAATGCAACTATTCCAAGGTCTCCTATATGGAAAATGTGTTAAAATGTTTTAGATCATCTTAGAGCTTCAGCTACTCATTCCAGCCACTCATTAGTTAACTGACCCTTGCTGTGTTTATGTAAGTGCAGGGTACAAATACAACACCTAGACTCATTGCCCAAAGTTGAAATGATTAATTTATTACTCTTTTTACAAAAAACACACATACAGAGAAAGAGAGACAGTGAGAGAACACATAGTTCTCTTTTAACCTGAGTGAAAACTCCTTTCATAAGGTCTAAAAGGGCTTCAGGAGACTGTTCTTTGGGAAATAAAGTCTGTATAGAGGATAGCAGAGTTTGGCTTAAGGGGAAGCCGACATCAGCCTAAAGCAAACAAAGGGAGCTGAAACTTCCCTTTGTGTGAGAAGAGAGAAAAACTGATCATGATAAAAGAGGTGCAAATGTCATTTTTATCATGTCCCTACTGAGGGGGTTGTTTGTTTGTTTGTTTTGTTTGAGACAACTGCAAATTCTCCTGTCATTTTAATGGTTACACAGTTGGTTAATTTTTATTCAGATGCGCTTTTGTGTGAGAAAAATAATTATTCCCCCCCAACTAGATAATACTTCAGGCTTTTCATCTTCAGAGCACTTCACAGTTATTAACTAATCAATCCTCATCATAATTCCCAAGGGGAAAGCAAGACAAAAAGACAAAGGGCCTTTATGCTCAGCCCTGAGTAAGGAGTGGTATATAGGACTGAGTCACAATTCCTGCCTTGCTCTCTTCTGGCTCTGGGGAGATGGGCCAGCAAGATATTTCACTCTTCTTGAGGGTGCAGCTTACTACCCTCTTTTGCCAGCTATTGCTCCACCCACAACATGCACTCTTCCCACCCACTTGCTTGGAGGAGAATCAGGCATTGAGCCCTCCTCTCCTCTCCATGTCCCAGACACTATCCAGTTAATTCTAAAACAGCTACACAGAGAGGGCCTTTTCTCTACCCTACTCTCCTATGTAGTCACATTAAATAAGTCAAAATCTAGCCCTAAATGACTTAAGGCCACAGACAAATTCAGTGTGTCTGGACTAGAATTAAGTCATTCCTGGCTCTCAGTCCTATGTTCAAACCACTATTCCATATGCTTCTCTAGAGAGGGCAATAATGCCATTTCATGGCATAACTTTAATTTTTTTTTTCATTTTATTGGGTTTAGGATGTATTAGTCATGTGTCAAGGACACAGCCTATCCCTGATCTGAAACAAGCCTGGAATTCAGCAAATCTCCAGATCAACAAAATAAAGTTCACAAAAGAAACAGTTAAACATTCTGACTGGCTTCCCTTCGTCACAGAAAATGCTAAACACATATGTAAGTTATATAAAACTGCATTGATTCATATTTTCCCCTCACAGTTTCATAGCCCGGGGTGGCGGAAGGACCTTGTGACATCCTCTGGGCACTCCAGGGCTTGGTAATAAAAATAAAAATCCTGGGCAGAAAACAACGCTGTCTCAAACTACACCCACCCCAGTGCCGGACAGATGGATTTCCCAGTTTCCTCACTTACGCTCAGCCTAAACAATGTTAAATTTACAAATCTGACAGCTATTTATAGCAAACATATCTACTGCAGCAACCAAGGAGATGGGTGGATATCGCTGGTTATAAGCCAAAGGACAATTTTTCAGCCAGGCATGTGTGGTCATTAGCCTAGAAGCTGACTACCTGAATTAACACCTAATATTAACATAAGGCCCTGTACATAGACAAAAACTGAAGCCCCAAGCTTTTCATTTTCCCCAAGGTAAAATGGTCTTTTCTTTCAGTTTTTCTAACTTACCATTAATAATATTTATTAATAATAATGACAATACGCTTCACTTTTCATCCATAGATCTCAAAGTGCTTCACACAGGTGAGTAAATACCATTATCCCTGTTTAAAAAATTGGTAACTAGAGGTGTAAAGAGATTGTGAGCCATATTTACAAAAGTACCTTAATGTTGAGTGCCTCAGATTTTGGCATCCTTTTAAAACCTGGCCCTTTATAGAAGTTTGTCCATGCCTTTAATAGTTTTCATTGCCCTCTTCCAGGCCATTTCTATTTCTTTTCATAGATAATGTGACCAGAATTGAACTAATTTTTTTTTAAAAAAGAAGAACGTACTATTGATTTATTTTATGGTGTTCTACTATTTTCAGTATTCTTCTCTATCCAGTTTTTAAAACAGCCTAACATCTGATTTGCTTTTTTTGACCACTGCTGTGCACTGAGCAGAAGTTTCCATTAAGCTGTCCACAGTAACGCCTAAGTCTTTTTCTTGAGTGGTTAATTTAGAAACCATCAGTGTATATAAGTAGTTCAAATCATTCCTCTCAATATGCATTACCTCATCTTTACCTACATTGAATTTCAACTGCCATCTTGTTGGCCAATCCGTCCCTTTAAAACTTTTCTAGGTTTGCCTTTCCAAAACAATTGTCGATCATCTACGAATGTTGCTGTCTGACAGTTTCCCCTTCGCTACCCACCGTCCCCCCCCCCCACATACTTACAGGCGCACATTCCAGATAACTGGTGAACACATTAAATAACCCCAATCCTAGTACAGATCTTTGGGGCATCCCCTTATTAATACACTTCCATTTTTTAAATGACTGTATAGCCATACTCATTGTTTTCTAATTCTTAACCATTTTCTAATCTATAGTAGTAAGTTATCTCACCCTACGGTAACTTTGTTTCCTAAACTGCCTCTTGTGAAGGACTTTATCAAAGGCTTTTAGAAAGTACAAATCAAAGAACCAGTAGGTAGAATTATTTTGCCACTATTCTGTTGACTCATTCAAGGAACTCCAGTAAACTGGAGAGGCACAACTTTCCTTTACATGTATAAGCAGAGGGATAGGTGTTTATTATAAGCAGGAGAATATCGCGTAGAAATAGGGAAGTGTCATTATCACTCTACAAGACATTAGTTAGACCATACTGTATCCAGTTCTGATGTTCACACTTCAAAAAAGTTAAGAAATTGGAAAGGGTTCAGAAAAGAGCTATCAGAATTATCTGAGGTCTGGAAAGCATGGCTTGCCATGAAAGATTAAAGAAACTCAGTCTATTTAGTTTATTCAAGAGCTGGTTAAGAGGTAACTTGATCCCAGTCTGTAAGTACCTATATGGGGAGAAAATTTCTGATTGTAAAGGTTGCTTTAATTTAGCAGAAATATATAAAAGTTTCAGTGGTTGGAGGCTGAATCTTGACAAATTCAGATTAGAAATATGGTCCAAATTTGTAACAATTAGGGTAATTAACCATTGGAACAACTTACCTAAGGATGTGGTGGATTCTCCATCGCTTGAAGTTATGAAATCAAGACAAAATGACTTTAGAAAAGATATGCTTGAGCCTGAACAGGGCTTGTTGCAGGAATTACTGGCTGAAATTCTATGGCCTATGTTATGCAAGAAGTCAGACTAGATGATCATAAATGGTCCATTTAGACCATAAAGTGCTATGAGCTGTGCTGGTTTCTCCCTATCGTATTGTATTCATGTAGGCATTTTATATCTACATCTTTAATTCCTGTTTCAACTCATTTGCTTAGTACTGAGGTGAGGTTCACTGATCTGTAATTCCCAGGTTCACTTCTAGCACCTCTTGTAACAATAGGTGCAATGTTTCTCAATGCCTCTGATGCAACAGCTGATTTTAATGCTCAGGTTATTACAGTTTCAGTTTCCTCGCTGGCAGAGTGACTCCTGTCATCCCCAAGAAACCACTCTATTCTACAGGGTTAAAACTCCTCAGATTTGGTAACAGCCTTTGGGTCAAACTATGACAAAATTGCCTCCTGAGCAGCCCTGCTCATACCTCTTTTAAAACTGACCCTGGGCCCCAAGCAGTACAAGAGATTCTCTTGCCCAGCTATACAATAGTTCTCTCAGGCTGATACTACTATGATTATTAGTTATTTAACATTTCTGTTGAGGTAGCGCTGAAAGGCCACAACTAGACTGAACCCCAGTCTCTGTACAAACATATTATAAATTATGATCTCAGCCCTAAAGAGCTTCCCTGGACATTTATTCTACTCTGTGCAATTTGTCACAGTACCTGTATGCGTGCATTTTTATGGCAGATGATTCCACTGTATTGCGGTTAAAGCTCTTGTAGCCATTTGAGTTGGAACATATTTCAGTTTGATTCTCTACTAAGAGGATTCACTTCCTTCAAAACCCTGCAGCTTTGGGATTGGAGGTGTGGGGATAGATGCTGTTTTCAGTTGATACTCTGAGTTATTCGGACAATGGAACTGAGAAGCTGGTCAAATTGGGCAATGCTCTAAATCTTTTGGGGGGAACAGTTTTACCTGGCTAAAGACTGGTTTCCTCTGCCCAGCTGAAGCCATTGATTGTCCTTTGTTAGGTGTGGGTCTGATTATCCTTTAGTCTGCAGGCATTACATAGTGTTGGGCATTAAATATGGATGTAAACAAGATTTAATTTTTATTCAGTTACCTATGGTTTATCATACTGGGATTCTTTGGGATGGTGGGAGCTAGATGACTGCAGGCTATTATTAACTGTCTTGCTGCTCCCTTTTTATGCCTGAAACACAATTATTAAGGTGAACATTTTTATTTTGTTCAAGGAGATAAAGGAATTAAAACAAGAAGGCATACTTGTCTGGTTTTGAAGGAGAGTGGATTTGTACCTCATACATTGGTGAAATGATCATCATTCATTCCTACAGGGTAAGTTACCTTACCTTCATTAAGCTCTGATGGTCAGTGTCATCTTTATGTCCATGTAGCTGATGGGACTGCAAGTTTAAGCTATTCTGAGCAGCTTTAATTTGTGCACCTACGTTCAAATATTTTGTGTTCACGCCTCCTTCTGAATGGCTCTTCCCCCCTTTTCATGACTATGTCAAGTTTTGGACTCCTTCATCTCACCCAGCCAAACATCCTCTTGAATGTCAGGCAAAATAACCCCGGCTGATGAATACTCACTTAATATAAGTGACACAGGAGTATCACCATTAGTGAGTTACTCAGTTCATTTTTAAAAATTGCTCTCACCCAGCATGTAAGTGTGCTCTGTTTCATACAGCAGCTTTAAAAAATATCTCTAGTCTCCTATGGTTGCAGATAATTTGTTATTGTTCATTATACCAATTCTGAATTAACATCTTTATTTACAGTATGAGCCCTGTGTTATTGCAGAAAATCCAAGTGTCATTGCAGGTTACATGGACTGAACAAAAAAAACCCTTCACTGCTAGTTGGCCTTATATAATGCTTAACTTCTGAAGCTAAACAGCTTACAGTAGTGTTGTGTAAGAGACCTAATGTTCAGTATAAATCAACTTTTCCTGAATTCTTTTTGTGATGAATGAATGCTCTGTTCTGAAAAAATAATTGCCTACAGGGAAAGGTTCCATACATACCCTCTGCAGTGCAAACAGCTGGTCCCCAAATCCTTGTAAGTTAATTTCATAGAGAGCAGGAATTTGTGTTGGTGTTTCAGTATGTTATGTAAAGTCCAGTCCTCTGTAGAAGCCATTCACTAGTTCCAAAGTGTCTCACTGTTTAAAATCAGTAGCACTTCAGGACAAATTCCATAGCTGCCTAACCTGGTACCATCTGTTCACTTAGTATAGGGAAGAGGAAAATGCATAACTGCAAACACTTTCAGAATGCTGCACAAGTTTCACTGTAGCAGTGAGAACAAAAAACCATGTTCTGACAAAGGTCTAATTTATAATAGTTATTCAGCTGACAGCATGGAGCCCGTTTAAAGATGTTAGCGTGGATCTGAAAAAGGAGGAACACACGGACAAAAATAGAAAAGATCCAGAGAAGGGTGACATTTTTGTCACTATAAAAAATTAGCCCAAATCATCAAGGTTTACCTGATTTCAGGTCAAAACCACTTAGCTGACCACAAATTGACCAGAAATTTGGCAGCCTTGGCCCACATTTCAGGTTTGATACATACCAGTGTGTCATTAGGAAGGTTTTGAACAGCTCTGTCTCATTGGCAGAAGAGTATCATGAGCAACACAAATCTTTAGGGAGGGAAAGCAGGAATGCTATCCCAGCAGTAGCCCACCTAAGCAGGAATGCCATTTAACAGTCACTTCTCTCTTAGGTATGGATTATTAACAATAGTGATGCCCCCTTCCTAAGCATGTCCTGAGGAGACTTATCATATTGAATAGTTTAGAAGGAAAAAAAGAAGGCAATTCATATGCTGGACCCAATTCTGGGCTACTCCTCAGCTCCTTCATGATGCTCTGTTGAGCAGGACTGAAAACCAGCTGGATCTCTCCACTGGTGAATACACCTGACATAAGGAGGATCCCTCAATAGTGTAGGACTGACAGAATGACCCTATGCTCCCCGTTTGCAGACCATGGAGCAGGAGTGTGCTAGGGGAAGAAGCAGACCTGGAGCAGATTGGTACTGGGGAAGGAGAGGCTGAAGCTAGAGTGCCCTGTGCTTGGAATATTCTTCACTGCCATATATTCCTTTGGGGACAGTTACAGCCTGGGCATAAATTAGAGTAGCCCCAGGGATGCTCAAGCTTACATTGGGAGCCTAAACTAGCCCATGGCAGTGTCAGAATCTAGAAAGTGTAAAGGTGGCCTAAAGCCACATTTCTGCACTCCCCCCCCCCCATCCTCCTACAGGCACACCAGACTGAAACAGAGTCTAGAATCAGGATCGATCTCTCTCTCTCTCTCTCTGACATACTGACTCCTAACGTTTCCAAAAGGAGACTTATTAGTGTTTTTAAATGAGAGAAGGGTATTACACTCAAGGGAGGGAGAGAGAGTCTTGCACATGTGCACCCACACACGTCTAAAGTCCAGGTTTTTGTTGTGTCAGTGTTAAAATACCTACTCTCCCAAACTATCCACAAGTCCCAAAATGTGCTTGCTTTCTTGTGGTCAATTTCACTCACTACTTGCAAGGCTACAGTACATCTTGGGTGTTCTGGCCAAGGCTGACACTGCCAAAATTGTCAGCAAAAAGTCAGGAAGAGACAGAAAAACTTGAACTGGAATACAAGAGTTTTTAATCTTTCACCCACTACTGAAAGCTGCGGCTGCAAGATGAGGAAGACCTAGACAACCCAACCAGAAGAGGTAGCAAGAAACCAGGAAGAAAGGATAGAGAATGCTGTCTGCTGTGGATTTCACGAATTGTCATGTTTAAGTCTTTTAGAGACCGTATAATAATAACTTACATGCTGAATATTGTTTTAAAAGTTTAAAGGCTTGGCAACTGTTGCCAAGAAAACAAAAGCCACTAAAGCCTTGATACACCTCATTTCTTAGCTACTTTGATGTCGCCTCTATTGTGTTGGAGGGCTCTATAAGAACTATGGGTGAAATTTTCAAAAATACTGACATGTCATTTTCAAAAGCTCAGGAGCCTAACCTTCATTGAAAGTCAGGCTTTGTTTACACTGGCAACTGAATGACAAAACTTTTGTCTTTCAGAGGTGTTAAAAAAAACAATCCCCCCTGCAAAAAAACTCCCAAAAGTTTTGCCAGCGACAAACACCAATTCGAACAGTGCTTTGTCGGCAGGAGCGCTCTGACAAACAGTGGCTGCACCGTATGCCTTTTAGCAGCACGGCTGTAGCAACACAGCCGTATCACTAAAAGCTGCATAGTGTAGACATACCTCACACACTTAGGTTTCTAAGCCATTTTGAAAATGGGACTTATGTTCCTAAGTTTCTTAGAAATTTCTGAAAATTGTACCTATGACTATACACATATATAACCATATGTGACTCTTATTCCCTTTGGTAGCATTGTCCACCCACAGGGACACCCATGGGGTTTTTAGCCTAGCAACTCCCATTAATGTCAGTGGAACCTGTGTAGTCAAATCTCAGTACATCACACTGAGAATTTACCAGCTGATAGGGCTTTATGTCAGGCTTTGTCTACACTGGAACAACAAGGCACCGGGGTTGGACGGCATTCATCCTGAGATGCTTAAATATGGAGGCGAAGAATCAGCCATCTGTTCGCTGTGCAACAAAATATGGACAGAGGAGAAAGTGCCGGAAGAATGAACCCTCGGTATCAATCAAGTTACCAAAGAAAGGCGATCTAAACAATTGTTCAAATTGGAGGGGAGTAACACTTCTATCTGTCACAGGAAAAGTATTAGCAGCAGTCCTCCTGAACAGAATGAAAGGAAAGATGGATACCAATCTATGTGAACGACAATCTGGATTCAGTGATACATATGGCCTAAAATGGAACAATTCAGGGCTATTTGACTAGACATTGCTGACAACATCGCTCTTATCAGTGAAGGTGCCAGTGGACTACAAAAATGCACAAACCAAGTAAAAGAAGTAATGGAGAAGATAGGTTTGAGATACAAAGCTAAGAAATGTAAAGTCATGTTAATGGGGACTACAGGGACAGAAATCAAAATTGAAGAAGAGAAACTGTAGAAGGTGGACACTTTTACATATCTTGGAAGTACCATCAGCCTAATTCTGAGGAAAGAACAAGAAGAATTGGGAAGGCAAACGCTGCATTTGTAATACTCAAAAACATCTGACAACTCAAAAAATCTCCCTCTAGACAAAACTGAACGTGTAGAAAGCAATTGTTATCACCATCACAACATATAGCAGTGAGACATGGCAACTTACCAAGAAAGATATGCAAAAGCTGGATGCATTTCATCACATATGTCTGAGAAGAATATTGGGAATAACATATAGAGATAGGAAGACGAATGAAGAAGTCAGAAAAATGACTGGACACGGCACCCTCTCTCAAATAATCTACAAAAGAAGACCTATCATAGAAACATATCATAGAATATTAGGGTTTGAAGGGATCTCAAGAGGTCATCTAGTCCAACCCCCTGCTCAAAGCAGGACTAATCCCCAACTAAATTATCCCAGTCAGGGCTTTGTCAAGCCTGACCTTAAAAACTTCTAAGGAAGGAGATTCCACCACCTCCCTAGGTAACCCATTCCAGTGCTTCACCACCCTTCTAGTGAAAACGTTTTTCCTAATATCCAACCTAAACCTCCCCCATTGAAACTTGAGACCATTACTCCTTGTTCTGTCATCTGATACCACTGAGAACAGTCTAGATCCATCCTTTTTGGAACCATCTTTCAGGTAGTTGAAAGCAGCTATCAAAATCCCCCCTTACTCTTCTCTTCTGCAGACTAAATAATCCCAGTTCCCTCAGCATCTCCTCATATATCATGTGCTCCAGCCCCCTAATCATTTTTGTTGCCCTCCACTGGACTCTTTCCAATTTTTCTACATCCTTCTTGTAGGGTGGGGCCCAAAACCGGACACAGTACTCCAGATGAGGCCTCACCAATGCCAAATAGAGGGGAATGATCATGTCCCTCAATCTGCTGGAAATGGTCCTATTTATACAGCCCAAAATGCTGTTAGCCTTCTTGGCAACAAGGGCACACTGTTGATTCATATCCAGCTTCTCGTCACCTGTAACCCCTAAGTCCTTTTCTGCAGAACTGCTGCCTAGCCACTCGGTCCCTAGTCTGTAGCAGTGCATGGGATTCTTCAGTCCTAAATTTGTTGAACCTCATCAGATTTCTTTTGGCCCAATCCTTTAATTTGTCTTGGCCCCTCAGTATCCTATCCCTACCCTCCAGGGTATCTACCTCTCCTCCTAGTTTAGTGTCATCTGTAAACTTGCTGAGGGTGCAATCCACACCATCCTCCAGATCATTAAGGAAGATATTGAACAAAATCGGCCCGAGGACCGACCCTTGGGGCGCTCCACTTGATACCAGCTGCCAACTAGACATGGAGCCATGGATCACTACCTGTTGAGCCCGACAATCTAGACAGCTTTCTATCCACCTTATAGTCCATTCATCCAGCCCATACTTCTTCAACTTGCTGGCAAGAAAACTGTCGGAGACCACGTCAAAAGCTTTGCTAAAGTCAAGGAACAACATGTCCACTGCTTTCCCCTCATCCACAGAGCCGGTTATCTCATCATAGAAGGCAATAAGATTAGTCAGCATGACTTGCCCTTGGTGAATCCATGCTGACTGTTCCTGATCACTTTCCTCTCCTCTAAGTGCTTCAGAATTGATTCCTTGAGGACCTGCTCCATGATTTTTCCAGGGACTGAGATGAGGCTGACTGGCCTGTAGTTCCCCGCCATGAGTTTTCAAAGATAATGGCCAATGTCTCTGCAATCACATCCGCCAACTCATTTAGCACCCTCAGATGCAGGTCATCTGGCCCCATGGACTTGTGCTTGTCCAGCTTTCCTAAATAGTCCTGAACCACTTCTTTCTCCACAGAGGGCTGGTCACCTCCTCCCCTTACTGTGATATCTGACCTCAGTGGCTGGGACGTGCTGAGAACGGAAAAAGGACGCTTACCAAATACCGCCCTTGAATGGAAGCCAGAAAATGCAAGAAGAAAGAGAGGAAGACTGAGACTAACATGGAAATGAACAGTTCTGAACAACATCAAGCACCTCAACATGAAATGGGAAGATTTGGAGAGAAGGGCAGTTGACAGGCAAGGATGGCAAATGTGCGTAGCCCAATGTGCAGCAAAGCATGGGATGGACTAAGGTCTAAGGTAAGTGTTTTATAGTAAAGTGTAGCTTTATTTATATGTGATCACTTATAATAATTAATATTTATTATAAATTTCTGTATCTAACAACTGTGATTGTCTCTCGCCTGACATGTCCTATTACCAGTTTTGCCAACTTTTTATTCGCACAAAACTGAACACCCTTGCCCTGTCCCTTCTCTGAGGCCCCACCCCCACTCACCTAATTCTCCCTCTCCCTCTGTTGCTTGCTCTTCCCACTCTCACTCACTCGCTCATTTTCACCGGGCTGGCTCAGGGGGTTGGGGTGTGGGAGGGGGTGTGAGCTCCAGCTGGGGGTGCGGGCGGGCTGGGGATGAGGGGGTGGGGTGTAGGAGGGTGCTCTGGGCTGAGACTGAGAGGGTCTGAGGGTAGGAGGGAGATTAGGGCAAGAGCAGGGGGTTGGGGTGTGCGAGGGGGCCAGGGGTGCAAGTTCCGGGTGGCGCTTACCTCAAGCAGTTCCCGGAAGCAGCAACATGTACCCCCACCAGCTCCTATGTGGAGGTGTGACCAGGTGGCTTTGCATGCTGACCTGTCCACAGGCATTGTCCCCGCAGCTCCCATTGGCTGTGGTTCCTGGCCAATGGGAGCTGTGGAGCTGATGCTTGGGACGGGGGCAGCATGCAGAGCCCCCTGGCTACCTCTATGCATAGGAGCAGAGTGGGGACATGCTGCTGCTTTAGGGAGCCGCATGGAGCCACAGCAGGCATGGAACCTGCCTTAGACCTGCTATGCCGCTGACCGGACTTTTAACAGCCTGGTCAGCAGGGTCCCTTTTTGACTGGGTGTTCCAGTAAAAAACCAGACACCTGGCAACCCTAGCTTTTACGCTATTGTTTACTGAGCACTATGGGTGTATTTATTCAAACTCAGAGGAAAATATGGTCTCAAAACTGGATCCAAGCCAGCATAGGGCAATAAAGAGGAGAATGTAGATGGCTGCTGCAAGCCGCTCCCAGAGCTTACAGTTGAAACCGGACAATACCACTGAGAACCATACACCCTACATGACCTATAACTGGATGGTCTGCGGAGCTTTGCTTTGATATACCCTATGCAGCAGTGCTTAACAGATGTCAGAGACCAGGCATTCTGAGATGCATATGTAAACAAATAGCAGAGATGCCCATGCATACATTATCCTTCAACAGAAAATCCCAGTGATGGTTGCATCAGACTCTTTTCGTGTTCATGCCTATAACCTGGTACTTACTTTTATGAGCCCTCTGTTGGCAACAAAATTTAGAAACTTAGAGAGAAGAGTTGTAAAAAATTGTTGACCGATGTTTTCTAATACTGAGAACTCTGTTCTTGTGCACAGAAGAAGGAAGCGGTCTTGTGTGCTACCATAAGGGAAAAAGCACAAGCAACTCAAATGCACCATTGACTTCTGCATTTCTTACTTGCAGTAGAACCTCAGAGTGATGAGCATCAGAGTCATGAACCAACCAGTCAATCACACACACCTCATTTGGAACAGGAAGTATGCAATCAGGCAGCAGGACCCAAAAAAAGAAGAAAAACAAAAAAGCAAATACTGTACAGTACGGTGTTATGTAAACTACTAAAAAAATAAAGGGAAAGTTTTAACAAAAGACTTGACAAGGTCAGGAAACTGTTTCTGTGCTTGTTTCATTTAAATTAAGATGATTAAAAACATATTTTTTCTTCTTCAGAGCTGTATTAAGTCAATGTTTAGTTGTAAACTTTTGAACGAATGACCAAAATGCTTTGTTCAGAGTTACGAACATTTTAGCGTTACGAACAACCTCCAGAGTTCATAACTCTGAGGCTCTACTGTAAATAATGTTCAGGTGTCAAGTATCTTGGATATCATGTATTTAGCATTCCTACTATGGCTCCTCACAGCCATGCTGGAATATCACACTTCCAACAGGGCAGCAGTATTCCAGTTTCTCCTCTTTGCTGCTAGGAGATGTGGTGGCAGAAGTAGGCTTCTGCTCTTTGCTCTCAAAGCTGGATCTAAGCCAGCATGGCACAATGACGAGGAGGAGGTAGATGGCTGCTGCAAGCTGCTCCCAGTGCTCTGCTGGTAAGGCAGATAAGGGGACAGAAGGTGGACCCTACCAAATTTTCCAGTATAGTGTTTGGATATTTTCCACCACTATTGTGTGGAAGATTCATAGGGTGACACTGTTTTAAAATTCCTTACATCAGTTACTGATCCTTCTGTTAGTCTCCTCCTCTGAGCCACTAGCCTGGCCAGAACCACTACGTCATGTCCATCACTCCAAGGAAAGGTAGCCTCTAGAGAGCCTGGTGGGATTGAGTTAGGGATCCAGGGACTAGCAGTAAATGCACTAAGAATACTTTATAATCACTGAAAACGTATAAAGTTTGGGCCTGGAGGCTAGGTGGAGGAGACATGATGTGAAGGGAGATGTGGGTTAGGAAGACAAAGGGAGAGAATAGAAAGACAAAAAGTGAAAAGACAGATGGAAATAGAAAAAGCCTTGTTTGGATTTCCAGCTTGCTGTGGTAGCTTATACCTTTGCAGTTAGCTAGGAGGATAAGGCCTTTCTTTGCTGCTGCAGAGCTTGAAATCTTTCATAACAACAATAATATCTAGCCCTCCTACTGTGCTTTTCATCAGTAGCTCTCAAATCACTTTACAAAAGAAGTAAGCATCACTGTCTCCATTTTACAGATGGGGAAGCTGAGGCATATAGGTGAAGTGACTTGTCCTAGGTTACCTAGCAGGACAGTGGTCAAGTCTGGAACAGAACCAAGATCTCGAGCCCCATTCTAGTGCTTACCCACTAGACTGTGGTGATCTGCTGGTTTAGTGACTCGTATCACTCCTCTGCCCTGAACTGCATTGGCCTCACATCTACATCAAGGTTATGGTTGAAAACTATTCATAGCAAATGACTTATCTGATGAATTTGGCCTTTATTTCCATTTGTGAATAATCTGCAGACAGATTCATTTTTATTGATGGGTTTGTCATTCAAAAACCTTATGTCAATATACTTGTGAGTTGCTCAGGAACTGTTTGCTTCATTGCCTTTAACTATCCACTATTCATGGTGTGTGATTAGCTATGCAAGTCACATGGTGATGGTTCTCTGCACTGACTGGATGACTGAAACTTGGGAAAGGGTCAGAGAGATTTCAAGATGGTGGCATGAACATTTTCAGCATGAGTTTATATTTGTCCCAGACTTCTCCTTTCCACAGAGATAAAAATCATGCATTATGAATGTTCACAGAAAAGAAATCTGAAAGGCATTTTCGGTGGAGGAGCTCTAGTTGTGGAAACTCACGGTCTTTGGCAGTCTGCCAGAGCCTATGTTTACTTGTGGTAAAAGGGATGTCTTTTTGGTCAAGCATTTATTTGGTTATGTATAGTGACTGAGGAGGTGGGGGTTTCTTATGATGGACTGGACGGATAAAAAGAGGGAGCTGCTTGTTCTAATATGGACAATCCCATTCAATGGCTGGACAGTTCAAATCAATGTTCTGCTTGTTTTTAATGTAAGTGGTGTACTCAGTCAGGCCAGCCCACAGGCATTCTGCTACTACAGATGACTTGGAATATCTGCCCTACTCTGCTTCATCTTCATTATCCAATCAGTTGGTGAATAAATATGTTGCCAAATATTGGATGGGTTGTTGGACATAAAACTAAAGGTTGCATGTCTCAACCAGTTCAAAAGGGCTGCTATCCAAGTTTGATGGACTGTCCTGTTGTGATTATAAAATGGCACAGAGGAAAAAAATAATTAAACACAATAATTATTTCGGATTTAAAAATAGTGTATTTCTACATAAATTAAAATTGTTCTATATCGAAAGATTACAAAATTTAAAACATGAAAAATGAAGTTTTATCTGTTGAAAATATACAACAGATATAGTGTGTTGCTTATCCTCTCCCTCCAGCCCCAATGTAGGAGTATTGTCCAGTAAGAAAGTGACATTCTCCCTTCCTCCAGTGCATTAAGGCCACACACTCTTGCATCTTTTGCTTTAGCCCTAGCCATCATCAATCATCTCTCTTTCCCACCTCCAGTTATAGGATTCAATTCCTTAATATAGTGCAGAAAAATTTAATTGGAATGATTTTGTTCCCCAGTCTCTATTATTCAGCTCTGCTACTGCTGGAACCAATACTGTTGGACCCTATAACTGGTCTAAGCCACTCAGAGACCCTATCAGCCATGGCTCATGCTTCCAGAAGCACCCCACCTTAATCTGAGACAGTGGGAGGCAAAAACCTCCTGAATCATTTTGCTACAGTTATAAAGGAAATTACCCCCTGATGTGAGAGGAAAGGGATGGAGATGGTAACAGGGCTGCCTAGAATGGGGAGAAAAGACTTGGTGGATTACATTTTTGCCATCCTAGCCAGAGGCCTGCTCTGTCTGTTTGGTGTGGCTGGCTCTGTGTCAAGATTCTAAAGCAATGGGTGCAGTCGTGCCCTCTCAGAAGTCCAGAGAGGCCCATGCCACTTCCAGCTTTTGAGGCCCCTAGCCATAATAAAAATTAAAAATGATGACACATGAAAACAAAATAAGGCACCAAAAAAAGAGTGAGATATAATTTGAATATTTTTTTATTTAACAAATGCTTTTCTAACCTTTTTCTGTGCAAATGCACTAATTATTGAGGAAAAAATCTAGCTTTTGTGCAATGTCATAGTTGATATTAAGCCTGGCGAGCCCATTCAAACGCTCTTGTCCCATAGTTGAATGGTGATAGTTCTTTACCTGCTTCAACGCATTGAAGGTGCATTCACCTGAAGCCACTGATGCCGGCAAACTGACAAAAATACAAAATGCAATTTTGATATTAGGAAACACGCCAGGGAATCCAAGTTTGAGTATTTCTTGAATTCCTTTGGCTTGCAATCCAATTTAAAGTTCGTGGAATATATTCATTTGAGGAAGATGACCTCATCACTGAGATCTTTTGAGATTTCTTTGTTGTACTGTTGCTGAAATTGTTCAGCTGCAGAAAGATCTTCATTCCTCAATCAGTTGAATTGCCAAAGAAACCCAAAAAGGATACAAATTAGTTGCAGTGGCTCAAATCGATGTGTAAGACCTAATTGAATAGAGTCAATGATGACAAGGAAGACACTGTACCCTAAAATGCTGCTTGCATCGGATTCAGTAGATGAAATGCCAAATATTCTGTGCTACTAATTTGGACTCAGTCAGGATCGCATCCCATTGTTCATGAATCGGTTCAATGTCATTGATAAGACTTTCAATGTTATCCCTCTCAACATCAAGTGTAGCATTTCATGCTTCAGTTACCAGATTAGTTTGGTGGATCATTGTAAGTAGCTTCATCCACAAAGATGACATCAGAATGCATTCAAATTTGGACATGTGCTTCTGAATAGACTGAAATTCAGTTTGAGCCTGTGCAGTGAGATTGAGAGATTCAAGCTCCTTTAAAGCCTTTCTTACTGAATTCAGATACTGCGCAACTGGTTGAACACCATCAATCCGTGCAGACCATCTAGTTTTGGACATCTCATGCAGTGAAACAGGAAGATATTGCTTCAGAATTTCCCACCTTTGTGAACTGCAACTGAAGAGATTGTACATTTGCTGAACAGTTCCAAAGTAAGTAATTGCCTCTTTGCATGATTCAGCACAGTCAACACCTATAAGGTTTAGTGTGTGATTTCCACATCTGGAAAAAATACAGTTTGAATTATGCTCAAGCAGAACTGCTTGTACACCTTTGTATTTCCCAACCATATTAGATGCACTGTCATAGGCTTGACCAATCAAGACTTGAAAATCTACCTTAAAACCTAGAATTGCTAGTACTCAAACAGCAATTTCTTTCCCAGTTTTTCTCGTGAAATTACCGAACAAAATAAAACTTTCTTCAGTTGAAAATTTTGAGCTGTCTATAATCTTAACATATTGAATAACGATAGCAGTCTGTTCCTTGTGAGAACAATCTGGACTGGCATCAACAATGTTTGAAAAATACTTGGCATTTTGAATCTCATAAAGAATTGTTGTTTGTATGAATGACCCACATAGCTCAATAAACTCATTTTGTATGCATGTGGAGAGATAATGGACTTGCATGCACTTTTGACTCTCTTGCGATTCTCAAACACATTTAACGTGCTTTGATAAAAGTGGGTCATATTTGCTGAGGAGCTCTACTATGCCTAGAAACTTTCCATTTGCATGATCACCAATACGTTGACTGGAACCAAAGAAAGCCAATCCCCGCTCAGAAAGAAAAAGGATGACATTCAGGATGCGCTCAAGAAGTTTTTTCCAGTTATTAGTTTCTGTAGAGAGTTCAGTCAAGAGTAAATTCTCAACTGAACTTTCAGTTGATGCTGTCCTACTGGCTGATTTCCATGCAACACTGTTTTCTCTGTGTGACGTTGAACTCTCTTGTGCTTCTCAGTCTTTCAATTTCCTCCAACCTCTGTTGATGCTCAATTGATGCTGATTGATCAGAGAGAACTGATGCATTTGCAGCACTTTTGATCAAAATGAAGCATGGTGCACAGTACAAAGATTGTTTTTCTGTACTCCAACATAACCAGTCTCTTGTACAGGTCTCACCATTTCAAAGAGTTTTTGTCAACAGATGAATAGGGAAAGCATGATTATCAGCATCTCATGGAAGGTTACTTGGAATCTCAAAACAACTAATTTGAAGAAAAGATTGCATTTAGGCAGAATTGCTCTTGTCAATAATTCCAATGTCAGTTGTAGTCAAACCTGTAGTACTCATGAATTGCTCTTGCTGTGCAAGATCTACGTATTCCTGTTGCAGTTGAGTTTCTTGATCGCACACAGGATTTTCTGCTGCATCTGTTCTGTTGGCACATCTACTGTCCTCATGTTCAGATATTGGCATTGAAATATCACCCGTTGCAGTTGTGGAGTTTTCATTATCTGTAGCATTGTTTGTTGGGTAAGGTGTGTTTTCCAGTGGTTTAAGAAATGAAGTTATTCGTTTTGAGCTCTTAGCTGCTGCTTCACTAACTTATTTTTGCCATCTGTTGCTTACACCACTTTCAAATCTCCTCTTCATAGTGATCTATCTGATCTATTTACACCTGAAATGTTCTAATGTAAATATGTAGCCTATCCACACTTGAAATATTCTACTTTTAACATGTACACAAATGCTGAATGGTACAGAAATGCTGAAAAGACTTAAAACGAAGGAACACTAATTAAGGACACAAAATGAAACAGTCAGACAGGTTATTATTCTTATCATTTAATCAAAACTCAAGCACGCAAGGTATAATATAACAGGCTGAGCTGAAGACAAAGGGATGACATATATATTGTAAACACCGACACGGATACTGACAGAGGGATAATGTCCAAACATTTCAAATGTGTCTCCTCATGAAACTCACTGTACAAGATTGTCCTCACAAATTTTCACCTTGAATCTGGGCCTACAGACTGTGAAAGCCGACGATGATGGCCAAGCTACCAAGTTAGTGCTCAACCAACCAACCAGTCACTTTTTTAGCTACCATATGAAGATAATAATGAAGAATTCACATACATAAATAATTCCTTAGTCAACTAGACACAAAACTATAAAGACACTAAAATGTAACTATTCCCAATCTTTCAACACGAACTTGATCCAGCACCAGCCACTAGTAGTGGTTTGTTTATATAATCAGCTGATCTGAGAGGACACATTCATCACGGTCTAATCTTGTGCCATCAGAACTGATATATTTTTATTAATATTTATGAACATTTTAACTCTTTAATATGCCAAAATCTATATCAGTCAACAAAAAAGGTATGTCTTTTACCAAATCATATCTCTTATTTGCTTAAATTTGCAGCTCTAAGCTGAGAGAGTGTGTCACATTTTGGTCCGATAGGGATGCGCATAAAAACAAGTTGTGAAACTTATCAAATGCCAAAAAGTTAACAAGTGTCTAAATTTGAGGCTCCCTTTGAGCTTGAGGCCCAGGCCAAATGGCCCTCCTGCCCCCCCCTTTCTGATTGGCCCTGGGTGTAGTTAAAAAAAAAAAGACCCAACCCTCAGAAGTAAATAAATAACCTTCTCCTTGGAAAAAAGAATCTAAGCAGGGGGTTTTCTGCAGCATGGGGCCAGCAGGTAACTCTCCTTCCCTCCCTCTGCACAAAAAGAAGCCAGAATGTTAACTATATATGCCAAGTGTCCACGAAGAAACAAGCCACCATCATGCAAAGAAATCTAAATCAAGCTTGTTCAGATTTTGAGTCGATATTGAGCCATATAACATTTTATATTAAAGCCCTATATATTCATCACCACAGTGGTCAAAATACAAGTGTGCGTGTTATTGAACGCTGAGTTTTCCCAGTGTATCAGATACAAAAATACCTATTCTAAGTAAGATTATAGAGTTTTATTGCAAAAATCTGAAGATTTTTAATAATCCCCAAATATCTCTCTAGAACTAAGATTGCTGTATACAGAGTAGGTAGGTACAGTGGCCCTAAAACAGTTTATGATGTCTATCACGTATTGCACCTAGGAGTACTTGCTTCTGTGTTTAGAAAATAAAGGAAACAGGTTCTAAAGATACTCTTTCCTATAAACTTGTCTTAGTTCTTAATTGTTTTCCATTCCTGTTAGCTGTCTTTCAGAAACTGACTTCATATGAGTGGTTTCATGTGTCTTTATGCCTAGTTTTGCTTCCGAAAAATTAAATTTCATGTTCTAAAAACAGGACACAACACCCTGGAAACACCTAATGGCCTTAATTCAAACCTGTTGTAACTTGATTAAGTTTTGTTGAGTTATATATCAGGGATGATTTGGATTAAAATGTTTAAAGCAGTTCAGATGGACTGGTTTTTTTAAAAAAGGTTGCCATCGTGTGGCCAGTGTTGAGAACTGTATAATTATACTAAAATCTTAGAAATACAGACTAACACGGCTGCTACTCTGAAACCTAAAATCTTAGAGAAATTCAATTTTAAAAAGAAAATCAGATTTTAAAAAAGAGATTAATTTTTATACTATAACATATCATGATGCTATTACATTATAAAAATACTGAGTTAGATTGTAGTGGATTTATCTGTTAGAGTAATAGCAAAGGTAAAAAATGTATGCGACTAGTTTATATCTTGTGAAATTCAAATTCTTTCCTGTGATAAAGCACTTGTTTTTCTTTGTCTAACAATATATTATGTTAAAATACGTTACGGTTTTGGATTATAACTGCAAACAATAAGATACTTTTATTTTTAGCATTTGTAAGCACTACAAGCAACAACTGTAGATTGATTAAGGAGGCAGGAGAATTTAGAGGCCCATTAACCAGGCACATTATTACCACTAAACCATCACAGTAGCCAGAACTGTTTATTTACCATCTGCCATTTGGCATGGTCATGGGAAAAGGGCAAAGAACAATTCTATGAACAATATATTTGACTTATTGTGGCAGCAAGAGGCCATCCAAAAAAAATTACACAGAAGACAACCCATTCAGTCAGTTGCAAACCAAGTGCTTATTTTTGTTTACTTTCTTTTTAAAGTTATCACTGCACCTACAAGGACTGGAATTAACTAATGTATATGACAGAGAAACTCACTGGGTACTGTAGACCAATATGAAATGTATAGATTTGTACACAAACATCAGTAGTTTTTCAGCTTTGCAGCAAGCAAATGGATTATCAGTTTTTCTTAGTTTCATAATTTTTTGTCTTTATTTCTTGTTCTCCAGGAAGAAGAATTTGATAATTTATATTGGATGCGGGCAGAAGTTCAAAAGTCCTAGGCACTGGGTTTGAATTCGACAGACTCTAGAAATAGAGCTCGGAACCATGACAGGGTCAAATCAGCCCTTGCAGAGTTCCTTGAAACTTATTTTGGGAAAACTTTAAAAACCAAGGTCTTGTCTAAATTGCATGGACATTAAAGATTCCTCGCCACTTTTATAAGAATAGAGATTTGTCCTAGTATCTTTGGCCAAAAATTCCATTTCTTCCCCTTGTTGTGCACCAATAGCTTATCTGAGTGCTGCTGCTCTTCCATCCCAGAGGCAGTTGCATGATTCCTGTAGGGCTTGCAGTTGTGGAGAAAAACTTGAATATGTGATTCCTAAAGGCTCGAAATCCAAAAGGCAAATGTAAAGAATCCCAACATTACTATTTTTTTTAAAAGTTATGATTTGTAAGCCAATTTTCTGAGGCCTGATTTATGATTTTTGAACACTTGGTAATGCTGTGTTAACCACAGGAAAGAGTGAGTTCAATTGACTTAAGGTTCTCTGAGTTGGTCTTTAAGTGCTGAAGATTCCAATGAGAAGCTGGCATGCTGTTGGCTTTTAATGTTTTGGAAACTACCACATATCCATTATCCTTAAAAAGAAGACAGTGGGTTATTTTGAAAGAAATTGTTAAATAAGTTCTTAGGACTGTTAAGTTAAGGAAAATCCATTAGTGTTACTAATTTCTGACACATCTGTTACCATCAGTGAATGTCAAAATGGGAAAATCAAGCCTTGCTTGGTTAAGAAAACTCCTGGAGCTGAGCTTGTATATGGATCACCAATTTTATTGACCAAATTCTGTCCTCAGTTACATTTAAGCGAAACCCCACTGACTTCAGTGAGGTTTCCTAGTGTAATTAATGGCAGATTTTCATAACTACTTATAAAATAAATGAATCTAGGGTTAAAAATAAAATGTGAATAGAGAAAGTGTGAAGTGCACTCAAAGCTCTAATTATCATCATCAAAATTAAAAATTTCACTTTGCGAAAGCATAAATAAAAAGAAACTCTTTGACCTTGGATTATTACATTCTATGTTCCTGCATAAAGTTCATTCCTCTCTCTCTCTCTCTGATTTCCTCTGAGGGAGGCTTAGGTCTGTCAAACATAGTAAATCCATCATCACTGGGATTCGCAGTTACTATTAACCAGTAATTCTTATCTTCTTCAGCTTTATGGGAATCCAGATAGGTGTGACAGATGACTTCATATTCCTTTCCAAAGTATGACCTGTCAAGAGAAAATAGTAAGACGGCTAGATATAATGATTATACACTCCATTCTCTCTGTCTCCAAAGTTAATGGTGAGTCACTATAAACTGTAAATTACTCCTCTAATCAATTTGCAAATACCTTTTCTCATATAGTTTTTGGTTTATTAAGCCATATTATTCATGCATTTTAAAAAACTTTGATTTGTCAACTATAATTTTAGAAATCAAAAGCCAAGAGGAAAAGGTAGCACTGGTCCAGATTCATCCAGCTAAATCCCAGAGGACTCCAGGGAGTATTCATTCATCCTGAAGAAGAGCAAGCATTGCTGCTGCCTGCCTTCCTTCAGAACTTCCACTGGTGAATGGCAGCTCTTTTTAGTTGGGGTGCTACAGGTGCCTGGTTGATATAGGCTTGCACTGAAAACATCCAGTTCCCCAGCCAACTCTACCGATTTTGGGGGCTGTGCTGGGTTACTACGGGACCCTGGCTATCACCATTTCAACCTCACCCCAGCAAACTTTCTGCCTCAAAGGCCTCCATGAGGGTCCGATATAGATTCTGAGCTGAATTTTGTTTGGAATTAAATGAGAAAGAATTGTTACACTCATTAACAATGTAGAGTCAAAATACTAATTCAATGCAGAAGTTACACTCACACCAATATATTAACTTGTTTTTTGTGAGAGTTCTATGTATCCTACATGCAATTTCCTGCATTGTTTTAAAATATATTTTTCCGATCTATGACACTTCCTCATACCCAACTTTCTACAAATAAAGGACTACAATTGGTCAGCATATCCAAAGGAGGAACTGAACCATCCAAGAAAGAGAGAAGTCTGGAAATCTGAGGGGAAAATGTGAAAAAGGTTGAGCGGATTGATTGCAGACCCAGGGTAGAACTAAATTACAGCCTGACAATAAATTGAGAGTCAGTGAGGGTATTCTGCACTCTTTTTGTTTTCTCACTCAATGTGTCACTTGTCTCATTGCTTATATTCTTGCTATACTGAACTTGTACATCATTATATCATGATTAATGAAAAACATCCCTGATATTTTTATTGTCATAAATTACACTTACCTTAGCCAATAGTTCCTAGGTACTGCTAAACCCCGATTTGTATGGCAATGAGTGATAAGGACTTTAGTGTTTGCCTAGAGAAAGAATAAACAAAAGAATCTTTTTCACAGACATTTTAAAGATTGCTGTTAAATAGTCTTTTTGCTGTGCAAGTGAAATGTTTTGAGTTAGTGAATATAACATGTTAAAAACACAAGCTCTGATTCTGGGCCGCTTTCTACCTCATTGATACTGGACTGTCCGGGCTGGTCCAGCCCCCAGTGTAAATAAACTGGTTTAACAACATAACTGCAACAATCCCCAAGGGACCATCCAGCAGCCCACAGTAGCTGAATGTATAGCATTCTGGCTATTCCCACTCATAGAATCATAGAAGATTAGGGATGGAAGAGACCTCAGGAGATCACCTAGTCCAACCCCCTGCTCAAAGCTCTCTTCTCCAATACACTTCTTCCCTCCGTGGGCATGCTCCAGTGCTGTATAAAGCCACGGAACGGTCCTATGCCACCAGAGGAATCCCAGTTTCACTGGGTGTTTCCTGGTGGAGAGATCCTTCTGGTTTCCACAATAAAATGTGCTGGAGCACAGTCTAGAATTGTCTGCATTTTTAAAAATAGATTTTTACTGCATTGTTACATTTTTGCAAAGAGCACTTTTAATTTATTTTTAAAGTGCAACAGGATTGATCTTAAATTAACCTGTTTAAAAATATTTTAAAAACTGCCATGAAAAGAGAATATAGTCTTAAATCAATTACATAATTTTAACCAGGTTTTGAGAGTCAGAAACTTAATAGAAATATATTACAACAGAAGTAGTGGCTGGCAGTGGAGGAACAGTTATATTTATAATATAATATCATTACTTCACATTTTCCTTGAACTATAAAGGTCTTAACTGAGGGATCTCTAGGTATTACATCCATATACATACTGAGGTTAGCAGCCACATTTTCAAAAGTGGCCACTGATTTTGGGTACCTCCATTTTTGGGAGCCCTGTGGGCCTTATTTTCAGAAGTACATAGCAGTCACAGCTCCTACTGTTAGAAGTGGAATTGCAGATACTCGGTGCTTCTGAAATTCAGACGGTGCGGGGGAGGTGGGGGGGTTTACAAATTCAACTCCAGATTCTGAGGCACCCAAAATCAATGGCCACTTTTTAAAATTTTGACCAAAATATTTATCCTAATTGCACAGCAAGTCAGTCCCAAAGTTAGCATTGGAACCCAAGAGTGCTGAATCCTAGCCTCCTGCTCTAACAATTAGCTATCATTGGCAGGCTGTTTCCCCCCGTAATAACAGTTAACATTTTATGTATGAAAAAATTTGCTTTTCACCATGACTTTCAGAATACCGCAGAGAATAAAATGGGTGCAACTTTCTTTTAAATGGTTTATCAATAGCATTAATTAAATACTCTTAATATTTACTATGGTTTTACTTTCTACATAATTGCTTACAGGAACTGGAAATCCTTCATATTCAAGACGCAGCTGTGGATCCAAAAAGATAGCTTGCCAGCAAGTCAGATAGGAGAGCTCATCTGTCAAAAACACTTGCTGAAGGTATGATTTTTTAGCAAATCTCACAAATGATTTATGGTCACTTGCAAGATATAACTGTAAATGGAAACATACATGAATGCAATGTAAGTTTAAATGATTAAACTACTAAGTTACTACAGAAAAAGAACAATTGTCTGCGTTTAGCAATGTCACACAAATTTATATAAAAATAATTTAAAAACACTCAACTAGATTTTAATAATTGTTTATAAAAATGATTCTTTTTGAGCAGAGTCTGTTTTATTCCAGAATCAAAAAAAAAATTGGTGAAGAAGAGTTGTATATCTGTGCAAGCAAAGAAGTGTAAAACCAACATGAAAGAGTATACAAAAAATACCTGTAAAAACATGGGGTTACCTTTTTACTTCAGAAGTAGTATTGTATTTCTGTTGTTGAAATATGTGCTTCTACTATTAGGGCTGATCCAATGCTCACTGATTTAAATGAGCATTGGATGGGACCCAAAACATACAGCAGTTATAAAAAACAACTGTTTTTTCAACACTAGGAACAGATTCTTTGTGAAAAGTCAGTAGGCCAATTCTCATGAATTCAGAACTCTTAACTATAACAGACACTACATGACTGATGAGTTTATGAATAGTGTGCCACATTCAAATTGAATAAGTGACTTAAAAAAGAGCAAGATTATAGAAGTTAAGCACTGATATATAAATGAGATCTGCATTCCAAAAGGTCACTGTGATTACAAAGATACAGGCAAGGTTGCTTGGCCAAAAAAAAAAAAAAATCTATCAGTGGTACCTATAGTGGCTTTGTACATTGTCCTCTGATTCTGCACTCTTCCTGTCTTCTGAACAGACATAATATTAATATTTACTAGAATTCTGCTGCCTGACTCAGACTGAGACACTAACATTTTACTTACTTTAAAAAATACAGACTTTCATTCATAGGTTCCAGATTTACCAAGTCTCTTCCATTTGCAGGAGTCTCTTGTTCTCAATTTATTTAAAGGCAGAGTTTAAAACATCAGCCTTCCTGCATTTTGTGGTGTGTTTCATGAGATATTTAAAATGTCCCTCACTCAAATCACGTGAGTTTGATAGTCCTAGACTGCATTCCTGATCCCTAGAAATTTGGTAAAGCTCTCTAAGCAGGTGTTGCATTTGAGACAAGCCATGATAGGAAATGCAAGTAAATATTTTTTTAGGGGAATTTTTTTCTGAGAGCCCCAAATAGTTTATTCATACAGGATGGTGATTTGGCTATAGGGTACCTTCTATGCAAATGTTAACTGTAGATTTTAATATATTGATAGCTAAACATATATGCTATGAATATGACCAAATGACAGTCACACTATTACTGGCCAGGAGACAGGGGACCACAGTCTTATCTCAATTACACTGGTGCAAGTGCAGATTAACACTGGTGCAAGTGCAGATTAACTCAATTGACAGTCAGTGCAGTTGCTCCCACTGGCCGCGGTTCTCCGCTCCAGGCCAATGGGGGCTGCGGGAAGCGGCACGGGCCAAGGGATGTGCTGGCTGCCCTTCCCGCAGCCCCCATTGGCCTGGAGCGGTGAACCGCGGCCAGTGGGAGCCACAATCGGCCGAACCTGTGGACACAGCAGGTAAACAAACCGGCCCAGCCCGCCAGGGGCTTTCCCTGAACAAGCAGCGCCCATAGTTTGAGAACCACTGCTCTACAGTATATAGCTAATCCCCTCTCCTCACATGAAGTGCTCAAGATTCATTCTTTGCTTAGTAATAATATTGCATATTTTATTGCACAAAAATAGCATGCAAAATATGTACCAAAACCTAATTTACAGTATCAATATGTACTACAATTTCAGTTTACACCTGTGTTGACTTACCATTTGATCGGTAAAACCGCCTGTTGCCCCAAGACCAAAATTCTGCCCAAATCTAATGGGTTCACCCATAGAATTTCCTTCAACACTGTAAACATAGGAAAAGAACCATATAAATTGAAATATGCCGTATGCATTGATTTGTGTGCGTGTATATATATGTGTGTGTGTATGTTCAGAATTATTTATTATAGAAGAGGCTGGTGCCACTGCTTATTATTAAGGTTGCTATTAGAAAATACATTACAGAAAGAGTTGGAATTTAAATAATTTACTACATAAATATTTAATCCTCAGAGTGGAAAATTAGGCTCTCAATGCTATTTTTCAGCTGCATACATTAAACACATAGGCTGGGATTTTCAAAGGAGATTGGTGCACAAATATCGTTGAAATTCAGAGGGAGTTCAGCACTTAATTCCCTTAGGCTCCATTGAAAATCCCAATCTATATGTTTAATTCATGTATCTGAAAAATCCCTGCCAAAAAGCAAAAGGAGTGTTTCCCTGTAATTTATCATGTTGTTTAGTTTTTATACCAATTTATCATCCATTTCAATGCAAAAAATAAAAATACACTCTGCTAATGAAATGTCAAAGTTGAGAATTTATATTCAAAAGTCAAGTTGCCACAGTAATGTTAACTAATTTCCTTTGATCATAAGTATTATTCCGCAACACTGATGTATTTTGTTAAAGGGACACTGCTAAGCAGTGGTACAACCTCATAAAAAGATAGAAAACTGAAAATGCTTTAGACCTGTAGTTACATTTATCAGGGCAAGAACATGTCCCCATCATCCACTTCAGTGGTTATGACTAGGCCATCAGATTAAAATTACATCATCTTTTCCCTTATCTATATTACCAATTCTGAAATAATTTTAAAAATAAATTTAACTTTACAAAATTTATGCTGTTTATTTACTTTTTTAGATGTTGGTGAGTTTACAGATCCAGGTTTTTTGTTTCCAGTCAATGTCAGCATCTAGTTCCCTTCCATTAGCACAGTGATACAATATTTGGCTTTTAAACCCACAGCAGGGAATGTTTAAATAAATAAATAAATATTTTTGGAGTTTGTTTTTAGTTCATGAAAACATTCCTATCTACATAGAAGTGGTAGGCTCTATGTACACATATAATAGAAAGACAGCCTCTACCCCAAACAGTTTACAATGTAAGTATGCCATCTTTTCTAATATTCTGAAGAACTATCCAGAGATACTGCTCAACTTTTAGCATGTCAGGGCAAAGAGCCACTCTTTGCTCTTTTATGTTCTTGCACAGAAGAAGGAAGTATGTAAGATTTAACTAATTCTGATAACATCCATGCAAGGTAACTAGTTATGTTTGTAAATGCTTTGTTAACTAAAAATATTGCTCTATGTCAATAATAAGCTGTAGAATTTATTCAACTTTAAAATATTTGTTAGTTTATGAAAAATAAATATAGCAAGACTGATTCTGCTTTTGCATCAGATTTATATTGATGTAATTTCATTGATTTCATTGGAATTACTGGATGCACAGTGGCATGAGAACAGAATTGGGCCTAATGTGTAATAAAAATTAAGCCATTAGTCTGAAATCAATAAAATGTTGCACGACACATTGATTTTCATTTTTAAGGAAGTTCATTGTCTATTTCACAAAATAAGATCAAACCTTAAAACAAGGGTTTAACTACTACTGAATGCAAGACACCACACCTTAGGATATGAAATGTATTTCGACCAACAGGGTTCACACTTTTCACTGCACTCACTCCACAGGGGACTTGCAATGACTCAGACGTATGTACTGTTATATCATCTGGATTAACAGCCAAAGTTAGATTGCCACACGCTGCAGAGTAATTCTCTGAAGGTGATTTGTTGTTTTCAGGGCTCAAAAGCATCACAGTGTCTCCAAAGTGAATAAATCCATCTTTCGAAACTGATAGTTGCATCTAAGTTAAAATATAGATTTGTATAGACTGTTTCAATTTGTTTTAAAATTATTGAAATTATTGTACTGTATCATACAGAATGCTAAAACATAGTATTCTCACTACACAGATGCTAACGATTCACTGCAACATTTTATAAGCAGTGAAGTGGAATGGATGAAAGGCTAAGAAGTCATTACCTGCTTTAAAAGATTATTTTTAAGTCTCTTTGATTTCTGTATCAGAAGTTCTCCTTTTTCTCTTTTATACAAAAAATCTTTCAAGAGGTCCTGTTTAAAAACAAAAGTGAGAAATTAAACATAGTATCCAGCCTTTTTAAAATCATCTGGGCTTTAAATGCAATTTAAATATTTTTTTAAAAGGGCCACATTTAGGCGGAAATCAATGTGTAGGTGCCTCTGTGGCAGGTGGCTCACAAATATTCCCGGAACCTGAGTCTGATCTCACACTAGTTTTACACTGAGGGTAAGCCCATTAACTTCAATGGAGTTACTTCCCATTTACACCAAGGCCTGGTCTACTCTACAGTGTAAGGTAAACTTAAGGCAGCTTACATCAACCTATCTATGGGCTTGACTCCACTTACCAGGGTATCGATGTGCGGCAATCGATCCATTGGGGGTCAATTTAGCGGGTCTAGTGAAGACCCACTAAATCAACCACCAATCGCTCTCCTGTCGACTCCAGTACTCCACCGGAAGAAGAAGCATAAGGTAAGTTGACACCTCTATAAGTCGACCTAAGGTACATTCATGTAGCTGGAGTTGCATAAATTAGCTCGACTTAACCCCGTAGTATAGACCTGCCCTATGTAAGTGTCTACACAAAAATTACGCTCACACTGCCAGAACTGCCCAGCTACGCAGACTTAATAACTCCACCTCCATGAAAAGCATAGAGTCAATGTGGATGTAGTCAGTGGTTCTCAACCTGCAGCCCACTTGCAGACCAAATAGCACACAACTGTGGCCCATATGACATCCTTAGGGCCATTACAGGTAGTATATATATATTGTGTTGATGCGGCCCATATAACACATAGAAAGGTGCACCGGCCCATAATGGAAATAGGTTGAAAACCACTGGTGTAGATACTGCATTGCTTACATAAGACAGTTACCTTTTCCATAACTGGCGTTCTTCAAGATGTGTTGCTCATGTATATTCCATATTAGGTGTATGTGCTCGCCCTCTGCACTGGTGCCAGAAATTTTTCCCTCAGCAGTATCCGTAAGGAACTGGCTCTGATGCCCCTTGGAGTGGCACTTGCATGGTGTGGTATAAGAGGCATTGCTGGATCCCCCCACCCTCAGTTCCTTCTTGCCAGAAACTCCGAGAATGGGAAAGGAGGGTGGGTCATTGAATGGACATGAGCAACACATCTCAAAGAACACCAGTTATGAAACAGGTAACTGTCTTTCCTTCTTCAAGTGCTTGCTCATGTCCATTCCATATTAGGCGACTCCAAAGCAGTAGCCCTGGAGGTGGGTAGGAGTTCATGGATGTGTAGATTGCAACACAGCTCTGCTGAACCCAGCATAGTCCCTGGCATGCTGAGTGATGGCATAATGAGTGGTAAACATGTGGACAGAGGACCATGCTGCAGCTCTACAGATGTCCTGGATAGTGATGTGCACCAGGAAGGTCGCCGAAGATGCCTGAGCTCTCATCAAGTGGGCTCTGACAATCAGCGGTGGCAGAACCCCCGCCAGGTCATAACAGATCCTTATGCACAGGTGATCAAATTGGAAATCCTCTGCCAGGACACTGCATGACCCTTCATCCTATCTGCTGTAGCGATGAAGAGTGTCAATTTACGGAAAAGCTTGGTACGTTATAAATAAAAATCAAGGCCCTACAGATGTTCAGGGTGTGAAGACGCCTCTCTTCACTGGTCTTGTGCGGTTTGGGACAGAACACCGGGAGGTAGATGTCCTGGTTCATATGGAAGGTGAAGACCACCTTTGGCAGGAAGGCCGGGTGGGGCCACAACCAAACCTTATCTTTGTAGAAGAGCGTGCACAGCAGTTCTGAGGTCAAGGCTTTAATTTCCGAGACCTGTCTCGCCGATGCCACCGCCACTAGGAATGCGACCTTCCATGACAGATGGGAAAGGGAGCAGGAACCCAGTGGTTCAAAGGGAGGGACAGTCAGCCTAGAGAAGACCAAGTTAAGATCCCATTGTGGGATGGAAGCCCATACCTGAGGGAAGAATCTCTCTAGTCCTCTCAAGAATCTGACTGTCATGTCATGGGAGAACACCATCTGTTCTTGGCTGGCGGATGAAAAGCAGAGATGACTGCAAGATGCACTCTAATGGAAGTGTGTGCCAGGCCCTGGTTCCTCAAACGGAGCAGGTAGTCCAGGACAGCCTATATGAAGGAATGCGAGGGGGAGATGAACCGTTCAGATGCAGAGAGGGAAAACCTCGTCCACTTCGCCAGGTAAATCAGCCTAGTTGAAGGCTTCCTACTTTCCAGGAGGACCTATTGGACTCCTTCCAAACAGGTCCACTCCTCCGGGTTCAGCCATGCAGCATCCATGCAAAGAGGTGGAGGGATCCGAGGTTGGGGTGTAAGAGGTGACCATGGTCCTGTGATAACAGATCCGGTCGGTTGGGCAGGGGCCAGGGAAGGGCTGCTGAAAGGCTCATGATTGTGCCGAACCAATGCTGGTGAGGCCATGCCGGGGCGATCATGATAATCTGCGCCTGGTCTCTCTTGATCTTTGCCAGGGCCCTGCTGATAAGTGGAATCAGAGGGAACGTACATCAAGCCCCCCGACCACGACAGGAGGAAGGCATTGGAGAGGGTATCCTTGCTCAGACCCTCTCAAGAACAAAATAGGTGGCATTTCCTGTTCTGTCTGGTAGTGAACAAGTCCACCTTGGGAGTTCCCCACCTTTGGAAGATCATGCCAGGCTACCTCTGGATGGAACAACCACTTGTGGTGCGAGGAGAAGTCCCTTCGGACTTGAGACCTGGAGCTGCCCTTGACAAGCCAGTCGTCAAAGTACAGGTAGATTTGGATATCCCGGCACCTGAGGTAAGCTGCTACTACCAACATGCATTTTGGTAAACACCTTCAGTGCTGTCACCAGGCCAAATGGGAGGACCATAAACTGGTAATGGTGGGGCTCCACCGCAAACCAGAGGAAGTGTCTGTGTCCTTGAAAGATCGCTATGTGGAAGTATACGTCCTTCAAGTCGAGGGCGGCATACCAGTCTCCCAGATCCAGGGAGAGGAAAATAGAAGCCAGAGACACCATGAGGAATTTTAGCTTTTGTAGGTACTTGTTGAGGTCTCACAAGTCCGGAATGGGCCATAGACCGCCCTTGGCCTTTGGGATTAAAAAGTACTGGGAATAGAACCCCTTGTTCCTGTACTTCAGAGGAACTTCTTCCACTGCATCCAGCTGTAGTAACCTCTTTACCTTCTGTGCAAAGAGACTCTCATGAGAGGAGTGCCTGAAGAGGGACGGGGAAGGCGGGTGAGAAGAGAGGGTAGAAAAGAACTGGAGGGTATAACCCAATTCCACTGTGTTAAGGACCCAGTGGTCTGAAGTTATAGCGGTTCACACCAGGAGGAAAGTGGAAAGGTGGTCAGACAACACTGGGAAAGATGGATCCAGGGAATAGGCTGGTAGGTCACCCTCGGGGGCACCGTCAAAACTGCCATTTGGACCCCTGCTTATTGTAGGGTTGAGCCCAATGAGTGGAGGCAAGTAGCTCAGGTGGCACTTGTAACCTTTGGCTCATTTATGGCGCTGGTCCAGCTGAGGCTGGATCCTCTGGCCCTGAGGCTGGTGCTGTTTGAACCGCTTACGCGCCAGGGCTGAGACGTAGAGACCCAGAGTTTTCAGGGTGGTGCGGGAGTACTTGAGGCCACGTAACTTGCTGTCTGTTTGCTCTGCAAATAGGGCCCCGCCATTGAAAGGCAGGTCCTGCACTGACTGCTGGGCCTTGGTGGACAACCCAGAGAGGAGCAGCCAAGAGACCTGCCACACGGAGATAGCGGAAGCAATAGTGCGGGCAGCAGCGTCAGCAGCATTGGATGCCACTTGGAGGGCCGCCCTGGCCGCAGTTGTGCCCTCATTGAGGATCGCTCGGAACTCCTTCTTGGAAGCCTCGGGGAGTGACCCTTCAACTTGGCCATGGCTTGCCGCATATTAAATTCAGATTGGCCAAGGAGGGCTTGGTGGTTGGCCACTCTCAGCTGAAGGCTGGAAGATGAATAAACCTTACGTCCAAAGAGATCCAGCCTCCTCGAGTTTTTATTTTTGGGGGTGGCCCCGGATTGTCCTTGCCTCTCCTTGTGGTTAACCTCCTCAACCACAAGGGTATTAGGGGCTGGGTGGGAGTATAAGTACTCATGCCCTTTGGTTGGCACAAAGTACTTGTGTCCAGCCCTTTTAGAGATGGGGGCAGGTCTACCACAGGGCATTAGTGATTTTGGAAACCCCTTCATGAAGGGATAGAGCCACCCTAGCAGGAGCCGAGGACATGAAACAGAGAGTCCGAGGGCTCTTCCAATTCCTCTGCCTGAAACCCCAGGTTAGAAGTGACCTCTTCAAAAATTCCTGGTGCGCTTTGGCATCATCCTGAGGAACTGGGTGAGACGACCCCATGATAGCTTCGTCCGATGAGAACGAGGACAATGCCAGTGCTGCGGGAACCTCCACGTCCACTGGTGGTCCAACAGCTTGCTCCCCTGGGTCCTCCTGGACCTGCAGGGTCTTACCCCCTGAAGCCTCATGCACTGAAGGGGGATGGGATACCGAGGCTGCTGGCCTCTCTGAGGCTCCCAACACTGATTGGGCAGCCTGGGAGAACCCCCAAGGGTTCCACGGATACCATGGCGCCGGCCACTGCACTTGGGGCCATGGGACAGGTTTCTGTGCCAATAATGTAGTCAGAACTGCCGGTACCAGGGCTTGTCCCACAGTCAAGGAACCTTGCTCCAAGCCAGAGCTATCAGCAGAGGGGTGAGTACTGGGCGACCAGGATTGGGCTGAGCAGTGGCTCTTGTCCAACTGGTGTTGGTTTCTGCGTCCCAAAGCCGACCTTCCCAAGTGAGACTGTCTTGGTCGGGCTCTCAGGGACATACAGCGTTCGGTGGATCTGCGTCAGATACCTGGTGAGCCACGCCTCACGCTACTCGACTGGTACCGGGACATTGAACAGGACTGAGAGCTACTATGGGTCAGGTGCTAGGAGGATCATTCTGAGTAGGGTAACCTCTATCTTGGAGACAGGTGATGATGGCCCGGTGATTGGCGGTCTCTCGTGTCCGATCGGTCCCGGGATCAGTCCCTGGCCCTTGGAGATGGTCGGGGCCGGTCCCGGAGTTCTTGCCGGGTGGCGCATGCCTCAGAGGGTCTGCACCAATCTACCAGCGAGGTACACCGCAAGTCCCTCGATCAATGCCCCTGGTGTGGGGACCGAAGAGGGCTCCACTGAGCCTGCCTCTCCAGTCCTGAGGCATGATGGCTTTTGGCGGGCAAACGCTGGTGGGACATCCTTCTTGATGTGGATCGGTACCGCTAAGGTAGGGACACACACATAGGTCCCAACGCGGGTTTTCCCCGAGACCGGGTAACACGGGAGCCGGTGTAGGTAGCACTGGGAGCATCAGGATCTCTTGAACTGCTCAAAGAGCTTTGAGCATTGACAGCACCTGAAGCTGGCTAGGGCCTGCATCGTTACCTGGGATTGCAGGCGAAGCATGGGATGGGCTGCACCGCTCGACTTCAACTGGGGCCCGCCTTCCCAAAGGCGGTGTTGAGCTGCCCAGCACAGGTCATGGCTCACCACCAGCCCTCTACTTTCCCTTACAGGAGGTAGGAGTTCTTCCCCTCCCACTCTTTTTCGTCTTCTTCCCCAGAGCCATGGAAGGGGACCAATGCTGTCTCATGGACGGCGCTGGCAGAGCACTTTGCATGGAGGCCGCAGTACTTGGTGTGGAATCGGATCGCTGCTCCTGTGCCAGAGTGAGTGCCAACTCCATTAGGAGTGCTTTCAGCGCTCTTCGTCTTAGGTTTAAAGAACTTACAGATACAGCACTTGTCACTTAGGTGCCCATCGCCTAAGCACCTTAGGCAGCTGGTATGTGGATCGCTAACAGGCATAGGCCTTTTGCAGCGATTGCAGGGCTTAAAGCCTGGGGACCAGGGCATGCCCGGTCCCCCGGCTTAGTCCCATTTGGGACTCACGAAAAGTTGAGACCTACTACTAAGGGTAAATAAGAAACTACCAACTATATATAACTCTACTACAGGTTTTCAAAGTTCACAAGAACAGAAAACGAAACAACGCGAGCCGAAGCAGCACACGTTCTAGCACCGTCACTGGCGGCAAGGAGGAACTGACAGTGGAGGGAGCCGGTGGTGCCCCTTATACCACGCCATGAGGGCGCCACTCCAGGGGGCGCCAGAGCCCGGTGCCCTACGGATACTGCTGAGGGGAAAACTTCCGGCTTGGCTTTCAAAAGCCGTCCCCCAGTGCCCCACACCGAGTACAAGCTCCTGGGGAGCACGCGCACCGCCGACGCAAGGAGCCAAGCGTCGAGGCGCGCCCAAGCGATGGAATCGCTGCGGTGGCTGTATGCTGAGGTAAATGAGGTCGATTTAGTATTGTAGTGTGCGTAGCCAGGCCCCAAGCCGCAATGAGACGGGAGTGAGTCTCCGGGCTTCCGGGGAGAAGGTTCCCCCCTGAACTGGCAGCAGCGCCTGCCTGGGACCCGCGGGCCCCTTCCCCGAGCCACAGACTGGGCTGAACCCGCTGGTCCCAGCCGCCATGGGCACCCAGCGCCCTGCCGCTCTAGGGATTAAGGAGCTGGGCACCTGCTACCCGGTCTCCTTCCCACCCCGGATTACCACGCGGGATGCCCCCTCCGCCCAGGACGCCACCCTGCTTTAGGCTTGCTGCTGCCTAACCCAAGGGGCTGGGGGGAGGGTGCTGCCCAAAATGCGGCGGGGCGGGGGATGGGGACGGAAGAAAGGTGGGGCCGCCCCCCAGCCCGCCGGAGCGGGTGGGGCGGGGGAGCATCCTAGGGAATGGCCGCGGCTCCGGTACCTCCTCTAAGTACGTGTCCTCGTTCCAGTTGGCGATGCGCACCCCCGCGCTGTAGGGCTTGCCGCTCAGGCTAGCCCGGCCGTTCATGTTGGGGGAAGGTCGGGGGGCGGTCGGGGGGGCTCCGCTTGGGGGGGGGGGGTCATAGTGGAGTCGGCTCCGCCCGGCTTCTCCCAGCACGCGGCCCGCTAGGCCGCGGAGAGTTTACTGGTTGCCAGAGGAACGGTTTTAGCTGGGGATTGGATGTTCTCGAGGGGGACGAGTCCGCCAATGAGGGGTGAGGGGGCGGGGTTTTCCTCGGGTTTCCCGGTCGCTCCCGCAGCGTCCCAGTGTCTAGCTGGTAGAGAAGTGGGCTGGTTGTCGCCCTACCTCTTCTCTCCTCCCCCAACCAGGCCGGGAAAGGAGTGGGTGCCCCCCACTCTCAGACCAGGGGTTGTGGGGTCTCACTGCAGCGCTATCACGCCGGCTTCCCATGATCTGGCTGGAGGCATATCCCGGCAGGCTTGTTTAGAGCTGGTGCTGGCCCAAAAGAAATGAGTTGTCATAAAAGTGCCCAGGCACAGAACTCGGGTGAGCTGCCCCTGGCCTGTACCTGCCCCCAGCGTCTGCAAAACACCCTCACGCTGCAGCGTGAGCAGCCCCCTGCATTGCCCCAAGACCCTGGCCTGCAAAGCCCTCACTGCAGCCGGAGCAGCCCCCTGCACTGCCCCAAGACCCTGGCCTGCAAAGCCCTCACTGCAGCCGGAGCAGCCCCCTGCACTGTCCCAAGACCCTGGCCTGCAAAGCACCCCCTCGCTGCAGCTGGAGCAGCCCCCTGCACTGCCCCAAGACCCTGGCCTGCAAAGCCCTCACTGCAGCCGGAGCAGCCCCCTGCACTGTCCCAAGACCCTGGCCTGCAAAGCACCCCCTCGCTGCAGCTGGAGCAGCCCCCTGCACTGCCCCAAGACCCTGGCCTGCAAAGCCCTCACTGCAGCCGGAGCAGCCCCCTGCACTGTCCCAAGACCCTGGCCTGCAAAGCACCCCCTCGCTGCAGCTGGAGAGCCCCCTGCACTGACCCAAGACCCTGGCCTGCAAAGCCCTCACTGCAGCCGGAGCAGCCCCTTGCACTGCCCCAAGACCCTGGCCTGCAAAGCACCCCCTCGCTGCAGCCAGAGCAGCCTCTTCACTGCACCAAGGTACTGTTGAGCTGCGTTGCTCACCCTGTATTTTCACTCATTTCTGAGGGCTGTTACTGGAGTTGGTTGGAGCATTTTCTCTGCAAAATACTTTTTTTAAAAAAATGGTAAAAACAGGTTCAGAGCGATTTTAATGAAAGCGTTGGCTTTTCAATTAGCTACAGGTATTATGGACTCTTGACAGCCGTCGGCTTGTGCCGATCAAGTTCTCCTTACTACTGAAAAGACTATAGATGCCCGTGATGAACTTGTTGGATATGCCTTAGCTAGATTGCTCTATCCTTTCTTCCACTGATCACATTGTCTTTCCATCTCTATCCTCAGTGTTCCTTAAAGTTTTTCTTCTTCATTTGTCTATGTTTATATTAAGTTAGGGAAAATGTTCATTTCAAAGTAGCAGCCGTGTTAGTCTGTATTCTCAAAAAGAAAAGGAGTACTTGTGGCACCTTAGAGACTAATAAATTTATTTGATCATAAGCTTTCGTGAACTACAGCTCACTTCATCGGATGCCACAGACTCCCTATTCATGTAACTTTCAAAATCCCTTATAAACCCAGATAAATATGAACGTTCAGAATTAGGACTGTGTTTTCCTCTTTTACTCAATTGTGCCAAGAAATTGCTGCACATATGGAGAGCATGGATTGATTTGTGGGGGACTTTGGGTCAAATTTTGCTGACGGATTTCACAGCTTTATATCTGACATTTTTCTGTACTATTCTCAGTTGATACTCCCATTATAATGACCCTTTGTAAAATAGTTTTAAAGTAAAGCTTTAAGGTAAATTCTGTATGATGTAATCTGTTTATTGATTAAGGGGAAATGTTAATATGTAAAACAATTATGGAACACTAATACTATATAAGGAGATCTAAGAGTTCAGAAGTTTTAGGTGACTGACTTTCTTTTAAAAAAAAAAAAAAAGTTTAGGTTTGTGATGACCTTACATTTGAAACAAAATGATACAGAGGAAAGAATAGGAAAAGTGATATATATCTGGTTATTTGTAGTCTAAACTATTACTAGACAGCTGTGAAATTGATTTTATAGTGAATGAATGTAAACAGATTTTAAGCTGGACAAATTTTAAAGAAAAGAATATTTCTCTTCATATGGACAGCTGGCCTTCATATTAATGTCAGCTATAGGATTGATGATAGTTTTATAAGAAAAGTGGATTTATTTTTATTTATTTATTTTGCTGCCTCTAAGCCAAAACTAACTTCCTTCCTTATTGCTTGCTTTCTTATTTAGCATAATCCAAGGCCTAACAAGACAAACAAAACCCATTCTTGTAGAAATAGCTCCTCTCTGTGGCCATTTCTGGTCAATGAAATTTTCATACATAACTGCTGTGTTGTAATGACCCTGAAGTTAGAACACTGTCCTTTTTTCTATTGTTTAATTTAAATAGGCAGGAAAATGTCATTCATTTTGGCTCAGGACCAATAACCAACATGGATTTTAGAAGCATCACATGTGATGTGCAGCCTAAAAGTATTTGGATTCATACAGCTTTGATTAAACTCCTGCTTCACTAATAATTTGTTGTAAGCACTTAATGTATTTTGCTGAGCTGTTTTCACAGAACCAAAGGTTTTAATTAGGCTTGTTTATCATAGTTTTACATACATGCTTAAGTAGGTATATAGCATTTAATTATAAACATGTAACATAGTAGCATTTAGACTTAATTTTTCTTATCTCTTTAAAGTGCAGTGCTATGAAATTTGATATCTTTTGTTTTGTCTTCTTTTTTCTTCTCAGAATTAACCCTATATTTAATTAATATGCATTATTGACTATTATAAAACCATACAATGTTTTTGCCAGATGTGGAAGAATATATTGGGAATTCAGCAAGCTGTCATAGTTTTAATACGTGTCAGTTTTGGAATGTTATGTGGTTTCTCATGGATTATGTTTCTCTTATACAAATGTTATAATTTGCATACATGTATGTGTAAATTACACACAAAAACAAAGTAAATGTATTGCTGTACAGAGCAAAATTACTCTCTAACTAGTGAGTCTTGTCTTGCCACTTGAAAATTTTTCACTTCTAATTTCATAATATCTACTGAAAAATAAATAAAAAGAGCTTATTAAAAAATTAAGTTCATAAAATGAATCTTTCTTACAAGCATGGCTAAGGGCATGTAATGCAAATTACTTTGATTTTCTTTTTATATGTTAAGCAAAATGCATCTAATGAAAAATAGTTTATGAATTATTAAATACTTTGTGTGAAATCTTGCCCCCTCCTGTTGAAGTCAGTGGCAGAACTCCCATTGGCTTTTATAGAGTCAGGGTTCCACCCTGTATTTGCAGAAGGATTTGCCAGATGGATTAATTTATCAACATAATCAATCAGACTTGGGGAGGTGTGTTGATTTAGGGGGGCATGACTGTTTCTCATTCTAAGTTTTACAGGTCTTTAATCTTAATAATCTTTCTTTAGTAAAAAGTACTCCCCGTTTAAAATGTGCTAGAGAAGAAAGAGCAAGTTGCATTATCATAAGAGGGATGCCACTCCAGCTTTCCCCTGCTGTCACAAAGTCAGTCCTTTTTCCTCATCCTCATCTTTTTTGTTAGTAAAGAAAAAACTTAAAGGAGAGCTAGATGGTTATGGGGATTTGGTATGACCTATAGAGCTTTCTATCTTATCTGTAGGCCGTTAGTACAACTACAGCCCAGCTTGGACAGGCATGAGGAAGACCACATATTTAAAGCTATTTAGGCATTTCTACACTCAGCACTGCAACAGCTAACTAATTTAGGACCCCAAATCTTATTTTCAAAAGGGGTTTAGACACTTAGGAGTCTAAACTCCATCAAGAGTTGGACTAGCCCACCTGCATAATTACCCAGGATTCGAGGGACTTATAGGGCCCACGCTGAGACCCTGCTGCCACAGCATCATTGCTGTGGTACTTGAACTAACTAGGTTAAAGCTAGCTCAGATATTTCTAGCTGCTTTGTGATTGCATTGTTGTCACCCCAAGTCTGGTGAGCAGCTCTGTGTTAGGAGTTTGCATTGCTGTAAGTCTACTGATTTACATATAAGCGTGGGAATTTCCTTAGTGTAGATCCGGTCTAAAACATGCATCGCTGCGCTGGTTACCCAGCTGGTGTTTTTAAGTCTTCCTTTGGAATCAAAAGAACCTACTTAGAGAAAAAGAGGGCAATTTGAACATTCTAGTGGTATGCTGTACGGCCACCTATGCTCCAATTCTAGAGCTCCAGGTGGGTCAGGTTACCCAGTCCTCATTTATATTTTCATTCTAGCTAGTCTCTCATTTAAACCTCCTCAGCACATATCTATCTGAGACAGTGGGTGTGATGTTGCACTCCATAATATTTTATGAAAATATGCTTATAAGTGTAAAATATGATGTAACTGGAATATGCTTTATGCAAAAGGTCTCTTGTAAGGTATGATTACAAAGCTTATAATCTACGGAGTGTGTTCATCCTATTTGTATGTATGTATCATTCTTGAATCTAAAACTAAAAATATGAAGTATGACTCTGAGGTCCTATTGTAATTATGCAAAGGGTAGGCCATTAATGGTGGTTTAGAATCTTGATGGTTCCCATTGACTAGGACAATTGGTTTTAAATGGTTCTGTTTACTTGTAAGCCTTGCTGTATAGGTGTGTGCCAGCCAGTGGGTAATGAAGTCTTACAGTGACATGTGATCATGTCACCTGAACCTGAATCCATTTTAAACCTGCTGCTTTTCCATTTAGAAGGAGGAGGGGGAACCCAGAGAGACAAAAGATTCCTGCCTTGTGCCAAAAATATAAAAGAGGGTGGAACAGAAAAAAAGAGGGTCCCAGTCATGAGAGAACCCCTAGTTTCCACCTAAGATGTCTGCTGGAACTAACAAGAATTGTACCGGGGAAAGGATTGGGCCCAGACTAGGAAAGAGTCTGTGAAAGAAGCGTATTGGAACATCTCTGAGGGTGAGATTTGTCTGTAATCAGTTTCTTAATGTATTAGGCTTAGACTTGCGTGTTTTGTTTTGTTTTTGCTTGGTGACTTATTTTGTTCTGTCTGTTATTACTTGGAACCACTTAAATCCTATTTTTATACTTAATAAAATCACTTTTGTTTATTGATAAACTCAGAGTAAGTGATTAATACCTGGGGGAGCAAACAGCTGTGTATATCTCTCTATCAGTGTTATAGAGGACAGATAATTTATAAGTTTACCCTGTATAAGCTTTATACAGATAAAATGGATTTATTTGGGGTTTGGATCCAATTGGGAACTGGATGTCTCGGTGCTGGAGATAGGTGACCTACTGAGCAGTTTTTGGTTAAAGTCTGCAGCTTTGGGGGCATAGACCAGATCCTGAGTCTGGGTTGCAGCAGGCTAGCATGTCTGGCTCAACAAGGAAGGGTTCTGGAGTCGCAAGCTGGCAGGGAAAATGGGCTCAGAGGTAATCTTAGCACATCAGGTGGCAGTCCCAAGGGGGTCTCTGTGACTGAACCCGTCACAGTGGGTATATCCACACAGCAGTCAAGTAAGTGGTTACAGCTTGGGTAAGAGTACTTGCATTCTAGCTTCAATTGAGCTGTCATGACTAAAACTAACAGTACAAGCCTGCCCAGAATCCTGGGAATGATTAATGTTATTAGCCCATGCTGAGGTTCCATGCTGTCATGCCTTCAGTGCTACATTTAGCTGAGCTTGCTAGATTAAAGCTAGTGCAGGTGTGCCTTGCCAAACTGCAGTCACACCTTCTATGCAGTGTAGACATACTCAGTGTTTAAAATGGGAATACTTGCTACTCAGTATTTGAAATTCAAGTTGTGTTGCTTAGTTGTGATGGGTCAATTACTGCTACTTGACTGGATGAACATAACTCAGGAGATCTTAAAGAAGCGCCCATGGTGTTAAATCTCTCAGGGAAAATTGGTAGATTAGGAGGGGGTAGCATATAAACAGGATTAGGGCATTTTAGACAATTTAAAACCTTTTTATTTCTGGGCCCTACTGGACTTGTCCAAGGCATCCTTCCTAAAAATACTAAGCTGGCCATTTTACTCGTTAAGTGGGGAGTTTACATTTAATTTTCATTTGTAATTGCAAAGGATGTGATCAGAAATCTCTTATTGAAATGACTCTTTGCCAGATCTCTATCAAAGGATTTTTTTTAGGTAGTGTTCCACCCCATTTAAAATATACCAAGTGTGTTGCATTTGATGAACTATACATTTCTGTCATAGTGCACAATCTGACACAACATAACCATGTGTGAGTATGGGGTGCGGCCTTATTTATGAAGAGTGGAAGCAGGTCATTGTCTGTATTGTTTACTGATATGTTTAAACTTTGATTTCCATAAATACTCATGCTTGGGAGTTAGACATTCACTTTGGTTACCATAAACACTTGTGCATGACAGTTTGAAATATGCTTTTCGCTAGCAGTTGTGCAAGTAAAAAGCAATCATTTGAATGTTTGCAGAAAGAAAGCACAAAACTCTGATTTCAACTACTCTTGCTTTAACTTTTTTGGGTTTATTCAAAAGTGAAATTCTTGGAATCTGAACTGCATCTCTTGAAACCGAAGAATATTTTCGCATGGCCCCGTGTGAACCAAAACTACTGAGTTTCTTCCCATTTCAGTGCTTAACAACAGAAGCACTTAGGGTTATCTTTGCGTATCTTTTTCAGAATCACCTCTTTCCTTGCTATTGTAAATTGGCTCTGAGCCTGAGTCTCAGCATGGCAATGATGCCTGCCCATTTTCAGCTATTATGTGCCTCCAATGACAGGGCTTATAAACTTCTCTCCAAAGACAAAATTCACTTGTTCCCTTCTGGGAATATACACCTGACTGTTTTGAAGCAGAGTAATGGTGGTTTTAAATAACAGAAGAGGTGCATGTTAGTGCATCCTCAAATCTTTACAAAGTTCACTCATGTAGAATCTGTGTATTGAAGAGGGCCTGTATCAGAGGTTTACTTGTGGTGATCATGCTTTAGGGCTAAGGAAATGTTCTGAAACCAAATACTTTAAGGTTTCAGAGTAGCACCGTGTTAGTCTATATTCACAAAAAGAAAAGGAGTACTTGTGGCACCTTAGAGACTAACAAATTTATTTGAGCATAAGCTTTCGTGAGCTACAGCTCACTTCATACTTTAACTACTTTACCTATTATACATAAATGGAACAATTTAAAAACTATTATAAAGGAACAGAAACCGAGCTATGTATTTATGCTATAGAACATGAATCAGTTACATCTTTTTAGTATAAGAAAAAGGAATAGCATCAGACCCTTTGTCCTAAGGGGAAAAGAACATGTGTACTGTAACTTTTTTCACATCTTCTGTCACCATTGTACTATTGATGATTTAGATTTGGATGACCTTTCTCTGGCAGTCTATCTATATCAGACATAACGGGCTACAGAAAGTATTTTTTATATGTCTGAAAATTCTGGCAACAGTTCTAACCTGAGACTCTGAATATTTCAATATTTCCCTGTCCCTATTGATTAGTAAACAAACTCTTCTCAATTGATAGTTTCTATTTGACTTGTGAGAGGAAGATGGTATTTCAGTATAATATGGGGAATCCAGGAATAGTCTGGAGATAAATATAGTGATAAATGATCTCTATACAAAAGCCCCAAATGGTCATAATAAAGTACAGTATACTTGGAAGGAAGAAACTAGAGATCTCCATGCAGTGTGAGTACAAAGTGTTGTGCAGAAGCAGTGCTCTTCTGGAGAACACTATCAGTTTTTACAGAATCTTAGCTTTAATTAAAGAAAAATTCTTTGCCCTTAGGCTTATGAAGAAAGCCATTAGAATGTTAAACCACTGCAGTGTTATCAGAGAGAACACCTGAAAGAACAACTCTAGCAGGTGTGACTTGCCCCAGTTCGTCTCATTTGGACAATAACTCTGAAACCTTATGATGACTATTTAAAGATTAACATTTTTAGCTCATTGCTTTTCATTTTAGCAAAACATCTCGTTATTCTAGGATTGTGAAAATTGGTAGAGTATTCTGACTGTTGGGGGGGAGGAATCCAGGCCTTAATTAATTAATTTTTTTTTTTAATAAGTTTCTCTAGAGAAGAAAGAGGATCAGCATGGGGGAAGGTGATTGTGGTGGTACAGTGTGCATTGCTCTTCAGTGCTCCCTGAGTCGTTGAAAGCATGTGTAAGCAGGGTCTGAATGAACTCTCCCCTGACTGCTAGTTGGGGAGTGGGAGAGACTTCAGGAGCAAACTGTATTTACATGCACACAACTACTCTGCATAGGTATCTAGCAGGCAGGAGCTGTTTAGTAGCTCCAAGTGATCAGCTTTGGCTGGTGTTGGGTTACAAATCACTTTAGTACTGAATGCCGGGGTAATGAAATGTTATCTTCATTGTTTGACTAAAGGGGAGCAGAACTGTGCTGAGCTTGTCCTGATTGAGGGGGTCACCCTCAGCTGAAAGGAACTCGCTAAGTCTGGGGCTCGAATGCCAGACCCCTGTGAAAGTAAGAGTGGTGGGGAGTTGGGGACAGTTGTCCCAGCCAAGAGGTCCCCAGTCTGGTTTAACCTGTCCCACCTCACTGTTCAAAGATAGAGCTAAATAGGCTTCATTAGGAGCCTTTTGTTATTTTAAGTACTCAATAAGAGCCGAAATTGGTTGTGGTGGGGCAGTGTTTATGCCCACCCTGCTGAGAGCTAAAAGACTGACCTACAGAAGTCACAGGAGAGACGTAGGTGGCAGCAGAATGTAAGTGATGGGCGGTCGGTAGGAGTGGCTGGCGAAAGTAGCAGAGCAGTGGCTAGCGGGGTGGCCAGGCCAAACAAGTGCTCAGATGGCAGAACAAGCAAGGTGCCTTCTTCCCCGGGTTGGAAGTGAACTCACACAGATGCACTTTTGAACCCTGCGTCCCTGACCAAGGACAACCACTGTGAGTGGAGTATTGTGAGGAATCAGAGGGGGACACTGATACCAGTCAGCTCTGTGTTTTTGGGGAACCAGGATGCAGTATCTAGCCTGTCTGACTCATGAAAGACACCCCTCCACCACCACCAGTCTCTGCTTGAACCAAAACCGATCAGAGAAAAGGCTTGCAGAGAGCAGTGAAGGGCATTGGGGAAACACACCTAGACCCCTCCTGACAAGGGTGACAAGATTAAGACCTCTCCATTAGCATACAAAATGAAGAACAGAGACAACTCCCCTAGCCTCATCTGCATGAAAGATGGGACAGGGAGACATCTCCATTTGCATACAGAATGGAGAACAAAGAACCGCACTGAACTCTGGGACCAGAAAAGCAAGGAAGCACTCCATCATGGAGGAATCTCTGCTCCAGATGTTAATGAACCTATGACTGCACACATCCAGCTCAGCAGTTATCAGACCAATTCTAGTAATGAATCTTTGGCTGATATCCAAAATACTGAAGCAGCCTAGTTGCATTGTGCGCTCTCTGGAAGAAAACACCACCCAGAGCCAAGAGTGATCAGCTCCTATTGTCTTGCCTAAAGAAAACCCTTGAGTCATCAGTTTACCCATAAACAAATCTAGTGTTCTCCCTTGAACCATTGTTGTTTCTCTACAAAAACCCCTACCTATGTTCAAGTAAGTGTTCTGATTCATGGACCGAAACTCTGTATCAGCTCCACTGGAACCCCATCTCCTCACTGATCGTGGTGGGGGCTTTGCCTGTCTCTAGCACTCAGGACCCTGAGCTACCACCATCACCTGGGAACCCTGACCAATTCAAGCTCCATGGAGTGGGTGAGATCTCTCTCTCTCTCTCTCTCTCTCTCTCTGTGTTTTCTACCTCGTATTAATCTTTAATAATGTAACTTGTATGTTTGTTTAGCCCTCTTTGTGTAGTTATAACTTTTATGGTTAAGCTGGTTTGTTCTCTCTCTCTCTCTCTCTCTGAACTTTACTCTTTTTTGCGTTTTTAGCTTCCTCCGTTTACTCTCCAGCAATGCTGCTTTCACTTAAGCTAAAGATCCCTGTAGCGCCCAAAAATACTGTGGGGTTTGCTCATCAAGTGGGTTACTACTAGTACAATTGTGATGTGAAAGTGGGGATAGGGACATGTTAAACCTGTGGCACATAAGGGTGGCAGCTGAAAGTGCTGCTTGGCCCAGCCTTTTGAGACCAGGGGCATATAAGGGTGACAACTTGAAAGTGCTGCTTGACCCAGCCCATTGAGTACAGGGACATATAAGGGGGTCAGCTTGAGAGTGCTGATTGACACGGTCTGCTCAGACTTGCTCTGTTAGAGAGAGAGAGAGAGAGTGTGTGTGTGTGTGTGTGTGTGTGTGTGTGTGTGTGTGTGTGTGTGCGCGTGCGCGCGCGCGCGCGCGCATCTGGTTCTAGAGCTGGAGGAACCCAATCCTGGGGAACCTAGGTCCTGCAATATAGCTCTATTGGGAGGGGACTTGCAGAAAGAAGGAGTAGAGCTCCACATGAACACACAAGTGACATAAGCAGTACATTAATAGAATTACAGAATCCCCCCCTCGCCACCCCCCAGAAGAGTAACCCTAATAAATGTCAGGTTTCAGAGTAGCAGCCGTGTTAGTCTGTATTCGCAAAAAGAAAAGGAGTACTTGTGGCACCTTAGAGACTAACAAATTTATTTGAGCATAAGCTTTCGTGAGCTACAGCTCACTTCATTGGATGCATTTGAGCTGTAGCTCATGAAAGCTTATGCTCAAATAAATTTGTTAGTCTCTAAGGTGCCACAAGTACGCCTTTTCTTTTTCCTAATAAATAAATATCCCAAAGTAACGGGCACATCTGGTAACAGCTCAGTTAAAGAACTTTTGGTTGTAGGACTCCAGAACATAAGGCAGACGACTCTGCCCCATGCATTCTGGGGTGGGTGTCCTGCTCACAGTTTTATGTTTATGAATCCTGCTTCTGGCCTTTCCCCTAATTAATGGCGGGTGACTTCCCTCCTTTCATTAAAAATTTCTTCTCAACATTCAGACTCTGTGCTTGCATGTGGGGAAGTATTGACTGTCAAAGGTGCCAAGGGGTGGTGTGTAATTTTCCCAGGTTACTGGATGGGGTCTTGACCTGGTTCTGTATTGTATTGTTGAAAACGAACCCCTAGATATTGAACCTGGCCCTGGTTGCTGCCAGCGCCACCTGGCAGAAGGGTTACACATGTATGAGTTGGAGATCTTATTTTCTTAGTCACAAGATAGCTATGAATTATGGCTGACACAAAGAGTGTATTAAGAAAGATATTTAAATTACCTGTCCGTAATAAAATGAATAAAAGCCTTATAACAGCCCACTGGAACCAGCTAAACTCCTGCAGTTACTGCACCGAGGAAGAGAAAAATAATCTCTTTGGACTAGGGATGAGAAAATCCACTTTCTGGCATTTATTCCTTTGAATGTCTGTATTAGGGAAAAATATCATTCTTGATAAAATAGCCTTTAAAATATATTGGTCACGTGTCCTCTGGTTTGCTTTTTCCAGTGGAAGTCTGAAACTGTTTTCCCTCTGCCCCATAACTGGAGGATGGATTCTAAGTGTAGAATGGCTGAGTTATGGGGTTTGGTTTGTTAGATGTCAGGATACTATTCTGCAGGATGAGCACTTTATAGTTCCGAGACAAATAAGTGCTGGTATGTGGGTTTGTGTGCATACTGTTCTCATGTAAAATGGGCAGCTTCCACAAGAGGGTGTCTATACACCCTTGTGAACAGGAACAAACACTGAAAGTCTGAAAGGAGCAGCATAGGGTATTTGATTTCTGTTGCATAACAGCACAGTGAACTTTGGACTTACAAGTTTCACTTAGGAATAAAGTGCATGAAAACAAAATAAAAACTATTGGTGTTGCTTAAGTGTAACAGAATACAGCTTCTCCACCACCACCACCAATGACTCTGACAGTAGTAAGTGTTGTCAATTAAAGTAGACAGATTTGACTTAGAAGACACTGATACAAGTGTAGTCTCGTGCTGTGCTGTGCTGTGCACTGTCATTGTTTAGGAGAAAGCAGATGAACAAAAGGTGAAATTCAGTGCAGGACCTATGCTTGGACACAGTCCATAAGAAAGTGTATTTGATATTGGTTGAATTAGGAGATTTACTAAGAAATATGGTAATTTCAAGACTGTGACTGAATATGAGTAGCTTTCTAGCTAATACTTTATCTAAGGATAGTGAAAACCTAATTTACTATTCAAAAGAACCTTAAATAAAGGAAGACCTAGGTGGTAAGAAATACCAACACCTCTTGTGTTCTTCAAGTGCCAAGGAAAAATCTCAAAATGATTGCAACACAGCATGTGTGTGATCCTAAATACACATAGAGAAATAAAAAATGCAAAATCGAGACCTGTGAAAATATGTTACAAGTACTTCTACATGTAATAAAACTTTTCATGCAAGCTAATTGGTGTGATTAGGAATCTCATTCTGTAAAATCATGAGGTAGAATAGGATGATTCTGCAATCAGCAAGAGGAAAATAGCCAGGAAGGATGGTCCCATTTGAGATCTCAGAAACTTTTGCAAAAATGTTGCATTTCATGCTTATAAAATGCCTGTAGGACGCCATTTTAAATCAAAATGTCAATGGACATCTGTACTGTTTTAATAACTTCTGCTACTACTGTACATTATGCCAGTCTAGCATGGTTTATTCACTACCAAGAGTCCATGTTGTCATTATTACACACATCTTGTAGCCTAGACAGTGTAAAGGCAAAGGCAACAAGGGTTGGGGAGTAGAAAGTGATGGTGTACAGAACCTGGAAAGTGAAGACAGGAGTTTGAACATGCTGCCAGAGACAAGGGGAAACCAGTGGATGGGCTTAAAGAGGGAGTGACATGTATTAAGTGTCATGCAAGGAAGCTGATATTCACAGCAGCATTTTGGATGCACTGAAGAAAAGGATGAGAGGCAGGGACACCAGGAAGGAAGAGGAGGAGGGGAGAGAATAAATGCTCATTGTGGTGCAAGGGAGAAGCCATTGTGAAAGCTTATCCTTCAGTGATCTTTATAAAATTAAATTTGCCAAGACCTCCTTTAGCTTGGGAATTAATTTATATAGCTGGTCACACTAATTATTCCTAGAGATTTGTTGAGGTATGAGTGGAAAATATTTACTCGTGATGGCCGGTATTGCAAACTAGTGTTTTAGTACTGAAGTGTAATTCATGCCAAATGTGTCATCATGCCTTAGTCATTGGAAGGAATTTATAACTGATGTCTACAGACCATTCTCAGTGAGCAAAATAACACATCACCCTAGTTAGACAAATTTTAACTGAGCACTGTGGTTAAACTATATCAATAATACTTCCATCCTCAATAGTGTGATAAAAAGAATAGAACAGTTGTGTAAAAGTTCTACACAAAAGGGGAAACAACTATCTCCAGTGGTTTTCATTTTTTGTTGGGTAATATCCAGGGGAAAAACAAGTTGACTCCGCTAGCAAGCAACAAAGATATTCAACACATTGTTGTCTTCAATGGGCCTATGCTAGTTTGTTTGGTGGTGATTGTTGTTTGCAAAAATTGCCCACCATTGTTAACATTAACGTAGCTCCACCAGTAGTAGTAAACAGTGAGAACTCTAGCGTAGACAAAGCTCCTGTGGCTGCCAGTATTTTTAGCACTGTCATTTAGACCTGCACTGAGCTAGGAAACAATCTGCAACTGTGCAATCCCGCATCTGTCCAAACTGCTCTGATGGAGATTGACGTAGCAAGGGATGCCGCTGTGACTGGCATGTTCCTGAGAAGCTTTGAAAATCTGTTTAGGAAATAGATCTAATATGTGCTGTTTTTTTTTCTATTTAACATCTCTAATCAAAGCTATTATGTGGCAGACACTGCATATAGTGTAAATAAAGTGGGACCAGAATAATTTATTAATCCAGTGTGTCTCCATTTTTCTCCCAAAAAGGAAATAGCGCTGTCCTCAAGTCCAAAGTTTCCTGACTGCTTGGAAGTTCTGACAATGTGTAAGTCTGTATAATGTATGTTCCTTAATAGGTGTATTGCTTGAAAAAATATTTATTTATTTATTTATTTATTTATATTGCAATAGCACCTAGACACCTCAATTTGGGATTAGAGCTCTGTTGTGGTATAGGTAGTGTAGACACACAAATTGAAAAGACAATCCATGTCACCAAAGAATTTACTTGTTTATAGAGAACATGCTCATTTTCATCGTAAAACAACAGAACAGAGCTAATTTATAAACTTTTGATATATATGTATATCTCTCTTTATTTCTTCTATTTAGCTATTTATTTATTGACATTACACTTGTGCTGATCACTATAGTAATGACAAGTCTTGAGTCTTTTCATATTTTGATAATTTTCTGTATCAACAAAGGATTTTGTGAGAAAGTATCAGGACTGTAAGTTCAGGAAATTGAAAAACGGAGTCTTTCAATTGTATTAAACCCTTCTTTTAACCTTCACTTGAAACATGAAAACCACATATTCCCAGTACTGAGGGAAAATTGTAAAAGTCTCTAATCCATTCCATCAGTTTTTTCTAAGGTTAAAATTTATCAGCTGCTGGTTTTGGTGTATGCTCCTTTAAGAGTTCTGTGCGGGGAATTAATTACTGGTTTTGAGAATTAATTAACTAGTGGTTTTTTTTACAAGTCTATCATAAATTGCCTAGTTTGCCCTGGAGTGATTTACAGGTAACAGGTCCTTTGGTGTTGCAATGCACGTCACTGAAAGACTGGTTAGCATTTTATAAACTGTGGTTAATTATAGTAGACTGTGTTTAGTGCGAGTAATTTTTGTGAAACGTTTCTGGAATACTACCTATTGCTTTTTTCCTTATTGTCTGGATATTTAGATACAGTTCACCCACTAGTTGTATAATATATTTCTACCTCTTGCAGCTCCACTTATCCCCCTGTTTTTTTTATCCTGCTTTATTATGGAATAAAAACCCCTCAGGAGACTGAATGATTTATGGGATTGACAATGGGGCCATTATCTATTGGTCCCCTGTGTTTTCAATTCTAGACTGTCAGGCCAGAGCAGATGTAAGGGCGATGAATGGGAAGGCAAGTTGCACTAGTCAGCCATATCATCTGATAGTGCTGAAAACTGCCTTATTTATGGGATTGACAATCGACTACATGCTCCAAATATCAATCCCATGTGTCGTTCAGTCCCCTATGATATTTTTACAGAGTTTTCACGTCTTGGTCACTGGTTCAGATTTGGGCCAAGTCCAATGACAAAAGACATGAATACCTGATTTGTTCTTTGGCCTCTGTAAAATGGGCACTGTCCAGCTCCCATAGGACAGATTTTCTTCATCGCAACAAACATTATCAAAATTAGCATTCTTACTAGCAATCTCAGTAGAGAGGCGAGCATTAACTGAGACGCAAAGGTGCTGGTGTGGGAGAAGTGTACATGACCACTGCCTTGCTGCATGTGTTAAAGGAGAACTTGGGCCCTAATGCTATATTGCCAACATCTTTCACCAGCACTTAATTCACTCAGAAACATTAAACTCCAGACACTGAGTAGCCCAATTTAAAGAAATATCTGTTTACCCTCCATCTCTGATGGCATCATTAATCTGCAGGTTTGTTTACCTCAAGCTGCACAGCAAGTCAGGTTTTTTTATTCTCTTTTGTTATTTTGGGCTATAGCTTAGACTGTGAAAATCCAAACACCCAATTTACTGTGTGATCCAACGTAAACAAACGCAGGGTACACACATGCTATGAAAGCAGATGATGCACATCCACTGATTTATTTATACTGAATTGGGCAGTAATATGAGTGTCCTTTTTGAAGCACTATTTTTAGCTACTGAAAAGATTATTTTTTGAAATAATTGTAGTTGTAAAATGAATACCTTCTGGGTAGATCTGGTTTTTGTATTTTTAATTTTGACATTGTCTCTTTATGTTATAGATGGACCTTTGCACAGTTTAACGAGGGAACAGGATACTGTCATATGGCTTTTGTGCTTGAAGAAAGCAAAATAGGAATTCTATGATCCATGTTTTTGTATTCATTGTAGTGCTACATTAAGGTGCATCAGTGAGATAAGCATTGAAAGTGGTGGAGACTAGGAAAGAAAAGACAGGAGTTAATTCAGGGAGCACAGCTATTCTTCTAATACGAAGTAAAATCATGATAGTGTGAGCAGTTTGGATTTAAACTTCGACCTTGAACCTCTTCTTTATGATTCTCCTTTATGGGCAAGCAGCAAGCCCACAATTTTCAAGATTGGGAGAGAAACTTCTGGCCCCCATTGAAGTCAATCAGAGTTTTGCCATTGACAAAATATTACAGGGGACTGTCAGTGGGACCAGGATTTTACCCTGCGTACATAATGTTGGGTACATAAATAACTGGTCTTATTTTTCAAACGTCCTGAGCATCCACAGCTATATCTGTCTTGTGTGTATGTAGTATTTGAACAGATGGACATTTGAAAACTGTCATGTTCACAAACAGGCAATTAGTCAATTCTGTTTTTGAATCCTTCTTCAAATAATTACTAAAAGTAAGTTTTGTGTCTCCTGATAGAAGAGCAACAGCTACATCTGTCTTTGCAAACCCATTTTGGCTATGAATTTCCTCTTTAGCAGGAAGTCCCCTGTAAGAGGAGTCTCCCACCTAGTCATAAAGTCGGGAAGGGACACACCCGACTACCCAAAACCCCTGGACTCAAGTATGTTGAAAGTTCACAATTTGGAAAGATAAACATCACAAAGACACAATGGAACTGTCTCATCCTCCAAAATTCCCATATTCATCACTCATTGCCATTCTCATCATTCCACCTCTCCTCCCTGTTTTATGGTGCAAAGGTTATTCTTTTAAATAGGAAGAAGAGAGCAAAATTTCACTAATGTAGGAATCAATCATTCTGTGCAGAAGCTATTTTTAAAACTTTGTTTAGAATAGTGCACACTTTTTTCCTGAAACTTGTTCAAGATCATCATTCCCATGGCACAACATTGTGTTTGTGCATGTGTAACTCCTTTAGTGTGCTTTAGAGTTCACAGGGAATATTAGTTCCATATGATCTACCAGTTGCTAAAATGATCATCGTGTTGTCATTCTAAACCATAAAATGAAACATCACAAATTAGTGCTTACAAATTAACACCAAAGGCACAAACTTATAACTGGAAATGATGTGAAAAGCTGGAGAAAAGCAATTTTCAGATAAAGTTTCTGAATGTGGGGGAAGGAAGTTAATATTTATAGAAGCCCATATGTATGACATAAATAATATTGAAAATATCTGGGGGCATCTCCTCACCTGATGTAAATCATCAGAGCTCCACTGAAGTCAGTTCAATTGTGACAATTGGCACTGACTGAGAATTTGTCCACTAATGTTGAAAAAAAGTATAGTCTCTATTTTTATAATGTAATGTAAATACTATTATAAGGATTCATTTATATGCCATTTGCATTTACATGATCATTAAGGCAATCTTCATTTTATGTCCAAATGATCAGTATAGGCAGAGTACATACACAGGACTTCGCAAATCAGATGTATGTATTGCAGCAAAATCTCTATTTTACAAGACTGAATGAATTATACTAAGGTAGGTCAGCCAGGTTACAATTGGTTCCTTGTATGTATTGGCAGTTAGCAAATGATGTCATTCTTTCTGGCTTCTAAAAACAAAAAAGAAATTAAATAAATGACTTCTAATCTGGTCTTTGCACCCCAGAAAACCCAGTGATCAGTGTAAATGAGGGCGAACACATTGGCATGAAAAGGAACTCTTACTGGAAAATTAATTTTTGATCGATAGTCACAAATTATCCCTACAAGTGGCGATCAATAACACTGAACTTCTCTACTCTGTTAATTAAAAATGTCTAAAATGTGCCATGTCTTTTAATATAAAATCTCTATCTGACCTCTCATTACAATTCCCTCCCAAATTGCCCTCAAATCTGCAGATCACAAGCCTGCTTTAGAGGCTCTACATGATTTTTCATTTACACCTCCTCTCATCTACCATTGCAAAAGTTATTAACTGACTGAACCCTTTTTGCTGGTAGCATGCTGAGGAAGTGGCATCCTGATAGTAGAAGACAACACAGAAAAAAGGGGATGTCTAAATGCTAGCACCTTAGTAGGGATGTTCCTGCTCAAAATGACACTTAGGTATGCATGAAACAACCATTTGTATACTTATCTGCTGATCCAGATGCAGGACAGAGTTGTACTTAGATGCACTGTTTGAAAACTGGGCTCTTGAAGACATTTTTGTAAAAAGGCTTATGGTAGTGCGCATTACTATTAACAACCAAAAATCTCCATGACTAGCTAAGCTTTTCTGGCGTTTGCCATCTTCACATTTTTGTAATGTTTCATATTTGTAAAAAATTCATATTTATAATAGGAAAACTCCACTATAACTTGGACCTTTGGATCGTTTATGTTTTGTTACACCGTGGCATGGTTTGGTGTTCATTTATATTTTCAGCATTTGCTTTTTGTTCCATAATGGCACCGTGCTTAGTGCTTGAATAGATATAAAACTTGTATTTTCCTTTATGTTGACCAGGTCAGTCCCCTGTTCCACCCCAACAGTATAATTTCTGAGAAATTACCCTAGCAGCAAATATTTGAAATGAATTAGTGAATCCATTTTTCAAGCCAGTATTGAGTTTTGTGCAGGGACACCTGTTGAAGCCTGGTATTGTGTATACATGGCTAAAAAAACTGACTGTTGCCCTCTAGTGGTTGATATCAGGTTCGATGATGAAACAGTTCAACAAGACAGACCTCTGTGTTAGTGAGTCATCTTGGGCATACGGTCACTAGGGACATGGCATAAGATAGAAATTCAACAACCAGCTTTTAATCCTGTCATTATTGGGTGGACTTGCAGCCTTGAGGGAAGGGGTATAGACAGGAAAGTAGAGAACAAGTGACGAGAACGAGGCATCTTCAAGCACGGGGGTGGGGGGCACACACTTCTCTTTTAAAATATTACCAAGGAAAGAATAAGTACGGATTCATATATTTCTAAAAATAGATGTCAGCCTGGTCTCTGTTGCTTTTTTCCCTTCTTCTTTCTGAGGTCTAAAAGACCCTTGGCTGTATTTTGTTGAACAACCAACTAAGTGAACATGAAAGTTACCAAACAGTCCCTCCCCCACCTCCCAGGTATGTTTACACATGCAGGAAAAAAATCACCTGGTAAAATGTATACCATAGTGTTACAATTTATTTATACTCTCAAGGCAGGGTGTAATTCAGCAAGGCTGTAGACTGTTTTCAAAAGACCTATAGAGGCTGAGTAAAGGCTGCTTGCCCGAGGAAGAGGGGCAAGTCAGACCCATGCTTTGCATTGTTTAATTAAAGCATCAGTATTTAAAAAGAAAATAATTGTTTGCAAGATTTTCTATCTTTTCTTTCACTATTCTCCCACACCCTCAGGTGCGCACAGCGTTCACCAGATTGGGCCATGTATGTTGGTCTTGTGCTGATCTGTTCTGGCTTCTGACTGTCTTGTTAATGGATTTGGCTTCTTTCTCTATTTTCTACATCATGCTTTTCTAGTTGCCCTCTTTTTCTGTTTCCAGGTGCTGTCCATATTATCACTTGTCATGGAAGTCATATTGGAGGCATCCTTAAAGCATGTCCTAAGTATGTCCATAATCGTCATCCTACCATATTTGATGCTTTAGATTGGTTTGTTTTACTTAGAATTTCTGATGTTACAAAAACTTTTCCAATGGACTCTGAAGATCTCTCACAGGCATTTACTTTGAAATGAGTTGATTTTCGTATCAATTTCTGTTGAAGATTTCCATGATTCGGTTCCACAAAGGACAGACGTGATGTCAGTGTTAAAAATTCATAATTTTTGTCCGTGCCAATCATGCTACTTTGCCAAATCTTTTCAAGTTTATGCAAGTTGTTTGCTGCTTTTGATGATCATTTTTTGACATCTGTCATGGTGTCACCATCATTGCACAGCTCACTCCCTAGGTAGGTAAAATTACTTATTTCTTTTAGTGTTTCTTCATTCATTCTAATGGTTTCTTTAGGGACAGTGATAGCGATATATTTTCTCTTCCCCTTGTTGACGAACGAATCAATTTGTTTTGCTGTATCTGCCACAAGCTGTGTCTTTTCTTCCATTAAGCAATGTGTTGAACTAAATTGGACAATAAAAAGAAAAGGAGTACTTGTGGCACCTTAGAGACTAACAAATTTATTTGAGCATAAGCTTTCGTGTAAATGCATCCGATGAAGTAAGCTGTAGCTCACGAAAGCTTATGCTCTAATAAATTTGTTAGTCTCTAAGGTGCCACAAGTACTCCTTTTCTTTTTATTGTCCAATTTAGTTCAACACATTGCTTAATGGAAGAAAAGACACAGCTTGTGGCAGATACAGCAAAACAAATTGATTCGTTCATCAACTTGCCACAAGTACTCCTTTTCTTTTTGCGAATACAGACTAACACGGCTGCTACTCTGAAACCTGTCAAATTGGACAATGTCATCAGCAAAAACAAAGTAATCCAATTGTGCTTTATCATTGTCCGTAAAGTTCCTTGGTTGTTTCTGCAGTTACTTTCTTCATGACATAGTCAATAATGAATGCAAACAATAGTGGGGACAGAACACGCTCTTGCCTTACTCCAGTTGTCACTGCAAACAACTGGCTGATGTTGTCACAATCTTTGACTGAACATTCAGCATTATCCTATAGATCAATGTTTCCCAAACTTACAACAGTTGCGTACCCCTTTTGAGACATTTGTCTTACTGGCGTACCCCTTCTCTGGTGAAGATAATTCGGGGGGGGTGATAGCCACATTTTTATAACACACTCCTAATTCATTTCATTCTGAATTAAACGTTTATTAGAAATAAATACAAAATTATATTACATACAGTTGAAACAAAAATTTTAATAGAAATAAGTTATATATAGAAATAGTACTAGAAATAATTAAAATAATAGAAGCAAATCGACAGTTTGGCAGAACAGCGTGTGTGTGTGTGTGTGGTGAATTCGTATTATTCTGAAATTAAAATATGCTGGTTTGGTTAGGTTAGTGAAGAAAGCATTAGTTTTAATACTTACTATTTTGGTATTGAAAAATTTTCAGTACAAACCAAACTATTCAGTGTGAGGGATGGAACTGCTTTTGACCAGACACTATCGCGGGGACATCTGGCTCGATGTTTGTGATCTTAAGACGAAGATGGGGCTCTACGTCAATAAGACTATTTGTTTTTTTGTTTTGATGCCAACCAGTGCAGAGAATCCGATCTTGCACAAATACGATGTGGGAAAAGGCAGAAGATACTTGACAGCTTTGTCCGATAGAGCTGGATATTCAGAGCTAACCCCCAACCAAATGACGCTCATTCTGTCTTGAAAATGGAATATGGATGTGAGTTTCCCTTGCAAGGATAGATAGCTTGAGGTTGTTTAAATGAGCAAAGATATCTGCAATATATGCTAGTTTTGCATAGCCATTTCCAGTCGTGTATACAGTCTCGCAGGTTAAAGGTTTCATCTAAAAAAACTTGCAGTTCTTCTTTGTTTCTGGCGCAACAGCTTGAATACGTGCAACAACTCCTCCTTTCTTCGAACCAGTCATGGCTCTGGTGCCATCCGTGCTTATTCCAACACCACAACTTCAAGTCATCGTTTTTGATAAAGTCATCAATAACTTTAAAAATAGCAGGTTTCATAGTAGCAGCCGTGTTAGTCTGTATTCGCAAAAAGAAAAGGAGTACTTGTGGCACCTTAGAGACTAACATTTATTAGAGCATAAGCTTTCGTGAGCTACAGCTCATTTCATCGGATGCATTAAAAATAGCACAATCTATAGCTTTGCTAGCCTTGTCTCCAGTCATCACCATGCACCATTACTTTGGCTGCAGGTTTTACTAATGTGTCGCCAATCACTTCAGCAGCTCCGGACTTTGCAATTAAGTACACCACACTATATGAAGCTTCCAAAGCTTTCATAGTTTCACCTCCCGTCACATTACAAATTGTTTTCTGGGACTTTTGGAGATCTTTGCGCCTATTTTTGAAGAAGTCTACGAGTTTTCCCTCGTATTCTTTGTTTGCTATCGAGATGGCGTTTTAGATTGGATGGATTCATGCTTTAATTTGTGAGAGTCTTGTAACAAATCACCCATAGTGGAACAAGCTCCACTTCATCGCCAGTCCACAAAAATCCAAGTTTAAGGTATTCTTCAACATAGTTGCAGGCTTTTTTCATTTTCTTTGCAGCTGATACGTTCAATAAACTTACAGATGGTTCACACGGTTCACTAATTTTGTTGTCACAATTGTCTGATGTAGCCATATCACTGCATTTTTTTGGCATAATTATCACTAACATTCGTATTTCCTTCATAATTTTCTTTTGTACATTTCAAACTTCCCGTTTTTAGCCAGCGATCCATTGTAAATGGGTTTAATAAAAAGAGAAATTTTGTATATTAATACACACCAAGTATGTACTTGCTACGATCTTTAGGTTACTCCAAGTAGTTTATTCACTTTTATCTGTCAGTATGACTTCTACGCATGCCACAAAGGCAAGTGTATTGCCCAAGCGGCGGTAATGCGCACACGTGGTTTGCGTCAGCTCTGCTGTGCTATTAGATGTTACTGAACACATCATCATATTAGTTTACAATGTAAACCTGTGTGTATTTCTACTGTACAAATGTACACCATTCTTATATATTAAATTTTAGTGAATTGTTTTCTGCTGCTAAAAAAAAAACTATGATAAAGTAAAATAAAAAATTCTGCCGCGTACCCCTTGAAACTCTTTCTCGTACCACCAGGTGTACGCGTACCACACTTTGGGTAATACTGCTATAGATCCTTGATTATTCTTATTATTTTTGCTGGCATTCTGTAGTATGCCCTAATTTTCCAAACACTCTCTATGTATGCTGTCAAAAGCCTTCTGGAAATCAATAGAATTTATTGCAAGAATTTATTTTCCACTCCACACTTTGTTCTAATATGTCTGAGAGCAACATTATGGTCTGGACGTGGTCTCAGTTGTCTGAACCCTGTTTGTTTCTGTCTAACCTGAATGTCTACCTAGCTTAAAAAACAAACAAACAAAAAACATGGGGAACATATGTCGTGTGTGTATATATAGAAAAGAAGAAATGAACAACTTAATCAAGGCAGGAAAATATTTTTAATTCATATTTTAAATTAGATTATGAAAGTAGAAACCATTTATTTTAAAAACTGCTGTTTCAGTTTCAGCATTCTTAGGCATTCAATATTCTTGTAACAGACATTTTTAACCCAATCATTGACAGTGACTCACATTTGTTTTGTACTATTGTGGACAAAGGCTCAAAACATTTGGGGGTATGGAAGGAATGATTCTTGCTGCATTGCTGTAGTCTGCTTCTAATATTAGAACAGAGTGAGCAGTTCACTTCCTGGAGACATCAGCTAGCTTTGTGTTCTCCAGCATTTTTCACTGGTATCAGACATGTGGAATAAATTATTATAAGTTGCTTGTTAATGTTGAGTACCACCAGGATTTGTAATACTTAATCCTTTTATTCCAGTGGTCTGCGAAGTCTGAATAAAGCAAAATACTGTTACATCACTGGTTTTCATTAAAATTAATACTCTTATGTGAAAGTATTATTTAGTAAAAAGAAAAAGAGTACTTGTGGCACCTTAGACTAACAAATTTATCTGAGCATTAGCTTTCGTGAGCTACAGCTGAAGTGAGCTGTAGCGAACGAAAGCTTATGCTCAAATAAATTTGTTAGTCTCTAAGGTGCCACAAGTACTCCTTTTCTTTTTGCGAATACAGACTAACACGGCTGCTACTCTGAAACCTGTGATTATGCAAGGCACTGAATTTAGCCGTATAGAGTGGAAATCTGTCAACTTCATGAAAAAACTCTGTTTTTTCCACCAAATGCATCCGATGAAGTGAGCTGTAGCTCACGAAAGCTTATGCTCTAATAAATTTGTTAGTCTCTAAGGTGCCACAAGTACTCCTTTTCTTTTTGCGATTGTATAGTAAGGCTCTTTTAGTAACTCAGTTGACTTATTCTGTATGTTCATGGGGTGATGGGGTGTACCTGGCCTTTGCTACTCCCAGCAGGAGGCCCTGCAGTCTTACTACACCCTGCCCCAGAAAAGGAGCAGCAAAGTTGGGTCCTCCAGGCCTGCCTGGAGAGGGCTCCAAGGGCCCAGGTAAAAGGAACTGCAGGGCCTTAGCAGGTCAGTTCCTGACTGGGACCATGGGATGGGGTAGGGTGCGGTGTGGTGCAATGCTACTCTTTGTCCAAAGAAGCTTGAGTTTGATTCTGGCTGCATCTGTGTAAGCTGGGAGAGACAGGACGAGCTTTAACCTCGAGGTAAGGGGTGAAGATAAAGGGGCCAGGTGAGAAAAGGCCCAGGTACGAAGTGGCAACAAATTGAAGTGAGCATTATGTGGCTTCTGTTTATAGGATCCCTGGTTTGGAACCCAGAGGAGTGGGTGCGCGGGCTGACTTCACCCTCTAGCAACTGGTAAAGTGATGTAAACCCTGAAAAGGGGACCAGGCTCACTTGAATGCCTGAGCAAAAGGCTGAATTTAAAGGGCCCAAAGCTGGGGCTGAAGACCCTGGTGAGGGCAAATAGTTTTGTTGGGCTTGTATTATCCCAGAAGGGGTTCATTTGGACTTTGTGATTTGGGCTGAGGGTTAAATCACTGAAGACCCCACCAAGATTAGCTGACAACCGCAGGGGGCACCAGGAGCAGGAAAAGGACTGCAGTACTGCACTCAGCTGCAAAGAGGTGCTCAAGAGGTGAGTGCCCCCGTTACACAGGGGGATACCTGAAAGCAGAATTTACTCCCTCAATTCTCTGTTTTATGGGTAATTTTATTTCTATTTCCATATTTATTGGCTTCACAGATTTTTTTGGTTTTTTTTGCATTGCTTTAACTAAAAATAGATTTATTTTAAAATAATATCTTACAGGATGTTCCTAATGGTCCTAACAACAATGTAAAGGCAGATTTGTTCATGTATACAAGGCAGTACTGTTCTTGCCAAGAGGCTTTGAGTCACAACGCGTTTTAATGCACAGTGTTCATTGGGAATCTGTCATTCCATCACAGCCCCTATATACATTGTGCCCTACTTCATACATGCAGAAATCATACCCCCAAATGGCTCCTGTCCCTATGCATGAGGACTACTATGGGTTGAATGTCCTGTGTGTGATATGGAGAGGAAGAAACACACAAATTATGGACAAAATAGACTGGAGCACGGAAGGAAGTGATTGGAAGCTACACACCATGTTGTTTGGGGTGGAGACTTTATTCTCCTATATGTCTGTACAGCACCTAGCACATCTTGAATATAATTATTAATAAATTCCCACTGCTCCTGAGCTGGCAGCAGCTCCTCTATAGCTATCTTTGTGTACGTGGGACTTTGTGTGTTTGGGGGTTGAATGTGGCTGAATGGAAGCAGTTAGAGCCAGGAAACAAGCACTATAGAGTGTGTTTGTGTTAATTTGGCCATATTTCACTAAATAAGGCTATTTTGAAGTTAAAACACTCTGTTCTTGTACTCAGTATGGAGACTGAAACCCCAAAGCATGATCTTTTGATAGTTTAATTAGAGAAACCCTCTTTATTCAAACTGTTTGCAACCAAGAATTCTTGGGTAAAGACAAACAAATAATAATAAGAAAACAGGAAAGAAATAGATTAATTTGTTTTCTGTCTGATGGTTTAGTTCCTTCATTCTTTACCTATCTCCGTCTCTTGGATAGCAGTGGAGGCAGCGGCTCAGGTGTTGAGAATGTCAGATCCAGTTAACTCTCACTGCTGTGTGCTCTTGTTCTCTGGTTCGTGCAGAGTTCTAAAAATATTGGCCTAAGTGAACTGTTTTTTGTTTAAATCCAGGAGAGACCTGGATAAGTGTATTAAATGTATGGCTACAAGACCCCAGCAGCACAAATCCTCTAGGCCTCAAGCCAGTGGGTTTTGTTTTGAGAGGTTTTTGTTCGTTTGGGGTAGGGTTTCAAGAAGAAAAATAGGACAGCCTCAGATAATGATTAGGAGGAAAAAATGTAGCTGTCAAAGGGAGAGAGAGAAAGGGACAGAAGGCCGTTCTGTGGAGCTTTGGGACAGAAAATATGCTCCTTGTTTACATAGTTTAAGGTACATTTACAAACATTATTTTTTTGGATAGTTGGCCAAGCAACCAAAGGCCTTACTTGATGACATTTCTATTTATCTGTATGCAACATGATGGCTTTTGAATGCTGCATCTGATCAATTCCAAAACGTCAGGGATTTCATCTAAAAAAGAAGAATTGGAAAAAGTACAAAGAAAGGCAACAAAAATGATGAGGGATATGGAACAGCTTCCATATGAGGAGAGATTAACAAGACTGGGCCGGTTCACCTTAGAAAAGAGATGACTAGGAGGGGATATGATCGAGGTCTATGTAATCATGGAGAAAGTGAATAGGGCAATGTTATTTACCCCTTCATGTAACACAAGAACCAGGGGTTACCCATTGAAATTAATAGGCAGCAGGTTTAAAACAAACAATAGGAAGTATTTCTTCACACAACACACAGTCAACTGTGGAACTTTTTTGCCGTGGGATGTTGTGAAGGCCAAAAGTATAAGTGGGTTCAAAAAAGAATTAGACGAATTCATGGAGAAGAGGTCCATCCATGGCTATTAGCCAAGATGGTCAAGGATGCAACCACATGCTCTGGGTATCCCTAAGCCTCCAACTGCCAGAAACATCTGTGTCTGACAGTGGCCAGTCCCATAAGACTATATGGACCATTGGTCTGTCCAGTGCAGCCATTCTTATGGAATGTTTTGGGCATCAGGTTCCTGGCATGTGGCAGGAGAGAATGCGGTTGCGGGGGACAGAGAACCCCTGGCATCAGGGAGAAGGTGGAGTGGTGTGTAGGGACTCTGAAATAGAGAGAACTGGGAGGTCGCACACCAGGAGATTGTAGGGGGAATGGCAGGAGGCCTTCGGGTGTGCAATGAGTTTGGTCTACAGTAGCAACTAAGAGTATGTCTGCATTGCAGCTGGGAGCATCCTTCATAGCCCAGGTAGATGTGGATGTTGCAGCATGCATAGCTGCTTGGGCTAGCTGCCCATGTCTTATCCCCTGGGTGTGAGCTCAGGGTGGCTAGCCCAAACCACTGCCCATGCCACAATGTCCACATTGCTATTTTTAGCACGCTAATTCAAGTAGAACTAGCATGAGTCTGTCTGCCTGGGCTGGAGGAGACGCTTCCAGCTGCAATGTAGACACACCCAACATATGCAACCCTCTAATAAAGTAAAGATCCCTAGCCATGGGTGTGTTTGAAGACAGTGAACATCAACAAAGGAATCTTCTAAAATCAGCAAAACTCATTTTTCCAGAAGTCTTTTCTTTCTCGCTTCATTTAAATTTAACACAGCTGGCATGTTCCATTTATCTCAACATTATCTGCTCCCCCCCCAGGGAGAGCTGATGCAGATTGTAGCGCCTGTAAACCCAGGGAAATATAATGCTGCTTTAAGCAGCATTAACTTTTGCACTACAGCTCCCTTTCCTGTCCACCACAGCCTCATTGTTGGACGTAAACACAGCAGGAATCTTAAAGCAGATGGGTGGAATAAGGGGGCCCAGGAAAACACGCAGAGGGATAGGTATGCAGAGTCCTTCACAGATCTTGGGGTTCTGAACTGTTACAAGGCCATGACTCCTTCCCTTCCATGCCCTTTAATACTCCTTCCTGAGTAAAAAAATGTGTCATATTTGCTGCTGCATTGAACATGCTGATATTTTGTTGAAACTTTTTCCTTTTGGAGAATTTTTCTGTAGAAGGGAATGATGTGACTTGTGTGCTCAGCATACAGTATAAAGAGTCACTTAGTGTAAACAGCCATTGGCATCTCAAGCACCTAACAGTGTCATGTTAGCACCTAACAGTGTCATGTTAGAAAGTGGGAAATTGATTCCTTTAATGCTTAATTTTTGAAAAGTGGTGGGAGGTTTAGATCATACTCCCATTAGTCTCTGGAGATCAAATGCAAACGTGACCAAATGCCATTGCCACATTTTAGATCAGTGGTCCCCCAACTTTTCCTCTCACCCCCCCATCCCTTCCAGTAATATAATGGGTCCACACTCCACCCCTCCCTCAAGCCAGGAGTGGAGCTGGGACCAGGAGCAGAGCCACAGCTGGGAGTGTGGGCCGAGAGCGGTGGCTGGCAGCTGAGCCATGACTGGGAGCAGGGACGCAGCCAGGCCTGGGGGCTAAGCTGGGGACGCAGCCAGGGCTGGGCTGGAGTGGAGCTGGGGGCCGAGCGGGGCTGGGTGGTGCTATCTTCCCACCCCCTCGTGGGGGCTGACCTGGCCCACCTGGGTGTTCCTCCGCACCCCCCTAGGGAGGCGTGCCCCACAGTTTGGGGACCACTGTTTTCGATCTACATTGGCAAAGGCAAAAACATTCAGAGTTAGAGCTGCCACTACAGCCTTAACTCATTCCACTGTTGGTAGGTATGAGAGCACATGTGATACACGGCATCATACAGTGATCTCCAACTTCTGCAATACCTACAGCCATAATGGGGTGCAATGGTAGCTTTTAGTTCGGAGTGCCCTTGTTGAATGTGGGGTTATAAGAATATTTCACATCAAGGAAAGAATTACTGCTCTAATGTGATGTGACCCTCAGCTCTTATTAGTGTAGATGGTGCAGCTCACTGACCATCCTTACAGATATTTCAGGCACAGGATTTAACATCTCCTGGTCTATTCTTGCTGTTGGTCCAAGGATTGAACCTTTCTGTGATGATCTTCAGAACCCACATTTGAGGAATTTAAGGTACTGAATAAAACTTTGGGTTAATTTTAATAAGGGAAGAGGGAAGGCTTATTAACAAACCAGTACATGCTTTTATATTCTGCTCCTTTTCAGCTGATTGGACAAACCACCAAGGGACCTAGATAAGGGGCACCGTTATAACTATCTAAATAAGAAGAGTGATTTTGTTTTCAGTTATTTTATTTTACGCTATTACATTGAATTGCGATTTTGCCTGAAATAATGTTTTTTTGTTCATCTCACTGTAGTCAGGACTGCATTTTGCTAATATTAATGTACCGCATACATTATTTAGCTGTTAATTGTGAACAGGAATTATCAAACAAAGGCTGAGACAATTTACTCAATTGCTGTCCGTGCTCACCCACATGAATGATCAAAACACAATACACAGAATGCTGCATACATAAATGAGTACAACAGGAAGGATTAACTATATCATTAATTAACTACGGTGAATTATCCTTGACCAAGAATGTTTCTAAAACGTACGTGTAAGAGCAGGTAAACACTGAACGTGAACAGCATCCTGATTCTTTAATCTACGCCTGCTATGCAACAGAGAAGCAGGGGTTTTACTTTTACTTTTTGTGAATGCCTCAAGATCTGAGCATGCTCTGTTGGAGCAGGATACACAGCAGACTGCAGCTCTGTTCTGTGTCTGTTAAGGAAGTGAGCCCCACCTCAGCTAAAATGGGCAAAACATCCTTGGTAAACAGACCATTGGGCAGAGCTTTTCACAATTAGCAATTACTCCATAAACCTGACCTGGCCACTGCCCAACTTGAACTGAATCCTTATCCTCCCACACCATTTTGTTTAGAAACTTTTTATTTTTAAACAATAATACTCAGTAGCAACACCCATCCTGAAGGACATGGCCTATTCTTACAGCAATCCCAACTCTTGCATAAATTAGCAATTACCATGCCATCCCTTCTAAGTGAAGTGAAACAGGCCTGTAAATGATGAAAGTCAGAGACTAATATGTAATAACTCGTACATTTTAATTAATGAAAGGGGAACAAATTACTCTACAATGCCATATTGTTAAGCTCTACCCACACAAAGGGTTCCTTCCAGTTGTTGTGACAATATATTCTTCATGATGCTGTTCTGGAAAGCGAATGAGTTGGAAATCCATCAATCAGGGGACAGGCTGAAACCTCCAGAAATCATTTCCATTCCCACATTGGACTCAAACTGAGTCCCAGAGACAAAAGGCGAGTGTTTTAGTGTTTTCAGTTTCTGAGAGCGGGATTGTGCCGTAATTTAGTTCTAGCAGCTGAACTCTTTTGTCAACTGACTTCAAACTAAGCCTTGAATCCTGCTTCAATAAATGCTTAGAGCAGGTGACAAGGGTGGGGTGTGGGAGATTTGCTAAAAGCTCTTTTCAGCATTATGAGCCTGGGTTTACTTCCACACTGGCTCAGGCCATGGTATAATTTAGAACGTGATCGGGGCTAATCTTAAACTCTACCAGTTGCCTTTGGCCCCCAGGAGCCAGTATGTTAACTGCCACATGACTACACCAGGGAAAGTATAGCCAGTTCCATACCACTCAGGAACTCCTCCTCACTAGGACACTCATTAACTGCCTGTTTACACCATGTTTCTAGTCTCTTTGTGTTGCGGTAGTGGGGCCAAGGATCTGAGATATGTCCTATTAAAATGGAAAGCAGAATACTATCAATAACACAACATTCTGAGCGACATAAAACAAATTTAAGGGTAAGGCTGTGTGAGTCAGGACTGCGTGCATGAGGAAGACTGCTCACATAGGACTGAGCCCTAGCAAGGAACAAGGCTTTAAGAAGCACAGAGCAATACGAAACTATAAAAAGTATAAGTGAAATTTTTTCTGTAAGTGTTTGATAGTTATGTCTTTCACACTCATTTTGGTTTTGTCATCAGATTATTAAATCACATCTTGGAGTTTATCTGACACCAAAGGAACTAGTAGCAGAGCTGTGTGTGTGTGTGTGTGTGTGTGTGTGTGTGTGTGTGTAAAGCATGTGATCCCTACAAAGTTTTAGAAAAGTTTGTACTTTCAAGATGAAAATGATCAGTCTTTCATTCAGAGCAGTTGAATGTGCAAATAGATTTAAATAGTATCAAATTTTTCCTCGGGGAGAGAATAACAAGACAATTATGAAAAGAATATTTCACAAGACAGACTAGATCCAAAACTCGCAGCAAAGTGCTGGAGGAAATAGTGTGGGGAGCCATCTTTAGTTCTTGTGTAAATGTCCCAGAATGAAAAACTTCTGGTCTGATGTTAGAAAAATAATCCAAGAGTTATTTTAGGAATATAGCCTCCAAATTCCTACTTTTAAGGTGTAAATCAAGCAACTGTCTGGATTTACTGAAATAAAACAATACCAGTAGATAACTGTTCAGAATTATTGTGACTGTGGCCAACAAATGTATTTCATCACTATGGTTGCAAAAACAAACACCAACCAAAGAACTGTAGTTGACAAGAATAAAATAATTAAGGGAAATGGAACAATTTTACTGCCTGGGTTAGATTAACAACTGAATTATCTGAGGAAAGATGAACAAAGTGGGGTGAACTGGATACAAATACATCATTTGATCCCTAACCTCTCCAATGACACTATCAAGTAGTTTACAGATATAGTTAAAAACTCAGACCTCACTTGGATCCTCCAATCTGAAACCACCTCAGTCCCATATATGAGTGGTGGATGGGAGAGAGTTGGCTCCAAATCTCTCTGGTTCTAAGCTCAGCTCTACAGTTTGGGGTGTAAATTAGATCCAAAATTGGAAGGGACTTGTTTTCTACATCTGGTTTGGACGCAGACCAAGATGACAAAAATTTCTTGAGAACACCTGAGCACCTGAACCTTCTGCCATTCAAGCTTAATTACACCCCTAATTAACAAGTACTAAAATACTGTATTGTTAAGAAAAAGTGTAATTTTTCTATAAAACATAAATAGAAAGATTTCTTTTAATTATTGCAAACAGCTTTTAAAGAAAATAGATAAAGGCTAGAAATGAAAACAAAATGGGAATAAAGAAAAGGACTAAGAACAAGGAAAAAGAGAAGTCAGATGAGGATGAGAAAACAAAAATCCCCCATAAATACCCATCTCAGTCCCCTGTCTTCTCTATTTGTATTTGTCTGTTTGGGGCCCAACTCAGCAAACCTTTGCTTGAGCCAGTTCTTGCTAACATGAGTAATTTCACTGAGGCAAAATCTCTACCTGTCTATTCCAATCTCCTTCTCTTCAACCTTGACTGTGCAAAATGCTTCTGGTAAGATCATCTTCCTGGTTCATCACTCTGACTGCTTCAGCAAGTTTCTTTCCATTACTTCACCAGCTACCCACTCTCCACTGCATCAAATACAACCTTCCTTCCTTCTACCTTTATGGCCGTTCATGACTTAGAGCCATTAAGGTGGATGGGACTATTAATCTATCCTGAACTAGACTGCCACCAATGCTCCATCAACCTTCCCAGGTTTTACCATCCACCAATCAGCTTCTCCTTTCATTGCCTTCTCCCAGGTCATACGCCCCCCCCCCCGTTCCACATATCCATAAAGTCACTACCTTCCCCTTGCTCCTAACCCTCTTTAAACGTTGCTTCTGCCACGATGCCTAGGAAACCTGACATCTGATCATAAATGCACTGTGACTACGGCTTTGCCTGTGCAGTAAGCATTTTGCTGACACCTCATCCTCCTGTCTCCACCCCATCTGTTTTGTCCACCTGTTCCGTTTTGTTGTAAACCAAAATTTTAAGCTCCTTAGGGCGGGGACGGTCTTTGTGCTTCATGGCTGTATGGTGCCTAGCACAAGGGGGGGCGGGGGGGTTTCCTTCCTTATTAGAGCCTCAAGGCACTACTACTGCTGTAATACAAATAAATTATACTGGTACGCTCATATTTGCATAGGTACTGAAATATGAGGGTGATGGGTGCAGTATAAAACCTAAGCAAACAGAATAGGATAAGGACCAGTTGTGTGAGTAATGTTTTCAGGATTGCCCCCGAGACTATAAGATCTTTGTGGCAGGGATCTGTCTTCTCACATGTTTGAAAACACCATGCACGTGTACAGAACTATATAAATTACAAATGCTAGTTATTGTTAAAATCATGATCCCCTCTTTGACTCTTATGCTTGGCAGAAATAATCAAATAGAAGCACTTTACATTTTCAAAGCAGGGTACAAACAATTATTCCTTTGGCAGGTAAATAAGTATCTGCATCCCCGTCGTATAGTTGGGGAAACTGAGACAGGCAGGTTAAATAATTTGCATAAAAGTAGCAGAGGAGGAAATAGAACTGAGAAGTTCCTGGCTTCCACTACCATGCTTATTGTTCTAGACTGCGCTCCTGCTAAAGAAAAACATGATCTTTACTCTCTAGACTTACACTGAAACGAAGTAATATAGCCATATTTTAAGAGACTGTGGATTTAAGTAATACATTGATGCACTTCCAAATATTTTTGGCACCACTCTATTTAAAAGTAAAAGATAAAGTTCCATATTTATATTACAGTTTATGGATACCCATAAACTTTACTGCAAATGTTTCCTCACTGGAAAAGAACTTAAGTTCTAATCAGAGTTGCATAAAATCTAACCCACCTCATCCAAATTATTTTGTACCGTGAATGGTGCTGAAATATACCGAAACTAACAACTTTCAAATAGTTTCTCTACTTTGACTATATATTTTATAAGTTTTTAGAAAAGTAAATCATATAAAAGTATTTTCCCCCAGTCAGCAATAAGAATGACATCATAGAGAGAGAATGTACACAGTGCAGAAAGTGTCCTGCTGGTTTGTATTAGCTTCCCTGGTCAGACACATCCTATGTAGCACTGGTTAAGATTTACCCGTTTGAAAATAGACAGGCAAAGAGTTCATTGTGGCAAGAAATTTCTTTGCAACAATCTTAGGAACATCCTTGGAAGATGACTATGTGGTCATTATTAGTCAGACTAGAACTGTGGTCAAATCTGTCTAACTATGATATACCCCATTAAAAGAAAACATGGTAGCTGATAATGCCAGACACTATTATGAATGGTCTTTTACAACACAGACAGAGAGGTGAGAGCCTTCCTAAGACAGATGGGAAATTCACTTAGTTGTGATAGAAAAGACAGGCCCTTTGACAACAGGAGGAAAATATTTTATTGTATACTGGGAACTAGCCTACAAATGATATGCCATTTTCAGTCCTCTGTCACTGGAATGCTCTTCACAAGGTTTATTTCTATAGGATTCTGTTGTTCATTCTCTGGGACTACTGTTTCTTGTGTTTAGTGATATAACATATCACACTAGAAGGCAAATCACACACATTTCTTTCCTTTGCTGAAACTGAAATGGATTATTCATAAGGGTGAACTGAAAATCTCTGCATAAAGAAGGGTCTGCACATATATGCACATAACTTCCAATAGTGTCAATAAGCTGTCTGTGGGAATATTGAGTAGGGAGTATGAAAGGCATCTTCAGTATTCCTTCCCCCCTTGCTCTCCTTTCCTGAATACAGTACCTGTGCAATCCCTTCTGAAATATATGCAGAGTATTGTAGGTTTTATTTTCATTTTGTGGACAGCCTAAAGCTGTTGGTTGACTGACTGCTGGACACAGCCAAAAGAGGTCTCCGTTGGTATCCATGTTGCTAAGATCTCTGTCCTTAAGCCCTACATTTCCTGCATAAATGATTGTGGCAAAGAGTCCTGTGGCACCTTATACAATTACAGACGTATTGGAGCATAAGCTTTTGTGGGTGAATACCCACTTCTTCAGATGCATGTAGTGGAAATTTCCAGAGGCAGGTATAAATATGTAAATAAGCAAAAATCAGGCTGGGGATAATGAGGTTAGCTCAATCAGGGAGGATGAGGCCCCCTTCTAGCAGTTGAGGTGTGAACACAAGGGAGGAGAAACTGCTTTTGTAGTTGGAGAGCCATTCACAGTCTTTGTTTGTTTAATTCTGAGCTGATGGTGTTAAATTTGCAGATGAACTGAAGCTCAGCAGTTTCTCTTTGAAGTCTCGTCCTGAAGTTTTTTTTTTTGTTTTTTTTTCTTTTGCTGCAGGATGGCTACCTTTAAATCTGCTATTGTGTGTCCAGGGAGGTTGAAGTGTTCTCCTACAGGTTTTTGTATTCCTAAACCTGTCAGAGCCTCTGATAGTGTGGCTGCTGATGGCTCATCTTAAGTGATCACTCTCCTTACAGTGTGTATGATAAAACCCATTGTTTCATGTTCTCTGTGTGTGTATATAAATCTCCCCACTGTATTTTCCACCAAATGCATCCGATGAAGTGAGCTGTAGCTCACGAAAGCTTATGCTCCAATAAATTTGTTAGTCTCTAAGGTGCCACAAGTACTCCTTTTCTTTTTGCGAATACAGACTAACACGGCTGCTACTCTGAAACCCAACAACTGAGGGTGTGTGTGTGTATGCCCCTTTGATTTGTTTGAGAAATCCAAAGAACAACCAGAACGTGTAAGATCGGGATAAAAGGTAGTCACTTATTTCCATAGAAAGCGTTCATCTGTATGGTGTTAAAACTTTCACCAGAAGCTAGTAAGAGTGTTTTCCTTAGTATACGATTAATCAATGACAACTTATTTGATGATCCTATACATGTAACTTGTATCCTATGGAGGTGCTTGGAGTTGTGGAAACAAAAGGAACTAATATTCATCCCTCCTTGCTTGCTCATGCAGTTTAAACCATGAGCCAGAAGTACATTTCTTAATAAAACTCAATCCTGTTTCTAATTCTCCCCTGGACTTTTAAATATTACTACTGTGAATGTAGCTGCCCATTTCCTCTTCAGTGATTTTCTTATGTAGTCTGCACACTCTTTGGAGAAGACAATTTGCCTTGTCTATGGCTCTGATCTTGCATTCTCTGAGCATCCCAAACTCCCACTGATTTGGAAAGGACACGATGGGTCTGATTCTTGGCTGGGTTAGATCTGCTTGTGCTCCAGAGATACAAAACAGCCCGAGAGCTAGCACAGCCAGCCTCTGGAAGATCCCTCAGCATAGAGGAGATGGAAGGTGAGACTTCCCCAAAAGGTAGACTATATAAGAAAAAATGTGTGTTGCTAGTTTGATGCTGAGATGTAGCTTGATTGTATGTGTGTTGTGATGCAGTAAAGTGAAATCTTTATGCTTTTTGTCCAGGCACTAGACTGTGGAAATGTCAATACTTAGACAAGAACAAAAAACAGTTCTTGATTGTGTTTTAGGATGTGTACTGACCTTGTGGAATAGAGGCACTCTCATTCTGGGGAGATGGGTGTCGTATTGCAACCTAGATCACTAATGAAAGGTATAAATAATGAGTGAAATGCAAAATCTCTGTCTACCCAGAACAAAAGGTTGAATTGAGACCTGGTGTAAAAAGATGCAACTCCAGTAACTATTTATACCAGGCCTGAATCCAGCCTGGAATGATTAGACAGTAGTTTACAATTCCCTTTTGCTTTATCTGAGTTTACAAATGCCAAAGAAGCTCATCCAGACCATAATTTTGTCATTAACAGACTTCTTCCTGTGCCAACTTTGGTGGATAATCCAAACGTTCTGACTTGACCCGTCAAGGACAATGAAATATTGCAAAAGAAATCAAATACCTTCCATGTATTTGATGAGTATGAGACATTCAAAACTTTTTCACTTAAATTCAACTCATCTATCAGTAGCACAAATAATTTTAGATGTAAAATTCTGGATGCATCTTTGGCATGTAGCAATATGAATTGCCAGTGCAATAGGATGAAGGCTATTTTTAAAATTGTTTTAGATGAGTACCCAAAATGTGTTTATATAATTGCTTTTACTTAACAAGATGCTTTATTAATTTTTTTTTTGGTCTTGTTAGTATAGAGTTTTTCCACTGCCTTCTAGTACAGAAAACACAATGCTGTTGAGTACAGTATGATAAGGCAATAGGCATAGCTTATATGATCAGATTTCTAAGGAGTGCTCCAAGAAATGCTATTATCATCAATGTTCTCTCAATACACTTCTAGGTAAACTAAATACTCGCACACAATCACAGAATAACTATTTTTAAACAAAGCTGTCTAGCAACTCAAATATTACAGTGATAGGGGACTAATAAGTGCTTAGATGACCTATAGTATTATCTATTTATTTAAATTTTATGTGCTGTTTTTCCTTACATCATAATAAACTGTAACAGTAAAACTTTTCTGTGTACTTAATCCACAGGAGTGGTTTGGAAAGTAGCTTGGGTCTATACAGTTCAGAAGAGCCGTTACCCATAACGAAGTGCTGGTTGCAGGCACCTGTGTTCTGTAATAATCCCTCAACCAACAATAGGGTTTAGTCCTAAGCAATCAGTGTGGAGACTGTGAGTTTACAAACTTCTGCTTTATTCAGGCTTTTCATCAGTATGGGGTTTATATCAGCAAGTGTCCAACCTCTATTTATTTTAAAAACAATTATACAGAATTGTACAATAAAGGTGCCAAACTCTACAATTTACAATAGTGTTATTGGACGGTTGTAAACGTTACTCTGGGATACGGTAGTTTTGTGTGTATTGTTGTTTCTTTTAAATGGTATCTTCAGAAGGGAAGAGTGGCAGATAACGGCGGGGAATTGAATGTGTTTACATTTAGGATGGGCAAATTCATTTTGCTATTGCTTGAATATTGTGGCTTTGCATTCTCCTTAGGAGAGACTGTGAAAGTGGGCAGTAGAGAGAAAAGAGGAAAAAAATCAATGAAAAAGGGTGGAAAATGGAGCCAAGAAAGTGCAGCGTGGAAAACTAATCCAGTGAGGTCTGTATAAAGGAGAAAAGAGGAAGAATGAAAAACTTTAATGCAAAAAAATACATGCGCCAGCCTAGATTTTAGGGGGTGGTCTGTGCCCTTAATTGACAGCACAGTTAATAGAAAAAATGTATTTATAAAAAAAACCAAATCACTTTTTAAAAGAAATATGGATTTAAATTATGGAATAACCAGATTCTGAAGCTTCACTATTTTTATGAACTCAGAATGTAGTTTGAGACGTTGGCAAAACTTTGACATATAATTTTAACAATTTTTTATATCTTTGTTTCTATTGCAGTTATAACAGCTACTGAAACACCTCAAAATCCCATAACCCTCAGCCAAAAAATGTACAATTTAATGGATAAAGCCATCTGCTTTAAGATTAGAATGCTGGTAGGTTTGTGTTTTTATTCCAATGTCTCTGCATACCTGGTTTTTTCCATGTGATTTGGATGACTACACTTTTACCATTTAATCTGTCAAGAAATATGATGACCTCTTTTGACCTATTAAGTAAACAGAACTGTAGCTTTAGCCTACTCAAATATGATGCATCTGACTAAAGCATTTCAACATCTTCATTTCCAATGTTGTGCTTTTAAAAAAGGAAGTATGTTCTTTTATGACATTTTGGACACAAACAGGGGCTTGCATGAGGAAGTAAATGTATCTTGTTTGACCTCTATACCTGTTACATGACACATTTAATTAGAGCAACACTGTGACTGGCAGATGTGATGCTGCCATGTAATAATCTAAGAATACTGCTATAATAATTATATTAATACTGCATGTGACTTGGTCAGTGAGATTGTTACTGTTTAACTATATGGGTTTATTAGACATTCTTCTATGAACATACTGATTTAGTGTAACAGTGGACCGTTGGAAAAACAAATAGGAAACAACACAGTGGATCTAAATAAGTAACCTCAGAACAAACACTTGGAAGCAATTACAAGACAATGGCCCATAAACTCCAGCCTGAAGTTGCACAGCTGTTTCGTAAGCTAACAGATCAACGAACTATCAGCAGTCAAAAAGTGACAGTTTCTGGGAAAAGGAAAGTGATGAAAAAGACATAGTGGCCTATTTCGGAGTATGCAGATACCCTTGCAGTTTTTAAAGGAGACTTTCCCTGAAGCAGAGAGAGAACTGGTTTGTGAAACCAACAGAGTTAACTAGAAATTGAATAGGATTCTATAGAAATTATCTTGTATTACATTGTAAAGGTTTTTAGAGTATCCTTTCTGTAGTCTCTTCTAACCCTTTATATAGAAAGGGTATAATTTTCATTGTTTTCTTAATTCTTCAGGGTGGTTCAAAAAAGCAAGAGAATATAATCTCCTAATAAATTCTCTCAGACTTTTCCATAGGAGTTCAATGTCACTTCTGGGCCATTATTAACAAAGCACTTGCTTCCATTACCACTACCCATAACTCTCTCTCTTCTTTGTTCCTATCAGCACTCCCCATGTATATCATGTTTTTGCCCAAATTAGTGCATACATGGGTACATTTTCTGTAGCTCTGTCAAAATTTGGTCTCTGGTTGTGCAATATTCATATTTCTCCAATTGTCAAAACAGAGGAACATGATAAAATATTCACTTTACTCTGACACTTGCCAAAGATGCCCAGCTATAATAATTTTTGTTTTGTTATGATACATTCCATCATAGGATCTTAAAAGGCTTTACAAACACTAATGATTTACTTGTGGCACCTTAGAGACTAACAAATTTATTAGAGCATACGCTTTTGTGAGCTACAGTTCACTTCATCAGATGCATTCGGTGGAAAATACAGTGGGGAGATTTATATACACACACACACACACACACACACACACACACACACAGAGAACATGAAACAATGAGTTTTACCATACACACTGTAAGGAGAGTGATCACTTAAGATGAGCTATTACCAGCAGGAAGTAGGGGGGGAAGGAGGAAAACCTTTTGTGGTGATAATCAAGGTGGGCCATTTCCAGCAGTTAACAAGAACGTCTGAGGAACAGTGGGGAGTGGGGTATGGGGAGAAATAACATGGGGAAATAGTTTTACTTTATGTAATGACCCATCCACTCCCAGTCTCTATTCAAGCCTAAGTTAATTGTATCCAGTTTGCAAATTTATTCCAATTCAGCAGTCTCTCATTGGAGTCCGTTTTTGAAGTTTTTTTTGAACGAGCTCTGATAGTGTGGCTGATGTGATTAGGCCCTATGATGGTGTCCCCTGAATAGATATGTGGACAGAGTTGGCAACGGGCTTTGTTGCAAGGATAGGTTCCTGGGTTAGTGGTTCTGTTGTGTGGTGTGTGGTTGCTGGTGAGTATTTGCTTCAGGTTGGGGGGCTGTCTGTAAGCAAGGCCTGGCTTGTCTCCCAAGATCTGTGAGAGTGATGGGTCATCCTTCAGGATAGGTTGTAGATCCTTGATGATGCGTTGGAGAGGTTTTAGTTGGGGGCTGAAGGTGATGGCTAGTGGCGTTCTGTTGTTTTCTTTGTTGGGCCTGTAGTAGGTGACTTCTGGGTACTCTCTGGCTCTGTCAATCTGTTTCTTCACTTCAGCAGGTGGGTGTAAGAATGCATGATAGAGATCTTGTAGGTGTTTGTCTCTGTCTGAGGGGTTGGAGCAAATGCGGTTATATCGTAGAGCTTGGCTGTAGACAATGGATCGTGTGGTGTGACCAGTCGGAGAACACTTCAATCTCTCCGGTCACACGATTACAGACCTCAGAATGGCTATCCTTCAACAAAAAAAAACTTCAAAAACTGACTTCAATGAGAGACTGCTGAATTGGAATTAATTTGCAAACTGGATACAATTAACTTAGGCTTGAATAGAGACTGGGAGTGGATGGGTCATTACATAAAGTAAAACTATTTCCCCATTGCTATTTCTCCCCCCATCCCACCCCCCACTGTTCCTCAGACGTTCTTGTTAACTGCTGGAAATGGCCCACCTTGATTATCACCACAAAAGGTTTTCCTCCTTTCCCCTCCTACTTCCTGCTGGTAATAGCTCATCTTAAGTGATCACTCTCCTTACAGTGTGTATGATAAAACCCATTGTTTCATGTTCTCTGTGTGTGTATATAAATCTCCCCACTGTATCTTCCACCGAATGCATCTGAGGAAGTGAGCTGTAGCTCACGAAAGCTTATGCTCAAATAAATTTGTTAGTCTCTAAGGTGCCACAAGTACTCCTTTTCTTTTTTGTGAATACAGACTAACACAGCTGCTAGTCTGAAAACTAATGATTTACTCATCATAATACTCCTGTGAGTTGCTTAAGTATTATCCCCACTTTACAGATGAAAAATTGAGGTATCAAGAGATTAAAACCCACATCTTCAAAAATGAACATTAATTAACAAAGTTAGAGGCCACTTTTTTAAACTTTGGGTGCAACTGACTTTGCCATTGTCACGCAGGAAGTCCAGTAAAGTTGGCAACTCAAGATAGTAATGTTATTTACAGAAAGGTCCTTCATGTGATGTTGTTGCCAGTACATAGATGTCACTCGAATACACTGTATTATAAATCAGAGTGAAAGGCTAAGAAAAGTATAGAAAGTACCCACCTTTAAAATTTCAACAATAACAAGCTGGGTGTGGCCACTCTAAAACTGTAGCTTGTCAGATGCTTAGGAGAAGGGAAGGGTGGGAAGGCTTTCTGCTTACCAGTTCCACGGTCTAGTTAGTAAAAAAAAAAACATCTGACACCAGTGCGGCCTGAAAGACCCTGAGACTGGGTGGGGCTACAGCGATTACAATGAATAAAATGAATAAACTGTGTTGGTAGGGTTTGGAATATAGTTCTTGAACAAAACATTTTTTTATTTGCATAATTAACTTAATGTTTGAGTAATTGTGAATGAAAATTTAAGAATTGTTGCCTGCATTTTAAAAAAAAAAAGTTTACTATCTTTAAACTCTTTTTTTTTTTTTTTCCCTCCCCCAAGGAGCCTGTGAGGCTGTTCCCTTAAAGCTGATCCTGAAAGCTGCTGCTTCATGCTTAATTTGCTGCGCTTCAGTTGGACATTGTGACAGTTTTGGTGTTTATGAACAAGACTGCTATTTACAGAAAATGCTGCCTCCCATTTGACAGCAGTTAGATACTGAGAGAAACTCACTGGAAAGTGGGTAGGTCAGAGATGGAAAAAGCAGATTTTGCACATGAAAAACTTCCTGGAAAAGAGTTTACAAAATGGTAATGACCTGAAATTTCTTTGAAGAGGGATTTTAAGGATCTAAACCATATGGTTTGACCTGAAATCAACTTTGTGGAAGTGAGAGACATCCTAATGCTGGAAAAATATAAAAAACATCTCACATATAGATCCGCCCACTCTTCCAGTAACCCACAAACCCAGAAGTGTCTCTCCAACATATGAGGTCACCTGGAACAGGCACTTAGCTTGTTGAATTCTCCTTTTATTTGGGTTTGTTCATTTACTTCTGATTCAAGATGAATTAGAGCATAAGGAAATATTTTAGAACTACATAAAATTATGGCCAATGTTCTTTACTGTTCTAGAAGGTTCTGTTTAAAAGACTTCTTCAATCTTATCTAGATTAGGAATTTGATTCTGAGAAAAGGGAGTACTTGATGGGTTGTGTGGAGTGTTTGTAGACTCACCGTTTAAAATATACATTGCTTTACATCAACTTTGAAGCTAGGAATTTATTTTAGTTAACCTGCCATGGAACAGAACAGCCACTTCTCAAAAACCCTACAAGATGGTTGCAGCAAGTCCAATACCTAAGTGGGTTTTGTCTGAGGATGTTCAACACATCCCATTTATTCAAAAGCTAACTCCATAAACGTATTGTTTCATTTTATTTTTCCTAATACGTTGTGGGGGGCTGAAGGGGTGAGATATCCTACCTCAGTATAATCTCAAATCTTCATCCTATTGCAAGTTGGGCATTTAGGAAATCTGATCCAAAGCCCATTGAAGCCTATTGAAAAATTCCCATTGGCTTCACTGGGCTTTGGAACAGTTTTGAACAATGCTCAGCTGGTGCTTCAGATATAAGGAAAAGATAAGGTTATAAAAGAGGAAGTTAATAACCACAGAGGTGACTATGATTCTCACTTTGCAACCGTAAGTACATCTGGAATAGAAGGCATTGTTAATACAAGGCTGCTACTGCTGTTGTAACTTGTGTATCTGGATTGGTACTACCAAGTAAATACCCTCCTACAAATAATATAGTCAGTGCTGGTTGTCAGCCTGGGAAAATTAGGGATATTGCTGAACGGTACAAGTAGCTCCACTTCCCCATCTGTCTTCTCCGTTAATCAAACCAGGAAGAGATCACGCCCTTTTGCAGAGAGAGCTAGAACTAACCACTTTAAGAGAAATTAAGCCTTGCAACCCTTTGTTCCTGTAGCTCCTGATTGAGAGAAAAAATATCCTCAGCCTGCTGTGGAGAAATTTAGCAAGTCTGACTGTTGGTAGGAGACTGAGACACTTGATCATATCTGACTGATTTCTACATTAGGATGCAAATGCAGCAGGGTTTTATGATTGGGTAATCAGTATTGGGTTATTCAACCTAAGGAAGATACCCTCAGTAGCTTTGAGAACAAAACGGATACACACTGTCAAGAGGAGAGCTGATGTGGAATGTAATGGTGAGTCTAGAGCAGGCAACACTGTAGAAGACCTAGAAAATAACCTACATTTCAAATTTCAGAGTAGCAGCTGTGTTAGTCTGTATTCGCAAAAAAGAAAAGGAGTACTTGTGGCACCTTAGAGACTAACAAGTTTATTTGAGCATAAGCTTTCATGAGCTACAGCTCACTTCATCGGATGCATTCGGTGGAATGCATCCAATGAAGTGAGCTGTAGCTCACGAAAGCTTATGCTCAAATAAATGTGTTAGTCTCTAAGGTGCCACAAGTACTCCTTTTCTTTTCTACATTTCAAAGTCCATCCAAAAAGGTGCAGAAAGTTTGACTCACCATTATTTTTAGGCTATGTCATTCTTTTCTTAACCCATCACTGGTGTCACAGCAGGGTGGTCTTGTTACTCATCCAGCAAATATATGCTTATCTTTTTGCTCAATCTGCTACACAAGCGTCAGTTGTGAGCAGGCAAGCAGACATCTCAGACCAATGGTATGCAGGGGTGAAAGTAACTTAAAGGATTTACCAGTATGCTGGAGTCCTGAGCAGGGGGATGGGGCCTCGACCAGAAGGGGTGTAGCCTCAATCAGGAGAGTTGGGGCCTTCAGAGCCCCGGGCCCTTTTAAATCTAGATTTAAAGGGCTTAGGGCTTTGGCTGCGGTGGTGGCAGCTGGGAGCAGTGTACCTTTTAAATCACCAACGGAGCTACCAGCTGTGATGGTGGCTGGGAGCTCTGGGTCTCGGGGGCCATTTAGAGGGCCTGGGGCTCCGGCCTCTGCTACCGCAGTGGAGCTCCAGGCCCTTTAAATCACCCACAGCACCCTGGGGGCTCCCAGCTGCTGCCACTACCTCGGGGCTCGGACGGTGATTTAAAGGGCCCGGGGCTCTGCTGTGGTAGCGGCGGCTGGGAGCCTCAGGCCCTTTTAAATCACCGCCGGAGCCCCGCTGCTGCTACCCCAGCTGCTGGGAGCCCCAGACCCTTTAAATTACCGCCTGGGGAAGCCGGTCTGGTATGGCGTACCAGGTCTTGCCGATACGCTGGACTGGACTGGCTTACTTTCACCTCTGATGGTGTGCATCTAAGTAATGGAAAAGCACTTTTGGGGGGAGGAGGGGACAAAATGTAACAAAGACCCCGGGAGGCAAGGAGAATAAACAGGCACAAGAAGAGGCAATGCCAATCAACTGAACTTTGTCCACACTTGCCCCCTTGCTTGGTTACACTTTTGAAAGTGAGAAAAAGTTATCCAGGCAGTTGAACAAATAAGTTGCAACTAATAATTTACTAGACAAATTTAGCTTCTTATTCTTTCTTGGAATAACTGCAAAATCACAATTCCCTGAATGTATTAACTAACCAATACATACCTTTTCAAATCTGACTCTTTGGAATTTGAGCTGTGATTGGTCAGATGAGTTGCATAGAATTATATGTCATCTTATTAGACAAGTGAAGAAGGTTTCGTAAATGTTTATGTATATGGAGTACTGTGTCCAGTTTTGGGCCCCACACTACAAGAAGGATGTGAAAAAAATTGGAAAGAGTCCAGCAGAGGGCAACAAAAATTATTTGGGGGCTGGAGCACATTACTTATGAGGAGAGGCTGAGGGAACTGGGACTGTTTAGTCTGCAAAAGAGAAGAATGAGGGGAGGATTTGATAGCTGCTTTCAATTACCTCAAGGGGGGTTCCAAAGAGGATGAATCTAGACTGTTTTCAGTGGTACCAGATGACAGAACAAGGAGTAATGGTCTCAAGTTGCAGTGTGAGAAATTTAGTTTGGATGTTAGGAAAAACTTTTCACTAGGAGGGTGGTGAAGCACTGGACTGGGTTACCTAGGGAGTGTTGGAATCTCCTTCCTTAGAGATTTTCAAGGTCAGGCTTGACAAAGCCCTGGCTGGGATGATTTAGTTGGGGATTGGTCCTGCTTTGAGCAGGGGGTTAGACTAGATGACCTCCTAAGGTCCCTTCCAACTCTGATATTCTATGATTCTATTATATGACTTTGAAATTAATGTGTCCCAGATGTTTGTGCCAGTAAAATTTGATCACTTGAGTGCTCTCAGAAAAATAATACAAATGGAGCAAGAGAATGGGTGAAGTACATTAATTAAAATTCAAACTTATTAGTGGACATGGAGTTGGAGATGATTCAGAGAATATGACATCATTGTTAAGGCACTGAACTGGGACTTGGGAAATTTGGCCTTAATTCTCTGTTCTGCCACAGACTTTGTGTGACCTTGGACAAGTCACCTAGCCTCTCTGTGCCTCAATTTCTTACATCTAAAATAGCAATAATAATTTCTTTCTCTAGCGCTTTGTCTTGTTTGTTTAGAGCTTAAGCTCTAAAGAGTGACTCTCTTTTATTATATGTTTATACAGTGCCTAGAACAATGTGACCCAAACTTTGATGGGGCCTCTCAGTGCTGTCATAATGTAAATACCATAATATAGATTATAAATAATGATTGTCCAGTCCTACTTTCCTTTGGTTTCCAGGAAAAGTACATAATATTTGTGTTTCAGGAAAACCCAATGTTTTTTGGCCCATTCTCCCACCCCCAGTAATATAAAAATGCAGATCATGTAATGCCCATTTAGAGTCAGATGAGTTTGCAAAATACCCTTTCACTGTCTTGCTGGAATTTTAAACACCAGTTTAGGCCTACTTGAGATAGAAAAAGAACTTCCCAAAGTGAGTTTCCTTAAACAACTGGGATTTGGAAGTAATTTCTCAAAATAATTCTAGGTCTAAGGAGAAAAAAACCATCAAAGATGTAGAAAATGCTGTTCTGTGCTCCATTCGGGTGTTTAGCTGCACCTTTTTTGCTAGCTTGTGCCTTTCTAGGATTGAATTTGCATTTGAAAAAAGAAAGGGGAGAAAAAACTACCTTGCTATTACAAGAATATTAGTGCTGTGTGATTTTGTGCACATGCAAGTCAAAGTGCAAGCAATAGACGCTCCTAAATGTCTAAGCATGGGGGGCAGTTCCTGTCAAATTCTTACAGTATGACTGGATATATGATTAAACTAAGACCTTTGTTTAGTAAATATTAAATATTCCCTGGTCCTTTATATCCAGTCGTCATTTCCTCTGCACAGCTTACAGCTGTAGCTTCAAGCTAACGTGCAGAAGTCCTCTATTAAGCATGGTTTCATAATGACTATATTTAACCATTTTAGCAAACATCTTTTCTGAGGGTATTTCTCTCTGCAAAGTTCTTGGCTTTCTGTAGACATCCTGAGTGTATAAAATGTGCTTGTATTAATTTCTTAGCTTTGAGCAAAAGGTATAATCAATCATTTCATTCATTATACATCTAAGAAGCCTGTATGTATTTTAGTGTAGAAAAAAATTTAGCCAAAGAACCTGGCTGATGTCTAGTCAGATTTTGTGATTTTGAAAAACCACAGACTCTAGGGTGGGGATATTCATTGTATTAAATTAGATATTTTCTCACATTTTAAGAGGCAGCAGCTTGAAACACTGTGATCCAGAAAACTATTTACACAACTACAAAGCAGTTACTCCATTTGTTTCAACGGGGCTTCGCCAAGGATATTATCCAACATACAAGGGGTAGTATTTGAATATGTGCTGGTGGGGGCTTGGTAGAAAGAAGTGCACTGATTGTTTTGCATTTCATTCTTGTAATTTTTGAATAAGGGGCAGGGCGTTTGGGTGGCCGCTTTGTATTTATGCTTTCAGTCATTGAAAATGAAATAACTTCGTGTGTTGTTTCCCACTCTGTAGAAAACATACAGATGAATAATACTGACCTAGTGTTAATCACAGGTGTGTGTTGAAGTGAACAGTAAACAACCCTCTATGTGAGAGAGAAGTTCAGTTGCCCCATCCATTCAGTTCTCCTCAGCGATTATCAGTTGGGAAGGAGAGCTTTGTGAGGCTGATGCCTGACGACATTGAAACCACCAAACCCATTCACATAAGCCACCGAACGGTTCTCAAACAGTCACAACTCTTAGTCACACACTGACCAGTGACCTAAAGGTGAAAGAACTCACGCTATTTTTGTTGACTTGGCCTGCTTTCCATAGTGTGCATCATAAATGTATTCCCCAATCTGAGATGCAAACAGCCCCAAATTAAGAGAATATTCAAAATCCAAACCCACCTCAAGGCTTCTCTGTAACTTGTGCCAGCTACCAAAGGCTCCAAAATGTCATTACAGCAGCCAGGGACCACTGGGGTTCAGTTGAGTCCCCCTTCTTTTCAGCCACACTCCCTAAAACAAGCATAAGCATTACAAAGGCTCTATGCTGCCTGAGGCTCTCCCTACCTTGGCTGATCCTCCTGGGATTGGTTACACAGGTTTTAGGACTGCTGAGTGCTGCTGCATCCTAGGCATAGAAAATCAGGGCGTCAGGCTGTAAACGCTAAAATTGTTCTTTACTAGTGTGGTAAGGGAAGGATGTTAAGAAAAACTAACACTAAAAGAGAAGTGATGTGCTGTGGCAGGGTATCAAACCAATGATTATCTGAGTCCGTTTCCAATTAACCTTATAAATGTAAAACCTCTTTTGAAAAATTACTTTAAACCTGTGATTAACTCCTGGGAGAAGGTTGGAATTTGACCCCTTTTAATAACTTTGATTTTTTTTTCTTTTCTACTTCAGTGAACAACAATGTTGCCAATAAATACAATAATCTGTGTTTTCTGCCAAAATACTCCATAAAGTGTTATCCATCTTCAGTTCTCTATTTAAAAATGAAGTGAACTGAAATTAAAACAAAGATGGTCTAGGACATTTATTTCATAGACAGGCTATCTCTGAGGATACATTTGGAATTAAAAACTTCTTCATCGTTGCTTTTTTTATTTTTCCCTGTGAAAAATTGTTCTCATAGATTCATTTATACAGCTAATTATTCCAAAAAAAAAAAAAGAAAAGAAAGAAAACTTCTAAAGGTAATGGCCCAGATCCTAGACAACAGAATGTAGTCCAAGAACTTGTCTACTCTAGGGAGTTGTAGTACAAAATTCCCACCAGGTCTATCACTGGTTTAGTTGCACTAATAGGCACCCTAGAGTAGGTAGGATGATAGCAGTGTTAGCATTGGTATCAGAGTAGCAGCCGTGTTAGTTTGTATTCGCAAAAAGAAAAGGAGTACTTGTGGCACCTTAGAGACTAACAAATTTATTTGAGCATAAGCTTTCATGAGCTACAGCTCGCTTCATCGGATGCATTCAGTGGAGAATACAGTGGGGAGATTTATATAGATAGAGAACATGAAACAATGCGTGTTACCATACGTACTGTAACCAGAGTGATCACTTAAGGTGAGCTATTACCAGGAGGAAAGTGGGGGGCAAGGGGAAACCTTTTGTAGTGATGATGAAGGTGGGCCATTTCCAACAGTTGACAAGAAGGTCTGAGGAACAGTGGGGGGCAGGGGTGGGGGATAAACATGGGGAAATAGTTTTACTTTGTGTAATGACGCATCCACTCCCAGTCTCTATTCAAGCCTAAGTTAATTGTATCCAGTTTCCAAATTAATTCCAATTCAGCAGTCTCTTGTTGGAGTCTGTTTCTGAAGTTTTTTTGTTGAAGTATTGCCACTTTTAGGTCTGTAATCGAGTGACCAGAGAGATTGAAGTGTTCTCCAACTGGTTTTTGAATGTTATAATTCTTGACATTTGATTTGTGTCCATTTATTCTTTTACGTAGAGACTGTCCAGTTTGACCAATGTACATGGCAGAGAGGCATTGCTGGCAAATGATGGCATATATCACATTGGTAGATGTGCAGGTGAACGAGCCTCTGATAGTGTGGCTGATGTGATTAGGCCCTATGATGGTGTCCCCTGAATAGATGTGTGGACAGAGTTGGCAATGGGCTTTGTTGCAAGGATAGGTTCCTGGGTTAGTGGTTCTGGTGTGTGGTTGCTGGTGAGTATTTGCTTCAGGTTGGGGGGCTGTATGTTAGCACTGTGTCAATAAATTCGTTGCAAAGAAAGCAGTGTGCTGGGGTTCCATCCAGGAAGGGGGAGCCCAAGCCATGGAGCAGCCTGGAGATCCATTCCAATACTTTGGGGCTGCAGTAGTTCCTGGTGCTCTGCTAGAGGCAATGATTGGAGGATACAGCAGTCCTGTTCCCATTCCTTCCCCCGGCCTGCCAGTACCCCAGACACCTCCTGGATGAGAGTGCACAGGAAGTCCTTTGGAATTGGACAACATGGCATGCAGCGATGTATAACCCCAGCATGGACTCCATAAATTCTTCCTGCCTGCGGCAGAATTGCACTGGTCTTGCTACATTTGAGCCACTGAACAGAGGGGAGAGGGATTTGTCCCAAAATTAATGAAGGTCATATTATAATGTAAAGCCTTAAAAAATGTTTGGGCATGCTGTGTTTAAGATAGTAAAAATGTTGCACTTAGTGTTAGGATTTGAAAATCAACATTAATACAGATTTATCATTGGATTTGAGTCACTGCTGCCACTGTCATTAAGGGTAATTACCTACGTAATAAGAAGACCACTGCTTATGGGCATTCCCTTCCATTAATTGCCTAGACTCTTTCAGCTGGACTACTAGCCCAAAGCAGGCTTAGCCTTACAAAAGAACAGCAAAACCTTGTGCAAAGTAGTATAACTCCACCATTAAATTCCATTAACTGTTGTGACCTGCTGAGCATATTTCTTGGAGAAAAGTAATTATGTCATGTGCTAAACAAATATTCCTGTTTGTAAGGAGAATGATAGAATTAGAGTTGGGCCAAAATCTGAATCTGAGTTGGGATCTGGATTTTGAACTTCCCCCAAATTTGGGCATGTTTGGTATGAAGAGTTGGGAGGTTTCAGATCCTTCTACAGAAAGAAGTCTGAACTGAAAGTTCAAGTCTGGGCTCAGATACGGAGTTTAAATAACTCCCCAAAGTTTGGGGGGAGTTCAGACTCAGGATTCCAAAACCCACTTGTCTGAGCCAGTCGTATTCCCCCAGATTTTCAAATGTCATTTGGGTCTGTCCACATTAAGGGCCAATGCCTGTGGTTCTTACTCAGGGGGAAATCCCATCTCACCATTCCCATGCCAGACCTGAGCAGCAGTCAGTCTGCTTTGTTCTTGTCTTCACATTGCTCCTCAAAGCGAAGTTGGATAGTGGGACTCTGCAGTCCCTATTCTTCTCAGCAACTCTCTCTGTAGCTGCAAGGAGGGGAAATTTATGGTAGAACAGGGACTTGACTAGAAGGTCTGTGACTCCATTATTGGAGGAGTGCTTTGTGGCCAGCAATGGGAGGAAGAGGGCAGCTTTCCACAGCTCAAAGCCTATTTATTCAGGCTTTCCCCAAAAGACTAGGATTTGGCCCCAGTTCTTGGAGGATCGAGCAGGAGCCAAGGGCAGGAGGAGGGGTAAGTGTCTTAACCCTGGTTTCATAAACTTTGTAAGATTATTTTTGACTTTATGTACCAGGAATTAGCGTTGGGAGGAGCTTGGAGGCTGGGTTAGGTTTGATGTATTTACATGCTAGCTAGCATTTTGTCTCTAACCTTTTATGATTCATCTTGGTTGTTTGTGAGATACAAACGTTCAGACCAGAAAATTAGACTGCAAGTAAAATGGCCCTTCTTACAAACACCTCTATACAGTATCCACTCAGTGCTGACCCAAATGACATAGCCTGGAGCTGTCTGGGGCACTCAAGGTTGAAAACCAATGGTTCAACTTCCTGGTTTGCCTTAGAATGAGACGATGGTTTTGATACATGCTGAAAACATTTGCAGCTCTTTCTGGCTCGTTTTGACTCCATGCCATGTCGCTAAAAGCTGTGTAATGTAGACAAAGCCTTAATGTTGAAGATGCTGCACTGGAGCCTTTCCAAAGCCTCCAGAATCATAATGAGGTGCTATTGTTAGGGCAGGACATGCAGATTAATAGAACAGACTCTTTTTCTTTATTTAAGACCATTTATATTTCGCTCTCTCTGTGTTATGTGGTCTACCCACCTGTTCCAGCTGTACCAGCACTATTTCTTTTAGCCTGCAAGGCTCAAGGTCATCCTGAAGTTGAGTTCAGATCATGGTCAAGAAATGTAAACGTGGATAAGTCATGAGATATTTCCTCCTCTCCTCCCCATCACTGTCCATTGATTTTTTTCAATGACTCCTCTGTGATAATAGAGCTAAGCACAGCATGTGTATAAAACTGTAGCTCACAGCCTGCACCATGACTTCAATTCTCGGTGCCAGCCTTGGAGCACTCAGCACAGCTGGGCCAGGTTGTTCTAACTTGTATGGACTACCGTTGGTCTCTAGAGCCCAGACTGGGGTTTGTTGGGACTCAGGGGATCCCAACCCCATCCTATACCACTCAAGGACCCTACTATGTGGGAATCCTCCTGTAGCATTAGGATAGCTTTATACTTGCAGAGGTAGCATAAAGTTGTCCTAACACAGATAAGAATCTAGCCCCAAATCTGCAATCCCTATTGAAGCAAAACGTGTATGAAAGTTGTTTATATAATAGTAGTGCCTACAAAGAGCTAACTGCTGCCTGAAGAGAAGTGTATGCATAAGTAAGTCAGTGCATAAGTATAAATGAATCAATTTCATTTCTGCAATTCCTGGATTTTCTTATCTAGACAGTACTCCAGTTCCTTAAGATCTTGCTTCAGTTAATTTCTGTTAGCACATTCCAAGCTGACCAAAACTCATTGGTTCTTTTCTGTTTCCTGGAAAATGTGATGGTCCATGGTGGCCAACCTGCCAGTCACCTCCTCAGTCTGTTGCCAACTCCCGAATTTTGTAGCTGGGCTTCATATCTGTTTGGACACCTTGTAGCTTCTGTCCAATAAAGTTTTTATTTCCAGCCGAATTGATTTTGCCAGTTTACAAGTCATCTGTCCTTTCTGAGAAGCTTCCAGACCCTGTTATGGCCCCCTTCTAGTTGCTCTGGGTGTTCTTCCCCACGTTTAGTGCCTCCTGGGCAGCTTTGATTTCTGCACACACCTCAGCTGTTTGTTTCACCAGGAATACCAGCTCACAATTCCTCTCACTGGAAACTCAAGCCCACTTTTAACACAATTAGTGCTCCTCAACTGTACAGTGGTAGATTTGGGGGGCCTTGCAGCAAGTCAGTTTCTCTCAGCAGAAACTGTCACAGAGCCAGGTATTATGTACTTTTTTTGCACTGTGTACATGTTTTTAGCCATATTATGTAAACGAGCCCTGTTGTTCTTAAACGAGGATAGAACCGATCACACCCAAGCAGCTCTGGATATCTGAGCTGACACTCTGAGCAGTCACCAGGAACAGGTGCCTCCTCTGCTGTGCCCCCAGGTCTCCACCTACCCTGCTAACTGCCATTGGACCTTCCCTCCTGGCTTACTTATCCTCCAGTCAGGAGCCAGAGAGTAGCAGCAGATTCACCCCATTGCTGCTACTACCTATTACCGCTCAGCAGATTCTTTCCATAATGTATAAGAAAGTCAGGGCATACATATAAATGAGTCCATCCTTAGCTTACTTATATTTACTTCAGTGCAGTCAATCAACTGAGACGGTATATGTAGTATGTTATTAAGCAAATATGTCAGAGATAAATACATCAGATACAGCTCACTAAATACACATGGGACCTAATTTTCAGAGGTGTTGGGCACTAGCAGCTCCCAATGACTTCCACTGGAGTTGTGTGTGCTCAATACTTCTGAAAATCAGGCCCATGGGGTCCAATTTCCAAACCAGTTCCATATTAAAGCCCTTAAATCAGCACAGGTGAGTTTTCAAATGCAGGACTGGGCATCCTAACTTAAATCCCCAAATTTGAACATTGGCCACTGTGATACCCAAGGGCTGAATTTGGAAGTGGGTGTAAATTCCATTACTTGGATCTGTGTGTGCGGCAGTCAACTGTCTGGATTGTTTGCAGTGTTGTTGCAGTTGTGTTGGTTCCGGGATGGGAGAGACAAGGTGGCTGAGCTAATATCTTTTATTGGACCAACTTCTGTTGGTGCAAGAGACAAGCTTTCAAATTCCACAGAGCTCTTCTTCAGGTCTGTCAGAAATGGTATTTCTGTCGGCAATGGGTTTGTTTTCATTTACAATAAACTGCTCTCACCTTCTTTTCTTAGCTGTCCTACCCCTTGCATTTTTTTACCTCCTCCCCGCCCCCCTTTCCCTCTCTATTTTATCATAACCCCTTGTCATCATTCTGGATTACTCTACATTGGGGGTTTTGTAACTGATGGCCTCTCCTGCCCTGCTTTTTCTTAGGGATTGTCTACACAAGGAAGTTAAAGATTAAAGTAGGATATGAATTCAAAGAGGAATTTTAATCCACTTCCAAAATGGATTAAACTAATTCAGAATAAAGCACTCTTTACTCCCAGACAGGGAGTTAATCAGAAATAGCCCTTACAAACATATACCAGAGAGAGAGTGTGAAGTGGGAAGAAACAGTCTTCAGTTTTATTTCAGGTGCCATAGAGCCATTTCCTATAGTGCAGAGGGAATGAGATCTTACTACAGTAAGGACATAGATATAAAACATGCAGTGTATCAGTTTCACCAATTACACTTCCAGATGACATGTTAATGAGACTCTTCTCATGAGTTAGTTGACGTTTTACAGATCAGGGGAATGTTGGGTGATATGATGATGGAATTTTCACATGACCCAAAGTTTCATTGCATCATATAGTTAGTATATAGGCTTTCACTGGGGACTTTGTTTGTTTAACATATTAATCATGAACAGCTGGTTGCATTGCATCCCTCTGTGTCAGAATGGATGTAGTCAAAATATGATGTTAGTCTAGTCTAAAACATCATTACATTTTTGTAGATTGGCCAATATATATTGGGAGAATGAGCAAAACAAGGAGATGACATTGCAACAGTGGAAATAAAATGTCAAACATAATGAGAGTCTGAACAACATGTAGAAAAAATATTGGCATGAAAGGTGTTAGAAGGATTTCACTTAGTTAAGGAATATAGGTTATAAACACATCCAGTTTCCAAGACTGTGTTGCAACCTAACATGACTTGAAGCTAAGAGTTATATATGCAATATTGTTCACATCATTGCTCTGATCATTATGGTCTGACTTGCCTGAAAAGACCATTGTTAAAAAGTGCCAGGTATTAGCTACTTCCTATCTCTGTGAATTTAGTGGGGATACTCAGCCATTCCTTGCTCCCAGCATCCCACAGTGTATTTGGATTGCACTACATGTGGGCTCTTTACACAAGCTCCCCCCTCCCCCCAAACACATCTATGAAAACAACTTGCTACCTTAAGATCTCTGGTCCTCCGTCACCAGTTTTGACTTGTATAACAATGGTGAGTCTAGATTCGCTTGCCATCTGATGTTATTCAATGTACACAAGAAGAAGCTTCATTTTAGAATGTGTGGTTGTAAGTGACAAAGAAAAGGAGTACTTGTGGCACCTTAGAGACTAACAAATTTATTTGAGCATAAGCTTTCGTGAGCTACAGCTCACTTCATCGGATGCATTCGATGAAGTGAGCTGTAGCTCACGAAAGCTTATGCTCAAATCAATTTGTTAGTCTCTAAGGTGCCACAAGTACTCCTTTTCTTTTTTGCGAATACAGACTAACACGGCTGCTACTCTGAAACTGGTTGTAAGTGGTTAGCGTAAAGGATCCATCTGTCTGTCATTGTCATTGATTTGCTGTGTGTCTTTGAGTAAGCATCTTAGGGTACATTTACACTCCAATCAGGATGTGTGTGGGATGTTATACCCCATATTCTTCATAGAAATAATATGATATGAATATAACATAACTAAGTTGTATTTAATGCAATATGGGTCTTGTGAGATATCATTGGAAAGGTTATGATTTACTGAATGTGATTATCCTATTTGTATGCATGTATCATTTCTGTATCTGAAGTTAGGAATATTGACTATGTAACAATTACAAGTGGGTGTGTATCTGGGGGAACGCCCACCAGACAGTAGGCAATCAGCCTGAATGGGCCATTTAAGAAGGACAATAGAACTTTGACGAGTCTAATCTCCCACTTCCCTGGGATGTTGCTTTGACAGGACAGGGTCAAGTGATGATGTCACCTGGTACGGAGTACCACCTTGGACAGTGTTAGTATTTTTCCACTGGAAACAAAGGATTCCCGCTTTATGTAAATTCTATTTAAGGCTGGGATGTAAGTCAATCAGGGCTCTTCTCCACTGCCTCCCCACCCAAGAAAAAAGACTGCTAAAAACACCTGAAGAAACAAAGGAACTAAGCAGGGGAAAGGCAAGGGCTGAGTGCAGGCTGAGACAAGGGTCTAGCCTGTAAAGAGACATAACTGGAACTCTGAGCTGCAAAAACTCTGCAACTTGCCTCAAACAACATTAAGGCTTTGTCTACACTACACTGCTTTTAGCGACATGGCTGAGTCACTACAACCGTGCTGCTAAAAGTTGTGCAGTGTCAGCTCTCCTGCTGACAAAAAAGGTCCACCCCCAAAGACAGCTTTGTCGACAATGCACTGTTCATACTGGCACTTGTCACGGCAAAACTTTTGTCTTCCGGAGGGAGGGGGATGTGAACACCTCAGAAAGACAAATGTTTTGTTGTTCAATTGCCAGTGTAGACATAGCCTTAGGGTGAGAAATTAAACTCAAGAAACAGATTACAAATAGTATTAAGCTTAGTTTGTGTGGTTTATTTGCTCAGTAATCAGTTTTGTTCTATTAGCTATCCCTTATAATCACTTAAAATTTACCTTTTGTAGTTAAACTTATTTCTTGTTTATTCCAAAACCCAGTTTGTGCAATTCAGATCGGGGGCGGGGGGGAAAGCTGCGCATATCTCCCTCCACACTGAGGGAGAGGATGAATTTCAGGAGCTTGCCCAAATGGATTTCTATACAGTGTAAGACCATATAATTTTGGGTTTACATTCCAGAGGGGGTGTGCATAGGGGAGGGAACTATAAGGTCATCCCCTGCCAGTTCAGGGTATTCCCTAGTGCTTAATCAGTGTATGTTTAAAGGTCCTAATTGATCTGGGCTTTTCCTGCTTCCCATAGAAGACTATACTCTGAACTAACAGAGAACGTTAGCAGGAAACTTTTCTTGATTGTCAGCCTAAATTTTCCCCTTAATTTCATCCTGTTGCACTTATGTTCTTGTAAGCACCCTAAATAATAATTTTTTCTTGTGGTGGTAACTGTCTACATACAAGTATTGGAAGGACGTACTCTTCCTCCTTGTCATTCAGTTTAACTATATTCAGCTCCTCTAACCTTAATAAAACATCGTCAGATAATCTGATGAAAGGTGCTCTATAAGCCCCAATGGTGAAAGACAAATAAGCTACCATGCACTGTCAGTTTCCAAAGAAAAAGTACTGAAATTAAAAAATCCACAACATTCAGTTGTATGTTAGAATTAAAAATAGCAGTGAATAGTGTTTTCTAGGAATACGCCCCCTGTGACTCTTTTGCTGGATGATGATAGTTTGGGATAAATGCTGCCCTCGCTCCACTGAAAAAACTGTCTTCAGAGACTGACAATGTATCTATTATCTACCGTATTTGACCAAGAGAGTGGGTATTGGGTGCTGTTAAGATTGTAGTTTTATTAGGCAAAATTTCCTGAGAATAACACCAACTCCACACGGCATTGTACCACTAACTGGCAAGTGTTGGCTTAGAAGCAGACTGCGAAATGTAAAGCATTAAAGTCCCGTCTACTTTCACCTGGAAAACCACATTCACTCCTTTCAAGCAAGAGCTAATTGAAACACAAAGCTATGCTTAAGCCCCATTTTGCCAAGAGGTGCTAAAACTGTTTCTTTAGCTACTGTAGACATGACCAGAGTCTGTGCTGAGGAACATGTGGTGGTATATTGGGTGTGTGCTTTCTAGCTGATGGAAGAGACAGAGAGAGAACCACAGATGGAGACTGTTAAAGAGAAAGGAAAAGGAAACAAAACATAAAATATAGGATTAAGCATGCTGGGCATCTTGATTGAAATGAGTGACTTCAAACAACAGCGGTGTGGTGTTTTTATGTTGGCTCAGATAACATAAGAGAGAGAGACTGAGGACACAAGTATAATAAGATTTTCTGCCTTCAGAAAAATTGACGGCTATTTATTATAGCTTTTCCTTAGTAAGGAATGCTGAGGTTCGTAACAAAAACAATTGTGATAAAGACCATTTTCAAATCCTCAAACTTTCTGACAAATTCTCCTTTTCAGATGCCTGGTCTGCATCCAAAAAGTGGTGGGCTTTTTTTTTTTTTTTTAAAGGGAAAGTTTGGGTAAAATAGCTGTAGCTGATTGTGAATTGGGAAGAGACTTTTTCTTCGTTTAGTGAAGATAGACACCCACTCTTCTACACAGATAACTAAAAGCAGCAGAAGTTTGGAACTTGGTGTGGATATGATCACTAGGGACTAAGTTTTGATTAAAAATTGGTTAGAAGTTATAAATACTTGAAATACATAAGGATATGTATGTAATACGACTGTTCTAAGTTTGAGAGTTTGGATATGTACTTCGTGCATACATCTTCCCCAAAGTGTACACTTATTACTGTAGGTCTCTAAGCACCAGTCAGCCTTCCGGACTTGAACCGGCTTAAAAGCTTATACAGATTTCACTGTTTTATTCCCACTATGAAGTGGCTTTGGCACGTTTTGCCTACATGGGATAAACAAAAATCCCACTCACGAGCCTTTTGGTTCTTTAAAGAAATCTCTAGCAAATTAGTTGGGTAAGAATGTGTTAATTCATATTGCAGTTGCTTAATAAGAATAAAAAGGCCACGAAATGCAAAATTAGGTTTAATCAAAATAACATAGCCCCATTGAACGTATGTATTTTCTATCCCTACTTTGCTTGTTAAAGGAATAGCTTAATACATTGCTGTCTAAAAACATGCATCATAAAACACGTCTACTGCCACTGGAACCTTAACTTTGTAGTTCCTGATAGTTGGATTTTTTTTTAACTGTGCCACCTTAGCATTGTATTAAATCCAAATTCAGCAAAACACTTAAGCAAGCACACGCTTAAATGCTTTGCTAAGTACGGACGGACTTAAGCATGTGCAAAAGTGACTTGTTGGGTCAAGTAAGGCAGTATTTTCTCTCTCTCTCTCTCTCTCTCTCTCTCTGATGTAGTTGAGTAACATACTTAACCAGTATAGTTCAGTACTTATCACTCCAATCCTTAGTGTTCTGGCATTTAGCAAGTGTTCTGATAACTAGCTGAGCCCTCACATCTACTGGAAAGATGTTCAGAAGTTACAGCTGTAATGCTAACATTCCGCTTTACAAGCAAAACATTTCATAAACCAGAACATGTGTGAATCTTAAGCCTTCTATTTCCATCGTAGCTTTTCTCCCCAGACTCCAGAACCTTAACTTATTTTGAAAAGGGGATGCCACATGTATAAACTGTGGCAGATCTCTTAATTATTTGTAAACGTTACACATTTCATCATTGAAAGAGCTGTACCAAATCTTTATACAGGATATTGAACTTAGTACTGCTAAGGGAAAATGATCCATCTTCCTTATACAGAAGGCATTACATCACAGAAGGGATGGAAACAGAGAGCTCTGAGGGACTGGGATAGGCAAACTTTCCTCCTTTTACAGGAAATGGGTGAAGCCTTGCTTGAAATTATTACTCAGACGTTTTGTGTTGTGAAGGAAATGTCTCCTGATAGCACAAGCTATTGGTTTCCTGTTGTGAACTAACAGTTTTTGGCATAACCAGGAATGGACAGGAAGGGCAGATGATTGGGGGTCACTTGGAGATCCTTGTTTTAATGACAAGTAAATTGGAAGAAATTTGGGCAGCAGAGACACTAAAATGAAAAGAGGAGGATCAATTGCTGATTAGTAGGACGTTGCTGTGGAAACAAACAATACATCAAGTGCTACCAGGCATGTCACAGAAGCAGGTGTGACACTATTGTTTAAAAGGAAGTATACTGTGGGAGAAATCCCTTTGTATGCTCCATAATTAAGAGCCTGATTCAACAAAATATATATCCGGTTTCCACACAGAGGCAATTTTTGGAAGTTTCCACAGATGCTGGATTTTTTTCTTCTTTCAGTGGGACCCTACAACTGAGGCACTTGCAAATGCAATTTTCCAATTGTAATATACCTAGCACTGCTAATGGCTCCCTCCTCACTTGATCACCTTACTTATTGTCTTCCGAGGCTGGAGAAAGGGGTTGTGCAATGACCTTTGTTTCGCCTAGGATCAGCTAGTTCTGGATGGCTACTTGGGAGCTCATCACAGGGACAGAAGGGAGGAGCTTATATTGGGGATACTGGGGACTAGTTCAGCCTCCAGTGCTTGTTTAAGGCATCTCTGAAGGCTGTCCTAACTTCTACCTAAGCTACCCTAGCCCCATGGGCAGTGCAGCAGCCTCCTGAACTGAACTAAGGGTCCTGTGTGAAGGGAGGAATGCACAGCTGGCTATGAACCTGCCAGAGAGGCTCCCTCTGTCAGGGGGTATACTCCAGAGCCTTATTAACCCTGTTGCAGCAAAATAGCTAGTACAAAATAGCCTCAGTACAGGGGCCATTTCTCTCTTTCGGGACTAGTCTTGTAAGGTGCTAAGCACCCTCTGGAGCCATTGGAATCCTGCTTATCAGAATGAGAGCTGAGGCCTCTCACAGGACTGCACTTTAATTAAACTATGAGTAAGGGACATAAAATCAGGAAAAATTGTCTCAATGTACATCTTTAAACAAAACTTTTTTTTAAAATAAGTGAGCAGATTCTCTGACACAAAATAAATCTGCTCAGTTTTTGTCTCATATATTTGATCACAAATTTCATCCTTGTGAAAGCATTTTTTTGATTGTGTGGAAATTCAGTTATAGAAAACTGCTTCTTTCACAGAACTAAAATGAATTAAAAGAGCGAATCCATGTTTGCTGACACTGAAACAAACTTTCCAGAAGTGTTGGTTGTTTTTATGGTGCCAAACGCGCAACAGTTTGTAAAAATGTGCCTTCGCTTTCCTTCTGGATTTACTAAATACAGATCTACAAAATCCATGAACAACAACATTTCTGCTTTCTGCTCTAAAAAAAAAACACAAACTTCAGTCATCTTTGAATCATGCTCTTTTTTAAAAAACATCTCCTTTTAAATATTTTTGTTTCCATTTCAGACTGCCAGCATTTCCATGGAAACCCCCAAAAATAAAGACTTTCCCAGCCTTGTGAGAACACACCTGCAAGAACCAGAATCACATTTAGCCTTTGGCATGTCAAAAGTGACTCTCCTTCATTTTGGTGTCACCTAAGGACATTTGTTTTTACACTACATATGGATATGTTCTCTCAAAATTTGCGGGAAGTATATATTAATTTAAAATTGCTATCATTTGAACTCTTGCCATTGAGTAGTAACAAATGTGTTTTGCTATCCAACAATTCTCTCTTTAAAATGTTACTTCATTCTCTTTTTACGGGAAAATAAACAAAGAAAAGGAACTGCTCTAAAGACCGTAGAGCTGAGGTTTGCAGTCCTGAGACAACAGAATTAAGAATCTTTAGAAATAAGAATTGTGTTCAGATCTTTTTAAATTGCTAATCTTGTACAGATACGTTTTTAGATAACAAGCCAAATTTTCAGCATCCCAATTTCAAATTTTTCATGCCCAACCACTTGTGCCAGGTAACTGCCCCATACTTAAAGAAAACATGAATTGGCATGTGCAAAATGACTGCACACCATTCTCTTCCCCCCCTCCCCCCGCGCCACATGTCTACTTTTTTCCAAACACAGTCAGTTGTGGATGCAAAGCTGGATTCACAAAATTGGAAACTGGCTAAAAAAATTGCCCCTTGGTGGTTTTGTTTGCTATGTATCAAAGCTGTTGATTTTTACATATTTCTAAAGGTACTCTGTCAGTACTACAGCACTAAGGAGCAACCTTACATCAACCAAACTTGCAAATGAACACTAAAGGAAAGTGAGGAGATTTTTTGCTAAGGAAACCTTCTCCAAGGATCCCTTACACAGTGAGTGAAAAAAGGGACATTTTAGATAATTTAAGAAATACACCTGGAGATTGTCTTAACTCAATAGTGGCAAAGTAAGTACTTTCAGAATCATTTCCATGAATATTTGGTCAAATAAAACAGCTGAACTGAACTCAGCCTTGTCCACGCCCCAATTTGTTTGCTTTTCACAAATATTCTAACAAGTGAGTTCACTGGCAAGATTATCTGAGGTTACCTTTACTCTTACTGAATAGTGAATCCATGAATAATCCTACTGAAGGTAATTGGTTGTTTTGTGAAGTAAGGCACTACTCAACATAAGAAAGGATATCAACAGCTGCCTCTACATTAATATTAAAGAATATTCACAGAAACCAATTTTTTATCTCAAACACTTCCAAACTGTATCAATGCAACTACATCGAACTAAAGAGTACAACTGAAATTTTGAACAGCAGATGTAGCGAATGGACGACAATTAATCTGCAGATTCAGCATTATTTGCACAAATTACATGGTGAATAATTTCAAACAATAAATAGATTAGAGAAAATCATACGGTGTTTGTGGGACAATCCACAAGCAGAAAAAAATGCTAAATTAAAATGTTGTTTATGCACTCAGCTATACTTTGATAACCAAGAGTTACTCTCTGATAATAACTCACTTCATCGGATACATCCGATGAAGTGAGCTGTAGCTCATGAAAGCTTATGCTCAAATAAATTTGTTAGTCTCTAAGATGCCATAAGTACTCTTTTTTTTTTTCCTCTCTCTGATAATATTCGATCTGGTTGAGTGCATTTTGAACATAAATTTAGATATAGACTGAGGCCTAATTATGATACATCTATATACAGCTTACTGTTATGTATAAGAGAGACAAGGTGAGTGAGGTAGTATCTTTTAGTGGACCAACTTCTGTTGGTGGAAGGGACAAGTTTTGGAGCACGGAACAAGAATGTCCAAGTTAAATATAAGATGGGACAGACTGTTTAAGGATAGGGGGTTCATACACATTGTTGGAGACCACTTAAAATGAAGTGGGCAATTAACATCTCTGCAGTCATAGGACAATGAAGGGTTTAAGTAACAGGGTATGTTGCAAATTGTTGTAATGGCATCTCTGTTAGGTCCGTTGTTTTTAGTGTCCAGCAGAGTTATGAATTGAAATTCCCAGGCTTGTCTCATGAAGATGTTGTGCAGGTTTCCTTTGAAGATGAGGACTGAGAGGTTAGATATGAAGTTATTGCTTTGTAAGAAGTGTTTGCTCCTGGGTGATATGGTGTTTTTGTCATTTATAATTTTTTACAACATATCTTTCAAGATCCATAAGTCCTACACATGCCTATTACAATAAGTGGTGTATCTAATCCAATGCATCAAATGCCCCAACAACAACTATATGGGTGAAACCAATCACTATGCTCTAGATTGAACACTCAGAGAAAAAAAAATGATAAACGCCACATTTTGTGTATCACCGATGCGAGAACACTTTTCACAAAGTGATCACTCCGTATCTGACCTCTCAGTCCTCATCTTCATAGGATGCAGCACCTTCAAGAGATGAGCATGGGAACTTAGGCCTGATCTACACTAGAACATTAAGTTAGCTTAACAACATCGTCCAGGGGTGTGAAAAAAATCTACACCCCTGAACAGCACAGTTAAACTGACCTAACCCACAAGTGTAGACAGCACTGGGTCTACAGAAGAATTCTCCTAGCTACTGCCTCTCTGGCAGGTGCATTACCTATACTGATGGGAGAATCCCTCCTGTCGGCATTGGTAGTGTCTATATTGAAGTGCTAGAGCAATGCAGCTATGCCACTATAGCAGGGGTTCTCAAACTGGGGGTCTGGACCCCTCAGGGGGTATGAGGTTATCACATGGGGGTTATGAGCTGTCAGCCTCCACTCTAAACCCTGCTTTGCTTCCAGCATCTATAATGGTGTTAAATATATAAAACAGTGTTTTTAATTTATTGGGGGGGGTCATACTCAGAGGCTTGCTATGTGAAAGGAGTCACCAGTATAAAACTGCACTATAGCATTTCAAATGTAGACAAGCCCTTAAATTCATAATTGCTGAACAGTAAAAACCATGGACTTGAGACACTGATTTTATGGCCCATTTCAACAATCTATAACATACCCTGCTACCTCCACTGTCTGACCCTCCCACTACTACCTCTCCATTTTCCTTTGAGTGCAGGGTGTTACTTGCCCACTTTATTTAAAGTCGTCTCCTACAACCTGTGAACCCATTATGTTTAACGATCTGTCCCGCCCCCCCCCCCGTATTTTGCTTGGCCACCTCTGTACCTTCTCCAGACCTGAGGAAGAGTTCTGTGAAGCCTGAAAGCTTGTCCCTTCTACCCACAGAAGCTGGTCCAATAAAAGATATTATCTCACCTGCCTTGTCTCTCTTATATCTCTCAACATAGCTACAACGCTACCACAAACAACCAGTCACTCTCAAGTGTGCTATACCATCTCAGGCTGATTGCATTAGGGCTGGACTTGTCTGATACTCATATAAGAGATCTTCATGAAAAATACAGGTGGATGCACAAAATGGTGTTGACAATTTTGGATAAGACAAATCTCAAGGTCCTGAATACTTGCAGTCCTTAAAGTTCCTAAGTCATTTTCATTTTCAAGAACAGGAATGTAATCCAACATCCTGGCCAAACTCCAGAACACACAATTATACATTCTATTTGCTGAAAGTCCCCATACAGTTTCAGTATGCTTCACTTCCTGTCCTAAGTAGCTACTTATTTAGTGTTTAATTTCTGTTGCTCACTGTAGAGGTTGGTTGCATTTCAGTGGTAGGTCAAGTAATTCCTCTATATGTATTGATACATAAAATGACAATTTCAAAGTTGTTCTGATGTATGTTTATTGCAGTACTCCTAAAGATTGATTAGTAAATATGGTAAAACTTGAACATCAATGTAGATAGCAGGTGCGGTTTTACAACAAGAGAAAGAATAAACCATACAGTGTTTGAGTATGGCTTTCAGTTATTCAGTTGGAGCCGATGAAGTAAAATCCACATGCAGAAAATAAATTCACATGGGCTAAATTTTTTTTGGGGGGGGAGGAGGAAGAAATAAGTTTTATAAGACTTTGTAAAGTTAGTGTTGATTTAAACTCATTATAGTAAAATTGCAATACTCTATATTAGCTGTATAGTCTTCCTTTGAAGTATTAAATCAGTTCTTTCATTTGTGCATGCTTGTTGTAGCTGAGGAGATTAAATAGCAGCACAATACAGCTCCAGCTCAATAGTGAGAGACTTCAGCTGAAAAGCATTCATTTATATGTTGTGATTCACTCTGTTTTCAGTGTCACGTCACTTGCATTTTGAATAGGAGGTTTGTGTTCCTTTACCAGTTTACTTAAACAGGAGAAACAGCAAGAACTGTATCTGGCCACCTTTATGTTAATAATATAACTGGCAGCATGCTACGTTTCGGTTCTGAGGTATTGTACAAGGATATGTGAGAGGTTTGATTGCTACAATGGTTGCCATTAAAAAGAAACACTAGATTTTGCCATCAGTCACCACAAGAGTGGTATTTGAGAACAAATAATAATAATAGAATAGAGTGGTAACATAGAACAGGAAATAAGCATACAGAAAAACTCTGGTGTCTGTGGGTAAATGTTAATGTTTTAATAGTCACCGTTCAAAACAAATCAAGTCCTTTAGTGACTTTCAGTACAATAACCTCAAAGTTAAGATTGTTATAAAAGTGAAAAATGCCAGCAGAATTTTTCCTAGCTATTCATGTACTGCTCTGCCTTTTAAGCTCAAACTGGGTTTGGTTTTGTTTTGTTTTGTTTAAATCTACATTTCTTTGGTTTGGCTGGTTTGTATCCCAGTGTGAACTAGAATGACAAACTGCAGCCTAAAACAAAAGGCCTCTTCTACTGACTTTTACATTAGGCCTTGAATGGCATTTATAACTAGCTTAGCTTTCAGTCCTATTTGAGCTGTACCTGGAAAGGCGGCTGTTCCTATGTGAGCCTGGATAGTCTCATCTCACAAGAGGACTTCAAAGCCAAAACTTCAGTCACTTTACCTTCATTTCCAATGCTGTCTTGAGAGAATTTTTGATAGAAAGCTGCAGCCCCTAGAGCTTGATGTACAAGAACAGCTCAGTGCTCCATCTACTCCCATTTCCTGTCTCTGATATTGACCAATGCCACATTTCAGAGGGCTTCCTGAGGAGAGAGTCCCTGACTTCCAATTCCCTCCTCCCATTTGGCCAGAGGAGGGAATCCTCGGCATGTGCAGCATACCACAGGTATGGCGTTCATGGCCTTCGCTATTTAAATTGCACCATGCAACACCTGCACATAGGGCTCAGTTGTGCCAGATAGACACAATAAGGGGGTGTGCAGAGCTGCCTATCATCTTCTGAGAAGGACTATCCTAGGGAGGCTCAATACTCAGAACGCCTATGAAAATGCAGTACGCTACTCCCTGCATATCCACCCGGGAGACCTGGATCCTTTGGGACGGCTAGTGCCTTCAGGGGCACTATTAGCTAGACAACTGTATGGATTATCTCTAGGTGCTGCCATTTGGCTCCTCTGCGTGTACTGTTGCTGTCACACTTATTTTTCATCTAGATGGCATAATTATTGTGGCAATGACTCTAGCAGCTCCTGTTTGCTCTTCTAACAATTTCCATTCTCCTAGTCCATTACTAGCTCTTACTGTCAGACTTTTTTTGCATCATGATCTCAAGTATTGATTTATAAAACTATATCCCCCTTCCTTCTTTGTGGCTGTTTCTCATCTGCTTTTAGTAGTTTTAAATACAACAATTATACCTTTTGATCATACTTTTGACAAAGTCACTCACCCAATTCCTCTTTAAGTAACCCTTCTTCCCCCACAGCCTACAAACTAAAGGAAACAAGTGTTCATGGTCCATTTGCTGGAGGGTACATGCAAACTAAGCATAGGCGCGCACACACAGTCACCTAGGAAGGCAAAGTATTTGTTAGAGTTATGTGTAAACACTACCCATCTCTTCCCCAGAGACGGTGTGCATTGGGACGGTTTCCATTGTATCTTATTGTTACAGCTGTAACTCTGATATTTTGTCAGGCATCTACAACTAGGGACAGCCATCTTATTGTATATTTTATATTAAAAGAAGAATCAGTAAGCAAGCGCTGCTAGATTCTGTATAACTATCCAGAAAAGGATGGTACTATGGAACAAGTAAGCACTTTTGAGGCTTTGTTAGTCTTGTTCTCTCAAATCTCTCCATGTCTACTTCTGATCCAGCCCTCTTGGAAGTGGGAGGGGGGGGGAAAGAGGAGTTCTCCAATGTGCATGAAATATTGAACTACTCCCAAGGGACAAAACCTAAACGAACAGTATCCTGCTGCTGGTCACACCCAATCCTTCCCTAACCTAAAGAGCCACTGACCCGCTTATCGCCCTCAGTCAACAACTTTGTGAAGGTTTTATTGTGAGAGGGGAAAGCCTTTTACTGCTTTCACTAGTTTTATTGCTACCTCTGTACATTGCATGCCTTAAACAGCCAGCTGTGTGTGCTTGCCATTTAGAAAGGTAGGCATGCACAGAAATGGATGCTCAATTAGTCAGTTATTGCAATAGTCTTAGGACATCCTGTGCTGAAGTGGCGGGGAGGGGGAGAGAAATCATGACAGAGAGCAGCCTTTGACTGACATACTTCCCCTTCTTGGGACATCCTGTCCGTTCAAATATTAGAGTCAGGATTAAACCCCACCTCTATTTTGAACTGATCAGTTGAGCTTTTCATAGGCAACCAATCACTAATGCATTCTTTGGCTTCTGCAAGGTATCCACATCACAATGAAAACAAACCATGCACCTCTAATTCCAACTGCTAACTAACCACAAAAGTAAAAGGGATTGGTAGCCTATATGAGATGCCACAAGAATTCAGGACTAGCTGAAAAAAAATTATGATCACTTAACACAAAACATAAAGCTCTTGAGATCAGATGTCAAATCCTTGAATACGATCTCCAACAGTCCCATGTGAGTCTTTCAAGAAGTGCACCAGCCCCTTCCCCCTCACACAGCTATACTGAGCCTATGGCATTTGACTTCAGTTCAGAACTATTTCCAAGGTGACAAGAACTTTTTCTACCCTACTGTCAAGCAGAGGTTCTTAGCATTCTATAAAGCCCTTTTCACCTGTGGCTCTTAAAGCACTTCATAAAAGATGGATTAATCTCAGCAAGTCTCTGGCAGAGCCAGTCTCAAGAGTACAAGTCCTATGCCCAATCCACTAAACCATGCATTGCAGACACAGCAAAATATGCATCAGGTGTGAACAGTTTAATAGTAAATGCAAATACATATTTTAAATTTCATATCAATCCAATGGACCAAAAGAGGAAAGCACTGCCATACTAGATAATTAACAGTTACTTTTTAAAAATGTGTGTATAATATATAATATCCAACCACCTTGTAAAGTGCTTTGAGATCTGTGGACAAAAGTACTATTTAGTATACAGGTGCAAGAATAAGAACAGCAGGAGAGAAGAGGGAAAGCTGGGAGGATGAAATTCACCCAATACAGATTGGCTGCACAAGGCCCTAAATCCACATAGCTCCCACTTAAACCCTTAATAAAGAGTTTACATGGGGTGTGGTCCTCTACGCTGAAGTAATTTCATCCTTACGTTATTTTTATGGTCTAGACTGAAGTGTGAATAAGTAGTAATATAACAAAAGTTTACTGTTCCTTTGGCATAAGGATCTGAACTTGGAGCAAACTCGGTTAACGCATGTAACCGTAAAGGGCTGCTTGCCAATTCCTGGAGAGGAAAGATTTTTAAATAGCCACTGCACTACAGCTCTGGCCTACAGAGCAAATAGTAAAAAGAAAAGGAGTACTTGTGGCACCTTAGAGACTAACAAATTTATTTGAGCATAAGCTTCGTGAGCTACAGCTCACTTCATCGGATGCATCCAATGAAGTGAGCTGTAGCTCACGAAAGCTTATGCTCAAATAAATTTATTAGTCTCTAAGGTGCCACAAGTACTCCTTTTCTTTTTGCGAATACAGACTAACACGGCTGCTACTCTGAAACAGAGCAAATAGTGTAGGCTGAATTTACAATGATTTTCAAGTCTGAGTGCACAGTAAATGGAATTCATGCATCTTTCCAAGTCACCTCCTGTGCCCTGAACAGACAGCCCCGAAGTGATGTATAGAACAACTTCCCCCGCAACCCCTTAAGGTAGTGCAAACCCATGCTCTTAGCAGTAGCTAAAGGAGAAAAACACCTACCTCCACTTCACTGCAATTGAGGAAAGAATGGAAATGAGAACTGGTAAGTTGCTGAGCTAATTTTGCATACAAAGCAACTTCCAACTCTCTTCACTGATGATTTTTAAGAGCAAAATTTTTTACTTGTATTCCATTAAAAAAAAAAAAACTTAGCCCACAACTACTCGCTATATACACGGATGAAAGCAGCAAAATGCCTTAATGACTTCAGCAGGAAACTACTGGGAAGTGGAGTGGTGTGTTGTCTGACAGACCCATTGCACATTTCTAGGAAAAACTTTTCAAGCTCTGTGTCCTGAAATGAAACAGAATTTTACAGGACTGTCTCACTACAGAGGTTTTTCTACAACAATCTTTCCCTGGATCCCAGGCTATACTACCCTAGATGAACTCCTTTAAAACACACCCCAGCATCAGTGGCTCTGAAAAAAAGAGATAGGAAGAAAGCTCTAAAGACAGCAAGTTTAAAATCTGCACCAACAAGACCAAAACCTGTCTCTGATAAAATGCATATTTTGTTCTGCTCACATTCATAAATCCCTCTCTCACTAGCCATACACACGCATACCCTCATATAAAGTGCTCAGTGAGCTCAGAATCTACCCACATAGTAGTGATGACAAAGCATGAGACTACTGCGGTCTCCATGATGGAGAAGCTGAGTAATAACTGACTCCAGCCAACTAGATCACTGGGGTGTAAAGTCATCCTGGAACTCTATTTCCATGATTTCTTCTGGGTAAATTGCTCCGGGAACAATCCTCTTTTCTAGCATAATGTAATCAAGAACTAGAAAGTCACTACCACTTACCACAGGGTTGCAATTCCTGGCCTGACGGGCCGTGCTGGGAATTTAAATGATGTCTCCACCCTAGCAGCATGTGGAACCAATGTAATGGCTAACACAAATCAGGCTTAAAATGGAGTGATGCTGCAGTTCCTGCTGTTTTTGTAAGCCAGCAAGAATGATTTTTGGACAAAACTGTAAGCATTAAAAGGAACCAAAAAAAAAAAGAATCAGCAGAGTTAGGAATGGCTTCTAATCTAACAATACTCAGCAAGCAAGGAACATACTAGTGACCAAAACCAAACACAACGCAACCCACCACCATTGGGATGTATTACATAATACCATGCTCAGGAGCAAGTCAATGAAAAGAATGCAGTTTTTTTCACCTAGCCTCGATTATTTTGTAGGAGAGAGATGTACATTTCTTTACCTGCATTTTAAACAATGCTCAGAACCCTCTACATCTGAAAAGGTTAATACATGTGACCTAAGGGTGAACAGTAGTGGCTCACCAGTGAAACTTTCACTCCAGTAAGTGAGGTAGTTTCTTGACTCTAAGCTAGGTTTGGCTAAAAGTCTTGTTAACCAGCATTAACAGAGCTCTACAGTACAGTTCCCTTGCTCAGCTGTGGGCCACATTTCCCTGTTCAACATATGCCAGATCCCAGCATTTAGTGTACCATCTTGATCCAAGCTAACACTGGAACAGCACCAAGTCTCCAATTTACAGATCTAGATCACACAAAGAGTCACAAGAGTTAACACACAAATTAATTCTGCCCATGAAGAAATGAGCATAGATGTTGCCTTTCTCCTAACAGCCAGAGACAGTCTTTCTTTGTTACGGTTGAAGTCTCTGGCAGGACATGTTGAGAAAGACCATACATATTATTATTAGAATTGTCTCTTCAAAACTCTCTGCCTATGCACAGAAGTCCTCAGACTACTGCTAATGTAAAGCCATACTTTTAGCATGTCATTGTTTCCCCATTGTCTCCCTTCTTCCTGGGCTTCCTTTAGCACAGTTCTCCCACTCATGGGTAACTGAGTAGACTGCCACAAGGGCTGCCTGCCTGATACAGAACCCTGCCTTGCAGTTGTTGGATCTTTTGGGTCTTGTGGAGGAGATGTGATTTCTGGACTTTGAATGAGTGACAGCCCTTCCTTTCATTCAGCGTATTTGGAGAGATCACAGAACACGTTAGATTAGTATTAGATTAAGTACTGTTGAAGGGGTTAAATTCCCTTTGACAAATAGAACTCCAGGTCTACATTAATCCATCTTAAAATTACATGTTTCTCACACATTCCAGGAACAATCCTCAAGGGTCTATTTAATTGTATAATGGGGGATTATGAAAAGTCCTGCCAATTTTACCTGGCTATCTCTACTCTGTCTTTTTAAGAAACATTTTCTATGGACAACTTGACAAATCCCAGGCTTCCTGCCCACCCAAGGTGCCTATCCCTCCTGCCTAAGGTCTGCTAGTCCCCAGGGAGAAGGTACCCTTTTGGGGCCACAAGAGTGTGGGGAGAGAAGCTTTAATCACACGCCACAGGAAGGACCATAACACCCCAGCAGCCCAAAATGTTCCTGACTGGATTCCTCCATGTCCCTTCTGCAGGAATATCTTCAGACCATGTTCCATGCCAGTTAAGTGGAATCCCTGCCTATACTCTGCTTGCTGGGATTGTAGGCAAAGCTAATCATTTTCAAAGCTCATCCTCCATCTCAACATCACCAGTAAGACTGAAGGTCAGTGGTAAAAAACTATGGGCGAGATCACTGGTCCTCAAACTTTTCAGGGTTGTGTCCCCCTCATCCCGTCCGCACGGAGCCATGGCTTGGAAGTGAGGATGCAGACAGGGGTAAAGGGGCCTGAGGATGGGGCTGCAAGCGGGGGTGGGTCTGGTGCTGGGACTAGGAACGGCGCTGCAGATAGGGGCTGAGGCTGGGGGCAGAGCAGGGCTGGGTGGTGCTCCCTCCCTGTCCCCCATGGGGGCTGGCCCAGGCCCAGCCATGCCTCCCTCAAACAGTCCTCTGTGCCCCCCAAGGGGGGGGGGCACACCCCACAGTTTGGGGACATCTGGGCTAGATCCAGTCTCACTGAAAACAAATGAAAGTTTTGCATTGACTTCAATGGGTACAAGACTATCATGTAGGCACAAGGCAGTTAATTTTTGTTTAGCTAATGCCAAGGGTTAACAAGGGGAAGTGACTGGCCTTGACAACACCCCCCCCCCACTCAAAAAGCTCCCAGGAGCATTTTATAATTCCACAAACAGATGGGGAAGGGTAAAGAGGTTGAGGGAAACTCTTACAAGCATAGGAGTCTGGAATTCTTTGGGACACATGGAATTTTTCAATCAATCTCAATAAGATGCTGAATGCCTTATCCAACATTAAACACAAACACTACACACTAAATCTGTCCAAAACAGAATAACTCTAGGTAGAAACCACTGCAAACTAGATCAAAATGACTTGTTTGTTTGTTACTGAATATACTCCACTAAACATTAATTCCTAAATAGCTAGAGAGTGGGGGATGAGACAGTGATGCACTCAGGAGGTTGTGGCAAAAGGAAATAGTTTAAAAACAATTTGCTTCAGGCTTGAAAAAAATCCTGAAACAAGCTTCTACAAATGCAACTACTATTAAAATTATTAAGCTAAACCTCTCATCTTCTGACCTGGGCAATTTCTCCCCCACCCCAGAATTAATCTTAGTAAAAATGATTAGGTAGGGTTATTTCGTCGTGAGTAAAGAGGATTCAGATAGGATGTGACTGAAGTATTTAAACTAAGTAAGACTTTTTAGAAAATGAAGCAGGTGATCTATTTTATGTCAGCAGACAGACTGGACCTAGGGACAGATATAAGTGAAGGGGGAATGTATGGAAAATGACTTTAAGGAAGTATTATCTTACTGAGTGTAGTAAGTAAGTGGAGTTAAGCTATAAGTATGTGAAAGCAGTATTAATTACATTTGAACCCTTCGCTCTTTCTGAGGGATCAGGAGGGAGTGTCTCACTAATCATGCTTCCCCACTATAATGGGCAATGGGTTTTCTTCCAACTTCTGGCACCAAAAAAAATAAATGAAGAGAAAACAAGAAAATTTTTATTTAAAAATATGTCTAGACTAGAGATGGTAATGAAACAGCCCTTCAGCTCATTTTTTGCTTCTGATCCTACATAACCACACTCTATGGAAAAAGCTGCATTTATTTTTTAAAAAAATTGGATGAATCCAGGTCTTACAGTATTTTAAACTTAATTATTCTGTAGAGTAAAAAGGTATTCTATATAAATAAAATAAACATCTGAACTGGGGCATCTGAAAGAGTCTCTTTTAGACTTGTCCTAAATATTTTTGATGTTTTATTCCCTGTCTATATTTGTTTCTACTGTGGTACCATAAATTATTAGATTCATTTTAAAAAAAGTGCAAACAACCAGAACATCAAAGGCTCCCATGGGAGCAGAGGATATTCAGCACCTTGCAGGATAGGGCCCTGAGTGAGTTATTTAAAAGGGATATAATGTGAGCCAATGATTGCAATGGATAAATCTTCCTTAAGTAAAACAAACTCTTACTATAATAGTCTCTCAGGGAGGGAAATATCAAACATAGTTTAAGTTAAATGAGCACAACAAAGAAGCGATCACTAAAATAATATTCCTGGAAAGGCTTTAAAAAAATCCACTATTTGGCAACTCATATTTTTATTAGATGGGTATATTAGTTTAAAAAAAAACTACGTCTACTCAGCAAACCACTCAGCCCTATGTTGTGCTACATTGCAAAGCATATTTATCCCACAAAGAGCCATTCGCAAACTGCATTGTCGTTTTCCAAATAAAAGGAAAAGAAAGGATTTCAAAGATATTTGAGTGGGTTATTTCATCCCATCACTACAGAGCAAGTGTAGCACGTTCTCTCTGTTTTAGAATAGAATAGCACAGAATACAAGATGTAATTAAAATATTTCCTTTATCAAACGAACGAGATCTTATAAAACAATTAGCAGATAATTCAGGCTTGAACCTTCTTGCTTTATTCAAGGAAAATTTTCCACTAAAGTCAATGAAGAATTTTGTCTGTGTAAAGCATGCAGGATCGGATCCGTGGATGGAAGTTCTCAGTATTACAAGTACATACAATTGCATCTGCACAGGAAGACCCATTGTGCCCACACAGAAAACCCACTGAAGTCACAACACACTTTTGCAGATTATAATACTAGCCTCACATAAATAAATCCAAGCAGCCCATCTGATTTTTAGTTGTGTCATGCAAATAAACTAAATCCTGTATAGTAAATAACATGCACTTTTTTTCCTTCATATCCAAACAACAGATGTGTTAAACAAACAAACAAACACCCTACCCAACTTTCACGCAGGGCTTTTGAAAATTAAATGAAAAGGAAGTGTTTTAGGGCTATTTATGATGATAGTGTCCTTTAAAGACTGGTATGGAAATGGATAATTACACAAAGCACTTTTTTCCTAATTGGAAAAAAAATGAAGACAATCTTGAAAAACTACTCTAGAAATCCCGTGAGATGACGACATAGGCAGGAGCTAAGAATTTTTGCTCCTGTAAGATTTAAAACAAAACCAAACCCAAAGCAAGTAGATTTTGAGTCCAACATAGAGATCTATTAGGAGATGCAGCAATAAACAGAAACTGTTGTTAGACTTTACAAGGTGGTGTGGATCCAGGCATTGGTTCTCTATTACTAAATTCAAAGTTCAGGATCAAGCCAAGACAAAAAAGCTTTTCGGGATACCCAGCCACTAAAAATGTTTGTGTATAGTTATAGTTAAACAGACAAAACAAAAAAAACCCTAAACGCTAGAAAGTTGGAACATTTGCACTTGAAGCTTCAACATCAACAACCTTAACTTAGTCACTGACACCCATTTTCTCTCCACCTGCAGGCTAGAGATCCAATCCCAAACTACCTCCTCTGTAAAACAGATGAACCAACACCAAAAAAGCTGCCACATAAAAGAAATGCAAGTCTGCTTTGTGTATCAGAATTGCATAGTTCTTGGCTTTTGACATACTACGTAAAGCACAAATCTAGGGTATACTGATTACAGGAGAATTTCTATTCTGCATTTTAGAAGGATGCATGATGTGGAATCTGGAACCAGTACATATGGAGCAGAAGTATACTTCTAGCCTGATCTGGATGGTGTAGTGTCAGACATTTGCAGGGGAAATGAAGTACCCTGGAGCATACAATATAGGGAGAGTGCATGGAATACAGTGGAGTCTCTGTTCCACATCAGGGTGTTGTACTGGGCATGGAAGATGGAGGAGGTGAAGCCTCTGGCTCATAAATGAATGTAATATGCAAGGTGCTGGCATGTGAACCACGAGAAGCAAGTTGGGTGGAGTAGTCAGCCAGAAACAGAGCACAGGCAGGGGCAGTGCCACTGACCCATACTGGAAAGCCAGGATAGTGGGCAGGAATACAAGGGTAGTTTACAATGGAACCTTAATTGCAGTTGCAACACAACCTTTAGTGTTTTGTTTATTTTTACCACAACATTCTGTTAACTTTTTTTTTTAAACCCACATACTGTCAAACTATCACAGAATTCATAGTTTTTCTTCCTTAATAGTCACATCACATTTCCATGCCCACCGATCTCAAACATCTTAATCTTGCTTAAGATTTTTTCAGACCTGTCTTTCATTACTAGAGCTAACGAATGTTACAGACTCCAGTGACATAGCCAGCAGAACTTAAATTGGTGTTATTTCAAATGCGATTCTTGTGATTTCACAAAACTCCACTGGCCAATCCTCTGGAGCTTGTACCACTCTTCAGGCCTCTCTGAGTATGTCAACACTGCAGCGGAGAGTGAGCTTCCCAACCTGGCTAGACAGACTCCTGCTAGCAGGGCTTGAGCTAGCGCACAAAAACAACAGTGTGGATGTTGTCGCACCAATGGAGGCTTAGTCTAGCCACCCAAGCTCGGCCCCACTGGGTCAGAGCTCGGGTGGCTAGACAGTCTCCATCAGTGCAGCAGTGTCCACACTAAAAGAAAAGGAGTGCTTGTGGCACCTTAGAGACTAACAAATTTATTTGAGCATAAGCTTTCGTGAGCTACAGCTCACTTCATTGGATGCATAAAATAAATTTGTTAGTCTCTAAGGTGCCGCAAGTACTCCTTTTCTTTTTGCGAATACAGACTAACACGGCTGCTACTCTGAAATGTCCACACTGCTGCTCTTAGTGTGCTAGCTCATGCCACGCTAGTGAAAGTCTTTCTGACCAGGCTGGGACGCTCACTCCCAGCTGTAGTGTAGACATACCCCACGAAGTCACAAGCTCCACAGGCATAGACTGTTGGGATAAGCTCCTCTAACATGGCGTTCACAGGATTTATTTACCAGGTTTCTGATGGAAGTTACAATACATCCCTGTATAAGTGCATGACAGAATTCCCAACATTAAAGGACTCTGAACATGTGTAACTTTAGTATACTGGTCCAGTGCACAAGTTCTCTTTAAGGACTTATGCACAAGGCCAATTTCAATTTTACAAAGTAACCAATTTTTTAAAAAACTACAAGAAACAATAGTTCACTTTCCCATCAAAAACATACCCCTATTTTTCTGTGTCCCATAATTCTGAAGTGATTTGTCCAATTAACTTCCAACTTAAAAATAAAAAAGAGCTCTTTTTGGGGGGGGAGCGGGAAGGGAGACAGGCACATAGCAAGAGAAGTTTCATTCTTACAGGTGTCTCAAGACAGCAAAAAGGGGTCAAAAGTATGGCCTAAAATTAAAACTTTCAATTTTAATTATGGAGTTGCTACTGTGACTAATATTGTAAAGTCAGATTTATTCTGTGGTAAGTTTTATATGAGATCAATTTTAACATCAAGGTTACAGATTCAAGCACACAACAAGCAGGATATGCGAAAGTTAAGCTTCCCATAGTAATCTTAACTTGCCACCTTGCACATGCAGCTCTGTGCAACTTTTCTAAAAGGCAATCCAGTAGTACATGTTCAGAGTGCAAAACTGAGCCTCAGACACATTAAGGTTACATTGGCTAGTACAGTGGTTCTCAGACTTCTGTACTGGTGATCCCTTTCACACAGCAAGCCTCTGATGGCGACCCCCCCCTTGTACATTAAAAACACTTTTTTATATATTTAACACCATTATAAATGCTGGAAGTAAAGCGGAGTTTGGGGTGGAGGCTGACAGCTCACGACCCCCTGAGGGGTCCCAACCCCCAGTTTGAGAACCACTGGGCTAGTAATTCAAGAGAGTCCACGTGTAATGTGGCCAAATTAAAATCCTAGCATACTGAGAAAAGTCTTTATGGGAAATGGCGGGTTTTTACTTGATGCAGCTGCTCTACAAACATGATCCCAGGGACCCACATACCTGCTGCAACACCTATGAGATGATTCATGGCCAATGGATCGACATCATAATGGATCCAGTGGTCATCCTCTTATAACTTTCCCTAGCACCTTCTAAACAACTTTTAGGACTGGTCTTGGTATACATGGTCCTGGCTCAGCGTGGGAGGATGGACTAGATGGCCTCTCGAGGTCCCTTCCAGCCCTACGTTTCTATGTGGAGATCCTAGTTCCACTGTTTAGGGGACAGAGTCCCACAGTACATCCACTCCACAGCCATCTAACTCCCTTCAACAGATCCTCTCAGGTCCTACTGCTTTCGGAACCATCAGCACCCCTTCACTAATGAATTAATATTAACCAAACAGAAACCAAGCTAACAATACCCATATAAAGAAAAAGGTACCATCCACTAAAAGCTGAACAAAGGCAAATTAACACTGGTCTGGCATTATTGCTGCTGAACCTCTGCACTAGTGCACCCTGTGGTCCTGAATGACTGATCATACCAAAAAATAAGCATTTGAAAGGGTAGGAGGTAAAGCTGGTTTCAATTCCCTTGATTTTAGGGCTGTCTATACACTGGTTTGTTCTCTAGTGTAAATTACACTCACTACAAATGGCCTCCAGGAGCGATTCTGGTATCTGGGAATCTCGGGGAATGGGGATGCCCAGGCTATGCCTTCTTTATAACGGCCATACCCCAAACCTTCAGCCAGGAAAGTGGGAGACATAGGACCTGCCATGGAGGTTCTAAATCATTCAATATGACTAATTAAGCTAATTCAGGACTATTTTGTGATGCTGGAGCTGCACATGCAGCTTAACATACCAATGTATCAGGCGCTATGAATTATTTAGAGCAATACCAGCAGCCACTATAGTCCAGACTGTACTGAAGTTTCCATTTTAAGCCCTGATCCTGCAACAGGATCTGTGCTGGGGAATCTCTGAGCCTATGCAGAGTCCCATTGACTTCAGTGGAACTCTGTATGGGCACAGGGGTCCAGTCATGTGGATCTTGTTGTAGGACTGTCCCTGATCTGTGCTTTTTAGGATTCTGTATATTTATTGACTCGACCAGTGTTAGGAAGTGCCGTTTCCCTGCCTTCCAAACAAACATATCTGAAAGACAACTATCAAATATTTGTGTATAAACAAAAACCCAGGAAAAAAACAACTACTTTGAGACATCCTTGCTTTCAATCATTTCACTTCAATCTAATTCAATTTTAAAATAAAACTAAGCAAGTCATTAGTAATAATCACTTTTGATAGTTTGGAAAAAACCCCTTCAAAATATTTAGCTTTCAAAAGTGTTTAACAACACAAACCAAAAGAGCCGCATCTGGCAACCAGCAGGATTTCAAAATATATTAAATGGTATTTACATAAAAGTGAGGCTTTTGATACAGTACGACAATCACAACTTTTACAGCCAGGAGAAACCTTTAACATATAAGAGAAATGATAAAAATTAAATTAGAACTGTATCAAGGGTCTGGCAAACCACCAAAAAGCCAGGAAATTCCGAGTTAATGCTGACACTCCTTTCTTGACTGTGCCTAAATATAGTACTATGTAGTATATTGTATGGTAAAAATTATTTACTGCTCAGAGAACTTTGCAATCGTGTGATAGACTACAGCATGTTGTTAATGTGAGTCTGAATCTGTGTCCATACATTTCCGAGTTGGCAATATAAGTCAGAATCTTGATGTTATTTTAACATAGTTTGTGAAAACATTATTTTATTAAGAATATCAATGGACATTGACTTCAATGGGCTACGTATCAGGCCCTTAATACCCATAGGAAGCCTTTCAAAAGCATTTATAATTATGCTGATTATTAGGCCAATTTATACAAATTCAAAAGGTCTTATAGAATACTCTTTACACAATCTATTCAGAGTCAACAACTTGTAAAACAACAAATAAACCATAGAATTTTGGGGGGAATCTGATGTCTTAAGAGATCTATAATGGAAGAAAAAAGCCGTTCACCTTAGTAGTTGGCCAGTTTGATTTTTGGCCATTTTGGGCCAAAAATATAGATGTTTGGTGGCCTACATAAAATGAAAGGATGGTCTCAGTCCAGGGTCCAATAGACAGCTGTCCATGTTACCATTGAGAGTCTTTGCTGGCTTCTCAGCAGTAAGCCAAAGGATTTAACTGAATGGACCGGAGACCAATCTAGGAGGTCTATGGTTTGGTATCACTGTTCTTTGGAAGGGGACTTTTGTCTTCCTAGCCGTAAATCTGGCATTTTTCACAGGCACTAAGATAACATAAAATTTTAAAGAAATCTACAACACAGGCCCTTCTCATACCCTTCCACTTCTAAAGCCCTGAGAGCCAAAGGTAGGCGAGCAAAGACTACAATTTCTAACAAATCGTCCTGTCAGGGTAACAGTGTTTGCCACCCTCACAAACTTGTGGATATCCTGAGATCCAAATTCCACAAATGCCTCACAGCTACTCTACAGGCCCCTTTTTCCTTGTGGCAGCACAGCTTCCAATAGCAGCCAGGATGTACCTAATCCAATCCTTCCATACAGAGAGCAATCTGACAGCTTGGAAAGGGCATCCGTATCATTTACTGGATCAGTCCCAGCATTAGCTAGCATAGCGAAATTCCTGGTTGTTTACAAGAGATATTACCCCTGTGGAGCATTTCCTCTTTCTTGGTTCCACCCCCTCTCTAATCAGGCACACCCCCTAACACTACAGAGCTCCAGACACCATGATGGTTCAACCTCTTCTCCGTCTGACAGAAGTCTGGATAAGAGCAGGTTTTCTGCCACTTTGATCATTTCCTGTAGCAAAATGTGAAGGGGATGGTAAGATCCATTCCTCCCCCCCCCCCAGTTTTGCAAATAGCAAGGATAGCCTTAAATACCTTAAACCTTACTTACTTTTCATTTATACTTTTGTGGCTAGTTTACAGGTTCTCCTGCAATTTTTACGTTTGTTGAAAACAATAAGCAAATTGCTCTTAACTTCTATGCCTTTTCAGTTACTTATTTAGTCAAACTGCATTATAATGGAGAAACAAACAAGGTAACTGTCAACCTACAGACAATATGAAAGCACTTTTTTCCCCTTTAAAAAACCCTCTATTTTTTAAAATAAATTGAATCTTCATCTGGTGGCGATAGCGTTATTTTTGGCTGACATGATGTTCCTTGCACAGTGAGCTTCAAAAAAAATGGGTTAACCCTTTTATTCAATGTACTAGTAGAATAGATCTGCTATAAATGGGACATAAACTGCCTTAAAAATTAAGTTTGCTGCTGTCAAATAACATTAAGGCCCTGATCCAGCAAACACTCTCACACACCTGACTTGACATTGAAATCAACAGCACTACTTGTTTCCATAGAGCTAAGCACAAGAGTAAGTATTTGGACAACTGGGGCCTAAAGTATGAAATACAAAATCAGGTGATAATCAAAGACCCTCTGTAATGGCTATCTACCTACAAAGGTGGAAGGAAAAAAAAACCCAAACCAAATCACCCTCACCACACAGAGACACACACACCCATATAGAAATACTTCCTTCTATGACTCATTTTCTCTGACTTGGAAAATCCAAAGGGTATCAACAACATAAATACATTGCTGGAATACTTCCTCCTATACCAGACTTGACTATTCCATGATAATGATCACAATATATGTTAATTTTTTTTATAAACATGAGACTAAATCTTTTTTTTTTTTAAATATTCTACTGCTTTGTAATTAAATCATGCTTTTTCCAGCTGAAAAGCTGCCATTTTTTTGATTCCTCATTAACTCCATGCACAAAAAATATCTGTTTGTATCAGTTCTTATCAAAAGTCTTCCCCCCGCCCCCCAAAATTTTTTACATTCCAAGTGTGTGAATCCATTTTCAGGGATATACTCTGAACTCAATCCATAGGCATGCAGTTCCCTTTGCCATCGGGGAAGTTCTGCTATGGAACGAAATTAGTACATGGCCTACCCTGAGTATTTTGAGAGGTGTTTAAATAATTAGTTTTTAAATTTATGGTAAATTATTTTTGCCAAGTTACTGATTACATTTTTTTTAAATCTCCACTAATGAAAATCATGACCCTGACAACTGTATTTCTTAGATTTTATTCCCAGGTTTCATTTAACAGTGAAACATAATTCACGCCTCACAAGAAAAAGCAATCTAGAGCAGCACATTTTACTACAGAACGTCTAGAAAAACTAAATTCTTAAGTAAGTTACATCAGTACATCACAGAGAGTGGAGAAAACTCTGTGGCATTATTGTTAAAACTAAAGAAATATACTAAACCACTCAAAAAAAAATCTTACCGCAACAAAATCGACACTATTATGATTAATAATAAATATATTGCCTTTCATATTCCGAGGTAATAAGAAGGCTTTACTGTGTTTCATATAACTTCACTAACAACATATAAACGCATCAAAATGAGTCTAAAGTATACAGCAATGCCAATAATTATCAAGTTCACACATCAAAAGACGCTTTAGGACATTACTTTTCTGTCAGTTACACTACAGAGCTGCCCTTCAGAATCCTTGGCTTTTTATATCTGGAAGCAGGCCTGGGAAATTTAGGTCATAGCAAATTAAAATAAATTAGAGCTAGATGATACCACCTAGACACATGCACAAAGGGGACCCTCTGAAAGATGTCTCAGGGGAGGGAGAAGCTGGTTGGAGGCGGTTGCTGCCTTCACAGCACCATTCCTACAGATCCTACAGTCACCTCTCACTTGGTCAAGGGTCAGTGCTAAAGAAAAGGGTGGCGCCCACTTCTCATCCCCTATCCCTCTTCACGGAAGTTAGCCAAAAAAGATAATACCTGCTGAGACTTATCTTTTCCCCTGAACCATCTCTCCTTCAGCCCTAAGGGTGGCTGTAATCGGGGGAGGCCCTAGTAGCTTAGTTTTAATGGAGGCAGGCTGCTATGAAGACAAGGAAGGGCCATATAAATCACTGACAGTACAGCGGCCCAGCAACTCCATATAGAAGCCCCGGCCTGCTGTGGGCTCCCCAGGGCCTCCAAAACCATTCCTGAGAAAGACAAACCCTGCCATTCTAATGGGAATGTTCATGTGGGGAATCTGAGGGAATCCTCATGGAGATTTCCTCCAAGGGAGTTTCCTCATGTGGGCTCTTCCTGGGGGGAGGAGGATTATCTGAGCCAAAATTAGAAAGTTACGCCTGAAGAAACCATCAGATTGCATTAAGAGGGTTTACACTAGAGTTATATAGATGCAGTCACCGATAGCTGTGTTGCATAAATGACACAAAAGAAAGCAGTAACTTAGTGAGGAATACACAAAGACATTAAACTCAGGGCTGCTCCTCCAAAAATAAAAATCCTAGCCACAAAGTTTGCTGAACTCAAATTAGTTTCAATGAGGAAAATACCCTAATTTCAGGATCCACTGAATTTCAGAAAGGAAAAAACTATAGCAAACATCCTTCCAAACCCAATGAAATGCTGTACAAAGAGATACATATAATCTCATCTAAAAAAAAGCTCAAACTGTTAGGGCCTAGTGAATCAAGTGATCTTTTTCTTATGTTTGAAGCTAGGAAAATAAAAGCACCATATCTGCCACCAGCCTTTAAACAGTGATGTAATAGGAAGACACTTCAATAGTCTAGGACGGTTTATATTCTAATGCAGACATCAGTTTTACTTCTTATTAAACAAATACAATAGTCTATGGCAGTGGTCCAAAACATGGTAGTCATATTTTAAGGTCCAGTTTTAGACAATTACTGTACAATTCTACAGTACTACAGTGGGATCATAGGGCCTGATCTTGCAAACCTTTATGCACAAAGCAGGCCCAATGAAATCAATGGGACTTCATGTGCAAGTAAAAGTTTGCAGGAATATGTGTTCCTACCAAAACTTACAGGCTTAACTCATTAGAATCCATAATCCAACAAAAGCAAAAATACACAGTAAAACTTCTCAAAGACTACATGAAATTTACTTAACTTGACAATATAGATTGCAAACCCTCCCTGTGCCACCCAGAACCAACAACCACTTCTTTACAAGTGTTTGATCTCTACACATAATAGAGTCCAGCTTTTAAAAAAAATAGACTAATTCAATGGATTCTCTTTTGAGAGGAGGAACAGGAGTGGGGAAAACAGAGGCAAAAAAGTATTTGTTAGAATAAAATAATTGAATTCAAGTCTGCATGCTGCTCTGTCTAAATTACAGTTGCATTTGTACCAGGCATTCCCTGGGGAAAGTGACATACAATGCAAACAGGCCTAGTTGTTCAATTATTCAGGTTTTAAGAGATTCACAGAAAGACATCTGAGAAACATAACATTTTAATAGATGAAATAAATACTCCAGTACATGCAAGATAAAAACTGACATTGGAAAAAAATTAAAAATCATTTTAGTTATAGTGTAATTTTTTGTTTGTTTAAACACTCACAGTAGCTTTTCCCCCAGTTTGGAAATCAACAAGGAAAACATAATCACAATCTCCACTCCTGCACACCAAATGCACTTCTCTAACCTAACACTTGATTCAAAAGAAATTAGATCCCCCATTCTCCCCACTCCCACCCCAAAAGTAGTTACATCCATCATCTAGGTGGTGTTGGTTTGTTTTTGTTTTTAATACATGAAAACTGAGGTAACTTCTTTTTCCTGCACAACTAAACAGTGGAATTTAGAAGGGAAATTTTGGAAGACAAGACAAGACAAACTTTAAAAACCGCACCCAGCGCGATTAAAGCTTTTTAGATTCCCCCACCTCCTCAGGTATAAAACTTTTTTGACTACCTTTTGTTTGTATATAGACCTTACTGATTGATGGAAATATATTTGTAAATAATTACTCAATTACAAAAATCCCTAAACTGGCCACTAATTATTTTGACCACCTCTTCTTGTGTATATATAGTTTAAAGTATGTTGCTGCTGTGTTCCCTCACCACATAAAATCAAAGGATTGGGCTCATCTAAGCAAATTCTTTGGTATACAAAAACTAGGGCTTGGGGAGGTGGGATATTATTTTCCTTTAGCAATGACTGAGATCTAAACGGGGGTGGAGGTTAATTCACAGAATTGGAGTTCACTGGCGGTAAAGTCCTGGGAGAAGATCGTTCTCTTAGTGCCTGAGATAGCAGGTTGCAACCTTCTGAGACGGCGCAAGCCGAGTTCCTCAACCTTTCCCTATAATCTGTCATTTGGTGCTACTTTCTGGGTGTTGGGCTATATCCCTGAGGCATTGGGTCAGGAGCACGCAAGCAGATACCACGCTCATGGCCCCTCCTAGAATGGCAGTTTGCACAGCTTTGCCCTCTGGATTAATGGTGGCAGCTTTACCCAAAAACTGGGGCTCAGTGGCAAAGCCCACCAGAGCATAGACAGATTGCACCAAGGGTCCACTGAACAAGACGCACCGGTTCCTGGTCAGCTCACTGGGTGAAGTCTTGACCTCCTTGACACATGCCAGGAGGGCAGAGGCGCTGGTGCTCATGCACTTGACGCTGAGTTTGAACTGCTCCTTGGCAAACCTATCCTTGGATTTCTCACTGGCCAAGACACAGGCATCTGTCAGGAATTTCAAGTTCTTGGACATGTTCTGGGAAACCTCCAGCAGGAGCTGAGGGCTCATGTCTGCCAAAGGGGTGTTTTTTAAGATCCCACAGCCGTGCTCCACCTCATGCCTGCATCTGGTCACCTTGTAGCGATCCACCAAGCCGGGCAAGGCAGGCTGAGCCCCTGGGGTCTCCACAGCAGCCAGGTAGGCAGCATGGGCAGAGCACTCAGTGAGGGAGACCACCAGGTCCCCCATCTCCACCAGGCTGTCCCCCACTTCCCCGAAGCGCCCCATGTTGAGCTGGCTCTGGACATCGTGGGTCAGGATGGAGAGCCCCTTGGTCCTAGCAATGATCGTGTCCCTGCACTTCTCGAAGGACTCCCCGAAGACCGAGAGGCTCTCGGTGTTCACCGGCCTGGTCTCGCTGGACAGCAGGAGCAGATCCGCCACCAGTTGCATCTTGATCTTGCAGTGGTCGCAGATTGAGACGAGTTTCTTCCTCTGCAGCGAGCTGCTGCTGGGGACGGCGCTGCTGGACACCTCGCTAATGGACTTGCCAGAGCCACCGCTAGCCATCGCGCCGGGGGGGCACTCGCATGCCGCTTGCGACCCCACTGCCACCGCCTCTCCCGCCGCCCGAGCAGTCCCGACTGAGCCCGGCAGGATCTTTCTGCCTTTTCCGCACCATCATTCCATTAATCTCCGCGAGTAAAAAAAAACCCTCTGGGCGCCGGGGCTGGGGCTGCTGGGAGAGGGTGGGTGGAAAACAAAATCCTCCCCACTTGCTCAAGCCCCGGCCTATCCCCTTTGCAATGCACTGGCTAGACCTCCGGGCCAGCGGCGGGCTGCTGCTCTGGGGGAGCCACCGGGTCCCTTCTCCGCATGATCTTTTTGTTTTTTTTTTTTTAAATTTTATTTTGCACGCTGATCTGTGCTGTGGGGGTTGGTTTGCTTCCCGGCAGCGGGATTTTGCAAAGTTCCCTCTTCCAGGTGAATGAATCACGGATGCAAACCAGTTTACATGAATTAGACAAGAAACATCCAACTTATTACCGCTTAACTCCTTCAAAACAAAAACCCCACTGGTCCGAAAGGAGGCGACTGCGGACCATGTGCTCCTCCTTTACATGCCCCCGAGAAGTCAGTCGCAGGCGGCGGCAGACCCGCATCTCCTGGTATCAGGAAGCGCAGCCGAGGGTGTGGCCGGGTCGCTCCGCACGAGCCCGGGAGGAGCCGGGCACAGACTTAGTGCTTGTGCCGCTGGGATCTCGAACCGTTTGCAGTGCCCACACCCCAGCTCGGTGCAACGGGGGAGGGGAGCCAAAGAGCCACCGGATCCGGCTGCGGGCGGGGAAGGAGGGATCCTCTCCCCTTCCCTCTGTGGCTTGCCTCACGCCTTCCTCCCTTGCTCATGCATCCAGCCGCCCCGAGCTCGCTCCCTGCCGCCTGGCTCCATCCCCTCCTCTCCGCGGGCCCTCCGGACGTGGGCGCATCCGATCCGACTCCCCGGTGGCCTCTGGCTGCCGCGGCACGAACTTAGACTCTCCCCGCAAACAAGGGTGGTGGCTCCGGGCTGCAGCAGCGGTAGATGCTGCGACCCGCTCGGCCTCGCTCTCCTCCTGCCATTTTGCCGGCGGAATCACCAACTTCCAGGGAGGAGGAGGCGGGGGGGGGGGGACAACCCTTCGGCCGCCTTCTCCCCGCCGATTCCTCTGCCCGGGCCCTAAAACAAACTACCGGGAAGAGGCGGCTGCTGCGGATCTGCCAGCCAGACGCTGCATGGCTCTAAGGGAGGCGGCTTGCTGCGCCCACTCCTCCCTCCCCGTTGCCTTTGCTGTAACCTCACTTCAGCCTATAGAAATCTTTTGTGCGGTGTCACCGCCCTCCGTTCAAATCCTGCCCTCCCCCCTTCTGCGCTCTCCCCGCCCGCTGCTTGACGCTCCTCCCAGGGAAAGGGGGCAGCAGCGCCTTGCCGTGGCCGGCCCCATCCCATTCATCCGCCGGGCTGCTGCCCCGGCGGCGCGCTCTGCACAGCAATGGCTCCAGACGCTGCTGGTTTTAACATCCCCCCGCCCGGGTCTGTCGCTGGTGCATCAGGCGCTTTCCTGGCTAGAAGCAGGTTAACGTGATCCCTAGGGAAGGCGATTAAAAAGGAGGTGGTAGATCTTAATTTATGAATCAAGCTCAAATAAACACAAGAGGGAGGAGATTAAAGGGACGGCAGGACAGCAGGAAAATGAAATACACAAGGGAAGGGGGCTTGCTTGCCTCATGAGATCAGCCTGTATGGATTGGCTTATGGTTCCTCCCTGACCTCTTAGGTGAAAGCACATAATATGCAAGACAGTCATATTAGTTGGAGATGGAAAAGATACTATGGTGAAAAAAGACAATTGATAGAAAAAAAACCCCATTCCCCCACCCACACGCAAATTGACCAGTTCACAAAGACGACTGTGTCAGATGAATATAGCAAAGGCTCTGCCACAGGTACATGTACAGTTCCCTTGCTGCAGATTTCCACGTCGGAGTGATTAATTCTATCTGCAACTACAGTACTGCTACTCTGAGTAGGAAGTTTTTAGTGGGAGTTTGATATGCCCATTAAATTTCCAGCATTATCACAAAGTGTTCTGCATTATACAATGAAGTAAAATACTTTGCGCAAACATGGTCTAAAGTTTAATAGTATATCAGGTTTGCAATATAGAATGCAATTTGTGAATTAATAAATTGCAATAGAAGAATCTGGTTCATAGTTCAGTTAATATTGTAATAATTTATTGAAAACTTTTCATTTGGGTTATTATGTTGTAATGGGTTGGACCCTGTCAAGTCAGTTTAGGACCCAAAATTAGTTTTTATAAAAGGTAGGTGTTGTAAAACCAAATATAAATAGAAAAAATCGACTGTATTGATAATGCCAATTATTACCTTTTTCTGTTTATATCTAAACTTCCACTGCACTGTTTGCAGTGACCTTGTGCATTGGCCGAGGCAGGGACAAATTTGAATCCTATTTTGGTCTGGTGTGAAAATGAATTTTGGTGTTCTCCTTACATTTGTGCACATCACATTTTAAAGATCTGTTGATATTTGTCAGAACTTTTTCACTGGGAAGGCAGGATCCTGCTTCTGATGACTTTAAGGGTTTTTGGAAGGGCTGTAAGAAAAAAACTTTTTTCTCTGGCTGATTTCCTTTCCAGAACATATCAAGGGCAAAATAAGAAGATTCTTGGCATAACATCTCATCCAATACAAGAAAGTTTTGGAGGCAATAGAATTAAGTCTTAAATAAGAATAAAATGAAAATTATTTATTTTAAAGATACAACTGTTTGTCATATTTAATGGGACATTTCCATAGAAAATTTACATTTTAATGAAATGGTGATGAATGATGCAAAATATTTGAAGTCCATAGGTCTGATTCTCAGCTATTACACCATTTTTATGCTAGTGTAATTCTGTTGAAGTGACTGGATTTCCGGCATAAAACTGGTGTAATGCAATGGAGACTCAGACCCAAAGTGTGACCACAGCTTATGTTTTTATATATTTTGCTTCTGCTGTTAACTTAGCAAAGCAAGGGTTAAATAATAATATTAATATTTTGACTTCTTTCGTATCACTTTGACTTTCCTATAAATCAAACTCCTTGTTATATATGTGCATAATTTATTTCGCAATGTAACGAAGGCTACCGGATACATAAGTCTAACTCAACACATAGGGCCTGATTCTCATTTAGACTGAAGTCCTTTACATTTATACTGCCAGAGTGGTGTGGCCTTGGTTTAAAGGCAAATCAGGCCCATGCTGTACATCTGCATTCTTGACCCAGCAGTTTTTATCAACTGCCAGTTACCGCTTTTTGAAAAGCTCTATAACGGGTGGCCAAACTTACTGACCTGTCAAGCCACATATGACAATCTTCAGAAGTTTGAGAGCCAGGGCACACCTGCCAGAAGTTGGGGCTTTAGGACCTCAGGAGGCCCTTGCCAGGGCTCGGGGTTTCAGCCCTGTGGGGTTGAAGCCCTGAGACCTCCCCTCCCCACTGGGCAGAAGCCCCTATCTCACCACACTGCTGCAAGGCTGAGGTCCTGAGCGCCCTCCCCCGCCCCAGTCTAGTAGGTGGAGAATGGGGGGGCATGCGGGGCTACAAGAGCCACACTTTAACTGTAAAAGAGCTGCATGTGGCTTGGGAGCCACAGTTTGGCTACCCCTGCTCTATAAAATTGATTTCAAAATAGTCTGAAGCATAAGAATCAATGGCCAGATTCTGAATTAGTTTATATTTTCAAATATTTCCAGCCATACTCTTAAAGGAAAACCAGATATTTTACGTACTAAGATGGGCACCTATTATTTAAATATGAACTTAGGTAATTGTCGAGGGTGGCCAAGTTTGAAGAAGGCTTTGAAAGCTCATCTTGGAAGCTGTTTAGTCTCTGCACTGGCAGAAAGAACTAGTAGATGACCTGTTAGGTCTTCTCCATTATATTAAGTCTGCTTTGGCCATTCCTCCTCGGCCAAAGCAAACAGATCCTTGGGTTGGGTAGAAGCTCTGTACCATCTCCTATATCACCTTTCCTCCCAGCTGCCAGCACAAAGGACATGGCTGATCTTTATAATCCTGATGATTCCTAGCTGCTGGATTGTCCCATGGGGCCATTAGCAACCCACACCATTTAAAGCAGACAACCTTTAGGCTTCTTTAAGTTGCCCCAGAAGACTTGACCACTGCTCACTAGCCTCAGGATTGGTGATGAGCAAAAATAGCCAATGTTGCCCTTCAATGTGTTTTTGATACTCTGTCTCCAAATTACCATCTGTCCTTTACAGTGTATTTTTCCTCCCCAGTGACAGTTGATGTTCTGCTCCTCTGCAAATGAAATGTATGACCATGACCTACCCAGCTGATTTGATCTATTGCTAATCATAGAGCTGGGAGTATTTGATTAAGTGTGTCCTCTAATTTCTATACTAGGACATGCATAAATCTCTTGAGGCATCTGCTACTCAGTTCTTCCCATTGATGTGCTGCATCAGTGCCTCTGTAAGCACCATACATTCTGCACCACAAGCCAGATAGAGCGCAAGCATTTGTAGACACAGATTTCGATTGATCTTGCAACAGATTTGTTTGCTCAGATTTTCAGCAGTTGACTGAAGGCCCTATTGGCCTTTTTGCCTCACCTGATCATTTTTATCTGAGAGTGATGTTAGCAGGATGAACAACCATTCTGAAAGCAATTATGTTAGCAAGATGCACACCGTTCTGAACAAAGAAAGTGTTGCTGCAGAGCCGGTGCGGGAACGTGGACACTGTGTTTTGGGTGGGTCCAGAATATGGCAGTTCTTCACCCCTCTATGCACCCTCTCTTCATAGTGACAATGCTGGTTATTATAGCAGTTTTGGGGAAGATCATAATTTGAGTTTAAAGAATGTCTTATTTTAAGACAGATTTTCAGTAGGTATTAATAGGCTTAGCTCCAGTGACTTCAATGGGGCTACACCAATTTACACTAGCTAAAGATTGCTCCTTACATTTTTAGGATGCAATAGATGTATCTACCTTGTTTAAGATTAAACTTTTAAATGACTCAATAGTGTCTGTATGGGCTCTTTAGAAAGATCTCTGCACCGCTCTTCCAAAGAGAGCCTCTGCAGATCTGCTGGGGTCCACAGCTGTAGCGTTCAAAGAGTAACTCTAGGACATTTTTTAATAGTCCGTCTGACAAACTGGTCAACAAAGATATCATACCTCCTATTTTGTGCTTCCTAGCTTGATTATCAGACATGGAAATCAGATGGCAGTGCTTGAGAGATTCCACTGAGCATGTATGAGGCTCAAATGACTCTCAAGGCTAATAATTGCTTGCATAGCTACATTGGAAGGGATTAAAAATGCTTTTTAATATGGATTAGCAGTGTGTGGGAGGCTGACTCACTTGTGTGAGCTCTTCTCTTTGGCCACTTTCATGCTTCCCTTTCCTTGTGCTTAATACAACAACAAAAATGAAAAGTTTTAATTAGCTGCGTGGAGTTTTGTTTCCTGAGTCTTTCGATCATGTTATAAAGTTAAAAGAAAAGGAGCACTTGTGGCACCTTAGAGACTAACCAATTTATTTGAGCATAAGCTTTCGTGAGCTACAGCTCACTTCCCGATGAAGTGAGCTGTAGCTCACGAAAGCTTATGCTCAAATAAATTGGTTAGTCTCTAAGGTGCCACAAGTACTCCTTTTCTTTTTGCGAATACAGACTAACACGGCTGCTACTCTGAAACCTGTTATAAAGTTAATTTCTCTAGGTCACCTTGGGCTTCCGTATTGCAGAAACTTGAACTTTTTTATTGCTTTATAGAAATGTGAAAGAAAGATTGATTTTCCAATGTGACAGATATGGAGATGCTATTTAATAATCTAAGAATATTGAGATATAACAATTTGATGAATTGTTCCCTGGTCAGTGAGGGGAGGGTATTATATATTGGGTATAGATGATAAGATTTTCCTGAATGAAGGCGCTCAGATAGTTTAATAGGGGTCTGTGGGAAGAAGAAATAGGAAGGCAACACAATGGCTCCCCAGATAAGTAACCTCTGACAAAACACTTGAGTTGGCAATTACAAGACAATGGCACTGGGATCCAGATTGAAATTATACAGCTGTTTTGCCAGGCAGGGAAGTAGAGATTAAAATGACATTAAACAGTTAAAAAGCCATTTTCAGAAGAAGACAGAAGCATGTGTGTGTGCGCGTGAGAGAGAGAGACAATTGTCAGAAGGACAGGCTAACTGACACAGAGAGAGGGTCTTCAGAGCAGTCTGAAAGAAATTGGATCTTCCTAGATCCAGGAAATGGTAATCCTTAGGGAAACACAGGCAAGTGTGTAGACTACTTTCTTGTTTTTAAGATCTGTTTTCTTTTACGTACTTTGATTCTAAATAAATAACACTTTAAGAAAGCTGTCTGGTCACTGGTTACAACTGTCATTGCTCCCTGAGCCTGAGGGAACACAATGGCAGGGTCAAAGCCTAAATCAGATCTGCTGAAGTAATCATGGTTGATACACCAGGGATTGCAACCCAAAGCCTGGTTTGAGAGCAGGAGAATCCCATGATTTCATCCCATGAGACATGATGGCCCAAGTCCTGAGACTTGGATTGGGGGTGCATTCAGAGAGACCAGGAGTCAGGGACCCAGTTAAACTGGTAACTGTGACAGTCAGCAAAATACAAATAACACAAATGTTATATCTTTGCACAAGTTTGATTTTTCATATTTTAAAATAATTTTATGTCTTTAGTTTTTGGCATAGTAGCAGTGTTCTTTAAAAAAAAAGACCTCATTTTTCACATTTGGAGCAACTTTAGTTTCATGCTGTATAATCAAAAGTTCTATTTGTGACATAAGAAAAATACAATTAAAGAAAAATATCAGCACCTTAAACATCACAGTTATGTTTGAAATACATTTAGCTCCTGTTGCTGCACATGACATCTAAGATTACTTTAAACTGAAAGAGATAGGAAGAAAAAAAAACTTTTTAATTTTGTGCTCTTTGTTTATTTGACACAACTTTGTGTATAGCTGTTTTCACTTTTTCCCATATATAGTCAGTTTCTCCCTACTGTTAGTGTGGGTCTTTCACACAGCAACAGAGAAAAGAAAAACATTTAATTAAAAAGAAAATGTAGATCTAAAATTGCTCTGCCACTCTTTGGAAGGCTGCAGCATACATTTTCTGCCCAATCTGAGAGCTCTACTGACCACCAGCTCATGTTTCCATCTTCCCTCCCTACAAGCCATTTCATGAGGCTAGCACCTAGGGGTAGGCAGAGGGCAAAGTGGTTCCTTGTGGCCTCTCTCTTCTTTTTGCACACCCAAACAGGGCCAGACACAATCTAGCATGCTTGTAGACACAGACTGGTTTGAAATTCCAAAGCACTTTATACAGTTGTGAATACCAGATTGATAAGAATGGTCCAGCATAAATAGGAATCCCAGACCTTCCCTTAAAACCATTAGGTCTGTTTTTGTTAAGATCAAAGTGTTCCGTACAAAATGTGCAGAGGCCCACCCTTCCTGGATTGCTCTTTTGGTAAATGGGTTGTGTCCTGCAGCTGTACAGCTCTGAAAGGTTTTTGGTTTTTTTAATGTATATCATCAGGCTGCTTTAATAGATGTTTTTCACATTATCATTGCAGGAATTCCCCAGTCCTACAATCTCCCCACATTGTGTGTGTTCTGTAAGGAGAGCTGCTAATAATTAGAGGTACCTCATTCTGGGCACCTTAACTCCCATTTAGTAGTCATTTACTCTGCAAGTAGTCCTACTAAAAATCAGTGGAACTCCTTGCAAAGTAAGGTACTACTTACTCTGAGTAAGGGTGCTAGAACTGGGCTGTAAATAACCTAAAACCAAACTGAAAAGGAGTACTTGTGGCACCTTAGAGACTAACAAATTTATTAGAGCATAAGCTTTTGTGAGCTACAGCTCACTTCATCGGATGCATTCGATGCAGGATGCGGAATGCATCCGATGAAGTGAGCTGTAGCTCACGAAAGCTTATGCTCTAATAAATTTGTTAGTCTCTAAGGTGCCACAAGTACTCCTTTTCTTTTTGCGAATACAGACTAACACGGCTGCTACTCTAAAACCAAACTGAGACTCTAAAATTAATTTAACTTGGAATGGGAAATTAGACTACAACTGGAGCCCCATCCAACATTCATTTCCCCTAATTCTTTCCTAACATGATAATCAGAATCTACATGATCAATATGTAGGTATAATCCATGAAAATTTGCAGTTGAAATAAAAGCAAATTTTACAGTGAGATTAACATTAACATGGATATTCTATAGCACTGCAGAGATTAAAGATAACAATGTCTAGCCCTACCGGGGCTGATTGAATAATGCAGCACTTGGACAAAATTTATATCCATGGAATTTGTGCCAGCTGGTGAAATCAATGGATTCCAGCAACAAAACTGGCACAGCACTTCCCCCAAAAGCTTGGCTTAGTCAGTCAGGATGCAATTAATTCATAGTGTCATTATATACATAAAATACATTACTGTGTATGTATGTGTATGGTTAATTGTAAAGATATGGTCAAGTCTAAACTCCAGATCAGTATAGCCCTGAATTTGGGAGAAATCAGTGACTGAATCAGAGCTTCATGCCTGGCTCAGACTATGATCCCAATCAACCCTAACTTTGGAGAAGTTTGGATTCAGTCCTGAATTTTGCAGCTTGAGCCTATATCTGGGCTCTGGCTAGCTGTGGCAAACAACATATCTGTTCTCTAAACCTAACCAATCTACTTAGTGTGTATTCTCACTTCATGAGTGAAATGGATTCAAGGCTCCTAAAGTGATACTGAGGTCATGGCTAGACTACAAACTTTTGCTGCTGCAAGTTATGTGGGCATAAAGCAACCACAGTTTGTTTATTACTTGTGTACATGTATACTTGGCTCCCCATGTTGATAGTGTGCATATTCACCAGGAGTGCTTTTGTTGATGCACCATGGATAGGTATCCCAGTGTGCAACTCATCTATGTTCAACACATTGTCTTTTAGGATGTTTTGGCAATGCATGGTGGGGCAGAAACGTGCAGGGGGGACTGGGAGCTAGAGGTTAACTTCCCAGCAAGCAACTTTCTCCATCCCATAATATCATCCATATCCAATCATTTAAAAAAAAATCTCACACATCCATGTAACCCTGCTTATTGTCCACCATCTCTGACAGAAGCTTGTGAGCATTGTGAGGACACATGATCCTCCAGCACTGCTATGGAACATAGCGAAAACCAATTCAAGGTTGTTGGTAGCATTCACAGAGCAGCTGCAGATGTTGGAGTGCCGCTTCTGTCCCTCAGAAACAAGCACTGACTGATGGGGTTGCATTGTAAGGCAGGTTTTGGCCGACAAGTGGCTGCAAAACTTTCAGATGCACAACTTCCAAGGCCACATTCCTGGATCTATATGCCAAACTCACCCCAGACCTCCAGTTCAGGGACACCAGAATGAGAGCTGCATTGACAATAGAGAATTGAGTGGTGACTGCACTCTGGAAACTTGTAACTTTGCATTGATTCTGGTCAGTGGGAAAACATTCTGAAAGTGGAAAATCCATTGTGGGGGCCATTAAAAGTCTCCTGTTATGCAGCAGTGTGACTCTTGGCAATACAGGACATAGTGGATGGAGTTGCAGCAACGTGGTTCCCGAACTGCAGTGGAGCACGTGTATTCCTATTTTGGTACTGGACCATCTTGCCACAGAGTATGTCAACAAAAAGCGATACTTTTCTATGATTATGCAACCATTGGTGTATCACCGGCGATGCTTCAGTGACATCAATAATGGCTGGTCAGGGAAGGTGCATGATACGTGGATCTTTAAGAACACAGAACTGTTCAGAAAGCTGCAAGCCAGGACTTCCTTTTCCAACCGGTGTATTACCATTGGCAATGTTGAAATAATGGTGATCCTGGTGAACTCAGTCTACCCTTGCTTCCCTGGCTCATAAAGCTATATACTTGCCATGACAGCACCAAAGAAAGATTCAACGACCAGCTCAGCAGGGGCAGAATGACAGTTGAATGTACTTTTGGTAGAATGAAAGGATGCTGGCACCGTTTACTCATAAGACTGGATATCAGTGAAAAAAATATCCCAATGGTTATAGCTACCAGTTGTGTCCTGCACAGTATCTTGTGAAGCAAAGGGGAGAAGGGCACAGGTGAAGCAGCTATATGCTGAGTTCAAACAGCCTGACACAAGGGCTATTAGAAAACCTCAATGCAAAGCTATAGGGCTCAGGGAGGCTTTGAAGAAGCACTTTAGCAGCCAGCCACAGTAATGTGTTATGATGGACTGTGATCTAACTGGCCCTGCAGTTTTGAGGGCTTTTAGCAATTGTGTAGTGCTTGGGGTGCATCTACGAATAGATCACGGTCAATGCACCTATTCATTTTGTGGTGCTCACTGTACATTTATGATTATTAGTCACTGATCCTGTGAGTTGTCATACTGTACAATAACGTGTAAATGGGTGCTTTCAGTACCACCAGGCATTCTGCAGCACATGGAACAGAACTTAACAAGGGAAAACATCCATTTTGGGGACACCCCTACAGCAACCATGGCTCTCACCGGTCAATGTGTGTGAAGCTGTGGTTGTCCTAACTGTCTCCCAGCATGGAGTGAGAGGGATGCAACCCCTGATGCCACATGGAATACTGAGGGGGATGTAGGGAGGTACTAAAATTGAGTTATCTAGGGATTGCAAAGGGGGGGCGAGCCCATGATTGTTGAACCTGTAGGTCCACAAGAGTCTGCAGCATCTGTGTTTGCTGCTGGAAAAACCCCATTGTGTCCTGGTGAATCTCCCTCTCCTTTTCCTGTTGGAACTCCTGGGCCTCTCTCATGTCCACTCTTTCCTTCTCCATATAGTCTGCACTATTGATCCTCCAGGCCCTCTGCTCGTGGTCTGATGAAGCACCAGCTTGTAGGATCTTGCTCAACATGTCATCTCAAGACCTCTTCTTTCTCCTCCTTATCTGGCTCAGGCATTCCAGGAGATGTGGAGGGGGAACCCCTCAAGGCCACTACAGCAACAGCTACAGATAAAACAGAGAGGTACCATTGTCAGTATAGTCAAATGGAAAGTGGAAGTTAAGATTCAGAACTCCCTTCCCTTGGTCCCCTAAAGTTTTAACCATACATTCCTATTGACGCTTTGCATGACACCACTCCCAACACCAGCCATGGTAAGTATGGCCCGCCAGGGATAAGGGAAATAAGGAAGGAATTGTTCAACTGCATAAAACTATGAGTATAGGGCAATGGCATTGAATACTGGCACCATTTTCCACCAGCAGTGGTGATTTTAGCTGATATCTCACTTCTGAGGGTAACAAAGGCATGGAGAGCACAGCTGCTGCTGGCATCCCGAAGCCACCCAGACTCATATTCTGCTAGCCTGTTTATTGCAATGGTGCCTTCCGAAGTTATCACTGACTGGCGTGGGAGAGCATCCTACCGCAGAGGAAAAAATAAGGCTGCCATCCCTAGGAACCTTTGTGAAAGGACTGCAGAGAACATGAAAGTTTCATCAAGATCTCTCAGGATTCAAGGGGCATCCTTGTGTACATAAACAAACTGCTCCACATCTCTCCCCACTCGCCTAAATCTACAGGGAAATAGAAGCAGATAACAACTCTACCGCTCTTTGTTGTACTGCTATCTTTTCTAGTACAAATTAATGAAATGTCGATAGTTGCATCCTATTAAGTTGGGGACACTATCACTGTAATGGGAACTACTCGTATACACTTAGCTCGAGCTTCCTTCCCCTGCATCAAACTCACCTGTGCTCGACTGCCAGGACTGACTAGACTGTGGTGGAGTCTCAAACAGGTCCTGGCTTGCAGCATAGCTGAACCTCCAGTTGCATGTCCTCCAGCTGCCGCCTCTTCCTCCTTCTAATATTTAGGAGACAGAAAAAACAGAGCGTCTTTCTTCAGCCAAATACCAGGTTCTTTAATCTCTGAGTTCCAAAGGAACATGGTATACGCAACACATTTTGTACATGGGAAATAATTTGAGAGTTAAAAATATAGATACCAATTTAAATCAAGTAAAAAGAAAAACCCAATTTGGGATTCTTGAGGGATAAATTTAAGAACATCCTGACTTCTCTCAAAGGTCCACTTCCTGACCAGCCCACAGTAGATAATTTTGTTTTACATTAACAAGAGGGCATAGATTTACAGTCCTAGTAACTTTCTACCATAGCTTTACACTAACTGTAAACGTAATCTGTTGCACATGTTGTCTGGTATGACTGCAACTGGATAGCTCTCTAAGCCATTGGATAGACAGACCACTGAATCTTCAGTTGGGGGAGATAGAATGCCTTACTTTTTGCTGTGATCTGCAGAGAAAACGCATAGGCAACTTGACTGTAAGTGAAAGTTTTTAAAAAGCCTTTTCAAGTAATGTGAATGTTTTTAGATTTTAAAGTGTGTCTAATTTTTAAAAGTGCTCTTTGTAAATCCATGTGATTTGCTGAACATAACCAATTCACTAAATAAAAAAAACTTATCCCTGAGTAAAAATAAATGAAGTTAGAAGTTAATCCATTATTTACATGCACATCAATCTTCTGTGGTATATATTTAGGATTGCATTATTCTTGTTTTCCATGAATATCACTGGAGTAGGAAGAACCATAAAGCTCAGAAGCATTCGCTTGCTAAGGCCGTGATCCTGCAAATGGCTCCATGCAAGCCGTGATTGATTTGAGTGGGGTTCTGCCCACACGTAGTTGTAAGAGCCCAGCCTTGTATAGGAAACATTCCTTTCCCTGAAATTCAGAATACAACATACAAAAGCTTTAGTACATTTAGAAGGAATGCATAATATTGTGCAGTATAGGATATTCAGAACCGCCTACTCACCTGACTCATACAAGTAGTTCTATTTAGGTAAAGTGAACTACTCATGAGAGTAAGGCAAGCAGAACTTGTATGTGGAGTAGGAGCAATAGAAAACAAAGTAAAGAGGGTTTTTTTGTTTTTATGAGAGAGAATGTGTTAGTAGAGACAATATTTCAAATTAGAAACTTAGTGGACTGTATTTTTTATTTGCATACACCAAAATCAGAGACGGAGATCCAGCTTTCTAAACTTTGAATATTTAGTCTGTAAATGTGAATGTTTTTAGTAAATGTAAACATTTTCCAGCAATAAGAATGTTACCAGAATCATCTTTAATAAAAGCAACATTAACTATGGCAATCTGATATACCAGACCAGATATTAGATACAGTGCCACATCTTTGAACAAATATGTAAATTAATAATTTAAGGAACAACTTTGTGAAATGGCAGCTAATTAAAACACTGATTTGGTTACTGTTCATTTAACAAACTACAGGAACGGGCTTATGGTTTAACAGCTTCCTGTTTCTTCTGCACATTTGTAGTAAAAATGTTAGAAAATGATCACATATTATATGGTTTTTACAGCCCTAGCTGAGCACACCTTGGCAGACCAAGGCAGCTGTACCGGACCCAAGCCTTGGATCCCATGGGTTCTTAGATTTGCTGGCTCTGGAACAGAGGCCAGTTGCTTCTTTAAACTCTGGACTTCTGGGCATACGCTCAGGCACATCCTCTATCCAGCTTCCCTTCCTGTCATATGGACTCCAGTCCACCTGCCAAGGTCCTGAAAGCAGTGCTGGCCCTCTCCAAGCTGCCTTAGAAGCTATGGCCCCTCAATCGATTACTGTTTCGCCCTGCGGAGACTACATGTCAGCTAAAGCAAGTCGTCCGCTACAATTGCATGAGATCTCTGGGACGAGTTCCAAAGGCCAGAAGCTCTCCAACACTGGGAGCCAACCCTTACAGCACAGACTAAACACATCTGCAGTATTGCCAACTCGCATGCTTTTGTCCTGAGTCTCAGGCTAATTATTGTTTTCTTTAAAGCTCCAGCTCCTGGAGTCGAGTGAATATGTGATGATGTCAGCCTTGGCTCGTAAGGAAACGGTACAGTGCTAGCCTTGCGGCTGTGGGGAAAGCTTTAAACCGGTGGACACCCCCCCCCCCCCAGTGCGTCTAAAAGGCTCCAAAAGCAGAGGGCAAATAAAAACACCACATCTCTTATTTTTACATAGTCTCATGATTTTAAAGCCCACCTCAAGCTTGACTCATGACTTTTGAGCATTTGGGGCAGCCGTTCACCCTACCGAAGGAAAGGGGAGCAATGGCTCAAAGACGTTAAAAGTTTACATCCCTTTCTGAACGGTCTTTTCAACCCTTGGGTGTCTTTCATGACAGCGGCCGGGCCCAATTCCCCCCTGGCTTACGCCCAGGCAATCGCTTGGCCTCCAGGAGGGCTGGAGCTGGGCCTACGCGAGCCGCGGCTGGCCCCCAGTGTCACGCCCGGCTGGGAATGGAGGCCTGACCCCTTCCTGATAACGCCGAGGCGGGCGGCCCTGCTGCCTCGGCTCTGCCAGCCCCGAGCGGTATACGGCCAGCCCCCTCGGCCTTCCACCCAGGCCGCTGGCAGCTGCTGCCCGACCCCCATCTCCCGCCGGCCGCCGCCTCCCGCTCCCGGATCTCAGGCCGGGCCCCCGGGGCGAGGCCGAGCCGCGGTTGCCCCCGCCCCCGGCGGCAGGACTCGGAGGAGGCGCCTCCTCCCCGCGGAGCGCGGAGAAGATGGCGGCGGCCGCGAGCTGGGCCCGCCTGGGCCTGGTGGTGCTGTTGCTGGCGGCGGCCGCCGGGGCCGGCGAGCCGGAGGGGAAGCGGCGGGCCCAGCCCGCCAAGAAGAAGAAGGACATTCGGGATTACAACGATGCGGACATGGCGCGGCTGCTGGAGCAGTGGGAGGTACGGGCTGGGCCGGGGACCCGCGGCGCCCCCCTTCCCCCGGCCACATGGTGCCCCCGTCCCTGAGCCCCCCTCGGTCCCTCACCGCTCCCCCTGTGTCCACGTGCTGCCCCCCACCGCTTAGCCCCGAGCTGACGGGTGCTCCCCGCCGGCCCCTCAGCCGCCTCCGGTCTCTCGGATCCCCCGCATGGGGCTCCGCGCAGCTCGGGCGCGGCCGAGGGGAGGGCGCTCTCCTGCCCCAGCGGGCGGCGGGGCCCTTTCCCCAAAGCCGCGGTTGGAGCCGGTGTCCGCCTGGGCGGGGAGCGCGATGGCTAGTTCCCGCCGCTGGGCGGGAGAGAACGGGCCGGGGTCCCCCTGGCAAGGGGGGGGGGAGCGAACTGTGCTAGTGGCGTCGGGGTTCCCCGCTGACCAAGGGGTTCGGCCCCGCTGTGGCATGTTCCACCTCCATCAGGTGGTTGCGATAAAAGGTTGGGGGGGGGGGTTGTTGATGGACTAGGTGGGACCCTAGTCACCCTTGACCCCCCTTCCCTCATCTTCCTGAAACCCCCAGGTTTCCGAGTAGCAGCCGTGTTAGTCTGTATTCGCAAAAAGATAAGGGAGGACTTGTGGCACCTTAGAGACTAACAAATTTATTAGAGCGTAAGCGTTCGTGAGCTACCGCTCACTTCATCGGTGAAGTGAGCGGTAGCTCACGAAAGCTTACGCTCTAATAAATTTGTTAGTCTCTAAGGTGCCACAAGTCCTCCTTTTCTTTTTTCTGAAACCCCCAGTTACAGTTTGGGCTGAGTGCAAGTTACCCTGGGACTGGGCAGTTTTGAGCCCTGTCCGCTTCACCATGGCCAGTACTTGATTCCCTCCCTGCTTGAGAGCTCTGCTGTGGTCAAAGCCAGTGAGCAAGTGGATTGTTATCTTGTGAGATTGAATGAACAGATAAATGACTTCTACTAGGTAGTTGTGGTTAAGAGCACAAATTAAGGTACCACATATCATCACTCAGTTCAACTAATTGTAGCCCACTTTGTTCTCCACTGTCTCTTCCCAACTAGACTGACTTTCAAATTAGTTCCTGTTTGAGGTCCCAGTCTTGCAGACATGTACGACTCATACATGTTAACAACTTTATTTATTAAACAGTAATAAGTCACCGGGACCAGAAGATATTCACCCAAGAGTTCTGAAGGAACTCAAATATGAAATTGCAAAACTACTAAGTGTGGTATGTAACCTATTGCTTAAATCAGCCTGTTACATTAGCTATCCACCAGTCAGTCAGCTTGTGAAGGCCAGTTTTTTAAAAAAAGGCTTATGCGGTGTTCCTGGCAATTACAGGCTCGTAAGCCTAACTTCAGTACCAGGCAAATTGATTGAAATTATACTAAAGAATAGAATTATCAGACATACAGATGAACACAATTAGTTGGGGAAGAGTCAACAACCTTTTGAAAAGGGAAATCATACCTCACCAATGTATTAGAATTCTTTGAGAGGGTCAACAAACATGGACAAGAGTGATCCAGTGGATATAGTGTACTTGGACTTTCAGAAAGTCTTTGACAAGGTCCTGTACCAAGGGCCCTTAAGCAAACTAAGCCATTATGGGCTAAGAGGGATGGATCAGTAACTGGCTAAAAGGAAACAATGGGAAGGAGTAAATGGTGATTTTTCACAATGGAGAGAGGTGAATAGCAGTGTCTTCCAAGGATCTGTACTGGGGCTATTGCTGTTCAAACATATTCATACGAGATCTGGAAAATGGTGTAAACAGTGAAGTGGTAAAGTTTGGGGATGATACAAAATTACTCAAGACAGATTACTAAGCGTTAGGGTTAGGGTTAAGACCAAAGCTGACTGCAGCGAGTTACAAAGCTGACTGCAGCTCTAACAAAACTTGGAGGTTTGCGCAACAGAATGGCAGATGAAATTCAATGCTGTTAAATGCAAAGTAATACATGCTGGAAAACATAATCCCATCTATACATACAATATGATGACTGCCAGATGATGGGATGGATCACTCAGTAATTGCCAGGTTCTGTTCATTCCCTCTGAAGAATCTGACATCGGCCACTATAGGAAGAAAGGATACTGGGCTAGATGGATCATTGGCCATACTGGGTCAGATGGTTCTTATGTTCTGTTAACTTTCCTTTATTGCCTGTTCCCTGTCTTCACAATGGATCCTTCTGTTGCTACACACTCTTCTATTTCTTTCCTCCCCATCTGCTGTCTTTTCTATTTACCTCTCCCAAATGCCACAGAACCTTCTGATTCCATTCCTTCCCCTATGGTTATTATCCAGAATGTTTTGTTCAGTTTTTGAAAACAGCACAGGTGAAAATATATCACTTTTATCTATACCCAGTTACACAGGGCTCCAAGTCAAAGTGTGGGAACTGGTTTTTGCATGTGCCTTTCACACAGGAGATTTTTGCAGAGAAGAGAAAAGCCACCTGATTCTGCTGAATTGAGTATTTTTGTTGAACAGCTTCGGGACTTCTCGTTCTATAAACTGGCACTAAGGCCTTGTCTACAGGAAAAAAGCATTGCATTAGAAATTATGTAACCTAATATGTTTTAACTAAAATTATGGTAAAACATGATTTAACCCTTGGTTAAAATGATGGTAATCATGACTAGCTAATATATTTCCTTGTGAACAGCCTTATTTTTTTAGTGTTTCCTATCTCTATGGTAACCAACAGCAAGGATTGGAAAGTGGGAGTTATGCCCTGCCTTCCCGGGGGGGCTGCCAAAAGAGCACACAGGCCTTGCGAGGCTGAAGAGTTTGTAAGAGGGCTATATGTGCACTCTCCTCCTCCTCTTCATATCCCCCTGCCTTTGTCACCCCTCCCCCAACCTTCTGGGTGTCAGAAGGGAAATTTGAAGTAGTTGTAAATGTGTGGGATGAGGAAACTGGAAGTGGAAGAATGGTTGTGGTGTTAGCTGAGCCAGGATTTTAATTTTAATACTTCCTGACTCCTACTAACTTACTGGGTGGCTTTGGACAAGTTACTTTACCCCCCTCCCCACCTCAGTTTTCCCACTTGTATAATGAGAATATTTGCTGGTCTCACCGGGATGTTGAGGATTTAATTCTTGATTATTAAATAAAGTTTGCATTCATCCTAAAATAATCTACCATATATCTTTTTATATACACAGGGCATTATCTTCAACTGTTCTGAACTCATTCTTGACACAGTTGCGGGAGGCAAAGTTACCACTTAGCCCCCTTTATGCCTGTCTCAAGCCAGCGAGCACATGGGACTGAACCAGACGTGTAACAGTTAAAGGAGTTTAAGGGTTTTTAATTTATGCTTTTAATGACTCCAGGGGGAGTTAAAGAGAGCAGTGACTGGCCAGCATGCATTGTGCTCAGGCCTTTCCCATTATACTAGGGGGGCAAGTAGCATAGAGCACACTACATCTTCCTTATGCCACCCAAGGGTTCCAAAACGTCAGGGTAATCTCTAACAGCCCCTCCACGGTTGCTTTCCCTCTACTTTGTATAGCCTAAAGAGCATAAGAGAGCCAGAAATGGAGCCAAAATCTGGGCCAGAATTCTTTGCATGGCTAAAACTTATATTCTTAAAACCATTTATTATTGCACTAATTTTAAACTTCGGCATTCCCCAGACTTGGCTCAGAGCTAAATTCATAAATCATCATAGTTTCTTTGGCTAATTCTGTAATAGAAATATATACAATACAGTATGTGGAAATCATAACAGAGAAAGTTCATTTTAGGAAGGGGTATGTGAGGAGAAAACAGATAAAGAAGAAATGTATGCGTGTCATTTAATCTATTTAGTACTTTCTTTGTGAAACTTCATGTTCATACTTGTCTGGCAGACGTACCTATTCATTATAAACTTGAAAATCACTTATTTGTCTTGCTTTCAGTTATTAGTTTTGGACTTCACACAGTCACACAGTAATATGTATCTCTTATAAAGCTTTCTGAGAGGTCTTCAAGTGATGAAGTGCCATGTGGAGAAGCTGTCAATCACTCCTTTTGATGGAAAGTTATACTTACTCAAACTAAAGCAATACACTTTGAGAAAACGAATAAATGTTCATAGCCATTCAGCTAATGGATATTAACAGGCATGTGTTGTTACTGCAGTCTTAGCCAGTTTGTGTAATGTATAAGGATTAGTTGAAACTTTGTATTTCTAGCTCCCCTTTTCACAAGTACAAAATAAGCTACATTTGTGGGGCATAAGCTAATTTTAAAATAGTACTGAGAATTGCTTTTCTGTTTCCTAAAAATTATTTCTCAGTAATATGCTTTACGCTTTCACAGTACTTTACAAACATAGCTTCTCTCAGCATCCCCAAAAAGTGCTATTCCCAATTTTCATGAGTGGGGACTAAGACAGAGAGAATAAAGATCGGATTTTCAGAAGTGTGGTTTTTTGTTTGTTTGTTTTTTCCCCGTGGGGTTTGTGGTATTAAATCACTTAGATGCTTGTGAAAAATCCACCATAAATGATTTACTCAAGGCTACACAGTAAATCGGTAGCAGAGCTGGGAACACAGTTAGAATTTCTGAGCTCAGTCCATTAGACAACTGTTCTCTCCTCCCTCCCGCCATGCTTTGTATACACAACTCACAAAAGTTCAATCAAAACTAGTTTGCAAGCACCAAAGAAGGAAAAGCTTAAATACCTATTTAAGTAGTGACACTCTAATTCCCCAAAGTAAAAGACTGGGGAACAACATTGTGATAGAGATTCAATTTAAAAACTTAGGTCAATCAGTAAAAAAAAAACAGGGAAACAGCTGCACTCATTCATCCAAACCAGCCCCTTTAAAGGGGAAGAGACATTGCATTATCTTTTCCTGTCTCCATCTTGTGGTCAGAGGATATGGTGTAGAAATGTAGGAAAATGAACAGGAGACCTAAATTTAAAAAAAAAGAAAAAAAAAAAAAAAGAAAAGGAGCTACTAACCCTTAAGGGGGTGGGGGTGAGTGTGTGTGTGTGTACATGTACATTAGAACACTGCCTTTGTTTGTTCCACAAAGTATACAAGGTGCATTGAAGTGTTTATTGCTTCTTTGTGTCTTGCATAAATGAGTATATAAAGCATGTGGATGACGTAACTGTCTTGGTGCCAATTAAATTACATTTCTTATGTAGTATGCAATGAATGGGTCAAATTTTGTTTGTAGTTTTTTACCCTTGTATCCTTATTGAAGTCAGTGGGACTTCAGGGGTGTGAATAAGGGCAGAATTCTGCCCTAAGCATGTGGCATATATAAGGTGATGGGGGAGGGGAGAGAAGGATTCACAGAAGGTCAGTAAATATCGCTTAAGAGTTGGAGCAGTCTCCCAGTAAAGAGTTCAGAAGATACGATTTGCTGTATTTGTCTTTATTTTGGAATCCTCATCATTAAATCAAACGCAACGTTCTCTTTATCACAAGCAGCATCTAATAATTCTCTAAACTAAACAGTGACAAATATCAAAAGAATAGTTTTGCAATCGGTTGGAGTTTATATCAAGGTGGCATCTTAAGTTTAATGTGTAATTAAAATCTGTTTGTTTCAAAACAGAAAGATGATGACATAGAAGAGGGAGATCTTCCTGAACACAAAAGGCCATCGGCACCAATAGACTTCTCCGAAATTGATCCAAGTAAGCCTGAGAGTATCCTGAAAATGACCAAAAAAGGGAAGACTCTTATGATGTTTGTCACAGTGTCAGGAAATCCCACTGAAAAGGAGACTGAGGAAATTACCAGCCTGTGGCAGGGCAGTCTCTTCAATGCAAACTATGATGTACAAAGGTAAACAATTGTCTTCAAAGTTCTGTATTGCTTTGACAGAACCCTGATGTTTCTTTCTCGAAGTGTTCTTCAAAGCTGTTCTGTTTCTCTGTCCCTTTGCTCTCCTAAATCACTGTTTATACCTTTTTAACCTTCTTTCAAGCCTCCTTGGTAGTAATGTGGTCAGTTATATGAAGCTTTTTAAGACTTAGGGTATGTGTAGACCAGGGATCGGCAACGTTTGGCTTACGTTACCCTGGCGGGCTGGGCCGGTTTGTTTACCTGCCACATCTGCAGGTTTGGCCAATAGCAGCTCCCACTGGCTGCGGTTCGCCGCTGCAGGCCCTTGGGGGCTGCTGGAAGTCACGGCCAGCACATCCCTCGGCCCGCGCCCCCATTGGTCTGACACGGCAAACCGCGGCCAGTGGGAGCTGCAATCAGCTGAACCTGCGGACGCGGCAGGTAAACCGGCCCGGCCTGCTGGGGGGCTTATCCTGGCGGGCCGCGGGCCAAACATTGCCGATCCCTGGTCTAGACTATAAATGTGAGTCAACCTATATAAGGTTGACTTATAGCCACCGAAGTAATCTCTGTGGTGGTGCATGTCCACACTACCCTCCTTGGGTCGGTGGTGCACGTCCTCACTAGCAGTGCTTCCACCAACCTAAGAAGGGCAGTGTGGGGACCTGAGAACCCAGTCTCTCAGCTCCACTGGCAGTTTCCTGCCAGTAGTGCCAGGAGCAGGCAGGGAGTCACCTGGGCTTCTTGCCCTGGGTCTCAGCCGAGAGCAGGGTCCAGCCGCCCAGCTCTGCAGGGAGCAGGGGGTTTCTTTTGCCTACTGTGAAATTGACAAGACAGCCAATGTAAGGGACGCAGCGTCTACACAGACACTGTGTTGCCCTAACTACACCAACTACGCCTTACACCTCTCATGGAGGTAGAGTTATTATACTGGTGTGGTAGGGCACTTTCATTGGTGGGAGGAAGGCTGTAATGTAGACGTTGACATAATTAGGTTGACATAAGCTGCCATATGTCAACCTAACTGTATAGTGTAGATCAGCCCTTAGTCATAGTGTCTCTATGGCCTAGCCTTTTTCTAACTCAGTCCAGCCATCTGTCTTTTTAATTGTAATTGTTTATGTGCTTGATGGGAAAGCATTGCACCTGGGAGCCTGTGTCACCACTAAGCTTTTAATTCTTTTTAGTAAAAAATAAATGTTCAGAGATCCTTTTGAAATAGAAGAATGATAGATTGCCTGTGCTGATGAGAAGGCAGACAGAGTTCTGTTGTAATATTGAGCTTACATCCAGTAATGGAATACTGTTTATTTCTTTTTATGTGAAAGAGATTTAATGCATGTTGGCAGTTTATGTATTAGCTACTTAATGGAATTTTGTAATATTTTTCATATATTCTTAAGTATTCATCAACCACATTTTTGAAACATAGGCAAATGTATCTTTCTGTGGTTTCCTTGAAGGCACCAAGTCTCAATGCAGCCACAAACATTAAATTATCTAATGTCCTGGTTCTTACTTAGTTTTTGAGCTTATATTCTTCACTTTCCTCTTTGCTTTGTTTTGTACATATTAAGGAGTATTTATTATAAGTAAGGTTATGTTTTAGTCACAGGTATTTTTAGTAAAAGTCACAGGCAGTAAACAAAAATTCATGGCCCGTGACCAGTCTCTGACTTTTACTAAAAATACCCATGACTAAAACTTGCAGGGATGGGTTTGCCTACCTGCCTCCACGCCTCTCCCCACCCCCCTCCCAGCATCAGCGGCAGCAGACTCAGTTTGGATGTGGGAGGGGGTTGGGGCACGGGACGGGGTGAGCTGGGCTCTGGGTGGTGCTTACCTGGGGGGCTCCCTGGAAGTGGTGACAACCCCTCGCTCAGCTCTGTCTTAAGCAGGGGGGCCAGGTAGCTCTGCCCACTGCCTCAGCCTGCAGGCACTGGCCTCAAAGCTCCCATTGGCCATGGTTCCCTGCCAATGGGAGCTGCAAAGCCAGCGCTCTGAGCAGAGGCAGCCCGCAAAGCTGCCTGGCCACACCTCCGCCTAGAAGCTGAGCGAAGGGGATGTCACCACTTCTGGGGAGCCCCCCAGGTAAGCGCTGCCCAGAACCTGCCTCACGCCGTCCCATGCCCCAACCTCCTGCCCCATTCCACACCCAAACACTGCTGCTGAGCGCATGGTGGCCAGACTGCCCCAGCAGCGGCTGATGCAACTGGCACAGGAGCTTCCTAAGCCAGGCGCACCGGCCGCTGCAGAAGTCATGGAGGTCATGGAAAGTCACAGAATTCGTGACCTTTGTGACAAAATCGCAGGCTTAATTATAAGATATCAACACTTTTATGTGTAGCTAATAGTCGTAGTTGTATAACAGCAAGTTTCTTGGAGAGACTAATAAGAAATTGTACTTGCTGCCGTGGTGTGTATTTGGGTTGAACACCATCTGCTTTTTAAAATAAAATAAAATAAAATAAAATAATAAAAAAAAAAAAGTAGATGTACCACTTAATGCTGCTAAGTGCACCCTACTCTTGGAATTGCTCTAAATGAAACATCATGTTTTTAGCACTTCAAAGACCAAATGCTAATTGACAGTATTTTTTCATCTAGGTTTATTGTTGGCTCAAATCGTGCCATCTATATGCTACGTGATGGGAGCTATGCATGGGAGATCAAAGACTTTCTGGTAAATCAGGAGAGGTGTGCAGATGTAACTCTAGAAGGTCAAGTGTATCCTGGGAAAGGAGCAGAAGAAAGTGAAAAAGTAAAAAATAAAACCAAACCAGAGAAAACTAAAAAGAAAAAAGATGCAGACAAGAAATCAAAACCCCTCGAAGACAACCGAGCTACCAAACAGAGAGAAGATCTATGACAAACAAATTAACCACACTGAATATAGTAAATAGAAAATCAACACTTTTATGCTGTTCACAGAGGAAACTGTCTCTAAGTTTTGCAGCCTTACCTGTACAATTTCTGGCTCTTTAGGGGGGCAGGGGTGGGAATAAGAAGAGGAAGGATTACTGGGTTTAAGAGACTGTATGTTTAAATGCACCAATTTACTTATTAATGTTGGGCATTTACTTAGTAACAGCAAAGTTAACATTTAATGTCTTGGGATTGCCTACTTTAGATCACAACTTTTTTATGTTTTACTCAATTGGTTTAAGGTTAAAATAGGCACCAATGCATCCGGTGTTATGGACTTTGCTCATATGATGAGAAAGGAAAAAGAATTACAATCCTTACAGTGCACCAAAGTTTATATTTAGTGGTAGTTGGCCATTGTGGCTAGGTAAGTCAGTTATGTCAATGATTCACATAGTCACTGCTAGGTAGTAGACTGAACTGGCACAGTATGTTCCTGGCAACCATTATACAGACTCTGCTCAGTGAGTAATATTTGCTATGATTTTAATGGAGTGTACTCTGATTTCAGGCAGAGTATACCCTCAAAGTACCAGAGCTGGCATTGAAACAGGTGCCTGGATGCATAATACGATTGTTTTGTTTGTACTCTGAATCGGCAAAAGCAAGGAGATTCTCAGGACCTGATTCTCTGGTCATCTGTATCTGCGTAAATGAGGCATAACCCTATGGGCATCAATGGAGTTACAATGCCAGCCTGAAAATGGTCTAAGTGAAAGAAGAATCAGGCTCTTGGCCAATCCCCAAACGTATTTAGGTGCCTAACTGCCATTGAATTCAGTGGGAGCTAGATGCCTAAATACCTTTGAGGATCTGGGCCTTGCTGTGTAAACTGCCAGTCCAGTTTTTGTTTCAGCAAGCAGAGTTCTTACAGAGTAAAAGACAAGTAAGTTAAAAGAGAAGCAACCTTAACTCTGAATTTTTTTATTGGTTTGAGAGCTTTTATAACTCTCTCTCTAAGTATTAATTGCAGTGCTGAGGAAAATTGATGTACTACTAGCCATCTAGGCCCTGACCATTCTGTCAGTTACATGCTAACAGCTCCCATTAAAATGAGTTAGGGGGAGCATTTGTTGGTTTTTAATACTTAGCCCAGTCTACTTGAATACTTCCTCATTAAAATAATTAAATCAGTCTCCCTTTGCAACAACCATAAATATTGGGAAAGTTGAGTGGGGGGTGGGGGATTTCAATCCTCTTCAAAAGACAGCTTGTTTAAATAAAAGTTTTTTATTCTAATTGTGTCCGCATATATGTATGACTTTGAAGTTTTTCCTCAAATATGTTGAGGAATACAGGCATAATGAACCAGAGCACACATTGATTTCAGGATAAGAGGCACAATATTAGATGTTTGATATTACTGAAATAAAGTTACTTTGATTTTAAGGTGCCAAAATTCATCTGTTTTGAATAACTAAAAGGTCCTAACTTGAACCATAATGGTTAATCTTTTTACATCGAAGTATTTTGTAAGTGGTTGACTTAGTGAGTGTTTGTTTCAGAATAAGAATGTAACTAAATTTGTACACAAATAGAACCTGGTTTAATTTGTTGTTTCAAAATTCACCTTTTACAATTGTGGGCATGATATGTTAATTTCAGTAAACTTATCTTTGGGACACAGGCTAATCCCTCTCTGGTTTCCGTAATTACTCACAAATAAAGATTAAATTATGTTGATGAAGCATGCAGGTATTAATATGGATATCTTCACTCTTCCCATTGCAGGTCTTTGTGTGAATTAAAGATTAGATTGTTGTGAATTGCTGTAGAAAAGATTGCTGTAAATGTGTATCTGCGCAGTACTTTGAGTGAAAAGCTATAAAGCATTGGTGTCTTGGGGATTAATTATACTGCTTTTCTGCGCTACTATTCATGGCAATGATACAGAGCAGTTCAGACAACTGTAGATATTTGATATTCAGAATGTTTTCTGCTCTTGTAAACACGTTGTCTCATCTATCATTGATCTGTTGCTTGCAAGTACTCATTCTGCATTGCCTTTATTTGGAGTATTGCATAATTTTTCAGGAAAGAATCACAAGCAAACTGAAATGAAAAACTGTAAGATCCAAAATGTTTCTTTAGTGTATAACAAACAAGTTATAATTTACCTTGTAAATTATAGGATTCTCTTAACACAGGATTTGAATCCTTTAGAAATTAAGGATATTTTAGTATGGATATAGAGACTTTTAACATGGCTATTCTAATCTCTGAGGAGATTATGGAGTGTTTCAATTGTATAATATATACCAGATGCATGCTGGAACATTTTATCCAGTTTGACAAAAACTATGCAGTATAAGCATAAAAATGTAAATTTTAAAAATATTACAGACACTGTAAAAACAACTTAAGTTTTGTGTGTGTGCGGGGGGAAATCATTAAAAATTAAAACTATCCAAATACAACTTACAAATGAAACTTAAGCCAACATTTTAAAATTTGGATATCTAAAGTTAAATATCTAAATCCATATTTAGGTAAATAACAGTAGCCTAATTCAATAGTGCTAAACGCTCAACAGCAGGGGGCTGTCTAAAATGGGAAAGGGTGTTTTATTTTAAACCTGATCTAGCTAACATAATTTGAAACAACACTTACTTAGAGATGAGCTGTTAGCATTAGGTGCTATATAGTGTTTCAAATCATGTTAGCTAGCTCGTTTGTTTTTTTAATGTATAAAAAGCAACTCTTTTTCCCTAGACACACTTAATAGGCATATAGCTGACTATTAATTAGTTAATGCTTTTTGATCCTCAAATAATTAGAAAAGTATATGGTATTACATTCATCCAGATCTCCTATACTCCATTTTTCTTAACTCTCCTACCCGCACATTGCAGGGCAAACAGAGAGTGTTATGTCTATTAATGTTACTTCACTGCACCTTTTAAATCTGCTATGAATGCCATGATCCTATTAAAAGCACAGGAAATTGTCACTTTATTTATTCTCTTGACTGTTCCTCTTTCAATTGTTAAAAGAAAAGGAGTACTTGTGGCACCTTAGAGGCTAACACATTTATTTGAGCATAAGCTTTCGTGAGCTATAGCTCACTTCATCAGATGTTCAGATAAATTTGTTAGTCTCTGAGGTGCCACAAGTACTCCTTTTCTTTTTGCGAATACAGACTACCATGGCTGCTACTCTGAAACCTTTCAATTGTTAGTATCCTAACTAGTATCTCCAAAACAAAGGTATAGGGATCAGAAAGGAAGAAGAGAGAGCTGAGTACTTTTAGTTTTGAATGCTGTCCTGCCAGACTGTGAGAATCCTGCATGTGTTCTGGACATGCATTTTCTTTAATTCCATTTTAAGTTCTTGCACACAGTTCACGTGTATGTTTTCTTTCGATGACACTTTTGCATTAGATGTGATCTTGGGACAATGAGCAGAATATATGTAATGAAGGGACAACTTAAAACAGTGGCTGAATATCCTCAGTGAAGATGCTGTGGAGCAGTGAACTAAGCAGGAATCCAAGCCAACTGGTGGAGCCCAACATGCAATTCTGCATTTGATATGCTGCTTTTAAGCTTAAATGGATGTCTGAGACAAGCTTGGCAGGTTTTGGCTACCGGCATAGCTTGTCTGGAAATATTCCCTGTACAGCCGAATGGATGATGTAATATGTATGTCAGTGAGCCACTTTAGAGAGAACTCTGTATCCTGATTCCCCCCCCCCCCCTTATTGTTTACACAGTTGCATAAAACCAAATCTGTGCTTTTCATCAAAGCTAAGTTGGTGCCTGCCTGCCTTTGTAGCAGATACTGCAAAAAGTTTTCCTGGAAGATCTAACATGCTAGTATAAATTATTTCTGTGAATTGCAAGTTTTACAAAAGCTAAATGTTGTGCCTAAGCTAGCCAACTGAGGTTATACTACATAAAGATTTGTTACAGAACCTTTACAGGCAAGCTATATTGATAGTTCTAATTGTATAGTCAGCACTTACATCTCTGATAAATAGAGGAATAAATTTTTACAGTACTTTGTAGAAACACCATGATGAACTCTCTTATCTGTTTCAGTGAGCATCATCATTATTCTCAAACTTCCTGGTTAGAAGTACAGTACAATGATGCAACTTCCATTGACGGAGGACTTGATCTTGTTTCCATTGGTTTCAATGGGAGCTTTGTCATGGACTTCAATTGGAGCAGGATTGGGGCCCTTCGCTTTACACAAAAGAAATGCTGAATTCAGCAGCTGAATTGAATGCCAGAGGCTGAACTTTTAGAGAAAGACTTTAGCATAATGCTGAAACACCATTGCCTATGGAGAAGTAGGTGGGGGTAGTGTTTACGCACATAATATTTCCAGGGCAGCATTTGTATATAATAATTTTTCAACAATGTAATGAATCATTTAAATAACTTACTGTAAAACTACTGTTAATTACTAGCCTTTTCTCCTTAGCTGTTGCACAGTACTCAACTATTACAAACCATTTGCAGACAAGGAAGGTGACTTCCCATTTCTTCAGTAAGTTCTATTTAGATTGTTTATGCGTTTCCTTACACTTCCATCTAGTGGTATAAGTAAAAACATTTTAAAAACTTGACTTAACTCCATTATGGGACACCTAAAACTATACAGCCAATAATTTGTATTTTAACAGATGAATCTTATCTACAAAGAGTAAGGTTGGTGTCTGCCCCCAAAAAAGACTTTATCAGTGGCAGATGCAAAAGGTATTTTCTAAACATGTTATCTTCCATTTTTAAACTTTCAAAATTAAACTCTTAAAAGCTCAAATGTTTCACAAAGATTTGGAGGAGCCTAATGACATCAGGCTTTGGATGGTATCCTACGCTGATGGTCTGTGAACTTAAAAAGAAAAGGAATACTTGTGGCACCTTAGAGACGAACAAATTTATTTGAGCATAAGCTTTCGTGAGCTACAGCTCACTTCACGAAAGCTTATGCTCAAATAAATTTGTTAGTCTCTAAGATGCCACAAGTACTCCTTTTCTTTTTGCAAATACAGAGTAACATGGCTGCTACTCTGAAACCTGTGAACTTAAAATGGCTATAGTGGGTTAAAGCAATGGTTCATCTAGCCCAGTCTCCTAATGTCCAGCGAGGGCTAGTGCCAGATGCCACAAAAGGGATTAACAGATCAGGGTAATTTATTGATTGATCCATCTTGTCATCCAGTCCCAGCTCTTGGGGACAGCCAGAGCATGGGGTTGTGTCATTGACCATCTTGGCTTACAGCTATTGGTGGACCTATCTTCCATGAATTTATCTAATTCTTTTTTAAAATCCACTTATAGTTTTGACCTTCACAGCATCCCCTGGGAATGAGTTCCGCAGGTTGACAGTGTTGTATGAAGAAGTATTTTTGTTTGTTTTAAACCTGCTGCCTATTAATTTGATTGGGTGACCCCTGGTTCTGTGAAGGGGGAAACAACACTTCTTTACTCACTTTCTCCACACCATTCATGATTTTATAGACCTCTAATGTATCCTCTCTTAAGAGTCTCTTCTAAACTGAGCAGTCAGCGATTCCTTAATCTTTCCCCAAATGGAAGCTGTTCCATCTCCCTAATAACTTTTGTTGCCCTTCTCTGTACTTTTCCCAATTTTAATGTATCTTTTTTGAGAGGGAGCAACCAGAACTGCATGCATTATTTAAGGTGTGGTCACACTATAGATTTACATAGTGACATATTATTTTCTGTTTTATTATCTATCCCTTTTCTAACATTGTTACTTTTTGACAGCTGCTGCACATTGAGCCGATGTTTTCAGAGAGCTGACTCCAAGATCTCTTTCATGAATGGTAACGTCTAATTTAGACTCCATCTTGTATGTATAGTTGGGCTTATGTTTTCCAGTGTGTATTAATTTGTATTTATCACTATTGAATTTCGTCTACCAGATAGGTTTCAGAGTAGCAGCCGTGTTAGTCTGTATTCGCAAAAAGAAAAAGAGTACTTGTGGCACCTTAGAGACTAACAAATTTATTTGAGCATAAGCTTTCGTGAGCTACAGCATAAATTGGGAGTAACTCCATTTTAGTCAATGGAGTCACATCAATGTAAAATCAGAAGTGGGCCCAGTAGCAATCTGAATTCCATAAAAGGCTTTCTGAACAAATTTACTTAGTAATAAGTGATGAATTCAGGCTATATTGGGCATTTCCGGCTCATTTGCTTCAAATAGGATGTGGTGTGCTTCTAACGATTGATGCTTAGCAAATATTTTATGCAGTATGCATTTGGGAACATAAGCAGCTGCTTCATTCAGACATATAAGTGGGTGCTGAAGTACACTATGACACGTAAATTTTACCACCACTAGTGATGATAAATTGTCTGAGTCCACCATTTTGAATTTTAGCTTACACTAAATATAGCATGGGCATCATGCTGTAGTATAGAGGGGAAAGTAGTTACTGCCAACTGCATATTTTTATATATATCAATAATGTAGTGGGATTCATGCTGTTCACCCTGATGTATTTTTAAACACCATTTGCCAATAGTTAACCCTGATAGAGGATTGCTTGCATTATAAAAAATAAAGGCCCCAAATTTTCACACCCACTTGTCTACAGTTAGGGGCCTGAATCCATCTCTCAGCACCTACATACATATAATCTGTTTTTCAAAGCTATTGTGTATGTAAATATTTCCTGCTTACAAATTCTGTGCAGTTCTCATCCATTTCAATAGGCTTTCTGCATGCTCAGCTTACGTGAAAAAAGTGGAGGTCCTTATATTTAGATGGCTAAATATGGTTTTAGGAACATAACTGTATGCATGCCGCATAGCCCATTTTGGCACCTCTTTATAGATGGGTGGCATTTCACTTTTGAAGTTGAGCTCTGTGGTGCTCGACAGCTTGTACCCTACACCACCAGAAGATAGTCCAATAAACGATACGAGCACACCCACCTTGTCTCTCACTGTCAGGGCCTTCCCCAGGGGAGGAGCAGGGCCTGGGACAAATCAGCCTGTATGGGCACCCCCCCACCTTAACTTTTTTTATACAGGAGAAATCTGGTGTGGGGAGGGGATACCAGTATGGTGTCTAGCCAGTGATGGCTCCGGTAGGTAGGGTACCCAAATCCCCACCCCAAGTTGGCCTGAGTACCACTTCCCCCGCCCCCACCCCAGGGCAGAACCCTCCCGAGCCCCTCTTCCCCTCTCTCCAGGCTTTCCTCCCCTGAGCCTAGATACCTTTCCCTCCACCCCAGGATCACCCCATTATCCTCTTGGCGACTCTGGGTTCAGATTCCCTCCCCAAGGTCCCAAACTTGCTACCTTGGGTTTGCTGGAAGCTGTGGTTGCCATGAGCAAACACAGTCTGCCTCTTTGTGGCAGTGCTCAGCCAGGGCCTGGCACTGGCACCTCATCTGGGCACAAGCTGTTCATGCAGAGGATGAGAACAAGCAGCATTGGGGTCAGGAGGAGCCTTTGCAAGGGCTTTCCTAGCCCCTTCCCATCTCAGTATTTTCTATCAGGGGCTGAAGCGCCCGTCTTGTGCCCCAGCTGAGCAGGATCTTGGGGCCGCCCCATCAAACGGTGACTCACAGTGCAGCTTTGCTCTAGTGTGTGACTGTCAAACCCACCTCGTGGGTCCCTGTACTCATCACCTCAGCCACATAAATGCCTCAAATGCCCCAGGAGCTAAGGTCTTCCCAGCCTGGTAGCATCACCAGAAGGAATACTTCAGCAGGCCACATCCTGAGCTCTGTGCAGTTCCCCACCCCAACTGTCCTGTCACCTTCAGGTCACACCCTCAGGTGATCCATGTGCAGCCATATTTCCCCCCCTCCCCCGCCACCCATCACCTTTGGGTCCTGCGCCGAGGTGAGCCCCACATAGCCCTAACCCATTGCCTTCATTAGCTTGCCCATGACTAAGAGCACTTGTTTCAGCTAACCATCCTGCTGGGGATGTGTGAGCCAGACTAGCCTCTGGGTCCCTCTCCCATCACTGGGCTGAGTCTATATGGCTAACAGGAGGGTTTGTTTCCCTGACCGATGACTATTACCTTGAAGGGGCAGTCTGTGCAACATAAAGGGGCTGTTATGCTAGATGTATTTCTTGCTGCTAACTGCAACTGGTAACAGAGCTGACCTCTAGCCCTGCCCCTGACCTTTCTGTGATGCCAGGTTTTTTGGGGCCCTGATAGCCCCATAGCCCCTCTCAGCAGCGCTACATGGAGGTTCCATTAGTGTGAGGTCCCCTGCTTGGGTTTCAGCATGTCCAGACTCTGAGTGCCTTTGTAGGGTTGGGAGCTTGATGCCTGTGTTGGGGAGCTGTCTAGCTTGCTATCACAGGGTTTTGTCCTGCTGTCCATCACCATAGTAGCTGAGCACCTTCCACATAAGATAAGGAAGACCCTAGTGACAGGCTCCTAAGTAGGGACTTACTTAGGTACCAGGCAGGCTCCCATTAGCACCCTCACAAGTGGGGACATCAAGACAGGCATTCCATAACTGATCAGTGGATGCTCTCTATTTCATGAACCCATCCTGGACCCCCTGTGTAGCAGCAAAGAGACGGGGAGGACACACCCTAAGGGACTGGCCCACGGTTTGAGTGTGGGGCTGAAGAGATGGTAACTAATAATGTTGGTTAAAGGACCTTAGTGAGGAGAATCTGTACAGAATGAGAAAATAAATGCTCTAAAAATAATGGGCAGCAAGCCCGGGGCACTTGTTCTTCGGGTGGGGCCTTGAGGGAGTCTAGGGGATTGGGTTTGATAGCGAACACTAACAATGCGATTTTTTTTTTTAAAAATACCTGATTTGGCTCAGTAAGTAAGTGCAAGGGTTCCTTGCAGGCTGAGATTGTGGCCCAATTAGGAGCTGCCCGGGGAGCCTGGGCCGCTGTGGGGAGCCCTGGACCCTTCACCTGCCCTGAGTGAGGGGCTGGGGAGCCTGAGAGCTGCCCCCAGCCTGTGTTTCTGCCACCCAGGGCAGGTTGAGGGTCTAGGGCTCCCCATAGTGGCCCCAGGCTCCCAGGGCAGTTCTTACAATGGCCCAGCTCCAGCTTCTATGCCAGGCCAGGGGTCGGGGGCCTTGTGGGGGAAGGAGCAGGGGGCACGGCCCTATGGATGGGGGAGAGAGAGAGAGAGAGAGTGTGCGCGTGCGCGCAGCTATTCTGTGTCCCCAGGTCCCAATAAATCTTACGCCAGCTCTGTGTCTAGCTTCTGTGAAAAATTCTGGTGGGGGGAGACAGTGGGGAAAAGCTTCACCAGCTCCCAGCCGCTGGAGCCTTTCACTGTGGCAAGGCTCTGCCAGGGCGGAAGGCAGCAGAGAAAGGATGGCGGAGCCTTTCCCCGCTGTCCTCCCGCGGCTGGAGCTTTGCTCTGTGGCTGGGACGGGCTCCAGCAGTGGGGCGCTGGCGCAGCCTTTCCCTGCTAGGCGAGTCTTTTCCTACAGAGGGGAGCATAGCAGGGTAGCTGGGGAGGCATGATTTGGGTGAGTAGAGAGCTGTGTAGGGTATATACTCCCATACATCCCATCAGGCATCTTATTTATACCTGGGCTGGGGGAGGAGGGGAGTTATGCGGGTATGTACGCCGCATGCTGCTGAAAGACGCAGGCATACCTGCAAGGAACGAAAGGGCTGTAAAACGTGCCTGACCAGCCTTTTAAGGATTTCCCCCCGGGGCGGGGGGGGAACCATCTTGTGGCATACGGCTACTGTAGCAGCTCAAAGGCCTTGTCCTAGGGGGCATGGCTGAGGAAACCAGCATGTGAAGCACTGCTAAACTCCAGCAACCTCCAGCTACCCGAATGGCTCCAAAGGGCCCTGGACAGCTGAATACAACTTAGAGCAGCCAAGTGTAAAGTCACTTTTGTGGCCTTCTTGCCAACTTCACCCTAGGCCTATGTCACGTGCAGCTTGGGTGCACCAAACAATCCAGGCCTAACTAATCAAGTGGCTAAAGTTCACAGAAGTACACAGGTCCTGTAACACTTACTATAGCCAGCTAACAGTTGTATTTTAAATACATTCTAGAAAATGGTGTTGCCAAAGTGTAACACACAACGTTTTTCGCCTGTGTTAGCAGGGTCAAATGCCATGCCCTCCAGTCATGTTGTTGGCTGAGCTGGCAAGGCTTTCCACTCAACTCGCCAGCATGCCTCGGCCTGCATGTATCAGTAATGTACTGGTCAACTTTTGACTGGCCACCTCTCATCAAGTCCAAAATTTCAGAGGATATGCTCGTCATCAGTGGCCAGAACCCTAGTGATTTGGGGGGAGGTAGGGCAGGAAGGGGGGGGGCGCTTTCAAGCCCCTGCCTTCTGATTAGCACAGACCAGGTCAAGCACCTCTGCAACTGTCTAGAGAGCAAATTAAACAAACAACTGATTGATGGCTCCTGTTAATGGCTTCAAACATACCACTACCCACACCCTGAAGAGAGCTAAATGCATGCCCTGCTCACAGCAACCAAACAGCTCAGCCAGTAGGAACAGTCCTTCCGTCCTGCCTCCTCACATCTGTTCTGTGGTGGGGGAAGAGACAGAGGGCATCAGCCTGAGCCCACCTTTTCCAAACCAGAGGGAAGAAAGATACTTGACAGGTACACAGATCGCCTGAGAAGGTGGGGAAGAGGATTTGGTGGAGAACAGAGCCCATGCTGCTGGGAAAGGACTAGAGTCCCTGGCATAGTGAGGAGAGTGGGAGACCTTGCTGTGCCGGGGGGGGGGAGGGAATGGGGGAACAGAGCTCCTGGCAAGGTGAATGGAGGACCCTGCTGTAGGGGGAGCACACAGGACCCCCTTGGAGGGAGGATTGGGGGGGGCATGTGATATAGGAAAATGGGTGCTTACAACATCCCTGGTGGGTCAGGGGAGGTGGGGGACTCTTCTATGGACAAATGACACACAACCCCTGCCAAGCGGGCATGGGGGCATTTCAGTGAGACCATGAAACAGAGAGGGATGGGAGGGAGGCACACAAAGAGCTTGTGGAGGAGAAATGAAGGAGTGCCAAGAGTCCCATGTCCGTAAAATAAGCTTGGCTACAAAGTGTGTTTGATTTGGAATACAACTTACCACTGAAAAGGTAGACATTCCCCTATTCCACTTGCAAATGTATAGCACCTTCTTATGTAGTAAGGGGTGTTTTTTCTCCCTTTTTGGGTAAAATGTTACACAAGCTCATCAGAACAGTAGGAAAATGTTTAACAAGGACCAGGACTGTAGCCAGATCATTAGTCCTTGAGTGAAAGGCCTTTAAGCATTTTACAGTTACAGGTAGTGTAGCAGGGGACAGATTATGATGCTGCACTGTAAATAGAAGAAGTGTTTTCCCTCTGTACATTGTCTATTCCTAGGTTCGGCATCCGTCAGGAAATGGGCTGATGGGGGTAAAACTCTTTGTGTGTATAACGTGACTGTGTCACAGAAGGGCACTTACTGCCGCCGGTAAGTCCAAAGTCATAAAAACTACAGAAATATGTCCCTCTCCATGCTGACCAACCCACAGATAACCCCACCTAATCCTTTGCCTTAACTGCATCTAGGTCTGTAGGAGTTTTGATGTCAATATGAAAGGTGCTATAATATGGCAGTAGTGATAAACTCAGCCTATTTCATGCAATGGGATGAGGAAGTCAACCTGGGTTCTAAGATGGCAGAGTGTTCAGGACAGGTCTGATTCTGACCTTAGCTGTATAGTGAAATGCTGGAGAGGTACTGCACTGAGATTAAAAGGGCAGAATTGAAATGTTTACCAACAAAAAGCTGGAGCAATGATAAGTCTCCTTTCTATGAAGTACCATCATTTTCAGTTTAAAATGGACTCTCTTTATTTCTTGAGTGAGAATAATTCCCCACCCAGTTGTATTCCACTGCACAGCAACAACAAAGAATAAATGAGTGGGGGTAGGGGGGAGGATGAGAGGGGGGAGAGAGAGAGTGTGTGTGTGTCTGTTCTACACACAATGAGTCTGTTCTACAGCCTTATTTAAGAGCCAGTTGGCTTTTAGCTCATGTGATAGAGGCTCACGCACTATGCTCCAGAGGTCCCACATTCAATCCCATCCGCCAGCGTCCGGGGTCTGTCAGTGTTATAGTTGCACATCTTGGCAAAGCTATTGATTTATGTTTTAAAATGACCTTCTGCAGGATTATGTGGAATCCCTGTCATTGGCGGGGGTTTTTAAAGAACAGGCTAAACAAACACCTGTCAAGGATGGTCTAGGTCAGTGGCGGGCAACCTGTAGGCCACGTGCAGCCCACGGGTTGCAGGTTGCCCACCACTGGTCTAGGTTCTAGGGTGCTGGACTAGGTGAGGTCTCGATTTTCTTTCCAGTGCTACATTTCTATGATTCTGTAATTTCCTTCTGAATCAGGGAATTACATCAGGAACCAATTGCAGCTGTTTGCACTGCTTCCCCATTTCCTGGTGATTTACACCAGCTGATGATCTGGCCCCATATTGTCTAAAACTCATCATCAGCAATCCCTCGAAGTCAAGGATGATTGGCTTTCATGGCTTGTCCATTTCAAGTTAACTGTGGTCCACTGATGGCTGCTACCACATTGCAGGCATGTATTTCCGAGCAGGACGGGTGAACCTGCAATATTAGTTCGAGCCATGGCGTGCTCTTTCTGTTGCTCCTGTTTCACCCTTACATGTAGTCATATCTGGTTCTCAGAGTGCTGAGATCCCTGCCTCAAGCAATTCCTCCAGGGTTGTTGGTTCTGGGATATACATTCCCATGAGTTAATGTTGGTGATAAATGAAGGGGGGGGGGCGATAGTTCCCGTTTATGGACACCCAGCCAGCCAGTTAGCTATCAAGTCCCTCTTGGTGGCAGTTCTCTGCTTGCTTTACCTTGCTTCCTTCCTCGGCCAGGGAAAGCCACTGGTGACCAGTGGCTTTTGTTTGCTTGTAATCTTTAAGCTGAACCCTCAAGAAAGCTATTGTGGGTGCTTAAGTTTTGGAATTGCTCTTCTAAAATCTAACAAAAGCCTAAGTTCCAGATGTATTTTCTTTCTGTTTGTTTTTAATAAAATTTACCTTTTTTAAGAACAGGATTGGAGTTTTGGTGTCCTAAGAGGTTTGTGCATGTTGTTTAATTAGCTGTGGACAACAGCTAATTTCCTTCGTGTTATTTCTCAGCTCTTCCCCGGAGGGGTCTGTGAAAGGGCTTGAGGGTACCCCACAGAAAGGAATTCCCAAGTGCGCCTTCCTGGGTTCCAAGGGGTTTGCATTTGGGAGGTGGCAGCATCTACCCATCCAAGGTCAGAAAGAAGCTGTAACCTTGGGAGTTTAATACAAGCCCGTAGTGGCCAGTATTAATTTTTGGAATCCTTACGGGCCCCCACCTTCTGCACTCAAAGTGCCAGAATGGGGAATCAGCCTTGACAATGTCAATATTACATTACCTCTCTGTAGTGCTTTTCATGCCCTCCTCTAGCACATTTGCCTTGGCTGAATTGAGACTTGAGATCATGTTTTGGCAGCCTGAAATAAGGCATCCGGACAACATGACCTGCCCAAGGAATTTGATGACAGCTAATCAGCATCACAATGCTCATGATATCGGCTTGCAAGAGGACACTGAGGTTAATGCATTTATCAGCCCATTTAATTCAAAGCATCTATGCACACAGCATTTATGATACTTCTCCACTGCCTTAAGATGTCTCCTCTCTATTGTCCATGTTTCAGTCCCATACACTAGGGTTTTGTAAGCCACAAGTTTAGTTTTAATTCTGATGTCGCAATCGTCAAACACCTTCCTTCTCAAATGACCAGAAGCTCAGCTAGCACATTTGAGCCACTACTGGATTTCTTCATCAATATCAACTGTCTGTGACAGGTGGCCTTCAAGATATGGGAAATGCACAAGGTTCTCTAAAAGGTTATCATGGAGCTGCATTGCTGGTGTTGGAAGTTGTGTACCAGGAGCTTGCTGATGGAGAACCTTTGTCTTCTGAATCATAAGTGTCGGTCCCATTTTCTGGCGTGCTTCCACAAAGACATAGATCATCGCCTGAAGCTCTGTTTCCGAGTGAGCACATACTCCAGCATTGTCAGCATACTGAAGCTCGATGACTTGGATCAGCAGTGTTTTGGTTAGGATTGGACGTGGCCCTGGTTGAACAGCTTACCATCCATTCGATAGATGTAGCTACAACTACATGTGTTCTATATACACAGGTGATGGGATAAAAACCAATTTCAGTCTCATTAGCATATGTACAGCTTTAGGCTGTACACTCTGAGTTAGATCCAGAGCTGCATTGGAACACAAAGCTGTCCCGAAGCCAGCTTACCTGGCTCCTGGAAGATCCCAGTGTAGAGAGGAGCTCGTGGCGTGGGATGGGGTGAGGTTGCAGGGGCATAGTCATTGTAGTCACTGCTGCTCCTGCCAGCCCTTCAGCCAACACAGGGGCATTAAGGGAAGGGGGCACTGCAGAGCTTCCTCTGTTTCGGCAATCCACAGCTGCTGGATTGGTGCCTTGGGGCTGTAAGCAGCCAGTACAAATTCCATTGGCATATCAGTCTTGTTAAACATGACACACACAGTAGGCAGTACAAAGTGCAGCATGGACAATACACTTTGCCCAAGGAACTCTGGGCATGAGAGAGTAGCAAAATAACCAGGTCATACTGAAGAGAAACCAGCGGGTTATGCCCTTTTGTTGGCTTGTGTTACAAGGAAGGAAAAATACCTTTACTGTATTTGCTAGTGAAGTTACTTCCAAATGAGCAGTAACTGAAAGTGACGCTTCACAGAGGATGCTGGATTGTGAGCAGTTTTAAACCCATTATTGTCATAGGGGGTTAAAAGAGGCCTTGCTATAAGGGCATAGTTCTTTGCCTTTCTGTCAAGGATCAGTTAGTCAATCTCTTGTCTTCCTTCATTTCAAGTTGCCCTCTGTTTTCCCATTTCATAAGAAAAACCTCAAAGAACAACAAATACCCTAGAAAGTGGGATTTTTTAAAAAAAGGCAGATGCTGCCAGTAAACAAAAACAGTGCAACATGTGAGACTAGGAACATTCAACAAATGTGTGTGAAGTAAGTGTTACAAAGTGTTCATTTCCCCAAAACTGGATTAAGTCAGGCTACAGTTTGCTGCAGGGTGTGAAATGTGCAGAACTTTTCACAACGGCCATCCCACATCCACATCCCCTTCGCTTTCATACCACGTTGCAGGCATCAGTCTCTCAATCCAGATCAATAATGAAATCCCAAAGATGCTTCAGGTTCCATTGAGTGTTTTCTTCCTTTGGGGAGTTAAAGGCTAACGCCAGTGCAGATGCAGAATGTTCTTCAAGAATGATGCATGACTGCATCCCTTCTGAAGGAAAATAATAGGTGGATGTGACCATACTAAAATGGCTCCAATGTCAGCACCTTTAAACCCACCCCCTCACTCATCTTTACAGATGGAGTAATAAATACATAATGATATCCCAAGCTTAGGGAACACTTGAGAACATAATAAATAACAAAACTATACTTACCACTACTCCCAGTTTCTTTTAAAGACATCAGTGTAGCACTTTTTCTTGCTACAGAAGGGATTTCAGAAGGGATTAGTTATTCATTTCTCTTTCTTCTTGTAATCTATTAAAGGAATCAAATATTTACACCTGATGGAAAGAAAAGGAGTACTTGTGGCACCTTAGAGACTAACAAATTTATTTGAGCATAAGCTGATGAAGTGAGCTGTGGCTCACGAAAGCTTATGCTCAAATAAATTTGTTAGTCTCTAAGGTGCCACAAATACTCCTTTTCTTTTTGTGAATACAGACTAACACGGCTGCTACTCTGACACCTGATAGAGTAACCCTGCAAACCCTTGGAAAATAATGTTTTGAACTGCCTAAACAGAACATTAAATAGCCACTAGAAGGCAGTCAAGTATAAGGGAAAAACTTCAAAAGCAGATTACTGTACCAGATGTCTCTGAACTGATTATGCGTGGCTCTCAGACATCTAATTCTACAGTCATGAGTTGTTAGGATCCTACCTTGTTTACTGTACTTTTAAAGAATTGCTTTATGTGAACCATTAGCTTTCATAGCCAGTCAGAAGGGAAAAAAACCTGCATCTCTGTCTTGTATTAATGCTTTGCAGAAATACTGGTAACTTTTCAAAGATTGTCAGCCTTTTAGCTGGGTACCTGTGCAGTATCTGATTTCAGGCAGAATCTCTGAGGTGCAATTGCTAAATCAGCAGACTAAGTGTGAACATCTGTTACAAGGTCTAACATGCTTATAGACATGAAAGCATGTCTATAATTCCAAGGGAAAGCCCAAGGCGAAGAATGCTGTCTCGGGATAATAGTCTCCTGTTGATCAGCATCGCTGAGGAATTTATGGAAAGTAAATGTGTTGCAGGCAAAAACCAAGTGGTGTATTTCTGAATCAAGAGCTATTAGTCCTGTGACAATCTTTTACCACATTGACTCTATTTCTGTTCCATTATATGAGTGGCTCAAATGGTAACAAGGGCACTCGCCAAAATTGAGCACTGCGATGGTCAGTTTGTACGTACAGCTTAGGGATGTGCACGTGCACTTTGAGGTGTGGAGATTTGTGCTTGTGGGTAGGTGAGTATGATGCTTCAACAGTAAAGCAGTTTTACTGAGAATCTTTAGTGCAGCCCTGTTAAATGCTGGACTGCCTGAGGCCTGGCTACATGACAAAGTTTTGGCAACCTAACTTTACATGCTCCAACTTCCTTTTTCAGGAGCCCACACCTAAATGTGTCTCCCGTCAACGTAGCAACCCTCTTACAGCGACACAATAACACCACCTCTCCGAAGGACACAGAACCACAGTCAACCTGCTTCCATCGAAATAGGGCCAGTGTAGACACTGCATTAACCGTATCAACCCTAACAGTCCTCCAGCAACTGTCCCACAATGCCCTGACCCTTCAACAGGGGCCACTCCAGTCACACTTTGAACTCCACTGCCCAGAGGTCACAGTCAACAGAACCCCCCCCCCCATGCTTTAAAATTCCCAGTATGTTTTGGAAATGACTTTTTCTGGGTGCCCACCTTGGTGAGCATCCAGCCATGCTGGCTGCATGCATACAGTGATCTACACCTAGACGTGTTCCTGCCTGAAACAGGACAGAAGTCCTGCATCCCTTCAGCCTGTGGGGAGACAAGGCTGTATGAACCCAGCTGCAGAGCAACCAAAGGACTATAGATAACTGTGCAGCTAGCACAGGGGATGCTACACTTGGGGCACAACAGAGATGAGACTCAGTGCTGGATGAAAGCCAGGGAATGTCGGGAGGCATAGCAGAAGACAAGGGAAGGCCATGACAAATCTGGGGCCACCCTGATTACCTGCCGCTTTGCAATGAACTGCATGCCATATGTGGTGGGGACCCCCACCAACATCCTGAATGCAGGGATGCTGAGAGCCATTGAATCAAACTGTAAACCCTGTATATAACGGAAACCACTTCAAGCCAGGGGAGTGTGGCAACACCCCCAGTTCCAGCTCCTATGCGTGAATGTGACCACAGACCCTTGGCGAGAGCTGGGCAAGAAAACCCCTCCAGCGCACAGCGAGGAGGAGGAGGGGATATAGTGGGGAACACAATGCGGCGACCCTGCAGCGCTTCAAAATTCTGCCAGAATTGAGCCAGTCCTGTCAGGTGAGTACAGGTTACTAATCCTGTATAGGGATTAGTAACAAGAATTTTAGTTATAAGCTGGGGACGCATCAATTAGAAATAATGGAGGAGGAGAAGGACCTTGGCGTATTGGTTAACCACAGGATGACTATGAACCGCCAATGTGATATGGCTGTGAAAAAAGCTAATGCAGTTTTGGGATGCATCAGGCGAGGTATTTCCAGTAGAGATAAGGAGGTATTAGTACCATTATACAAGGCACTGGTAAGACCTCATCTGGAATATTGTGTGCAGTGCTGGTCTCTCATGTTTAAGGATGAATTCAAACTTGAACCGGTACAGAGAAGTGCTACTAGGATGATCTGAGGAATGGAAAACCTGTCTTATGAAAGGAGACTCAAGGAGCTTGGCTTGTTTAGCCTAACCAAAAGAAGGTTGAGGGGAGATATGATTGCTCTCTATAAATATATCAGAGGGATAAATACCAGAGAGGGAGAGGAATTATTTAAGCTCAGTACCAATGTGGACACAAGAACAAATGGATATAAACTGGCCATCGGGAAGTTTAGACTTGAAATTGGGCGAAGGTTTCTAACCATCTGAGGAGTGAAGTTCTGGAATAGCCTTCCAAGGGAAGCAGTGGGGGCAAAAGACCTATCTGGCTTCAAGATTAAACTCAATAAGTTTATGGAGGAGATGGTATGATGGGATAACATGATTTTGGCAATTAATTGATCTTTAACTATTCATGGCAAATAGGCCCAATGGCCAGTGATGGGATGTTAGATGGGGTGGGATCTGAGTTACTACAGAGAATTCTTTCCTGGGTGTCTGACTGGTGAATCTTGCCCAGATGCTCAGGGTTTGGCTGATCGCCATATTTGGGGTCGGGAAGGAATTTTCTTCCAGGGCAGATTGGAAGAGGGCCTGGAGGTTTTTCGCCTTCCTCCATAGCATGGGGCATGGGTCACTTGCTGGAGGATTCTCTGCTCCTTGAAGTCTTTAAATCACGATTTGAGGACTTCAGTAGCTCAGACATAGGTGAGAGGTTTTTCACAGGAGTGGGTGGGTGAGATTCTGTGGCCTGCGTTGTGCAGGAGGTCGGACTAGATGATCAGAATGGTCCCTTCTGACCTTAATATCTATGAGCCTGGGGATGAAGAGGTAGGGAGCTCAGAGGCAGGTGTATTGAGGCACTAGTTCTTATCAGCATGTTTGTTTCCCTTTTCAGTATCTTCTCCTTCTGCTGCCTGCGCGCTTGTTTAAAAATGGTGCCCATCTGCTCTCCAGAGAACAAAGTTATGGACCTTTCATTGGTCACTTTGAAAACAGCAGGGGAAAGACAATTAAAATGAATACATTGGCAGGCATGTATAGCTGCCACTGCAATGACTTATACATGATAGGAAACGCATTAAAAAAGCTTAGGGTAGATTAGTCTGAATTATACAGATCATTGTCCGATGCTCAGCTTGAGCAGCGGTCACTTTGCGTGTGTTGTTCTAGGCGGGGCGGGGGGAGTCTCCCCAGGAGGAGTGCTTTATTTATATGAACAGGAATGTCCCTTTTAGCCCCTTGAATAATCATGATGAAACTTTCATGGAGCTACTCTACAACCCTTTCCCAAATGTTCCTAGGAATGGTGGCCTGGTTTCTGCCCCCACAGTCGGAGACATTCCCATGCCATTCTCCAATGGGGGCCACTGGCACCATTACAGTAAACAGAACAAGAGCATACAGGCCCTGGTGGCGTTGGCACATTGGTAGCAGCTGCTTTCTCTGGGCCTTTATCACCCTCTGAAGTGAGAAAACAGCCAAAATCACAGCTGCCTGTGAAAATATTGGCAATATTCAGTGCATGTTCTGTATATGCATACGCAGGGCAATCCAGCATCTAAACCTCCCTTGCAATAAGTCCCCACCCTTGTTACACCATACCGTAAGCTGTAGAGCGGTGCTGTAACAAGCTGCTCCAAGGCTAATCTGGCACTTTGCTTTTTATTTTTTTTTACTGAAGATCTTTATGGGAAAAATGTCAGGAAATGTTGAGACATTTTTCTGTTATACCTGTAAATCTAATGCAGTATCTGTCTCTTTTTTATCAGCATCCTCCACCGAGGCACCCTGGAGAGGTGGCCCTTCCATGCCTGCTGAAGGCCGGAGCCAGATCAGGCCAAGAAAGAAGTGGACCAGGGAGGAAATGTTCTACGAGCTCATCCAGTCCTCTGCAGTAACTGACCATGACCACAGGGGCTGAATGACCCGGAGCAGAAACAGAGAAAGCAGATGCTGGAGGAGGGCAAAGCTACCAAGAGGTGGTATCTGGGAGTACACCAGCACATTATGGGTGTGCTCAGGCAAGAAACACAGATGTTGCAAAACGGAGGTAAGAATAGGTTGGACAAACATCTGTGGTTTACTTGGTCCTGCCTCAGTGCAGGGGGCTGGTTTTGATGACCGCTCAATGACATTTTCAGCCCTACATTTCTATGATTCTATTTTTCTAAATACCCAAATGACTCCTTAGACAGCAGCCTCTGTATTCCATGGAAAACTCCATGGTCACTGCTCCTCATACCCCCTAGCACAACAGGTGGCAGCGAGGCCTGAACCCTTACCACTGCACAGCAGGGGGGAACAAGGAGAACCATGATTACATCGACACTGACCTGTGATCCCCACAGGAACAGCCAAGCAAGCACAGTGCACTATTTGTTTTCACCATGAATGAAGCTCTTTAGTATGGTCAGTGATGTTTTCTTATGTACTTTTTACTTGTTTTTGTTACAAATACGGATTTTCAACTTGTTTATTTGCCCTTCAGGTTTGTTGCTTGTTCATTTGCACACAATAAAGTTTTAGTTTTTGAAAGCCAGAGTATATATATTTATTAGTTTGTAAAGCACCCTCACCCCCTCATACACACGATTTATAACAGCCATCAACCCACCTCCCCTCCATATTTAATGTTTATATACACGAAATCAGCAAGTGCTCAAAAGCATCATACGACACTACTGTAGCCAACTGCTAAAATGATCTCTTGAAACCTCTGTCAGCCAGATAGCTTCACAGTTGGCTCTTCTACTTTCCCTTGTGTCTGGCTGTTCAAAAGCAGCAGGCAGCCAGTGCACCTCACCCTTCCCCTGGCCCTTTGCTTCACAAATATTAAATAAAACACAACATGCTGCAGTAATGCTAGGAATGTTTGTCTCACTGAGATCCAAGCTAGTCATGAGACATTGCCAGTGAGTTCTAAGTCTATCAAGTGCACACTCAACTGTCATCCTGCATCTGCTCAGCCAATAATTGAATCGTTCCTTGGTTCTGTTGAAGTGGCCAGTGTACAGGTTCAGAAGCCATGGGAGCACAAGGCATTTCAGCATCAGCAGTGGTAATATGCTAGTCAGGGAAGACAGGCCCTACTTGCAACTTTGGGAAAAGGCCTGTGTTTTAAAGATGCGAGAATCATGCACTTTCCCTGACCAGTCCACATTAACATCAGTGAAGCATCCATAATGATCCACTAGCACTTGCATAACCATGAGAAAATACTCCTTTTGGTTTACATGCTCTCTAGCAAGGTCTGGTGCAGCCAGAATAAGGCAATGACCCACCATATTGCAGAACCCCCCATGGCTTCAAATCCATCTACTGTTTCCTGCACATTGCCGAGAGTCAAGGTCCTGTGCCACAGGAGACACTTGATGGCCTTGCACACTTGGATGACAACAGCCCCCCACTGTGGATTTTCCAACTCCAAACTTGCCACTGACCAATGGCAATCCTGTGTTGCAAGCTTCCATAGCACAAGTGCCATTTGCTTTTCCAGTGTTCAGGCCGCTTTCATTCTGGTGCCCCAGGCTGGAGGGCTGCGGTGAGTTCGATACACAGAACTAGGAATATGGTCTTTCGCATCTGAAACTTCTGCAGCTACTGCTCTCCATACAATGCTATCCTACTACTCAGTGCTCGTTTTTCTGGCCTGTAAGTGCCTATCCACTGTGTGACACTGCTCAACCTAAGATTTGTATTCACTGTCTACATCAGCCATTCCTCCTCCCTGGGTAGCTCATCTTTGTCACCGCACCACCAGTTGTAGTGGTAGTTGGTGACGTTCCACTAACACAGGAGAAGCCTGCATCCTGTATTAGCAACTGACATGAGAATTGCACTGTGCAGGGTGCAGGTTCCTGTTGGAGAGACCTAAAAGCGATGCATAGAACTGTGGGAATTTTAAAAGAGGCCTGAAAATGATGGGCTGGAATAAACATTATGGGATGAGAAAGTGAAATTGTGGGCACTTGACTCCTAGTTCCCAGAAAGCCCTGGGCAAATTGCTGATAGCCTACAAAGCACTTCAAAAATGTCTCAGAAGGTATTGCCTTGGAGGCAGCCCAGGGCACACTGGGTTATGTACCCTTTGTACACCACCACTTGTGCTGACGGCGTGCAGTACTGACACAACAGCCAAGCATACATGCACTCCAGCGACATACAAACGTCAGCGGCTGTAAGCGGACATAACTTCAGGCAGCCAAACTTTGGCATGTAGGCACAGCCAGAGAGTCTGGCAGTGAGCAGGAGCACAGCAGTGACAACCCTATGAGCACACAAAGGAGCACCACAGAATCCAAAGCCAGGGCTCAGAGAAACTCCATGGTGGGGATTATGCAGAAACATGCCTCGGATGATCTTGCTGGGGAACTATCATGCTAAAGGTTTTGGGGTGCTACCTGTCCCACCTGAGCTACAGTGCCACTGGCTTTAGACGCCGGGGTGTTCCCCATCCCTTAGCTTTACTACATGCCTTTCCTGGAGGCTCCTCATAGGGAGCAGCAGCTAAGTAACGTCTTGAAGACACAGGGCGCTGCAGCGGAATCCACCTAGTAGAGGCATAGACTGTTCACACCTTTCAAAGATCCCTAGCATAGGCATGTCTCCGTTGTCTACGTAACAAAAAATGACGAGTAAGAATTATCCTGTAGCACCCAGCAGTCCCAACTATTCTGCCAGGCACAGGGCAGACAAAAGACAGTTCCTGCCCGAACAGTGTACAGTCAGAGTATAAGCCAAATAGTGAAATCAATCAAGAGGGGAGATCTGGAGGATGGGGCAATGGTGATACAAACACAGTCACTAGTTTTGTCCACAGTTTTAAGGATTAAGGTAGGTGGCTTGCTTGGATCACCAGCCGTAGTCCTGGCTCAGAATTACACTCTCATAAAATCTCCATTTTTCCTTGGGCGAGTGTAGGCTTCTTAAGTGTAGCACTTCTCTCTCCTCCGTCCCACCCTCCAAGGATGGAGACTCAGCTACTTTCAGTTCAAAAGTTCAGCTATGTCCACACTCCCCAGAGTGCCTCGCCTTTCTCCTCTGGTGCGTTAGTTGTCTGTGGTTTCTTTCTACTCAGACTTATATAGTCCGTTGTTGTTTTTTTTTCCAGGCTTCAGTTTGTCCTTTTTTTCTCCTTTCTCTGGATTCCAATTATGCTCAGGGCCAGGTTGCTCTTTCCAGCTCTGCTTCAGATTTGGCACCCTGCCGTTCTCCATTGTATCTGAGGTTTATTTTCTTTCTTCTTCCACTCCTCTCCCAGCAGAGGCTTCAATTTTTCACTATCATGTGCTTAGTAGCTGACTTATTTCTGGTCTCTTTGCTTTACATCATTAGACTTGCTGACAGGATCTTGTACTGCCTTTTGCTTTCATCAAACGCTTTCAAGTTTTTCCCTGTACATTTCCAGCTAGTCTTTCTGGCTCTGGTTTTGTTTCGGCACTCATTCCTTCTTTCTCCACTTGCCTTCGGCGGCTTTGTTTTCATCCGAGCTGCCTGTTATTAGAGGCCAATGTCCTTTCATGCTCCAGAGGCTTCTGCCCTTTTTATGCTTCAACTTTTTAAAAAGGCTCTTTCCAGGCTCTCAAATGTCAGGACAGGCACCAGGAGCTAGGGGTGTTGGAAGTCCTCCACTTTATAGTAGAAGGTGAGGTTGGTATTAGCAGGCAAGTAGTTCAGCTGAGTCTGAACTGGAACAGCTTTGCTTAAAAGTGAAAAACCTATTTATATGCGCCCAAAAGATGAAAAAAGATTTTTTTATGAAAAATAAAGGCCACAGTTCTCTCAGCCAGCCAAGGTGGGCTTGGCATATGTGCAGGCAGAGGGCAAACATGGCCTAAAGACAATGGCGCCGGAACCTCAATGGCCATGCCCCTCACTTTTTAACATGGGTGTAGTTTGGGGGGGAAAAATGGGGGGCATTGCCCCTCCCAAACTGCAAGCCTTGGGCAGGTGAGGAGCATTGCCGGCAGGGGCTGTGCTTCGTGGTGGAGGGGCTGATCACCGAGAAGCAGAGCCCCCACTGGTACTGCTCCGTGCCTACCCAAGGCTGCAGTTTGGGGGAGCAATGCTGTCCCCTGCCCCCCCAAACTACACCCATGTTAAAAATTGTGGGGCATGGCCTGCTGGCCCCCTCCAGTTCTGGTGCCCCCCATCCACCCTGATTCTACAAAGGTTCCGGTGCCCTTGCCTTAAGCCCTCTTTGCATCTCCTCCTGTGCTATGATTTGGGGACAGGTACAGTGATCATGGACAGGGATTCCCCAGCCACACCTCTTTTTGCATGACTTTGCCCCTGCACCACCGGTGAGAGAGGGGTTGCCTATGTGTTGATATGGCAACGCTACCACACCCGAGGACCTGCCAGCACCGGGGGAATTCTCCAGTGGCTGGTTAACCTGGAGTTAGTGCTGCATGGTGACCCAGCTGGCAGCATTTGTGACCTAACGGATGGGCAGCTGCAGATATACCCCCAAAGTTGCTGCCAGAGGTAAGGCTTTCCATAGCCATTTCAAAACTAGGCCTAATGGCCCTGAGTCAGCAAAGCAAATGCTTAATTTTAGCAGAACTGCGCATGTACTTAAAATTAATCACAGACCCAACTGTTAGGTAGTACTGGGGCCACTGAGTGGCACTGGCGCGCCTGACCCAGGCTAGTCACCCATTGATTTCTGGGAGTATATGCCAGAGTGCAGGACTGGGCCCAGTGTTTATGCCCAGTGGACTGATGCATAAAGGCTAGCAAATTACAGAGGGCCCTACAAACCCAACTGAGGAAGGGGCTGCATTGCCCCAGGAGCAGGGGAACAAGCATGTGCATGCTTCATCCTTGCACCAGGGTGAAGTACCGGCTCTTTCCCCAGTGCAGCGTATGCCCAGGCACGAAAGACTGCTGTCAGTCCCAGGGAAGAGGGGGTGACCTTGGGGTGCGGGGGCATGTCAGAAGGGCACAATAGGCCTTGAGACCTGTAGCAGAGCAGCAGTTCTAGCCAGAAAGCGGGACAGGGTTCCGGCTAGCCCCTGCTGCCTGCCAGGCACTGACCCTGACCCCACCCTCTCTGCAGGGAGTGTAGAGCGGCCAGCCCAGAATGCTCCTACCCATTACACAGGGGCCCAGACACCTCCAGGTCCATGAGCCCACTGTTTTGCTGAGCCACTACTGCCTGCAGCCACCACCAACTGGAATAGGTGCTGCCCCCACCTCCCGCTGCGGCCTCCTCCATTCCCCTGCACCGCAGAAGGTGAGGCCCGCTGGCCAGGCTCAGTCACCCGGCAAATGACCCCTGCCACTGCCTCCCCAGCCACCCTTGGCTGTCCTAGTGCTGTCCTCTGCCCCTTGCTCGCTCCCTGGCTCTCCCTCTGTGTGCTAGCAGAGCTTAGCGTTCACTCTGATCGTCCTCAGCCAGGCTTTGCAATCCGAAAGGTGAGAGAGATCTTGCCTCATTGGGGTTGGCTGTTGACTTTGGAAAGACATGTGTGTCAGTTCCCACCCCCCTTTTGCCCTGGTTAAACCCTGTTGCAAACATTTGAGTTTTTCCTTTCCAAGCCCCAGGAGGAAAATCTCTCACTGTGCCTGCCCTGTTTGGTGTGTGCCATGCAAGTCACTGAGTGTGAAGGGAAAGCAAAGGGACTACCACCCCAGCCCTCCTCCAGTTCTGATATTTGGTTCTCCCCAATCACTTGCTGCCAAGCCCGAGGGAAAGTATTCTCCTCCCTCTCATTCGCCAGGGTATGCATATGTACTTTGTATCATCACGTGATGAATATACTGTTTGATATGTAGGCTTGGCAGAATTAATTTTCTCATATATAATTTTGTCAGATAATGTCTGTATGTTGGCAACACACCATACCATGCCACTCTTATTTTTGCACTGCTGCTGGTAGCAATGCTGCCTTCAGAGCTGGATGCCTGGCTAGCAGCTTCCCCTCTCCAGTTGCCCAGCCTGTGCTTAAGTTGTGGCAGGGCTTGCCGGAACTGAGCCACGGCCCTTCTTTCATTACAAATTAAACACTGCCCCCACTTCCCCTCTCTCTGAAATGGGCTTTTTTTGAAAGGCAGTGCTGGGTTTTTTTCCCTGCATGAGACGCAGGATGATGGTGGCACAGGCTCGGGCGGGAGGGAGGATATGAGGGCAGAGACAGGAGCAGAGGGGAAGAAGACAGGGAGGGTGGGGACAGGAGCTGCAGAAGGGGGAGGATAGGAGCAGGATTTGGGGCATGAGCAGAAGCTGGGGACAGTGGTACAAGCAGTGAGAGGGGGATGGGGGAAGTAATCAGGGAGAAGGAATGGTGGCTGGGGCAGATGGGGAGAGAAGGGTGTGTGGCCGCGAGACAATACTCTCCCCGCCACACCTGGAATGGAACCCGTTCTTCCAAAGTCTCAATGTTCCTTTGTTGTCCAGAAAATAGCTTTGAAACCCACTGGCAAGTTGCGTGTCTCCATCTCTCTTTATGCAACAGGTCCACATAGAAGAAAACAGTCCTCTACTGCTACTCATTGTTCAGTTAGCTCACATGGCAGAGGATAGTGCTCTGGCTTTAAAAAAGCCCATACCTGCTGGTGGCACATGTTGCAGTCAGTATCGTTCCCCATGATGAATTTAAGTTTTTTAAAAAAACATAGGGGATTATAATAGTCACCACCAAATTTATCTTGACATGTTGCATTTTTTCCAAAGCCGAAGTCTTATGGCTTCAGTGCTGCCTTTGATCTCATCTTCAATTTGTTGCATGTAACCGATTTGGAGATTTCACACAGATCATTGATTTCAATCAGGAGTGAGTTTGTAGCTGCCTTGCCTGAATCACTTAGGAGGGTGATACCATGTCCTTTAAAATGCTAATTACTATCATGAGACTTGGATGTGTGCTTGGATGTTGGAAATACTGACTTCCTGCCACCAAAACCTCGTTTTAGGAATGCTGCCTTTTATAGAGACAGTTTGTTTGGCTCAACTCCACAATGGAAAATGTAACAAGCTAATATAATGATTGCCCTGATTATCAGAACCTCATAGGGATACATGGCTACTCATGAAAAAAATAAAATCAGGATTTTTTTTCTGCTGTATACTCACACTTATTTCATGAATGTCGTAAAAATAATCATCTCCTAAAGTACTCTAGGTGCGGGTTAACACCTGTTCTAGAACAAGCAAACAGCATGGTGTGAACAAACAGGCACACAGTCAAAAAGATATGTAAACAAATACCAGTTCACTGCCATAAAGTTATAATGAAGAGTACAAGAGACAGTCATAATTTGGCATTGAATATTTATTCTGATAAACCTTTTTGTATTCCAAACTACTACATATTAATTCTGTTGTAAGCAAAAACTTTTGGAATGAATCTTCCAAAAGCTTTTGTCAGCATAAACTAGACAGTCAATGAATTGCCACATTCTGTGGACGTAACTTTCAAGTGCAAAGCAGATTATCTGAAAAGACATATTTCCAACCTCCGTAACAGCTTGGACAATGCTAAAATCCAGTAACAGGTCTTCAAATCTCTGCAAATTTAGTTCTCATAGTGCCTTTGTAATAAATAAATAGAAAATATATCTTTTTCATTTTGAAGTCTATAGGAAAAATGTACAAAATACTATACATCTAATTCCGAAAAAGGACCAGCTATTTCGGCAACAGGTAAAACAAGCATTTGAACTGATGCACCCCCACCCCAAAATTGCCCTAATGATGACAACTGTATATGTAGGCTAATGTAAAAATATTTGTAGCAATTAAACCTTATAGACAGGATATTTGCAGTTTGTGAATGGACAGTTTAAAGAATGTACAAGCTACAAAGAGTCAGTCAATTCACTACGTGCAGAGGAGCACATGTACAACTTCTAGAATCCCCAAATATTTAAAAAATGATACATCAGAACTATTGGTTGGTGATATTAGGCCAAATTCTACCATCAGTTCCATGCACTTAACTCCCATTGAGTCGATGGGAGCTGCTTGCATTTCAGGAGAGAATCTGACCTATTACACCGTGCCATGTTCTCTGTCTAGGCTTAACAAGTTGCAGTGATCCTATCCTAAGTATTTACAGAGTAAGATCCATCCCCTTCCCCCAGAATAGGCTCATGTGACTATCCTTGCATGACAGAACAAAATGGACTTTTTTTTTTCCTGGATAAGATGTGATTTAAAAACCAAGCATATTTCCTAGAGCCAAGTCTTATGATTTCACCCTGAGAATTCCAAAAATTTTGAAAATTAGAAGCTACACTTCAGTACAAATGCAATTTGCCTTTTTGTATTAGTTAAACAAAGTACTCGACTCCTGCTCCATTGGGTTTGATTGTACTGAGTCTACAGGTGCTTAGCTACTCCAATATAAAGACCTAGTCGGCTAGAATAGCAAAGGGCAAAAACAGGATGTTTTTGGAATACCAAATCCAAACCCAGAGGTGTTTTGATCCTGGTTCCTCTCCTAAAACCTTCAGAAATTTTTTTCTGGTCTTGGCCCATTTCTAGTATTTTTCATTCATTATATCGTACATATGATCTGCTAATACAGAGCAATAGATGCAGTTGTACCTACAGTACATCCTCGATTATAGGAATGTTGTGAAGGACACTGAATCCATTCAGATAGCCAGGGTTCTGACTAATCAAGGATTTTTTAATGCAATTACTAGACCTAAGGGATAGGATCCCGTTTTGGCTAACAGGGAGTTTCAGATAAATAAGATGTGTATAATCGAGGTTGAACTGTGAGTGAGACTAATCTTTTTTAAGGAATAGTTGTGATCTGGGGGGTGGAAAGGACCCAGATCATCATAAGACATTGGGAGAGAAATATATATTGCTTGAGAGCTATGCCCTTTCACATTGCATCCAGTGGAATTGGCCCAAATGGGATGAATGGTTTAGAGCGGACATTCCTTTGCTTGAATGAGAAATCCTTCGTTAATAGACTGTAAAGAAGCCAGGGAAAAGGAAAATAACCCTGGATCCTTTTAAAAAATGCAACACTCTTGAAATTCCGCTAATGGAAAACGGTATAGAAAAAAGCAATTCCAGTTTTAAAACCCAGGAAGGGCTGGACAGGCACATACCTATAGTAGAGCCTGAATACCACTCATAACTGACTCACACAGCAACCTGTGTGCCAGAAAGGTCTTGTGGAATTCAGCACCTGCACAGTGACAGCATGTGCAATGAGACACACATTCATGGCTGCTTCATTCCAATCCAGAGCTGACACTTTAGATACAGTGAAAAAAAGAGACGCTCAGAAAAAAGAAGACGACCGATTTAAAAAGACAAACCAACAATGGTTTTTTGGGGGGTAGTGGAGGGGAGAGAAACATAGCTGCTCTGGCATATGGACAATTTGCCTACTTCAAGAAGCTGCTATTTTTTTTGGAAGTTTCCCGAATAACAGAAGCCTCTTGAGACACCTGCATGACATCTTTGAGAAACACACAGCAGTTCACCATGTGCATTTCTGAACAAAATACAATGTTTTTATAAGGTTAAGATAAATTTCCCAGCTTAATGAAGTGTGCTGACAAGCAGCTCTGGTTTATGCTCAACTTTGCTCATCATCCATTTTTTAAAACTTAGAACGTTATGTTTTGAAGGAAAGGGGGCAGAATATGTGCAAGATTATATTATTTGGGGAGGAGGGGTGTCTTCTGGGAAGCACAATTAAATCCTCACCCTTGATTAGGGATGGAGTAAGATGACTCCCCAGCATTCCCTGCCTGGGAGCGAGAGACCCAAGTGTGGTTCCTCTCGGTAGCATGTCATGTAGGCACAACCAGTCCACTGGGCTGGCTCTGAAGATTTATATTTGAAGAAATGTGTGGGAAAGTCTGAGTAAGTGTGTAGTGCTTGGCTGTCAGGTCTTTTCCACCAGTCTGTGGCTGCTTGCCTGGGAAAAAACACAGAATAATGACAAAAGGTATTTAAAAGCATAACCATGGGAATGCCCAGTTGTTGGTTATGGGATTGAGCAGAAATAGCAGGTTCCATTATGACCATATTTGGATTGCACATGTGCGACCCTAAAAGCACCCCAACGCCAGAGGACAAGGGGTGCCCTGGTTTCTAGTAGTGAGCCTCCACTGGCCTAACCAGCTCAGTGTACCCCAATTTACTGTATCTAAAAGGTGCCATGTAAGATGATATAGGCAAACTGGTTAACAAGTTGGTCATTAATATTATTGCTGGTGCATGGATGCATGATGTATGAAAACGTATAAATGTGTACTGGAAATATGTTCTTAAAACATACTTGGCAGGTAGGGCATAAGTCACCCCACCCTTGACAAAGGAACATTGTCCCACCTGCACAAATGTGTCTCCAATGTCAACTGAGCCAAGAGAGACAATGGAAGTACATTTACATAAAAGGTAAACAAAGCCATCAAACTAGTGAGTTGAGGAAATAGCCACTTAACTATCATGACTGGAGGAGGAGACTGCAAAAATGAACATGGTGTCAGCTCCTGAACATGGATACAGCAAGCTGAGCCCCCAAGCAGGCTTCCTGATTTTGAAAACAAAGATAAAACTTTGAGGAGATAAGCAGAGAGAAAAAGTCTTTTTGGCATCCTTCATCTGAAGAGACGAAGAAATGAAGCGCTTTGAGCTCTGTGTTGGGTTGGGGCTAAGAACTGGGCAGCCATGCTGGAAGAACAACCGTGGTGAGAAAACTACTTTGAAAAAGAGACTCTAGTTAAAGATAGGTTTTAGCCTTAGAAGTGTATTTTTCCTTTTGTTTGTAGCCATTTCGGTCCCAGTTCTGTCTACTTGGTATCACTTCAATGTCACTTCCTTGTTAATAAACTTAATCTTGTTTTAGTACACCACCATCTCAGTGCAGCGTTTCAAACTGACAAGTAAAATCCTCCACCACACTAATGGTTTCGCCAAAGGAGTAGCAAACTTGATAAGGTTTGGTAAATGCTACAGAGAGAGGGGCTGAGCACTGCAGGGGAGACTGTTTTGAGTAGACTCGGGACAGAAGAGGCTGTTGGTGTCCCCCTGCAAGGAGTAATCAAGCAGGTGGAAGCCAGGGTGAGATCACTGAGCACTGTGCAGGCTGCTGGTGTCAGAGTTCTGAGCCACAGCTGCATAGCACAGAAGCATCCAGGGTTACAGGTCAGGTGGTGACAACCCCTTCTTGGTCTGGGTGAACCCCAAAGCATCACAATGTGTTAAATCACTCCTATGCCATTTCTTTCTCCACTATACCATCAGCTGAAATGTGATAACTACCCTGTGGTTCAGCACGTACAATTTAGTCTCAGGATTCTGCAGCAGTTTGACGGAATAGTGCAGAAGCTTTCAAATAAATTCTCATTGTTTGACCACGTTTTGCAGCTTTTAGATACTGACTATAATTTATGATTTCTGATTCAAATTTTCAGCCAGCCTCTGAATTTGCATTCCCGGTTTCGTGCGAGCAGCTGATTGCACTCTCAAAAACAGCAGAGTGTGGATGCAATCAGTCCCATGGGAAAATTCCAAGCCTTGTATGGCAATTAGATTTAACATGCATATGTGAGAGGCTCACAAGAGATGTAGAGGCAGAACATGATCAGATCATGTAAAAGGCACCGACATCCTTCTCCCACTACTTGAAAACAGTTTTGCCCCAGATATTAACTTAGAAAATAAAGGTAAATCTGGTATCAGCAAGTAAATCAATAGGGCAGGATCAAACAAGATGTGCAGCACAAGGAATGCTGTTTGTCACATGTGGCCATCTACCCACTTGCAATAAAGCTTCCTTCATGTACAGCAACAAAGAAATGCTACATCTCTGGAGAACTGTGGCATGGTGCCTATTGTGAGCAGAGTCAGTAGTCCTTTTCTATTGGGACAGTGCTAACAGCAGGAAGGCAAAGCATGGTGTCCTCATAATTTCATTTTCTTCACCACAGGGATTGGCACAACTTGATAGATTTTAGCTGCATCCTCCTCGGTGATCAGTTTCACCCAGACTGGTCGAAAGCTGCCTTTGAATCCGACAAAAGCCATTTTATCTGAAAACCAACAGCAATAAATTGGTAGTGCAGCTGACTGCAAACAAGTGGGAGCACTTTCATAGATTCCAAGGTCAGAGGAAACAAGTGAGATCATTTAGTCTGGCCTCCTCTATAACAGAGACCATAGAACACCCCCAGAATAATTCCTACAGCAGATCTTTTAGAAAAACATCCAACCTTGATTTTAAAAATGTCAGTGATGGAGAATCCACCATGACCCTTGGTAAATTGTTCCAATGGTTAATTACTCTCATTAAATGTATGCCTTATTTCCAGTTTGCATTTGTCTAGTTTCAGCTTCCAGCCATTGGATAGTGTTATACCTTTCTCTGCTAGACTGAGGAGCTCATTATTAAATATTTGTTCTCCATGTAGATACTTCTAGCCTGTAACCAAGTCACCCCTTAAACTTCTCTTTGTTTTCATGACACTCACACACATGCAAACTTCGTGGAGCTAACCATTATTCACTCTACCTGTGTTAAAGAGGGTGCTCTGGCTATAAAATTTTCTGTTGTACGTGTTGGATGCTTGTAAGGTCATACTCTGCTATGTGTCATGTGAGCTATTATCAGTTAATTAATTAATGCAGAGAACACCACCACAGTGTTGAAAGGTCCTGTTTTTTACATTTTCCAAATAAAATGGTTCAACATTTAGTTTTGAAACAATCCTTTGTTTCACATTTTGTATGAAATTATGTATTATAATCTAATACACATTTTGAAAGTCAGAATCAAAATGAATGACTCAAAATATCACTTTTCAGAATTGTCCTTTGCAGAGAATTTTGATATTTTTAGTTTTCATTCCTATCTTGAACAAAGGCAAATTTGAAAATTTTGAAATTCTTTGCAAAACAAAACTTCTGTCCTCCACACAGCTCTGTTCACAATGACTTGTTTTAGCCAAAACAACATGGTAAATTTGGTTCTTGATAAACAGGAACCTCACAATTAGGTCCAAACCAATTAGACTCTTCCAACTTTGCCTCTGTCTGTAGGATCTTTTGATCTTTTTGAACCATCTTGTATGTAATGGTGCTGGCTGGAGACTCCACTTTCAGCTCTTACTGGTTCCTTTATCTCAAAGAAAATACTTGCTAAAGTTACAGTAGCTTCCAATGGTAAACTCTCTGGGGTTGGTGCACACCTTGATGCAATGTAAATATGTGCAATTCCAGAGCAGATATCGATCAACAATTTTTCAATGACAATATTATATAGTCAAAAAAAGAAAAGGAGTACTTGTGGCACCTTAGAGACTAACAAATTTATTAGAGCATAAGCTTTCGTGAGCTACAGCTCACTTCATCGGATGCAATGTGGAGAGTGGACCAGATGATATGTCTGGGGGGAGAAAGCGGAAGGAGACTCCGCTGGTTGGGAGGCATGAGATGCGATGTCCTGAGGTTGGGGGTTCCACGACCACCACTCCCAAGAGGAGAAGGCGGGTGGTGGTGGTCGGGGACTCTCTCCTCCGGGGGACTGAGTCATCTATCTGCCGCCCTGACCGGGAAAACCGAGAAGTCTGCTGCTTGCCAGGGGCTAAGATTCGTGATGTGACGGAGAGACTGCCGAGACTCATCAAGCCCTCGGATCGCTACCCCTTCCTGCTTCTCCACGTGGGCACCAATGATACTGCCAAGAATGACCTTGAGCGGATCACTGCGGACTACGTGGCTCTGGGAAGAAGGATAAAGGAGTTGGAGGCGCAAGTGTTCTCGTCCATCCTCCCCGTGGAAGGAAAAGGCCTGGGTAGGGACCGTCGAATCGTGGAGGTCAACGAATGGCTACGCAGGTGGTGTCGGAGAGAAGGCTTTGGATTCTTTGACCATGGGATGGTGTTCCATGAAGGAGGAGTGCTGGGCAGAGACGGGCTCCATCTTACGAAGAGAGGGAAGAACATCTTTGCCAGCAGGCTGGCTAACCTAGTGAGGAGGGCTTTAAACTAGGTTCACCGGGGGAAGGAGACCAAAGCCCTGAGGTAAGTGGGAAAGCGGGATACCGGGAGGAAGCACAGGCAGGAAGGTCTGTGAGGGGAGGGCTCCTGCCTCATACTGGGAATGAGGGGCGATCAACAGGTTATCTCAAGTGCTTATATACAAATGCACAAAGCCTTGGAAACAAGCAGGGAGAACTGGAGGTCCTGGTGATGTCAATTATGACGTGATTGGAATAACAGAGACTTGGTGGGATAACTCACATGACTGGAGTACAGTCATGGATGGTTATAAACTGTTCAGGAAGGACAGGCAGGGCAGAAAAGGTGGAGGAGTAGCACTGTATGTAAGGGAGCAGTATGACTGCTCAGAGCTCCGGTACGAAACTGTGGAAAAACCTGAGTGTCTCTGGATTAAGTTTAGAAGTGTGTGCAACAAGAGTGATGTCATGGTGGGAGTCTGCTATAGACCACCGGACCAGGGGGATGAGGTGGATGAGGCTTTCTTCCGGCAACTCACGGAAGCTACTAGATCGCATGCCCTGATTCTCATGGGTGACTTTAATTTTCCTGATATCTGCTGGGAGAGCAATACAGCGGTGCATAGACAATCCAGGAAGTTTTTGGAAAGCGTAGGGGACAATTTCCTGGTGCAAGTGCTAGGGGAGCCAACTAGGGGGAGCGCTTTTCTTGACCTGCTGCTCACAAACCGGGTAGAATTAGTGGGGGAAGCAAAAGTGGATGGGAATCTGGGAGGCAGTGACCATGAGTTGGTGGAGTTCAGGATCCTGACGCAGGGAAGAAAGGTAAGCAGCAGGATACGGACCCTGGACTTCAGGAAAGCAGACTTTGACTCCCTCAGGGAACAGATGGCCAGGATCCCCTGGGGGACTAACATGAAAGGGAAGGGAGTCCAGGAGAGCTGGCTGTATTTCAAGGAATCCCTGTTGAGGTTACAGGGACAAACCATCCCGATGAGTCGAAAGAATAGTAAATATGGCAGGCGACCAGCTTGGCTTAATGGTAAAATCCTAGCGGATCTTAAACATAAAAAAGAAGCTTACAAGAAGTGGAAGGTTGGACATATGACCAGGGAAGAGTATAAAAATATTGCTCGGGCATGTAGGAAAGATATCAGGAGGGCCAAATCGCACCTGGAGCTGCAGCTAGCAAGAGATGTCAAGAGTAACAAGAAGGGTTTCTTCAGGTATGTTGGCAACAAGAAGAAAGCCAAGGAAAGTGTGGGCCCCTTACTGAATGAGGGAGGCAAGCTAGTGACAGAGGATGTGGAAAAAGCTAATGTACTCAATGCTTTTTTTGCCTCTGTTTTCACTAACAAGGTCAGCTCCCAGACTGCTGTGCTGGGCAACACAAAATGGGGAAGAGATGGCCAGCCCTCTGTAGAGATAGAGGTGGTTAGGGACTATTTAGAAAAGCTGAACGTGCACAAGTCCATGGGGCCGGACGAATTGCATCCGAGAGTGCTGAAGGAATTGGCGGCTGTGATTGCAGAGCCCTTGGCCATTATCTTTGAAAACTCGTGGCGAACGGGGGAAGTCCCGGATGACTGGAAAAAGGCTAATGTAGTGCCCATCTTTAAAAAAGGGAAGAAGGAGGATCCTGGGAACTACAGGCCGGTCAGCCTCACCTCAGTCCCTGGAAAAATCATGGAGCAGGTCCTCAAAGAATCAATCCTGAAGCACTTAGAGGAGAGGAAAGTGATCAGGAACAGTCAGCATGGATTCACCAAGGGAAGGTCATGCCTGACTAATCTAATCGCCTTTTATGATGAGATTACTGGTTCTGTGGATGAAGGGAAAGCAGTGGATGTATTGTTTCTTGACTTTAGCAAAGCTTTTGACACGGTCTCCCACAGCATTCTTGTCAGCAAGTTAAGGAAGTATGGGCTGGATGAATGCACTATAAGGTGGGTAGAAAGCTGGCTAGATTGTCGGGCTCAACGGGTAGTGATCAATGGCTCCATGTCTAGTTGGCAGCCGGTGTCAAGTGGAGTGCCCCAGGGGTCGGTCCTGGGGCCCGTTTTGTTCAATATCTTCATAAATGATCTGGAGGATGGTGTGGATTGCACTCTCAGCAAATTTGCGGATGATACTAAACTGGGAGGAGTGGTAGATACGCTGGAGGGGAGGGATAGGATACAGAAGGACCTAGACAAATTGGAGGATTGGGCCAAAAGAAATCTAATGAGGTTCAATAAGGATAAATGCAGGGTCCTGCACTTAGGATGGAAGAATCCAATGCACCGCTACAGACTAGGGACCGAATGGCTCGGCAGCAGTTATGCGGAAAAGGACCTAGGGGTGACAGTGGACGAGAAGCTGGATATGAGTCAGCAGTGTGCCCTTGTTGCCAAGAAGGCCAATGGCATTTTGGGTTGTATAAGTAGGGGCATAGCGAGCAGATCGAGGGACGTGATCGTTCCCCTCTATTCGACACTGGTGAGGCCTCATCTGGAGTACTGTGTCCAGTTTTGGGCCCCACACTACAGGAAGGATGTGGATAAATTGGAAAGAGTACAACGAAGGGCAACAAAAATGATTAGGGGTCTAGAGCACATGACTTATGAGGAGAGGCTGAGGGAGCTGGGATTGTTTAGTCTGCAGAAGAGAAGAATGAGGGGGGATTTGATAGCTGCTTTCAACTACCTGAAAGGGGGTTTCAAAGAGGATGGCTCTAGACTGTTCTCAATGGTAGCAGATGACAGAACGAGGAGTAATGGTCTCAAGTTGCAATGGAGGAGGTTTAGATTGGATATTAGGAAAAACTTTTTCACTAAGAGGGTGGTGAAACACTGGAATGCGTTACCTAGGGAGGTGGTAGAATCTCCTTCCTTAGAGGTTTTTAAGGTCAGGCTTGACAAAGCCCTGGCTGGGATGATTTAACTGGGACTTGGTCCTGCTTTGAGCAGGGGGTTGGACTAGATGACCTTCTGGGGTCCCTTCCAACCCTGATATTCTATGATTCTATGATTCTATGATTCTAAGTGAGCTGTAGCTCACGAAAGCTTATGCTCTAATAAATTTGTTAGTAGGTTTTTTCCACCAAATGCATCCGATGAAGTGAGCTGTAGCTCACGAAAGCTTATGCTCTAATAAATTTGTTAGTAGGTTTTTTCCACCAAATGCATCCGATGAAGTGAGCTGTAGCTCACGAAAGCTTATGCTCTAATAAATTTGTTAGTCTCTAAGGTGCCACAAGTACTCCTTCTCTTTTTGCGAATACAGACTAACACGGCTGCTACTCTGAAACCTGTGATTATGCAAGGCACTGAATTTAGCCGTATAGAGTGGAAATCTGTCAACTTCATGAAAAAACTCGCACAGATACAGACAGACAGGTTTTTTCCACCAAATGCATCCGATGAAGTGAGCTGTAGCTCACGAAAGCTTATGCTCTAATAAATTTGTTAGTCTCTAAGGTGCCACAAGTACTCCTTTTCTTTTTGCGAATACAGACTAACACGGCTGCTACTCTGAAACCTATTATATAGTCAGTTACAGACACATTGGATGCTGGGGCTAGGTGTGGTAGTTTGAATATATGATTTCTCTCTGAACCAATGGTCCTCTTAAAGGAAATCATTAGTGGAATCAGAGGACTAGAGAAGTTAAAGATGGCTCTGGCACCTCTTTTCCATTTCCCATGAAGTAAGTTCTCTACCTTCTCTAAAACTATGTCATTACTTTTGGGAACAGCCTTTAGCAATGGTCATTGCTGTGACAGTGTGCAGAGACGTATTGCCTTATAGAGGATTACTTTCAGGAGGGAATTCAAAGCAATTCTGTGTTAATTGTAGCACTGTAGGCACAGAATATTGTTAGGTAGATAGGGAAGGAGTAGGCACGTGCAAGCAAAGCAGGGGGAAGTTTGGAGGATTAAATAAGCCTCTGTTTAAAATAGCTGTTTAGTTGTGCTGATACTTGGCACTCTGGTTTAACAGTCTGGATGTTTAGGAGACACCTGGACACACTCAGATGGTCTTTAATTTGGTGTTTTCACTCCCCACCGCTTGGAAGGGCGCTATCTGGGCACTTCTTCCAAGAAGGGTATCAAAATGCACTGCCTTCTCTACAGCTGATGTGGATGCCATCTTAGCATCCATGCAGCCCCAGGACGTTGTAAGAGTGTGGCTTCTCCTTATGCCGTATCCCCCAATGATAGATATCACAGTGAGCCTGGGTGACAGGAATCCTGAGGTCTTTCCCAAACTGTCCTCAAGGAGGGAGGTCTGCATCTCTCTCACTAACACATGAGTCCAGTTGAGAAGCACAGTGCCCACTCATTTGTGCAAGGTCAATTTACTAGCAGGAGTTGATATATTAAAGGCTTTTAACTTGTTAGGTAAACAAATCAAAAGTTTGTATTTACATTTTTAAAATTCCTTACCTTTTAACTTAAAACCCTTCTCAACTCCAAGTTTTTCCAGTACTTTGGTCCAGGGTCCTTTTGAAATGAATCTGCCTTTGGATGCCATCACCACTATAGAACTAAAGAAAACAAAGCATTTATAAACAAACGAACAATAAACCACTTTATCATTTGTCTGATTTAAACATTGGTGTCTGCCATCAGTGTGACACTGGGACACCTGCGAACTAGGTCATCAATGTTCTCCAATGACTTAGCCACATATTCACTTTTCCATATATGCAAAATCAATTAGGAAGCATATTTAATTTGCTCATTTTACACTGAGTTTCTAGAGAGGTTTAAATTTTCAAAATCAGCATTTCCATCACATGCCACTCAGTGAGTGGAATGTACTTCATCTGGGATGCACTAAGCAATTCTCAATTAACTATTTGTTTTCATATCAGCAATGGACTAAATCTCAAATAAATTCACGTCCCTGGAATCTGTGCAGAGGGTCTGACAATTTTCCTTCTTTTTGACTGCATGTTTGATGCAAAAGTGCATTATTAGTGTCCTTATAAATAGTATACGTCTTCCAAAAGTCCTGGGATGCTTTATAAACTCAGACTGAAGTACAAATGATGTATAGTTCAGGGATCAGATCATTTTACCTATCACAAATCTGCAGCGACCTCTGGGGTAAAATTCAGCAGCTGTCTAAGCAACACTATAAAATAGGTTAGGGCAGAAGGTGAAGAAAAATCCCCTATCAAATTGAACCTGGAAGGGGCATTCTGTAGACAGAACCATCCAAGCTGAAGTATAAGCAGGTTAATGAAGTTCTGCAAGGTGCCCAGACCCCTCCAGTGATTGCACCAAGAAATCCTGACCCGACTGAAGAAAATGGGAGTGACTTCAATGAGGCACAGATGGGCTCTTGTCCTTGCAGTCAAATGTGCTCCTCTTCATTAAAGAAGTGTTGCAGAGTGATTGATAAAACGTTTGACTAGTTTAATTTATTTTACTCTATCTTCCAAGCTCTCCAGGTAAGGTGTCCCAGTGATGTCAAGGGGTGTTCTGCAGGTAGAAAGCCTTGATGGATTGGCCCCATTGTGTGACAGTAGTACAAACTGTCACTATAATTAGCCATCCAAGAGTTCCTTGTTTTCCAGATATTACTACATAGAATGCAACCGCTGTGCTGCTGAATGGACTAGCTACATCTCAACATAACAATTCCATTAAAATCCATTGTAATGGGATAATGGCAATACAGCAATTACAAGGAAAAAACAGGAACAAAAGGGTTAATAGTCACTAAGGCCTGATCTCCACCTAAAACTTGAAAAATTCACACTATTGAGAGGAGAGATGTAGTTAAGCCAACCTAAGCCCCAGTGTAGACACTGCTAGGTCGATGGAAGAATTCTTTCATCAACCTAGCTACCATCTCTCAAGCGGGTGGATTAATTACAGCAATGTAAAAACCTCTTCCATCACTGTAGAAAGTGTCTACACTACAGTGCATCGTACCTGTGCCATTGTAGTATAGACAAACCTTTAGTCGGTTTTTAGTTTAAATCTCAGCTGTTATGTTTAATACTTGCACTGTTAGAAAACTAATTGGGTTTACAGCATGTATTTAGTTAAATTTTTGATCTGATATTAGATTTTTTGTTCTTTCACTTTATTAAAAATCATTTATTTCAGCTAAACCTTTCCCGTCTTGGAGCTTTCAAAAAATAGCTTCAACTTGTTCCAGCTATTTGCTTTGGGAAACTCATCACAAAAGTATGAACATACACAAAATATGACACTTGGCCTGCAGTAAATTCCTAGAGTGAACTAATAGGCTCTGTTATTCCAGGAAAAAAAAACTATTAAAAATGTATAATTCAAACAGATTCATCACAGCAGACCCCATTTTTCTTTCCTGGATAAATGGTATATTTAACAGCTATAGCTAAAATGTCTGGCTATATCCCATTTCCAGAAAGCAGGTAGGAGAATGGAGTAAAGGACTAAGAGAACATTTCAGAAGAGCAGAAGAATAATCCAAGGTTACTACCCTACTAAATACATATTGCAAAATTAGGATCTGTGAGGTGTTAGCTGCTCTTCACTCCTATTGACTTCCATGGAAATTGAGGGCTCAGCAGGTCCAAAGATCATGTTCATAGGCCTTGCCCACACACACACACACAAGTTGTACTGCTTTAATTTAATCCTGGGGGAATTCTGCGCCACTGTGCACGCACAGAATTCATGTCCCCTGCAGATTTCTTTGCTTCCCCACAGAAAAATGACTTTCTGACAGGGAAGCAAAGGGAAGCTGCAAAAACAGTCACACACAACTCCCTAGCAACCCAGGTACAACGTTTCAGACACTCAGAGCAGCCAGTGGAGAGGTAAATTACTGTGGGGCTGGGGACACTCCAGCCAGTGGCTCCTACCCTGAGCCGGGATTAGCTGCTAGTCCTGGCTGGGCTGAAGGCAGGAGAGGATGGGACTTCCTCTTCCCCTGCAAGGAGTGGCTTGGGCTGTGTCAGACCCACCTCCAGAAACCTTCCCCAGCTGCAGGAAGCTCAGCATCCTCCCCTGCTTCCTGCATCCATCACTCCTCAGCTGTGGGGGGAGGGGAGCTGCTCCTCCCATACCGAGAGACCCCTGCCAAGCCTCACCCGGTACATCTACAACCCCCCTAGCCCTCCATACCCGAACCTCACCCCACTGAACCTCAACCCCTGCATCTGGAGCCCCCCTGAACCCAGACCCCCTGCCTCCAGACCCCTGCCCCCATACCCAGACCACCCCCACTGAGTTCCCTGCACTCAAACCCCAACCCTCATACCCGACCCCCTGCACCACCCTGAGCCCCCACATCCAGACTCCCATGCCACTGACAACCAATTAGTGCACCCAGACCCCCATCCCACCAAGCCCCACTCCTCCAGAAGTCAGAAACTCCTGCTGAGACCCCCACACCCAGACCCCTCTGCTGAACCCCAACAACCTTCACCTGGAAGCCTCTGAAGAGTCCCATTGCCCCTGCACCCAGAACCCCACAAACAAGCCTCTGTGGAGAAAACACCACAGTGTCCCAAACGGTAGCATTTCATTTCAGAAAGGGGGACTACACAAAAACAAGGAGGTTAGTTAAACAGAAATTAAAAGGTAGAGCACCAAAAGTAAAATGCATGGAAACTTTTTAAAGACACCATAATAGAGGCTCAACTTAAATGTATACCTCAAATTAAAAAAAAAAACATAGTAAGAGAACCAAAAAAGAGCCACCGTGGCTAAACAAAGTAAGAGAAGCAGTGAGAGGCATAATGTCATCCTTTAAAAAGTGGAAGTTAAATCCTAGTGAGGAAAATAGAAAGGAGCATAAGCTCTGGCAAATGAAGTATAAAAATATAATTAGGAAGGCCAAAAAAGAATTTGAAGAACATCTATTTAAGGACTCAAAAAGTAATAGCAAAAAATTTGTAAGTACATCAGAAGCAGGAAGCCTGCTAAACAACCACTGGGGCCATTGGATAATCAAGATGCTAAAGGAGCGCTCAGGACAATAAGGTCATTGTGGAGAAACTAAATGAATTTTTTGCATTGGTCTTCATGGTTGAGATGTGAGGAAGATTCCCAAACCTGAGTCACTCTTTTTAGGTGACAAATCTGAGGAACTGTCCCAGATTGTTCCAAAACCTCCTCTAAGGACACCTCAGATTCATAAACTAAACAGTAGTAAGTCACCAGGACCAGATGGTATTCATCCAAGAGTTCTGATGGCACGCAAATGTGAAACTGCAGAACTGTAGTCTGTAACCTATCATTTAAATCAGCTTCTGTATCAAATGATTGGAGGATAGCTAATGTGACACCAATTTTTAAAAAGGGCCCCAGAGGTGATCCTGGCAATTACAGGCCAATAAGTTTGACTTCAGTACTGGGCAAACTGGTTGAAACTATAGTAAACAACAAAATTGTCAGACACAGATGAACATAACTTGTTGGGGAAGAGTCGACATGGTTTTTGTAAAGGGAAATCATGCCTCAACAATCTACAAGAATTCTTTGAGGGGGTCAAAAAGCATGTAAACAAGGGGGATCCAGTGGATATAGTGTACTTAGATTTTCAGACCTACTTTGACAAGGTCCCTCACCAATGGCTCTTAAGCAAAGTAAGGTGTCATGGGATAAGAGGGAAGGTCCTCTCATGGATCAGTAACTTGATAAAAGATAAGAATAAATGCCTCTGACAACAATTACATGTATTAATACTCTACAAACCAATATGAGCAGAGAACACAATCCTCAATTTAAGAAGCATTGATATGGTTTCTATTAGTATTTCAGGCTGGCTAGAGTACTGTGCTCCAGGATACAGCTGCTCGGAACATGTGTTTGGTACTCAACAGTCTAGTTTCATTGCTCTGGATCTCTGGCTAGCATGCTTACAGAAATCAAAACACACTGCACGTGTGTTTAGAGATGGAACGTATGCACGTAGCATGCATATATTTTATTAGTGGCATCTGATGAGAACTAACAGATTACTCCGGCAATATGAAAACAGATTAGGAGCACTGTGGTGTAGGAACTGATAATGAATATTTTTTTCACAGGTTTACCATGCATGCCTTAGAGCTACTTTGAAACTCAGCATTTGGATTCTGATGAGGTTGATACTGAACCATGTCATGGAACAGGACAATTAAGATTTTGTAACTCTAAGCCATATCACGTGACCTAGGCTAAGAAAAGGGGTTAGTGTTTCAGCAACACTCCTGTGTGCTAAAGTTTTATTACACACTGAATTATTTACTCACTTGTTTTTGATGTTGGTGACATAATTGTCTATCTGTGTTGGGATTCCCTGTAGAATAGAGTTTTTGAAACTTATTCGGTCAACAATTTTTCCATGCTTCCCATCAATCACAGCTACTTGGATACCATCATCAGCAAGGAAAAACTTCTTACTATCAACCTGCAGAAAAGAAAAAACTCTTGAGTGCCAAAGAAATCCAAGTTCATAACAGTTAACTGTACGAAGCTTCATGATTGTGGCATGGCAGCATTGAACTGCCCTTTGCTTCAAGGAATAGTATTCCCTATCTCCTTCCTTGGATCAACTTGAATCTTTGCCTATTATGTTGTAGTACTACTCATTTTCATAAGAGACCTAGCCTGAATGAACCTAATTCCTAATAACCATCAGTGGTCATTTTCTCAGTAAATTCTGGGTGAAACCCCAGAATCTTAACCTATGTATTTCTAAAAATCCAACAAATGTGGCTGAGAAGGAACCACTTACCTCAATGTATGCAAAGTCATCCCTGAGGTGGAAGTATCTGGTCTTGAAAGTTTCTACTTTCAGCTCTAGGAAATGGTCCTTATTCTTCTGTTCAAAAATAGAAAATGGTGTTTACCACTTTTGTACATTCCCCAAATGCTATTTATTTTAAACCAAGAGCTTCCTAGCAGTTTAATCAACAATAAAAAAGTACTTAATATGTTGACACTTGCCAAATTACATTGTTAAAGAAATCTGGGCAAAATCTTAACCTCTGAGCTGATCCTGTCAACATTTAAATTTTGCTAGTTTCACAACAAGGAAATTTTTGTTTTGTGCAGTGATATGTAGTTAATTGAAGCTTTGATCCTACATGCCTGCTCCAAGTGAGAAAGGTCAAAAAGGGCTGGGCTGGGAGCAGAACATGAACCTGTCTTTCAGCACAATCCTTGATGTGCAAACATCCACATTGCTATTTTCATCCCTGCAGCTTGAGGTCTGTGAGCCTGAGTCAATTGACCTGGGCTCTGAGACTTAGTGCCACGGGTTTTTCTTTGCAGCATAGACATACCCTTAGCTATGCATTCCCCCCTCTGGCATTGCTTCTGCTATTAGGCAGGCATGGCTGGCAGCCATGCAGCAGAACTCTCATCAGAGCAAGATCAAGTTCTCCTGAGCAACCTGTTGCCCTGCTCATCACTTTGTGTGTTGTGTTTCTGTGCACAGCACTCTACCCTTGACCATCAGGAGATCAAATTCTTACTGTGAAATGCAGTCTTCATTACCCCAGAGCTATCCCCATTGCTCCATGAGTATCCAGCACCTATCCCTAAGAGGCAGGCATATCATATGGAAAAGTAACGGTTACGGAACACCTGCTGCAGCTTTATGTTTCTCTTCCTTTTATGAATCTGGGTTTTCTGTACTAGCTGGTGGCTGGTTTAGGTTGCTTTACATTTCTGGACCATTCAGGAAGTTATGCCCTGGGTAGAGTAGTTCTTATAGAGATGGTCTCCACAGCTATGTGGAATGATGCATGATAAAGTTTGTAAATTTACAAGGAAACAGAACAATGGTAATGAAAATGTAGTAACAAACAAGGTACTTTACCAGTAGTGAGTTAGAGAGCTTCTTAGGCATTGGCACATCTACTACTGGAGTTTCCATGTATTTTGGATAGGCCATGGCTTCACAGTCACTGATTCCGGCATTCTTTGGGATCACAGCTTTGATCCTTATTCTCTCGCAGCCTTGGACCGAGCAGAAGGCAAATTTCTCCTTCTCATTCTGGGCTTTGAGTTTGAGAAACAGCAGCCTGCAGATCGGGGGTGACAATGCACAAGTCATAGGGTGTTACACACTAAAACGAATAGGTCCAGGTTATAATAGAGTACGTCTCAGTGCTTCATGATAACAAATATGTAAGACAGCCATCCTAGACTGATGCTAATAGAATATTTATACCACATCACACACTGTATATTTATATAGCTCTAGAGGTCTGTTATTTTTACATAAATCAGTGTGTGTATATATATTTATTCAGAGGGGGGAGGATATTCCCTGTGAATCGGGGTGGAGGGATGGGAGGGAGAGCAAAAGGGAGTTACTGTACTGAGAATTGAAGTGGGGGGGCAGGGGGAGATGGGCAACCCATCCAGGCTGGGAAGGGGCTTCATGGTAGCTCTGACGGCCATTCCTACAGCAGTTCCTCCAAGTCTGGTGCCCTGCACTCCCCCACCCCTTACCAGGTGCTTGGTGCCATGTGCGCTATCGCCCCCTTGCTCCCTGTCCAGATGCCTGTACTCTGTGCCATCCTCCACCCCACCTTGGCAGTTAGGGCATGTGCTCCTGCTCCTCCATCAGGCCAGGTGTCTCCACTGGGATTCATGGTGACTGGAAGGTGGCACCAGACTGGGCCAAGGAGTTCTTCCTGCTCCCCAGTGGTCAGTCCAATCTCATGCACCACAGCCCACTCCAGTCCCTCCTCTGTGAGATATTGTGGGGATGGAAACATAGATCCACAACCCCCTGCCCAAACATTTCCATTGAGGGAGTGCTAGCCTCCCTGTATTTATTATAAATATACATCACTTTCTCTCTCTCTCTCTCTCTCTCTCTCTCTCTCTCCAAAAAGCAGCCTCAAATTTCCCATAAGAAAGAGTCCTATCTCCCAAGGGGTAAATTTGCCCTGTTCAAATCCATTAGGCAGCTATGCATCAAATATTTTGATGCTCATAAATGATCATGGTTTAAGATTCCTCAATCAAATTTTTGAAATGAGAAGGGGTTTATGCTTGTTTAGTGCAACTTCATTGCTATGAACTGGGTCCTCTTTCTGCTTTTCCTTTTACTCTGCTGTGCATTCATTTGGCACTGGGAGCCATCGGAGGCAAGTGGCTGTGACTGGGAGCACACGAATGAGTGGCAGCCACCATGAGTCAGAAGGAAACGAAAAGTTGATCACGTCTCAAGGAATCTGTTTGTTGGTCTGGGCCAAACCACTTTCTGGTTCAGATGGCTCTCTCATATCTGTCTAGTTGACCAAGGGCTATTTCCTTACCCAGTGTCCTCATCCCAGTAATAGTATCCTTTGTTAGGATATCTGTACTCCAATTTGTCCATCTGCAAAGTCCTATAGAAGGTCCCAGTTTTGTATGTTTTCTTCAAGAGACGATTGTGGATGTCTGAGAGAATGGAAAATGTTGTCCCTTTAGGATAACACAACCCTAGCTGGATCCAGTCATTCCTAAAATAGCAAAGAGCCACATTATAACAAATAATAGACACATGACTATGACTTTCCTGGGCATGTCATCAGCCGAGTTAAATAGTTCACTCTGAAATGTAACAATTTTTTCCTGGCTGGTCAACATAATTTAGCCTTTAAGAGAACATCTATGTGCCACTTAAGCAATATGGGCTACACTCATCCCTGATCTAACACCATTGGCATCTATTCACCAAGCATTAATTTGATCCTAGTCATCTAAAAAAAATATATCCGGGGGGACATAAGTAATCATGACAAATTAAAAGATGGGGCAGTTCAGAGTGGTCTTCAACCCTGAAAGAATGCCTCATGACTAATTCAGTAACATCACTCTTTAACCATTTACAGCTAACTTACTGGGTTGGGATGCTACTTTCATGGGGTAGGGTTTGGAGGGATCACTCACTTGTTGAAGTTGATGAGCCATATAGCTAGTTCCTCAGGTGCCGTCTTGTCCCAATGGATGGTATAACCTTTCTGCAGTGTTATAACTGGCTGATACTGCTGGTAAGGAGAGCTTTTGCTTAAAGCCCCCTCCAGGTAGAGAGGATGAGTGTGGTAGTCATTTTTGATTATTTTCATTTTCAGGGTGGCTGACTTGTAGGCCTGGATGTATATCTAGATTAGGGAAATGGTCACAGTCGGTTTAATAAGATAGATGGCTACAAATTGGCTTTAAGTATGTTACTCTGAGAACACTTGCAGTACCTAAAACAAAAGCTAAAAAAAAGTCACTGCACATAGAGAGTGAAGGACTGGTTCTAGGCAGTGGTACCAGGTGCTTTTGTGGAAGGAATAATAGTTTTGTGGTTAAGTAACAGGAATGGAAGTTAGGAGATCCAGATTCTATCTGGCCTCTACAAGAGACTTCCTATGAGACTGTGGGTAAGTCACCTAACTCAGCTATGACACAATTTCCTCCATAAAAATGGGGAAAACAACACTTGCCTACCTTAGAGTCAGTCTGTGAAACTTAATTTATGAATGCTTCTGACATGCTTGGAGACCTTTGGATAGAAGTTGCTACAGAAGTGCAGTGTTCTTTTCATTGTTTCATATTCATGGCCTAAATTTTTTAAGTGCCTCTGAAAATGTGCCATAATATTGACAGGCAAACTCATCTCTGTGTGCAAAACCATTCAGGCAGATGCACTGCCAAATGCTATGACACCCCGAGTGTCCTATAAAAGTGCATATTTCTGAGTTCAAGATGACGTTAAGCCCTACGGTACTGAGAAATTTAAAATAGGTATAAACCGATCACCTTCTACTCCTGTACTTCCAATACAATGCCAGTGGAGTAGTGTAAATTCTTTGTACCTGTGCATAGTGCCCACTGCAGATGGCACCTCTCCAGTCTGGCACATCAATACAGTCTGGGTGTTTGATCAACCAGTTATCTTCCTTTATAAGGTATGAGCCGGGATATTCTGACACAGAGCCATCCACATCATGAAAAACTGATGTTTTATCACCATCCATATTCAGGTCATTGAACCAGGGTCCAGGTTCTCCAAAAAACACTCTTGAGGTAATCTAAACAGAACAGTGACATATTTACATACCAGAGGAGCAATTCACTGCTTAGCATTTTAAGTGAAGGACAATTCTGTGGTTGTTGGAATGGCTCGAATTGTTTGATTTAAACTAGCACTGAAAAATAGTTTGGACAAGAAGCTGCATTTAGATTTGCTAGTCACTGCAGGGATGGGGAAACTTAATTGTACATTAGGGCCAATGTTTTAAAAAATGGCCATTGATTTTGGGTGCCTCAGTTTGTGTGTCCTCAACTTGAGGCATCTTAGATCTGGTTTTCAGAAGCTCTGAGCACCCACAACTCTAGTTGAAGTCAATGGAGCTTCTAGGTGCTCAGCACCTGTGGAAGGAAATCAGGCTCTGAGTAAATCAGGCTGGCTCCCCAAAAAGGAGCACCCAAAATCCGTGGCCACTTTTGACAGTGTTGGCCTTGTCAGCTAGCAGGAATGTCAGTGACATTTGCTAGAATATTTGAGTTGCCCCTCCCTTGTCTACATACTGCATGCATGGTCAGTGCTTGAGGCTAAAGCAGAGCTAAATCATGCACAGCAAAAGTCTTAAGGTCATAAGCCCTTTCCTGTTGACCAGGAATGGAAAAGGTAGAGGACAAAACCACCAGCATACTCCTGGCCTCCATCCTAGGGTGTGCAGTTCACGTTTTGGAGGGAGGTTCAGGGGAGTTTTTATTTTATCTGACCCAGTTCATGTGTTCCTATTACTTCTTCATTTTTTAAAATTTGTATGTTACATAAAGTTGCACTTACACTGGGAACAATCAGCGGCCTCCCTGGGGACGTAGCTGCTTAAGTGACTTCTGACTGGTGGTTCTTATCCAAGTTAAATAAATTCAATGTCACAAACCAGCCTGATGCAATGTGGCTGAGGCTGGGATGGACACTTTGGGGGATTATTTTTCTCCCTACCAGACAGTTGGCCAAGGATTTTTAATCAACTTCTCTCATGAAATTTTAGCATATCTGGTATTTAGTAAACATGAGGCAATCAAAATTATTCGTTCAATACACAGATGTCTGTAAACAGGGTTGCAAGGCTTGTTAAGTGGGTTACACAGCTGCTAGGTATATTTCATCAGGAAGAGGGACACTCTCAGGAGCAGCAGGCATATATTTGTAAAAGCAGATGCAAAAATACCTGTCACTCTCTTTCTCACCAGGGTTAGTTCTAACTAAATTACTTGGTTTGGTACAAACAAGCACTCAAAAGTTCACATGCTTATTCAAAGCAGATCAGAAGCTTTTTGGCTCAATTCTGCTCTGATTTACATTTGGGGAACTGATGTCAATGGAATTACCAGATGTAAATAAGAACAGAATTCAACCTTGATTCTGCTCACAGGCATGTTCCTTAGTATTTCTTCCTTCTGATTGAGCTGGAACTTTTATAAGAACAGCCTTTCTATGCTGGCATTTCAACATCTTACCCCAGCTGGAACCAAAGGAGCCTTAGTTTCCTTTCACCTATACTGGTTTTATTCTATTAACTTCAGTAGAATTACTCCTTGTACATGGGAATGGAATCAGGCCTATGGTAGTGCAGAGGCTCACAGAAATAGAAATGCTATTTATTTATATGTTAAACAAACTTTTGGGGAAATAGGTCTGGTTCTGGTTTGCTCCGAGTCTGTGAGAAAGTTGGGCTTGTTTATTTTTTTATCCAAACCAGTTTTCTTATCCCTAATTTACACCTAATTTGCTAAAAACGTGGCAATCACTGGGATTAGGCTGTTAGGCTTACAATTCTGATGTTGGTTTTTCCCAATGGCCATTTCCCTGAATCATATTTTTCACCATCACACTCAAGTCCAAAACCAAATGACCAGGAGCCCATTTTAAGGAATAACTCACGGGAACGTCTTCAAATAGAAGATCTGTGACATTGTTATTGGGGCAGCTCTGCCAGGCATTGTTGAGCCGGAATGCCAGGGCACTTGTGTGGCGACCATCCAGTGCAGCAAACTTGCGAAATGTACAGTTTTGGACATTGACTGGCCCATCATAGAACTGAATCCCTCGAATTGGAAAATTCCTAAAAATAGTTGAAAAATAGAGAGAGAGGGAGATTTGGTCAGAATGAGTTACCATAGACATCAGTCTGTATCTTGGATAATGGATAGCTACATGATGTTTGCTTCAGAGTAGCAGCCGTGTTAGTCTGTATTCGCAAAAAGAAGAGGAGGACTTGTGGCACCTTAGAGACTAACAAATTTATTTGAGCATAAGCTTTCATGACCTACAGCATCCGATGAAGTGAGCTGTAGCTCACGAAAGCTTATGCTCAAATACATTTGTTAGTCTCTAAGGTGCCACAAGTCCTCCTTTTCATGATGCTTGCTGTGTAGCTGACATTATTTTGCCCAGCCAGCAGGATAACTGAGTTAGTGCTGCTTTTGTTTTAGCCTGCGCAACCCTTCAGTTCTTATGAGTTCAGTCAAGGTCTCTCGTGTCTAAGCAGATCACCTTTATCTGTACTCCTAAAGGCAGGGAACATTGGATAATGCCTAAAAAGAAAAAAAAAATCATGCTGCAGCCACAAACAAGTTCTGCAGCAGCAGCAAAACCTGAAAGCAATCAGATCTGCACTCCTCATTCTGAATCACTGCAGGGCTGAAATCCCAGGGCAGCTTTCATAGGAGCATGGAGATAAGCAGTCTGGCACAAATAAAATAAAAACTGGCTTTTAAAGAAGCAAAACACTGTTGCACTGCCTAGGATACAGTTTTAAGGTAGCTGGCACACTCGAGAGCACATTAACCCAGAGATCATTTAGATACCAGTGGAAAGGTAGAGAAGACGCATGCTTTTTCACATTCTGATTTGAGTGACTGACGTTTTAACCCTTTAACAGGCTTGGATAAAACATGCCAAAGATTGCTCATAATAAACAAGACCACAATCCCTTACTCACATGAGTGGTCCTTCCTCACACAAGAATATCCCATTCAAGTGAGTGCTCCTTGCCTTTGGGAGCTCTTACACACAACTTCCACTGAAGACAAAGGACTGTAGAACGGGGTACTAAAAACATCATTTCACTGTTGGTATAGGACTACTGTTCCTCCATTGACAAGCAGAATTGGGGAATGCCAAGCAGAAAGAGACGGCATTCAAGCTCTTTGTGCACTGGAGGCTTCTCTTGGGGTAGTTACGTTTTTAAAAACAAGAAAATATCCTTGCATTTGCAAAACCAACTCAGAGCACTAAGATCACGCACAAAGTCACCCACAAAATTCACAGGCAGCTTGTAAAACATTTAACAAGGGCACAAAGATCATGCGAACCCAGCAGCAATTCTGCTTGGTCCAAAGCCCAGGCAGGGGTCCTGAATGATTTCCTTGGTGACTGGCAGCTGATACGGGTGGAGATTGCTGCATTGCCCGATCCTTGCTGACTACATGTACACAGCTGAAAAGCTTGCCCAGTTAGCAAACTCTTCCTCTACTTTAGCTATCCCCCCAGCCCAGTTCACGAAGCAGGTATTGATGCTGTCCTGGTAGCCTGCAAGCACATGCCTGCCAGCAGTAGCTGCACAATGAGGACCTTGGGAATAAGAGACATGAAACAAAATCCTCTGTGTATAATTTCTTCAGTTTAAATTACACCAAATAGTGCTGAAAAAATATGTAAACTGAAACAAACAGAAGGGATAGGAACTGATCACTTGTGCAGGGCAAAACTTACTGGCCTATGGGGAGAGTCCTTCCACTGTGATCCAGGCCTCCGGGCCCCCAAATGTGGTTGTCCATGGTCTCTGTCCCCACGTTTTTACTCTCACCGACAAACAGGCTGTTCTTTATTTCTTGCTTTGAACCATCGTCATGTGGGAAAGTTCCGCCGCTAGGAGAGACAAGACTGTATGTTAAAGGGGTTGCTTATGGCAAACTCTGTCTTGGAATCATAGGCCAAAGTCGGAGGATGGCAAACTAGGAATGAATAATGCTTACCTTGCCAAGGTCAGGCCAATGCCATTGTCAGCAAACCTGCAATGAGAGAAAAGAGTGGGGAGATGCTTCACAAGCAACAATACAGAGCCTTTGTTTTCCCAAAGGTAGGCAATGCCAAATTGAGATATTAAAATCCTTACTGGTTTGGATACGGAGGAGGAGGGCTGGGGTTAATTAACAAAATTAAGCTCCCTTATGTTAAGTGGGAGAGTGGGGCCAACTAAAAGTTTTAGTTCATATTCCAGTTTGTGAAAAAAAGTTTTCTAGCATGGCTCATAAGGTGTATAGCTCAAGTGTAGTGGTAGTTTGATAGATCCTTAACTGGGATTATATCCTACCACTGTAGGGGGAAGGATTTACTTATTGGATAGTGATCAGTCTTTCCCCCCCACCCCCCATCTCTGTCTACCATGACCCTTTCAAAGTTATTTAAGGAGGTCCTGTTTGTGTGTCTCAAATTATTTTCTGTTATTTAATAATCCTCTGCCTTACACACATTTCCCCCCCACGTAGCTCTGTGTTTATTACTCAGGTCATATAGCCTTTCTATGAAGTAGCTTAAAAAGGGGTAGAAGGTTCTGACTTCTGTTTCATTAGTGATCAGATCCAGATTAGAGAGCGACCTGAATCAAAACTTTGGATCAAAATGCTACTGAGCTTTGGTGAGATTCAAACTCCGAATCTGGACCTGGATCTTAATTTTACAAATGGTTCATATTTTTATAACGGGCCAAACCAGAATGCCAGTTCTAAACACTCCCAAATTTTGAGGATGTTAGAATCCAGATGCAGAGATTAATGCTATAGTTTGAGCCCATCTCTACTGTATACTGACACAAGCACCACAGTTACAACTTGGTGCTAGAATTTAAACTGTCATGCACAAGACGAAAATCAATGTAAAGCTATGAACAGAACAAAAGCAATCTCCTTGATTGAGTCAGTAGGTGGTAATATATTACATGCTATCTACTTTTTATTTATTATTCTTACAGCTCCATGAAATGTACATTGTAGTTTATGTACTGCATGCCACATTAACATTTGTTTTGTTAATGTAATGCATAGGTCTTACTGTAGCAACAGAAATGAAAATTAACTCTGATTATGGCAATAAAAACAAGTTACAGTTTTAAGACTGCAGCCTCAGATGCACTCAAAAGGACACTGCCAAAACCTGATAAGATGGAGAAACTTGTGCAGTATTTAGAAACTATAGTATCTCAGTAATGAATGCAAAATGTCGAAACAACATGCAACTAATCTGAAAAGATAGGAATGTTAAACATTTCTGGCTAACACAGTCCATAAAAACAAATAAGAAGTCTTGATATTATATTTCTGTCCATTCTGACCTACTTTCATTCTTGCTAGTCTCACTGAGTCACTAAGGCCAGTTTGCAGCCAGTGGTCACTTCAAAAGGCTTGGATTATTCTAAGGTAAGGCAGTTTTTGCAGGCAACTGGATACCACATACGGGCAGACAATTGTACTAGTGTAGTGCACGGTACCCTGTAAACTAGCTTTTTACTTTTTTTCCTTGGTTAATTGAGGTTGCTATCAAGGTACTGGATCAGAAGCGGAAATTGAAGAAGACTATCCCAAGTTCCCAAGTGCAAAGAGAGTCTGTTCTGAATAGCACAGGAAGCTGCTTTCAAAGGGCATACAATGTGCATTTTCCCAATTCCTCTCCCTTCCTCCTGTGATGCATAGTTTTGTGTCTGCTTCCTTGGTATTGGCTTATTCAGCACAACATTGAACCACATAAAACTGAACCATGACCTAAGCTTAGCCGTGGAGGCTGGTTAAACTTATGGGGTTTTTTTGTTTATTTTAAGCTCTTCATTTTTCATGTAGAATGGTTTATGAGAGTCAATTTTTGCTGCTGCTTTGAAAATCTGTACAAAGTCACACTCAGAAACAATTCAACAGACTCTTTGCCTTGGGCAAAACAGGTTTTGTTTGTGTAAAATAATGCCTGTGTTTTCTTAATGTTTCATTTTTATTTTAAATCACAACCATATGCAAGGTGCAAAGCGATATAAATAGTCTAACCACAACTATGCTTGCCATAAACAAGGAGTTGAACTTCTAGGGTTGAAATAAGGCAAAACTCACTGGCAGCCATCCAGCCATACATCTCCACCCCTCAGCCAGGCCCCATGATCCTGGTTCTTGTACGCAATAAAGCGCTCAATTATCGCAGGTTCCCTAGGCTTCAAAGGGTCAGCGTCTTTGTGTGGACTATATCTGTAAACACAAGAAGAGCAGAAACTGTTGTCAGTGGAAGGCAGTCTACCCCAGTGAGATTCGACTGCTGTATTGACTTGTTAAACATTTGGTGGGATTATTTCTGCTAAACACAAGAATTGCCAGGCTGGATCAGACCTATGGACCATCCAGTCCCTGTAGCCTTTCTCTGACACTGGCCCATACCAGCTACCAGGAATGTGCAAGAAATGCTCCAATAGTCAGTCGTGAAATAACCTTGTCCCAGGAAAAGTTTCTTCCTTTAGTTAAATGTTACTTTATGTCCTGAAGCATGACATTGTATCCTTTCTAAAGTTCTTGGGGTTATTTAAAATCCTCCCTACTATAACTCTGAAGATTCTTATTAGCCATACAAGTGTCCAATTCTTTTCTTTTAATCCTGCTCAACTCTTGGCCACATGGATATATTGTGGCAGTGAGTTCCGCAGGCTAACTGCACATTGTGTGGAAGCATTCTGAGAAGACCATGATGACATCTTTGCTGCCCCTACCATGTGTCACCCAGGCCACTAATAATGAGATTTATTAGCTCACAAGCTCTCACATATGATGAAATGATGGCCTGGTGAGCATGGAGGAAAAAGGCAGAGATAAATGGAAACAGCAGTAAAGCATTTCCACAGTTGCTGTCTGTCAGCCTGCACTTGGGTGACAGCATCTGTGCAAGCCCGGATAGAAAGATGTTAAGTTGGGTGACAAGGTGGGTCAGGTAATATCTTTTACTGTACCAACTTCTGTGTAGCTGGAAAGCTCATCTCTCTCAACAACAGAAGTTGGTCCAATAAGAGATATTACCTCATCCACCTTGTCTTTCTAATATCCTGGGACTGACATGGCAACAACTACACTGCATGTTGGGCTGTCATTTATTCCTGCTCTTCGGCGGCAACTATCCTTATCATTACTAAGTGTCTTCTGTCAAATACAATGCAGTTCAGAAAAACCTGACAGATTAGCATCCTCGTCGGTGCCAGCAATGGGCAGCACCAAGATCAAAATTCATGGGTCAGAAATGGGGAGCGAGGCCAGGCTGTCAAGTCATTAACAGATATTCAACAGCATTTTGTTTCACTTAATAAGCCATCACATCAACCTAAATTGAGCATAATGATCATAAGATTCCAGCAAATGAACATCACTTCACCAGCTTCATCATTATGAAGTCACTTAGTATTCATGATGAAAGCACAGATCCCGGTGAACTCATGAGACGCTAACAAACATTCACTTTGGGATGGATTCGGTCTCATTTACACCAGTGTATGTCATAAAAACATATGCCATTGCCATACTGGGTCAGACCAAAGGTGCATCCAGCCCAGTATCCTGTCTACCAACAGTGGCCAATGCCAGGTGCCCCAGAGGGAGTGAACCTAACAGGTAATGATCAAGTGATCTCTCTCCTGCCATCCATCTCCAACCTCTGACAGACAGAGGGTAGGGACACCATTCCTTACTCATCCTGGCAAATAGCTATTAATGGACTTAAACCTCCATGAATTTATCCAGTTCTCTTTTAAACCCTGTTATAGTCCTAGCCTTCACAACCTCCTCAGGCAAGGAGTTCCACAGGTTGACTGTGCGCTGAATGAAGAACTTCCTTTTATTTGTTTTAAACCTGCTACCCATTAATTTCATTTGCTGGCCCCTAGTTCCTATATTATAGGAACAAGTAAATAACTTTTCCTTATTCACTTTCTCCACACCACTCATGATTTTATATACCTCTATCATATCCCCCCTTAGTCTCCTCTTTTCCAAGCTGAAAAGTCCTAGCCTCTTTAATCTCTCCTCATATGGGACCCATTCCAAACCTCTAATCATTTTAGTTGCCCTTTTCTGAACCTTTTCTAATGCCAGCATCTTTCTTGAGATGAGGGGACCACATCTGTACGCAGTATTCAAGATGTGGGCGTACCATGGATTTATGCAAGGACAATAAGATATTCTCCGTCTTATTCTCTATCCCTTTCTTAATGATTCCTAACATCCTATTTGCTTTTTTGAGTGCTGCTGCACACTGCTTGGACGTCTTCAGAGAACTATCCACGATGATTCCAAGTTCTTTCTCCTGATTAGTTGTAGCTAAATTAGCCCCCCATCATATTTTATGTATAGTTGGGGTTATTTTTTCCCAAAGTGCATTACTTTACATTTATCCACATGAAATTTCATTTGCCATTTTGTTGCCCAATCACTTAGTTTTGTGAGATCTTTTTGAAGTTCTTCACTGTCTGCTTTGGTCTTAACTATCTTGAGCAGTTCAATATCATCTGCAAACTTTGCCATCTCACTGTTTACCCCTTTCTCCAGATCATTTATGAATAAGTTGAATAGGATTGGTCCTAGGACTGACCCCTAGGGAACACCACTAGTTACCCCTCTCCATTCTGAAAATTTACCATTTTTTCCTACCCTTTGAAATAACTTTCTTGGAATTGAGAGTTAGCATGGATTTATACTTCTCTAACCAAAAGCAGAATATGAAGTTAATGGAGTTATTCTCAATTTACAACAGTTCTACACAGCACAGAATCTGCCCCAGGAAGTCTGACAGTCATTCAGCAACACTCTTTAATTGCCCCGCTTTTAGGGCTCATTCCACCCTTTAAATTGGAAGGCACAAACTGTGCATATATGCCACAGCCAGTTTTCCAAGGCACATATTCTGGTATATGAAGAGGCAACATCAAACTCTCTGCTGTAGATGCTACTGCAGCAATGGAGGGGGTTCTTCTGTCGCTATAGTAAATCCACCTCTCTGAGAGGCAGTAGTTAGGTAGGCCAAGAATTATTCTGTAGACCTAGCACTGTCTACACTGGGGTTTAGGTCAGCTTTTCTCTCTCTCTCTCTATCCCTCCTCCTCGATTTTTTCACATCCCTGAGCAACATAACTCGGATAACTTAACTTTCTAGTGTAGAACAGTCCTCAGTAGAATTCTGAGGTATTGTCAGGGGTTTTAAAACAATCACCCTAATGGGTTAAGTGTACACTCCTCACCAGTTGTCTTGTAAAATCAACTACTGTGGTTGTACCTGGCTGTGTAGGAAGTACCAAACCCATCAATGAGATTCATGGAGAGTGTCAGACTGCAATGGTACAGGTAGGCCACACCCCATCAATGGCAAGGAGAAAATGGAGCCTTTTGCTCATTAAGAACTTTATACAACATCTACTGACAACAATGAAGACATTCCCATTGACTTCAGGGGGAACAGGATCCAGCTCTCAAACTGCGTTATCCACATAACTTTCCAAATCAAACCATGGACAGTGCATTACCTCCCAGAAATCAGTGTCAGGAAAGGTCTTTTGTCCTTAGCAGATGCTGGTGTGGTTTTCACTCCATTATCAATGATCATGCCAGCCTGAGGAGGAAAAGAAACTTTGTGATGTACTTATACACTTTAAAATTATGACATAGTTTAAAGTTTCTGAGCCAAATTTTCAGCTGTTGTAAAACACCAGGGTTTTTTTTAAGTCAAAGGCATTATCCTGATTTACATCAGCTGAAGATCTAGCCTTCTATATTTAAAACACTACCTAGACCAACACCAATGAAAGATGGTGCAACATTTAAAGTACACAGCAAAGATTTCTGAGATGGACCAAAATTTTTGTTAAACTTGTCCTGATCATTTAAGCAAAACGTCACTCTCTTCAAAGTCACTAGCTCTCTCTGACTTGGGTACCAATCCAGGTGCCTTATGCTTTTGGAGAATCTTTAGCTAACAACATGGCTCTCCAGAAAAATATTTGTATTTCTTTAGAATTGTTACCACTCCAGTTGAAGATGAATTGAAATACCAGCCCCTTGCTAAGTAAAAATCCATTCCCACTGATACTCAAGAAACCTGGCTGTGAAATCCTGCCCAGAAGTGCTGCCCCTAGAAAATGTGCATCTGAGAATTGTGTCATAGTATCAGCCACTCGTGTCCTATAATGCATCATTTCAGCATGGACGACTTTCAAGGTTACTATTTCTGCAAGTGGCATGAGAAACAGGAGGACTGTCCACTCTACCACCTTCTGTCTGCAGCCCCTTAAAAAGCCCCTTGTGTTTTCCAGCACCTGTTCAACTCATCTCACTAGCCAATTACATATGTGCTGCAATCTAAAGACATTAACTAATAGATGAAGGCTCAGGAGCTCAGTGTACAGTTTCCCAGGGTAGTATGTTTGGGCTGAACAAGTAAACAGATTTAGGAACTGATTAGACTGGGCTTATATTATTTTATGTACCAGATGCTATTTGATCAATGACTAACATAGGCAGCAGTGATCTATCATCAGGCAAGCTGCCAAAAGATGCAGCTAGCGGCACAATTTTAGAAGAGTGAAAGCAGACAGATGACCTGTAGAAAGGAGTGAAAGTAAGACCCTCTTATCTCCAATGTCCCATGAGAAATTTTAGCCTTTAGCTCAAGAATAGTAAAGTGAATCCAATGTAAACATTGCATCCGATGAAGTGAGCTGTAGCTCACGAAAGCTTATGCTCAAATAAATTTGTTAGTCTCTAAGGTGCCACAAGTACTCCTTTTCTTTTTGCGAATACAGACTAACACGGCTGCTACTCTGAAACCAATGTAAACAGAATCTGTAATTCTATTATACCAGCAAACAAGCCACTTTGTTTGTAAATACAAATGCTGAAAATTAGTTTGCAATTGCTTGTAGTGAATCAGAAATCATAGCACTTAATAGCTTGCAGACTCAGAAAACTGGAGAAATCAAGTAGTGTTTTTAGACATGAAGATAGTTTTCATTGCGTGCAGACTCACTCGGTAGTTGGAATGTGCCCGATTATTGTAGAATTTTCCCATTGGAATGTGCTCAGTGTAGCCTGGAGAATACTTTCCTTCTGAGGGGCCTGTAGGCACATGGTGAAAAACAAACCAAAATCCTGTTTCCTGCAAAAGGGAATACACAGCGTGAGCCTTCACTTGAACTTTACAGATTTACATTAGTACGGGGGCTTACCAGGAAATAACGCAAGGTGAAAGCCAGCAGATTTCAGGACACATAACAATAGGTGGTATTGCTCTGTATCTATATGCAAAAGACAGCCCCCCCGACACACAAATATGAAAGCAGTTAGGGCCAGCATTTTCAGGGCTCCTCAAGTTAGCCTCCAACATCCATACTGAGGCATCTAAATGTAAACTGGCCTGATTTTCAGATGTGCTGAGCACCCACAAACCCTACTTATGTCAATGAGAGCTTCAGGTGCTCAGCACCTCTGAAAAATCAGACCACCTATTTAGGTGCCCAAAATTGATATAGCTGCCTACATTTAAGCCTGGAGATTTGGAAACTTTGGGCCAAATACTTTAGTTTGTTTATTTTGTAATTGAAAAAAATAAAGACAATTGAGCTGAGTTAGAATTTCTGTAGATTTGCCATTAGTATGGATTTAAAAGTCACAGCCCTACATACCATTCATGTACTGGCTTAGGACTGAGCCTGTCCGCATTGTGGTCAATCGGAGCTTTGCCATTGACCTAATGGGAGTAGGCGGGTTGGGTCTTAATTTATACTGGCTCTGGTTTGGGAATTTTGTTAAAAGTAATCTAGATCTGCAAGCCCGAACTACAGCTAATGACCAGAAGTGGGGAGGTGAAGACGAGGGAGATTGCATTAGAAGCACTAGCTGCATCAATATATGGCTTTCAGAAATGTCTGAGCAGTGGAAACAGCGAGAACCAAAAGTTGCAGGGCTACTACAGTTGCTCTGAATTTTCCCAAAGAAGAAACCTTTGTACTCACTTCGGATCCTGCAGCTGCACAGTTTATAAGGTTGTTATGCGGATTGGCCATCCAGAAGGTGGATACAGCACTGCAGATCGGGAACAAAGACGACCATGAAAATGACACCCGAAGCGTACACAAAGGAGTTAGCATTCCAGTGCATACAGTACAGGCAGGTCAGATCACAGAGAAGATAAGCTACTGCCCTACAGGGTGTAGCAACTGGGGTTTCTTTTTCTCTCATCATATCACAGCTGTTACCATCATCTGCGGATGCAGCAAAATGGTCTTATCTTTAAAGACCTCAGGAATTAAATGAAGAATTTCTACTGAAATCCCAAACCTGGTGTGAAGCTGTTAGCTGTCAATTATATTTCATGATAAGGTGAGTGTGTCATAGACAAGAAAAGCCCTACAATGGGGCTCCAGGTTCCCTGGAGACTGGTTTAGCCAGGGATTTGACAAAGTGTTTCTATGGGCTTTTCATAGCAACCCCCTAGCATCTGCTCTTTCCACATGCTACTGTGCTTCACTATCATCCCCCATGGGCATCTCAGTCCATGGCCAGATTCTCATATCCATCCTCAGACTGAATATTCCCACTGAAATCAATAGGACTATTCACAGAGTAAGGGTACAAGGCAACATGGGTAAAAATGGACAGAATCTGGCCCTATAATTTTATTTTAAAAATTCAATAAGAAGCTGGAAAAAAAAAAAGTTAGCCCTCTGATGTCAGAAGGCTTACAACTTGCTGTTAACTAGTCGTAGTTACCAGTGAAACCCTAGCTCCAGACTGTGTGCATTGATTGTGAGGGGTTCATATTTCTCCTATACTTCACCTAAGTCTGTCTTTACAGAGTAATGCGATAAACTGCAAAAAGAACTCTTGCTCAAATCCTTTTCATTTCAACCACTACCGAGATCCATCCCATAAATCTGCCCCTGTTGAGGTTTTGTGGATCTGAAAAGGCATATTAGAGGATTGGATCTTGCAAGATGGGAGATATGGTTGCTTAGCACCTTCTAGGAGGCACTCAGCAGTTTGCCAGGCTGGACTTAGAGTTTGCCTCAAATAGAAACAGGCTTTCAGAACTTTCATGCACTCACTTATATAGTGATTAGTAGTCGGGACTCTATGCTTAGGCAATCTTTGATATTCCATAGCCATGTTCAAAGGTCTTGCTGAACTACATTGAATTCAACTCTTTGGTTTGAGTTTACTCCCTCTACAGTATATGCCAAGTGGATGCAAAATACAACTGTTGGGACAGATTCTGCCACCCTTCTTCACGTTGAGTAGTACTCTTACTCCACAAGGAATTCCGTTGTAATCAATGGGACTAGTTGCAGAATAAAGTACAACTCAATATGAATAAAGGTGGCAGAGTCTGTCCCATTCTGAATTTAATAGCATTTTATACTCACATAATAGTGGTATAAATGAGACACAAGGCAATGCAGTGTCAGGGCCATTTGTCTTCATATTGCACTTTGAAAGGGATGCATGCAATAATATCTGCGATAACAAGCACTTAAGTTGACCTTACACTAAAAATACTAAGCAAAATTATACCCTGCATGTGTAAATGTATAAATAACATGGAAACATCCTGCAGAGACAGCCACCCTATCTTTTTGAGCACATGGCCCATATTCCTGAAAGCAGAGTACTTAACTGTATACACCCAATCTTGTGTTTCATGGATATATAAAAAAAAAAAGTCAAATCCTACAAGGCAAGGGAAAAAACAAACGAAAAAGATTTCCCACTTACTTGCAATCCTGCCTGGGTTTGGGGATGTACCCTGGGTATGCCCCTTCTGTAATCATCTTGCACATTTTACTGTCTCGGTCAGATGGCAGGAGAGTGCTAGGTTTAACGAGCAGTCCAAGGCAGTGATCAAATGTGTTGCGTTCCTCTGGCCCATCCTCAGTAAAGAAGCAATGGCCCAGGGTGTTGTAGCCCACAACGTCCTTAATCTGCATGTACAAAAATGGAACTACATTCAGATTTAGTTTTCTAGCCACTTAGAGATAATAATAAATAATAATAATAATGCTATTCATTATTATTATTATTTTACTGTGGAGCCTCAGTCAGAGGCCAGGACCCTATTGTAACTGGAGCTGTACAAACACATAGCATAAAGACGGTCCTTGCCCCAATGAATTTACATACTAAGTAATAGTGTAAGCTTTTAAGATTTAATTAGAATTTGCCATTTCATATGAAACGCTAATCACTCTCCGCTGTAATCTGCATGTCGAGCAAGTGATAATATTATAATAAAAGACAAAAGACGAAGAGACAGGAAATGGGGGGGGGGGGAAATCAGATGTTTAAGCCGCATCTGGCTTATTCATCTTTGTGCAATTACACAAACAGCAAGGTTGATGGACTAAAATGTATCCCTGAAGTGAAAAAAAATATTTTTCTAGGCTATCAGAGATGCTGCTAGTTGTTTACTGGACAGGCTGGGTTGTTTTAGGTCTGACCTGACCCTTTTTCCAATTGATGACAAGAGCTTTACTTGAAGTTGAAACAAACCAGCTGGTGTTAATCAGTGTAGCTCCACTGAAAACCCTGCAGTTCACATGTAGTTCACATTGCAGCCCTGTTGTCTCTAACAGAGCTATGCTGATTTACCGCAGTTGAAGATCTGAGGTAAAATTTTCAGAAGCAACTAAATGACTTAGGAGCCTAAAACCAGGGGTGGGTGGAAAACAACATTTCCATTTCATGGAAAATGTTGAGATTTCAGAAATGGTTTTTGTTCTGATGTGGAACAAACTTGAGACCTTTCAAAGTTCTTTGTGAACAGTGCGAGAGAGCAAGAGATTTCTAGAACACTCAACAACCAGGTGATTAGAAAACTCCCGTAGGATGTGGCAGACCCAAGGTCAAATCCCTGCTCTCAATCTCCGGCCCAATGAATACTCATTTGTCTACACAAAGTGGAGCAGCTCAAACAGGAGACACTGAAATGAACTCTGGAGAGTGGAATGGGAGACCCAGGCTCAAGTATCTGCTCTGCCAGATTCAGAGCAGGTACTTGAACCTGGTTCTCCCACATCTCAGGTGAGTACCTTAACCCCTGGGCTACTGATTATTCTGGGGTTGCTATCTCTAGCCAGTTACTCCACCCTGGATGTGAGAAACCTTCCTGATGAGGTTTGTGTGGAAACCAAGACATTTCAACTAAAAAGTTCAGTTTAGACAAAACAGTTTTTCCAGTAGGAAGAAGTTTTGTTAAAAACTTTGCAACCAGCTCTAGCTAAGACCCATTTTCAGAACTGATTTAGGCTCTTGGAAGTCCAAGTTCCATTGACTTTAAATCAGACTTGGGCTCCTAAATACCTATGTCACTTTTGATAATGGATGTAGGCATTTTCGAAGTATTCTCTGGTCTTTATCTCAGAGGTTTCAGCCAAGGGGATTCAATTTCCAAGGCTGAACTTGAAATGGTTAAATATATACACTCAGACAGAATACTGCCAGATCTATTACACACTGCCATCTGCAAACACATGTATTATGCATAGGCCATGGTCCAGTGTAAATATTCAGGCCTCTGAACACAAATCATCACAGTAAATTAAACTGTTAAAATGACATGCGGTGCAATACATTCTATTAAATTACTTCTCCGAAATTTGCTGCTAACTCTCTCGATTCAATTAGATAGCCATGCAAGTCTAACACCATCAGTATTTCAGTGTAAAATGAGTGTGCTGCGCTATTTTAATAATCCTGTCTTGAAAAGCATGAAATTTGCAGGCCTTGCAATTAGAAACACCGATTGGATACTAGAACATCTCTTGAAGATGGTTCATTTTCCTGAAGAGCATCACCATATCTTTACCTCAGCGAGGCCTTTAGTCACAGGGATGCCAAAACTGCAACTGACCAGCTGTGTAAATCTATTATTTTTCCTGAACACACTGGCAGTACTTTAGAGATACATATATGTTGTTTCTGGAGTGTTTAGCTGCTGAAAGCTGACAAGTGACATCTCAAACAATTCCTCAGCTACCTGCTACACCAATTCATTACACCAGTGAACTCTGGAACTAGATCTGTATTGGTGTAATACATCAGGACTGAAAAGTGAAAAATTGACATATTTACTTAGAACATGGCTAGGGAACAAATCCCTGATAGGTTCAGTACCATTGTAGAAAATATCTGCCAGTAATGTAAGAGGGAAGCCAATATATTGGCATAGGTTGGAATGCTGTACTGTATCATCTTCTTTGGCAGATATCCTAATATAGGATTGTGGCTCTGGGGCCAGATCCTCAGCTGGTGTAAGTCAGAATAGCTCCACTGAAGTCAAAGTAGCTACACCGATTTACACCAGCTGATTTACTTTCCACCCTTTATTTAATTATTTTTCCTATTTCTGGCCCCTGGGATTACACAGACTGGAAACTGACAAATGTGGAACTGTTTCGTTTTCAGATTCTCATGCACTAGCACAGTGCTGAAAAGTTTGGGAACTGCTGGACAAGGTTTATTTGTTAAAAAAATGCATTAGGGGAAAAAAAATTAAATTTCACAAAAACATTACAATTAGTCTATACGCTTATTTTAACTGTAAAATATGGCTAGATTTGACAGTGCCCTTTTAAATAAAGCAATTGCCATGTAGCACAGTTGGATTACTGAGAGCAGATATCACTATAGTAGTTAGATAACACTGCTGCTTATCCCCAGCAGCACAGCTCTCTCGAGTTCTGGCAGACAGTTTATCAGCCTTCATTTAATGTCCATCCTTGATAACAGCTTCCATTTCAGCCTACACATTATGGGCCAGTTCAGGGGCTCTGACCAGGGTGTAAGTAGCAGCAGAATTTGATCAATGGGGTTGCAGTGGTATAATGGAGAGGGAAAGTTGGCTAGCGTATTGTAGCAATCATGGACATTTTCAATTACATAATTACGGCAACAAGGCCATTTTAACCAGTTTGGTTTGAGAAGGGCCATCTATGCCCTTAAAGTGAACATATGCTTGTGGGCAAGCATAGAACATGTCTGGTTTGAGCCAGCCACAGCTATTTATTTATTGTCCAGAGACAGGCTTTCAGCATCAGTGTGTAAATGCACAAGAAGATGACTCTGTCACAAGGAGCAAACAGTGACATCTGTTTATTTTTTACTTCTAATATTTTATAGCATTGACATTTCTGAGCTTGCTGCCAAGGGTGCTAAAAGCAAAATAATTTGTGACACTAGTAACCTGAGAGCCCAGTGAGGAGTCTGCATGAGAATCTCTAAGCTGCTTTAACAATTACTTAACTGTTACAAAATACCCAAGTGCCTCCCCCCTCATTCACCAAAGCATTAAGCAAGCCCTTAACTATAGGCCTCTGAGTTGTCCCATTGAAACCAATGGAAATACTGGAAATCAGTAGGACCACTCACATACCTAAAGATAAGCATCTGATCAAGTGCTTTGCTGGTTTGAGGCCTAATATTCCAGCAAATTTTGTGTGTGTGTCTACTAAGAGGCTAGTTCACCCAAAGATCACCAAGGCAACTGGTCTCCTGGCAGGTTATGCCTTGGATCTATCTGCTCACAGAGGAATTGAATGATATGTGAGGAGAACTTAGCTAACTTAAATAAATGGTGCCCAGATACTACAATGAAGACCATCTTAGAAGTATATGTAACAGCAACAGTACTTTCCTCATTGGAGATTTGGCTGTGTTTTTGTGACTTCACGTAGTATCTCAAGGGGGAAAGGAAAATAGATTTCATAGCAGAAGAGCGCATGCTGCAGGATCAGCTGAGCAGGAATTGCTCGGGGTATACATCCAATTATAGGTAATAAGATTTCAATTAAAATGCATTCAATGAACTACATCTGTGTAGTTTACCAAACTTTTAGAAATCCTCTTTTTGATGCAATGGGTCCAAACAGCTAGACTGCACAGCATGGAATTTATTTCACTGGGCATTTCATTTCAACAGAGGGCAACAAACATGCAGCTGAAATCAAATGTGCAAAATCAATTTTTTGGTGGTAATGAGTGTAGATTAGTAAATTATACATTTTTAAAAGTAAAACAATAAACAGATTAAATTATCAATGTAGGGGTTTTTTATCATTATAGTTGCATTTCTCTTTTAGTGGAGGTTTCTTTTAAATAACTTGCCATGGAACAAATTCCAAGGCCCCTCAAAGAATTGCATTTGTTGAGTCACACCACCAGAATTAAACAGTTTTCTTCAAATCACATCAGCCTGTCTGCATTTCATCATTGCTGTCTTGGCAGGAAAAGCCTGAGAACAGGGATCCTTACAGTATTTCCTAGTCACAATGACATGGTTTTCATTTGGAAAAGGCACAAGGGACTGAAAATTTCCAAATATCCAGTATAAATCCACCCAGCTGACCCGTGAAATGCCACTCTCTGGGTATTTGGTTTGGCAGTAAGAGCAAGCATCAATCAATAGAGACACAGGGTTTAAAATTAGAATCAGAGCTGAGGTTTTAGTCAGCCCTGTGCTAATCAACAGCTGTGCAACCGCCACATAGCTAGAGGATGTGTTTATGGTGCCATTATTAGGAACCTTCTCATTACTTGACAAAAAGACTCCTGGCAATTCTCTTCTTCCAGGCTGTGTGTTTTACATTCTTAGCTACACTGAGCTGCTACATGGATGGCTTTAAATTGGAAAGCAGTCATACATCTCCGGATGCCTAATACAATTTAGATAAGGTAAAGTAGAACAGATTTTTCAGAAACCAAGTTGATAGCAGATTTTAGGATCCCATTGAAAACAAAATAAGGGATGAAAAATGTTGAGCTTGAACACTGCAAGCTCTTACAATGGTTCAATGAAAAGTCAGTGCAGGTGTTTTTAAAATACCAGTGATATACTGGGAGAATTCCTAGTGCTCAATTACCATCATTTGACACAGCCAGTGGCGTGGCATGCTGGTGGTCTCATATTAAAACACTGATCTCTTATGCACAGGTTGAGATCTTGGCTGGTTACAGACCTGTTAAAAACACTTTTGTATGTTGGCTCCAATTCTTTTTCACACGTGGTGCCAACACAGGAAAAATGTGGGATTGCCAAGGAACTAACAGGCATGTTGAGGCCACTGTTTTGGATTGATGTTTGGGAAAAGTTGAGAAGTCAGTCCTGATGTTTGTTACATGCTTTTAAAAGCTTTGCTTTCAAAACACATTTCTGAACCTTTTCTGAATGTGGGCCAAGGTTTCTCTTTCTCACATTCACAAAAGGAATGTATATGGTGGTTAGTTATATGGTTTCAGTACTAACATCCAAATTGGATATCTCGGCCCAAGGCCAAAAAGTACACAACCACTTGGGTGGAGTGGACATGGGGTCCTAGGTCTAATTTCTAACGTGCACGGCTTGCAAAATATTCTTAAAAACAACAGAACGTTAAAGTTGATGAACACACTAAAGGCAAATGCGATCAACAGAACCTGCTTCTATTTGAGAAGGCACTAAGATGACTAACAGTGCTCCATGACATAGCCATCAGAGCTAGCATAATATGTGCATTTGCTGATCTAAGCCTTTCTGAATTAAACTCAGCTCCAGTCCATGTACTGTTCATGCCCCAGGAAAGCAGCACCGATGGAGTCTTATGAAAATGTGAGAATGTTTTTCATTGTGTTCTTTATTCTGAAGTAGAGTGAGTGCCCAGGGGTGCAGGGAGTTCGCTGCTGTCACTATGATCACTACATGTGCTCTCCGGTGCTGTAACTTACCTGATAAATAGCTGTTGTACTATAGGAAACCTACAGGATTACCTTAGTGTTCTGACAAACAGTTCTGTTAAATCAGAGGTCTCTGACTGCTTGTGTTGTGAATGGGAATTTCAAACAAAAATCCTTATTAGCAAATTAAAGTAACCTTAGCTCTGGTGATTACCTTCTTTAGCAGTAAACTATTTGTTTATAGATAGATTCAACAACCCATTATAGATGAGATTGTCTGCAGGAATCTCTGAATACAATGGCATTGTGAAAGCTCTGTCAGCTCTGAGTCACGTATAAAATTTGGCCCCTGGTTTTACATTCTTAAGTTGGATTTGTGTTTTTAGACACGTTGAAATATATTCATATTAATATCACTCAATAAATCCGGGGCAAAAGAGAAGAGCATTTGGTCTAACTCTACAATTCTATCAGTAATCAGACTTGTTTCAGGGGCCTGAGTATCATTTTCATGATATTAGGGACAGCAACTGGGCTGAGATCAAATGACATCTTGATCAGGAAGGCAGTCATCAAACCGCTGTTTCTTACCAGCAAGCCATTGGAGCCATGGACTGTGACACAGCGCGAGAAGGTGTGGTGAATGGAAACGCCCTTCACATAGGATGGAGGGTGGTAGCCTCCCTTCTCATCCACATCCCCAGCCAAGTGGAAGTGAATTGGATAGTGTCCCATTCTCTGCTGTCCCATATGTTTCAATTCTAAACCTTCAATATGGGCAGCTTTAAAACCAAGACCAATCTGCAGAACAAATAAAACATTAGTCAAGTGGCCATAGGAACATCTGGTGGCTTGTTTCATAGTATTCACTATTTCATGCAGTGTTGTTGTAGCTATGTCTGTCCCAGGATACTAGAGAGACAAGGGGGTGGTGGTGAGGTAATATCATTTATTGGACCAACTTCCGTTGGGGAGAGAGACAAGCTTTCGAGCTTACACAGATCTCTTCTTCAAGCACTGTGTAAGCTCAAAAGCTTGCCACTCTCCCCAACGGAAGTTGGTCCAATAAAATATATTACCTCACCCCTCTGGTCTCTCTGTTTCATATTAGTCAGGCAGAGCAAGTCTTAGACTCTGATGGTTGACGGAGGGGGTAGAATTTGGAGTTCTCATAAACCATTGCACAGCAGATGCTTCCTAGTTTGCAAACGCAGGCAAACCTGTTTGCATTTAATGCTTTTCATAAAGCAATTGTGCTAGATTTAATCCCGTGGGAAGATGGGCTTGAACTGAAGCCCCAGATCTGAGCACTACCAAACCCTAAGGAAGCTGGATTTTGGATCCAAACTCTGCAGCCTGTAAGTGCTGAGCCCCAGCCAGTCTGGCAAGGTAATGTTTGAAGGGGTGGGGGGAGTCCTGCGAAAAAAAGAGAAGCAGGAGGTGAATCTATGGTCTACTCTAGGAGAGGCTTGTTTACGTTGCAGGCCTCCACCCACAGGACGTTCCCTGCCATGTCATGGCCCCCTTACTAGGTGAATGTTGTTTGGTTCTGTGTAGAAGGGCATCAGTAAAGGACTTGTACAATACCTTGATGTGTCCCCCAAAGGTGTCAAAATCAAAGAAGGTGCATAAACCATTGCTATAGTCATAGCATTGCCTCTCCATCTCTCCCATCACCACTATGTTTTGGCTTAGCAGCCCTACTTCCGCCCTCATGTCCACTCCGTCGATCACTTCTCCTATGTGAAGGTAGGCTGCTCTCCCTAAGGGAACAAGATGCATTTCCATGTTTATTCTGTAAACACCATATATACCAGCTGACTAACTGCTGGTGGGGGCTGAGGCAGTAATGAACTAAGCACCTGAGTCCACAAAAGCTGTCAGCAGGCACCTCAAGGCTGGGGAAGCCCAGAGCACAAGAGTCACAAAGACCAATGGAGATATCCTCTACAGAGGATGTAGGGTTTGTGGGGTTTGCTTGGGTCACTTCAGTAGGCCTTAAAGTAACAGCTGCTGTTAACTGTGTCCCAATTTCACCACCTTCAAGAGAGACTCTACAGTAACCTAAAAAGAGGAATCTTTACACTGCCTGGACCACAGCTAGGTTTGTATGTAGCCTGATGCATCGGGAAAGGTTTAGCTGCAAGTGACGAGGTGTCTGAAAGCTATTGAACACTGGGAATCCTCCCACTGTATCAGCACAGAATTAGTTTTTCATAGCTCTATCTATAATTATGGGACATGGGAAAGACTCGGGGTGTATGACATGGCTCCTGGGCCACTGCTGGCCAAATTCCACAGAAACCAGTATATGCTTTACTGCTACCTTCATCAGGAGCAGACTGGGCCACTCTGTGCAGAAATCCTGAATAAACCACAGCGTGTGACCATCCCAGCTGCTAATCCAGCGGATGGGCTACAAGAACCCACATGTGGTTTCCACGCCACTTGACCAATGTAAATGCTGATCTACTGGCCCCTCCCTCAGCCCACACTCAATGCTTCCTTCTGTGCCAGCCACGTCTGAACTGGTGGGGAGCTCTGCATGCAGAAGTGCAATGGCCCCCCTGCCAGGCCATGCTGCACCTAACTACCTTGAGGGTTCAAGAAATTAAAGACTTTGCATGGGTTGGCCAGAAGGGGCTGAATTCCAGCCACCATGAACGACAAGAAAGCAAAATAATCTCAGCGCTGTAATTTCGTTAAAACATATGCATGATGCACTCCTTCTTCCTGGCTCAGTTCGCTTGAAGAAAAAGAAAGGGTAAAGGCTTATCTAACTGACTACATTTCACATTATTTCAGTAAAAATAGGGAATAAACTCGCTCAGTAAACACTGTGCTATAAAGAACGTTACACTGGCATATATTTCATTTCAGCAGAGACCTACACAGCAGTTAGTAGAACAAAGGGCAGGCTTGATGCTGAGAGATCTCTCAGAGGCACTTTCTGTTTGAGCAGAACCATCATGTGGGAAGAGGAGTTTTAAAAAATATTGACATGGCCTCTTTTTAAATGAAACAGGATGTTCTCACTCAATAGTAAAGATAAATAGACACCAGTTTGATACAGGTTATCCTCCTTTGGCCTTCCAGTGGGAGGTAACACGGTTTAGGGGATAAGGCACCGTGCTGGGAGCAAGGAGAGTTACATTCTTTTCTGGCTGACACTGGCTAAATTACTGTCTCAGTTTCCCCATCTCTAAAGCACCTTGAAATCCTTGGATGAAAAGTGCTAAGCTATTACATAGAAGCATTAGAATGACAGACACAGGATAGGCTTCCTGATCATCAGAAGAAGGGCATCTCTTTTACCCACTATGTCTAGTAACTTTATTCATCTTCTAGTGAAGAATGGGACCAACTACACACTGTTCAGAGGAAAAAGGAAGTGTAGACGAACACTGAGAGGGACTAATTCTTTGACGGGATGTTAGCCATGAAAGAAAGGAACCACCTTCGCCCTTCAGTTATTACCCCCTCCCTCTTCAAATCTGCATCATAGTGGTAGGCCTACATATGGAACAGATTAGCCCATTTGTAGTGCTCCTTGAGTCAGCTAGAAGGGTTGCTAGAGAACAAACTAAGGTAATTCCCCCACCCATGTGATGAATGTGCTGCTTCTACAGTGTTCCTAGACTATATAGACCAGGATTAAGGGCCTAAGCTTGGACCCTAGTCTCAGTTCTCTTGTGTTGTCACAAGACCACGGGCTGAGTGTTTTTTTGCATATGATCAGTCTGGGGCCTACAAGCCTCACAAGATCACTCAGCTGGAGCAGAGACACCCTAACTGAAAAGGGGTGTTACTGCCCTTGTTTGTGCTCATCAGTCAATGCACAGAACTGTCACTGTCCCCTGCACAAGACGACTATATGGTGGATGGTTGAGACACTGCAAATCAAGGGAGCCCCTTGATTTCTTGAATGTTATTTTCAGTTATCTCCCATAATTGGCCTCTCCCTTACTCACTGAAACACAAAGGGAAGTTCAGATAATCATAAGAACATCTGATTTTGAACAACAGCTCTTGGATTTGCAGTACTGCAATTAAAACAGACAGTTTTATTATTTGAGAGTGTTGAGCTCCAGAATAATAAATGTGATGATTGCATGTATTTAATACCAGCACAGACATGCACAAAATTTAAGCACTGACAAGAATGTTAAATATTCACTAACCAGCTTCTAAATATAACTTTGTTGGGTGTATACTTTTGCTCACTTGGATTGATGTGAGATAAGAATACTGCCTTGCGTCTTTCTTTTTAAAATGTAAAAGTGTATTTCACATAATAGTTCTAAAATGGTGCCTTTAACAGGCCGTTGAAAAACAACAACAAACCACCTCTTGTAACAGCAGCCAGAACTTCAAACTCCCCTTTAACAATGTAATAGTAGGGCCATACTGCAGGAAAGGTAGGCCTGCTTCATGGAGGAGACTACTGCTCCAAAGTCCTCATGTACTGTAAATTCCATGTGGAAAACAGTCAGGCGTCTCCACAGAGTAATGGGGGCTTTACTGCTGGTTCCCATTAAATGCTTGGCATGCAAGCAGCTCATGGGGCATATTCCGAGACAGACGTGAAAGAAATCTGCTTGAGAATTCACAAGGAGACAAGAACGTCTCACTCTATAGCACTGTAAATTGAGTTTGAAATTAAGTTGTTGCTTATAGCCAGCATGCTGAGAGTTGCTAGCTAGAGGTAGGCAGATGGTTGACAAGTGACATGTGTGACACCTGCCATAGGAAAGCCCAGTGTCAGTGACTTGCAAACCAGATCCACTGTGGTTTAGTAAGGAGAGAGAGAACTTTGCTGCTTTGAATATTGTAGCATAGTCTTTATTGTTTGAACACCAGATCTGTTTTTGTGATTGTCCAAAAATTAGCAAAGCCAGATGCAAAGCAGTTTACAATCAGTTTTCATGGGCTCCGTATTGCTGGCATCACTCACAGAGGGATGTCAAGTATCAGCTAGATGGCTGCCACCAATAGCAGTCAGCAGCTGAGCCTTATTATTTTCATAACCAGAGTGATGTGGTTAGTCACATTGCATCTCTATGCAATAGGCCAGTGCGGCAGAATAAAAAAAAAAACGTGCTTGATTTATCATGTGCCATCATGATAGAGAATTAAACTAACAAAATACAAATATACACAGAAATAAATCACATTAGTCTGTGTGTCTATCTAACTGAGGCCCTCCCTGGTTTGGCAAAGCAGCTGCTTAAGTCCATCCCTACTCAGCAAAGCAATTAATCACATACTTAAAATTAAGTATGTGCTTAAATTCCATTAAAGGATTTAAGCATGTTCTTAAAGGCAAGCATGTACTTTGGTGAACAGGCATGGCTTGCTGAATCAGGGCCAGACAGAAGCCAAAATAGAACTGTAAATCAGAACCACTCTAAATTCAATGGAGGTTCATATTCAGAGCTTCGTATCAGAACATAACCCTCAAGCTTTGATTCTGGGTTCTAATCAAAACCAGAAGGAACCTGGGGGATCAGATTTTTTTAATGTATTTTTAGGCACCTAGTGGGATTTTCAAAAGCACCTACGCACCTAACTCCCAATGGGATCTTTAGGGGCCTAGATATTATTGACAATCTGGCCCTAAGTCATTTTTGAAAATGGCATTTTTGGCTCCTAAATCACGTAGGTGCTTTTGAAAATTGTACCCTTAATCTGATAGAAACACCGCAGCCTCAGACAGTGTCTAATCTGTCTGCCTGTTTTTTCCCATTTGTTTGTCTCTCCATCAACCTCTCTATCAGTAAAATACATATTTCACTAATGTACATATTTCCATTTTTGACTATTTAAATTAACCAATATTCAAATTAAATTAATTTTCATAGATTTTTTTTTTGAGGGGGGAGATTAAAGTCTCCCTGCTTTTCAGTTTTTTGGGGAAAACCCCCCACCATTGGCACCATGGATTATTTAAATTCATTTTTCTAGCATTCAAGCAATGCACGTACAACCACATTAGCTACAGTCTGTTCTATCTAATGTGGCTGAAAGTCTTCCCCCACTTATCACTTTTTATAATCATCCAGATGTAAAAGGACCGTCATTTCTTTCAGAACAATATTAAAAATTGATTTCCTCTAGATCTGCATTCTACACCCTCCCAGAGATTTTATTTCTCGAGGATGCTCCTGGCTGTTTCTTCTCTCAAACAAAATATTTGTTTTTTTTTAAAAACGTTTAATCTTGCACATATCCTGGGGCTGATCCAAAGCCAGACTGAAGCCAACGGAATAGCTCCCATTGATTGCAATGGGCTTTGGATCAGCCTCTCTAAGGATCTTTTGCTACATCTTTTAAGCTATGTCTATACTTGGAGCAAGGGGTGCAATTCCCAGCTCAAGCAGACATTCGCTTGTTAGCGCTCACTGAGCTAGAGTGCTAGAAATAGTAACAGAGCTGTGTTAGCATAGGCAGCGGGGAGCAGTAGCACATGTTAGCACACCCCATTACGCACCCAGGGGGTTCAGGCAGACGTACTCAGAGCAGCTATCCTGGGCCGCTGCTTGCCATGCCGTGGCTACACTACTATTTTAGTTTGCTAGCACAGTAAGAGCCAGTGTGAGTATGTCTACTTGAGCTGGGAATCACACCCCTAGTTCCAAGGGTAGACACAGCCATAAAGCAAATGCTGCACACCATCTTGCCTGTTTGATCCACATTGTCTTTATCTTCTTATGTTTAATGGCAAACAAACACTCTTTCCTGCTATCCATCTTCCGACAGAATCCTCACTGGTCTGCAATATATTGATGGTGTTTCCCATTTTTATTCTGGCTGTAGCTGGCCAGCCGAGAATTCCCCTGAACCACACACCCAGAATGCAGCCACTTAATTAGTTTTACGAGACAGCCTGACAAATTTATGACTGGGATTGTAGGATGGAATTGCCTGTGCTGGGAAGGGGCAGGGCTCAGCAGTTTCTTATGGTTCATGTCTTATGTTCCTAAAATCTCAGGCTTCTAGGTTTCACGTGCGGGGGTCAGAAAGGGATCCCCCTCCCCACAACCAGTGTGTCATGTTTTGTTTTGTTTTTTAAATCTCCTTCCTCTGAAGCATCCAAGATGGCCACAGCTGGCACTGGGACAGTGCTGTGAGGTCAGTGCTTAATTTGTAATGAGAGAGAGGTGCCTGGGCTCAAGCAATTTTTTTACTTTCATAACGGACGTGGCAAGCCCAGAGGTGCTGGGACTGTGAACTGCCAAGCCTAGAGACACCGGGGCTCAGTTGTGGCAAGCCCTCGCACCAATTAGGCACTATGTGAGGTGGTGCAGAGAATTCTCTCTCAGGTTCTGGATTGGATGGTTCTTCCTCACCTGTTCAGGGTCTAATTGATCATCATATTCAGGGTTGGGGAGGAATTTTCTCCCTAGTCAGATTGGCAGTGACCTTGGATTTTTTCCCATCCTCTGCAATGTGGGGCCTGGATCATCTGGGAATCTCTCACTTAATCAATTCCCTGACATTGCTGGGATCTCTGGCACTGGTGCACCTCAGAGCTTTCTATTCTCTGCCAGTGGCACACAATAATTTAGTCTCCTGAGGGTTGTAATAAATTGGATTAATTTCAATTGTTGGGTTAAGTGGGCAGGTGCTCATCTCATTGCCTGTAATTGTTCATTAGTACTTTCTGCTGTAGCTAATAAATCTGACAGGGTAGTTCTTCCTATAAATATTAGGTTTTTTCCGCACTTGTCCATGATCCAATATGCCTCCCTCTTGAGAGCAGCCTGTGTTTTTCTAATTCCCCTTGACACTTGCACCTGGCATTGGGAGTGTGAGGTGGAAAAGATAGAGTTTTGATTGAGAATTAAGAATTTCTCCCTCTCCCCCATTTCTAAAACTCAAACCTGTTCCCACCCTTTTTGAAATGCTGCATTAACATTTATTCAGGGTGTTTTCTTTACACATACTGCCAGACAATGGCCAGGGCTAGAGGAAGAAGCATTAAAAGACAGCTAGAAAGGGCCTTTTTTGTGATGTTTCCTGCCTGACCCAAAGCAGACAGTGCCAGAAATCCTACAAGAAACATGGTCTCCTGAGGCTTCCAAGCTAAACAGTGCACATCTGTAGAAGGTATGGAGAGTTTAAATCAGCACCTAAACTTTTGGGTGCATATAACAAACCTGGACATCGACTCCCCATTGCCCTGCACTTTGTATAGTCATTCACAGGGCAAAGCTAGTACTAAGTGCTACCAAAACAAGAATGGTAGCATTTTACATTCTTTGCCATGGTATAAATATTTGCAATGGAGAATCCAGCTCAACACCTTTTGAGGAGTTGGCTGAATCTGGCATATTGTAGAAGACAAGAGGTCAAGAATTTTCCTACTAGCTTAGTGTAGAAGAGATCAATAAGCCAACTCACATGGAGGAGCTGGAATGGAGAAATTGTCCCCACATCTGTCCTTAGGTAAGTTCCTAATTCTAAAGCTTTTCTCCCATATTTTAGCATTACCAGGTAGCAAACTCAGTAACGCTCCACAATTATTCAGTCTCTGAAGCTGTACCAGTTGGATTCCAAATGTGTGTGTGATGCAGTTGTAATCACAGATTTACTAATGGCTGGGATAATTTGAATAATTAGGCAAACCACAAATAGGGTATTTTTTTAAAATCATGCTTTATCAAGTAGAGTATATGCACAAAAGGTTGTTTCATCATGTATATTCCATCCATGGTGAAAACTTATCAGCATTGTTAGCAACTTCATATACAGCCACAAAAAGACACAGATAAGACTGGTTTCCTGGGGAAACCACAAGAAATACTTGATCTTTCATCCTATCCTACTGTAATAACACAACCCTTCCTTCCTCCTTCTCTCCCTCCTCTGACTTGCACTGCGTTCCCCCAGTTTGCGGAGTCCAGAGATAAAACATCAAACAGTTTTAATCAATGCCCTCAAAGAAAATAATCTAGACATAAAAATGACAAGTGAAGACACTTAAAGGAGGAGGGAGGGGGAAGCAGTTCCATTTCAATAAATGACCATTTTACGGGGACTGGTGACCTCTGAGTTTGAGCCTCCTGGAAGTAACAACTTTGAAATCAATACAACTACTCACCTGAGTAAGTGTTTGCAAGAATGGTTCCTTAGGTGCCTGCTCTAGCTATTTCAGCTGGAATTTTCAAAGGACCATAAGAGAGTTAGCCAACTCCTATTGGACTTCAACAGGATTTGGGTGCCTATCTAATTCCCTTAGGCTCTTTTAAAAATCTCACCCTTAGTGCTCTAATATTCATCTTTTTACTGCTACTTAAGCCACTTCTAGTCAGTAAAGCAAGTGTGATTTCTCAGCAGGAAGTGTCAAATATAAATAGTATATGAGCTGGCTAACTAGTTTAAATTATCTGGCAAAATATCCAAAGCTGTATCTGTTAAAATATTAAAACATTAGACTTTTGCTCTGCCAAATGGATGTTCCACAAAAATCCTTACAGCATGAGGATTTTTTTTGCTGCCATATTGTTAAATGGACAATTGAGTAGTTTAGTCCTGACATTTATGATTAGTTAAAAAAAAAAAAAAGAAAAACGAAACAACCCCAACAAACCGAACTGGTTAAAGGGGACAAAACCTATTATGAGTAAAACTATTTTTATAATAGTTTGTTATTTCCAATGGGCAGATTTTTGAAGCTGTCAACTTGATTGTATACAGGATACTCCCTTGACCTACTTGTCTTCTCATGAGGATGGAAGAGATTTCAATCTTTCACATTATTCCCTTCAACTAGACTGAACTATGTCAGAATCATGCAGGATTCTTCCATTTTATTTTTAGTGTGTGGGATTTTGCTACAAGAAGTTAGATGCAGTTATTATTGGGTCAAATTGTGCCCTGACTTATGTAACCAGTGAAATCCCACTGACGTCAATGGAGTTGCAGGGATGTAAGTGAGGGCAGACTTTGGCCCCAGTGTATGTCATCTGTGGCAATAAAAGGGATGTCCAAATTCTCTTAACAACTAATTGGAAACATAGAGCACAAATACTTTAACAAGTATTTCCACTTAGATCTCTACTTGAAATCACATGGCTTCTTTTTTTCCTGTCTGTTCACTTTCCTAATATTAACTCAATGGAAATTGTAGAAGATGAATCTAAATTATAAAAATTTAAGAGATCCAGAAATCTACAGTCTTCATTTTTATTGACTATTTTCCAAGATTGTTCTCACAATGTACATTTGTATCATTGATGCAGTTTTTCCAATAGCTCAAGTGTTTCACGAGAATAATATTCGGCTGGTAGATGCGCTCTCTGGGAGAGTGCTTGTCATCTTAAGTCATAAGACTATGATGAATTCAATGTCAGAATAATATTTTTTTTGGCTTAACCAGTATCCCTCTTTTTCCCGGTTGAACAATGAATGACTAGAGTCCTTCCAAAAAACCAGTGCAGGAGGAAACACTTGTATCCTTCAGAAAGGGCTGCATCAAAGATAATGGTGCATGAAGTAGTTAATGTTGCAGAGCTAAGCAAACTGTCTAGTGTACTGATTGTTCTAAGTGGGAGTATGTTTTCTCAAAATGAATTTACATTAAAGTGTATGTTAAAAATCTCTCCTCAGATGAATCTGACTCACCATTCTTATCTCTTATTTAAACGCTGGCAGTTCATTGGCAATGTAACATGTCTGAATTACCATCATAAGCATTCAGCTATGGTGCATATTTTATATGAATTTTTGTTGTTGTTAAAAAAAAAAAAAAGACAGTACTGGAAAGTCCTCTACCTATTGACAGAATGGGTAGTTAATGCACTATTCCTCCATACTGCCCATCAACATACCAAAAACAAGTTCTGGAAGGAAAAGAGGACCTCACAGACTCAGGGAAAGATTTAAAAGCCATTTTGTTGTTTTGGAAAATCTCTCCCTGACATCTTTGCCTCTCTGCTGAAATGGACAATAAGGGGTTACTTTGTGGTGGCTGTATTTTTTTAACTGGATTTAGAACAAAGACCATTGAAGAACAATTAGACAGCAATGATTTTTCACCGCCAGCAGCCTGTTCTAGATTTGAGTTAGTCCTCCCGAAGAGAAAAAAAACAACAACAAAACTTTGTATCTTATTATCGCTACACCCACCTTCCCATTTCCTCTGTCTCAGATCAATTCACTCAGCATTCTACAGCAACTCTGGTTTACTCAAGCACTGTGGTTTGAGATTCTATGGCTGGTCATGTGACTGTAGGGATCTATAGTTAACATCTCCACTATGGCATGTGCTCTCTATATAGATACTAAAAACAGATGGTTTTAACAGAGTAGTATTTTATAAATGTGATGCTGTGTTTCTGCCTAAATATATCTGCATGGCATAAATAACCAGCTCTACAATAATACAGAGCCCTAAAAATCTCTCATGACCTGCTCCTCCTCTCCTTTTGATAAGAAAGGACTTCATCCTATGCTTTTCAGAAGGTGATCCTCTTCTAGAGCATGTGCATCCCTCAAATCCTATAAACTCAGGCCCACCCTGCAAAGTGCTTGGGAGATAAGGTCAAGAGCGGGATGGTAGGGAAGAAAGATGGAAAATCCACAGATAAACCAGAAGGCACTATCATTACTTACAGATGTCAGGTGATTCTCAGATAGCAAAAGGTACAGATTTCACAATAGCATCAACAAACTGAAGGCCAAATTCAGCTCTCATTCACATCTCTGCAACACCTTTGATTTAAATGGAGCTTCTTGTGTATGAAGAAGAGAAGAATGTGCCCATAGTAATATGCGAATGACAAGATAAATCCTCACCTGATACTTTGACCTCATTAGGCCCACAGGCTCTGCATGGCAAGACTTGGAATTCTTCTGCCTGGTACATGGAATAATCTGTACTGGCAACAACAAGTCTATCTCCAGCCTTCCATGATCGTGCATCGTCTGCCAGCCTCAAGATTGTGCTGTTCACATTGGTATCAATGGTTACAGTAAGCTTTGGTCTCACTAGGAAGCAAAAAAGGGGATGGCAGAGAATTCAGCTCACTGAACCTTAAATTGTCCGCTAAACTTTTCTGGGCATTTTTGATATCAACAAAATGTAGCAGTTTACTGATCCAACACATATGATACAACTATCCCAAATATGGTCTTGGTTGGGTTTGGTTTGTGAAAATAAACAAACAAAAAAAGGCCTATTCATTAGTTATTGCAAGTGTATTTTCACTAGCAATTTAACTAAATTTAAAATGTAGCCCTTAGTGGTGCAACTCATCACACTCACTTAGTTCCAGGAGTTAGTATTGCTTTGCACTGTTATTTACAGTAGCAATAAACCTCCCCAAAGTGGTCTTTAACATAATGACTATTTTTTCCCCAACGAAGATAATTGCATTCCATCTTTATCTCCCTACTAAATGATTGTTAAAGAATCACATGTAATGACCAGTATGAGGGCAGGTTGCTAAATGAATAATTGCAAAAGAAATAATTACTTTGAAAAACACATTGCTTCCTAACAGCATTAGCAGGAAACACAGTCTCCTCACTTGCTGAAGGAATAATCCTGCCCCATCTTGAAATGCTTTAGGAAGCATGGAGATTGTTACAGCTCTTGCCAAGTATCTGTACAGTATTACTGGGTTTTGGTGACACCATCACATCATTCCACTTAGTGCTCAAGAATCTCTCTCGAGATTCTTTACTGAAGACTTGTCTGGGTTCGCCCCAAAATCCCAGCCAAACCTCAGCTTGAGGAACTACATTGGACCAAATTCAGTTCTACAGTAAGTAGAGGTTACTCCCATTGACATCAGTAGGAGGTGCTCCATCAGGTCTGTTTGGCCCATCCTGTCTACCTGCGGCTAAGTGCTCAGAGAGGGGAACTCAGGGACCTGGACATCAGAAGAAAGCAAAGAATGCAACACGGAAAGCAAAGGGTTTCCCTGAGTGAATTATTGTGTTTGATATCAAATTTCTGCTTCCTATAAAATATCCAGCTCGGGAGGAGGAAAATTCAAACTTGGCTTTCTGCTCTGAATGACATGGCAGATGGGCATTAAAAAGTGAGTCACATACCAGGTTTGCCACACAGGAACCGCACTTGGTAATTTTGGCAGCCTTCGTCTGTCTGATCCTTACCATGGCATATAAACCTATAATCATGGCCACTTTTGTAGAAAACCTCAGTTGTTAAATTGGCTCCAGAAAGTGTAGCTGCCTAGGATGAGAATAGAAATGCACATGGGGTGGGCATTAAACATGAATGGCGTTCACACACTCTTACTCTCTCTGTGCATGGAATGAGGGTGATCACTTAGCATTAAGATGATGTAATAAAACGATCATGTAATAAAACAAGATCAATGATCATGGGTAGAATCCATGTATACATTCTAGTTGGTTCATGCACAATAGCTTTTTATATGCAGACCACATGGATTATTACTAAGTGAATCGTGTCACTCCCACATCTATATTAGGACTCAGGTTTGTCTTTTTGGAAACTGTACTCTGAGCTTTGCTAACGCTGTCTTGTTTCCCTTGATTTTAGATCTCACTAGTTTGAGGTCAGATTCAAACTCCGAATGCAAATGGATGGGCCCAAACAAACTCATGGCTTTCAAGCATCTTAACTTTGCTCATTTCATTACCCGGGGCCCAATTGTGTCTGTTCCTTGCAGGAGAAAGTGGTGGGAGTCTTCTCTCTCTCTCCCTTGCAAGGGCCAGGGATAGTTGCTATCTCTATACTCAGGGAGCACGAGGAATGCTCCCCCATTCACTCGGAGGTCACAAATTGCCCCAAAGGAGGCAAGAGGAGGTGGGCCTCTGCTCTCCCACATACAAAACAGCCTGTGGAGCTGGTTGGGTATGCTGGGAGGGGATCAAGTTACACCAGCCCAAGGGATGATTCAACATGTCCAGCATGTGTTCCTCCTGGGGCAGTGCAGTCCATCCCATCCCCCCTCAAGACTGGGATTCAATACCACAGTCTAGACCTCAGTTTTACAACCCTTCTTGCCTCTGCATAAAGATGCTACACATTGCATAGTACCAGCCAAATAACCTTCATTTTAAAAAGGCACTAGGCTCATAAATGAGTCACCATCTAAATTAGGGGTCTGATCCTGCAACTCCTACTCACTCATATAGCACACTCACTGCAATCGATGGGAAATGTGCCCCTGGCTACAAAATGTCTTGTTATATTTTGATTCTTCTTTTGCTTAGCATAGTTGGGGCAGGTTAGTTTGATTCTTCGATATCCTCAGTTGGTGTGAACTGATGAAGTCAATGGGCTACACTGATTTACATCAGCCGAGGATTTAGAAGCTCATGATTTATAAACTTTTCAGGAACAGAAAAATATTGTGTTTCTTGTTTCACTTTTAATACACATGAACATGAACAAAAGCAACTATTAGTTAAATTAGTATCTGGCCTAGTGGCTCTCGTGTTCTGAACTGAAATCCCTCTTCCAACCATGAACAATAGCTGAAATGCATGTGGAGTCAGTTTTACCATTGACCTGGCAAGTAATTGTGGAACAGTTTTTTCCCCTCATTGTTCACTATGAGATTAAATTGAAGACTCAGTCCTGGAAGCCCTGGTTCATATAGGCAATCCTCATGGCATGAGTAGTTCAACTAACTTCAATGCAACTATTCTTGTGAGCAAGGGCTACCCAGGTGAGTAAGTTTGCTGGATCAATTCCTACATGCCTTAATGCTCAAGTCAACCCTGTAAAAACCCCACAGTACCAATCATTTTATGGTCTTCTGTTAAGCAGCACTTGAGCTGCAGAATTTTATCAACTGGACATTTAAGTATGCAGCAGGAATTTGCCAATAAAAGCAATTTTTCCTTCACACATTAAGTAGCTTTTGCAGTCATAACAAGGTGTACTTTTTCCCCTCAACATGTGCATTCGAGGATTTAATTACATCTTTCACACCGAATGGAATTCAGACTTCTTTCTACAAAAGAAAAATCAATGGACTTGAAAAAATGACTGCAAGCCCAAAGACATTTCCCCCCATAACCTAATGCAACCTGTAGTTTTAATGTTATGGTCACATTTTGTGCTTAATTTTTGAGACAGCTTCCATTCTAAAGCCCTTTTAGACCCTTGGAAAATTTACATCCTCTCTCCCCCCCCTTAATCTTCCTATAAAAAACTACATATTTTGTGGACAGCATAAATGGTCCAATTCTACAAGCCTTCCTCACACCAGTAATCCTATTGACTGACCTGGGACTGGTTGTGTGAATAAAGGATTGCAAGATCAGACTCAGAATGAGGAATATAGATTCTCGGTCCTATGAGTCTCCCATTAGTGTTAAACATTTGCCAGCATTGTGGCCAGTCTATGTGCAAGAGTATGAAGAGATGTCTAGAAACTAAATGCATTCACACTCACAACACTGTCACCAAGAAGGCGGGAGGTCTACTAGAACCTTCTTGACTTTGATTGCTGCAGTTGGTTGCTTACTATACTGCTATTGTACATCAGGCAAGCTAATCTGTAGGGAAAATGGGAAGTTTGTCCTACCTGGATAGCAAGGGGATGACTACAGATTTTGCCTGGGTTTGCTGCTCTGAGGTCAAAAAGTTTCTCCGTGTCTTTGGATCTTGCCTTTTTGGGCTTCTCAAACCACTCTGTCCATTCTATATCTGGAGACAAACAGGAAAGGTCATTTTATAGAAAGCCATGCTTAATGCAGCAAAAATGCACTTACCAGTATTTAGTCTCAAAATACCATTAACAAATTTCTTCAATAACTGCCTAGTTCCTCATTCTCCTTGCCAGTCTGGCAGCTGCTTTACTGATGCTATGAAGTGTAGCAAGGCAAGGGAGCATGGAGTTATTTAAAAGCTACATGGTTTGAGTATGTACCATGAGCATTTCTAACAGCTGTGGAACTCGAATTGTGCCCTTCTCCCTCGAGCCCTCTGTATATATTCAAGTCAGCTTGCAATCAGTTGCTGTTTGTTACAATGAATGAAACACCATTCTGACAAGCGGTGACTACATAATCAAAAGAAATAAGAGGACGTATGTTGGTTTGATCTTAACACATGGATGGTCACATTCAATGCAAAAAAGACAAAGGGTTCAAATTACAGAGAGTCTTGCAGGGGTTGGAAATAGAGATGCTGCTTGTGTTCTTGTTTAGATTAAAGGCAACCTTAACAGATATCAGACTGTCTTTTTCTAAACAAAGGAATGGTGATTGGTGTGATAAAAAGGAATATTTCAAAAAGCGATTAGCACTGTTTAAGCTCTGTCATTCTGCTAGCACGCAAACAGATGTCTCACCTTGAACCCACTCACTGGTTGAAGACACATTAAAATGCTCTCCATTCTCAGCCTGGAATAGTTTGAATACTTTGGCCACAGCTGATCCTTTGTGTCCTGTAAAACAATTAACAACAATTTCATGGTTCGCAAGTGATAGAAGCTAAGACTTAATAGGCAATGGAGCAAGCCTGTGGTTGTGTCTCTTGGGAGACCAGAGCAGATTCAGTAATTGCCTGCAAAATTTCCAGCAAAATTGTTCCTCCTGCTCTTGGAATGATTTTTCAGACTCTTTCCTTCTGCTCAGACTTTGCCTTTGTAGAGGAGGAATTCTCAAAAAAAAAAAAAAAAAGAATTAAGAAAATCATGTTTTTTGTTTTATTTTGCATTTTTTGTTTGCTAGTTTACATTGTGACAAACCAGGTCATTATCTTTATTTAGACAATATTGTACTATGGTATTCCACAGCAAATAGTCTCAAAAACTAGTATAGGCTGCAAGGTTTTGACTATCATGGTACAATATCATGTCTTAGATTTTCATCTCATGTTAATGGAGATAAATCAGGTTTCAGAGTAGCAGCCGTGTTAGTCTGTATCCGCAAAAAGAAAAGGTGGACTTGTGGAACCTTAGAGACTAACAAATTTATTTGAGCATAAGCTTTCGTAAGCTCACTTCATCAGATGTATTCAGTGGAAAATACAGTGGGGAGATTTATATACACAGAGAACATGAAACAATGAGTGTTACAATACACACTGTAATGAGAGTGATCAGGTAAGGTGAGCTATTAGCAGCCGGGAGAGCAGAGGGGAAAAAACCTGTTGTAGTGATTTAGATTAAGATAAATCAGTGGAACTATGTCAAAAAGGTGGATACATAATTTGGCTTTAATGGAGCTATACTGGTTTATATTACCTGAGAATCTGGTCCTGTATGTCTGTGTACGAGTGGCCTGTGTCAAATCCCATCCAACTGCATCACAGCACGGGGATAATGTAAGGGGGTAAGACTCCTGTTCACAGCTTCAATATAGTGTAGTGTCAAACAGTACAACCGTCAAGGAACAAGTTTATCCCTTATGTAATTACACTGACTTCCATGGAATTATACCAGGGAGGAAATTGCCTGGGCAATTTCAAGCAAGCATTTGCTTCATTTAGGGGATTGGACTAGATGACCTCCTGAGGTCTCTTTCAACCCTAATAGTCTATGATTCTGCATTACCTAGATATTCAGTGTGGTCTTCAATAGAAGAGGAAGGGTTTCCTTTTACTGTAATAAAACTCCAAGGATGCCTGAAAAATCAAAATGAGAAATGATCATATTATTTCATCTGGCACTTGTATGCATCATTTGTTTTCTCCTCCCTGGTGCACCATCTTCAAAACAGACAGATTTATGTGACACTGAAGTTTGTTTTACACTGACAATATCTTAACACTTTTTATTTCTTTGCTAAATATGCAACAAGAGAAATTACGTTCAAAAGACAAATATCTTCTTGATATAATTAATCATAGCATTGTATAAATGTAATCAGTGGACTTCACTTTTTATTGACTCTCTAAAGAGGCTTTTGTGTGGTAGCAACATGGGACACTGGCAATGTCTCTGGGTGGCTGCAATGGTCCCCGCCCCCCCCCCAAAAAAAGAACTTTAAAACAGCCAAATTTGGTTAAGCAAATCGAATGTGTGCTGAAATGTTGTAGGTCAGGTTTCAGTCTGTGGTGAGCTGTGGGGATTTATAATGGGCTGTTTTATTGATTTTCTGGCAAAAACTGCTATCAAAGGTGCATAGATATGCTACGAGAATATATTTTCTTCACTTCAAACCGATCAGGAATGGGGGTTTATGAGCCATGATCACTGGTTCAGCTCCAGCCCCAGGTCAGCAGTAAGTACAGTTTGTTACTATCTGATGGTCATAGGTGGAATCCGTCCGTATCTACTACAGAGTTATCAGCAAGGCTAGAAACACTAGCATGTGAACTGAACTGGTTTGGGGAATAGAGAGTAAATTGCCCTCTCACCTTTGGAGATGGACCCTCTAGAGAAGGGCACTAATGGGTCAGAGCAGGGAGTTTTGTCCTGCTGCCGCCTGTGATTTACTGTTATGTGTCTAAATAGACATCAGCCAGGAATGCTATTAATCATGTGCATCACAACAGAACAACAAGTGCATTGTGGGACTTTCTTTATAGTTGAAAGGCCCCAACATTTAGCATATAAAAACCCTGTTAGAGAAATTCTCGGTCTCTTGGCAAAACTTCCACTGATTTCTGTAAAGTCAGGACTTCATGCTAGGAGTCCAAGCCAGTACCTCACACATTGCATTTGATGGTAACTGGAATGTAGGTGGCTTTAAAACCAGCCCTCAGGCTTCTATGGAAAATATATACGGATGCTAAGAGCCAGTTATCAAAAACACACTATGTATTGCCAGCCATCTCACCTTTATTAGGGCTCAATCCTGTTCCCATTGAAGTCAATGGCTAAATTCCCCTTGACTTCAGGAGGAGCAGACTCTCAGTAGGCATGGTCCCATTATGAGAACGGGGGTGACATATACATCCCGTTAATCTAAAGAAAATGGCTTCTCAAAAATCAAGGCCGCTCCAGCTGCTCATCAGTGGCCTGACCACAGGACAGACCCTGGGGAAGCTGCAAAGCTGCCAGCACAACTGCCTGAGGCGTCTGCCAGGGAGCCAGATGCTCCTGTTGGAAACTTTCCTACACACAGAGCGCCAAATGCATTGGAGTGCTGTGATCTCCATCCAAAGAGAAAGAAGGGTGGGATGGTGGAAGAAATGACACTTTATCACTCAGCAGGCAGGGCAGACTCCCTCCCCCTCTCCCGACTTCCTTTTTTTATTTTTTTGGTTAAAAATAAAAACAAACAACAAAAATATGATTAAAAAATAAACAAGGCCAAGAGTATTCAAAATATATTTCAGAACAGTTCAGTTTGTTCTTAAACTAATATTTGCACCCGTTTTATTCTTCCCAGTATTTGGTTCCCCGTGTTGGTTTATGGTTAACAACATGGTTAAGCCAGTTCATCCTAACACACGTGGCCACACGTAACATGTCCTGATGATGTGAAATGTGAGGACTGAATTTCACTCTCTTTTACACCTGTATGAGCCCAGAGTAGCACCACTGATGCCAGTGTGAGGTTCTGATTAGAGCAACTGTCAGCAGCTAGTGCTGAAAGACTGTCTTGATTGATTTTTTTTTTTAAAGCTCATTATTTAAAGGGCACATTCATTTCTCATTGAGACAAGGAAGGGAAAGCTCTTCTATTTATTCTGACTTTTCTGGATTCAGCAAATGGGCAACAGGAACAGACATTGTGAGCCAGATGCTCAGCTAGTGTAAATCATCATTCCTTTGACTTTAATGGAGCAATGCTGATTTATAGCAGCTCAGGACCTGGTTTAGTGTGACAGAAGTGGGAGACAGATGGTTTCTAGCTATCTATCAATCTCCCTGTGTAGCCTGCAGTAGCAGAAAATTACCCAGGCAGTGACTGAATAACCTGACTCATTTGGCACTTTCAAAAATGCGAAACAGATATATCTGACCCAAAAATTACTAACTGGGGTTGCACCAGTTATTGTCTCAGCAACAGTCGCAAGCTGTCATCAGCAACGGACATGGTGCTGTGCAGATCTGGCACGCAGGTGTTTGATTTAGTATTGTCAGCCCGTCATCAAGCCAACAGATGTTTTAGGGTGATCAGAAAGAGAGAGCAAATCAATCCACTGCGCATTGTCTGACTCCTCTTCTGCAGTGTAGTTTAGAGGGTGGATATATAATCTAGCAAATTGCCCAGAGTAATTTTTACAAAACTACAGTTCTTTATACTGTCCAGAACAAGCAGGGACTTTTTAACCTTGACAGGTCCTTATTTTAGCAGTCCTAAAAATGTTGCTTAAGCATACAGTGCACTGAAAATCACTAACTCTACTACAGAGTAAAAACCCAACACGAGGCAGCGTGGCATTCAGACTTTCTTGGATGATTATGTAGCTGTTGATATGCAGTATTCAGGCAGAGGTTCAAAAATGACAACAAAAACAACATCCAGTCCCTTTCCCTCACTATCAACTGCTCTGCAGAGGAGAAAGGGGTCAGATAGGATGATCTTGGTTATTATCGGATTCTGGTACAAATATATGTTTGCAGTTGAGTTTCTGCTCAGAGTAGAGATGGGTCCAAGCTGCAGAATTCAGAACCAAATGAGGGTGTTCCAGTTCAGGCTTTGGGTTGAGATGTAGAGAAAGGAGCCAGTCACGCAGTTTGGGATCTGGTTCTGAATAAAGCGTCGAGTTAGCCCATTCCTTTCCTCCCACTTTGGCCTCTCTATGGCCTGCAAAAAACCCTTTCACTCCCCACTCGCACCTTTAACCCTTCCCACAATCCACTCCACTACATACACTAAACTGCTTACCCAGGCGTTTTCCAGGGGTGGGGAGGCCATTATATTGTAACAAGGGCATCCCCAGGTTTTAGGGTGTTTGTGGGTAATGTGTTATTTGTGGACCTAACCTTTCAATCCTTAACTCAGACAAAAAACTCAGAACAAGGGCCTCGGTAAATAATGACTTCAATTGGAATTTTGCTTGAGTAAGGATTCCAGGCTTTGCTAGTTTATAATTTGGAAAAGAGAATCTTTGCTAGTTTGTTATCCTGATCTATTTTTAAAATAACATTTTCAAAAGTGCCTGCGTAAGTTAGGTGTTTAACTCCCATTGAAAGTGTGAGGTTTCTAAAGATGTAGACAGGTGCCTAGTGTGTTTTGAAAATCCCACTAGGCAGCTGTCTACATCTTTAGACACCTAATACTTTTATAAATCTGGCCCCAAGTGACACAGGAGACCAAAAAAAGTCATTGGGACTTCAGAGGTGATGTTTTCAAAAGTGGCGGACGCACCTGACTAGTACACAGCGATGCAAGTATTTTTACAAACCTGTATGTTACACAGTGGTTGTCACCCTAAAAGGGCCAACATTTGCCAAAAATTACTACATCATAATACCCAAGATGCCACCTTAATTTCTGGTCGATAAGAAGAGGTGCATTCTCCCCACACACACTCCAGATTTTTGCACTTGCTCAAAATTCCATATATAAATGGAACTGGGACGGGGGGTCTGTGGCCAGACAACTTTTAGTGGTTCTGTACTAAATCAGTAAGGCTGCTGCCTGAGTGTCCAGAGCAGCACTCTGGCTATGTGGTCACAACACCACTGAAATTTGATCTGGCTGCTCCTCTATACAGACGGCCGTGGCCAGGCCAAATTTCAGTCAGTGGCATTGCAGGTGGGTGCACAGAGTCACAACACCATTCAAATTTAGCTTGGCCACCCCCTCATCCAGATGCAAGGGCATCAATGCCAAAAGATGTTGCAATGTGGTACACGGTGAGTCTGTTCCTGTGGGGTGGAGTGCACGGGAGCCTGCTGAGAACTCGACTCCTGGCAGCACTGACTCAGGCAATGTGTGGGTAAGAGGGGGAGACTCCCCAGCCGAGGGAAATCCAGGGTCCCTATGCAGGGGACGAGTGGGCACTGGAATGAGTTTCAGCCAGTGGGGCGGGGGAGGGAGGAGAAGTTGCCCCCTTACCCAAGAAATATCTGAGTTGGCACCACTGTTTCCTCTTCTAAAATATAAAAGAATACTGCAGTAGCTCAAGTAGCAGCATGGCAAGTGTTAGCTTTTTGATGGCAACTGCTAGTTCATGGCAGAGCTGAGTCATAACATAATTAATCAGATTCTCTAGGCATTCCCATTATAAGTATCTATTGTAAAGGAGCTGGAAATAAACATTAAAATGCCACTGTTGGATAAAAATACTAGAAGCGGTTTCACAAAAGTATGAAAAAAAAAATCTTTTTTTCCCCATTGCAGGACTGGAAAAAAAGATGTAGGATTTTCAAAGTCTCTTTCTGTGTCTCAAAACTAGAATTACAGAAGCAGAAATCTGGCAGGCCATTGTGCCATAACATGGACTCCGGGTATATGGGAGGAAATACTGGGGTTTTTGTTTGTTCAGTTTGTCCTATTTTTGCCGATGAGGTTATTTCATTAGGAATTCTCAACACAGAGCATCCAAGTCCCTATAACAGATAAGGGACTCTCACGGCTAAGTTTCCTTATATACCACACGAACATGTTCTCCATCTGCAGGTTCCTAATTGTCACACACATGCTCACAACAATTGCTCTTTGGCTCAGTTTTTGGATTTTTAAAAAAATGTTCCACATTGACCCCTCCAGACTGGACATAGACCATGATCTATTGGGTAACAACCACTTTTTTAAAAGTGCCTAAATGCAGAGCAACATGATAAACTAGGACTCCAACTGGGCAAATAGTACATATTCTCTAAAACAGTACGTGTGCCAACATATACTGTATAGTAGCCAAAGGAGTTTTACAGTCTACAGAGCAAATATAATGCATACTAAATTATGTGCTGCAGAAATCCCAAATATACATTTGCTTAGTTAAAATATATATTTTCCAGAATGTCCATGTATTTATATAGGCTATATGGCTGTTAAACTTCAGGGCTAGTGCGTTTACCCAAGGGAATGATATGCATCTACAGTACACTGGATATATTTATACATACACCTTAAATCCCTAGAGTCTGACATGGAAACAAACAGGAATGGATAACTTATGGGGTTATCATGGAAAAATACATGCCTTTTAACGTGAATCATGTGTTATTCCTCAATCTCCTAATAAAAATGCCCAATATAGACACTGAATGCATGTTAGGCTATTTAATTAACTGCTAAAAGTTTGCACAGAAAAAAGTAAAACTTTTCACAGTGTGAAAGAACGCTGTGCCTTTGCGGGAGTAGAAGTATCTGCGTACATGTAAAGCATAATAAGGGCTCTGTGCTGGCAGAACAGGCACATACCTAAACCCAAGATGGAGGAAATGCTTGCTGCCCAGTTTGGTCATTGCTTTCCTGGCTGAGTCATCCAAGTTTCTAGACCCTTCATCATTCACTGCTACTGACAGGATCATGCCATTGTCAATTGCTCTCAAATATTGGGCAAGACGGGCACTTTCCCCTTTCAGTTTGTAGGTATCGAACCTAAAGGAAAAGAAAAGAAGCATTTACACCAGGGAGTATCACACTATAGGTATTCTATAGAAGATCTACAGGTTTGTATTGCTAAAGATATCATCCCTTGCAAAAGTGCTACTTAATAGTATAGTGAAATGGAATGATGATTATACTGGTTTGGTTTAAAAGAATACATTATGGTTTTCCATAAAACTAATTCAGAGAATTGCCTAAGATCTAGATAATGAAATAGCAAAACTGTAGCAATAACTGTCTTGTTTGAGAAACAGTGGCAGGTGAAAAAATTAGGTACGTATGTAGGAAGAGAGAAAAAGATTTTTTCTTCCTTACGGATATAATTTCTAGGATGGTGTTTTGTTTTTGTTGGGTGCTTTTTGTTTGCTTGATTGTTTTTTATCCTAATTAAAAAAAAGGATGCCACTCTCGGAGTAATACATTACTTATTGTGCGGTCATTTCCTTTTGTGACACTGCATTAGAAATAAGATGCACGCCTGCATTTAAAAAAAATCCTAACTCTCAGACAAAAACCCCCACAATCAGCAGTTCTTCATAAACATTTTTAAAGCTTCAAGTATTTAAAACTGTTAAATTGTCTTAATTCGTGGTAACATATTTTCTTAGAGAGGGACCAGAGTTTGATTGGAGTGAACACAAGGAAAAATGCATCACTTATTTTTGGTGCAAGACTACAGCGCTGCTTCTTTGGAATTCAGCCAGCAGCTCTGTGTCCCCTTTGAAGTCAAAGAGAGGTTTGTCTGAGGCAGTTCTTCAGGACCTGGTTAGGATACTAGTTGGCTTAGATTGTAAGCTTCCTGGGGCCCAATCCATCTTTTTGTTCTGTGTTTTACAGCTCTCAGCACAATAGGTTCCTAGTTCATGACTAAGGTTCCTAGGAACTACCACAAAAGAAAAACAAAGATTTTGTATGTAATAAATCTAGTACTTGCTAATGACCCATCAGAAAGGAAGTTTCTGGGTAAACTGCCCAGAAAAACTTAAGGACTGTGATATAACCAGGGCTTTGGAGCTGTGCTCTGGCTCCGTTCCAGCTCCAGGCAAAAACCTGCAGCTCCGCGCTCTAGCTCCGGAGCTGCTCTGCGCTCTAGCTCTGGGCTCCGCTCCAAAGCCCTGGATATAACTGTCTTTGAACCACATTAAGGGCCTGATCTTGCAAGGTGCTGAGCACCATCTACTCTTGCTGACTTTGCAGGGAGTTGAAGTCATTCATCATCTTGCAGGATTGGGCCCTACTTTGGTTATGGAGCCTACGGAATTGAAAAGAGCTATAGTGAGGCACACAATGAGACCTACATAAATATGTCACTGGATATTCCCTTTGCCCGTCTCTGATCCGATGGTGATGCTGCTTTCAAGGTAATGTCAAAAGTTCCCAGATACCGATGGCTCTAAACTGACTCACCTATCTGAATGGATGACTGCCCCTGTCTTTGGGTCAATAACATGGACAATGACACCTCGATGCCCCCAGCTTCTCTCAAAGTAGTAGCCACCTTCTTCCATGCCACCAGGGTGAAGAGTCTTGTTTAAAAAAGTCCAGGACAACTTTTTCTCACCATGGATCTCAAGGGTTCCACCTCGACTGACCCCAATATATTTTTGCCCAAACTCAGCATCTGGCTGGATGTCTTCATCTGCTCTGTAGGGTAAAAAATATACACACATATGAATCAGAATATTTTACCATCAAGAAGCCTCCCACCAAGTGCTGGTACTGCCTGACAGGAGAGGAAGCAACATAGTTTGGAAAGTATTTCTTTCAAGAGATCCTAAGGAACGCAAAATGCTGGGACTCTATAGAAAATAAATTCTTTGTCTGAAATAACACTAACAACAGGGGTCATAGACAATTTAGGACAGACATGTCAGCTGACTCATCATCACTACTTTGTTGTTCTTTTAGATTATTATCTACATTCCACTACTACATTTGGAGGCTTATCGACACACAAAAGTTGTACTGGTAGGAAAGCAGTACAACACACCTAGTGTGGATACAGTTCTATTAGTATAAATGGGCTTTTCCCATATGGGAAGGGGAATATGCTATGCTGGTATACCTGCATGCATACTAGAGGTTGTAACTTTTTTTTTTTTTTTAAATAAAGCAAAACCACATCCCTAGCTGAAGTAGTTATATCAGTACAAAAGTGGTGCATCAACCAGGCTGGAGTGAATAGAAAGTAATATTTACCAACTTGAAACATTAGAGCACTTTGCACAAAAGTGAAGACTATTTCTTTGACCGAGTAACCTCTTGTGACACTATGCCCCGTAGTCTTCATCGAGATATTAGGATATGAATATGGCATAACTAAGATATGTTTTATACGAGATAGATCATAGATAGATCACGAGGTATCATTGGAAAGGTTATGATGTACTGACTATGATTATCCTATTTGTATGCATATATCATTTCTGTATCTGAAATTAAGAATATTGCCTATGTAACAACTACAACTGTGTTTACACCTGCGGTATGACCACCAGACAGTAGGCAATCAGCCTGGATGTGCCATTAGGGAGAACAATAGGACTCTGAAGATCTCCCACCTTCCTGAGAATATTCTTGGGATGCTGCTTTGACACTGCAGGGTCATGTCACCAGATACTGGACCCCATCTTGACCTACTAGTATTTTTCCACTAATAGTGGTGGGGACCAAATGGGGAAAACAAAGGATTCCCACCATATGTAAGTCCCATTTAAGGCAGTGAAGTGAGTTAATCTAAGTCAGTTCTTCACTGAATACCTGCCTAAAATAACTGCTGGAAAAGTCCTAAGACTGATCTGGGGAACAAAGGACTGGACCCAGGCTAGAAGATGTCAGGCCTGTGAAAGGAATATCTGGAGTTCTAAACTGCAAGTAAGATCAGTCTGTCTATAAGAAACTCTGCAACCTGCTTAAAACATTTAGGGTGAGAAATTACTACTTGTAGTGAGTTTCTTTAGTGTATTAAGCTTAGTTTGCGTGTTTGCTTTATTTGCTCAGTAATCTGCTTTGATCTGTTTGCTATGCCTTATAATCACTTAAAACCTATCCTTTGTAGTTAATAAATTTGTTTTTGGTTTTATAAACCAGTCTGTGCAATTCATAACTGGGGGGCAAAAAGCTGTGCAGATCGTCCTCCACATTGAGGGAGGCAGAGACTTTCACGAGCTTAAACTGTACAGTTTTCAGTGCAGCGCAAGACAATACAAATCTGGCTTTACACTCCAGAGTAGGTGTGCACTTGAGTGCTGGGCAATTCCTGAGCTATATCAGGGTGTCTGTCTGTGTCTCTGCGTCTCTCTCTGCCTTCTCCCCCCGCCCCATTTAGGCATGAACATTTTCAGACCAAGGTAATTGCAAGAAAATAATGGAAATGTTGGGCCTTTTTTCCCAGGACTTTAAAATATTTGAAAGAATGGATAGGCTACAAAATCTCTTGAGCAAGATAGCTAATGAAATCAATTGGTTGTGAAATATGTGGCAGTTTTGTGATGTGTCAAACAGGATTCAAAACTAGGTCCCAAAGTTTCTCTTTTGTTTTGTTTTGTAAAGTTAATTATCTCAATTATCTCAAGAAGCCTCCCACAAAGCATCATTTGCATGGGTGATTTATGTTTAATGTCAGTGAAACCTTAATTGCGATTATTATTTTGTATCTCTGCATTGTGAAATGGAACATGTAATATAGAGATCTAGCACTAAATTAAGGGATTATGGTCTTTAGGTACATACCGCCCGTATAAGATGACCACCACATTACTTTGGTATGGACATATCTCACTGCCGATATGTAGCTCTCCTCCATTTTCAATCAATATATGTCGAGTTCGCAAAACTATAGGCTGTGTATTGTCCTTAATTACCAGTTTTCCTAAGGAAAAAATAATGGTATGAAGTTTTAAAACACAGCAAGTCATCAAAAAGAAAAGGAGTACTTGTGGCACCTTAGAGACTAATAAATTTATTAGAGCATAAGCTTTCGTGAGTTACAGCTCACTTCATCGGATGCATTTCCGATGAAGTGAGCTGTAGCTCACGAAAGCTTATGCTCTAATAAATTTGTTAGTCTCTAAGGTGCCACAAGTACTCCTTTTCTTTTTGCGAATACAGACTAACACGGCTGCTACTCTGAAGCAAGTCATCAGAGTTAGTGGTGCTATTGTGCAAAAAGCAGGGTCAGCTTTCCAAATTATATGAGAGAGAAATGCCAAACGTATTCCCCAAAACTGCTTTAGGGCCAGATCCTAAAGTGTTTATTTGGCTTTTACTCAGGCAAACTCTCACTGAAGTCAGTGGAGTTTTGCATGGAGAAGGACTGAATAGGAGACTGCATGAGGACTTACGAGTTAATGCTCAATAAAAGTGGTTAATGCTTGCAGTCATCAGCAACAAAATAGGATACTGTCCTTCCAGACAAAGAGTAAACACATATCTGCCTTGCCCTGAGAGCCTAAGAATATCATTGCTTCATTAGGACATTATCTTACAGCGAATTACTAGGATAGGGTTTACAAAGGAAATTGCAGGACTAGAACTATTAAGCAAGTTGATGTACTTTTGTCAATTCTCCAGAGAGGACAAACAAGCTACTCTTAGTTTCCCAGAGCAGATATCATCCTTATCACCACCCACCCTGGTACGAAACTGAAGCTGGCATTATCCAATATTTGCTCTAACTCAGAGCACCCTGCAGGAAGCTGTCCCTGTACCAATATGTGCCGATCTAAGTAGACCTAATGAAGAGTCCTCATCCCCTGGCTTGGCTCTTAGGCTGGCAGAAGGATTTACCTCCATCTGTAATGTGGATAGAGTGGACTGTTGCAGAGGAAGAGAGAAGGAGCTTCCTCCCTTTGCTGATTTCAATGTGTTGATCTTCATCGTGACCAGCATTCCAGGGTTCCAGCTCAGGATCCTGATCAGGACATGCTGAGGCTGCTTCTGCTGATAGAGATGAAGAGAGGTGATAAAATTATCCTGGCTTCATTCAAGAAAGAAAATGCCACATCTATGCCCTTGACGCTGTCATGCTCAATAAGTTACATTCGAAGAGGATGCCTCTTCCCTGAAATGCAAAGATGTCCCACCTTGATTAGGCTGTATTTGGGTCATGATAAAAGAAAAATGAACGATATCTTTGGGAACATGCTCTGCTGGACTCTGGAAGCACAACAAACCTTACTACCCTGCACAGCAAAACATCACTTGTCCCACTGCATCAAGTTAGCGGTAGAGAAAAGGGGAGGATTTTGCCCTCAATGTTACAGCTCTGCCTGTCAATGTCCAGCTATAATGTGGGAAGTCTGTCACTAGCTGCACAAAGGTGTCTGCTCTAGGGAGCAAATTAAAAAGGAGAAAAGACCCAACCCGAACCGTCACCTAAACACAAGCTAATGCCAAACAATATCTGTGAGGTCTGGTAAACTTAAAGGGAAAAAAAGCCAGACATTTCTACAGTCTTTGCTCTTCAGCTGGGATGGGAAGCATTAATAGTTTAAATACCATAACAAGATAGTTCTCAGGGAGATTCCAGTCTGGCCACAGCCAGGAAGAGCTAGAAATCTCATGAGAGAATGGTTGGCTTCATTATATCTTTCAGAAAAAAGAGAAGGCTCCACCCACTCAAGAGTTGTACATCATTGGTCTCCACACACGTACATCTCAACTGTGCTCATGCACCAAATCCAAGGGCATCTCATGTTACAAGTATACGAGTTAAAATATTTCTCTGCTTTAATCTTACCCAACACATTAGCCCCACATCTACTCTAGTTCAACAAGAGAGGGGTGTGAGAGTGTGTGTGTGTGTGTGTGTGTGTGTGTGTGTGAGAATATTTCATGACTGTTAAAAACTTCCTAATTAAAGAAGATTGAGGACAATGGGGAGTTTGAACAATGAACCCTTTCCCATCAATGGGAGTTGCAGGTTCTCATCAGTTCTTGGTACTTTGCCAAGTGCGATTCACATGTTGTTCTTTCCCTTTAAAAAAAAATGCAGCTCTGTTGAGGTAATAGATCAATCTGCAAGATCACAGAATATCTAGGACAATGGATATGGGGTGAAATCCTGGCCCCACTGAAGTCAATGGCAAATCTCAAGGGGTTCAGGACTTCTCACAAGGCATCTAGACCAATGAGAAGGTCTTTGTTTTTGTATTGGATACAAATACTTTCCAACTGATGGACAAGGCAGCCAGTGTGGATCAGTTTTAAGACTCTCTTACTGTCAAGATGTTTTAGTGCTGACATCAAGAAATATTGTGACAATTAGGGAGCTATATATTCTGTATTCTTTTGCCACTAGAAAACCAGAAGGACAATTAGAATTCTGTAACATCCTGAACAAAATCTGTCCATCTGCATTCAGTTTCCTGTTAGATTCCAAATCAACTCCAACTCTTAAGAAAACAATAGAATTAGATCAGTTTGGTGTCTCTTAAGGACATCCTCTATTGAGACTCCAAAGGGCCAGTTATCCAGGGTAGCAAGTGACATTTCGTGTGCGCAACATGTGTCCTGGCTCTACATAAGTTCTTTGATTTGATCACTGCATTTCTATCTAAAGAGTGCCAATAATTGTTGAGCAGTGATTCAAACAAACACTGAAAAATATCCAGGGCTCAAATCAGATATGTGCACCAGTTTCAAACTGGAGTGATATCAATGGTATTCCTCCTGATTTACACTGGAGAAGAAAATATCAGAATCAGGCTCTTGATCTCTACTAAGAGACATGTAGAATCAATAACAGTAGACTGAAAAAGATAAATAATTCAGGTGGTAAATGGAACTTGCATTGTAAGCAGATGCCTGAAAATAACACTAATTTGACTAGACAACAGTCAAAAGAAACGATCAAGGGTTCTACGAGGGACAAGATTTGAAAGTGTGCTCACATCGAGATTATAAAAATCAGTCACAGACACTGACATTTGAGTCAAATTTAAAGGTATAATCTTCCAAACAGGCTAAATTGGATGGGTAAAAGCCAGCTCATTATTATTTGTTTATCATGGGTGTTTTTCCAACATTCAAGAAAAGACAAATGCCAGCCCTGAGGAATTCATAGTCTAACGACAGGCGGAAAAGTAGACAGGTTAGGGGGAGGGGATTTACTCTTATGACTTGGACTTAAATTAGCAAAAGCCAGGCTCATTCAGAGTTAAAGGTCCAAGCTCCTTTCTTAACCCATTCATTCCAGGAGCAGTGCAGAAACTCTACAATCCAATCCTAGTCTGTGTTCTCCAGCAAGACATCCATTGTCAGCCACAGAAGGACTGAAACAGCTAAAAAGAGTTAACTGGCTCTCTAGTACCCATTTACTTCATCACAGATGAAATTTCAGCCTTATCTATGAATCTCCTGGTCTTTTTGCACTCGGATGCCAGCTCCCCTTCAGGGCACTCTGCAGAATTAGCTACATTTCCTTTTGTGCCTAAAATTCCCTAAGCACAGCAATGGCAGTGTACCTCATGTTGTTGCTTAATGATGGCTTTGGGGGTTAAATTGGGAAGGGGGGGACTAAAAAAAGTCAGAAACAAATCATCCATACATAGAATAGAGAGAAAACCACAGTGAGGAGAGATGTAGCTTGGAGAGGCTGAACATAATGCATGAAATGTTTTTGCTTTTATCAGCAAGACCCAGAGAAGGGCTAAGGAAGCATCCTGGGACAGGATGGCTTTTTTGCTCTCCCCATAATTTCTGGTGTTCTATCCATGATGGCAGAGCTAGGACAATGCAATAAAAGGCTCAAAGCACATCTCAGAACAACAGCTCTTGGACTATTTTATAAACTTGTCTTATTCAGCTTCTTCACTTCACATAGCATTTTCAACTGTTTAGAGCAGCTTCGTTAAAGGCAAAGGGGGAAACTACTAAACTAGGGAGGCTGGGGAACTTGGGAAATGAATCCTGTTATGTATTTCCCCACATTGCTCGTGCTATAAGCTCCCTGCAGACACTGGATTAAGGGCTGAAAAGACACCTGACCTACAGCTGCACTTTCCCAAGTTACAAATACTGTTATTTATATACCTTCTGTTGGCTGGAAACTTACCTGTGCATACCAGAGAGATTACAAATAGAAGAGAAACAAAACTGATGACCAGGTCCATCCTGGGAAGGGAGGCTGCTTTCAATATTCTTAGTTTTATGGAGACCTGTGACAAAGAACGCCATGGCAGGAATTAGATCATTGTCAACTCAAGTATATTTTAAGCAAAAAAGTTACACATGACACAGAGAAAGGGTTACATCCAATTTTCTGACTAAGCAGGCCTTCACTTTTCACCCTTCCTGACTTGTTAGAGAAGAAAAGAAAAACAAGAACACCCCCCCCCATCCAACATATTCCCCTTTGTTAGGTTTAATATTCAGATATTCAAACATGTACACAGAAGGAAATCACAACATGGAACAGGAAACTTCTTAGGAATGCAGTATAAAACACATCTGGTATTAGGACAGTGGATGGCTGCATACTCACATGTGCAAAAAACCAAAAACCAACCCTCTCCTCCCCTCCAAATAAAAACACTTTGGATCAAATTTTCAGAGTGGCCTCAATATGAGTACCCTAAACTGTATGCCTGTGTTCTGGGTGTGAACTTTTGGCAACCGTGTTCTGTGCATCCCAAAATTCTGACCTGTGCTCACAGTTGCTGTTTTGAATCTGCACCTTCTGGACTTTTGGGTGCTCAGTCACTCAGCCACTCCAAATTGCAGTTCTGGGAGCAAAGCTAAAGGCTGCTTTTAGAGATTCCCCCTTGAAGACCTAGCTTCAGTGTCATGAAATTTAGATTTGCAGTGGTCTGGAGCGCTGTCCTTAAGTAATCCCACTGTGTCTGGGATTACTGTGATTACAGCTCATATGCTAATGGGTCTGATTATGCAATTCTGCTTCATGGTGGTGAGAGTTCATGGATATAAATATTCCTATGGAGGTCAAGGGTTATGTACTTCTGTGTATACTAATGTATAATGTTCACTAGTATGTATTTATAAATTTGTTTAAAATTTGTATTCTTTATCCAGTATAGTATTTGGAGCCATTACATTTCATTATGCAATTCTGTAGTGATGGACTTTTAAAGAAACTTGTTTGTAATCCATATGGCCATATAATGGTTATAACATAATACGGAGTCAACATATGATGAGACAGATTGTTATAGCCATAGGATTCTTCCAGATGTCAATACACACCAGTTTAGACTCCTCTTCGTATTTACATATGTTTGCTTTTAAAGTCACCAATAGTTGTGAGAGCATCTTGAGGGCAATCTCTTCAAACACAATGTTTGGTTGCAAATAAGACCATTAGGTTCTTTTCCAAATTAAATAAACCTCCCTATGCAGACACAAGGAACCTGTTCATATTGCAAAGTAATGGAGTGTCAAATGTTTGTTTAGAAAAATCGCATTGGTTTGGAGTTAAACAGGTAAAAGCAATAAAAAGAAAACCTCTGGGGAGCTCCAATTTCTCACCTAAGAAAACTTCAATTATTGTACTTATCCTCTTGTAATTAAAAAAAAACCCAAGATTTAGTCTGGAACAAATTCCACAGCTGAAATAAATACAGGAGGTGTCCGCTCCGTGCATGTAAATGATACAATTTTAAATTACAACTATTTACCCAAAATGTATTGCCATGAAATTTAGGGCATTATATTAAAAGTAGCATTACAACCAAATTTGTCAAGAAACATTAACAGAAAATAAGTTTGCTTGTATAGTTGTAGGGCATAGTGGCATTAGGATTTCTGGTCACATCGCTCATGCCCACTGAGTGAAAGCAACATTCTATCCATGTGACAATACAGACAGCATGCCATGTGATACTCAGTGCTAAAAAGGATAATGCAGGATAGTAGAGAAAAAGCAATATGCATAGTAATAGTGCTGATCAAAACCTTCCTCCACGCCTCCCCCCCAAATAAATGCCATTTTCATCAAAATCAAAATGCTTTGAAGAACATGCCAACTTTGACAAAATTTTGTTAAAAAGGATTAGATGAAGCATTTCAATAATGTTGAAACATCCTGTTAGGGTATTTTCAGTATCAAAACACACACTTTAATTTTGAAATGAAATAGCGTTTTTATATAAAAACGCTTTTAAGAAAGTTAAATAGTCAGAATTAAAGTGCAATGTTTCTGTTTTATCAAAAAAATGTCCCAGGTGTCTAAAAAACCATTACATTTTTCAGAATTTCATTTTTCTGGAAATTAAAAAAAATTCATTGTTTTGGAACTGGTGAAATTTCAAAATAATGGAATTTACTGCAAAATGGGAAATCTATTGTCTGCCTAGCTCTACTCAGTAATGGCTTAATCTCTGAATGATGCACATTTTCAGCGAGTAGTAACCATTCAATAGGATTGGGGTCAGAACTAAACAGCACGTGTCTGACCATTTAACAGTGTCAACATTTTATAAGCCAACAATGTTATAGTAAGTGTTATTGAAGTACAACGCGACCATTAAAAAGTCAACATTTGCCCACTGTTATGACACAATTGGAAATGAAATAGGGTAGTTATTGTCTATTTTAAGTAGAAGCACAAACTATGCTGCTGTGATACCGCGGTAGAGCAGTACACGTGAAAGCGGTTTTGTAACGATGACTGAGACACAGTTTTGTTTGAAGGCATATACTTTCTAAAATGAATGGTTTGGTCTTTCATTTATAGCACATTGGTTAGATACAAAAGGTATGAATTTTGATAGTGATAGCATGCACTTTCTATCTCATTATTGGGCAGTAAAGAAATTTCTTTGCTAGAATGCAGGGACAGTTGTCACTTCCTGTGGCCATTGCTTCCTTTGGAGACATCAGCTATGGGTTACTGCCAGCCAGTGCCAAATGGCTTTGTCCTCAAGCTTGCGCAACATGGTATGGACTAAAAATACAACAATTAAAATGTAGATATTTTTGGAAGATGCCACTTTTGTATTGGGCCCAAATAATTTCTGCAGAATCTAAACTGCTGTGGTTAAAACAAGCTCTTTCCTGTTCTCTGGCTAAATGGAAAGGGGGGGCTCAGTTCAGCTCCCAGCGTTCACTATCACTGTTAGTACGAACGGGCATCTTTGTTGGATGTCCCAGAAAAGCCAAGGAGAACGAGTTCCGCTCCCACTACGAGCAGTGCCTCTGCTGGGCCAGATTTGAGTTACGCTGACAGAGCCATGTGGGAAAAATACAGTTCCTGTTCTGGGGATAAACAGAAGATCTCAGGTTCTGTGGGCGTCAGTTCAACACCTTTCACAAGCGCTAGAGTCAAACAATACAAAAAAAATTTAAGAGGAGGAAAAATGACTTTTTATGACCTTCCGTGAGGGAGGGTTTCAGAATAGTGCCTGCTACAAACGGGTTGTTTTGTTAGCTTAGAGTCATGTGGGGATAAAGCAGTCAAGCTACATCTTACTTTAACAGATGCCATATTATTAAGTTCAACTATGTTGTAATAATTTCTGTCAACAAATGGCCATATATATTCAAATGCTCTGTGTGTAAGGGCTGTGAAAGAATCCTAAATAAATCTTTAATGTTTCTCAAACTCCATCCACAAATTCTCTGCTGGATGAGAAAAGATTTTTCGCTTAGCTGTTAAAAGTCATCTGGGATTCATATCCCTAAGTCTGGCAAGACACACTCTTTGGAAGGCTCCAACAGCCGGGAATCATTTCAAAAAGAGTGAATATTAGCAGACAATGCTAAAAGTAGATACAGGAAGTCATTAGTCACTCCTTAGACGGCTGCTACTGCAGGTGTCAATAGTCATAATGCACTAGAAAGCATTAAAGGATTCTGTAAAAAGGAGCCCCCTGATCTAGCTAGTTCCTTGTAGTTTTATGCTGAAGCAGACAGAGAACAGATGGTGCTGGGGGGAAAATATAAACATACATTTAAAGACAGCTTGAGATTTTAAAAATTTCATAATGAAATCACAAGTGTGGGCTCCCTAAAGTTCCTCAGTCAGTGGGGCGGGGGTAGGGGAGGGAAAAATTACTCTTCTCCTCACTGATACAACTCGTGGTTGTCAAGGTAATGGCCCAATCTGACTGATGACTACAAAGAACATTGCAAGCCATTTTGCGTTACAGGGGTCTTTAGTGCTATTAAATGCGTAACAATGTAGAGGGACATGCTTACTTGAAAGACGCCTGTAATCTCCACACTGACTGGAAAGTGGAAAATGGGCAGAAATGGCAAGCATTTAAACTGGAGAGCTCATTTCTTTTATGTCCTCTCACAGTATAAGGGGTAGGATGCTGGACTGGGACTCAGGAGATTGGGGTTAAATTTCCGACTCAGTAATGGATTTCCTACATGATTCTGGGCAAGTCACTTAATCTCTCTGTATCTCAGTTCCCCTCTGTAAAATGGGGATAAAGGACACTTCCCTTCCTCACTGGGGCATTGTGAGGATAGTATTCATTACTGATTATGAGATATTCAGATATTACTGAAGCCATAGAAGTTCCAAGACAGGTAGATTGTTATTTAGTAGCCTAGACACCATGGCCAAGATTTTCCAAAGTGACTCATGATTATGGATACCTCAGATTCTGGGTGCCAATACGATACACTTCGAATGGGGCTGACCTTTAGAATGTGGGCCCTCAACACTTTCTGAAAATGAAGCTCCTTTAGGGTGTCTCAAGTTAGGCATCCAAAAATGGCTGGGGACACCTGAAGTCACTAGTAGTCACTGATGGAAATGTTGGACCTATGGGCCTGAGCCTTCTCACACTGAAGTCAAGGAAGAACCTTTATAAACTAGAAGGGAAAATGGACAGGGGAAAGTAGATAGCTACACTAGAACCTCTTTGCAAGATCGATGGTCCATGGTGCAGATCTGCACAGAACAGTACACATACTTAACGAGAGATAAAAGAGATGATGATTTGGTGTTTGTTTTACTGGAATTGCCAAGCAGAACGGTATCAGAGAGACAACATCACCAGATTGAGTGTCCCACTGCATGCTGTGCTTGGTGAAAACTTGAGCTTTCATTATACTTAGGAAAGATTAGTCTGAGCCCATATTTAGATTTCAGTGCGTTGGTGGCCAGTTCAAAAGTGCATTAAATGGGAGGTTTAATTAGTGCCTGTGCGGTCCTTTTACTGCCATCACACTTGTGATGAGTTCACATTCCCTATGCTGAGAGAATATTGTTCTGTGCCTGTAACAGGCCATTTCACATCTTAACTCAAGCTGGGAAAACTGATTTGACAAGTACATTTAGCTTTCTTCACCTTGGATGCATCCACCTTTCTTTACATGGACGTTCCTGAGCTAGGGTGATCCATTGCACACCAGGCTGCTAGTACATTTCTGTAGTTATTTAAAAGCCTTGATCCAGCTCTGTTACCATGCAAACAGATATCTAGGGATTTCCCATTCAAATGTTTGCACAACCTTAACCCCAGTGACATAAATGCATCGTTAAATCTTAAATGGTACTGTACATGCGTTTGATGTTGTTTCTGCCATCTGCACATTAGCCAGATTTTTGTGGTGAGGCAAGGGAAAAGGGAACCAAGAAAGATGATGCTCTGGACGTAGAATAGTTGAAGTAATCATTCTTTACAATTGTCTTAATACTGGAGCCTGAAACAGAATCTGACTGCTCTCTCTGAACCTGGATTCCCTATCAATTTATCTAACATTTTCCTCTACTGGGAAGGGGATTTAGTTAAGTTCCTCTCTATGCAATACTTGCTGCAAGTTTTCATTCTTATTCCTCCAGGCAGACCCTGGGGAGGTGCCGAGTGCTTTTATCTCCGACCAATTTCAGTGGAAGTTGAAAGAGCTCAGCACTTTGTAGAATCAGACCTGCAGGCCTCTAAAGTTTTGGGTAGCATTTTTCAAAACACCTAGGATATTTAGAATCCTAAGTGATTTAGGCACAAAGGAGGCTACATCTCACAAAGTCAACGAGACTTCGGTGATTTAAAATTTGTTATCCTTTGCCAATAAAGGAGAAGGAAAAGCCTTTGTGGATTACTCAGGAAGATGGCCAGTTGTCTCAGACAGGAAATGGGTGGCATCCTGTAATGCACGTATTGGCTGCATTTGGAGGTGGGTGCATTTACTAAGATACAGCCTAGCATTTTTTGCAAACACTGCTAAGTGCCCTGGACCAAATGGGGCCAAGATTTGAAGAGGTCTAAGCCAGCATCTCCATTTGCACCTGCAGACTCATCTACGCAGTTTTTAGTGAATGCATCACTGACATTCAGAAGCAGCTTTTGAAACATTGGTCTCTAGTATCCTGAGTGTCCAGGTGGAAATAGTGTCCTTTGTTGAATGTTCATTGCTTTGGGGGTGGGGGGGGTCTCTCTTACCCTGACTGGAAGGAAAGCGTTTCCAGCAGCCCAACGGGATAGTCACACAACACTACCCAGGGTTCTGCACTGGGACACAAATATTTTTCTTTTTTGCTTTTGTGACACTTTACTGTGTGTGTCTGCCTCACCTTAGCTTCTCGCCCATTTCCCCTGGACACTTGCCACTTGGCTTAATTTTGGGAGGAAAGGTATTCTTCAGAAGGCTGGGTACATGACTCTTTTCCCCAGCTTCTCCTTCACCAGTTGTTAGCCTTAGACTGGGTTTAGGACTCTGTGTTATACTACTAGGATTCAGGATCTGGACCCATCTGATATGATCAAATACATCTCCAGGATAATAAGGAGCACAAACCACCAGTGATTTGCTTCAGTGTTGCGGCTCAAACTCACAGCCAAATAGCTCTTGCTCTTATGGCCTCAGAAAACAGAATTATGTTATAACTGGAGGTTCAAAAGGACCTAACAGTGCTGCTTGAAGGGTTCAGTCCCCATCTTATCTCGGTTTTTATAGAACATGCATCCCCTCATATAGAGCTTGATCATGCTTCCTTTTTCTCCAGTGGCCCATAAAGTTCATCACATCACTTTGTACATTATCTTTTGAACCTCATCGAGGTCTTCCTCAGTCTGGCTAATGATCCAGAAAACAAAACAAAAACAAAACAAAACACTGTTACCTGTTTTGGCAATGAATCCACATTCCACTCCTCTCCTCAGGCAGTTTCTCTCTGACCACCTCAGGTCTCCTACCTCATAGGCTCAAGGGATCAAGTCACTCAGAGTGCTCTGAATCACATCAGCTCTGTAGCACAATGGCTTGGTCCCATGTCAGTGGCATGGTGTTACTGGACAGCGAGCGGGCAAGCCGTTCATCAGAGAGCAAGAATCTAGCCAACAAAAACACTCACCTCAACATGTAAAAATCTTTTTGGTTGTTTCAGCTGTGAGGTCTTCAAAGCACAGAAGAGATATTAATAATGCAGCCCTCACCTCCCTGGCCAAAATAACTTGTGCACATGTATCCAAAATTCAAAAGGAGAAACAAAGCTGTAATGCAGAATATGGGTCTACCCACTGAAATAAGGCTTAGCGTTAATATGCAAGACTCCCATTACTTAATATACTGAGGAAAGAAGTGGAGTTAATTCTACAGAAGGACTAGTAAAAAATTAGCAATTTATCCAAAATAAATTCTAAGGCTATCTATTGACATGGATTTACACACACGTTTATAGACATTACATTCACATATATGTATAAAATTTTTATACATGTAGTATAAAATGATGTCAACATCTATGCATTAACATTTCTGATAGGACTGACTCCATGTGAGTCAGAATTTCACTCACCTCCTTCAGTCTCAGTCAAGGGAGATGCTAAAGCAAGACGGAGTCATGACCACCACATAAGGGAAGAGTTTGAAGTCCCCTGGTCTGGCCTTTCATTCTGAACTATCTTCCCTTCCATTCAGTCTGTTAGACCTCCCTCATTGAAGCTGAAATTGTCACGCAGCTAGACAGACAATTAACTGTTTCAATGGGGCTAAGAAACATGCTGTACTTTGCTAAGTCTTTCTATCCAACCTAGGCATCATCTGGGCCAACAGGATAGGAGCTCATATACCATGGTGATGAAGATAATATAAACAGATAAAACAACCTATATTTTAACTGTGTGTCACTAATAAGACAAAAATTACTGTTTGCAGTGTTCATTGACAAACACCTGCTGATACAGCAAGTCCCATTTTCCCCACTGAATTATGAGAAAGCTCTTGCTGCTCTCACTCAGTGCACTCATTCTGCTCCACAATAGATCATCAAGTGCTTCATTCATACCACTGAACTGCATCATATGCATTTAAAAAAAACCCATCCATGCTAAATGCATCTTCACATCTCTAGAAAACACCTAAATTGTGTTCATCAACTGCAGTGACAGAGCTTCATTTGAAAAAGATAGAATGGGAATGAGAAGCGATTCTGCTGCATGCACCTAAGATGCATTTAAGTTCTTATTACAGTATTTAGGCCACTGGATGTCAGTTCTCTGATCTGAGCTGAGGATCACATGATCTTTAATTCACAATAAGGAATTATTACTTGAACAATCAGTTTTACCTTAATTTAAATTTTTCCATTATATATAAATAAATAAAAGAGAGAGAGAGAGAGAGAGAGAGTGTGCGCATGCGTGCGAGCACACTCTCCTGGGAATTTAGTGTTGATTGACAGCTGAGGAGACCAGCACTCTCTTTCTATCCATACAGCAAAGATAACAGTGTTGCAAGCTTCCCCATCACTGACCTGCCAATGATCTGGAACTAGAAGGATAACCCCCAGGGATGAGAAAATATTCTGGATGATGACACAATCCATTAGTTCTTGGCCTCAGCCAAAACTGCTAACAAAGTTGTTAATTAGTGCTAGTTGTATTGCTGATTGTTCATAGAACAATCTCCTAGAACTCCACTGCCTCCTAGAAAATGCAATGAGGAACAAATCATTTTATAAAACAAAGAAAAAGAAATCAAATAAAAGTTAGATTTATTGTTTGGGATGCAAAGGTTATCAAAAGAGTCCCCTGGCACCTAACTCTCCATGCGCTCTGCGGTATGTAGACATAGGAAACACTAACTTCAGTTTAAAATGATAAAAGCCCTTGTCCAGCTTTTGACATTTAGCACAGTGTAAAAAGCTCAGATAAGTCCATTCCCTCAACCCCTCAGTAATAACAGGAACAAAATCTTCATGTCATTTGTTTACACTGCAAGTTTACTCTAGTCAGTAGCTGACCCAGGAGTCTTTAGGTGAAGTCCTGGGCCCCCTGAAGTTAATGGGCGTTTTGCCATTGACTTCAAATGGGAGCAGGATTTTACCTTTTCCCTTTCTCCCAAATAATATCCTTTTCTTGTTGCATCCACACACCTGCTGTTCAAATCAGGCCCATCACCAAGATCAGTGAAGCACCTAGAATGTGTCCTTAATTAATAGAGGTCTAATACTCTGAAGGATTTTGGAGAACATTTTACATACCATCCCATCATTATTAGCAGTCAACCAAATATAAATACGTTTCACATTTTAGTCCAATGTTTTTTAAAATTCTCAGCATTTTGGATTGCTGCACCTGTCAAAACCAGATATTTACCTCCATGGTTTCAAAATGACCTCTCCTTTATTGTTGTTATCGATAGCACAATGTTAACCAAAATTTCAGTGCAGCCACTACAGGATAAGTCAATACCTGGTTGTCAATACCAGTTGTTCCCCACTTTCCATTTAATGCTATTATGTCTTAATTACTGCAAGACGCAGCAATTTAAAGAAAAACCACAGAGAAAGAGCCTGTATGTGCCAGCAGTGGCCCAGATACTCTGCCTTACTCAACCAAAGTGCTATTGACATCAGCAGAAGTCCATGTGAGCATCACCTGAGGAAGTTACCCTACCATACCAGGACAGCTTATCTCGATTCATATACTTGGGAGTCTTTAATCAAATCTTCTTGCCAGTAGAGTAGACATGATTTTACCAGTCATTAGCTACAGATAGAAACAATTGCACAACAGTTGTATATAATAAGCCTGATGAGAAAGAAGATATTACTACAAGATTATTGGGAGCTTATCTGTTGATGTGCATTGATTTTATTAACTTCAGTTCATCTAAGGAGCTGTGGGAGATGTATTTTCTTGTTTGTTTTGTGTTGTGTTTTTAAAGCAGACCTAAATTTGAATGGAAGTCATTGGATTCTTGTGCACAAATTAAAGGCAGAATGAAGGGTAGGGGTTGCCTACCTCTGATGGGGTTCACTTCCTTCCCTGGATACTGTGAACTTTTCTTTGCCAAATTTCATTCCTGGCTTATATGCTTCTGAGGAGAAAATTTTCACCTTTGGAATGCACCAGATTGTACCAAATGGCAGGTATGTTCTGGTTTCCTTGGGAAAAAGTAGCCTTTAACCATCTTCCAACCCAGCAAAACCATTCAATGCACACATTGCTTGAAAAAACAAAGCTTTATCCACACTTTGTAAGATCAGAATATATTTATTAGTTGTATTTTTTTACAAGTGAAAAAACATCAGCCTGATACAAACCCATAAAAAACAACACCATCCAAAATTACACTGCGAGTTGTAGGATTTTCCTGGTTGATGTTAAGCCAACAACAACGTAGCAAGATTAAATTGTCTGATTTCCCTAGCCTCTCTGGAGTTGTTTTGTAAGTTGTTCAGATACAGAAAGAATCCTAAAATTCTGCAGAGTTAGCTGAACATTTGTATTCTCTCAACATCAAGGGAACATAATGCTGTAGAAAAGCAGCTTTCTGATTAGCAGCTTGGTTAAGGATTTTAATCCAGGAGGGTCTGGCCTGTCCTTTATATCCAAGCATAGCAAAACTCCCTGAAAAGGAGAGAGAAAAAGAGTGACCATCTGTATCACTGGGTTAAGGGAATAACCATTTATTGTCATGACACAAACTCGCTGCACAGATCAAGGAAACATTTTGGCCATTCCTTTGCTTGGATTACAGTAACATACCATTTTATAAAACATAAGGAAGGATGAAGGAGGGCAACAATGCCTGAGATAAACCACACTGAAGCAGGATTTTGATTGCACTGTCCTCAGGAATTTGAATGAACTGTGACAGAGGTCCCAGGTTTGAGGTAGTGGGACTGTTCTGTTGATCCGTTTTTAAATGCTGTTATTTTTTCATATCTGACTGGATGAAAACGGCTAGGGAATTTTGAATCCTTGTTTTATTAGGTTAGATCAGTTTTCTCGGCTATGCCTAAGCTGTTGTTCCCAGTGTTGACTCCACATAGGACTGTGCTGAACACCAAATAGATTACATTTGTATTATACCTTCTGTTGTAAAGGATCCCAAGGCTATTTGCAAACTATGGGCTCAATCCTACTCATGCAACAGGACTATTAATGTAAACACTTTTCATGCGAGGAAGAGATGCAGTTCCAGGCAACAAGGCCCCAATCCGGTTCCCACCAAGGTGAATGGCAGTTTTGACAGTGGCTTCATTGCCATCAGGATCAAACCACATACATTTAGAGGAAATGTTTCAACCCTCATTACCATATAACCACCTCTGGAGTGGATTGTACACTGTTAAAATAGGTACCGGACAACGTCAGAGTTGTGGAGTCAAATTCTGCATACAACTGAAGCATCAGGGGGAATTTTAATAGAATTACCCAGATTCAACTTTGTCATGGACATCCGGGCTAACACCGTGGTGCTTCTGAAAAGCCAGTTCTTTGGTTTCTTATTTCATCCAAAAGAGAGCAGCAGCACACTGTCGCCTAGCATCATGCTAAAGTATTAGTTCATTACGGACTCAAAGAATGCTACCTACCAAACTACCAGCACCTTTTGCTTCCTGCAGCAACATGGATTTCCATTAAGATAGGGATATTCTGTGTGAGGCATTTCCACTTCTTTCTACACCACCAAAGTAGTGATGCCAAGAGCCATTGTGGAGGACAGAATCATGCATGTAAAGTACTCTGAATGGAGCTGATCAGGAAGGGTTTTTAGATCCCAAGAAGATTACAAAAAGTTTTAAATTTTCTTCAAAAATGTCTGTTTTCATCAAAACACTGAAAACATTTTGGTTTCTGCCAAAAAGACTGAAATTTTTAGTGTTTCAATGGCTAAAAAATGAAAATTATTTTCTGCAAAGTTAAAAAACAAAGAACACAGTTGTTCAGTAACTAAAATGAGCACAAAGGCAAACCTGCCCTCCTTGCTCTGAAGTGTATGCTCTCCACTCATTTTCAGGAGTAATATGAGTGAGTTAACATGGCCACCTAAAGCAGGCAGAATAAGTTTAAATATTTTTTTTCTGGGTAAGTTACTTCACTGCTGTAAACAGATGCCAAAAGAAAGAAGCATGACTAAAAATACAGCCAACTCCACTTCTGACCTCTGCTTAAGAGGTATCAAACTGAATCACAGATGGCTGGCTGGCTGGCTGGCTGATTTTCTTATCAACTAAAGGAATTACTCCACAAAAGTGGTACTTGGCCAACCTTCTATTTTCCAGTAGGATTACTGTATGGAAATACGGCACAGCCAGTACAGTGCGCACATGGCTGCTACATTCACACTAAACCTTTGACAAGAATTTCAACTAAAAGCAACAAGAGACAGGAAATTCAAGATTAAGTCTGTTGGTCTGGGGCACTACAGCATAATCAGGTACCTCTGATATTCTTGGAGCTCTGCAGTTCCTCAGCACTCGGTAGTACTCGGTTTCAAATTCTGTGCTCAGGTGAGTATGTGCAACTCCCTTTGAAGGGGAATTGTGTGCACCTGGGAGCAGAATTTGATCAGGAGGACGGAAATGCAGACGTAAATCTGGATGTCGCTTCATTTGATTATTCTGCTCCCACGGAAGTCAATGGGAGTTTTATCTGCAGCAGCAGCAGGGTCCGGTGTTAGCGCACTTTAAGAAGGTCTGACCTTGCTACGTTTTCTCAGTCTGAAGAGAGCCGGTGTTTCGCCTGCCTAAGGACCAATTAATGGTATTAGGATTGGGCCACAGTTTTGTATCACTATATTCCCTCCCTTTCTTGTTTAAAAATCAATAAAGATATTTGTAAAGGAGTAAAAAGGAAACTCTAGATGGGACTGATTAAATCACTGATGCCAATGGAAAGAAATCCATTGACTGCAGTGGGCTTTGGATGAGGTCCCATCCCGGGAGGGCAACAAACTCTGGACAACCAACCAAAAGGCACTTCACCTTCCTTGCAGAAGAAGTCAATCCACTGATTGGAAACTGAAGTGGTAATGAGGGTGGAATAGGTACCCCAGCAAAGATAGGGCTAGCAACCTCCATTACAGGGAATGATGGACAAACCCCTACTCCAGATTGCAATCTAGTTCATCCAAAATTATCTCAAGTTTTTTGATCTGGAAATAAGCCTGGAAAAAAACTTTTGAGATCTGGGTTTCTTCATCTCCCAGTTGGGTTGTGACTACAGTGAGAAAAGCCCTTCTTATGGTATTTTGGAATGTCTGCTTCTAGTCTTGGAAAGTGCAGAGGTGCAAGAACACACTAAAAAGAACAGGGAGACCAATGGTCTCATTTCAGTTTTGAGAAAAAGATTCAGCTTCTTATTTTTATCTGAACTGAAGGAGCACTTCATTATAGATTAGTTGATCACTGTAAAATTTCTTGCTACTGCAAATGATCTTGCAGGAAAAAAATCAAGGTAAAAGTATAAGTAGGGTCATCCAAAACTGGTGATTTTTTTCCCCATCGTGATCCACATTTTGCTCTCATCTGAATTTCATTTCAGGGTATTTTTCTTTTTCATTAAACTTAACTTCCTGGCTGTTTTTTCCTCTGGAAAACGTTTGAATTTTAAAGTTGGAGTCTATCCTTTGTTCAGAAACTGATTCATTTCCACTGGAAAAACAGGGCTTTTTTGTTTTGTTTTTTTGGAGTGAAAAGTGGACAAAATGTGGCTATTTATTGGTGAGATGGGTTCAGTTTTAGATTTGTAACAAGGGTAAAAATTCCTCAAATTTCTGCCTAGCTCTGAGGCTCAAGCTTTTCAACAATTTTCCCTAGATCATATTGGTATCTTTTATAGCACAGTATATATTTATAAACTCAGAAGGTGGTGCTTGCACATTTTTGCTAGACAAATGCACTTGCAGTTTTAGTCAAAGAAGGCATGGGAGTGTAATTCACATAAATATAGTCACCTTTTTTGTGGAAGACAATAGGCTTTGCAGAACCTAACCTTGTAAAAACAGACATTTCAGAGCTTCCCATCATTTCTGAACCGTCTTTAGAGCACACCAGAACAACTGAGCTGAAAAGAAGGACAATTATTATAGCACAATAGCATAAGACTATTCTTGCTAAGTGTCTGTTGGATCTTTATGCCCCAATTCAGGAAAGCATTGAAGCATATACTTAAGTCCCATTGACTTCAATCTCACAGAACAATGCTTAAAAGTTAAGCATGTGCTTCAATGCTTTCCTGAATCAAGGCTTTACCTTGTCAATGTCATCTTCATTTCATTCTGAGCCAAAACAAAGCAAAAATGGTTGAAAAAGCATATCCTACATAGGGTGTTGATATTTACCCCCAGGAAAAAATTCACTTGAAATAAAATATAGTCCCAAACTCACACACATTCATACCATCTGCATACTGCATCTGATTCTCAGTCAAGCCAGAGGTTGGCTTCTAACCTCACAGATGCAATTTTGAGCCCACAATGAATTGCACCTGCAATGAATTATAAGAACAGTTGGTAGCATTCAAGTGACTGACTAACTGTTTGTGCCTGTGAAATATGAACCCAGACCATGTATGTATTTATGTGGGTATGTGTGAGTAGATTATTTCATATATTTACATATAGATATGATGGGGTGTCCACCCCCACACAAGTTCAGGAGTGGTTATCGTGGCTACCTGGGCCAATTAACTCCTCAGGTTGCACCTGGAGGAGGAGCCAGGGAGCAAGGATTAATTAGATGAGGCTCAGCTGGATGGGAAAAAGAGGGCATTTATAAAGCCTAATAACTGACAGCAGTTGCTCCCTGGGAGAAGAGAGATGTGAGGGGCTGACAAACCCAGAAAAGGAGGGAAAGCCAGAAGAGGCTTAGGGAGAGGTAGTAAGGTCCAGGAGGGACCAGATCCTGGCTGCTGAGTAGAGGGTACCGAGTTGGAACCTACAGTTGTATCCTGAGGGTGGATCAGGGTTCTCCTACCAGCCACTGGGGAAGTGGCTCAGAGCAGGCAGTGGAGAACAGACTGCCTGGGACAGTTTGCATGGGAAGACTTTGATATCCCAGAAGGGAGGACCATAGTGACCTGGCCAGAGGGCCAAGTCATGGAGAGGAAGCTGGAGTGAGTGGGGCTGCAGGGTGAGAGAGAATGATGGGTACAGAGACCTTTAGAGGAGGGCACAGCACCTGGAAAGAGCTAATCCCCCAAGGGACCAGGAGGTGGCACCCCTATCAGTGAGTGGCTCCTGTGACAATACACATGGGATAGCTCAGCAGTGTTTGTATCCATGGTCATGAACTGTTCAGAAATGCCTTGGAGTGAAAGTCTGTTTTCTGGTTATTTGACCTGCTTTTACCAGTAGCCAAGAATTTTTCTATAAATCTCTGCTGTTCCACGTTTATGTGGTGACACAGAAAACCACAAGGAATGGGGAACAGACACAGAGATGGTCCAGCTCCTTGCTGAAGCACATCTAAGGTAACAGAGCCGGCAGGTCAATTAACTGGCTTGCCCAGTCCTGCGGGAGAGTCTGGCACACCTCTGATTCTTCTCCATCAAAAAAAGCAAACAGCCACCAGCAAGAATAAACAAACTCTCTCTCTTTTCAGCAATGGAAAAAATGGGTCATCCCCTGCCAGGAAATTGCTGCCGTTTCAGTTGGACAACAGAGAAAATGAATAAAACTGCAAATGTCATTGCAAAAGGCCTTATGTATCTCAGGGTGGAAAACAAACTGTTACCTTAAATGGAAGTGCCAGTTTTCCAGAAAGCATGTCTCTGTCTGCAGTCTGTGTAACCCTCTGAGAGAACATAGTGGTGGTTTTTTTTATTTTCTGGAGAAAATATGATTTTTTGGAAAAGCCTCAATCAGTCAGATTTCACCAGGCACAAGATCAGCTATGAAAAGTAGTAATGCATCCGATGAAGTGAGCTGTAGCTCACGAAAGCTTATGCTCTAATAAATTTGTTAGTCTCTAAGGTGCCACAAGTACTCCTTTTCTTTTTATGAAAAGTAGGTCATTTTCCTCTTAGTCTATCACCCACATGTTGCTACATGAACTTAAACTTTTAACACCCTGCTTACCTCTCTTCTATAGATGTTTGAACATAATCAGTTATTGCACTGGCAGCACTTATAGCACTAACTGTGTCAAAGTGCCGTCTACTCACGACTGCTCCCGAACATGCATCTAGCACCAAGAAGAACATCCCCCGGCTATTGAACAGGAAAATTTCATCATTTATCTGCAACCAAAATACAGGTTAGGATTAGCTGAAACAGTCTGTGGACTAATAGGACCAGAGTTTAAAGCGGCCTGTCTCCTGTGTTTTGTAATTCCCTTCTCACAGACAGGTGAGATCAAGCATTTATATTCTATACAACAACATTTATAATTAATATGTAAGAGGTACCAACTCCTGAAGAGGTTTTTATCACTGGAGATAATGAATAATGGTTTAACTTAAGTCTGGTGAGTTGTATGCTATATGAAAATAGAGGAAGTCAGGGTCTGTGCCTCAAAGAGCCTTGTTTCTAAATTAAAACAGTAGAGTCGTGAAACAATCCACTGGTGGTCATGTTTTCAGCCTACTTTTAATCAAGCCTCTGTTCACACAGGTGCATTTAAGATCAGTTAGATGTCTTAGTACCTGGCTTAAAAAAATGGTTCTCTCTCTGGACAAATGCAATTTTTTTCAGCGGAAATTTGATTACTAAGAAATTTATCAAACTGAAATATTTTGATTGGGAAATCCTGCCACCAGGCCTCATGGGAGTTGTAGTTCAGGTACCTCATGCTCCCGTTCTCGTCAACGGAAATTCAGAACCAAGACTACTGCATATCATGGCCTGGTATTGAAGCTCATGTAGTTCTCCATCAGGGAGCTGTATAAACTATAGGTCAGGCTCAGATTTCGTCATGGGTATTTTTAGTAAAAGTCACAGACACGTCACAGGCAATAAACAACAATCCATGAAGGCCTGTGACCTGTCTGACTTTCACTAAGAATACGCTGGGGGAACACTGCCAGGGCTTGCAACTGCCCCAGGGCTGACACCTCCCCCAGAAGGTCACAGAATCTGTGACCTCAGTGACAGAATTGTAACCTTAACTATGGGTGACCTTCGGTACTAATACTTTATAGAATGAGATACCTAGGCACACTGATGAAATGGAAGCATTAACTCTAAATTTCTTTGCTCCTTCAATGTTATTCTTAAAGTCAGGTTTAAAAACAATACAGCAAGTGCCTGATAGATTTTATTAGGATTTCTGCATAAGAGGCATAACATGGCATGAGGTGAATCTAGTGCTCAGATGGTTCAAAACCTTCTGGATGCTTATCACCATTATAGAGTTGCCAATTTTGGTTGGACGTATTCCTGAAGATTTAACAACATGACAATCTTTAATTAAAGATTAATCTTTGGCCTGGAGTCTCCAGGAATTAATCCTGCAGGGTTGGCAACCCTAATCACCAATGAGTTCAAATTTCATGCTTCTGATGCGTGCTCTCCAGGGAATACAAGCCCAAGGTGGATGCGCCTGGATATACATTGGCCAAAACCCAGCACAAAGACTGCTAGGGCTGCTTTTCCCTGCAACAGGATATTCAAAGTTAAGAGCACAGAGAGATTTCAGGGGTGGAAAGAGGAGGGAGTTCCAATAGGAAAAAAGAACTGGGAAAGGGCCACTGCAGGGTCACAGAATAAAAGGAAAGGCAAGGAAAACTCAGGGTCAAGGGTAGAGATTAATTGTGGGTCATGGAGTGGTGGAGAGAAGCTGTTTAGGATGCTAATATGAACTGAGACTTTTCTGACACAAATCACAGATGAATGTGTCAGCTTCCTAGACCTGGGAGAGTTCATTTTGCCAAATTTGGAAACAGCAGGTTATAAATTAAGAACCACACTTGAGGGTTGAGTTTCATTTGGTAAAACAAGAGTTCTAGGCTGTTGCATAGCTTGTTCTTTTGGGCGTTTTTCCCCCAATTCTCTAGGCCTTTAGAGAAGCAGGGCAAACAGGAATCCCTACTGTTCGCAGAGCATTGCCTTCCATATACAGGTTTTCACAATTAAATTTCCTTTGAAAAATAATGGTTTGCATTAAAGCTCTGAAAAACTCTAAAGTTTTACGAAATGCCATTGGCGTCGCCCATCATCTCTAAGTAGGCCTGTGTGGGAACAAACGGCATAGAGTACCTCATGCATGCATGCATGCATTTTACAGTTCAGTAGAGCTGGTGATGCAGCCTCAGTTAACTCATCCTGCATTTTTTCAAGCAGGGGGACAGAGGAACCAATGCAGCGGACAATAAATCCCAGCTACTTTGAATCCATAAGAATGCCACACTAGCCTGAGCCAGCATTCATTAGCAGTAACTGCATCTCAAATGCACAGGTACACTCTGACAGTACATATGCAAGCATACTATCTCATGAGGAAAAAACTTGAAAGATGTGCAGCTATGACCCCATAGCTGTAAATCCCCAGAGTACTAAATAGAGTTGGGCATAATAGTTATACAATAATAATTTTGGATCATAATGGAAAATTAAATTTTGAAAAATTTCTAGTAAAATTCGGTTTGGGTCAATTTTCAGTTTCAATCATTTTAAAATGTTTAAAAATAAATTCAAAGTTAATTTTTAAATTTCAAGCTAAATCAAATGGTTTCAGTTAGGAAATGCCCAAAACATTTCCAATTAAACAATTCAGCAAAAACATGATTTTGTTAAGTAAATCTGCATTTAAAAACAAAACAAAAACACTGAATGTGTGAAATTTTACCCAGATCTAAATGGTAATCTGGTTTATATCAGCTACAAAAGAGTGATCTGGGCTTTTGTTTTTATTTTCTGAAAAACAGAATGATGGATTTTAATCCAATAAAAGGCTTCTTTATTAAGGCCCCAATACTGGTCCTATTACAGTCAAAACTCCCACCCACTTTATTTAGAGCCAAATGCTAGTCCCCATAATTATAAATAAGAGAAACAATGCATATGAATCTTCTAGTCTAGCTTCCCATTTCTATTGCTTTCACTGTCTTAAAGATTTTGCAGTAACTTTTACAGGAAAGGGAGTTCCCCTATTTAATCACTAATTCAAGTCTGGTAGAAAGCATACCTTAATGAAAGCTGACTTCAAGTGATTCTGTATGTCAGCTCTACTGACAGACTGGATCTGGATTCTTACATATTTGATTGAGGGTTTACTAGTGATAGCAACCTGTAATTATATGAAGGGAAGAAGCTTGGGGTGGGGAAAAAAAAGTCTCACAAACAATTGTTCATTAACAAAAAAAAATTGTATCAACTGCCCATTCCACCCCCATGTACCCCTGGAAAGCGATCCTGCAAATACTCCAAAGTGTGTATTTTTGCAGGTTATGAACCTTAATCACAAACAATGTAAAGCTCATTAAACATAATAACATAACAATGGCCATACTGGGTCAGACCAAAGGTCCATCCAGCTCAGTATCCTGTCTACCGACAGCGGCCAATGCCAGGTGTCCTAGAGGGAGTGAACCTAACAGGTAAAGATTAAGTGATCTCTCTCCTGCCATCCATCTCCACCCTCTGACAGACAGAGGCTAGGGACACCATTCCTTACCCATCCTGGCTAATAACTATTAATGGATTTAATCTCCATGAATTTATCCATTTAGCTGGATGGGAAGAGATTAGGATAAAAATGACAAGAATAGTTACTCAAAATCAATCTAAATTGAGAGCATATACCTCCAGATACAGGAGTTGTCAGTGCCTAGATACCATGGTTATACTTGCCTATAAACTCCAGTTCTTTCTTACCCTCTTATCCTCCTGTATGGAAGCTTGGTGCAGAACAAGAATGCATTTAGAAAACTGATCATTTGTTGCTGAAAGATATGCAAAGGGGAGTGGACTGATTCAATACCTCTGCTGTTTTATTTGTTTTTCATTCTGATTCATCTCTTATGTCTAGCACCATATATGTCTGACTTTTACTGACAAGAGGCCTGATTCCACCATTCTAATACCTATTCATAGTGCTATTCTGCAAGCAGCCCCACTGATTTCAATGGCATTCATTGCAGAGTAAGCATAAGAGCACATGCTTAATTTTACTTATACGAGTAAAACGTACTAGAACTGAATGGAAAATGGGACAATTTTCAAACATTTTGAATGCCAATTTTTGGGGGGGGGGGGGAGGGGACAACTCTAGTAAAAGGAAGGGCAAAAAACAACTCCATCACCGTTGTAAAAAATGTCATCCTTTGTTAATTTTCAGTGTTGATAATGTCGTTGCGTTTGAATTTTGCAAATTCTAGATCCATTTAAAAAGATAAGCACATGCATAAGTGTTTGCAGGATCATGGTATGAGAACTACTTAGTGTGAATCTAAACATGCCACAGAAAATAGAATTGAGTTACTGTACATTTTTTGGCTACACTATTAAATGTTTAAGTAAGGCATAGCCATCCAGATTGCATCTTATGTTTAGATCACATATTGAGCCTCTCTGAATGTTTCATTAGAAACAGTCAGTTCTACAGGTACCATTCATGAATGGAAGAGGTTTTTCCACGAATCAGATCACGTAACAATGATTAGCCAACATGGTGATTAGTGTCCTGGAATTACCACCTTCTGAAAGGGATATTTCCAAAAGGTCTGGAAAACCACAATGTCCTCTGATCTGCGTGAAGTGCCTCTGCATTAATTAATTCAGGGAAGTCCTATGGACTGTTATACAGGTGATCAGACTAGATTGTCACAATGGGCCCTTCTGGCTTCATAATCTATGAACTGGTCTCCTTGGCTCATTCTGAAATTAATTGTATTGTATTTTTGAATCAGGATATCGTATACTTCTTTTGGGCAATAGTCATTTGGGCCTGGTGCCCCTTTCTCTGGGGTGCTACCCCTGTGGCAGTACCCCCACCGCTCAGGTTCTGGGTCTCCCCACCCAGGGGAACCCCCACCCTCTAACCCCACCTTGCCTCAGTCTGGGCTACTGCCAGTCCCCATTTAGCCCCTTGTATCAGGGGCAGACTGTAGTGTATACACCATTCATCACAGGCAAGGGGGTTTTGGACCTGCTGCCTCCGCCTACCCATGGGCTGCCCCTCTGCAACCCTGTACCTATTCAGCCTGAGGCTTTCCAGGTCGGAGCTCCCAGCTCCTCTGGCCCTTCCCCAACCCTGCTCCAATCTGGGTGTCCTGCTCAGCACCTTGCAGCCAAGCTCTTCTCCCTCTATAGGCAGAGAGAGACTGACTGGGCTCCTGGCGCATAGCCTCTTATAGGGGCCAGCTGGGCCTGATGGAGCTAGCCACAGCTGCAGCTGCTCCCTTAATCAGCCTGGCTTTTCCCCCCAGCCCCAGCCCAGCCCCAGCCCTTCCCCAGGGCTGGCCTCATCCCTGTCAGGGCCGGAGCAGGTAACTACAGATGCTTATGTCCTACAGAGGAAGTTCTGATTGGCATTGCAAAGAAGTAGTCAGTTCTGTACCTGTGGGGCCCCACAGTGGCTGCAAGGCACAGTCAGTCGCTGAGACATTGAGTGCTGTGTAGCTGGTATCCAGTTATTCTCCAAAAAAGGGTTAAGGGCACAACTCCAGGAATCCTTTGAGGACATATGTGTGATGATTTTAATGCGTTCACAGCCTCGCTGAGAGCAATAACTGTGCCCTTTTCGAGCTTCATGAGCTTGGAGGATGACAAATAGGTACCTAACAAATGAGACCATACAAAATGAATGAAAGGATCAGAGCTACCCAGGGAGCCATCAGAGGAGTATCTGGCAAGAGACAGGATCTGTACTGCATGAAACTTCCCCCTTGTAATGTTTTTCTGAGGAAAGTTACTTCAGCAATACCTTCATCCTATTTAGTAACCCATAACACAGCACACACTATGGACAAACGAGCAAGTCAGGTTTTGCCTGGTCCCAGGGTGCTGGAACAGTTTGTTTAGTGGGGGCGCCGAGAGCCATTGAACCAAACTGTAAATCCTGCATATAATGGAACCCACTTCAAGCCAGGGGAGTGCAGTAGCACCATAAGCACCCCTAGTTTCAGCACCTATGCCTGGTTCTGCATGAAGGTGCAAACAGTTCCTTGTCATGGGGACTTGGTGTGGAGGCCTGGAACAATTGCTGTCCTTATACTTGTGTAGAATTTGTACTCCAAGTGCATTACCACTAGACTGCCTAGAAGGAGCCAGCCACCACCCTTCCAAAGGGCTACTGGAGCTGGGTTGCATCTGGCCAGAGAATGGAGTAGCAGCCATGCTCTTGCTATAGTCCTGGAGGTATTATGCCTGGCAGAGGACTCCAACAGCTCCCACTGAGGCTCTCTGCCTTTGCATTGCCTCATCCCAGACTGTCCCTTCCAGGCAAAATTCATCTCAAAGTGGGCAGAAACACCACTTGAAGCAGCCACTGTACCAATTCTCTGACCCTTAGGCTCATTTTTCCTAGAGGTGCTAAGTATGTTTTCCACTTTGTCTATTCTGGGCTGGATTAAAATGACAAACAGCTCAGCTACAGTATCAGGAAAATACCTGAGCTTTATTGAAAAGGGTTCATTTTAATACTCCTTCTAGGCAAATGAAAATAAATAAGTACACTTGGTTCATCTCCAGAGATCTAGCACATGTGGCTGAAAAGAGAAGGGGGAGCATCCCACAGGTTGTGAAATAAAAGCTAATAAAACCTCCAAAAACTCAATGTCTATTTTCAGTCAGTCAATCTAAAAAAAGCAAAGCTTAGCTAAATAAAAAACAAACAGCCCTATAGTTCCAGAACCAAGTCAGGTCAGGCCCATCAATCTGCGTGTTCAAAGTCGAAAAGAACAGCAGGCAGCTCATGGCTGTCCCCTGTATACCCTCATGAGTAACTATTTTAGCATGCACTTCCCTGGTAAATAAACTGTTTGCACCATTTGGGTAACATTTTGTACAGCTTGAAAGGGAGAACAAATGAGCAAATAATTATTTCACAGTTCTTATCATGAGAACACATTTATAGCATTACTGAGTCCCACATGGCACAATATACACTCCAGGATTTGATTGGTCACATACATGTTTGAATGAATGACTATTTTCTGCTTTTATTTTAAAATCTGACATGTCTGACCTGACTTCATTGTTCGTTGCATTGGTAGATTAGGCACAATGGGCGATGCACATGGCACACATTGTACCTTTTTTGCAAATATTTTAGCAGAACTCTAAGCTGTGGTTTCTCTATTATTTTTCTTTAATGGAAGATATTTGGGTCTTATTAATATTACTATATTCATTATTTGTATGACAGTAGAACCCACAGGTCTCAAAAATCGCAGCCCTATTGTGCTGGTCATTATACCTGCACAGTAAGAGAGTTCTTGCCCTAAAGAGATTACAATCTAAATAGACAAGACAAAGGATCATTTTCCCCATTTAATAGAGGGGCAACTGCATCAGAGAATAAATGGACTTGTCCAAAGTCACACAGGAAGTCAGTGGCAGAGCTGGGCTTAGAACCTAGATCACCCGAGTCCCCCATCCAGTGTCTTAATCACAAGACATGTCTATCCCAAGGATATTAGTCTATCGGCTAGGAAGAGTTTCAGCAAAGTGGAGAAGGGTAAGGGAGGTTATAACATTTGGACTTGTGGAGATCCTGCATTTCCCTGTGGTTCTTAATGCTGTTTCTGTTCATTGTTTTGTTTTTAATTCACTTTTTTTTGTTTTTGTTTCCCACAAGCACTGCTCTGCAAAATTCAATACTGGGGGCCTAATTCTGTTCTCACACATCTGTGAAACGTCTCACATACCTGTGAAACCCCACTGCCAGCCATGGGAGCCACACGGTTATAAACAGATGGGAGGATTTGGGCTCAGGAACACATTTTGTCTGCCCCTAGAATTTCTTTTGAAAAAGATACCCGAGGGGCAACTCTGCCTCTTCTTTAAGGCTTGCCTCACACTGTCAAAATGTGAGAATTATCCAGGGCTTCCCCTTTTTAACCAGCTCAGGCACACAGACTGTGAAAGGTAGTTCTAAGTCTCTCAGACACACTGCACTGGAATCGCCACCCTATGATGGTCACCCACTCCAGACAGTCAGTCTGTTGAGGTGTGATGGTTTTTAATATGTATAATCAACACAGTGACCACCACTCTAGTGATCTGGACACCAGTGCGGGGGATATAGTCCCCAGCACTTTCAAAGAGTCTGAAGCTAGGGGAGAAAGAAGCAACTTTCTCAAGGGGAGGGGCGGGGGGGGGGGGAAATCACTGAGCAGTAGAATTTCAGCACAATTTTTGTTATGTTTTCCCTTTAATTTTGCTTTCATGAATGACAGTACAAGGTCTCACAGCCTGTCACAAAGATGCTCTTGATAACCCTGCATTTTATATACCTTTAATACAGACAATGGGCCAAACTGTGCTCTCTCTGACACAAGTGTAAATCTGGAGCAACTCTTGACTTCCAAGAGGTTATTCCAAATTTACACCAGAGCATAGCTTGAGCCCCAGTCTTAAATTTTCTTTTGGAAGGAGCACAGAAGGTTTGCAGAGTGAAGATGGAACAGGTATGGTGTCAGGCAGAGATATATATACACTACTAGTGTCTGGCATGTATCAATCTGAATAACCATTTAAAAATCACAATGATAATATTTATGTTTTGAGATCACTTGACTGTCAATTCCAGCAAAAGGCTAAAATATATTGCTTCTGCATATAGCACCACAATAAATACAACTTGCAGACCTGGGCATTGGAGTTCAGATAAAATAAGACTCCCACACACACCCTGAAACTTTGCCCAAAAGTCTAAGACTAACTAGTTTAGAAGTTAGCAAATGTTTGGTTATCTTCTCTCCTTAATTTATATTTTCTGCACCCAGAATTCCCTTTTCCAACTGGAAGTGGGAGTGCCAAAACAGCACAAGGCAGACTGTGCTGGCAGGATATAAGCTCAGAGAATGCAGATAAGCTTGTAAAACTTCTGGCTTGGGATTTGGTTCTTATTGGAATCAATGCCAAATTTTGAGAATCAAACGGCACAAACTTAGTGCTGCCAAGTTCCACCCAGAAGCTTGAGGAAGTTTTTTTGGAGGGTGATGGATGGTTGACAGGACTGATGCCATTTTTTCTTCACCCCTCCCCCCCCATTTTGGTTTCCTGCTCTTTTGCCTCTTCTGCTCTCTTCCCTGCCCCAAATTAACGATCCAACTTCTCCCTTCCTCACCCTAGTGATGTCCAGTTGCTCATCACCAATACATTCTTTACTCTCAGAAACATGTCTGAAAGACATTAGAGTGAGGAGCCAAGCACTGAACACAGAGGGAGCAGGCCGCAATGGGAGATAAGGGAAGGCAGATGAGGGAGATGGGGGATGCTCTTTCCTTAAGATGGCTGTCCTGGCAAGTCTTGAGGCCTGTGGTTAGGGGTCAGTTATACAGTCCCACTCACCCTAATGCACTGTCAAAGTAGAAGAGCCGCTCGCCCGTCCTGTTGAGCACGCTGGGCCAGGAAGGGGCTGCTAGGTAGTGTTTTACACTGTGCACTCTTCCTGTCTGCCGCTGGTAGATGTCTGCCACAATGGTGAAAACCGCCTCCTTGGGATAACATAATGCAATGTGCAGCCAGTCTCCTCTGTTGGAAAAATGGTGCGGGGGAGAGGGGAAAGAAATAAAATATATGCTTGTAAGCATTCAAGGATCTGAAAAGAAATGAGAAAAGGTCTTCTGCTACAAGCCCGATATTCAAGGGGTAGAAAGTGTCTTTGTTTTCAACACCCCCTCCCCTTTTGAAAAAGCCCAGCCAAACTAACTTGTGCACTTCACTTTGTTTGGAAGCAACTGCTTCTTGTCACTATGGGCCCAAGCTGAAGATCGCTATCTCCACAGGAAAGACTCCCATTGACTTCACTGGGCTTTGAACTGGGCTCCAGAACTGCTTAAAAAAAATATTTTTTTTTTTGCCTCTCATCCTTCAACATGGCCTGGAGACAGCAATTCTCCAAGGGTTTACTTGGAGAACAGAATTTCTTTTCATGATGTCCATTGTCATCTCCTGAAGGGCCATTAGGCTTGGTTTTGTTCATCTAGCAGGAGGAGCTGCTTTCAAGCAGACATTTCAACAAGGACACGGATACAGGAATTGTATAGAAATCTCTGAGCTGAACCAGAGCCATACTTTAAAAAGACTTGCTTCTTCCACTTTATAGCAAAGTTTATTATTGTGGTTTCCATTAAAATCCCTCTCTCCCATACTAAACTTATAATAAATAGGGCTGTAGTCAGAGGGTCTTTTAACTCCTGTCTTCCAGAATTTCAGCAATGTGCTGATGACAGCCAATTGAGAAGAATGTGAGTTGACATTACACCCTGGCTCTACCAGGGCTATTTCCACCGCCACTGTTGCCAAGAGGAAAACTGGTTCAAACCTGTAAATCTATGTTACAAGTAGCAGGGCCATGCAAAGCGTTACAGTACAGTTCAGAAACTGTCAGGAGAATTTTCCAGCAAATCATAACAAAGCTTGGTTTCCAGATGCATTTAGCCTAGAGAATTTTTTGTAGAACAAGAGAAAGAAGCTGAAAGTCATAGAAAGGTTACATAAGAAGGGGGCGGGAGAGACAAAAGAAAAAAAAAGTGTAGCTTTCATTGTTTCTGGTTCTCCTATTCAGTGTGCCACAAATAGGCATCTGAACCATTACTGTGGTTAACTTTACTGATTGTCCCAAAGAGAAGATGGGATTCTGGGATTTCTGTCTGTTGATGTTTTAAATATTTTTAAGAATACTTGCATTCCTGTTTACAAGGTGGGATGTGGTTCAGAGACAGAGAAAACTCTGCATATCCTCCAGTGTCTTTTCAAGCACTAAATACAACTCTGGAGTAGAAACAAATTTATTATTCCGTTCAGCTGCTCTTTGATGGCCCTGCGGCTTATACAGTGCAGAGTTTCCAGCTAGCCATGCAAATGTAGCAGTAAATGGAGGCAGATGGATTTGGGTTGGGGAGTTCTGGGAATCTAAAAGCCAAGACTTTCGCTAAGTATCTCTGCATTAGCTGCACTGAAGGCAAAAGCCAATCCCATTGGCTCTGTTCAAGCTCCTCCTGGTTTTTCCATCTTGCTATATGGGTTTAACACAAACACACACCACACATTACAAGGTGAAATAGAGGGCAAGCTGTTCTAGAATAATGAACCACTTTCCCTTACACAGGCCCCATCAACCGGAGCCAAATACTGCCCTCTAGATTTTAAGCAACTCCAGCTGTGTCACAACTCAGCAAAACTAGAGACCAGAAATATTTTCAGACATATTGGCCTCCAACTAGAGGAACTACACTAGAGCCATGTTCATGGAATATTTTTACGATAGTGTCCCAAAACACATAGCTGTTTCTTAAGGGTGATTCCGCCCCCCTCAGCCCCCCTTTGCATTAGCTTTGGCACATTGGGTTCCCTGGAGATGCTGCCCCAGAAACATCCTGACACCTCCTTGAAAGGCTGGGAACTCTTGTGCAGTGTTACAGTCCCATGGGGAAGAAAAAGCACTAAATACAAACAAGAAAGCGAAGGGGGAAGGAAGACACATGAGAGAACAGCTGAGACGGTTGAGCGTCCCCGGGCACATTGGAATATAATTGCTAACGTCTTTTGCCAACATGACGGGACTGACTGGATTTTGGGAAGAAATTTATTGAGGGCGAAATGTCTTCATGAAAACAAGCCTCTCTGTCGGAATGTTCTCACAGGCATACATAACCCTTAAGGATATTACCACAACAAAGCGTTGGAACAGGGGGGAGGGAGAGGGAAAAAAGTCTGGAGTCGTCCGTCAAATATAAAAACAAAAACAACTGATTAAATACATTTAAACAAGATGCAATAAAACAGCCTCTTATTTAATCCTAGTTTTGTTTTGTTTTTAATTCTCATGTTAGCTACTTTGGCTATTTTGTAAAGGGGGTAGGGTGATTGTTTTGTATGAGTCATTGACAACCATCATCCAGACATTTTGCTTTGCTTGTCTGTGGCACCCAGGACAAGCAAAGCAGTGATAACACGGGTATCAGAAGAGGATATGTAGGACCCTGCACTGCATTCGGTGAGCAGAAATTTACACTCTGATTTACAAGGTCAGAGCCCCCCTGCAACCATTGCCTGGACTGCAAGGGAAATGCCGCCTCCTGATACAGTGGCTGTAAACAAACAATCAGACAAGATAGCTTAATGGGTCAGCAGAAGATTTAGGCTGAGATGACTGCATGCAAAAGAAAAGATGGGAGCTATTCCTACTCACTGGGGAGTGTTGAATATAGGGAACCTTGTGGCTGGAACTTTAACTGCTGGAAACCTTACTCTTCCTCCCCCCCTTGTTTTTTTTTGAGAGAGAGAGAGAGAGAGAGCAGTTAAATTATGGCTCCTCAGTGTTTCTGAACTTAAATCTCTCTGTTTAGACTCTCATTTTCAGCTGGAGAAGTAACAGCTAGAACTCACAGATGGATCAAGCTAAATTTAGACTGGCATATATCTCTGAGCCAAACGGGCCTGTTCCACCTTTCCTAACATGTAAGCAATATCACCTGGGATTTTCCAAAGCCACTAAGTGACCACTGAAAGCCAATAGGGCTTGTGTTCCTCCATCACTTTTCTGATCTGATCTGGTTATCATAAAGGGAAACGTTTACAAATATTATATTTTTATATCTGTAAAGGGATGTCATTGATTTTAATTCATCTTTTGGAACTGACTAGATTTTAAAAGTAGTTTCAGTACTTCACCTGCAAGAATCTGCAGTTTTAGATTCCCTCATGTTGAATGAAAGATCAAAATAAAAAGGGATGGTGATTAACAGACTGTACAAAAGGAAGTAGTGAAACTAACTGTAGATAGGTTTCAGAGTAGCAGCCGTGTTAGTCTGTATTTGCAAAAAGAAAAGGAGTACTTGTGGCACCTTAGAGACTAACAAATTTATTACAGCATAAGCTTTCGTGAGCTACAGCTCACTTCATCGGATGCATTTGGTGGAAAAAACAGAGGAGAGATTTATATACACACACCAAATGCATCCGATGAAGTGAGCTGTAGCTCACGAAAGCTTATGCTCTAATAAATTTGTTAGTCTCTAAGGTGCCACAAGTACTCCTTTTCTTTTAACTGTAGATAAAATGCTGTCAAATGTAGAAAGTAAACAGATGTTTTTTTCTTTCAGTTATGGGGATTTACTTGTAACAATGGGTTAACAATTTTCAAGCAGAAACTGATTTTTTGGAGTTGACCCTATAAAATGAAATTAAAATCAAATTCATTTTAGAAGCTTTAATGAAAGAGAAAATAGCTGTGTTTACAACCTTTACTAGTGACATTATTCCATTCATTCTCAGTTTCCTCTCTGTTTTTTCCCCAGACTATTGGCACCTGAAGAAGCAAAGTTAAATAAGAACTGGTACAAAGTCAAGGTTTACTGAGTCCTACCAAATATTTTCAAATATTAAACTGAATATTTAAAATGTCTACTGGCACAGGCATATCTCAACGTTGCAGCTTCTGCTCCTGTGTTTCATGTTTGTTTGTTTTTAAATGAGTTTGCTTAGCACTGTTTATTTTCTCTTGGAAATGGTGGTCTTGTGGCCCTTTTTTATTGCAATATTGACATTTGCTGTTCTGACTCTCCAAGTGAAGCAAAAATACCAAAATGTTTAAAAAGTTCTCTTGGCTGTTGCCAGCTGCTGAATTTTTTGATCAAATTTACAGGCAGCAACAAGGGGGAAGTGGAAGAAGGAAAGAGAAGCTGTTCAGAGATTTCCTATTATTGGACACATGACAGATCTATAGTTTACTACTGTTGAGTCCCATAGTAATTCCAGCAAAAGCTGAACCTCCCTTGAGTTGAGTCCAAAGCACAGCTCAAAAAGACCCAGAGGACTGCCTAAGGCCCCAAATGAAATACACAGAGGAAAAAGTTTGCCATATTCCCTTAGTACACACAAAGTATCTTATATTCACAGTTTCTAGATTTTGCATTTCTGATGCCAGTAGTTTTTATGAATAAACAAGGAAATACAGTAATGCCTGATTTTTGTGGCATGGTGATAAATCTGCATTTGAAATGAGAATGGTATAACTTGGAGTGGTACAGACAAGAGGTTCGGCTAAAGTAAGTTTAACCGAGCGTACATCTGCTTGCTGCCCTCTCCTACAAAGCTCTTGCACCATATAGGTTTAGGTGAAACATTGTCCTCTAGAGGATGGAATGTCAGACCTGAACAAAATGTGTTTGAACATGTCCTTGGGGCTATGTCTACAGTGCAATTTCATCAGGAAAGCTTTGGTTGCTCAAGGGTGGTGGGGGGAGGGAGGGAAAAAAACAAACAACCCACACACATGCACCCCCCTGCGCCTGACAAAAGTTTTACCGACAAAAAGCACTGGTTTGGACAGTGCTTTGTCTGCGGGAGAGCGTCTCCCACAGACAAAGCTATAGCCCCTCATTAGGAGTGGTTTTATTTTGTCGGCAGGAGAGCTCTGTCCTGCCAACAAAGAGTGGCTACACTGCATATCTTACAGCAGCATGGCATTAGCGGCACAGCTGTGCCACTATATGCTGCTCAGTGTAGACATAGCCATAGTTGCTGGCCTAAAGAGAACATAAGGAGCCCTGATACTGTTCTAGCTACTGAAGGTTCTAAAGGTGCAGAGTTCTGCCCCTGAAAACAACCATGAAGATTTTGTTGACAAGACTTGTTCTATGGCCGATGACTATGAAATCTACAAATCAAATTCTGATCTCACTGGTGTAAATCTGGAGTAACTCTACACCAGTGCAGAACAGAATGTGGCTAGAGAATTAGGCTAAGTACTACTTTTGTCAGTCAGGCCTGTGGAAAAACAAAAAAACAAAAAAACAAAAAACCCCAAACACACCCCTGACCCTGACATAAGTTTCACCGACAAAAGCACTGGTGTTGACAGCACTATATTGGCAGGAGACGCTCTTCCACAGACATAGCTACCGCCACTCATTGGGGTGGTTTAATTATACCGGTGGGAGGGCTCTCTCCTGTCAACATAGAGCAGCTACACGGGAGATCTTACAGCGGTGCAGCTGCAGTTATACTGCTTTAGGGTCTGTAGTGTAGACATAGGCTAAATATCAGAGGGGAAAAAAATCCAATGGCTATAGCTGCCTGTAGCACATGCTGGGAATTAATAAAGATTAATTGATTTCCAAAATATGGAAGTTAGGAGAATGGGAGATTTTTGCTCACTAGGTCAGTTTCCCCCAAACTATTGCTACTCTGATTTAAAAATGGCCCTCTAATTCCCCACTCCCCCAAACCTATACAAGCACAATTAAATGTATTTTCAAAGCGTGTGGAAGGGCTTAGCAATTTGATTCCTATTCACATCAATAGGAAAATTTCAAATATAAATCCTCACGCACTCCTGTGAAAGTTAATATCCCAATGGGTAATACCAATCTCACAGAGAGAATTCTGAAGTGAATAAGACTAAAAAATGATCATACTCAAAGTTTTCATTCCATTTTAGCAGCAAATCCCAAGAGGTGCTCAGCATCTGCATTTCCCATTGACCTCAGTGAAAAGGCAGTTTGAGTGATCAGTTCACGACTCCTAGGAGTCTTCAGATACAGTGAACTGTCTGGTTGCAGGCTCGTTATCTGTCCACCAAAAGCTCACATTCAGCCAAGTTAACAACACAGCAGCCATCTCCTGAAGGCTAACTCCACTCCAGTGCTTGACTTGGAAAGGGGAGTGTGATGTATTCCCCACTCTCATGACTCATGATTGGAAAAAAGGCTGAGAACAAACTGGAGAGTATCTTCACTGCCCTCCTCCGTCCCCTCCCCTCCCATTTCAAACCCCTTACATTTCAGCAGACTGGCCTTGAGTCCATGTTTCCCACTGGCTCACTAGAGTGGTCCATCCCACTCCTCTCAAATTTCTTTTTAAGGCTTTTTCTTCAGTTCCAGTCCATTAAGCACATTCAAGTCCTCACAAGGACAAGAGAGCTACCAGGCAAACAGCCAGCAATTTTCCTTTTCAAGGCCTTGTTAAGACTAGCCACTTCTGAAAACAACTCACTACAGTTCTAGTGACAATTGGAGAGCATGTTACATTACCAGAGCGGTGTGAACCAAACTTAAAATGGCCTTTCTGGAGCCTAAGAGAGCCTAAATTTGTCAATTATCTATGCAGAGATCATTAATATTCACACACACAGTTTCATTTTCACATTTATGCCACTTTAGGCAAAGGGGGTTATATTTGAGGTCCAACAAATTAAAGCTCCAACCCTACTGGTGATAGTTAGCATGCATGGAGGAGAAGTCACAGTATTTGGCTCATAGAACCTTACATTCAGACTAAAAAGAAATCCTGTAATATTAGGAGTTTCATTGACATCATATTTTTTCCCTAACACACTGGCTTTCTTGACAGTAACAAATTTTTTTTAAAATTTCTCTCCTTAACTGGTTTATCCAGTACTGTATTTCTATTTTTTCTGTGAACATGTCACATACACATATGGTGAGAACTAGTCTGTGGGACCTGTGAAATTCACAGTCACAAGACCTGATGGTTTGGGGGAAGGGGAGAAAAAAAAATAAAGAAAAATCTCAGCTTCCAGTGGGTGAGAAAAGAAAAGTAACATGTCTAGCCCTTTTCCTCCTCGAGACAGCCTTGAAAATGAAACCCAAACTAAACCAAAGTAAATCACTTGCTAGGATAGAAAAGAACAAGCAGCTGGGTTCTGCATCTGCAATGGAAGGCTGGGGGTGGGGATGGATCTACAAATTGCCTGACCCACACATTCTTTCCATAGGTTTATTATGTAAAATGATTCAGTCAAGTGTCACCTCGCTAACCTTCCCCAATATCTTCAGGCCAGCCCTGTGCATAGAAGTGGACAGGAGGACAGATTTGGGGACAGAGGGGGACAAAAGCTGTTTCACAGGCTTACTCAAAAACATTAGTGCCAGCTCCACATATGCTACTACAGTAATATGTAACTGCAGCTAAGCAACTTGCATTCCAACATTTCAGTAAACATCTCAGCTCCTTTCCTAACAGTAAAACATCTCACTACAGCTCCAATCTATTTGATTAACCTAATGGATCAAAGATAAGTAAGAAAAATTATTTTTGAGACACAGAGAGAGTTTAAATATATTTACTAATTTTTATGTTATTTGGATAATTGAATTTGAGCTGGGATATAATCAGCATATTTAGGGCCAGATTAGGATATCCTAACTCACATTTAATAGCACATTATTATTGATTATTTGTATCCTGGCTGCACTAGAGGCCCCAACCAGCCATCAGAGGCTCATCATGCTAATTACTATATATATATATATATATATATATATAAAAACAAAAAGATGGTTGCAGCCCTAAAGCTGCCAGTAGCAATTTGATTTGCAGAAAAGTTGTTTTCATCTGTCTGTGTATTTATCAGTCCAGGTAATAATGGCAGAAGCAAAAGTGTTGCTCATACACTAGTTAATATATAAAAGAATAAAACCACAACTTAAAAAAAGTCTCCATCAGCTTGGATGTTTGCAACAGGCTCATTCTAGCCTAGTCTTATTTTCTTTGTTTTCCTCCAGGTTGCATCACTGGTAAAGAATTTAATTGTCCATAAGATAAGTAGCTACAAGCATGAATCATATTTAAAAAAAAAAAAAAAAAGGTAGCTGTAGAAAATAATCCCCTCAAAGTTGAAACCAGCTCATACAAAGCCAAATATTATTAGTGCCTTCGTGTTTCATTTGGGGAGCTGGAGACTATAGATAGTTTGCTTATACTGAAGAGTACATTATGATAATTGAGGTCATTTAGATCAAAACACTCATCCAGATCTCACTTTGCTAAACATGGAGAAAGTGTTAAAGTGTCACCTTTTCATCTAGAAGTTAGTAATGGGCCCAAATCAGAACCTCAAATTTGGGGCATGGAGAATGGGGGTGGGGGGAGAGTGGGGGGGGGGGGGAAGAGGAGATTTGAACCTACCTCTGTGGTTTGAGTTCTGGGTCAGATTCAAAATAACTCTTTTTTCCCCAGTTCCTGTCAGAAGATTACAACGCTATTGAATATGATCACAAACCCTAGCTCTGGTACAGCCTGAAACCCGATCTTCAGACCCCAGTGTAATACAAATGAGAAACCAAACACAGCCGCCTGTGCCCATTTCTATAGAAATGTAAATATTTAGCCCTTCCCTATGCCTGTGTATGAGTCCAAAGAAAACATGAATACATCCAATTTCATTCACTTCCAATCAGAATAGTACAAAACCAAAGCTCTCCAGTCCTTCCCCACCACTAAAACCTTTGCAGAGGTGCAACGAAGTTCTGAGCACATCCTGGGAAGTGCTGAGTACATCAGCTTCTATTGATTTCAGTGGGCACTTAGCAGCAGGCCATAAGACAGTACCGATGAATAAAGCATTATGAAGACTGCCATGCATGTTTCCACAGTCCATGGCAGTAAGGCAGATCAGAGCATCTGCAGGGAGGTTTTGTGGGAGATTGTGATTTGACTATACCTGATCTCATCAATTTATTATGTCTGTTATTTATTCAGATACACCCTGGTATTTCTCTCAATTAGCTGAATCACAGCGGATGGGGGAAAAGTGTTTCTCTCTAAGCGTTAACAGACCAAGTTCAGTGGTATTAGCTGGTGCTCATTAGAAATGCTGAATGTGTGAATCTTGCTTTTCAGGCTATTTCCATAGTACAATTTACCACATGATGCTTTAGACATTTACTCTGAGGTGATTTGAGCCCTCTTTAGATTTTCCTGATAACACAAATAAACCCTACTCATTTACTGTACTGCACCATGCATTTAATAATCGCAAATAATTTAATTTGCTTTAGCCTCTTCCAAGATTAGAGATTCTACACACAGACAAAGGCTAGGTCATTAAATTGAAGGACTTTGCCTACTGTATGAAGTGCCAATCTTTGGACCATTTCTCCGGAGTCTGAGAGGACACACTTACCAGAGACACACAATGTTCCCTATAATCTCCACCTAGTTTTCCACTTTCTCTCCCCCTTCCTTTCCCTCACCTAACAAGCTTCTCTGTGGTTCTTTGTGCTTCACAAATGGATATTCATAATGAGCAGAGCCCTTAACCTAGTTTTTACAGATAATTTCCATCCCTCCATGAAGAACAAAAAAACCAAGGGAACACTGAAACAGCCTCTGTGAAGAACATTGGTCAACAGAGAGATGAGGCACATTGTGGAGGGGTCTTAGGTCTCTGTTCATGAAACTTTCACACACAATTTATGCTTGACAAGAACAGGCTTCAGAATATTTTGATAGGTTCTACAGGACTTTATTCCCTATAATTAAAATTCCAGTTGGTATTCTCTTTCTGTTCGTTGCCAAAATGTTTACAAGTTACCAGGTCCTATGTTAACAGTTTCAAGAGACCTCAATAGCACACCTTCATCTTATCCTTATAATAAAACTCACATCCATCTGACAACCCAATGCACTAGAAAACAAACAAACAAACAAACAAACAAACGTGTTCCTTTCTGAGCCAACCTGGACACACCCACCACGAATTTAAAAGCTCAGTCTGCAGACTTTAATGACTTTGGTTTTCTATATCAAATCAACTGCCATACCCAATATGTCACATGTACTTCTCACTGGAAAGGAAATCAGTTTTCTTCATGCAAAATGCCCGTATAAGTGTTTCCACAGCAGAGCCATAAATGCAGCAAGTGGTGGTTCAAGAGGTCAAGTTAGTGTTTGATTTCCTTAATCCCATTTTATTTCTTTTATTGGAAACTGAAGGAATTTTGAGGGTGCATGGGGGGGGGGGTCACAATTACTGTAATCCTCACGTAACCATTGAAATCAGCTCTGAATAGGTACATCCATGATATGCCTTCAGTTAGTCACAGATAAAAGGAAGGGCTCCTCTTAAATGCTTGCGCTCCAAATTGCATCCTAGAGACATGCTTGTGCAATGCTGCTAGACACATTGGGTTAGAGTCTCACCTGGAGTAAATTCATATTGACTCCAACTGAGGAATGTCAATTTACCCCTCTGGACCACCTAGTGAATTTCAGTGCTCCAGTCTTTTAAACCAGTGATACTTAGACTGAGGCTCAGGAGCTGCAAGTGGCTCTTTACTGTGTTTCCTGCCACTCACTGTGTGATTTAATTATTAACCAATCAGGATGCTTTTACTATGTTATTAACCAATTGTAGAATAGCTGGTCAGTTATTTTGCTCTGAGTACATTCATTCATTCATTCACACACACAAAATGAAACTATGAATCCACACTACAGTGGCTCTTTTGGGCAGTGTTGATCACTAATTTGGCTCCTGAACCACCGAGGTCCAAGTATCACTGTTTTAAACAGATATTTGAATTAAATGTAAATTACCGCTGTTGGGATTTAATAGACCTTCTGGTGGTAATACAAGTATTCAGCATCACTATTAATCCAAATCCTGTACACATCCCACTGTCAAATTCTTTATTTCCCCCCGACCTTCTTTTAGCCAACTCAAAATAGTTATTCCAGAAACACCAGTGCTGCCTAGCTGAAATATCAGTATCCCTGATATAGCTATCCACTGCTCTACCAATGCCAGGTAAAAATAATTTAATGATTTAATAAAGCTGCACTGCAATTATTAAGCTTATCAGTCATTCTTCTTGGTTTTGCTCAATATGCAGTTTGTACATTCTTCACTACGTCAAGAGTGTTCATTTTCTGGTTGATTATTCACAGTGCTGTATGTTTAAAAAACACAAACAGGAAGACCTGTTAAGGCAGGTAAAAACTTCCAAAGGGGTCTAACTTGGATTGTCTCTATCTTGGTAATTTGTTATTTCTTCCATTCCAAAAATAATACAAATGCTGTGCTGAAGTAACGGTCACTTTGGAAATTCTTAAGAGACAGTGTTTTTAATCAAAATCCTCTTTTCCCCTCAGCTACTTTGCCCTTCCATGAGAGCCTCTTTTTTTTGTGCTTCCCCTGTGAAGCATAAACTCTTCATCATTCCCATTACATCATTTGAGTTCTTGCCCTACTTAAGAGGGTCTAATCTACTCAGAACAAACAGGGACTTGCTGCACTTGTTTCTTTCTAGACTCTTGCTAGTAAGAAGTTTTATATGAAGCAAAATTGTGGTTTTCTTTCTATGTATTTCTTCAAACCAGACAGCCTGACATCTGTTTCTTGATCAGAAATAAATAAATAAAAATCTAGGGACAGATAGCTTTCCCCCATTCAAATGATTTGATTGTGGTTTTCTTGTGGTCTTTTGTGAAACCAACCACACTGTAGGGTTTTGAATATGTGATGCATTTGTGTTGCTGCCAGAATAAAGGCCCAGATCTCTGGCTGGGTTTTGTCAGAGACCGAGGGGCTGCCTATAAATTTGAATCTATTTTAATACTGTGGACCAGAGCCTCAGCTGGAGTAAAAACTGGCATGACTTCCCTAGAGTCACAAGTTACACCAACGGAGGATTTAGCTCTAATTGCAAGGAAAATTACTTTTAAAATAGGAAAATAAATGACAGAACTAGGGCTTGTGTCCACAGATGACAAACTGACTTTTCTTCTCTGTGAAAGTACAAGACCTTGAAAACTCTTAGACATATTAATAGCTCCTCCATGGCAAGAGAGTGTGCAAGGTATGACATGCATACACTCTCTCCCCTCCTCCCCCCAAGACCTATACCTTCACTTTCTCAGCATAGTCATGGGGGGAGGCTGCTGGGATTATGATGGAGCAGTTCATGCTGGGATACATGGTCTCTAGGAGCAGCATCTCCATGCTTGAGATAGGGAACGTCCTTCTCTGGCAGCAGCAGTGAGCCATTTGGACAAAGCTACCAGCAGGTATTCAAAATGGATGTTGTTTGGGCAAAGGCTAAACACCTCTGCTGTACAAGCATTGCCCATCAAAAAAAAAAAAAAATCTCACCCATACCCAGGAGTCCCAAGGAACCAAAGCAGAGGCATCAAACAGATCTGCTTCAGAACATCTGTCTGGTGGAATACCCACTGTACAGCGTCATATACATTTCCAGTGCTATCCACTGCATCAGGAATAAAAACAAGATATAATCCTCCCCCTCATACAATTCCATGGACATCAGTGGAGTTTCACATGTGTAACTAAGGGCAGAATTTGACCCACAAAATTTTCAGCACAAAAATTAAAGGAAACCAAACTCCATTCAAAACGGAGCCAAAAATGCTACCTTCAGCTAAAACTTTGCAATTTAACTGTCTTGGAAGAGCTGAGTTAGATATTCTCTATGGGCTCAATTTGCATAGGTATTTAGGCACCCCCTAAAGATGCAAAGACTGCTAACCTGCTTATAGACTTTTGAAAATCCCAATACATGCCTACCTGCATCTTTGGCACCTAAATACTTTGTGACTCTTGCCCTATGTGATTAGGCAACACGTAATAATGCAAGGGTTTGTTTGCACAACTCTGCTCTTTTATCATCGTAACAAGACTCAAGAAGTCATGTGTGCTAAAGAACCTGTTTGTCAACTATAGGGTTTTCTATGTTGCTTATCGCTATAATACCTAAGTATCTATTTTGACAATGTAAATAATGGGTATGCCTCACATATTGTGAGGCTCTCTCTCCTCTCAGTTATACCAGTGCCAATCAGGTGTAACTGCACTCAAGTGGATGGAAGCAAGCCAATGTAAAACCCGTGTACATGTGATAAGAATCAGTCCCTTTACCCAATAGTCAAAACAGGAAAGATCTATTAAAAAAAAAAAGGAACAACCTGCAGGGGAAAAATAAGTGCATATGTCCCAGTTTTATATACAGGAGGTGCAAGAAAACATGGAAACTGGAACAGAATAGAGTTTTATCAGTTTTGAAATATTTCAGCAGACTCCTGGTATTTTTAAACTTGATACAAATAAAGAATGAAATTGCAGTGTTTAGGATAGAGAAAATGTGACTCTCCATTCAAATACATTTCTACACTTTATAGTTATGGGAAACAAATTGGGTGTGCAGCAACTAGTGTGAACAAATGAGAAAGAGCACAGGAGGGCTCCTTTGGATCCAATTTCAGGGACAGCATGCCAGTTGTCAACTGGATTTTATTTCAAAACTTACTGGAAGGAGAAAAGTCTCTGCACATCAGAAAGGCTGCAGTAAAGTGAACATAGAGGCATTTGTTTGTAATTGTGTCCGTCATAAACAACTTACTGCAGCTTTCTCAGAAGTTGCTGATATTGTGCCAAAAGATAAAATCAGCAGGACCCTGGAAAAGCATCATAGTAATACTCACATCAGAGAGAGAACACTCTCAAAAGAAATCTTGGGTGGTACCTGTTGAAGTTGATTGGGTACAGAATGACATTCTCGGGTGCTCTCCCATCCCAGTGAATGGTATAAGCCTGCTCCAGCATCACTACAGGTTGGTACTGTTGGTATGGTACTCCTCTATTCACTCCCTGCAGTCTCAGGGGATGAGAGTGGTATGTCGCTCTGGCAATTGATAAGGTCAGATTCTCCGGACGTCTGGCCTGAATATAAAGCTGAGGGTGAAAAAAACAAACATACTTTATTCATTAAGCCATCCGGGTCTCACCTTAACTTATGGGTTTGATCATCATTTCCTTTAAATGGCTTTTCTGAACGTTCCATCAGCACTTTCTGCAAGCCACCGAAGCATTTCTGACTCAAATAATGCAGTACATCAAAAACAGATTTTATAGCTGTCTGCATGTCATTTCATGGCGTACAAAAGGACCAGAGCACCAATGTTTACAACTCAAACTCTAAGCAAAAAGGGGTGATTCAGAAAATATTACTAGGTGCTTTTTTCCTTATAAATGCAAAATAATTACATTTTAAATGAAGGGCCACAGGTCTGATCCAAAGCCCACTGAGGTCTTTGGAAGTCTTTCATTGACTTCCATGAACTTTGGATCAGACCCATAATCTCTATTCCACGCTTTCCACATTCCAAATCGTGTGTTAATCCACAGCACTATTCTTCTGCCTTGAGCCTAACAGGTGTGCCCCTCTCTCACAGGGATCAGGATGTGGATTGGCTCAGCACACTCCTAAGAACGGCACCTTAGAGACTAACAAATTTATTTGAGACTAAGCTTTCGTGAGCTACAGCTCACTTCATCGGCTCACGAAAGCTTAGGCTCAAATAAATTTGTTAGTCTCTAAGATGCAACAAGTACTCCTTTTCTTTTTGCGAATATAGACTAACATGGCTGCTACTCTGAAACAACTCCTAAAAATGAATTTTTGCCCTGACACTAGCTTCAAGCGAAGGCCAATTTTCGTTGAAAAGCTATTTTAGGCTTTAGGTGGAACTCCTAATGTACAGCAACCTTCCCATATCAGGAATACCAAGGCAGTAGCTGGATAGATGTATATTCAGATCTGCTAATGTAATGTTAGCACTTTAAAACATTGTGTAGTGCAGCCACACTCCCTGGAAGATTTAAAATAAATTGGGAGCAGCTTAGGACACATACAATCTTGCTTCACTATCTCATAAACCAGTCAAAAGGAAAGTGCACCCATCTTCAGCTGACTAGCACTTTAAAATGTTAAATAAAAAAAAGCACACATGAATACGCTTCTGTTTCTATAAGAACATTCATTTAGTACTATCTTTTCTAAAACAAAGATTTTACATTTTTAAGAAGAGCAAAATGGAGGCAGTCTTCTGTCAATAGCTTTTACTACCACTGGGGAGAATGTGAGGGGGCCAACAAAGACTAGTAGACAGAGCACTGGACTGGGAGTCAGAGACCTGGCTTCTGATCAAAGCTCTGCCATTAACCAACTGTGAGAACCGAGGCTCTTCACCTTTCTGTGCCTCTTCTTTTCCTCTCGGATCTGTTGTCTGCTTTGTCTATTTAGACTGTAAACTCTTCAAGGAAGGCAGGGACTGTCTCTTACTAGGAATATGTACAACATCAAGCACATCAGGGTCCTTATCTTATCTCTAGGTCCAAACATAATAACAATAAATAATAATAATAATAATTCTTCAACAGAGAACCTAGTGTATTTAAAAGGAGTTGCTCCATGGACCTGACACAGACTATGTGAAGAATCATAGCCAAGAAACTGGGTGTGGCCTGCACCTCACTTTTCTGTCAGGCATAACATACAGCTCAAAATATTGCAACCAGTTACTGCTTCCTTCTTGGAATCTAACTTCTTGGTGACAACAAAATTGATTTGACAAGAGAAAGTGGTGGGGTGTCCAGCACAGGGGTTATGTAACCTCTGGTCTGTTTTGTGGCATGATATTTTTGGAAGTGTCTCAGCTTGAGATTTCATGCCTGGGTGTCTATAGATAGACTCTGAGCTTCACAACAAAAAAAAGTGGCCTGATTTTCACTTGCAGGTCCTCTTGACTTCAGTGAAGCTGAGGATACCCAGTGCCCCCGAAAATAAGACCACATTTGGTTAAGTGTATAACTATGGGTTTGGCAGCCTCACTGTAGGCGCCTAAGTTTGAAAAATTTGGCCTAAAGTCACAAGAGATCATTCAAAAAAAATTGATCCATAATTTTTAGACATTTGTCAAATTCTGCTTTCACTTACATTGACTTGGATAGGATTGCTCCAGAGTAATAGTAATTACATCCCTGGTCCTGGCGGTACATGACGTACCACTGGGAGCCAAGCACCTTTTAGGATCAGACCAAATATTAGAATTAACTCGTTCTCCCTCCCCCTCACTGTTGAAACCATAAATCGTATCATTTAGTAAAATAATTTCCCAAGTGAAGCACATTTTGCTCACTCCTCAATGGCTCAAGGAAAAAATGAATGGTTTAAGTTCAAATGAAAGACTTCTTTTTAATTTATGAAACCAAAGAAAATCCACTTGCCCTTTATATACAAGCCCAAGATCAGGAGGTCAAAACAGTATCGATCACAGTCACTGCCACCAGATTGAAATTCTGTAGAACCCACACCATAGGAGGTCAGATTAGATGATCATAATGGGCCCTTCTAGCCATAGAGTCTTTGAATTTGAGTATTATTCTTGAACTGAATGGTGTTTTTCTGAAAAGGAATGTTGGAATCATGTCTGACGCTGCAAAATAATACTAGTCTAGACCTCTTTCCACATGAAAGTCAATAGTATTCATCATGTCATTCTAACCTTTATATTCCAAGCTCTTTCCCCCACTCAAATACATGTCTCAGGCAATCAGATAATATTTAGGTAGGAACTGAAGTGTACATATTAGAAAAATCAAAAATTAAGATAACAAAATAAGCCCCCCAAACAATGAAATACATTCAAGGATAGGCAGAAAATCCTTACATTCCAGGATGGAAAAGAAAAGCATCCTAAATTCTTTAGCTTCTGAAAAGAAGTGGTCAAGGGTTGTGAACTAGGCTGTCCACTGCTCTTACTGTTAATGGGTTCAAGAAAGGATAGAAGAGTTTACAATATGCTTCCAAAATATGTTCTTTATCATCTTGTGTCAGAGAAGTTATCTGGCAGTAAAATTCTCTTAAATGTCTTGGGACAAAGTTATAGGCTTAACTAAAAGTATAATAATTACAGTTGTTTTATAAACACTGTATCATTGTCAACGAATAAAAATGCAAGCCTTGCGGTTAGCTACAAATATTTATAAACTTACTTCATTTCCCATTCCAGCCAACACATGCAGGATTTCCAGAATTGTAATCAATTATCTTTTTAGCTACACAGGACAGAGTTTATATATGCTGGATACTTTGAAACTTGCCTGTTCATTTTTATTATTCAATTATCGAATGCTGAAAGTCCTCATCCAGCAATGAAATCCATGCAGACCGACCCTGGCATTAATGTGCAGCCCCACTGATGCCAACGGAGTTCAACACAGGTATAGGGGACAGCCCACGGGGAGTTTATTGCAGCACGGGAGTTAAAGTATCAGACTCACAGTCGAGTCCTCTTTTTATCCACAAGACTGAATAAGAAGCCTCAAGGTAAGTTTCCCCATGCCACCCTCTCTGTGGACTTCATCCCTGACCTGGAGGGATAGATCACACCTAGGGAAAAGAGGGGAGCTAAGGCTATGTCTACACTAGCACTTTTGTTGGTCAAGGGTGTGAACCCCTCCCTCCCCCCGACTGACATAAGTTTCACCAATGAAAGTGCCGGTGTGGAGAGTACTACGTCAGTGGGAGAAGCTCTCCTGCCAACAAAGCTACTGCCGTTTGTGGGGGTGGTTTAATTATGCCGATGGGAGAGCTCTCTCCCGTCAGCATAGAGTGGCTAGATGGAAGACCTTACAGCGGTACAGCTGTGCTACTCTAAGGTCTGTAATGTAGACATAACCTAAATCTCTGCTTATTCAATCCCTGACTTTGCAGAGTCTGCCATCCAGGATGCTGATGACCACTAGTTCTAGCGGTGATTTCATGATTTGGAAGCCTGTTCTCTGTGGACTGAACTTAGTCCATTTTATATAGCCCCAAAATAGCCAACAACAACTACTACTACTTTTGGTTACTACTGAGCTGGCTGAAGTCAAAAGTCTACACAGCAACTAGACACCCACGGCTGGGCCATGCCAGCTGACTCATGCTGGTGGAGGGGGGGCTGTTTCATTGCTGTGTAGGCTTCTGGGCTCAGGTTGGAGTTCAAGCCCTGGAACCCCACCGCACCTCGAAAGGTTCTAGAGCCAGGTTCCAGCTTGAGCCCAGAAGCCTACACAGCAAGGAAACAGCCCCACAACCTGAGCTCTGTGAGGCAGAGTCAGCCAACAAGGGCCAGCCCTGGGTTCTTCTTTGCCATGTAGACATACCTGTAGAGTGCATATCATTATCCTACGCAGCCAGTCTCCTGAAAACTTGACACAGACACCGATATCTGCCTACTCTTCTTATAGTGTCATGACAGAGTCCCTTTCCTTTTGTTCAGTTCTTTATTCCAGGACATCTTTACTCTCAACACTTGAAACTGAAGAAAAAAAATTCCATACATTTCTAGAGCAAGAACTTTGGTATATGTGAACTAATCATCTCTCTCCAAAGAGGAGGAAGAGACATAGTAAGAGAACTTTGTTCTAGAATAAAAGAAACCCAGCTTTCCTTCGCTCCAGCATATATGTTTACAGCTAACAAAACAAAAAAATCCAACAGGAGGAAGTGAAGTGGGCAAAATATTCTAAAATGTGAGTGATGAGAACCTGATCTAGCACAAGGGGAAGAGGCAGCTATTTTGTAAGAAAAATCCTAAAGAGAATCTTACAATGACTCATTTAGCTGTGATTAACTAATCCAGAAGGATTTAGTCCCATCTCAATTTACATTGAGAGATTACTTAGTAGATTGTGAAATTATTGAGAAATTCTCTTCACAACTCACGTTATTTATTATACATCTGGGTAAAGAGTGTGAAGATAAGCAACATATATATGTATACACACACACACACACACAAACACACACACACACACACACACTAAATTCTTGACTTCTGGACTGAGGCAAGATCTGTTTCCTTTATAATGATCTAATTCAGCCACTGTTTTTATTCCTGGTATAGTGCTGACTGATGAGTTTGGGCATCAGACCTTAATCCAAAGTTCAAAATTAAGGGCAAAACCTTGGGTCAGATCTAAGATGCAGTTTTTCTTCAGATCCCATACACACCAGCTTCCCAGGCTCATATAACTTCCAAAAGAAGGGCTATTTCCCATGACAAGAATTTTAGTCTACAGAGTTATACAGATTGCAATGGCCAATGATACTGAAGACCTCAATATTCCTTTGGAAGATCTCTCTTTTTAGTTCCATACAACATGCTGGGACAGATTTTGATACCTATTATACCAGCATAACTCCAGAGGTGCTTTGCTGAAGTCAGCCGAGTTATTCTGCATTTACACTGGTGTGTAACTGAGATCAGAATGTGATCCCTTAATTGAACTTTAAGACACAACTAGCTTAGAAAGATCTCATTTACTTTTCATTCTAAGGACTCAACCCTGGGTGGTTTTAAGCCTCCTTAAATCCCAATGATTCATATTGAGCCCTAATGGATTCTATAGTCTTCTCTATCTCCTCAAAAAGCAACCTTTCCTAGCATAGTTGAGAAAAATTCTGAAAGCAGCTACCTGCAATATTTCTTGGCTGCTTTATAGTGTATGCATTCAGGAATGATGATGGAAATATCAAAGTCATAACTGGATAACTAGGTTTTGAATAGGTCAGCAGATGCCAGTGGAAAAATATATATAACTAACCAGAGGATGCAATAGCAAATATCCACTCTAGAAGTGTGTTTGACAAAATAAAAGCATTAAGAGAGATGGAACGACTTCCTGCCTCTATTAGATGAGTACTGCAACAGAATGAAGAAAAATGGACCAAGTGGGGTGAATTTGTTAAAAATAAATAATTGCTCTAAATTTTTATAATAGGACATCTATTTTAGTGTAACCCATAAATTATACTGCCTCAACTCTGCTGCATTCCCCTATCTTTTAGTGCTTACATCAAAAAATAGCTTATTCTGCCAATTAATAGTTTTAAAAAAAAAAAAGTTTCCCAGCTTCTTCAGATTAACTCCTCAGGTGCTGCTTGGAAGGCATGTGAGAAGTGAATAAAAACCTAGATTAAACTGCTCAGCAGAAGTCAACATAGCACTGGGCAGGCACAATGTGTAACAATTTTAAAGCGCCCAAGTCACTCTTGGACCATCAGAATTTGAGTGTGTCCTAGAGACTCTGTAGGAAACTCAGAGTTGCCAACACATGATTTTATTGAGAGTCTTGTTATGTTTGGTATTTTTCTTAAACCCCTAGCTTATGGAATCATATAATCAGAGAAGCTTAGTTTTCATTAAAAACAGAAAGGAAGTTTCCAGCAGAGTAAAGCATGAAAACATTGAATCCTAAAGGCTGAAGACTTAGAAAGCAAATAAAAGATTCCAGCATTTTTTTAATCTCATGATTTTTAAGCTAGACTCATGATTTTTGAGCATGTGAAGTTGGCAATATTGGAAATGAAAGTGCTGGTGCCCCTCAGGGACCCCTGCTGACAGCCCTCTCCAGGCAGCAATCTGAAACCAGGCCAAGTAAGGGGTTGTGATGCTGGCTGCTTACAGGTGGGAGTAAGGGAATCTAGGGACAAAGACAGCTCTGGAATTCTCATAGTGATGCCTCAGGTAGGCTAGAGAAAAGCAACATGAGGTGAGAGAATCAGACCAGAGAACTCTCAGGAATGAAAAGCTTCCAGATTGTCCTCAAAATCAGCTGAGTTAGAAATACTGCAGAAGGAATGGACTTTTCTATAGTATTTCCACTTTGGGTGCTCATCAAAGCCAAGAGGGGAAAAGCCAAACAAAAAAGCAGTGAACTGAACTATCAAAATTTTCTCAAAAAAATATTTGGCTTAAGCTCTGAAGGAAGGGTTTGGTTCATATTTCATATGACCTAGCTTGCCTGTCCCTAAGCTAAATACCTTCATCTCAGTTCAGCTGTGACTGAAATGGCACTTTCACCTGCTTATGCCATGGATGAATAGGATGTCTTGTCTTTGAGAGCTACGTGGGAGGGGAAAGAAAAGCACATTTTGTAATGGCGTTTCTAAGATTAAAGTAAACCAAAGGCTTCCTCATCTTTCTCCATGATTGGGTTCATTCTTTTACTCTTTTTCACTGAAATATATAGTGCCAGATTTAGCACACACAAAATCATCAGACCCAGCAACTCTGGTGTTGCAGTAAAGTATTCAAATGACTATTCTGCAAATTAAATCAGTTCCTATTATGTAGAACCAATGAGCTTCGCTGCTTTCATTTCAGATTCATATCGATTTCCCCACCTAAGGGCTCATAAAGTGAAGTTTTTAGTATGTACTTTATTCCCCAATTGGATGCTGATTGGGTGAAAGGAGCTGGTAAAGGGACAGATCCCAGGGAAGTGAATGTTTATTCTTGCCTGAACTCAGCCAAGGAAAGTTTCTATGGTGGAAAAACCGCCTCACCCTGTAGAGTGCCATTATGGGAAGAAAAGTACTCCTTTTCTTTTTTGTGAATACAGACTAACACGGCTGCTACGCTGAAACCTGTCATAATGGGAAGAGTATAAATAGAAATAAAAATATAGATTCCAACTTGTTTATCATTCTGAATTTAACCCTTGAGTCATCAGAGATGGGGATGCCACTCTCTCTCACTCACACTCCCCCCCCCCCACAGTAAATCTGATTTATGGGGTTGCTACATGTGAGCCCAATCCTATTTCCACTGAGTCAGCAACAAAAACTCTCATTGGACTTCAATGGGGCAAGATCAGGCTTATCCTTTGAAATCACTGTGCTCTCCACTGACAAAACAAACCTGATTAATCAGTGCTGTATGGAGGCACCTCTAACACTGCATAGTCTTGAATAACTTTGGCAGGATTTTGTTCTGGGTTATACTATACTTTGGCTGTCATTGTGATGACTAATGAATGCATGAGGAGACGTGCATGTGCAGTATTCTCCATCAGACATACAAGAATCTTCTTAAAGAAACATGTGCCCTCACAGTATATACTGTGGACTTTAAGACCTTATTCCCACCTCCCAAATATACTTTCGTGTCTTTTATATCCATCAGTTTATTTTGGGAGAGGGGAACACTAGGGGAGGCAGTCTTGATCACATTTTTTGATAATTAAAAGTGAAGATATTCTGTCTGAAGAACAGGTCACTTTAATGAATGTCTCAAACATTTTCAGTATAACTCTTCTTGTGTATGGCATGTCTCTTTTGCCCTGTGCCACCACAGAAATGAAGTGCCCATCTCCCCATAAGTGAAGAGAGAATACCAAAGATCAGAGAGGAGAATACTACAGCTCCTTTCAAGAGCCACATCTCATCTTATGGGCTCAGATACCAGCTTTATAAACACAACCCACACCATGCCAAGTACATCTGCTGCCTCATGGTTCAATTTCTCATGTGATTGCAGAGCATCTAATAGTTGCCATGTAAATAATAAATATGACATCATTTGGGGTGACTAATGTGTTTTTAGTCAAAAGGGCCCTAAGAATGCAAGAAACTAGTGATTTCCCCTCATAACCCATACAGTTATATTCACTGAAATGGCAATATAAAGCAAATTGTATTCTCTCATTTTCTCTTTAGGTCAAATCTGATTACTACTATTACTTAGCACAAAAACAGGCCTTCTTGTTTTCAGGGCTCCTTACAAATACTAACTAAATGAGTGTTATAATCCTCCTGTTATAGGAGCAAATAAGTATTACTAGGCCTCTGTTTCTAGATAGGGAAATTGAAGTCAAGGGCCTAATTCTGGAGCCTCATTCACAAGGAGCCAGGGCTCCAGGATTGGGCACCAGGATTGGACACCATGTGAGACTAAGTGATTAAGTCAAGGCCTCTTAGACAGCTGGCTTCCAGTCCAAACCTGGCTTCCATCCTGGCTTCCAGTCCAAACCTAAACAAGTTTTTTTACATTATTAATGCCATGCTTTCCCTTAGTACCCTAGCTGGCTGTCACTGGACATACCAGGGTATACATGCTCAGCGTGAGGGCCCGGGCAAGATTTTCTACCAACTTTAAAGCAGAATATATATACACTTTGCTGTATGGCTGTAAAAATATTCTCTAGAGATGACAGAGGGGCATGGAGAGACGGATAGAAAGCCTGCTTTCTTTTTCCCCAGATACTAAACAAAGCCCTGGTCTACATTACAGAATTACTACTGTGTAACTAATATCACTCAGGGGTGTGAATAATCCAGAGCCCTGAGTAATGTATTTATGCCAACCTAAGAGCTGGTGTAGATAGCGGGAGAGCTAATCTCCCGCTGACATAGCTACCACCTCTCGCTACCTAAACTAGATCCACAGTAATAATGCTTGCAGCAAGACCGATTTGAAATATTGCACTGGGGACGGTAAAATGCTTCATTGACACTAGTGCCCTGATTCAGACCATTAGTAAAAACACCCTCTCCCAACCGCTCCAGATCCATTACAATCTCCCAGTGTTACCTGTGCATATTTCCCACGGCATATCATTCCATTCCACCGTGGGACAGTAAGACATCCTGGATGACGAAGCAGGTAATTGTCTGCCCTCCCTATGAAGGTGTCTGGATATCCCGTCACTGAACCATCCAGGTCATGGAAAATAGAAACTTTGTCACCATCATTATCGTTGTCTCCAAACCACTGACCTGATCTGCCAAAAAACACCCTGAGTCCTACCTATAAGAGAGAGAGCGCGCCAAAAAAGAAGTTACTGGTGTAGTCATAACTGATTATTGGGGATAGATGGGACATATGTTAATATAGCTCAGTCAGGAACACTTTTAAACTAGAAAGTCATATGGGTTCAAATCACCACACCAAGACTTAACCTACTGATGCATCCTGGATTTAGAAACAATTTTGACAGTATAAAGTTTATTTACTGGGATTTTTGTCTTCCCTTGTTTCTTAATGATGAGGGATGTTTTCATGAAAACAGGATCTTTGGTTCTTAGAAGTTCATCTGCTCCTGCTACTTACTCCTTGAAGTAATAAACAGAAGAATGTGACTGTAAGGGGATAAAGCAGCATTGGAAGCATATGAAGTGATTAAGGAACAACCATCCTTTACATGGAAATGTCAGGAAAGTACATTTTTTAAAATGTTCCCACTTAATCTCATAAAACTGTGTGAAATAGCTGCTCTTTTCAAAATTCCCTTTAGTAGATATTCCAATATATTATTTGGACACTTCTTTTTGGAAAGCAGACAAAACAAAACAGAAGTTAAAACATCAATTGCTCTTCCTATGCATAACCCCAGTTTTTGAAATGGCTAAACATCAAAGCAAGAGCATAAGGCCTGTTATAAAAATAGAACAAAGTAGGAACCTACAGAGGTTAAGCAAAAAGGTGTTGACTATTTTGGTGTCTGTAGAAAAAGCAAATTAATAGGTCACAAGGCGACAGTGAAGGTAAGTGTTTTAGGTCAGGTATTTTTTGCTGAATCCCTGAGTAATAATGTGCGCTACACAAGATAATAGTGGCTTGATCATGCAGACCCAAGGAAGTAATCTTACTTCCATTAGTCCCATTGACTTTAATGGGACTACTCACATGAGTAAGAAATAATTAATTACTCATCGAGCTAGGGTTTGCAGGTAAGGCAGCAAATCTACTAAGGTCTTTGAAAGCTCAATTTTATAATGCCTATTGGATAAGAGCTTGCCAGTATCCTTACTCACATGAGAAGTCCTATTGTTTAAATGGGACTACTCAAAGGGGTAACAACTACTTGTATGAGTAAAGGTTGCAGGAATGGGCCCTTAAATTATGTTTTATTTAGTCTAGGTTTTTCTTATTACTTTAAAATCAAATCAGATCCTATAACCACTTTTCTTTCCTTCTCCTAGTCTAACTCCTAGCCTCTTACTGAATCAGTCCTTTAAAAAACCCACCACCAACCAAACCAATCAAAACATACTGAATTTTAATCTTTGTTTTTGAGCAGTTTCAACTTTTTTCTTGTTTCCCCGCTGGAAACCTCTGCCAAAGGAGCTATTTGGCAAAGAAGAAGGATCCCGATGGGTACTTTTTTGGTAATATCTAAAAGAGGCAACATTACTAAAATGTAAACATTATCTTGCAGTTCAAAGCTCTACTATAAATACCTTGCACCAGTGCATTTCTGAGTTTTAATATGGACACTCCAATGGTAAGAGAAAAGAGGCCTCAAAACAAAGTACAATGTGTAGAGCTTCCATTTAATTAGCACACTAAGTTTTTCCAGACACAACATAGAAGGTTTTATTGTTTAAACCCTAATCTTTCTCATACATTCTTCTGTAAACTTTGAAAATGAGAAATAAAATGGCTATTCTAAAAATTCAAATTAAAGGTTACACTAAAGTTGACAAAAGAATCACTGCTAAACTTGTAAACTGGGAAATGGTCTGTATTAAATTTATGACCCAACACTGGGAAATACCTTCTTTTGTACTGTAAAAAGATGTAGACACAGAAAGGCATCAGCTTCCAGATACAGAGTTTTGGGAACAGGGATAAAGAGCACAAGACTGATTTATCTCTAGCTGTCATGACTCTTACGGACTTTAGTGGGAACTCTGTCTAAGTGAAGACTATAGAAGTTGGACATCATTTTGAAGATCTTCACATACATATTTACTATTTAGAGTGATAAATTATATGGAATACATGGTGGGTGATAGGTATACAGATCTCTTTACTCAGGGGTTTGGAATATTAGAACAACAACTATAGGGAGATGGATTAGTAGGTGGAGAATGCAGTCACAGATATGTGACAAATTTAATCATCAAATGCCTTTCCAATTTATCACATTGATATCACCTCCACATATACAGTACACACACACACACACACACACACACACACACACACACACACAAAAATGAACATGCACCTACACACCCTTATAGAAAAGCCCTATAGACTTCAATAGAAAATTGTATCTTTTCTACAGATTTTTGTTAAATTAACCAGTGGAATTGAAAAGGAATTACATCTTTTCAACAGCATTCTATCGGATGGTGCAAAACACCTAGAAAGAATATCCCTGTCTACTACAATCATCATCATAATCATTAATATTTTTACAGAAGTGGGTTGCCAGGGTGCTAGGGAAATTTGTCAACCAGTGTGGACCTACCCCTGTTTTACAGTCACAACTCCCAACTCTCATTTTGAAGCAGAGATTAAAGGTCCTGATCCTGCAAGCTGATCAGTGCAGGCAGATCCTGATACCCATGCAGAGCCTCCCTGAATTTACTGTAGCTTTAGAGGGTGGGGGTCCACCTGCATGGAGCAGCTTACAGGACTGGGACCCAAATCAGGTAAGAAGGAACAATCTCTCTCGTATTATAGAAAAATGTAAGTAAGGGATCAGTTTCTATGGGGTCTGATCCAAAGCCCATTGAACTCGGTGGAGTTGAGGGCTCAGTTCTGCTTCCTTTGGAGTCAACATAAAGATCCCACTGAAGTAAAGAGGCAACACATTTATCTTCCTGGTTTTTGTCTGGATGCTTGGATCCACCCTATCAGAATTGCAATTTTTAAAGTGCATGAAAACTTCTGTTTTGCCTGGCACTCAGGAAACACCATGGTAAGACAGAATAGTCTAAATATAAAGGCAACTGCTTATATTCCGAAGTGCTTCCCTCCTATCCACATGGCTACACGAATCCTGCCCGCGTAAACTCCCTTTCAGCAATTGTGCGCAATAATGGGGAGTCATTAGGCTGGATCCAGGCCCCTCCTCCAAATATGGCTCATCTGTGCACTTCCAGCAATGCAAAGAGACATAAAGCTGCCCTGAACAGGGAGCTGGGGATTCGGTTAGCATGGGCAAATCCATAGATGGTAAAGAGCTGACACAGCCTGCTGTAAAGGGGCCCAGCTCCATCTCTAAACTCCAGCTATTCCTGGGAGCTGGAAAAACCACCACAGGAGCCATTAACAGTCAAAGTTAGAACACGCTCAGGGGGCTGAACCAGTCCTGGGCTACCAAACGATCATTTGAGCTCAAATGGTGACATACCACCACTTGTCTGTCCCAGGAGCTGGCACAGCTCAGACAGACCCAAAGACTGGGGCTGACATTTTTATTATTCATTAAAAATCCCCCCCCCCCCATTTATGAATAGTCCAGTGTAAAGCTTTTCTAGGAAACTATGCACAAACTCTGTGTATGACCTAAAGAAGATATTTCCTCCTACCAGTCTAGATTCTAGCTATGGGACATGGAGGGTATGTCTACACTGCAGCTGGGAGCCAATGTCCCAGCTGGGGAGTCACTCGCACTAGCAGGACCCAAGCTAGTGTGCTAAAGACAGCAGCTTGGATGTTCCAACTTGGGCTGGAACTCAGCCTCTCAGGCTTGAGTGCCCAGGTTGAAACATCCACACGGATATTTTTAGTGCACTAGTTCAAGTTCCACTAAAGCAAGTCTGTCTACTTGGGCCGGGAGGCTTGGTCCCAGCTGCAGTATAGATATGTCCACACAAACTAGGGTGACCAGACAGCAAGTGTGAAAAATTGGGACAAGGGGTGTGGGGTAATAGGAAAAAGACCCTAAAATCGGGACATCTGGTCATCCTAACACAAACCCATGGCACTACATGACCATCTGAATCTTGTGTAGGCAGAGGACCAATGACTGTTCTGAAAACTGCTTATTAAGTTTTATTAAAAGGCTTTGTTATTCATTTTATTATCTGTAAATCCACACATTTTCCTTCCCTCATATGCAAGCTTTGTGTTTGTCAAGAGAAACGTAAATAAAATACTTTTGTAGAGTGTAATGTTTAGCTCTTCTGTTCCATTTAACAATTGTTTTTAATATTGTAATTAAGCAAGACCTGACTCGTTTTATTATTTAGTCATCTAATCAGTGAGCTGATTACCTTGAACAGTTAATATGATTATGCACCCAGCATGACTAATAGCTTTAATATCACTATGCAACTTGCATCTTCTGAAGTGACTGTAAAATAAGCCATCCTTTAGGGAACTTTTCAAAATTAATAAAAAGAAGCCTAAATATGGAAAATAATAAACAGTTTAGGGGCTCTATGTTAATTATATGTTATCCAATAAACCAATTGGCCACATAGCAATATGCAAGAAGCCCTAACAGTTTTACTTCAGGATCAGATGATCTGGATTCAATCTGGATAAAGCAGAATCGAAGTGAAAGGTGTTTTTATTGTTTACTGCTGTGGCAGAGGTGGTTAACTTTTTCAATTTAATTTTTTTTTTTTAAAGTGAAGAGTTGGCCAAATATTAGAATAGTAAAGAGACATTTGTTGGGAATGGACAAACAGGAAGTAATTACTTGGATAATGTAACCAAATGTTTTATAATAAACTCAGCATGTGTTATTTAAGCATGTTTGTCTTTAATTCAGATTGCAGCAGCATTTAATAACTTCTGTGAAAAGTTCTGCCTTGCAGACCTCAGATCTTAAAGGTGTTGCTGTAATAAACTGTCTCAGACCTGAAAAGGTGCAGTGACATTAAACAGGCTCAGAGACCTCAAAAGGTGCTATACCTTTACACATCTGCATTTTCAAATTTTTCCACAGGTAATGATCCAATAACATGCCTGCAAATACATGTATTTGGAGTTAAAAAACCCCATCTGACAGCCCTTACTCAGGTTACATTCCCACTCTCCTCAGATCCACTGCAAGATCAGACCTGTGCCTTTTATGTTCCCTCTAAGCACACTCCTCATTCCATGCTGAATGTTGCATCCTCATTGTGGCTAGTTCTCCAGAGGGATGCAAAGATGTACAACTAAATTATCCCTTACCCTTGTTCTGGCTTCAGGTGTGACACACCTGGGTAATAAATACAGAGGTCTGATTTATTGAAATGCACAAGGATGAAGTGCACTATATTTTCACAATAGCACCACAGGAGTGACTGCGCTAACCCAACCTTTACATAAAATATGTTCCTGTTGTGCAGATAAAGTGTGATGGAGGAGAGGCAGAAAAGCTGCCTGCTAAGCCAAAGAAAATGAGATCTGTCAATATTAGAGCTGTGGAAACTGCCCTACAAACAAACCCAAACTTGAGCTAAGGTTATAGAGGTTCATGAAACACACAGAGGGCCCGGGCCTTGTTATGGGCAGGACTGGGCCTTGTTACGATCCCTGGAAGGAAGCCACCTGGAAGTCAGTAATTTTTCTTCATGATTTCAGCCCAACCCAGGCAACTTGTAGTGATTTTGTGTGAGAGTTCTGTTTTGAGTTTTACCAGCTCAAAATGGACCAAAAACCTCAAAGCCAAACTCAAAAAGATGTGACTGCCACATAAATCCAAGAGAAAGGCTAGAATAGGTAAACCATTTTACAACTCCTGTCAGCACACAAATATTGGACCTGATTCATCAGTCCTTACTCTGGCTCAATCATCATTGTGATCCATAGAACCTTCAGGAAGACCCCAGGATCAGGCCCAAGCTTCTCTCTATGTATCTAAGAATTGTACTACAACTTTCTGGCACTCATAGTTGTTGAAGTTTGATTTGTGTGGCTCCCATACACAGGGCCAGATCCTCAACTAGAGTAAATCAGCATAGCTCCGTTAAGGTGAATAGTGCTATGGATGACTTACGTCAGCTGAGATCTGGGCCTCTATGTTAACGATCATTGCAGATTTTGCATCAGACAGAAGTAAGATGTCTCTCGAGTAAACCTCTCAGCACTGTTAAAGACTTTTATAAGTCAGACAAGCTCAGCCAAAACCCGCACTCCTATTTTTCTCACTTACATTTCTCTCCATCTTGATCTGGGACACGTTGTTCTGAGGGCTTATCTGCCAAGAATTCTTCATGAAGAAGCCAATGGCACTTGAGTATCGGTCCGCAGTGGGAGAAAACTTTCTGAAAGTGCATTTCACCAGCCTAACAGGCCCATCATAAATCTGGAAGCCACGGATAGGGAATGTCCTATGGAAGTTTCAAAATGAACAGAAATCCATTTTAGCCATGTGGGCTAGATCAGTGCTTTCCTCCAAAAGCACAGAAAGACATTACATTTGTATCTAGCAGTTACACCCTCTTCACGTTCCCTAAATCAAGATCACGCTGCTCTAGGCCATGAGGTGCTGAACAGCCTCATCCCCTTATAAGGGGCACCCAGCTCTCCCCAGCTAAGAGGACAGTGTGCAGTGGTTAAGTGAGTGATCACAGAAACAAAATCCCAGTCCAGAGCTGGATCTGGCCTCACCCCAGGCCCTTATGGCCAGTCAGCTGGGGCAAAACACCTTCAACAGCTTCGGTCAGAGAAATCCCAGGGACTGTAGGGCCAGTGTAGCGTCTCCTTTGCTACTTCTCCAGCCCAGACATAGGCATAGCTGGGGGACTGTTATATCAATCTGATCCCCCGCTGCCGTAATGGCTGCCACCAGCTGATTCAACTTAGAACAACTTGGATTTTCCTCTCCCCACAAGCTGCTTCAGGCATCATATGGTCATCCCCAAGAATATGGCCCATAATATTTTATAGTTGTAAGATTACATCTTCAGGGCCGGCCTGTGGAATATGGCCATGTTGCACAGGATGTCAAAAATCTAGGAGATGCCATTGGGGTCTCAGGTGAGTCTTGATCCCTCTTTTTTCCTGTTTACAGTACTGAATTCTTGTTACCCAGATGCTGTTTGATTAATGAATGGCCTACGGTACCTTCATAAAAGAGAATGAAGGGGGCCAGTAGAGAGATGTTTACAATTAATTTGTTCAGAAATTTAGATAAAGCTGGATTGCTCAAGCAACAGAAACAGGAAGCAAATGTGTACCCTCTTATCGATTATGGACTCCACAGCTGCATGCAGTGTTGTATTACATACAGGGAGATGCAAGAGTGAGAATCTCTCTTTGAATTTGACTGTAAGTGTCTAAAGCACCTACAACCTGGGATAACCAACTAAATTAAAATATAAAAAAAAATAGCACCCTTGCATATAGTGCAATGGGAAATCAGAGGTACATGTGGGAAAACCTAGTCCTTGATCCAGAGCTCACTGAAACCAATGGGCTTTGGGTCAGACCTTTACAATGCCACTGCCTGTGCTATAGCTATTCAGCAGATGGGACTGATTCTAAATACGCTTTAGATTTAGAATTGTATTTTATTTAAAGATGAGACATTGCGTCAGGTAGCAATAGTCCTTCTTTCCAGGTTTGCAGTTCCTACCAATAAACACAGGTTATTAAAAGGTGAACTCTGAAATGCAATGGAGCCTGATAATAGTTGCCTGATAATAATAGTGGCTCTAATTATTCTGGTTGTTCTGCAGAGATTCAATTTCATAACAATAAGAGATTCCTGGCTATACAGGTCTAAGGGCTAATTGCATGCAAGGCATGTTATAACCAACCAGCAAATACTCCATCTATTGTTACTGGTTGCTTTTCTAAAACATTCCTGTTTGTCATGAATGACAATTGTTTTGGAGTTTCTATTTTCTCAAGGCGTGAATAATTGTAGAAATATGTGGGGAGGTGCATTGACTGTTGGAGAGGGGGCTGTTTTCCTGTAAAGAGAGCTAACTTACAGTCCTAGAAAGAGAAGTGAGATCCTGAGTGACTTTTCTTTTGCTTTCTTTGTCAAACTGGGTCATATGTTGTTCAGACAGAAAGAAAGTAAATATACACCCACTAGAAAAGGAAAATCAAGGAACTGGATACTATTTTTCTTTTGTTTGGGGACTTCAGTGGGAGCTTTGCCTGTGTCAGGAATGAAGAATCAGGTACTTACTCAGTAAAGGATACGTCTATACTGCAATTAAACGCCTGTGTCTGGCCCACGTCAGCTGACTCTGGCTCAAGCTGCAGGCTATAAAATTGTACTATAGATGGTTGGGCTTGGAGCTTTGGGACTTTCCCCACCTCATGAGGTCCCAGAGCCCAAACATCCACACCAGACTTTTACAGCCCCATAGTCTAAGCCCCTTGAACCCAAGTCACCTGAAACAGGCCAGCCATGGGTATTTAATTGCAATGTAGACATACCCTAAGGTAGATCAAATATGTGCGCTAAAGTCTCTTTGGAGTTGGATGCGAAGGTTTATAGGCAGCCTTGTCTCCCCACCCCTTCAGTTCAAATGGAAATTATCCAGCTTTCCCTCTGATGCCACACTGGCATGTCTGGGTGCAGAACAATATTTACAATTGAGTTATAGTGTAACCAAGAGAGCCAATCAGCCCGGACACTGGCTGCGATTGTAGCCCTGAAAAACAGTTCTTGGTTTCTTTCAAACTTTCAAATCCACTCTCCAGTGACTGATATATTATGCAGAAAAATTACATCAAAGACATCCAGTTGTTAAAGCTTTCACCGCGTTTGTTTGGAGAATGGGTTTTATTTGGATATTCATTGGTTATGGCCTGTATAATAAATTTAAACATCCATTTACATTACCCTTTAGTAGCCACATTCATTTCAAAGACTTTTATTCTATCACATTTTTCTTTTGCTAATATCAAGGATAAATGCTAGATGAATAACCTACTTGTTTCTAGGTAGTGTTCTATATTCTCCATTTGCCCCTCTACCCCAGTAGCTGTTTTGTCCTCCCTGGGAGCCAACGTTGTTACTTTCTCCAACGAAGATGGAATGTGCAACTTCCAGGCTGGAACCCTCATCTGTTGGGAAAGTTCCATCACTAGAATCAGACAAAGAAAAATGGAAGGTAACTATGTGGCACAGTTCAAAAGAATAAATTAAGGAATAAGTTGAAAGAGCTTTTTAATTGCACTTCTGAAACGATCATTTTTAATCTGAAGAGATGCATCTGCAGGAATTAAAAAATAGACTTTAGAAATCAGCAAGTTAGTATTAAGCACCAGTAATAATGCTAATTCAGTGGTTCAGGCAACTACAGTTAGGTCTGATTTTTATATCGCCTCCGCCATTCTAAAGCATTTTACAAAGCATGAGCCAAACTCTAGTTCAGAATTAGAAAGTTACAAATTCTTTGAAAAGAGAAAAAACAAAAAAAAACCACAGCCAGTGTCTGATCCAAAGCTCACAGAAGTCAATGGAAAGATTCCCATTGTCTGCGATTGGCTTTGGATTAGGCTCTTAAATCACATTTAATCTTGGAGAAGTTTCTGGTTTACAGCAGAACAAACCTTTCCATTACCTGCAAGTAGTAGGAATGTGGTCAGAAGAACCACTCTACAACCACACTGAGGGCCTTTTCCTGCCACTTCTGCATGGAAATATACCAAAAGGTATGGACATTTTTGGTCTTGCCTTTACTAGAATGAATACAAATCTCCTTAGCATACACCAGAATGTTTAGTCTAAGCGTTTAGAATCTACAGCCCAAAAGGAAATCATCATCAGACATTATGACATATTTCCCAGACATGATAAGGCAAAGAAATTGAAATGCCATATTGCCATTTTCATTAATAGCTATTATGGGAGAGACCTGATGTGGTTTGGGAAAGACATGTGAGATTTTCTTGCATCTTAATGTGATCAGCAGGGAAGCTCTCTTCACCTTCCATTCTTTAACGTTTTAAATTGTGGAGAACCCTGAAAAACTCAGCATATTGAGAGAAATGAAGTTACCTAGCTAGAGTGAGTCCAATTCCATTGTCTGAAAACCTAGAAAAGAAGAAACACGAATGTGCAAATTACTAGGAATGTCTGATGTTAATTTGTCCTACAGACCCACTTATGTCACTAATGAGCAGAATGATATAAAACTGTAATTACAGTCACCTACCCACAGTTGTGGAAAATAATGTCACCACCTCTGGCCCAGGCCCCATGGTCGTTATTTTTAAAAGCGATGAGGCCATCAATTAAGGCAGGAACTCGTGGTTTTACAGGGTCAGCATCCTGATGTGGGCGGAACCTGAAGCAAGGAATCTAGTTATTATACCAGAGCAATGGGAAATATCCTTAAACGCAGGAGGTCCTGTCAGTCACAGCTAATGGTTTCCACATACTGAACTGATGGTTTCAAAGAAGTAATTTAGTTTCTATTTTCAGCTGAATTTATGTATTCTGGATTACATTCAAAACAATAGCTTCATTTTGGTACTGCATCTTATTGCAAGGCTGACACAGAATAAACATTAAGAGTGAAATTCTGGCCCCAGTGAAGTCAATGGAAAAGCACCCATTGATTTCAATGAAGCCAGGATTTTTCTCTCGGGGTGGATTTTCAGAAGGATCTACTAGATTTAGGAGCACACAGTAACATTTTCAAAAGCACCTGTCACTTAGCTGCTTTTAGAAATCCTACCCACAAGTCCCATTGACTTTCAATGGGACTTATGTTCCTAAATCACTTTGGCACTTTGAAACTCCCACCCTGCAAGAACAAGATGCCAACTGAAGATAATTAAGTGACATGCATGAGCTATCATTTCAGTCTTAAAGTGGGACTCCCATGTCTGAAAGCGTCACTAAGCATGAATCTATACATTTTCCAATCTCTTTCACAATATTTCTTGCCACACTTGCAGATTACTGAACACTGCCGAGTTTGGGAGAAACAAAGCCCCTTATTCTTCCCCTGTCATCTTCACATTCGGTTTCATCCTTCTGTAAACTCATGGGGCTGTATTGTCTCCTCTGTTTCCAGAATAAAGGGACCAAGGGAGGAGGGAAGCCACAGAAAGGGGAAGTGTCACTTCTCCTGCATTGTGGTCCCTATCCTTCAACTCCATGGGAGACTATCAGTGTTCTGTGAAGCTCACAATGTATACGCGAGGTGGAACTAGCCAGGACACAGCAGAAGAGAATGGCTGATCTCTGCAGCATTGCTCCACATAAGCCCACAGAAATCTAGTGGGTTAGCCAATGACATTAAGTACTCACTTTCCCTCTCTGTGACATGAGTCCCTGGAAGCTTTTTTCCCCCCTCATAAATGTATTAGCAAAAGGAGACACCCACGTGTGAAGATTATTGCAAACAGATTATGTAACCAATGGCTGAGATAGTGCCTATGATTTTGGGTACAAATTATGTTGTGAAATGTATTTTATCATCTAGATTTCAACTCAGTCATTGAGAACAATAGTTAATTCCATTCTTTTCAAGGACTCCTCTGCCAACATCTCAGAGCTCCAAGTGCACATTTAGCATTTTTTAAGCAATCCTACAAATGATTCAGCACACAGTTCTGAAATATTTGCCTCTTTATATCCCAGGTTGTGCGTCTATATTCCCAGGATGTTACATCCATAACAAGGTCCAGCAACCCGCTGAGTTTACTGCAGGGTCCTGAAAACACTTTTATCCATTCAGTATTTACTCACCTGGCATTATCTACAGTAAGATACTCTCGAGGATTTTCAGCACTAGCTTTTGTCGTCTTTACTCCTTTTCCTATAAACAAGCCAGCCTGAAAAATACGTAGGAGTTCAATTATTTGAACAAGGAGACCACACAGCACAAGCTAAAGAAGATCAAAGGGTATTATAAATGGAACACAAACATGGTGGCTGCCCATGCTTAAGGTACTGTAAGCCCTCTGCATGCCAGTGCTTTCCATCCCAAGAATTGGCCTCGGTGCCATTTGGATGTTGTCACATTATTACAGTGGCCTTCGTGTAATACGTCAAAGTCAGGGCAAAATACTACAGTGCTATGCCTATGCCCTTTACATGGTCATTTAAGTTGGCTTCTGAGCCAGAGCAAAGAATTTAAACTGCCTCACGCCAGGAAATAAAGCATTCCTGCTGGCCCCGGGGATACAATTTGAAAGAATAATGTTGCAGAGAGGGAACAGTGCTCCTGCTGAGAGGCAAGGCCTTAATTCCTCTTGGACTTGTAATTTCTCTACAATCAAAGCAGAACGTGATCCAGTGTAGTGAAGTTAAAGATTGCAATGCAGTGTTATTGCAGAGATGAACCAGCACATACATGGATAGAGTAAGATAAAGTTGTATGAAGTTCTCTTTATCTACTAAAGTATATCCTAATAAAACAAAAACAACAACATCCCCAATTTGGTACAGTAGTATTTGCCTCCTCTCCATCTGGAATTCTGAGCAATCATGAAAAAAGGATTCTTATTTGTAGATTCGGTCTTTATGCCTACAGTGCATTTAGGGAAAATATTTTCATGGAATTACCTTAAAGTGAGATTAAAAGTTATTGCAATTATTTTGAAAAAAAATGGCAGACCAGGATTTGGCCCTACTCCAGCTATTTTGCAGGGCTCTGGCCACACCCCTCCATACCCACCCACCCACTATTGCAGTAGAGAGTAGCATACAGCCTTCTGCCCTTTACACTACATCTACTGCTATGTGCCCTATGTCTATACTACATCTACTGCTGCATGCATTCCTCCGTGCTGTGTAGCACAGAGCAGCATACTGCCCACAGTCTCAGTTTGTCCATCTGTACAATAGGAATAATACCACCCATGTACATTGCAGAGATGTTGAGACAACTGTTTAGTCAGTGTTAGAACAGCACTCTGAAAGTATTTCTAGCCCATGTGATCTGAGAGCTACCTACAGTAAGTGCTAAATCTTATTACATTTGTGCAAATGTATGAAAATCTTTTACATGCCTTGAAATTAGAATGGACTCTGTTGTTGTAAAATATCCCCAAGGGAGTGAACTCAGCCTGTGCCTCTGGGTATTGTCCCTCAGACTGTCCGGTTGGAACCCGGTGGAAGATGTACCATATCCCAACATCCTAAAACACAACAAACAGGTTGGGACTATGGGGCAGTACAATAAATTCTCAGACCCTATAGTATTTAGCTTTGCCAGCTGCACCAATTAAATATATGGAATCAAATTTTCAAAGAAAGTTCTTACACAGCCTGCAAAATGAGCATGCACCACTTTGTGCATACAAAACCAACACATCTGTCTACACAAGCTTACTCCACTTGCATGTACAAGTGCTCATCTGGGGACATACCTGTGGATTTTGCATGCACATATATTGGGGGTATGAAGGAGAAGAGTAGATGAAATTTTGGCTTAGGGAACATGCCATTAATCATACACATGATTTGCATGTATAGCTGGGGTTCCAGTTTTATATTAAACATTATTATTATTATTATTATTATTAATAATAAATGCGGTGGTCACCATTAAAGAGTCAACATTTGCCAAAAAAACAAAAACAAACACCCACACACCACACACACTTTTTTCCTGTTTTACATAAGGGGAAACTCTGGTATCAAATATCAATTCTGTGCACATGGATGATCTCTGGACACAAACAGAATGTTCTAGTTCACAAACAGTCATATTGTACCAGGCCAATAACTACCTAACTGCCTTTGGCCTTATGCAGCAATAGGCATCCAGATTGTACGATACATTAAAAACGTGATGCCTTCCACACCAATGGCATCAGTAAGTGGTGCATTCATGTGGATTGAAGGTGATATATGGCCCCTGCTGTTTAATGATATTACCTGAGCACCAGCTGCTGCATTCTCTATCAAATTGTTGTTTGGGTTAGCAATCCAGAATGTGCTGACAGCCCTGAAAATGAAAATAAAATTAAATTTAAAAAAAAAAAAAAGATCCTAAGGAGTAACAAACCAGGAAGGGCTAAGCTTTTATAGCATTGCATTTTAGCCACCACACTTCCTTTGATTTTAAAACTCCATACGTATTCTTCATGAAAAATAAAAGCCATGATGTCAGACATGTTCATTTATGGAGCTACATACTGGAAGTTATATGAGACTATTCACAAAAATCTGTGCTCTGTTAAAAGCAAGTTAAGTTAACCTGAGGTCATTTTTTCAAGAATTTGCTAGGGACAGAATTAAATCGCTATGGAAAATGTCTAAAAAATGACCTTCTGTTCCTCTATAGATCTTGGAGTAAGGGAGGAAGGTCTAAGTCCCTACAGTTTTATGATCCATTCAGAAGGATACCAGAATAAGTATCCTGTGCAAGCTGCAAACAGATTATTAATGGGATTAAAGAGCAATACTAATTCCTTTGCTCAAATTAAGGACACTATCAAGCAGGAGGATTTATGGTGGCACAGACAAAAGCTAGTTATATTTATGCAATTATTGTTTAAGTAAGTAACTTGTGATGGACAATGTATACCACATGTAAGAGTTCTGTTAATTTTTTTTCCCTATTTACTCATAGCAGCTAATTTGATCATTTTTAATCAGAAAATTCTAACAAACATTTATTTCTGAACCATCCTATTACATTTGTAGTATATTCATGCTCATGGGAACAATCCTAAATCAACAGGAATTGGATCTGATGGTTTGCAGGAATGGCCCAGATACCTGCAATATACCTGTGCTAGCCACAAAAGCAGCCTTAGTATACTCACAGGAGTAATCCCAATGAAGTCAATGGGATTACTTGTGTGAGTAAAAATTAGCAAGATGTGGCCCTTAAATTCTATCCTGGAAAAGTACAGGGGTCCTGGGCTAAACTACACTCTCATGAGCAACCCTAGCTGAGTCAATGGGATCATATTAGTACCCATATTAAAATGGACCATTTCTTCAATTTGGAGGTGTACTTGAGCCACCAATAGTAATGATTTTTTTCCCCTCTGCGCAAAGTGCAACTAAACATGGCTAATTATAATTTATGCTAATCTTTACATTTGATCCCCTAATGTACTCATGTGCTAATGGCTAATTTACTCTAGATGCTATGATCCAAAGACATCTATGAAGTCAAAAAAACTCCCTTTGAAGTAAATGGGATTTATGTCTGCTTATGCCAGGCTGAAGTGAGCCCAATTTATCAGACAGATTTCATGGAGCCTTGATTATCCCAATTAAAAAGGATTCAGAGATGAGCAAGATACTATATTGTGTTTCTCTCTCTCTCACTAGAAAACAGTGACAGGAATGGAATTCAATAAATATTAATCGACTGAGATTCAGGTCTCTATTAGCAGAGACCTCTACGAGTCTTCACCCTCAACACACTTTACCTAGTAGCGAATATTTATTTAAAAATAGAAAATTACAGTAGAAGCTAAAATTTGTCACAATCCCAATAGCAGCATGCGTCAAACTTGGGAAAACAACCCACTCTGTAAACACCTTAGTTTCACCTCAGTATCATAATTTATTACTTTCAAGACCAGATGCAAGATGCTATATAAAAGTGAAGACCTATTATACTCATTTAGGGCTTACATGCAGTCGGTGCTTGGTATAGGTACATAATTCCCATAGACATTGCTACGCATTGCAAGGCACATGGCTTCATTGCGGTCTGAAGGCAAGATTGTTCCAGGCTTGGTAAGGAGACCCAAATTGTGGTAAAATGTATTGCGTTGCTCCAGCCCATCTTCAAGGAAAAAACAGTGACCCAAAGTATCATAGCCAATAGTATCTTTCACCTGAACCAATTATACAAAATGTGGGTTACATGTTACGTACAAACAAAGATGTGGTTTTTAATATTGATAAACTTCAAAAATCTTTAGGACCAATTTTGCCACCCTCACTCACATTGAATGGTACTTTCATCTGTGAGTAATCCTGGAACTAAATCCAGAGTAAGGTATACTCAGCAAGGGTGAACTAATTTGGCCCTTACTACATTCAGGGCCTGATCTTCCTCACATTGCAGTCAACAGCAAAACTCCCATTACACTTTAATTTGAGTAGGAGCACATGCATAATTAATAGAAAATAATACAATTCTAGGTTTGAAACTGTACTGGAGTCTATGTGAGAATATTTGATACAGAACTATGGTATTTATCAGCATGAATGTGTTATTCATAGATACTCTAGATTTATTTGAGATACTTCTCAAGTTGGGGGGGGGGGGAAGATATTCAGTGTTTTACTGCAGAATAATTTGCACTACTAATTTCAATAAGATGTTTCGCCTGCATTCTCTGGTTATTAATTCTCCTAATATTTGCAGAGGTTGCATGGAGGTTGTAATCCATCGTCTCCACCTTCTTAAGATTAACTGGACACGTGCACAAAAATATTTCATTAAAACATACTTTGACCGAAGGGACTTAGCATAAGCCTGCTTTGATGTACAGAATTACAGTGACTATTTCTAAAATTTGTCTTCATAACTGAAAATACTAAATCAGACCGGTTAAAATACAGACTCTTTTTTGCCAAATCTTATTTGACAGGTTTCAATAAAACTTAAGCTAACGCTATACTTTAAATGATGTCAGCACATTTACTTGCTCCTTATACAAGCAAAAATTCCCACTGACATCAATTTGAGTAATGTCCATGTAAAGACTGCAAGACTAAATAATATGAACCTACTTGGTTTCCTCTAGGTGCAGAGGGCTAGTTAAACCAGATACAGTATGTGAATCTGGGAAAAAGGATGATCATCATTGTAAGTATACTTGTATTCAGTATTCATCTGCTGTATACAAGTATACTTACAGTATATGAATCTGGAAAGTAATATGATAATTATATGGTACACACTTATAATTGCAGCTGACAGTCTGTATGGGTATCGTATTGCCAATTCCCACTGGCATTCATTTTCCCCTGATAATCAACTCTCTAAATTGGAATCAGCAGCTTTTGTATCTGTTTCAATGAGATGTCTAGAGAGCACTTAATATACAGGCTAACAAACAACAAAAAACCCCACTAATCTACTGGCTTCCAAAAACTGCAGTCCACTGAAAATATTCCCACTCAGAATTCAGGAACACATGCTCAGACTGAGAGGGTCAGTTGCCACAAGACTGACCAATCTAGAAGCAGTGGCACTGAGGAGCGTGCTGGTCAGTTCAGTCTTGCTAATAGAGACAGCTAAGCCCATTTCTGAGCTAACATGCCACATGTCTTTGCCAACCTCCTAAAAATGGTAATGCTCTATCTAAATATGTCCTTTAGTGTGATGGGTAGGAGCAGTGCTGAGGATGCTTTCAGTCAGCAGTGGGCTAAGGAATAAACACATAAGACCAAATACTCCTCTTTGGAAGAAAATAATGAACAAACAATAAATCTCTCCATGCCAGAAAGACAGAATTTCAATTACATCCTTTGATTCTCATGGATCTGGCTGAGGGTTGCAAACTTGGATTTTAGAAATGTGGTGAATGAGGAGCCAAAAGCTGGCCCTGGGTCTTATTTTATTTTTAATCCAGGTGATTTGTTCTGGCTTCAAAAAAAAAAAAAAAAAGACAGGAGCTCCCTAGTAACTTTCATATCTGAAACGACACTGATCACCCACCTAACTGGGATTAGCACTGTTTAAAGATCATTTATATTTGCACTGAAAAAAAAAATCAGGGTTAAAAGAAAATAGGCCAAAATTATGATTGCAGGACTGATTATCCTGGTATATCCATTAACATATATTACAGATAGAAGCCAAAGGTTTGGAAAAGAAGTACTACCTAACACACTGTGATATTAGGGGTAGCAGACTGTTGTATGCTTAGGAATGAAACTCTGTCCACTCAGCCTTGTGCTCCAGTAGCGTTTCCAATATCAGATAATTAGGATGCCTCCAAACACTGAATTATATATAGCTCAGCAATACAATATAAGTGACCTTCATGCACTGCAACTTTATACAGTAATGACTACAAGGTTCGGTGGCATGTGTTGTGCATGTCAGTGAAGCAGCAGGCATGTCACAACCTGCTTTTCAGCTGTGATAAGTAACCTAAACTGTGCTGCAAGGCTGTTGACTTGTGATTTGGCACAGTCATGGCACACCCAAAGGCTAATATCTGAAATGCCTTTCATCTCATTGACAAGTACACAATTGTGCCACAAAATGCTGCATCCCACCTCATATTTTGTTAAGTGATCCAGTTTGTTCATTCACGGTAGCATAAAACTGGGGAAAAACCCTGTATCAAAGTTTCTCTGCTCCGAACTCTGAAGCATCACAACATTAGGCCACATTAACATGCATATTATATTTTTATATTTATTTATTTATATATATATATATATATATATATATATATAAACATATTACTCAGTTGTTCATGCACTGAGATACATGTTCCCTTCTGAAATCTCAGATTGGTCTGAGAGGACTAGTTACAGATTTATTTTTATTTACTGCACTGCAACAAAATGATTTCATTCACAGATTCAGCTAGTACATTTATTTACTCATTGATTTGTGGACTCATTGCCTTTGCAAACCCATACGCTATCCCCTGCAGGACTAGATTTTGCATTTGGGTTTCTAATTTAGTTGACATATGTCAAATCTCATAGTCAGTAGGGAGTTGTCTGACTACACTTTTGACAAGTCTCAGGAGCACAAGTTATTCCAGTTGGGTCAAAGGTCTAATATAAATAAATGATCATTTTGTGAGGAAGGAAAAGGAAGACACTACTTATTCCAACACAAACACTTAAGATATCAGGAAGTGACAATCAACCCTTTCTGAAGGAGATCTGGACAATGCAAACAGATCCTCAGGCCCATAGAGGGTGGTTTCAGCCCCTTACACACTTACAAGTACAGTACCAAATGGGCACATACTGCAAAAGCAGTACTAATATATACCTGTGTTCTAGCTGGCAGCAGCCTTATGTACAGGGGCAAGAATAACGTTTCATGAAGAGTGCATGGGGTCATGGATAGATCAGGGTGGGGGAGGATTATGACTAAACACGGGTAACATGACCCACAAGTACTTCCCTGCCAGTGGGGCCTCTCTTCAGCACACCATGCCATTTCATGGGTGGGGTACAGAGAACATGGAGATGCAGTAGAGAAGTTTCCTGAACAAATCTTGGCACTTTCTTTGTTGGGCACACATTTTCTGGTGAGCCCCTTTCCACAATGACTTCTGCCAGAGAGTTTGACCCAAAGCCAAAATTACCAAGCTCTGTTGGCTTTGCAGCGGGCATTTGGGCCCTTCTTGCTCACATGTCTTTCCTCTTGGTTTTATGAATATCTTTGGATTAGTCTAACATTGTTCCTGGCTTTAACTATAGCTCTTGATTGTATCTCTGTTGCAAATTCCAAGGGTGGTAACTTCACCATGTGTTTGATGAAGACAACAGTTACCCAGTGAAAGTTCCACGCTATCACAGATTGCTCAGAACAATCTCATCATGATTAATTATAAACATAATATCCAGAACTTGAAATTTCTTTCAACTAGTAAGGCCACTATAATGTCAATTCTAAAATTGAACTATTTCAACAGATACACTAGAAAAAATTGTCATGCTTCAAAAATACTTAATTGTATGGTGTTAAAGCATCACAGGTCATATTACACATTTTTTTAACATTCAGTAGTTTGTCAGTAAAATGTATCTCTTACCAGAAGGCCATGTGTTCCATGTATGGCAACACACCTAGAGAAACAGTGGTGTATGGCCAGATTATCAAGGTAAGTAGGCGATTCATATCCTCCTTTCTCATCTACGTCTCCAGTCAAGTGAAAATGAATAGGATAGCTGCCTAGTATTTGCTGCCCCATGTTTTTTAATTCCACTCCTGCCATATGAACGGAGGTAAAATTCCTTTGTATCTATTGAGACAAATATAGACCTAAGGAAAAAATTTGCAGTACAAGAGTGCGACAGCAAAAACGAAACAAATTTTCAAACAAGGAACAAAGTGCTTGATCCTGCAAAGTGCTCATCTGCTCCCATTGACTTCAGTATAGGATTAGGCCCAAAGGTTGCATCTTTCTACATATGTCTCAACTTCCCAAATACCAAATGGGTCGTGGTGTCCAAAATGAACAGTAAATGAACCATTTATAGCATTTATTCCTTGCAATATACACACTTATGTAATAGCTATAGAAAAAAAAAATACTACTGCCAGCTAGCAAAGAGTCATATTTAACTTCTTTATGGTGCCACCAAAAGTCTATATTTCCTGGTAGCTACATCTCGATCTAGCCCAATAGCATTTGATTTTCTGCATAGCCCCATTAATTTCACCACCTGACCTCACTGAGGCTACTCTGATTTACATCAGCTGAGGGTCCATCCTGTTATTTTTAGGGAAGGGGGAAAAGAGAAAAACCTCTCCAAAAACCACAGTGGCCCAGATTGTGAGCGGGACCTGCATGGCTGCACAGAGGTAAAGCTCTAGCATGATCCTTGTTCCCTTGAACAGCTGCCCAGGGGCCACTCACGATAGTAGACCTTCTGCTCTGGGAAACACAGGGAATACTTGCTCCTGCTATCCTACAGAGATTAGGACACTAAAAATGAAGAGGGATATGAAGGTGGGGTCATGACACACCCCACCACCACATGGGCCTGTGAAGCAGGGTTGATGCCTTGGGGGAAAGCAGTGAATAAAGCAAACTGTGCCTCTGGAGGGAGTAAAGTCTCCTTTTTGGATAGTGTAACTTCACAATGACCCCTACTCAGGGCTATGGCTTACAAAAACCAAACGAACCCAGGGGAGGATAGAAGTATATATTCAACCTTTATATTAGAGGTGAGCAAGAGGGTGTAATTTCATTGTGGATCAAGTTTTGCAAATAGCTCAATAACCTTCGTAGTATTCTCTCTCATTACACACAAATACATACTTGCTGTACCTGGGAAAAATATGTAACTGTAGTCATTTTACATTACTCATGTATAAAGTTGGATAGTAAATAGATATCTGAAGTTGAGAGAGAGAGAGAGAGAGAGAGAGAGAGAGACAGAGACAGCACGCGCGAGTCACTTACTTTAATCTGTCCTCCAAATGTGTCATAGGAGAAAAACTGGCATTGATTTTGTCCATAACAAGAGTCCTCCATTTCTCCTTGAATAAGTATATTTCTAGTCAGGAGACCAACTTCTGCCCTCATATCGATGCCATCTACAACTTCCCCAATATGAAGATAAAGTGGGCTGCCTGTGGGAAAAAAAAATATATTTAAATGTAACTAAGTTTATGATCTTCATTCACCACAGTTCTAAACACATACACAATTTTCTAACAAGATTCAATCAGTCATTTTACTTATAATGAATTTCTATGTGTTTCACAACTGTGAAGGGTCTGATCCTGCAAGTGCTGAGCACTTCTGTTGAAATCAATAAGCAACCAGCCAGCAAACACAGGTAAGTAGTCTCATTGCCTTCAATGGGCAACACTCTCTCTTGTTTAAACTTGCGTGCCTAAAGTATTTGCAGGACTGGGCCCCAATTTTGCAAACTTCAGCTAAAGAGAAGTGAAAAATATTTTTTGCACAGAAATAGCTTAAGAACATATTTCATACCATCAATCTTCACTTGATTACTTTTACATTCAGGGCAAGGAAGGAGATTAAATTCTTCAGCTTGATGCATGGAATAGTCAGTGCTAGCAATGACTATCCTATCACCAGGTAACCAACTTGTAACCTCATCCACTAAATTAAGAATTATGCCTTTGGACACTTTCACTCTAAATCCATTATGAGGAACCCCTAGGGGGAAAAGAAAAAAAAAAGACAGTCAGTAGTTCTTTACTGTTGTGTACCAGTGCATTTTGGATAATTGCAAAGAGTATCTATTTAACCAATTTTAATGAAATAATTCAAGGTCTCATATCCTTTTATGGGACATAAAGACTGTCCCCAATTGTTATTTCATGACAATGTTGGTCTATGATCCCCTTGCATCTGACCAAGTTCTATAATATTAGTCTAAATTAGTTCAGATTTTAATGGCAAAAGAAAAGAGCACACTACACCTTTTTCCCATCCACTGAAAGCAGTGACTCTAAAATTGATTCCTTCATAGGTTTGAAAATCTCTTCCTGCTGTTGCTAGCCCAGTTGTTCCACTCCCTTGATACTGTTTTCTATCTTCTGTTGTTGAAAACTGACCACCTCCAAGGATCCCAACCAGAGCCCATGGCTGCCTGAGTAAAATCAAGAAGAGTCTGATCATATTGACAGAAATACACCCTGTACCCTACAACCTTGAAAGATCCTTTGTATGTAGAGTCCCTGTTACAGAAAGTATTCTTAAAATAAAGCAAGCCTGGATTCTATAATAGTCTCTTATACAGCTCCCTTAATGATGGTTTTATTTTATACACCAGTGGCTTGAAAAATATTAATGTTTCTTATTTACAGAAGTTTGATTGCTTTGATCTTATTAGTACACTATGCACATGGGTATGAGTTTATATATAGTTTGGTGATCATGCTTGTTAAAAGTAATGTTGAATTGGAAAACCCCCTTAGATGATAGGGAGTTACTATTACAATCTGCAGCTGACAGCTGTCAGCTGTTAGGAAAGAGGCCCAGGAGCTGTCCATGGTGGTGCTACAGGTTTCCAACGCCTTCCTGCCACATGTCCAATAATAAAAAGCTTCAACCCTGGAACACAAACACTCTCCACAAGGACAGGAATATGGTGTCTGCCCGCACTGGAAAAGCCTGATCCGGGCACTAGAAAAGTTAGTTCTAGCCCGGTGTCCCCCCTCTCTTTGGCTGTCACACACTAGTGCTGACCGCCCGCAGAATCAGCAAACCTGGGGCTAGCTGGCGCTTAGCTTGTGTTGTGATCCCATGTGGGCACGTGGACTAGGCTACAGCAGATTAAATATTCTTTGCCCAGAGGGCGAGGAGTGAAGGTTTGGGGCTCGTGCAGGATTTCTGCACGGGACTGGAGCAAATCTCCACGCGAACACACACACACACACACACACACACACACACACCCCGGGTCTCACCTGTACCCCAGATGCAGGATGTGTTTGCTATGAAGAAGCTCCTTGAGGAGGAGTCGGGTCTCCAGAGTCAAACTCTTCGCTGCCGAGTCTCCTACTGCGGCTGCCACCACCTTGCCCGGAGCTTGGGTGGCCAGAAACTCCCGCAGCCTCCTGCTCTCATCGGCCAGCAGGTGCGTGTCAAAGCGACCAGCGGCCACCACCTGGGCTGTGTCCGCATCAATGATCCGGATGTTGAGGCCCCGGCTGCTCCAGCGCTTCTCGGACTGGTAGGATCCATAACGGAGCCCGCCGGCGTACAAGGTTTTGTCCAGCAGCGTCCAGGAGCGAGGTTTTCTGCCGTGTAACTCCAGGGTCCCCCCTCTGTCCACCCCGAGGAATTTCTCTCCGTAGCTCTCCACCTCCGGCCCCTCGTTGGCCTTCCCATACAGCGAGATGGTGGCCCGGGAGCCGTAGGGGCACCGCTGGGAGCCAATGTGCAGCGCCCCGCCATCCTGAATGAGGATGTAGCGGGCCCTTAAGGCGATGGGCTGCTGCCGATCTGCAAACACCAGCACCCCTGAAAGGGAAGTGGGGAGATTCGCACGTGGCGCCAGCGACTCGTGCCCCGCTTTCCTGGCCACAGGGCAGCCCGGCTAGCAGGGCGCAAGCCCCCTTTGGCCACCGGCGGGCCCGGCGTGGCACACAGGCTCATGGAGGCTGCAAGCGGACGGGACCACTGCAGCTCTCCCCGACATGCCAGGACATTGCTCCGATCCCCAACCCCCACATACAGACTACCGGAGACCTCGGGTAAGGCTGTGAGCCGGCGGGAGCCCAGGTTTAGCGTCCAGTGACCCACCCCCTTCCTTGAGGGGACCGTCCCAGCGGGTCAGGCCCCTGCGATTCCCTGGGGGTGCCTGCCGCAAGCTCTGGCCATGCCCGGCTGCAGCTCTCCCCCCCGGCAGGGCTCTGAGCGGCCGGCCAGGCTCAGGGGGAAGGCGGGCGCCCAGCCCCTGCCGGCTCCTTACCTCCGTCCTGAATGCGCAGCGAGTGGAAAGTCGCGGAGCTCTCCAGCCTCAGGGCCGCCCCGCTGCCGATGACCACGGAGCGGCTGCCGTTGTGCCCGGGACGCCAGGGCGCCAGGTGCGGGGCGCGCTCGGGACACGGCCCTGCAACACACAGGCGCACACGCCGGTTCAGTGCAGCCCGCCGCGCTCCGCCCGCAGCCCGACTCCAAGCCCAGAGGATACGCACCTGTTGCGCTGGAGCTCGCAGGGGGCTCCGGTTCCCGAGGGGGCCGGGCCCAGACGAGGAGACGGGCCGGGAGCAAAGCCCTTGGGAGCAGGATGCCGCAGCACTGGCGAGACGCCCCCGGAGGCTCCTTGGTCGCTCTCGGACTCGTGCGCCCAGGGAGAGCCGCGGTTCCATCCGCCACAGCGGCCGGTCCTGGAGCCCTGCCCGGCCCGAGCCCGGAGCAGCAGCAGCAGCAGGAGGCGGCGGCGGCGGCACCTGCTGCCCAGGACAGAGCATCCCCCAGGCGAAGGGGACACCGGCTGGGATGGGCCCGCACGTGGCGATGGACGCTCCGAGCCCCAGAGAGAGACACACACACACGCCGAGACACGTCACTCAAAGCATTTTATTCCCACCGGCCCCCCCAGGGGCAGCCACCTGTGGACTAAAGCGGCGCTGGGTAAACGCTTCCCCGCCCCGCAGGCACGTGGGCTCCGGCGCAGACACAGCGACGTCCCCCGGCAAAACCCGGCACCGGACAGAACCCGGCGACAGCCCCGCTCCAGCCCGGCCGCCGCGGGGCAGAGCCGCCAGAGGAACAACGGGCTCCCAGCCGCTTACCTGTCCCCGGGTGCTATCCGCCACAGCGGCTAGGCAGGGCTCCCTTCGCTGCTCTAAGGAGCGGGCAGCCCCCCTCGGAGACGCGGGGCTCTGCAGCGGACCAGGGAGAGCCCGCGGGCGCTAAGGTGAAAGCTGCTCCTGAGCGCCGGGCTGCTTCTCCACGCCCCAGCCTCCCTATTTATAGCCCATCTCCCGGCCTCCGGCGCGGCCCCCGCTGTTTACAGCCGCGGAGCCGCTGGCTCCGCCCACCCCGGTGACGGCGGCTCCCCAGCGGCTGGCGCCCAGATGCAAGGAGCCGAGCCGAGCTCCCGCCGGCGAGCCTCCATCCCCGCCGGGGCCTCTAGGGGGCGCGCGCCGGGCATTCGGCGCGCACGTGGCCGGAGCTGTCAGGCGGCTGGAAGGAAATCCCTGAAATCCCGGGGACTGGGAGAGAGGTGCACAGTCCCTGCTAGCATCACACTGTCCCCTACGGCTTGCAGCTGCAGCCTTTGCTACCTTCGGTGAGGTTCACACGGCTCTGGAGATCAACAGAGGGAACGGGGGACTTGGACTGCCTCTGTCCTTCGCAAAGTACAGTCTTCCCCTTAAGGGGGGCATGAGCTATCTGGGGCCCCAGATCCTCGGCAGGGAGCTAAACTTTCTGCAGGGAAATTGGTAGAGGAGGTGAGCAGTAAAGGGAAAGCTGTTGCCAGGCACACAGGCTGGGAAATCCCAGTGCCCCAGGCTACACGCTTAAGGAGTGAGGTATGTTCCCCTTCCTACCCTAAGCAAAGGTTGTGGGCAAAGTAGGTGGAAATGCCTAGGACCAGATTTGGATGGCTAAGGATAATTTAGAGAGACAAGGTGGTGAGGTTATATCTTTTATTGGACCAATTTGTGTTGGTGAGAGAAAAGTTTTGGAGCTTAGAGAGAGCTCTTCATTTGTCAATCTTGCAAAATCAGTCTAATTAAATCAGCCTCACCCTTTTCTCTGGGATGTGTAGCCAGAGGGCAGCTGGGAACAACTATTTGTTTAAAGAAATCTAATGGGGAGGACTGAGAACAAGAATGCACGAAAATCACAGGAGGTAGGATACCACTGCTCTGAGGCTGAGACACCCATGGAGAGGTCATCTGTCGCACAACAGTCACTGTAATGCTATAAAAGTACCTTCAGGGGGTATTCCAACAAGTCTTGGGCCTGATCCAATGGGCTTTGGATCAGGTCCCTTGCTCTTAAATGGTCTGCTCCTGCTCCCATTGATTGCAGTAGTCTTTAGACTGGAGTAAAAAGTCCATTTCAGATTCCAATTTTTTTCTGAATCAAAGTAATCAGTATTTCTTATGCTGTTAACTGCAGCATGAAAGACCAGAGATTCTGCCAGGCAATGGGTAAATATATTAAAGCACAGATTTGTGGCCACTCAGCTGATTCATTCCCTCATCAAATCCCACACTACCCATTTAAAAACCATCACTCCAGAGGAGAGGGACAGCTGGAAGTGAGGAGGCAAATATACCAGCCACAGATACCACACAGAGCCTAGGCTAAAGGGAAGCCCATTGTGCAAAGCCATAAGTGCTGCTGATCACAAACAGCAAGGGAAGGGAGATACATTCATGTGCCATCATCTGGTCACACTGTTTCAATCTGTTGCCTCAATTTTATTTTGGGGCAAGATTTCTTCTGAGGGAGAGGTCAGGACCAATTAAATTGTTTGTAGATCTCTGGAGTCTGAATTCACTTATTGTAAATGTGCAGAATTTCAAGTATAAGAGAACTAGAACTTATTTTCCATAGGCATTTATCCAAATGTTCATTGCATCCCCTGACTGTCTTATTCACCTTCAACTAAAATGTTCATTCTAGAGGAAAATAAAGTTTAATAGACTGACAAAAATAAAAATAACAAGTTGAGAAATTATATTATATATTATATGCCAATACATCAATACTGGAACTAAATGTATTAAAGGCTTGGGTTATCACTAAATGAGGCCCCCAGCCTACACTTGCCTTAAGGTCCTATGCAACAGATTTCAGTGGAACTTTTGCCAGAGGAAGAACTGCAGGCTCAGCCTTTAAATCTTTATCCATATGCTTGTGGAGATCTCCAGATTCTTATATTATTTAAGTAATTTCCAAAAGCGCTCTCTCTCTCTGTGGTGTTAGTAGCAGCACAGCTATCATGATTTGATTCTTTTCCTGAGGAAAAGGTTGCCTTGAGGTGAGCAATTTAGAGGTAATTTTCTCCCAGCATTGAAAAGTTCCTAACTGGCATATGGGCAAAGCTGTGGAACAAATTAGACTAGAAACATCTCTATGCTTTTCTGAGAATCCACTTCAGAAATATTTAGGAAAATGAGCTGAGGCTTATTACTATCCGAGAGCTGACACTGAAGAGGTGAAATGGGGCTGATTTCACCCTTGACAAACCTCATTTTCAGGATTATTTTTCTTTTTCAAATAAACTCCAATTAAAGTTTACACAATACTCTTCAACTACTCAAGATGCTTTCTCAACACAAGAACATTTCCAACCATGCAAATATCCTCACACCTTCACACAGGAAGATAGAACATCCTGTCTCATCAGCCTTTCCTAGCAAAAGTACCTCATTTTGCTGTTACTGTTACTCTTTTTTTTTTTTTAGGCTAATCAGTAGTAATCCATCCTGGCAAAAACAAAATGGGTCATGCCACTCTTTCCTAATGGACTACCTGATATTAGGAAACTTTAACGTTTCAAGCCCCAACATGTTGCAATAAATGTAATATTTTTCATAAAAATTTTAATTGGATTGACTGGGATCTAGTGAGGTCTCATTTAAAGGGAATGACAAAAAATAGCTGATTCATGACATAGACAATTTGACTAATTCATAGATTCATAGATTCATAGATCTATAAATTAGTCAAATTGTCTATGTCATGAATCAGCTATTTTTTGTCATTTTGACTAATTTGACTAATAGTTTGTTCCCACAATGACCCTGACTTTCTTCTGGCAGTAGACACAAAATTCACACAGGAATGAAGGGGTGGTACTTCCTGTGTAAGCGCTTTCCTCCCTGGTAAACTCCCTCTGTGAATGATATCCTGTTTCCTTAATACTGCTCAGAGGGTGGAAGGAAAAGCAGGGTCAGTTTTCACCAAGTAGTTCCCATGGCATAGTTTGAACAAAAGTACCCTACCTAAAGCAGTCCCTGTTTCTACAACACAATCCAGTCTGTCTACTTCAAATAAAAACTGGATGCTCAGGACTGTTTTCAAATGCACACACTACAGATACACATTAGCATAAAATATATAAATGGTTTGGACGACATATGTGTATGTATCTATGCATACACATTACATATATACATATACATATAGAGAGAGAGAGGAGAGAATTAGTGTTTTGACCTCTATGTTGTTTTGAGATTCTTTTTTAATATTTCTTAATTACATAGATATAAAATCAGAAGCTACAGAAAAGCCAATAGACTGGTTTACCAGATAGGGATGGCAATTGAGATTTGTCCACATCTGGTTTTAAATTCTACCAACAGGGGTCACCCTTGCACATGATTAGCATACTCAGGTCCTAATATGTTTCAGATCATCTCTCAGGAGCCCTTTTCATGAACAATACTGAGTAAGTCTTATTCCAGGATTTGTACTGAATTAGCTGCTTGCAAGGATCACTTAAACGACTATACTTGCTATGACTGCCGGTTTAGGCTGGAATGGGTCAAAGCAGGAATCCGTTTCATATGAATTCATATATAATGTGATACTTTATCCTGAAAATGGATAACATGAGGCTCCAACTTATATGCCACCATTAAAACACAACATATTTTCAATAACTAAATATAAAACTTGCCTCTTCCCAACTGCAAATGCTACTGAGTATTCTGTGCTGATATTTGTTTTCTCAACAAAAGTTATATTACTTGCATCTCTCTGAAGGCAAATACATTCAGTTTAGTCTTGAGAAAATCAGAATACATCAAAGTATTTCAATTTGTTCTAATGGCTTAAAACCTTTAGTACAACCTCCTCCAGAAATGCTTTGTATAATATACAACAAATTAATGTTCATTATTTGTATTAAAGTAGCACTCTGAGACCCGCAACAGAATTGGGGAGGTATTGTGCTGGACACTGCACAGCCATAACATTCCCTTTAATGGCTCTTGACTTTCAGAGGTGGTCTTCTAACAGAATGGCACTCAACCTTTCCAGGCAACTGTACCAGTTATCCTGTCAGCCATTGACCTCCACATTCTGCATCCAGAATCTTTCTAGCATCCCTTACTCTGCAGCCAGCAAATTCTCCTTTCTCCTACCTACTACCTACCTACCTTAATAGGATCCCTTCCTACTAGATTTTGAACATCTTCATCTCCCACTAAAGTCAATATGGAAATTCAGATGATCGGCATTTCACAGGAGATGCTTCGCAATGCACTTTGCAGGTTTGGGCGTTTAGTGATGAACACTGGATCAAGGCTTTGCAGGGCCGCAGTGAGACTCCTATAACCCTCTCCTACTGGATTCTGCATGATCCTGTCTGCTTGTAGCAAACTATCAGCACAGCAGGCCAGATTGCAGGAGGCTGGTTTACAGCAGCCCATGCTCCACTGTGGGTTATAGGTCAGACAAGGGAATGAGAAGCGGGCAGCAGTGCCAGAACAGAGGCAGAATGTCAAGCCTTTCATTGAGGGGCTCATCCTATAACCCCTGCCATTAACTCCACTGAAGCCGGTGAGTAAGCATTGCAGGATCGGGCCTTATGGTGTGGGAGGAAATGGAAAGAGGGGAGAAAGACGGGCAACCAAGTACTAATCAATGGCAAAAGTTGGAAGCACCGGCACTTAGAAGCCACCATTCTAACATGTATCCTTAAGTTCATTGGTGAAACAATTAAACATCATTGGTCACGTGAGGCTGGTAAACATAGATGCAAGCAGAAAATGTCAAGAACACAGGAAACGTGCATTCTCCCTATATACCTACCGCTTTGTTTCACTTCCGACTTAAGCAACAGTCTCCTTCTTTTAAGCATTTGCTTCTTTAGCAGCGAGAAGACTTTGGATTTCTGGGCTTCAGCCAATACCCCCATGTCGCTGAGGAGCTTAAGCATGCGGTATAGCAACAGTGGCTTCTGTTTGGATTGCAGCAGCTTGAGAGGGTTGACCTGAATTTGGGGTGGGTTGACTTCCTTATCATAGTTATGAAACCGAAATATTCTCCAAGCATGTTTAGGTCCAAAGGCATCCATGAAAACATATCTGTAAAGCTTAAGGAGCATGTCACAGGATACCTGCTCTTCTTTTGATTTCTGGGTCAGGTTCCGATTTGTTACCAACCTTCTTCTTTCCTCATGACTTACAAGAGCATTACTTCTAAGAAGGCTGGAGAGTTTATATGAACCGGGAGTCTCAGGGAGAATTTTCTTACTGTGAAATAGTCCTTCATAATCCATATCCCATAAAGAACAGTTGAGATTCAGGCTATTTTCTGAAATAATCATAAATACAGTAAAAACTTATTAGGCATAATGAGGGAAGAACATATTTCCTCCTACCAGATTTATAAAAGTATACATTTAAGAATGTTTCACTGTATTACTGAATAAATGTTGGCTTACTGCACCATACATGTATTTTGTCTTACAGTATGTTTTAATAGACTAAAATGATGACTCATATTTTAGCTATTGGTGCTTTACTCTGGTCAAAGATTGTAATCTAATAACCTATTTTGGGTATTTTCTGGTCTAAACTAGTATCTTACTTACGAACAAGAACTAGTGACCATGAGAATGCATTCCGTTCTGTATAATGTCTGCAAGCAAACACCGTGGTGTCTACCACAATTTGATCACATGCATTGAGTGGCTTTGTTGTAGACTGGCCCTTTTTTTTGACTTGGCTGAGAGGGGGGAAAGGCCCCTTTCATTCCCCTTGCTTAGCCTACTCAGCTCTTGGACCCAGATCTGGGGCCTGATTCAACTCTCATTCAAGTAAATGGGAATCTTTACACAGACTTGAATGAGAGCTGGATAGGGCCCCTGCTGTAGAGTTCGCTCTCGCACTCTAGAACAGGGGTGGGCAAACTTTTTGGCCTGAGGGCACATCTGGTTTCCAAAATTGCATGGAGGGCCGGTTAGGGGAGGCTGTGTCTCCCCAAACAGCCAGGCGTGGCCCGGCCCCCACCTCCTATCCGACCCCTCCACTTCTTGCCCACTCACGGCTCCCCTGGGATTTCTGCCCCATCCAAACCCCCTGTTCCATGACGGCTCCCCCCGGGACTCGTGCCCCATCCACCACCCCCTGTTCCCTGTTCCCTGACCACCCCTGGACCCCTCCCCCCTGACTGTCCCCTGCCACCCCATCCAACCCCCACTCTCATTCCTGACTGCCCCCCCCCGGGACCCCTGTCCCATCCAACCCCCCTGTTCCCTGCCCTCTGACTGCCCCGACCCCATCCACATCCCTGACCCCTGACCACACCCCCAAACTCCCCTGCCCTCTATCCAACCCCCCCCCACCCCCTTACCATGCTACCTAGAGTACCAGTGGCTGGTGGCGCTATAGCTGCACCGCCCAGAGCACCGGGTCAGGATGCGGCTCTGCAACTGTGCTGCCCGGCCCCCCAGAGCATTGCACCGGTGGCGCAGCACACTGAGGCTGCGGGGGAGGGAGAATAGTGGGGGAGGGGCTGGGGGGTAGCCTCCCAGGCCAGGAGCTCAAGAGCAGGACAGGAGGGTCCCGTGGGCTGGATGTGGCCCGCAGGCCATAGTTGCCCACCTCTGCTCTAGAATGTTTTCCCATTGCGTAAGTGGGCAGCATTTTGGCTCCACCCCACTATCCTCCACTTGCCAGATGCAAGGGTCCAGCTTCACCTTTTCAAGAGCTGCAATCACTTAGGTCCAGATCCTCAATGGTATTTAGGTGCCCAACTCCCATTGAAATCTGTGGGAGTTTGGAGCATAAATATCTTTGAGAATCTGTGCACTACTTTCTCCCTGGAGCACTAGAGAGACAGGGGAGGAATCATGACTCCCTGAAATTTTCCAGGTTTACTCCTGAGGCAGAGCAAGTTACACAACACCCTGTACTCCGGGCTGGGCCTAAAGGCTCAATGTAGCCTCCTAACAATAATAAATACAACAATTAAATGTAATTAAAATTCCCTCCGTCTTTACAATAAATAATAAATCTTATCAGACTGAAAAATCTCAGACACGATCACTGAAATAATTAAAAGGAATAAGAAAACTAAACCAACAAGCTGTGCCACCCCAAAGGCCTTTGAAATAGGTTTTTAAATAATATCAAGATATAAACCTGGAACCTTCCTGATCCACAGTTTCCTTTCTGTTATGCTTTTGAAGGAAATGACAAGATTTTAAGGGGCTTTGTGTTTACCAAAATGGCTCTCTGTCCTCTTGCATGTTTTAGAAACTTCAAATGTATTTGATATGAAGACAATGGTTAACAGCTCATTGCTGGATGGATGGGTGGATGGCAACATTAAACTCAGCCAATCATCAGAAGGTTGACTTGCATGTAGTAATCTTATTAGTAAAAATTCTATAAAATTGTTGGGTTTTTTAAACTTCAAAAAATCATATCCAGGGCCATAATTTCATAGCTGTGCTAAATAACCCTTTACTACACCATAGCTGTGATATGACTGTTTTATTAGGTGGTGGTGGGAATGTATAACTATCTCAGAATTATTATGTCATAAAAGTAAATAACAATACTTTGCATTTCTATAGCATCTTTCATCTGGAGGATCTCAAAGCACTTAAAAACTTTGTTAAATTAAAGCTCACTCCACCCTTGTGACATAGATAACTATTATGCCCATTCTACAGATAGGCAAACTGAAGTACAGGGAGGTTTGCCAAAGATTAGATGATAAAGTCAGTCACAGAGCCAGGAACAGAATTCAGCTGGGGCCTAACTATCCTATTAACTGTGTGCACAGCTCCCCCTGAAATCAAATGACTAAACAGTTAGTCCCTAGGAGTCCTGAATCCCAGCTTCCTGTTCTAACCAGTACGGTCTTGATCCAGAACTCACAGATATAAATGGAAAGCCTCTCATTAACTTCAATGGGCTTTGGATCAAAACCTCTGGGACACTATCTAAATAGGTTGCATTTTGCAGCCATGACATCACACTTTGTAGATTTAAAATATTTCTGGTTTGGAGTTTTTCCAGTGAAAACCCAAAAAGTGTTCGTAGAAAATGTTAGTCATTTTTCCCCATGGAAAACTCAAAACATTTCCTAACTATATGTACTAATAATAAGCAATATTTTGTTTTAACAATACATATATCTGCTAACCTTTTCAAATGAACCTTGCACTTTGTCATGTGTTCTAAGCATCTAAGTTAAAGTATTTATAGATAGATACTAAGGTCAGAAGGGACCATTCTGATCATCTAGTCTGACATCCTGCACAGTGCAGGCCACAGAATCTCACCCACCCACTCCTATGAAAAACCTCACCCATGTCTGAGCTATTGAAGTCCTCAAATCATGGATTAAAGACTTCAAGGAGCAGAGAAGCCTCCCTCAAGTCAACCATGCCCCATGCTACAGAGGAAGGCGAAAAACCTCCAAGGCCTCTCCAATCTGCCCTGGAGGAAAATTCCTTCCCGACCCCAAATATGGCAATCAGCTAAACCCTGAGCATATGGGCAAGATTCACCAGCCACATACTACAGAAAATTCTTTCCTGGGTAACTCAGATCCCATCCATCTAATATCCCATCTCAGGGGATTTGGCCTATTTACCCTGAATATTTAAAGATCAATTACTTACCAAAATCCCATTATCCCATCATACCATCTCCTCCAGAAACTTATCAAGTAGAATCTTAAAACCAGATAGATCTTTTGCCCCCACTGCTTCCCTTGGAAGGCTATTCCAAAACTTCACTCCTCTGATGGTTAAAAACCTTCGTCTGATTTCAAGTCTAAACTTCCTGGTGGCCATTTGTTCTTGTGTCCACATTGGTGCTGAGCTGAAATAATTCCTATCCCTCTGATATATTTATAGAGAGCAATCATATCTCCCCTCAACCTTCTTTTAGTTAGGCTAAACAAGCCAAGCTCCTTAAGTCTCCTTTCATAAGACAAGTTTTCCATTCCTCGGATCATCCTAGTAGCCCTTCTCTGTATCTGCTCCAGCTTGAATTCATCCTTTTTAAGACTGTGACTTTATCTTTATATTATAGTTATTACCAGCAATCATCTGAAAGATAAACTAAAGATTCTATTAGGGGCCTGCTTGTAAATCAAAAAGGGAAGAAGCACCAACAGGGTTTGCTGTCTTCACTCAACAAAGATCCAGGACTGGAAGTGGAGGGGCAGAGCTGTATAATGGAAACTTGCACATGGCCTGAGTGTACATGCTTGAACCCAGCTAGTGCTCACTTTTGGGCTGGGGAGGGAGAACTGCAACTCAGATTCTGGAGAGGATAAAGGAGATAAATGTAAATCAATACCAGCAAGAGAAACATCAAATAATAGTATTATATGTATTGGTCCTTGTCCCAGGGGCTAAAGTGGTGTGTGTTAAGGAGATGGTATGGAATCAAACCACAACATTCTGATCTAGATGCTGATTTTGGACCCCCCGCGGCCCCGAATTGAGGGGGAAATGTGGATCTGAGGAAGTCCAGAAGAATTTCCAAACAGTAGGAAAGATGGGAGTGTGCACTCAACAGGCTGTGGCAAAATGGACAGAACTCTGGGTTCTCTTGTTTTAAATGCCCAAGAACTGCTGATTCAGCACTTTTGCAGGCCTCCGCTCGAAAGCCAGATAAAGAAAGCAGCTTTGCTGCTAGCACTGCCCATCGGAAAGCTTCTCCCCTGTCCGCGGCATTTGTAATTTGAGCTGCAAACTCCTGGTCCTCATGTCACTCTAGCCAACCTCACGCGTCAGCTGCACCAAAATGCTACATTAACCAAGCCACGGCGGAGCGCGTGCGGGAGCCCCAGACAACGTTTTACTAACTGTGTAAACTTGTCGCTTGAGAACCTGGGCAACGAGACAGGAGCAGCAGCAGGTTGGCAAGTACCAGGGCACGGGGGCGGGGTGCAGAGAGACGCACGCTGCTGCTGGCTTTCTTCTTCGGGCGACGCTCAGGTGGCTGCAGCCCCTCGGATCGCCTCTCCGGCTGCAGGGGAGGCGACCTTGAAGCCATGGCGGCAGGCGAGCGCGCAGTCCTGCGAAGGGGAGGCGCTGCTGCTTGAAGGAGGGACGTGGGGGCGGGGGCAGAGGCCTGGGATTTTAAACCTGCAAGGAAGGGGAGATGGGGCTCCATCCGTCCGCGCTCTGCCCCGCACAGCACAGCCGCTGTCCTGCCCTGCAGCCCGGGCGGTGCTTGCGAGCGAGCACCCGAGCGCTCCGACCACCGCCAGCCCACCAGCCCCCCGGGACTGCCCGGGGGCCTTTGGGTGACGGAGCCTCGCGCCTCTCCTCCGCCCAGCCGGGCGCCCCGCTCTGCCCCAAGCCCCCCGGCTCGCGGAGCCCCCCCTCCGCCGCGCCCCCTGCCGTCCGCTTGGCACCTCCAGGCCACGTGGCCGCCCCAGCTGCGCTTAGCTCCCCTCTCGGTGCGGGAAGCGCCGGGGCCCTTTCCCGGCGGCGCCCAGGGAGGCCCGGGAGCGCACGCAGCCCGGGCGAGCTCGGTGTTCGCCGGCTCCCCACCCCCGGCCGCCTGCTCCGCGCTTCTTACCTGGCAGCCCGGCTCCCGGGGGCTCCCTTCCACCCCCAGCCGCGTCCAGAGCGCACGGGGCACAGTCGCCAATGCAAACCACTCACCCCCGGCCGAAAGCCACCCACCCCGCCGGGCCTCTGCTGTGCCCCGAGAGGATGCACCTTCAGGCCGGCGCTGGAGGTCCTATTCCCATTCCCCCCCCCCCAAAAAAAAGTTGGGAGTTGCCAGGCAGCAGCATAGGACCTCCCCCAGCCCCGGGCCGAGGTAGATCAAGAGCAAAGGTGCCTCGAGCTGTTACTTTCTAAGCTACGGCTGTTAAGAAAAGAGGCAGCAAGAAACAGCGGAGGGAAGATGCTCCTAAAGCTGCCTTCAAGGGAAATCCAAAATGAAGGAGTTAGGTTCTCACGGCGTGAGCCTGGCCAGTCCCCCCCACCACCCCTGGCTAGTAAAGAGACACCTCCACCTCCAATATAAGGAATAGAAAGTGTTGCAGATCCAGAGCCCTAATCTGAAACCAGAGTTTGGTGCTTATTTAGGGGGCTAACAAGTCAGTATGCCATGTAGGATTGCCCCAATTTAGGGGAAGGGCCTGGACAAATTCCAGCAGAAAGTAACAATCTCCCTAAGAGTAGAAGATAAGTCTAATTAGCCTATATCACAATAGGTAATTAAGCAGTGGAGGGGGCATAACCTAACAGATATATAGGGAAGAGTCTGAAAATTAAGGGATAGGGTACCAACATTAGAAAGGTAAACAGTGCGTATCAGATTCCCAAATGCTGCCATACCCGCTGTAACTGAGAAGTCAAGAAAAAAAATGTTTAGATGTACAGTTGTGCTCCATGCCATCTTTCTACCCCCAAATTTCTACTACATAATCAAAGCTTTCACAGCTATCCCAAGTGAAAAATAAATAGAAGCAACATATACACCTAAGAAAAAAAAAGTTAGGAAACATTACATCCTAAAAGACCATCTAAGTATTCCAGCAACATGGTTTACAAAACAGCATATAGACAGCAATTAATTTTCAGACACGTGATAGCTCTAAAATATGCTTACACTATGGTAAGGGTATATTTAAATTTAAGAACAAAATTATATTACACATTTTTTGTTTTGTCAGCTGGAGTTTAGCAAAAGTCCCATTGATTATATTTTTTGCAAACCCAGAGCATTTTAAACAACAGTTCGAAGCCCCTCTCCTATAGTATCACTCCATTATGCCTCTTGATGCAAAAGGTCCTATGCTAATACTATTCTCTTTCAATAAATAGGGTGTCCTGGATTTGCGCTTGGTTAAGCTATTCCATGAGTCAGTCATGGATTTTTAAATTAAAATTTAGTTCTGACATCCCATATATCAATTTTTTAAACAGGTGGGAGATTTTTAAATGTATGAATTAGAAATATTCAAATGCCAAAAGTCAGGGAATGATAATTACAAAATTACTGGAATTAAGAGAGTTCAATATATATTGTATATGCTTTTTCACTGAAGAGTTTGATAGCATCACACAACTCACAGAACTGATTCAAGCATGCTTGGATAGAAACATTGTTGAATGCACTGAAAATTCTTTGAGGGTAAATTTATTGAATTGAAGGGAGAAGGCAACATCCTAGAGGGTCATAGCAAGGATCATTATTTAATGTTTTCATTGATGACAAGGAAAGTTTAAAACATGTTAATGAAATTCAGATTATATGGAATTTGTAAGGAGTTACGGACATTGACCAGAACAGAGAAATATCAAGGGACCTATACATATTAAAAATGGGCAGAAAGTTTGGGTAAATGGAAAAAATCTGAAGGAAGTTTACAGTGTTAGAGAAAGATCTGGAAAACAGACATGCTGAAAGAAATCTAGTGTGAGGGTACCCAGGACATGTCTGCAATGCAATAGCAAATATCAGTGAAAAATACTATTGCAAGGTTGAGCTGAACAGGTAGACATTTCAAGGAGCAGCAAAGAGATAGTAGTTCCAACCCTATATGGGGCTGATGTGACCACATCTGGAGAACTATATTCAGCTATGGGCACCTCACTCCTAGAAGGATATTGACAAATTTGACCAAATTCAAAGACTACTGTATCAAGTGATTGAGGAAGCTAGGGGAAGTGATTTATAAAGGAAAGATTAAAAGACATAAGTGGAACATGTCTAAGCAATATTTTAAAGTGACTGCATTATGCAAGGGAGGGGAAGAGACAGTCTGGCATAAATTTTCAGAAGTGACAAAGTGGTAAGCATTTCCTGAAAAACCAAGCCTCTAAATTGTCTCAAGTTGGACACTCAGAACAACTGGAGAAACTGCAAGTCCCTAGTCACTTTTGAATGCAAAGGCCTATATCTACAAACAGAGTATGCACAGCAGGGGCCCCACTCTTTCATCATAGGGTCAGAACAACTCCCACAGATGTTGTTAATGGGAGCTGCTGTCCTCGGAGATGGAAAGGAATTCTTAGGGGTTGTATAAAAGGGAAATGATGAAAAGATGACATGAACACACATCATTTAGTTACAAAGCTCAGTCATCTGAAACAAAAAGGGTAATTTAAGATGAAGATTAAGCAAAAACTCACTTGACAGCATGTGGAATAGCCACCAAGCGAACTGCTGGAAGCCCCATTGCTTGGGGTATTTAAAATCTGACTGCATAAGGTCTATTGCAAAGAACCAGCCTGGACTGACGAGAGGGACTGGATGATCTAACTGACCTTTTCTATCTGTAATTTCTAGGATTCAGGGATAAAAATGAACATTTCAATTTTACTTTAATTACTGGGACACTACCGCTCTAAATCCATCTCAGAGACAGCATGCACACTTGCTGCGCTCACGTTAGTTAATTGCATTCTTGTCACAAGTTCTCACGATGACCATATTTTCAAACATTGTTCCCAGCCATGATTTTCAATATTTAACCAGTAAGTCAAGAATCCTTACCCAACACCGCCAGTTTACATTCCATTTACATAAAATATTGAGTAGAATGGCAGGTTTGCTCTTTAGGATTATTTTGTGCCATTTTGTAAATATTTAACATTAAAATGCAAGATTAGGCCATCAGATTATTTGGTATTTTCTCCTCCTTCCAAAATATAATTTTTCCATACCTCATGTTTGCTGCTTTTGTATGAAAACGACAGTACAAATGAGATTCACAATTCAATATGCTCTAATCCATGCATCCTTTATTCCATTACAACCACTGTGTTGCATTCTAGCAACAGTACACAAACTGCAATCAACCGCAATCAATGTTTACAACAATCTGAGGCTTACAGTACATTTAAGGCCTTTAAATTTGGAAAAAAATTAGACCTATGGTAGTAGTGTAACAATTGTAAGTGTCTTGCATTTCTGATGCATATTCTGTGTGATTCCAGTGTCAAAGAATCAAATTACTTCTAAACTAAAAAGATTAGTTCAATGAAAATTTAGTTACATAAATTCATCAAAACATAAAATGTTAATTTTTTTTGTCCTGGAAATCTTATAAAATTTTAATAGCAAAATAATATAGGGATAAAAACATATTTTAACAAAATGTATTCAATCATATACAAACCAGAATTCTGCAGTTTATTGTAATTAGACTTAAATTAAAAACTACCAATTAAGAATCTATGCACAAATGTAAATTCAAATATGTACAGTACTTTTAAAAAGTCTACAGGAATGCTTTACAGAAGGAAAAGTTATGGCTCTTATTCAGACCCTCTGAATATTAAAAGGAGTTTTCTATTAATGAATTTACACATTTATTTTTATTAAACAAAAACAATTTAGTTAATTTTTCCTTAAGAATATTCCAGTTATGTTTATACAGAAAATGGCTGAGAGGTTGTTACAGAATTTAGCCCCATGTTTGTTTGTTTGTTTGTTTTCCAGGAAAGAGTAGGACATCTTAAATAATTTACTTGGGAAGATTAGTAAGTTAAATAAAGATCACTAAGAGGAAAGACCTCATCACAATAACTTGCCAGTTACATTACCACAGCTAGAAATTTACAAAGAAAGGACTCCCTTAGATTGAACCCATGAATCGATTGTTAAGAACAAGCTGTAGTTCACAATGGTTGTGTTCCAAATACTGAGAACATTGAAAAAAAGTCTCATAGGACAGAATTATAAATGATCAGAAGGTAGAGAAAACTGACTTTAGAATATTAATACAGCACTAGATTAGAAGTGTCCCCATATTCAGCTAGTATCCCCTTGTCCTCCAGAGTAATGAAACTAAAAATCATTGGAGTTACAGTAGTTGACCATATTGTGTGCATTAGTAGAATAATTTCCAGATATAAAAGACAAGTTTCATCAGATGTTTGATTAGAACACCCTCAAGACAGGTATTTCTTCATAGTATAAAGCTATTACAGCTATCCAGTTAAAGCATGTGCAAAAAAACAGGTAATTTCTTCCATTCACAGTAACTGAGGTAAAATCAAGTAGGCTTCTTCAGGAGTTGGGGAGTTCATGAGATATGAATTGTTTTAGTCTTTCTAGATATTGTGCATAAAGCTCTATGTCATTATGCCCAGCCCCTTCCACCCAGAGGGGCTCCACTGCTCGCGGACATCGCTCATACATTGCCAGGCCATGGGAGAAATCTATTACCTCATCTTCAGTACCATGAATTACCAACACAGGAGAGGTTACTTTAGATATCTTGTCAATGCTGGGCAGGGTAATGGAAAAGAAAAAGAAGTTACTCAGGCTTTTAGTTTTTACATTTGTAGTACCAAAGAAAACAAAGTTGAATTAATTACTAAACACATTTAAGGAATACTGTATTTTTTTTAAATAGATGCCCCCTCCCCCTTGATGCCCCACTGACTTATCCACAAAATAGGCACTGGTAACGGTCAGTGCAAGCTCCCCTTTTATTGCCATCATGCTACCAATCTCTTCAATGGCAAGAAGTCTGTCCACTCTCCTGCCTGGTCAAATCTTTGGCTTATTAGTGTCTATCATACCAGCTAGGATGTGGACATCTGTCTACCTCAGAACCAACCTGAGCCCACCAATGCATTCCCACAGAGGATGAAAGTTAAGTCACCATGTCTGAATTTGAACTACTGTAGCCAATGTAGCCTACTACTAAGCTAGAGACATTCAGTTCCCTAATTCATTATGGCCCTTTGACTGAAAAATCATTTAGAAAGCATTCTTATCTATGTTACTGACCCCAGAGATTAATACAGATTTTAAAGGATTAATTCATTTTAAAGTATAATTTTCTCTATTTACATTAGCTGTTTTCATTTTGCATTTCTGCTCGCACCATGAAAAAAAGAATAGGGTTATGCTACAATCATACTACACTTTTAGTCAGTCATTTTCACTTCCTGGTTCTCATATGCACTAGCACAATACTGCAATGTTAGGATTGAAAACACAAAAGGGACATACTTAACTGTAAACCACCACCACCAAAAACATACACAGGATTTATTTCATGGAAACATTTATGTGCATCTTGGGTTTGGAAAAGGCTTATTTTTCACAACCTAAATTTGGGGAAATTTTGACCTTAAAGTAAACGTTCAGCTTAGATGCAAGCTTCCTTCAGCAGTATAGTATTTCTATTGGACTTTTTGTTTTTGGGAGAGCAGGGTGGGAGGAAAGGACAATGATTAAGCTACTACAGTATCTATAGTTCTCATGACTCTATTTTCTAAGCTCCAATATACCATATTTAGCCAACAGTTTACATATAGAATTATTTGTTGCTTCCCCGTCAAGTACTAGAATGAACAAAATATACTATACTTTTCATAATAGGTAAATACATCTCAATCTACAAATATTTGATAGGTGTGAACACCAAGGAAAGAAAGAAAAACTATTTAGGGTGGTACAAGGGGATAGGACTAGAAATAAGGAGATGAAATTAGGAAAAGGGCTTGCTTGTTAGCAAGTTTTCTTAACAGTGATATCTATTACACTGTGGAACAGTTCCTCAAGTGGTGAGAACTCCATCGCTTTGGACATCTGAAATAAGACATCAGAAGATCTATTGTAGTAAACAATCTTGAACTGACAGAATAACTAGACTAGACCACTTTTTTCCACCTCTAATTTCTATGGTTTGTTAAATAAAGTTGAACAATAGTTAAAGGAAGTCAGGATTTTGCTACTCTCAGAGGAAGTGAAGGAAGTGAAACATCTAGATGTGAAAGTGACTACACAAAACTGAAACTGAATCTATCCAGTCACTCAAAATGAGTTATAAAACAAAAAGATAGGCAAGCCGATGTGACAATTTACAAATAAATACAACATTTTGAAAATACTGATAATTCCATTCAAAAATGTAAATGTGAAACTGGAACAAAGAATTTCACATGTGTAAAAGCTCAGCATTTGGTGTACTGTGGGATTCTAGGTAACAGCTATTGCTAAACAAACGTTTTGGTCTCTCTACATCCCAGTATCTCTTCAAAACAGACTGTACAAGCTTAAAACAGTAAAAAGCTAAGACTTGATTTTGAAATTAGATTCTAGGCAGGAAAACATTAAATATGGATTAGTCAGGTTTAGCTTTTTCCATGTGGAATACAGATAAGGACTTTAAGAGAGACTGTCAGTATAAGGTGAACAATTATAGTTTTTATTTGTATCCCCAGGTGAAGAATACCATAATTACTGGCAATGTGAAATAAGCAAAATATTGACTAATTTAGTTTAAAGTCTTAAAACCCAATGGACTGCCTGCTACTGAGTAAAGATTTCATAATAGGTATGTCAGCTATGTGCAGTTATGTACACAAAAGGTTTTTTCTATATCACTCTTATTAGCTAGCTACTGTTTTTAATATATTTTAGAAAGTTGGGAAATCCCCATCATTGCAGCATTCAGGTAACTAGCTTAATAGTCTGTGAATACAGATGAAGAATTGCCATTAAAGAAAAACTATTTGCATTTTGCAAAAAAATTGGAGAGCATCCCATTGCCAACTCAGCTACTTGTAAAGCAGTATTTAAACTGCACATTAGCCTACTTGGTATTCTCAGCCACACCACTCTGCATCTAGGAAATCTACAGAGACTATATTCTCATGAGGTCCCAAAATAAAACACACATAACAGCAATTCTCCAAAAGTGTACATAAACATTATTTCCTACAGTGAAGGCAGACAGATGAGCTGTACACATTAATGAAAATGCACAAATGTTTATTTCCCTTGTTTTAAGTGAAGTCAGTCAGAGCAATGAACAGATCAGTAGAAGAGTAATAAAAAAATACTGTACAACATCTCTGCTGTCAAGCTTTAAACACTCCTTCCCTCATACACACTTATTTATTTTTTAAACTGTTTGACTTGGCTTGTTTAATCTAATCACTGCTACACAATCCCATAACTAAAGTAATTAAAAACCTTAGCTTTTTCTCCTCTAGAAGTATTAATTTTAAATCATAAATATTAGATAATTAAAAACTCTAATAGAAGAACAATGCACAAGTTTCAGAGCAAGATCTTTTAAACTACTAAATACACCCTCAGTGAATTCGTATTTTAATTTTCTGAGAAGTGTACTAAGGATGACGACTTCACAAAAAAATTGTAGCGCTATAAGCTTGAAGATCATATATTTTAAGAAGCAGCTGTCTCACTAGCTACAGACGGTCTTCCTAAAACTCTCTCTTTAAATGTTATCTGTTACGATCAAGTTAAGATAAAACATAACGAATAGAATTAATTCCACTGCTATATCCTAGCTGCAAAAGGTCTGCCTACGTGGTGGACCCTCCTCCCACCATCCCCACAGCGAGCCCAGGTCAATGCTACAGGCCGACAAACAGCAGCATAGACATTCTCATTGAGGCTGGAGCCTGAGCTCTGAGACTCACCCCCTTTGCCAGGTCTCAGAGCCTTAGTGAGAACGTGCATGTACGTGGCCAATGTAGCACCATAGCGGGAGCCCTGCAAGTCCAAGTCACTTGACCTGGGCTCTGAGACCAACTGTCCCAACTTTTTTTTTTTTTTTTTTTTTTTTTTGCAGTGTAGATATACCCAAATTTTGCAGCAGGTCACAGAGCTCAACTCTGCACAAGACTTTATGAAGCCTGCTCGTCTTCTCCCTTCCCTGGCTTACAGGAAACTACTTGAGGTATTTTTTCCTCTCAGACTTTTGCATGCATCATTGACAGAAGATCTGTATGACTAGCACTTCATGACCGTCTCAGAAGACAATGCTACTATATATGACTTCTAAGCTCAAATGAGGAACCTTTTTTTGGAGAAAGTTGCATGGAATACTTAATAGCAGACATTCAAGTAACTAGAGAATCAGGGATGGCTTCTGTAGCTGCAAAATACACTCTGCAGCATAGCGTCATAGTAGTAAAATGTTAAACAATACTGCTTTCACCAAATAGCCTTGTACAGTTCAGATTTAGACAAGGATTAGAACTATTTGTACTGGAGAGATGCCTCCCAGAGAAGTCAAACAAGAATCTGGTGCTTATTAGTCAAAGCAAATTTGACTTCTCAGTTAACAGTCACTGCAATAAGCAGCAGGTGGTTTAAGACAGTAGTTCTCAACCTGGGGTAAGCATATTCCTGGGGTAAGCATATTCCTGAGGGTACGCACAAGTCTTCCATGGGGTACATCAACGTATCTAGATATTTGCCTAGTTTTACAACAGGCTACATAAAAAGCACTAGTGACGTCAGTACAAATGAACATTTCATACAATGACTTGTTTATTCTGCTCTATATACTATACACTGAAATACAAGTACAAGTACAATATTTATATTCTGATTTATTTTATAATTATGTGGTAAAAATGAGAAAGCAAGCAATTTTTCAGTAACACGTATTTTTATGTCTGATTTTGTAAGCAAATAGTTTTTAAGTGAGATGAAATTTGGGGAATGCAAGATAAATCAGACTCCTAAAGGGGTACAGTAGTCTGGAAAGGTTGACAGCCACTAGTTTAAGATATTTTCTTACACTTACATCTTTAAAAGTGTAGTAAAACTATATTAAAATTTTGTAATATGTACTGGTTTATTAAAGCAATTTTCAGATGCAAATTAGATAAAGTGTGTTCATTAGTATGAAGTTTTAATTATTAAAGAAGTAGGAGTTAAAATACTTCTGGCTTCTTTGTTACAGTAGCCCCACAAAATTGATTCTTTGAGGTTCCATTGTGTGGAATTTGGGCCTCCACCTTTCTTCCTCACTCGGGAAAAAAGAATGAATGATTGTGCTCTGGAAGATGCAGTTTCTGCTCTGACCATGGAATCCTTGTGGATATCCCACCTACAAACATTTGTAAGTGTTGCAAAAACAACTGCAACATTGAAGGGTGCTCTCTGGTCACTGATTTTCACTCTTAGAATGTAAATTTCACTTGCTTTTACAACTCAGTGTTTGATACTGTTTAGGATTCGTGGAACAGCTGTTAGCATCCAAATGTTTTGGTCTCTCTTTATATCTTAGTACCTCCTAAAACAGAATGTAAAAGCCAAACAATATAGACAAGCGTATTCGTTGTCCTGAAACTAATCACATTAAGCTTTCAATGCAACATTTTAAAGATTTTAAGCTCATTTTAAAGACAACAACTGAAGTGCTGCCACATATCTTATCAATTGATCTTAGGTGCCCCCCATTATGGTGGCATCCGAGCACCTCAATCTTAATGCCTTTATCCTCACAACACATTTGTGAGACAAGGAAGTATTTTACAGATGGGGACCTGAGGCAGAGACACTCACAGGAAGCCTGTGGCAGAGCAGGTCACAGAGTACTAGGCTAGCACCCTAACCACTGTGCCATCCTTCCTCTCTTCCTTTATGGAGTAGCAGACATTATCCAGCACTTTCAGTCTATTGTTTTGGTACAGTAGTATCAGCCGTTAACAAGAAGCCTAAAATTCTTTCACGTATATTTGTTGACACCACGTACCTTTTAAAGCAGAATTGGCTAAACAATGTACACTTCTAAAGGAGAGTTACTTTTTAGCTAAAAGCACTTGACAGCGCAACCATAACTAACAGTTACCAGTCTAAATTTAACATACATAGGATCGGTGGACTGTGTACGAGCATTAAAAATTGAAATGATAAATAGCTGTGAAGATTGTAGGGTTTTCTTTATTTGCTTATTTAGCAAACTAGCATGCCAGTTTGAGACTACAAGCTACTCAGTGGCAAATGAATACATTTATTATCTGTTTTGATTTATAAGATGTGCCTGTCCAAAGCTCAAGATGCACATCACAATACAAATAAAAGAACACACTATAGAAAAGTTTAAGGTGACCATAGAGCAATCCCTCTAGCAATATTTGCACATACCTTGGGAAAGCATCAAAGCAATATGTTTTCCTGGTGTCAGGAAAAGCTACCCGTAATCCAGACATCAAAGGTGAATGAAGGATTACAGCTGCACACTCATACCGAGATGCCAGGTCCACTGTCGGGACAGTTCCAATACTCTGACCATAGAGAATTATGTTCTCGGGACTCACACCATACCTGCAAAGAGAATTAGAAAATACATCGTTTAATTTAAAAACAAAACAAAACAAAACAAAAAAAAAAACACAACCTAGATCAAATGAAGAACAGCGATAGAAACAAAACATGTTCTACCCACTGCAGCTCTCCAAAATCTACTCCCAGTATATAGGAAAGTATCAAGTCTGTATGTAATAGCAGAGTAAATCATTATCGAAGTATTACGTAGTAATTAGAACACTTTCAGGATTATTGGCATGCTTGTTACTCTCAACCAGATTCCTGAACATTCACAAGTATAAGTTATCTTCCACAACACAGTGCAGTAAACTGTGTTTGACACTGAAAACAGTTATCTTAACGCTGACCCTCAGTCTCCTGTTTAAAAAAAAAACAAAAACCTTCTTTGTTTTATAAAAACAGTCAGATTCAACCCAAGAGGAGATATAATCATGATCAAATTAACTGGAAGTTAAGTACAATTGCCTTATTTACATATTTAGTAAATGTAAGATGGATGGATCTTAATTATTCCTGTCCATTCTGCTAGCATCCTAGTCAGTGTGCTGTATAGTTTTCAGATCCTATATTACTTATAGCTCAAGTTACAGACTGATGTATAGTAATCTGCTGCTACAAAGTATCACTAATATCACAATCTTAGATACTCAGAAATATCAAAAAGTTAGTTTAAAATATGAAATTACTTTCCAGGGTATTCTAATGTTTTTAGGATAAACAATATTTGGTCACCACAATATTGAAAATACAAATTACTGCTGCAGTTCTGAGAGTCACAGGATATTACCCACAGACCTTCAATGTCCAGCCCACTTTATTACAAGAGGCACAAAGAAATAATTCACTGCAGAGGAATGAACGCTTCTGGTTGGAAATATTTTTAATCTGTTTGTAAGAGTGCATTTTTCCAATGACGATGGGCCCCATTGTCACTAATACAGCAATTGCCATGACACTGGAAGTCAGAACCTACAGCTGGGATTCCACCAGGTGGTATGGGGCAGGTTTTCAATCCCTTTGGACAGCAGCCTGGTGCACACGTGACTGGTTGCTTTACCAGAAACCCACCAGCAAGCAATCAGCTGCTCCTATGGCAGTAGCAAAAGGGATAGGGAAGAAAAGTTACTGAGAAGGGGGAACACAGTACTAATCATCCTAAGACACGTTACAGAACAATACTTAATTTTATAATGGAGCAAGATTTATTTGGATTGTAGTCTCTTTGAGACAGGGACTGCGCCTTCCCAGATGTTTGTGCAATGCTTAACACAGTGTAATATTACTGAAATATGAGTAAGCAACTATAATAAAAATTTGTCCCTGGAATGAACTCTATCCTTTTAGTGGTCAGTCACAGCCAGAGTCTGATGCCTTTCAAGATGTAAAGCTCATTTAGGGCAAATTTTCCCTGGCTGGCAGAGGGTCCTGGATTGCAGTGAAACCCTATATGGTTGTTGCACAGGAAGGGACTCCGAGGAGTGAAATCCTGGCCCCACCGACTTAAAGGAGGGCAGGATTTCTCTCCAAAAGTCATTTGAAAAGAATCTGCACTCACTTTATGGTACAGTGTAGCAGAGAGATTTGGGAGCAGTGCACCCAACTATGCTGATTCATCCACCAGCCATTTCACTATGTTACTCAGAGATAGGTGCAGTGGGAGCAGAGACCACCACAACCTAAAAGTTGTAGCCACAGTCACTATGTGGTGTGGGTGTGTGAGAGGGTGTGTGTGGAGCATTCCACAGATTATTAATATTACAGTAGGGCCTAGAGGCACCAGTCAGGCATCCACTGTGCTAGACAACATACAAACATACAGTGAAAAGATGTCCCTCTTCCAAAGAGTTTACAATCTAAGCATATGTGAAGACAACAGCAGGTAGATGAAGCGGAAGCACAATGCAACAGTGATCTGCTCCCCAGAGCGCGAGCTTTGCAACCCTGTCTTTGCCCAGAGACTAGGATTTTTCCCATTCGCTCATTTTCACCACTTTTGGTTTTATTTTGTTTCTGTAAGTGGTTTACATAATTTGTATTGTCAGCAAAGCACATAGCTACCACAGTGATAGGCCCTCTAGAAACAAAAAAGTTAAGGTACATCTGCATTTCGCAGGAAGCAAATCAGTTAAAGTAGGATGCCGTGTGAAGTGCTATAAACATTGGGGATCTCTACATTGCAGTCAGCCCCTGTTTCACTCACTAGGTATCAGAGCCATTAAAAGTTTAGTTCCAATTATATCATAGCTGTGAAGTGGCATTTTTGCTATATTTGTCTTTAAAGAATTAAGACTAATATTGTCCTTTAAGGTATACAGTGCAACGTGCTGAAACATGCACTGAGTCAAGTGACAAGGGTGTAAAGAATGAACAGTGACACAAAACAAGAAGGGCAACTAAAGATGGTTTTAGTTATGTAGTTGTCATTTCCATATCACTTCTAGCTAATCAGAATCAAGCAATTAGATACTGGAAGTTCCTATAACTAGTTTCAGTTATCTTTCCCTTTGCCCTTGCTCCTTTTGATCAGAAGAGCGCCACATCTCTCAAACAAATTCACCTCTGAACAAAACACTCGTGTTTATATTTTACACATTTACTGCAGGGCCAAAGGGCGTTTGATGATTCAAGAGCAAGGTCCATGAACAGGTGAAACAGAATCTAAACACCTGCAGTTTTAAGTTCTGATTTAATAGAATCATAGGTTTCAGAGTAGCAGCCGTGTTAGTCTGTATTCGCAAAAAGAAAAGGAGTACTTGTGGCACCTTAGAGACTAACAAATTTATTAGAGCATAAGCTTTCGTGAGCTACAGCTCACTTCATCGGATGCATTTGGTGGAAAAAACAGAGGAGAGATTTATACACACACACACACACACACACACACACACAGAGAACATGAAACAATGGGTTTATCATACACACTGTAAGGAGAGTGATCACTTAAGATAAGCCATCACCAACAGCAGGGGGGGGGGGAAGGAGAAAAACCTTTCATGGTGACAAGCAGGTAGGCTAATTCCAGCAGTTAACAAGAATATCAGAGGAACAGTGGGGGGTGGGGTGGGAGGGAGAAATACCATGGGGAAATAGTTTTACTTTGTGTAATGACTCATCCATTCCCAGTCTCTATTCAAGCCTAAGTTAATTGTATCCAGTTTGCAAATTAATTCCAATTCAGCAGTCTCTCGTTGGAGTCTGTTTTTGAAGCTTTTTTGTTGAAGTATAGCCACTCTTAGGTCTGTGATCGAGTGACCAGAGAGATTGAAGTGTTCTCCAACTGGTTTTTGAATGTTATAATTCTTGACGTCTGATTTGTGTCCATTCATTCTTTTACGTAGAGACTGTCCAGTTTGGCCAATGTACATGGCAGAGGGGCATTGCTGGCACATGATGGCATATATCACATTGGTAGATGCGCAGGTGAACGAGCCTCTGATAGTGTGGCTGATGTGATTAGGCCCTATGATGGTATCCCCTGAATAGATATGTGGACAGAGTTGGCAACGGGCTTTGTTGCAAGGATAGGTTCCTGGGTTAGTGGTTCTGTTGTGTGGTGTGTGGTTGCTGGTGAGTATTTGCTTCAGATTGGGGGGCTGTCTGTAAGCAAGGACTGGTCTGTCTCCCAAGATCTGAGAGAGCGATGGCTCGTCCTTCAGAATAGGTTGTAGATCCTTGATGATGCGTTGGAGAGGTTTTAGTTGGGGGCTGAAGGTGATGGCTAGTGGCGTTCTGTTGTTTTCTTTGTTGGGCCTGTCCTGTAGTAGGTGACTTCTGGGTACTCTTCTGGCTCTGTCAATCTGTTTCTTCACTTCAGCAGGTGAGTATTGTAGTTGTAGGAATGCATGATAGAGATCTTGTAGGTGTTTGTCTCTGTCTGAGGGGTTGGAGCAAATGCGGTTATATCGTAGCGCTTGGCTGTAGACAATAGATCGAGTGGTATGATCTGGATGAAAGCTAGAGGCATGTAGGTAGGAATAGCGGTCAGTAGGTTTCCGATATAGGGTAGTGTTTATGTGACCATCGCTTATTAGCACCGTAGTGTCCAGGAAGTGGATCTCTTGTGTGGACTGGTCCAGGCTGAGGTTGATGGTGGGATGGAAATTGTTGAAATCATGGTGGAATTCCTCAAGAGCTTCTTTTCCATGGGTCCAGATGATGAAGATGTCATCAACGTAGCGCAAGTAGAGTAGGGGCATTAGGGGACGAGAGCTGAGGAAGCGTTGTTCTAAGTCAGCCATAAAAATGTTGGCATACTGTGGGGCCATGCGGGTACCCATCGCAGTGCCGCTGATTTGAAGGTATACATTGTCACCAAATGTGAAATAGTTATGGGTCAGGACAAAGTCACAAAGTTCTGCCACCAGGTTAGCCGTGACAGTATCGGGGATACTGTTCCTGACGGCTTGTAGTCCATCTTTGTGTGGAATGTTGGTGTAGAGGGCTTCTACATCCATAGTGGCTAGGATGGTGTTTTTAGGAAGATCACCAATGGACTGTAGTTTCCTCAGGAAATCGGTGGTGTCTCGAAGATAGCTGGGAGTGCTGGTAACGAAGGGCCTGAGGAGGGAGTCTACATAGCCAGACAATCCTGCTGTCAGGGTGCCAATGCCTGAGATGATGGGGCATCCAGGATTTCCAGGTTTATGGATCTTGGGTAGCAGATAGAATACCCCAGGTCGGGGCTCCAGGGGTGTGTCTGTGCCGATTTGTTCTTGTGCTTTTTCATGGAGTTTCTTGAGCAAATGCTGTAGTTTCTTTTGGTAACTCTCAGTGGGATCAGAGGGTAATGGCTTGTAGAAAGTGGTGTTGGAGAGCTGCCTAGTAGCCTCTTGTTCATACTCCTACCTATTAATGATGACGACAGCACCTCCTTTGTCAGCCTTTTTGATTATGATGTCAGAGTTTTCCCCCCCCTGCTGTTGGTGATGGCTTATCTTAAGTGATCACTCTCCTTACAGTGTGTATGATAAACCCATTGTTTCATGTTCTCTGTGTGTGTGTATATAAATCTCTCCTCTGTTTTTTCCACCAAATGCATCCGATGAAGTGAGCTGTAGCTCACGAAAGCTTATGCTCTAATAAATTTGTTAGTCTCTAAGGTGCCACAAGTACTCCTTTTCTTTTTTTAATAGAATCATAGAATATCAGGGTTGGAAGGGACCTCAGGAGATCATCTAGTCCTCAAAGCAGGACTAATCCCCAATTTTTGCCCCAGATCCCTAAATGGCCCCCCTCAAGGATTGAACTCACAACCCTGGGTTTAGCACGATGTCTCCGCTCCTTAAAATATTAAACATTTTAAAAGAAGGGAGTAGTCAGGTGGAAAGTGAAACACAGGAGAGGACATGCATGGGTGGAAAGAGAGCAGACGGAGTAGAACCTGGAGTCAAGAAGAGAAGAAAGGAAGAGTGAGGAAAACAACCTGGCAAGAAAGAGTGCAGCGGGGAAGGGGAGAAAGCTTAAAAAAAATAATCATATTTTGAAAAAAGACTAATTCTTTTTCCTCAGGATTCTGTCACCACTCATTTTCCTTCTTAAAGGAAGAACGTTCGTCCACCACCTAAAGAGTGGCTCTTAAAAATACCCTTCATGAAATAAGTGAGCTTTGGTCTCTGTGGAAACAGAAGTCCATGTGACTGAATGGAAGACCCAAGTTAAAATTTGTGGGTATGCAACTGTGTTGCTCCTACAGAGGTCATCTTATCTGCCTGTAAGTCTCAAAACCGTTGGGGTGAAGAGTGCAGCGCAGGAGAACAGTGCAATTTGGAGAAAGGAGCAAATCTTGAAGCATCTACAAAAAGTTACATAGGCACAAGAAAGACTATATGTAGCCTCACGTACAAAACAAAGAGACCACGTCTTTTACTTTAAAAATAGTTGACAGCTGCAAAACATAGCATCTTTCTGCCAGAGAATAACCAAATACCTATATATTTTTTTTTTTTTATTGACGCCACTCATAGGTGGAAAGGTTCACAAGTATTTGCAATCACAATACACCCACTACAGCATGGTTTCTCAACCCAAGGGTCGGGGTCCAAAATTGAGTCACCAGAGTTTTTTCCAAAGGGTTACGTGGCAGCTCTGGTCCCACGGGGCTGGCTGGGCTTGCCTCCTTGCTCCAGGCATTGAAACCTCTGGGGTTCCAGCGTCACTCAGGTTTGACCCAGCCATCATGACGACAGGAGTCTAGGTAGGCCAAAATTTGACTGAGTGGTAATGCCACTCTCACAAATTTGGTCCAGTTGGGGAATGGGGCCAAAACTGAGTGGCACTGCAATCCCCTAGGTCGCAGTGCCCACAGGGGAGGGCCAAGACAAGCCAGGCCCACAGCACAGGAGCTGCCACTGTGGGGTGAATGCCGTGCAGGATCCAACACCCCCAGGGGGCAGACCCACCTGAAACCACCCCAGGGTCTCCACCACCAAGCTATTTACTGGGTCATGACAGGCCATAAATGTTTACAAAAGAGTCCTGAGCCAAACAAGGTTGAGAACCACTGCTGAGAGGACATAGTTGCTGGCTACAAACAGACAAACTGGTGACTACTTTGCTTGTTCCCAGACACATCAATAGGTCAAACTCTGAAACAGAGACTCAGGCCATCTCAACATGTCTATTTTTGGGTGGGGTCAGTCTCTATGAAAAATGAATTTTGGTTAGTCCCTCCCCAATGTTCTCATACCCAACATTTAGCTTTCATATTTACTATATCTAGGGACAGTTTGAAATGGAAGTGCCTGCATTGTAAGCAGAGGCTGCCCTGCTTTTTTTCCCAGGGCCTCAGAAGTATAAGTAAGTCCCTTTCAAAAGGAACAATTTGGAATTTGATGGCATTGTGTGTCCATCTCTCACGGGTAGCTCCAATAAACCGTTTTCAAGTAACACTAAATAATTCAGTCTGCAAATATGTAAAATAAATCCAGCACATTTTAACTAAAGGGACATATTTAGAGGTACTTACAGATTTCTAGAACATTTTTATTAGAGCACATCTCCTAACCTATGAAACATCTCATAATCTACTTCCTTTTTTTAAGTCTTTATTGCTACCCTTTATATAAAAAACTTAAACCTTTGGCATGGATACTTTCAAGGCACCTACTTTTCAAGGTAACTGCTATGTCTACTCGAAATCCTTGTGGAATTCTGCACCACTGCGCATGTGAAGAATTTATGTCCCCTGAATATTTCTTTGCTTCCTCACAGAAAAATGACTTTCTGACAAGGAAGCAAAGGGAAGCCACAAGAGCGGACGTGCAGTCCTCGCCAGCAGTATGTTTCGGGTGTCCAGGGCAGCCGGCAGAGAGGTAAATCACTGTGGGAGGGGGGCAGGACTGGGGAAGACCCGACTGGTGGCTCCTATCCTGTGCTGGGCTCAGCTGCTGGTCCTGGCTGGGCTGGGGAGTGATGGGACTTCCTCTTTCCCTGCATGGCATCTGAGGCCAGGTCTGACCCACCCTCAGATTTCTCCCGCAGCTGCAGGAAGCTCTGCAAACTCCCATCCCCCTGACATCCTGCATCCATTGCTCCTCAGCTGCAGAGAGATCCCTGTATAGGGAGCTGCTCCCACATTCGCCCAACCCCCATGCATCCAGACCCCCTCATACCCAAACTCTCCTGCCAAGCCTCACCCCCGCCGCACTCAGAACCCCTCCGATGAGCCCCTCCCCCTGCACCTGGACCACCCTGATGAGCCACCCGCACCCTGATCCCCACCCCACCAATCCCAACCAGCTGCACCTGGATCCCCATCCCACTGAGCCCTACTCTCCCAGCATCTGAAGCCCCCATTGAGCCCCTCACACCCAGCCCCCCTTCTGAGCTCTATCCCCCACACACCCAGACCCCCCCTGCTGAGCCCAAACCAACTTCATCTGGACTCCCCTGCAGTGTCCCATTACCATTGCACCAAAAACCCCAGAAATAGCTCCTGTGCATCCAGATCCCTCACTGAGCCACTTGCACCCAGATTGCTTCTCAACCCGCACAAAATCCTCTCAACTCACACTTGGATCCTGCCGTGCTGAGCCTGCCTGCTCACACTTGGTGCACCCGGTATGGAGGGGCAGGGCTGGCCCTTGTGCTGTGTCAGGGTGGCTGCAGCCTCACCACCGAGTCTGTGTCCCCGGGGGAATGGGGGGGGGAGGGGAGGATTTCACAATGATCTTCCACTCTGTGCAGCCAGTAGTCTATGCTCCCCAATGCCATGCTGGAGTTTCCACATTGACACATATATTTTGCAGAATTTTTAAAATATTATGCGCAGAATTTTTAAGTTTTTGAAACAGAATGCCTGCAGGAGCATGTGTCTCATGTTACAAAGTTAGAACAAAGTTATCCTGATTTTTGTCTTTAAATTTCTGAGTTTTTGTAAAAGCATCTACAATCTTTAGACAGTACAAACTAGTATAAAGACCTAGGGTCAATAAATAGCATGGAATTGAAAACTCAGATGATTTGGATCAGCTCTAAATTTCAGCATCTGGAAGTACTTAGGTAATGTTTCCATTTCTTATAAAAAGAATTAAATTGGTAGCTAGAGTTATCCTTTATAGAACTGCCTCACCAGTCTATAGAGAAATCCAGAGGAAGCCAGTTATTTTTACAATGGGGGAAGAGATAGACCTTTGACTTCTGTTTCAGAATTGGGCTGACTTGTGATTAGTCCCACTGATTTTATTTTATTATTTAAGTCAGAGAACTTCAATAAGAGGACTCATACCACTAAATAAATACTAGGCCAGGCAGTATGTTTGGGGTTGGGAAGTTTTCCCTGAGGTCAGAGTGGCAGAGGCAGGTGGGGGGGGGGGGGGAGAAGTTTCGCTTTCCTCTGCAGCATGGGGCAAGGATCACTTCCTGGTTTGAACTAGAGAAGATGGGGAATTCTCTGTAATGTGATGTCTTCCAAACAAGATCTGAGGACCTCAGTAACACAGCCAGAGGCTATGGGCCTACTACAGGAGTGGGTGGATGAGATTCTGTGGCCTGCAGCATGCAGGAGGTCAGACTAGATGATCACAATGGTCCCTTCTGGCCTTGAAGTCTGTGAGTGTTTGCAGGATTGGACACAAAAAGACTGCATTTCAGGTCATGCCTCAGCAGATCTTTCTCTTGCATTTAGACCGGAATACCACAGGTTTAAGTCCCTCACTAGATCCCAACAGTGACACTGCAAGGAATCTCTGGCTTGGATGGGGTGGGATGCCACACTATAAAGGTATCAATCTTCAAATGAGAAAATTAAAATATTTTGAGCACTACGGAAAACCTGAAACTGCAGTACATAAGCAATATCCTTTTTGCCAGTCACTGGTGGAAGATTCCTTGACTTCACTTTAAAAAGCCTTAACATGCACAGTAAAACATGGAAATTGATTCTCATTATGCTATTCTATTTTTTTCATTTTAATGGAAAGTGTATGCTACCATAGAACCTATGGCTGCACTAATTCATCACTTTTACTGTTCCACTGCAATAAGAGCAAAAAATGTTTGCACAATAGCCTGGTTTATGAAGTTATATGAAACATGACTAAACGGCGGTGGTTGGGTTACGGGTTTTTTTTTTTGGCATATAGCCTAACATACTGCAACAGAGGCAGACAAAAAGTAGACAACAGTTGAAACAAAATACAAGACATTGCTCTGTGAATGTGTTCACATTTGGAATAATTCAAACAGAGGCCAGAAATATTTAATCAAGGGATCTTACACAGTTTGATTTCACTAAGCCTAGATTATTTCTGATGATTTGATATATTGCCATTTATCATTAACTTATGGTGCTGGGAAATCCCGATGCTAATTAACATTGACACACACTGTAACCGTAGTATTAGTTAATACGTTAGCTTTTTAGAGACCATTTCAAAATGCTATTTTGGAAGCTCTCTTATTTCTAAGATTTCTTAGAAGCTTAAAAATTTTTATTCTCTTCCATTTGAAAAGTTGATCTTTACCCTTGTGTTCCCAATAGAGTAGGAAATAAATGTCGTTCCCTTTATTCTCTTTTCAGGGCATAATAATTAATTGCTGCTAGCTTGACTTTATATATTCACTGCCTTCCCTTCATTATATTTAGCTACTTCTATTATATTCAACAGTAATGCAAGGAACCTACGGGTTTGTATCCTATAAGACATTAGCTTCAGCAAGTTAGCATAAGGCTTGAGACCAAAATAAACTTTGAACAGACAAAACAGCCCAAACCCAAAGTATTGGAGAGCTGAAAATAAAGTGTTTAAGGGGAATTTTTGACCACAGGAACAACCAACCACAGTATCCAAGAGTCCAGCCACAAGAGTGTCATGACGTACATAACAGGTACATGAGCTCCACCCACAGATACCCAACCACAAGAGGGTCATGGTAATGAATTGACATATATGATAAGTTGAAACCATTCATGTACTAACCTATAGGAGAGGCACATGCTTCTTAGTAAGTGACATTTACTAACCTTAGTAACATTAGTAAGGTGAGGTTATACAAAAAAGGAAAAGGGGAAATACCCCTACTGAATATGCAAGCGTAGTGGCTTCAGCATATCATATTATAAAAGTTACATCCCAGCCTCGGGGCAGTAGGAGAAGGAGATACAGTTCTCGGGACGTCCCAGAATGATGGCCACTGGTGAGGAGGGGGAAGGTGATGGTGATGAGGAAGATGACGGCTAACATTTCAGGTTGTTCTACAAAGGATGGTGTGAGTATATGGGTGTGCAGATGGACATTCTGTAGTATCTTTTATCTACCTTATTGAGTTGGGGTGTTTGTGATTATGCTACATGTATTATAAACTATTTGTAAATACAGAAAAGTTCCTATAGTGTGAGTTTGCAGCTGTGCACATTGGGGTTCCCAACTATGTAATAATTTGAATAATACTGGGTCTGATCTCGGGTCAAGAACTTGTCAATCCTCAAAGTAATAACTGGGAATTCTTAAGTAATCGACAATATATGATAGATCGGGCTACATGCTGGAGAAACAGAATAAAATACTGATTGTTTACATCTCAAGGGCTAGTTTTGTCCAATCCTAATGCAGTTAGGCAGCATAGTAGAGAAGGGAGCAAGGTCCCACACCAGATCATGTGGTCTTGTTAGGGCTGCCTGGATTATGGCACTAGTCCCCTCTGATACACCCAGTTACTTCCCTCCAGAAGGCAATGGACAGGAAGTGGGAGGAGCCATGGGTCTACCAGCCCACTGGGTAGGAAGGAAAGCAGCACTCTTTTCAGTATTGCAGCAACTTCTCTTGTCTTGAGGAAGAGTGAGTCAACTCCTTGTGGTAGTACAGCTACACCTCCTCAAATCCTCAGGGCTGAGCTCAAAGGTTCAATCTTACCCTAACTGCAACAATGGATTCTATTTATTTTGTTAAATCAACAATGAAAAACTTCAGGTGATCTATGGAGTGGTGAAAAGAAAAGGAGTACTTGTGGCACCTTAGAGACTAACAAATTTATTAGAGCATAAGCTTTCGTGAGCTACAGCTCACTTCATCGGATGCATTTGGTGGAAAAAACAGAGGAGAGATTTATATACACACACAGAGAACATGAAACACTGGGTTTATCATACACACTGTAAGGAGAGTGATCACTTAAGATAAGCCATCACCAGCAGCTGGGGGGAGGGGGGGGGAGGGGAGGGAAGGAGGAAAACCTTTCATGGTGACAAGCAAGGTAGGCTAATTCCAGCAGTTAACAAGAATATCAGAGGAACAGTGGGGGGTGCGGTGGGGGGGAGAAATAACATGGGGAAATAGTTTTACTTTGTGTAATGACTCATCCATTCCCAGTCTCTATTCAAGCCTAAAAGTTAATTGTATCCAGTTTGCAAATTAATTCCAATTCAGCACTCTCTCGTTGGAGTCTATTTTTGAAGCTTTTTTGTTGAAGGATAGCCACTCTTAGGTCTGTAATCGAGTGACCAGAGAGATTGAAGTGTTCTCCAACTGGTTTTTGAATGTTATAATTCTTGACGTCTGATTTGTGTCCATTCATTCTTTTACGTAGAGACTGTCCAGTTTGGCCAATGTACATGGCAGAGGGGCATTGCTGGCACATGATGGCATATATTACATTGGTAGATGCGCAGGTGAACGAGTCTCTGATAGTGTGGCTGATGTGATTAGGCCCTATGATGGTGTCCCCTGAATAGATATGTGGACAGAGTTGGCAACGGGCTTTGTTGCAAGGATAGGTTCCTGGGTTAGTGGTTCTGTTGTGTGGTGTGTGGTTGCTGGTGAGTATTTGCTTCAGATTGGGGGACTGTCTGTAAGCAAGGACTGGCCTGTCTCCCAAGATCTGTATGGAGTGGTGAGTAGCTAAGCAATATAGAGCTTGCCCTACCCAGCCTGGCTAGGTAAGAAAAGGACATCTTACGGAGTTTTTGGTGTAATCTTGCAGTACATTACATTTAAAGTTAGATTTATATCCTATTTATGTAAAACAGAATATTATTCTTCCAAAGTTGATGGAATTTTTATTTGTACTTGCAGGACTTTTAACCACATTCAGAATCCAGTGGATAGTCCACACTAACATAAGAATGTTTAATTTTGTAAGGCTGGTCAAAATTTGTGACCTAAGAATAATAAAGCTACTTTTAATAACATCTGATTGTTTAGTCTTTGAAGCAGCTATGGGATATGTACTCAATAGTTTTTATAATTACATAAATATATTTTCAGACACCCTCCCATGTTAGTCTAAAATTTATTTCTAAAAAAGCATGTATGTACCAGTGATTTCCATTAGAAAGTTATATATTTCAAGACTATATTCACTGCTCACCATCTTCCCCTGCAAAAAGATATAGAGAAAGCATGCACAAGTATCAAATATTTCACTCTAACTGTAGGTAAGATTACACACAGCATTAAGAAAGGTCTTTGTAATGTGTGCAAGAACTAGGATGGTCAATTTCTGAAGCCAGTATTTTGCAAATTTAGAGTCCAATCCTGCAAAAGCATAATACTGGGCATAATGCTAACTACTGTAAATAGGACTTGGAAAAAGCGTGTACATGCCCATATACCATCCTGGAATTTCTCTGAAGCTACTACCTTGCTGTCTGGAATTTGAACTTTCATTTAAAAATCTAAGGCCTGGTCTACACGTAAAATGTAGGTTGACACAGCTATTGTGCTTAGAGATGTGAAAAATCCAAACCCTTTAGTTCCGTAGCTATGCCAACCTGTGTTAGATACACAGCTACGTTGATGAAAGAATACTTCTGTTGACCTAGCTACTGTCACTCCAGGAAATGATGTTCCTACAGCAATGGAAAAATCCCTTTTGTTGCTGTAGACTGCATTCACACAAAGGCCACGTCTACACTACCACTTATGTCAGCAAACTTGTGCCGATCAGGGGTGTAAAAAAAACCATCCCAAGCAACATAAGTTTCGCTGGCATAAGCGCTTCTTTGCACAGCACTATGTCAGCAGGAGAGCTTCTCCCACCGACAGCTACCGCTGCTAGTTGAGGTGGTTTTATTATGTTGACAGGAGAGCTCTCTGCCCTCAGCATAGAGTGGCTACAAGAACAATCTTATAGCAGGACAGTTGCATCAGTACAGCTGTGCCGCTGTACATTCGCTAGTGTAGACATGGCCTAAGTGATGATGCTGTCTTAACTCCGGTGCTATAGCCATGCTGCTATAATCCCGGTAGCAAAGTTGTGGTTTCAGAGTCACTCTCTGGCTGTTAATAGTTCTGACAAAAACCTCAGAAATACAAACAGAGCACAACCAATACAGAGACCTCTGCAAACAACCTGGAACAATGGAGGTGTGACTTGCCCATTACCTTACTGCAACGCAGCTGGAGGCAGAGCAGACCTACACAGGCTAGCTTGTCTGAACTAGCAGGCTAAAAATAGCACTGCAGTTACAGCAGCAAGGACAATGGCTCAGGCTAGCTGAGTACAATTCCACCTGACCCCTTGGGTACGTCCTTGGGCAACTAGCCATGCTGCTGTGGTCCTACTGCTATTTTTAGCCCAGCTGGAAATCACACCTCCCAGCTGCTGTGTAGACAGACAAACCCTCAGGGAGATGTTAACATCACTGGGCAGCAGAGTTAATTTTATTGTTACCTATCTCATCCCTCATTTAAGAGCAGACGGGGAGGATCACAGCACTATACAACTTACTCTGGGTGAAGTCTAATTTTGGAGTCGCAAAGTGGGTGCTGCTTGGGAGATATGACCATTTTTCCCCCACCTCACCCCCTTCCCGCAAACAAGAGAAGCCAAGTCAAAAGAGATGAGCAGAACCCATGGGCATATAAAAGCTGCACTAATGGGGAGAGTACTCACGTAGCCCAGCAGAGACAAGCGGCACATATACTGTGAATGTCTGCACAATTTACTGTTAAGTGGTGTCTTATTTTCGCAAGTCATGTGAATGAAGCTTGGAATCACTTCCACCCAGATACCTGCTAATGGGGGGGGGGCACAATTTAAAGGTTCTGCTGCCCCCAGAATAGCTCAAGTCATCCCCCACCCTCAACAGACCCCTCCCTTACCCTCAGTCTCTCCTCCCCAAAAGCAGCGGCCCCTCCCTGCAGCTCCCAGTTGTTGCTCCTGCCTCTCCTCCTGGGGTGTAGCTTGCTGGCTCAGGCAGCTGGCACACAGGAAGGGGGCCCAGCTGCACCATGTGACAGTGGGGCAAGCACAGCCTGGCAGAAATCTGGGGGGGCATGTGATCCTGCATGTCCACCCCACGTGTTACATCTGCCTGTACCCCACACCCAATTTAACCCAACTGCAAGCAGTGCAGTTGGCTACTCCATTCAAATACCATGATGATAAATCCCCATACACAACACATTAGGAAGTATTATACCCATTAATAAACAAACATTTGCAGGATTAGACTCTTAAAGAGAAAAATCCGGCTGTTTTAAGAAGAAATTAAGTATCCTGAATTTTGAAATCTGGTGGGGAAATGCCCTCCAGATTCTAATTGTGCATGCCCATGATGAAAATAAACCCTCCCTTTTAAATATTAATTTTGAAGGACTCACAATGCGGCATCACTGTCCTCCTAGTGGAAATTCCATCTAGATACCTATATGTTGTCTTACCATCACAGTTCCTGAGCATCTGCCATTTCTCTTGGCTCGAGGGTGTTATCAGGGCAAGATGAAACTGTGACCTAGATTTCAAGCGTTTCATTTCTGCACTGCAAAGCTGGACTTCGCTGGAGTTTTGAAGTACTCCTAGCCTCAAGAGAGGTGATCTTGGGACATGAACAGAAATCTCATTTGTTACACAACTAGTAGGTGAGAGGTTGCTTCTCTCAGTTGACAGTTTTTGGTTTCTTACATTTTAAGACTGTACTGAAGTATTTTCTTAATTAAGGGTCTCAACCTGCACACACTTACTACTGGGGCAGTGCTAGCACACTTTGGCAAACTGTAAAGAACGTGAAATTATAAATTCTATGCACATACCCTGAGCTATATATGTAATTCCTAAAAATACCCGGCACAAAATTTCTAGATCCAAGAGCAAAAATTAAATTCACTTCTTCTAAAATTTAGAAGGGAACAAAACTAAAACTCTAGCTCATTCTTCACAAATAATTCACTGCTTATTCTATGCTTATCTGCCTTTCAGAATCAAGATCAGGCTACTGCAAAAAACATTTACCACCTCTAAACATAACTTCCTTAAACCAGACTGGGAGAAGAATAATCTCCAATTCTTGGTCTCAACAACAAACAAACAAACCACATACCTGTTCCCCCAGCATCAATGGATACCCCGAGTTATCTTCACATACATGTGGTTCTCTTCCCTCCCCTCCCCTAGCAAACTTCATTACGCTGGGATTCAGATCACATACAGACTGCATGTCTGACATTCTTGTCTTTTCTGTAGGGATTTTTATGATTTTCCAAATATTTTAAGTAACATTCTACTGACAGGCTAATAGGCCATCCCAAGCAGCCGTAGGCAGTGTGTTCTGTTCTAAAAACCGTCTGTTACTTGTGCTCTAGGTTCTACCCATCCCAGTGTTTTATCCATTTTCAACAAGTTTATAATATATTTATTCTCAAACAAGAGCACACTATGCTTTCTCTCAGACTGCATTTATCTGCACCCATTTTCCTAAGCATTCTGTACAGTACAGGCAGAAAGGGAAGGGTTACATACAGAACAGGAGCACAGAAATACAAAGTAGTGACAGGTTTCAGAGTAGCAGCCATGTTGGTCTGTATTCACAAAAAGAAAAGGAGTACTTGTGGCACCTTAGAGACTAACAAATTTATTTGAGCATAAGCTTTCGTGAGCTACAGCTCGCTTCATCGGATGCATTCAGTGGAAAATACAGTGAAAAATACCTTAAGTGATCACTCTGGTTACACCCATTGTATGGTAACACCCATTGTTTCATGTTCTCTATGTATATAAATCTTCCCACTGTATTTTCCACTGAATGCATCCGATGAAGTGAGCTGTAGCTCACGAAAGCTTATTCTCAAATAAATGTTAGTCTCTAAGGTGCCACACGTACTCCTTTTCTTTTTACAAAGTAGTGAGTCCAACTCAGTGGAAAAAGAGGTCTGAACAGTGATTTTCTGGAAGGAGACAACTGAAAACTGGCAACTGAAGTGCTGCTATGATGGCTCCTCGGAAGCAAACAGAAGTGGAAAGTTGAACTAGCAGTAAATACACACTACTTCTGGAATACTTGTTGCATTTATGAACCTATAGAGTAAAAAGTCCTTTTGTCGTCTTTTGCAATACAAGCTTGATTAGCATTTGTTTTAGAAGAATATACTTTCTGGACTTAATACAGAAAGACTAACAATGAGGTAGCCAGATTCCATCTTCTATCTGTTCTGCACTGGTTTGTTTAAAACTAGAGCTTTGGAGTTACTTAAATGCAAAAAGTAACTCCAAAATTTATTAAAGTGCTCTGTAGTAAACAAGCATGTAGGACAGAAATCTTACATTTTATTTATCATAGACAGGAAGCCTTTATTGGCCACTAAGAATTATCTTCACTGACCACAGCATTAATAACTCTCAAAAACCCAGCCAGGTACATTCCATTATATACGCTTTATTGTAACCAGTGTACAAAATCTATACAACCCAGTCTCTGGAGTATATTTAAATAATCTGAGACATCAGAGGAGATGATGTTATTTTCACAGGGAACAAAGCCTACAGTGCTTTCTGGACTGAGGAATTCATTACCTCCATTCCCAGTTTAATATTCTTATCCTTACTCTGTTTTATTTCTATTCCAGCTGCACACATTGCACTGAACGTTGTGTAATACAAAACAGTTGAGTAATATTCTGGTACACGCCTCACAAGGTGTCTGATTACAATGCCAGACAATTAGAAATCTGACAATGCTTTTGTTGTTGCAGAAAGCCCTCACTTTAATACTCTGAATCCTAATCTCAGCAGCAGGAACCAAGAGAAAATGAGATAAACTACTGTCTCCAAAAAACTAGCACTTATAAAAAGTTTGTTAGGCTATTAAGGAAAACAGAGGGAGTTTTATATATTTCAATGATCTTTTAATGCCACGATATAAAATGCTGTATATTATAAAAACAGATTTTAGACAACGTCAAAATAAGTCTATGCATCCTAGAATACTGTTATAGGAAAAGAAAGTGGGCCGTATCCCTCCAACAACATTAGAAGGTAATCGTAACAAACTAAATATAAGGCTTTACATTGCATGTGCAATCCCAGAAGATGTACCCTTTCATAGCCATTTCTAAAGTTTCAGTCACTTCAAAGTGGGAGAACCCTACCCTACTTCAAAGGCTGGAAGTTTTTATGCTGAGCCAGGGTATTTACAACATTCTTGCTCAGTTTCTCAAAGTTAGGCTGCCTTGGTCATTCAGAGTCGCCTTGCCTACCACCCTCACCTCAGTAGTGGGAGATTGAAGGCTCGTAGGCCAGCAGGAATAAAGGTATCTCCTCTCCCTGAAATCCCGATGCCCCTCTGCACCTTTACAGAGGAGTACTACATTATTCAATAAGTAATCTTATTCCACCCTCATTATCAGGGTATCTGGGTGCTTAGAGAATTAAAACTGAACAAGGGGATTGACATCTGTCAAGTGAGGTTTCCCTCTTCACTGTTCTGCTAAGGTAAAACAATGCATTTTCCTTCTCCTTCCTTCCTTCCAACACATTTTAAGAGAAAGCAAGGCAGAAGTGCATTTTGAATGTATATTGGAAGCCTGAAAGCTTGAAAAATAAAGGCCAAGGCTAAGTCTGACAAGACTCAATAGGGAGCCAGCAGAGCACAGCAGTAGTATGCACACAGCCACCGGTGTTGCTGACGAGGCAAGCTGCATCATTCTGTACCACATGTAATTCCCCCCCCCACAGCTGATGGTTTCAAAGCACAAGTAAATTGCATTACAATAATCCAATCTGGAGTTGACAAAAATATGCATGATCAAGGGGAGGTCTTCACTGCCAAGAATGGGATGCAGTTTCTAGCATTTGGAGGGAGCAAAATGGGTTCCTTGCAGATACTTCTATGCGAGAATCTAGCATCAGCCAGAAGTCTAAAGCCGAGTTTCTCAAACTGGGGTCCCCAGACACTACTCCAGGGCGTCCGTGGGCCCTGCTGACCAACTCCTCCCCCTCCCTCCCAGTGCTTCCTGCACATCACAGAACAGCTGTTCCCTGGTGTGCAAGAGGTGCTGGGAGGTAGGGGGAGGCACGGGGACGGAAAGAGGCAGGGGAAGAGGAGGGGCAAGGGTGGAGTAGGGGCAGGGCCTGGGGCTGAGCGGGTGGATTGGGGGGGTCTGCAAACATTTTTAAAGTCAAAATGGGGATCCTCAGGTTTCTAAAGTTTGAGAACCGCTGGTCTAAAAAATGACCCCTAAAGTATAGCCTGGCTTACTGTGTGGAGACAGAGCCTCTGTTGGTGGAGCCAGCACTGTAGCAACAAGTTCTTCCAAGGGTTTCTCCTCTGTGACAACAAACAACCTTTGCCTCCTCATTTGTGGAAAGATCTCAGCCAGGCCCAGACAGGTGCGCGACTCCGCACAGCTCACTATAAGAGCAATCACTAGGTGGGGACTGAAGTAGGCCTGCCCAACATTTCACTATCCTATTGATGTCCCAGCAGTGCATAACTCCAGAAATCCTGATCGCTTTTTGTGTCTCCATTTCTGCTGCCTGTGGTTACCCTACAGACAGAAAACTATGCCACAGAACACGGAGACCCTCCCAGAGGAAAAAAAAACACCTGGGATAGTCTTGGTCCCACCTAGTCCAGCAGCTGCAGCCCTCTCCCCAGTGAGGAGAGTGGAAACCTGAGGCAAGGGTAAGGCTAGAACATATGGGGTGGGGGGGGCAAATGACAAGAAAGGATAACATTTTGAAATATTCATGTCAAAAGTTATATCCATTCCAAGTTTCTTTTCTCAGTTCCTCTTCCACTGCCCACCTGCAAGATTGGGTGGAGGAAAGCAGAGCTCCCTATTCCAAGAAATAAAATTAAAGACCTGCAAGATATGTGGTACTGTGAAACAACTAATGAGACAATAATCATGGGCAGCAGAGTTATTTTTCTAGGATTTCCAGCTCTAGTCAATTTCTTAAGTGCATTGATTTTATTTCGTGCTCATGAAAAAAAGATTAACAGCCTTAGAGGCTATAATCTTCAAATGTGTCTACAAAACAGGCACTGAGAGCTTCACTTACTCAGTGTACCTCAACTCTGATCTAGGCATGAGTGGTAACTCAATCTTCTTGCTCATTGAATTCTTAACTTTTGTTGAAGGCTCCAGTGAATGTTAATTGTGGAAGTGTTTTTTGTACTGCGTACATTGTCCACTGGGATCAGAATGTGATCACCAAACCTACTGCATACAGAGCAAGAGAATTTTTAGTCAAAGCCATTGGATTAGACCCCTGCTCTTACGTAACACAGTAGATCATCTTTAATGTCCAGGATAGATGGACAGGACTTTAATCTTTTAAGTTTTCACCTGAAAGGTCACCCAATAAACTGCACTGAATGCAGTTTAAATTGCTCGAGAAGAACATAGGTTTACATAAATTTGGTTGCAATTTGAACCTATGGTCCCAGGGTATTTAGACATTGCAAATTGGATGCTGAAATTAATTATTCACTCTGGCAAGGTGCTTGGCTTTCAGAAGCTTTTATCTAGGCTACCATTAGGCCTATCTTGATAGGCATAAGGATTGTGTGTTTTTCAACTGCATTAGCTCAACCAAGTTAGCTTAGCACAACAGAAAGACCCTGCCAAGGTATAGCTTTAGGCTATGTCTACACCACAAATGTTACAACAGCACAGCTATAGAAAGAGAAGAGGTTTTTCCATTGTTGTTGTTAATCCACCCTTCTGAGAGGTGGTTAGGTCAAGAGAAAGCTTCTAAGCCCTGTTTCAGAGACCATTGGTGCAGGTTGACTTAATTGTTTCTCAGGGTTGTGAATTTTTCAAACCCTTGAGTAACATAGCTAGATTGACCCAAGTTTTAGGTATAGACCAGGCCTAAGGGCTTCTCTTCACTGCAAAGTTAACTCGAGTGTTGACTCTAACTTGACTCCTTGTGTCTAACTTGACACACACAAAAAATCTTTAACTAAAGCATTGTTGTGCTTTTTACTCAAATTGGCCGGCCCGAGAGGGAGCACAGGCCAGCGCTCAAGTGAGCGCCACTTGTCAGCAGCTAACATGACCATTTTGCAGTGTGGACACAGGGTAATGCCACTCAAGTGCCTCCAATGCCTACTCACAATTCCCCCGCATGTGAGCAGAAAGGACAGACAAGTTCTCCCACAATAATTCAGAGTGCAACTCATCCTACAGCAGCACAAGCATCATGGGGTCTGGCCTCCGCCATCTTAGTGCTACACATGAGTGAGGCAGCACCAGTATGGACACAGCAGCTTGAGTGTTATTTCACAGTGTAGCCAAGAAAGGCTAACTCAAGAGGTATAATCTGAGTTAGATCGGAGAAAACACATACCCTAACACGCAGCTAACAGAACTTCCAACACGTCAGCCTACATTTTGACAGGGTTTTTCATATGTTATGCTGACTCAATTGGGAAAAAAAACTTTTTTTTTTTTTTTTTTTTTTTTGCCAGTCAAGGCGGGGTGTAAGTGGCCAAGTCATAAAGTTAGCTAGCCAAAGCACACTAGTCACCTACTCCTTGTGAACTGTAGTGCTAGGCTTTAATGTTAATGTATATGGAGTTAAACAGTGAAATTCAACTGTCACAGGGGACGGAAGTTTCAATTAAACTGTGAAATGTATTTGAAATTTCAAGCCTGTAGGTTTGTGCAGCTAGTGTGCATGTGTTAAATTTCAATGAACTAAAAGTGTATGAGCACTTCATGGAGTAAGGGATAGAAACAAAAATAAACTTAAAATCCTTCCTTGGAGGACTGACTATCTCCTGCCAAGTAAAAACTGTAAATGAAGGGGGGGAAATGTTAAACTAAAGACTGTCAGAAGCCCAGCTCAGCAGCAGAGAGCTGTTCCACCTGCCAGACATAAGAAGTTAAATGGTTTGCCTAACTGGAACTAACCCTTTAGGGGCCGACATTACAAAGTTATTTTTATTTCCCATCTCCACCTACTATAGCACAATTATAAGGCCCACAATCTGGAATGTATCACTCCACAGGACACAGAAGATGTAGACTGAAATCTGTAAAATGAGTGTGTACAACTGGTACATCATTCCGAGTAATGAATAACCAGTTTTATTTAAATTCTCCAAGAACACTTAACTTGAGACCCATCAAGTTGAGCATATTACTCTCCGATCCTGCACAGATTTATGCATGTGCTAAACTTTACGCAGATAAGCAGTCTCCATTGAACTCAAAGCAACCACAGTCATTTGGAACTCTTTCCTTCCTTTCACTCTTCATTTTTCTTTCTACCTGTTTGTTACGTCAGGCCTTTATTTTGGTTGTAAAGTCTTAAAGGCAGGGATGTTTCTTCTAAACGTTCTATAAATCACATAATGAACTTTTGAATGCGATGAAAGAAAGAAAGAAAGAAAGAGAGTGATAAATAATGCTAACTGATTATTTTAGCAATATTTTATCGGTGACATTCACAGGCTATTGAACTTGAAACATTTAGCACTTATGCAGCACTTAAGTTAAAAGTCCTTTATAAACATTAATAAACTAAGTGAAGTACGTCTTTATGCACTAATGTAATAAGAAATATGCAGCTGGAGAAAATGAATAAGATGGGTCTATGTCAGAATCAGAAAAAGTTCTACAAGTAGGTGGACAAATAGGCTACACGACCTCCTTCCATCCAAAAGCATCAATGCAGCTCTGTTAGCTCATGATTTGTGGCTCACCAACAGTTAAGATTTTAATGTTAAGGGTACTTAATATACTATAAATCAGTAGGGTCTGAGCTTGTGGATCCTTATGTGACATTGGTGCCTATGTGTACAGCATTTAGCCTAACCATTCATCTCTTAATTGTTCAGAGATGCATGCACTTAAAATATTAATAAATTGGGGATTGATTAATCAGCCAATACTGGTTGCTGAACACGGTGAGCCAACTAGAAGCAAGTTTTTAATTAGGTTTTCACAAGATTATATATACACACACACATGAATACAAGATCAAATAAAGTTACTAAATAAGATTAGATCTCTTTCTAAAAGATAGGTTGGAGCTGAAACAAGTTTATGGGCTTGATGCAGAAGCCACTTGGTGAAATGTTATGACCTGGGTTAGGTCATTCTTACTAATCATAATAGTGCCTTCTGACCTTTAAATCTATAACAAAGTTATAGAACAAATCAAAGGAACGTGCAAGGCATCCCAAGAACTGGAGTGGGAAGGTACTGTCGTCTTGTGATTAAAGTGAGGAACCAAATCTGCCTCAGTGATGATCTGCCCATATGAACCATGGGCAAGTCACTTAACCTGCATCTGCCTCTATTTCCCCACCTGTAAAATAATGTTTCAACACACCCCAGGGTTGAGGCATAATCATTTGCATCTAAAGTGCTTTGGTATCACTAGTTGAAAGGCACTCTACAATCTCCTTACAGGAAATTGGGTTTTTCTATCCATGTACATTACTACTCACGTGCGGTTTAAAAGTGAAAAAGAACAAACTTTAGTAAGTACTGCAACACAATGAACTTTGTTACAGTGAGGAGCTGTTCACACAAGTGTTTGCTTTGGAAGAGGTGGAAAATATTCAGAGCCTAACAGGGAAATACAGCCACTCTCCTTCTGATCATTTCCCAGCTTGTTCCTTTTAGGGCATTGATTGAATTCAAACAGAACATGTAAATGATACTGCCAAAGGAAGAAGATAGCCAGATGAATTCACAACTCTGAGAAAACAAACTTTCAGGATTGAGGAGAACTAGAAAGGATTTTCCTATACCTTTATGGTAGCAAGGAAGTTTCCTAAGGCTGTGACTTCTCTATTTCTGTCTCTCTCTTCCCTCCTTCCCCCATTTTTATGTTGACATTTAAGTCAAAGTTATCTCACTTAGGAATCTTTTGTTTTGATGCTAAAATCCTTACATACAGAATTTCACCCAGAGTGAGTTTTTATAGCCATGTTATAACCCATAAAAATGAAACATTAAAATGGAAAGGTGATACAAATAGTGGATTAAAAAGTGTCTTTACAAACAAATGGACAGATAAGCATTTATCTTATTTTGATGCAAAACCTACCACTGACAGATCTTAACCACCCTATAGGAGGTCAACTGCAGACGATCCCTTCCTTTGTATTAACTGTAGGTGAGGTGCTCATCTACAACTGAAGCACAAAGCAGGTAACAAGCATAGCTACAGCAAAAATTGGGACATGAAGGCCTTCTGCATCAATTTTATCAATGTAAAGTATTAGTAAACGTAAAATATTTCATCTTTAAACATCCCCAAATTCTTAATATTCTCTCTACATACACCTATGGTGGAAGGCAGTAATCAACTAAGTGCATGCTACACAACAGAAGCAGGAGGGGAAATTTTGGGAAAGGACAGCGGGACAAATTCTTGCTCGTTTGGAGTGGACAGTCAGATCTTTAATTCTCATGGAAAAGAGAGAGAGCTTTGGTTTTTAAGTTCTCATCTGATAGAATGAAAACTACACAGCACTCAGTTTATCACAGTACTGGAGTCAGGATTCCTGGGTGGTAGTCCTAACTCTGCCACCAGTGCACCATATGGTCTTTAGCAAGTCATTTAATGTTTGGGTTATTTCCCCAACTATAAAATCGGGACAATATTTACCTAGCTCACAGGGAAGTTGAAATGATTAATTCACTAGTATTTGTAAAGAGCTTTAACACTCCTGATAGCTATAGCATTTTCTAACAAATATGAGCAACACTTCTTTTGAGGTGGGAAATCTACACTTATGTAATAGGTTGTTAGAAAAAGGAGAGCGATGTATTGTTCTCCTTATCCACTGAGGACAGGGGAAAAAGCATGGGCTTAAATTGCAGCAAGGGAGATTTAGGTTAGACATTAGGAAAATTTTCTAACTGTAAGGGTAGCTAAGCACAGGAACAAGTTACCTAGAGAGGTTGTGGAACTGCCATGATGGGAGGTTTTTAAGAACAGGTTAGACAAACACCTGCGAGGGATGGACTAGATCAGTGATTCTCAAAGACGGTCAGCCACTTGTTCAGGGAAAGCCCCTGGCAGGCTGAGCCAGTTTGTTTACCTGCCGCGTCCGCAGGTTCGGCCGATCGCGGCTCCCACTGGCCGCGGTTTACTGCTCCAGGCCAATGAGGGCTGCGGGAAGTAGCGTGGGCCGAGGAATGTGCTGGCTGCCCTTCCCGTAGCCCCCATTGGCCTGGAGCAGCGAACCGCAGTCAGTGGGAGCCGTGATCAACCGAACCTGCGGACGTTGCAGGTAAACAAACCAGCCCGGCCCACCAGGGGCTTTCCCTGAACCAGCAGTGGACTGGCTTTGAGAACCACTGGTCTAGATACCACTTCATTCACCTCAGTGCAGGGGACTGAACTAGATGACCTATTGAGATCCCTTCTGGCCCTATATTTCTGTTATTAAAACTGTCCAAGCCATACTAAATGAAACCCTCACCTGACAGCAACCAGCTGGGAAAAAAAAACCCAGTTTCTTAGCTTGCTTAGGAAAAGTAGGCAACTGAGAATAGCACTTGGAGACATGACAGTATGGGGTTGACAATGTGAAGATCAAGGCGCAGGAAAGAACAGAAATCTTCCAGGTCTTTCTTCTCAGACAGAAGCCTAGCTGTTCTGGGAAACCATTCCTCCACCTCCAGGACACTTACATTGGTGTCTTTCAAGGCTCAACTCAGGTGAAGGTGGTTGGGACTCAGCAGGGAGGGTCCGGGTTGGGGGGGGACTCAGTGGGGGATCAAGATGCTGGGGGAGTGGGGGCTCTGTGGGATGGGGATCCAGGTGCAGCTGGTTGGGGGTCAGTGGGGTGCAGATCCGGGTGGCTCATCAGGGTGCTCCAAGTGTAGGGGGGGATGGGGCTCATCGGGGGGGGTTCTGAGTGTGAGGGGGGGTGAGGCTCGGTGGGAGGGTCTGAGTATTAGGGGGTCTGGATGTACGGGGGTTGGGCAGATGGGGGGCAGCACCCTGTACAGGGATCCCTCCCTCTGCAGCTGAGGAGCAATAGATGCAGGAAACTGGGGGGAGGGGAGTTGGCAGAGCTTCCTGCAGCTGCAGGAGAAATCTGGGGGTGGGTCTGACCCCGCCCCAGATACCGTGCAGGGGAAAGAGGAAGTCCTTCCTCCCCAGCCCAGCCGGGACTAGCAGCTGAGCCCAGCACAGGGTAGGAGTCACCAACTGTGTCTTCCGCAGTTCCGCCCTCTGCCCCACAGTGACTTACCTCTGCCGGCTGCCCTGGGCACCCAAAACATATTGCTGGGGATGGTCGCATGACCACTCTTGTGGCTTCGCTTTGCTTCCCAGTCAGAAAGTCACTTTTTTCTGTGGGGAAGCAAAGAAATCTGCAGGGGACATAAACTCTGTGCATGTGCACTGGTGCAGAATTCCCACATGAGTAATAGAATCTCCAGGGAATTTAGCTGAGCAGGTGCGATCTGCAGTTTTTCAAAGGCTTATTCTTTGGCCAGATATGGCAAAAGGCACACTCTTGACACAAAGGCCCTCTCAACCCTGCAAAATATCAAGGCACTGCTCCAAATCATGGAGGTGCCAGAGCCTCTAAAACAAAAAAATGCCATGGGTATTTAACATGGGCAATATAATATTTTCCCAAGCCTCATTCTCAGAAACATGGGAATCATTTTGGTTGAAGTTTTCCAGGAAATTCAGCTTCAGGCATACACCGGAAGGAAAATTTCACCCAAACAGTTAAATTTGGCCAAGTTATAAGCAACTGAAAACAAGGAACATGAATGGAAAATGTTGGACAACCTTTATTATAGTCCATGCTACCAGCCCCCGCTATAATACACAACCATACTAACAACTTCAAACTAACAACTAAGTAACAAAATCAAAGGCTGTCCATTTAAAGATATACTAGCATGGAAAAGAAGGAATGGTAGCAGTTTTCTGCAGCTTCAAGTTATTTGGTGTTCCCTCTAGCCCTATATGCCTGCCCTGTGCGGGCACCGAGGAGGCAGATCTCCTCACAGAGCCCCTGCTACACAACCCCTAGCTCCGTGTGCAGGTGGCGGAGTCCCGCTCGGTGCGACAGAGGCTGGTCCTGGCAGAAATCACCAGACTCAAAGACCTCCTGGACTACGACCAAGGAGACTGGCTGGATCCACTGACGCTCGCTCAGCACATGGGGCTCTCAGACCCTCATACTCCCTGATGCATACTTCAGCAGGTGAGGGCCACTTTACTGGTCACTGCTTGGGCCTACTTCAACTGGGTCCTGCAAGAGGGCACCCCTGCCCACCCTACACCCCAGGCCTTCTGGACCTTTTCATCGGGCCCCTGCCTCGGGGATCCACCCAGCCATCCCACCCCTTCACCCTTCCGGACCGCGCCAATGAAATACCTGTACACGCTCGTGCTCCACACCCTTCACATCTTCACCCTCGTGAAGGTGGCGGGACCTGCTACCACTTCTGGAGGGCGAGGAACTACAGTGGGCCAGCCTATATTCCACCCTGGTCCCAAAGCCCACCAAGGATATCAGTTGGTGGCTCCTTCCTGGAGCTGTGAGCACAGGCATGTTCTTGGCGCGATTCACCCCCATCCCAGACACCTGCCCCTTTTGAGGTGTGAGGGAGACCCTGGTGCACGTGTATCTGCAGCCCTATTCCAGCTCCTCCAGAACCTCCTGCTGAGGTTCTGGCTGCACTTCTCCCCATACTTGTTTATAATTTCACGCCCTGTTGGTGGCCCCACTAAATTGTGAGACCTCCTCATCGACCTCCTCCTGGCCCTAGCCAAAGTAGCCATCTACAACACCAGAGGGAGGATGTTAGACAAAAGGGTGCTCTGCAACTTTGGGGCCTATTTCCACTCCTCCCTAGTCTCATGGATCCGGGCAGAGTTTCTCTGCGCAGCATCCACTGGCTCCCTTGATGCCTTCCGGGGATCTCTGCTCTGTGTCCTCATCAGGTTCCCTTTGTTTAGCCCTGTCACCTCACTCCTGTCCCTGTAATATCTTTAGTTATCCCCCGTAATTAATTGAGATCCCACACCTTGTGGATCCTCCCCTTAAGCTGGGGGAGGTCCTTTAGCAGTGGTTGGGCTCCGCCCGCCCATTTCTAGGATCCCAGCAGGCTGTGATTCTGACAATCTAAATAGCCTAGTACTTGGGTGGGGCATCTCTGTGCAACAACGGGATGTCACAAGAAGCTCACACTAGCAGTTCTATTCAAGTACCACTCTCATTTACACCAGCATGTCATTAAGTAGCCTTGTGCTGTTAGAAGTTACCATCTCTTGAATAAGAACTAAAGTTGAAATCTTGATCATTTTTTTAAAAGTGAAATATACCATGTCACTCTTTGAAAGCGTATATACACTAATATCCACAAAATAGCCACATTCCAGCTTGGGGAAATACACTCTGCCTATGTATATTCTCTGTGTTTCAATTAAATAATGACAGGTTTCAGAGTAGCAGCCGTGTTAGTCTGTATTCGCAAAAAGAAAAGGAGTACTTGTGGCACCTTAGAGACTAACAAATTTATTAGAGCATAAGCTTTCGTGAGCTACAGCTCACTTCATCGGATGCATTTCACTTCCGATGAAGTGAGCTGTAGCTCACGAAAGCTTATGCTCTAATAAATTTGTTAGTCTCTAAGGTGCCACAAGTACTCCTTTTCTTTTTAATTAAATAATGGACTCACTTCTAGAGCCAAGCTGTTGCTGTGCACACATTTAACCCCAGAGGTGGCTGAATTTCTGTGGTGGGTGAAGAACTGTTTCTTTCCTCCCTTAGCACAATGGGAGCCTTCAGGGTGAAAGGCACAATGGAAGTGTTGCAACAGCATCTCCTTGTACAGACAACAGCACGAGTGGCAGAGATGTATACAGTGTACCTATGTTTTACCTCAAAATTGGGAAAGAAGAGGGGAGAATAGCTGGTTAATTCCAGTAGGGAAAGGAAAAGAGCTAAATTTAATTTAACAGATTCCTTTCCCTGAATTAGCACTGTTTTCAGAATAAAACCCATTAGTGAGAATTACTGTGACTGTCCCATCAGAGAGACAGAACATCCTGGGTTAAGTCCCTGCAGCTGCTGACCCATGACTGATTTAGAACTGAATCTAGAGGAAAAGCATCCCAGATGCATCCCCATAAGTCCTCTATTCATTGTGAAAGTCGCTAAATTGAAGCATATTTAAGAAGAGTTTTCTGGGAGGAGAGGAAAGATTAAGTGGGACAGAGAGATGGACAGTTCCAATCTAGGTCAGTAGTGTGCATTCAGTGGCCTATGTGAAATGGATTTGAGGTCTCAGGTCTGCTCTGGTGGAAAGGTGCCCAATTAAATTTATATTTGGCAAAAGCTGGTATCCTTGTTGGCATTTTCCGCACAGAAGTAAAGGATCACAGAGACTGAACAACTGTCTCAACTCCTCAGAGGTGATCTCTCCTTTACCATTTTCAAAAGTGCTCAGTGGTGGCTTAACTCTGAACTCACTGAAGTCAATGGTAAAATGCCCACCCTCTTCAATGGGAGCAGAAGCTCGGCCGATACTGAGTGCTTGTGAAAATCCTACCATTGACCATAAAACTTCAGATAAGTGACATTCGAAAGAAGGCCACATTTTTCTTTTAAGCCACCTCTCATTTGGCTTTCAAGCCAAGAAATATTTCTGATTGAATTTTATTTAAGAGAAAGCAATTGTATTTGATTCTGTATTCCCTCAAAGTTAGGATCCTCTGCATTTGTAGTACATTTTAGTACAGATCTTAAGAAGAGGCTGTAGAACTCCTATATTATTGGTTTTGCAGGTCGGGGCTTTTCAAATGAACATTTTTCAAATAATTGTCCAGAGGGAGCTCAGGGAAGGGGTCAGAGTGTTACCATATTAGAAACTGTAACAAGTGGCTACAGGTTTACTGTAAATGTAAACCTTACAGTATACTGGCAAAATTCCAGATAAGCCACAACTTGCCGTTTTACTGTACTGACATTTCAAAGGGTGATTCTAGTGTCAGTAGTTTCCTGCAATGTATGAAGAGTCACAGTGTAATTATTAACCAGTCTGAGGAAAAGGTCATATGCACGTAACTAGTGTACATAAAAATAGCAGAACTGGTGTTGAAACAAAGGAACCTCTCCATATAACAACTTAGAGAGCTATTCATGAAGTTAAACTTGAAATAGAACATTCATACCTAGATTGCTACAACAGTAGAGTTCTGCTACAAGTTTAGCAATATTAAGGCTCTGACTTCAAGACAACTAACTTGATGTAAAATCGTCGTTTAGACAAGGAACAGATAGATTTTACCATGGTGTAGCTAGTTGAGTTCAACCCAGAACCCCCACCTACCTGGGGTTTACCCTATTAGTTATACTGAGCTAAAAGCTACCTCTGCCTAGTCTCAAGGCTTTTACATCAAGTTAGCTATCTCAGTGTAAAGCCACACTTTTGGCAGTGAAGACATAGCCATAGTGAATGAAGAGTATGCCGGAGCAGAATTTTCCAAATAAGCCCTCTGAAGTCACGCTCGAGAAACACAAGAGAAAGAATTTAGAAAGCAGCCATTCATCTCAAGCTTTTTTTGCCCTTCATATTACATTATTTGCAATGGATTGCACAATCTAGCACTCCAAGAGAGACATACTCCACTTGAGAGAAAGAAGGCTTTATTTCCTTCTGAAACTTTTGTACCCAGTCTTTCTACAAGTAACTCCTGAGATTACTATAACTCAGTTAGTGGATGGGTCATTACACAAAGTAAAAAAGAAAAGGAGTACTTGTGGCACCTTTGAGACTAAAAAATTTATTTGAGCATAAGCTTTCGTGAGCTACAGCTCACTTCATCGGATGCATGAGCTGTAGCTCACGAAAGCTTATGCTCAAATAAATTTGTTAGTCTCTAAGGTGCCACAAGTGCTCCTTTTCTTTTTTGCGAATACAGACTAACACGGCTGCTACTCTGAAACCTGTTATTACACAAAGTAAAACTATTTCCCCATGTTTATTCCCCCCCTCCACGCCCCACTGTTCCTCAGACCTGTCAACTGCTGGAAATGGCCCACCTTGATTATCACTACAAAAGGTTTCCCCGGCCCCCGCTCTCCTGCTGGTAATAGCTCATCTTAAGTGATCACTCTGGTTATACCCTTTGTATGGCAACACCCATTGTTTCATGTTCTCTGTGTATATAAATCTCCCCACTGTATTTTCCACTGAACGCATCCGATGAAGTGAGCTGTAGCTCACGAAAGCTTATGCTCAAATAAATTTTTTAGTCTCAAAGGTGCCACAAGTACTCCTTTTCTTTGAGAATTTTCAAAGTATCTATTTCCAGGCTGTGCACTGCACAGGGTTTTGTACATAGTCAGTTTCACTGTTTGTTGCTGGTGGACTCCTTCCCTCCCCCAGACTCTTCAAGAAGGTGTTTACCACCAACAGCTAAACAGAACCTGATCCAGCAGCAGGCAGTTGTGTGCAGAGAGAAAGGGAAGGTGGAGGAAAGTCTTATGATGTGAGCAAAAACCCTTCAACCAATCCTATTTAAAATTAAAAAGGAATTTTAAAAAATAAAACCTCAGGACATGCCATTTAAAGGGTGCTCTGTCAGGAAAAAAAAAAAGATTTTTGAAGTTAGTTTCAAAAGATTCAAGTTGAGTATCCCATTACACAGCAATCCAAATTATTTTTTATTTTGTTGCAAATACAAATAAAATGGATCTACCATGTAACAGTGAATTTGATTTAGCAGTCATAACATGTTAATATCTGAAGTAGTTTTCTGTTAAAAAAATATCACTGGAGAGTTCCTAGGTGACTATGCATGCCTTGCAAAGGGTAGCTTGCCTGACACAGATGCATGCAGCATGTCACAGCAAACAGCTGATAAATGAGCCTCAATTTACCATGCATTTCATACAAGGGGGGCAAAGTTTCTAATGCAGAATTTCAACAAGTAAAGCTCAAACATTCTGCTGGCCCAAAGTCTTCCTGGAAACAGAAGCCCCCTCACAAATAAACCAAGGTGTCTGAAGAAAATCCAATGGATTTCACATAGAGGAAAGTGAAAACCAAGCTTATAACAAACTGAACAGTAAGATTTCAGAGTAGCAGCCGTGTTAGTCTGTATCCACAAAAAGAAAAGGAGGACTTGTGGCGCCTTAGAGACTAACAAATTTATTTGAGCATAAGCTTTCGTGAGCTGCAGCTCACTTCATCGAATGCCTGTAGCTCACAAAAGCTTATGCTCAAATAAATTTGTTAGTCTCTAAGGCGCCACAAGTCCTCCTCTTTTTGAACAGTAAGAATTTACCAGAGAAAATGCATTGAGATTAAGGATATTTAAATTCTTCCCTCTGCAGTCTGAGGTATTCTTAATTAATGAACTCATCTGGACTCAAACCCACGTGGGAGTTTCCTAATTTGCAAATAATTATTTTGTTAAACTGTTACAAAAACACTTCATGAATTGCAAGGATCCTCCCACAAACATTCAAGTGCTCATCTCAGCTAACTGCTATGGTACTGGCAGGAATAAAGTTATTGGGCCAGATTTTGCCATTTTAGTACAACTACTTTCTGCCTTTGCATGATCTGGTCTTAAAGCCCACATATCCAGCCCTAGGAGGCTCACTCCAGTGCAAGGGGAAGACCTTCTGGTGATATAAAGCCAATTTAGAATCTCATATGCCACCCGCCTCCCGCCCCTTTCCACCACCATATACTACTGCCTACATGGCTGGAAACAGTGCTTATTTGTGCCAAGGCTGAGCTCCAGCACTTCTAGACTTGGCAGTTCATAGCCCCGGTACCTCTGGGTTTGCCGCATCAATTATGAAAGGGAAAAATTGCTTGAACCCCAGCACCTTTCATTACAAATTAAGCAATGGGTGCGAAAGAGGGACATCACCAGGACTCCACTACGTTACACAAACTCATCTGTTTGTTTCAGAGTAGCAGCCGTGTTAGTCTGTATTCGCAAAAAGAAAAGGAGTACTTGTGGCACCTTAGAGACTAACAAATTTATTAGAGCATAAGCTTTCGTGAGCTATAGCTCACTTCATCGGATGCATTTGGTGGAAAAAACCAAATTGGTTTTTGAAGTGAGCTGTAGCTCACGAAAGCTTATGCTCTAATAAATTTGTTAGTCTCTAAGAATATCAGAGGAACAGTGGGGGGTGGGGTGGGAAGGAGAAATACCATGGGGAAATAGTTTTACTTTGTGTAATGACTCATCCATTCCCAGTCTCTATTCAAGCCTAAATTAATTGTATCCAGTTTGCAAATTAATTCCAATTCAGCAGTCTCTCGTTGGAGTCTGTTTTTGAAGCTTTTTTGTTGAAGTATAGCCACTCTTAGGTCTGTGATCGAGTGACCAGAGAGATTGAAGCGTTCTCCAACTGGTTTTTGAATGTTGTAATTCTTGACGTCTGATTTGTGTCCATTCATTCTTTTACGTAGAGACTGTCCAGTTTGGCCAATGTACATGGCAGAGGGGCATTGCTGGCACATGATGGCATATATCACATTGGTAGATGCGCAGGTGAACGAGCCTCTGATAGTGTGGCTGATGTGATTAGTGTTTGTGTGCACCTTTCTGGGATTGTTTGCGGCCAGCTAAAACTAGGGCAGCTTAACTTAATGCCCAAGGGACCTGCTTGGCCCACAGCAGCCATAGGAACAGGGTAATACAAGCTTTATGCTCCTTCCCAGCACCTAAAACTTGCTTTGTGTTCCGATCCTCCCACTGGGCAATTGTATATTGAAAAGCAACTTTCTTGTCCGTCTGATTACATCTGTAAACTTAGCAAACTTGACAGAAATCCTGCACTTCAATTGATAGCCCTGCAAACAACCTGGAAGCTGAAAATCAAGCTGGGTTCTTTGCATGCAAGAACAACAAAACCCCGGTTTGACTATCAGATGCCAGGTTCAGAGGGACAGACTGGCAGTTAGGGGAAACATTTCTCTTGCTAACTGAACAAGTCTGATATGGCTGTAATTGATCCAAGGACGTACAGACCCTGCCCCACAGCCTTTTTTACAAGCAATTTTCAGAAGAGGCACGTACTTAAGAAAACTGATGCCACATTGTATCACTTACAGTTGTTAATTTGCCTCATCAAAGTCTCTGGTCATTCATCTAAAAAGCAAAGATGAACAGTCAACACAGAATATGAAAGAACCACCATCTGCTCCTGAAAATTGCTTATTCACAAATAGTTTCCATTCAGCACAACGATTAATCACAACTGGAATGCTAAACTTGCTACTCTCTCCTCAGCTCTTACATCAAGTTCTCATCCTAACATCAAGGCCCTTCACTTGTCCACCTGGTCTCCATCTCCATTGATTCCCTCCTCCGTCTACCTGAACTCCTCCCAAATTCTTCTCGTTTCTTTCCATCACTCCCTTCCTATCCCTCCAACCATCCTCTCCATTCAAATCCCTCCTTTTAATTAATATGTAATTTCCACAATTCTAGCATTGAAGATTTTCAGACACTGGACCTGATCATCTTGTGCATCATGCTAGAGTTCTGTAACCTGTGCAAGCTCCATGGGCAAAGGACTGTACATTGACAGCATTCAACTAATGAGCTTTTTGCAGTAGCACTCAATATTTTGCATCATACAGCAGGATGTTGAAGTTGCCATGAGGTGGATAGTAGTACTATCTTAAGTACAATTCCCCATGTAATGCCCAATGAAGAGCTTTAGCTCAGCTATGTATCAGATATGTATTAGATACCTGTAAGCTGCTCCAGGGATTCAGCAGATTGATTTTAACTGATTGACAAATTTGGGGAAAAGATTTTTCCCATGGAGTAGCATGATATTTTTCCAAAATGCATATAACACATATATATAGTATAAGTCTAGATCTTCCATTCTTTCTTATTCAGAACATCCTAAAGATAAAATCAGTAGTCAATATATTCAAGAAGTTAATGTAAAGTGGCCACAGATACACACTGTACTCAATTGTGAGAACTGTATATGCCACACTAAAGAGATTCGGTCAAACATATGGGGCCTAATCTTGCAAATTGATGAGTGCCTTCAACATCTCTGGACTCAATAGCAATTAAGGTTATTCGCAAGCATTACTCAACATCCAGAAAGAAAAAAAAATGGCAGTTTTTTTGTGACTCAGAGGCCAAACAATGCTGAATATGGACATTGGTATATTAATTTAAACTGGCACAAGAATCACTTCATTCATGGGCTCTCTCAACTTCCTCCACAGGTAAAGATCAATCAGTTTCAAGGCAGTGTTTGGGAGAAGTGCTGGTTACTCATTAAATGGATCACTGGCTTGAGAAAAAAAACAATGTTCTTTAACCACCCATTTATTAGTGTTTGCATAGTTCCGAGATAGGTACATTCTTTGCTGGGTGTAACTCAAGACTTTACAGACTAATTTTCTGCTGATCCCCTTAGAACCAATTTGCAAAAGGGTTTAAGGTGAAAATTACCATAACCTCACTTCTCCGCTTTCCTGTGGCAATCTAACACAGAATTTAAAACAAAAGAAATTAAAGCAAGCTGGACTCCACAAGGCAGGTGCCATCAACATCTCCTTTAAACTACCGTATACTTAAGCAAGGAAGTCATTAAAAGAATCTTAGAATTGAAATTGATTTAGCTAGGGAAAAAAAATAAACTTGTTTCCTTTAGTCTACTCAGTCCTTTAAAGTCCATTTACTCAAACAATGTCAAAGTTTGCCCACAAAGTTTGCTGACAGTTGACCCATATTTTTGTTGTAGTTGTAACATTTTCCCCCATATAATTTATTCATGACATATATACCCTTGGTTCCCTGAAGTCCCAGATAACATTACTAATTGTGATTTACTTGAGTTCACAAGTAACGAGCTGCTATAAACTTAGCAAAAAAGAAAAGGAGTACTTGTGGCACCTTAGAGACTAACAAATTTATTTGAGCATAAGCTTTCGTGAGCTACAGATGCATCCAATGAAGTGAGCTGTAGCTCACAAAAGCTTATGCTCAAATAAATTTGTTGGTCTCTAAGGTGCCACAAGTACTCCTTTTCTTTTTTGTGAATACAGACTAACACAGCTGCTACTCTGAAACCTGCAAACTTAGCCTAGCACTTAAAGACACACCATGGTAACTTGGAGTGCTGAGGGGTGCACTTTTATATTTAAAAAAAAAAAACAACACCACCCAATTGTGCCTACTTCACATTGATCTAAATGCTTCCAGTAGTATGCACACATCAGACCTTGCAAGCCAGCATCTTTAAGGCAGATAATGGGCAGAGAGAAAAGTATCCAGAGAGATCATGTACCTCTGAAAAGGAGAAAGAATGGTTTTAGCCTTTCCCTTTCTCAAATATCTCATGGTACTTAATCTACTATATGGCACTGAAGGCAGAAGAATGCCTTGAGTTCCTAAACACGGATGTGGGCACACTTCATGACCACTTAGGGAATGTCTACACTGCACCTGGAAGTGCGCACCCATCCTGAGTGGACAGACACACACTTTCTCTGCTCAAGCTAGTATACTAAAAATAGCAGTATGAACATTGTGCCACGAGCAGCAGCACTGCAATATCTGCAGCTTAAATGGAATTAGAACTAAAATTGCCTATCAGGTGAAACAGCAAAAATGAGGAAGTACTGTAAAGTAAATGCATTCTTTTATTATACTGAATATATTTACATTGGTAGTGAACAAGATCACAATAGCTACTTAACATTATTAACTGGTACTTTTTTTTTACATTATGCACATCTAATTAAGTCTAGGATACGAACAAGTTCAATGTGATTTGTAGCAAGTACTAGAACTATTACACAAAAAAATTAATGGAAACGTGCTGATAAATTATAGCAATTAGTAGGTCACACCTGGATCATACTGTTTGAGCATGTGTGTATCTGGGCGGGAATTTACTCCGGACATAAATTATTCCAAAGAGAGATACATTTGGGAGAAGGTTTGAGGAGTGTCAAGAATCTTAACTCCCTTCACCCCAAATGTACATAATATAAATTGCTCAACTAACTGGTTCCTGAAAAAGATTAAAGTAGAAGGCTGATGCCCTTGAAGTCTTTCCTTTTAGAGACTATGCTAATTAAACAAACCTCAAGTTAGTTGTTCAAATATTCAACTCAACTGAATGATTTGATCTGAATTCTTTGGAAAAAGATTTTATGCTAGAGGGCTGCGCAAGCAAGATTATGTCAAAGAAAATTAAAGTGGTAGTTTAAGTATGTTGATAAAAATTGTAACTACTATTTTCATCTCTGAAAAAATACACTAATTAACATGGGCTATACCTTTCTACTCAGACAGTCACCACTCTGATTTAGAAAAGTGCTAGGACCTCCTCAGGTGACTAGTTACCCTCCCTGCAAGAATTCAAGCAGTTATGCGCTCTGACTTTAATGAAAACTAGTTGTAATTCTTTTTTTTTTTTTTTTTGCCAAGTTTGACAAAGAAAATTGCACTGGGTGGGAATGGGGTGTGGGAAGAAAACACCAACAAAATAGATACCTCTATTCTTTCCCCTCCCCTTAATGTAGCTTGCATAGTGACAATTCAGAACAGAAGAGACATCTTTAAAATCCCCATGGTTTGGGGAAAAATAGTTCCTGGATTGATTTATCATGAATCCTAAATCAATGGAAAATAATCTTCCACCAGAAACGCTTGGATTCTATTGTGTAATATCGAAGTCTGACTCCTTCAGTGGTGGTGAATCAATGGAGAGAACTAGCAGATCTCTACTGACTATGAAGTATAAATCAAAGTTGAACTGTTCTGATACTCTGTTATGCGTGGAGAGGTCATACCTAAATAAATTACTCCGTAGATCTTTTGATATTCAAGTCTTTCAAGGATTCAGATATAACCAGCTACAACTTCTTAATCCATTTCACAGCATCCAGATAGCAGACTGAGGAGTTGCACTTTGATACTGTATTTCAGAGTCAAAGAGTTAGTGAAGTGATGCCTTCTTTCATTCATGTAGGATTTTTAAAATCACTTCACAAATCTTTCCTGGAAAGTTTAGGGAATGCATACATTGATTTTTATCACTCCTACATGTCTGAAGCACATCAGCACACCAGTGTAAGCTAAAAAAATATGAAGAGCGGGAGGGAAGGGCTCTGATTTATCCATCACTCACTCCCATCAACTCCAATCAATAACTGCACATAGCCCAGGAGATCAGTTTACGATTTTATTTAATTTATTTTCTATTGAGTGAAACTGGATGTAGAATTTAACTCAGAGATTTAACAAAGACATTTAATTAAATATCATGACGACAGTAAGAGAATACTATACCCATTACCAGAGTCTTCCAAGCATTACACAATCTGCAATTGACTCAAGTATAGGCAACACAGAAGTAGGGAAAATATCAAAGAATAATGATGGGAAAAATGTTTGTGGTCATGCTCAAGAGTTTAAACAGAATATGCAAACTGGATAATTGGAAATGTGTATCCTATTCATAAGGCTAACAGAATTCACCTTAATATAGGATTGCTGAAATGTTTTTAATCTTGCACAAGTAGTTCAGCGGGGGGGGGGGGGGGGGGGGTCGAGCTATAGGAATTCTACAAATCAGCCACTGTCTCAGTCAATCAAATATTAGGATAAAAAAAGTTAGTTATATCACCGCAAAGAGCACTAACCCCAATTAGATCTTGACATAAAAGACACAGGGTCTCAAATACTTTCTATTATGCCCAGTTCTATTTGTAGAACAAATTAAAGCAAAATAGACTGACCAAACTGAAACAAAGAATCTAACTCACAGAAAGTCACCTAGACCTATAAATCCAAGAATTACCAACAGAAAATGATTAGGTGCTTGATGGGTGTGTGTTAATTAACTAGAAGCAGATTTATCTCAGCCTGAACTCCTCAGTTTATGAGCACACAGTAATTATAAGGGCTCTAGCAAACAACTGTTTGTTAAAGTGCTGAACTAGCTTTTGACAGAAGTAGTCTTTTCTGCAGATGCAGAGAGAATATTTTCTTCATTTCAGCTTATTCAATTAGTTCAAATCAATCACTGGTTTATTCAAAGTTAACAACCCAGTTTGGAGTAGAAAAAGCAGGAAGACTTTTTCTTCTCCAATCTATAAAGAAAAACTAGGTGAGAGAGGATGAGATCCATTAGTTCTAATAGGACAACAGAGACCAGAAAAAAAATCTGTTCAATTCACTTAGTAGGGATAATACTTTGTTTAATAAATCAGTTAATTTAAAATGCAAAATATGTTTTGACATACAATACTTTTTAATAAACTTTTTTATGTATCCAGCATATTTGAAGTAGTTTTATTCAATAAACAATCTTAAAATGCCATTTTGTGCACTATTTGTTGAATTCAAATTTCCAAAACGAACTTGACACAAATCACAAGTAAAAAAATCAGTCATCTAGTGAGCAAGAATTGCATTGTTCACCATTTTTAACATAATAAAAAATGTAAAAATTAAGAATCTATACAAATTTAAGTTAAGCTATATAGTTGCTTAAATAAATGTGCATCAAGATAGTATATCCTTATTAGCAAAAAAGCACCAAGTTTAGTGTAAAGATTGTATTTAGTTGCAAATCAATATGTTTTAATGGTTACCAACCAATAAGAATCAGCCTTTATTTAGGAAAATACCTAAAAAGTACAAATGCAAAACAAGATTAAAACTGATTATTAAAATCAAGGTTTCCTGCCTGCCTAATTAAATCATGATTAAAAATAAGTGATTTAAATTGCTTTCATTTAAACCAGTCCACCCTGAAGCAAAATTGGAAATACTGATCAATTTTTCTCCATTTATAAATTTACAAACAGCAAACCCTATGCTTCAGCCTCTGCAGATGTTTAAAAATAAATTAATCCCTTAAAATGAGTTTATAATAGAAATCCTTTCAGATTTTTAATTGTAACAATGGTTAAAGGTGCTTAGCCACTGATTTCCAAAAGTTCAGTGCTTTGACTTTCTTTAAAACTTCAGCAAACATGTACATCTTAATATGATTATTTTAATATAAATTATTTTAATAGATTATAATAAGGTTAGGACGAACATAGGTTGGTGTAATTTCTAATTTAATTTTAAATAGGTTTATTTTTAAAAACCTGTATTTAATTTAAATAAAAAAAATCCAATTTCTAATTTTTATCCACCATATTTTGCTTACCTCCAACTCAGGGATTAGAACATTTTATATTTTAAAAAGTGACAGATTAATATATTTTCTAGTTCAGCGGTTCTCAAACGTTACCAACCTGGAGCTCCACCCATTTTTTTATTAAAAATGTTGGGGACCCCCTGCCCTGCCCCTTCACCAAGGCCCCCCCCCGCCCTGCCATTCTCCAAGACCCCTCCTCCCACTCACTCCATCCCCCCTCCCCTTGTTGCTCACTCTCCCTCACTCACTCACTCACTTTCACTGGGCTGGGGAAGGGGCTTGGGGTGGGGGCTCCGGATGGGGATATGGGCTCTGAGGTGGGGCCAGGGATGAGGGGTTTGGGATATAGGGGGGAGCTCAGGGCCAGGGCAGGGGTGCAGGCTCTGGAAGGGAGTCTGGGTGCGGGAGGAGACTCAGGGCTCGGGCAGGGGATTAGGGTATGGGGGGGGTGAGTGCCCCAGCAGGGGGTGCAGGCTCTGGGCTGGGGATGAGGGGTTTGGGGTGCAGAAAGGGGCTCTGGGCTGGGCGCAGAAAGGGGCTGAGGGCTCCAGCTGGGGGCGTGTTCTCTGGGGTGGGGCTGGGGATGAGGGGTTTGGGGTGCAGGAGCAGGCTCAGGGCTGGAGGTTGAGAGCTTCGGGAGAGAGTTTGGGTGTGGGAGGGGACTCTGGGCTGGGTCAGGGGATTGGGGTGCAGAAGTGGGTTCAGGGTCCCGGCAGCATTTACTGTGGCTCCCAGGAAGCAGCCGCCAGGTCCCTGAGGCCCCATGGGCAGCCAGTGAGGCTCCACACACTGCCCTCATGCCTGCAGGCACCATCCCCGCAGCTCCCATTGGTTGCGGTTCCAAGCTAATGGGAGCTGCAGAGCCAGCACTTGGGCAATGCATGGAGCCACCCTGGCCACCCATGCGCCTAGGAGCTGCAGGACCTGGCAGCTGCTTCCGGGAGCAGCGCAGAACCAAGGCAGGTAGGGAGGCACTGCGAGGGAGGGATAGAAGTTGATCAGCGGGGCCTGCAGACCCCAAGAAGTCACGGAACCCAGTTTGAGAAACACTGTTCTAGTTCACATATGGAGTAAAGAATTAATAAAAACTGAGGTGCTCATGTAGCCTGATCTATAGATTAATTATATTGATTACTTAAGAATTCCCAGTTATCACTTTCAGAATTGACAGGTTTGTGTTCCAAGATCAGGCCCAGTATTATTCAAATTATTATATAGATGGGAACCCCAATGGGCACAGTTGCAACACTCACTATAGGAACTCCTGTATATTTACAAATAGCGGCTAGTGAACACATATTAAATCTACTTTTTATATGGTTTATTTTCCATCCATTGCCTATTACAGACAAAATATTAAAAAACAATTTGTTAATATAAATTCATTGTATACACATTCAACAGCTCAATGAACATGGTACAAATACCCGGGGTAAAGAGAACCGTTCCCCCACACTCCAATTAAGAATTAATGCCAGTCTCGCCTGACTACTGATGGTAATATTAAATACATATTGATAAAAACCAGTATTAACTTGTTTGGTTTTATTATCAAATCATCTTTGGGTTTCATGTCTACCCTTTCAGGCTAATTAGAAACATCCTGAATACTTCTTTCTTGGATGCCACCAACACTGGCAGTCATAGGCAACAAATGACTCTTCCAGATCCGTAACATTTCAAGCTGAAGATTCTAAGAGTGTTTTTGGTGAACTAAGAAGAACCTATAGGGACACCTAAATGCTTCCTGTGGCCTCGTTAGCACGAGGAACTTTTCATATATTTCAGAACATGATTTAATTTAGCATTGCACTTCATTACAATATGTCTAAGTATTGTGAATTTAAGGTAGAAATCACAGACTCCATTGGAACAGTTTTACTAACACAAAACCAGGTCCAAATGAGCCTTAACTATTACTGTAATGGTATAGTACACAAGTATAACACATATATTTTAACATATTAAGGGTCAGGCTTGCATTTTTATAATGAAAGCTCTTACAGATATTATGTTTCAGTTGTAATGCTGCCCAAAATTCTGAATAGTGGCTGTGAAACTGACCAGAATCTTGTTAATTTTGAGATGCTGCTTAGAAAATATATGCGGAAATGTCTGCAGGCTCAGGAAGACACTTTTGTGCTGGTTCATATTTAAAAGATTTTCTTTACAACTAGGAAGCCAGAGATTTTTAAAAAAGATAAAAGCTTACATTCTGTAGCAACTGATCCCTTAGCTGGTATCAATACTGTACATACATTTACTACAGAAAACTTCCTCCTCACCAGCAGTGCTCAATGTACACACATGCACACACATTTAAGCACACATATCTCTGTCAGAATCATGTAAATCTCCATGGCCAGAATCAACATGTCAATAAGGCACCAAATTCATTGATTATAACATTTTTTTTTACTTCTGAGAGCCGTGACAATTATAAAGTCTGAATCTGTTAATGTAATGTTAAGAATTGAAACATACACACACAACAAGGAGCATCCTCCTTCACTGAACAAGTATCACCTTGTCTGCCTTAGGAAATAAAGTAAGAAAGCAGCACTTTTACTTGTGAGTAAAATAAAGCCACAAAACAGGTTTAGATCAGTCTTGTAAAATTCTAGTCACTTGAACCAAATCATTTTTAAGTGGCAAGTAAAATATTTAGTCTTACAATTTAAAAGAAGGGACAAAGAGAATGTGTCCCTAGATTGGTAAATTTTCATGGCAATTTTTCAAATCCGATTTAGACAATATTAAAGGTGGGGCTGGAGATGGGAAAACAAATCACAGTCAGCTTAACACTTGGCTCTTATATAGCATTTCTCCTCCCTTAGATCTTATCCACCATGTGCCTAAGTATTACAACACATTTGATCCTTTCTTTCATTACACTAGGCAACATCACATGCCCTAGTAGTTCTTTACAAATTAACTAATTCAATTTTTCAAGCAGTTTCAGTATTCCCAAGAGTTGCCCGAGAGAACTCAACTCAGTTAACCCACGAAACAACAGCTACAGTACATACAGCAAAAGAGTATGGTTTCCTACCCCTACTTTCCCACCCAACAGCATGCTTAAAACTTGCCCAGACAGGTCACTGCCAGAGGCAAGAGGATAGTTTGGACTCCATGCCTATTTAATCCCTGGATGCTCCATCAGCAAACAGGGAAATCCAGCTAGTAGCAATTCTGGTGATGGTTTGTGAGGTGGACACCTGCCCCCAGGAAATAGGCTGAAATCACCTACTCATTTCACACTGGCGAGGTTGCTCTGGCAGGCTGTAAGACCTCAGGATGCCAGGTAGGGAATTCAGCTATGAGTTGTCCTCTCCTCTTCTCTCCTGCCCTACTGCTAAAGAGGAAGGCCTATGTTATATAGTTTGTATGGAACATGGGGCTCCCAACCTCGAATTCCCATCAGATGGTTACTGTTTTTTTAGTCATCACTAACCTGATCTACATTCAAACTGGTTACCCAAACTTTGTCTATATGTGGGATTAGCCCCACTTCAGCCACTGCTGGCCAACAAATGTTGTAAGTTAACGAGTGCAAACCCCAGTCATAGACAAAGTTGTGATTTGCAGCCACTAAGCTCAACCTGGTGTCAAGATAGGATAAGCTCAACCATTGCACATCACAGCTTCCTTTATCAGTGGACATAGGCAGTGGTGTGGCGACATTGGTTGTTGGCTACTGATGACTGAATCTCGCATATAGAGAAAATCCAATAAGCAAAATCTCATTACCAATCCAAGCCATGCAGTTCCTCATGTAACTGTTGCTGGTGCCCCTGAAGAGGCCATCAAAAACAACCAGACACCTCTTAGCAGGTTAAGAAGTGTATACAGACTTCTTCCTCCCACCCCTTCGCAGGTTAAGTATACAGACGTTGAGTTTAACAGGGGGAGAGCTGTATGCAGAAATACCCATATTCCTTAGCAGCCCAAGAGCCATGCCCTGGTACCTTGTCCCCAACACCAATTTACCTTGTCCTGAGGGCCTGCCAGGCTGCGTCTATGTCTGCATACAGGTTTTTCTCAGAGGGTTTGCCTGAGCTCACCCCGTAGCCAGAGTAGTCGTAGGAGAAGACGTTGCAGTTGATACGAGAGCCAAGGCCGATGTAGAAGCTGCACATCTGGCCCAGATCCACCGCGTTGCCATGCGAGAAGAGCAGCGTATACCGGCTGGCAGGGGCACAGCGCACAAACATGCACCCCAGCCTGTTATCCCGAGATGTGCGAGAAAAGAAAACCTCTACGGCATCCAACTCCCGCTGTGAATACTGCCAGTCCGCCCGCTCACTCAAATGCAGACTGCAGCTGCCCATTCCTGTTGGGGTCCCAGACCCTGTTGCTGCAGCCCCAGTCTCCTGCTGCTGCTGCTGCTGCTCAGACTGCAGCACCGTATACGTAGGCTCCGGGGGCAAGAAAGCCAACTTGGCAGCAATGCGGCTAGGGCAAGGTGGGCAGCAGAACAGCCAGCACAGCTCGCCCAGAGAGAAACCGTTCATTCTGGGGCCTTGTTCTGGCATCTGCGACACTGGATAAAAATTTACCCACACTGGGGAGTGGGGGGGGAATTCAGAGTCCACCCACAGCAACCCACTCTCAGCCTTGTGAGAGCAATACCCCCAAAATGCTACTGTCCCCCCAAAACTGTAAGCCACCAAAACCAATCAAGCCTTCCAAATCTAAGAAATCCACCTAGTGTATGTGGAAGGGAATACAAAATATAAATCGAGTGCAAGAAACTCTCCTTCAAAATCTACTACTAATCCTACAATAAATCCAACCCCACCAAATGGGCTGAAATCACTTAGTCATTTTCACACAGCCCAGGTTACTCTGGAGCACCTAAAAAAATAAATAAATAAGCAAGCCCCCCCCAAATCTACATCTGACTCAGTGCCCCAAAACCAGAAATTAAAAACCAATCCCCCTGAAATAAGATCTGCCTCCCAATGCAACCCCCCCCCCCCCAGAAACCACCAAATGCAGGATTCCCCCCCCCGCAAAAATAATAATAATACAGACACCAAACGCAACTCCTCACAATACCCCCAAGCCCAGTGCACCAGCCCAGCTCTGCACCCAGTGCCTGGCCCAATCCTGCAGCCCCTCAGTGGAGCCCCACCCCCAAACACCGACCAACTGCAACCGGCCGCCAGACCGCCCCACACACACAGCCCCGAGCGGACCCGCGCTGAAGGGCCCCCCGCCCCCTCCAGCCCCCTCCGGGAGGCGGCGCCCGGCTGCGGAGCGGACTCAGCCTCGGCTCCCCCCGGGCAGGGCCACGCCGGCTGCGGCGCGGAGACAGTAGCAGGCAGCAGCCATGTCCCGGCTCCCCTCACCGCTTCCGGGTTAGGCAGGGGCCGCCCGGCCCGCCCCGGTACCTGCGGAGCGGCACGCACCAGCCGGCCACGGCGCCCGGCCCCGGCCGCCCACAGGCCCCGCCGCGCGGCTCGCTGCTGCCCCCTAACCCAGCGCGAGGGCACGGGGAGGGGGAGAAGCAGCCGCCGCCGCCGCGCTAGAGAAAACCCGGACCCTCCGCGTGGGGAGCGTCGGACCCGCCTCCTGGCCCTTTAAGAGAACCCCACGAGAGCCTCCGTCACGTGCGAGGCCCCCCTCCTCTCTCGCGCCCCCGGCCCATCCCTTCTGGGCATGCGCGGCAAGGCTGGCGTGCCCCCCCCCCCCCCTCCGGCTGGAGAATGGGTGCTTCGGGCAGCAGCCCTGCCCCAGTCCGGGCAGCGGCTTCCCCCCCCTCCCGCTGGGATTCTTCATGGAGAGGGGCTGACTCGCTTCGCCCAGATCCTGCTGCCCCTGCTCAGGGCTCTTGCCTGGTCTCCTGCTTGTACACTTTGCCCCCATCCCCCTAAATGAAGCTGCGGCCTCTGGACTCTCTCCAGGGCCCACAAGCCCAGGCATACATACATGCATAGGTGCTGGAACTGGCTTGAAGTGGTTTCCAGGATATACACAGTATACAGTTGGGTTCGATAGCTCTCAGCACCCCCCACTATAAAAATTGTTCCAGCTCCCCTGCAGACGTGCAATTAAGGGTGAGACACTGAAAAGAAAATGAAAATACTGTAGGTCACAGGCCCTTCAATCATCTCTAAAAGCTCCCCACAAATATTACACGCATGCTCAATTTTTAAGTACATTAGTTCTCTGGCAGAAGTCAATGGCATACATCTCTGAACCCTTCAAGTGGCTAACTGGGCTGCAGACACCAATCTATGGAGAGGTGGATGGGCCAAACCTCTGGGCCACCCTGAATACCAGAAATGTTCTGCTTCAACCTGGATGGGGGATTGTGGGTTGAAGCAGGACAGTCTTGCGAAATCTGGGACTATTGGGAAGTCTGCAGTGTTGGGGGGGCAGAGGGTTGTTTTGTTTTATTTCCATTAAGAAATGTAATAAAAACATGTAAACAAAGGTGTCTTGCCTTTAGAATGAAAGAACCACAAACGATAAATACAAAAAAAAAAAGCGTACTTGTGACACCTTAGAGACTAACAAATTTATTTGAGCATAAGCTTTATTTGTTAGTCTCTAAGGTGCCACAAGTCCTCCTTTTCTTTTTGCGGATACAGACTAACATGGCTGCTACTCTGAAACCGATAAATACCAAATAATCTTTAGTGTAATCTTGCAGACAATGAGAGATTCAAGCAGCATATGAGTCCAGGCTCCAGACTCAGGACAGCTATTAAATGATAGTATAAAAAGCAACTCCTGCTCTGAAGAATGTATATAGCTGGTACTGTATGGGTTTAGCAAATGCAGAATAACTAAATGCACCTATCCTGTGCAGTTCCTTGAAGTCTATAAGCAGCATCTCATAAAACAAAGCCTTATAAAAAAACAATGCAGATATTCTTGTGCAGAGATGGTATGGCGGGGTCATCATACCCTGATAAGTAACCTGGCTGCTGAGTTCTGAATAAAGTGAAATCTGTCCAGCAATGCCTTTTTGTATCACATCTAGAGTGACACCGAAACTAGGATAAGAGTTGGATGTTTGGATTCCAATTTAGCTGTAGGCATGCTACATGGGATAAGTCAGTGTAAAATTTCTTGGACCATGTCATATCACTAAAACATCTAAAAGGGGCTATGACATGCAAGGAACCAGGCAGCAAAGGCTGAGCACTTACATCATAAATAGATTACTACTGCAAACAGAAGAAAATTAAAGAGACGACATTTCCCATATGCAGTGTTGCTGTAACTGTGTTGATTCCAGGATATTAGAGAGGCAAAGTGAGTGAAGGAATATCTTTTATTGGACCAAATTCTGTTGGTCCAGTAAAAGATATTACCTCACCAACCTTCTCTAACATTTCCCACACTCCACCCTGAGTCCTTCCTTAGGTCATATTTATAAAAGTGAAAGTCAAGTGTCCTCTTTTAAATGGGAAGTGTCATGTAATTTGCTCCTCCATTGAACTTGTCAGTGTACATGTAATTAATTAGTAGGTCTTCATTGTCCTTGTTTTACATTCTTTACCATTTAGGATAATCCCACTCTATCTCTTGTACAAAAAAAGTAGTTCCTACACTGTGGGTGTCTTCAAGAGAAAAACAACAATTGCACAGGGCTGGGCGAGTGAAGAGACTAGCAAAAAGCAGCTAAAAAAGGAAATCACCTTGAAAAGGGAAGGGTAGAGAATAAGGAGCGGAAAGCAGTTCTGAAGGCAACCAGTAATACTGTACTGCTGATATCACATCAAGCTGTATGCACAGGATAAAGTTAATATAACATTCAATGGAATAAAATGATTGGGACTTAAACTGATCACTCACTTGGCGAATAACCAATATTCCTGAGTTTCTAAAAGAGACATGTAGCTTCTCTTGCATGCATGTACAATGGTGGTATGAAGACCAAGGGACACCCTAATCCACACCTTTGTGCACCCGTTCATCCGGCCAAAATGTGGCTATGACCCTAATCTTCCCAGAATAGTAGTCAATGCTGAGAAGGTTGTGCAGCACCCTACATAGTTGAGGCTCACACACACACACACCCCTACCTAATCCTAGGGCTAACTGCAGCTTGGTTTGGCCTTCAGCACAACTTAGAGCAGTCTTAAAGCTCCACTAAGTTGTGCCAGGCTGCAACAGGCCCCAAAGGACCAGTCTAGCAGTTTGGGATTGCCAGAGTACAATGGTGCTGTGGCCATGCTCCCTCACCCCAAGCTATGCCTCTGTTAAGAGACAACATAAAGAGCTGCACAGAGAAAACCATTTGCAGGCCCAAGAAAAAGTTTTATTGGTCCTACAAAATCCAGAAACGACACTACATATTCATGAGCACCATCTACCAGCACCTTATCCGTTAACTATTTCCAGATACACAGATATAGAGCTCTCTTGTAAAAACCCCTCACTGACTCTACTGGGATTCCCCTGCTGGAGTTTTGTGGGTGTTAAAGTTGCTTCATGACACCAGAGCACAGGCAGTGCAAAGGGAGCAGAAACTACCTGCATCTCCCATGGTGGAGATTCTCTGGTGCAAGGGAGTCCCCAGAAAACATACAGCGGGTGGGCTACACCAGTTCCTGCACTTCCACCTTGGTGTTAGGGGCAGAAGGGTGATGGGCAGGGTGTGTTCTGCTAACATTTACAATTCTCAAAAGCTGAAATTGTTATTTGAAGAGCTGCTTTACTGGATCTTTCCTCTGTGTATTCCTCTTAGTACTATTAGCTCAGCAGTTTACCTCTTGTGCTTTCTCTCTCTTTTCCCTTCAGTATTTCCTTTGCCCTGGTTTGTTTCTTTTCTCTTTCATATTCCACCCAGCAGGCATCTGCATAATTTTTACTTGACCAAATACCGTGAAAACACTCAAGAAAAACAAATATTTCTGCTTGTTACTGCAGAGTTTGTCTTGGTAATGATCTGTAAATAAAGACATTCTCACTGCTGCGCATTGTAACTAGCACGACACTAAGATTCACTGAACAAAGAGCACAGCTTCGTTGCTGAACTTTAATAATTGACCTGCAGCAGTGATATGTGCTGGGGTTTAATAACTGGGTAGCTGTTTAAATCCCCTAGAGATGGGATGTAGCCCACTGGAAAATTTGTGTCTGCGGAACTTCTGTCAATTTTATTTACTGGTGAAGTAAATCTAGATATTTATTTTTGCATTCCTCTGGTCTTGTCCTGCCAGCTACAAAGGCAGAATACTTGCCATTCCCTAGCCTCTTCCTCAGAACATCAGATATAAGAAAGATCAGGCAAAGAAACAGTGAACATGAGGTCAGAGAAGATGTGGGGCAACAGTAATGTGTAGAATATTTATTGTACACAATAATCACACCTGGTTTGTCCCAGCAAAAGAATGTAATTGTTAGAGCTGGGCAAACAGTTCACATCAAACACCCAAAACTGTCACATACATAAGAACAGCCAGACTAGGTCAGACCATGGTCCATCTAAGCCAGCATCTTGTCTTCCGATAGGGGCCAATGCCAGGTGCCCTAAAGGGAATGAACATAACAGGGCAATCATTGAATGATCTAGCCTCTGTTATCCACTCCCAGCTTCTGGCTGTCAAAGGCTACGGATACCCGGAGCATGGGGTTGCATCCCTGATCATCTTAGCTAATACCCATTGATGGAACTATACTTTATCAATTTATCTAACTCTTTTTGGAACCCAGTTATAGTTTTAGCCTTCACAATATCTCCTGGCAACAAGTTCCATTGATTGACTGTGTGTTGTATGAAGGAGTACTTCCTTCTGTTTGTTTTAAACTTACTGCCTATTTATTTCATTGTGTGACCATTGGTTCTTGTGTTATGTGAAGGAATAAATAACACTTCCTTATTCACTTTCTCCATGCCCTTCATGACTTTATAGACCTCTATCATATCCCCCTTAGTCATCTCTTTTCCAAGATGAAAAGTCCCAGTCTTGTTAATCTCTCCTCATATGAAAGATGTTCCATACCCCTAATCATTTTTTTTTGACCTTTTCTGTACCTTTTCCAATTCTAATTTCTCTTTTGAGATGGGGAAGCCAGAGGGGCATGCAGTATTCAAGGTGTGGGTTTACCATGGATTTAATTATTGACATTGTGATATTTATGTCTTATTTATAGTATCCTAATGGCTCCTGACATTCTGTTAGATTTTTTGACTGCTGCTGCACATTGAGCAGATGTTTTCAGAGAACTATCCACAGTGACTCCAAGATCTCTTTTTTGACTGGTAACAGCTGATTTCAATTATTACGAACTTGAAATGCAGGTTAGGTGCTTTCTGAGGTTTGAGAACCTTATGCGTGAACTTTGGCCAATTTATGGTGAAAAGACTGTAATTGTATTACACAAATGGGAAGCACTGGTATCCAATGAGATTCATTTTAAGAGTTTGAGGCTTCAACTAATCCCCAAAGCAAAACTCAGGCTGCATGAACCCATGCAAACTGAAACCAAAGAAAACATTCTTCTAACCCCAAACTAAGTGAAACCAATGTGTATAATACAACTTCAGTTGCTAGATTCCATGGTTCTGGACACATTACAAAGACAGAACTAAAATGTGTTAACCATTAAAAGGGTCTGATTTTTCCAGTGTGGGTGCTCAGCACTTTCTAATAATCCATTTCCTTTAAAGCGTATCAAATTGGGCACCCAAAATTGAGGCACCTGAAATGTAGTCACTTCTGGAAATGTAGGCCACATAGACTAGATCTGAATGAAATGTAGGAAGTCAATATCTTCCCTGAAGAAGGAAAGTGAAAGACATGAGCTGAATAGTTTTAAAAGCTCTGCTATAAAATAGAAATGGACACATCCAAAATGCTGGATGCAAACCCCTAAAATCTGTGAAAGGCACAATCTGAATCAGAACTTTATGGGGCAAAGTTATCTTGAAGGGTTTGAGCTATATTCCCAAATCTGGACCTTTATGAACATTTGTGTCCAATTCAGATCTGGACCCAAACGTCATGGTTCAAGCCCATCTCATAAAAAGAGGGATGTAAGTTAGACCAGACAGAAATGCACTGCACTGATAGAATCGTGTGAAGAGAGACAGACCTCATAGGGGTTTGCCTTGGTGTGTGATTCTCTTGAATCTGCTGATTTCTTATGAAAAAGAAAGACAGCTTTATGAAAGAAAAAAGCATATTAAAATAAACAATAACAACAGACATTAAAAATAGATCCCCTTCAGTACAGCTTCCATTGCCATCCAAGAATGAGTTAAGTAATCTGTCCTCTTTTATAGTGCTTCCCATCACCATAACATCTGAGCTCCTGGCTCAGGCTTACAAGCAACTTGGTACCACTCCTAAGTCAGTTGCCTAAAAGTGCCAAAATTCCCACTGTGTAGTGTTCTGCAAGTTATTTTGCCAGAGCAAAAACCTAAAGCTGGGGTGCAGTGGAGTGATAGAAAACACAGGACCAGTACTGTATTCATGCACTGAGTCAGTGGGAATAGAATGCAGAGATGCAATTTAAGTGTGTCTGGAGAGGCAAGATCACCCTATAAGCAAAAGAAATATTGCTGAGCAACCACTAGAGAGAGATGCTTAGTTAGTTTGGGGGATGCCACCATTTCTCTGAGCCAAATTCATCCATGATGTAATGCTAGTTGAGTTTCAATGCAATCACCCTAGGGATGAGTTTGACTTTATGTGGTTTTAAAACACAGCCACTCTTTAGAAATTTTAGTTGTTGTCCTTAGAGTATATACTGTAGGTCAGTGGTTCTCAAACTTTTGTACTGGTGACCCCTTTCACATAGCAAGCCTGGGAGTGCGACCCCCCCTTATAAATTAAAACCACTTTTTAATATATTTAACACCATTATAAATGCTGGAGACAAAGCGGGGTTTGGGATGGAGGCTGACAGCTGACGACCCCCCATGTAATAACCTCGTGACCCCCTGCGTGGTCCTGACTCCCAGTTTGAGAATCCCTGCTATAGGTGGATTGTGGCAGGAGTGCGCAACTGCATCTCCTGCTTCTCCTTCATGGACTCTTACAAAATCACAGAGGTTTATCTTCAGATGCAATGTAAATACATGTAACACTAAGGTCAAGCATCTACTTGGAAAAAAGTGCATAGCACACTTTATCTGAATAAGTTAAATAGGAAAATATACCAGAAAAACTGTTTAGAAAACTTGTATAACTGTTTTCTTTCAAGGGTAGAAGTCCAAGATAAAGTACACTTTATACACTTTATTGGTTGATCATAGGATGACTATGAGCTGCCAATGTGATACGGCTGTGAAAAAAGCTAATGCGGTTTTGGGATGCATCAGGAGAGGCATTTCCAGTAGGGATAAGGAGGTTTTAGTACCATTATACAAGGCACTGGTGAGACCTCATCTAGAATACTGTTTGCAGTTCTGGTCTCCCATGTTTAAAAAGGATGAATTCAAACTGGAGCAGGTACAGAGAAGGGCTACTAGGATGATCCGAGGAATGGAAAACTTGTCTTATGAAAGGAGACTTAAGGAGCTTGGCTTGTTTAGCCTAACTAAAAGAAGGTTGAGGGGAGATATGATTGCTCTCTATAAATATATCAGAGGGATAAATACAGGAGAGGGAGAGGAATTATTTAAGCTCAGCACCAATGTGGACACAAGAACAAATGGGTATAAACTGGCCATCGGGAAGTTTAGTCTTGAAATCGGGCGAAGGTTTTTAACCATCAGAGGAGTGAAGTTTTGGAATAGCCTTCCAAGGGAAGCAGTGGGGGCAAAAGATCTATCTGGTTTTAAGATTCTACTTGATAAGTTTATGGAGGAGATGGTATGATGGGATAATGGGATTTTGGTAAGTAATTGATCTTTAAATATTCAGGGTAAATAGGCCAAATCCCCTGAGATGGGATATTAGATGGATGGGATCTGAGTTACCCAGGAAAGAATTTTCTGTAGTATGTGGCTGGTGAATCTTGCCCATATGCTCAGGGTTTAGCTGATTGCTATATTTGGGGTCGGGAAGGAATTTTCCTCCAGGGCAGATTGGAGAGGCCCTGGAGGTTTTTCGCCTTCCTCTGTAGCATGGGGCATGGTTGACTTGAGGGAGGCTTCTCTGCTCCTTGAAGTCTTTAAACCATGATTTAAGGACTTCAATACTCAGACACAGGTGAGGTTTTTCATAGGAGTGGGTGGGTGAGATTCTGTGGCCTGCGCTGTGCAGGAGGTCGGACTAGATGATCAGAATGGTCCCTTCTGACCTTAGAATCTATGAATCTATATATCACACTGTTCAGAGTTTAAAAGAGCTTTCTCTGAGGTTTGCAAGAGCTTAATCAAAACCTAGCTATCCTCAGACTTGCTGTGAATACAGTATGAGAAGAAAAGGAGTACTTGTGGCACCTTAGAGACTAACAAATTTATTAGAGCATAAGCTTTCGTGAGCTACAGCTCACTTCATCGGATGCATTCCGATGAAGTGAGCTGTAGCTCACGAAAGCTTATGCTCTAATAAATTTGTTAGTCTCTAAGGTACCACAAGTACTCCTTTTCTTTTTGCGAATACAGACTAACACGGCTGCTACTCTGAAAAGTATGAGAAGAATGTCAAAGGGAAAACAAAGATGTGCAAACATTAGAACTTGTAGTAAGAGGTGGGGGAGGGGGGGGGGGAAGACCAGCTGTGTGTGATATACAATAGGGTTTAGATCTTGATTTGCAGTGACTGCATTTCGTGCTTGTCACAGGCAAACTGGCATTTTAAAGATGGGCTCTTGATTGCTTTTTTCATGTCAATATCTTTTTTCAGATTATCTGGACTGATGACAGGAATTTCAATTAAAGCAAAATCCTCTCCTTGCTCTACTGATCTGCACAGGGTGGGGGTAGGAAGAGCAGGACTAGCTCCGTAGAGAGTTCTTCTTAAGGCATCCTGCTGACATAGGACAAGATAGCTTACGAGGGCCTGGGGCAATGCACTCTGTTGGCAGTATAGTTTATTGCGCCTTTAAAAATGGGCAGCATGCCTTAGTACCTACAGCCTATGGCCACATACCATAACAGGCAGGGGAGCTAAGAGTTTAATAAGCCCCAGTCTAGCAAAGCAGTTGCTCTTTCGGCTTAGTGCTCAAGAGAACAGCAGTCTGGAGTCATGCCCTGGTTCTACACAATTGTAATTCAGGGGTGGTGAGAGAGGATGGCTGTGCATCCTAGCAACAAAGGACAGACCTAAGAATGTAAGCAATGCTGTTGGAAATGAAACTTAAGGGACTACAAATCTATAAGCCTAGATTGAGAAGAATTGGGATGAAGCGTTTGTGAAAATCTCAAGAGAAGAGAAGTGAGAAATAAATAGATCTGAATGTAGAATGTAGATTCAGGAGAGAGAGAATGCACAGTCTATGTCTTCACTGTATGTTAAGCATAAGGTAAGCAACCACAGGGTACATCAACCCATGATAACCTAACCTGCCATAACACAACCACATTACCTTGCTGTCCTGCCCTGCATCCTCACTGGTGCTGTATCTGGCTGGGACAAGCAGTGCAGCTACCCGGGCACATATCCCAAGATTCATAGTAGCACAACATGTTCTTCAATCTCAGGGTGTTGTGGGACAATGTGTCTGCCCACTTGAACGTGCGGCCAGGTGGCTGCATGCTGATAGGTGGCTTGTTAGTGGATATTGTTCTGCTGTATCAAACACTGGGGATGTGTGAAGCAAGAAAAACTGCAAGCAGGAAGCAGAGAAAGGAGGAAGGAGCTAAATGGAGGCAGATTGATAATCCATGTCCAGAGCCCTAACAGATTCACAGTCCATTTTGATCAATTTCATGGTCATAGGATTTAAAAAATTGTAAATTTCATTATTTTCACCTATTTAAATCTGAAATTTCATGGGGTTGTAATTTTAGAGGTCCTGACCGAAAAAGGAGTTGTGGGGAGATCGCTGAGTTATTGTAGGGGGGGTTGCAGTACTGCGACCCTTACTTCTATGCTGCAGCTACTGGTAGCGCAGGGCAGCTGGGAAGTAGCAGCTGTTGACTGGGATCCTAGCTCTGAAGGCAGAGCCACTGCCAGCAGCAGCGCAGAAGTAAGGATGGCCTGGTATGGTATTGCTACCCTTACTTCTAGGCTGTTGCCTACAGAGCTGGGCCCTTAGTCAGCAGCCACCACTTTCTGGCTGCCCGGCTCTGAAGGCAGCAGCAAGAAGGATGGCCTGGTATGCTACTGCCAGGCTTACTTCTGTGCTGTGGCTGATGGGGTTCTACCTTCAGAGCTGGGCCCAGCTCTGAAAGCAGCGCAGAAGTAAGAGTGGCAATGCCATGACCCCCCTAAAATAATCTTACAACCCCCCCTGCAACTCCCTTTTGGGTCAGGACCCCCAGTTTGAGAAACGCTGGTCTCCCCCCGTGAAATCTGTATAGTAGAGGGTAAAAGCACACAAAAGACCAGATTTCACAAGGGGAGACCAGATTTCACAGTCCGTGACGCATTTTTCATGGTCATGAAAAATCAGAAGGTCTAGGGAAAGGAACTGGAGGACCATCATGTCTCAATTGTTGTGAGTGCCTGTGGCTACAAGTCTTTACTTCAGTTACCATGGGGTTAATAGCATTAATAGCTACCTCTGCTCCTGCTCCACAGCTCAGGAGTGGTGGCAATGAAGCAGTGTAACACTTCAGGCGTGGATGTGTGAACACAGAGCACATTAAGGGGAAACCTGTGGCTGTGACTAAGGCCAGGTCTACACTACAGACCTATATCAGTATAACTAGTTGCTTAGGAGAGTGAAAAATCCATACCCCTGAGTGATGTAGTTATACCAACCTAACCCCATATAGACAGCACTATGTCAACAGGAGGGTTTCTCCCCTTGGCATAGCTACTGCCTCTTGTGGAGATGAATTAACTACGCTGATGGGAGAAGTTATAGACTCATAGACTTTAAGGTCAGAAGGGACTATTATGATTATCTCGTCTAATCTTCTGCACAATGCAGGTCACAGAATCTCACCCACTCACTCCTGTAATAAACCCCTAACCCATATTTGAGCTATTGAAGTCCTCAAAATCATGGTTTAAAGACTTCAGGTTCTCCCAATGGCATAACGTCTTCACTAAAGTGCTCCAGTGACATCGCTGTACCCATGCACCTGTGCCGCTGTAGCACTATATGTGAAGACAAGTCCTGAGTTAAATCCCTAGAGAATACAAGCCCACTGTGAAAACTAAACCACTCTTAGATCTAGATGTCAGCTCGTTATCGGGGATGGCCTGATTTGTCAACAGCCAGAATTATTGTTAGTGTAACTTGTACTCACATAAAAATAGGGAAACCTTTTTCTGTTAGATATATGTGGTAGATCTCAACGACCAGATTCCGATCTCTGTACCTGCATGTAACAGCCAACACCTTACCTGTTGAGAGCACAAAACTAGGAGAATGGGTTGTTTTATTGCTTAGAACTGTGGAAGTCACATTCATATGTCACATTGTTTTTATGAGAAAATCGAGACAACAATTGGCTTGCTTTTTTGGCACCAATTCATTCCTCCACCTCCTAGAAAATGCTGAATAACTCTGTTTCATTTCATCATTAAATCAGCTCCAAGAGGTTTTTAAGGTAAGTGAAGATGAGTCTCAGGCTTCCATTCATATATTACAGTCATGTAAATTAAACAGAAATGTGCATTTAGGCTTACGCAGACTCCTGTCTATCAAGATTCAACAAAGCTTTGCTGACTCTAGTGGAAACAGCCACACTGACATTTAGATGCTTAAAATCAAGGAAAATTAGACTCCACATTTGAACTTTAGGCCAAATTCTGCTAGGTGTAAATCTACTGTCATCAACTCAAGTTTTATTCTAAAAAGTGTGTGCAAAAAAAAAAAAAAGTAGATTTGGGGGTTTTCTAGTCTAAAATATGTGTATATTTTCCTCCCAAAATAACTGAAAACCTGGTGACCAGAGATTCCTCAAATAAAACAGATAATCATCAATTATTAATAATAAAAAGATAATTGCTCGAGTCATTGAAAAATAAGTAAATCTGAGATGCAAATTCACCAGATTCACACTAAGACGTGTGCTGCCAGACAGACTTCCATCACCAACTCTCGTTCTGACCTGTGATAGTCAGTCTCATAAGAACATAAGAATGGCCATACTGGGTCAGACCAAAAGTCCATTTAGCTCAGTCCTGTCTTCTGACAGTGGCCAATGCCGGGTGCCCCAGAGGGAATGAACAGAACAGGTAATCATCAAGTGATCCACCCTTTGTCGCCCATTCCCAGCTTCTGTCTACCCTCCCTTTCTCCTCCTTTTCTGTGGCAGGCTGCAAGAGGGGCCTCAGAGGGAGTCATGACCTGCTGTCCTTCCTGTTGAGTCTCCATTTTGGTGCTCAAGGGGAGCAGATAAAGGAAGGCCATTAATGCTCTTTTGGCAAAAAGAGTCTGAAAGAAGGGACAGACTGGCCAAGAGAGAAGAATTGCTGCAGGAAATCTCCCCATCCCCAGAGGAAAGACATGCTTGGGGAGGATTGAGAAACTGGAGAGCCAGTCAAGAGCAGCCTGGGCCCAGTGAGAGAATCACCTGCTGGGGGTGGGAGGAGTAGAGAACATTTGAGCAGTCCCCCTCTGGCCCCAGTGACAGAAGTTGTGGCAGCAGTAGGCGAGAGGAAGAGGAAGTTCTGGCAGTAATGGGAATGATTTGGGGTGAGTTCTGAACAACCGAGAGCAGTTTACAGTGGATGCTGAGCTGCACTGTCTCACCATTTGTTTTGCTGTAGAAGTTTGAATTCCCAGCCGCTATCTTTGCAATAGTGCATTCTGCGCAGGGCCAAATCCTGAAGTCCTTACTCAGTCCTGGGAGATTTGCCTGAGTAAGGGCCTCCAGCTATGGTCCCTAATGTCTAGAGGAGCAACACAATATGGTTTACACGTGTAGCACATGCAGAGTTGCAAACAGATACAGCTCTGATTGCAGGGACTTTTATCAGCTCTGTGCTTTTATCAAGCACTTGGTATGCTCATTATTCAACACCCCCCCCATACACGTACACACACACCTCTGTAGACACAACTCACATCACCATGGCTGTCTGCCACGCACTAGGGCTGAACTGTGTTTTCTGAGACCTCCATTAAGGTGTTCCCGGCAGTCAGCAGGTGTCACTATTGAACAGCAAAATGTCAACCCTCCTGAACTCCTCCCCCCAATTTCCAGGAGCTAATTGATTACAGAATGAATGGCAGAAGTTGATACTGATGCTCTCCTAAAGGGATGAAAGGTTTCTCTTCTTTCTGACTCATCTCAGCACACACAAAAATAAAATAAAATAAATATTACTTACCATCAGAAAGGAAAGTAGTGGGAAAATTACTTCCCTCCTCCCCCCAGAGCAAGCTGTACAACATCTGCTATTGTATGTGCGGTAATTTAGGGGAAATGGGCTTATTTGCAAGAATTGGCTTTTGAAGAGCACAAAAAATTTCACAGAATTGCCCCAGACCTTGGAAAGCCTTGAGTCCTTCCTAGCATTTTGCATACAATTAGCTAACTCCTCAGCAGGTCTGCGAACCGTTACAGAATATGGAATTGTTTGACATGAAGGAACTTGGGAGTTTGTCATACTGTTGTTTGAATGACACAAACATTTAAAGGGTTTTGCTCAAATGATAGTGCCAGCCTCATTTTCTCTTTTATATGGGGAAACAACAACTAAATACATGCTAGGGTGAAAGTCTTCACTTCAGTCTGCACTGTGTATCTCTGATGCAATTCTGTGCTGCATGGGAATATTGAACTAAAGAAGAATCATTGTTTGCCATCAGCAATTATATGACTTTTAGCCCATTTGCAGAGAAGGCAATAGAGAGTTATATATTTCACAGAAACTTGAGTCACCTGACATTCTATCCTGTAGTGTGTGGTGTTTTGAAAACTGTGTTACAATTATACGCTGTTCCTTTAAATTTTGGGGGGTTTCCCCTGACCTTGCTTGCAGGTTAGGATCTGGGCCCAGCAGCAGTCAGTCTGAAGATACCCCAGAGTAAGGTGGGGTGAGTTGTGCCTCTCTTTTAGGGAGTACCCTGCTTTGTCTCTTTTTTGGCGGGGTTCGTGTGTGTTATTCTTCTGAATTCTAAGAAATAAAGTTGTGTTACGTTGCAACCTTCCAGCAAGAGTACGTTATGTTTTTATCTAACTTCTCTGAGTGTATGTCATGAACATAACATAGAGGACAGTGGTGACAAGTATACACATGCACTGGCTAGTGCAAGACCATCCAATTTACACTAGGAGCAGCCCCACACATAGAACAAGGGAACCTGCATTACAATTTCTCTGCAGAATCTGTATAAGTCTTGTACCTGACTAACTCAATGAGTCTGCCTGAGATGTGGGAGAAGAAAAATGGAAAATGTCTTACACTATTGTGTAATGCCTCCAGGCTGGTCTGTTTATGTCCCATTTAACATTTCATTGGATGGATGGAATTAGAGACTTGCCCAAGTTTTTGTAGTTGGCTGACCCCAAAAACAGGCCTACAAACAGGATGCTCTATAAGCCCTATTACTTCATTGTACTGGGGATTCTTCTTTAGCTCAAACGGTAGAGAGGAGTGTTTCAAGTAGCAAGGTCATACGTTCTGTTCTGTATTGTGCTATTTAGTTCAGAGATGGAGCTAGACCAAAATCCCTAGATCCAAACATCCTCTGACTCTCATCTTTATATAATAGGTCAAACAAAAATCCAGATGTGAAGATCCCTTAATTATGGGGATGTTTGTATCTGGAGACAAACTTTGCAGCTTTTGGTGGCTTTCTAGTTTAATTAACAACTATGAGGTACGTGCAAACATCTCCTGCCTCTCTTTTTCTTCCTCTACCAAATGACCAGCTAAACAGACCGAGGGCAGATCTTCAGTTAGTGTAAAGTGTCATAGTTCCATTGACTTCAGCAGATCCTATAACTTCAGTGGAGCTGTGACAGTTCACACCAGCTGAGGAGCTGCACCCCAGAGCTGTCATAAAGCACAAGAGCTTACTGTAGGTTTTACATGTGGAGGCAGCTACAGAGTGAATATTAGACACTTGGTTGCATCTACCTCCAGCCACAATATTTGTTATACAGTTACACAACAGAATCTGAGTTGGCTCACACTCAGGAAAGATTGTTTATGTCTTTAAATACAGACAACTTCCCAGTGAATGAATGGATTTTTCACCTCCTCCTCCTCCTCATTCTCTACCTGCTCTCTATATTTTTCTCTAGTTAGCATTACCATTTGTTAAATATACCACAACACACTTTTTGCTTTTGATTGCAGTTTTAAGTCCTAGTGTAGCTTCCTCCATCCTAGGAATTTCACAGATCACGGATGAGTGGGTTGAATAACAGCTTCTTTGGCTCAAGCATTGCAGCTGCTATAGCAGAGAATTAGCACTGATGGATGGCATTTTCTCTCTGTGCCACAGCTCAGGAGGATCCTATGAATTCATAGATCCATAGATCTATGAAACATCAAGGGAGTAATAATATTTTACCTTTAAATAGCACCTTTTACCTGAAAGATCTCCAGTGCTTTACAAATTATGTACATCTAGCAACAACTGATAAGACTGATAAGAAGGAATGCTTTCTATAGGACACAATTAGCCTGTGAAATTCATTTCCACAAAATATTGTTACCCCCTTTTTGATGTGAATGATTAACCAAAATTCAGAGACCTGCAGGTTGTTTCTGTTAGGAGAAATTGATGAGGAGGTCAGGTATTTATCTGATGTAATCCTATTTATGAAGGATGTACGAAGTCCTGTTCCCTTGAATACAAGAGGAATCAAACAACAGGAGATAGTTTCTTTATTCACTGTTCCAAGCCTCTTTCAGCCAGTACTTAACCCAAAAGCTCTTTCTCTCTTTTTCAGCATCTTGCTATCAGTGCCTCTGTGACTGTGGCCTGATTCCACAAAGGGATTTAGGCGTTGTGTCAGCATCACAACTCCTAACTTTTAGGTGCCTAGAAAATCACAGGAATAACAATGTGATTCATAAAGCCTGAGTTGGGCTTCCTACAGAATAAATTGGGAAAGACAGACACTTTACAATGTTAGCCACAAAAACCAGCACACTAGGTGGACAGTTTCAGCTAAACTAGTCAATCGGAGATAAGGATGCACAGGGTGTGTCCTCAGCACCTCCTCTCTCTGGGAGATAGACACCTAAGTATGGGCTGCTGGGAGGTGCCTAGATCTGCTTGTGCTTCACGGCCAGGAACCCCTGTCCCAGAGCCAGGGGGCTTAGGCTTCTAAGTTGTTTCTTGTGAGAACGAGTTAGTCACCTGCATCACTCTGCACAAGAGGGCCAGAGGAGGAGGTGGGGCTGCTTCCATCACCCTTATAACTTGTAGCTCAATGGTTGGGATGTGGAGACTGAGACTCAATTCCCCCCTCTGCCTGGTGGAGAGAAAGGATTTGAACAGGGGTCTTCCACCACTCAGAAGCATGCGCTAACCATTTAGTTATGGAATATTCTGCTGTGGGGCTCCATCGATCTCTTCTGTTGAAGCTGTTCCACTTTGGCTAACTACTAAGAGTCACTAGGCAAGAGCGAGGATGACTCTGTAGCCTGGTGGTTAGGGCACTTACCTGGAAGGTTGGAGACCCAGGGTCCCGTTCGGATGACCAGGTGTCTGGTTTTTGACTGGAACACCCTGTTGAAAAGAGATCATGGTGGCTCTGGTCAGCTCTACTGACTGAGCTGTTGACTGTCCAGTTGGTGGTGCTGTGCAGCGGGGCTGTCAGGCTGTCTGCTAGCCTCCATGCCGCATGGCTCCGGGAAGCAGCTGGCATGTCCCCTCTCCGGCTCCTGGGCATAGGGGCAGCCAGGTGGCTCTCCATGCTGCCCTTGCACCAAACACCACCCCCACAGCTCCCATTGGCTGGGAACTGTGGCCAGTGGGACCTGCAGGGGTGGTGCCTGCAGACAGGGCAGCGCGCAGAGCGGCCTGGCCACACCTCCATGTAGGAGCTGGAGCGAGGACATGCCGCTGCTGCCAGGAGCCTCCTGAAGTAAGCACCTCCTGGAATCTACACCCCTGACCCCCTACCATCCCCCAACCCCTTGCGCCACTTGAGAAATTAGGAGCCTCTTGAACGGTAGGACCCCCAATCATCCCCCCTGCCGCCCTTGAAACCCCTCAGTCCCAGACCGGAGCACCCTCCTACGCCCCAAACCCCTCATCTCCAGCCCCATCCCAGAGCCCGCACTCCCCAGCTGGAGCCCTCACTCCCCTCCCGCCCTCCCAACCCCTTGGTCTCAGCCGGGAGCATCCTCATACACCCCAGACCTCTCATACTCAGCACCACATCAGAGCCCTCACCCCCCCCCACACCCAACCCACTGCCTCAGCCTGGAGCCTCCTCCCTCACTCTGAACTCCTCATTTCTGGCTCCACCCCAGAGTCCACACCCCCAACCAGCACCTTTACCCCCTCCTGCACCCCAGCCCCCTGAGCCAGCCCGGTGAAAATGAGTAAGTGAGTGAGGGTGAGGAGAGCGAGCGTTCGGGGGGAGGGGAGAATGGAGCGAGACAGGGCATCGGAAGAGGGGCGGGGCATGGGTGTTTGGCTTTGTGCAAGTAGAAAGTTGGTAACCCTAAGTCCCTTCATCCTACTCCAGTGACTCTTTGCTCTAGCCAAATTTTGAATGAGACCTGATCCAGTAGGGGCCGCTGAGCTTGCCTTCCAGATTGGGCCCCATCGGCAAGATATGTGCTCCTCTATCTTCCCTCTATCAGGTTCCTGGATCTCTCTGGGCCTGAGGGAAGATAGTCATCTGGCTATCTAAAGTGAGGCAGCAGTGTGCATGCCAGGGGCAGAAACTTAGGTCCCTATAGAACTTTTACAGCACATTTTAGGCACTGAGTGAATTTAGGCGCCTACAGAATTAGACAGCAGCCGAGCAAGAGTTTTATGGTTCTCAGTGGAGCCTAAACTTGGATTTAGGTGCCAAAGTACTTTTATATATCTGTTGCTTCCTTCTCTGTCTCCATCTGTGATCTTTCTTCTACAGGAACATAAACCTTCACAAACCAATACCTAGAAAAAACCCTCTGCTCACATGTGCCTTGCATGTGTTTGGGGTGGAGGCTGCTATTGTTTCAGAGTCCATAAAGAAACTTAACTGTTTCTTAAATTTATCAGTAACAAGGGGCGGTTACACCCACTGTTTTCAGCAGGGTTTAACCCAGCCTATAACAATATAAGTGAGGCCAGGAGCTTAGAATGATTTTTTTTTTTAAAGTTAGACATTTATAGGGATATTGGAAACTGCCACTATTGAATCAGATAGGATACAAACCTTCTTGAACTTTTAAATTGTCTGGGTAGAAACTAGGTAGAAACTTCCTGTGTGGGTAAACTAGTCAATAAATTGTTCATTACAAAGGTTTTTTTGCACCTTCTTCTGAAGCATTTGGTACTGGTCCCTGTCAGAGACAGCATACTGGACAAGGTGGACCTCTGGTTTGACCGGGTAGTCCTGTGTCCTTATTTGAAAGGACTTCTAAGCTGGTACAACTGTGACTGTTCTTTTGACTTGCTACAAAAGCTGAACAAATTATCCCAATCTAGTGTAAAGTGGTAGGAGGTGCCAGTAGCTTTTCTATTTTCTGAACCTACTGTCTCCTGAGGGCTGAAAACAATGAAAGACCTTGCTAAAACACATAAGCAAACTGTTTCCCTTGCTTAAGCTTGAAGTAAGACTTGTGTCTCTTACAGAGAGTGAGCCTGATTCTCTTCTGCTATTAAAACAAAGGTATAATGGTGCCATATTCAGGCTGCTATAGTCATGGAAGGATAGGGAAGTCTGTCATTATTTGTTATTACATGAAAATCTTGGGAGGAAAAGTATGTTCACCTGAAGATGTTAGGGCCAAATTTAACCCTTGTGTGACTCTGTTGGATTGTCTTTTGGAGTTTGTGCAGTTGAATGAAGTGTAAAATACAGCATGGTATTCAGTGTTCTGAGTCATGTGAGTGGATTATGCTAACATAGAGATTTCACAGTCGTTTGCTGGTGAAGTAACATTAATGAAATTAAACAACAGCAACGTGGAAGATAACAAACAGCCACAAAAATCATCCAAGTTTGGGGTGATAATGGATTAATGTTAAATACATAACCAGACAAGGCAAAATGAGTGAAAGAGGAAATAGAGAAAAATCAGCTTAATAGTTATTCTGCATCTTCATGCCAGATGGGTGTTATTAAAGGGTTTGCTATTGCTTCTTTGAAATCACTAATTTACTGAAATGCATCAGATAAGGAGTCTGATTATTTTTTCCTCAAGTGCTTAGAACCCACAGATTCTGCCAAACGAAACTAATTCTGATAATCTGCCAGCATGCTAAATAAAGTAGTAACAACAAATACAGAAATACAAATAGAAATAAGTTCAGAGTCTTGAGGTCTTTAAGACTAATGCCAAGTTACTGATAAACTACTTGGTAATTTACTGAGAAGAAATGAGGGGTTTGTACAAGTAGATGAAATCCAAAGCATGTATCTGTCTGATATTGACCTCCACCCATGAATCCAGAGTAATTGCAAGAATTTTGTGAGGATTACACTGTGTTTGAGGGTAATTAACAGATTGATTGTGACTTCAAGTGCCAGTGCAATCTGTAGGTAACAGGGGACCAGATCCTATAAGCTCCATGGGAGATGGGGTCTCTCAGCATCTTGCAGAACAGACATTCTGGGACCAATTCCTCTTTTTGGTCAGGTTAACAAGATGAGTTACCTCCTTCTCACAGGTAATCTGACAGATCTGAGTCAAGTTGGGCATTTGGTGTCGGAAGTAATTGGCAAAAATGAATTCTGGTCTAATGGCAATATGTTGCGGTATCATGGGGAGATGTAAGTTTGGCAGCGAAGACACTGCTGGCAAGAGGCTGGAGGATACTAATGGTACGTTCCCATGAGCACCCTTTGCTTGGTCAATCCAAACAACATTATTAATGCCAGACGAGCGGCGAACAGCAGAGAGGCTAACAGAGGGAGTTTGCCTGGGATCTGTCTGAAAGGAAGTACGATAAGGGCTGTATTAGGGAGGCTGTGTTGGTGAATATCTGAGTGTCTGTTGTGGGGACAGTTTGACAATGTGCTTGATTGGTTGGTTGTTTGAAAAGTGTGAATTGGGAGTGCTTTGTTCCACATGAGCCTTGAGTGGGCCTGACTGTTATAAAAAGCCAGTCAGCTGCGAACCAGCTGAGTGGTGAACAGCAGAGAGGCTAACAGAGAGAGTTTGCCTGGGAGTTTGCCCAGGGAGAGCCCACTGAGGCTTACATCTTGCCAGCTTCTCTGAGTAGCTACTACAACTCCTGAGGAAGCTCGTAGAAGGAAGGTAATATGGTTGGGGAGTGTTGTGACCTGCACTGGATGTGCCATGTTTGTCTTTCTTCCACAGGACAGAAGCGACTTTGTCTGTACAAAGTGCAAGCTGGTCTCCATATTGGAAGAGAAGGTTCAAGGTCTGGAGAAACAAGTATCGACCCTGCGTTGCATAAGGGAAACTGAAGATTTCCTGGACAGATGTCAGGATATGCTTCTACGGGCACAATGTTCTGAAGATTCAGAGCAGGCTGCGCAGCGGGGACAGGAGGACAGTGAAGAAATTTGGCAGCATGTGACCACCAGAAGAAAAAAGGGGAGCGTCCATGACCAGCAGCGCAGGTACAGGTAAGCAACTGTTTTCATGTTCTCTCCACAGATACTAATGCGGAGAGTGGACTAGATGATACATCTGAGGGAAGGGAACAGAAGGAGACTCTGCCGAATGGAAGGCATGAGATGCACTGTCCTATGGATGGGGCTTCCACAACCACCACTCCGAAGAGGAGGACGCAGATGGTGGTGGTCGGGGACTCTCTTCTCAGGGGAACTGAGTCATCTATCTGCTGTCCCAACTGGGAAAACCAAGAAGTCTGCTGCTTGCCAGGAGCTAGGATTCACGATGTGATGGAGAGACTGCCGAGACTCATCAAGCCCTTGGATCGCTACCCCTTCCTGCTTCTCCATGTGGGCACCAATGATACTGCCAAGAATGACCTTGAGCGGATCACTGCAGACTACGTGGCTCTGGGAAGAAGGATAAAAGAGGCGCAAGTGGTGTTCTTGTCCATCCTCCCCGTGGAAGGAAAAGGCCTAGGTAGAGACCGTCGAATCGTGGGAAGTCAATAAATGGCTATGCAGGTGGTGTCGGAGAGAAGGCTTTGGATTCTTTGACCATGGGATGGTGTTCCAAGAAGGAGGAGTGCTAGGCAGAGACGGGCTCCACCTAACGAATAGAGGGAAGAGCATCTTCGCAAGCCCGCTGGCTAACCTAATGAGGAAGGCTTTAAACTAGGTTCACCGGGGGAAGGAGACCAAAGCCCTGAGGCAAGTGGGGATGTGGGATACCAGGAGGAAGCCCGAGCAGGAGAATGTGAAAGGGGAGGGCTCCTGCCTCATACTAAGAAAGCAGGACAAACAGCAAGTTATCTCAAGTGCCTAGACACAAATGCAAGAAGCCTCGGAAACAAGCAGGGAGAACTGGAAGTCCTGGCACAGTCAAGGAATTATGATGTGATTGGAATAACAGATGGGAAAACTCACATGACTGGAGTACTGTCATGGATGGATATAAACTGTTCAGGAGGGACAGGCAGGGCAAAAAAGGTGTGGGAGTTGCATTGTATGCAAGAGAGCAATATGACTGCTCAGAGCTCTGGTATGAAACTGCAGAAAAACCTGAAGTCTCTGGATTAAGTTTAGAAGCGTGAGCAACAAGGGTGATGTCATGGTGGGAGTCTGCTATAGACCACTGGATCAGGGGGAAGAGGTGGACGAGGCTTTCTTCCAGCAACTAACGGAAGTTACTAAATCGCAGCTCTGGTTCTTATGGGCGACTTCAATCACCCTGGTATCTGCTGGGAGAGCAATATAGTGGTGCACAGACAATCCAGGAAGTTTTTGAAAAGTGTAGGGGACAATTTCCTGGTGCAAGTGCTGGAGGAACCAACTAGGGGCAGAGATCTTCTTGACCTGCTGTTCACAAACCGGGAAGAATCAGTAGGGGAAGCAAAAGTGGATGGGAACCTGGGAAGCAGTGACCATGAGATGATCGAGTTCAGGATCCTGACAAAAAGAAGAAAGGAGAGCAGCAGATTACAGACCCTGGACTTCAGAAAAGCAGACTTTGACAACCTCAGGGAACTGATGGGCAGGATCCGCTCGGAGAATAACATGAAGGGGAAAGGAGTCCAGGAGAATCCTTATTGAGGTTACAAGGACAAACCATCCCAATGTGTAGAAAGAATAGTAAATATGGCAGGCGACCAGCTTGGCTTTAACAGTGAAATCTTTGCTGATCTTAAACACAAAAAAGAAGCTTACAAGAAGTGGAAGATTGGACAAATGACCAGAGAAGAATATAAAAATATTGCTCGGGCATGCAGGAGTGAAATCAGGAAGGCCAAATCACACCTGGAGTTGCAGCTAGCAAGAGATGTTAAGAGTAACAGGAAGGGTTTCTTCAGGTATGTTAGCAACAAGAAGAAAGTCAAGGAAAGTGTGGGCCCCTTACTGAATGAGGGAGGCAACCTAGCGACAGAGGATGTACTCAATGCTTTTTTTGCCACTGTCTTCACGAACAAGGTCAGCTCCCAGACTGCTGTACTGGGCAGCACACCATGGGGAGGAGGTGACCAGCCCTCTGTGAAGAAAGAAGTGGTTCAGGACTATTTAGAAAAGCTGGACGAGCACAAGTCCATGTGTCTGGATGCACTGCTAAAGGAGTTGGCGGATGTGATTGCAGGAGTTAGCGGATGTGATTGCAGAGCCATTGGCCATTATCTTTGAAAACTCATGGTGATCGGGGGAGGTCCTGGATGACTGGAAAAAGGCTAATGTAGTGCCCATCTTAAAAAAGGGAAGAAGGAGAATCCTGGGAACTACAGGCCAGTCAGCCTCACTCAGTCCCTGGAAAAATCATGGAGCAGATCCTCAAGGAATCAATTCTGAAGCACTTACAGGAGAGGAAAGTGATCAGCAACAGTCAGCATGGATTCACCAAGGGCAAGTCATGCCTGACTAATCTAATTGCCTTCTATGACGAGATAACTGGCTCTGTGGATGAGGGGAAAGCAGTGGACATGTTGTTCCTTGACTTTAGCAAAGCTTTTGACACGGTCTCCCATAGTATTCTTGCCAGTAAGTTAAAGAAGTATGGGCTGGTTGAATGGACTATAAGGTGGATAGAAAGCTGGCTAGATTGTCGGGCTCAACGGGTAGTGATCAATGGCTCCATGTCTAGTTGGCAGCTGGTATCAAGTGGAGTGCCCCAAGGGTCAGTCCTCGGGCCGGTTTTGTTCAATATGTTCATAAATGATCTGGAGGATGGTGTGGATTGCACCCTCAGCAAGTTTGCAGATGACACTAAACTGGGAGGAGAGGTAGATACGTTGGAGGGTAGGGATAGGATACAGAGGGCCCTAGACCAATTAGAGGATTGGGCCAAAAGAAATCTGATGAGGTTCAACAAGGACAAGTGCAGAGTCCTGCACTTCGGATGGAAGAATCCTATGCACCGCTACAGACTAGGGACCGAATGGCTAGGCAGCAGTTCTGCAGAAAAGGACCTAGAGGTTACAGTGGACGAGAAGCTGGATATGAGTCAACAGTGTGCCCTTGTTGCCAAGAAGGCCAATGGCATTTTGGGATGTATAAGTAGGGGCATTGCCAGCAGATCGGGGGACGTGATTGTTCCCCTCTATTCGACATTGGTGAGGCCTCATCTGGAGTACTGTGTCCAGTTTTGGGCCCCACACTACAAGGATGTGGAAAAACTGGAAAACATCCAGTGGAGGGCAACAAAAATGATTAGGGGACTGGAACACATGACTTTTGAGGAGAAGCTGAGGGAACTGGGATTGTTTAGTCTGCGAAAGAGAAGAATGAGGGGAGATTTGATAGCTGCGTTCAACTACCTGAAAGGGGGTTCCAAAGAGGATGGATCTAGACTGTTCTCAGTGGTAGCAGATGACAGAACAAGAACTAATGGTCTCAAGTTGCAGTGAGGGAAGTTTAGGTTGGATATTAGGAAAAACTTTTTCTCTAGGAGGGTGGTGAAACACTGGAATGCGTTTCCTGGGGAGGTGGTGGAATCGCCTTCCTTAGACGTTTTTAAGGTCAGGCTTGACAAAGCCCTGGTTGGGATGATTTAGTTGGGGATTGGTCTTGCTTTGAGCAGGGGGTTGGACTAGATGACCTCCTGAGGTCCCTTCCAACCCTGCTATTCTATGACTTGGCTGCACTTACTGTACATTCCTCCCTTCCAGCTGGAGGGAAAAGTATCACAAAAGCGGGAAGCAGAGAAAAAGAGGTCAGACAAAATCAGGAGGACACATAAAAGAGGCAGGATTCCACTCATTGAATAGTGAAGACAAATATAAACATTGCACAGGTCTTGAACTGCACATCATCGGGCCTGTGCACTGAGGCTAAGATTCTGCAGACACTTACATATGCAAGGACTGATTCTGCACCAGACATATCAGTGCTTCACTTTACATGTGAGTAGTCCCAATGAACTCTCCTGAGCCCCCAAACTCTTTAAAGCAGGGACTGTATATATGAACAGCTAGCACAATGTCACCCTGATTACTTAAATAAAATAATAGGAGCCGTTACAGAATATTGTTTAAGAAGAGTTAAGCTTTATAATCTTCTTTGAATACTATGTTATAACTCTGGGAATGGATGGTGAAAACATGTTAATTCCACTAAAATTGCCACTTTCTTTTAGCTCACCAATCTTCTCCCTTGTAGAATCAAAATTCAATATGTTGGAGAGAAAAGAAAAGATCACTACCCAAAGAATTTCAGTACTACAATTGATTTGCTGCATGCTTCCAAATGCACTTATTGGTTGCACTAAGTGATGATAAAATTAAATCAATTCATGGAATAGATCTTGAAGTTTCACCATAGATAACTCTCTTTCCATTATTTTAAAACTGCCTAGTTTCAATATTCATTTACACAATGCTCTGGCCTGTTATCACCTCACTTCCCCCCCCCCCCCCCCCAAACAATTCAGTACATTAGGATAGTACAAATGCCCAAGCAAAATAGCTGTGAAATATATTTTGAACACAAATAATTCTAAATTACAAATTATAATCCTTATCATGCAAATCCATTTTTGTGCAAAAAAGGCCTACTGAAATCAAAGTTAAGGCCTGCAGGATAAAGCCAAATTTCCTTCCTTGCATTCTAATAATCATTATCTTCCCAATGTGGGAAAAAAAAACTCTACCGTGTTCCCAGCGTTTTCAGGACTGCTTCTTCCTGTGCAGTTGAACACACCCCTGTGTACCATGTCAACCCACTGTTTTCCTCCCAGCAAACTCTGCTGGACATGGGTTGGTCTTCAAACGGAAATGGAGAAAGCCCACTTGCTTGAGTCATTTACACTAGATTGAACAAAGCACTGGAGAATATACTGTAGAGATTAATCCTGCACTGGAAAGGGAATGGACTAAATAGTGTGTGTGTTTACTGTGTTCAGTTTCTGTGACTGACTCTCATCATTCAAGTTCAAGTCCCCTGTGTCCCTTCCACAGAAGGATCTTTTTTCACAAATCACTGTTACTTCCCATACGTCAAATGAGGAAAGACTTACAATTTATACATATGCTTACACACCATTACAATGTTGAAATTGGGGATATTTGGGCATTTTACTTGCAGAAATTAGCCAGATTTTGGCTCTGAGCCAGCAAAGTACTTAAGCATGTGCTTAACTGTAAATATTTAAGTAGTTCCATTGACGTGAAGAGGACTGTTTACAGAGTTAAAGTTGCACAAGCGCTTTACTGGATCAGGCCTTTGAGACCTAATCACATGACAGCGATCACAACTCTGAGCAAAACTTTAACCATTCTGAAGGGAAAGTGGTTTCAGAATGGAAATGTTTGCAAAACATGAACTTGGTTATGAGGCACAAGCCAGCCAGCAAGCAAGCAAATAGAATTTGGCAGGAAGGCAAATTTTATGGGGTGGGAATTCCATGATTTCACACAGTTCAAATTTCCACTGCTTTGGCATAATCTGCAGCTGTTTTGTTCTTTGTAATTTTCAAGACTATTTTTGCATCTTGGCCACATTGGTGTATCATGAAAGCTTGATGTAGCCAACATGTGACCATCTTTACAGGGCTATGACATGCTGTTTTCATCTACTCCAAAAGCTTTTCAAACAAAAAAATCTGAGTTAAAGCAGCATGGGCAAATTCACAGGGCCTGATCCTATTTCATTTACACTAGGAGTTTGCATGGATGTAACTCCATTGAGCCTTCCTTATCCTTCCAGCAAGTAATTCTCATTTAAGTCAACCATAACCTTGGGTAAAAGATTCAGACCCACTGACCTCAGTGTAAGAAGAACATCAAACCCATCTGTGACCTAAATGGTGTGTAAATTACAAACAGGAGGCCAGAACTTCAACCAGCATTAAAGTCAGTGAAGCTTTGATGATTTATACCTGCTAAGGATCAGGTCAAGGGTGTAAAGAAGATGGAGAATGGGTGTAAGTGGTAAAGGAATGAAATGTCCACCAATCTGATATGCAGTGGGTGTGCAAAATGGATGTGATTTATATACAAGTGGGAAGGTGTGGTGCATCAGGAAAACAGCAGCAGCATGTAAATTAGCGGGATGGGAAGGGTTGCCTCATTGTACATATCCCTATCCCATCAGGGTTTTTTTTCTGCAATAGCCACTGAATGCCAGATTGGTAAAAGAGTTGCTGCTTTGCCACTCACTAGTCTTTCCTAACCCCTGCACATGTACCGTACAGCGCTAGTTATATCTCCTCTGAATTTTGACCCAAAGACTTTAATGGGAGCTATAGCGGCTTCCACCTAAATGTGTTTGGCCCGTTCTGATCTCTCTTTTACCACTAACTTCATTTGACTGAAGTGGAGATACTTCAGATTTACACTGGTGTAACTGAGGCCAGAATTTGATCCACAGTTTCTGATGGTGGGTATCGCTCAAGAAAGTCTAAAATAGGACTGACAGCTCAGTTTATGGAGTATGGTAACCTCACAGGGTGTGACTATTGGTGTGGTACTGAGGCTTCTTCTGGTGACTGAATGAAATAGAAATGAAGCTCAAAATCCATACACACCGTTTTCAAATAGAAACCTCTGACACCACAGTGAATTTACTTGGGCTGTATAATGCTCTTGGTCCATGTGTGCAACTTCCAATGACATCACTGGCAATGCTGTGTGCCCCCAACCCCTCTCAGTCCCTTATTAACAAGGCCGTGTTGAGATAATGCCATTCTTAGGTCATGAGGGAGGCTATCAGCTTCTCCTGACAGCCTCACAAAATCCTAAGGCATGAGATGATCCCATGCACCTGGCACCGCCTGTCATATTTTACAGCTTAAATATTAAAGGAAACACATTCTTGAAATACAAAGATGATTGAAATGCTAATTGCTTCTAGGAGGATGTCAGCTCAGCAGTTGCCTGACCTGGGGTTGGGGGGAACCCAAAGGTAGTTATTCTGGGGAAAATTTGGATCCCAGTTACACTGGTGTAAATCCAAAGCAACTCCACTGACTTCAGAAGAGTTACTTTGGGTTGACTCTGGTGTAAATGAGCCCAGAATCTGTTCCACATTCATTAGTACAGCCTGATGTGAAGAAATCCATGTACCTAGACAAGAAGACAGCCATAAAATATACAAATTAATCTAGGTAGGGAAGTAGCCACAATCATCAACATTAATGCTGCCATATTTATATTTTGGAGGATGGCAGAATTCCAGCAGATCATTAACAGGGGGCATAATCTCATAATCCCACATCCAGAATCCTGTGGGCTAAATCTTGCTGTTGCTCCATGTGACTACCTTTTAGGTATTAGGTATAAACTGGGAATTTGTTAGCGAAAAGACTGCAGAACCAGTGCCAAAATTTGAGGTCAAGAAACATTCTGAATATCCATCAGAGGCATGCTGTGACCTTAAATATACATTGCTTTGCTAACAGTAATAGAACAATACATCTTTTATCATTTACTTTTCCCTAATTTAATCCTAGTGCTTGTACCCAGTAAATTTACAGATCATGCGAGATTATTGCAGAGATATTTTTCTTTTACACAGAAGTTATCAGAAAGTCTATACTGTATATGAAATCTGTAAATAAACAATGAATTAGTTATATGTGCAATACTGACAGGAAGGACAGCATATGCTGTGGCTGGAAAACAATATGATTACATGCATAAACAGAAGCATGCATCCTGCTATTATAAAGAATAAGCTTTTAGTGGAAGAGATTTTCATTACAGTCTCATACAAATCACAACAGTTTTTTTTAAAAAAAGGTTAATTTATGAACTTCTGTGCAACAATTGTCAGCACATTTCTTTATGGAAGATACTGATGTCTCCAACTATTACTCAACCACTAACATTAGAGGCATAAAGGGTGCAGGAAATGCAGTAGATCTTTTGCGTAGTTTGGAAGGAGTTGTTTCCCGATTACCTCTGGAAACTGGATTTACTGCTGGGCAAAAAACCACAATTCACAAAGGAAGAGAATAGTTGATACATGAATACCCACCGAAAAGCTACTCATCAAAACAAACAATGTGTTAAGAAAAACAGCCACTTGATGTCATAGCTTGAGGAAATTACTCACCAGTGTACTGTATTTTTTAAAAAGTAACATGTAAAACACTAGAACTTTGTTGATAATGGGTTCTTGTGTTTTGATATTAAGTCACTTTACAGTAAGACAGACTGCAGGGTCCAAATGTCTGGTATTGACTGATGAACTGCCTGGCTGAATTTTCCAGTTAGCATTTCAGAATATTATTTGATTTTAACTAGCATGATGATACTTTGTTTCCAGATGTTACCAGACCTTGCACAAGACTATAGGTCAAAATGTACTTGATTGTTAGCACAGTCAACATCTGATACAAAAGAAAGGAAGGTGATACAGAAAACTAGGGCATGGGCAGAGGCACGCATGTATCATGCATGGCAAAGCACATCATTTAAAAGTCTCCTGGGGCAGTAGCTTCCTTTTGATGTTCATCAGGCCATTTATTAGAACACAGTGAGATCTTCCTTTCTTTTTCCACCCACTGAGTTAATTATCATTATTACTGTGTGGCATGATTATTTGGGGCCAAATATTGTTGTGAGATAAACCCATATAAATCCAGAGTAACTCCATTCGCTCTATTGGAATTAAGCTAATGTACACTGTTGTACCCAAAAGCCAAATTTGTCACTATACATACACTGTGGGCTACAAGTACCAGACCACACAGTGTACAAACTCCTCCTGAAGATACACTTGGACATTGGAGAACAATTTGTATAATGATCCAGGATGTGAATTTTTTCCCAACAAACAAGGTCCACTGGGTGAAAAGCTGGCCCCATTGAGGTGAATGGAAGTTTTGCCACTGGAGGAGGAACATATGCAATGATTTTGAGTGATGGAATTGGGATTTTCAAAGGTCTTGTTAATTATTTTTCCACTAACGTGGTTGGTTTTTGTATAATTCTAAAAAGGCAGAGCACACTTTTAACACCATGTTGCACATTTTTACTGCACTGCACGGCACATTTCTTGGCCCTGTTTCTGACATAGCTCCTTGTTTCTTTTGTTACTTATGATTATACACTGAGGTCTAATAAATTGGCATCATTGCAGACTTCTAATTTTACCGCCAAAGATCATGGTTCAAATGTTTTATTGTCAGCTTTTCATTTGTAGCTCAGAGATAAAGAGCTCCGATCTTCTAGTTACCAGAACCCTTCCCAAGATCAATGACATTCAGGCATTGGGGCAGATAGCCGGTATTGCCTGCAGTACACCACCCTGTAATGGCATGCATCTTAGTAAATTAGCAATTGCTGTCAAACAGTTTGTGTGTGTAAATGAGGCAAAAGGCCAGTGCATTGGCAAGCACACAGGCATGTCTCACTGATACAAGTGACATCTACAGGTTTCAGAGTAGCAGCCGTGTTAGTCTGTATTCGCAAAAAGAAAAGGAGTACTTGTGGCACCTTAGAGACTAACAAATTTATTAGAGCATAAGCTTTCGTGAGCTACAGCTCACTTCATCGGATGCATTTGGTGGAAAAAACAGAGGAGAGATTTATATACACACACACAGAGAACATGAAACAATGGGTTTATCATACACACTGTAAGGAGAGTGATCACTTAAGATAAGCCATCACCAACAGCAGGGGGGGGGAAGGAGGAAAACCTTTCATGGTGACAAGCAGGTAGGCTAATTCCAGCAGTTAACAAGAATATCAGAGGAACAGTGGGGGGTGGGGTGGGAGGGAGAAATACCATGGGGAAATAGTTTTACTTTGTGTAATGACTCATCCATTCCCAGTCTCTATTCAAGCCTAAGTTAATTGTATCCAGTTTGCAAATTAATTCCAATTCAGCAGTCTCTCGTTGGAGTCTGTTTTTGAAGCTTTTTTGTTGAAGTATAGCCACTCTTAGGTCTGTGATCGAGTGACCAGAGAGATTGAAGTGTTCTCCAACTGGTTTTTGAATGTTATAATTCTTGACGTCTGATTTGTGTCCATTCATTCTTTTACGTAGAGACTGTCCAGTTTGGCCAATGTACATGGCAGAGGGGCATTGCTGGCACATGATGGCATATATCACATTGGTAGATGTGCAGGTGAACGAGCCTCTGATAGTGTGGCTGATGTGATTAGGCCCTGTGATGGTATCCCCTGAATAGATATGTGGACAGAGTTGGCAACGGGCTTTGTTGCAAGGATAGGTTCCTGGGTTAGTGGTTCTGTTGTGTGGTGTGTGGTTGCTGGTGAGTATTTGCTTCAGATTGGGGGGCTGTCTGTAAGCAAGGACTGGTCTGTCTCCCAAGATCTGAGAGAGCGATGGCTCGTCCTTCAGGATAGGTTGTAGATCCTTGATGATGCGTTGGAGAGGTTTTAGTTGGGGGCTGAAGGTGATGGCTAGTGGCGTTCTGTTGTTTTCTTTGTTGGGCCTGTCCTGTAGTAGGTGACTTCTGGGTACTCTTCTGGCTCTGTCAATCTGTTTCTTCACTTCAGCAGGTGGGTATTGTAGTTGTAGGAATGCATGATAGAGATCTTGTAGGTGTTTGTCTCTGTCTGAGGGGTTGGAGCAAATGCGGTTATATCGTAGTGCTTGGCTGTAGACAATGGATCGAGTGGTATGATCTGGATGAAAGCTAGAGGCATGTAGGTAGGAATAGCGGTCAGTAGGTTTCCGATATAGGGTGGTGTTTATGTGACCATCGCTTATTAGCACCGTAGTGTCCAGGAAGTGGATCTCTTGTGTGGACTGGTCCAGGCTGAGGTTGATGGTGGGATGGAAATTGCTGAATTGGAATTAATTTGCAAACTGGATACAATTAACTTAGGCTTGAATAGAGACTGGGAATGGATGAGTCATTACACAAAGTAAAACTATTTCCCCATGGTATTTCTCCCTCCCACCCCACCCCCCATTGTTCCTCTGATATTCTTGTTAACTGCTGGAATTAGCCTACCTGCTTGTCACCATGAAAGGTTTTCCTCCTTCCCCCCCCTGCTGTTGGTGATGGCTTATCTTAAGTGATCACTCTCCTTACAGTGTGTATGATAAACCCATTGTTTCATGTTCTCTGTGTGTGTGTGTATATAAATCTCTCCTCTGTTTTTTCCACCAAATGCATCCGATGAAGTGAGCTGTAGCTCACGAAAGCTTATGCTCTAATAAATTTGTTAGTCTCTAAGGTGCCACAAGTACTCCTTTTCTTTTTGCGAATACAGACTAACACGGCTGCTACTCTGAAACCTGTGATTATGCAAGGCACTGAATTAAGCCGTATAGAGTGGAAATCTGTCAACTTCATGAAAAAACTCGCACAGATACAGACAGACATCATCTTCCTCTCCAAATGCAAACAGATGGACATCATACCGAAAGGACTGAAGGTAAAAAATCCATTACAATCTACATACCACACAGACTATGCTGACAACTTGTGCCACACACTCTCAAGGAAACTGCGGAACCACCTGATCAACATCCTCTACAGCAAACAGGGAAAGATTAAGAATGAGCTCTCAAAACTGGATACTCTCATAAAGAACCAACCTTCCACACAAACTTCCTCGTGGCTGGACTTTACAAAAACTAGACAAGCCATTTACAAAACACACTTTGATTCTCTACAAAAGAAAAAGGACACTAAGCTATCTAAACTACTATATGCCACAAGGGGCCACAACAATGGTTCCCGTAACCCACCCAGCAATATTGTTAATCTATCCAACTATACTCTTAGCCCAGCGGAAGAATCTGTCCTATCTCGGGGCCTCTCCTTTTGCCCCTCCACCCCCACGAACATGATACAGTTCTGTGGTGACCTAGAATCCTATTTTCGACGTCTCAGACTCAAGGAATATTTCCAACACACCTCTGACCAACATATTAACCCACAGAGACCTTCCTGCCAACACTACAAAAAGAAGGATTCTGGGTGGACTCCTCCTGAAGGTCGAAACAGCAGCCTGGATTTCTACATAGACTGCTTCCGCTGACGTGCACGAGCTGAAATTGTGGAAAAGCAGCATCGCTTACCCCATAACCTCAGCCATGCAGAACACAGTGCCATCCACAGCCTCAGAAACAACTCTGACATCATAATCAAAAAGGCTGACAAAGGAGGTGCTGTCGTCATCATGAATAGGTTGGAGTATGAACAAGAGGCTACTAGGCAGCTCTCCAACACCACTTTCTACAAGCCATTACCCTCTGATCCCACTGAGAGTTACCAAAAGAAACTACAGCATTTGCTCAAGAAACTCCCTGAAAAAGCACAAGAACAAATCGGCACAGACACACCCCTGGAGCCCCGACCTGGGGTATTCTATCTGCTACCCAAGATCCATAAACCTGGAAATCCTGGACGCCCCATCATCTCAGGCATTGGCACCCTGACAGCAGGATTGTCTGGCTATGTAGACTCCCTCCTCAGGCCCTTCGTTACCAGCACTCCCAGCTATCTTCAAGACACCACCGATTTCCTGAGGAAACTACAGTCCATTGGTGATCTTCCTAAAAACACCATCCTAGCCACTATGGATGTAGAAGCCCTCTACACCAACATTCCACACAAAGATGGGCTACAAGCCGTCAGGAACAGTATCCCCGATACTGTCACGGCTAACCTGGTGGCAGAACTTTGTGACTTTGTCCTGACCCATAACTATTTCACATTTGGTGACAATGTATACCTTCAAATCAGCGGCACTGCGATGGGTACCCGCATGGCCCCACAGTATGCCAACATTTTTATGGCTGACTTAGAACAACGCTTCCTCAGCTCTCGTCCCCTAATGCCCCTACTCTACTTGCGCTACATTGATGACATCTTCATCATCTGGACCCATGGAAAAGAAGCCCTGGAGGAATTCCACCATGATTTCAACAATTTCCATCCCACCATCAACCTCAGCCTGGACCAGTCCACACAAGAGATCCACTTCCTGGACACTACGGTGCTAATAAGCGATGGTCACATAAACACCACCCTATATCGGAAACCTACTGACCGCTATTCCTACCTACATGCCTCTAGCTTTCATCCAGATCATACCACTCGATCCATTGTCTACAGCCAAGCGCTACGATATAACCGCATTTGCTCCAACCCCTCAGACAGAGACAAACACCTACAAGATCTCTATCATGCATTCCTACAACTACAATACCCACCTGCTGAAGTGAAGAAACAGATTGACAGAGCCAGAAGAGTACCCAGAAGTTACCTACTACAGGACAGGCCCAACAAAGAAAACAACAGAACGCCACTAGCCATCACCTTCAGCCCCCAACTAAAACCTCTCCAACGCATCATCAAGGATCTACAACCTATCCTGAAGGACGAGCCATCGCTCTCTCAGATCTTGGGAGACAGACCAGTCCTTGCTTACAGACAGCCCCCCAATCTGAAGCAAATACTCACCAGCAACCACACACCACACAACAGAACCACTAACCCAGGAACCTATCCTTGCAACAAAGCCCGTTGCCAACTCTGTCCACATATCTATTCAGGGGATACCATCACAGGGCCTAATCACATCAGCCACACTATCAGAGGCTCGTTCACCTGCGCATCTACCAATGTGATATATGCCATCATGTGCCAGCAATGCCCCTCTGCCATGTACATTGGCCAAACTGGACAGTCTCTACGTAAAAGAATGAATGGACACAAATCAGACGTCAAGAATTATAACATTCAAAAACCAGTTGGAGAACACTTCAATCTCTCTGGTCACTCGATCACAGATCTTAGAGTGGCTATACTTCAACAAAAAAGCTTCAAAAACAGACTCCAACGAGAGACTGCTGAATTGGAATTAATTTGCAAACTGGATACAATTAACTTAGGCTTGAATAGAGACTGGGAATGGATGAGTCATTACACAAAGTAAAACTATTTCCCCATGGTATTTCTCCCTCCCACCCCACCCCCCACTGTTCCTCTGATATTCTTAAAAAGAAAAGGAGTACTTGTGGCACCTTAGAGACTAACAAATTTATTAGAGCATAAGCTTTCGTGAGCTACAGCTCACTTCATCGGATGCAAATGCATCCGATGAAGTGAGCTGTAGCTCACGAAAGCTTATGCTCTAATAAATTTGTTAGTCTCTAAGGTGCCACAAGTACTCCTTTTCTTTTTGCGAATACAGACTAACACGGCTGCTACTCTGAAACCTCTGATATTCTTGTTAACTGCTGGAATTAGCCTACCTGCTTGTCACCATGAAAGGTTTTCCTCCTTCCCCCCCCTGCTGTTGGTGATGGCTTATCTTAAGTGATCACTCTCCTTACAGTGTGTATGATAAACCCATTGTTTCATGTTCTGTGTGTGTGTGTGTATATAAATCTCCCCTCTGTTTTTTCCACCAAATGCATCCGATGAAGTGAGCTGTAGCTCACGAAAGCTTATGCTCTAATAAATTTGTTAGTCTCTAAGGTGCCACAAGTACTCCTTTTCTTTAAGTGACATCTAGGAGCTGGAAAACAGTCTGCCTGTGTAACTACAGTGAAAATGCAATCAGCATTTAATGCTTTGGCAGGTATTACAATTTTCTCTGCAAGTTTGCACAGACCACCCAATATGGGCACCTGTTTATATGATCAAAGAGGGAATCCAGAGGAAGTTTGCAAATCTCTTGATTTTTAATTTTTTTTTTAAATGTGGATATTTCATTATAAAACATTGGGGGGAAACCCCTATTTTTCTCCCCCCACGAAATGACGCAATACAGCACAAACATATTTGTAAAATAAATAGATGATGTTAATTGTTTGTGAGGAGTAAAATAAAGAAAACATGGTTTTGGATTTACAGCTGGTTTGGCTGGATTTCCCAACCATGGCTCTTCTTTGTCTTATGTTTCTCTTCTCTGAGCCTCATCCTCTCCTCTGAACTTCCTCTCTCTGACTACTGAATTTTTAAAAGGTTGCTTAATTCAGGAAAACTAATTGATTGGTACAAAAAGTTCTGAAAGGGCTGGGGTGGGGGCGGACTGCCTAGAATTTGATCAGTTTCAACCCATCTCAGGATACAAGAAACTCCCTCTGGAGGGAGAATAGGGCTCCAGGGTTTATATGCCCTGATAAACGTGAATAATTGCCATCTTCTTTTACTACCCTTGTGAACATTGGCAACTGCTTTATAATATCCTTTAGGGAAAAAAACCCTACAAAAAGTGTATTGATATTAAGTACTGTCCTTTTGTCAGCCAATCTGCAAACTTGTTCCTACACCAACTAAGGGAAAGATTCCGCCAACCTCACTCAAGTGAGCAGTGAAATAAATGGGCCATCAGGTCCCTCTATAATTTATACTATACTTGACATCCAGTGTGTGATGATTTTTGTAATGTCTGTTACCAACAATCGCTCACTCATGAGTGAGAAATGCCTTGAGATCCAAAAGGGGCATTCACACTTTTTGGAACTTACCTGCTCTTTGCAAAACTAGACAACTTTAGGGCTACTGCAGCTTAAGATCAGGGCACAGGACAGTCAGATGGTAATGAGGTCTGAGCAAAGTCTGAATGAATAACTTTTCATGGAATATATTCAATGTCCTTCCTGGGCCATGCCATTTTATCCCCCCCTTTTTTTGTGCCTTTCTTATGGAGTCAACATCTAGTTTCCTGAGGCTGAGACAGCAGATAGTAATCATTTCAATGAAATAAAACTTCATGGCTGTATTTTCTCTTAGGAGTCCCCAGCTCTCCTTCACTGTATCTAGAAATTATCCAGACTTTAGTAAATAATGAAAGATGCTTTACTATACATGTTGCTCATATGCCTGAGTTACAGCTACAGCTTGTAACCAGTAAAATAAACAGACATTACTCACTCTTTACCTTAGAGAGAGAAATAAAATCTGCCTTGATTTAGGTGAGAGATGGCCCCAAATCAAAATCCCAGAGCAAAATAAGCTTGAACTTTAGGGACTTCCAGATCTGAAGCCAAATGTTGCTGCTGTCCCTCACTTCCATAAGGAGCTGAACTGATGTCATGGCTCTGAATATCCTTGGAATTTTGGAGATGTAAAGCCAGACCCGAATCTGGATCTAAATGGTGGCTTAGGACCATTTCTACCTCAGCTGGGTTAATAAATTCACATTTCCCAAGGGGAAATCAATTTTCAGACAATCCTGAGGTATTTGCTTTTTCACCAACTTTTGTTTTAGCAACACACGTAATATACATTGGCTGATGCATGTGACTAGCTGATAGATTTCTTAACCAAATAGTCACTGAATCAACAAGAGGCGATGCCAATTTTAGATTTGGTATTAGTTAGTAGTGAGGACCTCACAGAAGAACTGGCTGTAGAGAACAACTTTGATTTGAATGATCATGAGCGAATGGATGGATAAACAAAAATAAGTCTGCAATTAGGGGTCTTGATTTCCAAAGGGCTAATGTTAAAAAAAATTAAGGGAATTAGTTAGGGAAGTGGACTGGACTGAACTCAAGGATCTGAATGTGGGGGAGGCTTGGAATTACTTTAAGTCAAAGTTGCAGAAATTATCTGAAGCCTGCATCCCAAGCAAGGCGGGGGGCAGAATGTAAGGAAGAGCTGCAGGCCAGATTGGATGAGCAAGCATCTCAAACAGGTGATTAAGAGAAAGCAGAAAGTCTGCAAGGAATGGAAGATGGGAGGGATCAGCAAGGCAAGGTCCCTGTTGGATGTCAGAAAATGTAGGGATAAAGTGAGAACTGCCAAAAGCCAAGCAGAGCTGGACCTTGCAAAGGGAATTAAAACCAATAGTAAAAGGTTATACAGCCATATAAATAAAAAGAAGACAAAGAAAGAAGTGGGACCGCTAAGCACTGAGGATGGGGTACAGATTAAAGATAATATAGGCATGGCCCAACACCCAAACAAATACTTTGCCTCAGTTTTTAATAAGGCTAATGAAGAGCTTAGAGGTATTGGCAGGGTGGTTAATGGGAACAAAAATATGGAGGTGGAAATTAAGCTCAAACAGCTTAATGTGACTCAGTTGGGGGCCCCGGATAATCTCCAACCAAGAATATTAAAAGAACTGGCACATGAAATTGCAAGCTCAACAGCAAAGATTTTTAAATGAGAGTGTAAACTTGGGAGTCATACCCTATGACTGAAGAATTGCTAATATAGTCCCTATTTTTAAGAGGGGGAAAAAGTTGATCCAAGAAACAGGCCTTATAGTTTGACATCAATTGTATGCAAGATCTTGGAAAAAATTTTGAAAGAGAAAGAAGTTAAGGACATGCAGGTGAATGGTCATTGGGATAACATACAGACAACATGGTTTTACAAAATGTAGATGATGCCAAAACAACCTGATCTCCTCCTTTGAGAAGATACCTGATTTTTTAGATAAAGGAAGTGCAGTAGATCTAATCTACTTGGATTTCAGTAAGGCATTTGATACAGTCTCACATGGGAAATTATTAAATTGGAGAAGATGGGGATTAATATGATAACTGAAAGGCAGATAAGAAACTGGTTAAAGGAGAGACTACAATGGGTCAGATGGAAAGGTGAAATGTCAGGCTGGAGGGAAGTTACTAGTGGAGTTCCTCAGGGATTGGTTTTGGGACCAATCTTATGTCACATTTTTATTACTGACCATGGCACAAAAGTGGGAGTATCCTAATCAAATTTGTGGATGACACAAAGTTGGGAGGTATTTCCAATGAGGAGAACCAGAATATCATACAAGTTGAGCTGGACGACCTTGTAAACTGGCGTAATAGAAATGGGATGCAATTTAATAGTGCAAGGTAATGCATTTAGAGACTAACAGCAAGATTTTTTGCCTTAAGCTGGAGATCTATCAGTTGGAAGTGACTGAGGAGGAGAAAGACCTGAGTGTAGTGGTTGATCACAGGATGACTATGAGCTGCCAATGTGATATGGCTGTGAAAAAGGCTAATGCAGTCCTAGGATGCATCAGGTGAGGTATTTCCAATAGAGACAGGGAAGTGTTGTTACCATTATACAAGGCACTAGTGAGACCTCACCTGGAGTATTGTGTGCAGTTCTGATCTGCCATGTTTAAGAAAGATGAATTCAAACTGGAACATGTGCAGAGAAGGGCTATTAGGATGATCTCAGGAATGGAAAACCTATTTTATGAGAAGAGACTCAAAGAGATTGGCTTGTTTAGTCTAACCAATAGAAGGCTGAAGGGAAATATGATTACTCTGTATAAACACATCAGAAGGATAAAGGTCAGGGAAGGAGAGGAGTTATTTAAGTGAAGCACCAATGTGGACCCCAGAACAAATGGATATAAACTGGCCATCAACAAGTTTAGGCTTGAAATTACATGAACATTTCTAACTATCAGAGGAGTGAAGTTCTGGGACAGCCTTCCCAGGGGAGCAGTGGGGGCAAAAAAAAAAACCCCTAACTGTCTTCAAGACTGAGCTTGATAAATGTATGGATGGGATGGTGTGATGAAACTGCCTACAATGGCATGTAGCTGATCTTCAACTTCTAGCAGAAAATATCTCCAATGGCTCGTGATGGGACACTAGATGGGGAGGGCTCTAAGTTACTACACAGAATTAGCTCTCAGGTGTCTGGCTGGTGGGTCTTGCCACATGCTCAGTGTCTATCTGATTGCCATGTTTGGGGTCAGGAAGAAGTTTTCTCCCAGGTCAGATTGGCAGAGACCGTGGTGGTTTTTTGCCTTCCTGTGAAGCATGGGACATGGGTCACTCGCAGATTTAAACTAGTGTAAATGGTGGATTCTCTGTAACTTTAAGTCTTTAAATCATGATTTGCAGCCAGCGGTTAGCGGTCTATTACCGGAGTGGGTGGGTGAGGTTCTGTGCCCTGTAATGTGCAGGAGGTCAGACTAGATGACTGTGATGGTCATAGTCCCTTTTGACCTTAAGTCTATGAGTTATGACTCATTATGCTGAGGTCTCCAACCACTTGGCCTGCTAGAGGGGACTTGGCCACTGACCAGGAAGAAGAATGTGAGCTACACCACTCTTTGAACATCCTCTGATAGGTAAGGCAGTCTTTGGGAGCATCCCCTCTCCACATGGGAATAATGTGGAGTAGATCTAATCTACTTGGGAGACTGTGCAGCTGACACTCTGGGCAGGAGGCACAGTATCTCCACACTTCTTCATGTACTCTGAGCCAGAAAAATCTTCATAGGACCCTTGCCAGGGTCTTCTCTACCCCTAAATGCCCCCCAAAAAGATGGCTATGCACGAGGCTTAATACGGCCTTCTGGTGTTTGTGAGGCACTAGGAGCTGCTCTACCTTCTGTCCTTGTACTGGTGCAACCTGGTACAGGAGATCCTTTTTTATAATGAAGTAGGGGCTGGGTCCCTGGGTTTTCCCTTCCACGGTGACCCTATCTATCTCTGTTACCTCCTTCCTAATGTTGTCGTACCTTGGATCTTCAGATTGGTCCCGTCCGAAATGTTCCCTCCCGGGGTTGGTCTGCCTGAGTTCTAGGGGATGGGTCTCTGCTTCTGCCGGTTCGGAGGCATTAGGGTTGGGGTCTGGCTCAGGTTCTTCTCCCTCCTGGACGGCCTCCTTTTCAAGTGCCCGGGTCCGCCTACCTATGAGAGCGACCCTCTCACTTTGGGTCAGTATTTGGGTTCCCAAGGCCTTAGCTGCCCTTCTTTCTTTTGTCTTTCTGCTCTACCTGGGAGTGGAGAAAATGTCTGGGGAAATTTCGGAGAAAATTGGGAGTTGACGTCTACTGTGGACACCTCACTAGCTTCAGGGTCCTCCCCTTTCTCCAATCCCCCTACTGGGAGTAAGTCATCAAATCCTGGGAAGTCCCTCCCTATGAGCACTGGGTAAGGGAGTTTCGGCACTACACCTGCTGCAGCTTTCCCTGGGATTTCAATTTTTACTGAGATGGTGGGGTAGTAACTAACTGTCCCATGGACGCACGTCACCCCTGTGTGTTTTGCCTGTAGTACCTGACTACGTTTCACGAGCTTTCCTGAGATGAGCATGATGGCGCTTCCCGAATCTATCAGTGCTGTGGTCTCTACTCCATTTAACCTCAATGGCATGGTATATTTGTGTGGGGTTAATGCAACCTCCACAATGTGAATTAGGGAGAATGGGTTTTCCTGGTTGCCTAGGTTATATTGCATAGACTCCTCAGCATTGGGGCACTGTGCAGCTATGTGTCCCCACTCCCCGCAAGAATAACATCTATATGGGGTCTGAGGCATTCCCTGGTCTCTTGGTTTGGTCAGTCTAACGTCACGATCCTCTTCACTCTCAGTGCTTTGACTTTTGGTAGCCTCTGGTGGGCCTTCAGTCCCTCTCTTTTTCCACCCGGGCCTTCCTGGGGGCTCAGTTGCCCGAGATCTGGGGGTTGGTGCCACTAGTTTAACCCAGGGCACCTCTTCCTTAACTGTTTGGGTCAGTTCTCTTGCCGTCCTTTGCCTCTCTACCAGTGCAACACCTCATCATAGGTGGAGGGGTCATTCTGGCTTACCCAGGTGCGAAGGTCTGGTGGTAGTCCTTGCATGTACTGGTCAATGACCAGAATCTCTAGTATCTCTTCTGGACTCCGACACTCGGTTCGTAACCACTTTCGTGCGAGATGGATGAGGTCATATAATTGGGAACGCAGGGTTCTGTTGTCCTGGTACCTCCACTCATGATACCATTGGGTCCACACTGCAGTCATTACTCCAGTTCTGGCTAGGATCTCTGCTTTCAGCTGGGGGTAGTCTGCCACAGCCTCTTCAGACATATCATAATAGGCCTTCTGGGCCTCCCCACACAGGAATGGGGCAAGGATGCCAGACCACTGTTCTCGGGGCCAAGACTCCTGTATGGCTGTCCTCTCAAAGGCCAGGAGGTATGCCTCTATGTCATCCACCCACGTCATTTTCTGAAGCCAATTGCTGGCCCATATGACCCGCATCCCATCATGGCCGCGGTTCAGCTCTGTAAGAGCTTTCACCTAGTTTACCAGTTCCTGCAACATAGCCCAGTCTTGAGTGGCCTGGTCCATTAACAAGCGATTGGTCTCCTGCTGCAGCCACACTGCCTCCTGTTGGGCGTCTGCCTGGACAAGGGTAGCCTCCTCCTGGGCAGCCATGGCTTGTATCAGTGCCTGCACTACCTCCTCCATTGTGGTGAAAAAAACAAAATAACCCCTCTCCCTCTTTTATTTATTTATTTTTTTAAAACACCCTCCTTCTTCCGCCATACAGTGCACCCGATCCCACTTCTGACACCAGTGTGACAAAGTCCCTCCTCTGCCTTGGTGGGTCCTGTGCTTATTGGTGGATTTGCTTGCCTCAGAGATTCATGGCAGCCCTCAGTTTGGCCATTCTTGCTAGTGGCTCAAACCTGCCGTTCACTCAGCTAACCTCATCACTGGCCAGCATGGGGGAAATGAAGAACAATCCCCGCAGTCTCTGTGTCCCACCTAGTGGGTTGGGGACAGGGCAGATCCCTTTCCAATTTAGACCTTCCCTTCTGGTGTTTCTCACAGACCAGGTTCAACTCCTCCTGTGTCTGATCAGTAGTTGGGGGTATGTGGGGGGGGGGAGAACCCGGACCCACCCTCTACACTGGGATCCAGCCCAGGGCCCTGTGGATAGCAGCTGTCCACGCTCCCTGTATCAGCTGCGTGATAGCTACAACTCCCTGGGCTACTTCCCCATTGCCTTCCCCCCAGCACCTTATTTATTCTCACTGCAGGATCTTCCTCCCGAAGCCTGATCACGCTCAAACTCTTCACTCCTCCAGCAACACACCTTCTCACTTCCTGCTCCTGGCACGCCCCTACTAACTGATGGGAGATCCTTTTTAAACCAGGTGTCCTGATTAGCCTGCCTGCCATAACTGAATCTAGAAAGTTCTTAATTGGCTCCAGGTGTCTTGATTAGCTTGCCTGTCTTAATTGGTTCTGGCAGGTTCCTGATTGCTCTAGGGCAGCCCCTGCTCTTGTCACTCAGGGAACAGAAAATTGTTCATCCAGTGGCCAATATATTTGCCTTCTACCAGACTCCTGTATCCCACTGGTCTGGGTCTGTCACAGTGGATATTTTAGCCTCCTCTAATTAGAACTCAAGTGCTTTTGTACAAATATGTAATAAAGAAAGCTTAAATCTAGTGGCTCCCTAGTGTCTATGCATGTGGTTGTCCCAGCCGTATCACCGATGACAAGGATTGGCTCCACAGCATTTCACAAGGACTCTTTCCAAAGCTGGAGGAGGCTAACGTACGTAGGAGCCATTTCAGCTGGAGAAAGCCTTAGCATAGTTGCTACCAGCTTGATTGTGGAGGCTTCTTTTGAAGTCACTTTGAGTGGGGTCTGGCTAGAATCTATGCTGTGGTCCAAGTCCAGCCATAGGACTGGGAATTCCACTAACTGGTTTAATATACTCATAGTAAGTTGCCACTAGTCTACAAAATTAATGAGGGACAGGGATAGAGGATGATTTATAGACAGTTTCTGTTTTTAATTAAATCAAATGAGCCTTTAACATCACATCAGGGACTTTGTATTTGTTCACTTGTCACTAGAAAATGCACAGCCCACAGGCTGTGACACCACATGAAGGCAACAGATGGTCAAACTGGAACTTGGAACTCCATTAACTTGGCCCACAGTATTTTCTCGAAAGCTTTAGAAAGACAATATTACCTATTACTGCTGATTATTATTTGTATTACAGAAGTGCCCTGAGGCTGTTCTAACTTGTACATGTTGGGCCAATGGAATGATTCTAAGATTATTGGAACACACACAGCATCCGGTAATCACCTCCTCGCTTCCTGACTCTTTTCACCCTAGAAAGGACCTTATGTCTGGGGTCCAGAAGAGAGTGGCCTGGGGCTGTTTGAGGGATACCAAGCTGGCTGTTCAAGCCAGCCTTTCATCCTCTTTCTGCCACTGGATCTGGGCCAAGAATCAGGCCCTCAGTAGCCTTTGTTGCTCTACTACAGTAGCCAAGTTTTAGTTTGGGGATTTTTTTTTTTAAACATCATGCTTTGAAAAAAGCACTGTGATTTTTTTAGTTTTCCCATCCCATCTAGCCCTTCAGGAAGTCATATTTTCAAAACAAACACACACTGGAGTCATTGGCCCAAAACCTCCTCTCCTCAGGCCCAAGTTCAATAAGTCAGCTTCAGTGGGACTTTAGCATTGCTTGCAGTTAAACACACACTAAGTACTTTGTTAAATGGGGGCTTGTCAAGGGGTCCACTCACCTCAGGTGCGCCTCCTTGTGGCCAGGTCTGGAAATTAGGTTTTGCCTTAGCTGGCATTACCTTCCATCAGTTGTTGGCACTGTGGTCCCTCTCCCTCTCTCTCTCTCTCTTTGTGACTAAAGGTGCTCCCTCTTTGTGACTCAGCTCTCCAGTCACATCATTATGTTGTCCCCCTAGACAAACTGTCCAAACGCTGCCTCAGACGGTCTTCTGTTCCACATCTCCAGGTCCCATGCAACTTTCCCAATGGCTAGCAGGAGTACCCAGGCCCTCCCTCTACACTGAGGGACCTAGGGACCTTATAACCAGCACCTAAGGTCTGCCCAGTCCCACTCATCGCTGCTGTTTCCCTGGGCTTCTTCCTAATCAGCCTTTTCAGGCTTTCTCTCCCCTAACTTCTCTGAGTTGACCATTCTTTCAGGGCTAGGAGCCCAGGGCTTAGTATCCCCCCCCCCATACCTTCCTTACCACCATTCTACTCCCAGAGTGTGATTGACAACTCCCTCTCTATAGCTTCTTCCTGGCTCATAATCCTAGCCTAGCTCCTCCCCCCGGTGCATTTCATCTGCCATTAGATCCTATCAAGCCCTGCTTCCCCTCCAGGTGGCCATCTAAGGTTAATTGGCCCTTTCCGGCCCACATCAACCTGCTCATGGCTTGTGTGGGGTGGACTCCCCATCACAGGGCTTCACAAAGTTACTCGGCTAACGACAGAGGACCAGCTCCTCAGCCAGCATAAATCAGCATAGCTCCAGCTGAAGATCTGGCCCAATGTACTTCCTCTGGATTTATACCAGAATAACTGAGAGCAGAATATGGTCTCTTATTTCGACTATTCAGATATTATAGCAAATAAAAAAAAAGGTCCATACACTATGTGGAGGGCAGTTATATGCATGAGTGTCATTCAACAGCTAAAACCATCAATAAATATCCATTTGTTACAGAGTCATTTTGGGAATCAAACACTTGGCAATTTCCTTAGCCCCCATCTGTGACTTCTGCCTACTTCCCTCTACACTTGTGCAGTATCTATATGCTAGGGGCCCTATCCTACTTGCCTGACTCAGCTGAACAACCCTACTGCTATCCACTCGGCTGCTCAGCTGGGTAAGGGGAGCAAAGAGTTTGTCCAGCCTCAGTAGTACTACTGTTTGGCATTATAGTTCCATTTCCCATTTCAACCCCCTGAAAACAGAGATTATTAGCTCATTAATCCTCACAGCATTCCATTGGCCCAAACTATATCCATTGTGTTTATAGATTCATAAGGAAGAGACCATTGTAATCATCTAGGCTGACCTCCTGTGTAACACATACCATAGGACTTAACTCCTGTTTGAATTAGAGTTGGGCAATGAGAAATCAGAAAAAGGGGCATGAGTAAGTGATGGGATGACCCAAGCAGGAAACCCAGATAGAAAGTAATTAGCCACATGATTTCCCTAACTGTGCCTTGCTTTGTGAGAAAACAATCTGCTCTCAGGTCTGGCACTTTTTATTTTTACTTTCACTATATTATACCCTAATGTGTTTCCCTTGAGCATCAGGTTTTGCTGCTTTATTTACACACCTGCCATTTTGGACACCATTTATTTTATTATGAATCAGCACTGTTTGCACTCGTGTTGCTTGGACTTGACTCCTTTTTCACCTGGTTCTTTCTCTCTCTCTGACTGCAGACTGAAAAAAAATCCCCAATGAGCATTGAGAATCTCATGTTCACAAATACCAGTCAGTTGTAAATTACATGGAGGAAGATTGTTACTTATTTTTACCTTCCAATCAACAGCACAGAAACTGCACACAAATGGAAACCAAGCCACTCATAAGTAGACAGGGACCTCAACATCATATTTAGGTGAACTGTGCTATATTGATAAACAACATAAAAAATAACATGACTGCTAGCAAAATCCAAAAGCTGAAATGTGCGGTGGCAATCTGCTCCTGTGGATAATGTACTCAGCTATCTTAGATGAGCCAGAATACACATAGCACAATCACTGAAACTCAGTTACTTGTTAACTGCATTGATAATATATCCTGAATCCCATACATTTAGTGATTATAAATTCTACTTAGTTGCAAGACAGTAATGCCTACTGGTAGGAGCAAAAGATGGCAACCTTGGTTCTAATTTGCAGTATGGCTGAGGGCAAGCCATCAAAGGTGAACTAAGAACATAAGAACAGCCATATTAGGTCAGACCAATGGTCCATCTAGCCCAGTATCCTGTCTCTGAAGTTGCTAGTGCCAGGTGCTTCAGAGGGAAAGAACGGCAATTTTGAGTGATCCATCCCCTATTGCCCAGTCCCAGCTTCTGGCAGTCAGAGGTTTATGGACATCCGGAGCATGGGATCGCATTCCTGACTATCTTGGCTAATAGTCATTGACAGACCTATCCTCCATAAATTTAATCTTTTTGGGCCCAGCTATACTTTTGAGCTTCACAACTTCCCCTGGCAATGAGTTCCACAGGATTACTGTGCTGTGGGAAGAAATACTTCCTTTTGTTTGTTTAAACCTGTTGCCTGTTGATTTCATCAGTTGACTCCTAGTTCTAGTGTTCTGTGAAGGGCTAAATAACATTCCCCAGTCATGTTCTCCACACCAGTCATGGTTTTATATACCTCGATCACATCCCCCCTTCGTGGTCTCTTTTCTAAGCTTAACAGTCCCTGTCTTTTTCATCTCTCCTTGTGTAGAAGTTGTTCCACACTCCTAGTCATTTGCACTGCCTTTCCCTGCGCCTTTTCCAATTCTAATATACTTTTTTGAGCTCAAGCAATCAGAACTGCGAGCAGTATTCAAGGTGTGGGCATACCATGAATTTATATAGGGGCATTATGATAGTTTCTGTTTATTATGTATACCTTTCCTAATGGTTCCTAACATTCTGTTAAGGGTTGTTGTTTTTTTGTTTTTGTTTTTGACTGCTGCTGTATATTGAACTGATGTTTTTAGGGAAATATCCATAGTGATTCTAAGATCTCATTCTTGAGTGGTAACACTTAGTTTAGATCAGTGGTTCTCAACCTTTGCAGACTACTGTACCCCTTTCAGGAGGCTGATTTGTCATGCATACCCCCAAGTTTCACCTCACTTAAAAACTTCTTGCTTACAAAATCAGACGTAAAAATACAAAGGTGTCACAGCACACTATTACTGAAAAATTGCTGACTTTTTCATTTTTACCATATAATTATAAAATAAAATCAATTGGATCAAATAAATCAATTCTGTTTGCCAGAAGCTGGGAATGGGCGACGGGATGGATCACTTGATGATTACTTGTTCTGTTCATTCCCTCTGGGGCACCTGGCATTGGCCACTGTCAGAAGACAGGATACTGGGCTAGGTAGCTCTTTGGTTTGATCCAGTATGGCTGTTCTGACGTTCTTAAATATTGTACTTACATTTCAGGGTATAGTATATAGACCAGTATAAGAAAATCATTGTTTGTATGAAATTTTAGTTCGCACTGACTTCGCTAGTGCTTTTTTATGTAGTCTGTTGTAAAACTAGGCAAATATCTAGATGAGCTGATGTACACCCTGGAAGACATCTGCACATGTCCCAGGGGTACACGTACCCCTGGTTGAGAACCACTGGTTTAGATCCCTCATTTTGTATGTATAGTTGGGATTATTTTTCCAACATACATTACTTTGCACTTATCAACAGTGAATTTTGTCTGCCACTTTGACGCCCAGTCACCCAGTTTTGTGAGAGCCCTTTATAAATCTTTGCAGTTATAGCATTGGGCTTAACTATCTTGAGTAATTTATGTTGTCTGCAAATTTTGCCACCTCACTGTTCACCCCTTTTTGCAGCTCATTTATGAATATATGGCACAGCACGAGTCCCTCCTTTTATGTCACTCCAGTGTGAAGACTGACCATTTATTCCTACCGTTGGTTTCCTATCTTTTAGCCAGTTACTGAGCCATGAGAGGACCTTCCCTCTTATCCCATGACTGCCTACTTTGCTTAAGAAAGCAAAAGCTTTTTGAAAGTCCAAGTATACTGTATTGACTGGATTACCCTTTTCTGCCTGTTCGTTGACTCCCTCAAAGAATTCTCGTAGATTGGCGAGGCACGACTTTCCTTTACAAAAGTCATGTTGACTCTTCTCCAACATATTGTGTTCATCTCCGTTTCTGATCATTTTGTTCTTTACTACAGTTTCAACCAATAATTAGCATATAGTTAGTAAATAATTAGTATATATAATTAGACTTCTAGCATTTGTACATAAGCACTTGTACGTGTTGTCAATATGCACTTGCTTGCCTTCATGTTTTATATTTTAATTTGAATTTAAAGCAAAAATAATGCTGCTCTTTTCTTTATTGCTTTTTAACCACTTAATATTAAGAATGTGCTTAAATCTCAATAAAAACTTAAGCACATTCTTAAGAGGTATTTTGCTGACTAGGGATAGATTTAAGCATGTGCTGAGGTGCTTTGCTGAGTCAAGGTCTGTAACATGTTGCTAAGGCTCACTGTGCCTCTAGCTGAGCCATCTTTCTGATGCGTTTAAATTCATTGAGTTGGATTATTCACTGGGCCAGAAGAGAGAACATATCCAAAATAAGGAAAGTGGAGCACCCATAGGACACGGAGGTAAACCCTAAGTAGTTGTTAAGTTTCTTTTTCATTTCTTATTTAAAAAACAACGTTTTTGGTACTCTTGTAATAGCCACAACCCACCCTAGAAGTGACTGCACCTTCCTCGAGGATGAAAGGGTCTCTCTCTATATATAAATAGTTTGAAATTGAGAAATGAGCTTTAATGCTCATAAAAGGCAACAAATAAAACAAGAAAACACCAAATTAAGAATATCAATATCCATTTCTCCCCCATTAAATTATAATATGGAATGTGTGTACATTATAGCACAGTACTCATGGCACTGGCTGTACTTCCTCTTATTACTACTACTAGAAAACAGCAGCAATTCATTATAAAAACCATGTTGCAATAGTATTAGGGTCTCATTTAAATCAAGAATAGGAATGCAATTCAAAACTAAAACTCTGGCCTGAGTTTACCTCCCAGTGCTATGGTGTTTACTGTACATATGGGTTGTATTATACATGATTATTGTTGTACATATGGAATGGGTCACCTGGGTGCCACATACAATACATATGGATAAGATGATATGCTGTTTGCAATGCATAGGCAGAACAAGGTGACTTAAGGGTACAGCTACACTGCAAACAAACAACAACCCAAGACTTATGGCAGCAAGTCTCAGAGCCAGCTGACTCAGTCTTGAGCTACAGGACTAAAAATAGCAAAGTAGGCCTTTCTATTGGGTTTGAAGCCTGGGCTGTGAGCCCCCCCCTTCACTGGGTCTCAGAACAGGACCCTTCCCTTGTTTTGGAGGATTTGCCACATGGTGGATGTTCCAGAGTTTTGTATTTCTAGAGTGTAAGCAAAGCACAGAAATATAATATCAGAATGGCTCAAATTTGACCATTAAGATGAAGTTTAAAAAGTTTCCGAAAAGTGTACTGCTTTAATTTTCATGGTGAGCGATTTTAAATGAATGGGATTTCTTTATTTGACCACGCCTGAACCCCTGTAAAGAAATGGAAACAGAGGGCTCTTAGACACTATAAAATAGAAAGGAAAAAATGGATTAGCCTTGGATTTTTTTTCCTGAAATGGAACTAATGAGCCCCGATCACCATTGAATGAGTCAGTGAGTACAATTCCATTGAAGTCAGCTGAGCTGTGTTTTCTCAGCACCAACATTGAATACGTCATGAAGCATTGAGAAGACGGAGACCGTTTGTTTTTTCAAAGGCACTGCTTTTCTGCCTTCCTAACATCAGTTCATCCATCACTAGAAATAATCCATGAATATAAAGCCAGCCCAGAAAGTGCAGTCTGGTAGGACTGATGTGGATCACTGATGAAGGGAATTTAACTTGGGGAGGTCACTGTTAACCCTGAATACCAAAGAGGTCTTGATTTTTTTTGGTTTTTCCTTTCTTTACTTCTCTACTCTGTTCTTTAAGTTTTGCCTGGAATGTATTTGCAAAATGATCATGTAGGGGGGAGAAAGGATTTTTGGCTAAAAATAAAACAGGCTGTGACTCATGTGAAGCAACCTTCACAGCGTTAGCAGTTTGGCATTTGAGTTTGTCTCTCAACATGTTTACATAGCTGGTTAGCTCCTATGGATCCTGGCCACTATGGATGTAGAAGCCCTCTACACCAACATTCCACACAAAGATGGACTACAAGCCGTCAGGAACAGTATCCCCGATACCATCATGGCAAACCTGGTGGCTGAACTTTGTGACTGTCCTCACCCACAACTATTTCAGATTTGGGGACAATGTATACCTTCAAGTCAGCGGAACTGCTATGGGTACCCGCATGGCCCCACAGTATGCCAATATTTTTATGGCTGACTTAGAACAACGCTTCCTCAGCATTCATCCCCTAACGCCCCTACTCTACTTGCACTACACTGATGACATCTTCATCATCTGGACCCATGGGAAGGAGGCCCTCAAGGAATTCCACCAAGATTTCCACCATTTCCACCCTACCATCAATCTCAGCCTGGACCAGTCCACACAAGAGATCCACTTCTTAGACACTACAGTGCTAATAAGCGATGGTAACATAAACACCACCCTATACCGGAAACCTACGGACCGCTATATTTACCTACATGCCTCCAGCTTTCATCCAGACCACATCACACGATCCATTGTCTACGGCCAAGCTCTAATATACAACCACGTTTGCTCCGAGCCCTCAGACAGGGACAAACACCTACAGAATCTCTGTCAAGCATTCTTAAAACTGCAATACCCACCTGGTGAAGTGAGGAAACAGACTGACAGAGCCAGAAGGGTACCGAGACAAGACAGGCCCAACAAAGCCTATTACAAAACAGGGCCAACTAAGAAAATAACAGAAAGCCACTAGCCATCACCTTCAGCCCCCAACTAAAACCTCTCCAGTGCATCATCAAGGATCTACAACCTATCCTGAAAGACAATCCCTCACTCTCAGAGATCTTGGGAGACAGGCCAGTCCTTGCTTACCAACAGCCCCCCAACCTGAAACAAATACTCACCAGCAATTACACACCACACAACAAAAACACCAACCCAGGAACCAAACCCTGCTACAAACCCCCGTGCCAACTCAGTCCACATATCTATTCAAGAGACACCATCATAGGACCTAACCACATCAGCCACACCATCAAGGGCTCGTTCACCTGTACGTCTACGAATGTGATATATGCCATCATGTGCCAGCAATGCCCCTCTGCCAGGTACATTGGCCAAACGGGACAGTCTCTACACAAAAGAATAAATGGGCACAATCCTGACATCAGGAATCATAACATTCAAAAATCAGTAAGAGAACACTTCAATCTCTCTGGTCACTCAATAACAGACCTAAAAATGGCAATTCTTCAACAAAAAACTTTAAAAAACCGGACTCCAACGTGAAGCTGCAGAACTGGAATTAATTAGCAAATGGACACCATTAGATTAGGCCTGAATAGAGACTGGGAGTGGTTGGGTCATTACAAAACCTAAATTTCATTTCCCCAATACTAATTTCTCCCGACTGTTGCTCACACCTTCTTGTCAACTGTCTCTAATGGGCCACTTCTTACCACTTCAAAAGTTAATTTTCCTCCCTTGGTATCCTACTCTTAATTGATTTATCTTGTTAGACTGACCTCACACTTGGTAAAGCAACCCCCCATCCTTTCATGTATTTGTACCTGCTCCTGTATTTTCACTCCATGCATCTGATGAAGTGGGTTCTAGCCCACAAAAGCTATGCCCAAATAAATTTGTTAGTCTCTAAAGTGCCACAAGGACTCCTCATTGTTTTTGCTAAATCATAGTTTCTCATGAGCCCACAGGTAAGTCAAGAATTTGGAGAGCTGGGAGAAGGTTTGGAATTTGGGGTGGGGGAGGAGCATGGGCTGTTGTAGCAGGGATAAAGGAGAGACAAAACAGAACTGGGGGGGGATCAAATCAGTATCTTAGATGTCTGTATACTAATGAAAGAAGTATAGGGAATAAGCAGGAGGAACTCAAAATGCTAGTAAATAAACACATCTATGACATTGTTGGCATCACAGAGACCTGGTGGGATAATACACATGACTGGAATATTGGTATGGAAGGGTACAGCTTGCTCAGGAAGGACTGGCAGGGAAAAAAGGGAGGAGGTGTTGCCTTATATATTAAAAATGTACACACTTGGACTGAGATTGAGATGGAAATAGGAGACAGGTCTCTGGGTAAGGATAAAAGGGGTAAAGAACAAGGGTGATGTCATGGCAGGGGTCCACTACAGACCACCTAACCAGGAAGAAGAGGTGGATGAGGCTTTTTTTAAACAGCTAACAAAATTGTCCAAAGCCCAGGACTTGGTGGTGATGGGGGACTTCAGCTACCCAGACATCTGCTGGGAAAATAACACTGCAGGGCACAGATTATCCAACAAGTTCTTGGAATGTATTGAAGACAATTTTTTATGTCAGAAGGTGGAAACAGCTACCAGGGGAGAGGCTGTTCTAGATTTGAGTTTGACAAATAGGGAGGAACTGGTTGAGAATTTGAAAGTGGAAGGCAGCTTGGGTGAAAGTGATCGTGAAATGACAGAGTTCATGATTCTAAGGAACAGTAGGAGGGAAACCAGCAAAATAAAGACAATGGATTTCAAGAAGGCAGATTTTAGCAAATTCAGGGAGTTGGTAGGTAAGATCCCATGGGAAGCAAGTCTAAAGGGAAAAACAATAGAAGACAGCTGGCAGTTTTTCAAAGAGACATTATTAAAGGCACAAGAGCAAACTATCCCACTGTGTAAGAAAGACAGGAAGCATGGCAAGAGACCACCCTGGCTTAACCAGGAGATCTTCAATGATCTAAAAATAAAAAAAAGAGTCCTACAAAAAGTGGAAACTAGGTGAAATTACAAAGGATGAATACAAACAAATAACAAAAGTATGTAGGGACAGAATTAGAAAGGCCAAGGCACAAAACAAGATCAAACTAGCTAGAGACATAAAGGGTAACAAGAAAACATTCTACAAATACATTAGAAGCAAGAGGAAGTCCAGGACAGGGTAGGCCCATTGCTCGATGAGGAGGAAAAAATAACAGAAAATGTGGAAATGGCAGAAATGTTTAATGAATTCTTTGTTTCGGTTTTCACCAAGAAGGTTGATGGTGACTCTACGTCTAACATAGTGAATGCCAGTGAAAATGAGGTAGGATCAGAAGAGGCTAAAATAGGGAAATCTAAAATTACTTGGACAAATTAGATGTCTTCAAATCACCAGGGCCTGATGAAATGCATCCTAGAATACTGAAGGAGCGGACTGAGGAGATATCTGAGCCATTAGCGATTATCTTTGAGAAGTCATGGAAGATGGGGGAGATTCCAGAAGACTAGAAAACAGCAAATATAGTGCCCATCTATAAAAAGGGAAATAAGGACAACCCAGGGAATTACAAACCAGTCATCTTAACTTCTGTACCTGGAAAGATAATGGAGCAAATAATTAAGCAATCAATTTGCAAACATCTAGAAGATAATAAGGTGATTAGTAAGTGTCAGCATGGATTTGTCAAAAACAAATAGTGTCAAACCAACCTGATACCCTGTCAAAGAAAGCTAACAAGCCTTGTGGATAGTGGGGAAGCGGTAGACGTGGTATTTTTTGATTTTAGTAAAGCTTTTGATACTGTCCTGCATTACCTTCTCATAAATAAGCTAGGGAAATGCAACCTAAATGGAGCTACTATAAGGTGGGTGCAAAACTGGTTGGGAAACTGTTCCCAAAGAGTAGTTATCAGTGGTTGACATTGATATGCTGGAAGGGCGTAACGAGTGGAGTCCTACAGGGATCCATTCTGTGTCTGGTTCTGTTCAATATCTTCATCAATGATTTAGATACTGGCTTACAGAGTACACTTATAAAGTTTGCAGCTGATTCCAAACTGGGAGGAGTTACAAGTGCTCTGGAGGATAGGATAATAATTCAAAATGATCTGGACAAACTGGAGAAATGGTCTGAAGCAAATAAGATGAAATTCAATAAGGACAAATGCAAAGTACTCCACTTAGGAAGGAACAATCAATCAGTTGCACACATACAAAATGGGAAATGACTGCCTAGGAAGGAGTACTGCAGAAAGGGATCTGGGGCTCATAGTGGACCACATGCTAAATATGAGTCAACAGCGTAACGCTATTGCAAAAAAAGCGGCTATCATTCTGGGATGTATTAGCAGGAGTGTTGTAAGCAAGACATGAGAAGTAATTCTTCCGCTCAACTCCGCGCTGATTAGGCCTCAACTGGAGTATTGTGGCCAGTTCTGGGCAACACATTTCAGGAAGGATGTGGACAAATTGGAGAGAGTCCAGAGAAGAGTGACAAAAATGATTAAAGGTCTGGAAAACATGACCTATGAGGGAAGACTGAAAAAATTGGGTGTGTTTAGTTTGGAAAAGAGAAGACTGAGAGGGGACGTGAGAACAGTTTTCAAGAATGTAAAAGGTTGCTAGAAGAAGGAGGAAGAAAAATTGTTTTTCTTAACCTCTGAGGATAGGACAGGAAGCAATGGATTTAAATTGCAGCAAGGGAGGTTGTGGTTGGACATTAGGAAAAAAGTTTCTAACTGTCAGGGTGGTTAAGCACTGGGATAAACTGCCTAGAGAGGTTGTGGAATCTCCATCATTGGAGATTTTTAACAGCAGGTTAGACAAACACCTGTCAGGAATGGTCTAGACAATTAGTCCTGCCATGAGTGCAGGGGACTGGACTTGATGACATCTCAAGGTCCCTTCCAGTTCTATGATTCTCTGAGGCAGTTGGTCTAGTGGAATGAATATACATCTAGGAGTCAGGAACTCCCAAGTTGTAATTCCAGTCAGCCACTGATTTGCTTTGTAGCCTTGGCCAAGTTACTTATCCTGCTGCATGTCCGTTTCCCTATCAGTAAAATAGGGTTAATGATACTTACCTACTTAGCTCACAGGGATGTTGTGAAGAGAATGTCTGTAATGTGCTTTGAAGATGCAAAGTTCTGCAGAAATAGGTAACTTTCTGGAGTGGATTTTCTTAGTGGGGCCCATGTGTGGTTCAGAGGGTAAGAAATATACCACTAAATCTGTACAGTGAAGGACAGCTGTGGCTCCATTTCATTCTTTTCCACACCCACCTCTCATAGGCTGGACTCAGCTGAACAGGGACTTTGAAATAATGTATATATGACCAATCATAGCCAACCAACTCAACCCCAAATTTAAATAATTGATTGGACATTTGCCACAACATGCTTGCATTCTTCTTCACAGCAAAAGAATGTAAAAATCACTGCAGTTTTGCAAAGTTCTTGTGAACTGTAAAGCCAGCCCATTTCAGTGACAACGTTTAACCTAGAAATGCACATGATACAAAAAGAAAGCAAAAGAAACAGGGAAAAAAAGCACAAATGCACACTAAGGTGCTAGAAATTTTAATTCTCAAGCTAGTAAACTCTCGTCAGGCAATGGGAGTGCAGAAGCCACAGAGTGACCACAGATGTCTACCCTGGACTGTTCCAACTCCAATTTTTACCAAGTGTGATTCTCTTTATTCATTCCCAAGCTGTGCTCCCTGTAGAATGACTGTCTCTAGCAGGTATGTCAGATGCCTGGTGCATTGCTTACTCAGTGACTCTGAGTTGTGGTTATATTAAACCCCATCTCATTTATAAATAATTATGGCCCAGATTCAGAAAAGCATTTAAACACATGCCTAAATCCTATTGAGGTCAATGGGATCTAAGCTTTGCTGAACTGGGCCTCTATAATGACATTGGCTGAGGTTGTATGCTCCCATCCTGACAGTGTTATTTCGAGTCTCTTAACTTTGAATTGGGTGTTCCATTTTGCATAGCACAGCATGGAGATTATTCATTAGGCTTCATTTCTGAGCCAGAAAGACAGTATTATATAATTGTGTGGAAACCAATCCATATAGCTTCTGGGTACAGCTGATCAAACTAATCCAACTGTAGGAGGCACTTGCTGGCAGCTAAATTGTTCTCTAACCCACTAATCACTTTCATTGTTTGCTTCTCCCACTCATTAGGCCTGGTTACTGCTAAACTTGTGTTTTAGTGTGCAGTGAAAATGGTTTTATTTGATGGATTATTGGACAATACCCAGGAAAAAATACTTGATTCAAGCTACAGCTGGTTGTTTCTTCTTCGTAAGCATTCTCTTCTCTGGGAGAGTAATAAAAAAGCAGAGCCACTCAAACAGATATGGGTGGATCGGCCTTGACTGTTAAATGCAGATCTGGATTAGAAACCGCCCTACAACTCCAGGGGATTTTGTTTGGGGTCATTTTAAGGATTTGGGGCCTGATCATCTACCCCCGTAAGGTCACGTTGCTTCAGAGGATTGCCCTGCTGTGAGTGAACACTTGGATGGTATAAAGCCAGCATAGCCAGCCTTATGCCACCCATACCCCAACTTCAGACTACCAGGAGAGTCAGGGGCACCTGGACATTGTAAAGGGACATGACAGTGACTAGAGGGAGCACAGCTGGAATGTGATGTGCTCAGCTGTTCCCTGCCCATCAGAACTGTCCTTTGGGGTCCACTCCTATCAGTGTATGCTTAAGCAGCCCTGTGGCTGCTCTCACTTGCTCCAGGAGATGGCTTAGCCTCCTCACCTGGCTCAGGATCTGAGGGAGTGTAAAATGGTATGTCTACACTGTATTATAAACCCAGGCCTATGGGACGTAGGTTATGTTTCCAAGCGTGAGCTTGAGCATCCACACTGCACTGCTTACAATTGCTGGACCTGGTCTCACAGCCATGCTAACGCATCCATACTGCACTGCGCAGCTCTCCTGACTTAGCTCTGCAGCTTGACCTATGTTCACACTGCAAAAACGACAGGGCTTGGATCTGAGTCACAGCAATACTTTGGCTCTGACCCAGTCTCCTAGCAGGTCCTAAGACCTAGGTCTTGAGTGCTTGCTGACCCAGATCAGACTGATGTGCGTGTGTGTGTGTGTGTGGACAGAAGGGGGGCTTGGGCTCAAATCTGAGACAGATTAGGCTCAGCATGCAGAGCAGGCATACCCAGAGTGCTTTAGTTTTGCCTCCACCACTCTCAGCTGTGCTGATCAACAGCTTGGCACACGTGGGAGTTGAGACCACAGGCCAGCTGTGAAATTAGTATCTAGCTTCTAAATCCTCACCCCTGCCTCCACTGCCCAAATGATGCGAGTGTTGTGGGGTTTTGGTTCAGCTCTATCTCCAGGTGTCCACAAGAGGAAATAAGCTGTTTTTGTTAGCTATGAACAAAGCTTTTCGGAAACCTCGCAAATGGAGCTTTTGGTTCATGTTTACTTATTTAAAAACAACAAAAAAACTCTAAAAAGCCTTTTACCACATTATTTCTAGAAACACATTTTCTTCTGGGCTGTGGATCTGAATGGCAAGGAAGTTTTAGCCTGGAGGGAATCTTTAGCCCAGTCTTAGCAATCCACAAAGACAGGAGTTGTTAATGGATTTATAGCTAGATGCTTAGCTCCAGCTTCTTGAATGGCTCTGTAACATACAGTCTGGGAAGACGGGCAAGTAGAAAAAAAAATTCTCCAGCTGGGGAAAGACCAAATAAGAATCTGGTATCTGTTACTTCCAGCTCTACTAAAAATGAGCTGCCTTATGATGACTGAATCTTGGTTTAACCATTTAAATATCTGACATGAAACATTAATGTGGCTCAGCATAATCTCAGCGATGATGACAATGCAGTAGAAATCAGCAAAATGTATGGCTTTAAAGCAGCCTTGCAAATCATCGTGACACTTTACCAGCATAGCCACAAAATCTGCTTAGCTGCCCTTTACCATCACAATGATGAAGAAAAAATGAATGAAATTTTACATGCCCATCAAAAGAAATTCCTTGACTGAGCTTAGTGGCTATGCAGAATGTTGCAAGTCTGCTGTAAAAGTGTCATACCTATATATAGAGAGACAAGGTGGGCGAGGTATCTTTTTTTAGGCTAACTGGTGAAAGAGACATGTTTTGAACTTACAGAGCTCTTCTGCACAGCTATGGCACTCTATAACTGATAGTATCTCCTCTATGCTGAATTAGGTTTTCCTTCTAGGTTTAGTAATACAAATTATACTTGCTTCTGTAAATTTACTACTGTATTTCATTAGCCAAAAGATATATCCAGGTCAGATTTGGTACGTCAGTGCAGAAACTCAGTCCCTCAGCAGGATCTGCAAATTTAGGTCAACTAACATAATATGATGAATATTTAGAACGAAAATAATTTGAAGCAACAATATCCATTAACTCCCAAATTTGGTCACTGTCCTCAGATCATGAAGGCCATGAAGAATATGTTAAGAAGCTGAACACACTTCATCTCAGTACTGTTTTAGTTTAAGCACCTTCATGTAATCAATAGAATTATAATTTAATGGCATTGCATCACTTTGATCTTTCTTTTTAGAGTCTCAGTAAATAAAGAGTTTTGCAGGAATTTCATCCTTTCGAAAGCACCCTTAGGGCCATTTTTTAGAATATGAAAAATGTAATAAACTAAAGTGAAACAAAATAAATCCTTTATGAGAAACTTTCTTTGTGGGCCCTTAATCCTCTAGTGTCAGGGCTGTCTGGAATAAACCAGCCCATCTTCGCTTGAACATTTTGGGCCTGACATCCTTCAGCAAGAGAAACTTTTTTATTTCTCAGGGTAGGTGTGAATCTTCAGGGGATGAGTTTGATGATCAAGTGCTATTTGTTAGAGGAAGCCACCTGGGATAAGTCCCAGCTGATTAGAAAGGCCAACCATTATGGCACCTGTGCTTGGGCATCAGAGAGAGAGAGGCGGTCAGTAGTTGGGCCTTGTAAGGCAAAAGTCCAAAAACACTTTTTGTTTTTGGTTAAGTAAGGGCTAGGTTGTGTCTTCAAGGTCCCTGCATTGGGGGCAGTGCAGAGCCACACTGTCCCTGGGAGAGTTCAGGGAGGGATTGTGGCTGGCCTGCTCTGCAAGCTGGTGCAAGAGGTCTCTTATTCTAGCCACCCCCTTTGCGGCAATGTGTGCTCCACAGCACATATGGAGAGGCTCAGGCCCTTGTGAACCTGTGGAAGTCCCTGCCAGAGGATGTTGTGAAGGCCAAGACTATAACAGGGTTCAGAAAAGAACTAGATACGTTCATGGAGGATAGGTCCATCAATGGCTATTAGCCAGGATGGGCAGGGATGGTGTCCCTAGCCTCTGTTTGCTAGAAGCTGGGAATGGGTGATGGGATGGATCACTTGGTGATTACCTGTTCTTTTCATTCCCCCTTGGGCACTTGGCATTGGCCATTTGTCGGCAGACAGGATACCGGGCTAGATGGACCTTTGGTCTGACTCAGTAGGGCCATTCTTATGTCCATGAGTGCAGAGGCTGCAATTGTGACAGTCTCTAAGTCAGATGTGCAAAGTGTGGGAAGCTCCTTATTATTCTGCGCTCACACACAAAGACCAATCACAAAATGGGCCTAAGGGTTTCCACACCTTCACTCACTGAATCTCTCTCCATGTAGCTCTGGAGGAAGGCAGTGGAGGGATGGAGTGAGATACCTCTGAAGCATCCCTCATTTCAAGGAACATCATTTAATATGGTCCACCAGTTCCACACAAACTTGGTGTCTGCTGGCTTCTATGGTTTGAGAATTGTTTATACCAGAAATAAAGAACCATGACACTAAGGCTACATATATACTACTAGCCACGGGGTTAATGCCCTAGCTAGTAGTGTAGATATAGCCTGAGATGAGACAGAGTGAGCAACCATTTGACACTAAGGAAGGAATCCCACAACATTTAAGGTCTGTTGCCCTTGTAAATTTTTTGTATCCCTCAATTTGGGTCTCTGCCACACATTGTCCCACATTTAGGCCTGGGTAAGTAGAAAGTATGAGAACGGAGAGAGTTTTGAAGGAGGAGAGGAGATCTGACTTTGGCATAAATTCCACTAATTCCTTCTCTAAGTATGGCTCATAATACTTTCAAACAATTTCTGCCCTCAGATACATGCTCTGAAGGCAACATGGGTGGTGCCTATGTTGGTGGGAGATTTTGTCCTATGTGTTTATTTTGCAAGCCGGTGATCTCAGTCACTTGCTTGGCCACACACAGTGGTAGCAGAAATGTTTGTTCCTTAGAAAGAATACATCTCTCAGTGTCTAGCCAGCAATTCCAGGTTTAAGTGAAAAATACTGTACTATGATTTTATTTTGAAGACCAAAAGCTACCTGTCTGTTAGGCCACACATGGAACTAACTGTTTTGGACCATAAGCAAGGAAAAGAGGGTGTAGCAAGTAGGGATGGGCAACCCTGATGGGGTTAAAAATGTTGTGAACTGCTCAGAAATTTGGGAGGGATGGTCAGGCGCACCAAACTAATTCAACTTCTCCAAACTTTTCTGCTGTTATTTAAATCCATCTGGTTTTTGAGGGTGTTGCAATTATTTAAAAGCTACATTCTTAGCTGCAAATGGGAATCTGTGATAAGCATTAGGATAGAAGTACCTTCTACCCGCAAAAGCTAACTTGGGACAAAGGGGTTTCCTATATAGAATATGTATGCTGGGAAACTGTTCTAAACAGCAGCTTTATTTTTTTATTTGCACATGCAAACTGTGGCTGCAATGTGGGCACAATCAGATACTTAGACCTCTACATTTTGCCACAGCAATAATAGTTATTGCACTCCTGCACTTGTGAATATTTTGTGTGCGGGTCCTTGGTTGACAATTTAAAAATCTGGCACATTTTGTATATTACCAGTGTTTAGTGTCAGTCCACAATTAGACAGTAATTTTTCCATAGAGTTAATGAAAGGATGCCCTATCAAACTATGGGTTTGATAGAAAGTCCATTAATACAGTTCAAATTATTCCATTTTATTTGACATAGGATAGAATCAGAGGCTTGCAGAAAGATGCTGCCACATAATTCCTACCAGGAAGGTGCTCAGGCTACTGGTGCATACAGGATGGAGGAATTCACCCTTTATTTGTCCCAGTTACACCCAGTTTGGAGAAGAGAATGAGGAACCCGATGGACTAATATTTCCTGAAACATGACACTAATATTGATGGAACTGTGAAAATCAGGTCACTTGTATCTAGGTGTCTAAATATGAGTCTGGGAATCAGGTTTGGAAGTTTTGGTAGTATTCTGACCAACTAATCTGACTAAACCAACAAGAACGTGGATTATATTACCCCTTCAAACGAATATCATTTAAAACCAATCAGTGCTACTGCGGTACTATCGGAAAATCGAACCACATGAGAATCTGCTTACCCATTCATTCCAAGTTCTCCATTCATCATGCCTATGCTCAAAAATGATTAACAGTGGAATGTTCAAAAGCACTTAAAGGGCTTTGGGTTCCAACTCCCGTTGGTGCCTAATTCTCTTAGATGCTTTCAAAAATTCCACCCTAAATCCATTACTAACTCTTCCTGAGCAAACATTCCACACATGCATAAATAAAAGCCCTGCTGATGGAGAGAAGCCAAGAATATAAGCAAAGAACTTCCACTATCAGGGATATTGCTGAAAATACCTTTTGCAAGTTTCCTTTCCAGGCACTTCTATTTGTTAAGAATTATGTAAACCCATTAAGAAATGACAGTAGGTGATGTAATGCACTGAGCAAACATTTTTTGATGTGTGAATTTTGCACTCATGAAAGGTCCCCTATTGATACTTCTTCCCCAGAACAGGTATAACACCGGCAGTGGCAATGCAAACTTCCCCTTCTCTATGCTGACTCACCAACACGCCCCAGCCCTCGCATGGGATGACCACCTAATTGGTGAGAGGGTAATTCAGTCTGTATACACTTCTTGTTTACTGTCATGGTCCAAAGGGCCAGGCAATGACAGTTGTGGTTGAGATGTTTGGACACTGGCCCACTGGGAATTGTACTGAGATCACCAAATTCATTTCACAAAGCCCGCTGAACAGCCATTTGATGGTCACAACTTTTGCTCATTATAATGCTGACCTGAACTGCTATAGCACTAGTGACTCAGAGATAGATATAAGTTTCTGTAACTCCTGATTACCAATCTCCTGAGCCATCTCATCCTCTTAGACAAAAATGAGCATCAAATGATTTTCGAAAAGTTCATGACTGCATTAACCCTCTGCTCAGCTCTCTTGTGCTATCAATGCACAAACAAATTCTGAGCCTTGCTTAACCAACCTGTTCATAAAGAAAGTGAATAGACAATGGGAGACTGAAGTATGTATACACACAAAGGGCTGGATTAATTTCATACTGGTGCAGGGTCCCTTGCAATAGAAAGTCCTCTATGAAAGTTGCAGCAGCTTAAGGGGAACACAAACAGAACAGGTTGAAAAATGTAGTTTTTGGCCAAAATTTATGTAAGGAAGACATGCTTAAGTCTTCTTGATCTAGGATTATGAAATGTGTTTCTTTACTGAGCATTATAAAACTAAGATCTGATTTGTAAGCATGAATATCAAAGCTCCAGATGTATCATAGCCTTCTGTTTGTGCCAGCAGTGAATCACAATTACTTATATAGTGACATGAATTAATAACAGCTCATGACAGTTTTATTTTAATGAAATTTAAAAAGGCAGTTATTAGATATACACACACAACTGATTCTGTAACTGTTAGTCATAAATATAGAACATTCAGAAGTACAAAATACACTTTATCCACAGCACAATTTCACAGCAATATAAAGAGATTAAACAGATAAGTAACCAAGTGCCTAACTTGACAACAGAAGCCATTTTTTTGGCGTTTATTATTTTTTAAAAAAAGCACGACTCTAAGCAAACTGGTCCATATCCATGCAGCTGTCAACCCATGAAAATGTGCTCAAAGTTTGGAGCAGGAGGAGAGTCACCCCATAAACGTCACAGACTCATAGACTAAGTCATGGTACGCCCGCCTTTTTTTTCTCCTTTTCCCCATTTTGGAGTACATTCTCCTTGTGCACCTCCCTCTCCACTATTGGCAACAGTGAGAACTGGGGCTACAGCACAATCACCAATACCCCAATTTGAGCACTGCTATGAAAATGAAAATATCTGACCTAAAAATTAACCCACTGGATACCTTGCAAACCAACCAACCAAAGAGCAACAGCATTATGACACCGATAAGGCATTAATGATTAAGTGGCTGTATTACTCTTGAAAAAGAGTACGCCTATGTATAAAAATATATGTTATAGCAATTGGGTAAATCCAACACTATATAACACTGTGCCAAAAGTAATTAGAAGTTAAAAAAGGCAGTACTGCAAAAAGTATTTACAGTTTCAGACTGGGCTTCAAGAAAAAGAAAGGCAACAAAGCTAGTTATGGACACATCTGGTTAAAGTATAATTGTCGGCACTGTCAGTAGCGCCTTTAATAGGTTATGCAATACAAATCAGTCCTGTAAAATACTTAATGTCAGGAAACAGGATTGATTATATGAACGAGTAAGTAAATACCTCAGCATATGAAAATGGTCCCAGTCTATAAGCTTACTCATTGAAGTAACTTACTCAGCTTGTTACATTATCATTTGTAGCTTCTTGCACACTTGGTTTAAAAAGCAGAATGCTTCAGTTCTTTATTTCCCACTGTTTTCAGAAACACTGTGTTTGCAATACAATCTGGTCAGAAAACACAACTCTGCAGGTAGAAAAAAATCTGCATGTAAAATCTGCAAACTCTGGCAGCTGACCTACCACAGGCATTATGTTAACTGCACAAATAAAAAAAGGACAGTTTTCAAATGCACTTTGCAACTTCAGTCATTATACATGTAAGTTGTTTTATTACCATTAAGACACACAACAAAGATTATAGCTCCACTTATGCTAAAACAGCCTTTGCTGCCACAAGAATTAGAATGAGAAAGATATTTCAAAAGAGCCAGCCAGTGGCATTGAGGCAGCACATACTGTAAAGGAGCCCTAGGAGCACTATTCACTTGGTCTCAGGAATAAGGTTGCCAACCATAATGCTCGTTAAGAGCTCCCTTCTTGCTGGCGTGAAACTAATAGCACCCTCAGAAAAGATCACCCATATCTTCCCTTCCAACGCAGGGAAAGCAATGTAAAGATACTGTGCGGGGGATCAGCTGAAGGGGAGCTTAGGGAGAACGGAGAAACAGGGAGAAAGATTGGCTCGATACCAGAATATAAACAGGGGCATACTGTGGCCCAAAGTGAAGTGGAGGAAAGCCTTGCACTCTTCTAGACTGGCCTTTAACACTACAGTAATTCCCTTTTATGGCCACAAGGATGGGGAGGAAGAAGACAAGAAACAGACCTTGCACTGATGCCTTGGACACACTGGCTTCAAACTAGTAATACTGTATTTTAAAAAAATAGACATGCTTGAATATCTTTTAACAAAGAACTTCGAACTGTACTACCTAATACTGACTGATAAGCCTATTTCTACACACCGATAGTATAAAAAGACAGTGATATGTAGAGAAACTTTTCTGGGCTGGAAAAAACAGGTTTTCATAAACACATTATTTTAGACTGAATTCAGGAACAACAAGTAAAGTATACATACACGCAGAGCAACCGGTCAGGTAGACTGCAACATAGGAACACCATTTTCCAATCCATTTTTCACTTTACAGAAATCCTCATTTTTATATTTTAAAAAAATCCTGAATGTATCATGGCCAGTGCAGTATATAAAGAGCTATAAATTGCTGGACCACTCCCTTCTTCCCCCGTGGTTAGATCTGTCACAGAATCAGGATCATCCATCTCTCCTTTTACTATCATTCCCTATCGCACAGATATCTCACCTCACCCACACAGGCATCTTTTGGGGGGGGGGTCAGTGAATTCCATGGATTTGCTCACTACAAGGAGCAGAGCTTTTCTAGTCTCACTCACTGATCAGTTCTTTGTCCATGCAGCGCGTGCGCGATGGGAGTGAAGGGTAGCAGGGGCAGCTTCAAGAGAATCAATGTCCAGGTATTAAAATAAATATCGTTTAAATGCATGGTTTCCTCAGCTAACTGAGTATTCTCCTCATCTCCTGGGGCAGAGGAAGAGGTGTCCATTTTTAAAACAGGATGATTCTGCTGAGACAAGTACAGTCCAGAGATCTGAGGCCTCTGCAATTCTTTATCTAGCTTTGAACTAGATTCAGTTTTTATTAAAAAAATCTAAGCAAAAGACACACATACACAAACCATCCCTCCAATGGCACGTAGGGCTACGGACTGGCCCTGGAAAATGAAGCAAAGAGACAAATGGCAGGCAAGACTCTCACTGAACACTGAAGACCACTTACCCCACTCTGTGACCTGCCAGAAAGCAGAGTAGGGTGAGAAAAGCCCCAGTCACATGATTGGGATTGGGAGCAGTGAGTCTGTGGCCTCGTAGCTTTGGTCTGCCAGCCTGTGGAAGTTTCTCTGGATGAGACCCACATGGTCAGAGCAGGCCATGAGTTAGGGAGATGGCTGCTCTCAATGGAGTCATCCACCCAAGGAACCCCCAGTGATTACCCACATAAGACAATGCTGACACAGTGCATGCCAATAGTCCTCCCTGCTGGAAGACACCTCTGAATTCAGAGGTAGCTTCAAGTAGCTAGGCAATGGCAGCACGTGGGTTGGCAATATGTGGAGACACCTGGCCTCTGGGTGGGTGGCCCTGGCTTCTTGTAGGTGTCCAGAGATTTGCATGGATCCCAGGGCATCCACAGCTGTGTTTTAGGCAGCTGGACCCTCTTCCCCCTTTTCAAGGGGGCTGAGCTGCAACCTTCACAGGATTTCAAAGAAGCTCAGCAAGTGGGAATTTTGAGTTTCTTGTCCATGGGTGATTTTCCCCCCAAGCAGGGACTATTTATCCCTAAATCTTCATTTTATATCAGATCTCTGTAACTCAACTAACATGATAACAGAAATAAAGGAACAGAAATTCTACAAGTTTCTGATGGATATGCCAGGCAGCAAGACTCCGAGCCATGAAAAAGCATGCACCCTTCTGGACGGCCCGAGTCTCCAAAATGCCCAGTGAACTGAAACCCTTATACAGTGAGTTTAAACAGAAGTAGGTGGATGCTCAGCAATTTAGCATGCAAGCAAAAATTCAAGTTAACTCCACTGTGTTTTTGACAGACAATGGCTTGACTGGTTGTTTCCTATTACAAATTAGTTTTAACAACATTGTTTGGCACATGAAACAAACTAGCTCACTGCTCTCAGTAAATGAGCCTAGATGATTCTGTTGTAACAGGGCACCTCTTTTAACCGTCAAAATGCAATGTTGCACAAGATATAACAAAGAGGTTCACAGACTAGAAATGCAACTGGTGCTGAAAAAGTGTTCTTGATATGTTGTACAATAATTTTATAAAAGTATCTTTTGGGGGATGTAATAATAGAAGGCAAAAAATAAAATAAAACCAGGTAGTGAGAAAATTATAGACATATAGGTCTCACTTAATAAATTCAAAGAAAAAAAGAACAACAGCTTGCTAAGTAAATATATAGCATAAATCAGAATTACCAGAATTAACCAATTAGTGTTATTTCTAAGTAAAGAGATGCAGAATCCTGCAATATCTAAGTTCTGCAATACATTGTCACCCCTTTCGGTATACTCTGGAATGGACTCATTTATATGTTTAAAAAAAAAACCCTACCAATACAGGAAATCACATCATACAGCACAAGATATACATACAGTACTAAAATATACACATATTCAAGTTTAACTGGGTTAAGAGAGGAGAAAAAAGGTGCTGAATCTTCTGGTCAGAGAGGACTATATTATGCTGTATAATCTCACATTCAAACTGACCTAAAATTCTCAAGAATCAAAGAAATCAGAATACTGAATCTGTTTTCAGAGAATGAAAGCTTATGCTCAAATAAATTTGTTAGTCTCTAAGGTGCCACATGTCCTCCTTTTCTTTTTGCGGATACAGACTAACATGGCTGCTACTCTGAAACCTAAGATTAAAGCAAGACATTGAAACTGAACAGTAGACCCTGTAACTGGATGTTACCTTACCTTTTCTCTGTTAGTCTTTGTTACTTCATTATCTATTTTAAATTTACCATTCAAAGGGAGCATTAGGAATTGTTCACATTCAAATATTTAGGACTCAGAGATTTTTCACAATCAAGCAAAAGTTTTTCATCTCTGAGGTAGATGACAAGAAAATACAAAATGGATCTGTCAATGACCACCACCAAGTGGTGTAACTTCTTCTTCAGCACACACACACCAGAAGGGAGAGAGATCAAACTCCTATTATCACTATCCAAAATATGAGAAACATGACTTCTTGTTAGTAGATTCTACGGCAATGCAATACAGGAAAAGCAGAGCCAAAACCATACTGAAATGGTTTTGTTGAACTTCATTTCACTGGGTTTGTCTGCGGTGTAAATTACTCAGAAAATGGTGGAAACATGCCCAGATCGGCAAAATCTTCAATGTTGTAATTGCCAGTGCCCTGTGTTGGATCCCCCGGCATAGGAAGCATGTCCTGTATAAGGAAAATCAAAGTGAAGTGTCACTTTATATGCTATCGGAGACAAACTTTTTTTTGTTCATCTTTTTAGCTTAAGACCAGAAAAAGCCAAAGACTGGGAAAAAAAGTGAAATTCACCCCATGCAGATGGCTAGCCTGAGCCCTCTGCACTGTTTAAAGTCTCACTTATGTCCTCTTTCAAGGACTGAACCAGGACTTAAGCAGTATGTAGGCTTTGTGCACAGGTCTGACTGTCCCCCATACTGCACATTCTTCACTGATCTAAACATACACCATTTGTTACAGAGGGTGGTTTGTGATAATATGCTAAGATACTGGATCAGCAACTGCTGAGAGACAATCATAGCACCTATTGCAAAGATGCCGTTGGGAGTAGCAGTTGCTTCCTGGTGGCTGTTGATAGCAACAAGTTAGACATTTCAAACCAAAACAGAGAGTACACACTAAGGCATGTGCTGCTCTGCCTTTCCTGGTGATGCTTCCTCAGCGTAGGTAGTATACATCCCTTCATGAAACCAAGACATGAAGGGTTATAAAGTGTGGTGGGTTCTGTCTACTATGTCTCAGTTATTCTTCAGTGTGGCATGAAGGAAAATCAACTAAGGGCCTTTATACAGATGATGGGAATGTGTGTTGTGGAACAGAAAGACGTTCCGAGACCCTTCTGAGAAGGGCAGAGCACCCTCATCCCTCACCGACGTGAATGGCAGTTGCAGAAGCTCAACACTGCTAAGGAGGTGTTCAGCCCTCCACAGGCTCATCACCCTTCTGCCCTTCGTACAACCTAGGCAGCCAAGGAACTGATGAGCAAGCAGTGGTCATTAAGCATCATGTGATTTGTGTGTCTCTTAATATGACTCAGCCCCCTTAATTTGGATCATGCCCCTTTTCTGACATGCTATGCTGGGACCATTGGAGGGAGTCTCGCCATCAGAGTTCTGTTGTTACGTAGCTGGTACCAGCACACATTTGTGGAGGATCCACTTCCTCCTGAACAGCGTTCTGTAAGCAGGGGCTACGTTTATTCTGACTGCACCTCTGCTGAAGAATCCTGGAGGTCTTTCCTCCAGGTCAGTGAGCCTCCTTGTATTTCAGAAAAGGGAGTGGAAGTTGATAGCATTTCTCTGGTATAAGAGGAGTTCATGGTAACTGCTCCCAAATCTCCTGAGTCACATTTGGTCCCTGCAGGAGGCATAGGGAGTACTGAATCTCCTTTTCCCAGTCAGGGACAAAGCCTGGGGAAGAGGTATCCCCTGTTGGGAAAACGATCATGCTGTCCTTTCAGCTCTTACAATAACAAGCTCTGGCAGAACTTGATTTTGTAGCAAGAGAGGGACCATAATAATACAAAATCTAAATAGCAAACAAGAAACATGATAACATATTGGCTCGAAGCATCTGCTCTCAAGAGGATGAACTACCCTCATCTAAGAGCACCATAATGAGGATTTACCCTGGGACAGGGCAAGCTTTAAATCTAACTGCAGACTCGAGGGATCCATTAGAGTGGAGATAGATGAGGGGATGGACTGAAGAAGCACATTTCCCGCCTGCCTTGGCCAGCCCTGTGTTCCTGGCCAATGCTACACATGTCTAATGCTGCACTTGCCACCTGCGGGGCTCTTTCATCCCCCATTGCCACCCAGAGAAGGAGAAGTTGAAGCTGCCTTGTGCTGCTGAAATCTCCATCCCCTTTGGGGAACTTCTGCTGTTGAGGTCCTATGCCAGAGATTACACTGGTGAAGGCCTTGAAATGAATCTGGCCCTTTTTGTTTACTTATGTCTTTCCCTTTTCCCTTGCATACAACTATCCACCCTCCTCTTTTGTTGGTTGGGTTCTTGATCTAATTTAAATGATAAACAGATTATAAAGGGCTAAAGGACCATATCAACTTACTTGCTTGTAAAGTGCCATGCTCATCTATCATGAATAGTTATAACAGTAATTAATACTGCAAAATAACTAATGTAACTGAAGATGATTATTTGCCACTCACATGGCTTCTCAATTGTTGGAGCATTTTAAAAAAAACACTTTAGTTAGTATCTTCTCTAAAGAAACAGCCTACTCTCCTCTCTGACTTTTCAAGTGGAATTAGACTGAAGTTTGACTGACTGGATTTATAGATCTGGACCAGGGTATGAGGAGGGACTTCTAGCCAGGACTGTCTACCTACTGATTTCTCCCTAAAATGCATAGCCCTTGTGCTGAGGAAGCAGGAAGAAGGAGAAAACATTTCAAAACACATTAGTTTTTGTGCTCTGGCAAAAAAAATGATTTGAGTTCTAGTGAAGACTATCCTAATCCCAGCAAACATCACTATAAACCCCAGGGCAGCACATCTCAAACTGAAGGTTGGTGCTTGTCATGCACAGTTTCCACAGTGGGCATGATTGGCAAAGGTTGTTATTTGAGTAAGAAGACTGACTTTCTTGTGACAACTGTAGACACAATGAATCTTTGACTCTACTCACTTGGAAGACTTCAGTCTGACTGGGCTGCTGGTGAGAATGCTGGTCACTGCTTTGCTGATTATGATGCTGGCTTTGCCATTGGGACCAGACCTCCGAAGGTCTCCCTTGGAATTGTCCACTGCTTTGACCACTCTCAGCTGAAAGATTCAGATTTACACAGACAGTTCCTTTAAAAGGCACAGATATGTTTTTTGAGACTTTTTCTAAGAACTTTGATGTTCAGAAATATATTTTATAGCACAGATACTCAGCAAGGACCAATTCCGGTGGGAGTGAAGTCAAGGGGAGTTTTGACACTGCTCTCAAGGGAACAAGATAGTGACCAAAGAGAGCAAGGTGAATTACTGTGCCTGCACCAACATGACAGGGACAACATTCTTACTTACAGTAAAGCACAAAGTGAAATAATGAAGAGTGTAATGAAACCTAATCTAGCCATGCCAGGGTTTTCTCCAGTCCTGCCTCTCTTTAATAGCGAGAGAAAGTACCAGCCATTTCACTTAAAAACAGAATGACAAGATAGGCATTTTAATGCACTTCTTCTTTAATAAACTCTTGGATCAAGAGCTGGACCAGAAGGAGCGCTGTCATCTGATGGATTATATAATTCAAAGGCAGCATGTCAGCACCCCATTTACAAAATCTGTTGTTTCATGACCTTTTAAATAGTAAGATAAACAGGTGCCAGCCTTGCTGTCTTATTTAAGTGTAAAAGTCATGTGTTTAGAATGCTGGTTGGTGAGCTACTTTGTCCTCTGTTATTATAGGTGTAAAGCAGCTATTTAATTCATGCGGCTCTAGTCTCAGAACTGCAGAATTGCTCTGTTCACATGGTGCCAACAGTTCCCTAAGAGTGCGGGTCCACTTGGGTTTTGAAGGAATAAAGAGATTTAATGTTAAGAAGACTAATGTTGTCAGAATGACCATTTCAGGATTATGGATCTCTCTGCTGGTACTTAAACTTATATCACATTCTGCATTTGTCAGCTACTTCACCTTTTACGAGTATGTTCATGGATTATGTTTACCAACTGAAGTCAATTGGATTTCTCTTTGTACTTTGGTAGGCAGGATTTAGCCCTAAATATATAAGATATCACCCAGGAGATTTTCATTTTGCGTTGGAACCAACAAACTGGCTGTTTGTGGAGTCTCTTTCCAAGATTTTCAACTTTCATAATATTTTGGAGAATTTCTGGCTGGTGCTGCCAAGCCAGGAAATGCAAAATTTAACATTATGCAATGGTGTTTGAGCCACTGCTGGCACTCCCACAGCACAGCACCATTGCTTTCCTTAGGCTGAGATAGGAAAGGGAAAGTGCATCTCCAGTGAATAGCTCAGGAAGTAATACATGTGTTTATTTTCAGTAGTGGATGTTGCATGTCTTGTTCTGTGAATTAAAAATGTTTCTAGCACACCTGAAAACCATTTTTCCCAAAACACTTCCCTTTTATTGCTTCTGTTTTTGCCTTTTTTCCTTCAGACACACAAATCCAAAATTTGGGGGTCACTGGTAGATCAGGTTACTGCAGGTCAGAACTACTGGCCAACTTCCTAGCCATTACTGCAGAGGCACGCAGTTCTGCATGCCACGTTGCGTTAGACTCCTGACAACCACAAACCAAAATTTCCACACAGAAAAATGGAAAGAATGGCAAATGGAAGTAGCCAAAATGCCTGACTCCACAATTTGTCATTGCTCCATAACGTACAAGATCGCAAACGCTGCCACTTTGACTCCAGTCTCTCTCTATCATCAGCTACAAACAGTAAGCAGTTTCCCAGAAGACTGATGAACTGCAATGGCATGCTTCTGTCACATCTGGGCTGGAGAATTACTACTCCCTTGCTGACTGTTACAAATAATTCAGCTGACTCAGAAATTCTGCAGTCACACTATTGGTCACAACAAAGTTCATTTAAGTTACCTCTTAAAAGAAAGCTGCACCAATTTTGCTCAGTACGATATGCCAAAATTTACTCAGTGAGGCAAATGAGCCTTCTGCTCAGCAAGACAGAGTTGCCAGCAGAAGGTTCAGGCTGCTCCTTTCAGGAATAACTAGTAATAGAATTCAAACTGAGGTAGATCAGGAAATATTTCCCACCAGATGAACAGTCATTGCCAAGTAGTTTGGGTCTCAAGTGCAGGTCTTATAAACAAACGTACAAAGCCCAGTGGAATAAACTCAACGAGAAGTTAGCCATTTTGATGTACACATCCCGCTGCATTGCTGCTGAGTCCAGGCAAGGCAGCATAATGCTAGTGAATGAGGCCTAAAGACTGAAAAGGGCTTGAAATGAAACTGGTCTAATTTCATTCACAATGTTGAGTGAAAAGCAAAGAGTGAGTAAATTAGCATTAAGGGCAAAAAGAAAAATTAGTGTTTTAACTTTCCACCTGTGGTAGTGATGATAACCTAGGTAAGGGGAAGCAGCTACTCCTGCTTCCTGACATATCTGCAAGGGGTGGCCAAAGTTAAGTTCAGTGGAATACAAGCCATTATTTTTATTTTGTTCCTCGAACAGTCAGAATATGGTGCTGAGGAAACCGAGTGGAACTTTCTTTAAAGTCACTGCATTAATGGCTTGATCCAAAGCCCATGGAAGTCAGTGGAAAGACCCCTTCACTGACTTCAATAGGCTTTGGATCAGTTCCTAATGCAAACAAGATACTGACTATGATCACCATGTGATTTTAAATCTTTTGCTTAGTGTGTATATAAAACTTTATATGACCTTGGCCAAGGATAGCTGAGTGCTCTTTCTTCACCTTTTGCTCCTGGCAGACTACCTCACACTTCTGCAGCTGATTGACTGACTGTCCTGAACCATCAGCATGTCATGCTGGATTTAGTAATGTTGTTGTTACATTTGCTGGCTGTAGAGTTCCTTAACTCAAGCCCCGGCATCCATCCAAATTTTATATTCTCTCTAATTGCCACAGCTGACTACATACGTTCTTATAGGCAGATTACTAGTGAGGTCACTGTTTTAGAGGTTTGTGCTGATGTATAGGTAGAAGGGAATAGGGAAGTGTTTGTATTTCATTATTTGTGCTCTTATTTCACGTATTGGATTTTTTTTCTGTTCAAGCACTCCCTCAGGAACAGCTCATACTAATGGCATAATCTGAAGACACTTTGAACAGCACAATTATCCTTAACCATTCTACTTAACTATCTATGGAGTAATGTAAGCAACTGTGGAGTTTCACATACTCCAAGTCTGATCATGATGAGGCTCAAGTCTGAGGACTTCCAGCCACCACTAAGTACATCTATAAAATTGGGACTGAATCCATGACCCTTGTGAAGGAAATAGCATAAATCAATGAACAGTAACATTGCTGGATAGCTCCCCAAAATATCAAAAAGTTGATTTTGCTGTGCTGTTGAGCAGTTCCAAAACACTCCTAAAGTTTTTCATGCTATAAATGTGTATGGGCACTGGCCCTTTCAAAGACACTGCTAATGCTACTCATGTTCCTGAAGTAGGATGTACAATGTGCACTTGGATTTTTTCAGATTTAATTTTTTTACAAACTTTAAAATATATCTGAGGCCTCAGATTACCAGCATGCATGATTACAGGCTGCATTACCATCTTAAAATTACAGATAGAGAGCCTTTCCAGGCATTCCATAACAGGTAGCATACTGTACAACAATGTAGTGAGTTTTGAGAAAGGATTGACATTAATATCTTTACTCATTCTTTTTTATTTGTTTTTAAATATAAAGATACCAATTCTGCCTTTCATCTGTGTCATGCAACTCCACTGACTATATATAGCTTTGGGAGATGACCAAATGTACAATAAAGTGCTTTTAATTCTCCATTATAATAAAAAAGAATCTAACTGCAACAGGTACAGAGAAGGGTTAGTAAGATGATCAGGGGATTGGAGAGTCATGATAGCAGACTAAAGGAGCTGGGCTTATTTAGCCTAGCAAAACGGAGGCTGAGAGGGGATACAACTGCTCTCTATAAATACATTGGAGTAAGCACCAAGCAGGGACAAGAGCTATCTCAGCTAAACAACAATGTTGGCACAAGAATAAAGAGGTCTACGCTGGCCATAAGTGAATTTTGGTAGAAATTAGAAGAAGGTTACTAACCATCAGAGTAGTGAGATTCTGGAACCATCTCCCAACAGGTGAGTGGGGGCAAGAAACCTAACTGGTTTTAAGATGGAGCTAGATCAGTTTATGAATGGGTTATATGATGCCGTTGCCTGTGAGGGTAGGGGGCTAGACTTAATAACCGAGAAGACTGCTTCCAGTTCTATGTTCTTAATTAGTAATTAAAACAACAACAAGAAATTGTTGTTATTGAAATAGGAAAGGCTGGTTTTTTTTTGTTTTAATGAATCAATGTCTGTCTCATGATGATATAATCCTGCCGAGGCAGAATTTGAGGTGCCCTTGCTATCCCTGTTCTCTAATACACCTTCCAAAGCTATGGTCATATCTTAGCTTCTGAACATATCCCATAGGGCCAAGTCCTAATGTCTTTAACTCAATTCTTACCCATGCCTTATTCGGAGGGGAAAGAAATATACTGATTTAACTTGAAAGCTTGAAATCACTGGAGTGTTGCCTGGGTAAACAGAAGTAATGAGTGAAGACATTAGGATTTGACCTTTAATTGATTACTATCTCCTGCGACAATAAAAACAAGAAATGGACTATTGCCACATTCTGCTTTAGACAGTAGCTGAGAAAATTCACATTAATATTAGTCTTAGTGAACGTGAAGTGTTCTTCTCAGAAACACACTGAAACACCCCCAGCTGTTTAAAAAGCAAATTGTTTAACCTCACAGTAGGAATAGCAAAGGTAATTGTCTACGTGTGACTGAGAGCGAGGGTTATAGAGGTTATCTGCACAGAATGAGAAATGATTAAGTATCTTGGGAGAGGAGCAGCTGACACGGCAGTGACAGGACACAATTTCACACATTCAGGTTGGTTTAAAAAAAATCCCTGTTCTGGATTGTGCCAATTTGGGACTGTTCTGAGTCAGAGTAGAGTGGATCTGAGCCACCCAAAAGGAAGTTTGGGAGGGATTTTAGCTCAGGAAGGGAGTGCAGTGCATCCATCCTTTAGGATGCTGGAGGTGGAGCATGGAGGGAGGGGTCCCTGAACTCATCTCAGTCCATTGCGTCAAGTAATAAGAAGCTTTGCTTCCTCTCTTTTGCCCTCCTGGCAATCCCTACATACCTACACAAGGGCAGAGACAATCTCAACCTTGACATACATTCGGAATACAGGTCCGAAGATTTAAAATACAGTTAGCATTTCACTTTCATGTTCACTTGTGAGATACATAATCTGAAACCTACCAAACCCTGCACTTCTGTTTGCTAGGCTAGAGTAGGCATTTCCACTTGGGGAAGAAGTGGCTGGGCTAGAGAGAGGGCTGTACGATGATGGATCAGCTGGATAGGTATGACTGGTTCCAATTCCAAAGGGTGATGATTGAGTCTTGCCAGATTGTGATGGGATTTGCTGAGGTGAGGGGGAGAAAAAGAAGAAGTTATTTTCATTGCTGGCATAACAGCCGAGCAGCATGATAGACCCAAATTTTAACAGTGTAAAATCAACTGCTAAATAAACACTGCCGATGAGATTAGGCATATTATCTCTGACTCAGCCATATTCAATTTCCATCAACATGGATTTATGGCTATTTAAGTTTAATGAAAGCAACAGATTATAACTGAAAATATAACAGCTCTCCTGATGATTAATATCCTCCATGCATTCAGAAAGAGAATCACTATTGTTCATTACCTGCTGGTTTTCCCCCACCTCTATTAAGGCATAAAAACTAGGAGCAAAGATTAAAAACATACAAAAATGAATCTTTATTTGCCAGATGCCATGTTTTTAATATTACCCCAGTTATCTGAATGCCTTGTAGGATATACCTCGTACCTTCAGATAATCAGGATTTTCGATAATTGGGAGAGATGGCACAAGAGGCTTCCAAGTGAATGTTCTGGATCTCCACACAGGTTGAAAAGCCTGCTGGGTTTTCTCACCTGATTTTAGAGTATGAAAACCAGCTTGCCCAATGGATATGTGAAGCACAATGGATATGTTCTATCTTGCCTTAGGCAAGCAATCAGCAATTGCATAAGAGACTTGGTGGGGATACCCAGCACTAGTACCGCAGGGGAAAAATAACCAAACTTTACTTAACGGGGATGGTTCAGTTAAATCAAGAACAATAACACTTTACACTTCTATAATGACTTCAAAGAATCTCAAAGTATGTTACAAATAATTAAATAGTACAACACCCCTGTGAGATAGTTAAAATGAGACAAGAAGTGGGTAAGTGTCTCACTCGAAGTAACAAAATACACTAGCAGACAGCGCCAGTAATTAAACCCACTTCCCAACAACGCAGTCCCTTTTCCCCATCAACCAGCCCAGCAGCTCTACAGAAGACTGGTATTTAACAAGTTCTGCTGTTTGAAATTAAAAGCAGTAACATCTCTAGATACATTTAATGATGTGCATCTTATAGGCAATCAACGCACTGAAGTGCAGCTATTCTCTTGGGCAAATGAGGGGGGGAAATAGATCCCAACAGGCAAACAACATGATGAAAATACAAGTCTTCAGTTTACTTACTAGCTAGGAAGTAAGTTAGCTTTGAAGGTCCCCACGATGACAATGAAAGCAGTCTTCAGTAAGAGTTTATTGATTCTTTTAAGATGGTAAAACACATTCTGAGTTCCCTAAATTTGTACTCTGGTGATGCAGACTTGACCAGGCTGATCGTTTAGGTTAAGGGGAGATGTCACATTTTTGATCAGTAATCGTTAATGTCCTTTCTATCCAGCGTACAAATGAAAATGTGTCAAAATATTATTTCAAGTTGATTTCTTTAGGATATGGAATAGATATGGAAGAGTAATTGATGCAAACTGAGGACTGGTCAGTCTGTGTGTGAAACTAGGAAACTAATATGGAAATAATTAAGCTGCTGGTAAAATGATTGAGTGCATACCTTAAAGTGCCTTTAGAGACTATATAAGAAAATTGAATGCAAACAATTATTATTAAAATAGTATTAATACTAGTCTTATTTAAACAGATTAAAGCAAGAGCATTTAATGATTGGGTTGCTACTCAGTACTTAACATACTGGCTTCTGCATAGTACTGTATTCAGATCACTTGTCATTCTCAGTATGGACAACAGACTGTATATGGCAGAGTTGGGCAAATTGGTATGTCTGCATTTTAACTGGGAGCCTCCCAGTCTGGGTAAACAGACTCATGCTAGCTCCACTTGAGCTAGCATGCTAAAAACAGTGGTGTGGACTGTGGTTTGGGTGGCAGGTTGGGCTCTCAAGCCCACCTGGCCCCTAGGTCTGAGTTCAGTGGCTACTCCGAGTCTTTGTCTGAGTTGCAACATCCACACTACTATTTTAGTGTGCTAGCTCGAGCAAAGATAGCGTGAGTTTGTCTACTTGGGCTGGGAGACTTGCTCCCAGCTGTAGTGTAGACATGCCCATTTAGGCCTCTGTCCAGCAGAAACTTAATGCCCAAGCTTAACTGTGCATAGTCCTGTTAATTTCACTTAAAACACACATCTATACAGGAATGAGGATTAAACTGGGATTTCTGTGGGGGCCATGTATGTATACATAGGGTGACTAGATGTCCCAATTTTATCAGGACAGTCCCGATTTTTGCGGCTTTTTCTGATATAGGCACCTATTACCCCCTACCCCCTGTCCTGATTTTTCACCCTTGTTGTCTGTTCACTCTATGTATATATATACACAAAAATATTTGCCCAAATAACCCTGTTTTTCCTTCAGAATTATGCAAAGGAGCATCCAACCTTGAGCTTTTCTATTTTGACCATCAGAAATGGATAAATCAGAAATGGAAGAACTGATTTCATTACCATTTTTTTTAAATAACATAAAAGGTACATTTTACCAAATTTTAACCAAGGAGTTTGATTTGTTCTTTTTGTAAAATCTGCTTAACTAGAATGCCCCTAAAAACCCCTTAATCAAACACACACCTGTCCTGGAAATGGTGGACGACTCCCTGTCCAGGCGACTTGACTCTGATTTAACTGACGAGAGATCTGTGTCAAATTTTGGCCTGTTGAAGAAGAGGACTGGATATCATTCACACCAGGCACATGTACCACAGATGAGCTAAAGGGGAAAGAACAGAAAATGGCTTGTAGGTGATGATACAATATTTATGATGCATAAATTGTATGCTAGATACTGAAATTTTGTTAATCAACCCATTAAGGCGAGTTGTTCCAGATCGTCTGCATAAGGACTAAATGAAAATGACATGACTTCAGTATTAAAACTATCAGGTATTTTGAAATTCTAAAATATCAGACTGATTATGCAGACACAGTGCGCCAAATTCTTCTTAGTTAGATCCATGCAATCTCATCCAAAGGGCTTGCATGAGTACAACCAAGGGGAGGATTTTAGAAAGATGTGTAATTAAATTATTTTCCTTATTGGTTTGGCCCCCAATTCAGGAAAGTAGCTCTCCTCAGGACCACACTTAAGTATGTACTTAACTTTAAACATGTGCTTAAAGTCAGTGATACTTAAGCACATGCTTAAATGCTGTCCTGAATCGAGGCTTCTGAAAGGACGCTGTTCATAAATATTCTTTAACCTGTTTCTTGTCAGTGTTGCATTCTTTCTGTAAAAAGAAGAAAATATGTGTTATGTAACAAAGATGTATGTTTGATTAGCTGCTTTTAATTCTTGTTTTCTCCCAGTGGTGCTAAAAGATATCACAGTTACAAATCAAGGTGAAAGAATCAAACAAACTAGTGTTTTGAGCCCTGGAACAAAAAAGCAGAAAAATACAAATAGGAAAAAATTATTCCTAACAGAATTTATGTAAGTTACAATTAATTGTTTCCTAGATCTTGAAATATTTTAAGCTTATAATGAAAATTATACTTTTTTTTGTTCAGTATTCTTTGTATGGAAATCTTTGGACCTAGTGACTATACTAGCTATAAAACACATATTGATACATAAACTTAAATATATATCCCAATATTTTATCTGAAAGAACATGTCTCATATATGGACTGCACTTCATAAGTGATTTGTTGTTGGGTTTTGCCCAGGGGCGGAAAGGGGGAGCTTCTGTAGTAATTTTTTACCTTTGCCTTAACTCTGTGTTAAATTATTGAATAATTTACAAAAATGAATAGATGGCTGTTATGGATTCATGTATGTCTATATCATACAACAACCTCCATTTTGCTTTTGTGAATGCCATTTTGATTATAAAACTGTTTTTACCTCCATCTTGGACTGGGATTCCAAGAAGTGTTTGCAGAGGTCTAACAATACAGAGCAATCAAGGGTTGTTTCCCATTCACATGCAAGCACCATAAGACAATGAGTTAGCTGCAGCCAAAGGAATCAGTTCAATTAGGTAAGCTGGTAACCACAAAGTCTCTGATAAGGGACTTGAAGTCACTGAGGAAAGTTACCTGACAAACAGGACTGCAACTATTTTAGAGGGGGAAAGGAGAGACAGGGAACAGACCCAGGACCAGAAGCAGTCAAGGCTGAGCAAGATGAAGTGAGGAGGAATTCTGGATTCCCTGAAAAGATACCGACCAAATCGCAAAGGGCTCTTGGAGTGGTAGAGAAATTGAGGCAGGGATTTGTATGCTGGGTTTGTTGTTTTTTTTGTAGATCTGAATATCTCTTGTGCTATCTCAATGTAACGTGTGTGTGTTTAGAAATTCCTTTGCAGTCTGTATTACTTGCTTTCACTCTCACATAGTCCCTGAAGAGGGAAATAGGAAACTGGAGGGTTCACAGCTTCAGTGGATCTATAGACGCATGCAACTATTTGGGAGTCTGGTGCTAGTTTCTGGGCCTAAGCAACTATCCGATGGGGTCCCCATTGCCAAGAGGGGAGTCAGGCATGGGGTCTGCACCTGAAGTATGAGAGTAGAGGCCCAGAGCCATAGAGGCAGTGTGCCATAACTCTGCCCAGCCCCAAAAGGCCAAGAGCATGTGGGACATAAAAAATAAGAATGGCCATACTGGGTCAGATCAATGGTCCATCTAGTCCAGTATCCTGTCTTCCAACAGTGGCCAATGCCAGATGCTTCAAAGGAAATGAACAGAAGGCTGGGGCAAGCAGAGATTGTATCCTTGCCCATGTTAGCTAATAGCCATTGATGAACCTATCGTCCATGAAGTTATCTAATTCTTTTTTGCACTCCATTATAGTTTTGACCTTCACAACACCCCCTCGCTACGAGTTTCACAGGTTGACTGTGTGTTGTGTGAAAAAGTACTTATTCACTTTCTCCACACCATTCATGATTGTATAGATCTCTATCATATCTCCCCTTACTTATCTCTATTCCATGCTGAAAAGTCCCAGTCTTTGAAATCTCTCCTCATACAGAAGCTGTTCCATACCCTTAATCATTTTTGTTGCCCTTCTCTGTACCTTTTCCAATTCAAATATATCTTTTTTGAGATGGGGCAACAGAACTGCACCAGATTGCTATACTGGATCCAAAGTTGGGTGTCCTAGTAGGGGAGCTCTTCAAGGCATTTGTCTTTGTGCCACTAGTTGATGGGGCAGATTACAAGCCAAAATGAAGCTACAGTTAAATTTCCAAGAAACCCAACAAAATAAAAACAACAAAACATGCCAAATGTCAAGATGGCTACTGACAATTTACATGTTGAAATATCATATAAGATCTAATTAAAGAAAACTTGTGATATCATTGCCAATTACAAGGTTAAGAACACACTGATTGCTATAAAATTATAGCATGTATTTAATTTCTAATTCATAGACCTCATAACCAACAGTTATTGCATTTGAATGGTTATTCCTTCATTTTCAAAACATTGGCTAGACCAAAGTATTAACCTAACAACAAACTCAGTTACAACAGCTACCTGCATGCATAGCTTGGGATTTCATTAAATAGAGTTCATTTCAATATAGTTGCTCAAGAAAGTTTCTCTTTGGTCACTTTAAGCAACAGGAGAACAAAGAGGAACAGATTAGCCTTCAAGCAGGTAGACTTCATTAACAGGTAGGCCACTCAGTGAACAGTCATAAATCTTCTTTACTAAAACAGGACTAATAATAAAGTAAATCTAACCACAATGGCAACAGAAATCTCAAGGGTGTGCCAATTCCTAAACTTCAAGTAGTCTGTCAAACCTATAGTATGAGCTAGTAGACTCAAAAAATATTTCAGAAGCTACTAACACATCTAAATTATACACGTTTGAAAATGACCTACGATAGGTCTTGCCTACAGACTGATTCTTCCCGATGAACTTTTGTGTGTGAGCCACGCTGACACAAAGCAAGAATGATTCACGTTGTACAGGAAATGTGTTACCTGTATTCTGCCTCCACAGAATCAAAATGTAATTCCCTTTCGTGTATGGAAGCTATTGGTGCTGCCGCGGGTACTGTACCTGAAAGCCTTTCCTGAATGCCCTGGCTGGAATGGGCTCCCCTGAGAGTAAAGCTGTTGGTTTCCTGCCGGGGACGCAGAGGCCATCATTTTTTTATCCGCTATAAAAAAAAACAAACAAAGAAACTCTTATGAGAGGAAGAAATAAATTAACGATTTGTTCACCAAAAAATAACATGTATACAAACTACATGGTGTGAGTAACATTCTCCTTTTTAATCCCTTATGGGAAGGCCCTATGGAACACAGTATGGATGAAACCAATAGGGCTGTATGGAAATTAAACCAAGGTCAAAAGGTGCTTTCTATAGAATTTTTAAATCAATCCATAGGATGTAATAATGAACTCTCTCTCTGCTACAGAATGCAACAGGTTGGCTTAAAAATTCTATAGAAAGGTAACCATTTTCTATTAATTCCATTAATTCTTTTCCAGAAGAGATTGCATTCATGTTAATGGAGGTTACACATTTGCCTTGGGAAGAGACTATATCCTTCTGGACGCAAACAACAGATATTTCTTTGACATTCGGGCTTATTCAGTGTGGTCTAAGGTTACATCAGCATTGAAAAGTCTGTTCCTGTCTTGCAGAGCTAATAAATCTGAGGTAACAGTGACCAAATGCATCCGATGAAGTGAGCTGTAGCTCACGAAAGCTTATGCTCTAATAAATTTGTTAGTCTCTAAGGTGCCACCGGTACTCCTTTTCTTTTTGCGAATACAGACTAACACGGCTGCTACTCTGAAACCAGTGACTGGAGGCTTATTCCTTGTATGGGAGAGCTATTTTTATTAATTTTTTTTTAAACAGTCTTCTAAAGAAAAGGCCTCCTCAGTTTTTTATAGCGGGGTGCACAGGTTTTGGATAATCTGCTGGGTGTGAGACAACACTACTATTGTTGTTAATACAGTATTACTTATTTGTATTGCTATAGCAGCTAAGACTAACCTGTGTTCGGCACTGTACAACCAGAACAAAAAGCTGTACCTTCTCCAAAGAGCTTACAATCTACTCCCCTCAGCAGTAATGGGAGTTATAGTCCTGGTTCTTTCAGGCATTATGGTGGAATTTTGCTCACAAATCAGGCTGATCTGTAGCCCCTTAAATACAGATTAATCCCACTTTACTCAGTAGGAATTTTGTCTCTGTGAGGTCTGCAGATCAGATATGTAAGCAGTAATTTAAAGCAAAACTGAATCTCTCTGGGACACAGTGAAGCTTACTTTCTTTACTCTGACAACAAACTGGCTTGAGCAGGCCATGAACTAGGCTGTGTCCCAATGGAATTAAAGATTAGCATAATCATACAAAGGCACTGTAAATGAGAAGCATACAGACATTCCATTGACTTTTATATTCTCTTCTTACACTGTAATAAACACATTTACTCTTGTGATCAGTCTCTTCATTTGCTAAAACAATGCAGGGCAAATATGGCCATTCACATTTTTAATAGGAAGTTCTCCTGTGTAATTCTAACAGCTGACACACCAGGGATTGAACCAGGGACCTCCAGAACTAAAGGCATGAGCTGCTAAAGCTTGAGCTTTATCTCTCTCTCCTCCCCTCCCCTGGCGGGGAGATGTAAGAACTCATATCCTCTGCAGATCAGCATAGAGGCAGCCCTCTAACATACACACTCACCAGTAGATTTCTTAATAGTACCATGACTGGGATAAAGCATGAATCAACTTTGAATTTATATTTTGCTAACTATCTTGGCTGGTACTTTGAGAAGGAACAGAAGGTCTCTGCTCTGAGAATCCACTAAGAAATCTGAAAATCTCAGTAAACTATAGAACCTCCGCTCTGCAATGCTTGTTTATACAGCTACAACTGCCAAAGCTACTGGCAACCCTCCATTCCCCTTTAACAATGTAAAGGCTCCACCTTTCCTCTTCCACCTCCTCTCTATCTTCCCTCATCACCATTAAGTGCAAAAAGCTGATCTTTTCATGACAGTCTGCTGCCACACTCCTCTGACAACTCTATAAACCAGGGACGTCCCTCCTTTTCCTCTGATTTCACTTGATCCTCTCTTGGTGATCATCCTCTCTGTATTTAGAAAGAGTGGGTCAGATGGATCCCTGGATGTGCTGCAGCAGCTCTGCGACATGAAGCTGCTCTAGATACTCTACAACTGGCTGTCTTCAGCCAACTGGAGGTTTCCCTCTCTGAAGGGGAATTCCTCAGGTGTCACAGAATTGCACAAGAGAGTGGCACAGGGGATGGCCAAGGTATCCCTATGCTCCTGCTATCACCAGCTGCCAAAACAGCTTCTGGGGACCACTGGCAGAAGATGCAGTTAAAACTAGCTTCCAGGTGCTGAGCTACTGAGGACTGTGAGTGGCTTAAACAGAAACTTTGCTCCCTCCTGAGCTCTGCTGAGTACTCTAGTCACACCTCAGAATCCAGCCCTCCGCTTCTTGCCTTTTCCCCCTCTGCCTCTCAGCTCTTCCCTGATAGCACAGCAATAAACACATCCTTGCTTGTCCACTGGTATTTTGCCAGGTGCCCTCAGGTCTGCTAGGCTCAAAATCCCCCTCCTTTCTATCCCCATACCCTCACTAGTTACTCATTTACTCTTCCCCAACCAGGGCCTACATCCCCCCTTTTGACTCCTGCAATACCCAGACCGCAGCACGCTGCGGTGGGGAACTGGGGGCACTGCCCCACCGAAGTAGGGAAGCCGACACAGCCTGTTTGTTTAATATATAATGTGAGAGTGAGAAAGGGAGAGAGACCAAATCCAAATCACAAACACAGCAAATCTAGGGGGGACTGCTATAGATTTGCTGTATTCGTAATCTGGATTTAGCAGCAGGGCATTTTTCTCCTCCGCCGCTGTGGCACACGTGCAGCCTGTGCAACCAAGATCTGGCAGGAGGTGAGGCGGCAGCGGTTTCCTGTGGGGTTTGTGGTGCTAGATTTACCACCCAGGCCACAAGGCAACCGTAGAGTGCTCTTACGTGCTGGGCTCTACCTGCACCATATAGACCATGCTGGTAAACTAGGTACCTTTTAGAGCACACCAGCAGGGTTTACATGGGGCAGTTGAGCGCAACACATTAGGGCACTCTACACCTTACACTTCAGGCCAACCGCTGGCACAGACTCCAGGGGCACAATGGATGGGGGGGGTGGGGGAGGAGAGAGAGGCAGGCCCCCCTTGGCCACAGTGGGAGTGAAGGGGGAGAGGTCTCACCTAGTCCCAGCCTCTCCAGGGGGCGGGGAGCATGGGGCAGGGGGAGGAAGAGATCCTACCATGAACTCTTACTCCTTCCACTGGAGAGGCCAGGATTGGCTACGATCTTTCCCTCCCTTCCACTCCCCTCCTAGTAAAAATGGGACCTCTCCCTCTCCCCCCACCGCTGCTGGGACCGGTGGGGGTGGCTCCGTGGCAGATCAGCACAGAGGGAGCTGGGATGCGGCAACTGGGACCGGGCAGTGGAGATTGGGGCCAAAGCAGCTGACAGCCTGGAGTAGAGTAGCCTGTACAGTGGAGCTTCCCACAGGAAGCAGGAGGGAAGCACAGGTAGGGGGAGGTAGGGACGGGATGGGCTCTGGTGACTCCCCCCTCCACCCGTCCTTTCCCTGCTTCTCTCCACTGAGTGGGTAAATTGCCCAACTTGCCCCAAAGCTCACTAGTGATCAATGTTGGCATCACATTAAACAGTTCTATTTGTCAAAATGGCTGCTGCTCAGAAGGCATGGATGGGTAAAGCATGAGGTCTTTTATTTTAATAAAACATGTAGCTGAAGTAGTGTGACAGATGCAGGGCACGCATCAATCCTGTGTTTGTCAGCCCTAAACTATTTTTATAAGCCAAACTGGAGAAAGAAGTCTAGTATCAGTACAAAGCAAGTGTCTGCAAGCAGCATGCGCATTTGTCAATATTGTTTTTGGACACTTTAGCGCACCTCTAACTGAGATCCCTCCCTTTTTATCATTAAAAGAGTCGTTGATCATGGCTCCCATGAGATACTCACATAGAGAGCACATCCAAAAAAAAAAGCACAGCTTGTAAATTGATAAAAATGAAAAGTGAAATGGCATTTCCAAGAACAGAACTCCTGAGCTCACCTCACAGCTTGCTACAACCTTAACCCTGACCTAGTCACGCAAACAGTTCAGAGCTGTTTGAGTATTAGCCAATAAAGCAGCCAGAAAGCAAGATGTTCTCGCTTGGAAAACATTGTTCCAGTGTTTAGGGTTGGAGTCTTGCTACCTTCCAGCAGACCCCCTTTATGGCCTCAGACACTGACTTCACTCTAAGAGTAAACAGACAAGGATGAACAGGAATAGCAGAATTCTCAGCAACAGAGACAGAATATCAAGTCTATATTGAAGTTACAGTGCCTTCACAGTTTGAAAAGGTCAAGCTGTACATAAGAAACTCATACAGTGAGGTCATCTCCTTATACCCCTGTAGTTAAACACAATGGGTCATTTCCTCCCTCACTGCAAGACACTTGCGCATTGATTTATTTAAAACAAAAATAAAATTTCTTCACTCTAGGGGAAGTGGGGAAGGTTAAGAACAGCGAACACCTAAAAAACAAACAAGGAAAAATATTATGCCTAACAACATCTACAAAAACAGATTTTTTTTAAATTGTAAGCCAATATTACACGGTCTTAATAGCATTGCTACTCCAATCCGTCTCAATGAGCCACACTGACATATACTGTCTGAGAAAGACGGTTATTTCCAATTTTAGAAGCTGGAAGATCTTTAAACGTGTTTACATTCCTTTTATGAGTTGCGTGTAGAAGTGTGCCTTTGAAAAAAGGATGGCTACTTCAAAACTGCATGGGAAAGATGTGGCTACTAAGTGAGAATAGAGGGTGGATTGTAAGTGGAGCTGGACAGCGTATCAGCCTGTCCTCTAACCTTCTGAGTTTCGTTCAGCTTCCTTTTTGGCGGAAATATCTATTTCCAACAAATTCTATGCATCGTTCTTTGAGACTCACCTGCCTAGTGACTTCTCTGCCACAATGCTTTTTTTCTTTCAAAACAGTGTAATATTATTAGGGCCCTTCATTTTCAGTTTTTATTTTATTTAATTTTCCCTGGGAATTTATCAGTGTTTATTACCACAACAACAAAAACAGGTGAAAATCAGTGCAAAAAACTTAATTTTTCTGGGTAAATATCTGGGTTTACTTTTGTGGATGGAAAGACAGGGAATTCTGTTCATCAATGTGGTTTTCTGCAGAACTAAAACAGAACTCAAAACACAATGCCACCTCTGAGTTTAGGAAAACAAAATATCTCTAATCCCCAAATGAATCTTTTCATTTGAATAAATAAATAGTTTATTGCTCTAGACTTAGAACTATCCACCTTTCATAGAATCATAGACTATCAGGGTTGAAAGGGACCTCAGGAGGTCATCTAGTCCAACCCCCTGCTCAAAGCAGGACCAATCCCCAATTTTTGCCCCCGATCCCTAAATGGCCCCTCAAGGATTGAACTCACAACCTTGGGTTTAGCAGGCCAATGCTCAAACCACTGAGCTATCCCTACCCCCTATAAATATATTTACATTTAATACTTGGGACACACCACTTGCAGCACATACACTCAGCTTCATCCTTTTCTCCTGCTTTTATCTTCTTAAAACTTTTGAATACTTTGTGTTCTGAAACGTATAGATTTGTGTTTTCTTCCCATTGTAGCGTGTCAAATCTTTAAACCATTACCTGCTAACAGCTTGGAATATGTATGTGGTAGGCGTGAGATTCATCAGTATGTTCAGATGTGCATGTACTTCAGAACTTGCGTGCATGCCTGTTTGTTTATTGTGTGTATCTTGTAGACTAATACATAGCCTTCCTTTAACAGGCAGCTTTGTATATACATACTGAGACTAATGTATTATCGTAATACATATATCTCATGCAACGGATTGTATTTTCCTAACTAAACAACGTTTTTTTAAAAAATATATTTGAATGATAGAAAAGTAGAAAATCAGAAAAAATGGAAAAATACTTTTTGTAAAACCCAGGAATTTTTCGGTAAAAATTGGTTTAAACTGAAAATGAAAGGGGTCTTGCATATTATGTAATCGCACTTAAGGTCATGACTACAGCTTACAAAGACAGTATTAAAAATTAAATACCAGAGGCTCTCACTTACAAGCAGTTATTCCTGCAAACATCTCAGCAAACCTAGGATTCTGCTCCTGGGAGAAGATAGTGTCTGGCTTCTCCACGGGCTTTCCACCCTCATGAACGTTAGCTGGTATATTTGGAACAGGTACCTGTTGTTGACACATGCAAAGAGTGTAATTCCCCCCTTCCATATTTGACACAATGAGCTCAAGTGTAGCCACAGTGTCTTTTTGTTTCGTTTAGATTCTTAATCACTTTGTGTTTCAAAGATCAGAGAAACCAGTAAAAAAAACCAAAAACCAAAAACCACCCATTCAGAGATATCACCTGAGATAAGTCATAGGAGGACAACCCATCTCTCTGATGTACTTCAAGCTCGGCTTGCTGTTGCTGAAGCTGTCTGCAAATTCGAGAGGAAATGATAAGAGTTACAAAAAATATAGTTAAGAAACAGAGAAAGAGGCTTAGCTCGCTCCTTTAAATTCTCATAGCAAATGTAACCGCTTTCAGAGTCTTTGTTGACAAGCCATTTCCTGCAAAGCCAAAATATTTTTAAAGATTTCTTACCGAGAAAACATCAAAACACAGTACGGTTCTTGCTGAGCATAACAGGATCAACAATGCCTTGCACACCTGCTGAGCATAACAGGATCAACAATGCCTTGCACACCTGCTGAGCATAACAGCATTAACAATGCCTTGCACACCAAAACTCCCATTGACTTCCAAGGAGTTTTGGGCTGTATCCTGCATTCCTTACACACCCAACTTTTTCATAAATGTCATTTATTTTTAAAATGCCAATGAGACTTCTTTAATCTGCGAAGAGCAATACACATGGCCTGTTCCTGGACTTGCTGAAGTCAATATTAAAGTGCCCACTGGCTTGAATGGGTGCAGCATCGGGCCCATAGCAATCAACAGGTGGGAAAATTATTTCCTCATTTTATAATCTCGTAGATTCCTGTGCAGATTATGGCATTATTATGGCAAAATAATAATAAAATACTACTACTACTACTTATATAACTCATATAGTGCTTTTCATCAGTAGATCTCAAAGCATTTCACAATCTTTTAGTATATTCATCCTCACAATACCCTTGAACTGGGGCACAGAGAGACTAAGTGACTTGCCCAAGGTCACACAATGGCAGAGCACATAATTGAACGCAGGTTTGCCAAGTCCTAGGCCATTGCCTGAACCACTGGACCGTGCTTCCTCTCTAAATAACCTCCTTCCCCCCTCTCTCCCCGAAGTTATTTACATTGTCTGGTCACATATCAATGTATGTGAGTGTTGGGGTGGAGGAGGAGGAGGAATGTATCAAGCAGATACTTCCATATTACAGATGTGAAGAGTTTTGCAGGGAAATAATTAAAAGAAAGGACAATGTATTGCATATAAAACCATTCTTAATAACCCATCCATTCAGCATAATTTTGGTTCCACTCTCCTCTATATCACAATCCAGATTCTATTTATTTTCCCAAAGCTTTGTACAGCAGATAGTCTCCAGAAATAGATTAGTTTTACATACTAGAAGACATCTTTTATAGAATCAATGTGTGGACAAATGCGGCAGAAAAAGAGTAATTTTACACAATGAAAAACAAAGGAAATAAGTAATTTAAACGAGTAAGTATCACTTCAGATATATTCAATAAAAATGAATGAAGCGGCACAATCTACCAACATTTTCTGGGTAAATCCCTGGAACACAGTGTCAGGCACTGTTACTTAAGCACACCAAATTAGTGAAATACCAGCAGATATAGTTGAAAACTATAATTAATTAGACGCATTTATTGTCTATGCTGCCTTGTAGGGACACTACTAATACATAAATATATAATCTTATTAGCTTTAACTAAGTGTAACTTACTTACGTACTAACATTTTACAAAATACTTAATACAAATTCTATAACATAGTTATAGAAATGGATAGATCTTTTATATTTTAAATTAATATAGCCATTAATGTATTTTCTGCACCTTTATCTTCACCCACTATGTTTTTAAAAAAGATATAAACCCTTAGGCACCTAAGTAATAACTTCACAAATATTTGAGCCCGCAACGGTAGCTAATACTTTATGACATCCAGAAGATCAGAAATCAGACCACTATAATGCAAAACGCCATTGCAGAATCAGTTTTTCCTCATTAGGGCTAAAATCTGATCCTGCTAAAGCCCACAGCAACCCCCCACCACAGACTGTAATAGGATCAAGATTTTCCCTCTAAAATATATCTTACACAAGCCTTTACTTTTAACTAACTGTCTGCATCCACAAATCAGGTAGTTGGAAATCTTATTCTAAATTATTACATGGCACCCATGACTGGAGTAGGAGAATCTCCAAAAATTAAGAAAGCAACATGAACACCTCTCTCTCTCTCTCTCCACCCAAAAAAATCGGAATAAACGGTATGGCTAGATCTTTGGAATTGTATGTGTGTTTTCTGTGTGAGGTGCTTACTGAGGGAAAGTCAATTTGAAGAGAAGTTTTGCGTTGAGTTCTGAACATGGTACGGTTACTGGTCTTTCTTCTCTCTCTGGACAAGGAGTTCCATAACGTAGGTCCCACTGCCATAACATTTTTTCTATTATGCTCACAAGTCTAATATGCTGACAAGTTTATGATTCCAGTAGAATGTAGCTGTCATGGGCAGGTATCAGCCATGGAGAGACACATGATCCCCCATATAATTAGGGACCAATCCCATGGATGGCTTTGAGCACTAGGACAAAGACCATGAACTAGATTCTGTATTTAGTGACAGGTTTCAAAGTGGTAGCCGTGTTAGTCTGTATCAGCAAAAAAAAATGAGAAGTACTTGTGTCACCTTAGAAACTAACAAATTTATTTGGGCATAAGCTTTCGTGGGCTAAAACCCACTTCATCGGATGCATGCAGTGGAAAATACAGTAGGAAGATAGATATATACACACAGAACATGGAAAAAATGGGTGTTGCCATACCAACTGTAAGGAGACCAATTAATTAAGGTGCGTATTATCAGCAGGAGGAAAAAAGTCTTTTGTAGTGATCATCAGGATGGCCCATTTCCAACAGTTGACAAGAAGGTAGGAGTAACAGTAGGGGGAAAAATTCAACACTTCAACCTCCCTGGTCACTCAATTTCAGAGACCTAAAAGTCACAGTTCTCCAACAAAAAAACTTCAAAAACAGACTCCAACGAGAAACTGCAGAATTGGAATTAATTTGCAAATTGGACACTATTAAATTAGGCTTGAATAAAGACTGGGAGTGGATGGGTCATTACGCAAAGTAAAAACTATTTCCCCATGCTAATTTTTTCCCCCTGCTGTTACTCGCACCTTCTTGTCCACTGTTTGAAATGGGCTATCCTGATTATCACTACAAAAGGTTTTTTTCCTCCTGTTGATAATAGCCCACCTTAATTAATTGGTCTCCTTACAGTTGGTATGGCAACACCCATTTTTTCATGTTCCCTGTGTATATACATCTTCCTACGGTATTTTCCACTGCATGCATCCAATGAAGTGGGTTTTAGCCCACAAAAGCTTAAGCCAAAATAAATTTGTTAGTCTCTAAGATGCCTCCTATATTTAATGAGGAGCTAGTCCTGAAACTGGAGCACTTGGATAGTGTGTTCTGGTGACCTATGTGGCTAAGCAGATGGACTGCTATGTTTTGTACCAGTCGGAACTATTTCAACGTGAATGGCTTCATTTCTAGCTATGAACTGCAATAACCAAGCCTGCAGGACATAAATGCATACAATACCAGAGCCAAGGCTGTGACCATTAGAATGGGAACACAATCTTTAGGGGGCCAGCTGCAGGCAGACAGAAATGGGCATTTTTACTAACACAGCTATTTGGGCATCGATTAACACCAATGAGAAGGAAGGTTGCAAACTGACTTAATCTGAGGGCAGATGCCCTTGATGGTGGGAGGATAGCATTTTAGTCAGCTGATCTTCATCCAAGTACTGATTCTGGCTAGTGGCTGAGAAAGCTGGCAGACAGTGCTGTTTATACTGAACATAAAGGAGACGCAGAGCTGGGTGTTGTCCAGGTGCTGCTGTCATTTCAGCCTGTGTTGTTTCAATGGCTCTGCTGACTGCTTTATGTAGATGCTGAATAATATAAGGAAGAAGATTGAGCCTTGGGGGATTTCTCAGGTGAGGGCTTTGGAGGAACACTTCACTCACCCATAACAAGTATTTGGATTTGGTCTGAGGTGAAGGATCTGAGTAGTCTCAGGGCAGTTCTGTTTTAACCTTTCGCCTCTTAAAGGCAGGAGAGGAACATTTGTCAATGACACCAAATGTTGCAGGCTGAAAACCGTCCATAAATTAATACTGTTTCTACAGAGTATCAGCATTTATCCGATTTGTTTTGGCTTCTGATGGCTTAAGACAATTAGAGGCAAATTTGGCTTGTACTAGTTCTGCTAATGGTTCCTTTCTGTCTCTTGGTCACATCTAGTGATGCTATTTATGGCATGAGAGGCTCAAAGGCAGTTGACCTATCCACTGTGGTCTAACCCTTACTATGACCTATTATCCAGCCATCAGGGATATTTTTCACAGGAAGACAGACCAAGGCTGTGAGATAGAGGTGACAGGAAGACCAGAATTGGATTGATAGGAAAGTAGGCCACCTGTAAATAAGATCCAGTGTTTTGGTGGTAGCATGCCCCTGGCCTCCTCCTGAAGAAGAACGAGACTTCATAGACAGGAATTGCAAACCATTGGGCCTTTCCCTCAAACTGGAAGATATTACAGATGGATGGGGTAGTAGTGGTGGAAAAAAAAGGGGTTCAAGATACCAGGGAGATGGACCTCAACTATCTGGATAAATTCTGGGCTATGGCCCTAAAAAGTTAGATCCTTATCAAAACCATATTTTAAAGCTGTCCTTTACTATCAAGAACTTGAATCAGAGATTCAAATCCCAAACAGCTGGAGACATACACTATATAATAAAGAATCATTTTTGTACCATATCGAGCAAACAGAAAAGGTATTTCCCAAGTATTCCTTGGGCCATGAATTTTCATTAATAGTTTATCAAATAGAAAATGAGTATGTCTAAAAAAACCCACTACTTTATGAAAAGGAATTATTTATTCAGTAAGCAAATACATGCTTTTCCAACAAAACTCCAGGAAGCAATTTAATCACTGAAAATATATGGGGAAATTTTTCGAAACACCATTCTTTGGACGATAAAAACCCATTAAATTGTGTTGTTAACGTGAAAGCTAATTACATTGTTTCAATTGTTTTTATTACTGACTATATGGTGCGTGGGTCAATAAACAGTACTTTAGGTCTCTTCTATTAAGTATAAAGTGTGTTCTCTTGATTCAGCCATAGATATACAAATGAGTCAAACAAAATAGCATATTTAATTAGCTCTGTTTGTTTGCCAGCACTTGTCTAACCTGGAACTCCGCCGCCTGTCTCTATTTGAAGATACTCATCAGTAGCATTTGTTAACCTACAATACAAAATATGTACCAGACTAGATCAATATTTGCTTACAAGGCAAACTGTACAAAATTCAACTAAGTATAAAGAACAAATATTTAAATGCATCTTCTCTGCATTGCATTGTACTGTACTAAGTTCATTGAACTGTACTACTCAGTTCTAATTTACTTTTAAAAGTGGGTTGGGTTTCTCATTTTTAGCAAGTATTAATATCAAATGTGGTTTTAGCTCTTTAAGAAAATATGCAATGTTTCAGAGAACATCCAAACTAGGCACAGTTGAATCTTGTTGTTGAGACTGGTTTAGATACTCCTTCTACTTCTACTGCTGCCCTTTTGAATGGATGATTATTACATATAGATCCCTTTAGTCATTAGATTTCCAGATCAGATGTGTAACAATGGGACAAGCCAGAATGGTTTTGGAAAAATTCAATCCTCTTGTTTTGGTTTGCAAGTGAAAGCCAAAACTGACCCTGCTTTTGATTTTAGCATGCACGGCTTAGAGGAAGCAATGAAAGATGAATTTTCTGGTTCAAAAGATGATACCCTACATAGCAAGTGGAATATTGTCTGGGTCAACTGAGAATTCCCCAGGTAACTGCTAGAATTCCTGGCTCACAATGGGAGTCCCTGTGAAAACCTCTCACTGTGCTGAGGATATTCTGTGAACCTGAAGGATTTAATCGCTAACATTGATTTATCTAAGCAAATACTGGAATAAAAGACTCTATACAAGTTTCCTTTTGAAATTGGAGAATTTTCTAGTTGAATACGGGTGTCTCTCTGTATAAACTCTGGAGTAACCAGCTTATTGTCCTGGCTTCAAAGTGGTCAAGAAGAATTCAAACTTTAGAGTGGGCAATTTTCTTTTTGGGGAGAAATGAGTAGATGCAGACTTGAGATATCATCCCTAGTCTATTTTTATTAGTAACTGATGACCATAGTCCCAATTACTACTTTGAAAATAAGGTTTTGCTATCTTCACTATCATGGGCTAGAATCTCACTGAAACAGCTGATTTCACAAGTGGTCTACTCTATTGCACTTTAATCAGAGGCAATAATCAACCATACCAGAGCTGTCCATTGATTCAGCCAGAATTCTGCCTCTGGTAGCAACCTGCATCAGATCCTTCGGAGGACTGCAACTCTACCACTAAAATATTTCAACACCAACAGAAGTCCCGGATTCATCAATACACACAATAATCCAATCGGGTTCATGAAAAATGAAAACATCAAGATCTCTAAAGGTTAGGAAACAACCCATTTCTTCTCTATGTACATACAAAATTAAGAAACTATTCATTCATCTCAGGGTAGATGGGCTCATTCAAAAGCACCTCAACCTGTGCGTTAAATAAATGTTAGTCAATTTTTTCTGGAACTCGAAGAGGAAGGTGATGTGGTGAGGTGACGTGTAGTGGTTTCCTTTTCAGCTGAACACAGTACAAATGCTAAACATTAAATACTTCATTTCTGCAGGAAGTTTCTTTTGGATGATTACATCCAAAAGAAACCAAGCTAATCTTTCTCTTTTTTGGCAAGGTAATAAATAAACATTTGAACCCAAGTTTAATTATCCTTCCACACAGAAACGAAGTTGGGAAAGTCAACTGCTTCAAGTTCCAAAACAATATTCTAAAAAACAACCATGACCACCACTGCCCTCTACAGTCTTCTTTGGAAAACAAACTGCATTCACTTGGCAACACAAAATGAAACCTTTCTATTAATAGAGATCACTGGCAGGCAAAACAGACTTCTCTCTAAATTCAATTGATAGCTATTTATCAACATATATCTATATATCAAATCAAATGTATTAATATAGCATCAGTCTTAGGTCAGAGTGCTTGTAACATAAATACATGGTTTAAAACTAAACACAGCTCCGTAAAATGAATACAAATTTTAAAATGAAGAGGAAAAAAAAAAAAAGAAAAAAAAGCCCCACAAGTTAAATCCTTCCTCCAAGAGCTTTAAAATTATCACCCTAAAAGAAATTTTAAAAATAAAACAACAAGGGTTAGAAATATATTATTTAAGCTAAGTCACATACTTTTTTCTTGTTTTTGTGGCTGATTAGGCAAACAGGGCCACAGCACAGACCATCAAAACATTTTCACTACATAACCAGTATTCTAGTTTTTAAGCTGGTGAGGTAAAACGCATGTGAGCAGGAATGGGGCTAACCACTTATTTTTCAGGTGACCACAGAGGTTTTAAGAAAGTAGAGCATGTATAAATCTTCAATCTGACAAGACCTACACAGACAAAGACAATTATGGTCTCACAATACTTGCATACCTCCTTGCCAGGTAAGCCATCTGCATAGTTTGAAAATGCAGAGTTGTAAAGGCCCTTTTCAACCTATTATTGTTCAACATTTCCAGATACTCTTTAAATGAGAAAGCCCAGGGGGCATATTTGTTGTGTGGACAACTGCCATATCCAGTTGCTTAAAGATATAGACAGACAGACATAGAAACTAGGATTTTAAAAGGGATATGTTGAAATATAGAATAGAATTAAACATATGTTTACCTTGTCCCTTGTCTCAAACAAATAATTATGGCCAAATTTTTAAGCAATCTTAAGCCAATATACTATGGTGCTAGATGTATTATAAAATGTATACACAAATCAAAACCTGCTTCTGATTTTGCATACACAGTTGACTGCATCTGTAAAAGAGAATATGCACCCTCTGTGTCTTCAAGTAAATCAGCCTGTTGGGCCCAGTGTCCATTTGCAAATTAACCATCTGTGCATGCAAGAGATGAACCGCCACTGATTCAGTTACAATTAGACATGCAAAAAAATGGGCATGCAAATCAGAGGCTAATTCTGAAAAGCTGCCCTTCAGAAGGTGAGCGTCATATACATACACAAATGGCAAGGGAGCAGAAGTTGGTAGAGCTATGACTATTTACTCAAGCTGAGACTTTTCCCCAAAGTATCCAGAAAATAATATATTCATACATAGGTGAAGCATAGCAATAGCTAGTGAGACATAAAAGTAAGAATTGCACTGTGCATATGTGTATGGAGGGGAGAGGAAATGGGGAAAAGAAAAAATAAGTCAGTTGAACACAACACAGATAGATGTTCTGTTCCTTCTAATCTAGTACTTAAATTTACAAACTTTTTTTTTTTTAAAAACCCAAATCAACAGTTTTTTTTTATCGTGTCACAGCTCTCCAAAAAAGGAGGGAAGGCAAAACATATTTAGCAATTTCATTTTGTATAAGAGATAACGTGGAAACATCATCTGTCGAACTAACAGCACCCAATCTCCTTATTAGGGCAACATCTCTGGTTTGTTTTTAAAACCAAGTAAGGATAGATATGACAGGATCCAGATACTGGTACAATTTTATTCATCCCAGTCTGTGCTAGGGAGCCAAGGTATCTTGAAAAGGAAAATATGGCACAATAGTCAACATTACTTAATTTATAGGTCAAAATTTAGATCTCTGGACTCTGGAAACAAAAGCCAATTATTTCAGTTGGCATCCAGTTATCAGCAATTGTCTCTAATTTTGCATGCCTGTTTTTATATATGCAAATGATTATGTGCAAAAGTATGGGTGTGCATCTTTTCCACCCCCATACATAAATATTTGGGTGTGCAAATGAGGCAGCTGAATAACCAGCTCCTTGATTTCAATAAACAAGATTTATTTGCTCCAAATGGGTAGAATGTCCTTTTTTTCAGGCACGGTTGATATGTTACCAATAAGAGTTTTAGTTGGCAACTAAAGAGACCTCAGAGCCAATTCTAACCATTTATTTTAAGTAGTGTTAGGTCAGTGCATAACAGAACAGTGCATACCTCAATCTGTAAAAAACCCTTTTTGCAGCCTGATCACAAACAACTTACACTGTTTGACACAGTTCTGAAGTTAGCTTACAATTTGGTACATTTATAGGACTTTGTATATTTTCACTGTAACTTATGTCCTCTTTTTTCACAGAGGAACTTATTTTTAAACAACATTATTTTTGCCCATAAATTTCAAGGACATTTGAACATCTGTTTATCTGTCTGGCACATCAGATTTTTGCTGACTTAAGTTAACATTATAGTTATTTGTTAGGACACTACAAAAACAATATTCTTTCCTGAACAATTCTTGTAAAGGTTACATCTTTCTGGTAATTCTTAGCAAACTAGCATTTTTTCTTCCCAGGGCACTATGGGAGTTTAACTCATAATCAAGTTACAAGCCTTATAAACTCTGGTGCATAGGCTAACAAGCAGGATATGCAAAAATGGGCATACTGAGGGTGAGGCTGGGTTACAAGTGATCCTTACTGTCCAAGTCTGTGTCATTGTCAAAACGCTCGCCTAAGCAACAAGATAGAATATAGGGTGATAGTTGAAACAGAGGAAGAACACTTACCATATTTATAAAATGCAAAGCCAGAGGAGAGTTGATTGTGATGGTGAAATTATCAATGCCCATCTATATTAGTTAAGTGCCTGTTTGAGATCTCCGTAACACATTCTAACAGGATTGTAACATAGATCTCAACTTTCCCTTTGAGTTTTAAACTTGTTAAAAAAAAACCACCCAGCTTAGTCCAAAGCACTTTTTAAAATATCAGATTATTATTTTGTTGGAAAAAGATCCATAACAGAAGAAAACATCTCATGTTAGCTTCTGCAGCTGCTGGCTCTGATAGTCTGTGTTATGAGGTTATGCCGTGAATTAGGCTGCACTGGATTCTTAGGAGAACTTCTTTGGAAGCAGCTCTACAACACCAGTTTAGGGATTAAACATCTTAAACCTCTCTCATGGGAACAGTCACAGATTGTGCCCAGAATAATTTAGACTCACAGTTATTTGAGCACGTGGCTCTAAACGACTGGGGAGGCATTAAGATGCCAACCTAACATAAGCTGCTGCTGTGATCCTGCCAATGAAAAGAATCAAAGGAGCTGTTCATCTTTGTAACCTTTACCCCCAAGTAAGTGCCAACCGTCTCCTACCATGGTCCATTCAGGAGTTACTCTAGCAAAATGCCACTGGCTGCAAGGTCATAGGGATGTCTCAAGGAGAGGAGGAACAGGTCTAGGACATGTACACAGTTATAGCACACAAGAGGCAGGAAACTTGTTTACATGAGCTTGCCATTCCTTTAAGCAGCTCTGCAGCTTTCCCTTTTGGCTTTTGAACTGGGCTAACTTTTCTCCAGTCTCACAACTGAATTGAACTGGATTTGGACTAGCTACCAAGAGGTGAAAATCGCCAACCCTTATTATTAATTCTCTAAGCTATACTGCTCTTGGCAGATATTGTGCTGCTGGAGGCCTTATCCTAGCCTTCAATACAGGCTGGATCAAGCCGGTTGGGCTTTTCTGATTTCATGAGTTATAGTTATTTGTTTTAATCTGTGCTGCACCCATATGCTAATGACACATCGTATACGGCAATATATGTTAAACAGAAACATTTATTTATGAGAACTTGTATTGTAGACAACCTGACTATAGTTTGGGGGTAAGGATAAATGAATGCAACTGGAAATAAGCCACTACGAGAACCTGACCTGGAGTTTTTACATTGGTTATAACAACATGTTTTTAGATTAAATTCTTTAAAAAAAAGCATTTCAAGATCCATGAAAAGCACATACTTAACGTTAGTGTTGGTGCAAATGATGTATTCAATCTCATCAGAATAAGGATTCTGAAAAGTGAAGCTGCTGGTCCTGATTAACATCCATTCCCGATTTTTGGTACGAAAACGATACATCACTGACAAGACTTGGCCCTTCAGTTTAACAACCTAAAAAAGTTTTTGTAAAGGTTAGAGACAGCTGACTGATACCTGATGTAGAAACAAATAATATGCCACCAATAACTAGTAGATTTCATACTGAAACTGTGCAAAGATACAGATGCAATTTGGATGTATTCTTTACATAAACCCAACAACCCAAATCCATTCTGTGTTTTCAATTAGCCGCTAAGGACAAAACTGACATATCCTGGATTTCAAAATACCCTCTTCCAATTCACATATAAAGACCAATGGACTGTGTCTTTATCCCAATGGGAAGACATTACAACAAGGCTTTAACATGGAACATATATCAAAATATATTATGAGAGAAATAAAACCACAGCATCTTTTATCAGATGAATATTTACAAATAATCAGAAAACAAACTTTACAAAATGTACAAAACAAATGCCAAGAGAAAACACTAATTTTCATTAGGTTGTCTGACTACTTACAATTCCACTTGGCTGCCTGGCTACCTGTTATATTTGCATTGCACCACTCACACTTTAGTATCATAGCTAAGCAAAAACTCTGAGGAAGGGATACTTAGGAAATGTACTTCGCTTTTCTTCAAACATGCTAGAACTCAGACACGCTTCCATTGCAATGTTTAAAATTTTCTGTCAGACGTGGCATGCCAAAGCATCTGATTCTGAAGTACCTCTGTCTGAATGTGTGTCTATGGCCATTTAAATTCCTGAATGTCCACCTCCCATATCCCCTTGGGTAAAGTCTATCAATATATCCCTAGGCTACATCCATTCTCCTTGGATGTTTTTGAAAGACAGCACAGTCAAAGCAGCTGGAGCTCATACAACTGTTCATTACAGTCATGTCTTTTGATGTGTGGACACTCAAGACATATCTGCCTATCTTCTGGGTTGGAAGATTCTTTGTTCTCATGTTCACGTGTTCAGACGCAATCTATCTATAGGCTCCAAACACATTGTATACTCCCTCTTGTGATACCCATGAACAACACCACACAAATATAAGGTACTTCAAAAATCTATTCTCTCTCTCAAGAAGCGCCCATTCTTATCTCAACATGTGAGGAAGTCACATGCGTAAATCCTTGAGTATTGAGAAAGAGCACACCACAGGGACTTATTGATACACAACCACAGGGTCTTTGGTCACTTTTTAAGCTGGAAAATCAACTGAAGTCAACTGACTTTAGGGTATTTTTAAGTCTCCTTTGTTCTGCTCATTAGCTGGGGCCGAGGATCTGGCTCTGCTCCTGTATTCCTTGTATAGCCAAATCTTCCATTGGATTTTCTTTCACTTGTTCTTAGCAGTAACAGTGAATGTTTTTAAATTTTGCCTATTTCTTATTATCGCTTTCCTGTATGTAGGTAGGCACAAAAATAATAGTTTATTTCAGGTTTTGTCTCCATTGTACCATCATTTTTAGAAAGGAATAAAGGAAAAAAAAGTGGTATAGAACAGCACTGAATTTATCCAGCTTTTTAAACTCCCATATAACATAACAATTCTTCAATAAATGATTAAGAGCTTTGAAGAAATCCCAAGAGGAAGAATTCAAACACTGATCTCATGAATAAGCACCGGCAGGAAAATATTGGCCAGGATAAAGATGATGAAATTCCACAGTCACCCCACTAAACAGGTGAGACAATTTCCAGAGGGCGGAAAAAGAAACAAAAGAGATTTGAATGTAGAAATAAAAAAGTACTGTTTAAACCTGTACAAAGTAATAGGAATAAAGATGAGATTAGAAATCAGGAAGAACATTACAAAACTTTACCAAGAAAACCCTTGAGTAAGAAACCCAGCACTAAGAACAAAAACTACAGAGAGGAAAATGTTTAACTTAAGTTCCAGAAAAAGACAGGAAGGACGTGATGGGGACAAGATAAAATAATCACAGAAAACTGAAAGGCAGAGACAAAAAACCACGAGGAGGTATAGGGTGAGCACACTGCCCCGACTGGTACTGCTGCAGGGAAAATTGTCTCTCTCTCCAGTGTGCTAGGCATGAACAACTGAGAGGAAAATATGTCTGCAACTGCTCGAAGAAAAAATATAGCTTCTCTGGGTTTTGGTATGACTTGCATCTTATAATGAGACTTGGAAACAAACAAACAGGCAAAACAATAAATCAAGACAAAAGACATCTCTAAGACTGAATAATTGGCATGGTAATGTGCCAAGAATTTCACAAGGAGGAGGGGTGGAAGACAGGCTATGCTTATAGTGGAACTAACACCACGAATAGTGCTCTATTATAATACAACTTAAGGTATTTGTGACAAAGACAGAGTAACAAGTTAATAGTTTGTAGGGCCTACGTGCTTATATCTAAACCAGAATTGGGATGTTTGGTAATATAGGACCAAAGTTCCACCCTTGATTGCACAAGTTCCACTGAAGTCAGTGGTAGTTGTGTGTGTGTGTGTGTGTGTGTGTGTGTGTGTGTGTGTGTGTGTGTGTGTGTGTGTGTGTGTGTGTGTGTGTGTGTGTAAAATAAAGGAAGAATTTGTCACAAGAGTGGAACTTTGTCTTACAGGGGACACAATGAGGCTTTGATAACGAAACAACAGATGATCCCAGAATGGACCATCAGATCCCAGATCCCAACCCCATGAACTCTCTCGAAAGCTTGGATCTGGATCCAAATTTTTGGCTTGGGCCCATCTCTCAATGTGACATGTACAACTGACTTTTAAACAGAAATAAACTAGACAAATAAGGTCTAAAGCAGCAGTTCTCAACCAGGGGTCCGGGGGCCCCTGGGGGGCTGCGAGCAGGTTTCAGGGGGGCCACCAAGCAGGGCTGGTGTTAGACCCGCTAGGGCCCAGAGCAGAAAGCCAAAGCTCTACCACGCAGGACTGTAGCTTGGGGCTCTGAGCCCCACCACGTGGGACTGAAGTCAAAGCCTGAGCAACTTAGCTTTGCGATGCCCCCTGTGGCATCGGGCTCTGGGCAATTGCCCTGCTTGCTAGGCCTTAACTAATGCCAGCCCTGGCTTTTATATGCAGAAAAACAGTTGTTGTGGCACAGCTGGGCTGTGGAATTTTTATAGCATGTTGGGGGGGGGGGCGGCGGGCTCAGAAAGACCAGGGGTTCTCAACCTTTTCCTAAAGAACCTTTCCTCACCTAGCTGCACTGTGATCATGTTATGTCTTGTCCATTATCTGATGGTCTGGGTCTAATTCAGAAGAAATGTAATGTTTCTTGAGATCTGGCTAAGGCATTCAGCTGAAACTTACTTGGGCCACTTGCAATTATTTTCTGCAGTTTTACAGCAGGCTAGGTCATGTAATGCCTCAGGAAGGAAGAAAATTCTGCGCAAATAAACGCTGCACTCCATAGGGGAATCCTAATCCTCACCCATTAGGATTGGTTTGTTTATTAGTAGTCTGTAGCCTGACTTTGCTAACAGGTTTGGAAGAAACCTGGTGTTTACTCCATGTGGCTGCTGACAAGCAGTTGCGGAGGGAGAATTGCTCTAACCTGATTTTTTCAAGAGGTTCTATTTTAAATTGATCCACTGGATCCCAGGTTACATAGACAGAACATAAAGAAGAGACACAAACTTCAGGAATGCCCAGAATAATAAAATCTTTTCATCCTACTGACTATGCCCAGAACAATAAAACCTGTTCATCCTACTGACGTTCAGGGTTAATGTTTTACTTAAAATACATCCTTTTGTAGTTTCAATCCAATAAACCATATCCTTTTATCAACAAATGTTCTACCACCACACCCACTGTAAAGAATACAGAACTTGTGTTAGTGTCCATTCTGAACGTTTTCCTAGTGGATATTAGATAGCTGTCCTCGGGAACTTTCTGATACAGAACTCTATTTGTTGTTCTTGGCCTTGAGAACATATCATTCCGGCTTAATTTTCCCACCCTGATGAATGAATTTATCTTCTCAAGGAAGTAAAGGCTCTGAGATGGATGCTGGCAATCAACCAACAACTGCAAATCTCTCTCACTCTGCTATGCACCAACCTGCTTTTGACAGCATCAGCAATTTAAAAATGTCAACTTTACCGAGGATTTTAAACAAAGTTCACTGGAAATAATAGTTACCATTTTAATAAAAAAAAATTCTTAAGGCCAAACTACCAATAACAAAACAAACTGTAATGATCTATTGCTCTGCGATCTGAAATAAACAAATATTAACTTTGTAATAATATATAAAGCATGGAAGTCTTTGGTGGGAAAAACCTGAACTGTCTTAAAACAGTGCACACAAACACGATAACACAAGAAGATTCAAAGCTAATAACAAAAAACAAAAAGATTCTTCGGAAATGAAAACCATCTGTTGTACGGATAAATTGTTTAATTCAGTCTTTTAGTCATTGATGGAAATAGCCTGGATTGCATTGCTACTGTACTGAATATTCAAAGAAGGAATTCTCCACCAAAGATAGAGGCAAAATGATTTAGTGGATTGAACCTGGGATGCAAGGCCTGTAACGCCACACTTTTAATCTCTGGCTCTTCCAACAGCTTGCTGTGTGAACCCTGAACAAGACACTTAGGCCTTGATCCATCAAAATACTTAAAGCTAATAAATAACTATAAGCACATGCATAGTTCCAATGGAGTCAATAGTTCCGATGGAGTCAATGGAGTCAATAGTTCCAATGGAGTCCCCCGACTTCAACGATGCAGCATCAGGAGGCCCTTTTGGTCTGATCTAACTCCCACTGAAGTCACCGAGTGCCTATTCATTAACTTCCATGGCAGCTGGATTGGGTGTCTCGGGATATGTTTACACTGCAGTCAAGATGTGCGACTGTTTACAGTATGTGTAGACATACCCAAGATAGCTTTGATCTAGCTCGCTTACTAAAAATAGCAGTGAAGCTGCAGCAGCACAAGCAGCAGCATGGGCTAGCCATCCAAGTATGTATCCAGGGTCCTGGGCAGGCTTGTACTTGGGTGGCTAGCCCATGATGCTGGAACTTCTCCCCTGTTTTTAGCAAGCTCGCTAGATCAAAGCTAGCCCAGGTATATCTACCCATGCTGCAATCACACTTCTGATTGCAGCACAGACATAATCTCTGAGTTGCAGATTCACAGTCTATAAAATGGGAATAATATTGTATCAATTATCTTCCTCATACAGGTTTTATGGGGTTTAATTAGTTTTGTGCCATGCTTTAAATAGATAATCATCTATATAAATCCACTGCTGACCTGAATCCAGACTGCGAACCACTTCCATATGTTATGTGCCTTTTATTACTTTATTCTGTATTTAATTTCTTTAAATGATTTATACAGGGCCAAATTCATAGCTGGGTAAAACTGGTACTGCTCCACTGAAGTTTATGGAGTGGTGTCAATTTACACCAGTGGAGAATTTAGACCACAGGATCTATTACAGATGGGATTTTCAAAAGCACTCAGCACTGGCCTGTGTGTATTCCCATAGAAGTCAATGGTAAAATTCCCAGTGACATTATTGGGAGCGAAGTTAGGCCAGCCCTGAGTGTATGTGACAATTTCTCTCTCTGGATATGTGTGTGCCTGTATCTGTTTCTGATTTGCTTTTTTAATGTTTTCCTCTTAAATATTTGTTTTTTTTTAAAGAAAAAAAAACACAGGAATGGAGCCAGTTTCAAATCAAAAAACCATATTCTTGCTGAAGACAACCAGCCCCTTGTGGTTCCCATTGACTTCAGTGGGCTCTAGGCAGGCATATCCGGAGCCACACTATGGCTCTAAACATGCCCTGAATAGTCATTTATATTTTAGAAATAAGAATGAAAAGAACATTTAAAACAATGCTATTTTTCTGAAAATGTAGCACCTTGAAGATGTGTCTATAATTTAGTTTAAACTACTGGATTTACAGACATTAATATTAATAGGAATTACCCCATGAGATACACCCTCAACTCGTAGATATCAGAACTGACCCCTGGGGGTATTGAGAAATGAACGTTAGGTTCTGAAAAAAAATGTAGGCCAGTACCTGTTGGAAACTCTCTCTCAAATGGCTTTGATCTTCCGGATGGCAGAATTCTAAAATGTCTTTTCCCAGAAGATCCTAGTAAAGCACAATATAAAACTGTAAAAATACAAACCTGTGTGCTGATCCTACAAGGCTTTAGTTTAGAGAGTAATCGTTGTTCACACACAGTCACATTACCTTCAATCGGATTTTTCACCTGAGTGAGGGTTTGCAGGATTGGTGCCCTACATTGCATTTAGGCTGTTGCAAAGACATATATCTTTCCTTTAAAAGCAGTTTTAAGTGAATTTTTAATTCTTGTTAAAAGGTGCCAGGTTGATAGCCCTGAGGACACTGAAATCCTCTATTAATCCAACAACATTCACTTAAATATACCGTTTTGTTTGACGAATTTATAGTAAAACTAATTCAAATAAATATGAAAGGGAAAGTAAATTGATCAGATAAGGACAAAAAGTCTTGCCTGCGAACAATTGTTTACATATGGAAACTGTTTTCTTTGAGATTAAAAGAAAACATGCTGTTATCTGTGAGAAAGCCATCACTTAGAGCTCATTTAGTATCCAATTATATTACCTTAATATTTATTCAAAGGAGCAGACATGAGCCTCAAGGAAAATAAGCTTCATAATGGAGGTCTGCTTGTTGTTCGATAAACTGGTAGAGAAGTTAAAATCGACAAATGTAACAATCTCTCAAAGCAGAATTTATATTGCTTTAAGAGAAATGTCTTAATTTGAAAAATAAAATTTGAAAGCTGCCTAGGATTTGAACCAGTTCAGTGCTAAAAAACAATGAATCCAAAAAGGATACAATGAAATCCCCTGTAATTAATGGGAAAGCTCTTAATTCTAAGGATGTGTGCACAGTATGGCAAAATAAATGACAACATCAGACTGTGATAAGGTATAGAATATGGACAGCTGGAGATCAGCTGAACTGTTGCATCTTTTGGAAGTTATGTTTTTATTTGCAAACACAGAGAGAGAATTTCCTTAATTAGTTCTCACCAATTTCTCAGTGTTAAAACTAGCAACTGACCTGTGGTTGGTAGCCAATCACACTGATACATCTTGGATCAACAAATGTGATTATTCCATCAGAGTTGTGTCTAGACAAGAACTCGGTAGGAACAGACATTCCATTCATGTCCATGCACACAGGTGAGCTAGTTACCTAGGACAAACAATCAGATAAATATAATTTGGAAAAGGAACAGTCACCATAAGTAGAGGTTGCTTTTTAATTTAAAACAACACAATCTGTTTATTGTCAACTATTTAAAGGGTTCATAAAAATACCAAGGACACAAATAAAATGAAACTGAAATGGCTTCAGTCTAGTCCACAGCACAAAAACATTGCTCCATTACATGCACCCTGGACTCACCGAACAATACGAAAACAAGCCTATCAAAGATGCCTCACAAAGAAGGTTCTAACAGCTAACTCAAGTAAGTTCCCAAAGAACTATGACACAGGTCTCTCCCATTGGACTCTTAGGGTATGTCTACACTGCAAGAGGTGTGATTGTAGCACAGGTATGCCTCCCCATGCTACAATCACACCTTCACTTTCAGCACAGACATAACGTTAAGGGCATAATGCTAGCACTGCAGATATTACCGTTAAAAGAAAAACAGAGATTTTCTGTAAATTTTCATCAAGGTTCTTCAGAAAGAATGAAACATTTCCACGTTTCTACTTGAGATCTATGCAGTCAGCCAAGTTAATCTCCTTCTATCCATTTTTACATGGGCTAAGAGTGAGAACAGTCTTTGCTTTGACTTTCTCTTTCATCCTAAAGAACCAGATCTGTTAAAGAGGCACAAGGCAATCTGTACAAAATCTCTTTTTGCTCTCTGCTCTGTAGCACAATAGCATCAAAACACCAGTTAATAGAGCAGGGAGGTGATTAGCTGTCACTTTATAGCTTACTGTTTGGAGCGCACAGTTTTAAAATTTGTACACCTTGATTTCTTTGTGATTAAACTTGTCCCCTTAGCCACTGCTTGCTTGACCTTGCCTTCACTCACAGAGGGCCTGCTGGCTATTCTCTTATGGAACAGATGTTTTGACGCTCCGCAAGTTATTAATGGGATTTCTGTGCAAGAGTCTATTTTGGCAGCTGTAACATCTGCAAACTCCATAATTTCCTTCTGTCCACCACTTAGGTATTTTATCTTTGAACATAAGTGTGATTAAGTGAAAAATGTCATAGCAATGCCACAAAAATATTGTATCACACAAGAGACACTATCTGCAGAAGTGGTAACATTTCCAGTATGATGCTCATCTGAACGGATATTGGTTTGGCAGCTACACTCCAATGACACTGTCATTCTGCCGTTAAGAGGGAACAATGCCATCCTAACAGATGGGGCATGAGTGAAGGCCAACAAGAAACAATGCATTAGGATCAATCGTTTTTACTAATGGCATGATTCCCAGACAGGAACATAAAAATGGCTTCCTTATTACAATTGAAAAGGTTCACCACTGCTACTCCAGCTCCAGTTCAAAACTCTGATCCACTGGGACTCCATTAGCAAGGGATGAAGGGAGGAAAAATACAGTACACATAGACAGGTTTCAGAGTAGCAGCCATGTTAGTCTGTATTCGCAAAAAGAAAAGGAGTACTTGTGGCACCTTAGAGACTAACAAATTTATTAGAGCATAAGCTTTCGTGAGCTACAGCTCACTTCATCGGATGCATCCGATGAAGTGAGCTGTAGCTCACGAAAGCTTATGCTCTAATAAATTTGTTAGTCTCTAAGGTGCCACAAGTACTCCTTTTCTTAGTACACATAGAGTGCCTCAAATTTGGATGTATTGATCAAATGAGATGTAAAATCTTATTTACACTACTTTCAATGGACTTCTGTGCATGGATCTGCCATATACTATTTCAGCAATATTAAATGCTTATGTGTGTAGTTATGCTTTGTAAAGCATTTAAGTACTTAGGCCCTCTTGACTGCATTAATTTTATTGTTTTCAAATGAGCTTTTGCAACTACAGGTTTTCCAGCCAGTTAATCAGCCTTTTAAATCAAAAACTAGAGAAAATCTATTCACAACAATTTCCACCCACTGATGTTTCCCTCGTCAGGTACCCAGGAAACTTCCAGAAATAATCATTTCTGCAGCCCATCCAACTCCAAGTGAGTCACTTGACTGGGCACAGACACCATAGCCTTGTGCTTTTTGTGGCATGGTACAGACCCTAATCTTCTAACCAGACCCTGTCAGAATCTGATATAAAATTGTACTACAACATTGACTAACATTTTCAGCAGCAGTGGATGTAATAAAGGAGCATCTTTACCTGAAGCCTCCCTATTGCCACAAGGCAATATTTGCTACCTTGACCCACATCTGCATCTTCTTCTGGTATAGTCATTCCTAAAATAAACAAAACAACAACAACAAAACCATTGTTACTGCTAGGAAAGGTAAAAAAACAGAATCACTTGCCTGTTTTTATAGATGGTTTCAATTTCACAAATGAACCTAGTCACTATCTTCTGGCTTCAGTTAGACAAAGGGAAACATACATAACAGCCGCTAGACTCTGATGCTGGCAATAATATTTTGAGTAATATTTCTTTTCAGGTTATTACTGCAAGATGTAATTTATGCATTTTTCTTTGTTATAGTATACACCAAATATCAGCTTTAAAAGTAAGGTACAATATGGATTAAACACCAACTTCAACATTTAGACTTCAGAGTAGCAGCCGTGTTAGTCTGTATTCGCAAAAAGAAAAGGAGTATCGGTGGCACCTTAGAGACTAACAAATTTATTAGAGCATAAGCTTTCGTGAGCTACAGCTCACTTCATCGGATGCATTTGGTGGAAAAAACAGAGGAGAGATTTATATACACACACACAGAGAACATGAAACAATGGGTTTATCATACACACTGTAAGGAGAGTGATCACTTAAGATAAGCCATCACCAGCAGCAGGGGGGGGAAAGGAGGAAAACCTTTCATGGCGACAAGCAAGGTAGGCTAATTCCAGCAGTTAACAAGAATATCAGAGGAACAGTGGGGGGTGGGGTGGGAGGGAGAAATACCATGGGGAAATAGAAAAGGAGTACTTGTTGCACCTTAGAGACTAACATAGTTTTACTTTGTGTAATGACTCATCCATTCCCAGTCTCTATTCAAGCCTAAGTTAATTGTATCCAGTTTGCAAATTAATTCCAATTCAGCAGTCTCTCGTTGGAGTCTGTTTTTGAAGCTTTTTTGTTGAAGTATAGCCACTCTAAGATCTGTGCTCGAGTGACCAGAGAGATTGAAGTGTTCTCCAACTGGTTTTTAAATGTTATAATTCTTGACGTCTGATTTATGTCCATTCATTCTTTTACGTAGAGACTGTCCAGTTTGGCCAATGTACATGGCAGAGGGGCATTGCTGGCACATGATGGCATATATCACATTGGTAGATGCGCAGGTGAACGAGCCTCTGATAGTGTGGCTGATGTGATTAGGCCCTATGATGGTATCCCCTGAATAGATATGTGGACAGAGTTGGCAACGGGCTTTGTTGCAAGGATAGGTTCCTGGGTTAGTGGTTCTGTTGTGTGGTTGCTGGTGAGTATTTGCTTCAGATTGGGGGGCTGTCTGTAAGCAAGGACTGGTCTGTCTCCCAAGATCTGTGAGAGTGATGGCTCGTCCTTCAGGATAGGTTGTAGATCCTTGATGATGCGTTGGAGAGGTTTTAGTTGGGGGCTGAAGGTGATGGCTAGTGGCGTTCTGTTGTTTTCTTTGTTGGCCTGTCCTGTAGTAGGTGACTTCTGGGTACTCTTCTGGCTCTGTCAATCTGTTTCTTCACTTCAGCAGGTGGGTATTGTAGTTGTAGGAATGCATGATAGAGATCTTGTAGGTGTTTGTCTCTGTCTGAGGGGTTGGAGCAAATGCGGTTATATCGTAGCGCTTGGCTGTAGACAATGGATCGAGTGGTATGATCTGGATGAAAGCTAGAGGCATATAGGTAGGAATAGCGGTCAGTAGGTTTCCGATACAGGGTGGTGGTTATGTGACCATCGCTTATTAGCACCGTAGTGTCCAGGAAGTGGATCTCTTGTGTGGACTGGTCCAGGCTGAGGTTGATGGTGGGATGGAAATTGTTGAAATCATGGTGGAATTCCTCAAGAGCTTCTTTTCCATGGGTCCAGATGATGAAGATGTCATCAATGTAGCGCAAGTAGAGTAGGGGCATTAGGGGACGAGAGCTGAGGAAGCGTTGTTCTAAGTCAGCCATAAAAATGTTGGCATACTGTGGGGCCATGCGGGTACCCATCGCAGTGCCGCTGATTTGAAGGTATACATTGTCACCAAATATGAAATAGTTATGGGTCAGGACAAAGTCACAAAGTTCAGCCACCAGGTTAGCCGTGACAGTATCGGGGATACTGTTCCTGACGGCTTGTAGTCCATCTTTGTGTGGAATGTTGGTGTAGAGGGCTTCTACATCCATAGTGGCTAGGATGGTGTTTTTCTTGTTAACTGCTGGAATTAGCCTACCTTGCTTGTCACCATGAAAGGTTTTCCTCCTTTCCCCCCCCTGCTGCTGGTGATGGCTTATCTTAAGTGATCACTCTCCTTACAGTGTGTATGATAAACCCATTGTTTCATGTTCTCTGTGTGTGTGTATATAAATCTCTCCTGTTTTTTCCACCAAATGCATCCGATGAAGTGAGCTGTAGCTCACGAAAGCTTATGCTCTAATAAATTTGTTAGTCTCTAAGGTGCCACCGGTACTCCTTTTCTTTTTGCGAACATTTAGACTGGTTACCTGCCTTTGTATTAAATGGATTCATTTCCTTTATTATAAAATATCCAGCATACTTTGTTATGCTAAAAGGAAATAGAAGATTGAAAAACATGGGGATTTCATTAAACTCTATTTGTTTTCAGTTTTTCAATGGGATTAACTATTACAGACGTGAATAATATCAAAGCATACATGTAGGCTATTTTCCACTCGTGTTACACAAACAGAAATGCTCTTTACATGAGTGTTGTTTAGATATTATTCAGTTAAGCTTTTAGTAAGTAGATTTCTCAATCTAAGTTTTGAGTTATCCACTTCCTGTGATACATTTTGGAAAAACTCTTCTATTGGTAACACAGTCGATTTATTTTAAACTATTTACAAGCTCTTTTCCCAATGTTTCTTGGCATTAAGATGCAACAGAGAATGAATTACTTAAAAAGCAGTTTAATGTGTTAGTGAAGTTAATTGCAAAGTCAGCTACCGGTTATGAAGCAACAATCATGTTCAGAGATTATCCTCTGACATTTATACTTCCTAATACAAATCAATGACACTGCATGCAATCTTGAACTGTTTAGAGGAGAACCAGATATAGCTTTTTTAACATGATGCACGTGGGATAAAAACCCTAAAAACACTGGTAATTTTAGTGACGAGGTTTCCCAGATAAACTGTTCCTACTAATAAGAAGTGTTATTTGATCACACAGTTTCTGAACATTACACAGTATTTTCCACTTTCCCACAGTTATAAGATATAGTAAACTATACATGAATATGCAAGAAAATGAGTATTTTGTGCAATATACTCAATCGTCATCTTGTTCATTGCTCATAGTGAAGCTTACATTCTGAGGCCCAAATTCTGATTCTCAGATAATTATAATTAGCTCTGATTTCACCTGTAGATTTCAAAGGAACTTTACAGTGGAGAAAAAGATTTATTGTTCCCCTTCAACAGATGGTGAAAGTGAGGCAAAAGTGATTTGCCCAAAGTTACACAAGTTAAAGAGACAAGGTGGGTAAGGTAATAATTTTTATTGGACCAACTTCTGTTGGTGAGAAGGAGAGAACGAGAGAACTGTGTAGTTCGAAAGCTTGTCTCTCTCACCAGCAGAAGTCGGTCCAATAAAAGACATGATCTCGCCCACCTTGTGTCTCTAACATCCAGGAACTGACACGGTACAACACTGCATACAATAAGTTGAAAGCAGAGCTGGGAATAGAACCCACATCTCCTACTCAATGTGGTGCCCTTCCTCTTAATGCATGCAAAGATCCTAATTTGGCCCTTAATGAGCTTCTTTACATTTAAAGCTCTTTGATGTCTCTGAATAAAAGCCATACACTTCCTTTGACCCATGCACAGACCAAGCTAGTATACGAACTTAAGGGTAAATCTTAAAGGAATCAGACATTAAACACAGAGTTTTAAAACACATTGAGTTCCATTTGTCCATACTATTTTTCAAATAAATTGTTTATTTTGCAGACTTGGAAAAGGTGATCCCTGGATAATTCAGGATTTGAGTCTTATTTTCACTAAGGATCCTTACATAACTCTGACAGGGTAGAGAACTCTTAACGTGAACATAAGTTACAGTTACATCTCCTTCAAGGCCCCTTTACACTCTCGGGATTCAAAGAGTTCCTAATGTTAGTAAGGATCAGGCCCATAAAACAGTTAAGTTAAAAAGTAATACTTTTAGTAGAACAAATATGACTACCATCTGTAACAAATATAATTACAATCTCTGTTCTATTACAACTACACATCCCATGCTGCCTAAAGAATATTCATCTCTGTACATAAATGAAAGACATTAACACACGAAGGCACCAAGGATAAAATAAAGCAGCAATATAGAAACAGAGCTACTGAGGCATGCTGTAGGGTTTTTTGTTTTGTTTTCACTGCTGTGTTTATGCACAGTGGAAGTCTCTCAAGTACTGAATTTAGTCGTCATCTGAAGGCATAAAGCAGTTTAAAAACCTCACACAGGGACAAAATCTGGCTACCTGTTGTGAAAATGGAGGCAACCGTATCGTGAAAAAGGAGGACCAAGCATATGCACTTAAAGCTTTGTATACTGACAAATAAAATTCTGGAATCAGGCTCTTAGTTGAGGCCAGGCTCCAAAAATATAAAAATCCTTTGCATGCGCACACTGTATTTCCTCACAGATGCAAAAAGTCGTCCACCTGGGGACTGTGTGCAATCTGCAGAGATGTTAAGCAGAATCCATTATCCCTTCCCCCTATAATGCTGTGAACAATCATCTGAAAACAGAATTGTATACAGGAAAAACAAATGTAAAAGCCACGATGGACAATAAAAGAAATAGAAATAGCAGGAGGAGCTATTGTTCTCAACGATTATTATTAATACAACAATGCCACTTATTTTGAGCTGCATGCCCCCCCCCCCCGCCAATACTTTTAAAAATATAATGAGGCAACTTTGCCTTGAGGTGTTTAGGGGATTAATTTTCAGAGATGCTGAGAACTCGCTTTTCCCTACTGACTTCAATGGGATTTAAGGGCACTTAGCTCCTCTGACAACTTTTATTTTTGGCTTAAATATGTGTTTAAGCTCTTAAATTTAGACAGTCAGGTTGGATAATGTTAGCTGAAGGCTCTCGTTTTTATAATGGTGTTTTCAATCTAAAAACAACATTTTTAACATTTGTATTTTCCCTCAGTTTCAATGAGCTTTCTTATAGTTTCCTTAAAGACACAGTATACTACGAAAGAAGGCAAAAGCTAAGCAGCTGGATGGTTTCCATTTCTCATAATCTTTTTGCTGAGTGTTCAATAACACTTTCCCTTTTTGGAACTTGGTTCAGGTCCACGACTGCCCAAATAAACCCAAAGCAACATAAACAATCTCCAGAATTAAACCTAGCAAAGAAATGCCATTCCTCACTGAGCTCAGTGTTGGCCAGGGGAGCTGTTGTTCTAAAATTCACTTTTTTTGTTTTTTTGTTTGCGAGGTGAATTACATTAAGTCCATGCAACACAGTGGAAAATTTATTATCTGGGTTATCCCACAAGACAAACTATGTATAAAAATCTAACTGCCTGGAATTAATAAATACATGACCCAGTGAATTGCTAACTCTTCCCAAAGCTTCTACAGCAAAAAAAAAAATGCCAAAATGATTACTGCTTGCCTGCTCAAAGTAATTTAGGTGCTATTATTGGTAGGATTCCATGCAGTCTATTTTTGTTCTGAATGGAAATTGTTTTCCATGTTCTCTTGCTGATGGTTATAAAAATGCTATTTTACACTGCTGTGAATGTGTGTAGGGGATCTGTACTTCCCCTATAATATATTCCCTATTAAATGTACTTAGATTTCATAAGGATAGGTAAACAAGATCTCTGCACTGGTCCTATCACTACTTCATCTAACTCTTAACACAATGTAGTTTGTTAGAATGTGCAGTTGCCTAAAAATTAGTAATTCCAAAAGCATTCCAAAAATTTGTACCCAGGAGAAAGGCTATGAAACTGGCCTATTAATAACATCAACAGAATAAAAACACATTATTCACATTCTTGCATGTAGCCATTAGAAAATTTTATTTCTCAACACCAAAACATATGCTATTACGAATAAACAAATGTAGCACTACATTTGTCCCAATTAACATCAACAACTTACAGAGGTAAACATGAAAATGAATCACAAATAGAACACTGTGCAACCAGAGGCCATGTTTAATTTAACAGTATCACTGTGTGCTAGCAAGCAGTTTCCCATAAGGTAAAGGCATGTGTTTAAGGGGACATAAGCAAGTGACTTTCTAAACAGTCCCTGATGAATTTCCAACTTGGTCCTAACAACAGAATGCCATTATCTCCTGTCCTTCTGCAACCCCACAATCCTGTACTCCATGTGTATGTACAGCTGCAGAATAATGACTTGTGGATTTGTGGTCTCACTATATCAGGGGTTCTCAAACTTCATTGTACCGCAACCCCCTTCTGACAACAAAAATTACTACAGGACCCCAGGATGGGGGACCGAAGCCTGAGCCCGCCCAAACCCCGCCACCCCAAGGGCGGGCCAAACCAAAGCCTCACCTCCCCAGGCCAGGGGTCCAAATCCAAAGGGCTTCAGCCTCAGGCGGGGGCCTGTAACCTCAGGCTTGGGCTTGGACCCTGAGCCTCTGGTAAGTCTAAACCAGCTCTAGTGACCCCATTAAAATGGGGTCGTGACCCACTTTGGGGTCCAGACCCACAGTTTGAGAACCACTACAACTATATTAAACTAAATAGATATTTTAGGATTGTTCATAAAAGCGGAATTAAAACGTACATGATGTATCATTGCATGGCTACACATTATTTTATACCTCCATCAATTATTATTACCTGTACAGTACCATTCATGTGCACGCTCTTTAAAAGATCATAATACCTCTTGAATAGGTGTATGCAGGAATCTAAGTCCTCAAAAAATAAAAAAGGACCAAAAAAAATTTCAGTGGGTCTTAAAATGGGGGGGGAAGTACTTGTGAAAAATTCCAAAGACGAGTGAGTCATTTTTTTTTTAATAAGCATTAACAATTACAGTGCTGTAAAGAGTATTCAAGCAACTATTTTTTTGTTTTGTTTTGTTAAAAGGAACAGTTTTGCACAAACTTTTTGATTCAGGACTAAAATTTTAAAATAACCTAACTACTTTGGCATTTTGTGGCTAAGTAATTACTGTAAGTCTGAATTGGAAGACTAGAAATTAATCAATAATTGCAAGACAAAAAGCTAAAGACAAAACCAAAACAACTCCCTACAAAAATATCACCCAAAAGAAATACAGAATTCTGTATTATTTGAAACTTTGTTTACTAGGATTTTCAATCTTTAAGTGCCCTAAAGTACCCATATTTGACCCTTCTGATGACAATGACTTCCCTATAGTTTCTCTTTGGAAAAAACATTAGTCTTGGATTTGATTTATTCTTTGCAAAACCAGTAACATGCTGACATACTGTAGTTTCTCTCAACTAAATATTTCCATCCACTGCTATGTGATGAATAAAACTATTACGAAAACATCACGTGGACTGCATAAAACTCATTTCCTTCCAGGAATATGATGCTTTAATTGAAAAAAGGCAAATGCTTGTTTTAAATTAAATTTAAAAATAACAGATTGGAAAAAAAGTAGAATTGGTATATTTTGTACGTTTGGTTATTAGTTACAACACTTCTCATGCAATCAGAAGCACAGGTTCTTATAGCCAGTTGGCAGCAGACAAAACAAATGTAGGATCAAAGTCTGGAATGGGTACTCAGCTAGTTTCAAATAGTGAGTCTTTTCCCCATATTGAAAATATTTCAGCACTGTATTTCATTGTTTAATAAAACATCATCACATACAATAAGCAAATAATATAATTCCCTGGAAAAGAGTCTGGATTTTCCAAAACCAACTTTTTCATTTAGTTTTTGACAAATGAATAGTTTTGAGAAATCTATCCCCTGTGCAGACAGTCTGCACAAGGCCAATATACCACTTGCTCCTAAAAACAGATCCACATTTCCCCTACAGTTACTTACCCAGAAGCAAAGCCTGATGGCCAGGTTATGTACTTTGTGATCCTACCCAGGTTAGAGGTGGTGTGGTGCTGCATTGCCCCATGGGGAGCTCTAGTTAGGACTACCATGTTCCACCTACCCCCAGAGAACATATGGAGTTTGCAAGCTGCTCCACACTTTGGGACTGTACAGCCTGCACCTCCTAATGTGCCTGGCCACCTTTCCAAGAGAGAGAGTGAAGAGGGTGGATGTAGGGCCATAGCTTTGCCTTCTCCTGGAAGTGCCCACATGCAAGAACTACGGAAGTCCCCAGCTCTTGTGTGGTGTACAGTGGGTACCTCCTTTTCTTGTCCCACACCCATGTAAGGGCTAGGGACAGTCTGACTCTGAGAGAATATGTAAGAATAACTGTTCTTTGAAAGTAAAAAAAGATTTGGGGTCTGACAGACCATCTAGGCACAAGAGGCATATAGTTATTTCATGTTGGAAATCAACACTTGAGGCTCAGTCCTGAAGTCCTTATTTAGATAAAACACCCCATTAACTTGAGCGGTGAGTTTTGCTCAAATGAAGACTGAAGAACCAGGTCTCGTTATTAAAATTTCCTTTATACTTTACATGGTGTCAAGTATCAGGGGGTAGCTGTGTTAGTCTGTATCCACAAAAACAACATGAAGTCCAGTGGTACCTTAAAGATTAACAGATTTATTTGGGCATAAGCTTTCACGGGTAAAAACCCCACTTCTTCAGATGCATGGAGTGAAAATTACAGATGCAGACATAAATATACTGGCACATGAAGAGAAGGGAGTTACCTCACAAGTGGAGAACCAGTGCTGACAGGGTCAATTCGATCAGGGTGGATATAGTCTACTCTCAATAATAGATGAGGAGGTGTAAATTCCAGAGAGGCAAAGCTGCTTTTGTAACGAGCCAGCCACTCCTAGTCCCTATTCAAGCCCAAATTAACGGGGTTAAATTTGCAAATTAATTTTAGTTCTGCTGTTTCTCTTTGAAGTCTGTTTCTGAAGTTTTTTTGTTCAAGTATAGCTACTTTCAAATCTGTTATAGAATGTCCAGGAAGACTGAAGTGTTCTCCTACTGGCATTTGCATGTTACTATTCCTGATGTTCAATTTGTATCCATTTATTCTTTTACGTAGGGACTGTCCCGTTTGGCCAATGTACATGGCAGAGGGGAATTGCTGGCACATGATGGCATATATAACATTAGTAGATGTGAATGAGCCTCTGATAGTGTGGCTGATGTGGTTGGGTCCTCTGATGGCGCTAGAGTAGATATAGGGACAGAGTAGGCAACAAGGTTTGCTACAGGGATTGGTTCCTGGGTTAGTGTTTCTGTGGCGTGGTGTGTAGTTGCTGGTGAGTATTTGCTTCAGATTGGGGGGCTGTCTGTAAGCAAGGACTGGCCTGCCTCCCAAGGTCTGGGAGAGTGAGGGATCATTTTCCAGGATAGGTTGTAGATTATTGATAATGTGTTGGAGAGGTGTTTTAGCTGGGGGCTGTACATGATGGCCAGTGGTGTTCTGTTATTTTCCTGGTTGGGCCTGTACTGTAGTAGGTGATTTCTGGGTACCCGTCTCGCTCTGTCAATCTGTTTCCTCACTTCCCCAGGTGGGTATTGTAGTTTTAAGAATGCGTGATAAAGATCTTGTAGGTGTTTGTCTCTTCTGAGGGACTGGAGCAAATTCAGTTGTACCTTAGGGCTTGGCTGTAGACAATGGATTGTGTGATGTGTCCTGGATGGAAGCTGGAGGCATGTATAGCAGTCAGCAGGTTTCCAGTATAGGCCTATTTTTGTCATCTCTGACTTAAGGAATGTTTTCAACACACAATTGAACAGTGCACTGACCCACAGGAACCCTTCTACCAACACGACAAGAAGCAGAATTCTGTGTAGTCTACTCCTGACTGTCAAAATGACAGACTGGACTTCTACATAAAGTGCTTCCGCAGGCGTGCACAGGCTGAAATTGTGAACAAACAGCATCACTTGCCCCATAACCTCAGCTGTACGCATTGTTGTTAGGTTACTTTAAGCCATGTACTGCATTTGACTGCACTTTGCTCCATTGACCCTGCTTTCATTCCATGTTACCACTGTGGTCCACTTAAATGAGTCTTTTTCACCAGTGTAGGCTCTGTAGTGATGGGTGCCAATTAACCATCTTTACTACCCAAGTAACCCATTAAGCATGACTAGGTGTACTTCTTTGGGTATCCATTTTGTATATGACCATTTAATTCACTTGCATTTGAAAGTATAAGGAGAAAAACTCTAAAAACTGCACTTTGCTTAAAGTAAAAAGTACATTTTGTTACAGGACTTAAAACCTCTGTTTACTCTGTCTGGAGATAAAAATGACAAACATTTTGACAGTTACAGTACACTAATTTAAATTGTATGAGCTTTAGCAATCTTATTACCAGCAGTTAGGAATGCAAAGAGGGACTTTTACACTTCTTTGTGGTTCCAAAGTACAGAAAGATGACATGTGGTCTGAATTATGCTTGTCTGAAGGCTGATAAAATTCCAAAAGGATGCATCATTTTAATTTTTGTAGGTATCTCTCTCTCTTTCTCTCTCTGCGAGAGAGTGAGATGATAATTATATAACCTTTGAAAATATAAATCTGCACAGAATCAATAAGAAATATAAAGCTGCATGTTAAAATATGCACAAACAAACAATGTACAGATTTAGTGTAATGGGATTTTTGGCACTCCTAATCCCTGAAGTAGCCTGAATAATATTTGAGGTATACTCAATCTATAACCACAAAAGGGCAAGACCTCTTGTGCAACAGGAATTGACATATTAAAAAGAATATTAAAATATTCAACTTCTGCAAATGCTAAGGCCAGTCAAGCTATCCCTTCATGATGTTGGACTGGTCTCCATTTAGTTTCCCTTTGTGTTCAGACTCTTCCCATCTGTAAATATTCTCATTTGTAATACTGAATTACAGTAGGTGAGTGGTTTTTTTTATTGCTGTTCAAAGTAGCATGTAAAGACTTATTTCCCAATAACCCACATTCAAAACAAAATAACTTAATCAAGATGCAGAGATAGTAATATTCTCCACTCAGTAAATTACTTGTAAGTGAGTGTACCGTTACCTAAACTGAAGCCAAAATTTTCAAACATGGGTGTCTAAAAATAGGCACTGGCTTTGGCCAGTTTTTCAGAGGTGCTGAGTACCTGCTGCTTCCACCGCTTCAATGAGAGCTGCAGGTGCTCAAAACCTCTGAAAATCAAGCCATTTTTATTTAGGCACCTAAGTTTGAAAATTGTGGACTATACTTCTGTAGTCATATGGTACCCTCATTCTGAGTTTGTAACTCTTGTAGATGACAGGTGATACTCTGCCAGTGTACATCAATGGCCTTTGTATGTGGAAAACCAGGGCAGTATATTGAAAGATTGAGGAGAATATGGATGCGCATTAACCATGACACTGACTGACTTTCTGATTTGCAAGAAAATGTACATGGACTAACCAGCTGAAATCAGTCAAAGAGTGTGATCAGTTTTTCTCTACCCTTCAGCAATGTTAACTTTAGAATATCATAATACAACCACATGCACTAGGGCATCACCTGCACACCACAGGGAGCAAATTTGGTCAGGTGTTTTATGGGTTCTTTCCACCTTCCTCTGAAACATCGAGTATAGGAAACAGGATACTGATAGACTGTTGCCCAGATCCGGTATGCCAAACTGAACAAGTGTAGTAAATAAAAGTTGCGCAATCGAGTTGAACACAACAAACTACCTGGCTGAGATTATCAGTTGATCAGACTGAGGCTGGTATTTTCAAAGGAGCCTGAGGGAGATATGAACGTAAATCACACTGCACTTAGGCTCCTAACTCCCTTTGTCTCCTTTGAAAATCCAGCCACAGAGGTCTAACTAGCAAGTTGGTCAATAGATTGTCGAGATCAGTTTGGTCTTGTACATAGTACTATCTATATTGCCCTTAATGGAACTTTTACCTGCTGGTGGCCAGGCCTTGATATATCCAGTGCAGTGGACTACAGCATACTGTGCTTCTCCTTCTTTAACTGGGCCTAGGCCATTCCTATGTGAGAATAAACAATAATATTGACAAAATGTTCGATAGCCAATAGGATGTTGTACTAGTACCAACTTTTAATACAAATTTACCAATAACACTAGTAATAATACTTAATACAGCTCTTACATAATGTTCAACAGCTCAAGTGCTGTATAAGCCATATCTAATTATAGGTAAGTATCATTTTACAGATGAGGTACACCCTAAGGAGTCAGTGACAGAGGCAGGACTAGAACTCAGGGGTGAGCTCCCAATGCTGTGCTCACTCCACGCTGATGTGACCTCATGCTATTTGTGAAGCGTGAGTCGGATTCTGATATACGAAGACTTGTTCAGGTAAAACTGGGAGATTTAGCACTAGTGAAATGGACAACTAGAAAAGTTCATTATGATATACTGTAGTGGCAACTGAAACAAACTCACCTGTATCTTTTTCGCATGGTGGTTATTCTGTTCAGAGGTAAATGATCCAAAGGGGCATTTCCACACCTAAAAACAAGCCAGCATTTGAAAGATAATATAAATGCCTGGGGAAAAAAATCCAATTTGAACCCCTTTTAAGGATATATATTCAAGTAATATTGCGTTTGTTTTTCATTGCGTGTCTTAGAAAAGTATTTTCTGAGGGCTTGTCTACACTTACTGGGGGATTGACGTGCAGCGATCAATGCATCGGCAGTCGATTTAGCGGGTCTAGTGAAGACACACTAAATCGACTGCAGATCGCTCTCCCGTCGACTCCAGCACTCCACCTGAATGAAAAGGGCAAAGGGAGTCGCCAGGAGAGCGATCTGCGGTCGACATTGCGTAGTGTGGACCTTGCAGTAAGTAGATCTAAGATCTAAGTTGACTTCAGTTATGTTACTCACGTAGCTGAAGTTGCGTAACTTAGATCGATCTCCCCCCCGTACTGTAGACAAGGCCTAAGGAGTTGCTATTACTATAACCCCCACATTGGTTTTTGTTTGTTTTACTTTTTAGTGCCCCAACTATTTTCAAGATGTAAATAATAAAAAAACCACTAACAAAACTACTGACTCAAAAAAGAAAATCCTACAGTTAACCTGAGGCTAAACAAGAAATACAAGAAGAAAACAGCCCGAAGCAGAGAATCCCAGGATTGGTTTAAACAGAAACGGGTTGCAGCAGATCACAAACACTTTAAAAACAAATACGAAAACTAGACAAACATATGATTTCAGCCCTCAGCTAAACCATCCAAAAATAATTCCAGCTTCCAGAGGATTTATTAGCACAGAGAATTCACATACTATATACTTGTGTATTCACCAATTATTTACGTATTAGATACTAGTCATTTGTATGTACACCTGTATATAACAATGCTGACTCACATGTGGTATAACCCTTTCTATTGGAATACAAGATAGGTACATCAAATATCTACAAACCCTAAACTACTTATGTAATATCCATGTAATGTCACAGAAATTTGTATAAAGAAAAGGAGGACTTGTGGAACCTTAGAGACTAACAAATTTATTTGAGCATTTATTAGTCTCTAACTTGCCACAAGTCCTTCTTTTCTTTTTGCAGATAGACTAACACGGCTGCTACTCTGAAACCAGAAATTTGTATGCATATATTGGTGCAATATCTGACTACCTGCTACTTGTGTTCCAAACAGAGCTAAGCAGAAAAAGATTCTCTCATCCCACAAAACTTTTTGAGATTTCAAAGTTTCTCCCTGTTCTGCATCGGGATGAAACTGACTTTTCAAAAATCTCAAAAATCAAAGAGACACTCGCCTCTCTGCCAAGAATAGGCAATAGGCCAGTGGTTAGGTCACTCACCTTAGATGTGGGAGACCCCAGGACTTGAAGCTGGGTTTTATATGTGAATGTTTTGAACACTGGGCTAGTGTGTCAATCTCTTTCTCTGGCCCAATTAATTATTTCATTATTTATATGGAGTGGAACAGCTCCAACATGAAAGACAGGAAGATCCAATTGCCCATTGGTTAGGGTACTAACCTGGAATATGGGAGAGTCAGGTTCAAGTCCCTGCTCCAAATCAGGCAGAGCAGGGTCTAGAACAGGGATCGGCAACCTTTGGCATGCGGCCCATTAGGGAAATCTGCTGGTGGGCTGGGACGGTTTGTTTACCTGCAGCTTCTACAGATTCGGCCGATCGCAGCTCCGACTGGCTGCAGTTCGCAGTTCCAGGCCAATGGGGGCTGCAGGAAGCGGCGTGGGCCACGGGATGTGGATACTGCAGGTAAACAAACAATCCCGGCCCGCTAGCGGATTTCCCTGGCAGGCGACAAGCCAAAGGCTGCCGATCCCTACTTTAGAACCTTGGTCTCCCACATCCCAGAGGAGTGTCCTAACTACTGGGATAATAGCTATTCTGGTCTGTGACTGGCACCCTCTGCCTCTCCCTCTCCCCCTAACATTCCATCCTGGACTTGAGAAACTTGACAGAAGTTTTATCAAAACTAGAACATTCCTACAGAAAGCTTTAGTATTGATGAACTGGAATTTTCCAATAAAAAAACCATTTTGTTGGAAAACTCCTGACCATATCTAGTTCCAGCTGACTTGTACTGACGTCAGCTTTGACTACCTAATACCTGGCTAACAGCTATTAATGATGCCAAGTAACTTTCTGTTTACAACTTTGATCTGCATACCAGAGTATATTTATTTGTATTTCCAATTGTGCATTTTAATTGTGTATCCATATGCAATTATCCCTTTGAAGCCAAATAAATGGTTTGGAAAGACAAAACTGAGTTTATTTTCATTAAATGAGAGGAACTATATGGCAAAGAAAGAAGAAATCATGCAGCAAACATAGCAATCTCAAATAATTCACAATATTTGAGGATGTATTGGGGTTCAGGTACAAAGACCCCCTCCCCACTAAGATTTTTTTCTAGTCACTGCCAGGAAGCAGGAAGAGAAAGAAATAGTAAAAAAAAAAGTTTAGAATTAGACACACAATGGCACTACACATGCGTGTAAGGTTACTCACGCACATTAGTGTTTGCAGGATCAGGGCCTTATAAGTAACTGTGATTTGGATGGCTGTTTCCAAAAGCTGGGGAACAATTGTAAACTGGATATTAGGTCTGGCTCCTGTCTGGTCAAAGACCTCATCACATGATCGGTAAACATGGGCCAGTGGATAAAGAGGTGTATCCTAAATAGCAGACTGAGTACTCTTATTGAGTCAATATTTGCCTGAATTAATGAATTTTATGTAGTTACAAATTAATAATAGAAGAAAATATTCTTACAGTACATGAGAGGACATGTGTATGATACTGGTTCCATGATTCCAAAGCACAAATGTAATTCCAGTTGCTTAACCCTATAACCATGGGGCTAAGTTGCAGCTTGGAGCATTGTGGAGCACTGGGAAAAGTTGGTATGACAGTGCCTTAAAGGAAACCTACAGGGGTTTTGCTATACTGAAAGGAATGCTGGAACCTGCTCTTCCTCCTTGCTGAGCAGCCTCCTGTCCTATCGCTCTGCTGCCATGCTGACATTTGCCCCTTGTTTGGACAGTGCTACCACCACAGCTAGAGTCTCTCTGTTGTGCTTCTCAATGCGAGCAGCCAAATTAGAGCTGCCGCCTGTGTAGGTCAGCAAGGGTGGTAGTGTTTCTTCACCCCTCCATAGGGCCCATGTAGGGCCAGCCATAATATTGTCTAAAGTAAGTAAGCGACTGTTACATTTATACCACCACTACTATGACACTTCCAAAGCATCCTCAGATTGAAGGATCTCAAGCAGCTTCACACACTTGAATTGATTAGATTTAATAATTATATTTAATTAGGATGTATGTCACTTTATGTGTTCAAAACATTATGCACATACAAATTAATCAAACAGGCTGGTCTTGGGCTTGATTTGACCTTCAAACCTTTTGGTTTGTTTGTGTTTTTGCATAATTTATTCTCAGCATACAAATTGGAAACAGGAAGCAAATGCGACAGTGTGCTTGTCCCCCTCAAAGTCACATTGATGGACCTTTCACCACAATATAACCAGTTAATGTTGCTATTACAACTATTCATTTCTATTACAGGGACACCAAGAGGCCACATTCAGGATTAGGCTCCCTTGTGCAGGTGGCTCCTGTTAATTACTTTCTTGCATGTTATTTGGCAAACAAACATCGGAATAGATACAGAAACTTACCAGACGTTTGAAAATTGTGAAATAACTCCCACCTCCTCAGCCCCCCCCAAGACTAACGTTTACTCATGTATTTAGAATTAACTAGTTGATCACTGATTAATTCTCATAGAGCTGGCTAACTCCATAACTAAATTCCTGCTAGTCTTCAACCTATTTTTAGTATTACTGGTTTGCTGGGGAAAAAACCAAAAAACAAAAAAATGAATCCACAGAGCCAAGTTTCCAGCCTACTTTTGAAGGCTTCTTTCCAGAAGTATTGATTTAAATAATCAAATTTTAAGAGACAATGGCTCACACTCCAGTGGTTAAGATGGTCTGAGGCTCTCTGGAAAAGTGTACAATACAGCACACTAGTACAGATATGATTTAATGACTTACTTGTTAATTACAGGAACTGCAGATTGCAAATTGATACTAGATACAAAAGCAAGCACACTGGAAACATCTAATCAGCATATGACAGTACATCTCAGATTTTTAAACCAGGTCAAATGTGACAAAATGGGCCAAAATCTTGAGGTCTGAGAAGGGATAAAAAAGAGTATTGAAGGAATAGAGAATTGTGTACCTCATTCTGCAAATGAAGGAACGCCTTGATCCCATGCACATCCTCATTGAGGACTGCTGACCTTCCTTCTTTACTGTTCCGGTCTTCAAGTCCAAAATTCGCCCTAGAAAAACCAAGGAGAGCAATTCATGATCTTGCTTTTTGTCTGCTAAGAACTGACACAAATTAATTTTACATGGGCCCCAAAATGGCCATCTGATAGGTAAAAAATTCTGGAAATTATTAACACAATGTGAAAATGAACCAGCGATATGGATAAGAATTGCTTCATATAGCATTAAGCAAGACACTCTTCCCCCTAAGTTTTTTCAATGAGAACAGTAGCTTTCACTAATACAGGCTATACAATTTTAATAGAGAGGCTATTTTTTTTAAAATCAACATTTTCTTTTGGTATAGTGTAGCAACAAACCTAGTTAGCGTAAAATAAGATGCAGCTCGGTTGGCATTAATATGAACGGAAAACCTAGAATATAAAAAAGTCTCCCCATAAATACACAATAACTTAGTTTTGTGGGAATAAATTTATTCCCACAAATTAAACCCTGAAATTACTGTCAGATATTTAGATTTAGAGAATAATTTTATTCCCATGGGGAATAGGAATTAATTGAAGACTTGCACATCCTTGAATGGGAGTAAAATCTTTACAAAACACTTTAAAATTGAATATTTTAAAAACAGAACTAAGTAGCAAAGAGAATTCCCTTTTGACTATCAAGGTACACTAAAGGTTTTTGGTGCTGTAGGAATGTTATTCTTACTAACCAAGGGCTGGATTGTGTCTTCACAGCCTTGAGCAAGGGGTGGTACATAAACCACACTAGCCCAGATATACTCCTGGGAGGCATTATTTGGGGACACCCCTCTAAGGCACAATTCCCTCTCAGTTCCTGCGGGGTGCAGGAGAATGGTGGTCATTGGATGCAGGTCTGTGCTACCAGCAAGTTATGACACCATCTCCCCCAGCTCAGCTGTGCTGGCGAATGTGCTAGAGGGATTGGCCAAGGCTCAAACGCTCTCCACAGTCCAGGTATCTTGCAGAGGAATATAAGTGGGGAGAGTCTCTCACTTCTCCATTCTTTCTGCACTGGCCTGTTTTCCAAGCCACAGTCTCGCCCCCCCCCCATTAATAACTAAAGTTTAGAGGGAAAAAATTACTATACAAGAGTCAAGTTGATTCACAGATAAAAGAAACAATACAAGAAAGTGCAGATAATTAATTTTAGATACTATAAAGAACATGTGAATATGAAAACAATTTCCCATCCATTTCATCAGACAAATCAAGTTAAGAAATTTTAGGATTTTTTTGCCTTCATAGCAAAACACTTCCCTGTACACGAAAAAGAGGAGAAAATTTGCTTTCAAGGAAAAAATATTTTTAAACTGAAATAGCCAATATAAATTCCTGCAGTGAAGCTTTTCATAAAAACCAGGAATAAAAATGCTTTTCAAAAAAGTAATAGAAATATTTCTGCTTTTATCACTAAGCAGCATACCAAAAATATATAAGCATCCTCTACGGTACTAGATAGCTACTAACTTTAAAATTGCCCATATGTGTTCCTTTGGCACTGAATGCTTTGACAAAGCATGCTACCTGAAAGTCACAATTTTAAGAGTAGTGTTTCACTTTGTAATGTCTTAAGAAGATGTGTCAGATAATATTTAATGGGCCAGATCATGCCCTGACTTACACCCCATGTAACCTCAGTGACATGCATGGGAAGTGAGTCAGAAAATTATTTTGAGCAATAGATATTATGACACAGCTCTCAAGCAGTTTGTTTCAATTGTCACTCAAATGTTTATTAGCCTTTGCATAGCTGGAACAATGTTTATTATTACAGTTTATGAATAAATATATAATATTAAAATAAAGGGGAAGGGGGGGTTAATACTAATTAAACAGATAAAAGGCCAAATTTCCAGCTGCCCTTCAACTACTTTCCAGCATTGTGCTCATGAATATAGACTCTCTGGGGGCAAGAACTGTCTCCTACAGTACTGGGTCCTCTAGAGACTGCTGTAATACAAATAAAATAATCATCATTATAACGATGTTAGAGCTGCATAGTATGCATGACTGTAAACTGGGCAGATGCCTCCCTACCCAGCCTGCATATATCAATGTATTTGTACACACAAGCAGTGGTGCAGGAACATCTGTGGACACAAGTTTAGAGGCTAGTTTTAAAAACATGAACCATGGAGCCCCCGGTGTACTCTATATTTTGACAGTACTACACACACACAATTAGTACAATTATAAAAGGGAGGTCCTGATTTCTAATGGTGCCAATTAAGATACATGCATCTCAGATTGCCACTGATGTAAACCTAAGACTGTAAAAGAGACTGGAAGATAGAATGATGTGTGTGGCAAAATGTATTTTTCAAGAGCATAGAGGAAATAAAAAACAGGCTTTCAGCCTTTATCCGCACTCCTAATGAGGTCTGGAAAGCCACAAAATCCTGATCTAATGCTGTATCACAATGTCTGTCATGATATTTTATCAGTGTGATGACACAGGACTGCATCAACACAACATCAACAGGTACCAATGCCACATTACAGCCTCATCCCCCTCTCTCTCACCAATCCATTCTTGACTACGTGGACTGCTCCATTCCAACTGCATTGGGTTAAGAAATGAGGGTCCTGGCATTTTTTACATTGTTGGATCCAGTTGCTCGGCACTCCCCACTTCATCTGGCACACACTTATCAGGCAGCTTGGACAGATCACCAGTCACTGTTGGTCCACCTGGGAGCAAGTACCTATCAGAAGTATGAATCTCTTATAGTCACATGTAGGACTCTGAAGATCTGCTCACGGCTCGAGGATGAGTGACACAGACGGACATCTGCTTTATCACCTCCAGAACTACAGTTTGCTACAGCTGCTCATGTGGTGGACTCTGGAGTATGCCAAATTACAATCAAGCACAGAGCAAATAAATCACAGCTGCATGCCATATGAGCAACTAAGCTCTATATTCTGATGATAATTCTTTCATAAGATCATAAAATATTCATCCTTCTGTGTGCTTCTGCATCTGTTACGCTAATACCGTTTCACTGGTGATATATGCTCATTTAAAATCTCTCCACAGGAAACACATGTGCAAAACAAATTTGATTCTGATGCCGGCAACAATATTCTGATTAATAAGAAATTTTTGCAGAATAGTAATACAAATTGCTGTAATATAATACTATACATATTATGTGCATCTTCTCTTTTTTTCTAATATATACCGTAGATCAGTCTTAAGAGAAAAGGTCCAAAACATGTCAACATTACCATCTGAATCACTGATCAGCTTTGGCAGTAAACTGATTATTTTGTGTGTAGTTTATTTTAGTTTTAAACTAAATCCTTCCCCTGCTCCAGATCTAGCAAGCACAGTGCCCACTTCCCAGCCACAACACTGCTCTGAATGACACTTGGGCTTCATCATCATTATGGTATTTGCAGAGCTTAAATTATACTGTAGTTTGCTTTGCAGAGAAAGAATGAATGAAAAATTGAGCAGAATACCGAAAGGTGAACCACAATACAATCCAGACTCTTGATGTCAGCTGCTATTGCTGTTAGATGCTGCCAAAGTCAGTAAGCACGATGAGGGACAGGGTTCAGAAGATTAACTAAGAGCCATGCAAGGATCTCACCACTAATAAGAATGGCAAGTAACCAATCCAAAACAGTGATGATACAGGCCACAGACGCGCCTATACTGTGACAAATTTTCAATTAGGTTCTAAAAATGTTCCCATAATGATCACAGGTGCATCTGTATACAAGTACAAAAACCTGACCCTTGCATGTGCAAATGGATATTTGTGTATGTAGCAGCTCATTTTCCAGTTTGATACTCAAATCCTTTTTTCACAACAGAATATTTGAGATGGACCTACGCCACAAATTCAGACCCAAGTCTGGAGTTTCTCAATGTTCATGGGGTTTCCAAGCTGGGATTTTGGCTCAAGCCTATCTTTATGCAATAGCTGCAGACCTTTCAAAAATTTAGCCCTCTGCGTTTAAACATTGCATACAAAATTTTATAAGCAGATAATCAGACACAGCCTATGCTTTCTTACTTTTTTTCCATTCTTTCTTTGGCGAATTTGATTTCCACTAGAGAGAGAGACAAGGTGGTTGAGGTAATATCTTTTATTAGACCAACTTCTATTTGAGAGAGAGATAAGATTCCCACTAGACAGCTAAACCTAATTTCTAATTCCATAGCAAGCTCCTTTCCTCTGTTTGATTCCTAGCTCCTACAGTGTCTATTCCTACAGGCAGTAATTTAAGGACATAAAAGAATGGTATGGCAGGGTAGACTGTTACAGCTTTACTTCTTCAGGAATCCTCCCTTCAGAGCATCTTTCAAGTCCAGTTTCCTTCCAAATGCCCGTCTTCCCAAAGATAAAATTATCACCATCAGACAACATTATTTTCACAATGACCAACTTAGGGACTGGGGTCTGCTGCATGGCAGTGTAATACCCCTCTTGAGAAACAAAAGACCTCCTCTTCTCTAAGCCTGGAGAGATTTCTTTTGTACAATTGGAAAGGTGCATAATGGGGCTTTCTACCTAACTCAGAAACATCAGGGATAGGCTGATGCAAGAGGCAGAATCTTGGACTTCATAGAACAATGGTCTGATCTGATAGTAAATCTTACATTCCGTTGGACATCATCACTAACAGCAAATATCAAGCTTCACGTAGTAGGCCACAGAGTCTCATTTTTAAAGGACAAAGTTAGCGTTTTTACAATTAATCTCAGCCCTGTTATTTTCTAAATATTCTTTTTTTTCCACTGGAAAGATAAAATAAATGACAAAATTAAAAGTTTGGTTTGGCCAACATAACAAAGACGACTTTGTGCTCCTTGAAAATACTCCACATGCTGCTCAGGGAAGACAAATAGAACACAGGAATACTGCACCAAAAGAATCCTTATGAAAACTCAAAACATCTTTATTGTGGTATAATAAAATGGAGCAAACCAGGATAGGGATGCAGGAAAACAAGAGGAAATGATTAACAATGAAAGCAAACTAATGGTCAAGTGACTGATCCTATCTGATGTGGTTCCAAATATAAGCTGACCGCTGCATTTAAGAGTCACTGGACAAAAGATTATTCTACAGTGATGCAAGTTATTAGAATTTTAATACTTTAAAAAGGTAACAGAGCCAATCTTACAGATTATGTGCATGGAGAGTAGTTTCAAATAAAACTTCTAGTTGCAACCCTACCATGCGAAACAGCAATGGTCAGAAATGAATTATTATTATTATTATTATTATATTTGTATTGCAGTAGCACACTTGGCCCCAATCAAGGAGCAGGGCCCGATTGTGCTAGGCACTGTACAAATGATGCTCCCTGATCCAAAGAGCTTACAATCTAAGTAAATTCTTGAAAGAATTTCAAGAGCACGATACAAAATGAAGTGCACATTACAAAGTTATCTCTATTATTGTAGCTCAATCAAAGAACATGAAAGGTTTGGATGGAGACAACGTGATAGAAGAACTGCTCCTGTTCCACTGAAGTCCATGGGGAGCAGGATCAGACCTGTAACATGACAGTTACTCATTCTTGATTTTGAATAAGTGATCAGTTAAGTTCCAGAAAGCTGAATTTGGCAGCATTGATGAGCAATCAGAACAGAAGATTTTCTTTTAGTTGACTATATGCTAGTATGGAGAAATGTGACACACATCAGAATTTAGATTTCAGCAATTTTAATTTGATTTTTGGTTACTTAATCCAAACTGTATAGAAGATTTCTGATATACACCAGTTAAGTTTATTTCTTCATTGACGTATCTCATTGCCAGTTTACTTTTCAATTGTCATTCTTTCCACACTCACCGACTGGTATTAAATATTAAAGGCCATATCTCAGCTAGTGTAAATTGGGATAACTCCACTGAAATCAACAGAGCTGTGATGATTTACACCAGTGGATCATATGGCCTGAAATGCATAAATACAATGTTTCAAATGGGTAGATCAAATGGTCTAAATCTGATTGATTCAGCTACAGCTGAATCAACCATCGGATATTAAGAAGCTAATTCTGACTTATCATCATCGTTTTACTACATTAATACAAAAATCAAAAGGAAAAAAAATTGGTGTTTACATATTACGCTCTTAAAATCATTCGTAAAGACCACCACACAGTTAAGGCAGCTCGGCCAAGGCTTTAAGCTATATTAAGTTACTACAACAGGATATATTTACATTTTCCCCATGGATCCTCGGTGTTTCCAAATTGGTTTAAGAGTAATATATTCCTAACCTAAGTGGGAAGACAAACACAATACTCCGTGACTCTCCTTCCTCCCTGAAACATATACATGGCCATAAGCACATGAAACAGGATGGTCCTTTAGAAAATATCACCTTCACATCAGTTGTGCTCCTGAAATTAGTATGTTATTTAATATTTGTAGGCAGGTAATGTTCACCATGTGCTAGGTACTGTCTGCACACATGCAGGAGGACACAGGCTCTACCCTTGCTTACACTCTAAGGCCCCAATCCTGCAGGTGACAGTGCACAGGCTGACTGCTGACTCACAACGAGCTCCAGAGACTGAAATGGGGTTTGCTGTGGATGCAGCACAGAGTCTGCATGCTGCCAATTGCAGGATAGGGCCCTAGGAAGACCAACAAGCAAGCAAGCTCTTAAATATCTGAATATGAAAGTTATCATATATCAGCAGTACACATTGTTATATTATAATGTTAAAAATACAATAACTTAGTAAAATAAATCCAAGAAAAATGTTCATCTCTGGTTCTCATTGAGATGAAGAGAGACTTATAACACTGTACAATTAAGAAGAGCAACAGCATTTTTACTCCAGGCTACGCATTCAAAGATTGGGGTGAGTTTTAGAGTTTTAGCCCAAAGTTTTACAAAGCCACAGAATTGTCTGTATTGTACACAAATACCAATGTCATGGCATAGATCTTTCAGGCAGAACCTTGTTACTCTTCTGTTCATTATACCACTACCCCTTTATGCTCCCTCTTGAGCTGGTGTCCCCTTTTCTCTCTTTTACCTGTGACAAAACTACATGAATTCTTGATTATGTTTAAAATACATGGGCAGGGGGGGCATGAAAAACACATTCAACACACACTGGAATATGACAAGCTGAAGGGATAAAGAGAATTTGCTAACCTTTTATGCTTGACTTCCTCACTGCAAACCTCTGCCACACACAACTTCTGCAAGATAATAGTGGCATTCTTTGAAATATCCACTTTCCATTGATTCAGACATACCATGCACATGATGTAGAGCTGCTAGTATTCTGTGCATCACGTAATTAACATATCATGCAGAACAGATGGGCTTGATGGCTTTTGCATATTTAAATATTTTGTATATTATTTCTAGGAAACATTCACATTTTAAATTCAGAGAAAAAAAGAGGTTCTGGGTAGTACAATAGGTGCCGGTTCAAATTCTAGCTTAGATTATGAGTAAAATGAGTTTGATGGGACAGCCTCATCGCATGCTTGTATTTGGCACCATAACCAGCATGAATACAATCCCTGATTCAGAAAAGACCAGAAATTGAACAGTGAAGGTGGTGAGGTGAGAGAGGGATGGGTTGATTTGGGTCAGCCCTGAAGTGTACTGGCAGAGGGGGAAGGGTGGTAGAACTTGACTGGCGTAATGCCTGACTCCTGCCAATGCTATTAGTTTCTTATTTTCCCGAGAATTAAATGAGTACACAAATGAAAAAAGACGATGAAAAATTATAGCTAGTGAAAAGTGTTAGATGCAAGGACCATAGCATTGTGTGTTTAACATAAAAATGCTCATCCCAATAAATACAAATGCAAAATGAATCAACTTTCTTCAGATTGTAACAAATCTGTGACCATGTATGACTGCACAGTTGTCAAAGTACTGCAAGCCATGACAACTCAGAACCACATGGGGGGAGCACAGATATAGCTCAGATCCTTCTGCTTCAAAATCAGAGGTTCCTACTACATAAGTGAGAATCTTCTTCAGCTGTGAGCAGTATAGGGCCTATGAAACAGTTTAACAGTTCTAGTTCTGTCCAGCAGAGAGCAGTAACAGCACACAGAACATTACAAAATCATAACTTCTCATTACACAGTAAGTTTCTATGACTATAGATAATAGTTCCCAATAGACTAACTCTCTGTACACAAATAGCACAAGTAAGAAATATACATGCTCATTACTTGATATATAAAGAATACAGGCTGTACTGTTGATTTATTTTTCTTCACAACTATAGATATGATATCTTAATGAATGAGTGGAGCAACTATAACCTGTTAGCTCCAAATAAGTGAAAAGAAAGCTCATCTTATCAAACATCCACACTATTAAATATGCTATTTAGAATGAGCATATATTCTATACCAGTGGTTTTCAAACTGTGGGTCGTGACCCAGCACTCAGTCGTGGAATGTAAGGCACTGGGTCACAGCTGCTCTGGTCAACACCGCCGACCGGGCCGTTAAAAGTCCCATCATCGGTGCTGCCCGGCTAAGGCAGGCTAGTCCCTACTTGTTCCAACACTGCACCGTGTCCTAGAAGGGGCCAGCAGCAGGTCTGGCTCCTGGCGGGAGAGGGGGGGGCCCACGGAAGAGCTGCCTCTGCACCCCAGTTGTGCCACTGATCTAGAGCTGCCGGAGGTAAGCCTGCACCCCAACCCTCTGCCCCAGCCCCGAGCCCTCCCTCAAACCCAGAGCCCTTCCTGCACCCCAAACCCCTCATCCCTGGTCCCACCCCAGAGCCCTGACCCCCTCCTGCACCCCAACCCCCTGCCCCAGCCCTGAGCCCCCTCCCACACTCCAAACCCCTCATTCCTGGCCTCACCCTAAGCCCTCACCCCTGCACCCCAACCCTCTGCCCCAGCCCTGAGCCCCTCTCACACCCCAAATCCCTCTGTCCCAGCTCCGTTGGTTCACGGGCATCAACAATTTTCTTTAACTGGGTCGCCAGAGAAAAAAATTGGAAAACCACTGTTCTATACTGCACATTTTTCCCCTGTACTAATTAAAAATTCCTCAACTATCTATCACTTCATGATGGACAATGTAAAGGCAAGCCAGCAAAAGCTGGCTTTCTTCACTGGCTCAGTTCTCAGTGGAATTATTTTAAGCTCTGTATTGGTGTTCATGTTTACCGCATTTAACTGTGACAGATGTTGTATAAGAATTAATGTCATGCTATGATATTCTTACAATCGAATGAAGTGTGGATTCATATCAACACCAATTAAAAGCAAAAAAAAATAAAAAAGTAATATGATTGAAATGTAGTGGTTTTTGTAAATTTTTCTTTCTTCTATTGGCAAGAGGAAGAACTGAGCTGTGGTAAGGGAATTGTAAGGATTTTTTTAAGTGAAATAAAACAGCCCATATTGCAGATGTTTTCCTCATTTAACTTCTTACAAAGCTCATAAGGCCAAAAGGTCTCCATTATGTCTGCCCTCATATTTGACTAATCAGTCTGCATCACGTAATTCTCCACAGTGTAGGGCAAACGTGCATCATCACAATGAAATTAAAAAGGAAACTATGTGGGCTTTTTGAGTGTGCAACTGCGTTATTTTTATAAGGCTAGTTTTATTTATCACATGTGTGCTTTGCTGCAGATAAAGCCTGTCAAAACTGAAAAGACAACAAGTAAATGATTCAGATCACATATTTAAAGCTAATTAGGTTACAAAATAACAAAAAGGAGAATAAAGATCTTTTAAGGGCAATTCTGCATTCATGTATATTCAAAACTCCCACTTATGTAATGATCATATTATTTATGTAGGAAGAACAAAAGCTACGCTGAGCAGTATATTGGTGTGACCTTGAACAAGTCATTTAAACTCTCCAAGGCTCAGTCCCCCATTTGTAAAAATGGAATAGTAATCCTTCCTTTTCCTTCTCTTTGTCTGTCGTGGCTATTTAACCTATAAATTCTTTGGATCATGAACTGTAAATTACTAAAGGCTTGTACAGTGCTTAGGAAAAGATCTCCTGATCTCAGTAGATATCTCTAGATCAGTGGTGGGCAACCTGTGGCCCACCAGGGTAATCTGCTGGCGGGCCGCAAGACAGTCTGTTTACATAGACCGTCTGCAGGCATGGCCGCCCGCAGCTCCCAGTGGCTGTGGTTCGCCATTCCTGGCCAATGGGAGCTGCGGGAAGCAGCATGGGTCGCAGGGACATGCTGGCCGCAGCGTCCCACAGCTCCCGTTGGCTGGGAACAGCAAACTGCAGCCATTGGGAGCTGTGGGAGGCCATGCCAATGTAAACAAACTGTCTTGCGGCCCGCCAGCAGATTACCCTGATGGGCCGCGTGCGGCCTGCAGTTTTCCAACCACTGCTCTAGGTGCTACCACAATACAAATAAATAATAATCGGGGTTAATAATTCCATCTCCCCTATACAAAATGTGGTGGGCAGTTGTACTGTGTGTTCTGTTACAGCTTCCAGATGAATTGCAAGGAAAGTCCAAGTAGGAGAAAATTACAACTGCCCAGCCTCTAGGTGAGCAAGGTATGAATGACTGTAGGTCCACATTAGAGAGAAGGCAGACTTTCCAGAGCTGGAGATGGAACCCAAAACCCAGAGATGGAAACAGCTACTCCAAAATGCTTTCTCAACATGGAATTCCATGCTGGGAGAACACTCCGAAGTAACTTTATAAAAATACTGTAACTCACAGATTAAAACCTAAACCAAAGAACAAGATGTGAACCACATTCACTTTTATGAACTGCATGGGCAAGCCTACACCATCAAAATAAAATAAATAATAATAGTTTAATATGAATGCTACCAACCTCCATTAAAATTATCTGCCTGCTTAAAGGTCTCTTGAGAAATACTGCTGCTAAATGAGCTCCAGTTTCCTGATGCTGCTCTTATTAGGTCATCAAGATCATGTCACAAGTAATTTCCCTGGCTACCGGGTTTTCACAGGTTTTAATTCTATTAAATAAAATAAAGTGTAATCTGGTACCAGAATTTATCTGTGGTTTCTCTGTCAACATGAGCCAAGTTTAGATTTAACAGACTCTAATGATTTCCAAACTAATTGCTGGGAGACACCAAGCCACAATGAGGGAGTGACCACGGTAGGAGGTTCTACTGGACAGTGGCATTCATTTTCCATCAAAAAAATTCAGAACAAGCTAAGTTTGACAGAGCACACTGTAGAATAGGATGGTGAGAGGAGAATCTGCCATGAATGCTCACTGTTCTTTTAGCTCTGCCTTTGGCGCTAAGAAGTAATTAGTAGTAATGGAGAGTTTCCACAATGATACGCTACACTGGCTCCATGTACAGAATTCCCTTTAAAGTGCATGCAAAGCAACTGTAGCACCAGGCGATGCAGCATCAGACCCATAAAGGATGTTATTTCTGTTTCCATTTAATAAACGTAAACGTCAGTTTGCCCTTTCTGTTGCAAATCTCTTTCTAAAATGCCTCTGCATTACTGAAGTGTTATTACTCCCACTTTATCTGAAGGTTGATCTTACATGTAGTGAAAGATTAGACAGCTATAGTCAACTTTTCAGATGTGAAGTCTGTGGCAAATTTAATTGGACAATTAAGATAAAATATTTTGATTCTACTCTCACTTACACTGTAACTCAACTGATGTCAGTGGAATTAAAACAGTGCAAGAGGAGAATCAGGCTCTATTTTTTATGTTATTCTTTCCTCATGAAACAGATTTTAAAATTTAAAAAAAAGCTTCTAAACTAATCCATAGAAAGTGTAAGGTCACAGTGTCTCCCCCTCAGTCTTACTATCTGCCATTTGTTGTCATGAGTGTAATGCTTCTAGCATGTGTTTCATTATTGTGAGAGTAGTCTCACTCTGTGCATTACAAGAGAACTTAGCGGGTAGAATTTAGAAAGGGACTCCATTTCTTATGCAGCTTCTATTGAGCTTAGTTTGAAATAATCTCCCTTAATTAAAACACTGCTTGTTTTTCCTCGTCTGCCTACAGAGAGTTTTTATACTTCACATAGCATCATAGAAAGGTGGGGCTGGAAGGGATCTCGAGAGGTCATCTAATCTAGCCCCTTGAGCTGAGGCAGGACCAAGTACAGCTAAACCATCCCTGGCAGGTGTTTGTCTAACTTGTTCTTAAAAACCCACCAATCACAGGGATTCTACAACCTCCCTTCAAAGCCTATTCCAGAGCTTAACTACCCTTATAAGTAGAAAGTGTTTCCTAAAATCTAACCTCAGTCTCCCTTGAAGCAGAGTAAGCTGATTACTTCTTATTCTCCATGTCCACTGATGGTAGGACAACGGATAACGTCCTCTTTATAAAAGCCCTTAACATAGTTGAAGACTTATCACTTCCCCACTCAGACTTCTTTATTCAAGACTAAACATGCCTAATTCTTTCAACCCTTCCTCCTAGGTCAGGTTTTCTAAACATTTTATCTTTTTTTTTTTTGGCTCTCCTCTGGATGCTCTCTAATTTGTCCACACATTTCTTAAAGTGTGGCATGCAAAACTGGACACAGTACTCCAGATGAGGCCTCACCAATGCCAAATAGAGCAGTTATATATGATATGCCTGTTAATACACTCCAAAATGATATTAGCCTTTTTCAAAACTGCATCGCATTATTGGCTCATATTCAATTTGTGATCCACTATAACCCCATTAGATACAACTTCCCAGTTTGACAGCAGATCATTGATAACTACTCTCTGGGTACAGTTTTTCAACCAGTGGTGCACCCACCTTATAGTAATTTCATCTAGACCTACTTTCCCTAGTTTGCCTATGAGGATGCCACATGGAAATGTGTAAAAAGCCTTACTTAAATCAAGATATATCATGTCTACAGCTCACTCACCCCCATCCACTAGGCTAGTAACCCTGTTGAAGAAAGAATAAGGTTGGTTTTGCATGATTTGCCCTTGATAAATCCATGTTGGCTACTATTTATCACACTATTATCCAATGGGAACAAAGGAAAATATATAGATCTCAGAAGCCAGACATTGGGCAACACTGACTTGGCTTACCTGCCTGTGAAGGCACATGAGGGTGACTAAGAACTCTCCCCAACATGTGCCCCTGTGCAGGATCCCATGTAGGAGTTAATGGGCGTTATGTGCCTGCTATTTCAAGACTCCAAGCAGGTACTTGTGGGAGTTTAGGGGAAAGGAAGGGAGTGGATGGAGCCTTGCCTCTGCTACCCCAGCACACCGGCCAGTGGGGAGGTAGGTGGTGGCAGGGACCAGCAGCAAATAACTACTCCTCTGGAACAAGAGGAGACTAGGGATGGAAAAGTGCCATACTGAGGCACCATTCCTTCGTGGGGCTGCTCCTGGGTCAGTGCACCAACGAGCCACCCCACACACTGAGCTTGTAGCATAATCAACATTGAGTAGGTAGCAAATGGAAGTTAGTTTGAGAGAAAATTCCCCATTCCACAGGAAAGATCTGGAGTTCAACGTTCCACTTTCCCAATATCTGTGGAACACCCCCGGAGAGCAGTGAGCATACAGGGATTACAGAGGATTGAAGGTGAGTTCTGCCATAAGGAGCTGAGAGGAGAACTTTGACTGCTTTATCTGCAATGTGTTAATGAAAAGTGAACTCAAATAGACATTTCTATTAAGTATTCATGAAACATTAGAAGTTTATAAAAAGGAGGAAAAAGATTGCTGAACTGTATATATTTCATCATGCCATGAACACAGTAAAGCAAAACAAAGCAGTCTGAGTAAATATTTAACAGCAAAAGCTGAAATTGATCCTTTTAAACATCTGTGATAACAGACAAATAGATTGCAGTTTCCAAGTGGGAAATTTGCTGTGAATGTTATTAAGAAATAACAAACAAACAATCACATGATCCTTATGTTCACTTTTACAAGAATACCTTCAACACCTTCTGAAAAATTATATTAAATGAATTTGCTGGATACCTCGAATTATTTAACTGCAATGCGGCTCTCTCTGAGGACTCAGTTAAAGCTACTTCATCTAGCTACCTTTACATCCAAATGTCAGAATTAGCAAACTGATTTTGAAAATGCAACTGATCATCATCATTTTCTCTTTCAGACTTGTAGCCCAATTGTGATATGATCTTGAACTGAAACCCATAGCAATGGGGATGACCACTACATTTGTGTAGGAGTTATTTAATGAACAGATTTATCCACAGCTAATTTGTTCCAACACTTGGAATTTTATTTTTCCAGCAACAGCCCCAGAGACCAGAGCAACACAAAATTCTCTTCAAACAAATTAATGAGATCAAACAGTTCCTTGTTCCATACATTTAAATTACAATCATTTGAAAAGTCAATTATTGTGGGGTCTCTTTTCTCTTGGAGACCAGACTAGCTTCTTCTACATGGCAGTGATCACATAGAACGTCCTCTTAGGTTACAAGGATATTAGAAATTTTTCCTTTTTCAGACCTTTAAGTCTTCTTTCCTATACACCCAACACACAAAGCCAAATTCTATCCTCAGTTTCATCTCTGCAAGTTCACGGAGGTCAGTGAGGCTACATGGCAGTAACTGAAGGCACAATTTGGTTTACAGTGTGCGTGTTAGGCAGGATGTATGGACAACTTACAGTTTAAGGCACAGAATATTCAAAAGCTTTCTTGTCCTACTTGTTGCATCCTAGTCTGATCATAAAATTTGAGGCAGGTCTCACCTGTTAACTCTGCTGCTTGGACACCTGGGACAGCAGGCTGCTCTAGCTGAATCAATGAATCAACAGCACCTGAAAATATTTAGATTTGAGCTTCATTTTTCTAACGGTTTCTGAAGGGATATCTAAGAGCACAGACTTCTTCTTTTATGCTCTTGCCTAACCATACACATAATCTGCTGTTCTCATTCATCTGCTTGAGATCACCATGGAAAGTGACAATGCCTCATTTCTCTAGCCTAAACTTGAAAGCCTACCACTGAGCATAGTGAATCTGGAAGGCACTAACTCAGATACCTGAAACTAACCAAAGATGCAAATTCAAAGTCTATCTGCACCATAGCAACTTTCATGCTACAAGAACAAATAGTTCACAAAGCCGTAGGCAACTTTTTCACTGGAACAGCAGCAATGGCAACTGGCGGGTGTGAATGGAAATTGTTGCTTTTAACATTCCTTTACTTATACAATATGCCACAAGGATTATAAAACCCACAAGTCTGCTGAAAAAAGGTATCACATGCTGATTTGGTAGTGTTGCTAGAATGAGCCAAATCTCCCACAGATTTCACACTTATAAATAGGATAGAATGTCTTGCCAGGATTGGACACTTCTATAGCAAAACCAGGCTGAAAAATGAATCCTCAGGGTTCACAGTAATCACTTTTGTAATTACCCTCAGAGAATGTGGCGACTGTGCATTCCAACACAGTCCACATCCTGACCAAGAGGGGACGGCTTAGTGTGTCAACGTCTGCTCTTAAATATCTCAGTTCCCTGGAATCACAGGCTGGAATCCTGGCATGGCTGGCTCATCCCTTCATCTTTCCAAAGAAGATAAACTGAGTACCTACAAGCTTAGGGGTGTTTTGAATGAGAATTTAAGAGTTGAGGTTCTGACTGCTCTGCTTGGACATGAAAGATTTCATGACACTTTTCATAAGGGGAATGTTTTTCTTTATGTAAGTTTCCCCTCCTCCTCCTTTTGGGTAACATGCAATTAACTGTTTAGCTGCCAGCATCCACTGCAGAGGTGGCTGCAGTTCACTGGCATTGTATAACAATAGTTTATGAAGAATGATGGCTTTACTTCCGAGTAAAGAGCATTATGTAAATGTAAAATACTGCAACTTCCAATTCACGATTAGTTACTGACAAAGTCTAGCTCTCCCTATCTGCCCACTGGCCAATACTGTTATTAGGTCAGGCCAGCCACCTTGTGATAAGGATCTATGATCCAAGTAGAGAGATCTGGATTTGATTCAACTCTCCATCACTTCCCAGGCTGCAAAGCCTGGGAACCTTTCAAAGGTACACGGAGCCTCGGAGTTTCACAGTATACATAAAACAGTTCACAGGATCGAAAAAGGAAATAAACCATTGTCCCTAGAAACAAGATTACACACTGCCAGCATTATACCACCTCTCTGGTACGGAACCAGCCCTGATAAACATGTACTCCACGGTACCAAATGCTACAGAAGAGATTCCCAAAGCAGCTTCAATACCGCTTTTGATTTAGCTGATTGTCTTACAATCTCTACAATAGCATGTTTATCTGAACAGAACAGAACAGAACTTGGTTCCTTTAAGGCGTTTCCCTAACATCAATGTGACACTTAAAAGCAGAAGGAAATCTAGAAAAGCTTTATCTTTGGCCACACCAGATAAAACCCATAAGGGAGTCCATCTCTGGAGCCACTTCTAATTCCCATAACATTCAAAGAAGACATTCAAGGGCACCCACCGTGTTGTACTTTCTAGTAGAAAACTTTTAGCTTCCTCTGAATTTCAGGCATTGGAGTTTCTTTTTAGCAGGCGAGTTTGTATTGCCAAAGAATCTGAGCCAATTCTAAACTATCACCGGACCAAGAGAAGATCCCTTCCAGTTACGGTAGAAAACATCCGGAAAATTAAACTTTTTAAATTTTGTTTTCAGTGGATGTGTTCACTGACTTTCATTTTCATTCATCAATCATTATTTTTTTTATTATTATTGGCATGGTACCATGAGAGGGTAAACAAAATGGGATTTTCCAGTATGAAATTTTCAAACAGCTTCAAGGGAGCCTCCAAATGTACTTCCCCACTTTGCCACAGGCAACTGAATAGGGGTCTCACCCAACTCCCCTTTAAGTAAGCAGGAATCTCTCCATTGACATCAGTGGAATTGGATCAAGTCAGAGTCTACAAACAGGAACATGAAAAACATCCACATCTGCATTCACACATTGTTGTTTGGGGAAAGGAAAATAGGTGTACAAAGCCAGAGGACAGAGCAGAAAAGATGACACTAAGTAGAAAAAGGAGCTGACACAAAGTCCTGACACAAGTTTTCAGAAAAAAAGTATTTGATCTAAAGGAGAATATGTAGTGTTGTTGTAGCCATGACGGTCCCCGGATATTTAGAGAGACAAGGTGGGTGAGGTAACATAACTGAAAGCTTAAATTTAAAATCTAAATAATGGCAAAATCAACAGAAGAATACTGTTTGCCAGAAGGCCAACAGAGAGGAGGTAAGGTAAAGCTTAAACTTTACAGAAGTTGATCTAATAAAAGATATTACCTCACCCACCTTTTCTCTCTAAAAGAGAATACTTATTCCTGAATTTCTCTCTCAGATGGTGTTATTTACTGTCTGTTGAGCACTGACCATGTGTTCATACAGTACAAAACATCTTCCTTACCACCTCTCTGTTGGCCTTCTAGCAAACAGTATTCTTCTGTTGATTTTGCCACTATTTAGCTTTTTTATTTTCACAATCTGACTCTGTGTACAACACCAGGACTGCGTACAGATGTGCACGCAAGCCAGGTAACAGAATCATATTCAATTTCATGTCCAGTTGAAAAGGAATGCTTCTATTGAAAACATCATCATATGGTAAATTTGCCATTTCAGAATCTGTAAGGCAGGTTCCCCAAGCCATATGTCTATCCCCCAAATAAACTTCCACAATACTAAAGAAATATTTTTGTGAAAAGCTGTCATAGAAAATATTTTCTTTAATTCCATAAAGGCACCTATCAGGTCAACTATAGCTAAAGAGTCTGTCATTGTTTCCGTTATGAAGCTTCTAGTTATAAAATCTAGCTATAAAAATTTGTGCCAAGATTAAACTTGGCACATGAGTTCTCTGAGCAGAAGTTAGCAACCAAATTCACTTAATTACTGTTAAATCATGAGTGCAAAAGTTTCTGGTTTTGATATTTTGTTTTCCTGCAACTTAAATCAATGATTCATAAAACGAAATATTTCAAACCATGAGCTTGATTTTGATATAACTCCACTGACCTTCACAAAGTTCTATTCCTGATTTACATTAATGAGAGACCAGAGTTAGCCTCATTCTGAAAGACTGGAGCCTACTCAGTTTTGGTGTATTCTCCCACCCACCAACCACCTTTTAAATAAAAACATTAGATCAGCCTAATATTTAATTCCAGCTTCTGGATATCTGGATAGTATCATTTTTCTCTGTAGAACTGATATGTGCAAGATTGGATACACATCTGGTGTATGCAGCCAGTTCAGGTGCTCACGATGGGAGTATGCTCAATTTTATAGGTGTAGTTTTGAACACAAATATGGGAGAGACGGTCTTTTAGACAGGCTGTAAATATAGCCCTAAAACAATTAAGTAGGATCACAGACTGCCCTTGATTCACTTTGATATCACCTGGAAGTTTATGCTAATTTGATGCTGCAACAAAGGGAGCTGCAAGTGTTGACGGAGAGCAGAAGTCTTTCTTTAGTTTTTCTTGGAAAAGATGTTACTGAACATGAACAATAGCTACTTTGCATCTAAACTTTTCTATATACCAAACTGAGTGCTGATGAGGGAGTTACTTGGATTGAAAAGCATCATTCAAAACCTCCTTTTAAGTTAAAACCAAGTGGAGTTTATATTAAAGTCTTGGAAGAACATTGGCACCCAGTATATTTAAAAGCCTTGAATATTTTATAAAGGGGAACTGCCTCTTTTATGAAACATAATGCACAGCTCAGGATCTGATCTCCTAAAGCTAAAAAACCCCCAAACTTTAAACACACAAATTTTATTTTTCAAAAACAAAATGCCATTATTAGTATTTTTCTGATTTTTCTCTCCCCTTCCTCTCTCACAAGTTTGGAGCCAAATTTAGGAATAGGAATAGATGGCCAGGCTCCTCAGTCTACTTGCCCATACTTCCTCTAGCTAGCCCGTGAATCTCATATTGGAAGAATTGTGAGGCACAAACACCAGTGCTCATTCTGCAAAGCCAATGCACTTAACGTATCACTTTGCATCCCTTTCAGACCAAATGACCCACAAGTGGTATATGGTTAGAGAAATTCCTCTCTATTAAATTGCCTCCAAAGAGGCAGTAATCTTTTGTCTCCATACAGATATTTTTAGACAGTAATCCCTCTAGCTTTTAAGGACTTCAACGTGGCTTCTGGAGCAGGGGTGGGCAAACTACAGCCTGCGGGCCGCTTCCGGCCAGTCAGACGTTTTTATTTGGCCCTCAAGCTCCCACCAGAAAGTGGGGTCGGGGGCTTGCCCCACTCTGCTCGCCCGGCACCCCCCAGCCCCCGACTGACAAATCCCTTGATGAGCACCATCTTCTGGTACACAGAGCCACACTGTGCAGGTGCGCCTTCACCGCGCTCTTTCCCGGATCGGAACCCCACCCCTACATGGCAACCCCCCCCCAAGAAGCAGTGCACCCAATCCCCTCCTGGTCTCCTACAGCCCCCCCACCTCGAAAATCTTGAAACCGCCCAGCGGCTGCACCCGTCCCAGCTAGGGTGCCATCTTGGTGTCACTGCCAGCAGGACCCTTAGGAATCCCTGATACCACCCATGTAGAGCCCCTCCACGCACCACACCCCATGAACCTGCCCTCCCGCCACCTCGGTAACATCCCTTATAGAGCCCCCCCATGCTACACTCCATAGAGTCCCCCTCCCCCACCGGGCATTCATGGGCCGTCATACAATTTCCAAACCCAGATGCAGCCCTCAGGCCAAAAAGTTTGTCCACCCCTGTGCTAGAGTCTCAGAGGATAAGAATCTCATCCCCCTTATAGACAATTTAACTGGCTAATTGAGGATTCCCTCTGCATTATTACAAAAGCAAACAATCACAGTGTGGATCTGGGCCCCATCACGCTATGTGCTATATGAACATACTACAAACGCAGTCCCTGATCCCACATCAGAATCAGATAGTACAGTCCCCTGCGTCCGTACAGTATCATCAACTACAACTCTCCAAGAGCACAGTTCTGACCAACTAGGTTTTAAGTTAAGAGTCATTTTTTCCTGTTTGGATACCAAGAACAAAAAAGAAAAATTCTTTGATTATTCTCCTGAATTTCTTCCCTTCTCAGAATGTACTCACTCATCTAGCACATGTAAACACCTTCTTTAGGAGCACTGTTTGTCACTATCACATTTCAGTCCTCGCCTTTCCTAGCTCATTTTGATCCATACTTTCTTGGTGCTACAAAGTGTTATCAATAACCCTATAATAAACACGCAGACTACTGTTCCATCCCCAGACCTCCCCAAAATCTCCATGGGTCTGAAACAACAAAGAAATCAACCATTTTCCCTTTAGCCAAAAATACATACAGCACTCAACTAACGCTAGGAAAATGAAGTGCAAAAGGGGAAGATGACCCTCTTTACCCTTCAGATTTGTTTTTGCTTATTTAATTAGACAATTCTATGATGCCCATTGCTACAATACCTATAGCAGCTCTAATACCATTACATTAATGAGCCTTTGCATATAGTTATGTGCCTACATGATCAGCAACAAGCCCACTGCCCTCCCATGGTTTGGAAGACAGTAAAATACCACCACTGACCTGACAAAGTGAATCAAGGGCTGAGTAAGTTTGTGTTTCTAGTCACACTTATCTCTTCCATACCTGCCATCTCAACCACTGAGAAGAAGTAACTAGTCATCTAAAACATAGGTGGAAAGTCCCCACTTTTCTCTGCAACTTCATGCCCTTAAACTGCTGCAGGATCTAACTTAGACCAGGTTAAAAGCTCAATACTACAGAAATCTCATGTCCTCTCTGTTTTCCCCAGTGACTCCTCATAAGATATTTGCTAATCACATTTAGTGCTAACAGTACAGACTCCATGATGCACAGGTACGCAAGGATGAGGCTGCGCTTGCCCTCACAGTAATGGAGAGAAGATGCAGCTGGGCAGATTGGATCCTGGTTTCAGAGTCCCCTTCTGCTGGAAGGCACTTTCTGGCCAGGGACCAGGCTGATGTCCCAGATGTGAAGACCAGCATAGTTTGGTTTGGGCCTTGGTTTTCTCCTCAGACTGTCACTGGCCTTCTGAGGAGTCTCGTCTTGTGTTGTGAACTGTAGGACAACTTCTTTGTATCACATTCACTGTCCTTCAGTGAAATCACTGCACATTTCTCCTCTTCGCATGGGATCACGATGGAAGCTGCCTTTCTCTACCTTTGGGCAGACAGCATCAATAGTTTAGGTCCATGGGACTGTGCATCCAGATCCCAGTCTCACCCTCATTTATTTCATCTTTGGGTGCAGAAATGCAAGGAAGAGCTTACTCTCTCACTGTCTGTATATCGGACTTGCCAATGGTAGACCCAGAAATGCTCACAACGTGCAACAGCCTCTCTATGTCCAGGGATCACTAACAGTATGGGCTAACTGGGAAAGTCAGAGCAATGTAATAATAATACTGAGCATTCATATCCTGGTGCCATGCACATACCAGAGGCTACTCCATGTGATCTGATACAGGACAATAAAAGTTGCTTCTGTGGAATTCTATTGTGTCTGTTCCCAAACCTCAACAGGTGAAAAGGGTATTTTACAGAGATGAGGAAATGTACACTTAGAAGGGGGGAAATATTAAAAATCATAACTTTTCTAAACTAAACTTTCACCTGAAAATCCCCTTGTTTCCCTGTGTGGCCCCTCTGCTCAACAGCTGGTGACCATGGAAGGATGTGGGATTTTCCTGCTGCCTGTGGTGAACTGCACTTTTAGCAGGAAAAATCAAACAAGCAGCTGGCTGGCTTGCAGTTTGCTTCTCTTTCAAGCCTTGCATTGTTCTGTATAAAACAGTAATCTTGGAAAACAGAGTGAGGCTTGGGGACTGCCCAAATGGTTCGATAAATACTAGCTTGAGGCAAACTCTTCTCTGCGTGGTTCTTTTAAAAAAAAATTTAGTTAATTCATTTACCTACATTATTTCATTACACTGATGTAGAAGTTACAACCTGCTGCTGAATTCAGCATGGCTCATGCTGGAGAAAGGGTGGTGTCTTACTGCGTAGATTAGGTGTGGTGCACTTTGGAATATATATGGTCACACTACTCAGAGAGGTTTCAGAGTAGCAGCCGTATTAGTCTGTATTCGCAAAAAGAAAAGGCGTACTTGTGGCACCTTAGAGACTAACAAACTTATCTGAGCATAAGCTTTCGTGAGCTACAGCTCACTTCGTCAGATGAGAGAGATCAAGGGGCAATAAAATGGCTGTTGGAGTACCATAGCATACCATCTTACAAATGGATTGAAACTGATCTGACAGTCTGAAAGGAGTATACCTAATTTTACTTTATGGTAGACTGCAGAATCAAACTACTTAACTTTAAAACTGAATTTCAAGAGTTTGTTTGTTTTTGTCTGTACTAAGACAACACTATGTAAATTTCACTAGAGGTGTCTTCTTTTAAAAAGAAAGACTCAAACTGCAGCATAAGAATATTTGACAAGGATTGTCACTTACTTTAGACTATTAACAGTAGCATTAATTCTTTGTATTATCAGAGCTCCAAGGAACCCCAATCATGAACCAGGACCACGCTGCGCTAATAGTCCCTGCCCCAAAGAGTTTATAATCTAAGTATACGACAAGAGACAGCAGATGGATACAGACAGATGGGAATACAGGAAAACAATTAGACTACTCTTATACAAACTCTAGTTAAGATCCCAGAGACACCCTAAAAGATTGGTTCTTTCTGAGATGCACATAAATGGTCTGTGTGTGATAGTATATGTCTAATGTGTATATGCAATTCCCAGTACTGCACATAAAAATCAGGTTACTGAATGCATTTATGGCTGAAGAGATATTTAATTGGCCATATGAAGGGTGAAGTACTGGCTCTATATATGCAATTGTGATAACTCTACACAGAAACAGGGTTCACAACGTCTAGACAAACTTGTTCCCATGCACTCCTCTTGTCTGCACCAGCTTGTAATGGCACTAGACCCGGTGCCTTCAGCACCTTTCCATGCCTAGCATGGCCCCTACACCACGGGGTGAGGCAGGAGGGGCTGATGTAGGGACAACTATTCAGATTTTATACCAGCTGAAAATTTCCTTGGACTTGGGGAATCCTCAGCTGTCCATTGAGGGCAGATTTAAATCCCTTTATGCTGATCTAGTAGCTCAAAAGGACTTTTTCAGGGAGAGAATTTGACCCCAAATGTGTTCAGTTTTTGCATGTTTTTTTCTCCATGCAAAGGAAGGTTCAGCTAAAAAGCTGCATAAGTTTAAAACTGCATGAATATATTTAGAGTTGGATTTTCAAAAGTGCTCAGCATTGATCTAACCTTGCTCCTGTCTGAACAGAGCTAAGCGCTTCTGAAGATCCACCCCTAAGCACTAAGTGAGTCTCTGGGATAATTGCTTCTTAAAAGGGAATGCTCTGTATTAAAGTGCTATATGCAATGGGAGCGTGTATGCTATATTTTTATTAAACAAAGCACAAAGTTTTAGAGCTATGTGGATCTCAGCAGTTTGCCCAGGTTCCTATCAACATTCTCTTGGTTTTGATCCATATGGATTTTCACAGTTGAGTTTTGCTTTGAGTTTCTGATTTGAATAAAGAAATCTTTGCCAAAACCACATGACTCCAAAACCCCATGGAACCATGAATTTGGCACTCTTTTGAGATGGAAGCTGTAAATTGTGCCCAGGTTCACTTGAAACAGGGTCACAGGCCTTTCAGTTATGAAACACAGAAAAACTTCCAGCAAACAAGGTCAGAAGTTTGAGTTCCTAAGAAGTGAAAACCATGTGAGTTTTGCTTTGTTTGGAGTTTTTGCACAGCTCTAGTATTTTTCTTTAGCCTGAGTATTCCTCAGATATACACATACTGCATGGCTAGACAAAAGGAACAAGCCTACACATTCTTGAAGTAATTCTGGTTTTCTACTTTACAAGTTTCAGTGAAAATGGGATTTAGCTCCATCTTGCTAGTTCTAATACAGCCTATGCCCTGTTAACGAAGGTCACATCTCCAGTTGGTGGTACTCAGCCTTGATGGCTTTACATGCCACAATTACAAGATAAAGATATGCATGTTTTAATTGAAAACTAGAAAACCACAAAGTATGTTATAAATCACACACTAGCTAAGAGCAGCAAATGTCTTGTTAAAAAGCCACATGTGACTCTGAGCTGCCAAGCATTAAATCTTTTGCATATGGTTCTTAACAAACCACATGAAACTTTTAGAAAACAGAGAAGTGTGGAAAATTATTTCAGGTTTCAAAATAGACACAGGCATAAAGAAAACACATATTTGTGAAGAAGCTAAAAAGATCAGAGAGTAAGGAAGGAAAACAATGCAGAATCCACACCTGGGTAAGCCAGAAATGTGAAGGTACAGCTGAATTAAAGAGGGGAGGGCGCGGTGTCTACAAGCCAAACCTGAAGTCAAATAAGTGGGGAGCAGATTCTAACACCGCACATAAATGAATAAGCTCACCACCATCATTGCACAGCCAGCAAAATAATGGCAGCCTAATCTCATTGAATTGAATTGCCATTATTCATAGATAAAAAAGGCTAAACTGACCTAGGCTTTAATCGGGATTTTGAACTTCAGCTGAGCTCAGAAGGGAACCATAATACAAGGAAGCACACATCAGATATATCTGACCTGTCATAGAGTTTTCAGATGTACACAGTTGCTCTCTCAGCTTTTCCACATCGTCTGGATGAACCTGCTCATAGAGCGTGCTGCCAAACCACTCTGACTGTGGCTGGTTCAGCACTGGAGTAACGGAATCCGATACGTAGATGACTCTCCCGGTCTCAGCTGCAACTACAAACAGGAACCCATCTGCAGCCTCAAGGATAAGATGTTTCAGTTCCTTGCAAAGACAGGATTTAATTAGAAGGCCACCAAGAAGAGAGAATTAAAGAATACATCTGTCACCCTCAACTCAACACTTTTTTGTGATTTGAATGGCTGGTCAAATAATAAGTGAACCACATTTTCAATGTGGTACTGATATAACAATGCATCCAATTTTGCAATGAAACAAAAATTGTTAATCTTAGTAATTACAACAACAATATCTTTTATCTGATGAGCTCAATGCAGTTTAGAAAAATTAACTAAGCCTCGTAACTCCCCTCTGAAGTGGGTATCATAAAGAAAGGCACAGACAGGGGAAATGACATGCTAAAGATAATACTGCAATTCCATCCTTATTGAAATGTTCTATAGAATTTAACAGAGATAAAATAAACAGGATTCTTTTGAAGTGTAATATGATCTTTTAGCTATTATTCAAATCTGTAAAATCTCATAAGGAATGATATTCTTTTAATAGTTTTTTTTTAAATTTTTCAATAGAAATCTATAGCAAAGACATAATAAAAAAATTACTGAAAGATTATTAATCTGTATTAAATTCTGTAGAACTTTTCCACATAGGAAAGGAGGGTCACTACTGACCTTTTCCATTCCCTGAATCATTTGAATGCTAAGGGCCAGTTTCCAAACAGCCTCTTTTTATGCACAGAATTCAGTGTTCCTGTTAAAGAGCACCTACCTTTTTTGTGTGCATAATGCTCACTGTTGCATGCACAACCTGGGCAGTTAGTCACCCAACAGCTTGACCAGTGTGTACAATTTGTTCTTTGCACATATCAAAAAAAAATGTATAGCAATTTTGGTGGAAGCAATCAGTTGTGCAAAAATGGTTGATGAGGAGTGAAAAACATGGCCCTATCTTTTATTTCTGTTTACTCAGACTCCCTTAACACCCACCCAAATCTGTTGCAACTGAAACATGTATAGCAACAAACGAGGTTTCTCAAGCCAGTCTCTTTCACTGTCCACTTTTTGTTTTGATTAAATATTTTCGTCTCTTAAATAAGGGTCTCCAAGTGCTGCTGCTTCAAACTTTTGAGACTATTACTTACCATGGAGACAGGGTGCCTAAACAATGCATGTCTGTGCTAGACCCTGCTGCCCACCCACTGTACATCTCACATTTAATATCACACATTGACCTACAATGGAGCTTAGATAGCAAGATACAGTTTAGGGACATTCCAGCTCCATTGTGGGTTGGAGTGCACAAAATTGAACAGAAGGTGGATGGTCCTGGGTGATAAGGAAGAGATCCTAGTCTGGTAAACTGATACCATTGCCTTAAAGAGCTGTAACTGCTATCAGAAATACTGCTAATAAACTACATGCTTCTGCTGACATGTATCTTATTTTTCACCCAGTGTCAGTGTATCCATTTCTGAAACACCAACTAAAAACAGAATGATTTTGTTAAAATAGCCCACCTCCCTCTATATTAGCTGCAATTTCTGGAGGATTTATGACCCCATTTTAAATCCAATATTAACACAGTTGGAAATAGAAAAAAATGTGTGAGCCATTCTGTAAGTCTCAAAACAAAAAATAAAAAATGATACAATGAAAAGTGACTAGTCTGCCCTAAAGAAGAGTAACAAGGTGGGTGAGGTGATATATTTTATTGGACCAACTTCTGTTGGTGAGAGAGAGAGACAAGCTTTCAAGCTTACACAGAAGTAAGATGACGAGTCAAGTGACAACATTTGCTGTCTCCCAGAAGCAAATTTAGAGAGACCTAAGATAAAAGTATGACATTACACTCCATATTCTTTATGAAAATATGCTTATGATAAGAAGAAGACACAACTGAGATGTACCTTATGCAAGATGGGTCTTGTAAGGTATCATTGGAAAGGTTATAATTTACAGAATGTGATTATCCAATGTATATGCCTGTAGCATTTCTGTATCTGAAGTTAGGAATATTGACTATGTATCTGTATTTCAACTATGCTACTTTGGGGGATGCCCACTGCTAACACTTCAGGTACAACAATGGAAAAGCCAGACAGGGCGGATGGCCCATCAGCGAGGACAATGGACTGTGAAAAGGCTTGGTTTTCCTGCGGGGCTCCATATTGCCAATGACTCATGGATGCTGTGATACTAGAGAGTCAGGTGGTCTGTCATCTGATACTAAACATTACCTGAGAGTCCTCGTAACTTTCCACTGGGGGGGGGGGTCAAGTTTGGGAAACAAAGGATTCCCACCTTATGAAAATCCTATTTAAGGGTGGGGAGGAAAGCAAACGGGACTCCTCCTCTCCACGGCCTGTCTGCCCAAGAAGAAAGACTGCTAAAGCCAACCGAAGGGAAGGCCAAGGGGGAGTCCAGACTGAGACAGGGGTCCAGTCTGAAAAGAAATATAACTGGAACTCTGAACCACAAACTTTGTAACCTGCCTAAAAGAACATTTAAGGTGAGAATTTACATTTTGTAACCTGTTTAAATATATTGAGCTTAGCTTGCGCATTTTGCTCTACTTGGTCAGTAATCTGCTTTGTTCTGTTACCTCTTATATTCACTTAAAATTCACCTTTTTTAGTTAATAAAGATATTGCTTGTTTATAATATAACCCAGTTTATGTTATTTTTAATTGAGTGGGGGGAGAATATCTCCCTCCACATTGAGGGAGGGAGAGAATTTCATAAAACTTTTGGGTTTGTCCCCCTTAAAGGGAATGGGCACCAGAGCGTTGGGGCAAGCCCTTAAGGCTGAATCTTTCCAGAGCGGATCTCTGTCTCTCTGTCCAGCTGGGTGTGGCCCTGCCGTGTACTTGCCTGGAAGAGGCTTGTGAACCTAACCCAGCAAGACCAGGTAAAGGGGACCCAGGCTGACTCAGTGGCACCCCAGCACATCAGGTGACACCTCAAAGGAGCCAAACCCATCATAAAAAGTACATAGAGATATAAGCATTGCAAGCTCAGCAGCTGCTGGTATTTGTCTAACAGAAATATATATTGCTTCAAGCCATTCTTTACATATGTAAGAACTTTACTGTTAAGAGCAAAAGTGCGTCAGTTACAGCCCTCTGGGTTCAAAAGTACCAGCAGGCATGAGGAGTTTCCAGTGGATAAGACTGAACCTGGGCTCCCTTGAAATACCAGTTACATCTTCTTCCTTATAGCCGAAAGAAAACTAAAGAGGAGTTTCATAAGTTCAGATCCAAGCTCTCCAGTTCTGAGTTTTTACAGATGGGGGCTAGCCATATAGTTCAGATCCAAATCTGAATTTTCTCTAAATCTGTCTGTGCTCACACCTGGGATTGTGTGCCTCTAATCAATGAAGCAAGGAAAACATAATGTGAAGAACCTACTGACCTCTCTATCCCACCTCTCAAAATAATAGGATTATTTAGTCCGAAAGAAATAACATTTATGAAGCAACTACCTGTTCCGTTAGGAAAGAAGGCTTATATGCCCCGTCAGTAGATTTATTTCCAGTGCCCCTCATAGACTTCATGTGCGAAACAGCCATACGCAGAATTGTCAGCTTGTCAGGTTTACGGGCCAATGCACTGCAGGTGGGCACCATGTCCGACAGCTCAGTGATATACTGTGTCATCTTATTTCTCCTGCGTCTTTCAATTTCACTATGATTCTCTCTAAACATTTAAAGAAAGATCAAGCCAACAGAAAAAGCAAAGACAAGATCAGTATAGGAATTTTCATTTGGTATTATAAATAATAATAATAATACTTTGCACTTGTGTAGCATCTTTCATCCAAGGTGATCAAAGCGCTTTACAGAGGTAAGCATTATTATTCCCCATTTTACAGGTGGGGAAACTGAGGCACATGATGGTTAAATATGACTTGCCCAAGGTCACATAGTAAGTCAGTGGCAGAGCAGAGAAAAGAATCCAGATTTCTAAACTGCCAGTTCCTGGCTCTAATCCCCTAGAAATTCTACCTCAGTTGGTTTAGAGCAGCAGATAGAAAAAGGAACGTGAGGTGCTCAGGGCTGTCAACTCCGGGGGAAATCCCACCTTTCAAGAGATGCTCTGTACCTCCTAGCATAAGGCCCTTAGTGAGGAGTTCCTTGTATTAACATAGAACCTGATCCAGCTCCTGATTAAATCAATGGGAGCCTCTCAATGGATTTCAGGTTCACAGTAAGCAACAGCTCTGACTAACATTTTGTAATGGCGATATAGACCGCAATCTTGTAATCCTAGTAGCAGACCTCAACCTCTATGCTGCTGCCCGCCCCTAAAATCTCAATAAGATTATGTATGGATGCAAGGATCAGATTGCAAGATTGGTACTATATTTTATATAACAAGTAAAATCAATATCTAAACCAAATATTAAAGGTAAAGTAGGTCCTGATTTGCCAGACACTGAACAGGTAATTATATAAGAGAAAATAACTATGACAATATTCAACCCTAATATAGTGCTTTTTATCTTCAATGAGACTTACACAGGTACTAGAGCATCTTCATAATAACCCTGTTTCACAGAGGTTAAATAACTTGACTATAGCTACAAAGGAAGTCTGAGGTAGCCAAAGAAAGCTAGAGCTGGGATTAGAACTCCTGAGTTCCTGAATACCAATACTGTGCTCAAAAAATATTCAAAAGAAAACATTATCAGAAGCTTTGGTTTTACTTTATGTCTTCAATGAGTGACAACATTTATAATTATAAAAGGCCACATCTTAAAGTTTTTACTCAGTCAAAACTGTCATTAAAGTTCTTTGGAATTTTATCTGATAAATAATCGAGTTAAAATTTGTGTAAAGACTTCAGGATTTAGGGTGTGATTTTCAAAGAGGTCTAACAGAGTTAGATGTATAATTTCCATTCTTTGAAAACCCCAGCCTTAGCCTACAGACATTAATTTTCATGGCAAAACACTGCACTCAGTCCACCTATCAAATTATGAAAAACAGTACGCAGTAAATTAATTTTTTCCCTCCACTTCACACTTCCCAATACCCTACAACAAGGGGGATCACTGACTCATTTAAATTTGATTTCCGAAGTTCTCAGCACATAACAATAAATATATTACTGAGTTGGCCAGTTGCAGTTCAGGGTTTTTCAATTACCAGCTGTCAATACTGTATATAAATTAGGATCTGTGGGCCAGATCCTCAGCTAGTGCAAATCAAATAGCTCTATCAAAGTCAATGGAGTTGAACCAATTTACATCAGCTGAGGAACTGACCTACTGAACCCAGAAAACTACACTGCATCATAGAGGTGCATTTCTTTATTTTCTGACATGGCACCAGCATACTGTACCTGTAAAGCGGTAGCTACCTACAAGCATGCCCAGGACAGGTGCTTGCCACTTCTGATGTCAAAGCAGCTTCTTCCACTGATTTCAATGAGCTGTGTATGGAGTTTTCTTGTAGGATAACTGATTGATCCAACAAGATGTGAAATTGCAGATTACCACACAGAGAATCCAGTAACGTTGATAGGTACAACATGCAGTATTGGAAGAGATTTATTTATTCTGAATTTAGCATAACTCAGGGCTGAATAATTAGGGAGTGAGACTTGTAGAAGTGGACTAAGCAAAGATCAGAATACTTTTCGCCCACTTTTCACAACTAAGCTTTTTTTAAAATTTAGGGTCGGTATCCCAGTTGCAATATGTATCTCTTTGAAATACTCTAGCAAATAAGCAAGATTATAGAACACCTAGAAGAGTTCGAGTGCATTGGCTTGTGTTGATTTAGAAGATGCATCATATGTGCAGGGTATCATATGTAGGTATTACATGTTGGAGTCACTGTAACAGAATCAACACATTTTAGAGTTCTGTCTCCACATTCACAATTCCCACTGATATCAATAAGGAACTTATAAGTAACACTACATTTCAGTCACAGGTATTTTTAGGAAAAGTCATGGACAGGTCACAGTACTCCTTTTCTTTGGGCAGTAAACAAAAATTCACGGCCCGGGACCTGTCCATGACTTGTACTATATACCCCTAAATAAAACTTGGGCCAGGGAGCTGCAGGTACTCTGGGGCTTGGCCCAGGACCCCCACTGATGCTGTGGGGGAGGCGGGCAGCAGCGCACGGCCCGGGACGCCTGCTGGTTTGGGAGGCGGAGGGGGAGTGGACTGCAGCAGGACCCCGTTGGTGCTGGAGGAAGGGTTGGCGGGGCTCGCAGGCTCCCTACCTGGCTCCACATGTCTCTGCAGCTCCTAGAGGAAGGGGTGGCTAGGGGCTCTCACCACAAGTGCCAGCTCCACAGCTCCTGTTGGCCAGGAACCACAGCCAATGGGAGCTTCAGGGGCAGCACCTGCGGGCCTGGCAGTGCGCGGAGCCCTCTGGTCCCTCTGCCTAAGTGCTGCAGGGACATGCTGGTGGGAGCTGGAGACCCCCTCCTCCCCCCGCCCCAGTAAGCGCTGCCCCATATCTCCACCTCCTGTCCCAACCGCCTTCCACACACCCAAACTGCTGCTGCTGGCCTGAGCCACAGGCCACTGCAGAAGTCACGAAAGTTACAGAATCCGTGAGTTCCATAACAGATACGCAGTCTTACTTTAGGAGTAAAGCATTAATGAGTATACAATTCAAACAAGTGTACTGCAATGTCAGCCCTTAATGGTTCAATAAATTACAACCTCTCTTTTGTTAAGGTTACCGTATACTTTGTTTATCACATTCTTCCTAATGAAGGACCTGTTTCAGATTCTCAGCTGTCTGTGAGTGAGATGGTGTAGCCGTGTTGATCCCAGGATACTAGAGAGAGATTAGATATGAGAGCGTAAACTGTGTAAACTCGAAAGCTTGTCTCTCTGACCAACAGAAGTCGGTCCAATAAAAGATGTTACCTCACCCACCTTGTGTCTCTAATATCCTGGGACCGACATTGCTACAACCACACTGCATAGTTAAAAACAATCACATTCAGAGTAACCAATGGACAACAGGACCATTGCTGCATGGAAACAATGACAAAAATCCAACATTCCATATTATTTTAAAACTTTAAAACTATTACATTAATCCATAGATCAGTAAAGGGCCTGCCAAAGAAATAAATCTGACACTGACCTGGAACTCACTAAAGTTGAGCTTAGTAGATAGCAAGAAGGAACACAGACCCTTTTATAAAAGGGTCTGATCCTGGAAACTTGCATTCATGAACAAGTTTAGAAGATGGAGTCCTGGATTTAGAATCCCTAACTGGTTTTTAAAGAATGTTTTTGAGGATTAAAATCTGGTCATAAGGGGCTGATCCAAAGTCCCCAAAGTCAATAGTAAGTGGGAAGTCTCCTATTGACTTTAATGGGCTTTGGATCAGGCTCTAGATAAGTGAACCTTACCAATTTGTGATCAGTCAGAATGTTATCATATAAAATAAAAGGGGCAAAACGTATGTGATTTTCCTTGTTCCTACCTGGCCATCCTCCCTGAATCAACAGTACTTTGATATTCTTCCCACCTAGAAACAAAATAACCAGCTCTCTAAGCTAAGGTTCACAGACTGAGAATTTTTGGATATGACTATCCCCCTTCTTTTCTCTCAGCAGAGGATCTCTACAGAACACGCCTACCTTGCAAATTTTTCCTTATCACCAGAGATCTGATCATCATCATACCTGTAAACAAAATATGGTAAGTAAATTCAAAAGGCTTATGCAAAACTAGAAAGTCAATACAAAGCAGACGGTGAAGACAACACTTGCAATTGCAAACTATTACAAATTACACCAAGAGAAGCATGATATGGGAATGATGGAACAGAAAGGAAAAGGGGACTCTGGTGAAACTTTTTGAATGACCAGGAACCAGTTGTTAAAAACTCTCTCTTTTTGTGTATTAATATATACATATTATATAATTATTAATATATTAATTATATATATATATAATTATATATATATAATATATATATAATATATAATAAAATAATAATTATATTATAATATATATAATAAAAAAAGGTCAAAATATGACCCAGTGGTTTCACTTAAAATATTAGAGCCTTTTTGTATATTGCTTGAGGAAGTTGTACAAAGTGCCATTAGTCTGTTACTAATAGTAACCCATGAAATATTCCTGGTTGCACAGCTGTAGTAGGGACATCTTCAGCAGGCTGCATTCACTAGTTATGGCACTCAGTAGAGGGCAGTGATGACATATAAATTGTGGAAAGACAGAGACATCCAAACACAGTTCATTATTTTATGGTCATCTTAGTAAAAAAGGTTTAATACACACACTGTATTGTCTCTAAATAGCGTATGCTATTAGATGGAAACAAAGTAATATGTTGCACTTTCCCTCAAAAGAGTACAGAGTTAAGGTGCTAGAGCACTAAAAACAATTAAGCATGAAATTCTGTCTTCAGATACATGAGCACCTGAATTTAACGTTAGATAAGAATTTGGCTCCAACAAAAATAAAAACAGGACCCACAGGGTCAAATTTTCAAAGGCTCTGGCAATGGGTGGTGTCATGTAAAGTGCATATGTGCCACTATGCCTACAAAACCCTACATTTTCGCATGTGAACAGACATCAGCATAAATCAGCTCAATATAATAATATTTTACTTCTGTAGCTGCTGCCAGAGGCACTTAAAGTCTGTGAAGTTCTTTAACACTCACATTTTTAAAATACCACTCAAAAAGGTGGATTGGGATATCCTTTCTGAGAACAGCACTAGCTAAACAGAGCTACTGTTGACCTTACTAGGTAAGTCTTGACATGGTTTTAGAACTTGGTTCTTACACAATATCACTGTCAATATTAGGCAGGAAAACCATTCTAGAACCCTATTAATGACAACTGTGATTAAACATGGCTGTTATCATGGTTCCAACTGCAAAGTGAGTAATAGTGGTGGGCTTCTGAGTACACCTGGTGTGTCCCATATTTTTCTAATGGGAAACTGCAAACAATGTAACCAAAAGTGAAATGAAAGGTGAAGGATGGCAATGTCACTTAACTTTTGTTTTAACTTTATTGGAATACTATGTTACTCCTCAAGATACACACACAATATTTAAAGTAAGATCCGGCAGAATATTTGAATCGTCAATTAAAAAATCGGAACTATCATAAGCAATATAAAACTCATTCAATCAATAGGAAACTTATTTTCAGCGGCAGAAAGACAAATTCAGCAACCAAGACTAACGAGAGCTCAGCTCTCAAAGTTGAAATATTGCAACTAAAAGTCACAAATGTCCTTATATGAAATTGTTTCCATGATATATGTAATGTTTCATATGATGATGCAAAATGCATTCTGAGTGTCGTGAGCTGACAACCACAGTAAGCAGATTCATCTGAAAAAATTTGCTCATCAAAGAGTTCCTGCAGGGCTTGACACTCTGTGGGCTGAGATCTAGTGGATATCAACCTACTTACTAGCTATTATGTGCCAGGATATGGTATGCCTAATTTGCTGACACAGAAGATGTTGCCAATGCAGTTCAAGCCAACCTGTTAGCATTGGGAGACACCAAACACATTTCAGCCTATATGACTGTGGTTTTGTCAATATTAGTAGTTTGCTAGTTGTCTTCCTGCATCGAAAAAGCCAATCATTTAGCCAGGTACTTATAAAAGCTCACCTTGAAAATTTGCTTGGACCTTCCCCATCTTCATCATCAAAGTCCATTCTGAAAAAGCAAAAATTTTTGAATAAGTAATCATTATTTAAGAAGCCAAGAATTAAATTAAACATTCTGTCAACAAAAATCTGCACTGCTGCTATTTTCTTAATTTTAAGTGAATGTAGTTCCTTTGAAGTATGCTGGATTAGCAGCTCTCAGGCCTGATCCAAATCCAATAGGAATCTTTCCATGTATTTCAGTGACCTTCTTTGGGTCAGGCCGATATATAATGAAGTTCTCTGTTATCCATATAATACAGACGGGGGCAACAGTCATACAGATTTCCCAGCACTGTCCAGCCCACATGCTTTTACCCAGGTCTGGAGAGTTCACACATAACAGTGAGAGGGAGCAACAGGTCAATCTCTACATCTAATTGTTTCTTGGCCTCTTCTAAAACTGGCTGCCAATTAGTCCCAAATGATTGTAACTGTGGTGATTTTTGGACTTGTCCATTAGAAGCCAAGATCACCAACTCATTTCACACAGGACGTCGGTCAGCCCTTAGATGCTGATGACTTTCAATCACTACAGACCTAGATTTAAATGAATTAGTGACTTTTAGCCACTACAAAGCCATGTAATAACACTATTACTTAAAACAGACAGTATTTTTACATCTCTATATTTCTATACTTTATAAAGGTTGGCAAGCATTGCTATACCAGCTTTAGTGATGGGGAACCTCTGGCATAACGAGACACTAAGTGTCTGATTCTGATTGCACAATGATTTTACTGATGTAACCTTATTTACTCTAATAATCAGACCCGATTTACATAAATTTAAGGGCCTGAATCAAATCTCACTAAATAAGTGTCTTATCCACGGTAGGTATTCCATTTTCATTTCTTTCAATTAACAAATCATAGTTTTGTTTTGTTTTAATCCTTTTTGTTAGGCAACACAAATACTTCTAAGTTTTCTAAAATTTCCAACTGTAATAAGACTTAAGGAAATTCTGGATTCCATACGCCCTCAAGTTTTTTATGATAATAAATGCAATAAGTTATAGCTATGCCAAAAGAAAACTGCAAAGACAATTTAGGTCTTCATATTAAAAAATGTTTCACTGAATTAAAAAAAAGATTTTTTAAATTAAAACATATTAAAGAATAGAGAGTACTACACTGAGTTCTGGGCATAGAATAACTTCTTTGAAACTAAAAACCAAAATATAAATGATCAACTACACAATGTAAGGGCCAGACTCCATTAGTGTATATTGTTTTACTTCTTAATTTTTATATAAATGACCAGATACCCTCTAAAAAGATTTCTTTGGATGGCAGTAATCTATGTACAAATGGAACAAAAACAGAAAATCACAAGAACTGAAAATCTCACTAGAAAAGACACATTAATACTTCCAGATGGTAAGAGAGATTGTTCATTTCTAAAGGAAGACGTCAAGAAAACGACTTTCCTAAAAGGTCTCATAGAAAAAAAAATGTGGTTTTGTATTTAGTTTGGTTGAAGTCTGATTTCATCATTGATGTTTCCACTTCAAATCATGTTGCGCTCTTCTGATCATTAGCAAGTTCTGTTTCAGAATCACTTTCTATATGATCAACAAGGAGTCCGGTGGTACCTTAAAGACTAACAGATTTCTTTGAGCATAAGCTTTCGTGGGTAAAAACCCCACTTCTTCTCATGCATCTGAAGAAGTGCGGTTTTTACCCACAAAAGCTTATGCTCAAAGAAATCTGTTAGTCTTTAAGGTGCCACCAGACTCCTTGTTGTTTTTGTGGATACAGACTAACAGGGCTACCCCCTGATACTTTCTATATGATGAATGGCCTTTCAGTTGTATTTTTGTGAAGCAACAGTGACCTCCAGTGGCCAGCGAGGCTAGTTGTACAGAAATATGTACGGCTAATTCATGGCCAATCTACTGTTCCATAACAATGCTGTCTTCAGTAGGGGGCTCTCCAAAAATTCTGTATTTGCTCAGACCAGCTGTATGGGAGATATTTTTAACAATGTACACGTTATCTTGTTGAAATTCTCCTGTGATCCTTGTCCTGCAATTGATTGGGATAGCTCAGTGGTTTGAGCATTGGCCTGCTAAACCCAGGGTTGTGAGTTCAATCCTTGAGGGGGCCATTTAGGGATCTGGCAAAAATAAGGGACGGTACTTGGTCCTGCTGTGAAGGCAAGGGATGGGACGTGATGACCTTTCAAAAGGTCCCTTACAGCTCTCTGAGATAGATTTGGATCCTTTCACCTATGTTGGTGCCACTGACGTCAAAAGAGGCACTTCTTTACAGGTACAGGGGTCAGTCTATGAAGATTTAACGGCAGGACCCTTGTCTATAAAGCAAATCCTTCCCTAACCTCACTGGCTACTGAAGCGCAATGGAGAGAGTCAAGAGTTTACTGCAGGTGCTACACATCCCCTGCCCTGGGGGAAACCAGCTGGGGAGACATGGATCAGGGCTGAAGGATGCTTCACTGTAGCACCTCCATCCTTCCCTGTGTGGAGAGGTATTAAAGGGGCTCTTTCCTTGGTAGGGTTTTTCCAGATCCCAGCCAAAACACACTGGGGGGGGGAGGGAGGAGAAGAGAGTGTTGAGAGCTGGATCTTCCCATGAGCATAACGTCCCAGCTTTATTATGTTTGGTCCAGTTTATTATTATTGGAATATGCAACACTTGATAACAGTGTATTTAGGGCCTGGTCTTGCAGCCCTTACTCATGGGACTCATCCCAATGGAATAAGTGAAACTAGTCATGCAAGTATTTATCGAGCTAGATAAAGCTGAGTTTCTTAAACTGAAAACTCTCTGGAGTTAAGACTGCCAGTCAGTCATATGTATAGACAGCACCTACCACATTGTGTGGGCGACTGGAATGCAAATAAAAAATAAATCTAGGCATTTATGCCGTGCGTATCTAAGTGCCTAGAACTGTGATATCAGGCTTTAACATACTGGACTTTAATATATACATATCGTTTTGTTAGGCTACAATTAATTGCATTTTTATTCCAAATGTAAAACAATGCTTTTTTAAAAAATAAGGACTTAAACTAACTGCATAGAACACTTGTAAAAATGCTGCACAAAATTAACGTCAAATCTGTTCTTTGTTTTTAAGATGAAAAAAGTAGACGTGGAAAGCAGAGATATGTTAATTATATGACATGGAAAAACTCAGATCATCTTGAAAAAAAACCCAGTGGGTTTAAAAGTAAGAGATGCTAACTGGTTGCCTTCCACTAATATATATTGTTTAAAATAAGGCAGAACCCAGAAGGATAAGGAATCAGTTTTAACCTTTAGCATAACACAGCACAGCACGTAAAAAAATATTCCAACAAACTCACCTTACCCCAACAGATAAGATCCTCTATTCAGAAAGAGTAAATTGCATGTCAGCAATACAGTAGAAGTAACTTCCCAGAAGACAAATGACATCATTTCAGAAACAATACCTTTTGTCTTCATTTAAAATTCCCATTTTAAAAAGGGACTAAAAATATGCTATCCTGGGCTCTCATACTGAAGAGAGAAGAATAAATCTTGTTTTCTTCTTTCACACAGTATTCAGCTGTTGTGAAAAGGCCAGATAGTAATAATTACATTTATAAAGTGCCCCATGCAAAAGCTTTCTTGGGTGCCATAAATAATATAAGAATTATGAAATATGGTAACATTTTAAGTTAAAAACACTTTCAAGCAAGAAACACAAAAGGAGATGGGGGCAGGTTGAGTGGGAAAGATGGGAGAAAATGGATTTTAGGTAATGTTTAAAAATTGGGGAGATGGTTTGAGGTAGTTATCCATGAGGGTGCGGGCAGAAAACGAATTCCACACCCTAGGGCCCATCATAGCAAAGGCAAAAACACTTGCTGACCTAAGGCCAAAAATCAATGGAGCCCTAAAAGAAATAGATACCCAGCTAAAAAAACAAAAACAAAAACAGAAGAGGCCTGAAATATAGCCGGTGCCTACACTGATAAGGGCTTTAAAAATCAGCATAAGCAAAAAAAATAAATTTAAATAAGTCTACATACTCTTACTGCCCTCAACAATGGAATATCTTACACATTTGTACCTTTTTTTCTTCCCCACAAAAAGTCTGGCACAATCCACAGAGAGGAAAAACATATTTCCTAGCTGTTGATGGAACGGAATCCTTACCTTGCAGAAACACCTTCTGGACAGACAATGAGCTTAACCAGGCATATATTCAAGCCTGTACAACAATTATTTTGCCAGAGTGCATCAGCAATTATAAGAAAAAAACAATTTTCAAAAAGATACCAAAGTTGGGAAAGAAAGCCATGTTGCTGGCTACATTCCTTTGTGTTTGATCAGAAGCATTCATTTCTAAAGTGCCCAAGGAGTTAAGTGTACAAAGATGCATCACCAGGGGAGTAAGGAAAGGACTAAATGCTTGTTACAGCTTTGTTCAAAGAGAAAGTACAATGCATTAGACACAGCAGGCAGACATACCAGGCATTCTTTCCCTAGAGGTCTGAATACATAGACTGAATAAAATGCTCTCTCTCCACCACCTTAGGGAGGGCCTTCTAATATAGAACTAAGATTCATTGATACAAAAGTGCCTTCTGTACAACAGCAAACCTACAATATCTAATTCAGAGAATTTTTAAACTAAATACATTTTTAAATAACTCACTTTTACCTCCCCCCGCCCCATCTCATTCTCCTGCATATAAAAGATACTTACAATGGTATATTTAAAACTCAGGACCACAACATTTTGATTTAACTTTCAAGTCAATATTTTGTATAACCAGCAAACTTCACATTTAGCAAAATCAATCCTTGGCAGTCACTACTTAGTAATTAGTATTAGAAGCTGACCTGGCTGCTGCTCAGCAGTGAGATCATTTGTCTGGTCACGTAAGAGTCTAAGACAGTTAAAGTTAGACTCTTTGTAAAGTAGCCATTAAAAAGATGTTAAAGCTTTCTCTTTTTTTCATAGATTCCAAGGTCAGAAGAGACCATTGTGATTATCTAGTCTGACTTCCTGTATATGCAAGCCATATGGAACTTCCCCAAAATAAGTCCTAAGAGCAGATCCTTTAGAAATATATGCAATCTTGATTTTAAATTTGTTTTTTAGCATAAGCTTGAAAAGGCTTTTGTGTTCAACAGTTTTAACACAAAATGTAGCTTTTTCAAAAGGGATAGTTCATGATTTAATAAGATCAACTGCATACAGTTAGTTCTGCATGTGAAAGCCCACTTCAGAGGTAAAGCAGATCAAAGGAACATATCAGACCAGTGCTCCACATGCCTCATCTGGCTGCCAATTTAATTCCAGATCTAAGACATGGTCCAGATCCTCCTGTTTTTATTCACATATGGAGTGGGACCAGCCGTCCTAGCTACTGTCTGTTGTATTCCCCTAGAAGACCATTAAAATTGACAGAACACTTTGGCTGGCAATCACAAGCAGAGAACTGACAGGAACTGGGTCAGGGTTCTCTCAGTGAATCCTCCTCAGCTGAATGATCTTTACTCTTGATGAGCCCTGTTATGGCCATATTTAGGGGCAAACGTAAGACAGATCCATCTACGTCCGTATATGCCTTCCCCTAATAGAATAGTGAAATCTCCAGGAAAACGATCTCCTGATCACCATCTGGATTTCATCTGCCTATGAAAGCAGTTATTTCTAGGGAAGAAAGTGTTTTTCCCCTGTGAAACCCTGAGGTACTTCTACTCCAAGTTGAGGGCACTCTGATATTACAATGAGAGAGGCCACAGAACTACACATTAAAAAAAAAATATATATATATATATATATATTGTCCTGCTTACGGACACAACATGAGGAATGAGCAAAAATGGTTTGGATAAAATAAGAATTTCCTCTTCCCCAGCAAAACCTCCAGCCATGTTAAGAAAGGAAACTTGAATCAAACCTCTCTCAGATACTAAGATATTTTAACTTCTGGTTTCCAATCAGGCCCAGGATATGACAAGCCAAAATACCTTAAGAGGCTGTAGTTATGGTTTCTGCATCTACGGCAGAAAATGGGAATACTGTATTAGAAATTTAAGTAGAAAATATGTAGTTGGGAGATTCCAAGCCCAATTTTCAGACCGAACAGGTTTGGATAAATTTACATATGCAACTAGAATCACATTTTGCTCCACCTATTCACATGAGATATCTCATTGAGACCAATGGGATTACTCATCTGAGCAAGTGTAATGTGCTTACATTGGTTTCAGGACCACATTCCTGAATTTTGGATGCTTAGCCAATCCATAACGCCGTAACCTTCTGAGGCTTGCCCATTACTAAACAAAATACACACACACACCAGCAAGTTCAGTCTTACAATATACATGGTGAAAAGAAAACCAAAACACAAGTAGCCAGTGTTGTGACGCATATTAATACATGTATGCATGCAAATAGTTTTCAGTTTCACCACTGATAAAATGAAATAACTTACCCAGAACGCCTCTTTCCTCCTCTAGCAGGCATGGATCCTGCCATTCTCACCTGTCCTGTTGCCATAGGTGCAACTGGCAACGTCACCGATCCAGGAATATCTGAAGCCATTTCTGTAATACAGAATGAAAATCATGTTATCCACTTACCCACTATGAAAGGTAATGACGTACAGAAGGCGCTTTTAAAAACACTCAGTGCAGAGTGATCTTTCCTTTTATTTCTAAAAGGAGACAAATCTATCCTTTGTGGTTTAAAGGACTGTACAAATGATGGCAAATTCATTACACTCTTGCAATAGCTTCAGTTTTGTCAATAGATTTCCTGAGTGCAATTGGAGAGAGACACAATCACAGCATACACAGCTTCCTATGTATTTCTTTTACCTATTAGCTCACTGTACTTTTGTTCCCTACTGTACAGAAGCTGCCCATGAAGCCTAGCAGTCTTTCACAACACCTAAAAAATACCCTGCGAGGAAGTTTGTCAATGCATAACTATTGAAATTAATTAGGTGCTGGGGCATAATTTATCCAGAATAGGCAAAATTTTAAAATATATTCAAATGCAATATTAAATAGTATGACAAACCCTATATGCTGGTAATTGTGGGTAGCAATGAGGTCTAGTGGCTAGAGCTGGACATTGGGCCTCAGGAGATGCTATTTACGTTCTGGTAGCATTTAGAGACCCTAATCAGAATTCATATCCCAATATGCAAAGAGCTATACAAAAATACAGGAAGACAAACACTTCCTGGAAGAGTTTACACTCTAGGCACTTATTCACATCTCTGTCAGTGCCTCGGTGCGTGACGTCAGGCTAATCCGATCTCCATGCCATTCTTTTCCAATCTGTAAAATGGGGATATCGACACTCACCTTAGTAAAGTATGTTGAGATCACAGAACTAAAAAGTATTTTTATTATCCAAAGACAGCAACTGGATGGAAAACATTTTATTATACTTCAGAATGAAATACACTCTAGAAAAACAGAACAAAGTAGTTTTTTCCCTTCTTTCTATCCATAGATTAAGTATATGTATGGACTTTGTGGAATCATTGTACAGGATTTAAGAAATGAAAAGTCTCTCTCCCTCTAAAGCATAGAGATTTCACAGACCATTTGCTGTAGCATGTGGCTGAAATACTACCAACCAAAGGTCACAGTGTCTAGTGGTCACAAAACAAAACCCCAAAAATGCTTTGTTAAACTGTACAATGATTGTGCAAACTGGATGTATATTATTACTATTCTCCTCCCCCAAAACAAATGGTAGGCTGGAGCTTGTGGAAGGATGGAGAGGAATCTGCTGAGAGTGAGCACACATCAAGAGAAAAAAAAATAGACTGGATGATTAAAAAAAGTGTTCTCCTTCACATACACATACAGTATCTCATTACCGCCTCCCAATGCATTCTCCTCCAAATTTCAACCCTAAATATTAATTCCAGTATTTTAAAATGTTGTGGGGTTTGGTTTTTTTAAATATAATTTAGAACCACACATATCAGGGTTGGTAAAGGCATCCTTGGTCACCTGGTCCATCCCTGGTAGCAACATTTTTAAGGTCTTTAGTGGAAGTTTATTGATTAGGGGAACAGGGATTGAGGGTTGTTCCCCATTTTTCATTACTCAGTGCCATAGCCACGATGTTCAGTAACAGAGTGAGAACCAAACCAGTAACTCTAGGGGTGGGTAGGTGAAACCAGGGGCTTCTAAGGAGGTGAGCATAAGAAAGGTGTCAGAGCTGCTATGCTGCCTCCACTCCACAAACGGATCCCATTAGACTGAGCAGCCTACACCAGCTTCAGGGACATGTTATAAGTCAACCCTAAAACAGAGAAAAATCTGGGCCTACGAAAGTTTATTAACAGAAAGCAAATTATTTGACAGGTTTCAGAGTAGCAGCCGTGTTAGTCTGTATTCGCAAAAAGAAAAGGAGTACTTGTGGCACTTTAGAGACTAACAAATTTATTAGAGCATAAGCTTTCGGAAGTGAGCTGTAGCTCACGAAAGCTTATGCTCTAATAAATTTGTTAGTCTCTAAGGTGCCACAAGTACTCCTTTTCTTTTTGCAAATTATTTGAGAAATCCTGTTATTTTTCTCAACAGACTGTACTAGCACAAAAAACCAACTGTGACGGGGAAGCAGAAACCCACTCTTTTTCAACAGCATTTTCTTTCATATTTGGAGAGCACTTCATTCCGGACATATTTTATTCAAATCCATTATTCAATAAATGTACATTTTCAGTCTCATTGTTTCCGTTCACGGCTGCTAGGAATTTCTTCTAGCACATTTATTTTATTAGCTGAACTTCTTTTCAACCAAGAAGCAACAGAGCAGAGAACTTGAAACAATATGCTTCAAAAATGAATTCAAGGATTAAAAAAAAAAAGAGAGAGAGAAATGTGTCTACAGTATCATAAGACAGACAGAGTTACACAAAGGCACTAAAACATAAAAGCTAAACCACTATTTCTGAAAATAAGTTATCTTTGAAATATACTGACAATCATCTCACATTTGAGACATATAGCTGAAGGTCATCTTCAATTGCTCTGCTGATTCATTTGTTAAAGCAGCTTTTAAAACACTAATAAGTATGCTTTTACAGTGTGTTTCTCACTAAGAGAATCACTGAAATACACACCACTAAGAGAATTGCTCTTTTAACCAGCATGCAGCCCTAGAGCAAAAAGGGATATTTTAACAGAATTTCAAATAAATCCAAAAAAAGTGTCCTTTATTATTTTTTAATACCAGAAAAGAAACATGAACACTCATTTGTGATGAGGCGTTTCTACAGCACTATTTTCCTTCGATACAAAATAAAGCACATACAGTACCTTGAAATTACATGACAGAATGGACTCGGCACATTAGAGTCTAAATCTACAGAATAAGTATCATCTAATGAATGGTCTTTCTACTAACAAGAAATGCAATTGCCACTGCTCCAACAGTACATTCCACCCTTGACAGCATTCCAACAGCTCACCTTGCTTATTCAAGGAGTCCCACTGACTTTAGTGGGCTACACATGTGAAAAAAATCAGCAGTAACTGCCCCTCATGAGTTGTTCCAAGCATTAACTTCACTGCTGAAGGGTCTCAGGATGCAAAGAGAAGAGCATTCAGCTTCAAAGCTAAGGTAAAATAATTCACAAGGAATTTAGTTTGTAGGAACCTTTGTTTTCTCCCATCTTAGGAACGACTGTATGCAATCAGCCTTACAGTGCTTTCCATCAAGAAGCAAAGATTAGTGGAAGACAGAAGATACAGAAGGGTAGATTCCTCAGCCCTTCACATATTTTTAAACCTGACAACTCTCAACCTAAAGAGGATCCCTCAGAATACGAAGTGGGAGGGGGTGATGTAAGAAAAGGAAAATAGTGCTCATCACTTTTCACTGTCCTCTCCATCCGGCAGAAGTTTCCAAACAACCAGCAGATGTAACTAGCAGACCCTAAGAGGAAGCGGACCTCGCTAAGAAGCAACTTGGATAACTTTGCCTCTTCTGCCTATCACCACTCAGGAATGCATTCAGAAATGTGAGGCAAGGACAATCTATATGGCCTTGAAGTCTCCAGCCTGGTGAAGTTGTCCCACTCAGCTCAGGTGGTGGAAATTCATCAAGGAGCATGGCCTTTTGCTGGCATCTTGATCATCCATTAATAATACATGATTTTAAGCAAATGACTTAAGGTATGGTAAGCAGAGACCTGTATTTCAGGTCTTTGAAATGAACATCTATTTGTCCTTCTAAAGAGCTATGTACAATGGAGATTAACCCTAGCGGCTACCTTTTCATCCAAAAATTTTGAAATCCTTTCCGGGGGAAGAAAAAAAAAAAGGGAGAGATTTGGTTAGAAGTTACGCACAATCATGGACTCGTTCATAAAGAAGTCCAAAACTAGTTGAAAGAGGAATTCCTGAAGCACCTGAAACTCACATCCATCTAGGAAAAACAGTAAGAACAGAGCCTTGCTCATTAGGAAGCTTAAATCTCCAACAAGACACACCAAAGAGCTACTTTCAGAGTCAACAGATTTCATGTAGTTTTTCATGCATGTCCTCAAGAAACTATGAGCATGGAAAGCAAAAGCCCATCAAACCCCAGAAAGTCAATATACCAAAACTGAAAAAACTTAGAGGGGAGTTTCAGGCCCCTCATAAAAACAACTCAAATAAACCTGCTGTAGGGAACAGCTTGTGGACAGGATATGCTTGCATGCATAGCAATACAGCATTATATACACACACAAAACATTGTGACCGTGACCACTATGGACTTCACCATGGCTCTAGAATGCAGTATGCATCATAGCTTAAAGCAGCTCGCTGTTCAATACTCAATTCCTTCCCTAAATACCCATGGTGAGTTCCGCAGATCTTGAATCCTGGGGGACGGTAAGGTCTAGCTGTCCAGCTGTATAACAAATGCAGTGACGGTAGCACTTCTAAGGGCCGTGACTGGGATATCAAACACACCTCAGAGGGGAGCTTTCACTACCTAATGACAGCATCATTAATATACAGGGTTAACCAGGGTTAACACATCTAACAAGGGTGCACTACTACTGAGTCACAATATCCTGCGGAGCGAAGGCTACATTGCGGAGATCAGGTTCTCCCCCAAAAATATGCACTCCAGATTCTGACTGTGTGGAAAATCCACCCAGGATGTGGCCAAACTATACCTTATAGATTCCAGGGAGTCTGACTAGGAAACTGGTTCAGATTTGAACTCCTTTTCAAAGAGGTTATCTCCATCCCGACTTGCCAACAGTCACCCTGCAGGATCAGGGCCTCAATATAATTTCTCCTTCACATGCCAGAAAGCAGATCCTAGAGCTCCGTGGGGAGCAGGGTGATTAGAAGTTGGATGGATGAGAAAAGCAAAGAGGACAGAAACATGCAGCCTCACAGAATGAGGTACTGTCTGCGGAAGTCACAGTCATAAGGAAAACGTGACTGGACAGCCTGCTTTCTCTGAGGCGGGACCTGCTGGCACTGAAGGAAACCAGAGATGAAGCTAACAGTCTCAGAGAGGTCAACATAGTACTGTACTAAGGGAAACCTACAGACATAGAATAGAAGTGATGTGGCAAGCAGGCCACAAGTAGTACTGCTGCCGGGAGCCCTCTGCTTTATGGAAGAGGGAGTGCAGCAGAAAAAAAGGACACCAGAAAATCAGAAGGGGATACCCGCCAGTGATCTAAATTACATTAGTATAAACGGGGAGCAGCTCCATGGGGGTAAAGTGAGTTATTTTGGTGTAATAGAACCAAAGCCTGAAAGTGCATGGGCAGTTATAGCATTGGTTGTTTGGTTGTGAAAAAAATGGTTACCCACTTTTTTCGAACTGTTGTTCATGTCCATTCCATTCTAGGACGCTGGCAATCTACTTAGATAGAATGAAGCCATTCCGTAAGTCAACGCAGTTGTGCATTGCAGTGGCAGACAGGATGAAAGGTTGTCCAGTGTCTGCTCAGAGAATCTCGTCCTGGATTACAGCCTGCATCCGCTACTTCTATGAGCTGGCAAAGGTGCCCCCGCCGGCGATCATGATGGCACACTCAACTAGGGCATAGGTGCCGACCCCAGAGATCTGTCGGGCCGCTACCTGGTTGTCTGTCCACATGTTTGCGTTGCATTACATGATGACTCAGCAAGTTTGAGACGATGAAGGCTTTGGCAGAAAGCAGACACTGGACAACCTTTCTCCTGTCTGTCACAGCAACAAACAACTGTGTGGACTTACAGAACGGCTTTGCTCAATCTGTGTAGAATGCCAGCACACTAGAATGGAATCAACATGAACAACCACTCGAAGAAGAATGGAAGTGCTTGATGTGTGGTACTTGTCAATAAAGTGCCAGAAAAATACAGCTTTCAGGCTCATACACAACCACATATACTGTTGCTACTGTTAACTCAAACAGAAGTATTTAATCAGCACCAGGTATTATGAAATGAGCTGGGCTCTTTCCTAGGTTGGGAAGACTCTTTTCTTTTGCAAACAAAAATAAGGGCATGTCAAGCATACATAACCCTTATTTAAAAGTGTGAGGGAGTAATGGTCAAAGTGAATTTGTAGATGAAGTTTGACCATAAATGTTGCCTAACACTGTGGACACAGTAGAGTGAAAAATATCTGTGCAAATACTTTAAATAGCTTTTAAAAAAAAAAAAAAAAAAAAAACTCAGTGGTAAACTGTTTTTTAAAGGTAAGACATTTGCATTTGCATTGCAAATCACAGGGTTACAAAAAATGGAGGAACAGGCTTATGTCCAGTAAAGACCAATGGCATTCAGACCTGTCTGAGTTAGCAGCAAAACCAGAGAATAACTTATTGACATAGAGAGCAATTACATAACTTCAATGGAAATCTGGACCCAGTTTCTGGGATAAAGAATGCTGAGACAGCTCAAATAATCTCAGACTTTCATTCCACCTGACCGCTCCACTTTTTCCCCTCCTTCTTCCCATCCCCTTCAGTCTGCTTCTTTCCTTTTTTGCCTGTTATCCCCACTTTTCTTTTTTAAATTGTTATCCCATCATGTCTGTGTAACATTGTCTGATTTTGTACTGTCTGGTCCTACAGCTTTGTCAAGTTGTAAAATTGTTTAACTACACAATTTTATTAGATATCCTGTGAAATTCATGGTATTTGGTAACAGACAAAACTGTGAGTCATTTACCTGTTTCTATTTTTTTTTTTACTGTTTATTTCTTTATGAAAATTAATCACAAAAAAGGAGAAAATTCACAGGGTATTTATTTCATTAACAGGGTACAAAAAGTAAAGTAATTCAAAAATCAGCCAAATAGTATCCAAATGCCTTAAAATTAGGATTCAAGAAAGCACTCATTTAGTAGGGAATAATCTCCAGTGACAGATTAGATTTCTCTTCTATCTCCATCATCCACAGGCCTGATCCCGCCACCTGTTCTCATGTTGACTTGAACATCAGTCCGTGAGTAGTCCCGTGAATTCAAAAAGAATGGTACTACTCAATGTGAGTAAGGATGACAGAATCTGCCTTGTGAGTCTGTGTCTAGAATTATATTCATGGCTGTAGGCCTCTTTGCTGCCACTTCCCCACTTACAGAATATGGCAGTATTTTGTTGGTGTCGCATGTAGGTCATGCTAGAGTGCTTTGGAATCTTTTAAAATGAAGGACATTTTACAAATGTACATTAAAAAATAGTATCAATAAATTCCAGCTCCAAATAAAAGATGGTTTGTATTTGTTCTGGCCTTTATAATAAAGTTTTAGGTCTATGTAACTTAAGTTACATTTATTCCACAAAGTGAAACACAACATCAGATAAAATTTGGTCTCAAGGTTTATTCTAAATAGATTTGTAAATATATGTATGTGATTTTTACAACAACCTGTTTCAATTCTTTGTACTGCTGAGTGTGATATCCTCCAGCACAACAACTGAGGGGCTAAACCTCAGCAATCTTAGTGCAGTAAGATCACTGGATTGAACTGTAGGGGGGAAATATTGATTTTATTTTATTTTTAGTTGAATGTTACTTACCAGAGATTGGCCCCTAAGCCAAAATTTCAAATTCAAAACACCTCCCAAGCTTCTGAGTATTCAGACTCCAGATCTGGATTTGAATGTTGAAGTTTTAGCTCAGCTCTACTACAGTACATGCTTACGGCTTTTAGACAAACACAGATTTCAGAGGAGACAACTGACCAGTTGCCCATCTTCACAGTGTGTGTCATCCAGCTGCGGGGGAGATTCTGCTACTGAAGTCAGAAACCTCTGCTTCTTGTGAAGCTCTGAAACTCCCAAAGGAACACGCTGTCTCCCATCTAGAATGGCCATTACTCAACATTACTTTCAGTCAGTGTATTACAGTCTTTGCTTCAGACCAAGACATGCATGATCTGCATAGGTAACACTGGCCTTGATCCAAAGCCCACTGAAATAAATGGCAATCCTTCCACTGACTTCAATGGGCTCTGAAACGCTTCAACTTTCAAATCTTGTGACAAGTGCAATATTTGCTAGTACATATTAGGGAACCATTGAGGATGCTCTTTCCAGTATTCTTTAATCCTTTACAAGTCATTGTAATATGATAGGTTACATTAGAACTAAATATCAGTGCATGACTAAACCTGAAAGCAGAAGTGCTGGAACAATTTTTATAGTGGGGGTACTGAGAGCCAGTGAACCAAACTGTAAACCCTGTATATAATGGAAAACACTTCAAGCCAAGGGATGTGACAGCACCACCAGTTGCAGCACCTATGCCTCAGAGATGCCAGTTATATAAATGTTACAGATTTGACTGCCAGTCCACAAACTGACTGAAATGGCAAACATCTCAGAGTAAATCTTAGTCTAAGGTTAACACACATGCCCTGTCCCTTGAACAGAAACTGATAAAAATGTTTTAGATGTTCTAGAAAGGTAAAGTCTAAAAACTTCTTTAGGTAATGGACAAATACAATTTTCAAAATCATGAAGAATTAAGATATACAACCACTAACAGATCACAAAGGGTTTTACCACCTAGTATAGGCACATTCAAGAGAAACAAAATAAAATCACATTTGTGAATTCAGAACTTGGCAGCTGAAAACATAGCCACCATGAAGAATATTTCACCTACAGTAAAATCTAATTGTAAATTTAGTTACATCACTTTGGCATGTTAATTACAGAGAAAGAAAAAACCCAGAGAAATTCCACACAGCAGTACAAATTTAAAATACTATTATTTTACAACTTTATTAATATTATTATACATACATACCATTAACAGGTAGGTTAAATAGACAACAGGTCAGAAAAATTTACCATTACATAGGATATGCAAAAGCAGCAATAACCTTTAAATGCTCTTAAATCAGCACTATTATCATATCAAATAAGTCATAAATATAATAAATCCCACCTCTACAGAAGAATTTCTTTCCTGTGACCAAAACCTTCTTGAAAGAAATTTTATCCGCATATGAGAAATATCAGAAACCTCTGGGAAGAAATGCAACTGCATTGGTATTCTGCTCAGAAAATGTCATCACAGATCTGTTTACCTTAACTGTGGACCATGATTCAGCCAGCAACAACCATCTTGCATACTGATCAATTTATTTGCAGCAAAATTACTAACATTTTCTAAATTAACCACATAGATTCTGGAAAATAGTTAATACATTTTTAAAAAAAATTAATATATAATATGGACACTATTTTGTTACATTTTTCATTCCAGCAAGATGCATTGTACTTTATGGAGCTTCTCCTGTTATTCTATTGTGCAGAATATGACACATTCTATTATATACAATTATTAAAGGGAACATCTGAGGGAAGTTTAAAGTAAGAGCTTTATCATCTTTAGGATTCACAGGTGAATGTTAATCGCATATGAAAAATGTAAAACAATGCAACTAAGTACATGATTCTTAATGGATCTGTTTTTTCAGCATGTTTGGCAGTATATGTGGTCCTGGAACGTTAATAAGAGTGCAGGAGAGCTGGATTATCATTAGCATAGTTCAGCAGCATCAGGAAATCCCAAAGACTCCCTGCCCCCAAAAAGCTTTAGGCTATTTTTGGGGTACATCAATTTTTGTGTATTCAACTTGAGACATATCAATAGGGGCTGATTTTCAGAGGGTGGGTGGAGGGTGTCTCAAGCTGAGCACCCAAAAATGGTGGTACCCAAAAATAACTAATCTCTTGTGAAAATCTTGGTGTACAATTGTAATTTATCAAGTGAAAGGATACTCCATTTTTGAGGCATGGATATGAAATACTACTTTTAAAATTAAAAACAAACCCCATATTATCAGAGCATGAAGCTATTTACGTGGCAATTTCTGACCTTGGATAGGAACGTGCTATTCCAGCTGACTTTAATAAGTGTTATGGATATGTATCCGAGGGCAGAACCTGGCCCAATAAAAGCTTACTAGTCTAGAATATTATAAGATACCAAATAAACGGTGTATCAGAGCCAAGTTCTACAATGAGAAACACAAACTTCACTTATGAAACAGCAATTTTAGATAAGAAACCGCTTTAATTGCTTCATAAAAGGACAGAGGAAGTTATAAATTTTATTATTTTACAACTATTACAGCAGACTGCCAAAAAATCATAAAAAATAATTATCTAACACTTAAAGTGTACATTAAGTAACTGTCCCAAAGGAAATTAAATATTTTAGTGCATTTTTAGAAAAGATGTTTGTAATGTAAACTGCGAAATTAGGTGCCAAATTTAATAAAATGGGTCTATGTGCAATTCTACACTTACATTAGCTCACACAATTTCCACAGTTGCACATACATTTTTGTATGCAGCCTGAGGCCTCATTTTTTCCCACATTTGGCCCTAAAAATGCATCTTTTGTCTATGCAACAGTGACCTGTGCTAATAAATGTGCATACTGTAGGTTTCTCTAAGTGTACTACTTCTGCTTCCTGTACAATTTGTAGCATGCTGTACTAAAGGCCACTCACAACTCTAAATAGTTCTCTTTTCTAAACTGGGAACTATTTCTAATTTTTGTTTTAATTATATTAATAGTCCAGAGTTTTCAAAACTACATAATTCAAGGCCAAGTCAATGCTAGAAACTTAACCAATCTTACTATATTGATTAAAGTGTGTGATTTTTTGTAACATTTCTATATCAGCAAAAGCCCTACTGCAGACACACTTAGACCAGCATAAAAGTGCCTCTAACAGTGTAGCTTATTTCACTTGGGAACCTGATTTATACTGCCAAATATGCGCTAGTGCAGCCCTGGCCAAAAGCACATTTTGCAGTGACAGTTTGATTCAGCCCACGGTAACAGCCATCAGTGCTGGTGACAAAGTGAAATGAGAGGGTGGTTTCTTTTCCCAGCTGATGAGTGAGAAACACCTGAGTAAATTGGGGAACTTACCACAGAAGCTGAGCAGTATTGCCAATGCCAGGAGTTTAAAAATCATGAGTCAGAACCCCCTCACCCACCTCCCACCAAAATAAATATGATAGTGTCCTAAAACTCATAAGATCTTTCAAAAGACTAAATCATGGTTTTGGGGGGGCCATCTTCTGGTTTTTAAACTCCCTCTGTTCATCCCCAACATATCTGTGACGATTAAAGGCTGAAAATTCAACCTTATTGTATATAAAATGTGCACTCAAATATGTAGGCACCAGCTTCTGTATGCTCCTGCTCCCTGACTCCTCCCCACCTCCACAGCGAATGGTTCATCGTTGATTCTCCTTAATCTCTTCTCTTATTCCCATCCTTGCCATCCCTCTCTTCTTAGCATACTAACAGCTTCCAGCTTGGGAAAAGAGGTGCTTCTTGCATCACTCTCCAGCAGATATGTACAACCAGCATTGCCGACACCTTCCAACGAGCCATCCTCATGGTTAAAAGAGAATTTGCTTGGACTTCAATTGTTCAAAGGAGCAAAGGATAAAGAAGAATCCTTAGTGCTCTATTAACTCCAGTTGAGCTGTGACACTAGACACAAGTGGAAGGTCTGGCCCCTGTTGTTTAAAAGATTCCATAAATTCCAGGGACAGATTTTCAAAGCCAATTTTGCAGCCTCTCTGCAAATTGGCCAGTGGTAAGAACCATGGGGTATACCCCCAGAAGTCCCAGACATGCGGGAGTGCAGCATCAGTGAGGACACAGTAACTCGAGTAGAGCTACTCACACCTGGACTAGGCTAACCCAAGTGCTTAGACCCACCTGATGCTGATTGCCCGAGATAATTCTGCATACCCTCAATCTTAAATCTGAGTTTTGTTTTGTTTTCTGGAGAATGGGAGCAGTCCTTCAGAAAGCAGTGCAAAATGTGGACCACAGTTTTTGTACATGGGTCGGAGCCTAATGAAGTTCAACAATCGAATAAGAGCCCAGGTTAGCTCTGCAGTGAAGACATACCCTGAGTGTTAAATATCCAAGCACAGTTACACTCACAAATGGACAACTGCATGTGTAAATTGGGTAGTCACATAGCTAACGGCCCAATCTGCATTCTCAAAAGTAAGGATTTCATGTGAAGTTCACTGGCCAATCTGTGGAAGCTTCAAAGTTGACATTGAAAATCTGTCCATGGAATTGATGGAATAGCTAAACAACAGGGGCCAGACCCTCAACTTGGGCAAAGTGTCATAGCTCAGCTGAAGTTAATAGAGCTATGACAATTTTCACCAGCTGAGGATCTAGGCCTAGGCCAGGGGTTCTCACAACAAATTTTTTGGTGGCCTCAAAGTGCAGCCACCAACTCTTGCTGGGGCTTACGCTGACAATTTTTCCTAAAATACTTAATTTACTTTAGGAAAAACAAAATATATATGCACATACGCATGTCCAAATCATTGTCATTTATTCAATCTTTTTTGCAGACTCAATAATAAAAATAGCATACAGCTGTCTCTCTTCTTTACTGGACCTAAACAGAATAGAAACACAAATAAGGCGCTCTGCAGGATTTTGTCTTTTTTGTTGTTGTTTCTTTTCCTTTTTTTGGTTGCTATTTTAAAAAGGCTTGCTAGCTAGTAAGTCTACTGCTGTGAAAAGTGATATTAACAAACATACAAATATCACTTTTCAGAGCAGCAGACTTACTCAGTCCTGGCAAGCCCGGGGACAAATTAAGTCTTGGATGGGGAGGTCGGGGGGGGGGGGGGGGAGTGGGAGACAGGGGAATGCATAATGAGCTGGAGGAGGCAGCGGGAGCCAGGGACAATGGGAGGTGAGCCCCACTGCTAGGGGTTGGAGCCCCGGGGCCAGAGCCTGCTGCCCGCAACACTGGGGCTGGAGCCCAACCCTACATCCCCAGGAAGGTGGGGAACTCACTAGCTGCCTCTTCCTCCAGCATTTGAGTGTCCAGAGGGGGAAGGGTCCAACCCCTGCTGATGGCCCTTGGGGAGAGACCACTGCTTTGTCCCCCCAATCACTGCCCAGGAGTCTGTGGCTGCAGGAAAAGCCCCTGGTGGCCGCATTTGAGAAACACTGGTCTAGGCCCTCACATAGCACAGAATATATTGCCATATATAGGTACAACGGGAATTTTAGGGATGCATATTTTAATTTGTCCTTGTTTTGTTGTTTAGATATTCAAGATTTGATCAATTTTCCCCCATTTAATAAGTATTAATCAAATGATTCTCCATCACAAGAAGATTAGGCTTCCCACAAAATGCAGCATTTCCCACTTAAAAGAAATTATCATTCTCCCTCCCCCTATGATATTTTGAATGTGCTTAAAATTACGGCATAAGTATAAGCTGTGTGCAAGAACAGCAAGAAAAAGTTCCTCTAATAATTTTTTTTCGTAAATTTAACATACTTTATTAGAACTAAAATGCAATATAGGATTGTTCCATCATTCATGCAGCACCATATCTATAGAATCTCAATTTTATATGTAATGACTTTATCCATTAACATACAAATTGAAGCAATGTAACGTACATCCAAGTTGTGCACATAAGCACAAAGAGGAAAACTAAGGAAGTGTAATGACTCTTCTTCAAACTTTCTCAAAGATAGATTGTGCTTAGTCCATTAACTCATCATTTAACGTTTTCATTTAGTTAGTTTGTTTAGTTTATTTTGGTTGGCATTCCACCAGAAATTAATGTACAGGAAATGTGTTTTCTTTTTTAAAATGGAACACTTAGTAGATGACATACAGCAAAACACCAGGAGGTAAAGTGGAAGTTGTAACACAAGAATATGTGAAAACTAGACATAATAATATTGCATTACATTTTAAAAAATTACACACACACACACACACACACACACACACACACACAAAGTCCAGAGGCCATTATTTATTACTTGAAAATGATGGGTGAGATTCTTGTCTCTGTTCCCACCAGTACACAAACAGCCTCAGTAGAGTTACTCTGGATTTATACTTGTATAATAGAGTTCACAGTCTGTCTCAGTGTGAGCAAAAAAATTATCTTACTGTATTTTGCTGAGATCCAGACTGTGCCCAAATCCTGTCGCATTTTCCTCCACAACATTTCTAAAATCTGATATTTTCTGTCTAGATAGCAAAATTCTCATCTAGGCTCTCTATCTCCAGTCTTATCTGCTGTAATTACTTGTTCTCCTTTCCCAAATCCCACCTTACTATCTTGTTACATCGCTCCACCCTATTATATCATGTTTGAGATGACCTGTAGATTCTTCTGGGAAATTGTGTCTTTTTTGTCCATTTGGGAGGATGCCTAGCAAACGTTTGAGCTTTGTAACAAACAAACAATTATAACTGTTCAACACTTTATTATTCACTATTACAGACTATTTTTTAATCCACCCATCTTTAAATTATTTATTAAAAATGAATATTTCACTATTAACTTCAGTGTCACCACCATCAATCTCTGTCCTTTAACTTTATATCTTGGTCAGTATTAATTACTTTGGTCAACCAAAGTCGATTTAGATCTCTACCAAAAGAGAATTTTTAATCATTAGAATCCAGAGCCATATGGTTCATACAAAAGATTCAGCTGTCAATTTCCAAGAATTATTTTACAGTTGCCTTTAGAATATTTATGGTGCTATATTAAGAAAAAAATAATCCAGACCAATATTATTCAGCGCTGTTCCAAAGTTTAAATCATAGCAAGATGGCAAAACACCCCATTCTGAGAGGTGCTGAGGGCGCTCAATTTCTATTAACTTCTTAAAGCATAGTAAATAGTAGTAAATAGACAATGAATTAAAGTTAATGGATAGTAAATCAACTTAAAATGTTGACTGGGATTGATTTTAACCAACTGCAGCAAGACACCAGTAACTCAGCCTTCCTGGGTAGCCAAACCTTTTCATTGTTCCCCCAAGCTGTTATCTCCACCCATAAAGATACGAAAGTCATATGAAAGTTTTATTACATGAGTGGAGATGCAATAGGTTCACAATCCCCGCACATACTTTCTGTTAAGCCAACTGCGTACAATACAAACTTGTTGCCAAAACATCTTGAGTGTGGGAGTCAGAACAATTTTTCTAATTTTAACTTTCAACTAGAGAATACTGCCAGCAGATTTCCGCTAATAATTATTCAAGTTTTTAAATGAATTTCCTTTCATCATTCCTGGACTCCAATTATAATTGCTTTGCATAAGCATCCTTGCAGTCCAGTTTTACTGGCACAAATATTCACAGAAAAGCATGTGCACAAGTATAGTAGACACCAAGTTTTAAATTTTGCTCAATCACTAATTCATTCTGAGAAACAAAAGATATCATGTGACTTACTTCATCAAATATAACAAAGTACAAAAAGTGAATACTGAATGTCAAATACTCAGAGAAATATTGGTAATCCATAAAGCTAAACCATTTTCAAAATTTCATCAAACAACTGAACATATAGCTTTGATGAAATCATAATCAACTTGCAACTGATCAAGCAAAAAATTAATAATTTTACCACTTCATTTATTCATTGCAAATAACTTACTTGCATCTTTCAAATGATTTTGTAACTTATTCATTGTATCTGCATAATAAAAAATGGTGTTGCAGTAGGGATGTACAACTTTTCAGTTTCATTCAAAATATTACGCTGGGTTTATCAAATACTTAATCATCAGTATATTTAGGGTATCACTGGGCATGCTTAGTAAACCAGTGTCTATTGCATTCAAAAGTTACGTATCATTAAACAATATTTTACTGACTGCACTAGTGTCTGCAATCCTGCTTGGTCAGCAAGTAAGGGATATTTATTTTATGTTATGATACTGAACTGACCTTTTGTGTGTTTCCAAATCCCTATTCATCAGCATAAGTCAAACTGAAGAGAAAATTAAAGTGCAGTTGCCAGAAAAGTCACTCAGTAAAAATGACAATATGAGGGTTCCTTATTGAGTCTCTCCCCCAGATTTCCAGTTTGAGGTTCCTTAGTCTACAAAGATTTCCCACGCCCTTCCCTGTGCTTTAAACTCCAGTTCTGCAAACTCAGATTGGGTTCAAGACATTAAGTTGTGCCCTTTTGCCCCCTACATCACCATCAGTAAATAAAGACCCTCTGATTAGCATTTAGAGGGCATTTTTTTCTATTAATGAAGCAGGAAGCAGAAAAGAATCCAGCACTGAAAAAATGCTTTAAAATAAACATTAACACTATCCATTGAATTTATGACAGGTTTCAGAGTAGCAGCCGTGTTAGTCTGTATTCGCAAAAAGAAGAGGAGTACTTGTGGCACCTTAGAGACTAACAAATTTATTAGAGCATAAGCTTTCGAGAGCTACAGCTCACTTCATCAGATGCATTTGGTGGAAAAAACAGAGGGGAGATTGATATACGCACACAGAGAACATGAAACAATGGGTTTATCATACACACAGTATCCAGTTTGCAAATTAATTCCAATTCAGAGACTGGGATACAATTAACTTAGACTTGAATAGAGACTGGGAATGGATGAGTCATTACACAAAGTAAAACTATTTCCCCATGTTATTTCTCCCTCCCACCCCACCCCCCACTGTTCCTCTGATATTCTTGTTAACTGCTGGAAATAGCCTACCTTGCTTGTCACCATGAAAGGTTTTCCTCCTCCCCCCCCCCCCATGCTGGTGATGGCTTATCTTAAGTGATCACTCTCCTTACAGTGTGTATGATAAACCCATTGTTTCATGTTCTCTGTGTGTGTATATCAATCTCCCCTCTGTTTTTTCCACCAAATGCATCCGATGAAGTGAGCTGTAGCTCACGAAAGCTTATGCTCTAATAAATTTGTTAGTCTCTAAGGTGCCACAAGTACTCCTTTTCTTTTTTCATTGAATTTATATAAACATTGAATTCTACCAAGTCTAGGTAAAGTCTAGTCTACAGGCTGCAGGAAAGGGCTGGGAACCAGGAAATCATGGGTTCAGATATGACTGATGCTTGGACAAGTCACCTAAAAAAGGTATTTCATTATTGCCCCAAAACTGCAGTTGCTGGCATTTAGCAGTGGATTCTTTCAGTCAGACATCTAACTGGAGATTCCAAAACACTTCATTCTACAAAATTAAGTGCCCTAACATCTCATGTATTGACTCTTTTCAGAGTCTTTGTCAGTCGTTCAAAATTATCGCAAAAAGGTCGAAGTTTTCTGCAGTTGAAAAGATTTGGCCAAAGGAAGATTATGATTTTTCTGCCCTTTGCTGCACAAGTGACATTTATTATGCTGTTAAGAATGCTAGTCTCTCCCCCTTGCTGTCTGAGTATTACACCCTTTATGTTTATGAGTAAAGAGGAACAAATAAAAACCCATCAGTTTTTGGAAGTTCCGAAGGTAATTGCAGGGGTGGGTTTTTTTTTTATTATATTGTAAAAATCTTTCATTCCAACTGGTGCTCCAAAGAGAACACCCTCAGAATAAGATATGATGGAGAGCTTTATAAGTAAATACACAACTCAGCCAGTCTTGTTATAGGAGAATCTCCGGGGTAATATTCGTTTTACCAAAAATTTGCTACAAATGTTGAGAATCTCAAGTCCTGCTTAACTTCATCACAAAGAACTGTTTCTGAACATTTACTCTGATCTAAATTAAAATAAATTAAATTAAAAGTAAGCTTTCCTATGTTTTCAGAAGGAGGTTGTTACCGTTAGAGACCACTATTACTGCATTTTCCAGAATTACAATCACAGGGTTTCACTAGCAATTTACCATTGGAACCACTAAGCAGATATTCTTTCCCTGACTTTTTAAACAATTGAAGATCCAAAATAATGGAAAATTAAGGCAACATGGAACAAGAAACATTCAGATTAAACATTATGTCACATTCACTAGAAGCCACTTGTTCCAGAAGTACACAGACAGCCTATAGATGCTTTGAACATGGAAGTGAAGAATGTTATTGAATAAAATTCTCTACAAACAAGCTAGATGTTTATATACAAGCCTTGACAAAACTGAATTTTTCACATTTGTATATGGAAGAGCAGCAAGACAGCCTTTTTCATATGTAAACACGAAGGAAACATGAAATCACACCAAATGTCAGATTTGGCAATCAAGTTCTAGCTAATTGCAGAATTCTCCATACCACAGGACCTGTAGCTGTCAGCTATATTTTATAAGAAAGAGCTATGGGAAGAATATTAAGTGCCAACATCAAGAAGAAAGACTGCTTGACATAGGACTCTTTTCAGCATTCATTTTATTTATTTGTAAAGACAGACGAAATAGTCTATTTCAAGGAGCAGTCTTCTACAGTTTATATACCACACAACCACACCAAACAGAGTGGTTTTCTTCCTCTAGCAAGCCATCCCGTGCTTTCTACAATAAAGATGAACAAACGCTTGAAAGACGTGTGTGCCATTTTTCGGCTTTTTAAGTGTGCGTGTATTTTAAGTATTATTGAACCACTTGGTAATGTTGCGTGAGTGTGATCAATATTTCACCTTCACTTTAAAATCCAATTGTAACAACCCAATAACAGGTTGGAATGCTTTCAAAAGCAGTGAGCAGCTGATGGAATGAGTAGGCAGAGAGCGAGTTGCAAAACACATATTAAAACTAGAAAAGACATGGAAGCTCTAGCAGTTTAGTAGTGAAAGATCAATGGTGGTGTTCCCTTGCCTAGGTGTATATTTTGTTAAAGGATATGTGTTTTGCCTTATCACTAACATATCTAGCATAAAAAAAAGGAGTACTTGTGGCACCTTAGAGACTAACAAATTTATTAGAGCATAAGCTTTCGTGAGCTACAGCTCACTTCATCGGATGCATTTGGTGGAAATGCACCACCAAATGCATCCGATGAAGTGAGCTGTAGCTCACGAAAGCTTATGCTCTAATAAATTTGTTAGTCTCTAAGGTGCCACAAGTACTCCTTTTCTTTTTGCGAATACAGACTAACACGGCTGCTACTCTGAAACATATCTAGCATACTGAGTGAGGAATGTGAATATGCTAAATGTAACAACTAACCTCCCCGGAATGAAGGATACGTGTTGCTTCCAGAGTAGCAGCTTTTAGTTTTACACCTACATCTTTTCTTCCTAAGCTCCAGCAAAAAACTGATAACCAATGAAAGATAAAATTGGTGTCATGCTTTCACGGTTGTGATTCAAATATCAATCCTGCAATTGAGCTATTGGGTAACTTGTAAGTACTTAGAGAAGGAAAACTTGTAGAACTTAATAACGTACATAGAAGGCTAGCAAAGACTAGTTCAGAACAGACATGGATGGCTGAGTTTTGTTTGTGCCCTGAGCAACATTTCATGGTCTGGGAAGGATTCAGATGAATTCACATGTGAAAAGCAACACTGGTTTCCACACAGGAAAGATTCTAATCACTCTAAATATTAGCATGCTGTGGAACAGGCTTCTTCACCTTATTGATGAATATGGTTGAAACTATAAATCATTTTTATATCAGTAATTTTGTTCCATCACTTTGGAAAAAAAAAAATGGATACACTGCTTGTTCCAGGTCCAGACTCTCTGACATCTCTCCTTTAAAAGTAAAGTTCAGCTTTGAAACTTCTCCACATCTACACTACCATTTATGTTGGTATAACTTATGTCACTTATGTCAGTGACATTTGTGAATAAGCCAATCCCGCCGCATGATGTAAGTTATACCGACTTAAACACTGGCGTGGACAGCGCTATGTCAGTGGGAAAGCTTCTCCTGCCATAGCTGCCAACGCTCATTGGAGATGGATTATTTAAGTCAACAGGAGAGCTCTCTCCCGTCCTTCTCCCCTCAAACTATTAATACTCGTTATGATCAAGTTCAAATGCAAACTATAATTATGCACATGCATACATACATACATACATTCCCCCAGGACTCTTCTCGGGGAGGATTTATCCTTCTCAGTCTTGGTGGAATGGGGTCCTAACTCTCTGTAGGGCATGCAAACTCCTTAATGTCTGGGAAACTCAGATCCAATAACATTCTTTGATTTTTTCAGAATTACAGTACGTTTTCTCTACCATCACAAAACTGCATCAATTTCAAAACCATTTCCATTTTTCATGCACCAGTTGCAGAAGACTTAAAGGAGGGAACTATATTTCTTGATCCTAATGGGTTCTGAAACAACAAAGGCACGCTCAAGGAATGAAAACTCAAAATTCAGCTGAGTTCATCTCATGTACATTTGCATGACCGGGATTTTAATGTCAAGGTGCAGCACTGCAAGTTACATGACTGTAAAATGAAATCCTGTATTTATTTGTTTTTCAGCTTAATGTTATAAATGGCAGCTGAAATGATAAAACAAAGACAGAGGAAGTTAATTGATTCTCATTATTAAAGCAAACTGATACATCACTCAGAGTTCTCATATCGATACATTTTATATTAATCTCTCTCTCTCTTGCTATTACCATCACCACCACATGAGCAGTTTGGGGGGGGGGGGGAAGGGAGAGAGAGAAAAGGCACTGAGGGTGAAAAAAGCAGCTCTGATTTGCTCCTACCTAGCACCTTTAACTTTGCCCATGTTTAGTCAGTGACATTTGTACCCAGGACCCACCATTAAAAGCATGTGCCTCTACTATTTAAGATAAAGGAGAAAGACTCAACAGCTGGTAGCAGTAATAGGCTATTATACTCTATGTCAACTAGCCACTAGAGCAGGACACAGTACACTTGGCTAATGTGTTACACACCTCCTGACACTCTGTACTAACTTAGAATACAAGTTCTGTTACTGTTACTGTAACACTTAATGCTTTTAATAGCTCCTCCAAAAGTGTTGAACAGGTGTCCCCTGTACAGAGAAACTGTAATTCTATATTAGCTATTACTGTACATTGCCCAACACACATCTCTTTATTACAAAGCATTAGAGTATTCAAACAATTGGGCAAATTAGCTGAACAGTGCTAATTTGGTGCACATTCTCACAGCACCCAAAAGTCCCATGAAAGTCAGTGTAAGTTTGGGGTATGGAATCTAGTTTCCTATTGTCCACCTCAATAGTTGCCATGTAACTCATGGAACATTTTCAAGGCCACACAGTCGGTCAAAAAATTTCAAGCACCCTCACAAAAGGGCTCTCAAAAGTGAACTTTGTAAAACAACGTCTTGGTGTCCAGGTTTACCGACTCTCAGCAGCACTCATCAGGCTGAAATTTATTTTCCTGGCCAGTCATAGGGGTCAGCATCCACTGACTTCTGTTTTTACGGTTACATGTGTTACTGCTTAGTGTTTAGGAACTTAGACATTTTCCATTTCAAAACAAGATTTTTCTAGCTGACAGCACTTTAAGGTCAACCTGCTTTCTGACAATTAAGCAGTGTTCTCACATTACCACCAATAACAAAGATCCTGTAGCATGCATGAAACAAAATAAAATCCAGCTCTTATTTCCACAGCTGTATCGGCTCTGCAGTGCTGAGAGAAGTAAAACTTGTTTTTGTCAGTAAACAAATGTGACTCAGAGGACACAAAGAGGACAGTTACAAGCGGTAGCTAAATGCCATTTTTATAGCTACTTTTATGACTGTAACCACTTTCTAATGGCTACTGTTACATGCAGCAGCTAGTCAGTGGACTATATTGACCTCTGCCCTGTGACAATGGTATGAGCTTTTGTAACCCAGACTCATGTCAGGTGATTGGGGATAGAAAACAAAATACCAGTCTCTAACCAGCCTTCCTGTGTGCCACGACTTTATTACACTGCCCCTCTTCGGGATGGGAAGTGTTGTACTGGATCACACAGTCAATGGATGTTTCACCCAGTTATTATTATTTCTTCTTATTTTATATTGCCATAATATCTGGAGGCCCCAATCCCAATAGTCATATGATCCGATCGTAAGTTATTTTACTTCTCCCTGCATCCTGAAACAATTTGACCCTGATTTTTAAATATGGCCAAACCTCAGCCTCTGATTTTGCATCCAGACACAACTGTGGGTGCAACTTTACAAGTACAGAGCAATGCAAGTGCATTTTACTGCACTCAGACAGCTACCCATCTACCTAGACCGTAATATAACTAGGTGGTATAAAATGCACATGTAATTATTTGTGCCCCAAAATTGTGTTCCTAGTTATTTCTGGGATCAAAATTGGAGGCCATTTTTCATCAATAGATTTTTCATTTATTGTATATATCCAGTAGAAAGGGATTTTGGTTTTTTATCCTCCATAATACAACAGTGCAGTATTTTAGGCCTTTGCAGCATCAGTCATTTGTTGGCATGTCTCTTCCCATAAACTATTTGCATGTAACTGAAAGTCAAACTCTACAGATACATTTTGAGTCTGCCCATAAGCAAATATTACTTGTAACGTGTAAAGGAACATTTAAACAAGCATTTGTATCAGTAGCAAAGAAAAACAGACAAATTATAGGGTAATTAACATATGAATGATGATCCAGTTGTTAATTACTATCTGTTCCAGGTGTTATGTATGAGCAACTTACCTTAAAAGCCTTATAATATGTATGCAAGTAGAGTCAACAATTAAACACTTCAACTCTCCTCTGGCTTTATTAGAGAAAGATGACACTTCTGCATATGATTTTATTTGTCAGATGTGTTTGAAGCTTAGCTGAGGAAAAAACTGGCAGCACAAATCTGTAATTTAAAGTGCAAAATTGTGACCTGTCCTTGAGCAAAATAGCAAAATGTATGTGTTCTTGGAGTGCACATCTAACTTAATAGACATTCACAATCTTGAGCCAACTAATAAAAATAATACTCTGCACTTAAACATTGCTTTCCATGGAAGGCAATGTGGTTAATGGTTAGAACAAGAAAGCCTCACCTTCCCTTAGGGAAGGCTGCTGGCTCTACCTACTGAATAACGATGGGACTTTCTTAAATGCTGTCTTAGCACTTGAGAGAAGCAACAATACAAGACTAGCATTTGTTTAAACAACAGTAATTGAGAAGCAAGAACGCTGCTGAGCCCAGTGCCAGAGTTAACTCTAATAGAGTGGCTGTACCAGATGGAAAGGATATTGAGCAGTGAGGAGGAAAGTGAGACAAGAAAGAGTGATTCGAACAAAAAGAACAGGGGAACAGAAAAGAAAGGGAAAAAGCAGACGAAAGAGAAGGAAAATGGGATTGCAGAAATAGGTTAATAAAAGGAGACCTTCCTAGATCTCCAGAATATGAAAACGTTTCAGCATCTAGTAGATTCAGTAGATCTAGACCTACTTACAATGCAAAGGATTTTCCTTTGTATGCACTTTCTTTCTCAAAGAAACACTGGTTTCTCCTGGATTCAAAAAGGAGCTCGTAGATACCTGGAGATTATCTTTCAGTGTATAATCTGGATACTGGCTGCCTTCAGCAATCCACACAGCTAGGAACCTTCTTCATAATGATACTCTAATAGGCGGATCCTCTGCTGATATAATTTACCCCAATTTCCACTGAGGATCTGGCCTTACAAGTCCCTGTTGATATTTAGAAGCAGACATTCCATTTGTTATGGGTTGCTATTCTGCTAGCTTTTCCAGTGTAATTTGTTGCACTTACATTTATTATTAGGAAAAAGAAAACAATTCCAAACTGCATAAGCAACACTGCACTGAGGACAAGGAGAATAGAACATATAGTGAGAGATAGGACCTGCACCACAGAGAATACAATCTAAGTAAAAATTTAAAAAGATAGACAAAGAGGGAGAAAAAGGGAGTCATTTTACAGAGGCACAGAAAGATTAACTGACTTGCCCAGGATCAGACAGGAAATCTTCCACAAAGCCAGGAACTAAACCCAGATCACCTAAGTTCCAGTCCAGTGACTTAAATACAAGATCATCATTTCTCACCTTACTAGCATTGATTTTATTAGCATGGTAATTTTCATAAGTTAGTGTGGAATTAATGTATTTACTATGCTCTTCACTTTGTAATTATTTAAATCTAAAAAGTTACCCAGTACCACACACACCTTATCTTCACAAACCATTAAAGTAAAAAAAGAGTTGAATTTGTCTTCATAATGACAAATAATGCCAGATCTGTCCTCCTAGCAACTGGCTACATCAATAACCTTGTTTTGCATGTGACTGTTTTAGAACTATTGTTGTTTTTCCTTGTCTACCCAAACCTTACAATATTTTTCTTACTGAAATGAAAAATCAGCATTATCATCTCTACAGCACAACTGTCTTTTTTATTAAGAAGTGTAGTGAAACATTAAAGCTTGAAGCATCATTTGAAACTAACCATACTATTTTTCATTTGCATATTCAAACATATCCAAGATCAAAATTATATTCTGAAATTCATCGCTGACTTTAATTTAGAGTTATCAGAAAAATATATGCTTTTAATACAAGTTATTACTTTGCAGACAGTTTTAAAATTAAACTGCATCACAGAATTGAATCAAGAGGCGCTGAAATAATACATTGTACTATGACTGAATTAAGGACCAATTGAGTAGTAAGAAAGCTATGAATATCACAGGAGAAAAAGATCTTCAGTTTAACTAAGCCTGATATTAGCTAATGCATGCTGAGTTATAGGGATCTCTGTTTTAACATTATCTTGGACACAATTTCTTTGCATCCCACATAGTTTAAAGCCCATTACAGTCTCCACCATTATAACACTCTGTTTATTCCCAAGGATATTGTTAAATTGCTTTTGGAGTTTACTGACTAGTCTACACTACAGTCAGAGCAAAGGTGTTATTACTGTAGCAATAAAGTTGAGAGGTTCCAGGGCTTAGGTTCAAATGTATTCTATAGTCTCAAAGATTTCTGAAGCCTAATACACTGGAGTAGGTTAAGCAAAAAAAAAAATCAACAATTTTTAAAGGCAAAATTAATCCTCATAAAAGATGCCAGATGGACAGCTTAAAAAAAAAATCAACAGCCTCTGTACATCTACAGAATAGGCAATAGCAGTACCTCAAAATCTAATGGATAATTAGGAGGACTAATAATGAGATAGGATATATTATTTATCTCCATTTTATAGAGTAGGAATCAGAGGGTAAGTTGCCAAATGCCACACACAATAAGCTATTGGCAGGAACAGAACCCAGATTTCCCGATACCCAGTCCAGTGCTTTAATCACAAGTCCAGTCTTCCTCATTTTCAACACAGAACAGGTAAAATCACTTATGTGGGTGACATAATACTTTATTCACCACAGTTTCAGTCCTTGGCCTCTCTGCTGAGAATTCCAATAACAGAGCGGGAGGGCTTGTCTAGACAAAGAGCGTGCAGCTCTGGGATGTCAGTCTACCCAGAACTAGCCTGCCATGCACTAACTGAAGTGGACCAGGCTGCTCTGCACTAAAAGCTCCCAAGTGTGCTTTGAGCTACCCCACTTTGAGCACCAAGCACACAAAAAGTTTTAGTGTTGAAAGTCCATATGGACAGCACAGCGTGGGGGGGGGGTAGAACGGATCATCCCCGGCATTCTGGCTGCTCCCCCTTCCTGCAGTGCAGCCACTTGGTCCCCACTCTACTGTCCTCCCAACCCCTCCCAGGGGCTACGTTTGCACAGATGCCCAGGCTGTGTGCACTGTCAGGGTGATGAGTGGGAGCTAGCCTCAGAACTTCCCCGCCGCCTCCTGGGGATCCCTTATCCCTGCCTCCCAGGGTACAGCCGGGACAGGGATAAGGGATCCCTGGGGGGTGCTGAAACACACTGCACCCCAAGCCCTGAGGATGGACTGCCCTGCTCCACAGCCAGCAGCAGCTAGGCGTGCGTGCGTGCTTCCTCTGATACCTTCATTTTATGTCAAACTTCAAAACAGACAAAAATAAATAAAAACCCAACCAAAACACCTTAATTGAACATCCTGTTTAAAATATTAAGAACTGCAAAGTTTCGTTTTAATAGTTTGACAGCCCTGCACCCTGATGTCCTAATTAGCCTCAGAAAAGGTGCACGTGGACATTTTCCTGCCACTGTGACTCAGCCTAGAGGTGGAGACCCCCAACTCTCAGATTAGATGATAGTTCAGTATAAAGCCTTCTCAAACTACAGTCATTCTAAGGAGACAGCCACCAAAGGAGCTAATTATGTGGTTTATGTACTCACGTGCTCCTTATGGCATCTGAGTCCCATCAAGAGCACCGCCACAGTTAGGAAACAAGGTGGTCAATAGAGTTTTCCCCACAGTGCACCACATTCCTAGGGCTAGAGTGTCGACATGAGGGTGGGGGGTGCTTCAGGCACTTTGAGATGCATTTACTTTGACTCAGATCTGTGCGGTGCAGTGTGGACCCCAGAGACCTAGGTTTGAGCACGGGTCAGAAAATTCTTAACTTGGGTTAAAATGCAATGTAGATGCTCAAGCCCAAGGTTCCCCAACATGGGTCAGCTGACTTGAGTCCCATTAATCCTAGGCTTACATGGCTGTGTAGACATACTTTTAGTTCATGGCAGGCTAGTGCAAGGTAGATTTACGCCCCAGCCTGCCATGCACTTCTGTCTAGACAAGCCCTTAGTGCTGACAACTCTCACAATTTTAATCATGAGTCTCATGATATTTGATGTTTTACTTGGAGCCCCAGCTCCTGGAAACAAGTGATTACATGAGAAACTGAGCTTTTTAAAAAAATAAATCTTATTTAAGATTCTAGCCCTCATGGTTGAAAAGAAATTCAAAATACAACTCAGGTGTACCCTAAAGAATCAAAAACCAGAAGGCAAATTAAAAAAACCCCTTACATTATTATGTATTTATTTTTAATTTTATTATTTTAAGTCAATCTCGTGATGGGGGGCGGGGTGCTTGACTCATGAAGTTTTGAAAATTTATAAGTGGTAATATTGTGGTGCTAGCCTTGGTGGTGTCTTTGTACCATGGACATTTCGGCTCAGACCCTCAAAATGTATTGATTTCAAGCCACTAGGAATTGGCTTACTCAACACATTTCACACAGGATGACAAACAGGTTACAACTTTCAGTCCCTACCAAACTGAGCTAGACTGGAACTGCAATTGAAATCTCCCGAGTGATCAAGGCTTCACTCCATCTCCAGAAAAAGCAAACATTTATCGCGTTACATAATTTACATTTTCACAGTATCTTGGCTGACAGCAAACATCAGTAGAACAGGAATTTAACTTCTGGTGAATTAGGAAAGTTTTATTTGAAAGTAACAATGTGGACAAGCCAGTATACCAAAAACATATACATTTAAAAAAAGACCCAACAGTTGCAGCACTAAGTTCAAACGTCACAGCAAGCACCATTTTATGAAAAGCCTGCTTCACTGCCACAATTTTTGGTTCTTAGGTCCCATTTAGCTTGTCTTTGTTTAACAAGTCAATCATATTTTAGGAGGAAATAAATTATCTTTCATTCTTCATGACAATGCAGAAGAGCTTCCCACACACCTGCAGCCTGTTTCACAGCTTTAGATACTTCAGTTAGTCATCCAGACCATGACAAGCCAACAAAACACCTATAAGCTAGGCCCAGTTTTCCCTCTCCCATGATAAAACCTGCAGGAGGGGAAACAAACAAAACAAAACAAAAAAACCAGAGGATCCCCTAATGGAATTTCCCCCATACTGTTCTGTCAGTGGGGTGTATAGTTACACAGAGAAATACAGATAGCAGAATGAGCAGGTCTAGCTCCCAAGCTTCACAGGGTATGTCTACACTGCAATTAGACACCCATGGCTGGCCTGTGTCAGATGACTTGGGCTCATGGGGTTCAGGTGCAGGGCTGCTAAATTGCAGTGTAACTGTTCCAGTTCAGGCTGCAGCCCGAGCTCTGGGACCCTCCCACCTCACAGGGTCCTAGAGTCTGAGCTCCAGCCTGAGCCTGGACATCTACACTGAAATTAAGCAGCCCCACAGCCCCAGCCCAAGTCAGCTGGCATGGTCCAGCCAGAAGGTTTTTAATTGCCATGTAGACATACCCACACAGCCTAGGGAATCCCTTCAGAAGCCTGTGTCCCTAGACAGTTAGTCCCATTCGAACTATAATCAAGGTTTCTTGGCCGCTGCTAATTCCAGCTGTGATACTGACAGGCCAGCTCAGGTTACAGCAATAGGCAAATTCGCCTGTGTGTGAAGAGCAAAGAAATGTTAAGCGTAGTAATTCACTCGAGTGTTAATTTAGTTCAAAGAAAATGTGACTCATATTGTCTTCACTTATCTATAACCTGTTGAACGCTATCACATTATCTTATGTATATCCACGTACTGAATTAACCGTAGATCAAATGTTTATGTTAGTATTAAGATGAGAATTTACTTGACATGTAAACTTCTTGAAAACTAATGGAATGTTAGTTGTATTGTTCTCACTTATCTGTTCCTCTTAATGGCAGGCATTTGCATGATGTATACCCTTGTAACTAAATAACCCTTAAATGCAGATGAAGCCTTGGGGGATGCAAATAAAGAAGAGGCTAGCTTCCAAGCAAGTGGCCATTGGTGTAATAATTGGAGGTCAAAGATTTAAGATTCATTCCTCGCTCACTGTCAACAAGGAAACCCACAGGTTGGTAAAAGCACTGACAGCTTGCTTTGTGTGTGGAAACACTACAAATATGGAGTCAGGGAACGATCCTGCATCCTGTTGTTTGGACACTCACAGGGAAGCGTTCCAGATGCAAGAGAGAGATTCCCAAAGTTATTCTGGGTAACTCTGAAAGACTTATGGAAAACCAGCAGATTACCACAGCTCTGCTATTATTTGGGATTTACAATACCTGTTCATGTATTTTACTTGCTTTAACCTCTCCATAACTCATTTTCTTAGCTACTAGTTAGTTAATTAGAGAAATTGGCTGCCTACGCTGTCTTTGGTGTGAGATCGAGAGTATCCATTGAGCTGGACTAAGTGACTAACGCTTTGGGGCTGTGAGTAACCTAATGCAATGTGATATTTGGTATAGCAACCAGTATCACAAAGTCCAGTTTGTCAGGGGGCAAGGTAGGCTAGAAACCTAAGAGGACTGTTTGTGACTCCATGGTAAGACTAATATAGCGATCCAAGAGAGCACATTTGTTACTGGCTTGGTGAAATCTAATTATTAAATATACTACCAGTTTGGATGTCTGTCCTATTTTCTCAAAAAAAGAAAAGGAGTACTTGTGGCACCTTAGAGACTAACCAATTTATTAGAGCATAAGCTTTTGTGAGCTACAGCTCACTTAATCATCCGATGAAGTGAGCTGTAGCTCACGAAAGCATATGCTCTAATAAATTTGTTAGTCTCTAAGGTGCCACAAGTACTCCTTTTCTTTTTGCGAATACAGACTAACACGGCTGCTACTCTGAAACCAGTCCTATTTTCTGACAGTCTAACGTGAGATTGGCATTCACAGTTGTGAGCCACTCCAGACACCATGACACCAGCACCTTCCTTAAGGGGGGGTTCCCCACTACAAAAAAAAAAAGGCCACATAAAAGCAAATATAGTGGCAGGCTGTATTCCTTTCCCAGATAACTTCTGTGGAAGAAGATCACACGCTGCATGGATACAAGGTTCTGTACTATTAGATCCCAAAGTAGGTTCCTGGTTAAGATCACATTTAAAAGTCAGATATATCTACTATTACAAAACAACGAGTGTTTCCTTTTCTGATGTTACATTCCCCATATCATGGTAATTTTCTTCCACTAACCTAGAATTTGACCAATCTACAGCTACCATATAATATGTGTGGTGTAATGTCCTGCCTAAATTATCAGCTGTTATGAGAATAAAAAGCTATTCAAATTAGAAATTATAACGATTAAAGGCTCTTAAATTAATGGCTCTATTGTCCTTCCATAACACAACGAGCCAGGTCATCAACTGGTATATATTGGCACAGCTATCACTGACGTCAATGGAGCTACCACCAATTTACACCACCCAAGGATCTGGCTCCAAACAAATACAGCCATAAAATCCTACCACTAAGGCTACCACAACACAGTGCCAAAATTGCAATGGCTTTCATTTCAGTTTGTCTGCACTGCTTGGCAGTATATCTAAATACGTTTATTCTCTGTGGCTTGTATTATGTTAAGGCTACAATGGAAACCTTGGTAGCTCAAACATGGTGCTGCAGCTCTCTATCTTTGTGCCTCTAAAAAGACTTACTAGTCACAACAGTAACTTTCACATAAGAATTTGGGGGTGTAGTTTACAACGGGCGGCTGGCAAATGTGCCTTTCAGCTCAGGAGGTCTGTGCTTAGCTCATGAGTGAAAAGATGGTCTGTCATCTCAGCATCATCAGTGGGGCATATTGGTTCACATCACAAAACCACCACACAATTCTTCACACTTCAGGATGGCTGGCAGCCTCTGCTTCAGCAAATTAAGTTTGATAGGTAACTGTAAACCTTCCTGGGAAGCAACATACACCTTCATTATGTTTGCCTCCTGCCAGTCTCATTCCTAAAAATTAAATCCAGAATGCATCCCAAAATGAATAAAGTATATTTAAAATTCCTATAGGTAATCATCAGTCACAGCATAGAGTACAACATAAGGATCTCCACACCTATTACAGCCTACGTTGTGGCTACATAGGGTATGTATGTTAAGATAGGGCAGCCTCTCAGACCTGACTCCACATCTACATGCCCCAGGAATCTTTGTGATAGTCACAGATCGGTCAGCATGGAGAGTATTGAAGAGGGAGGGACCAAATATGGAGTAGCCCCGGCAAATGGCACAAGTAACACTGAGAAGCTGTGGTCCCTATTATACTATGTAGCCTGATACAGTGGCTAGGAGGCAGGATGCAATCTTGCACCCTTGACCCTAAATTGAGGAACGTGGATTTCAACTGCTCATTCTACTTCAGTTCACATACGCTAAAGCTCATTTACTCTGACTCTGTGTGGGTGAAGTGAATTTCACCTTTAACACATATGATATTGTAGGTTGGGTAAATAACATTCACTTAATAACCTTTCATCAAATATTGACTTCACTAACTATTTTCACTGGAATTCTGAAATTAAAAATTAATCTTAAGGGGTAAGGGCCTCAGTCTACACTACTAACACATGAAACCAAACACTCACTGGGCCAAATTCATTGCTCATATAATTCCACTGAATTCAGTGTGAATACACACACAAATAAGAGTAGCATTCAGTCCCAAGAATATGGACCAAATTCTGCCATCCTTAATCAAGCAGAACTCTTACTGCTTCCAAAGAGTGGTTTAACTAGACCACATTGAAGATGCAAGAATTGGCCATATATTATTAAACTATCAAAAACTAGAATCACAACACTGTATATTTTTGTAAGCCTGCCACTCATTTGCTTGGAGCCCAATAGAATTTCAACTGCCCCATTACGATTTAGTTAAGGATTTTTTTAATTAAGCAAAGCATGCTTTTATAATATGCACACGGACAATTTGCTCAAAATTGCTTTACTACAGGATGCATTCATTTAAACAATGCTGCGGGAAGGGCAGCCAGCACATCCCTCAGCCCGCACCGCTTCCCGCAGCCCCCATTGGCCTGGGATGGCAAACCACGGCCAGTGGGAGCTGCGATCGGCCAAACCTGCGGACGCTGCTGCTGGTAAACAAACCGGCCCAGCCTGCCAGCAGCTTTCCCTGGAGAGCCGCGTGCCAAAGGTTGCTGATCCCTGATCTACAGTAATGCTCCTAACAGTGAGCCCCACAAAAATCCAACACAGGAGATGTTTCCGAGTTCCTTCTATTGATAAAAACGGTTAAGAAATGTATTGCTACACTTGCACAGGGAAAAAAAAAACAAAAACAAAAAACCCCACCCTCACATACATTGTCCAGAATGTCTTCAATATTTTGACTCCAAGCAAAAGTTTCAGCTCAGTTATACATTCACTGTCCCAACTTGCCCTCTCTCTCTCTCTCTCTCTCTCTCTCTCAAAACAGTACAAATTCTGATATGTTTATCTATAGTATGGCTAAGGAAGGGATGTTCAACAACACACAGTATTGCTCTTACACTGCATCTCATATGAAATTCACTCATTTTGTATTACTCAAACCTATTTTCTGCTTATAACCCCATATTCTCTCTTTTCCCCCCCCAATTTGATTGTTTATGTAGAATTTTGTCACTATTTACCAAGAAAGTCAATGTCAGCATTCTGAGTTAGCTCTAGGTAGATGGGCTACTGGAAACTAACAAGATTCTCTTTAGAGGTACACAGTGCTGTATAGGAACCTTTATTTGTGAAGCCCTAAAACATCTTGAATGCAGGCAAGGACCCTTTTGAAAATCTTAAAACATAGTCTGGGGACCCCTGGGGGTCCACAGGTTGAGAGAACCACTGGTCTAGGAAACACTTTAGCTCAATGTTATTTTATGATCAAAATTAAAGGAGTGAAAATGGCTCTGTGCCTGAAACAGACAAGCTCTGTTACATCCCTGAACTTTCCACCATTGTTATCCACCAACAGTGAGCTCTTTTTTCCAATTCTAGAGAGATAAATGATCTCTCTCTCCATCCCCGGGAGTGGCCTTGGAAGCATATAAAAGTCTGGAAACTTATCCGATGAAGCGAGCTGTAGCTCACGAAAGCTTATGCTCTAATAAATGTGTTCGTCTCTAAGGTGCCACAAGTCCTCCTTTTCTTTTTGCGAATACAGACTAACACGGCTGCTCCTCTGAAACCTGTCATTACGGCCAAATGTATCCCTGGCCTTATTCCAAGCAAGTGAATGGAGATACACCCAGCGGTGAACTGGCTCCAAGAAGATGCCCACAGGGGATCACACAGAAAACTGGCCCTGAGCTGTTGGATCCCAGGCGAGAAGGGGGCGTGGGAGAGATGCTGAACCTCGGGACCGGGGATTCGCCCCGGCCGATGGCTGCTCAGCGGTTACTCCTCCCCGCATGACAACGCGCCGCTCCCTTCCCTACCCCTGCGCGGCCGCTGCCCTCCAGGCGAGCAACCCGCCCACCTAGCCCCGTTACGGCACGGGGGGGGGCACCGCGCATCGGCAGCGCTAGGGCGCGGTGACAGCGGCCAGGCTGCTCCTCCTTCCCGCGACTCCCTCTCCCAGCCCAGGGCCCGGCCAGGCTGCACCCGCGGCGCCGATGTCCTGCCGGGCGGGGGGCGGCCGCCGCTACTCACCGGGAGGATTTACAGCCGCCGGCGTTGCCATCTTGTCTGGGAGGCGAATTAAGATAAATGCAAAAGGGGGGGGGGCGGCGCAGCTGGGGGGGGGGGCGATGCTCCACGCAGCCCGGGCCGGCGGGGGAGGAGGAGCGAGCCCCGGGGCTGCCAGCCACACAAAGGGCCGGACGCGCAGCGCCCTGGAGGGGGCGGCTCCTTGTTGCCTTGGCGCTCCGGCTCCCTGCGCACAGCGGACCTCGCAAGATGTCTGATGCTCCCGCTCCGCTTCTGCTCATGCTCCAACGCCCCGGGCGGCTGTAGCGAGCATGTGCCGGCCGCCCCGCACATGTGCGTTGGGACGGGGAAGCCGCTGCCCGCTGCCTGGCCCCCCGAGCCTGTCTCGCTCAGGGGCAGCGCCGCTCGGGGACGCCCGGCCCCACAGGGGTGGCCCAGGGGTAAAGGGACACCGCGCTGGGGCCGCTAGCCTCGGGCCCGGGCGGGAGTCAGCTGGCCGGCTTGGGGATGCTTCCCCGGGGCCCCTCCCTGACAAAGCAGCAGGTGGCTGCGCAGCCTGAGTCCGTCTTTCCTTCTCTCCCTGCTCGGATGATTTGTCTTCGCCCTGGTGCTCCCTCCCTGGAACAGAAAAATCAATCATGGTGCCTGTGGCTAGAGCTCCGAAAACATCCGGGCAATGCGCAGCGGCAGTCGGAGAAAAAGCTAACACTGTGCAGAACCATTAGAATTCCACCATGAGTTCAACAATTTCCATCCCACCATCAACCTTAGTCTAGACCAAGCCACACAAGCGGTCCATTTCCTGGACTCTACTGTGCTAGTAAGCAATGGTCACAAACACCACCCTATACCGGAAACCTACTGACCGCTATACTTACCTCCATGCCTCCAGCATCCATCCAGGACACACCACACGATCCATTGTTTACAGCCAAGCGCTACGATATAACCGCATTTGCTCCAACCCCTCAGACAGAGACAAACACCTCCAAGATCTCTATCAAATGTTCTTAAAACTATGGTACCCACCTGCTGAAGTGAAAAAGCAGATTGACAGAGCCAGAAGAGTACCCAGTCACTTGCTACAGGACAGGCCCAACAAAGAAAATAACAGAACGCCACTGGCCATCCCATACAGCCCCCAGCTAAAATCTCTCCAGTGCATCATCAAAGATTTACAACCTATCCTGAAAAATTATCCTTCACTTTCACAGATCTTGGGAGACAGACCAGTCCTCACTTAGACAGCCCCCCAACCTGAAGCAAATACTCACCAGCAACCACACACCACACAACAAGAAAAGGAGTACTTGTGGCACCTTAGAGACTAACAAATTTATTTGAGCATAAGCTTTCGTGAGCTACAGCTCACTTCATCGGATGCAACAGAATCACTAACCCAGGAACCTATCCTTGCAACAAACCCCATTGCCAACTGTGTCCACATATTTATTCAGGGGATACCATCATAGGGCCTAATCACATCAGCCACACTATCAGAGGCTCGTTCACCTGCACATCTACCAATGTGATATATGCCATCATGTGCCAGCAATGCCCCTCTGCCATGTACATTGGCCAAACTGGACAGTCTCTACGCAAAAGAATAAATGGACACAAATCTGACATCAGGAATCATAACATTCAAAAACTGGTAGGAGAACACTTCAACCTCTCTGGCCACTCAGTAAAAGATTTAAGGGTGGCAATTTTGCAACAGAAAAGCTTCAAAAACAGACTCCAAGGAGAAACTGCTGAGCTTGAATTAATATGCAAACTAGATACCATTAACTTGGGTTTGAATAGAGACTGGGAGTGGCTGGGTCATTACACATATTGAATCTATTTCCCTATGTTAAGTATCCTCTTCACACCTTCTTGTCAACTGTCTAAATGGGCCATCTTGATTATCACTACAAAATTTTTTTTCTCCTGCTGATAATAGCTCATCTTAATTAATTAGCCTCTCACAGTTTGTATGGCAACTTCCACCTTCTCTGTATGTATAGATATATATCTTCTTACTATATGTTCCATTCTATGCATCCGATGAAGTGGGCTGTAGCCCACAGAAGCTTATGCTCTAATAAATTTGTTAGTCTCTAAGGTGCCACAAGTAATCCTGTTCTTTTCATTAGAAAAGAGAATCACACAGAAAATATCATAATCTGTTACATAATGCCATGGTACCCATCCACCCTCCTCCCCTCCCCCAGGGTTGCCAACCCTCCAGGATTGTCCTAGAGTCTCCAGTAATTAAAGATTATTTTTTAATTAAATATTATGTCATGTGATGAAACCTCCAGGAATACCTCCACCCAGAATTGACAACCCTACCCCCACCTTGAATACTACGTACAGTTCTGGTTGCCCCATCTCAAAAAGGATGCATTAGAATTGGAAAAGGTACAGTGAAGGCACCAAAAATGATCAGAGATATTTTCAGCTTGGAAAAGAGACGAATAAGAGGGCATATGATAGAGGCCTATAAAATCATGTATGGTATGGAGAAAATAAATAAGAAGTGTTATTGACTCCTTCACATAACACAAGCACCAAGGGTCATCCAATGAAATTATTAGGCAGCAGGTTTAAAACAAACTAAAGGCAGTACTTCTTCATATAGTTCACTTGTGGAACTCGTTGCCAGGGGATGATATGAAGGCCAAAATTATAATGGCTTTAAAAAAAGAATTAGAAAAGTTTATGGAGGATAGGTCCCTCAATGGCTATTAGCCAAGATGGTCAGGGATGCAAACCCCATGCTCTGGGTCGCCCTGGGCTCTGACTTCCAGAAGCTAGGAGTGGACAACAGGAGATGGATCACTCCATGTTTGCCTTTTTATTCCCTCTGAAGCACTTGGCATTGATCACTGTCAGAAGGGACTAGATCGACTATTGGTCTGAATCAGTATGGCTGTTCTTATGTACAGTGCCTTAGTCTTTCCTTTCTCTCCCACTGCTTGCGCAGTTACTCTTCTTTGAGTTTGCAATCCACAGAGCACCTTTCAATTTCCACCTCTCATTTATGGTTCTTCAACATATTAGGGAAGAGTCTGTATTAGCTTTGCACATTTCAAAGCAGGGACGGAGCACAATAGTGTAATAATTCTATACAGAGAGCTGTAGCAGTCTGTCTTATTCTTGTAGATTTGGCAGTTCTAGACGCTTATACAGGGGTGCTAGGAGTTGCTATAATGCAGGGGTGGGCAAACCTTTTGGCCTGCAGGCCACATTTGGGTTTGGAAATTGTATGGCGGGCCATGAATGCTCACAAAATTGGGGGTTGGGGTGTGGGCTTGGGGATGGGGCCAGAAATGAGGAGTACAAGGTGTGGGAGGGGGCTCCAGGCTGGGGAAGGGTGTTGGGGTGCAGGGGGGGTGAGGGCTCCAGCTGGGGTGCAGGCTGTGGGGTGAGGCTGGGGATAAGGGGTTGAGGTGCAGGAGGGTACTTTGGGCTGGGATTGAGGAGTTCAGAGGGTGGGAGGGGGATCAGGGCTGGGGCAGGGGGTTGGGGCATGGGAGGGGGTCAGAGGTGCAGGCTCTGGGCAGCGCTTACCTCAAGCAGCTCCCAGAAGCAGCGGCATGTCCTCCCTCCAGCTCCTACATGGAGGCGCAGCCAGGCAGCTCTGCATGCTTCCCTGTCCAAAGGCGCTTAGGGTGGGGGCAGTGTGCAAAGCTCCCTGGCTGCCCCTACACATAGGAGCAGGAGTGGGAACATGCTGCTGCTTCCATAAGCCACGCAGAGTGGGGCAAGCCCCTGATCCCACTCCCTGGCTGGAGTGCCGGAGCTGGGCAAGCCCCAAACCCTGCTCCCCAGCAGGAGCTCGAAGGCCAGATTAAAACAGCTGGAAGGCCGGCTGCAGACCCTGGGCCATAGTTTGCCCACCCCTGCTATAATGTCTTAAGCATTTTTCAATTTGGGAGGGGGGTGTTTGCACCTGCCTCCAGGAAGCTAATGTTGCTGACCCCTGCAAGTGATAATATTAGATCTAGGAGCAAATCATAGGTTTAGAGCAACCCCATTTTTTTGTGAATTGGTTACTATTTCTCAAGAAAGTGTCCAAATTCGAGGATGAAGGGGGTTATCTTCACTGACACAATGGGGGTTGGTTCCCCCCCCCCCCGCATAGGATTTAAACTTCTCAAGTGGAGAGAAGGCAGATGTAATTTTTATTTTGAGGCAGCTAAGCTCGGTCAGCACTAAACACCCCCCATGACCATGGTTGACCGCACCTAGTTTACCTAGTACAACTAGAGTGCCTTGTTTCCACTGTGTTTTTATAACAGGATAGCTTTTGCATGTTATTAATCCCATGGTAAAAACACACTATTTTTGTTAGTCAAGACATAGCCCAGGTAATTAAATAACTTTAAAAGGTTAGAATAACTTTATGTATTATTCAGTATGTTATCTGAGCCACATGATTTCCTGATTCTTGAAAGTGTGTCTTTGATACCTGTGTGGTTATAGTTCTGCTGTCTGAAATGCCATCATGCAGATTGAGAAAATGAGAGGTATGGAAGCGGAAAGTGAGGGGAGGTGTGCAGAGGAAGCGTTTGTGGCTGTGGGGAAAGAGCTGCTATCTAACTTGTGCAAGAGATGCTGGCTGGCCTATGTAAAACAGAGAGAAAGATTCTCAGTGGCCTGTATGAGAGTGAAAGGTAGAGATGGGGAAGGTGGTATTGTTTTGTTTTTAAATTAGAAGGAAGTTTTTAATTGTCTCACTAAAATATACACTTCACAATCCTTCTGCAAAAAGAGGGTGATGGTTTTAAAAGTTGCCCTAACTGGAGGTATTACCTCATAAAGATACATCTCCAATAGCCTTTTTTCCTGTGTGGGGGGAGGGAGAATCTATATTTAGTTTTAGTTTACTGTAAAGTAAAGAAGCAGGAGTTGGTTTTGGCTTCATTTCTTTAACACATATCTAAAGGTTTCTTTAACCCCAGGTTCAAGCTTTCTGTTTCAATAATTTACAGGATTTAATAGTGAGATATAAGATGGTTTGTTTTAAATATTCAATACATAGAGTTTAAAAGGAGCAACATACCTTGTAAAGAGCTACTGTAAAGACAATAGCATTGCTTAACTATATTATTTTGTGGATTAAGATGGAGGAGACGGTGCCTTGAATGGAACTATATTAAATACAAAAATCTGTCTTAAAAGTAACATTAAGAATCACATTTAAACCCACAAAAGCTTTAGGAATTCAGAAGCTGAATCTGCCATTCTATAGTCTAAATAGAACATTCACATGAATTACATACTACTCTGCCAGAACAGTCTTACACACTACCCACATTCTCAAGCATAAATAAGTGGATCCAGGAACATTAGACAGCCTTATTTCTTATTTTTCTTGATCTTATGCATTTAATTATTATTCTGCACATTGATGTATTGCAATTTCCTTTGTTGTTTTTGAAGTTTAAAAAGGTGCCATAACTTTTTTCCTTTGTAATAGAAATGTTTGACATAGGCTACAGGATAACAGAAGTTATATATATAATTACCAAAATGTGTGCATCACTCTTAATAAGCAAAATCACATTAAAATAATCAGTTCAGGGGTTCCAGCAAGATTGTAGCTTTCTGATAAGAATGGGACATCCTCATCTTACAGAGTACAACTCATGCATGCCCTAATATCCAAAAGACATCTGTGATTTCCTCAGTAATGTTCAAATTTATAACTTTCTAGTATCATGGTTCATCATTCAAGAAGATTGGTATATATTATATTTGTTCCTATTGATAGTAATCAGAGTAAGAAACTTGTATGCAGCTGAAGGGTATGAATCCTTTTCAGATTGTTAATTTTCCTCCCTGTTTTCAGTTTTAAAGTCGGCTGTATGGTCAGAGACTGAGATGTGACCTGGATTTTTATTTTTAATTAGACCCATTGTCTCCATGGTTGTATGGCAATTGTTCAAATATTTCTTGGTTTAATCTTAAACATAGAAACACAGTCAGAACAGAAGGAAAATGAACAAAGGAAATGGAGGTTCAGTAGCAAATGCTTAAAAAAATGGATTCAAACTTTTTGCCAAAAACTGAAACAAACAGTCACAAGGACTCAAATGCAAATTTAGTTTTTAGAAGTTGGCAAGTATTCTCATAATTTTTAAAAATGTATTTCATGTTATAGTGAGATAAAGCGGGTTATATTCAGACCCTGTTGTGAACATATAAACCCACAAAAGCAAAGAAGTTCAGAATAAACACCAAAACTCAGGCTTTAATTCATTCTGTTGTGCATATGGTATGTGCAATATCCAGGTACAATGGGATGACTTTTGTCCAAGAATTTCAGAAGTGAGTAGTGATTTTGGGCCCCCACCTTGAGATGCCTTAGAGCAGCCTGGTTTTCACTGGGTGGTGTCTCAAATTGGGCACTCAGAAAATGAGGCATCCAAAACCATCACTTTTGAAAATCTTGGCCAGTCTTTGCTTTTATTCTTCCCATAGTATGAGTTTTATTGTGTAGAACAAATCAATTCTTGACTTTTCCAGAAAAGAATATGATGGGAAAGCAATAGCTATCCAACATGTAAAGGAAGCCTACACAATTTTCTCCTAGTTCCATAGTCTGACACTCAGTTTTATTTTCACATTTTTTCCTTGTACAACCTGTAAGAACTGCTGATCCTATTAGTGATATACACCTGCCTCCCCTGACCCATGTACAGTTCTAAATGAGTTTTTAAAGGTGATCGCTAAAGGCTCAGGTCTTTCTGCTGTTGTTACTAGTGGAATGATTTTGCCTGGAGAGGTTTTCTTTTTTGAGAGGGGTGGGTGACAGACATTCTCCTGCTTCTGTGAGACCACCCTCCTTCTCTGCAGTGCACAGACAATCCAGGAAGTTTTTGGAGAATGCTGGAGGAACCAACTAGGGGCCCTGCTCCTCTTGACCTGCTGCTCACAAACAAGGAAGAATTGGTAGGGGAAATAGAAGTGGGTGGCAACCTGGGTAGCAGTGATCATGAGATAGTCGAGTTCAGGATCCTGACAAAAGGAAGAAAGGAGAGCAGCAGACTATGAACTTTAGACTTCAGAAAAGCAGACTTTGACACCCTCAGGGAACTAATGGGTAGGATCCCCTGGGAGGCTAATATTGTGGGGAAGGAGTCCAGGAGAGATGGCTGTATTTTAAAGGCGGCTTATTGCAGGCACAGGAACAAACCATCCCTATGTGCAAAAAGAAAGAATAGCAAATATGGCAAGCAACCAGCTTGGCTTAACAGAGAAATCTTCAGTGAGCTTAAACACAAAAAGGAAGCTTACAAGAAGTGGAAACTTGGAGAGATGACTAGGGAGGAGTATAAAAATATTGCTTGAGCATGCAGGGGTGTAATCAGGAAGGCCAAGGAATAATTGGAGTTGCAGCTAGCAAGGATGTGAAGGGTAACAAGAAGGGTTTCTACAGGTATGTTAGCAACAAAAAGAAGGTCAGGGAAAGTGTGGTACCCTTACTGAATGGGGGAGGCAACCTAGTGACAGATGATGTGGAAAAAGTTGAAGTACTCAATGGTTTTTGTTTGTTTTTTTGCCTCAGTTTTCACAGACAAGGTCAGCTCCCAATCTGCTCCTCTGGGCAGCACAGTATGTGGAGGAGGTGAGCAACTCTCAGTGGTGAAAGAATAGGTTAAGGACTATTTAGAAAAGCTGGACATGCACAAGTCCATGGGGCCAGATCTAATGCACCGGAGGGGACTGAAGGAGTTGGCTGATGTGATTGCAGAGCCATTGGCCATTATCTTTGAAAATTCGTGGCAATCGGGGGAGGTCCCAGACGATTGGAAAAAAGCAAATATAGTTCCCATCTTTTAAAAAGGGAAGGAGGAGAACCCCGGGAACTACAGACCGGTCAGCCTCACCTCAGTCCCTGGAAAAATCATGGAGCAGGTCCTCAAGGAATCCATTTTGAAGCACTTGGAGGAGAGGAAGGTGATCAGGAGCAGTCAACATGGATTCACCAAGGGCAAGTCATGCCTGACTAATCTAATTGCCTTCTTTGATGAGATAACTGGCTCTGTGGATACGGGGAAAGCCGTGGATGTGATGCATCTTGAATTTAGCAAAGCTTTTGGTATGGTCTCCTACCGTATTCTTGCCAGCAAGTTAAAAAAGTTTGGATTGGATGAATGAATTATAAAGTGGATAGGAAGCAGGCTGGATAGTCAGGCTCAATGGGTAATGATCAACAGCTCGATGTCTAGCTGGCAGCCGGTATCAAGCATAGTGCCCTGTGGGTCTGTCCTGGGGCGAGTTTTGTTCAACATCTTCATTAATAATTTGGATGATGAGATGGATTGCATCCTCAGCAAGTTCGCAGATGACACTAAGCTTGGGGGAGAGGTAGATATGCTGGAGGGTAGGGATAGGGTTCAGAGTGACCTAGACAAATTGGAGGATTGGGCTAAAAGAAATCTGATGAGGTTCAACAAGGACAAATGCAGAGTCCTACACTTAGGATGGAAGAATCCCATGCACTGCTACAGGCTGGGGACCGACTGGCTAAGCGGTAGTTCTGCAGAAAAGGACCCGGGAATTACAGTGGACGAGAAGCTGGATATGAGTCAACAGTGTGCCCTTGTTGCCAAGAAGTCTAACGGCATATTGGGCTGTAGTGGTAGGACCATTGCCAGCAGATCAAGGGAAGTGATTATTCCCCTCTATTCGGCACTGGTGAGGCCACATCTGGAGTATTGCATCCAGTTTTGGGTCCCTCCCTGCAGAAAGGATGTGGATAAATTGGAGAGAGTCTAGCAGACTACAGCAGGGCAACAAAATTGTTAGAGGGCTGGGGCACATGATTTATGAAGAGAGGCTGAGGGAACTGGGCTTATTTAATCTGCAGAAGAGAAAAATGAGGGGGGATTTGATAGCAGCCTTCAACTACCTGAAGTGGGGTTCCAAAGAGGATGGAGCTAGGCTGTTCTCAGTGGTGGCAGATGACAGAACAAGGAGCAATGGTCTCAAGTTGCAGTGGGTGAGGTCTAGGTTGGATATTAGGAAGAACTATTTCACTGGAATGGGTTACCTAGGCAGGTGGTGAAATCGCCATCCTTAGAGGTTTTTAAAGCCCTGGCTCTGGAGTGTTTTAGTTGGGGTTGGTTCTGCTTTGAGCAGGGGTTGGACTAGATGACCTCCTGAGGTCTCTTCCAACCCTAATCTTCTGTGATTCTCACCCATTCCTGAAGTGTCCCAATATAAGTTCCTTTCTTCTAATTCCCTTGAGAAAAGGACCTCAATACTTACTTTGGCCTCTTCTTGTCTCTTATTGTACAGTAAAGTCTGTGCTAGTCTACACTAGAAGTGCTATATCGGCGCATCTGCACCAATGCAGCTGTGCAACTACAGTGCTTCTGATGAAGATGCTCTATGCTGACAGGAGAGTGCTCTGTCCACCTCTGCAAAAATCCACCTCTGCAAAAGGTGATAGTTACGTCATCAGAAGAAGCTCTCCCGCTAACAGCGCTGTCCACACCAGCGCTTAGGTCAGTGTAACTACATTGCTCAGGGGGGTGGCTTATTTCCACCCCTGAATGACATAAATTATACTGAAGTAAGTAGTAGTGTAGATCTGGCTTTAGACTGTCTCCTGTTCTGCACTGCAGCAATCATCTGACGGCCCCTGAAACCCACTAGTCCTCTCTCCTCCTGACTTTTCTCTCCAGATAAAGTCTTCCCAGACTCCCTTATTTTCCACAGGCTCCTCCAATGTCTCCCCCTTGAACAACTACCCCCCTTTCCTCTCCCAAGTTTCCTCTTTAGTCAATTCCAGTCTTATCCCAAGAGTCCCTTCTCACCTTTACTCTGCCTTTGGTCTCTCCTCTGTCTCTAACCCCAAACTCACCCTAATTCTCTTTCCCAAAATGCCTCTCTCCCATCTCCAAATTCTTCCATTTTTTTTATCCTTTCCCTCTCGCAGCTGCCTCCAAATGCTTGTATCCCCATTGTCCCATTACCTGTCCTTACCGCTCAGGCTCTCTGGGCAAAGCTGCCCAAGATGCCATTGGCACAAATAAAGGCAGGCTATCACCCTTATAAGTGCACCCTCCATTGTGCTGTTGCCCTGATAGCTGTGCCAGATTTTCCTAAATGCTCAGCTCCCAGGGAATGATGATGGAGAGGGATGCTGTGGTTCTCTATGGCAAGAGCTGGTTGCTGAGCACTTTGGAAAATCTGGTCACAGATGTAAATCTCAAACTGGAAAGAGAAAGATGAGAGAGAATGATTAGGCCAAATGTTGTCAATTGCTGCATTCACTTGCAGCAGTGCACCCCATTGTCATCTTTTTTTAAAAAAATTTTCATGCTCAGGGTGTATTACCAGTTTCAAACATTCAGAAATCATGAGTCAGGCCACCAAAATCATGAGATTTAAAAAATTATACATTGGGTGGGGGCAGGGTATTTGCTTTCTGGTCCTTTAGGGTGTATGTAGATCAAGTTTTTTTCAAGTTTTTCTTTGCAAACATGAAGGCTAAAAACTTGCTTTAAACAAAAAAAAAGAAAAAAAAAGGAAGTCTGAGGGTCTCATGTAATCACACAGCTCCAGGAGCTGGGGCTTTAAATAAAACATCAAATATCACAAGACCAGTGTTAAATCACAAGAGTTGACAACACTGACTAACACAGTAACTATATTAGCAAAGCATGAAATAATTCTATCAAAGAGACTTTAAACCAGCCTTCCCGCCCCCAAAAGTGATTTAAACTCCTTCAAATTGCAACATTCAGTTGTCACATGATACAAAACAACTACACTAGCTTCAGGCCCTTACTCAGGAGAACAGTACTTTTGACTGGAACTACACACAATCAAAGGCTGCAGGATCAGTCCCTTCCTTTGCTGAATGAGTAGTCAAACAGTTCAGCCATTAAGATGCAAATTGGCATAATGATGAGAAGACATGGAGACTACATTTCCTCATTTCCTGCAGATAGTTTTGTCAGAGATACATTAAAATGTTCCAGCCTGAGAAAGTGTTTCCAGTAGAAATTTCAGTCTACTGATGGTTTATTAAGATTTTACTTGAGAGGGTTTTTTTAAATATTGCCTTATACAGGGGCTGTCACTTGCTGCCACAGAGGTACGGTTGCACTGCAGAAATTCCTAATGTGTAAATGTCTCACTCCACTGAAAGTAAAGGTGAACTAGATTTAATTTACTTAAATTTAAAAATGGTTTTTGCTAATTAGCATGATGAATTATGTGATGATGGCTTATCTTCATACAGCTTAATTATGGGGAATGATAGAAAAATATTTAGTTGCAGCTATAGATCTTCTTGATTGCAGGACTTCTAAAACCATATCTTAGTGGGAAAGCATCCTATTAAGGACCTAGTTCTGTTTAAGGAGATTAGGCACCCAATTCTCTCATTTTCCTTTGAAAATCCCATGCATAAGCACAAGTAACTCTAGTCATAGAAGCAATCCCATTAACTCAATGGAGCTACTCCCATGTGTAAATTACACCCAGGCTTAAGTGTCTATGGGATTAGTCTATAATAGTGTAATTTAAATATAATGCCATACTTCTAATAAAAATATTATACATTACAACAGTGCCTTCTTTCAGAGTAGCAGCCATGTTAGTCTGAAGATCTCAAAACATTTTACCAACATTCGTGGAATAAGCTTCACAACACTTTTGTCAGATGTGTATTATCATCCCCATTTTGCAGACAGGGAAGTTGCCAAAAAGACACTAGAATTATTTGATACAGCACTTTATCCTATCTTACTGTACATGCATGTACAATAGCCCTAAAGTCAGAGATTAGTAAACCAGTGAAGCCATTCACATGTGTTGCTTTGTCCTTGCATAATATTCCATGAAATTTCTGACCGTCCTGGAAAGAGCCCATTAAAAGAGCTTGTACCATTTGTGTGGTTTGATACTCTACTCCATGTAAATAAGGCCTGAATATAAGGAATAGAACAGGTCTGTCAAATAAAAAAATTGAAGTGTGCTGAAATTTACATACAATAATGCAAAAACAAGACTAAAAATCTTTTGCTGGCAAAAGCATTGACGACTTGTTGAATCTAATTTAAGAGGCAATTATTCATCCACTTTTAGGTGGCTTAAGAAATGAGATTTGTTTTCTTCCCCCCCTTCCCCCGCCTTAATGGGTAGCATCAATGGAAATATTTTTTCAATCAGTTTGTGTGTGTGTATAGTGAAATTGACTGTAACAGCATTGGCACCCGCCTCTCTGGCCAATACATGCCTGCAATTACTCAGTTTTAAACAGAGGCGGCAGCCACCTCTTGTGGGTGCCCCCCCCCCCCCGGCCAATGGTTGTTTGGCGGGTCTTTAGTGACTCAGCCCTCCGGCCAAGTCACACACACTGTCCCCCCCCCTTCCAGGTATACAGTTTCTAGTTCCTTCTCATGGCCCTGGCATGGGGCCATAGCACCAAGGCTTCCCTCCTGGAGACACTGCCTTCTTTAACAGCCCAACAGTGGCCCATTTGGATACCCTCCGTTGGTGTCCTTTTGGTAGCCCTTCCTGGGTTCAATCTTCAGTCAGACTAGCAGGGACAATCACCGTACCCTCGCTGAGTTTGGCTAGGTTCTGGATTCAGCCTGCCTGCACTGACCTGTCCATGGTTCTGCTGCTCTTCTAGCCAGGCAGAAACCCAGTCCTCCCTCCTCAAGCTCCAGGCAGCAACTGATTGCTCTGCCTCTGCTGCTCCTTTTTATATGGCCCTTCTGGACCCGGATTGGTTGCTCCAGAAGCCCCTCTGGATTGGCTGCTCCCTTTTAGCCCCACTCTAGGCTGCCTAGAGGACTTCTCCCCTCCTCTTTTCTGGGGGAGGGAGAGGCAGGGCCACAAGACCTCCAGCAGAGGGCCTCCAAATCTAGTCTACCCTATCACATCAACATTTATCAGTAAAAATTTAATCCTTCCAAGCCGTCCCATAACTATCACTCCTGAAAATTCAGTTTTAAAATAGCATCATTTGAACTGAAAGCCCTCTTTTATATGCAACCCCTTTTACCCTAAAAATGCCATGTCTGTCGTTCCATTTGAATAAACGAGTTTCTGCTGTTTCATGATCAAGACAGCTACAACAGAGACAACAGATGCAAGTTTTCCATTCAAATACTGTAAAACATGAAGTGTCATGGTACCATAGGACCTTAAGTTCCAAGGAATGTAAGGAAATTAACCTTAATTGGAGCAAAGGCAAATTAGAGGGAAAGGCAAAGACTCATGTACCATATTAAAATGGAATTCTATTTCAAACCTTTGCAAAAATGGTAACATGAGGCTGCACATTCAGTATCTTTCAATGCTTTTCAGTTAAAAAAATACTACAAGTTATGTTTTAGTCAAACTGCCGGCCCAGCAAATTCAGTTTGTAATCTGAAAGTCAGCCTGGATTCTTTCTGACTCTCACATGACCAACAATAGATAGACTGGCCAAGTTTTTCAAAGTGACAAAGGTTTTTGGGAGCTCAACATGAGATACCTTAAAGAGGCCTGATATTCACATGGAGGGTATGAAGAACCTTCTGAAAAATCAGACCCCATAACAAGGTATGTCAAGCTGGGCACCCAGAAGTTGAGGTGCTCCAAAAAAATCACTAGACCATTTTGAAAATCTTGTCCCTATCTGCAGTCAGGGCTAAGGGCCTGATTCAGCTCCTATTGAAATCAATGGCCAGACTCCCATTAGCTTGGGTGGTGCAGGATTGAGCTTATAGTTAACAATTCTATAGAGAGTACTTGCAATTTAAGTCAGAATTAAACCCATTTAACTCACTAGTTCTGCAATAGTAACAGGAGTAACAACTTAAGTCAGCTGACGTATAACTCTGAATACAAAAAGCGAGGCCTAATAAGAACGAAAGTACCATGTGTATATGGTCACTGCCCAGAGTGGAACTGCACTAACTTTTTACAGATTTCCCTTTTTTCCTCTCCATTACCTGCTGTCATGCTGTCTGGAGTGGTTTGTGACCATGAGTGCCAACCTCAGGGCAGACCGTCAAGAAGCAGGGCAGATACTTCACACTGGTAGTATGTTCTATAATTAGATTTCACTAACTCAGAAATAAATGTGAACTCCTGAAGCACTATAGCAGTATTACTATGTAGTCACATACAATCCCCTTGGGCATTACAGTCTATCTTGTCACCCAGGCAAGCTGGATTTAGTGTTAGTTGGTTACTATACTCTGAAGATCACAAAATATTCAGGTTGCTCCCATTTCCAAGAGACCAGTCACTTATCCCAGGTCAATGGGATAAGACCTCTTATCCTAAGATAAGACCTCTAGATCTCACACCAAAGACAACACTTGAAGCCAATTGCATAATAAATTATCTAAGGATTTATTAACTGAGAAGAAATGAAAGTTATTACAAGGTTAAAGCAGGCAAACATAGACTAACTCATTTGTGGTTTCAAAAGGTGACAGAATTGTAGTAATCTGTTAGCTCCGAATGTCTTTTAGGGCCAGCCCAAGTTGACCCTGGGGATCTCTCCTTCCATTTCATAGCTACAGCCCCATGAGAGTCCAAACTGCAAAACGATAAAAATAGCTGATGAAAATTTTTCATTTCCTTCTTCCAGAATTCAAACTGATGGGATGAGCTCTTTTGCATGTAGCCTCTTCATGGATGTGATGGGGCAATTAAAATCTATGTATTGTGATGTCCCATGATAGCCCATTTAGTTTTGATAGGCCTTTGTGATAGGCAGGAGATGATCCCTCCTGACTGGGTTCATGGTCTCAGAACAAACATTTTTTACAATTACAAAGCAAAAATGCGATAAAGATATTATAAGTGAAATTAATGCATGCAGCAACTTAAAAGTAAGTCTAAACACAAAAACACATTATTGTAAGTCCAATACCCATCTTAATCCTAATAACACACAGGTGAAACAGACTGGTTTCCAGCAATGAGTTTGTCCATGTTTGTCTGAAGCCTAAAGCCTTGGCAAGAGCTGGCACCTGTTCTGCCAGTGTCATGTCTGGTTTTTCACAGACTGTGACTATAGCAAAATGTGAATATTTACATAGTTGTGACATCTCTACATCTTGAGAAAACAAGCATATTTCCATAAGTCAATCTGTCTGTAACCCACAAAAGACGGATTTTTGTTTGACATAATAAAACTAACCATAGACTGGAACAGTTTTACGTTTATGGCAATGCCATTTGAAAAGCATTATTTTATTTTGATATATTAAAAAAAACCTCTGCCAAGGTACAGGAGGATTTTGCTCTGTTGAAATGAGAATTTATGAAGAACACTTTAATGAATTTTATCGACAACATTTTCTTTGATTTGCATAGTTTTCTTTATCTCTTCAGAGAGATTTGCTGGGAATCATAACTGCAATAAGACTAAAACGGTTGAAAATCTCTTGGATTTAAAAGTACTGAAACAACCACAATACTAGGTGATGTGAAAGGCAAATCTCTCTTTAAAAAGGAAAAAAGTTATGATGAGTCTGAGTCATGCTACACCATTCAGTTTAACACAGAGCACACGATAAAAGAGCAAGAATGGGAAGAAAGTAGCTGTCTAATAACCTATCAAATATGTTCACTCTTTCTTTTTTTAAAAACACAGTTCCACAAGGTAGTGAGTTTAAAAGAATCCTAAAACAGAACAGAACACATCCACTTAATTGTCTAATAATTGTTGATAAGTTTATGGTTGATTCTACAGGCAATGATTAAGAGGCTATGCAGATTCTTAGCAGACCCTTACATTTATGAGCTTGCACACAATATTTTAATTGCTTCTTTGCCAGTTTCATTTCTGAAGTTGACAAAATGTGCATGTGTAACCATGGCTTAATGACTATATAGTACATGTTTAATTATGTTCAAAAATATTAATCTCTAAATGATGGAATTTCATTTCATAATTCGTTTCTATGTGCTTTAAAACAATGGACCATCTCCAGTCATACTTTTTATGGTTCTTTCATCTCCATTTACAAAATAAGAACCACCATCTTGAATATTTTAATAGCTGGACATATGGTCATAGATAATGTTTTCTTCTTTATTTAGATCTCCAGATAGCCTCCAGACAGTTTTTTTTATTTGTATACATGGCCACGTATACAAATTATGTTAGCTAAATTCAAAGTTAAAACCTTCTCTGTATTAGTTCAATCTCACAATAATTAAACTTTAACTTTTACCTAAATTAGATCATGCATTGCTCTTACTGGAATGCACAACTCAGCATAATGATTTTAAAGCTCTTAGTGTGATGATTCACAGTCTCTAGAGTTTGCTGGTTTGTATCATTACCTTTGGGAATAAGAAAAAGATCCCGTGAATGATGTATCAGCATTAATCTGCGTGACAAAGAAAGAGTGAGCAATCACTATATAAAATGCCCTGCTCTCGGAATTTAGATTCACCGTGTTCACACATTTTGAATTTGCTTGTTGAGAGCATTCATAGATACAAAAGTTTTGTTCATACAGATCTCTGTGGAAAAAGAATGAGGCAAAATTATGTGACCAAATTTGCTTTGGGTGGAAGTGGAAGTAGTAGTAGGTTTCTCTCTTTTCCCATTGATTTCCCCTCCAAAAGATTGTTGCTTCTTTGCACAGATGATTATTATGGTCTGCTACCATAGGTAAAGTATTGCCAGGTGTGGATGAGTGACAATGAAGATGTGCAGGTTAGCGCTCTCCTTTGCTATCTATTGGCACATGGGACAACATGTCTTTTTGGAAGATCCCACTTTTCCTCCACTGTTGCATCTCTTCCTCACTGTGGGTGAAACTCACCTCTGAGCGGGGAGGCCATGGAAGGCGTATTTGCTGTTTAAGTCCCAATTAAGCCCTCAAATTGGGATTTGAGTGGTGCATAGGCTTTTTGTAGAACCTCTTCACAGCTATAAATTTCACCCTTTGTGTGTTGACGACTGGTGAAAGCAGCTACAAAGAGAACAGTAGAAAAGTGGTGAATAATTCCCCAGCCAAAGCCATGAAAGGAGACACTGATGAGGATTCAGTTGTGCTCCTCCCAGCCTGGAAAACACGTGCATTCCTGTCACAATTGCCATGTATCAGTTGATATGCTGAATGGTGATGTGAGAGAGAAAATTGGAGCCCAGTATTCTGACAAAGCAACTGAGCCCTTCTGCACTGAACGGTGCAACTTGAAGAAGAGCTCTGTGTAAGCTTGTATCGTTCATCAATAGAAGTTGGTCCAAATAATGATGTTACCTCACCCACCTTGTCTCATATACTTTGTGACTCTTTTCTGTGTTACCTGAGGTGTCCAGGATAAATCATTGTCACATGCTTACAGCACCAGAGAGCCTTGTCTGTGACCATCAGGGGAAAACCTTCCCAGACTACCAGCTGCTGACAACACAAGCACTCTACTCTGTGCTCCACAAGGCCCACACACGCTCTCTCTCTGCTCTGCTCTGCAGGCTGGCAATTTACACATCCCACTTTGTTACACTCCAGTATCCAGTCCTTTATCTTCTGTACATCTTCCATGTACACCAGTCCACTGCCTCCAGGGAAGCAATGCACCTCCATGCACTGATTTAATCTCAGTTCAACACTTTTTAGTTTCTTTAGCACAAGGCACTAGACAGATTTATAGTAAATTAAAATTGAAGATTATTAAAACAGAGCTTGAGATAGAGATTCAAATAAAAGCAAATGTAAGGGTTTGGAAATATAAGGTTACAGGTAAAAGAAAGACACAAACTACAGTCTATATTTATTAACCAGTTACCTTATTAGACAGGAAAGTATCTCTCCCCAAAAGATTCTTTCTTGCAGCACTTATCTAATCCAAAGAGCAAGGATCCACTTTTCATGAGACCTCCCCACCCCCACTGGTGGAGAGTCTCCTCCTGTAATGAACAACAACTTGAGCCATTTATTCTGCTTTTAAAACAACAAGCCATTGTTTTTTTAGTTGAGGGGCCCCCTCCTTCAGAGAACCCTCCTGGGGTTCGTTTGTCTGAAGGTATGTCTATACTACGAAATTAGGTCGAATTTATAGAAGTTAGTTTTGTAGAAAGCGTTTTTATACAGTCGATTGTGTGTGTCCCCACACAAATGCTCTAAGTGCATGTAGTCAGCGGAGTGTGTCCACAGTACTGAGGCAACTTCCGGAGCGTTGCACTGTGGGTAGCTATCCCACGGTTCCCGCAGTCTCCGCTGCCCATTTGAATTCTGGATAGAAATCCCAGTGCCTGATGGACTAAAACATTGTCACGGGTGGTTCTGGGTACATATCGTCAGGCCCCCCTTCCCTCGCTCCCTCTGTGAAAGCAAGGGCAGACAATTGTTTTGCGCCTTTTTTCTTGAGTTACCTGTGCAGACACCATACCATGGCAAGCGTGGAGCCCGCTCAGCTAACAGTCACCGTATGTCTTCTGGGTGCTGGCAGATGCAGTACTGCATTACTACACAGCAACAGTTTATTGCCTTTTGGCAGCAGACTGTGCAGTATGACTGGTAGCCATCACTGACGTAGTCCAGGGGGCTCTTTTAACCAACCTCAATGAGGTCAGGGGCGCCTGGGCAACGTGGGAGTGACTCAGCCAGGTCATTTCCCTTTTAAGTTTTGTTTCATGGTGATTCAGTCCTACCGGCAGTGCACTGTCTTTTTATCTGCAGCCAGCAGAAGACAATAGCCAGCATTCATACTGCACCGTCTTCTGCCGAGCACCCAGGAGATGACGATGGCTAGCAGTCGTACTGCACAGTCTGCTGCCAGCAAGATGTATAAAGATAGATGAAGTGGATCAAAACAAGAAATAGACCAGATTTGTTTTGTATTCATTTTCTCCTCCCTCCCTCCATGAAATCAATGGCCTGCTAAACCCAGCTTTGAGTTCTATCCTTGACGTTTTGAGTTCTATCCTTGAGGGGGCCGTTCTGTTTTTCGCAAAGCCACCCTCTTTGTTGATTTTAATTCCCTGTAAGCCATGTCATCAGTCGCCCCTCCGTCCGTCAGAGCAACAATAGACAATCGTTCTGCACCTTTTTTCTGTGCAGACGCCATACCATGGCAAGCATGGAGCCCGCTCAGATCACTTTGGCAATTAGGAGCACATTAAACACCACACGCATTATCCAGCAGCATATGCAGCACTAGAACCTGGCAAAGTGAAACTGGGCAAGTAGGCGACGTCAGCGCAGTGACGAGAGTGATGAGGACATGGAGGCAGACTTCTCTCAAAGCACAGGCACTGGAAATGTGGGCATCATGGTGCTAATGGGGCAGGTTCATGCGGTGGAACGCCGATTCTGGGCTCAGGAAACAAGCACAGACTGATGGGACTGCATAGTGTTGCAGGTCTGGGACAATTCCCAGTGGCTGCGAAACTTTTGCATGCATAAGGGCACTTTCATGGAATTTTGTGACTTGCTTTCCCCTGCCCTGAGGTGCAAGAATACCAAGATGAGAGCAGTTGAGAAGCGAGTGGCAATAGCCTTGTGGAAGCTTGCAACACCAGACAGTTACCAGTCAGTCGGGAATCAATTTGGAGTGGGCAAATCTACTGTGGGGGTTGCTGTGATGCAAGTAGCCAACGCAATCAAAGATCTGCTGATATCAAGGGTAGTGACCCTGGGAAATGTGCAGGTCATAGTGGATAGCTTTGCTGCAATGGGATTCCCTAACTGTGGTGGGGCCATAGACAGAACCCATATCCCTGGTGGATCACAAGGGACGTTTCACTAACATCATCGTGGGATGGCCGGGAAAGGTACGTGACGCTCACATCTTCAGGAACTCTGGTTTGTTTCAAAAGCTGCAAGAAGAGACTTTATTTCCAGACCAGAAAATAACCACTGGGGATGATGAAATGCCTATAGTTATCCTTGGGGACCCAGCCTACCCCTTAATGCCATGGCTCATGAAGCCATACACAGGCACCCTGGACAATAGTCAGGAGCTGTTCAACTACAGGCTGAGCAAGTGCAGAATGGTGGTAGAATGTGCATTTGGATGTTTAAAAGCACGCTGGCGCAGTTTACTGACTCTGTTAGACCTCAGCGAAACCAATATTTCCACTGTTATTTCTGCTTGCTGTGCGCTCCACAATATCTGTGAGTAAGAGGGAGACGTTTATGGCGGGGTGGGAGGTTGAGGCAAATTGCCTGGCCACTGGTTATGCGCAGCCAGACACCAGGGCGGTTAGAAGACCACAGGAGGGCGTGGTGCGCATCAGAGAAGCTTTGAAAACCAGTTTCATGACTGGCCAGGCTACGGTGTGAAAGTTCTGTTTGATGAAACCCCCGCCCCTTGGTTCACTCCACTTCCCTGTAAGCCAACCACCCTTCCCTCCTCCCTTCGATCACCACTTGCAGAGGCAATAAAGTCCTTGTTGCTTCACATTCATGCATTCTTTATTAATTCATCACACAAATAGGGAGATAACTACCAAGGTAGCCCAGGAGGGGTGGTGGAGGAGGGAAGGACAAGGCCACACAGCACTTTAAAAGTTTAAAACTTTAAAACTTATTGAATGCCAGCCTTCTGTTGCTTGGGTAATCCTCTGGGGTGGAGTGGCTGGGTGGCCGGAGGCCCCCCCACTGCGTTCTTGGGGGTCTGGGTGAGGAGGCTATGGAACTTGGGGAGGAGGGCAGTTTGTTACACAGGGGCTGTAGCAGCGGTCTGCGCTCCAGCTGCCTTTCCTGCAGCTCAGCCATATGCTGGAGCATATTAGTTTGATCCTCCAGCAGCCTCAGCATTGAATCCTGCCTCCTCTATCATGCTGCTGCCACCTTTCAGCTTCAGCCCTCTCTTCAGCCTGCCACCTCTCCTCTCGGTCATTTTGTGCTTTCCTGCACTCTGACATTGTCTGCCTCCATGCATTTGTCTGTACTCTGTCAGTGTGGGAGGACATCATGAGCTCAGAGAACATTTCATCACAAGTGCATTTTTTTCACCTTCTAATCTTCGCTAGCCTCTGGGAAGGAGAAGATCCTGTGATCCTTGAAACACATGCAGCTGGTGGAGAAAAAAAAAGGGACAGTGGTATTTAAAAAGACATTTTATAGAACAATGGGTACACTCTTTCACGGTAAACTTTGCTGTTAACATTACATACATAGCACATGTGCTTTTGTTCCAAGATCACATTTTTCCTCCCCTCACCACATGGCTAGCCCCTCATCCCTCCCGGTGGCTAACTGCAGGGAACATTTCTGTTCAGCTACAGGCAAACAGCCCAGCAGGAACAGGCACCTCTGAATGTCCCCTTAAGAAAAGCACCCTATTTCAACCAGGTGACATGAATGATATCACTCTTCTGAGGATAACACAGAGAGATAAAGAATGGATGTTGTTTGAACGCCAGCAAACATACACTGCAATGCTTTGTTCTACAATGATTCCTGAGTACATGCTACTGGCCTGGAGTGGTAAAGTGTCCTACCATGGTGGACGGAATAAGGTTGCCCTCCTCAGAAACCTTTTGCAAAGGCTTTGGGAGTACATCCAGGAGAGCTACGAATGCCATGGCAAATCAATCATTAAACATGCTTGCTTTTAAGCATGTATAGTATTTTAAAAAGGTACACTCACCAGAGGTCCCTTCTCTGCCTGGCGGGTCCGGGAGGCATCCTTGAGTGGGTTCGGGGGGTACTGGCTCCAGGTCCAGGGTGAGAAACAGTTCCTGACTGTCAGAAAACTGATTTCTCCGCTTGCTTACTGTGAGCTACCTACAACCTCAACATCATCATCATCATCATCTTCCTCGTGCCCAAAACCTGCTTCCGTGTTGCCTCCATCTCCATTGAAGAAGTCAAACAACATGGTTGGGTAGTGGTTGCTGAACCCCCTAAAATGGCATGCAGCTCATCATAGAAGCAGCATGTTTGGGGCTCTGACCCGGAGTGGTTTTTTGCCTCTCTGGTTTTGGCATTTCGAAAACTGGAACATAGTTCTGATAGCACGGATTCCTCTCCCTATACAGCAATCAGATCCCATACCTCCTGTTCGGTCCATGATGGAGCTCTTTTGCAATTCTGGAACTCCATCTCTGCTGATGAGCTCTGCATGGTCACCTGCAGCTTGCCATGCTGGCCAAACAGGAAATTGAAATTCAAAAGTTCGCAGGCCTTTTCCTGTCTACCTGGCCAGTGCATCTGAGTTGAGAGTGCTGTCCAGAGCAGTCACAATGGAGTGCTCTAGGATAGCTCCCAGAGACCAATACCGTCTAACTGTGTCCACAGTACCCCAAATTCGACCCGGCAAGGCCGATTTCAGCGCTAATCCCCTTGTTGGGGGTGGAGTAAGGAAATCGATTTTAAGAGCCCTTTAAGTCGAAAAAAAGGGCTTCATCGTGTGGACGGGTGCAGGGTTAAATCGATTTAATGCTGCTAAATTTGACCTCAACTCCTAGTGTAGACCAAGGCTCAGTTAAAGCTCAACCTGGACTGACAGTAAAAAAGTGCTGTCTCCATGGATGTCCATTGTTCTCAGCATTGATTGTTAGCCCTGAGACCCCCACTTGGCTTCAGGTGACAAGTCTCATTTCAACAGCTTTGCAACCTAATATTCTAGCTTTTAGATATTTCATAAACTATTGCTCAGACAAACATCTCAAAATAACCATTTCAATTAGCAGAGCCCACACACAACCCCCTTTGGTATAATATTGAGTAAATGGTCAGACACAGATATAACTTACCTGCCAGAGAGCATAGCTGTGTCACATACTCCTGTGCTGGAATTACAGCCCTAGTATTTGTGCCAATGACCGCTGTCAATGGAGACAGGTGAAGAAAGATTGCAGACTGCAGCATTAGATAAATGCCACTAGGACAGAGGTGGGCAAACTACGGCCCCCGGGACCATGCTGCACGGCCTCTGAGCTCCTGGCTGGGGAGACTAGTCCCCATCCCCTCCCCCACAGCCTGAATGCACCGTGCTGCCAGCGCTCTGGCCCACCGCTCTTGCCCGGCAGCGTGGTGGCGTGGCTGGCTCTGGCATGGTAAAGAGGCGGAGAGGTCCCGGGGTGGCAATCAGGGAACAGGGGGCGGTTGGATGGGTTGGGAGTTCTGGTGGGGGTCAGTCAGGGAGCGGGGGGGTTGGATAAGTTGAAGGTTTGGGGGAGCAGGCAGGGGACAAGGGGAAGTTGGATGGGGCAGAGGTTTTGGGGGGGCAGTCAGGGGATGGGGAATGGGGGGTGGATAGGGGTTGAGGTCCCAGGGGGCAGTTAGGGGTGGGGGTCCCAAGAGGGGATGGTCAGGGGACAAGGAGCGGGGGGGTTGGATGGGTCAGGGATTCTGAGGGGAGGCAGGAAGTGGGAGGGGACAGATAGGGAGTGGGGTCCAGGCTATGTGGGGAGGCACAGCCTTTCCTACATGTTCTTCCATATAGTTTTGCAACCCCAATGTGGCCCTTGGGCCAAAAAGTTTGCCCACCCTTGCACTAGGAGATACCTGAAATATTGCCATGCAGTGCTTAAACAACAGCACAGCACCACAGAGAAGTTTCTGAAATGGTTCTATACACACTTCATCCCTTTCTACATTTGCAGTTAAATCACATCTAGCTCTAGTTTAGAGCATCCATTGTTGACACCTCTTGTCTGCAACAGGTAGCATCCCCAGAGAAGACAAGGATTTACAATTTTGCTTGATTTTGAACTAAAATTATAATTGGCCCAGATTGAAAAGGTTAATGAAATCTTTCAGGCAAGCCTGGACACACCTTTGGGTCTGTAATGCAACCTGAAAATCATCAAGTTTCCACATAGTTTCAGCTTTCGTCACAAAAATTTCACATAGCTCTAAAATTCACAGGCAATGGCAGAAGCACCAGAGGGGCACTAAACCATCCAAAAAAGTATTTTATTAGGGTCTCTTCCCAACTCTTTTGCTGGTCTGCTGGGTGACCTTGAACAAGTCACTTCACCTCTTTACCTTGATTTCCCCATCTCTAAAATGGGGCTAATGATACTTGACTGGCTTTATAATGTGCTTTGAGATTGACTGATAAAAAATGCTCTATTAGAGCTAGGTATTATTATTATAGTCAGCACTGCTATAATAACCAGTGTACCCTTCTCATTCCCACTATGCCAAGGGTTCCCAAATTATGGGTCACGACCCCAGGTGGGGTTGCACCATCAAGGACAGGTTGTGGCATGCAAAGTCATGCTGTTCAGAGGATGCCATTTTGTAGAGCAAAATGGTGTGTTCCAGGCAGTGAGACCTCACTCGTATGGTGCATGCGAGAGCAGACTATGTGGAAGACACCATTTTAAAATGGCATCTGCCATGCTGTCTGGGGTTGCAGGAAGCAATAAATCAGAAAATGGGGTCATGCAGGCGAAAGGTTTGGGAACTGCTGTACTAAACATAACCACCGGGATTCTCCCAGGGGAATATGGGAGTTAGGGACTTAACTCATTGAAAATCCCATCCTGAAATGGAGAGTTGGGCAGCTAACAAATGCCACTGCACACATTTCCCCAGTGAATCAGTGAAGAAAAATGAACACGCCTTGAAATCTTTTGAAAGGCCAATCCTCTCCCCTCCCCAGAGCAGCCCTGGTTACAGGGTAACAAAGAAGATTAGTGTCTGGGGGGAGGGGGGGAGGAGTCTCCCATGACCATATTTTCAAGAAAAATATTTTGACACAATAAGAGACCTTCTCACCATTATCATGTGGTCTATGGCCAGCATTAAATATTAAGGACTGGTGAGAATATGATCCTGTATTAATAGGCTATGAATTCAGAGACATGCGCTGAGGGACGCACTGGCCGCCACTTCCAGCAGCTCCCATTGGCCTGGAGCAGCGAACCGCGGCCACTGGGAGCCGCAATCGGCCGAACCTGCGGACGCGGCAGGTAAACAAACCGGCTTGGCCCCCCTGCACAAGAGGCGGAACAAGTTTGGGAACCACTGGTCTAGAGTATATATAAAGTATATTGTGACTGGAAGCATAGCATAACTCTGAATTCCCTGACTTCTTGGATCATGGCCTAAGCACCAAATTTTGGTCCCTTTGAAGTCAATGGGACCAGGATTTAACAACACAATTCAATGTTTTTAAGGTCCTCTTCTTTAGTAAGAGCCTCCCCATTTTGCCATGGAATAAGAGTAGAGGAGAAAAAATTGTGAGAGTTGTGTGAATTTTTTTCAGTGACTAATAAATTTGCCAAAAAGGCAATTTTGAGGCAACTGAAACTATTCATGAATTAGAGTTGAATTCAGCAAATAGTTTCAGGTGCATTTTAAAAAAGGAATTTTTTGGAAACATTTTAAACTGTTTCAACATTTTCAAAAACAAACCATTTTGACATTAAAAAAAATATTTAAAAATGTCATTGCCAACTGACATTCATTTAGAAATGTCATTTTTCATTCAGTGCAGACAAAATGTCTTTGTTTAGGTGAGAACAGAAGTTCTTTTCAGTTTAAAATAAGCAATTTTTTTCTGATTTTTCAGCTTGGCCATTAACCAAATCCTTAATTTTTCACTCAGCTCTAGCTGTAACATTAGCTTATGTTTACTCCCAACCTTCAGAACAAAAAACAAATACAAAATGTGGTTTTACAAACTGAATTTTTGTAGAATTTTTTTCTGTAGGAAATTACAAGTTTTTGGCTTACTCTGATTCAAAACAAAAAACACATTTTGAAATGTCAGAATTTTCCATAGGACAAAAATTTTATTTTCTGACCAACTCTACTCCAGTAGGTGTGAGCTGCTCCAGTAATCTCACTGGGTTAGCAATGTTGACATTTGATTTGTAATTATTAGGTTTCAGAATTAACTGAGTCACGGCTGATTATTTTAGCAGATGCAACCAGCTAATATGCTTATCTCACAATCCCAAATAGCATAACCATTTGCCCAAAGCTCCTGCTTCCATGGGACAACTTTGTGATAATTTTTTTTGTAATGATAATAAATAAATGTAACTCAGTAAAAATTGAAAGAGCGGAGTCAGTGTAAAAAACCAAAAATAAAATCAAACTAAATACAGCCATTATTTATGTATTGTGCAATTCATCTGCATTTACTAAGAAAGAGTCTTCCTTTTAAAATTTAAATTAAGCTGCCATAGAATTTCCTGTCTATTACACAAGGTTGCCACAGAACTGCCACAGGATTTAGGTTCAGCTTGCTGCAGAGAACAGGGAGCCCTGACTATACATAGCACTTCCAATTTCCAAGCTTGGGACCAGTCATCCAGTCTTTACACTTGTAATGCTCCAACTGAAATTAATAGGCAATTTTCCTGAATAAGGAATATAGCAGTGAACCCTTAAAAAGCATATGGCAAAAATTTTAACACCCAAGTCCATTTTGTCCAGTCTGTTTTTAAGAGTGTATGAATACCTTTAAAAAGCTTCTGATGTATTCTAGCTGTTAGCTGTAATTATTTATGGGATTTTTATTTTGTTTCAGCTGTTTTTTGGTTGTATGTTTTAATGTTGTTGTTTGTGCAGTGACTGGAACAACAGGGCAGAAGGGACTATTCAAACAACATTTATTATTCTCTTCTCTTACTTTGTTATTAAAAAGAAAAGGAGTACTTGTGGCACCTTAGAGACTAACAAATTTGTTAGTCTCTAAGGTGCCACAAGTACTCCTTTTCTTTTTGCGAATACAGACTAACACGGCTGCTACTCTGTACTTTGTTATTGTTATTTTTGGAAGATATCTGGCCTCTTTTATGCAGTCTCTTTGAATAGAAACAAATAACACTGTTTTCCTGGGAAAGTTAGATCTTTTGTTTTAAACCAGCATGAACGGCCTGTTTGGTTATTATAATGTTCCTGATATTGAACATTAGTTTTTCAGGTTTCAGAGTAGCAGCCATGTTAGTCTGTATGCGCAAAAAGAAAAGGAGTACTTGTGGCACCTTAGCGACTAACAAATTTATTTGAGCATCGGATTTGTTCTTGTGCTTTTTCAGGGAGTTTCTTGAGCAAATGGTGTAGTTTTTTAGTTTCCAAAGACAATATGCTACTTAGGACCATGTAATTAAAAGCAGCACATTACATATGGCACCATATCAGAAAGGTCTATTTTCACAAGAAAAATGGTTTCTCTAAAAGAGTACACCCCAGCTTTCATTTGGCATAATTAAATTAAATTAAAACAAATGTCATCATTCTAGTGTTCTTTAAATTACATTTATTAAACTGTATGCCACGGTGTGGGAGCCAATTTTCTTTAATGTTACAAGGGATACATTTGATATAATTGTATTTAATATTTTAGTGGATAGTACAGAGACTGAGGTTAGGCAAACTTGTCGTAAATTAAAAATCTAAGTTGAGCTCAATGAATCAACCTGTTCTGGCAAGAATCATTCTTTCTGTGTTTTATATTCTTTTCTATCTTAATCACATTTCAAAGTGCTGCTCTCTAATTCCAGGGGTTAGTGTCAGTTTTTAAATCAGTGCCCTACAACACCACCGAGCAATAAAATGTGAATCCATTTGATCCCATGACTCTCATTCACCAAAAACAGGAGGTGTTCTTATGGAACTCATTGTATATGTATAGTTTATGGGCAGGATCACTTGTACATAATTACACAGACAGCAGTATTTAGACTAAGAGCATTGCAGATTAGTTTAATCGTAATTGACAGATACAGTGGGCCGGATTCTTACACCATTACTCATTCTGAGTTGTAATTTACTCTGAGCTGACTCACTGAAATCAACTAGTCAGGAAGAAAGATTCTACTCAACATGTATCAGAATCTGACCACGGAATCTAGAGTGCATCGTTAAATACTATTTCAAGACTATTTGGTACTAGTCCTCACAGACAGGTCTCAAAGCAACTAATGTGAACTTCTACAGCTCATGTAACACAAAAATTTTCCATAAAAAAAAAGTGCAAACGAGTGTGATGTGCTAAATTATAGCATTGCTACCTGAGGAATGTCACTCACAGATTTCATACCATTGTATCAAAATCAAACAAACAAACTAGGCAAACATATTAGAGCCCAATCCCCTTCTTCACGTGAAATCAATAAGACTGCTTATGTATGAAAGGGCTACAGGATCAGTCCCTTGGATTCAACAGAAGTTCTCAAAGTGGGGCCTCTGTCGTCTAAATCATTATACAACAGAATTGTGTGATTCTTCCTGCTCCAGAGGCATATCCTACTGCCGATGCAGAGCCCACAACACTAAATTACTTTGTGGATTTCTATATCAAAAGAGGGAGCAATGAAAGGGCATTGGACAGCCCATTCCATTCTATGTTTTTTGTTCATTTTTGCTGACAGCTCTTGCCTACTAAGACAAGGCAGTTCACCATACAATCAACCCTGGAGCCTTAGGAATTCAACAGGCCACAGAGTCCACTTCCTTGCATCACCATACCTGGGTGTTTGGACATGACTGGCATAGAGAGGATGTAATCTTTTACTTATGCAAGTAGTCTTTATTCATGTGACTAGTCCCATTGATTGTAATGGGATTATTTCTGTGAATAAGGATGACCCACTAGTAAAGGTTGCAGAATCAGGCACATAATTTGCTTTTAGACTTCCATGGCAGGGCAGTATTTCTGTAGCATAAGCCAGCCTGAGGCAGAACCTATCAATGGTTGCAGCCAACCAGAGACTACATGACTTGAAAAGCTTTGAGTGCCTTTGACTGGAGAGTGCCCATAATGTTTTAAACACTACCAGGTCATTGCATTAAAAGATGCAGTGATGGAGTCTCAGGGGGAAATTTGCTGCCTATTAAAATCAACGGCAAACTTCCACTGACTACAATGAGGCCAGGGTTTCAGCACTAGAGGGTCAGTGCATTTAGTGATGGGAAAATGAGGGCAGCTGTATGTCCATCTGCTATACCCCTACCTCTCAGCAGGTAGATCCAAGCTCTTGACAAGAACGAAAGATGATTTAAGTTGCAGTCTTGGACAAATTACCTTGAAATACCCAAATACATGGCAATGCATTCTGTGTCTCTAGGCACAGAATAGATCAAAGAATGCAGAGAGTAGCAAACGGACATTAAATTGCCTGCAAAGAACATTCTGATTTGCCAGTACAGCGATAATAGGAAGATAATATTTTCATTCCTTGAAAATCCTGTTGCTCCTATTTCAGTTTCAGGCATGCTACCTTTTTCAAAGCAGTGATTTTAAAGAACAAATGAATTATAAGTGTCTAATATACATAGGGTGGCACTCCAATTCATTCTGAAAACTGCCATTTTAGTTTCTATTCTAAAAGGAGGGATATGCTTTGCACTTCTTATAATAAATGCTTGGTGTGGTTCATAATACTATGTGGAGAAAAAAGGAAAATCTGTATTTTCTGAATGGTGAGCAAGTACAAAGATTTTCAGAATTATGATTTTGAAGCAACTCCTCCATAGGAAGAATAAGTATGAATTTAATACAAATTAGAATTAGCATACTGAAATATTTCAGAGCAGTAGCCATGTTAGTCTGTATCTGCAAAAAGAAAAGGAGTACTTCTGGCACCTTAGTGACTAACAAATTTATTTGAGCATAAGCTTTTGTGAGCTACAGCTCACTTCATTAGATGCATTCAGTGGAAAATACAGTGGGGAGATGATTTATATACACAAAGAACATGAAACAATGGGTGTTACAATACACACTGTAAGGAGAGTGATCACTTAAGATGAGCTATTACCAGCTGGGGGGGGGGGGGGGAGAAAACCTTTTGTAGTGATAATCAAGGTGGGCCATTTCCAGCAGTTGACAAGAACGTCTGAGGAACAGTGGAGGGGGGTGGGGGGAAATAACATGGGGAAATAGTTTTACTTTCTGTAATGTGTTAGTAATCTATCAACTTCATGAAAAAAGTCGTACAGATACAGACATCATCTTCCTTTCCAAATGCAAACAGATGGACATCATACCAAAAGGACTGAAGGTAAAAAATCCATTACAATCTACATACCACACAGACTCTGATAACAGCTTGTGCCACACACTATCAAAGAAACTGCGGAACCACCTGATCAACATCCTCTACAGGAAACAGGGAAAGATTAAGAGTGAGCTCTCAAAACTGGATACTTTCATAAAAAAAACAACCTTCCACACAAACTTCTTCGTGGCTGGACTTTACAAAAACTAGACAAGCCATTTACAACACACACTTTGCTTCTCTACAAAAGAAAAAGGACACTAAACTACTACATGCCACAAGGGGCCACGACAATAGTTCCCTTAACCCACGCAGCAATATTGTTAATCCAACTATACTCTTAGCCCAGCAGAAAAATCTGTCCTATCTCAGGGCCTCTCCTTCTGCCCCTCCACCCCCACGAACATGATACGGTTCTGTGGTGACCTAGAATCCTATTTTCGACGTCTACAACTCAAAGAATATTTCCAACACACCTCTGAACAACATACTAACCCACAGAGATCTTCCTACCAACACTACAAAAAGAAGGATTCTGGGTGGACTCCTCCTGAAGGTCGAAACAGCAGACTAGACTTCTACATAGAGTGCTTCCGCCGACGTGCATGGGCTGAAATTGTGGAAAAGCAGCATCACTTGCCCCATAACCTCAGCTGTGCAGAACACAATACCATCCACAGCCTCAGAAACAACTCTGACATCATAATCAAAAAGGCTGACAAAGGAGGTGCTGTTGTCATCATGAATAGGTCGGAATATGAACAAGAGGCTAGTAGGCAGCTCTCCAACACCACTTTCTAAAAGCCAAAAGAAAAGGAGTACTTGTGGCACCTTAGAGACTAACAAATTTATTAGAGCATAAGCTTTCGTGAGCTACAGATCACTTCATCAGCTCACGAAAGCTTATGCTCTAATAAATTTGTTAGTCTCTAAGGTGCCACAAGTACTCCTTTTCTTTTTGCGAATACAGACTAACACGGCTGCTACTCTGAAACCTTTCTAAAAGCCATTACCCTCTGATCCCACTGACAGTTACCAAAAGAAACTACACCATTTTCTCAAGAAACTCCCTGAAAAACCACAAGAACAAATCTGCACAGACACACCCCTGGAACTGCGACCTGGGGTATTCTATCTGCTACCCAAGATCCATAAACCTGGAAATCCTGGACACCCCATCATCTCAGGCATTGGAACCCTGACAGCAGGATTGTCTGCTATGTAGACTCCCTCCTCAGGCCCTATGCTACCAGCACTCCCAGCTATCTTCGAAACACCACCGACTTCCTGAGGAAACTACAATCCATTGGTGATCTTCCTGAAAACACCATCCTGGCCACTATGGATGTAGAAGCCCTCTACATCAACATTCCACACAAAGATGGACTATAAGCCATCAGGAACATTATCCCCGATAATGTCACAGCTAACCCGGTGGCTGAACTTTGTGACTTTGTCCTCATCCATAACTATTTCACATTTGGGGACGATGTATACCTTCAAATCAGCGGCACTGCGATGGGTACCCACATGGCCCCACAGCATGCCAACATTTTCATGGCTGACTTAGAACAACGCTTCCTCAGCTCTCGTCCCCTAATGCCCCTACTCTACTTGCACTACACTGATGACATCATCATCATCTGGACCCATGGAAAAGAAGCCCTTGAGAAATTCCACCATGATTTCAACAATTTCCATCCCACCATCAACCTCAGCCTGGACCAGTCCACACAAGAGATCCACTTCCTGGACACTATGGTGTTCATAAGCGATGGTCACATAAACACCACCCTATACCGGAAACTTACTGACCGCTACTCCTACCGACATACCGCCAGCTTTCACCCAGATCACACCACAGGATCCATTGTCTACAGCCAAGCTCTATGATACAACCGCATTTGCTCCAACCCCTCAGACAGAGACAAACACCTACAAGTTCTCTATCAAGCATTCTTACAACTACAATACCCACCTGCTGAAGTGAAGAAACAGATTGACAGAGCCAGAAGAGTACCAAGAAGTCACCTACTACAGGACAGGCCCACAAAGAAATAACAGAACGTCACTAGCCATCACCTTCAGCCCCCAACTAAAATCTCTCCAACGCAACATCAAGGATCTACATCCTATCCTGTAGGACGACCCATCACTCTCACAGATCTTGGGAGACAGGTCAGTCCTTGCTTACAGACAGCCCCCCAATCTGAAGCAAATACTCACCAGCAACCACACACCACACAACAGAGCCACTAACCCAGGAACCTATCCTTGCAACAAAGCCCGTTGCCAACTCTGTCCACATATCTATTCAGGGGACACCATCATAGGGCCTAATCACATCAGCCACACTATCAGAGGCTCGTTCACCTGCGCATCTACCAATGTGATATATGCCATCATGTGCCAGCAATGCCCCTCTGCCATGTACATTGGTCAAACTGGACAGTCTCTACGTAAAAGAATAAATGGACACAAATCAAATGTCAAGAAGTATAATATTCAAAAACCAGTCGGAGAACACTTCAATCTCTCTGGTCGATTACAGACCTAAGAGTGGCTATTCTTCAACAAAAAAAACTTCAAAAACAGATTCCAACGAGAGACTGCTGAATTGGAATTAATTTGCAAACTGGATACAATTAAGTTAGGCTTGAATAGAGACTGGGAGTGGATGGGTCATTACACAAAAGAAAACTATTTCCCCATGTTATTCCCCCCATCCCCCACCCCCACTGTTCCTCAGACGTTCTTGTCAACTGCTGGAAATGGCCCACTTTGATTATCACTACAAAAGGTTTTCTTCCTCCCACCGCCCTGCTGGTAATAGCTCATCTTAAGTGATCACTCTCCTTACTGTGTGTATGATAACACCCATTGTTTCATGTTCTCTGTGTATATAAATCATCTCCCCACTGTATTTTCTACTGAATGCATCCAATGAAGTGAGCTGTAGCTCATGAAAGCTTATGCTAAAATAAATTTGTTAGTCACTAAGGTGCCACAAGTACCCCTATTCTTCATACTGAAATATAAATTAAAACACAGGGAATGACTAAAGAGCCAAAATAGAAAGGAGTTGAACAAAAAGAAATACCACCAATGCTACTACACTATGTCAAATCTGTTCCTTCCTTGCTTAAATATATTTTCATCTTACTTCCCATGTCATCAGCACTCCTATTTTGATAAATGGTCATGCAGTACTCTAGTCATCAGTGAAGTTCTATTATTTCAATGCATACTGAGGTCCTCCTTATTGAAAATGAAATGAAGATGAACTAGGGGCCTGATCCTGAAAGTATTACTTGCACAAGTAATTTTTAGTTTTGTGAATAGTCCCATCAGCTTCAATGGGATTTCTCACATGAGTAGGAGCTGCAGAATCAGCCCCTAGAGAGTTTTATCTTACATTGTGTGGGAGGTCAAGCGCTGAGGCACTAGAGATGGATTTGAGAGACCAACATTCTAGTCCTGGTTCTGCCATAGACCAATCATGTGAGCAGGGGCACGTCACTTCACCTTTCTTTGCTCTGCCTCCCCTACCATCTTTGTCTTGTCTATTTAGACTAAGCCTTTCAGGAAAGGGGACTCTCTCAGATCTCTTTCTCTATCACCCCCCCCCCCAGCACTACATTCATACAGTAAATGAAGGATACTCATTTTCTTTTGAAGCCTGTTTGATTTATAACTAAAGAGTGGGCTTCTTATAGGCCTTAAGTTATCAGAAAAAAATGCAGCATGCTCTACAGCATAAGATACAGATTGATTAGTAATAAATTATAGAATATTTGACATCTTTCACCCAGAGAGATCCCAAAGTGTACGTCTGAAAATGTATATAGATACTACGAAGAAGGATTTCTTCATTCATCAGTAAAATGCAACACCCTCCAGCATGAAATAAGAAAAGGATTACTTGTGGCACCTTAGAGACTAACAAATTTATTTGAGCATAAGCTTTCATGAGCTACAGCTCACTTCATCGGATTCTGTAGCTCATGAAAGCTTATGCTCAAATAAATTTGTTAGTCTCTAAGGTGCCACAAGTACTTCTTTTCTTTTTGCGAATACAGACTAACACGGCTGCTACTCTGAAACCAGTCAGAATGAAATAGTTACTGATGTAGGTAGTTTGAAATGAAAAAAAAAATAATTGCATGACTTATCAGGAACATGCTTAGGCCCATATTACACAATTTATGGACGCAACGCTAACTGAAATCAAAGGCAAGTTGTGTCCATGGACTGAGGACAGTATTTGACACTATCTGTATAAGAGGCTTTCAAGGACAGACTGTGAAACTGGAGTCTTGGAAAGAGCCCCAAAACGGCTCACGCAACTGAATATACAGAAATTTGTCCCTGAAATAAAGGATCTGAGCATCAATTTGGACATCAACCCTATAGGGCAAATTCAGCTCGGGTGAAAAGCAGGTGCAAATCATTAAAGTTACACCACAGCTGAATTTGATTGTGTTGGTAGAGTTTGTTTAATTTAAAATTTGTTTCAGTTAAATGTGAAAGAAAAAACCTCCAAACAATCAGCAACTTGAGTACAATTCAATCTTGAGCTTTGGCTTGGTCATCCATATCCCACACACTTACAGTGGATAAATAATGAAGTTTGTTATTAAGAATTTTGTCAGCCAGAGATCCCCAAGTATGAGGAATGCAAAGACAGTGGAAATGTTATATTATTGTATTTGGCAAAAATAGAACATATCTGCTCAGACAAGGATTTGGCTTGGACGTAGGCATATTTGTTGACTTTGTACAGCTCTTTGGAGTTGTATCTGATCAGAATTTCCAGAAATGCCGTTAAAAAAACCAAACTAATAAACTCAGTGGGTTATGAAATAACGCTGGATGGCAGAAGCAAAAACACAAAGATAAAATATATATCTTGTTTATTTTATTAGACCAGGTGTGATTCAGATGTTACTGGAGAATTACATGTTTGGAGACAAGAAAACAATGAAAGGCGACATGGAGACATTGTTTTCCTTTCCTGGGGGTTGTATCAGAGCAGCTGGGAATAAGTAAAATGAGAGTCTGGATTATGAAAATGCTGCAAGCAGCTGGAATTGATTTCTCTTGCTATGGGTCACATTTTTAAGGGGTGTCAGTAGCAATACAAAATACATTTAGGGTTTTATTATTCATACAGTGCTGGCAGAAAGAGATAGGTTTGGTAAAAAGACTTTTTCAAGGAATTAATGGAGATCAACAAACATATATAGCTGTTTTAGCCTCAGCAATAGCTAGATACTAAAAGTTATGGGCCAAACTGGAAGCTTTTATAAATCTTCCCCACATTTTGTAAGAATTGGGGTTCCAGTTACAATCAATGAGATTTTGCAAAATCAAAACCATATCCAAAGCCTCCTTGGTCCACCCCTTTGGGTCCTCTGACAGTGCAGAGTGTATCATCCTTATTGAATAAACTCCATTTCCTAGATGAGAAAAGTGGGTAGGGCATCTTAAATACCATCTGGTAGAGCAGAGTTGTGAGAAAAGATTACCATGAAATTCAGTGTACCCGATAAATCTATTTAATTATCAGTCCATCCAACCAGGTACTTCCATAGCCCTCATCACATGATGATCTGAATATTTCTAAGATTGTTTAAATATCCCTGATAGTGAAAACATGGCAAACTACGTATTTCACTCACATCCTTATTTTAGGTTTCAGAGTAGCAGCTGTGTTAGTCTGTATTCGCAAAAAGAAAAGGAGTACTGGTGGCACCTTAGAGACTAACAAATTTATTAGAGCATAAGCTTTCGTGAGCTACAGCTCACTTCATCTGATGCATTTGGTGGAAAAATCTTTTGTCTGGAGCAGAGACATTTCCAGGGTATAGTGGTATTTAGGACTATGGCTGGGTCAGGGTATTAAAGCACAAAAACACAAAGATCATGATCCAGTCTCCAGTCCCTACCCACACATTGAACATATGTGGAGGGCTTTCAGAGCAGCTCCTCAGGGGATATTGTGCGGTGCCAAGATTACTAATTTAATCTTTCAAATCCCCCTTGAAGACTCACTTCTTCCAAGAAGTCCACAAATCACTGCCAGTAAGGATGTCATCATTACTTGGAATTGGAATTAGAGCTCTAAGATCTACCCTTCCTCTGGGTCTCTCAGTGCAGTCACAGTGTCTGATCTGTGCTGTCTGTTTAGATTGTAAACTCCTTTGGGCAGGGATTGGGTTTTCCTCTGTTCTGCACAGGGCTAAGAATGTTGCTGGCACTTAAAGAATCAGAGAACTGCATCAGTGATATTAAACTTGAAGTGGAAAAAGGGTATATACCATTTTGAAATTTACTTTGGGGGGCTGGAGGGTGGGGAGAAAAAAGAGGCTCTGCTGAAATTTTTAAACCTCTGTTGCATCCATTGGCCAACATGTCTGAAAAACAAATCTATAAATTACACGGGTGCTTAGAGGTATGTTTAATATATACCCATACACCATGCATAATCAGACAGTTTCCTGTATTATAATGGGAGGGAAAGTTACTGATTGTCATGTTGCATGGTACTCAAAGTTAAAATGAATTTGAGAATGGATTTGGAACAGTGGATCGTGAGTTGACACAGACTGGTGCGGAGAGTATGCCTACAGTACAATAAGCACACACTCATTTTGATGAAGAGAGTGGGAAAGGATTCAACTACAAGATAAGAGTCTAATAGCTAATGCTCGGCAAACTGAATTACAATAAGTCCCCTGGGAGAACTCAAGGAGAATATTGGAATAAAAATAACATTTTTATGGATTCCAACTATTCCATTTGGGGTGATGACCTTTTGCCATGTGTTAAACTAGAGAACCATATTTAGAGCATAATGTTCTGACTATACAGAATCCAATGCTAAAGTGTATTTTGAATTACCTCTGTTCTGCCTCAGGCTACACCTTATGCATTGAGGAGGGTGTTTCCTTTCAGAAAACTTCACATTTTCCTGAAAATGTGGGTTAGAAATGCAGAACTCCAAAAGCAATAATTAACTGCTCAACTCAATCCCATTTGATAAGGCCGTTATTATTATTAACATTTATATAGCACCTAGAGGCCAGCTAGCTGGGGGCATTGTGCTAGGCACTGTACAAATGATCCCTGCCCCAAAGAACTTACAATGTAAAAAAGACAAGACATAACAGATAAATGAGACAAACAAGGGGAACAGGGTGGGAAGTGGGGTAATAGGACATATGCAATTTTCTTAGTTAATCAGGAGAGTAGGTTCCAAAATGCTTATTTATAAAAGGGTTTTGCTGCTTCAAAGATATATGCATTACTCCAAACAAACTGTCACCCTACATACTATGTGCCTGTACTTACTGCTGGTGTCTCAGTAAGGTCAAGTCTTGACTAGAAAATTTTATCACATTTGAACATGATTGCGAAGAGCTGAGATAGCCGACATGATGCTAACTGCAACTGACCAAGCAGTATGGTGTGGCTCTCCATCGTATCAGATTACGACTGTTCTTCCTTTGGGTAAGAGAAAGCAAGCTCTGATCACCTAACTTCTTGAATAATGAATAGGAAACTGATGGGATCCTCTGTCCCTTGTACTGGAATAGCCCCATGATTTCAGTGGGAGCAGGCCCTGGCCTCTTAGATGGTAAGCTCACAGAGGCAGGGGTCCGGGTTCCCCACCCCCCCATGTTTTTAAGAACACTGAGCAGTGTTAAATAAATGACAGCATTAACACCACTTTTGCTTTCCATGAAAGGCAGTTTTGGGTCACAGTACAAATAAGATTTTAAATAGCTACATTTATTAACGGTTACTTGATGACATGTCTGAAGCCTAGTGGGAACTTATGTCTGTGTTTTCCATCTGTGGCAGGCTTTTAAAGTGTTTTTTTTTTTAAAAAGGACTTCTTTTGAGAGATGAATCCTCATGAGTAAAAATTAATAAAAATTATTTCAATGTTGGACCAGTCTTGATCACTTGGGAATATAACATACAAAACTAGTCATCCCAAAAATGTTATTCTTCTCTAGGGAATGGAGCTTTGTGTTTGTTGTAATGAAGTGTTATAATTGAACTCAGTTTTGCTGGTGTGTAACTTTTCTAGAGCTAAGAAACCAAAGTTTATTATGAGGCTTGGTGTTTGAGAAATCTTCATACCATGTAGCAAATGACTGACACAACCCAAGATTCTTCTCTTTGGAAAATATACATTCTGTTACTCTTTTCAATCCCTTCTCTTCCTTGAAAGTCCATTCAATGGTTTTCATTAATAAAATGTATTGAGCATATGGATTTTTTTTGGCAGTTGTAATAGTGATGAGTTCTCTACCTATATGTACGGGTGCTTCTGATCTTTGCCTATTACCTGATGATCTCCTTGGGAGCAATGGACATAGTGGCAGAAACGTTTACTCACAGTGGATGCCTTAAGTTGATTTACTTTATCTCTAGGCAGGAGTGATCTTATTAAGATCTAGAAACAGAAATATGTCTTGACATTTTCCTACATCTATAAAACCAGTATCTGTGAAATCCTGATGGGCAATCTACTGGGCAAATAGTCTCTCGTAGGACTTCATCGTCTGAATATGTCTCGCCCCCCACTTCACCTGTTATGTTTAAGTTATTTTGATGTTTATAAGTGAGAAGCTATTTGCACTGGGTAAATCCAGGCATAGATCAGTATCTGTGCCAGCACACCTCAGTCTAGTTCTTATTGGAGACAGTCAATCATGCCACATTGTGCCTTGATTTCATAGCACAGACAAATAGGGACTGTCGGGGTTCCTTCCCCACTCTGAACTCTAGGTTACAGATGTGGGGACCCGCATGAAAGACCCCTAAGCTTATTCTTACCAGCTTAGGTTAAAAACTTCCCCAAGGTACAAACTTTGCCTTGTCCTTGAACAGTATGCTGCCACCACCAAGCGTTTTAAACAAAGAACAGGGAAAGAGACCACTTGGAGATGTCTTCCCCCCAAAATATCCCCCCCAAGCCCTACACCCCCTTTTCTGGGGAGGCTTGAGAATAATATCCTAACCAACTGGTTACAAAATCATCAAAGACCCAAACCCCTGGATCTTGGAACAATGGAAAAATCAGTCAGGTTCTTAAAAGAAGCGTTTCATTAAAAAAAAAAGAAAGGTAAAAATCATCTCTGTAAAATCAGGATGGAAAATACTTTACAGGGTATTCAGATTCAAAACACAGAGGATCCCCCACTGGGCAAAACCTTAAAGTTACAGAAAACAGGAATAAACCTCCCTCTTAACATAGGGAAAATTCACATAAAACAAAAGATAAACTAATCCGCCTTGCCTGGCTTACCTATACTGGTTGCAATATTGGAGACTTGGATTAGGATGGGTTGGAGAAGATGGATTTCTGTCTGGCCTCTCTCAGCCCCAAGAGAGAGCAACCACAAAAACAGAGAGCACAACAAAAGCCTTCCCCCCAAGATTTGAGAGTATCTTGTTCCCTTATTGGTCCTTTGGGTCAGTTGCCAGTCAGGTTAGCTGAGCTTCTTAACCCTTTACAGGTAACAGGATGTTGCCTCTGGCCAGGAGGGATTTTATAGCACTGTATACAGAAAGGTGGTTACTCTTCCCTTTATATTTATGACAGGGACCCAAAAGAAACCAAAAAACATCCTATTCACAATTTGATCTTAGTGCTAATAATGTTTGTGAAGTGCTCAGATACCAAAGCAAAGCAATTGGGGGAATTTAAGTACCTAGACAGATAGAGGCTTGTAGAAATAACAGATTCTGGGCTAGATCAGGGCATCACCTACTCTCCTTTGATATCTACTAGAAATCTTGGAGGACAGTCTTTACAAATGATTGATATCTAAAGGAATTCTTTTAATTATGGTTAGGACTCCATGTCTGTCATGGAGGTTGTGGAAGTCACGGATTCCGTGATTTTCCCCAACCTCCATGACTTCTGCAGGGTCCGGTGTGGCTGACCCCAGGGGTCAGCTGCTCAGGCGGTCCCCAGCTGGCCAGCCAGAGCACCCACAGTCAACGGCCCCTGGCAGCTGGTACCCTGGCCCCGGGTACCCCACCCAGCAGTGCCCCCCACGCCCTTTCAGCGCCCATACCCCCAAGATTTAATCACAGGTATTTTTAGTAAAAGTCATGGACAGGTCACAGGCACTAAACAAAAATTCACGGCCCGTGACCTGTCCATGACTTTTACTAAAAAATACGCATGACTAATTCATAGACTTCATTATGGGGTGTGTGTGTGTGTGTGTGTGTGTGTGTGTGTGTGTGTGTGTGTATACACACACACACTTTATTAAAGCTAACGTTAAAACAATGATGCAATATATAGGTTGAGAAAAGAGGTCTGTAGAGCGGGTATAGTACTTAGATTATCCACAAATACAGAGTTTGTTTTTAAAAGTCATAAAATATATATAGTGCATAATCAGCAATAACCCAAATTAAGGTGAATAAATTTAATAATAGTTTATATATTAGAATCCAAATACTAGGGCACATCTCTCATGAAAAGCTATACAGGGAGTTGGTTGTAGAAAGCAAATACAGCAACGAGTGTAGATTGTCCCTCAGTAATTGAGCATTTAGAGTAGATTGTCCATTTGGAAAATACAATCCACGAGGAAAGTATTTCAGTTACTTTCCCCAATGCACTTCTCATTGACTCTCCAGCTCATCCCTCCTGGTATTGCCAAAGTCCGGTGATGCATTGTATGTAGATATCCCTCAATCACCTGATAGTTTCCGACACCATGAGTTGCCACATCAGCCAAGTATACACTGACCAATTCCGCATTCTCTCAACACTCGCTCATTACCATACTGCAATACCACTTAGTGCCAGCTTCCATAGGAAGAAGACACCCGTGAAGTAACAAGTGTTGTGGAGTTCCACCCAAAGCCCAAGGCTTATTGGCTCAAATTAAGGATCAGTTCCCTAGCTCAAATTCAAGTCCACTGGAAATAGAACCTCCCCACATAGTCTGTTGCAGAATGACTAGAAGAACATTGTACTTATTTTCTCTCTCTTCCTCTAAATCCTAGACTGAATGAAAGTGTGGTGCCTGCCCAGTTTAATTATCTCAAGGAGGACCGTGAGACATCAGTCCTCATTTCCATTTGCACTAGGGCTCCTTTACACCAGTCTAGCACCTGTGTAAATAGACTTTAGGGCAATATGATTCAGACCCTCTTTCACCATGTATTCCCAGCCTATCTTTTTTAATTAAAAAAATCTAGTTTCCTTCATGCCAGACTAAACAGGATGAGAATAAATAAAAGCCCACCTTTATTATTTATAGGCACTTTACACCATCCCTTGCTCCAAAGGGCATAGCTACCCTCTTTATACAACAGAAAAGGTTGAAAGGAACATATCCTTTAAAGCTATTTTCTCTTCTTTATCTGGATTACAACAGTGCCTCCTACACAGAAATCCAGGAGCATTCAGGGAAGGAAGGCAAAATCTGTCCTCCACAATAAAACCTCCCATCTGTCATGATGACCTAATTCACATTCCAGGCCAATAGTTCTCATCTTGGTTTTTCCCAGTCATAAAATATCTTGTGATGCTGAGTAACAAACATGATCTGGAGGTTATACACAGATGAGCCGGTTTAAAACTGCTATCCCTCATTCCAAGAGTTACACAAGTACCACAAGTTATGCACTGTTACTTGAGTGGTGTTCCAAAGAACACATTGGCATGTCTTGAAGCAAGCATGTTTTTAAACCATGCACACCCATTATCCACTATTTTTATGATCCTTCCTGGAATGGGGTCAACTTCATATCTTAATAAATTCTAGCTAATTTGTTCTGTTTCCTTACCTGATCTTATTTCCCTGCCATCTTGAAACAAAACTTTCTAGCTACTTATTTAACTTGCAATATTAAAACTCTAATCACATCTAGCCAGTAACTCCGTGATGTATTCTGACATCAGCTGATAAATAACAGCCAGACCTCCTAATGGGTGGAAACAGAAGTCAACAAGCTTTGATCTCCTCTGAGCACATTTGAAATAAAAGAAAGATCCTCCTTTCTTCTTCACTTCTAACTAGACCTTTGTGCAATTGCCAGAGCCACTGACCTTCAAGAAAATGACTGACTTCCTCTTGAGCGTGACAATGCTACTGCTAAATTGACTACATGGGTTGTTGCATAGCAACAAGAGGCATTTCTTCCTTGAGAACTGAATTTGACTTTTGTGCATTGCTCTCTGCCCCTGCCATTTTGGAATGATAAAGACCAAAATCAAACCAGTTGTCTCCTGTAGCAACGCTGAGCCATCAAGATAAGCACACCAGGTCATTTTTAAGCACCTGATAGATTTTCCAACGCATCCTTAGCACAAAACTACCATCACAATTGTCAGCTACAGTGGCAGTCTTAGCAGAGAATGAATGGGTATGAAAGCTGAACTCCCCACTCATACATAGAGCTGGGTGATTGGTTTCAGAGGGGTAGCCATGTTAGTCTGTATCAGCAAAAACAATGAGGAGTCCTTGTGGCGCCTTGGAGACTAACAAATTTATTTGGGCATAAGCTTTTGTGGGCTATAACCCACTTCATCAGATGCATGGAGTGGAAAATACAATAGGTAGCTATAAATATACAGCATAAGAAAAGATGGGAGTTGCCTTACCAAGTGGGGGGTTAGTGCTAACTAGGCCAATTCAAGTAGAGTGGATGTGGCCCATTTCCAACCGTTGACAAGAAGGGGTGAATATTAACAGAGGGAAAATTACTTTTTTTGCCAGCAATGCCCCCTGCCATGTACATTGGCCAAACCGGACAGTCTCTGTGCAAAAAAATAAATGGACACAAATCAGAAAACAAGAATTGTAACATTCAAAAACCAGTAGGAGAGCACTTCAATCTCCCTGGACACTCAATAACAGACTTAAAAGTGGCCATTTTTCAACCAAAAAAACTTCAAAACCAGACTTCAACGAGAAACTGCAGAACTGGAATTAAATTTGTAAACTTGACACCATCAAATTAGACTCTGAATAAAGACTGGGAGAGGCTGAAATAATTTTCCCTCTGTTGATACTCACACCTTCTTGTCAACCGTTGGGAATGAGACTCATTCACCATGATTGAATTGGCCTTGTTAGCACTACAAACAGTAATTTCCCATCTGTTGTCCTTTGTATCCAGGTTCAAGAACTCAGAAAGTCATATAGCCTGTAATCAAAGGAAAGGTCTAATGCTCCTGGTCTATCATAACTTGGCTTAGGGCTGGTGGGGACCTGAATCACCCGACTCAGTCAACCAAGGCCTAAGTCAGCTGTTACAGTATCATTCTAGCACAACACTCACTTAAAAAAAAAAAAGCCAGCAAAACTTTGATCCACCCACGCACTCTTCTGTCCATTCTGATGGTTTTAATTTGTTTTGCTTTCCCCTTGTAGTCAGACTCAGTGTTTTGAAGCACACAGACGTGAATTGCCATCTGCATTTTTTTGTTTTCTGAATAAAAACATCAGTTTCTTTGCCCAGACTTGAATCTTTGGTCTGTAGCTGACCTTTCCCTTAGTAATTCCTCTTCAGGATTGGGTTTTCAGACTGATAACTGTTGCATTTTGCACACATGCAAATCTGATCTCACACAAACAGGTGAATACTTCATTTCTGTAGTAAGCTTCCCTTTTGGGGCACAGTGACAAGCAGATTTTTTCGGAATTAGGAGCCTTTCATAAAACACACACTAAAGAATTCCATTTCCAACACAGGTTTTCTAAAGAGCTAGGAGAAGAAAGGAGTGCAGCTCCATTTGAAAGCTATTGTCAGAACAGGAGTACTTTCAGTTTGGGAAACAGATTAATTAATTGGAGATGGATGGTCTTGTGGTCAATGCACCAGACAGAGACTCAAAAGCTTCCAGCTCTGCCACAGACTCTTCCAGGATATGTTTACACTACAATAAAAAACCCACAACTGACTTCTGCTCACAGGGCTCAGGCTAAGGGGCTGTTTAATTGCAGTGTACACATCCAGGCAAGGGCTGGAACCCAGGCTGTAGGACCCAGTGAGGTGGGAGGTTGCTAGAGTTCAGGTTGCAGCTCAAGCCAGAAAGTCGACACCACAATTAAACAGTTCCTTAGCATGAGCCCAAATCAGATGGCATGGGCCAGCCACAGGTGTCTAATTGAAGTGTAGATGTACCCCCAGTGACTTTGGGCAAATCATTTAGGACCTCATCTAAAACCCACTGAAATGACTACAATTGACTTCAGTGAGCTTTGTATCTCTAGTTCTCAAGTCCCCATGTGTAAAATGGGAGGGGTAATCTGGCTTTCTTCCAGCCTTTTGTCCGTCTTCAGCTCTGCTGCAAGCTCTTCTGGGCAAGAGCGCTCTCTTGCCATGTTTATGTACAGTGCCTAGCACAGGGGAGTTCTGATCTTGCTTGGGGCTGCTCAGTGCTATGGTTATAAAAATGATGGTATAATAGAGCAAGCAATCAGAGAAAGGCCTAAGCAATCTTTTCTAAAGCGAATTCACGCTTTAAGGAATAATAATTCCTTGATAAGACTTTTATATATATATATATGTCTTTTTGACTTTGATTAACAAATAGATATGCAATACAAATAGATACAGGGACGAGTTCACGTTTCCTATGGACAGGAAGTTTCCTATGTATGGTACTCTTCATATTTCATGGCTGGAGTCACTTACAGCCCTGTCCTGCTTCCCTGACATCCAGGTTAAAATTCAAAAAAGTTTTGTTGCAGTTTTCAAATGCAATATACATTCCAACTCATTTGTAAGAGATCTTCAACTAAATCACCGTGGACAATGTTGCTCCTTAGGGACTCTGATAATTCCCTACCTGGCAACACTGCACTCAGTTTTAATCTGTAATACAATAAATATCACATTTTGGGACAGATCAATAATTAGTTGTGGAAGGGAAGGGGGGTGGGGGGCTGCAGGGACATGGATGTGATGCAAAGAAGTGGCTGGGGGAGCTGGAGAGGAATCTGAACATCTTTGCAAATAGTCCTGAAAGACCTGGCATTGGCTTTTAGTAATGGGTTATTTTCACCACCAAAACCCAAAGATACCCCCCAGGATATCAGTATCTCATTGAGATTAGACCATCATCTGGTCAACTGTTTCGCTTGCCTAACCTCCAGAGGAGCATGCCAGCTTGGGTACTGTGTTCACCTAGGTGCGTCTGAGGGCTTTGAATGTGGATTATAGGGAGGGTTGGGCAAAGGCGCACAGCATAACCTGCAGTGAGTCAGGACTGTAGGACCTTGACCAGGGAAGGTGTTTGAGCCTGAAAACCAGGGAGAATAGGCTCCAGGGGAATAGAAAAGACTCAAGCTGCGAGTGGAGCTTGCCAAAGCAGAGAAGAGTTGCAGAGATGAGACTGCAGCAGCAAGGGCAGGGGAGATTGAGCATTGTGATGTGTTTTGGGTCAATAAGAGAGACACTGGGACAAGGGACATGATTAGAAAAAAAAAATCAAACTCTGTGTGGCATTTAAAGGAGCCCCATGAAAGGGGAGATACAGACTGGGCTGCTGCAGAACCACACCTGACCAACAGAGCAGGGTGTCCACCTATACATACCACAATACTAATGCTTCTTCTGCCAGATCTGTGTCCTCTTCTGTGTGTTTTATAGCATCAAGCCCCCTGCATGCTTAACACATGATAATTGCATTAAATAAACTTAAAGTTTCAGGTAAAGGCCCCAGTGTTGATTCTTCTCTGTATACAGCTCAAAAGATACCCTGCTCTGTGATGTTTCCCATCCCCATCCCACCATTTGAGTGCAGAAAAAAATAGTCCCCCCACACTAAGGTGGGCTCACATCATTTTATAAAGATCCAATAACAGTGACAAATATACCATTTGCAGAATTTTCCTGTCTAAAATGCTTCAGTGCGCAAATTAGTATACTGGGGTGCTTCTGATGTATAAGATGATGACTCAATCTTTAGTCTTTATATAGGTAAGAATGCAAAGAATTGTACACAATATTAAAAAAAAAATCTCAGAGTTGAGAAGGACACAAAGCTACATTCCAGGGACAGTGCCACAAAAATCCCAGAAGGACAGAAAAAAGCTTAAGTGCTGCTGATTGACATACTGTGACTCTCCCTTACAGGCAGGCTGTGCAGCTGTTAGATGCCTGCCCTTGACTGCCCTTTCAGGATTCAGTTAATAGGCCTGTAAAGTTTATTAATCCTCTTGGTTTGGGTGGGTGGGTTTTTCTGGTGCTACCTGAATAGATACTCACCTCCAGGAATTCTCTGGCAGCAATGAGACAGTTAAAACCTATACTTGACAATTTAAAGTCATTCCTGTTTTTGAATGGGTCTTCGTGCAACAGTCACTTCTTGATCAACTCTCCAACGTCCACAGAACTTTGAATAATGATTGGAAATAAGGGATTCCTTTTAACAGTTTTATTCTTAAACTATCACTGCTATTAAATATTGGGACAGTTAAGTGGACAAAGCATCCCACTTTCACCACAAGGGCTACAATTTATTTGTTGACACAAATTTACCACAAGCAGTTATGGACAGTTAGCTCTAGCAGGTCACAAGAGGCCCTGCTAATGAGCAGAGCAGAGCAGAGATGAAATGGGTTCTTTATCCCTAAGAGGTTCCCTCGAAGGCCAGAGTTGAAGTTGCTGGCAGAACAATGCAAGGAAAAATGCTACAGCATCCACAATTTTTGCTGAAGTTAGCTAGGGAGATGAACAGTTGCACTACCCTCATGATGCTCCCCAAACATTTCATACCCACATTTATCTCACTGGAAGGAAGTCAAGACTGCCTTAAGGACAAGCTTTTTATGCTAGTACCTGTTCTCTTCTCCAGCTTATTATTATTGTTCATTATTTCTATTATTGTAGAACATCCCAGTCCCACTGAAAGATCAGATCCAACTGCTCTAGGCACTGTACAGGCAAGTAAAATGATGTCTGAAAGTCTAATTTGGGATGTTAGTCCCAGACGTTTTAAATTCCTGCTTTCCCCCTGCCCCCCAAATATACCATTCCCATGTAGATATTATAAAGTGTCAAATCTAGGAACCCCCTGGGCTTGTACTTCCCAGTAATAAAAAGGTTGGAATGAAAATTTAATGTTCACTCAAAATCCTATAAATCTGGGCTAATACATTTTAAATGTAAACCCCAAATCTCTCTGAAACATTGTGTTATGTTCCTTTATGCCTTCTATTGTGACACAGGATGCATACAAATTGCTCTGTAACAGACAACAAGACAGCATGAAGGCTGCCACAGCCCCTTTTGCCTTTAAAATTGTATGGATGCACTAGATATTGCTATAAAACCCTCTTATCTGGTCTCAAAAGCTGTGCCTCTTCATTCTTTCATTACGAAGACCCAGTGGATTGCTTACTTAGCATACACCAGAGGCTATAGATAGGGCGAGCAGTCACTGCAACCAGAAAGCCCCAGTACAGAACGAATGCCATTACCCTCAACATGCAGATACTTTGGAGCTGAATTGTGTGGAAGAGAGAAACCCTCCAGGTGACAAAACCATGCGTGGCTGAAAAGAACAGCCACTGCCACTCAGCTGAAAAAGCAATGCAGTAAGTGACTCTGATATTGCAGCAGGCACAGATGGTTTCCTCCGATTAGTTAGGAATTGAAGATCCGCAGCTTTTTTTTGAGAGAGAGAGTCTACAGTCCAGGAGCAGCATCAGAGTTCTGTGAATGTCTCATAGTTCTCTTGATTCACAAACTGAGACGACCAAATTTAACTGATATGCACTGATGCTAATGCATACATCTTATATTGTGCGTGTGTATATTGCAGAGGAGGAGTGTTTGCTGTATGGTTCTGTGCTGAACTAGTACTGTTAGCTTTGTCATGCTTTTCTATAGTCATTTTGACAGTGATTAATGGAGGGATGTCACTTAACATGATAGTGCACACCTCTATATTACATTATAAATTGTAATTTATATGCTGGGGTGCAGGTTATTTTCCATGCTACCACTTTAATGTTTAGATTTAGAGGGACTTTGACTGGCAAGTGTTAAGTTGTTTGTTGCAACTATCAATATGAATGGACACAATAATTTTGACTTGAGTGGTTAGGTCTAGTTTGTGATAAAATACTAAAGATAATTGGTTTAAGTAGCAGCTGATTTTTGTTGGTAAATACTTGCAAGCTGTACTTAGTCATACTGTATCTTTGTGTTTTTATAAATTCAGATGTTCTTCTGATCCCACATTCTGCAGTAAGAGACTGTGTAATTTATAACATGTAGCTGTGTAATAGCATGATTTGAAATTTAGTTTATAATGAGACAGAATTTGTTTCTCATTTTGCAAGTATTAGAAGAGGAGGAGTTTGGGTTATAATCATAGGCCTTGATTAGAAACTCAGTTAATCTTTAGAGAAAGATTCAACTGCACATCTTAAAATTTGTTAATTTAGGGCTAATTCTGAGCTGCATTTTTCTTGATGCCGATTTATTCTGTATTTTGTGGGGTTCTGGCTTTAGATATATTCAAATCTGGCTATTGCAGTCACCACTGCCATTTTGGGTTGTGAAAAAAAGTTTAGCAAATATAAAAGGCATTATTTTAAAGAGTTAAAGTGTTATCAATTAATTCTAGTTAGAGAAGCAAAAAGAAGAAAGTCAAGGAAAGTGTGGGCCCCTTACTGAATGAGGGAGGCAACCTAGTGACAGAGGATGTGGAAAAGGCTAACGTACTCAATGCTTTTTTTGCCTCTGTCTTCACAAACACGGTCTGCTCCCAGACTACTGCACTGGGCAGCACAGCATGGGGAGGAGGTGAGCAGCCCTCAGTGGAGAAAGAAGTGGTTTGGGACTATTTAGAAAAGCTGGACGAGCACAAGTCCATGGGGCCGGATGCGCTGCATCTGAGAATGCTAAAGGTGTTGGCGGATGTGATTGCAGGAGTTGGCGGATGTGATTGCAGCGCCATTGGCCATTATCTTTGAAAACTCATGGCGATCGGGGGAGGTCCTGGATGACTGGAAAAAGGCTAGTGTAGTGCCCATCTTTAAAAAAGGGAAGGAGGAGAATCCTGGGAACTACAGGCCAGTCAGCCTTACCTCAGTCCCTGGAAAAAATCATGGAGCAGATCCTCAAGGAATCAATTCTGAAGCACTTACAGGAGAGGAAAGTGATCAGGAACAGTCAGCATGGATTCACCAAGGGCAAGTCATGCCTGACTAATCTAATTGCCTTCTTTGATGAGATAAATGGCTCTGTGGATGAGGGGAAAGCAGTGGACGTGTTGTTCCTTGACTTAAGCAAAGCTTTTGACACGGTCTCCCACAGTATTCTTGCCAGCAAGTTAAAGAAATATGGGCTGGATGAATGGACTATAAGGTGGATAGAAAGTTGTCTAGATTGTCGGGCTCAATGGTTAGTGATCAATGGCTCCATGTCTAGCTGGCAGCAGGTATCAAGTGGAGTGCCCCAAGAGTCAGTTCTCAGGACAGTTTTGTTCAATATGTTCATAAATGATCTGGAGGATGGTGTGGATTGCACCCTCAGCAAGTTTGCAGATGACACTAAACTGGGAGGAGAGGTAGATACGCTGGAGGGTAGGGATAGGATACAGAGGGCCCTAGACAAATTAGAGGATTGGGCCAAAAGAAATCTGATGAGGTTCAACAAGGACAAGTGCAGAGTCCTGCACTTAGGATGGAAGAATCTCATGCACTGCTACAGACTAGGGACCGAATGGCTAGGCAGCAGTTCTGCAGAAAAGGACCTAGGGGTTACAATAGATGAGAAGCTGGATATGAGTCAACCGTGTGCCCTTGTTGCCAAAAAGGCCAATGGCATTTTGGGATGTATAAGTAGGGGCATTGCCAGCAGATCGAGGGACGTGATCGTTCCCCTCTATTCAACATTGGTGAGGCCTTATCTGGAGTACTGTGTCCAGTTTTGGGCCCCACACTACAAGAAGGATGTGGAAAACGTCCAGCAGAGGGCAAGAAAAATGATTAGGGGACTGGAACACATGACTTATGATGAGAGGCTGAGGGAACTGGGATTGTTTAGTCTGCGGAAGAGAAGAATGAGGCGGGATTTGATAGCTGCTTTCAACTACCTGAAAGGGGGTTCCAAAGAGGATGGATCTAGACTGTTCTCAGTGGTAGCAGATGACAGAACGAGGAGTAATGGTCTCAAGTTGCAGTGGGGGAAGTTTAGGTTGGATATTAGGAAAAACTTTTTCACTAGGAAACACTGAATGCGTTACCTAGGGAGGTGGTGGAATCTCCTTCCTTAGAAGTTTTTAAGGTCAGGCTTGACAAAGCCCTGGCTGGGATGATTTAGTTGGGGATTGGTCCTGCTTTGAGCAGGGGGTTGGACTAGATGACCTCCTGAGGTCCCTTCCAACCCTGATAGTCTATGAAACCATTGAGTCAAATGTTAACATTAAGCAGCTGTGAGGTCTTGTTAAAAAAGCCACTAAATTTAAACACTTAACTTTGGTCTAAGAGTTATTGTCTATTGTCTGAACTACTGGAAAATGAAGTTCCTCAGAATATAAAAGAGAAAAATATCCGGTTCATTTACTTTATCATGTTAGTTCTGTAAAAATTTCAGTGTAAACCAATATTTACTGGGAATTATAGTGTTCCAATGACATGACTGAAGTAAAGTTTTTGTTGAAATATTTTATACATGGATATTGTTTTAAGCATAGATGTTTTAGCCTTAGGCAAAAATGAAGAAACTGAGAAATACATTGAAATTACAATTGAGGGGTATCAGGCCTTTATTCTCAGATGTAATGTACATAAATCTTACTGTTCCCACCCCACACACACACGCTTAAGTAGGCATACAGCTGGTTTTTAGATCTGCTCCCTCTGAGAAGGCAATCTAGAGAATTTTCTCCTTCCAGTCTAGGCGGCCTGTGACATATGGTACAGTCAGGATAAAGTCATTAAGATGACTAATTAATAAGTTAAAGTTATTCCTCAGTAATAGTACAACGAACTGTCAAGAGGGACAAATCTGCAATTAGAAGGGACTGCATCTAAAGCTACTTCCCCACTTCCCTGCCCCCTTCTGTTTACAGAACTTGATAGTGCTTCCAGCCCCTCTTGTCTAAAGCCCTGAGTCAAAGCCTCCCAGAGTCTTTCAACTAATGTGTTTTGGATCAGAGTCTTTGTTACTTTGAGATCCTGTTATAGAAAATGAATCCATAATCTCTGCATAGTTGCCCAGCAATGAACTTGGAACATAAGAGGGTTAAATAGCTAAAGGCCTTGAATGTGCCTTATAAAAGCTTAGTATTGGTTAACTATCCTGTATGAACAGTAGTTATTTCATCTGTAGTGAGAATGAATTTAAGCACACCCAGCCTTGACACTACCACCAGACTCATTTTGTGGTGAACTTTGCTGAAAGTGAGACGGTTTTCCAAATGTTTTCCCTAAAAACAAAATTTGGGAGTGGGATGATGAGAAAATGCAAATAAGAGCTGATATTGGGAAGATACTATATTTGTAGCGACAGTCACAGGAGGACATTGGATTCAAGTGACAATTACATGGAAGCATGAAAACTGCTGAGGGTCTTTAAGTGTCCTGAACTGTGAATTTATTGGTGGAAATAAATTAATTGACATGTTAAATGTGAAATCCAATTCATCTGCTGTGTAGAATAAGAATATTGAGTGTAAGTGCTTTAATTTCTGCTTTACATCCTTTAAAAACAACTTTAAGGTCAAACTTAGCAAAAGCCCTGACTCATAGGCTGAATTAACTTTCTCCCATTTACAACTTTTACACTGGAGAAAGATACAAAGGAATGTTTCCCTGGTTTAACTTTCCTAATAGTTAGTTGTAGTAATTGATCAGCATCATTTAAATCACTAATCAACATCATTTAAGGTAATCAAGTCACAGTAACTTTTTGAAGGGTATTTTCCTATAGCTATATCCCTTTACCACTTGTTTCATTTGCAGATGCACTGAAATAGATGCTCACATACAACATGAAATGTGACAGCACCATCCTGTGGTTGGTGAACCAAATACCTGAACCAAAACCTCCACTACAAAAAAAACACAAAGAGCATACAGCAGTTGGATCTATATGCTCAATAATTTCAAAGTGCAATTTAAAGGAGACATGTCCCATTTGCACCTGAAGCCAATGGCACAGAAAATGCAATAAAATATATAATAGTCAGTATATTGTCAAGGGACATACTTGACTATATTCTAACAGTTTTTCATAGCATTTTTAGTAGAGCTGTCATTCTTCATTCCTGCAAGGATGAAGAATATTTGAAAGTAATATGCCCTAAAACATAGCACACATTTTCCAACAAAATAAAAAAGGTGACAAACAGTTTTCCTCCCCCCACCCCCCATTCTGTTATTCAAAGCTTCTGGATAGTTTAACTGTCTAGATACTCTTAAATGTGTATAATTGTTCTCATTTATGAAAGAAAATGGCTTGGAACTTTCATTATTCTAGACTGCTGTGATCCAGGGGTTATTTCAATCAGACCCCTCCAGTGTATTTCGCAAAACATCTTCAAATACTGGAGCCAGTGCTTCAAGCATCATTTAGGAAGAAATGTAATTAAATATCAAAGGTAATTGTTTGCTACTCCATATTAGCTACTGTTCACAACATGCGTTCCTCTCCCCCACACTGATGGGCAATATTTTTAGACAGCTGAAACGCTGGATTTCCTCTCTCTCTCTCTCTCTCTCACACACACACACACACACACACACACACACACACAGAGTCCCCAGACCTACAGTGCATGAAGAGCAGTGCACTATATTTGAGGAGGTTAAAGGGGTAAGATAGCAGTGTTTAGGAAGTGCTCTGACTGAGCTGGTTTGTGCAGTTTTTTTTTAAACAAATTTACTCCTCCTTCCTAATGCAAGTATTAACATAGCTATAAAGTAATGTATATACATCACTGCAACTGGAAGTGAGCCAAATGATACTAGCAGGACCAGAGTCAGGATCTTCCCCAATGACATACTCTAGGGCAGAGGAAACTAAACCTCTAGATCAGATGTATATTGGAGAAAGAAAAGCAGTTTGACTCCAGTCTTTTTAAACTAACTTGTACACGTTTACCAAGTGACAATTGCCACAGGGATAGTGTGGTATCAAACAGGTTAATAATAATTGGTGGGCTGGGAAGGGAGCTGATCTCATGTAGTGAAAAAGTTACAGAATTGCAAACCCCAAGCATTCAAACTCAAATCAGATTGTCTTAATCACATGATTTTAAAAAATACATTTTGCATTTTTTATTTGCCTTCTGGTTTTTGAACCTGTAGGATTTGTTTTCAAGCTTTTCTCCACAGGCCGGAAGACTAGAAAATTACTTTAATTTTTTTTGAAATCATCACCCAAAAACATGACTTCAGAAGCTGGGGCTTTAAAAAAGCCACCATCTATCACAAGACTCATAATAATATTATGAAAGCTGGAAATGTAGAGTGAGATGATCCCTGTATTAAACAATTCACATTTACAGAAGTTTAAAGAGTTTCCCTTTTGCAGCTTTGCCTTCAAGTCTTTTAGCAATGCAAGAATCTCCTGTGATAAGAAACTATAGAATTTTCCTCTCTGCTTCTCTTGAGCCATCAGCTAATCCTTTTTCAGGATCAGGACTGAAGTCAGCTATTGAGTTCACCTTATCAAAAGTTGCAATGACCTGCTCAACAAAGAACAGATAGTGGTGGTATTTGGTCCTTATCTAAAATCTATTTTGTTACAGGATTCTTTTGCTACTTTTAAAAAGATCTCTTTCTTCTTCTCCCTTCCCCAACCACTTAGTTTTTTCCTTCAGTGTGTTGACCAGATATCATTATCACCAGCTGTTCAGCTTACCTCTGCATTATGTTATCTACTCAGGCCACTTGCCCTCTATCATATCATACATATTACAGCATCAACAATGAGAGAGACAAGGAGGGCGAGGTAATTCTTTTATTGGACCAACTTCTGTTCGTGATATTAAATAAAATGAAGATTACCTCACCCATTCGTCTATCTAATACCCTGGAACTGACACAGCTACAACTACACTAGATTAATGATTGTCACTGGGTATGACAGTATCTATATATTTTGGGAAGAAGCAGATTCTCATTTGCAAAGAGCACCTGCCTTCAAATCATGTTCTCAATGCTGAAATTTGAGTAGCAAGTTTTTTAAAGAAAAAAATGTCTGGAGAACAGCAACAGATTAATAAGCACATTCCTGCAATTAAGAAGTTTCTTACTAATTGTTGCTATAAAGGAGTTTATTCTCAGCACTATGTGACCATAGGGCTTGATCCAAAGTCCACTGATGGCAATGGAGAGATTCCTATTGACTTTGGATCAGACCTTAGAGTTCCATTAAAGTATATTGAGAACTTTTTTTTTTAAAGTAACTAGGAACCATTTTCATCTGCAGAAATTATGCTGATTGTGGCTTGATCCGGTTGGGAAGCCAGACATGGTATAGAATCCGATCTTGCAAACCCTTACAGACATGAGTAGTCCTTATTCACAATTATCTCTGTTGACAAGAGTGCAATTTGCAAGGCAATGTAACATTTGCAGAATACAGGTCATAGTGGGCTAAGATGTTATGTGGCATCCTAAATTTCCAGTGTTATTAGTACTATCAATGATTCAGTTTAAGCCTACTAAAGAAAAGCCATAGTACAAGCTCAGGACATTCTGTTAAAGTTCTTAATTTTTAAATTGATCTAACAACATATGACTTTAAATGTACTGTCTCTGGACATTTTGTGTACCACTGCTGCACAGTTAGGGACTTCAAATCAACTGTCCTCTAGACAGCCTTAGCTCTCTCATATTGCAGGCCACTGAAATCAGCCAGCAAGGGCACCTTTCTTTTATTAGCAAAATCTCAGTTTTTAAAGTTTGGGAGGGTAAGCACATAGTGTCTCCTAAAAGTAAAGAGGCATTTTAGATCAGAAATCAGTGTTTAAAAAGGAAATAAAGCTGCATCTGTTTAAAAAAAGAAAACAAATATGTTGGTTTCAGTCAGGAATTGCCAAAAGGCAATTACTACTTTATAAAAGGAAAAGCAACATGTCACCTTAATGGATTCCAGCTGGATGTGTTTGTCTATCGTGAAGAAAGCAGCTGACCATTACAGCAGGCAGGTCAGGAGAAGAGTGACATTTATGCACCACTTCATCCCAAGTCTCCATGGCAGACCACAAAGTAGTCAGAGGAAAGGCTGGTACCCCAGTACCATTTGTTGCCTTTCTGGCCTCCAATGTTTCAGGGGCTAGGGTAGTCTTGCTATATTCTCCCTGAGTGTGTTGAAACATGGCTGTGAGGCGGTGTTCTGTATAAAGTCTACAGGGAACATAACCACCATGAAAATCCATCCACGAAAACAAGAGCTAGAATGATAACAACTTGCAGTTTTTTTCATCCTGATCCTTCCTGCAGTTAATCCTTCAGCTAGAAATGAGCCAGGATTAAGCCACCTGGGTTGCATGAGTCCGTGTTAGACAGATATATATAAAAATAGAGAGAGAGAGAGAGAGAGAGTGTGTGTGTGTGTGTGTGTGTGTGTGTGTGTGTGTGTGTGTGTGTGTGTGTGTAAAAAACACACAGGCTCAATCCTCAGCATTTCCTTTGGCTGTACAGCTAAAAAGCTATGCTACAGAGACAGCCGAGGATTCCCCCGATCCAAAGAAACTTTCAAGTTATGCAAAGCTAGTGTTACTGGCTCTACACCATCCATTCCCTCATCCACAAAATATCAGGGGACTATCAGCCAACAAGCCAACAGAGTAAGATGCACAAAGCTCTTCTAGATCCTTTGCAGGTGGCTTGCCTGCCTGCCTGCAGCTAGGGCAACTTTCAGCAACCCCCAAGCTGCTCTAAGTTCCAGCCACTTTTCCTCACATCTTCTCAGCTGTGCAAAGGGAACATTCATTGTAGGGGGAAAAAGTGAAGGAAAAAAACCCCCCAACTCCCCCCCACCCCAAGCTCTTGGGTGAAATCTGGCTCCACTGAAGACAGCGGAAGAGCTGGTTAGAATGAAGTGAGCAGTTGTCTATTAAAAAATGCAACCTTTGCAATGACAGGACTGGTCATTGAAAGTTTGTTTTGGAGGGAAAAAACGTTCAGACAAATGTTGAAACATCCTGTTTTGACTTGTCATTCAAAGTGACTTTCAAAATTGTTACAATTTTGAATGGTAACATATAAGGATATATTTTAAAAGTCAAAAACAAACAAAATTTCAGGGGAGTGATGTTTTTCCTGAAGAATTATTTTGGGTTTTGTTACAAATCAGAAAAGGCTAGTTCTGAAATCTTGCGTAAAACAATTTGTCCTCCATACAGCTCCAATCAAGAGAGAAACTTCCATTGATTTCAATGGAGTCAGGATTCTGCGCCATGTGTTGATGTTATGCTTTCAGATTACACTTAATTGGGTGGCCACCAGCTCAGTGTGAACACACTTGACCTAACTAAGACTTTTCCCGGTGCTGTTACCTTTCCTTATTCCACAGTATATTTACATACAGGGTTAAATTCTGCCCTCAGATATACAGGTACAATTTCTACTTAGTTTGCTGGGGCAAGCTTCTGTCCCAAGTTAAAGTCAACGGGATTGCATTGATGAGACTGAGGGTAGAACTTGGCTTAACTGGATTTGCAACTGTATAACTGGGGGTAGAGTTTGACCTTCTGTTGTCCTTTGACAGACAAAATACACAAGCTGTCTTTTGTTCTTTAGTCCTGAGATGCACATTTCACTGAACTGTCAGTATCTAGCATTTTGTGGTCTGCATAAAATAAATCCATCAACATTGTTAATTTCCTTGTTCTTATGCCATGCCCTGCAGACTAGTAAATTCCTTCTTCAGCTGGAGTTACTATAGCACATTTTCCACTCCTCGCCTCATATATTTGAAAAAGCTGCAGTGCATTGACCCTTTCTTGTTCCTGTCTTGAAAGAAATTCAGATTCTCTCTTCCTCCTGGCCTTACTCCAGACCGAGTTCCAGTGGAATCGGAAATTATCACCACATCTTTCTCTTTTCCCGTTAACAGGTATATCTCATTCTTTTGTTTGCTTGTACCTCTTTGAGGTTAATAGTTTCCTGTCAGATTTACAAAAAACATGGCTTTAATGGAAGAGTGGATTCCAAGACTACAGTATTTCTGTGTTTGAAATATTTGGATCTGTCACAGGTGCATAAGCCAAAGTCTGGTTGCTCTATTTACCACTTTTAACAACCTTATCTATCTGTAGATAGAAAGGGGAGCTACCTGACCTATGGGTACACATTGTTATGTCACTCCAGTGCTCTGGGCTCAGAATTAAGGTTTATAATATAAAAACATAGGCCAAATTCTTCCCTTATAACATCCCCAATACTCCATTGGTGTCAATAGGATCACATGGTTATATCAGAGGGCAATACTGGGCTGCATTTTACTTCTAATGCATGTTGGTTTCAGGTTAAAATCAACAGCCAAATAGAGGAAAAGCTTCCCCCTTTCCTCCCCCCACCCCCAAAAAATCTATGCATGAGATCTTCCTGCACTGACTATAGAGCTTATTCTGGTAAAAAGCTTTCCTTCGCATCCACACAATGCATAACCACAAGAATGCATATGTGAATCTTTATTTACTCTGTACAATAGATGGAAATACTTACTTTTGCCCTAAATAACTCTAACAAGGCTCTATTGGCCACTTTGCATGCTGAATGAGATACCAAGCCCAGCTTTGTAATACACCTTCCAATGAAGCTGGGGCCTCCTAGTACACTTTGAAACCTTGGCCATTCAGAAGCTCACTTTCCAGGAAGCTGCTGCAGAATCCATTCATATTCTGGCAGTAGCAAAGCAATTTAAACAAGCAGATTTGGCAGCTAAAGGGGAGGTTTTTGTGGTGTCGACACCTTCCTAAAATTGAAGATTGAAAGAGATCTGGCAAGGCTTATGAAGAAGTAATCTTAAATCTCCTATTTCCCACATCCAACCTGGCTTAAAGAATTCTTTGAAAGGTTCCCCATATTCAGAAGTCGCATGGGTAGATGAGTAACTCACAGCATTGCCTTTGCTCTAAGTTACTGCACAATGCTCTCTCTCTAGCTGTAGACAGTTTATTGAACCGTAATTTTTTTCGTTGCTTTGTGACTGATTTCCGCATTCCCCACTACTGCCCAACAAAGCTAATGAAACTTTAAACAACATAGTGTATGGAAAATTAATGTGGGTAGCTTTGGAGGGTTGAAAAGGAAGCAACTATGCCTGCTATTAAGTTATGCAAATTAAAACGAGTAATGCTAGCCATCATACCTCAGAACATGGCCTCAGGATGGGGAAGTGCACTATTGCTTTGCTAATATTTTTGATATTTGCAGCTGAATTTTCCCCAGCAGATTTCCAGCTTGCACGATGGAAATATTGCCTCAAGTTTACAGATACTCTTATTTATACGTGGACATCGATGTGTAGCTTAAGCAAGCACCAGCAAAGCGTGAATGCCCAATGCTGCTCACAATTAACCGCAGAGAAGCAAATTACATTGGCACTGTAGGCAAGATTGTAAGTTGGTAACAATGGGATATTCAAGGAAATTAAAACTGTATAGTTAAAGTCACATTTGCTTATTTGCTTAGGGACTGGCATTTTTTCCTTCTTTGGCGGTGTAATTTAATCATGTTCATGTTTTGACACCTGGGGCCAAATTCAGAGGTCACTTAATTGACAGCATAGCTGCATGTTGGTAAGAAGGGCAGAAGGAGGTATAATAAGATGAGCAAAAACCAAGAAACTAGTAGATCCCCTCAGCTTACCTAATGTTACCTTAGGTTCTCCCTATTATTCTACATCCACTTCCTGCACTCAATGTACAAGTTACACATATTGACACTGACTTATCAATGTCTACAGTAATTTAGGCCACCATTTACATCACTTCTGAATTAGGCATTGGCATTTACTATTTTATTGTGGCATTCCAATAATGGGCCACAGAACCACATGACAATTGGAGGATATCCAAGCCTGTGCTGATCTCAATTAATGAAATAGCACAAAATTTTTATTTTATATATATATTTCCCATGGAGCAACTGACCTTGCTTTAGGGATCAAGGATTCCTCAAAATGGTTTAGCTGCAGCTGGAAAAAAGTCTGAAATTAAAGGTTGATCAGTGTTACAAAAGAACTACTGACAGATCACACAATAGACAAACTCCAGAAAATTTTGCTTCTCAGAAATAGGGACACCATTTATATAGTAGCATTCACAAAGCTGCTGTTATTCATTATGAACTTGAACTTCAATTTTCACAATTGAACATAAACACTAAACAATATGACATTCCCCCTAAACTGTACTGATTTCCTGAAACTGGTACAGAACACAGAAGTACAATATATAAATCACAATCTGCTTATTAGCCTAATTTGAAAAGACTCTGTGTGCGTGTCCATTCACCTTTATTTGGTTAAAATAAAAGTTTGACCTCTGACCATAAATCAAAGCTTAAACCTCACAGCTTCTATGTTCCCATATTAACATTTGAGACAGACATTCTAGTTAAGCTTGTCAGCAGTTCTATTACATACCTCATTTTCTAGAGTTTGTTCTCATACTGGCTGCATCTGAAACTTGAGATCTCAGATTCCAGTTTATATATTTATATATTTTTCTAAAATCGTGTAAATCTCCAACAATTAGCTATTGTTTTGTAACATACAAAAACATACAAAAATAATCCTGAAAGCCAAGCCACAATTGTCACCTTGTGACAGGGCATTGTCCCGCTCCTGTCTCTTTCCTAGCCACAAACTGCTTCAAAACCTTCTTCTGGTCAAACATCATATGCAATTTATTTAGTGTTCTTCCCACCATCCTTACAAACTTGCACAGCTCTGTATATAGATACACTCCTTAGCTTACACTCCTTCACTCAATCAGCCAAGGAAGAGAGGAGACAGACGGTATCTTTCTCCTTGAGAAGTCTCTCCTGGCTCTGACTTCCAAAAGCCTGCCAGTCTCTCCTTGCCTCCTGAGCACTTCCTTACTGAGCCTTTTCTACTTTCTGGGCCAGTTAGCCTTTTGGGCTCTCCTCAATCCAATATATCAACTGTGCACAGCTTTTCTCCTCAGGTTTATTCTGGTGAGATTTACTTGATGATAAAGTAATCAGAGTGCTGGTATAACTGCTGTTGCCCAACACTGTCACACCAGAAATAACTAACGTTTCTTCAGTTAAAGAATTCTACTTTATGTTAAATAAGAACAAAATGGAAATATTTAATGCTCAGGTAGGAAAATTTCAAACGAGACATCCAACTAGCCAAGCTAAAAGTGCAAATTAGCTTTATTGCACATCTAATTGGACATGCAGTTGCTATGGTTACAATGGAGACTATGACCCTTAAAACTTTCATAGAAATGTAGGGCTGGAAGGGACCTCAAGAAGTCAAGTCCAGCCCCCTGAGCTGAGGCAGGACCAAGTAATAAACCTAGACCATCCATGACAGGTGCTTGACAAACTTGTTCTTAAAAACCTCCAGTGATGGTGATTTCACAACTTCACTCAGAAGCCTATTCTAAGGCTTAACTATCCTTATTGTTAGAAAAATTCTTAATATCTAACCTGAATCTCCCTTGCTGCAAATTAAGCCCATTACTTTCCTCTGAAGCCAGCCCTTCCAGCCCATTTAGTTATTTTTCCAGCTTCTCAGTACTCCTCTCTTTCCCATTAAGGAAGTTACCATTAAAAAGACTCACGACTGTTAAGCTGCATTATGCACCTATCAGTTATGCATTAATGGCTATAGCGATCACCCACCTACTCTGTATTATCACCACAGGGATTACTAACCCTGGCAAGACGACAATTAGTATGCATCAACAAACTGACCTATGTTACTGAGCAATTTGACATACTAGCCGCACTTGGGTTTTCTTCAGCAATGGTCACATACAAGTCTTTCTATAAATCAATGCTAAGTATATATTTAGGCTAAGTTTTGTGGCAATATCAAGTTGGCTTCCATTTTTGTGCTCCCATTTCTGCATGTGTAACTCAGACTATAAATGCACCTGTTTTATGCAAGCACAACCCTCATTTGTATGCACAGTTCAGACGATGGTTACCCAACTACCTGATCTGGGTACACAAATGAGTTTTGCAACTGTAAAACATCTGCGTAGTGAATTTTGCATGTACAGACAGTTGTATGAGGAAAAATGAAGGCCAGAACTGAAAATCTGACCTGTAATGATGTATCCTCTAAAGGCACCATATGATAACATTGCTGGAGGTCGGTCTGGTTCACATGCTGTGTGCGGCAAGCTCCCGGGGGCTCTGCTATTAAAAGAGCTTAAACTCTGTACCCGCATCTGTGCCTGATTTGTTTCCGCATGACCCTAAAAGTGACTTATCTATTCATGAACAAGGGTAAATCACCTCATTTTGCTTGAATATTTTAAAGGCATGTCTGTACTGCAGAGTTAAAGTGAATAATGCTCTAACTCAAATCTCATTCATATACCAAAACCTTTAACTGAAGTGTATTGGTGTTTTTAATTCAAATTGGCTGGTCCATCAAGTGATATAGGCCAGAGGTTCTCAACCTTTTTCTTTCTGAGGCCCTTCCCTACATGCTATCAAAACTCCATGGCTGAGCTGTGCCACATCTGTTTTTCTGCATATAAAAACCAGGGCCAGCGTAAAGGGGTAGCAAGCAGGGCAATTGCCCAGGGCCCCACGCCACGGGATGACCACAAAGCTAAGTTGCTCAGGCTTTGGCTTCAGCCCTGGGTGGTGGGGCTCAGGGCCTCTGGCTGCAGTCCTGCACAGCAGTGCTTTGGCTTTCTGCCCTGGGCCCTAGCAAGTCTAACACCAGGCATGTTTGGTGGACCCCCGAAACCCAGACCCCTGATTGAGAACCACTGATATAGGCTACAGGTCAAGTCAGCACAACTCATCAGCTGCTAAGACTGCTCTGTGTAGCTGGAGTGTTATGCCTCAGTGTGGCTGCTCTCATTCAAGCTAGGCTAACTTAATGTGTTATTAAAGATCAATTTGTTGGTAGGAAAATATAGGATTGGGGTTCATTAGCTGTCAGTGGGAAATGTAATGCAAATATAAGCATGAAATACTCAGGAGGAGTTGGAAAGTTTCAAGTAAGAGATGACCAAGTTTTATTTCTGTTTTTTTTTTATAGCCTATCATGTCTGTTTTCTTTAAAAAAAAAAATAGATGTGTGGGAAGGGATTTACAGAAAGAAACTGATCAGCGTTTCTTTACCATGTATAATGTCCAAACATACTTTGGAAGGATTCCATCCTCAAACAACTACAACTAATAATCAAACAATTATATTGATGGGAATAGGGAGAAGACCCTAGTAATTCATGTATCTAGTCAATTAATGTTCAACATTACCTAGTACTTATTTTTTGAATAAGACACCACATTTTAGAAGTTCGCATTAAGAATGTTATAATGCAAGGGAAGACCAAAGCTGATAATCATGAAATATAGAGTGAGAGTGACATAGAAATGGTATCAAGCTAGGGCTTGATCCAGCACTATATAGTGTAATTTAGAGATTTTTCGAAAGGGTTTGTGAAGTTTTATCAATGACAAGGGGGCAGAGAAAGGGAAATGTAAGACCTCCAGATTTTAAAAGCACAAAACTGTACATCTTACCCTGTAGGGACTGGGCTACCGCCTGAAACCCCCCTTTTTTGAATTGTTGCCTTTTAAATTGGTACGGTTGGTTACTCAAGGACTTCTGGGTTTTCCTTTAGGCGGATCATTTGGTTCTGGAGGCCCTGTATTAGTGTATCAAATTAATTAAAACTAAGACAAAAGACATTTTAGCAGACTTAAAAAAAAACATTTTGTAAAATGACCCAATCCTGTTTTGCAACTGTAATACAAAAATAATGAATAGTGAAATACAGAAGTCTAGCTGGGATAGCTGTTGATTGGATAAATTTGAGGAACTTCTTTGTCACTCAGTCCATTGGTTTTATATTCACAGATTCTAAGGCCAGAAGAGATTACTGCAGTCATCTGGTCTGACCTCCTGTATAACACAGGCCATAGGACTTCCCTGAAATCATTCCTGTTTGAACTAGAGCAAATCTTAGAAAAAAGATCCAATCTTGATAAAAGTTGCCAGTGGCAGATTTTCTAACTCCCAATCTTTGGAAAGTTGTTCCAATGGTTAATTACTCTTGCTGTGAAAAATTTACACTTTTGTCCAATCTGAATTTTTTATTCTAATTCTATGGTCCTAACACAAGGGAAACCAGACTAATAAGGCAACTAAAAAGATAAACTCAGTATGGGCTAGACCTTCTAGACAGTCAGTGGGGTCTGCCCCCCCCCAAAGTAAAGTGCTTTTTGGACATAAGACATATCAATCTGCTCATTCAGGTGAAGAACTCTTTGCTCCCTGTGCATTATGTACATGAAAGTGCATCATCTTGGCTAATGATACATCAATCAGATATCATCTATGCTCTGTATAGAACTGTTAGATGCTGTGCCAAAACAAACCCTTTTGCAAACTGAACATGATCAGAGTTCTGACAGCTTGATTCCCAATGGTATATTGACAAGCTACTAATGTACTTGAAGACAGAATGTAATTGCACAATTCATCTTTTTAATCAAGCACCACACTTTCAATAGTCTGCTGAAGTAGCAAAGAAAAAACCTGACAGTCTGAAGCACAGGTCTGGAATCAAAGCTCCTTTCAGTAGTCAAACAGTAGCTCTAACTGCACATTTTATATCAAATCCAGGTGCTTATAGCATAATCCTCATATGAGATGACAGACTATCTGTACACATTCACAGAGTGCATCAGCAGCAAGGAAGCAACTTGCAAGTGTGGACAAGAGTCCAGACTCTGTTGCCCTTGGTGCAGAGTGGAGGGGAAAAAAAAAGTGGTGTTAACCCATCTTTGTGCCCCCCCCCCCCCCCGCAACTGAGCACTAATGCCAGGGTCTGGGCTGGCAGCTATTAGAGCAGCATGAGGCTGCTTGTCTTCACTCCAGCCACAGCCCCTAAGGGCTGTTTTAGCAGCCAGGGATCATAGAGAAAGATGTCCCAGCCATGCCTCCTTTCTCCCAAGCCATGTCCCACACACCAGGGGCAGGAAGGAAGAGTAGTGCATAAATCAATATGGTGGCTCAATGTCAACCACAGATTCCTTAATGCCTGGGGAATCTGCAAGGTGCTGAATCTATCCCCACAGAAAGCAATCAGAGAATTGACTTAGTGCCAGATCTTAGCCCTTGCTCTGATGGCACAAAGCAATGTTTTAGTTGTTTGGGCAGTTTTCATAGGAAATTCGTGATTGCTCTCTATCATCTGACTAGATATAAGACAGAGTCAGTGTCCTCTGAAAGGCAGCAGCAGCACTTCCTAGAATGGTAGTGCAATGCCACCAGATTAGCATTTACAATGCTATGGTACAGTGGTTTTTAACTTCCCTTTGGGAATCTTAGATATATCCTGCAGACCTCCAAGAGTCCACAGACCACAGGTTGAAAACCATTGCTATAGTATAATCACGATAGATAGATAGATAGATAGATAGATAGATAGATAGATAGATAGTGTGTGTGTGTGTGTGTGCGAGTGAGAGAGAGAGAGAGAGAATTTGGCTTCTATTCTTTTTGGCATAGTAATGTGATCTTGCACTTTAACACTGTTAATCAATTGGGGGGGGGGGGAGGGGAGTGGCCGAGAAGAAATCACACATTAATCAAGACAGTCTCTCTGTGACTAGATTAACAGCATCATCCCATTTATAGCTGGGAAAGTGGAGGCAGAGTTGAAAGTACTGGTCCAAAGTCACACGAATTTTGTGGCAGAGCTGGGAACAGAATCCAGATTCTCTGCTTCCTAATCCTGTTCCTTCGCCCCCCAAGGCCACCATCTCTCATGCTCGTGTTGTCATTACCTAAAGGACTGACATGGAAAAATGATGTTGCTCCAGGGAGTTGTACCCATAGTTTCCTTTTAAATTCATGCCACATTTTAAATCAATTACAGTGGAAGATTTCAGAGATTGATCTGAAGTTATTTTTCTGGTCCTTATACATAAGCACATCACAGCATAATCATCCAATACAAATCTATGACATCAAAGCTCATTTCGCACTATGCATTTGTGACTGCAGATCTGCATGCCTATCTTGCACACAGTGTGACTGCACAGCCAGGTGCTTGTACATGCAAATACCAGCTAGCTCTTACATAGTGCTTTAGAAAGTGACCCAGTAAGACAGATAATTGCCATTACTGTAAATTATCACAGTTGTGGCATTACATGCTTCCTTTTTTAAAAAAATGGAACTTGCCTTTCTAAAAGCTTGGCCCTCACTCCTTTTTTAGTACTGTTTCAGACATTGGTCCGTGGAGTTGGAGAGGTTTTGAGGGGGAAGAGATGGTGGTTGTGCATCCTGACTAGGCCGAGATTTCCTTTTGGAGGTTGTGTGGCCAGGAACACTGCTATTATTTAGTACAACAAGGCTTTAATGTACAGATTTAACAGATGGGAAACAGACATAAAAAGATTAGGAATGTATGTGTTGAAAGAAAAAAGAAAAAAAGACCGCAAGTCTACACAAATCCAGGACCCTTCTTGACTGAGTCCTCTACTCTAACCATTAGCTCATACAGACTTTCACCAGATCTTTCTTAACATGCAAGAGAGAATATTTGCAATTTGATGCATTACACACCTGCAGAGTCAGAGGGCAGAGGGGTCATTTATTCTCAAATACTTATCAGATTCCTTCACCCCAGCCAGCACCATCAAGTAAATGCAATGCATTTCCCTTTTATTACAGATGGACCAAAGCCTTTCAAAGTCATCTGGCTTCTCTCTGAAGGAGAATGCAATCCATCCTACTGGGAGATAGCTGAAAATATGGTTTATCCAGATACCAACTGGATCCTCACCAACAGGATGCTTTTGTGCAGTAGTCTCTTTCGGACTGTATAGAAGGGTTGTCTGGAAATGATGTGGCCCAATTTTCTGTGGTGCTGAGCACTTGATCAGGTCCCCTGACCGCATCTCTGAAACAGAGCATCTCAGACCATAGTCATTATCATGGCAACTTAAAGTGCGTTTGCCCGAACAGATACCAGTCAGGAACTAGTAATGAAATTCTTACTTCTCCCATTGCCAAAGCACCATCAGACTTAGCTAACAAACAGCTAAGAGATGACAAAGAATAGCTAGACGATTCTCTACGGGGTTTTGCTTGACACAATGTATCTGCTTTCCAATAACTTCCTAAAATAGCTATTTATGTCATATAGCCCATTGCAAGCCATTTTGGGGGACCCTTGCTTCTGTTTCTAGTCTGCAATGCCCCCTTTCCTCTTATTCTTTAGACCAGTAGAGAATTTATACCTTTAACTAATAGATTGTTTTGCTCAATGTTTGTTTGGTTTGCCCTTGTGACAAGTTTGTAGCACTTGTCTGTGTATCTGGGCTTTTTGGCTATTCTTTTGTATTGGGAATTTTTGCACAGTGCTTAGATACTGGTTCTGGGTGTCATATAGTTTACATAGATAAAAATGTATAGTATTGCCCTGACTCTCAGGCATGCCTGTATTGAAATATAGTATGGTATAAATGCTTATGTATCTTACATGGTGAGCCACCACAAAGCCTTAGTGTCTTTGCACTGTGAAATCCTTGCAGATTTGTTCCAGATTAAGAGCATTATATACACACATACACTTCATAAATGTAGCTTTTTAAAGGTAAAAGTGCAACAAATTTGCCTCCTGGGAGAAATGCACTTTGTGTCAGAGAATTTGGGCTTTCATCCACCCAGACAGATTTTTCACAGGAAGAAAAAAGTGCTCTGCCCATAAAACATACCTTGCATTTCTGTAAAAATATTTGAAGCATGAGAGGAAAACACACATCTTGCCTTTTTTCTTTTCCAGCTTTGCCTGCAGTGAGAAATTTCCACATAGTTCTGCTTACAGTTCTCCTAACACTGATTAATTGGTAAAACATCACAAAATGAGGACAACCAATACTTGCCTCATTCTGTAAAGTTTAAATAGGATGGAGCAGTGGTTTTCAACCTCATTGGCAGACACCTGCTCGGGGTCACATAATAGCTGCACAGCATTTACAAGCCTTGGTTTAAAGGCCAAATCCATTTATTTCTCTAGGACTTCCTGTATTGCCACTCAATATGTTTAAAGGCTAAGTGTACATTGAGGGTTATCAGCCTTCCTTTCCTGAAAATATGTATTCTGCATTAAGACATCATTAGAGGATGGCTATTCAAACCCACCTAATCTCTAGGCATCACGTCTATGACTTTGCATTTCGATAGCACCACACAAGAGGATCTCAAAGCCCTTTACAAAGGCACAGAAGTTAAGCCCTACAAGTATTAACATTAAAAAAACTACACAGCAACAGCCAGTATTGCTGCAGAAACATATTGTCACATTCATGCTGGAAAGAGATACACTGCACAGTTCCCCCAGTCTGACCTATGCAGAAGAGTTCTTCTTTCTTGGGCTGGGAGAGACTGGTGTGTCTACCATTGTTCATCAATGAGCCCTTTGGCCACTTCAAGACAATATAACAAGTCCAAGCCAGCCCTCCTCAGCTGGAAGGACGGTGAAGTTAAAGGAATTAAGTACAAAAATTAAAATATTTAGGGCTCCCTTATAGGTGTGAGGCACCCTGAGAAAAATATTTTTTTGGAACTCAGTCTCTGCTTGGCCTGTCTCTAAATGCACATTACAAACCCCCCCCCCCCCGCCTCCCCTCCCCTCAACCTATCTTACCAACATACCTTCCAAATTGTCTTTTGGGGTAGAGGGTAAATCATGAGTGCTCATATCCCACTCCATACATTACTGCTGATCCATGATTTTCATTATTCTTTTGCTTTACTTTGTGAGGCTTCTAGACATTTTCAGGCTCATCATCAGAAGTTTGAAGTTTGACTAGTGGTGAACTAATGCTTGTTCTCCAGAGTTTGAGATTCCAGCAATCAGCTTTTTAGCTCTAATCAGTAGATCTTCCCAACTCAGCAACATTTGAGTAGCCTGAGAAATGGCCCACCTTGATTATCACTACAAAAGGTCCGTCCCACCCCATCCCCCCACTGGTAATAGCTCAACTTACCTGATCACTCTCATTACAGTGTGTATGGTAACACCCATTGTTTCATCTCCCTACTGTATTTTCCACTGAATGCATCCGATGAAGTGAGCCGTAGCTCACAAAAGCTTATGCTCAAACAAATTTGTTAGTCTCTAAGGTGCCAAAAGTCCTCCTTTTCTTTTTGCGGATACAGACTAACATGGCTGCTACTCTGAAACCTGAGATCTAATGTAATTACCAGTAACTCCTGGAATCTTTGCTACGTTGTTGGGCTAAACAACATTTAGCTAACAGTGCCAAGTGCTTCATAAGTGAATGAAAGAGGATCAGCTATTTGATCCATTTAAGTGGTGGGGGGTACTCACTAAATTGCAACAACCAAATTATTTAAAAAATATCTTGAATCATCTTCCAAATAAAGATTATGTGACTGAAGTTAAAAGTCAGAGAAAAATGTTGGTACAATACAAGCCTTTAATGCTTTCTCCAGGCTGATTTATGTGTTCATCAATTCTTTGGGCAATCACAAATGATCTCTTGAATCTTCAAAGGAACTATCAACTGCTAGTAATTTATTATATAGATTTGTTAAAACAAATGTTCTGAGGAACATTTCTCTCTTGTTCATATACAAATGATTTCAAAAGCAGATTAACTCATGAAAATGTGATTACTCAAACTGATCTGAAGCCTTTTGAAGTACCAGTGTATGAATTAGATCTGACTGGAGAAAGGGACAAAAAATTAAGAAAAGTTAAAAACAAAAACCAACCAACCAACCCCAGAGACACTTCACTTTATGCTACAGGTAGACAACAAAAAGAAAAGGAGTACTTGTGGCACCTTAGAGACTAACAAATTTATTTGAGTAATCAGGATCATAGGGTGTCTGTGCTACTAAAATAGAGTATTGATTTCCTCCTGAAAGAATTTTAAGCAAATTTTAAGACAATTGTTAAGAATTTTAAGCAAAAGGACAATTAGGTTTTTTTTAATGGAGGCAGCAATTAAAGAATTGATTTCTAGTAGGGCTGTCGATTAATCGCAGTTAACTCACGCGATTAACTCAAAAAAATTTATTGTGATTAAAAAAATGAATCACAATTAATTGCACTGTTAAACAATAGAATACCAATTGAAATTTATTACATATTTTGGAGGTTTTCTGCATTTTCAAATATAATCTATTTCAATTACAACATAGCATACAAAGTGTATAATGCTCACTTTATATTATTTTTATTACAAATATTTGCACTGTAAAAATGATAAACAAAATAGTATTTTCAATTCACCTCATACAAGTACTGCAGTGCAATCTCAAGATCATGAAAGTTGAACCTACAAATGTAGAATTATGTACAAAAAAACCACTGCATTCAAAAATAAAACAATGTAAAACTTTAGAGCCTACAAGTCCACACAGTCCTACTTCTTGTTCAGCCAATCAAGTTTGTTTACATTTGCAGAAGATAATGCTGCCAGCTTATTGTTTACAATGTCACCTGAAAGTGAGAACAGGCATTTGCATGGCACTGTTGTAACTGGTGTCTCAAGTGCCAGATGCGCTAAAGTTTTATATGACCCTTCATGCTTCAACCACCATTCCAGAGGACAGGCGTCCATGCTGATGACGGGTTTTGCTTGAAAACGATCTAAAGCAGTGCAGAATGACGCATGTTCTTTTTCACTATTTGAGTCAGACACCACCAGCAGAAGGTTGATTTGCTTTTTTGGAGGTTTGGGTTCTGTAGTTTCCGCGTTGGAGTGTTGCTCTTTTAAGACTTTTGAAAGCATGCTCCGCACCTCGTCCCTCTCAGATTTTGGAAGGCACTTCAGATTCTTAAATCTTGGGTCAAGTGCTGTAACTATTTTTAGAAATCTCACCTTGGTACCTTCTTTGTATTTTGTCAAATTTGCAGTGAAAGTGTTCTTAAAACGAACGACAACATGTGCTGGGTCACCATCAGAGACTGCTATAACATGAAATATATGGCAGAATGCAGGTAAAACAGAGCAGGAGACAGAATTCTTCCCTCAAGGAGTTCAGTCACAAATTTAATTAACGCATTTAAAAAAAAAAAAAAACGAGCATCAGCAGCTTGGAAGCATGTCCTCTGGAAAGATGGCCGAAGCATAGGGTGACCAGATGTCCCATTAAATATCAGGACAGTCCCTATTTTAAACCTTTGTCCCGCATCCCGATCGATATACAATTGGGACCCCATTTGTCCCGATATTCAGGTAAGGAGGTGAGCAGGAGGGAGGTGCCGACTCCATGGGTGCTCTGGGACTGGAGCACCCATGGGAAAAAATTAGTGGGTGCTCTACATCCACCAGCAGCCAAGCTCCCCCCCTCCTCGCCTCCTTCTCCTCCCCCCCCAAAGAGCACCACATCCCCGCTCCTCCCTCTCCCTCCCAGCACTTCTGTCCCTGCTGCCAAACAGCTCTTTGGCAGCACTTAGGACTTTCCGGGAGGGAGGGGAAGGAGCGGGGACGTGGTTCGCTCAGGGGAGGAGGTGGAGAAGAGGCAGGAGCATGGACTGGGGGAAGGGGGTGGAATGGGGGCAGGAAGAGGCAGTGGGGCGGGCGAGCACCCACTGGGCAGAGGGGAAGTTGGCGCTGTAGGCGGTGAAAAGGCAAGCGGTGAGCCAGTGGTGGGCAGGGAGGGTGAAGAGGTGAGCAATGGGCCAGTGACAGGCAGGGGGTGTGAGGAGGCGAGCAGTGAGTGGGGGACTGAGGAGGGATGTAGCAAGCCAGCAGTGGGCCGGGGGATGAGGAGGGGCGTGGTGGCGGGGGGGGGGGCAAGACCTGGGGCAGAGCCTTGGAGAAATGGGGGTGGATTGTGGGCAGGACTGATGTCACCCCAATGTGTTCTGATATTTTAGTGTTGTGATCTGGTCACCCTACCAAAGCATGAAGAGGCATATGAACCTTTAGCGCATTTGGCACGCAAATATCTTACGACACCAGCTATAACAGTGCCATGCAAACGCCTGTTTTCACTTTCAGGTGGCACTGTAATTAAGAAGTGGGCAGCAGTATCCCCCATAAATGTAAACAAACTTGTTTCTCTTAGCGATTAGCTGAACAAGAAATAGGATTGAGTGGACTTGTAGGCTCTAAAGTTTTACATTGTTTTGTTTTTGAGTGCAGTTATGTAACACAAAAAACCCTACATTTGTAATTTGCATTTTCTTGATCAAGAGACTGCAGTACAGTACTTGTATGAGGTGAATTGAAAAATACTATTTCTTTTGTTTTTTTACAGTGCAAATACTTGTAATCAAAATAAATATAAAGTGAGCACTGTACACTTTGTATTCGGTGTTGTAATTGAAATCAATATATTTGAAAATGTAGAAATCATCCAAAATATCTAAGCTATATTGTATTCTATTATTGTTTAGCAGCGCGATTAATCACATGATTAATCACAATTAATTTTTTAATCGCTTGACAGCCCTACTTTCTAGACACAGAAAAGTTAATCTGTCTAGATCCAACCACAGTATTTCACTTCCATTAAATACTTACCATCTCTGATTATAAAGCTGAATTATTAGGAATATTATGGTATGGTTAAGTGTCCAGTCTCCTATTTTATGGATCTGAAGTTTAAATTAGTGGTGAATTCATTTGACACGCATCTGGGGACAAAACTGGGAAAAGAGATCAAGTATTTGAGCAATTTTTACATTAGCTGATGAGATTACAGTTACTTAAAAAGTTCAGGGTCAGGTCTGGCCCTGGGGTTTAGCATCATCTGAGAATCTGAGTTTGAGTGTTGAGACCAGTCTCTAATTCTATGGCCCAGCAGAGGTTAGAAGCATTAAAGGAGGCAACACACTGAGTCCCTAGCCAGAGAAGCAAATTGTGATACACATGAAAAACCCCTTTGAGTGGACGGTGGCATCGATGCACTCAGGAGGAGCTGTATCTAATCCTCTTTGGTTGATATCATGGGATCTTTGAGGGGGAAAATAAATAAAAACAGGAGAAAAAACATTTCTGAACTGGGACAGTCAAAAACCTCAATTTTCACAAAATAAAAATTAAAAAAAAATTCAGATCAACATCTTTTTTTTAAAACTGTAATTGGCTTCAATTTTGAAACAGTTATTTAGAGAAAACTTTGAAATGAAACATGAACAATTTCAAACTTCTTTTAAAAAAATTGAGCCAAAACGTATGGAAACTGACCCTTTTCTGCAAAGAAATTAGTTTTCAACTAATTGGTGTTTTCCAATGAAAAATGTTTTTGGGAGGGGGTGGGGGAAGAGGGAAAAAAAATTTCCAGCCAGCTCTAAAAGGCAGCTGAGGAAATGGGGAAGATTCCAGAGACCCAGTTAACTTATAACTTTATCTTTCACTATGGATGAAACATTGTTTACAAAAAATACATCAAGAATTTTGGATTTAAATAAAATCCCCATTTTTGTACCAGGGATGTTCTTTTGGGGAAAAGTTGGATATGAAAAAAAATGGAGTTTCTCCTTTAAATCAAGGGGATCCAGACCAAATGTCCCCTCAGTCTCTTGCTCCAGAGAGTCTCTGCAGTTTAATGGAAATCGGTAACACTCACTGTGCATGTGCAAAGGAGGGTTTTTGGTTTTTTTTTGCAGGCGACCTAGGTGACAATAGAACTGCTTCCAGGTCTGTGCGGAAGTGAATCTGATTAGCGTCTGCATGCAGGTAAAGCCATTGTGAGCACCAACGAAACTTTAGGTACATTCACAACTGGGACTTAGACCCACATTACTGGAATGCTAACATATGATTGAAAGCCTCATATCTGGAAGGTATGGATGCAATTGAATTTATGAAATCCAATGTGGTTTCCCTGTCCTCCCCTCCTTGTACACTGCCTATATTTTATTACAAGAAATGAGAGAAAATTTTCTGTTAAACAGGGAAGGGAGAGCTGGGTACAAAGGGCAGTTAGGAATTTGTCTGATGGACTAATGACATCAGGGAGTTTAGGGGATGTGCATGCACCCACTAGGACAGATTGCTTCTGTTGCTTGGGGATTGTTGCAAAATGGGTCTTTCCCCAGGCCTGAATTTGATCTGCAAGTAATTCGGTATTCCGTTAAGCAGAGTTACTTCTGATCAAAAGCCTGTGTAAGTGACACAGCCCATTTCCAGCTGAAGGCTGAGCAAACCATCTTGGATAAAATTAAGAACGGCCCTTAATCTTCATCAAAAACCAGAAACAAGCCATTCTGAAGTACAAACAAACGTTTTCATACACTCTTGGATGTTCTGGATGCAGCCAAATTAAGGGCTCTAAAAGCTCTCAGAGGAAGGCAGGGAGAATTCCACATATTGTTATGTCATGTAAATACAGAATCTTAGATTAATATACTGTGGGTCTCATTCCCCTCACTGAGGCCAGCATGTATTCAGAGTAACTCCACTGGAGTCAGTAAAGCTACACACCAGAGTAAGAGCAATAGAAATAGAAGATAAACTGACCTTGTATATAGTCTCAACCTTTATCTTTTGCTTGACTCCTGTTAGCATCCCTTCTCCTTGCTTCATTAAAATAGAATATAGGTGTTTTATGTGCTTGGTGACTGCCCAGAAAGATACAGCTCAAGCCCCAAGCATCCGTTCTGGCTACACCACAGTCCAGATATCAATCTGAGCCTAGCCCACATGGAAATTATCCCCCTAAATTGCTCTCACAGCAGACTCTCCAGCCAGCTCTCAGCAGTGAGCAGAGTCTAGAAGAAAACTGAGGCAGAGCTATGAAGAATTCTATATACCTCACTTGACATGAGGGTGAAGAAAGCCCAGCAGACCGCCAGATGAAAATGTCAGATTTCTTCCTTGCTGCAGCTATTTAAGAGCCATTTATTAAATGAAAGAAATTAAGAATAAAAATAAAACAGCTGAAAGAAACCCACAACAGCTCATTGGGTGTTGATAAATCTCACACACGCAGTGCTTCCAGCTGCCAACAAGATGGAAATTCATGTTTAGATTTCTATGAAAACACTGATTAACCACAGTAGGCACTGTTAATGTTTATGCAATCCACCTGTAATGCATTCTTACTGGGGTAGGTCGTTACCATATCAACTTTATTAGGCCTCAAGCAGCACTTATTTCAAATGATTAATTTTTCTTGCCTGGATGAGAATGAGCATTGTCCAGATGCAACTCTTGCTGCACTGTGGGGGTGAGGCTGTTTAAAAGCTGATAGTATTAATGAAATTTCTCTGTTTCCTCTGCGTGCTTGTCTGTAAGGTCATTATACAAAAAATGCCATCTCAATTGTGGCAGTCCTCTAAGAAAGAGCAAGCTGGGGAATATCTTGCCTTCAATGAAAATAAAGGCAAAACTAAGCAGCTTTGGCCAGATTCTCACCTGGTGTAAGTCAGCATTGCTCCCAATATCTTGCTCCTACAGCCATACTCTGACATTGATTTCATTTGACCAGATGATTTCTGTGACTCCTTATTTTGCCTGATGAAGCAGCCTGACAACAGCTTACTGTGTTGCACCTTGAAAAGGTACTGCACAGAACTTGCAGCCTGAAGCCACCATCACCTTCCCACCCGCAGGCTGCAATAGGCAAGAGCTGTGCCCTCCCAATTCAGGGCTGTTCTCCAACTCCTGGCATAACAGACAGGGCCCTAGCCTGGTCAAAGCTGGGGACCTGTCTGCAAAGCTCATTTATCCTCGGGTTTGAGGGCAGTTAACGGAGCACAGATCTTACTGTATGGAATGAGGAGTTCCACTGGAATTCATGGAATTTGATTCATAAAAGGAAGTCATTTGTTTTCTGGATTTCCCTTTCATTTGTTCAGTGTTTTCAGCCAATCTGAAGAAATAAATACATACCCATTATTAAACAGTCAGACAATGACTGACTAGGTATAGTCATTTACTGCAATTCAAAGGCTACTGTTTCATAGAAGTGCAGACTGTTTTACTGATTTCCCTCCCCTAGCCCCCCCTCATGTGTGCCCACTGTTAGCCGATTGGCTGTATCCCTAAATTAGAGCCAGGCATCCACCAATTGGATTGTCTAACACCCATTCTATTTCTATACTGTCCGCTGGAAAGGGCTAGTCTCAATATCATTGAGTCTGCCTGACAGATTTCAGAGAGCCAGACTGGGGCCCATAAGGTACCCTGTATCACCTGCAGTATGGGTAGCCAGCACAGGGAACAGTGTAGAGAAAAGAAAGAACAGCCTCCATGGGGCTGCTACATCCCTTTCCATGTATGTAGCAGTTAGTGGGTGGGACATTCTCCCCCCAGTCCTACATGCTGGGGAAAGGAGTCTATCATATATAGGGCTGGTACAAGGATCTTCCCTCTGGAAGAGAGGGAAAGCAAGAAACAGATTGTCACAAGTGCACAAAACCATGACTAGCCCCAAATTTGAACCAATCCAAGTTCGTACATTTCTGTATTCCCGAATCACATTAACGGTTACTGCCAGCCTATGGTGCGTTCTGTTTTGAAACTGGAGAGTTATATTCTCTGGGGTTGAAAGTCACCCTAGTGCAATGAACCACACCAAGCCCCATTCATCACTGAAGCCCTCAATCAAGGCTCTCTACACTACAGTGTAGTTAATCTTTAAAAATTCAGCTGTTTAGAAGCTATTAATTTTACTCTAGGTTAATTGTATCCTACACCATGGTGTTTACATTTGTATACCAAAACACTCTGAAGTTGATCTATTCCCTCTAGTTAGTCTCTTATTTTCTAGTTTTTAAGATACTCAGATGTTCATGAATTAGTACACTGCTGAGTTTTCATTAGGCTTTTTTTTTTATTAAGTTTTGTTCTGTCCTTTTCTTGCCCTAGGTTCTCTTAGCTGGCATAGTTCACATGCACATCCATTTTGCTGCTATAATTGAGACCACGTCCTGTGAAGTCTACCCTAATCAAGCAGACCTCCTTTCGTGGATCAGTACACTAGCCATAGTCTTTGGATTAGCATCAGACATGGCCCCAGGGAAGCTCACAGTGAGTTTGGGTACACATCTGCCATTTTACTACAACATAATTATGGGGAGTTTCACTTTGGACATGAGTTGACCCACAGGAAGGAGCCAGAAAACACGTTTAGTTCACTAAAGTCTCAGTTAATCCTGTACATAGTCAAGGAGTCCGTTGCTGCAGATCCTGTATGATACCTGCAATGGTTATTAAGCCCCAATTCAGAAAAGCAGTTGAGCATATGCTTAAACGGTATTTAAACATGGGCAGAAGTGCTTTGCTGAATTGGGGTCTTAATGGAAGGGCTGATACCACTGCTCTTCCCCTTCCCCAGGCAATGATATAGATGATGGTAGTTAGTATGTATTGTAAGTTGGCAGTTTGATTCAAATAGGAAAAAGCAGGGGCAGCAGCAGAATACCAATAGCAGCAATGATAAGTCTGATGTTTCCACATCAGCACAGAGCTCAACCAAGGGAACGGAATTCAGAGAACTGAACATTTGTATCATTTTTAGGATTTCAATGAACGTAGCTGTCTGCAGAATGCTTTGAACAGTGGAGTCAGTGAAATACATTGGTCATGAGACTTTGCGTTTTCCATGTTTCTATTATAGAATAAATCTATTAACTGAAAAAGGAGAAATAAACATAAAACAGTCATGTAAAGCTTAGTTTCCTGCTAAGGAACAGTAGGAGACAAGACAGATTTTATGGACTAGAGAGAGTTCATCAATACCAAGTCAGCAATAGAAAACAGGCAAGTGAGAGATGGTAGAACAAATGAGCTTATTAAGATCCTGCAACAGTATTGCTAGTCCAAAGAAATCACTAATCATTAGTCAGGCCCCATAACTCCTGAGATTGGCAGAACAGCAGGAAACTTCAAAAAAAGTTGAGGGGTTTTTTGTTTGTTTTTTTTATTTGCCTTCTGTTTTTTGTACCTTTAGGATGCATTCAGGTCAAGTTTTCAAGCTTTTCTCTGCACCCCAAGGGCTAGAAGCCTTTTAAAAAAAAGAAGCTGAAATTCTGACCATCACAGGATTCCAAGGGCTGATGTGTTTAAAAAAAATAAAATTAAAAAAAAAATAAAGCTCCAAATATCATGAGACTAGTGATAACATTGTGAGAACTGACAACTGCAACAGGGTTCACTTACCTCCAGGGCACCTCCTCTTGGCTACGCTGGGGATTAGCTCCTTCCAGGTCTGATACCCCCTTCTGCTGCTTATTCACAAGCCCTGCAACTTCTCTTCTGCAACTTAGGGTACTCCTTCTTGAAGACTCAGCTGCTCCCTCTTCATGGCTTACTGCTCCAGACAGGTCATTATGTGTCTTCTCCTCAGGGTACCAAAGGATCACTGGATCAACTGTACAGTTACCTTTCTAGGCTATCCTATAGTTGAAGACTAATTCCACTTTCCTCCATGGCAGATAAGAAAACCCAGACCTGCCCACTACTCTGGGTTCCAACACAGGGATCCCGTGTTCAGCAGCCACAGTCTGCTCACTCCCAGACTCTGTTATTATTTCCCTATGCTCCTTCCTACTCTTCTTCTCTACTCCCTGTGACTTGTTCACCCCACTCAGGTTTTTGACAGAGTCACATGCTCACCTAGGGAGTGACTACAGAACATTCCCTGCAACCCCTTGCTGGCTTTCTAGCAGCCCAGCCTACACGGGCTCATCTGAACTTCATCTTCTATTAGGGCTCACCTAGCCAGCCTGATTCTCCTACAGATTCTCCTGCACCTATAGGTGCAGCCTATTAGTTGGGAAGGGGCTAATTAACCTATTTTAACCCTTTCAGGTGAAGTGCGGAGTGAACACCCCATCCCAGGAACACTGAGAATGTAAATCAGGGGCTATATTTAAAGTGTGCAACCAAGTCTGAGTTACCTCTTTTTTAAGCATAGCAACAACTGAAGACTCAGGTTCAGAATTGTGATCTGTAGTCTTTATTGCCCATTCAAATTTCCACCTTAATAGCAATTCTTACCATAAGTATCATTGTCTGTTATACTGAAGCGCTACATGAAAACATACCCCGTCCTTTGATATCTCTGCAGTTTGTCTTTTCATCTCTCCAGGATATTTGGATTACTTTGGATTACTTCTACTCATCCCTTAACTTAATCTGAATTTTGCCATGTCCTAAAATAGACACTTCATTTAGTTTATTGCTATACTTGCATCAGGTCTTAGGGACATATCACATGTGGAATAAGGGTATAATGTGCTCCTTAATTCTCAAAGCCCTTCCCCCGACTCCTAAAATAATTTTCTCATTTCCCCCATACCTCCTGGAGTACAAGCATTAGATCTCCAGTGCTAGCATTGCATTGGGTCGTAGAACTTCCAGTAGAAATGGATGGCTGTCTTGTCACAATACCTGATATAATAATACACCAAAATAGGCAGAGATAATCCAGCCATTAGAGAAGTGAATGGTACTGGTCTCTGTGTTAGTTATTCAATAATTAGCAATACATGTGGATTCCCCCACCACAAGTATTGCATATGCTGCTTGTACTGTTTAGTCTTGATCACATGAATATTTAGCAGCTTTTCATGCTTGAGAACCATGGCACAAATCTTTCTCATCATCACTTGACAACGTCAGTATCACTGAGTATTTCATGCCCTGGTCTCACACCTGCCAGTATTTGCAACTGTACTCATCAGCTCCAATGTACATTTTATGTCATATTGCTGAGTTAATCATTCTGTTATGTTTAGATGCAGAGAGTGTTTTTATGTAAGGGTGGGGGCTGTTCCTGTGGTATCTGGATCCTTTAGCTGTTTACTGTCATTGGCCCCATTTGGGTCACTTCCCCTCTGATTACGGTAACCGTCACACGAAGATTATGGCAGCAATATCTTAGTTAAATACATGGGCATGGTTTCAGAAGGGGTATTTACTGTGTGTAATTAGATGAAGAAATCAGTCAACTGTCCTTGTACAGCAGCTATGTAATGGTGTTGTCTTGTTGATAATGCCTTTTATTCACACTACTGTCTGTCTCCTGCCTGCTTCCAATGGCAATTTAGGGCCTGGTCCTGAGATTTGTTTAACACCCTTATGGGGAGGAGAAACAGATTGGTGACATCAGGCTGTCTTAGCCAATCCCTTTGTGTTGTTTGGATCCTTGGTAGTAATAATGCAGTTTCTACACTGCCAGTTTCTGTAATGCCCCAGCAACTCCAGCAACCAGCAGTGAACAACACTGTCAAATACCTTCTGCTAACTAATCCATCATATAATTCAGATGAGCACAAACAACAGACAGGCACACTCCTGTAAGGCTGGATTTACAAGAGGGTTTTTCCCCTTTGGCAGTGTGAATGGCTGGAATAATGTGGGTAATTGGTCAAGCCATGGGTTAGCAGGGTGACTTGCAATGCTGGGCCATTCCTCCAAGGACTAAGGTCTGAAGCTCGTCCTTTGACTGATCTGAGACATAGGTCACTAAGGATCAGGCAAATCAGAGGACCATCTGTTGTGTATGGATGAATTAGTGCAGAGAGCAGAGGGAAGGGAGCCATGTGATTATGTGATCCATGCAGAACTCATTTATGACATTGAGAATAGAACTGGTGGGAAAATAGCTGGGGGTGGGGGGAGTTGGGTGTTCCCTGCAGAAAATGTTGACTTTTTGGCAAAATATTTCTGCCCAAATAAAAAAAAATGCAATTAAAACTGGCACCATGGGTCCTCATGGGAGTTGTATTTCAGGTATCTTATGCTCACATTCTTCTCTGTGGACGTAGCACTCTGGCTGCACTACCTCTCCCATGATACACCACTTCCTTCTCCCGTGGGGAGCAGAGAGGGTGTATCTAGACATGGTGCATGGCTGGAGATGTAGTTCAGACAGAGAGCCCAGCCCATGAAGGAGAACAGGAGCATAAGGCATGCGAACTATAACTCCCATGAGGCACCACAGCACCCTTTTAGATAGAATGTCTTTTATAAAATATCAATATTTTCTGTGTAATCTTAATACTTTTCATGAGAAGTTCAATTTAGTCAAAAAACAATTTTCTGTCAAAAAGCAGTTTCAATGGATAATTTTCCACCAGCCCTAGCTGAGAATCCATATGTGGGAATCTGTAACAGGATAAAACATTGGAGAGAAAAATCAAGCCCAAGCTAGCTGGTCACTTAAACTTCTGATTCCAGACTTTACAAAAACTAGACAAGCCATTTACAACACACACTTTGCTTCTCTACAAAAGAAAAAGGACACTAAACTATCTAAACTACTACATGCCACAAGGGGCCACAACAGTGGTTCCCTTAACCCACGCACCAATATCGTTAATCTATCCAACTATACTCTTAGCCCAGCAGAAGAATCTGTCCCATCTCGGGGCCTTTCCTTTTGCCCCTCCACCCCCACTAACATGATACAGTTCTGTGGTGATCTAGAATCTATTTTCGACATCTCTGACTCAAGGAATATTTCCAACACACCTCTGAACAACATACTAACCCACAGAGACCTTCCTACCAACACTACAAAAAGAAGGATTCTGGATGGACTCCTCTTGAAGGTCGAAACAACAGACTGGACTTCTTCATAGAGTGCTTCCGCGGACGTGTATGGGCTGAAATTGTGGAAAAACAGCATCACTTGCCCCATAACCTCAGCCATGCAGAACACAATGCCATCCACAGCCTCAGAAACAACTCTGACATCATAATCAAAAAGGCTGACAAAGGAGGTGCTGTCGTCATCATGAATAGGTCGGAATATGAACAAGAGGCTAGTAGGCAGCTCTCCAACACCACTTTCTAAAAGCCATTACCCTCTGATCCCACTGATGGTTACCAAAAGAAATTACACCATTTGCTCAAGAAACTCCCTGAAAAACCACAAGAACAAATCCGCACAGACACACGCCTAGAACCCCGACCTGGGGTATTCCATCTGCTACCCAAGATCCATAAACATGGAAATCCTGGACGCCCCATCATCTCAGGCATTGGCACCCTGACAGCAGGATTGTCTGCTATGTAGACTCCCTCCTCAGGCCCTATGCTACCAGCACTCCCAGCTATCTTCGAGACACCACTGACTTCCTGAGGAAACTACAATCCATCGGTGATCTTCCTGAAAACACCATCCTGTCCACTATGGATGTAGAAGCCCTCTACACCAACATTCCACACAAAGATGGACTACAAGCCGTCAGGAACAGTATCCCCGATACTGTCACGGCTAACCTGGTGGCTGAACTTTGTGACTTTGTCCTCACCCATAACTATTTCACATTTCGGGACAATGTATACCTTCAAATCAGTGGCACTGCGATGGGTACCCACATGGCCCCACAGTATGCCAACATTTTTATGGCTGACTTAGAACAACACTTCCTCAGCTCTCATCCCCTAATGCCCCTACTCTACTTGAGCTACACTGATGACATCTTCATCATCTGGACCCATGGAAAAGAAGCCCTTGAGGAATTCCACCATGATTTCAACAATTTCCATCCCACCATCAACCTCAGCCTGGACCAGTCCACACAAGAGATCCACTTCCTGGACACTATGGTGCTAATAAGCGATGGTCACATAAACACCACCCTATACTGGAAACCTACTGACCGCTATCCTACCTACATGCCTCTAGCTTTCACCCAGATCACACCACAGGATCCATTGTCTACAGCCAAGCTCTATGATACAACCGCATTTGCTCCAACCCCTCAGACAGAGACAAACACCTACAAGATCTCCATCAAGCATTCTTACACCTACAATGCCCACCTGCTGAAGTGAAGAAACAGATTGACAGAGCCAGAAGAGTACCCAGAAGTCACCTACTACAGGACAGGCCCAACAAAGAAAATAACAGAACGCCACTAGCCATCAGCTTCAGCCCCCAACTAAAACCTCTCAAACACATCATCAAGGATTTACATCCTATCCTAAAGGACGACCCATCACTCTCACAGATCTTGGGAGACAGGCCAGTCCTTGCTTACAGACAGCTCCCCAACCTGAAGCAAATACTCACCAGCAACCACACACCACACAACAGAACCACTAATCCAAGAACCTATCCTTGCAACAAAGCCCGTTGCCAAGTCTATCCACATATCTATTCAGGGGACACCATCATAGGGCCTAATCACATGAGCCACATTATCAGAGACTTATTCACCTGCGCATCTACCAATGTGATATATGCCATCATGTGCCAGCAATGCCCCTCTGCCATGTACATTGGTCAAACTGGACAGTCTCTACGTAAAAGAATAAATGGATACAAATCAGACATCAAGAATTATAACATTCAAAAACCAGTCGGAGAACACTTCAATCTCTCCGGTCACATGATTACAGACCTGAGAGTGGCTATACTTCAACAAAAAAACTTCAAAAACAGACTCCAACAAGAGATTGCTGAATTGGAATTAATTTGCAAACTGGATACAATTAACTTAGGCTTGAATAGAGACTGGGAGTGGATGGGTCGTTACACAAAGTAAAACTATTTCCCCATGTTATTTCCCCCTCCTCATCCCCAACTGTTCCTCAGACGTTCTTGTCAACTGCTGGAAATGGCCCATCTTGATTATCACCATAAAAGGTTTTCTTCCTCCCCCCCCTCCTGCTGGTAATAGCTCATCTTAAGCGATCACTCTCCTTACAGTGTGTATGATAAAACGCATTGTTTCATGTTCTGTGTGTGTGTATATAAATCTCCCCACTGTATTTTCCACTGAATGCATCCGATGAAGTGAGCTGTAGCTCACGAAAGCTTATGCTCAAATAAATTTGTTAGTCTCTAAGGTGCCACAAGTACTCCTTTTCTTTTTGTGAATACAGACTAACATGGCTGCTACTCTGAAACCTGATTCCAGACAGCTTCCCCATTCAGGATAGCTCTTAAGTTTACTTGCTTGAAGTCCAAGGATTGTCAACTTGAGCTTAAGTGCTCTCCTGAATTGGGCCCTTAGTCCCAATTCAAACGCTCTCAATTCTGATGCCTTTGGATGTTAGCTCAAGAGCAGAGCGAGGTTCAGCTATCCTCTCTCACCACTAGTACTGCCTTGGAAAGTCTGAATAGCACAGCTCTAGAATTACTGTCCTACACCAGATTTTTGGAGCGTGAAGGTGATAAGGCTCCACAGCTCAGAACATTTCACTGTGGCTTAGTCTATTTTAGAAAGTTTTACCAGTAAAATGTTACTGCTATCGCCCCAGGCTTCCCTGCATCCACACTCAGATCTGAGTCCTGCGAACAAAAGCCTGAACTTTTGCTGGTAAAATTAAACCAGTCTTCAGACAGTATGATTCTACTGGCAGGATGCCTGTGTGGACGCAGCAGTACCTGTATGGACAAATACAGTCCTCCAGCAAGAAACCCACAATGCAACAGTCCCTGCAGCAGTGACCTCTCTGGTCAAAGTTTTTAACTCTGCTGCCCCGGGGTCACAGTGACTGAAATCTGCCCCCCTGTAAAGCATGTTCTGGAAATACCTCTTTCCCCACCTGCCACCTTTACAACCACAGCGGAACAAGCATGGCTCCAGCTGCATCGTGTGTTGCCATCTGTCGTGGAAAGGTGCTGCTCAGGCACAGCTGTGGAATTCCCACAGGAACAGAGATCTAGCTGTTGACATTGCAAAGAAGATGCAGAAGCTGGGTTACAACATGGACAAGAACCAACGGTGGGCAAAGGGGAAGAAGCTGTGGCAGGTTTACCAGGAGCAAAGGAGAACAAAGTCTGGCACTGCTCCCAACAGCTACCGCTATTATAAAGGTTTCGATGTCACACTGAGTCAGGATTGCACCCTGGACCTGCAGGCTGAGGAGAAGCTGAATGAGGAGAGGGATGTGGAATATGCAGCCCAACCAAGAACCAGGGGCCCTTGGAAACCCAGCTGAACGCAAAGAGAGAACTCAACACTGGGGAAGGGGCCTAAGGTAGGTGTAATTTACTGCCCCCCCCCAAGTAATGCACAACATACTTTCTTCAGAGCTCCTGAAACTTCAATCTCCTCCCTTTTTCCTCTCCCACTCTCAAAATGGCACTGGACTCTGCAAGGAACAAAGAAATTCTGTTTTAAAGTAGCTGGTTTATTTTAAGAGCATGAACTGGCAGTAACAGGCAAACCTTTTGCCAGTACTTTTGCTTCCATTCAGAGTACACACTTCTTCCTGCAATGCTTGCGGGTAACCAAATCATATGCACTCCATAGAAAAAGAAAAAAAAACCTGATTGCATTGATTGTAAACTCAATGCAAACCAGTAAGTGACAATTCAAACTACATGATTTTGCAGAAAATGCTTTGTAAACGGATTGTTTTCAGGTGTTCAAGACCAGAACACATTACCAGCAGGCTGTGATTAGATGCAGGAAAGTGGTAGAAACAGTGTGTGGTTAACTGGTGGGGAGCTGGCTTGGACTGGCTCACATTGTTATCTGGCAGTCATAGGGGCCCTTTGCCACTTGTGGAGGTTCCCATTTATCTTTGCCTGCACAGCTTTCTGGCCCTCTGGGACAATTTCACTGAACTTTTCACTCAAGTAGAATGTGATCTTTGCTCAGACATTTCTCCTGCCAGAGTAGGGCACCTTCCCCACCACTCTGTACAGGACCTCTCAGGGGATCATTGCTACAAAGATGCTGTCAGTATGAAGAGCTCCAGGCAACCATGTCCCTTTCATTCAGAGCCAATGAACAATAGGGAAGACTGCTTTGAATACACCTTCTCTGACCTGCACCTTGCACCCAAAGCAACTAGCACCTTGCACTTTCTTTTTTAATAGCAGCCAAATGTGAATGAACTCTGCCAAAATAGCTGTGTTGGCAGGAGTATTCTGGGAGAACTTTCGGCAGTAAAACTTTCGAATGTAGGCAGGACCTGTCTGTAGGCATACTTCACTGCATTAGTGCCTGGTTCCCACCCAAACCACCCTTTGATGTTGCTTATTCTAGCTCTAGTTTCTCTCTCTCAGTTGAAGTGTTTTTGAATGTTACTGAACAATAAGGAACTGTTTAGGGCTAATAGATGACTAGTTCCAAAGTTGCAGAAGATGTTTAAAGACTGAATCAGTATTCTTGTTCTTTTCCAGCAGAGGTCCTCACCTCCTTCACCCACCAGCCTGACCAAGGGTGGATGTCAAGGGAAATCTCTCCCACGCTCATTCTGTAAGTCGAGTCAGTTTCCCTCCTTTAGGGCTCCTATATAAATCAATTGCATTAAGAGCTAAAGAATTTGCAAGCTACGGCAACTGGCCAGCAAACACTGTTCTGTGCTCAAGCCCACTTTACTCACAAATTTGGATAATGGTGGTTGAGAGTCTCTTAGATGATATAGTGCACCAACCCTGCGCTAGTCACACCATTCTGAGCAGTGTGGCTGGTGATGCACCTTGAGTTTAAAAGTCACACTGATGGGAGTCACATTGAGGTGGAGGAGAACTGGATAATAAATTCATACTGCCCCCGTGGAAAGCATTAACTGGCAATATTGCCATTATTGCCAGTAACTCCTAAAATTGCCGCAGCTGAAAGAGAAATGTTTAGGAAAAAAGTTTGTTTTTTTACTATTTTTCCCTTTGTTTGCTTTGCGTGAGTGACAGCACTTTGACTATAGACAGTTTCCCTAACAGTTGTCTGTTACAGTGAAAAGTAAACTATTTTAAAAACAAGAGACTGTAGGGACGGGGGGGTAATTTGATTTTTTTTAACAGCAAACAGTGGATTAGATTTCAAGTTGATTGTGCCCCTTTAACACTGTTTTCCTGTTAAAAAAATAAATAAATAAAACCAGCCACTCTTTATTAGCCTCTCGGGAACAAACAGTAATGAGATAATTTAACAAACATGGGCATCATCACAGAAGAGTTCTATCTCTCTCTTTGCCGGCTGACCCATAACATTTCCAGCCTCTCTTACCCACCAGGATGCAATCCTGCCCATTGAAGTCAATGGGAGTTTTGCCATTGACAACAAAATGCTATTTTCCCCATGCTTCATGATGCATATCAACTGTCCTGCTGTTTGACAGCCTGGTTGTTTTGCAGGTGTATGATGATGGTAGCAGTAAGCACAAACCCGGATGAGGAGAGATGCAAACAATGGGGGTGCCAACACCAGAGCCTGCATATGTTGACGTGGACAAAGGACTAACATTAGCATGTTTTGTCTTCCTTTGCCTTTTCTTGATTGTCATGATTATTCGCTGTGCAAAAGTCATCATGGACCCTTACAGCGCTATTCCAACTTCCACATGGGAGGAGCAGCACCTGGGTGACTGAAAGGACACTGCGGGAAGCTTTCACAGCACAATCTGGAAGGCCTTTTCATTCAGAGAAGGTGAACGTATATTAAACCGAGATACAGAGTGGTGCAAATACCTCTGACAGCATATTGATTAAATTTTCTTGCATAGCAGGTTGTAGACATCATTGTGTCCCTATCGGATGGTACAGCCTATTTCTGTTATAACCTTCACATATTAACAAGAGAAATTACGATTGTAACTTGAATAGCACAAAAGCTTTCTAGGCAATAAGGCTCCCTTAAAGCTTCTAATATAAACCTCAACCTGACCTTCTTCCTTAAGGAATATTGTCTATATTGTTTCCAATAAATAAGGGGATGGGTAGCTATCAGTACTTGGAAAAGTAATAAGGGCTTTTGAACTTTCTTTGACAACCGCTTGCTTGCAATATGTTTGTCAGTTATTTTTGTGTGGTTCTTAAGGCTATGAAAATGCCAGACCTTATAGGTGTGCAAAGTTTAAGACTATGAAAAATGCCACCAAGATCTCCTGGGAATTTCTGCCCCTGGGATGTCAGTGAATGTAAGTCCGAAAGAAGTACATACGGTGGAGAAGAGAGATGTGCACAAACTTATTCTTGGCTAACTGAGTTCTAGGCACACACTTCCACTACAGTATTTTAGAAATGTACTTCCAAGGGTCACAATTATGAAATACACAAAACTTGTAAAAAGAAAAGGAGTACCCGTGGCACCTTAGAGACTAACAAATTTATTAGAGCATAAGCTCTGTGTGTGTGTGTATAAATCTCTCCTCTGCTTTTTCCACCAAATGCATCCGATGAAGTGAGCTGTAGCTCACGAAAGCTTATGCTCTAATAAATTTGTTAGTCTCTAAGGTGCCAAGGGTACTCCTTTTCTTTTTGCGAATACAGACTAACACGGCTGCTACTCTGAAACAAAACTTGTGATGATTTTCAAATGAGCAGATGTACAATTGCTCCCATCTTTTATTTACAGTTGTTAAGAATCAGTCTTGCTGCTACCCATCTGGGTTGCACAAGATTAAAGAAGCAAAGGCAAGAGAAGAAGAGAGATCTCAGAACTAGCTACTCTAGATAAGATGGTGTTATATTTTTCTACTGGTCAGTAAGAAAGAAGAGTATTTAGCAACAAATTATAATGTGCATTCTGCCGTGGCAAAATTAAGTACTCTTAATAGAAGAACTTTTCACAAAATTGTAATATAAATATCTGCCCAATTTCCCCCGTTAACCATTCACTAAGTATTGTAGATAAGGAGGAGAAAGGGCTTCAAAGAGTTCCCAGATTATATTGTGCAGTTCTGAGGTTTGGAGGGAAAGAAATTCCCTCCAAAAATAAATCCTAGGTTCTATATTCCCTGAAGACTTTCAATCCTGTCTCTATTGCAAAAATTTACCCACAGCTGCCTTCCTGCAGTGACTACAGGTTTTGTTCAAGGGAGTCCAAGGAACTACTAGAGTAATGAGGAGTTTATACTACAGGAGTCATGCTGCAGATGGTAGGTCTCAACTAGAATGGTCATGGGTGCATCCGTGAGGAACCAGTTTCCACCAAACTTGGAGGTATCCAGCTACCCACATACAGAGGGGGGTATTTAGCTATTTGCCCCCTATATTCCCAACTCCGTGACTATGCTGCCAGGTGCCTTTCCCTGATAAGGTTGTCTCCATGTGGTAGGGTGCATTGTACAGGAAGGGGGTATCCAATGGTTGGAGCAAGGAATTAGGAATCAGGGCTTCTTGGTTTCTAGTCTCAGCTCTGTCACAGACATGCTACTTGACCAGGCAAGTCACTTCATTTCTCTGTGCCTCACTTTACTCATCTGTAAACTGAGCCACCATAATATTTGCCTGCCTCCCACTGTGCTCTGAATCTTAATCAATATCAAAAAAGAACTTGGAGATCCGTAAATAAGAAGCACTGCATATAGGTACAAAGTATTAATTTATTGTAATTATTTGTGAAGTTGGAATAAAGGGACTGGTTGAGTCTCATTATAGGGTAGGTTAAATTCCCCCATTTCAGAGGAACCCCATAAGATGCTCTTCACCATTTAGTCCCTGCCTTAAGGACCAGATTCTGCGTTTCTTACTCCTGGTTCTTAGCACCTTGCTCCATTAATAATCCTGTTGGTTTCAGAAGGATTCTTTGTGGAGTAAGGTGCTATTCCACATGACTAAGGGCATCCAAATCTGGCTCTAAGGGGTGTGGAGAGCATTGTTCAGAACTTCTGCACTGGGATGAATTTCACCCTCTGTTCATTTCTGGTGTTCATTTGGGAGAAAGGAGTTTACTATAGATGCTAGGATCTACCTGGATAGTGCAGCTCTCTTCCCAGTTACCTGACCTGGTTGAATTACTCATTGCCAGTAATTTAGCTGACAAGTTTAGCTCTTATTTCTGTTGGCCAGTTGTGGATTTTTACAATGTGAACATTATTCAACATAGTGTGTGCAAACAAATTGCTGTCTATTTTGTTCATGGCTGGGGCACTATGAGTATCTCTTTACACTATATGAGTTATTGCCTAGGTCACATGGTATTGTTTCTGCTCCCTGACTGGGTGGCTCAATTTTGTCACCCGTAGTCACGTTGAATAGTATCTTACATTGAGTTTACTGGGACTACTTGCAGAGTCCAACAAGAGTAAGGGGAACAGAATCAGTCCCTTGATTAGCAAGAGTCACTTTTTTGTTCGTGAGTTACCTGCGCGCCTAACTGCTCAGCTAATCGACAGTGCAAATGAGGCTTGTGATAGCCATTTTCAGTGTGAACACTCTGGTGAATGTTTATCTGCACCCATGATACTTTGGTTTACCCTAGGGTCACAAACAGGACCCCAATCCAGCAAAACACGCAACCACCTTAGAGCTGCTGTTTGGGAATTCAACACAAGGGACGCTACCTATGGATATGTCTATTTTCTTCTAATAATGCATTTCTGTTTCAGCTGTAATCTCCCTGATTCATCCTTCTGTTGGTAAAAGGTGAAATCCTCATGCTTAGGATTTCCATAAGCATCTACCCAGTCATCTAAGACCTTTCCATTTGAAGTTCATATCTACACACGGCTATTTCATTTCTTCACTGATCATGCAAACATGACCTGATTTCTGTGCATCCCAGTCTGCTGCCACCTCACTCGCATAACCCCCAGGTTTCTTTGGGGCTATCTGTAAAAGGGAATGCTAACTTCTGTGTCAAAAGCAAAAACACTCCTTATTTCTTGCCTTCTGAGTGTCAACTTGGCAATTTCTTGCCTGTCTTTTAATCAGCACACATTATTCTAATGCACACATAATCCTGATTCTGCAATCCCAACGTCACATAACTTCCCTTGAAGTCAATGGAAGTTTTGCGTTAGAAACAGCTGCAGCATTGAGCATGGATAATCATTTAAACTGCATGTAACAAGTGCCTCGGCTACTTCGTTTTATTTTAAATAATTATTCTCTACTTACAATCAGCAAACCTACTCATCTTGTAGTGAATGTGTTTATCTAATACAATAAATGGCCTCAACACAGAACTTCAGAGTAGCAGCTGTGTTAGTCTGTATCCACAAAAAGAAAAGGAGGACTTGTGGCACCTTAGAGACTAACAAATTTATTTGAGCATAAGCTTTCGTGAGCTTCAGCTCACTTCATCGGATGCATTCTTCTTTTTTAAAAATAAGGCCATTCGGGTTCTCTCCTGGTCTTCACAATCCATTCTGCTGTTCTCTACTGTCTGAATTGTTCATTGGACTGTAAAGGACTAGACTGTAACTTTATCCTCTACCCGGAGTCAAAGGTGGCAAGTAGAGCAGAGACTCAGTCAGAATTCCCTGCCTCTTTTGTCCAAGAGAAGAATAAGTTGCTTCACTCCTTTTCATAGAGCAGCTTCATGCCCCACAGCTACTATGGCTGGCAAATGGGAGTGCCTCCCACTGTCCCTATCCTTTTTTTCCAGCTTGCTGACAGCCCAGTGTGTCAGACAAGTTGCCAGTGCTCTCCTCACCACTCTGGAATCACAATCTGAGCAGGGCCAAGCCAGGGGAGTCAGAGGGAACCAATTCCCCTGTAGCCCCTGTGTATGCTGAGTAAGGGCTGTGGCAATCTAGCCAAAGGGAGGTGTCCCAAGGTAGAATTATGGGGGAAATTTTTGTGGCCAGATTTTCAAATCTGGGGTGAACCGGAGCACAGTGTTCTCGCTGCTCCTGCAAACTCCACCTTTGTGCATGTAGCTCACATACATAATCAACGCTGTTGCACTAACAAGTGGCCAGTTGCATGTACATGCTGCTCTGGTGCAACTGCTGCACTGTCTTTGAAGATCTGGCCCTTTGTACCTTGATCCTTTGCAATTTTAACCCTATTGCATAAGGGGGGAGGCGTGTTGACAAGGATTCTAGGCAGGTGCAAACTCAATTAATGCATCATCTAAAATAATCATGGTACAGAGATTCTTTTTTGTTCCCCTAGTTTCATTTAGCAAAATCAATTTGGCACCAATGAAACCTGCAACTATGACCACTTTGTTTTACACTGGCAAGATTACAGCTGCAGGACTTCTAGAATTCCCTGAGTAAATCTGTCACTGCTCTTTAATAACTATACAAGAAACAGGAGGTTCACAGCACATAACAGGCAGCTACAAATCCTTGCCTCTGAAATGGTCCCACCTAGAATGCGTGAAGTCCTGAAAGCTTTGGTAAAAAAAAATTAATGTTTGCACGACGGTCCGGCTTCACAGGCTTAACAAGGGGAGAAGATCACGGAACCCAGTCAAATGGTGGACCTTTAATGTTTCAACATGCAAGAGAAATTGAATAAAACAATACATTTGTGAGCTGTGGAACCTCTGGCTTTTCTAAGCCTACCTGCCTTTCTCAAACAACAGCAGGGATGGGGTAAGATCATCATTTTATACAGCCACTTCCAGATGGCCTGTTCACCAGATACATAGAAGAGATTTCAAAGATACCGGCCTCTAAGTGTCCATAAGTATGGGCTGGAGTGTTCCTGCATAAAGGGACATGAAAGGTGGCAGCTGTAGACAGAGCCCCTTCTCCCTTTGCTGGGATGGGAGAGTAATTACTACCATCCCCCTTTCCCTAGCACAATACAGGGGTTCACACACAAGGAGCAGCATGGGGATTGGAGTTAGAGCAGGGGAGTGGCCACTCTCTGTAGCGCTGCTCCCTTAGACCCTATATGGAAATCATGAGGGAGCTAATTCTGTCCCAAGAGGTGCTATGACCTCTAGGTTTGGAGGCCAACCTTTCCTAGGCAGCCATTTTGATGTCCCTTCCCTGATCAGCTGTGTAAGAGGGGTGCTGAGGTTAAACCTTGGCTCGCAGGGTACCATGTAATGTAGCCTGTCTTAATGATTATTCTGCAGCACTGTGGTATAGATGCCTAAGCCCCTGCAATTGTTTACTTTGGACTGGACTTGTATTGAGTAACATCTGAAAACAAGGAACATTTTGGGGGGAAAATACTGATGCGCATTTAACATTCACTGAAACACATCGGCTTGGGCTGGTATGTACTGCATGCGACCTGGCCAACAACAGTATTTCATGCTATTTTCACCCTAGAGAGGAAACCCTTTGAAAGTACTTTCTTGCAGCTTGGTGACAAACAGGTAAATTCTTTCCTGTTTTAAATGAACCCTATTGCTAAAGACTCAATGGAATTATTCTTGTTTATACCAGCAGTGAATCTGCAGGGAACTGGAGTGGGAAATATGTGGTTGAGTTTGCAACAAAGACTCTTAAAGAGAAAAAACAGTAAGATTTATAACCATATTCTAGCAAGAAACAGAGGTTTGAATCCTCTGAGTTCTTGTAACAGGCTCTATAGCTCTGAGCTAAAGATCAGAGCTTGAGTGAACAACCTGAGTCACTCTAAATGCATTTATGAGAGAAGTAATTAACCCTGAATTTACAGAACAGAGACCTTGTCCAATGCTAGCTTACAGCTTTTCCTGAAAGAAATAGAGGGATGTGCATGATGCCAGCTAGGGAATTACAACAGCAGCACATTCCTGCTGATTCAGTGTGGGTCTGAGAGGGTAACTCAGTCCCCCACTGCTTGAGGCCAATGAGCAAGGCTAGCGCAGGAGTTGCAAGCTTTGGTGAGAAGAATGTGTTTGCACACTCTGGACATCCAGATGCCATAAGAAAGTCTTGATTCAATCACATTGCAGGCTGCGTAGGTTGAAGTCTCTATCGTCCTGAGAAAGGGAGATGAAGCAGGTGGCATTGAAGCATCTGGCTACCTGTATGACATAAATGCAAGGGGAGGAGAGGAGCTGTGCAGTTGCATCTCACATTGGTCTGACTTTTAACATGAACATGGTAAATGGACTTTGCAAACACTGCAGAGCCAGGACAACGTATTTAATCTGTTTAGGGACCCCTGGTGCCCATTAAAAATGGTGGAGCTGCAAGAGGGGTAGAGGCACCAATGACCACGTAAGACATCCCTAGCTTTAGTTTTAAGAGACCGATAAGTCTATGAGCAGGATTATCTGATGGGGCTGCCTGCGATAGCAGGGGACTGGAGTCAATGGCCCAGGAGGTCCCTTCCAGTCCTAGGTAGCCCTCTACTTTGCCTTTGTGGAGCAGAACTGAAATAGCTCCTCAAAAGCCTATATTCCTGGCTCTGAGCTGCCGCCCTCTGCTGCCTGCAGTCCATATGTCATCAGTCAGGTGTAGCACAGCTTCCAGCAGCAGGAGCAACTTCACGGGAGCTCTCCAGTGGCAGCAGGTGGTATTGCACCCTACAGTACGTCAGCCACACTACATGGATGTGGTGTGACTGGCGGGGCTTAGCTCCATCGTCCCGGAAGGATCAGCTGCCCCTACAGCTTTGCGCTCGAGCTGATCACACATAGATGAAACCCCACACACCTTTTCACAGCTCTGTCCTGCTTCCTTGGAGGCACTAGGCCCAATTCTGACATCACCTACACCAGTTTTACACTGGCATAATTTCACTTGAATTCAATTCACTCCTGATTTAGAAATGCGTTGAATCAAAATCAAGCCAGCTACCTATACAAAAAGCCCCATTTCAGCTGATTTCTGGAGAGTTCTCTCTGGTATGGAGATCCTGGTCACATACACTTTGGAATTTAAATTAATCATTTTTTTCTGTCACTCAGTCTGGAGTCGTTCACAACTGTGAGTACCAACCTCAGGGCAGACTGTCAAAACAGCAGGGCAGACACCCCAAACTGGTGGTGTGTTCTATAATTAGATTTCACCAACCTAGTAACAAATGTGAACTCCTGGATCACTGTAACAGTATTACCATGGAGTCACACACAGTCCTCTTGGGCATTCCAGTCTATCTTGCCACCCAGGGGAGCTGGATTTAGTGATAGTTGGTTACTGTATTACAACAAAGAATATAACAGGTTCACGTTGCTTCCAGACCCAAGAGATCAGTCACATACCCCAGGTCTATTTGAACTTCACAGCTCACCCCACAGACAATGATGGTAGCCAATCCTCTTAGTAAACTAACTAAAGATTTATTAACTAGGATAAAGTAAAGAGAGTTATTTACAGATTACAGAAGACAAACATATATCCACAAATGAGTTACAGTCTATGGTTCCAAAGGTGACAGAGTTGTAGCAATCTGTCAGCACTCAATGTTTTTTTGGAGCTAACCCAGGTTGACCCTGGGGATCTCTGCTTCTGTTACATAGCTCCAGCCCTCTGAGAGTCAAAACAGCCAGAGAGAGAGAGAGAGAGATCCAGTTTCTCCTTGTCTGGGATTATTATCTCTTCCACCTCATAGTCCAAACTGATGAGATACGTGTGACACTGCACCCCATATTCTTCATAATGATATTATTATATGATACGATTTAGTATACTTATGTATTTTATGCAAGACAGATCATGTGAAGTGTCATTGGAAAAGTTAAGATTTGGTGAATATGATTATCCTATAGGTATGCAGGTATCATTTTTGTATCTAAAGTTAGGAATATTGACTATGTATCTGTATTTCAATTGTGCTTACGCTGTGTGACACCCACAACCACCCATCCACAACCATGAAGAAGCCAGACAGTGCTGATGGCCCATCAACAAATACAATGGACCCTGGAAGAACTTAACGTTCCTGTGCACATTCCAGACAGCCTGTAAGTAATGGCTGCTATGACTCTACAAGGACATGTGACCAGGCCACCTGATTCTGAACACCATTTTGGGATGTCAGTATTTTTCCACAAACCAGTCTGGGAACCAAGTTTTGAAACAAAGGGTTTCTGCCATATGCTAAAGCTATATAAAGCAGGGAGTGACATCATCTGTTGTTTTTCATTCTTCACAGAAGAAGACTCCTGGAAACACCTAAGGAACAAAGACTGATCTGGGGGAAATGCTGGACCCAGGCTAAAGGGATTTCTAGCCTGTGTATGAAAGACCTGGGGATTCCAAGCTGCAAAGCAAACATGGCCTTTGCCTTAAGAATCTACAAGTCTGCCTGTACCATAAGTTTGGATATGAATAGTAGATTCTTACCCTATCTGTCTAGTATATTAAGCTTAGGTTGCATTTTTGTTTATTTGCTAGGTAATCTGCTTTGATCTGTTTGCTATCACTTATCACTTAAAATCTATCTTTTGTAGTTAATATATTTATTTTATGTTTTAATCTAAATCAGTGAGTTTGGAGTGAAGTGTGTGGGAATCTTAGCTCAGAGAGGCTGTTGCATATTCCTCTCCACATTGAGGGGGAGGAGAACTGGATAATAAATTCATACTGGTTGGGGTTTGGACCAGGGCAGGATAGTACTGCTCTGGAGTCCTAGGCTGGAAATCTGGGGATTATTTTGGCTGTAGTCTCTCTATTGTTGGTTCACATGTAGTAGCTGGTCAGAGCACCTGCATGTAACTGCAGCTGGTTGTGTCCTTACCTGCATGTATGCTGGTGGAAATGTAAGACCGGGAGCATGTCTGCAGCTTATCACAGCAGCACAGTGTGAGAGGGAGCCCAGGCTGGTGGGTCAGAGGGCTCAGTGGTACCCCAGTTCCTGATGGCACCCCAGAGGGAACCCGTCACAATGTGTTCACACGTAGATCTCTCCTTCCTGGAGGGAGTTAGGAATGCAGTTAACAAGGCATCTGTCCTTTGATGCTACACAGTTCCTCATCTGCCTTTAACTGGCCTTCTTATAAGCAGGACGAGCACTTTACCTTAATTAATGCTTCTTGCTCTGTATGTATAAATATCTTCTTACTATATGTTCCATTCTATGCATCCGATGAAGTGGGCTGTAGCCCACGAAAGCTTATGCTCAAATAAATTTCTAAGTCTCTAAGGTGCCACGAGTACTCCTGTTCTTTTTGCTGATACAGACTAACATGGCTGCTACTCTGAAACCTACAATTACAGAGGTTTACAGTGCAAACACTCAAAATACAACATTTTACCCTGGGCTATAGTGATTAAAAATGAAATCAACACAGGCAGCATCTTACAAGCATTTCATAAAGTCTAAACACTAACCACATTCTTACCAATTTAACATCTAATAGCTATTTTGATAATGCTAACATTCTAGGGTTGCCAATTTTGGTTGGATGTATTTCCTGGAGGTTTCATCTCATGATATAATTAATTATTTCTGGAGATTCCAGGACAATCCTGGAGGGTAGGCAACCCTATAACACACAGCTAAGCAAGACTGGTTTCCAGCTGTGCATTTGTAAGTGTTTGGTGAGGGCCTTGGCATGAGCTGGCACCAGGTCTGCCAGCATCACATGAACTTCTCTGATCTCGCTAGCTCCATTTTGAAGCCATGCGTCCAACTGCTTCTGTCTGCTCCCTCTAGATTTTGCTCCTCTGCTCTGTTACAGCTCCTGACACCATCAGCTGAGCACCACCAGCAGCCATGAATGTGTTTCATCTACAAATAGCATGGCCAGGTCCTCAAAGGGATTTAGGAGCCCAGCTCCCACTGAAATCAGGATCTGAAATTAAATAAATACATTAGAGGACTAGCTCATATTGTTTGTTCTCGGCAAGGCATTTTACTTACACAGCAAATCAATTAATATGAAGTGCGTAACAGAGGCAAAAACAGAAGGAAGAGGACTGCATTCCCACTCCCCAAATGGGCTGACAATTGAAAATCGAGAATCTGGTTGACTGGGGACAGTTGGAATGGAACACGTCGTGACAGCATACTTCATCATCTCCTTTCTAAGGAAGCCACGTGATCTTAGGCAACATCAGAATGACAAAATGCAGCTCTATTTTAATCAATAAGCATCAAGCTTGTGGCTAGGTATATCCAGAGAGCTTATTCATCAATTAATTGCATGGTGCTACTTGGCTAGGTACAGAGGCATTTGAGAAGCATGTTCACACACATGTTCCTAAACTAGCCGCAGTTGTTATGTAAGATTTAAGCTAAAATAATGGGGAGGAGAACCTCAAAGGAGTAAGAACAATCACTTCTGTAGATTACCAGAGCAGTCCATTTCCCAAAGCTGTAAGTCTGGGTTTTGGGCCTTCAAGGAAGGCTAGGGACCAGATAGGCAGGGAGTAGCACTAAGGTATTGTGGATTATTGGGATTTGAAGAACTCCAGCTTTTGTTAAAGGGGAAGTTAAATTTATTGGATATGAGATAGACAAAAAATTTTCCGCGCAGGAAACTTAAAACGCGGAGAGGCTCATTCTTTTTGCCTAAGTAATTCTTCCTAGAGTGGCAGCTTCATAGTTCTTTGTTTCTGATGTAAATACATTTCAGCATTAAAAGTTGATGGGAAACCAAACGTGTGTTGAATTCAGCCAAAAATGAGTGATGTCCCTCAAAAGGAGGAGCATCTGAGCGGTATGTATGGATTATATCCAATCTGTAATTTAAAGTGATGGTAGGGCAGCCCAGAGCCCAGCATGGGCACTCTTTGGTGAGGTTTGATACATCTAAATACACAGGTTAACTTTAAACCAGTATGTATTTCTTGGTGAAACTACAAAGTATATTCTCCCTACCCACCAAGCAGCAATGCAGCTAACATCCTAAACAGAACAATTAGTTTAACCTAACCTATATACTTCTGGCTTGGAATTGAAAGCCAGGATCAATGTAAATTTGATCTACCAATTTCTTCCGAAGTTCCATTTAATGAGGTCACTTTATTTAGGTCATTTAATTCTACTCTGAACAATTATTGAAAACCATTTCATGACCAGACATTGTGGGCTTGGCTAATTAAGGAGTTATGAGCTGTGTGCATATGTTTTATGGAGGTGTTTGCAGGGTGAGCCCTGGAAAGAGAGATCATTGGCATCTATAAGCTAACAAAGAAAGAAAATTTAACTTATTTCTCCAGCGTTCAGCAATGATTGCTCACGGATTCAGCAGAAATCCATACTTAACCTCTCAGACCTTTAATTATATGAATTGACAATATGCACATCAGAGTTCTGTCATGATCTTGACAACCACCAGCATGCGTGGCCTGGAAGCATAGACCTCATCAAGTTCTAAAAGCCTGACTGTGAAGCATAAAGAAGCTCAGAGTAGGAATTAAGACTGATCATTTACCTTCTTGTTGCATGTTTCCTTTACATCTTTTCCTCGCTAGTCCACAAAGCATTCTCTCTCTCTCTCCCCTTGCCTCTTACACTTAAACATACACCCAGATGTTTTGCCAGAGAACAAGGACACATCCTCTTTCTGGGCTTTTGGGGATCCAGGAAAAGATAAAGGATTCTCGGAAGCATTTCCTCCCCTTGGAGTTATAATTCCTTTCTGTGCTCAATAGTTTGCAAGCCCACAAGAGTGGAGTTGCTGGAGAGAAGAGGATGTGGGAGCTCCATTTTGATTTTATTTTTATTATTTTGTCTATCTTCTCCTGTAAGCTGGGGACCCATGAGAGTATAAGACTGTGCTTTGAAGAGCCCCCTTTAATGTTTAAGGAACCTAATTCCACAGAAAGCTTTTGCAGGTAAGGGAAATCCTTTGGTAGGGAAGGTCAAACCATTGAGTCACCGGAGTGGGAAATAGAACTTTGGAAATAAAACTGTCTAATCATTGTTTGTATAAGTTTACAGACTGGTGCATGAGCTGAAGCTCTTTTGCCCTGGGATCTCCATGATATTTAACAGATGCCCTCTGTACCGCTGTTGTGTAACTTAGTCTTGTGGCTTAAACAATCCCCTGCTGTGTTTACAGACCAAACATTGCAGCTTTGGGCACTTTTTCTGTTGTTGCTATATGCTTTATGACAATGGCTCTCAACCTTTCCAGACTACTGTGCCCCTTTCAGGAAGCTGATTTGTCTTGCGTACCCCCAAGTTTCACCTCACTTACAATCTACTTGCTTCCAAAATCAGACAAAAATACAAAAGCATCACAGCACACTAGTACTGAAAAATTGCTTAATTTCTCATTTTTACCATATAATTATAAAATAAATCAATTGGAATATAAACATTGTATTTACATTTCAGTATATAGTATCTAGAGCAGTATAAACAAGTCATTGTCTGTATGAAATTTTAGTTTGTACTGACTTTGCTAGTGCTTTTTATGTAGTCTGTTGTAAAACTAGGCAACTATCTACATGACCTCTGCGTACCCCTGGTTCAGAACCACTGCTTTATGAGATGAGTAAAGCAAAACTGGACACAGTCAAGACCAGCATGTGCCATTGATTTATACCATGGCAATTTAATGCTTTCAGTGTAATGCACTATTCCTTTCATTTAAAAATGTCTCTAGTGATTTTAAACTATTTTTATTTAGTTGTACTAGCAGCACCTGTAAACCAAAATCAGGACTCCACTGTGCTAGGCACTTGCACGCATGCATAGTAAGAGATTTACCATTCATATAGATAAGACAAAGGGTGGGAGGAGGAACAGAGTGGTGAAGTAAATTGTCCAAGGTGACAGAGCAAGTCACTGGGCAGCCCAGGATTCCTGAATCTCTTTTCCACTGGACCAGGCTCTCCTAGCAATAATACAGACCTGTAGGCATGCAATGAAACAGATCTTGACAGAAACAAAGCCTCTCTTTCTTAATAACGCTCAACATCATCTTGTTTGTTGCCCTTCACTGTGTATTGAGAAGATGATGTCACTGAGCTGTCCACAGAGATGCCAAGTACTTTCTCCTGTCTGTGTTTGAAATCTGAACTCTATGTGCCAGATCTGATCTCATTTACATGGGTGTTACTTCATTTTGACGCTTGTGTAGAAGAGATCAGAATCTGGCCCCATGTGGCCAATGAAGCCTTGCTCAGATGGTACTGGATGCAAGCTTGAATAGTGGATGCATTTTTTGTAATGTTCTTATATATAGTGGGTGAAATCCTGGCCCCGGTGACATCAGTGGGAGTTTTGTCTTTGATAACAGTGGGACAGGGATTTCATCCTGTACATTTGAAGCCATCATCCTCCCTCTGGTGGAGAAGTTATAAATGACAGTACTGCTGGTTTTCCATAAGGGCTAAACTAGGAGCAGGATTGGCATGGACTGGCATGTTGACCTGGATCCTGCATGAGTTCCATTCAAAGAACCTCTCAAACTTCAGGGGGTGTTCAGGTCTTGAGGGCTTACACCAACAGAATGGAGCAGTTTAAGACATTGACGGTCAGTGCATGGAGTCTGGTGTTTCACTTAACCTTTCCCGCAGCTTGCTCTCCTGCTCACTATTTAAGCAGAAAGTGCACTTTCCATTTGTCATGCTGGGGACAACTGCACAGATGAGATTTCTCTTTTAAAAAGAAGTTCAGCTCCTGGGAAAGGTGGCTGCCTTTAGTTCTGCAGGAAATAAGAACACAACACAAAAGATTTATACATTTCCAATAAACACATCTGTCTTCTAAGACCATTGCAGCAATGCTACTACCTGAATTAAAAATGTAATTAGTATGTGTACATCAAGATCAGAGCCCATTAATAACAATGTGCTGGGCTGGCTGGCCATCAGCAGCTGTTGTCAATATAGATTTTACGCTGCCTTTTCAGAAAATACCTTTTCCCTCAGCATACAAGAAACTCAAGTGAGACCATAGCATCATGGTGTCCATACAATAGTAATGCTCTTAGGCCAATGAAACGTTCCCCACCTCTTAAGCAATGTTTAACATTATAGGATGAAATGCTGGCTCCATTGACTTCAGTGGGGTCAAGACTTCAGCCACCCTTGATAAAGAACTTGACTGCAGAAGAGATGGATGCTAGCGCTAGAATAGAGAGGAAGTCGTGTGTTGAGGCATGGGACCAGAGCTCAGGAGATCTGTGGGCTATTCCCCACTCTGCACTGACTCCCTGCGTTACCTTGAGCCAGTCACTTGCTCTCTGTGCCTCAGTTCTGTATATGTAACAGCCCAGGGGTCTTGGGAGGATAATTCCATAATGACTGCAAGGCACTCAGCTGTCTGATGGGGTACACATAGGTACTAGTGGGAGAGGTTAACTAAGAATATCTGAATTGGTAATACTGGACCACGTTTGTTGATGGTGATTATCAAGGAGAGGAGGTTGCTAGGTATCCCTAAGGAAGAACTGTGAGCAATTTCCTCTGTTCAGGAACCGAGCTTCTAGGAGCGCACCATGCGCATAGGAGATTGGGAGTGGAGTGGGGCTAGGTGTCACCTCTTCAGAGTAGCTTCTCAGTGCCCCACTGAGTTATTCAGGCTGGACACTGGAGAGATGATTCATCTCTCAGTGAGGTGTGGCGACAACCACAGCCCAAACAAAAGAAAACAGGTTGCACCTGTGGTGCAGGTATGGCCTATTTCCAGCATCAAACTCATATGTTAGTCTGAACCTGGGCATTCACAGGAGCACTCCACACTGTACAGGATGGAGCCCTTCATCAGCTTCTCACCATTGCAGCTGCTGGGGTAACATGAGCCATTGTTTGGAGAACCCTGGAGAGCAGGATAACAAGGATGACATTCCTAAGCACAATGTAGATGAGGTGGAGGGTGTTTTCTGGATGTACTTTGGTGTCACCTGGCTGGCTGAAAGCACAAAAGACAACTGAGAAAGTGAACAAGGGAGTCTTATCAACGTCTTCCCATAACACAAGAACCAGGGGTCAACTCAATGAAATTAATAGGCAGCAGGTTTAAAACAAAACAAAAGGCAGGACTTCACCAAACGCTGGTCAACCTGTGGAACTTGTTGCCAGGGGATGTTGTGAAGGCCAAAAATATAACTGGTTTTAAAAAAAAGAGCTAGATAAGGTCATAGAGAATAACTCCATTAATGGCTATTAGCCAAGATACTCAGGGATGCAACCTCATGTTCTGGGTGTCCTTAAATCTCTGACTGCCAGAAGCCAGGACTGGATGACAGGGTATGGATCACTCAAAATTGCCCAGTTCTGTTCATTCCCTCTGATGCAGCTGGCGCTGGACACTGTTGGAAAACAGTATATGGGCTGGATGTACCATTTGTCTGACCCAGTATGGCCATTCTTATGTTCACTGTTGGTATTACCTCTACACTCGGGAAAACTGGAACACAGCCCTGAGCATAGGTTGAACTACAAGGAGACACTCATGGTAAAAGGCAACCTTTCTCGAGTAACACAGCATGAGACTAAAACTGAGGCCTTCTCCACTTGTGGGCATTAATGAGCTCATGGGCTTTTCCACAGGAATTGAGGCATTGACTTTTGATGTCCTGACAATTGTCTAAGACACCCCCCCCCCAAGTTCCAGCAGAGAGTGATTTGCACCTGTGGATCCCTGCTGTGGATGGACCCTACCGTGGCTGGAGATTGTTCCTTCCTTGTCATTCTCTCTCCTTCTTTACCGTACGGAAGCCCTCTACAAGGCTGGGGAGGAAATAGGAGCAGGAGGTCTCTGCCAGAAACTCCACTTCCTCAAATCTGCACAGCAACATAGTGTACGTTTTTACAGAGTCTACAGTCACTTAGTTAGCTCTCGCTTTGCCAGCTCATTTCCCGCAGTGAGGACAGAGACATAAGTGTCACATGCAAATTTAGTCACCTCACTGTTGACCTTTCCCAGATCTATAATACATCTATTATAGCGTACTTTCAGGGCACTCAGCTATAAACCTCCTCTACTGAAAACAGACCATTTATTACAGATCTGTTCTCTCCCCTCACCAGTTTCTTATCCCGGACAAAACATTCTCTCTCAGCCCAATCACTCCTTAGATTCTTGAAGAGCCTCATGCCAGGGACTTGAACGAAGAGGGTTTGAAAAGTTTAAGTTATTGTGATGGTGCCCCCCATGTGCTTATGAGTGTATATATGACGTAACTGGAATGTTTTATGCTACATATTCCATGTAACATATCTCTGTAAAGGTTATGACCTACTGAATCTATTCATCCTATTTATATTCATGTATCATTTTTTATTCAAAGTTATGAATATTGGCTGTGTACGTGCTTGATTTTTAAGTAGCCTTAGTTAAGCATTTGGTCAGTTTCTTGAGAAAGCTCCATCTTGGAGCTGGACTTTGCATAGCAGAGAGGAAGGAGAGAAAGTCACAAGAGAAAGTCACCCACAAGAGAAAGTCTATTTAAGCCTGTGGGAGACCCCTCCATTTGGTCTTCAGCTGGCTAAAACGATAGCTTCTCCACCCACAAGGATACCTGAAAGAAACTGGAACAAAGGACAGCAACTGCATGGGGTGTGAGTGATTGCTGAACCCAGACTAGAAGGAGACTAGTCTGTAAAAGGAAGCTTACTAGAATTCCTCTGAGGGTGAAGTTTTTATCTGTGTTTAGTTCTCTTACTGTATTAGACAGACTTGTGTGTTTTATTTTATTCTGCTTGCTAATTCTCTTTGTTCTGTCTGCTATTACTTGGAACCACTTAAATCCTACTTTCTGTATTTAATGAAATCATTTTTTACTTATTAATTAATCCAGAGTACATATTAATACCTGGGGGGAGGGAGAGAGAGGGGAGAACAGCTGTGCATCTCTATCAGTGTTATAGAGAGTGAACAATTTATGAGTTTACCCTGTATAAGCTTTATACAAGGTAAAACTGATTTGGGGTTTAGACCCCATTGGGAGTTGGGCATCAGTGTTAAAGACAGGAACACTTCTTAAGCTGTTTTCAGTTTATGCCTACAGCTGTTATGGGATGTGGTTCAGACCTGGGTCTAGGTTTGCAGCAGGCTAGTGGGTCTGGCTCAAACCAGGCAGGGCACTGAAGTCCCAAGCTGGGAGGACAGGGAAAGCAGGGGCAGAAGTAGTCTTGGAATATCAGTTGGCAGCCCCCAGGGGGTTTCTGTGATCCAACCCATCACAGTTATATCTACTGCTGACTCCCATACAGAATTCCAGCAGCTTAGAGAGGCATATTTTTCCAGTACAGAAGTTGGGCTGGTTCATCGCCATATTATATCAGACTCAGTTAGGTGTTTTATACCTAGCTTTAATTGTTTTTCAGCTAATTTACCTGCTACTGAAGCAAAGTTTATTGGTCTGTAATTCCCAGGATCAACCTTAGCAATTAAAAAAATAATAAATATGACGCTGGCTGAGCTAAGTCTCTGCTAGAATAGCAGATTTAAATGGTAAATCATGTGGGTCTGATTCTGTGCTGAGCTTCTGGGATGTGCAGCCTGAGGTAGTAGGGCAAAGATCGCTTTTATGTCTGGATTTTGGGAGCAGTCCCCAGCATAAATTAGAGCAGCTCTGGGCGCTGTTTTCATTTATGGCAGTCTTATGAAGGCTGCCTGTGAACTGCTATGCAGCCCAGTGTCCATGGCAGTATGCACTATGGACATGTATCCTACTGCTCCCAGCACAACTCCTACACCAGGGCTAGTAAAGGGTACTTTGCACTCCTCTTGCAGCAGAGGGATTCACTCCTGGGGCATCTGTACAGCCAGAGCAGTGTATAAGATATGGAGGTGGGGAGAATCTCTCCCTGTATTTCTGCCAGCAGTTCATCCACTTAATTCTTAAATTCTTTCAGAGTTCCTGGATTAACCATCCCATCCTGGTGACTCTTTGGCATTCAAGCTATCAATCTAGGCAACACCTCACTCCCTAGTACTGCCTCCCCTGTATTGCCTGCAGAAGAGTAACTCTGGGGCAGGTATCTCCCAATTATTCTCTGTGGTGAAGACTGATGCAAAGATTCCCTTATTCTCCTTGCTTGCTGTAGGGCTTTTAACTATCAACAATAAGGAGTCCCCCAATTCCCAAAGAAAGTTATTCTACAAGATCCAATCCCCATTCATGGTTCAAATGTTTGGGCTACATTTTCTTTGCTAATGTAATCCATCTACTCCTGTCTCGTACCATGCAAAGTTCCTCCTTTGACTCACTGGTGTTTACATCCGTCAAGGTACTTGGAGAAAATCAGGTTGCCGCCAGCTCAGAGTGCCCACTATTAATGGACTGTGTATGAAGACTCTACTTACATCTATGGATCTTAACCAGGACAGTATAACAGTTGCCAGAAGAAGAAGAAGAGAATACCGAAGGCAACTGCATCATTAAGATATTTATTGATAATTAAAATACTCGGGAAACTCCAACCATTTATATAAAAAATACGGATTTGAAAACAATGCACGCATGCACACACACATTTTAAATTCTTTATGTCAGAGAACTGTTACATCAGGAACGTGGCTAGGCTTCTTCCCTTGCTAAAAAGTCACCTTGTGCAGGCAATCATGGAACAGAGATGGCTGGAAGCACCTTTCCTGAACATTGGCCAAATCCCACTCGGTACCCATTTCCCTGGCAGTGACCTGGAATGGGGAGAGGAAGAGTCACAAGAGGGGCACCTAGTGATTTTTACAATAAGTAAAAAAATGAAATAGCACAAACTGCAGTACTAACACGAAAGGGAACAAAATGAATGTAAATACACAGATGTAGGCCTAGCTCCTTAGCTATGCTCAGTTGGGGTGATCCAAACTCCACTGACCTAAAGTTTCCCATTGACATTGAGGGGCTTTTGATCAGGTCAATACACACTGGATACCACTGAGGGGAGGGGGCTGTAAGGCAATATTTGTGGGTCCCCAAACCTGGGGATGGCTCTGTGTCAGCCTGGTCCCTGGTGTAGTTTAGAGCAGCCTTAAGAGAATTCTCAGCTTGCCAGACCATCAATGGGAGGCTACATTTAAAAAAAAACGAAACTAATGGTCAGATCCTCAACTAGTATAAATTGGAATAGCCCATTAAATTGAATTGGCACAGCTCCACTGACACCAGCTGAGGATCAGGCCCAAGATGTCCAGCTATGCTCCATTACATAAACAGACAATGAATGTCTACAACTGCTGCCAATGTTGCCGGTCATTGATTACATCTGTAACTACAGAATGATTTGACCTCTCAATACTCATGCAAGCTGTGAGTTGACATTCTGACCTATTGTCCTACATATTTATTTTTTTAATTCCACAATCCTGGGGTATGTGGCTGCTGCAAGTCCCCCTTCAGTACTGGTGCATACTGCCAGGTACTGTACGTATTCAGAAAGAGCAATCCATTAGTTCAGCTTACAGAGAAAGCAGGAAAGGAAACTCAGCTGAAGGCATTTCATCCAGTATGCATCAGGCATACCTGAAAACGTTATACTGAGATGAAGCAACAGACAAAATTACTGCAGACCTCAGCTGATAATGTTAGTAAAGAGAAAGACATCAGTGATATAACATGTCCCGTGAACAGTTTATTTTAAGGAACAATTTCATTGTCAAAAGATGGATTCTTCAAAAATGATGAAAGATGCACTCTTCCCTGCATATAACTAAATGATACAGTAGTTCCAGTGATTCATCCATCTCTGAATTTCTATTAGCGAGAGAGCGAGAGTATTAATCCTATTCAGATCATTTGTATCTTCTTACTGAGGGCTTGTCTTCACTGCAGTGTTAGCTCAAGGTATAACTCAATGTTACCCCTAACCTGACTCCTGTTTACACACAAAAATTTCTAGCTCAGGTAAAGTGACACTTTAAATGCGAATTAGCTGGTCCACTGGGGTAGGGGCAGGGAGGAGTGCACTGAAGCTTGAGTGCTGCAGACGCTTAAGCTAGCAATGCAGTGGGAATGCAGCTACAGGCTACAACTTGTGTTAGCACAACTCACCAGGTGCTATGCCAATCAACCAGCCTGCGTAGATCAAATGTTTAGTCATGTGGCCACTCTCCCTTGAGCTAGGCTCACAGAACTCACAGCTCAGAGGGACAGTGGGAAAAGCCACCTTTGTGCTCTCTCAATCTTCATAGAATCATAGGACTGGAAGGGACCTCGAGAGGTCATCTAGTCCAGTCCCCTGCACTAGTGGCAGGACTAAGTATTATCTAGACCATCTCTGACAGGTGTTTGTCCAACCTGCTCTTCAAAATCCCCAATGATGGAGATTGCACAACCTCCCCAGGCCATTTATTCTAATGCTTAACCACCCTGACAGTTACAAATTTTTTCCTAATGTCCAACCTAAACCTCCATTGCTGCAATTTAAGCCCATTGCTTCTTGCCCTGTCCTCAGAGGTTAAGAAAACAATTTTGCTTCCTCCTCCTTGTAACGACCTTTTACATACTTGAAAACTTATGTCCCCCCTCAGTTTTCTCTTGTCCAGACTAAACAAATCCAATTTTTTCACTCTTTCCTCATAGGTCATGTTTTCTAGACCTCTGATCATTTTTGTCACTTTTCTCTGGACTCTCTCCAATTTGTCCACATCCTTCCTGAAATGTGGTGCCAGAACTGGACACAATACTCCAGTTGAGGCCTAATCAGCGTGGAGTAGAGTGGAAGAATTATTTCTCATGGCTTGCTTACAACGCTCCTGCTAATACATCCCAGAAGCATGTTTGCTTTTTTTGCAACAGTGTTACACTATTGACTCATATTTAGCGTGTGGTTCACTATGACCCCCAGATCCCTTTCTGCAGTATGCCTTCCTAGGCAGTCAAGTCCCATTTTGTATGTGTGCAACTCATTGTTCCTTCCTAAGTGGGGTACTTTGCATTTGTCCTGATTGAACTTCATCCTATTTACTTCAGACCATTTCTGTTTGTCCATTTTGGGCTGCCCTGCGGGCTAGAGAAGCCCCTTTGCAGGTCTAAATTACTGTAGCTTCCCTGGGCTGTCCTAGCGGCTGCAGCCCTGCCCCAAATTTTTTCCACAGTGCTGCAGCCCCTTCTGCTCCCGTCATTCCCCTACACCATCCGAGGGCAGCCTTCTGGCTGTCAGCCATAGTGCCTGCATGAAGGAAATCCTCCCCCAGCTGAATATGGGGCATTTAGGGCCCCTTTATTTTGCTCTGGCCCTTTTACACAGCATAAACAGGCTGAACCAGGGAGTGAGGATCTCATTCATGGTGTCTGGAAAAAAAGGCTTTGCAGCTTACCACTGCGGTGATTCATAGCAACATTGTCCTTACTTCCTAATTATATATGTAGTGGAGACTATCCTCTTACTTGATTGCTCCCAACGTATAGTGTGTTATTGCTAGTTTTTACAAGGCACTGAAATCATTCAGTTGGCAACAGGGAAGGTGACTATTCACTTAAGCAGATTCGGCATCTGCACTCCCTTTCCTGACATTAGAGGCTTCAACAGGACCTGAAAGGAGATTTTTCAGCTCTTGACTTTACCAGGAGTGCTTTTCAGAGAAACAAGTCCTAAAGAAATAGAATTTCTCATTCCCTCTTCAATCCACTCACACTCAGGGGTCGTCTCTGAATCATATCACAGAATGCCTGCATCTCTGCTCTGCTCATCCCAGAGATTCTTTGTAATGCTGATAAAGGAGTGGAGTTTTCCTTGAGAGAGCAGATTCCACTTCTTATGAGAACTCAGGCTGTGCAGTAACCCAGAGGTCTAGGGAAACTCTGTCTCTTTCCAAGGATCAAATGTTGAAAAACTTAGTGCAGAGAAGCGATCAGGTCTGAAACTCAAGTAGCCAAAGCATAACGAGAGGAATAGATACTAAAAGGAAGAAAGCCATCTTTGACTAGGTCAGACTGGAGTGACACTTGGATATAATATTTAATGAGAACAGTGTCACACTGGCCACCTACATGCCAAAAAACCTCCAAGAAACCCTGACTTTGGAAAAGAAAATGCAGACTCTGAACTTTGTAACTGGCCAAATTCCTGCTCAGTTTTATTGTAACAACTGTCAGTGAGGTTAAATGAGTTGGGGGTTAAATATTGAACACAGTTATTCAAAAGGGCCTCCTAAGCACTAACAATTTACACGTTTACTCTTGGGGTTGGAAACCAATTCAGATTTCACACAGCAGACGAATATACACAAGGAAACTTTAACGAGGATAGGAAAATGCAATGTTCCATTTGCTGAACGTAATGAGTATACATGCTCTTTGCCCCCAAAATATTTGCTGTTTTCTCGTCTCACCAACTGGATACTCTCATAAAAAACCAACCTTCCACACAAACTTCCTCGTGGCTGGACTTTACGAAAACTAGACAAGCCATTTACAACACACACTTTGCTTCTGTACAAAAGAAAAAGGACACTAAACTACTACATACCACAATGGGCCACAACAGTGGTTCCCTTAACCCACCCACCAATATTGTTAATCTATCAAACTATACTCTTAGGACAACTTCTTCTGCTGGACTATCTTGGGGCCTCTCCTTCTGCCCCTCCACCCCCACGAACATGATACAGTTCTGTGGTGACCTAGAATCCTATTTTCGACATCTCCAACTCAAGGAATATTTCGAACACACCTCTGAACAACATACTAACCCACAGAGACCTTCCTACCAACACTACAAAAAGGAATGATTCTGGGTGGATTCCTCCTGAAGGTCGAAACAACAGACTGGACTTCTACATAAAGTGCTTCTGCCGATGTGCATGGGCTGAAATTGTGGAAAAGTAGCATCACTTGCCCCATAACCTCAGCCATGCAGAACACAATGCCATCCACAGCCTCAGAAACAACTCTGACATCATAATCAAAAAGAGGTGCTGTCGTCATCATGAATAGGTCGGAATATGAACAAGAGGCTAATAGGCAGCTCTCCAACACCACTTTCTACAAGCCATTACCCTCTGATCCCACTGATGGTTACCAAAAGAAACTACACCATTTGCTCAAGAAACTCCCTGAAAAACCACAAGAACAAAACCGCACAGACACACCCCTGGAACCCCGACCTGGGGTATTCCATCTGCTACCCAAGATCCATAAACCTGGAAATCCTGGACACCCTATCATCTCAGGCATTGGCAACAACAGCAGGATTGTCTGGCTATGTAGACTCCCTCCTCAGGCCCTACGCTACCAGCACTCCCAGCTATCTTCGAGACAACACTGACTTCCTGAGGAAACTACAATCCATCGGTGATCTTCCTGAAAACACCATCCTGTCCACTATGGATGTAGAAGCCCTCTACACCAACATTCCACACAAAGATGGACTATAAGCCATCAGGAACATTATCCCCGATAATGACACAGCTAACCTGGTGACGTCCAGCTTTCAACCAGACCACACCACAAGATCCATTGTCTACAGCCACACTCTACAATACAATCACATTGTCTCTGTCTGAGGGGTTGGAGCAAAACACCTACAAGATCTCCATCAAGCATTCTTACAACTTCAATACCCACCTGCTGAAGTAAACAAACAGATTGACAAAGTCAGAAGAGTAACCAGAAATCAACTACTACAGGAGAGGCCCAACAAAGAAAACAACAGAACGCCACTAGCCATCACCTTCAGCCCCCAACTAAAACCTCTCCAACGCATCATCAAGGATCTACAACCTATCCTGAAGGACGACCCATCACTCTCACAGATCTTGGGAGACAGGCCAGTCCTTGCTTATAGACAGCTCCCCAACCTGAAGCAAATACTCACCAGCAACCACACACCACACAACAGAACCACTAACCCAGGAACCTATCCTTGCAACAAAGCCCGTTGCCAAGTCTATCCACATATCTATTCAGGGGACACCATCATAGGGCCTAATCACATGAGCCACATTATCAGAGACTTATTCACCTGCGCATCTACCAATGTGATATATGCCATCATGTGCCAGCAATGCCCCTCTGCCATGTACATTGGTCAAACTGGACAGTCTCTACGTAAAAGAATAAATGGACACAAATCAGACATCAAGCATTATAACATTCAAAAACCAGTCGGAGAACACTTCAATCTCTCTGGTCACTCGATTACAGACCTAAAATTTGCAATTCTTCAACAAAAAAGCTTCAAAAACAGACTCCAACGAGAGACTGCGGAATTGGAATTAATTTGCAAACTGGATACAATTAACTCAGGCTTGAATAGAGACTGGAAGTGGATGGGTCATTACACAAAGTAAAACTATTTCCCCATGTTTATTCCACCCCTCACTGTTCCTCAGACATTCTTGTCAACTGCTGGAAATGGCTCATCTTGATCATCACTACAAAAGGTTTTCCTCCATGCCCTGCTCTCCTGCTGGTAATATCTCACCTTAAGTGATCACTCTCGTTACAGTGTGTATGGTAACACCCATTGTTTCATGTTCTCTATGTATATACATCTCCCAACTGTATTTTCCACTGAATGCATCCGATGAAGTGAGCTGTAGCTCACGAAAGCTTATGCTCAAATAAATCTGTTAGTCTCTAAGGTGCCACAAGCACTCCTTTTCTTTTTGCACATATACCTAGTTATCTGCAGGGCCAGCTGGTCCAGCACTGCCCCTCCTCTGGAGATGAACTCCAGCCCTGTTCCCATCCTACAGTCATACCAGGGTGGAAGAGGAAAAGTTCTCATAGTATTGATACCCTCACCCTTGTCCTTGGCAGTGCCCCTCCTCCCACAGAACCCAGCAGACCGGGTGCGTATATAGTTCCTGAGCCCTACTCCCCACCCCACAGACCCAGCTGAGAGATTCAGTAAAAATCTCCTGGCACCCTCATCCTCACCCCCCCCCCCCAAAGTAAAGCAACTTAGAGTGAGCTGGTCTTCTCCCTTCTCTTTAACAGACCAGGGCTCCCTGCTAGCCACTCTGACCAGGAGCAAACTTCTCATATGAATGACATTCAAACACCAGCCTGTTGGCTCATCACTAGTAAACACTACTTAAGTCAGTCACAGGGCTTTGAGGAGTCAATAAAGTTTCCATTAATCTTTGTTAGACTTCCTTGCTGGTGATTTTTAGCACAATGTGCTATCCTTGCGATCCAATATAATTTAGAGCAGTAACAAGGTGTAGCACAGTTAATGGAGCAGGCTCTGTGCACCAGTCAGCCAATACCACAGCCCCCAAGGAAAGATTGAAGGAACTACCGATACATTTTGAAATGTGCCACAGTGCAGTTTAGCGAAAGAAATCTTGTAATACCGGCTTCCATGAGAAACATTTCTCAGGAACAATACACTGCTCTTGGTTTATTTATGTTAGGTTTCTCTGAAAATGCTTAAGGAGGAGGGGGAAGGGGTTAATTCAAGTGGAAATTTGAAACAAACAAAGTAGGCAATAAATCATTGGTTGGGCACTTGGTAAGACACGCCTTAGTCCTGCCTTGGGACAGGCTGTGATAGGCCTACACTCTAACTTGTGCAGTAAAGGCTTTGGTTCGACTTACCATATGTCACTAAATATGAAGGCATCCTGAACTAGCTCAGGAGCCAGCCCTGGAGTATACATTTCCTTTTACATACATCATTGGTTGGGCTTTACAAATGTTTTGATCTATTGTAGCTAGGGAACATTGTTTATTTCAAAATAGCACAGTGTTAGCATCACTAACTTGGTTTAATGTACATCTATCAACATGCAATGTTCTGTGTTGTGTTAGCGTTACATTATATTATTTTAATTGTCCCACTGATAAACGATGTTCGAGATTTAAAACAGCCATCTAAAAGGTAAGTTCTTAGTAAGCACCAAGGAGATCGTGGGCCACATTCTAATGCCCTGGTTCATGCAGAGTAGTCACTAGTTGATGTCAATGGAACCACTTGAAGAGTAAAAGTACTATTTATTTACTGTGAGCAAGGGTGTCAGAATTTAACCTATGGTGTAGTGGCTAGTGTATGTCACACGTATTCAGGACCCTGGGTTCTATTCACAGCTTAGCTCCTGATGTATTGTCTGATCTTCCACAAGGCATCAAAACCCCTGTGAGGTTTAGTTATTAAACCTAGAACTCTCAGAGCATCAGTTAGTGCTACAATGGAGTGCCCAAAAGGCTTCTATCAAACTGGGTGGCAATTACAGTTGGCTGGGAAATAATTTCATTTCCTGCCAAAAATGTTGAACAATGTTTCCATTAAAAGAAAAGGAGTACTTGTGGCACCTTAGAGACTAACTAATGCATCGGATGCATCCGATGAAGTGAGCTGTAGCTCACGAAAGCTTATGCTCTAATAAATTTGTTAGTCTCTAAGGTGCCACAAGTACTCCTTTTCTTTTTGCGAATACAGACTAACATGGCTGCTACTCTGAAACCTGTCAATGTTTCCATTGAATATTTTCCTAACTTGGGGGAGGAGGCAAGGGTGGAGTGAGTGTAAAAATGATTTTTTTTAAATGAAAACTTGACAAAAAGTTTTTTCATGAAAATCTTTAAAAAACATTTTGTAGCCAAAAACAAACAAAAACACAGACAGCAAAATTTTGACCAGCTCCATTTTCAATGATCTATTAACACATTTCATTAATATCCAATAGTTTTATACCAGCTTTCATCCAAGGATCTCAAAGCAGTTTACAAACAGCAATACAGACAGTCTTGGCATCCTGTGAGGAAGACATTACCCCTCCAGCCCATGCTTTTCATTCCATTAGGAAAATGAAGCACCAGGCTGAGATACTCAGTATCTGCAAATCAGGCTACTAATTCTGGTGCTTGAGCATGGATTGAGTATCCAAGCACTGAAATTTGAACTTTTCTGATCTAACTGACCTTTCCTAGGTGGCAGAATCTGTGTCAATAAAGAATAATCTCATTAAGTAGTAGCTGTTTTACATCAAATAATGCACAGTGCATATTGAGATGGAAGAGGAAATGCTCCCCTTTGTTCCACATTCTGCTTAGAAGCAGACAATAACTTGAGTGGTGTATTGCTAGCTCAGCTCTGGCCTGCAGAAATAGGAGACAAGTATAGGGTTACCATATTTCAGGTTCCCCAGAAGAGGACACTGCGTGGTTGGGGGGCTGAAAGCGGAGTACAGTTGGATGGTACCTGTGGCAGGGGTACTCACTGGAGGTGGGGACCAGTGTCGCTCCCTGCCATGGTGGCAGGCACAAGGGCAGGACACAGCAACAGCCATCAGTCAGGGCCTCCCTGCGGGATCCCCTCCCCATGGCTGGGAGTTGGGCAGATGTGGCTGCAGGAGAATGGACCAATCAGCTGCAGATGCAGAGAAGGGACCCATCAGGAAGTGGACCAATTGAGGCTCTTTCTGAGCTACACCATCTGCTCTGCAAAAATCCAGGACATTTTCTGATAGATATTTGAAAAATCTGCCAGGACAGAGGATGGAGACTCAAAAAAAGAGGCAATGTTCTGGAAAACCAGGACGTATGGTAACCCCAGACAAGTGGAGTTTATTAGCAGGTGGTGGGGAGTGGTAGTAGGGGCAGATGCAACAATGATTTAAAAAGCAAGAGGCAGTTCTGAAATGTCACTACTACAAGATCTGCACTTCATTCACACTAATGGGCCCATTCGCCTCAGCTAACTACACCACTTGGTGCACAGAGGTCTCCGCAGTGCAACGGTAAATTCCACAGCCTCTATACAGACATGTACGTGCTCTTCCAACAAACCCAACCCGCAGAGAAGTGAACATATGGTGAGGCTCCATGTCCATCTCTGCACGTAAATCTTCATTGCCTTCTTGTCGATCATACTGTCACCATTAACCCCTGGATAGCTCAGCTCATTTATTGCAGCTCTTGTCAGTTTCAGTAACATATTTTCTATTTCCGTTCTTGGTTCAGGGGATCTATTACAGGGCCCACTCTTGTGCCGTCAGAGCTGTTAATCTTGCTGATGCTTTCAAAGCGGTTAATGGGCTGTACTGATGTGCATGCACCACCTTGTGCTGGATTTTGCCACCTCATTTATTTCAGTGCTCTCCTTGAAGGGCCCCTGCAGTGACTGCTTAGCTCCAGACCTTGCACCGATGCTCCTTCACTTGGCTAGAATTATTTTCCTGTGTTCATTCCTTAATTGCCGAGATACCCCCTGGGTAAGGCACCATAGTTTTGCCTCTGTGCTGTAGGTATCCCCCCTCTATGATAGTCCTTGCAAGTTTCCCAGTCCCAAAAAGTGTTCCTTTCACCAGACATATGTACCAGCCTCCATGACTTAGTCACCATTATTTTCTCTTGCTCACGTCACATTCATTAATTCTTCCTAGCACTTTGGCAGCTTTGTTGTCTGTGCAAATCCTGTGGGCTACTTCACTTAGTATGTGTAAGAACTGGGGGGTGGGAGAGAATCGAAGAAGCTGTTCAGATCAAGGTTAGGTTCTGGCTAGTGAGATTTGTTGATATGAAAAATTTCACAAACCATTCTCTAAAATGGCCAGCAGAGGAACTGAGGAGATGTCTGCAAACTTGGTCAAAAAATCTCACAAGAATAGCTTTACCCCATATCAGAAACAGGAGGAAAAAAAGTAATTTCTGGTTCTGAATCTGACCTTGAACTAAAAACAAAGGAGTTGGGTTTGGATCCAAGAATCTGAACTGGAACCTTCTCTATCATATTCAAAACGGTTTAGATCTAGGATTCTGGGTTCGGCTCCTGCAGCCAGGACAAACGGCTCAAGTACATGCAGGCTTTGGCTGGGAGTTTCGGAGGAGCCTAAGGGAGGCAGGCACTCAAATCCTATTGAAATTCAGTAGGCACCTGTTGTGAAAATTGGGCCGACAAATTTATCCTAAGTCTGAGCTTAACTGTGAAAAGTGAGTGAAAGTTCATAAAATGTTACAATAACCTACAACAACAAAACATTGAAAACGGGGAAAGATGGAAAAAAAAGAGGCTGAATTAGCCCAAACAAAAAGGCCTACTGATAAAATTCAAAGACCGTATTAAGATAGTGTCTGGTAAATCAGAACAGTGGGAGACCGGCAATCAATGAACCAAAATTGGTGTGTCCAAAATTAGGCCCATTGGCTGATAAAATAACGAAGGAGTGAATGACTCTGCCCATCACTCCTCCTAAGGGCTTCTTAAAATAAAAGTGTTTGAGGAAAACTGGTAGAGAGGAAGTGAAATGGAACAATTGCTGATTCAAAGAAGGGAAAGGAGGGAGCTTCACCATCATGGCTGCCACCCTCATTGTCTCCTGGGACCCTGGGATCCACTGTAGCATCATTGGGTCTTCATTGTTCTGATCATAAGAAATGTCCCAATAGATCAAGCCAATAGAGGGAGCCAGAGACAACATCACTACCTCCACTGGCTTCAGTTAAATCCTGACCACCACAAGGTATGTGGACACACACACTCTCTCTCTCTCTCTCACACACACACTGTCTTTTTCCTTCCCCACCTTATTTCTTCTCTTTCCTATCCTTCTCCTTTTGCCTTCTGTCTAGGAAAAGTCTGGCTTAGCCAGCCAAGACTGCATATTTTGCAACACCTCTGTAAGCCTGTGACCAGAGAAGCATAGAAAAGCAATGCCCTAAAACATCCTGATGCTGGTATGAGCTTGCCAGGACTTGGAGTGGCTGATACGACTGGGTGCTGTGCCTGGGTTTTCCAGGAGCAAGATTGCAAGGGAGAAGCAACACCAGAGACAGAAGCTGCACTTTCTATCTTTAGGTTTCTCTCCGTCTGTCTTGTTTTCTAGGAAACGGGATCAGACTTCAACAGCAGCAGCACCAGCTCATTTCAACTAATTTTTTCTTTTCCCCAAAAAGGACAGTCATTATGATCTTCAGTACCACTTAAAAAAACCGTTAAACAAGTGGGGGATTCTGTCTAAAAACTCAAGGGGAAATGGAAGAAGGGTTGTTGTTAAAATGAAAACCGTGCTTAATACTTTACATTCCAAATACTTAAACCATTTTTCCCTTCTTGTTCTGTATCTTTAATAAAAGGTTTAATGGTGTTTGTCATGGTACTAAGCAGGCGGAGGTCTCTGTATACCAACCCTTGTTTGAAATTATTTAATGTTAGACCATGTCAGGGGCATGTTAACACCTTTGACTCTTTGGGTCCATACATTCCATCTAAATTACAACACCACACCTAACTCTTTAAGACTCCTTTCAAAATCCCAGTCCTTAGTGTCATGATGGAAAAAAAAAAACAACCCACCTCCTTTGCTTTCTATAGCAGCTTTTATGCTACCTAACGGAACAACACTATCACACATCTCTATGGAGAGGAAAGTGTCAAAAGATGAGTAACAAAGCATCATGTGTTATTTTTAGTTTGCAAAAAACCCCAAATCAAAACTACTAGCCCCCAAAGTATTTTTGTGCATTGCACACTATATACGACTACAGTTTTGTGTGTGCGCGTGTGTGCGCGTGCACATGCATGCAGTAACTACTTAAGGGAAAGGCAGGCTAGTAAAAAGCATCACCATTCCTGCTCTGGTTCTGTCTTTTCAGTTCCTTTAAAAAATATCTGGCAACTTTATTTGATATAAAGGCTATAATTAAGTGGGGGGGGGGGCAGAACACCAGAATCCTGGCATCACGCTCAAAAGGGATCTCTGAACCTGGGAAATGGGGGGGAGCCCATGTGCTTCAATACTATGGTAACAGGCACTGTATAATACCCAAAAATAGACAGACACTTACAAACAGACCAATACAACTTACAAATAGACCCATAAAGCAGATATAGCAGGGGACAGTTTATCCCCCTGCCTTTACCTCCCAGGAACCAGGAAGGGGTCATGTGCAGCTAGGAATTCACAGGCAGCCTGACTTCCACTAGAAATGCTATACATAAAACTAGGGGCCACACACCGTGGTACTAGGCCAGTCCACAGTACCGAGAGAACACACCCATAATCATTTGGTTGTTACCTGTTATAATGACTTCATCTCCATCCTGCAGAAATTTACGAGAATGTCCATTCCCAAGGTCAATTACTTTTGTTCCCTTCCATGACATCTCCAGCAGGGAGCCAAAGTTCTCCGGATCCTTCAAAGCATAAGTTAGTAACAGAATTGTAAAACCACCTGTCTGTACTACCATTAATCTCCAACCCCCTGCTGCTGGGAGTGAGAAAACAAATACAGTATATTGTTGGATTCTGTGCAATGGAACCTTGCCAGTAACAGGTTTCAGAGTAGCAGCCGTGTTAGTCTGTATTCGCAAAAAGAAAAGGAGTACTTGTGGCACCTTAGAGACTAACAAATTTATTAGAGCATAAGCTTTCGTGAGCTACAGCTCACTTCATCGGATGCATCCGATGAAGTGAGCTGTAGCTCACGAAAGCTTATGCTCTAATAAATTTGTTAGTCTCTAAGGTGCCATAAGTACTCCTTTTCTTTTTGCCAGTAACAGTCATTGATCCAGTTCATTGACGTGCTAGCTTACTCGCCCATCTTGTGTTTTTAACTCCTTACTTGCTGAAGGCCACAACTGCCTAAAGCAGTCTTCTCTTTGGTATCATTAGCTTTTGTAGTGGGCACTATAAGGAAAAATTGGATCCTGTTCGAGGAAGAATGGAGACAAATCTAGGGCACTATTTCTGCCTCTCAAGTATCTGTCTGTTGCTACATTTCAGAGTCCTATTCACATTTCATCGTACAGATGAATGCTAAATGTTGGTAAATGTTAAAAAGATTTTAATGTAAATCTGCAGCATGATGTGTTAGAGAAAAGAAAAGGCACTTCATTTATACATGTGTACCCCAGCAGGATGATGCAAGTGCTTTATTATGCTGAAACACTACTGGAGCCTTATAGAAGGACAGATGGCAATGCACTAGGAGCAAGATCCAACCCCCACTGATGTTTCCCAGTGGAAAGTCTCCCAATGACTTTATAGGCTATTGGATAACAGGGTATAAAATATTACCCTGTCCTTATTTTCTATTTCAGCACGAGGAAAGAAAACAACACATCACACCTCGGTCCACCACTGAACAATGTCCAGCAATGTGCTGGTCAGGAGACAGAGCGCCGTGAATCCCAAAAAATACATTGGAGAAAGTGGGTTTTGCATTTTCTAAGTAGAGTGCAACACCAGTACAGTATAAATGAAAATAATGGACTATGAAACTAGGTTCATACAGAATTGAGAGACTTGGAAGCGTTAACACTTTGAAAAACAGTAACAGTAACATTTATATTATCTAGAGGTTTTCCCTCCATAGATCGCAACATACTGTTGCTGTGGAGTTTGTTTTTAACAATGAGATAGTAGCTGTAACTCACACAGCAGGATTGGGCTACTTTTGTGCAGGAATATTGTTGCCTCTAAAATACCACAACTGGCTTTTATGAATACTGACAGTAGATTCATAGATACTAAGGTCAGAAGGGACCACTCTGATCATCTAGTCCGACCTCCTGCACAGCGCAGGCCACAGAATGTCACCCACCACTCCTATGAAAAACCTCACCCATGTCTGAGCTATTGAAGTCCTCAAATCATGGTTCAAAACTTCAAGGAGCAGAGAAGCCTCCCTCCAGTCAACCATGCCCCATGCTACAGAGGAAGGCAAAAAAACCTCCAGGGCCTCTCCAATCTGCCCTGGAGGAAAACTCCCTCCCGACCCCAAACATGGCAATCAGCCAAACCCTGAGCACATGGGCAAGATTCACCAGCCAGATACCCAGGAAAGAATTTTCTATAGTAAATCGATCCCATCCATCTAATATCCCATCTCAGGGGATTTGGCCTATTTACCCTGAATATTTAAAGATAAATTACTTACCAAAATCCCATTATCCCATCATACCATCTCCTCCATAAACTTATCGAGTAGAATCTTAAAACCAGATAGATCTTTTGCCCCCACTGCTTCCCTTGGAAGGTTATTCCAAAACTTCACTCCTCTGATGGTTAAAAACCTTCGTCTGATTTCAAGTCTAAACTTCCTGGTGGCCAGTTTATACCCATTTGTTCTTGTGTCCACATTGGTGCTGAGCTGAAATAATTCCTCTCCCTCTCCTATATTTATCCCTCTGATATATTTATAGAGAGCAATCATATCTCCCCTCAACCTTCTTTTAGTTAGGCTAAACAAGCCAAGCTCCTTAAGTCTCCTTTCATAAGACAAGTTTTCCATTCCTCGGATCATCCGAGTAGCCCTTCTCTGTACCTGCTCCAGTTTGAATTCATCCTTTTTAAACATGGGAGACCAGAACTGCACACAGTATTCTAGGTGAGGTCTCACCAGTGCCTTGTATAACGGTACTAAAACCTCCTTATCCCTACTGGAAATGCCTCTCCTGATGCATCCCAAAACCGCATTAGCTTTTTTCACAGCCGTATCACATTGGCAGCTCATAGTCATCCTATGATCAACCAATACTCCAAGGTCCTTCTCCTCTTCCGTTACTTCTAATTGATGCGTCCCCAACTTATAACTAAAATTCTTGTTATTAATCCCTAAATGCATAACCTTACACTTCTCACTATTAAATTTCATCCTATTACTATTACTCCAGTTTACAAGGTCATCCAGATCCTCCTGTATAATATCCCGATCCTTCTCCGAATTGGCAATACCTCCCAGCTTTGTATCATCTGCAAACTTTATTAGCACACTCCCACTTTTTGTGCCAAGGTCAGTAACAAAAAGATTAAATAAGATTGGTCCCAAAACCGATCCCTGAGGAACTCCACTGGTAACCTCCCTCCAACCTGACAGTTCGCCTTTCAGTAGGACCCGTTGCAGTCTCCCCTTTAACCAATTCCTTATCCACCTTCTGATGTTCATATTGATCCCCATCTTCTCCAATTTAACTAATAATTCCCCATGTGGCACGGTATCAAATGCCTTACTGAAATCTAGGTAAATTAGATCCACTGCATTTCCTTTATCTAAAAAATCTGTTACTTTTTCAAAAAAGGAGATTAGGTTGGTTTGGCACGATCTACCTTTTGTAAAACCATGTTGTATTTTGTCCCATTTACCATTGACTTCAATGTCCTTAACTAATTTCTCCTTCAAAATTTTTTCCAGGACCTTGCATACTACAGATGTCAAACTAACTGGCCTGTAGTTACCCGGATCACTTTTTTTTCCTTTCTTAAAAATAGGAACTATATTAGCAATTCTCCAATCATTCGGTACTATTCCTGAGTTTACAGATTCATTAAAAATTCTTGCTAATGGGCTTGCAATTTCAGGTGCCAATTCCTTTAATATTCTTGGATGAAGATTATCTGGGCCCCCCGATTTAGTCCCATTAAGCTGTTTCAGTTTCGCTTCTACCTCTGATATGGTAATATCTACCTCTATATCCTCCTTCCCATTTGTCATGCTACCATTATCCCCAAGATCCTCTTTAGCCTTATTAAAGACTGAGGCAAAGTATTTGTTTAGATATTGGGCCATGCCTAGATTATCTTTAACCTCCGCTCCATCCTCAGTGTTAAGCGGCCCCACTTCTTCCTTCTTAGTTTTCTTCTTATTTATATGGCTATAGAACCTTTTACTATTGGTTTTAATTCCCTTTGCAAGGTCCAACTCTACTCGACTTTTAGCCTCTCTGACTTTATCCCTACATCTTCTGACTTCAATTAGGTAGCTTTCCTTGCTGATCCCTCCCATCTTCCACTCCCTGTATGCTTTCTGCTTCTTCATAATCACCTCTCTAAGATGCTTGCTCATCCAGCTTGGTCAACAACTCCTTCCTATGAATTTTTTCCCCTTTCTTGGGATACAGGCTTCCGATAGCTTCTGCAGTTTTGATTTAAAGTAATCCCAGGCCTCAACTGCCTTTAGATCCATAAGTTCTTCAGTCCAATCCACTTCCCTAACTAATTGCCTTAATTTTTGAAAGTCAGCCCTTTTGAAATCAAAAACCCTAGTTGCAGATTTATTTTTGTTAATCCTTCCATTTAGTTTGAACTGAATTAGCTCATGACCACTTGAGCCAAGATTGTCCCCTACAACCATTTCTTCTATGAGGTCCTCGCTCCTCACCAAAATTAAATCTAAAATGGCATCCCCTCTAGTTGGTTCAGCAACTACTTGATGAAGGAATCCATCAGCTATCGCATCTAGGAAAATCTGAGCCCTATTATTATTACTAGCACTGGTCCTCCAGTCTATATCTGGGAAGTTAAAGTCTCCCATGATCACGCAGTTTCCATTAGTATTTACTTTATTAAAGACATTAAAAAGGGCTCTATCCATAACCAAATTAGATTCCGGAGGTCTATAGCACACCCCAAGCACTATCGCAGGAGAGGCTTTACTAGTTTTCTTCCCCAATGTAATTTTTGCCCAGACAGACTGTCTTATCCATTGCATCGCTTCTTATTTCTTTACATTCTAACTCATCGTTGATATACAATGCTACTCCACCCCCTTTACCTTTGTTTCTGTCTTTCCTAAAGAGCACATACCCTTCAATACCTGTAGTCCAGTCATGACTACTATTCCACCATGTTTCTGTTATCCCTATAATATCTGGTTTCACTTCCTGCACCAGTAGCTCTAGTTCCTCCATTTTGTTACCTAGACTCCTCGCATTGGTGTATAAACATCTTAATTTTTGCTGTTTGGCCTCGCTCACATTTTGTACCCTATTAGGCACAGTCATTCTACAGCCAGTATAACCTATTAGACTAGTATCCACACCGCCCTCGCTCCTTATATACATTCTCCTACCCATGGCTGTATCCTTTCTTACTTCATCTTCTTCCCTCTCAATGCTAAAATCTGGCGTGGAGATTTTCTGGACATCTCCCATCCATCTCCCCCCAATTCCTAGTTTAAAGCTCTCTATCAGTTGTGCCAGCCTCGATCCTAGAAGTCTATTTCCTTCCCTACTCAGATGAAGTCCATCCCGAGAGAACTGACCTCTGTCCGTGAATGCCTCCCAGTGGCCATACATCCCAAAGCCCTCCTTATAGCACCACTGCCTAAGCCATCTGTTGACAGTCATATCTTGTCACACCTTTGTTGCCCTCTCTAGGAACAGGAAGGATCCCGCTAAAGATCACCTGAGCCTCAATTTCCTTAAGCGTCTTCCCCAGCCTAGCATAGTCTCCCTTGATACTTTCCAGCGAGAATCTGGCTGTATCATTTGTTCCCACATGAAGGATAATTAGGGGATTCTTTCCCGCTCCCTTGAGGATCCTTTTCAACCTCAGGTCTACATCCCGTATCTTAGCACCCGGAAGACAGCACACCCTTCTATTCTCAGGATCAGCTCTAGTTACAGGCCTGTCTATTCTTCTCAATAAAGAGTCCCCGATCACATAGACCTGCCTTTTCCTGGTGACAGTGCTATTCTCCAGTCTCTCCCCTGTTCCCTCTGGCTGCAAGTTCTTTCCATTCCTATTTTCCCTTACAATTCTCTTCAACCCATCCTGTATCCTCCTGGGGCTCATATTTGGTGTAGTCTCCCTTGACTCTTCCCCTTTTTCTATAGGGCTAGCCTCTCTTCTCTTCTTCCTTACCCTTCCACCTTCAGCGACTACCTGCTGAGCCCCTTCATTTTCCAACTCTGCAAACCTGTTCCTAAGCTCTATTTCTCCTTCACTAGCCCGTCTTTTCCTCTGCCTGGTTCTTTGAGTCACATGTTTCCACTGACCACTTTCCTCATCCAGTCTCTCCTCAAAATTCCCCAGCCCTGCTTCCATCCGTGAGTCTGAGCTTTTCCCTTCAGATACCTCATATCTTTGCTCCATCATCTGCTCAAACCCCTTCCTAAACTCAACCAGACTTTCCACCTGCATCTCCAAACCTCGGATCTTTTCCTCCATCAGCTCTATCAGACGGCATTTCATGCAGACAAAACTCTTACCGGTTCCCCCCTCCAGGATCATGTACATACCACAGCTTCCACATCCAGTCATCCTCAATGTGTCTTTCACTGCAGGAGTCACTCCCACAGCTTCCTCTGTATCTGTCATCTCCTTCCCACCTAAATCCTGTTAATCTGGGAAACACAAGCCACACCAAAAAGACCACCCCCCCAGCAAAAGCAAACCCCAAACAAGCACAATCCAAACCCCCCTTCCAAACTCCCACTCAAACTCCCCTGTTTAGAGCTCTGTGTGCTAGCTCCTGTGCCGCTGCAGCTGTCTGTGCCGCTGCCTGACTGGCTGGCTACCTTTATAGGGCCCCTAGTCAGAAGCCCCACCCCCTAGGCAGGGCTCAGCTGCTCTCTCAGCACAAAGCCCCACCCCCTAATCAGGCTCAGCTGCTCTCCCAGCACAAAACCCCTACACACACACACACAAATACAAATACAAATACTAAAAATACAAAACCAAGTACAACTACCTTCTCCTCCAACAGAACTCCCACTCAAACTCCCCTGTTTAGAGCTCTGTTTGCTAGCTCCTGTGCTGCTGCAGCTGTCTGACAGTAGGAAGGCTTAAAAAATATGTACTTCAAAAAGATTGAGGAAGAACTACAAAGATGTCCATAATAAAACAAAGTGGGTTGAAGGCCAGTTTCTAGTTACTGAGTACTTAGTTATTAGTGACAGCTGTTAGTGAAATGCTTACGGGTCCACTGATTGTTCCAGATGCCAGGAGATCTCCAGGTCTGAGGTTGCATCCATTGATGGAGTGATGAGCCAGCTGCTGTTTCATGGTCCAGTACATGTACTGGAAAAAGGGGGAAGTGAAGGACAAACATTACTCTCAGATGTAACTAGTCTGTACAAAATGCATTTCATTCTTTCTGGATCATACAGTTAAACATTAGCCCTCAAAAACAACAGCCTTATCTAATCAGGAGCCTTCAGCAGTCAAAATGGAACATTTGTAATTACTTTAAATTGATCCACTGGCTCACTGATTAGTCTCCAGAGGTATGGCCTGAATACAAATAGTTTGAAGAGATGAGAAGCAACTATTGTAACCCTACTTTCACAACATACAGCATATTAATACCACAGCTCCCTAGGCAACTGGTCTGGTCCAAAGCTCAGTGGAATCAATGGGAACCTTTCCAATGACATAATGGACTTTCAATCAGGCCCACTCTATATGAGTATTTGGCCCCACAGCAAGAATAAGTAGATGTCAATGGAATCCTGTGTAGAAGGATTTTAGCACCTGAAGGCGTGGCATTAATGTTGGGGTTATTGGCAATTTGTGGCACTAGAATCAGATGTTTCTGCGCAATGTAACCAGTGAACCAGTCCCAACAATTGTTAAATGGGTAACTGGACAGAAGTAGTGCAGGTACCTGGCAGTACAGCACAGACATCATCAGTCATGTTTCTAATATGACTTTCAAGGGGAAGAGCCTCTTTGGCCACTGACTCACTAACCTAGTGAGGGGGTTTTTAAATGAGGTTCAAAGGAGACCAATGAGAAAAGCCCACAGGTAAGTTAAAAAAAAAAGTGACCTTAACAGAAGGCCAAGTGTTGACCTTAAGAGTATATCTACGTGCAATAAAAGACCTGCAGTTGATCTGGTCAGCTGACTCTGGGCTATATAATTATATGTAGATTCCAGAGCCAGGGTGGAGCCCAGGCTCTCTGACCACACCCCCACACTGGGTCTCTGAGCCTAGGCTCCAGCCTGAGCCCAAATGTCTACATTGCAATTTTATAGCCCCACAATCCAAGTCAGCTGACCTGGGCCAGCCACGGGTCTTCTATTGCATTGCAGACATACCTTAAGAAGGCTAGATGTTGGCGGCGGGAAAAGTTACAATAGGGACATAGGAGCAATAAGGGGGAAAACAATGGGGAAATCTGCTCAACATCTTAGGTGTTTATGCACAAATGCAAGGAGTATGGGGAACACACAGGAAGAACTGGAAGGCTTAGTATCCAAGCTACATTATGATTTAATTAGCATAACAGACTTGGTGAGATAAATCTTGTGACTGGAATTTTGGTATACGGGGTAACAGTTTGTTCAGGAAGGACAGGGAGGGAAAAAACAGGAGGAGGGGTTGCTTAATACACCAAGAACATACACACTTATAATGAGGTCCAGAAAGAGACGACAGGTTTCAGAGTAGCAGCCGTGTTAGTCTGTATCCGCAAAAAGAAAAGGAGTACTTATGGCACCTTAGAGACTAACAAATTTATTTGAGCATAAGCTTTTGTGAGCTACAGAGGCAGATCAAAGATTCCGGGTGAAGACGAAAGGGGAAAATCCAGGGGTAATGTCATGTTAGGGGTTTACTATAAACCACCAAATCAGGAGGGGGTGGATGAGGCATTTCTGGAACAAACAGAAATATCCAAAACCCAAGCCCTGATAGCAATGGGAGACTAACTATCCAGACATCTGTTGGAAAAGTAATATGGCAAAATATAAAAATTTCAAATTCTTGGGATGTTCTCAGGACAGCTTCTTGTTTCAGAAGGTGGAGGAAGTAACCAGGGAGGCAGCCATTTTAGACTTAATTCTGACAGGGAGAAATTGGTTGTGAATCTGAAGGCAGGAGGTAATTTGGGTGAAAGTGACCATGAAATGATAGATTTAATGATTCTAAGGAAAGAAAGAGTGAGAATAGTAGAATAAGGACAATGGGCTTTAAAAAAAAAGCAGGCTTTAGCAGACTCAGATAACTGGTAGGTAAGAGCAGATGGAAAGAAAACCTAAAGGTAAAAAGGAGTTCAGGAGATGTGGCAGTTTCTCAGAGAGACAATATTAAAGGCACAACAGCAAACTATGCAAAAGAAATATAGGAAGAATAGCAAGAAGCCAATATGACCAGATGAGGAGCTTTTAATGACCTAAAATCAAAAAAGAATCCTACAGGACGTGGAAAGATGGAAAAATTGCTAAGACCGAGTCCAGAAAGGTACCACAAGCACAGAAGGACAAAAATCAGGAAGGCTGAGGCACAAAATGAGTTACAGCTAGTGAGGGACATAAAAAGCAATAAAAACAGGTTCTATAAATACATTAGGAGCAAGAAAAAGATGAAGGAAGTTGTAAATCCACTACTTTAGCGGGAAAGAAGAGCTATTAATAGAGGACATCAAAGCGTTTAATGTCTAGTTTACTTCAGGCTTCATTAAAAACATGGTGACCAGATGCTGAACACTATTAATATTAACAAGGGGGGGAGCACAAGCCGAGAGAGAGCAAGCGAGAGAGAGAGCAAGCGTGAGAACAGGTTAAAAATATTTAGATACATTAGATGTATTCATGTCAGCAGGGCTTGAGATAATTCATCCAAGGATACTTCAGGAACTAGGCTGCCCTAATTTATATTGAGCCCACTTTTCCCTCACCCTTCTGGGTTTGGTACCCAGTGGAGTTGAGTAAAACTCAAGGCTTAAACCCAATGTTAAATACTGGCTATAAAAATAGCTGCCTAGAATTTGTCTCGCAATTGTTTAAACTCTTTGGCTTAGAAGCCAGGAACTAAAATCTAGTGTGGACACAAAACACACTATGAAATCCTGCAGCTGGCATGTCCACATTTATTTGAATGGTGTCCTCCATCATACTTGGACTGGGGCAAATGCTGTGTTCACCTCTGTGTAACAGCAGTGATTCTGGAGGCAAACACACACTGGGTGGAACTGGGATGTTTTCATCCATCTTTGTATAGTGTGCGCCCTTCCCCCACTCTGCCCTCACACCATCTCCAGCAAAACTATTATAGCACATGTAGAATTTTTTTGGTGATAAGCCCTAGTTGCAGAAAAAGCCAGTCTCTGTTCAAAGTTGAAGCTCTCAAGTGTTTGTAAATCAGCTGGGACAACAGTCATCACCAACTCTCCTCTCATAACAGGCCTGATTCTCAGCTAGTGTAAATTAGTGTATGCTGATTTACACAAACTGAGTATGGGACACAATGTGCCAGCATCATTTGAAATGAATGAAATTAAACCATACTCTTACCTTAAAGTTTGATTTGCATATTGTGGCTGGGTTGCTCATTCCTTCTCCTAAAAGGGGGGGGGGGAAGCAATCAATGGGAAAATTGCACTAGGTGAAGACATCTATGGCATTTTCATTTTATGGCTGGACAGAGGCTTCCATTACCATTGTCAGGCTCAGTAGAAAATAAGCAGAAAATAAGCAATGACATACTCTGTCTTTGGTATGAAGGGCTGCAAGGGGAGGAAGTATGTCAAACAATCTGGTTTCTATCCCCTGCTCTGCCACAGACTTCCCCTATGACTAATTTCAGAGTAGCAGCCATGTTAGTCTGTATTCGCAAAAAGAAAAGGAGTACTTGTGGCACCTTAGAGACTAATCTAAGGTGCCACAAGTACTCCTTTTCTTCCTATGACTAAGTCACTTAATCTCTTGTACCTCTGCTTCCCTCACCATAAAATGGAGATATTATTTTCCTATCTTCTAGGGGAGTTGTGAGGCTTATTTCGGACAAATGGCAGGATTTACAGAAATACATAGTATTATTAAAAGGAAAAATCTCCTTTGCTATTTTCATACTTTACCTTCAACATGATTCTAGCTTAAGTCCTTATGTGGCCCTCATCAATAGAATATCATTCCCATTTTACGACGCCACAGAGAGACTAAGTGACCCGCCCAAGGTCACACAGGAAAACTGTGGCAGATCAAAGAATTGAGTCTGTGACTCCATAGTATAGGGTACTGTCTTAACCATTGGCCAAACCTTCCTCTAGTTCTCTCTTTGATTCTCTGTATCAAACTTTTGCTGCATCATCCCAAGAGCCCATGAACTGCACCCATGAAGGGGATGTGTTGGGGATTGAAAGGCGAGAGATGGCAGATACACAATTTCCTGCACCCCCTTGTTGGCCTGCTCTATTGGGCGTTAGGGTGCTGAGCTCCTTTTCTACTGATACACATGCAACAGCAGGACCAGGACAGTCCCGCACATTAAGCATAGCATCAGAGGGTCATGTTCTGAGCCCTATACTCATTTCGGGACATACCTTACTTTACACTTCCCAATGAAGTCGGTCATCTTTCACCTCTAGTAAAACACACATTCTTAGTACTCTTTCCCTGGTCTTCCCTCTCTCCATTCCTTCTGATTATTAGTTACCACTTGTCGCATCTTGTTTTAATTAGATTGCAAAGCCATTGGAGTACAGTGGAGCTCTGAGCCCACTTGGGTGTCTAAGTGCCATCAGAATTAAAAAAATAAATCTTCAGGTTGTAAAATGGTTATATACAGCCACCGCAAGGGGACTGTTTCCCACAGTACAGCACTGCACTGCACTAACGAGTGGGCACATTACGAGTTTTTTTACCTTCCTCTGACTCAGCAAGTATTGCCCTATGCAGAAATCAGGATCCCAGAATGGATGGAACAAATGTCTGAAACATGGCGGATTCTACATCACTTTAACTCCACAAATCATGTAGCGTTACTGTACCTTTGATAGCGACAAAGAGATTAATGTCAAAAGCATAGGGTTCTTCATTACAGAGATATGGCAGTGGCTTGGGAACCTAAAAGCATATAACAGGCATTACAGCCTGAAGGTCAAAAGGAAAGAGAAAAGTCTAGCGCATACCTGGGGACATTTTGTAACAGCTCTCTTCATAAGGCTCTGCAGAGCACCATGTGTCCCTTTCTCAGAGGACGCATTTTTCCCATGCCCTTTGCCTTCATGAATAATTGCCTAAGCTACTGTTTCACATACACAATTGTGTCACAAATGTTTACACCACTACCGAGGTAGTCATTTAAGCAAATGCACTTTTTCTCTTGGCCTCCAAAAGCGCTCTTGATTTTTCACATGGTGGTTAAACCCAAACAAATAAAATTTTAGTGCACCTTTGTCCTGATTTGGCACACCGTGTGTACTCAAAGTTGGCAGAAGGCTTGCAGTTTCAGACCTGAGAAGAGCGACTTGTAAACTCTCATCACTGTATTAAGTCTAATTAAATGGCTGCATACCATAGAATCAAATACCCTCAAACTATGGGTAGGCTTGATTCTTGATCAGAACATCTTAGCTAGAGCCCATCATCCCTATCACTTACTGTAAGCACTTAAAGTGTTACCAAATTCTAGAGAGAAGCCTGCCGATTAGCATTGTTTCTTAGCACATATGTTTGAGAGAGATGTTCTTCTTGCGCTGCTCACATCTGAAGATGGTTTTCTAAGCTATGCAGCCATACTCACCATGACTGAAAACCTGGCCCCACTGAAGTCAATGGGCATTTTCCCCATTGGTTTCAGTGGGGCCAGGATGTCATTCCACATCTTGGAGGCAGGATCAAGCCTTGAAGTCAGTAGAAAGGTGCTGGTACAACCAAGAATTTCTGTTCTCAGAACCTAGAGACCCTCATTCTATTTTCACTCAAATCATTTCTAGCAACCCAGCTGTTCTCTTGCTAACCTGGATGGGGTTTGGCAACACAAATGGCATGAGAGCTTCCATAGTAACAACCCACGGAGAGATGGTTGTGCCAAAGCTCTTGCCCAGAAATGGACCCAGTGGAACATATTCCCACTTCTGAATGTCACGAGCTGGAAAAAAAGGAAAACAAAGAAATATAATGAAATTTTCAGAAAGTTACACAGACTTCAGGCCAGTGATGGAGTGCCAGCTCTGCACACCAACAGCCAGCACCATCCACAGAGCAAGCAATGAAATGCCACCCACTTGCCCAGGGTAGTTCAACCATGACCTAAAGCAGTCATCTGAAGGGCTCAAAAGCACAGTTCGAAGTCCTCTGGGTAGGTCTCGCTTAGGAAGAGCAGCCAAAGTTAGATCAGGGTTCGTTAACATGTTAGCTAACTCCAACCCAGCCAATATTTTTCCCTAGCCTAGACACTGGTTAACATCTTTTACTTCCATTTAACTAGTTAAAATCAATCTTAGGGTCCATCTTGATTAGCTAAATTGAGCTACAAAGTGTTCACCTGTGTCTACACTAGGGAATATGTTGTACTTGTTAACGCTTTTCCCTCTAATCTACAGCTACCCTCTGCTGAGAGTGCCAGCTGTGGCAATGATTTATGTCACATCCCTGTCAATCAGGAATTAGACCTAAAATCAGCTCATTTCACATAGACAGCTAGATGACCTCCATTAGGAGTAGCTCTTAGTCATTACTGACCTGAACTGGATTTGAACCAATGCCTGAGTGTTGTAGACTATATTTTACTCCCACACCCCTCAGCCCATCAGTGTCCTGAGTAGTTTATATTTCCATCATTTAAAACAAATACAGTATCTGTCAATATTTTGAAAATCTTGCACAGCGAAAAGCATTCCCCCAGGGAATCAGAGTAATGCTTTTTACCACTCCAGTCATTCATAAGGACCATTCCAAAAATGTGCTCATGAGCTTTGTTGATTGGGATAGGCTCCCCAAACTTGTTTCCGGGGCCTACAAAGAACGCCTGAAATGGAAAAGAAAATGCTTTAACCAAGTCAAAGTTTTGAAAATAAAACCTTTGTTTACACCAATACAAATCCCCTGCAGGTAGTGCTATTAAAGAGGTGGGCAGACAAGACAGTCCCTTCCAACCCTGGTATTCTATGATTCCATGATTAAACTCGGCCCTGAATTTGCCAAAAGGCACGCTCATCTAAACTGCAGCTACCACATGCACAGAGCTATAGCTGGTGCACTAAGAAATATGATCTAGTCTCCCTATGCAGAGGTTATAATTTCCTGTAACAGAACCTTACGCAGCGAACTCTATGCGTCCCGTTTGTCTAATTAAGGAATCTTCCCTTCTTCTTTCCATCCCACTGCCACCTCTGCTTAGACCTTTGCGGCTACAGCTATCAGCTTAGAGACTGGCTAAGGGGCATGCCATGGGCTAACAGAAAATGAATATATTGGGTATTTCCTACAAGAGTCTCACTAAAATACACCATCCCTACCAGTCCCCAATATGCAGCCACTGTCCTTCATACCCCTTGCACTGGAATGATACTGAAGAGAAGTTAGCCTAGAATTGCTTTCTTTCCCATGGAATTCTCCCCTTTGAAGCAAGTTCTACAGCAGGCAATATACTGCCCAGATGGAGGTGCTATAAGAATGGTACCTGTATATAACCTATGTCATGTTATGTTTTCATAACAGGCTCAGCTTTTTACTCTCTTTTATTAAAGGGAAAGAGATGTAATATAATAAATACATCCTACCATTTCTAACTCAATGTCCAAAAGTTTGCAAGCACCGAACACTGGAGGTTTAGCTGTGAATTAAACAGAAAGGTGCATTATGAAGCTAAAATAAACAAGCAAAGAAGCTAGAAAATACAAGATGCAGCCAAACATATTCCAATGCCATGCTGCTCGCTAAGGAGAATAGTGCATTTCAATGGCATGACCATGAACTCACCATCGTCAGGTCGCATCTGCCCTACTGGTCTTTGAATTGTTGTCCCAGACACCACAACTGAAGATGCACGGCCATGGTAACCAACGGGTAAGTGCAACCTTGTTAAAACAAAGAATTGATTGCGTGTTAAATGCTGTATTACAATCACTAGAACCATGCACTGGGGAAGCTCAAAGCACTCTATAGTAAGTTACTAAGTTTCACTGTTGTCTAACCACTTTAGAATGCATTTGTCCTCTGAATGGTGCCACCTTTTTAGGCATCCATACTTATTTACTGACACTCAATCATTAGTTTCTTGCTATATGAGAAGAACCAGCTCTCAGATTAAACTGTCTCTGAATCAAGGAGCTGCAACTGACTCCTTGCAGTCACTCCTTTCTGCTACAACTAAACACAGCTCAGACATAGCGGAGAATGGAGACATGGAGTTTCAGACACTGTGGGACAGATCCTCAGCTGGTATACATCGTCATAGCCATAGCAGAGCTATATGTACACTTGCTAGAAATCTGTCCTTGGGGGATTATTTTCCTGGAAGGTTACACAGACCTTTGCAAAACGTGTAAAACACGACATGTGAGAAAATAAATAACTGAACTACGAACCAGTTAGGCATCAAAGCATTCTCCTTCCCTCTGAACATGATCCCAACATTCGTAGCATGTTGCCTTGAAGAATAGAAGTCAGTGTAGTCTCCTGGGAAAAAGAAAAGCACAAAATATAGATCAACTGTATGAAAGACCCTTATCTGGTAAGGTGAAGGAGCATAAACTTTCCACATTCTGTTACCCTGAAAAGGATGGGGAAGGGGAGAGAGAAGTAGAGGAGTTTGGAAACATGTAGTCACAAGACTGTAGTAATCATACAGATGATCTATAAGAGGGGATGGTTGCCAGCTGCACATGGAGGGTAAAAAAAGTTACACACTGCAAAACTGGTTTTTATTTTTTTTAAACTTGCAGTGAAGACTGGCAAGAAAAAACACCATTTCAAACCATTACCTACAAATATATGAACAAGCCACGTGCTTTGTACAGTTTAACCATTTTCTATTGTCATTTTCATTTTGCTGATGCTATTGAGAATGGAATACTGCTAACAGAGGAAAGGATTTTGTAAACAGTGCATCTACTGCCCCCTAGTGCCCTTTTTGGGAAATGGTTTGACTCACACTTCTATTACTTTGGTAGCCCTGATGGAACTCAAAATGTATGCAGTGGGAATGAAAAATATCAAAGATTATAAGAGACTTTTTTCCCCTTCCTAGCTCCACCCTTACCTGCTGAGCCCACAGATGGTTTCAAGTCCCCAGTCTAGCACCAGTTCCGAAGTTATTGACAGAAACAGTGTTGCCAATTCTTATGATTTTAATCACACATCTCGTGCTATTTTGTTACATCTGCAGCTCCTGGAGTCAGGTGATTATGTGAGAATCACAGTGTTCATTTAAAGAAAAAAAAGGCTTCCCTTATGGTTGCAGAGAAAAGCTTAAAATTTGACCCACATGCATCATAAAGGCTCAAAACCCAGAAGGCGAATAATATTTTATTTATTGTTAACTCTCACGATTGCTGGTGCCTGACCTGTCTGAACATTTGGGCTTGGTAGTACTGCAGAAGAACTTGCAGGCCACACTGGCAGAGACAATTTTTGAAATTCAACTGGTCACAGGTTAGAAATAAGGCTGATTTCACCCTGTCTCCCTTCCTTGGTTTGTATTTATCAGCTCTGTTAAAATCAGCCTCGATCCCTCATAAAAAACACACACTCATACAGGACTTGACTTTTCCTTCACCTGAAGGTCATAATATATGTGCTCAGATACCATAGTGACTGACAACCCTATAGAAATACGTGGAAATGGTTGCTCTGGTGCTTTCCAGAATTGTCAGACGTAATAATTTAACCTAACAAGAGTTACAAGTCCCCCAGGCACTCAGCCTCCATAAACCCAGGACCTGCAGGAGTCATCTTGCAACATCAGTGCAAAATTCAGCCCAGTGCTCACCCTTAGGGCAAGCACGACACTGCTCTGCTAGGGAGGATCTAAATGGGACAACTGAGCCTGAAGTTATTTGTAGACACAGTGTTCTGAAGTCAAGATAATCATCTGCCTAAAGAAAAGGGCTTTGAGCCAGTGGGGTCATACGGGCCTTTGGAGACATAGTTCTGACTTCAGGGACTATGTGGCACCAACGAACCTTGATTTGATTAAGTTAGTAAAAGTTGCTTCCAGAGGTCTTACTTCGGTGTTAAAATACAGCACACACGTTTTATTTGTGACATCTGTAATACCCACTTTACACCCATTCCTTGTCACAGCCACAGTCTGACCATCCAGTACATTTGGGGCGTGTGGGAATCTCTGTAGGTATCAATTCACGAGACTTACCGATTTTAGCTGGAAGGTGCATTATAGTAGAAGCCTGAGGTACAAATGCTCTAAAAATACAAAACAAAGATTACAACTCTCAAAAAAAGCTGGTGTCACCCTGGGCTGGCTTAGAGGAAGTTCAGTCTCTTTTTGCACTAACTTCGTTCTGGCATCTGCTTTGAAAAATCTTGCCTTGCTGCAATTCTGTGCTAGCTCATGGTGTATAAAGTAAGTGCACAGAGGGTACAGGCTGCTATTGCACTGAAGTGGTTAACTGATTCTACAAGCTCCTGTGAGGAAATGTACAATAGTGCACAGGAAGGGTTGCATGCCTGGAAGACCTCCCTCTTTTCCTACAGCAGCACATGGGAGGAAATGCATCCATTGAGATGCACTGGAAGGTGAGTATAGATGTGTCCTCACTGCCCTCTACTGGATGGAAGGTGTGATCTCAAGCGTTTCAGTTTCAGCTGCCCTCCTGCAGGAGGCCTACGAAGACGCTAACAGCATGTATATTACTGACAGCTGTAAAGATCAAAAGGTCTCTCCTTAGCACAGGTGTTAAGACATCCTTGTTTTCTGACCTCACAAGTGCTAAACCCTTCAGGCCTCTGGGGGTATGTCTACACTGCAATAAAACACCCGCAGCTGACTCAGGCTCGCAGGGCTCAGGCTGTGGGGGTATAAAATTACAGTGTAGATGTTTGGGCTTGAGCTGGTGCCCAGGCTCTTGGAACCAGAGGATTTGCACTGCAATTTTATCCCCCCCCCCATCCCAAGTCAGCTGACATGGGCCAGTCACAGGTGTTTTATTGCAGTGTGTAGACATACCCTGACTTTCACGCTGCATGCATGGGATTTATGGGACCAGGGCTGGCCTCATGCACGGGCCACCGCCCTCCCCCTCCACCCCTCACAGCCAGCCCAAGGCCCCTTTAACCCCCAAGCGCTAGGCCCAGAGCCGGGGAGGGTAAGGGTTGGAGACACCCTGGCCGGGGGCTCTTGTGGTGCACCAGGCTCCACTTGCTAGTCCTGGAAGGAAGGGGAGGGACAGTACTTCCTCCTCCCCTGCACTGGCCATTCCCAGGGCTGAATCAAACCCATCTCTGGGAACCTCCCCCAGCTGCATGAAGCTCTGCATGCCCTCCTCCCCCTGCTTCTTGCGCCCATCACTCCCCAGCTACGTGGGGAGCTGCCCACTGTACAGGGAGCTGCCCCTGCATTTGCCCAGGGCACCATTTTCCCCAACGCTGGTCCTGAATGGGACTATACTGATATCTATATATGCAGCCAGCTCCGATTTCATTACAGCAAGGAACCAACCTGAAAGCTTACCACAGGTTGATACTGTATTGTGCCTTCTAAGTTTACAAAAGGCCTTGAGAGCTACACAACAACAGATCCATCTCTCCAGAGCTATGTTAAATATTTACACAAGGCCACTATTAAATGATACTATAAAGTATAAAGTACACTATAAAGTATTGAGGGAGGGAGAGAAGACTGGAACTGCAGTGACATTCAACTACTCTTCTCCAGGGAACTGGACTCTGCCAGTGAGACTATAACATCTCTTTAGGTGATGGATTGATTGCTTCTGTTTACACACCAGCAACTTCTAACAGTAGTGTGCAACTAGCTCCCAAGCCTCAATAACAATAGCAACCAAATTGCTTCTCTCCTCCGACTCTCCATGAATATCTCCTCCAGCTGGGAATGATACCCCAGCTCAAAATACAGACAGACCCTGAGAAGGCTGAAGAGCCAAATAAAAGTGCTTTGTACATATGATGAGGAACCACGAGTGTTAATCTTGAGTCACTTCCAGCTCCCAAATGCCTCACCTTTTCCGTAGCTCAGAGTTGTCTCTCAGTGTTGGCTCACTGGCTGACAGTAGCTTTTGGAGAAGCGTTCTAGCTTCCTTCCAAGCTTCGTGGCCCAACTCCATGAAGTCATTAAGGGCTGGCTAAAACACAGTATGAAGGTAGAGATGTGTGAGAGAACATTTGTTTTCTCAACTCTCTTTGCTGTACATGTGTCATATCTCCTGTATTACCAATATTGAGATTAAATTACTAATCCTGAAGTAACAGAGCTCCATGCCAGAGACTCTGCCTTTCATGATCATTAATATGGTCTTATTGTTTCTTTGTGATCCCCCACTTGTCAGCCAGTATACATCTATTGTATCTGACTCATACTTAGATTGCAATGTCCCTTCCCCAAAGAGAATGTTTTTGTACAGCGTTTATCACTATAGGGTCCTGATCTGTGCGAGAGGCACCTAGGTGCTCTTGCAAACCAAATAAATAAATAAATCTAGTAATAATTAAAATCATCATCCACCTACATCTTCAAATACCATGGAAGCTTGCAATGACAAGACTAGTTGTGATCCGAAATATAAATTATATTCACCCCCATGCAGACAGACAGCAAGGGCTATGTACCACTTAAATCCCACTTAATCCAAGTTGTTTCCTCTTGGAGATTCTTCCTCATGAAGATGCCAGAAACATAAGGGTTTAAGTGGGACTGGAGTGGCGTATAAATCTTGGTACTGGCCCTCTGAACTCGGTGGATTTCACTCCGTAGTGCACTTCTTAAATCAGGAGAAAAACTTTTAGGAGAGCTCATTTATTTGACTTTTCTAAATTTTAAATTGCAGGTGCTCTTTGTTAGTGGCTCCATTCCTAAGCAATGTAGGTTCCAATTCAGCAAAGTGTGCGCTCCCCCTACACCTGCCACTTCTGCACAGGAAGGAGAGGCCTGCCTGTGCTTTGCTGAATTGGAGCCATAGTTAGGTCATCTAACACTCTGCTTCTGTGGATTGCGCAGAATCATCTGAGTAGCAATGTGCACCCAGTGCCAACCCAGCATTGTTACACTCCAGTTTTAAGCCAGTAATTGCATTCAGCAGAGTTACACTGACATGAAACAAGACCACCACAATGGTTAATCAGTCCCAATTCCCCATGCCCCTCACCCCCCTTTTTTTCTTTAAAAAAAAAAAAAAAAGGAACAAACCAACAACTCAAGCATTCACATGTAAACTACCACAATGCTCTTGATCTGAGTCACTAAAATTTCATATGGTGGAGATGGACATTGTCAAATTGTATGATAAATACCTGGTCAAAGACATCCTGGTGCTTGGAGAGGGCTGGTCCACTGAACAGATGTTTAATAGCACTCAGTTCCAATACCTGGTCTCCAATTGCCACCCCAATCCTGTGCCTAGGCTACAGTTGGAAAAAACATGTTTATACCTGTGGCCAATAATGCTCTTATGAGGGTTCTGGGGAAAAACAAGGGAGTACAAGGAGTGTAAGTGGGGCAGGAGTTGAGGAGCTACATTGGTGCCTACCTTACCATAGTTATAATTAATGGACAAAGGCTGCTGATTTTAAAATTTAAGAGGAAGGCAGGGGAAGCTGCACTATTTTTTTTGGCAAATTCCTCACAGATTTTGAGGGTGGAAGGACATCCTTCCACCCCAACCTTCCAGGAGTGGGGTAAGGGGAGGATATTGCCCTTCCCTCCTGCCTATCTATCCATGGTACTCATATACACTCCCCCACCCCATCACCATAGTATCAGAGGGCCACACAATCTTTGTGAGTTTATCCCCACGTCCCCAGGAGGTAGGGAAGTGCTATTATCCCCATTTTATAGATGAGGCAGAGAGAAGCTAAGTGATTGCCCAAGGTCACACAGGAAGCAAGGGGTTGAATCTGAGTTACCCAAGACCCAGGGTAGTGCTCTTATCACTGATCCATCCTTCCACATGGGAAGGAGGAAAGACTGGTGTGGAAGGTTCCCTCCATATGTATATTTACCTCTATCACTGAAAAATGAAAATAAAAACAAACAAAGCAAAAACCCTGCTCATTTGTGACAGTTTTTAATAGGATTTACACAAAAACTCTGTTCAGAACTTGCACTGCTACCTTTGCAGTGGCACAGACTACATCCCCCCTACCACAGCTGTGCTGAAATCAGAAAGACGCTTTGGCATTACAAACAGAAGTTCCAACTGGTAGTGAATTTAAATGAAATATAGCCATAGTAACCAGTTTCATTCCAAAGAAAAGTACAGATATTCAATTTTGTCTCAACGAAAATAGAATAAAACCAGTACAGATTAAAAAACAACTGCTTTCAGCCTCTCTTCTTTGAGCAAGACCCCAAATCTGATTTGCACAAATATAATCCTAGATGTTTATTCAGCAAGCATTCCTGCCAGAAAAATCTCAGGGCCGGACAAGTTAATTTGTAACCTGTAGCCCTAAATAAAATCTGTTATTTTAACAGAGCGATTATTATAATATTGTGATAGGACATTAATTTCCAAGATATAAAATTATTTTAATCAACTTTAAAAAAAATTGAGACATTTGCCCAAGAATAGTTACTAGGGAAGGAAAACGTGCACTATGTAGTAACACACAAACACACGCATCTGAGAACAGATTAAGGGCATGTCAGCACTGCAACAAAACACCCACAGCTGGACCATGTTAGCTGGCTCGGGCTGTGGGGCTATAAATTTGCAACTTAGGGTTAGCTGGCTCATGTTAGCTGCATCGGGCTGGAGCCAGGGCTCTGGGACCTTTCCCACTCATGGGGTCTGGTCCAGAGCCCAAAATCAGCTTGAGTCCAAATCAGCTGACAAAGGCCAGCTACAAGTGTTTTATTGCCGTGTAGACATGCCCTTAGTTTCATCATCCAGCTTTTATCTTTGGAAAACACCAGATAATTAGAGCCAAGGCTCTTCTATGCTGGAATTCATTTTTAAACTACAACTGAGAGGCAAAAACAATGCTAGAGTAACTGAGAATCATTATGATGATTCTGCAATGTTCATTAACCATTGATAATCCTCCAGCTTCTGTTTCCAGAGGTATCTGCTTGCCAGCTCTCTCTTTTATGATGCGTGTTTGGGGGAGGGGTGTTTCAGAGGCTCCTGTCCTTCACTGCTAAATGTGCACATGAATGTAATCTGTTGCAAACAGCAGTGCTGTACTGTAAATTGGAGGTACATGGTGTGATTTTCAAAAGAAGTCTAAGGGAGTTAGGGACCCAATTCCCATTGAAATGGCAATTGGGTAACTAACCCCATTGGGCTTCTTTCAAAACCCCTAGTGATATTTTTCTTGTATGGCCAGAAAATATAAGTGTTGTTATAGCTGTGTTGGTCCCAGGATATGAGAGAGAGACAAGATGGGTGAGGTCATAGCTTCTTCAGGTCAAGTTCTTCAGATCTGAAGAAAAGCTCAGTGTAAACGTGAAAACTTCTTTCCCACCAACAGAAGTTGGTTCAATAAAAGATAGGCCCTCACCCACCCTGTCTCAGAAAATATAAATCCCACAGTGTGGTCCCTGCACATATGCACTGAACGGAACATTAAATATATAAGACAATGGTTTTCAACCTTGAGTCATTTGCAGACCACTACAAAATTTCAAATGGATGTGTGGACCCCTTTGGAAATTTTAAACATAATCTGTGAACCCCCAGGGGTTCATGGACCACAGGTTTAAAACCACTGTTTTATGGCAATGACAAACTTTTGCGGCCCCCTTAGACAGTCTGTGGGCTCGCAGGAGTTCACAGACCACAGGTTGAAAACCACTGATAAAGATACAGAAGAGACTTGACTTGTCCACTCAGGTTAGTAAGTTGCAGGGTTAGAAACAGAACCCAAATCTCCTGACTCTCAATCCAAATTAGGGGAAAAAAATAAAGGGTAGGCCCTTAATTTATAGGATTAGAATTGTGGTCCTGTAGACCACTATCATGTTTAAAACAAAGTTCACTTGAAAAGATATTTAGCTTGGAAGGATTAGATTTTTAAATCAGTAAACATCAATTCCACTGTATATACAGGAAGTGACAAAAACGTTTCATCAATAATGTTCCAAATTTACTGACATGCAAAGTAAGAAAAATGCTGCTTGAGATCTTATTAAAATTTGATTTAAGGATATTTACTGTGTATATTGACATCTGATATTGACAATTTGTGTTTTAATGCTTATAAAACTAACTTTATATCGCAATCTCTATGGTCACGGCCTAACTATATTTTACACAGCAATTATTTTTTTATCAAATTTAGCTTTCAGATACATCAATTCATATTGCTCACAATGAACATTCCACAATACAACTAAGATTAGTAGTATATAGGATAAAAGTTAAAATGGGACTTTGAGAGGGAAGAGGAAGGAGGGGTTAAACTCAGCCATAAAGGAGATAAAAAATGAAAAGGAGTACTTGTGGCACCTTAGAGACTAACAAATTTATTAGAGCATAAGCTTTCGTGAGCTACAGCTCACTTCATCGGATGCATTTGGTGGAAAAACGACATCCGATGAAGTGAGCTGTAGCTCACGAAAGCTTATGCTCTAATAAATTTGTTAGTCTCTAAGGTGCCACAAATACTCCTTTTCTTTTTGCGAATACAGACTAACACGGCTGCTACTCTGAAACCTATAATAAAAAATGGTGCTGGTAAAAAAAAAAAAGTGAAAACTTTGTAGCATACAGAGGGGCATGAGGAAATATAGACTTTTATACTCAAAAGCAGAAAATATATTATATGCATTTAATATGGATTTAAAGAAAATAATGTTCTTTAAAGAAATAGCCCTCAGGTCATCAGATCAAGAAAAGTCAGTATAAATGTTGAAGCTTCCTAGTGTAAACAGCTAACCCCTAAGATTCCCAGCCAGGAAAGCCTTTCCCGTCCCTGGCATCTGGGGATCATCACACCGCATTTGAAAAAAAGAAAAAGAAAAAACTTTTCTCCTCATTCATAGCCTCTGAACTTCAGAGCAAAGATTCACCCACAACAGCAACAATCTTTGCAACACAAAGACAAAACAGCAGATAACTCACCTTCTCCTCTGTAGAGAAAACCCCATAGGGAAGGTTCTGAAGAGGGAAATCTGAGTTCTCTTCTATCTGGATGAAGGACATTTTGAGCTCAGGGCAAGCTATGATGCAAACACACTCCCAGCTCGGCTACAACCACACCAGAAGAGCCTCCACATGTTGCATTAGACAATGTGGATCTGCCGGGCCCACCCTCTCCTTCACCCTCAAACCAATCAGAAGCCAGTCTCCAGCCCACCCCCTTCAGCCCTGCTCCTGCTTGTAGATGGTTAATTAACAGCAGAGTTCTGCATGACTCAGCAGTAGGGGCCTCTTCACCATTAACCATTTCTTGCTAGAGCCTCTGTGAGAGGAGTATATTGTAGGATTACTGAGGGGAAGACTGTTCCCCCTTCCTGAACCCTTGATTACTGGGAGAAGCTATAGATATACACCTGCTGGGCCAGGAGACACATTTATTTCCCATCTGTTGGGGCCACTTGGCTATAAAAGTGATAGTAACAAATGACCCTACAAGAACCCACGCACAAAAGGGGAAGCTCAGATACCATGGGGAAAGCAGACAGTTTTTATTTAGAATTTGTTCAATTTAGAAGTTTCACAAGAACTAGATTTGGCTGATTCCATCTATAAAACTCTAGCTGCTGAGGTGCGAATATCTGCAAAACAGTGGCAAAGGACAGAAACCACCACCTCACTCTATCCCATATCCTTTGCCAGCCTTCCTAGGTCCCTTGGAGGAAAACCTAGACCAAAAAATTAAAAACCCACCACTACTGTTCTACATGTGGACACAAGGCTGAATGTAAAAGCAGGACATTTTAAAAAGAATTAAAAATAATGAGGTAGGATGGGGGAAAAGATTCCTTTTCAATAAAGATTTTGAGACTCCTGGCTATCAAACCACAAAGCTGATTATCCCAAATTGATTTTGGTGGGGGATGAGTAGTTAAATGAACAAAAGATTTGCTTGGATTTATTTTGACTTGCTCTGCTTAATGTGGCAATCGTAGTACCAGACTCAACTACTTTAAATTGGCACAGCTTCATTGACTTCAGTGGTGCTATGCTAGTTTACATGAGCTGAAGCCTTGGCCCATATAATTTCAGGAATGTTCTTTGTATGGAAAAATTAGCTTCCAAGCAGTTACTTACTGTGTTTAACTGAAGTAGTGTCATAGTATACCATGAGATTTGGATACCGACATTATTACAGTAGCCAGCATTTATTGCTAAACATTTCCACAGCTGATTTGATTTTATCTATGCCCAAACAAAAGTCATAGTTGAAGCATTAAGTTTTGAGAATGTGTTTCATTGAAACACACTTAATACCCCTTCAGAATTAGGATTTTTAATAGCATCACATTCAATGATGCAACAGATGCACTGGTATAAAGGGAATTAAATGCTCATCCGCTAGCACCAGGCAGACCATCTACTAGGATGTGAAGCATCAATGGTCGTACTACTGTCATTAAGTGCAGCAAGAGTCAAATCAAGCTCCAGTGTGATGTGCTATTTCTATTTTAGTGCATGGAATAATAAATGGTGAAGGATGTTGTTCAAAGTCTATTCATTGTATCCAATGCGCTTAACTCCTAGAGGAATTTTTGTAAACTTGAAAGACAACGACAGCATGCCCTCAACAGCCAGGCTACAAAGACCTATTTCATTGGTTCAAAATAGATTTGCACAGAGGAGGAATTGGATAAGGTTGACTCTAAATCTTTGTCAATACCCCCATCTGATTTTGGACTAGCAGCATTTTAAGCTCTAGTTTCCTCCTGCTTAAGGGTGGTGGTTCCTAATATGTGAGGTCGGGGGCACAGTCGTTCCTGCCCCATGTCATAAGTGCAGAACCAAGTGACAAAAGGGAGCTCCCAAGGCAGCTGCTTTCCCTGCACTTGTTTCACTCCTCCTCACTCAGGGATGTCAGCCTTACTCCTGCTCCTCCCTCCTCCATGGAGGAGAGAGGCAGCAGTTCCTTTAAAGCCAACCAGCTTCTCTTTATGCGTGTTGTGCCTGTTCTCTGGTCAGTCCTGCAGCAGCACAACCACACCAATGGGTCACTGTGTTAAATATGTAGTGGAGATGGAGGAAGAGAAAAGAAGCTGGGGGGGCAGGGGAGGGTGGAACAAACAGAAAGAGGAATGAAGGGAGGGACTGACAGTAGGGGGAGGAAGAAGATAAGGGAGAGGGGCCAAAAACTTGAGAAGGATGATGCAGAAAAGAGGAAGGGAACTGGGTTAAAGGGTAGTAGGGGGAGGGTAAAAAATGGTAAGCAAAACCCGCAAAAATATTAAAAAAAAAAAAAAGACAAGGAAAAATACAAGAAATCAAGGGAGATGTGAGTACCATGCCATGCCATTGCATGACACGTGGATGCACTGTTCACAAACATCATAAATGAGGATCTTCTTTAACCCAGAAAGACTGGGGCACCATTGAAATACCTTGATTTGCAAGACCTTGATTCATGCCCTCCCCCCATGTTCCATAGCCAACGAGTCCTTAGGAGTTCATGGTTCAAAGTCCATACCTGATTTTCAAAGTTAAAACCTCCATATGATGTTCCTGAAGGTATAAAATGGTTTTCTCCATCATCTGAAGTTGCAGATTACCTCACATGATACCTAATGTAGTAAGACCCTTTGTGCAGTGCAATGTATGGTACTTATCTGGTAATTGTCAGCAGCCACTTTTCCTGCAGGGTTCAGAATTTTAAAGGATGCATTCAGCATTGATTAAAGAAAATTAACATTTTAGATAAAGCCCAAATCCTGAATGGCTGAGCAACTGCACATAAAATCTCATTTGTTCCACAAATATTTGAAAGCTGTTTAATTGGAAGTAAGAGTCACCAAGAGAGGTAAACTGAGGATCAGATCCAGAGAGAAATTTGAGTCCTACTTCTGCATATGTGTAAGTTTTGAAAAGAATCCAATGTGGGGTGAGCTTACGTGTGCAGTTACAAAAAAGTCACATACATTGTTATAGCTATAGCACATAGCCTTTAAACAGACACTGGTGATTAGGTGGGTGTGAACATCTGTGGGCAGAGTGACTATCCAGGACTTCACAAGAAAGGCAGCTATGAGTCACCGAACAACTGCAAGACAGCCTTGTCTACACTGCCACTTCACAGTGCTGCAACTTTCTTGCTCAGGAGTGTAAAAAAACAACATCCCCAAGTATTGCAAATTTCAGCACTGTAAAGTGGAAGTATAGACAGTGCACCAGTCGTGCTCCCAGCGCAGTAGCTACTCCCCTCGTGGGGGTGGTGCCATGACTATGCAGCCATGTTAAAGTGCTGCCGTGGCAGTGCTTGAACATTGCTAGTAAAGACATACCCTGAGTGAGAGAAGTTGATTCACAAGCTACCAGGTCTGTTAAATGGACACTAAATCTGAAACATTGCCTAAGGGTTTCTAACCTTTGTATAGCGTAGATCACATCTTAATGAAGAAGTTGTCTCAAGGGCCAGCTCTCCCAATCAGAACTGCACAGACCAAATCCCCTAACATATGTTAAATCATCACAAATTAACAATAGCTACAGCAACCGTTTACATGGAAAAATGACAATATATGTTTAGCTACTTTGAATGCAATTTAGCAGACTGAAATCATGAGGAGCCATCATCCTGTGACTGCCTGGTTCTCCAAGCCAGAAGTGGCTCCCACCAACTGCAATGTTGGAACCTCTGATCCAGTCAATTTCATGAGGCTAGATGAAAAACAATTTCACATGCCTCACTTGCCCCAGGAGTTCCCTGTCACCTTTTATGATCACATTTACCTATTTTAAAGTGCTTTTTTATATATCTTGTTGCTGATATATAAGTGGGGAGAAAAAAAAATCACTGACTATATACAAAAAGTGTTTTCAAATGAACAAGTTAAGAATGACGATAATGACTTTATTCCCTCCAGTCTTTCAATAGGTAGGTGTTACTTGTAACAGTAGGTAAAATAAATTCAGATAAAAGTTGATTTAATTGCTGTTCAGATCTACAAGGGTAGCAGATGCATTGTACCTGGAGAAACCAGAGACAAGAGGTCCAAATCAAAATAAAGGGCTGAGAAGCAATCAGTGTGACAGATACCAGTGATCAACACAAAATACCCCAATTTTTTAAAATTTTATTTAATCAAAGTTAAGACGTGGATAAACATAAATACAGCACAGTTACTTCAGATCATTCTTCATATTTGTGTACATACAGACTGATGAATGTAATCCCAGTGAAACCTTCAGTCAGCAATGAAGTGCATACTAGCCTACCCCGCCCCCACACACACACAGAAACAAAATCTAATTTTTTTTTAAAAAAACCACACAAACTTATAATCTCAGCACGCACTCTCTCATTACAAATGATTCATACATAAATAGGTAGTGGGTGCAAACAAGCTAATATGCTAACATGTATAACCTTTCTTGTTAATGAAAACCAGAAGCAGCCATAATGATTAAAATACATTCAGTTACTGATAACTAGTTGTGCCATGAGGCATTACCAAAAAAGAAATCGTGCTGCAGAGAAAAGCTATATACAACAAGAAAATAAACTGCAAATTTAATGCATGCATGTTTTGTACTGGAAAAGCACAGCCCTCCCATGTTTTCTCCATGTTTGTTATAAAAGCCCTCTGCACTCAACTAAAATTAAAATGATCTTAAAGGATAATACTTGTAAAGTTTACTTAAGTCTTCAGCCACAGAAAACTGCAATGAAAATAAATGTTCAGAGTCATTTTCAAAACAAAAACAAAATCTATTCTTCTGATGACATGCATGATTAAAAGGTCTAGGCAAGATACACTGCTCTACATTCCTGATGACTAAGGAAAAAGCTCAAGTCAATTTAATCTGCAGATGGTCAGGGGATTTTATATTCCAGCAGAAGTAGCAGTTCAGATCTTCTGAATCTTTTCCCCAACAACCACAGGATTTTCTTTCCTGATTTTTTCAGCAGCATCAGCTTTGTAATTGTAAGAGCAACTGTGTACATCTGAATAACGGTGCACACCACAGTAAACGTTTCCACACCGGCATTCAAACCCTGAAAACAGAAATATTGACCTATTAAGACAGACACTAAAGATGACTTAATTCTACAGGTTTGGCCTTTTTAATATCCTAAATTCTACATTCACATTCGGTATCAAATCATCTCAGTTACCAGCGTGTCAGTCAGTCAAAGCCAGTTTCTGCTGCCAAAATTGCTGACATATAAAGCACCAAAGTTGTAAATCTTTGTTGTAGTGACTTTTATAAAGAGCCCTCACTTCAAATATGCATTGCTATACAGCACAACAAAAATACACACCCTCAAGACTTGCTGTAGACATTTTCTCAGTCACCAAGCAGTGGAACAACAAGTGATTTTCAAATACTTAAACTGAATCATACCACTTCATTATGAAGGCTGATTAATGAGCAGACTATTACATTTACCTCAACTCTCCAGGCCATTATATAAGAGCTCTCAAACAGGAGCATTTGTAATGAAGATCATTTTGCTTAATAAATGAAACAGTTAAACACAAGGACATATGAAGAGTCCTCTTTAATAAGAGCTACTGGTTGAAAACACCTTAGGGCCAACTTTTACTTCAAATCCATCAAAGTCAACAGACTAACCCACATGTGAATCTGAAGGCAGAATTTGGTCCTTTGATATTAATTGCATAACTTAGTCTTGGACTAAAAGGTTTCAGAGTAGCAGCCGTGCTAGTCTGTATTCGCAAAAAGAAAAGGAGTACTTGTGGCACCTTAGAGACTAACAAATTTATTTGAGCATAAGCTTTCGTGAGCTATAGCTCACTTCATTGGATGCATTCGGTGGAAAATACAGTGGGGAGATTTATATACACACACACAGAGAACATGAAACAATGGGTTTTATCATATACACTGTAAGGAGAGTGATCACTTAACATGAGCTATTACCAGCGATGGGGGGGGGGGGGGGGAAGAGAGGAGGAAAACCTTTTATGGTGATAATCAAGGTGGGCCATTTCCAGCAGTTAACAAGAACGTCTAAGGAAGAGTGGGGGCGGGGGGGGGTGAGAAATAACATGGGGAAATAGAAAAGGAGTACTTGTGGCACCTTAGAGACTAACAAATTTATTTGAGCATAAGCTTTCGTGAGCTACAGCTCACTTCATCGGATGCATTTGGTGGAAAAAACAGAGGAGAGATTTATATACACACACACACACACACACACACACACACACACACACACAGAGAACATGAAACAATGGGTTTATCATACACACTGTAAGGAGAGTGATCACTTAAGATAAGCCATCACCAGCATGGGGGGGGGGGGAGGAGGAAAACCTTTCATGGTGACAAGCAAGGTAGGCTAATTCCAGCAGTTAACAAGAATATCAGAGGAACGGTGGGGGGAGGGAGAAATACCATGGGGAAATAGTTTTACTTTGTGTAATGACTCATCCATTCCCAGTCTCTATTCAAGCCTAAGTTAATTGTATCCAGTTTGCAAATTAATTCCAATTCAGCAGTCTCTCGTTGGAGTCTGTTTTTGAAGCTTTTTTGTTGAAGTATAGCCACTCTTAGGTCTGTGATCGAGTGACCAGAGAGATTGAAGTGTTCTCCAACTGGTTTTTGAATGTTATAATTCTTGACGTCTGATTTGTGTCCATTCATTCTTTTGCGTAGAGACTGTCCAGTTTGGCCAATGTACATGGCAGAGGGGCATTGCTGGCACATGATGGCATATATCACATTGGTAGATGCGCAGGTGAACGAGCCTCTGATAGTGTGGCTGATGTGATTAGGCCCTATGATAGTATCCCCTGAACAGATATGTGGACAGAGTTGGCAACGGGCTTTGTTGCAAGGATAGGTTCCTGGGTTAGTGGTTCTGTTGTGTGGTGTGTGGTTGCTGGTGAGTATTTGCTTCAGATTGGGGAGCTGTCTGTAAGCAAGGACTGGTCTGTCTCCCAAGATCTGTGAGAGCGATGGCTCGTCCTTCAGGATAGGTTGTAGATCCTTGATGATGCGTTGGAGAGGTTTTAGTTGGGGGCTGAAGGTGATGGCTAGTGGCGTTCGGTTTTCTTTGTTGGGCCTGTCCTGTAGTAGGTGACTTCTGGGTACTCTTCTGGCTCTGTCAATCTGTTTCTTCACTTGAGCAGGTGGGTATTGTAGTTGTAGGAATGCATGATAGAGATCTTGTAGGTGTTTGTCTCTGTCTGAGGGGTTGGAGCAAATGCGGTTATATCGTAGCGCTTGGCTGTAGACAATAGATCGAGTGGTATGATCTGGATGAAAGCTAGAGGCATGTAGGTAGGAATAGCGGTCAGTAGGTTTCCAATACAGGGTGGTGTTTATGTGACCATCGCTTATTAGCACTGTAGTGTCCAGGAAGCGGATCTCTTGTGTGGACTGGTCCAGGCTGAGGTTGATGGTGCACCAACATTCCACACAAAGATGGACTACAAGCCGTCAGGAACAGTATCCCTGATACTGTCACGGCTAACCTGGTGGCTGAACTTTGTGACTTCGTCCTGACCCATAACTATTTCACATTTGGTGACAATGTATACCTTCAAATCAGCGGCACTGCGATGGGTACCCGCATGGCCCCACAGTATGCCAACATTTTTATGGCTGACTTAGAACAACGCTTCCTCAGCTCTCGTCCCCTAATGCCCCTACTCTACTTGCGCTACATTGATGACATCTTCATCATCTGGACCCATGGAAAAGAAGCCCTTGAGGAATTCCACCATGATTTCAACAATTTCCATCCCACCATCAACCTCAGCCTGGACCAGTCCACACAAGAGATCCAATTCCTGGACACTACAGTGCTAATAAGCGATGGTCACATAAACACCACCCTGTATCGGAAACCTACTGACCGCTATTCCTACCTACATGCCTCTAGCTTTCATCCAGATCATACTACTCGATCTATTGTCTACAGCCAAGCGCTACGATATAACCGCATTTGCTCCAACCCCTCAGACAGAGACAAACACCTACAAGATCTCTATCATGCATTCCTACAACTACAATACCCACCTGCTGAAGTGAAGAAACAGATTGACAGAGCCAGAAGAGTACCCAGAAGTCACCTACTACAGGACAGGCCCAACAAAGAAAACAGAACGCCACTAGCCATCACCTTCAGCCCCCAACTAAAACCTCTCCAACGCATCATCAAGGATCTACAACCTATCCTGAAGGACGAGCCATCGCTCTCACAGATCTTGGGAGACAGACCAGTCCTTGCTTACAGACAGCCCCCCAATCTGAAGCAAATACTCACCAGCAACCACACACCACACAACAGAACCACTAACCCAGGAACCTATCCTTGCAACAAAGCCCGTTGCCAACTCTGTCCACATATCTATTCAGGGGATACCATCATAGGGCCTAATCACATCAGCCACACTATCAGAGGCTCGTTCACCTGCGCATCTACCAATGTGATATATGCCATCATGTGCCAGCAATGCCCCTCTGCCATGTACATTGGCCAAACTGGACAGTCTCTACGTAAAAGAATGAATGGACACAAATCAGACGTCAAGAATTATAACATTCAAAAATCAGTTGGAGAACACTTCAATCTCTCTGGTCACTCGATCACAGACCTAAGAGTGGCTATACTTCAACAAAAAAGCTTCAAAAACAGACTCCAACGAGAGACTGCTGAATTGGAATTAATTTGCAAACTGGATACAATTAACTTTTAGGCTTGAATAGAGACTGGGAATGGATGAGTCATTACACAAAGTAAAACTATTTCCCCATGGTATTTCTCCCTCCCACCCCACCCCCCACTGTTCCTCTGATATTCTTGTTAACTGCTGGAATTAGCCTACCTTGCTTGTCACCATGAAAGGTTTTCCTCCTTTCCCCCCCCTGCTGCTGGTGATGGCTTATCTTAAGTCTCCTTACAGTGTGTATGATAAACCCATTGTTTCATGTTCTGTGTGTGTGTGTGTGTGTGTGTGTGTGTGTGTGTGTGTGTGTGTGTGTGTGTGTGTGTGTGTGTGTGTGTGTGTGTGTGTGTGTGTGTGTGTGTGTGTGTGTGTGTGTGTGTGTGTGTATATATAAATCTCTCCTCTGTTTTTTCCACCAAATGCATCCGATGAAGTGAGCTGTAGCTCACGAAAGCTTATGCTCTAATAAATTTGTCACTAAGGTGCCACAAGTACTCCTTTTCTTTTTGCGAATACAGACTAACAGGGCTGCTACTCTGAAACATGGGGTAATAGTTTTACTTTGTGTAATGACCCATCCACTCCCAGTCTCTATTCAAGCCTAAGTTAATTGTATTATGAAATATTTCTTACCAGTAAGTCCCACCTTCTTCCGGCACATGAAACAGCGATTCTTTTTCTGTTTTGGTTTGTCAAGTGACTTATCTTGTTCTTCAGATGTAGACTCTGCACTCTCTGACACTAAAGCTAATATAAAAGAGATAAAACACTGAAAAAAGAGTGGAAAAAAATTGCAAGAGATTTGTTTGAACCACAAGAGAAATTTGAAGCCTATTTTGTAAATTCAAGCTCTGGGACTTGTAACCTTGTTGTAATCAATTTTTCCTTCCATAATCTACAATCTAGTTATGTGTGGAACTCTGCTTTAGCAATATTTCTGCATCACACAACAACAAGTGCATTTGAGCTCCCTCTTTCTAAATTTAATTATCCGATCTGATTAATCCAAGAGAGAAGTCAGTTGACAGTGCTAAATGTTTTATATACAATTCATAACCTACAAACTACTGTAAGGACTAGTAAGATAAAAAAAGACCCAGGTTTGAATATACACAAACTGTTCCTTTTAAATCTCAAAAACCAAGATTTAAAAATGGCTCTGAAGTTATCAAGTTTGGCAAGATGCAAGTGTAAGGTTTAACAGTTTCATAAAATTGTTACAATTAGCAGTATTCAAAGCTGATTCAAGTCAAGTGAGAAGCACAGATAATTTACCAGAGTTCAACAAAACACTTCTCCCTTCCGCAATGCTGTCTCACAATGCTATCTTGCCTCACAATGCTATCTTGCGGAAGATAACAATATTGGATCAAACAACTTTTGGTATGTCAGATTTATGCTACTGAAGGCTAAAGACATCCATTGCCAATGGAGAAAAGAATTTAACTATAAAATCTGAGGGAGAACAAATTATCCAAAATGAAAACTACATCCTTTTGGGAAGGTGGAGCTGTAAGTTTCCAGGCAATTGTAATCTTCTCTCACATCTGAAAGACTTGGGCTGCATATGGGAGAATCCAAGTAGAGAACATACAACTGAACAAATTGCCTGACCCAAGAAAAACATGAATGGTATTTTGTTCAGTTGCTGCCCTCTTCTCTACACCTTGGTGTATTAGAAACTTACAAAACTGACAGCAAGGGAAATTAACCTGGTTTTAAATGGGTCTGTAAGACAAACACTACCTACCAGCTATCTGCTAGGTCACAAGAGGACAAGTTTACACTGCCTAGCGTGTAGGAAAGTGAGCAGAAGAAATAGGGTGTGCAAGGGAAGGGACAGATAAAGAATGAAAGGAGGCCACAACAAGGTGAGTGCCAGCAGAAACAGGGCTAATCACATGAATTGCTAAAGAAGGGATACAGCAGTAGTCCTAAACGTTTGACTGTACCTTGGCTACTTTTTCCTGACAATATACACACAGCTGCATGCTTACCAGGCAGAATCTGTCAGAGATACAGTGAAGTATCACTTAACAGCTCTCTACCAATCTCACTACTACTCCTAAAGACTCACCTTTACTTGACAATTCATGCTTTTTCACGGTCAATAGTATCTGAATGTTTGGGATGTGCTTAGTATGTACATACAACTTTGAAATTATCAATGGTCCAACTATAACTGTCAAGTGTTTGCAAAAAGAAAAGGAGTACTTGTGGCACCTTAGAGATTAACAAATTTGTTAGTCTCTAAGGTGCCACAAGTACTCCTTTTCTTTTTGCGAATACAAACTAACACAGCTGCTACTCTGAAACCTGTCAAGTGTTTGTTAACTAGAAGTCCACTTTGTAGACTGGCAATCTGACATGTTGAAAACTAATAAAATCAAAGTTTATAAGAGACAGGAAAATAAGTTTGGATGCAAAATAGGAGAAGCTAAGTCTTTTAGGACTAACAGGATGAAATTCTAAAGTAACCAACTCCACTGATCTACTCAGAGAGACTTGGGGACAAAGCATGACGTGCAACAGCATGTACAATAGCAGCAAGGTGTGCACAAGAAAGGAAAAACCTTATTTTAGTGAGTTATCTTAAAGTTACTATTTAAGGAAAATTAGTGAGCTGCAAAATAAAGGTTTGTTACAGCAAAGACCTAATGCAAAAAAATACATCAATTTGGCTGAAAGGTTAACCTAGTGAGGATAAATATATAAATGAAACGTATCCATGAAGACATTCATTCCATTATAAAGCAATATTACCATCATGACACATTTGTACCAAAGAATTTTATATGACCTAATATGCATGTCACCAAATGTATAGTATTTAAGTAAAACTTTCACTTACCTATAGTACATAGCTTAAAATCTGTATTATGCATCTTTCCTCTCTCTCTCTGGAGCCTTCATCTAGGAAGTCAGGATCATCTACATTATTTTCTATGCTTGTATCAAAGTGTACTCTGTTTCGGAGCCCCTTGTAGTATCAAGTAAATCTAAAATATCCATCAGCAAGTCCTCTCCCATATGGCCTATTGAAATAGTCTAGGTGAGGTCCACTGATGTTGATTGGGATGGGACATTTTAGATCCATTTTATTTATGTCTTAATAATCTGTGCTCATTTTAAATTACTTGTTTGCACTTTCTATTTAGTTTTAACTATTTGCATTTCAGGAGTTATGACAGGTAGTCTATGATCGCTGCAAACACTACATTTTATGTTGCTTGTTCAGCAGTGGATGGGCTAAAGGGATATCATAAAATATTTTTTGGCTGCAGCAACAGTAGCACAAGAAAGGTCAGATGAGTGTGAAGCAGGGGAAGGCGAGAAATAAGCGAGAGGCAACGTACTTTGCCACTTACCAGTTATTTAAAGTGGCATTGCCAAAAGTTTTCCTTCATGCAAGATATTGAGCCTAATCCTCTGCCCTTCCTCATTCCACTTCGTACTTCTTAAGCACTAAAGCTGATCTAGCTTCCACTTGTGTTACAGCAGCACTAAAGCTACTGAGGCCCTAGTAGCTCCCAATATCAGGGGGGTATTGGAAAGGCAGCATTAAAGCCATTTACACTTCACCCTTCCTCTAAGAAGACTGGATTACACTGGGGAGGGGATTCCCAAGTAGCAAAATGCTTGGTAAACAGTGGAAGCAAACACAACCCTTATTTAAAAAGCAAACAAAACAGTACTAATGGGAAAGCAGCATAGCAACGCTCTGCTAGCACATCTTCCCTGTTACATCCTCCCTATTCTTGGGTTTCAAAGCTTTACGTAGCTATATTATACATGGAAGTCAGCAGCCCCCTTATAATGTGTGTTTCAGACACCTTTAAACCTCTACTATGAACTTTAGCCCTACTTGCCTGTAACACCTCCTTGCACTATAGTTGCAGTAGCAAAGTCACACTTCTAGACTACCCTCCTGAACCCAACTCTTGCAAGAATATGCTGAACTGTGGCACTGAGTTTGTGTAAAACAGCCCCACTATAAAGTAAAGGATCTCTGACTTGCCTAGGAGTCATGACTATTAATCTTAATTACATAAACCAGAAATTTGGAGGCATAGCAGTGCTTGCTGCCTGTATTAGAGCAAGTTGCAAAGGAGAGCTTTTGTATGCCTAATTGGGCCTGTCCAACAAGAGAATCCCATATTAATGCAACAGGGCCGGGGACCCACCTGAGCAAGGAGTGAAAATGGCTGGTGCTGTACTAAATATTTAGACAGCAAAGCCCAGAAGGGTCATGCAGTAACCAGAAAATGTCTTTACCTGATTAATACACAGAGAAATCAAGAGCCTCCAATGCTCCCTCCCAGAAACTCAAACAATTTTGATAGTTAACATTCAAAAACACGAGGCTAGAATATATTGAAAAGAACACTTCCAATGACCAAAAAGGTCTTTTCCACTTTCAATTTCTATAGGACCAGTTGTACATCCTAAATCTGCAAGGTAAAGAGTCACTTCAATGTGCAGATCTACCTGAGGCTTTGCTTAAGGCGCAGAGGTTGTACAACAGTACAAACGCAACTTCACCATCTGATTCTCCTAGTTTGCCAGGGAGAAGCCCTAATCCAATGAACCAACTGGCTAGCTCAATAGATTGAGAGTCTCACTGGCTAACTGTAGCAGGTCCAAAGGAGACTAGGGGTGGAGGGCACAGTGCACTATGATATATGTTTCGGAAGCGACAGGGAGGAGCTCACTGGAGAGTATACTTATGGAGATACACTGGGCAGCTCTGCTGGGAATCTGAGCTTTGCTGGAGAGACTAACTGGGGAAGGGTGCAGAAGACATGGAGCCAGACAAAGTAAAATGAAAGTAGACTGCAAAGATTGTTCTATCAGTTTCCACTGCAGAGAGGAAAACAAAAAGCACAGGATGGAGTAGTGTTATCTTTGGATACTTTAAGTCTTCCCAGGTGATGTAATGCTGGGTCTGAAACATAAAATGTTGCGTAAAATTTGAAGTTCATAACTGTTATCATGGTTAAACTACAGGAGTTCAAGAAAGCCTGAAAGGTCTGTTGTCATCTTATATTGGTTGAAGCAAGCCTCCTAGGAGTCCGACAGTGGCCTAGATATTTCAGGTTTGTACTACTTATTGAAATAATCTATTCTTAGAATGATCAATGTCAGGTTTTCTGTTTAAGGGATTTTAGCACAACTCTAAATGGAACACACAAAATATTCATAACTGTGGAGCCACTAGGGTGCTTCCCTAATTTTGCCCCATGTTGCCTTTTGCAATACAAGTGCTCTTTTAAGCAGTAAGAGCAATATATGCAAACTGAATATGAGCTGTTCTGTTACAGTTCTGATCCAAAGCCCTTTGAAGTCTATGGAAATGTTTCCATTGACTTGCATGTGCTTTCAGTCACACCAGCAGATATTGTGAGCACCATAACATTTATCTAAGATATTCAATATTGCATGCAATGTGTTCCCTGTAGTTAGTCCATTTTTATTTTAAATAGTCCAGCTCAAAAGCTTATTTACCTATGGACTGGACAAACCAAGACATGTGTCAAAAGTGGGCACCTTCCAGTAGTCAGACAAGACAGATGGACCTTTCATACCTTTTGCCAAGTTCATTTTCATTGAGCTCAGTCAAGTTTCATGATGGCACACAATGCCCAGTGACTTAAATCAAGCTATTTCTACTTCCTAGCTAACTACAGAGGAGGACTGAGCACCTGTTTTTTTGGTCTCAATCTTTTGCCGTTCTGGGCCAATCTACCTACCATAACATTGAGTGCACGCATCAAAAAAGCTCTCAACCCTACCACTTGTTGAAACCCACTCCCATCCTAAAAGTTATGCAGATATTGCCATAAAGCAAGAAAAAAGGTAGACAAGCTATGCTATGTATGCCCTAAAGCAACCTTTACATTATAGTCAGAAGAAGTCAAAGAATATTGGAGAGTTTAACTGCACATGAACAAAAGTATTACTGCGTTACCCTGCATTTAGCAGTGAGCATACATGAAGATAATGAATGGTTTGTAGCACTATAACTAGCAAAGTGGTAGGCAGATATTAATCTCTATTTTACATATGAGGTAAGACTCTGAAAACTAAGCAAGGTAAAAATTCTAGTAAATGTGTTCAGCACTCTGAAAACAAAGTCTGACTATTACACCTGAACATTTCTAGGGCAAAAACCTCATGAGGGGAAAAAAAGGTTAGGTTTTATCTTAACGCATTTTATCTTGTCATATTAGGGATAATGTTCATAAGATTTGAGAATGTTCACAATTAATTACTTTTAGAGTTATCTAATGTTTTTGGCTTTGCTACAGTATTTAATACCTGCAAACAGTTTGAGTAAACAAACTGTAGAACATGCTGACTATTTGAAAGCCAGGTTCACTCAAATTTCCTATCTCTTCCTTGATCTGTTTTGCAAGCCATAACACAAACTTAGGTGTATAAAGGATAAAGCCACACAGACCAGATCAAGTCAGAGCAATCTGAGGGATTTGTAACCTTGCAATTTTATGTAGGTTGCCTGACATGTTACATATCTGCACAAATGCAAATACTACTCCATGTGTCTGTTTGCTAGTAGTTTTTTTTTTTTTTTAACTTCTAGGAGAGTCTAAGTAAGTGTGATTTGTCCAGGCTCATTTACACTTACAGCTGCCTGTGGCATGTGTGTAGCCACATGCCACAGGGAAAGGCAGGCTGCAGCCACAATGCTGTGTGTAGCTACATGTGACAGTGAAAGGCTCTGGCAGTGGGGCAGTACACTGCTAAAAACAAAGTGTAGATGTAGAGACACATGCAGGGTATATATCCTAGGGTTCTGACATCTCTTTACTCGCCTAAGCAGTGCCTCAGTGTCTACACTGCTATTTATACCTGTGCTAGCTGGGTATGCAATGTCTACACTCTGCACACTGCCTTAAGTGCAGACCTACCCATTATCGCAGCCTTGTGTGTTCCGTTATACAAATCCAATAGTAACCAATTTAGATTCCTACAAAAAACAGCGTGTACCTTAACCTTTATTAAATGACCAGTATGGAACACACTCAAAAACGTCAAATGATTTATTTTACTGAGGTATATTTATATTTGGGTTATGTTGATTATATTGTGCATTATATTTTCATTTTGAATTCTCAGCTGATGCAGTGTTCTATGCAATAAAGAACTAATGCTTCAATCTGGCACTAATTCCCCACACTGCTTTGATCAGAAATTACAAGCTATTTTTATGGTAGCTACTGAAGCAGCTATCAAAACATGAAGCTTTCTTAATTTAAGTTGAACAGGTACAACTTTCTGATGCACAAAGCAAGAATTGCTTCTTAGAAGTAGGAATTTTAGAAAGCTGGGGTGAGTAAAATGGGTAAATTGCACTGTGCTACTATAGATCAAACAAACAGTTTAATTTAAATATTACCTTGTATTCCCAAGAGATTCTAATAGATCCTCACACTACTGGCATGAATGTGAATTTCATTCAAAAAAAAAATTTACATTATCTTACCTCACACAAAATTGTTACACTAGATTGAAAACATGTTTGTGTAGAGTCTAGCTAGCTCCCAGCAAAAATTTTATTTGCTAAGTGTCTAAACAAAAAAATTAAATGTTACCTGCAAAACCTGGAAGTGAACAGACTGAACTTTGTGTTTGCCATGTACAGTCTAAGGGTCTGTACAGGAATTCCCTTCAAAAGAGAGAGAGAGAGGGCTGACTGCCACCACTAGAGAGCACTTATGAATTTGCTTGTGACAGACAATTCCATGTCTGGGTCCTCATGGTTTAGATCTGTAGTTACTAGATGCTGGTGATCCTTACAGTGAAACAGGCAGTAAAATGAGGAATGAGACCACAAGGTCCAGAGTTCCTCAAGCACTAGGCACAGGAAAATTCCCATTACAGTAACTCCTCACGTAACGTAGTCCCGGTTAACTTTGTTTCAGTGTTACATAACTGATGTATTAGAGAACATATTCATTTCATGTTGTTTGACTGGGGGCTGGAACCAGGGTGGGCTAGCAGCCTCCCTATCAGCTCCCATCCACCTCCCCACCCCAGCACCCCCGCAGGTCAGCAACTCCCCCCTCCCTCCCCATGCTGCTCGCCTGCAGCGATCAGCTGTTTTGCAGCATTCAGGAGGCTCTGGGCATGGGGAGGAGCAAGGATGTGGCACGCAACCTCCCCCTTCCTCCCTGTGCCTCCCACCCACAGCAATCAGCTGTTTTGCGGCATTCAGGAGGCTGAAGGGAGGTGGAAGGAGTGAGGATGAGGCGCGCTCAAGGGGAAAGGGGGTGGAGCAGGGGCAGGAAGTGGCGGGGTGGGGGTAGGGCCTTGAGGGAAGGGGTGGAGTGGGGGCAAGCCTATGGCAGAGCCAGGACTGAGCACCCCTCAGCACTTTGGAAAGAACAGCAAGAGGAACAGCGGGATGATCCACCCACTTTCACCCTGACTCCAGCACCTCAACCAAGCTTCACAGTCATCATTGCTGAGTACAGCATTAAATAGTTTAAAATTGTTTAAAAGGTATACTGTATATGTATATAATGTCTTTTGTCTTGCAAAAATAATTTCCCTGGAGCCTAACCCCCTATTTACATTAATTCTTATGGAGAAATTGGATTTGCTTAACGTTTCGCTTAAAGTCGCATTTTTCAATAACATAACTACAATGTTAAGCGACGAGTTACTGTATCAGGGTTTCTAATTTATGTGAGCCTGCCCTCTGGTGAAAAAACAACCACCAACAATACACTTTTCACTCTTTTGGGTGAGGAGAGGAAGAGGAGAAGGCAGGGTCATCTGTCAGTATATCCAGAGGAGCAAGCCTTGGAGGCAGGAGGAGAAACCTCTTATCAGCTGATTACCAGCTCTATATTCCAGAACAAACAGAATGCTAGAGCATTTACAACTAATATCCAAATTTTGTTAAAAAGTTCACAATTTAGTTTGGGTAGGTTTTTTTGTTTTGTTTTTGTTTTAAAAAAAAGACCGTTGTCCATTATATATATTTTAAACAGCACCAAGTTCTTTCATCACTCCATAGTGAAAATCTGATTTTAATAGTGTTTTAGTAAAAATTAATAAATCAATCCATTCAGAATGTTAGCTAAATGCATATGTCCCCAACCCCAGTTAAAAACCCAGCACCAAGACATACACTGATTTTAAGCGCATTGTATATAGTTAGAATTCAAAGTCAACTGAAATGTGAACATTTTTGTCAACCTTATTTGAAGTTTCCATAAGTGTAGTATTTCCATATTAAAAAGCACATGCATACCATGTTTCATTTTCTTTCAGCTTTATGCAACATTGTCTTTACATTGCTCAGAATGAAGCACATTAGAATTTATTATAAAACTAGTCAAGGTGTAAAAACAGCATATATATTTCATACATGCTTTAATTATGTAAATTCAGACACTAACCTTGCAAATCTTCTGTTTCAGGTACTGTTTTGTCCACAGCTGTAATTTCTGCTTGGGATGATGCTACAGATTCTGTTAAAAGTGACTGGTTTGACACAGGACTAGGAAGAAAACAGTTCAGAATTTGTAAGAGCCAGGTACAGGCTTTATTTTCACAAACACTACAGATATTATGATAGGACAACAATGCAGTGTGCCAAATCTTTTAATTTACAAGTTAAGGACTTCATGGCAAATTACAGCACTAGTGTTTAAACAAAAAAAACTGATGAGAAGCCAAATATTTTCAGCTTCCATTGTAGCAAACACTTCAGTTAGGAGTAGGCTTGGCAGAACTCAATTTTTATTTTCTTATAATTTTAACTGATAATACTGATGTTTATTTTTACGTATTTTATTTTTTCCCATTTGAATTTTCATAGTTTCAGGAAATTATGGTGTGGATTAGGCAATTATTATTTAATGACACTAGGAATTGAGATTCAAATAGTTAAAGCTTTATAATTTTTAAAGCACAAATTGTCAACATCAAATCAAAATAAACAAAGTATGTATACTTAAATCAAACCCTAATAGATTCTCAAGCAGATTTTTCTTACTTTGCCTATCTGTAAATTTTGATTATTATTGATAGAAATATTTTGTCAGATTGCGTGTGTGTGTGTGAAACCAATGTTTATCAAAATTTACAGATAATCTAATACTTCCAAGCCTAGTTAAGAGTAATGCCAACAACTAGATGAAGTAACTGTAGTGGCTACTAAACCTCAGATTGGTATACTGGTGTGTTTAACGCAAGTAAGAAAATTGCAGCTTGTCCCTGTGAGTGGTCATTAGGCTGTAGCCTGAATCCAGGAAGATACGGGAATCTACTCAATACTTAGGACTTCCACAGAACATCTTGCATTCTTCTCTTCCATCCTATCATCCCCTGTTGCATACAGAAGCCCTTAAGACTTTGTGACTTGAGCCTTCAGTCACACTAATTATGCACTACTTAGAATAGATCAAAAATCATAGGCGCTGTTAGGGGGCAGGGCAGGGGGTAGATTTTCAATTTTATTTTCAATTTAATACTTTTCTAAATAAAACTGAAGTTGAAACTTACTGAAGTGATTGAGGGTAACAAGTCCACTTCCCTTTTAGGAATCCACTAACTCAGAGGTGGATTACAATTTTGTGGGGCTCTGGGCCAGAGCAAGCGGGGGCCCCTCCCCGCCCCTTTCACCTGCAGTCCCTCCCCCCCACAGCACTCCTGCTAGGGAATGGGGTCAAGGCACAGGGGCTTGCCCCTCCCGCCAGGGAGCAGGGTTGGGCTGCAGGGGCTTCCCCTGCTCCCTTGCAGGAGTGCCAGGTGAGCGGGTGGAACAGGGCAAGTCCCCATGCCACAGCCCCGCTCCCTGGCAGGAGCGCCAAGCAAGCGGGGCAAGCCACCGCATCCCAACCCTGGCAGGAGTGCTGGGCGAGCAGGCAGAGTGGGGCAAGCCCCTGCGCCTGGACCCTGACAGAAGCACTGGGTGAGCAGGTGGAGCTGGGCAAGCCCCCATGCCTGGACTCCAGCAGAAGCACCGGGTGAGCGTGTGGGGGCACCGGGGTGCCCATTTTTCCAGGACCCCTCATTTGGTTGGCGACCCTGGGCATAAGCCCTGTTGGCCCAGTACCTAATCTGCCAACCAAGCCAGAGATTATCAGAGAACTGACTGAAGGAAAGAGGCTGGTTCTGGATACTAGCCAGGATGTGGGGGAGGGTAAAGGTGTCTTGCATCACTTCAGAGGGTTTTCCTCTGCCCTGGGCCTATAATACTTTGACACTTTTCCAGACCTGGCATGAACTTTGTGCAGTTTGATTGGCTAGAAAGGCAGTATTAGTATGAAGTACAAACCTTTCACCCAAGCTGGAAATAGAAGGGTGAAAGGCTACTAGATCAGCTAGCACTGCAGGCGATATTCAGCTCATAACTCATACTTGTAAACTTGGGTATCAAGTTAACAGCTTTCATAAATATTGACTGAGAAGCTGTAAACTAGGACTGGTTGCGTTCAGACCACTATAAATGAAGGATTCTAGACTTACCTAACTGTAGTCTATATTATGACATTTTTAAAAAGGAGAAGCTTGGTTGATGAAGTTAGAAATTGCAAGCCAATTTACTTAAAATTTTAATATAATCTGCTTGTCTAACATCTTTCATGCCAAAAGATCCCAATGCCCTTGAAAAAATTAAACTACTGTTGGGTTCATGTCATTCAACACTGAAATGCAGCTACCAAAATAAATAAGTAAATATTTAGCTCGTACATACTGCTTTTCATTTGTATATCTCGGGATGATTTACAAAAAGATGTATATCCTTTACTAATTCAGACAGAAGTGAAGGAGACAGCAGTTGAGTAGCAGAGCTAGGAACAGAACTCAAGTCTCCTATATCCTATTCTGAATAACCTATCTTCTAGATGAAATGATGAGATGAACTGAAGCAAGCCGTTCAATATGGAACATTGCAGGTCAGTAAAGAGAACTGCAATTAGAAGAGCTTTCTTGTCCAGTTTAAGTATATATAATTAATAACTCCTATTTCTAAGATGATTTTCTGAGGGGAAACTAACAGCCAAATTGCATGTTGTGGAGTGATGAGGCTTCATAGAGAAATCATATCTGCACTAAAACAGTCTATGAGCAGAGAGGTGTCACTGCAGAGATTTTGGTATTTGAGACTTTGAATTAAAAATCAGAATTTTGTTAGTTTTCAAATATATTTATAAGATGATCTTGTTTGTATAATAGTAATTGGTAATTACTTAAAGAAATCTCATCTTTAAGCATGCAAGATCAAATTGCTCATTTCTCATCCCCAATTTTTAATACCCAATTATTCAGCCTCAGGACATAGATGAAACAGTCATGTTTATATCAGTCTGTATGGAAAATGTCGACTAACAAGCATAGACAAGATAATTTACCTTGGCTGTGTAGACTGGGTAGATGTAGAGTCTAATGTTGACGGAGTTTCTGGGACACTGCCTTCTGTGTGCTGTACTGGTAAAGACTCAGTTATACTACTGACAGAAGTTGCTGAAAGAAAGATACTAATGTAAAACGGGTTTCACTGCCTTCTGGAATTACAGAATTTATCCATAACAAAGATTCTTCTGCACTCTGGTCACAATTCAGCACACTATTTTAACATATGGTGAAATTCCTTGCTGAATCAGAGCCTACATTTTAATGGATTTATATTGTACTGTAATTACTTAAATTTATTATGTCTGGTCACATTTGCCCACTTCCCACCCTTGTCCACCGAAAGCCCACACTGCACATATTTCAAAAAAGCAGCATTAAACAAAGGAAAGCATGACTGTTTTAAATTACTCAAAAGCTTCTATGAATAACTGGTATTTCAACTTCACATTTTTGTAAGAGACCAATACCATAGAAGATATTTTAGGATATTTGGGAACAGTATCCAACTGCCCCTGTATGCCCAGACACCTTTCATCCAGGTATCATTTTAACTTAACCCTTTTCACTATGGATCCACCACTGCACTTTTGGAAATTCATCAGGCAATAACATGCCATTGAACTGAACAGAATGTTAGGGCCTACATGAAATGACATTTAATAGCACAAGTTGTGCTTTCTACATGGTCTACTTCCAGTCAAAAAGTAGTTAGAAGTACATAAGACGACAGCTATACAAACAACAAAGAACTATACAAGTATCTCTTGTGAAGATATTGTACTGTGTCTATATCCAAAGAAGTCTGTAACAGACTGCCTGTACTAGAAGGCAAATTTCTTCATTTGTTTATTCAATTACAAAGAGAGACTTAGACCATGGGAACACTATAGACAAATCTCTGTGTTGACCCAACTTATTATTGAGCCAACTGGCAAGTAGCTCATTGAGTCATACTACCAGAAGCACTGCGTCCAGGATCACTTAATGTAGTGAATCATGATATCTCCATTGAAAGAGGTACAATTCTTGCCACACAAGGTAGGATGCACTTTCACTGTCTGGCCAATAGAAATAATTTTGAAATGGAAGAACCACCTTCTCTAAGGCCAAATACTATACTGCTGAAGGATCTCCTGGGTTTTGTAAAAGAAAACAAAAAATACAAAAAGCCACACACAGAAACAAGCAACACACATTACTACAAGAGGGAACATTCATCAATATAAAATTGCACTAACATACAAAGATTCCATTGAAAAAAAACTCTTTGAACAGTGGCCCACATCCTAGAATCATGGGATATCAGAACCAGAGCTTTCCATTTAAATGAGTCTCTAGCGCTGGTGGTTGTGAAAAAGCTTAAAAATGTGACCTGAATATAATCCATACCATGAAGTTTACCAGAGTCTGCACGCAGTTTCCAGCAGAAGAAGCTGCTGCCATTAGTCATGAAAAAAGCAGTCTGGCCCCACACTCACCACAAGAGCAGGCCAGGGTTTAGCGACACCATGAAAGACCACCATAACACGGGGCTAGTGGGACCCTGCTGCTGCTTTCACCACTGCTTGGAATGAGGGGGACACTACCAATGGTTCAGAGGGGAAGGAGTCTTCTAGCTCCTCTAGGCAGCTGAGGGTGAGGAAGAGGCGGCCCCTGGTCATAACTACTGCCCATTCCAAGCGGTCAGGGGACGAAGGGCCCCTGCTGCTCACCTGGAGCAGGGCCGAATTGCAGGAAGCCCACATGAAGCGTACCTAAAGCTTTGGGTTGTCTTAATCCAGGTGAGCGTAAAGACTGCTATGGGAACCTTTCTAAAAACCAATGCTTCCTGAGTTGTGTTTGAAGTGTCAATCTTAATATTGCACCAATTACTTTCAGAATTTAGATTTTGTTCTAAATATTTTTCATCTGCCCAAGACAGATTGTTCTCTGTAGAGTCAGTAACTCCTGATAAATCTTCTCTGAAAAGAATTTCTAGCATTTTTATAGTGATATTAGACACCTAGTGCTTATTACATCTTGCCAGAAATAAATGCAAGGCACAAAAATATAAACTACAATTACACTTATAAAAAGATTATCCCACAGTGTGTTTATTTCATTTTAAAGCGGATTCAAAAATTCCGTAAAACAGTAGAGACTTTTTGGCAGCAGTACAGTGGATTGCCCTCTCTCTCATTCTTTATCATCATCAGCTGCTGAAAAAAAAAAATCAATCAAACCCTCACTTCAAAAAATGGATGAGGCAGGGACAGGAATAGAATCTCAATCCAAATGTAGCACACAAGGTTTGCTCAAATGGGAATCAAGATGTTAGATATTAATCTAATACTTAGTATTACTTACCAGGAGGGCTAATTCTACCATTACTACTATTCTGCCTTTGAAGGTGTTCTTTATAGCAAATTGAACACATTCCATTTGTACGAGGGTTTCCATAATATCCGCATCCAGTGGAACAAAGCATAGGCACTTGGCTATGGTTAGTTTCTTGAGCCATTTTCCTCTTCTTTAAACCTGAAATTCACATACACAGCCAATTATCTAATGAACTCAGACGATTTTCAACTGTTGCATTTTAAAATACAAAAGGTTCCTACTGCTTTGGCATCATCTATTCCAGGCACAAAAGTCTGCTTTAGAAAAAAGGATCTTTGGGTCAAATTCTCTACAATTGTTTCATGGAAATCGGTGTCTAAAAAAATAAAACCACCACCAAATTTCAAGACCCTGGTTAAAAGCAAAAATTGCAGAAGAATGAGTGTCTTCCATTAACTTTGGTGGTAAAGACTGTGCGGAACTGAGCCATCTTAAATGAATGTGCAGCAGGGTGTACATTTTCATAAGCAAACAGTTTTTTACTTTCATGTGGAGCTTTCTGTAATTTATCACTTTCAGAGAGACAATATTAATTCCTAGCCTACACCCTGAAAGCACACTTTTTGAAGCTTGTACTCATGACACTACTCAAACTCTGGAAGTATAAACTAAAGACTAAAGAAGGGAAATATTCCTACTTACTTCACAACATTTAATCATGAACAGCAACTACAAAAATTGTCAGGCTATTTCTCTGAATTTAGGAATCTGTTACATTATAAATTCATATTAAGAAATTACAATTTTGGTCAAGCATTTGAACAGATACATTCCTCCATACCTCAACTCCAACAAGATTTTTGCATTTTTGGAATACTCTTTCACACAATTTAGATCGTATGTGGTAGTCAATTTGGTAAGAGTTGTTTTGCAAGTTACCCAGTCTTTTATTTGTATTTCTCTCCTTATTAACAAAGAACATGTGTCTTGCAAGCTAAAAAGCTCAGGGGGCCTTCTCTATCATGAACTTTTGTGATGAGTTGCCTTAGCAGTTTTCAAGTGACCCAACTCTTAGATCAAGCTATTGGAATCCAGACCATAACACATGAATTCAATACAATCACTTTGTCTTCTTCACCCTCAAATCAAACCTCCAAAACTGATCATAGTATATAGTTCAAGGTTAGTCAATACTACACTGTCAGTTTCAAATAGATCATATCAATGTGCCATTACCTTAAAGAATGCCAAGCTGACTGTAAAAGTACAAAATACCATAGAATTGTTAGGCAGATAGATTGCTTAAGCTTGGTTCATAAAATGCTCTCGCTGTACAATTTATTCAGCTAGAGAAGAAAGGAAAAAAATACTCTTATAGCAGAGTCAGTCAAATTTATCTTTTAACTTCAGCTTCTTAAACATCTGGCAAATGCTCAAATGTTTTCCCCTCATGGTCACAGGTCTTTAAATACTGCCTTACAAATTTCTGAACATCATCTTTCTTCTACAGCTTAGTTTTCACAAGTATATCAGTGTAGGGAGACTGCCCTTTCATTAGGAGTCTAAAGTAATGTGAATCCAAGCTTCCGAATCTAAGGAGATGTTATGAATTAATATTTAAAAGTTTACAGACCATTACTGTTTGTACTAATATAGCACCTAGAGATCCCCACTCAACAAAATGCCCCTTGTGCAAGGCATTATGCAAGCAAGTAATAGTTACTCTGTGCCCCCAGGAGCATAAAAATCTGGGTTTGTGACAGGGCACAAATATGAAAAACAAACAAACAGATATAGCTGGGGATGGAAGGATGAGCTAACAAAAACCAACAAGTTTAGCATAAACAGAAGTCTCAGATCACCAATTACCTAGTCATTGCAATGGTCCATTCAAAACGTATACAATATACACCACCCCAAAAGGTGATATTGTTGCACACAGGAAGCTTGTCAAGACTTGACAGTTGAATTCGAGTAAGAATGATAGGTTTAGGTTTAGACCTTATGGACATTTAGTGTATAGCTGATATTGACTGTATGGAAGACAAATCCATGTTCCTAAGTTTTCCTCCTCACAGGCATAGCCAAACTATAAATAAAATGAACAGTGGATATGTCAGAATGGGTTTGAAGTGATCAAGGCAATATAGTAAACATGAGACCAAAGGCCTGTTTCAGCAATCCTAGTCATTTTCCAAGCAAGGGAATGTCAGTATATACTAATAATTTTACCACTAACAGCAGGTTCTTTGAAACTAGAGAATAAAGTCAATGCTTTTTTCCACCAGTTAGTCAATTTTATATAGGCAATTTACTATAGGAGTACTACCAGTGCTCTAGAATGCATGGAAACTTTGTGTAGATACTAAAGAAGCAGAGGGAAAAAAAAAAAAAAAAAAAAAAAAACCTTACAAGTTCAGATATATATAGTCTCCAACATTTTTATCATGAGAAAGCCGCCTGACTTTTTGTGTACAGTACAACCTCAGAGTTACGAACACCAGAGTTACAAACTGACCAGTCAACCACACACTTCATTTGGAACTAGAAGTATACAACCAGGCAGCAGCAGAGACCAAAAAAGGCAAATATGGTACAGAGCCATGTAAAACAAACTACTAACAAAGGGAGAGCAGCATTTTTCTTCTGCATAGTAAAGTTTCAAAGCTGTATTAAGTCAATGTTCAACTGTAAACTTTGGAAAAAACCGTAACATTTTGTTCAGAGTTACAAACAACCTCCATTCCCAAGATGTTCGTAACTCTCAGGTTCTAGTGTATCAATTTTAAAGAAAATGTTTCTTCACTGCAGAAGAACTAAACATCTAAAAAGGCTACCAGTTGTTTTACTCGGAACCAGCTCAACAGTCTAAAGCACGGGTGGCCAAATTTACTGACCTTCTGAGCCACATACGACAATCTTCAGAAGTTTGACAGCCAGGGTGTGCCTGCTGGGTGTCTGGGCTTCAGAACTGCGGGAGGCATTTGCCAGGTGTCAGGGCTTCAGCCCCACTTCTGCTGAAGCCCCAAGCCGCGGCAGGTGCACCCCATGGGACTGAAGCCCCTACCCCACCACCCTGCTGCAAGGCTGAGGTCCTGAGCTCTCCCCGCCCCAAGTCTGGTAGGTCGAGAGTGCGGGGAGGGGAGTGGAGGGCTCCATGAGCCACAATGTCTGTAAGAGAGTCACATGTGGCTCTGTAGTGGGGCGGATTAGCCACCCACAGACCTGGAGGGGGAGGAGCCCCTCATTGAACCCTGGTGGGCGGAGCCACGTCATGTTCAACCCTCCTGCCGTAAATCAGTGGGCGGGACCAGAAGTACAAAAGGCATGCTGGAGAACTCACTTGAGAGGCAGCCGCCGGAGGAGCCAGATGCCTCCTGTGAGCCCCCAAGTTGGAAGGCTGTGGCAGACCTTGAGGGAGCTGAGGACTGGCCTGGACTGCCAGGGCCATTTACAGATCTAAACATGGAGGAGCTGCAAGCGCTGACAGAGGCTCTCTTCCCTGACGACCAGGACAACCTCTACAGAGCCACGTACACCTTGAGGGGGAGTTGGGAAGTGGCCCAGGGGTAGCCAACCCCGTCTGGCTGCAATGCTGACAGCACGAGTCAGCGTGTTGCGGTCAGGATCGCCACTGCTAGGGCTGGGACGCAGTGGAGTGGGTGGCAGTCTCCCCCTCTCCTAGGCAAGAAGCCTGCACTTGTCAGCCCTTCGCCAGAGCTAGGGGGCCCGACTGTTTGCTGCTCAGCCCGAGTGCAGGCCTGAGCCCTCAGACTCTCTACTGCCCTGCCCCAACCGGGGGCTGGGGCTCTAACTGTTTGTTGTTTGGCCCTGATCAGAGGCCTGAGCTCATGTCTCTCGTTGCCCACTGATTCTCCATGTCAGGCGACCCCCGGAGCTGTAGTGGGGTGGATTGGCCACCCACAGACCCGGAGCGGGAGGAGCCACTCCTCCCATCAGACTACAAGCTCATGAGCCACAATGTCTGTAAAAGAGCCACATGCGGCTCATGAGCCGCAGTTTGGCAACCCCAGTCTAAAGTTTCATGCTTCATGTAACTAAAAATTGGGCTTAGTTAAGGGTGACCACTTTTCTTTAAAAAAGATCGGAGACAGAAGAGCAAGACTATTGAAAACTCAACCTGGGCTGGGAGGCTCACTTCCATAAGCTGTCTAGCCATACCCTCAGTAACTAACTTGAGCACTCCACACACTTACTGTGATAATTATTGCTATCAATATTTTTGTTCATACATTGCTCATTTAACAAATGTCACTGCAGCTAGATAAACCCCCTAACATTGTGGTTCTCAAACTGTAGTCTGTGGACCACTAGTGGTCTGCAGAGCTGTCTGGTGAAATGGTGCTATATCATTCTGTTCCCACCTGCTAAAATGCACTGAAAGACAGATAAGAATCCATCTAAATCTGATCCTCTCCCACAGCACAAAGATAACAGAATGGAATAATATAGCTCATAGGCTTCCTAGTTACAGTAGAATGTCACATATAATTTACATATCTGTACAGTCCCTATAATTCTTATAAAGAAAAGGAGTACTTGTGGCACCTTAGAGACTAACAAATTTATTAGAGCATAAGCTTTCGTGAGCTACAGCTCACTTCATCGGATGCATCCGATGAAGTGAGCTGTAGCTCACGAAAGCTTATGCTCTAATAAATTTGTTAGTCTCTAAGGTGCCACAAGTACTCCTTTTCTTTTTGCGAATACAGACTAACACGGCTGCTACTCTGAAACCTATAATTCTTATGGTTCTTCTCCTGCACAGAAATTTTTCATGGTTAAGTTCTTCCTTACATTTCATTATGTAGCAGACAGCACTCAGTGTCAGATGCATCTTACATTAAACTACATACCTGTTGTATTAACAAAGACTATTGCCAGTACTTTAGTTAGAGCCTTCCATTTCAAATTTCACTTGGGGAATGAAATCTAACTAGAATACCATTAAATGCAGACTTTAAATAAATTAAGTAGCTAAACTATTCCCCACCACCATAAACATACTTAGACTGGTCCACTGTGGAACTGCTAATGGTAACCTTCTACCATTGCTAATAAAACAGGAAATGAAACTGCAGACACATCCTTCCCCATTCAGCCACCCCAGTGGCTGAGGGTATTACTTGTGCTGCTCACTCATACTATATTTTCTCATCAGAAACAATGTTTGACAATGTGCATGATTAAATCATTTTCATTTTATAGCACTTATTGGTATTACTATCTGGTAAGTCCCTAGGGTCTGAAAAGCATTAAAGGAGCAATGCATACTGTGGCATTATGCCACCATATTCTTCATAGAGATATTGTTACATAGATACTAAGGTCAGAAGGGACCATTCTGATCTAGTCTGACATCCTGCACAACGCAGGCCACAGAACCTCACCCACCCACTCCTACGAAAAACCTCACCTCTGTCCGAGCTGTTGAAGTCCTCAAATCGCGGTTTAAAGACTTCAAGGAGCAGAGAATCCTCCATCAAGTGACCCGTGCCCCATGCTACAGAGGAAGGCGAACAACCTCCATGTCCTCTTCCAATCTGCCCTGGAGGAAAATTCCTTCCCGACCCCAAATATGGCGATCAGCTAAACCCTGAGCATATGGGCAAGATTCACCAGCCACATACTACGGAAAATTCTTTCCTGGGTAACTCAGATCCCACCCATCTAATATCCCATCACAGGCCATTAGGCCTATTTACCATGAATATTAATTACCAAAATCACATTATCCCATCATATCATCTCCCCCATAAACTTATCGAGTTTAATCTTAAAGCCAGATAGATCTTTTGCCCCCACTGCTTCCCTTGGAAGGCTATTCCAAAACTTCATTCCTCTGATGGTTAAAAACCTTCATCTAATTTCAAGTCTACACTTCCTGATGGCCAGTTTATACCCATTTGTTCTTGTGTCCACATTGGTACTTAGCTTAAATAATTCCTCTCCCTCTCTGGTATTTATCCCTCTGATATATGATATTATAGCATAACTGTGATGTATTTTATACAAGATAAGGCATGTGAGATATCATTGGAAAGGTTATTTACTGAATATGGTTATCCTATTTGTATGTATGTATCATTTTGGTATCTGAAGTTAGAAATATTGTCTAGGCATCTATTACAAATGTGTTTAGATCTGGGGAATGCCCACTAGACAGAATGGATGGTGGTTGGAAAGGGCCATTAGGGAAAACAATAGTTCTTTGAAGATGCTAATCACCCACTAAAAAGTCTTCCCGGGGATGCGACAAACAGCCTCTGAATTATGGCTGCAGGGTCATGTGACCAAGTCACCTGGTACTGGACTTCATGATAATACTAGTATTTTTCCACTAATGGGGGTGGGAACCACACTGGGAGACAAAGGATTCCCACCATATCCAAAATCTATTTAAGGCAGGGGAGTAACATCATCATGGCTAATTTGTCATTAACTCCCTGGCCAAGAAAGAAGACTGCTGGAAACACCTGAGAAACAGAGACTGAGCTTTTTTTTGGGGGGAGGGGGTCGGAAAGAAGAGAGAAGGGGAGAGGAAGAAGGGCTGAGCCCAGACTCGAGGGGGTCTGGCCCGTGAAAGGAATATCTGGAATTTTAAAGCTGAAAGCAACTGCAGCCTGTCTTCAAGAATCTCCGCAATCTGCCTTAAAAAACAATTAGGGTGAGAATGTGTTACTTATAACCAGTTTCTGTAGTATATTAAACTTAGATTACCTAGCAAATAAAACAAATAGGCAACCTGCTTCCGTTTGCTATCCCTTATCGTCATTTAAAAAAAAACTCTTTTGTAGTTAATAAATTTGCTTTTGTTTTGTCTAAAACTATTTTGTGTATTAATCCTACCTGGGGGCAGAAAGCGGTGTATACCCCTCTCCACATTGAGGGAGGGGGGCAAATTCCATAAGCTTACACTGTACAGTTCTCTGTGCAGCACAAGACGGTATAGTTTTGGATTTACACTCCAGAGGGGGGTGAGCACTTGAGTACCGGGCAGTTCCTTAGCTGAGCCTTCCCATGCAGAGCTGATCTCAGCATCTGTGTGTGTAGCTGTTCCTACTGTGTGCTAGTTCAGTGCAGTCTGAAGCCTGAGGGAGGGAGGGCTTGGCTGGCTTGCCTCAGCAATACAGTATAAAGGGAACCCAGGCTGGTGGGTCAGGCAGGCTCAGTGGTGCCACAGTCCCAGGTGGCACCCTGAAAAGCTGGGGGGGGGTGGCGGGGGAGAACCTATCACACATACTTGTGCAGCATTTTCAAAAAGTGAAGGGGTGTAAAAAAAAAGTAAGGAGGAGAGAAGGAAGTAAAAAGGATTTCTCTCATATGTAAGACAGAAATCATGTTTATTTATATATGTATAATACACACACACACACACACACACACGAGATGATAAGTGTATATATTATATTACTTTACATTATTTTCACTACAAGTATCACATGAACAATATCACTGCCTTCAAGACATCTGAGCAACTGTACAAAGGACTTCTTTATCCGACTTTAGAATAAATTAATCTCTTGAGCTAAACATTGTATTGGATTTTCTCATCTAGGAAATATGGGAGTTATAAATGTAGTAGCTCTTTCCATTTTTTTTTGTTGCTAGACTTCATGGGAAGGAGTTACCTGTATGTAAAGTTGCTACATAAAACCCATTCTTCTAGAGAAGGAGAAACTAACTGGTGTAAGAGGCAACTGCCAAGTCTACCAAGGGCCGAGAACGTAATAACTGACTTAACCACATCTACTGAAAGAAAAACATTAAAAAATAATAAGGGTCCATGAAGAGAACCAGAACAAAATGTTACTACTTTGACATTCAAGAGATGCAAACTCCTTTGCTTGCGAAGGGAAAGGGAGCCCAAAGCTGGAAACAGTGACTACATACACAGAAGTCACAAATGCTGCCAGTTTAGACAAAACAGCTATATGAGTTTATATCAGTCTCCGAGAACAGGTTACCTCAGAAGTACTACATAGGCCCATGACTAAACAGCAGGAGAGAACTTGTACACTTTAAAAAACAAAAAAAAAACAAAACAAAAACACTTAATTTGGGGGTGATCCTACAAAAGACAGCAGTCAGGTTTTTTCCTTAGACCAATTCTAAACTCTGGTAAAATCAGAATTTCACGTACACTTAAAGAAACTTGGCAAAGCCATGCTATTTAGGAGGGAGGGATAGCTGAGTGGTTTGAGCATTGGCTTGCTAAAACCAGGGTTGTGAGTTCAATCGTTGAGGGGGCCATTTAGGGATCTGGGGCAAAAATTGGAGATTGGTCCTGCTTTGAGCAGGGGGTTGGACTAGGTGACCTCCTGAGGTCCCTTCCAACCCTGATATTCTATGATTCTTATTTAAGTGAAATACTAGATATTTAGATCCTAGACCTTGATCTATCTTGTTAATTTCAATACAGGAAATATGGCTAATATGGATGTGTGTAAATTAGTTCTTACAAATCAGATAACTGTATTGGTAATGCATCCGATGAAGTGAGCTGTAGCTCACAAAAGCTTATGCTCTAATAAATTTGTTAGTCTCTAAGGTGCCACAAGTACTCCTTTTCTTTTTGTGTATTGGTAGAGAGAGCTTGCTTTATGTGAGAAAGTTAAAACAAAATCAAAATAAATTTTGTAGAATTTAAAGATTAACCATGCTGGTTTAGTAAGTTTTAAGCCTAGTTTAATGGAAGTCAGTTCTCAATATCCAGGTTAGCAAGACAACATTTTAAAATATATTTACTCCCCAGTTGGGGAGGAATAAACAGCTTAACACATGCACACTAGCTTCCTGACTTCCCTATCTCCAAAAACATCTACTTAAAGTACATTTTAAAATCTTGTTTACTCCAATACTCTTCAGTTTTCTTCCTGTAATATTTAATGTAATGGATTTATAAATTTTTAATATTATGTTGAACTACTGAAGCAGTCATATTGCCTTAGTTTGAATAATCACAATACTATTTCATGTTTCATATTAATGCCCACAAACTATACAAAAATGTATTCTATTAAATCACTTTTTAATAAGTCAGCTACATGATATTCACTTACGATTTCCTATCATACAGTCAATTTCTGGTGAAAGATGTGTTTCTTCAGTGTTTCATACATGTGACCTTTCAGCTAAAATCAAGTTTTATCAGACCTATCCTAGTTGGAGCTCTGCAGAGGATGGAAGAGACAATCCTAATCCGTTTCTCCCTTAATCTCTAACTCCTGTAATTTTACTGGAATTTGAAAGTCAGCAACCAGCAAATATGCAATAAAGTACTGTTTTTTTGATACAGTCCATATTTGGAACCTCCCAAAAATCCAGCAACATAGTAAATCTCCACACTGATCTGTTCGTGGGGAGGGGAGGAAATGAATGGCTTACTTACCTAGTTCACAGTCACACTGCAAAAAGGAGTGGAAAACAGCAACAAGCGGGGAGGTAAGGATGAAGGTGGAAGGTCAGCAGGTAAAGAACTGGGTAGGGACAGTAGGTAGAAGGAGGGGAAAGGATGCAAGTGGTGGTTTACCTCTGATCTCACAATCCCAGCAATGAGCTGGCCACAGGACAGCAGGAGCAGGAAAGAGGAGAAAGATCAGCAATGATTATGTCGGACCTGGGCTAGGACACAAGTTACTATAATTAGTAGTATTACCATATAACACGCTTAGTCATAGTAGATCACTGGGCGCTGTACTAACAGCTAACAAGATATCGCTCCCTGCCCCTATATTACTTACTACCATAATCTGATGTGCTCTTCAAAATTTTATTGCATCAGGACTGGCTGAACATATATTTCATTACTACTCCTACACAAAATAAAGAAAGTTACAAGAAACGCAAACTCTCTATCAGTACTAAGAGAATCACTGATTATGAAGATTTAGCTTTCAGCAAATGTCTTTGCATATACTGCACCGTGAATAGCTGTTACTTTGAAACAGTAATTACTACTTACAGCCACACTCAACTTTCACATAAAACAGATTAGCAAAAAACTATTTTAAGGATCAAAGATCCTAGCTGCTGAAAATAAGACACTTCAGGAACTCCAGTTCATCTCATACCAGTAGAGCAAATTACATTCAACGACCACTCAGAGGATAAGTGGTAAGCAAAATCTCTTTTTGTACAAAATGTATTCACATCAAGCTGCATTGTACAAAATGAAGTGGTGGTTCCATAAAGTTTCACTGCTCTAGTCAAGCTGCTCTAGCATATCAAGACGGAAGATCTATTGAAAGATGTGCAAGTATTAGGAATATCAGCATAACAACATACACACTCAGTTTTATTGAATACTAAGAGAAATCACATTTTGTTTACACCAGAGATTTAAAAGAAGCAGAGCATGAACAAAAAAAAAAAAAAAAAAAAGTGTTTCATGAAAACGTTAGAATTCCAGAAGCTACAGACTGTTACACAGAGCTATTGGTTTTACATAGTACCACTTCTTTATACTGAAGCATCTGACAAACGTGTTGCATTGCATAGGAGACCAAATGCCCCAGTCCAACTATACGATCTCAGAGTTCTTTCCCAGTTTATACATATTCAGTTCAAAGTAGTGAAATAAAAATCACAAGATGTGTTTCAGATGTCTATTATAACATCGTTAATGTGTTTAAATTGTGTATATTTCTGGTTTCCAAGTTCTTCAGAAATAACTTTGCAAAGTTAGGACCATAAAATCTCAAAAACTTAAATCACGTTTTTCCAAGTCAGCTTGCCTTGTCCATTTTATGTGGACATTTTATGAGAAAAAGCTAATAAAGACAAGGCCAAAGAGCCTACAGTGAACTTGTCAAAGCAGTGTGGGAGAATTAATATTAAAAGCAAAATCAGGAAATTTTTAGTTCCCAGAAAAGGCAAGAAACATTGCTGTTTATCATCTGACTGAAGTCATAGTACAAATAGCAGCACACCTCTATTTTCCAGTACTGAAGTACAAAATTAGTACTATACACAAGTTCTGACTAAGCAATAACATTGTGGTCCAAAGGTGAGTGCACTACCGAGAATGTCATCAGGACATGTTCAGAATTTAAGACTAAAGGGCACTGCTGTAACATTTTAAATTACTTTTACCCTTTCAATGACAAAGGCATGTTAAACTGCCAATCCACATTTATAAAGCTACAAATCATAGGAAAATAAAAGCTTTGTCACTAGAGCTGGATTCAGGCCGACTTCCCCAAAACAGGAAATAAAAATGCAAAATAATGTCTATTAGGTTAAACAAATAGCAAGCAATCCTTAGAGTAGGCATGTTTATTTTGCAATAAAACGTGAAGGTAGAGGTGGCTGGAACACTGGTATAAACTAAATACAGGAAAAACAGGAACCAAAGTTGTTTGTACAAGCAAAGACTAATTCTGAATAAATTTCAGACTCAAATATGGACATTACATATGAGATTGTCTTACCTATCTCTGAAGGGACTTGTGTGAATATCTTTCTAGGGGAGGTCATGAGGAACAATGGAATGATAAAGGAAACTTGAGAGGTATAACTGAGGGACACCAGGGATACAAAGGGGATGGTAGGGAGGAAAAAGATATCTGATATCAGAGACTGTCCGGGACAGGCTATCCTACTGAAGCGTCAGGGGAAGCTGAAGCAGAGAGGATGCATTCTCACAGTGTAAAATTTTGCTATTCAGTTTAGCTAACCGAAGGGGTACCTATCTAGATTAGTTTAGGATTTTGAAGGATAAGACCAGGTATGTTTTGAATATCATTTATAAAATGTAAAGCAGAGTAGCACAACTCCAAAAGCTGTCTTGGATCCTGTGTCTGAAATCAATTCTAGCTTTGCAAGATGACAATCTGCAAAGGAAATTCAAACATTTACAAAATTATTCAAGTAATTGCTGAGAGAGTTGTTATAGCTTTAGTTTATTTTGAGCTTCAGTGAATTGAGTATTCTATCTACACTACAATGCAAGCCAGGGTTTGAACTCTGGATCAAGCCTAACCCCTTTTCTGTCTACACACAAATCATGCTGATCCAAGGTCCCAGAAACCCTGGGGGTGGGAGTATATCTACACTGCAATAGAGCACCTGCAGCTGGCCTGTGTCAGCTGACTTGGGCTCAAGCTGCAGGGCTATAAAATTGCAACATAGATATTTTGGCTCAAACTAGAACCCTGTTTTTTGGCCCTTGCGAGGGTGGAGAGTCTCAGTCTGGGCTGCAGTCCAAGTGTCTACACTGCTATTTTTAGCCCAGCAGCCAGTCAGCTAATCTAAGCTCTCAGACTCAATGCTGCAGGTTTTTTAAAATCACAGTGTAGACATCTCATAAAGGTATGGCCACACTGCAGTTAGACTACTCGCAGCTGGCACACGTCAACTGAGTCTGTCTTGTGGGACTTGGGCTGCAGGGTTGTAAAACTGCACTGCAGACATTCGAGCTCAGGCTGGAGCCCAAGCTCTGAGAGCCTATGAGGAGGGAGGGTCCCAGCCTGAACTTCTACACTGCAATTTTACAATCCACTGCCCAAACCCTGAAGGCCTGAAGCAGCTGACATGGGCCAGATATGGCTGTTTAATTGAAACATACACATACTCTCCTGAAGTAGCCAGGGCCTCACTTATTTTAAACAGTTATTTAAACCTAGAGGAAAGAGGCAGTTATAAAAGCTGTTTTAACACAAGTTCTCAAAAGATACCTGTCGCAGAGAATTTTGACAGCCAGAACAGAAACTAAGAGCAATTGCTGCATAAACAGTACAGTGTAGAATCTGAAAGTCAGTTTATAGAATTGCAGTTGTACAACTAGCACAATGGAGTCCTGGTCCTTAACTGGGGCTCCTCAGTGCTACTCCAATACAAATTATATCATTTAAGATAGCAAATCGAGACCTGGGGATGTGGTTAACTTCTGGGATTATTGCTATTACCACTCACTATAGCGTGCTATGTTGCTTCCATCTGGAGTTGTGCACTATGTCTAATTTAAGTGTACAGAATATACAATATTCTCAATGTGATCACATGCTACATGGGGCACTCAGTTGAAAGTTACTGCTTTGCCAACTGTAGAGAGGATATGTAGGGACACATTTTCAGCATAGTGAGAAATATAAGCATTCAGTTTCTTGTGGCAAGAATCATTTTTCCATGCACTTTTCCATGCACAATGCACTTAAATTTATCCATTTACTCAAAGAGTGCTCCTCTGCTTTTGTACTTGGGCATCCGGTAACTTATGCGGTACATTTTAAAAGCCTGTTCTCCAATGATTGTAAAAAGTGAGCGTAACCATAGGATACAAGTACTGATTTTGCATGCCGGCTAAGAAAGTCTTGTACTCTATGTAGCTTGAAAGCTTGTCTTTCACCAACAGAAGTTGGTCCAATAAAATATATTACTTCACCCACCTTGTCTCGGGCAGTTTAGTTTGCCAAAACCCCATCTGCACAAGAAAAGTTTAATTATTCATTGCCCATAACACAAGCTGTCAACTTGCACTTAAGCACTGGGGCACTGACTGATTGGCACATCCAAAGTCACAGTGGAAATTAAAGTTGGCATTTTTGACATCTACAAGGAAACTGAGGAAGGAGGCCAACCACCACACACTAGGCAGAGAGCACAAAGCTGAATATGTATATAGTCTCCCTGAAGTATAGCTTGGGGATCATTTACAAAAAACACTCAGGCAGGTCAGATTTCATTATCAGCCTCAGGTTTCAATCTTGTCCACCCAGGATTTACGTTATGACAAATCAGCACCTTGTCTCAGAGGGAGGGGTGTTTATTTCACTATACTGAATCTACAACAGTTTGTGTTTATGTAGCGACTTGCCTTTTGAAGGTTCCCAAAACACACCACTCAGCTGCCCCAGCACTGCCCATATTTTAGCAAACTGAAATCATACAATAGTGGTGTAGGAAAGCCCATTTAGCCAAGGACATTAAGGCTATGGGCTGGTCTTCACTACCTGGAAGATCCATGCTGCTGAAATTGATGCAGCAGCTGTCAATTTAGCTGGTCTAGTGAAGACCTGCTAAATTGACAGCAGAGCGCTCTCTAGTCCCGTGGTCTCCAAAGTGGGGTGCGCGCACCGCAGGGGGTACGCAAGACCATCCCTGAGGATGCGTGGCAGGAGGAGCACCGCCGAAGGAGCACTGCCGGCACGGCAGCATACCACTCCTGGACCTCTGATTCTTTGGGTGGCACACCGGCGGCAGCTGGGCTCTTCCCTGCTCCATCTTCGGCAGCACGCCGGCAGTAGTTGCTCTTTTTTTTTTTTTTTTTGCTTCCCTAGAGCTGGTCCTGGGGGTGCGCAATCCAAAAAGTTAGGAGACCACTGCTCTAGTCGACCCCAGTATTCCAGCTCTCTGAGAAGAGCAAGGGAAATCAACCGGAGAGCGTCTCCCATCAATGCAGTGCAGACACCAGAGTAAGTCGACCTAAGCTACGTCGACTCCAGCTACATTATTCACATAGCTGGAGTAGCATAACTTAAGTAGACTTACCCCAGTAGTGAACCCCAGCTATGCCACCTGTAACACTGTAGTGCAGACACTACAACACCAGAAGGGTTTTTTTTTTGTTGCAATAGTAAATCCACCTCCTTGAGAGGCAGCAGCTAAGTCAATGGAAGAATTCTTCCATCATGCTAATAGTGCCTATACTAGAGTTTAGGTTGTCTTAACTACATTTCTCAGAGGTGTTAGTTTTTCATGCTCCTGAACGCCATAGCTAGGTCAATGTAATTTTTAGGTGTACATCAGAACTCAGACAAATCCTCCAGTCTTCAGAAGAGGCCCAGGGTACTATGTGTTTTTAAAAGATCAGCATGGAACAGACATTTTTAACATCTCTTCCTAAAGCCCATATAGAACAAACTGCATGGATTTCAATTTCGCAACCTCGAAAGGATGAAAGAGTTGACTATCAGGACTTGAATAAAAGTCCACATACCAAACCTAGTGATTTGGTTACTAAATCAACCTTTCTATCCAGAGCACAATATAAGTACTCATTTTGGGTACAAAAAGTTGTCAACCACCTTTTTTGGACAACCAAATTTAACACACATTGTTTTTGGACAAGATTTAGGGCTTGTTGACACTATCGCTTAAGTTGATGTAACTTATGTCACTCAGAGGTGTGAAAAAGCCACCCTCAAGTGACACAAGTTACATCGACTTAAAGCGGTGTCTACACCATGCAATGTTGCCGGGAGACGCTCTCCCACAAACATAACTTCCACCTCTTGTTGAGGTGGAGTAATGACGTCCAGCTGTGCCAACGAAGCACGATAGTAAAGACAAGCCCTTAGATATGCAACTCCAGGTTAATTGCCTTTCCCCCTTCGACCATTCCCCTACTCATTTACCATCCAGAATATTTAAATGAGCAAGTTAAGATCACAATGATCTAAAAACAATATTGCTGGATGCCACTGTTTCTCCACTTAATACGATGGCACCTATGTACAGAGTTCTTTCCATAACACTACATAGAAAAAAATATATATGGCAAGAGGGAGCAGATAAAGGGGATGGAGGAAAAAGAATATCTGTAGAACTAACAATATGAATGCCAAATATCAACTCAGTCATTTTGCTTGCATGTTATATAATTCCTTTCCCTCGGTTTTGTGTGTTTAGACCAGTGGTGGTCAAACTGCAGCCCACAGGCAGCCCATCAGGGTAATCCACTGGCGGGCCACTAGACTGTTTGTTTACATTTGCACGGCCGCCCGCAGCTCCTAGTGGCTGTGCAAATGTAAACAGTCTAGTGGCCCGCTAGTGGATTACCCTGATGGGCTCCGTGCGGGCTGCAGGTTGACCACCACTGGTCTAAACACACAAAATAGATCGCCGTTCCTGGCGGGAAGAAGCCTTCTGGTCAATTAAAGATTACCAAAGAGTTTCAGTCAATTATGACGACAGGATAAACAGCGTTCTAGGGTCTTGACAGTGAGAAATTAAACTATCATCAAGGCTGAGTCAGGAACTCTCCAATATATGGGACAGACTGATCTCACTTCTGGAATTTGTGATTGTGCAATGAAGAATTGATGTAAAAATTGGAAAGAGATAGAGGATAAAATGGGCAACAGCAGCATGCAAGGATTGGTTTACATACTATACATACAAAACTGAGGCCATAGGTCACACTGTGACTTTGCAGAATGGAAAGCTAATTGCTGTAGTAAAATCAAACTAAACATTAGCCATGTCAGTCTGAAATCTCTAAAATGTAGTTTTGTAGACAATATGTACAAGTCACTCTTTCTGGCAAGTATACTGAGCAATTCTACTTAGATATATAGGAAAAAGATAAACATAGGGTGGAAGTATAGCAATGGAGAGAGAGACAGAACAGATGAAAATGAAGGAAGATACATTGTGATTAGTTGAGAGAACGATCTGACATTAAGGATAATAAAAAAGGATAGAACAGAAGCAAATTATTTTTTAAAATGCAAAAAGATAAGAAATTTAGTTGACTTAACAATATGGTACATAACACCTAGTTTTAAATCAAACTTAATCTGGACTACACCTATGAAAAGGCATCAATAGTTGAAAGTTGGGCCAGACCACAAGAATTACTTAAATATAGTGAGATGAAAGCTTTCATATTTTCTATTCTGACCTCTAAATCTTATTGGGAAAGTGATTTGTTGTAAATTAGTTGACTGCTCATTTTTAGAAATAAAAGAGGGTCTTTGTAACATTAACAGCAAAGCCCAAGCAAAGTGTGTTTTTAATAGAAGTCTACTGTTTAAAATCAGTTGCCTATGTGTTCTGTTAAATAATTCATAATCCTCCTCTTTGGAATCCCTGCTGCTCTACCGAGGTGGACACAAGTCTCATTTTGGACTGTCATGTTTCATTTTGTGTTTCACCAACTCTTAATAGGGTTGCCAACTTTCTAACCACAGAAAACTGAACATCCTTGCCCCACCCCTGCCCCGAGGCCTGCCCCTTCTCTGAGGCCTCTCTCTCCATCTCTCGTTCTCCTCCACACTCACTCGCTCGCTCATTTTCACTGGGCTGGGCCAATGGCTTGGAGAGCTAGAGGGGGTGAAGGCTCCGGCGTGGGGCCAGAAATGAGAGGTTCAGGGTGTGGGAGGGGGCTCTGGACCGAGGCAGGAGGTTGGGGTGCAAAAGGGGGAGAGGGCTCTGGCTGGGAATGCAGGCTCTGCGGTGGGGCCAGGGATGGGGGAATTGTGGTGCAGAAGGGGCTCCAGGCCAGGGCTGAGGGTTTCAGAGTGTGTGAGGGGCTCTGGACTGGAGCAGGGGGTTGGGGTGCAGGAGGGGATGAGGGCTCTAGCTGCAGGCGTAGGCTCTGGGGTGGGGCCGAGGATGAGGAGTTTGGGGTGCAGAAGGTGGCTCTGGGCTGGGGATTGAGGTGCAGGAGTGTGTGAGGGGTGAAGACTGTGGGCGGTGCTTACCTCAGGCAGCTCCCAGGAATTGGCTGGCATGTCTCTCAGGTTCCGAGGCAGAGGCATGGCCAGGAGGCTTTGCACACAACCGCTGCTTAAAGGCAAAGCCCCCACAGCTCCCAGTGGCCGCAGTTCCTGACCAATGGGAGCTGCGGAGCCAGTGCTCAGGGCAGGGGCAGTGCATGGAGCCCCCATGCATAGGGACCAGAAGGATATGTTGCTATTTCCTGGGAGCCACACAGAGCTGGGTAGGGAGCCTGCCAACCGGACTTTTAATGGCCCAGTCAGTGGTGCTGACTGGGGTCATCAGGTTCCCTTTTTGACCGGGTGTTCCGGTCAAAAACCGGACACCTGGAAACCCTAACTCTTAATCAAGTGGGATTTTTGATACGGTGTAGTGATTACATGACCGATTATCTTTGAATTTTACTCAGCTAAAGTTGTTGAACTGTTAATGGATTACCATAAATATAACTGCAAATCTACTTTATTCCAAGATTTAACACCAATATCCCACGGTATCATGCAATTATTGTTAGAACTATCCCAACATAAAAAGCCTAATGCAGTTCTTGGAAAATTTTAATCATATAAACTCCCCTGCACTGACAACAAAAGCTACCTTGGTAAGCTGCTTACTTGAATTCAGAGAAGTTAGACAGGAAAAACCGCCTTCAACTTCTCATTTTGCATTCTCACCCTTTAACAGACATACCAATTTACCAAAAAACCTGCAGATCTCTTGTTAAGAAATGTTCACTGTATTGCCACACCTGTCCTACTAAGCTGCTTTAAACAATGTTCTACTGGACAACAGAAGTACTACAACATTAAGGACAATTCCATGAGACTGTACTTCTGAAAGCAACTTCATTCACTCCACCTCCTACAACAGTTTAATACAAACTTGGTTACTTTTTTTGCAATCTGATACTTAGCCTTATTTCTTTTGCCACCAAATACACAATATGACCAATAACTGGTTAAATGTATCTACACATTTCTAAATACATTTAGGTCAAAGATATATAAATTACTCCTTAGTTTGAAAAACTACTAATGTCAGCTTGATTTAATCCCAAATGCCTGTAAAAATAGGATTTTTATGGGAGAAACTTTAAACATCTTTATTTCAATTACAATAGTCCAAAGTTGTGTTAGCACTCAGCCAGAAAGCGAGTGTCTAGTCTATTTTCTTTGCCAAAGTGTAACGCAGACACACATTCGTGGTTGAAAATAGTTATTAGTAAAAGAATTTCAGAAGTCCAGTACAGCACATTCAAGTATGCTGGCAATAGCTAATTTTTGGCCTAAAAATACTAATTTTAAGCTCCTATTGTAACATGACTTTGAATTTGTATTTATCTCTCTCCCCAACACCTCATGTGGCTACACAAATTAGCACTATGAATCACAGGAGGCACACCATAATATTACTGTCTTAAAACATGGGCTACTTAAACTGTTTGGGTGGTTGTAAGAGTCCGCCAGGCCAGCCATGATGTTCAGAGTTTGGTCCAGCAAACATGGTATTACTACATATTAGGCTATCCTTCAGGATGTGGTATTTGTCAGTGTTACAATACAAATGTGTCATGGCATAACATAAGATGGCTGGCCAGGAATCACCCTGTGCACAGGAAGTCCAAACTCTGAATGCAGAGACAAGTTCAGGTTCTGCAAACCTTGACAGGTTAACAGGAAAAGGGGTAATTTCTATGGATTTCCCATTTAAAAACTACTGTATGGGAAGTAAATATTCACCCTCTTACACCCCTCGTCACCACCTTCTGGCAAATATGAAGCTTTCAATCCCTACAGCTTGTTTAGCATGTAAGGGCTTGTCAACACTAGCACTTTACAGCGCTACAACATTCTCGCTCAGGGGTATGAAAAAACACCCCCAAGCGCTGCAAGTTTCAGCACTGTAAAGTGCCAGTGTAGACAGTGCTCCCAGCGCTGGGAGCTATTCCCCTTGTGGAGGTGGTTTTTTTAGAGCACTGGGAGAGCTCTGCACTTTAACATTGCTAGTGAAGACGCGCTCTTAAGTTCAAGGCTTCAGTTATTTGACAAAGATCCTCAAGTAGTTGCCTGAAGCAGTCTTAAAGGGGTGGGGGAAAGAAATTAGGTTTTAACTCGTTTCTTCATGATGAATAAAACCTTTTTAAAAAAGTTCTCTGTATGTAACATTAAAAGTTCATGTCTTGTTTACCTCATTTTACCAGAAAGATTATGAACAGCTAGAGAACTAGGAGTATAATAAGAAAGTGAAGCCTGATTGAGGGAGGAAAATGCTTTTCTTTTAGACTGTTTAAAGCATGGTTTTTGCTAATCCCTATTTAACTCAAAAGCCCTATGAACACAGTTGAAATAAGAGATCACCTCTCCCCCACCCTTCAATTAAGAGTTGAGAGGTTACCACGCATATCTGAGGGTACGTCTACACTGAGTTGAGCTGGAATTTATACCTCCAAGGAGACACACTCATGCTAGCTCAATAAGAACAGAATATAGCCTCAGCCGCACAAGGAGTTAGCTGCCTGAGTACGTACTGGGGTCTTGGATGGGTACATAGTCAGGGTGGCTAGTCCCTCCCACTGCTCATGCTGCTATACACTATTTTTAGCACACCAGGGGTATGTCTCTTTGAGCTGCAGTTTACCCCCTCTGCTCATAGTGTACACACACCCTCACATACAAGAAAATCAGGGAAGAAGCACCTAACATTTCTGATATTTCTAAAGTAAAAAAAACAAGCAGGAAAAAAAAACAACCCACGTTATGTTGAAGAAACTTTTCAAGCCTCTGTTATATACATCTTAATGCAGCTAAAATGAGCCAAAGCTATTTTTTATTGCTTTACAGGTCATTTTATTGATTGATTATACTGTAAAAAAAAAGTTGTGTGAAAACAGTCAACCTCTTCCTCAGCAAAATGCCAGACCATGGGAAGCCAAGGATATCTACTTGAAGTCCCTGTTCTTATGTATGAGCTCGGTACCTCCAGTATCCTATCCCTAATCCACCTGCTGGCAGCATAGCACCAACAACCAAAGCTGCCCCTTGGATCCCCACTTAGGCCCCGTCTTCACTAGGAAAATAGGTGGTAGCTAACATGGTAAAAATTCTAGTATGGACAAGGCAGTTTTTACAAATATATTAATACTACATCACTTTTCCTAGTTTGGACAACCTTAAAGCAGTATCCTCACCATGAAGGGAGTTCCATAGGAAATACAATACAGCCTCAAATTGTATTATCTTTCCCAAGTAGTTTACACAGGGCTGAAGGGGGGCGGGCAGCAATGTGCTTCATCTACACCCATGCTCAGTGCAGGGCCACCCAATCACTACTCCATGGAGTGACTTCAGCAGGTAGGTGGGAGGAAGAATGGGTCCATGAGGTCACCGATGCCTTTGCCCTCTTTTCCATGAATGGATGAAGAAAGCATGATCTAGCCCTAAGTGTCTGTTAGGAGTTTAATCTTAAAAGAGAATGTAAACTTCACTTACATCAGATGTGTAAATTTCCATCTTGACGTAAGTAGAATGTACATGAATCTCCAAACACAGAATATACACTCTTCAGTGTGTAGAAGACTTGTCTGTGTAAGATAATGTTTTACTAGTATAAATTGCTGGAATAACTAGCAAATCTATGCAGATTTCTTATCTACAATTCTGAATACAGGCAAGAATACCTGCTGTATCTTGATACAGAAGTTCTCCAGCCATGCCAGCAAAGTGGTACGTTTATCCTTTAGGGCCAATCAGAATTATATACGTGAGGTGAAAACTTGAACAAGTCACTTCTGAAAGTTTAATGCATCAGGAAAATTACTGGTCCCATCTTTACTAGCTAGGTAGATCATATACAAGAAAAAGTAAAGAATGGTTGCTTCAACCACTGACTGGTTTGAAATAAGAAACTGGAAAAGACTGCTGAAAATGTCAGCTAAATAAAAGCATCATTCTGCATAATTAGTATTTATTATTACACAAATATGTATGATTTTGATAGCGTACATTAAATATACATACATATAATACATGCTTAGTTTGCACAAGTATAAGCCTGTCTTATTTTTTCTTTTTGCTTTCATTTGAAACATGAACTCTGGTCACTCAATTAAGTCCTAACTTCAGTTGAAAGATATCTGTGATACTATGCACTTAGTCAACTTTTGTCTAAGTACTCCCTTTCTCCTCTAATTAGGGAGTAGCCATTTAAATAAGAGGCATCTGGCCCAAAGGCAGTTAGAATGGCCAGCAGAGCTACTGATGAATATTAAAAACAATTCCATAGTTTAATGGTCATGCACTTCGTAATAATACTTACTAGTAGTAAAACACATTCCCAAAAAAAATTTAGAAAGTGAATGAAATTATGCTATAATAAAATCAGAATATGTAATAAGTGTGCGTAAGCCTATAAAATACTGAACCAAGTCTGAGATGCCACTGTATTAGGATGTACTTAGACAAAAATGAAACCAATTTATAATCCTTTTTTTTTTTTAAAAAAAAGAAAATTAACTAACGGAAAATTGAAAATGTGTGAAGCGTACTATGTTGACCATGTCTAACTACCTTGTGAAATGCTCTGCGTGGTCAATTGGAAAATCCTGGTTTGATTTTCATGTCTGTTCTTGTATTCCCCAAACTTCCAGGTACTGCCACATCTTAGCTATTTGTAATGCATCCATCAACTTGGTATTTAAGCATTAAAGTTAATCAATGTCAGAGAACATAACATAGTATTTCTTTGATCCCATGGATCAGGTGTGTATGAATACAACTGTGTGTGCATGCACACATGCATATACAGACACTTTTGTGAAGGGGGGGGAAATTAGGGAAGGCTTTAAAAAAAAAAAAAAAAAAAAAGAATGCCTTGCATTTGAACCAAATACCCAGACTTGGGCACTATCTGATCTCTCTGTCTAGGAATAAAAAGGGATGACAGTAAACACTTTGCAATACTCAACAGAAACTCTCTCCATAATACTAATTTATAGCATGTTCCAAGCCTGAAGACCCTTGGGACACTGAGAAAAGGTTTTACTAAAAACTCATCCCTAAATATGAAAGCCAAAAGGAAAAAAAAAAAAATGGTGTAGAAACTGAAGATAACCCTCACCCCGCTCCCAAACAAGTAACCACCACACTATGCTCAATACATATGATTCAGGGTGGTATGGTATTGATTAGTTTTGAAGGAAGCTCCATCTTCAGCTGGAAGGACAGCGGCTGCAACACACACAAGAGGAATTTATTTCCTCCCCCGGCCCCTTTTGTTTTTGTTTTGTTTTTTTAAAATCAGAGCTCTGACGGTCCTTGATATTCTGGGAAGTTGCATTAAGAGAAGGGGGGCGGAGGGAGGACTTACAACACATTAAATCTAGCTTTTAAACCTCTTTGCATACACTGTTCCAAATACACCAAAATCTATACAAAGTGTTCTTCTCCTTTTTAAGTAAAACACAAAAAATAAATAGCATCAATCTTAAGTGATATAATCATGGACATGACTTAAAACAAAGGCAGATGACTTGAAACAAATGTTATCATTGTATAATCTAGTAGCAACTGTCACATTCAGTTAATTCAAATCTCCTCAGAACCAGAGAAGTTAGAGTTAAAAATAAAGCTCTTTTGGAGTTACACAACATTATAGAAAACAGCAGCATGATCCTCAATTTTTTTTTAAACAATTAACACAACGAGGTAAGATATTGTTGTACAACTTGACTTTTTTCAAATAAAAATACCAAACTTTAAACTAGCAATAAATGATAAAAGAAACTCAATCAAGTTTGCATCTCTCAACAGCTTATTTCCTGCCCAAAGAGCCCTTTTGTTCTGCTTCCCCGCATACATTTTAATATTCTGCCAGCACTGGAAAACAAAACAATCACGAAATTTGGCACACACATAAGCATAAGTGCCTTAAAAGGGTAAAATGAAGAAATACAACAAGATTAGAACAAAAAAAAAATCCTACCAAGAAAATCTTCACAATTTTCTGTTTGCTTCAACCCAGATTAACTTCACTGGAAGCTGTACTCCTGAGCAACCTAACCTGAACAGAAAGCCCCACCTTCTTCAGTTCTAGTGGCTGAAATGGAAAAAACTCCACCCTTTCAGTAAAACTAATCTCTCTCATTGGTAAAACTTAATATCCATTATTTAAAGAACTTTTCCTTGCTAGCAGGTTAGGTTAAGCTGGTTAAAACACCCTGGACAAGCTGGTTTCTTAAAGAAACAGCACACAAGCCTTTAGTTGTGCTAAACTACAGCATTTTATTACATTTTGACCAGCTTGATACCAATTAACATTTCATAAAACTGAACAATGAAAGCCTAGACTTTGCCACTCCAAATCTTGAACACAGAACTCAAAACCATATGGATTCATAGGGTTTTATCTAGAAACATAAAAGTGATGTTAAAGAATACATACTTTCAACATATCTGATCAGTCTATTAAATTACTAGATGTACTGTAAAACTTCATGAAGTGAAATTGAAAGAATTCTATCTATATAAAGCTTTGCTGCTTGCTTTTTAATATAGGATAAAATTTAATTCAAGCTTCAGGAACAAATTTACTATTTAAAAATCACAGAATAAACTAACTGAAAAATTAGGCACATTATACGCAACTTTCAAGGTATAATTTAGTAGTCTAAACTTGAAAATATGAATAGTCAGTCACTTGTTTAAACCTGCTTTCTTCTGCTAATTTAAGACATGACTCAGCAAAAGTGTTTCCATAGTGTGAAAGCCAATATCTAGATCTTACCAGGGTCTATGAATGTTTCTGTGTCAGACAGTCCATGGTTTTAATTTTTTGCTAATCCAATTTTTAACAGTATTTTAAAGCTATTTTTAAAAAGAATTCTAATAATTAGATTATGACTAAATATTCCATTAATCTGATCTTTATGCTTCATAACTGTATAATACAATACTATCAGTTTGAATTATCAAGATCTAGGCATCATTGAAAAAAAAAAAAAAATCTGAACAGTTCCCTCTCCACCTGCCAGAAAAGTCTACCTTACTGACAAGCCTGACATTCAGGGGGAAAAAGTTACACAGAATAAAGAGGCATCTCACATCATGTCTCACAAATGCACAGATCACTTCAGGAAGACCTCTCCCTGACTCCGCCCAAAATGTTGTAATCTGGAGACTGACAGATGAACAGGATACCTCCCCCTCTTAGTGCCACCACAGTTTGCCCAGTTAGTGTTGTATTACATGCAAAATTTTCATGGGTTTAATATTTGATCAGTTTCAAACTATATCCAGGATGGTACAAGCTGTGAATTATCTGCACATTTGTACTTTTTGTCGTGGTTTTTGTTTGTTTGTTTGGGGGGGGTGGGGAGGGTATTTTGTTTTTTTTAATACAAGGGAAAAGTTAGAGGGAGAGAGAGAGGAGGAGGAGGAGGAAACAGGGATCTCCAGGGAGAACAGTCAATTCCCAGCCCTCTTTCACCCCTCTTTCCTCAAGATTCCATTGCAGCCTCTTTCCTTCTGAAATAATTAAGGTCTAGGCTATACTGCAAAATGGATGCCAATTTCAACAGTGTTGAGGGATAACTGTTTTAAATAGGGTCTCCAAGATTCTATTTGTAGAGCAATGGGCCCTTCTAAACTATTTTGCTATTATAGATGAAAAGTCCAAGATAATTTAGTCATAGCAAAATACTATATTATTACCCACATTCAAGAGTAATATTTACAACAAAATACTAGGCTGCATTTTAATGCATGCACCACTTTCTAAAAAAAGCTTCTTTAAAAAAAAAATCCTACTTAACCACTAACTAAGGCTCTACATCTGCACAATGTATTACAGTGTCCAATATACTAACTGAAAAAGTCAATTCAGAGGCCTAATCCCAAGATGTTTTGTGAGGATTCTGTATTTTGAATGCACAGAACATTAAGAATAAAGTTACTCAGATCCTCTTCATACAGTTTCATAGCTGTATTGCAAAAGACAGCATTAAATCATAAAAGTGCAAGGCAATCTAAGCAATTGATGGCAAGAACATAGTTTAGGCAAATAAAGCAACATGACTAAGAATTGTAAAGGGTCACAACGATACCTAGGACAAACTTCTAACTTTCAGTTTGGAGTTCATGAAGTTGCACGTCTGTGAGAACAATAGCTGCAGTCACAAAAATCTTACAATCAAAACCACCCTACTCTGGAAAGGCAACATCTTCTGCCCTAAAAACAAGTTTTGTCGCTTACACAATATAAGGTTGTATATATTTACATAGTACCTTTCCTCCTGAAGAATCCCCGAGTGCTTTAAAAATCCATACCTATCCATCACCACAGAAATGCAGCCACCATCAGGCGATTTGCAACATCCAAACAAATAGCACACTGCATGTAGTGAAAGGGGAGAAAATTTTGTCCAAGGATACCCTACTTTTACTAAAAAAGAAAGGGAGTACTTGTGGCACCTTAGAGACTAACAAATTTATTTGAGCATAAGCTTACTAAGTGGGCCAGGGAATAGTCTGCTGCCCTTGTGAAGTAAACCGACACCCCCCCCCCCCAAATCAGAGAAGTGAGATAAAGACACAACTGGCTTGGATTCTTATCTATTACATATAAAAGTTAATGTGTGAATACAGCTGAATTTAGGGGTTAGAAATCCAGGTTGGAATTTTGTTGCTCAAATCCCTGTCCTGCCTCAAAGACTACCACAATCAGAACTGTTGAAAATGAGCATGAAGGACACCAATTTCATAGGTTTAATTTCTGCACACATCCTATGTTCGTCTGGATCAGAGAGTCTGAAGAAATTCACTGTATTTCAAACTCAGAAGGGAAGTTAAGCCTCTGCTGCTCTTGTAACATTGTCAGAGACAGCAGAAACTGGTGTGATCATTGCAGTTGCAATCTGCTACTTAATTAGGGAAGCTCTGAGCATGAGCAGCCTTGAAGACAAATTCAAATTTTAGCTGCTACTGTAACTTGCACTGGGGACAGGAGTAAGAAAAGAAGGTGCCTAAGTCTCATTTGATTATTTTAATTGTAGAAAACCCAGAAGTCTATTTCTGCTGCAATATTAAGATACATAAAAGATACAGCAAGTTAGTAAGACTAGATAGTTCAGGAAAAGAAGAACTGAGCCTGTTATATTTAAGTCTCCAGTTCAAACGGAACAGAATGGTAGTGATCAAAAGTTTTCATCTGATGGCTGTTCAGTGATCTATGTAAAAACTTGTCAATCATAGTCCAGGTCCCTATGGACATGTGTGAATCACAAAAGCCTGCCAAAAATTGGTACCATTTCCTAAGACTCCTTCACAAACACATAACACTTACCTCTAGGTTTCTACAGGTTAATAAATGGCAAAGCAACATAGAGAACTACAGCTTTCATGTGCTGTACCTGCACTGTGGAAAAAGATCTTCAGCCTCCAGGGCTGTCAATATGCCAGTACTATTATGGGGTTCATTCTTGGGTGTGGTTTTTTAAGAAATGCAGCTCTAACTTTTAACCTGTTTTCCACTGTTTACTACTACCATAACTTAAAATTAAAAGGCAGATACTTAATTTTCCCACCCCAGGCAAATTTCAAAATTTATGAATATTTACACAAACAGTAATTATGCTTTTGAAGTTACTATATACAAAAAGTTTACTATTCTTTATCATTTTGAAAATAGTATACCTATTGATCACTAGATTATTCTATAAAAATAGCCACTCTCTCAACAGATGACTTATATGTACACTAGTGCTACGACTACATGAACATACAAATAATTGTTTCAAAAGTATATTACAAACACTATTCTGTTCACTTTCTTATACCATGGTGATGGGCATAGTATCTGGGCATCATCCTCAAAAGAGAGAGTCATTTACATCACTGATGTGTTCTATTTATACCTGCTCCTCCATGAGTTAGTTGCATGAGATTGCATTTTGCAGATATGCTAGTAGGTTATGAGAAGCTGTGTGGAAAGATCAAAGAATGGAGATTTGCATTTTGAGCTGAAAGTTTTGAAGTTAGTGTTCATCCTTTGATTCTGTGGGTGTGAATTCCACCACCAAGAACAAACTCTCCCCTGTGCAGATGAGCTTCTCCTTAGTGATATACAATTCCATTATTCAAAAGGAGCAAAACCATCAATGGCAGTCAAGTGTCTGGATGCTTAAGCAGTATTTCAAGTATTTTAGGGTAAACTCAGAGGATTAGGACCAAGACCTTGAAGCTGACTATTTGTTCAACAGGAAGCCAGCAGAATGAGCAGTATATAGATGTGTTCTTGGTAACCTCACAGTCTAGTGCTTTTCTTGATGCTTTCAACCCAAGATATATTGCAATGCTACAATCAAGTCTGGAAATAACAAAAGTGCACATGACCAAGTCCAGCCCTTAGATGCCTGGCTAGCCATAGAAGGTCAAATGTGTTTTTGTGACTGATGCTATAAGAAAGTCTGACAAAATATCCTGAAAGACCCTATACATTAAATACCCTGAAGTCTCCAATAGTCCAAAATTGTCAGCGTGACAGAAAGCACCTCACAGTGCTTCCTTCTGCCTAGAAGCATAAAACAGGACAGAGTAGCTTCAGACAGTTCCAAACCCAGATGCTGGGTTACAGAAAGATTTCACAAAGGATAAACAGTTGAGTATTGGCTACATCTTTCTGACAACGGTAGCTTCAAGAAGTCTCAATCACTCCCAAGGGTTATGATATTCAATAAGACCAGGAAAGATAGTGACTATTATAGAACTATATAGGTGAAAGCTCTGGTGGTAGATATCATACATCATGCCTTTCGGCTACAGCCCCTGTGGAAGGATTCAGACCATTCCCTTGACATCAGCCATCTTGCTCAGGTGGAACAGCAGTATCCTACAGTATGGTTGACCATGCTGAATTCAATGGCCTAAGAATATGTATGTACAGTATCAATGTATGCCCTTTTCTCTAAACTGAAATAAGCGTGTCCAGTAAGCCTATACAGAACAAGCCAAAATTTGTTCAACACCTGATTCAGAAAGGCTACTCAAGATCCAGGTGCATATAAAACTTTATCCCAATTAGCTGCCAAGTGTACTTACGATTCTTTAAAGAGAAGAGATTAATATAGTTGCTACAAAAAAGCACACATTTTCACAGGAACAGGAGGTACCCTAATCAGTAACCATAGTAACTTCTCAATAGCTTGTGTTAATATTTCTGTCCTCTACTGATAACTTACCACTCTTTTTAAAGTTATTTGTATGGGGTTTTGTGGAGACAGTTTGAGTTTAAGGTAGTCAGATGTTGAATTTATGAACATCGTAAGTTCTTATATTTTCTAATATACACCATTTGAGTTATGAGAGCAAAACTATGACAAACTAGAAGCCACTTTCCATATGTATAATATACCAAACCAATTGCTTAAGACGACAAAAAATAATACAAAGGGACCTGAAGACAAATACATGCAGGAAATAGTTTGGGATTTCTCAAAGAAAAAAAAAAAGTAATGAAAGTTGGAGGGAAAAAAAAATCACAACTATTCAGTGGTGAAGGAGACACCTGAAAAGCTGTCACACCAAAAGTGATAGAGGGGCAGTAGTGAATATCAAATCTGATATAAGCTTGCAGTGATATATAGCAAAAAAACCAAACACTATACACACACCACACAATGATACTTTGGGCAGAACAAAAAGGCATATTATGACTAGATCAGGGGTTCTCAAACTGTAGGTCGGGACCCCAAAGTGGGTCATGAGCCCATTTTAATGGGGTCACAAGGGTTGGCTTAAGACCTGCTGGGGCCCAGGGCCGAAGCCGAAGCCTGAGCTCCACAGCCAGTAGCCAAAGCCCAAGCCCTGTGTGGCAGAGCTCAGGTTACAGGGCCACTGGCTGGGGCTGAAGCTCATGGGCTTCAGCTTTGGCTCCCTGCCAAGGGCAGCAGGGCTCAGGCTTTGGCCCCACGCCCCTCCCCCCACCCACATGGGGCAGTAGGGCTCAGGCAGGCTCAGGCTTCTCCCCCTCCCCAGGATTGTGTAGTAATTTTTGTAGTCAGAAGGGGGTCACAGTCCAATGAAGTTTGAGAACCCCTGGACTAGATAGAAGGGGACCATCCCCTTCTTTAGGACACATTGGAGACCATTTCTAGTGCAAAGTACATTTCTATGTACCTCAATACCAGAAAGGTATCAATAGATTAGAGAGAATTCAAAGAGCAGCAATAAAAATCATCAAGGAGCATGAAGGAAATGGTTAAGAAATTAAAGAAAGTTTAGGACTAGATACATACAACTCTGCTGATCATCTAAGGGAATGAGATTATGATTAATCATCTACAATTCAAAGAGAGAGTGTAAACACACAGAGAAAGGAATTATTTAAGGTTGAACCAAAAGGATACAACAAGGAATAACTGGATGAAACAGAGAGGACTGAATTTCAGTTTTAAAGGTCAAGGCTACAAAATTAGGGATATATACTACCCTCAATACACTAAATGTTAATAGAAGTTTGACAATAATTGAAAGTAGATTATATACCCGCAGCAGAATGGAAAAAAACCCACCAGCTAATTTCTCTACCCACTCCCCCAAAGCCTTTTGGGCACAGATTTCAGTCACAGAACAAGTGCAGACAAAGAGTCAGGGAAAGCAGCGCAACTGTGCGAGACATATCTAGTAGTACACGCTTATAAACCCTGGGAAAAAGAGGTGCAGCCACTTCTGCCATTACATAAATACATTTGCTGCATGCTTGTGTTAAAAAAAAAAAAAAAAAAAAGATCAGTGAGAAGTCATTCTTTCAGAGTTAACAACCAACTGAGACAAAAGGGGATGCTCACACCACTCAAACCTAGCATTTCAGGCTTTTCAGAGACTGGAAAGAGAGCACTGCATCAAGGTTACATTTGAAAGGTTATTTTCACAATTGTAAGGACTAGAAAAAATGCAATATTTTAAAATGAAATCCTAAGTCAATCATACACACTGGTTCGACTAGGAGCTTAGTACCACAATTTAGGTTGTTCAGAAAGCAAAATTCATCCACATGCCCCCAAACAGCCAGGTGTTCTGGACTGAAGCCATCCTAGTAGTAAATATTTATATTCTAGTACTGTCCTAAGGCCCTAACCCCCCCCTCCCCCATAAAGTGCTGGTTGCTGTATAAAAACCACAGGCATACAAACTCAATCCTTACCCTTACAAGAGAAGCAGCAGTGCCTATGTTTACATAGCAATAGAGCTGGTTGAAAAAACAATTTATGAAAATTCTCTCAAAAATAATTTTGGATTGGTTAAATAAATCAAGACGCTCTATTCTGACCACCTCTATATAACCTTTTGTTCAGAAAGATCACATAACACTCAACAAAAGAGAGGAATCACATCACCTCTGAAATTCAGCCATCCCTACAGTAGAAGCCAACATACCTGCAAACAAGTTTAGTAACAACAAGGGAAGGGGAACTGTCACTGAAGGACACTAGTAGAAATTCTACTCTAAAAGTGGTAATTCTTCGACAAAAAAAACTTCAAAAACAGACGAACGTGAAACTTCAGAACTGGAATTAATTTGCAAACTGGACACCGTCACATTAGGTCTGAATAAAGACTGGGAGTGGTTGGGTCGTTACAAAACCTAAACCTAATTTTCCCCATACTAAATTTCACCCTACTTTTACTCACACCTTCTTGTCAACTGTTTGAAATGGGCCTCTCTCATTACCACTACAAAATTTATTATTTTTCCTCCGTTGGTATCCTGCTCTTAATGGAATTGTCTTGTTAGACTGACCATCTTTTTACGTATTTATACCCGCTCCTGTATTTTCCACTCCATGCATGTGATGAAGTGGGTTCTAGCCCACAAAAGTTTATGCCCAAATAAATTTGTTAGTCTCTAAGGTGCCACAAGGACTCCTCATTGTTTTTACCCTTATAAAGTTGCCCTTGGCTTTTCATGCTGTTAGTGTTGGGGGTGATGGGGGGAAGAAGAAAACTCAAAAAAGGGAGAAACCACCAATGAAATACAACACACAGGGTGGAACTCAATTTTGATTCCTTCAACCCTCTGTATCTGACAAGCTGAGTCCAAGCCCCATGTATCCCCCCCCACCCCAAAAATTACAGGGAGTACTAGAGATTGAGCCACCAGCCAGATGCGCCTTCCTGGACGCTCACCTGACTCATCCACACAAACACCCAAGGACTGGGGTGCGGGAAACAGCAGCTTCCTTGGGCGAGACTCACTCCCTATGTTTGTGTGTGGGAGGGGTGCGCCCCACCTGCCCCGTACTCCCCTATGGGGGGGCTCCTTAGCCACCCCCTCGCCTCCCTTTACTCTTCTCGAGGTCCCCTTGCTGTGGGGCCACGCTCACCCCTCCTGGCCCCTCTCCCCGCTCCAGGGCCCCCCCCCCGCGCTGCGGTCAGGGGGCCCCCCCTCACTCCGGCCTCCCCCCGCGCTGCGGTCAGGGGGCCCCCCCTCACTCCGGCCCCCCCCCGCGCTGCGGTCAGGGGGCCCCCCCTCACTCCGGGCCCCCCCCCGCGCTGCGGTCAGGGGGCCCCCCCTCACTCCGGGCCCCCCCCCGCGCTGCGGTCAGGGGGCCCCCCCTCACTCCGGGCCCCCCCCCCGCGCTGCGGTCAGGGGGCCCCCCCTCACTCCGGGCCCCCCCCCCGCGCTGCGGTCAGGGGGCCCCCCCTCACTCCGGGCCCCCCCCCCGCGCTGCGGTCAGGGGGCCCCCCCTCACTCCGGGCCCCCCCCCGCGCTGCGGTCAGGGGGCCCCCCCTCACTCCGGGCCCCCCCCCGCGCTGCGGTCAGGGGGCCCCCCCTCACTCCGGGCCCCCCCCCGCGCTGCGGTCAGGGGGCCCCCCCTCACTCCGGGCCCCCCCCCCGCGCTGCGGTCAGGGGGCCCCCCCTCACTCCGGGCCCCCCCCCGCGCTGCGGTCAGGGGGCCCCCCCTCACTCCGGGCCCCCCCCCGCGCTGCGGTCAGGGGGCCCCCCCTCACTCCGGGCCCCCCCCCGCGCTGCGGTCAGGGGGCCCCCCCTCACTCCGGGCCCCCCCCCGCGCTGCGGTCAGGGGCCCCCCCTCACTCCGGGCCCCCCCCCCGCGCTGCGGTCAGGGGCCCCCCCTCACTCCGGGCCCCCCCCCCCGCGCTGCGGTCAGGGGCCCCCCCTCACTCCGGGCCCCCCCCCCGCGCTGCGGTCAGGGGCCCCCCCTCACTCCGGGCCCCCCCCCCGCGCTGCGGTCAGGGGCCCCCCCTCACTCCGGCCCCCCCCCGCGCTGCGGTCAGGGAGCCCCCCCTCACTCCGACCCCCCCCCCGCGCTGCGGTCAGGGAGCCCCCCCTCACTCCGGCCCCCCCCCCGCGCTGCGGTCAGGGCCCCCCCTCACTCCGGGGCCGCTAGTCCCTTTACACGCGGGGCCGCGGAGGGAGAGCAGCTTGCCCCCCATCACCATGCTGGGGAGCCGCCCCGCGGGCCCCCGTAGCCTGGCACCCGCTCTTACCTGGCTCCGGGGCCCGCTGAAGCCCCCACTCCGCCTGGCCGCCGCCGCTGGCCCCGCTCGCTCGCTCTTTACGAAACTTTTTTTTTTTCCTGTTTCGTTGCCCTGAGAGTGACGCGGGCGGGCACTGATTGGCGGAGCCGGGAGGGAGGGCGGGTGGGCACCGGCTCCCACAACTAATTATTACAGGGGACGGCGGCGACGTGAACCACAAAGCTGGACAGAGAGGGATTTAAAGGGACAGCGCCCCAGTGCGCCGCAGCCGCCTGAGCCAGCCGGGGGAGCAAAAGAGGGGGGATGGGGTGCAGAGCAGGGGGGTGGGCAGTAGGTGAGGTAAGGGGAGGAGCGTGGCAGAGGCTTAGGAGAGTGGGGAGGCGAGCGGCAAGTGTGGGCTAGGAGATTGGGAAGGAGAGCGGGGATGTGGAAAGGGTGGCAGGGGGTAGGGCTGACGGGTAGGAAGGAGAAAGGGGAGATGGAGGGATAAGGAGGAAGAAGAAAGCAAGGGGCAAAGTGCCAAATAGGAAGCAGTTTTGTGGCAACTGTAACATGAATCATAACACGAGACAAAAATGTATTGATAGGTCAGGGAAATGCCCCCCTTCTTCCACCCCCCCCCATCCCCATGCATTAAATGTTCTGTAATTCCCCAGCCAGGGCACCAGTGCTCCCTCCTCTATATATTGCTCTGCAGAGCTCTGCCTCCAACAGTGACGATCTAAATGGGGAGAGTTAAAAACAAGCGATTCTATTTAAAAATGTGTCAGGGACCTTACATATTGCAGAATCATACTCTTTAAAAGCTACCTTCAGAAGCTGCCTTGGTCCGGAATAAGGGATGGAACCACCTTCCAAATAAATTAGACTTGGCAGGTCTGTTTCTGTGGTCTGTGTCATTGTTTGTCACAAGTTTCCTGACGTATTATTTACCTCGGACCAGAGCTTCAAGACCTTTGTGTGGCTTCTTCCCATTCCAGGAATATTTCACTACTAAATCACTGACGCACGCTACCTTATATTCAAACAACTTTGCAGCAGAGCGCTCTATGGAGAGGGAGGAGAATTCCTGTGGCATTCCCTTTGAAGTGAGCCCTGATTAAAAGGTTTTGCTCACTGAAACCAGCATGATCTGGTAGTATTTTTCCCCTTAATTATTTATTTATTTGACTGCTGCTACGAAGATTTTACAATTTCATCTTTTCAGCTCTCCACTCTACCCACTTCTGTATAGGAAGATGTTTGGAGTTTATGGAGAAAACAAGAATGATTCTGGCTTACTAAACTGAGATAAATTTTACTGTGTAGCCTTTTTTATTGTTCTGTGGACATTAGAAGTATATAGTCATGTCAGTTAGTTAATCAAATACATCCATGGTCATTTGCTTTTAGTTTAGTTTAGCTACTTTATTTCCCCTATAAAAAGTCAGCTCCAGATTTTGAATATCTTATAGTTCTGTGCAATATGTCACACCAGTTTTATTTTTCCATGGAGAGCTGAGACAATATACCACATCTTATTTTTATATAGCATCTTCAGTTCACAGTATCACATAACCACACAGTCAGCTGTAAATTAAAGCATAAAGGAAGGTTTTAAAATGAGATTTAAAGAGCATGAATGACTCAATGGCTTGTAGGCAGACAGGAGAGGTGAGAATTCCAGATAGATGAAACAGCACAAGCAAAAAAGCAACCTCAGCTGTGGAGAATTGGGGGAAGAGGTCAAGATTGGAGGTACACACAGGATAATAGCTGCATGATGGGTCAGAGAAGTTAGATAAAGTGAGCCCACGGGGAGTTTTTTTTTACGGAAAAAGAACAATTTTGAAGTAGATTCAGAAATGGAGGGGAAGCCAGGGAAGGTGATCATGGATAGGACATGTTTCCAGTTCTTGGAGGGAAAGTTTAGCCAGGTTGCTGCATTTTAGAATCTCTGAGTTTAGATCATAGGAATTTGGGAACACCATGAAGAGAGGATTGCAACAAGACATAGATCAAGATTTTACAAGAGATAAAATCAAGGTATGGATGATCCAGTAATAGACTTATAGACAGAGAAGATTCAAAAAGTGAAAAAGGTTCAGCGTGAAGATGATTTATGAATGATAATTTCTAGGTTTCTGGCCATGGTATCTGAAACTATGTCTATACTTGAAAGTTTTATTGGTAAAATGTCTGCTGGCAAGCGTCTGCCAAAAATAGCTGTAGAGGGCATTCACATTTGTTGGCCTTTGCTAGTGCAGTGCTACCTCACAGTGCCAGGTTGTACTGGCAAAAGATATGTGGTATTGTGGGTTGGCATCACCGTGTCCCCTGAACGACTGTCTGGCACACTACTTTGTGGGAAAATTTTGTAGTGTATTGTGGGATACCGGCACACTTCTTAGGGAACTGGGGGAGTTTGGGTCAAGTTCCCACCGTTTCTTCTGTTCCATCCTATAATCTTCTCTTTTTCAAACCGTTTTTAAAATTCCCATGTTTCTCTCTGGTCCATCCCATAGGCTACCCTCCTTTGTGCAGGTTTTCAATCTCTTCACCTTCTCGCCATCAGAAATATGGATGCTGAACAGATTAGTGGAGCTCTTGTGTCTATTTCAGAGTCAGGATGACTGATTCTTTTGTATTTGCAGAACCACCACAGTGGCTGGCCACGCAGCAGGGAAAATGAGAATACTGAGGAGAAGTAGGTGATGCAGGCAGCAGTGAATGAAACTGGACAGCTGCTGTAAATATTCACTGAAACCTGGAATGATGCAGAACTTTCGGGTATAGAAGGCCACATTCCTGAAGTTGTGCACCAATTTTTCTCCCAACCATTCAGTTCATACACAGCAAAATGAGAACTGCTTTGACAGTAGAGAAATGTGTCAGTTAAGGACTGATAGTGGAGCCAGAAACATGAGACAAAGACTTATGGACTTTCCTCCTTGAAGTATTCAGATTCAGGAAGTTATCATGTAGGTAGGAGCTGACAGAGCCAAGATAGGCAGCAAAATGGAAAATAGAGAGAGAATAGGAGATGTGCAGTTGTGTGTCATCTTCATACATAGTACCTGCATTTGAAGCTAGCAGTGAATTGTCCCCAAGGGAGAAGTTATATGGAGAAGAGGCCCAAGGAGAGCATTTTACCGTAACGGAGAAGATAGAGGGTAGGCATAAAATCTTGGTCCACTACAAATGGGAAAGCTTTGATTAAAGAAAGAAGATTCAAAGCAAGAGAGGAAACCCCAATTTTCTCACTGGGGGAATTAAAGAAGGATAGCACCATTGATGGTATAAAAAACTTCCCTGAAGTCAAGTAGGATGAGAAAAGAGACGGATCTGTGAGCAGAGGAAAGAATAAACTGCTAAACACTGAGAGAAGGGCCCTCTATTCTCAATACTGAGAAAGGGTCAGAAATCAGCCAATGAAGATGCAAAAGGTCAAAAGCTGAACTGAAACAGCTGGTGGAAAGAGAAATTTATTTTCTCTAAAACATTGCTGAGGAGGAGCAAGAGACTGAAGATGAGATGGTAAATAACAAGTGAGTAGTTTGTTTTTTTTGTTTTATTATTTTTCCCAAGAGTGAGGTAAAGTAGCAAGTTTGATTTTCAAAAGGAAGAGTGTAGCATGCTCCTCCACAAGTCTCTGTGGAGAAAGCAAAAGCGGGAGAAGTGTTGAGAATATGGTAAGGATTTAGTCATAGTCTGGATTTTAGAATAAGCAGTAAAGGAACTAATACCATTAGTGAATTAGGACTAGGAGTCATGCTCCTGTGAGGCACTAAGCACCTGCTGCTGGGTGATGAGTGCCCCTGTCTCTCATTAATTTAAATGGAACTAAAAAGCCCAATGCCTGGCAGGAGTTTAGAACTTAGCAGGATCTGGCCATAACGGGCCAACTGTTCCTTGTTTTCCAGAGCTGAGCTGGTTACAAAACAATAGCCCATTGACATGGTTAAAACATGATTTGCTCTTGCAGTATTAACATCTATTGACTGAAATCCCAAACTTTTGAAGAGCTGTAGCACTATTTGAGAACACAGTTAAAATACAGTGCTGTCACATCCTCCCTGCAAGACACAACTGTATTTTAGCATTGTCGGAAGACTACTGTATTGTAACATTCCTAAACATGGGAGGAGTTAACATGTAGATGAGACTTTACACTGCACATTTTAACTGATTTTTCAACTAGGTTGTGATACAATTGATTCCCCCCATAGTTTGTGTCTACTCACAAAATATTAATCCATGATTCCTAACTGTGTGGTTGTTCTGTATTTTGAACCTGTTCGTTATCTGGGGTTGTAACACAATTAAGCTGCAACTGGGTTGCAACATGTTTCTTCTGATCAGCATACAGAACCATACAACTGTGACTGTGTAGTTGGGTTAACCAGTTCTTTTACTTTCCAACTCTGCATGGGAAGCTATCCCAAAATGGATTGCACTATATCATGAATATCTAAAATCCTGTGCCCTCTGACACTAGTAGCTGAGGCATTATGGGATACTTGCACAAACTTTCCCAGGATGCACTAACACAATGTGCAGCATGGTAGGCGTGGACTGGCCAACAAAATTGGCACAAAAATATACCAGGATAAATGATGCTATGTGGACACATAGAAGCATGTGAGATGAGCATGTTGGAGTCTTGTTGCTTAAACATGGCTTTTTCTGTAGGGTAAATGGAGCCTTTTTAGATTTCTTTCCCTCTGATCCTTATGTAATTCTTTTCCTGGGCATCATCAGCTGGTAGCTTTTTCTCTAGATTCCCTGAATCACTGCTATATGACTTTCTGGTCACGCTTTTCTGTCCTTGTCATTCACTCGTTCCAACTAAGTGATCTTTCTGTTTTGCTTTTCTATTACACTCATTTGCAGTCCCAGCCTGTTGCATGCTATCATCTTCCTAGTTTGCCTTTTTCATTTCTCCTCTTTTCTTTTCTCCAAACAGTTTTAATTTCAAAACTATTATTAGCTAGAAAGGGAGACTTTTATGTCATATGAATATAAAGCATTGATTGTTTTTCTGAAAATGCTAGCATGTTTGTTTATTTAGCTTATGTCACATATAGACAATCAGCTCATTACTAAATCTGGTAAGCATAAAGCAGTCTCTGGACCTGCCTCATGTAGCCGGATAATGCTACCATGAAATGGAGTAATCTATCATACATAACATTGTGTACTCCAGAGTTTTCTCAACCTTTCTGATACCAGGGACCAATTTGCTGCCGTCCTAAACTGTGTCAGAGAGATCTCAGGGACCGTGCCAGTCCACAGACTGATGGTTGAGAAACACTGGTCTATTCAATACTGCATCAGAATGTGCAGTCATGTCATTATCTATTCAGGGCTTGCCATCTCTACTTGCTGTATATAACAGGTTGGACAGTTTCTGAGATTGCAGCTCAGCAGGACACAAGAGCAATAGGGGCAGTTGGAGCTTGGTACACATTGGGGTAGTTATTGTTACACATAATTTCACTTTAGTAGGCATGACATTTTGCCTCAAGTTTGTTAACAAAAGGCTCAACCCACTAAGAGTGGGCCTCAGTGGAAATTCAAACCAGAAGAGAAGGGAGAACATTTTCACCAATTTACTGGCAAGTTGACAATATCCTGGCAAAATAGAACAACTGGTGAAAGGTGCTGGCATGTTTGTAGTACATCAACCAAAATAATTGTTAATCTCCCTGACCTGTATTATCTAAATTTGTTTATCTTCTGCCATATTTTAAGGCTCCTATCACCATGGTATCTCAATATAACATATTCTCACACTCTTGTCTTCAGGGCCATCTGCTCATATAACTTTTTAGAAAAGATGTATACACAATTTTATGAAAGGAGATTCCTCTAATCTCCATCCAGAAAATCTGGTTAAACCATCTAAACTATCCCCTTACTTTTGTTTCTGCTACAGAATCTTGCTAATTCCCATTCTTTTGCTAAAGTAGGGCTAGAACTCTCTTCTAAAATATTAGAAACATATTCATTTAGGGACAGATCCAGCTCCCACTGAAAGGAAATTGAAATACTCCCATTGACTTCAGTGGGCTTTGGATCAGGCCCATAATGCACTCTATGGCTTCCAGTTCTTTTAGTCTAATTTTCTTAGGGCTTGATCCTGCACCTCTGCAGCCCGCAGGAGTTTTGAAGTTGACTTCAGTGAGAATAGAATTGGGCCCTCAAAGTCATATATATATATATATATATATGAACAGGCTGTCCACCCCCAAAAGAAATAAGTGCAGGACTTTCCCATGCAATAAAGTTTAACATTTTTATTTTACTTCATTTTGATTATGATTTTTTTCCATGTACCCAGTCCTAAGTCTCTACTTTGCCTCCTATGCTATTCGCTAGCTTCAAGAATAAAAGTCTTGACTGCCCCATAATTACTACAGATGTGGCTCATGAGTTGGTTGGCAGTGGTGTTTCATGAGCAGGGTAGCCAAATTTCTGTTACAATACCCACATTCAACAACTTGTAAAAATTGTCCAAATTCTGCTCTCATTTGCAAGCATGCAACTCCATTGATTTCAATGGGGTTGCATATTTGTAACCTAGAGCAGAAATAGACCCAGGATCCTTGAGATTCTCTCATGTTAGTGTTTATATGCTGTTATCATAAGGGGTAAGAGCATGATTCGTGCTGTATTTTATATTTAAATTACACTGAGGAAATGTATTGTAGAGATGTCATTTACTTTGCGATATAAGCTACACATATGGAAATGAAGAAACACACATTAATTAGCATTAGGGCTTCCAGTTTTCAGCATTTATTTTCCAAAACATCTCAAGGAGTATTTTTTCATCAAAGAAATGTAAAGATGAAAATTCCATTTCTTTGCATTTATATATGCCATTCTGGAGATTTACACATCTACTCATAGGGGTCAGTCCCATGCTGTTTCCTATTGCGAAAATGACCGGAACTAAAAGGACTAGAAATGTGTGAAGATTAAATACCATGGTGCAAGGACCAGGGATTTACTAGTATTTTTTTCTGAGCTGGGGAGGGAACCTTGGTACAAACAAATATTTTACTATCTTCCTGTTCTTCATGGGTGAAGAGGACCTACACAAATCTGTCTGTCCATCTGTCATGGCCTTCATTGCCATAGTGTCAGTGACCAACTTTTTTAGAGAAGTGTGCCTAAATTTAAGCACTCAAATCCTTATTTAGGCACCTAGATAATTACAGTAGTTTGCTTTTCAAAAGATCCAAGCACCCATTAAGACCACTGATTTCAATCAGAGCTGATGGGTGCTCAGCACCTTTGAAAATCAAGCCAGTTATTTAGGTGCTTTAATGTGGATCTTGGGTACATAACATTTGGCTCCCTTTTTGGAAATGTTGGTATGAGCATCTTTAAGCACTAATGAATCCCTATGTAAGATCTTAATATGTGGATTAAGTGTTTTAGGGCACTAGCATTCTGGAGACCCAAGTTCTATTCCTGGCTGCTGAGCAACTTTGGGAAAGTCAGTCTCTTCACATCTGGCTTTGAGTGCTGAAATAGAGCCCAAGCAGCCTCTACGTGTTTGAGGCGGCCAGCTTTAGCATCGTAGAGCATTGTTAGGGCCATGCTGGCCAACAGCAATTAAAAAATGGTGCTAGCCCACCCAGAAAGGAAGTCTGGGGTGGAGACAGAGGAATCATGGGATTTAAAAAAAAATTGAACTCACTTTGCTTTCTCTGTGCATCCCACAGTGAGAAAAATCCCAGAATGTACACTGTTCAGTAACAAAGGACCATCATAGAAACACCATGCCCTTTGTACACTACAAGCCACCACTGGGTGTACACAATGATGCACACTGAAAGAGGGCACACCATGCTGTGTGCAGGGTAATAGCGAAGCATGCATCGTGTGTGTTACCTGATACTAATACAAAAGCTGTGTATTAAACCTCTGTGTAGACAAGGCCTCTGTTCCTTTGCTTCCACTCCCTTTGTCTGTCTTGTCTACTTAGACTGTAAGCTCTTTTGGGACAGGGACTTTCTCTTATGATGTACAGTATTTAGCACAATGGATCCCTGATCTCAGTGGGGGCCTCTGGGTACTACTGTAATGCTGCTACTGGTTTTTAATTTTACCGTTATGTTGAAACAGATTTTACTACTAACTATTAGTTTAAACTAAAATCTGGAAGCCCTTAATATTGGAACACTAAAATACCAATCTATGATGCTTGTGCAAACCCTTATTCACAAAGAGATCAAAACACAGAGAGTTCAGATCCTGGCTCCTGCTCTGGCCCCATACTCTGGCAGTCCAAAGGGGCTGGAAAGCTGACTTAACAGGACTGCTAAGTACTCCCCTGGCATGGGGGAAGTCCCAGATGTTGCAGAGCCCACTCTATGCTACCTCCTCCTAGTCCCCTCAGTTTACAGGGCAGGAAGGGTTCTGGCCAGAGTACAGCTCATTTTGGTGATCCTGGGACAGCTCACTAGTCCCCAGGGTACCTTTCTAAGCCAGTAGAATTTAGAGCAGTCCTGAGGCTGCTCTGGGCCAAGTTGGCCCTTGGGAATCAAGGGAGCACAGGTGGCTTAAAGCCCAACTCTGCAGCAGCGAGCAGAGTTCTGGCATAGCTGAGCTTCTGGACCTACATTTTCAGAGTTAGAAGCAAGGAAATGAATGGACTGTTCCATGGAAGTAATCCTGCCACCTAACCATATCCTATGGCCTAGAATCAATTTTATTTATTCCAGTGCAACAGAATACTTGAGAAATCTCTTCAAGAGCTAGATATAGTTGCTAATGTAAGATGAGAGAGAGGCTAATCTATAACACAAAATGACTGCTTATGTAGTGTGTGACTGTATGTCCAAACTTGGAATTGGGAGTGTAATTCCCATCTTGAGGAGACATTCCCGTGCTAGCTTGATCAGAGCTAGCATGCTAAAACTAGAGGGTAGCCATGGCAGCGCGAGCAGCTAGCCACCCTGAGACATGCCTAACATCTCATATGCCTATATGCTTGGAACAGCTAGCCTCTCATGCTGCTGTGGTTATGTTCCATTTTTAGCATGCTAGCTAGATGAGACTTAGCATGGGTTTGTATCCTTGAGCCAGGAATCACACTCCCAGTTCCAAGTGTACCCTGGGAGGTTGAAGAGTGAGAATTGCTAACAGATGAAAACTGCTCAAATGCATTGTGATTTTTTAAAATAAGATAGGACTTTTTGTTTGTAATAGAATGTTACTATATTTCTGATTTCACATGCCGTTTTACTGTACTACTTATGGTATGAGATTGCACCAGCAGCTATCAAACACTATTTAATAAATTAAAAAGTGATATGTTATAATCAGGCACATTTGCAGGGCAATGCCAGGAAGCCATCAATGCTGCTATTTGATGATTAAATAGAGGATTTCCATCCTAGGGGCTGTCAATTTGCCGCCATTCAGGAATAGTACATCCAAATGAAAAAGTTTTGTAAAAGAAAATGACATGAAACCCTTACTAGTGAGAACTGGAGGTACAAGTTTATGGTCCAGATCCTCAGCTGGCATATATTGGCATAGCTACACTGAAGTCAGCTGAGCATTTGACCCATACTGTTTAACTTTCTTTTCATTAGTTACTGATATAATTTTAAAAAATCATATTAGCAGATGAAATGTGTCACTGGTTTATCATATTATTATTACTGTCATATTTTAATTCTCGAACCACCAGAGCAATCTACTACTATACATAAAATCTAAAGCTGGACATCACCAATGCAATGGCAATATGTCATACTTTTGGAAGTTACAATAGCAAGCTAAAGGAAAAGAGAAGAATTTTTCATGAGTAATTTTGTGATATTTCCTCAAGATATCCAGAAAAGAAAATAAGAATGCTTTTATGACCTCTAGCAAATGTTCACTGTATGTTCTAGGGAACTGGATGATTCTAGACATGTAATATGGAGCCTTTCCCCATTAAATCTCTAGTTCATGTTTAGCACAAGTTGGCAGCCGTCAATGGCAATTTCCATCATCAGACTGTTCTGCAGTGTGAAGCAAGTTGGTGATCTTTGATAACTTATTAGTAGATCAATGTTCACTGCAGGAAAACCACCTCCACCACCATAATTGGCATTAATTGGCACCCTTGTTGGCAGTCACAACAGAGGCCAGGATTGTGCCCCATAGATTGGCACATGGTGGGGTACTTCACTCAGATCTTCCTTTCTCTGTCCTGAAAAGAGGCTTGGGGGACCATGACACTGTCTACATTCCCATATGTGATTGAGCTCTCTCTACACAATATGGTGTCTGTGTAAGGGGAAAGGGTGGACTTGAGGCAGGAAAGATGTTCTGGAAACATTTAATACAGTCCTAGACTGTATGAATTATTTTGAGGATTCCCCACCTCCCTCCAGTGTCCACAGGAGCATTTACAGTCAGGGAACAGAGTTGAGAGTGAGGAAGCTGTCAGGTTTGGAGCTGCAGGGCCTCCTCATGGATAACTTTGGCCTCCTGTGGATCCTGAGGGATCTGCCAGATTTGGAGGCAGCTTTTCCACAAGGGCAAGAGAGGCAAACCTCATCCCCAACAGGATGGTGCAGGAGAATATCTGTGAGGAATTCCTTGTTGAGTTTTCCTCACAAAATTTCTTTCCCCATAGCTTTGAACATAGAAGGGAACAAACTGGGCTGGAGAGTCCAAGGATTAAAGGGGAACGATACTGAACTATCCTTTCATTAGAGGCCTGATCCAACTCCCATTGAAAGTCAATGGAAGGACTCTTACTAACTTCAGTGGAGCTGATTCAGATTCTATATAAAGTTAGCCCCTGCCCTCAAGATAGGTTGGAAGTACATTAACAGGGCTATGCAGGGAGCTTGTACTGCTGCTGCCCATGTTATCAATCCTTCTTTATGCATGGAAGATTTCAGTCTCTGGGACTGTCAAATTGGCATCTATTGTGAGTACCATATGCACTTGAAACATGTAAGGGAAAGGTTCTGTGTGTGCAATGTCAGTGCTTACTCACTTATCTAGGTACTTATCTGGCCCCCTTCATGGTACTATCTGAGCATCTCACAATCTCTAATGTATTTATCCTCCCTCGACCCTGTAAGCCACAGCGCTGCTATTATGCCCATTTTACAGATGGGGAAATGAAGCACAAAGAGACTACATGACTTGCCCAAGGGCACACAGGAAGTCTGTGTCCCTCATTTGTTCTGTGACTGTCCCTCTAACCTTGCTGTTTCAAAAATGCTATTTGTCAATGACAGAAGAGTCTGCTGCAGCTACAGAGGGAATATCTTGTGTCAGAATCTCCAGCTTCATGATGGAACTGGGTCATTAGGCAGGCAAAAATGTCCCTCTGATTGCTCACAAAGTAAACTATTTGTTCTTCCAAAATCTCCAGGCGGTTATCTACTTTTTGTGAATTATACTGCCTGAATTCCTCCCCATAAGAAAATATTAAGGGTTGAAATGATTTGAAATGTACAACAATTAATAAAAAGTTTTACAGCAAAATAGATCTGATCAGTGTCTCCATAAGGGATCCAATTAATCTTCACTATGAACAATTTATCATGTGGGGGGGGCAGGAGAGGGATGGCGGAAGGCTGGGGGGTAGTTAAAGAAAATTACTAGAGAAAAATCATAAAACAGAACATATCTATGGGTCTGTGGATATTTATAATTCTTTTGAGACCTTCTGAGTGCTCATTAGTAAGTCTGGAGGAAAGCCTTGTAATATACCCAGATGACGGTGTATTTTTTCCCATCAATTGCCATCTATTTTGCCACATCCCTTCTGTTTTGCGTTTTCTTATACATATCTTAAGCGTATAGTTGATCTGACGGAGGGGAATGCTGCCCTGACTGTCTGGCTCAGAAAATAAATTCATGGATTTTTAAAATTAATAACAATATGTGTATGTGGCTAGCACTTTTCATCCAACGATCGCAAAGGCTTACAATCGTTCATTAACTTTACCACCAACACGGACCTCTGTGCTCTAGCCACAATGCAAGAGGCACAGAATCTGGCCCTATCACCTCTGTTGGTGGATAATAGATCCTACACCACCCTCCCTGCAGTCTCCAGTGCAGAAGGCAGAGGGTGGGAAAAACAGAGGGACGATAGGGATGAGGATGGCTTATTCTCTGCTGGTGGTCAGTCACTTGGGGACCATTGCCAGCAGGTGCACATGAGAACAGCCCCTAAGCTACTCTAACCTGTGCTAGGGCCATGGCCTGGCAGAGAATCAGGGAACTATAAGTGGCTCCTTGAGCACACTCGTACCCATCCTGTCTCTGCTACACCTTGTGGAAATTTGGTACAACAGAGAATCAGGCCCTGCATGGGTGTTAGCTACATCCTAATGCAGCACTGAGTTAACTGCCTAACTCTCCTAGGTTCCTTGAAAATTTCATCCAATATGCAAAAATATAATAATATATATCAGCAACACTTACCAGTCTTACACCACAATACATGCCAAGCTGGGCTTCATAAGTAACTGTTGAGGAAGACTGTGGAAGAAGATTATGATTACTGAAGACTGTATGGTAGAAGATAGGCTTCTCTGTAACATCACACTCAATGAAACGTTTTAACTCCACCACTAAATAGCACAGCTAGTGATTCATAAGGTGTGTCAGTCATCTTAGAACGCCAGACCTTTTTGGCCCCTCCTACCTTCCCCTCTTTCCCTCCCCCTCTTCATCGTTCCTCCCTCTCCACTTTTCACATTCCTCTCCTTTCTTCTGCTGCCCTATGAACTACTCACTGTTGAGCAGCGGGATTGTGACATAACCGATAAGCAATCGCACTATGACATCAGAGAGACAAGTCAATCCTCTCTCTCCCAACGTTCTTCCCTCTACCTCTTTTCATCTTCTCCTTTACTCAAGAGGATGAGAGAGATTGTGACATTAGCAATAAGCCACATCTTCCTTACTTCTCTCCTATTGTTACTTCTGCTTCATTCTCCTTCAGTTATTTGCATTCTGCAGATCTATTTGTTGAAATGTGTGCCATATAAACAGGGGTATGATCACAAACAAAATCATAACACAACCCACATGTGTTAAACAGCGTATGTTGTGTCCCGATTTGCTCAATCAGAAGTCGTTTTGCAAGTGCATATTTGTGCCTCCACAGTTTGCACTGACCAGTTTTTCCTCTTTCTTTCCTTTTTTCTTTATTTATTAGGTTTATCTTTACTAATATAGGGTCACATCTTTATCCCTTCATTTAAAAATCTTTGGAGACTGTGATGTATAATTATGTCCTCCCAATCATTCATTTGGCTGGCAATCTTCAAAATGAATGTATTGTTCTAGGGGTTTGTGATTTGCATAGTAGGAGCCATTTGATCTAACCCTGAGCACATTTTATGGGCTTACTAAAGTTTCCCTGCTTTGGGAAACTGCCAATTAGTAGAGTGACAATTGTAAGTGGCAAATTTTGTAGCATGAGAGTAGTTATCAGGCACACAGTTCATGCACACACCTTCACGCAGTGGTTGTCATTTTCTTGGCCAATGGTCACTTCAGTTTTTCTGAAAGCTACATCTCTTTACTACTAGGAGTCAGTGTACCTTAAATGAAGAGATCATAGATTCCAGTGTATCTATCCCATTCAGTCAGAAGGAACTTTGGGATACCTAAGTACATCAAGTTTTTTGGAACTACTAGATCCCTAGTATTATTTCATAAAATACGCTTTGCAGTATACATTACTCTCCTCTGTAATACTTTCCTCTCAGAACTGCATAGTAATGCTCATCTTCCCTATTTTTCACTCACTATCTGTGCAGAGTAGTGTGTGTGTGTGTGTGTGTGTGTATGTGTATATAGAGAGATAGATAGATAGAGAGATAGATTAGATAGATACGTACACACCCTGTGAGACTGTAAAAAACCCAGAAATTCTGTATATCTATAGTGATTGATATCATTGCTGTTAATTTGCTGAAGTACCTAATTATACAGTTGCACATATTGGGTCTTGGAAGAAAGGAGTGGGGAGTAATATAAACCCATAAAATAGCAAGCTGTGCATTAGGAGTACGGCTTTGTGTAGTAAAAAAAAATCAATATTTAGTCATGTTATATCAGAGAGAACCATAAAAACCGATGGTCCTTGTACTAGTTCATGTCTAAGTTTAATTAGATCTAAGAAGAATTATGTCTCCTCTATATAGAATATGTACTAATGTTCCCCCAGAACACTTGAAATACACATACAATACAACCTGTATAAACTCTTTCCCACTGGTATAGAGAAAGGATGGTCTTGCAATTTAGGCAAAAGACTGGAACCTAAGAAATCCTGATTTTTTCCCTCCAGCTCTGGTGCAGACTTTCCTTGTGAACTTGGGCAAATCATTTAATTTCTCTTTGCTGCAGAGGTAATAATACTTCCCTACCTCACAGGTGTGTTGTGAGATGCTGAATGGCACACACAATCCAATAAATTAAAGTAAATAAGTTATATTAGTGTTCCCTCCCAGACCAAGGACAGTTTTCAAACTGGAGTGTTATTAAATTAGCATAAAACCCAAACAACTACATCTTGCACAAGCCCCATTGCTGCTTAGTCCTTTTAGAATACGCACAACTCTGTTGCTGAAACCAGAGCTACCTCCTTTGAGCCTTTCAGCAGACTTTGAATTCTTAAAGAGACAGGGCACAGGTCAATCTAACTCTGACATTCCTTTATGAGTTGTATGCTCCCTGCTCATAAATGTAATGTTATCCTGAAATTTCTATTAACAAAATGTAACACACAGCTCATCTATTTGACTTATAAGCAGTCATCCATGAGTTCCACAGCTCATAACAGTGGTCATCAAGTCTTTGGGTCTCTCCTCTGTCAGAATTTACTGATGGTGGAAGCTTCTACATCTCTCTTCAGCTTATTTCATATTAAGCTGAAAGTTTCTGTGGCAATTTTAGTTCCACTATCCAGCTAAAGAGTCAGGTCTGAACACCTTAAATCCCCAAAGATAATCATTCATATCTTATGAAATAAAATTTCCTATATGATCAATGTTATAACTATGAAACTCCAAGTCACTGGGCATACAGAAAGCTATTTAGAAAACGTATTAAATTAACATAAGTACAAACTATCTAGAACTATAAAACCCTTCATTTACCAATATTACTTTAGACTTGGGCACAATGCAGGGTAAAGTAAGGAATAGGCACTTGACATAGCAAGGGACAAACATGAAGACAACCCACCAGTCCAAAAGTTAGATTCAGATACTGATTAATAGGTCTCCCTAACTGTTCATATGTCAGTATCTGTGGGGCTCTTCTCTCCCTAGTTGGACGACCTCAGCAGTCAGTGGGTTGTTCTGGTAATGTGTCCTGTTGTGCACTACTGGTTCCATGCTGGCATTCGTGTCTTTCTACAGCTGGTCTGAATGTCACATCAGTCTGATCAGCAGTTTCCAAGTTTACCAGATCAACAACATCTTCATCTCCCAAAAAAGGATGGAATGTGATGTAAACACTGATTTTATCATTTTTAAAATGTATTCCAGAAAGTTGGCAGGGTATTAGCTTTGGACACATCTGGATGGACAGCAAAAGGAACATTTATATATAGAGAAGAGTGTCTCCAGGCTCTAACAGTCCATAGTTACTGCTGAATTTCCCCAAGTCACTGTGTATTTTTTTATTGCAAAAATGTATACTACTGAATTGATGCTTTACCATGTAGCTGTCTCAGTGTCAGGGTACTTAGAAGAATGCTGCTATACCAACCAGAACTACAAAAAAGTCCCCATAAAAGACTCAGCAGTATTTAATATTTTATTCATCGTCAGGTTATTATGTTTTGCCTGCAGTACAAGAGCCTCATAGAAGTGAGACATTATGTACAGTAGAGGGATGACAAACATTTTCCCCACAACTCACTCAGTGAGTTCCCCTCCCCTGTTTTGAATCCTTGTCTTCCAACAATTTTTCTGCTTTCAAGGAAGAAAAACCAAACAAATACTTATGAGTAGAAAGGAATCAGAACAGGATGTGTTTAAGCTTTCATCCCTTTTTCATTTGTGCAGTAGATAGTATGTAAATATTTTTTTCTCCAGGAAATATATTCCAGCTTTTAATCTTGTGCTGACTTAGAAATTGCCTTGCAGAGCACTGTCTCTCCAGTTAGTGACTCGAGAACTAAAAGAAAAATAAACAAAGTGTGACAAAGTTCCTGCTCTACCTTGTGCTTATTGGCGGATTTGCTCGCCTTGGAGCTTCACTGCAGCCCTCAGCCTGGCTGTTTTTCTGAACCCACAGTCCAGGTCGACTCCTCCTGTGTCTGACCAGGAGTTGGGAGGATTTGGGGGGAACCCGGGCCCGCCCTCTACTCCGTATTCCAGCCCAGGGCCCTGTGGCATGCAGCTCTCTAGAGTGCCTCCTAGAACAGCTGTGCAACAGCTACAACTCCCTGGGCTACTTCCCCATGGCCTCCTCCCAACATCTTCTTTATCCTCACCATAGGACCTTTCTCCTGGTGTCTGATAATGCTTGTACACCTCAGTCCTCCAACAATCCACATTCTCACTCTCAGCTCCTAGTGCCTCTTGCTCCCAGCTCCTCACACCACAAACTGAAGTGAGCTCCTTTTTAAAACCCAGGCCCTGATTAGCTTGTCTTAATTGATTCTAGGAGCTTCTTGATTGGCTGCAGGTGTTCTAATCAGCCTGTCTTAATTGTCTCCAGAAGGTTCCTGATTGTTCTGGAACCGTCCCTGTTACCTTGCTCAGGGAAAATGGACCTACTTAGCCTGGGGCTAATATATCTGCCTTCTATTAATCTCCTATAGCCATCTGGCCCAACCCTGTCACATATCTCCCCCCACCCCCCGCTCAACACTACGGGGTTGGGTAACTTGGGATGTCAGGCAGTGTACTTGTGACAAGCCATCTGCATTGCCATGGTGGCTTCCAGCCCGGTGTTGTATGGTGAATTGGAAAGGTTGTAGGGACAGGAATCATCTGGTCACCCTTGTGTTCTTCTCTTTATTTCGCTGCATCCACTGGAAGGGTCCATGGTCAGTCACAAGGGTAAACCATCATCCCAGAAGGTAATAGCATAGTGTTTCCATGGCCCATTTCACAGCTAGGCACTCTCTTTCAACCACAGCATACTTCTGCTCTCTCGGGAGGAGTTTCCTGCTGAGGTAGAGGCTTGGGTGTTCTTCATCTCTGACCATCTGCGATAGGACAGCTCCCCATCCTACTTCAAATGCATCATTTGTTTGTAAAATGAATTCTTTGTTGAAGTCTGGGGCTATAAGCTAGGGGTTACTGCAGAGGGCTCTCTGTAGATCCATGAATGCTTTCTCTGTGGCATCTGTCCACTTCACCATGTCTGGACCCCAGGCTTTTATCAGGTCTGTCAAGGGACTCGCTCTGGTAGCAAAATGGGGAATAAATTGTCTGTAGTACCCTGCCACACCCAGGAATGCCTGGATTTGCTTTTCCGATTCGACTGGGGCCAATTTTGGATAGTTTGTTTAGCTGGGGCTTGACCATGCCCCTTCCTACAATGTAGCCAAGGTGTTTAGCCTCGGCTAGCCCTATAGCACACTTGGCTGTGAGGCCAGCCTGTCTTAGCGTGTCCAGAACCGCTTCCACCTTTCCTAAGTGGGTTTCCCAGTCAGTGGCGTGAATAATCACATCATCCAGGTATGCCACTGCATAACTGGTATGGGGCCATAGGAGCTTGTCCATAAGATGCTGGAAGGTGGCAGGTGCCCCATGCAATCCAAAAGGAAGAACAGTATATTGAAACAGAGCCTCTGGTATAGAGAATGCCGTCTTTTCTTTCGCATCTTTGGCAAGGGGAATCTGCCAGTATCCCTTTGTTAAATCAAGGGTGGTCAAAAATCGGGCATTGCCCAGGCGGTCAACTAACTCATCGATATGGGGTATGCATCGAATTTGGATCTCTCATTCAGCCGGCGAAAGTCATTACAAAACCTAATGGTGCCATTGGGTTTGGGCACCAACACAATCGGGCTTGACCACTGACTATGGGACTCTTCGATGACTCCCAGCTCCAACATCCTTTTTACCTCTGCCTTGATCTCCTCTCTTGTTGCTGCTGGTATCCAATAGGGCCTTAAAGTTACCTTTGCCCCAGGGTCTGTGTTAATGTGGTGATATGCTTCGGTGGTCTGGCCCGGTTTGGTTGAAAACACATCCTGGTATCGGTTGATCATCTCAGTTACCTCCTCCTTCTGGTTTGGTGTCAGATCAGTGAATATCCTGATCTGCTCCTGCATATTATTTTCCTGGATCGGGGTCTCTTGGGCCACTACACACACACCTCGTTGGTGCCAAGGCTTTAAGAGGTTAATGTGATAAATGTGTTCTTGTTTCCAGCATCCTGGCTGCTGCACTTTGTAGGTTACTTCCCCCACGGGTTCAACCACCTCATAGAGCCCCTGCCATTGGGTCAGAAACTTGCTTTCTGCCATGGGTACCAACCCAATCACCCGATCCCCTGGTTGGAACTGTCGGACTTTTGCCTGGCGATTGTAATGGGTTCGCTGGGCCTCCTGCGCCTTTTCCAAATGTTCCCGTACAATAGGGGGTGACCCGGGCTCTCCGTTCTCGCATCTGCAACACGTGGTCAATTATATTTCTCCCCTCATTGGGTTCCTCTTCCCAGATTTCTTTTGCAATATCTAGTATGCCACGGGGGTGGCGTCCGTATAATAATTCAAAGGGGGATAACCCAGTTGAGGCCTGAGGTACCTCCCAGATTGCAAACATAAGATAGGGTGGTAGGGTGTCCCAATCCTTCCCGTCTCGACTTACCACTTTCCTTATCATTGCCTTGAGTGTTCGGTTAAACCTTTCCACCAGCCCATCGGTCTGCAGATGATAGACTGAAGTTCTCAGGGTATGTATATGGAGCAGCATACGAGGTCCTTCATTAGCTTCAACATAAATGGGGTACCTTGGTCTGTTAATATCTCCTTTGGTAGCCCCACTCGGGCAAAGATCCCCACCAACTCTTTAGCTATCGTTTTAGAGGCCGTGTTCCACAGGGGCACGGCTTCTGGGTAGCGAGTAGCATAATCCAGAATGACAAGTATGTATTGTGGCCCCGAGCTGTCTTCTCCAGGGGTCCCACTAGATCTATGGCTATTCACTTGAAGGGGACCTCTATGATGGAAAGGGGTACTAAAGGTGCCCTCAGGTGGGGATGGGGACTGTGCAGCTGACACGCTGGGCAGGACGCACAGTACCTCCGCACTTCTTCATATACTCCGGGCCAGAAGAATCATCGCAGAACCCGTGCCAGGGTCTTCTCTACCCCCAAATGCCCCCCAAAAATATGACTATGGGCCAGACTTAATACAGCATTCTGGTGTTTTTGAGGTACAGGATCTGCTGTACCTTCTGCCCCTGTACTGGTGCAACCTGGTATAAGAGATTCTTCTTCATTATGAAGTAGGGTCCTTCCACGGGGATCCCATCTATTTCAGTCACCTCCTTCCTAATGTTGTCGTACCTTGGGTCTTCAGCCTGGTCCCATCCAAAATTTCCTCTCCTGGGGCTAATCTGCCCGAGATCTAGGGGGCCAATCTCTGTTGCCTCTACTGGTTCAGAGGCGTTAGGGTGTGGGTCAGACTCGGGTGCTTCTCCCTCCTGGGTGGTCTCCTTTTCAGCTGCTCGGGTCCGCCTACCTACGAGAGCAACCCTCTGGCTTTGGGCCAGTATTCGGGTTCCCAAGGCCTTAGCTGCCCTTCTTTCCCTTTTTGTCTTTCTACGCTATCTGGGAGTGGAGAACAAATCTGGGGATATTTCAGAGAACGTTGGGGGTTGACAGTCTACTGTGGATGCCTCACTACTTTCAGGGCTTCCCCCTTTCTCCAATTCCCCTACCGGGAGTAAGTCTCCAAACCCTGGGAAGTCCCTCCCTATGAGCACTGGGTATGGGAGTTTAGGGACTACACCTGCTGCTACCTCAGTATTGTTCCCCATAATCTTGATTTTTACTGGGATGGTGAGGTAATAACCCACTGTCCCATGGATGCATGTTATCCCCATATGCTTAGCCCACAGCAGCTGACTACGCTTCACGAGCTTCCCTGAGACAAGCATGATAGCACTCCCTGAATCAACCAGTGCTGTGGTCTCTACCCCATTTAGCTTCACTGGTCTGGTGTACATATGTGGGGTTAGTGAGACCCCCCCCACAGGTGGATTAGGGAGGATGGGTCTGCCCAGTTCCCCAGGTTACACTGCATAGGTTTCTTGGCATTGGGACACTGTGCAGCTATGTGTCCCCACTCCCCGCAGGCGTAACATTTGTATGGAGCCCTAGGCATTCCCCGGTCTCTTGGTTTGGGTAGTCTAACATCATGATCCTCTTCCCCCTCAGTGCTGCGACTCTTTGTGACTTCTGGTGGGCCTTCAGCCCCTCTCTTTTTCCACCTGGGTTCTCCTGGTGGCCCAGTCACCCGAGCTCTAGGGCTTGGTGCTGCTAGTTTAACCCAAGGTGCTTCTTCCTTAACCCAGGGTCGGGTCAGCTCCCTCGCCGTCATAGAATCATAGAATCATAGAATATCAGGGTTGGAAGGGACCCCAGAAGGTCATCTAGTCCAACCCCCTGCTCAAAGCAGGACCAAGTCCCAGTTAAATCATCCCAGCCAGGGCTTTGTCAAGCCTGACCTTAAAAACCTCTAAGGAAGGAGATTCTACCACCTCCCTAGGTAACGCATTCCAGTGTTTCACCACCCTCTTAGTGAAAAAGTTTTTCCTAATATCCAATCTAAACCTCCCCCATTGCAACTTGAGACCATTACTCCTCGTTCTGTCATCTGCTACCATTGAGAACAGTCTAGAGCCATCCTCTTTGAAACCCCCTTTCAGGTAGTTGAAAGCAGCTATCAAATCCCCCCTCATTCTTCTCTTCTGCAGACTAAACAATCCCAGCTCCCTCAGCCTCTCCTCATAAGTCATGTGCTCTAGACCCCTAATCATTTTTGTTGCCCTTCGTTGTACTCTTTCCAATTTATCCACATCCTTCCTGTAGTGTGGGGCCCAAAACTGGACACAGTACTCCAGATGAGGCCTCACCAGTGTCGAATAGAGGGGAACGATCACGTCCCTCGATCTGCTCGCTATGCCCCTACTTATACATCCCAAAATGCCATTGGCCTTCTTGGCAACAAGGGCACACTGCTGACTCATATCCAGCTTCTCGTCCACTGTCACCCCTAGGTCCTTTTCCGCAGAACTGCTGCCGAGCCATTCGGTCCCTAGTCTGTAGCGGTGCATTGGATTCTTCCATCCTAAGTGCAGGACCCTGCACTTATCCTTATTGAACCTCTTTAGATTTCTTTTGGCCCAATCCTCCAATTTGTCTAGGTCCTTCTGTATCCTATCCCTACCCTCCAGCGTATCTACCACTCCTCCCAGTTTAGTATCATCCGCAAATTTGCTGAGAGTGCAATCCACACCATCCTCCAGATCATTTATGAAGATATTGAACAAAACGGGCCCCAGGACCGACCCCTGGGGCACTCCACTTGACACCGGCTGCCAACTAGACATGGAGCCATTGATCACTACCCGTTGAGCCCGACAATCTAGCCAGCTTTCTACCCACCTTATAGTGCATTCATCCAGCCCATACTTCCTTAACTTGCTGACAAGAATGCTGTGGGAGACCGTGTCAAAAGCTTTGCTAAAGTCAAGAAACAATACATCCACTGCTTTCCCTTCATCCACAGAACCAGTAATCTCATCATAAAAGGCGATTAGATTAGTCAGGCATGACCTTCCCTTGGTGAATCCATGCTGACTGTTCCTGATCACTTTCCTCTCCTCTAAGTGCTTCAGGATTGATTCTTTGAGGACCTGCTCCATGATTTTTCCAGGGACTGAGGTGAGGCTGACCGGCCTGTAGTTCCCAGGATCCTCCTTCTTCCCTTTTTTAAAGATGGGCACTACATTAGCCTTTTTCCAGTCATCCGGGACTTCCCCCGTTCGCCACGAGTTTTCAAAGATAATGGCCAAGGGCTCTGCAATCACAGCCGCCAATTCCTTCAGCACTCTCGGATGCAATTCGTCCGGCCCCATGGACTTGTGCACGTCCAGCTTTTCTAAATAGTCCCTAACCACCTCTATCTCTACAGAGGGCTGGCCATCTCTTCCCCATTTTGTGTTGCCCAGCACAGCAGTCTGGGAGCTGACCTTGTTAGTGAAAACAGAGGCAAAAAAAGCATTGAGTACATTAGCTTTTTCCACATCCTCTGTCACTAGCTTGCCTCCCTCATTCAGTAAGGGGCCCACACTTTCCTTGGCTTTCTTCTTGTTGCCAACATACCTGAAGAAACCCTTCTTGTTACTCTTGACATCTCTTGCTAGCTGCAGCTCCAGGTGCGATTTGGCCCTCCTGATATCTTTCCTACATGCCCGAGCAATATTTTTATACTCTTCCCTGGTCATATGTCCAACCTTCCACTTCTTGTAAGCTTCTTTTTTATGTTTAAGATCCGCTAGGATTTCACCATTAAGCCAAGCTGGTCGCCTGCCATATTTACTATTCTTTCGACTCATCGGGATGGTTTGTCCCTGTAACCTCAACAGGGATTCCTTGAAATACAGCCAGCTCTCCTGGACTCCCTTCCCTTTCATGTTAGTCCCCCAGGGGATCCTGGCCATCTGTTCCCTGAGGGAGTCAAAGTCTGCTTTCCTGAAGTCCAGGGTCCGTATCCTGCTGCTTACCTTTCTTCCCTGCGTCAGGATCCTGAACTCAACCAACTCATGGTCACTGCCTCCCAGATTCCCATCCACTTTTGCTTCCCCCACTAATTCTACCCGGTTTGTGAGCAGCAGGTCAAGAAAAGCGTCCTTCGCCTTTCTACCAGCGCGACAACCTCATCACAGGTGGAGGGTTTGTTCTGGCTTACCCAGGCGCGAAGGTCTGGCTGTAGTCCTCTCATGTACCGGTTGATGACCAGAACCTCTAGTATCTCCTCTGGACTCCGGGACTCAGTTCGTAATCACTTTTGTGCGAGATGGATGAGACCTCAGGGTTTTGTTTTCCTGGTACCTCCACTCATGATATCGCTGGGCCCGCACTGCGGTCATTACCCCAGATCTGGCCAGGATCTCTGCTTTCAGCTGGGGGTAGTCTGCCGCAGCCTCTTCAGGCAAATCATAGTAGGCCTTCTGGGCCTCACCACACAGGAATGGAGTGAGGGTGCCAGACCACTGTTCTCAGGGCCAAGCCTCCCACAGGGCTGTCCTCTCAAAGGCCAGGAGGTATGTCTCTACATCATCCTCCCGCGTCATTTTCTGCAGCCAATTGCTGGCCCGCATGATCTGCGTCCCATCATGACCACGGTTCAGCTCTGTAACGGCCTGTATCTGGTTTACCAGTTCCCGCAACATAGCCCGGTCTCGAGCAGCCTGGTCCATCAGCAGGCGATTAGTCTCTTGCTGCAGCCGCACTGCCTCCTGTTGGGTGGCTTCCTGGAAACGAGTAGCCTCCTCCTGGGCAGCCGTGGTTTGTATCAGTGCCCACACTACCTCCTCCATTGTGGTGAAAAAAAATGAAAATAGACCCTCTTCCCTTTTTCTTTTTTTTTCCCTTCCAAACACCCTCCTTCTTCCGCCGCGCTGTGGACACCAGATCCCACTTCCGAAACCAGTTGTGACAAAGTTCCTGCTCTACTTTGGTGGGTCTTGCACTTATTGGCAGATTTACTCACCTTGGAGGTTCACTGCAGCCCTCAGCTTGGCCATTTTTCTGAACCCACAGTCCAGGTCGACTCCTCCTGTGTCTGACTAGGAGTTGGGAGGTTTGGGAGGAACCCAGGCCCACCCTCTACTCCGTATTCCAGCCCAGGGCCCTGTGGCATGCAGCTGTCTAGAGTGCCTCCTGAAACAGCTGTGCAACAGCTACAACTCCCTGGGCTACTTCCCCATAGCCTCCTCCCAACATCTTCTTTATCCTCACCATAGGACCTTCCTCCTGCTGTCTGATACTACTTGTACACCTCAGTCCTCCAACAATCTGCGTTCTCACTCTCAGCTCCTAGTGCCTCTTGCTCCCAGCTCCTCACACCCACACCACAAACTGAAGTGAACTCCTTTTTAAAACCCAGATGCCCTGATTAGCCTGCCTTAATTGATTCTAGGAGCTTCTTGATTGGCAGCAGGAGTTCTAATCAGCCTGTCTTAATTATCTCTAGGAGGTTCCTGATTGTTTTGGAACCTTCCCTGTTACCTTACTCAGCCTGGGGCTAATATATCTGCCTTCTATTACTCTCCTATAGCCATCTGGCCCGACCTTGTCACAAAAGATTCATAGATTCATAGATACTAAGGTCAGAAGGGACCATTCTGATCATCTAGTCCGACCTCCTGCACAGCGCAGGCCACAGAATCTCACCCACCCACTCCTATGAAAAACCTCACCCATGTCTGAGCTATTGAAGTCCTTAAATCATGGTTCAAAGACTTCAAGGAGCAGAGAAGCCTCCCTCAAGTCAACCATGCCCCATGCTACAGAGGAAGGCGAAAAACCTCCAGGGCCTCTCCAATCTGCCCTGGAGGAAAATTCCTTCCCGACCCCAAATATGGCAATCAGCTAAACCCTGAGCATATGGGCAAGATTCACGTTTAATATGTATCTGAATAATGATGGTAGTTTTATTGCGAGAGTTGTAAGCCAAGCTACACAAGCATAAATGCAGATGTTAAGGGGAAACTGTGTGATTGCTGGCACCAAGGATTCAAAAATAATGAGTCAGGCCCCGAAAATGATGTGATTGGCTTACAAATTATTTAAAAAATAGGACAGTTTGATGGTCTTTTTATTTTGCTACGACCCTTACCCTTATTTTGCTTCTGGTTTTTGAGTCACATTTTCTAACCTTTTTCTATAAGCATGAAAGCTAGAAACTTTTTTTTTTAAAGCTGAGATTCTTGAGTGATAATATGATTCCAGAATTAGGAGCTTTAAGAAAAACAAACAAACAAACAAAAAAAAATCAGAGCAGGAGTTGGCAATAAAATGGTGAGAGTTGGCAACACTGTTTTTCTGCATAGGGTTTTATATGTTGCTCATCACTGTAGTATCTGGGTGTCTTCCAGCAGTGCATGACTAATAGCTGTCACGTGTAGTTTGTTCTCTCATCCTCTCCCCTGGAGAAGAATTGTGTGTGCAGTGGAGTGTTTTGGTGGGTTTTTTAAAAAATGTATATGCTGCTCTGTGTTGTGAAGGCAGGTCAAAGAAATCACCGCGCACGTGGTATGAAACGTGGTGACGTTTGTGATGGTCCTCAGTTCCTGGGAGAGCTCATTCCATAATCAGGGACCCCAAACAAAGCTCTGCCTCCTGCACAGGCAAGCACTATCCTAACTGTAAAGAGATACATTGTGTCAGAGGAATAGAATTGTCAACCAGAGCCTTCATCCTGGATTTAAATATCTTAGGCCCAGGCCATGGAGTGCCCTGCTCAGTAAATAGTGTTGGGTTCAAAAATGAGGTTCAAAGAAAAAAAGGGGAAGGGGAATAATTCCAAAATGTAATGGGTGAAATTGACTAATGGCAAAAGGCCCAATTAACCAGGCTATATGCAGGTGGAGTGCAGGGCAGTTGGAAAGTTGAAATCACTACTTCCCAAGCCAAGGCCAGTATGTAGAGCAGTTGTGTTGTTCCCTTAAGGCAGTTCTTCCGGCCTATGGCTGGCCTCTGCATTGTTCTGAATTTCACCCAACATGAACAGAAATATTTACACAATTGAAAAAAACATCAGCGAAAATGGTCTATCTTTTTGGATTAAAACTTCCTTTGATGGTTTTAGAAACCCAAACACAGAGGCACAGATGTATAAATCTGGAAAGTGAAACTCGCTTTAAATGGGAAGGGGAAGTTACCTGTCTAAATTCAGTGAAAGCATCAGTTTGTCAAGTCTTGCGATTCTATTATGAATCTCCCAATATTTGGTATTTTTCCTCAAGCCCCAACTGCTGGAACCAAGGGATTTTTACTTGAGAATTTCAGCTTTCATTTAGATCTATTATTAAGCTTCTAACCCCCATGGTTGCAGAGAAAAGTTTGAAAACATGAAGCGAGTGCACTCTAAAGGCTCAGAAACCAGAAGGCAAATATGAAGTATCCAAATTTTATTACTTTAAAACAATCTCATGATTTGGGGGTGGGGGCGCTGACATATTTGCAATGCTGGGAGCTGGCAGTACTGCAGCATGAATGATAAAAAGTAAATTAGATTCTCCAAACATTACTTCCATGCTGATAAAATCTTACTGGGCATGTGCAGAGGGAGAGATTCTAGGCTAGGGGGAGGGAGTGTGCTCTAATGATTGTACCACAGGACAGGTAATCGGGGATTCTCAGGATAGTCTTGATCCTGCCACTGGCTCACCCCCTTAAGCCTGATCCAACTCTCACTTCAGCAGAGATTAGAGTGGACTTTTAGGGTCAGATTCTCTGGCACCTTTACTCATGTTGAGTAGCACTTTACTCCATGAATGGCCCCACTGAAATCAATCTATCTACTCGAGGAGTAAGGTACTACTCAGTATATACAAGGTGACCAAATACTGATCTTGTGTTCTGTTTGCCCATCTGTAGAATGAGGACAATAAACACAGAAATGTCCTGAGGCTTATTAATTAACTAGGCCTAGACTGTGTCCTTGTTTTACTAACCCATGAAGGGGTGTGAGAGGGATTAACCCCTCACTTCCCCCATTCCTGTCCTTTCCGGATTGGGTCTGGGTGGGGTACAGAACACAGCCCTTCCCCTCTGGCTGAGCCCCACTATGAACAACTGGGCAGGGATGGGGTGGAAAATGGATGGCACTTTAATTCCACATGCCCACTCAGAGGTGCGCTCTCCACAGTAGCTGGCCAAGGGGGAGGGGGTAGTAAGCAGCACCTTTGTCCTAACTTACTTCCCAGGAGCAAGAGTGGAGAACGAGGAGAATGACTGTGAATTCCTTTGTGAGGGCAATCCTGGGTCAGGGCAGTGATTTAGAGCTGAGCCGCAAAGCTCAGGGCATGGCTACACTTGCAGATGTAGAGCGCTGTGAGTTAAACCTGCCTTCGGAGAGTGCAGCAGGGAAAGCGCTGCAGTCTGTCCACACTGACAGCTGCAAGCACACTGGCATGGCCACATTTGCGGCACTTGCAGTGGCACTGGGAGCAGTGCATTATGGGCAGCTATCCCACAGAGCACTTCTTCCCATTCTGGTGCTGTGGCTTGTGGGTCCTGTCCCAATGCCCCGTGATGCATCGGTTCGCATCTCAGCATTCCCTGTGCTTCTGTCCACATTTGGCACCATCTTTCAATGTTGTTTGTACTGCGTGCTCTGTCTTCCTTTTGGTCTGCGGGAATGGAGCCCAAACTGCTGAGGAGAATGCTGACGAGTCTCGCCAGCATGTCACGTTTGGCAGTCGAGTTATTCCTTAGGATCCAAAGTGATAGTGAGGGCTCCGACGATTTTATCGACTTGAGTAACACATACAACACGAGTTTGCTTGTGGCATTCACGGACATGCTCACCACCGTGGAACATTGCTTTTGGGCTCAGGAAACAAGCACTGAGTGGTGGGATCATATCGTCATGCAAGTCTGGGATGACGAGCTCTGGCTGCAGAACTTTGGATGAGAAAAGCCACTTTCATGGGACTGTGTGAGGAGCTTTCCCCCACCCTGCAGCGCAAGGACATGAGATTGAGAACTGCCCTGATGGTGAAGTGGGTGGCGATTGCAGTCTGGAAGTTGGCAACTCCAGACAGCTACCGATCGGTCGCTAACCAGTTTGGAGTGGAATCATTTTGATGCAAGTTTGCAGGGCCATTAATCGCATCCTGCTCAGAAGAACTGTGACTCTGGTAATGTGCAGGACATTGTGGATGGCTTTGCACAAATGGGTTTCCCTAACTGCGGAGGGGCAATAGATAGCACACATATTCCAATTCTGGCACCAGCATACCTAGCCTCTGAGTACGTTAATCGGAAGGAGTATTTATTGATGGTTCTCCAGGCGCTTGTGGATCACTGTGGGCATTTCACAGACATTAAAGCAGGCTGGCCCGGAAAGGTGCATGACACACGCATCTTTTGGAACACTGGCCTATTCAGGAAGCTGCAAGCCGGGACTTTTTTCCCAGACAAGAAGATCACTGTAGGGGAAGTAGAAATGCCCATTGTGATTCTTGGAGACTCTGCTTCCCCTTTAATGCCATGGTTCATGAAACCCTACACAGGGAGCCTTGACAGCAGCAAGGAGCAGTTCAACAACAGGTGAGATGGTGCAGAATGACTGTGGAGTGTGCTTTTGGCTGTTTAAAGGGCCGCTGGCGCTTTCTGTATGGGAAGCTGGACCTGGCCAATGACAGCATCCCCATGGTTATATCCACGTGCTGTACCCTCCATAACATTTGTGAAGGGAAGGGTGAATGATTCACTCAGGCATGGAACTCGGCGGTTCAACACCTGGAGTCTGAATTTGAACAGCTAGAGAGCAGGGCTATTAGAGGGGCCCAGTGTGGGGCTGCTAGGAATAGGGTTGCCTTGAGGGAGCAATTTGAGGCTGAAAGCCATCAGTAATGACTGGTGCCCGGCACGGGAGTGAAGTGCAGTGGTTCTAATGTTAGTAGGAATCTGTGTTTGCTATGCTGACTTGCAGTGCCTGTTTCTTTTCTGGGCTAAGGTATCTTTTACTTTATGCAAAAATAAAGAATGTTTTCAAAACCAAAACATCAATTTATTGAAAAGAAAATTCATTTATTGAAAAGAAACAGAACTGCTTGGGAAACAGAAAGGGCAAGGGGGTGGGGTGGGGAACTGTACAATCACAGATTTGCATATGTCCTGTCCAGAGTGCTGTGCAATGAGTGCTGCACTTCAGGATGGCTATACTGCATGGTGATGGGGTTGAGTGCAGAGGGTAAGGGTCATAGTTTTCATGGCTGGGTTGTGAAGCTACAGGTGTTGGGGAAAGTGGATTGGAGGTGACATGGGGGCACAAGGGAAAGAGTTTGGGACAAGGGTTGCAAGGGGGGATGGGGTGGTAGTGCTCCACCTGCATGGCTATGAGTACCTGGATAGAATCCACTTGGCACTCCATTATGCTTATCAGCTGATCTGTGCTTTGCTGCCAGAGCACTGCGCTTTTGCTCCGGTGCTCCTTGTTTTGCTGGTGGATCCTCCTTTCACTCTCCTGCCACTCCTGCACTTTTTGATTTTCATTACTTGAATGCTGCATTACTTCATGCAACATGTCTTCCTTGCTTCTACGTGGCCTCTTTCTGATTCTTTGGAGTCTTTTAGTCGGTGATAACATGGACGGCTGAGATCTCAAGGTTGAATCTGTAAAGGCAAAATGCAACACTTAACAGAGGCAGCATTGTTCACACCAGACAGAGCAATGATTCCCCTGTACTTAAGGGCAAGCACAGTCTACACAATAGCATAATTTGCCTGTCCCAAAGCGAGCGCACATAACCCATGGGAGCCCCAAAATGGTGAGTAAGCACAGGGTCAAGCGTGACTGATTGTTTCACGGCTGCACTGTCCTCTGGGTTTCAGTGCCTTGGTGAGAGCCAACAGTGGCGGGGGCCCCTATACTGAACTGGATGAGACCTTTGAAGAGATCACTGAGGCCGATTACTGTGATGTGAGAGAGCACATCAATGCCCTATTCCGCATCTAGGCATGCATGAAGCCCTAATCCCCCTCACCCCAAGAGCCCGTACCAAATAACTTCCTTCCCAAAATAAAAGCCGCTTACCAGGAACCTCCTCTGGTGTTTGTCTTTCCCCAAGCATTGGCCGCTGCAACTGGCTACCTTCCTCCTGTCTTGAGAACAGCTCCTGGCCGCATGCATCTAGGGATTCCGGGGTGTCTTCCTCTGCCTCAGCACCCTCGCTCCCACTTTGCTCCTCCTCCTCTTCCTGCCTTGTTGAACTGAGCTCTGAAGTGTCCGTGGTGGTCTTCAGAGTGGAGGTGGGGTCACCCCCAAGTATCCCATCCAGCTCTTTGTAGAAACAGCAGGTCGCAGGGGCAGCACCAGAGCGGTTGTTTGCTTCGTGGGCTTTGCAGTAGGCATTCTGCAGCTCCTTCACTTTAATCCTGCACTGCAGTGTGTTCCAGTCATGGCCCCTTTCCATCATGTCCCTTGATATCTGCCCGAAGGTATCGTAATTCCTATGGCTGGAGCGCAGCTGGGACTGGACAGCTTCCTCCCCACAAGCACTGATGAGGTCCAGCACCTCACCATTGCTCCATACTATGCCTGGTGCATGGAGGCATGGTCACCTGGGAAGATGCACTGAGAGCACTCCACGCCTGGCTGAGCAAACAGGAAGGGAATTTTCAAAATTCCCAGAGAATTTAAAGGGCAGGTTTGATGGTTGGTCACCTGAGGGCAGGGCAGTAGAGTTCAAAGTGATGACCAGAGTGGCTAGAACAGGCATTGTGGGACACTGGAGACCGATCAGAGCGTACTAACAAACCAGGGCATCCACATTGGTGCTCCAGCAGGGGTGCAGCAAACGTTATTCCTCTCGCTGAGGTGGAGTACCAGGAGCGCTCTAGCTGCGGAGTCAGAGCGCTCTATGTGCCTTGGCAGTGTGGACAGGGAGTGAGCTAGTGTGCACGAGGCTCCTTTATTGTGCACTAACTCGCAAGTAGTAGCCAAGTCCTCAGTCTAACCTCAGTGTTTGTAAGGATTTCTGAGGTCCTTGAATGGAACTACACATGGCACAGGCACCAAGTGTTATATTATTATTAATTATTGCAGCCTATAGAATGTCATTCAACAAAGGCATTACTGTGTGAATGTCTCCATTTTTAATTAAATAATTTATCAAAATACATTTTTTTAAATTCAGTCAGATCTGTAGGCAGCTGAGGGGAATTATTTGACAAATACATGTGAATATCAATTTTTTAAAAATTTGGCCAGCTCTAATTAGTATTACATATAAACACATTTTTGGGCCAGGCACGTTACTGCTCCTTGCCTCAGTTTCCCAATCTGTAAAATGGAGACAATGATGGTGACCTTAGTTGTAAAAAAACTTTGAGATCTACTAATGAAATGTACTATATAAGAGCGGGGCATCATTATTATTTCAATATATATAAATACTTGTCTTGGCAGGGTCCCCTTAAATAAAGTGAGCCAAATTAATATCCAGGCCAACTCCTTTGACTTCAAAGAAACTAGAATGGGGAACAATTTGGGCCAGTGTTTTATTTGCACCCACATCACTCTTTGCAGCCCTTAGATTTTTGCTTTCAACAAAGGATGTTTTGCATTACTTTCCTCTGGCTGGTGACCTTTAAAAAACATTGGCTTGCTATACTTTCTTAGCACCACTGAAATCTTGTTCACATTTATTTTCATTACACCAGTACACAAAAAGCATGCCAGGTGGTTAAAGATCATTCTATATTAAATACACATTTCAGAACTTACAGCCACAATAAAACTCTCACCTTTACACTTACTGGCTCAGGAATTTCGTTTCCCCCCTTCATTATACATCTATAAATTACAGTGACATAAACATATTATTGTTTTCCTTCATAATTTTGCCATTGTGCTATTTTATGACCCAATAATCCAGCTCCCAAGTGGTTATTCTATGAGGACAAAAGCCAAGTGATGTATCATGGACAAAGGAATGGGATTATTGCCAAATAAAACAATCAGACTATTATTATGGCTAATATGCTAAAAGTGTTTACATTAGGTTTTTAAATAATCCCTTACATTTCTATGGTACCATCTGTCCTGAATGATCCCAAGGTTCTGTGTAGATAGATAATGGGGTCATGCTACCCACCACTGAAAAGTAACTGATGATGGCTTGGAAAGCTGGTGATTGTTCTGCACTAGCAATCTTACAAAAGTATAGTTAAGAAGGGAAGCAAAGAATAACGTTGCTATTTGAAACTATGGGGAATTTTAGATAGGCAGACTATAGTATAATTATCCTGACTAGGATTTGGCCAGAACATGAGTGTTATCAGGTTTATTCTTGAAAAAAAAATGCCACAAAGTATTCATGGACCAAGTTCCATAGCTCATGTGAAAGACGGGACTTCCACAAGCTTAATTCTCCTCACCAGCACAGGATCAGGGCATTGATTTCACACCATTCTGACTCAGAGGAGGGAGTGCCACTCACAGAATAAAATGCCCCCTTCCTGTATTTTCCTTTGGGAATCTGTCATCCAAGCCCCAATTAAGTCCAATTAGTTTATGAGATCTAAAGAGTTCACAGCTTAATCAGATATGGCTGCAGAAAATTTTACAAAGCAAATTTTACAAAGCAGAGACTGTGGGAATCCCAAGTGTACCTTCACCTGTAATGAGCGTGACAGTCAGCAACAGAGCAGTACTTGGCCAGTGTAATGTGGGCACCTTGCTGATGTTCGAGTTGTAGAGAAAATATTGTACATCTAAGACAGAGCTAATGTTTCATAAATACAGTAGAATATGTGATACTGTCATGACTGAGATACATCATTAGCCTATTGCTACTGTTTTACTGAGTAGTTTAGAGCTGCTCTAAGTTCTCCCTTGGGACCAGCCCTGCACAGATCCAAGAATAGGAAAGAGCAAAGGTGAATTTTATACTACCTGTGCAACTCACACAGCTCGGGTCCACACCTGGACCCAAGCTGTGTGCGCTTGGGCTGTACCAAGGAGCTGGCCCCGGATGATTAACCTAGATTCATTTTATAATTGAATCAGGGAATGTCAAGTATGGACTCAAGTTTAAACTGTGTTTGTTTCTTTGTGTTTAACAAAGATCATTAGGCTAACATGTTTAGCATGGTGCACATGAATTTAGTAGTGAGAGCCCCATTAACATTGCCAAGAGATGTGTGGCTAACCCCTGCACTGAAATTATATCCCTTAATAGATTTTCCCCCTTCCAATAGTTTTTTTAATCTTTTCAGAATTGTTATGACAAAACAGACTGTAAGGCTGCCTGGTCTTCTTATCACCTTGGAGTTAGTGGTTCTGATATCCCATTGTTGGCACTAAAGAAAATTGTGCTACTTCATTAAGTTAGAAAAAAATCATGACTTCATGTCAAAGGGATAATAGAACCAAATTGCCAGTATAATAATAGACAGAATCGATTGCTATTGATCAACACTTCCTAGGTTGATAACTCAGCTGTTTGTTTCAAGATAAGTCTGAACAAATTCCTTAGGAAACGCTTCCTGATACCATTAGATCATCCAGGACCAAGAGCTGTGGCCTACACAGAGTCAGCATTCTTCTTTTTTCCTCTAACTATAATGTGTATATATATCCTACAAGCAGGGCCGGATTAAGACCTTTAGAGGCCCTAAGCATTAAAAAGATTATGGACCCCCCCAATATGTAATTCAAAATAAAAACAATATTATACCATAAAATAAAATTTTATTTTTCGAAATGACACAAAACTTACATGTATGCTGAAATTAAAATAGCTTCTTTCTAGATTTTCTGATTGCAAAATTCTGGGTAAGTTCATTGAAGCTGACTCGACGAAGCTTGTCGGCTTCCATACACAATAGGGAAAGTGAATTAAGTCTGTCCCGACACATTGTTGTTCTCTGATGGTTTTTTATTCTTTTCAGCTGAGAAAAAGAGCGTTCTGAGGAGCAGTTAATAATAATGATAGAGTGCGATCTCTACATTTGGAAATACACATTGTATTCCATCTTTCAATATTGTGTCATGAAGATCAATGTGACTGAATTTCATTTTTCCTGTTTCATTAAACTTTGCGCGCATATAACAGTGGAACTGCCATACTTCTCCACAGAGATTCATGTCAACAGGGTATGAGTCAACTAGCTTTTGGGAACCTTGTGAATATTGTTTATCAGATAAGTCTATATTGTTTCGAAAAGAAAATCTACTTGATACTTCTTTGTACACTTCACCTCTCCTCTTCATATGAGCTTCAAGTGCATCAATTATAGCGTAGTAAGTTGATACACAAAATTTGTCTCTAGGATTCAATGCTGTTTCTGTTGCACTGCTATCATTTGCTTGTTTTTTCCCGATTTGCTTGCGGGACTGGGCTTCTTTGTAGTTAGTATCAGGCAAGATATCTTTTGATATGTCTTCCTTGATAACTCCCTGACATGTTGGCAGGAGTGTCATAAGATTGACCTCTGCACTTTGAGAAATCTATTTTGAAAACTTGGCACAGATAATGCAGTACTTGATTTGCCATTTCTTCACCAGTGTGGCTTTTCAAATTGAGGAATGTTATAAATCGTTCAACTGGTTTTCCATCTGTGGGAGACACATATCTTAGTACAATACTCAGTTGATCAATATGTGAAAGATCAGGTGTAGAGTAGACAGATAAACTGAAGTGCCCAGCAGTACTTATTTCATCCACAATAGCTGAACGAACTTTGTCACTCATTAGGCCAAAGAGTTCATCACATATTGTCTTGGATAAGTATGATGGGTTACCTTTGCCAGCATTCCCATATTTTGAGATATGGCCTACTGAGCCACAAGCTCCAACAATCCCAAGAAATTTCCATTCTGCAATGATCCAAATGTGTCATTTGATCCCCGGAAAGGCAGGCCACATTCAGCTAATGTTTGAATAACAGCTATAACACACTGCAAGACATGTTGCCAGTATTCATGCTCCCCTTTAATTTGTTCTTCCAATTTTTGTGTCAATCCAAAGCCCTGTCTTTGATTTAAATATGTCACCATTGAATCTCTGTGAGTAGTGCTATTTTCATGTTGTTCAATTAAAACAGTATTCCGCCAGTCATTAAATCCATCTGCAGCAAACCGGGATGTTGAAGGTTTATATGCAAAAAGTTTGCAAACAAAATAGTACACACACCCTGTTGATGATGAATACAGTAGCAATTCTCGAGTGTATTTCTCACCATTTGCTTTCATGCCGAAAAATATTTTTTGTGGACAATATCTTGTTTGTTTGCCATTAGTAAAAGTCCGATGTGATTTCTCAAATGGCCCAGTGTGACAGTCATTTCATCCACGAGCTATCCAGTAAGCTATGTCATCAGTACTGAAATCAACCCACATACCAGGATCTTTTCTCCAATTATTTACAGCATGAGCAGGTTCAGTCTCTGACACATCCACACCTTCTAGAACAATGTCTGTTTTATCCCCAGGAGTAGGATGATCAGTTACCGTCTCTGACACATCCACATGTTCTGGAATGGTGTTTGTTTCACCAATAGAAGAAGGGTCAGTCTCTGAAACACCTACAGGTTTTCGAACGACGTCTGTGCTACTGAGAGAAGATGTTTGCTTCTGATGGATTTGCTTTGGATGAGCTTTGGAAGATTTTGGTCAATGTCAGTAGGTTTTTGTTTCTTTTTCCGCCAGTTTACATTTCTGTGCTCCACTCAGTTGGTTCCGTTTCATCCTGCCCCTTATCTCAGTTATCTGAACTTAAAAAAAAATTACACAATGTACACTATTTTTATGTATATATATAATATATGTTTAAGAAAGGAAAAAAACAAATCAAGTACATATAACTCAGAAGAATATATCAATACTAAAACATAAATTTATTGCATTACATGACAGGATCTGATTTCCTTGCGTTATTTCGATCTACATTAGTAGGATGCCCCCCTGGTTTAGGTGGGGATAAGTAATAAAAAGAGAACAGAAAAATGGGGGAAAAGTGTGTAGTGGAGTGTAAGGAAGTCTAACAAAGTTCTGATTTTTTCCATGATGACTATTTCAATGCTTTTTTTGAAATATCAAATATCAAAAAAAAATTTTAAAAAATCTCATTTTTTTTTGTGCCCCCTGCTTTGCTGGTGCCCTAAGCACATGTTTAATCTACCTACTGGGTAATCCAGCCCTGCCTACAAGTAATCAAAACCATAAAACTATATTAAAATTAGTTTATGAGTCTGACTAAATGCCCCAAAGCTAAGTTATTCAGAGTGAGAGGTTATAGAATATCTTGATACCACACTACAACTCAAAAAAGTGTGCAAATGGTGAGGGGCAAGAGTAAAGGAGAGCATCAACCTGGGGTTTTAGCTTTTACAATGTATTTCCTTGTTATAACCCTTGTTCTGACACTATTGAAGTCAGCCAAGCACAAAATGTTCATTGACTTCAGTGATGCAGATTGAACCCTTAATGAGTCTCAGATACTTAGGTACAGATGCTGCTGCCCTTATTCACATTGGATCAGGAGGGAGAATGCAAAGGTGACGTACAATCATCTTCTCCTCTGCCTTGAGACTGGTATCCAGCAAAGCTCAGCCAGATCCAAAGATCAGAGCCCAAGATCTGATTATTGAATTCTAATTTGTTACACTTGTCCAAAGAAGAATGAGATTGCGGAGTTGTCAGTGAGGGCCTGTTGTAATAATTTGGCCTAAAAATTTACCCCAGTTGTAAGCTTCAAAGTAAAAAGTATGTGTAAAATCATAAGATGTCGCAATAATGTATAATAACAAATGTTGTTGGGAAAAGGGGCGTGATGGGGTGTCCCCCCAACACAGGATTAAAAGAGGTTAAAGTAGCCAGGTTGTCCAATTAACTGCCCAGGCTGCACCTGGAGGAGGTGCCAGGGAGCAGAAAGTTGATTAAATGAGGCTCAGCTGTGCTTGAATAGGTGGGGCCTATAAAGCCCAGGAGCTCAGAGCAGAAGGGAGCTGCTGGGAAAGGCTGCAGGAAGGCAAGCAATAGTTACTCCCTGAGAAGTAGGAGGAAGGTTTGGAGCTGGTACACCCAGAGAGAGATAGGGAAGGAGCAGTGATGGTAGAGCGGGGAAGCCCAGAACTGCTGAGCTGAGAATCCCTGGACTGGACCCTGGAGAAGAGAGTGGGCCTGGGTTCCCCAATCAGCCACGGAAGGTGTGGCATAGAAATAAGATAGTGAATGGGAAGACTGCCAAGGACTGCTGATGGACTGTACCCAGGAAGAGGGAATGCTGAGTGACTCAGCTGGAAGGCAAAGGAGATGCTGATGGTCCTGGAATGAAAGGAGCTGCAGACCAGAGCCAGAGTGATGGCATGCAAACTGTGGAAGGGGGTGTCCACCTCAAGAGCTAATCCTCAGAGCGACCAGAAGGAGATGCCATCCCAGAGGTGATTGGAGCACCTTGTCACAAGTGGTGAAGAAACAGACACAAGGTTGTCCCTGATACAAGGGGAGGTTGAACCTTGATGCAGGGGGCCATAATAAAGAAGGAGCCCCTAAGGGAAGATGAAAATGAAAATGCCTCCAACACAGAGTTTCTTGGCTGAGGGAAGTTGTCTCCTACTAAGGTGGATGCCGGAGTTGTTGCTCCCACAGAGGGGAGAGGAGAACCAACAGGGGCGGGTCTGTGCTATGTGGGAACAGATATTGGAGAACCAGCAGAGACTGTGGGAATCCACAGTGTATTTGCAAGACTGTATGCTGTGGGTAGCTAGTCAACAGCAGCAGCTGTACAGAATCCTGCAGGAAAGAAGCAGGAGGAGATGTAAGGACCAGGAATGGGAAAGGTGCTCTGGGACTAGGAGGACAGAAGCCCAACCCCAAAGGGGCTACAGCTGCAGGAGGAGGGAGCACTTGAAGAGGGACAGCCCCTATTTAGAGGGAAGGAAAGAGACTTCCTAGGAGGCAAGGACTGAGACAAGGGCCCAGAGAGTCCCACTCGATAAGCAATTGGGTCAGAGGAGGACCTGCTTTTGGTGTGTGGAAAAGGGCCATGTAAATAGACATTGTCCCCATAGGGAAAAGACAGATCCAGGAAAAGCACAAGGGTCAGAGACAAAAGAGAAAAGAAGAACCAGAGGCCTGTAAGGAGCCCATAAGAAGGTGGAGAAGTCCAAAAGCCAGGTATGAAGTGTGAGGTGAAACTGGGGGGAGGAGGAGAAGGAGAGAGATCCCAGGAAGGAAAGTAATTAATGCAGAGACTAACACTGAGATGAACCACAAAACAGTGGGGACCTTCACCCTTGGGGTGAAGGTGCTGGAGGACTCGGTGGAGCAAGTGGACCCCGTGACAAGGAGACAGAAAAACTAAATTAGTCTAAACAAAAAGACCTATTGATATGGTTGAAGGACTATGTTAAAATCATGGTTGGTAAAAACAGAAGGCATACAACTAGAAATGAATTAATCAAAAGTGGCGTGTTAGATATCAGGCCTAATTGGTGGACAAAATAATGAGGGGATGGGCTAGTCCGTCCATCACTCCCTTTCTGGGTCCTTAAAGAAAGACTTTGGAGGGAGAATATGGAAGAGCAGAGAGGCTACTGGAGTGGGCTCCACCATCATGGCTGCCACACCCAGCATCTCCACACCCAGCACCACACCCAGCATCTGGGACCCGTGACCTTCTTCATCCTCATCCTGAGGAATATCCTCACTGGTATGGGCCAGAGAGAGACCCAGATAACACTGCCATCCCTACCAGCTCCAGCTGAATCTCAAACACCACTTAGGATGAAAGGAGATCAGACTTGAGCAGCAACAACCACAGCTCCAGCCCATCTCAACTAGCTTCTTCTTGTCCCCAAAAGGACAGTTATTACCATCTAAGGGACTGTCAAACAAGGGAGGTTTTCCTTCTCAAATTCTCTCCAGCTAACGGGCACAGGAACCAGAAATCTTGTTAAAATTAAAGCCTACTTACTACTTTACATTTCAAATGCTTTGACTGTTTTTCTGTATCTTTAATACAAGGCTAAAAGGATTTTTAGTGGCGTGTTTTCCAGGGTACTAAGCAGACTGAGGTCTCTGTATACCAGGGATCGGCAACCTTTGGCCCACAGCCCGCTAGGGAAAGCCTTTGGCGGGCTGAGCCACTTTGTTTACCTGTAGCGTCTGCAGGTTCGGCTGATCGCAGCTCCCACTGGCCATGGTTCACTGTCTCAGGCCAATGGGGGCTGCAGGAAGGGTGGCCAGCACATCCCTCGACCCACACCACTTCCCGCAGCCCCCATTGGCCTGGAATGGCAAACCGAGGCCAGTGGGAGCCGCGAATAGCCAAACCTGCAGACGCTGCAGGTGAACAAACCAGCCTGGTCCACCAAGGGCTTTCCCTGGCAGGCTGCATGCCAAAGGTTGCCAATCCCTGCTGTATACCAAACCTTGTTTAACACTGCTTAATGTTGGACAGTGACTGGGTTATGCTAACACCCCTTTGGCCCATTTATTCCATTTAAATTAATATAACAAGCCTCATTTGGCTTGTGGAACCTGACTCATCCAGAAATTATGGGCTAGAAGCAGGAGTTAGTGGATGAAATTCTATGGCCTGTGTTATGCAGGAGGTCAGATGAGATGATCTGGCCTTAAAAATCTACGACTAGTAATGATGAATGAAAAGTAAAGAACACAGCTTGACTCTCAGGACCTGATTCCTGCCTTGCAAGTGTCTAATGTGTAGACATTTACACCTGGGCAATGTGAGTGCAACGTGGATGTAAAACACTACAAAATCAGGATTATAACATTTTACACCTACTTTGCACAAGATGTAAGGCAATGGAGAATCAGGCATTGAGAGCACAAGCCATTTGCATGGCTGGCAGTTAGAAAAAAAATTCTCTTTGTAAACTGAGCACATTTTATCTGATAATAAACCTACAGCCAGACAATGATAGTTTTACAGAGAAACTCTTCATGGCAGCGCCACACTAAGTGTTACTGGGTTATAAAATGTTTGTCCACCCACACTGCAAGCCTACAATGTTAAAATGATGGAAGAACTTTGTCACAGCTAAAAAACTTCTCCAGTGTGGGCCTCTCGATTCTTAACCAGCTCAGTTTTTCTTAAAATGTGGTAGTGATACTTATATATTTGTTTTAAATGCAGAGGATGACATAAGGACCTGATGCTGCAATCCCTTACTCACCCAGCAAGGAGAAAACTCCTTGTCTATGTCTACACTACAAGAAAAAACCCACAGCACCAAGTCTCAGAGCCTGGGTCAACAGACTGGGGCTCAGGCTGAGACACCCCCACCCCTCCAATAGAGTTTTAGAGCCTGGGCTCCAGCCTGAGCCCAAATGTCTAACAATTGCCCATAGACATTTGAGTCACCTGAACTGGCCCAACCCCGGGTCCTTTACTGTAGTGTAGAAGTACCCTTTCAAGTCAGAGGGAATTGTCACATGAGTCAGGTCCAGTTGGGTTATGTATGAGATTGCAGGACTAGGTCTTAAATTTGCAGGGAGTAAGGAACAGGAATTGCTTAGAGATATTTCTTTGGACTCATATGAATGCTGAGGTGGATCTAAAGATCAGACAGATTGTTGATGTTCAGCTCTATATCTGCAGAGAATGAATGCAACACAATCAAAAGAGCAGGATTTCCTTTGCAGACTAACCAGTTGCATATTAGTAATAGCGACCTTGTATACCTCATGCGCACACTCTATGCAACTTACCTGCCAAGGAAGAATAGTTTATAGTTACATTACATCACTAAGGCAAATCCCAAAGGGACACAGCCTCCTTGCAAATCAAGAGCCACCCAGATCGATCTCTAGCTATGCCCTTAAGATGGACGGGCTGGATGTTCAGGCTGTGTCCAGCCCTGTCAATCTTGTTGCACTACTGAAGCTTTCAGTGACCTCATGATTGTCAACCGTTTAGTACCATAATTATATTTTTAATCAACTCTAAACTTTATTTAATTTAAACTTGTGAAAAATATATTTACAATTAATTCAGTACATTTTTAACAGTGTTTGCAGGGCTGAAAGGGATCTCAAGTCCAGCCCCCTGCACTGAGGCAGGACCAAGTACACCTGGACCATCCCCAACAGGTATTTGTTTTATCTGTTCTGAAAAGCCTCCAATAACAGGGATTCCACAACCTCCCTTGGTAACCTAGTCTAGTACTTAACTCCCCTTATTTTCATAGACCTGGATATAGGCAGGCATAGCTAGTGGTCAAAGCAGTGGCCATTAGGCCTCATGATCAGAGAAGGAGTCAGAAACCGGAGGTCAGAGACAGAGCAAGGTTCAGAGTCAGTCAGTAGGCCAGGGTCGGGGCATAGAAGCAGGAATCTGGAGCCAAGCAGGACAGGAATGAGGCAGGGCTCAGGAGTCAGGCAAAAAGGGAGTCTAATGTAGAAGCCAGCCAAGGATGCATATAGTTGCTCAATTTCCTTTGCCTCCTTCTGGCTTAAAGAGTGAATCTGAGCCAATTGGAGAGGCCAGATGTCTAATCCAACTGGGAGATTTGTGGGCAAAGCCTATGGTGTGATAGCATCCACCAGCCCACACTCCCTGCTAAGACCAGTGAACTGCTAGGTGATAGCTATGGGCTGGGAACACATAGATCTGGGTTTGAGACCTCACATTTACACTTACAGTTTTTCTTAATATCTAATCTAAACCTCCCTTGCTGCAGATTAAGCCCATTGCTTGTTATCCTACTTTCAGTGGACATGGAGAACATTGATTATCATCCTCTTTATAACAGGCCTTAACATATTTGAAGACTGTCCTCAGGTCCCCATCCCACAGTCTTTTTCTCAAGACTAAATATACCCCATTTAACCCTTCTTCATAGATCAGACTTTCTAAACCTTTTATCATTTTTGTTGCTCTCCTTTGGATTCTCTACAATTTTCCACATCTTTCTTAAAGTGTGGTGCCCAAAACTGGACACGATACTCCAGCTGAAGCCTCACCAGTGCTGAATAGAGTGGAATAATTATCTCCCGTTTCTTACATACAGTACTCCTGTCAATACAGCCCCAAACGATAGTAGCCTTTTTCACAACTGGATCACATTATTGGCTAATATTCAATTTGTGATCCACTATAACCCCAAAATCTTGTTCTGAAGTACTACTGCCTAGCCAGTTATTGCCCATTTTGTATTTGTGCTAGGGCTGTTGATTAATCGCAGTTAACTCACACTATTAACTCAAAAAAATTAATCATGATTAATCATACTGTTAAACAGAATGCCAATTGAAATGTATTAAATATTTTTTATTTTTTTCTACATTTTAATATTTAAAAATAAAAATATTTAAATGCTATTCCATGATTTTTTAACAGTGCTATTAATTGAGATTAATTTTTTTAATCGCGTGATTAATCAAGTTTAATTTTTTTAATCGCTTGACAGCCCTAATTTGTGCATTTGATTTTTCTTTCCCAAGTATAATACTTTGCACTTGTCTTTATTCAATTTCATCCTGTTGATTTCAGACCAATTCTCAATTTATCAAAGTCATTCTGATTCTGCCCTCCAACATGCTTGCAACACCTCTCATCTTGGTGTCATCCACAAACTTTATAAGCATACTCTCCACTCTATTATTCAAGTCATTAATGAAAATACTGAATAGTACCAGACCCAGAGGGACTCCTCTAAATATGTCCTCCCAGTTTGACAGCAAACTATTGATAGCTATTCTTTGAGTATGGTTTATAACCAGTTGTGCACTCATTTTATAGTAATTTAATCTAGAAACACATGTTCCTAGTTTGCTTATGAGAGAGTCAAATTGGACTGTCAAAAGCCTTACTAAAATCAAGATACATCACATCTCCTGCTTTCTACCCCTCTCCCCCACCGTCAACTAGGCCAGTCTCCTTGTCAAAGAAGGAGACAGGTAGGTTTGACATGATTTGTTCTTGACATATCCATATTGGCTATTACTTATCACTGTATTACAAGGTGCTTACAAATTGGTTGTTTAATAATTTGCTCCATTATCTTTCCAGGTTTCAAAGATAGGCTGACTGGTGTACAATTCCCTGGATCATCTTTGTTCCCCTTTTGAAATATATGTACTATGCTTTCCCTTCTCCACTCCTCTAGGACCTCACCCATCCTCTGTGAGTTCTTGAAGATAATCACTAATGGTTCTGAGATTGCTTCAGCTAGTTCCTTAAGTACCTTAGGATGAATTTCATCAGGCCATGCCAACTTGAATACATCTAAGTTACCTAAATATTCTTTAACCTGTCCTTTCCCTATTCTGACTTGTGTTCCTTTCTGCTTCTTGTTAATATTAATTGTGTTAAGCATCCATTCACAATTAACTTTTTAAGAGAAGACTGAAGCAAAATAGTCATTAGATGCCTTAGCCTTCTTGGTATCATCTTTTATTAGCTCTCCTTCCCTGCTAAGTAGTGGACCTACACTTTCATCTTTCTCTTGTTCCTAATGTTTTTATAGAACCTCTTCTTATTGCATTTTATGTCCCTAGCTAGGTATAATTCATTTTGTGCCTTAACCTTTCTGATTTTGTCCCTACATGCTTATGCTATTTATTTATTTATTTATTTATTTAGGTACTCATCCTTAGCAATTTGTCCATCTTTCCACTTTTTGAAAGATTCCCTTTTGATTTTCAGGGCATATAAGAGCTCTTGATGTAGTCATATTGGTTTCTTGCTATTCTTCCCATCTTTCCTTTGCAACCAGATAGTTTGCTGTTATGACTCTAATATTGTCTCTTACTGCCAGTTCTTCTGAACTCCTTTTTCCCTTAGATTTTCTTCCCATGGGCTTTACCTACCCAATCTACTCCAAGTTTGTTAGAGTAGCCCTTTTTGAATTCCCTTGTCTTTCTTCTGCTTTCACTCCTTCCTTACCTTAGATTATCATGAAACTTATTGTTTCATGACCACTTTTACCCAAGTTTCCTTCCACCTTCAGATTCACAACCAGTCCCTTCACAGTTAGTCAAAATCCAGTCTAAAATGGCTGCACCCTGGTTACTTTCTCAACCATCTGAAACAAGTTGTTCCCACCAGATTCCAAGAACTTATTGGACATACTGTGTTTTGTGTTATTTTCCCAACAGATATATTGGTAGTTAAAGTTCTGTATGACTGTTAGGTCTTGTGTTTTAGGTATTTTTATTTGTTCTAGAAATGCCTCATTCACCTTTTCCTCCTGATTTGAGGAGATGCCTCTACCATGACATTACCCTAGGTTTTTCCCCTTTTATTTTCCCCGCAAAGACTTCCAACTGTTCTGCCTCTCATCTCCTTCTGGACCTCAGAACATATACGCTTAATGTATAACACAACACTCCTCTCTTTTTTCCCCACCTTGTCCTTCCTGAACAAGCTATATCCCCCATACCAATATTCCAGTCATGAGTTTTATCCCACTCAGTCTCTGTGATGCCAATTACATCATAATTTAGCTTGTGTACTAAGACTTCCAGTTCATCCTGTGTATTCCCTATACTCCTTGCATTTGTGCATAGACATCTAAAATAAGGAGCAGATTCCCCCACTGTTTCCCCTCTTGTTACTCCTATGTCTCTATTATAATTTTCCATTCCTCCTCTTCTCCTCCCCCAAACATCCAGCCCTCTGTCAAAGTCACCTTTTTTTTTTAATACTGAACTCTGGGCTTTTGTCACCTGCCCTCTTTGTACCTAGTTCAGTGCACTTTTTTTGGTCATGATTGCTGTCATTTATTAAACCTCACTTTTTCACTGAACTTGGGAGGCTATCCAAGAAATTAATTTGGTAACAACAGAAATTGAGTCGTCCATTAAATAGATTGACCTTGAATGAATATGAACCATTATTGTGCAAGAGGCATGATTAACAAGTAGCATCAGAAACAGATGTTGCTACACTGGACAAATTGGTTCACAAAGGTTTCCAGATTGTACAAAATTGTCTGAACCATAAGTGGTTAAACAAAAGAAAAATATTTGTAGCTGTTATATAGGAACAAGCATCTTGGAGCAAAGTTCAATATGTAAGAGAATGAATCACCTCAAAGTGCTGTAACACAGTTTAACAAAATAATTTTACAGCTGGTAAACCTTAGTGGGGAAGAAAAGTGATTTGAAAAGATGGGCTTATTAAGATTGTCTTGCAGAGTGCCTCTAAATGTTCAGTCTTCTTTGGTGTCTTAACCAAAGTATATGTTCTAAGACTATTGTACCCCTTTCAGGTGTCTGATTTGTCTTGCATACCCCAAGTTTCACTTCACTTAAAAACTAGTGGCTTACAAAATCAGACATAAAAATACAAAAGTATCACAGCACACTGTTACTGAAAAATTGCTTTCTCTCTCATTTTTACCATATAATTATTAAATAAATCAATTGGAATATAAATATCTGTATTATATTTCAATGTATAGTATATAGAGCAGTATAAATGAATCACTGTATGAAATTTTAGTTTGTACTGACTTTGCTAGTGCTTTTTATGTAGCCTGTTGTAAAACAAGGAAATATCTAGATGAGTTGAGGTACCCTGGAAGACCTCTGCATGCTGCCAGGAGTACGCATATCCCTGGTTGAGAATCACTGCTCTAAGAAATCTTGAGGAATTCTGCATCATTGGCATCACTGGGGCAAAGCAACCCACAATTTATGCAGTGTCAGAGGTGAAAATTGAGATTTTAAGGTATACATATGAAAAAATACCCAGAATATCTCTTTCATCTTCAGTGAAATTTCTATTCTATATATTTATAGTAGCACCTAGAAGCCCCTGGTGAGATTGGGGCCCCATACTGTCAGGTTCTGGACAAACACATAGTAAGGGATAGTCTCTGCCTGGAAGATCTGAAGTTTCAAGGCCCCAATTCTGTAACTAGTGGCATGTGGGCACACCCCAGCTCCACATGGAGCCTCACTGACTTCAGCCAAAGATGGAAGAAAAGAAATATTAGTATTCCCATTTTGCAGATGTGGAACTGAGGCAGAGAGAGATCAGATGATTTGCTCAAAGTCATGCAGGAAATCTGACAATTGAATGAATCCAGGTGTCCTAAATCAATTAATCTTTATAACAATCTTTTCCCCTGTTTTACAGATAGGGAAACAAACTCAAAGAGGTGAAGTGATTTACCAAAGACCACAAAAAGAGCAAGTGTGATATGAGTTATTAGAAATCAAGATTTCCTGACTGCCTAGCTTTTGTTCAGACCACAAGCCTCTTCCAGTACCTTCAACCTACCCACTGAATTGTATAGAATTGAGATCAGATTTTTCATCCTCTTTAGATAACTAGAGAAAGGCACTTCCCTCCAAACTCCACTGCTTATTTATTCACTCAAGAATATGTAGAGGATAAATGAAAGCCAACTAATTAAGGGTTTTTTTGGATCAGAGATCTGCATTTCAAAGCAGATTTATCATTTATTTTAAAACCTCCAAAGGAAAATTAAATCTAAAGAAGAAACAAGGATGATGCTGTTATTTAAGTTATTTGAGTAGTTGCACATCAGACCTGTATTTTCTCACTGGATGATTAACAGCTGTCCAACACAGATAGCAAAAAAGCCTGTTTGGTTCAGTAATTCATGTTCTTTCAGATTGTGCTTTAATAAACCAGATAACACTGAACATGTTAGTCATCATGGCTGCTGAGTATAATATTGTGCCATGATGTGATGTCCCAGTGCAAAATCAGGAGTAAATGGGAAAACACAAAAGAGCTTGAACTAAGGTCCTTTTCTCTAACCTATATACCACCTTAGGCTCCACTTAGCTGCATGCAAGTAGACTCATGTCCCCAGGCAGATGGAGCTTCTAAAGTCAATGAAGTGCCACTCAGGCACTGGGGGGTCAGTCAGTGCAGAGCTTCTTTGATGTCGAGGACTCTGAACAGGTGCAAAGGTCCAGGCAGTGCAGGATGTGAGCCTCAATCCGGATTTGAGTTTGTGAAGCTTGCATGGCTCTAAATAGGCTGTAAAACTCCTGATGAAATCAATAAAAGGCACAGTCTGGGGAATCATAGGAAATGCAGCCAATTTCTTACTATAATTTGCAGCAATTTATGCATAATATCCATCTGTTGAAAATAATATCTGGTGTTACCCCTCCATCATCTGCAAAGATTCCAGCCCAAAATCAAGGCAAAGGCAGGTTTGCAAAAGATTTATAGGTATTTTGTGGATTAACGGGGACTACAAAATTATCACCCATTCCTTTGTTGCTACTGAGTTTACTTGGTGCTGATATTTTATCAAAACAATTTAAAATTTGACTTATAATTAAATATGAATCACAATTGCTGCATAATGAGTGAACACTAAGGCCCCGCTCCTGCAATTCACTGAAGTCAATGGGGCTCTTTGAGGGCTTAGCAGCCTGTCCACATGCAATGAATTACAGGCTCACGTCCTTGCCTGTAAGTGCTTCAGGCCAGGCGCCACTTTTTAGATATAAATTTGTGAAGTTCCCATTGCCTAGTACAATGGGGCCCTGACTGAGGGCTCTAGGTGCTGCCACTGTACAATAATACGTAATAGTAACAGGCAGCAACAGGCAGCAACAGGGTTATGTTGAAAAGACTAGAAAACTCCTAAAGAACTAGCCTTTCTAATGGACAAAAGCTTGCTGGGGCCCAAATTCAGCTTACCTGCAAAATATGCTCAAGTCTCATTATTGTAATGCTTAAAGTTAGGTTGTTAGGGGCCAAAATATGAAAATGAAGTGATGGGCAAATATAGATAAAAACATAATGCACGCTGAAGCTAAGTGATACAAAAAAGGGTCTGTTAGGACATTTGATTTTTGCTCGGAAGCAAATATCTATATGCTATGGTTAAAAAATACCCATTAGTTTGTGTAACTGGTAAGCGAAGCATCAAGCACCAGTTTTGCTTCACTCTTGTTTTATGGGATACCTTTTACTTTTATAAAGTTGAGAGTATTACTATGTGCTCAATAACACAGTGATGAGTGTAGCATAAATACCTAGACAGACAGATTAGTTAGCTAGTTGTATTCACAGTCTCCTGGGTAAAGAGGACTGCCATCACTGCATGCTCTTTAGAAGATCAGAAAATCACAATAAACATAAGGATACAAATATATCATGGGAAATACAGCCAATTTCTTCAATTATTGGCAGCAATTTATGCCGAATCTCCATATGTTGAAAATAATATCTCCCTAATGGTGGCATAAGGTATTGGGTTCACTGACCCATCCCCAAAGCGTCCTTCTGAAGTAAAAAGAAAAGGAGGACTTGTAGCACCTTAGAGACTAACACATTTATTTGAGCATAAGCTTTTGCGAGCTACAGCTCACTTCATCGGATGCATGCAGTGGAAAATACAGTAGGGGGATTTTATATACACAGAGAACATGAAACAATGTGTGTTACCATACACACTGTAACAAGAGTGATCAGGTAAGTTGAGCTATTACCAGCAGGAGAGAAAAAAAAACATTTTGTAGTGATAATCAGGGTGGGCCATTTCCAGCAGTTGACAAGAACGTGTGAGGAACAGTAGGAGGGAAAAATAAACATGGGGAAATATTTTTACTTTGTGTAATGACACATCCACTCTCAGTCTTTATTCAAGCCTAATTTAATGGTGTCCAGTTTGCAAATTAATTCCAATTCAGCAGTCTCTCACATGAGTCTGTTTTTGAAGTTTTTTTGTTGTAATATTACCACTTTTAGGTCTGTAATCGAGTGACCTGAGAGATTGAAGTGTTCTCCTACTGGTTTTTGAATGTTATAATTCTTGACGTCTGATTTGTGTCCATTTATTCTTTTACATAGAGACTGTCCAGTTTGACCAATGTACATGGCAGAGGGGCATTGCTGGCACATGATGGCATATATCACATTGGTAGATGCGCAGGTGAATAAGTCTCTGATAATGTGGCTCATGTCATTAGGCCCTATGATGGTGTCCCCTGAATAGATATGTGGATAGACTTGGCAACGGGCTTTGTTGCAAGGATAGGTTCTTGGATTAGTGGTTCTGTTGTGTGGTGTGTGGTTGCTGGTGAGTATTTGCTTCAGGTTGGGGAGCTGTCTGTAAGCAAGGACTGGCCTGTCTCCCAAGATCTGTGAGAGTGATGGGTCGTCCTTTAGGATAGGATGTAAATCCTTGATGATGTGTTTGAGAGGTTTTAGTTGGGGGCTGAAGCTGATGGCTAGTGGCGTTCTGTTATTTTCTTTGTTGGGCCTGTCCTGTAGTAGGTGACTTCTGGGTACTCTTCTGGCTCTGTCAAACTGTTTCTTCACTTCAGCAGGTGGGTATTGTAGTTGTAAGAACGCTTGATAGAGATCTTGTAGGTGTTTGTCTCTGTCTGAGGGGTTGGAGCAAATGTGGTTGTAACATAGACCTTGGCTGTAGAAAATGGATCGTGTAGTGTGGTCTGGATGAAAGCTGGAGGCATGTAGGTAAGTATAGCAGTCAGTAGGTTTCTGGTATAGGGTGGGGTTTATGTGACCATCACTTATTAGCACTGTTGTGCCCAGGAAGTGGATCTCTTGTGTGGACTGGTCCAGGCCGAGGTTGATGGTGGGTTGGAAATTGTTGAAATCATGGTGGAATTCCTCAAGGGCTTCTTTTCCATGGGTCCAGATGATGAAGATGTCATCAATGTAGTGCAAGTAGAGTAGGGGTGTTATGGGACGAGAACTGAGAAAGCATTGTTCTAAGTCAGCCATAAAAAATGTTGGCATACTGTAGGGCCATGCGGGTACCCATAGCAGTGCCACTGACTTTAAGGTATGTATTGTCCCCAAATGTGAAATAGTTATGGGGGAGGATAAAGTCACAAAGTTCAGCCGCCAGGTTTGCCGTGACATTATCGAGAATACTCGATAATGTCACGGCAGCTTGTAGCTGACAGCTTGTAGTCCATCTTTGTGTGGAATGTTTATGCAAGGCTGGTGCAGAGATCATTTCTGCAACACGCAAGGGCACAGAGGCAAACTGGTATGGCTGCTCAGGGGACAGACGCCCCAGGTGTTTTTTCTGCACAGAACCCAAACCAGATCATGAGTTGTTCTGTGGATTTCATCCTGCTTATATAGAGCCTCAATTCTCAGACTGTTTGTGGGTAGAGTGAATTTCACCTCAAACGCTTTGAGACTCTGGGAAGAAAGGAGTTACAGAAATTGAAAGTGCAAAGTAGTTTCACGTGTTTCTGATCTATTGGGTAGATTACAGGGTTTTGAAAAGAGCATGTAAACGTTCAAGATTAGCATCTTGATATTTTCATGAAAGGATATATAGGAAGGCAATCAAATTTCTGAGTTAGGGTTCGTGAATATAATTTAATATGCTACATGCTTGATTTATTTATTTATTTTCAACATACCAAAATTAGTAAAACCACATTCTAGATTTATCTCTTTAAACATAATTTAAATTCAAAAGAGATTTAGATGGATTAAAGAGTAAGAAGTATCTCTAAATAGTAGATTTGAATTTTTCTGCGCTTTAGTAACTCAGAATAGTTCAAAACAATTTAAAACAAATGTGCTCCTGGACTGAAACCCTGAATATAAAGTTTTTCCCACAAGCAAACTTTAAGGATGAGCTACGAACCTCTATCAATATTGATTTATAATGGAAATACTGGTATTGTTACAGCCCTCTTTATAGTGTTGTGAACAGAAAGGATATTATAGAAGAGTGATGAAGGACTGGATTTGGTAAAAGAATATATTTTCTATCTTCTAAAGGAAGATATTTGATTTCTGAATCACTAGCTGTGTGATGGGGTGTACAACCCCCACTCTGGGGAACAAGGAGCAGCTCTGGTCATAAGAGGCTCTGCCCAGCCGTGCCTGCTGAGTGTGCTCTCTCTCGATGTGGAGCTTAAAAGGGTGTGGCACAGCTCAGTCTGGGTGGTCAGTGGAAAGGAGCGGACTTTCCTGGTAGCTCCTGCTAGAATACAGCAGGAGCCCCATGCTGTCCCAAAGCAGACATCAACTCATAACTGCAATGCATTGCAAAAGAGAGTGGAACATCTACTTGTGAGTTGGGGAAGGAACCTCCTGATCCTCTTTCTGGTGGAATATGTTGTGGGCCAATAGCCAGGCCTTCACCAGGACTCTGGAGAGGCAGGAATACAGTAGGAAGTGACCGGGGGAGTAGGCTGGATGGTACCCTTACATAGGTTGCACACATGAACTGCCTGACCCAGGGTCCTGGGTTGGAACCCAGCGGAGCATGAGGGCCTTGGTTCTCTTACTGCCAACCCTGGACTTGAACCACTAGGGGATGTGTTCTGGTGAGATGATCCACCATCACAAGCAGTTACCACTTATATATAAACTTTTAGTATGAAATAAAATTAAATTTCAAACTCACTTACGTTTTTAGCATTGGCTATTTAAACATGTCCTAAAAAAATAGAAATAGTATCTTAGGCCCAGTTCAGCAAGATACTCAAGCACATGCTTTACTTTAAATATGTCACTAGTCCCACTGAAGTCACTGGCTGGGACTCTTAAAGAAACTTAAGGAAGTTAGGCACTCAAATCTCATTGAAAATCCTTGGGAATTTTGCACCTACTTCCCATTTGTGCCTTTGAAAAATCTTACCCAATGCTTAAAGATAAGCATGTGCTTAAGTAGTTTGCTGAAATGGGGCTTACATGTGGCAGGAGTTATCTATTGACAAATCACCATGTAAAGTACCTTCGTGCTCATGCACGCAGCCCAGCTCTAATGCATTTCAGACTGCAATAACACTCCCTCTCTCTCTCCCCTGCTGGCATTATAGTTAGATGTAGACCTGAACCAATGCTATTGATCCACTTGCAAGTGAACTTTGCAGGTGTCCAAATTTCCCTTGTTTTATAATAGGCCAAACCCAAACTCAAGATCTGAGAACTTAACACTTTGAGGTGTTTGAAAATTTTGCTCTTGGATCCAATGCTGCAACATAATGACATTGATTCCTGCAAGCCTTTTCCTTTGCAACGTAGTATCATGGTGAAATGGATATTTAGAATACCAAAATGAATTTGGCTGGAGCCTCAGGCTCCAGCCAAATGTACCATTGACACATGAAGTCTTTGTGGAGAATTTGTAGGGTTCTAACAGGGCTTCATTTAGAATCATACTCCACTGCAAGGGAGACTTGAAGAGACATGTAAATAGCTTGTTTCACCATTGGTAAGATATAGGGATCATTCAAACTGGCTCAGTGCTGGGTAAAAATCTGGAAAGGAAGGTGAGGGAGGGCTCGGACAAAACCACGCATAGAGGAACACTCCAGAACAGTGTCCCCTGGTTACCAACCACTCCAAGCTCCATCTCCCTATCTTAATGATGAATTTTGGTTCTGGGACCCAGTATGTTGCCATGCCTCGCCTCATGATTATGAGGCGGGGTTTGGAGAAAGCTGAGTTTTATTTTGGGTGAGGCTATGTACTGTTTAGTGGGAGGTGGCAGGTAATGAGTAGTAGATCCAGCCCCAGCCCCTGCTATGGCCTCTTTTTGCCATTCTAGTGGTGGAGAGAGATTGCAAAGGGGACCTGCATGAGAATTCTTTCTGTGCAGGGGCAGAACAGGAGCAGCATACACTGTTACACTGTGCATCCTTAGTCTCTGGTGTCTGGGCATGCTGAGAGCAGATGGATTGTTTCAGGGACGGGAGGGGGAATGGCTAGAGTGCTCAGCACCTGGCAATGGTGGGCTCCACTGCCCAATGGCAGCTGTGCAGAAGCTGCTGTAAATTAGAGGAGCCCCTCTGGCTTCTCTAATTTATGCCGGGATCCATATTGGCCTGCACATTATCCCAGAATATGTGAGGGGCAAGAGTAGCTTTGTCTCACCCACCCCTAGGGCTGTGCTATCTGTGCTGCATCTCCTGAGAGGTGCAATACAGATTCTGGCCCCTGCCCACAGTCTGGTGAACTGGGTTCAATTATCTTAAGAAGCCGAGAACTGCTACCTTACTGCAGCTATTTCCTCTTCCATTTCTCTGTCACATAAAGATTAGGAGAAGAGAAATCTTTTACATTGAACTGGATGCACATTTCTATTTAAGGAGATGAGCATCCCAAAACTTTGGAAATGAACTATTTAATGATTCTAGACTGACTGAATACCCCAAGAGATGCAAAAAATAAAAATAAAAAATCATCTAATCATTTATAATGAGAGGCAGTGGGTCAGCACAAATACCATTGTGTTGCTGTTCCTCGCTGTGCATACAGACAAACACAATACACAGAAACCCTGAACAGATAACTACTGTGACATTATTTCCTATATGGCTGGAACATTTCTGTGCATGCAGAAATGCTTGCTGCGGGCAGGTGGCAGCACACCACTGAGCAAACCAAACTATATTTTGCTTGACAATAACATAAATTAACCATTTATGCTCTCGGAAAGGTTGGTTCTGATGTATTAATAATTTTCATTAATTTAGGGGGGGAAGTCACTTAGACCTTGCAAAGGCCCACAGGTCGTCCCTGCTCCAAGATCTTTTTTGAGTGGTAACAGCTAATTTAGACCCCATCATTTTGTATGTATAGTTGGGATTATGTTTTCCAATGTGCATTACTTTGCATTTATCAACATTGAATTTCATCTGCCGGTTTGTTGCCCAGTCAGCCAGTTTAGTGAGATCTCTTTGTGACTCTCTGCAGTCAGCTTTGGACTTAACTATTTTGAGTAATTTTTTATTGTCTGCAAATTTTGCCACCTCCTTTTCCAGATCACTTATGAATATGCTGAACAGCACAGGTCCCACTACAGATTCTTGGCAGTGGCATAGCCAGGTAGAGAAAACAGGGGGAGCGGAGATTAAGAAAGGCGCCACCTGCTACTACTCACCCAACGGCGCTCAGGGTCTTCAGCAGCACTTCGGCGTCAGGTCCTTCACTCGTTCCGGTCTTCGGTGGCACTGAAGGACCCCGCTCTCCCCCGCCACTGCAATGCCGCTGAAGACCAGAGCGAGTGAAGGACCCGACGCTGAAATGCTGCTGAAGACCCGGAGCGCCGCCTAACCCGATGCTGAAGACCTGGAGCGCCGCCGGGTGAGTAAAAATTAAAAAGGCACCAAAGAATTAAAAAGGCACCACTTCTGCTCAGTGGAGGAGCAGCCGCTGCCCCCCTCCCCCTCCTAGTTATGCTACTGATTCTTGGGGGACCCTGCTATTTACCTCTCTCCATTGTGAAAACTGACCATTTATTCCTACCCTTTGTTTCCTAACTTTTAACCAGTTACTGATCCATGAGAGGCCCTTCCCTTTTACCCCATGACAGCTTACTCTGCTTAAGAGCCTTTGGTGAGGGACCTTGTCAAAGGCTTTCTGAAAGTTCAAGTACATTGTATTAACTGAATGACCCTTGCCACATGGTTACTGGCCTGCTGTAATTGTCAGGAACTCCTCTGGAGCCTTTTTAAAAATAGGCGTTACATTAGCCACTCTACAGTCATTGGGTGCAGAAGCCGATTTAAATGACAGATTTCATACTACAGTTAATAGTTCAGAAATTTCATGAGTTCCTTCGGAACTAATTTATCAGTTGTTTCACAATGTCCTCTACTGACACCACAATCTGGGAGAGTTCCTCAGATTTGTCATCTAAAACCAATCGCTCAGGTGTGGGGATCTGCTCCACATCCTCTGCAGTGAAGACTGATGCAAAGATTCATTTAGCTTCTGCGCAATGGCCTTCTCTTGCTTGAGTGCTCCTTTGGCATCTCGATTGTCCAGTGGTCTCCCCGACTGTTGGGCAGGTTTTCTGCTTCTGATGTACTTACATTTTGTTGATGTTAGCTTGTGTGTCCTTAGCTAGTTGCTCTTCAGATTCTTTCTTGGCCTGCCTTATACTTTTATATTTGATTTGCCAGAGTTTATGCTCCTTTCAATTTTCCTCACTAGGATTTGGCTTCCAATTTTTGAAGGATATCTTTTTGGACATGTCAGAGGTAGAGGAAGGCATGGTTGTTGGCCCCTACCATCCAGAGACCTTGCTCTTCTCTTCTGCTTCCCAAGCACCCTGTTGACACTGGGAGCACCAATATCTTTCTCAGCTGCTGCCCAGTAAAGACCCCTGTAATCTGTGTGTGTTCACAGTACAGTAGGCCATATCACTTAATGCTGACTAGATCAGTATTCTCTTATACCTGGATTCCCTGAGGGATGGAGAAGTTGTGTGGGGGAAGAACTTTGTCACAGTCAGTCACTCCATTCCAATCTTCAAAGCCTGATCTTCACTCACTTGGGGGCTTTTGTAGGAATAAGGTCAGCGGTATAATCTTATAGAGCTGACACCCTCTTCTTCCATAGGCAAGAGGAAAGATATACCAGATTTGGGTTCCCTCCTATCACTAACCGTGAAGATTTAGTCATTATCTCCATGCAGTCCAGAGTGAAGCATTGGCCACTGCCTGTGGCAGAGTATTTCTCAAGAATTGCATGTTCCAATAGTGTGCACTTTTCTTTTAAAAAGCAAAATGTGGCAGCTCCTCAATAGGTGTAAATCAGCACAGGTCCATTGAAACTACACCAATTTACACCAGCTGAGGATGTGGCCCCTACTAATGTATTCTTGTAAGGCCTCGCTTCCTGCATAATACATAATTTAGGATACATTTTTTTATTTTTTTGCTTCTCTTTGACCTCAGTGAGAATTTTTCTTTCATTTCTGAACTCATAGCGACAACCCACACATTCATTTAAGGAAGCTCTAAGTCAGTGGGTTGTACAGGAACTTCTGTGATGCAAGTGCCTAGCTTGTAGTTATTTAGTTCAGCTTTCAAAGTGGATTAGCAGTTTCACACTGGTCAAAGGCTGTGCTTTGCTCTGAGTCTGCTTCTAAATGGAAAGCTCTGAGTACCGCTATGTTTACTATTTAGTCCAAGATTATCTGAAATACATTCTTCAGGAACCACAGCTTGGACCAGCCCCAAGCAGAGTTGCTCATGTCTTAAGAAACGCTGCATCCTTTCTGCAAAAGGAAAATGAAGAGAGTCTGAAACCATGTTTGGACACACTTGATATTACCTCTGTAGATGCTGCCAGAAGAATTTTCACTCAAATCATGGATAAAGAATTTGCTGATGGAAACATTAACTGGGGACGGATTTTGACAATATTTATGTTTGGAGGAATTCTTTCTAAGAGGCTTCAAGAACACAAAGTTCAGCTTACAAGAGATAATAAAGAGCAGATTTCTTATTTCATCACGGGCTACATTATAAACAACAAGGCTGAGTGGATAGAGGCAAATGGAGGTTGGGTAAGTTTCAGTGCTGTATTTTATAACCATTTTTCACTGCTGTCTACATCAGGAGAATTTTCCTTAATAAATTTTAAAAAATGTTCTTTTAACTACTGTTAAAAAGAATTGTCAACTTAGCCAGGGCTTTATCATTTGCTTTATTTAAAACTTTTATATCTTGAATTCCTCCTTAAGACTTAAAGCAAATATCTTGCTTCCAATATAAATTAGAGGAAAATACAAGATCTTTTTAAGGTGCTTGTGACAGTATAAACCACTAAAGTAAGCCCTGAATCATTTGTACACTACACTTTCCAAACTGAAATTAAAGTGAAAGGATGCAATAATAATGCTATGATCCAAAGCCTTTTGAAGTCAATGGAAAGGGAAATCTTTATAGGTTAAATCCTGTCCACACTGAAGTCAATGGGAGTTTTGCCACTGAGCTCCATACAGCCAGGTTTTCATCCCGTCAATTTAGTTGTACAGTCTGATAATTAAATATAATTGGGGTCAAATCCTTCTAACCTTATTCGTGCACTGAGACTACTTGTGTGAGTGGAAATTGGCTGAGATATTCCTAGGACTTCCCCATGGTTATTTTACAAATATGAGTAAAGTATCTGAAAACAGTATGTCTCTTTTTCCAGCTTCATATATATGACCATTTAATTAAAGTCCCTGTGCTGATGCAGAGGAAAGTTGTAGGAAACTCCGCTCTTCTGCTTTGCAGGGTTTCATCATGCAAACTTGATTTTCTGTAGGAGTTTAGGGGAAGTTGATGGTAAATGCCATCAGAGCCTGAGATCCCCTGGTATTTTGTGTGTGTGTATGCAAATGTCACTTTCTCTTTATATCGCCTCTTTGGGCCTGATTCTGCTCTCAGTGCAATGACTTTTGATTTACACCATTGTAGATGAGCTCAGAATCAGGCTTATTTTCTCCTTTCTCACCTGTCCCCCTTTACTACTGTCTTTGTCCTTTCCCACACTTTTCTCTAGCTTGCTTTTGCTCTGTTTCTGTTGGGTAACAGTTGTAGTGAGTTAGTGGTGCTTCATACATCGCGTTTATAGAGGCTCCTTTGCCTGCCTCTTTTAGTCAAACCTGTTTAAGGTCAGCATCTATTCCTGATATTTTTTTCTCACAGTATCTGGAATTTTCAGTACACCAGAAAGAGAAGGCTTAAAGGGGGAACATTTATAAGCATATTAAAACTGAAACACAGACAGTTATGTTACTTGCAGAATTGAGCCCGAACAGCAAAGTTTAAATCCAACCTAAATAATGAACCTTCCCCAGAAGGGAGTAAGCAGGGAGGGAGCAAATTTGGCCATGTTATAACCTGGAGATGAGACAGGCATTGCATGATTTGCAAATAGTTTCAACTATTGTTTTTAAAGCCCAGTTCATCTTTTTCTGAGGTAGTTGTCTGTAAACCTGCCTCTATGGGAATAAAGGCTCGACAGCTCTATTTAACGGAAAGCCTCCTGCTATCATGAAACAATGGTGCATTTTTCACGAGCTCATTTTTTTAAAGCTATAACCAGACTGTACATATTCTTCTCCACAGGAAAACGGCTTCCTACCTATGTTTGAGGAAAAACGATCATGGCTGTCCTTATTTAACATTAAAGCAAAAATCATGGATGCTTTTTCCTTCTTCAGTCAGTACTATTGACAAGATGGAGATTAGCCTTCCGCATGTAAACTGGATGTTGCCACAAGACCCATTGCAGTGGCTTTCTTCAAGCTAGAGGAAAATGAATCACCTTCTAGAATTAAGGACACATTTTCTTGCTTACATTATATTTTAATTTATATATTTACTAGTAAATGTTTAGGTGCTGGCTTATTTGACAACACTGAAGACTAGAGTCCTCCTGCCATCGAAGAGATACAGAACTGACCCCCAATATGCCTCAACCCTGACCTGGAGGGAATACCTCTAGGAGAGACAGAGAGCAGTTCAGTGTCTATCTCCTCTGATGCACCTTCAAAGACGTGCATTGTTTCACCTACACATAATCCAATGGGTTAGGAGCAGTATCAGTTTTAATTCTGAATTTTAAAAATTTTGTGAATTAAATTTCTTACTTGACTGCATTTTGTTGTTTACTTTATCAGCAGAAGACTTCTTAAATAAAGGAGCTAAAACACTCACTCATGAAAGCACATGCAAGTTCATGCGATGGATCAAATGATCACTTGAGACCAACAATTTAAAATATGTGTATATATTTACTAATCAGTACAATGGAATCTGTTTAATAATTTCTTTTTTTTAAAAGAGGTCTTCATATGCATGGTGCTCTTTCCACCTGCAATGACCACTTGATGTATTTGTTTAAAGAGATGCTTTTAAATGGCCAAGTGCAAAAAGTTTATTCAAAATCAATAAACTATTTGTATCTTCTATAATTAAAATGTGATGAATGGGTTTTTGGAAAAAAATATTAAAATATAAACATATACTTAGGCTGAAAGTTTATTTTTATCTTTCTTTATTTTTAGTTTCATCTCTGAAAAAACATTTTTTCTATTCAGCTGAGTTAGATACACCTGGTAAAGCAAGTGTGGGCATAGGTGCAAATCTAGGCAGTATAGGCCTGATCCAAAGCCCACTGAAGTCAATAAAAAGACTTGTTTACAAGCCAGTCTGTAGCATTTTTGGTGCATTATCTGGCAACGTGTATGAGCAGCCTGTTAGATCTTGATGAAATAATATATATGGATCAGATTTGGATGGCAGTACTAGATATTTAGGGAATACATTTAGTGAATGAAGTAGGAGCCTCTGAAAAGTCACAGGAACACCCTCTTGTTAAAGATTTCAACTTATGCTAAGTAAAAGACCTTTTCTTTAACTGTTAGGACCCTAGGATTCTCCTGGAATAGCTGATGAGAGTTGGGACTCTCTGGTCTCCTTCCCTTACAGGAATGGAGAGAGTGAACCAGGTAGGAAACACCAAGTACATATGGGTGGGGAACAGTGACTCTGTGCCATGCCACTTCCTCTCCAAGAGCCCTCTATATAAGCAGGGTTCTGTGGTGTAGGATGTGCCATAGCAGGAAGGCAAGCAGTTGCTCTTGGAGGGCATGTTCTCTATGTGACGTGGTGGCTTTTTGATAGAAAATACTCAACTGTTAAAAAAAAGTTAAAAGCAGTATTAGATCCCTCCACAGTTTCTCTTCTCACTTGAAGATGGGATACTGCACAACTGTGAGGGTATGTTTACAGACAGTACAGCTCCTGGAGAATCTAGCTGCTGTTAAGGAGGAGGACTCTTGAGAGCACAAAGAGGTGGAAAGCCATCTTCAAAGATAGCCCAGGCTCTAGATAATGTGACATGCCTTCTATGTGGATCCTTGGCATCCCTGGTATGTGCAAATCCAGCTTCATGTAATGAACCTCATGGAGTTTCTGCAGCACAATGTCTCTTCCTACAGGAGTCCTGGTCACTAAGTCACGGACCATAGTCATTCACCTGCAGGGAGTGGTGCCTAAGATCTAAGAGTCCAGATAGTTGTATTCCTTACACCGTGTTAGATCAACAATTGTAGCAGGGAAAATCCAGACCCCCAAAAGCCTGGATTCAGGTCTCTTAACACGTATATTTGTCTACACATCACGAGTGCATTATGAATGCATTAGAGAGAAAATAGACAGATGTGAAGGAGGATAAGTGTCCATTATGGGATTTTACCTTTTCCTCTGAAGCACCAGATACTGGCCACTGTAAGAAGCAGAATATTGGACAAGGCAGTTTCTATGGCTTTTTAAAAATAAAATCTTTAATGTATTTATTTGTAATCTAACCCTTCATATATATGTTCTGTTAAGGATTAGGGATTTTAAAGCATTTCAGTTCACGTTCAGACACAATTCTCAATGTTTATTTTAGTTGTCATTATTATTACTATTGTACAGGTACAGAACTTCAGTAATTCCTAGGAACTGTAGATCAGCAGCAGGGAATCAGAAATGACCTCACTGCTAATTGTGAACAAAGTGGTTGTAAATTAAGTGATTAAAGATTTGTATTTAGCTCTCCTTGTGAACTTCCTCTGTCAACTAAATGACCCATTTATTGACATTCTTTGGGTATATTTTGCCCCAATGGAAAAATACAAGTTCATTTTTTGTCTAATAACTTAATATATTAAATATACAAAGCCAGACTTGGCCTTTTATATAGAAATAGAATTACAGATAGACAGTGTAATGGTTTTAGCACTTGTCTTTCATCTCTAAAACATGGGTTTAAATAAAGGAAGCTAGGATTATCCGCTAAATGATCCATTGGGACTATGGGCTATCTTCACCAATAACAAAATCTATAGCTGCTCTGGATTTACGAAAAAGAACAGCTAGTATATCCGGTACTTCTTTTATTATTTTATTATTCATTCTCTGTACTATCATACACCCCTTCACTGCCCCCCTCAGAATTCCCAACCCATCCAACCCTCCCCTGCTCCTTGTCCCCTGCCCCAACTGCCCCTGAGACCCTATCCCCATCCAACCCACCCTGCTCCCTGTCCCCTGACTGCCCCCCAGGACCCCTGCCCCTTATCCAACCCCCCCCCAACTCCCTGCCCCCTTACCATGCCGCTCAGAGACCAGGACTGGCAGCCGCACTGCCCAGTCAGAGCCAACCATACCGCCGCGCAGTCTAGAGCACCGGGGCAGGCTGGTGGCTCTCGCAGCCATGCTGCCCAGCAGGAGCTCACAGCCCTGCCACTCAGAGCGCTGGCAGCATGACGAGCTGAGGCTGCTGGGGAGGGGCCGGGGTCTAGCCTCCCCCGCCGGGAGCTCAAGGCCAGGCAGGATGTGGCCCGGGGGCCGTAGTTTGCCCACCTCTGGTCTAGCTCCATCTCTGAACTAAATAGCACAATAGAGAACAGAACATATGACCTTACTACTTGAAACACTGGTCTCTACCATTTGAGCTAAAGAAGAATCCCCAGTACAGTGAAGTAATAGGGCTTATAGAGCATTTCCATTTAGGAAATTACATTAATGTCCAACTAAATTCAGTAGCAGAACAGATTGTAGGGAGAGTAGCTCTGTTGTATCTTCAGGCTCTCAAATGAGAGAAGGCAGAGAGTCCATCATAAGCTCAGAAGTTTTTCATTGAGAGCAATCTGTGACTGAGTGAGATATGCCAAGTAGGTCACCATCAGCAGGTCGTTGATACTGCTGTTCAGCACTGTCTCAAAGTCCTCCAGTGAAATCCTTGGCACCTGGTTAATAAGATCCATCAGGAAGTACCCAACAGTGTTGTCAGCATCCACTTTATCAGACAGCACATCCTCTGCATACTGCAGCACTGTGCTCAGGGTATCCTGGATCCTGGCTGACGCTGCCCCCACCTGCTGCAAGTCACTGGACAAGCCAATCACTCAACTGGGACTCAAACAGGTGGGGGGGGTTGAATAATGAGCATACTAAGTGCTTGATAAAAAACACAGTGTTGACCTGAGCAAAGCCTCTGCAATCAGTACAGTATCTGTTTGCAACTCTGCATGTGCAAACCATATTGTGTTGCTCCTCTAGACATTAGGGACCATAGCTGGAGGCCCTTACCCAGGCAAATCTCTCAGGACTGAGTAAGGACTTCAGGATTTGGCCCTGTGCACAATGCACTATTGCAAAGATAGCAGCTGGGAATTCAAACTTCTACAGCCAAACAAATGGTGAGACAGTGCAGCTCAGCGTCCACTGTAAACTGCTCTCGGTTGTTCAGAACTCACCCAAAATCATTTCCATTACTGCCAGAACTTCCTCTCGCCTACTGCTGCCACAACTTTTGTCACTGGGGCCAGAGGGGGATTGTTCAAATGTTCAGTAGCTCTCTATTCCTCCCACCCCCAGCAGCTGCTTCTCTCACTGGGGCCAGGCTGCTCTTGAGTGGCTCTCCAGTCTCTCACTCCATCCCAAGCCTGTGTTCCCTCTGGGAAGGCCATTCATGCTCTTTTGGGCAAAAAGAGTCTGAAGGGAAGGGACAAACTGCAGCAGTTCTCCTCTCTTAGGCAGTCTGTCCCTTCCCTTCAGACTCTTTTTGCCCAAAGGAGCATGAATGGCCTTCCTTTATCTGCTCCCCTTGAACACTAAAATGGAGACCCAACAGGAAGGACAGCAGGTCATGACTCTCACTGAGGCCCCTCTTGCAGCCTGTCACAGAAAAAGCTTGATGATTACCTGTTCTGTTCATTCCCTCTGGGGCACCTGGCATTGGCCACTGTCAGAAGACAGGACGGGTCTAGATGAACCTTTGTTCTGACCCAGTATGGCCATTTTTATGTTCTTATGAGACTGACTATCACAGGTCAGAACGAGAGTTGGTGATGGAAGTCTGTCTAGCAGCACACTTCTTAGTGTGAATCTGGTGAATCTGCATCTCAGATTTACTTATGTTTCAATGAGTAGAGCAATTATCTTTTTATTATTAGTAATTGGTGATTTTCTGTTTCTTATTTGAGGAATCTCTAGTCACCAGGTTTTCAGTTATTTTGGGAGGAAAATATACAAATATTTTAGACTAGAAAACCCCCAAACCTACTTTTTTTCCCCCCACACACTTTTTAAAGTAAAACTTGAGTTGATGGCAGTAGATTTACACAGCCAGCAGAATTTGGCCTAAAGTTCAAATGTGGAGTCTAATTTTCCTTGATTTTAAATATCTAAATGTCAGCGTGGCTGTTTCCACAAGAGTCAGCAAAGCCTTGTTGAATCTTGATAGAGTTTGCACAAGTCTAAATGCACAGTTCTGTTTAAATTACATGACTGTAACATATGAATGGAAGCCTGAGACTCATCTCCACTGACCGTAAATACCTCCTGGAGCTGATTTAATGATGAAACAGAGTTATTCAGCATTTTCTAAGAAGTAGGGAAAATGAATTGGTGCAAAAAAAAAAAGTAAGCCAACTGTCATCTTGATTTTCTCATAAAAACAATGTGACATATGAATGTGACTTCCACATTTCTAAGCAATAAAACAACCCATTCTCCTAGTTTTGTGCTCTCAACAGGTATGGTCTTGGCCAGAGTTGGGCAAACTATTGCCCGCGGGGCACATCAGATCAAAAAGTTTGCCCACACTGGTTTAGCTGGTCATTTGGTGGAGGAAGAAAAAGAAAGGAAAGAGTTGTTTGCATGTACCTCACAGTTAAACTAGAAAGCCACCAAAAGCTGCAAAGTGTGTCTCCAGATACAAACATCCGCATAATTAAGAGATCTTCACATCTGGATTTTAGTTTGACCTATTATATAAAGATGAGAGTCAGGGGATGTTTGGATCTAGGGATTTTGGTCTAGCTCGGGGGTGGGCAAACTTTTTGGACTGAGGGCCACATCGGGGTTCCGAAACTGTATGGAAGGCCAGGTAGAGAAGGCTGTGCCTCCCCAAACAGCCTGGCCCCTGCCCCCTCCCACTTTCCACGCCCTGACTGCCCCCCTCAGAACCCCCAACTCATCCAAACCCCCCTTCTCTTTGGCCCCTGACTACCCTCTTCTGGGACCCCCCACCCCTAACCATCCCAGCCCCTATCCAAGGCTCCCTGTTCCCTGTCCCCTGACTGCCCCCACCCCATCCAGACCCCCACCCCCTGACAGGCCCCCCTGGACTATGCCTATCCAACGCCCCCCCGTTCCCTGACTGCCCCCTGGGATCCCTACCCCTTATCCAAACCCCCACTCCGCACCCCCTTACCATGCCACTCAGAGCACCAGGACTGGCAGCCGTGCCACCCAGCTGGAGCCAGCCACGCTGCCTAGCACACCGGGGCAGGCCGGCAGCTCTCACAGCCACACTGCCCAGCAGGAGCAACCCTGCCACCCAGAGCGCTGACGGCATGGTGAGCTGAGGCTGTGGGGGAAGGGGGACAGCAGGGGAGGGGCTGTGGGATAGCCTCCCTGTCCAGGAGCTCAAGGGCCGGGCAGGACGGTCCCATAGGCCGGATGTGGCCTGTGGGCCATAGTTTGCCCACCTCTGATCTAGACCATACCTGACAGGTGTTTGCCTAACCTGCTTTTAAAAGTCTCCAATGATGGAGATTCCACAAGCTCCCTAGGCAATTTATTCCAGTGCTTAACCACCTTGACAATTAGGAAGTTTTTTCCTAATGTCCAACGTCAACTGCCCTTGCTGCAATTTAAGCCCATTGCTTCTTATCTTATCCTCAGAGGTTAAGGAGAACAATTTGTCACCCTCTTATTTGTAATAACCTTTCAAGTACTTTAAAACTGTTTTCATCTCCCCCCTCAATCTTCTCTTCTCCAAACTAAACAAACTCAATTTTTTCAGTTTTCCCTGATAGTCATGTTTTCTAGACCTTTAATCATTTTTGTTCCAGAAGGGTCGTGTACAAGACCTTCTGTTTTTTAAAGACGGTAATACATCCTAAAAACAGGTAGGAAGAGTTTACATTACAAAACCACATTGGACTCATGCGTCGCCTTGCCATTGGCCCCCCCATCCTGCAAACACTTCCAGGGGCTTAACCCTCAGCATGTGAGGAGCCCCAGAACACTGTGGGCAGCAGGAACCTGGGTGCTGGGCCCCTGGAGTCAGAAACCCCCTGGGCAGCAGGAGGGCGGGAACTGGGGCTCCCCCCGGCACAGGGAAACCCCTGGGGCAGCGGGGGGGGGGGCGGCTGGGGATCCCCCTGGGCAGTTGGGGCCTGTGGATGCTGGGGATCCCCCCGGGGCACAAAGAACCAGAAACCAACCAGGCAGCGGGGGCCTGGGCGCTGGGGATCCCCCGGGGCAGGAGGAACCAGAAACCAGTTGGGCAGCGGGGGCCTGGGCGCTGGGGATCCCCCGGGGCAGGGGGAACCAGAAACCAGTTGGGCAGCGGGGGCCTGGGCGCTGGGGATCCCCCGGGGCAGGGGGAACCAGAAACCAGTTGGGCAGCGGGGGCCTGGGCGCTGGGAACCAGAAACCAACCGGGCAGCGGGGGCCTGGGCGCTGGGGTCCCCCGGGGCAGGGGGAACCAGAAACCAGTTGGGCAGCGGGGGCCTGGGCGCTGGGGTCCCCCGGGGCAGGGGGAACCAGAAACCAGTTGGGCAGCGGGGGCCTGGGCGCTGGGGATCCCCCGGGGCAGGGGGAACCAGAAACCAGTTGGGCAGCGGGGGCCTGGGCGCTGGGGATCCCCCGGGGCAGGGGGAACCAGAAACCAGTTGGGCAGCGGGGGCCTGGGCGCTGGGGTCCCCCGGGGCAGGGGGAACCAGAAACCAGTTGGGCAGCGGGGGCCTGGGCGCTGGGAACCAGAAACCAACCGGGCAGCGGGGGCCTGGGCGCTGGGGTCCCCCGGGGCAGGGGGAACCAGAAACCAGTTGGGCAGCGGGGGCCTGGGCGCTGGGGTCCCCCGGGGCAGGGGGAACCAGAAACCAGTTGGGCAGCGGGGGCCTGGGCGCTGGGGATCCCCCGGGGCAGGGGGAACCAGAAACCAGTTGGGCAGCGGGGGATCCCCCGGGGCAGGGGGAACCAGAAACCAGTTGGGCAGCGGGGGCCTGGGCGCTGGGAACCAGAAACCAACCGGGCAGCGGGGGCCTGGGCGCTGGGGATCCCGATGAGATCTCCAGCGACCAGGGCCCCTGCCCTGGCTGCAGCCCCCCGAGCAGCAGGCCTCGGGGCAGCGGGGCGGGGGCGGGCGGCGCGCAGAGCAGCGAGCGCCCGGGGGCTCAGTCGGCGGCCGGGGAGCCGAGGGGCGGGCCCGGGCCCGGCTGGCGATTCCGGCGACATGGCCGCGCCGCTGCGAGCCGCCAAACGAGCGCTGCGAGCGGAGCTGAAGCGGCGGCTGAGGGGGCTGAGCGAGGCGGAGAAGCAGCGCCAGTCCCGCCTGCTGAGCCGCAAGGTGGGTGCCCGGCGGGCTGAGGAGCGGCCCGGGGCTAGGACCCTGGCAGCGGGGCCTCCCCCGGCCCTAGGACTAGCAGCAGCAAGCGGGTGGGTCACGGGCTTCCCGCCTTTGCGGGGCAGGGACGGAGGCCCCCCCCCTGCGCCCTTCTCAGCCCTGATCGCCTTCGGGGCCGGGGCCCTCCCGCGGCCTCCAGCGTGCCCCGGCGCCAGCCGCAGGCCCTACCGACTGCTCCTGCCCTGGGCGGGCCCCGCGAGTCCTCTAGGGCCAGGCCCGCGCTGCCCTTAAGTCGGGGCTCTGGGCCAGCCTTGCTTTGGGGCCTCTTCCCCGGGTGCAGATGAGCCTCACGGCTGCCTGAATCTGCTGCAGAGCTCCCCCCACGTCTCCCTTAAACCTCTGCTCTCCACTCCTGCCTCCAGACCTATGCCCCACGGGGGGGACTGCGCTCCAGACCTCCCCCCCCCGCCCCCGTTCATATCCCACCCAAAATATATATTTCTTCCTCCACGCCTACAAGTTGTGAGTTCATAATATTAAACTTAAAGTATAACCTTTAAATCCGCTCCTCTGGATTTTCCAGTGCAGCCTGTTAGCTATGGGCCTGGTTAGGATCATGATGTATTTCTTTAATAATAACTATTATTATTATTATTTATTATTATAATTAATAATAATAAAAGGTAGCTAAGCTAGCACATGTGTTCTAACACGTTTTTAAACACTACTGTAGTGAGGGGAGTGGTGCATAGAGTTCACCTCAACTAATTAACACATGTTAAAATACAACTTGCCCTGTCTCCCTTAGGGTTTAAAAACCTGTCAGCTAGCATATTATAAATATAAATATACACCTTTTATTCCAGTATGGACAAGCCCATAGCCTCTCTTCTACTGAGAGCTCTTTCGACTGGCTGCTGCTGTTTGTGCCTTGAACAGCACCAACTAAACTGATGCTGCTAAACGCATAATTTTAAAACCAATGAGAAGCTTAGAAGCTTTACCACAGGCCTTTAAAAATGAATTTGGGCTGAGTTGTGAGGCCCTGATAATGCAAACATTTGTGCGTATCCTCAACTTTACTACTGGGACTAGTCCTATTACTTTAAGGGACTGCTACTCATGATGGTAAAGTTAAACTATGTGTGTGTGTGTGTGTGATTACAGGATCAGGGCCCAAGTTTGTAAAGAAACCCCAAAGCAATGGCATTTTATGTAGTTTCAGGTTCTGTTGTGTATGTTTTATTCAGCTCTAAGTTAATAGGCTGTGCCTAGCAATATTTATAAATAAACATCTAGCATGTGCTGAAATGATTTCTCTCATCTTTGCTTTTATTTTTAACTCTCATCTGTACCTTCCATATCTTTTCTCTGTGTAATTTTATTGCTAATGTTATCATTTAAAAGCTATCATACTGTATTTACACAAATAATATGCTAACACAGCATGCTGATAGTTTGTATTTTTCAAATACCCAGTGCATATGGATTAATAAAGATGTATTATAGATATTTTATTGTTTTAATAAACCTCATACAATTTTATTTTAAAGTTGCTGCATGTAATCAAACGCAGGAATTCTGGGGGAATCGCATTTGTATTGTGTCTTTCAGTCAAAGGATCTCAAAGCACTTTAAAGACTCCAATTAGCAGCAATTGCTTCCACCTCTGGAGTGCAATGTGACAGCACACAAACATTATGTAAGAACTATAGATTTCTACCATGTCTGAGCAAGTGGAGCTTAAATAGGTTTCTCTCTCTGGGAATTATATTCTTATAATATTTAATATGAAACATAATTTAACATGAAAATATAATTGAGTGAACTTCAAGTGCTTAACTTGCAATCTTTGAATTTTTTCAGTAGGACAGTGTGCCCTTAGTTTTGTTGAGAAATGTACATAGCATTTCCTGCCATCTTTATAAATGGCTAATTCACGAAGGGTGCAATTTTCAGCACCACTTGGCACTTGCCTAATTCTGGTCCTATTGAACTCAGTAGTAAATCTCCCACTGGTATCAGTGGAGGCAGAAAGAAAAGGAGTACTTGTGGCACCTTAGAGACTAACAAATTTATTAGAGCATAAGCTTTCGTGAGCTACAGCTCACTTCATCGGATGCATTTGGTGGAAAAAACAGAGGGGAGATTTATATACACACACAGAGAACATGAAACAATGGGTTTCATAAATCATACACAGTGTGTATGATAAATGGGTTTATCATACACACTGTAAGGAGAGTGATCACTTAAGATAAGCCATCACGAGCAGCGGGGGGGGAGGAAAACCTTTCATGGTGACAAGCAAGGTAGGCTATTTCCAGCAGTTAACAAGAATATCTGAGGAACAGTGGGGTGGGGGGGGGGGGAAATAGTTTTGAGTTATGGCAGTGCTGAAAGGTTTTGAACGTCCGACCCAGAAGTTATAAAGTTGGGTTCGCCTAAAGGGAAGATACTGGGCCACTATCTAGTTTGCAACAGATTGTGTAAACTGACTATGGCCTGAGTCTGCAAACACACAAGTGTTTAACTTTACTGCCGCGAGTATCCCATGTGTAAGAGTTTGCAAGGCCAGGGACTTAAATATTTGCAAAATATACAGTGAAAATCTAAATGCAAAGCTCTTTTCAAACGGATTTTAAGTGTTAAATGGAGATAAAGGAATTACCTTCATTATCAGGAGACAAGTGTAGTGGGCATCAAGAAATGTTTGAAAATGTTGAGAAAATATGTTGAGCAAAAGCTGAAAAATTAACTTCATAACGGATGATAGGAATTGCATCTGAGAAGGATAAAAGAGACTTGGCTACTTTACTTGGAACTTGAATGCCTTTACGTGAATTCCCGTCTTCTAAAGATCTTAAATTCAAATTGGAATAGCTACACTAGGCTGACCTTCTTACTAGTATTTAATTAGCTACTGCATGACTGCGCTTGCTTAATGTTTGTGTTCCTGATTAAAGTCATGCTGTTTGCATGCTCTGATTCTGCAATAATAGTCATCAGCTAATGTACAAAGGCCAAAGCATTTTCTCTTTGGAAACTTCTGGGGTGTGACAAGAGCTACTGTCTGGGCCAGGGAGACATCTTCAGGCTGTTGGTACTAATGTGAATGACTGTCTGATTGTATTTGTCTTCAAGGGCACAATATAACTGCAGCATGCATTGATTGCACTATGAATTTTCCACACTGTGAAAGGGGAGTAGGTGGAAGAGGGAACCTGAAGAGGGAGGGAGAGGAGAAGAGTGGAATGGGATAGTTATTTTTAAAAAAGGCAATAAAGAGATACAGTTGATTTAGTTTTTATACATAACACACAGAAAGGGGGGAATAGCCAAATAACTATAGGCTTTTTAAATAAATGTAAGAGATGTAGTCAGAGGTGAGGGAGAAAAATTAAGCAAAGGTTAAAAACAAGTGCAAGTAGAAAAAGGAATATAGGTGAGAATTAAAGAACTGTAAAAAAAAAATAAAAAAAAAAATAAAGGAAAGTGGCAAGGTCAAAGCGTAGAAAGGCAATTAGCCCAGGATTATACAAACACACAAAAGAGAATTCTAATTCTGGTCTGCATACTCCAGTCCCATTAAATAAGACTAAATTAATAAGTGTAGCCCCTATATTGCCCTGCACTTTGCCATTTGCACCACTACAAAGTTGAGTGCAAATCCGTTTCCAATCAGAACGGAAGCATATTGCACTTTCTTTGTACTGTTGTAAGTGATGACACAAGGTGCAGGGCAATCAGGAACCTGGCCTTAAAAACCCTTTTTTAAAATTTCAGTGTGGTTTAGGAGGGTGTTATGCAAGATCTGAAACTTTTTACATTTTATCATGCACACCACATATGCAATTTCTAATTCTCTTCCTAGGTTCAGCCCTTGTCCAGCTTTTTGGTTTAGAGGGCCTCTTTTAGATCAAACATTCCCTAGATCATCTAGGAGAGCGGGCAGCAGTAAGACTGCCTATCAGCAGAAGCATTTAGGAAAACACTTTTGGGACCTCAAGCTCCTGTACAAAGGTCAGTTCAGGCTAAAGAACTAAGGGCCTGATCTCGCAAGGCATTGAGCTTCAGTTTATTTTCTTAGGTAGGCAGGAGGAAACAACTTTTTGCCTGAGCTAAAGCTTTTCGCTAGTGTTTTCTTTTTGAGTTTTGGACGTTGACACTGTCATTGACGTACTTCTCACCTGTCAGGACCCACATATGGGACAAAATGTCTGACGTAAAACATAAATGAGGAATACAAACACTTTCTCTGCTCTGTGGACTAGCCTCTCTCCATCCCATGCACTTTTTTCTGCAGTGAGGTTGATTGTCTGAACGTGCTTACACTACACATCTTAAAAATACATAAAATACAAATGGTTATAGGATCAGCAAAATACACTGAAAACTGGTCCTGTGCTAGTGACAAGAGGGAAATGTTCCATCCATGAGTTATCGCACAAATGCTATCCCAAAGCTATGTTACTGTATCCTCAGTAATGCTAATATGGCTTATAAACAGAGTATACAAAATAATCTATGTTAATTTCACTTTTAGTAAACAGAGAGATGGAGAGGAAAAAGTTTTCCTGATATGAAACATTAAAAAGGGAGTTTATATTTTCAACCTTATTACGGAAAATATTGCTTAAACCTGATTTTTTAAGTAAAAAAAAAATAAGTGGATCTTTTCATAAGCTTTTAAACTTCATTGCAATAATTTCCCATGTAGGTGATTGAGCATTCCAAGTACCAAGAGTCTCAAAGAATTGCAGTCTTTCTGAGTATGCAAGATGAAATCGAGACAGAAGAAATCATTAAAGACATATTTCAGAGAGGGAAGGAGTGTTTCATTCCACAGTACAAGCCCCAGAGCAGTCACATGGATATGGTCAAGTTAACTTCTGCTGAAGAAATTTGTTCACTTCCTTTGACATCTTGGAACATTCATCAGCCTTGTGATAATGATGTAAGGGAAGAAGCGTTGTCTGTGGGTAAGTGTTTACTTCTTTCTGATGCTGAATCTCAGGTGATGCCTACACTAGAGAGCTTACTTCAGGCCTCACAACAGGCGGTAGCTCTCCCGATGATATAGCGCTGTCCACACTGGAGCTTAAATTGTGTAAGTTATGTTGCTCAAGGGGGTAGCTAATTCAATCCCTGAGTGACACAGTTTATGATGATTTAAGCTGTAGTGTAGCCATAGCCTCAGACTCAATGAGCAGGAGTTGCCTTGGGTCAATAAGAAGCTATTAGAAGGGAAGGACAGTGTGTTAGAATGCACTCTGGTTCCTGATATCCCAATTTCTGGAATTTGTAGGCTGGAATGTAGGAATTTTTATAGAATCTTGGATCCTAAATGTTGTTGTGTGTCGATGTATCCTAGTGTCTTCGCAGAACCTGCAGAACAGCTTTCAGGATTAAGTTCTTAGACTGCAAAATAAAAGCACTTTCTACTAGAGCTGGGTGAATATTACAAATTATTTTTTGTCATTATTCATTCACATTTTCATTTGTTTGTTCATTTCAGCCTCAGGCTCTTGGCACTTTACAAGATCTAAAAGTTAGTCTATTTTATAAGTTAATATAAAAATTCTAGTCTGTAGAAAACTAATTTTACTGCCATTTGACCTCCAAATCAAACCGCACCACATCCAGCTCTTCAATCCAACCCTCTCCATCTGCTCACAAATTATAAACAAACTTGCTTTGCCTTTGTTCACATTCCTTCTTTGTTTGCTTTCTGCAAATATTCCAGTGAACATCTTCACTGGCAGAAATATTTAAGAATATTAATGGAAAGCAAATGCTGAATTCATGTGGGAAACCTGATTCTGAGGGTATGTTTACAGTGCAACAACTTATGCCACTTCTATTAAAGCTCTGGAATTAAACCACTGTTGCATGTCCACACTGTGCTCCTTGTGACGGTGGAGCACATCCACATTAGCAGCTCTTGCAACGGCAAAGAGAGCAGTGCATTGTGCAACTGGCCGCAGGGTGCTTTGGGAAGGGTTTGCAATGCCTCATGGGGCAGGCACAGTGTCACATGATATTGGTTTCCCAACCACATTGTTCCATGGGCATCCTACTACATTGCCAGCTGCTTTTCAAGGGCAGTCAGAAACAGAGCTTTGAAAGGGGAGGGATGCATGCCTTCAGGGCAGTCGGCCGAATTCAAAACAATGAGCAGAGCGATCACTTGAGGGATTATGGGACGCTTCCGGAGACCAGTTGATTGCTTTCTGTGCTGTAATGTGTTTACACTGCGAATACAACGCTGGAGCCTCTGTGCTGTAAGGCTTCCAACTCTTGTCAAGGTGTTTTTTTTTTTTTTTTTTTTTTTTGCAACGCTGCAACTGAGGAGTTTCTGCGCACAAAGTGGCTTGGCAGTATGTACACCTCGGGAGTTACACCACAGAAAGCTGCTTTACTGCACAGAAACTTGCCAGTGTAGACAAGGCTCACCTATACAGAGACTTACCAGATTGCACACATTGAGTGAAGTTGCCAACAGCTTCTGTAAGTTGGATACTGCAGCAATTGAAACCAGTTCAGTTTAACTGGATTTTAAATGTTTCTTCTTAACTTGTTCTTGTCCCAGAAGCATTAGTTTTCTTTCATGGGAATTCTCTAGTCATTTAGTGTTATCAGCATTAGCATCAGTATTAAGTCTCCATCTATTAGCATTTTCACTTTATTTTGCTTCAGTTGATTGACTTGTTAATTTCTTCTCTTTTGTCCATCTTTCTCACTTAGAATTCTCTATATTCACGTTAGATGGCAGGTGATTTCATTTCCTCCTATGGTCATTCTTTCTGTCCCCTGTATCCAGCATTTTTTGTTGTTACTTCCTTTCCTGTTGTCTGTCTTACATGAAATTCTGTAAATCATTAATCAGCAGCTTTGAGGCCTTTGAAAGGTGGCTTTTAAAATGTCTAACATTTTATTTAGTTAAGCTTAGTTCAGCCATAAGAGACAACTTACTACATGTGATGAACTATAGTTAGTTGCATTTAACAAGCCTAAGTTAGAGATCAAAATGAGAAAACAGGAAAATCATAGGGCAAAACTCAACTACAGTTGGGGGGAGCAGAATGGCAAGGAGGGGTAATGTAGGGACCACTGTAGCGCTCGTGCACTGTGGAAGGAGCCTGGCACAGAAGTCTGCAATAGGGCATCCTGGGGAGGCAAGTTTACATGGATCCTGTACCTCCCACTTCAGGCAGTGCCAGAGGGGCTGGAATAGCAGCTAAATCTGGTCAGAGTTCTTCAAATTTCAATGTTTTGATGAAAGTTTGAATTAAAAAAAGAATTAGGAAAAAATGTTCCCCATTTTCAGCTCTCTCTAATAATGACTGGTGTGTGTGTGCGTGCGCACAGGGCAAAACATGTTTTGGTCCTGGGTTGAGGGGGTGGAGTTTTCCTCCTCAATCTTCATGTATGGAACCTTATTATTATCTATTTGTGGTATCTTTAGATGAATTCAGGGGTTATCCTGTTCAGAGACTGGAAATGCAGACCTCCTTCCTCTTCCACTGAATAGCTTTTGAAAGGTTAGAATGTGCATTTAGGGTCTTTGAGGCTATTGCATGATGAGACACGAAGTAGACAGACTATTCCTAACAGAAAAACATACAGAACCTGTGCAAAAAGTTGTTGCCATATTTTTATTATGGGTGTTGCCATATTTATTAAACTTTGGTACATTTGCAGGAATGCCAAACTGCTTTGTTACCACCCTTATCATCCATTGTAATTATGAATGTCTGAATCCTTTATCTCCATGATGTGATCAAATACTGTAGTGATGCATGGTATTTACATTGTTATAAGTAGATAACATGGTGTTTTAATAGTAAAGTTCCCATTGCTTGCATATATTGCAATTTATTTTGCATGAAATATTTTGCAGGTACACAAATAAGTTATGTTACCACTGACTATATTCATTTATACATGACAAAACAGAAAGCTCAGATCCAGACTATCCATAAAACTACTTTGCTTCTCACAAGTCTGACTCTTAAGGAGGATCGCTCACTATCTATTCTATGCACGGTGTTGTTAAACCTGGGGTATGCATTCCAGGTTCTAATACAGAGGTGGGCAAACTACGGCCCATGGGACTGTTCTGCCTGGCCCTTGAGCTCCTGGCTGGGGAGGCTAGCTCCCAGCCCCTCCCCTGCTGTTCCCCCTCCCCCGCAGCCTCAGCTTACCATGCTGCCTGCACTCTGGGTGGCGGGGCTATGAGCTTCTGCTGGGCAGCGCGGCTGCGAGAGCCGCTGGCCTGCCCTGATGCTCTAGACTGCATGGCAGCGTGGCTGGCTCCAGCTGGGCAGCACAGCTGCCAGTCCTGGTGCTCTGAGCGGCATGGTAAGGGGCGGGGAGCAGGGGGTTGGATAAGGGGCAGGAGGTCCCGGGGGGCAGTCAGGGGATAGGGAGCAGGGGGCGGTTGGATAGGTGTGGGAGTTCCGGTGGGCCTGTCAGGGGGCGGGGGTCTGGATAGGGGTTGGGGCAGTCAGGGAGCAGGGAGGGGTTGGATAGGGGGTGAGGTTCCAGGGAGGCAGTTAAGGGCGGGGGGTCCCGGGAGGCGGCAGTCAGGGGACAAGGGTGGGGGGGGTTGGATGGGCCATGGATTCTGAGGGGGGCAGTCAGGGGGCGGGAAGTGGGAGGGGGCAGATAGGGAGCGGGGGCCAGGCTGTTCGGGGAGGCACAGCCTTCCCTACCCGGCCCTTCATACAGTTTCGGAACCCCGATGTGGCTTTCAAGCCAAAAAGTTTGCCCACCCCTGTTCTAACAGATAGATACTCCCTTTAATTATAGTCCTTTCTCTGTTAGATCAGGATTGTACATTTTAATTTTGGCCGTGCACAGCATTACATACATTATTGATGTAAAAATAGATCAAGACAATTTCTCTAAGAGGAAGTCTTTCATCCTCTCTACCATGTAAAAATGACATGGTACATTTGTCATTTACAATGTTGCTTTCTGTTGGCCTTTCTAGATACATCGGACCCTCGCTAGAACGCAGGATTTGGGATCCATGCCAAGTACCGTGTTATAGCGGGGACTGCGTTAAAATGAAATTCCTGTATACAGTAAATGTCACATCCATAAAGTATAGAAAATCTTAGAAAATAAACTCCTACTTGAAGGAAACAATTAACAAGAAAAAAAGTGTTGCTTTATTAGAGATTTAAAGTTGACATTACAATAAACTAGTCTAGTTTTTCTTAAAAAAGTCATTGAGTTGCTTTTGCTTCTTGCTGCTGTGCTGCTTCTGCTTAGTAAACTGCAAAAGACTACGTCGCTGCATAATATTTATAGGCTCAATGTCTTGCGTCTCGAACCATCTCAGAGCAGTCTCTAAGCCGGCTACGGTCGCAGTTGACGTTGGAACTATGTCCACTTCGTCTTCCTCCTCCTCTTCCACGTCCAAGGCCAATTCTTCAGCTTCTGGAATGTTGTTTGGTCATACTGCCTGAAGAATTTGGTCATCCATTAGACTTTCAGCAATGGGACAAAATTCTTCTGCTTCATTGTCGCCTTTTATCCAGGACTCAAATATTTTGTGACAGAACAGTTACCCCGAGCGCGGACAGTTGCGGGCACAGCTCCTGCATCTACTCCATGTCTGTTCTTTCAACTTCCTCCTCTGTAAATTCCTCGAAGTCAAATTCCTCGTCAGACTGATCTGCTTTCTTCCTTTTCTTCCAGGAGCAGCTGGCCAAATGACTCTCTCAGTCCCACCATCCAACAGCGGTTTATTGTTTCAGCATGTAATAAATTCCGGGAATCGCCGCCAATGTAAAAGAAGTCTTTTATAGTCCATTTCTTCAGAAAATCGGTGACAGACAACTCGCTTTCTATCATTTGTCGTACCAAGTTCCATTGATAGTGCTGCTTAAAAATGGTGATAGCACCTTGATCAAGTGGCTGGATTTTGGAAGTCGTGTTTTTAGGTAAGTATATAACCCATATTTTACTATCACAGGTTCTGAGTCTTTCGGCTGGAGGATGCGCTGGGCAGTTGTCTAGCAAAAGAACAGCCTTTTCTTCTAAGCATTTTTCCCGCAGATGCTTTCACACAGAAGGGACAAATTTGGTAAAGAACCATTGTTCAGAAATCTCTCTTGTCATCCAGGAAGTTTTGGAGTTCTTGTACGAAAATGGCAGGCAATTCACATTTACGTGATGAAAGTACCAAGGCATGCAAGACTTTCCAATGCACAATGGTTTTAATTTATGCTTGCCTGTTGCATTCACACTAAACAATAAAGTAAGGCGATCTTTTGCCTGTTTATATCCTTCTTTCTTATGTTCATCTGTTCCGACAGCCAGGGTTTTATCGGGCAACATTTTATAATAAATTCCTGTTTCGTCTGCATTGTAAACCTGTTCCTCCGAGTAACCCTCTGCCTGTAAAATTTCCCTCAGCTTCGCAGGGTACGATTGCGTGTCGTCGTCGTCAGCAGAGTGTTTTTCTCCCGAAACTGCAATCTGAGAGATTCCGTGTCTTTTCTGAAATCGCCATAGCCAACCTGAACTCGCCTTAAAATTGCTGAATTCACCATTAAGTTCCCAGTCAAATTTTTCTGCTTGCATGGCTTTTAGCGGACTAGAGATCAGAATGCCTTTCTGCTGTTCTTGCACAAACCATGTGTACACCGCAGGATCAATATTGGCAGCATTCGATAAATGGGCTCATTTTCTTTGAAGGCCATGCTCTTCATCCAGGTTATGAATATAAGTTCCGAGCTTGTCAGCATTCTTTAGCCATCCACGAAAGGTGGACTCATTAATGCCAGTATCATGGCTAATCTTTGTCTGGGTTTCGCCATTTCTAAGTCGTTGGATAGCATCCAATTTCTCCTGCACTGAGTAAGCCTTCCTTTTGCCCGACGTTTTTGACATCTTTCTAAAGATAAATACAGTACTGTACCTGTAAATTTTTATTACATTACATTTGTATGGCATTCTAGGCCTACAGCAATCGTCTTAGTGCTTGTCTACACTACCATGCGGGGTCGATCTAAGATACACAACTTCAGCTACGGGAATAGCTGATGCTCTCTGGTCGATTGCGCTTGCACTTCTCATTCTGGTGGCGTACTAGAGTCGACAGGAGAGCACTCAGCAGTCGATTTATCGCGTCTATACTCAAAAAAAAAATTGTACTGCACTGTACTTAAATTTGGGATCCATGGCCTTGACTGCGTTATATCCGAATTCGCGTTACGTAGACGCACGTTCTAGCGAGGGTCCGGTGTACTAAGCAATAAAACAAGCAAATGTGCAACAGTGGCAAAGTCAAAGTTCAGCCCCCTTGTGAGTCTGCTTTGGTCCTGCTTTGAGCAGGGGGTTGGACTACATGACCTCCTGAGGTCCCTTCCAACCCTGATATTCTGTGATTCTCTGGGCTTGGCAGTTCATAGCCCCGGCATCTCTGGGCTTGTTTCATTAGTTATGAAAATAAAAAAATTGCTTGAGCCCCGGCACCTCTTTCATTACATCACTGGCCCAGGCAGAATCCAGTGAGCTCCAATCTCACTTTCTCTGGGCCTCCCACAACCTGATTCAGTCTTTAATTACATGATGACATACTATTTTTAACACACAACTCCTGTCTAATTCAGTGCGCAGGATGGACCTGCTCTGGGGATGCATTAGGGTTGCGTAAAGCTGCTTACACCAGTTAGCACGATCCCATTGAAAGGAAAATGGATACTTTCAATTTACAATTGCAGCAACCCACTGGTAAGTACTTTGAAATTGTTACTGAGGGAGTATTAGCCCCATTTCAAAGTTTGCCATTGGGAACTACCTTGCGAAAATATTTTTAGCTGGAAATACTCTGTTTTAGTCGCCTTTAAAGTCCTACTATTTATTTATGTTGCACTCCCTGCACGCAGGAGTTTGTGAGCTATAGTCAGCTCAGAATTCTTAACAACTTAAAAATATATAGAGCCTTTAGTGTTGGGACATATGGATTGGCAATATGTTCTTGAGAGGATCACATGAAACATACGGCTACAAAAGAAAGATGGCATTTTAAAAAAGATAAGAGGCTGAATTTTAAAAACAGTGCACCAGGAATAAGAGAACTTGGAAATATGAGAGACATAAAGGAGTTTAGAAATAGAAAACAATATAAGAGGAAAATAGTATAACTGAAAGCAAAGTAAATGTCTTATATGTCACTTCAGACACATTAGTTGTTCAATAGCTATACATGAAAATATGATGGTAGCTAATAAAACTGTGTTAGGCATTCTGAAATAAGACACATTGCATAAAATACTCTGGGGGTTACTGAGACATACTGAAAGAAGATATGTTCTGATCAGATAAATGGAATGTACATATGTTGGAAGCAATGATGTTAAATATTACTGCATAGTGGGAAAACAGAAGGCTCCAAACAAGATTTTAAAGTGATTGAGAGTACTAGTTGATTGTCTTCTCTTTGGGGAGACTTACAGTACAATATATATCGAAAGAGAGATTATAATTTGAAATCTCTTTAGAATGGTCATAAAAAGAAAAGCTGAGATCATGGCATGAAACCAAATTGAAAATTGAGTCTTAGCTCTTAATGTGATTTTTTTTTAATGAAATAATTTAAAGTTTGGATTGAACTTCTACTTGAAAACAATGAGCCATAGTATTTTGTTGCATAGGAAGAGTCAGTTCAGTTCTAGTGAGTCGTTAACATTCTGGTGTTGAGTTCTTTGGTGAAGAGATGATTCTTCCTCCCTTGTAACATAGGAATTGCCATCCTCGATAAGACCAGAGTTGCATCTTGTTCAGTAACCTGTTTCTGACAGTGTCTAATATCAAATACTTACTTCAGTGAAAGGTTCAAGAAATCCCTGAGTGTGTAGCTATGTAATAATGTGTCCATATTTTCTTTCTTTTCTTTTTCTTTCTTTTGCTCTCATCATTATTATAACAATCTAATCCTTTTTGGAATTGTAGTTAGCTTTTTGTCTTAATCTTACCTGGTGGCAATGAGGTCCACAGATTAATTATGTGTAATGTAAAAATATATTTCCTTGTATCAATTTTAAATTTGCTGCCTTTCAATTTCATCAACTGGCCTATTGTCCTTGTATTATGAGAGGGTAACTATGACCACTTGATTTACCGTCTCTATACTATTAATTGTTCTTTTAAAGCTCTATCATATCACCTTGTATTTGTTTCCTCTCTAAACTAAACCATCCCGGTCTTTCCAGTCTCTTTTTATAACCGTCTTCTCTGGGCCACTGATATTTCTTCCCACTGGTCTCTGAACCCCTTCTATTTCTACTATCTCCTTTTAAAGAGAAGGTGACCAGAATGGAATCCAGTATCTGAGGCAAAGGTATATGTAATTTGATTTATGTAATGGCCATGTAATATTTTTAATATTATTTCTTTTCTGTTTCTTTATATACCCTATTATTTGCTTTCTGACATCTTCTGCCCACGGAGCAGTCCACATGGATGCCCAGGCCTTTTTCCTGAGTTGTTACAAAAACTACCCTCCATATCCTCTAGGTCCATAAAATACATTATTTGTTATAAGGTATGTCTACATTGGAGCTGGGAGTGAGCCTCCCAGCCTGGGTAGACAGACTTGCACTAGCTTGGCTCGAGCTTTCCTAATAGGTAAGGCTGGAATAACACCTGTAGCCAAAACAGTACAGGTTTGAGACCCAGCCATGATAGCAGCCATGTCCCACTGACCTTCTTTTATTTTCCATCCTTTGACTGGGTGATGGGGACTTCTACCAGCTCCTAATATGACATTCCACCAGTTGGCTATTGGAATGAGGACATGAGAGTCATACAGAGTTGCCTGCTGTTGTTCTGGCTTCTTCACTAGCTTCTAGCACAGGGATGGGCAAACTTGACCCAAGGGCCCCATCTGGGTATGGAAATTGTATGGTAGGCCATGAATGCTCATGCAACTGGGGGCTGGGGTGAAGGAGGAGGTGAGGGCTCCGGCTGGGGGCGGGCTCTGGGGTGGGGCCAGAAATGAGGAGTTCAGGGTGCAGGAGGAGGTTCTGGGCTGGAGCAGGAGATTGGGGTGCAGGCTCTGGATGGGGCTGGGGTTGGGGGTGCAGGAGGGTGCTCCCGGGCAGGGACCGAGGGGTTTGGAGGGTGGGAGGGGGATCAGGGCTGGGGTAGGGGGTTGGGGCACAGGAGGGGGTCAGGGGTGCAGGCTCCTGGTGGCGCTTACCTCAAGCAGCTCCTGGAAGCAGTGGCATGTCCCCATTCCGGCTCCTACGTGGAGGCGCTGCTCCGTCCGCAGGCGCTGCCCCTGCACCTCCCATTGGCCGCAGTTCCTAGTCAATGGGAGCTGCAGTGGCAGCGCTTGGGTTGGGGCAGTGTGTGGAGCCCCCTGGCTGCCCCTACGTGTAGGAGCTGGAGGGAGGACATACTGCTGCTTCCAGGAGCTGCGCAGAGCGGGGAAGCCCCTGACCATGCTACCCAGCTGGAGTGCCGGAGCGGGGAAAGCCCTGGACCACAGCAAGAGCTCAAGGGCCGAATTAAAACGTCTAAAGGGCCGGATGCGGCACCCGGGCCATAGTTTGCCCACTCCTGTTCTAGCAGCTACTTGAACCTGTTTAGTAACAATCAGCACCCACTCCTGGATTTTTATGAGCTCTTTTAGTTGTGCCCTTAGCTCTTCTTGTGTTCAGAAATGCATATGATACTAAAGTTCCTTTTCCCTCACAACTTCTGCTTTCCCTTTCTTTGGAATGTAATAAATAAATGAACTGCTGTAGTACAAAAGCAGGTGGATTTCATTGGCATCATTTTGTAATGTTTTAAACTTCTTTACTCTGAACTCATTTTGTGTAGCCGGTAGAACATAAACAAAATATGGCTTAATTCTAACAGTACATCTAACCAACAGTGTGTTGTTGAAGTTCTAAAAGCATTTGGAATATTAAAGCTGTTCACTCTTGTAAAGTTCATTAACTCTTTGAAAGGTTGCTGTTCCTTCTAATCACACTTAAGTGTTGTATCACTATTCTCCATGCATAAAATGTTCTTGTTAATGTCTCTCACTCAGCAAAACAACCAAAAAGATTACTTCTTCTGTAATTAATTGAAGTGTAAAGGAAAGTGGAAATGGCATAGTAAAAGGTTGTAAATACACTATAAGTGGCTCTGAAGTGCTTTGTCTCAAAGAGGGCTAATTTTATTACAGTGTGAACAATACCACTGTTATTTTCTTGGTACTGTGTCCTAGATACAGAAGTCTTTCAAAAGCAAATAACGGGTTAGCATTTATTCTGGATTATGGCCTGAGACATACATCAGTTTTAATAGAGAAATTTGAACATGCGAGTATTACTTTCTACCTCCGTGAGACTAAAGAGAGAGATTTTATCTTCTTTGCTTTTATTCTTACAGATTATTTTGTTCATGACTTTTGAAGTAAATGTAAAGCTGGATTGGCAGCACTGGAGCTTGTACCCCCCTCTTTGTCCACAAAGTAGAGACAGTATGGGCAATAGGAGTAGATATGTCTCCATGCTGCCCAAGAGTGTGCTTCAGCCTGATCTTGGATGGACCATCTCCTAGGGAGGGAAGATCTCCCTCCTTGGCTCGTTTAATCTTTGTCCTCTTTGGTGAGATGACTAACAGTGGACCAGTTTGTAATACAGTTAACTCACAGCACCTCCTAATTATGTACACTGGGAAGTACCTTAGAGCCTGGAGAAGGAGGACTCCTCAGCACCAGTGCGGGATGGTTCTCCTGCTGCTTCATAATGTGAGTAAGGATATAACTCAGTGTGAGCATCACATTCTGGTTCAACAGTTCCAGCTTGTGCTGACTCTAATTATTTTGAGTATTTGTTGTTGTGAAGACCCATCAAGCCAGCATTTTTGTGCTCTGAAGTGATGCAATGATTTCCCTTTACCAGCAGGTGTCAGGATTCTACAGATTTAGTAGCCTGAGCTAGTGTCATTTTTGCTGTTTCCTATAATTAAAATCTTGTTTAGGCATTGCAGTCACACACAGGGGAGAGCAAATGTTCCAACCTAATGTCTAAAAAAATGAGCAATCACGGAGTGGGTGCTGGAATTCTAGGTGTGGTCTTTTTTATAAAGCTGGTCATCTGTACAGGGCTTGTGTGTAAGAAATATAGTGGGAGAAAGCAGCCATTCTCAGAGTCATTGTGATGATAAAACATGTCTGACACGGATGGCAGTGGTGCAGTCACCTGCTGATTACATGCACAATAAACCTGCCATATAAACATTCCTAACCTTTCTATCCTTAGACTAACTCTTTATGGGAGTTATGCTTATGCATCAAAGAAGAAATTAATGGCTTACATCTTAATGGTTTATATTTCACAGACAATTTAGTTGCTCCAGCAATGGAGTAGAAATATTGATAGTTGATAGTTTGGGGATTTTTTTTATCTGTCATATTTCCATTTAGTCATTTTTATTGATTTTAAAGTTTACAGATAATAACAATATAGAGAAGCAGCATAATAAGATCTGAAAATGTCATGTACGCTGGGGGCTTGTTCCCACATACAGCACTGCAGAGGTGCAGCAGCAGTACTTAATGAAGACGCTACCTATGCTTCTCCTGTCATCGCAGGTACTCCACCTCCCCAAGAGGCAGTAGCTGTGTCAACAGGAGAAGACCTCCTATCTACATAGTGCTGTCTATACCAGGAGTTCGGTCGGTATAACTGTGTCGCTCAGGGGTGTGGATTTTACACACTTCTGAGCATGACGTAATAATACAGAAATAAGTTTGCAGTGTAGACCAAGCCTAAAATCCTCATATTTTTATACTGTTTTACAAGTATAAGGTCTATCCTGGCATGAACATTTCAAATGCCAGTGCTGTTGCAAGTTTCTTTAAAGCAGAAGCTTTGTGACTAGCATTTGCTGATCTAACAAAAGGTATCAACATGTTGCAAAGTTGCTCTTGCACAGATTTGTCCTCCTCTTTTTGGTTCCTTAGCAAGTGCTCTGTATTTTTCTGTCTTAACTTTGCATTTTGACCCAGGTGCAACCCCTTAACACCAGAAAGCTTTCACTATCTGTGTTTTCCCAATCAAGTTATTCTAGCCTCTTTGATCAGGAATAGGGATTATGGGAGCAAATAACTCACCTGTCAAAGAAGGAAATATTAAGACAGATAACCAGAGCCTTTCTAAGCAATTATTTCTTTTACTTGCAAAACCAGGGAGTGTTTTAAATGGCTTTAAGTGAGGAATGTGGCTTATATGCTTTGTTTACATAATATACTTTGTGAAAATACTTCAAAGAACCACCCCCAATTAAATTGCATTTCTCCTAGCAAATTCTGAAAAGGGGACGTACTAAACTTTAAACCTGAGCTGACATATAGCTTAAATCACAAGTGAAAGGCAGCATGTGATGGTTTCAGTCTGATCCCTGACATAGGGTTTTTTTTTTTTTCCATATTGTGAAACCAGCTACAATTTTGGCTCAAGTCTTAAAGTGATGCCACCAGAGGCCGTGATTGTAAATGAAAGGATATTTATTGGTGAAGCTAGTAGGAATGTCTGTGCAATGCGGACATGTACTCCATACCTGGCTCCAGCCAATGCTGTAAGCCTCTCCCATTCTTGGGTACTAAATTTACAATAATGTATTTTTTAAAAAGGGAATAAAAATGGAATGAGATTGTTTGTTTGTTTATTTGTATCTCAGGATATTGGAATAAAAGCTGAACAAAGAGCATTATTAATGTATTTTGCAACTGTATTAATGAAAGAATTACTGCCATCTACTTTACTTTACATTACTACTTCATCTGTTTTAAACCTGTATGACTGATGGGGATCATGTAGTTTCTCAGGGAGAGGTGTAAATATTTTATTAAGCCATAGTTCAGCAGGACAAGTGTGAATTGTGAAGACTAATGTTTCATGCTGACAAAAACATTGACATGGATGAGTAGATGGATAAATGCTGAGTTGCTCAATATCTGTTTTGTTGAGTCCACTGATGATTCTGTTTTCTGCAAAATATTTTATTCAAGTAATAACAAAAATATTTAACTTACTCTGAGTCATTGTATTGGATGGATATACTTTTGGGGGATCTTAATGTATAAAGGGACAGTATTCCACTGGGATTTTTCTGAGTGATTGGTATTGCACAGAGAATATATCAACACAGGTCACCACCACCTCTTGTGGACATGCACAAAGCACTACCTGCAGTGTAACCAGTGTGATTCCACTGCTGGGGGCAGGGGCTCCAAAGGAGCACATCTTGTGAGCTATGAAGCCCAGCTCTGTCGGAACTCCCTGTGCAGTGGGGACTTGACTTGAATCATCCTGCACTGTGGTGGTAATGAGCTCTTCTCCAGGCTCCAAAGAACTTCTCAGCATACAGTGCAGTGACTTGGGCTTTTGTGCTGGAGGAAGGGCTGGGCTGGAGTGCTTAAGAAAGAGTTATGGTTTTAGCCCTTTAAAACTCAGGATGCTGCTTAGCATTGTAAATAAATCAAGTGCCAATAAACTGATCAAGAGTGCACTGGGATTCACATGGAGAGTAGAGGGAGGAATTAGTTATCTAGTATTTTCCAATCTGATAGGCCCCAATTCAGCAATGCATTTGAGTATGTACTTAAGTCCTAATAAAGTCATTGGGACTTAAGTGGGTGCTTTAGGGCCTGATCCACAGCCCATTGACTTCAGTGGTCTTCGGAAGGAGGCCCCATACTCACTAGGGATGGTTTGCTGAATTGGGGGTCTCACTATCTAGCATGAGGTTGCCAGTTGTCCTTTATTATAAGAGACATCCTTCATTTAAATGAAAAACTGTCCATACTAAAAATCAGTATGGCATGCCTTTTATCTTATATTTCAACCAGGATTGTAGTACTGTCATACTGGTCCGGAGTGTTGCTCCAGCATCTGAAATCCAGCAAGGAGCAGCACTTCACTTTTCAAAGTGCTGCTGATTGGCAACTTGACGTGATGCCCCAGCTCACACCACCACTCAAATTTGGCCTACCGCCCCTCTGTCTCCAGACCACTGCTGCAAGTTACCCCTCCCATTGAAATCTGAAACCGTATCCCTGAAGATTGTGAGCGTAGCTTCCTCCAGTTTCTGCCTTCCTCCAGTGCACACTCCACCCCTTCTTTCAGCAGCAGGCAGAGACCAGCAACTGCAGCCTCCAGCTCAGTTCCTGGTACTTGCCTGAGGTCTTGGGTTCTCTGCGGCACCCAATGCTGGAGAGAGAGAACCCCTAGGAAGGACTGGGGAGGAGATGGGACGCACCCCTAGAGGCTTAAGGTAAGACTGAGGTCTGCCATATTTTTGAAATACAGTGGTGGGAACCCTAATCTAGCAGTTCGTTTTGAATTGATACCCTTGAATTGATACCCTGGCGTGTGTTGAATAAATGTTAGGTCTCTCTTGGGACCTCATTCCAAAGAAACAAATGGACATCAACAATTAGAATAATTAGCGTCATTATTAATAAACAAAATAAATGCTGCCAAAGTGCCTGGAATTTAGGCACCAAAATAAGCAGCCAGGTTTTAGAAGATAGATTTTAAAGAGTTCAGCATCCCGTCTGTAAGAGCCATAGTGACAGCTATTAAGTACTGCTGGAAATCTGGCTCCATGTCTAGTGACTGTGTAGCACTTTGTGTATTTCCCATTTCCATCCATTTGTCACAACTGGGGATACTGTTGAATGGGTTTATCTTGGGTAATATTTTGAAAAGCACATTGGTGATTTAGGAGGCTAAGTCTCATTTTCAAAAGTGATTTAGGCAGTTAGGAGCCAAAGTTTCATTGAAAGTCAATGGGTTCTTAAATGACTAAGTAATTTTTGAAAATGAGTTGTAGAATGGGATTTTCAAAAGTGCCTAAGCAAGGTAAAGTGCCTAACTCCAATGGACTTTCAATGGCACTTCTGAAAATCCAGTCGTAGTCCCCTAAGTCACTGAGTCCCAGATTCTCAAAGTTACTTCCTAATTCCCATTGACTGTCTTTTAGGATCTGGGCCTTACATGTTTTTGAAAATTTTACCCATGTTTAAATGAATCTTGTGCTAAAATTTAGAGAGATTATTATTAGAAGGAAATAAAGAATTTCAATATGTGATGAGGTACATAGATAGAGCCTTTGCAAGCACTTAGCCTTTAGTATTAGAACTTTCCCAAGCTAAGCAAGCCCTATCTTCAGCTGCTGGTACCCGTTTCTGTGTTTTGTATGCCACCAGGATGGATATCTTTAATGTTAAAGGCAATTGAGTGTGTTAACTTTTGTTTCTATGCAATCAGAATAGAACTGTAGGCAACAAGCAGTTAGAGGTTTTTCCCTGTTTGAAAAGTGAAGTTTTACAAAAAAAAAATAAAATAAAATGTAGAGATATTTTTATTTCTGTGATCTGCCACCCAGCTGAGCTGCATAACTTGGAGATCAGAGAAACTTTTCATTCCCTGATGTTGGATAGGTTTTGAAAAGCAGTCAGCAGTGAATGGTGTTGGAAAGGCAGGCGCATAAACTGGTCTCCTGTTGCTTATGGTGTCCATTCTATGAAGAGAGAATATCTTTGCAGGAGGATGGCTTAAACACAAAAGTAAGTGATGCTCTCTGGGCTCAATTCTCCATTGATCTGCAATCATTCACAGCTGTGAAAGTGGGTGACAAATTCTACCAAATCAATGTGTGAGCTAGGGATTGAAAGCGCTGTATAACAAATAAATATTACACAAGCTGCAAGGCCCTCTGTGCGGATACAAGAATTAGGGCTGTCAATTAATTGCAGTTAACTCACGCAATTAACTAAAAAAAATTAATCACAGTTGTAATCACATTGTTAAACAATAGAATACCAATTGAAATTTATTTACTATATTGGATGTTTTTCTACATTTTCATAGATATTGTATTCTGAGTGTTAATTGAAATCAAATTTTATATTTTGATGATAAATATTTGCACTGTAAAAATGATAACCTAAAGAAATAGTATTTTTCAGTTCACCTCATATAAGTATTGTAGTGCAATCTCTTTGCTGTGAAAGTGCAATTTACAAATGAAGATTTTTGTTTTGTTACATAACTGCATTCAGAACAAAACAGTGTAAAACTTCAGAGCCTACAAGTCCACTCAGTCCTACTTCTTGTTCAGCCAATCACTAAGAGAAACAAGTTTGTTTACATTTACAGGAGATAACGCTGCCCTCTTCTTATTTACAGTGTCACCAGAAAATGAGAACAGGCATTTGCATGGCACTTTTGTAGCCAGCATTGCAATGGCCTCATAACAGGTTTCAGAGTAGCAGCCGTGTTAATCTGTATCTGCAAAAAGAAAAGGAGTACTTGTGGCACCTTAGAGACTAACAAATTTATTTGAGCATAAGCTTTCGTGAGCTACAGCTCACTTCATCGGATACATGAAGTTGAAAATACAAGTGCGGAGATTTTATATACACAGAGAACATGGAACAATGGGTGTTACCATACAGACTGTAACAAGAGTGATCAGGTAAGGTGAGCCCAACAAAGAAAATAACAGAACGGCACTAGCCATCACCTTCAGCCCCCAACTAAAACCTCTCCAGCGCATCATCAAAGATCTACAACCTATCCTGAAGGACGACCCATCACTCTCACAAATCTTGGGAGACAGGCCAGTCCTTGCTTACAGACAGCCCCCCAACCTGAAGCAAATACTCACCAGCAACCACACAACAAAACCACTAACCCAGGAACCTATCCTTGCAACAAAGCCCGTTGCCAACTGTGTCCACATATCTATTCAGGGGACACCATCATAGGGCTTAATCACACGAGCCACACTATCAAAGGCTCGTTCACTTGTACATCTACCAATGTGATATATGCCATCATGTGCCAGCAATGCCCCTCTGCCATGTACATTGGTCAAACTGGACAGTCTCTATGTAAAAGAATAAATGGACACAAATCAGACGTCAAGAATTATAACATTCAAAAACCAGTCAGAGGACACTTCAATCTCTCTGGTCACTCGATTACAAACCTAAAAGTGGCAATTCTTCAACAAAAACACTTCAAAAACAGACTCCAATGAGAGACTGCTGAATTGGAATTAATTTGCAAACTGGATACAATTAATTTAGGCTTGAATAAAGACTGGGAGTGGATGAGTCATTACACAAAGTAAAACTATTTCCCCATGTTTATTCCCCCCCCCCCACCCCACACTGTTCCTCACACGTTCTTGTCAATTGTTGGCAATGGCCCACCTTGATCATCACTACAAAAGGTTCCCTCCCCCGCCGCCCCTGCTCTCCTGCTGGTCATAGCTCATCTTACCTGATCACTCTTGTTACGGTCTTTATGGTAACACCCATTGTTTCATGTTCTCTGTGTATATAAAATCTCCCCACTGTATTTTACACTACATGCATCCGATGAAGTGAGCTGTAGCTCATGAAAGCTTATGCTCAAATAAATTTGTTAGTCTCTAAGGTGCCACAAGTACTTTTCTTTTTATCTGACCTTTTGTGATCCTAAGCTCAGGAGGCTTATGTGCTGAGAGCATGCATTTTTGACATATGTTGCCACTCCCTTGCAGGGACACAAGAAATGCTGTGATTCTACCTCTGACTACCAAGGCCCAGATTCTGCCTCGGCATTGTGTGGGCGCAAGGGGGCAGAGGAGTAAGGAGTCTTCCCTCACACTTTGCATGGCCCATGTTAGGGATAAACAGAATTGCAGGCCTTGTGCTTTGGGGAGTAGAGGGGCTGCTCTTTCCCTGATTCTTATGGCGTATACGAAGCCCCAAAAGGGACAAGAAGGGTGGGAGGAGGTGAGATCATGCCTTCACACAGCCTAATGAGGGCAAATCCACCACAGCAGTAAGAGAAAGCAAAGCCTCATTGTATCACTGTTTAAATCAGCTTAGAGTGGTATCTGTGTTTCAGCCCACCACTGGCAGTGACTGTGACCTAACAGAGATTAGGGCAGGGGACTGGAAACCTGCGTACCAGGTTTCTGTTTCTGGCTTTACCACTGATTTGTCAAATCCTTGGGCAAGTCACTTCACCCCTTTGTGTCTTATTTTGCCCATCCGTTAAATGATAATTGTACTTTCCAAACCCTCTGGGGTGCTATGAAGCTTGTTTAATGTAAAATATAAAGTCCTTGGAAGGAAGATGCTATATCAGTGCAATATATTATTGTATAAGTAGGCAGTGAATACTGCAGATTATATATTTTATGTATTATTTTATTATTAAATGTTCTCGTGCCTTGTGACATGAGGCAACCCAGTGTTTCCATCTCCATATGTCTAATGCCATGTTTCTTGCTTCCTTGTAGTCTGTTTCCATGACAGCGGCATCTTTCTCAAGGTGTTCTCATGTCATCTGTTGTCCTTCTCTTTTCCCTCTTCCTCCAAGTGGTATCCAAGCAAGGTTTTGTCTAGGAATAAAGTTTTTTGACATCAATACAACATGGCTAAACCGCTTTAGCCTTCTTTCTCGAATCATTGTCACTATAGTCTGTTGGCCAGTCCTTCGTAACACGTCAGCATTACAATAGAACTTCAGAGTTACAAACACCAGAGTTATGAATTGACCAGTCAACCATACACCTCATTTGGAACTGGAAGTACACTATCAGGTAGCAGCAGAGACCACAAAAAAAACCAAACCAAATACAGTACAGTACTTCATTAAACATAAACTACTAACAAAAATAAAGGGAGAGCAGCATTTTTCTTCTTCATAGTAAAGTTTAAAAGCTGTATTAAATAAATGTTCAGTTGTAAACTTTTGAAAGAACAGCCATAACATTTTGTTCAGAGTTACGAACATTTCAGAGTTATGAACAACCTCCATTTCTGAGATGTTTGTAACTCTGAGGTGCTGCTGTAGTTACTTTATCCCACTAGCTGACACCAAGTATTTTCCACAAGCATCTCTTTGCCAAGTTTCAGAAGCATGTAACAATGTGAGGATCACAATAACACTGTATAACTTCATCTTGGTTCTTGTATGAATTTCCTTATTTTTCCAAATATTTGCCAGTTTTGAAAAACTCCACTTGCTTTTCCAGTTCTTGCTTTCACCTCCTTATGGAGATGGCAGCTTCATTCCTGGTACCCTTGTGTGAATTATGTGGTTGCACCTTTGATCCTACTATAGTTGGCCCCCAACCCTTGTCATAAGGGGCTTCACTGCTCCCCTGCAGCCTGAGGAGTGGAGGACTCTTCTCCAATGGAGCTCTCTAGCACTCAGCCAAATTACAGAGATTAGAGTCTGGGGGCAGGATTTGGGGCTAATGCTACCTGAACTGACTTTAGTTTCCTTGCAGGGTAGCACCTGTGGCATGGCATGTTTCTACTGAAATCCTGTTGGTATTTTACTTTACTTGTGCTGCATGAGTTGTTCTGAAATCAGACAGTACATTGTGAGTCAGGGCAAATAAATTCTACAGCACTCTGGCATATTGAAAAGTGTGAGGGTGCCTATTACAATATTTACAGCATAATTTTTCATATTGAAGATTTGCACAAGCTTGTTTGAGTTACTCAGCATAAAATCAATGATTGCAGAGGGGCATACTGATTAGAACAGATTCTGGTTCTCTAGAGATCCCAGAAAAAAACCCAACAGTTTCTTAAACTAATACATCTAAATTCATTGAAGCATGGTTTGTGCCACCAGTGAAGTGATACAGAAAATTTATTTCTTCCCAGCATTGTCCCTGCCACAGCACTCCCACTCGCTTGCCTTCTTCCTGCTTGCAATATACATATAAAGTAAAACGAAAGTGACTGCGTAAAATGCACCTTGTTACTCTGGAGATTTGCCCCCTGTATATATTCATATTTGCTGACTTTAGTGACTAAAACAATTTTTTACTGCTCTTTATGCTATGAACTCAACCGAGCTGAGAGAGAGTGCGCTTGAGGCTATTCCTTGTATATAATCAGCAGAATTGTTTTCTAAGTTCCGGTTGCAGGGTCAGTCATTTATACTCATGCAACCCCAATGAAAGGCAAGAGTTACCGGAGGCATAATTTGAAGAGAATGGGCTGTACAGGGGTAACTGGGGGGACAATTTGACCTTTATTACTGGTGACATGCTAAAGGAGGAAAGAGATCACTTGACTCTTAGGGTATGTATACACTGCAATTAGGCACCTGCAACTGGCCCGTGCCTGCTGACTCAAGCTCACAGGGCTCAGGCTCACAGGACTGTTTAATTATGATGTAGACACTTGGGCTACAGCCCAAGCTCTGGGTCCATCGCAGCTCAGATCCTAAAGCCCGGGCTCCAGTCCGAGCTCAAACATCTACGCTGCAATTAAACAGCCTCTTAGCCTAAGCTCCGCCAGCCGTCAACTGGCATGGTCCAGCTGCAGGTTATTAATTGCCATGTAGACGTACCCCTAGATCCCACACTGAGTTTGCAGGCTTGTCAGCAAATGTATCTTTTTTGACTTGTAAACTGAGCACATATGATCTCCAGTGGCTGAGACACCATAAACATGGAACTTCGTGATGCTGTTTTTACAGTGTCACTTTTTAAGGTACAACTGCATTTTAAGACCTTCTGCCCAGCTCTTCTGTGTTCCTATTTTACTCATATTTGCCATTTGTCTCCCCTCTTAAATCAAAATGTTCAGATCTCTACAGGCTCTCCCTTCCCCTTTTATTTCAGGTCAGAGGGAACCAATAAACATTTCACAGACTTCCCATTGACTAATTCCCTGCTGTTCTTCCCATGGCTTTTTTGAAAGCAAGATGACTAAACTGGCCCAAGCCATATTTGCGAGATACAACTTCCACTATCTCACTTTGCATTTTTTATATTTTAATTAGTCAGAAGGGTAGAATGGATGGACATTCACACCGGTAATTCTTCTTTCAAGAATGATGAGCAGTGAAAGGAAATCGGACAGTCTGCTCTGTTTGTGCAAATGAATTGGCCTGAGTGTATTTTTTAACTTACTTTCCAGATTTTAGTGCTTGTACCTGGCATCGGGTGAATATCCTGGAAACATCCCTACTCACCTGTTGCACTTCCAGTGTAACCTTCCCCACACCACCTTGTGTGTTAAGCCTCATCCCTGACTCACAGATGGGAGGTAGTGTGTTATCTGTCAACTAGGTGTCCCGTTTTGATGTTGGTTTGTGATGAGAACAATGCAATTCAAGATGGTGGCAGATGCTGGTTTGCAGTTAGGGCAAGCTGTAAAAATACCTGGAACAAGTGAAGTAACCAAAATAACTTTAATAAAACACCACTGCTGAAACACCATTATTGGGATGCAAATAAGGCACAGTAAACAGGATGTTAATGAATGTCCTATCCAGATTCTTACAGATCAGCTGTGTTTTCTAGGCTTCACCCTATATTTCTGTCTTCCTCATTTCAATCTTTTTTTCTGGCACAGCAACATCGGACAGAACACTGTTTCCTTACACTGTGAAACAATAAGCGTGATGCTCATGGTTCCAAAGAGCTGCACTACCTTAGCCAGGCTTATTTGTTCAGACGATATCTTTGCAGGACTTTTCATACTCCCAGGACAAGCATTCATGCTCTACATGTTGTCTGCCTCTAAACTTGGCAGCAGTTCAGCATAGTCGGTTTCCTTTTTCTGCCTGGCAGAGATGTGAATCATCTTCCAAAACAAGGTGGGCAGCAGACTCTAAATTCTAGTTGCCCTACTGGTTGGACCCCAGACCACATCAGTCTCCAAAGTATTACTAATGATGGAAAAATGGTTAATCTGATCCTGAATGTACTGTGCCATATTTTCTAGTCTGGTTGGATGGATCCTCCTGTAAAGGTTTTACCATTTATACAGTAGACCACATATCTGTTTTGTTTAGGAGAATGACTTCTTAGCCAACAGCAGTTTGGTTTCTCTCCTATCCAAGCTAACTGCTAACCCACTTGGGATTAGAAGCTCAGTCATGAAAGGATAAACTCTCCCCTCCTGTGGGAAAAACATGTAGAGAAAAAAGGTCTTGTAGAATTTCAAGCGGCTGAACTTCTGGGGTTTCAGAAGACTGATACCCTCACTGGGGAGGAATGTGAGCATCACAGAGGGACAGGGGCCTGCCCTTGAAACCTTCTGGCTCTGGGGAACTCAGTACCAAAGCTGACAGATCCTGATGTAACCACAAGGAGAGTCAACATCTTTGTGCTGCTGCCTGGAGCCCCTAGCAGCTGTTCACTGTTGCCCACCCCATTGCCTTCCAGAAATGGATAGGCCAAAGAGAGGAATTAATACTGCTTACAGTAGCGTTGCGTCCTCTGTACATTTCTGCTTGCATATCCTTTGAACCTCGGGGACCATGCCATACAGAGTGACTGCTCCATGGGCTCCACGATGGTGCCCCCTTCCACACAAACTCAGATATACTTGGGGAAGGTGGGGAAGCATGCATCCGTTCCCACAATTTAGCCCCTATTTGGCCTTTGCTCTCCATCACAGAACAGAATGGGACCCAATAGCATATAACCCAAAATTAATGAATCAGGGAGACTGGGAGTAAGAGGGACCTGGTTGTAGATGGAGCCATGGGAGCGACAGAGATGGCTCAGGCAAGATTATTACTAGTACCAGTGTTTTTTTCCCCCAACCCAATAACTGTGGGTAATTATTTTAAAAAAAACCCGACCTAGCTAACAAGAGCATACAGTGTGTCCTAGATATAAAGTAGCAAGTTTGTCACAGTGGCCTATGTTTAGAACATACCACATCCCTTGGCTTGGTTTATGGGGAGCCATATTAGGAGGTTCATTTACAGGAAATTCTACCTCTGTGCTGAGAAGTTTCCTCCCACTATATCTTTTTTCTTTTAATTTCTTTTTCTTCTACATTTTGCGGCTGGTACTGTGGGTTGCTCTTCTTCTTCCTCCCACACTTACTAGGGCTTGTTTGAAGATAAGTGCTTTTCATAGGCCTAATTATTTTGCGGCTGATCTAATAGGCACTTGATAAGGTGACTATGTAAAGTTTCAGATTTAATATTCAAGGTATTTTTCATCTATGCAAGTAAAAGGAGGCATTTGGCAAAATACAAAACTAGCATTTTAGCTTAATGTCGGCAGATATGTGTAAATATTTAAACCATAAGGAAATCCACAGCACTGGTTTGTTAATCCACTATTCTTTATTTCATTTGATGTATTTTTTTTCCAACAGGAGGCCTTGACCTTATCCTCATGCCAGGCCTTGGGTTTGATAAAAGCGGCAACAGATTGGGAAGAGGGAAAGGATACTATGACACCTACCTTGAACGATGCATGCTTCATCCCAAAGGAAAACCTTACACGATTGCCTTGGCTTTCAAGGAACAGATCTGTGACTCAGTGCCAGTGGCAGAAAATGATATCCAAATAGATGAAATCCTTTATGAAGATAGCTAAAAGCATCTGGATACCGCTGACTACAAACTGACCAATCAAAGACTTTATATCAAGGCACAAACTTGTAATAGTCGTATGTTATTTTGGTAGCAATAAAATACACTATTTTTAACAAAACACAAAAGCCCTACATTCATGTTATTAAGGACGCATTGATCTCATTCTAATTAGCGAATATCTATTGTGAAGTCTTATTCTAGAATCAATAGAAACAAGAATAGGTGACTATTTTATTAAAATAAAGATAAATTAATCTAATTATGTTTCTGTTTGTTGAATTACTCAATATTTAACATGACTGTTTTATTGCCCTGCATTAAAATTGAGCTCAGTTACTAATGAGATTTCATGATCCAATCTGAAAGCAACTATTTATTGGAAGTAAAGTTTCAAATATGGCCATAGCACTTACCAATTATGCATGACCCATTAACAAAACATTAGTACCCAAGAAATCATCACACTAACATGTCACAAGGGGTGAATAGAAAAAACCTTTGATTGTAAAATCAATTTAGATTACATACTTGGTGGTGTGACGGGGCAAGGCCAGATGGCTATAGAAAAGTAGTGGGAGATAGATATATTAGCTCCAGGCTAAACAAATCCCTGGTACCAGGATAAGTGAAATGGCAGCTGCTCCAGATCAATTAAGACACCTGGGGCCAATTAAGAACTTTCCAGAAGGCAGGAAGAAGGCTAGGTTGATTGGGATACATGAAGCCAATCAGGGGCTGGCTGAAACTGGTTAAAAGCCTCCCAGTTAGTCAGGTGGGTGTGCATGTCAGGAGCTGTGGGAGGAAGTTGTGCGGTTGGAGAGGCTGAGTAGTACACACCACATCAGGCACTAGGAAGGAGGCCCTGAGGTAAGGGTGAAGTGGAGCTTGAGGAAGTGAGGGCTGCTGTGGGGGAAGTAGCTCAGGGAATTGAACATGTCATGTCTCTAAAAGGTCAGCTACCACAGCTGATACTATTAGGGTCCCTGGGCTGGAGCCCGGAGTAGAGGGTGAGCCCGGGCTCCCCTCCCCACCTTTGCCCCCTGATTAATCACTGAGACTGGGAGACAACAGAGACTGTGCAAGGAAGGATAACTTCTCTTCACCTCCCTCGCTGGCTTATGATGAAAATGGCTCAGTAGACTGTGACCCTTGTCCCTAGAGAGAGAAGGGTTACGTGCAGGGTCACAGTGAGCCTCTGAGGCTAGTAAAATCTGCCAGGAAACGCGGGACCCACGGAGGCAAGGACGGAGCTTTGTCACAGCGGTTAAACCATTGTCTAATTGTAGAAGATCTGTATGCTAGCAACTCTGTAGTTAGGGATCTGACCGTGTTTTTAATATATACCCAATCTCCATGTTTCAAATATAAACCCATAAAAATTCCCTTGGGCAGAAACTTGGTAGATGAGCATCTTTTTTAAACTATAACTCAGAAATGGTTTTTGATTTAAAACCTACAATTTTCCATGTCATTACTCCATAATGTATTGGACTAATGCATGACATTTGGATACAATATGTTGAAGAAAGGCAAGAGAGAAGCCTAGAGGAATTGCAGGGAGAGCAACTACTGTAAGATGATAGGGTTTAGAAGGGATGGATTCAGAAAAGGTTAAAGGAATTAAATAGGTACAAATTGGTGAAAGGGGTTATTGGAGATGGTGGAAGGGAATGTTTCTGCAATGCAGAATAACTTGCATAAAGGGAGAGAGAACAGGATAAATTGTTCTCATTAGTTATCATGGAAAAAGGACGAGGGGGCTGATCCAAAGCAAGTGGAAGATAATGGAGTCTTTCCATTGATTTCAGGGAAATCTGGCTTCAGATAATCTATTCCTATGCATAACAATTCTTTGCTTCTTCAGGGCTGAATCATGGGGGAAGGAAGACCCTTACTCTCTTCTGTGGGCTATTTATATGACAGGTAGCAGTGCAGGAAGAGAAGTGGGCAGTGCAGAGCTGCTCTGTCCCTTACCTTGTGCAGGTGGGTGAGAAAGTGTGGAGATGTTCTTACTGGCAAAGCTACACTGGGTATAGACCTCGTATGGTAGGGATCAGCAACCTTTGGCATGCAGCCCGCCAGAGTGAGCCTCCTGATGGGCCGGGCCGGTTTGTTTACCTGCTGCATCTGCAGGTTCAGCCGATCGCGGCTCCCACTGGCTGTTCTTCCCTGGAGCAGCATAGAAAGTTGGAGGAACACTGTGCGCTCTCCTTAGTGGGCTGCTCTAGTGGCAGCACAATAGGATGTTGCCCCTGGCTCAGGACGGATTCGATAGTCATGATTTAGCCCATCCTGTGGGTATTTAGATTTACAAAATTGTCTGTGCACAATTCAGCACCTTGCTTTTTTGTAGCACTATGCCAAATAGTTCTCTGTACCATGTCCCAGGTAAGAAATAGCAATGGAGTGCACCAAAATATTCCCAGTATTGGGCTCTATGCACCATCCAAAGCAATTGTGTGAACACTGAAAAATATCCATTGAAAGGATGTGGTGGTAGTCAGTGTTTTAATGTAATATTCAGATATGGAAATTAAAGATAAACAGAAGGTAACAATGAAAGGGAACACAATCTTCATTTTCTTTCAATCCTACCCTTGCCTCCTTCAATACATTTTTTGTACATGTATAATTTCCTTCAACTGGCACATTATTTCATTCATTTTAACCAATTCAGTCTGTTTGCACATTAAAAAAATCTATGAATTCTCAAGCACTGACTACAGAACAGAAAGCCCTTAAGATTTCACCGATAATTTTTGTGAACTAAATCATGCTTACAATATACATGGGCTTTTTAATCTAGAACTGTTGTATTCAGTTTCACTTCTATTTTTGATAGCATAGTAACTCAATAACTACTTGTTAAAAAATCCTATGTAATTGTAAATTCAGTAGATTTGAGGATTTCCTTCAGGATGAAGTTAAATTTCTCCCAAATATAATGAAGGTATCCATGGAAAGGAAGAAGCCACAAAGAGATCTGACAGAATTCTCTGTTTTGAAACAGCCCAGGAGGGTATTTGCATTTGAAAGGTCCCAATGCAGAGGAATTGCTGACCAGCTCTTTGGAAAGATCTATTGCTGCAAAAAATGATCAACTCATTGAGTTCAACCTCCCAAATAGATAGAGCTCCTCAAATAGTGGATGCATCAGCTGATAATGCATATAGGGCTTAATTATACCACCCCGCTGTCTTCGACCAAATTTCTTGCATGAGTAAGGATTGCAGGACTGACCCTCTTGAATTTAATCAAAAGGGCAAATTTACCTTGAAGACATGAGTAATAATAATATACTGTCATCCAAAGAAGGACTCTTATGGGATTTTTAAGTGAAATTGAGTTGTACCTCTAGAAAATGGAATCTTTAGAGAGAGAGAACATGAGGATGCTGGATAAATATGTACTGATGTGAGTTTGGGGTGGTCACATTACCCACAAATGCTGAAGCAATGAGTGAGTTATGCAGATCATTGCAAACGAGTGCTGATAAACTAACTTATAAGCTTCAGAGTAGTAGCCCTGTTAGTCTTTATTCACAAAAAGAAAAGGAGTACTTGTGGCACCTTAGAGACTAACAAATTTATTTGAGCATAAGCTTTCGTGAGCTACAGCTCACTTCATTAGATGCATTCGGTGGAAAACTACCACCGAATTTCCACCGAATGCATCCAATGAAGTGAGCTGTGGCTCACGAAAGCTTATGCTCAAATAAATTTGTTAGAATTTCCACCGAATGCATCCAATGAAGTGAACTGTAGCTCACGAAAGCTTATGCTCAAATAAATTTGTTAGTCTCTAAGGTGCCACAAGTACTCCTTTTCTTTTTTGTGAATACAGACTAACACGGCTGCTACTCTGAAACCTGTTATGAGGCCACCTAGAGGCAGTCCTGACAGAAGAAGGTTGATAATATTGTTGGGCAACACAGAGAAGCTTGCATTTTCATTGCCAGTGTCCAAACAGAGAACTCATCTTTCCAGCATTAGCAAGCTGACAAATTTCAGGAATAATACTTAAGTGAATGTAATAGTAAATTGCTGTATCAATGCTCATTGTTTCATATAGGGTCTATTTTAAAGGCTCTACCTTTGGGTAGGTAAATATATAGATTAATTCATACATCTTAAAGCCATTACATTTTCAAGTCCTGTATAACACAGGCCGGGGAATTTCACCCAGTTATTCCTGTACTGAGCCCATTTACTTGTGTTTGATTATGGCGTAACTTCCAGAATGGATCCAGTCTTGATGTGAAGGTTTCAAGAGCTGGAGAATCCTTCACGGCTTTTGGTAGTTTGTTTCAATGGATAATCACTCTCACCGTTATAAACTTGCATTTGGCACTAATATGAAGTTGTCTGGCTTTAACATCCAGGCACTGGTTCGTGTTATGCCTTTCTCAACTAGTTTAAAAGAGAACTTTAATACCTGTTATTTTCTCCCTGAGGAGATACTTACACACCATAGAATGCAGTCAGAATGGGTGGGTCGGGGTCTCATGGGCAGCCAGAATCATAGGACTGGAAGGGACCTCATTAGGTCATCTAGTCCAGTCCCCTGCACTCATGGCAGGACTAAGTATTATCTAGACCATCTCTGACAGGTTTTTGTCTAACCTGTTCTTTTAAAATGTCCAATGATGGAGATTATGTACCTTCCCTAGTCAATTTATTCCAGTCCTTAACTCTGACCGGAAGCTTTTCCTAATGTCCAACCTAAACTTCCCTTGTTGCAATTTAAACCCATTGCTTCTTGTCCTATCCTCAGAGGTTAAAGAAAACAATTTTTCTCCCTCTTCCGTGTAACTACCTTTTATGTACTTTAAAATTATCATGTCCTTTCTCAGTCGTCTCTTTTCCAGGCTAAATAAACCCAATTTTTTCAATCTTCTCTCATAGGTCATGTTTCTAGACTTTTAATCATTTTTGTTGTTCACATCTTTCCTGAAATGTGAGTCCCAGAACTAGCCATAATACTCCAGTTGAGGCCTAATCAGTACAGAGTAGAGTAGAAGAATTACTTCTTGTGTCTTGCTTAAAACACTCCTGCTAATACATCCCAGAATGATGTCACCTCTCAAACTTCTTTTGTATTACAGTGTGAACTCCTTAAGGTTTCTGTTTGTGGGTGGATAGATGGTGTAAGACCTAATACAATTCGTGGTAACAATTTATGGTATGATATAGTTAGTAAAATTATGGCTCCCATGCATTAGTATCTGATTTTTATTTTTCAGTTTGTAAACTGAGTGCATATAGATTTTTATTAGAGAGGATTTGCGTTTTATGAAAGATGGATTATGCACCACTTTATCATGTGCATTGAACTGCTTTGTTTGGCTTTTGATGTGCTGATGATCTTTTGGAAATACAGGATTTTAGTGTAATGTATGGCATTTGATTAATGTCAGCCCTGTGCATTATTGGATGGAATTTAATAAAATGTAATTGATGGTGTTGTAATGAAATGGAGATTTTGCCGTTTCATATATAGTCACTTTATAATATTGAGGATTTGGATTCAGTTAATATATTTTATATGCTCTAAGAAATGACTCGGGAAATGGAACTGAAACACTCAACTATGAATATAGTCTGTAAAAACAACTCAGTGAATGTCCATATTTCTTTGCCTTCAATTACTTTCATACCAAATTGGCTCAGTTTACCAGTGAAAAGATGATTTTTCTAACTTCCCATTCTGCTAACTCAGCCTGGGATCTGAAAGTCAAGCTGGGTCTTTCTGTTTCTTGCATCATAAAGACTGCAGCCAGAAGGCTAGCTGACAATTTTGGTGATGATGCCCGAAGGAGAATAGTCTCCAGCTTGCTGTTCCTTACCTGTATTGGCTGGCAGCTGTACAAACTTGCTTATGTCCCTAAGTCAGGAAGATACAGTTCAAGACACGGAGTAGACATGCTGAGTGAGAAGATGCAGATTTGGTACAACTCCTGTTCTGACTATTATAATCCTTTTCCCATCACTGAACTTATGTTAATGTATGAAAAAATGATTGCACATGTTTGTGTGCAGGAGTAGAATTCTAGCTTCTCTCTGCAGACTGATGCACACTGCTCATTAACCCCTTGTGAGCACTCAGCTGTTAGAAGTTTGGGAGCAAATTCTTCTCTGTTATATTGGTGTGGCTCCATTGTAGTCAATGCACCTGCACTTGTGTGACTGAGACCACAGTTCAGCTAAACACTTCAAGCACAATCTATCCTTATTCAGCAAAGTACATGCTTAAATCCCATTAAAGTCAATGGGACTTCTGCAAATGCTTTAGTGCTTTGCTGATTATAGATGGTTTGCTGAATCATGATTTGAAAGCGACATTAGGAGATTTGCCTTTTTTGTTAGACACCTAATTTTTACTGCACAGATTCTATTGTAGTTTCATATTATACATAAAATTAAGAGATCACACTAGTGTAACAGAACATTGTCAAAGGATAATGGTTTCCTGCTGCTACATAAATGCTGAGGCTAAGCCATGGTGTTTGTTTTCAAACTAGAACATCATAATCTTTTGATCATGTTCTATTAGAATGACTTATTTCATTTAAACAAGATGACTGCTGTAGATTGAAACATTTTATCTGATGCCTGTTGGCCCAGTGTAATAACGGTTTCAGGGTGTACCATTGATGTCCTGCGCCATTCTCTATAGAAGAGATTGATTATTGTACCTTAGCCAATTAGTACATTTTTTATGAATAAACAGATATCTATCACCTTTTTGAATAAGCTCTTATCTGACTGGTTAGAGTTTGATTTGTTAACTTTAATAAATGAATAATGGCTAGGCTGACTGGTACAGATTCCATTTGGATGATAACAGGTAAACAACCATGTTTTAAAAAAGTATTGTATGATGAATAGGTTCTGGGGACAGCACAAAATATTCAGCACAGGAACAAAGTACTGAGATGGAGTTAAGGGCTCTTATAGATTTTTACTTTGTGTTTTTGCTTTGTTTTTTCATGTGGAAATTTGAAGGGGAAAATGGAAGAATTTGAACTAAAAATATAGGTCCCAATCCTGCAAAGACTTGTGCATACGCCTAACTTTACTTGCAAGAGCCAACAGAAGTCAGTGCAACCACTTAGTGTACAAGGTTAGGTTTCAGAGTAGCAGCCGTGTTAGTCTGTATTCGCAAAAAGAAAAGGAGTACTTGTGGCACCTTAGAGACTAACAAATTTATTTGAGCATAAGCTTTCGTGAGCTACAGCTCACTTCATCGGATGCATTTGGTGGAAAAAACAGAGGAGAGATTTATATACACACACACAGAGAACATGAAACAATGGGTTTTATCATACATACTGTAAGGAGAGTGATCACTTAAGATGAGCCATCACCAGCAGCAGGTGGGGAAAAGGAGGAAAACCTTTCATGGTGACAAGCAAGGTAGGCTATTTCCAGCAGTTAACAAGAACATCTGAGGAACAGTGGGGAGTGGGGTGGGGGGGAGAAATAACATGGGGAAATAGTTTTACTTTGTGTAATGACTCATCCAGTAAGTCTTTGAAGGATTGGGGCCATAATTTATCACGGGCTCTCAGACTTCTTATATTATGGACCACATTTTAATACCGAGATTCTCCCATAGACACTTTCCCTCCCAATCTCAATTGCAAACCATTCCATGGCTATTACAGCAGTTGTTTACATGGGAAAGTATTAGGAAAGCATTCCATGTATTTTTGCTTGGGAACAAGCAGGAGATGTTAGCACTATGTGCTCAGCCAGCAATCAGTGGATCACCAAAGTTGTTTTGTAGGTCAACAGCGCTCCCTTGGCCATAGTTTGGGAACCACTGGATACTGGTTATTGTGGGTGACTCTTTCGATTTGGTGATAGAAAAACATGAACTTATATTATCTTGACAATTGTGGAGCTCAGAGTCATAACTAGGGCATTTTAGCACCTGGTGTGAGCGAGCATATTTGCATCCCCTACTGTATTTTTCCTTCATTTCTCTGCCCCATTTTTCCACCTCCACAGCTTTGCGTCTTGGGTGGCTGCCCCACTCGTCCTGTCCTGGTTACAGCCCTGGTGAAGCTAAATAAATGCAACAGCTTTAATTTGACATCCAAGCCTTTCTGCTGCCACTCAATTTTATTTTTTTTTTTGGCCATTACCCTGATATCATTGTCAGCTTTACAGCATATAACAGTGTTTCCATGGGACAGGGTTAAGGAACTGGTATGCAGGTCAGAATGATTTAAGTTTACTCAACCTACAATATCACTTGGGGGAGCAGGCAAACTGCCAAAACTGAATTGACTGGTTCTTCTACAGTATCCATTAGTGCTGGAATGTCACGTTAGGAATTATAAAAATGCGTTCTAAATAGTTTAATCTTTCCCAATATGGGTACGCTACGGTCTGTTTCAGTCTCCAAATACAGTGAACATCATTATCGCTCTTCTTGTGACAAAGCAGTCAAAGCAGTAAAGTTCCACCTTGTTTATAAACAAGTCTGCCTGCCTTGCATAAGAAATGGATAGTTGAAGGGAAAATATTATTACCAAAGAAATAATTATACTTCAGTATCCCAGCAGGGAACGCTATTGCAGAGTTTTCACTAAGATCTGACCAATGGAGGAGTTAAAATTAAAAACTGTTCCTTGGGAGAAACTCATAAATTTTTTATTGCAAGGGGCTTTTCCAAGATATTTTAGTTTAATTACCCTCTCCCCAAAAGAAAGTCCTAAGAGACAAATTAACTTAAAGGTTGAAAATGACTCTTTTTAAAAGCACATTCATGTCTATGCGAGGTGCAGATTCTGTGAGTGAGGTGCAAATGTAAGGCAAAATCACTGGAGGCTAAAATTATGATTTAAAAGTGGTTTGCACAATAATACATGATGTTATATGCATATGGGCCTGATCCAAAGCCCACTGAAGTCAATGCTCCCATCTGTGGGTTTTGGCTGAGGTTCATAGGCCTTATCCTGCAGTGAGCCTATTGCAAATGGACACTTGCTCATAGCGGGGACTCCGTTGACTTCACTGGGGCTTTGCAAGGGTGCAGATGTTGGCTTGTGAGGAGCTCATTGCAGGATATGGATCACAGATGGGCATAAAGAGAAGCGGCTGGGTGCCAGTGGATGTACAGACACAATGTTAATGGCTGGTTCATCCACTTGCAGATGGGTGAGGTTTGACTATTTTGCCCTCTTCTGCCGAACAGATATGGTTGCCACTTGCCACCCAAGCTTTTCAGGTGTTGAACACTTCCTGAAGGGAGGCAGAGAGATTTAGCGCTTTGAGGAGAATGGGAAGTCAGGAGACCAGAACTGTGTACCTGGTCCTGTCACCCTTCAGGAACGGAGGGTGAAACATCTAACTCTCATCTATTTTGCCAGAGGATGAGCCAGCCCTTACTACTGAGTCTGCTCATCTGTTGGTGCATGTAATGTGGTTCCAGAGCTTGCCTGTAAAGTCACTCCCCTGCCCTTCAAATTCCTTCATAAGACACACTTCTACTGTGATGACAATAGGAAACTGTCAGCTGGTAACTAGGGCAACTAAGTAGGGACTTCTGATTTTTATCTTATTTATGGACCTATGTAAATGCATGTTCTATTCCTCTCTCCCTTGTTCTCCTTCCCCCAGTCCTTCCAGTTGTTTGTTGCACGTACTCGTAGGTTCTTGTTTTAATTAGACTGTAAACTCTTTGGGGCAGGGTACATCTTCTCTTTGTTTGCATAGCACCCAGCACAATGCCAGTTCTGATTGTGGCCTCTAGGGGCTGCTGTAATGCAAATAATAACTCTCCACCAACCAAGTTGGATGGAAATCAACACACAAAAGCTGCTTAGTCATTCATCAGGTAGCTGAGATCTTAGTTTTTACTCTGTTATGGTGTAAAGTTGCTGCTTAGTTTCTCAGCCTTTCTGAAAACTATTGAATCATGAAAAGAAAAATGCTTGTAGCAAATGCCATCTTGTCTGTCACCAGGATAATGCATTAAATGGCTTATCAATTCCAGGAGAAGACTACAGTCCCTATGAGACTGCTCCGATGCATATTTAGGGAACAAAATATGTTGACAACTTCAGAATAGCTTTGACTGCAAGATTATGGTGCATAAAATAAACACATATTTTATTCTACCACATCCAATAGTATCTGGGGGAATAAGAAAGGCATGCCGACATTTCTATAATTTAGCTTATTCATGGGAAAGTGACAAATGAAAAATGCATGCAACACAAATTTGAAGAACAGTTATTTAATGGACAGTGCTCTATGGCTTGAATATTATCAGCTGAAAACAAAGAGATTTAATTACTAGGAGTGACAGATCTATATTAATACATATGGAAATGTTCTATAGAATAAAAATGAAAACCTTTTCTGTAGGTTTTTGTTACCACCTTCTAGAATTGAGTAGAGAATTATACACTTTCTATTGAAATAGTTACAAATAAAACTGTTGAAGAGGATCATTTGCTATTAAATATTACAGGTTTAGAGAGTAATTGCTATAGAGATCGATTCAATTGGATATTACTTTTTCATTCTGGATTTAGATAGAAATACAATCCATATTGGATTTATATCATTCCTTTTACAAATCTTCTTGCTTTTTTCTGAATTTCTTTCTTTTCAGGAATTTATCAGGATTTTAATCAAGATCGGTGTTTCCTTTCATGTAATTATTGGGTTTTTTTGGACCTTACATACCTCAAGATTTTTTTTCTAGGCCTGAATGAAGTCACTTTTTGTTTGTTTGTGCTGGGTGTTATGTATACCTGAGTGTTATAGCCAGATTGTATGCTGTATATGTGCAGCTGAATGCTAGTAATATCCATCCATCCATACATACATGTAGAAGAAAATTACATGACTCTTGTTTGCCTACAGCACAAAGGCAGCTTCCCCCTATTCCCTGCACATTATAGTCCTGATTCTCCAATGCCTAACACACAGTGTAGATATTTACACCTATGCAAAATGAGCACAAATCAGAATTCTCCATTCACACCAGATGCTTTTAAATCTATTTTGTCCAAGGGCAAATAACTTGAGAAAGGTGAAAAGCAGTGGAAAATCAGGCCTAATAAAAGTGCTTTACAAAGGTGGGGATGTATCATGATGCCCATTTTACAAATAGAGAAACTGGCCTAGAGAAGTTGTTTCTTACTCGGGATATTACAGCTAGTTAGTGGCATAGCCAGGAATAAAACCCTGATCTTCTGATTTCCACTCCCAAGCCCTATCTTCTGGTCAAGGCTCCCATTAATGTGCTTTAGCTCTGAATTGTAGGGATGATCTAAATTGTACGGGACCGTCTTTTTCTTCTATGTGAATATAGTACACAGCACAATCGGGTTCTGGTCTACAACTAGGGCTGCTAGGCTCTATAGTCATTATAGCAATTAATAAATGAGCAGCTAGTTCAGTCTCCAGGAAGTACAAACCTTGGTCTCCAATAGAGTGCTAGCCAAGTGGCTAATTACTGCTAGCTGTAGCGGTGGTTTTTGTTATGTGGACACTTGTGGTTTGGGAACTGGACTGAGACCACTAAACTCACAGGCCTGCAAACAGCCATCAGATGCGACTTCTGGTCACAATCAGCTTGGGCTGGATACAAACTAGGGCTGAAAGGATCTATCCCAAGCTCCTGGGCCATCCATACCTTCAGCTGTTATTGTCTCAGGTAGCATAATTCCATAGATCACTGCACAACAACACTAAAACAGTCACATGAACAAAATGGAGTTTAATAACAAAAAAGGGATAAACAGCAAATGCCACAGATTTCTGTCTTGTTTTAAAGTCACTCCTAGTCCCCATAGAGAAGGAAGCCAAAAGATGGAGATCCTGACTGGCAAATCTACGTATAATAAAAAACAGCAAATGCAGGGAGAGCAGATGAGTCTTTGAACACAAGCTATGAAGGAGCCTGTTTAAAAGTCTAGTCTAAAAGAACAAATCATTCTGGAGCCATTATAATCAATTACAGTGTAACAAAGACACATTTTGAGTACACTATGTCAATGGAGACCAAGACCACCACTTTCCAGCTGGCTAATCAGCTACCATGGCTCTGTTTCCCCAGGCCTGGGGCTGCAGTTTATGACTCATTCTCTCTATTCATCATTAAAAGAGGGAACTTGCCCTTCATGCCAGAAACCTGCTGCGGCTCAGACTCATCTAACCCCGTGGTGAAGGTGACAGTTCAGGCAGAGATGTTAACAACACACTAGGAAGCTGTGCTGTATTTCCTCTAGCTAAGGATTTGAAGCTGCCATAGCCTTTATGGAGATGTGCCATCCAATCAGGCTGTGCTGTGGCTCTAGCAATGGAGGATGACTGGCATCTGGGGCTACAGAAGCAGTGATGAGCTGGCAGAAGCTCAAGAACCGGTTCCTTCACTCGCTCCGGGTCTTCGACGACACTTCAGTGGCAAGTCCTTCAGTCCCTCCGGGTCTTCGGCGGCACTGAAGGACCCACCGCCGAAGGCTCAGAGTGCCATTGGGTCAGTAAAAATTCACATGGGAGCCTCCCCAGACGAGAGCTCAGGCGGGATGGACAGGACAGTCCCGTGGGCCATATTCTGTCCATCCCGCCTGAACTTCCCCACTCCTTTAACAACCGGTTTTAAACCGGCTTCAAAATTTAACAACCGGTTCGTGCGAACCAGCTCTAGCTCACCACTGTACAGAAGTGTTAGTTCTTTACCATGTCAATCTTCTTTTTAGGGTTTTTTGATAATGTCTCAGAGAGAGGAGGGATACGATCAATAATCTTTAGGGGGCATCATTTTGTGAACCCATCAACCCTTTAAAAAGATTAGAGATGATAAAAAAAACAAATCCAAGAAATTAAACAGATGGAGGAGAAATGAAGCAAGTCATTTCCTAGTTGTTCTGCAAATCGCCGTCTGGTGATTCCTCGCAGAACCTGGTGTGCAGATGTACACTATTCATTCAGTTTCAGGATAAATACTGTTCTTTCTGAAAGTGTTAAAAGCATCATTACAGCTTATTAAGTAGAAGAAAAGGCTTGTTTCCCTGAAACTTTTGCTGCCTAAACTGACTTCCATTTAATATGTTTTCTCTGTTTTGAGAGTATGTAGCCTTGGAGAGGTCATTTAATAGCTCTGCCTCAGTTTCCGCAGTGGGTAACAGAGCTCTCAGAATTAATAGCAAAGCCTCTTTATTTAATGTTTGTAAAATACTTTGAGATCATTGGTTAGAAGTCTCTACAAATGCCTGTTTTCATTGTTTTTTGCTCTGAACTGCATCCTGAAATGAAATGGGTCTGTTATAGCTCCCAGTAACCACTTACGTGACAGCCACCATCTTGGCCAGCCCCAGGCATTGAATCGGGGACCTTGGGAGCTGAAAGTGCAGATTTCCACACAGCTTGAGTTAAGAAGCCAAGCACGGTAGCTAGAGGCTGTAATAAACTTGCCTTTTCTGTGAATCGGGCACAGAACCCATGAGCAGTGGGGAATAACAAAGGCAGTTGATGGTTTGTAGAAAATAAATGTAATTAAATTTTAAAGTCAGTTTTTGACTAAAATTAGAACTTGTGGGCCTGAATTGCTGTAATTTGTAACAGGGGACATCTCCAATTGTAAACTAGTTTCCACCATGCTTGCATACTATTGTGGCACTAGGGTTGCCAATTTTGGTTGGACATATTCCTGCAGGTTTCATCACATGATATAATCTTTAATTAAAGATTAATCTTTAATTCCTGGAGACTCCAGGGCAATCCTGGAGGGCTGGCAACCATCTGTGGCACACAGATTAACATTACTGACTAAATATGAAACATGTTATTTAAATATTAAGCCGTGAAGTTCTGCCTTGGATCACTAGATCACTGTGAAAGCAGGGTAGAAAATGGTTTCTAATCTCTGACACAGGGTGCCACATCCTGCCAGTGTCCATCAGCATGGTGGCTGCCAGTAGGAGGCTGTGAAATGGCAGCTTCAATTGGCTGCTTGGTTTGCAGATGTGCTTTATAACTAGAGCAAGGTATATCTCTGACAGCTACACTCAGTAAAGTGAGTGCACCACAGCTGCCTTGCAATAGCTCCAAATGGGCTAAGCCCAAGCAGCCACATCCTCCTACCTTGATCCAGCACAGGAGCCCCTTTCCCACACATGGATCTCTCGTGAAGAAGTGGTGAATACTGCCTCTACAGTAATGCCTCTCCTTCCTTCCCTTGCTGAAAGGCACTGTGCTGGAGCGTTCCCATGGCTGGCACTTCCCAGCCTTCCAGTGTGTTTGGACATAGTGAGGAAGGGGAAGGATGGTGTGGTGCTTGGCGCGGGACCTAGCATGTTGGAGAGGAAAAGGTGGCTTTAATCCACTTTCCCTCTCTTCTGATCATTGACCAACCCCTAGCAATCTTAGAATTCCCCATGGGCTACTGTAAAATACACTGGCTATAGCAGGCCCCAAGGGAAAGAATTTAATAGTAATATGTCATCATTCTGCATCCCTGTGTGGCCCTTGTTTGCTGTTCATTGGTTCTATTTGGTCTTCCACAAAACAGTTTGTTCTCTGTAGCCTTAAATGTGGGACAAAGTGAGTGTGTGTATGTATACTAAACCTTCATCACTCATTACTCTGTCCTATTGAATCTCATATCCCAAATGGCTGTAGTGCTCTGCTTTTTATATAAAACATTTTGCTAAATATAAACTCTGTTTAATAAGTGAACAATGCTGTTGCAAGGCATACAAGATAATGACTTTCGCCTAAGAAATAGTAATGGTGACAGGCCCAGCCACTACATTAGGAAGCTCTGATTTCAAGGCAGTGGCTATAACAGGTTGAGATTGGTGATTTTTCTCCCATAATTTGTATGAGTGTAGAAAGTAGGTTACTAGCATCATGAGTCATAGCCCTATTGACTGAGGACTTTGAGAAAGATAAAATTAAACTCAGCTCTAATGCTGCTTTGCTTCTCTGCCAGAGCACAGCAAATTAATCCACCACCAAAGTTTCACTCTGTTCTTGTTCATCTAGAAAATATGTACAGCAAGTGAAATATGTTGATAATTATTTTGACAACCTTCATGTATGTACATCATAAAGGATCAGCACAGACACAAACTTCAGGATTACGATAGCCTGTGGCAATTGCAGTGATTAAGAGGAAGTTAATTAGAAGGCACTACACAAATAGACCCTAGAGTTTATTTTTTAAATTTGCATTTGGAATGGGAGCCTCATTTTTAATGTGTGTGGTTAGTATTCCCTATGGACTTCCCTGGCAGTTATACCATTTCTGTTCACACCAACAGGTTATATTCAGTAACCCATAAAAATAGTGTCTTTCTTTTTAAAAACAAAAACAAAAAAAAACCCAAAAATTTTTCCTGGTTCTCACAAAAGACAGGCATGGGTGGAATCACTATACAATATTTATGTAAAATCAGAAATGCTCCAGGTTGCTTGAGAAAATGTATCCAATCATTTTTGTTGGTGTTGCCTGTTTTAGATGAAAATTGGTACAATATCACGCACATGCAGCTGAAGAAGAAAACTTCCTTTTTAAACAGATAAACACTGGATTTGGGATTTATGCCTAGCAGATGTGAAGATCCCACTTGGCTTTTCAAGCATGTTTTTCTTATTTATTTTTGGTGGTCATCGTAGCACCCAGGAGCCCTAAATGTGGAGCAGGGCCCCATTGTGTTAAGAGCTGCACAAAAAACTTGTGCATACCTCTGCATTATGAGGTAACCCACTGGTGAATTTGTGTTGCAGGTGCCACTCTGTGCAGAACCCACAGAGGATATGGGTTGCTACAGGCCCACCTGGAAAACCTTGGCTCTTTAGCCAAACTGTAACAGCTCGTGCTTTTGGCTATGGCAGCCCTCCATTCAGTCCATCAAATGTTAGCCGTTAGTTGTGGGCTTATGTTATCCCTGGAAGGAGCAGGTCAGTTGATATAAAAAGATCCATGAAATAAAGATAAGCAGACAAACATTTAAGGCTGTGATGCTTCACTTTATGCACTAAGCCCAGGGAAACAGCAGCCTGGAACATCTGCTCTGCAGTAACACACATAGCTGATTGAATGGTAGAAAGAGTGGGTCATATGCCATCAGCTTTTAAGCAGAGCAAAATGATTTCAATAAGAAGTTCTGCTCAATAATCTGTGTTGCGATATGGCCCTCTAACAGACAACCTAAATACCTTCTGCAGGTATAAAGTACTGTTTCTAGTCCTTAGCACATTAGGAAAGATTAAAAAACTGGGCATGTTTAGTCTTGAGAAAAGAAGACTGATGGAGGGACCTCAAAATGGTCTTCAGATACGTTAAAAGCTTTTATAAAAAGGACAGTGATGAAATTGTTCTCTATGTCCACTGAAGGTAGGACAAGAAGTAATCAGCTTGATCTGCAGCAAGGGAGATTTAGGTTAGCTATTAGCAAAATCTGTCTAACTATAAGGATTGTTAAGCACTGGAACAGGTCACCAAGGGAGGTGGTGAAATCCCCATTGTAACAAGGTGGTTTGCCTAGCGGCTGGAGAGCCTGAGGCTAGCCAGTCAGGCTTACAAGATGAGTCCCATGGTCCCACCAGAGAGGAATCTGCTGACTCAATGTAAAAGGCAGCAGGAAGCTGCAAGGAGGGAGGTGGCTGAGACTGCCAGAGGCAGGAGGTCTGGCAGTAAACTGGAGAAGCTCAGGGAACAGGAGATTGTGTGGAGCTAGGTCTGATGGAAGGAGCAAGGGAAAGCTTGGGCTGAGTTTATATTGTGCATCCTGCTTTAGTGAGGATTTTTTATCATTTATACGAATTTGAAACACATTTCATCCAATCTCGCCCATTGTATTGACCTTCCTTCCAGAATATCTAAGCAGATGAGTTCCATTTTGTGTTCAGAAATCAGTATTATTGTATATATTACAGTAGCACTGAGGAGCCCCAGTCATGGGCCAGGGCCCCATTGAGCTAGATGCTATACAAACAGAACAAAAAGATGGAATATATTTCCATATATTTTTCTTACCATACAAGCTTACTGAGAATCCTTCTGAGCAGAGGTTCAACAGTGCTAACTTTGAGCAAACTTGTCTTAAAACTGATATTATTAAGAGGCAAAAGGGAGGAAATAAATTAGCTCAATTCCAAAGTTTGTGAGGAACTGTAAGACAAAGAATATAGAATTTAAAAAAATACTGCTAATTTTGGAACACTTATCTTCATAAGATCCACTAATTTTAGAATTAATTCTGTTTAAATTGCAGGGCACTGGACTTGACCTCTCAAGGTCCCTTCCAGTCCTAAATTTCTACGATAAACCTTTGTTCCTTTTATTGAGATTTTGCATTATTCCCAATCGAATGAAGAAAGATGGAACACTTTTTGAATTATTTTTTTCCTTCCAAAAAAAATCCCTTGGTTTTGAAGATCACATTGTAATATGCAAGAATCCAGCCAAGGACATCTTATTTTCCTTTTAATGTATCAAATGTTGCTTAGATTTCAGCTGAATATGTAACCCTTTATTAAACTATGGCTAATGAGACAAAACTCAGTTAGGAAGACTAAAATATAGAAAGATTAAGTCAGAAGACCAGAATGAATACTTGTACTCCTTTACTTTTATTAAATCCATTTAAAACTAACTTTTCCATTTATCTTTCTTCAGATTTTCATTACTTTCTTATCCAGTAAGGACAAGATGCAATTGTTAGTTTTATCGTTCATTTGTCTAATCTTCTCTTAGCTGATGGGCCATTCAGGCATTGGATGTGATATTTCACGGCCAGTCTGAGATACTGTTTTATCCCCTTCCTTCCACTCTATCCTGTCTCCTCTTACTGGCTGTCATTCCTGAGTCTTTCTTGCAGTTAGGAGCATAGAATATCCACCTCCAAGATCCTGTTCAGAGTCATTCTAGAAAGGAGCTAACAGAAGACACTATAAAAATTGCTGTTAGCCATCCAACTTCCCCCCAGAAGAGACATAGAATCATAAGACTGGAAGGGAGCTTTAGAGATCATCTAGTCCAGTCCCCTGTACTCATGGCAGAACTAAGTATTATCTAGACCATCCAAACAGGTTTGTCTGACCTGTTCCTAAAAAGCTCCACTGATAGAGATTCCACAACCTCCCTAGGCAATTTATTCCAGTGCTTAACCACCCTGATAGTTAAAAAGTTTTTCCTAATGTTCAACCTAAACCTCCCTTGCTGCAATTTAAGCTCCTTGCTTCTTGTCCTAGACTCAGAGGTTAAGAAGAACAATTTTTCTCCTTCCTCTTTGTAACAACCTTTTATGTACTTGAAAACTGCTATTATGTCCCCTCTGAGTCTTCTTTTCTCCAGACTAAACAAACCCAATTTTTTCAATCTTCCCTCATAGGTCATGTTTTCTAGATCTTTAGTAATTTTTGTTGCTCTTCTCTGGACATTCTCCAATTTGACCACATCTTTCCTGAAATATGGTGCCCAGAACTGGACACAATACTCCAGTTGAGGCCTAATCAGCGTGGAGTAGAGCAGAAGAATTACTTCTCGTGGCTTGCTTACAACACTCCTGCTAATGCATCCCAGAATGATGTTTGCTTTTTTTGCAACAGTGTTACACTGTTGACTCATATTTAGCTTGTGGTCCACTATAACCCCCAGATCCCTTTCCACAGTACTGCTTCCTAGGCAGTCATGTCCCATTTTGTATGTGTGCAACTGGTTGTGCCTTCCTATGTAGAGTACTTTGCATTTGTCCTTACTGAATTTCATCCTATTTATTTCAGTCCTTACTTCATTTCTCCAGTTTGTCCAGATCATTTTGAATTATAATCCTATCCTCTGAAGCATTTGCAACCCTTTCCAGCTTGATATCATCCGCAGACTTTATAAGTGTACTCTCTATCCATTATCGAAATCATTGATGAAGATATTGAACAGAACAGAACCCAGAACTGATCCCTGTAGGATCCCACATGATTCCAGCATGAGTGAACCACTGATAACTACTCTCTGGGAACAGTTTTCCAACCAGTTTTGCACCCACCTTATCGTAGCTCCATCTAGGTTGCATTTCCCTAATGGTGTGTGAAGAAGGAAAAAGGGCTAAATTCATAACAAATGTTATTTGCAAAGAATAATTCCCTCAGTTCCATTCCTCTGCCATCCCTCTCTGTAAATCAGCTGCTGGAGCAGAAGAACTGAAAAAATGCTGTAGCAGTGTGTGGCAGGCAGAGACTGCAAGAAAGAGCAGCAGGGCACAGATCTGAGAAATAGAAAACTGGGCCAGGTTGTCCAAGCCTTAATCTCTACCTTAGAGATCCAGGGTCTGCACCTTCCTCTACACATTATTATAGTGAAAATAGTGCCATGCACACACAATAAAAACAGATGTGTATTCTTATTGTTTCACTCTCAACAGCTAGATTACATTGGTTATAATAGCTCAGCAATTGTTGCTCGGAAGTGATTTGCATTAAACTGTTGCTTATTTTATGTGAGGTTTCCTTTTCCTTTTAAAGAAACGGCTTGATCAATAATAATTATGCTTGTAGCAGTGTCCTGGCAATTGGGTTATTTTCCATCAAGAGACCCACACTATTATTTAATGAAAAGAAACCTGAGTTTAAGGCCCCAGTCCTTCAGTGAGGCCCACACAGATATCCAGGACATAAATCATTTAGTCGGCTGCTCAGACAAGTTAGTGAGGACTCAATCACTGTTTTTTTCAATGTGCATGGCTGAAAATTTCTCATAATTCCTTGAGAGATGGTAATTAAATACCATCACGTATGAATTATTTAAGCTCAGTACCAGTGGACACAAGAACAAATGAATATAAACTGACCATCGGGAAGTTTAGACTTGAAATTAGACGAAGGTTTCTAACCATCAGAGGGGTGAAGTTCTGGAATAGCCTTCCAAGGGAAGCAGTAGGGGCAAAAGATCTATCTGGCTTCAAGATTAAACTCGATAAGTTTATGGAGGAGATGGTATGATGGGATAACATGATTTTGGCAATTATTTGATCTTTAAATATTCATGGTAAATAGGCCCAATAGCCTGTGATGGGTGTTCGATGGGGTGGGATCTGAGTTACTACAGAGAATTCTTCCCTGGGTATCTAGGTAGTGAATCTTGCCCATATGCTCAGGGTTCAGCTGATTGCCATATTTGGGGTCGGGAAGGAATTTTCCTCCAGGGCAGATTAGAAGAAACCCTGGAGGTTTTTCGCCTTCCTCGGTAGCATGGGACACAGCTCACTTGCTGGAGGATTCTCTGCTCCTTGAAGTCTTTAAACCATGATTTGAGGACTTAGGTTAGAGGTCTATCGCAGGAGTGGGTGGATGAGATTCTGTGGCCTGCATTGTGCAGGAAGTCAGACTAGATGATCATAATGGTCCCTTCTGACCTTAATATCTATGAACCAATGTGTCCCACCTAGAGAACAAACTCATACTCATAATTATTTAGCCACCACATTAAACAAACTAGCTCCTCATTAAAAATAGATGCAGAAGATTCAATTAGATGCAACAGTGTATTGTGAATTTTATGAAGTGCTGGCTTTATTTCTACTGGTCCTTGGCAATAATGAAACAGTCTTTTATATTTACACAGGAGGAATATTTTTTCTTTTTAAATACTCATTTCCTTCTTAATCTTAAAGCCATGGTAAACCAGTTCTTCCTTCTCCAGAAGCCATAGGCAGGTGGGGAGAGAAAGCCTTTTCCTTGCATTCCAACTACATTTACCCTCCATAAAGTCCAGGACAATGGAGTGCCAGTCCATCACCCAGGCTCTGAGGTGCTACCACAGTACAAATAATAAATGATTATAAGAGTGGATGATCAGGGCCTCTTATCTGGTTGTACCCTGCTCAAACTCCACTGAAATTAATGTTAAGACTAGAGAATCAGTCCCATTATGGAAGAGTGTTGAATATATGGAATTCTCTTAGCTGTTGTTCTCCCTCCCCTAGCTGTGTATGTAAGCTTAATGCCAGTTGAACAGTGTAATATTCTGTCCAATCAGTCTCCCTGGATGACAGATTTAAAAGTTCCCTGGTGTCTTTATTTTAGTGTATGTCCTGTAGCATCCCTCCAGCCATTGGCTGCCTATGTGTCAGAAGACTACGACTCCTTATTAATCATTACAACAGACCTTTCTCTCACCAACAAGTTTTTGTCTCTTGCCCTAGCCCTTGTGCTTCGGAAGCACGTTACCTTTTGCCGAGAGATTGGAATTACACCCAGATCCATAAGGGCTGCCCTTACTGCTCCATGAAATGCTAGGATAGGAAAGAGATTGTAACTTGGACTTGGAGCTAGGACACTCTACCCACACCTTAATCCATCAACTCTACAGCAAGTGCAGCCCCTACCAGCCACTGGAGTGAAGATCAAGTTTGCTCTTTTTCCTAAGCTCCTGCATGGCACTAACAATAGTTAAGAAACTCTTTAAACTACAGTAGTAGTTTATAAAATAGTCTGATGCAACCGCAGTTGAGATGGAAAACTAGGTACAGATCAGAATGGGAAAGTATCTCAAACACAGGAGGGGTTGGATCCTTGCGTACAGTTTGTATATCAGTCTTGTCCTTCCTTGAACTGCTGTGCTTGAAGCTGTGGAAGTGGAACTACGAATTTCATCACCAATTTGAACAACGCCTGTTGGCTTATATCATTACATCACTTCACAGAGATGCCACCATCCAGAGACGGTACTTTTGGGAATATGGTGAATCCTAACTGCTTTGGGGAGTTTGTAATGTTGGTCATTTAAAGGACTGTGGTCATCTGAGTGACCATTGGGTAGCTCCTTAACGACCCATTTCTCACTTCTACTTCACAATCCAATAAACTCTAGAAAATAGCATAAGAGTTAAAGTTGTCCACACAATATGTTAATCTGGAAGGTGATATGGAAAGAGGGAACATTATAAGTAGTTTCACAGTCAAATTTTGGATTTTGCTAATTAGTTGTGTCTATATTTAGATGCCAAATTTCTCTTGCTTTTCAAGGTGGGTAAATGTTGTAATGTGAGAAACATCTCTGAGACATATTTAGCTTTCACTAAGCACCCACATTCAGGGAGTGTTGCTGTAGTAGCTGGAATGAGAAGAAAAGTTTAGTTCTGGTTCAAATGAGTTCTAAATGAAAGCACATAGCTGGATAGGCTCTATAGATTTACATTTCTTCAGCACACACAAGTCATATTTATATTGCTTTGGGGTCTGAGGATCAAAAATTGTATATTCTGAAATATGAAATAAAAGCATGGGCATTATTACTAAAACTGACTTCTCTCTCTCTCACTCACTCACTCTCTCTCACACACACACACACACACACACACACACACATTTCAACACCTACTCCCAAATTAGAAACCTCAGGTTTTTTATTTTAAAAAATGGACATTTCAAAACAACTCAATTTTCATGAAAATATTAAGTGTTTTGTTTTTGTTCCAAAACAAATATTAAGACATGGAAAGTTGCCCGGAAATACAATTGTCATCTCTAATAATTACTATTTTACATTAAGTGAACTTCCATGTTACAGCCTGGGCCTTTCCATTTTAACCCCCCTTTTAAAATGACAGTTTAATTTGCAATAGGAAACACTGAGTTAGGGCAACCACCATTGTTATAAAATTGGAGTTACATTTTGTGTACACTTAGTCCTTTGGTGGGCCTTCTGCTCATCTTGCCTCAGCCAGATCAGAGGAGCTTGGACCCAGCCCAGCCCAATCAATGGGCCTAATCCAAAGAATATGGAAGTCATTGAAAAGGTTTAGCTGACTTCACTGAGATTTGCATCAGGCCCAAGAGTCTCCTCTGTGCAATCGCCTCCTGATGACCTTGGGCGTCTCTTCCAACCTCAGATCTCTCATGTGGCAGTACACCCTAGGCTGTTCTTTGGCAGGATACCTACAATAACTTGACAATAGACAGGCAAGCCAGCCGCTGAGACCACTGCCTATTATGGTGACCGGTATTGTCTCATTGTTTACTTGTGCTCTTCTTGTCTGTTTGTTGTATCCACAGGTTGTCTCTTGTCTTATACTTAGATTGTGAGCTCTTTGGGGCAGGGATTGTCTCTTTGTTCTGTTTGTACAGCACCTAACACAATGGGGTCCTGGTCCATGATGGGGGGGCTCCTGGGTGCTACTATAACACTAATAGTAATGATTAATAACAGGCTGACTTTTAAGATTGTTTTTCTTCAATGTGTTAGTACCGACAGTTGTCTCAGATGCTTTGAAAAGCAGAATTAGGAATTTAAAAACAAACACTGGACCAAAGTCCTTCCTTGAATGACTTTCAAGTAGTTATACTGAGGTCAGTTTGATCTGTCAGTGTTAAAATGATGTTAACGGCCAGATTGTCTAGGTTGCACCCACACATTTTGCATAGGCAGCTATTTGTATGTGTAAAAATGCACTAGTAGACACAAGTTTATTAGGTATAGTCACCTGGCCTGCAGGTACAAAAGCACATTTGCATGCATTAAATATGTATCTCATGAGTATATGGGATCACATTCAACATTTGCAAAAGGGATGAATTTAAAGACCCATTTGCACATGTTTCCCGGATTAGTTTTTCCAGCTGTTCTTCAGCTAAGAATTAAGGCTGCAGCCTTATCTTGGTGCTGTATACAATTATGTGAGAGGATGTGTTTTCTGACAGAATGGGACTAGGAGCAAGGTGTGCTTCTTTGATTGCTGCCTTTGGTGCTCTTGTGTCTTTTGCTCTTTATGCAATGAAAGAAAAACACCCAGGGTTGGTGAGATTTCAGATAAATATGTTTACCAAATATATCCAAACATACAAGACTTAACTACCTGGATACTGCACTGACTGGTTTCTGAAACACAGAACACAGTGAGCACCACTAGAGGGCTCACAAACTATTAAAGGGATACTACCTAATTCCTATACACAAGAGCTTCTGATTTACTATATGACCTTGAGCAAGCCATTTAACCTTGAGATGCTTCAGCTTCCCTGTCTGTACAAACATTACATGTAAGCATGCGACTCACCAGCCCATGTGCCCCATATTGGGTAGGTGTTGTAGCGTAGTCACACTCTCCTTGTTTAGCACTCCCTGCTGACAGCCATTCCAGGCCTGTGGTAGTCTGCTGCTTTTTGTGAGCCAGCCCCCTGGCCAAATCACACAGGCCAGGTCTACACTACAAGTTACGGGTGTGATTCTCAGATTACATAGACATACTCGTGCTAGCTCTCATCTGAGCTCTCATGAGAAAAATAGTAGTATAGTTGTGGTAGTGCAGGAAGCAGCAGTGGTAGCCGGGGTTAGCTGCCCCGAGTACACACTCATCGAGTTCAGGTGGGTATGTACCCAGGGCAGCTAGCATGGTCCCACTGCTGCCTATTTTCCCACTATTTTTGAAGTGCTAGCTCAGGTGAGAGCTAGCACAAGTATTTCTGTGCAAACTGGGAATCACCCCCCCTAGCTGGTAGTGTAGACGTAGCCTTAGAGTTTCACCTCTTCTGGGGTACCAGTAGTCCAACAAAAAATACACCATCAACTTCACATTGGGTCTTTCAGTCTGAGTCTGGATTCAGTAGTCCTACCATCTGGTGGGTTACAGAAGTCCTTACCCCTTGTCAGAAGTCAGTTCCATTCTAGCTTCCTCACTGCGCTGGTAGGGGAACCCAGGCCCTTTCTCTCCACTGGGTTTTGGTCCAGGAACCCTTGACTAGGCAGTCAAGGCTTGACTACACAGACCCCTGCCTGCCTCACTGAACCACTTCCTACCTTGCCCTGTCTTGGGCCTTTCCCTCAGCCTCTTCCTGGACTCTGTGCTTATCAGCTTTACACTTTCTAAGCCTCTTCCACCAGCCCACTGCAGAGCTTCTTAGCACTTTCTACCATCCAGCTGGTTCTGCTGGAGGGGAGGTTTCTCCACTCCCTTGGCAGAGCAGTCCACCAGTGTGCAGAATCCTGGGCAGACTCACTTCCTGCTGCTTCTTTTCAAGTGCCTTAGGCTCCCTGCTGCAGGTGTATATTCCTTTGCAAAAGCTCTGTCTGCCAGCTGTTCACCTGAGCTCCCTGACTCCAGCTAGACTTCTCTTCCTGGGTAACAACCAGAGATCTGCTTTCCCTCCTGGTCAGAGTCTAACTGAGCAGGTTCAGTCCTTTTAACTCCTTCCTCCAGGCTTGACACCTACTGCCGGTGTCACAGGGTGAGGTTGATTGCACCCATGGGCTCTCCTTAACCCCATCAGACACACTGTGGTGTTGGTAGACCTTATTGCAGTTAATAATATTGATCTACCACAGAAGGGAGTTATTAGGATTAATTAATTAAATTTTGTAAAATTCTTTGAGTTCCTAAAAGGAAATGCAAAAATATTCTCTCGTGTTGAGACCCATGTTATTTGCTATTCACTGTGTGAATGCTTGCACAGGTTAAAGGGGATGTATTAATAAAGATTACAAAAAGCTACTGTATGTCTCATGGACACAGTCCCAAACCATTGAAGTCAATCGGTCAATGCCTCTGATTTTAATGAGAGCAGGATCAAGCTCCATATTAACTGATTTTGGCTTAACATGCTCATGTATGTCCAGGGATCATCTTTCCCTGCTGACCCTCACCTTCCCTCCAGCTCTTCATCTATTGTTTAGCAAATAGGGTCTGGTACAGATTGGATTTTTAATCCATAACAGGACTTCATCTCTCATTCTCTTGTTGCTGAGCTTCTCAATAGTCCTTTGTGGTAGACATTATCTAAAGCTGTTTGAAAATCTAACTAAATTATATCTCTTGATCTAAATAAATAGCCATTGATTCTCCTTTAGCCATTGTTTTGTTCACTTGTACAAAGAATTCCAACAGGTCCAAGAGGCATGAGTTACCCAGGTAGTAGCCATGCCTGTTTGTCCCCATCACAGTGTGCTAATCTAGGGATTTCTACAGTTTTCAAGATTTGATATTGGCTTCCCTTGGGTAACGTCTAGTGCACTACCTGTGTGTATGATAAATAGCATATTTTTGCTCCTATCTCAGCTACATCACTCTTTAGTTCTGTCAGAGATCTTGGGTGAATGCCATTTGGTATTGATTGTTTACTGCAATTTAATTTTGTGCGTCATTCAGTCACTTCCTTTTGATTCCTTTTGTCTCTGACAGTGACTCACTTGCATTGATTGTGAAGAATTTAGGGATTTTCCTGTCATACCCCATAGTGAAAAACTGATGCATATAAATGATGTAAGATTTTCTGTAAGCTACTTGAATTGCCCACTACGTGCAATCTTCAGTAATTTGATCTAAGGGATTGTCTTTTCACTATTATTTTCACAGTGCCTAGCACAATCAGGGACTGGGGCTTCTAGTCTCTATTGCAATACAAATACTACATTTTGGTACACTTCAAAAATTGTTCTTTATATATTTGGCCATTTATTCTTCAATTTTCCCCTTAGCTCTCTGAATTCCTAATAGTATCTTCCTTATCTGCCAATGTTTATGTACCATTCTATTACCATTTCTTGGTGTGACAAGGTGGTCTGATGTTTTGTGGGGTTGTATACATTAGGGGAGGTTTTTTCCTCCTTATCTTTAAGAAATTTCAGTAATTTATAACTGTCTTATGTCATGGGGCACCAGCAACATTCCAATGCCTTACAAACCTAGTATGACCTCACATAGGATATGCTGTGATGTGTCCAGATGGTGTGAATATGTACAGCCCTGACTGGGAGAGTCACCTGTAGCACAATGTGTTGGTGAAAGGCTCACGTTGGCATAACTATTAACCAGAGAGAGGGAGAGAGAACCTGCTGTGACTTTGTTGTATAAAAGCCAGACCACCACTCGAGATGTCCCTGAGACACTTGGGCTGAGCTTCCAAGAAGAGAGTGGAAGCAATCAATGTGAGTGTTTCTTCTGCTGAACAAAAGCTATGCCCTTCCTTAGCCAAGCTAAAGCTGGACAGCTTTACCTTTGTATTATGAAGTGCTGTGTTCCTAAAGAACTTAATTTAAAAAAAAAAAGATTTACACATGGTTAGATTTTCTTTATACTCATAGTGCCTTCCACCTTCTGACGACTGTATTTACTTCGTCAATAAAGTACCAGTCTCGGAAGATCCCACCCTTCTTCTAGATAGGATGTGTTGATTTGTATTCTACTGCTGTTTTCTGTAAGATAACAAATATAGGAAAAGAACATCATCCTGATTTTTTTTCCTTTCTTTGTCTACCCCACAGTCTTCTATTGTGCCAGGATTGCTAATAGCATTCTGTGTTAGTGGTAGACTTAATAGGAGCTGAATGCGTAGTGGTGTCTTTTGATACCTGTTACACCTTCACAAATGCTCAGTGCAGATTCCTCCCCCACCAACCAGTTTGTCTGAATTGAATTCATTTTCCATAAAAATCACATATCTGCAGTCCCAAGTACATTGGATCAGAGAAGTATATAGAGGACATATGTAGTCCACTGACCTCTCATATATACTCATATGTTGTCATCTCTGTGACCCTTTCTCCCTTTGAGCAGGAAAGATAAATACTCAAGCTTTTACTTAAATTTCATATCATTCACAAAAGTCATTGTGTGTAACCAACTTTAATTATTTATAAAGGCAAGACTGTGGTATGAATATTTGTACTCATAAAGAGCCAGGGATTCATATTTCATAACACTGGGAACTAAAATTATTTACCAGCCAGATATATTGTGGGAGCCATGGTGCAGATGTGCTTGCTAATGACCTCAGTCAACCATAAGCATCAGACACTCATACCCATGTAGTCAGACCTGGTGGATGGAGCAGAGGTCAGAGCCAGATATTGGGTCAGGACCAGGCTCAGGGCAGCATTGGAACCACGGTCCTGGGACAGGCCAGGGTCAGAGGCTGTAAACAAGCCAAATCAGTATCATAGAGTTTGTGTGCCAGGCAAAGGTCCAAGCAATGGTCGGAGTCTGTGGGTGTGGGGGTCAGGAGGCAGATGTGGAGCTGAAGCAGGTCATAACGGGTCTGGAGTACTGGATCAGAGTAGGGCCTGGACAAGGCTGGAACAAGGCTTGGGCAAAGCTTGGACGGAAACAGGAACCGGATCAAGAGCAAGCTGGGAGACTAGGGAATCAATCACACTGCAAGACTGCAGAAGGGTTCCTGTCTGGGTAGTACTGTTGCACAGACTGATCTGCAGCTCTGGCGGGATTGGGGAAATACCTGAGCCTGGGGGTCATCTGACCCTTGATTTGCTCAGGGATAGGCTGGTAGTGCCTGCCTGAGGAATTCAGAGTAGCAGCCGTGTTAGTCTGTATTCGCAAAAAGAAAAGGAGTACTTGTGGCACCTTAGAGACTAACAAATTTATTAGAGCATAAGCTTTCGTGAGCTATAGCTCACGAAATGCATAAATGCATCTGATGAAGTGAGCTGTAGCTCACGAAAGCTTATACTCTAATAAATTTGTTAGTCTCTAAGGTGCCACAAGTACTCCTTTTCTTTTTGCCTGAGGAATGAGTCACTGCTGGCTCTGTTGGAGGGGTGAGTTATGGCACCTGCTTTGACTGTGGGTTTGCCTCACAATAGGGACCATCGTCACTAGGGCTGATAGGGGATTTAACCTTGTAGTTACCATTCTCTTCAGCCTTCCTGACTAAGGAAGCCAATGTGTGCCACTCAAACGTCAGGTTTAGAAAATTGTTCATTTACTGCCATTAAGGCTAAAAAATGTTATGGCTTCTCAGCTGGTTTTGAGATTTAGGGAGTACAAGGCTTGCTTCCCCTTCCACCAAAGGGAAATAGAAAAGACTATTGGCTGAAGTCCTGGGCCACTGCCAGGTCAGCGTCAGTGATGAGGGGCAGCATGTTGCTCAGCCACCGGAGTCTACAACCAGACAGTGTTGCCCTGATATTGCAGCCTTTAATCATGTAGAGCAGCACTCATTCACATCAGCAAATCTATTGCAGCTTACTGGAACGATAACATTCCAAACTAAAAAGAAAAGGAGTACCCGTGGCACCTTAGAGACTAAATTTGTTAGTCTCTAAGGTGCCACGGGTACTCCTTTTCTTTTTGCGAATACAGACTAACACGGCTGCTACTCTGAAACCATTCCAAACTAAATTATTTATCAGCCAGATATATTGTGGGTGCCATGGTGCATGCGTATGAGGGTTGCCGTGGTCAGGCCAAAGTTGCTGGGCTGCAGATTTGACTGGCTGATTTTGGTCAGAGAGGTGGAACCCACAGTTACTAAGGAATATTCTTTTGTTTTCCCCTGCTGGTTAGACAAGCTGCTCAGGAGTTCTCAACCGCAAGAGGTTTAGAGTGTGATTCACCAGAATCATCCAAATGGTTGGTTGGATGGATGGATGGCTGAACAGTTTTAACCTGTGGAGATTCTGACTAGGCCCCCAAGACTGTCTGACCTCACAAAGCTCATGTCCACCAAGACCTTTCTCTGATAGCACTGCATCACCTCTGTGATTGCCTCTCAACATGTGACTTAGGTGAAACGCACTGTAAAAAGCTGCATCTGAATTTTTGCAGATGTCCAACCTGAACTTTTTTTTCCCCCACCAACTAGTGACAAACATTTGGATGATGTGAAAAATTGTGTGTACAGCACTGGTGTGTTTGTAGAAGCTCTGCAAACCCCAAAAGCATTTTTAATTTGGCATTCAATATTTTACAGAGCTGTACAAATCAGAACCTTGACAGATACAAACTTGTTGTTTCATGCAATTGACATTCAAAAATAAGATTTTCCATCCCAGGCTAGGGAAGCTGAATTGGAAGAACATGATGAATCTAGAACTGACTAGTGCATTCATAACTCTGCCCTTCATGAAGAATGGGTTTTTGGAAGCAGAAACTCATTTGCAGGCACCAAGCAAGGTGATATAGTGCCAAAGAATCAAATGCAGGAAATGTAGCCCAGTTTTGTATTTTTTTTTTTAAAGTAACTGAGATTTTCAATTTACATTCAACAAGGAAGAAGCTGGTAGAAAAAACCCCTTAACTTCTTCCATCATGCAATACATATTCTGGCAGCATATTGCATGCCTTATATCAAAGGATCCATAGTATTGATTTCTTGAAATGAAAAATAAGTTTAAGGTGGAGTGCCTGAAAAAAAAAATCAATATAATGTAAAGTGACTGAACAGAACTATCCATTGTAATGACAGCAGTCAAGGAGGCTTATCAAGTTCCATAACATGTTGGTATCTGGACCTTTATTTTCATTAGGTTTGCCATTGACAAAATGCTGACCTTACCCCCCACCAACCTGCTTGAAAATAGATTAAAATTAGTGCTGTTCAAAAATGCCCATTGTGATTCCATAAAATGTTTGCAAATGAAAATGGAACACACCGTGAAAATGTCAGCATTGCCAAGTGGGATGATAACAACCAACCAATCAGTCAAAGCATTGGAAGTTACCTCTTGGGACTTAAAAAAAAACACTGGAAACTTTAACCAAATGCTAATGAAAGCATCCCAGAGGCTATTAGCAGAGAGCGCCGCGTATGAGTTCAACAACTGGCAATGACAGAGAAATGTAAATTTCATCCCTTGGCTACTTCAGGGCCTTGGCTATGTGTGGAATGCTCCCCATACCAGTTCACCTCCTTATCCTCATTCAAGACCCTCCTAAAGCCTCACTTTTCCTCAATACACACAAGAACCAAGCAAATAACATTAGAAAAGCCAACCAGTGGATGGGACTAAGGGTTAATGAGCTTTTCTGTAGGATGAGTTCTAACTCTTTTTGTTAGGGCTAGTGGGTGGGGCCTAGGTATAGGGCCCACCCACAATCCCTGCCCATCTCCATGTATTTCCTAGAGGACCAGCAGGGAATTGGGGCCACCTGCCAGCTCTCTATCCTGGTGTCACAGCTTCCCAGAGCCTGGCAGCATGGTTTCCCCAGCCCATGTCTGTCCCCAGTGCTGTTAAAAAAGGATGCGGAATGATAGATACAATGGATTACAATACAATACAATAGATACAAATGATAGATACAATAGATACAATGTATTAACATTCCCGAGGAATTTCCATGGGGCCAGAGGGGAAAGTACTAGAAATGTCATAAGAGCAATGGACTGCATTCCCCTAGCCCAACCCCACTGCTGCCTCAGTCTGATAACACTCCACCTTCTCCCCAGGCCATTGGAGAGCGCTCTGCGGTGTCTGGGCAAGGACAGGGGCTGCAGTTGTTGATGCACCCGAGCCCTCTTCTGCACAGGACAGTTACAGTGTATGTATGGAACCACCATGACTTCCTGTTCCGCATTTCTAAGTATGCCCTAGCTTCTGTGTTTGTCTTCCAGACAGTATCATATCTCAGAGGCATGAACGAACTTATTTTGGGTCCTCTGCACCGCTACAGACTAGGGACCGAATGGCTCGGCAGCAGTTCTGCGGAAAAGGACCTAGGGGTGACAGTGGACGAGAAGCTGGATATGAGTCAGCAGTGTGCCCTTGTTGCCAAGAAGGCCAATGGCATTTTGGGATGTATAAGTAGGGGCATAGCGAGCAGATCGAGGGACGTGATCGTTCCCCTCTATTCGACACTGGTGAGGCCTCATCTGGAGTACTGTGTCCAGTTTTGGGCCCCACACTACAAGAAGGATGTGGATAAATTGGAAAGAGTACAGCGAAGGGCAACAAAAATGATTAGGGGTCTAGAGCACATGACTTATGAGGAGAGGCTGAGGGAGCTGGGATTGTTTAGTCTGCAGAAGAGAAGAATGAGGGGGGATTTGATAGCTGCTTTCAACTACCTGAAAGGGGGTTTCAAAGAGGATGGCTCTAGACTGTTCTCAATGGTAGCAGATGACAGAACGAGGAGTAATGGTCTCAAGTTGCAATGGGGGAGGTTTAGATTGGATATTAGGAAAAACTTTTTCACTAAGAGGGTGGTGAAACACTGGAATGCGTTATCTAGGGAGGTGGTAGAATCTCCTTCCCTAGAGGTTTTTAAGGTCAGGCTTGACAAAGCCCTGGCTAGGATGATTTAACTGGGACTTGGTCCTGCTTTGAGCAGGGGGTTGGACTAGATGACCTTCTGGGGTCCCTTCCAACCCTGATATTCTATGATTCTATGATTCTCTAGTGTACCGAGTGCATTGTCAGCATCTAATAAATAACTAGGCCGCTGAAATATGTTAACATGGCCAGTGACATGAATACCATAGAGGCATCTGAAGCACACAAGAGAGTGTGTGTTGCCAATCAGTGGGAAAGAAGACCTGGTGTGTCACACATTTCCATATCACTTTGACAGCACTGGGCAGCGATACATCCTTCATGTATCTAGCTCTAGCATACGTGTGCACAGCACGTAGCACAAAGGGCTTATTCAGCCTTCTGGATACTATTGCAATTTAAATATTAAAGAATAGTTAATATCGTATAGTTCAGCAATGCTGGGAAAGGAATGATGGGGGCGATTGGCATGTGCAACACCTTGCCGCTGTTCGGGGGAGAATAATGCTGGCAACTCTCGTTAATATTCGTAGGAATGTATTATTTATCATACAATTAAATAAATAATGTAAATAGCATCGTTAATTTTCACCAGCCACATGCCTGCATGCTGTACGTCAGCTCCCTGCACATGATTGAGTGACTGGGCTTCTCTGTATCCCACTCTAACACCTACTCAGTAGGAAGCCGGCACAGACCATCTAGAGACCTGGGCTCTGAACTGTGCCTCTCACTTTTCCCAGTGCCCTGCTATAGTGGCTTATTGGTTTGGGGCCTCATTCTGCTCATCTTTCTTTTCTTCTCATCTTGCGCACTATCCTTGCTCTTTTCCCTTTTGTTCCGCAAAGCAAAGCCTACCTCTGCTGCTGACTCAGGAAGTCAAAGAGGCCATCCACTAAGATCCCAGGCAATTTCACTGAGAGCTCACTATGAGAGAAGGAGCTACTGCAGTTGCCCCTATTCCTTTCACTTGCTTTTTTTACTCTATTTCTTTCCCAAAAGGAACTTGGAGGGATTTCTTTGCTTTCCAATCCCATCCCTTAGCTAGTTTTTGTCTCTATTTTTTAGTCATCCTTTTGCCTCTCTCATTTTCATGGCTACATCCCTCTTTTGTCACAGACTCCTAACCCCCTCCCCTCTGGAGCACCAAAACGTACAGTTATCTCTCTACTTTCAGGAAAATAGCCGGGGCAGAGTGAGAACATTAGAAAGCTCAAAGTAACTGTCTGCACCTATTTTTAGCCAAATTTACTTGAAATGCCTGTGCAATCTCCCTACCTTGACAGACTCCCTGCTGTGCAGGGAGCTACAGGAACTTTAGAGAGCATGCTCAGAGCAAATCCAAATGGCACAGCAGCAGAAACTTTACCACAGTTCAACTCCACTCTTCTTGTGATGAGTCACTGCACTTTGGGCACAGCTACACTCAAGCAGCCGCTTGCAGCTTGGGATCTGGATTTTTATCCCAAAATGGGAGGATGTTTCAATCTGAGGGTATGGTTTGGCCCATTAGAAAGATAGAATTTTTTTTAAAGAATTCAGGCGTAGGCCAGGGCTTGGATTTCAAATGCCCCATCCAGAGACACTTTGTCTGGTTCTAGAGGTTGGGCTCAGGTCCATCTCTGTTTTGGGAATGTGACAATCAGTTTTATGTGGGTGAATGCTGGTTTTGCTAGACCTATCCTAACTAAAGATGGGATTACGTGCAGTTTCTTACTAATTTCCTGAAAACACAAGTACCTCATTGTTCCAGTGATGTTTTGTAATGCCTACAGAAAGCTTGACAAGGGTTAAGCAGCTGGTCCACTGAAACCATAGCTTATTGTGCTAACCAATATTGTCTCCTTGATCCCTTCTGCTCCCTTGTCTGTATCCAACTATTGGCTCTTGTCCTATGCTTATATTGTAAGCTAATTGGGACAGGGACTGTCTTTTTGTTCTGTGTTTGTACAGCACCTAGCACTGTGGGGTTCTGGTCCATGCCTGGGGCTCCAAGGCACTATGACAAAACAAATAGTAAATAAGAATAATATAGTCAAGTTTTTCAAAGCATCATCGTAGGGTTGGAGTCGGTCTTCCTTTCTGAAGTGAGTTGTGTTAAGAGATGGTTGACTTTTTCTCCCCCACACAAAACACTTAGAAAGGAAACCAACAGTTTCCAGTTCGTTTGAAATGTTTCACTTTTGTTTTTTTTTAAATGAAAAAATTCAAAACAATTTTTTTCTGAAACAAAAAGGAACATTTCTGTTTTGCAGATTTTTGTTGGAAATGTTCAGGGTTTTCTCGTTCTTCTCTCCCCTTTTCCTAGTGGAACAAAGGGGGGAACAGGGCTGGCCTTGCCACGAGGCGAACTGAGGCGGCCGCGGGGGGGAGGGAGATGCCACTAGGACCCAGAGTGTAGAAAATTGTGTCTGCTGTAGGTGCATATGTATTCCCTCTGCTCTAGATGCACAGAGACGGTGGAGTGCTGTGCTGGAGGAAGGAGGGCACAAGAGACATAACAGGTAGGCAGGAGAAAAGATGAGAAGGAATAGCAGCAGGAGCTGCAGAGAGACAGGAGGAGGAGGAGTCTCTTATGTACCTCTCTAGCACCCCCAGGAGCCTGGACTGATTAACACCAGCTTCTCAGGGAGCTTCCTGTTTCCCGGAACCTACTTGAAGGGAACAGGCAGTCAACTGAAGTAGTAGGAGCCAGTTAGGCCCTTAAGATGCTGATACCTTCCCTCACTCAGGCCCTGCTACCAGCCTGCTTATTTGTCCCCTTCAATTGAGTGTTGAGAGCCACTATAGCTGGCACAGAACATCAGTCATGAGTGAAAGAAGAAAATGCCCCTCTGGGGTAGCAGTCAGAAAAAGAAAGAAAGCAAGCAAGCAAAGGAAGCTTTTCTATCTAAGCAGGAAGGAGTTCTCCTGAGATACATAGACACAAATGTTCAGAGTGAGCCTTCTGGCCCCAATGAGGATGTGAGTGGTGAGGAGATGCCCGATCTTCCAGTTAGTCAGAGCGCAGGTGACCATGCAGCTACTGCAGCATCCATATCTCCATCTCAAATGGATGGAACTATGCACATTCCTGAAGAAAAGTATAGATCAGAGAAGAGTGTAGTGGAGGCGCAAGAAACAGCTGCTGCTGAGTTTAGTTCCTTAAGTCTAGATGATCCAGGACTGTGGACCCACTTGAGCAGTAGCCTAAGGGACTTCCTTGTACTGTATGGGCCACAGCAAGTGAAAAACGTCATGTTCCCCAAAGACAATGAAAATAGAAATTTCCATCCAACACATTAGTGGCGTGAAATCCCCAATGGTGATAAAGTGGAGAGACCATAGCTTATTTACTCAAAAACCCAGAATGCTGAATACTGTTTTTGTTGCAAACTCTTTCAGTCTCTAATGTTCTAGCCACATTGGGTTCTACAGAAACAAAGGACTGGAAAAATCTGGCTAGAAATCTGGCATGCCATGAGAAGGCAGCAAATCACCAGAGAGCATTCCATAGGTGGAAAGAGCTTGAGATGAGACTAAGGTTAAAGGCCACCATAGATGATCAGCATCAAGAGAAGTCTCTTTACTGGTAAAATGTTCTGAAAAGGCTCATTGCCATTTTGAGAATGCTTGCTACCCAAAACCTAACACTGCGTGGCACTTCAGATCAGCTGTATGTGCCAAACAATGAAAACTTCCTTAAAATTGTGGAGCTGATGGCTGAGTTTGATGCTGTACTCCAGGAGCATCTAAGAAGAATCACCACCCAAGAAATGTACACATACCACTACCTTGGAAAAACAATTCAAAAATGAGATCATACAGTTATTGGTAACAAAAGTCAAACAGAAGATTGTGCCAGATCTGAAGTCAGCAAGATATTACTCTGTTGTTCTGGACTGCACGCCTGACATCAGCCATACGGAACAAATGACTTTAATGGTGCATTTTGTAACAACAACAGAACCTAGTGCAAATGTCCCTGCAACAGTGACTGTCAGAGAGCATTTTCTAGAATTTATTGACATTTATGATACTACAGGAGCTGGTATGACAAATGTGCTTCTTAAAAAGCTGGAAGATACAGGAATTGTGATAGCTGACATGAGAGGTCAGGGCTACGATAATGGTGCCAACATGATAGGAAAGAACAGAGGAGTGCAGACCCAGATCCGAGAGTCAAACCCTCAAGCCTTTTTTTGTCCCATGCAATTCTCATTCATTGAACTTGGTGGTCAGTGATGCAACATCAGCTTCTAGTGAGGCTGCTGAATTTTTTAACGTAATTCAAAGCATCTATGTATTTTTCTCTGCATCAACTCATCGATGGCAAATTTTGAAGCAACATCTGGGAACATCCTCTCTGATACTGAAACCACTGAGTGCCACATGATGGGAAAGTTGAGTGGAGGTGATAAAGCCTATCAAACACCAAATTAGGAAGATAGGTGATGTCATAGTTGCCATTATGGAGGCTAATGCTATGACAAAGTGTTCGTGGGAGAACAGTGGCAGAGGGAAATGGAATCACCAGAAAAATATATAACTTCAAATTTCTGTTTGGCTTAGTGTTGTGGCATGACATACTGTTTGAAATAAATGTTGTAAGCAAGAGACTCCAAGATGTTGACCTTGATATATCTGAAGCAATGGAACAACTGGACAAAGCAAAGTCATACCTACAGTCTTACTGGTCAGATGAGGGATTTCAAAACATTCCGACAAGTGCACAGAAGTTGGTAGAGGAACTTCACACTGAAACTATTTTCCCACCCACTCAAGAATACAAGAGAGTCACCTGAGAGGAAGACATTTTGATTACGAGGCACGGGATAATCCCATAAGAGACACCAAACAACAATTCAAAGTTGAATTCTTTAACCAGGTGCTAGATTGTGCAATACAGTCATTTGAAAAATGTTTCATGCAGCTCAAGGAACACAGCAGTATATTTGGAATGTTGTATGATATTCCAAAACTCCTCACTATACCTGAAGAAGACCTACACCAGCAATGCAGAGCACTAGAGACAGTGTTGACACATGATAACATGTGCGATATTGATGCGAATGATTTAGGTGATGAACTGAAAGCACTTTCAAGATACATTTCAGCAGGATCAACTCCAAAGGCAGTTCTGGAACATATGTGCACAAATAAGATGACCACCCTCTTTCCAAATGCTTTTGTTACTCTGCGCATACTTCTAACACTTCCTGTAACAGTTGCCAGTGGAGAATGCAGCTTCACCAAGCTGCAGTTAATAAAAAACACATCTACTCTCCACAATGACACAGGAGAGGGTGGTCGGCCTTGCAACCATCTCAATAGAGCATGAGCTGGCCCAGATTGTGGACCTTCAGCAGGAAGCAGGTCAAATCTTTGCAACCAAGAAGGCACAGAAAGCACCACTTTGATTATTCAAACAGATAAAAATGCCAGTATTTACTATGCAGACAAGAAAAGTTACATTTGCTGTTCAGGCGTTTGAAAGTTAAGTGTTCTTAAAATTTAGGAACAAGGCATTTTAAGTTGTTAGTTCTCTTTTATTGGGATAGGTAGCAGAGCAGTACCATGAGAGGAGTAGAACAGGAAGAAGGCAGAATTGAGATCTTTCAAAGTTTTGGTCCAAGCAGGGGGCATCATTTGAGCTCCCCAACTCAGGTGCCAAAATGTTATGGGCCAGCCCTGGGGGGTGAAAGTGAAGGAGACTTTAAAGCCAGAAGAGACCATCATGGTCATCCAGTCTGACCTCCTGCACAGCGTAGGCTACAGAACCTCTCACTCACCCACTCATGCAACAGGCCCGTAACCTCTGCTTAATTATTAAAGTCCTCAGATCTTGATTTACAGATTTCAAATCAGAGTAAATGGTGGAATTTCTGTAGTTCAAAATAACAAGTGACCAGTGCCCCACACTGCAAAGGAAGATGAAACCCCTGCAAGGTGCCTGCCAATCTACCTTCCCAACTCCAATATATTCTCTCACTATTATTTTAACCTTTTTTCACAATTTTTCACTAGGAAGTCTTTGGTTAGTCACCTTGGTGCATATAAGCAATTGCAGCACTATAGGACTAGTCAATGTTTTTCTATAACACAGCATCTTGGTCAGGATAGCGTGTTGTAGAACTTGCAGCTTGAACAATAGCTACCTGCAATAACAATAACCTCATTATGCAATGATGCAGCTACTTGCAATAACAATAAGTCATTATGAGTGACAGAAACCTCTAAAGGTCTGGCCTTATGAGATTAGGTTTCGTTGTGACATTTCTGGTACTCTCTGGTTTGCTCTAGGACAGAAATAGCATGAGAATAGTGTATTCTTGCAGTAAGGTGCCTGCTTATTTGGGAGAAAGTATTGATTAGCACAAAAGATGGAGAGGCAAGAGATTTGGGTTTGAGTCTCAGGTCTGGAACTGACTCTTGCTGTGACCTTGTGCATGACATAGGGCAAAATATAAATTTCTATTCTGTATGGCTGCAGACCAACCTGATTAGGTTGTATGAAATAGACTTCTGGTCTTATCCGTTTGACCACCAGGACATAGATCACAATTTGCAAGCAAATGCTAGCACTTCTAATCAATAATGAGGTCTGCATGACATACATTTTTACCATAGTCATCCTTGATCATCACAGGTCTCGTTCCCTTTTATACTTGGGCTGATTTCTCTTCTCTCTCCTTCGGAATTTTGGCTTTTCCTCTGAGTTACATGGAGACCTCCCACAGCCAGAATGTACTTAGAGGATCAAAATTAAAAATGAACGTTGTATTTTTGCATTGAAGAAATTAAAGGAGGCAAATAGGAAGCAAAAGCGATTTTGTTTTAATATATTTGTTTTAAAAAAGATTTTTTAACTTTTCCAAAGCTCACATTGGATTTCCATTGAGGTTCAGATGTTAATTCAGGCTGGCTGTTATCAACCACCTGTTCAGTTGTCCTGTGTCACTGCATTTCTATATTCAAGAGTACCTTGGCTCTTCACTGCCAGGTTCCCAACGGAAAATATAAGGCTCTTATGAAAGTGGGCGCAAGTTTCCCAACAGTACTGGAGTTGATTCACAGGAAAAGGTCCAATTTTTTCTTTATTGTTTTGTTGTTACAGGGAGATGAATTACCCATGGCATAACGGCAGAACAAAAATAGACTGTCTTTGTAATAGACTACACAAAGGACTGGAATACATACTTCATATGCCTTCCCCCTGCCCACCCCCCCAACAGTTCTTTGACAAATGAAAATATATCTAGCTGGATTTCCCTCCCCACTCCCAAACTGAAAAGGTCCATCCTTCAACAGCATGACTGTTAAAGGTCATGCATATTCTGTAGCTTTGGACATGTGTCTCAATCCCAAATCACATTACTGCTGAAATGCTGCTACTAGAGATGCAGAACAATTCAGTGCTGTTCTGAACACTCAGCTACCTGCTGTGCTTGCTGCTTCCCGAGTCCTCTTATGTAGGGGATACTTTCCATTTCATGTTCCTGTTAATGAGAACAGTTGGTTGTGATAGGGCAATGGGTCTGTTGGACAGGAGCTGGTATTGTTTTCTATTATATTGGTAGTTGCTGGGCTGCATTTTTCAGTCTTACAGTATAGGGCAACTCACAGCAATACTACACTGAGAAATCACCTCTTCCTGCTCAGGACTGAAGTAGGACAAAGAATTAAGCAAATGTCTTGTTCCATAGGTAATAAAACAATTGTTCAACTCTCAGCGTTGAAAACAGAGAATAATCACTGTGGGAAGGGAACAGTTTCTTCCTCTGGAATGAGATAAAAAGATGCCATGTCTACTGAAAGTGGGGGGAGGGGAATATCCCTTTTTCGTTGGATCTCTGAAAAGCACCAAAAAAAAAAAAAAAATGTTTTGCCAAACACGTGTAGTTTCATTGTGGTGAAAGGCCATTCCTTTTTAGCAAGAAGGAATGTTGCTTTGCACTTAAGCAAAAGCCCCCTCTATTTTTTTGCCAGTTCACAAAGCTGGCATTGCTGGGGAAAAGGAAATTGAGAAGAGCTGAAAGGGAAACAATTCCTCCTCCCCATTTTTCATTGCAGTGTCTACATTTTTTCACCTATTCTAAAAGGCCTCATTTCGTAAAACCTCTGTAACTGATGGCAAGTCTACCCTGAATTCTACTTTCCATTTCAAGAAGAGAATGTGAATGTTACCAATGTAAACATGAATGTGTCACCAGGAAATTCTGAACCAGCCCCAATTTCACCCACTTTTGACAATTAGTAATTGTCTTTAACCTATCAATTTATGCAGCAAACATTGGTGAACATTTGTTAAGGCCTTGATCCTGCTAATGCATAAATGAGTAGTCCCACAGAATTCAATGGGACTACTCACCTGTTTAAAATTATGTATGTTTGTATTTGAAGGATCAGGACCTTAGATTGGAATTAAGATTCTGGGGGCAGGGACAGTCTTATGTTATGTTTGCAGAATGCCTAGCACAATGGACCTGCGGTCCCGATTGTCACCTGAGAGGGCTAATGTAATGGAAATGCTCTAAAATAATAGTGATGGGGAAGATGGGTGGTTAGGCACCAAGCTCTCTCTAGCTGTACTCTGTGGATCAGATGAGTCCAACATTAGTGGCTATTCCCATAATCTCAGTGAATTTCAATAGTTGTGCAAAACAGAATAGTCAGATTTCTACTATAGTCACATCTGGTTTCATCCAAATCATGGACTGAATCCTAAACTCCATATTCACGGTAAGGACTGTGTAAAAATGAAATAAGGATTTCGCCCCATGATGAAAATTAATTTAAAATACCTTTGTAGATATCACCCAGTCACTATCAAAAACTTATTTTCAAATGAAAAGGAGTACTTGTGGCACCTTAGAGACTAACAAATTTATTTGAGCATAAGCTTTCGTGAGCTACAGCTCACTTCATTGGATGCATTCAGTGGAAAATAGAGTGATGAGATTTATACACACAGAGAACATGAAACAATGGGGTGTTACCATACGTACTGCAAGGAGAGGATCAGGTAAGGTGAGCTATTATCAGCAGGAGAGCGGGGGGGGCGTGATGGGGGGACCTTTTGTAGTGATAATCAAGGGTAGCCTGATCACTCTCCTTACAGTGTGTATGGTAACACCCATTGTTTCATGTTCTCTGTGTATATAAATCTCCCTGTAGTATTTTCTACTGAATGCATCCGATGAAGTGAGCTGTAGGTCACAAAAGCTTATGCTCAAATAAATTTGTTAGTCTCTAAGGTATCACAAGTACTCCTTTTCTTTTTGCTAATACAGACTAACACAGCTGCTACTCTGAAACCTGTTTTCAAAGGGTTATAGTTTAACTCTTCCAGATCTTCACATGCATTGCAGACAAACTCAAGAAGGATTAGACAGGCCTGACTGTATTTCCAAAACATTGTCTGTGAATCAAACTTCATTTACACACGCTGCCAGTAACCCTAGCTACTTTGCTGCTACCCTGTTCATAGTTTGCAATTTGAGTTTACAATTACATGCAAGGCAAACCTATCAAGCAGTGAATTACAAAGCTGCTCTCAGGAACATAATATTTATATTCAGTGCAGACAGGCAGCAAAATGTAAATAGCTAGTTTAGCACCACTGCAGGAGCTTATTGATGATGCTATTTGCATGTCCTTTACATTGAAAAATTGCACACCTTTTGAAGTCACAGACCCTTGAGGAATGGACTTACCCAGCTCTTGGGGTGAGCACTGCCAGAATTGGGGTTGTGGCGGGTGGAATACAGATGGCAGTCTCAGTTTGCAAGCTTACTTTTCTGCCCCGCAGCCTGCTGGGAAGGATTGATTACTCTGCTCAGAAAGCAGAATCAGCAGATGTTATTGATGTGGGATCAGCGTTATGCGCAGCACATGCTGTTGATTTGGAGAAATACCACATATGGCATCCAATTTAAATCTACCCTGCCAAATATTTTTAAACGAACCTGCCATTTCTATTTGAATTCATCCAATTTTTCTAATATCTCTTTTTGGTGTCTAGGTTAATGTTGAGATAAAGAGCGAGACACATTAAGCCTTTGTCTTTGGCTCTGTTGCACATTGTGAATCAATTGCCTAATGCAAGGAAATGATTTCCCGAAATCCTGTTATGGTGGGAGGGAACTTTACTTTGTTTATGTTTGGATTTTGTTTTCACTCTATTCTTACTGCTCTATTTAACACCAAAATAACAAGGCTGCTGGGCTGGCTACCAAGTCCCCAGATGGCCATATGGAGAACTTGGTGCTATATTTATGTGATGGCTGTATCATAAAAATGGATAAACAAATGATTTAAGTGCAGAGCTGGGTTTGAACTAAACCTCAAGACCTGGTCACTGTGTGGAAGTGGCTGCAGGGGAAGCGTTTGCGTTTAATATCCAAATCCATATTTCCAGCTTGTGTGTATGTGTGTGTGTGTGTGAGAGAGAGAGAGAGAGAGAGTGTAATCCCATAGAACCAAAGTAAAATCTGGAGCTGAATTTTGCAGGTGCCCCTTTCTCTTAAAGGGGCTAATCTGGAACACCGAACTTTGGAGGGTTTGAAATCCTGCCCTGGATCTGAATTTTCCAGCATGGCTCCAGCTCTTTTTCTAATGCACATTGACACCATACAAATAGAAAACAGGATTTTGGCTTAGTCAAATGCTTTGCCATGTATTTTCAGGGCAAGAATTTGTACTTATAGAGGATCTCAGAGCATTTGACCTAATTGAGTGTCTGATTCTATTCCCATTGGGGTCAAAGGCAAAACTCCCATTGGCTTCATTGGCGGCAGGATCCAGCCCTCAGCCTTCACAACAACTCTGTGAGATAGGTATTGTCACCCCCACTATATACATAGCTAGAATGAGGCCCAAAGAAGTTAGTTGACTTGCTCAAGGTCACATAGCATACCAGTGGCACTGTCAGGAAGGGAAGCCAGACTTCCTGATGCCCTCCTCTAGCCCCCTCTCTAAAACTAAGCACTCTTCAACAGTTTCACAGAACCTGGCTTCCTCCACGCCCTAAGCTGGCCGGATCTGTCTGAACTATGTTTGCTGTATGTGCCCTGGGAGCACAGGGATTCCCATTCTGCCTGGCCCTTGTGCAGGCTGTGTGTGATGGGAGGGGGAGCCCTTTATGCTGTCCCTCCACTATTCATTCACATCAGGGCCAGGTAGAATCTGACTTTGTGCATTTAGTTGCATTTTGTTCCAGCATGGAACCACCAAGCACAATGCAATTAACAGAGAGAAAGGATGGTCTTGTGATTAAGGCATTGGACTCAGGAGACTCAGGAAATCTGGGATTTTAACTGCCAAGTGCTGCCACAGCCACCCTGAGTGACCATGGGAAAAACACATAATCTCTCTGTGCCTTAGGTCCTTGTGTGCACAAGAGACTAATAAAACTCCTTTTCCCCCATCCTTTCTCTGACTTGTCTATTTAGACTGTAAGCTCTGTGGGTTTGGGACTCTTTCTTCCCATCTATGTACTGCAGCTAGCGCAGTGGGGCCAGGATCTTGGCCTAGAGCTATCGTAATAAAAATAGCAAATACTAAGAATGAGAGATTCAGAGTCTAATTTTCACAGGTCTAAAACATGCAACCATGCCTGTGCTATGTGTCTATAGCTATAACTGCAGAGCATACAGATCATCATCTGTTTTCATTGTTGTAACATTTTTAAGGATAGTTGGTGGATTTTTCCCTCTTTGCTTTTACAGTATTCAAACAAAGTACTGTATAGAAGAGCGGATAATGGAAATCCACCTGCTGCTATTACTTTGGTGGCAGCCTGTCTATTATACAGCACTCAGTTCAGGCCATTTCATTACCAGGAAGAGCTAGACAAATTGGAGACAACTCAAAGAGCAGTTAAAATGATTAGGGGCTAAAAGGATTGATACATGAGAAAAGACTATGAACTAAATATATATAGCTTGGGTGAACAATGACTAGGAGCACGGTAATCATGTTCAGATCTAGGAAATATCAGGACAAAAGCTCTGTTAAACTGTGAAATAGTCTCCCCAGGAGAGTGGGGGAAAGTGTCATTGCTGGGGATAGTTAAAACAAGATGTTTGAAAATGACATACAATATAGTTATATTTGGCTTCTCTGTAACAAAAAAGGAAAAGGGAATGCCTCTCCTATAACAAAGTATTTCTTACAAAAACAAAATAATAATGGCAAATAATAAAAATATTGTAGGGAAGGACCCTGTGCTGGACAAAGTGGCCTATCATAATAGGTCTTGTTCCTTTCATTTTTCTAATTCCTGTGATTCTCTGAATCTATCACCATGGAAGGAACTTCTGTTATGAAAGCTAAGTAGCCTTGCTTTTCAGTACATGTTACAGAACATATGACAAAATCTAAAGCATTTTTACCAAATTGGACAGTACTTTATTGTTGGTAGAACTTAGTCTCTCTATAGACCTTGATCTGAGGGTTTGTCTTTTTGGAATGAGTCCCTGTTTGCGTTACCCAGTGCAAGGTGTATGTTTTCCTAGTTTTATAGGTTCCAAGGCCAAAAGAGATCATTGTGATCATCTAGTCTGACCTCCTGTCTAATCCAGGCCAGAGAACTTCCCTCAAAATAATCCCTAGAATTTATGCTTTAGAAAAATATCCAATCATAGAATCATAGAATATTAGGGTTGGAAGAGATCTCAGGAGGTCATCTAGTCCAACTCTCTGCTCAAAGCAAGACCAACCCCAACTTTGTCAAGCCGGGCCTCAAAAACCTCTAAGGATGGAGATTCCATCACCTCCCTAGGTAACCCATTCTGGTGCTACACCACCCTCCTAGTAAAATAGTTTTTCCTAAATCTTGATTTCAAAATTGTCATTGATGAAGAATCCATCGTGACTCTTAGTAAATTGTTCCAATGATTAATTATTCTTACCATTAAAAATTTACACCTTATTTCCATTCTGAATTTGTCTAGCTTCAACTTCCAGCGTTGAATATAATCATATTATACCTTTGTCTGCTAGACTGAAGAGCCCATAATTAAATATTTGTCCTGCATGTAGATACAATCAAATCACTCTGAACCTTCTCTTTGTTAAACTTTGATAAACTCTTTGAGTTTATCACTATAAGGCATGTTTTCCAATCCTTTAATCATTCTCATGGCTCTTCTCCAAACCCTCTCAAATTTATCAACATCTTTCTTCAATTGTGGACACCAGAACTAGAAACAGTATTCCAGCAGGGCCAAATACAGAGGTAAAATAACCTCTCTACTCCTACTCCAGATTCACCTGTTTATGCATCCCAGGATCACTTTACAGGAGTTCTTTTGGCCACAGCATCATACTGGGAGCTCATGTTCAGCTGATTATCCACCACGACCCCCAGGTTTTTTTTTTTCAGAATCACTGCTTCCAAGGATAGACTCTCCCACTCCATCCTATAAGCATGGCTTATATTCTTTGTTCCTAGAAGTATACATTTATTTTTACCAGTATTAAAACATATATTGTGTGCTTATGCACAGTTTACCAAATGATCCAGATCACTCTGAATCAGTGACCTGTCCTTTTCATTATTTACCATTCCCCCACTTTTGTGTCATCTGAAAACTTTATCAGTGATGATTTTATGTTTTCTTCCAGGTCTTTGATAAAAATAAATAATGTAGGTCCAAGATCTGATCCCTGCAGGATCTCAGTGGAAACACAGCAGCTCGATGATGATGATTCCCAATTTACAAATACATTTTAAGACCTATCCATGAGCCAGATTTTAATCCATTTAATGTGTGCCATGTTCATTGTATATCATTACAGTTTTTTTAATCAAAATGTTGGGTGGTACCAAGTCAAAAGCTTTACAGATGTCTAAGTATATTACATCAACGCTATATCCTTTAACAACCAGACTTGGAATTCCATCAAAAAGGATATCCAATTAGATCAAATGATAGGATCTATTTTCTATAAAACCATGTTGATTTGCTTTAATTACACTACCCTCCACCAATTATTTGTTAATTGAGTTCTGTATCAGTTGCTCCATTATCTTGTCTGGGATCAATGGCCAGCTGACAAGCCTATAATTACCCGGATCATGCCATTTATCCTTTTAAAAAATTGGCACAACATTAGCTTTCTTCCAGTCTTCTGGAACTTCCCCAGTGTGCCAAGACTTATTGAAAATCAGCATTAATGGCACGGCAAGTTCATCAGCCAACTCTTTTTAAACTCTTGACTGCAAGTTATCTGGACCTGCTGTCTACTGTGAACTGAGATGACACAGGGGGTGGAACCATGCAACTATGTTTGATCTCTGGCTCTGAGAGTCTTAGAAAAAAATAAGTACAAAGAAGTGCAAGGATGGAGTGAACCTCTGCTTCTTCCCCAAACCAAACCCTTGTCTCTGGTCAGCTGAGCTCAACTTTTCAGAAGATACAACAATAGGCAATAAGTGTATGTCCATCCCTGGTATCAGTTAGTCAATCAGGCAGATTTGAGACTGATCAACTGAATAAGACAGACGTGTTGAGAAAACACTGCTGTTCAGAGAGGAAGTGCAGAGCAGAACTGGTCAGAATTTGCCAATTCAGCAAAATTGAAATGTTTTGCAGAGAAGGCCTGATTCGGCCAAAGTTCCAATGGAACCCGGTCATCAATTCAATCTCTGTGGTTTGCTGCCAGCTCATCTGCCTGTCTCCTTGACAGCCAGCCATGAGGATTGTCCTGGAGTCCAGGCTCCATTCTCTTTCATTGAGAATTTCATTATTTTTTTTAAAAAAAATTAATTTTTTTTAATTCCTAATCTGAATGGAACCAAATATTGAAATTCTCCATAAAACAGAATTACCTTTTTCCACCCAGTCCTACTGCAGGGCCTTGGATGAGGTATCTGGTGGGGAAAGGGATTGGAACCATGTCTGGAAAATCTCAAATCAGCCCAACTTTCTGTGGCAACACAAGCTGTGCGGAAAATAGCAGGTATCAGGAAAATGGCTTAGGTCTTCATAGTCCAAATAATTATTATTGTTATTACTACAAATATTGCCATAGTGTTTGGGAACCCCAGTCATAGACAATTGTGTAGGCGCTGTACAAACAGATTGTTCAGACAATTCACGTGTGCACCTACTGTGCTATATGAAGAAAAGCTATGTAGTTTAAACCAATAGGTTGGCTAAGGCAGCAGTTGTTTAACTTAAATCCTAATAATGCAGGGACTTTGAAAACAATGCCTGTAAGAAAGTGAAGATAGCAAGGAAGATAAAGTGATATAAATGAATGTACCATTAAAGAACCAGAGAGCTAATTTTTTAATGTCATTAAAAAAACCCACACTCACACCCACAACAAAAGCCTCATTTAAAAAAATATATTAAACCAATTTAACACATTTCTGCGCACTTCTGAAGTATGTTAGAGGGCTTATTTTATCTACTCCTATCACTGTTAAGAGCTAATCGGAACATATTAATGCACCCACATTATGAAAATCTCTTTTCCATTCCAATAAAGCAGTTAAATGAACTTAAAGATTTTACATACTTTGGTTACCATGGATGATCTATTTGTTGTCCAAGTTGAAGATGCAGCTAAAGGAGTGAATGTTGCAAAGGAATGCTGAGGCCACAACGGTATAGGCCCTGATTCATAAGTATTTAAGCATGTGCTTACTAGGCAGTCAATGTGAAGCAAGTGCTTAAATGCTGTCCTGAATGGGGATGATTTGCTGAATCAACACCATAATCAGTGAAATACTACTAAAAAAATCCCGCCACAAAACAGCAGCAATGTCTCCCAAGAGGAAAAATACCTGGCCCATAACATCAATTGTATCATCTAGCATCACTACACCAGATCAGGTCAATGAGAACAAATACAACACATGTTCAAGGTGAGTGAAATTCACTCCCAAACAACAATCCATACACTACCACTCAAGCCCTCAAAATGAAAATGGTAAAAGCCATGTGCAGGCTGTACATAGTAGTGTACACATAGCCTGAACCTAGCATTGCATATTCTATTTGCAAACAGATTCTACCCTGGAGGGGTTGTTTTGTTATTTTTTTGCAAAACTCTTTGTGATGTCAATGGGAATTCCGTGCATAGCTCAAGGGCAGTACCTAACATATTCAGGGAATCAAAACATGCTGAACACACTAATAGATGCAGGAGCCTGGGTTTTGTGGTTGTTTACTCTTCTTGCTTAAAAAGAACTAGAAATCAAAACGGCTTTAATTCTCTTTCTGATGCAACAATTTAGGGAGAAAATGTAGAGGGGCTGGGCATGAGAGACTGTAGAGCAGTGGTGGGCAACCTGCGGCCCACGGGCTGCATGCAGCCCATCAGGGTAATCTGCTGGTGGGCCACCAGACAGTTTGTTTACATTTGCACAGCCTCCCGCAGCTCCCAGTGGCCATGGTTCACCATTCCCGGCAAATGGAAGGTGAGGGAAGCGGCAACCAGCATGTCCCTGCGGCCCACGCCACTTTCCTCAGCTCCCATTGGCTGGGAATGGCAAACCGCGGACATCGGGAGCTGCGGGCCGCTGTGCAAATGTAAACAAACTTTCTGTCGGCCCACAGACAGATTACCCTGATGGGCTGCATGCGGGCCACAGGTTGCCCACCACTGCTGTAGAAGGTTATTATGGCTCTGGAGGAGTGGGAAAGTGTGAAAAAAATAGATTAGAAAAGCAGAAAGATATAATCACTGTGCAAAATATGGAGGATCTGAGGAGACATCTGATGCCTGCAGAGAAAAAGTGAGCGAGTGATAAGATTTTATCTCTAACAGCAGAGTTTGGAAATTCAATCCCTTTTTCGTAACATCAAATAAGTCAGGGTGTCCCCCCCCCCCCTTCCCAATAACAAAAAGCACAGGTCAAAAAGGTCAGCAGATGTATGGCTAGTTTTAAATCAATGAAGTCTCACCTGGAAGGCTGAGTTTTGAATGTCTCCAGGATGGGGGGAAAGGTGTAAATTATTCTGATACAGTAGTTGTAAATAGTGGAGAGATCTCAGCCCAGTTTCTAAGGTGTTGCATGCCATAAAGTCCGATAAATTCAGCAGTCTCAGTGATGGGGATTTAGGCAATAGAGAAACAAAACTGTAGAGCTGTATAGCAAGAGGCTTAATGGATATTTCTCACCACTACCCATTACAACCCCTCACTGAAGCAATTTTGAGATTTAATTACATTTAGTCACCTGTGTTTTGCAATTTAATATAAATGGCTTTGTACAACATTGAGGAGTGCTGGGAGAGCTTACATTAATCTGTAGGGTTTTAGTATGGAGTTCTCCTGACTAATACAGTTTAAAGTTGTAAGGCTAGATCATTCATCTAGGAAGAGATCAAACTTATACCAGTTTTAAAGATTTGCAGTGACAGGTCTTTGGACTTATGCCTCTTAGAAACAGCAGGTGGATGCAACAATAACAGTACAGTGAACCACAGCCTCCTCCTTCCTACACTGGTATAACATGGGTTGAATTCCATTGAAATCAGTGGAGTTACTCAGCATAGGTGGGAGCTGATTCAGGCCCAGAGATCTGAAACTCACTAGATTTGGAGGCAATCCCCTCCCCAAAAATTAACATAAATATCTAGGCAGCCCCAGTTCTGCCCTTTGTTGTCTTTCTGTATTCTGTGGATGTAAAACATGACCTAATAAGGTTAAGCTTTTTATATGTAAAACATAAATATGACTTTTCAATATAAAACATAAACGTGGCTGATTTTGAAAAAAAGCTTTCATTAACTGGCTCTCAACTTTTGAAAAAATATGGACACGCTAGCTGTGCTGACAGAAGCATACTGTATTGCAGAATCAATGCCCGCTTTGCCTGCTTCTGGAAATTTTAGTAACCAAGTTCATTTTGGAAACCAAACTCATCAAAATGCTGCTTGGTGTGACCTTAGCACAGAACAATTATGTAGCTGTAGCACGGGTTGGTGTTATCACTAATATTTAGGAGCAGATTTGGATCCCCTCACTCACACTGAAATCAGTGAGTGTACTTGTAGAGGCAGGGGCCATTAACACATGTAAGGAAATCACAATCCAGTCGCTAAGCAGTTAATCCAAACTGTGCTCTCAGCCATCTTCTGATTATCTAGAGTATTTTATTTGAAAATAAAAGGGATATGGTGTCTGGCGAAAGTACAAAGCTTTTAAAGGAAATGTTACTCTGAAAAAGCATGTGTCAATTATCAAAAACGTATTAAATCATAGCAAACAAGGCTTCAGAATCACCTACAACCATTTTTTTCCCTATTTTCTTCTCCTTCGGCCACATGCTATCTTTATTCAATCAGGGAATTGACAAATGATTGAAGTTCTCCGTTCCTTGAAAGCCACCTATACAATGCTGGATAAACCAGTCCCAGCAGCAAACAAAAAAAGGCAACAGGAATATGAGCTCAGACAGTGTGTGTGTGCATGCATGCACAGATTTTGCAGGTACAGCTGAAATGATTTGGGAACCTGTGAACATCACAGGTAGTCAACACGGCAGTGGAGCAAAACTTGGGGTGCACTGTAAACTAGACATGGGGGACCTGCTCTCTGTTGCTCCAAACCTTGTGTCACCATTTAAACCAGTGCCGAGGGGGTATAACATGCTATCATTCTGATTTGGCAGCATTTTATATCCACTTGGCACTGATGCAAAGGAGTTCATTTGGTCAAGAGTGGTGAAGAATTGAGCCCAGAATACAAGTTTAACTTTCCTCAGGTAAATAAATTACAAGATAATTGAGCCTACTGTATTCTGCTCTACTTTGCTTACTTAATGCATTTCTAATGCACTCGTATTTTATTGGCTGCTGCTTGCTGTCTGTACATGGTGGTGGCTTGTTGCCAGTGCATTGGATTTCAGCAGCAGAAGTTGTCAGCTCAAAGCTTACTTGATATTGTTCTTTGCTCTGGAGAACTTTTTTTTTTCAGTTGTCACAAGGCTTCTCTGTGCTCTTATCACTGTTCCATCAGTGCCAACAAGATTTATTTTTACACATTCTAAAATGTGCTACATTTAACAAAAAAGCGTATGTCACTAAGGAAAGAAATACAGTAGGTGGTGTGGAATAGTGTCCACCATTCATGTGGGTGAGGACATAAAACTGCCCCACATATTACACCCACATTCCTCGCTATCCTCTGCCTACCATTTGTTTCTGGGTGCTAGTAAAGGTGCTGCTATAGAGACTTGAACAGACTGGGTCTGGGACATCATAATCTGAAAAACCACCTCTGTTCTTCTCTCTCTCCATAGCAGTCAAGATCACCTGGGATTTGTGAGGTCTATGATTCCAGAGAGAATTTTCTTGGGCCAGTGGCAGTGCATTCTGAATAAAGGGTCCTGACTTCCTTCGGCTGTTAGTTAGAGTCAGAATGTAGCAGCCTTCAGGGCAAAACATAAGGTGCATCTGTTCAGATGAGTTTTTGGTGAAGGCAAGTCATCATTGTGCTGAAAGAGCAATGGAAACATGACCGTCTATTCTCTTCTCCACAGGTTCTTATTCTGTGCTCATCACCATATTATCTAGTACCTTCCAGGAGTGCATTAAGCTTTCAGTGTAGATGATTGTGCTTTATATTCATTGAGCTGTTTAGAAATAATGTGAGATGACCAGATGCTGTGGTGATGGGCATATATAAATACCTGTTAGGCAATAATCATCCCTCAGAGGCTGTGCAAAGTAAAACTGCCTTAAATCTTGAACTCAGTCTAAGCATTGGTCCTTTAGATGAGGGAAAAAGACATTTTTGGGGGAGAAGTTACTGAGCATTCAGAAAAATTCTATAGTGAGTCAGCAAAGGGTACTCAGCCTTGAGGTTTGTATACAGGGAATAGTTTGGGTCTATCCACAGCTGACACCTCCACCTGGATGGTGGTGATTTAGTGATGACCCTCAGCTGTGAGATAGAATGTATGCAGGGATTTGGGCTAGCTTTTGATCTGGCCACATAATTGTTTCCGGTTCTTCTGTTATACACCATTCAGCAAGTGCATTTTCAAGACTCCATGGTATAAAGTGCTAGCCAGCTAAAGGCATGGAAAGCTCGTGAGGGAAAATAATCCAAAAGGAACAAATGGGATAAGTGTGTATGTTTGGAAGCTGGGAATCCCCCACACTACAACCCAGGGCAGTGCCAGGAAGTGGCAGATGCACACTGCATGAGCAGAGGAAGACAAATGAAATGTTGTTGTGAGGACCGGGATGGCAGTTTCATGTCTATGTGCATTCCTCCCAAAGGTGCCCTTGTATAGTGTAGCACATCTGCTGTGCATAAAGAGAGGTATCTTTCTAGATAGCTATGGGACCTCAAGCTAAAGAGGAGCTGTAAGGCATCACAGCAAAAGTAGGGAGAATTAGGTTTGCTTATGGAAAGAGTAATACCTACTGGTTACAACAGGGACCAGGAAATCAGGTTTCCTGGGTTCTTTTTCTACCTCTGTCACTGATTTGCTGGGTGGCTTTGAGCAAGTCACTTGGGCCAAAATTTTCAAGCATGGCAACTAATTTTTGAGTGTCCAACTTGAGGCACTGAAGGCCTGATTCTCAATAGTTATTTACTGACATGGGGCCCAGATACTACAGGGATGGGCAGCAGTATAAGATAGAAGAGCTAAGCATCCCCAGTTCTCGCTGAACTCAATGGGAGCTGTGGATGCTCAGCTGAAAACTAGGCCCAAGATGTCTCAAAATGGGCAACCCCAAAGAGAAAAAAGATCACTTTTGAAATTTTTGACCTTGTCCCCTGCATGGCTGGGTGTAGGCATCAAACAAACAGGGTAATACTCATTATCTTCCTACCTATAGGGGTGCTGGGAGGTCTTAACGTATACATTTTTGTGAACTATTTTCAGATCTTTGCATGACAACTCCTATAGAAGTGCTAAGTCTTATTCATTATGATTATTTTATTAGCCAAGGAACTAATGAGGTGGGATAATTCTAAAGCCTGGGCCTTTGTGACTTTCTCCTTATCAATGTTCAGTAATCTGTAAAGAGGAAGGACTTTGTTTTAGTGAGAGCAAGCGCTTGAATACCTTGTATCTCTCTTTTTCATATGGAGCATATCTCCAGTTCACTGTCCTAGCAGGGATGAAGTCCTGTTAATGAAAGCGGCCAGGGAAATCACTTGAAAAGGTGACATTAGAGGCAGATGGTTTGAACTAATACTTTGGGGAAACTAACCTCCCCTCCCTCAAAAAACCAGCAGTCCTTGTGAAAGTCGTTTCTATTTGCAGACCATGGATTCATAAAGGGCAGCTATCTGACCTCATACTGCATTCCAGATTAATCTGGAATTAATTGGATTAATTGGAGCATGGTTACCTACTCTTAGCAGCAATGTAATTTTCTGGGTGGCTGCCCATGGCTAGATCCTCACAGTTTTGCCCGATTGGTGGCAGAATCCAGCCACCAACCGCAGGTAGCAGGGCATGACTGCTGTAAACAATTGTTTCTGATTGGACCCCATGCTCATCAGCTTGATAACAGGGAGACCATTATGGTACAGTATAAAATAGCAATTTTCATCCAAGGATCTCAAAGCACTCTACAAAGGAGGATAGGTATCACATTACTATGTTGAAATAATTTCACAAAGCCATGCAGACTTACAACAGCTGAGGACATGGCTTGCTAGCTCTGAATCTGGACCCAGGTGTCTATCTGAAAGTGCTGGGATGGGAATGTCATGGGGGTTGGTGGACTGGAAAAGGTGAGCAGAGAGCACACAGAGAAGGAGGTGGCTATATAGTTTTTCTGAGGGGAAAGGAGGATTGAATATGGACACTATGTAGTTTAAATCCCACCCCAAATGCATATCTGTACCTGAGCACTGATGGCAGCAGTCTCAGTGCGATAGTAAACAAGCAGAGAAATATAATCCAGGTTACTTCTGTGTTTCGGGGGGGGGGGGGCAAAAGTAGAGCAAGAAGAAAAGGAAGACACAGCCATGCATCACAGGATACAAGCGTATGGCTCCATTTTAGCCATCTGCTAGCTGCCATAATGTGTGTGTTTGCTGATGCATTGATGGGGAACTACTCACTGTATGTTACAGTAGATTGTCTTAACCTTCTCTTTACTGTATTCCTTCTGTGAATATTTCAGATCATTCCCCCCAATGCCTTAAATTCAGGTGCTGGATTACAGTCGGGGCAGGGGGTAAAGGCTTGCACTCTGAAACCAAGCACAGAGAAACTCTCTAGTCTTAGCACACCTGTGTGGGAACAAGGTCAGACTGGAATCTCAGGCTACTCTCACACAGCTCTCAGGTCCCAGCCTGCATAAGACAGCACCATGATCCAAGAGAGCAAAGACTGAGCTTTAAACCAGCATTGCACAACATTGGAGGATCTGTCCCTGAGTCTATAAATTGCACCAAACTGTGTTAGGAGCATTTGTGTTGATTGGAATCTTTGCCTGTCTACGTTGCTGCATGTATACATTCACCCAAATGTATTTCTTTTACATCTCAAGCCAAAAACAGCTTGACGCGATGCTTAATTTGTGGTGTGTAATGTTGTGACACATTGCAGTCTAACGATGATATAATATACAGAGATGAGCAAAAGGAGCACTAAAATGCAAGCCCACTATGAAGTATGCAGTGCCCAGCTTGCAAGCACTTATTTTACTGCCATTCAGATTATTTTCATACACTTTTGTATATCTCTAGTGTTATTGTTATTAAGAGCCAAAGAGAGACAATTTACTTTAGTGTAAGGCAAACAACCTTTTAATAAGTGCCCGGCATGCATTTGAAATTGCATTTCCCAAAATACACCTGTCCCAACCACATTTAAAAATAAGGGGAAGGCATGCCAGTCATACACTCAATTCTTTGGGGGTAGGGTGACCAGATGTCCTGTTTTAAAGGGGCAGTCCCATTTTTTGGGACTTTTTCTTGTATAGGCGCCTATTCCCTCCCCCCCCCCGTCCTGTTTTTTCACAGTTGCTATCTGGCCATCCTATTTGGGGGTAGTTTCAGTGAATCACAGCCGGACCATGACTGACCTTTGATTGGATGCACAGGAGGCAGGGTGCAAGGAAGTTAATCTGGCTTGAGCACTCCACACAGGAGCCAGTCCTTGTTCCTTTGGTGAACACCCAGAGTGGGTGGGGAGTTTCAGGTAGATGAACACAAGGCTCCATTCTTCTGTCCGTACAGCTTGCAAAGGATGGTGGAGCCTCCTAAGAACATAACACTGGAAGGGACGTCCTACGCCCTTGATTCCAGTCCTCTGCTATCACGGGCAATCCCATCGTGTAGACTCTTTACCACATTTACTAAGCTCCATCTTAAAATCAGTTAGGTTTCTTGCCCCGCATTACTTTATTGGAAGGCTATTCTAGAACCTCCCTCCTGGATGTTTAGTAACCTTCTAATTCCCAGCCCAAATTTACCCATGGCCAATTTATACCCAGATCAGCTGGCTGCCAGGGGAAGGATTATACCTCCCCATTATTCTTATTTAATATTGACATTGGGGTAGCCCTTAAAATCTGCGACCAAATTGGGTCCTGTTGTGTTGCAATCATGGCGCAGGGTGGTTTGCATCACCTCCAGCACAGGTCCATGCAAAATGACACACTTAGTCCCTCACTTAAGTGCACAAACTTTAATACCAAGTGAAAAGCAGCTCAGGCACAAGTAAAGTCTCGAAGAAAATGCCTACCCGATAGAGCAGAATATCGTTTTTGCCAATTGCAGGCGTTCAAAAATCATGACCCAGGCTCCAAAAAATCATGAGACTTTTTTAAAATAATGTGTTTGGGTTTCTTTTTATTTGTCTCTTGGATTTTGAGTCTTTCGGCCCCACCCAGGTCATGTTTTCAGGCTTTCCTCTGCACCCATGGAAGCTAAACACTTTGTTTAAAAAATGAAGGCGGAAACTGTCTCAAAATTGCTCAGCTTCAGGAATTAGGCCTTGAACAAAAACCACCAAATACTGTGAAAGCTGTGATAAAATTGCAAGACTTGGCAACATAATATAGTTAGAGTCCTACCTTCTTCTTGTCTGTACATTATTGGCATTAGAGAAGTAACAATTGCTATGGAATAGTGACAAAATAACATAACATTGTAAGATTTTTTTCCAAAATAGGATATTAAGAAATTATTTGGGATGCTAACTCATAGCTGCCAGGTCTGCTTGTCACACCTATCAATGGCTTACATAATTTACTTGCTCCATCATTTCTTACCACAAAAAGCCAGTGGCAGTTCTTAATGTTGTTTCTTTTAGTCTTTTTAAATTGATTCAGTTCATTAATTGGATTCTCTTTGGGTATTTCTGTAACTGTGACTACTGCTATTAAAATCTGCAATTTGCAGGAAGTTGCTAATTTAGCAGTCAGGCTATCTTTTAACACTACAGAGAATAATAAAATGTTCTTAGATCAGTATGAATTATTAAAAAGAACTGGTTCATGAAAGAGGCAGGAAGGATCTATTTTCATTGAAAGGTTTGTTCTTAAAAAAAAACACTCACAAACTTTGCAGTTTCAATGAAGGAATCTCATCCGGACTCTGATCTTACAGTGGGATCTATTAGCTGGACCATCTATGCTCATGCACACTCATTCACCCAGCAGGCTTCTGCAAAAGGACAATTGCAAGACAGGACCCTAATATGTAACTACATTAAGGTTGCACATTATGCATTTGTGCAGACACCTGTTGTACTGTGATATGCCGGAGATGTATAAATAAAGGGCAAAAATTATACCCTCTATTCCTAAACTCAGGCACTTAACTCCATAATTAGGTGCCTACCAAAATGGCCTGATTTTCAAAGGTGCTGAGAGCCTGTAGCTCTCATTAACTTCAGAAAAGGTTATGAGTGCTCAGCATTTCTGAAAATCAATCCACACACATAGGAGTTCCATCCTGCACTGATTCAGCAAACTCATGGGGCTACTCTCATGCTTAAAGTTAAGCATGTGCTGAAGTGCTTTGCTGGAGCCTGGCAGCATGCTCAGCATCATGCAGGATTGAGCTCTGCATGTCTAAATACAGATTTAGGTGTCTACATTTAAATCACTGGGCCAAAGGCAGCGAATTGCTGTAATGTTTTGGTCAGATAACGATAATCTGGCAAATTTCCTACTGCTCAGATTATATTCCCAGTTTGCCAAATTGAAATTTAAGTAAAGAAAAGGTAAAATATCAGTCTTTAATATTACAGTCACAGTGTATGTCCAGGCTACATTTATAGACAGTTTATAAAGGCTAAATGAAGAATTAATAGATGTTTCAAGAAATGGGTAATTAAATGTTTTGGATTGGTCTAGAGTCCAACAGGTCAATAGGTTGGTCGTGATCTTGGTTTATACCATCTGCAACACCTTTTACTGAGGTGCTCCTAACATGTTACTGATGTCTGTAAGATGCTTTTAACATCTACTAATAACCTAGTAACTCTTTGTACACCATTTATAAATAGAACACTAATATAAAGTGTGACCATACTAGAACAGGGTAATATGTGAGGCTGCAGGTTGCTCATTTGAAGAACATTGTGTTTCCAGAGAAGTGGAAGGAGATGTTGACCCCGATAAATCTGAACTATGAGCAAGGAGTAGTATCTGCTAGATAAACAGATTACAGAGTGAAGTGCAAGAATTGCAGATCTGGAAGTCAGTGGACCAACTGGGAGGTAATGCTGTTTATTTATATATTTATTTGACTATTTGGAGATTTTCTCCAGGTTTGAGTTGTATGTTTAATGTCTACCCTGCTGTTTTAAAATGAGAGCTTTTAGAGCAGGTCATCTAGTTATGCCAGGAGGCTCCGGCGAGAGAAATCATTCTTTCATACTATCACCTTGTTATTTTACAATCAATTCTGCTTTTAAATAACAAAGGAGCTTCTTGGAAGATGCCAGTTCTGATTACAGTGTGAAATGTCTAACCTTGATTTACAGCATCTAAAAATGTGTTTCTCACAGCTTGAGACTTGCATGGACTGAGACTGTGTTCAGCTAATAGGGAAAACAGCATCACTGCCACTTTACGGCATATACTGATCACTCATACGTACAATCAGCTTTATTAAATGCAGCAAGATGGAACATTGCTATAGGTTAGCTCTAAAACTGAAGTTCTGAAATGGAATGACAACTCGGAATATTACAGAAGCACTAACACAGGTGCAGCTCATATCCTCGGTGTTGTAAGAAGAGTGTGACTTACGGCTGGTCTCCCTAGATATTTTTGATTACCATTGATTTTGCTTGCTTTATACACCCTTAACTTTCACTTGCTAAAAAGTCTCTGTGTCTATGTGCTCATCTTAACCAAAAATGACACACTGAATAAAGAGAAAATATGCCTGATTCTCCTTCTCACTGTGCTGGGGTGTCTACCCCACACAGATCCTGAAGGGGTTAAGGCGACTATGTGGGCCAATTAACCATTTGGGCTGCACCTGGAGGAGGAGCCAGGGAGCAAGAAGAATTAATTACAGATAAAGTTCAGCTGGACAGGAACAGGAAGGGTCTGTATAAAGCCTAGTAGCTGAGAGCGGAAGAGGGCTATAGGGAGAGAAACTGAAGTCACACTCAGGGTGAGAGAAAGTAAGATAGGAAATAGCCCAAGGCTAAAGCAGTAAGGTTCAGGACTGTACAGGCCATGACTGCTTGTTGTAGGGTCCTTGGGCTGTAACCCAGTATACAGGGCAGGCCTTGGTCCCTCTACCAGCCACTGGGTAGTGGTCCCATTAAGGGGCAGTGAATGGAAAGAGTCCCTGGGACAGTGGGTCCTGCGGGACTTTGATTTCCCGAAAGGGGAGACCAACAGTGACCTGGCTGGAGGGCCAAGCCATGAAGTGAGAGCAGTTAAGTCCTGAGGAGAATGCAACAAAGAGAGAGTGATGGAGTGCAACCACAGGAAGGGGCATTGGCCTGGCAGAGCTAATCCCCAGATGTGGCCAGAAGGAGGCACTCCAGTGGTGAGTAGAGCAGTCAGTGACACTTGTGTACCCTGGTTTGACATCACTATAATTCCATTAATTTCAATGGCATAATTCCTTACTTACACCAAAGTAAAGAACAGAAGAATAGGGTTTAATGGGCTAAATCTTCAGCTGTGCTGAAGTAGAGATCAATGTAGCTGTTGCAGGGAGACAAAAGTAGTTTTAAATGATCTTTCCTCCCCTTGCTGTTATGGGGCTATCCAGGGGTCACACTGGTACAAATTAGAGCAACCTACAGACTGCTTTAACTTGCCCTGGCTTCTAACAACCACAAGGAGCTACTATGTGGCCAATGATTTCTAGAGTGCCATATGCTTCATTTCTGACATGCTCTCTTGCTCCTGAGATGTACCTGGCGCAGCACTAGAACCTGCTATGCCAGTTCTATGCCTGCTGAAGATACCCCTTTAGTGCTTCTTTTAAGTCCCCTGGCACTGCTCCAGCTATACAAAGGGACATTTGCATGAGCCTGGGATCTGACCCAGAACTTCTGAAGAAATAAGTTGTATTGCACCATTGACTGTGTTTAGGTCTATATTAATTTTACCACCTTCCCTCATCTCTTGTCTCTGAGACTGTTTGCTTCTAAATTTGTTCAGTGAAATATGTGAACATTATCAAATGCTTGCTTGGGAAGCAATAATGACCACATACAAATCTTGCTGATTTCGGCAGCAAGCTGGATATGTTGCTGGACTCTGCATCTACAGACCTTTAAAGGGGTGCTAGGTAGGGTGACCAGACAGCAAATGTGAAAAATCGGGATGGAGGTGGGGGGTAATGGGAGCCTATATAAGAAAAAAACAAAACAAAAATCAGGACTGTCCTTATAAAATCAGGACATCTGGTCACCGTAGTGCCCCAACATCCAGATTTTTGTTGCCTCCTCATTTTGGAACTCCACTCCAACAACGTGGTGCACATTCTGTTATCAGATTTTTTTTGACAGCCCACCTATCTACTAACTTTTCCCTTTTATTTTTTCCCATGTCAGACAATGGGATCAGATGTATTTACTTGCTAAGAAGATGGTTTAAACATCTCTTGAAATAAAAACACAACAGTCTGATTTGGAAAGCTTTTTTATTTTTCTCCCAGGGCAATTTGGTTGTCTGTCTCTCTCTCCCATTGTGTGGTAAACCCAAAATGCATGATTTTTTTTAATGTACATTGTGCCTCATTTGTTACTGCAGTATATGGACCTTATTCTCTACTGCCTTTACACTTGTGACAAGTACATGTAAAGTGCTGCCACTGAGGGCTGGGCCAGGCAGGGTGGATTGTTTCATACACTAGGGCTGCAGTTCTCAAACTGTGGGTCAGGACCCCAAAGTGGGTCGTGATCCCTTTTTAATGGGGGTTGCCAGGGCTGGCATTAGATTTGCTGGGGGCTGGGGTGAAAGCCTGAGCCTCATCTCCCAGGGCTTCAGCCCTGGGTGGCGGGGCTCAGGTTACAGGCCCCCGCATGGGGCTGAAGCCCTTGGGCTTTGGCTTTGACCCCCCTGCTTGGGGTAGTAGGCTCAGGCTTTAGCTTTGGCCCTCATGTCTGGGGCTGTGGGACTCGGGCAGGCTCAGGCTTTGGTCCTCCCTCCTGGGTCATGTAGTAACTTTTGTTGTCAGAAGGGGGTCATGGTACAATGAAGTTTGAGAACCCCTGCACTAGGGGAATCCCCAGGTGATGTATAGACAATATATCTGCTTGCAATTCACTGCTACCCTGGCTGGCCTCAATCACCCCATCCTAAGGGGCATGGCTGGAAGGAAAGGGGTATGACTGAAGTACTGCTGAGTTCTGATCTTGGGGGAGGTCATCACAAGTGATGCAATTCAGAGCAGAGAATGCTCTAAATTTTTACTCAGGGCTGAATTCGTGGTCAACAGAGTAAGGATCAGAGATCCTTAGAGAGCATTTCCTGGTCCCACTTCTAAATGTATTATGTAAATGTGCATTAAAGGTCCCGTCCTGAGGATCAGGCCCTTCAAGTAAAATATTGCATAACATCTTAAATATTTGTATAAAATATATTCTGTGTCCCAGGCCTGAAAAAGGCTTTGTGAAGGATGGAGTGTTGGTTGCAGTTGTCAGAGAAACAGCTTAAGGGAGAAAAAGTTGAGTATTACCTTATAAAATGCGAACTATATTTCATAAAGCAACTTTTATTAGCTGGTGCTGCTGGTCTGACTAGTAATAACCATGTGGGTTTGTAGACTTTTAATGTGAGTTGCTCTTTTTATTACCTGTTGGTTACAAAATGACTGTACTCTGTCAGCTGGGAAATGGAAAGACCTGATTTATGTCATCATTTCTCTTCTTATTCTACTGGAATGTTTGAGGCTCATAGAGAGCCTAATACAAATACCTGTGAAGGAAAGGGAAATCTTTTCTTTGGCTTTGAGATTTGGTCAGGTCCAGATTATGGGACATTCTGAAGGGCATGTTGTCTCCCACAAGTTTGTTTATTCCTGTTTGTGCTTTTAGGGCAGCTGTTCAGAGAATTAGAGAATATCAGGATGGATATCAAATAGACAAATCTTGAGAAATATATTTCGCAAGTTATTTTCATTTGTTTCTAACTTTATCTGATCATAGAACAATTCACAGGCAAGAAGTCTTCTATGGTCTTCCTATAGGGATCACAACTTTTCTAAATTGCTTGTGGTGGTATCCATTTCCTTAGACTTAGGGGATGGGTTTGAACTCTTTATAAATGCATTGATCATCATGATCTAGAATACTTATTCAAGGTTTATTGATTATTATAAGCAAATCCTCTGGCTATCACCATAATCATGCCAGGCATAATATGCTATATTGCTAACTTCTTAGTAAAAATAACATATCTATTTTGATTTTTTTCCATTACAGTACCCAAAAGTACCAATATGAATGTAAAATTACTTTCATGGTTCTACAGTCCAAGGCTGTGTGGAAGCTATTGCTAAACTGATCTTTGCTACAACATTTGCCTATATACTTCATGCTCTGCTAGCATTAACATAATCACTTTGTAAAGGTGCTTGGGACTCCTGAATTATGAAAAGCACTGTATTGTATAAAAACAAATTTTAGCCTTTGTAAAACTTCACTATATACAAATTTATTTGAGCATAAGCTTTTGTGAGCTACAGCTTCAGCCCCCAACTAAAACCTCTCCGACGCATCATCGAGGATCTACAACCTATCCTGAAGGATGACCCATCACTCTCACAGATCTTGGGAGACAGGCCAGTCCTTGCTTACAGACCGCCCCCCAACCTGAAGCAAATACTCACCAGCAACCACACACCACACAACAGAACCATTAACCCAGGAACCTATCCTTGCATCAAAGCCCGTTGCCAACTCTGCCCACATCTATTCAGGGGACACCATCATAGGGCCTAATCACATCAGCCACACTATCAGAGGCTCATTCACCTGCGCATCTACCAATGTGATATATGCCATCATGTGCCAGCAATGCCCCTCTGCCATGTACATTGGTCAAACTGGACAGTCTCTACGTAAAAGAATAAATGGACACAAATCAGACGTCAAGAATTATAACATTCAAAAACCAGTCGGAGAACTGGTCACACGATTACAGACCTGAGAGTGGCTATCCTTCAACAAAAAAACTTCAAAAACAGACTCCAATGAGAGACTGCTGAATTGGAATTAATTTGCAAACTGGATACAATTAACTTAGGTTTGAACAGAAACTGGGAGTGGATGGGTCATTACATAAAGTAAAACTATTTCCCCATGTTGTTTCTCCCTCCACTCCACCTCCTACTGTTCCTCAGACGTTCTTGTTAACTGCTGGAAATGGCCCACCTTGATTATCACCACAAAAGGTTTTTCTCCTTCCCCCCCTCCTTCCTGCTGGTAATAGCTCATCTTAAGTGATCACTCTCCTTACAGTGTGTATGATAAAACCCATTGTTTCATGTTCTCTGTGTGTATATAAATCTCCCCACTGTATTTTCCACTGAATGCATCCGATGAAGTGAGCTGTAGCTCACGAAAGCTTATGCTCAAATAAATTTATTAGTCTCTAAGGTGCCACAAGTACTCCTTTTTCTTTTTTGCGAATACAGACTAACACGGCTGCTACTCTGAAACCTTCACTATGTACAACACTGAAACATTCTTGGTCCTTTAAAATGATATCAGCATCATAGAACAGAAATAGAATAGAGCATAAAGTACATTACAGTGCCTTGATTTGCTTTCTACTTCACAAGGATGCAATAGAATAGAATGATACTAAAAGCTGGTTAACTGATTTTTTTTTTAAATTCTTCAAAATGCAACAGCTCTTCAGCACACTTCTGCAGAACTGTTTCCAAATAGCTTTGTCATTGTTCTGTCCCAATAACAAAGGTTGATATATTAGCACAGGGAACTTTGGATCTCATCAATATTTAATCTGTGTTTTCTTACCACACATCTGTTTTCACTGATAACAGAGTCTTCCTTTGAAATAGACTCTGTCTGCTTGGATTTTGCAACTTTCTGCAAAATAAGTATAGAGTTTTGTAACTTAGCGGTACTTGTAGGCATTTTATGTCAATAAGGTTGTCATAAATATAAAGGGAAGGGTAAACACATTTAAAATCCCTCCTGGCCAGAGGAAAAACCCTTTCAATTGTAAAGGGTTAAGAAGCTAGGATAACCTCGCTGGCACCTGACCACAATGACCAATGAGGAGACAAGATACTTTCAAAGCTGGGGGGGGGGGGGGAAAGGGTATGGGTCAGTCTGGGTGATGCTTTTGCCAGGGACAGAACAGGAATAGAGTCTTAGAATTTAAGTAATCTAGCTAGATATGCGTTAGATTATGATTTCTTTAAATGGCTGAGTAAATAAGCTGTGCTGAATGGAATGGATATTCCAGTTTGTGTCTTTTTGTAACTTAAGGTTTTGCCTAGAGGGATTCTCTGTTTTGAATCTAATTACCCTGTAAGGTATTTACCATCCTGATTTTACGGAGGTGATTCTTTTTACTTTTTCTTCTATTAAAATTCTTCTTTTAAGAAACTGAATGTTTTTTTCATTTTTCTTAAGATCCAAGGGTTTGGGTCTGTGGTCACCTATGCAAATTGGTGAGGTTTTTTACCAAACCTTCCCCAGGAAGGGGGGTGCAAGGTTTTGGTGAGGATTTTGGGGGGAAAGACGTTTCCAAACAGCTCTTTCCTAATAAAAAAAAACTGGTTAGATGTTTGTTGGTGGCCGCAAAAGTCCAAGGGCAAAAGGTAAAATATTTTGTACGTTGGAAGTTTTAACCTAAGCTGGTAAAAGCTTAGGAGGTTTTCATGCAGGTCCCCACATCTGCACCCTAAAGTTCACAGTGGAGAAGGAACTTTGACAAAGGTGCATTACCCCACTGATTTATTGGAACACTAGAAAAGGTTTACATAGAATGTTGCAATAGCATAAAAATATGCATGTGGGTTTTTTAAAGATTTGGATTATTTCCATGTGCCATCTGGGCTATGTTATGTCCTCTAGAATACTGCCACTATTTTCCATGTAATCACTACTTGAAATATATCTATGTTCTTGCAAGTGATTTTTTTTTTGTACTTTCAGTTCCATTGTGGAGTGGATGGCTACAACAACCATGACATTGATAAACTACATCCACAACCTAATGCATATTTCCTTTGCTGCTTCAGGAGATTTTGTTTCTGATTCTTTCAATTTCTTATTTGAATGTAATAGATCTCTTTATTTATGAAGAGAGAGCTATAATTCAGAGAGCTATTTATATATCTGCTTACCCCATCACTTTAATATCTGAGTGCCTCATAAACAGTAATCAGTTATTCTTCCATCGTGCTTATAATTCCAGATAGTATTATCTGTATCTTGCAGATGAACTAATGCACAGAGAGGTTAAGTGACTTGTTCTAGGTCCCACAGGACATCTGTAGAAGAGTTAGGAACTGAAGCCTGAATCCTAGTCCAGTGCCTTAGCCAAAAGGCCCCCTTCATCCCAATGACTGGATGATATATGGATGCTAAAAACCAATTTAGGAGAGTATGTTGTACAGAAATCCTTAGAGGAATTTTTCTTGCGTAAATAAATGTAAAAGCAAGACAATAAAATAGGGGATTGCAAAGTTCAAGATGACTCAATTGGATTCTCTCTTCTTCTAGATCCATCATGTGCTGCTTCGTCCTTCTCCTGCTGAGTCTTGCAGGGAGGGGAAATAATTGAGTAACTTCTTATTAGTAAGAGACAAGCTAAATCAAGCTATGATTCATGCCTCCAATTTGTGTCTTATTCTTTGTCAATGGCCAATGAGAGAATTGCAAAACACCACTGACTCAGATGCTTTGGAAACTGTGTGTAGTCTTTGTTACAGTTCAGGGAAATTGCACCTGTATTCCCTCTGTGTTGTCCAGCAAGGACACTTCCTCTAGGCTTCCAGATCACCAGCCATTGTCTCTCTCCCTTCAGATAAGGCTATTTCTAGGCTTCACAGTACCCTGACAATACAGTCATTTTTCCCATCCAAAGACAGGCTGTCTAAGCAGGCCTGCTTTGCGTCTTTCCTCAGACGATACGCAGAGTGATTGCCACAGTTATAAGTTACCGCACAGCTGTTTCTAAGCAAGCAGATTTATTCTTAATGTAAAAGTATTACAGAGACAACATATTAAAAAGAACTTATATGCATGTTAATAAGATTACCAAAGATGACCCCTCTCCCTCCTTCAACAAGGACTCTGGTTGGTGATTAGTCTTTCAAACCGCACACAGGGTATTCCCTGTGATCATAAGTTCATCGCAGCATTGGCTCAGAACAAGCACTCTGCCTTTGGGGCCTCAGTAGGCCAAACTCCTTCCAACTCTTCCCTAAAGATTGGGGCCCACCTTGGATCTGTACGTTTGCTGGATCAGAAAGGAGGCCCTGAGTCAGTTTAAACAGGTGGTTTTGTTTTTTTAACCAAAAATTCTATTGGTCCCTGGAGAATCCAGTTTGAATTAGTAGATGCAAACCCTATCCCGGGTATCACTTCAAAGGGCTGATAACCAGAGCAAATACATTAGCGTACCCCCTCCTCCTAGAGAAGTTGTATGTGATAACACACAAACAATTGCATTTTTAATATAATGGACCCCCAGCATATCAAACTAAGTTCAATTTGACTTATGCAGGATATTGCAGTGTATTGTTATATTTGTCAGTCTTTTCTTTTAAGGAGGCTTTTCTTTCCCCTGTTGGTCTGACAAAGGCTTACAGTGTTGCTTCAGTCATAGATGGATGTAGTTTTCAACAGCTAGTAGTTAGTGATGAAGCTCTAATTACAACAGCAGTACTAGGCCCACGCTAGAGGAAGCGAGTCCACTCCTGTAAGGAGTTGCCCTTATGGGAGCAGTTCTCACTCAAAGTCTGATTTTCAAAGTAGACCTCCAGTTACGCAGGTAGAGTTCAGAGACTGCACTAAACCGCACCGACTGTTTTATGCCTGCAATACATTGCTGGGAAAAGGCATGAAATATGCCTGTGGAATTAAGGGTTCAATTCATTGGGGGCCCAAAGTGGTACCTACAGCTTGGAGCGCAATCTGAAAATCAAACCTGTAAGAATCCCAATGAAAGCAATAAGGCTGCTATCTGTAAGTAAGCACATGCAGGATCAGACCCTGGAAAAACAGTCAGAAACCTGGATATAAACAGCCAGTACCAGGCATTAGACACCAGTGTGGATTGTTTTGTACATTGGAATAAAAATGATTTACCCACAGAATGACACAGGGCATGGTAGGCTTCCATCCAGTAACATCTGTAAAGCACTGAGTCATAAAGAAGAGTCCCTACAGAAGAGCAAATTATTGATACAGGGCCAAATCCTGAAATTATTACTTGTTGTTTTTATTTCTACTGTGGTAGCACCCAAGGACCCTATCTGGGAATCACGACCCCATTTTATTAGGTGCTGTACAGACAACACAAAGTCCCTGCTCCAGGCAGCTCACAATCTAGAACTGATGTTAGACACAATTTAGAAAAGGAAAACTCTCTATGAAGTCAGTGGGAGCTCTGAGTGGTGGAATCTGTTTATTCATGAATGCTACTGGCTCAGCCCATTCCGCTCCCCTTGCCTGAGTATGATTGGAGTAAATCCTGAGTAAGGACTTCCAGCTTTGGCATGATAGTTTTTAAATTAAGCCTAAATATGGTTTTAAAAATACTACTCTATTTCCTTTTTCTCTCTAGGCATTGTCATAGGCACTGCAGTTGATATAGGTTATGTAAATAAGTTGAGGAAGAAGATGCTATCACATATTAAGCTTTCTCTGGGAATTTAAATATTGCAACAGCATCTTAAAAAATTATACTTTGCTTTATCAGCCAACAGATTTGGACAATCAATGCTCACATTCAAATACCTCACCATGTGAAGCTCTACAGTTTCACATTGGATTATTACAGCCTGAAAGTCTGATGTCTCCTTTGACAAAATTGTATGGATGCATCCATAAAGGTTAATGTTTATTTCTGTCATGGAGAGGAACAGTGGGATATAAGGGATATATATATATATGGGTTATAAGGCAACCTTTGACTTAATAAACTACAGCTGACTAAACTGGGAACTGAGAATAGAACAAAACAGCAGGAACCATTTATCAATGATAAAAATGACTTAATATGTTACTTTGCAGACACAGATTTCTCTGATTAAAATGATCTTTCCTACCTATCTAATACAGAAGGTATCACAGCATATGATATGCAAAGAGCATTTTTGTCCAGGACTTCTTGTCCCAGAGTCGCAACATGGATTTTCTGTTCAATGGAAATACATTGCTTTTAAGATCATTCACTGATGAGGATGATAATCATTGAAGTTTAGAACTGGAAGGCACCTCACTTGGTCATCTCATCCAGTGCCCTGCATTCAAGGCAGGACTAAATACTAACTAGGCCATTCCTGACAGGTGTTTATCTAACCTGTTCTTAAAAACTTCCAATGACACAGATTTCACAACTTCCCTAGGCAATTTGTTCCAGTGCTTAACTACCCTGATAGATAGGAAGCTTTTCCTAATGTCCAGCCGAAACCTCCGTTACTGCAATATAAGCCCATTGCTTCTTGTCCTATCCTCAGAGAATGGAATGGCAACATTTATCCGCTTATTCAGAATCACTTCTAACAAGACACTTGTTGGTTAATGTAAGTAATAGTGCTGTACTACTAAAAGCAGTAATACAAAATGAAAATGTTTTGATACTGTCACAAAGGACATTTGGGCTATTATTTTCAAAAATAGGTGCCTAAATTGAAACTCTTAGGCACCTAAATAAGTTATCTGATTTTTCAAAAGGGCCAAGCACTTAACATTTCCTATTGACTTCAGTGAAAGCTCAAACCACTGATTTAGATACCTAAGTACTGATTTAGGAGCAGGGGTGCTGGAACAATTTTTATAGTGGGGGTGCTGAGAGTTATGCAACCAATCTGTAAACCCTGTATGTGGTGGAATCCACTTTGCACCAGGGAATGCGGCAGCACCCTTAGTTCCAGCACCTATATTTAGGACTCTATCTGCAGGAAATCTTGACATTGGCTTTTTCACATGAAGCATTACCACAACTGCTTTTTGTGTAACTTCAGATTGTTTATTATCCCCACAACATGTTTTCTGTTAGCCTAAATATCATTAATAAAAAGCCTCAGTAATATGATGGTGCTCATTAAATTCAGAGAGCTCCCGGGAACTTCACTTCTGCAGTCGTATAATATCATATTGCCATGATGTCCTGCTATGCAGAACATGTTTGCCGTTCCTGTATTTGCATAATTTTCAAAGAACACTACACTTCTCAATACTCGCCTCATAAAACTTTTGGCCCATGTTTCAAGCACTCCACAGTCGGCCCCTTGAGAGGACAAACCAAGCCAATAAGCCTGACTCCCAAAACCACCCGCTATCTTTCTTTCACATGTTCCCCTATTTCTGCTGAAGCTGTAGAACTAGAGCTAAATCCTTCACAAAGCAGAACTTCTGTCCTCTGCATAGCTCTATACTGAGCGTTATCTTCTCTATTATATTGGATATAATTTTGTTTTTAAATAAAAAAGGAATGTCCTACTTCAAACCCTTTCTTCGGGGAGGAGGGCAGCGGTGGTTCCTCTTATCTCTAATGTTCAACACTCCTGTCAGTAGCTGTAGTAATGGCTTGTCTTGCCTTTTAATTTCATGTTTTGGCAATCCATGGTGCTTTCTCACTCTCTCTTGCTGGCCTTGGCATTCTGCATAGATATAGATAAATCACAAACCCACAACTTGGGCATGGGGCACAAGAACCTTACTCCTTCAGTTCCAAAACCACAGGCCTCTACCATATGAGATAAAGGACATTGCACTAGGTGGCAGCAGTCTTTCATCCTACTTGTGGGCATGCCACTTGAGGACAAGCTCATGGACAAAGCCATTACATTACAATCTGCTTCTAATGTGTTGGGTTCAACCCACGAAGTCTTGAATGCTTTGGAATCTGTGAGACCACCATGCTCCCTCTAAGATACTAGTACACTGCCAACAGCATTTCTGGAGATCTGATTCACTTCCCTTACATCAACACATATCAGGAGAAGTCAATGGAGAAACACTAGTGCCCAACTGTAGGATCTGTCAGTGAAGCTGAATATTTCACAGAGGATTCTTTGACACCAGAATGGGTGTTATTCAATTGCCTGAATTCTCAAAGTATAATTAGAGTATCAATTACAAGATACAAGGTTCCTCCCAGAGTTTTCTTGCCTCTGGTCTCAGAAGGTTTGGCTATCTAAGGTTAACACCAGCCAAACACCTGGGCAGTTTAGAGAGAATCTACGAAGACATTTTGCTGAAGCAAACAAATGAATCTAAATGTCTGCAGAGGGATATGGCTATGATATAAATGGGAGTAGGTTCAGACTCCAAGTCTGGCTGTAATATTAATGGTAATAATGAATGGTTCCAAACAGGATTTAGCTTGTTACAAAATACCCATAATAAAGGGAAGATGCAAACTTCAATAATGATACAAATTAAATGCAAGGAACTCAGTGCACAATCATTTCAGAAAGATCTGCATCCAACTGGAGGCCATCATAACTGTGTGGTTCATGGTACCAAATACAATTAATAAATCGAAAGACAGCAGCTGAGACAAGCACTTATTACTAAATCAAGGAGAACAATCTCTGTGCAGTCCTGGGTCAGCCATCCTGATTAGAATTAATTAAAATTCTGATGATCTGTGTGGTTCTAAAACAGAATGGATACAACTTAGGAAGTATCTTAAGTGAAGTAAGAAAGCTTAGTAATGGCATGATAATTAACAACGTCTCCTGCTATATTTAGATTTTTTTACACTTGAAATTTTCATGAAAGATTTCAAATTTTCTCGCAGTTTTCAAGTAGCTAAAGAGAGAGTAATCATATGGTTTAAGACTATTGGTGAACTGATTCTGATAAAAACTATATGGATTCCATGTCTACGATATGGGATGGAGGAATTGATCCAGATAAAATAAGAACTGACCTAAACTTCCAAATCAAGCTCTACCTGAATCTTTTTGTTTGGATAACTTTTTAACTTCTCTTTTAATAAACAATAATAATAAACCACTTTGCCTCTTCTTTTCCTGATTTCAACTGGGACAAGAAGCAAGGTGAGATAACGCAGCCAAACTTTTGACTATTGCTGATACAAACAGAACCTCTTCACCACTGGATTTTGCCTATGTCTAGAGCCTAAGAAAAATATCCAAAAAGAATTGTGAGAGGAACACTAGAGATCTAGCCTGGAAGCTGTTGATCGGGTCTATAGGATAATTTCACGCAAATCATCAGCAAGAAGCAAATTTTACTAACCGAGATCAGAGTTACCAGAATAAAAGGAAATATAAGATAAAGTCAGATCGTTACAATTTGTCAAACTGGAAGAAATGTTTATCCCAATTATCTTCCCTTTCAATCTGAAAAGGCTAGGACTAAAATTTGTGGCAAATCTTTTGATGCCTAAGAACAACTGGGAGGATAGATTAAGGAGAAAATTAATAGTCTGAAATAAGGATGCAGAGCAATTTCTTCACTTCAGCATCAAACTCAAATAGAAGCCAAACTTAATTTTCTTTTAGATGCCTTAATTTGATTCTTCCATATCTACCTTAGATACTTATATGGTTCTTATTACCATGTAAAACTATGGCAGGGACAGACTAAGGCCCAGTTCCACAAAGGTATTCAGACTCCTAACTTCTACTGATTTCAGTGGAAGTTAGGAGCTTAAATACCTTTGTGGATCTGGGCCTAATTGATTTGCTGACACAGGGTGTCTACAGAAGAGCAGAGGATTGAATACATGTCTCTTGTCCCAGGCTGTCTTCCTAACCATCGGACCACCTTTTCTATATCAAAATGATCGGTTAGGCCAGAGGCCATGCGCTGCATCCCCATTTCTTTCCATCTAGCTTAATCTCTGAGCACCTCTATAAACTTGGGAGAGTGATACATCAAAAAGGATAGAGTGAAAGAACTGTGCCACTTATAATATTTGCTCATTCAAGATTGAACAGATGATATGCCTTTTGATCAACTGGGAGCAGAGAGGACTAAGCTGTTTCCAAAGATAATCTTTCAACAGAGTTGTAAGAGTAAAAATAGGATCTGGTTAGTGGTTTAAAAAAAGTAATATTAACATGAGTATTAGTCTTTAATGTCTCAGAAGGGCACAAATCAAGTGAGACAACAAGAGCAGGAGTGCCAGCAACTTTTGTTCTGAGTATTCTGAGCACAAGAACCAAAGGACCTCAAAGCTGCAACTTAACATCACAAAGTGAATGCAGATCCTCTCAATAGTTGAGCATGTTACAGAGAAGGCAAGTTCTTCAAAATGCTTCCCTCTGTCTACATGTATCAGTCTTGCACAGGTTTATCTTTAGCTGTGTGCTCTTCATCTACATGTTGATTTCAGTGGCGCTCTCAAGCTCTTCCACAGTATGGGCCACACCTTAATTGAGATGTCACACAGACTGCCCCCTCCCCTCCCTGTGGCAATAAAGTAACATCCCAGTGGTAATATAGCAATTGCTTACATGGAGAATTAATATCAGGGAAGTGTTTCATGTGTCTGTCTTTTAATGCAACTCAGCATGTGAAAACAAGGGCTAGAAGACACTACCATCGTCTAGGTTGCTACCCACTGATCACCAGCAGGTGCTGAAGGGACCAGCCATGGGTGGTACATGGATCACAGTTTGGGAACTGCTGTGCTAGGCATTGAGAAAGCTGGAGAAGTGGTGCTGTTTAGGTTCAATTTAAAGGAGATACAGAGCTCTGTATACTGCTGGCATTTCAGCCCATGCTGTTTCATTAGCTCTCCCACTGGCTTCATCTAGATGTTGAATAATTAAAAGGAGTGGCAGAGGATTGAGTTTTGTGGGATTCACTGTCTGAGAGCATTGGAGCTAGAAGAGGAGTTGCCCCTACTGACTCCTTGGGTTTGGTCTGAGAGGAGAGACCTGAGCCATTTAAAGGTATTTTCATTTATCCCTGCAGGTGGAACAGGAGTAGTAGGTGATCTACAGTACCATATGCCAGACAGGTAAAGTGGGATACATATGGACGTATTTTCTTTGCCTACAGATAAGTGGTAGGTGACCCACCAAAGCAGCAAATGCTGTCTCTGTGCCATGCCTTGCCGTGAACCTGATGGAGAGGGATCCAGGTTATATATGCTGCCAGGTGGATGCCTATGGCCACTGAGGCTGAATTTGATCCTTAGTCCATATGGGTTTTTTTTCTTACGTACTGGTGTGGTCTGGAGTATTTTTCTTTCTTGTCTTGTCCAAGGCAGCTGATGTATTTTAAATTCTTGCAGTGTTAAATTTAGCATCTATAATCACAGCACAGTAGTTTCTTGAAAGCTTCTGTGTATTTTCTCCCACCTTGAATTACCAAATATCTCAGCTGCGGAATCCTGTTTACTCTGAGCCGTCTTGAATCGAAAAGTTGTATACATTAGAGGCGTGATGGGATCGAAGCCGAATTTCTCATAGTGTGGATGTGAATCCACCATCTGGAACGCGGCACAATCACAAGCCCAACAACTCTGGGAAAATAGAACAAAGGTGGAGGTACTGCCAAAATTCTGGCTCGCATAAACCTTTGTCTTTCTGTAGCCCTGTGGATGATGCAAACCTGTTCTCTTATAAATGTACGGTGCAGCATATTCCATCCTCATTCCAGCTCTGGCAGTGCAGTCTCATTTCATCAGACATGGAAATTAAAGAATTATTGCAGCTACATGGTCTTATTTGCAGACCCAGTTTTACTCTTAGACCTTTCTCTCTCATACAATGGCCTCTGTTAATAGCTAACTATCTGGTTTTTGGTTGTAAAGTCCTTGAGGGATAATAGTAAGTCCTAAGTATGGGGAGGGTTAGCTCAGTGGTTTGAGCATTGGCCTGCCAAACCCATGGTTGTGTGTGCAATCATTGAGAGGCCCATTTAGGGATCTGGGGCAAAAGCTGGGGCTTGATCCTGCTTTGAGCAGGGGGTTGGACTAGATAACCTACTGAGGTCCCTTCCAATCCTGATATTCTATGATTCTATTACATAAGGCCCAGATGATCTATTCAGCCATGTAGAACTGGGAGCCGGGGAAGGAAAACTGAGGAACTATTATATAGATGGGGGTTGATCATACCCCCTTGATGGGGAGCAGAGAGAGGAAATGCTGGTTGCATAACTTTCTCATACCATATAGCTGCTTCTATCCCCTTCATGGCCAGGATGCTTAAGCTCAGTGCTGCGTGACAGTGGGGCAGGGTGAGTGGCATGACTAGCTAGAGGCAGCTACAGGCAGAGCATGTGCCCTTCTCAGGATAACATAACTTAGTAAGCAATATGGCAGACCATATGAGTGCGGGGCCCAATGTTATACTGTAGAAGCACCTCACTAGGCAAGCGTGCCCTGTCATAACACTATGGAAAGCATACTGCCTTCTTGTCGCCCCAGGGAAGAGTTTTTATTCCTCAATGGCAATGGGAAATCCTTTACCTACTTCTAATTTTGGGGAGAGTTCTACTAGATTTTCTACTAGATCTCTGAGTCCCAGGCTCCAATATTTCAGCATCCATTATTCTAAATTAGAGCTGGATCAGTCTCTTTTGTTCATTCCCACACTTGCATGATTCAGGGTACCAGGAGGGATGGGGTGTGACTGGTCTTGTATTCAGGCTGAAGGATAGGTTCACATGCCTGGTTGTTAGTTCTCCGCCCTTTTTTTTTTTACACTTTTGAGACCCAAACAAGAGGTGGCACAGGTGGATGGCACAAGTGGATTGCTGGACACCATCATCTGTCTAGTATGGAGGAGAGCAGCCGGAAACTGCCAAGGACACAGCTGAGCATCAACTTAAATATTATTCACACAAGGTGAGAGTACATGAAGAGCAAGCAAGGGGACCAACTCCAGCTAGATGTACAAAGTCTCTTTCTCCTGCTCCTTGTGATCCTTTTCCATTTAATGGCAGTGCACAGTTCAGGGTTTGGGCTTTTGGTTAAAGTCAGAGAGACTGGATTCATGTTAGGCTTTTATTTCCCTGGGGTAGATGGGCTTGGTCGGACATGCTATCACAGCTGAGGGGTTGGGAGCCATCTCTCCCATCACAACTGATCAGTCAGAGGAGATCATGACCCTTGAAATGTGAAAGCTTACCCAAATATATGGCAGGAAACACAGATGCAGAGTATTTCTTACTACAGCCCAGCATTGTTCTGCCCTGAGGTCAGAGATTCAGCCTGGAGATACGTTCTTTCTTAGGGGATGGCTGCTCTTGAATGGGTGCACTTGGTGCCAGTCAAGCAATCATTGATGTGATCGACTGCTAGATGACTCTCACAGTGAGTTAATATCTATAGCTATTTTGGAATAGATTTAGAGAGAGGCAATTGCTCTTACTGTTTGCTGGGAGATGGAGCAGTTCTTGACATGACAGGATGGTGAATCCCACTGGGAGAGGCTACTGGGAAGTGGTCCAATGAAGCTTGTGTTTAACTAAAGGCCTGACACGGTTTTTGCTATTAACTTCAAAAGGAGTTGGATTGGTACATTATTGTTGGAAGGCTAGATGATCACTTGGTAGTGGGGATTATTTGGGTTTGTACCTATACCTGTTCTGTCTGTACTCTCTAAAAGATTGCAGCCAGTATGTCGTTTTCCCACCTAGAATTTAATTCCATCCTCTTTTACAAAGGCCTTGTAGCAATTTCCCCCACACCAGGAGCTATTAGCAGGACAGAAAGATAAAACTTCCAGTCTCTGCTTTTATTTTTGAATAATATTGCTGAGCAGTATTTACCAACTACAGTACTTTGCGCTGTCCCCTTTTTATTGGCTGGAAGGCTCAGTTTCCCTCTATCATGTATCTTCTTTCATGGTTTAAACAAAAGTTTAGTTTTCTCCCGTGATACCTAGACTTGTTAAGTAATCACAACTGCCAGAGCCTCAAACTGATTTCTCCAGTGCATTTTTCATTAGAACAATGTATTGTGGATGATACCGTTAGAGTGAAATGACATTGGCTACATGATCCAGACCTTTCCACTACTGTAGAACTAAAGGGACCTTTCCTCATTGCAGCGTGTCACACAAGTGACATTAATAGTCACTCGGAAATAAAGGTAAAGGTTGAACTAGTTTTTAATGAGCACGGAAGTTCTGAGTCACTATGAGGCTGAAACAAAGCACAGTATTTCATGATTAATTATATGCACATTGAGAGATACCTCCTCCCCTCTAATATAAAAGAAAAACAAAGTCAAAACATTTCGCTTTGGAAAAAGAGTGAGTAATATAATGGAATGTCATTAAATATAGATGCCTTCTTCACTCTGTCATTGTGCACTACAGGACACACAAGTCTGAGGCTCTTTTCAGGTATGTGTATGCGTGTACATAAATACACGTGAAATAATAGCAACAATAATGATTAATGAATAAGCCTGCTCAGATAGGGCTAGTTGTCAATTTCTCTGCTGCTGTTTTTCCTGTCTCAAGAGCAGGAGAAACTACTGTACTTGTTCTTCAGATGTTAGCTAATCTTGTGTAAGTTGGTTGGTAGACATAAACTCAAAGTAAGGGTCACATAAGACATCTCACTGAAATGAAAACTTTGCCTCCTTAACTTAAATCTCCCTTTTATAGTGGTTAAAAAATAGATTACAGGTTCTTTTAAGGAGCTGGTTGCTTGAATGCTCTACAGTCTCATAACTGAATGGGTCCAACATTTCTGAGAATCAGGGTTTTGAGTTGTTGTACAGACACCCCATGCATCTGACACCAAAAATTAATAGCAATCACTTATTATCATTTGGTTTCGTATGATTGCCCCACTGCCTATTTCTCAGCAATATTGTTCATTACTGTTAGAGTAGCAAAAAGAATTACATTTTAGAAAAGGAGTGTGCTTTTGGCCATCTTTGCAGGCTTAGCAGCAAGCCAGAGACATTGCCAAAGGCAGCAGCTAAATCCTCAGGGATTTATAAGCAGCTTAAGAAACTGCACAAAAGGTGGAGAAAATCAGAACCTGGGCAACCTTGACTCCTTTTGATGAATCAAGTCTTAGGTTTCTGCTTCAGTGTCAAACTAAATCCAACTATTCAGAACAGACATTGGCAAATTATTGTTGTGGCTGCTAAAGTAGATCTTAAAAGCATAATAAAACATTTTTAATATTGATAAGTTTTATTTACGTAGTCTAGAGAGACCATGAGTCTGAGCTTGGGGTGGCTAGATTCAAACCTTGTGAGTTATGTAACAAATTCTCCCAGACAAATGTCGATAAAACTTTTATCCTATTTCACACCACCATGTTGTCTGGATATGCCATATTTTATGGACAGGCTGTTTTAGAGATTTTTGTTTTTTTTAAAGAATGTATAAGTACTAGTTTTTGTACATCTCCCCGCACTCTGGCACAGGAAACCTCTTTCAATACAATGAGCCTAAGCCTTCAGAAGGAGAGGTAAATTCTGACTGATACATTTAAAAACAAAAAAACCCTCCAAAATCCTATAAAATACCTTTTTGTCTAGGTAGAATAGCTTTTGCCTACATAAGAATGGAATGAGTTTAAGGCGCAGTATTTTATTAGATGCCTGAGCTAGAAATAAAAGCCTTATTTCATTGGAAGTGAAGAGATTTCTGACTTTCAAGTGACTAAAACTCTGAAGGGCCCTAAGATTTCAGATAAAGTCATCACTGGTTTCACTGTGAACATTGCCCATCCTTGGCCTGAGTCCCGTGTAATTTCTTTTGCAACAAAGAGGGGAAGAGAAGGGACTGTAACAAGGTCAGGGCAGAGCTGTGCACAAATCACCCTCTCCATGTAAGAAGAAAAGGAGTACTTCTGGCACCTTAGAGACTAACAAATTTATTTGAGCATAAGCTTTCGTGAGCTACAGCTCACTTCATCGGATGCATTCAGTGGAAAACACAGTGGGGAGATTTATATACACAGAGAACATGAAACAATGGGTGTTACCATACACACTGTAACGAGAGCGATCAGGTAAGGGGGAGGGAACCTTTTGTAGTGATAATCAAGGATAGCTCTCCTTACCTGATCACTCTCCTTACAGTTTTCAGAGTAGCAGCTGTGTTAGTTTGTATTCGCAAAAAGAAAAGGAGTACTTAGTCTCTAAGGTGCCACAAGTCCTCCTTTTTTTTTTTTTGTGGATACAGACTAACACGGCTGCTACTCTGAAACCTCTCCAGGTAGGATTTTATTGAAGGTGTCTTCGCCTAATGTAAATTGACTCCATCTTCTTAAATGCCTCTTTTCAGAGTAGCAGCCGTGTTAGTCTGTATTCGCAAAAAGAAAAGGAGTACTTGTGGCACCTTAGAGACTAACAAATTTATTAGAGCATAAGCTTTCGTGAGCTACAGCTCACTTCATCCGATGAAGTGAGCTAGCTCACGAAAGCTTATGCTCTAATAAATTTGTTAGTCTCTAAGGTGCCACAAGTACTCCTTTTCTTTTTTTAAATGCCTCTGTAGCTGCATGTCCTTACTGTGCAGCTTTGCAGGCAATAAAACACTTACAAAACGAAAAGTATTACCCCACTATTCCCTCCTACTGCCAACCTCATTTGCTCTCCTTGTCTTTTAAGGTGTTTGGTCCTAAATAAGCTCAGCTGCCTAATTAGCTCCCAGCTGGTAGCATCCCCTGTGCTGCCTTTGAACTCCTGACAAGGAATTAACCCCTGAAATCCCAGGTTACTGTAGCCGAGCTGCCTGGAGATTCTACTAGTGGGATGCACCGGCCCGGGCTTTGGGACTTTGTGGACACCAAATGACCTGTGTACCCAGTCACACAAGGGAATTGGGAAACATTTCTATGATGGGTTCTTTTTCTTTTCTGCTAAAAAATGGCATCTGTTTGAAAATGGTGGGGAGGGAGATATCAGGCATAGACCTGGCAGCATGCAGTTGAGGCAACCAAAGGTGCATAATAAATGGAGTTTATGTGATGCACATGTGTACATATAGAGCATGTGATATATGGGGGTTATGGTATTACCGATGGGCCCCTCAACCATTGCCATTGAAATAAATGAGAATTTACCCTTGATTTCAACGAGAGTGAGATCAGCTGTAACACAAATAGGAGAACCTTAGAGACTAACATCTGATGAAGTGGGTTTTAGCCCAGGAAAGCTTATGCCCAAATACATTTGTTAGTCTCTAAGGTGCGCCAAGTACTACTCGTTTTTACAAATAGGGGAGAGAGCTGGGCTCAGTTTGTTCTGTGTCAGTCAAGTGAAAATTAACCCGAGCTGCTACCTTATGTCATGGGAAGGTTAATCACTGGATAAGCCATTTTTGTATGGGCATTGTTTATTGTTAAAACCTATAAATAAAAAAATAAACACAGACAGGTTGCCTGTGAATGGGTGTTAAGTAAGTTGTCTAATCCTAAACTGTGGTGTTCTTCGGAATCTGATTATGTGCCTGTGTGTACTCAGCTATACAGAACTTCAGCAAACATTTTCATTTCTCTTAATTAGCCTTCTTCCCTATTAATGTTTCTTGTGTTCAGTAAATGATCCTTCTGCCTTCTGGTTTAAGGCTTCCATCCAAGGGACTTTTTTCCTTTTCTATCAGCCAGACATTTTAATTTCTTGCACTATGTCTCATTTGCTGGTAACAGTGATGTATTTTCCCTTTCCCTGTGTATTTATTTTTACTGAGAGAAGAAGCCGTTTGTCACATTCAAATGAGGAGTTATGATGTATCCATTATTATTATTGTTAGTGATGGTATGTAAACAACTATAATAATGTGGCTTATGTGGGAGCAAAATCCACAATAAAGGTGATGCCTTATGGGGAATGAAGGCAGCAAAGTATCAAGATTTAACCAGTGTCCCCTCAAGAAGTTATCTTTGTGTTCTTGTAATGGGGTGTACCAACCCCAAACTAGGGTTGCCAGCCGGCTGGGTTTTACCCAGACACTCTGGTTTTTGGCTTCTGTGTCCGGGTGCCATTTAAAGTTGCCAGGTGCCTGGTTTTTTTTATGGCACCGGAACCAAAAGTCCAGTTATCGTGGGTTGGAGGAGGTGCCGAGTCATTAACCTGCGCCAGCCCTTGCTCAGCCTTGTTCTTAAGGTCTCCTCCCTGCGGGCAAGCTCCTTAAAACCATCCAGTGAGTAATGAGGGTGGGCAGCCTTGGGGAAGAGGTGGGGTGGGGCAGGGCCGGGCCGGGCCGGGCTGGGCCTTGAGTGGGATCTCAGGGTTACCGGCTGTTAGAAAGGTGACAACCCTACCCCAAATTGGGCTATAAGAGGTTAATGAGAGCCTGTGTGCTCAATCAGTCCTGCCCTGCTACACCTGCAGTACACAGTCAAGTCTGGAGGGAAGCTTAACGGGGCTCACCCAGGTCAGGTGTGGGCTGGCTAGGAAAGACGCTAGGCTGTTGGCTCTCGTTCAGTAAGAGAAACCTGTCTGGAGCTAGGCTGCTGGCAGGTATGACCTTCTTCAGGGAAGCTAGGCATGCAGAGGGGAGCCTCAGACAGCAGTTAAGGGAAAGGGGGGTGGGAAGTGAGTCTGCTCAGGATTCTGTGTGTTGGCCGAGAGGCCTGTGGGCGTCAGGAAGATTCCTGCTGGGTTAAGGACTACTTTGTGAGGGGAGCAGAGAAAACGCTCCTGCTGTACAGCCAGCTGCGTAGTAGAAAAGGCTAGGAAGCTCTGCAGTGAGCTGCGGGGGGAGGGGAGACGTGGTGGTATGTTGTGAGTCTGGGAAGAAGCTGTGAGAAAGACCTCTTGCTGCCTCCCAGGACCACTTCCTACCTTCACCTGTTAGGCCTATCTAGATAGGCCTTGGCTGCTTATTAAAGGGGCTTTGGACTGGAGTCCACTGGAGAAGGAGGGCCTGGGTTCCCCTATCAGCCTAATGGGGAAGGTGGGGCAGAAATCCCGCTGATAGAAGGGGAGTGGACTAGTGAATCTGGAGTCGCTCTGAAGACCAACGTGAGGTTGGCGAACTATTGTTGTTTGGCGTCTTGGTTTCCCCCCTCCAAAGAGGTGGAAATGTGTCATCTGGCCGGAGGGCTGAGTCACAAGGAGAAGCAACAACCGGGGGTTGGAGCAGCTGCCGTCAGGTGGCCTGACAGGAGAAGAGCCTGCTACATCATGCTTAATCTGGTGAGTGATGTTCTTAAGGTCTTTTATTGACTACTTTCCTTAACCACCCAGCTTGGGATGTTCTGATATTCCTGTGAGTCCAGTTTTCCCACTGGAGAATCCTAACAGCTCCCGCTGATTACAGTGGACGTGACTTGTGCTCTCTTGGGAGGAAGAACCAAATTGAAAGCTTGTTTTGAGATTTTCAGTTATGTTTTCAGTCAAGGAGGAGGGAGCTGAAGATAAAGAGGAGGGGAAGAGCATGAAGAGAGCACAGTGATCTGAGAATTAGAAAGGAACAGAATAGCAGTTTTGCAGGGCTGTAAACAAAATTAAGACTCCAATCCTGGGCAGTGCTGTCGTCACTCGGTCTTGCAGCATCAGTTCCAAATTTCTCTAGCTGGCCTCAGGAGGATCATGCCAAGGTTAGACAAACATGTCTGTTTAGAACTGACATGTGACTAAGGGGAATTAGCCAGGGTCTCTCTCTGCCTTGCTGATTCATAGCTATTATAAAAGGAGTACTTGTGGTACCTTGGAGACTAACAAATTTATTTGAGCATAAGCTTTCGTGAGCTACAGCTTACTTCATCGGATGCATTTGGTGGAAAATACAGTGGGGAGATTTACTTACACACACACAACATGAAACAATGGGTTTTATCATACACACCGTAAGGAGGGGTTTCAAAGTAGCAGCTGTGTTAGTCTGTATTTGTAAAAAGAAAAGGAGTACTTGTGGTACCTTAGAGACTAACAAACTTCTTTGAGGAGATAAATAAATTTATTTAAGGAGAGTGATCACTTAAGATGAGCTATTACCAGCGGGGGGTGGGGGAGGGGGGGAGGAGGAAAACCTTTTGTGGTGATAATCAAGGTGGGCCATTTCCAGCAGTTAACAAAAACATTCTGAGGAACAGTGGGGGGTGGGGTGGGGGGGAGAAATAATATGGGGAAATAGTTTTACTTTATGTAATGACCCATCCACTCCCAGTCTCTATTCAAGCCTAAGTTAATTGTATCCAGTTTGCAAATTAATTCCAATTCAGCAATCTCTCGTTGGAGTCTGGTTTTGAAGTTTTTTTTGTTGAAGGATAGCCGCTCTTGGGTCTGTAATCGAGTGACCGGAGAGATTGAAGTGTTCTCCGACTGTTTTTTGAATGTTATAATTCTTAACGTCTGATTTGTGTCCATTTATTCTTTTATATAGAGACTGTCCAGTTTGACCAATGTACATGGCAGAGGGGCATTGCTGGCACATGATGGCATATATTATATTGGTAGATGCGCAGATGAACGAGCCTCTGATAGGGCCTAATCACATCAGCCACACTATCAGAGGCTCGTTCACCTGCGCATCTAGCAATGTGATATATGCCATCATTATTTCCAATTAGTAAAATGCAGATTAAGTCTAATGCAGTGTATGTCGCAATCAACACTCCATCACTTTGAAATTTGCTTTTCTTACCCCACTCAATATATTTGTGATATGTGACCAATCCGTTTCTGATTATACAATCCCTACATCTTTTTCCTGTCTGAACTGTACAATTGATGGAGTTTTGGACGCAAGATTAGACACTTCAGAAAGGGAACCTATAATTTAATTATAGATCTGGATAGAGCATCTTAATATTTTATAGGATAAACTGTGTTTTCAGATCTTTATCAGATTACATCATAAATGTCCAGTGTGCACAGAATAACAAAGTGTTCTTCAAAATACTCAGGGAATATAAACAAAGATGTAAATTAAGTATAATTGTAAGAGCAACATGCTTCTAAGGCCCAGTTGCACCCTCTTACACCAAGCACATTGGATCCATAGTTTTGCATATGGTAGTGACCATTTCAGAGAGTGAACAGACACACACACATTTGGGATTTTGGTGTATCTCAGGTTTTTTGAATTTGAGAGCCTCTAATTCTGGGGCAGACAGATGTACATATATTCTGCTGCCATGAAAGCCAGAGCAGGGAGGTAAGATATAACCCAAAGTGCAAAGGAATCGGGAAAGAAACTGTTCCACATCATGGACTGTCTGAGTTCCCAATGCTGTGTAATGTATGTTCCAGGCAGAGACACTCACTCTCCATGCTGCCAGCACTCCCCTCACTGCAGCCAAAGTCACATGGTAGCACTGGTAAATATACTGTCACTGGCTGTCCATCTCTGGCTGCACTGTGGGTCTGATCTTGCTCCCATTTGGTTAATGGCAAAACTCTCATTGACTTCAATGTGTCAGGGTCAAACCTGGGGAGTCACCGGCCATGAAGTGGGAGCAAAGACCACAGATTAGCTGCAGGTTTGCAGCAGCCTTGGGGAGAGCAGGAGGGGCTAAGCATGCTATTAATATGGTTCCTTCCCTCCAAACATTGGCCCTGTCTACTTTTTCTACAGAGTACAGGGCCATCTGGATACTTTCCAGAGCAAGAAAAATGGCACTGTGGAGAGGGCAGCATTTGGCTTGGGCTTCTGCAGAGCTGCAATGTGGCTTTCTCCCCTCCCCTGTGTGTGTGTGTGGTCCATTCTCCAAATCATGCTGAGGGTTTATTACCTGTCATGCTTTGCACATTCTGACCTACAGAATCCCATTTTAGACTTGTGCCCTTGAAAACACAAGGACCTCCCCTGTGCTAGTCTAGCTTGCACACTTCTTGCATATCCACTTGCAATAGGGTGACCAGAGAGCAAATGTGAAAAATCAGGACAGGGGTGGGAGGTAATAGGAGCCTATATAAGAAAAAAACCCAAAAATCGGGACTGTCCCTATAAAATTGGGACATCTGGTCACCCTAATCTGCAAGGAGAGAGGTCTGCTCTCCGCTACCCCAGTGTAAATTCACTAAGTTCAGTGGGCTTCCTTTGGATTGGCAGTGAGGATGCTGAGAGCAGAATTAGGCCCCTACTGTTTAAGATGACATCTGTTATCTCCTCTCCATTCCTCCCTTTTAAAAAGCCCTGGTGAATTTTTTTTCCCCTTCCACAAGGGTCCTTGAATAAAACCCTTTTGTCCAAAGCAACTCTCCTACATTTCAGAAGTCCTATTGCTTCCCAGAACAATTTATGAAAATGGAAAAGCCTGTGTAGAACCTAATCCAATTTGTTCTCTTAGCATTGTAAGCACATTTAGAGCTTGATAAGACAATTATCTCAGATCTCTAATACCTGCAATTTATAGTTAAAAGGCTTATTCTGATAACTCTGTTTTCAAGTGCCATGTGTTTAAACTAAAACTTATTGGGTTGTGTGATGATGGCAAACAATCTATTCGGAACACTTACCTAGCATGCCAAATCCATCTATTGCGGGGCAAATCCAGAACTTGCCCCATGGGGAGGGTATTCCCCTTGCAGCAGAACTAGGGGCAGGAGGAGAGGGGGGACTGGATATGATAGGCCATGCAAGGGGTGTATATTCCCTGGGTGGCATAGAGCATGGTTTTGTGTGGATCCCCTGCACAGTAGAAATGAGGCCAAGGGGGAGGGCCATAAGGGCTCCTAATGAGCTACTCATAACTAGATTCATGGAATGGCTCTGTTACACTCAACAACTTGACAGCAAGGTGCATTTGCTTTGTCCCCCTTCTCACCTGCCTAGTGTTCTGCCTAACTATTTAGTTCAGGTGCTGGGCTCTGGATTTTGCCCCATTTCAATGGGGGAGCAGGGGTGGGGAATGGATTGTTGTTGCAGGTTAAGTGCTAGTATCTTATGTCACAGATCACCTTGTATTATGTCACTGTAAGATGGTGGAATCCCCACTTTGCTCCAGACAGAGTGTATGTATACTACATATTGTCTGATCTTGCCCCTTTCCAGGGGTTTAGCTTTACTGATAACTCCAATAATAAGAGAGCATCAAACTCAGCTGAAGCTCCTTCACTAAAGTATAAGTCAATGGGGTTGCATGTGGTATTAGTCAGATAACCCAGCATCTATAATTAGAGAGACTCCCTTAAACCCAGCTCATTCCTCTTGATTTATTCAGTGCTGTCATGGTCAAGTGTATTGACATCAGAAGTCACTATTCCGGTAATCCTTTACCTTTGTAAAATGCCCAGAGAGAAGGTTGCTACAGAAATGTGTTTTTTATAATTGCATTATCATAATATTTAATGGATGTACAATTAACTTGCACAGACATTAAAAGTTGTACGCAATATGGGAGATAAGTATTTTAGTGTGGTGTTCATTTCTGACCATGGAAGAGCAAAGCTTTCAAGCAGAACTCAGTGAAGTTACTGGAAAGTTCTCAAATATGCATCTTACTTTTCAGTAGAGTACATGAAAAGTGATATTAATACACAAGTTGTTCATGAGTAACATCAGATTTATAATTGAATCTCTAGAATTTTGCCATCATTTGACTCTTGGTACAGAATTAAGATGCTCTAATTATTTCAGAGGAGGAAATTAAACTGGGAACTGATGCTTCTATCATAAGGAATGATCTCTAATTGATATACATTTTTAAAGCTATAGTCTGATCTGACCATGTTTTTTCCTCATACGTGTACAGAAAGGAAATGCGAAATGACTTGTTAGTGCTTAAATTTAATCTAGGTTTGTTAGCTGAATTTCATGTACAACCGTCATTCCTAGAAAATATTTGGTGTCAGTGCATTAAGAGTGAGCAATCACACATGCTATGATATTAGATATATCTAATAGAAAAATGGCATGCATAGTGTAAGGCAAAAATTAACTGGTTTTAAAATTCACATTTTATGAAAGTCACACAAGTTCAAGAGCCATAGCACATTTCATAGCTATGCATATAGGGCTTTACCCTACTTTCTTATCAATGCAAACATAAGAATAATTTAATAATTAAAACTCTTTGATGTTTGTGCTTCTTTGGTGAATGTTACTAGGAAGATCTTGTATCTAATGCTATTTTAGTTATCTCTTGATAAAACCAAGCAGTCAGAATATCTTAGCTAAGGAAGTCTGTTGTGATTTTCTTTAGGGACTTCATTAGTGGAAGACATCTTGACTGAATGAGATATTTTTGATGCATCATTAATATATACAGTATTCTCCTTCCTTAGAAGCTTTTAAGGTCAGGCTTGACAAAGCCCTGACTGGGATGATTTAGTTGGGGATTGCTCCTGCTTTGAGCAGGGGATTGGACTAGATACCTCCTGAGGTCCCAACCCTGATATTCTATGACTTCACCCCATGCATGGTGAATTGATTCAATCAAAGTGATTTAAATAACTGATTTTAATTATGTAAATCAGCAAGCAGGAAACCTTTATTTTTAAATCATGTTTTGCCTTTGTACTACTTAGCTCTTTTTGTTTAAAGAGAAAGTGATTCTCATTGGTTGGTAAACATTAAAATGTTGATTTGCAGCTAAACATAGCCTTTACACTAATCTTGGAAATTCTTTTTGCTAACCATGATGATGAACTATAGATATACACATTGATTTGAGCCATTGTATAGCTTAACTTCTATTTATTCAGTCTTAAATTTAACATTTTTATTCATGTTAAAAATGGTGAGTGATACATTTTATTGTGATTTGTGGGAAAATCTTCAATGAAAATTAAAATTCAATTAAATGCACAAAACATGTTAAAATGTTTATTAGTTAAAGCTACCTTAAATATGCTGGATATGTAACTTTTTTTCCTTATCAAACATGTTTAAAACTGATTTACTAAACAAAGTGAGTGTTATCTGTAACTAGTAAATTGAACTGATTGTTTCTGGCTTAAAGATTTTAGAATTAGTAGATCTCATCCTCATACTTAATTCTTATTCATAGATTGGAAGAGAAAAACAAGCTCTTCTGCTTTTTAAACTCCCAGCTGGTTTCTTAATTGAATTAACTCAATAAATGAACGAACTAGTCATTGTAGTGACCTAGTTGAATAAACCTGAAACGAAGAAAATATTCTCTCTGCATCTGCAGAAGCAGCTGCTGCTGTCAAAAGCTGGTTTAGCAGTTCAACCAACTCTGATTCCAGGTCCTTAGCCAGTGACTTCCACCAGTTCAATGGCTTGTTTCTTTAAAATTGTCAAACTTGTGCTGCTTTATAACTTTTTTAAAATGTAAATTACTTTGTCAATTTCAAATTTATTTCTAAAGTTTTTTTTAAAATTGGATTTCAATTAAATCCAATTTAAGATTTTTTTTTTTATTTTTTTTTTTTAATTTATGTACTGACGCCATGTGTGGCTTCACATTCCAGACTTCAACTGCAGCAATTTAGTGTTTTGTTTTTTTTAATTTTGATATAACTGAGGGGTGCTCACCACTTTTAGAGGATAAGGCCCCATATGCATGTGTGTGTTCTATGCATTCCAGTGGGAACTGCAGATATTTATCAAGAGAAAAGACTCCACATATAAAGAAAATTTTAGCTCTTTCTTGACTATATTTTTTTTTTCTGGTCTGAAGACGGGCAGAGATGAACCAATCACTATGCTATTTATTTATACCTTGAAGCGGTGAGAGGCTGCCTTAAAAAAAATTTTTAAAAATCCTCCGGTTTTTAGGTGGTATGAGCTTTAAAATTAGGCCCTGGAACTAATAGACTGCTCTTGTCTCATAATATTTGATATGATGATCTTGGCTCCTTTTTGGAAAAAAAAAAAATCTTTAGTGATGGTATCATGATTCCATTTGACAATCTATTCTGCCGCAGCACATATCAATCACTGATGTACTTATACCACGGGTGCTGCTGTTTTCATCCTCACTGAACAATTAAAAAAAGACAGTTCAATAGATATAGTCTGTAAAGCTTTCTTTTGTTACCTCGATGGATGTGTGTAACACTAAAGGGTAGGCAATGCCCTGATTCATTCCCAGGAATAAAGAGACCGTGTGTAAACCCTGTGAGGCACACTCCTCCCCTCCTTCCTTTTTCTTGGGGAAGGAAGCAGAAACATTTGCTGTTGGCCTCTTCCAGCAGCTAACTCTAACACCCCAAGAGTCTCCTCAGCTTTGCTGCCCTCTGAGTAGAAGTAGAAGAGCCACAGCTCTGCTCACTACCTTGCCGCTTGCTCTGTGGCAGAGTAGGCAGTTGTGCAGCCTCCCCTAGCTCCTGTGTCTCAGGACCCAAAGTCTGGGTTCCCCATCCAGGAGTGCAAAGGGGGGTTCTTACTCTCCTTTACTGCCTTGGCAGGCTTTGACTCCAAGTTGTAACCTAGCTCTCTCTGAGAATTCTGTGTGCTGCTGGTTTTTTAGCATGGGACTCCTGTAAGAGTCCACCCTTGTGTGTGGGGGGGGGGTGTTTTTTAAGTTGTAATTGAAGTTACTTTAGGTACAAGGTGTCATGGACCCTTTAAGGGCAAGGTGCTGCTTCCTGGGTGTTACTGAAGCATAGACCTTTAAGGAAGGGCACGTTGGGAGATGTAGTCCCCCCCCAGAAATTGTGACTATTTCTGTTCATCCTTGCTGTCTCTTGATGGAAAGCCCCTTCTCCAGGTTTCAACCCCTTGCCTTCTCAAGTACCTCTTGCTCCCTGCATGTTACCCTTACAGCCCCCCCTAAGACTTTTGCAGCTCCCTTGGCTGACAGTTACCCTCCACCTGGATTCTCTCTCAATGAGCCACAAGCGCCTTCTTAAATAGTCCTACTAGTTGTGATGTATTGAAAACTTGGTTCTAATTGTAGGCTTTAAATTTCAGGGGGTTTCTGGGTCCTACTTGAAGATTAGGGGGTTCTGTAGGGAAGCACGTGAGCTATGCCTAGCAACAGATCTGCAGACAGCCTTGGATGGGGTGAGTTGTGCCCCTCTGTTTAGGGAGCAACCTGCTTTTTCTCCCTTTGGAAGGGGGTGGGGTGAAAGGGAACATTCTCATGTGTTTTAAATGCTAAGAAATTAAGTAGCAATGTTCCAGCAAGAGTATCTTAATTTTTAATCTAATTTCTCTGTTTGAGGTTGTGAAATGTAACAATAGTTACATGGCTCTTCCTGGGAGGTACATCTTCCAACATGCTCTTGCTTATGAGTCCTAGTAACATCCAGGTGGCGGCCCCTTCCCTTAAAGTGCCCATCACACTGTCTTGCAGCAGCAGTTTAGGGCTCGGTTCTTCATGGTTCTGAGAACCTTCAACTGCAGTCGCTGGGAATTAAGGGGACTCAGTACCTGAAGTCAGGCTCTTATTAGATTTCTTTTTGTTTTCAATGTGAACTAATCCTAATAAATGTGCTCTATTAAAAAAAGTACAATTTCTGCAAATGTTGAGTGAGCCCATTTCATAAGGAACATTTTCATCTGCAAACAAATTACAGATTCTCAAATTACATTCTCAAGATGGGTTATTGAGAAGTTGAATATGTTCAGTGTGTAGGATACTATGAAATTTGCATAGATTAATATTACTAACGTGGAAAGCTGAAAGTTAACATTTTGGCAAAAATAAAGCCACCTGACTATTGGAAGCGCATATGATGTACAATGTATAGATATTCCAGCATTATGAGTTCTTTAAAGCCAAAAAAATAGATTTGTCTCCTTGTCCTTAATTTTTTGCACATGGCTCTTGAAATGCTGACCTTCAAAGTATTGCACCAGCAGCTCCTGCCTTTCAATAAAACAGGAAATGTTTGCATGTTGTATGCAATGTTACTTACTTTTCATTCTTTGAACTCTGTCAACAGTGTTCTAACCTTACTTACTTGAATTCGCCAGAGCTGTGGACTATAGCACATACTGTAGAGATCTACCCAAATGAAGGAGGATGGCAGCTGTCCTGTCTAGTTAATGATTTAATTTTCCCTCCTATTTAGTTCCCTTTTCTAAATCTTCTCTCCTATTTTTGGCTCCTAGGCCATGTGGCACGTACACAAATACTAAAAACTACAGCTGGGGAGGCAACTATCATAAGCAGCATTTTGAACTTTTTTAGTAACTTCTTTCTTTGCCTGGCTTTGTTCTTTCAGCTCAGAGATGCTGCTGCCTCTCACTTATTGATTGCAACAATTTGGCAGTAGTTGAATGCAAACCAATAAGGAATTTTGGTGTGGCTGTGTAAAGCCAATAAGCTTGTAATAAGCATATTCAAAAGGGAGATTTCAGAGTAGCAGCCGTGTTAGTCTGTATTCGCAAAAAGAAAAGGAGTACTTGTGGCACCTTAGAGACTAAAAAATTTATTAGAGCATAAGCTTTCGTGAGCTACAGCTCATTTCATCGGATGCATTTGGTGGAAAAAACAGAGGAGAGATTTATATACACACACAGAGAACATGAAACAATGGGTTTATCATACACACTGTAAGGAGAGTGATCACTTAAGATAAGCCATCACTAGCAGCGGGCGGGGGGAGGGGGAAGGAGGAAAATCTTTCATGGTGACAAGCAAGGTAGGCTAATTCCAGCAGTTAACAAGAATATCAGAGGAACAGTGGGGGGTGGGGTGGGGGGGAGAAATACCATGGGGAAATAATTTTACTTGGTGTAATGACTCATCCATTCCCAGTCTCTATTCAAGCCTAAGTTAATTGTATCCAGTTTGCAAATTAATTCCAATTCAGCAATCTCTCCTTGGAGTCTGTTTTTGAAGCTTTTTTGTTGAAGGATAGCCACTCTTAGGTCTGTAATCGAGTGACCAGAGAGATTGAAGTGTTCTCCAACTGGTTTTTGAATGTTATAATTCTTGACGTCTGATTTGTGTCCATTTATTCTTTTACGTAGAGACTGTCCAGTTTGGCCAATGTACATGGCAGAGGGGCATTGCTGGCACATGATGGCATATATCACATTGGTAGATGCGCAGGTGAACGAGCCTCTGATAGTGTGGCTGATGTGATTAGGCCCTATGATGGTATCCCCTGAATAGATATGTGGACAGAGTTGGCAACGGGCTTTGTTGCAAGGATAGGTTCCTGGGTTAGTGGTTCTGTTGTGTGGTGTGTGGTTGCTGGTGAGTATTTGCTTCAGATTGGGGGGCTGTCTGTAAGCAAGGACTGGTCTGTCTCCCAAGATCTGTGAGAGCGATGGCTCGTCCTTCAGGATAGGTTGTAGATCCTTGATGATGCGTTGGAGAGGTTTTAGTTGGGGGCTGAAGGTGATGGCTAGTGGCGTTCTGTTATTTTCTTTGTTGGGCCTGTCCTGTAGTAGGTGACTTCTGGGTACTCTTCTGGCTCTGTCAATCTGTTTCTTCACTTCAGCAGGTGGGTATTGCAGTTGTAGGAATGCATGATAGAGATCTTGTAGGTGTTTGTCTCTGTCTGAGGGGTTGGAGCAAATGCGGTTATATCGTAGAGTTTGGCTGTAGACAATGGATCGAGTGGTATGATCTGGATGAAAGCTAGAGTCATGTAGGTAGGAATAGCGGTCAGTAGGTTTCCGATATAGGGTGCTGAATTGGAATTAATTTGCAAACTGGATACAATTAACTCAGGCTTGAATAGAGACTGGGAATGGATGAGTCATTACACAAAGTAAAACTATTTGCCCATGGTATTTCTCCCCCCCCACCCCACCCCCCACTGTTCCTCTGATATTCTGATATGCATCCGATGAAGTGAGCTGTAGCTCACGAAAGCTTATGCTCTAATAAATTTGTTAGTCTCTAAGGTGCCACAAGTACTCCTTTTCTTTTTGCGAATACAGACTAACACGGCTGCTACTCTGAAATCTGATATTCTTGTTAACTGCTGGAATTAGCCTACCTTGCTTGTCGCCATGAAAGGTTTTCCTCCTTCCCCCCCCTGCTGCTGGTGATGGCTTATCTTAAGTGATCACTCTCCTTACAATATGTATGATAAACCCATTGTTTCATGTTCTGTGTGTGTATATAAATCTCTCCTCTGTTTTTTCCACCAAATGCATCCGATGAAGTGAGCTGTAGCTCACGAAAGCTTATGCTCTAATAAATTTGTTAGTCTCTAAGGTGCCACAAGTACTCAAAAGGGAGAATGTCCCTGAGAGCTTTCTTCCACATCTGCCTTCAGATATGTGCTCCACTGAAGCATAGTGCTTCAGCATGTGAATCCCCTGAAGAAAGTGAGTAGTCCCACTGAAGTCATTAAGTTCACCAGTTTAAAGTTATGCATGTGCTTAAGTGCTTTTATGGATTGTGGCCTTTATTGGGAGAACAGAAGAAAGCTCTTGCTGTAGCTATTATACAGAATTCCACCTAACATAGAAAAATTGTTGGCTTTGTTTAGCCAACACTTATAGTTGGGTGGCAGTAATAAACAGATATCAAAGGCATATAAGAATTTTGTTGTGTTAATTAACATTATTTCAGCAGCGGATAATGTACATGGGAGACAAACACAGAGGAGTTAATTTTTAAGGTTTAGAAGTCCCAGAGGAAATGTCATTGTATTTATGGATAATGTTCCTCCCATGCCCTAGATTTCTCCCTCTTGGATGTTGTTACAAGAACCTTCCAACTCCTCTCAAGAAATAATTTTCTTCTGCAATAACCATGACCCTGAATGCACAATATATAGACCATATAGATCTTATTTCTCTGATCCCCCTGCACTCATGCATTCCTAGCTCTTAGCTAGCTTCCCAGTCTGGCTTCTCTTTGACAACATATCCTTGTTCGCTAGGCTTTTGTATCTTTGCCATTTCTGACTTAAGGCTGCAGTCTCCATCTGACAAAAGCAGAGCAAGAGCAGAGCTTAATTATTTTTTTTTTCTTGGATATCACTGTTTTCTCTCCCCATACTCCACTCCAGGCTGCTTTTTGCTCTCAGAAATAAGTGACATGGATTTTCCCAGTTGGAGCTTGATTTTTGGTTCACTCAGTGAAAATTCCCCATAGCCAACAGCTTCACACTGTACATCTGGCCTCCAGCCTATACTGCAATTCCTGCAGGTTATTGTTTTCCCTCAGTCCCACTATGGGAACTGATTTACTCCTGCTCTCAAGGCAGAGCCATTTTTTAAATTAGACCTTCAGGACTGCTGGGTGTGTTTGATTTCCTGGTGAGGTAGGGGAAATCAGTGTTGGTGCTACAATCTGTTTGAATGCCCATTTTTACCTTCCATTTCTTGTTGCTTGGCCTATGGTACACAGCAGTTTTCCTGAGCCCTAGTATACCTCTGGTGCCTGGATGGGCCACGCTGAGAAGGCTACACTCAGGCCAGGCTGCAAGAAATAGGGCAGACAATCCCCCAAACTGGTGTGTGTTCTAGAATTAGATTCCCCAAGCCAGTAACAAAAGAGCTTCTGCAGTATCACACTGGTAGCCAATCACAGTTCCCTTTAGGCATTCCAGCCCTTGGCACCCATCCAGACAACCAAGTCTAGTATAGTCAGGAGTTAGAGGAAAATCCTATACTCTAAAATTCTACCAATCCCAAAGGATTGGACACTTACCCTCAGGTCAATATGAATCTCCGGTCTTACCCAAATACAGCCAATCCTTAACTAAATCTAAGATTTATTATTAAAAGGAAAAAGAGAGAAGAGCGTTTTTAAATGGTTTAAGGAATCTTGTACATACGAGCGATTGCAAAGTCCTTATATTGTATTTGTTGCAGTGATGGAATAAACTGTTAACTTGCAAGAGTCTCTCTGGAATCACTCCAACAAATTGGGGGGAGAGGGGGGAGGAGATCAGTCCTTGTATAGAGCTTCCTTGTTAGAAATCCAGTCCAGAGAAATGAAACAGGAAATGAAGATGTCTCCGGTGTGTCTTTATATCCTCTGCCATGTGGATAGAATTGTACTGTCCCAAACAAAGCTCACAGCTCCTGTTTGTGGAAAGTTACTGGCCCAAGATGGAGTCCAGGGTCACATGAGCATATCACATGGCCATTCATGGTTTGCTGACTCATAGGGGTTAGCCATTGGTCCCCTCCATGTCTGAGGCATCCTCAGGGAGAGCTGTCTGGGTCGAATGTGTTTCTTCTATGGCCCATAGTTAGAGTGAAGTGTCTAGCCTTGATGTAAATCTATTTGTGGGGCATCACCCAGGAACAAATAATTTGAGATACAAATATGTAGCCAGTGTTCATAACTTCAGATACAAAGATGATACATGGATTTAACTAGGATAATCCTATTTGATTGTAACTTTTCCATTTACCCCTTACGTGATGCACTTTATATAAGAGTTGATGGTTTGTATAACAGAGGTAGCAGCAATGATACAAATGGTCATTTTCAGACATAAAGCATCACATCCACCATCTGCTGTGTCACTATTGCTCAGGTTATTCTTGACTATTTTATATGGTAAAATGCCATTGCAGTAGCCATTTATGAGCAGAACGTGTCATTCCTCTTTTCTTTAGCTGCTTAATGAAGCCTCTGTGTTCCTGCTCAACATAGTATCTATGTGCTGTACATCCCAGCCTGACTTCCTTGTACAGACACTCCCCGGGTTACACAAGACCTGATTTACACAAATTCACACTTATGGATAAAGTTCCGTAAGCTAGAAATAAGAGTGGTGTGGGGGTTGTTTGTTGCATAACATTCGGGTATAGATTTCTGACTTATGCAAAATTCGAGTTACGCAAGGCTTTCCGAAACAGAACAATTGTGCAAGTCGGGGAGCATCTGTAGGCCATTTATTATTGGATTGTTAAACTCCTGTTGAGAAACATTATGGTCAAAATGTTAAATGCTTTTGCACAAGCCCACCATAGGCACACAAAGTCCTGATGTGTGTGCACACCTGCAACCCTGATTTTGTACACACCTGTGACCCTGTCTTGTCCGCATTAGACATGTGTGTAAAAGTGCAAACATACTTAGGGAGTCCCTTGCACTGTAACTGTGACAAAACAACGTTCAGTTTAAGCTGCAAAATCGGGGTTTATCTCTGTTCAGCAGAGCACTTTGCACGTCCTTGACTTTAAGGCATGGGCTTGAGTCCCAGAACTCAATAGGACTTTAGCACTTGCTTAACTCTAGGTATGTTCTTTAAGTCCCATTGAATTCTAGGACAAAGGCCAGACCTTAAAGTTAAGCATGTGCTGAAGTGCTCTGCTGAAATGGGACCTTAGAGAAAGCAGTCATTTGTGGGTTTTTTTGTTTTTTTTTTCTGTACAATTAACAGCTTCAGAGTTCCAGTTTACCGTTAGGACAGTGTTGCTCTACAATGTGTGATAGAAGAATTATTTTCAACTCAACCACCTCCCAGAAATTATGAGAATAAATTTGGAGATATTACTGGGAATATCGGAGATCTAGCTATAGTTGATATGTTAGTTATACTTGTACAGCACCTGGCCCAATGGGGCTCTGATGTGGCTGGCCTCTAGGTGCTAACCTATGATAAATACTAAATAACATTTAAACTGTTGTATCAATTAAACATCTTGACTAAAACCCTTTTTGAAAGGAATTTCTCAGGATAGCACAATTTTGGAAGCATCATCTATTCATCAAAATTATGGGATGGGTGATATCACTGTCTGTGATTGACTCAACTTAATGGTATATCTCTCAGCCTGACACCAAATGAAAACATTTGAAAAGCAAGAGTAGAGTATGAGGTAAAACCACTGCCCTCCCTTTCTACCTTGCAAGTGTTTGTTCCTTTGGTTTGTATGCAAAACGTCTGTTTGATCTCACTGCCACACAATAGTTTTCCCTTCAGGATAGCTTCATCTAAATGCCATTTAACTTAATTTGAATTGTCATGTCTGTCTCTGTTAGTGCTCTGTTGCTACCCAGAACAGAAATATGTGTTGAACAAAGAAATTCATTTTTTTTAAAAAAGGTGGCAGGGAGAAATCCTAGTCTACCAATGTCCCTCTTTATTGCTCAGACCACCTCCACTTCTGAGATTGAGGGACATACTGCACCTGCATTTAGATTTGATGCTGCCCTAAATGCTTTCAGTGATGTCCAGAGCCACAAGATTGCTCAAGTGAGAGCAGGGAGCAGATAGCAGAACTTACTTATCAACTGAAGTCAAGCTGTTTTAGAAGCAAATGAAGTGGGTCTTCTAGCTGCTGCTGCTTCCTCAAAAGCAAAAACACAAAAGGATGCAGCACAGATGAAAAATAAATAAATAAACCCAAGGAGGATGCCACAAACTGAATTTTATATATTTTCCCATGCATCAGCATAAATGAGCAGAATTTAGCTCTCTACTTATGTGTTGTGTATATTTTTTTAAAAGGAAATTGTTGTTAGGTCTGATTCAATCTGATACAAGATTCATATAAAACACCTCTAACGGCACTTGCCTTTGTTTTTCCCTAATCTATTTTTTGCAACACAAAGCAAGGATTCACTTCCAAACCTCTCATTTCCTGTGTTCATGGCCACCTACTAGCGAAAGCTGATGGCCAACTGAGATTTTTATGATGAACTGCATGCTATTGATTTTCTGCCTGATCCGAAGCCCATTAAAGTCAATGGAAAGACTCCTTTTGACCTCAGTGGGCTTTGGATCAGCCCCTTTGCCCACAACCTTCTCCCCTCCCCTCCACGACCCTGTCCTATTACCATGCTCTCGCTCCTGCAATTTGTTGGACAGTTAATTATCTCTTGTATACCTTCAGATAGCCAGGGACATAAAGCAGCTGCACGAATGGGTGTTCTGTCATCTTCCCTTAATATTCTGTCCGCACATTGGAAGCATGTACAGGCAGCCCCTTTCCCAAAGCTATACTTCAGTACAGGTTTCTGACTGGGCTTTGAGAGCACCTCGAATGCTCTGTGCAGCTCTGTAGGAAAAGGGTATTTGACTTTTATCTCCATATTTTTGGGGTATCATTTTAACTGACCAGGTTGCTCCAGCAGTTGAATCTCTGCCATCTGGTATTGTCATGGGAATTAATTTTTGGATACTATTTAAAATGAGTTGTTTTTTTTTGTTTTTTTGTTCAGAGACAACAGCTGGCACTACTGTACTTTCATGGCAAGTGAACAGCGTAGTTCATATGTGACTCTGAGACAAGACAAAGGCTAGAGTCACAAGACTTAACTACTGTGTGTCTGACTAAAGCTATAGCTAATATAGAAACCAAATGTGTGGTTTGTTTGTTTTTTTTTTGTTTTTGTTTTTTCCCCTGAATTGGATGAAGTTAAGCTGCTTGGGGACTAAATTATGAGGCATATTTAGAGTACTGCTTAATGGCCCAACTGAGCTCTCATTTCCATTGAACATACACATAATAGTTCCTATCCCAAAGAGCTTACACTCTAAAAGACTAAACAGGGTGAGGTGAGGGGCAAGGATGTATTATCCCCATTTTACAACTGCGGCATGAAGAAAGAGGCTTGTCTTCACTGAAGGGTTAGCTCAAGTTATGTACACTCGAGTTAATATCTCTTGAATTAGCCTGGCTTGAATGAGCGCTGTCACCCTGCAACACAGTACTTGAGCTGCATGGAGTATTTGGATTAGCAGCGCCGAGCAGCTGAGTCCCCACTGCACAACTAGCTCCAGCCTGAGCAGCACCCTTACAAAATTTGAGAGGTCAGTTAGATTGAGTTTAAAGCACCACTTCGGTGGAGCTAGAGAGGTGTGTGTGCATGGGAGTTGGGTTAAGGGCTCCACTCAAGTTCTACCTTGAGCTAACACAGCCGTGAAGACCAACCCTATGTGACTTGGCCCAGGCCATACAGGAAGTCTGTGGCGGAGCCAAGATTTGAACCCAACTCTCCTGCGGATGATAGGCTGGCAGGTCTATCCTCCCCTCCTACATACAGGGGAAGCTAGAAATTACTACAGAAATCTAAAGTCCATTGCTTGGACAGCAATCCAACTCCTGGCAGGCTTATCAATCTGCCCATAAAGAATCAAAGACTTTACTTGTATTGGCTTAATGTTTAATGGCAGTAACTAACACCTCTAATGTATTGTCCAACAGGGTTCTCTCTTCTGCTGTAATAATGGTAATGACAATTTTCTTGTTCTTTTTAAAGATTTGTACACAAGCAAGAGTGTATTTTCCTGTGTTAAAGACTATCAAACACCATTACTCCAAACCATCTATTTTATCACAAAATGAATACACCCGACACTGCTGTATTGTTACAATCACGTAGTCTGCCTATGCATAGAAGATACTGTTTGACTTTCAGGCGGTAACTGTCACATGGCAGTGTTCCATGGACTGATCAGGGAAGCATTAAAAGGATGCAGGCAGAAAAATTCTGTTGGTTTAGGGGGAAGGCTTGGCTCTTGTGCCACAAGTAGTATCTGACAGTCATGGTTGGAGGCAGTGAGCTGCTTTGGTATCTTCTACGCTGGCTGAACCCCAGCAGGAAATGCAAGAGAGAAGATTTTATGAAACTACAATACAACAGTAGTTCTACTGTCTTCAGAAGAAACTCCCCCTCCATTTTGTATTTTCTCAAAGGCCTGTTAAAAAATAAGTCGCATCTAGCTGCCTTTTTCTAATCTGCAACCCCCAGAATCTTAGACAAGTCTTATTAAAAACTTTCCTGCGGGGTAGTGATTAGACCCACGCTAGGAGTTTGTGTGTCTTTGTCCCCCTCTCCTGGCTTGTCTACATAGCAAGTTAATGAATCTTCTTCTGTTGCACACAGAGGAGTAAGCTCTTTCGCTCATGCAATCGAGGCTCATGCTTTCAGTACTGAAGGTCTGGGGTTCAGCCCAAATGGGGTCAGTTAGGGTAGGTCAAGGCTTAAAATGATGTAGCAGCACAGCTGTGCTGTTGTAGTGTTGCAGTGTCTTCACTGAAATGCTGACTTGAGAGCTTCTCTTATTGATGTAGTTAACCCATCTCTGTGAGAGGCAGTAGCTATATCAATGGGAGAAGCCCTCCCATTGACATTGAGCTGTCTATGCTGGGGGGTAGGCGAGTATAACTGTGTCATGCAGGGGTGTGGATTATTCATGCCCCTGAGTGACTTAGTTATACCAATGTAAGTTTGTAGTAGACTTGGCTGTACGCACCAAGGTCTCATACAGCTTCACTAATGCTTTGCCTGACAGCACTAATGGGCAAGTACCAGATATCCAGCATTGCCAGCTCTGGTGACCTCTCACCAGTCCTACAGTTTGGCTTGAGCTGGTGTCATTCTCCTGTTGGTGTGACAAGCTCCAGCCCCATCCTGAATTTCAGCCCTGCCTGGGGGAGGAAACTTCCTTTGACTGGCTGCCTTCCCTGTTTCTCCCCTCAGGGTGAAGAGCAGCCAATCAGCTGCTTCACAAAGAAACCAGACATCTACCTCTACCCAACCGTGCCCCCCCCCAATGCTTTTCCTCAGCAGCCCTGCCTCACTGGTGAGAAAGAGAAGCCCAGCAACTCAGAGCAGTTCCTCCTTCTCCCCTCCTTGTAAGTAATGGGACTGCTCCTCTCCCCTTTGCTCTCTATGCCCCCAGCCTGGAAAGGAGAGAGGAGATGCTGCTGCATCCCCCCCCCCAGGCCTTGGAGAGGAGGTGAAGAACCCCAGGAGCTGCAGACACAGCATAGGTAAGGCTGGCGGGGCAGAATTGGGCAGGGGGTTGGGTGGGTGGTGCCAAAATCACATTAATAAATTTGGGAGTGTGAGTGCACGCACACACACACACACACACAAGATGGGGATATCAAGAATCAACAAAGAGCAAATGCCTTCCTTCCCCCACCCCTCTTTTCTACAGCCAGGTATCTTGTACATGGCACAGATTCCCTTTAATCACTTCTGGTGCTTTTCATAGTCAGCATGTTGCCTGATTATATTTTCCCTCTCTCGTCTCATTACTTAACACATTGCTGCACTAAACTCTATGGATCTTCACTTTAGAACAAGCCTGACACTACATAATCTTTGTTGTCACCTCCCTTTCCATGCCAGAAGCAATTGTGGCCATGCTTGAGATTGTATGTGCAGGGTAATAAAAAAAAAAAAAGGGATCCTGTTTCACTCCCCTTCCTTGTATCACTTCACTACTGCTCATATTCTACTTCCTGCTCCCTCTGTTTCCTATCCTGAAGAACTTTAAATCCATATGACTGCCTGGCTTTGATGCCGGGCTGACTGATTTAGTTTATGCATTATATTGAGCTACTACCATCTTGTTCCGCTCTTGTACCTATTTGAGCAGATGTAAAAGTAGCTGGTTTTGAAGACTGAATCTACTGGACAGTCCAGTTGGCTTAAAATGGGGAACATTCTAGTGATACGGGGAAACGGGCCATAGGAAGTGTGTTCTAAAATGTTGGACTCCCTTTTTTTATGAACCCTGTCTGTTGTCATTGGACTTGGGTCTGAGCTCCAGAATTCAGTTTGGAATGTGGATCCAAACTTCTCTTTTTAAAAATTGGGGTACTTTTTGGTGTCAGGATTTTGGTTAGCTCCATTATCAAAAAGGGACCCATTTTTAGGTCTCTTATTCAGGATTGAATCTGATCTTCCCATGTGTCCAAGCAGTCTGAAACTAGGGTTTGAAGGTCTGGATTGTTCAGAGCGGTTGTTAAGCTGATATTTGAGCCTTCCCAAGCAGCATGGCTGAAATCCTGTCCCTACTGAAGTCGATGAGAATTTTGTCAAGGACTCCTGTGGGACCAGGATGTCAGTGCATGTTACTGCGCTAATTTCTCTTTCCTTAATGTTGCTGAGTATAATAGCTTGACTGTGAAGCAGTGATTTTATTTTTTTGTTCTTTAATTTTATCTTCCCTACTCCTGTGAAATATGCAGCTGTTGATCCGGCATGTTGCTGGTGTTTAGAGTGGCCTTAACATCCCTCATGCTCTGTCCCTACCTCTCCACTGCTTCACAGCTCAAAAGACATTGGAGATTCAAAGAAGATGAGGTGGTAAAGGATGGCTGTCTATACAGTGCTCGCTGTTTTTTTGTCTTGGCTCCTTATGTGCATTCAAATGAAGGATCTCTCCTTGGCAGAGACATACTCAGAGGGAAATATTAGATGAAGGATTTTTCTGGCTCTTCTTACGTGCTCCCTCTCAGATGGGCCCTGTAAATCTCACCTTGCTCTTCACTGCTGTTGTTCTCATTAAGAATGATCGGCAGATTGTTAGTACTCCGGGGGAGCTTGATGTGCTATGTTCTGCATATGCCTCTCCACATTGGTGCTCTAACTCCTTGAGCGGTTATCCACAACCCTTTTTTTTTCCCCCACCCCACCCCCTTCTCCTCCTTCCATACATCAGAGGGGTAAAAGGACAGAAATGTCAACCACTAATTTCTGCACAGGAGCTGGAGAACTGCTTTTCCTTGCTAAATGTCAGGATCTGTGTCCATCCTCCGAGATTAAATAAACCTAATGAGCTTGCTGTATAGAGTAAGTGGTATTATACTTAACCCTAGGGAGATGGACATGGAGACAGGAGAAAACTTTTTGACCTCATAATCTTGTTTGCAAAGTAACTTTGTCCTCTCTGCAGCTGAAAACTGTGCATCTAGTTATTCCATGCTGACCAGCAATGTTTCCCATTTAGAACTGTGTTTAAGCATGTGCTTAAGTGCTGTCCTGACTAAATGTGCTTTCCTCAGCTGGGTGTGTACAGGATTCAGAGAGGGGGCAGTAGTGTGTAAAAGGCAGGTACACTTCATGACTCAAGTCCTTGTAAAGGAGTCTTGTCTTGTCAATGTTACTTTTGCTCCGCATCCATATTAGAACCATTGAAAATAATGGCTGTCACATTGCATACCCATGGGGATGAAATAATTAGAGCACTCAAAGTAGTGTAAGCACCAAGAGAGACTTTTCAAATGAATTCAAGGGAGCAAAGATCCAAGGCTGAAGCTGGAAAGTGTAGAGTCAATCTTCAGGAACAATAACTTGAGCAGATAAACATGTGACAGTGAGAGAGTTCATGATGGTACTTTGGTCCAATAGGCATTCACTCCAGTTACACGTTTGTAGCTGTCGTGTTTTACAAACAGTTGCCAAGCCACCATTTAGCCATATCTAAGCAAGGGCGTACTATGTACATAACGATGGAAAATATAAAAAAGGGTTTAAGAGTTTACACCATAAATCAGCTCTGAGCATATATTCTACTTTGAGTGCAGAATTTATGGTGTCACATAAGTAAGCACTTTACATTACTCCAGGCATACTCATAGGTATGTTTCCATGATTTCTGAGTAGACTACACTAATTATTTTGTGTATACAAAATAAATATTTGTACAGTATTTTGAAGATATTAGGTAGACCTGTCTGAATTATTCACTGCAAATGATATTCATTGGAAATGTTGCCCTCTTTTTTCCTGTTCTTGGTTCACAAATGATTCAATCTGCATTTCTCTGAATGCATTTGTTATTGACTGACACTATTTCGACACTGTTTTCTGCTCCCTGATTGTATTGTTCACTTTTCCCCCTGAAAAAGTTTCAGACCATACTGATGTTCTGATATGAATGCTTTTCTTTTCTTTACATGAGGTCTGCAATATCCTCAGTTCCCCTATATTATTGATTCTCTTTAGTCTGCTATTGCCTGCAAAAGTTAATGTACAGCCAAACTCTGACATTTTGGAGTTTCATTGAAGGTACAGTAGGCTGCCAGTTTCACTGGCAGCTTTGGTCTCAAGGGCAACTGAAGGTGAGCCACAGTTTACGTAATCTGCAAAATCCTTGTTATAAAGTTCAACCTGCTTAATGAGCCCCTGCAGTTTGTGTTCGCTAACACTAACTGTCGGCTCGATTTCACTTAGAGTCCCTTCTGGAGGTATTCTGAAGCTTTGATGGGAGCATTGCTATTAATCTACAATGAGTGCTGCTCTTTGCTTGATGTTAGTGGTGTTAATGTAGGAACTTGCTCTGAACTGAAGAACTTTTAAAACTACTGCTTTGTTCATTGTTTGTGGTATGAAATAATGGTCTACTGAAATCAATGAAGTAGTGCAGATTTACACCAGCTGAGGATCTGGTCCATTATGCTTGTTTAAGTTTAATTATTTCCTATGCAGTATTTGGGCAGCAGAAGATCTCTGGGTATTTAGAAAGGTTTCTCCTTTAGTACACAGTTCAAACTATGGGGAAATATTTTGTAGCTTTATTTTTTAAGAGGAAGCAAAAGCTGAATATATTATCTTGGACCATTAACCAGCATCATGTTATGTAATGTGATCAGTGAAGCTTGGTGTAATGTCAAAATGTGATACCATGTCTCAATCAGAGCACTTCAGGAGGAAAATTAGTTTCTCAAAGCTGCAGCTTCATTACAGAAGGCAGTCAAAATCAAATGGCTCCCTTCTTGTTCTCGAGGCTTAGAACAGACTCCAGTTTAACACTAAGAACACTCGGGGACTGTTTAATGCATCTGTGGCTAAAAAGAGCAATGACAATGGGGTGGTAAGGACCTTGAGACCAAACCATAGTCCCCAGATGTAGTCTAAGTACAAATGGGATGGATGCGGGAGTGAGATGGGAACCTCCACCCGTAGACTACAAAGGTGCAACTATAGAGCCACAGTTTCATAGGTTCTTTGAGCGTTCCATTCTCCCTTTTCAGGAGGCTTGAACTGACAATCTGGACACCCATGGATTCCCAGGCCAAGCCTGTCCACTGCTTGCCTGTCCTGTCTCATGACCATCCCTTTTTCCCTAATGAAGCACTGTTCTGTGGTATACCTCAGGGAACACACAATCAGCCCAGGCTCCCTACATCTTGCTTGCTCCTCCTCCCTAAAGGGGGGGGGGAGGAAGGCTTATTTTCCTTTTTGAGTTTTAAAGGTTTTCTTTGGTGCTTTTGCTATATGGCAAGCCAAGACTTTAGCAGTATGAATCCTATTCAGTTTTACATGGCTACACAGCTAAATCCCTGTTCATTCCTTTGGAAAACTACCTCTAAAAACATGACTTGCACCATGCAGATCCAAGAACGTGATACGGTAGTTAAGTCACTTTCCATTTAACCCCTATTTTTCAGGTTTCATAACTTGATGGAAAAAAATTTTTTTGTGTGCCAAGTTTCTGCACATATCTCAGTCTGAGGGCAAAATTGACTTGTTTTTTCACTTGAGAAAGTGCAGGAAGTGGGTTTCAGACACGTCTTCCTCAATCTCCCAAATGGTGGCTTATGGAATAATGACCTTCCCTTCCCCCACCAGTTCATCTGCAGTGTTCAGACCTAGAATATGTAGCATCACAGTATAGCTCTCTTCTGTTTAAGCTGGTAGTAGGCCTTATTCTCTAGTTGAACAGCCACTGTGCAGGGGATGTGCCAGTATGTTACCTAATTGTATTTTGTAGAAACTTAAAATTGTAACTGGAAGTTTCTGGTTAAAGTTGCATCAAAACTTGGGTGGGGAGGGAAAATACTATAAAGAAGAATTTTAAAAGCACAAATACATGTAGCCTTCTGACCCACCAAATCACTGGAAGGCTATTATGAGCTGGTGAAACTTTGTGGGTGGAGTTAAAACCTTGTTGAGATTGATGGGTGTGATACCCTCCAATTAACGTAACTGTAAGGACAAATTATTCGCAGTCCTCCACCTAAGACAAAAGGGTTATGTGAATGTGCCCAGGAGCTTTTGGACTGTGAGCAGGGGGGTTAGTGTCTGCCTGAAGAAATCCAAGCAGAAGCCTGTAGGTTTCTCTCAGGCTTGGGGTGCTGGCTGAAAATAAGCTTGGACTTGTAAGCTAAGAAACTACTGCTTTTCCCTTTGATTCCTCTTGCATTCAGAGAAGCTGGATGTTAGTGCAGTTGTTTATTGACCAGGAACATATCAAAACACGACTCCACCATTAATTTCTACTTCCAGCTGGAACATGTCCAGGGCCCAGAACTTTGATTAGCCCTTGGGTCAAAAAGGATAACATGGGCGTTTGGTCTATCTGCCCTTCCCAATAACACCAGCCTGTCTGACATCTTTCTCCCTGTTTGCCAGTACAGTGGTATAAATGATAGAGACCACTGAATGCTTGCTTAGTGCTTCTCATTCATAGACCTCAAGGGGCTTACCAAATGAAGGTAAGCAACATTATCCTCACTTCATGGCTGGAGAAACTGCACCTAGAGAGGCTAAATGACTTGCCCAAGGTCGCAGAAACAGTCCATGATAGAGCTGAGACTAGAATCCTACTACCAGGCATAAGCCCTAGTCAATGACCTACACTGCTCCAAAGAAACACTGTCACTATCACAACAGTCATAGAAAACTATGAACCTCCTCAATGGAGACTTTCAATAACATTCCCATGACCCATATTCAGCAACTTGAGTGGGGACAAGCCAGAGACTTGGGTGGAGTAGTGCAGGATGTCTAACTCAGTGTGGTGCAGTGGCCAAAGAGCAGCAAAGAAACCTGTTCTCACTACTGAGCATGGCACAGATTTCTCTGCCCTATACAGAATCCTCTCTGTACAGATACTTAATAAGCACGCCGCTCTGAACATTGACACTTTGGCTTGTTCACAGTGCAGAGCAGACTTCAGGATTGAGCCCCTGGACCTGTATGACTATGATGCATGTGTTTGCACCCTTGTATTAACTCTTTGTAGCTATGATTGTTTATCTGAGTTTAACTTCTATTCTGAGAACCTCCAGTTGCTCTAATTTGTCAGTGCCCTTGAAACTTTCCAGAAAGGGAATTGGATGATATTCTTATTTATTCTCTAATTCTGTGGGAAGTCTTGTAATTTCTAAGTGCCACACTTGCATTGGGCAGTCCTGCATAGCTCTCATTATTCTGCTCTGAACATAAGGTTCTATTAAGAATTCTGCCTTTTTATTTCACATCTTAGGAATGCAAATTAGAAAATTTTTCTAATGTTCCGGTTTCTTTGATTTGAACAGAAACAAACGTTCAAGCTGTATAAGCTATGACCTTATTCTAGCTCTGCATACTTGAAAAACTGTTTGAATCACTTGAATTATTTTTCCTTGGGACCAAATTTTTTTCACTTGCTTTTTCTTGATAATAGTGAGGCCATAAATATAGTTTTCATGCATGCCTCAGAACCGCCTCAAAGGTAATCAAGAGAAACATAACGAAGGCGTCATGCTACATACACTATATGAAGCAAACTTATGCCTAGCCTGGGATAACATTGCTGCATTAAGGGCATTTGTTCCTTTAAATTTTCCTTGCTTTTCTCCCACTTTCCCCATTAAGCATTTCTGTTTAGGGCTCTACTGCTTTAGGCAGCATTTCCTCTGAAAGTAGCAAGGTGTTAATTGCAGAGAAGCCAAATTGTCCAGCTTTCCTCACTTATCTCAGCTAATTCTTGCTGGGTATATTGTGCAAATGCTGCAGCTGCCAGCTGTCCAATCAATGTGAAATACTTTGATACATCATTCATATGTCCAGTGCTATGCTTGGTGGCATGTGGCAGGAAGAGATTGACTTTGCCTGTATCCATCAGGGTCTCAGTGAGTATATCAAAGTGACAAGAGACCCTATATGCAGATGGATCCCTATCAAAGGTGGTCTACATAGACACATGTCCATCTGTAATAAGCTTACAGACTCAGACTGAAATGTAGGCACAGTCCTAGCTGAGTAGCAGGTGGTCAGATTTTTACCTGCCTCCGTTAATTGCCTCTGGGATGTATATTCTGATAAGAGGCATTGGGGTCTCCATGCATTGTCGATATGAAATATACAATTTCCAGCATCAATAAATACATCTGTGAGCTTGAATCTCAAATTTCACTTGAGCTGGTTGAGAATTTTTTTTAATTTCAAAACTTCAATGAAGCTTCAAGTGATAGAGTTTTGCTAATGAAAAGTAGAGCTGATTTGAAGAACATTGTGCATAATTGTTCATCAACATTTTTTCCCCACTCTTTTTGGAAAAATTTCATCACTAACAAAATGTCAAAACGTGAAACATTTCTTCCATCTCTATCTCTGATTTGAGAAATGGGAAGAATATTTTAGGAAAATGTGAAAGGTTTTCTTTACTTTTTTCATTTAAAAGAAATCCACACATTTTCATTGACATTTCAAATGTCTACAGACAGACACTTGGTGACATTTTCTTTCCAGCTGTAGAAATGCTTGAATTTTTCCAAATATCAACAGATTTCAACAACCAAAAGCAATGGAAAAAGTCAATAGAATTTTTTCATTTTTTTGACTAAGTGCTACTTTCCACTGTCAAATGTGACTGCTTGAAACTTCACAAAAGCTACCAGAAAAGGGATGCAGTAATCAAAAAGTACACTTTAAATTCAAGCAAATAACTCTGTGGTATTTTTCCCAGTGCTGACCTAGGATTTTATTGACTGCAGAGTCTATAGGGAAATTCTGATTTGGGTTCCAGATAAGCAATTTGTAAAGAGGACACACACAAGAATGTATTCAGAGTAGCAGCCGTGTTAGTCTGTATTCGCAAAAAGAAAAGAAGTACTTGTGGCACCTTAGAGACTAACAAATTTATTAGAGCATAAGCTTTCGTGAGCTACAGCTCACAAATGCATCCGATGAACTGAGCTGTAGCTCACGAAACCTTATGCTCTAATAAATTTGTTAGTCTCTAAGGTGCCACAAGTACTCCTTTTCTTTTTACAAGAATGTATGTTTACAATTGATTTTCCTGAAGCTAATATATAAAGCAGCAGAGATTAAACACTGGAGTATTGCATGACCCCATGAAGGATTTTGGGAGTGGGTATTTATTTCCTTTTTTTTAACTCATTCATGTTTGTTTACCTCAATCCTTCCCTCATTTGACATCAAGAAGACACTAGGACTTATGACTGCCTCTGTAGATACACCTAATTGAGTTGATGAGTAGAAAGTTGAAAATGCACCAGTTAATTACATGGGAGCAAGTCATGAAGGAACATAAATGGCCCACCTTGATTATCACTACAAAAGGTTCCCCCCTCACCCCCCGCTGGTAATAGCTTGCCTTAAGTGAACACTCGGGTTAGAGTGTGTATGGTAACACCCATTGTTTCATGTTCTCTATGTATATAAATCTCCCCACTGTATTTTCCACTAAATGCATCCAATGAAGTGAGCTGTAGTTCACAAAAGCTTATGCTCAGATAAATTTGTTAGTCTCTAAGGTGCCACAAGTACTCCTTTTCTTTTTGCAAATACAGACTAACACGGCTGCTACTCTGAAACCTATAAATTGTTTTGTGTCTCTAATGATGATCAGATTACTGGTTTTTGTATTTTAGGATTTTTGAGTGCATTCTAGTTTCTTGGTTTCACGTAAATCTAGCAAAAGAGATTTCAGATGAAAAATCCTGTTCTCAGTTTAATACCATGTTTACAGTAGCTGTGAAGGCTTTAGGAAGTGTAGGGGGATGGGAAATCACTTGGGAGGTGGAAGTTCATAAATCTGAAGACACTTCACTGTCATCCAGTCTAGGAAGGATCTTTTTAATAATTTGCTGTCAATTCCATCTATAGTGAGTTGATTTACTTAAATTCACTGACACTTTCTCTGTCTGTATTGTAATGCATTCTATAAATATTTAAGGATAAGAGATAATGAATAGTGTTGTCTAAAAATTCCATCCCATGACCGAGCCCAATGTAGCAAACCCTTACTTTCCCCATGTAATCCTTATTAATGAGTAGTTCCACAGAAATGAATGCATTACTCATGTGAGTAAGAACTACTTGCCTGTGTAAAGTTTTGTAGGATCAGACTCAGAATTAATACTGTGCGATGGAATTGCACATCGTGGGTAAAATCTTGACCTCCCTGCAGTCAATGGCAAAACTCCCATTGACTTCAATGGAGCCTGGATTTTGCCCCCTATGAATTATGGGCCTCATCTGAAGCGTGATGAAATCCAATGGAAAGACTTCCGTTGATTTCAATACTCTGTTTCAATAGGGCCAGGATTTGTCCCAGAGTTTCTAAACCTCACCACTTTCTCACTAAAGACCAACATCCCTTTCCTGGGAGGTGATATGAAGCACTGAGTTACAAAAGGAATAGGAAAGGGGTAGTTTACCATACATTTCATTTCTGGACTCTACTTAGCCAAACGATCCAAGGTAAAATGGCTACCTGTGTGTAATAGGATCCCAAACACATTAAAAATCACAAACCATTAAGTGCCCTGGCTGAGTTCTGAAAACACTTGGAATTTTGAAATTCTGCTTTTGTAATGGAATATAAAGCCATCACAAAGCAGAAGCAATTGAAGAGTCTGACCATATGCCCACGGCTGATTGTAAAGAGAAGGTAGTCTAAAGGAGAGGCAGCTGCAGCAGTTGGAAAGGAGAGACGCTGAAGATGATGTGCTTGTTCAAACTACATGTAATAAAAAGCACAATAATTATGAAATGCATCAGAAGAAAAGTGCATTGTAAAAGCATTAAAAAAATCATTGCCTACATATCTGATTTTTTTTCCTCCCGGTTTCACCAGTTTTACTTTAATAAAAAAAAAAATTCTGTAGTTCACTCTAATTCCAGTAATGCTATGTATGGGTTGTTGACACTTATACTGAAAGTGCCATATGTTTACTGGAATTGCCAATTGGTTTTATAGGTGCAGATGCTGACTGTTCTGAATGACTTTGTGTAACTCATTAAAGTTATAAAGTAGAGTTTGTAAGACTGATTTAGGGTTAGATTGTACCAACCTACTCTAAAGATAGTCAAAAGCTCCCCAACCACAAGTACCCCCTAGACAGCAGTCAGGTAAATTCTCTGTATTGATATTCTTCCAAGCACAGGGAATGCTCCCTTCTAGCTCACTCAGGAGTGGAAGACTGCCAGAAGAGAGAAGTCAGAGCCTTGCCCAACCCCTGTGCCCAATTGCCAGCAGAACTGGCTGAGTGCACAGCAAGGAGTATACTGCATCCCATCAAGGGTTGCAGCAATGGACATGATACAGGGGAGATTTTGTATCCTACAGGGCTGGGAACTGCCCACTCTCAAAGCAGCCCAATATTTATAACTTAAGTAATTTCGAGTTGAATTGGCAGCCATGTCATAGCATTATCCTTGTGCTGTAGCTGGGCATGTCTTGGATGTTGCTCTCTGCTCCATTCCAGGAGACTGAGAAACAAAATAAGACTTCTGCTGTACTGTCTATTTTACATGAGTGTTTAGACAGACATTTGATATCAAAGAAATTTGTCATCCTACATTGGAACTCCTTGTGATTTAACAGCACAATTCAAATCGTGACTTTTATTCCTAATGGCACTTCCCCCAACTATTCAATAAGAGCTCTGCCGTATTGTGGAGTCAACTGCACAGCTAAACATGCTGCAGCCCAAACACAACCAGCAGCATTTACTTTTGAAAGTACAATATCAATGATCCCAGCAGTAGTTCTTTGTAGGGAGGGATGCTGGACTTTTATCTTGTCGCATGCTGTGCCACAATGCTAATAGTTCTTTTGGGGTTTGCTGCTGAAGCCAGGGTGGCACTGTAAATGAAGCCACATGTAAACTACACATCAAAAAGAACAAATTCAACCCACTGTGTGCCAAGGGAATGTTAAGTCAAAAATGCTGCTTCTCATGCCAGAGGCCCGATGCTACTGCCTTTTTTTCTTTCCACTGAAGTCAAAGGGGGGTGTGGGTTTGCCTGTGTGAAATGCGCACATTAGCAGTAAATGTGGTAGATGCATTAGTTCAAGCAAGACCTGGGTGGTCTCTCTCTCTCTTCCCCGCTCCAAGATAGTTATTGGTACATGAATGCTGCACTCTAATTTCTCATCACAGAAAGTCTAACCCTTTATATACTGTTTGTTTGTGTTTCTTCATCTCTCTTGGGCAAGAACTGTCTTTGTTCTGTACAGCACGTCACAGAGGTGGGGTCCTGGTCATCATGAGGGCATCAGGGTGCTATGGTAACACAAATAATAAAATTGTAACATAACAAATAACGGTGTGATAGGGCTGAGGTACATGTATCCTTCCAAAGAGTAAGCGCCAACACGCTGAGAACTTCCTCTGCTTCAAAAGATCCAGCTCGATGGCCATGTGCAGGAGGACACTATATATCTAATGACCAACAACAATCTAGGAGAGGGAGTGATTGAGTATTTTATCAAGTTTCAGAAGAATATGCAAGAGGCTACAAACTGTGCCATTGACATTCAGCTCTTTGCCTTGGCACTGTGGACTGTGCCGTCTTCTGCATATGCTTGTGGCTGGGTGAAATGAGGACCTGAATGGAGAGCAGCTGGCTCAAAATCAAGCCAGGCTAAATAGATAGGAGTTGGATAACAGAGGGGAGCATTTTGAAGTAATGGAAAATAAAAACCTGACCTCCCCCTCCGTCCAGGGCATCTGTCCAGTGTTTGTCAAGATGATGTGGTCTTGGGGTCATGCTGCACTCACCCCAGGCCCTGGATGCCCAGGCAGCAGCTGTAGTCAGAGCACTACAAGAATTTGTTTGAATTTAAGTATATTTGCACAGCATTTATGCTCCTTTAGTGTTCACTGTTTGCAGCTAACTAGAAAGGGCCTGGATGTGGGCTGCTCAGGGCAGCAGGGAGGTATATGGTGCTCCTTTACTCCCATGCACCAGCTACCCTCATTGAGGGAAGAAGCCTCCACAAGAGCAGTTACTATCCCTGTTTTTTGGAGCTGGGTGGCAAGTGGATGGTGCTTTGGCTCATATCCCTTCCCCATGGCACCAGCATGCTGACAAACATACCCTACGCCTGGCCCAGCTTATGTGTAGAGAACATTTCTCCCCGAACAGGGGAGGAAGCCAGGAGACAGATTGCAACTCTGTCCTCACAATCTGCTTCCCAGGCTACTCCTGAGACCACACAATAGCTTGCTACTGCCCCTTGCTCGAGTCGTGGGAGAAAGTCTAAGGGCATATTTGCACAGTCTATTTCAGATTCACAGCCTTAGGTACTCAACCCAGCATCTTGGGGTACGTCTTCATTTCATTTTAAAACCCAGGGCTGCAAGCCTTGGTCTCAAAACAGCAGTGTGGGTGTTTCAGCCTGGGCTCTGAGCCTGAGCATCTACACAGCTTAGTAAGCCAGTGGCTGTAGACACAGGCTCTGAGATTTTCAGCCGTGGGTCTTAAAACACAGTGTAGACATATCCTTAGATGCCTGGTCATGCACTCAAGGGTCAGAAACATGCCATGTGATCATGTGCTCAATCACTGTTCAAACATTTGATGTGTGAATACAGAACCCCGAAAGCAGTATTTGCAGCAACCAGTTCAAAAGCAACCCATTAGCTGCAATATGTTTACATAAAACACCCTTTGCACAAACTTGAACACCACACAAATCTGTGCAAATGGATGATAAGTTTAAGGACAATTCATAAACAGAGGTAAGAGCTATATTAACAAATGGTACAGCATGCAGTGGCCTACCTGCTAATTCACATGAGCTGAGGAAACACATTTGGTTCCTGTTCTGTTCAGTGTCCTTTGCAAGGCTCTGGTACTTCATCTCTCCAGGATTTGGAACAGTAGCTGTGACCAGCAGGAGCAGAATCTTACTTCCTAAGAAAAGCTGACTGAGCTTCTCCTATCTATTTCTGGATCCCTTATACTGGTTGTGCAGGGGATGCACAACTCCAAGCTGCAAAGCCCAAAGCTTGTTTCTGTCCAATTGGGCACTTTCCATCACTGAGGGTCATTAAGTGCAATGAGGTACTTTTCCCCAATGAAACTGGCGTGTTGCTAAAATGGGAGCAGGCCTTGTGCCATCCTACATCCAAACAGATGTGTTTGCATGTAGGCAAGCAAAGGCCATATATGAGCATCAGGCATGAAGGCTAGACTGAAATCTAATTGGATATAAATAGTCATGATATCTATAAGATCAGCATAAATTAAACCACGGTGCAACTTGCTTTCAACCCAGGGTATTTTTGTTTGCTCACTCCTCCAAATTAACACACAGTTTTCTAGTCAAACTTCAGTAAGTGCCACATTCTTACAAAGCACGGGAGCCTGAGCCAAAAAAGGTGAGTGTGTATATATTGTATTTGCAGACCCACATGAAGGACACTCACACCTGGCAGTGACAAAATCCCCAACGTCAGCATCCCCATCTGATGTGCTGAACTTCTTACAGGCTATCAAAGCAGATATCCCTCAAGCTATTTATTTGCAATAAGATAATGAGCCATGGCAAGTCTATAACCCAAGCTGACACAGTTATGCTTGGGCTCTGTCTATAAATATCCATCAATGACTTATTGGCAGCCAATCCTCAGGAAAACGGTGATACCCTCAAGACAGTGTGCCCTTGTTGTCTGTCTCTCTCCAGCAAACAAACTGTCAAAAGACTAACGTTAAGAGCTGTGTAGTGCTAACAGGAACTAAAGATGTAGCAGGTAGTGCCACCTGTGCCCATCAAATCCTGGTCAAAGTGATCTGATGGGCAGTCGTGAAGAAGAAAATCTCATCTGACCAGTGAGTCAGTGTGGGGAGGGGATCAGAAACTGACTCAATTATAAAGCTTGTCATGGGTTCCTTCTGGTGGTAGTGGATAACTTTTTAGTTTCCTATGTCAGTAACTCTGCCAACATGAGAGGTACAACTAAGTCTTCTAGTCACTTTCCACCCTGGCAAGTGCCTGAGGTTGCTTTGGATGTAGTGCTCTTGGTCCCCAGGAAACCCTTCTGCATCATTTGGTTCAGTAAAGAAGCTAAAAGCAAAGCAGCTTTGATGGGATCCAGGGTCTGATCTAGCTTTTCTCTGGCAAAAGAAGATTGATGTGATGTGCGGCCTTGAGAAAAAGACATGTGCAAGCCTGGGGAGTGTGAAGATTCTGTGCAGGACTCTTGGGGGGGGGGGGAATTTAAAACTCTATTTCTGTGCTGTAGCTCTCTTGACTTCAGTGGGCCAGGATTTAGAACAGAGAGATTCTCATAACTACAGACAATGTACGTCTTGTGCACAGGGCACCTACTTGTGCCATCCTAAACTTCTAGGATGTTTTTCTATCCTTAGGGCATTGCACTGGATTCTCCTCTCCTAAAAAATCAAGGGCTTCTGCTTTTCCTTGAAATTGAATAATCATTGAAAATAATACTTAAAGTTAAATTAACGGGAGGAGGGAAACAAATGATCATGATTCAAAGTGAGTTTTGTGAACTCCCAAAAACATTTGCCCAGTCACAACAATGAAAGTCTGAGGCTTCCCATAGTCCAGTCGATCAGAGGGAGATTCATGATCAAGAAGAGTTCACTTCACTTCATTTATCAAGGGTACCATGTATCATTTTCACTTTATGTACTGCTTACATGTTAGTGTCACTTATTTTTGCATAACTGGAATATTGGGGAGGAAATATTAGGGATCCTGGTGGTACCATACATGTTGCGCAACAGATAACTAGAAAAGAAGTTCTCTTTCACAAGGCACAGCAGGCCAGTTCATCATCCCTCTTCCTGCTTCTCTTTTTCAGATAAATTGAAAGAGAATGCACTGCTTGCCTCCCATAGCTCTTCCCATGGCCTCTTTCATGCTATGGCAGCGCTGATGAGATAACCAAATGGAAGATGCATATTATGCTCCGTGTTATCGGAAGATGTCACAATAGAGGTGTGGTAAACTGGCAGGCTGTCCTAAATGATTCAAATCTCCAGTAAGCGGCACAACTCTCACCAACAGGAGTTGCATTATGTCCCTAGAGAGAGAATTGGGCTCCAAGTGCTCTTTCTTTTTGTCTGCCAGATATCCTGGGGCTTGAGCAAGCAGGCCTCATTTTGCAAAAGCTGCTTTTTAAAAAAAAACAAAAACCAACAAACAGCAGTTGGGTGCAAAAACATGGAATTTCACTTCTGAACCTAGTGAAATTTGATTATTCATTGGTTTCTCAAGAAATAAGTTTCATCAGTTATTGACAAAAGCTCTACAATCATGTCAGGGCAGACACCCATGGAAGAAGCACAAAGCCTGAGCAATGTAACAACTTGAGCGAAAGCTCTGGAAAAACAGAGCTTGGTAAACAAATCTGAAATTAGATGCATTTCTTAAAAAAATCTGACAATAGTGTGGCAATTTTTTTTAAAAAATCCAGTGCCAAATCACAGACCGTGGCAGACAGATGGAGTATATGCAAAAAGGTCAGAGCTCTGTATCTGGTTCCGGTGAGGGCTCTACCCCTTTGAGGGATGAGCCCTTCCTGTATATACAGTGGGCCAAAGATATGATATGTCACTAATTGACACCAGCTCTGGATCTTGCTCCAAGTCTCTGCGTAGTGCTGTGTCAGAAGAAGACCTTTCATTACACGTGTGTATGCAGGTGGGGTTGTCTTTTATAGCAAAAGTCAACAAATCTGAATCCCAACTGCTGAGAAGAAGTTGAACTTAAACCTTAGGTCCAAATAATCCTCTTGTGAATAAACAGTTCAGTGAGTGAAAATATGCTCCAAAATATGGCGACAAACCACATCACTATGACTCCCTCATTTCTAGGTCTATCTGTCATGAGCAATAACAAGTTGGTTTGTTTTCATTTAAGAGGAAAAGTCCAAAAAAGGAAACAGCAGTGATTCCCAATAGTAAATCCGGTAAAAACAGCTACCTTTGAATCTCCTGGACACCTGAACCACAGAAGAGTACAAATAGCTGTAGATGAGTTGGAAACGCAGTTTAATCATATGAACCTGTTAAACTTAGAGCCTAGCCTAGCCCAGAGCCTGGTTTAAAGATAACAATGGTATGTTTAACATCAGACCTTGAAAAATGTTTGAATATTTCAGACTTGGCTCCTCCAAGGACGACTTGAGCCTGGGAAGCTTTAGACAAAGGGCTGGGTCTTCATTTGGTGTGAATCAGCATAGCTCAATTGACTCCAGTGGAGCTACACTGATTTACACCAGCTGAGGATCTGGTCTGAAGTGTCTAAACCCTGCAGAGCTGCTGAGCCAAGAACTCCTGCTGCGAAGTACCAATGTATTTTGCATTAATGGTTAATGTAAGAGAATCTGGATTCCCAATGGCATGGGAAAACCTTTTCCAAAAGTCTTAACTCTCCATATTTTAGTGGAACAAATACATTAAATCCTACTGTAAATGGGTATGTTGGGTGCTTACTGTTGGAAGGCGGGCTAATCACCTTTGGGTACGGTCCTTTAGTGTATCATTCTCGAGTACAGAATGTAATGTTTCTTTGATATTACAAGTCCCTATGGCACAGCAAATCATGGAGTGCTCTCTCCTAACAAGAGTTTCACAACTTGTAACTCCAAATAAATACGGATTCTAAATAGCATGTGTCAGGGTTTTCAAGTATTCAAATTTGCAAAGCCAGGAGTGTAAAAGTGTGCTGGGCTCTTAATGTCATGAAACCCTTCCACTGGTACTGTGTTTTTCAGATAACTCACAGAGGTGTCCTTACAGATTTACCAATTTAAGGAAGGAAGCCATTGCAGAATCAGGGATTGCATTAAACGGTTTGTTGTATTGTTTGTCCTTGCAGTAGTTTAGTTTGTTCCCACAGCTATCCTGTTGTTGGCAGAATTGTTCTGGCACATGCACGCACTGCACTTCATTAAGCTGTTCTGGTCTATTCTGGGGGTCCTGAAGCTCCTACCCCATAGTGTGGCTGGGAATTGTAGAATGATCTCAGGAGGACCAGTGAATGGGATCATCTACAATGATTTTGTTAAACCATTGCAAACGCAGTGTGTAGACTTGGATGTTGCAAGTTTCATGTTTATGAAACATGTGGGATGGCTGTCTTCTGTGGCAGCAAGACATACTGGTATTTCTGGTTCATGACATTCCAAACAATATATGGGTCTTTGCTTCATGTGCACACATCACTTTTTTCACTGAAGCAAGGTGGTGCCTAAATAGCACCAATATTAAAGGAGTTAATGTTGCAAAAGGAAGTCTTAATTGCTAACTCCAGAGTAACAAAGGGCCAAATTCTGAAGTCCTTGTTCAGTCCCTACTCAAGTAAAACTTGCACTGAATTCAGTGCATCCCATAGAAGCCTGAGTAATTGCAACTGAGCACCAGATTCTCATTTACCCTAAGTCCCCTTTAAACAGCTAGGACACTGCTAGTTACACCCTAAAGTGGGTGTAAACATTTATAGCCCATGTAAAAGGGTCTTAGTGTAAATGAGAAATAGGTTTGGAATAAGAGTGCCAAGTTTTGGGCCAATGACTGTACAGAGCACAATTACTGTACCGAGTACTCTTCACGCTGCTGAGGGTTACTGCAGTGCATTGCTAGTTGTTAGTGATTCATTTTTGAATTCTTGTGCATGGAGTGTTATAGGAATGTATGGGCACCAAAAGCCAATAACAAGGGCAGAAGAGATTATTAAACCAATATTAAAAAGTATTTAATCTTCCATGATGCCTTTTCCCTTGTGGGAGAAGTCCTATGAAGCCTAATAGAAAACAATAACCTTTCTATTGAATGTTTTCCTATAAAGTGCAATAGAGCTGTAGCACTACTATAAAACTGGGTAGGATGGCTTAAAAAAAACTCAGTGGAAAGGATATTTCTCTAGGATTTTAAGATAATTTCAATGGAACCTTATTAAAAATTCTACAGAACCCTACAGGTTTCATCCCTACTAAATTCTATGGGGTTTTTCCATAAAGAATATTCCTGGAACAGCCTCCCTGGTCTTTGTGGCAAATGACCATTATCTCCTGATCAGACCTTAAATGAAGGGAAATAAAGCAAGCAAAATACCCCCAAAGAGGCAGGGGGTACACACAATATTGTACAGATAGGCAACCTAAAACTAAATATAAAAAGTAGATGGCACCACTCTACTGAATTGCACTTCAAAGAGCTAACTTTTTGTGAACTCTTATGCTTGTAGCAGTGATAATGAAAGTGATTAGCACAGCTTGAATAAATTCCCTGTAGGTTATCTTTTGGAAATAAAAGGTTGGAAGTTGGAACTATCCTCTCTTTGTAATGACTTTTGGATTATACTGTCTGAGCTGTATGTCTTAAATGTGTACAAAAATATTAACCCAGGAGAGCAGCTCTGGAGCTCCGTCATGTTATCTAACTTCTGGAATCCAAACCAACCTAATTTAACTTTCAACTGCTGATTTTTTTTTCATAGGTTTAAAAACACAAACAAAAACCAAAAACCATTAGTTCCTTAATCTCATGATATTGGAAGTGATATCAAGTGTAATTAGCCTCCTTCTCAGCACACTTCAGCTTCCTCTTCCTCAGCAAAAGGTTGTTGAATTCATCTGAACACAGAAAGAAAGAAATATCTTTTAAAAAGGGAGCATTCCAAAGACTAAAAGCAAGATCCTGCTCTGGCCATTCTGTACTGCTCTGGCTGTTTTGTATGGCATAGTGTCCCTAAAAGCCCCATATCCAACTCAGGGATGATTCCCTTGGGACAGGCACTGTGATAGACAGCAATAAGGCTGCCTCCTGAGGGTGTCTTCACAAACCACAGTATAGGTCGGGTGTGGGACTAAAGCATACAATGCTGAGGGGATTCCAGGCAGTGCTGCAGACCTCGGGACAGCCCTGGGGAGGCTTAGATAGGTCCCCAAAGCTGTTCTAGTTATACTGGGGGCCTTTCCAATCCCTGGAGCAGCCCACAATCAGGAGGGCACAAGGTGTCTTAAAGCTACCCTAGCCCTCCTGTCCTCCAAGGTAAAGCAGAGAATCTCACTCTATGACCTCAGTCGTATAATGAGCACTGCATGGGCATACTCCTAAACGTCCATTGAGTCCCATTGAAGTCACTGGAATTCTGTGTAGGCAAAAGGGTCAACTCCCATGCAACCTTACTGTCTTCAGTGCTCTGCCCATTTGGAGCTCATTGCAGGATCAAGGCCTTTCTATACCAATAGTTTTGTGTTTGTGTTCAATATTTTGCAAAAAGAAAAGGAGTACTTGTGGCATCTTAGAGACTAACAAATTTATTTGAGCATAAGCTTTCATGAGCTACAGCTTACTTCATCGGATGCATCTGATGAAGTAAGATGTAGCTCACGAAAGCTTATGCTCAAATAAATTTGTTAGTCTCTAAGATGCCACAAGTACTCCTTTTCTTTTTGCAAATACAGACTAACACGGCTGCTACTCTGAAACCTTTCAATATTTCTGTCTCTGATGTACACGGCTAGGGCAGTGACTAGTCTGGACTGATTGAAGATAAGTTATAGTTGCAAACAATACATATTGAAACATAAATGGAACTTCAAGCACAAATGTAAAGAAGTCTAGCTCCTTCTGAGAGCCATGTTAGTTCTGGCGAGGAAGCGGTTGTGTGCTATGTTACCTCAGCATGCTTGCACCATGTGATTGCAAAGACAGAAAGATTAATAGCTCTTCTTATTCAGAGCTCTGGTGAAAATCCTTGGTTCCATATGTTTAGTTTGTTGTCCGCATTTGATTACCTTTTTCTCTGACTATAAATGCAAGCAGACAAAAATAATTCTGCTTTTGTAACTAATTGCTGCTTTTATGGTATACAGTTTGGACTCTTACCTGCAAACCTTTATTCATGTGGGATAGTTCTGTTGTTGTCAATGGCACTACTTGTATCAATCAAGGCCTCACAGGAGAGAGGGTTTTGAGGCTTGGAGATAGAGCTGGTTGGGAATCTTTCCACTAAATATTTTTCATCAGAAAATGAGACCGAGAGAGAAACCGAGATTAACCAGGTCTCCTGGCGGTGAGGGCAATAGGTATGGGAGACCCAGGTTCAAAGCTCTGCCTCATATAGAGCAGGGCCTTAAACCTTGATCTCCCTTAACCCAGTGAGTGCCCAATCTCTGGGCTATTGGCTATTCTGAGGTAGGCCTCATTTCTTGAAAAATTTACTTTCCTCAGTGTTCTGTACAGACCTAGAACCATGTTGGCACAAAATAAATGGTAATTTTGGTGTGCTTTGTTGTGATACAACAGTTCGACAGTTGAGTTGTGTTTTGAGGGTGGGGGTGGTTTACCTTTTCTTTTTTTGTTCTTTTATTCCTGACAACAGGGCTGGGCCCTTTTGGGGGGAGCACAGTTGTGATCATTTAGTGCGGCCCTTTGGGGAAGAGGTTGCATCTATGTTGTTAGAAGTGCTTGGTAGCTATGGTGGGAGGCATGCTATAAACCAATCAAATATCTGCCTACACATAGATGCTATGAGCTGGATTGTTATTCCCTGACATGGACGCATAGACCCATTTAGACTCCCGTACAGACTAGCTGGACCTTTGTGTCTGGGGAACTGAAGAGTAGGCAGGCTACTTACCTGCTTATTCCCTCACCAGAGCAGGTGATTGGGGAGTGTGAAGAACTGTGGCTCCACCACCAGCCCCTCATGTGCTGGGCAGAGTACGTGTTCCTCAAGGGTTGGAACTTCACCACTGGCCTGTACTACTAGTAAATTGCTACCCTCCACAGAACAGCAAAGAGGAGGCAGAGAAGGAATTGCGGGTCATAAGTGAGTCTGATGTTGATTTACAGACTAGGATGGGAAATACTTGAGCCTCTTTGCTTCAACTGTCTAATTGAATATCCTCCTTATGCATCAGGAAGTCCTAGGCTCAAGGTCCGCAGGGCCTCACTGCTGCTGCTCCTGCTTACATTGAGGCTATTGGATCCACTTTTCTTCTATGTTATGGACTTTCCTATATTTCTATGTGTTGTGAGAGAGATGGAATAGAAACTGTAGAGAGAGTATTGCTTTGTAAGGGGCTTTAATGTATTTGTATTTTCTAATGGCTTTGTATGTCACTGGCAGAGCAGCCTCTTTGCTTCAAGGCCTTAAAAGAATTAGTCTTTACTAGACACCCAATGTTAAATTGATGCTATAAAAGTTAATGGGTGAGAGATTGCATCCATTTTGTTCTGGAGGAATTTATCTCATGTTGTATGTATTATGTTATTCCACAGAGCCCCTACTGGATGAACAGCAGGAAGTGGATTTGCCTCAGTTGGTTCTTGCATCCATTCCAGGGTTGGGATCTGTGAGAATGCGGCTTGCCTCTCCGCTGTCGAGTTATGGCTGTATCTCGGTTTTGCTGAGGATGGTCTTCCTTGGGCTTGTCAGGTGATTTTTCTCTTTTTTTGGGGGGCGGGGGGGCTTTCTAGCCAGGTCAGGGTCTTCCCCTTCCTGGACAAATAGAAGTTCAAATTGATAGTAAAGATACACAATCCTTCATAGCTTGGAGCACTGGCTCCACCAACAGCACCTTGCCCTCCCTGGACCAAGCAGTCTTTGTTGTGCTGTGATACAATGCTTTTCTCTGGGTCAGTGGCTTTCCTGCCTCCTCTTAGCCCCAAGGTATCAACACACGGTATTTTTGCTTATGAGTGCTCAGAAGGATCTTGATCATTCAATGCAGAGGAATTTCCACACCATCTCTCTCAATGGCACCATAGAAGGGCATGTGCCCTCCATCTTCTATGGACTTCAGCTCTGGGGCCATACTTACCCTTGGGAAACAGCAACTTCCTACAGCATGTCTTCAGATCTCATTACTGGCTCCCTCTCTAAGGGAAGTACGTTTCCCCAGGACTCACTCCCCCACCGAGGACAGGACACTCTTATACCCTGCTTTCCCCTTCCCAGCAGGCATTATCTTTGTGTGACCTGATACTTGGACTACTGTTCCATGATCTGGGAGGAAATCCAGGCACAGGTGGGTGCTGGGTCTATTTGATCCCCTTAATGGCCCAGCTCTCATCACAATCAGGTCCCAAGGACAATTAGAGACACCAAAAGTAGAACCCCGCATTCAAAACTTCAGATCTGGATACCAACTTCATATCTCTATAATGGGCAGAAACAAAACTCCCGACCCAAACTCTCCTGAATACATGGGGTTTGAAATTTAGATCTCAAAAACTAGAAAAGTCTTTTGGATATGATCCTTTTATACAGATAGTCCTGAGCTGCAAACTCAGATCTCAGCCTGGATCTGGGGTTCAAACTGAAATTTTGATTCACACCTATCAGTATGTTCACCCTCTGTTATAGCTGAACTTCACCTGTGACAATTACTGCTTTCCCCTGGGGCACTCAAAATTCCTTCAGAAGGTTATTGCATTGATTTCCTTTCTTCTAAATCCACATTCCAAGAAAAAATAAGTAATTACATAGTCCTGCATTATAGATCTAAAGTAACTTTGCAAGGTAAACAGAGGGAATATCTGAGTATACTTCATACCATTAGCACTGGAAATCTTTCTCCAAGTGTCACTTGTAGACTGGTATATACTTACAGAACCTTCTATGCATGAAACAGAACTATCTTAAGCCCCAGATGGAGTCATTCTACATAGTGGTGAGTTTTATACTATAGGAATTATACATAATCCTTTTTTACTATAGTGGCCCTGTGTTGGATGCTTGGTGATTGGAGCTATATAAGTACCTAGATCGTTAAAATAGATCTCAGCATTTTCACTACACCTCCTGGCAAAAAAATTCACCTCTGGGTTGAAATGGCAAATACCACTATACTTTCCAACAACTGCCTGTGACTTAATCATACAGCTCCCACTGGTTTTAACCACCATTGACTTTAATGGGAATTGCGCAGCTAAATCCTTGTGGATCTCTTTGGACATGAAGGTGATACAATACTGTTTCCTTTTTCTCCATTCCAGCTCTTAATAGATGCTAATGTAACATTATATCCAATTAACATTCTTTGTAACAGATTTCCTTCGCTCCCTAAAACAGCTGCTCAACAATAAAAACAACCCACTCAATAATATTTAAAGTGTGGTATTGGAAAAATAACAGCACAAAAGTACTTTCTTATTCAGCTTTATTGCCTGCATATATTCATTCATATTTGTTCACTTCAGTGATTGCTTTTTACTCGTATTAGCCCTGCATGGCAGTAACAGCTCAGAGAGAAAAGGGGCTGCATTCTATTTGTGACTGGACAGCAGCAGAATTGTTTCAAGTTGGTTACAACTGTGCAAATCTGTTGAAGGCAATGGTTATACAGGTGTCACTTGGGTTTTGAATTGAAAACCAGGGGATGTACAGGTGTGACTGAGGGTCTGCAGAACTGTTTTTAATGGTGGTGAAGGAAAGGAAGGGAAAAAAACCCCTAGCTTGATTCTCAGATCCAGAGAGTGCCTCCCCTTCTGTTCAACCAGGTAGTTTGAGTACCCCCCAATAACCGTAATTATGTTGGCAGAACATATGAAGGGAGGCCATCTGGACATTAGAACTGGGTTACAATTAATTAAAAAGAAAAAGCTGTGAAAAGCAAAGTGAAACATGATACATGGGCCAAGTGTACTTGACTTTAACAGGAGCTAAAGATTCTTAGCACCTCACAGAACTGAACTGTGCTCAGCTTGACTGCACATTAGCACAGGAGATTTCTAAATCTCTGCCCTTTAGCATTATGTGCACCAGCATACAACTGTAGCAACTCCAAAAATAATATTTGCATACAAGAAGACATACACACATTTATATAAGTGTGTATGTGTGTTTCTGCCTTTCCCCCCACCTCATCCTAAGCACATAATATGAATTTAGTATCATTTCTCATGCTTAACTTTGAGTGACATGGATCTTTTATTTTGTGATTTCCCATTCCCAATGTTTAAACTAAAACTGGGTCCATACCAAACCCCAAATCTATCTTCTAGGTGTCTTTGAAAAATGGAAACTGAATCTAGATTCTGAATTATTACCCCTAACTTTATATTGTGATCCAAATCAAATCTGCCCACCCACACCCCCACAATCTGGATTATTCACAGTCTGGAACCAGAGCCCAGAATTTACCATTTGAGTTATTTACACTGGTGCTTGTGTCCTACAGGGGGAATGCTGTCTTTGAGTTTATAGAAGGGTAATTCATTCTCTCAATATTTCTGCAAGATTGTGCCAGAGTGAAAATATTTCTTCAGAAATCATTTGGATTGTTTTTCTGAATATTTAGCTCCTGTTAGTTGTTTACCAAGACAGTCATCCGATCTACCTCTGTCTGCTGCAAAAATACCTCACTTTGGAGGCAATAATATGTTCCATTGTAGTGCTTTAAATGTTATCGTATGCCTCTTTTAAAATAGTTCTAATCGTGTGCAAAATCTAACAAATTACTGTTTTGTGCAAGTGTTGTTTTTTCAGCTCTCATAAATCAAGGCTAACTATATGCAGCACAACTCTTCCTCTTGAGGTTTGAAACTTTTCTGAATGACATGCATTGCACTTTTCAAACTGTACCAGCTCTTTCTACCCATTAATCCAAAATGAATTAGGCGAGAACTTCGTTGCTTTAACACACAACTTCCTTCACCAATACGATTCAAGCATGATCATGGAAATACTGCACAATTGCTTGAAATCACTTCTCATAAATCTCTCTCCTGTTTTTACACTAAATGCTGAGGAAACCAGTCCTATATTTGCAAAGCAGGGGCTTGACTGCAAAGTGCTGATTGCCTTTTTCTGGAGATGGGAATTGAGGATATTCTGTGCCTATCTGGATTGGGCCTTAAGTGTTAATGTTTGACCAGTCCTTTGCTAAAAAGGATTATTTATCACTTACACAATTAGCGTTTAGTGTTGATTGATTGCACTGCAATGCAATTAGCATGCAACACTGACTTCCTGAGTTTATAAAAAAAAAATCAGTATATCAGGAGTGGCACCATAGAAGTCAATGGAGTTAAACTGATGTAAAATTGATATACATGACAAGGGAATCGGGCCACAAAAGCTAATTGGAGAATTTGGGGATAAATCCATATCTGGTGAGAAACCATCAGAAGTGGATACGAGTGGCCTCTTGGCCGTACTGATGTCAGTGGCAAAACTCTTATTGATTTGAATGCAGCCAGGATTTCACCTGTGGAGTTCTGCCAGTTTCAGAGTAAAGAGCTATGACCCATGAGGGAGATGCCTGCGAGATGAACTATTCAGAGAAGCAGAATTAGAAAGCATGTAATTTTCCCTTCTGTGTATATATAAATAAATGCATAAAATATAAAATTTACAGCTGGTAATTTCAATGGCGCTAAAGCACCCAAATCCCCTTGAAATTCAGTGGGAGCTGGTCTCCTAAATTCCTTGGGTGCTCTTGAAAATCCCAGGGTCAGTGTTCATAGTGTAAAAAGAAAATTGTGTGTGGGGAAGGAGTAGTGAATAGGGGAAGAAGATGTTGCCTAAGACCTAAAGCAGGAAGAAAACAGGCTGAGTATCTCAGGAATTGAGCTGGCCAGGGAGCCAGGCTAAGGAAATTGGGCAGTCATGAAAACATTATATCTGGTCGTCTTTAAACTTTAAAGCTGTGATTTGTTTTTTTCCAAACACTGCCTAAGAGATTTGGACAGCTCATTCCCATTTAATGGTAATTGAGCATTCAAATCCCGTAGGTGGCCTAAAAATCTTAATCTAAATCTCACTGTAGTGGACAACCTGACCTGCAATCTGTTAGTCTTTCACCAGAAATCTGTGTACAAAATGGTGTGTATATAGATACATGTCAGTAATATCTCTAAATGCCTTTGCTTAGCAGTTTGTGCCATACCGGTGATCAGAGGTTTTTCAAAGTCAGTAAATACATAGACAATGTTAATAATCTCAACTCTGCCTTTGATTTCCAGATGGTGTGGGGTATATGATTTGTCATTAAATGATCCGTAATGTGGGAAAGTTCGAGTTAAGGTTGTGCATTGTTGTGATATCCATCTCCTCTCCCCCCCCACCCCCAACAGCTCTTTGGTGTGAAGGTGATAGTATTGTAGAACTGATAGTGAATGTGTTGAATAGGGTATAAATGTGTGGGTGTATCTTGATGGCTGAGGGCTAGTGCTTTGGGCTGGCTGTGAACGCTGTTTTAACTTATGACCGCCTTATTTTTTTATGTTCAGTTGGTTTGAGGAAATAAAAACACTTGAGCAACATTTATCCTAAATCTAAATTCCCCACCAAAAACCATTATTGAATGTCATAAGAGGGCACTGTAATGTCCAAAGGTATTAAAAACTTTATCCTGGTGCCACTGAATTCAGCCTTCAAATTGTGTAGGTCCCTTGTGCATGGGAACCCATTGTTTGTTCCCTACTCTGCTGCACAGGGCATGATAAACAAGGATGAAAATAAAACATTGATTTTTCTGGTGCACCCGTCCTCAATTAAAAATATGATGTGCTTTATTTCCTTGGCAACTTTATTACATCAGCTAAAACTTTCAGATGATCCTAGCAGCAGCAGCAAAATCAAACCTTTTCTTCTGTGCATAGAAGCAAAAATGGAAGGGTTAACCTCCGAAAATCCCACCATGCTGAATAACCTACTAGACCATTTTTATTCTCTATCAGTCTTTTAATAATATTTCAGCAACCAGTGTAGTGTCTTCCATAAACACAATGGGCCAAGCACATCCTGGTGAAAGCCCACTGAAATCAATTGAGTTAGACCAGGTATATATCTGACCTATGGATTTCTTTAAACATACAATAGTCACTTTTTTTTTTTAACACATGCTGCATTTGTACAGAATATGCTTTTTCTGCTAAGCAACCTTCAGTAGTGTAGCTTTTGGTAATGCAAATACTGAAATGCTTTGTTGCAGTAATGGAGTCCAAAATATGTAAATATTTGATACACAGATGCTTTCATCAGAACATTCAAATGCTGAGTTAATGATATTTAAATTTTACTAGTTAGCAACCTTCAGCTGGGAGGATACTGTCCATGGGGCCTGATTCCCCCTGCTCTTCTTTACATGCATAATCCTGCCTTATATCAATGGCACTGCTCACCTGAATAAAAGCTACAGGATCAGACCCTGTAGGTGTTAACTGTTTGAAATCTTCAATAAAATGTTACCCTGAAGGATCTCGGGGTGCTGTAGAAACTCTTGGTTCAAGCCTGCAAGTGTTCACTTGTGTACAAAAGGGCCATAGGCTCAAGACCTGTATATCATAAATTAGAATTCACTTCAGCTCCCATTGAAATGCTTCCCCCAATACAGCAACTGTTTCCATCAGCTCTTAGCAATTTCATACAATATGTCAAGACAAGAAGTGACTATTATATCCATTGAATGGTAGAAAAATGTACTTATGCAAATTGAAATCTGGTCAGGACTATGGGGATAATCCCCTATCTCTCCTGAAAAGTGCTTCTCTGTGCAATCCTAAAGGCTTTCAGTTCTCCAGTGCTCATGAAAACCTTTCCCTTGGTTTTGATCCACAACTAGAGTTCCCAGCACGTGTTTTGTGCTGAGTTTAATTCATTTGAGTGATGATTTGCTCAAACCCAGAAACTCAAAGTAACTTGATTGAAACTGATGAGCTCATGAGCTAGTCGTGCAAAATCATCTCAGGTTCACTCAAAAACAACAACTAAGGAAGTGAGCCAAAGTCTAATGAAGTCAGTGGAAAGAATCCCAGGCCTAAATTTTATAATGAATTCCAAACGCAGGCAAGTGAGACCTGCTTTCTGGAGACGAGTTGGCTCACTGGGTTAGTGTCCTGAAGCGCTTAGATCAGCGGTTCTCAAACTGTGGGTTGGGACCCCAAAGTGGGTCACAACCACATTTTAATGGAGTCACCAGGGCTGGCATTAGATTTGCTGGGGCCCAGGGCTGAAACTGAAGCATGAGCCCCACCGCCAGCAGCCGAAGCCCAAGGGCTTCAGCCTGGGTGGCAGGGCTCAGGTTACAGGTCCCCACACCTGGGCTGAAGCCCTTGGGCTTTGGCTTTAGCCCTCCCCGCCCCCCCCCCCCGCACACACCCACACTTGGAACAGTGGGGCTCAGGCTTTGGATTTTCCCTCTCCGCCCCCCAGCCCAGGCAGTGGGCTGAGGCTTCGGTCCCCCACTCCTGGGGTCATTTAGTAATTTTTGTTGTCAGAAAGGGGTTGTGGTGCAATGAAGTTTGAGAAACCCTGTCTTAGATTTGTACCACCTACTTTTCTTTCCTCTCCTTACAGCCCTTACTATCAATATGTGCATAGGAAAAGTCAATACTGCTGAGAATGAATCATGCTGGTTCTAAGCTCCATCTTCTCCAAGTGAAGTCACTGCGAGTTTTGCCTCTCGCTTCAGTGAGACCAGAACAGAGACTAAATAAATCTGTTCTGTGCTCTCTGATGTAGCTTTATCTACACTTGCTTCTAAACCACACAAGGGAATCCAAATCTACTTGAACCCCTCATAACTGATCTTCTAAGGCAGTTGAGCTGACATCAATAGCAATCTCATGGTACAGGCTGTGGTGTTTCCAAGCTCTTTTATTATTTAGGAAACCTGTAGCCATCCTGATATGTGGTTTACTTTGGTAAGTGGCTGGTTTGGGTCATTCATCAGTATTCATCAGAAGAGCAGTCACTTTTTTTTATTGTAATAAATTGCCTTGATATATTCAAAGGAACAAGTGGGGAGTAAGGGGGAGAGGAAATCCTTAAAATTTCAGCTATTTATTTTGTCACTCTCCATATGTGCCTGATAGGTTGGGGGTTTTTTTTCTTTGTTTGTTTGAGTTGCTTGGCTGCAGACAATGGCCAAACATTCAGTGAAATTTACATTATAGAAATCCCACCTGTAGTGATAATGATATACCGTCATTGGAGAGCTACTGGTTCTGCTGTGATAGAGCAGCAATTACCATGCCATAGAAGTCCTGTGGGAAACATAGCAACCATTTGAGTGTGTGTCTTTGTGGGAGTAGCCCAAACTATTTCTGCCATCTTTTTTGGTGGTGTTTTGGGGGGCCTACAAAGGGTTAAAGGTTATGGAGAGGGCCACAAATAGATTATCCTGGCTGGTGGTGGTGATTTGAAGCTTGTCATAAAGCTTGACTAGAGTTAATGCAGGTCCTTAGTTAAACAGGCACCTGGAGCCAGGAGGAGCTTGGACTCATAAACCATATTTCTTTTCTTGACTGAGAGCATGCAGAATGTAAATGAAGACAGGTGGGAATTTCTGGGCATTGGGTTAGTGGGTGGCTGAAAGCTTTTTCTAAAAGTCAGCAGGGCTCAAGTATTATCCTTAAAGCTAGCTAACTCCTTATTTTACCTATGAAGAGATAATTGTTGTTATGTTTATCTCTTGCTGAATGTGCATGTGCCTGACATGGGGCTGAAATCGTCTCTCCTGTGTGATAAATGTGGGTATGTTTGAGCCACATCCTGAATGCTGCATGCACAAGTATGAAAACCATTCAGCACTCTCAAAGCTTTCTATGTGCTTTAAACACTCTGTAGAGCTAACCTGTCCTTCCCACACCTTCCCCCCCAAACAGATCCATTATTTTACATATTAGATTAAAACATTTTAAAGTGCCTAAGACCTACTGATTTTTAAGCAAGCTTATCCCGAATCTATTTGGAACTATTTGGGACTCAGGCACTTCTGAAAATGTTACTTGTTGTGACTACAACATTGCTGTCATTTTATGCTAGTAACTGTCTCACTTTAAAAACAAAACAAAAAACTAATTCCTTCCTGCTTTCCTTCAAATTTCTTGTGTTTCTCAAATAGTTTCCCAGACTTATAATGTAATCATAGATATTAAGGTCAGAAGGGACCATTATGATCATCTATTCCGACCTCCTGCACAATGCAGACTACAGAATCTCACCCAACCACTCCTGCGATTAAACCTCTCACCCATGTCTGAGCTCTTGAAGTCCTCAAATCATGGTTTAAAGACTTCAAGGAGCAGAGAATCCTCCAGCAAGTGACCCATGCCCCATGCTACAGGGGAAGGCGAAAAAACCTCTGGGGCCTCTTTCAATCTGCCCTGGAGGAAAATTCCTTCCTGACCCCAAATATAGCAATCAGCTGAACCCTGAGCATCTGGGCAAGATTCACCAGCCAGATACCCAGGAAAGAATTCTCTATAGTAACTCAGATCCCACCCCATCTAACATCCCATCACAGGCCATTGGGCCTATTTACCATGAATATTTAAAGATCAATTAATTGCCAAAATCATGTTATCCCATCATACCATCTCCTCCATAAACTTATCAACTTTAATCTTGAAGCCAGATAGGTCTTTTGCCCCCACTGCTTCCCTTGGAAGGCTGTTCCAAAACTTCACTCCTCTGATGGTTATAAACCTTTGTCTAATTTCACGTCTAAACTTCCCAATGACCAGTTTATATCCATTTGTTCTTGTGTCCACATTGGTACTGAGCTTAAATAATTCCTCTCCCTCTCTGGTATTTATCCCTCTGATATATTTATAGAGAGCAATCATATCTCCCCTCAACCTTCTTTTGGTTAGGCTAAACAAGCCAAGCTCCTTGAGTCTCCTTTCATAAGACAGGTTTTCCATTCCTCAGATCATCCTAGTAGCCAATCACAGGTGAACTTCCCAGAGACAGCATTTAAGTGTTTTCATAGTTCAGAAATCCACATGTTCGTTCTTTTTATAACTCACTATTCATGTGAACAGTCAGAATTAAGAACAATGAAATAATAACAAATGTAGAACAGTCATGCTGTTCTTTTAAACCATGGTACCAGAAAATCTCTCATAGCTATAGGGAGAAGGCAAAAATCTTTAGGCTCTATGGTGAATGCTCTGAACTGGCCCCAAAGAACAGTGAGTTACTGAGAAACGAAGGGCCAGATCCTCACTGATGTGAATTGTCATTGCTCCATTGGTGTCACTGAATCTATGCTGATTTACACCAGCTGAGGATCTGGCTCCAGAGATTATGTAGGAGAAGGGGGCAGGAGGAGAACAATTGTATTAAATGAGGGAGGAGAGAATACATCTGTGGAAGAGGGTCCGGGAGAAAGATTCAAGAAAGAGAGGTCAAGATGTCAGTCTAGGAGGCAGAGCCCTCGTAGGGAGAATAGCATGTCTTACAAAGGCCTAGCCTTGGTGAGTATGCGTCCCATTTCATTTTTGTATACTTATGGAAAATTCTATTGAGTTTTTCATGGAAAGTTTCATAAAAGTAAAATGGGAATTCAAATCCTTCCTTAGCTAAGAGGGCTAAGCCCATATGGCTCACGTTAACAGGGAAAGTATTCATCTGCTGTTTTGTGCTCATTAAATATGGGTTCTGATGCATGAGATATACATGTATAAAGAGGGACATGTTTCTTTGCTTAGCCCAGTGATACTCAGACTGAGGCTTGGGAGCTGCAAGTGGCTCTTTAATGGGTCTCCTGTGGCTCTTTGCAGCACATGATATTAACCAATCGGGATGCTTTTAGGATGTTATTAACCAATTGTACAATACTGGGTCAGTTATTTTGCTCTGGGAAATATATATACATATATTAAATGAAACAATGAATTCACACTATTGTGGCTTTTTTGGGTAATGCTAATAGCTAATTTGGCTCCTGAACCACTGAGGACTGAGTATCACTGCCTTAGATAGACAAACAGGCTTTCTTCCTCTTCTCATGTGCCTGTTTTCTTCTGGGTATTCTGTCTAAAATCATCTGGCATTTTCAGTTCTTCAATATCAACACTCAATTCCACCAGCATCCCTCCCCATTCTGCAAACAGACCATTGGCAGTTGATCACATTAAGGGAAATAGAAGATGATTATGGATTTCATTTATTAAAGTAATACTAGACATGCTTTTGTGAATGATTCATTTCTTATTTAAATTGCTTGGTGGAGGAGGTGATGATGAGTTGTTTATACTGATTTAATATCAAGAATCATCACATTCAAAAAGCCTAACCTGTCTGTGTATGTGTCGGTGACAAAATTATAATAATACATCATGATCCTAAACCTTCTTATTAGATTTTAAAAGCTTGGGGAAGCTGTGCATTTCCCCAGGGATTTTTTTAAGCAATGCCTTATAGTATGGTTCATCTGGAGTCCAGCTGTAATGCACCATGACATTGTTTTTGTTAATGTTTTCTCTGTAGTGCTTTGACCTTAAGACTAAAATAAGCTTCCATAGGAAGTGCTGTGTGGCAACTCGTAAGTGTTGGCAGGCATTTATGCTGTGTACGGTCTCTGAGGGGAGAAGTAAGCAGGCCTGTTTAGGCAGACTGTCTTTTACTGGGGATAACACAGTGAAGGCTGGGAACTGATTGGCCTGGAAATACCCGTTAGGAGGCAAACAGACTCAAGTCTCCACCCAGGAAAGGTAACAGTTAGGGAGCCTGAGAGTGGATGCCCTCGTTGAACCACTAAAGGGGAAATACAGGTGCAGTTGGCATAAACTGTGACGCCTTATGTCTATCAAGCATCAGTATACATATCGATGATCAAGAGGCAAAGTGCTGTATTCAGAAAGCATCTGGCAGGTGAAACAGACTTGTTCCTGTCCTAAATGAAAGCTTATAGTGCTAGCAAATTTGGATCAAAGGCAGTGGGTCAAAAGTGCCTCTAACTCAGGGATCGGCAACCTTTGACATGCGGCCCACCAGGAAAAGCTGCTGGTGGGCCAGGCCAGTTTGTTTACCTGCAGCATCCACAGATTCGGCCGACCACAGCTCCCGCTGGCCGTGGTTCGCTGCTCCAGGCCAAGGGAAGCTGCGGGAAGTTGCGCGGGCTGAGGGATGTGCTGGCCTCTCTTCCCGCCACCCCCTTTGGCCTGGGACGGCGAACCGCGGCCAATGGGAGCTGCGATTGGCCGAACCTGCGGATGCTGCAGGTAAACAAACCGGTCTGGCCCGCTAGCAGCTTTCCCCAGCAGGCCGCGTGCCAAAGGTTGACAATCCCTGCTCTAGCTAGTAAGGGTTTGTGCTCTTGAATATGTTACATCTAAAAACTTGTCTCTTTCACCATCAGAAGTTGGTCCAATAAAAAAATATTACCTCACCCACATTGTCTCTCTCAAATCTGATGATCCATTTTAAAAGAGAAAATATTTTACCCAAGGCAGGACATCCAAGAAAAAGCACAAAATAATTGGATTACAAGTTTCAAACTGGATTAGATTTTTTTTTTGTACCATTGGTGGTGGTTGTAGGAATGTGTTGGTAAAGGACAACTCACTTCCTGTTCTCATTAGTCACTGTAAGAAGAATGGAGAATTAGAAGTTCTAATGGCTCACACATTCTGAAAAACATGATCGTGAGTTGTACTGTTTTGGACAGTTTAAATGTTTTGATTTGTTGGCTCTTCTTATTCCCTTTCACTTAAAAAGGTATGTAACTGTCACAGGGTGACTGGCTCCTTTAAGGGCAATGGGTCCAGCTCCCTTGAGAAGGAGTAGGTGTCTCCCAGATGGGTCTGATAAGGGGTAGCTGATATCAACAAAGTGAGGAAGGGCTAAGTTTAAGAAGGTGGAGGACCTAAAGGGGCTGGAGAAGCTGCAAATATGGGGAAGCTCTGTAGGCCCACCATAAGAATAGGGATGGGATAATCTGAAGTCAGGGGTTCAAGCAGGAATCCTAGGATGTGCTGGTGAAAGGAAACTGAAGAAAACCCATAGACTCTCTTTTGGAGGAGTCCCAGGGTATAGGCACAGAATGAGTAAGGAGGGAACTTTTAAAATCCCAGGAGAATTCTATGGTGTGTGGACAAAGAGAATCACAGAATTGTAGGACCTGAAGGGACCTCAGAGGTCATCTAGTCCAGTCCCCTACACTCAGTGCAGGGCTAAGTATTATCTAGATAATCCCTGACAGGTGTTTTGTTTATCCTGCTCTTCAAAATCTCCAAGGATGGAGGTTCCACAACCTCCCTAGGCAATTTAGTCTAGTGCTTAACTACCCTGACGGGAAGATTTTCCTAATGTCCAACCTACACCACCCATGCTGCAATTTTAAGCCCATTGCTTCTTGTCCTATCCTCGGAGGTTAAGGAGAACAATTTTTCTCCCTCCTCCTTATAAAAACCTTTTATGTACTTGAAAACTGTTGTCATGTCCCTTCTCAGTCTTCCCTTCTCCAGACTAAAATACAAATTTTTTTTTCAATCTTCCCTCATAGGTCATGTTTTCTAGACCTTTAATCATGTTTGTTGCTCTTCTCTGGACTTTCTCCAATTTGTCTTTTCTGAAATGTGTTGCCCAGAACTGGACACAATACTCCATTTGAGGCCTAATCAGTGCGGACGGAAAAATTACTTCTCATGTCTTGCTTGCAATATTCCTGCTAATACATCCCAGAATGATGTTTGCTTTTTTTGGCAACAGTGTTACACGGTTGACTCATATTTAGCTTGTGATCCACTATGACGCCCAGATCCCTTTCTGCAGTACTCATTCCTAGGCAGTCATTTCCCATTTTGTATGTGTGCATATATACAATGGATCCAGGGATGGGCAGTAGCCTGGCTGAAGACCCTGGGCAAAAGGAGACAGACCTTTTTGAGTCAATCTCAGGGTATGACCTAAGAAGAACTACTGAATAATGTACTATACCATAAACCCTGAGTGAAGGGGAATCCTCAGGTGGCGATAGGGCCACCCCCTCTGCAGAATACAGATACAAAATTAGCTCAGGTCTGGGAACGCTCAGTTAAAAGGGTCTTGCCCCAGCACTCAACTGCACAGTCCCAATGGGACCTTATACTGGCCTTATACTGTGTAAAGTTTTACATAGTATAAGTTTATATTATTCGCCCTCTTTCTCAATGTAAAGAGAGAGAGATACACAGACTCTGCCTCCCAGGTAACAATTACTTACATGGGGTTTATTAATAAACAAGTGATTTTATGATGTATGGAAAAAAAGACCACGTAAAAGCCTATATAAGGCAGCAGAGCTTCAACTTTTTGTTTTTCACAAAATAAAGCGATGGCATGAGTGAAAGGCATCAAACTGGATTTGACACGAGGTTTCTGTCCTCTGTGGTAAGAGGAGAAACTGAGGAAGGACACAGTTGAAACATTGTGACCAGCCAGGAGGGGATGCTCTGGGATGTTGAACTGGTAACAGGAACCTACAGGAAAAGATTTCTAGGAAGCCAATCAATCAAGCGCCAAATATTTACAGGTTTCCTCTCTTTTTTCATAAGCTATAGAGAACATTAACATTCTGATGTCTTAGCCTCTGAGGATGGGAAACAATGAATTCTTCCTAAGTCATGATCCCCAAAGATCTGTTTTTCCATCCCGACAAGTGTCTTGTAGTGCAACCATTTTATGTTCCTGAAACAGCAGTAAAGAGCTCTGGAGTTTTCCACTTATCACTTAGGTGATGAAAATGACTTTTCCTATGCAACAGCCTTTTGTCAATGGCTATTATTAGCTACTGAGACGATGCCTATTCAGTAATAAGTTTTAGAATGATTAGGCCAAATCTAAGCTGGTTGTAAATGAGTGTGACTCCACTGTCTTCAAACTACTAGTATTGATTTACTGAAGCTGGGCTTGCTTACACCAGGTCTCAGCTGGACCCAATTAATCTCTTGTGTTACTCCATTGATTTTAATGGGGAGGGCGCATCAGAAGCTTATTTTAGCTAGTGTCAGCTCTCAATAGCTGCTGTCACAATCCTTTCTCCTGAACATATTGGACATCATTGTCATCAAGCCTGTGCTCTGTTGTCCGCTTGGGAGGGAGGGCAATACCGTGTGTCTAGATTTTCATTTGTGACCACCTATCTTGGTGAGGAAAATGCCTGCAAAAGTTAATAAACAACACAATGCATTCGCAGGTTGGGTGTGTGTGTGTGTGTGTGCACGCGTACATGTTTAGGGTCTCAATATCTCTACCATCTGTGGGCTGAAATCATAGAAAGATAGGGCTGAAAGGGGCTTCAAGAGGTCATCTAGTCGATTCCCTGCACATGCACACTGATGCAGGACTATACATACCTAGACCATCCCTAACAAGCGTTTGTCCAGTCAGTTCTTAAACACCTCCCTTGGAAACCTATTCTAGTACTTACCTATCCTCCAAATTTGAAAACGTTTCCTATATCAAACTGAAATTTCCCTTGCTGCAGATTAATCTGATTACTTCTCATTCTACCTTCAGTGGACATAGAGAACAGTTACAGAGTCCAGGGGAGTAAATATAACAGCACTTAACATATTTGAAGATTTATCAGGTATACCCTTAGTCATCTTTTCTCAAGACTAAACATGTCCAGATTTTCATCTTTCCTCATAGGTCAGGTTTTGTTAAACCTTTTATCATTTTTGTTGCTCTCCTCCAGAGTCTCTCCAGTTTGTCTATGTCTTCCTTAAAGAAATACCATGAGAAATTAATCTCAAGAGATTTTGACTCATGCACTAACTGGAGCTGGAAATAAGGACCCTAGAAACACAACCACAGGGCTGGGTTTGATCCAGGGCTCCAAATGAAGTGCCACTAAAAGTTCGGAAGAGGGTTTTCAAATGTGGAGTTGTGGCTCCATCCCAAAATTTGGGATTTTTTTTTGGGGGGGGGGGGTGAATTTATTAGATTTAGTCATTCAAAAGTACATTCTGGAATTTTTCTGTGGATCTTTTGTATGTATATCTGGGCACTTCAGAAGTGATTGACTCCATAATGAAACTCTGTGTAGATACCTGGGCAGGATGCAATGCTTAACAGGATCAGTAATGCAGTTATAGGCAGTAGGCTTCATTTCTGAAGCCTCTTTCAAATGCTGTTCTGAACAACACACTAGAGCAGGCTGGGCAAACTTTTTGGTCCGAGGGCCACATCGGGGTTGTGAAACTGTATGGCGGCCTAGGTAGGGAATGCTGTGCCTCTCCAAACAGCCTGGCCCCCACCCCCTCCCACCCTCTGACTGCCCCCCTCAGAACCCCCAACCCCCCCTGCTCCTTGTCCCCTGACCACCCCCTCCCAGGACCCCCTGCCCCAACCATCCCCCATGATCCCTGTCCCCTGACTACCCTGACCCCTATCCACACCCCCGCCTCCTGACAGGCCCCCAGGACTCCCACGCCTATCCAACACCCCTATTCCCCATGCCCCGACTGCCCCACCAGAACCTCTGCTCCCTCCAACCGCTCTCTGACTGCCCCCCAGGTCCCCCAAGCCTATCCAACCACCCCTGTCCCCTGACTGTCCCCCGGGACCCCCTGCCCCTTATCCAACCCCCAAGCTCCCCACCTCCTTACCGGCAGGAACAGCAGGCCAGAGCGCAGGCGGCACGGCAAGTTGAGGCTGTGGGAAAGGGGGGACAGCAGGGGAGGGGCCGGGGGCTAGGCTCCCCAGCCGGGAACAGTCCTGCGGGCTGTACTTTGCCCACCTCTACACTAGAGATATCGCTCACAAAAATTGGGAGTTACACTAGAGAAATTGCTATCTGGAGAGTTCCCCGAAGAAGTTACCTCCTGAAATTCTGGACTGCTGACTTAACTTTCAGTGCAATCCTGTGCAACCAAGCCAGCCTTTGGGCCTTCTACTTTTGATACATGTACATTGGTAAGTGCTTTTCTTTAGAAAAATACTGTTTATGGCACCCTTAGTTTCAAAGCAACAAGATAAGGCAGTTTCTGTGCTAAATACTTCTTACAGGGTGCACCTGGCCTATGAAGCTCCTTGTGGGAGGCCCAGAAGTCCTACTAAACCCTTCCAGCTGTGTAGAAGAAATGGAGCCCTGCAGCTAGGTCCTCCAAGCCTGCCTAGAGAGGCCTCTCCCAGAGCAGCCTTCTTGCTTGCTGAGAGAGAACCATGTGGGTACTTTTATCTGTAGCAATTACACTGTCTCTGAAGAGGAAAGTAAGCAGGTGTCCTAGGACAGTGGCTCTCAACCTTTCCAGACTACTGTACCTCTTTCAGGAGTCTGAATTTGTCTTGTGTACCGCTAAGTTTCACCTCACTTAAAAACTACTTGCTTACAAAATCGGACAGAAAAATACAAAAGTGTCACCCCACACTACTACTCAAAAATTGCTTACTTCCCCATTTTACCATATAATTATACAATAAATCAATTGGAATATAAATATTGTATTAACGCTTTAGTATATATAGAGCGGTATAAAAAAGTCATTGTCAGTATGAAATTTTAATTCGTATTGACTTCCCTAATGCTTTTTATGTAGCCTGTTGTAAAACTAGGCAAATATGTAGATGAGTTGATGTACCCCCTGGAAGACCTCTGCATATTCCCAGGAGTACACGTACTCCTGGTTGAGAACCACTGTCCTAGGACAACCTGTCTGTGCAAGGAATGACAGCATAGGCAGGAAACTGTCCAGCCCGGGAATGCCTCTGTCGGAAGGGAAAGAGACATAGCTCTCCACCCAAGAGGGGCGAGAGTTGGAAGCCAGAGTGTGTGAGCCCTTGCTGAACTACTGAGGGTGAATCCAGGTGCAGTTGCCCTGAACTGTGATAGCTCCTTTTCTATCCAAAATCCTGATGTACTTGTAGCAAAACAGCAATACTGCCAATTCAGCATCTACTATGCTATTACTACAAGTTACATACGCTGTTCATGTTACAATAGGGGAGTGTAATCTTTCCTCACGGGTCGTAACCAATACTGTTTTTGTTGTTCCCTTCTCCTTTGCCGAGCTTTCACTATGCTGTTCAATCAGTGACTGCTTTATGATTGCTGCAGCCAGGTACTGTGGAGTGTGGGTTGTGCTCTTGCTTCTGTTGCATTCCTGCTGCAGGAACATAGCATAGCTAATGTGCAAAATCCACTCCTCTTGCACCGCTCCCTCCCCAGGATATTGAGAAACAAAGACTTTAATGCTCAACTGTATTCTGAAAGTGTCATTGATACAAAATGCAAGAAGGAAGGCACCACAGTTTAATATGTGGTGTTCAAGAGGGTACTTGGGATTTTGCTGTATAATTAAACAATGCAACTAGGTATCAGTCAACATGAGATCCCAATATAATAACCTGTTTATTAAAATGCCTTCTCCTGATCATTAAGGAAAGCAAGTGCAATGCAAAGGTTTCTCTTCTGGTACACTTTTAGCACAATGTATGTCGTGGCAAGTCCATGAAATGAATTGCATTGCTTTTGGTAAGGATTCGTTTTACAAATAAAATGACATCATATGCCCAGTAGGGTTCTGTTTAAAATAAAATCCATATTGCAGTGTTAATGAAGCATGAGTTCAGCTGAATGAACAGATTGGAAATGGCAATCATGCAGCCATTTTATTTGCTTTTACACATTCTCTCAGAGTAGTGAAGTCCTAACATGCACTGTTGGGATTCTCCAGCTTTGCTGTCAACTTGCATACTCCGATGAAGTGAGCTGTAGCTCACAAAAGCTTATGCTCAAATAAATTTGTTAGTCTCTAAGGTGCCACAAATACTCCTTTTCTTTTTGCAAATACAGACTAACACGGCTGCTTCTCTGAAATGCTGCTAACTCTGTTACGGTGTTCATGTGGGTCTCAGTCCAGCAAAATGAATAACCACATACTTAACTTTAAGCATAGGAGCAATCTTGACCGCAACAGGACTACTTGTGCTTACAGGTAAGCACATGCTTAAGTGCTTTGCTCAGTTAGGGCCATGGGCCCTAGAAAGAGTAATAGACATGGAAAGAGGCAAAAGGCATGTTTGCTTGACTAGCCTATTTTCCCTTTTTTAACCAGAATATTTCCATTACATGGTTTTCAAAATGATTTCGTCCCTATAGCTGTTCTTTCATTTCTGATTTGTGCAGTGGCTTGAAGATCTATACAGTGTAAACCAGAATGAGTGATTGGTTATTCAGGAAGGTCAAGTACTGAGGAAGGCCAGACTAACCCTCTTAACTCTAAAGCTTCGTGGATGAGTCCTTCTGCATTGGGAGGTAGGATAGTATAAAGAAATTTACACTGCTGCTGTCTGGACTTCACCTACTTTGTGACTAAACATAGGACTTCAGTTTCCAGTGTGGTCATTTGAGCACCTCTTGATCAGCAAACTTCACTTCCTTTAGTAGGATTCTCCTAAAGGAAGGTATTTACAGTAAAATTTCGTGTTGCATTTCTCTCCTTTTACTCCATGTTCTAAAATGCCAAACATTGATCCTGCTTGCATAAAGAAAAATGATTCTTCTCCACTTCATAGAATCATAGACTATCAGAATTGGAAGGGACCTCAGGAGGTCATCTAGTCCAACCCCCAGCTCAAAGCAGGACCAATCTCCAATTTTTGTCCCAGATTCCTAAATGGCCCCCTCAAGGATTGAGCTCACAACTCTGGGTTTAGCAGGCCAATGCTCAAACCACTGAGCGATCAGTTTCATGGCTCTATTTCCCCTTGCTTTTTGTTGTTGTTCTAGCTCACATAACTTTAAGTTTTTTTCTGCCACCACACCAGGGAATAAGATGCTGAGGCAAGAATCTCTCTGTTGCTAGCAAATAGCTTGAAAAATTCTTCGCAGGGGAGCAAATCAGAGCAGAGGGATTATAATAGCCAGTGCAGATACATTTGCATATTCAGAAGACTGTAACTGAGGAATAATAACAGGTTTCAGAGTAGCAGCCGTGTTAGTCTGTATTCGCAAAAAGAAAAGGAGTACTTGTGGCACCTTAGAGACTAACAAATTTATTAGAGCATAAGCTTTCGTGAGCTACAGCTCACTTCAAATGCATCCGATGAAGTGAGCTGTAGCTCACGAAAGCTTATGCTCTAATAAATTTGTTAGTCTCTAAGGTGCCACAAGTACTCCTCTTCTTTTTGAGGAATAATAGTACTGTAATTATGCAAATCCCTGCACTCTGATAGGTTAAGAATGATTGTGTGACCCACATATGGCATAGTTATTGACAAATAACCATAGAATGATTAGGTAGTGCACATAACCATACTCAGGGAGCAGAGAATCACATAAATGGGAGAAAACTGCACTGAAATGATCAGTAGCTAACTGTGCAGCATCCCTAAACTTTGAGTGGCTGGAACAGTTCTCTTTCAGAACAATATTTGCTCCGTTTTGAGCTCTCCGTACTTTTTTGGGGCTATTATGAACTTCCAACCCTAAACCCATTCATTACTTGAAATGCCAGATCTGTGGGCCTTTCTGATTTCTAAAAATGATTACAAAATTGTTTTTGTGACTGAGGAAAATGCCATATAGCTATATCAACGAAAACCTCATCACCCTTTCTTTCATTACCAGAAGGCATTAAGCAACTATCATTGTCTTTTTTTTAAACCCTTTCCCACCTCTAGATCAGCAGAAGTGAGCCATATTAAGTGTATTCAGTACAACAGATTGAGTTTATATATGTAAATTCCTTTTTCGAGATCAGCAATAGTTATGGACACAAATCATGGTCTGAATCAGCAATAGTCTTGACTATTTTTTTTAAACATGGCAATTGCTGAAACATTTTTCACTGAGGCTACTCGAAAAGTTTCCATGTATTCTGAAGTATTCAGTTAAAATCTATAACATATTAAAGATTATCTTTTTACACAAGACATGGCTGACCCTGTACCAGCTATTTGTTGATGAGCAGCTAGCTACTCCATTCCATTGTTTCACACATAAGGATGTTTCACTCACTTCCTACTGTAAGTACAAGTCTAAACATATGGGAGTGAATTTGTAATTAATTAGGACTGTACGTTATTGCCATGATTAGCCGTATTTGTTATCCAACAGCTGTCTGGGTATTAAACCACACACACACACACACACACAGAGTACAGCATCCTGGGTTTTCCAATTCCCTGATAACTGATCCAAGAATTTCTTGTTCCTGCTGTGCTCTGATCCTGTGGCCCATAGCAGATGTTCACTGGTTGTCTATCTCAGTATTTATACCACACTCATCATCCTGGGATCTAAGCAGCTAAGATACTGAACACTGCACTTTTCTTTTCTTTTCTCCTCAGCTAAAATATTTTCTGTCCCCTTCATTATGCTTTGTGCTATTGAAACACTTTTGACATACACCTGGGATGAATTTGGCTCTGTAACATTACCAGTACCAATGGAGCTATGCCGGAGATGAATTAGGCCCATTATTGTTGTAATTAATCATCATTTGTATTATGGGAGTATCAAAAGGCCCCAACTGAGATCTGGGCTCTATTGTGTTAGGGCAAAACAGTCACTGCCCTAAAGAGTTTATAGTCTAAAATGACAAATGGTGGAATAACTGGCAGGGAACTGAGGCCCAGAGAGATTGTGATTTGCCCAGATCCTTTGTCTATGGCAGAGCTTTTAGTACCTTAACACAATATTATCTTTCCTCCAGTTCTACCTTTCCCATCTATGGATGACTTATTTTTATCCACTAGTGCTTTCCAGTGAAGGCAGAAAGCAATGCCATTGTCACTGACATGGTTCCTGCCCCTGGGGAGACACATGAGGTAGATGTTTTAGTGTATAAGGTTTTTCTTTAAATTACTCTTTTTCCATATATCTGCTTCCATGGAGACTGCTGTGACTTATTGTGTTGTTCAGTTATGTTATCGAGTGAGCAAGCAAGGTGGAGATTATGGTGTTGAGCCAATTTAACTTTACCGTACAGTTAGTGTATTGCGTAATTCAGTTTAACAGGTGCATACTCACCTGCCAGACAGCGGATACATTTCAGTTTGACACTTCATCCACTTTCTTTGAGTCCCAAGTGATCGGATACCATCTGATTAAACCCCTTGGAATATTGTACAAGAATGTGTGACCACTGAGTTACTTCTGGTTATCAAACAAAGCCTTTCAGAAGAAGGAAAACCATCACAAGATATCTCCTGAATTCCCATCTCTGTTCTTGTAAAAATATTACCCAGAAGCTTCTGATCTCTTCAAACTGCAGAAAAGCAAACATGCTTAATTTATTATGAGTTCCCAATCCTAGACCCATTCATTACTTGAAATGCCAGGTCTGTGGGCCTTTCTGATTTCTAAAAATGATTACAATATTAATTAAAAAGAAAAGGAGTACTTGTGGCACCTTAGAGACTAACAAATTTATTAGAACATAAGCTTTCGTGAGCTACAGCTCACTTCATCCGATGCATCCGATGAAGTGAGCTGTAGCTCACGAAAGCTTATGCTCTAATAAATTTGTTAGTCTCTAAGGTGCCACAAGTACTCCTTTTCTTTTTGCGAATACAGACTAACACGGCTGCTACTCTGAAACCTACAATATTAATTGAACCTATAAAATGAGCTCGCTTAATTTTTTTGCTGAGCACAAACTAAACTAAACTGTAGAGCTAACTACAGGTAATTTCAACTAATTTGAGCACTGATAAAATTCTTCAGCAGCTTCAAAACTTCATGTTGTATACTACGTAATTCACGTGGTAATATCTGTGCCTATGCCAGCTCTCTGTTGTCCACCAATAATTGCCCCATGGGCCACAGTTCAAGAACTGCAGTTTTAACCTATTGCATACAGAAGGACCGTCTGCCTTTGAAAATGTAGATGATACATGCAAAGAAACTGAAATCCTTCTGTGAACCAGCTTATAGTATCAGTATTTTAGAGGAGCTATAGATAGATATCTTTTTCTCTGTGTATGTATATTATAGTGTGGATTTCTTTTTTAACAGACATCTACTATGTTCTTTAATGAATTACCATTTCAAGGAATTAAATATACAGTAAGTGTGAAAAGAAAAGGAGTACTTGTGGCACCTTAGAGACTAACAAATTTATTAGAGCATAAGCTTTCGTGAGCTACCGCTCATTTCTCTAATAAATTTGTTAGTCTCTAAGGTGCCCCAAGTACTCCTTTTCTTTTTGCGAATACAGACTAACACGGCTGCTACTCTGAAACCTGTCATTAAGTAAGTGTGAGAGAACATCAAGCTCTGTTTTACTGAACAATCACTTGCTATAATATAAACCTCACCATCATATTATAAACTTTGCAATAGCAAGATTGTGGTCCCAAACTGAATTAATGCATGCGGACACATTTTCAATGCACTAATAATTTTTAGTGATGCAATTTTACAAGCCTCTTAAAAGGTAACAATCTAAAAAAATGAGTTAAAGGAAAGGCTTATTAAAATTCAACAGCAATAATTCATTATTCGGTCAAGGAAAGAAGAGCTATAGCTCAGATTACTTGCTTGGTTCTTTTTCCTCCCTCTCTACGTAGGTTAAAAAACACTCACCAGAACAAAGATTTGTTTTATTGCAGCAAGTGTGTCGGCACTGTAGGAAGCCAGATCAAAAGATTTTCAACATAAGCAGAGATTTAGTTGCCACTAAAGCAGAGTTTACAGCAAACCTTGTCCGCAGAGGCTGGCCACCCCTTCTCCTCTGACATTTTTTCCAGATCTATGCAGGTTCATTGGCATTTCTTGGGTAATGTTTGTGAGTTTGCCTGTCTCATGATGGGCATTTTCCATTTTTTCACTCACAGTAAAACAAAGGGAAAAAACTAAGCTAATGTCTGTTGTTTATAATGAAAGTGAGGTAAAATCCTCCCCTGTCCAGAGAGGAATAAGGGGGCCCTATGCACCACTTACCTGCTCAAAATAGGGCTTAAGAACTGTTACTATCATAGTTTTATCACACATCTAATGCTGTTTGCTGTTAAAGCCCCAGCTGTTGGAATCACGGCATTACCTGATGCATCCGATGAAGTGAGCTGTAGCTCACGAAAGCTTGTGCTCAAATAAATTTGTTAGTCTCTACAGTGCCACAAGTACTCCTTTTCTTTTGGCATTACCTGGGAATCTCAACTTTTGTTTTTAAAATAGGTAACTTTCTAGCCCTCCTGGTTGTGGAGAAAAGCCTGAAAATGTGAGCCCTAAATACTCCAACACCAGCCAGCAAATAAAAAGAACCCCCAATTTGTTTATAAATCGCATGATTCCTAAGGCAGTCTCCTGATTTCTGGGGTCTGACTCATTATTTTTGAATGGTGATACTGCATGAGTGACATATAGGCCTTATGCCTATGAAGAATTTTGACACACATGGCCAAGGTCTGAACATTTAGGATATTTCTACACACAATAATTACATGCCCGTGGTTGGCCTGTGCCAGCCGACTCAGGCTTGGGCTGCAGGGCTGTTTCAGTCCTGTGTGGACTTCCAAGCTTGGGCTGGAGCCCAGGCTCTAGGACCTTGTGGGGTGGGAGGGTCCAAGAGCCTGGGCTCCAGCCCAGAAGTCTACACACCAATGAAACAGCCCCGCAGCCTAAGTCCCACAAGCCTGAATCAGCTGGCAGGGCCAGCTGCAGATTTTTCTTCGCTCTGTAAACATACCCTTACAGCTTGTCCCAAAACAGACTTCTCCCCTCACCTTCCATACGACACATTTTCACTCTTGGAAAACTGTGTTCGTTTTGGGGAATGGCAGGATTTCACCTTTGACCAAATATCTGAGGACCAGAGCAGCGCCTCCAGAACAGGCTCGGGGGCCTGCCCACAAGCCTACATCTCCCACGGTGGATAACTGGAGGCCAGGCCCTTCTACACAAAAGTCCTTTGCCTCCATACTTGTCCCCAGCTGCCTCCCACCACTCCTGGGAAGTGATGTTGTCCCCAGGGCCCTCTCTCCTCTAACTTAAGAGGTTCCCACAGTTAAGATTGAGAATGGAAATGAACACACAGCCCAGTGCTGTAACATGTATCCAAGGCAACCTCTATGAACCATTAGGGAACCATGTACATCTTCTAACCTCATCTACTACTTGCACCTTTGCTACATAGATACCTGGACCCATAAAGAGTTCTTCAGGGGATCTGGGTGGAAAGGGCATCCTTTGTTGCAGAGATGGCTCCCTAACCCACAGCATGGGGAGATCTATGAAACTCTGGGTCTTCTTTATGCATGGATCTTGGGTCATAATTGTTACAAAAGTCTGAAGGCCTGGGGCAAATGGAAAGTGAAAGTAGGTTGGCTCAAACAGGTCTGAGACAATTTAATAGAAACTACAGTAAAGCCACACAAGGTCTAACAAAAAGCTGCATGTAGGGTGAAATTTTCAAAGCTAAGGGATTTGCATACCCGTTCCCATTAATTAAGCAGTATTATTATTAACAATGCCTAGCTATTATACAGAGCTTTTCATCAGTAGATCTCAAAGTGTTTTACAAATATCAATATGAGGCACAGAAAGATTTTAAATGACTTGCCCAAGGTCACTCAGCAGACTGGAAGTAGAGCTGGGAATAGAACCTAGATCTCCTGAGTCACCATCCCGTGCACTATCCACTAGACCACATTCCACCTCTGCCTGTAAAAAAGCGTAAGCCAGGATTGCTTTTGGATCATTTGACTCATGCCTGTGGCTCTCATAGTCATGGCTTATGCTGGAAAATGGCAATCTCTGATTCCAGGAAAAACAAATAAACAAAAAAAATGGGGGACTTACCTGTTGGAAAAGCATGACTGAGACTTGCATGGAGACCATTCACTTCTCTTTCTCGAGCGTTTGGCTCCAGGTACTAGGCAGAGTAGAAGTGTGGCAATGGAATGTTTACATGGCAGTCTACCACGAGACAATTTTTCTGATAGTGAATCAAAGCAATCAAGCTGGTTTTACAGTTAACACTCCAGCAATACTGTGAGATTTAACGTTCTATCCTGTAAAGACAACAAAAAGAAAATTAGCTGATAGCAAGTGCCCCTTTAAAGAAAGACAAGCATCTGTGGGAGTTTTTCTAAATTGTACACTGATGAAACTGACCTTTACTTTGTACAGGAACATATGGTAGACAATTCAGCAGGCTGGGGGTTAAATTTTGTCCTCTGATGTGTGAATTCAATGGGATGCAGTCACATGAGCACATGAAAGGGCAGGATCTGGCCCTACGATCCAGTACTTTGCTTCTGACTCTTTTATGAGTTATAAAGGGATATTCAGAACAAGTATATCTGAAATAAAATGTGTTCATCCAGAACAATTGATTTCTATGAACAATACATTCAAAGTCCAAAATCCATAGGATTGTGTCCTTGCCACAGATGCGCTGTTGCATGTAGCATTTCCCCCCTACTATGTGAGAATCAGTGGCACTACTAAAACCTGATAGCTGCTATAGGCTCCATAGCATAATGCCCTTTGAATGGGGATATAAATCAGTGTAGATCCCCTCAAACACCCTTCCATTCTGTACAAAGATGCTGTGTGGCCAACTTTTGTGATTGTTATCATGAGGCTTGTGATATTTGATGTATTTCTTAAAGCTCCAGCCCCTGGATTCATGTGATTTGTGTGAGACTCTCAACCTTCATTTTTTTTAAAAGTAAGTTTTTAGCCATTGTGGTTACAGAGAAAAACCTGAAAACATACCCTGGATTCACCTTTATGGCTAAAAAAACCAATACAATGATTCTGAAGTTATTTTATAAAAGTATGATGATTTGAAAATCAATCTCATTTTTTGGAAATAGGGGATGCAGACCTGTGCCATACAGCTCCATGTGCAGGGGTTGCACAGAGACAACATGGGACTCTCCACATCTTGCTCTCCCATTCTCTTCCCCCGCCCCCGCCGTGCCAGTTCTGCTGCACTTCAGGCTGCGTGCAATCACTGGAAGGAAGGGGTAGGATTTGCCCCATTAGAATAGGTGAAATGATAAGATTTATTTCTTCTAGTGTTGAAGTGGTGGATTTCAGGACTGATTTTTCCAGAGTGCTAAGCACCACCTTCCACGTACTGTACACTCTCCACGCTGTGACTTCCTTGGGAGTTGAGGGTCCTCATCATCTGTAGGATTAGGCCCTGAATGAGTTGCAAAGATGGGAATGGAAATGAATACATTCTACCACACCAGTAACCTCCATCCTTCACTAGGTTTGTAAGACAACGTTTTTTTTTTAATGGATCTCTAAGGGGTTTTTTCTGAAGACCTTGCTGCTACCAGTCTAAGCTAATTTGGAAAAAAGCCTTCAAAGGGGGTATTTCCTTAAAGAGGAGGTGGCCAAGATCTTGTGGTATGTTTTAATTTCAGTGTTGTCAGGTATCTTTTGAAGTTCCTCTCTACAGTCTCTGGTGCTAGAAAATCATCAATGTGGTGCAGCCCTGTCTTTTATCTCTTTAAAACCAGGTAATCTTAAATGTCCAGGTTTTATTAACAAATCCAGCAGCATTTAAATCTCTGTAGAGCTCCAAAACAAACTGCCTGCTGATATGTGCATGCAGTGTTGTTGTAGCTGTGTAAGTCCCAGGACATTAGAGGGACAAGGTGGGTGAGGTCATATTTTTTCATTGAACCAACTTCTGTTGGTGAGAGCGATTTAAGCTTTTTAGCTTATACAGAGTTCTTCTTCAGTTACTGATATGTGATTATTTATATGCTACAGGTATGCATTAATACTTACAACAGACAGTATCTGTGTAAATGTACATGGAGAGTAGACACCAAAATATTAACTATGACCCTGTTAAAATAATTGATGATATAGCATAACACAGACATGAAATAACCTATCAAATGAAATATTATTGGAGTCAAAGAGCTAATCTCCCATTAAACCCTGGGAATTTTATGCAAAGGAGCTATTATTTTAAATTAATTTTTCATTATCTTTTGCCATCTTATTATTTCATAAGTGAGAAATCCATTAAAAATCCTGCCAAAAACTATATAGAATGGTTAGTTATCTAGCACTGAGACTTTCACACCATGGGAGCATCTTGATGTCCCTTGGGAAAAAAGGAAAAGTGACATAGTGATCAAATATTATTTATATATTTCATTAAGACTTAGAAGGACACTTGTAATTTTCATTTATTTCATGTTATGTTTAAATGAACCAAAAGGCAATGTTGTACAATAAATTTTATAAAAGAAAATCATTTGTTACATGTTACATTAACCAAATGCCCCATTTTTTAAAAAAGAAAACCCTATAAATTTTATCGGGGGCAGATCCTGCTCTCTCTCCTTACTCACATGAGTAATCCAGCTGACTTCATCGCACTCTTTTGTCTGAGTAAGGGGAGCAGAATTATCCCCCAGAATGTAATTTCTTTTATATTACTTTCAGTCTCATTTCATAATGTATATAACAATTTTATTTATAAGGCATAAATAAGAAAAACAGCTCAATATGTTCGTTATTTTAATTGAGTAACACTGTCTAGTACACTTTATTCAATTACACCAAGGATTACAATGTACCTATATCTTTAATTTTTTTAAATACAAAAGTCTATCATATAGTATACAGTATATACTAGTGTGGTAACTGGTTCACAAGATTGACCACAATATTCTTGCAGGTCAGTACGGTCAAAATTTCACCTAACATATATTCTCTGTGTAGGACTTTATGGATCCACCTGCTATGAATTGCTGTATTTACAGAATCGGATGCTGGGTAAAACATGTCAGGGCTCATTGCATTATGTTAACTATTTTAAGACGATAGCTCTTAGCCAGATTTGTAACAGTGCTGGTAATACTGTTACAAATGCTGTGGTTTCTAAATTATCACTTTTTATAACATGAATCTCTAAAGTCTAGATACCACCCAATGAAAAATGCAGCCCTCTGTTACCACACTGTCTCCATCCCTGCAGCATCTTAGCCCAAGGAAGACACTTGATATTAGAAAAGGGCCCAAACCAGAACATTTGGATCATGATCTGCACTCCTGCAAAATTCAGAGTTGTGCAGATCCAAGACTAAGATTAGGGGCTGATCTTTATAAGATATACATGGATGTGACACCCAATCATATATAAGAAGTTAGTTGGTTTTTTGCTGAAAGATCAATGGTGGCTGATGTCTCCTATCCATAAATAAAACAGTGCATGAATAGTTCTCCAAAGAGGAGGAGGAACTGATGCAAATTTAAAATGGTCATATATCTTCTCTTCCCACTCACCTTTTCATTCACTTTTTTCAGGCACCAAAGGTGAAAGGTGAGGGAGTGGTACACCTGAAATACCCACCAGCAGTGAGCAATGTGGCATACCTGCATAACCAGGTTGGGAACTGCTTCTAAATAAATCAAAGTATCCTATTTATGGGTGTTCGTCCTTTTTTTAAAATAGGAAGGGCAGGATCATGTTATTTCCTGAAAAGAGCTTTTAAAACTTCTATTTATTCCTATCTGACTCAAGAGAAATATTGTACAAGTATTTGTTTTCTTTAGGCATGGGTTAAATAGGCTACTTAGGTCATAATTTGAGTCTTCCCTTAACCTGTAGCCCTGATTCAGGCTAAAGCATTAAATCAATGTTTCTGGCTGGACATGCTGACCAAGTAGACCGCTTGCTGTACAATAGAGTCACAATGTTATTCTTTAAGTTCAATATTCATACTGAAGCTAAATAACCCCTGTGTAGAATGCATTGCATTAATAGCAAGTTTCCACTAGTGCTGAAAAACTGTGCCCTTAATATAAGTGCTCAGTAGCCTGCTATTTGGTAAGCACTCAAAACTGTAAAGAAGGCGTGTTAAAAATAATCCAGATTGGTTACCTACTACGCTGTGATTTATATTATGGGTTAAAAATATCAAAATTAATCAATTCTATTAATCTACATTCTAAAAGGCACGAAGACTTGTGACAAAATTATAACTGTTCAGATTACATTCGCAAGAACTGCAACAGAGCAATAGGTGTCACTTGGATTTGCTAGTTCAGTTGGCTGGAAGGAGTGAAATCAAGACATTTTCATTGTCTGTGGAGGTAAAGAATACCCTTTTGGTAGGGAGCATTTGCCAACTCTTCACAAATGTTATTCCAATGTAAGCCACTGAAACCTCTGTTGATTGCTTTAAAACACAATCTTTTTGGTCTGCAGCACATGGCACTTCACCTAAGTACTCAGTGATAATAAAACAGGTCTCAGGGCAAGACCAGGTAATAAAGAGCCCTCATTGAATCTGAGCATAGGAATGAACTGCTTTCACGATCACACAATCTGCTTTCAATCAAATGATCAAGGAATACATAAATACTACAAAACAAATAAAATACATTCATATTTTTTCACATTGTAGAGAGCTTTAATATTTCCCTTGGCTCCCTAATGAAATGCATATAGAACATTCCCCACTATACAGTGCAACTGCCAAATATCCATATCTCCATTAAATATCACACGGCTGAGACAACTTTCTTCTTTTGTCTGGATCCCCAACAGTTTCCAATTTTGTAATATGATTTATTGATTCTTTGGGGAGGTGGGGGAAACACACTTCTAAAATTTGAACTGAGTTACCATAACTCTGCCAGGTGTTTTGTTATTTAAAAGAATACTCTTCAAAAATGTATCTTTGTCATTTGCACTATTCACCAGATATCTAAGCACATTTTTCCCCAGCAAATTGTTACAATTTTGCCACAAGGTGTTTAAAATACATAATGAAATATCTGGAATATATATACACAGTTGAAATTCATGGGGCTGTCCACAGATTCATGATTTCATAGTACAAATGGGAACCACAATGACCAGGATAACTGTACAAGCTGCAGCCGCAATCAGGGCAGCTATCTTGCAGACTTTTGCTCTTCTGAACTCAGCTTCTTTGCGTTTTAATAAGGAATCATAGCCTGGAGTATAAATGTCTTCCATCCAGTATTCTAAGTTGTTTGGATTTAAAGATTCTTGAGTCTAAAAGTCAAAAGGAAAAAAAATTAATTCTCTGGGCTCTGTCAACATAATTCAGGCAGGACTGAAGCTTTCCAAGGTTGGTTGTGTGTCTACTGTAGAGATAAAGTCAGGTTAAAGCTGCTGTCTCACTGTCACAATCTTTCCCTCTGCCAGCTTCACGAACTCACTGAAACAGATGACAACATATTGCCAAGTCATAACAACACCCCATGGCTCCAAAGTCTCTTATGTATTAATGGGTTCCTGGAAACTTTGTTGGGTCTAAGTAAAACCTCTTTAATCCATTGAATAATTGAGGTGGTCATTAGTCCATTATCATTTGTGAGATTATTAAAACCTACTTGATGGGAAAACTTTTCTTAGCTGGCTCATAAACTCAGTTTTACAGAGATAACCCTAACCTCGTTACTAGGACCTGCATGACAAGAAAAGTCTCCTCATCTTCCTCATACAATTTCTTGGATGGCTAATCTCTAGCGATGAATAGTGCATTGTACATAATGGTCCAAGGAAGGTAGACGTTTTTGTGCATGTGTTTATTTTAGAAAGACACACATCCATCATAAGGTACCACATATGGATGTTAAGATCTCACATTTTTCTCATCTCCTTTTAAAGCCCAATGATCCCCTTTATAGATAGAAACCCACAGGATGTACCAAACCAAGACAAAATTTACTACAGAAACCCCAGTGTACAGTAATGTCTAGAGGTGGGCTACCAATCAGGTGAACCTTCGGAACCATGGCCAAGCCCAGTCAGACCATTAGGAGAACTCAGGGCATCTCCACAAAAGGTGAGCCTCTTTCCTGTGATTTTCAGGCTCCTCCCACCACCATGACTGTACATTTGGCTTAGTGGCCATGCTGCCATTAGCCCTCCAGTTCACAGATGCAGACTGCTTCCCCCTTGCAAGATCTGAATATATAATACTGCAACTATCAGCAGAAATTTTAACCAAGTACCATGGGTTTTCTATGTGATCAGGCAGGACAGTGTAGCTACTTCCCAGCTTCTACCTTTTCTGCCCAGCTACATCCTCCAAAATTATGTAGACCCACATCTATACTAGTGCTCACTATGAGTTTCCACATGCTTGGTGGTGAGGGGAGGAGAAGTGGGCATGCAGCATATATTCTACTCCCATGTATCACATCCTCATATTCAGAATTTCACCATCTTCATGCATGGATGCCATTTTGTACCCCAGTATTTGATCCTTAGGGCACAATCTGTATGTTTCACTGGCAGTAATATACAATGCTGATTGCTCATGTTTTAATGGTTTGATTTCCGTTATGTTTCACACTATTCTAATAATACATTTAAAAACTAATAGACTTTGCCACTATTAGAGATGAGATGGACAGGACTGTTCCGGTGTCTCTCCCTGCGAGGGAGGGCGCTGGTGCTGAACCAGCTAGTTCTGTCCATGCTCAACTGGCTCAACACCCTGAGCCTGGCCCCAAGGATCCTGGCCAGGTTCCAGAGGATGGCTTTAGAGTTCTTCTGGCCGGGGCTGCACTGGGTCTCTGCAGGGGTCCTGAGTCTCCCCCTGGAGGAGGGAGGACAGGGCCTGGTTTGCCTGTGCAGCCAGGTCCATGTCTTCTGCTTCCAGGCCCTGCAGAGGCTACTTTATGATGCAGGTAGTCCGGCACGGAGCACGTTGGCGCATGCCTTCCTCCATTGCCTCCGAGGGCTCCAATATGACCGGTAGCTCTTTTTTCTCCATCCGAGAGGTCTTCCACGAGACTTCTCTGAGCTGCCGGTCTTCTACCAGGACCTCCTCCGGACCTGGAAGCTTTTTTCGGCGACCAGGTCCTTTGTGGCCACCGAGAGGGTGGAACTCCTCGCAGAGCCCCTGCTACACAACCTCGATCTACGTGTGCAGGTGGCGGAGTCTCCCTCGATGTGTCGGAGGTTGGTTCTGGCAGAAACCACCAGAGTCGGAGACCTCCTGGACTACGACAGTGGGGACTGGGTGGCGCCCCGCGTGCTCGGTTGACGCATGGGGCTTTTCACCTTTCTGACCCCTAGGAACGTACTCCAGGAGGTGGAGGCCGCTTTGTCACCCAATTCTCTCATTTTCCTGCGGCAAATGCTGCAAGAGGGTGCTCCCAGCCCACCCCTCACCCCTGGCCCTCCGGACATTTTTCTTTGGCCCCTGTTCTGCGAGCCCCCACGGCCTCCCCGCTCCCACACCCCAAGCCAGCTGCATATCCTGAAGCCGGTCCGGTTTCGAACCGCGCCCAGAAACCATCTGTACACTCTTGTGCTCCACACACTGCACTTCCTCCAGTTCGCGTCCCACCCCGACACCAAGTGGTAGGACTATCTTCCACCTAAAGAGGGTGAGGAGCCTCGGTGGGCCAGCCTTTATTCCACCTTGATCCCATGGCCCGCTGGGGACATCAGTTGGTGGCTCCTTCATGGAGCCATGAGCATGGGCATGCACCTGGCGTGGTTCACCCCTATACCTGAGGCCTGCCCCTTTTGCAGCATGAGGGAGAACCTGGCATACGCCTATTTTGAATGCACCAGGTTTCAGCCCCTATTCCGGCTCCTCCAGAACCTCTTGTTGAGGTTCTGGCTGCACTTCTCCCCACACCTGTTCCTCTTCCCCACACCCTATCCGAGGACCCACGAAGACGTGAGACCTCCTCGTCAACCTCCTCCTGGATACCAGGATACGAGGAGGTGCTCTGCGACAGTGGGGCCTATTTCCGTTCCTCTCTAGTTTCACACATCCGGGCAGAGTTCCACTGGGCAGCATCCACTGGCTCTCTTGACAGCTTTGAGGAGCAGTGGGGGCTGTCTGGGGTTCTCTGCTCAGTGTCCCCATCCGGTATCCTCATTTTGAACCTATGACCTTCACTCTGACCCCTGTTTTTCATTAGTTGCCCCCCGCAATCAGTTGGTCCCTGGGTCCAGTGGTCCCTCCCACTGGGTTGGGGGAGCAGACATTAGCAGTGGGTGGGCTTGTGCCCGCCCACTCCCGGGTTTTCCAATATGACCTGTATGCCAGTGATCCCCTGCTGCTTTAAATTCCACAGGGGCCGGGCAGCCAAAGATCAGAGAAACTCAACCAGCTCCCCACGGCCATCATTCTCCACAACAGCACAACCCAGACACAGTGGAGAATTAGAGCTGTCTCACTCTTGATATCAGATTGTGTAAGGTACATGAAGTGATGCTGGTGGCATTCTTAGCCCTGCAGTGCTCTATATGAGGAAACAGTCCATATTTTGGTCTAAAAAAAATGCTTATCCCACGTTCTACACTCATGAAATCCAAGCTGATTTCTCATGTAACAGTCTGTCTTGTGTTTTGTCACCAAATGTTAGTCTCTGTGACTGCCTTAGCATGGTTTGAATGACATTTTATACATTTCTCTGTGAAATTAGTGGTCAAACGTTTTCTTGCTAATTACATTTCAGTCCTTTTCACGGGAGGTGGGATCAAAATTTGGATCCAGATTTAGAATATCCCAAAGTTTGGGAATACTCAGTTCCGTAGTTTTAGTTCAGTCTGCTATGAAGGTAGGGACTATGTGCCATGCAGGTTCGGATTTCAAACACCCCAGGATCTGAGAATGTTTGGATCCATGTTTGGGTTTTGGACCCATATCCTTTAATAATTCACCCTGCTCTGTTTGTTGCATGTACACAAGTCCAGAGTAGTTCTCTAGCAAGATCTAGGAAGCAGTTCTTCATGAGACTATATTGTTCTCATATTCACTCCAGATGCCATAATAACAATGTTCATTTAAAAAGAGGTTTAAAAATGTCTTCCTTCATTATTTTTAGTGAATTTCATGCTTGTGAAGAGGGCTAGACTGGCAGCCCTGCATGCTCATTCTCTATGTACAATATGCACAGAACATGTACAGTCGAAGCAGCAGCAATGCCAGCTTCTCTGCCCCACCCCACCTTACTAACGCACATCAAAACTGAGCTAGAATAACCACCATTTGGGGGATAAATGCTCAGTTCATTCTCTGTCCATTCATTCTTTATCTCCTCTTGTGAGATGTCTAACAAGGTTCCAACAGTGGTGGTGGTGGTTTTATAGACAACTGTCCACGAGGAAAGGGACAGAAACCATCGACTATTTCAAAGATCACAGAACAGTGATAGAACGTTAACAGTTGTTCTTCACCACTGGTCTGGGATGGATCTTGAGCCAGCAATGTAAAAGTTGAAGGCTTAACTTCCTGAGCTATACAAATCCCCCATTAAATAAACATTCTGGTAAACATCCTTCACAATTGTGTCACTAAAATGAAACAAACAGGACTCACTTGTAGATCCAAAGCTGCAAGCTTGCCTTTATCTCCTGAGTTCCTGGTATATTCTTCTATGGTCCATGATGGCTGGGCACGTTTAACTTCAGCCAGTTCTGTCAACCTCATGTCTGTGTAGAGTGGGTTGCTTTTCATATGTGACTTGAGTGATGCAGGGTAGGGATGAGGACTAAAGACTTGTTCAATCAAGAAAGCATCTTTTGGTTGTTTAGAGAGTCTATGTGGCTGTGGGATTTCATACTGCCTGTCTGCCTGCAACGAGGTTCAAAAGAATTTCAGAGAATAAAGAGGACTTTGGGGGGGTTAAATATGAGAGGGGAAAGAGATTTTTTTTTTCACCTCTACAGCTTGAGACTGCCTAAGCCATGATAACAAACCCACAAACCGGAGCCAAGCTTTCAGCTGGCCTTAATCCAATCTCCATCCTTGCTCTCATCAATAGACTGATTTTCACAAGCACAAACCTGCTTTCACACTATTGTGGGCACAAAGTTAGAGGTAGCAGCTGAAAAGTTGGTCCTAGTACTGCTTACAGGTTAGATAAACTGCTCTGGGGTGCTTTTGCTGTAGAGAAGATAAGCTGAATTGGAAAGCCTTTGGACTAGAGGGCTGTTTGAAGATACTCATCTACCAAGGGAACTCTGCTCCCTGTACTGACACTGACTGGAAGGGGAACCATACTACATGAACAGTCATCCTTACACCAGAATTTCCACAATGCTGCTTCAATGTTAGAGATGTTCATTTGATCACATTCTAATTAGTGATCAGGGCATTTCTAAAGGTCCAGAGGTTCACACTGGCTCTGATAAACCTATGAAAGTTTGGATGCTTCAAATTATTGAGTAACCCTCCCCACCGTGTTCCTACAACCTTCCAATAAATCTTTGGTTTCTTCTCCCTCATTTCTCACACATCCACTAAACCCCTGGTTCTCCCTTCTCCCCAGGAAGTCTCTGCCCCCCCCATTCCCTCCAAGAACTCCTCCTTCACAGGCCACAGCACACCCTGCAATGTGTTCCTGACTTCTGAAGAAATGTTGCAAGAGCCAGAAGCCCAGTCTATTGGGCCCTAATCTCAGTGAAATACAAATTGCTCAGTAGAAGAGCCAAGGTTTAAACTTAGCAGCAATCAGAGGGGCTGCTGACCAGTGATAGAATTTCCAAAGGTGGGAGTGGTTAGTTGCAGGGAAGAAGGAACCACGTCCTCCTGGGTAACTGAAAGGGAACCACAGCAATGGTGCAGTCTAGACAATGGAGACTTAAAATACACGTTAGGAGAGATGTAAATGACTGTGAAAATCAGAGGAAAAAGGAAGTGTAATAACAGTTTGTATTTTAGTGTACTCATAATAGGATTTTTTTCTTAGGAGAGTCGGAGCAAGTCATATCTTTTTCTGGTTCTTTTAAATATATAATTTTTGAAAGAAGATACCAAAATGGACTTTTTACTATATCCCTTTTAAAAAAAAAGAGAGTATTGCAGATGGTCACAATTTTCCTTATGCTCTTTCCACTTGTTTAATTATTCCGTGTCCTTATACCACCAGTGATCATGATCTGAATGACATTCTCTCCTGAAGCTGCCATTCAAACCTGCCCCTTTCTAAAGAGCGGGTTGCTTTCAGGAACAGCTTGACCATTTCATACTGTGCAGTTACCAAGGAAATATAGGTAAGGAATCATTCAATTATGATAACTATGAAGACTAGCAATAATACAGTAGGCAGAGTATTACCAAGCCCTGAAGCTTCATATATCACCAAAGACAATCATAGCTAGTGTGTTTTTTTTTTTAAAAAAAAAAGCTTATTATGTAGGTTTTAATAGAAATTACCTCTTTGGATTTTCTGTGCCAGTCCTTATTTTCAACTCCACCTCTGTCTTTCATCTCCTCTTCTGTCATGCCAGCCTGGTTGGTATATGTGATAGCTCTCCAGTCTCGAGGAGAGTTGGAAATACTTGCTATTTTGGATTCAGTGGCACTGTTCTCCTCAGTCAGTGACCGTGAGGACCTCCTGGTAAATAAACTTTTTTTTAAGGCTTTCACCCGAAGACTTTCGCTGTTACTTCCGCTGGCATCAGAACAGCACCAGTCAGGGTTATTCTCCAATTTGCCTCCATGAGAAGCATTATGACACTGAAATACCCGTGGAGAGGTGCTCTCATCTGACTGAACCTCACTCGTCAGGGAATTAAGATCTATTTGTACATTGACCTTCTCTGGCTGCTGAATTTTTTCATCCAACTTACTTAGTTTTCCCAGGACTTCGGAGATTTCTTCTCTGACGCCCGACAGAGATTCTAGTTTCTTTTCTATTTCACCAATCCTGAAAACTAACTTGCAGACACTAGTTTTTAGTTCATCATCTGTATTGTTGATATCTGACCGGACCACTTTATCTAGCTTGTTACTAGAATTCCCTTTGGTTATTTTAGTTAAATTGTGTTCAGGAGAGCTTTCACAGTCAGATTTACGTACCTGAGACAGTGACCCAGTGCTGTTGTAACAGGAGGATTGCATAACTCCTGTAGATCCACAGATGCTCATATCGTCCAGAAACCGAAAAATGTCACTGATATCATCACTCACAATTTCAGAGTCATCATCTGATTGCTTTAGAGAGTGCCTCTCACCATACTTAGTTTGGCTTGGAGCACATAACTCCTTGCATTTTTTGTGTTCCAACCCTTGCTGCTCTGTTTGTGTCCCAACGCTGGTGGTTTTGTCAATGCTTAGCAGCTGAACAGAAGTGCAGTTAATGCTTTTATCCCTAAACTTTTTGATTGGCTCGTGTTTCTCCATGTCTACAATGGAGGGAATTTCCTTGGGTTTGTGTCCATTTTGTTTCACGGCATAGTTAGCCTGCATAATTGGTGTTTGATCCTTGGGATTGAGATAGGTTTGGTGCCTGTCTGCTGCAGGAAAACTTGGTGACTGGTTGTTTGAACTCTGATATCGCTGCTTCTCTTCAGCTTGCTTCCTATTGAAAAAGGATCTTTCAAAATCTGGTACCTCCTCAGTGTTTAAGCTCCAGCTTTTTGCTGGCCATGCAGTTTGTTTAATCGGTTTTCCTGCCCATCTTTTTGTATCTTGGGGTCCAAGTACAGTGGTTGGGCCAAAGTATGTAGAAGCTTGGAGATCATCTAAGCTTTCGTGTTTTACTCGTCTTTTGTCCGGTATCGGAGAATAAACTGGGTTCAAGTACTGGCTGCTGTATGGCATTTCAAAACTGTGGTTGAAGAAACCCTGTTTGGAGATTTCTTTCCTGTTCTGAGGCTCTCCATGTCCATCTTCTGGTTTTTTATTGGGCGGCATTAAATTGGGAGATACTGTGATAAGATTATGAAAATCTTCCTTGAATATGTTCCTTTTCTGTACACATGATTGCAACACAAATGGCTCATCATTTGAAATAAAAGTTTCTTTTATAGCTGCATTGATAGGCAATGAGTCCTGGTCAGAGATTGAGTCGTTCTCAATGTTCATTGGGAAGTATGTGCTCTGCATTTCACAGGGTGGAGAGTTAACAATGGAATAGGATGCTAGTGCCTGCAGCCTATCAAGCGAGGCAGCTCGGCCTTTCATTTCCTTATTAACACCAAGCAAAAAGTTAGGTTCTGAAGTAGGTACAAATTGTTGACAATCTTTACAATCCACCTTCCTGCATTTGGAAGACCTTCTACCTGAGTAGCCCCTGTTAAACTCTCTGTCTCTCAGCTCACAATTAGTCACACAATCCACCACGTTGCATATTTCTGTGTCAGACCTGCAGGACTCAACTGATTCTTTCTTCCTCATTTTTTGTCGTGCAACAGGGAGTTTTTCCTTGGCCACTCCCCCATTCATTTGTATGAGGTTGAATATTGTTACTATATCTGCTGCAACCATGATTTTCTTTGATTGCTGATTGTTTACAGTGCATCTCATTTTGTCTTTGAACAAAGTCGCTGGGAAATTAGGATCCAGGCAAGCTGTGTAAAAGAGCACACTTCTGAGCTTGGCTAGCTGGGACAAATCAAACCTTGCACACAGTGACTTGCAGAGATCCTGATAAGAAACAGTGTTTTGCTTGGTGTCCAGCTCTTCCAGAATCTTCACCAGGAAAAGTGAGGATTCCTGGTTGGTCTCCATGCTTGATGTGTGCTAAGTTTTCTTGTTTAGCCTGAAAACGGTACTCCAGTTCTGCAGTTCACACAACTGCAAACAAAAAAGATGGTAAATGACCTGTAGATCAAATCCAGGACATTCTTTCAGCCACACATAGAATTTGACTAACCAGCTATACAAATTTAGGGGTAGGTTGTGCAACCTGTCTTCATGTTGGTGAGCACTTACACACACACACCCAAAGGGTGAAATCCTGGTTCCATAGAAGTAAATGGGAGTTTTGCCATTTAAGTCAGTGGGACCAGGATTTCACACAAATAATCTCATTGACATCAATAGATGTGCTCATATGTGAGCATCACCGACATGAGTAAGGGTGGCACAATTTATCCCTAAAATATCAACACAAGCTACACAGAGATGAGAAAGCTGCTGACATAAAATCCTAACATACTTGCTAATGGACTTTCTCAAAATGGCTTATGAATCTGTAAGAGGATTTGAAAGATTCAGATGTGGCTATAATTGCAGTACCTCACTCTTAAATCAAAAAGCAGCCCCCACATTATGTGAAGCACAGATGTTTCCACATCTGATTTGCCAGTGACACTCACGAAGACTCAGATAAACAAGCTATGAGATGTTGGGTGGAGTTAGCTGAGCAGTTTACTTGAGCAAATAATCCTGACATTGAATTGTGTATTTTTATGATCTTTTTTGGTGCTTTGCAGAAATGGGTTTTCGTAACTTTGAGACTCAAGGGCTGTGAGCTTAAGATAACCCACCACACTTATAAGCCTAGGAGAAGCTTGCTTCAGGAATAAAATGTGGACTAATGTTAGAAAGTGGAAGAAATAGTTTAAAAATATATTCCCACTAGATCTTGAAACCCATCCAGGAAATGAGAGATGGCTGACTGCCAATCGGCTTAGTTTGAAGAATGGGCTATTTCAAGGGCAGAGAATGTCCTCTACTATGACATACTACCAGAGAAACATGGGGAATGGAGCCCCATTTGCCATCCATAAATGGCAGGAGAATGGTGAAAATGAACACTTATATGGATAACCAGAATAACCAGACTTATAGTACATAAAACTAACAAACATGTTGGAAAGGATATAAAGCCTTGTACTTTCAGGTCCTAAGCCAATTTCTAACTATTAGGGATTAGAATGAGGTCTTCATGGGGGGCAGATTATTCCACACCTGCCTACTCTTTGGTTTCTTGCACCTTCATCTGAATATTTTGTGCTGACATACTGGATTAGATGGACCATGGATGGGTCTGATCCTGTCTGGCAATTTCTGTGTTTGGTCACAATCTTTGTATTATTCTTATTTACAGGAATGGCAAAAATCCTTCCCCAAAGTGCTGTGGTATCTCCCCATTCTCTCTCCTCTCTAGTCCAGCCCTTAAAACTATTCTCCCCACCATATAAACTGCTGTGTATCTACCCAAATGGCAAACATCAAAGTTATGAAGTCAGGTTTGTGGTAATTTTCTTTTAAATTATCTATAAGAAAGTCATCTCCCAGTCAGAAATGTCAGGACTTTTGAGTGCTGCTCTAGAACACGGGATTTCTTTTCAGCGTGTTGTAGCCTTTCATCTTGAACTGACACTACACACTAGTAATCCATTGTCAGTGTCAGAGGCCAGCATATATAAGGAATGGATCCGATGAAGTGAGCTGTAGCTCACGAAAGCTTTTGCTCAAATAAATTTGTTAGTCTCTAAGGTGCCACAAGTCCTCCTTTTCTTTTTTGCGAATACAGACTAACACTGCTGCTACTCTGAAACCAGCATATATCCGTATCAGTAGCAAATGCCACAGCAGCATCTTCAAAGGAAGAGTCTAGGTTGCCTTTATGAATCAAATCTACATTCAAATTTGCTTGTTGATTTAAGAAGCACCTTCCAGCTGGCCCAATAGGCTGGAAATTGGGCAGCTGCAGTACATGCCAGCAGTCCTACTGAACGCAAACCCGACTTTCAGAGACCCATAGACCTGGGGATTCTCCTGGGCTGCTAGTGTTTGTAGGTTTGCTTTTAAGAGCTGGGTGGCAAGAGAGTAGCGCTGAAAGTAATACTTCAGCTCTACACCACAAATTAAGTGTGTGTAGGCATACCTGTACTAGCTTTAATTTAGCAGATGTGGGTAACAATGGTAGTGAGGAAGTCGCAGTATGGGCTTCACTATGGCCTAGCTATCTATCCCCCAAGCCTGCCAGGGAAACCAGGTATGTACTTGGGTTGCTGGCCCATGCTCGGGTCCATACCGGCACTTTGTTACCGTGCTAGCTAGATTAAAGCTACAATGACACTTTCATTTGGGGTGTAGACATACCCTTTGGGCTACAGGAGGATGGTACATCCCTTTTTCTCTTCATTAGTGTGTGCTCCATGGCACAACCTCTTCATCAACACTTCTTTGTATTCCTCTGATGTGTCACCATTTGAAAGTGAGACTTTCATGAAGTGTTGGGTCCAAATAATTCTAACTGCCAGCAAAATCACAACATACTTGGAGAGTTTACTTCACCTGGAACAGTTCAGGTGGCGGGGGGGGGGGGGGAAGAGAATGTAATCCCCAGTGGAAAGCTGCCTCTTCAAGAGGCCATGGGGATGCCTGGTGTTGAAAGTCAAATATGGCCACACTGCTCTGCCAGCCCTGCCAAGAGACTTGAAATGTGCCATTTTCACCACCAACATGCAAAAGGCCAGAAAAGGCAAAACCTTATCTTCAATAAGTCTTCACAGCTTCTCTCAAGCCCTCGTGTGGATATTCATTTTCACATTTAAATACACAGAATACACCCCACCGTTATGCCACTGTCTTCTCTCCATACAGGCCGCTGCTACAGGCTCATTTCCTTCCCAATGTGTGCAAACAGTGAGTCATTAATGGTAAGTTCCTTGAAAGTCGCACTCCATTCACTCCTCTAGTTCCGAATACATCCTGCGTACTCTGTCTTGAGGAGTAAGGTATTCAGGGTAAAGATTGGCTATATTTTGTGTCGTGGGCTACACAGCACAAAGCTGGCACTTACCTATTATTAAAATAGCACCAAGGTATTGGTTTCCTCTATACAGATGACCAAAGCCAAAATTTGACTCCCAAACCATCCTTCAGCATATAAGCAGAGGCAGTGTGTCCTAGTGGATAGAGCATCTGACTGGGACCCAGGACACACCTGTTCTATTCCCAGCTGTGATGTTGGGCAAGTCACTTTACCCTTCTGTGGCTCAGTTTCCCCCTGTGTAAAACTGAAGTAATGATCATGGCCTCATTTGTAAAGTGCTTTTGAGATCTACTGACAAAAATTGTTATAAGTATTATATTAATAAAATCAAAGTTTGGCCTGATTTTCATACTTCTACTGAGTTCACTGGGAAGTCTCAGTGTTCAGTACCTCTGATAATCAGGATACTGTTTTTTAGGGGGGTGATACAGCTTAAGGAGCCTAGCTTTAGACATTCAAGTAATAACATTCTGGTCTAAAAGACAGGCTGCAAAATCTGACTGAGGCTTTCCGTAAATGTACACTGTCTAGGAGCTAGAACACGTTCTCCTTTGCCTGTTCTCCGTGCAGTCATATGAATGGCCTTTTGGTATGCGTGTAACAGAGCTGCATTGCGATGGCTCATCTGGTTTTAATTTGGGTAAATTGTTTATCTTGTGTAGTGATCCTCATAATATACAGACTTCATCGGAGGTACTAAAATGAGTACAGAATTTGTGAGCTTGTGCCAGAAGAATGTTATCAGTACAGTCATCCTTGCTAGAAAGACCATGCACTGGCAGACTCTGACAATGAAAATAATGTTTCAAGTCCTGTGTAAAATAGCATATTCTGTACCCATTTTTCACATTGTCTGAGATAATAAAACCAGGCAAAAGTATCTGGGCATAAACCACATCTTTATTTGGTGTTCACACGTTTTAATAGCATGTTAGCTAATGTGCGGTCTTTGTCAAGGCAAAACCCACCAGAACTCTCTATAGCACCTGAGATGGATGCTTTCTGAAATGACACCCAGTAAGCTGTCAAATCTAAGTAACCAAGCATTTGTTCACATATTATCTTAGTTGTTCATTCGTTCATTCTGTCTCAAGGCAGGATGTGGAACACAGTTGTTTAATGTGTATATATTTATGTGTGTGTATATAGAATGATTGTATAAGGTACATGTACATGCAGCAATGTAAAGGATCCAAAATATGTATAAGAAGATATTTTAGACTAGTGCACAAGGGTAAATCTACGTGTATGGTATGTCAGAGGTAGATGGTTTTGGTAGTTTGTTTTCTGCTATATGGTCTCTGACCAAACGAGCTACTTAACATTTAATCTTTTATGACTTGATTTTATTAAAAGTGGGAGGGTCACTTTGAACTAGAGAGCTTTCTCTCCTAAGAGTCAGTTTTCTCTACCCTAATAGCACAACTATACCGTGCACAGATACATATAGTATCATATGACACCGCTAGTCAATGGGGGCCAAGTCTCAATGTGTTCAAAGGCTTACCACAGATCAATCCTTTTTTACCCTACATAGAGTAACATTGAATATTTCTCCCATGTTAATGAGAGAAAAAATTAACCCATTGTTGCAGAAGCAGTCCTGGAGTATTAACATTCTATCTTTCATTCCCAAGACTACTTTCTGTTCTGCAATGGGCATGTTCTGCCTATTTTTTAATTGTGGTAGGACTTAACTCCTCCATGTGGTTTCTCTCCTCTGACTTCTGCCCTTGAGGGAAATCTATGTGCGTTGCTCTTTGTCCTTCCCCTTGGAGGAGCCAGAATATATTTCTCTTTTTCCTCATCTCCCAAATAAGTACTCAGACTCAGATTTTGCTAATTTATCTACACTAGGAATTCAAAATCTCCAGTAAATTGTTCTCCCAGAACCACTGCTGCTTCTGCCACTACATTCAGCAGCACCCACATGTGTAAACAAATCTGCCCTCTGTTATGCCTCTAAAAGCCCATGTCCATTGTGTTAGGGCTTGGCTGTGGCAGATGAATCACACATGTGACTTCACAGAGTCTCACCACTGTACTTTCATGAATAATTATCGGATAGGAGGGTTCCTTAGCTGAGCCTGAATTATGCTCACTGTCTGACAATCCACATATTCTTCTCCAGCTCTTTCCTTCCTTCTTATTTGTGTTTCTGACATTTGCTCTACCCCTTTCCCACTATCTGCAGCAGGTGCAGCTAATGCACAGATGCAGTTGCTACAGTCATCATTTCCCTCTGCCTTTAATTTGCTAATAGAAAAACAGCCCTCTCTGCTTTTTTTATAGTGACTAATGGGCCACTCTATAATACTACTGCAGAGATGATAGATCGATAGAGAGATAGACAGAGCTATATTCACATAAATTCACACACATTGAGCTAGTTACTTCAGTGCTGAAGAACATTAATTCAAATCCCCTCCCCCCACCACCACTATGCTGTTTCACTATTAATCTGAGCTCATAAATCTTCAGTTTGTCCCAGCGGTGCTGGATATAACCCACACTGACACAGCCCTTACACAGAATGTTGAAATGGGCTGTCGTTTTCTTTTCCTCTTGTGCTCACAGACCCATCTTCATGTTACAGCATTCAGAAACCTTGCAGCACAAAGCATCTCAAACTGCTTTTTTTTTTTTTTGTCTCCTACCCCACCCGCTCTCAGGATCTCATACTCTGGAAACAATGCTTTATTGCCTCGCTCTTCAGCTCTTTTGTACCCCAGTCCATGCTATGCGTAGTTGCTCCTTTCCTCCATCCACTCACAAGACCAAATCCTGCTCACAACCAGCCTCTGACATGTTGGTCTCATTTAGACTGTCACCTTGTGATTTCAGCAGCTGTGTTGACTCCCACCCTCCGGGACAGGTATGGAATTCTCTGCTGGCAGTGTGCCTCAACAGAGTGAATTTTATTCACTCCTTTAGAATCTAAGAAGGTGAATGCCATACAGCCTGGGGCTTTTTCACTAACTGTGTTTAACGGCCTTCTGTAATTCTCCATATTCTGCATAAAATAAAGCATGCTTTATGCTCTGTGATACATAGAGCATCCTCTCTACAAATCTAAACTGGAGTTGGGTTTGTTTTGGTTTTTTAGAGGGGCTTGGAAAGAAGTTGCTGTTTCTTGGCTCCTGTGTATGAAACAAGCCTTATAAACTATTCCATTTACAAACCTGGCTTCCCAAAGAAAGCAGGATGTGCTGTTTTATGGATGTTGTACAACGCTTAGCACTCAGTCAACAACTCCCACAAAATTCAGCACCTACTGAAGTCCACCAGTGCATAAATTAAGTTTGAACTTGCAAATAAAGCCAGCATTTTCTCAAGGCTGTGTCACAGCTCAAGTTGAACAATGTTTGCCATTTAATACAGGATTTTCCTTACACAATAATGCTCCGATTCACACTTACATCGTTCAGTTATACAACTGAAACCCTGCATTCGGATCCTCAGTGTGATGAGGAAAAGTGCAAGTTATCATTCTAAAACTGGAATGAATTACTTGATTTATTACTGCATCACTCCTTGTGGTTATTATTCAGCTATCATTGGCAACATACACGCATGGAATTACTGTCCTGTCAATAACATATTAGAACTCCTTCAAGTAAATTTTTTTGCACATAACAAGGCATCCTTGCAAACTGTGACAGACACTGAAATAGCTAATCAAGTTACAAATGAGCCCCAAAATATTTCACCCTGGCTCTGGCCAACCTGCGTTTTTGCGTTTCCATTTTGCAAGGTATGGAGCTAACAAAGCCGACTTTGCATGAATTGGTTTGCAGATCCAGTGATCTCTGCTTCTCTACCAGGGGACTAGTTATTGCCCCCTTCACCTCCTCCCCCAATCCTGCTGAGCTCCCTGGGGCTAGGTAAAGTGGCATCTGGGAAAAGGCAAAGTGGTTGGAACATTATTCCCTCCATTTCTCAATAGACTGATTTGCAGCAGGATTCGAAGTGGAGCTGTCCCCAAAGTCACCGGATGAGTTTCAACATTTTGACTCTCTCTTTCCCCTACAAGGCTGCAAACGGAAATGATGCCTAAAATGAGCCAGGAAGATTGCAGGGCTTGTAACTTAGACTTTGGGCTTCACATGTTGTTGATCCCAAGCAGGGGAACAGAAGGGGGGGGGTCAAGGTAGACACTGGGGACTACCCCCATAAAACCCTCACCACCACTTGAAAACATCTCCCCTGCCCCTACCCCTAAGAAATGAGAGCTAGATACGTTCCTATGAACTGGAAATAGTAGGGATCAGCTTGGTTGTGCCATGGGGTGAGGGGGCTCAGCCTTTGGACCCCTTTTTCTTTCTGGCAAGTCCCTCTCTTCTCAATCCCTTGCAAAGAACCCCTCTTCCCCCGCCTGGCAGCGCGTCCCGCAGCGCCCAGAACTCCAGACTCGTACCCGCTCTACCAAGCAACAGCCCCGGCCGGCCGGCGCATCGCTTACCTTGAAGTTGCCACCTGTCTTTTGTTTGGGTGTGTGTGTGTGTGTGTGTGTTTTCCGTTTCATGTCAGGCTTGTCTGCTGCAGCAGAGACTTTCCAGCGGGGAGGAGCAGGAGGAGGGACGGCTTCAGCTGGAAGCCACCGCAGGGTCCCATGGTGCCAGGCTGAGATTGCGAAGGGGGCAGCAGGTTGGCAGTGGGGGGGCGGGCGGCTGCACCGGCCAAGCGCCCCCCGCCCCTCCCCTCCCCGCACAGCGCGCCGCTGCGGGCAGCTCCGGACGCGGCGGCGGCTCCTGCCGCTGCCTTTGTGTGGAAGACGTCAGCGGCTCAGGACCTTCCTCAGCTAGGAGGGCCCGGGAGCCGGAGCATCGCCGGCTGAGCAAGGGGGGGAGGGCGCAGCCCGCCCCCCCCCCCCACTCCGCTGGAGGGCCGCTCCCCCCACCCCTTTCGTCCTCCCAGAGCTCAGCCCGGCAAGCGGGGCTGGGCTGGGGCAGAAATCGGCTGCAAAGGAAGCACCGGGCTGAGTCTGAACAAAACCCCAGCCGAGGGGCAGCTACAAGGGAGGCGGCATCCAGGCTGCTGCCCCCAAAGGGCCGAATGAGCCCTCGCCTTTGGGGGCTTGACCGCAGGCAGTGCGGACTCGCGGGCTCTCCTGGTCACTTACATCGGGTGTGCAAGGCGCAAAGAAGGGGGGAAAGAAATCCGTGTTCGTCTGTCTAGACCCAACTCCCTTTGCAGCCCCTAGGGATCTGCAGCCGGCAGGGATGTCGGAGTGTGTCGTCAGCTCGTGCAGAGGCCCCCCCCCCATCCTTTCTGGAGTCCCCCAGGCAAACCGGCTCTGAATCCTCCTGCCGGCCCCTAGAGTTGTCATTGGTACCCAGGTTGCATGGAGAGTCTGTCACGTGACCACAAGATTTCCCCCCACCAAATGTGCAGGGCAGGCTGGCTTGATTTCCAAGTAAAAGCCAGTGTATTAGGCCAGTGCAACTCACTGTAAATCACAGCGCTCTGTGCAGCACCACTCAAACAGATCTATCTCTGCAGCTGTCATCCAAAGGCCGTTCAAGAAGTGCCATGGGCCATATAATAAAGCGTCTGTTAATCCACTGACTACCAGAATATTTTGAACCCTAATTTAATTTTAATCTCAGAGACCAGCAGCACTCCATTTAGCTGTGCAAACGAACAAAAACCCTAGTCATCCAAAGAACAATGACATGCTACAGAACAGCTTCCTTTTGCACACTTGTTTTCATATCCCTTCCTAGTCTTTCCCAGTGAGTGCAGCTGCTTGCTTGTAGGTGAACTTTTGCTGATTTCTCAAATCAGCAAATACAGCAAGAATAAATTGACAGTGAGCAGTACCACATCTCGACCATCAGGAATCAGATTGTGCATTTGCATTGTAAAACTACATATTGTGGGTCTGATTCACCCAGCACCACAGCAGTGTAAATTACACGTCACTCCATTGATGTCAATGGGCCTCATTCTCCACTGTCCAATAAAAGATATGACCTCACCCACTTTGTCTCTCAAACATCCTGGGACTGATATGGCTACAACTACACTGCACTGCACTGCATTGCACTAGTGTAGTCATTTCCACCAAGTGCAAATTGGATGTGTGCTACATTTTCTTGCCTCCCTGTCAGAGTGACAGATAAAAAGCCCTACTAAGAATAGGACCATTTTTTGCAGTCCCTTGAACAGTGGTTCCCAAACTTCTTACTAAGGTGACCCACCAGCTGCATTTTATCTTTTTTTTTTTTGTGACCCACCATTACATATAAGCACCCTGCATCCTGGCACTTCCCCTATGGGGTGAGTGCAGGGCAGGCTCACTCTCCAACATCCCCACATGGGGTCTCCCCTCTCCTCCCCTCTGGGCCAGGAGAAATGTACATTTACCTTAGCCAGGGCCCATTTATGAGTTAATTTAGCCCTGGATGTGGTGACCCATCTAGAGCCTTCCTGTGACCCACTGGTGATTTGGGACCGACCATTTGGGAAACACTGCCCTAGAGAACCCTGATGGTAATGGTGCAAAAGTCATGGTGCTTAGAGCATGGCTTTGGGAATCAGCAGCTCTGGGTTCTATATCCAACCCTGACACCCAGTGTGTGACCTGGGAGAAATCACTTAGCCTCTGTAAACAGTATCCTTATCTGTAAAATGGGGATAATTATTGTGACATTCTGTACCTTGGGGGAGCACCCTATAACCCTCCACATTCCTCATCTGTATATAATTGTGATATTGCATATAAAGCATGCCTTAGAAGGTATCAGGGGAAAGGTTGTGATGTGCTAAAAGTCATTTCTCTATCCAAAAATGTATCTCATTAATGCATATGAAATTATGAGAATTTTGTTGCATGGTTGTCAATAAAACATGCTGTAAATTGGGGGATTAGCCAGATATTCGCTCCCCAGAGGCAACAGCAAGGAAAGTAGCCAACACCCAGGTAGGGTATGAAACAACCCATCATCAACCATTGTCCAGCAAGGGAGCTACAATTCAATGACTCACCTGCATGAGGTCACACCAGGGGGATTGCTCAACTTTGCCTGCAGACTCAACAGTGCCTCCCAGACATGCCTCGACTTGTGTTCTACAAGCATATGGAGTGGATTGAGGGTATAAAACTGAACACAGGGGGCCCAGGCTTGGCCCTTCTCCATCCCCCACCTACGCTGCAAACAACTAAGACACTGAGAAGAAGACAAGACTCCAACAGAGGAGATTGGCCCAGATTTCAAGGGTGAAATCTATATACTAAGGACTGCAATATCCAGTGGGGTGAGAAAAACTGGTTAATCTAGTTGTTGCCCAGTCTAATAGGGTTGAGAGTTTAGACTGCATGGTTATATTTTATTTCTTTTGGTAACTAACTCTGACTTTTTGCCTAGTACTTAATATCACTTAAAATCTGTCTTTTATAGTCAATAATTTTGTTTTACTGTTTATCTTTGCCAGTGAGTTTGTATGAAGTGTGGGGCAAATCTGCTCAGGGTACAAAGGCTGGTGTATCTCCACTTTCCATTGTTGAAGTGGTGAACTAATTAATAAATTTGCACTGCTCATCTTCAGCAGTGCAAGATGGTATATTCCTGGGGTACAGTTCTGTGAGCTGGGGGGATTTGTCTCTGGTGCCTTTCTCTGTGTGATTCATGAGTGGCTCTGGGAGCATTCATGCAATCTCGTTGGGTGTGGGGTCTCCACATGTGGTTGTGCTGAGTGATAACAGCACCTGGAGGGGTTGCTGCTGGTCACTAGCAAGGCATTGTGAGAGACAGCCCGGGCTGGAGAAAGTTAAGAGGGCACAGCGGTCCCATGATCCCAGGCTGCACCCCAGGGGGATCCCGTCACAATTATTATTATTTATTTGCACTGCAGTAGCATTTAGGAGCCCCAGTCATGAACCAGAACTCCATTGCACTAGATGCTGTGCAAACACGGAACAAAAGGACTGTTCCAGTCCCAAGAGCTCACAATCAAAATGGATATCACAGCTACGGTAATACTTACACACGTTCATAATGCACTTATGAGACCCTTGGATGAAACACTTTGTATAGAAGTGAAAAGCATTTCATCTTTGTCATGTAAGTTCAGCTAATCTTGGGATTCAGACAATCACATCTGTTTTTATTAGAAGAGATGTGAGTTGAGTAAAATTGTAGTATTTAAAGGGTGAGCCTTTTTTATGGCAATGTTTTAAAACTTGTTCCATCCTTACTGACATTTATTTTGAAACTAGAATACTGAGCTTCCTCTGTCCCAATACACACAGAGTACGTTAAAAGGGATGTCCAGAGAGAGGATGTACAAATGTTTTTGGACAATCTGGTGTAAAAATTCCTAATTTAGTATATTCTGATTTAATCTTCGTGTTCATCTTTCTGCTTTCCAAATAATCAGAAAGCTATGGGCTCTGATCTGAAGCCCTCTTAAGTCCATGGGGTGTCTTTCCATTGCCTCTGGCCTTTGAATCAGGCACATAGTACATATGATATCTACAAAGATAATTATGCACAATGAAACGAACACTGTTAGGGGAAAATAAATGCTAGAATAAGTCTTTACAGTCAGAGAAAAGGATATTAATTAGATATTAGTTATCACCATCAATTAAAATCATTATAAAGGGAATGTCTGCATCCTTGGCCACCATTTTATCAAGCCATCTTTTAAGGCTGTTTTATGTGTATAAACAACCATTTGCTTGTAAATTGCACAGTCGGGTGACTTTAGCCCTATTACACTTCCTACAGGACATGCCTCCAGGTAATTAGAATGTGAACAATTCACTGGTTATAAGGGTCTCTCTGTTACCGCATTCACAAAGGAGAGCGTTTAGAAGCACTAAGTGAGAAACTAGAAAATATGCCTTTATTCCCAGTTCAAAGGCTAGATGGTCAGATTTGTCCTAGCCCAGGAGCCCTGTGCACAGAAAAGTTCTAATCATTGGCAGATCCCCGGTTCAGCAGCAATATCAGTGAATGCAGTAAAACATATCTAGTGTTCAAGCATTCACCTCTGTACCCCAGGTTGGCATGTGCTGGAAATTAAGGCCCACATTTTCAGAAAAGTATAAGTCTAAGAGTTCATGGCTGGATTTACTGTAGGTGTGCAAACCCCAATCCCCATCCTGATGTGCTTGCACTACCCTGATTTACATGCATTGGAGGAAAAGGGGTTGCATACCTAAGTAAGGCATGAGTACAACTGAACACACATTTAGCCACGCAGCCTTGAAGAATTAGCCCTACGCTTGATTATGCAAGGAGACCGGAGGTAGTTTGAATGAGAATCTATTCACCCATTGCGATATTTGGGACAAGCATCCTGTCAGTGGAAAATTATCAGGGAAGAGATTAAAAAAGGCTGTAGCCAGTCCCTTTGGCTCACAGGGAAAGCCTGAGAACCGTTATACTGTAATGAATGAACTTCATTAGAAACAAAAGCTATCTGTTTCCATGCTGCGGGAAATAGAAGGGGATAAACATTGAAGAACCAGTGTCTTATCCAAAACATTTCATGTAAATCATTTAACAAGTTAGAAAAATGAGAGTTCATCCATCTGAAGATGTTTATAAATGCATGTGTGGGAGGAGGGGGTTAGTAAATGGTTATATATTTAAACGCTCTTGCTTTCTTGGCTACCACTTGTAAAATTCACAAACCCAACTATGAGATCGCTGAAAAGGGGAAAGGTGGCACCTGAAATTGTTTTAACACCTTTAGATTAAAGTGCAAAGACACAGCAGCATGTACATGATCCACATGGCACCATCACAACAGTAGATGTCAGGGCTAGTCCATGGGGCAGCAGAAGGCTCAAATCAAAAAAGGCCTTTCACTTGTATTGCGATATGCATTTTGGTTTGTAATTTGTACTCGCTTTAATCACTGCTACTCTCAGCCTTAGCCTGACAGGACTCTTGTCAATGTATCATGTTGCATAGATTGTAATTTTTTTGCAAGCCACTGAGAACACACTGGTAAGATTAATCACAACATCTTAGCATGACCTACAGTTCCCATTAAGAGCATTGCTTTGACTCCTGTGAGGGTTTATTTTTGTTACATGTTGTTCAGTACCCTGAATTACTTGCCTGTTGAGAATTGTAGCTGTGTTACCAAACAGCCAACAATAAAATCTTCTTCTGAATTTGCAGAGATTTAGAGAGTGTAAGGCTTTAATGGGATGGATATAAAGAACCTTATCTGCAATATCTTTCCCAGGATAGGGTAGAGGGAGACGTTTCAGGTTATGGCTTGTATCCAATAATCTTGCGTCCAGTTGTGTACAGTGGTTGCAGACACAGGCAATTCTAAATTTGTCAAGTGGTATTTTGTATCATCACTGTCTGAAACTGAAGTTCTGGCCTTAGGATGTTACCTGGCAGGTCCCCTGGGCTGCAGCTTTTCAACATGCTTCTTTTTCCTTCTGAATTATATGCTTTGCAACTGAGAGTATTTTTCTCTCAATCACTCCAGCGTCTGTCAATTTGCTTTCCCCAAAGAGAATGAAATGAAGAAATGAAGAGGTTGTACTCTGAATACAGGCTCATGCTTGAGGAAACTCTGAACACCTTCCCTTTGTCTCTAGCCTGTAGTACTCAAAAGGCACACTTAATCATGGCCTTCAAGTACATAGGGCTCAGCAACTGCAAAAATTGGTTTTAAATGCTTTAAAAATGCTTTGAACTTGTACATGCAATATGATCATTACAAAAGTTCCTGGAAGTGGGGAGGAATAATGTTCTCAATGCCAGCAAGGTCCTCCCAGCTACATGGGGAAAGGGAAGTTCAAGAGAGGGTGGGGATATATAGTGCCTCTTTGTGGCTGTGTCGGAGACCTGGAGGAGGAGGAGTTAGTTGGAAAGGTGGGAGCTACAATTCCAAGTTCGGTAGCATTTAACATGTCATCCCTAAACACCACTTTCAATAACTTTTTGTGAGTCTGAAGGTTCGTAATGAGTCTCACTTTCCTCCCTTAACTCTCTAACTCCTGCTTCCCACTTTTGTGCTTTCCTTCAGCCCAAATCCAACGGTGGGCTCAATGGGAATTTTGTCTTTTAAAGCTACTTCTATTTTCATCATCTTCTCTTTCCTTTCCCCACTTTGTTTTGTATCTCTGCCTTGGTCTACTTTCCCTTTGCCTCTTTCCTGCGATCACTTTGTACATTTTCTTTTTTTTTTTCTCTCTCTCTCACTCATTTCTGGAATCGCTCCTTCCTCCGATCTTCCTTAGCCTCTTCCTAGGCTCGGATAAGCAGCTACTGTCACCTCTTTTATAGCTATTTTCCTTTAGTGGCTTGTAATAACTTAAATAGAACACACACTTGATGGATGAGATGTCTACCTTGAGGTTGGGATCCATACACCTTTATTTCATGAGTTTTAAATGACAGCTCGTTGCTTTACAGCTGATTCCCATTCTTAACAGACAAACAGATGCAGGGTTCCAAGGGGTAGTTGTATTTTCTTTGAACATTCTCATAGTGTAATAAGGAAAAGAGATGGCATTTCTGGTATTGATATAATTGAATATTACTTCTTATTCAAGTGTAACAGCCATTATGTTAATATTAATTAATGAATATTAATAGCCATATTTTTTCATAAATATCCTTTCAATTTGTACATGCTGCTTTTCATGGGACAAAAATCTCTTTACCAGATTTTGGCCCCGATGCTGGGCTGTAGTGGATGCACAGACAGGCATGGTCAGGAGAGGAAGGTGCAAAGATTTCCATGGGAAAGATATTAAGGACCTGACCCTGCTCACATGGGGCCTGGTTTTCCCTGCATTGTAGCATGTGTAGTCGTTTCCATGTATGCAAAGTGGGTATACAGATCAGAGCTTCCCCCGCTCACATCACTGGTGGCATTTTGCAATCCTAGTGCCCATACTTGGCACAGGTGGAAGTGACTGTTGAGGATGGGCTATTCCAGTGAGAATCTACCTTATTCAGCATCGTTGCAGACTCCCACAAAACCTCTCATGAGCTTTTTGCCTTAAGTGCACTGGTTCCATTTCATTGTTGATCACTTTTTTCAGCCTGCAGAATCTTGTTTTTTCATTGAAGTCTTGTCTATACAATTTTGCAAAACTTTCCCTCTGTTACTAACACCATCAGTAGCACTGAACTGATGTTGTCAATAGTTAGCTACAGCTTAATGCTGCCAGCTTCAGTTCTATTGTCAGATACTTTCTGTATGAATTTGTGGTACTCTGACACTTTGGGTTCAACCCAGACCAGGAAGGGGTTGAGTTACTGCCTCCCCGGGAACCCTGGGTGTCTTTGTGCTTTGCATCCCGAGTTCAGGCATGCTCATAGCTCATTAGCCCCACTTTGGCTTCCACCAATCTTGGTTACACCTTGCAAGGTGAGCCCGCCAATCCCCCTGTCCTGAACTTCCCCAGAATTGGCTGTCCTGTAGTGTCCAGCCTTCTCCTGGAACACAGAGAAATTACAAAATTCACTGCTCCTTTGAAGAGACAGTAAACAGCAGCTCATTAGTTTAACTGGCGTTTGACAAATACTCATTTCAGTCAAAGCACTGGACTGGTTTATAGTAAAAGTAAAAACTTTATTAAACAGAAGGTCATATGTCTAAAGGATACCAAGTATAAGGAATAAAGGTAGAAAGGGTTACAAAGAAACATAAATAAATACACCTTATGACCAAAACTTAATTTCAGCAAGTTACAATCTCTGCCTAACAGGCCTCTCACCTATCCTCAGTTCCCAGAGACTTCAGCCCCTTGGCTGAAGGAGCCAGTGCTCTGTGATTTCCAGAGCTCTGACCCCTTCAGTCCCTGAAGTGATGGATGTCAAAATGCCTTTTTCCCTCAGCTTATATCTTCCCAGGGTTCATTGACCCTGCTTCAAGAGGCAGGAAGGCTTCCTGGGGGTGCAGTCTCCATCCTCCCTCGAGATTGTTAAGTGGCCATCTTTCCCCACTTGCTCTGTGGATGGCTTTGTTTAGCTTGCATGTAAATGTGTCTTCATTGACTCTGCCTGATGACAGGCAGGTCAGACCAAGCAAATACAGGTTCCTTTGTCTAGGCCAGATGGGCTTATGCATCGTTTGCCGAACACATTTTAAGAACGTGATTCTAGCACACATCCATAACTCTTTGTACACACCCCATACATACATCACACAGGAATATTAATGATCAAGGAGTTACTAGTTTTCCAGTGATATATCACATGCCACCTTTTGAGTATATATTGTGACAACGGCATAGTGATTGTAGGTTGTAGGTGTAGTGTAGTGTCTTGTCATGTCGTGTAGTGATTCTGTCAGGCCTGACAAGAGTTGCTGACGCAGAGTATTGAAACACTACTGGACCCCTGTGTCACAGGTACCACACAGTAAGTTAGGCCCCAATCCTGCAAAGACTTACAGAAGTGCCTAGTAGTACCACTGACTCCAAAGAGACTCGTCACAGATAAGCCCTTGTGTAAGTCTTTGCAGAGCCTTTATTTATTTGTTTCAATTTCTTGCAATCTCTAGGCACATATACACAAGTTTAAAAAAACCCAACCAACTGCAGAGCTATCCCAGGAGCCCTCCGTGGATCTGATGAAATTAGTTTTAAAACCTTGTGCCACCTCTTGAGAAGTGTCTTTTACTATGTTGTACAAGAGAACAGTTTTTGCATTAACGTGACATTACTGTACTCAACTACTGTATCTGCATAAACATCATCCTAACTAGGAACCTTCCAGCAAAGAGAATCAAATGCTATTATTCTTAAAACAGTGTTGTTGTAGCCATGTCATTGCCAGGATATTAGAGAGACAAGGTGGGTGAGGTAACATCTTTTATTGGACCAAATTCCATTGGTGAGAGAGATGCACGCTTTTGAGCTACACAGAGCTCTTCTTCAGGTCTGGGAAACTCACTCAGAATGTCACAGCTCAATAGAAGGTGGAACAGATTATTTAGCATAAATAGTTAATATATATTTCAAGGGACCATTCAAGGTGAAGTGGCCTGTTAACACCCCTCCAGTCATAGGGAGGAAGGAAAGGAAGGGGGCAGGGAAGAAGCTTGCAGGGGGTAGGTGGGGAAAGGTTGTTAGTGGGTTACAGATTGTCGTAATAAGCCATAAATTCAGTATCTCTGTTCAGTCAATAATTTTTAGTTTCTCACAAAGTTATGAATTTAAGCTCCCAGGCTCATCTTTTGAAAGTTTTCTGCTGGTTTCTTTTGAGGATGAGGGCTCGAAAGCTTGTCTCTCTCACCAACAGAAGTTGTTCCAATAAAAGATATTACCTCACCCACCTTGTCTCGCTGTTATTCTTAAATATTATTTGTGTTGTGGTAGCACTTAGGTGCCCCAGGCATGGGCCAGTGTGCTAGGCATTGTACAAATGCAGAACAAAGAAACAATCCCTGCCCTAAAGAGATCACAATCTAAGTAAAAAGATGTTTTGACATTTGCCAGCTTGCCATAATGGCTCCTCTGAATGTTTCTATGCACACTTGTAGGACATTCAGGAAGCTGGAGACTAAAGCATGGCTCCGTGCTAGAAGTCCAGTGGATTAACACTTTATTGAACAAGAGAAGGGGGTTTTCTGATTATACCAGAGGTTCTTCACTCCCCAAACAAATGGTAGAAGCCCCAGCATCAACACCTCAGCAACTCCCCTGGTTTTCTTCTCTATTCCTCCATTTCCTAATAAGGGCAGGAGCTTTGCCTGTCTCTGAAAGCGAGTACTCAAACTAGCTGCAAGGATTATATGGTTAAGCAGCTCTTAGCAATAGGTCACCTGCAGCTTGCTGTTTTTATCGGACACTTCATATTTGCACTTCCTCTGAAATCTCTGTAGAGTATCAATATTGTTAACTAGGCTTTTGTGACCAGCAAGCATAAGACCATCCCCTGGAAAGATGCATCTTAGAGTTGGCAATCACAATCAGCGAGTGAGTGATAAATGGCACAAGTTCTTGTTCAGCTAAAGGCTTGTTGGCATAGCATTGCTTGAAAAAATCAATCTATTGAAAGATATCCGCCCCTGCCAGATGTGCTGATTGAAGAATATGCCAAATTCTTGAAAGTACAGTACTTCATGCCAGTTCTAAGCAAGAGTGAAATTTTTTTCCAATATATTTATAAACAAAGCAGAATATATCTCTAGAGCTAGGTGAATAACAAAAAACATTTTTGAGACCATCAGTGTAAATTGAAGGTGTTTCCTTCTATCGTGTTGACTCTCCTTTGTAGTTACTTCCCACAGACAGCTGATTGAGTGGCACAAATGTCTGCAGAAAGTAAATCACAATGTTGCTGGAGTAAGTGTTTGTAGAAATAGAAATTAAAACTCATACATGAAGGATTTGAACCCAAAGTGGTTGCAGGCTGATCCTGTCAGGGCAGAGAATCATTATAATGTGACTTGTCTAACCAATCACAGCTGACCCTGCACAGCTCAAATTCTGAATATTGGTGAACAGTCCATTTATAAATGAGCCCCACACTGGGCATAATTTTTGTACGCACAGGTAACTGTGAGTACAAAGGATAGGATTTAGTCACTTCATTGCCAGGTACAATCAGGTTACATCAGCAGCATATCACAATTAACAGGTGGGCACACAAATACTGGTGCAATTAATTACAAGTGAAAAATTGAACCTACCAAATTAGGGGCTGTCTTTCCAACTCAGCCCTTGTGAGGGAATGAGAGTCTAGCTGAATACTGAAAAGCTGCCCAGACAGAGGAATGCTGTTTCACATTTATCTGTTTAGACATTGCTTTATGTGGTTAGACATTGGTTCCTCTTAGACTGATGGGTGAAATCAGTGGCTAGAGTGACAGGTAACCACTTGCAAGATTTATTTGACCATAGCTAAACAACAAGCTGTATAAAATCTTGAGAGTCAGTGCCACAGACATATTTGTTTCTTGTTAGGATTTTGGAGGGCATTACCTCCATACTGGAGACTGGAGAGAGAAGATATTTCTAACCTGTGTAAAGTAGAAGTTGATTTCAGGTGAATTTTTGTTGCAATCTGTCTCCCGGTGGCTTCCTGACTCATTGCCAAATACTACACATCAAGATCTTCTAAAAGAAAATAAAAATAACCGTCCATTGAAAGTTAAAATATGAAAGAAGCAACTACTTCCAGGAAAGTCCTCCATGCCACAGATGAAATGTTTGTCATCCCCACACCTTCATCCCTCCCATAATTGTCTGCCCTATGAGTATGAGCCAATGTCTATTGAAACCTATTGGAGTCTTTCCATTGACTTCAGTGGACTTAAAATCAGGCCCTATGGTCATCAACCATTTAAGGAGGACTGGATTACAGCCCCTTCAGAGCCTGTTAATGCCACTTATAATTCAGCTGCCATATGTAGGATCACCCCAAAGATATCTGAGGCTCATCCTGTGAGCTACAGCAGAGTGGGGGAGAGCCACTTGAGGCCCCAAATGCATGTTACTGCATTACAACCATGTAAAGGAGCTATCGGTAAATAGTTTTCAAAGGCCCTGTGGTCTCCTAGAACCTTACAAACATCTTGATCTTTTCCTACCCTGTTTTAATCATTTATTGGGAACTTTTTATAGAATTACCTTAAAATGATCATCAAGATTCATAGATTTTAAGGCCAGAAGGGACCTTTAGATCATCTATCTGATTCCATGTATATAACTCAGGCTATAGAATTTCATCCAGTTACCCCACTGTTGAGACCAATAATTTGTGTGCGACTAAAGCATATATTCCAGAAAGGCGTCCAGGTTTGATTTGAAGTCATCAAGAGCTGGTGAATCCACCACATTCCTTGGTAGTTTGTTCTACTGGTTAAGCAACTTCATGGTTAAAAATGAAATATATTTACCACAGAATGCCCCAAATATTCAAACTGATATATCCACTCCATTGATGGGCTCTGTGATAGGATTTTTACCCCACACCAGCAAGGAAGAGTTTAAAGCAGCCTAGGGTGGCTGCTCAGGGGGCAGCCAATTGGAGAGAGGCTGCATGGAGCAGCCAATCAGGGCACAGTGGCTCATATAAAAGGGAGCTGCAGGGCCAGATATAGTCAGTTACAGTAGGGAGCTCAAGGGAGAGGAGTGGGTTCCTAGTGGGCTGCAGGAAGGTTGCACCTTGGACAGGGTAGCTGCTAATAGGGATCAGGTGAGCTAGAGAGAGCTCCTAGCTGGCTGCTGGGACTTGCAGGTTGAGGACCTGAGAAGAGGGTGAAGAATGTGCTGGGGCTGTAGGGAAGTGGCCCAGGGAACTTCAAGCAGCACTAGTGGAGAAGTTAAGAAGAAGCAGGAGCTGCTAGCTACAGAGTCCCTGGACTGGGATCCATATTAGAGAGTAGGCCTGGGTCTCCCCCACTTGCCACTGTGAAAGTGGATGGTCTGAAAGATACTTCTCTCTCTCTTTTCTCCCCCTGCCCCCAAGGGGGGAAAACATGGACAGTGATGTGGCCAGAGGACTATGTCATGAAGAGGATGCTGCAGTACTTAGACTGAGGTGGGTCTGCAGATGGTGACAAGGATGGGTGAGGTACCACCAGGAAGGGGCATGCTGGCTGAGCAAGCTAATCCCTATGACAGTCAGCATGAGGCACCAACGGTGAGTGAACCCCATGACAGGCTCCAATAACTAACAGACTCATTACTACTCAATGTTCTTTGAAGTTGTGTCTTCAAAATTAGAGCTTCACATGACAGTGCTGAAAAGTTTGGGATTATTCTGCAATTGCTGACATGAGTGCCAGGCTCCTTTCCACCTGATTTAAGTCCTGCCTTTAAGTAGATGAGGAAATGAGCAGATGAATATGGTGGTCCCAATGATTTTTCCCAGGGTTGCTTTCTTGCTTGTCTGTGGGCTCCTCTCGCCTCTCTGTCATTGGCAGGAAGCTCATCTTGATGCTGAAGCACAAGGAGTTAGGAGAGCTGGATTCTAGTCCCACCTCAGTCACGAGCCTCTTATGTGACCACTCAGACACAGGCCCATATGCCTCAATTCCCCCATCTCTAAAGATGTGGACAGTGATGCTTACAATATAGTAGTGTTCAGTCTTACTTCAATTCATTAACAGAGTTTGTGAATAAAACTGATTGGTCATATCCCCTGAAATCTGTAGTTGAAAGGCACGATAGAAGGGCCAAGCATTAGTATCACTTATTGATCATCTTTCTGTATATTGCAGGCTGGACAAGACCACAACTGACACCCCAGTCTAGGCAATGATATTCCCTCCTTGAAATGGATCTTGCCAATTCTTCAGAACTGTCTTTAAAACCTGTTAAATATAAACTGGTTTGCACCCCTCCAGATACCTTCAGCCATGAGCTTTGGAGGTTACACTGTTTCTAGAGATATTGGGCCAGACTCTTGGTTAGGGTCCATCCCCCTTGTGCCACTCAGGTAGTGCACAGGAGTCCAGTTCTGGCCATAACTGGCTAACTGAGAATTCCCCTAGTTGGGGGATGGGGTGACTTAGCTGCAAAGTAGGGTCTGCCTGCACTAATTACCCTCCCCCAGCATAGGGGGAAGGAAGAGGCAGGGTAGACATCTGCTTTACCACACTGCTGTTCAGGTGGCATGGGACCATGTGTTGTCATCAGTCAGAGCAGCCCCTTGGCAGCTCTATGGCAGATGGGGGCCAATGCAAACTGGCCCTCAGAATCAGGGAGCCATAACCAGTTTCCTGATACCCTCCCTACCATTCACTTGCAGGGTGCTGCAGAAGAAAGCCTGCCCCCATGTCTGTATAATTGGGCCTCTCATAAATGATTGCGAACAGGGATGCTCCTGCCAATCTTCATCATTTAAGATCAGTTTTCTAGCTTCTTTGATTTTATTTATAACCTTTCCTGCATCATCATCTGCATCTAAACCTGTGGGAATCCACCTCATGCATCACCCAGATGCCCTAGAATAGATATCAGGCTCTCCCTGATTAAAGGCCACAGTCCAGATGGCTCCATCATGTATCATTCAAGAGGGGAAAAAAGATAGTCAAAAGGAAATGTGGCACATGGCTGTTATGCCAAGCCTTCCTGCAGGGGTGACATTCTGCTGACCTTCTGCACAGTGAGTCAATGAGGGGTGATGTAGGATAGTGTAACGGACTTGGGGGCATGACCCATATGCTTCTTAGACTGTAGACTCTTTGGGGCATGGACTATCTCTTTGTTCTGTGTTTCTACAGCACTTAGCACAATGGGGTCATGGTCCATGGCTGGGGTTCCTAGGCACTATCACTATGCAAATAATAATGTTTTAATATCGACCTCTGGATCTGCCTGAGACCAATTTTTCTCCTTCTCCTTGCAGATTACCCTTGCCCTTGCATTACAATAGTAAAGCTTGGGGAGGCGGGGGAAGGGAACTCAAGGACTAGATCCTCAGTTTACATAAATCGGCATAGTTCCATTGACTTCAAATAAGCTGCCGAGGATCTGCCTCAAGGTTTTTCTGAAGGGATATGTACCTTCATGCTGCAGGACATAAGACAATATTTAATAATGGAAATTAGGAAGAACCTACCCTGTAGGCAAGTTATTCCATAACTGCTTACTTCAGAGCATCTTGTACCTTCCTCTGTAGCAGTTGGTGCTGGCCACTGTCCAAGACAGGATGCTAGACCAGATTGTCCAATAATCTGATGCAGGATGGAGAAATCCTAAATCCCATGTCATAGCATTTGGAAGGAGTTAGCAATTTTAAAAGGATTTTCATAGATTCATAGGGTGCGATCCTAGCTCCATTGAAGTTAATGACATAACTCCCATTGACTTCACTAGGGTCAGGATTTCACTCAAAGGCTTTACGGCCAGAAGGGACAATCATAATCATCTGGTCTGGCTTCCTCCTGCATAACACTGGCTATAGAATTTCATCCTGAATTTTCTTTCTCTAGTATTCTTTCCTGCTGTGTTATACTCCTGACCTAGCTGTTGCTTGATGCATTAAACAATATAAGGGTCATGAAACCATATGCTTTATATAAATTTTTGTTTACTTAAAATAGATCACCAGGGTAGTATGTAATAAACAGATTATTGTACAATGTCATATAAGTAGCTGAGTGCCTTTCCAAAAGTTAGTCTTTCCTTTCCCTTTCCTCCACCACCTACCCCTGTTATCAATGGACTTTTCTTCCATCTGTATCTCTGCTGAACTTAATTATACTTGCAAGGTTTGCTCCCCAGGTGGGTTATTTTAAGTTCATACAACTCTTCCTTTAATATCTGGAGAATTAAATGCCCTTTGAAGATAAAACACATTGAAGTGTACAGCTCTTCCATAATTGCTTTATCAATAGGGACCTTGTATAACCATCTTTTGGATGACAGCTTTGACACAAAATGTTCTGGCACATTTGGCTGGAAAGAAATGATATTTAATGAGCTCACTGTCATCAAGTTCTGTACAAACAAAGAATGGCAAAATCCCACTGCTTTCCGTTGGGTCTGATGTGCCTGTATGTGACTATATTTAGGCCCCATCCTGTAATGATCTTCACATAGGCAATGATCTCCATATGGATACATGCAGGGGACTACCTGCATGTAGCTGATTGCAGATTCAGGGCCATATTAGCTACATGGAGCAAAATAGTGCTCCTGACGGATGATCCTCCATGGGCATCACTTTAAATTGCTATTGCTCCACTGGGGCTGGCTGTATGGGAAAGAGCCATAGCTCCACCCTCTTCCATTGGTGCTGGCTAGGAGAGTCAGAACTATGGTCCCCCTTCCTTCCTTCCGGGTTGGACTAAGCAGGAAGAGAACATTCCTTATGCTGCCTTGAGCACAAGGGCTGCTACTCTGCCTAACCTCCGTGTGGGCTGCACTAGAGAGGAATGCTCCCTACTTGCCCCACCACACTACATACCCACACTAAGGGCCAGGCACAGTCTGCCCCTAAATTTGCAGTTCTATATTAGAGAGATTTTTAAATCTTTTAACTGGATGTAGAGCTTGTGAAAGGGGTCCGAAAGACTACCTTGGAGACATAAGTTCTCCAGCAACAGCACAGACATCAGCAATGCAAACTTCCCCACGCCATTGAACAACTGGTCTGTGGAACTCATTGCCACAATATATAGCCAAGGCCATGAGTCTGATAGTGAAAGTCAATGGGCATTATGCATCTAACTCACATAGGCACTTATGTCAATCCTACTAGGTGCCTATCTGCATTTTTAGGAGCCTAAATACCTTTGTAAATCTGGCTCATAAGCCATGAAGCATTTGAAGGGTTTAAGTCAGCCTCTAACTTCGGGGGAATTAAAGTGGAACTTTCTTCCTATAATTGTTTCTTGTACTTTCCTCTGAAACATCTGTTACTGGCCAAGGCTGCTGACAGGGTACTAGTCTAGATGGTCCATTCTGGCACTTCCTGTCTTCCAGTGACCCACCAGCAGGCCTCAGGTTCTGGATTCCACCTTTAAGAATAAGAAGGTAATTGATTCCCATGGAGGGAGAAAAACTGTCAGGTAAAGACAGACAGACTCTTGCTGTAAGACTGTAAGTCTTATACTTTTGCATAAATCAATATAACTACAAGATGCCACCCTGTGCATGAGGCTCTTAGCCAGGCCTTAGACTAGATATGTGCTTATAACACTCTCTTTGATTTTCTCTCTCTCCTCTAACCTGACTAAACCAGGTTGTATTGAAGATAATAGTGGAATTATTACCTCCAACTCAAGGTATGTTCTCAGAAGAAAGGAACCTCTGAGATCTGGTGAGAGAAATGGAAGGAGCGCAGAAGCAGGGTGTGCATACAAAGGGACCTAGGCTGGAGCAGTGCTTCGAAGGCACCAGTTCCCAAAGGTGCCATAAACTTGCTGGCTACAGTTTGCTGATGTCCTGGGAAAAGTTTAAGAGGTCACAAGGAGTAGCATGAACACAGGGACCTCTTTGCTCTGCGCATATGCCTCTGTGTGCTGATTGTGATAGAGGCTTTCAGGAGGTGGATCTCTAGCCACAAGGACCGGGGCTGAGATGCAACAATTCATTTTGCATGAGACCACCTAACAGATGTCATTCAGTCTAGGATTTTCTGAACAGGGGCATATTGGACTCCGTACCCAAGAGGTAAAAGGCACTGACACCCACCCAGTCAGTCCATCTGGATATCATTTGTTTTTGCTCCAGTGGCCAGCAGCATGATGTGGATTCATAGTCAAATAAACACTAACAATAATGTCCCACAAGAGCTACAGTGGCTTTTCTGTCAAATCTGAATTGAAATAGAAGATAAACCAACTGCAAAGAGTAATTTTTCCCTTCACCATTCTCTAAACTAAATAAACCAGGAAGTAGAACCACTTAGTGTAACAACAACAGCATGAATGCTTTGGAGATGCCTTAATCTCCTTTAATTATATTTCTCATCTAATTACATTTCTTCCATTGCTTGAGAAGCTAACATCTATTGATTTACATCCACTTTGACAAGAAGAGGTGTTATAGGAAGAACAGAAGGCTCGTCAGGTGACCGTCAGCTAATATGGCCACACAGTAAGGCAGCAAACAATTAAAAGGGGACACTTGCTGCTAAACTTATCATTATCTAGAAAGTGTAATGTTCTCTGAGGCTTTGACTTGGTGTTCGGGTCTAGGCTCAGTATGTACAAACCACACCAAGTCTCCTCATGCTATTGGGCAATGCATTCCAATGGAGCTAACTTTAAAGTTTTCAGAAAATTGACCGTAAAGCCTGCAAACATGTTTTCTATTTAGTGGAATGTACACTGTCTTATTTATCATGAGTCAATTGATGACTCACTCACGCAGCAAATTCATAAAAGCCTTAGTTTGTATTTGTTGCTTACATTCAGAGGCATTATACATCAAAAAGTCAACACTTCCCAGCTAATTCAATTCTAATGCAGTCATCTATCATACTAGTTCAATTGTTGCCTCTCGGTTTTTGAAGAATGATGCAAGTTGGTATGTACACGTTAGATACTCCATTTTAATTACAAGCCCTCTCAGTGATACAAAACTACTCTGTGCTGGCTCACTGCAAACCCTGCTACAGGCATTCTCCTCGCTATGCTTTTGTATAATACCCTCCAGGATTGTTTTTCAAGGTGGCAGTGTGTGCAACCATTGAGACTCTGTCCTACACTATATATTGAAGCTATGCTACATCTATGCAGCTTGGAAAACAACAAGCACTGCAGCTGTTGTATCTGCCTGCAGTGTTATAAAAGGCCTGATGCCTTCAACTTATTTGTTAGCCTTGTTAAACTATGATCACGGGAAGATACAGTCAAGCCCCATGTTTAATGGGTGTAATTCTTCCTGCTGCTCCTTCGGAAATCATTCTGCATGAAGCCCTTTGAACCCTACATTTCAGGAATGTTTTTTGAGGTTCCCCTATGTTCTGCAACATCATAAGCAAAGGTGCCATTATATAGCACCATTCATATGAGAATTTCAAAGCATTTTACAAAAGTACACAATTCTTACCACAGTGCTAATTCTTGGGAAACTGAGGTGCAAGAAAGCAGATGGCCCTTGTTCTGCACCATGGATGTTAGTAATTGTTACTCAGTTGGGTGGTTTTGTTGAAGATTTACGGGGCTGCAACTTAAGGGATTTGCTCAAGGTGACACAGCAAATTAGTGGCAGAGCCAAGAATAGACTCCATATCTCCTGATTCAGCATGTCCTTATTCTAACCACTAGACCACGCTGCCTCCCTGTGGGTTACCACAACAGTCTGAGAAGTCCTTTTTTTTTTTTTTTTTTTAAGTCTAAAGTGATTCAAAAGCTTTCAGCACAGCAAATTATCAGAGTGCTAAAAATCTCCAACCTTTGTCAGACAATGTATTTAATCATCTTCTCTTCCCTGAACAGCTTTTTCTTGGGACAATCACGTCATTTTCTGGGGTATTTTTCCATTATTGGAACAGAGTTGATTCAGTGACATGTGATACAAAATCCTGCATTTATTTCCATTTTCATTGCAATTTGTGGTAAAAGTAGATGCATAACTCCTGAGAGATGTGCATTTAATATCTTGAAGATCATGAGCTGGGTAGCATCTTCTGATCTGCCGGCAATGAATGAGCCAACCTTATAAGCACAAACTTTGGGGTATATTGCCATTTCAAAGAGTGGGGTGATAGTAACATAAGTCTCATTAATCTTATTTTAAGAGAACTCTGCGGCATATCTAAATGAGATTACATAGTCCTAAATGTGCATAGGAAATGTAGTCCTCTAGTCTGGACATTAACAATTAATTTCTGTATAGCTTCCTACTGTTTGTATCATCTTTCAGGCTGATATTACCATTTCTATCATTAAGTTTATTTTTATTTGCACCAGCTGAGCCATTTCCTTTAATACAGACCATAACTGATCTTTATTAATCTTATTCCAAGAATAAATCAAGGGTAACATTTATATTTTTGCCAGTCAATGAATCTGCATCTGATGTTTCTAACTGTATGTTGTTTTATGCAGATCATGATCTTTCCCAGTGCATTTCTATGCAAAATCATACTGTGTTTCAGAAAACACAATTAATTTTCAATCGAAACCCTCCAGATTTCCTGTGTATGAAAGCAGATTTTATTTGTGCACTGAACAAACACTTGGAAAAGGAATATATCCATTAAAACACCTACTCTGGGCATCAAAATGTGCATTATTATGTGTGTAAAAAAAAAGAGAGAGAAAATAGGCAGGATATTTGTTCTAAAACTTTTGCCCTTTGATCTTACTCTCTGACACATATGATACATGATGGGCATCTTGGTTAATGATTAAATACGCTAAATGCGTAATGTCTGATGCCTCAAGATATGCAGCAATGCTGCTATGTGTCAGCAGACAGTAGGGAATCCAAAAGATCCAAAGTGTCTGGAGTTTCCTTCTAGATCTAATTTTAGAAAGAATGAGGGAATGCAGTGAACAAAGTGGAAATTGCAATGCCTTATATTGCTCTCAATTCATCTGGACAGTGCCCCTTAACAAGAACTGAAGTCACCGAGCAAACAAAATATACACACACACACCTTTTATTCTGGTATCGCCAAACTGAGCAAAGCAAGAAAATAACAAATATCACTGATGCTAACGCAGCTAACACTGGAGCCCAAAATACACAGGTTGAGATTTTCCAAAGTGCCCATTATTGGCCTAATTCTATTGCCATTGACATGGGCAAAAGTCCCATTGACTTCAAAGCACGGACGGCCGTTCTGAAAATCCCACCCTAGAATGCCTGGCTCAATGTCAGAGAACTAAAAGTTGCTATTCTTATGGAATACATTGGAACCTGATTAAAGGACCTGCTGCTTCTTCCACAAAGCCAATAGAAGTCTTGCTATTGACGTAAGCGGGAGCCAGGATCTGACCCATAGGGAAATTGGACATAGAGACGTTCATTTGAGAATGAAGCTGAAAGCCAGTATAACAAATCCAAGTCCTCATTATTTCCCCAATACACTGCAAAATGAAAAGCTCAATGTGGTTGTATTGTGAGGAAAAAAATGACTTTGTTATAATGGGAATCCATGGTATAGAAAACAAGGGTGTGAAATGTAAGTGAGATACTGCTTGGGGATTACTGGCTCTTTCTTCTCTTCCCCTTGCATGATATAAATGTTCTATTAAAGGGAAAAATTATGTCAGCCCCTTAAAGGAAAAATGTGAATTCAGAATAAATATAGATCTGTCTAAAATTATAATTAGAATGATATATTTAAAGTTTTTTAAAAGGACCAATACACACTGTACTGTTCCTTCGCAAAGGATTTGTGGGAGCAAGGGCTCATTTTCTATTGTTCTCTCTGTTTCACTTGGAATAAAAAATAATCAATTTTATTAAACAAAATGATTTTAGGAGTTCTGTTATCGGAACCTGTTACTGGATTTGGGCCATTTGTCTCCTTTGGTCTCCAGTATGTTTTCTCATAAGATGCTCCACCAACTCCAGCCAAGCCTGGGAAGAGAGCTAGCACGAAGCTGGCATATATACTACCACTTTTCCCATTGTGATTAAACCTGTCATTAACAGGCTCTCTCAGTCCACTTTGAGAGAGAGAGAAAAGCTTTCTGTCTGGGTGTGTGTGTGTGTCTCTCTCTCTCTCTCTCTCATATATATATATATATATATACACACACACACCCATTTTCTCATAAACTATTCAGCTGACAGTAGTAAACAGAACTCCCAGCTGCCAGCTCAAGTCCAGAGTACTTGTGTGTGTACACACACACACACACACACACACACACAAGTCACAAATCATTCTTGTATGATGGCTGAGCTTTTCAAAGCTCAATTTGTCACATATGTGCAATTGTTCCTCTCACTTCTTTAAGATGCACCCTTGACAAACAGACCAAAAGTGAGCATCTCTAAACCGCACAAAGAAAGTCAAGGCTATCAGTGCTGTTTTCTCCAGATAATCTTTGGCCCTTCTGGAAGAGGTCATCGCTGCATTCAAATGAATCCAAGATGCTTTGCTGCTTCTGTAGCCGCAGCCAGATATCTAAACTACTAGTTGCAGGATAACATTTTCAAAAACACCCAAGTACCATTTTCAGGTGACTTAGGCACTTGCAAGTCCCATGCAACTTAGGCTGCTAAGTCCCTCAGGTACTTTTGAAAACATTACCCATTGCATGCTGATGGCTGGTTACATCAAGACCCATACAACTTGTTGCCTGATAAATAATTGTCTCCCTGAAACAGCCAGTAATGGCATTTTGCTCTTTTTCTACAACTCACTAGAATAGCTCTAGCTGCCATCTCTACCTCACACAGATGTAGCCCCTATGCCAAAAGTAAGGGTGTCTCCGTAGCTTGTGGTGTCTAGAATACGATTTCTTTACAAACTGATTGAGGGAAACCACCAGAGATGATTACCTCCCAGCTAAAAAGAAATGGAGGGATTGCTCACATTTTATTAACATAAACAAGTTAATTGTCTGCAATGCTATTATTGCTAATGGAGTATCATGCACACATAGTGCTTTACACTTTATAAGAGACATGGGCCCAGATCCTCAGATGGGGTAAATTGACATAGCTCCATTGAAGTCAATGGATCTACAGCCATGGTTCAAGTTGTATGTTTACAGTCTAAATCAAATGTAACAGATAGAAACACAGAACAGGCATGGGGACAGGGATGGCTGTGAGGAGCACACTATCCATGTTTGGTAGGCTTCACAAAGGGCGTGGGTTTTAAGGTGGGATTTGAAGAAGGAAAGGGAAGGCACTTGGTGGAGAAGAATTAGAGGGTATTTGAAGCCTAACAGGACAGCACAAGAGAGGGCAAGAATTAGTGTGGGGAAAGGAGTAACCCTTACAAAAGAGGATGAGGCAGAGCATGGAGTAGGAAGACGTGAGAGCAGAGATGTAAGCAGGTATAAAACTATAAGGATTTGCCACATTACCTTTCAGTGGACACTGCAGATTCAAAAGCAATGAAGGAGTTAATAAAACCTTGAAATGAACGATGGCTGGGTGGTTCTTACAAAGGTTCTCTCTCTTGGGTAAACATTTCACAAGGATGAAGAAACAGCTGTTAAACTGACAGAAAAGAATCAACATGGAAGCAACATTAGAGAATTCAGCTGGGTTTGCAATATGTTGTTAGAACAATTTTGTTCTTAAATGTATAATGTGTCTGAAAGATCTCTCAAAAGAAACCTGTTATTTTGGAGTAAAAGAGATTAGTCACAATCAAAGCAGTAAGGCACACACAAAAATCACTAGGAATACTTGTGGCACCTTAGAGACTAACAAATTTATTAGAGCATAAGCTTTCATCGGATGCCGATGAAGTGAGCTGTAGCTCACGAAAGCTTATGCTCTAATAAATTTGTTAGTCTCTAAGGTGCCACAAGTACTCCTTTTCTTTTTGCGAATACAGACTAACACGGCTGCTACTCTGAAACAAAAATCACTGAAAACCAATTGTGGATTATGTTGGTGACTTTCACATGGGGCAGAAGGAGTATTTTTAATGAGGCAGTGCATTAATTTAAACATCCTTTTTTACAACCTGGTATAAATGTAATGAAAGAGGCTTAAGGCATGTGAAGCAAGCAATGCCAAGCAAACTGTAGAGCTAACTTTCTGGTTCGCTCTCCCACTTGAGGCCATTTGCAAATTCACACCCGGATATGGATTAGTATTTCAAACACCTCTAAAAATCTGAGAATGTTCAGGTCTAGTTTCCATTTGGACTCGTAAATACAGTACAGTGTACTAGAAATCTGACCCTACTACATATTGTGTGCCCTGCAAGGTGCAGTCATGTCATCAGTACTGAAGAACAATGGTTTGGAACTTCAGCTATTCAGATAAAATAACAACCAGTGCTGAACTTTGACCAATATTTGAACCAAAACCCCAATTTTGTATGAGGTTTGAAGAAAAAATGAGCTGAAATTGTATAGGTTTTTCTTTGCTAACTTCTTTTTGGATATGCGAATATTGCAATACCATAAGAAAGACTGTTCCCATTCTATTAGACCCTAAAATACCTGTGATTACTTTAACTCTCTTGAAAGTCTGTTCTTCTGAGATTCCCAGATCACTGAGGTTTTGGATAAATTCAGGTAAACCGCAGGTAAAACTTAAATAGTAGATGCTTAGTGAAAAATTGAGAAACTTCCAAACCTAAATCCCTTATGACTGTTTGTGGAAAAAAATCTCTTATTACTGACAAAACATGGCTTGATTAGATGGAGATATCCATAGATTCATAGATTTTAAGGCCAGAAGGGATCATTATATAATCTAATCTGACTTCATGTATAACATAGGCCATAGTATTTCATCCACTTACTCCACTATTGAGCTTAGTAGCTTGTATATCTTTCAGAAAGTTATCCAGTCTTGACTTCAAGATATGAAGAATCCACCACTGTATGAAGGCCCATTTCTAGGCATATTCAGATGTATTTTGTGTGCATGGCTCAATTAGCTGCTATTTTATTTCAGTAGGTTACAAACATATCGGTTCGTTCGTACAGTACTGTGGATTGGAGACATTATGCTTATGTGAATTTTACTCTTAGCACTGGTGTTTTGTTATATACTTCCACTGATTATTCAGAATGTTTGTGATATCAAGGCTTGCTCCTCACAAAAATTAAGGCGTATCCTCAGTGATTTACATCAAAGGAAATGCCATTTGAAGTTAATGCAAAAGTTACTAAGTGACTCGGGGTAGCAGGTAAATGGTGGCATCTGTAGTATTTCTAAGTAACTCTTTCTTTGAAGGACTATTGCAATGTTAAAATAATATAGATTTGGTAGGGGTCAGTATGATTTAAAGAATATCGTCCAAACTGAGAGGTGAGTAACTTACACTCTCTTGCTTATCACCTCTGAATGTGGCTTATAATGGAGCCTAAATTGGTATAAATTAAATACTATGGGGACTGGAAGAAGGTGCAAGTTACATGATGGCAAGCTGGTGAGAGTCTAAGAGAGTCTGAGTGTAATTTACATGATGACAAGGCCAGAAAAATGTATAAATTACACCATCTTAAAATTCAATTTTCCCCTATAATCCCTCCAGCAAAGGGGGCATGATGGAAGAAAAGGGTCCATGGCCCGACCACTGCTGCAATCTGGTGATCCCATTCCTTGGACACCAGAACAGCCCTCATGGGACACAGGCAACTGAGCATAAGTCAGAGTGGCCCTGAGTCTTCTTTAAATTGCACCAGGAGCCAAACCAACCCTTCAGCATATGTCTACACTGAAGCTGGATATGAGCCTTCCACTCCGGGTGGACAGACTCATGCTAACAGAGCTCAAGTTAGTGTGCTAAAAATAGCTGTGTGGACACTGAGGCTCCGGCAAAGACTCAGTCTCATCACCCAAGCTGAAGCCTAGGGGATTGAGTGGGCTTGTGTTCAGGTGGCTAGTGCAAATCTGTCTATCTGAGTTGGGAGGCTTACTCTCAGGTGCAGTGTGGACATGCTGCTAGTGGCCTCAGGATAAGGGAGCTGCAAAGACAGTGGTTTAACAAGAAAATCTGACCCCTGGGCTCCTTTCTGAGTTTGGCCTCATAGAGCATCTGTGTCTTACGAAGCAACTGTTCAGTCCCCGGCCCTTGGTCAGATGTTAACAACACTAAGAGCCTTCACAGCAGGAAAAATTGAATTTGGATTTTAAAAAATTGCAAATTACTTCATTATTTTCTCAGCTAGTCATTTTAACCTCATTTTATCCTGTTAACTGGATGTCCTGTGTGATTTCCATGCTGAAAGGAGTAGAACGTCAAAGACATTGATCTTGGCTCTGGCTTGGTTTTTACAGGTTTTGGATCCACTCCATCTTGGCACCATGTTACTGGTTTTTATTAGTCAAAGCGCCTACTCTGCTTAAGTGACTTTATTTTTTTCATTCCTTTTTCAGTGAATCCCTCTTGACCAGTGCCAGAATGAGAGCCTTGGAGATGAAAATCCTCAGGTAAGCCATAATGGGTAGTGGCAGGACAAGCTTCCCATATACTGCCATCCTTCCCCATATGCTCCAAGCATGACATGGAGGGACCTCCCTCATAGCAAGATGGGAGGCCACTTTCCTTGCAGACGTCTATTCTATATATGCTTGTAAACTGCACTCATCACTGTAGTATTTGAGTGCCTTCCAATTGTGTATTACACAATGTGACTACACATCTGTCTCATGTTGGTTGTTCTGTCATCCTCTCCCCAGAAGGAGAAGCATGTGGAATGGATTGTCTTGTTTGGTAGGGTTTTTTAAAAATGTATTTATATAAATATACCTAAAAAGAAAAGGAGTACTTGTGGCACCTTAGAGACTAACAAATTTATTAGAGCATAAGCATATACCTGTTGCTGTGTGTTTATATTAAAAAAGACATGGTCAAAGAAATTCACCTTGCACTTGGAACAGAAAGTGGTGAGGTTTGTAATAGTCGTTACTTTCTGCGGGAGTTCATTCCACCGTCATGGACCATCCTCAGAGAAGGTTCTGTCTCCTGCACAGATGAGCTTTACTCTTGTTGTGCCTTCACTGCTCAGCATCTCTGAGATGCTCAGAAAGGATGCTGCTGCCAGCTGAGATGGTTTTTGTGGAGTGCAAGGAGTCTGCCAACAAGGATCTGAACAGACACCACCAACCCATTTTACTTAGACCACCTAATAGATATCAAGTGAAAATGGCTTTAGTTACCAGCATCTTGAGTGGGATTTGAACCACTGACACCAGATAACAGTAAACAATATAATAACAATGATCATTTGTGCAGAACACCTCTTCCCTGTAGACCTCAATGTGCTTTACAGTGGTGGTGGGGAGTTATCTCCTTCATAGAACCAAAGAGTTAGAAGGGACCACAAGGGCCAACATGCAGGATGTTTTATGTCAAACCATCCAAGACAGATGGCTACCCAACCTCTTCTTGAAAACCGTTAGTGAAGGAGCTTCCACAATCTCCCTAGATGTCTGTTCCATTGTCCTACTGTTCTTATAGCTAGGAGGTTTTTGCTGAGATTTAATCTAAATCTGCTATTGCTGTGGTTCGCACCCATTACCTCTTGTCCTCTCCCCTCCCCGACACCTGCCCCTTTTGCGGCATGAGGGAGACCCTGGCGCACGTGTACCTGGAGTGCGCCAGGTTGCAGCCTCTATTCTGGCTCCTCCTACATATTTTATTACGATTTTGGTTGCAATTTTCCCCTCACTTGTTCACCTATGCACTCCCTATTTGTGGTCCCACAAAGGAGGTCGCGGGACCTCCTTGTCAACCTCCTCCTAGCCCTGGCCAAAATGGCCATCTACAAAACCAGGGAGAGGAGGTTGGCCAATGGGGTTTGCTGTGACTGTGGGGCCTATTTCCATTCCTCGGTCTGTTCATGCATCCAGGCAGAGTTCCTCTGGGCGGCGTCCGATGGCTCCCTGGATGCCTTTGTGGAGCAGTGGGCGCTGTCCGGGGTTCTCTGCTCGGTGTCCCTATCAGGTTCCATTCATTTAGCCCTGTGACCTCACTCCCATTGCTGTTATCTCATTAGTTGTCCCCTGAACTTATTTGGAATCCTGGACTTGTGGATCCTCCCCTTGGGTTGGGGGGAGGTCCTTTAGTAGTGGGCGGGCAGAAGCCCGCTCACCTCCTGGATACCAATAGGACCTCTTGTCCTGCCCTTTGTGGTAAAAGAGAACAACTTTTCTCCATCTTTTTTATGGCAGCCTTTCAAGTATTTTAAGACTGCTATCATCTCCCCCCTTCCCTTCCTAATCTCCTCTTTTCCAGACTAAACATACCAGTCCCTTCAGCCTTTGCTCATATGGTTTGCGTTCCATCCCTTTGATCATCATCTTTGATCATCTCTTGACTCTGGATCCTTTCCAATTTCTCTACATCCTTTCTCTACAGTAAAAAGAAAATGAATACTTGTGGCTACATCCGATGAAGTGAGCTGTAGCTCACGAAAGCTTATGCTCAAATAAATTTGTTAGTCTCTAAGGTGCCACAAGTCCTCCTTTGCTTTTTGTGAATACAGACTAACGCAGCTGCTACTCTGTAACCTTTCTCTACGGTGGTGTCACAGGGTGTACCAGGCCCTTTGAGGCCCCCTGGTAGAAAAGTCATAGTCCTACCACCCCTTCCCCCTGCTCCCCCTAGAAAAGGAGCAGTGAAGGTGGGTCTTTCAGGCCTGCCTAGAATGACTGCTTCCCTGCAGCCTATCAGAGCACAGTTGGCACAGATAAAAGGAGCTGCAGGGCCTGAGCAGGTCAGTTCCTAGCTGGGACCAGAGGAGTAAGGAGGGAGGCTCCTTGCTGGAGCTCAAGGGAGAACCAGAGGATGGGTTCTAGTGGCACTGGCATTCAGTGAGGAAGAAGAGGAGTGGAGAATTTCAGCCCTTAGATAAGGGTAAAGAGGGAGGGGTTACATGGGAAGTAGCTCAGGGAATGGCAGCGGCAACTATTAAAGGAAGCAGTGCATGGCTGCTATTTGTAGAATCCCTGGTTGGGACCCAGAGTAGTGGGTGGGCTGGCAGAGTGGCCACAGCGCTAAGAAGGGGACAAGTTTTATTTTGTTCGTTTAAAGCAGTAAAACAAACTAGGGGTGCCAATTGTTCAGGGAAAGCCCCTGACAGGGCGGGCCAGTTTGTTTACCTGTCGTGTCTGCAGGTTCAGCTGATCACTGCTCCCACTGGCCGCGGTTTGCTGCTCCAGGCCAATGGGGGCTGCGGGAAGGGCGCTCAGCTCATCCCTCGGCCCGCACAGCTTCCTGCAGCCCCCATTGACCGAGAACGGTGAGCTGCGGCCACTGGGAGCTGTGATCAGCCAAACCTGTGGACGTGGCAGGTAAACAAACCGGCCCCGCCCGCCAAGGGCTTTCCCTGAACAAGCGGCATCCCTAGTTTGGGAACCACTGGTTTAAAGGCTCCAGGATGGGGGTGAAGACCCTGCAGAGGGCCAATAATTTGTTGAACTTTGTTATCCTGGGAAGGGGACCAACCTTGAAGGAGTAACATGGCTGGAGACCTGGGGTGAGAAGAACTAATAAGGAAAAGAGTCTCCAGGGAGAAAGCCCTGAGAGCACTGCTTCATATCAGGGCAGGGATGGACTTGAAGCTAGGCCAGAAGGGGTTGAGAACTGAGCCCAGAGACAGGGCTGCAGCTACCAACCAGGGTACAGTGATAGGCCCTATTGGACTTTTGTCACCCCAGATGGGGTTCCTTCATGCACTTAGACCATGTGCGACTTAGCTGGAGGGCTGAGCCAATGAAGACCTGCCTAATGAGGGCAACCGTGGACAGGGGGCACCCCAAAAAGAGAGAGAGAGGTGAGTTCAGGTTTGTGTGCATCCAACAGAGGTGAATGCACACAGTCCCAAGTGGTGACCAAAATTGGACACAATACTCCAGCTGAGGCCTAAGCAGAACTGAGTAGAGTGGTACTATCATAGAATATCAGGGTTGGAAGGGACCTCAGGAGGTCATCTATTTCAACCCCCTGCTCAAAGCAGGACCAATCCCCAATTTTTGGCCCAGATCCCTAAATGGCCCCTTCAAGAATTGAACTCACAACCCTGGGTTTAGCAGGCCAAAGCTCAAACCACTGAAATATCCCTCCCCCTCCACCTTAAGTGACTTGCATGCTATGCTTCTGTTAATGCAACCAAAACTGTATTTGCTTTTTGTTTGTTTGTTTGTTTGCAACAGCATTGCATTGTTGACTCATGCTGAGGCTGTGATTCACCACAACTCCTAGATCCTTCTCAGCAGTGCTGCTGCCAAGCCAGTTATCCCCCAGTCTGTATTTGTGCATTTGTTTTTTCTTCCCTAAGTGTAGCTCCTGACATTGGTCTTTGTTGAATTTCTATAGCCCAGTTGGGTCTATAGCCCAGTTCTCCAATTTACCAAAAATTTTAGCTCTATCCTCCAAAGTGTTTGCAGCCCCCATCCCAATGTTGTGTCATCTGAAAATGTGATCAGTATGTTCTCTATTCCTACACCCAGGTCACTAATACAGATGTTAAATAACACTGGATCCAGAACAGATCCCTGACATCATTCCATTCATAATTATTCTCTCTTTGTGGTTGTTTAACCAATTATGTATCCACTTAATGGTAATTCTACTGATCCTGCATTTCTCTAGCTTACTTATGAGAATGTCATCTGGGACTGTGTCAAAAGCCTGGCTAAAGTCCAGGTATACTATGTCCACCGTATTCCCCTTATCCACCAAACTAGTTATCTTGTCAAAAAAGGAAATCAAGCTGGTTTGGCATGATTTGTTCCCAGTAAATCCATGCTGGCTGCTAGTGATCACCCCTTCATCCTCCAGGTATTTTTAAATTGAATGTTTTATATATTGCTCTAGTAACTACCCAGGTGTCGAGGTCAGGCTAACTGGTCTATAGTTTCCCCGGCTCTGCCTTTCCCCCCGTTTAAAGTTGGGCATGGTGTTAGCCCTTCTCCAGTCTTCTGGGACCTCTCCTGTCATCCATGAGTTTGCAAATATTATTGCCAGTGATACTGAGATTTCTTCAGGTAATTCTGTTAGTACCCTAGGGTGAATAGCATCCAGCCCTGCTGATTTGAGTACAAATGGTGAAACTGAGGCACAGGGAGATTATTTTTAAATGACTTGATCAAGGTTATACAGTGAGTCAGTGGCAGTCAGGAATAAAACCCGAGTCTTCTGACTTCTAGCCCCAAACTCAATCCATTTAACAGCAGCTACCTTCACCCTCCTTCCTTCCTGGCTGAGGCACTGTATAGCTCCTCCGAGGAGAGTTCTCATTTTCTACAGGTTTGTACAGCACCTACCACAACGAGTCCCTATTGCATTATAAATGCCAAATAATAATGAAATCATCATCACATTTGCTCCATTAGCAGAACCGGTTTTCATCTGCCTGTGACGATGTGTTGCTGTAATGCCACTTACTGGTAAAAGTGTATCAGAGGCAATCAAAGAAAGATGGCTGAGTCCCAAAAACGATTAGGCTCATGTTACACTTCCCTCTCATGAATAGTTCAGTTATAAAAATGGCAAACTAGGTGCAGTTGTATATTAAATAGCATGGCATGTATCACTATATTTAAAAGCATAGAGAAATCTAGGGCTTGGTGTGTGAAAGAATTTAAGGGTGTGAGATGCCCAGCTCTCTTTAGGAAAATCCCTGTGTAAAAAGCTTCCTGTTAAATACTCTTTTGTACAACTCTTTTTCTGCATTTAAAAGTTTCTGGTCCTTTTATTTCTCTCCTTTCCCTTCTCCCTCCCCGCCCCATACCCACCCCCCCCCAGAAGGCTCCATTTACTGCTTCCTGTATATTGTCTCTAGAAATGAGTACAAATAAATTTTTCTTCCACAATGATAAATTATATGAGGCACATTAATTATGAGGCTCACATTCATTTACTCACAATGTTATAAACAAGAAATATTCTCTATTTTTGAAAGTTAATTTCTTGGATGAATGAAGGCTGAGGTGCCAAAAGAAAGAGAGGAAAAAAATTACCTCCAAATATAAAACAGAGCAGAATATTGAGCCAATATGCAATATTGCCAAAATCACTTGGAAGACTTTCACATCTGAAACAAGTATGGAATGAAAGAATAGTAAGTGCTAAATCAATGGGCTGAACAGTTAAGAACAAAATTAAAGGTGAAGTGAAATGCTGTCTCAAGCAACTTATTTGAGACCCCAAAGCATTAGATGTTATTAATGAAAAGACTTTAAACAGTTCTAATAAATGCATTTGAGTTACCACTCCTCTCTGAAAGCCTTAAAAGAAAAACAAATGGTCCTACTTGGATGACTTACTGATGCACACTGTTCTTAATAGGCCAAGTCCTGTTCCCTGAGCACAGCCAAGTATAAAGGAGATGAGATTGGGGCAAGAGAAAGGACAGAATCCTTCCTCCAGACCACAGAGCACTAATTGAGCAATGTCTTAGCTGCTACTGCAGTCTCAGAGCTGGACTAGCTTCTATGGCCACTGATTCCCCCAGTACAGGAATTTGGCCAGTTGAACTTCATTATCGTGGATTCCCTACACACACTCATGCTTCCTCCATGCTAATGCAGATGGAGGTGTTTTATTTCTGAACTTCACCAAATAAAGTCAACCCAAAATGCTGGGGGTGGAGGAGAGGGGGACAGCTTTATGGCAGTTAGGATATTTTCTCTATAGGTTTCTTACACAACTGCATTGGATAGGAGCAGAGAATTCACATCTCAGTGGACTCTCTGCGCACACCTTCCATAACTAATCATTAGTCTGATGCTTCTACCAAAATCTGTCGACAAGTTAACTTCTTGAAGCCCACTTGGTGGATTGTTCAGGAGGAGAGTTTAGTCTCTGCAGCCTTTCCTGAGCTGAGACTGCTAAGGCAAGTGTTCTGATGATGGTGGGTTTTGTGATCTGGACACGAGTACAAAAGAGACTGACCTGAAACACCAATTCATGTCACCTGCGCCACAAAACAAGCATCGGATCACAACAATTTCCAATTACTGGGCCAAACCCAAAGCAGTATCTTTGTGATGAAAGGCTCCCTATTGCAGGCCCTGAGCCATCCATTCTCACTTGCTACAAAGAAAAGCATTTTAGAGGTGAATTCTCTTTTCATTGGTTGGAACTACAGCAAGGAGAGCTCAGCCATGCCTTTCTTTCCCACAGCAATCTGGCATCTCATGTTACCTCCATCTGCTTAGAGACCAGGAATCTCCAGGTGAGCTCTCTCCTGGACTTGCTGCATGGCAGCTATAATTATTGAGTGCACAGTAGGAGCCTGATTTGCCTCTACCTTTGCATCTGTGTAAAGTGGGTGTAAAATTCACCACTAACTTGAGCAGAGAATTCTGATCTTGCAGCATTCTACATCCACTTCACACAAGTATCAATGACAACTCAGGGTAGAAGGCATTAGAGAATCAGCTCTCTGGATGCCAGTCTTTAAATACAGGGGTCTGAGTCTAATCAAGCGTTGGTGGAAATCAGGAGGTAAGTCCAGTGAAGTAAATCAGAAGCAAAGGAGATCAGAATCAGGCCCAGAACCTCATCTTATGGACAATCACCCCTTCCTTCCACTGGGAGCAAAGGGTGAGTATATGCACCAATTAGAAATGTGAAGCTGGACTTGTGTGAGGGCCTGATCCAGCTCACACTGAAGTCTTTCTATTGGCTAGCTCTGGCCCCTTAAAGCACTCCAGAACTCTAGGCCTTAGGTAAAACATGTCAGAGGCAATTAATAGATATGGAGACTAACAGAGCAGAGAACAACTATAACAGTGAGGAAGAGCAGGTAAAATGAAGGGAACTTGGCCTGTGTAACAATTTAATAGAGATACTGGGGGACTGGCTTTTTTAAAGTAGATTTGTTATCTGGGCAGAAGCTTCACCCCAAGTAATGTGCAGACACCATGCAATTTAAAAAAAAAAAAAAAAAAAAAGCTTTAAACAGACCAGTAAGGCTATTGTTCAAAGCCTAAACCTTAATTAGGCTTTTTCTGCACAAAGTGTCATAGAAGGCAAATAAAGATGTCTCATCAGACTCCTCTCAAGTGCTTTGCTGCATATCTCTGTAGCAGAAAATGTGATATTTTGACAGTAACCGTGATTTATGAAGGCAAGCGTTATCTGCAAACCACACAAGATGAACATGTGATTATGTGAATAAAAATCATTGTGTGGAGGTGGTCTTAATCAATTAGTTTCTGTTCCTTGAATGACAGCCAATATAAAATACATTCTTCAGGCTATTTCCAACTGACCCAGGGGCCTTAGGTTGCCAGTAATTTCCTATACTGGGCAGAAAGCATAACCACCTACAAAAGAGAGAATGTAAGTGAATTATTAAGTCTTCAGAACTCCTTGTTTGCAGTCCAAATCCGTCATTATTCTGTAGTTAATCTTTTGCCCATTTGCGGCAATGGGAGAGGTAGATGTTTAATTAGTTTTAGCAAAAAAAATCTATTAAAAATTGTCTTGCTTCTACTAGACTGGATTTATAATCTTTGTAGGCAGAGACAATTGGAAAAAAACAGAGAAAAATATTCTACAGGGAATCCAAGGAAATCTGTGTCTCAGAACTTTCTTTCCTGCACTCTGAGACCTTTGGGACCTGCAGAATCTGATAGAAAACACCTGCATTTTCCAGCTGTCACAGGCACTTATTCCATTTACAAAGGAGAAAAGAAATCCTAATTAATCACGGGTCCATTTTTAATTTGCAGGATTAGTGATGTTTGAAAAACACAGATGATTTACCAGTGTGTTGTATAGCAGTAAAAAGGATACAAATGTCTCCAAGCAGATAAAAATAGAAGGGAAGAGCTGTGTTCAGAAAGCACAGAAATCAATGGAGTTACTCCAGGTTTATGCTAACATAACTGAGAGTGGAGTTTGGCTCTGAAATTTTTCTTTCAACAGGAGATTTTACTTAGGGCCTGATTCTGCAGTCCTTGCTCACACAATCCTCATTCATGTGAATAGTTGCACTGCATCTACTTGTGTAAGTGCCCATTGTGAGTAATGTGTACAGAATTGTCCTTTAATGCAGCATTGCACTAGAGTCCCAGCCCAAAGCAGTCCTAAAGTCAGCAGATCCAACCAGTGGAGGATTTTCCCCATATAAGGAATTCTTGAGGCAAAGAGCAATCATACCAATTTGTATGCCATCACCCCTGCGACCCACCACAGGGTCAAATCTGGAGAAAAATGAATATAGTCCAGGCATCCCTATGCTCCGCTAATTCCCAGATGCCAGAATTCCTCAGAGCTATTGGCAACTACTATTTCTACACTAGAGAAGCCCTGAAGTAACTCTAACTTATGCCAAAGACTGGCTCTGAATAGCCGTGGATGGTCAGCTTAAAGCGAGCTTTGGCTACCTCCTTTTGCTCTGTGCACAGCTTAGCTGACCCAAGAGAATCTGGGCCTAAATAATTAAATCCCAACCCCAAAAAGTTTTGAATATATTTGACATATACAAAGCATTCTGTCCCTCTCATTTTTTGTAGGTAATAGAGCACAGCTGGCATATATGGTACATGGTTAAAGCTGGTGACAAACCTTTTGGGATTAGGGAATTTCTACAACCTACTAGAACTCTAGGGTGGGATCCACAACAGTGCTTGGGCACCTAAGCCCCTGTTTTAATTGCCTTAAATCCCAGTTTTGGCTCCACTGCAATCTACCAAACTCCCACCAAATCCCATAGGCACCTACCCTCACACTGGGCTTAAGTTTTTCAGGATAAGAGTTCCCTAGGCCTCTGGGCATCCACACTGCTGCCTCACTCTAGAGCAAGGGGGTATGAGTTTGTAATCCAGTGGTTAGGACACCCACCTAGGAGGTGGGAGATCTGAGTCTAATCCCACTTCTCTTTCATTATTTAGACACAGTGGAACAGCTTCAGCTGGAGAGGCTGAGGGAATCCTACATCAAAATATCCCATAGCTCAGTGATTAGAGGACTCAGCTGGGATGTGGGAGGACCCCTGTTGGAAGCCTTTCTCCCTCTTCTGAAAGACCTGGATGAATTGAACCTGGATCTCCCAGACATCATTAACTCAGCTGAGTCCTCTTGCCAGAGGACTGAGAGTTATAAGGTGGGCTCCTTATCCTCTGATCATTTTCTGTAGAGCAAGGGAGGCATCTATCTCTCTCTATTCATTGTATAGGGAGTATAGGCACCTAACTCAGCTTTGTGGATTGCAGTATAGTTCCTGGATTTTCTAGGTACCTGAAGTTAAGTATTGTGAAGCTCAGCGTTGCAATGACTAAGTCCCTTCATAGATTCATAGATACTAAGGTCAGAAGGGACCATTCTGAACATCTAGTCCGACCTCCTGCACAGCGCAGGCCACAGAATCTCACCCACCCACTCCTATGAAAAACCTCACCCATGTCTGAGCTATTGAAGTCCTTAAATCATGGTTCAAAGACTTCAAGGAGCAGAGAGCCTCCCTCAAGTCAACCATGCCCCATGCTACAGAGGAAGGCGAAAAAACTCCAGGGCCTCTCCAATCTGCCCTGGAGGAAAATTCCTTCCTGACCCCAAATATGGCAATCAGCTAAACCCTGAGCATATGGGCAAGATTCACCAGCCAGATACCCAGGAAAGAATTTTCTATAGTAACTCAGATCCCATCCAGCTAATATCCCATCTCAGGGGATTTGGCCTATTTACCCTGAATATTTAAAGATCAATTACTTACCAAAATCCCATTATCCCATCATACCATCTCCTCCATAAACTTATCGAGTAGAATCTTAAAACCAGATAGATCTTTTGCCCCCACTGCTTCCCTTGGAAGGCTATTCCAAAACTTCACTCCTCTGATGGTTAAAAACCTTCGTCTCATTTCAAGTCTAAACTTCCTGGTGGCCAGTTTATACCCATTTGTTCTTGTGTCCACATTGGTGCTGAGCTTAAATAATTCCTCTCCCTCTCCTATATTTATCCCCCTCATATATTTATAGAGAGCAATCATATCTCCCCTCAACCTTCTTTTAGTTAGGCTAAACAAGCCAAGCTCCTTGAGTCTCCTTTCATAAGACAAGTTTTCCATTCCTCGGATCATCCTAGTAGCCCTTCTCTGTACCTGCTCCAGTTTGAATTCATCCTTTTTAAACATGGGAGACCAGAACTGCACACAGTATTCTAGATGAGGTCTCACCAGTGCCTTGTATAACGGTACTAAAACCTCCTTATCCCTACTGGAAATGCCTCTCCTGATGCATCCCAAAACCGCATTAGCTTTTTTCACAGCCATATCACATTGGCAGCTCATAGTCATCCTATGATCAACCAATACTCCAAGGTCCTTCTCCTCTTCCGTTACTTCTAATTGATGCGTCCCCAACTTATAGCTAAAATTCTTGTTATTAATCCCTAAATGCATAACCTTACACTTCTCACTATTAAATTTCATCCTATTACTATTACTCCAGTTTACAAGGTCATCCAGATCCTCCTGTATAATATCCCGATCCTTCTCCGAATTGGCAATACCTCCCTTCATGAATCCCACCCTTGGCATTTTGGCAATTACACTTTTTCACATAGCCCTTTGAATGATGTCTGTCAATGGGACTGAGACTATGTTCCAGTTCTGTTCTCTGTTGACTCACTGCAGATCTACACTGGTGTGACTGGGAGCAGAAACTGATCTGATCGCAGTGGCTGCCATTAACATCTTTACATTTTGTTTTTGTTTTTTACTCTTGCCTAACAAACACTGCTGGCACTTGGAGCTTTCTCTTTATGGATAAATGATTTCACATAGCAATGACACAATCCCCCCTAATTAGTTACTTTTTAATGCCATTTTAATTGTGGCCATTGTACATTTCCAATGAGTGCAAAAGTGGCCTAAAATCAAAGGGAGATTAAAAGGAACTGATCCTGCTCATAGAAAGGGATTGGAAGAAACAAGGCTCTTAAGTCTTGTCTACACTAAATGTTCCATTGTGTTAGGAAACTGCTTTCTAACTCATTGTTCTTAAAAAGTGTTTCAATGAACACGGTTGTTTCATGGTATTCTTCTTTTAAAAACAATTTAACAAAGTGTGATAGAATGTGTCCCCATACTCACCCTGAAGGGGTTAATGTAGGTCCCAGAGGACAATTAACCTATTAGGTTTCAAACTGGGGAAATTATGTCTGAGAGAAAAGCCCTAATTAGGGGGAAAACAACAAGAAGTCCTTATGGCACTAATGACTCCTTGTTGTTTTGCTGATACAGACTAACATAGCTACCACGCTGAAACCTAATTAGGGGAAGCTCACCTGTGCAGGAACAGGCGAGGTTTCTATAAAGCCAGGATGCTGATAGCAGAAAGGTGCTGTATGGGAGTACTTTGCAGTCCTTTCCTGAGAGAAGGGAATTTGGCTGGTGAACCTGAGGGAGCCAGAAGAAATAGGAAAGGTAGCAAGGTTCAAGATGGTGCAGACCTTGGCTGCTGATTAGAGGGTCCCTGAGCTGGATCCCAGAGGAGAAGGTGGGTCTGGATTCCCCTACCAGCCACAGAGAAAGTAGCACCATAGGGGCAGTGAATGAGAAGACTGCTGGTAAGGAAAGATTTTGATACTTGAAAGGGGGAAAACACATGTAGTCACCTGACCGGAGGGCTAAGTCACAAAGAGGGAGCACATTGAGTTGCAGAAGGTGAGAGGGAGAGCAGCAGCAGTAGAGGGTGCAGCGAGCAGCAGCGAGGGGGCCTTGGACTTGGAAAGAGCTAATCCTAGAGTGGTCAGGAGAAGGGTACCACTTGTGGTGAGTGGACCCCATGATGCAAAGTTATACCCCTCTCCACAGTGAGCAGGAGAACTACCTTATCTAAGGCCACTCTTTTTAAAATGCTCTTCTTTAAAGCAACTACTACTACTTTCACCAGCACTACCACTTGTGGGTTGGATAGACACTTTTAGGGAAAAGAAATGGGAGTCATCCTGGACAGTTCAAAGGATATCTCCTCAATGTGCAGCAGTGCTTTACCAAAAAAAACCCAAATAAAATGTTGGAAAATCCTGGCACTATTCAAGTCAATGGCAGAACTCCCATTGGCTTCAGCAGGGCTGCAATTTCACCCTTACAGTGCACACGGAATGGGATGGGAAATAATATAGAAAATGTTGTAATGCTGCTGGCTAAATCAATGTCCTAGCTTCATCTGGAATACCGTATTCAGTTAGTCACCTTTGTTGCCAACAGGATAAAGTAGGATTAGAGTTGGTTCAAAGTCGGGTGATGAAAATGATGGGTTGCTTGGAAAAACTTTTTTGTGAATAAAGAGACTGGGAAAAAATTGAGCTGTTTATTTTAGCAAAAAGAAGAGGGGACATAATAGATTGGTCTAAGGAAGGGAGATCAAGAACTTCTGTTCATGTTTTCTCATGATACAAGACTAGGGGGACAGCCTTTGACATTGACAGGTAGCCAATTTATTTCAAACTATTAAAAGGAAATACTTTTTTCCACATAAGACAGAATCCACTTGTGGCAGGGAGTTCCAGAGGCTATCACTGAGACCAAGAGGTTAGCAGGATTCAAAAAGGGATTGAACATTTGTGTGGATCAGAGTTTCAATAGCACAGACTTTTTTTGGGGGGGGGGAAGCCCTCAAACAAGCATTCAGGGCATAATCTAGCCTCTCACTAATGGGGGCCTGAAAGAACCTTTCCTTGAGAATGTTGTTCTATGCCTGCCTGTCACAGGGTTTCTTGCCCCTTCCTTTGACAAACAGCGCTAGCCAGTGTAGGAGACGGGATGAGAGAGTCTACAAACAAGTCTGATCCAGTCTGGCAATTCCTGTGTCTCTATGCTGCAATTCAGACACTCATTTAGAATATGTTTTAAGAATATGTTGTACTTTGGCAGGGCACCGAGCTAAAGAATGTGAGTCAGAAGAGAGAACATACTTTATCATGCACAGTGTTAGACTTATTTGTTTGGAAAGGCCTTTGATTGGCCTAATCAAAGGGGGTGGGGGGGTTACTTAACAAGCAATTAATTGTCTTGTTACTTGTTACTTAACAAGCAATTAATTGTTTACAGATGCATTCAACTGTCCTGGTGATCGTCACCAAATATACATTTCTAAATAAGTAAATACGGTTTGGAAAGCTGCCTAATTGCAATTTGCCCTGGGCACTGCTAGTGATGCAGCTGCATGCAAGTCCCCAGCTCCCACAGAAGCAGTGGTAAAAATCTTGAGCGTACCACCTACAAGAAGAAAAGGGAAAATGGAAAACAGTATTTAGGCAAGCTGTTCTTGCTGCCCACCTGCTCTTGACTCAAGGCTCAGCATTCTCGCTCTCTCTCATACACACTAACACCTGCTGATATCTTACATTATTTTTTAATGAAAACAGTTGTCTCTCTGGATTCTGGTCTATTTTCTCCTTTTCTTTTATTCCCTGGCTCATTCTATGTGCCCTTGTACTAGGGCCCAATCCAAAACCCCTTGAAGTCAAAGGAAAGATTCCCACTGAGTTCAACAGGCTTAGGATCAGGCCACTAGCGACCAAGCCAAACTAGTCATGGCCCACTCAGGTCTGTTTAGCACTTCTGCCACAGCTAGCCACGGGGGAGGACTCCTGCTAACCTGTTTCTCAGTGCACAAAGAACATCCATATAATTCCACTCTGAATTACTGTAACAACGTGGATTGCCCCTTTGGCTCAGGCCTCCTGGCCCTTTATCAGCCCTGTTCAATTAGCCCCACCCTACTAGGGTGCCGGGCATAAAAGGACAAAGCCCATCAGGTGAGTGGTGGTTGGGGAGGAGGATAGACAGGTTGTGCCCAACTAGCCTAAGGAGCTGAGAGGCTGGGGAGCCAAAGCTGGGCTAGGAGGAGGCTGGTGAAGGAAGCCCAGCAGCAGCAAAGAGCTGGCTGGAGTGAAGAGCTGGAGGAGAGCACAGGACAGGTGAAGGCCTGTGAGAGACTCCAGGGAGAAAGACCTACGTGTGGCTACTCAGGAAATAGCAGGGAGCCAAACCCAAAAGAGCCTGGGAGGGGCTGAAGGAAGAGGCTTACAGGAGCCTGACAAGGGTGAAAGCTGTGCCCAGAGACTGGGCAGAAGAGTGCTTGATCCAGAGGAAAGAAGACAGATCCCTTGGGAAGGAGGTGATGGGCCCTGTTTGAGAGTGTGTCAAAGACTGTGTGTTATTTGGACACACGGGATTCCCAGGCAGGAGAGGACTTTTATTAAGGACTTGGCTGCAGGGCTGAGTCACTGCAGCAAGTCACCTCTGTAGCAGGATGCACAAGAGTTAGTTAACTACACAACACGTATATAGGACACACATGCTGCCACTGCAGCCCAATAAATTTTATGGGAGTGATGATGAATGTATGGCAAAAGTACTGTGTCATCAGTCTTGGGGTGGCTGGACTCCTGCTACTGTTCCCTCCTTAATTCAAAGTAAAGCTTGGCGCTTTTGTGGACAAAATAGTAAGTAGAAAACTGTGTTGTATTTATATATTCATATATAAATATGAAATCCTAACCCACTGAGGGCGTGAAGGAGGCCCTGGTGCACATTTACTTGGATCATGCCAGGTTGCAGCCCCTGTTCCGGCTCCTCACAAATATTTTGTTATGTTTCTGGCTGCACTTTTCCCCTCACCTCCTTATCTATGCACTCACTATCCATGGCCCCACAAAGCCATGGGACCTCCTAGTCAACCTCCTCCTGGCCCTGGCTAAAGTGGCCATCTATAAAACCAGGGAGAGGAGGTTGGCCGATGGAGACTCCTCTGACTGTGGGGCCTATTTCCGATCCTCCGTCCATTCACGCCTCCGGGCAGAGTTCCTCTGGGCAGCGTCCACTGACTCCCTTGACACCTTCGAGGAACAGTGGGTGCTATCCGGGGTTTTCTGCTCGGTGTCCCCGTCAGGTTCCCTTTGATTGATCCTTTGACCGCACTCCTGTTCTCGTTGTTTTATTAGTTGTCCTCTGAAATCACCTGGTTTCCAGGTCCTGTGGATCCCCCCCTTAAGCTGGGGGGGGGATCCTTTAGCAATGGATCAAAAAAAAAATAATAAGGCCAGAAGGGACCATCCATGCTGATCATTTAGTCTGACATTCTGCATACCCCGGCCATGTAACTTCACTCAACAATTCTTCCATCAAGCCCAATACACTCCAGCTTAGCCAAAGGTTGTCTTTTAGAAAAAGAGCCGGTCTTGATTTGAAGACTTCAGCCACCACATCCCATGTACTTAGTTACCCCTACTGTTAAAAATTTGCATCTTATTTCTAGTTTGAATTTGTCAAGCTGCAGCATCCAGCTACTGGATCTTGTTATGCCTTTGTCTGCTAAAGAGCTCTCTACTATCAATCTCCTCTCTAGGCAGATACTTACAGACCATGATCAAATTGCCTTTTCACCTCCTCTTTGATAAACTAGATAGATTGATCTTCTTAAGTCTCTCACATGTTGGCATGTATTCCAGTCCTCATATCATTCTTTTAGCATTTTCTGAACACTGACCCAATTTTCAACATCCTTTTTGGAGTACGGACAGCAAAACTGGACACGGTGTTCTGGTAGTAGCCTCACCAGTGCTTTTTCCAAAGGCATTGTCACCTTCCTATTTCTGATTACCTAACTAGTACGCCTGACAGCTGAGGAATTTAAAAGATTTGACTAATGCAGGCATCCATTAGTTCAGTTTAAAAACCCCTGAATGAGGTACAAAAGTGGGTGAAGTAATATCTTTTACTGGACAAATATCTGTTGGTGAAAGAGACAGGCTTTAGAGCAGGGATTGGCAACCTTTGGCACGCGGCCCACCAGGGAAAGCTGCTGGTGGGCCAGGCCGGTTCATTTACCTGCAGCATCCGCAGGTTCGGCCGATCGCAGCTCCCACTGGCCACGGTTCACTGTCCCAGGCCAATGGGGGCTGTGGGAAGGGCAGCCAGCACATCCCTCATCCCGCGCTGCTTCCCACAGCCCCCATTGGCCTGGGACAGTGAACCGCGTTCAGTGGGAGTTGCAATCAGCCAAACCTGCAGACGCTGCAGGGAAACGAACCGGCCCGGCCCACCAGCGGCTTTCGCTGGCTGGCCGCATGCCAAATGTTGCCGATCCCTGCTTTAGAGCTACACAGGGCTCTGCTTCAGGTCCTGAAGATATTACTTCACCCACTTTGTCTCTCTAATATCCTGGGTCCAACACGGATACAACACTGCAACCAACGCTTAATAAGGTAGGTATTATTGTTACAAGAAAATCCTGATTCATGCTCTGTTATTTTCAGCAATGTGTCAAGTCAGCACATTTTGATTATCTCCTCAGAGGACAATATTGAGGTCAGAATTGCTGTTCACCAACCAGAACTTGTACACAAATTGCTGCATCCTAACTGGCTGATGCTGATTTTTCTCTGGACCTCTAACTTAAGCTCCTGTCTAAATATTAATTTGAAAGGATTAAGCGTGCTACCAGTTTTTGCTCATGGATGAATTTTTACCCTAGCTTTTTGGGTGTTTAACAATAGCCTTTCACACAGCCTGGCTTCTTGTTTTACAGAATATTAAGATTTATTGTCCTTTAAGGTGAACATTGACTAAAGTGAAGTTGATGTGAATTTTTTTAACGATTTTGTGTGAATTTTAATCTTCACAAAAGGCGATGGCCTGACAGGCCTCATGACTTGGCTTTTTAATATGACCTCAGCCCACTTCCCTTTTCTCTCCCTCTCTGCCTTCCGCAGTTGTGTGAGTTCAGTCAGGTGAGCACTGTGATACGACCCGGGCTGGCAAAGAGGGAGCACAGCACTGTACCTGCATAGATGTATGCCTTACAGGCACCAAAAGAGAGGGTGGGCAGTAAAAATCTGACCCAACAACCATTGAAGGAGTAGCCATAATATCCAATTCCCTCCACCGATGCCTCAGTCCTAACCAGAAAGAGCCTTTGATGGTCATCTCCATGTCCACTCAGTCTACAGGGGAACCCATTAATTTGTGCTCTGACTGGAGGCTTTTGTCATGTTGACACCTGTCAACAGGGCTCAGACTATTAATCAGCCATCAGACGGTAAAAGCCTTGAATCCCTATGGATATGGGCTTGAGTGGTAATGAGCTATTGGGCTTTCCCATGATAGCTTGTTGGTTCCAATCTCTTTAGTCATCCAACCTCCCATAAATCCAGTATAAACAACTTGAGTATCATCAGTATGGGCTGGCAGTACCTGTTTTGCAGATTGGAACACTGAGGAACTGATAGGTTATGTGACTTTCTGTTGTCACACAGTGCATCAGCAGCAGATCCACAAATAGAAACCACGAGTCTTGACTTCCAGTGCCTTCCCTACATACATACTACCCCCACACTAGGACTAACTGTTACTTAGCAAACAATCTAAGATGCTAGTGTGGACCAGTTTTCCAGGCAAAACACTATGGGCCAGATTGCCCCTAGTTTTTATGTAGAGGTGCTGTGGAAGGAGAGTACAAGGGGCTATTTGCATGCCGCAAGCACATATCAGAATCAACTGTAGTCCCTGCATTCAGGAGCATGTAAGGATGAGATGGTCACTTCCATGCACCCTTAGAGATGAGAAGAGGCAGGACAATTGCCATGCCCAATGGCTCACAAGATGAGCCATCCATGGAAAGAGAAGGCTGCACCATTCTCAGTGGTACATCCTACCCTTCACATTCAGGAGCACAGTCCCTCTCTGAGCTTCTCCTGGGCAATGTGGCTGTTCAATGCCACAAGCCTGGGCTGGTGCCTTAAAGGCACAGTTTGTCCCCCTAATAGCAAAGTAGCAAATACTTCAGCAACGTGGAAGCAGCTGTGTGGCTATTAAAAAGTAAAATCAATCAAGGCTGCACACCAAGTGGCACTAAACCGCTATAAAATTCAAATAGGGCTGCAGAGTGTGGTACAAATCCGCCCCTCCCCCCATAGCACCATTATTAAATGAAAGTGATTCACAAGCGCTGTAGAGAAAAACAATATGAAAATACCAGAGAGAGAATGCATAATTTTCCCATCTCAAGGCTGTAAAATGGCTGTGCTAATAGGCTACCTATTTTGGAAGCATGAAACAGGCACATTCTCTCCCCAGTCCCAGCACATTCTGATCAAAATCAGCCTGATCTTGGGTTCAATTGTTGTTTGTAACCCGTGACAAAAGTGAGGCGAGCAGATTATAAAACAACATGGTTGAGTTTTGTGCTAAGAGGCACTAGATCTGTCACCAGAAATATAATGTCTTATATGTGCTAATATGCAAACCCATCACTGGCAGAGGAGATGAAATACAACAAACAAGACATTAGCAACACAATCAAGCCAGGCCTTACAAGATGCCACTCACTTAAATTTGTTGGGACTGATTCTCTATTTCCCTGATTCTTGATAGGGGAGTGTCAAATGACAACATTAGTGCCTGGGGATGGAGAATCAGGCCCATAAAGAGAAGGCAAATATGGACATACAGTTATGTTGATGAGTACTGTTTACAGGAGACAGTGAACTAGCCAGCCCTGTGGGAGGATGTGGTTTTAGATGGAATCTCCAGATTGATCTCCTTTCAGATTGCTTTGATTTCTATAAGCACGCTGGAGTAACTAAGTTTAAGGTAAAACATTCAGTGCCAATCCTTCAAGCCAATCTGAGTCTCTAGTTTAGGTGCTGGGCAGGTGCATCTGCTGTGGTGCTCCACGAAGGATACTTTAGCCTACAACAACCCTGAGCAAGCCAAGCATTCTATAGGGCAGAGGATGGGAGGGCTCATGCAGTGTGGTTCCATCTCTCCTTTCTCTGTCCCCTTCCCTTCCCTTAATCTGCAGGGAGGAGGGGAAGTTAGGTATGGGTTTAAGACAGAATCTAGCAACTCTTGGTCTAGTTTAAATTTAATTTATGCATTTTTCTTACTTTTGAAGAACCTATCTAGTTTAATACTAAATCTGAACAGAAAACTATGAGTTGATGCAATCCCAGAATGCCACTGTTTGGGCACAGTTAGTAGGCGACTCAGGTTTCCCTACTAGAAGGCTTTTTATTGGTTGTAATTATCTCTGGTGGGTCAGCTGTGTCATTTCCTTGGCCTCTCAAGTGCCAGATAACATTTCTTCCATGAATATGTTAACACTTATCTGAAATGATCCTTACAGAAATTAGTGGAAATTTTCAGTAGGCAAACAGCAGCCATGGATCTTTATACTCTGAGTCAGCGTTCTCTTATTACACACTAAATGTGACATTACCTCTTTGCAGAGGGCCATTACTTGGGCACTTAAACAAGGGCTTAAGCAGTGCATAGGCCATGGGTTAGCCATCTGCCTAGGGGTTACTTTCAATCTCATTGTTCCGTAGGATTTCCATACAAGTATGAGCTATATGCTCTCGACATAAAGTAAGGCAGGGGAAGTGTGTGTGTGTGTCGGTGGGGAGGGGCAGAGAGGGGACTCACAGAATTAGAAACCACACATGAATGGAAAGATACAAATTACAAAAGTTATGAGTCAACTTTCCAATTGCAGCACAAGGAAGTTCAACCCAAGCATACTTTGTAATGAATTAACTCTGTTTTAAGCAGGCTCATAAATATGCATTAGCTGACTCACAGCCTTGCCTTAGCTGAAACAAAAGTTTTAATCATTCTAGAATGAGATGCAGCATCTCTGAATGAGAGCTATACTGTATATTATGACAATAATGATGAAACTGCCATTTCCTGTGGAAGGTTGCTAAAAGCCTTGGCTAGACCAAGTCTAAATTGGATCCTGAGACATTCTATCTTTAAAAAACATACATTTAACTTCTGTAAAAGGAATAAAGTAGTAATCAAATTTATGGATAAAAAATATATGCAATCCTGTACTTACACTGATGATCATTTCTGACAGGAAAAGTAAAGCCATTTCATATAATCATGAGTACAACAGATCATATTCAGACACTGTTAAGGAAGGAACTTCATAAATCTACACTTTTTAATCTAGTATGACATTCAAACAGTAGGTAAACAGTTTATGTTCCACCATTACAAATATCATTCGTACTTAGGATAAAGCAGATGCAGTGACAGCTTTTTAAGTGATTGCAGTATGAAGTTGGACACAATGACAGAATTGAGGTTAGCTCTGCAATAGTATTTAGAGAAAATCTTTAAAAACAAAGACGTATTTCAGAAAAATGGTCTTTTGAATGTCACTCGTAAAGGTGTAAGAAATTATCCTCAGCTACACACAACAGAAAGGAATAGAAATTCATAAAAGCAACCATTTGATTTTATAAATTATGGTTCAAACAGGCAAATATTAAGATTTCAAGTTGTTTATGGGGCGAAACTGAGAACTGGGCGATATAAGGAAACATTTTATAGTGTAACATGAACGTAATATGCAATATTGACTTTTGTGGAGATAAATATCAACACTTATTGTCCTGAGAGGTAAATATTGATTATAATCAACATTTTAGTCAAAAGGCAATAAATCTTAATTTTATTACAACTAGAAGTCAGTACCTGTATTTGTCACATACATGATGGATGTCTCCTTTATCAGAAATACTTGGAATTTTTTCCATTGGAGCCATGAATTTTTTTAAAAAATGCAACAGTGTTTCCTCAGAAATAAACATTCTAAAGTAGAACTTAATTAGGCGTTCAGAAACACCTATTTTATTTTGATGAAGCAATCGGGAAGCAGAGGTTTCAATGACATCTGATTGTCTCAAAGATAAATAATAGTTTTGCTCAACATGTCTATAGCCAATCGGAATACCCACTTTAGTATCTATGATCTGATTGGCTAACCCTGTACCCTCAGCATCTGAGCATCTGTAACCCCATCTGAAGTCAATGAGCTTCAGCAGCTCAGTACCTCTGAAAATTAGGCTTTTTATTGTCTACCCAGTTGCTCAGCTATTTGCTATCTTCTAGCCAACCTTATACTTGGCTTTGGTTGTTTTTTCTGTATCGCTAAAATAATTCTTATGCTGATCTCCAGCACTTTGTGGAATATCCAAAATACTTTCTCCCAACTTCAAATGTTTCTTTCCAGAATGATTTAGCTTCCGTTCAATATGTCTTTGTTTCAGTAGATCTCTTAAATTGCAGAGGAATGTTCCACCCTTGCTTCCAAACTTAGCACTTCCACTGGCACTAATAAAGGCTCCAGACACAGATCTAGGGCAATACAATCCCCTAGTAGTCATTGACACTGTACCATATATTTAAAAGCCTGAGTTCTTTCCCTTCCTGCTGGTTTTATGGTTCAGTTTTCTTACCCACGCACAGCAGTGGAACGAGTCATTGTCTAATGCCATTGCCAGCCAGACATTTGAACGAGCCCTTCTAAACAGGGAGATGAGTACAGTAAAGTAATTAGTGCTAATGGTGAGAGTTGTCAAATTCTTGGTTCTAATGGGAAACCTGACCCATTCTTTTCTTTACATTTGCCATTCATTCTAATGAAAGCCAAGCAGAATGCTAGCAAATTTTTGAAACTCTCGCATCTTCAAACACTATGAAACTGAAGCAGCCAACAATCAGCAACTATTTTACCAGAGCAATTTTTTCCCCGCTAATGGAATGCACTGTCCCCTGCTCTAGGTACACCACACAGAGCTCATGCATATCTGAGGGATCTACTCCAGGAAGTTCTGCCCACAATTGTTTGCATCCATAAAATTCCCCCCCACAATTATTTCCAGGTGCAAAATCTGGTGAAACGTTTCAAAACATCAGGCCCACAGATAGTATTAATAACCATTCTAGTGTAAAATAACCCTCAAATAAGGCCCATTTGTAGAAGATATTTCCATTGTCCAAAATCTCACATCTGCTGAATCATTAAACGCTCCTAGGACTTACCCCTGAATGCTTTGTGTATTTGTGTGAATTGAAAAAATGGAGTATCAAAATTCTAATGTAAACCATTTTCATCTAACTCTCATTCTAAAGCAATTCAAATAGAGTCAGATTCATTTTAAAATTCTTTAGTTTTTAAGGAAACACAAAAAACATTGTAAATCACTAACAGATTTTATTTTGAGTTATCATTTGTGGGAAATGAGAGAACTCAGCCCAGAAACGTATCCTCCAGCTGTGGTTCACTCAGTGCTTAATATGCATATTATCTATATCTTGCTATTATTCTGCACCTACTTGGGTAGATAAATACAGTTCAATGAGGAACATAAAAACATCTTCAGTTTAGTTAATTATTATTACCTATGGTAGTGGTTGTCTGGTCAAATCAGAATCCAAGCAGAACATCAACAGTAAGTCAGTCCTTAAAAAAGAAGAGCTGGAGAAACACTAATCAACACTTAAATAATTTTGTAATGGTGTTTTATAAACTTCAATTTCTGTTAACACTGCTTCCTGTAGAGAACAAATGGCTTAAAATGGCATGCTTCAAGCTTCTCTTTTATCTGAAATACTTTCTATTCTCTGGGTGAGAATTAAGCACAGTATCAATCTGGTTTTCAGGGAAGCTCCAAACACTAAAATCAGTGCGGCTAAACTGTTTAATAATATATTTGCCAGTATGAAAGACTCTTGTACAGCTTCCGTAAGGTTTGCTTATGGTCCATGAAAGAATGATGGGGAGAAAAGTTTATTAAAGACAATACTTTGCAGCCAGAGACTTACATAGAATAGGCAGAGTGGTTTGGCGGAACGAGAACAGGTTAGGAATCAGGAAGTAATGAGGTCCATTCCCAGTTCTGCTACTCACTTGCCATGTGGCCTCATGACAGTCACTTTACCTTTCTGACTCAGTTTCCTACCTGTAAAGAGGGGAGGATTATGCTTCTTACTCACCTACTTCATGGGCATATTATGAAGATTGATTCATGTCTGCACAATGCTTCCAATACGTAAGGTACTAGATAGAGCTCCCATTCAGCAAAATACTTGTGTGTGAGCTTAATTTTAAGCATGTGCTTACATCCCATTGAAGTTAATGGGAACTAAGCACATACTTAAGTGGGTTGTGGAATACAGAAGTCCTTGCAGAACCAGGGCCTAATTGGTAAGTAACACTTTAATTCCTTTTATTGTGTTCAATGTTTAGAAATGGTTTTGTTTTGAATTTTGCAGGAGCCTGTTTGATAAAAGACAGCGGTGATGACATGATGCAAGAATTAGGATTAATGTACTTAATGAACATTCACTCACTCACCAGTCTGTACAACTTGCCTCACCTATGCATTGCTTGCTCAATATAGGACTTAACATGAATTTGCACTGGAGCTAGACTGGACTTTACATAATTTGAGAAGAGCAAAGAGAATGATCTGTTTTCTCTCTCTTTTGATGCATTCCCCCACTTTATCATATTAGATTAACACTATGGAGACAAACTCATACACTAAAAACTAAACACTTGATATGCTCAGGGGCAGGTCAAGATTCAAAGGATGACTGATTGTCTTTCAATTTAAGGTTTCAGAGTAGCAGCCGTGTTAGTCTGTATTCGCAAATAGAAAAGGAGTACTTGTGGCACCTTAGAGACTAACAAATTTATTAGAGCATAAGCTTTCGTGAGCTAGCTCACGAAAGCTTATGCTCTAATAAATTTGTTAGTCTCTAAGGTGCCACAAGTACTCCTTTTCTATTTTCAATTTAAGGTGATACTGAATCTTTACAGACCTAAACCTTATTTAAAAGCTAGGCTATTCCTAAATCTGATGTAGACATCTCCTTCCTCTATACTAGCCCCTGGCCCCAGATTCAGCTGCTTTGCACTGTTCCAGTGATGCAAAGGGACTATCAAACTGCTCACATGGGCAGACTTGCAGAAGTTCTCAGCACACTGCAGCTTGCCATGGAGATCAATAGGAGCTGTGAGTGCTGAGCACATTTGAAAATCTGGCCACTTCAGCAGGTGCCTATTTTACCTAAGTGAGAGTGGAACTGTTTTCAAAATCATGCCTGAAGGGGCAACTGAAGATTCCTTGGCATGGGGCTAGCCTAGAACCAGCATAACCTGGACCCTAGCATGGGAGGATTCATGCTAGGGGAGGGAGTTGGCATGGCTAGAGCACATTGTACTTCTGCGATCCTTGGCCAGCATAAAGTGGGCTAATATAAACCACCATAACTTAAAGCAGCTCTAACAGTGCCTGAAGTTATGCTGGACGCTAAACCATCCCCAGGGAGCCACAGAAACTGGGGGGGGGAGTAGGGAGATAAAGTAAAACCACATGTATGTCCCTCTCTGCTTCAGGTCCCATTCGAGGGGAGGGATAGCTCAGTGGTTTGAGCATTAGCCTGCTAAACCCAGGGTTGCGAGTTCAATCCTTGAGGGGGCCATTTAGGGGATCTTGGGCAGAAATTGGGGATTGGTCCTGCTTTGAGCAGGGGGTTGGATTAGATGACCTCCTGAGGTCCCTTCCAATCCTGATAATCTATGATCCTGAGTGCGACCTGACCAGGACCTGACATGATGGAAGAAAAAAGTGATGTTGTGGTTTTGTTTCTGTTTTAGCCCCAAAGCTCTCCTCCCACTAGTAAATTATCAAGAACTAGCTATTCCTAATAAATATAAATAGAGTATATATTTAGATAATTCATAACATTGACATCTACCAGTGCTTAAAATATCTACATTCTTCAATCAGGAGAAAAATTACTCAGTCAATCATTCTGCTATCAATATCTATCACAACATATTAACCTCAGTGATCAAATTAGTTTTAGATACGTCCTATAACCTATCTCTGGTGCAAATGAGTTTACATAGTCTGTACTTCTGCAATCCCCATGAGAAGCAATGAGACCTGCTACCTCCAATTCTAATGATGAGCACAGACTTCATATCCATATTTTTATAGACACCCTGGAGAAAGGTGATTGTAATATACCCTGCATGAGCCTACTGATGAGTTATGTAGAAGAGCTGCCAGTATCTATTAGACCCTCTAATATGCTATAGTCTATTAGGATGGATACTGGGACTCAGTGAATTACTGCACTTAACGTATTTTATGGGTGTTAAGTGAGTGTGGATATGGGCAGAATAAAAGTTCTATGGCTAATTTTCTAATCAGATGGCAGTTAATACAAGGTTTTTACTAGGAAAGGCTCCAAGAGAGAAAAATAATGATCTCAGCTGGCAGTCAGGCTAAGAAAATTTTCTGTGGTGCTGGGGGAGAGTTCTGGGGGGTATATTCCCCATAGACTTCTACTAGCTGATTCAGTTTAGCTGCTGTACAGTTAGGAGCATAAAGTCTATCTAGTTGGTATTACTGAAAGCTGATGGGGTGACTGAAATGTTAAAATAAATGGCTGTAACCTATTTAGGAAGGATCGAGTGGGCAAAAGGGAAGGGGGAGTGGCACTCTGTCAGAAATATCATTACCTGTTTCTGAGTCCCTGATAACTCACAAGAAAATGATCTTGAATGTTTATGGAGCAATGTCCCAACAACATAAGATGGGGTATTCGCTGATGTCTACTACAGACTACCAATGGTCTATCTAGCCCCGTATCCTCTATTCCAGCAGTGGCCAATGTCAGGTAATTCAGAGGGAATAAACGCAACATGCAATCATTGAGTGATCCATCCCCTGTGACCCACTCCCAGCTTCTGGCAAATAGAGGCCAGGGACACCCAGAGCATAAGGTTGCATCCCTGCCCATCCTGGCTAATAGCCACTGATGGACCTATCCTCTATGAACTTATCTAGTTCTTTTTTTTTTTTTAACACTGTTATAGTTTTGGCCTTCACAACATTCCCTGGCAACGAGTTCCACAGGCTGACTGCATTGTGTGAAGAAATACTTCCTTTTGTTTGTTTTAACCCTGCTGCATATTAATTTCATTGGGTGACCTCTAGTTCTTGTGTTATGTGAAGGAGTAAATAACACTTCCTTATTCACTTTCTCCACAGTATATGATTTTATCATATCCCCTCTTAGCCATCTCTTTTCCAAGCTGAACAGTTCCCGTCTTTTAAATCTCATCTCATGTGGAAGCTGTTCCATACCCTAATCATTTTTGTTGCCCTTCTCTGTACCTTTTCCAATTCTAATCTATCTTTTCTGAAACAGGGCAACCACATCTGCCTGCAGTATTCAAGATGTGGGCATGCCATGGATTTATATAGAGGCATTATGTTATTTTCTATCTTATCTATCCCAGAACTAAAAACTAATGGTAACTTCAATGCAAGTGATCATGACTTGATCACATTTATAATATGCAAGCAGAATAAAGTCCAGCCCAGTAATATATATATTTGGCACTTTAATAGGACCAACTTCCCAAAGCTGAAAATAACTACGAACCAATTCAGATGGGAGTACGAATTTTATCCCAAAAATGTGAATGATAATTGGGAATCATTTAAGAACACTTTACTAGATGCCCCAAAAGCCACAATCCCAGGACTGAGGAAGAAGGCGGTGCTGGTTAAGAGTGACCTAGTTTAGAGGGGAAGTGAAGGCACCTATAAAAACGAAATCTCTCTCTCTCTCTCAAGCAAATGGAAGAAAAGAGAAGTTGATAGTAAAGAATATAAATCAGAAATTAGGAATTGTAGAAAATTGATAAGGGAAACAAGAAGAAATCTGGGCAGAGTTAATGACAAAAAGAAGGAGTTTTTTAAATATATTAGGAACAAAAAGAATCCTGACATTGGTACTGGAAGAAAGCTCATGTTATGACAATTTTTAAAAAGGGTAAATGGGATGGCCCACGTAATTAGAGGCCTGTCAGCCTGACATCAATCCTGGGCAAGATAAAGAAGCAGCTGATGTGTGACTGGATTAATAAAGAATTAAAAGAGGGCAATGTAATTAATGCAAATCAACATAGGTTTATGGAAAATAGATCCTGTCAGACAAACCTAATGTATTTTTGATGAGATTACGAGTTTGGTTGCTAAGGATAGCAGTGTTGATGTAATAAACTTTTCCTCTCTAAGGTACTGAGTTGGTACCACATGGCATTTTGATTAAAAAACTAGAATAATATAAAATTAGCATGGTACACATTACATGGAAGAAAAACTGATTGACGATATGTCTCAAAATGTATTTGTAATAGAGAATAATCATGAAGCGGGTTTCCAGAGAGGGATCGGTTTTTGGTCCTATGCCATTTAACATTATTATCGATGACCTAGGAAAAAACACAAAATCTTAATTGATAAAGTTTGCAGATGACACAAAAATTGGGGGAATGGCAAATAATGAAGAGAATAGGTCACTGATTTTCAATCTGGATCGCTTGGTAAACTGGGCGCAAGCAAGCAATATGCATTTTAATCTGGCTAAATGTAAATGTATACATCTGAGAACAAAGAATGTCGGCCATATTTACAGGATTGGGGGACTCTATCCTGGGAAGCAATGACTCTGAAAAAGATTTGCAGGTTGTGGCACATAATCAGCTGAACGTGAGCTCCCAGTGCGATGTTGGGGCTAAAAGAGTTAATGTGATCCTGGGATGCATAAATAGGGGAATCTGGATTAGGAACAGAGAGGTTATTTTATCTTTGTATTTGGCGCTGGTGCGACCACTGCTAGAATAATGTGTCCACATCTGGTGCCCACAATTCAAGAAGGATATTGATAAATTGGAGAGGGTTCAGAGAAGAACCATGAGAATGATTAAAGGATTAGAAAACATGCCTTATAAATTTCAGAATAGCAGCCATGTTAGTCTGTATCCGCAAAAAGAAAAGGAGTACTTGTGACACCTTAGAAACTAACAAATTTATTTGAGCATAAGCTTTCATGAGCTACAGCTCACTTCATCGGATGCATTCAGTGGGGGCTGCGGGAAGCGGCGGCCAGCACATCTCTGCCCGCGCTGCTTCCTGCAGCTCCCAATGGCCTGGAGAGGCAAACCGCGGCCAGTGGGAGCCGTGATTGGCCAACCCTGCGGACACGGCAGGTAAACAAACCAGCCCGGCCTGCCAGGGGGCTTACCCTGGCGGGCCGCATGCCAAAGGTTGCCAATCCCTGTTCTAAAAGATCTGCTCCAAGAATTATTTGTGGAAAGTTCTATGGCCTGTGTTGTACAGGAGGTCAGACTAGATGATCACAATGGTCCCTTCTGGCCTTGGAATCTATGAATCCATAAAGGAAGCATTGGGAATGGAGGCAATGGGTACTGAGGTCAGCAGTAGATATGGTGACCACATAGCAAGTGTGAAAAATTGGGACAACGGGCTGGAGGTGGGGGGTAATAGGCTTCTATATAAGACAAAGTCCCAAATATTGGGACTGTCCCTATGAAATTGGGACATATGGTCACCCTATCTATAGAGCCAGCTTCTTGTCCCCCTCAAATCAGGATCAGAGCTCCATGCTCTATGATGCTTGTTCTCCCCCACTGTGTGTTCCCTAAAAAACTGGATTTGCTCCACAGTGTTTACAAGATACAGGCGGGGTGAAAAAGGAAACAAGGGGATAGTTCCCAAGAGTCAATTAAAAAGAGTCTTTGTTCTCAGTGTGATGGGCTGTTCACCCCACACAAGGCCTGGAGGGGTTAAGATGGCTAAGTGGGCCAATTAATCGCCCAGGCTGCACCTGGAGAAGGAGACGGAGCAGGAATTTAAGTAGAACAGGCTCAGCTGGGCAGGAAGAAGCGGCACCTATATAAGAAAGGAAACTGGCAACAGAATAGGGGCTGGAGAGAGGGAGTCTTCAGTCACTCCCTAGGAGGCAGATGTGTGGTTTGGCAAGCCCAGAGAAGGGGGAGAGCCAGAGAGGGAGGCACGACTCAGGGAGAAAACAGGGAAGCATGGATAGGTCAAACCTTGGTTGCTGATGAGAAGGCCACTGAGCCAGGACCCAGAGTAGAAGGCAGGCCTGGGACCCTTAGCAGCTGCTGATGAAGTGACACCAGTGGGGCAGTGTGCCGGAACACTGCCTGAGTCCCTTTGTCAAGTTGGACTTTGATACCCTGGAATTGGGGAACACGTATGGTGACCTGGCCAGAGGGCCAAGTCACGAAGAGGAGACTGTGGTTTCTGGAGAGAGAGGGGTCCACAGGCTGAGAGGATGATGGGAGAGAGACTTCTAGAGGAGGGTGCAATGCCTGGCCAGCACTAATCCCCAGAGTGACCAGGAGGAGGTGCCACAGGAGATGAGTGGACCCTCTGACACTCAACAAAATAATTTTGCAGAATACTTTCCTTTTTATGAAATTTTCTATTTTTTTTATTGGAATTAAAAACAAAAGTAACCCCTCAGCCCCATTTTCCCTGGAGTACCAGAACATTCTGTGAACATTTTTGGGGAAGAAAAAAACAATTTTTTAAATTGCTTTCTGGATTTTCCACAGCAAATAAATATCACTTTCCAACCAGCCCTCTGTACCAGAAAACATGTTGGTTTGGTTCTACTAGTGCACAAGACCTGAACAGTGTCCATTAAAGTGAAGGAAGAGATTTAAAAGGCTCAAATTCACAGCAGCAGTGAAAAGCAAAATATGGCCAATTAGGACAAGATGTTCATTCCATTTCAGATGGTTAAATATTGAAATTAAGTGTTACGAACTATTAAACAAAATTAAAACCAAAATTAACTAGCATGCATTTCATGCATCCCCCTATAATTGCTTTTTATTAGTGATGTTCACAAAGGGATAGGCCTCTCCACTTGACACGTAGAGATGGAAATATCCCTCATCATTTGGGGCCTGAATCAGTTGGTGGTCTGCTCTCTCAACTCCCACTGAGATCAGAGGGAGCTGAGAGAACTCAGCCCTTTGCATCATGGGACCCTGTGGAGTGTCAATCACCAAGTTTGAAACAGCTGGTGATGCATTACAACCGATAACTATCATCCTAATGTTTCAAATGGCAGCATCTTTTTCAGAGCAGCTTTTAAAAAAAAAAAATCACCCTCCACATGTTCACTAATTATTCTCTCCTAAAAATACATCACTTGCCCTGGACACCAAGAGGGGATTAAGTTACAGATTTTTAAAGAAGACAAGATATTTTATGTGAAGAAAAATTCATAAATATATGGAAATTAACAAGCTCTCAGAAAAGGTTCTCTAATTTTAAATGAAGATGATGGTTGTGCATCACCAGCTGTTTATAATGCACTGATTGAAGATCTAATTGACAAAGGATAATTGCTTATTCTTCCTAATATATGGCGAAATGCATTTTTCTTACTTAGCACATAGTGCTGATGAAGGGCCTTGTGATGGAAGGCAAAACATTTATGACAGACTCTGTTCTGTTTTGAAACTAGTGGATGAAGATTCTTCAGCAGGAGTAGGTCAGTTGTCACCATAATTTTTGGGTTTTGCTATAGTAAGTTTTGTGGAGAATCACATTCAATTATGAAGCAAATCTGTGACTGTGGTAATGGCTGGTTGTCCATAACTATATGGCATAGTTTAGATGAGTTGCAGTATTATGACAGAATCAGCAAATCATTCTTAGTGCAGGATTTGGAATCAAGAGAAAATGGATATTTCTTCAGAAAAAATGTAAAATAAATGAGAATACGGCTTAAACCAAAAAATGGCTCTTTGAAATTCTTGGGAATAGAGTATTCTCTACATCTAGGGAATTAATTAATGCTGAAAGACTGATTTAAAAACAGCTAAGTGTGAGCAACAAGAATATTAATTGTTGATCACTAAAACTAAATGTCCAGCCGGTATTAATTAAAGATGATTGATAGCTATGGAGAAGGATCATCAAAGAATGATGAGTTACAATGAGTGAGTTACAAAATCTTGAAGATTGCTACAGCAGCTGAAAGTAAAATGAACAATGTGAAAAGGGTTTTGTCTCTTTAATGATTAGCACCTTTTTAAAGGCAGCGTGAAAAATGGTTTTGGAAAGCCAAACATCCTAACTGAGCCTGGGGGGAGGGGAGATTTTTTCCAAAGTTCTCATGCTCCTTAATCCGCTACGTGCTTTTGAAAACCTCCTTCTCGGAGTTTTGGGGCCACTAAGCACCTCTTGTGTAATGCCGATTACCCTCGAGTCCAGTGGATTTCACAGATTCAGGCCCAAGACAAGTGAGATGTCACAGTCCCCTATAATTATTATTTGTATTGCTGCACAGAGGCACCAGTCAGGGTTGGAAACACATTGTGCTAAGCACTGTACAAACACACCAGTAGACACGGTCTATTACCCTGATGAGTTTAATGCTTTGGAACTCATGCAAATTCTCCACATTGTGTGAAATATTTTTATTGAGATAAAATTTTCCAGTCACGCATCTTCTGGGGACTATTAAAACTGCCTCTGCCTCCATGGACACTTGCTGCAGAAAGGGCCTGAGCCAAAGCTCACTGAAGTCAATGGAAAGAGTGCCATTGACTTCCGAGCGCTTTGGATCAGGCTGCAGATATTCCATAGTGATATCTGACTCTCTGCCTTGTGAGACTTCCCAAGATTTTAGTTTGTGAGAAACTTTTGAAAAGATAGCTAACTATTTTCTGTTTGTTTTTTTCCTTGAGTAGAAAGATGTTCTGTCCAATTTTTAACTGGTTACAATGAATAATGGGTTGAAACAAGCAGATAAGTAACTAAATGTGTCTAGATCCTCTTTTAACTGGTTTCAGAGTAGCAGCCGTGTTAGTCTGTATTCGCAAAAAGAAAAGGAGTACTTGTGGCACCTTAGAGACTAACAAATTTATTTGAGCATAAGCTCGATGCATCTGATGAAGTGAGCTGTAGCTCACGAAAGCTTATGCTCAAATAAATTTCTTAGTCTCTAAGATGCCACAAGTACTCCTTTTCTTTTTCCTCTTTTAACTGTCTCTCTTGAAAATAAGCTATAGCACATTTAGTGGACTTAAAATAATTAAAGCTTTATCAGTACATTTTTTCTGCTGCTCATTCCTTTTTTGTACCTCGACAGCACTTCTAATAATTTGAAAGTAACTATGGGCATTTCTTACCATTAAAATTTGTTGTGGTGAGAAATAGCATTCCTAGTGTGTCCTTTAGAGAAAAAGCAAAAACACATCTCTTGAGTAAACTTGTATCCCAAAGAAGAGTAATAAGATCTTTCAAGTAAAATAAGATTAATAAAAGAAGAAAAATAAATTCCCACTTTGAATTTAAGGGTTCTGCTTTCTTTTTTAAGTTGATTATTTACTTTCCTGCTTAAACTATGACAATAATGATGCGTTCATTCAGGCCCCAATTCATACTGAACTGGGCCTCAGCTGCCACTTGCCCTATTGTAGATGGCCCCTGTTAAACGAATACTAGCTGCTTGAGTTAATCTGAAATCAATCAATCAATTAAACAACCTCCTCTGGAACGATCAAAAGCTGTGTAAATCATGCAGAAGCCTAAAGGATGTTACATTAATTACTAAGAGCGTTTTACATTCAAATAATCCTTGGCCAAAATTTTCATACCTTGCTGCTTAAAATTTAGACCCTAAATCCTTTATGTAAGCATTCAAATAAAAGTGGCCTTTTGCAAGAGCTGAGAAACTGTCGCTTCCATTGAATTCAATAGGATATGTGAGTGCTCCCACTATGAAAGAGGACACTGTTTTTTCACTGTTGTTTTAGGAAGCCTCTATAAAATAGCTAACCTGTACCATGAGGAGGGATTATAAAGAATTGAGGTGTGGATAGCTAACTGCTTGAAAGGAAGATCGAAAGATGGTGGGAATATCCCTCCTGGAAGGTTCCACTGAATTCCCCAAGATACAAATTTATTTTGAAGTTCCAGTATTTTCAGCCAAGGCAAAGCTGTCCATTGAATTATGGGCTTTCCGGAGCTTTCTAATTTAGGTTGGAAGTGTCAACTATTGCCATACCAAAATTTGTGCTCATTTCTTCAGTGAGGGCCCACTCACTCATATTGAATAGACTTTTTCAACTAGTGACGATGTAAAGATACACAAGGTTGGTCAATCTGAGGAATCTGGCCCTTAGTAGTTGTTAGTTATTATAATGCTTATCAGGTACTATTAAGTGTGCTGTAACACAGTTTGCATTTTACTACAGCATCTTGTTTTTCAGTGTCATTACAGTGTTCTGCTTTAAACCTTTGTTAAATGCAAACTGAAAACGGCAGATCAGAGAGGTCCTGTTGTATATTTCAAGGCTCTGGCAATGATGCCTGATTAACACAGCAGCCAAGCACAGCAATACTGCTGAGAGTGCACCTGACACAGTAGACATAGATTTTATTGCAGCACACTGCAAGGTACAAACACCACCCTACCATTTCCATTTATCCTACTAGTGGTGTTTTTCCACAGGCTCTGGTGGTATCTCAAAGAGGCTCTCTTCTTAATTCATTGCCTTGGGCTACAAATCTGAACCAAACATAACAGAAAAGAGAAAATCAGTACAGCATCAGAAGGAAAATCATCACTACAACCACAATCATTCTCTCAAAGGAGCTCGGGTTCATCCGTCAGTGCATTTAGATGGGGGCAGTGAATCTATGTGGTATTATTGAGGTTGTGTCCCATAAAATGATACAATAGATTAGAAGGATGTTACATTTACCTACCTCTCAGGGGTGATGTCAGGCTCGGTTAAGGTTGTTTGTAAAGGTGAAATGCTTTGTGATCCTTGGGTGACAGGTGCTATAGAAAGTCTGTGCTGCTGCCCTTTGCTTCAGAGGGAAGGACTTGCATTAGCATAGTGTCAGTCACTACTGGTGGAGATTTAACACCCTTGCCACCCACTAATGTCCCTTTGCACTCCTGGGGCAATGGAAAAGAACCTTAAACCAGCCCTAAATGGTCAGCTGAGGGTCATTCTGTTGACTTCAGTTCGGTTACTGCAATGTATCAGAGGGCAGAGGTTCGCCCTTGTTGGCCAGATAACAGTTAAAGTTGAGGGTTTACCAGTGTAACCCAAACACCAGGTTACCAGTAGCAGAAGTGCCCAGAGTGCAGGTTGCAGTGGCAGATATCATCCCCAACCACTGCTCCATCTGGAGGCCCACAGCCTGTTGGTGCAGAGCAGAAAGGGCGTAGTTCTGCCCAGGGAAGGGGCTTGACCAAGCCACCTGAGCAATGGCCAGAAGGGTTCTTGTGGAACCCCAGCTGCACTCTAATCACTTGAGTAGGGACATGGCACACACCCTGGCACCTTCCCACCACTCAGTGTAAATCTGACTTTGGGCATAGCAACCCTACTGGCATAAGCAAGAACTCAGCCCTTTCTATGTAGCATAATAGTGATGATGTACCATTCTATATAAGGCACCAGTTACCCAAGGGCCTCTTTCTGGAGGGCTATGTGCACAAGCAATTGCAGATTAAAATAATATTTCTTGCCTGCTTCTGCAGAAGTGAAGATGACTTGGAGTAAGACTGGAGTGCGAGCACAAGAGGTCAGTGCGACTGCAGAGGAGATACTCAGTAGCCCAAGTGCAAGAGAGAAGAGGGAGGAGTTAGTGATACAGGAGAGAAGGCCTGACTATGAAACAACATGATCTTCACTATGTCTGAATGGGACCATGGCAAGATATGAGGATGAGGTGGTGCTTCCCTCAGTTTATAACTTGTATCCCAGTTTATAACACGGTGGTGCTTCCCCAGCTTATAACTTGTATCCCAGTGTTTAGAATACTCACTTAGGGTTTGAACTCGGGTCTCCCATGCCCCTTCTCCCCCTCTGGCAGAGCAGGGGGAAACAAACCTGGGTCTCCCATATCCGAGGTGAGTGCTCTAACCACTGGGCTAAATGTTATAAGGCAAGTTCCTCCTCCTCCAGCTATTTTGTGTGGATAGAGGCAGGGACCTAATTCATTCCCACAAAGAACACCTTAGGCATCTAACCTGCCTGACTCCAGGCAGCTGGTTCTCATTTGTAGATAGGTGCCTGCCGGTCACCTGGACTTAGGCGCCTGGACTTAGGCACCTGTCTCTAAAGAGGCTTAGTACACCCCCTCTTAGCCACATGTCCCATTGGCTAGTTTAGGCAACTCCCTCCCTAGCACAGTGGGTTTTGTGGATCACATTCTCAGGTGCCTGTCTATCCCCATTCATTGTACAGGGAACCTTAGGGGGAACTCAGGCTTTGTGGACCCCAGTGTTGTTCTTGTGACTTATCTAGGTGCCTAAAAGTTAGGTGCAGTGATGCTCAGCAACGTCCTATGTCCCTTCATGGATTCCACCCTGTGTGAATGGGTCTGGGCCTATTCTCACTTATTTCTTTTCCCCCATATGGTGTAACTCCACTGAGGTCAACAGAGTAACAGGTGTAGAAAGAGACCTATAACTGGCACCACAATCTCAGCTGGTGTAAACTGATGGATCTCCACTGAGATCTAAAGGACTATGCCAGTTCACCCCAGTTGAGGATCTAACTCTTAAACTTGGTTCCTGGAAAAAGTCCAGATCAGCATAACAAAGTGCAGTGGTGTTAAAGGCATCTGATCAAATGAGTAAAGAGAAATATGAGAGAAAACAAAGGTGATTGTGCTAGAGATACAAACTACATAATTATATCTGACCCAGTTGTTTATTCCTTTAAACAGGGAGATAACTGAACTTGAGATCATTAAGGGCCTAGCAAAGGAAGACCAAATGACCTCAGAAATGTCTGATCTAAATGGATAGTAATAAATTAGCTCTTAAGGTTCATTGCAGTTTTTAATTTCATGCATCTAATTGTCCTGTGTTGGGGGATAATCACTTTTCCACAAAGAAGCACACACAACTGGGAAACAGAGATGTGAAAGATATTCAGCTTTCCCTGAAAATCAATCTGAGGAGGACAGCAAAAGCAAAAAAAGGAATAATAGAAAGTTAACCAAAGAGAGCATAATGACAGCATGTGCAGTAATAAACCACTGCCTGTCTCAAGTTTGCAGCAACCAGAAGACAGATCCATGTAGCTCTGCAGCATCTCCGGGCTACTATGCAATCTTTGTACAGGCCAGGGCTCCTAATTGTAGCACATTGTCAGCCCCACCTCCCTCCCACTGCCAGCCAGACAGGAAGCAGCAGTGGTGTCTTGGGCCGGAGCTGGACGCGGAGTGAGAGAGAGGACATTTTTGTGGCTAAAGCACTGGACTGGGACACAGGAAATCTGGATTCGGTTCTAAGCTCTTTGGGACAGGCATTGTCTCTTACTAGGCATTTGTAAAGTGCCTCGCACAATTGGGACCCTGATCTTGGGTGGGGTATTTTGCTACCACTATACAAATAGTGTACTTTGGTGCAGGTGTGAGCATGGCTGATGCTGTCAGTGAAAGAGAAATTTTCAGCTTACTGTTTGCTATGGACCCTCTCCATCTGGTGGGGAGTAATTTGGGTATTATTATGTGAATGATTGATTTATCTTTATCCATCTTTAGATTCATGGCAACGTTTTCTGTGAATGTTCAGTAAATCTTTGAAAATCAAACAGTGTTGCTTAGCTGGGATTGGTCAGGTAGATTACATGGTATCATTTCTGTTCCCTGATCTGATGTATGTACAAGCAGTTCCAGCGCAAATACTCGAGTGTGTATGTTTAAAATTTGTTAATACTCATGCCAGGAAAAATATTCTCCAATATTCATGGAAACCAGAGGGTCTGAGCAAGGCTAAAGTGAATTCAGTTGAAATGGGAGAGGACCAGTTGTGTGTAATTATTTTGCAGTATTTATCTAGCTTTCTTTCTGATGCTAAGTCAATATTTGTAGCAATTCATTCTCTTTACTGAGAATCCTGTTGGGTTCCCCATGAGCATAGTGCTCTCTTAGGCCAACGCTTACTAGACTACATCATCCAGATCATCAGGCTTCTTAGACAGTTTTTGCTGTAATTTCTTCCCAAGCAATTACATCCTTCATTTGTCTTCACTCTTTCCTGATTGCTAATTCAATTTGTGCATGCTGTTAATTTTGGAACATAGTTTAAATTTTTATCAGTTTTAAAATGGTTAGAAGTGCTGCTTCTCCTTGATCTGTCCATGCACCTGACTCTTTTTTGGAAAGAACATTTTGAATCTTTCATCCCTCCCTGTATTCTTGATGGATCAGTTTCCCTAGGATTTTTTCCCTATATCACTAGAGATGTTGAAAATGAACAGGAATCCCCTCTCAAGTCATTGCCATACACAAGGCATAAAGGGTGCCTCTTGCAAGGTGCTGTGCAGCCTTGAGTCCCATGGGAACTGAGGATGCTGAACACAGTGCAGGAGGCACTAAGCACCTTGCAGGATTAAGTCCCAAATCAGGATATGGTAAGCAAGTTGTCCTACACTCAGCAGCAAACAATTCTCAAGCTTTCAGCCCAGTCCACCCAAAAAAGGATCACTGCCATCTTGACAATGGACAGCCACAAAACCTACTCTTTAGCAGCCCCATTTAAAGTACCAATTTAAACATAGTAGTGATGAAGGACAGTAATGAGAGGTAGTAATGAAGGACAGAATAGTATGGGGATACTGCACACTCTGGAAACACATCAGGTCTGATTCACCATTGTTCTGTACCTTGTGCCATCATTTACACTAGTGCAAAGCAGGTGCAACACTACTGTTTCGGTACTGTTGGGCACTCACTTTGCGTTGGTGTATTGTTTGGCTGATGGTAATTTCTAGAGGGCCCATCTGATATCAGGCCCCATTGTGCTAGCTACTATTCAAATGCATATTGATAGACAATCCTTGCCCCAAACACTTTACAATCTAAATAGACAGGACAGACAAGAGATGGGAGGGAGAGGAAATAGAGGTTCAGAGACACAAATTGGCTTGCCCAAGATTACCCAGGAGGTTAGTAGCAGGGTGGGGAATAGACTCTATCTCCTGCCCTACCCACTGAATGATTTTTCTTCTAACCAACATGTAGAACAACTGAATTGGGCCCTGTGGCCTCAAGCAAGTGGATGCAGAGGGGACTCAGAACTGTTCAGTATCTGACTGTTAAATGATGCTCACAATGGACTACTCCACCCATGGTATTCGTTTTTATTCACTATATCCAATGTAAGTGGTATTCAGGCAAGCTAGAGAATGTATAGTGACAACACATGGGTGGATTTAGCAGCTGGTCAAAGGGAGTGAGCAGCAATTGTAAAAATGAGAGAACCTGAATCTCTGCCCAAAAAATCTCTCCCTTTAGTGAACACTGGTCTAAAATTATTTTTCATTCTGGGAATGTAATTTTGCTTCAAAGAACATTTCTACTGGAGGCAACAATAAAAATTGCTGGTGGTTTGGTGAAGCACCTGATCAAAGAGAATACAATTGTTACTGTAAGGGTTTCAACAACAAGGTAAAATCTTGAGGGGGTTTCTTTCTGTAGCCTTTGCTGTTAACTATAGGATATTTAGGCAGCTTGTGTTGACTTATTCCATAGGCTCCGTTAGCCAGTGTGGAATAAACATGATCATCATGTGTACACTGCGTTGGGACAGTGGATATGTCATGACTCCTAGATCTCAAACCCAGATCTGCAGGGTTCCTGGGCATCATCTCGATCCAACCTCCACATGATCCTCATTGGCATGTGTTAGGATTGGGCTAGCTGAAACCCAGCTCACATGGATTGCTCCACCCAGGGGCCCCAGTTGGTGAATACTGGAGTTCCTGACTGCCTTGCTCCCCCTACTTAAGCCAGAAGGAGAAACCTGAAGTTGTTTGTATAATCGGCCTCCACTCTGCTTTGGACTGCTCATCCAGCGCTACCGTCTCCTGACCTCCCGGTTTCCTGATTCTTGGTATCTGACTCCCCTTGGTATCCTGACCTCAGCTCTTGGCCTCCCGGTTCTGAATCCTGGCTGGTATGGCCCAGACAGCATAGAGAAAAGGCAACTATTCAGTACTGCACACCATTTTAAAACTTTAAACATGGAATAAAATTCAAGGAAATTTTGAACTGAAATTGTCTCAAACAACAAACTCAAAAGATTTCATTTTCAAAATGTCAAAAGTTTTATTTCTTTAAAAAAACCCACAACTTTTTTATTTTTTTCCTCTAAGTGAACAACTAAGTGAAATTGACAAAAATTTGCAAAATTTTCTGGAGTCATGGAATCTGCATTGTTTCCCCCCCACCCCCCCCAAAAGTTTGATGTGAAAAATTTCACCGAGCCTCAACCTTCCCATAACCATCATTTTATTTCACCTTTAAGGTTCTCCCACAGCTTCCCAATGACTGCTACTAAAACAGCAGGGCCTAGCAGTTGTCAGCACCTCTCTGCTGAGCCAGGGCTTGTCTGAATTAAAATGCTGCATGCTCTTGTGTGCAGTGGCTGCTGGGAGCCGTAATCAAACAAATTGGAATTAGGTACCTGAGGCAATATTTAAATTTTGGCTTGCGAGACACACAGAGTTTCATAGTAGTCCAGCTATTCCTATTAGTAATGCACTTAAAAGGCCAGTTGTGGTTTGTTTTCTTTGCTAAATGTTCATGTAATTCCAGTCAACATCAGTACAACAGACTCTCTTTTTAATCCTATGTCTATGGATGATGGCTTATGATTCTTATTTCTCATGTAATTTTAAGATTTACACTTCAACATCTCTCTCGCTGTTAAGATCAGAAATGTAAGGCTGTTTTCAGCCTCAGTCATTGCCTTGCTTGGTTTGTCTAATAGATCTTTGAGTGATGCTTTAGACTACATGGTTGTTGCTAGATCCCGAGTGGCTCTGAAATACATCAGTTACTCTAGGTCAGAGAAAACAGCTGGCAAATGGCTAGCAGCTTTCCAGTTGAGGAAGTGAGGCAACAGAGCCTACAGAGCTTATTTATCGGACTCCAGGGAAGCTGACTTGCCTGCTAAACAGTTGTGGTTATTATTTATTATTCAGATGTTCTTGAAAAAGAGTAAGTATATACTGATTGCTAGAAAGGAACAGCTTCCTACCCCGTTGATAATACATTCTCCCTTAACTAGTGCTCTCCTGACAGCTAGGATCTATTGTTTTAAGTTTTTCCCAGCGCAAAATGAATTGGTGTGCAGCAGCAATCCCCATCATTAACTGTACAGTGCCAGAAATTTGATTCTCATGTATCACTCATACAGCCCTCTTAAAAATGGAATGAAGGTATCTGGGCACTGGGGTGAGGTTTCTGATATGAACCTTCTTGAGCAGTAACAGGGACCATAAGTCTCCATTACAATGTAGAGCCAGAGTCTGTGCAGATGTTACCTTGAAGAATCTGGATGTCACGGTCTGATATCCATCTTCCCTTGAAAACATACATTGGTGTGATGGCCATTTCCCTTAGCATTTGTAGAACTCTAAGATCACAGCCTGCCACCGTACTTGGAATGAGCTGCTGAGCATTTCAGTCATGAGCTTGCCATCTAACCAGAGCCCAGCTAGCATTTGCTGGCCGGCCTAGGAAACTTTGGCTCACCTGCAATCAGCACTGAATGTACCTGATCACTTACTGAGAGAAACTAAGGAAACCAAAATGTTTTAATGGGCCATCTCTGCTATCCCTTTCCTTGCTCTATGAGGAGTCCTAGTATTGCCAACCCCAAATGCTCAAAAATCATGAGTAAGGCCCAAACCAGTCAGATTTTAAAAAATCTTGGGATATTTGGAGTTATTTTCATTTGCCTACTTGTTTGGGGGCCTTTAGGATGCACTCAGTTCATATTTTCAGGCTTTCCTCTGCCAGCATGAGGGCTAGAAATGTACTATTGGTTTTTTAAAACTCAGATTCTCAAATAATCTCAGGTTTCAGAGTAGCAGCCGTGTTAGTCTGTATTCGCAAAAAGAAAAGGAGTACTTGTGGCACCTTAGAGACTAACAAATTTATTAGAGCATAAGCTTTCGTGAGCTACAGCTCACTTCATCTCACGAAAGCTTATGCTCTAATAAATTTGTTAATCTCTAAAATGCCACAAGTACTCCTTTTCAAATAATCTCATAACTCCAGAAGCTGGGGCTTTAATAAATACAGTAAATATAGTAGGATCTGCAATAAAGTTGCAAGAGTTGGCAACACTGTGATTACCTGAGAGATACTCACACTGAGGGCAGTGCCATAAGACTATCAGACTCTGTATAGTCACATGCAAGCCAAGATAACTTTCTCTTTTTCTTGTCTATTTCATGTACCGCATTCTGATAGAGCCTCATTTCTGTGCTTAAAGTTAAGCCATAAAATTCACATCTAGATCAAAAGTTTGGAGTTCTTCAGATCTGGGGTTTTGATCTACTGTCCTCCCGTTTAAAAAAAAAAAATCCATATTACAAAGAATGCAGCAGAAGTCTGAATTCTTCCACTTCAATGTCTGAGTGAATGACACAATGTGGCTGTGCACCAGTGACTTCAGCTTCCCTGTTCATGATGATGGACAAGTTCCATTTCCTCTAATGGAAATCGGTTCTCACACCTGGAAAACTGCTTTCAGCTAACAGCTACAGCAACAAAAGTGTGGGAGGAAGAAAAATCTTTTAAAATGTTTTCACCCAAGCCAGTGAATGCTGAATTTCCCCAGTTTGACAGATGTGCAATAAGAAACATGAATAACTACTGGAAGGCGCTCAGGTACAACAGTGATGATTGCTGTATAAGATCCTATATAGCATGAAACTTTCCCCAAAGTCCTAACCAGAGCATCGAACTCCAACAGTCATCAGTGAAGATGAGATTGCTAGCTACCTTGAATGATTATCCCTCTAACCCAGGACTAGGCACTTTTTGGCCTGAGGGCACATCGGAGATCCGAAACTGTACAGAGAGCTGGGTAGGGAAGGGTGTGCCTCCCCAAACAGCCTGGCCCCGCCCCCTCCCTCTTCCAACCCCCCCTGCTTCTTGTCCCCTGACCGCCCCCCCCCGGGAACCCCACCCCCTATGACACTCCCCACCCTCTTATCATGACTCTGAGAGCACCGGCCAGAGCTAGCCACGACACCGCGCAGTCTAGAGCACCGGGGCAGGCCGGCAGCTCTCACAGCCCTGCTGCCCGGCAGGAGCTTGCAGCCCCACCACCCAGAGCGCTGGCAGCACAGTGAGCTGAGGCTGCGGGGGAGGGAGGACAGCAGGGGAGGGGCTGGGGGCTAGCCTCCCTGGCTGGGAGCTCAAGGGCCAGGCAGGACAGTCCTGCGGGCTGTAGTTTGCCCACCTCTGCTCTAACCATATTCACTGGTAGTTAGTTTCTGTGGAGTGCAAGTGATTGCTAGTCAGAAATACTCAAATTAGGTTTTAAACACCCTGATTATATTTCACAGCACAGAAATCATTTCCAGGTAGATTAAAGGACTGATCTGAAGTGCATTGAGGTCAATGGACCACTGGTTCCAGTAGCTTTGGATTGGACCCTGGCAGGAAAAGGAGATAGAAAGATACTTTTACCCTAATTTCTATTTTTAATAGGAATTTAAAATATAATATTCTCAGTGAGCAATCAGCCACACTGCATTCAGTTTGCAATCTTTTTTCATTTATTTTCTGCTTCAGAGAATAACTCTGTTGGAAACCTCTCACTGTGTACACCAAAGAAAATCACATCATTCATGTTGTTATTTTGACTGACATGTCAAATAATAAGAATTCCTCCTAGCCGGTGTTGTAAATGGCTTTGATAAATATAGAAAGCACTGTGCTTACAAATATCCTGAAATCCAGCCGCCTCACCTCAACTCCAGAACTGACATTAGCCAACCAGAAAATTGATGCCTCGTGTCAAAAGAATAGATGTTTTTAAAATACCACCTCCTTCTCTTAAATCCCAACCCTCACCACACACACGCACTCCCCTCTAAGTCTGTGGAAAGTACGTAGTGTCTGAGAAAAAGGTCCTGCAAACACCTCCTACTCACCTTTCTCTTCCATAATAGAAAACAGTGGGAAAGAGTCAAGTTCAAGTTCCTTCTAGGATAAATTGTTCCTTTAAGGCCTGAGCTAAAATCCATTGAAGTGAAGGGAAAGGCTCCCATTCAGAGACAAGAGCCTGCAGAAATAAATAAGCCCTGTACTGTGTTCTGAACAGCAACAAATTCCATCTCTTTTGAACTGACTAGGGAAGCAAATACTGGTTGAAGACACTCCACAAAGAATACCCTGCCTCCTTGGGGTAGGACATGAGAAGAGAGGCAATCTCGGAGATATTAAGCTATTATCGCTATATTGACAAATAATAAGAAAAAGCAAAGCAAGCACAACAAATCTACCTCTTGGATGAAAAGTAAGCACTGGATATAAACTTAGGCCATCAGTGCTTCTACTAGCTAATGTTCATCCAGTCACACTTATGGCAGGTCTACACTAAAAGCTATAGCACAACTGGTGAAGACTCTCTATGCCAGGGGTGGGCAAACTACGGCCTGCGGGCCATATCCGGCCCATGGGACCGTCCTGCCTGGCCCCTGAGCTCCCAGCCGGGGAAGCTAATCCCCGGTCCCTCCCCTGCTGTCCCCCCTCCCCTGGAGTTATGGCCACCTCCCAGGCTTTCAAATAAGCCTGTCCTGCCACTCTGAGTGGCCTGGTAAGGGTAAGGGAATGGGGGGAGGCAGGAGGTCCCGGGAGGCAATCGGGGGATGGGGGGCAGTTGGATGGGGCGGAGGTTTGGGGCGGGCGATCAGGAGACAAGGAGCAGGGGGGATTGGATGGGGATGGGGTACTAAGGGGGCAGTTAAGGGACAAGGGTCCTGGAATGGGGCGGTCAGGGGACAAGGATGGATGGATCGGAGGTTCCAGGGGGCCTGTCAGGGGGTGGGGCTGTGGATAGGGGTTGGGGCAATCAGGGGACAAGGAGCAGGGGGGGTTGGATAGGGGGTGGGGTCCTGGGGGGGTGTTTAGGGACAGAGGGCCCTGGGAGAGGGAGGTCAGGGGACAAGGAGCGGGGGGGTTGGATGGGTTGGAGGTTCTGAGGGGGGCAGTCAGGGGGCAGGGGCCAGGCAGTTTGGGGAGGCACAGTCTTCCCTACCCGGCCCTCCATACCATTTCACAACCAAAAAGTTTGCCCACCCTGCTCTATGCCAACAGGAGAGTGCTCTCTCATAGGCATAATTACTCCACCTCTGCGAGACTTAGCACTGAGGTTGACCATGCTTAGGTCACTGTAACTTGTGTCACTCAAGGGAGTGTCTTTTTCACACCCCTCGAGCAATGTAAGTTAGATCTACTTAAGCAGTTGTATAGACCTGCCCTCTAGCAAAGACGTACATACATCCTTAACTTTAAAGTTTACACACTGCAAGTAGCCCAAATAAAGTAAATGAGACTATTCACAATGCATATAGCTGAATACACATAAGTCATTGCACATTCTGGGCCTTGGAACATTTCAAAGGTTACAAAATGCAAGCTAGTGTATTTCCATCTGTCATATACAATATCTGTTGTGTAACTAGGAATTATAAGATATGCGTGGTCATAAACAATGGGATTTCTAAACAACCCTCAATAAACCCCAGAAAAGGAAAACTGGTACTTTGTAGATACAGAAAATGCCTGGCTTAGCTGAATCAATTAGCATTTCTTGCTGCTGCGTACTAGAGATTTCTTCCATGGTCCCGCTTGTATTGGTAACACTCAATACTTCAACACATCTGTATAATTCTTGATGTCTGACACTATCAGAGGCTCGTTCATCTGCGCATCTACCAATGTGATATATGCCACCATGTGCCAGCAATGCCCCTCTGCCATGTACATTGGTCAAACTGGACAGTCTCTACATAAAAGAATAAATGGACACAAATCAGATGTCAAGAATTATAACATTCAAAAAACAGTCGGAGAACACTTCAATCTCTCTGGTCACTCGATTACAGACCGAAAAGTTGCAATTCTTCAACAAAAAAAACTTCAAAAACAGACTCCAACGAGAGACTGCTGAATTGGAATTAATTTTCAAACTGGATAAAATTAACTTAGGCTTGAATAGAGACTGGGAGTGAATGGGTCATTACACAAAGTAAAACTATTTCCCCATGTTATTCCCCCCAGCCAACTGTTCCTCAGATGTTCTTGTCAACTGCTGGATATGGCCCACCTTGATTATCAGCACTAAAAGTTTTCTTCCCCCCCCTCCCTCCCCTGCTGGTAATAGCTCATCTTAAGTGATCACTTTCCTTACAGTAAAAAGAAAAGGAGTACTTGTGGCACCTTAGAGACTAACAAATTTATTTGAGCATAAGTGAGCTGTAGCTCACGGAAGCTTATGCTCAAATAAATTTGTTAGTCTCTAGGGTGCCACAAGTACTCCTTTTCTTTTTGCGAATACAGACTAACACGGCTGCTACTCTGAAACCTCTCCTTACAGTGTGTATGGTAACACCCATTGTTTCATGTTCTCTGTGTATATAAATCTCCCCACTGTATTTTCCACTGAATGCATCCGATGAAGTGAGCTGTAGCTCACGAAAGCTTATGCTCTAATAAATTTGTTAGTCTCTAAGGTGCCACAAGTACTCCTTTTCTTTTTGCGAATACAGACTTACACGGCTGCTACTCTGAAACCCGGAATTAGCACTAGACTTAAAAAAGACAATTCAAGACATTCAGTTGAAATGCTTTTCATTTGACATTGTAAGCGTGACAATAGCCATGGTGTGGCAATTTAAAATGGAGGAGGGGGAATTATGGAGCTACTCAACTTGGGCCTGATCCATATTCCAGTGAAGTCAGTGGAAAGGTTTCCATTGACTCCAATGGACTTTTGATCAAGCCGTTCAGAAAAGGAATGTGAACACGTTGTAACATATATTCCCTAAAGGAAGACCATTTTAAGGGTACGGTCTGAATGCAGTGCATAGTGACTAATTAAATTGTGGTAGATGTCACACTCAAACTAGTGTATTTAATTACCATATAAATTTGTAGCCTAACCACCCCAGCTGCTTTCTAGAACCAGGTGCAGAAGAAGCTGAATCGAATTTAAGCAAATGACCCCTTGAGATATTTAAGCAAATGATACTTTCCGCCTTCAGGGCTTCAGTGGAAATGCGCTCCGTGATTCTGTAGCTGTGGCATTTGCTGTGAAACTAAGCATTGCCCTGGAATCATGCTTCCAATTTTTAGCATTAATTAAAGGGTAAAATTGACAGGTACATTCCAGCTGCACTGCACCTCTCTGACCAAGCATGCATCCATATACCCATCTGAACACTGCTGTTTTGGAGGGCTGGAGAGGCACAAAACAGCCAGTGTGTACCAGTGAATCTGGCCTTATATTCCTAGTGTTCACTGCTGCAGAGATTGCAAACAAATGTAACTAGTGCAGTCATGTCCCCAGGAGTCTGCACCCAGCCTGAAACAGTAGCTATCATTTCAATTGTGTGTTAGCTCTAGAGCCTAATAATGACTATTTAAATGTCAGCATTAACTATTTCAGTGCTGAGCATTTGGTCCTGATTCAGGAAAGCATCCCTTATTAGGACAGTATTTGAGCACATTCTCGCAGTGAAGCACGTTCTTTAGTGATGTCCTGAATAGGGATGGATTCAAGCATGTGCTCGAGTTCTTCCCTGAACTGGGGCTCTCTGCAGAAACATCCAGCTATTGTATTTATCCCACAATCACAAATTGTCACCCACTTGCTTCAGGATGCCAAAAGCCCCAATTGCTCTATACTCAGCCTCAAAAAAACACTAGTTTCTTCTCCTGGAACATTTCCACAAGACACTTCTGCATTTGCTGCAGAGGAGGACCCAAATCTCCAGCATGTTGAAAATCAAAAATTTGGGGGCAAAGTAAAATAAATTAATTTATTTAATGATTTAATGCTAAATCACATAACACAAGTAGTGCTAGTCTGATTATGATTCATATTTAATCCAATAAAACCTTCAGATATTTAATTTATCTCTAGTCTGCTATGCTGGAGTCCTGCATCATCCAAGGATTTTGATATAGGACAAGCTTGCTGAATAGTACAGTGCTGTAATGTGGTACATAAAAATGGCCATACTGGGTCAGACCAATGGTCCATCTAGCCCAGAATCCTGCCTTCCACCAGTGGTCAGTGCCAGGTGCTTCAGAGGGAATGAATAGAACAGGCAAATCATTGAATGATCCACCAGCTTCTGGCAAACAGAGGCTAGGGACACTGAGACCATGGCGTGCATCCCTGACCATCTTGGCTAATAGCCACTGATGGACCTATCCTCCATCCTCCTGGCTGCAGTTGCATCCCAAGAAGTATTTGCATCGGAGTGTTCTTTCTGATCATATAAATCATAAGAAGGAACCACAGTGCATATGAATTCACCGATTCTCCTGCTTTGCACCTTGTGCTATCACATTAGTGCAGATGGGTGTAAAATGACCTCCAACCAAATTAGAAAGGGTAGAGTCTCAGTCCATCAGAGCTTCAGCCACTTATAAGTCCCTTTCTCACTGAACTGGTGGTACAAAGGGGACTTAAAGCTGCCTAAAGGCAGCAGTAATGATTTCTCGTCATAAGGGAATCCTCCCTAGACAGAGGCCTGAAGAACCCCGGGCATAAGGGCATTCTGAGAATGGCAAAGCCAGGCTGGAAGCTGGGAGGATGTCTGAGGGTGACAGGAAAGAGCCTGAGGAGCGTATGGGGCTGGGCTGGAGGAAGAATCCCTCGCTGGTAATTTATCAGGAGAACAATTCTCTAATTAGCTTCCATCTCTGCCCAAAGTCACACTGAGTGACAGCCTGGGGAATATTTATTAACAAATTTATTTGAGCATAAGCTTTCGTGAGCTACAGCTCACTTCATCAGATGCAACTCACAAAAGCTTATGCTCAAATAAATTTGTTAGTCTCTAAGGTGCCACAAGTCCTCCTTTTCTTTTTGCGAATACAGACTAACACGGCTGCTACTCTGAAACCTCGGAATATTTATGTAGTTCATCGTTTTCACAAACTCCCTACAGTTTCCCCTCCTCTCCCTTCTCCCATAACCTCCTTTCCTTTAGTGTCTCACTCTCAAGTATGTTCCTTATTTTCTATATATAAATCTTTTGACAGGACCTCTTGCTCTATCCCTTCTGATCATTCCCTCCCCCCCGCACCACCCCCTGCTTCCTCTGGCACCTTTTCTGCTGTGATTAAGAATTCCATGATATCCCCCTTCTGATGAAACATTCCTTCAGCCCCACTTGCCTCTCCTATTATCGTCTTGTTTCTCTACTTCCTTATGTCTCCAGGCTCCTCCTGTGCAGGCTACACCTGCTGCCTCAAATTCCTCTCTTCCAATTCCCTCTTAGGTCCCTCTCCAACCTGTTTTCTGTTCTGCTGTTGCCACCATCACCATTAACCCTTCCTAGACAAGTCTAAGGGCCTCATCGGTATACTTACCCTCCTCAGTCCATCTGCCACTTACCCACTAATGAATCCGAGCTCAATGTCACACTGGTACCTATTGGTATTTTATTATTTTACATTACTTACTTTTTTCACAGTTCCATAAGAGGTGAGCTATTTTTTTACATGCACAGTAAAACACTCACTAATAAAATCACTGCACTTGGGGCTCTCTTTCACCTCCCATTTACCTTCTGATCAGGGAATTGTAAAATATTTTGGGTGTGACTCCGGAAAGCACAGTGCAATTGTCAAAGCAAACATTATGATGTGTCGGAAGGGACCTGAGGAAAAAAAATTTATACCAAGACAGCTGAGATGAAAACTACTGCATTGAAAGTAATATCCCCAAAGGCTAAAATATTGAAAGACTTTGAGGAAACAGATGCCCTTCATTTCATATGCACTGCTTTACACTTGATATGCCATGGCTCCATTGCCCATGGAATTTAACAGAAGATTATATATTATACCAAGCAATATGTGAGACTGTAGTTGTTATTGTTATATGAACCTAGCCCATTTGCAATGATGAAGGTATGATTTACATATCACGGTGCAATGAATTTAAATTCAAAGTTATAATAGAACTGTCTGGGCAAGTAGCAAGCATGGTGTAAAGAAAAGTTAGCTCTGAAGGAGGTGCTGAAGCAAATTACTGCATTAACTTCACCCTCTGGAGTTAGTGTTTAAATGGTAGTTTGCAGTAGTTCACAGACAACATTTGGCAGTAACACAAAACCAACACTCACTCCGGAACTAATCAAGATCCAGCACTGAACAGGGAGGAGCTGTGTACTATGCTACCAGATCTTTGCAGGGAAGCTTGTTCATTGCCTACCCATACTATGACTGGTTCTAGCCGGATTATTGAGATGATGGGGAATATTTTCAGGAGATTTTCAGAATATTTTCCCTTTTGCATGCCACAAAATTTATGCATGCATCTTTGGTCCTGACGAGGAATTATGCAGTGTGACAAGGTGCACAGCCCCCACACTCGAAAGGAAGCAGTTAAAGAGCTACTTTGGAGCCAGGCAGCCCCACCCTATCAGACCAGCAAAGCATGTGTGGATTGGAGAAAGAGCTTAAAAGGGAGCAGCTCACTAGGAGGTAGACAGTGGAGATGAAAGGACTTCCTCTCTGAGCCTGAGGTCTGATTAGAGTGACTTACTTGGTCAAGGCCACAAAGGAAGGACTTGTGACTCCTTGAAGGTTTGAGACTTTGTCTGAGTTCAGTTATTTAATTACTTGACTTTATCTGTTGGGAAGAGATGGGGACTGGTAGGAAGTGATCCAAGGAGTCAGTAGAATAGCCCTTCGGGGTGCAGGACTTAGCTCCCTGCCACTGGGCCCTGGAATGGAACCTGGTGGAGAGGCTGGGCCCAGGTTCCCTTACCAACACCTAGGGAGTGTTGAAGACAGAAGTCTACTCTGGGTGTGAGGAATCTAGTTGAGGGAAGAAAGCTCTGCAGACACAAGAGTCTGGACCAGGAGATCCTGATCCAAGGGGGAAGCCTGAAATCACTCGCATAACCCAGAGGACTACCCCATTGCTGGACTCTTAATATACCAGATACAAATGAGTGACCTGGCCGGAGGGCTGAGTCAAAGAACAGACAGACCACTACAGGGTTATAGGCCTTTAACAGAGGGTGCCAAGAAAAAAAGAGTGCCTGCCATGCCCCTCCTTGATAATTACGCGGTGCCTGTGGTGAGTAAACTCCTTCACATGCAGACACATCTGAGTGCTTGCCTCTCTGAGTATCTGAGCCATACAAATCAAGTAGTTAGAGTCTAAGCATCTAAGTTTGTGCCTGCAGTTCATTGTGGCAGATCTAAAGATGTTGCATTAAATTTTAAGGGTACAAATTGTACCCACAAAAGAAGGTTAAGCCTCAGCCCCTCCCCCGTACCTATATATCCCTTACTGTCAATGTGCAGCCCATGAATTAACTTGATGAGCCATAAAATTCCTTTTGGGGCTATTAAAATCGACCAGCTCAGTTAAAGATATAAGTACTGTGCTGCATTCATGCACCTGGCTGTCTGCCTCATTTCTTTTATTTCACAGCGGCATAAGACAAAACTGAAAATGTCCTTTCACATTAGCCTTAAATATGAAATATTCCTTCTGTGTAAATTGTCAGGCACCTAATGCTATTTTAACACATTTATTTTTCTTGAATTCATATTACAACTATAGCTGGCAAATACTTATTCTCTCAATTATAACAAACTTGAAATGATCAAATGTTACTGATGAGAACACAAGTTAGTCATTGGTCTTCTCCCTGTTTTCAGGTCTGAACTATACAAATGATGGATTTTTATCAATATTTAAATCTCTGGATACTTCCTAGAATTACATCTGATTCCTGGCAGCAAAAGGGATAATCTACTGCCTTGCCTGATGGAACTGATAAGGCATTCCTTTTTTTATCTTTTTATGCTGTATCTTGGTAAATTAGGATGGCCTGAGATGAGGAATTCCAAATGTGTATAAACTCTGTGGGACAGGCTGCCCTGTTACTTTAAGGGCCAGGAGGCCTGAGGCTAGTCAGCCCTGTTCAATTAGCCCCACCACCTTACACCTGTAGGAGGTGTTGGACTTAAGAGGAAGACTTGTGGGGGCTGACTGGGGAAGAGGGCAGACAGGCTGTTGCTATGTGGGGCAAAAAACCTGACTCAGGCTAAAAATTGTCTGAAGGTTACAGCCTGGCAGAGGACCTTGGTAGGAGGTCAGACCTACCAGGATTGTCAGGTTGATTGGAGCTAGCAATTAGGCAATAAGACGAGCCATTGCTTCTAGGGCCTACCTGCAAGGAAGGGGACTGAAGGCGGAGCTGAAGAGTCTTTTGGTGCTGTTTTTGGACTTGGATTAAGACTCTGTTGTGCTAGACAGGATGAGAATATAAATGAGACCAGGCCAGAGGGCCAAGTCACCATCCCAGGCCACAGGGGCCTGGAGAAAGAGAATAAGGTGGAGAGGCTGCAACACCACGTTGTACCATGAGGGGCACTCTGGGATGGTGAGTTTTGTACACTCTGTAATGTTGTTCCCTCTGAACGTTATCTAGGTACTAGCTAATTCTGTGAAAACTAAATCTCAATGAACACTTATGATGTCCCATCTATTTATTTCCAGCTTTCTTCAAATTTATTTCAAAAGGTGATTACTAGACTCTAATTGTAGTAACTCTTGAAATATAGCAAACTTTCCATTGGTAAATCTCAGACTTTGATATCTATCAATAACCGCAAACATTTATTGCCACAATGCCATTCCAATCACATGGTTTAAAAAATGTAACTATGAAAGGCTTATAAGAAAAGGAATGGCTGACTCTCTAAACTGTGGAGCAGCCAATGCATTCCTTTGTTTTAAGGAATTATTTAATTTAGTTTCCTTTATTGATACAAGCTATGCATTCCTAAGCAGTTCAGTTGCATAATTGTAGCTGGAGCTATTGGCAAGATTAGAAACAACTTGAGTTCAAGTGGGGTGGGGTGGGGATGTCAAGTGGGGTCCTGCAGGGATTTGTCCTGTGTATGATGCTATTGAATATTTTCATTAACTATTTGGATGAAGGAGTGGAGAGCATGCTTATAACATTTGCAGATGAAACCTACTGGCCGTGGTTGCAAGCATTTTGAAGGACAGGATTAGAATTCAAAATTATATTTATTTCAGACCAATTTTCCAATTTATCAAGAAGATGAAATTCAATAAAGGCCAGTGCAAAGTACTACCCTTAGGAAGGAATGGTCAAATACAAAATGGGAAATAACTGACTAGGCAGCAGTACTGTAGAAAAGGATCTGGGCATTTGAGCAGATCATAGGTTGAATGTGATTCAACTGTGTGATGCTGTTGTGAAAAAGGCAAATGTCATTCTGGGGTGTATTAACAGGTGTGTCATATATAAGATATGAGAGGTAATAGTGCTGCTGTACTTGGCACTGGTGAGGCCCCAACTGGAATACTGTGTCCAGTTTTGGACACTACGCTGTAAGAAAGATGTGGACAAATTGGAGAGTCCAGAGGAGAGCTGCTACAATGATAAAGGGTTTAGAAAATCTGACCTTTGAGAAAAGGTTGAAAGAATTGTGCATGTTTAGTCTCGGGAAGAGAAGACTGAGTGGGGAGGACACAATGCTCTTCAGGTATGTACAAGGTTGTTAAAATGAGCACAGTGGTCGACTGTTCTCCCTCTCAGCCATACATTTCTATGATTCTATGGGGGGGGGGGTGACAGAGAGAGAGAGTGTGTGTGTATGAGAGAGAGAAAGAACATCATATTTGGTAAGTAACAGGTGTGGAAGGGGAATTTTTAGGGCTGTCGATTAGTCGCAGTTAACTCACACAATTAACTCAAACAAATTAATCATTATTATAAAATTTAATTGCCATTAATCACAGTTTTAATCACACTGTTAAACAATAGAATACCAATTGAAATTTATTAAATATTTTGGATGTTTTTCTACATTTTCATATATATTGTATTCTGTGTTGCAATTGAAATCAAAGTGTATATTATTTTTTATGACAAATATTTGCACTATAAAAATGATAAACAAAAGCAATAGTATTTTTCAGTTCACCTCATACAAGTATGTAGTGCAATCTCTTTGTCGTGAAAGTGCAACTTACAAATGTAGATTTTTTTTGTTGTTATTACACAACTGCACTCAATAATAAAACAATGTAAAACTTCAGAGCCTACACATCCACTCAGTCCTTCTTCTTGTTCAGCCAATCGCTAAGACAAATAAGTTTCTTTACATTTACAGGAGATAATGCCACCCTCTTCTAATTTACAATGTCACCAGAAAATGAGAACAGGCATTTACATGGCACTTTTGTAGCTGGCACTGCAAGGTATTTATGTGCCAGATATGCTAAACATTCATATGGCCCTTCATGCTTCGGCCACCATTCCAGAGGACATGCTTCCATGCTGATGATGCTCATTAAAAAAAAATGTGTTAATTAAATTTGTGACTGAACTCGTTGAGGGAGAATTAAATATCCTCTGCTCTGTTTTACCAGCATTCTGCCATATATTTCATGTTATAGCAGTCTCCGATGATGACCCAGCACCTGTTCTTAAAAAGAACACTTTCACTGCAGATTTGACAAAACACAAAGAAGGTACCAATATGAGATTTCTAAAGATAGCTACAGCACTCGACCCAAGATTTAAGAATCTGAAGTGCCTTTCAAAATCGGAGAGGGACGAGGTGCGGAGCATGCTTTCAGAAGTCTTAAAAAAGCAACACTCCAATGCGGAAACTACAGAACCCAACCCATCCAAAAAGAAAATCAACCTTCTGCTGGTGGCATCTGACTCAGATAATGAAAACAAATCTATGTCGGTCCACACTGCTTCGGATTTTTATTAAGCAGAACCCGTCATCAGCTTGGATGCATGTCCCCTGGAATGGTGGTTGAAGCATGAAGGGAGATATGAATCTTTAGTGCATCTGACATGTAAATATCTTGCGATGCTGGCTACAACAGTGCCATGAGCACTTAATCTCATGACAGCCCTAGTAATTTTCCTTAACGTTATCCTCAGGTTTTGGATTTCACCTAAGGTCTTGTACTAGCTTTCAAATGCTAGTTAATTCTGGGGAAATTTTTCAAAGGCCCAAATAGCAATTGGGCACCTAACTGCCATTGACAGTGAACTGGAAGCTGGATGTCTAATGCCCATTTGTGGCACTGGCTCATGCATAGAGTCAAACAGACTTTTTTGGAGGGTTGTACTTTCTAGATTTTTCTACAATGTTCTTAGTATATTATGGTTACAATCAATGTAGGGATAGAGTTGCTTTGAAAAAAGGGAAAATATCTTCCAAAAAAATCCTGCTTTTTTTAAATTAAAAATCGACCAACTCCTTAACTGATTTTAGGGGGGAAATCATGAAAATTTATTGTAATTTCTCTGGATTCCCACCCCCATTTCAACTTTTTGCCAAAATGTGATGTATATGTGTTTTGCAGGATTGGGGCCTTAGATTGAAAGATCTTTGGGGCAAGGATTGTTTCTTTAATATATTGAGAGACTTTTAGGGCCAGAAGAGGGACCATTACACCATCTACTCTAAACTCCTGTATAACACAGGCCAGAGAATTTCATCTAATTATTACCCCTGCACAGAGCCAAATTACTAAGTGTTTTTACAGCACCTAATGCATTGGAGCTCCAGTCTTGGTTGGGACCTCTAGACCAGTGGTTCCCAAACTTGTTCCGCTGCTTGTGCAGGGAAAACCCCTGGCGGGCCGGGCCGGTTTGTTTACCTGCCGCGTCCACAGGTTCGGCCAATCGCGGCTCCCAGTGGCTGCAGTTTGTTGCTCCAGGCCAATGGGGGCTGCTGGAAGCGGCGGCCAGTACATCCCTCGGCCCGCGCCACTTCCAGCAGCTCCCATTAGCCTGGAGCAGCGAACTGTGGCCACTGGGAGCCATAATCAGCCAAACCTGCGGATGCGGCAGGTAAACAAACCAGCCCGGCTCGCCAGGGGCTTTCCCTGCACAAGCAGCAGAACAAGTTTGGGAACCACTGCTCTACACATTACCATAATACCTCATTGTTATTATTAATAGTTATTTGTATCTACACATGCAAAAGTGTAGTAAATTTTGCTAGCTTTTTAAAGCATTGTCAGTTTAAAGACTCATACTATTTTCCAGTTCCCTTAATGAGGTTTGCTTTGCTTTTTCCCATTGAATATATTAAGCAACATATGAGCCACTAGACTTTTTTTCCCCAAAGGAAGAGTTACTAGCCGAAAAAATATTGCTGTGTCATAAAATGAATGATTAGACAGCTACAGTAGTGGTGCACTCACGATTAATCTTCCCTAAATATTTCATTTTGTTTCTTTGAATTATGAACCTCTTTTTATACAAATAGCATCAGAGTTTATAAATCATACCTGCATGGCATAATTTTGATAAGAAAATGAAAAACACTGGGGAAAACTTAGGCCTTAACTAATGAACAACTTTGTCACCTACTGAAGAATCTATGCAATGTCAGATGAGTCATTTAAATAAGTTTGATAGAACATTTATTTTGACTAAAAGTGTTATCATATGAGTCTTGTGCTACTTTTGCAGTTGTTGGCTTCATGTAATAAAACATTTGCTTGGGATAGAACTGTTAGTCACAGTCAGTGAATATGTGTGAGATTAGCTGTTCTGCAGAATTTTAGTGCTACACATACAGCGTGTATTTTGTAATTCATTGAGATAGTTGTCAATAAACATTTGCTTCAGAAGACAGGGGAGTATGAGAAACCCTGAGGCAGACAAGATGCATGACTGCTGGGCATCAATCAGTATAAATTACAGTGTTAGTAACAGATAAAACCACCTCTATCGTTTTGTACTGGAATCTATTATAATCATCTACAAACCCAGATGCAAAACTATCTTGTGGAAATCAGAGATTCTTTTATTTACAGTTCATTTTGGGGACGTCTCAGTGAGACCTGTTTGTGCAATAACAGTAGAACAATTTACAGAAAACACCTTCTTGATACGAACGCTGATGTCTGGCAGTGGTGCTGGAACTAGAGGTGTTGTCACACCCTCTGGCTTAAAGTACTAATAACAAACACCAAATACATGCTTTCCATCATCAGTATCCCCACTCTAAAATTGTTCCAGCGCCCTGGATGTCTGGTTGCTATTTCTATAACGTAATATAATAAAAATGTGGATACAGCACTGTCGCTAAAGGGACTCTCATTTATTAGCTATCAAGTGGAAAAGATGACTTCAGTCTGCACTTGGAGTAAAATTCCTGATCTCAAATTCCAGCAAGTTTCACAATACAATGCATCGTGTATATTTTTTCCTGATATCAGTGCCCAGCTGCAATAAGTTGATTGGCTTGAAAATGAAGTGCTTTAGGGCAATATTTTCATACAGGAACTTACAGAAAATTAGCATTTTTTTCCTTCTTCCCCAGAAGTACTGTGTACCTGCAACTCCTCTTTACAATGTTTTGTGCAGTGCATGAATGTTCAAAGTAAGGCAAAAAGGATGCAATCCTCAAATGTGCATGCGCTCATGGAACATGTATAGACTTCCATATGCAGATGAGGAGGACTTGGGTGTCTTTCAGATGAAGTGCAAGGCAAATCCATACTCTCCAACCTAAGGCCAGAGGTGGAGCCTGGCAGTTGCCACTAGTACTCCTGCCCATGTAATGACTCTGCACGAGGAGTTAGGGCCACTCAATGGCCAGTCCTGTGATCCAGATCCAGCCTTTCCCTCATCTCTGCCCACCCCACCAATATATGCAGGACTGCTACAGACTAGAGCAGTGGTTCTCAACCAGTGGACCTCAACCATGTACCCCTGAGGATACTCAGAAGTCTTCCGGGGGTACATCAACTCGCCTAGATATTGTATATTTATATTCCAATTGATTTATTTTATAATTTATATGGCAAAAATGAGAACGTAAGCAATTTTTCAGTAATAGCATGTTGTGACACTTGTATTTTTATGTCTGATTTTGTAAGTTTTTAAGTGAGGAGAAACTTGGGGGTACACAAGACAAATCAAACTCTTGAAAGGGGTGCAATAGTCTGGAAAGGTTGAGAGCCACTGGACTAGAGGCTCCCTCTCTTGTGAAAAAGAGCCCAAAGCTGCATGATCACTCCTTTGGAACCATCTTGCCCATCAACTTCAGCCTAGTCATAAGGCACCTGCCAGGGGCCCCAAGCACAAGGGTGAAGTTCAGCCTTGTTTCCACAGAATCAATATCTGAATGCACAGACTCATAGTGATCAGCTAAACACTGTTTTGTGTGCCATGACCATTTTTGCACAAGCAAGCAGGTGACTATGGATGTTTTGGGAAACAGCACGTGGTTTTGCCAGTTTTATAACCACATGAGCTCTTCCCTGCTGTAAAACGAAGCCCTTAAAGAGCCCCTTGTCCTTGTGTGATGTAAGGAGGAGAACATTCTGGTCTGTGGTCACTGCTTCCAGTAGCCAGGTGACAGTATAAGAGGAACCCATACCCATCCTCTTCCATTGGTTTCCCAGCCCTGGGAATCCTACCACAGCTGAGTGTCTGCATCCAGTAGCCTCAGCCACGCTGTCTCTCCTTCTTAGGGCCTCTTCTCCCCTCTGCCCCCAGGTGGCTGGGCTTGGGCATCGGCTTCTCCTCCTGGGATCATGTAGTAATTTTTTTTGTAAGAAGGAGGTCACAGTGCAGTGAAGGTGAGAACCCTTGGCTTTAGTCACATGATCTGCCAGTCATATGACTCCACTCATTTCCTTCATCTGGGGAGACTAGCTACCCCCGTCAGTGCAGCTGAGTCCCAGCCTCACCCTCTGACAGGGCCCAATCCTTCAAGAATTAAATGAACCTACATAGCAGTAAGAGTTTGAAACTGAGTATTCAGGTTGATTTAAAGCCTTCTCTCAAAAACAAACTCAGAAAAAATTCGCTCTGATTTCCAGCAAGTTACACTTTTCTTTTATTAGTCCAAAACAGGCAGTCTTTTCCCCCAGGCTGAATTCTACCCCCTTACTTAAACACACCCTCACACACCTAGTAACTTCAATGGGACCCACAAATGGAAAAGGTTAGAGGAATCTCTTCTCTGGTGTAACTCCCCAAATTCTAATAGAGCTAGGCTATGGGTGAACAGGTCCCAGTATCACTATACATTCAAGAAATAGCATAAACCAATATAATAGGATGCCAAATTATGGACTGTGTTTAAAATTCCATGTGCTTACTACATCTGGACAATCTGGGTAGCAAATCTCATCTGACAGTTTCTTCAACAACAGATAATAAGTACCATGAATTACCAACAGACCTGAAGATATCCCTTCTTTCCCCACGACACTAATTGCTTTTACACTGTTTGATATGCTGTTTCTGATCTTGCAGGGGGAAGGGTTTGTATCTGCCACATGTTAAATGGTCTAAAACTGCTTTCAACATAGCATTTTGTAGGTTGATAACATGTAGAAGGTGCTTGCTAAATTTGATGCACTGTGTCTTTAAAAAACCTGCTTTGTATCTTATTTTTCCTGCACAGTTTGTCAAAATTTATATCGCATTTTTGTGCTTCTATATTCCGTCTTGAACTGACCAATTTTTTAGTATTCTATAATCAGCTCCCCAGAGCACAGTGATTTCTTCTGTGCAGTAACTCCGCTGCTCTGAAGCTGCTGAAGTAAAACAGCAACTGTATCACGCTATTAGAGGAAAGAAAATCATATGGACTCCAAAATAAATTGCTTTAATTCTTGTGCATAGGCTTTTGTTATCCGGAGACTGTTGTCACACTGTAGCTGCTCTTTAATCTTTTAATCCATTGATTTATTGTGACACTTAGCACAGTTTGGTACGGCACCCTTATATCCGTTTTGTTTCCTGAAGTGGGGCAAGCTTACCAATGGATTGTCACCGTATAGTAATTACAGATATAAATGTCACTGCTGTCAAATGATATAATATACCTCATGTGTCAGGACACAAGCTGTTTAAAATCAGACTTAGGGTAAAGCCGCTGCTGTGCGAATATGCGTTGATTAAATTGGTAGCCATTAATCATTTTTAATAAAAACTGAATTTTGTCAAGGCAGCGGTGCACTTTCAGAAAGATAACAGAATTAAATGCAGTCTCCACAAAGCACTAGGCAAACCTATGCTCACATATACAGTAACTTAACTAAGTATTTCCATTGTAAAGATAAGAGAGAGGGAGCCTAAAGCTGCAACCCTTTTGAGTGTAAGAATTGGTTGCATGAATAAGAGCAGGCCCATTAAAATCAATGGGATTGCTTGCATGAATTAGGACTGCTTGTGTGAGTAAAGGTTGCAAGACCAGTCCCGGGGTCTATAATGATTAATTTTCACCAGGCTGACAGTTCCACCCCTGGGGAGAGATTTCATTGCTAGCCTGTTCAAAAATGCCGAGACATTTTCCACAGTAAGTCTTAAATCCTATCAGATTTCAGGCGTGGAAGGCAGACCTATCCAGGCAGCCTGAGATGGATACGCTGTGGAGAATTGGCTGGGTTCTGACATAGGAAATGCTAAATTTATTTCCCTTAGGCTCTTTCAAAGCCATCAGATCCATTCATGGTCCTCCTGCTGCTTTAATTTTTCTCATACTCTGTAACTGTGACCCCAAAATAAGAGTCTGTTAGGCAATATATTAACCAGAAGCATTGCTACACATTGCACGACTCTGATTCTTTTTCTTTGCAAAGGGGGAAGATCCTGTGCAAACAATATTAGAGAAGTTATTTTATATCAGGATCAAATTACAGTTACTGAGTGGACCAGCTGTTTGGCATCAGGATAGATGGATATATCAATCATACCTGTGAAATGTATTTACAGAAGCATCACAAAATATTTGAGTGGGCAGCCATCCCATTTTGACTGCAAATATAGCTAAACAATTTTGCTTTTGTCCAGTAGAATTTACAACTTTTAAAATTAACTGTGGTGTGCATTTCTCCACATGTTTCATCAGCTCCTGACTGGCCTGTTTTAAAGTCATTTCTTTCCCTTATTAGTCACAAAAATCGAAAGTGTTTGTCAAAACAGAAAATAATGGCTTGATGTTGCATAGTCCATCCATGGAATCCAACTCTCCAAGACCAAGAGCATATGAAAACAGGAGGGAAACATGTCAGTAGTTTATGTATGCATGCATTTATTTAGTTAGAGTCTCCTCTCAGCTAGTTGTTGCTAATCCATTGGTGTTGCTGTGGATTTACATTTGTTTAACTGAGATGGAATCTGATTCCAGGGATCTTAATCAATTTTAATGATTTGTATTTAAAATGATAGCTTCCAGCATGGGATTTGCATAGGACTGAACTCTGTCTGGCTTAGTGTCAGAGGTAGGGAGGCCATGCTGGAATGCTGATGTAATTCAGAATTACAATATTTGCCATCTCTGGGGAAATCTTCCCTGTAATAGCACCTGTTGTGGCGAGTGGAGACAGAAGGGAGGCAGCTTGTACTCCCCATTATTCAGATACTGCTGGTGGCCAAGGTGGGTCCTGGTGCAGGTTCAGGCTGCCCTAACTTGCCCTCCTGCTTCAAGGCCATAATGGAGCTCAGAATTGGCAGAATGAAGGTCCATCCTGGCCATGTCTCTCCTGTGCCCTCCTTCCTCCATCCTGCCCAAGTGTGCCACCTCTGCGTGGGGCTCCTGGAGAGGCAGTTCAGAGATGGTGGAACTGGATGTAGGGGCTCCCAGTACCTGGGGTATCACCTAGGGAGGCCTTATACCTGCCTTTTAGCCCCTTTGTGCCACTTTAGCCAGGTAAAGCGGTGCCAGGGCAGAAGTGAATAGGGTGCCCTGAGTATAGGTGCGGGTGGTGACAGAGCGCTATGTTGGGCAGTGGTGCTGTCCATATCTCAGGAGACATGTTTGGATGGGCTGGAGATGTGGCCAGGGTCATGCCTCTCTACCCTTGGCTCCCGGGCAAAGGCTGATATGTGCCCTTCTAAGGCATGATTCTACTTCAACTTTGTGACTGGATGTAGCAGGCCTGACCATTACCTGCTGGAGGGCTTGTGAACCTATCAAACCCTGCCCTAAGAAAAGAGCAGAAGAAGTGAGTCCTCCAAGCTGCTTAGACAGGCTGTGTGGGAAACAGCCAGTCAGAGCCCAGCAGGCTCGTATAAAAGGACCTGCTGGGCCTGAGCAGATTCAGTTGCTGGCTGGAGTCAGAGGAGCAAGGAAGATGCTCCTGACTGGCTGCAGCAGTTCCAGTATCTGGACAGAGCCATCACTAGCAGGGACCAGGGGATCAAGGAAGGTGCTCCTGGCTGGCTACTGGGACTCAAGCAAGGCTTCAGCCTGAGGTAAGGGTGAAGCTGAACATGCTGGGGCTGTGGGTAAGTGGTCCAGGGAACAGTAGCCGCAATTAGTTAGTTAATGTGATGCAGCAGGTGGCTGTTATTTGTAGGGTCTTTGGGTTGGGACTTGATATAGTAGGTGGGCCCTGTTCTCCACCTGTGGCTGGTGGGGAGTGGCTGAGTGCCCTGAGAAGGGAGTTTACATAGGCTCAGGAAACAGGCTGAAGACCCCAAAGGAATTAGTATGTATTGAACTTCATTCTCCAAAAAGGGGATGAACTGAACTGCAGCAGTGACTCAGCTGGGATTGATGGAGGCTTGCTATCGAGTGAAGAGTCTCCAGAGAGCAAGCCCGGGGACACTGCTCCCTTCCAAAGCAAGGACTATTTGAGAACTAGCCCTGGAGGGGCTGCAGAAGACCAACCAGGATACTGGGATAGGCCCTGTTAGACTTTTTCCCCAGAAGGGGTCTATTTTGTTTTGCCTATGGACTGTATGTGACTCAATGGAGGACTGAGTCACTGAAAATGCACCTGAAAAAGAGTGCTCCCTAGAGAGCACTGCAAAAGCTGTGAGAGCATGCACACCCAGCAGGAGGCACTCACGTGACATGAGTGGATCCCCTCACAGACTTGCACTAGTGTCAATTGAGCATTACCCCACTGCAGTCAGGAGAGTAAAACCAGTGTAGATGAGATCCAAAACCGCTCAGCAATGCTGAGTGGAGAGGCGGAGAAGTGGCACCAAGACACCTTTCTGGTTCTCAACCCTGCGGTAAGAGGAGGGGAATGCAGCCTCACAGCTGCTCTGCCTTAAACTGCCTGGGGGCCATTCCCGTGTCACAGCAGTGCTTCCTTCTGCTCCCAACAGGTATCTTTTCCATCCTTTGTGCCACAAGGGGGAGTAGGTGGCATAAAGCCAGGGGAATCCTCAGGAGCTGGTTTAACATTCCTTTGTGCCACTTCAGTGGCACCAAGACACCAGTGGGTGGTTGAGGACCTTGTCCAAAGCCTTTTAAAAGGAGGCGAGAGACATTCTAAGGCCTTGTCTATGCCGGTGGCAGCACATAGGGTATGTGTAGCTACATGGTGCAGTGAAAGGCTCTGGCAGTAGGAAGGCAGCAGGAAAAGGCTCCACAACTGGAGCCTTTCCCCACTGCAGGGAGATGCCAAAGCTGCCGGAGCCTGTCCCTGCAGCAGGTTGCTACACTGCTAAAAATAGCCATGTGGGAAGCATGGCTTGGGTGTGTACAAAGCTGTGGAGGGTATGTGCCCTGAGGTTCAGGTGTGTCTTTACTCACTACATGGCTATTTATACCCATGCTAGGGGGGCATGCAGTGTGTGTTCTGTAAGGAGTGTGCAGTGTAGATCTACCCGAAATGTGTGTAACCCATACTTACAGAGTGGGTCTCTGTCCCCCTTAGTGCCTGGATCCCATAGCCATCTGAATGGGCTACCTGCTTTACGTTAACAGAGCTGGGTATCCCAGTAGCAGAGGGTTATGCTTTTTGATCCAGAAGGCCATGTATTCCATCCCCACTGCTGACAACCCACACAGAGATACGTTACGTACACCCCTGGAGACCTTGGATTTGATTCTCTCTGTTACATTGGTGTCAGTCTAGACTAGAGTAACTTCACAGAACTGCATTTATCCCATTGTGACATTGCTCCATTCTGTCTGCCTCCTCCCTCCACTGGTAGAAAGCCTCCAACCGCTTTGTCAGTGTGGTACAGCTCAGCATCTGCATCTAACATAGGTCCTGTATTAAAGCTGCAGTAGAAACTATAGGCCTGGGTTCTTGTTTGCTTTACACTGGACCACCGCTATATAGCAGCCATAAACCAACCGGATTCAACCTATGTAGGTCCCACTGCTTAGGAGCTGCTGTGGTTGCCCTATACCATTCTGTGTCCTAGCACTAGATATGATCAGGGAAAGGGAGCGCAACTAAAACCTCCCTGCATCCAAGTAATTCCTGGCTACCAGAATAGTCCTTGATGGCTGTGGGCAGTCAGCATGAAATATCTAATTGATGCAAACACCAGCTTTGAGTCCATTTGGTTCCAGGACTGGGGGGCCATAAAGATGGCCAAAAGACACCACCGCACTTGCTCCAAATGCACACAGTTCAGGATCTGGCCCATAGCATGCAAACTGAAGCATGCATTGTTTTTAACAAAAATTCTCATTTTGGAAAATGAATGCAGCTGAAAACCTTCCCAAATATTTGCTCTGGTAAGTCATGTGGGTGCTGGGGATGTATTGTACTGCATCTCCAGAAAAGGGAAATTTGTTTTGCCTGTATGTAAACTTTGCCACTTCATTGCTGTTATAAATGCCACTAGAAAATGAAAAGTGCTGGTCAGCATGGAGAGAATGATACTAGCAAAAAAAATAAGCAATTCAGATGGGAAAGCATTCTAAAATTATAGCTACCCACACACAAAACAAATTGCCTATTATATTTTGTTTGGATCTGCTTTTCTTTAAAGATCCAAGCAGACAATTGCCATGAATTGGAAAGGTGCTTTCTTTGGTGTATAAATTTTAAAGAGCTTTAAAACATTTTATAGAGCCCTGAAGAAAAAACATTTTATGACATAATAATAGGAGCTTTTAAGAGAGAGGATTTTCCTGGGTAAATTGTGAGGTCTGTGAGTGCCTGATAAACGCTGAACTAATATTAATGCACAGACACAATATGGCTTGGGCACTACACTTGATGGTGTGCTTGGTTTTCTTTAGTGTTTTCTGTTTTGTTTGTTAGTTCTTCCAAGATTTGCTATGTATTATGGGGGCAAAGCTAAAACTAAAATTCAGCCTGGTGTGAGCAGATGGGCAACACTCAGTCTTGAGAGTGCTTCCCTCTCTTGGCTGGTACACATGGGGCCAGGTGTTCTCTTATTAGATTGAAATTTCCCATTAATGTCTTGGGGGACACCTTTTAAGGTTGGTTTGTTTTGGCTGAACATCTTGTAGGAGTCTATGCTCTAAAACATGAGCAGCTCAAACATTCTCAAATGTGTTGCCCAGAGCTGGTCAAAGCTGAAATTTTGAAAGGGGAAAAAAATCTTTTTTCAACTCTCTTTTTGGCTGGAAAAATATTAGTTTTCCCACAGGAAACCTCTAACCAATTCAGAACAAAAGCATTTTGTTTGCAACTGACATCTCGGAAGGAAAATGTTCACTTAGCTTCAACTTCAAGTGTTTCAAAATGAAAATTTCCATTTGGAATCTATTCAAAATTCTTCTGTGGGGAAAACCCAAAATTTTTTCATCAAAGTTGATACTTCCTCATGGAAAAATTTCAGTTAGGGTGAAACTGAATTATTCTGATGGGAAAACTTTTGAAGTAAAAATTTCAACCAGCTCTATTATTGTTCAAAGAACAACCAACCCCATGCACACATTATATTTCCATATGATATCTGCCTGGAAACCCCATATTTGCTCCTGTATTCCAGGAAATGTCATTGCTGCAGATTGTTCATCCATGGAGCTAAATCCCTTGTACCCTTTGCATAAAATAAAGCTGTAAAGGGGTGGGGGGGGAAAGAAGACACCTGGGCGGTGGTAAGGCAGCCAATTAGTAACTCCCCAGTCTCTTCATAAACTATAAGCACCACCTGCAGCCAGCTATACTCAAGAGTTCACAGATGTTCAAAGAAAGGACTTGAACAAACATTTTTATTAAGGGGCCTTTTATTGTTTTAAAGCTCTTTACATTTGGCACTTCAGTGGCACACAATTAAACTAGGAAATGGTAGTACATGAGTGTAGACAATGGAAATAGTCCAGGCTGTGACCCTGTTAATCAACCCTTCACTGCGGGCCAAAGGAGACATGCAGGCCTCCAAGCAAATCTCCTTTCTTTGGGACTGGATTCTGATCTGAATAGCCCCTGGCTCCATAAATAATTCCACTGATGTGAGTGTGATTACTGGTGGAGTAAGGTGCTCCCTAGCATGAGTAGCGGGTATCACAATCTGGCCCTTGGTCTCCTTAAACTTTAAAGAAAATATTGCACCTTTCTAATGGCCTCAATGCTGCCATCCATAGGCTAGGTAGCATCTTACTCACAGGTGTTGGATTGAAGCTATTTGAGTTGCTCACAAAGGCTAGATTGTCGGGTAAAGCTCCCTTGTCCCTCTGGCTGCAGGAGGGGAGAGTAAGGGGTAGGAAAGTAGGGGCTAGTCAGCCAATATGTCTCACAGCAAACAAGTGGTTGGGAAGGCCCAGGCAAGGGTGAGCAGGGTGAGGGGTCCTGGCTTCCTTCCTCCTCCCTGCTTTCTGGCCAGAGTATCTGGCTGGGCACACAACGGCCCCACCAGAGGGATGAAGTAATTTACTCCACCTCTTGAGGGGCAGGGAGGGAGAAGCAGGGAAATAGGGGTAAACAAGTCTAGCCTGGAGTAAGGTACAGGTAACTATAAAGGGTGGCAGAGTTGGACCCCCTTTATAAGAGCTCCCCTTAATTAATGTAGTTGGCATTGTGGTAGCACAGAAGTTCCCAAACTGTGGGGCATGCCCCACCTAGGAGGGCATGGAGGAACATTCAGGGGGGCATGGTGGGGCCCAGGTCAGCCCCCACGGGGGGTGAGGAGGGAGTGCCACCCAGCCCTGCTCTGTTCCCACCTCCTGGCCCAGATCCGGGCCCAGTCACGGCTCTGCACCTGCGCTTCCTGGCTCCAGCCTCAGTCCCCTTGCCCCTGTCTGCATTCCCCCTGCCCCAGGAGCCACAGCCCTGCTTCCAACCCCCTCCAGGGGTATGTGTAGACAGGAGTAAGGAGAGCATGACCCTGAAAAGTTTGGGGACCGCTGTTGCAGCAGGAGATGGGAAAGACCCACTGTATTGCAGAGCCAGGCAGGGTGCTCCAATAAAGGATGTCATTTATTCTAATCATACCACAGTGATGTATCTGCCATGGGCTAGACTGTCCCTCTCCCTAATGTACCTGCTTTGGGGAGGAGAGGGTGGGAGGGTGGATTCTCTCCCCTTATATGACACAGGCTTGGGTGACCCACACTCTGACGCCCAACGTTCAGAGGAGTGCAGATACTTCCCTGGGGAGCACACGAGTGTGGAGGGGTTGGAAGTAGACAGAGCTGTGGCTGTGCCCTTCTAGGCACTGGTGAGAGAGCTGGTGGCATGCATGGGGTGGAGGAGAGTGTTATGGTGCATACCCTAAAAGGGTGTAGGAAACTGCTGCCCATCCCAATGCACGAGAAGAGCCCTGGGAGGCTTTGTCTGAGGCACAATATCCAGCTCCCCTTCAGCATAAAATGCCTACTCGCTACCCCTTACTTCGGACTCTGCCTAAAAGCACATCTATCTTGTAAGAGGTATAGTGCAGATTATCTTTCTTATCTCTGCTCCAACCCTTTACACCAATCCCTCTAATGCATTTAGCTGGCTAGAAAGACCTACATGCCAGAGATATAATCCTCAAAAGTCATTCTTGGGTTAGTATTCTAGGTATCCTCTGTCATTAGAAATATCAGATACCCACACTGCTGCTTAGGCATCTTAGTAGTAGTAATATTATCTTACTGTAGCAACTAGTAGCCCCAGTCATGGCCCAGGACCCCATTGTGCTAGGTGCTGTACAAATACAGAACAGACTGTCCTTGCCCCAGGTTGCTTACAATCAAAGTATAAGATCAGGCAACAGGTGGATACAGGTAGACGGGGGAGCACAAGAAAGCAATAAGAGGATGATAGGCAGCAGTCTTAGCAAACCCACATCTTAATCTTCAAACCTGGCCTTTCTAACTGGCTGACTAGGCTGGGCTTTTGCTGCCATTCTTTCTCTGCGGCACCAGAGAAGAAATAATTTGGAGAAACTCCAACATTGTGTGGGAGTCAGCAATGTCAGTTTGTCTCCTTCAGTTTTCAGAGTTCCTATACTTCCATGTTACCCTGCACCAGCTGGCAGCAGAAGTTCCAAGGTATCACACAAGATGCTGTCCTTGTGGCCTGTCCATCCTGGTCAATACCAGGGAGTATTAGAAATTGCCCAAAAAAGTAGCTTCACCTTATGAGAGATGTAGAACAAAGAAGTTCATAAAAACATCTCCATATTGAAGGATATATACTGTTTTTCACAACTTCAAAGCTTCTCAGGTCCACTCATTATTAAATGAAATGCTCACACAGCTCTAAACTCCATTCCTTTCCACTTCCTCTTCCAATGACAAGAATTAGGTACTATAGTAATTTTAGCTGCAATGCCTTTTTAATTAAAATTGTAGTATTTTAAACTTTCTGATAATGGTAATAAAAAGCTCCCTTAATTAATCGAGGGTGTAATAGCTATGCTAGCAAATGGAGCCAGATTTGACAAGAGAAATTACTTCTGCAGAAACATAGCAATGAACCTGTGTGCAAATCACAATACTGATAGGATTATGTACTGCATCTGGTTTCAATTTGTAGGTCTGACCTTTAACTGAAAATGAATTTTAATAGGCAATTGATTTAAATAATTGGTATGCTTCAAAATCAATACTGGAACACAATGGGTAAGTGGCTAAAATAATTGAGGTGTTTTTTTGTTAGACTTTAAAATTCAGGTCATAGCTATAGTGTGTATATATAGAGATCTGAGTTCCATTCCAATCTGTACTATCACTAAAGCACCATATTTGTATACACAGCTTTGGCAAAACTGTCTTTTTAGCCCCTGGAGCACTCTTAGCAGAGCATTATAGAGTGAATGATGACTTTGACTTAATTTTTAAGTGTCCCAATTCACAGTTCCTCTGTTCATGTGCTTGGGATAGAGAAGATGGTGGCTTTACACTCCTTCTGCACTCCCCATGAACTGGGGCATCCAAGTGCCCACCTGGCTACCCTTTTTGAAAGGTAGAGCAGCCTTCTGCCTCACTGCCACATATGGGTTTTGGGAAGCAGAGAATAATTGTAGCAGAGTGTACTCTGGTCACATCCGCAGCCTGCCCTGGGGTTCATTTAGGGCACCAATCCTACGAACACTTAAGCCATGTCTACACTACAAAATTATGTCGACCTAACTTGTCGGCATACCACCACCACAGTTAGTTATTAAATTGCTTGTGTTTGCACCCTGGGCTCCTTGTGTCGGTGGTGTGCAGCCTCACCAGGAGTGCTTGTTTCAATTGTATTGTCAGGGTGGGGCATTGTGGGATGGCTCCTGAAAGCCAGTAATAGTCTACGTAAACAATGCAGTGTCTTCACTGACATTACATTGACCTAATTACATCAACCATGATTCCACGCCACTCAGGGAGGTGGTGTTACTAAATCAGCGCAGATAAGCACTTCATTGGTGGGAACCAAATTCCACAGCTAGGTTGATGTAAGGCAGCTTATGTCAACCTTATCCTGTAGTATAGGCAAGGCCTTAAACTTGTGTGTGTGTATAACTTTGCTACCATGAATGGTCAGTGCCCCATTGATTTACATAGGACTGCTGACAGTAGTAAAGTTAAGCAGGTGCAGAAATGTTTGCAAAATGGCATCTACGAGAAGGGATTGGCTCTCTTCTCTTTAAAAGGAGTTTGGGCGCAGAGTAAATGGAGGTGCAGAGGCCCCAAGATGGAAAATGTGCCAAGGAGGGAGCTTGAGGTGGCAGAGAGCACCATACCCGCTCCTGCACCGGGGACTTATGGGTAACTCAAAGCCTAGTGGATAGTGCTCACTAGGGAGGGGACATCACCAGATTTGATGGAAAAATTTTCCCAAAACCCTCCTATTTCAGGGCATAAGCCATTCCCAGTTCCTCCATCTGTTAAATGAGGATAATGAGAGAGGAGGCTTCCTTTTGTAAAGTGCTTTGAGATGTACTGATGAAAAGTACTGCATAAGAGCTAGCTGCTGTTGCTGCCATCTCACAGAGGTTAGGGAGAACTTCCTATAAGGACATTTGCCACTGCAAGAATTTAGTCCCTTCATTTAAAACCACCGTGGAAGACAGGATCCTGGATAGCTATATCCTCACGTGAGATGGCAATCCCTGTTTCTAGGACAGTGGTCTCGGCAATGTGATGTCTGAGATTATTAGTTTTCTTGTATATGGGGCTTTGAAAGGGAAGGGTTGTGTGTTTGTGGCACCTATGGGTGTGATCCTGCCAGGTGTTGACTAATTTTGTGAGGTGCAGTTGAGCAACCACAATGCCCTTGACTTAGAGGGAGTGGGGCATCTTACAGGATCAAGCTTTATGAGGACAGTTTGATAAAAGCATTGGCTTTGTTTTAATTGTTTCTTATACTTGCCCCCACTCAAACTTATTCTCAAATGTCCATTTCTCTTCTCCGTCAAGTGCCCATCTGTGGGGGTTTAGCCCTTGCATGGAGAAACAGGACTATTCTGTGGACTCAGGCTGGTGACGCTAATTAGCTGTAATCCAAGTTAGAAAAGGTCTTGTTCCTCATCTGCTGGGAGCCCATCAGGGACAGAGCATTCCAGGGAGAAACATGGACCTGAGGCATTAGCTCCTGATCCCCATAGGGTTCAGGGCTCCCCTACGGAGGGTGACAGGGACAGCTGAATTTCTGGCTCCAATCAGATGCTTCTGTTTTCGGTGGCTGCAAGGAGAACAGCTGTTTGAGGTGCTTAGATGTAGGTCACTAAGGTAACCACTCTTGCTTCGTTTGTGTTCAGAACAGCTGCTGCATGTTGAGGCTGAATCTCTAATTGTAGGAAAAGCCACTGAAGGGGGGAGACAGACATGTGCTTAGAAATGGTGAACAAGAGAGCTACAGTACTTACATTCAGCTAACTGCTGTGATCCTTCTGGAGTGCATCTGGATTAGGGGATGGATTGCTAGTGGATGGAAATCAATGTAGCTCCAATGTTTCCATTAGAGCTATGAAAGTTTACACCAGATCTGGCCTGCATGTGTCAGAAGCCTTCTTCTGAGGGAGAAGAGGTAGATGCCTAAGGTGCAGCATTGTCCATACATACCTTAGAGCCTTGTATCCAGAGAGTACATTATTCTATAGCTTTCTTTTCAATGGCTTCTTAACTTGGGGGAGAGAAATACAAGCTGCTGGTAGTTAAAGGGTTCATGCCGTGGTGGAACTGTGGCTCCAGAATGAGGAGGAGCACATTAAAGGGAAGCTGGCCTCTCTGGGGAAGCTGATAGAAACCAGACTGCTTCAATGCAGTGCTTTCCGCTCTTAGGCTCTGTGTAAAAGGTGAAGTTGAGCAGCTAACTTATAACAAGTCAGTCTACAAATGTCACCCATTTGCAAAGAGAACAGACATGATTGTCTCAGTTCTGGCATAAGTGCCTCTCTGACCCTTTCATGGCATCCCCTCTCAGGGCTCCAGCCTTCACTCCTCTTGGGGCAGGAACTCTTGTGCCTCTCCCTCCAGAGCAGGGATTTAGGCTGCAATTTCCTTCTGTGACTCACTGTGATCCCCTTAGCAAGTCGGGCGGCCTGAGTCTCCCAGTGACCAAGCTATACTTGTTCTAATTCTGCCTTGCCATATCAACCTCTAGCCCTTAGGGCAATTCCACTGCATCTTGTGGGTCTGAATTTAATAAGTGAAACTGTTCCAAGAGTTGCACTCCATCTGTTGGGAGTAGCCCTGAAGAGATGGGGTCTAATCATGGCTAGTCACCTTCACCCTTCCTATTTAATTTCCTTCTGTGACTCATCAGTAACCTCTGAGATCTGGGGGGAAGGAGCTCTCCCAACCAATGTGGGGAGTGGGAGAGAAGATACCACAGTAAAGGGCTCCTGTTCCTAGGAGTATAGTTTCCCTGCAGAGAGGAGATCATGGCCTGTTCTCTGGTACGCTGGAATAGCTTCTGTCTAAAAATATGCCTGATTTTAACCTATCTGGGTGGATTATTATGGGGAGAGTTGATGAAAGGAGTGTGGTTTAAGGAGGGTTTAGCAGGTACTCCAGCTTTTGTGCCCATTCAGATTTTGGTCTCTCAGCTGAGATTGTCAATGGTGCAAGTTAATGGCAGCAGTGTTAGTGGCTTTTGCAATGTAAATGCCTCACTAGTGGGAACAGACACAAGTGCTCTGCTTGCTTTAGCTAGGCCAGCGCATGGTAATAGCCATCCATCATGGCACAGATCAGTCAAATATCCAGGTAAGAGGTTGGGCTGTTGCACCTGCTTCAAAGCTAAGCTAGCTCCATGTGAATGAATGGTAACTGGGGGCTGTGTTCCCTAGGGGTTAGGGCAGGGGACTGGGAGTTGTGTAACCTGGGAGGGCTCTGACACTGCTTTACTGTGTGATGTTTGTGTAAGTTACTTCACTTCTCTCTGCTTCACTTCCCTCCTCTTTAAAAGATGAATAATAATACATCCATACTTCCAAGGATGTTGCTAGGCATTAATTCTTATGCACCACTTTGAGATCCATGGCCAGAAAGTGCTAGGTCTTTTGATGTAATAGTAACTTGCAAAAAGGAGGTAACTCAAAGCAATTTATAAACTGCTAGGATCTAGTAGTTAGAGAAAGAAAAGAGGTTCAGCTGAGGTCACCCAATATCAGGGTCCGCAACAATCCCAGGCAGAGCATGGTGGTACTCTTGATCTTAGCAGAAGAATGGCTGAAAGCAATTTATGGGGTTATCAAATGATGTATTACATGCACCATGGGTCCAGGTTTGCAGTGATTTAGCCTAGTATTCATTGAGGAGAGACTGGGGCATATTTTGCCACCTTTTTTTAATTTCAATCTGCACTGGCAGTGACTTTGGGTCGGGGGGGGGTTAATGAATCAAGCAACACAAATCAACCAGTGGAGCCTCCCAACAGGAGTCAAAATCACCTGCTTTTGAAATAGCTTGGAAATGATTTTTAAGGGGGGAAAACAGAGAACAAAATGGGTCAGCAATCAAAATCAAGGATAAAGTTTTGCAGTGCATATAAATGGTTCTGTGACCGTTGTAAATGGGCATCACTCAAATACTTTCGGGGGGGATGGGGGTAGGTAGCAAACAATATATGCTGTCTGTTTCCTTCTATTATTGTGCTAACTTGGAAACGTAGGGCTGAAAAGGACCTCAAGAGGTCATCTACTCCATCCCCCTGAGCTTGAGGCAGGATTAACGTCTATCCAGTTAAAATTGTTGTAGATGACACAATAAAGCCAAAGTACACATGGGCATTTACAAAGGCTTGTAATCGCAGCATTGCAGGAATGGAGTGAGTTGGTAGAGTTCCAGATTATTAAAACCGGATGTTACGCTCCTGAATTCTGTGCGTGAAAGGGATCACTCGTAAACTACGTACAAAGCTATTGCATGCCACATGCGCACTGATTGTTCCGTTCAGAGACGGTAATGGTCAGAGCATTAATCAGGTAGCAGGAAATTAGGTTAGATATTAGAAAGTTTTTCCTAACTGTAAAGATAATCCAGTGCTTAACTAAGCTTCCAAGGGAAGTTATGGAATCCCCATCATCGGAGGTTTTTTAAGAACACATTAGACAAACGCATGGTCCTGCCTCAGCACAGGGCGTTGGACTAGATGGTTTCTCGAAGTCCCTTCCATTCCAATGCTTCTGTGATTCTAGGTAGGTAGGTGTGGGTGTGGGAGGATATAATTTTATATCGATTATCTCTAGGAAGCAGGGATTCTGTCCTCCCATTGATCCCTTCTGGGGGCAGGGGAGGGAGGTATAGCACCGCAGATCATCTGATGGTCTAAAATCCTTACATGTAATGAGTGGCACTGTGTAACGTGGCTCCAAGAGGTGAGTGCACATAGGGTGAGGGGCAAAAATGACTTTAATCCATCTTTACCACCTCCCTTTCTGAGCTGGTGAATGGCCAAAAGGATTCCTGTGCCTAACTTGGGCACTGCTTTAAGTCCCAGCAGCTTCCCCAGGGCTGCCTCCAGGTGGCTGCCCAAGCCAGAGGTTCCCCAGAATCTCTCTAGCACTTTGCACTACAGCCTTGTCCCCGTGCACCCGCTACAATGGGGCTTGTAAGGGGCCTGCCCAAGACAGCCTATGCCTGTCCTATGCCCTGCATCCCCAGGGGAGATTCCCCAGCTAACTAAAAAGCTTTTATAGCTCCTCTATGGCTTAGGAGGAGGGAGAGACCTTCCCAGCATGTCAAATTTAATCTGTGATGTAACTCCGCTGGTATTTCTGATCCGGTTAGAGGTCTTGTGTCTGTGTACGAGCTTTAGGTGTTAAAGCACTAGGAAAAAGACATCTGTGTGAGCTGACGGTGAGCATTTCCATCCACCTGCTGTGGAAAATGGGAGAGAATGAGCCCAGCGGCTAGTTTTCTTGAAAACTGTTTTTGTTTTTTTCCCCCTGCATTCATGAGCAAAATGGAATGATTTTATTACAGGTTCTGCATGAGTTCCAGGATCTCATCTTACGAAATGCTACCATGCTGCGCCACAGGAACCTAGATTAACCTGTCTCTGATTGAGGAGAAGGGGGGAACAAATACAACTGGCTGGGTAATGCAGGGCTCAAAGGCCAGTTTGTGAAGGCTGTATTCACAGAGGAGGTCTCGGACGTGATTCTTTGCTTGCTCTGGCTGACTTGAGCCCCGGCTGCGGGCATTGATGGGACTGGTCCGTCTTGCAGAATCTCCCACACCGATGGAAGGCCGGCATTGCATTGTCCCCCAGGCTCACATGAGTTAGCAGTGGTCACTGCTGTGGCAGCTAGTAGGAGCTTCTTGCAGTGTGCATATGCTTTGTGGGGTTGGTAGGGCGTGTATGGACCTGAGAGCCGCAGACACTATGGACTGAGTCCTTTCTGTATGCAAGTCTGTCATCAGATTCCTATGAAATGTCTCCTCAGAGGGAAGAGATCTGTGTGCACGGTGACTTGGGACTCAATCACTGCCCTCTCAAAACTCCCAGGAGGCAGGAGAAGTAGGAATTTAGTCTGGGCTTGATACACCCCACCCCCACCCCCCACTCCTGAGCAAGTCAAGACTGCTAGTGAGTCAGACGGAGCAGGGTGGTGTGACTGATACAAAGCATTTCCTGTCCAGTAAGCCTAGGCCCTGCTGCTCGCAAGAGTGAAGGACTAAAATCAGGGCTCAAAGAATGATTTATTTTTTTTGTTTGGTAGCACAGTGCAGTGCCCGGTGAGGCCTCTGGGAAGAAAAACTAATTCAAAATTTCTTGTTTCCTTATGTGACTTGGTTTTAGTCTTGCGAAGAATAAAGCTGACAGCTTGGACCATTCAATAAGGTACTCTCCTTGGGCAAATGTTCCTGTAAGTCATGTTACATGTGAGCCTCTCTGATCAGCTTCCCATAGATCACACACTGCTCTGTTTTCATAATCTCTAGAATAACCTTTCTCACAAAGTAGGTTGCTTCAGAAGCAGCATGTTAAATGGGGGTCATCTAGAGCCAAGAACTTGATCAATATTATACTGAAAACCACACTGAATGGCAGTAGCACTTCTGAGATCACCTCTGCAAGGTGCTTGTATTGATTGTGTAGGTCATAGGCACAGGTACAAGTAAAGAAGATCACGTAATTTACTCCAACTTTCAGGCATTGGATAAAAATAGATTAGCCCGATCTATTGTATGACTCTCAAAACCTGATATCTGTAGTGCTGCTTCGCAGTGCATAGGCAGGTGCAAAGGAGAAATCAGGGTGGGTGGGCTAATTGGAGTCTCAAAGCACTTTCCTGTTTGAAACATTTTTCTGTCTCTGAGTGCATGCTCATTTCAGTCATTCACTATTGCACCTGTGTGGCTCTTCAGAGACATGAGCAGATCCTATGAATAAAGGGAAACATGCAATTGTAGTCTAGTATAACAGGTTGGAGACCTGAAGCTCCGGTCTATTGAAGCTGAAGAGAAGACCCAAGGGGATAAAACTTTTGGATAATCTTCCTTGAGTTGAACAATACTTGATCCACTGAATGGATCCCCTTGAAGTCAGTGGAGCGCTCAACGTGTTAGTTATTCAAGCTGAGTATCAGAACTTGGCCTATGGTGATTCAGTGTTTAAGGGCCAGCTGTTCTTTGTTTGCCTGTTTATGGTACAATGGGCTCACTGCACCTGCCTGCCTGTTTGCCCACAGGAGATGACAGGCAAGACAAAATCTTGCAGAAGGGTTGGTACAAACCAAACTCCCAATGGATGGCTCTGGAAGGAAGCAGCCTCACCAATAGCATAGCATAATATCTCCTCTTGCTGCAGGCTGCAGAGCAAAGCCACGGCCCTATCTGCATGCCTGCGTGTACAGGGGTCATCTTGCAATCCCCAAGTGGTAGGGATGCTGGGGAGTCTGTCTCTGTTACCTGATTCCCCACCCCCTACTGTTGATGGACAGTTATTAAAATAAAAACCAAACCACCTGGGTGCCCCCATGGCTTTGTTTAGCCCAGGATGTCAAAGCCCTGGAAAGCTATTGGCAGTTTTAATTAAATGTTAGCTATGAGGTACAGAGCAGACCATAATGGTGCAGTGCTCATTCCAGATCATCTTGTAATAACCCTATCTCCCATTAAATATAGTAGCAATATTGTTCACTGGAGATTAGGACGCTAACACAAATAATCAGCCCAGCCTAGCCTAGACAGGGAGGGATCTTCAACCAAGAGGAGGATTCAAATGATCACTAAAAGGCCATGGGGAAAGAAATCCTGGGCGAAGGTGTTCACTCCTGAGAGGGCAGGCAGCAGTCCCACCAGACCCCTCCCCTAAAAGCTCCATAAGGGGAGGGCATCTTTAGCTTATAGCCATGGGCCCAAAGCAGGCCTTCCATCCTCCCCAGCTGATCAATCACTGCCTTGTCTGGCTGGCTTGCCCCTATTAAGTGTGAGAGGGGAGTTCAGTCTGCATGATCCAGTCAATCCTTGACTTCTGCCGAGTCTGTCTACCAGGGGCCAGTTGTGACATAGACCTGTCTTTCTGTCTGTCTCTCTCACACACCTCTCAGATGAGTTTGCAGGGGGAACAACTGCAGGAGGAGCTGCCTGTGTGGTCAGCAAAAGTTATGGCAAAATCTTCTGATCTCAGGCCCCAGACTCCATTCAATGCGTCTGCAGCAAATATTTGGGCCCTCAAATTTTAACTTTGTTGGAGTGTCCCCTGTGGAGGTTTGGGAGCACAGTCACACTGCTTGCTCTGATCTGCTTTGGTATGGGGAGTAGCTTGACTGTGCTACTAAAAAAAACACTTTACTGGCCATTCATTAGGTCCCACCATTACTAATGAGCTCTGTGGCATTATATGAAGCAAAATTTGCCGTTCTGTAGTAAGCAGCTTACTACACTGAGGGACCACAATAACTGAAGAATCTTTTAGCAGCTGTATTAGTGACAACCATCCATAACTAGGAGCACAGTGCTTTTTCAATAAACTTTGTCTTCTCTTACAAACCCACACTATGGCTGGAGATAAGTGAAGGCAGTCCAGGGGGTTGAATGAGACATAATTATCACTGGTGCCACTGCCATGAAGTCAATGCAGTCACATCAAGAATGGTTTCTGCTTAGTATATTTATCTTTGCTCATTTTACCTTGGCCCATGTATGTATTCGCTAGCACAGTAGGATCTAAGAGCCAGTGCTTTCAAAGCTATTATTTGTATTGAGGTTGTGAGAACAACAGAGCAGAATTGCCTTAAGTGCACCATAATGCTCTCTATGTTGTACCTTTGTCAACAAAACACCTTCCAAATGTACCTACAATATCCCTATTTTCAAAATATTTAACTTGCCAAATCTTGGGGTTTTTTAATTAATTGTCTTAGATGTCTTAAAGATGACTCCTAACTGCTGTGGAACATTCTGAAATGCCTCTCCATGCACTGAGCTGTTGTGTGTTCAGAAGGTCTCTAGTGTGGGAAAAGGCATTCTTCACTGAAATAGATATATATTCCATTGATTTCAATGGAGCTCTGCCAATTTATACCTGCTGAGGATCTAGCCCATGTAGTTATGTAGTAACCCATGCAAACTTCCTTCCAACTGAAGACTTTAGCCAGACTTTGAATGCAGGTGCTGAAAAATGCATTCACAAACTTTGTAAGCTCACACATTGGAATGTGCAAAACCACACATTTTGTAGAGGAAGAATATGTAACTGCATGTGCATATGAATATCTAAATGATCAATTGGACTGCGTGCACATTTTTAGAGGCTGCTTTGAAAAGATGGCCCTATACCTCCTGACTGGCAACAATGCAGCAACCTGTGACGGTGTTTTCCCTTTTGTAATGACATGGGAAAGCCTATTCTTTGTTCCCAAACAGGACTTTGGAACAACCTAAGCCAAAATAGCCCTTAAAGAATCCTCTCAGTGCAAATTTAGAGCATGCTGGGAGTAAACTAGACTAGGCAGCTGATCTAGCACTCTGATCACTGCAACTTCAATTAGTTATCTGTGCATGCCTGAAAATAGGAACTGTGCCATATTGGTAGACTGATTATAGCTTGTAACTCTCTCTCCAGCCTAACCATCTCATGAACTGAGAAGGTACAAAGTCATAAGAAGGAAGTGCAAAAGGGGGAAGAGAGAAAGTGAGAGAGCTGTAGGCTGGTAGAGTCTCCCCTGCTAGGCTCAGGAGCCTTCGAGTCCCAGAATACTGTTAGGGCTGGTACACGATCTGTAACGATGGTGGGAATGAACTTTGTATATCAATCACTGGGTGTTCTAGCTGAAGAAGTTTGAATAGTTTGTCTGGAAAGAGGCAGGAGTGGACCATGCCCTTGCCACACCCCATTAGAGTGTTTAGTTGTTACCAGGCACATCGCTAGCTAAGCTTTATGTACTCAAAGCATCAAGGCCAATATTTTACTTATCCAATCCAAAACACCTTAAGGGTTCCTGGTTTTAAGAAGTTGGGAAGGAAACTCAGCACTTCCTGAAAACACAGTCCCTTTGAAGGTGTCTCAAGTTGGGCACCCAAAAATCATTAGTAACTTCTGAAAATCATGACCCTAGTTCTTTGCCTTTAATAATACCCCTATGCCTAGAGCTTGTTTGACTTTTTTGTCTAAAAAATCTATTTCAAGGGGAGGGAAGCATTTTTAAAATAAAAATCTTGCTGAAAATTTTCATTTTTTGGTGAAATTTTCCAGGTTTTTTTCATGGGGGAAAAAACCCAAAACTGGGGTAGGAGTGGGGAAAGAGATGCTTTTCCCAAACTTTATCTCGGTGGCAAAAAATAATGGGGAATGAAAAATTTGGAGGGGTTCTTTGAAAATCTGGGAAAACGTAGAAGGAATTGGTTTTGGTTTATTTTTTAAATAAACCTTTTCAAAACATTCAGTGAAGAATACTTACCATTTTCCAACCTCTGTACCCACATGTATTAACTAAAGGCTCATGTTAACTTGAAACTCCAGATATTGCTAGACACTCTTGTATGCTAATAAATAAGTAGACTTGCTGAAACAATTATTTTAAAACAGGTGGATGACATAAAAGGTAAATGCCTGGTGTTAAGAGAACCTGCCTGAGTAATGCTTTGGAAACTTTGTTCAAGAACTGTTCATCCTTAGGAAAACAATGGCTGGAGTGCTTCCTGAATCCATAGTTTAGGCTGGATGGTATATTTAAGATCTGTATGGAGGACTCTGAAATTCATCCCAATGCTTGATCTATCTTCAGGTCAGGAGTAGGTCTGTTTTGGAAAAACATCTAAAATTTTAAACTGCCCTTGTCACTGATGATTTTCAAGGGTGCTTTTTTGCACATATGGACAGCAGGTTTAAAACAAATAAAAGGAAGTTCTTCTTCACACAGCGCACAGTCAACCTGTGGAACTCCTTGCCTGAGGAGGTTGTGAAGACTAGGACTATAACAGGGTTTAAAAGAGAATTGGATAAATTCATGGAGGTTAAGTCCATTAATGGCTGTTAGCCAGGATGGGTAAGGAATGGTATCCCTAGCCTCTGTTTGTCAGAGGGTGGCGATGGATGGCAGGAGAGAGATCATTTGATCATTACCTGTTAGGTTCACTCCCTCTGGGGCACCTGGCATTGGCCACTGTCAGCAGATAGGATACTGGGCTGGATGGACCTTTGGTCTGACCCAGTATGGCCGTCTTCTGTTCTTATGTTCAGTTGCATCCAGTAGTTTTGCCAGTGCTTTATAACGGCCATATGTTCTTTGAAATAGCAAACTGGGCTTCTATAGTAGCTGTAAAGGATGAAAGTATATTTCCAGGCAAGGCTGGGAAATAATTGTCACAATGATCAAATTGCAAACTGTCCTCGCTCTCTTCAGAAGACGCTGAAATGAGTGTCTGTCCGCAAAGTGATTGCTGCAGTGAGACTGCCCTCATGTACTGTGTTGGGGAAATCTATTCTCATGGTGGTGCCTTAAAGGAAAATGCATAAGGAAGAACTGGACCCAAGCTACAAAGCTGGGATCCAAATTCTCCCTCCCCCCCCCGCCCCCTCCCCCCCTGCTTCCGGGTGGTTGCATCAGCCCATTTTTAGAGAGGCAAAGGTTCAGACCTTGATCTGGACTGTCACAAATAGTGGGGCTGCACAGAGCAAGGGCTTTGGATTCAGGCCCGTTTTAAGGAACTATTTAGCATTCCCTCCTTTTATTATCCAGTCAACCAAGTTCTCATGTTTGGGGTTTATTGCCAAAGAATCTGAGAACCTCCTCTGACTAAAGAATAACATACATGGGACAAAATCAAAATACAGCTTGTTCCTTAAAAATAGTGATCAGGAGTATCTTTGTGGGGAGGGGGGGAATATTGTAGCAAAAATGCTGGGTCTGCTTTTCTCTTCTTGCTCACACTAGCTTTACACGGTGTTACTCCATTAACTGCCGTGGCGCTGCTCCTGATTTACACTGCACCAGGTGTGCAGCCTTTAAAAGTGAGCAACATAGTTTTGCTTTTTCAGATTATTACTAATGCCAATACACTTTCTATTTAGCAAAACTTAAAAATAAACCACTATGACCCTCACTGTGATGGGTGAAGGCAAAAGAAGCCAGGCAGGTCAAAACTATAGAGCCCCCCAAGACCACTCACATGGACAGCAGTGCTGTGAAAGGGAGATGGTACTGCAGTGGCTTGAACTCTCTGGGATGAGGCTGTGTTGACAATCAGTTCGATCAAGCCTAATCCACTCTTGTAGCGGCAATAATCTCTGCCAAGATTTGCTCTCATCCTAGGCCCTTGGGAAAAGCTCTTTATATATAGGTGCCCACTGTCAATGGAAGCTGGGTACCTAATTCCCATTTGTGCCTTTACAAATCTCCCCCTTAATCCCAGTTGTCTTTCTGTATTTCCCCACTGCATTATCAGTCGATTTTTCTCAGCCACACTGACACTGGAGAGGAGTTCATATTTGTCATTAGCCAGCTATTGTCTAGCAGATTTCTCTTCCCTGTCTTATCGCTGTTTTTCCTCGGGACAGTCTTTTCCCCACAGACCTTGATTTCCAATGTTACCTCTTTTATTGTCCCCTTCCCTGCCCCAAAATAAAGTGCATCAGTATTGGTGCACAAGGGGAATAGCCATTTGCTCAGTTGCATGGACACAAAGTTTCTAGAAAACTTTGTTCAGTTTGAGCAGCTTGGCATAACATCATTTCATACAAGTTGACCAAGACTGTTTTGCCATTCAGATAGTGCATGCTGCGTATTAGGAAGCCCTGCCGTGATGTGAGTTCTCAATTTAAACGTAGACATATGGGATGGGAGGTGGATCTTCCTTGCTCTTCTAGCAATGTATCCTCTTTTTTTTCATTACCAATCTCCTTTCCTGAAGCATCACCCCGTTACTTGGCCCTTGTAGGCTGTAAGATCTCTGGGGCATGTGCCTTGTTTGTCTTTAACTATATTTCTGAAGTGCCATGGATTATTAACAAGGCTATAGAAACATGTTCACAATTGCACCTTAATGATCATGCAAGTCTGTCTCTTCTGATCACCTGTCATAAATCCCTCTGCTCTGGTTGGCTACAGTCCTCAAGAATTCTGGCCTGCCAACAAACATGGTTGACTCCCTATTCCCGGGCCTGATTGTTCTCTCACACCAGTGTAAATTGGAGTAACTCCCTGGAAGTCAAGGGAGTTCCTCTGGTGTCAGTGAGATCAGAATCTGGCCCAAAGGGTGGCTGAATCAGGCCCTATATGGTTTAGGGCAAGATTATACCTGGCTTGCTCTGCACACCTCAATCCCAAGAACACAGACAAACTGGGGGGAGTTCAGAGAAACTCATTGAAAATGGGGGTGGGGCTGGAAGGACTATCCCAGAGTATTAGGGGAGTGAAATGAACAAAATGTGTAGAGCATGGCTGAGTGATGTACTGAGTACTGTAACTGTCTACAAACACTTCAAGAGCTTAAGCACAAGGGAAGGAGAAGAGCCATGTAGCCTGGTGCTGGGACCAAGGAACTATTGTTTAGTAGCATGATGAAACTAGGCTGTACAAAGCCACGGGGAATGTGATGGGTTACATGAACTCAGGCCTCTTCCATTTCCTGTGGTTCTGTCATAGCAGTGGGGCCACCATACTTGTGGTGAGTGAGGGGAGTAGAACTGGGCCCATAGGGAGGAGCTCTCACCTCTCTGCTCCATGATGAGATCCTGGATGCTCTCTATGTGCAGCCCAAATCTGGTCTGGGCTTTTTTGCTGCTGCATTGCATTGCATCGCTAAAACACAACCGATCTGTCTTTCGCTATCCCCCTAGTCTGCTTCCCCATTGACTGGCTTTGTCTTAGATGATCTGGCTTAATTATTATCTATATTACCACATGAACTAGGCCCCTTTTGTGCCAGGCGCTATACAAACACAGAACCAAGAGCGTCCCTACCCCCAAAGAGCTTCATGTAATTTTCCATGTTGGTGCTCATTTCCCCTCCTGCCTACAGAGTGATTTCCTCCCCAGCCCTCTTGTGTGCCTCAAGGGAAAGATAGCAAAACCTGTGGCTGTATTACCCTTTCTGCTGTACCTCCTCAGCTGTGGGGCACCTTTGAAGGGGGCGTTTCCTGAGGCAATTGTGGCCAGGGAATGCTCTGGTAGCATATTCACAGTGAGGGCAATTAAGCAGTGGATCAAGTGAAGAGGGATGGTGGTGGATTCTCCATCACTGGAAATCTTTAAATCAAGATGAGATGGCTCTTTCTAAAGGATATGGGGTAGTTCAAAGGGAATTTTTTTTGGGGGGGGCAAAGAATTTTGAAGAGCAACTAGCAAAAGACTCAAACTAACAGCAAAAAATGTAAGTACATCAGAAGCAGGAAACCTGCCAAACAATCAGTGGAGTCACTGAACGATCAAGGCTCTAAAGGAGCGCTCAAGGAAGATAAGGCCATTGCAGAGAAGCTAAATTAATTCTTTGCATCAGTCTTCACTGCAGAAGGTGTGAGGGAGATTCCCACACCTGAGCCATTCTTTTTAGGTGACAAATCGGAGGAGCTGTCCAGACTGAGGTGTCAATAGAGGAGGTTTGGGAACAAATTGATAAATTAAACAGTAATAAGTCACCAGGACCGGACAGTTTTCACCCAAGAGTTCTGAAGGAACTCAAATATGAAATTGCAGAACTAGAAACCATGGTATGTAACCTATCACGTAAATCAGTTTTTGTACCAGATGACTGGCGGATAGCTAATGTGAAGCTATATTAGCATTGGAAAAGATACAGAGAAAGGCACCAAAAATGATTAATGGAATGGAACAGCTTCCATGTGAGGAGAGATTAAAAAGACTGGGACTGCTCAGTTTGGAAAAGAGACGACGAAGGGGGGATGTGACAGAGGTCTACAAAATCATGACTGGGGTGGAGAAGGTGACTAAGGATGTGTTATTTACCCCTTCACCTAACACAAGAACCAGGGGTCACCCAATGAAATGAACAGGCAGCAGGTTTAAAAGAAACAAAAGGAAGCACTTCTTCACACAACACAGTCAACCTGTGGAACTCGTTGCCAGGGGCTGTTGTGAAGGCCAAAACTATAACTGGGTTAAAAAAAGAACGAGAAGTTCATGGAGGTTAGGTCCATCAATGGCTTGTAGCAAGATGGTCAGGGATGCAACCCCATGCTCTTGGGGTCCCTAGGCTCTGACTGCCAGATGCTTGGACTGGATGACAGGGGAATGACTTTGATTGCTCTGGTCTGTTAATTACCTTTGAAGCATCTGGTATTGGCCGCCGTCCAAAGACAGGATACTGAGCTAGATAGACCATTGGTCTGACCCAGTATGGATGTTCTTAAGTTCTGTTGCCTATGTTAGACAGGAGATAAGACTAGATGATCACAGTGGTCCCTTCTGGCCTTGGAATCCATGAATATTTCCAATGGAGAAATTCTGCCAGGGACAACAGGAGCACCATTGTGGGCCGGAGATGTGGAGGCCTCCAGTTGAATGGTCCTGGCCTCCACCTGGCCCCCACGATATGAAGAGTGCCACCCCTTCCAGCTGTCTGTATTAGTTTTCCCTCCTCACCTGTGTTTGCAACATTCACCACAGAAGTATTGGGGAACCCACCTTTTTCTTGGCTGGTAAATATTTAGATGGACCTGCCCCTTTGTTCAGATGTGAACATAATCCAAACTGGATCAGTCTCAGATTCCCCATCACTGCAGCAAAGCTGAGTGAGGAAACTGGCAGGATGTGTGTTTGGCTTCTCAAAAGGTATAGCAGACAATTTAGTGACATTAAAGCAGAAAACTATCTCCCATAAAAGCATCCACTCCATGGAATCACTCCTTGTAACAATCTGCTCTCTCCAAATTGTGCTGCTTGAGCTCCCCCATGTGGATCCCTGTTCCATTGTTACTGTGCTTGCATAATCCTTTGATTATGCATCCGGTGAAGTGAGCTGTAGCTCACGAAAGCTTATACTCTAATAAATTTGTTAGTCTCTAAGGTGCCACTCCTTTTCTTTTTGCGAATACAGACTAACACGGCTGCTACTCTGAAAAATAATCCTTTGAGTTCACTACATTTTTTTTCTTTAAAAGATCAGAGATAGCTAAGTTCCTCACTCAGTTAAACTCATGAAGCTCCTTTGACTTCACTGAGGACAGATTTCAGCCCCTCCAAAAAGAGCAATCAGACTCCTGATGGATTTCTCTCTCTACTTTATAATGATATTTACAAGGTTTTTCATTAGCTCCCAGTGGTGGCAGCAGGATCATGTCCCCAGCTCTGCAGTTAACCTAGCTGCTTGGCTCAAGTACTTTGAGGCAGTGGGAGTGGAAGAAGTGCCCCTTAATTGTGGAAGATTAGCTGCCTAGGATCCTCTCCAGAATGTTTATAGAGCTGTTTACTGCGCTCCAAAGCACAATGTACATTTTAAATAGCTGATCGTACCAACAATTCTGTAGGCCTTCGGGGAAAGGGGAGACAATTGGCCTGCATTAAAGTCATAACTAAAAATTAAACTTCATCAGCATCCTGGAATTGGTTATTCCTTTCTGTTCTGCATGGTGTCTCCCCGCCCCTAGTTATCTTGGTCAGACACATTAGTGGGGCTTTATTCATTACAGTTCTGTGTTTTATTAATAAGCACGTCTGGGGATAAATACATTCAAACTGACCACCTATTGAAAAAGTGAATACATCTGCCCCCATATCATGCCTCCTCTTCCAGGGATGATTGCCGTGAAGCCACAGTTGCTCTTTGGGGGACAGCATCCGGGCGTGTGGATTTCCCAGCCACGGATCCTTGTCAGTGTGTGTATGGCAGGAGGGTCGAAATAGCCTTCGTGCTGTTGTAGTGGCCACATATCCTCTCTGCTGCCATTCAACAGCCCAGGAAGCAAGGTGGGGATGGCGAATCTTGCACAAAGGAAACACAATGCTCAGCTGCAGAGTCAAGCTCTTTATTTCTTGCCTTCCCCCACACTCCCTTACTCTAACTTAGTGTAGGATTGGTTTAGAGTTAGAGTTTGCTTAAGTTTTGATTAGGGAAATATCTGGGTGTTGTAAAGAGAGGCCCTGACTAGGAGGTAGAAGGATGGCCCTGAAAATGAGTTATAAGGCCCAAAGGGAATGCAGTAGGGAGGATATCTGGTTCAAAGCACAACTAATGGAATAAGGGGAAGCTTCTAAGAAGGCCTCTGACTGATAGGGGTGACTGCAAATGGTTTTCAATAAGAATTTCTCTTAAACGGAGCCAATATGGAACTTCTCACCCCACAGACCAGTGTTATCTCCAGCCTATGTGAACACAGCTGCAATGAAAAGTTGGCCAGCAGGAAGGAGGGGAAGAGATTAGGGAGGAGAGACCTGGTGGGGCGCGGGGGAGAGAGAGAAGGAGCTTGTAAATCTTATTTGGATCAAAATTAGGATGAGTTGTCTAGCTAACAAGTGATTTGAATGTGGTAATTGACTCTGACGTTTGTTTGTTGCAGGGTATGAAAGTTATGAATTTGAAGGTTCTTTGTCGGACCCTATTATCATGCTGGAGTATGCCAGGGTGCGACTGTCATTCCTAAGTCTGACCTATTTGTAAGTATACTGATTACAGGCTTATGAATACTTTTTGTTACTGTATTGGGTATAGTAAATTGCGGATTATTTAGGCTTTGTAAGCACATTTAGAGCAATTGTATAAATACCATTTGGCCTTTGGATTTAATAAAGGAATTTATAGTTAAATTAGTGTTTGGTTTTCCATAACAATATTAATTTAAAATAATATTATTTCCAACACTTAGTAACACACACCTCTCAGCGAGGGTGGCAGCTTTGAATGGTTAAAGCTAAATGAGTTTTGAAAGGCAAAACAAACAGCTGAACCTCTCTTTAAGTGTGAAAAGAATCGTTTTCTTTCCTACTCGTGCCCTATGCTTTGCTAGTTGAATGGATTTCCTTTACACTTCCTCCCTCCACCCCAAAAAACTGCTGAAACCACCCATGAAAACTTAGGCCAAAACAGAGTCCTGTTGGGCAAGTGATAAGTGACTGAACATGGGAGAGAAGGGGGCCTTGCAGTAAAAATGGGCATCTCCCAAAGTGGGCTAGTGTTACTGGGGAGCCACAAAAATTCTATGAAAAAAGGAAAGGAGAACTTGTGGCACCTTAGAGACTAACAAATTTATTTGAGCATAAGCTTTTGTGAGCTACAGCTCACTTCATCGGATGCATTTGGTGGAAAATACAGAGGGGAGATTTATATACACACACAGAGAACATGAAACAATGGGTTTTATCATACACACTGTAAGGAGAGTGATCACTTAAGCTGAGCTATTACCAGCAGGAGAGCCGGGGGGTTGGTGGGGGGAGGGACCTTTTGTAGTGATAATCAAGGTGGGCCATTTCCAGCAGTTGACAAGACCATCTGAGGAACAGCCGGGGGTGGGGAATAGACATGGGGAAATAGTTTTACTTTGTATAATGACCCATCCACTCCCAGTCTCTATTCAAGCCTAAGATAATTGTATCCAGTTTGCAAATTAATTCCAATTCAGCAGTCTCTCATTGGAGTCTGGTTTTGAAGTTTTTTTGTTGAAGAATTACCACTTTTAGGTCTGTAATTGAGTGTCCAGGGAGGTTGAAGTGTTCTCCGACTGGTTTTTGAATGTTATAATTCTTGACGTCTGATTTGTGTCCATTTATTCTTTTACATAGAGACTGTCTAGTTTGGCCAATGTACATGGCAGAGGGGCATTGCTGGCACATGATGGCATATATCACATTGGTAGATGCGCAGGTGAACGAGCCTCTGATATGCATCCGATGAAGTGAGCTGTAGCTCACGAAAGCTTATGCTCAAATAAATTTGTTAGTCTCTAAGGTGCCACAAGTACTCCTTTTCTTTTTGCGAATACAGGCTAACACGGCTGCTACTCTGGAGCCTCTGATAGTGTGGCTGATGTGATTAAGCCCTATGATGGTGTCCCCTGAATAGATATGTGGACAGAGTTGGCAATAGGCTTTGTTGCAAGGATAGGTTCCTGGGTTAGTGGTTCTGGTGTGTGGTTGCTGGTGAGTATTTGCTTCAGATTGGGGGGCTGTCTGTAAGCAAGGACTGGTCTGTCTCCCAAGATCTGTGAGAGTGATGGGTCGTCCTTCAGGATAGGTTGTAGATCCTTGATGATGCGTTGGAGAGGTTTTAGTTGGGTGCTGAAGGTGATGGCTAGTGGAGTTCTGTTATTTTCTTTGTTGGGCCTGTCCTGTAGTAGGTAACTTCTGGGTACTCTTCTGGCTCTGTCAATCTGTTTCTTCACTTCAACAGATGGTTATTGTAGTTGTAAGAATGCTTGATGGAGATCTTGTAGGTGTTTGTCTCTGTCTGAGGGGTTGGAGCAAATGCGGTTGTATCGTAGGGCTTGCCTGTCAACAATGCATCGTGTGATGTGGTCTGGATGAAAGCTGGAGGCATGTAGATAGGCATAGCAGTCAATAGGTTTCCAGTATAGGGTGGTGTTTATGTGACCATTGCTTATTCTATGCTGAGCCTTTAAGGTTTGGAAAACTAATATCTGGGGGTGTTAAATTAGCCACTAGAGGGAGCCTACCATGCAAACAGTTACAAACTGCTAACATAGGGGAGATTCACAGGGAAGAGTTCTATACGGGGCTGGGTTTATATGGACTTCCTGCATTTGCAAGGGCATTCTGCTGTCTTGGCCAGTTCTGTAGAGACTGGGCTTTTCTCCTAGCTTCTATATAATGATCTGAGGCCCCACCCTTTGCTGCTGACTCCTGGAAGCCAACAGGACTACCGTGGTCATGAGAATCACATTTTGGTGGTGTTTAAAAGACCAGACCCAAGGGCCACATTTTAAAGGCTTTTAGGCACAAACTTTTGGTTTCAATTGGAGGTGGGTGCCTAAATACCCTTGTGGGTCTGAGCTCAAGTCTTTGATAAAGAGACACATATGCTTAAAATGCATTGTAACTAGAAGCATATGCAAGCTGAGTAGCACTAGGAGCAGAAGGATGTCTGCTGTTGAATTACAATCTCTGTGTAGAGTCTGGGAAGCAGCCACAGATGTAATTTATGACAAAGCTGGGCTTAAAAAGTCAACCATTAGTGTGCTGCTTAATTGCCACCTTCCTGGGGAATTCCCCATAGATGAAATGGGCCCTACTAGCCATTGCATGGTATTCCCATAGGTCACAAAGGCCACAAACGTTCATGGCAAAATGGCTTGGTCCTCACTTGGGCAAAACACCCCAGTTTGAAGTCAGAGGGCGAACTACCTGCGGAAAGCCTGTGGGATTTCACCCTGACTGCAACCCAGTGACTGCTGCCCTGCCTGCTATGCTCTCACATATCCCTGGAGGATGTTGGTCTCTTCTCCCCAGATCTGCCACCTGCGTCCAAAGGGGAAGATTGCTCACTGAAAGTCAAAGCATTCAGCAGTCTGCAGCCCACTGTTCTAGTGACAACAGCTGACCACAAGGAAGCAGCAGTGGCACTGTCATAGAATAGAATCATAGAATATCAAGGTTGGAAGGGACCTCAGGAGGTCATCTAGTCCAACCCCCTGCTCAAAGCAGGACCAATCCCCAATTTTTGCCCCAGATCCCCAAATGGCCTAAACTATTAAGGGCTGACTTTCCCAAGGGGCAAGCTCTCTTTTGCAGCTGCAGTTTGTGCTTGTTCGTTGTGCCCCAGTGATGGCATTGTGCCTCCAGCTTACGTAGGCTGGGCCTCAGCCTTTTGGCAAACTTACCCCCAGCACTAAGGACTGATTGATTCAAAGCCTGCTGAAGTCAGTTGGAGTTGCAGGTACACAAGGAATGCAGACCTGGGCTATAGATCAGCTCAAACAAAAACCACATTCTCTGAGCTCCCTCTGCTGCTCAGTGGAGTCATCTAACAAACACTGAGCCTGATGCTGCTCTTCTTAACATCTGCTTCTAAGCAACCCACAGGGTGGGTGGATGTGGTTTTAGCTCTCCCTGACCCATGCAGCCTCCAGGAATCCTTTAGCCTTTACAGTCCAGAATGACTCAGTCTTCTTATTGATTCCTCAAGGAACAGCTGCTGGGTCCAGGCAGAATTGGGGATCAAACAGGAACAAATCCTAAGCACCGTCAGGTTTGCCTGGCTCTGAGTATCTAGCAAAGCCTAATGTAGAAGTTACAATCCTGAGAAAGTAACAGCGGAGGTAGCTTTTGAGGGCAGTTCCCAACCCCGTATGTCCTACCAATAACCAGCACCTCCATGGACTGCTGGGAACAGAGTCTGAATTTCCTGGCCAAAGGTGGTCAGTATTTCTCCATTATCACATGGGACTGAAGTCCAGTGTCTTACTCCTATACCCTCTCAGACGCAGGAGTGTCACAGAGCTGTGGGCTGCAGGCACCGCCTTTCCCTGACATGACAAGTGACAGAGTCCGGGAATAATGACTTTGCTCTATATAGTTCTCAACTTAGATGGCAGGATTAGTGTGGCTGCAAGGAGGCGAGACTACAAATCAAACCAACTCCCAGCACTGTTCTGCTCCTCCCTCCCATCTCTCTCAAACCTTCCCCCTCTCTTCTGTTCTTCCTCATCCCTTCCCCATGGCAGGGGTCCAGATACCACAATGCCAAGGACCTAGATAAATGGGTAGATCTCGTTGGGCTGACTGAAGATCCAGATGGAGAGTAACACTTTCCTCACATGGGGTTTGGGTAGAGAAGTGATACTGGCTGGAAGAAGCATCTAGAGGCATGGCCAGTGCCAGCATAGGCCTCTAACACTGTGTTGGCCCATCTTTGGTCAATAAAGCTTGTGATTCAGGGGAACATCTGGATTCCCTGTTGCTGCTAAAGGCCACCAATACCATGTGGGACAATGGTGCCTTTGTCCATCTGCATTCGCTGTCCTATTCTCTCTCATCCCCAGGCACCAGGCTGGTTAAAATGCAAGGGGATGAGCCTGTGGGGAGTTCCAAAGCTAATGGGATAGAAGAGCAATCCCACTTCAGTGCCAAGCCTCTGAAGCACCACAGACAGACAGACACAGTGTGAAGGCCTTTACTGAAAGGGAGGGATACGGATCTAACTGCATGCATGAAGCTGCTGCTTAGGCTTGGACTTTCCACGTCCATGTGGGACTCAAAGCTGCACTGCACCTTCTTTAGCTCAACTGCTTGGGCTGCTGGGGCCCTCCCTGTGATGAGCAGACACTGCTATCAGAATGCCCCCAACATGGTGCAAGTACCCTTGATGAATGAGGGGAGGAGGCTCTGCTCCCTGCTGCCATGGGCTGATCAGTGGGCTTGGGTAAGAGGTGGGAAAGTCAGTCAGTGGGCTGAGCTGCCTTGAGGTGGAGATTAGTCAGTTAAAATAAATAGTTTGCTGTTAAAATGCCAATGCTAGGCCAGACTTGTGGGCCTACTGCCAACCCAGGGCTGTGAAGTTGATCTTAACTATAGCTCCTCCTGCCCCCATCACTTCTTCCGGCTCTCCCTCTGCAGGGCGGCTGCATGCTTCCGCAGCTGGCTCCAGCACTTGGGTACCTGCTGGTTGAGTCCTGACAGGCGCTGCAGCCTAAGAAAGAGAAGGCAGGGGCTCAGACTTTGTTTTTTCCCCATCCCTGAGCCCTCTGGGCTCTACCAAACCAATTACAAATAAATCTGTGCGAATTCACCACCACCCTCCAGTGCAGACAGAGATCTAGAACAGCCAGAAACCTCTTCATGTGCCATTCAGGACACTGAGATGGGCTGCTAGAATGTCAGCAGCCAAGCTGCCCCCCCCATTTGTGATCTCATCTGATAGCCTGTGTGAGCACAAATCAGGGTGCTGCATGTGTACCTACTATGGACTAAACTAAGGTCTGCTACAAACTTGTCCTTCTGTGGTTGGTGATTTGAGCTCTGTCAGAGCAATGGGCTAAGGGGCTCCCCAATTTAAATAGTAGAAAGCTGCAGGCTGGAAAGGCTTTTCCTTGCGACAGATCTATGGAAAGGGGAGGCATTACTGAGCTGGTGGTAGGGATGAAAGGCTCTGTGCCCTGAGCTAGCCTGCCACTCCCCTGACTCAGGTCTAGAAGGAGAAGAGAGAAAGGTGTTAGGTAACAGAAACCTGCTAGGCCATTTCCACCACCCCCACCGCTAGACTTCAGCCTCTCAAATGTAAGGCCTGATCCAAAGCCCACTGAAGTCAGTAGAGGATTCCCATTGATTTGGATCAGACAGGCTTCCAAAAGTAACAGCTCCAGACCCAGGTCATCCAGTAAGTGATGTAACACTGCCATCTAGTGACAATATGAGATAGCAAAGTCTCTGCCTAGCAGGTGGAGTTAATGTAGCCTGAATCAAAGATGCAATAGCTCCTGTTCAAGGAGAGAAACCTACTGTGTATGTTCAATAAAGGAGGAGTCTGCCCTGCAATTGTGTGCATGGGGAAACAGAATCATCTGGAGAGATCCACAGTCTCTCCCTTGCTATGCCCAGAGCAGGGTCCCCAGGGGCAGAGCTGGATGCTTGAGGTGGAGTGTCTGTCTGCTCTTTGGCACAGACCCAGCTCCCCCTGTATAGTCCAGAGTTTACTCCAGTCTCACCCCAGTGATACATAAGAACAAATCATACCAGCTGCCTGGAGTGACAATCCTGCCTCAGGCCATTCTGGAACTTCATTGGGCCCTTTGTGGTCTAGGGCGGGACCTGCCCTACCGGGAGTGTGAGCCAAGTCCCAGCTTCCAACACTCCAGACTTCCTGGTGGGAAAAGCTTACCTGTCACGGAGGAAAATGTCACATCTCTTGACCCATGGCAGGTGCTGCAAGGACTCAGGAGGAGGCTCCGGTACTGCTGGGAAAACTTCCATGGACAGGTAGGAATCAAAATTAAAAAGGAAGATGGAGCTTTGCTTGTCTTTGGTCTGTGTCGGGGGACCAGCCTGCTGCTGCTGCTCATCCCCTGTGTGCCAGAGGAGAGGATATGTAGGATGCACATTCTGCAGAATCATCACAGGGAGCCAAGAGTGACCCAAGGCCACCATGGAGTTGGCTGCCCCAATCTACATACACTGTTCTCAAGGCTGCTCTGATGTCAAGCTACTCAGCTGGGGAAGACGCGAATGGCCTCATTTAGAGCAGCGATCACCACGAATGACCAAACAGTCCTGAGCCACCAGCTGGCGACACAGGCCAAGGTCTGGAGTGGGTTCTGCTAGAAATCCACCAGCATGGATGTTCTCACACAAGCTGGGGCTGGCAAAGAGCTGGCTATGCACATGGTGCTGGCTCCTCCTCCCCCGTGTTCCCAGCTGCTGCATCACCAGGGAGAAGCTACTAATACATCAATACTTTCCCAGTGTTGCTTGCAGCAGTGGACTACCTGAGAAACTATCAGAAGGGATGTTCTAAGATCCCAAATGGGAGGGAGTAGGGGCCAGGCAATGGCTAACAGGAAGCGCGGTGCAACCAACTGATGGCAAGTAGGATGGAAGATGTCTAGAAAACATTCCCTCAACTAGCATCTTGCCTACCCTATGAGTAAGGCTGAGGACCCCTGCACCAGCTGACGGGGAATGACACAAGCACTCAAAGTCAACCAAAAATTTCATCCTAGCAGCACCAGTACCCTCTTCTCCAGGAGACCAGCTTCAGGGAAAGGGGAGGCAGCCAGTCTACTCAGCCTGTTACCTTGGCCCAGTTCAGCCTGTACAGCGATTGAAGCATGGGATGCACACTGCAGTCCCCATGGCCCCAGCAATGATGTTCAAAGCTTTCAGTCCCTGCTGCTCCATGCAAGTCCTGCTGCCTCTCACCAGTAGGAGGCACTGAATGGCCGGCGTACAGCTTGTGAGCAGCTTTCAGGGGGGCCAGCGTGCAGACAGATATCAGTGCACAGATGCTGCACAACAATGCTAAATCAGCCTAGTGTCCAGAGCAGCTTGTGCAGATCTGGCAGCCACATGGGGAGACCCCACCCCCATTTCATATTGTGAGTTGACCCTTCTGCCTCCTAGGACTTGCTAGCTTGAAACCACTCCAGGAGCTGGAGACCCAGGGCCCCCTTTCCCCTCCCTCCTGTGACAGGAGTGCATGGTAGCAGGTGGAGTTCCACCCGTTCCCTTCTGTGCCAGACTCCCTACCTCGGAGGAACAGGCAGTGGTTAGTGGTATCCACGGTAAACACCGGTTGCCAGGGCGATGCTACTGTGTGAGAGGGTGGGGTGATGAAGTGGCAAACAGGCCGTGGCGTGGCAGTGTCCGTGAGGCACACTGTGCCATCCCAGGAGAACACCAGCACCTGAAATAGCAACAGGGCACAGAAGCTGCATGGAGAGCACTCACAGGGCCATTCCCGTTTCCCTGGGCTGGGACTGGGGCAGGAGACAGAGCCCTACAGACCCGAAATGAGGTGCATGGGCTGGAGCTGTGTGGAGAACCCAGGGCTGCAATAGCAAAAATGCTGTGGGTCAGGATTGAGGTGCAACAGCAGAACACCGCTTGCTCAGCGCTTGCTGCACTAAGGCTGGCTCCAGCCAGATGCTTTTAACCCTTTATTTTCCACAAGGTCCTGGTGCCTGTTTGGAAATGGCTGTCCATCTCCGCTGGTCACAGGGCTCCACATTCCACTTGTAGTTTATAACTGGGTTGGGCTGGACTTGCCTTGTGACCTCTCCACACCTCTGGGATTTCCTGGGGGTGCTGCCACTCAGGCCTCACCTCAGTGCTTGGTGACTGAGGCCAGCTGCTAGTGCTGTGCCCCCAGGCCCTACTGCACAGTCACGCTCTTCAGAGGACACTGGGTGATAGAGGGGGTGACTTGCAATACTCACTGCACCAGGTAAGGCTGGAATCGGTGCTACTGCACTGATGGTCTGATCTGGGTCCTCGGACCTGTAAAATAAACCACCCTTAGGATGCTGCTTGGGTGCAGACCCAGCACTTTGAGGAGCCAGGAGAGCGAGAGCTGCAGTGCATGACTCAGGGGTTCACAGGGGATTTAGGCCAAATGCTGCCCTACTGAGAGCAGCAAACTGGTAGCTGGCCCTTCCCTCAAAGGTCAGATTGGCAGGAGCACGAGCAAATGGGAGTTAGGCAGGCACAAGTCAGCGAATTCCACCCCAACTTCTGTTCCAAGCTCTCCTGGAAGAAAACCAAGCAGGCACCAGCAACACCTCACGGTGGCTACTGCAGGGACAATGCTGGCTGAGATATGGCTCCAGACAGGGCTGTAGGGACAAGCCAAAGAGCAGCCTGAGCCTGTGGTCTCATGAGCATATGTCTCACTGCGCATCAGCATCAGCCAGAGCTCACAGGGAAGGAGATGCCCCGATCCATGCCTGAAGGACTGTGATTGTGTATTGCTAAACAAAGTGACTGTTGCTGCTAAGGTTGAGTGTTTGGTACAGATAATGGGGTGGGAGAGTTTGCTGGGTGGCTTTCTGCCTCCCCAAAGACAGTGGTGGGGTCTCCCAAGGGGAGGGAAAGTGTTTACAACTCTCTTCTAGCAAAGGGGAACTCCCACCATGCCACTTAGACAATTTATCTAGCCTGTGACCAACCTCCCTGGGGCCTAGCAGAACCCACCTCACCTGTCTGCCAGGAGCACGGTCCTGGACTCTCTGGGCCCTGATATTGTAACCAGGTGGAGAGACCCATCCGTGCACAGCACCAGAAGCTGCACTTTGGGCCTAGGCAGCTGGTCCCTTGGAGCTGTAGTTGTCTGCAGGAAGTGGATGGTGCGGCTGAGACATCCCTCTGGAAGGGCAGTCACAGCTAGTGGAAACCCTGGGAAAGGCACAAGCACCCAACAGTCAGAAACAAACAGCAGTTTGGAGATACAGGGGCCAGCACTGAATCTGGCCTCCACCTGAGAGAGAGACAGCCTGGCTCCAAGGAGGTGACCTCCATGTGAGGGAAGCTCAGCATGGTTCCACCCCACCCATGCTGAACTAATGGGCACCTCTGTTAGTACTATAGATAGCTAGTGACTTCTATGGGAGGGAAGTTGAGCATGACTCAATCTTATTGGCTTGACTAGGAACTGGGCCAGGTTCTGTTTTGGGCTCATTTTGCCTGCAGTCCTCCTGGCTATGGTGCAGCATGGCAGGGTTGCCACCTTCTCAGCTTTGGCCCGAGGGACCCAATCTTTACATTGCCATGTAGAGGAGCAGTATCACAGCCTGCTGACACTGCATCACCAATGGATTTGGGTGGGACTATGGCCTGGTCTGGTGCAGTCACAGGACTGGCCCAAGTACAGAATAGGGCACGCTCTTGAACTTTGCTCTGGGAGAGTCATTGCATCACAGCCCGGTGATGCTGTGAATCTGTCATCGGGAATCAGAATGTCAGGATGTGGTGACACTGCTTCAGCCCCACAAATAGCATGAGGCTACATCGTCCAAATGGGGGAATGTCCCAAAACCATTCAAGCAGGGCATTGGGAGCTTTAGCTGCTGCAAACATAACTGTGGGCCAGCCCCAAAGGCATTTTGGTTTCACTGTCCTCTTGCAGCACAGGGGATAGTTCTGTCAGAACTGGACCTGGCCCCTGAAAACTCGGACCATGTGACATGACAGACTCTGCTACAGCTAAGGCCATCTGGGATGTTTGGCCACCTGTGGCTAGAGAACAAGCGAGCCCGCAGGTTTTTTTTGAAAATGTTCTTGAAAACCCCTCTGTCATCCAGGGCCTGCACATCCAGACCCCCAAGTCCCTAGGGAGAGAATTCCCCTGTCCGCCTCCCTCAGGTACCCCATCAATTCCAGCAATGGGAGAGCTCACCTAGACTTCTGTCCCACACTGTTATTGTCCCATCTTCACATGCCAGAGCCATGTAAGAGGAGCAGGAGGTGACAGCTGAGCAGGTGATTGGAGCAGCACATGGCCAGACAGTGTCAGGTTTTAGCTCAGCATCTGGAGGAAGAAGCATGGCCTCTGAACAGCTGAGCCTCATGTTCAGGGAGATGGGGAGTCCTCGTCCCCCCCACATCAGCCCCTGGTGTGTGTCAGCCTTCTTGGGCTGAGTACATTGGGTGCAGGTCAGGAGTGCCTGCTGCAGTGGCCTCACTTGGGACACTGTCCATCTGGAAATCCTCACCATCCAGCTGCCACCCTGGCCTAATGGAGAAATGTGAGCCATGGGGCCAGTTCCTCTCTTCTCCTATGTCTCACTTCTTCTAGCTAATGAAAGCTGGCTCAACCCCCTCTCAGCACTGGCCAACCAAGAGTGAAATGAAGTACTCCCTGCCCCCCAGCCATGGGGCTAAGGATGCTGCCTTTACAGGGTTCCCATCCCAGCTTGTCTGGGAGAACAATCCCCTTCCTGGTGTCATTAGACTTTTAGCCCTTAAGCCTCTTCCTCCTACCTGGGCAGGGTGGAAGCACTCTCAGGTCAGACCCAGTTTCCCTCCCTGCTGTGAGCTCACTGCTGGTTGCTGTGAATTACTGAATCAGAATCACAGCTCAGGCTGTGGGAGACTGAGCTCCATGGAGACAAACATACAGTGCCCTACCAGGGCAAAAGGTATGGAACAAGTCAGGGGCCGTGCCCTCTGGGAAATGTCAGCCTGACAGTGGGGGCCCTTTTCAGGTCAGGAAGATCCAAGGGGGCCCTATTGGGAAAGATCTCCTGCCAGTGCAGGGTTAAAGGGAAAAGCCTTTTAGTACAAACCACTTTCTTTTGAAATCTACAGCAGAAATTTGAAAATAAGAACCCTCCTGCCCCCCATCCTTTTGCTTCTTACCCATTTTCTCCTTTGATGGCCGGGTGAGTAAATACAGGCAGAGATTGTGGCTTCCATTCCAATGCACAGTGATGCCAGTGGGCACGTCTGGAAGAGGGAGATCAGAGAAAGGAGAGGGGAGTGGGCAGCTCGAAAGCCTGGGTTGCTTCCCCTAAAAACAGTCCCAGGAGTTGAGGGAATCTGAGCTACATAGAGAAGTCTCCTGTGCCAGCTGCATCAGCACACTGGAGAAACTTGTCTGGGCTCCGCATCCCTTGGAGTTGTTCATTCAGAGCCCGAAACAGAACAAAAGTTCTTATTCCTGGTGATATTTCTTTCCCTGCTTGTCTGTTCTGACTGCCTATGTCACCCCCTCCCCCACCAGCTTCTCCCCCACACCTGGCAGTCCCCATTACAAGAGGTGGTCCAGGCAGCAGGAAGCCCAATCAACCCAAACCCACTGGGGACATAGATGTGTTTGGAGAGGGAGAGAGAGATTTGCTGTGCAATGGTGTGAGAACTATGCCCCTCTACCTTCAACAGCCATGCCCCCAGTGCCAGCATATATTGAGAGCAGCAGGCACCTGACCTATGACAGCTTCCTTGGGGTCTGGGCCACACAGCTGGTTTGAGTGATGAGACATTGGCTCAAAGATGGCAGGCTAATGCACTGGTGCCACTTGCTGGCCTGCCTGAGGACGGGAACTGCTAGTTAAAATGCTGGTGACACCAGTTAGTTCAGCAAGAGGAAGGCTGTTTCTTTTACTGTATCCACAGCAGCCAAGCTGCCACAGTGACTCAACCAGTCAGGAGCCAGGGGCGTGCTCAAATGTGTCAATATGTGGCTTCCACTATGGACAGGGAGATTGTCTCAGGAGACCTCCCCTCCCATTCACCATCGCCTGGCCCTGACTCTGTCATTCGTAAACCCAGAGCATCCCTCTGACAGAGTACCGGGCGAAAGCATTTATGGATTTGGGGCTTCTTTAGTGCAATAAGAACTTTTTTCTTCACAAGGGACAATTAACCTCATGAGCACCTTCTGCTCTTCTCTTCCTCCCTCCCGCCCTGTTTCTCTCATCTGGGAAGAAGAAAGAGAGCCAGTTTTCCATGCATCACCGACTGGGAACATCTATTGCAGCCGTTTCTGTGGCTGCTAAATTATAAACAAAGAGACGGCTGGACATGGACAGAGAGCTTCACTGCTGAATCATGAACCAGGGGAAGGCAGTAAGCAATGACACCTGTTGCCCTTGGCCCACTCACAGCACTTCCTGGCCTATGACAGTGCTCACTTCACCCTGTTTTGGTTAGGACTACAAGAAAGTAGCCAATCATCCATCTAGTCCTGCATCCTCCCTCCCAGGGTGACCAATGTCTGATGCTGCAGAGGAGGATATAAATCTTCTCTTGTGCAGTAATATACCATGGGGCAAGTTCTTATGAACGCTGCTAGCATTTTTCATGTGCCTAGTGCATGAGGATTGATAGCCCTTATCATTTTCATCCAGGCTTATGTCTTTGCAGATACTATTCTTTGTCATAACAATGCCTGATTTAGTTTGAAACTCAATATCCTGCAGCAATAAGTTCCACAGGTTAATTATGCATTCTGTCTATCCGCTTTATATTACCTGGCTGTTCTTTGATTTCAGGTCCGATCTGCAGTATCCGGCCGGGCAGGAGAAAATGAAACATAGCATGTCTGAAAAAGGAAGGGATAATAAAAACATGCTATGGAAATACCTTGATAAACAGAGCAATTCAACATGATCAGGAGTGGCTGTGGCCATATCCTCATGGCTTGGGACCAGGGAGCCAACGTCTTGGGCCACGGTTCAGAGTAACAGTTGGGAAGTGCCCTGGAGATGGCGGTATGTGATGGCAACTCCTGTGAATCCCTCGACTGAAATGCCAGCATGCAAGGGTTGGAGCTGCACTCCTGCATCCCTCTCACCTGGTTTTCTCCTCCTTCCTGTCAGGCTCACTTTCTCTCTCCAGATGCTTTTGGAAGGTGCTGCGAAAGATTGCGTCCTGCTGTTCCCATTGGTAGTCTTTGATCACGTGATTCTGTCCCAAGCCTATCACACTGCCATCATCAATCTTCATCAAGGCCTCCAAAGGGCTTTTAAAAGTGCTTCCTGGATCATGAACACCAAGGGAGGGGGAGAGAGACCCAGAAGAAGCAGAATCCATTGAGATCTACGAAAACTCTTGGGGGAGGGGTAACCCTTCCTCTTTCATGTAGGGTCATACCATCATGGAGGTGAGAGACTTGAGTCCATTCTCCTCCTTTGGGTGGAAGCACCTCTCCCAGGCCTTTGACCTAGCATAAGGCCCAGGTCCATGGCCAGGAGCCAGCTCCTTTTACAAAAGCAATGGTGGCTGCTTTCTGCCTCACCTATCCCTGGGGAAAGGTCCTAAACCCCAGGCTGCCTCCCTCTGTGCTCGTCTCTCTGATCAGCTGCTCTAGCCCTGTATAGCTGGTATTGGATAGGGATCACGTGGGCTCAGACAGCCAGGCTGGAGCCTGGCACTGCTTTTGGTAAGAATAAAGGTGGAGGAGAGGAAAGGCCACGAAGACCAGGCAGTGAGCAAGAGGAAGAATTCAAAGCTCCATGGGGTAGGGATCGTATCTGCAAGTGTGTGCGCCGTACCCCACTACCATAGAGCCTTGGTCACGGGTGGGGCCTTTGGGCACCACTGTAATATACATAATAATCATTAATACAGGTGATGCGTTACTAATGCAGCTGGGGTACTAACAGCTGAGTAAGCAGCGAGTCCCACCCCAGGATCAGAGATGAGCCACAGGCAAGGGGCAGGGTGGAGCCAGTGGGCATTTTACTGTAAGTTTTGATCTTTATGTTGCTATCCAGCCACTCACACTGAGAGAAACACAAACACACAGAGACAGACACATACAAGCACCCAAAGAGAGAGAGAAATATGCAGAGAGGCACAACCATTATTATTTAACCAGACTTGAGTAAATTCCCACTTCCCCACCAAAAACAAAGGGCCCGAGAGAAGGGGCCTGACCTGTCAGAGGTTTGGGCGACCTGACCTTCAGCAGCAGCACTGGGGGACTAAGCTTAGTTTCAACTCTGTTTGCAGACATAGGTGATTCCTGCAACGGAAGAGACAGTCACCCTGAGCACTGGCACTTCCAGGAGCTGCTCTGTGGCCTATGCTGCCTCGTGCTACCAACAACGAAGTTGTCACAGCTGAACACCTGCAGAATTGTTCCCCTGGGAATTAAACCTTCCTCCCAGGAAGGATTTGCAGCGTTCCCCTCCCAGCATGCTGCTCCCACTGTCACTGTCTCCACTACGTAGGCCATGCCCCAAGGGCCTGAGGGAGCCAGAGCTTCCATCAGAAGGGAAACATGCACAGCCCCATGGGATCTTGCTTGCATTAGCACTCTACCCTCAGCTCTTCCTCAGATGCCCCATCACCCAGTGCTCCATCACCCTACCCTTTAGGGTACCCTAACTGCCATTAGGGATCCCTCCCCAAAGGACCCTGGATACAGTATGGTCGTGGGAACTGTATGTGATGTCTTCAGGCTCCAGTGAGAGTGGATCCGAGGTGAGGGATACTCAGGTTGCTGCTGAGTACAAGAACCAATGTGGGCTTCAAGGGACCTGTGATGGGGTAGAATCCCCTCTGCTTGGTGGGAATGGGGAATCGGACACTCGCCACAAGCAGGAGGCCAGCATCAGCTTCCTGCCCTCAGCACTGGTCCTTGCACAGAGACGTGGCTAGGTACCTGCATGGGGATTAGTGAGACTGAGGACCTAGGTGTATGCAAGGGCAAAGGGGAGTTCTTGACATGAGTACTTGGAGCAGTAGAGAAGGGAATGTTAGGTGTTCATTTGCCTTGGGTCTGAGTCACTGGGGGCAGGGAGCTGGCCTGTCAGTGCTGAAGAGCAACTCCTGTTAAATGGCAAGGCCAGCTTCTGCTGATCTCAGGTCTGGAGGGGACTAGCCCAGGTGAACACTGGAATGGATCTATTGCATGCTTAGAATAAAGAGTGTGGCCCAGATTCCTGGTGCTCTTCCCCAAAAGGTGGGATGCAGGGGGTTCAAAGTGCAGCCACCAACTCAACATCTATAATTTTCCTGGAAAGCATGGTAAGTTCTCACTCAGGCCTTGGTTACCATTTCTGCAGAGCCCTCTCCCGGCAGTTCCAGACTTTTCTGCCAAGGAAAATGAAAGAGGCTGTGGTTAGTTCATACAAGCTGACCATAGTAATCCAGAGCATCCCCTTCTCCACCTGAGCAAGTGGGACTCTGACACACAGCTAGGTCTTCTCTTTGGCACGGGACTGAAAAATGAAGCCAATTCAAAGAAGCCCAGACTGGAGGATCAGCTTCCCTGACTCACACCTGGAGATACCTCACCCAATTCTCAGTTACACTAAGGCTCTTTTTGGCCATTCTGCCAATATGAAGGGCATTTCGGGGGGTAGAAATGGCTGCCTGAGAAACCACCCTGCACTGGATGCCTCCCCAGTTGGGAGCAATGCTTATGGGGAGGGGAGCACATTGAATTCTGGCCTCTGATCTCGAGGAACCTCCTTGGAAAACTTGTCCTGTGGGTGAAAATAGTGGCCCAACAATACGACGGGTTTGTGAAATGTGGGTTGGGTGACAATGTCCCCACTTTCTTCCCCATCAGTGTGCTGACAAACCCGCTCAGCCTGGTGGAGCTGTGAGAACGAGGGCTATGGAAAGAGATGGAGGTGAAAGGGCAAGACAGAAGATATCTCGGTAGGAAAGAAAAACATTTTGTACCGTCGACGCCTGGCTGAACCTCCTCTCTCTGAAAGATGACGCTACTGCAGCTGCCTGGGCATGGTCTGTCTCCTTCAGCCAGGAATCCTTAGGCAATCGGTAGATCTCCAGCCAAGCCTCTGTGCTGCCTGCATTGGGAAACTGCATTGAGCAATTGGAAAGGAGGAGAAAAGGTCTCTCAGGCAAGAGGACGCTGCTGTTATGTACCCTCAAGAATGGGATTAGGGTTCCCTTTCAAATGTAGGATCCCCCAGCTCATATCCGCACAAAGCTGCATGTTGGGGATGCTGATCTAGGGGCTGGAGCTATACTCACTGGGTCATGTTGCAAAGTGGTCTCCTATTGGCTGCCAGTGGGGTGTCACATGTCCTGCTTTTCTAGCCCTCAAGGTTCCAATAGAGCCCCTTTGTGGGGCACAAAGACCCTGCTGGGGCAGAAGAGGGCATTCACGTGGCCCTCACTGCTCTGAGACTAGAATTGTGATGAGGAAACCCCTCTGCTTTGGCGAGGGTTGTTTGCTGCAGCAGGTTCAGGAAGAGCCTCTCTGTGCAGTTTTCCAGCCTGTGTCAGAGCAGAGAACCTCTCTGTATACAGGCCCATATGCTCCCAGTATAAATGTGAGGTCTGGGGATAGGGTTGAGGAACTGGGGTTGGTGATTAGAGCAGGAAGAGGGAGTCTGCTTTGCTTTGAATGGCCTGTCTGGCAGACCCAGAGGTACCACTGACCATCCCCAGAGTGAGCTGCCTTCCAGGATTAGCTGGCCGCAAGGGCTGGGTCCCTGCTGGGCCTTTGGCAGGTGAAAGGGAGGAGCAGTGTCAGCTCTCCTTGGCTGGAGGGACATGTTGGGGTGACTGAGGATAGCACTGGGAAATCCCAGAGGACCCTCCCTAGACTGGTAAATTTTACAAAGCTCCATGAGCTGCAGGCCCCACCCATTGAAGCAGGACAGCCAGCATCTGATACACTTCCTGGATCCCAACAGGGACTTGCCTTGCAGCAGGATGCCTGCATAATCGCCCCTCTGGGAGAGCTCCACCTCCACACAGGTGTTTCTCTTGCTGATCTCTTCCTGCCAAAGAAAGGCATGCCAGCATCAGAAAAGGCTGGGGCTGCTGAAAAGGGACAGTGATGCTTGCTGTGGTGTGCCCTTATTGCTAATGGACCTGGGAATTTGACTGAAAAGAGGCAGGCTCCCCGGGAACAGGTCTGGGAAGAACGTTCCATGCGCAGAGGGTTGGTGTAGGAGCAGGAGGGGAGAAGAAGATGCCCTTGTTCTTGGGGCTTTGCTCCTGCACCTCACAGTGCTCCAGGATTCTCAGGTAGGGCTGGGGGCCAGAGGTGCCTTTTTCTGTGTGCATTGGGCTAAGCTGCTGTGTCCATTTCCTTCAGCTCCACACCTCATCAGTCAGGCCTCCACTGGCTTAGTGCAGCGGGCTCTGCATTGGACTACCCTTGAAAGCCACCCATGAGCACCAGCAGGTGCAGAATGTAGCTTCCGCAGGGGGAGGAGCGTGGAGAAAGGCAAGAAGGAAGCAGTGGCATGGGCAAAGCAAAGGTGATTAAGGCAGAGAGAGCTGAGAGCACAGACTGGCAGGGGATAGACAGGACAGGGCCTTGAAGACTGGGACAGGAATCTCTACAGCCACCTATGGTTTTGGCCCTCAGTGGAGAGTCTTCAGCCCTGAGAGGCTCTTCCCAAAGCCTGAGCAAAGGCTCGTTCCCCTGGCCTTTGGCCCTGGGGCGTCCAGGATGTCTGTGATCCATGTAAGGCTGGCCTTGGGCAGTGGGGGTGTTTGCAGAGAGCATGCCTGCAGAGTCCGTGTGCCTGTTGCCCAGCCTGAGGGATTCTCTGAAGCCAGGGATGGCAACAATGGGACATCCTGCTGCCCTGTGGGGTTTGTCACAAAGGAGGTGTGCAGCACACAGAGGGGGAGGGGGGCCAGGAACCTGCCAGGTGGCCAGAGTCTCCAAAGTCTTGACATGCAGCTATAGCCCGAGGCCCAGCCCCCTGCGAGCGTCTTGGGAGGGCCGAGAAGCTTTTCAACAAGCTAAAGAGGGGAAACAAGTACAAATTGTGCCCCATCCTAGAGCTTACCCCACCCTCCAGCCCAGCCACCCCTCTGCCTGAGCCCCTCCAGCCGAGAGCCTCCTCACCCCACCCCCTGCCTGAGCCCCCCAGCTCCCCCACCCCTTGGCCCAAGCTCCCTCAGCCCAGAGCCCCTCTGCCTGAGCTCCTTCAGCCCACAGCCCCCCCACCCCTGTGCCTGAGTCGCTCTGTCCCAGTCCATCAGAGTCAGACTCCACATTATTTGAAGACAGGCTTCTTTAGTGTTGAGCTAATTTGTTGCTGAATGCTGATGCACCCCTGGGATTTTGACATCTCAGAGGAGATTCTGGGCATAACCTGGGGTCTGTACCAGGGATAATGTGGGTTCAAAGGGGATTACAGATGAGTTATGCACCACTGACCCAGTTACCAGGACCTCAGATTTCCATTCCAACTGCTGCCCTTAGCTGCATGGTTCCTGAGTGCTATTAGTAACCATGATTATTTATTACACAGAGACTTTTGCCTCAGTGCCCATGGCGCACACAGAGGACTTACCACTTCGTTTAGGACTTTAATGAACAGCAGGCTGTCTTTGTAAAAATAAAAGAGATGGGCAAGTCCTGGAAGAGAAAAACAGAGGCAAGAAGTGGGTGGGAAGAGAGTGAGGGGTGCAGCTCAGCTCCTTTGGAGGGTGCAGTAACAGCACTAGGACTAGGTGCCTTCTGTGGCTCTCAGAAGACTTGGCGACAGCTTGCTGTCTAGTGACACACAAAGCAGTGCTGATGGCCCCAGCCAGAGGGAATACCCATGCTGCAACGGGAGTGTGCTCCCCAGCCTGGGCAGACAGACTTATGCTAGCTCCATTTCAGCTACCATGCTAAAAGTAGCAGTGTGGACGTTGTGGCATAGATGGCAATTGGCAACTCGGCCAAGTCCAAGCCTACCTGACCCCCTGGCTCTGAGCTTGGGTGGCTAGTCTGAGCTGCTACTTTTGCTGCCTCATCCACACTGCTATTTTTACAGTGCTAGCTTGAGCCCCACTAGCATGAGGTCTGTCTGCTTACTGGGAGGCTTGCTGCTAGCTGCAGTGTAGACATAAGCAGAGAGACCTGCATCCAGCCCTTCTCCCCAAGGAAACAGCTTCAAATGGGAAAGGGGGAGGTGGGTGGGAGCCCCAGGCACTTTCATGAACTTTTCAGCTATTGGAGTCTGTGCAGCGATGCTCAGAACTTGGAAAGCATCTATGCATCTGTCTTGCTAGGGGTGTTACTCCAGCACCTAGGACATGGGATTTCACACGTCCTCCCCTCCACACACACCCTGGGGTGGCCACATTAGCCAAGTCCAGCATGGAGATGGCCTGTGCTCCAAGGGGATTTGCTCAGATCCAACTTTCTTCTCTCTAATGGAAAGAGAACTAAAGCCAACTCCATTAGTGTTGGACTCAACCAGAAGCCAATGGACCCTTCTGGGACTGCTGCATACACTAGTATCATGGTAAGGTCACTGGACTCAATATGGAGCTGATATCTTTTCTCCTCATCCTAACCTCCACACTGCAGCACACTGACTGTCCCTGAAGTGGAAGGGCTGGATGAAAGCCTCCGCCTTGAAGCCCAGCAACATTACTCCTTGACTGATGCAGGGTATTGCTACAGAATGTGAGAGGTGCTGAGTGTGCTGCTTCCCCCATGTGACCAACCTCTGTAGCGCCACAGGGAGGGCACTAGCCATGGGGCCACCCCCACTCTGAAGTCTGTTGACTAGTCCCCATTATTTGCAGGACCCTCTCAGAAATGTGTTACTCATGCTTACTTCCATCCTGCCTTAGCTCTTTTCTACTGAGTAGATGCCACTTCCCCCACCACCTCCATTCTATCATGATGCAAAGTTGTCCTCAAAGTTCTCCCCACGTGGGACTTGAAGACGATCATGGAGCACCTACCCATCTCATCCACAGTAACGAGAAGGTGGGTCTCATTGCCAAGGTTGGAGGTACGGATGGCGCAAATCTCTAGTTTGGCTGACTCCCAAGCACAGACCCACTTACAGCTGGGCATGTTGAAAACTGCAAGCCCTGTGGAGAGCCCAACAAAGACATGCTGTCCAGAGGCTGCAAGGCAGTTGGCTCTTCCCATCACCTGCAGAGATGAAAAACAAAGCTGAAGAGAACATGACCCTGCCCTGCCACCCCCTGACAGGGGGATTGATCAGCTACACCAGCCATTTGCCCACGAAATCCCATGATCTTCACAAGGGCATGAAGTCTAGCTCCAATCTCAGAAAGATTCCACCAATATCAAGGGTGAGGAACATCTTCAAGGGAAGCTTGCCCTGTCACCACCAATGCTAGGGACAAACAGAAGCCTTAAATCTCCAGGCACTGTTCAGCAGCACTAGAGCTTCCCCACACTCCGCTACCCCCTCAGGGAGAGCGAAGCAAGTGCAGACATTCTCCTCAGGAAACCCACACAGTCCCTGGGCACCATGCAGCTGCATTCAGTGTTGCTCTGCACCATTTCTAAAGTATTATTTTTAAAACGCAGTTGAGTTTGTCCATATGATAGCAACAGACTCATCAACTTCTACAGAATAAGCAGGGGCTAGGGTCAGTCTGGCGCAGAGAAGCAAAGGGTGAGCCTGACATGATTTAATACCACCTCGCCTCTTTCAGGAAGGTGTGATGGGCTCTGAAATGGGCCATGTCCTGTACTTGTCAGATGAGCAAGCTTAGAGCTGTAGCCTTGTGGAATGAAACTGAAAGCGAGGGAAATGCTAATGGAGTCTCGGGAATTTAAATGGGCAGAGGGGTGACAATGGAAGAAGAAAGCAAAAGGAACTGAACTGACACTGCCTCAACAAACTGTTGCAATGACAGGTGGCAGCTGTGCTATGAAGGGTCTCGGTACCTGGAATTCAGCTGTGGGCAGGTACAACGTGGGCTGGACCTTCAGTGTCTGTGCCTCTCCAAGTGCCTCCTTTTTCTCAATGATTTCCCATGCCTGCTCGAATACTAGGGTCACCAATTTATTGATCATCCGGAAAGGCTGAGGCAGTGAATCAAAGATTTGATCGGGATCATGCAGGAAGAAATTTTCTTCCTCATCCTTCTTAATCCAGTCATTTTCAGAAGGTGGAGGGATCTCCAGGGGATGTTTCCGGATATATACTGGCATCTTTCTGTCTTCCCTGGTGTGATGACAACACAGGTGCCCTACACAGTAATCACAGTAGATGGAGAGATCCAGGAAATCCTACAGTAAATAGATCCTTGAGATAATGGGAGGAAGCAGATGATAATACTTAGGAACTAGCTATAACAAAGAAGGAAGCTTCCTATCTTTATATGGAGAAATGACTATATCTATCTTGTAGGACTCACTTCTGCTTTCCTCATTGTCTTCCCATGGTCTCCTCTACAACTCAGTGCTGTGCCATATGAATACCATCAACGTGGATATATGCAGGTTAAGTACACAGGCGATTAGACATCTAAAATGCACAGCTAGTTATACAAGTTTTAGGTGTGGTGTTACAGATCTGTTAGGATACAAGTAGACTGGTTTTTGCCTGTCTCCCTGCTGACCCAGCCTGGAGAAAGTCAAAGATATGATTTGTTTCAAAGGAAAACTTTTCAAACTGCTTAAAACATGTTTCTTCGCACTAGTCAAAGGCCTGTGTCAATGTGAACTAAGCTTATGGCAAGTTAGAAGCTCTTAAATTAACCGACAGGGCCTGTAACTTCCTAGATGTTTGTACAGTGCCTAGCACAATGAAGCTCCAGACCTGACGGGTGGCCTTGGTACTTTACCACAATGATCAGAGCACAGAAATATTATCTAAAAACACTTGGAAAACAAAACATTTCCTACTGACACAACTCAGAAAGGGCCAAATGAAACTGTACCAAAATTTCCCCTTTGGGCTGAAAACAAGTGCAAAAAAAATCCAACACAAAAGAGTCCTTGTCCTGCAAAGTTACAGGGAACTGTACACAGATGCTGCAAATGGAAGAGTTTCCTCCCCCTAAACTGAAGGCTGCTAACACAGTACTATGTGATCATAATACATGGACTTTAATCAAACACAAATACCTTGGGCATGCTCGTGTTTTCTTCTATGGCCTTGTCTTCACTGCTAAAGCAAGTGTTTTTCCTTCAGTATAATTAATGTGCATGAACTATCTATCCCAAGGTAAAAACACAGTGAAGACAAGGCCCTTTAGTTTTAACACAAGGCACACTAGATGAGATATAGTGCTGACCTCAGTGAGTTTACCTCACAGCAAAACTGAAGTGCCTAATCTTCACTGTGTTTTTTACCTCAGGACAGCTCATGGATGTTCATACCCCAAGGTAAAAAAATGCACCTTTTTAGCAGTGAAGACAAGGCCTAAGAACTGTTTGTTTTTAATAAATGAGCACAGACCCAGTTGAGCTCGGATGTGCTTTGCTGCTACCTTAGCCAAACCCCCACAGGCTGAGAGCCCACGCCCTAAGTTATACAAGCTTTCCCACTCTGCCGCAGTCAGTGACGATGCGGAGGAGCTCTAAAATGTCCACAGCTAAACAAGTGCTGTGTAGGTTTATTTGGCTCAGGACTGCAGACCTTCTTGACTCAACCACTCATACAGAGAAAGTGGGGTGAGCGGGCAGTGTGTGCGAGCTGGCAACGGCAGGGTTGCCATTTACCAGCCCACAAACAAGCCTGGGAGCAGACAGTAGGCCCTAGACAAAACAACTAGAGCTGCTTGGGTACAAAGCCGGATCCATGATGCCTTCTACAAGGAAGGGCATGTCCAGGGATAGAGAGTGGGGGAAATAGATAAATGAGAGGCAGGCTTTGATGTGACCCTGAAGACCAGGTGATTCTGGGGTAAGTGCTGAGTCTTAGGGCAAGGTTTAATTTTCAAAGCTGGGAGACCCAGCCCCTGGATTTTCAGGGGGTCTCCTGGAATTAATTCTCCCTGTTCATGGGGATGGGTTGTTGCTGAGGGGATCCCCACTCCTGGGGAGGGTGTTGCTGAGGGGATCCCCATTCCCAGGTTAGGGGATAACCATTCCCTGGGAGGTGCTGCTGGGGGGGGGGGGGTCCCCATTCCCGGGAAGGGGGGGGGAGGCTTGCTGAGGACACATCCCCGTGATTAGTCCCCTCCCCCGCCCTCACCTCTCATCCACCGGTGCTGGGTTGCTATGGTAACTGCGGCGCTAGGTCCGGGTGGAGACCAGGCCCCAAGGCGGAGGGTTCCGGGCCCAGCTCCACGGGGCGGAGCCTGTCTGTGTGTCCCGGGCGGCGGCTGAGGGGGTTTCCCTTCCTTCCGCCCCGCGGCAGCATGGAGGCGTTTGTGAACTTCACCAACCAGACCCAGGGCCGGGACCGGCTCTTCCGGTGAGCGGAGCCGGGGGCTCGGGCTGAACTTGGCCCCTGCCGCGGCCGCGGGCTGTCGGCAGCTCTGCCTGGTCCCGCCTGCAGCCCCGAGCCGGGCGGGCGCTTTACCCGAGCCTCCCTTGACAGCGCGGGCAGCGGGGATTTCTCTGCGGTGCTGGGAGCCACGGCCGGGGCCTCCGCGCAGCCAGCCCTGACCCGGCGCCTGACCTCGGCGCCCCAGCGCGGTGCCGGGGGGCTGTGGGGTGCGGGGCTCAGTATGGGGCACGCTCCCCCCACTCAGTGCTGACCCCAGCGCGGTGCCGGGGGGCTGTGGGGTGCGGGGTATGGGGCACGCTCCCCCCACTCAGTGCTGACCCCAGCGCGGTGCCGGGGGGGCTGTGGGGTGCGGGGTATGGGGCACGCTCCCCCCACTCAGTGCTGACCCCAGCGCGGTGCCGGGGGGGCTGTGGGGTGCGGGGTATGGGGCACGCTCCCCCCACTCAGTGCTGACCCCAGCGCGGTGCCGGGGGGGCTGTGGGGTGCGGGGTATGGGGCACGCTCCCCCCAGTCAGCGCTGACCCCAGCACGGTGCCGGGGGGGGTGTGGGGTATGGGGCACGCTCCCCCCACTCAGTGCTGACCCCAGCGCGGTGCCGGGGGGGCTGTGGGGTGCGGGGTATGGGGCACGCTCCCCCCAGTCAGCGCTGACCCCAGCGCGATGCCAGGGGGGGCTGTGGGGTGCGGGGTATGGGGCACGCTCCCCCCAGTCAGCGCTGACCCCAGCGCGGTGCCAGGGGGGGCTGTGGGGTGCGGGGTATGGGGCACGCTCCCCCCAGTCAGCGCTGACCCCAGCACGGTGCCAGGGGGGGCTGTGGGGTGTGGGGTATGGGGCACGCTCCCCCCACTCAGTGCTGACCCCAGCGCGGTGCCGGGGGGGCTGTGGGGTGCGGGGTATGGGGCACGCTCCCCCCAGTCAGCGCTGACCCCAGCGCGATGCCAGGGGGGGCTGTGGGGTGCGGGGTATGGGGCACGCTCCCCCCAGTCAGCGCTGACCCCAGCGCGGTGCCAGGGGGGGCTGTGGGGTGCGGGGTATGGGGCACGCTCCCCCCACTCAGTGCTGACCCCAGCGCGGTGCCAGGGGGGGCTGTGGGGTGCGGGGTATGGGGCACGCTCCCCCCACTCAGTGCTGACCCCAGCGCGGTGCCAGGGGGGGCTGTGGGGTGCGGGGTATGGGGCACGCTCCCCCCAGTCAGCGCTGACCCCAGCGTGGTGCTGGGGAGCTGTGTGGGGGCTCAGTATGCGGCACGCTCCCCCAGTCAGTGCTGACCCCAGCGCGGTGCCAGGGGGCGCTGTGGGGTGCGGGGCTCAGTATGGGGCATGATCTCCCAGTCAGTGCTGACCTCAGCGCAGTGCTGGGGTGCTGTGTGGGGGCTCAGTAGGGGGCATGCTTCCCCAGTCAGTGCTGACCCAATACCCCAGTATAGTGCTGGGGTGCTGTGCTGCAGGGAGCTACCAGCCTTTGGATGAAAAGTAAAAGTCAGGTCCTTGCTGCCTGTGGCTATTACTCACCTTTGGGTACTTTCCCCAGGTGAGGGGGTGTTTGCTCCAATGGCCTGCCATCATCCATCTCCAGTTACTTGACTGTTGTTCTCTAAACTCCGCCCAGTTTCAATTCAGTTCCTTTACTCAGTTGTCTTTCTCCTTTGTAAGCTACCAGATTCAGTTGGAGGCATTGATTTTTACTTCCAATTCCAAATCGTGCAATGTTAGTGTGTGCTCGTACAGCTCCTCTGTTCCACCCCAGAGTTGGCTGGGTTTCAGCAGTGGATTAGGTGATTTATGAAGCTTACCCCTTCTATGGGATCTCTCCATATTCTACCTACTGCAGAGGATATCTATTGCTGCTTAATGATTGCTGGGTCCACAATGCAAATAACAGACTCTTGGGGGGAAAAAAAATTATACTGATCTGTATCTTGTTCCATCAGGGAAACTGGCTTCGTCCCTTCATAGACCCAGAGCCTTGCTGCAAGCTAGCATTTTTGCACTATTTGCCAGTGGATATTTCAGGCAGTATTCCTTTACCTTGCCACTGAATGTGCCCAACAAAACCCTTTATTGGCTGCTTACTGTTCAGCTGCATGGTCTGCCATTGTCATGTTCACACTGCATTTGCATTGCTTCTCACACTGCATGTCGTAAAGTGCTGACCCTAACAAGTACTATCATGTGATTTTTATACCTTGGGGTGCTGTCGCATGGGTATGGTCCATGGGGAGTCCCTAACTTGGGAGGAAATTGTTCCTTTCTCTTCTCTCTTCCCCCCACCCCCCATGAATGGTCCTTGTGTCTCCTGTGAACCATTTTCCTCATTTTTTCCATTCCAGAGCCATTCAACACACATGCATGTTGCTTAGCTATTTATTAAAGCATAAGGCTGACAAAGAGACGGTGATAATGAAGCTCAAGGAGTTGGAATCTAGCATGCGCTCTGGCCGCAAATGTAAGTACCCATATCCAGAGGGATGGTCCCTCTTCATATTGCTTATTCCAGCTAAGCAGATGCCAGTTGTGCCGGCTCTTAAGTAGTTAACTTACCATGCAGCCTTGGATCATAGGACCTCATTTTCCATACTCATGGAATAGTAGATACACCCTTCCCTCACCAGAATTGCCCTCACTTTACTACCTGCTGTGTTGTATGCTTAGCATTGCTCAAAATACACATGGCAGAGCCAATGCTGTGAAGTAAGTGAAAGCCATCTTGTTGTAATCCATGCTGTGAACTGAAATATATGACCCCTGTGGGCAGGGAATTAGCTGTAACATAATTCCCCTAAAAATGTGCCACTGAGGAAAGATGTTGTTCTGGGTTGGTCAGATTGTGAATCATTAGCCCTCAAGAATAATTTAGAAAGGGTGTAGCTCAGGGGTGCGATGGGTTTGGTACACTAGCACCGTCCTTCCAAGAAGCTGGGTTACATCCTCTTCAGGTTACAGCAAAGTGTCTGTCTGTTTCACTCTCTCACTTACACCGTAGAACTTAGCATGATCAGTAGTACCCGTTCAGAAGAAACCCCAGAATGCGACTGGAGTAGTGGAGGGTGTTCTAGGTCACAACAGACAGGCGGGCATTGGCAGAGCTGTGTGGATGTCCCAGGACTGGAATGGCAGGGGATGCTGCCAGCGAGTATTGAGGTGCATCAACCAAACTATATGGGGGAAGCTTGCATTGTATCTGTCTACTATACATGGCTCTACTATTGTCAGCCTCTTGCTTCTGCAAATACAAAGTTGCCCTCAAATGAAAAGACAATATTTAAATATACAAGGCCCCAAAGATCAATTAGTTGTTGAAAAGCGGAACTGGATGGTAGCCTACAGGGAGTGAGCCATGCTAACTTCTCTGGGTTCTCTTGCAGTGTTCAGACTGGGCAACATGGTGCATGCCATGGTAGCAGCCAGGAGAACTACTCGGCTACCAGACCTGATGCCCCGTCTCTGCCTGACAGCCTCCAACCTCAGCCGTGTCCTGTATTTCATCTGTGACACAGTCCTGTGGGTGAAGAGTGCTGGACTCGTCCCTGACATTGACAAGCAGAAGTGGCGGAATTGGGCTACCAAATACTATTACTATTCACTGCTGATGAATTTGACCAGGGATTTGTATGAGATCTCCTGGCAGATGGAACAGGAGGCTCAAAGGAAGAAAGCAAGGAAGGAGAATTCCTCTCAATCTGACAAACAAGATCAGGACCTGTTCAGTTTCCATGCAGATGGGTTGCAGCCCTTTCTCCTCCTGCTGTACCACACACTGAGGAAACACCCTCCCTTGTTGCTAGACACAGTGAAGAACCTTTGTGATCTCTCTAGTCCTTTGGACCAGCTGGGAATCTACAAAACCAACCCAGGAGTTATTGGGCTCTGTGGCCTCCTCTCATCCCTGGTGGGGATCCTCACAGTAGCAAGTCCACATATGAAGTTGAAGCACTGATCTAAGAGCATCGCATATGGTGAGCTGGCAGATTTGCTTCTCTGACTGTTTTCACTCCAGGATGGTATTTTAAAAATGAACACTTTTGACAATCGCTCTTCATATTTTTTTTTTTTTTTTTTTTTTTTCCTCTGGAGGAGTCAGCTTTACTTCCTCCTCCTTCCTGATATCCTCTCAGGTAAGGAGCTGCAGTGACATACTACATGATGGAGGAGAATGGTGAAGAGGCTGAGTAAGGACTGAGCAAAACATCCCTCAAGAATATTGTGAACCATGGAAATCAAGACTTTACAAATTGCTGCTAGTTAAGGACATGTTGCTGTCTCCTGTATTTGAATAGAGATGTGGAATAGCTGCATAGGCAACTAAAATTGTATAAAAAGCCATAAGGATTAGTGCTGACACCGGAAAGGCAGAATCCCCCAATGGGGGTTCATACAATCATTTGTCTTTTTTGAATACATTCAAGCATGTTGGTGCCAGAAAGGCTTTGGAATGGTAGTTCAAATGGCCTGGATTAAAACATGAATTCTGTGAGGGGACTGGATGATGTCAGGGGACTGTTAATTGGATATATGGAGCTTTTCATCTCTAGGCAGTGGTTCAAATCTAGCCCAGGCTGATAGTAACTGAAGAGTGCTCCAGTTTGGTGATATAGTGGCCACCATTGAATATGTATTAGTGGGACTGGATCCAGTTCTTAGTGAATAGATGTCTATATCCCAGAAACCACCACTCCATCTGCCCTCCTTGTTGACAATACAAGGCCAAGGATTGCTTGGGCCATGGAATCTGAATTCCTCTCTAGAAGGGTCCTTCCAGGTCATGGTTAGGTACGCTCTCTTTTTCCAATGTATGTGGCTAGCTTACTTCAGTGCTGCTCATGCTGGGGATAAGCAAAGGATTTCAGTCTCCATGATTGCTGATCTGGCACCATTCATTAGCACTAGCCTTCCGCCAAATACACACACCAAACCCTTGTAATCCCAGAAGGGTGATAATTTCTGTACTCTCTGAAGCAGCTTTTAAACTGATATCGCTTTAGTTTTGCTGAAAGTTTTCAAATATCAATTTTAAATCCTTATGCTATTGAGAGAAACCTGCCCCAGGGCTGCTGGTGAGTGAGCTGGAATGACACTGCCAGGGGATGTTGTCAGAAAAGGGAACTTACACTCTTGGACTGGGATGGGCTTGCTGATGCCGAAATCCTTTGATAAGCACCTGCAAGAAGAGAATCCTTTTGTCTGACCCTCTCTAGAGTCCACCCCATCATGGCCACCTGCTTGGATAAGGACAAGTGATTTTTCTCATATGTCTGTTCGTGTGGGTTCTACCACTCTAATGTCCGTTTCATTCTCCCAGTCATCTAGGTGGAATGTTGCTTTGAATTATTACAAAGGTTCTGGGAGAAAATGCTGTCTAGTTTTCTAATGTGTATGTTGTGCATTGTTTGACATCCTTTTGGGTGAGGGGGACTGACTTTACAGAAATCCCCGTTTCATTAGCATCTGTGGCTCAGCTCCTGTAGAATCTACTTGTGATTCAAGAGCCAAAATGATCCCTTCTCTTGGTCTGATCCTGTTGTGTGATCTCTGCTCCCCACCAATGCAGAGACTTCACTCCTCCCTGCAGCTGGGAGGGCAGGCTGGCGAGTTTACAACCTTTCCCAGCAGTTTTCTGGTACGGAGGGACTGTGGAAGGGCCAGCCTAGTCAGGCTGTCTCACCTGGAGTCAGTGTAAGAGTGAAAAAACTCTCCTGTGCAAAAAAGGGGGATAAGTGAGAAAAGGTTTTTGGGCTGGCTTGCCTCCTCAAAGCCTTTCCCCACCAGGGGCTGACCTGTAACACCACCCCCTGGTTCTGACAAGGATGCTCAGGCTTCCAGGCTCACTGCTGTGGGATTCCAACAGGCCTGTCTTAGTCCTCTCCTTAGGCAGGTCACTGGATTTTAGAAGCTAATACTTGTGGTTCCCCCTGCAAACAGGAAGCTATGGGTTTAATGTATTTAATTTAGCTTAATATAACGAAAGCTGGAGAATTAACCAAAAGGAGAGAATTCTTTAGGTCAGCCTCCTCCAGGCTTCTGGTATAAGGGCTACTGCTGCTATACATTGTCTAGGAAACACAACTAATAAACTGAAGCGAGTTTGAATCTGTGTCTGTTTCAGGGTTATGTGCAGAGGAGGTGGCTGAAGGTTGAATCAGCAGAGATGTGCTGCCTATGCGTGCAGCTGGATTACAGACCTTTCCTCTTAGGAGCACTGGGAAAGGGAAGGTCAGCCACACTCCTCAGGATTGAAATGAGCATGATTTCATTTGGAAAGGAGTTCGGGGAGCAAATATGCCTCCAGGTGCTTGACATCTTGGATAACGAAATGCACCAAGGCAAATTCTGTGAGATGGTCTATGTGAAATTGAAATAGATCTGACCTACTGCAACTGAGCAGGTCCTGAGGGCTGAAGGCCTTCTGTCCAACACAGGCAGCACTACTGTCATCAACATTTGCGTAGTATCTTCTGTGTATACGCTGCCCTTCGCCCAGAAGGGTCCCAGAGTTCTAGGGTGAACTGCAGCAGCTGTTTAATAACACACAACCGTTTAGAACCAGGAATCAAGAATAACTTTGCCACTTGCAATGGGAGATGGGGAAGAGTGTAATAATTAAAACTGGGCCTTAAGTGGGCCCTGGCTGCTAACACAAGGAGTGTCGCACAGCTTGAAAATGGCACCTCCAGCAGCATGGTGCCCTTGAACAAAATGCAAGAAATTGAGTTCAGCGCTGATTTAGAAAGAGAGTTTCCTCCACTACTGAATCACCAGCAGCTAGGTGATCCTTGAGAAATTTTACAATATCCATAATCCCGGTGTCTCCTAAGATCTGGCCCAACCCTTTTCCCCCTGCACTATTACTGGGTGTGTAGCAGACTTGTAGATGCTAAGCTCCTAAAGGCTCCAGGTCTCTGATCCTAGTTGGTTATGTGAGCTTTAGCTGTTGTCTGCAGAAGTAGAGATGTTTCCTGTGCCATGGACAGAGCATGCCTGGCTAGCTGGAGAGGGGCAGTTGTCTGAGAACAGATAGGTGGATGGAGATGTTTTGATGAGGCTTTTGTGCTGCAGCAGGGCTGGGATGGACAGGGGGCCAGGATAGTGCTGGGGTGGCCTTTTCCCTGCACTAGGGCTGAGAGGGATATGAAATGAAGACATTTAGCAGGGCAGAGGTTGTGTTGTGTCTTAATTCCCAGCTAAGGCCAACAGGGAGGGAGGCTCATCCACACGCTTCCCCATCCTGTTCAGGTCCAGTTGTTTTTACTTAAGGCTAGCAAGATCCAGCAGGAAGTCCATTGCCAAATACATGCGCTGCAGCTCTGGAGCAGCTGCTGTCCTTTGCCCTGCTGTCTGGAGAGCAGTGACTCATCACAGGGATGGCCTGGAAAGTTTACACAGGGTTATGCTGCCTTTCCCTTTTCACCTCCATGGCGTGAGGAGCTCAGCCAGGAAGGTAGAAGTGCCAGCCTCATGCAGCTTGAGGTGTGGGGGTGGGGGGCAGGTTGCTCCCTGTGCTCTCTGCCTTCTTTAATATGGGGAATATGTCTTCCTAAGGCTTAGCCTCTGAGTCCCCCATGCCCCTGTCTGCCTGGGAATATTTTTGCTAGGAACTTGCTCCCCATACCCCCCAAAGCAGGGTGGGAGGGTGAGTGGGTCAGCAGGGACTGTGTGTGTCTGATTCAAACCTCCCTCATTATCCATCTTGAGGGAGGCTGTGAAGCTCTGGGTATTCAAGGACCTGCACTGTCATTCCCCATCTGCTGGGCTGGAGGCATGAAGCACCCACTCAGCAAGTAGAGGGCTTTCTACTGTGGTGGCAAGGTGCTTCCCCTGCCCATCTACTGCTGGCTGTTTCAAGACACCCCAGTATCATGTCTGCAAACAACCAGTGTCTTTCAGCCATTACTGACCCCTGGATTCCTCCCTCCCGTTAAGTACCTCTGGGCTTCTCACCTCACTAGGGCCCTTTGCATTATTTCTCTGTCCTCTGACATTCACCACTCCTTCCAACTCGGTCTCTCTGAATGGTGCTGATGTGACACTTCCAACTGAAGTTAAATAAAGCCAATCATAACTGCAATCTCTGTACTCCCCACTAAACCCCTCTCCCAACTTAATACATCCCTTTTACCTTTCTCCTTTCTAGCCTTTTTTCAGTCCACACAGCAGTGTCTTTGTCCAATGAACTCAAGGAAGATTTTTGTGAGCTACAATCTCAGTCTTAAATATGTGAGCCCTACTGCACCCCATCCATCCACCAACGTTGTCACTCTGCCAGCGAGAGCCATCTGGGCTGGCAAACAAGACTTATTCTTGCTGACTGTCCCAAGGCTGCCTATTGCTCATGGTTCCATTCGAAGTGTTAATGTCAAGGGATTTTTCTCTCCCTGTTTGTTACATTATTTTGATTGGGTTGGGTTAGATGCAGGTCCTGTGACTCAGTTTCTAGGATCTGCAATGAGACTGGGCGGGGGCGTTTTCCAGACTGGTCATGCAATCATCTGTTTTGAATTTGGTATGGCCGAGGGAGCCATTTGTCATGTTACCACAGCAACTTGCAGACTCCTTGGCCCGTGCGGCTGGGAGGTGGGGCTTTGAGGTGGTACTGTCTGGGGTAAGCTGCATCTTTGTCAGAGGATCTGCTCTGGGGATAGCACGGCCAGACACTCTCAGCTCCTGGCACCCTGCTGAGGACAGCGCCTGACTGCTGCTCCGTGAGTACGCAACAGCAGGCATATACCTAGTGTACAGTCTCTCTAATGCTGGGGAGGGAAGGGGCAGGGAACAGCTAGCGAAGTAGTTCTGCTTAATGGTTCTGCATTTAATCAGGCTGGGAAAGAAGGAATCTGTGCTGGAAGTGGCAATAGGGGTTGTCAGAAGGGATGCCCCTGAGGTGGCATTGGGGTTTTGGAGATTGAAATAGGCTCCTTCCTGAGATGGCTTTGGGATGCATTGGCCACAGTGGGTGGAGCATGCGTTGTGCTGTTGCAATGCATTGGACATGGCCTTGAGGTGTCTTGGAATCTGTATCTGAACTAGCACTCGGCTGTGCTCCTGATTAGGTGGAATGTGTCTGCTTTCTGTGTGCTCCAGAGCTGGCACGACGTGAGTGGATTGTGCTCTTTCATTCTTGAGCTCTGCCAATGCTCCTTCATCCTGACCCACCATGGCACCATCTAATATAGCCCTGACCATTATCCTCAGCTTTGCCAGTGTGCCTCAGTCCTGACCTGCTACACCTCTTGCTACTCTTATCCTGGGTTCTTTGTGCAGTTCTGCTAATGCTGCTGCAGTCCACCTCAGTCCTCCACCTCAACCCTGCACAGCTTTACTGCTGCACCTCAATCATGACTCAGCACCCCCGCTATTCATATCCTGAGTCGTCCCCCCCACCCCCCCAAGCTCTTCAATGCACGAGCCCTGGCTCACAGGACTGTTACTCCAATTTTGGACTCTGCAGCTTTGCTGATGCCTCTCAACCTCGTCTTTGAGTCCCTGTGTTGCAGATGCTTTCTTTAGCTGAGGATTGTCATTTGGGACTCTTCTTGGAATCCCCAATTCTGATGCTTAATTGGATAGATGGGTTGCTGTTAAGCAACACTAGGTCTCACCCACCCAAGGCATATGCTGCCTCAGCGTAGCTCTCTGCCCTTGCCAATCTAGGATGCAAAAGGTCATAATGTACCGTATAGCTTGAGACTCCATCAGAGCCATTGGGTTGACTAGAGACTGGTGCTGAGACCATTTCCAGGATTGTTTTCCCAGGGAGCTCCTTGACTAGGCTGTGAACTTTGCTTTGCAGACTGATGTATCATGATGGCAGCAAACAGGAGCCAGAAAATGCAGAATGGAAGTACAAAGGTAAGTGTGGGCAAGAGGTGGAGAGGCAAAGACTGCTGTGTATGAGCAACATCAGACTGGCTTGAGGAGTAGGGGGTTGCTAATGCTGCCAGTGGAGTATTTGATTCAAATATTCTGCTGTATTGTGTTCCGTTGAGCAAGGCTGCATTGTCTGTGCAACAGATCTGTAACTAGAGCAATATATAGTGTCTGCTGGAAGAAAACAATGATGATCTTTAGCAAGATCTGTGGTTTTTAAATGCTTTTTCTTAAAAAAAAATCTAAGAAATTCTCAGACAAAATCTTTGATTCAATCAATATTGTAAATATCAGTTAAATTAAACAATATGGTTAGAAAATTATAGTTATAAAAAACCCCAGCTTCCTCATCCCCCCCAAAAAAAACCCAAAGCCCAAAAAATTAAAGTCTAGAAACTCAGTAGTTCAGAGTCCAGAAGCTACCTTAACTCTGACCCTTTAACTGTCTATATATCAATAATCTCTGTGCCCAGTGACTGACCTTATCCACTTTTGCAGTATGGACCACAAACCTGCTACCATGCTGAGAATACAGTACAAATGTAAAGAACCAGAGCTATTCGGATGGCCTAAGTGTAGAAGTTATGTGATTGCTAGTCCTGGAAATGCCATCAACTGCCATATTTCTTGTATGAACAGACCTATAGTCAGCTCAGGACATATGTGGGCACCAATCCAAATACAGACACTCTCCTCGCCTCCCCCACACCAACCTGGAGATCACTGGAAACTCCAACATCTCCTCTTACTCTGCAACATGCATTCCAGAAGCAGCACTTGCCTCATAGCCACCATTCGCCAAGCGTTGATTAGCCTAATCTATCCCATTCCTCCTCCCACACTGAGGTGACTTGGAGAACCTCTCCGCTTCCTAATGTCCTGATCAGACTCATGTACTGCACTGGGTGATGGGGGCCAGGGATAAAGGGGCAGAGCCAAGGTGTTTTCACTTAACTAGGAAGGTCTTGATTTTTAGTGCTTGCTTTGTATGAGCACAATGTTCTAACAGTGCTTTCAGTTCAGAGTGCTCTGTCCAGCTGTAATGTCTTACACGCTCTTGTCTGGGAATTAGCTTTATTACCCCCCCACACTGCAAAGCCCATGCAAACAAGGTCATGGACAGAGGCATGCAGTGCCCAGCCTTCCAACATGCCGTCTGTGAGCTGCATGCGGAAGGGCTCTTCCGCAGAGAGCGCTGCCCCTTAAAGGGGGCTGTACTGTGTCTTTACAGATTGTCCCATTCACCTCCTTTCTGTTCTATTCGGGGTCTTATACCTCACCCACCACTAAGGTGACAGGATGTGCTAGAGCCCAAGGTTAAGTGCCAATGGGTGCATGGAGATGAAGGTTAAATAAACACCTCTCTCCTATCTTACTCCCCACCCCCTCCCCCCAAACCCTGATTGCTGCAAAGAAACAAAAGACAAGCCCCCGGGTCCCCTCTTACAGTTGCAGCAGGAGCTGAGACACTGACTGTTGTAGTTGACGGGGGAGACCTGTGTGGCCCTTGCTACATAAACGGTGTCACTGAGATTCCTGCTCCTGTATTAGCAAGTGTTTCCTGCAGGGCTCTCTTGTGCACAGTCCCCCAATTTGTCCCCTTCTTGCTGCACACAGGAGAACGTGCTGCAGAGGGTCTTGCAGCTGCCAGTGGTGAACGCAACATGCGAAAGCCTTCAGAGGACGTACACCAGCACCAAAGAGGTACACCCACTCGTGGCATCGGTGTGTGAGGCCTATGAGAGAGGAGTCAAGGGGGCCAGCTCGCTGGCTGTGTGGAGCATGGAGCCTGTGGTGCGCAGACTGGAGCCTCAGTGTGAGTCTGGATTCTTCCCAGCTGCGGGGGAGTGGGGCACGGGGAGCATGTGGGAACCAGGGATTGTCGGCACATGGGAGCAGCCACAGAGAATCCCCTGCCCGTGAAAAGAAGGCTGCAGTGGAGAGATTCTGACTAGCAGCCAAAGCACAGGGCTGGGAGTTGAGAACACCCTGTTCTACGCCTGGCCGTGCCACCAACTCACTCCATAGCCTAGGGCAAGTAACTACCCGGCCTCAGTTTGCACTTGTGAGTCTGTCAGCCCTCCCTGTGCTGAGTTAATGAAGGATGAACAGTGCCGGTACATGTGCTAAACATTTCCCACATAGACTTAGGTAGGTGGTTGGGCTTCAAGCTTTGCCTGGGCTGGTCTTAGCCGTTGGAGACCTGTGTCTATAACACATCAACAGAGTCAGAGTCCCTCCTCTCTCTAGGACACATCTGGAACATCGGGACCCACCCTGATCCTCAGAGCAGTGTGTCTGGGCCTGGCAGCTGTGGATTCCCTCTGGCAGACCTGCTAGTAGGGCCTGGCCACCCCTCTAGCCCAGCCTCCCTCCCCCAAAGAAAAAGCCCCTGCAGCATCTCCAGAAAGGAATTGTGGGAAAATCAGTGAAGGGTCAAGGCCAGGTCTGTCTGCAGTTCCCAGATGACCATGATTCCATCCCACGGTGGGCAGGGGGAGAGTCTTGCGGGGGATGGGAGGAAAAGAAAGTGCAAAGTCAGCAGCTCAGCATGAGGCCTGAGTGCTCCATCCAGCTGGCTCCTTCCCAGCTCTTTCCCAATGCTAACTGCCCAAGCCGGGGCCAGGGTGCAGCAAATCCCTGGATGCATCCAATATCCAGCCAGAGCTCAGCTACTCAGCCAGGCACCTTTCCCAATGCCCACCCTCGCGGCACTAAGCGGGGAACATGACACAGGCCTGTAGGAGCTGTAGTCTGCCTGTTGGGGACCTGGCCATACCCCTTTGATTGTCCCCTCTGACTCATGTGTTTCCCGCACTTCCCCAGGACACATCAGGTTAGGTGCGGAGCGGGAGAGTCCTAATGCAGCCGCCAGGGGATGCGGCAGAAGGAGGGTAGAATCCATCAGTACTAGCTCTACTATATTGCCTGCCTGTGCCATCCAAGTGCCTCCAAGTGCTGTACAAACAGTATGAACTTATTCAGCCTGTGTCAGGAGAAGGGCTCCAGGGCATTGCACTTAAGTCTTCTTCTGAAGCATTGCACCTCCCCCTTCCCACCACTCCCAGCCTCGGCACTGCTCTAGGGCGTTGCGTTTAGTACTGACTCAGAGAGCAAAGGTGCCCTCTACTGTGCCACCTATACCCTGCTAGCTAGTGCCTGCTAGCTTTGTGGTGGGGTATCAGGATCTGCACTGACAAAGAAGAGGGAACCCCCTAGTGAGTCATCCACCCCCCTCCATGCAGCACAGAGCCCCCTACCACCATGCTAATATCCAGGCTTTGGTTCAGTCACAGCTGCCAACATCCTGGCCTGTAGGGGCTTGGATCACCTGGAGGAGAAGATCCCTGCCCTCCAGTACCCAGTGGAGAAAGTAAGTAATGGACCCAACCCCTCTCCCCCATCAGCCTTTGGGACCTACCTATTCCTGGGCGGCACCACCCACACCCATGTGGGACCCACTCATGCCTGCTCTTCCCCCGCGTGGGACCCATCCATTCCCGGATGTTGCCCGCCCCATGAATCTCCCAGGGGAGAGCTCTGTTTTCATGGGACAGTGTGGGCATTGGCTTCATTCCCGGATTCCATGTGGGTGATAACTGGGTGGTGATGGGCTCTTCTGAGGCTAATAGGGTAACATGCTAGGAGCCACTGGTCTCCTCTGGGCCCCCAGAGAGTCATCCACAGTTAGGGATGAGGGTTTGGGGGGCCCCCTAGGGTCATTCCTAAAGACATGTAGACCAGTGGGGTCATGTCACACCTGCTCATGCTGCTCCCTATGCTCCATCCCCTTCAGCATCCTTCAACCCAGAGTGAGACCATCTAGGCGCTGATGCTTCTCTCCTGTGGGGCTGCCTCTGAGCCATCTCCACATACAGCCATGCTTTGGGTTCCATTGGTCACTGTATCTTCACAAAGTGAGACCTGGGTGACTGAATCATGTTGCATGTCTCTTCTCCATCTTTTCTCCTGCAGATTGCATCTGAACTGAAGGACTCCATCTCCACCCCCATTCAAAGTGCCAGGAGCACCATTGGCAACTCCATAGCTGGCACCTTGGACAGGGTCTTGGGGCTGACTGCTGAGGGTTATGAGCTGACCAAGAGCACAGCAGAATATACCTGGAGCAGCCGGGTTAGCCAGATGGCAGCTGCCGGGGTAGATGGAGCCCTGGGGCAGCTAGAGAAGCTGGTGGAGTTTCTCCTGCCAGAAGAGGAGCATGAGCCAGGTAATCCTGCCTCCTCAATCATCAATGGATGGCGTCGCGAGTGGGAGTGGGGCACTTGGTGCTAATCGAGAAGCCTTTCCCTTTGGGGAGACCTGGTCTTAAATCTGATTCACATGAAAATGGCTCTGATGGCCTTTGTCTGGGACACAGCACAGTGAAGATTGCCCAGTTCAGTGGGTTTGTCAGGCCTCTGCTCAGACACGCAGGAGTGGGGTAGTGCGGGAGGGGCGGGATTTTGAGATCCCGAGCTTGGGCAGGTCTGTGTGAGGGCTCCAGCACCAGGTTAGCAGAGTTTGCTGCCATTCAGGACTGAGGTGCACTGGCAACTTTTCCAGCCTCTGTCTGCACTACGGCTGGTTCTGGCCAGGATCAAGGGAGACTGTCCCTTTTGTGCTGTCTTCCCCGCATGCCTGGCGAATGCCTCCATGGGAACGTGTGAAGATTTATGTGCACTGGGGTTAGGTAGAGCCTCCTCTCTGTCACCTAGCCTGCTCGGGAGATTCCCTGGCGGTGTACTGAGTAGCAATAGGGAGGGTGGGGTGGCCCTGTGAATACCCTTTGCAGGTTATTGTTCCTTCTTCCTTATTATGTCCTTGGACACAGTAAATGGCCCAATGATTCTGCCTGTGCGAGGGGCCCCACATGATGGGCCCGTTAAACACAGGTATGATCTGTCTCCTGCAACCAACCAGTTCTCAGGAAGCCAGCTGCTGAGCTTTCCACAAGGTGGCGCTGTCACCCTGGTCAGATGCCTCTCACAGATGGAGCCTGAAAGAAGAGAGAAGGGGGCTAATTATTCCTCAGCAAGGTGCAGCACTTGGCTGGGTGATTGGAGCTGGGGGGTGGGCGGGGACTGAAAAAGAGGCTTCTGAAATGAAAGCCCTAGGGTGCCAGGTGCTGTACAGAGCTGAATGGGGCTTTGCTGTACAGCTGGGTAGCAGGGCAGTCCCAATGCAGAGACCTGCTTCTGTGCACCACTAGAATTCCACCCCCAGAGATCCCAGGAGAGCAGTGCCAAGCCAAGCCATGCCCATTCCCAGTTGGCTCTGCCTCTCTGCCTGTAGCTCATGAGCCCACAAGGGTGCATGGATCTGAAGTGATGCCCTCCCAGCAACAGCCTAGCATCTTCACCAGGATCGGTGCTTTGGCCAGCACGATCTCCCACCGCGCCTACCAGCAGACAGCCAGAACCATCCAGCGCACTAAAGCCAGAGGGCAGGAGCTGACCATGTGGATTCCAGGCTTGGTGAGTGCCCCTGCACAGCACAACTAAGGGGAACTCCTGGGGACCCTGGCAGCAGCTTAGTGCCGGGACTGATCTGCCATAAAACGTGGGCTGATAGCCCCTTGGATCTATGAAAGTCTGAATCCCAAGCCAACAAACAATAGCCAATGTTTAATGGAGGACCTAGACGGAAGCAGTGCTTTGGGGCCCCCTGCTGGTGTAGCAGCGGTTACTGCACAATCCCCATCTCCTGAACCCTACTGAAGGATGCTAGCACAGAGACAGTGAAGTAAACATAAGTAATACTAAATTATCCTATGCTCTTCTCATCTTTGCATCTGTCTATTTCTGTCTCTTAAGGCTCTCTGAGTGGTTTACACACCCTACTCAGTTAAGCCTCTCAGCAAGGTTGAACAGAGTTTTATATCTTCATTTCACTGAGGAGAAACTGAGACACAGTTGCCCAAGTCACCAAGGTCACAGCAAGTTCATGTCAGGAACAGAACCCAGGCGTCCTGCCACCCAGTGTCCTATTCTAACTGTTTAGGCCCATCCACCACTGCCCTGTCTAGGAGCTAGGCCAGTACATTTCAGGGCCTCACGCTTGGTGGAGAGCAGGACACAGGGTATTGCTGTTGTGAATATATTTCTCTTCACTTGCTCCATGGGAAGAACCAAGTGGCTCTTTGGCTCATGCTTTGCTGCTAGCTGCTCACTCTCCCTCCAAGGCAGGCAGGGTCCTGGCCCCTTATAATCTCTGTGGCATCAGCGCACATAAGGCCCCCACCAAACTAGCAGGCTGGATTATTTTTAACTGGTTCTAAATTTAGAAGGTTAATTAATGGTCTTGACATAACATCCTTCCCAAAGCAAAAGGCCCCAGCAGACACACAGATAAAATCAGGAGTAAAAAGCCCACCTCCAACCCACTGTCTCGCCACTCTGCTCCCCTGGGGTTGGAAACCACCCCGCCAGAACACCACAGCCCCCTACTGCCTTTGGGATTTCTTCCCATATGTGTCTGTCCTCTGACCCTTGAACATCCTGTTACAATTACAGCCCTGACACAGAATGGATCCTGCGAACCACTCATTCTGATTAGAGCTCACAAGCTAAACAGAGCTGGCCTGGGTTGGCTGGGAGACCACCAAGGAACATGGAGCTGCTGCAAGGGATGGGGTGTGAGTGACTTGTTAGAGGACTCTCTTGACCACAGTGCCCCAGCGTGACACGAGGGGTGCAGTGCTGCGGGGAGCGGTGTGAGGGGAGAGAATCGGAGAGTACCTAACTCCAAGGTCTGGGCCACTTGTGGTGATTAAAGATCTAAAGTCACTTTTGGAAAGAGTTAGAGTTTTGACCCCTGTGTTCTGGCCAAATTCCATCCAGGGTAATTGTCTTGACTCGCCAGATTCCCCCTGTGGTTTTTAATGGCTCTGGAATTCTCTTTACTTTCTGTCCTAAACTGGTGTGCAGCTTTGTTATGGATCAGTTAAACAGCTGCTGCTTTGCACCTAGATGAGGCAGCATGTCAGTGGTGAGTGAGTGTTCCCTGTGTGTCCCACAGCTCTATCGCAGGGCGGGGACAGGAGGCTGACAGGGGAAATGTTGGCATTTTAACAGATTTATTGCTTGGCTTTCCCCTTAGCGTTCATCTCCTCACTGTAGTGCCTGAGCCTGCAAAGCATCAACAGGCCTGGCCTCGCAGCTCCATCAGCACTGGGTCAGCAGCACTGTCCCCCGTGTGTAAGTGGGAACAGGTATGGATCGGGGCTGGCTTGCCCAGCACGAAGCACAGTTAGGCCCTGTGTTATGCTGTGTGTTAGTGCAGCTCCCCCTCCCTTGATGCTGGCCCGCAGGCTCTCCGTGGACACTCAGCTGTGCTGTGGGAATCTGGAGCCCTGGCGAGGGGCAGTGAACTCTGACTCATCAGCCTTGTGCTGGCCATCATGCATTGCCATGGTGGGCTGCAGAAATACCTGGATTCAGGAGCCAGTGACAAGCACAAGGGATGCAGTCAAGAAATCCCGAGTGCAGCCTCAATGCAGCAGTCACCCTGCTCCATGGTGGCCCTGGTGAGGTCCCACCTGTGAGCAGGGGCTCTCTGCTCTCTCTCACTGCAGGGTGCTGTGGCCAAGCAGAGCACGGCCAAGGCCCAGCAGGTCCTGTGCGATGTGCAGAATGCAGCAGCTGGTTGGCTAAGCAAGGAGCAAAGTAAGGAGCCAGAACAGGAGCAAGAGGAGGAGGAGCTGGAGAAAGAAGAAACCAAAGCAAGTGAGGTACAGAGAGGGGCAGAGCAGTGAGCACACCTGCTCTGATGGGTCAGCGAGGGAACCTTTACAAAGCTCCCTGCAGGTCCTGTCCAGTGGCCAAGGCAGCAGTTATGGCCCTTAGTAGTACGGTCAGGGATCAGGTACAGAGGAGGAGGTGAGGGAGGGAAGGGCGTGATTCTCCCAAGGCTGTAGAGGGAATCAGTAGCAGAGCTCAGAGTCCTGGCTCCCAGCCTCCTGCAATAACTGCTAGACAACACTGCCACATAAAGGGAAACAGTTCTATTTAGAAGCCACTGTGATCCAATGGGCCATGCTCCCCGTGCCCCTCAGCCCCTTGGTCTTTATTCCCAAGAAACAGACTTGGTGACCTTGGGCAGCTCTCAAGGGTCCCCTCTGCTTGTGCCCTCCCAGGTGGAGGTGTGGAGATGACTGTTGCAAGCTGAGGGTTTGGAAGCCCTGGCGGAGGGGCAGGAAGTGACGGTCTTTAGCCTCCCTCACTTGGTGGAGACTCTGGAGAGGCCCCTGTCCTGCCGCCACTACCCTTGAAAAGGGAGTTGGCAGCCTCCAGGCCTGTCAGATGCAGAGGCCTGGAGTCTCTGACCTGGCTGAGCTGTGTTTGTTGCAGTGAGGGTTGAGGAGCAGGGGAAGCTGCTCAAACTTCCAGTTTTCGGCCCACAGCCCTAGGGGGCAGTTCCAGCAGCCAGGGATAATTGGTGAGTAGGGATGCCCTGCTACGCCGCTCTTTGCCCAAGGGCCTTGCACTGGGCACAGAGGGTGGCATAGAGCCACTACTGGTGAAGCTCTGACACCTAGGGATGGGGTCACTCTGCAGGGGAATCCTTGGGAGGCTAGATCCGCTGGCTTCACAGCTGCTTTGTGCTGCCGGACCAGGACCGAGAACCTGGCCCAGAGATCAAGCGTTGGAAATGACTGAATGGAAACTTTCCCCTAGTAGGAGGTCTGCTGGGACAAGGAAGAAGGGAAGTCAGGGCCCTGCACCTTTGCCCTCCCCACTTTCAGTACAACTTGAGGAGTTGGACAAACTTCCACCGGAAATACAGTCTTGAATCAAATAGCTGGGGGGGTGCAGGCTTGTCTTGTCTCTGGAGCCTGGGGGGTTGGGGAGGGAGGACAGGATAAAGCCCCAGTGCAAGCTGCTCAGCCAAAGGCCAATGGCTCTGGCTCTGAATCATCTGTTCAGTCTTTGGGCTTCTGAGAGCTGGGGAACTCAAAGGGAAGGACAGGGCTGCAGGACAGAGATGGTGCCTGGGGCCTGCTGCTCCCAGCATAGGCCGTGCCTGGCACTTACCAGAAGGGCTGGGCATATTTCTCTTTGCAGATGGCTGAGGTTGCCAAGACTCCAAGCCTCCTGGGCAGCATGGCCCAGAACCTACAAACTGCCTATCTCTCCACCATCTCCAGCGTGAAGAGGGTCCCCTCTGCTGCCTGGGGGACAGCTGGGGAGCTGCTCCAACTCACCCCTCGCAAGGCAGCTTCCTTAGCCAGAGAGAAGGTGGGCACTCTGGGGGATGCCCTACGCACTGTTACTGGGAGCATGATGGAGACCGTGTCCCGCTACGTGCAGGTGAGTTTATCCCTTCCTCTGAGAGCTCCCTTCCTGCGCTGCAGTGTGAAGGCAAGACATTCTTGGCCAGGATCAGCCTCTTCTGGCCTGGGGCCTGTATCTTTCCCCCACCTCTGGCTGGAGCCCCTCCCTGCTGGGAATCCTATCAAGGGCTCCTATTGCACCAGACTCACTGCCAGTCTGGGGCTCCTTTGGGCCATGTTAGAGATGGCTCCTTCAGCTCAGAATGGGGCTGAGGGGTACTCCCTGGGTTTGGGGAAGCGATGGACTCTTGGCTTTGCTTACAGGGGCCATGGTGCAGAGGGGTGCCCTGTTGATGCACCCCAGTCTTGGCTGCCTCACACCCAGCTGTGCCAGTGCCTTTCAATCCTGACCTACAGCCCCCCTTCTAGTCCAGTCTTTTGCCCCTTTCCTCCTGCAAAGCCAAAGTCGTGATTGAGGGTCCCTGGAGAGCGTTGTCTGGAGCCTCAAAGCAGGGGCTACTGCCAGTCAGCTGTGAGATGCACAGCCAAGTGCTCAGTCACACCCCTTATCTAACGTGGCCTCTCAGATTGGCTGGCCCAAAAGCCCCGTACTGCATGTGGGGTCTGTCCTTCCATTCACCAGACAGACTGATGCAGCCAGGCCCCTGGAGTGCTGCTCACATGGACTGTCCTTGGAAATCCCAACTGAGAGAGTCTGGTCTGACCAGAAATTCCTGGCAAGGTGAAAGTTCAGGGCGTGACCCACCTCCTCTCCAGCTGATTCCTGCCTCCCTCCCTCCCTCCCCCTGCCTGATCCAGGGCTCTCAGCCCATTAATCATGTGTCCATGGAGATGCAGACTGCCCACTGGGCTCCACTGCCCACCCCCTGGGGATCTGTCTGGAGTTGAGTTCTCAGCTGCTGGCTTCAGCTGCAGGCTTTTCTGCTTTGTGTGGCAGGAGTGGCCAGGAGTCGCAGCTCCGTGGTGGGTGTAAGGTCTGAGTAGCCTCGAGGATACAGGGCTTTGTGAGGGATAGAAGATGGAGATTAGGAGGGGCAGGGAGAGGGGCCCACTGAGGAGCAGGCAGTATTGTCAGATCAGTGTGCTGGTGAATAAAGACCCAAGGCCCCCTGAGCAGTTCCTGGTGTAGAGCCCCACTGGGAGGGCTGGTGTCTGGCACCTATTTAACTGGTCAGAGTTTGTGACTGTGTCACTAATAGTTTGTGGACAGAGCAGTCACCTGCATGCAGGGGTCCCCTGGAATGGGTTACATTCCAGTGGGGGTCTGGGGTCCCATCATTCTCCAGTGTGCACTATATTGATGACTCAAAATGCCAGTGCCTCAAAAGGTGGGAGGGATGAGGATTGGGGAAGAGGCCCTTGCCTGGTGGCAGGGGACACTCTGCAGTCCCCTCCTAGCGCTCTTTCTGCGGAGTGAAGGGAGCAGGTGCCTGACGGGGGGGGGGGCATCTTTGCAGAGTGGTGGGGTCCGCAGGTGAGTTCTTTCAAACACCAGCCCAGCAAAAGCACTGGCACCTCCTTATATCGGTCCCAGTAGCTCCTAGGAATCCAGCCAGAACTGCCTCCCTGTCGACAGACCCCTTGGGCTGGCTCAGCAGTCAGGAAAAGCCTCAGAGCCTTGATGTCACCCCCCTGAGCACTGCTCCCCAGGGCATCTGACCCTGATTCTTCCTGTCATGCTGAGGCATCTGGCTCTGGGTCCTTGCTCCAACGGCTGCAACACTTGGTCCCCTTCTGGGCAGCTCGGCAGCCTGGCTTGGAGCAAAGAAGCCAAGATGGCGAAGGGGACCAGCCCCAGCATTGAACCAATTACTCTGCTGTGTCTGGGGCTCAGTCTGGTGCCTGGGCCAGACTCCACTTGGGAGTCCAGGCAGCAGCCACCCTCCTTGCACGTTACATGCAGGGCAGATCCTGACTGGGGATGGAGTTGGGGTGGGTCTAGGGGCCAACCTGGTCTTGTCTTTGGGAGGCTTTACTTGTGCACCTCCCCATCCCCAGGCAGCGTTGGCCCTCTGTCTTTGAGCACACGAGCTAGGTGGGGAACCCTCAGCCCCCTGGGGTCTGCCCCCTGAGGCCAGCAGGCCTTTGGAAAAGCCTTGCAGTGAAAATCCCAGAAGCAGCAGAGACCAGAACAACCTGACCTAATACATCCTTCATCCGGACAGTGAGAGACAACCCGAGCTAAGGTACCCTAACCTAGGGTCCAGCGCCCACATGGCTGGAGAGACAAGTCAGGATCAACCCTTTAGAGAACCTAGCTCTTCTCCTCTAACTGATCACTGCATCTCCCAGCCTCTGCAGCAGCCTGTCCCCTGGTGACTGAGCAGGGCTGGAGGGGAGTAGGTCTGGTCCCCTGGAGCCTCTGGCCTGAGGAGGGAAGAGTCCCCTGGAGCCTGAGGGGGAGGGGTGGGTCAGCTGAAGGTCCCTTGGAGCCTGACAGCAGGTCTGGGCCCCCAAGCAGTGCAGTATCTCCAGACCTGAGTTGGTCCTAAGGGCCAGCCTGGGCCTTTTGGCCAGTGCGCCACTCTCCCTTTGGTGTGCTGTCCCAGGATGAACAGCGTGACCTCCTAGGCTGGGAGCAGTCACTTGTGGGGAGGGGGCAGGGAGGCTTCTTGGCTCCAGTCTGAAGCAGGAATGTGTGGGATTGGGGAGGGGAAGCTAACCCCACAGGGTCCCCCCCACTGAGCAGAGAATGAGTTTGGTGCGGCTGGTCCTGCTGACCCGTCTCCTGCAGGGGAAGCAGGGAGGATGCTGAAGGCCAGGGAGGGCATCTGCGGGGGCCATGCTTTGCAGTCTTGGCATTCCTTACCCCCCAAGGCCACTGCGCCAGCTCCCCAGCCCCCTCCTAGCCCTTTTATTCCTGCCAGATTTGGTTGAACTCGGTGTGTAAGAGCTGCAGTGAAGCCTGCTCATCCCTGCCCAGCGCGTGGGGATTTAGCTAAAGGGATTAATTCCCTTTGAGCAGAATGGTCCAGATGGAGGCCTCTTTGGGCTGAGGCTCACCCACCGAGGGCATGAGGAGGCTGGGCCTCGCAGGGTAGGTCTGGAGCAGGGTGGGTTTCCTCCCCCATTCTGGGAATGAACGGGGGGTTCAGCCAAATGCCAATGGGGACCTAGGGCAGAGGATGGAGGGCCAGACATGCCCTTCCTCTGGTTATTTACATGCCGCGCCATTGAAATGCAGCTACCTCTGGAGTGGGGACAGTGCGGTGGTGGTTTCTGGCCAGACACGGGGGCAAACTGCAACTCTTTTGATAAGTGTCCGGGCCCCTTTAGTTATGGTGCAGAGCAGACAGGAGCCAAGTGCAGTTTTCTCCATACTCAGATGTCCCTCTGGCAGCCATTGGCCAAGGGGCAGAGCGGTGCTTCAGGCCACCCATAGGCAGGCGGGGTGTTAAGTGTTCTCTTGCTGTTTAGCTCCCCAGGCTGCTGGCAAAGAAAGAGGAGACGCTGCATGAGAATGAGCCCACTCCTGAGCAACACCGAAGTCAGGAGGGCTCCAGGCCTGTGGCTTCCCCGTCCCTGGAGAAATCCCAGCTGCGAGGAAACTGGCGAGCCAACCGAGCTCACCATCCCCTCTCCTTCCTGGGACTGGAGGATCCCTTCTTCCTGCAGCCGAGCTCCTTCCAGCGCCAGGCTCCACGGCGGAGCCCAACCTTCGAGCCCGACTACCCCATGACCCGCAAATCTGCCTTCTCCCCCTATAGGGAGGGGCTCAGCACCAGGAGGGTGAGCAAAAATTCATACCGCTACAGCCCTGAGCCTGTGTACACCAGGGCTAACTATAGCAACCTCTACACCATGGCCTTCAAGAAGGACTGAACGGGGGCGGGGGCCAGAACTCGCTCACTCCCTGCTTCACACATGCCAGCCTGCACCTGCTGCGCTTAGTGCCTTGTCGAGCATCATGCTGTTGGTTTCAGTATTAGGACCCTCAGGAGTTAATCTCAAAGCAGTGTTCCCTCTGTACAGCCCCAGCACAGACAAGGGGACAGGGACAGGGACTTACCTTCACCTCTGGCACCAGGGTCGCTTGCAGCTTGAGGCCAGGAGTGAAATGAGTTTGACAGTCCCAGCTCATTCCCTTTCCCAGCAGGCCGGGTGCGTTCAAGCCTGTTTCTGTGTGTCTGCCCGGAATGGAGCTGGCATGGAGACTAAGACTGACTTGAGGCCCTGCTTAGTGGGGAGGCCTGCCGTGCAGTATCACTATGACCATGGGGGGAAAACAAGGGCAGGGTTGCAGTTTTGTGTCACTACCCATCCCTCCAAGGTGACCCCACAGAGAAAGAAATGGGATTGTGCCCTGTTGGCTTCTTTCTGAAGAGAGGTCAGAGGGTCCTCAATCCCGAATTCTGCTGGTATTTTACAGCAGGCGCTGTATCAGGAATGTCAGGGCTGGTCCGTGCTGGTTTTACCAGTGGAGCCGCTGGGGCTTTTGCATTATACTGGGAGTCTTCTCAGCCCTCAGTTGAAGGGACAAAGTGCTAAATCCTTAGCAAAGATGGCCTTTCTCCACAAGGTTCACTGGTCCTTGTAGTAACATGGCTTGCCATGTGTGTCATTCTGGGTTGCTTTTATTCCCCCAAACTGCCTTGTGAGGTAGATGGAATAAGCAGGCCATAGTGTGGGGCGGGGGGGCCATTTCTGGCCCCCTCTTGCCTGTGATGGGTTGAATGGCAGTGACACAGTAAGAGGCAGTTTCCTGAGTGGGAAGGTGAGGACTGGAAGCAGGACAATGAAGGAAGAAGCAGCTCTACCGTGAGGGAGCAGAGGAGAGGAGGAGGGGGAAGAGGGAGCAGAGAAGAGGGAAAGGGGAGCAGGAAAGGGCAGGAGCTGGGAGGCCATGTTGCCTAGGGCTGGGCCTTGCTCAGTAGTGCTTCTCTTGCATGTACCCTGTGTGGGCAGCAGCTGAGACGGGGCTTGTCTTTGCACTCTAGGCTGGTGGAGCCAGGTTCTGCTGCAGACCAACCCCTCCCATCAGACAGCAGCTTTAGAAATGCCTGAGGGGGGAACGTGGCTTGCATCCTCGTTCCTTCCTACCCTCACCCGCACAGGCCAACCCTGCCTCTGGCCTAGTCTTCCTCTGCAGAAGTCACTTGAGACCCAGGGGCAGAAGTCCCTGCTGGACGGCAGGATCCATGGGTGGGAGCTCCCCAGAACCAGGCCATCTCCTTGGCCCTCCATGTGGTGTTAGGGCTTTGTGGTGTCAGTAACAAGGCATGTGTTATGCAGGCTATGACATGGGGGAGCTCTTAGAGCCCCTTTCTTCCTATCCTGTAGGAGCAGCTCAGTATCCGGGTAGGTTCCCTGCAGGAAGGTGAGCTGCATCCCCCGCCCAGCTGTGTGTTTCCCCATCCCCCAATCAGGGCAACCGGCTCTTCTATTTACTGCAATAATAAACATTCCCCACTTGTCTAATGCCTGGCATGCTTGTTTCCTCCGGGTGAGTGAGATTGTGCCACTGGGGCCATCCCCACTGAACTGGATCAAACTGCAGCTGTCTTGGTCCCTGCATCCCTGGGTGGGGGGGGGGGGTGGCACAGGTCCAAAGACCTGATCCCAAAGGCACAGCCACAAACAAGCTGGGGGTGGCTTCAGCCCAAAGAGCATGACATAAGCTGGGGCAGAGCAGCTGCTGAGCTGGCTTCTCCACGAGCCTATAAAAAGGGCATGGTGGTGCTGTGTATGGTCCTGGCAGAGGAGGTAGCATCTGGGCCTTTGGGGCCAGCTGCTCCCTCCAGCAGCTGGGGAAGGTCTGTGTGTTGTGCAATATTGTGACTAGTCCATGCCAGCTCCATCTCCTGACTCGGCGCCAGCTCCCCACAACCTGGCAGTGCCTTGTGTCGGGCTGCCTAGTGCCCTACCCTTCCTGGCCTTAGGCAAAGGGGAGTTTGTGCCAGGGTATCAGTGAGGGGAGAGGAGGGTCTGAACCTCCAGTGGCCTGGAGGCTGGGCCCTTTCATTTATCAGATGGGATGCTCCTCGCCCACACCTCAACCGTCTCCCCACCCCACGCACTAGGTGATGGGAAGGAACAGGCCTAGCTGGAGATGCTCCTCCCCTCCAGCTCTCTGTCTTTACGGTGGGGTGACTATTTTCAGGAGGGCTGGGGCTGCCCTGATGGATGTGACTAACCTACACAGACCTGGAACAAGAGGGCAGTGCCAGACAGAGCTGTGTCCTGTCCCATACTCGCTGCTGGGAGCTGCTGTGGCCACCTTCCAGCCATAGGCAGGGAAACATGCATCCTCCGTAGCTCTCTCTGCTGAGCTGCTGTACAGCAGGGACAGGAGATTCCTGCCTTGTCTGCCCTCGCCTGCACTCCACAGTCGCACAGCACAGCTGCTGTAGTGTTTTTTCTTTACTCTGTGTGGAGAAAGGCTCAGGCAGCAACTGCTCCTACAGCTTGGCTTTCCAGAGCCCTGGCTCCCAGGTGCTCCAGGCAGTGCCAGGCCCCAGAGGGCAAACGGTCCAAGACATTTGGGGATTCTGCAATCCAGGCAATGGGCCCCGTTCTATAAGTGTGGTTACAGGGACAGTCCAAATCATCCTCCAGCGCTACAAGGACCAGCCCCAGCCAGGCTCTGCCTTCCGTCAGCGCTCTCACAGGTTTGATCTGAACCCCAAAACTATTGAAAATCTGACAAGTTAGTGCCAAGCAGCAGCACAAGGTTGGGGGGCCTGGTCCTAAGGGGCTGAGCCCCTCGCGTTGCAATGCCAGTCCACCAATAACCACACGCTGCTCCATAGCACTCTGATCTAAACCAGGGGCCGTGTATAGAAGCCAAGGGAGAAAAGAATAGTTTGTCCAGCTACTCACAGCTATCAAACCGGCTGGATTAGCTGGGCTGCCAGCAAAAGGCATAAATTCACCCAGACAGTTTGAGCTGACTTGTGCTGGATTAATAGTGAAGGGCCTGGGACTATAGCAAGAGGGAGATTTAGCCAAATTGCAGCAGGTGCCCAGATTTCTGCCCTTGGTCTGTCACGCTCTAGGGAAGGCTAGGCCAAAAGGCAGTTATCCTCATCCACCTCCTCCATAGGCGAGTTCCCCCTTCCCCTGCACAAAAACCACAACTGTGATGAGCCAGGAGCTTTCTATAAAAAGGGGGTTTATTGCAGTAGAAATCACTGTTTACAGACACACCCTCTTATTTACGCTCAACCTTTACAATCTGGGGTAGAAGGAGCAGAGACCCCGCTCCACATTCACAGAGAAATGTTACTGGTTTTCAACCCATCTGGGGGGAGAACCTAGCCCTTCCTTCAACTCACAGTCCCTGCCTGGTGACCATCTAGGGACAGACAAACTGTGGCTCCCAGCAGGGACCGGGTTATCATTCACTGGATCCCACGCTAGAGTCTAGAGTCCTGGAAACCAGCCAAGTCTCCAATCTTACATGCATGTCTAATGCATCGTTTAAACAACAGAAACCTCTGCTGTCAGTAAAAGAACTGAGGAGAGGAGCTGGTCCGCACAGACAACACCAGGCACTGTGACAGCTCAGTAATTAGTCGAGATTGCACAGAGAAGGGGGACAGAACCAGAGGCTGACAATGTTCCCTGAATCCCAGGGGCTTTGGTGTCAGCTGAAGATACAGACATTTGAGATGCTGAGAAACACCAATGGGCAGACACAGATGCCACCCTCTGTACATGTGGCGTGCACCCACTAGCCACTCCAGAACCACATCAGCATCAGAGATGCTTACAAGGAGCATTACCCAGTACCACCTACCTGTGAAGGGGAAGGAAGGAGGGTCTACTGGTCAGGGTAATAGCTTGGGACTCTGGAACCAGGGGTCAATTCCCTTATCTACCAGACTGTGTGTGACCTTGGGCAAGTCACTTAATGTGTCTGTGCCTCAGTTCCCCTTCTGTAAAGTAGGATTAATAGCACTGCACCACCTCACAGCAGTCTTGTGAGGTGCTCAGATGTTATGGTGATAGCGACCATAATAAGTACCTAAGAGAGGTACAAACAGCCACATGCCCAAGTCATTGCTCCTAGATTCCCAGTTGAGAGATCTGAGATTGGAACGGAGGGCTAGGAGACAGCTGGTCCTTCCCACTCATTTGTATTGAGAGGAAGTGGCAGCTCCCCACCAAAGGAACTGTGGGAGGTAAGACTCTCCCAGAAGCTGCAGAAAGATGCTCTGGTATTTTCCAATATTAGGGAGGGGAGGGGAGTTATTTAGCAGAGTGAAAACTAAGAGAGACTGTGAGCTTAGCACAATGGGGCACCAGTGCTGACTGGAGTCTCTGGATGCTATTGTAATATACATAATATTCAGACTACTTGGCTGAGGAATCCTGTCCTCAAGGGAAAGGGTGGGAGCTCAGGGGTGGCGCATTTATAGCTAAATTGGACACCATGCTAGTCACTGTGTAACATGGCCCAACCCCCTGGGGATGGACAGTATGGACTCCTAGGTGTTGAATTATAAAGACCCCAGGTTGCACTGGTATATATCCTGTGCAACCTGTATGTTGGCAACAAGAAGAAAGCCAAGGAAAGTGTGGGCCCCTTACTGAATGAGGGAGGCAAGCTAGTGACAGAGGATGTGGAAAAAGCTAATGTACTCAATGCTTTTTTTGCCTCTGTTTTCACTAACAAGGTCAGCTCCCAGACTGCTGTGCTGGGCAACACAAAATGGGGAAGAGATGGCCAGCCCTCTGTAGAGATAGAGGTGGTTAGGGACTATTTAGAAAAGCTGGACGTGCACAAGTCCATGGGGCCGGACGAATTGCATCCGAGAGTGCTGAAGGAATTGGCGGCTGTGATTGCAGAGCCCTTGGCCATTATCTTTGAAAACTCGTGGCGAACGGGGGAAGTCCCGGATGACTGGAAAAAGGCTAATGTAGTGCCCATCTTTAAAAAAGGGAAGAAGGAGGATCCTGGGAACTACAGGCCGGTCAGCCTAACCTCAGTCCCTGGAAAAATCATGGAGCAGGTCCTCAAAGAATCAATCCTGAAGCACTTAGAGGAGAGGAAAGTGATCAGGAACAGTCAGCATGGATTCACCAAGGGAAGGTCATGCCTGACTAATCTAATCGCCTTTTATGATGAGATTACTGGTTCTGTGGATGAAGGGAAAGCAGTGGATGTATTGTTTCTTGACTTTAGCAAAGCTTTTGACACGGTCTCCCACAGCATTCTTGTCAGCAAGTTAAGGAAGTATGGGCTGGATGAATGCACTATAAGGTGGGTAGAAAGCTGGCTAGATTGTCGGGCTCAACGGGTAGTGATCAATGGCTCCATGTCTAGTTGGCAGCCGGTGTCAAGTGGAGTGCCCCAGGGGTCGGTCCTGGGGCCCGTTTTGTTCAATATCTTCATAAATGATCTGGAGGATGGTGTGGATTGCACTCTCAGCAAATTTGCGGATGATACTAAACTGGGAGGAGTGGTAGATACGCTGGAGGGGAGGGATAGGATACAGAAGGACCTAGACAAATTGGAGGATTGGGCCAAAAGAAATCTAATGAGGTTCAATAAGGATAAATGCAGGGTCCTGCACTTAGGATGGAAGAATCCAATGCACCGCTACAGACTAGGGACCGAATGGCTCGGCAGCAGTTCTGCGGAAAAGGACCTAGGGGTGACAGTGGACGAGAAGCTGGATATGAGTCAGCAGTGTGCCCTTGTTGCCAAGAAGGCCAATGGCATTTTGGGTTGTATAAGTAGGGGCATAGCGAGCAGATCGAGGGACGTGATCGTTCCCCTCTATTCGACACTGGTGAGGCCTCATCTGGAGTACTGTGTCCAGTTTTGGGCCCCACACTACAGGAAGGATGTGGATAAATTGGAAAGAGTACAACGAAGGGCAACGAAAATGATTAGGGGTCTAGAGCACATGACTTATGAGGAGAGGCTGAGGGAGCTGGGATTGTTTAGTCTGCAGAAGAGAAGAATGAGGGGGGATTTGATAGCTGCTTTCAACTACCTGAAAGGGGGTTTCAAAGAGGATGGCTCTAGACTGTTCTCAATGGTAGCAGATGACAGAACGAGGAGTAATGGTCTCAAGTTGCAATGGGGGAGGTTTAGATTGGATATTAGGAAAAACTTTTTCACTAAGAGGGTGGTGAAACACTGGAATGCGTTACCTAGGGAGGTGGTAGAATCTCCTTCCTTAGAGGTTTTTAAGGTCAGGCTTGACAAAGCCCTAGCTGGGATGATTTAACTGGGACTTGGTCCTGCTTTGAGCAGGGGGTTGGACTAGATGACCTTCTGGGGTCCCTTCCAACCCTGATATTCTATGATTCTATGATTCTATGATATGATGGCAGGGGCAGACTCGGCCATTTTCCTGAGGCTCTCAGGTGTGAGGTTGGGGGAATCCATTTGACTCCTCATATACAGTACATGGCTCTTTTCACAGTCACTGGGATAGAAGGGCTTAGTCTAGTGAAGCAGGCTGGGCACCTTGATCTTCCCAGCTGGCAGCACATGGGGAAGTAACACACAGGCTCCAGCTCAGAGCGAGTCCGTCCTCTTCCGGGCAAACACAGCTGACATGCTTTTGACAATGCTGCGGATCCCAGTGCCCTTCTTCAGTGCCAGCTTGGCCTCGCAGATGCGCTCCGCCAGCCCCTGGAAGACCATGAGTGCCCCATGATAAGCCTCAGCTGCAGAGACCTCATAGAATTCACAGTCCATGGAGAGCGCCAGGAGACGGCCCTCCTCACTGGAGACCGCCCGCCGGTGGTGTAGGTCCCGCTTGTTGCCCACGATGACGATAGGCACCTTCTCCTGGCTTAGAGCCTCCTTGGCTGCCTTGAGGATCTGGACTTTGGGGCGCAGCACATTGAAGCTGGCACGGTCGCAGATGCTGTAGACCAGGACAAAGCCATCCGCCCACTGGACTCGCTTTTCCTTGGCAGAGCTCTCATCCACCTGGTCCTGGGGGAGGAGAAATGGAACAGGAAGAAGGGGTGGAGTTTGATAAATGAGTGAGTCTCTGGGGAGGATGTTAGTGCTGACAAAGATCACACGATCTGGGCTGGAAACTGAAGCACCTACACTCCCCTCTGAACAACATACAGGCCAACTGCAGCTGGGTAGTGACCCCTGCTGGTCATGTCAACCCCGATCTGGAAACACCAGCTGCAGGACGAGAGAGACTTTGATCCTGGTCTTGGCCAGCACAAGGGCTGAGCCCTGACCATAAACTAGACTGGCACCCATAAACCAAAAGTAAAGTTTTTACCACCTAACCTCCTACACCCAAACCCAGCCACCTCCGACACCCAGGAAGGGAGCGGAGGAGCCCTTCCACCAGTTTGGTTCAAGGAGGCTGCGTTTGCACCTAGCAGCAACTTACTACCCTTCTGTGCAAAGCATTCAGGCTCAAGAGCAGCTGGAGGCTTCTGACTCCATGCTGGCAGAGATGCAGCACACCCTGTCTTTGGACAGGTGGGCAAGGGAAGGGGGCTTATGCTCAAATAAATTTGTTAGTCTCTAAAGTGCCACAAGTACTCCTTTTCTTTTTGCGAATACAGACTAACACGGCTGCTACTCTGAAACAAGGGAAGGGGGTGACAGTCACATCCTCCCCAGGGAGGAACACCCTAGTGGGCAGAAGGAAACAGGGAAGGTGAAGGGGAAATGAGAAGAGCAACAACCTCAGTGTAAAGGGAAGGGGAGGAGCGATACCTGGCAGAGCCCACCAAGGCTAGGCCAGAACACTTGGGAAGAGACTAGAGTCAGGCTTACTGTCCTCACCTCGCATTGCGTGGAGCAAAGAGGGCTTTTGGCCATGCTTGCTCTGGCTGCAGGTTATACGAGTTTGGCGTTCTCAGCTTAGGACCTCGCTTGGCACTCCCTGCCACGTCCACTGAACCAGTATGGGGAATGGGATTCAATCAGGTCCAGCACTGAGCTAGCTGCTGCTTCATCCCCTTTCTTTCCCATCCGGGACTAGTGGAGCAGGGTGGCAAGTCCTGCACTGGTGCTAGCCTGGGAATACAGTCTTTGCTGTCCCAAGGCCTTTACCCTCCAGCTGGAAGCACGAGAGAGGCGCCCTCCCTGCAAGCTGCCTACTAGCCACCTGGTTGGCCCAAAGGTTAGTCATGTTGGGGAGAGTCGGAAGCAGGAGTTGACAGTCTGGCTGATGCTTCAAGTCCATGGTTTGCCTTTGGGTTTTCTTAGCTAGGGGAATAGTTATTCCTGAGGGCAAGAATGTGAGACAGCAGCAGGAGAGGCCCCTCACCTGTGAACAGGGGACGTCCCATATGTGGACGAGGATCTCTCTGCCCTCCATTGCCAGGCTGTGGCTGTAGATGGATTCTGCCAAAAGGCACAGAGATCACTGCATGTATAGATCACAGAGAGCCGGGTCCTCTCAATGACAACCCTGCCACCCACTCACTGCCTCCCTGCTGCACAAACACCCTCCCCTCCAGGTGGGAGATCAGACAAGGACCACGGCCTTTGTGCTGTATGTAAGGCACCAGCCACACCTAGCATGTTGACATTCAGCCAGAGAATCTGCAATCCGATAACCCAACCTGTTAGGGTATCCGTCTCCCTCCTGTCCTTCAGTCAGTGGACTTGCACCTGCATCCCCACTAGCTGCCCCACGCGGGTCACGCAGGAGCTCCTCGCATCTCTACAAGAAATGCTTCTAAATGCACAAACTGGTTCCGATGAGTAGATTTAACCCTTAAGCCTGCAGTTAGCAGGCAAGAGCCCTGGAGAGGAAAAGAGGTGGCTAAGGAAACAGCCAAATCCCACAGATAGACCCAGTCACACAAATCAGGACTTTTCCAAATTGGTCAATTCACACCCCACAAGGACAAGGGGAAGTTAACACACAAGCCCCGAGCATGGCACTCACCCATGTCTCCATATTCCCCAATGAATCGCCTGGTAAGGAAACGCACCGTCAAGGCTTCAAATAAGACAACAGAAAAAAAAAAACCCTAAGGATTTTAAATGACATTTTTTAGCTCCCTTGCAAACCCGAGTGGAGCGATTGCTACCCTGAACCCAGCTCAGCACCAGCCACCAGCCTGGCAGGGGCAGCCTGCTCTGCAATGAAGCCATCTCTCCATTTCTGTATCCATCAAACTCTCACTGAGCTGTGTGTGAACAATCTCTGTATTTTATTTCACATGTTGCTGAACCAGCAAGTTTGCTAAGAGAGGATGAATAGATCGGGAACTCTCCCGAACCAGCATTTCAATAGACTGAAACTGACTAGGAAGCATTTTCACTTACAGAACATACCATCACGAAACTCTCTTGTTGTCTCAGAGGATGCACTCTGTTTTCCCACTTTGAATCACAGCTCTTTGAGATGGACTAGACCAAACAGGTCACATCTCCGCTGTCTTATGGCTATGGCAGGATTGTTCCCTACAGCTTATTCTCCAAGCTTTCTCCAGTTCAATTTTAAAAGTCCCTAAGATTTAGCTCACAGTCATATCCCTTCCCTTGGGGGAGCTTTCCCCAGCTCCAGGGATCTCCCAGCTAGGAAGTTTTCCATGTTCTCCCTGCTCTTCCTTTGGTGATTAAAGTTCTCACCTGATTTCCCCACGCTGTTTGCTCCCATAACTAACATATTCGCTTCTATTTTCACCGCGGTGGGACTGGACACCTCCATCAAGGGCTGGTGGTCTGGGGTGAAGCTAGCACTTCTGCGCAGAGGGATTCGGAGAACCATTTGTAGATCGATCTCTCTCTCTCTCAGCAGAGTCTGTCTGTCTGTCTGCCAGTCCTCTCCACTGGTTGAGGTAGAATGACTCCCGGCTCTTCTTATTCTAGCGTCACTGAGGGAGTAATCTGCATGGGCCATACCATTCCAAAAAGTTGCAGGGGGTGACACACCAAGAGCAGCAGACCTAACCATTCATTGTAAGATTCCCAAGATTAAAAAATCCCAACTTTGATACCAATCAAATCATCCTAAAAGAAAGACCCCAAACCTGACCCTGCAGTAGCAGTGGGCTGGGAGGATCCTGATGGGGCTAAACAGCGTCTGACTTCAGCAGCTGTTCTCCAAACCATGTCCAATAGTGGATCCTCAGCTGAGCAGGCCGCCAGCTCCTTCCATGCTTTTGGCATGTCACTTGGAAGGACAGTCCATCCATGGTACCTCACCCTGCAGGCATCACAGAGCTGCATTCCTCTCACTTTGCTCTTACATCCTTGGATGTATTATGGGGCTTCTGGTGAGGAAGGTGGGTTTTTCACACCCCCCCCATAACTCTGCGAAGATGCCTTGATCTTGACCTGCAGCACCCCCTGCTATTCCAGTGCTTCCCTTCCCTCCCTGCGTCGCTCTGCTGATATATCTGTTATGACATGCAGCTCCCCATTCCTGTTCCAGTCTGCCACCAACTACACACACACACACACACACACTTCATTCCTGACTATAACACTCCCAGACCTAGTCTGTCGCACAAGCAGGGACTTCTAATTGTGTCGTTATGTGCAATGACTCTGTGATGTGGACAAACACTCACTAGTTGAGATCACCAAGCTCATTTCACTTGTGACATGAGCACAATTAACCCAGTTGTCCAGAGCAGTCATTCAGCCTGTGACTCCTGCCCATGACCTCTCACCAGAGCCAAGACTGCACCGTATTTTGAATGAGGGATTTGTACTGGCTGAGCGGAGTCCCAGACCCTGTCAGGGATGGCATCGAGGAGGTGTCTTTGTGCCAATCTCACCCACGTCACCCCTCCTCAGACCACAAGGCTGGTTACCTGCCTTGCCCAGCACTCTCACCATGTCACCTCCACCTCCTTGACTTCTTCCACTGGCTCCCTGTCCTCTACCACAACAACTTCAAGCTTCTTTCCCCAACCCTTCAGGGCACTTCACAACTCTGCCCTTCACTGTTGGCATCGCATCAGCCCCTGGCCCCTCTCTCCCAGCCATCCCACTTCCTGAGCGCCTCTCTTCACACCACCCCCAGCCTGGCACACCCCATCCCAAGGGGGTTCATGCAATAAAAGTCCTCTCTGCACTAAGCCACAAAGACACCACCATATAAGCCCTCCCCATCACTCCTGACAGCCAGAGTGCCTACACCAGATCAGGCAGTGTTTAACTGGCTGGGATAAGGGGCGGTTGGGGAAAGGGGGTGGTTGGGTTGGGGGAGCTGATAACCCTGGCTGGAATAGGATGGTGGCAGGGCTTGGTGGGGGTTGGCGGGGATGGCAGGGATAGGGGGCTGATGACTCTGGTAGGGGGGTGGCAGGACTGGGGGGGATAACCCTGGTTTTGGAGGGGTGGCAGGATTGGGGGGGGTCTGACGATGCTGGTTGGGGGTGGCACGGCTAGGAGGAGTGATAACCTTGGTTGAGGAGGGGTGGCAGGCCTGGGGGGGGCTGATGACCCTGGGGGGGGGTGGCAGGGTGACTGATGACACTGGTTGGGGTGGCAGGACTGAGGGGCTGATGACCCGGGGGGGGTTTGCAGGATTGGGGTAGGGCTGATGACATGGGTTGGGCTGGCAGGACTGGGGGGCTGATGACCCTGGAGAGGGCTGATGACCCTGGTGGGAGGGGGGAGTGTTAGGGCTGGCCGGGGGGCTGATGACACTGGTGGGTAGCAGGGCTAGGGGGGCTGTTGACACTGGTTGGGGTGGCAGGGGCTGATGACCCTGGAGAGGGATGGCAGGGCTGGGGAGGGGAGGGCTGATGATGCTGGTTGGGGGTGGCAGGGGCTGATGATCGGGGGAGTGGCAGGACCGGGGGGTGAGGGGTGATCATAGAATCTCAGGGTTGGAAGGGACCTCAGGAGGTCATCTACTCCAACCCCCTGCTCAAAGCAGGACCAATCTCCTATTTCTGCCCCAGATCCCCTAAATGGCCCCTCAGGGACTGAACTCACAACCCTGGGTTTAGCAGGCTAATGCTCAAACCACTGAGCTATCCCTCCCCCGACCCTGGTGTGGTCGGGGTGGCAGGACGGGGAGGGGTGATGACCCTGGTGGGGGCGGGGTGGCAGGACGGGGGGGGATGACCCTGCTGGGGGCGGGGTGGCAGGACTGTGTGGGGGGGTGATGACCCTGGTGGGGGCGGGGTGGCAGGACGGGGGGGGTGATGACCCTGGTGGGGGCGGGGTGGCAGGACTGGGTGGGGGGGGATGACCCTGGTGGGGGTGGGGTGGCAGGACTGGGGGGGGGGGGGATGACCCTGCTGGGGGCGGGGTGGCAGGACTGTGGGGGGGGGGTGATGACCCTGGTGGGGGCGGGGTGGCAGGACGGGGGGGGGGGTGATGACCCTGCTGGGGGTGGGGTGGCAGGACTGGGTGGGGGGGGGGATGACCCTGCTGGGGGCGGGGTGGCAGGACTGTGGGGGGGGTGATGACCCTGGTGGGGGCGGGGTGGCAGGACTGGTTGGGGGGGGATGACCCTGGTGGGGGCGGGGTGGCAGGACGCGGGGGGGGATGACCCTGGTGGGGGTGGGGTGGCAGGACTGGGTGGGGGGGGTGATGACCCTGGTGGGGGTGGGGTGGCAGGACTGGTTGGGGGGGGATGACCCTGCTGGGGGCGGGGTGGCAGGACTGGTTGGGGGGGGATGACCCTGCTGGGGGCGGGGTGGCAGGACGGGGGGGGGGGATGACCCTTTGGGGGCGGGGTGGCAGGACGGGGGGGGCGGCTGGTGACGCTGGAGAGGGATGGCGGGGGGCGGCGGGAGGCCGGGCGGGGTCACTGGCTCTGGCACGGGCCGGGCTGGCGGAGTTGACGCCCCTGGGGGGGGGGGCGACGCTAGCGGGGCGGGGCTCGAGCCCCCCCCCCCCAGGCCGGGCGCGCGCCTGACGCCATCCCAGTGCGCCCGGCCCGGGGCTTGTGAGTGTCCGGCCGGCTCGAGGGGTGAGTGCGGGGCTGCCTGGGCTCAGCGGCGCGGCCCCCACCCTGGGGCTCAGCACCCTAGGGGGGCTCAGTGCAGTGCCCTGCGACGGGGGTACACGGCCCGCATGGTGGACACCCCCCCACCCCTGGGTCCCTTGGCATCGCCCCCCCACAGCCAGCCACTGCCCTGGGATCAGAGTGGTGACCCTCTTCTCCTCCCTGCTCTCCCATCTGGAGGGACTCGGGGCACCCTCCTGTCTCCAGCTGGCTCAGTGGCTTCCCCAAAGCCCCTGGGGAGATTTAAGGGTCTGTGTGTACCTGTGGGAGTGGGGGTTCGCTAGGGCCCCGGGTAGTTACGGAGAGCGCTGCCCTCTCCGGTTAGTGGTGGTGCCCAGAGGCCTTGGTAGGTGGCACCAAGAGGCACAGATTACCAGGTCTGCCCGTGCCCCCAGCCTGTCCCCATTTGCATCAGATGAGAGGGGGAAAGGAGTGACCCTCCAGTCGCCAGGGCAGAGTCAAGGTGAAGCAGATGAACTCCAGGGACGGGAGGCCTCATTCAGGCTGTGCATGGGGAGCTGGAGGAGATTAACAATGGGGAAATGCAGACCGACTATGAGGATAAAGTCCTGGCTCTGGGGTTGAGCTGGCTGGGGAATAGCCCCCAAAGAAATGTGTGGGAGCCCCAAAACTAAGCAAGTGTGAAACAAGTCTGGATAAAGCTATAGTAAATGTACAGTAGGGCCCAGCCCTGCACCGACCCCTGGTAGCTGGATCCTGAATCTTTTCCAGCTCTACTCTCTGCAGCCCTCAATCAAATCATCAGGAACCTTTCTCAATGGTTGCTCAGAGGCAATTGCTGGCCTGAATTTACACTAACCCATTTCTCTCCTTACAGCATGTGGGCAGAGAGATGATGCCGGCACCTGGCTTGGGGCTCTCCTGACTTTGCTGCTGTTGCTGACCATGGGTCTGAAAGCTGAGGCTCAGCCTCGAGCTGAAGAGACTCCCGTCAGAGTGGCCGTGCGCATTCGACCCCTGCTGCCCAAGGAGCTGTTGCACGGACACGAGGCCTGCCTGCACGGGGACCCAGAGACCAACGAGGTGACCCTGGGTCGTAACCGCCATTTCCACTTTGATGCTGTCTTCACCGAATCCTCAAACCAGGAGTCGGTGTATGGCGCCTGCGTGCAGCCACTTGTCGAGGCCTTCTTTGAAGGCTTCAACGTTACTGTGTTTGCTTATGGCCAGACAGGCTCGGGCAAAACATACACCATTGGGGAAGCAAGTGTCTGTGAGTATCTGGAGAAGTAGCACCTTCCTAGTCTTGTCCTCCTGGATGCATGTGTGGCAATGGTTCCCACCTCCACCCGCTGCCCAGGGCCTGGCTGTGAGCAGGGCAGACAGGACTTCTTGGGCTAGTTTAGTAATAATAGCATGAAAAGCTGGTGATAGTGCAACATCGAGGCTGTGAAATGAAGCAGGCGAAAAGTTGAGGAAATTCAAAGGCTCCTCAGCTTGGCCATACTGCCTGTCCTGCACTTGTACCAAGAGAGTTCACATCTCTCTCTGGTGCCCAGTGGATAGTGAGCTTTTATGTTTAGCTAAAAACTAGAGGCTGCACATTTTTCTGTGTCTGATGTAATATTCCCATAAGAACCTGACGTAACTTTTGCAAAACTATTCATCCACTGGCTTGGGATCAATACCTGTGTTTGAGCAGCATGTAAAGTATGGTTACCATGTGATTTTCTTGGGAAGGTCAAGCAAGGAGATTGTTTTGTGATTTCCTAAGGGTGCCTTCACCTTTGACTTTCCTGAGCCTTGCTTCCTTTATTTCTCAGGGCTGTTCTGCCCTAAAAATTTACATCAGCATAGCTACATCTTTCGGAGTGTGAAAAATCCACACCCCTCAGAGATGCTGACCTAACCCCCAGTATAGACAGTACTAGGTTAATGGAAGAATTCTTCCATCAATCTAGCTACTGCCTCTCAGGGAGGTGGATTAACTTCAGCGATGGGAGAACCCCTCCCGCCACTGTAACGAGTGTCTATGCTGAAGCAATACAGCTATAGCTATTTAAGTGTAGACATACCCTAAATCAGCCTTAAAAGAAGGAGTTTTGTATTTCATTTCATAGGTTTTTGTTGTTGCACTTTCCTTTTCCCCCCTTTTCTTGAGCTTCCGCTGTTCGGTTTCCATAAATGCTTTAATACTGAAGGGTTGGCTGTTTTGGTACCTAAGAGCTCCTTAAAATATTTACCGCGCATGTGCAGAAAGATAGCTATAAAAATACCAAATTGCTTGTCTGTTTTCAAGCTTGGCTTGACTTTTCTTTTTGCAGTTAGGGCTGTCTTCAAGTTTGAGGCTTACAACTTCAGATGGTTTGGGGATATTGGAAACCTCCCCACACCAAAAATCAATGTAAAACTTAATTTAATTTAAAGAAGTTCTCAGCCCAGAAGAATATTTTTTTAATTGGAGAAAGTTCTGAGCAGAGCTGGATTCAAAGGAAATCACATTTCAGCCTCAGCCATAATGTTTGCTACCTATGGATATTATAATTTACTTTTCTCTCCTTAAGAAAGCACTTTACAACTCTATACATGCAGTACCACTAAGGATATGTCTTCACTGCACGGTTAACCTGAGTTCTTCACCATGTTTTAGCCCAACCCCACAGGACTTTCCACACAGAAAAATCTCTGACCCAGGTTAAACCTGGGCTAGTTATCCTGGCTAGGGGTGTGGGTTAGAGCCCAGATCTTGCTTTCACTTAGGCTGCAGCCTGTCCATTTTGCAGTGAGGATTCAGGCTAAATCACTCAAGTGTTGATAATCCTCCAGTGCTGTCTCACAATTCCCCCCAAAGGACAGACAAGTTTTCCTGCAATTGACACAACTGGCTAGGAAAGAATCCTAGAACCTCTCAGCACAAAGAACTGTGGGATGCGCCTCCAGACACGAGGGCGAGTGCAGAAACAGTGAGGATATGGGCATAGTTTGGCTGTGGGAACACTCACACCCAGGCTAAGTTAACTGTGCTGTAAAGACATACCCTAAGATACACCACCTCTGCATGAAGGGCAGCAGTAATGCACCATTGGGTTGAGGGGAATTTTGGACAAGGACCCTAGGACCTCCTATGAGAAGTGCTCCTTGGGGCCTTTAATATGGACCCTCACTGCTGAGCACATGAGATGGTGTTAGGCTGGTCCCTGTGGCATACTGTCCTTATGGCATGAGATGTGCTCTGCTTTGATTGTCATCTGCTGCACACTACACTGGAGTTGGCTCTCTGAGCATCCACTGCTTCTGGTGATTGTGTGTCTCTCTCTGTGCCAGCTTCCATCAATGAGGATGAGCAGGGCATCATCCCACGTGCCATGGCTGAGATCTTCAAACTCATTGATGAGAACGACCTGATGGACTACACAGTCAGAGTCTCCTACCTGGAGGTGTATAAGGAGGAGTTCCAAGACCTGCTGCAAGTGGAAACGGCCAGCAAGGACATCCAGATCCGTGAGGACGACAAGGGCAATATTGGTACCTATGGCTGCTCTTAGACTCCCCTCCTGGAGTGACTCCCATGGCCAGGACTGGACGTGTGTTCCTGCAAAGCAGTGCACCGTGCTTCTGCCCTGACAAAGAAGCGATTATCTCCATTACTCTCCCCCAGCCTCTTACTATGAAACTTATGAATGGTGACTGTGGCTGGGACTCAGTTTTTGGCCACTATAGCATGTAGTTACAGAATATGGGGCATAATATGTGCTCTGACTGGGGGGTCCCAGCTGTGAGGCTTTATTTAAGGGCTTTTTTTTTTTTCCTGAATGTGGGTGGAGCAACATCCCTTCCAACATCTTCAGGAGCTCAGCCATTCAGGTCCCCCGGTGCTGGAAAGTCATTTTACAGGTGGCCATTTAACATGGGGACAAAAGGAAGTCTCCTGGCACCTGAGATCTCACTCGCGGTCCATGCAGCTGACCTTGGCTAGCAGGCTCTGCTGAATAGTGCAAGGAGAGCTTTCTTATAGCCCCATCTGCACTAGGCTCTCTGAAGCAGTGCAAGGGCCTCACCTTTGAACACTAGCCATGTGCCCAGTAGTTACCTTATGCACAGAAAGTAATTGTGGCCAAACAAACCCACGCTAGCCTTGTGGTGGATTCTCTGTCTTCTAGGGGTAGCTCCGGATTACGTATTCTCTAAGGCAAGTGAAATATTTGAAGGACATTTGGCATTGCTAGGACAATACTGGATGAGACACTGGCCTTAGTTCAGTGGTGCTCTGCTGCCTGATGTCTCTGGTCCATTCCCTCTGAAATTCCTGGGTTCCAGCGGCACCATGTGATAGTAATGGCAGCATCGGCATGGAAGGGGTCTAAAGGGACGTCCTCAGGGTGCAGGTCTCCATTTTCAGCAACACTTGAGATTCGTGGCCCCTCGCCTTTCTTAGGCACCGTCGGCTGTGAGAAGCTCAGCCGGGGTGTGCTGTGGAGGCCTCCAAAGGGATTGTATGTCATCGGGACCAACGTTTCAGTCCTGGGGCTGTTCCCAAGGGTAGCTAAGAAACCTCATTTTTCTGCTTCGCTGTATCTGTGCTATGCCCCTTATTTATTTGGTGAGGCAGGGGTGGAAGGGTTTGTCCCCCAAACAAATGAGCCAGTGTTGGTTGCTTAAAATAGATGCCTATGGCTGAATGCAGGGGCGTGGCCCATGATGAATTAGCTGGGTGCACAGTCTGGCCCTTTCGAGCAACCCTACTATAACAAACAGGTGTACCCGGCTGACTGGAGGAAAAGCCTTTGGGTAGGAAACAGATTTCCCTTCTGGGAGTTTCGCTATGTGTGAGTCCCAACTGCCCTTCCACCGCTGCTGAACCTCCTATCTGTTTCTTTGTGTGGCTTTCCCGGGCAGTGTGAGTATCCATGCCAGCACCGTCACTGCTGTGTTTGTCTCGTTGCAGTGTTGTATGGGGTGAAGGAAACGGAAGTGGAGGGGCTGGATGAGGTCCTGAGCCTGCTGGAAATGGGCAACACGGTCAAGCACACGGGAGCCACCCACATCAACACACAGTCGAGCCGTTCACACACCATCTTCACAGTAACCATGGAGCAGCGGCGCGGTGCTGGCCGACTCACCCATCTCACCCTCCACGACAGGGCCTCGGTCCCGGCCTCCGGCCAAGTCCTGGCTTCCAAATTCCACTTTGTGGACCTAGCAGGCTCAGAGCGGGTGGTTAAGACTGGAAACACAGGGGAGCGCCTGAAGGAGAGTATCCAGATCAACAGTGGCCTGCTGGCTCTGGGCAATGTGATCAGCGCCTTGGGGGACCCCCGCAGGAAATGCAGCCACATTCCCTACAGGGATTCCAAAATCACCAGGTACCCCATGGTTCCTGGGCCACCCACATACGCTGCTAATCTGGCTGGTGCTCTCTCAGCCCCGTAGCAAGGACAACAGCCTTCTTTACTGCTTCCCAGCATGCGAAGGGGTTTGGCTGGGGCTTGGCCAAACCTTGCCCAGTCAGGGTTGGTGGCTGCCACAGTTAAATTTGCCAGGTCGCTTGTCCCTGCTGCTCTCACTTGGAGGCTCTCTGACTGGTTCTGAAGAGGTCAGCTGTCCATCTCTCCAAAAGGCCACAGGTATCCAGGCCTGTCAGTCCATCCTGTAGGTGTGTTTGGCTGGAGGGGTCCCTGAAAAGCAGGGAGCCAAGGATAAGCGTGAAAGTCCAGCTTGTTCCAGTGCTGCTTCACTATAAAACATTAGGCTGGGTGACCTGTGCTCCTGTGGCTCAGGGCACTGGGAGTGGGGTATGGAGGGTCCCATCTGTTCCTGCCTAGCAGAGACTAGCAGATGTTCCCATCAGATGGCGGTTTGGGGCCTGTGTGAACTAAGGTGGTCTCAGTCTAGTTCCTAGCTCAGACAGGGTCACATTATCCTTGTTACCCCCTTGTTACCATGCCCAGCAGAGGTTATTTGGAGCCCCTCTCATCCCCAGAAGTGGCTGCTGTACTGGAGGCATTTTCACCAGAGGTCAGTTTGAGGGACGCTTGCAGTGCTTCAGGCTGTGCTCTCCCTCTCCCGTAGGAACATACAGGAACTCAGGGCTGTCGTCCTGGCCTCTCTCCAGCACTGAGCTGATGATAAAGGGTTTTGTACCCTTGGGTTCACCCTGTGAGAAGGGTGGTGCTGTGAATACCCTGCCAGCCCTGGCATGTCTGCCGTAGCATGGGCTGCAGCCCCTTGCTCTGATCTGAGGTGTCCGCTCTTCTCCTTAGGATCCTGAAAGACTCCCTGGGGGGGAATGCCCAGACTGTCATGATCGCCTGCGTCAGCCCTTCCTCCTCTGACTTCGATGAGAGTCTCAACACGCTGAACTACGCCAGCCGAGCTCAAAACATCAAGAACAAGGCCATGGTGAACTGCCGCAGGGAGACAGAGCATGTAGAGGAGCTGCAGCTTCAAATAAAGAACCTGCAGAGGGCGCTGGAGCAGCGGCACCGCTCGGAGACCCGTATCATAAACCGCTCCGACGCTGCCAAGCGGTGCCCACAAGACCACACTGCCCGCTTGCTGGCAGAGTGCGCTCACTACAGGACATGCACGGACACTGCCTACCAGCTCCTGATGGAACTGCAGGGGGAGGGCAACCTGACCGTGGAGCAGATCCTGCGAGTGAAGGAGTGGTTGTGTGCGGTCGAGAGCGAGAGGAGCGAGCTGACCTCTGCCTCTGGACTGGATAGCGGCATTGAGAGCACCTCAGCAGAGGATCAGCGCCCCCAGGCACAAGGCTCAAAGCCGCCACAGACTCAGGTATTGGGGTGTCACCCTTGTTTGGGCACTGGGCAGTGAGAAGTGTCAGTATGGTATCACCTGCCCCAGGCCAGGCTATGCAGGTGGTGATGCTTGATGCGAGAGCAGAGTGCTGGGAAGCACCTGGGAAGGACAGTAAAGGAAAAGCTGCATTGGCAGAGGGAAAGAAGAGAATGAGATGAGGTTGTCTCTGTATTAGGCCCTCACTAGAGCCTCCTGGGGGTAGAGGGGAGTAGTACTCCCTATGAGAGAAGACGGATGGGCCAATGGTTAGGGCTAGCCTGGGACTTGAGACCTAGCTTCAGTTTTGGTTTCCCCTGAATAACTCAGCAGTCCCTGTCCTCCACAGAGGACAAAGTGCTTCTCAGACATCAACTAGGAAACCATCAACCAGCTTCCCAATCCCTCTTAGGTCCCTCCCCCTGCCTCTTCACTGAAAGGCAGCTGCTGTTGGGGTGGAAAGCAGCATCCACACAGGGAGTGTGGCTGGGGAGTGAGGGAGAAGCCTGGATCCTGCTGGCAGATGGTAGCGAGGCCGAACGATGGCTGGGTTCCAGTGGGATTTTTTTTAAATGTGAAATTAAACTAGCTTCCAATGTAGTTTGGAACGTACCTACTCCTCTGGTGGGGAAAGCGGTTGTAGAACTAGAGAAGTTATTTCAATGGGGTGGGTGGGGGTGTGTGTTGTGGGAGCCCCACTGAGCACAACTTGCAGAGGGAATGGCCAGCACTGCAACTCTTCCCTCCCAGCAGTGTCCCCCATTGCAGCCTGACTTAGTAACGGTCTAAATAACATCTTTCCTCTCGGGCCTGTCACCCCAATCACATGGGGAGGAGTGAACAGGTCTTTGTGTCCGACTGGTGAGTGACACACCGTACAGCAGACATACTTGTTTGTGCCGCGTGTGGGGCAGGGAGGGAGGCACAGTGACGTTTGGGGGGTTGCTGATGCCGTCTCTCTTCCTTTCTCTGCGGGCAGGTGAGCACAGAGAAAGCATGTGAGGCAGCCAGAGAGGAGCACCTGGCCCAGCTGCAGAGACAGGTGGAGCGTCTGGAGGAGGAGAACCGTGACTTCCTAGCTGCCCTGGAGGATGCCATGGAGCAGTACAAACTGCAGGTACTGCTGGCCTCTGCCCATGCCCAGGGGAATCTCTGACCCAGCAGTCCCCTCCCCTTCCTGTTGCCTGCAACCTGTACCTCTCTGTCCTGGTGGGCAAACCCTCCCTGCACCCTCCTGGTGTCCCTGTGGGCCCTTGCTCCCTTTTCAACCTTCATCGCAGTGTTATTCCTCAGAGAATAGGCCCAACTAGGGAGCCTTTAATTTCAAATGCTGCGTGGCCCAGCCTGGCCTGTGCTGTAGATTCTCCCATCTGGGATGGGATTTTCCTGTTGGGTTTTTAGTGCCTGCCCCCCTCCACTCCCCAAACCCAGCCACATCTCCCTGCCTATCTCATCTCTCCAATTAATCTGCCACCCTTTTTCCGAATGGCACAGAGAGCGGGGGCGGGGAATCAGGGAGAGTGCAGCATGTCCTGTTTGCTACTGTGCTAGCAGCAGGCCTGAGAGACGTGCGTGGGAAACCCCATCTTCCGTTGTTTTTCAGAGCAACAAGTTGCAGGAGCAGCAGGATGCCATCTCGGAGCTACACGTGCGCCTGGAGATGGCAATGCCAGACCTGCAGGTGCCGGAGCTGCTGCAAAACGTTCACCTGGTGGAGCTCGCCCAGAGACCTCACACGGCCCCGCTGGATACCACGCGGTCCCATGGCCTCAGCCTGGTCCAGTCGAGGCCGTTCCACACCAGCCAGAGCAGAAGAGTCCATTGTGGAAAGGTGGGGGTGTAAGTCATTTCCACGGGTGCTTGCTCTTGGAAAGGGCTGGTTTCTGTTCTGGCTCCCCTGACCAGAGGAGCTGGCCTTTTCCATGTTCAGTCTCTAACTCGGCCCTAGGCGTTGGTGGTGTCCTCCCTGCTGTAAGGCCTTTGCTCAGTTTGGGGGAAAAACTGGTTTCAACCAAGTCTGAGCACTTACACATTGCATCCCGAGCCCAGGCTGCAGGTAAAGCCTTGTGTGCTGAGCAGCTGGCTGGGCCCAGGAACTCACCAGCCCTGCTCACAAAGCCACTGAGCTCCACATTGTCTCCCTCTTTGTAACTCAGTGCCCCCTCCTGAGCCCTGGCCCTTACGCAGTGTGTTCATCTTTCCGTGCATGACCACCCGCTCTACCCCAAGCAGCTCAGCAGCAGCCCATCCCACCCGGGGGAGGACCTGGTGGTGCATTGCCAAAGCCGTGCTGGCAGTCTGGAGGCCAAAGACGTGATGCTGATGAGGGAGTGCAGTGAGGACTCTGAGCCATCCTTGGAGGAAGAGGGGGAACAGAAACGGTCCCTGCACCAGCGCAGGTGAGTGGAGGCTGCACACACGGGAACGTCAGCCGGGGCCACTCCCTGAACACCATGTCTGCTTCCCCTGATTAAGGATTTGTCCAATCGCCAGCCAGAGACTCCTGCACCAGGAGTTGGGCTGGCTCTAAATGAGCCACCTAGGAGCCCTTAGCCAGGCGGGTGCCATATCCCCTAAGCCCGAGAGGTACTTGTAGAACTACAGAAGCCAAACCGGAAGAGTCAGGAAAAGTGAGTGTGTTTGTAATGGCTGAACTGCAGATTAGCGTCTAATTGCTCAGCAAGGCTAGTGCTGGCGGAGGGCAGAGGTGCTGGCCTGATGGCCCCAGAGACTGAGCCCACCCTGCACAGCACAGGCAGGGGCAGTTCAAGCTTCCTCCTTCTGTATCGCTGCCCTGATTTGGAGGGGCCATTTTTAGAGTTGAGAGGTGAGCTCCATCTCTGGGGCCATTCAGCCCTTGGCCAACTGCTGGCTTGGGGGATGTGAGCACCTGTCCATGGGAAATGGCCTGAGATGGATTTGAGTCTGCTGCTTCGTTCCAGATCCCAGCCCCTCTGAAACCCATTCCCACAGAGCATTGCTTTGCCTGGTAGGCCAAGGGCAGCTGCGTCCCTCTCTGTTGGGCTAGTGCCATGTGGCAGGCTTGGAGCAGGTTCCTTCTTCCCTCAGTTGTAGCTGAGCCTGCACTCAGCTAAACTGATTTGCGTCTGTTCTAGAAATGGGATCCAAAGCTGGAGCAAGAAGGACGTTTCCAGCAAGGTGTGTGAGGAGCAGAGCAGAGGCAACTTGTTGCCCATGCAGGAGGAACCCCCGGAACTGGCCAAAGGTGAGTGGAGACTGTGTATCCCGGGGGGGATCTTCCGAAGGTTAGTGATGCCCTCGGTCTCTGTTGGCAATGGTGAGGAGCCCAGCCATATGCTCTGCTCTAGAAAAGAAAGGTGGTGCAGGGGCATCCAGACTGCCCAACCTAGGCCAGACTAGCGCAGAATGGAGCAGATTGTGGCCCGGCTGCTTTTCTCAAGATGGAGCATTGCATGCTGGGATCTGTAGACTGAGGGCTGTAGCGGTGGTATTAAAGATGAGGGCAACCATGGACTGCGTTCTGCCAGATCTGGGCCACAGCATTATTGGCTTGTTGTCCCCTCTCCACCTTGCTTTTGGGACGGCAGCTTCCTGGGCAAGGATCTGAAGCAAGCTCGCACTCTGTGTTACAGAGGTCTGCAGGAGAAGGGAGCTGGCTGGTCCCAGGGAAGGCCTTTCAGGGAAGGACTCAGAGCGGCGGCTGGTGCAAGCCCAGCAGAAGATCCGGGAGCTTGCAATAAACATTCGCATGAAGGAGGAGCTGATCGCAGAGCTCATCAAGACAGGTGCAGAGATGCTGGTGTGGTGATGCTCCTACCAGGGAGGCTTTGGGGTTCTTGGGCTTACACCTATGGGAGGAGATGCTGAATCTCTGCCTGTCTTCTCTCCTGGTGGGACATTGTTCCCTCTGTTCCTCCAACTCTGCATCCCTCCCTGTGCGCCTTCCCCGTTAGGCCAGGTTCGCAGTGCGCTGAGTGACCTTCCCTGCCACACTTGTTACCACGAGCATGGCCCCACTCCCTGGATCTGGGCCACGCTGTCCTGCATCTTGGGGGGCTTGCTCTTACTGCTAGCAAGGAGACTCTCCCTCCTCAGCAGGGAAGTGAGCCCTGTGCCCAGCTGCTTGCCTGGCCTCAGAAAATACTGATTAAACCCTTGCATGCAGTATGAGACAATCCCCCCTCAGCCATCTCTCTCCCCCTCTTTCCACTCTAGTGCTGCTTCTGCCACCACCTTATGGTTGAGATCCTTCTTCTTGGCTTCTCCTTCATTTCCCTCAGGGTCTCTCATTGGAGGAGCTGAGGGAGGGAAGGGTGCTGGCTGGAAGAAGGGGAGGAGTCACAGCATCCAGCCCCATTTCAAGCCAGAGCAGGGATTGCTGGAGATCAGACCAGCAGGGCTGGTGGCATACGTGGTATGCTGCAGTGGGGCTTCCTGCAGGATGAGCCAAGAGAACATTGGGGCAAGGTGGGAAATCTGATCCCCAGGAAAGGGAAGTGACTCCTTGCCTGTGCACCTGTGCAACAGGCCCGGGACAGCCCCAGTTCGTGCCCTGTGGAGGCTAGTCTAGCACAGCCCAGTGTCCCGATGCCACAACGGCTGCTCTTGAGGGGCTGGCGAATGCCTGAAGCTGCCAGGTCCATACAGTCCCTTGGCGTTGCTGTCCTTCCAGCTGTGCCTCCTGGAAGGGAGAGGGGCGGGAGGGGGCAGAGCAGTTGGTGACAGTGTGGATTTCGTGGCGCTCTCAGGCAAGGATGCCCAGGCCATGAATAGACAGTACTGCCGGAAGATCTTTGAGCTGGAGCAGGAGGCGGAGCAGGTGCGAGCAGAGCTGAGCAGTGGCCAGAAGCAGCTGCAGGAACTGGAGGGGAAGGAGCCCCAGGATGCTGGAGAGAAATGCAAACTGCAGGAATATCGCACGAGGGTTGCAGCAGCCCAGAGCAAGGCACGGGTCAGTGTGAGCGCGGGGTCCTCACCTCTCTGCCCCAGCTGGGAGGAGCGTGAAGCGCTTGCAGGTTGAGCACAGCTTGCTTGCCCCCGGGCTGTGTCTGAGTAGGGTTGGGGGCTCGCTCTCTTCCCAAAGGCTATCAGGGATTCTCCGAAGGTCAGGGTGCTATCCAGCTTCCTGGCCTCCAGTCTGAGAGCAGCTGTCCCGTGGCAGGTGCTGCGAGAGAAGCAGCAAGTGACGGAGAGGCTGGTGTCGCTGTCTGCCCAGAGTGAGAAGCGGGTGCGGGAGCTGGAAAGGAACGTCCAGCTGATGCGGCGGCAGCAGGGGCAGCTGCAGAGGCGCCTGCGTGAGGAGGCGGAGCAGAAACGCCGCCTGGAGACAGAGATGCACAAGCGGCAGCACCGAGTCAAGGTCAGAGCTAGACCCTGGGGCCAGCCAAGGGCAGAGGGTAGCTCTGGTGTGTGTCTGTGTGTCCTCGCCAGCAGCAGGTTGCGGAGGGAAGCCTGTACTGCATTTTCTGGAGTAGCAGCTTGGCCCAATGAGTTGAGCTTGAGGCTGTGAGGGCTCCAGCCCCGTCTATCAGTCTGAGCTCCTTGGCTCGGGATCAACCTGTTCTCCCCCCACTTCACCCCCAAACTAACGGCCTCTCCCCCCTGCACAGGAGCTGGAACTGAAACATGAGCAGCATCAGAAGATCCTGCGCATCAAGACGGAGGAGATTGCAGCTTTCCAGAGGAAACGGAGGAGCGGCAGCAATGGGTCTGTGATCAGCTTGGAGCAGCAGCAGGTACATAGCAGTGACCTGCCTGTTCAAATGGGGTGGGCACTTAGGGGAGTCCTGCACCAGATTGGTAATGTCAGCAAAGGTGTCTGGCCCCATGCCCTGATTGGCAGCTGTCCCTGGAATCTCCCCCCAGGAAGGACAGACTGAGCTTGACCCACACCCCTAACATTCACTGTATCCTCCTTCCTCAGGGGGCAAAGCTCACATGCAGCCTCTGCTCTGGACCCCACATATTCCTGGGACCTGAAGTGCACTGACCTGTCCTAGCCAGGACCCTCCTGAGCCCCAGTAATCCCAAACGGCTGGGGCATGGAGCAACTGTGGTGAAACCTTCTCTGTCAGCCAGATGACAGGAGGGCCAGCCCAGTGCTTAGGACACTAACCTGTTACTCAGGAAACCTGGGTTCTGTTCTCTATTCTGCCACAGACTTCCTTTGTGCCCTTGGGCAAATCACAGCCTCTGCGTGCCTCAGTTCCTCCTCTGTACACTGGGGATAAGAGCACTGCCCTAGCTCAGAGGGCTGTGTGAGGATAAATCCGTTAAGGGATGAAGCACTCAGCTCTGCAGTGATGGGGCCAAAGAAGTAGCTAGTAGAAGCCTCTGCTCCTCAGACCTAACCTCCTTCCTATCGGTGACCACATCCTTCCCCCATCCCCTACCTCTCTTCCTTTCTTTCTATCAGAAAATTGAGGAGCAGAAGAAGTGGCTGGACCTGGAAATGGACAAAGTCCTTGAGCAGCGTCGCGCCCTGGACGAGCTGGAGGACGAGCTGAGGAAACGGGAAGCCATAGTGGCCAAAAAGGAAGCGCTGCTGCAGGAGAAGAACGGCCTGGAGAAGAAGAGACGCCGGTCCAGCCAGGTGGGATGCAGGAGGTCCCTCAGACACAGCTGCATCTGCTGGGGAATGGGGAGGGGGAGAGTGCTTGCCCTACGTTTGCAGGTGTGAGGTGCCTTGGCAGGGCTGGGGATGTGGTCTGGACTGAGGCAGCATCAGCAGGGTTTGGGGTAGGGAATAGTTCCCACACTGTGTGACTTCTGCTGACTCTGCCTTCTCCTGACCTTTAATCTGAGCCACATCGGCCTCTCCATTAAACTCCTGCCTTGGAATTGCCTCTCACAGTGGCTTGGGGGGTGGTTTGGTTTAATTGCCCTTGGCTTGCATGCGTGTCGTGGAGGGCAGTTGCAGGGCTGGGTTTCCCTTGAGGAGGTGCTCAGGTGAGGTCTTGTTCCTCCTGCTGCTCCAGGCCTTGACGGATGACATCGTGCAGGTGTCCAGCCGCCTGGAACTCTTGGAAAAGGAGCTGACGGAGAAAAGTGGACAGCTCCGTCATGGCAGCGCCCATGATCAGCAGCAGATCCGGCAGGAAATCAATAGCTTGCGCCAGGAGAAGGACCAGCTGCTCAAACAAAGGCTGGAGATAGACAACAAGCTGCGCCAGGGCACCCTGCTATCCCCAGAGGTAACCAGCTGCCTTTTGGGCCCACCTCACAGCTCGTGTAGATAGCGAGAGGATGTCTAGGAAAGGGCTGTGTGCCAGCCTTTCGCGCCTAGCCTCAGAGCTACGTTGGTCACGTGGAAGAAGACTGTGATGGGCCTGATTTTGCACATTACAGTCTATCCAAATCTAGCACAGTTGAGTACAATTGTCAGCCTTGGAAGAGGCCTGAGGCTGGACATATCCGCGGGGGGAGGCCCGTGTCTGTAGTAAGGTGTATTGGCAGAGCTGTGTGTGTGTCAGATACGAGTGGAATGGGGGGGGGGGGCTAAAGAGTGAGGGGCCCTGGCAGGGCTGAAGCCTGGTTGTAGCTTGCAGATCACCTACCTGACTGCTCTGGGTGGGTTCCGTTCCCCCTCATTCTAACCCAGGAGTAACTGCAGCTCCCTTCCTCCCCCCGCGGCGGCAGGAGGAGCGGATCCTGTTCCAGCTGGATGAGGCTATTGAGGCTCTGGATGCTGCGATTGAGTACAAGAACGAGTCAATCACATGCAGACAGCGGGTCCTGCGGGCCTCGGCCAGCCTGCTGTCCCAGTGTGAGATGAACCTCATGGCCAAGCTCAGCTACCTCTCCTCCTCCGAGACCCGAGCTCTGCTCTGCAAGTACTTCGATAAGGTAGGGTCCAGATAGCTGCCCTGCCCCAGCCCACGGCTCTGCTTGGGACTGTGATGTCTAATCAAATGGCACTTCCCTCCTGCACTGTGCGGTACCTCTGCCCAGGAATCCTGGTCTTTTTCTGGCTCTCTACTGTGGAGGGGCAGCCCCCCTCTATTCCTTTTGTAGCCTGGTTTCTGTGCGACACACAAGCCCCCAGTGTTGCAAACACCCTGACTGGGGCAGAAGTGCTGGGTATCCCAGCTGGGCTCTACTCTAGCTGGCCCCCTGACATTGCTCTCAGATGCTGCCTGGCTCCCCTGGTGGCACTGAGGCAGCTGTGGCCCTTTGAAAGTGCTGGGCTCTATAGAAGACCAAGCCCTTTTTGCTCCTTAGCAAGAAACTAACTTGATCAGTGGGGAAGAGTGAAGCTTCCAAGCCTCAGAGAGGGTTTGATGTGTGGCCTGCTCTTGGGCCCGGGGCAGGTGGTGACCCTGCGAGAGGATCAGCACAGACAGCACATTGCTTTCTCTGAGCTGGAAATGCAGCTGGAGGAGCAACAGCAGCAGGTGTACTGGCTGGAGGTAGCTGTGGAGCGCCAGCGCCTGGAGATGGACCGCCAGCTCACCCTGCAACAGAAGGAACATGAGCAGAACATCCAGTTCCTGCTCCAGCAGAGCCAAGGTAACGCCCCTGCCTCCCTATGCCCGTGGAGATGGACCCTGTTCTTCCCTCAAGCCAAGTGGGCTCCTTGATACCCCTGCCTTAGTTAACTTTTCCATGATGGAGTTCTGTGGCCCAATGGCTCCTCTGCTTTATGTATCTTTTGCAGGGCAACTACGGCACAGTTTCTAAGTTCCACAGCCTGTAATAACACTCCTTCTCTTTGTAGAGCACATGGGTGAGGGGCTGGCCAGCAGCAAGCTACAGTTTGAGGGAAGAATCCACGTGCTGGAAAAAGAATTGAGCCGCTACATGTGGGCAAACCAGGTGCTGAACCAGAGGCTGAGCAATCTGAGCCGTGGTGAGGAAACCCCTGCTCCCTGCCGGTCAGGGTAGGGAATGCCACTTGAGCTTTACCCCTGAGACATGCTTTCATTTGCCTGCACGTGACCAGGTAGAAACTCCCATTTCTATAGCAGCAAGAGTTTGAAGGGCAGGGAAGAGCAGAGCCTATGTTGGGGCAGTTGCCTCTGGATTATTATCCAGAGGTCACGGTGCCCTTCAGCAATGTCTTGCTGTAACTGGCACGCACTTGAGTTTCCCTGACTTATCTAAGGGTCTCTCCTGAGAACCACTTCTCTAACAACCTGTCTTCTCCAGCAGGAGTGGACAGAAACATGCTTGGAGCTGGGGACAGGCCACCTGCTGTACTTGGGACCTGTGAAGAATCGGGCACTGGTATTGTGGAACAGCAGATGCAGGTGGCTGTCACTGAAGGAAGCCATAAGTGCAGGGATGAGAATAGGGAATTGGTGCATGCACCTTTACCATCCACATGGAGGCGCTCTTCACTGCCCAGTGACAGCCCTTTGGGCCCAGAGGGGATTCAGCAGAGAGAGGCAGAGTACCTGCTGAGACTTGGGCAGCCCCATGAGGTGGCTCTGCCCTGGAACCTGGCTCCTCTACCTAAACCCTGGAGGGAGCTGCGCAGAGCCAGCCTCAATGTTGCTCCAGTGCCCTTCCATCCAGGAATGATTGATGTCAGGAGAAACCCACTCTAGACTCAAGCTTTGAACCCTAACTGTGCACAGTGCTGGGAGGAGCAATCCCTGCCACGGGTAGCTAGTAAATACCTTCCTGCTCTGCTTAGGCAGCTTGGCTACAAACATACTGCATTTCATTGAGGACTGGGCTGGGCTGTTTTCACAAGGAAAAATTGCTAAGAAGGCAGCTGATGGGAGGTGTAATCAGTTCCACTTTGGTGTCCCAGCCCAGTTGTGTTAGCTGGGCAGTCTTCCCCACCCACATCCACAGCAGCTTCCCCTGGCACAACTCTGGTCAGGGCCTCTACCACTATGGACTTATATTTACGGTTTGGGAGCCTGCCTGCTGGCATCTTCCTAAGGGAAAGCCTCTGTTGGCTGCAGCCAGGGGAAGCTGCTTTCTGACACTAGCACTATGTGTGGGGGACTTGTAAATATCTTTGTAGTAACTTTTTTACATTTCTGCTATAACTTTCTAATAAAGCAGAGTGAGTTTTATTAAATCACATGTGTCACAGCCTCCTACACTCTTAACCCCTGAGGGTGAGGCACTGGTTTGGGAACATGGAACCTCTCAACCAGTTATGGTAGGGCAACTCTTCTGTGTGCTCTCTTAACCAGAACTGACTCTTATGACCAGACAACCTTTTTTCTTGTATTGCCTGTTGGTAGCAGTCCATTAAACATAGCTCCAAGGGTCCTGGATAGTCATTTCAGAGGCTGGGCTTTATGGCTGTTTCTTTCCCAAGCTTTTAACTATTTTTCTCCTTCTGTACGGAATAGCCTCCAGCAGAGGAGAATCCATTGTATTTTGCCTCAGGTGTAATTGCTACAAAAGCCCTACTTATACATCTCCCCGAGGGAGGTGCAGGCATCTCTAAGCAGTCATGGGACTGGCATTTGTTAAGTGCCCTCTGATCTTCCTTACCCAGGGGAAACTGAAATGAGAATCAGTGAGGCTGAAGCTTGGAAGGAGCCTGTCATGCTATGGAAGTGCACTTCATTCCCCCCCCCCAACTAATGAGATTTTGCAGGAGAGAGAAGTTACACACAACAAATACCACATAGCTACCTTGCTTTTCAGTGAGGAGAGATTTACACACCCTGTCATTTAGTAGAAAGAGAAGCAGCTGGGTCTGAACAGTAATCAAGTATTCCCCTGCAGCATCCCTCTTAAAGGGATAGTTGCTCAAAGAATACAGCTGTTGTACGGTTAATGCCAGCCCACCCATTGTAAATTTGGGAGAGGGGAGAAGGGAAAGCTCTCAGCCTTGTATTAGACTAGATTCACAGTGAGGAAGTGCATGATATGTAAGAGCAATACACAGTATATTCCCCCACTGCTCAGGCTTAGAGGACTTCACAAGCTCATCCAACAGCCCTTCAAACTCCCAGAACCAGATCCACAATTCCTAAACACACAGCACAAAAGTAGCAGTTCAGATTAGTTTATTTTTACAAAAGAACGCTAAAATAGTGACCATTCTCTTCACATGGTCAAACAATCTGTGGCACACAAACCCCAGCAGGGGAACACCCATAAGACAACCAGGATTAGAACAGATGGAGATGCATCCCTACTGAGTTTAGAAAGGTGTTTTTTTTTTTTTTTTTTTAGTGAACCCTAAGCAGCCCTCCCTATTCCCACTGCCACATGACTGCCTCTTTCCCAGCCAAATGGAAGGAGGAGCTTGTAGGGCTGAGTCAAACACTGGTTCCTCATTAAACTGCACAGGCATGGAGATGGGGATTCCCACACCCTGGCTACAGACAAATCCCAATAGCAATGAGCCCCCCATGAGTTCAAAAAAGCAAGCTTGCTCTCTTTCTTAGGGACAGCAGCATGTACTACATAATGAGCGCGATCGCCTGCGTATCATTATTCAAATACTCTTTCTTTCGCTGGCTGCAGAGTTCAGTTGAGTAGCTTCTTCCGTGAATAGGTCCTGCTAAGGGGCCGCCTCCGGGAGCCTGCACTGGAGAATGGAGACACTTCTTGATCTGTAATGCTTTGAAAGACATCCAGCTCATCTTCTAGAGAGGGCAGAAAGAGTTAGCGAAAATCTACCCCTTTCAGGTTTACAGCTCAGCACCTGCCTCAGGAAACCCACTATCAGTAAACTCCCATTTCCCTTCAAATCATTTTAGCCCCAAGCTAGTTCCCCACCCTCCCAAGCAAACGTAGCTCAGTTTTACCTCAGAGTTCTAAGGCCAAACTCCTTAGCAACAGAAGCCCGCTAGGCACAGACACAGCAAATCCTCCAGCTTTTCCCTGCACACCCCTTTCCTGGGTACAGACAGCAAGTTCCCTGCCCCCTTTCTGGGTACAGAGCCTGTGCTCTTTCCATCTCATTTAATTGCAGGCAGATCACAGGTCTAGTGTCTATTTGAGTGCAAGGCTTTATGAAATGACAGGTAAAGGTTACCCTTGGCACGCTTCTTCCGAGATGGTGTTTGTCCCTGGTAGAGCAGCGGGGACTGGGTCAGTGCTCGAAGACTACTAGCGGAGAGGGAGCCCTTCACTGGTGGAGTTGAACCTGGAAAAGCACAATGAGTTGTGAAACTGCAGCATTCCTGCCAAGGCTCTGGTTACTGCAGCACACTGGTGTGGCACAATGAAAATTTTCAAGTAAGTCAAGAGCTGGCTTTTACGCTGCCCTATGTCTTCAACAACTGCTGGTTTGAGATGGTCAGAGGAAACTGAGAAGTCTATGAAGGAGTCGGAGACAATTGGGATATGCACATGCAAATGATTTTACTAAAGTGATCCGCAGAGAATATAAGAACAACCATAATAGGTCAGACCAATAGCTCATCTAATCCAGTATCCTGTCTTCTGACAGGCCAGTGCCAGATGCTTCAGAGGGATTCAACAGAACAGGGTAATTACTGAGTGATCTATCCCCATCATCCAGGCCCAGCTTCTGGTAGTCAGAGATTTAGGGACACCCAGAGCATGCGGTTGTGTCCCTGACCCTCTTGGCTAATGGCCATTGAGGGACCTACACTCCATGGACTTATCCATTTTTCTTTTGAAGCCAGTTATACTTTTGGCTTTCACAATATTCCTGCCAACAAGTTCCATAGGAGCTCTGTGCATTGTGTGAAAAAGTACTTCCTTGTGTTTGTTTTAAAACTGCTGCCTATTAATTTCACTGGGTGACCCCTGGTTCTTATGTGAAGAAATAAGCAACACTTCCCTTTTCCCTTAAACTAAGCTTTTGAGTTAACAGAATACCCAGGAAGAATTGTCAGTTTGTAACTTTTAGTACTTATTGTTTCAGGCTGTCTGCAGACTCAGACACTGCATCAGTTACTCTAGCATCACAGTTAAGGGGCTCTTTGCAACCATAAGGAATAGAAACAATTCTTAAACAACATCTTAAGTTGTAGAACAAGGGATGGATTCCAAGGACATGAAATCCATAGGGTCTTGCTTACAATACTATGACTGCCAACCCCCTTAATAAAATGAATTGTAATTTCCAAGCCTGTTGCTGACTTGGCGTTACTGCTGGCAAGACATGTGCATATAATTGCACGTCTTATCCGAGTGTGCAGTTGCCATGTCTGCAACTGAAAATAAAACTGCAAGTGCTAAGGGCCAGTTGTCGACATGGCCATCTGCACACAGTTGTGGTGCTTGCATGTACAATACATACGTTCTTAGATGTGCTTACTTCAGAAAAAAACAACCTCTTAAAATGAGTTAAAGAGTGCAATGCATAATACTGAAAAAGGGTGAGTGGAAATAAAGCTATTGGTACCAGAGAAGGCAAGCCTAGGGGTGAGAAGCATAGAATCATACTCCATAGCCCACGAACCCATGCAGCATTCTTCCAGGTGTCTAATATATTGTTCAATTTAATTTAAAGTGTCCAAGGCCTGAGGCTATTACACCCCAGCCTAATACATACGTCAGGGAGATTCTCCAATCATATGCAGCTTACATTCCTCCCATTCCATTACTCCTACCCCAAATTACAACTCTCCTATCATGGGTTTTAATATCCTTTCACTATGTTAAGAATAGGGACAGGGATGTGACTCCATAATCATTTTAGCCCTTAATCCCTCCCTTTAAGAGCTTCCAGCTGCCAGTCAGTTTTTCCTTTTCTCTGATCTCTCTCCAATTTGTCAATATTCTGTTAATAAAAGTTTCCCACAACAGAGGCAAATATTCTGATGCTGCAGAGCTACCTACCCAGTCCGTGACATGACTGCATATACACCCCAATCAACACTGGTCTTTTTAGCTGCAATATGGCATTATGAGTCATGTAATTTGCTATCCATTCTCACCCTTCCATCTCATTCCAATGGATCTGCCTTTCATATTTCTTCTTCTGCATGTTCCCAGCTGCATCTCACTTTGTTTCCAAATTCCCAAATTAGCATCTCTGCATTTCAGTAGGGTGACACTTGACAATGGATTACCTGAAGCACTGAAGACATCGTCATCCCCTATGGAACTTTGTGGCCCAGGAGTTCTGTTTGAAGACAAGGTGGTTCTACCAGGAGGCATTGTGGATATCCTCCTTTTGCTTGTGCTGCTCTCATCTGTGGAAGAGCTGATCAGATCCAGGTAGTCTCTAGTTGTGCAAGACCTCTTAGCCTCTCCTTTGGTTTCCTCCTCTGGGGACAGGAGATCAAAGGCCCGCTTCCTGGATTTCAGGCCAAAAGTCCCTGAGCAAGCACCCTCATCAGCTCGGGGCTCAGTGTCGCTGGAAGGTGACTGGTCCTGAAGCCTGTAAACCCCTTCCAGTTCAAAGTCAGCCAGCCGCAGAGCTTTGCTGCTGATGCACTGGTCAGAAATTGTTCCTCCTTCTTCACTTGCTGACACATTCCCTGTACATTCTGCATGCTTCTCACATCGACCACAGCCACCATTGGCATTGCTGTTTGCTGCTTTTTTTCTCCGTGGCCAGTCCTTGATGGCATCGGGGGTATTCTTCCCTTTGTGCTTTGGAGACGGTGTCCAGGGAACTCCAGCATCCACATGAGATGGGGAGGTGGTGTTAGAGGAACAGCTAGTTGGGGTGTATGACTGGCAAATGTAGGTCTGCCCTCCACCCTTCCCAGGCGTACTGTGGGAAGAGCGACAGCAGGACGGTGAAACACAAGCAGCTGCTAGTTTTCCTGGGTGTCTAGCACACCAGGCCACAGCAAGTTCACTAAAGGGACTTTCCTCTCCACTGAGTTTGCTGGTCTTCAGTTGTGACTGTACTTCCATGGCTGAGCTAGAACCAACCCTCTTAATGCGAAGCTTAGGCAGGCCAGAAGCTTGCATCTCAAGTTCAACCTCATAAGTTGGTGGACTAGCAGAGGCCAACTTATAATGACTTTTAGGAGTAGAAAACTTTGCTGGAAGTTCAGGATTCCCTAGTCGTGCTGCAGCCTCCCGCTGCATTCTGTCTGGCGTGCAGCGCAATGAGTAGACAGGAGAGGCAGACTTTGAGGTAGCAGGCAAAGCATTCAGAACGTCAGATCGGGAGGGTTTCTTAACAGTAAACGTCTTTGACTCTTTAGGCTCTTCTGATGGCAAAACTCTAGATTCTGAGGCATCACTCTTTCTGCCGTCTAAAGAGGAGGAATCTAAGTGCTCACACTCACTCACAACATCTGAGATCTGCACATGTCCTTCAGGAGACAGTTGCTTTTCCAAACTCTGATCCTTTCTTGGGGAGGAGCCCTGAGCATCTATACGCACTAGTTCACTTCTCTCTAACATGTGGACACTTTCAGAAGCCTTGGGCTCATGAATCAGAGAGCTTTGTGCAGGAAGCCTAGCATTACCATTACTATGATGTTTCTGCTTATTTCTAGAAGACTTTGAGAGCGAAAGAGCAGGATTTTCTTCTCCACGTTTGGTGTGCCCAGGTGCGCAGATAGGAGACCCTAGGGCTTTCCTTGGCGATGTGCCTGCGATGTTTTGAGATTTCAAAGGAGGTTTTTTAGGTGTATTAGACTCCCAGGCAAGGTATCTTGTTTTACTGTGAGGAGGAGAATCTATGGACAAAGTCTTTATGGAAGATTCAAAAGGAGAATTAAATGAAGACTGCGTTTTCAAAGTGGCTTGGGCTTCTGGAGATAAAGCAGCAGCCACTCCACCCACTGGACTCAAAGATTTTGGAGCTGCACATCTAACCTTCCTGGGAGTTGCTTCCATGGGCTGAGACACTGACTCTAAATGGAAATTTGGCTGTGGATTTCTCTGAATCTCCACGTGGAGAGTCTGCCTCCGAATAGAAGCTGGAGATGGTGTTTTCTGGGAGGATCTCAAGGAGCGTCTTTGAGTTTGTGGGTCCGAGATAGATTTTTCATTGGTAGTACAAAGCAATTGTGCTGCTGTATATGAAGCAGTTGCTGGACTGGAATCTTTTAGAGGTGACCTAAACACATCATCAAGCACTTCATTTCCAGCCTGCTTTTCTGGAGTCAGTAACCCCACCTCCTTGTAAGGAGAGGATAATCTCACTGGAGAAGAATCTTTCTGAGGAGTTACTTGTGCTAAATGAGCCCTCTTCCTTTCATTAGGATCAGATGGTGGCTTCTCCTGTCTGGAAGGAGAGAAGTATCTTCCCAAACATTTAGCTGCAGTCTGCTTAGCAGCTGGACTTTTGCCAGGAGTCGTCTTCAGCGTTTTTGGTGTTCTGTGTGGAGTATGAGGGGATTTCCTTGGCATTCTACAGGCAGAGCTCAGGGGCTTCTGGGGAGTCTGAGGAAAGAGTAAGAACAGAACATACTTAATACTACTATGTAATGGCATCTTAAAACCCATTTCTGGTGATAAACATAGAAGCTGTTTGACTAGAGCCGCACAATTTAAATCACACACAAACAAAAGGAGCTATTTAAAGACGCACAAGTCTATGTAGTTGTAGCCATGTGGATCCCAGGATATTAGAGACACAAGATGGGTGAGGCACTCTTTTATTGGACCAACTTCTGTTGGTGAGTGAGACAAACTTTCAAGCCATACTGTGTCTTGTCTCTCTCACCAAAGAGAAGCTGGCCCAGTAAAAGATATTTCCTCACCCACCTTGTCTCTCCAAGTACATATAAGCAGAGGGGGAGAGAGTGGGAAGGTGTTTTCACCTGATAGGCAATTGGTTCCTCCAAGTCTGAGCTGTGTCTTGTTCTCCTTGTTCCAAGTGAATCCTTCAATTTAGGGCTGATCCCCTCAAGAACTGCTCCAAAGAGAAGCCTCTTGGGAGACGAGATGGTTGGGTTATCAGGATACTGTGGAATGCCTTCAAAAAGCATAATGCAATTAGATTGGCACCAAGCATTGACATGTAATTGGAATAGTTGTTCCTGGCACTCAGATGGTCAGAGACAATTAAAGGGCTACAGTATTGGCACCACTTGCTCTTTGCTGGCTACCCAAAGTTTCACATCCTGAGCTAATCATTACTGTTTTCTGTACTATCACAGGAAAATAACTAACACTAAACAGCTGTTACTAATAGCTGAACACACACGTGTGGAAAAAGTCCTCAAGGACAAAGCTGTTAGGATGAATAGCATGACTAAGTCCTGAACTGCTCAGTAGAATCAGTTTATAATCCTTCTGAAGAGTCCATCCAGCACTGCATTATGCTCCCACAGAGAAGACCTGGGTCTGGCAGCAGCTTTAGGACTCCTGCTGCTGACAGAGTTATGTTACGTTTAATGGGTAAGGCAGTTTCTTGGTTTGGGTCCGATTGTTTCTTGGCTGGCTGAATAATAAAGACCTTCCTTTTCTCATAGGAGAATGGAACTACAGTGGTTCCTAACACAGAGATTCCCCAATACAAAAATGCTATATTCTGCTGGCTATAATGTATGCCATCTGGCAGTTCTCACCACAACAAATGCCTCAGACCCTTAAGAGTTCTGTCTGTAGTGCCAACCAGAAAATGCTTCTGCACCAGAATCTGGCAGCTAGACTACCTATGGCAGTTAATGCCAGGTAAGTAACCCCAGTACCTGTTATGTCCTGCTTAACACAGGTCACTTCTCGCTGTACAAAATGTACTCGTTGCATACTCCGTGAGCTGGGCTGTGCGGTGGAGTAGAAAGAGCCCGAGTGTGTCCTATTCAGCGACAGCTGTCTGATGGGCGGACTTCTTCTTAAACCCACTTCTGAAAGTCAAGAGTAATACTATCAGTACTACTACTAATACTCTCTCAAAAAACACATGCCACTTCCAAAAGGAAGCTACAGCCGGCAGACAAGTGCCTCTGGAAGGGATCTCTCTGCAGCTATCCAACAATCATTTGTTCACTAACCCTACCTCAGGCAGGGAAGGAGCTAGTTTGTGGAACATTCGACAAAATCAGAAGATGAAAATGGTTAAAAGGAAACCCAACTCCCCAGCTTCAGTGGGGACTTCTAATACTACAACTTATGCTTCCTTCCAGTCCAAATTTCTTCATTGCAAAGACCCCCCCGCATCTAAACAGGTGCCTCATGGCTACATCTCCTCCCATTCATAATCATTCAACATTCTGTGGCATCTACAACAGTTGTTTATATAGAAAAGTAATATTAGGAAAATGTGTTTTTGGCTCCTTTGGATAATAAGAGTTTTGTCTTTCGACTAGTTAATCCCATTGTTGGTTTTTGCTCTTCATTTTGTCTCACCCCAAACCCACCTTGCTGTTCTGTTCCTTAGCTGGGGGCAAGACTGAGCAGCTGGCACCACGTGGTCTCCTAACTCTCTGTAGAACCTCAAACACTATGCTGTAGTATATTAGAGGAGAGAAACAAGGGTGTCCCAGCACAAGGCTAGGAGGTAATGTCTTTTAAATGTGGCTTCAGCGGTCCAACAGTCCCACAAGATTCCTGGCAAAAGTTGAGATGTTCCATAGCTGTGATATGGCCAGTTTGGAGAATTATGTTCTGCCTCCCTAAAGTTCTCATTCTTTCTTAAAAACTCTGTATAGTTCACTGTTGCCTTCCACTCCAGGGGTGGAATGTTCTCTATATATTGTAGTTTAGGGTCCTTGGGGATCATCCAGACTGAAGGGTGGTAACTTAGTATGAACTGCAGCAAGGTAAAAAAAAAAAAAAAAGGAAAGTGATCAGTCTGTATTAAATTAATACCTACCACTCATGGCTTTCTCTGGAGATTCTTCCACAATACTGATGTCAGAGCCAGGATTAGAACACCTTGGAGAAACAGTGAAAACGTTTCAGATTCCCCATAACACCATGCCTGGTTTGTGAGTAAACTAAACATTTGTTTTTCAGAGCTGCAGAGAGCACCATTTGCTAACAAAGGCCACATCAACAAGTTGCAAGGTAGTCTCAATGTGTGATTAGTAGGCATTGCCTCCCATCAAGAGATCAATCTGGCCACAGGATGTCTTTCCAGCTGTGGCACAAACAAGTAACAGACAGGAGAACAGGCCCAACTTCAGCTGAGATTTCCCTTTGTTCTCATTAGTAACTCACTCTATAAAACACACCACCAAACCAGCCTTTGTAGGGGAACCCTAAGAACTGGCACCCAACTTTGCCTGACGGGCACAATGGCAACTTGATGCAAGCATGAGAGATACACTTAATATGCATGATGAAGCAGGTGGTAGTTGTCCTCACTTAAATGCTGGGTTGTAGTCTCCTCAAATTGTCTTGCTGTATCCACACTGCTAAATTCCATAGTACTTGTTTGGTCTGACGTCCACATCTTGGCCACCCAGCACTTGGTTAAAAACATTTCAGAACTACCCAATATCATTCACTCACCGGCCTTTGATCTGTTTATGAAGCAGCCTCCTGGAGATCTGTTTGTGCAGCGGTGTCTCTGAGACTCTCTTGGTCAGTAGCTTGCGATGATCTGAAAGTGACGAAGCCACAATCAGACATTTAAAACAAGCCTGTGAGGTGACTTGGATAGGATTGAGGGAATGTGAAGATTTTAGAGCCTTATAGATCACATCTACATATTATTTAGTCTCTATTCAGGGCAGGTGGGCAATTGTACACTTCAGTTTGCACCATCAAAAAACAGCCACGCTGCTCTCATGGCACAACTCACACACAATATAAATTTTACAGTTAAAGGTGAGTTTTATATAAAATCTTGCAACTAGCAGGGCACACATCAGACATAAAAGTTTGTTACATCCCTTTGTTCCCTCGTGTATTAGACCTAATTTAAGTCCTTATCTTGCAAGTAGCCCAAATAACTAAACCTCTACCCTGATATAACGCGGTCCTTGGGAGCCAAAAAATCTTACCGCGTTATAGGTGAAACCGTGTTATATCGAACTTGCTTTGGCCTCGAGCATTTCCGTTACTGATAGTCACTTCCCGCCCCCAGACTGACCCCCAGAACCCCCAACCCATCCAACCCCCCAGCTCCTTGTCCCCGACTACCCCCTCCAGAGACCCCGTCCCTAACCACTCCTCCCAAGACCCCATCCCTTATCTAAGCCTCCCTGCTCCTTGTCCCCTGACCGCCACCTCCAGAGACCCCTCCCATCCCCAATCACCCCCAGAACCCCACTCCTACCCAAGCCCCGTTTCCTGTCCCCTGACTGCCCCAACCCCTATCCACACCCCCGCCCTCCTGACAGGCCCCCTGGGATTCTCACACCCTATCCAATGCCCCCGTTCCCCGTCCCCTGACTGACCTGCCCCCAGAACCTCTGAACCATCCAACCCCCCTGCTCCCTGTCCCCTGACCGTCCCCTAAGACCTTCTGCCCCTTATCCAACCCCTAAACCCCGGCCCGGGACCCTTAACATGCTGCTCAGAGAAGCGTGTCGGAGCCAGACACACTGATCTGCCGGAGCACGAGCCCCGCCTCCCCAGAGCGCTGCTTTACTGCGATATATCTGAATTTGTGTTATATCAGGTCACGTTATATTGGGGTAGAGGTGTACTTAAGTTGTTAGTGGCAGGAACCTTATCTTCCCATAGATCTGTAATGCACTGAGTACACCTACAGTGCGAAAGAAATAAGAGGTAGCATTAATATAAAAGGAAGGGATCTAAAGTTAAGCAGGTTTGTGCTTAACTTTCGTTGTATAATTATGGGACTTAATAGTATAGAAATACAGACACATGGGACTTCAGGGGATAGCCCTGCTATCTATTGAATTGAGTTTAGTGACAGATAAATGCACTGTACCCTCACAGACATCCACATTTTAATGGTCTGTATAAGGATTCAACAATCTCATTTTTCTTGTACCACAGCAGCAGACGCATAAAAAAAGATTAAAAGATCCAAGCTGCCTTCTGGACAGGAAGGTCTGTTATTTGCACAGACTCCATCCCTTTTATAGAGGCGTGAAGTCAATGAAAGTTGAATGTGATGTCTGAGTGCTAAGGGTTAAGGTACTCTTACATGGATGTTTTCTTTAAGGGTTTGTATGGGTAGTTTTTCACTTCAAGCAATCTTAACTGATTAACAGTTGCTTTCTTTGTGAGAAAATATTTAATTTACAGATGAAAACAGGTTTGGATTTAAATATTACCCTGCACCGTTTGCAACCCAATCACTGCAGCATTGAGCTAAAAATACCATCTCCATAATAGGAAGCAAATTCACTTTACAGGTAACAAGAGATGCCAGAAATTTTTGTTTTGTTTTGTTATGGAAGTGGGGGAAGTAAATGCAAGTTTCTCTTGCAGATCCCAGACACAGGCAATTGCGTAAGCTCATATCCCACCTCTACCATCCTCGTCAGAGCAGCTGCGTTTGCATCTCAGACCTTCCACAGCTGATACTGACTGGCTTCGAGGCATCTTCTTCAGGGACCTTTTTGATGGAGAAAGCATCTCTTCATTGAAGAGGTTCCGTCGCACTTTTGTCACCTCTGAAAGGACCAGAAATGGCAAAAACTGAATAGATGTACCACAAAGGTAATTCTCTCATGGGCACTGGAGGTAGGAAGAATGTAAATAGACCCAACACTGATGAAAGCAAATAACTTTTCAAAGGTGTGAAAAAGCCAAATAACTGAAGAGGTAGTTTGTACTGGTGAAAACAGTCACTATCCATGCCCTTCCCCAAACCCACCCTGGAGTTCTCTTATGAAGGTTTCTTTTTATTTACACTTGTCAGCTATTTAGGGTTCTCTTGACAGTAACCTACAGAAAGAGGCTAAGAAGGAGAAAGAAGGAAGGTCGAGTTCAAAGCACCAGAAGAATCACGATTAGGGCTATGGGAAATATCCACGACAGAGAATCTGAGCTGCAGCACAGGTGGTCGTGGGGTTTGTTACCTAACATTTTATAGAACACTTGAATTTTGAAACCGACATTAACAAGTTTCTAGTTGCAAAGATATCCTGAACATGACACTTCATGAGTATGAACTGCCCCTTCATCTCAATGGGGTGGTGACTGAAACCCAATGGTTGTTATATCAAATATCTTTGTGGTCCTCTGTGCATGAATCAGAGGCAAAAGGACAGAAGATGTAAGGAAAATGGCAGATCAAGGGAGACATGGAAGACTGACATTTTGTATATTTTTTGAGACTACACTGATTGAAATTAGTAATTTTTTATAAAATTATTCAGTAACTTACTCAACAGCCTATCAGCGTGTTGAGTGAATTAACTCATGAACCCCAATAGTTTTCCCCAAAATTTCCACAGACCATGGGAACATTTCCTGCAGATTTCCTGTCTCTTTATTTGTGGAACACTCCTGGTTCACTACAATGTACAATGAAATCAGCCGTGTGTGGAACCACTCAGTTTTCTATGGAGAAGCTAGTTGTCATACCTTGCACTGCCTCCTTCTGCACGGGAAGCAGCTGTTGGGCTTTTTCCGTGGCAGAATAAGAGAGAGAGTTTTCCTGAAATGAAGATGAAATAAGTGTTAAACTGCTAGTTTATACTTAAAATCATAAGTGTGAAACATTTAGACAAGTGTTTCAGTTCTCAAATTCTGCCTCACAATGATTTTGACCTTTGTGCAGCTGATACAGGGCACTCAATAGGCAAAGAGCACAATGCACCCACGTGTGATATCACAATGCTGCAGATACCCCACCCAATCCCCTAGGAAAGCTTTACCTTTCTGATGGGATTCTTGGGTAGTTGGGGAATTTCAATCTGGCGTAAATTCTGAGATGCTTCTGTCATGCTCCTGTGTCTGGCTAATGCATTATTCCTTTAGAAAGGATACAAGAAATGAAGATAGAATAAAGACAGACAAATGTAAGTACCATCTCTACTGATATCAGTTCTTATATGGAACATAACTTGAGTTTGTTTCTAGTGAGGCAAGTAGGTCATATTACAGACTTCATCTATATTAGGATTGCAAGCTCGTTGGGACAGGGACCTCATCTATACTGCAAGGAGCCTTTGGGTGTCTTGATAAAAGAGCTCCAACTATAATCCAAAGACAAGGCTGAAACTCAGTCCTTAATTCATTCAAAACCATATCACCTAGGCTCAGCCACTGCAATGAGTAATTCAGTCTCATCTTTAACTCTTCAGGTTCCTGAACAAATATATTGCACAGTGTGACTCCTCCACAGAATGGACTTGATATCTGTACAGATCAGTGACACTATTAAGACTGCAGGATATCCCAGAGCATACAAAACATTCAGCACACATGGAGTTAGATAGCAAATTCCTTGTTCGTGTGGGTTTCATTTAACTCCATTGTAGTCTAAAATCTGGTGGAGTTTGATTTGATTTCTTTTAAAAAATAAACAAATACTCCAACCTGGGGTATGGAACCCCTCCCAGAAGAGAAATTGGGCAACAGATCACAAAGACAGGATTCAAATTCATTTACCTGGCTAATCAATTTACACAATAGGCCATGATGTTCCCATGGAGCATGATTAAGTTGTTTAAAACTAGCATTAGTCATTAATCCAGATATAAAGAATGTAGTTTGACAAATTTTTAACTAAAATGTCTTCTGGGTTTAATTTATGTCAAGGGCCCAAGCCACAATTCTCTCTTACAAGCCCATCATGGCACAGTTCCATTTCCATGGACAAAACAACCATATTCCCAGAAGCATGGCACAGCTTTTAACGTAATTTAATGGATTTATGGCCTGAATAGCATGAACTAATTCATTAGATACTTACCAAGATCAGCCCTGGTTAGTTATCCAGCAACTGAGCTCACCATGATGGGGACTATAGATTAGATAGCTACTCAGTCACAGGGTTGTGAACAAAATAAAACCCTCCCCCTTAGGAAATACCTCCTCCTCTTTTTGGCAGATCTGGTGCGCAGCTCCTCCAATTGATCAGTCTCAGTGCTTAGGGAAGCTGTGCTGTGAGCTGGGACCGATGTCACAGATGGAGGAAGAGTTGGAGATCTACTATCCAGAGTCATCGAGTCATCACTGAAGAAGTCTGCAGGCAGAACAGATGCCAACTTCGGAGGAATCTGTGTACCCAGACTGTAGTAAAGACCACCAAGGGTCTTCGGTATGGAGTCCATATATCTAGAAGGTACCACCGGATAAACAATATAGGTAAGCTTGGCAGAATTCAAATTTTTATTTTTACTCTTGACACATATCAATGTTTATTTTTAACTATTTAAATTTTCACAATGGGGGAACTTTTGGGATGATCAGACAATTATTTAACCACCAATACTGAGATTCAAAAAGTTAAAGCTTTATAACTGCTGAACTGCAGCTTGTCAAAATAGCCTTAAATCAAATTTTAATAAGTTCTCAAGCAGCCTTTTTATTGCTTTGTCTGTCTATCTGTAAATTTCAGTTAGCATTGGTATACATATTTCTCATCAATGTGTGTGTGTGTGTGGGGGGGGGGGAATCGACATTTACTGGGGGGGGGGGAAAATAATCTAACCCTTCCAAGCCTAAATACATGTCAAACATACAATAGGTAGCAAGAGCCACAAAATCCACCCGTGAGATTTCACTTCTAACTTTTGTACCTATGCCTTTACATGACTTAAAATTCTACTCGTCCTAAGCAAGTAACGGTTTTTGATGCGCAAGTAAAATATCATGTGTCTTTTCTTTAACAATAAGCATAAAGTATGGCAAGTGGATTGTATCTGAGCTAGTACATTTTCGTGACAGTTTTACAAAGCTACCTGAAATCAATGCTCAAAGTTTGCCATTTACCTATGACAGGTACCTAACCAAGCCTATATTCCAGTGATAACATTTAATATTTAATCATCACCATAAAGCACTTACGATACTAAGACTTCCTCAAGAAACTTCGTAAGGTACCCTGGGTCTTCAGTGAGACACAAAATGCGCAGCATATCGGTCATCTGTAAGAGAAGATCAGATGGGGAGGAAATGTCACAGATCAACCACTCCAAGACCAGCCTTATGGTGTGAGCAAAGAAAATTGGGCTGGGAAAGCTACATGTTCCAGGTCAACATTTCCATTCCCATCTAGAAGCCCAGCCCTATTTACTTGCCTCCTCCACCAGTTGCTCCATTTCATCTGTTCTGCTCTGTAGCGAGGGACACTGCAGACACATCTCAAGGCGCAGAAATACCTGAAGCTGACACCTACACAGAAACAGTAATTTATTGCCATTCTTTCTAGTCAAACAGTCACATTCATGTTACTGCTCACTGACTAGAGCTTTCAAAGGTTGGGGGGGGGGGATTATTAATACAAAATTCATTTGGTTAGTTTTCTTTCCTTGAAAGGAGTGACATGCTCTCTTAAACACTGTATCTCGCTGTAGTAAAGCTTTCACTGCAGTGGATATTCACTCACTTTGATACAGAAATTATCCCAGAAGATTTGCCCATAGAAATACATCTCTAGTTGTATTGCAAAGTGACCTCTAAAATAGCTAATCAAAACTGCAGTGCTTTTTAAGTTGCAGTAAATAGAATATTGTGCATCATACTCTCTGACTTTGGTTTCCTTGTTAGGATTGACATCATACTGTTGTCGGAGAGTTTTGCTGGTCTTCAGGAGATGACTTCGGACTCTGTCCAGACAAGCCACCTGTAAATACACAGAAACATAGCACGGGGCTCCAAGGTACTTTTTCCCTCATCATGCAGCAAGTTCTCATTCTAACTTGTTCAATACTATGGAAAACAACTCAATAAAAAAATCCAGGTTTTGAAGCTGGTAAAAGTAGTACAAGAATGTACAATAAGGAGTAATGGGATGAAAATAAGCAGGGAAAATTTAGACTATCAGGAAAAACTGCCCAAGACACAGATCAGTTAGACCACTGGTTCTCAACCTATTTACCATTGTGGGCTGCATATGCAGCTCGCTGTGTGATGTGGACCTCAGCCACAAAATATATATACTACCTGTATAGCCCTGAGGAAGTTATATGGGTCACAGCTATGTGCTGATTGGGCCGTAGGTTGAGAATAGTAGACCATAGAATAATTTCTCAACAGAAATGGCAGACATTTTAGTGGAAAGGGATTTAAAAAAAAAAAAAAAAACACCCGACAATCCTGCACTGGCCTCTGGCAGAGGAAGAACTAAATGTGACATAATAGGCCGTTTCCATCTCTGTCTATGAATAATCTGGTGTGTCTGAAAGGAAACCAATTCAGTATTATTGCAGTTCATCCATATGTGTGGTCTTATCTGTAGTAAAATGTAGCTAATGTAAGCACTCAGGAGGCAGGAAAGTGTGCAGACATGGATCTGGTTTTGACTGGAGGACCCTCAAAAGAACTTTGGAATTTTGTATCTTCCACACTATTCCTCCCTTCAATTATTTGTGAACCAACCAATTTTTTATTTCTAAATAGCCTTATGAACCCACAACTCTCCAGCTGTTGCTTCAAATATGAACTCAAATACATTTTCTTTTGAATCAGCACCAAATGAGTTTTTAGTTTACAAACGATTTTCCAGAGAACTCCATGGCAGTACATTTCTTATAACTGTCTGATTCTTGTATAAATGAACCAGTTCAGGCAGAAGAGCTAAGGTTTGTGTGTGTGCGCCTGAACTGGCTCATTTACACACACACACACACACACACACACACACACACAATGAAATAATTCTAAAATGTAGTGAGTTTTTCTTTAATCCCGTACTTCAGCAGTGATCCCGGCATGTAATTTTAACCAAACACCCACATCTCTAGAGTTAAGAGCCTGGAGACAGTTTTACATAGATCTTTATCCACATGTGGCATTAACTGGAAAGACCTGTGTCACTGAAAGCACAGCCTCAGCATATGCATTTGTCCACAGATTTGCCTACCTCTCTTTCTTTGGCATCTTTTGGTTTCAGAAAGCTTTTAATGGCTGTGACCATATTCCGTGCACACACAAACGTCAGAAATTCTCCATTAACCACAGCCTCTCGGTAATTTGCAGTTAAATGGGAAAGCATCTCCTCTTCAGTTTTGAAATCTGCAAGGTAAGCAGAGCAAACTAACTATAAGCAAGAAGTAATGAATGGGCAGATACAGCTGTCCTCTCCAATAACCAGGCCCACGTAACAGAGTGGGGTTGTAACAGCAGTTCTTTTGCAACATGATGGCCAGGCCAACAGAAGATTTACAAAAGAAGTCCTCAGGAATCCTCAACTCAGACCCAAGGCAGGTGAACCGATAAAGCTCTCAGTCCCTCTCAGACCAAAACAGGCTTCCAGACTACCTCTAATATGCAGTAACAGACACCAAGCCCTGGCGGCAGCAAGGCCCTGAAAGACCTACTGTCTGGAATGGCAGGCGCTATGCTAGCCTCCCCACATGCACACAGGACTATTCCTATACAGGATAGCAGTAAAAAGCTATAGTACTTATAGCTGACACGGCCTTCACTTCCAAATTATGAAAACAAAAGCCAATACCATCAGATTAAAATGAAATCCTGCCTGGGCTCCTGGGGCTTTAGCTTCAGTGCCACCCTGTCAAATCCCTCCTCAAAATCCCAAGAGGGAGGATAGGAATAGATCAACACCAGCTTCACATGGCCCTTTCCTTGCCACAGAATAAAGGCTAATACAAGAAAGCCCCACATATCATGGGCATAACTATTTCCACCTACACCTAGATACTTGGACATCTTTATTTCCTTCTGTATACAGTCTCACATTGCTTTCAATTATTTTGCAACTAGGAGTAACTAACCGCATCCTATGCTACAATTATGCAGTCCAATAGGTCAGTATAAAGGTCTAGAAAGCAAACCTCAGAGGGAAAGAACTTCACCCCCACTGGCATGAAGAGAGAGAATCTCAAGAGAGTGCCCCAAACCTGTATCTGCTGCCACGCCACTTTACCTAATTGCTCTGCTCTGCCCCGTCACAAACACCAGAGCCAATAAACCTTTCTGACATGTACCTAAGGAGATTTTCAGCACTCTTCGATTTTCTTCCAGTTTATCATCTGATCTCCGTAACAGCTTCTGGGGTACCTTCTCACCAGCTGCTGGTGGCACTCCATCTGGCTGAAACTTTTGAGCCTTTACATTCAGCCTTGCTACATTCAACATTTGTAGGGAGCGGGACATGGTCTTCATCTTCTGCCTGACTGGAGTCCGGGGGACCCCCCCTGTAGGATCACAAAAGGTTAAATTCTCATCGGGCACAGAGGAGTTGGAATTCAGACAGAGTGATCACAAGATACCATCCGGCAGAACACTGGCACCACAAGACAGGCTAGATGCTACATCGTTAAAATAAATTTTTGGTTGTTTAAAATGTAAATTTCAATACAGCAATGTTAGCTTCCCTCGGCACAGCGGTGGGGCAATAAGAATTCAGAATGTGAGGAAAAGACTCAGGCTGGTGGTTCTGTCTGTTTCACTAGGCTCAGCCTCCTTTTTGAAGAATGGATCTCCAGCTCACCTAGGAAAGAATAGAGACTGCTAACTGTTTTCAGTTAGCTAGCCACAGTATGATCTTGGAACGTACGCAACACACGTACCCAACGTAATCGTAATGTATAGATACGCTGCTCTCAAACAGTTATTCCGGGCACCTGGCCTTTGCTTAGTGCTTTCTACAAGAGAAATGGTACTAGAGGGGCAACCCCATGAGTAATTGAAAAGGAGCCAAGGGTAAGTAGCTTCATCTTAGAGTAAGGACGAGAGTACCATGTTACACAAGGGGGAGAATGTTAGAGCAAGCTCAGCTTCCTGTTGTCCAACAGACAACAGTTGTATCCTGGACTAAAAACCTGGCTGGAAGCCAAACTGTTTTTAGCTCAGAACATGGTTTTTTACCAGCTTAACAAAAGGTTTCCCCAATCTGTTGTTTCAAAATGGGCTCTCAAATTGAGGGGGGGGGGAATGGCTTAAAAAATTCTTTAAAGGTTCTGTCATTCCTGCCTCCCTCTTCTCAGCCTCTTTCTCCTTAAGCGTCAGGCTCATGTCTTCTGAATAATTTCAATACATTTTTGTTTATCAACAGTGAAGGATGGATAATATAAATCCAGATATATGAGTTATGGTGGGGACAAGTGCCCAGCTGGCTTGTAAACAGGGAAATACAGTTTTTTAATTTTAAAAAGCAAACCCCAATTTCAGTGCTTTTGGGCATTTTCTCCTAATTTTTAATGTACATTTTAGAGATTTTCTGCTTCAGTGAAGAGAGAATGATGATTAAGTGGTATATTTGTTGCAGGCAAGCAGCTTGAAAATCCTGAGTACAGAGTCTAATTAGAGTAGAGGGTTTATAATACAGAGTATAGAAATCTGCATATTAACTGAAATGTCCCTGAGAAATAGCTATACAGGGATTATGTGATTCAGATGCTCCCAGAGTGGAGCTGCTTAACTGGGTAAAAACCCTAGTTCTGCATTAGAGACTAAAGCATCCTTCCCTATGTCAGAAAGGATTCAATTTCTGTAATATGAGGCAGCTTCTTATTTATATAATTCCCCCACTATATCCCAGCTAGGTAAACTTTCCCTGAAAATGTAGGGGATTAGCAGCCCAAGACATTCATAAAGTATCCCTGAATTATTATACTGAAATGTCTAAGGCTTAAATATTGTGAGAAGAAAGCTGGTTAAAATGTTTTCTTAATTTTTTTAAAATAAGAACAAAGTGGATAAGATGTGATGTCATGTTAGTTGTGGGCAAAAAGATGAGAAGTCCAGAAAGCAATAGGCAACTAAAGTGCAGAGATTTGCATATTGCATGGTTATTGAAAATGGGTTTGTCAATAACTGTACAGCTGTGCTTGGGTCCAGCTGGGGCTCAGAGTTCATTTTATGCATAAAGCTACATTGCCACCATCAGAGGCAACTCAGAACTGTGCCTTTGCTCAGGGAAGGTCAGGGGTTCAAATTTCAGGTTACCAAGAATGTTGCTGCAAAATGCCAAAGACTATAGGATGATGGGAATGCTCAGCATTCACGCAATCCTAGTCTAGACATACGTCTTTTTTTGTGGTCCGTTGGTTCAGCCGTGGCAGATGCTTCACTAGATTTTCTCTTGTAGAACTCAGACAGACAGTGTGTCAGCTCCATTTCAGGCTGGGAGGCCTCTTCCTTCTCAGTAGCAGAAACAGCCTGCAGCAGCCTGTACAAAAATCAAAGCAATTAAAAATAGATATCAGCAGAAGCAGGGAACGAGAGGAATTCCTTACTCCCACTGCAGGTTGCCCACTCACCCTCATCTCAGGAAAGTTCAGCCTGATCCCCTGCACAGTACCTGCTAGAGAACCCCTACTTTCTCCAAACCCCTTGCTCTCAAAACTTTGCCTAGAGTTTGTGTGCTGGCACAGAGAAAAAGGAAAATATTTTCAGTTTATGCTAAGGAGGGGACACTCAGGAAAAAAAATAAGAATTCCTCTTGTATAATAGACATGTCACTGACCAATGCCAAGAACACAGTTTCAGTAATCTAATCACATCCCGACCCTCAATAAGTATTTTTGCATGTTTCACACAGCAAGCCCTTTAGGAGGATTTCACTATAATCAGTCTACATTTATGGGGCACCAGTAAACATAAATAGGAACAAAGTTCCTTATTAATGAGCCAATTGACTTCACTGTATTGCGCTGGATTATACTAAATCTTAAGGGGTGCAGTCTGCAGTATCTCAGTCTCATTTTGGTGTCCTAGAAATACCCATCATCACCGCACCAAAGGACATAGATCTAGTTCAGGGGTTCTCAAACCTCATTGAGCTGTGACTCCTTTCTGACAACAAAAATTACTACATGACCTCAGGAGGGGGAACCGAAGTCTAAGCCTGACGGAGCCCTTGGGCAGGGGCAGGGCAAAGCCAGAGCGCTTCAGCCCCAGTCAGGATCCTGTAACCTGAGCCCCACCGCCTAGCACTGAAGCCCTCAGGCTTCAGCTTTGGCCTTGGCCTCAGGCAGTGGGGCTCAGGCTTCAGTTTCAACTCCAGGCCCAGCAAGTCTAAGACAGCCCTGATGACCCCATTAAAATGGGTTCACGACCCACTTTGGGGTCCCAAACCACAGTTTGAGAACAGCTGGTATAGTTTTTAGAACAAGGGAGCATTAGTCAGGATTCCAGCCCTGGTTCTTACTCCTCTGTAAAGCAGGTACAGTAACATCTACCTATTTAACAAGCATTGCAAGTATTAGATAATTATGTAGAGTTTAGAGACTAGTTAAAGAAGTGTAAGTGACATTTCCTGGTCTAAAGTAAAAACGTCCAAATGATATTCAGGGATAGGTGAAAGAGAATTACCTGAATGATTCCATTAAATCTGAACTTGCTCCACAGATGTTCGATAAAGGGTACCACCCTTCAACTACGGCAGGATTCCAGCCACCTGTGCGAAACAGTTCTTGCTGGACCCACTCTGGGACTGAAGGCTCTTCTGGACAGAAAGGCAAAAGTTAGAATGAAACTAAGAATATTTCAAGTCGCCTCAGCACTCCCAAAGCCCCAAACGCTTCTACTACCTGTCACGTGTCACCGAGCCTTACCAATAAGCATAGTAAAGCAAATGCTCAGTCAACACCACTTACCACCCACCACAATAGCCTGGCGTCCAGCAAACTTGGACCCTGGCAGATAGCCAGAGGGAGCAAGTTCCAAAGCCAGAGACGCTCCACTAGAAACACCAATTTTCAATCTCTAAGAATTCAGACCTAGGGACTATCAAAAGGAGATTCATTTTGCATTCTACACACTTACCAGAACTAGCTAGATCATCTCTGATTGACATATCAACTTGACTCAATACACTGCTCACAACTTCTGGGAGATGAAAGGCATAGTCCTTGGAAGAACTCTCAGTCACAGCTCCTTGGAGGAGACATCTCTGAACTTCAGCAGCCTTTTCAGTGCAGAATAGGGTAAGGACTGCAACAGTGTCAGAGAGTGGGGATAAAATTGCAGTGCAGGGGGACCAAACTTCAGATGCAGACACTTCAGCAATCTATGTGAAGGGGAAAGACATCTAGGTTATCTAAAAATACTAAATACTAAACAGCCTTCAAACGGCAGAAGAAGCAGCTCAAAACTAAGTTAGAGACCGATTTTTTTTTAAAGTTTCTAATTTTAGAACAAAAAATGAGTTTGTGAAGCAGACTATCATAATATTTATCAAATCACTAAGATAGCCTTCATCACTGTAATACGAGTGCCTGCTATTTCTTTGCAGTTTCTAGGGAGGGTAGTAACTAAGTACAGGAAGGAATATTTACCATGTGTAGTTTTTCAGTAATTAGCCTTCTTACAAGCTGTTGAAACAACGTGTCTTGTTCTGATTGTCCTGCCTGGGAGCTCTGCAGTATCCAGCTCTCAGTGAGGAAGTTGTCAGCCTTCACCAAATTCCAGTCTGTCAAGGTGCCTTTCAGGAAGATGCTGACTGGACTCTGGAAGTGTCTCTGGTTCATGGCTATAGGCTCCAAAATCACTGCACATCTCCACTGCTTCTCTACTCCTATTCAAGGTGAAAAAACAAACAATGGATGAAGGAACAGAAGACTCAGCAGCAAGTGTAAAAAAGCTCATGGATTAGGCAGGCAGTGGCTCTGTGGTAAGTATGCTATGGGACCACAGGGAAGATCTGAGCTTTTGTGGTCCTGAGCACAAGGGCTGAGAGTACTGTGGAGACAGCAAACTAAGCTCATGTTGGAGAAAAACAAGCATTGCATATCACTTGGAAAGCTACACCCTGCAAGCTGATCTAATCAGCTTTGAAGGAGGTCTCCCATTCAGCTCTCTTTGGCCAAAGGAAAGCTAAGGGAAAGTGGTGCAGATTAAAGAGAGGAACCCACACACATGCATGTGCACAAGGCTCTGCAATAGAGGTATAGGTACTTCAGAAGGTCTCAAAATCAGGCTCCTGTCCATTACTTATCTGTATTCATTCAGAAACAGCACAACAGAGGCCAACAGTTATATTTAGGCTGGGCAGAATTCAATTTGTATTTTTTATAATATCAACAGATATTAGTTTATTTTAAAGCATTTTTATTTTTTTATTAATTTAAGTTTTCACAATGAGGAAAATTATGGGGGGTGTCAAACAATAGAGGAAGTCAGACACTAATTATTTAATGGCAGACACAAATTCAAAAAGTTAAAGCTTTATAACCGATAATACAGTTAATCAACATTGCAAATATACACTGTTATTATCCTTAAATCAAACTCTAATAAGTTCTCAAGAAGCATTTTTTGTATTTCGTCTATCAGTAAATTTTGATTATTATCGATGGAAATATTATTTCTTTGGTTTGTGTGTATATGGTGAAACTGACATTCACCCATAAAAACATAATCCTTCCAAGCCTAGTTATGTTGGCTCACACATGAGTGGCCCCTTTGGAGTTTGTTCAGGGCACTGTCTTTCTATTTTATTGTCATCATTTGAGATCTCCTTAAATAACTGGAATCCTCTACATGTGCTTTTAGCAAGAGGAAACATCACGGCTCTGGTCTCTAACACAGAATCCATTATTAAGTAAAACCTGGCCACCCCTTCTATTACCATGCTTGCCGAGGAATAATGCTCCTTCCTGCCGCGGGAACGATGCTTGGAATACAGAAGGCTTAGACAGTAGACAGTTCAAGGTTGAAGCAAAGGGCAGGATTGTGGTCCATGGCACAAACTGTGGCTTAGAAGAGCTGGACTCTCTACAAAAGAGCGGGGCTTCCTCTGTTCTGTGGTGACTCAAACCCTGAATTAAGGTCTCGGATGGCAAAATGATGCCCCCCACCAGACAGATCAGTTGAAAGATTGTCCAGTACCCAGCATGATCTGGAGACTCTAGCACCTGAAATGAAACAAGGAAACAAGTTAGTACTGGCAATAAGATGATCACTATCAGGAAATTTAAATAGTTGTCATTTAGAGAAAATGGTGCAAGAGAATGTCTAAGGTGGTACTGGGGTGAGGGATGGCCTATTTGTCTTTTTTCTTCTTAAATATAGCTTCCTGCATCCTTAATTTTTATGCACAATTATATTTGGCACTTCAATACAGCAGGGTTCGTCAAATGCTTTATAATCATTATCTAGCAAATCCTCACAACCACCCTGCAAGGAAGGTATTATCATTCCGATTTAACAAGGTAAGGCCACAGTTTTCAAGCTTGGATGCCTGAATTTAGGCACCCGCGTATTTAAACACCTGCAGGCAGTTTATTAAAGCACCTGCACTCCCACTTAAGTCAATGGATGAGACATCCCACAAATAAGCACTTTGGCATGGTTCCCCATCTTCCAATGTACCTAAATCTGAACAAAGGTAACTGCCATTCCAGTCATGGGCCTCAGCTGAGCGGGGATGCCCATTAGCTATTAAGCAGATAATTCTACTTATTTCATTTGTAATGAAAGTCACCTTCCACCAAAAGGTTAGACTATAAAGTCACCTAACATCAACCTGTGCAGTTGGATAACTGGTAGAGGGTGGTACACTACCACTGGTCTTAAATACTCTACTGCATTCTCTCTCATTACCTTGGACCATTCAGCAGTGTCTACCCAATACAGAGTGATTTTCTGGCCTGTAATCATCTCCTGGACTCTCTTGGGTAAGAGTTTCTCTGCCAGCTCTTGAGAAGAGGGCAAATCACAGCATGAATGGACATCACTTCCAGACACAAACTGCAGTAGCTCCCTCTGAGAATGAGGGCAGGGAGAGAAAAGAAAGATGGCATTCACAAAGCCCTCAGAGGGCATATGGTTCTCAAGTGGCTCATCCGGGGCCACAATCAACCTGCTCTTCTGGCTCCTCAAGAATGGTTTGGCTGGTGAGGTGATCTCAGGTCGATCCCACTGGTAATCCAGTAGTGTTTCCTTCAGCACATTCTGGGTGAGGGTGGCTCTCGGCACTGGGCCAGGTAAGTGAGATTTGTGGTTCTGCACCCCAAACCTGGACTCCAGTTCTTCCTCAAAGTCTTCCCAGCTGCGGGGCCCAAGCTCACAGAAATCACCCACGCGGGCGGCTCTGCCTCGGGCGCCCAATGAGTCAAAGAACTTGAAACCCCATCGGACCTTGGCCAGGCCAAACCTGCAGCCCAAGTAGTTCAGAATCCTCAGGCAGCCCAGCTGGAGCTGGTTCTTCTGCAGAGAGCTGGCCACATCCAGTAGAAAAACCACATTGTGGGAACAGGTCATGTTGCCACTGAAGGAGTTATCCAATCACAAAGCACCTCAGGCGGCAACCCCCCTTCCCTGCACACACCCTGCTTCTCCCTCCAACACACGCACCTGCTGCCCCCTTCAAGTTAGCCCCTCACATGGACAGAGACTGCCCCCCCAGCTAGTCCCCCCCCACGCACACACCCTGCTGCCCCCCCAGCTAGTCCCCCCCCACGCACACACCCTGCTGCCCCCCCAGCTAGTCCCCCCCCACGCACACACCCTGCTGCCCCCCCAGCTAGTCCCCCCCCACGCACACACCCTGCTGCCCCCCCAGCTAGTCCCCCCCCACGCACACACCCTGCTGCCCCCCAGCTAGTCCCCCCCCCACGCACACACCCTGCTGCCCCCCAGCTAGTCCCCCCCCCACGCACACACCCTGCTGCCCCCCCAGCTAGTCCCCCCCCACGCACACACCCTGCTGCCCCCCCAGCTAGTCCCCCCACGCACACACCCTGCTGCCCCCCCAGCTAGTCCCCCCCACGCACACACCCTGCTGCCCCCCCAGCTAGTCCCCCCCCACGCACACACCCTGCTGCCCCCCCAGCTAGTCCCCCCCCACGCACACACCCTGCTGCCCCCCCAGCTAGTCCCCCCCCACGCACACACCCTGCTGCTCCTCCCTCACACGTATGGCTAGAGGGGCTTCCTAACCCCAGAGCCAACGACCCCTCGACTCCGCCCCATGGGCCCCTTGTCGCCCCGCGGACTCGCTGCCACCTGCCCCTCTCAAGGTGCCACCGCCGCCATTGCAACCCTTTTTTGCCCCAATCCAACTGCTCGCGCGCTCATCTTCCCCGGCTCCCATTGGCTCCCGGCTGCCCCGATCCCGCTTCTCTAATTGGGCCGAATCCCCTCAAGCCCTGCCCTCTCGCGATGTTTGCGTGACTCCACCCCCGTCCCTACCTCACAGGCTTCTGATTGGCTCCTGCTGAATAGGCTCCGGGCGGAAGTACCCGGGCGAGGCAGTCTCCTCAGGAGTCCCTATTCCACACCCCGTTGATAGGTCCGACGAAAGGGATTCTGGCTGCGATTGGCGGTCATCCATGACGTACAGGGTCAGCCTGTGGGAGAGAACCACTGATTGGCTGGTGCCCTGCGTTTAAAATTTAAAGGCTGGAATGAGAGGAAGCGCGAGGATAGTCAATCCAGAGACGGGGGTGATGACGTCATCGCTGGGCAATGCTGAGGTAATTACCAGGGTCTTCTATGCCACCTCTAGGGCGTTACTGCTGCCTGGCCGGGCGACCACGTGGTGTCTGCCCGCCCCCTTCACACCCTAGCTGCCATCACAGCAAGGATGCTGCCATGCGCTCATTGGTCTCTGAAGCTCTGATGTCATTGTGATGTCACTATGATGGTATCCATCACTAGAGCGTCATAACCTTCTTTGCTCTCCAGTGAAACAGCCGCTCTCCTGCTGCGCAGCCCCCTGGGGAACATTGGCAGCGCCCCTCCCTGACCCCACATTCAGGGTTGCCAATTGTTCAATTCCACAAACCCAAACAGCCTTGCCCCACCCCTTGCTCCATTCCCCCTTCCTCTGCACCCGCTCATTTTCCCTGGGCTGGTGATGGCTGGGGAGAGAGTCCCTTTTTGACTGGGTGTTCGGTTAAAAATTGGACACCTGGCAACCCTAGGTTGAGGTGTAGGAGGGGGTGCGGGCTCTAAGAGGGAGTTTGGGTGCAGGCTCTGGGCTGGGGCAGGGGGTTGGGGGGTGGGCTCTGGGAGAGAGTTTAGGGGTGGGCTCTGGGCTGGGGTTGGGGTGTGGGAGAGGGTGTGGGCTCTGGGAGGGAGTTTGGGTACAGAAGGGGGTAAGGGGTGCAGGCTCTGGGAGGGACTTTGGGTGTGGGGTTCTGGGCTGAGGTAGGGGGTTGTGATGTGGGAGAGGGTGAGGGGTGCAGGCTATGGGAGGGAACTTGGGTGCAGGAGCAGGTGAGGGTTGCAGGCTCTGGCAAAGCAGCACTTACCTTGGGCAGCTCCCTGTTGGCTGAGCAGCAGGGTTAAGGCAGGCTCCCACTGCTCCCGGAAGCAGCTGGCACGTCCCTGCAGCACCTAAGGGGTGTGGCCAGTGGGCTCTGCACGCTGCCCCTACCTGCAGACACCGCCCCCACAGCTCACATTGGTTGCTGTTGTCAGCCAATAGGAGCTGCGGACTCAGTGCTCAGGGCGGGGGCAGCATGCGGAGACCCTCTGCCCCCCAGGGGCCACAGAGACATGCCAGTCGCTTCTGGGAGCAGGTGTGGAGTCAGGGAGCCTGCCTTAGCCCTGCTGCACTGCCAGACTTTTAGTGCCTAAAATCTCCTGTTTTGGCTTCAGTAGCCTCCAGGAGATAGAGCCTGATTCCGGGAGACTCCCAATGAAGCCAGGAGGGTTGACAACCCTAGTCACATTTGAGGATGAGTCCCCTGAACTGGTTGAAGGGTTGCCAACCCTCCAGGATTGTCATGGAGTCACCAGGAATTAAAGATTAATCTTTATTTAAATATTATGTCATGATAAATCCCCGAGCAATACGTCCAGCCAAAATTGGTAACCCTGGAAGTGTTGCCAACCTTCATGATTTTTATCTCAAAACTTGCAATATTTGGTGGAGAAAAGCTTGAAAATCTGACCCCTAAAAGCTCAGACTCCAGGAGGCAAATTAAAAGAATCCTGCATTTAATATTTTTGAAATCTTGTGGTTTTTTTAAATTGTTTTATAATTTTGTAGCCTGACTCCTGATTTTTGGACACTTGGGATCAGCAGTGATGCAGTTCATGTGACATGGGTTAGGATTTCAAAGGCTAATACTCCGGTGTCATGGTGGAGGTCTTTCAATTTTTTTAAAAAGCAAAAGCAAACAAAACATAACAGCCAGAAACAATAACCACAGACGAGTACAATGAGATGAAAAATGGAGATAACCTGAACTCCCAATGAGGGTGTGGGGGGGAAGGGGTGAGTATTGTGCTGCCTCTTAGTGGACATCTGTCAGTAGCCACCAATTCTTATTCTCAATGACTTTGTGATCTCATGGTCATTTGTTCTCAGAACAGTTCCTTCAGCAGGGCTCTGTTTGGCTGCTGAGGTGGATCCATCACCTGCAATGTGTGTTTGCAGCGCCGTATGTTATTCCTGGTCAGTGATTGGGGTGGGTGTATGTTACTTCTGTCAGCAGGATTCTGGATTTCCTCAACAGAGCACTAGCTTTCTCCTTGGTTTTGTTTAGATTCTTCTCTTCTCCTGTAGGCATGGCTCTCAGGGTAACTATGATGAATGACTTTGGTTTGGATGATGTAGCTGTTACTTTGGCAGAAGATTGCCAGCAGCCTTCTATTTAGAATCTAACATTCTCCCCTAGCAGGGATGGAGGCTTGGCATTCATGTCATGGTGTTTCTGCTACTCTAGTTTCTTGGCATATAGCTTTTTTGTAACTACTTCAGGGTTAATTGTCCTTGGCTCAGGAAGCTTCTCAGATGTTGGCCCTTTCTGTTTGTTTTTGTTTTGTTCTTCTGCCCATGACTGTCTGAACAATCAAGTATTTTGAGGTTTCCTGAGCTATTCTAGCAATGCTAAGTGTGTATTCCTTGAATCTGCTGGGCTGTTTGAATCAAGTTCTTTGGTATTTGTACTGACTTTTCTACTAATCCAGTCCTGACCTGCAGAACCCTCTGCTAATCCAGTTCCAGGCCCTCTACTTTTCTCCCCCTATACTTCCTCTAGATCTGTAGAACCACCTGCTGGTCCAGGCATGTTCCCTCACTCTCCCATGGTTCTTATGGTCTCAGTAGCAGAATTTATTTTAGCCCTGCAGTTTGCTGCTAAGATTTGGGGATCATAACAGCCTATACAGGCAAGAGAACCCAAGAGCCACAGTCCCCTCTCCCAGTTGCTAGATTTTTGACTTCTATAATATTCTAGAGAGAGGCACCAGCAAATTCTGGATTGCTCTGTATTGTGTGTGTGATTTTACTGCTTTTCTCACTACGCTATTTTCTTCCCACTCTTGCACCCCTATTGCTGCTTTGGCATTTTCTCTCCTTGTACTCCCTTTGCCTTTCAACTTATGGCTACTTTAAACATACTCATGTTCCCCATTAGAGGTCACTACACACCCAAAAATCAGACCTTGGGTCCTATGCATGGAGGTGGCTTTCTCCATCACTCCAGTCCTCACAGTTTCATGTGGAGGCCTGGCTTCTGTGTTGTTAATGAACAAGGGAAATAATCTACTACTCCATCTCCACTGACACATGTTGAGGAGGGAAAGGGGCTGGGAATAAAGGAGCCCTGCTCAACTACTCTAAAGATCCTGCCAAGGGGGAGGAATCGGGTCTAGTGGGGGGTAACCTGTTAGGGTTAGCATGGTGGGGAGAGCAGCCACTTCCTAGAGCTCACCCTCATATATCTGATGGATGGCCAGGTCTCCTGGGATAGTGTCTGACAGTGCTGACCCCAGGCAGCTCTAAGGAAATGGGACTTGAGTGGAGGTGCTGAGTCCAAGTGCATGGGATGCTGGTAAGGAGGGGGAATCGAGCTGGAGGGGACAATGCACAGTGGGAAGTGGAGTCAGGGGAGGGAGCGTGGACTGCAGTGGAGAAAGGAGGAATGGAGCTTGAGGAGGCATAATATTAGCTGAACAGAGCCAGGGTAAGTGGGATGATTAGTGAGGACGATGAATGCTACCAGGGGAAACCGTATACTGGAGAAATGGGGGGGGGCCTCTGGAGGAGGGGTACAAATGAATGGACTCACAGAGGGAAGGAGCTGGAAGGGCTAAGATATGGGGGTGGGAGGAATGAGGCCAGGAATGGAATGTAAAGGATGGGAAATGAGGCTGAAGTGGAACCAGAAAGGGTAGAATAGTCCAGTGTAATATCTATACACTGTGGCCTGATCACAGCTGCCCTCCTTTTTCTTCCACTGTAGTCCACCCTCCCTCCCCTGACTCGACTCTCCACTCTATGATGCGCTGTCTAGCTCCATTGCTCCTCCCCCCAGCATCCCACGTGAGAGCCTGCCTGCCTCAGTCTGGAGAGTAAGATTTAGGTTCAGTCCAGGTAATGATGGTTCTTCTCAGTGGAGAAACACAGAGGAGCTGGGAGGTGTGTCGGGAAGGAGGTAACAGTGCAGACTGGAGCCACCTGCATGTCTATGTCATGCTTCTCTCCAGAGCTTGCACACCCCAGTTTAAACCAGTGTCCCCAGCAACCAGTTGTATTTATAGAGCAACAGAGATAAGTGTGCAGTAAACTTCCCAATCAGTTTTATTATTGTCTATGGAAGCAGGTGCTTTTAATGGCCCAGAACCAGGATCTGGTCCAGTCAGGGGCTAAGAAGAAACTACCAGCCAGAAGTAACTCAAGGACAACAGGTCTCTATTAGCCTTCTGCTCCCTAGAGAAGCTCATCCCTCCTGTGATATATGACATCTGCTATTAGATCATGGAATATATCCAATATTACATAGCATGGAACTGGGTATTCAGGGCTTTCTGAGTTCAGCCAGAGAGGAGTGATCTGATCCATGCGATCAGGTCTGAATGGCTGCTGTCTGATTTGCACTGGCAGAAATGACTGTACAAGGTGCAGGGAAATGGAGAGCCAGGCCCACTGTCTGTATTTGGGGCAAAACACTTCATCTTTCTGTACCTCAGTGTCCTGCTCTGAAAAATGAGGCGGTAATAATGAGGGGTGAGATGATTCCCGAATTTGGATCTTGCTCAGTGTGCTGATATATTGATTCACAATCCCCCTTCCATCGAACAGTCAGATAATAAAGTAACGTGGCAGAACGAATGTCATATGTAGTTCTGGGGAAACCCCACTGGAAACGTTTGCCTCGTCACCCCCCACCAGACCCTTGAACAGCCTTGTTATTGGAGGGTATTGGCTGTCGGACCCTTCATCCCACCCATATTCAGTCATTTTGATGGGCTGGAGGCCAAAGGAGCTCCCCCCCAGCCCCATCATATCTTTTTGGTGGAATGGGTGTGCCCAGTAGGCTGCACACGATTTACTGTCCACCATGGAGTGGTGTCCTGGGGATGAACCAGGCTCTCAGCTGAAAGCTAGTTAGATGCAGTTGAGCACTTTAAAAGAAGGGGGTGTTGCACTCAGGAATGTGACCCATTGCTAGCTGCAGAGAGGCCACTAACAGGTACAGCTGAAACGCTTTGTCCATGGCTAGAGTTGCAGCTGAACCATGTTTATCACCAGAGCAACTGTGCCACCTGTTGGCACCTGTCATCAGCAATGGCTTCTTTTCCTAGGGCAGACAAGGGTTGGGGGATGGACTGGCCAGAAGCCAGGCCAGTGAACCCTGGGGAACCTAGGAGCTGTCCTGTTTGATTTGTACTTCTGGGGGAGGATTGAGTTTCTTGTGTTTTCTGCTGCATGGGTATCAGTTTGGGCTAAAGAAGAATCTCTGAAATAAATCAAGCCCGGTGAGGGTGACTTGTGTTCAAACCTGAGCTTTCAGTGAATCTTCCCAGGCTCTCAGCTGAGCCAAGATTGAGTGTCATTGGCTGGCCATGGTATAGCCCCTTCTGCTCTCAGCAGCTGTGGGCTCCACCACCCCTCCTTTGCCTGCTTGGTTTTCAGTGGGATGTTGTGTTTGGCCTCTCAAAGGCCAGCACTTACTTTCTCTTAATAAAGCCTCACCCCCACAGTGGGGTTAGGACCCCACAGTGGATAGCAGAATCCCTCCCTGCACCAACTGCCACTCACCCATGGGAACACCAGATGGCTCCCGTCTAGCAAAGGTGCCCCGTGTGAATTTACCAGGCTTCCCTCCAGGCTGATCCTGTCCCAGCAGCTCAAGAAGGGCACTTAGCGAGGTGTGACCAAGACCTGCCTTATCGGGGATTGCTTGAGGACAAAAAACAAGCTGAGCCCAGCACAGTTTCTCATGGATGTCTCCTTGAAAGACGCTGTTTGCAAACTCCCTGGATTGATTGCCAGAGTCCACAGCTGCTAATGTGGCCTCCAGAGCAAGGGCTGCTCCAGCACAGTTGTCCTGCTGGAGTGCGTCACTGAAGCCTCTTTACCTCTCTCATGTTGATCACTTTAATGTCTCCTCACAGCTTCCCTCACTGACATTGCTCCTCCTTCAGTCCGCACAAAGCACAGCAATCAAGATCCTCTCCCTTGGCCACTCATCTGACCACATCCCTCCCTCTTTGAATCCCCCTTCTCCAAGTTCAAGCTCTTTGCCCTCACCTGGCCTTCCCAGCTTAACTGTGTGTGAATTTTACAGCCTGAGCCAACTCCCAAAGAAACCAGTTGAAAGACTCCCATTGACTTCAAAAGGAGTTGGAGCTGGCCGTTGGCGAGGCACCTGCTCTGCCAGTGATGCAGACGGGACTGCCTGCTCATCTGCTTCTCCCACAACTGTGTCTATGCCTCTTTCATGCTGCCCTCTATGAGACACTCACCCTTTCCATGCTAGTCTGCAAGGATGCTGCCCTTTCCTCTTTACAGGTGGTCCTCAAGATCCATGTGCAGGGCTTAATTTGTGCCAGGGCTGAGCCCTGCCACCTCTAGGTGTGGCACTTCATAGCCCCCCAGCACCTGCTGCATCAGTTATGAATGTAAAAAAATTGCTTGAGCCCCGGCACCTCTTTCATTACAATTAAGCACTGACCTTGGGTTGTGCAGAACTGACAGGAAATGAGCCACCTTTTAAGGCAGGGCAAAGATCAAATCATCGCTCACTGAGCAATTGAATAACATCCTTGGGGTCACCTCTTACTACTTCTCCCACCACTCCATGCTCTCATCACCCCTCCCCACATCCTCCTGATAGCATCATGTCATCAAATTCATGTGTAGGGATCATTCCTTTGATCCATAGTAGGATGCACCTTGTGACACTTTTGGTAGCAATTAATAATTATAGGTGGCTCCTGACACCAGTTGAGTGCATGAGGGGATACTAACTCCTGCTTACAGAGAGCATTCAGCATTCACCCCGCTGTACTGGACTGAATGGAGCTGTGCCCACCTATATCATGGCCCCATTTGGTCCCATATCTTGATGCCCAAAGGCCAGTTCTAGTGGGTGCTGCTGGGTTTTCTCCTATGCTCATTCGGGCTTTGGAGTGTGGGGTCAGGATGAACAAGAGGCTCTTGGATGTTTTCAAAGGCAGGAAATAAGTAATCAATCCCATCCCTTGTGAGTGTGACTGAGCTCCAGGAAGAGAACTGGGGCATTGGGCAAGTGCAGGGGTTAACTAAACTGCCTTGGCACTACGATTCCAGAGATTGCCCTCTCCTGACCAGGTGAAGATTGTGTTACTACATCCCTGGTTCACTGACACCCTGTTCACACCGGGGCCCCCAGAGCCAGGCAGATGCAACAATCAGGTTCTGATGTAAATCCAATGATGTCTCTGGAGTTATGTCTCGGAAGGATCTGCTCCACTGCCCATGCCGATCCTATCTTCTTCCTCATCTGCCCTTGTATTCTTGCTCAGAGAAGATTCAGATCTTGGCCGCATTTACCTCATTCTCCTCATTCCAGCAGATCCCAGGGAGCTATCAGAAGTTAATTAAAGTAGAAATGAGAGCTAAACAGGGCAAGGGCTGCACAGGCAGGAATGCCACCAGTTCCCTGAGCCAGGGCTGCCCCAGCTCACTCAAGGGCTGGGGATGCCTCCAGCTGATTCAGGGCCAGGGCTGCCTGCACAGGGATGCCCCTGGCTGCCTTGGGGACAGGACTGCCAGGGAAGGGATGTGCTTTGGGGACATGGATATGGCTGCTCAGGCAGAGATGCCCCAGCTTCCCCTGGGACCAAGGCTGCAGTTGCCTGGACAGGGATCCCCCAGGTGCATCAGGCATCCGCTAGGACACTGTGTTTCCAGTTCTCACTTTCCAAAGTGCTTTGCAAGGCCCCAGCCTGGTCTCCATTGTTGGTTGGTGCAGGAAGTTCCAGTCACTTGCATGAGCAGCAAATTCACCCCAAACGTGGTAAACAAAAGACGGGCCTTGTTCTCTGGAGCCTGCAGCCCTGTAGGGCCGTGCCCTCCCAGCTCACTGACCCCTGCCTGCAAGGTGCATCAGGACGTGACTCGCCACATCCCCTCGGAACAGGAGCAGCCTGCTGCCACATGTACCTTCTGGAATCAGCTCTGTGTCAGTGCAGCACCCTCCTGGAGTTCACTGCAAGGGGATGTGCTGAGACAGCTCACAGCTAACCAAAGAGCCTCTTTCTTCCCCTGCCTCCTTGGGGATTCTACCCACTGAACCCAGGCAAACGGGAAGAGGTTCTGTCTTCTTTTTAAAATACTTAATGCTCATAAAAGCAAGGGACTGAGAGATCCAGCTGTGGCCAGCCATGGTGCAGACACCCCCCTACTCAGTTTGCCAGTGAACCTCAGGCCTGACATGCAGCACCCTCTGCCGTTCCTGTCCTGTTTCTCCTGAGCAGAAATGACCAATATTTCCAAACCGTGTGGTAGGGCCATGCCATGAACCAATGTCTGCCAGAGTCACCGAGCTGATTTCCCCATTAGATCTATGGCAAATTCTGACCTGAGGAGTCCTTCAACTGGTCATTGGGAAGTTTAGACTTGAAATTAGACGAAGATTTCTAACCATCAGAGGAGTGAACTTTTGGAATAGCCTTCCAAGGGAAGCAGTGAGGGCAAAAGACCTATCTGGCTTTAAGATTAAACTCGATAAGTTTATGGAGGAGATGGTATGATGGGATAACATGATTTTGGTAATTAATTAATCTTTAAATATTCATGGTAAATAGGCCCAATGGCCTGTGATGGGATGTTAGATGGGGTGGGATCTGAGTTACTACAGAAAATTCTTTCCTGGGTATCTGGCTGGTGAATCTTGCCCATATGCTCAGGATTTAGCTGATCGCCATATTTGGAGTCAGGAAGGAATTTTCTTCCAGGGCAGATTGGAAGAGGCCCTGGAGGTTTTTCGCCTTCCTCTGTAGCATGGGGCACGGGTCACTTGCTGGAGGATTCTCTGCTCCTTGAAGTCTTTAAATCACAATTTGAGGACTTCAATAGCTTAGACATAGGTGAGAGGTTTTTCGCAGGAGTGGGTGGGTGAGATTCTATGGTCTGCTTTTTGCAGGTCAGATTAGATGATCAGAATGGTCCCTTGTGACCTTTAGTATCTATGATCTGTCTGAGCCCTTCCCTCCTGCCCTGGACCCATAAGTAAATACCAGATCTTTCCCCTCCAGGGATTACTGACCTCCCAGGGGTCAGCAAACTGCCTCCTGGTGGATTGATTTATCCCTAGGCCATCACAGAGGAATGTGTGCTAAGAACTCTAGGGCACTGGCTCAGCCCTGAGCAGACAGCATGGTGATATCCTGCAGCAGGAACCCACACCTTTTTAGCACCTTATTACCACCTCAGTAACTTCCCCAACCCTAGCTGCTATGCTGCCATAAAAAGCCTAATACTGTATTGTGACACTGGCAGACCAGGTGCCAGCTCATGCCAAGGTCCCCAGGCCTCAGTGGAAAACTGACAAATACATGGCTGGAGGCAGTCTGGCTAACCTGGGTGTTAGTATTGTAAAAATAGGAATTAGAATTATAAGAATGTGTGTAGTGTTTAGACTTTATTGAATGCTTGTGAGTTGCTTGCCTGCATTAATCTCACTTATAGCATCTGTATCCCATATTGTAAGGTAATATTTGAGTGTTTGCATTGTAAGTCTCTGTGACTATGTAAATCACCAGACAGGGGAGAGACATTAACTAGTGTGAACTGCTGATCTCCAACAGAAGGTGTTACATCCTGCCCAACAGGAAAGGTCCATGACACCAGATGGAGTAGTGGGAATGTTAAAGAGAACAAAAGACTTCATTGTTTACTCTCCCCAAACCATGAAGAGCAGTCTTGCAAGTGATTTCCTCCCATCAGCTGAGTTTACAGCTCCAAGCAGAGCTGGGGAAGGGAATAAAAACTCCTAGCAAGGAGGAACAGTATCTTTATGCTGCTTGCACTCTGAGGGGCCAGGATTACTAGGCATATGCAAAAGATCCCCAGTGCTTAGCCTGGGTTAGCCAAAGGACTTATAGAGCTTGCTTATCATAGAAGCTTCTATTATTTTTCAAAACTTAAGATTGGAATTAATGTGTGTTTATATATATTTACCTGCTTTAACCTTGTAATTAACTCTCATATTTCCTTTTCCTAGTTGTTAAATCTTTAGCTAGTTTATTATAGGATTTGCTAGAAGCATTGTCTTTGGTGTAAGAGTTAAGGAGCAGTTGACCTGGGGTAAGTGACTGCTCCTTTGGGACTGGGAGTAACCTGAATATTGCTGTGATTTTTGGTGTAAGGGGCCATTTATCACAAAGCCAGGTTTACCTGGGTGATGAGACCGATCAGAGTATCCAAGGGGACAGTCTGTGAGTCTCTATTTAGGCTGTTGTAGAACCTGAGGAGTTTACACTCGATAAGTGGTTGGTGAAATCTAAGAATAGAACTCACAACCAATTTGGGATTTGGGACTCATGCTCTTGAGTCACTGCAGAGAGCTTTATGCATGTGTAGAGAGGTGGGAGGGTCCCAGAGCTCGAGCTGTAGTCCAAGCCCAAACGTCTACACTGCAGTTAAACAGCCCCTTATCCCAAGCCCCGCAAGCCTGAGACAGCTGGCACGGGCAGCTGTGGGTGTCTAATTGCAGAGTAGACATACTCGGTGACCTAAGGCTTAAGACCGAATCCCATTGGACAGTGCAGCACAAGTTCATTATAGGATCAAGCCACTGTTGGAGACAGGAGTTCAGAAAAGGGGGACTGCTGGTCTAGTCTATGCTGGCGAATCCTCTGTTTCTCTACCATTTTGAGTCCTGCATTCATCCATGGTCAGAGAGCTCCTCCAGCTCCCATGTCAGTGTGGCCTTTGGACCAGCTTATTCCAAGGCAAATTCATAGACTATGTTGAGAAGCCGTGGGATAGTAGGGACCAGCTTCCAGGCTGCTTCTTCCAGGAGATGTCACTCAGGGAACAGGGCAAAGGCACCTTAATGCCATCTTTGCACCTTCCTAATCCTGGCTGCTTTGGGGGCTGGTGCAGCTCCTAGTGTAAATAAGAGTAGCTCCAGGGCACACTCTAACCTATGACAGCCTTGTGTCTGACCGACAGGCTGTTCTGCAGCACACAATCACCAAAGCTTTCACTCTTCCCTGCTCCTGGAGCAGCAAAACGGGGATGTAGTGGGGGCCAAAATCTGTCCCATGACAAGTGTCCTTTCTAGAGATGGAGCTGTCCCAACAGGTGTGGCCAGCTAGGTCTGGGAGAGGTGGGAGGCTGCTGTCGGGGAAGAGGATATTTAGGATCTCCCATGCTGCTGGCCGACAGCAGCTGATAATAACAGTGAACTCTTAGCAAGTGACAGAATGACTACCTGTAGAGGGGGACTCTGATCAGGCCCATGGATTCCAAGAGGCTGTCTGGTGAAACCCCCACTCCTCAGTTCCCCCTCCCAGGTGTGGCACTGCACAACCTCTCCTCTTTGGGACAATTCAAGCTCTGTGACACTTAAGCAGTTAACAATGCTGCTTCTGTTTCAGCCACTCCAGCAGCACTGTTCCCAGGGCTAGAAGCCTGAAAGTAGCTGCTAAAAGGACAGTCTTCCCATAGGGCTTTTCAGGTGAGAGTGGGAGCACATGTGCAGAGGAGTCATTGGAGCATGCAGGCTCTGACTGGACTCTGGTGGCAAAGCACTGATCTGCAGGCTGATAAGGTGGGAATGCTGAGCAGTGCAACAAGGTGAGACTATCAGGCCAGTGGAAAAGCCATTACCTTTTGCCCCATGCTCCCATAATGGGAGCTCCGTGTTCAAACAGCTGGAGAGGAAGCGGGGAGGCAGGGTGGAAAGAGGGGGGGGTTAGTAAATGAAGCTGTTATGATCCATGCATTCCAGAGAATGGTATTTGTAGGGTCTAGGGAGGGAGCTAATGCCTTTGTCTCTCTGACCGTTCGCTCGGATCTAATGATCTCTGTAGGGGTAAAAAGAAAAGGAGTACTTGTGGCACCTTAGAGACTAACAAATTTATTTGAGCATAAGCTTTCTTGAGCTACAGCTCACTTCATCGGATGCATTCGGTGGAAAATACAGTGGGGAGATTTATGTACACACACAGAGAACATGAAACAATGGGTTTTATCATACACACTGTAAGGAGAGTGATCACTTAAGATGAGCCATCACCAGCAGGAATGGGGGGGAAGGAGGAAAACCTTTCATGGTGACAAGCAAGGTGAGCCATTTCCAGCAGTTAACAACTGCTGTAGGGGTAGAGAGCATCTGGGGGTGGCTTTCAGAGGATGCTGCTATTCAATCAGGCTCTGAACTGAAAACCTCTGTAAAGTGTCTGGCCAAAGATGTTTGGTTCAAAGCCCTGCAGATGAGCTGAGATGACTTAATGCATCATGCCTTCCACTTCAGGGTATCTGGGTTCAAATGTGGATTGGGGCACATTTGAAATGAGTGTGTTGGGTCTCAGTGCAGGAGGTGGGATGACAGCATGGGGAGCCCAGGACTAGAATAATGGGGTTTGAGGCCAGGACAGAGGAGCAGCAGACCAGCTGTGGTGGTGGGGGAAACCCAGGACTGAAATGTCAGAAAGTTCTGTAGGACAAGGTTGATCCCTGATAAATCCAACCATAATTGCCCAAATGGCTTCCTGCAGCCTAGCTCCCATCAAACACAGCACTACAGACTAGCGCACAGACTCAGGACCAATGCATATAATGGAACAGGCCCCTGTGACACACTCATCAGTGTGAAAAGCAGTTGTCACTTCTAATTATGCAAGTCCAGCCCTGCAAAATGAAGCAGAAATGAAAAGGTCAGTGAATGGAATGAACCGTTTCCTCCCCTGAAACCCAACTCCCCTTGGGCCTTTACATGGAGATGATCTGCCATGCCAGCCCTGTTAAATGCTTTCCTTCCAGCTTCCTTATAATTAGCTGAAGTTTTATTGTATACTCTTGGGGGCAGGGACTGCCTTTTTGTTCTGTGTTTGTACAGTGCCTAGCACAACAGATTCCTGATCCGTGACTGGGCACTACTGCAGTACACATAATAAATGCTCTCCATAAAAGCTCCACTCAACCCCCTGCCCAGAAGAATAAGTGGGGCATTGGGGCTTTCTGGGCAGCAGACAGGTCCTAGAGAAACTCTGCAGAGCCTGTTCACTCCCCACCGGGAGACTCCCAACCCTGCCCTGTTCCCAGCACCCTGATGGGGCTGAGGAGGTGGATAAACTCTGCAGAGCCTGTTCACTCCCCACCGGGAGACTCCCAACCCTGCCCTGTTCCCAGCACCCTGATGGGGCTGAGGAGGTGGATTAGGACATGTGGACTGTGAGAAAATTTCACTTCACTTTCTTCTGTTACTTATAGTTGACACTGGAGGTTATGGAAGTGAGATGGTGCCAGCATGTGCATTACAGCACACAGGGTGGTATCGCAAAGGAATGTCCCAGTCTCGGTCCCCGGGCAGGAGAGGGCTGGCAGGGGTCAGGGAAGCCTAGCACTGGGTGCCAGTGCCAGAGAACACTGACATAGCACAGCCACAGATCCCTAACTCAACCCCCCCACTCAGAGACTGACACCTTCAGGCACCAAAGGAGCCCAGTTCTCTGCAAAAATGCCTAACAACTTGTGTCCCCTGTAAAGCAGAGCCCTGCCACTTGGTGCTTACTCCACAATATGCCAATGCTGGTGTCTGGCAAACAATTGATGACTATGGCAGTCGTTCTATGCCCAGGATAATGATGATTCTATAGCACTGCCTGCATCAGCTAATCTTCCCAGTGACTATCTGAAGAGCCGAGCCAATAGCATCATTACCAGAGGCAGTGGCATGGTCCCCAGGATGCAGGCCTTTCCCCAGTGAGCTAGAGATCCAGCTTTGCAGAATCAATATACAAAAGCAATTCTGGCCTACCCAGCTAGAGGGCAGTCACACACGCACTCCATGCCTCCCAGCAGCATAGCCAGCTGTGACAGGGCTCATTGTGTTACAAGATTCTCCCTTGAATCCTGCACACTCATTTATCAGAGACCTTCTAGAAGTCACTTTGGCAGCAGAAGAAAACATCTGGACTGGGCTGCAGGGCAAAGGGCTGGTTCCCCTATATCTCTGACGGGGCGTAACAATCCTACAGACCAGTGCTCATTCCCTTAGCTAATGCCTGGTGCCTGCCAAGACTGGCTGCAGGGGACATCAAGAAGGGATCTGAACTCTGTCTGGATCATGGCCCAGGCCCATGGTCCAGGTCATGGAGCTCCAGGTATGCATGTCGCTCAGACATGCAAATGCAACCAGAGTCACGTGGAGGTATTAGGGGTAGGACTCTGAACAGCCTTCCTACAGGGAATGCCAGCTCCTCAGGGCAACTAAGCTTGTCCTCCAAAGATCCTCCTTCAGGGAAGGTTCTCGGCCTTTGGTGGGAGCCTGCAAGGACAAACGCAGTCTCTACATGCATGTTGCGATCTGGGTGCTGGAGTAAGCCAAGACAGATGCTGCTAGCTGTAGCGTTCCAAGAGGCTACTCCACCCCCACGCTAGCTAGACAGACTCCCTGGGACAGCAAGTGGCAGGTACACCTCAGTACCATAGTCAGGAGTCAGGGTGATATAGTCAGATGGGGAACAGAGAACCATTGTCAACTACAGTCCAGAACACAATGTGCTGGGTTATCTGCCTGGGTGCCAGTGCTTCTCATTCACGGGTCCTACCTGATGCAGGATGGCCCCTACCATAGATGGGACATGCACAGCCCTGGAGGAAGGAGCTGTGATCGGATATACAAGCTTACTTTGGTCTTTCTCCCTTATGAGAAATACTCCAACAGTGTATGGTAACAATCTGGAACACTGCAGTGAGCTATTGTGTTAGGAGAGCTTTTTGCAATAATGGTATCATGTGTTAATGGCCTCACAATGCATGTAGGACCTATCTTAGGGGACTGTTTAGGATGGTTGGTGCTATCAAGCCCTCAGGACAGAGCCATACTCTCTCAAGCTAGATTGGCAGTCTAGAAGCAGGCAATAAGGTTAATAGCTATCCTTTATTTTGAAGATTTGGAGCCAAATGCAACAGTGATGAAAAGAGCTGGCATAAAGTAAGCATCTTGTATGAGTGAATCAGGGTGTCAAGTGCTAGGACCCCACACAGAGATGAAGAGCTACTTTGCAGACTCACTTGGAAGCCAGATCAGCTGTTTCTAATTAGCTCAACCTCCAGAGTTTAAAGGGTTCTTTTAGTGAGACAAGCTGGATGAGGTAATATCTTTTATTGGATCAGTGTCTGTTAGTGAGAGAGAGAAGCTTTTGAGGTACACAGAGTTCTTCTTCAGGTCTGTGAAACTTTAAATGTCAAAGCTCAATACAAGGTGGAACAGGTTGTTTGTTTGGCATAAGTAGTTAACTCATATTTTAAGGGACTGTTCAATTTGAAGGGGCCTGTTATCAGCACTCCAATCATAAGGTGGAAAGCAAGGGGGAAGCAGCTTGGAGGGGTTGTTAGTGGGTTTTAGATTGTTGTCATAAGCCTTAAATCCAGTGTCTCTATTCAGTCCATGATTTTTAGTGTCTAGAAAAGTTATCAATTTAAGGTCCGAGGCTCAACTTTTGAAAGTGTTGTGCAGGATGAGGACTGATAGCTCAGACATAGAGTGATCGCTTTTTGAAAAGTGTTCACCCACAACTGATGTGATGTTTTTGTCTTTTGTCATTTTCCTGTGAGTTCATTCGAGAGCGTAGTGAACCACCTGCGAGTAGGGTGTTAGAGGGCTTATTCCTTCACCCACTCACTTCCCTGGTCCTTCTCACATGAATAGAGAGCAACAATACCCGAAGTCTAAAGGTGCAAACAATTCGATGTTTATTGGGTTGAACTTCCAACAAGCATGATTCCAGTTTCCTTCCTTAGTGTCCCCCTTCCCAGCTCTGACACCACAGAGCCTTACATGTGTCCCTGTTCCTATTTCCATCCTTAGCAAAACATGATTCCAATTTCCCCACCCCCATTCCCTGTTCCCATTTCCCCCACCCACACATTTCCTGATTGACTGCTAACTATATAGTAAAACTTGAGTTCTGCTTAGCTATACCTTAACCAATCATTTTCCTGAAATTTAACTAAACAATCCTAACATATTGTAACATGATTATGTAACCATTATATCCCACCACCTTAATTAGTTTACACCCAGCAAAATTAATTATACAGCAGACGGAAACAATCACAGAAGCAGACAGAGACCATGCAAATAAACCAATAGCAAAGTGGGAACTATAATGACAAAACAATACAGAACTGAGGATTTCACATCCCAGCTATTGATAAGTGAGTTCTTGCCAAACAGGATGCTATCAAACTAAGTTTCCTTTTACATTTTCTAGGCTCTTCCCTTCCTCTGGAGGTGATCAGCATTATCAGGACAGGATTGTATTCCTAACATCCCAATAGCACCTTCTTTCAAGGTGACTAGTTTGGAATATGAGGATGTGACCGGTCGCTTCCCAGCTAATGGCTGCCTCTGCTGTTTAGCCAGAGATCTTAGCCAGAGATCTTAGCCTAAGAACAGGGCCTCAGACTATCACAGTAAGAGAAGCCCTTACACCAGCAGACAGTGATTTTGATTCTTTCTTTTATACCTCTAGAACTAGCTAAGTGATAAGAATGCACCTAAATTCTTAGAGTATAGGCCTTTATAGACTGGCCTGAATATCTATATCCTAACACAGGGGTTCTCATGGCGGGCATGGGGGTGTTTGTAGCAGGGGAGTGAGGAGGTGAGCGGTGTGTGGGGGGGTGAGAGGTGGCGGGTGGGAGACTGAGGAAGGACGCAAAAGGTGGGTGGGGGGTGAGGAGATGAGCGGCGGTCGCATGGACGGCAGGTGGAGACCCCTTTGGGAAGTCTAGCCACTGACTCCACCCCTCCCCCCCACCGCCCCGGCAGCTGGAGCCCTGGCCCCCCTGTGGCTGGAGCCACAAGCCCCCCATCAGGAGAAACCCCAAGCACCATGCCCCCCTGCCTGGCTGGAGGAGCCCCAGGCTGGCTGAAGCCCCAAGTGACACACACCCACACACACTCCTGACCAGAGGAGCCCCGGACTGGCTGAAGCCCGGAGCATACCCACCCACCCCCAGGCGGAGGAGCTCGGGGCCAGCCGGAACCCCGGGGCTAGCTGCATCCACAGCCATGCCTCCCCTCCTCTCCCAGACCCAAGCCACCCAGATATGTTTTTCATTATTATTTGGACTTCTATTATGTCAAAGCTTTTTAAAATTTACTTCAGTGCTGTACAACCACTTTTACAAAAAAAGCAAAAGAAACAATAATAAAAAAGGACAAGAACATGCAAGGCACCTTATTTGTGTTTCTGATTTCTTAGGTCCAGTAAAGAAGAGATAACTGTGCATTATTTTTATTATTGAGTCTGGGAAAAAAAAACCCAAAACCTTACATAAATCAATTAAAATGATTTGGAGATATATATGTGCATATTACTTTGTTAATTTATGAAAAATAAATAATTTTAGGAAAAAACATCAGTGCAGCCACGAGCAAGAGTTGGTGGCTGCACTCTGAGGCCAGCAAAAAATTTGTTGAGAACCCCTGGCCTAGTGGTTAGAGTAGGGAGCGATTCAGGACTCCTGGGTTCTATTTCAGATTCCAGGAGGGAAGAGTGATCTAGTGGTTAGAGCAAGGGTCATGAGGCGCAGGACTCCCTGACTGAATCCCTGACCCTTGGAGGGGAGCATATCTAGTGGCTACTGTGGGGAGTTGGGGTTCGGGACTCCTTGCTTCTATTCCTGACTCTTGAAGGACATTGGGGTCTAGTGGCTAGAGCAAGGAAGTGGGGGGGTCAAGAGTCCTGGATTCTGTTCCCAACTCTGCAGCCAATTCACTATGTGATGGTTGCCCCTTTTTGTGCCTTGGTTTCCCTATCTGTAAAGCCAGGATAAGTATAATCCTCCTAGGTAGGTTTGAGCTCCTCAGAGAGAAGGTGCTGGAGATATGCCTCCATGCTCCCAACCCCCCTTCTTGTGGCAGGAAGCAGAGAGAGTTCAAATCTATTAAACTTGCCATGAACTGAAATATGAGCCTGCCCCAGGCAGCTGTGAGGACTGACAGCTCCCAGCACCATGCCCCACATCGCCAGACTTATATAAATGGACTGAGTCTCCCCAGGCATCAGGACTGGAGCTCATGCTGTCTAGGTGCCTGGACCCCCTCCATCCCAGCGGGTTCTCTGGGATCTGAGTGGTGAGCTGGTCTGGGATGGTGAAGAACACATATATGCGCTGGCGGCTGCCGCTCGTATGCCTCCTCTGGGAGATTGCTATGATCATCCTCTTTGGGGTCTTTGTGCGTTTTGACCCCGAAGCCGATGCGCACTGGAAGGAGGAGAAGCGCCAGAAGAACCTCACCAGTGACATAGAGAACGATTTCTACTTCAGGTATCCATGTGAGTACAGCTGGCAAACACCAGCCCCTGCACTGGTAAATGCGAGACCCCCCCACAGGCCAGCCAGGAGGGAGGCGAATGAGACAAATGTCACTGAAGTTCTGGGGCTTGTGAAAGTCCAAGACAAGCAGCCCCAGGATTGTGAAGGCAGGTGCTACGGGAACTTCCCCCAGAAGCTCTGCTCACGCACCTCCATCCCAGCCTGCAGTACCCCTGGCTATTGCTGCCCTGAGCCCTCCCATTGCCCCTGCCCCCCCAGCTCTACCCGATCTTGCTCCACATCCCCCTGTTCTATCCCAGTATTAGGTTCCCCAGAACAGCCCTCCCAGAGCACCTCAGTCCTGACCTGCAGCTCCCCACACCCTCATCCCAGTCCTGGGCTGCCCACCCAGCTCTGCCAGTGCACCTCAGTCCTGACCTGCAGCTACCCTGCCCCTGCTGCCCCAGCCCTATCTCCTTCCTCCAGCTGTGCAGATGTATTTCATCCCTCACCTGCAGCAAAAACTGAACTTCTTGTGGGGAGAAACTGTCAGACTGGCTGGTTTAGGGATTTAGATACATGCCTGCTAGACACCAGGTGGGACTGAGCTCATTTCACAGTCACGTTAGTCTGCATTACCTGCAAACATGGGGGGTGGATGGGGGAAAGCAACTGCAGGGTTAAAGGAATATGGGAATGTTGTATCTACTGCTGGGATCCTTGAGTCTAAGCCTAGGGCCCCCCTGCTTAACAGGCTGTAGGACAGGGATCAGCAACCTTTGGCCCACGGCCCGCCAGGGTAAGCCCCCTAGTTGTTTACCTGCCTCATCCACAGGTTCGGCCGATCGTGGCTCTCACTGGCCGTGATTCGCCGTCTCAGGCCAATGGGGGCTACGGGAAGCAGCGGCCAGCACATCCCTCGGCCCGTGCTGCTTCCCGCAGCCCCCATTGGCCTGGAGCAGCGAATCGCAGCCAGTGGGAGCCGCGGTCAGCCAAACCTGTGGACACAGCAGGTGAACAAACCAGTGGGCCGCGTGCCAAAGGTTGCCAATCCCTGCTGTAGGACATCCAAATGCTCTCTGCTTGTCCAGTGAAACACACTGAGGAGAAGAGGAGGAAACTGTGTATGAGTCCATAGCAGCTGGGATGTGGTATGTGGGACGCAGGGTTAATATTTTCTAGCCCGTCCCTGCTGGGTTCCAGCTCTGTGAGGACATGTATAGGCCGAGATGCACACGCCTAGAGGTGTCTGCATTCACCTGCTGCTCTATGTATATAGTTTGAGAAGTACCTGGGGGTCCTTTGGGAGGAAAGGTGCTGGTGGCTGTTACCTTGCCAAGCAGCACACATGCTTGTAGCTTCTCCCCTCCCCTGCAGCACATCTAGCCCAGGAGAGAGCACATGGCTGCCCGTCAGTCCTTGCTTAATGCAATCCTGCCACCAGATTTAAAGGTGTAGTGATTCCCTGCCTCTGCTGAGTCACCCCTTCTGGCCTCAGCCCCATCGTTCCTGCCAGAGAGGACTTATCACATCTTCCTAAGGGGCAGCGCTTTTGCCCAGAAACTGGGCTGGTTACACCAAAGGTGCATAGCCTCCCACAAACTCTTCAGGCCTTGTGACAGGAGCACTTTGCCATGCCAGTGCAATATTTCCTATGCTCTGCAGGACCAGGGGATAAACTCACCTCCATCCTGCAGGCTTCTGTGTGCTGCCGCCTCCCCGCTGTGCTGGATAAAGCATTTCTGCTCGTATGGAGGAACAAATCCCTCAATTCTCCAGCCCTTTCCTCAGCCCAGACATGATCCTGCCCCATGGAGCTGAGTGGGGACGGATGTGACAGCACCTCACTGACCAGCAGGCCAGATCCAGAGCATCCTTCCTGGAGGAGATGGGGGTGCAAAGATACAACACCTGGTCTCGCCTCCCCATCCCTGACTCCATTTTCCTCTAGCTGCCATGAGAGCCCCTTGCCCAGGAGCAGCCCTGACCTCCTCATTTGCGGTGGAGGAAGGAAGGCTGTTTTCCCCAGAGCTCAGTGCCATGGAAAGCTGGCTCAAGGGAGAGGCTGGCATCCTGGGCAAGCAGCAGCAAACACCCGTGTGGCTCAGTGCTCACCAAGCTGGGTAGCATGAGGAAGTGCTGTGCCACCCAGAGTAAATAAACAGGTACTGAATGAAGGGCTGATGTACTTAACACTGGCTGCTTTGCCCCAGGCTGAGCTGAGGGCAGGGGGACATGTTCTGGGAGGTGACTGACAGGGCCCCAATAATGACTCATGGGTGTAACATAGAAGTTTGATCTGCCTGCGGTGTCTTCGAGGTATTCCCTTGCCATGCACAGGGGCCCTTCCCAGTCTCTCAGGGCAGGCAGAGACAACATCTGAGGGACTCGGGACTTTGACGTTAACACCCTTGCTTGGGTTTCCTGAGCAAAATGCTTCACTTTGCTAAACCAGGAGCTAACAGTGAGAGTGGCCCAGTCCCGACAGCTCGTCGCGCTCAGAAGCAGCAGCGCTTTGCTCTCTGACAAAGCCTCGCTCCTGCTAATTAAACGGCTGCAACCTAGCATATGCTGCAACAATGTATCCTCTTTTACAGCTAGCCAATCGGAACGAGCTCGATTTCACTCATGCACACCTAGGGTGGGACTCCTTAGCACCTGACTAGCCAGTTTAAAATACGATGTGGTAGCACCGATGGGCAGGGTGGGAGGCTGACCAGCTATGGGGGATGGAAAGCCAGACAGTGAGGCGGGCAGCAGAGAGGGTGGCAGGAGCTGATGGGGATGGAAATAGGAGCTGACACAGGGAGGATCTAAAACATTGTATAAAATGGCCAGATGGGGGGTGCTGTGTGCACAACACCTCACGGCTTGGCGGAGATGCCCTGGCACTTGCAGCAGGGGGCTGTCAGCTGGGATAGACACAGCTGCGTTAGGACTGCAATGGAAAAGGTGCAGACTAGGCAGGTGGTGAGGTCTTCCCTAGTCAAGGAGCATTTATCCGTGTCACGTTCACATCCAGCCCCGAGAGCTTTCGGCAAACTCTAAGGTGACACACCAGCACCAGGTGAGGACTCTGCCGCTGTCTGAGTCAACACCGTTCCTCTGTGTGTCCCCTAAGGAGCCCCAGGACCTCAGGGCGTGTTTGGGGTGGTGCCTGGTGCAAATGATCTCCGTGGAAACCTTTGAGCAAATTCAGGTGTTAGTATTATTTTGAACTCCTGTGGGGGGTGGACATGGTGATACAAGAGGTGTCATAGGGGCCTCCTTTCCTTAGATGAGAAGGTTTCAATTGTTCTGGGTTTAGCTGGCATCAGAAGATTAGTGGGGGCGGGTGAGATGCCTTCTCTCTCCAGCAATAGGTAACCAAAGCCAGTTTCCTGTGCTGTTCCACCTGAGTATAGCACTGGGAGCAGTGCCAAATGCCGCCAGCCAGCCAGCAGTGCTTCTGGGGGAAGCACTCCCAGGAGTGGGACATGCAGTTCTTTCAGGGATAGGGGGAGGGACTGTGCCCCGGAACACAGACTGTGACAGACACCAGCCTTTGGGTCACTTGAGGAGGGGAAAGCATGCACGTCCCATAGGCAAGGCAGCTGGGGGATGAGCCATTTCTCTGGAACAAACCAGCTGTGGTGTATAGTGGGGGAAGGGAAGGAGGCAGGTATGTGGAGGGTGAACTGGGTGCATGAGGACGGGGAGGCACAGCATCTGCAACCAGAAAAAGCCGACTCCTGCAAGCTCTGTTGATAGGAAATTCCACCTGAGAGGACACGGTACAATACAGGGCCAGGACTCCAGGTCACCCATCCCTGTTTGGCACAAGATCAGCGAGACGTCAAAGGCAAATGAAAATTACTTTGGTGTTTGAGCAAGTCACAGGGGAGAGGGCAAGATCTTCCAAGGCCTGCAGGCAACTCCAGGTATTTCAGTGAAACAAAGGGAAAAGGACCCCTTGGTGGGAGTGTGCAATAGTCATTACAGTTGCAGAAGTGTGACACGTCAAAGGCAAATGAAAATTACTTTGGTGTTTGAGCAAGTCACAGGGGAGAGGGCAAGATCTTCCAAGGCCTGCAGGCAACTCCAGGTATTTCAGTGAAACAAAGGGAAAAGGACCCCTTGGTGGGAGTGTGCAATAGTCATTACAGTTGCAGAAGTGTGACAAACTGATCTTGAGGATTTCAGATACAAATCCCTCAAAGAGGCTTGCAGGTCCCAACCCAAGGAAGTATCTCAGGCTGGCAGCTTCCTCTTTAGGTTGTGTCCTAATCAACAAGCGCATGTAAGATTCATGTTAAATTCATGAGTGCCACCGATCCAACGCCCATGGAGCAACGGCCATGCCACACCAAGCTGGGAGGCATGCAGGTGTCTGCCAAGGCGGGAGAGACGATGAGGCTGAGACTCCAAACTAGTTTTGCCTTGTTTAATAAACTGGATGTGCCCTGAAGGCCAAAGGCTATGCCACTGATAAACCCCTTCTAGGTTTGTCTTGTCCCAAGCTAAGGCAAATGGGACGCAAAATACCTGCCATTCTCAGATGGGGAGGTCTAGCTTCCTAGGGAAACTCACCTGGATTGCTGATCCCATCCTGGTGTCTGAGTCCTCCCTGGTTCACAGCAGCTTCCCTGTGCGCTCGAGCCATTGTCTCATGGGCAAACAGGGATCATTCAGCCGGCTGACCCCTTTACAACTGGCCTGAGCCCCTGTGCAAGCCATCCGGCGGGAGTTACCTGGTGAGTGGCAGCTCAGTAGAGTCTGCACAGATAGACAACTGTTTCCAAGGCTGCATGAGGGACACAGCCACAAATCTGTTTTGAACAGTGGTTCTCAACCAGGGGTCCAAGGCCCCCTGGGGGGCAGCGAGCAGGGCCAGCATCAGACTCACTGGGGCTCAGGGCAGAAAGCCAAAGCCCTGCTGCATGGGGTTGAAGCTCAGGCCTTGAGCCCCGCCACCCGAGGCTGAAGCTGAAGCCTGAGCAATGTAGCTTTGTGGGGGCTCCTGTGGCATGAGGCCCCAGGCAATTGCCCTGGTTGCTACCCACTAATGCCAGCCCTGGCTTTTTATATGCAGAAAAGCCATTATTGTGACACAGTTGGGCTGTGGATTTTTTATAGCATATGTGGGGCGGGGGCTCAGAAAGAAAAAGGTTGAGAACCCCCGGTTTAGAACATTTCCATTACTAATACAGGTGTTATAGTTAAAACAAAGAAGCCTAGAGACTAGCCCAGTTGCCTCTAAGGATTGTCTTTCAGAAAAGGGTTTATTTATGAAAACCACGTGTCCAACCAGTGTTAGTCCAAGGTTGGCCATGTCTACACTACAAGCCATGCTTACTAACTCTCATCGTGCTAGTGCAAGTATATGTACCTGAGCTGGGAATTACATCCCTAGCTCATAGTGTAGGGGTAGCCACTGTGCCTACACTGAGCTATTTGTTAAAATCTCCCATGGTGACATTAGCCCCAGTGTGGCTCTGTGGTAGTGGCAATGAGGGCCAATTAGTGTAGATAGGGCAGTGGCATTTTTTCTGTGTCACCTCTGCTTAGAGCAGGTCTAGGTGGTTGAAAGCCTGAGGGATGGTTTTCATTAGCGTTTCCATCCTTGATACCACAGTGGAACTAACCTGGTTTGTGCAGTGGTGGAAGGTGCTCACAAAATAGCAGCAGACAGAGTGAACAGTGGGAAATTCTCTCTTTGGCCCTAGAGATGGTTCCTCCTGGGTAGGGTTGAAAAATGTGGGCAGGGAGGAAGATGTGTATAACTGATCTAGGGGTGCCCATTTCTAGGGCTGTTAATTCAACCATGTTCAGCGGCAGCACTAAAATTCACTGGAATTTAAAATCAGCTGGTGAAATTCCCTGGAGGATGAATCATCTGTTCTGAGTGCGGGGATGAAAGATTCTTCAGTGTAGACAGTATTCCAGCGGCCATACTCTTTCTGCAGTAAACAGAGAAGGTTGCTAAATGACAACAAACTAAAACCCAAGTACTTAATTGTAATGTAATAAAAAGTTAAGGGCATCATGACTCCTACTCTGCCCATGTAAGACGCAAACACGTTACTCTTCTCAAGGGCAAACAAAGTACAAAGCTTTCCTTAGATTGTAAACCCTTTGGGATGGGGGGCTGGTCTTTTTGTTCTGAGTCTGTACGGTTCCTAGCACAATAGGGTCCTGACCCATGAGTAGGGCTCCTTCATGCTACCACAATACAGATAAATAATAATAAAATAATATAATTAATATCTCAACCCCTTAACTATGACTTTTGGGCCTTATTTTATGTATTATTTCTCACGATCTTGATTTTTGTCTAAATATTTTCGTTAAAGTGGGAAATGTCAGTTAATATTATTTAATTGGCAATAGACACATATTTATTGCTTCTTTCTTTTCTTTTTAGAATGGTGTTGGATATGTAGCCTAATAGGGGAAAGTGTGTATCCAGTGTATTTATGGTAAAATTTGTGTGTACACAGATTGGCCTTTGAGATCTATATGGGCTGGATCCTCGACTGGTATCAATCAGCAGAGCTTTGTTGGAGCAAGTGGAACTATGCTGACTTACACCAGCAGCGGATCTGGCCCTGTAGCTCGTCTGTATGGATTTTCCTAGGTTTTTCCGAAAAAAACAAAAAAAAAAGCCAGAGTCTGGCACAGTGTGACTGGATCCCATCCACACCCGCATTCCCCCACACCTTGGTAGAGCTTGTGAAGTGCACAGTAACTGAAACCAGGACTCCTGCAGAGCCTTGCTTCATTCAAGGCCTGATCTGACTCCCATTGAAGTCAATGGAAAGAATCCCATTGGCCTCAGTGGGAGCTGGATCAGACTCTCGTTCCACTCAAGACGTGCACTTTCACTAGATGGCAAACTAGCCACAAAAACGCAGCTGGCCTTCCCTCTGAACACTGGGAAAAGGGCTGGAAAATCCATTGTAAGTGTCAGCGCCTAGACCGGACTCCACATGATTTAGCTGCACAATGTTTTCCTTTCTCTGAGCTAGCCCATTCTCTAAGCCAAGCTGACCGTGCCCAAGCATATAAACAACAAATATGCTATGCTGTTATGCAATATTCTGCACACTGTGTAGTACAGACATTGACATATCTGAGCAATATGGAATGTTTACCCATTCCATTCCACAGTGGCAGAGTGCAGCACACGCTGGTTTGCTTGTGGGATCCCCCTGGGCACTGGTGGAGGGAACTGGTCCTCGTTGTCCTCTTCTTACTCTGGGGCTCAGGAGGCTTTTGCACATGTGGTTTTTATGGTTTAATTTATAACTGTGCTAAGTTTCACTTTATATTGTTGAGGCTGATCGTTATCAGAAAGAAACCAGCAGTGCTGACGTCCACTCCAGGTTTATCACATCAAGAATTCCTCTCTAGAGGCTCATTTTCCTACCAGAACGTATGGAGTGGAGTCTGAGCTGTCATGCCCTGAGTACCAGGCTTATTTAGTACAAGTGTCCGGTAAAGCGGCTATGCACCTCCAGTCAGATGAAGGTTCACTTTCGATTAAGAAAACAATGAAACAAAGAATGAAAATCTCTGGGTGAAATCCTGACTCCATTGAAGTCAATGGGAGTTTTGCCATTGACTTCACTGCAGACAGGATTTCACCCTCCATTGAAGTGGAGCAGAGTGTGTGCCTCCTCTCTGTCCATCTGTTCTCTCTTGTCCTGTACTTAGATTGTAAGCCCCTAGGGGCAAGGACTGTCTTTTTGTTTGCTGTTTGTACAGCGCCTAGCACAATGAGGTCCTGGTCCGTGACTGGGATTCATTTGTATGTGCTATGATAATACAAATAATGGCTGCTAACAATAATAGTTCCCAGAGCAGGAAGGAGCAGAGCAGTCAGTGACACTGGGTTCTGACCCAGCATAGACAGGTTGTTGAGCAAAAAATTATCAAAATTTTTGTTTTTTTAAATGAAAAGGGGTTTGTTAGTAAACCAAAAGTGTGCATGGAAAATGTTAATTCTGATTCAAAGTCTCTGGTGTTTTTTTTTTTTTTTGTTAAAAAATGGAGATTGAAAACAAAAAAATGTGTTGGTAGATGTTTGTGCTTTACAGCTTAGGTTATTTTTATACAAGTGTTTTGTTTTCAAAACTGAATATTTTTACTGAAATGACAATCAATGATGTTTACTGAGAGGGCTTTCCAAACACTGATGGTTTTCCTCAAAGCCAAACTATTTTACCAAAAAGCATTTCCAAAAAATGAAGGTTTTTCATTTTTCAGTTTGTTTTTTAAATGTTTGTGCAAAATTTAAAATGAATTTTTTTTTCAAAATTTCTCCTGAAAAATCATTGGTATTTCTGACCTAGGGGTATTACCAAGTTCCTAAGCTGCAGGAGTCCCTGCCCCCCCCCCCCGAATGGTAATAATGAATTCTCCTCCCTAACACAGCTTTCCAGGATGTCCATGTGATGATCTTCGTGGGTTTTGGCTTCCTGATGACATTCCTCCAGCGCTATGGCTTTGGAGCTGTTGGCTTCAACTTCCTCCTTGCCGCCTTCGGGATCCAGTGGGCTCTCCTGATGCAGGGCTGGTTCCATTCTTTCGAGAATGGAAAGATACTCATTGGAGTGGAAAAGTAAGAGGGTTTGGGACTGATGGAAGCCATCTCCAGCTGGACAGTGGAGATGCAGGGAGGGAGGGGACCAAGCAGCCTGGAGCTTCTGCCCCTGCTCTGTGTGGAGAAAGGGTGCTCCAGATCATATTACATCTTCTGCCCTGCCTGCTATTAAAGACCCCATGGAGCCTGTTTCATAAGAAAAGGTCTTTGGTCTCAATTCCCCTTCCCCTCCTCAACTGTGCAGGGCGTTGTGTATCTCTGACTGGGTTCCACCCTCCATTCCAGGGGTGGCTGGCTCTGGTGGATGGTGAGGAAGGAGCCAGGTAAGACCAACCACCTGAGACCAAATCTCACAGGCCCCAGGCCAAGCTCCAAGTGTCAGGGCCATTGTTTGTCCTCAGTCTTGGGACTTTCATTGCTCAGGTCCTTTTGGACAAACAGCCTCATATCTGATGAAACTTCATTATGCCATTCTCCACATGCTAAGGACTAGGGTGTTACCTTCACAAAACTCTCTGTTACACACATTCTAGGACACCCACCTTTACCCTTCCATGGGTTCAAGGCGTAACCCGGTTAATTTAGGCACTCCACCCTTTCCCAGTTCTTAGGACTCCGGATATAAGGCACCCACCTTTACCCTAAATTTGTTGCCTGCACATTCTAGGACATTCCACCTCTACCTAGTTCCTAGGAATCAAGGCTTCTACCTCTACCTAGTTTCTAGGGCTCAAGGCATATAACCCAGTTGATTTAGGCACCCCCACCCTTTCCAGTTCCTAGGTCTCCAGGCGAAAGGCACCTAACTTTACCCCTCTGTGGGCTCCGAGTTCTACTCCTCCGTGGGCTCTGGGTAAACACCCATTCCCTGTGGACTGAGAGCAAACAGCCATTCCTTGTGGACTCAGGGCTTAATCTTTTGCGGGTTTACAGGGTCTTCCACCAGTGAAAGAGTCTTACACAGTAATATCCTACTTAACCTCTATTTATTAACAATCACCAACACAGAATGCCCATGCTAAGCATACAATGTTCACCACTCCCAACAAGGCAGACAAACTTAACCTGATCCTGACTGGCCAGCAGGAAATCTGGGGTCTCCAGTTTCTGCATGGTGTAATTAGCAGGATGTTGTGGTCTGGCAGCTCAGATCTTGGGGCTATGTCCTGGAGATGGTTCTCAAGAACTTCCTTTTGGATCCAGTTTAAATAGTGAAACTTGAGTCCTGCTTAGCTGTATCTTAATCATTTAACTAAAATATTACTAAACAATTTTCTAACCAATCCTAACATATTGTAAAACAATCCTTTAACCAATCATACCCCACCACCTCAACTGATTTACACCCAGCAAAATTTGTTATGCAACAGACAAACAATCAAAGAACCAGACAGAGACCATACAGATAAACAATAGAGAAGTAGGGATTTCACAACCACAACTCATTGATAAGTTGCCAGACAGGACGCCATCAAACAAAGTTTTCTTTAACCATCTTAAGATTTGCAAAAAGAAAAGGAGTACTTGTGGCACCTTAGAGACTAACAAATTTATTAGAGCATAAGCTTTCGTGAGCTACAGCTCACTTCATCGGATGCATTTGGTGGAAAAAACAGAGGAGAGATTTATATACACACACACAGAGAACATGAAACAATGGGTTTATCATACACACTGTAAGGAGAGTGATCACTTAAGATAAGCCATCACCAACAGCAGGGCCCTGCTGTTGGTGATGGCTTATCTTAAGTGATCACTCTCCTTACAGTGTGTATGATAAACCCATTGTTTCATGTTCTCTGTGTGTGTGTATATAAATCTCTCCTCTGTTTTTTCCACCAAATGCATCCGATGAAGTGAGCTGTAGCTCACGAAAGCTTATGCTCTAATAAATTTGTTAGTCTCTAAGGTGCCACAAGTACTCCTTTTCTTTTTGCGAATACAGACTAACACGGCTGCTACTCTAAAACATCTTAAGATTTGTTTCTTTATCTGGTGATGATGTGTACTATTAGGACAGGATCGCCTTCTTAACAGCCCGATAGTACATTGTTTTAATGTAATTTAGATAGAATGTGAAGATGCGACTTTCTGTTTCTGCTCCTGGCTGCTGCTCTCCTCATATGGCTGTAGACAAAGGCCTCAGACCTTACAATATGGCTACAGGAAAAGGCTTTATCCTTACAAGGGGTCTCTGAACTTCCCACTGGGAGCTCCTCTAGGGACCCCAGTGAAGAGAGACCCATAACTCATCTCACCCTTAGCCATGCATATACCAAGTACAGCGACAGCAATTAACCATTGGAACAGTTTACCCAGGGTCGTGGGGGATTCTTCATCACTGGCCATTTTTAAATCAAGACTGGATGTTTTTCTAATAGATCTGCTCTAGGAGTTATTGTGGGGAAGTTCTGTGGCCTGTGTTAGAAAGGAGGTCAGACCAGATGATCACAATGGTCGCTTCTGGACTTCCATCTATGAATCTATGCTGCTACCGCCCAGCAGGAGGGGGATGCAAAAGTGGTACTGTCCCTTAAAGGGACAGTGTTCTAATCACACCCACCAAGTGGGGTGCTGGTGGGGAAGCCAGGATGAGGTTCATGTCCTGGCAAGATTGAGACTCTCTAGATTTGTGAGTGGTAGAGGGGGAGGATCTTCATTACTAACCTGCAGGTTGTTTTCTCCCATCCCCTGCTCCCCAGCCTGATCAATGCAGATTTCTGCGTTGGTTCTGTCTGCATCGCCTTTGGGGCCATCCTGGGCAAAACCAGCCCTGTGCAGCTGCTCATCCTGACGTTGTTTCAAGTCACGCTCTTTGCTGTGAATGAGTACATCCTCATCAGCCTGCTCCATGTAAGGATCCTCTTCAGTCAGAAAAATCGGCTGTCTCCTGCCCTTCCTCTCTGGCAGTGCAAACAGGGTGTCAGAGCCAGGTAGAGGGGATGCAGGTCGAGAGTGAGGTGCAGCAGCAGAGCTGTCTGTAGGCTATTGTACAGTGCCTGGCTCCAGTCAGGTCCATCAGCTCCTTGTTTGGCTAAACACACAGGGTTAATTCCAGCCACAACAATTCAAGCAGAAATGTAAAAAGATTCCAAACGCATCAATGAGCAAACAGCCCGGGCTACTTCTCCCACCCTTTGGCTTCTCTCCTACCTTAGTCTGGGAATGGGATATCTCCTAGGGTTCTGCAAGCAGAAGTGGTGACTTGAGAGCAAGGGATCCCCTCTGGTGGGGCTTTCCTAAGACAGCCAGGGAGCCTCCACACAGAGGGCCTGATGCTCTCTTTGGGTATGTCTACACTGCAGAAAACCCTAGCAGCAGCAAGTCTCAGAGCCTGGGCTCCAGCCACTTCGGGAACATCTACACTGTTATTTATAGCCTGTAGTGCAAGCCCAAGTCAGTTGACCTGGACTCTGAGACTCGCTGCCGCAGGGTTTTTTCTTGTGGTGTAGCCAGACCCTTTATGGCTGCACAGTATTTCCCTCTAGGCTCCTTCCCTTGCTGTAATATTTCTTTGGCTGAAGAAAATCAGAGCACACCATAAAGTGAAGACCTGTCTGGTAAAGGAGCCGCAGGGCCTCTGGCAGCATATGAGAGATTTTTGCTCTGGTGGAGGAAAAGAGATTTGTTCTGAAAGGGGAACCCATTCACCTCAATCCTAAGTGCAGGTGGGGTCAAAACTGGGGTGGGGGTGGAGGTGGGATACCTCAAATGCAGAGAAATAATAATCCCTAGGTTTTATATATTACTTTTCATCTATAGATCTCAAAGCACTTTACAAAGGAGGTGAGCAACACTATTCCCATTTTACAGATGGGGAAAGTGAGGCACAGAGATGTGACATGACATGTGCCCAAGGGCACACAGCAGGCCAATGACAGAGTCAGGACTAGAACCTAGGACTGCTGGTCTCCAGAGTCCCAGTCCAGTGCTCTAGGCACCAGGGCAACAATTTCATGTTTTAAAATAAAATTATAGTACACTTAAATCCTCCACTGTTGGAAGCCCAAATGCACAGGGGCATCTGAAAGCGAACAAGTGAAACTGATCAGCCCAGCTGAATGAAACACAGAACATCAGTCACCACAGGGAAACTGGGTTCTTTGAGGTGCCAAATGTCACTAACCTAGGTATGCAGTGCTGTTGTAGCCGTGTCGGTCCCAAGCTATTGGAGAGACAAGGTGGGTGAGGTCATATCTTTTATTGGACCAACTTCTGTTTGAGAGAGAGACAAGTGTTCGAGCTACACTAAGCTCTGCTTCAGATCAACTTCTTCAGACCTGAAGAAGAGCTCTTGGTAAGCTCACAAGCTTGTCTCTTTCACCAACAAAAGTTGGCCCAACAAAAGATATTGCCTCACCCACCTTTTCTCACTTACGTAGGTGGCCTTAGTAAACCAGCAGAGGGAATGCAGGGAGGGGCAGGGGTGGTTAGTACATGCTCATAAGCAAGGAAGGGTATTCTTGTTTGAATATGTGATGATTATCTTTACTGTATCCCTTTCAACTCTCATCTCTGGAATTCCCTCCAGTCTCATTAGTGAATAATTTAAGTATCCAGACTGAAGCTTGTGTGTGGGGGTGGAAGTTCAACCCTTTTCGTTTTGGGGAACTGCCCATTATTTCCATCTGCATAGTTGTTCCTCCTGACACCAGTGCTCTGGGTGAACTTAGCTAGGGAGAATGCCTTTGGAAAGCTCCCTTCCAGGAGAGTTCATCTCAGCAGCTGCATGTGTATCTTGAGGCAGAAGAAAAGGATGGAAAACAACAAGCACAAGTGTGGGAGGCAGCAGCAGTGAAGGGAAGAGGGGAGGAAAGTAAGAGCTGAGGAGAGAGATGACGGGTTCATTGCTCATGGTGGCCAGATCCTGATTACTCCCGTCCCCTGAAGTTCTGGGGTGTTTGCAACTCGAGTTCTGAGTCAGCCCCTTAGAGAGATAAGGGCCAGCTGGGAAGTTTGGATCCAGATCTGAGCATTGCCAATGGGTCTGCAGTTCTGGTTCTGCCCATCTCTGCTAATGGCCTTTACTGGGAGTTTTGTGGCTTTTTAATATTTGTTCTAAAAGCCCCAGGTTTCAAGGGGCAATAAACTCTATTTAAAAGTCCTGTTCTTTGTCTGCCCTTTACCTGCCCACGCTGGGACTGCCACCTCAGGGTAGTTCTATTCTGGGATGCTGTTGGAACCCATGCACCATGGAGTCACATGATGGAGGGGCCAGAAATGCCCCTTTGCCATGATGCCTTCCACAGAGGAGGCTAATTGGAAGGATGTGGCTGAGATGTTCTGCCTGCCAGTCGGAGGGACCAGGAGCATTTCTGTTCCCCTCCTGTAGTGACCCAGCATAGGCTGGACGGACAGACAGTTGATTGGCCAGAATACTCCCCACATGTGAATTTTCCTCTGCTCTGTGTCCACAGGTTAAAGATGCTGGTGGATCCATGACCATTCATACCTTTGGAGCCTATTTTGGCCTGACAGTGACCAGAATTCTGTACCGGCCCAACCTGGAACAGAGTAAAGACAAGCAAGGCTCTGTGTACCACTCCGATCTCTTTGCTATGATCGGTGAGTTAACTGTGGACTTGGAGACTTCATGAAAGCTGTGCTGGGTCCCTCCTACATCTCACAGGCTGTGTGAAACCAGACTGGAGCCAGTGCCCTAGTGGTAAAAAACTGTGTATCCCATTTCCCAATCCTGACATCTCAGAGCTGGCCAGTCCCCCCCAATCCTCTGCCCTGGGGCTGGATAAGATTAGAACTAGTGCCCTAGAATTGTAAGGCTCCATGTGCCATTCCCAGACACCCCAGAGCCCTGTACTTCCAGCCTAGGGGCTGCCTGGAACTGGTGCTATGAGGTGAGAGGCTCCATGTCCATTCTGAGACACCCCAGAGCCCACCAGTCCCCACATCCTAGGGTCCAATTGGAACTGGTGTTGTGGGGTGAGAGGCTCCATGTGCCATTCCCAGCACCCCAGAGCCAGACAGTCCCCCCAGCCTGGGGTCCGACCAGAATTGGTGCCCTAGAAATGAAAAGCTCCGTGTGCTATTGCAGCTTTGAGTTCATAGTTGGAGCATTTTGGGAAGAGGGAAGACTTGGCCATGGAGGCGGAGCTGAGGGTTTGGGGCACAGCCGGCTTTCGCCTCCTTGCCATATAACTACCATCTCTTGTGGTTTCTTTTTAACCCCCCTTCACCTTGCTGCTCCCTGTTTTCCTTCCCCTCCCTCCTACTCCTCCCCCTCACTGTCCCACTCCTGCCCCTCCTCTCCCAGGTACCCTGTACCTGTGGATGTACTGGCCCAGCTTTAACTCAGCTGTTTCAAACCATGGGGATGCGCAGCACCGAGCCACCATTAACACCTACTGCTCACTGGCCTCCTGTGTCCTCACCACCGTGGCCTTCTCCAGCCTGCTGCAGAAGAAAGGCAAGCTCGACATGGTAAGCACGGACCAGAGACACCTGCTGTGCCCTCTCCTGGCTCATGGATGACTGAATGGCCAGGCAGTCTGATTGGGGCTGCTTCCTTTGCTGAGTGTGCCCTGGATTTCATGAGGTGCGGAGGCTAGGAGCTCTCGATGCAACAGCAGCTTGAGCCATGTTAAGGGAATGAATTGTTTTGCAAAGCTCTGTCATGAAGACCACGTGCAGTTTCCATGCATCAGCAGGTATGTGAGCATGCATGGGCAAATGGAGGAGCAGATATGATCACCTGTGTGCCGGCGGCTCCATAGGATGGCAAAGCCATGCAGACACCTGTGCTGCAGAGCCGGTGTGAATGGTCCCATGGTGGTGGGCATGTTCCAGGGTTGAACTGTACGGTGTCATGAACGCATATGGTGTTAGGTGTGTGCGCGTGTGAGGGAGTGGGGCCCATACAGTGACGTGTGTGTCTGAGCAGGGTGTGTGCTCGTGTATGGGAGAGACAGCAGGCCCCATACAGTGCTGTGCTTGTGCCAGCACCAAGCTTTGGGAATGTCTGTGCAGCAATGCACATGTGCCTATGCAGTGTTTTGTTTCTACTACATGAAAATGATGCCCCAGCCCATCAGCTGTTGACATTTCATCTTCAATCTCCTTCCATTCATGAAACTGTTGGTGGTCAAAAATCTCTGGCTTCAGGCAAATCCAGTCATTGGGAATTTGCGATGGGCAGGGAGCCAATCCCAATGCAAAGGAAAATGAGCCCAGATCTTCATTTTCTCTGAGAACATTTTCTCCCCTGCTTTTCTCCTTGGTTGGCTTGAAATGTTGCCACTAACGGATTTAATGGATCTCTTGTCCCAAAGCCGAAGTGGTAAGACGTGTGCGTTATTTGCACAGGTTCATATCCAGAATGCAACGCTGGCTGGTGGCGTGGCTGTGGGGACCAGCGCGGAGATGATGCTGACTCCATACGGATCCCTCATTGTTGGATTCCTCTGTGGCATCGTGTCCACTGTTGGGTTCATCTACCTCATGGTAAGTGCTGCTCAGAGGAATTCCAGTCTCTTGCCCCTTAGTTCGGGAGAGGAAATAATCAATCAATCTCTCTCTCTCTCCCTCCCTCCCTCCCTCCAGCCATTCCTGGAGTCCAAGCTGAACATCCAGGACACCTGCGGCATCCACAACCTACATGCCATGCCGGGGCTTATTGGGGGGATCGTGGGGGCTGTCACCGCAGCCGCAGCCACTGAAGAGGTGTATGGAAAGGAAGGGTAAAATGTCTTAAATTTCTCCCATGGCGATGGGATGGGTTATGGGCTACCATGTGTGTTGCGGGGGAGGGAGATGAGTCAGTGGCAGCAGCTGAGTTTGCCCTTACAGATATGCATCCTGAGTGGTTCTGGGCCTGTAGGGCTGAGTCAGGCTTGGAGGATTGCAGCCTCTTCCAGCTGCCCCCTTTTGGGAGCCCTATAACTCCAAGGCCCACCTTCATTCTGGAGGACTCTGAGCAGGGGTAGCTGGGTTCATGAAGGGGCATATCTTTATCTCTGTTGCTTCCTTTTCTGGGTCAAACTCCAGGATAAACCGTGAAGGTCTGGAAGCCACCCCGGGTCTCGTTGTTTTTGGACCCTTCTAGTTTGCAGCCTGTTGGTCCAGACTGAGGCCTCTGGGGGGTGGGAATGGGCTGGAAAAGAAGGAATAAAAGCAAAGAAGCTGGGCTATGTTGCTACCATCTCCCCACTCTTCGATGGGAATGTGTCCTCTCAGTGCCAGGGAGATGGTTTGAAGGGGCTGTGAATGCAGCTCCCCCGTCCTCCACAGCGCGGACTCCCTGACTCAGAGGAGTGTCTTTCTGACAGCTGGTCTCATCATTTCCCTTCCTCACAGGCTCATCAGTGCCTTTGATTTCACGGGTGACTACAAGGATTGGACGCCCACTGTCCAAGGGGGCTTCCAGGCAGCTGGCATTTTCGTGTCCCTGGCCATGGCCTTGGCTGGGGGGGCCATTGTGGGTGAGTGGGCGGGGTGCAGGGAATGGAGGAGAAGGCCCAGGTCCAGGCTGTGGTGGTAGAGTGGCCAGCTTAGCCATTCAAATTGCTCACACCCTGGCTTACAGGAAGGGTCCATCTCCTGGGCTAGAAGACCCTTCTGCTCCCACATGCAGCCTCTGAAATTGAGATGAGCCCTAAGGCTTGCAAACATGTGGCATACCAAGGACTATTTTGTTCCCCACTGGCCCTATCACAACAACCCCTTAATACCTCTCCCACCCCAGCATCGCAGGAAGTCCTATCTCCAAAAGAGGCACTTCCCGATGTAATGATGTCATGTGGGAAATATTGATTGGTTGAAACTATGATGTCTTTTCCAAAAGTACTGTCCTCTGGAGGTGGGCCTTCCTTGTGTGGTTGCGCTGTGCTGCGCTGTGCCCTGTAGGTCCCCAGCAGAATAGGCAGATCCTGGCTCTGGCACATCGTCCACCACGAGATACACTGGGATAAGGCACATCTTTGACAGCCTGGGGCAGGGAATTGCCCAGATGTTCTGCAGCCTCATCTGCCGCTCCATCCCCTTTTTAACAGGCAGGATGAGACTTTGGGGCATGTTTTGAACCAAAATGGGGGCTGGAAAATAGCAGCAAGAACTAGGAAGACTGCAATGAATGGGGAACATAACAATTTTAGAGGATCAGTTCTGTATCCCAAACAGAGCTGAGCATTTCCATGGAAAACAGGCCAGGGCTTGTGAGGTCCCCAAGGCTTCTGCTTCCAGCTGAACTCCCCCAAGTCCAGAAGGGGAGAGGAAATAGACCAGCAAATGTAGAACCCTGAATCTCAGCAGCCTGAGTCCTTGGGTTGGTTTGGAAGTGGCTGTTCATTTGGGGTTCTCTCTGAGTGGGGTTGGGTCCAACTTAGAGGTTCATTTGGGGCTGTCTCTGATTGGGTCTGGTTCAGTTTGTGGCTGGGTTGGGTTAGATGTGAGTCTGGTTTGATTCAGTGCTGAGCTAAGGGTGAGCTCTAGTTCTAATTTTTTCTGCCTTTGATTGGCTGCCCCGGGTGTTACACTTGCGGTCAGGTGCTCTGCATTTCCCCATTTGATGTTTTGCTGAGATCATCCTGGGGGTGGTTGGTTGGGGTACGGTGGAATTCTAGCCCAAGCCTCTCCTGCTGCCTCCCAGGGATGTCGCTCACTCAGGAGCAGGTCTCCATTCTAGGAAGCACTTTTCTGCTTTCAGCATCTAACAGATAGTAGGAGAGGAGATGGCCCCTTCCCCAGCTGTTTCCCATAGGGTTGCCCACATTGCTATAATGCACCACATGATTGACCCTTTAAAATTACCCCCAGCCTGTGAACTCCACTGAGTTCCCCAAAACAAGATCCCCTGGGCCTGCGGGGCAGGGAGAGTATGAAGGGCCAGGGCTAGACATGCTCAAAATTGACCCAACCTCACTTCACCTACAACACGGAGAGGGAATAGTTTCCCTGATCCCTCCCTCCCCCAGCCGCTCACCCCAGTGGGGCTTGTCCCTGGCCACTTGCCCCGGCCCTGGCCTGCTTGTTTCTCATTGATTGAGGCATTTCCCATCTCTCTCTCTCTGTTTTGTGGCTTTAAGGTGCTATTTTGAAATTGCCGTTCTTGGGGGACCCTGCTGATGAGAACTGCTTTGAGGATGATGTCTACTGGGAGGTGAGCTATGGGGGCTGGTCCTTGTCACTGTGGTCAGGGCAGGGGAGCTTTGGGGCCTGGTGGCCTGTTTGCAGGAAGTGCAGGGGAGGGTGTCACAGTCAGGTGCCCTTCGGCTGATGGGGATTTGGGGCTCGGTGTCCATATGGCTGGGGTAATGGGGTTTGGTGATGGGGGCCGGTGCGTGGCGGAAGGAGGTGTAGGGATCCTATTTGTGGCTTTAGGCCTGAGCTCTGTGGACTGTTTGGGAGTTGTGGTGTGTCACAAGGTGGCGCTATTGTCCGAGACATGGCTGCACCATTGTTTACAGTTTCCCTCCCCAGCTGTGTGGCTATGGCACCCCCCACTGGCAGGAAAGCAGGCTCTGTCGATACCTTCATGACAGGGCATGGGGACCTGATGGAAGTTTCATTGTCTTTGCAGGTGCCTGAGGATGAGGAGAGCGGCCTGTACCACATGCATGACCCCACCCTCAAGCCTGTGACTTCCTAACCCAACTGGGTAGGCAGGGCTGAGATGCATGGGGAGGGCAGGCCTTGAAGAGCCCAAGAGCTGGTCGGGCAGAGGGTGCCCCTAGAGCACTAGCACCCAGCTCTTGGAAGTCTGCATGGATCGGGACTGGTGGATCCTAGTTGCCCTCGTGGCAGCGCACAGGCACAGGGCAGTGGCCAGTGCCATGCACACATGGGCTCATCCATCAGGGATCCACGATAGCGTGCTTGCCTCGTGGCAGAAATGCTGGGCACCGAGACCTCTCTCGTGTGGGTATGGCAGGAAGGGGGTTGGGGAGTGGGTGTATATGGGTGTGCAGTGTGACTGTACTAACTGCCTGTTGTTGGTGTCACAGTAAAGGGCAGGATTTCACCAGGAGAAAGGAAAGGAGAGATGCTAGACGGCCCAGCGCATGTGTCTCAAGCCATGCCCAGCCTAGTGAAACTTTACCCCAAAGGCGACTGCTCAGTCACTAGCCTAGTCGGGGGGGAGGGGTGCGGGTGCCGGGCAGCTGCCAGGGGAATGTGCCAGGTAGCCGGAGGGAGGGAGGGATAGTCTCCATCATCCTGCTGTTAAGAGGTCACAGACAGACCCCTGACCTGCCTCTTCCTCTGGGTTTCCTTTAGGTGGCATTTGGACTCCTCCTCAATCTCTAGCTCTCCAGAGACACTATTGGTGTATTTTGAGAAGGTGTCCTGCGCCAATCCCCATCTGGACACAGACTTTTTGAGAGCTTCTGAAGGCCCCATTTCCTTTCCCACATTCCCCTCTGTGGTGGGATAGCTTGGAAGAGGCCCTGTTTACACTAAGCAACATGCTGGAAAACAGCCAGTGAAGCCATATGTCTTTGCTTACCTGAGAGCACGGGGCCAGAGGTTTGGAACGGACACTGGGGCATCTCCCTTAGCACTGCCACAGGGCAGCAGCAGTGGGAGGGGGCTTAGCACCTATGGGGGGAGTTGTTTTACTAGTTGCTTGTTGGGTGGGATCTCTCAGGTTTCAAGTTCCCAGATTTCACGCTGGAACAATTTAGCTGGTGCTATGTCTGGGCCCAGAGTTAACTGGGCTCCATGACACCTTGGATGCTCGGGATTGTGGAGGGTGAAGAGCCAATAATAATGGATCCAGTTTGGGGGTAAGAGAAGCCTGTCCTTGCAGCTGGGGGTGCTGTTACACTTAGAGGAGATAATCGTACTTGGCACATATGCAGCGCTTTGCAATCGTTAATAATTAACCCTCCCAACACCCCCGTGAAGTGGGTAAGCATCATTACTCCTATTTGGCAGATGGGGAACAAGGGGCACAAGGAAAGAAAGTGACTTGCTTAAGAGATTAGAACCCAGGAGTCTGGGTGCCTACCTCCTTTCTCAGTTCCTTTGCGATGCTGACTCAAAACAAATGTTTGCTTTCTTGGCCTGACCACCGGGTCCCTGACTCCTGGAACTTGGCTGCCCTTCTCTTTCCCTCCTCTTTGTCATTAGCTCTTGCTCCTTGGACGTGTGAATAAAAACCACTGTGTTGTTGTTTCCAGCTGTGTGCTCTGTTGGGTAATGAGTAGGGTTACCAGATAGTAACTGTGAAAAAACGGGACGGGGGGGGGGAGTAATAGGCCCCTATATAAGAAAAAGTCCCAAAAAACAGGACTGTCCCTTTACTAGGGTGACGAGATGTCCTATTTTTAATGAGCAGTGAGAGTCAGGGGGGACTCTGGCCATTGCCCCATTTCCTCCAGTAGCAATACAAAGGGAGCCATGGTGGGAGGATGCTGGGATAAAGACAGCTTCACTTGCAACGTGATTGGTTCATGGGAATTTTTCAGCTTTCAATGGAAGCTTTGGTGTGGGGGAAGAGGGCGGGTTAATCCCTATCTGTGTTGCACAGAGCCCCATGCTACCAGCCTCCTCTCTGAGCCAGCGCAATCAAGGGGCTGATCAGGCCAACAGCCCCCTCCTGCCACTCCACTGGGGCGGGGAACGGGAATGCTGCTGGTGAAAACAAAGGAGAGAGCATCTAAAATCTAAGGACATGGGGTGAGGGGAGGCAGTTGGCCTATGGGCCCAGCACCGTGTTCCTGAAATACATTTCAATCCATCTTTTCCCAGGTGCTGAACACCCCCTCTCCTCAACACCCTGTGGAATTGGGGAGCTGGGAAGCTCCACACCTCAGGGACTCAGGCCCACATGGTCTGGTTTCAGACTTACCGCAGACACATGGCGTGTTTTGAACACCATGGGCTGACAATGCTGTTGTGCCTGGGACATATTAAGGCCCAGCTGCTTAGAGCTGAGCACTTACATGGGTTCAGATTTCCCAGAGAGCTCAGGTCCCATTTTAGGCACCAGAATAAAGGGCCAGATTTGCCAAATTGCTCAGCAGGTGGGGTGCTGGGCCTTTTTGGAAATCTGGCCCCGATGGCAAATGCTGAGCACTTGAAAATCAGGCCCATCTGTGCTCACATTCCCAGCCAGTGCCCATATCGGTGACTGGTTTGAGGTCTGGCTGGGCTTTTGGGTGCACAGCTGTACTCGCTGCATGTGAAATCACAATAACCATGCACGCAGATATCACACCTACATGGTTCTGATGATCTGGGCCTAGGAGTGCCTTGTGGATCATTGGTGTACTGCCTCTGCTTCTCCAAACTGCTGGTGTTTGGGTCCAAATGGTGTTGTGCTGGCTGCTTGGTGGAAATATTTTTGCTGCATGTTGATCCCTTGCAAAAATGGGTCACTTTGCTCTGCCAGTCTGAGCAGAACTGCTGCCTCTTTTGTCCCCATTCCCATATTCTCCAGGCTGCAGTGACCGGGCCTCCATCACTCTCCTGGGGAAGCTGTTTCACTGCCCAGTCACTGACTATTTGGAACTTTTCCCTCATTGTTGGTTTCAGGCCATTTCTCCGTGCCTATCCCCTCTCTTGGGACAGATCATTCCCTTCTGTCTAGATGGTTATGCTGGAGGGTCCTGAGCCATCAGAGTCCAAGATACAGAATGTGGATCCCTTTCCCATATTAATAATACCTAGCTCTTGTACGTTGCTTTTCATTGGTAGAGCTGAAAGTGCTTTACAAAGGAGGGCAATATCATTATCCCCATTTTACAGATGGGGAAACCAAGGCACAGAGGGGGGAAGTGATTTGACCCAGGTCACTCAGCAAAGCCAAGAACAGACCCCAAGTCTCCTGAGTTTCAGTCCAGTGCTCAAGTCACTCAACCTTCTCCCATCCGTCAAGCACATAAGTGCAAAGAGAGGAATTTGGAGGCAGGGGAGAAAACCCGTTCTGGAGCCAGTGTATTTCTCAGGGTAAAATATGAGGAACAGAGAAGGAAAAGGAAAGAAAGGTGGTGGGAGGGGTGATGGGGTCTCTTCTCTATGTCTCTCTGTAATTCTCACACCTGTGGGGGGGAGGTGAGAGTAGCTATTCATGCCCCCTTGGGATGTGACACCCTCATTTTCCATGCTGGGTAAAGACAAAAACCCTTTACAACATGTTTCTGGAATTTGTCAGCAGCTGCCAGCGGCAGCATGTTAATTAAATGTCGGCAAAGATGGAAGCAAGAGGCCCTGCTCTAATTGGACAGTTTGCTTGGTGGAACTGAAAAACATTGTGACAAAGGAGGAGGCTCTGAAATGCTGTGTTCCCGGGTCGAGGAAACCCAGCACCAGGAGATGCTCTGGTAGAAATCAGGGTTTGTCTTGGTTTGACCTGAGATGACCCTGCTATTTAAAAAAAAAAAAAAAAAAAAAGGACTGCCATCCTCTGCATTAATGGCCCAAAGTTTGCAGCTTGGAGCACTGTGGCAGTATGGGCCAATACTCGACATGCTTGGGCACAGTAGGGGATTAACAGACTGCTGGGGGGACCCCTGCACGGAGGGCTGGGGTGCTCAAGAGAAGCTCCCAGCCCATATCCCCACACTGCCCAGGACAGGTGGAGGGCCTGGGGCTCCCCACAGCAGCCCAGGCTCCCTGGGCAGCTCTTACCATGTCTTACCCTGGTCTGGCTCTGGGTTCTGGCCTGGCCGGGGGCAGGGCCTTGTGGGAGGAAGAGGAGGAGCAAGGAACAGGGCCTCCTGGTGAAGAGGGTGTGAGGAGCCCAAATATTCTTTGTGTCCAGGGCCCCAATAAGTCTTAATCCACCTCTACTTGGACAAGGTGGCAAAAACTAAGGGGTGGGCTGCTGTGGGGCAGTTTGGATCTTTAAAAGGGGAGCTCTTCCTGACACTCTCCCCACCCAAAGGCCCTGAGTCAGAGTCTCCATTGCATGCACCTTAGAGCAGTGCAAAGGGAATGTGAAACATGATCAGATCCAAGTGGCAGGGTTTTGCCCTGGTGGACATGATGGCACAATGTGCAGGGCAGTAAAGACTCAAACCCTTGTGACGAGGCTGGTAGCAATCAGCGCCACTCTTGGGTCAACTGGAGAGAGGGAGATGAGGTGCCCCTGCCTCTGGGGTCCAGCTGGCTGAATTGGCAGGGATCCTAGCCCTCTCCACCCCCATGCCTGTAGGGAGCCAAGGACAGACCTTGGGAGCGTCAGTCTTTTGTGCTAATAATTCTATTAATGTGATAAAAAGCCATTCCAGTATTGTGAAGTAGTTCCTTCCCTGCTTAACTAACTGACCTGGTGGCTTGGGGATCTTACTGAATTGTCCATAAGAACAGCCATACTGGGTCAGACCAAAAGTCCATCTAGCCCAGTGTCCTGTCTTCCTACAGTGGCCAATGCCAGGTGCTTCAGAGGGAATGAACAGAACAGGTAATCATCGAGTGATCCATCCCTGGCACACAGAGGCTAGGGATACCATACTAATAGCCACTGATGGACCTATCCTCCATAAATTTATCTAGTTCTTTTTTGAAACCTGTTATAGTTTTGGCCTTCACAACATCCCTTGGCAAATAATTCCACAGGTTGACTGTGTGCTGTGTGAAGAAATACTTCCTTTGTTTTAAACCTGCTGCCTATTAATTTCATTTGGTGATCCCTAGTTCTTGTGTTATGAGGAGTAAATAAAACTTCCTTATTTACCTTCTCCATACCAGTCATGATTTTATAGACCTCTACCATATAGAATCATAGAATATCAGGGTTGGAAGGGACCTCAGGAGGCCATCTAGTCCAACCCCCTGCTCAAATCCCTAAATGGTCCCCTCAAGGATTGAACTCACAACCCTGGGTTTAGCAGACCAATGCTCAAACCACTGAGCTATCCCTCCCCTTAATCCCTCCTTAATTGTCTCTTTTCCGAGCCAAAAAGTCCCAGTCTTATTAATCTCTCCTCATATGGAAGCTGTTCCATACCCCAAATTATTTTTGTTGTTCTTTTCTGTACCTTTCCCAATTCCAATGTATCTTTTTTGAGAGGGGGCGACCACATCTGCACACGGTATTCAAGATTTTCCTGTGATGCTCTTTGTTTACAGAGCATTTTACTCAAGTCTAGAGTGACCATCCATCCCATTTGTAAAGGGACAGTCCTGTTTTTTGGGACTTTTTCTTAAATAGGCGCCTATTACTCCGCACCCCATGTCCCGTTTTTTCACTGTTGCTATCGGGTAACCCTACTCAAGCCTGGTGAGTTTCACTTTCTATTTTGACTCATGGGGCTTAAGTCTCAGTTTTGCTCACCTCCTTTTTATGCAGCTTTGGCACCATAATGGAGCCTTCAAGGGGGTGGAAATGGCCCCATTAGGAATACCTCCTCCCACCGAGGGCCTTGCCGGGTGGTGTAGAGCAGAGGTAAGTGCTCCCAGTGGGGGATTAGGTCGGGGTATGTCAGGGGCAGGGTGAGGTGCTTAAAGTCACTCTCCGACCCCTGCCCCCAGGGCAGGAAGGGTGTGACTGAGGACTAGGGCTAGGGCACATCCAGGCTCCCAAGCTCTAATTTGGTGCTGTGGTGTTTGGGTTCCTAGTGCTGCAGGGGAAAGATTTAACCTCACCTCCCTCACCCCCAGGAGTGGATTTTAACCATTAAATACAGTGTGCGGTGGCACAGGGCTCCCAGCAACGGGGGGGCCCCAAAACCCAGCAGGGCACAGGCAGGCAGGCTGCCCGCATGCCATGGCCGGTGGCACCGCATGGCTCCTGACTGGGGGGACGTGGCTCCCCACGCTGCCCCCACCCCGAGCAGTGCAGGGAGACCCACCGCCCCCCCCAAGGGGCATGCAGAGATGTGCCAGCAGCAGCAGAGCAGAGCTAAGGTGGCTCCCTGCCCACTCTGCCTCCCTCTGTGCTGCGCCGCTCCTGGAAGTGGCCGGCGTGTCCCTACGGCCCCTGGGAGGGGAGTGTCTCCGTGCGTTGCCCCCACACCGAGCGCCGACTCCACGGCTCCCATTGGCCGAGAACTGCCCCCACCTAGGAGCCACTGCCAGAAGGGTGTGCCGGTCGCTTTGGGAGGTAAGCGCTGCCCCCCTGACTCCTTCCCACACCCCTGCCCCAGCCCAGAGCCTGCACCCTAACTTCCTCCCAGAGCCTGCACCCCTCACCCCTTCCCCCAGCCCAGAGCCTGCACCCCACACCCAAACTTCCTCCCAGAGCCTGCACCCCTCCCCTCTCTCAACCCCTTGCCCCAGCCCAGACCCCGCACCTCACACCCAAACTTCCTCCCAGAGCCTGCACCCCTCCCCTCTCCCAACCCCTTGCCCCAGCCCAGACCCCGCACCTCACACCCAAACTTCCTCCCAGAGCCTGCACCCCTCCTTCCAACCCCTTGCCCCAGCCCAGAGCCAGCACCCCTCACCCCCTCCCATACCCCAATCCCCTGTCCCAGCCCCGACCCTGCACCCCACACCCAAACTTCCTCCCAGAGCCTGCACCCCTCCCCCCAACCCCTTGCCCCAGCCCAGAGCCTGCACCCCAATCCCCTTCCCCAATCAAGATACCTCACTTTATTTTCATTTACTTCCTATTACTTATAACATAGGAGGAGAATGAAGAAAAAAAGAATGAAAAACAGGAGGGAGATAAGAGAGAATGTTCTTTTTCTTTGCTGGGTCCCGAGGGGGGGAACCCGAAAATGAAGCTGCACACAGGGCCCTACTAACTCTAAATCCGCCACTGCTCACCCTGCAACCTGTTTTCACTGGGGAAGGAAACGGCAGGCCTTTCTGCGCACATACCTTCATCTGGGGGAAATCTGCCCGGCAAGAATTCAGAAACCTCTTAGGTGTCGTAAAGTGCCCCCTTTTAAAAAGTGAATTCTAAAATATTCAACCCAAAATATGAGAGTGAGTCTTTTTAATGGGCATGTTGGTTGCCACACCAAAGAGGGAGCTCCCGTGGAGCCAGGGGTCATGGTTCTCAGGTTATTCTGGCTCTATCCTTACCCTGTCTATTTATCTCATCTCTATCAGCTTATCACCATGCAATGGATCTAGTGCTAGTGTCTTCCTGTGCCCTGCCCTGCACAGTCCCCCAGGTCTGCACCATAGGCAGAGCTACTCCTGTCACCTTGCGTTATGCTAGGATTGGGTGTGTTCCCTGCCCCATGCCCTGCTCCAGACTCGGGCTAGCAGGGCTCACACTGGTGCTCTAAAAAAGAGCTTTGTAGATGGTGCAGCTCAGGCTGGAGCTCGGTCTCTCAAGCTGCCCCCCGCCCAGCTTTGGCCAGCCTGAGCCGCACTGGCTATGCAGCTGTTTTCAAAGTGAGTCTGTGGCCCCGGGCTGGGAGGCTCACTCCCAAGGCAGTGCAGACATGTCCTTCCTGGCAGCCCTCTCGCTGCTCCCCAGGCCAGAGGAGATCAGCGGCCAAAAGGTCAAACAGCCCTCATTGGTTTAACAAGGCCACTACCGACGTGTCTCCCTGGGGGGAGAACACTGTGTTCGGACCCTTTGCTGAACTTTATGAGCCTGCCCTGCTCTCTGTGCCTGCGTCTGACAGGCAGACAGAGCCTTGCACATCTCAGCCCCTCCGTCCCTCCAAATACATTTGCTCTGTCCACTCACTTTCAATGAACTGTGTTCCTCCCTGGTGGGACGTTCCCATGCCTGTCCCTGGGAGATGGTGGACTAGGCTCTGTAGATTCCCCCCTTTTGCTTCCCGCTACCCCCAGCAGAGCCTTGGCAAAGAATGTCAGTCTCAAGATGGCGTGTGTGAAGTTCAGTGACAGCCGGCTGGGAGCTTCCCATCGGGGGGCTGGTGAGAGCACAGGGTTGGCCTCTTCAGGAGGGCAGGAGGATATATGGGAAAAGAAGTCATGGAAGGCTTCAGGCCCAGGCTCTTGGGGATTAGGAGGTACCAGTTGGATGGGAAGGATGAAGCCACTGGCCAAAGCTATCCAGACAGGTTCCCATAGGAGCGTGGGCTGGGTGGACAAACCCACGTTCATAGGCTCTAAGGCCCAGCCTGGCAGTTAATCCCCTGGGATCTATGGGCCAAGAAGCAGAAAAGATAAAAACAACTTCTCATGTAAAGATGGGGGCTTCCTCAGGGGAGGCCATTAAATGGCGCTGGAACGGGGCAAGAGGCAAGGGGCAAGGTGGGGAACAGCAGCACTTAATCCTGTGGGGAATAGGCAGGCAGGTGGGTTTAGATCATGTGCCAGCTGCTGAAAGGGCTGCCACAGAGCTACTTACAAGGGCAAGGCCTGTATTCAGCTCACTAGCTCCCCCGGAATAGGAACTCCACTATGCAGCTGTAGGGGGGCGTCTGTCAGGGTGTGCACATGTGTCAGTCACGGTGTGCACATGTGTTTGTCTCAGTGTGTCTGTGCACAGGTGCGTGTGTGTCAGGTTGTGTGTCAGTTGTGGTGTGCCTGGGTCGGTCTGTGTGTCCCTGCATATGTGTGTGTGTGTGAGAGAGAGAGAGTCACGGTGTGTCTATATGCATGTATGTCAGCCACAGTGTAGCTGTGCATTAGTCTCTGTGTCACCTGTATGTGTGTCAGTCACGGTGTGTCTATTCATATATGTGTGGGTTGGTTTCAGTGTGTCCATGCATGTGTGTGTGTTGGACCTGTTTCCCTATGTGTGTGAATGGCTCTTCAGACCCTTCTGAAGGAGCTCTGTAAATTGTAATCAGATTAAGGCAGCCAATCACTTAGAGCCCTTGAAAAGGGCATACGTTTTCTAATCAGTACCTAGCATTGAGTCTCACAAAGGGTCTAAGTAACTTGGCAGGGGTCGGGCCCTCTGGAGCACAGGGGAGGGGGCGCTCCTTTCTTTTCTCTCTGTCCCTTGTAATTATGTCAATTTGCTAGCCAAATTGTTTGCTTGAGTGGACAGTGGGGGCTTGCCCCCCCCGGCCCTATTCATGTGGTAATGTGGGAAGGAACATGGCCTCCTGGCTTCAGGAGATGCTGCCGGCCTCCTGAGGAACAGCACACACTCCCAGAGCAGGGACCCAAATCCGCAGGGGAGAAACTTAGGCAGGCTGCTGGCTGCTAGTGCCCTTCCAACGCCCAGCTCAAAGGACAGGAGCAGATCACCAAAGGGGTGCTTGGCTTCTACACAGCGTTTGCTTTAACTTTCATTCTTTTTCCATGTGGTTGAGTCTTGAGGTTCCTTTCCCTGTCCAGGGCTGCACAGTCACTGGAGGGGACACCGCAGACACTGGGGAATTCAGCTGCAGTAGGATGCCACCATGTTATGTACAGCATCTTTCATATGGTGCTTTAACGAGTGAAATTCTGCACTTATTTACCAGAGGGAGCGAGGCAAGGCAAAGACAGGGTGCTGCAAAGGAACAAGAACTTGCACCAGTAGTGGTAAGACAGTAGAAAGGGAAAGACAAGAGGCCAGTGCTAGACAACTGGAGAGAAGTTGAAAGAGAAGGTCCATAAGGATGGCCGGATGGTGGCAAACACAAAGAGGGCAATGCTGAGCTTGATGGGCTGGCCAACCTGCTTTGTATGGGTGAGAAGGGAACAGCAGTATTCTGGGTGTGCTGGAATCTGGAAAGGTGGGACCGGGATGTGTGTGAGGGGGTTGCAATAGTCTACGCAGGAGGAGATGTTGATCTGCATGAATACTCCTGCAGGGAGGCCATGCTACTCTTGGTCAAGGTTGCAGAGGCAGCCAAAGGCAGGTCTCAAACCTCAAAAGAGAAGGAGAATCCAGTGTCAAGGATGGCATGAAGGTTGCAGATTATGCAGTCAAATGGAAGCTCTGGGTTGAGGAGGGAGAGGGAGGAAATGGAGTTTCATTGGAGGAGGCTCCTCTTGCCCTTCTTGTGACTTAGTGACATTTGGCTAAAGGAAGTTGCGATGAAGCATTTTATAAGGTCGAGACAAGCAGAGAGGAAGGTCGGGGGATTCTGCAGAGAAGGAGGCATCCCCAGAGATGGATGCAATTCCTGAGAACATTGGTAATACAGGGTGAAAGAGTGGGAAGGCAGGATGAAACAACAGGGAAGAGGACCACAGCTGGAGGCTGGCTGGTCTGGGGGAGGAGATGAAGGAAGAAATGCCAATGTGCGGAATCGGAGCTAGCTGTTGTGAAGGGGATATTGTGGAGAATTCATGCAGTCTTTGATTGTCATCCATGCACTTTCTCTCGGATGTAGGCTACTGGGGGTGCCCACAGGCCATCTCTGCGACAGATGTGCGCAGGGCATCTGGGCACCATCTATGGGATGGACATGAATGGGGGTTGCCATACATTGCCCCCTGCTCCACCTGCGACACCACTTTGTCTCTCATATGTCAGCTCCTCACACAAGTATGTTTGCACCTTCCTCTATGTTCCAAATGCTCTCCCTGAACTGGCCCTCAAGGCCATTGCCCCTGCTCATTCAGCTCTCCTCGGGAGTCCCACTCTGCCATGGCACCTATGAGGAATCAGCCAGTGAGCACTGCTGGGGAGAGTTGGCACTTCACCTGTTTAGAAGAACAAAGGAAATTCGGTTTGCAAATGTACACGTGTCTGTCCAAACTGTACGCACTTGATTGTATCCCTCGCCGACGCCTCCACAGCCAAACTGAATCTAGGGGACATTATCCTGTTTGTTTTAGTCACATGCCAGGGAGGCAACACAGCTCAGTCCTGACCTGTAGCAACCCCACATTGGGTCCCCCAATAGCTCTGGCATTCTGGGCAGCACTGTAAAGTGCCAGTGTAGACAAGCCATCTAACTGGGAACATCTTCTGCTGTCTGCTTGTGCCCCACCCTCCGGCAGCTCTGCCAATGACTGGCTAAACTCCCTGCTATTCCCATCCTGGTCTCCCATGCATCATTCTGCTGCTGCACCTCAGTCCCTACTTGAAGCAGTCCCCTGCTGTCCCTAATTTAGGCCACATATACAGCTCGGCCCAAGCACTTCCACTCTGACTTGCAGCACTTCCCACTACTCTAGTCCTGGCCCTCTGCTGCAAAGAGAGTGTGAATCATGCCAAACTGTGTCATTGCTTTTGTGACACACCTAACCACCCACACTGGGACGAGCATTTGCATATATTTTGCCTGCAAGCCCTTGTAAAGGGGAGCCTTTATTGCCTGTATAGATCACAGTGTGTTAGTTAAGGGCTTCTTTGTATTGCATCAGACAGGAGATTGCCAGCTGGGGTCATCAGAAGTCCTGGGGTGGGGAGAAGAGACAGGAGGAGGGAAAAGTTCTGACAATACAGACTGGAGGATTAAAGGAGCATATAACGTTCCCATTGAGTGAGACAAGAGGCTGTTCACTCAAAGATTGACAGCAACCAGGAGGCGATTCCCAGCACAATATCCAATTAATTCTCTACCCTCTTCTACACTGTCTCCTCCCCCCTTGGGCTGGTACATGAGCAGGGAAGGGCTGAGGCTGAGATCCTCAACAAGGTCATTAATTACTCTTGATTAAGAGAAGATTGTTGAGCCTGGAAGGATTCAATCCAGGCACCAGTCTAAGTGGGCACCCCTTGTCCCAGACTCTCATCAATTTGGCCCATCCCAATAATCCATCTCCCCAAATCTCAAGCACAGAAGAACTGTAAGATTGAGGGTTTATCAGTGCTGCAGGCTGGGCTTGAGAGGCATCAATAAAACTGTGTGTAAGGAGCACAAAACAGGCCCAGCAGGGGGTGCTATGGGACAAAATGGAGGTGCAGTAGCAAAGTTGACTGTAGAAAGCCCAACACAGGCCTACCAAGGAGTGCTCTGGATGAAGATTTAAGATTCAGACACTGAGCTTTTTGAGCAAAGATTATCCAGGACTTCTGCTCTCCGTTTAATAGGGCTCGTCAAAAACTGTTTTTTGATGGAAAATTTGGGTTTTTGACAAAGAATTTTCTGCAGTAAGTATCTGCTTTCTGCAGAAAAATTTGAATTTGAGTCAAAAACTTTTTTGGCCAGAAACCAAAATTTTTCAGCCAAATATTGAACACTTCTAGGATTTTTTTGTTTCAGGCGGGTGGTTTGAATTTTTTTTTTTAAATGCAAAATTTTCTGTAGAAAAAAGAACGAGGAGTCTGGTGGCACCTTAAAGACTAACACATTTATGTAGGCACGAAAGCTTATGCCCAAATAAATGTGTTAGTCTTTAAGGTGCCACCGGACTCCTTGTTGTTTTTGTGGCTATAGACTAACACGGCTACCCCTCTGATACAGAAAAAAGCCACATTTTCCAGCCAGTTGCACTGCTTAATTCCAGCAAAGGCTTTCTGTCTCTATCACTAACATTCTCCATATGAGAACATGGTTAACATGTGAGCTGCTTCTTCTGTGCCATCCTCTGAACTCCATGTCCCAGTCTGATCTCACACCAGTTTTACAACAGTGCAGCTCTGCTGATGTCAGTGAAGTCCCAACTGATTTATATTGGTGTAAATAAGAGCAGAACTGGACCAATCAGTAAAATTTCTGCACACCTGTGAGAATTTGCTGGTATCTGTCAATCTCTCCTCTTATTCCTTTGCAATCAGCCTGAAAGGTGTTTTTCTGAGATGTACACACTTTGGCTGGTGCTGCTTTGTGAGCTTTGGCTACAGGTGCCAATGTTTTCAAAGTGGGAAACTTCACAAAACTGCAGGGAAGCGACCATGAAAACACTGCCGGTCCTGCAAGATCTGGAAGCAGCCAAGTTCTTATACCAGTGGGCCCCTGTATTTGGCCAGGCTTCCTGTGGCATTTATACTGTGGCTGGTTCACCTGGGTGATGTCAGATTAATATCCTGCTGCAAGCTTCTCCCACGTGGCTGGAAACAGGCCTGTGTCCTCTCCCCGCCTTGACTCTTTAGTTAGTGCTGGGGATTGCAGTTAATCCTCCGTGGTTTCTGAGGTGGGGCAGAGACAGCATTATGGATTTAGCTGCTTGGTATGTCCCTACAGAGTGCTGCAACCTGGAAGTGCCCTCCTGCAGCCCATGACAGACACAGAGGAAAATGCACATCTGGCTGTGCCTTCAGCAGCCTTCATTGATATGCACCATGGCCTGAGAGTCCCTCTGCCTCCCGCCTGCTTCCTTCCAGACACACACACACACACACAGTAGAGTTGTTTGAAAGTCCTCTGGCAGTTTTAGTGGCAACGAATAACAGATTAGCCATGATCTGATCAGCCCAGTATCTAAGCTTTATTCTCCCTGCTGACAAGTATTTGAAAGAGGGGAGGGGCCACTTTCAGCCCAAACGATGAATCTTTCACAGACAAGAATGGGCCTTTTTTCTCCAGTGAGACCTCAGGCTGTTCGGTGCCCTGTTGCTAGGCAAGGCATGGAGCCCGTGATTGCATGCCGGGCCTAGTCTGGCAGAGCCCTCGGGTTAACGGGATCAGGAGATTCACACCAGACATCTTGTTTTGTGGGGTTTCTTTTTGCATAGGCATTTGATTGGCAGATAACAGCTCACCCCCGATTCCAGTCTGGATAGTTCCAGCAGTTTCCTGTTGCTTCGGGGGCTCTGGTGAGTTATGGGCTACGAAAGGGAATGTGGGGACTTGCGGGAGATGCCTCGGCGGGGGGAAGGGTGGGACACTTTCTCAGTGGCCATGAAAAGACAGCCGCAGAGGTCTTTCCAGAGCGGTCCATGAATCAGGATGTGTGGAGTTTGGGCCTCAGCAGCTTGGCTTTGATTTATAAAGCTTGTCCCCCAGGAATGGCCGCTGTACTCCATTCCCACACACATTCCCTTTGCCACTTGGGACACGCTGCAGCCAATGGCTCCCAGCTCCTCTGGGGAAGCCCTTTCAATGGAGTGTTTTAAAAATGTCTCCCCTGAAGATTCATTTATTCCCAACATCTCTGATGGGGAATAGGATCTAACTGGAGGGCCCTGTCTCTCTCTGCTCCCCCATTGAGAAATCCCTGTCCCATACTGAAATGCCTGGTCCAGCCTGTGTACCATGGGTTTTGAAATGGTATGGTTTTCATGACCAGTGAGACCCCTTTTAACCACAAAGAGAACTGAGTGTCCCAGTTGAGAGATTGCAGGAATGAAACTCGAGTCCCCAAGACCTCTGCAGACAAACCTCAATCCTTCCCTTTCAGAGAGATTTTCATTTTGCTGACACTCCTTGGGCACCAAGCCACTCAGACACCAAATCTATCAGACACCAGTGCTATCTTCATTTTCCCGCCTCCGCAGCTCTAGGCGTTGGCTCTCCCCAATTTATTTCCTGTCCATCAGGTGTTCTAGCAGCTCTGAGAAGGTTCTGCTGCAATCACCTTCATCCACATTTGGCAGTGTGAATTCACAATCTGAAACCACCTCCTGTCATGTTGTGATGTCTCGTTACCGTCCAGGACATCCCGTTGTCACCCAGTGATGCCCCAGCTGGGATGGCCTGCCAGCTCTATTGCTCTTGCACTTCCTCTGCTTGGCTGCTATAATGAAATCTAAGACTGCACTGTGCATCCACAGTCTCTGAGTATTCTGGGACTCGGCTGACCTCACGAGAGTTTGTAGTGGGAGTTCTGCCATTAGGGCACCTGGGCCACCACCCGCTCACCCATTCAATCTAAATGAAACACAGTCTGCACTCATCCCCCATCTCTGCCCCAGCCACAATACAGTGAGATTCCAGAGTGCTGGAGGAGCCTCTGCCCCAAAGTGGGGACTGAAAGTGGCTGGCATGGATGGGCAGGGGCAGTATGGGAGAGACTGTTGCCCTGCAGTGGGCTTAGCACTGGTGTCAGGAGTAGCCAACTGCAGCGTTAACCAGGAGGGAGAGAGGGAGGGATGTTCCTTACTTGCTGGTCATCAGGTGGGATATTACCCTGAACATGCCCTTTGGTGCTCAGTGGCATTGATAACAAGGACAGAGGTGGCTACTGACCCAGAGACTGAAACCCCTAGAGGGGGCCCGGGAAAGCTCCCTGCCATCCCTGTTCTAGCGGGGCACCCAGCTTTCCCCTGTGTGAACTGTTCTCTCTCTGCTATTCTCAGCAGTGGCTCCAGGGGACTCGTGCTGCTCTGCCCTCTTACCCAAGTATCAAGTTCAGGGGGTACCTTGCGCTCAGCTGCAGGCTTGGGACCCCTCCTAGTGGGGAGCTGGGTGGAACTGGTGTCACAGTGAGCTTTACTGGAGGCCTCATGAGGGTCCACAGGATGCAGCTTCCCATCAAACTCTGATATGTGAAATATGGGGCAGTAACATAGTCACTGTCTAAGGCAGGCTGGGCCAAACTCAAGCCGGGTGTAAGCAGGTGCAGGGTCCTAGCCTGTTGACTGTAAAGCCCCATGCACCCCAGTGGTGCTATGGAAATATCCCTATGGGCTGCTGTAGCCCATTCCCAGCAGGGAAGAAGCTACAGGTCCCTGCATGACCCAGAACAGGCTGACCTAAGAGAAAAAAGGCAAATAATTAAAACCAAAGGTTTCCAGGCTATTTCTGGAGCTGCCAGCTTGAGGCGCCATAGGCTAAGGCACAACACTCTTAGCGCCCTCCTTTTCCCCCAGACAGACAGGTGTGCGGGGGCTGGCTGGGCTTTGTGTCAGGGCCAGAGCACCGCGCAGTGTGGAAGCTGTCAAGTTCCCAGCACAGCAGAGGGCTGTCACTTTCCCAAAGTGCTCGCTCTGCAGCAGATGGGCTGTGGAGGGGCGGGAAGGGAGGGGGTTATTGCCCTCATAAATGTAACCCCCCACTGTGCATATCATGCGCTGAGACATGGTGCTACTTACCCACCTCTTACCTCTAGGGAGGAGACAGAGCTGGGGGGTGCAGGTGGGAGGAAGGGGGGCTCTTGAGTCTGAGTCTCTTTGGCTCATTTTAGGTTTTCTCTAGTCATCACCTAATGCCCAGGCTCCCCGCCTCTTGCCCATTCCCTACCCTGAGCTGAAACCACTGCATTTGTTGCACTTGTTCTAGAGGTCAGAGCTCATTGTTCAGTAGTGAGCTGATCTTTCATCCCATAGAGCTAATGAGAGTTTCGCCACTGGGCTCTGGGTGAGTTTCTTTTCCCGAGGCTCCGAGAAGCACTGAGCTCAGACTAAACCCAAGGCAGAAACTGCATTGTCTCCTGCTCCCAGGGCCAATTTGTGCTTGGTTTCACTGGCACAGATTTGGCAGTCTCAGGTGCTTGACACTGCTCCGTTTCCAGGGGCATAGACAGCTTTGTTATTTGGTGGGGGCTAGAGTTAAAAATAATATCATAGCTGCTGAGTAACATTTTTGTAAGTTATTGTACCCCATGACTACATTTGTGCACATTTCATAAGGTGAGATAAACGCGTGTCTGCTCCAAATTCAGGGCATCCTTAGTGTAAGCCCAAAATTTTTGGGAGGGCTAAAGTCCCCGTATGTCCCTAGTTGTCTAAGTCCATGATCTCAGGCTCCATTGTGCCCAGCTGGGGACAAAAGGTATGAAACAACAACTGAATGGTTTGGCTTCCATTCCAGGCCTGGCAAGAGAGATACTTTTCTGCAAGTGCCAATGCTCAGGGCAGGGTTTTAGGGAATTGCCTGGCACCCCACACAGAGGGTGAGAACCCAAACCAGAGGAAGCCATATTGTTTCAGGTGTTAGAACAGACTTTGAGCCTCCTCCACGCCCCCAACAACAAAGTACAGTCTGCTGCAGATTCCACCCAGTGCTGTAGGGCCAGGCTCTTAGTTTAAAGCAGACTTTGGGGGAATTCAGTGACTGCTAGATCAAGTGGTGAGCTATGGACACGTCCCTCACAGAGAGCTCTGCCAATGCACCTCATCATACCACCCCAGTCCTGACCTCTCCATTCTTTATGCTGAGCCAAAATCCCCTGTTTGGCATCCTGATCCCATCCTTATTGGCTCGGGGTCAGGAATTCCTCCCTCTTGTCTGTTTTTATGAACACTGTGAATGATCACCCATGGAAAGACCCTCCTTTCCTGCCCTTCCTCAGCCGCTGGAGAATTTCAGGGTATTAATCTTGTGAGAGCACTTGAACTAAAGATACTTCGCTGACATGAAGATGGCCAGCTCCTGGCACATGACCTTTTAGATCAGTGCTACTCTGCATTGTAAGGCGCAGAGGGAAACAGAATTGCAGGTAATGTGCTAGAAGGGGCCCACACAGGAACCGTATTTCTCCCTCCTTGTGTAGCCATTAGGAGCTTCTCTCCAGCACTGAAGAGCAGCAGAGATGTCATATGGACTGGAGGGAAAAGCATCAGGGAGAAATCTGAGTTCCCTGCCAGAACAGTTACACCCAATGGTACACAATGCAGTATAAGCTGCTGCCATTCTGAGCAGTGGAATCTCCCTTTTATGTGCAAATGGGAAGAAACTGGCCTTGGCTTTGAAATACAAAGGGCCAGATCACTGGCCATGGTAGTGCCCCATTGTGATGCTCCAGTTGCACAAAGGGGCTGAAAAGTCAGCTTAGCTCGTAAATTGAGCATTCCTTTGGCCTGGAGGATTCCCCAGGTGGAACAGAGCCAGCATACTGGCCCTATGCCATCCCACTCAGATCACTTAGCATAGCAGTGGCAAAGGGAGCATGGCCAGAAAGCTGGTGCCAGAACAACCTTTAAGACATAGGCAGCAGGGTACAACATAGAGCAACCCTGAGGCTGCTCTAAATAGCACCAGGCACCAAACTGGCCTCTGGGCAACCCCAGGACTGGGGTGGGGGGGTGGGAATAAAGTCTCTTTTTACTTCCACTTGGGGCCTGCACTGAGCAGAGCTCAGCGGAACCAGAGAATTGGGCCCATTGTACACTGAGGTCTTATCTACATGGGAAAGTTTTACTAGTTATACCGGTACAGTTATATAGATAAATTATGCCAGTATAACTCCTCCCCTGCATGTAAATTCTTATTCCAGTAGAAGAGTGGTTTTTTTGGTTTAGTCTAACCCCCTCCCAAATATTATAAGCTAAGCTGAAAAAAGTCACTCTTCTACTGGAATAAGAGGGTCCCCCTGGGGCTTATACCAGTATAACTACAGCAGTTTAAATTCACACCTTAACTTGTACTGAAAAAGCCTTCCCATGTAGGCAAGGCCTGAGCTCCCTTTGCTCTTCCCTGGGTCCCCCAGCCACTCCCAGTAGAATGGATCTTTCACGGTCAGCAGTTTCTCAGGGGCTGAGACACTCCAGCCACTGCTTATGCCTGACTTCCAAGTCATCAATGACCAGGTCCTAGATTTACTGCCCTCTTTTCTATAGTTCTCTTATAACCCTACAGCATCCTGTGTGCTCGCTGTCTGTCTCAATTGCTAATTTTTGTCTCTTTTTGATCTTCTTCTTTTAGGAATTTTGTCAAATCTCCAGGAGATCATAACAGGTCCATAAGAGTAGGTCACAGCTACCGGTATGGATCTTGCGTGGGGCCGGCATACTGATTTGACTCAACTTCAGTCTGAGCTGGGGTCTGTTGTCTGAAGCAAGGACCATGAAGTGCCCTTGTTCTTGGCTCACTAGAAAAGGACACTACCCTGTCACATCTGCTTCTAGCTGGGTACACAACAGTGAACATAAAAGGGAAGGAGAAGGGATAATTGGAAATTAGACTCATCAGTGCACAGGAATGACAACACTGAAGGGGCTAGCTTCCCACATGCTGAGTCAATATCATACCCAGTGGCATGGGCTTCTGGCAGGCTCTGCAAGGCCAAACTCCCAGATGACAGACTGCATCCTCCTTGGTTACTTCAGGTGGGCAAGTGTACCAGTTACCAGACTAAAACCTCAGCTGTAACAACCAGTGCCTCCCCACTGCAATGCGAGTGCTCTGGCTCACAAGGCATCTTTCACTGTAATTACAACATCCGCTCAAGCTGCATGGCTGGTTGGTTAGTATCGGAGATGGGCAGCAGTTGCAGCGTGCCGTGGCCCAGCCTGGAGGCTCCTCAAGGTGTGGAGGAGTAGGCACGAAGGTCTGAGGTGCCAGCAGCTGGCAAAGCTGTGGGGATGGTGACTGGAAACCTCTTTGTAGCCCCTGCTCTGCAGGATGAAAGCATCTCTGAGATGTTTTCTAGCCTTCCCATCCTAATGCCCTCATGGGTTTGTCAGGCCTACAAAGGACCTTAGTGTATCTTCTCTCTCTCTCTTCTTCCCTAGAGATATCTTAGTCTACCTCCCACCCACTTTCTCCAGCTCCCAGCCTGCCTTCTTGTGAAGCAACTGGCCCAATAGCTCACAGTGCTGACTGTGTTTCTAGAAGCTCCATCTGTGACATCTGGCAAGACAGGCATCAAAAATGGCGCCTCCTGACTCTATTCCTCATCCCACAGCTGCTTCGCTTGGCTTCACCTTCCTGGTTTAGAACAGCTGGTCACACTTGACATAGGTAGACATGAGGAGGAGGCTTTATGTTTATGTGTGGAATACGAGGAGCTATGGTTTTTACTTCATTCTTCTTTAAGGAGTCCTGACCACCAGAACGGGTGTGAGACTCATGTCAGACATGCAGAGCAACGCCTCCTACAGCATAGAGAGAAAAAAACACTTTTTGGTTCTTGGCTTTTATGTTCTAGTCCAGTACTTCCCAAACTTCAGATGCTGTTTGTTCAGGGAAAGCCCCTGGCGGGCCGGGCCGGTTTGTTTACCTGTTGTGTCCACAGGTTTGGCCGATCGCGGCTCCCACTGGCCACAGTTTGCCACTACAGACCAATGGGGGCTGCTGGAAGTGGCGCGGGCCGAGGGACGTACCGGCCACCGCTTCCCACAGCCCCCATTGGCCTGGAGCGGCGAACCGCGGCCAGTGGGAGCTGCAATCGGCTGAACCTGTGGACGCGGCAGGTAAACAAACTGGCCTGGCCCGCCAGGGGCTTTCCTGCACAAGCAGCGTCCCAAGTTTGGGAAACACTGTTCTAGGCCTTAGATGCTACTGTGCTATATATAATCCTTAGCTAAATTATATTAGATAGGTAGGTACTATAGAAAACATGACCTACAGAAAATGCAAATGAGTGTGTGCAGGGGGCTCTGGGAGAGGCTGGTGTCTTGTGTCTTGAAACTTGGAACATCCTCCTGGGAACAGGGCCACCTACAGGGTAGAAAAGGGGCACATTTACAAGGCTGAAGGAGGGGAGGGGTACTGTGTCCCTACAGGAGAGCAGAGAAACTTTCCTCCAATGAAACCTGAATTAGAAATTCTTTCATCAGATATTGGAATAAAATATTGTGTGCGAGGGAAGAGAGAATACAGCATGAGCAAGCAAGAAACAAGGAAATTATTTCATCCTGATTTTTAATAACACTTCCCCAAATCATAACCATCCTCTCATAGCTGCAAATGTCATCAGAAACAGAATCATTACATACACCGCTCTCTCTATGTAACTATCAATACATATATATGACATATGTCTATAGCTACACCAGCTATATCTATCTACTTCTGTACCCTGTATGCTAAGATCCAGCATGGTATGAGTTTGGTATCTGGAATACCTTTCCTCTGGGTACTATAGCTAGCCCTTTGCATGAGGGGATGAACTCCATGCAAAACTCAATGAATGACTATACTGAGTTCTGGGACCAAATGGTGCGTAATGATTTCCTTTCACTTCTCCTTGCATTGGAAGCTGTCTGCTTCCCAGTGGGAGTCCCTCCCAGTGGAGGAATCTCAGACTGGGAGCCCTTGTTTAGTCTGGCCAGTCAGTTCACTTCACCCCATCATTATTTGACCAAAGGTGACTGAAAGAAAAAGACTCAATGCGGCCAGAATGGCGGTTCTACGGGGGCTGGGTGTGGAACTTTGCCTTTCATGACGATGCTGCAAACAACATAGATGTCCTTTTCTAGTGAGCCAAGGAGGGGGGCACTTCATGGTCCTTGCTTCAGACAACAGGCCCCAGCTCAGTCTGAAGTTGAGTCAAATCAGTATGCAGAAGTGGTAGCCACTTGCCAATGGATTAGCATAAAACACTCTAGGAGGTAAATAGACATACAAGCAGCCACTGTGTGCAGTGTAGGGATGCCTTTCTTTCAGGTCCACTATTGTCACGGCCCCTACTGAACAGTGACGGAGTGGGGCCTCTGTGTTGGTTTCTTACACTTTTGACTGCTGGATAAAAGGGGGGAACATAAAGAAAGGGGGAGAACTGTTTTTTTTTTAAGTCCAGACGAAGTTACAGATGTCTGTTAAACGTCAATTACAGCTGAATAAAGACGTCTGCTTAAGGCTTAGTTATGGCTCCTTTCAGCCAGGGAGATTTTTTCCAGGGCTGGCCTGGGATGCCTTCAGCAACCTAATTTGGAGCTTGTAACTCTATAAACAGGCACTTGCATTAATCAAGGCTGGTGAAAATGCAAATGATTGTGTGCAGGGAGCTCTGGGAGAGGCTGGCGTCTTGTGTCTTGAAACTTTGAGGGCAGAGAGTGGAAAAGAGAAAAGGGGCCCACAAATGAACAGGGAATTGGGATGGGACTCATGCATACAGAACGTAATGTACTTTTTCTTAGTCTCATCTTGCTGTCTTGGGAATGTGGTTTCATTAGGAACTATTTGCACCATCCACCACTTTCCCTTGGTGAACTTTTGCCCCTGGCTATAGCTCTGCTCTGCCCTTACCGTATGAATTCAGGAGTTGGTCTGTCTTGCGCCCTGTGATCTCCTCTTTGCGCAATATATTTTCAAAGGTCCTGTCCGCTCTGCAGTTGGAACCATGCAAAAAACTATCCTGCTTCTACACTCTTAGCATCATTATCATTGTTTATTATTATGGGCCACATTGTACCACCCTTGCTTGGGCTGAAAAGTGCCTTAGCACAGAAAAAAGGACAGTCCCTGACCCAACCTGCTCACAACCTAAAAGACACCCATCTAGCTGGACTGGAGAATCAAAAGTGGGGGGGAGGACTTAGTGGTCTTTTGTTTGCTTGTTTAAATCAAAAGTCTCACATCTTGTGGGCCTCTCAGAAGGAGTGGAGTATAATAAGGACTTGAATGAAGCAAGGGCTGTGGTTTGGTGAACTGGAATGGGGAGAGCATCTCTGGACTTGGGTCCAGCCTGGTAAAAAGCATGCCCAAGGCAGTGAGAGAAGAAGACCAGTGGACATCAAGAATGGCTTTGGTGAAGGAGAAGGGCACAGGTCGGGACACAATAAGCAAGGTTGGGATGCCATGTTTGTCAAAGGGCCCATCCTTGTTACAGTTCCCAGCCATGTCAGGAGGCCGGGGTACCATATAGCACCACTTGGCAGTGTAGATGACGTCCAGCTGTGTCCCTGACCCCAGTCAATACCTTGGGTTGTAAGCAGGGCGGGGAACAGCCATGTAGAAACCAGGTTCCCCTCAACTCAGCTGAAGTTGTAGTGTAAACAAGCCCCAAATCCAGGACTGATAGTAGCCACAACAGCCATGTTTAACTCTGGTGATAACACAGTTTTTGTCACAGCGTGGCTGGGGTTTACCATCTGGCTGATCACGAGGGGAGTCTACGTGGGAACATGGACCCTCCTTGCTGAGCCAGGCCTCAGCTTTGAGTTGGCTGTGGGCCCAGAATTCTGATTAGTTCTGTGAGCTCTGGAGTTTGGCATTCTCACCCCTGGATTGTCTGGACTCCTCTCTGTACCTGCTAAGGCTATCGCTGATCTGGGGCTCAGAGTTGGAGATAGAGGGGCAGTGTCGCAGTGGGAAATTTGGCAGTGTGGACTCCTGTGGTGTTGGGGAGGAGACTGCTTACTCCCTAGTGGCCTCTAGGATATGAAGCCTACACCCCAGATCATACAGAATGACAGTGGGCAGGGGAGACAGAGGTAAAGGGAAGAACTAGATTTAATGGAGGCTTTGAGCCCAAAATCTCAACAGGGTCCCAAGAATCATCTGCACCCAAAGATGTCTGGAAAAAATGATGCAGTCCGGAAGCATATCAAAGGTAAAAGTAATTGGGCTGCCCTCTGGGGGCAGAATTTCACCCTTAGAATTCCAAATTCCTTTGAAGCCATTTGCTCCCTCTGCTGGCCAGAAAGAGAATTTCATGCACTGATGGGGTTTCAGTATCAGGCTCAGTAGAAAGAGGACAAAAATGGTGAGGTGGCCCTGGAGCAAAGTGTGGGGAAAGAGAAGCCCGTTTAATGGGATTTATACAGGGAATAAAGTCTCATCTCATTTACTCTAGTGAAATCTCGTGACTTTGGGCTATATGTCAGGTTCTGACATCCTAACCTCTTAAACCAGCGGGATTACACTACGCTGATTAATGAAAAGTGACTGCCTTTTGCTTGGCTGGGTTGCATCATGTTGCAGTTCTACCATCCAGCAATGAGCTGGAACCTAACCTGCATGTTCAGAGAAAACATTTCTGTGGGAAGCTAGGGCTGTGTATTTCAATCTCCTCCCTTTAATCTGAGGACCCTTGCTTGGCCACATTCATCAAAAGGGAGGAGAAGAAATGAAGGGCTCTATTTCCTCCAGTATGTCTTAGGCTCAAAGAGGGTGAGAGAGGCTTTGGGCCAGAGGGACACTCTTTGGATGGGGTTTAAATAATATGTTTTGCTTGATGAAATATTCCAATATCCTTCAGATACATATGGCATGTCCCAGGAAAGTGTGAATGCGGTGGGAGTCATGTCCCAGGGCTCTGGGGAGCCACTTGATGGGTCGTAAAAAGAAAAGGCATACTTGTGGCACCTTAGATACTAACAAATTTATTTGAGCATAAGCTTTCATGAGCTACAGCGCACTTCATCGGATGCATTCAGTGGAAAACACAGTGGGGAGATTTATATACACAGAGAACATGAAACAATGGGTGTTACCATACACACTGTAAGGAGAGTGATCAGGTAAGGTGAGCTATTACCAGCAGGAGAGTGGGGGCAGGGGGAAACAGGTGTGTGTGCCTGTGTATATCCCAATGTCGCTGTGTACAAGCTTATACAGAATACTGCATATTTGTTCCTGGGATAACATATATGTTTGATTTTAATAACTTAGGAGCCACAAATCATTGATGAGGCCAGGTCCTTCGGTATGTTTTTTAATACCTCAAAAGCCAAATGATTTTATTTCTAACCCTCATTCTATGTGTGCATTAGAGAGGATGGGGATAAACACTCTGTGGTGTGGAAAGGATGGGGAGCAATTGCTGATTCTACATTTGCTGTGAGTGTCTGCATGCTGCATATCCTTGCTGAGCTGTCTTTATTTTGTGGTTGTGTGTTACCTAAGGTGTATGTTCTTCATACCTCATGCCTGGGAGCATGGATGTGCAGCTGGCTTCCCCTAAGGCTAGGAGTAGTTTTGTGTTTGAATTTCCACACGTCATCATGAGATGGCAATGGAAACCTGAGTGGAAATACATACACACCTTAACTGAGGCTAAGCTGACATTTCTGTGGCCCTGTCTCTGTGACAACTGGTCACTGGGAGAGATAGAGACACAGCCTATCAGACAACAGATTGGTGGCTGGAGCCCACCAAAGCAATGGAAGGCCCACCCCCCTCAGGTAAGGGAAGGGCCACAGAATCCAGACATCAACAAAGTACAGGGACAAAAACATGAAAAAATCCCAAACAAAACAGGGATTGGGGTGCAGGTCCTGGGTCAAAAGCAGGATCCAGAGGGGGACACTAAGCAGAGAACCCTGGGAAACACCCACTGCTCCCAGAAGGAGACAGTGGCCAAGCGACAGCTGGGAAGGTTTAATTGCTGCTCTAGTCTGTGGCAGATCTGCTCCACTCCCTCCCTCTCAGATCTGCATTTCAATGTGAGAGGAACAGTAAGTGGGATGCTGCTCGAAGGGGTTAGAATGATTAATCATTTAAAAAGCAAGATCTTAATTACAGGGTGCAATTTTTGCTATTTAAGGAGTCCATTAGTTTCCAGAAAGGAAAAAAAAAATGATCGCAGGTTATTCTCCTTTTAAAGAAAATTGGAGGGGGAGGGGAGCAGGGAATCTCAGAGCGCGGGCTGGTGCTACAGCTCCTGCTGGGGTGGGGGTGGGAGGCTGGGAGCAGGAGGATTTGGGGAAGGGGAGGCAGAGTCATTTGTTTTAAAAGGTCTTATTTTTTTAGGGTGCTTGTGAATGTACTGCTCATGAATAGTGCTGCCCAAAGAATGAGCCCTCTGCTTCACCACACACCTGGAACAGCCTGGGCAGGGACAGCGTAAGCTTCCCTTTCACTGCCTCAACCCCTGTCCTGAAGGGACCTCCCTGTAGGGGTGAAATGGGAGGTTAGCGTCCAAGTGACCCATTCAGACCTTGGCCTCTCTGCTAAGGCTGCCAGTAAGAAGGTTAATTGGTGCTAATAATAGTGATAGTTCACTAGGAACTGGTGTGAGACTCTCACAGAACTCATATCACATAGACCAGGAAACAACTAACAACTTTTTCTCTTTATTGATCAAAGGCTGGATTGGAGATGGCAGCCCAGAGGTGAGAGGCTTTTTAACCCATTGCCTGTCTCCTGGGTTTAAAATTGCCTTCATTTTCTGTGTAGAAGCAAAACCATCGCCCATGTGACTAGCTCACATCCTGCTAAACGGCGAGGCAGGGAATCAGCCTAGGACTGAACAGTGCTACACTGAGAACAACTGCCGCCAGAAAGGTCCACAACAGCGCCTGCCTTGGTGGATGAAAAAACTGGGACAGAGCTCATCTTTGCATAGACAGTATTGGAGCTAGTAGCTTTGCTTTCCAAAGCAGAGCCAGGCATTGAGCTCTCACAGCCCAACCTCAGGTTAGAGGGAGCTGGGGCCAGTAGGTTTTCTTCTCTGCTGGGCTGGACCAATTGGTATATTTTTGTATCTCACCTGATCTTGGTCTCCAGAGCTCTTATTTCTGATCGTTTCATGGCGGCTGGTCAGGCCCCTTTGTCTGACCCTTCCCTGTCTACTGAAGAGGGGTTAGGAGGGTTAATCTCCTATTGCATTCCCTCTGACCCCTGTGTGGGTTTTTCTCTTGTATGATCATTTAGCCATTCCCCCACACAAAAGGGAGCCATTAAACACAGCTCAGGCCCTTCATGCTCTAGTGGATTAATTTACTGATCCCCTGTGGATTAAAGGTCTCTACGAGATCAGCCAGCTCAACCCCAAGAGAGGGTGAGCCAGCACTAGTCCAAGGCAACCTGAAGACAAGAAGAATTTCTTCTCCTGCAGGAACCCTTGCCCTCCTCCCCTTTCTGCATCACTGAGACATGTCAAGGTTCAAATAAGCGGAAGCTAAACTAAATAGCGTTTCCCCAAATCCTCTCGTTCACTTCACTAAACAAATAGCTCATTCCCCTGTGGGGAATAGGACTGAAGCCAGGGGAAGAGAGTGGCTTTTCCCTCCCCCTGCCCCAAGTCAGGCTGTGCATCATCAAGGCTGCAGAAATGCAGTAAGTGCATGGGCTAGTGCTGGCTTGGGAATTTCAGGGTGCACAATTAAAAGGGGTGATCTGTGTGTCAGCACGGGTCTGTGTATACATGTGTGAGAGTGCTTCTTTGCATGTGTCGGGGTGCATGTCTGTGTGTATGGGGTGTCCTTTTGGGCATGTTTGAGGAAGGAGGATGTGTGGGTAATCTGACCTGCAGTGCGCTAAAAATGCTGAGGATGGAGGAACAGGAGCAGTGCTGGAAAAGTCTTGCTGCTGCAGTGGTGTGACAATAAATGCCTTTGCAGCTGCTGAAGATAATGTTTTGCATTCCTGTAATGCCTTTCATTTTCAAAGAAGCCCAATGCTCTTTGTGAACAATATGTACACAGGAACCACTTCCCCCACTGCTGGAATGCAGCTACCTCTGTGGTGGAACATTGCCAGCTGTTTCACAATGCAAAGTAAGATTAAGAACTGCATAGGAAGTGAAGAAGAATCCTCTCTCCAGCTGAAATTCCAAGATAGGTGAGCAGAAGTGTAATGACCCGTACTGGAATGTGGTCACAAACTAACGTTAACAGCCCCATTCCTGAGAAAAGGGCCTTGAGATCTTATGGAGCACAAATGGTCAGTATAATGCTGCCTGAAGTGACTTGAGAGCGTGAGTACTAAACTCAGGGCAGACTGTTCGGAACCAGGCACAAACCCCACATTGGCTGTGAGTTCTATACTTTGATTTCACCAACTGATTAACAAGTGTAAACCTTCATGCGCTATAACAACCTTAACATGGAGTTAGTTTGGATACTCCAGTCAGTATTGCCACCCAGGTGACCCTAACTTTTTGATTGATGGTCCGTTACACCACGACTCACAGCAGTATTCAGTTTACTTCCAGACCCAAAAGACAAGTCACTTATAGGTCAATTGCAACTTAGATCTCACACCAAAGACAATGCTTGTAGCCAGTACTATCGTAAACTATATAAAGATTTATTAAGTAGGAAAAGGAAATGAGAGTTATTTGCACTGTTAAAGCAAGTAAACATAAGTACACAAGTGAGTTACAATCTCAAATTTCAAAAGGTAATAGAAGCTTCTATAATCCATAAGATCTATATATTCTTTAGGACTAATCAGCTGGGGATCTCTTGCTTATGCCTAGAGGACCTTGCATCCTGGAGTCCAAGCAGCACAGAGATACCAAGTTCTTTTGGTTTGGGGTTTTTATCCCCCTGCTAACATGTGCTCTGAGCTGCAAACTCAGCTGATGGGAGGAGTACACTTGCATGACTCATCTTCACAGGAAAGGAGAGCAAGACAACATAAGTCCTTTGTCCATTTGTTGATAGCATGTAGGGAAATTCCAGTTGCAAAGTCCTACAAATTGTCCATCTGGTACTGATGGACCTTTCCTTTTAGGAAGGGCATAGTATCTTCTGTTTAAGATCAGCCCTTCACACTAACTAATATCTCTCTCCTGTCTGGTGATTTACATAGTCACAGAGGTTCATAATACAACCACTCAAATATTACCTTACAATATGGGAGACAGATACTATAAGTGAGATTAATGCAGGCAGCAATTTACAAGCATTTCATAAAGTACAAATACTAAACACATTCTTATAACTCTTTATTTTAACAATATTAACACCCAGGTGAGCCAGACTTGTTCCAGCTCTGTGTTTGCCACTGTTCAATTGAGACACGGAGCCCTTGGCATGAGGTGGCATCTGCTCTGCCAGTGTCACAGTTAGTCCCTATTGTTAAGGCTAAGATTATATCATGGTTATTTTTAGTAAAAGCCATGAACAGGTTACAGGCAATAAACAAAAATTCACGGAGCCTGTGATCTGTCCATTACTTTACTAAAAATAACTGGGAGTGGGGCTAGGTAGCGGGGAGAAATAGAGTCCCATGGAAGAGGGGGGACTGACAGGCCGAGCCCTCCATCATGGCGGGGGCCCCAGCTCCAGTGGCCGCAGCTGGGGACGCAGCCACAGGGGGAACACAGCACCCGCTCCAGAGCTGGTTGCAGCTGTGGGATGGGTGTGTGGACCTGACTGCAGACCCTGCCAAACCCTGGCCACAGCAGGGCTGGGTAGGTGGGCACATGGCCCTGGGAAGCCACAACGGGGAGCATGGCCCCAGGTGCAGCTGCCTGGCAGGGTCGCACAGCCCCTGGCAAAAGCTGTAGGGTTTGGGCACATGGCCCTGGCTGTAGCCCCCGCCAAGTCTGGGATGCCATGGGGCTGGAGTACATGGCCCCGTCTGCGGCACATGGCCCCAGCTGCAGCCCCCGGAGGAATATGCAGGGCTGGGGCATGCAGCCGCAGCTGCAGCCCCCGGCTCAAGCTGTGGGGCTGGGGCTGCAGGGTCCTTGTTCCAGCCAGCCCCAGTTGCAGAGCAGGGGCACACAGTCCCATCTCCTCCTCCTGAAGCCCTAGAAGTCACAGAGGTCAGGTAAAGTCACAGAATCTTTGACTGCCGTGACCTCCATGACTAAATCGTAATCTTACCTATTGTATATCTCATCCCAAAGACAAGATGGACAGGAGCTGTGCTAACTAAGCCTTCATCCTGAGATGGGCTGGGATGGATGAAGGGGCCAGACTAGAATAATTTTGAACAGCCCTTCACAGTGAATGGGGCTGGGTATACAGAAACAAGCTAATGAGGCTTATCGGGAGGCGGAAGGATGGGCAAAAGGGAAGAGCTGGAGAACTGTTCCTCTGTAGAGCTGTTAAGAGCAGTTCAGATGGGTAAACAGAAAGGAGCAGCAATGGAGAAGCCTTTGCCAAGCTGAGAGAAGTTTGATATGTATGGGAAGCGTAGCACTAGCTGAGTTTTGAGAGCTATATACTTGGTCAGGATTGCGGTGGCCCTTCCGATGCCTCTGAGAAGCAACGAATGCATCTGACTTTAATTACTCTCTCCCTGATGCTCTTGCACCTTCTTCACATGAATGCTGATTAATTGCAGGGTTAGGCTCTGAGGCAGGCTGGACCACATTATTTCTGATGTTTGCTCTTTTCAGTGGGAGAATAAATGCCATGAATCCACAGTAATCAGCAGCTTTTAGCTTGTCACTCTTATGACACTCTTTACTTAGACCAGGAAATGGCAAATGTGGTGGAAATAAGAACTTTATTCCCCTTTGTTTTTGTTTTTTTAATCTCTTCCCAAAGAGGGAGGTGGGGAAAAGAGTTGGTATCTTTCAAATGCAAGGCAGAGAGAGGCTGTGTGGGAAGCTAGGGCTGTGTATTTCAATCTCCTCCCTTTAATCTGAGGACCCTTGCTTGGCCACATTCATCAAAAGGGAGGAGAAGAAATGAAAGGCTCTATTCCTTACTTAGGAACAGGGATGGTCATAGAAAATGTGAAGGAACAATGTCCATGTTTGATATTTAAAAGAAACCACCTGGAAAGGAACTTTAAGGACACCGTGTTATACTGCTAATTTGCACCTCAGTCATTCATAAGCCAATCGGGCTGTGATTCTCAACCTTTCCAAACTACTGTATCCCTTTCAGGAGGCTGATTTGTCTTGTGTACCCGCAAGTTTCACCTCACTTAAAAACTACTTGCTTACAAAATCAGACATAAAAATACAAAAGTGTCCCAGCTCACTATTACTGAAAAATTGCTGACATTCTCATTTTTACCATCTAATTGTAAAATAAAATGATTGGAATATAAATATTGTACTTTACACCAGCATATATCATATACGACAGCAGTATAAAACACGTCATTGTATGAAATTTTAGTTTCCCTGATGACAGCTCATGGCTCTCTTTTGCTATTTTGTAGCCTGTTGTAAAACTAGACAAATATTTAGATGAGCAAATGTACCCCCTGGAACACATACCCCTGGTTGAGAACCACTGCCATAGGTTGTGACCCCTGTAGGAAAGCTGCAGCCGCCAACACATACTAAGAATAATGGGGGTGCATGCTGCTCCTTTGCCTAGCAGCTGTAAAGTGCCAGAGCCCCAATCCTGAAAGGTATTTAGGCTCCTAACTTCTGTTGAAATAAATGGGAGTTAGGTGCCTAAATATTTGTAGGGCTCTGTGCCTGGAAGCCTGTCTTGAGCCATGCTGGTTTGTAGCAGCAGGATGGCGTAGGGACTAACTCAGTCCTCAGCTTTCAGAGTAGCAGCCGTGTTAGTCTGTATTCGCAAAAAGAAAAGGAGTACTTGTGGCACCTTAGAGACTAACAAATTTATTAGAGCATAAGCTTTCGTGAGCTACAGCTCACTTTTCTGGGTGGACTCCTCCTGAAGGTCGAAACGGCAGCCTGGATTTCTACATAGACTGCTTCCGTCGACGTGCACGAGCTGAAATTGTGGAAAAGCAGCATCGCTTACCCCATAACCTCAGCCATGCAGAACACAGTGCCATCCACAGCCTCAGAAACAACTCTGACATCATAATCAAAAAGGCTGACAAAGGAGGTGCTGTCGTCATCATGAATAGGTCGGAGTATGAACAAGAGGCTACTAGGCAGCTCTCCAACACCACTTTCTACAAGCCATTACCCTCTGATCCCACTGAGAGTTACCAAAAGAAACTACAGCATTTGCTCAAGAAACTCCCTGAAAAAGCACAAGAACAAATCCGCACAGACACACCCCTGGAGCCCCGACCTGGGGTATTCTATCTGCTACCCAAGATCCATAAACCTGGAAATCCTGGACGCCCCATCATCTCAGGCATTGGCATCCTGACAGCAGGATTGTCTGGCTATGTAGACTCCCTCCTCAGGCCCTTCGTTACCAGCACTCCCAGCTATCTTCGAGACACCACCGATTTCCTGAGGAAACTACAGTCCATTGGTGATCTTCCTAAAAACACCATCCTAGCCACTATGGATGTAGAAGCCCTCTACACCAACATTCCACACAAAGATGGGCTACAAGCCGTCAGGAACAGTATCCCCGATACTGTCACGGCTAACCTGGTGGCAGAACTTTGTGACTTTGTCCTGACCCATAACTATTTCACATTTGGTGACAATGTATACCTTCAAATCAGCGGCACTGCGATGGGTACCCGCATGGCCCCACAGTATGCCAACATTTTTATGGCTGACTTAGAACAACGCTTCCTCAGCTCTCGTCCCCTAATGCCCCTACTCTACTTGCGCTACATTGATGACATCTTCATCATCTGGACCCATGGAAAAGAAGCTCTTGAGGAATTCCACCATGATTTCAACAATTTCCATCCCACCATCAACCTCAGCCTGGACCAGTCCACACAAGAGATCCACTTCCTGGACACTATGGTGCTAATAAGCGATGGTCACATAAACACCACCCTATATCGGAAACCTACTGACCGCTATTCCTACCTACATGCCTCTAGCTTTCATCCAGATCATACCACTCGATCCATTGTCTACAGCCAAGCGCTACGATATAACCGCATTTGCTCCAACCCCTCAGACAGAGACAAACACCTACAAGATCTCTATCATGCATTCCTACAACTACAATACCCACCTGCTGAAGTGAAGAAACAGATTGACAGAGCCAGAAGAGTACCCAGAAGTCACCTACTACAGGACAGGCCCAACAAAGAAAACAACAGAACGCCACTAGCCATCACCTTCAGCCCCCAACTAAAACCTCTCCAACGCATCATCAAGGATCTACAACCGATCCTGAAGGACGAGCCATCGCTCTCTCAGATCTTGGGAGACAGACCAGTCCTTGCTTACAGACAGCCCCCCAATCTGAAGCAAATACTCACCAGCAACCACACACCACACAACAGAACCACTAACCCAGGAACCTATCCTTGCAACAAAGCCCGTTGCCAACTCTGTCCACATATCTATTCAGGGGATACCATCATAGGGCCTAATCACATCAGCCACACTATCAGAGGCTCGTTCACCTGCGCATCTACCAATGTGATATATGCCATCATGTGCCAGCAATGCCCCTCTGCCATGTACATTGGCCAAACTGGACAGTCTCTACGTAAAAGAATGAATGGACACAAATCAGACGTCAAGAATTATAACATTCAAAAACCAGTTGGAGAACACTTCAATCTCTCTGGTCACTCGATCACAGACCTAAGAGTGGCTATACTTCAACAAAAAAGCTTCAAAAACAGACTCCAACGAGAGACTGCTGAATTGGAATTAATTTGCAAACTGGATACAATTAACTTAGGCTTGAATAGAGACTGGGAATGGATGAGTCATTACACAAAGTAAAACTATTTCCCCATGGTATTTCTCCCTCCCACCCCACCCCCCACTGTTCCTCTGATATTCTTGTTAACTGCTGGAATTAGCCTACCTGCTTGTCACCATGAAAGGTTTTCCTCCTCCCCCCCCCTGCTGTTGGTGATGGCTTATCTTAAGTGATCACTCTCCTTACAGTGTGTATGATAAGCCCATTGTTTCATGTTCTCTGTGTGTGTGTATATAAATCTCTCCTCTGTTTTTTCCACCAAATGCATCCGATGAAGTGAGCTGTAGCTCACGAAAGCTTATGCTCTAATAAATTTGTTAGTCTCTAAGGTGCCACAAGTACTTCTTTTCTTTTTGCGAATACAGACTAACACGCCTGCTACTCTGAAACCTCTTTCACTGCATTCCTCAATGCTCTGCTAGTGATCTAATTACCATCTCTTAGCTCAGTGAGAGGGCAGCCCTCAGCCTTTCAGCAGCAAACATCTGGTATACAGCATGTGGCTGGCTGAAAGACACAGGGCTGGGGCTTGCCTTTCTCCATCCCCTGCACTCTACTCTGTTCAGGGGAAGCTAACAATTAGTGAACCTCCCCCCAGGGTCTTACCCAGCTCACCTATTGAGTCCCAGGAAGGTGGGCAGGCTTGCACAGCTCACCCCAGGAAGAAAGTGTAATTAAGGTCAATAAGGGGGTTATGGGTCAGGGCAGTGGTGGGGGAGACAGTGAGAGCTTAATGGTGGCCATAATTAGACAGCTGTGTAGGAGAAGCAGATAATGAACAAGGCAACTGCTAATAAAGCCTCTTCGTGAGCAGCCTTCTGGCCTGTGTAATTGAGGGATTTGCAGATGCCACCTCCACATTTACTCTGTGATGAACAGGCCTCAGAGTGGAGCAGGTCAGAGTCAGGGTTCAACCCCCATCAACTCTGATGGAGCTGCACATGAGGGGCAAGAATCTGCTGTATCTACAAGCAGCAGCTAGGGGGCCTCCACATAACACCTGGTCAGAGGAGACAGGCCTGCCCCTCCTTGTATTCTGGGAGGGGTAAAGGTGAGCAACTAGGGATACCGGACTGGGTCGTGTGGCTGGCCTGGAGGGTCAAGGATGGGATAAGTCTTTTATTCCCAGATCTCCGTTTCCCTTCAGCCAAGGCAGTTGTTGTTGTCTGACGGCTGAAATAAATTGGTGGGAGGGTCTTGGGGCCAGGTCCACATCATAAAAGTTAGTCTGCTATCTGGCATTAATTGTACCCTCACACCCTGTTGTTTGCCCTTCCTGTGCCCTCCTCGCACCTGGTTTGCTTGTACTCTCAGTTGGGATGAGTCTGTCCTGGCTGCACTACTTTTCTGGCATTTCTACCTCCCTGCCGGCAATGACACCATTGCCATGTTTCAGAGTAGCAGCCGTGTTAGTCTGTATTCTCAAAAAGAAAAGGAGTACTTGTGGCACCTTAGAGACTAACAAATTTATTAGAGCATAAGCTTTCGTGAGCTACAGCTCACTTCATCGGATGCATTTGGTGGAAAAAACAGAGTAGAGATTTATATACACACACACAGAGAACATGAAACAATGGGTTTATCATACATGGCCAAAACGGTTCTTGCCAAATAAATGCTTCTAGCTGCTTTCCTTCTTCTGAGCTTACATCTCTGCCATCTCTAATGCTGTAGGAGATCATTGCTACACATCCAACTCCCCCATCCTTGTACTGCCATTATACCCACCCAGTCTTGGCCTAGTTCTTCCTCTTCCTTCCCCCTCTGCTACCTAACCACTCCATCCCTACTGGCCCTTGGGAGTGTGTGTGTGTGGGGGGGGGCTTCATTCTGCCATATCTAGTCCTGTGCTTCTGTCACTTTATGGGCCTGGTGTACACTACTCACAGGACACTCTGCTCTTGACACACCCGAGGGCCTGAGCATGGTTAGAGGGGTGCTGGAGATCATTGGGTACTCCCCCAGAACAGCAGGCTCAGGGTGCCCTTTTGCTAGAGAGGGGATGATTTTGCCCACAGTGAGTAGAATGACAGCAAGGGACGGTGTGGAAGAGAGCTAGAAACACAGTACAGGAGACCAAAGGGAAGAAAAGCTGAGGAAGGCCTGGATTTCTCCATGCCCCCCACCCACCATCCCCCTCCCTAGGCTGGTGGGAGAGGACCTGAGGCTAACTATGGTTCTCCTCTGGTCACATGACCCTCCCCGCGCTCTCTGCCCCCATTTGATTCCCTGGGATTCCTTTGAGTGAGGCTGAAAGCAGTTGGCAGAGACTTGTACAGCAGATGCTTCGGTTTCCCACGCCTGCCTCTGCCTTGTGCAATCCCCCTTCCCGCCCTGCAGCATTGCAGTGATGTCATCATCATCCCAGGCCCTGGGAACTTGCATTGTTAGCTTAGCAAATAGAGAAATCCCCACTCAAGCATTGCAAATGAGGGCAGAGGGGGAGCTGGGGAAGGCACAGGCTGCTGAGGGCTGCGAGGTCTCTCTCCTCTCCCTGGCTCTCTTTGAGTTGTCAGATGAATTCAGCGGTTAACAAAGAAAGAGACTTGAGCTGCTAGCGCAGCTGGTGAGGACGAGAGGCGGGAGGGCCGGAGTGTGGCTGGCAGCTGCCCCTCCCACCCCTCTGAGTGGCACCAATATAATGTGCCACTCCCCATCCCCAAAGTGAAAAGCAACACATGAGTGGGAAGCTCACAATGCCTGCTGGGTTGGCGATGCCCAGAGCTCACTCTGTACCCAGCAGCCAGATTGTTCTACCGTGGCAAGGTCTGGTGACAATGGCGACACCACGCTGTGGTGCCAACGCGCCCTCTGAGAGGCCGTGCTTCTGAGAGGGGCCTTCCCCTTCCCACTGAGCATTGTTATTTATTATAGTTGCATTATCACAGAGCCTAGAGGTCCTGATCAGGATCCGGGGTGGGGGGGAGGGCTTGCGCTGGTGCAGCACAAACATAGACAGACAAGACCTCGCCCAGTGGAAGATGAGACAAAACAGTTGCATATCATGCATGATGGGAAGGAGAACAAGGGAAACCATGTCCCTGTTCTATCCCTCTGTGCCACTTCTGGAAGCACCAGCATGCGCTGCTGCTGGGCTGCCCCTCCAGGAGTGAACGTGCACAGCAAGGTGGTGGCGATGCTCCCCACAGGCAGGCATGTGGGTTGTGGTGTGGCTCCCGCCTTTGGTGGCATGGTGGGAAGTTGTGGCACTGGCAGGGGATGAGGAGAAAGGTGGGACTGGGAGCCAGGACCATTGAGTTATATTGCCAGCTCTTGGAGAGGAGTATTGTCCACTGGTTAGAGCAGGAGACTGGGAACCAGGACCTGTGGGTTCTATTCCTGGCTCTGCCATTGGCTTTCTGTGTGACCTTGAGCATGTCACTTAACCTCTCTGCACCTCGTGTACCATATAGAACCTCTCTGTCTCAAATGGGGTTGTGAGGCATGTCTTACTCATATTCTCCATTAACTTCTTAATGTTTGTAGAGTGCTCTGAGGTTGTAAAGCGCTATAAACATGCTATATGTGAGTCACCCTCATAACACACTTGGACATTCTCATATGAAAAGGAAAAATCTCAGTATTCATTAAAATAGTATTAGTAAGTGGGGCAGAGACACTTTGGGTGGGATCCATGAAGGTACTTAGACCCCTTAGTCTTGTTTTTAGGCACTATGGTGGTCCACAAAACTGCTTGGCTGGCACCTAAACTCACTTGGCACCTACATTTTTTCCTCTGGGCACATGCGCTGCAGCCTCACTCTAGGACTCAGGCTGCTGTTTCCTGCCTAAGCCCCAGAGCAGGGGTACCCAACCTGAGACTGAGAAAGCACCTGAATTTACCAATGTACATTGCCAGAGAGCCACAATAATATGTCAGCAGCCCCCACATCCGCTCCATCCCCCACTCCCAGTGCCTCCTACCCACCAGCAGCCTCGCCAATCAGCGCCTCCCCTGCACCTCCCGATCAGCTGTTTTGTGGCATGCAGGAGACTCTGGGGGGAGGAACGAGGGCACAGCAGGCTCAGGGAAGGGGGCAGGAAGGGGTGGAGTGGGGGCAGGGCCTGTGGCAGAGCCAGGGGTTGAGCAGTGAGCACCCCTCAGCACACTGGAAAGTTGGGGCCTGTAGCTCCAGCCCCAGACTCGGTGCCTATACAAGGAGCCGCATATTAACTTCTGAAGAGCTACAGGTTGGCCACCCCTGCCCCACCGTGATTCACAGAAGGGGAAAGCTAGGTATTCAGCGGCCCAAGTCATGTGCAGGGGCCCAATCCGGTGAATAGCCTCTGAGCATGCATCCTGGATCTGACCCCTCATGTGAAACAGGGAAGGAGTTCCCTTAGCCTCTGGTCAATTTCCTCTGTAGCTGGCAAAGGGATGTGTACAAGGATCAGCTGCATCTCAGCCCACACCACTGTGCTATGGAATATTCTGATGTGGGGGTCCTGCAATCTCTCCTGTTGAAGCTGTTCCACTTTAATTACATGTTTAATTAAACAATTAAATACTTAAATATTAATTGGATCAGCAACACTGTTAGAATGACTTTATAGCCCAGTGGTTCGGGCACTCCCTTAAGTGGTGCCAGATCCCTGTTCAAATCCCTTCTTGCCCCTCAGGAGACAGAGGGACATGACCTGGGAGTCACCCACATACTTGATGAGAACATTATCCACTAGTGAGCTCTTCCCTGCAGCTGTTTAGTTTCAAGTCCTTCAGGGCACTTGGGTGGCTGAGCATCGATCTTCCCCAGCTCGTTGATCACTGGCAGAACGAGGTGCATCCCTGCAGCAGGGACTTAGGTGCCTATCTCTGAGGGAGGGACGGGGCTTAGCACACACCCCTTTCTTCAGCGTCTCCCATTGGCTAGTTTTGGCCACTCCCTGCCTAGTGGGATGGCTTTGTGGATCACAGTCTAAGATGCCCGTGTCTCCCATTCATTGTACAGGGAGCCTTAGCACTTAACTGAGGCTTTGTGGATCTCAGTGTTGCTGTGATTTAAAACTTTGTTGTGACACCAAAAGCCTTTTGTGGATCCTGCCTTCAGCATCTCCACCTTGGGAAAGGGTTCTTCATGTCCCCAATAGAGCCCTGGGGAGGAATTGAACCTGTCCCAGGATGTGCCATCAGTCTGGAGACTTGTTCAGCAAAGAAAGAGAGCCCTGATATAATGGGGCAGATGCAAAAGTGGGTGGTTCCATTTATAATGGAGTCAGTGGAAAGACAGACTTGAGAGCAGAGACCTGGAAAGTGAAAATAAGGGAGCAGAATAAATATACGATCCCTGCCCAGTTGCCAAGCAGGTCAACAAGCAGAAAAATGCCCTTGCTTGTTAGGAGAGTTGTATTCATAGAACCCCATTTCTTCCTCCTTCTAGACCCTGCCTCCTCCCAGCATTCCCACTGAACTCCATTTAGCAGCTTCTAGGCATGCTCAGTTTCCCCATGTTCTGCCCTCTCCTGAGGTCCAAGGAGCAGCTAGACTCCCACTGTAGTGACTTCAATGCACTTTTTAGAGTGCAGTGAAGCAGTTTAGGAGTGGGAGAGAGAAACAAGGAAGGAAGGACAAGCCAGGAAGCAGATCCCAAACGAAGTCCATCCCCCAGCCAACAAGGATCCAAAAGGTATTTCCTCCCTGAGATAAGCTACAGATGGTCACAGGAAAATGGTGATGGTGTTCTTTGGTGTATCTGAATGGTACAGAGATAAGGCTGCATGGGACCCTGGCTGAGCAATCTGTATTTGGGGAGAGCCCACAGTTAAGTAACTGGACAAGGACAAGGTATTATGTTCTCTGAGAAGTCTCTGATTATGCATGTGGGTTAGGCTGGTACTATGGAAAACATAAGCTTCAAGGAAAGAACTGGGATGCAGAAGGGCCTGATATAGCAAAGTTCCTATTTGCTTTAGCAGGAGGTTTTGCCTCGGTAAGCATCTCCAGCTCAGATGACCCCCCCCACCCCATATTCTCAACTCAGTTTGAACCTGGGCCTGAATTTTGAAAATCTATCTTTGTAGCAGCTAGAGCCAAAATCCTGGCTCCAAACATCCTCAAACTTGAGGGTGTTCAAAATCTGTATGTTGTAGCTTCTACGACTGACTCCAGACACAGTAGCCTGGAATCCTGAGAAGACCATGGTGTCTTAAGATGTCCTGGAGTTTAGGCCTAGGCCTTTCTTCCTCTGCATTTTCTCAATCATTTTCTCATGTGGGTACCTGTGCTGTTGCTCTATTACTCAGCAAGGGCTGTAATTCAGAAATATGAACTGCCCTTCTGCTTCATGGGATGAAAGGGATGTGACAGCAAATCTGCAGTCTAATGGTGGGAGAGGAGAACACTGTGGCTTGTGGTTTGTCTGCTCATATCCGTGCACAAGGAGGGGAGTTGGAAAAGGAAAAGTAGTGGCTGCAATTTTCTTTCATAATGAAGAACTTTTGCCAATCTGTTTGAAGAACAAGAAGAAATCTTAATAAATAGATGCAGGCAAGGAAAGTGTAGATCTTTTTTTCTGTTTCACAGACTCTTTGAAGGAGGATCTAGAAAGGAGGAATCTATGGGTCTAACTCCCCCCTGGGATGGAGACACATTAGCTTTCAGACAGCAGAAAAGGTTATTTAATTGTCTGTCTCTTTAAAAGAGCCCTGGCATATGCCTTTGCATGTGTCTGTATCCTGTATAAGTCATAAATAAACAGTTCCTTTCTCTCGCTAATATCATTCTGGGGTGTATTAACAGGAGTGTCGTACGTAAGACACGGGAGGGAATTGTCCCGCTCTACTCAGCACAGTGAGGCCTCAACAGTGAGGCCCCAGCTGTCCAAGTCTGGGTGCCATACTTTAGGAAAGATGTGGACAAATTGAAGAGAGTCCAGAGAATGGGAACAAAAATGACAAAAAGGTTTGGAAAACCTGACCTGTGGCGAAAGGTAAAACAAACTGGGCATGTTTAGTCTGGAGAAAAGAAGCCTGGCGGGTGGGGAGAAACCTGATAAGTCTTCAGGTATGTTAAGGGCTGTTATAAAGAGTATGGTGATCAATTGTTTTCCATGTCAGCTGGAAACAAGACATGACATAATGGGCTTAATCTGCAGCAGGGGAGATTTTGATTAGATATTAGGGAAAACTTTTCATCTGTAAGGATAGTTATGGACTAGAATAGGCTTCCAAGGAAGGTTGTGGAATCCCCATCACTGGAGGTTTGTCAAACACCTGTCAGGGATGGTCTAGGTTTACTTGGTCCTGCCTCAGCACCGGGAGCTAAACTCGATGATTTCTTGAGGTTCTTTGCAGCCCTGCATTTCTATAAGGCTTACCTATATCAGAGGTGTCCAAAGCAGACCTCTGTGGAGAATGAAAGTTCTATTTTGCAATGGAGTTTGAGATTTTTCAAGTTTGGCTTTATTCCTAATCAAAACACCCCCCCAGAATTTCAAAATTCTCTGCAAAAGGAAAAACTCTGGGGAAAGAAAACATTTGGATTTGAGCTACAAGGTTTGTTTTTGTTGTGACTTTTATTTTGTATTATATTACAACAGTACATTAGAATGCAAAATTTGTAAAAACTTGAAGTGAAAAGTCACTTCAAAATGAAAAATCAAAATATTTTGTTGCAAAAACGTCAAAACATCCTGTCAGAACTCTTCTGCACCCAGCCCCGGTTTTCTTCCAAAACACAATTCTGGTGAAATTGACCGTATATCATGAAGCATTTTGACGGAACCGCATTTTCTGATGGACTAGAGTTCTGTTGAAGTTTTTCTGACCAGCACTAGTGCAAACTATGGTCTGAGAGTGATATGGGCCCCACTCAGCTCTCCAATGCTGCCTACGCTGAATGCTGGGCACTGCAGATCTTCTGATCCTAAGTGTCCTGTGCTTGGATCAAGGCATAGCTCTGTATGTTGGGTTCTGTAGTAGCCATGGCCTGCAGTGCCACATGCAAGGAGCAACAATGTGCCCCATTTTGTACAAACTAGATGTTGCCCTCAGGCTCCAGGCCTGTTCTGAACTGTGGTGTCTTCAGGAGGAAGTTATCTTGGTGCCAAATATCTGAGGGGGGGAATACTATTTGGACTGGAGAGGAGACGGAAAACAAGCAACGAACTAAGGTGTGTGAGGAACAGCAAGTCTTGGGGTCTTTGCTTTTGTGACGCTGGCAGACCTGGTACCAGTTCATGTCACAATCCCCATTTCTCAACTGAACACTGACAAACACATGGCTGGAATCAGGCTGGTTCAGCTGTGAGCTAGTATTGTTAAAATAAGTATTGCAGTTTTAAGAGGGTCTTTAGTGTTTAAACTTTATTGAATGCTTGTGAGTTGCTGCCTGCATTAATCTCACTTGTAGCATCTGTATCTCATATTGTAAGGTAATATTTAAGCATTTGTATTGTAAGCCTCGGTGACTCTCAAAATCATAAGACAGGAGAAAAACAATAACTAGTGTAAAGTGCTGATCTCCCACAGAATGTTACGTTCTGGCCATCAAGGAAGGTCCATTGATCAGACAGACTATTGTGGAATATTAAAGAGGACAAAAGGCTCCATTTCTCTGCTCTTTCATGCAAGTGGATAGAACTGGCTCATCACGTCTGTCAGTTTGAATGGCGATTGCATATTACATTGGTCTGGGAATATGTGCACCTACGAGTTGCACTGGGAAAGCCAGTGATGGAACAAATGAGGGCAGCGAGGTGCAGTATCAGATTTGACTGGGGAGGACCAAATCCAGCATAAGGTGCCTGATGCCAGCTCAATGCACAGACAGGGAGAATGATGGCATCTCAGAGCTTCTCTGTTTGTGGTACCTGCCACTGAAGTACACATAGCACTTCTATTTCTGAAAGTCACAAGCTGAGTTTATTCTTTTTGAATGGACAAAAACTGTTGTAAATACAAAAAACTTGGTTACTCGAAATCTGCACTGATCAGAAGAGCCCTGGGAAACACACAGGTTGTGGCTGGCAGGGAGACATGCAAACACAGTCTGATATCAATTTGCCAGAGTTCCAGGTGCAAGAGAACCCAAAATGCAAGGCAAAACAGATCTCTCTGCAGAGCCTCCCTGAAATTTTGCATGTAAACTATGGGGAATGATGAGTTTTGCAAGGTTTTAGAGGGTGGGAGAAATCAACCACTGGCTCACTGTAAAGGAGCTTGAATCTTTTGACAGACTGGGCTGAGTCTGACCCAAATCCAGGTGTGTTAAGTGGCCGAGGGTTTTGTCTGTTGTTTTTAGTGCCCCCCCCCTCAGTTGTACTAGGTGCTTTCAGTACAGATAAGAACCCAAGATCCCTGTCCCAAACAGCTTGCAAGATGATGCAATAACATGATACAGGCTGGTGCATTGCATGATGGACAAAAATCCCATTTTGAGATAAATGGAGAGGATAAAAGTAGAAGATATAGCAGGCATCATGGCAGAAGTAGGCCTTCAAGGAGGAGTTAAAATGCTGCAGGCATTTTGCATCACTCTGTGTATCAGCGGTGGGTTGGTGCACTTCTTTCATGGGAACACATGTTCCTGCTTCATTTGGGGGATTGGGGGTCCAGAAGGGATTGAGATTGGGGGTCCAGAAGGGATGAAGGATTCTAGTTTCTGGGAGGTTCCTGCCTCCTGCTAGCCTGCATAGTCAAGGGGAAGGAGACATAGAGTTACTTGGGGTCTTCACTGCTTTAACTGAGATCAGATCCTGGCCCAAGCTGTTCAAAGAGGGAAGAAACGTGTGTTCTTCCTTTCTGGCTTCCAAGCAAACAAGCTGTGAGCCTGGTGCCTGCGACTGGCTGTGAATTGGCTGTGGAAATGACATATTTGTTTCAGGAAATATTGCTATGGCTGACATTACTGGGCCAATTTGAACAGTGAGGTAAATTGTATTGTAAGCAATAAAGCTGTGAAACTTGCATCACTTTGGCACTTTGTGAATGTGTAAAATGAGTAACTTACACCATTTGATGTTCTGTAGGGACCAAATTCATCTCCTAGTGTAACAGGTATAACTCCCATTGAAGTTAGTGGGCCTGAACTTATACTGCTATAAATCAAGATTAACTCTATTGAAGTCAACAGCATTACATTCCTTTCACACTAGTGTATGTCTGAGGATAGAGGGTCAATGGATCAAATTCTGTATAAATCTGCAGACTGGACTCTATTCATTTACTCCAGATTTTTATTGGGGTGAGTGAGAGCAGGATTGGGCCCATTGGGAGTTTCACCGGCTCACGCTAGGCAGTTTGGCTCTTTGGGTCTGTTTTGTTTTCCACTCTCACAGGTCGAACCATCCTTAAGTGTGCGTTTCACATGGGTAAGTTACTCCATGAGAAGTACAATAGACCTAGAAGGCACACAGAAGGTCAACAGCAGTTAGCATCTAGAGGAAGTCCAGTGGCCGTCCACAGAAACTTCAGCAGGGACTTCAGTCGTGCACTTGATCAGTCAGTATTGTGATCATGTGGGAAAGCCTAAGAGCTTACAAACTGGTTGTAGTCTGGTGGAAGGGCACAGGGATTGAGGAGCACTTAGAAAAACCCCACCACATGTCAATTTCATGTTCCACAACTTTTTGTGGGACTAGAACAGAGTAGAGGCAAGTAGATCTCCTTATAGACTTCTATTGACCACTGATTACGGGACCCTTGCAGGAAGTGTAGTTTAGAGCAGCCCAATGGTGGTTTTAACTTGGAGCTACCTTTCCCTCCTTCCCTCTCCTCCGCTGTGCCAAGCCCAGGTGTTAAAAGTGCTGTACAGGAATCAACTAACCCTCTCACTCCTCCTCTGAGAGTGGTCCATGTTGTTAGCCACATTATATTGATGGGTAAGCTGAGTATTGAGGGGGAAGGCCAAATACTGCAGCCAGTTACACTAATACAAATCCAAAGTCACTCCAATGAAGCCAATGTAGCTATTCAAGACCTACACCCTCGTAACAAGGGAGAATTTAGTCCTAAGTGACTTGCCCAAGGCCATGTAGTAAGTCAGTGATGGAGCCAAGTGATCTGGCTCTCGACCGTCTGGCTCTAAAGCCATCATGATCCTCCCTCTGTTACTGTACAGATGGAAGGTGCTATATAAGAGCGCAGAATGGTGATGATTCCTATTGCATGCCCTGCCTTGGGGGTGTGTACAGGACAGGAGCTTATGAGAGGAAAAAACAGATAAAATAGAAGCTTGCAAAGCCCATGTTTTGAGGTAGCATCTGAGAAGGAAATTCCTGTCTGCCCTCCCACTAGCACCCCAAGTTCAATGTCAAGGATGCAGCCTCATCTTGCTACCAGCCCTGAGAATCCAAATCTGGTGACTGCTTTGCAGCTGTTACCAGATCACAAGCTCATCAAGCCCCCTCCCCCCCACTCCCAGCCCCTCGAGAAATCAAGGCTGGTGACTGACAGTGTTGGCTTGGCCTGTGATTCTGCTGTGTTTCTGCTCAGCTGTGTGAGGCTGTCATCTCGCTCTGCTATCATCTTGGCCTGGCTTCTGAGCAAAATCCATAGCTGATTACTGTGATAAATTAGCACATTCAAATCTGGACACTCTTTTTAAGACAGCCTGTTCATTGGCTCTATTTTTAAACTTGTATAAGCAGGTTTCTCCTAAACCAAGCAGACAGCTATGGGTCCTTTTCTAAACGATTGCCCCATGCCAGCCAATCAGGATGGAGCCTGCATCTGCTCCGCAGCCGTTAATCAGCAAATGAGCAGAAATGCTCTGGCTGGAGGGGTGTTAGAGCTGATCTGAGGGGGATTCATTGTGTGTTTTACACTTAGCTGCATAAATTAGTCATTGTAGACATCGTTCCCTTTTAATTCTGGGCTGCTGCTCTTGCACCGTTTCTATCCACAAGGCCCTGCTCCGAGGTTCTAGCCTGGTGAGAGGGGTGAGTGAACCAGAAGCCTTAAGTTAATAATTACCGCTAGCTATTTTAGGGGGAAGAGAAAAATCCTATTATGAAAAAAGTGTAAATAAATAAAAGGTAGGCAGGGCCTGGGGGTAGCAAAGCTGGGTAAGTTCAGGGTTGAGGTCTATTCACCTAGGTCATGGACTATTTGGTAATAAATATATCGTCGTACCAGCCACTGACCAGCAAAGCTGCTTTGGTGGCGTGGTGACAAGAACAGTCGCCATGCTGAAATAAATATATAGATTCCTATGAGGGTTGTTTGGCTCCGTGCTCCTTAAAACACATTTCCACAGATACATTAAAAATAAATAAATAAAAATAACCCAGCTTCCCAGCCTGGCTTGTTTCTCTGCTCCTCGCAATATGGAACATGACGGGATTTTCAGTGCTATTTCTGTACGTTGTGTCATAGCCTATATTTAAAATAGCATTTAAATCTGCCAAATGGTGCAGCGTTAAACGGCTGTCAGACTGAATTTCTCCTCCCACATACAGTCTATTTCAACTATGGCTTAGAGACAGCTAATTGAGAGTAGGGGGGCATGCAAGCAGTCTACAGGTATCCAGAGAGTGTTAACAGCACAGCGGATGTCACAAGGAAGCGTAAAACTAGGGATGAAATGAACAAAGGGAAAATTTAGGGGGGGAATAGCTACCCTCTTTCTCGGGAGAAATGAGAGAGTTGGATGAAATGAAACTTTTGGTGGGTTCAGGGGCTGCATGGTGGCCCACTGAAATTGGGATGACTATCGCACCAAGAAAATAGGACAAATTCTGTTCTCCCAAAAAGCTGTCTGAACATGGCTTCGTTTCCACTTCTTCTCTGGTGGCTTTGCCAAAATGTGACTTTAGCCTCATTCCCTCATGGTTGATTTCTGAAGATCAGAGATTGTTCTATAGTTCCTGCATGAATCAGAGCAAGAGAATTTCAACTAAGAAGCTGTTCTGCACTCTGTGACGCTAACCAGATGCTTTCCTGTTGGGAAGGCGGGGATTTGCTGAATTTCTTCCCCTGGCCTGCAAAGTCATTGAGGCAAATGCTGCACTGGGTTATTTATTGTATTACTGTTAATAACAATTGAAGGGCCAGATTCTTCTTTGTTACATTGGTGTAAATCTGCAGTAATTGCTGTGTGGTCAGTGGCTTTGCTCTGGATTTACACTGGTGTCTCTGAGAGCAAAACTTCTCCTGAGCTTACACTGGGAGGGTACAGACTATTCTGAGTAGTTGGGGTGTGAGTGTGTTTCCGTGGCCCTGAGTAGTAAAAGCAGATTTTGTCACAGCAAGTTTGGCTGTTTGGTTTTCTCCTGCTCAGCGACAATGGTGTGCTTCTGGCTAGCAGCCCCACTTGTGTTATTGGCATTGGTTTGCATTACTTGGAATGGAGGCATTAATGAGTGGGACAGGATGATTTGAGATAGTTTAAGGGAAAACGCTGGAGAGGCTTGGACCTCTGTATGCATTGCTCTCTCTCTCTCTTTTCCCCTTTCCAAATCTCATTCCCCTATGGCCAGTCCCTCTTTCCAGCCTGGAGAAGCCAAGCTCAGCTGGATCTGCACTGCCAACCTGTAGGAAAACAGAAATGGCTAAACACGTGCTGTTTGTCAGAGGGAAGGATCCCAGGAGCTAGTCGATAATGTACCTTGCAACGAGACTTCACTTTCAAAATATGAATAATCTCCCAAAATAAAACTAATCCTCCTGCATAAATACAGATGGGTACAATGTGATTCAGACTCCATTACACTGAGAACATTGTACAATAATCAATCCCAAATGGCGTGAGCTGCAGGGGGAATGGAGGATTCCCCTACCTAGGCAGGGCCTGAGAACGGTTTCCCAACACCTGAATTTTAATCCCTCTGCTTGGATCCTGATCAATCAGCCCTGCCGGGGTGACTCCTATCTCCATCTCAAAGATATTTCTGGATGCTCATTTGTTTATAGATCTTTAGAACACACCAGTCTCTGCCAAATTAGTGTTTATATTGCAATAATGCATAGAGGCCTCAATCAGGTTAGGCTCCATCATGCTAGGTGCTATACAAACATATGGCCTATGTCTATCCTAGCCCCCAGAGGGATTTTTTTCTGGTGAAATGTTCTAGGGTGTCCCCATACAAAGACCTCATCTTTCCTGATCCCTGTGCAGATTCCTTCTTCTGAATGTTGATATTTAACAGTCTTTCTGGGTTGGTAGAGTTAACTCGCTTTCTGGCAATTCACATCTCTGCTTCGATGCTGTTCACATCTCTGCTATGCATCTGATGAAGTGAGCTGTAGCCCACAAAAGCTTATGCTTTAATAACTTTGTTAGTCTCTAAGGTGCCACAAGTACTCCTGTTCTTTTGGCAGATACAGACTAACACGGCTGCTCCTCTGAAACCTGTCATCTCTGCTTCGATTTCAGACAGCCGCCAGCAAGAGCTTTAAAAATGCCCTTCTGCTTTCATCCTGTTGAGAATCAGTGAACTGGTAGTGCAGAGGGAAGGACCGTTGCTCAGTGATGGGGAGGGAGTTTCTTCTTTTAGCCAGGGGATTTGTGGTGGCTTGAAGCTGAGCAGGACAGTGCCTCTTTCTCAGGCTGCAGCCCTCCCCTCCATCCCCTCCCTGTTCACGGCTACAGCAGAGACGCTGAGTTCTCTCTTCCAGAGCTGACCATGTGCCAAACCCCCATGGTCTCACTCATGTGGGGGGAGACTTGCATTCCTTTCTTGCCACAAATGAAAGTCTAGAAAGACCATGGCTATCTCTTGGTGACAACCGCTGAGTGGGAAGCAGAAAGATTCACTCCCCACTGCCTGCTTGCATGTGGGTCCTGGCTGCTTGGTGGGAAGGGGTGAGGGATGCTGTGTGTGTTTATAAAAACGGTCTCTTTATTAGCCGAAACCTGAGTCTCTCCTAGCAACAAGATTATTGGCCATTTAGTTCTCTGGCCCCAGTGTTTTTCTCTTCCCTTCCCCTTCCTGTTGGGGCGATAGCATCAGCCAAAGAAGACCCTGTAGCTAGGATGTTTCTATGGAAAATTCCATAGTTGTCAGTTCTAGGGCTCTGGAACTTGGGCTTTACCTGCAGTATAATTATCGGGATATTTACAGCCCTGGTCCGTAACACTACTGTCTAAAGATAGGTATGGCTGCATCATAGCAGTGTATTCGCACTGCTGGGGAGTCTATGCTCTTTTCCAGAATCCCACCTACCTCCCATGACTTTTAATGCATGGGGAGAATAACTCCCTCCCCCCAGCCCTCCATGGTGGTTAAAAACTCTGCTTGGGGCATGTTTAATTTATTTGCTTGATTTGTTAAAGGGTTTTTTTTTTATCCAACCTGAATTCCATCTGTTGCTGATTCTCTCTTCCCTCTCTTTAAAGTCCATCTGGAATGCCTCCCAATACCCTGTGATTTTTATGAACAAAGAGAACTTCGTGTTCTTGGCAAACAGCACCATCTTGCTATCCATTTCCTCCACCAAACAATTAGTAAATGTATTATATAGCAATGGGCCCGATATAGACCCCCTAGGCTGGTCCAGGATTAACCTCCCTCCACTCTGAGGAATGGCCATTTCTCCGCTGTTCATTGTTTCCCGTTACTTAACCAGGTTTAAATCCATAAAAAGACTTTGCCCCTTATCGCAGAGTTATTTAGTCTCCTTAATAGCTCTCTTATAAGAGACTCACTGAAAGCTTTATAAAAACCCAGTAAATGATGTTTTCTGGATCACCTTTCTCTACTGTTCGAGTAACTTAACCAGGGAGCCCTACTAAGTTAGAAAGACAATTTTTTCCTTTACAGGATCTGTGTTGGATTGACCCAGTCAGATTAGCTTTATTCAAGTGCTGAGATTTTAGCCTTAAGTCAGTTCTCATGGCCAAATCCTTGGCTGATTTAAGTCAGCATAACTTCACTGAAGTTAATAGTGCTAGATCTACTCAAACCAGTGGAGAGTCTGATCCTCAGCCCACTTCTTCTCTACATGACCTGGTCACCCTGAATCTTCATGCTTGTTCCAAGCCATTACACCTCCCACTTATGCCCAAACTCTGTGTAATGCCATGCAGCCTGCTTAGCAAAACTCTCTTGGATTCAGTCACAGCGCAGCCACCAAGAGGTGTTAACCAGAAACTCAAACCTACGTTGTACCAAATTTCCTTTTGCCTTCAGAGCTCTATAAAACTGTACCATGTGTCCTTTGCAAACTGGTATTTGTATGGCCTTATGGATGCTCTTCTGGATGCCCTTGAATTCCACTGAGCAGTGCTCTGCTGAAGTGCCGCAGTAGCTGTGACCTTTTAGCACTAGAAGTTAAAAGCCAATAGGCAACCATCACACCAGTCTATAAGATTTGCCCTTGTAACATATGGAAACCAAACCAGCTGTGGCAGGACTCAAACCTGCCATCTTCTGAGCTGCCATCAAACACCTTCGCCCTTAGGCCACACAGCTGTTCTGCTTTCAGGTGCTTTATGAAGATTACGAATGTTTCGGCATTAATTTTCAATCCCAAGCAAATACTTGTGCCTGTCCTCGATTGGTGCCAACACCTCTGTGCACTGAAACTATTTGTGTGTGTGTGTGTGTGCGCGCGCGCACAAGAGCTAGAATTTCTACCCAGACATTCTAACATCTGTGTGCACTGTGTGAACTCTGCAGGTGTTTGTGTCTGCAAAGCATGGCGGCATGTATGCAAATATGCGGCTCTGCATGCACTCATGGATCCCTGGTAGAGTCGCTGCTGCAAATTTGGCTGTTTATGTCTGTTGCTGTCAGTTCCCTAAGGGAAGGTCCCCCTGTATCAATGAAACACTCCTGCAGGAAAGACTTGGCAAAGACATAGCAATTGCTGTAGTGGATCAGACTCCTGGTGCAGCTGGTCCAGTATCCTGTCTAGGAGAATGGCCAACACCAGGTGCTCAGAGGAGACAGCAGGAAACCCCACAGTAGTCAGATGTGGGAATAATCTGATCCTGAGAAAATGTCCCCCAAATCCCTAATAGTTAGAGACTGGCTTAAGCAATGAAAGCATGAGGCTTTTTATCTCCCTTCCAAAACTTATTTAGCATCTACTATTCTAACTCTAAAAAAGAAAAGGAGTACTTGTGGCTCCTTAGGGGACACCATCATAGGGCCTAATCACATCAGCCATGCTATCAGAGGCTCATTCACCTGCACATCTACCAATGTGATACATGCCATCATGTGCCAGCAATGCCCCTCTGCCATGTACATTGGTCAAACCGGACAGTCTCTACATAAAAGAATAAATGAACACAAATCAGATGTCAAGAATTATAACATTCAAAAATCAGTCGGAGAACACTTCAATCTCTCTGGTCACTGGATTACAGACCTAAAAGTCGCAATTCTTCAACAAAAAAACTTCAAAAACAGACTCCAACGATAGACTGCTGAATTGGAATTAATTTGCAAACTGGATACAATTAACTTAGGCTTGAATAGAGACTGGAAGTGAATGGGTCATTACACAAAGTAAAACTATTTCTCCATGTTTATTTCCCCCCCACTACTGTTCCTCACACATTCTTGTCAACTGCTGGAAATGGCCCACCTTGATTATCACTACAAAAGGTTTTTTTTTTCTCCTGCTAGTAATAGGTCACCTTATCTGATCACTCTCCTTACAGTGTGTATGGTAACACCCATTGTTTCATGTTCTCTATGTATATAAATCTCCCCACTGTATTTTCCACTGAATGCATCCAGTGAAGTGAGCTGTAGCTCACAAAAGCTTGTGCTCAAATAAATTTGTTAGTCTCTAAGGTGCCACAAGTACTCCTTTTTCTTTTTGTGGATACAGATTAACACAGCTGCTACTCTGAAACCTATTCTAACTCTGGGTATTCTTGTAATCCGTGTTAAATATCCAGTCCCTCTTTGAATCTTGCTAAATTCTTAGAGAGAAACCTGTGTAATTCCTTCAGTGCCAGTTCTGCTATGTCCTTATTATCTGGCCATCTTACATAGATGTCTCTGGCCCCTTCAGAATAGTCTGTGAATTCTCCTCTGAGTGCTCCTCTCCCTTTTCAATGTGTTTGTCTTCAGAAAGCTACTCCTGGGTACATACAGATTTTCTCTGATATTGAGTCGTTGAGATCCTCCTCTTGCTATTGTTTGGGCTGCTTCTGCTTCTCCTTTCTGATAATATCCCTGTTATGAGGAGATGATCCGCTCTGTGCACACAATTCTAGGTGTGGCCCAGGGCTGTTTCCTCTGAACTGGCTCCCGGGCTGCGCTGATCAGACTGCCCTCGCTCTGCCCAACTTGCCTGAAAGTGTTTGTTTGGTTTTCTCTGTGTGTTCTGGGGTTCAGTCCTCCTAACTGCACTCGGTGTTCTCTCCACAGCGGAACCCAAATTCCTCCTCTTCTGCTCAGGGGCCATATGCCACAAAACACTGAAGATATTTCCCATTCTCTTTGGTTCCGAGTATTATTTCTTTCTCTCTCTCTCCTCACTGACTCATGTAGTTCATCTGTCTGTCCCCTGCTCTGCCTCTGTCCGGATAATACAGAATTGCATCTCCTATTCCATTTCTGTGTCATAAATAAACTTCATGATTGAGCCAATGAATTTCTGCTTTTTCTAGGTCACTGGTATAGAAAGTGGACAACATTTGTCCTAACTCTGATCTCTGTGGCAGTGTCCCAGCTTCCTCCCTCCATCCCCCCCAGCTTTCATTCTCCAGTTACCTCTGCCTTGGTGCTAATAGCAGCGGTAAATAATTATATTATGGTGGAACCCAAAAACCCCAAATGGGGTTGGTGCCCCATTGTACTGGATGCAAAATACTGTAAACAGGGACAGTCCCTGCCCAGGGCGGCTTACAATCCAAAGCCTAGAATCACCAGTCTCTCTCACTTCAGGTACAATAGTTCTTCCCCTGTCCCCTAGTTGTGAGTCCTGTTCCTTGCCTGGTGTTTATATCAAAAACTTCAACTAAACTTCAGGTAGAAGTTTTCTCCAGCAGCACCCCCTTGACACCCTTATATAACTCTCGGGGGCGGGGAGAGGGCCTCCTCTGTTCTGACTAGTACTTCCTGTACCTTCCCCTCTGCTGATGTCATGCTTACATGTCTGGAGGGCTCCTAAATCTCCTCTATGGCCCATATGTCTGATTGTGTCATTAAGTGCTCTCAGCCCATTGGTGCCTCCCTTTCACTCGATTTACTGATGGCTCTTTGTTTTTCTGTCTCATCTGTCAGAATTCTAGGGCAGATCCCACCTGGGCCTGCAGCAGCTCTGATTTCCTGGTCCAGGGCAATCCCAATTTCCTTTGTCCTCTCCGGGGAAATGTGTGCCTGGGTTTGATATCTCTTCCCTGCCCTCCTTTGCAAATACTAACTGAGGAAGGAATGTATTGAATTTTTAGCAGCGTGCTCCTTGTGTCAATAATTCCTCCTTTTGCCTTCTCAAAGGCAGCACCGCTATCTGCTTTGCTCATCTCCTGTTCCTTATTTATTGTTATACAGTTTTCCTTTCATTCTCATCTCTTTTCTCTTTTATCATTCCCTTTCCTACTTCTCTCCTGTACCTGAAATTTTTCATCTCTCAGAAGCTGCTTTCTTCTCTGCAGTTACTTTCTGGATGTTAGCCTCTTGCTAGCTTGTGGTGTTACTGCATAGTACAACTCTCACTGAAGAGACTTCATTTTATTCTTGAACCCTTTCCATTTTTCCTTTCAATTCTTTTCCCATCCATTGTTTTAATCAACTCCATTTTCACCCAGCTTTTCGTGTCCTCTTCCAAAAATCTCCTCTCCCGTCAACTGAAATCCAGATTTGCCCCACTTGGTTTTACAGAGGTTCCATTTACAAATATTAGTCTCTCGTGGTCATCATTACTGTACTAGCAGCTCCCCAGTTCTGTCTCCCCAGTTTCTGTGCCATCTGCAATTCTCTAGCTCAGTCCTAGATTGTTCTTGTTCTAACTCCCTCCCGCCATACGATCTTTAGACTCTCCTCCTGCCATGAGCTGCTTTCTCCCTGGCATTGTTAGGGTTGCTGAAATGGCTTTTCTTCAGGCTCTAGGCTCCAGGTTTCTTCTGAATTTCTCAGATTCAGCTGCAGGCCAGGCTTACGTCTACTTATGTCTGTGCTTCCAATGTGGACTCGGGGCTTATCTCCACTTACCAGGAGATCGATGTGCAGCGATTAATCCACCAGGGGTCAATTTACCGGGTCTAGTGAAGACCCGCTAAATCGACTGCCGATCGCTCTCCCGTTGACTCCGGTACTCCACCGGCACGAGAAGCATAAGGTAAGTTGATGGGAGAGTTTCTCCCGTCAACTCAGCACAGTGTAGACACCACAATAAGTCAACCTAAGCTACGTCAACTCCAGCTATGTTATGCATGTAGCTGGAGTTGAGTAGCTTCGGTCAATTTAGCCCCGTAGTGTAGACCTGCCCCCAAATTACTGACTTCTGTTGTCTTCAACCCTAGCACCTGGGGGACAGTAAACCAGACGTGTCTGTCAAGCTGTCTCAGGTGACTCAAGAGTGTGAGTACCAACCTCAGAGCAGACTGTTCAGAAGCAGGGCACAAACCGCAAATTGGTTGTGAGTTATATGCTTAGATTTCACCAACCAATTATCAAGTGTAAACTCCTCAGGCACTATAACAGCCTTAACATGGAGTCACAGACAGACCCTTTGGGTACTCTGTTCTATCTTGCCACCCAGGTAAGCCTGCCTTTATGATAGATGATTCCTTACACCAAAAATCACAACAGTATTCAGGTTACTCGTAGTCCCAAAGGACCATTCACTTACCCCAGGTCAATTGTACCTTAGATCTCACACCAAACACAACACTTGTAGCCATTCCTATAGTAAACGATCTAAAGAGTTATTAAGTAGGAAAAGGAAATGGGAGTTATTTACAGGGTTAAAGCAGGTAAACATATATATACACACAAATGAGTTCCAATCTTAAGTTTCAAAAAGTAATAGAAGCTTCTGTGATAAGCAAGCTCTATATGTCCTTTAGGGCTAACCCAGGGGGATCTTTTGGTTATGCTTAGTAATCTTTGCCCCTCAGACTCCAAGCAGCATAAAACTACAGTTCCTCCTTGTCAAGGGTTTTTATTCCTTTCCCCCCGCCCCCTTCGCTTCGAGTTGCAAACTCAGCTAATGGGAGAAATTCACTTGCACCTTTCCTCTTCCTGAGGTGGGGGGCTGGAAAGCAAGCAAGCAACAAACCCTTTTGTCCTCTGATGTTCCGCAATAGTTCGTCTGCTGTTGATGGGCCTTTTTTGTCAGGCAGCACATAACACCTGATGGAGACTAGTATTTTACACTAGATAATGCTTCGCTCCTGTCTGGTGATTTCTACAGTCACAGAGGCTTGCAATGCAAGCACTCAAATATTACCTGGAGACAGATGTTATAAGTGAGATTAATGCAAGCAGCAATTTACAAGCATTCCATGAAGTCTATACCCTAAGGGCATATTTTTTTATCATTCTAATCCCAGTTTTAACAGTAAGCCAGGCTGATTCCAGCTCTGTGTTTGTCAGTATCCAAGTGAGGCATGGGGACCTTGGTATAGGCTGGCACCTGGTTTGCCAGCATCACAGTGTCTCGGACATGTGACTGCACACCAGACTCTAACACTTCCGCCTAGCGTGTCCCCCCACTCTCATGGGAGTAATTCTCTTTCCCTGGCTAGGGTGAGGGGTGTGCTACAGGGCTTCTCAGTGCAGGCTCCCCATGCTACATGCTTGTCCCACATCCTCGCAGACAGTCTGGCTGCTAGGTTTGCCTTCTCTCTTAGATGGCTGCATTTACAACAGCTTCTGTTGGCTGCTCCCTCTTCCATCCCATGCACTGGGGTAGTGGTCATCTCTCTAAAAGTGTCCAGTCTTTTACATGCTCTGCCTGGCACCTCTGAAGGTCAGCACTGTGCTTAGTGTGGCGCTTGACCCACCATCGGCACCTATGGCAGGTGCCACTGGGTGTCTGTCTTTAGGTAGTATCCGATCCTGGACTAGTTCCCTATTCCAGGGTTCCCCTCCACATTACAGGTCTTGTCCCTCTAGCATGTGGCTCCTTAGAAACTGGAAAGAACAGAGCTGAAAGGGAAGAAAAGAGAATGGATAAGAGTCACTGTAATGTCTCCTGTAACTTGCCTCAGATAGTCCACGTCGGATGCCGATGCCACCAGTACGTGCTCCCCTTTGGGGATCTCAGCATACACACCCACCACCAACAGAAAGGCAAACGGTGACTAACCTGGTGCACAATCCATACCACCACTGAAGTTCAACATTCTGGCCCAGCCCTTGGTGTGAGTCCCAAAACCAGCACAGATGGAGAGCTGCTGGTTCTAAAGTCTGATTCCTTGGCTTGACTCTGGGCCCTAAAAAGCCATTGTCCTTGGCCCTGTCTCCATTAGTTCGACTCTATCATCCTGCAAGGGGCGGAGTGCCACCTCCTCTCATTGGAGTGGGATGATCACCGAGGTTCAATCCTGGATACCTGGGCCCTGCAGCCAGGATTATTCTGATGTCGCACTCAAGCATTTCTAAGAATGAATTCTAAGTGCCTGAATTGCTATCAGACTGAGCCAGGGAGCCCTTCTCTACTGGCTCCCTCTCTATGATAAAAGCCCCATTTTCTGTTGCCTCTAGAAGATCATCGCATGGAGGGCTTGTGGTCTGTTAGAACTGAGCTGCAGCAACATGAAAGGAAAGCTCTGGCATGCCTGTTTGTGAGGAGCATGCCACACCCTGTTCATTTTGTGTGTGTGTCTGGGGGGGGGGTGTTGTGTTTATTTATCCGTTGCATTAAGGAGAGGTTCTGAAAAGGGATACAGCAAGCTCTGCATTTTGCATCACAAGCCTGATCAGCAGGCACATTAAAATTCCAAGACAGCTCCTGACAAAGTCTCTCTGTGCTGTGAAAGGTGGCTTGGAAATGCTGGGGAGCTGTGACAGGCAGACGCACAGGCAGACAAAGAACTCACTGTGTCAGTCTCTGTCTGCTCCAGGAGGAGAAAAAACACATGCTCCCCCACACCGATGCACATCTCACTAATCATCATGCACACACACGCAGGCCTTTGCACGCGTGCACCCGCACAACATCATGAGAAGAGTTTGCTAACACAGCCTGGAAATGTAAGGCCCCAGGAGAAACGGAGAACAGGCACAAACAGCAGTAAACATTGTCATGCAAGTGTGCATGCGCGCACACACGTGCACACACAACTTGGAGCCCAGCCGGCTTTCTTTTCATGTGAAGGAGCACAGCCAATGACCACTGAAAATAAAATTCCTCTCCAACCTTGTGTAGGAGAGCAGTGTGTATGTTCTAAGAAGGCTTCTCTGTCTGGCTTTACCACTAGGAATGAATCAAAGCCTGCTGCACGCCTGCGGGGTAGGTAGTCTAATCACCATTTTACCAATGGGGATGCTGAGGCCTTAGGGCCCCATCGAAGGTCACCTGGTGAGTCAAGTGCAGAATCAGGAATAGAACCCCAGCGTCTCATTCTAACCAATGGATAGACTTCCCCTCGAGTGACTGTCTGACTCAAAGTTAGGGGTCTGTGTGTGTGCGGAAGGGTGGGATCTACGGGAATATGCCATCAGGCTAATGCAAAGCCAAATGCTGATATTCCCTTCCATTCCTACAGGGCCCTTCATCCCAGACACCTGTCAGCAGGTGAATTACAGAGATCTCTTGCCTGCGGGGGGAGGAAGCAGCTATCCTGCACCAATGAGCCACACAGGAGCAGGGGTTTTTTAGAAGGGCAGGGGAAGTCTCCAATTCAGGCTCTGGGGGATTTTGTGGTAGGAAAAGAGAGCTCAGTAGAACAGGAACATGATCAGTTCTCTATAGTTGTGCGGAGCTGGTGGATCCACATTTGCCTGTATAATGGGGCTACATACTGTATGTGGCCCTATAATGGGGCCACATGCTGCCTCCTCTCAGGGTTATACAGTCTTCAAAGGCCTCCTTTTTTCCCTTCTGCAGCTTCTTTGGGCTGCAGTTATGGTGTTTCATCACTAGGTGCCGCTGTGGCAAAGCTGTAAAAAGCAGGTCAGGCCTGTTCTGACCTGTTTGGCTGCAGCTAACATTGCAGGTGTCTCCTTGTACGTTTTATTTATTTCTGTTTTTCTTATTTTGTCTGAAATCCTCCCAAACTGAAAAAGCTGGTCTGAATATTAAACCGTTCTCCGAGACAAGACTGTGCATGCGGTGGGGTGGGCACATCACATGAGATCAAGTGGGGACTTGAGCCTGGGCAGACAAGGGGATGGCTGGGCGGGTACGGGGAGGGAATCACACATGCTTCCCCAACACAGGCTGGAACCAACAGGCCCCAAGTACAGCCATCAGTGCCTGTGGACAGGGATGGATTTAGGGACAAGTGACCGCCAGGGGTGCTGGGGTGTGTGTGTGTGGGTGGGTGCCGGGCTTAGGGTGCTGTTTTTGTTGTTAGTGACAAAAGGGAAAATAGAACGTTTGAAGTAAAATGTTTCAGGTATTCTGTATTGTGGATTCATTTCTCACTAAGATAATTTAAAAGTTTCTATAAGCATAGAGGAAGCTAATTTTTTTTATTTGCATATATATGGCATGAATAAATACAGATTTACAGATCCTAGCGTGCAAATTTATCGTCTTATAGGACAGGGATAAATCATGCATGCAAATCGTGCGTCAAAGTTGTGAAGTGAGCAACAAATGCCATAAAAAATAGGATATTCTAAAGTTCAGTTGTGGCACCATTTGGTCTAGGGCCAGCCCTGCCTCTGGATCCCTGAGAGATGGGACTCTCTGGGATTTACTAGGGTGCCAGGGCCATCCACAGAGAAGCTAAATGGTGCTGCATAGTGCACCTATCTGATGGAGCTTTGGTGGGTCCAGGGTAGGGTGGGATTCTGCTGTGGAGGTGAGCAATTCCCCTATACACTAGGTAGCATGCCAGGGAATAAACCCTTCCTTCCTATCCTCCCCCAAGTAGTGACTTCAGGATTTGGCCCAGATGGCATTTTGCTTTCCCATTATGTAAACTGGATGTTGCTCTGATTCTTAGTTTGGAAAAATTGGCGATTTCCTGGTATTTGCACAGTAAAATTGACCCCTTCTGGGTCTGCCTGAGTCCTTGTAGAGGACAGGCTGTGATTTGGAGATTAATGCTGTTGCCAGCCCAGGTTCCATGACCCAGTCTAATCCTAAAGCAGTCTGACCCATCTCCAGCACTCCCTGCTGCCTTCATGGCTCAGGTCCATCCCCAGCAAACGGCTTGTTCTCTCTCTAGGCTAGATCCTGCTCACTATACTGCGTGTGCAGCAGGGGTGGCAGGCCTGTCACTGGGAGCAGAATCGGTCTCCCCGCTCTCGGTGTCACTTTGTCCCTACACACTGGTGAGGGGAGGACACCAACTCAGCCCACTCTTGCATCCCTGAGGCATTTCCCCCCCCTCCCATATTGTATGCCTCTTCCTGTCCCCTCAGCCTCCTATTTACCTGCCAAACCCACAGCACAGATCGTCAGCACAAACACCAAAGGAGGCCCTCAGCTCCTAAAAGAGTCACATAGCCGAGCTCTGTAGAGACTGTGCTCTCCAGCTCAGGAGAGCTTCACTTCTGCCCTTTCCTCAGTGCCACACCAAGCAACAGCAACGCTGGCTGCCTCGCCTGCATTGCTGAAGGGAAACCACCACATCTCCTCCCGTACATCAAACTGACAGCAGTCACACCGCACCCAAATCATCCGCCCACTTCACCTCTTCTGCAGAACCTTAATATCTATGAATCTATGAACTCAGCCCACTAAAAGCCCCATTCCAGATTGATGCTCACTATGTCCAGTCCCTGATTCTATGCACACCCGTGTGGCATTACTCACTTACTCTATTAAACTCAGAAGAGGAAAGTTGCACCCATGTTGGAAGGATCAGGCCCTAAATCTGGGATCACAAGCGTTCTAAAACTGTAGGCAACAGGATTATTTTGAAACCCTCCAGTACTAAGTTCTTGGCGGGCTGAGATAAAGGAGGAAGCTTCTCATCTTTCCTCGCTAATAAAGTCTGGCTGGAATGACACAGTATAATCAGTGTTTACCTGGGAGTTTACATACAGTTTATTGTAATTATAGTTTCAATTCCTGCTTTTGCTTTTTTTAAAAACCTCTATTTTTCAATCAGTAAAAGTAAATACTGTTTTCAGCCCAATGCAATTCTTCCACTCCCGTGGCCACTCACAGCAAGGAGAGAGATTCCATTTGTGAGCTGTGCAATTGAGCATAGACAGAGCCTGATGACTGCAGGGTGTTAGCAAAGTGAGAGCAGCCTCAGAAAGCTGAGGGCCTGATTCTCCCCTGGCGTGTCTCAATGTAAATCATGAGGGACTGCATTGGAAGCAGCAAGGCTACCGATGTAAGTGAAATGAGCATCAGGCTCGGAAACTGCTTTCCCATCATGCCTGCTTCTTTTAAAAAACATTGGGCTTTTTCATCGAGACATTAGAGAACAGAGAAAAGCCTTTGAGGTCTCACATAGACTCTTTCCTGGATGGTAAAGGATTGTTCCTTACTGTATGTTAACTTGGATCCAAAAAACAGGTTTGTGGTTCAAAAGACTGAATTTTTCCTTCTCCTAAAGATGGAATAAAGTGTCTTCAGCCTATCATCCCTTCTCCCCACTGGAGCTCTGTGTCACATACATCCTGATTAAACCGTTACATACTCCGTCAGTCATTTTTATAGGACAAACCATGCCCGTTAATTCACACTGACCCAGATGCATATCCAAAATGTTGGGGTCACTTTTAAGCCAAACTTGGCTACTAAACTGACATGCTGAATTTCCTGTTTTATTATTAGTGCACAGATCCTTCCAAAGGGGATGGGAACTCTGACCTGAGAATGAAACTGATCAGCATGCCACAGGGAGATACAAAACACCTTCATGCCTGAAACACAAAGAATAACATTTGGAGGTTTTGTGTGTAGCCCAGGGCAAGGGAGGGAGGTACAAAAAGCAAACTTTTCTTCCTTACAGGCCTTAAAAGCCTTCCTCCACTCCACAGAAATATTATCTATCTGTGGGTTTTCTACACTGCTGATCACCATAGTATCTAAGCACTAAGCATTTAACTACTCAGGCAAAGATTCAAGAAAACCAAAACCATTACAAAAAACAACTCTGTACAGCAATGCTTTACTCAGCTCAGTGCTGCTTATCTTCCCCAGCCTTTGCTATATATTTCCTGTTTAGGATCTCAATCCCCCACACATTATTTCTGTGAGTACACCTTGTGTGCAAGTAGTCTCATGGACTTCAACGAGGCAACTCGTCCAAAACAGGGCTTGTGGAATACATCCGTAGGAAGTATGTTGTTGTCCTCTTTGGTTGCAACCTTTGGTTGCTCACTGTCAGTGCTATATAAATCATAAATCTATAGTTTTACTTCTACATGTTTGGCTGTTTTTCACTATACCCGAAAAAAGGCAACTTTCCTAGCAGGTGAAAATAGGCAAAATTTTGCCAGGGCAGAAATGTCTGAAAAAAATAGATGATTTATTCCGAGTTTAAAAACAAAAACAAAACAAAAAACCCTGCCACTAAAAATGATGTGTGTCAGGGAGGAAAAATATATATACCCATTGCCCAAACTTGTGAATTCTTGTGACAAATCTTAGATCAAAACCAGATCAGGCTGTTCTCAGTTTTAGCAGGTAATATCACACCTTTCCAGTGTCCCTCATTTCAAAGACAGCAGTTGTTTTAGTCCCAGAATTTCCTGCGTTCCACACAGAATTGATGCCCTGATTCTTATTGTTGAAAATGTATTGACATCAGAAATAAAGAATCATGACGTGGAGTTCAGAAAGTAGAGTAACTTACACTAAAGGCTCTCTGAACTTTTTAAGTTTCCTGCATGAATAATGTTTTGTGTGTGTGTCCCTTATTTGGATCTTTTTCACTCATTGTGTTCCATATGTGGGCTTTTGCCAGACTGAAAGGTATGGATGATATAGTCCTGTGATTTTCAGTACAGCAGAAAACAGGAAGAGGAGGCTATCAATGATAGATGGTCATTTTCACAATGTCTTCTGATTACGTATAGATTTCTGACCATACCAAGGAGGAAGAAAATTGCAGCTCCTCTCTTTAGCATATTTTTAAAATGCTTATTTCCTTTTTTTCTTTTCTTGGACAACAAAGCTCTTCTTATTGTCCTTGTGTGTCTTAACAGACCCTCTCAAAAGAGCCTATCCAACTCAGCTTGTTTCCCCTTTTTCAAGAATTAGATGTTTAAAACAATCACACAAAATATTTATCATTTGGAACAAAGACATTAATTTTTGTTTCAGTTTGGTTTAAATTCTGTTTTCCAGGCTTTTATCTTTTCACTCCAAATTTCAGTGACAATAATCAGATATTGATTGACATTAAAATTATTTATTGTCGCACTGTAGCTGTTTAATAAATCATGTCTGCTTTTTAGTTGTATAAATGCTCCATCATTAGCTACCCTGTTGCTTATTTCAAGGGAAAGAGTCTTTTCTGAAGGCCAACTTCAACATGCTTAGCATGAGACAGGACTATCTTTTGTGCAGCGAGAGGGCTGAGAGCTAGTTGCATGTTTGTATCGATTTACACAAATTGACAAGATCTGATTTGTTTTAAAATTTACCCTATCTAATTTGATGGCATGTAAAGTACTTGTGAGCGCCTACAAGAGAGAAAGGTTAGTCTCTATTCAGACATCAGAGAACCGCTTGCTTGCCAGAACTACTATTTTATTTTTTTAAATCGGGAAAGCAGTTTGGGTTAACTTTGTTTCATCATTCAGGCCAAACGCACTCCTTGAACGGGGCAGAATGGGGGAATGCCTCAAATGTGGATCACAAAGTCTGGAGAGGTTAATTTGAGGGATTGTTTTTAATTTTGCTTGCATTAAATTTGAATTAATTTTGCTCCTTCTTTATCTCAGACTCCTGGAAAATGAAAGAAATATCTACTTATTTTACTGAGCTTTAAAAAACACCTCCCCCCTCAAAATAAATGTTAACAAACTGGCCAGAGCGGATTTCCAGATCTCTTACAGCAACGTGTGTGTGTGTGTGTGTTCTCGTCATTGTCTGATTGGAATGCGGTTTCATTGGCGTCCTTACTCCTTTGGAGCTGGGTTTGGAAGCAGTGCGTTATTTAGTGACATGGTGCTGTGGCCAAAATTCTGAAGAGCCGAGCACCCTCAACCAGGCCCTGATTTTCCAGAGAGCTCTGCCCATTCGGGTGCTTGGCCCGTGCAGGTTCTGAGCCCTTTTGAAAAATGTATCTCAATGAGAGCTGCTGAGTGCTGGGGCACAGTGTCTCATTATGGGCCTGATCCAAAGTCTTTTCAAGTCAATAGAAAGACTCCCATTGACTGCAACGGAACTTCCATCATGCCCTGTGAACACAAGTGGAGAGAATTTGTACCGACCAGAGATGAGGCTGCTGCAGGCACAATACTGGGCCGTGCGTCATTCACAGGAGGGCAGTACTGCTCATGCCAGTCAAAGAAGGGCTGATCTTGCTCCCGTTTGAAGACAGTGGTTTAAGTGAAGGTAGAATTTGGCCCGTGCTGCTCAAACCCGGGGAAGCGTGATTTCTTCTGGGGGATGTCAATTCTCCAGATAACGGTCCATTTCTCGGTACTGTTTAGCTTATTTTACAAATGCTAAAGCCATACGTGTAGTTCTGGCATGTTGAACCTGGAGAGTACAATGCTCCACAGCACGGCCCTGCTGTCCCATTACCTGGACTGTGCTCAAGGGGGTAGTACATTGCCATGGGGAGCAGGATCGGGCCCCTCAGCGCTGCCATTCTGCTCTCCCTATGTGCATGAAGTGTCTGGCATGTACAACAAGAGTGGAATATTGGCGTGGATAATGGAGCTAGACGGCACAATGGGCCCTCTGTGCAGCCGGCCCCTCTCTTCCTTACAGCAGGAAGGCTGGAGGAAAGGACAAAGTAAAATAAAAACAATGTACTGTACCTGCTCCCCGCTCTCTGGGGCAGGAGGCATTTCAAGCTACTTCCCCTACTCTTGCACCACAAGATCAACCGTGATTTTGTCTGGGAGGGTGGAATTTCACTATATTGGAGGCAAAGAAAATGCACTCACCCAGGGGAGAAATAAATTTACAAACCTACTTCAGACTCCTGCCTATTTCATTGAGAGTTTGCTCTGCTCAAACTATGCCAGTATTAGAGACCCATGAGTTATCTGGGCCAACACACCACTCCCAGCCTGACCCTAGGTAAGCAGGTATTTGGGCCATGGCGAGAAAGCATCTTTGCCCCTCCCATAAGATAGCTGTCTGATTCCCATGGTCTGGTTCTGATGCACAATCCAAAGAGACACCTGACTTAGAGTGGACAGTATCCTCTGGAGCTTAGGACATTGTGCAGCAAATAATTTATCTGAATATAGTGCTTTATTTTTCTTATTTAAAAACCACCTGCAAACAGATGTCTTTTGACTAGCATTATATGTCCTTGTTCAGACTTGTTTCAGCTACTAGCTTGGGCTATCTGCAGCTATCTGATGTTATCAGGGGCATATGATCTTGTTTCAGCTCCAGAATTGGAGGTCTGGAACTTTATACATTGGGCAAGCATTTCCAGCATGCAGAGCAAATAGCCCATAGTGACACCCAGTTCCCTTTGTTCATGGTTAGAGCTATTACACAGACAGCAGCTGTTCCCCAACATTTGTGTGAACAAAGATCCATTTGCACGGGTATTCAGAGAAAAAAGTGAAAAATGTGCATGAATGTGGACAAGATGGAAGAGCGATTGAGAGTTGATGCAACGCGTTTGAATAATTTCCCCTGCTATTCGCTCATCACCCGAGGCCTCCTGGGCTAGAAAGAGCTACAATTCACTCCTTGGAAAATCCATCCCTCGCCATCCTAGATAAGATTATCTGCTGCTTCTCCGAGTGCCAGGCAGCAGCAAAGGCTATGGTGGCAGGATTTGTTTACAGGCAGCACTTGTATTAAAATGGTTCATTATTTTCCTGACTGGCAGGTTTCCAGAGTCCGTGCTGGTTAATAATTGCAGCCAATTAAATGTTCCCAAAATATGCATCAGGAGGGGGAAAAAGAATTTCTTACAAGACATCACCAGGCTCGAGTCAGGTAGCTAATAACTCTGGGCCTGGCTAACGCTGGGGGTCAGGTAAGAAGGAGAAGACGTGGAGGGAGGGGTTCTTCCCCCTGCTCCAAGCTTTATGTGCTGCTTGGCAGGGTATAGGAGCTGTAAACAGTCAGCCAGGGGCTGGGGGAGAATGCCCCCAAAACAGGCCCTGTGTTGCCGCCCTCCCACATGCACCATTGCAAGCCCTGGTGTAGAGTGCATGCTGGGGATGGGAGAGGGTGGTACAATAGCACACACTATCGTGTGCATTCTGGCTTGTGTCTCAATCCTTAGGCAGCACTAGGGAAACTGTTACAATCTCCCCACACTGCCTAAATTACAGCAGAGCCATTTAAGCCCTTGCAGCAATCCGCAATCAGGAGGCTGCAAAGGTGGCTTAAAGCTACCTTAGCCCTGCATAGCACCGAATTTGATCCAAAGGCTTGGGGCTTGTCTTCATTGGTTTTGCCAGGTTTCGCTGCCCTAGTGTGAACCACTACTGATGTGCTGCACTGGTATAAAAAGAAGAACTTTCACTCGTGTGGTTTACCCCAATCTCAAGCTCCTGGGGGAGGGGGGAAATCAGAGGCAGTATGCACCATGGTGAGCAGAGGGACAGAAAGGCTGCTTTGCAGGGAGTCTGGGCTCAGGATTTACCCTTTGAAAATAAGGGCCTATTGTAGAAGTGGGTGGAGTCCTGTGGGAATCCAGATCTGCAAGACTGACCCATTTGAAAGCTGTGGATAAATATTGTGCGTGTGTTGGGGGGGCGGTAGGGGGAGGTAACAGCAGTATGTAATCTTGACTCTCTCTTTCTGCTCCACCGAAATCTCCTCAGAAAATAATGACAATTATGAATTATACTAGCAGTGATTTTTAAGAGTTAATTTTGCTGACTAGTGTTTTTTTTTAATCACAGTATGATGTCCCTCCCATACCGCAGTCCTGGGCTTCCTACAGCACTCCAACCCCGACCAGCAGCTGCCCCTGCAATTCCAGTCCTGGGGCTAACCTGAGTAGAAAACACTTCATTGTGCCAAAATTAAATTGGACTCTGGGGTGGGTCAAAAAAAAAAGTTTTTTTCAGTAATATGGACAAACATCCATTAGGCTGATATCCCCAGCCCCACGCTCATTTCACATTTGTTAGGCCATACATACCATTTATTTACAACATCTTGAAAACCAGCCAAAGGGAATGAATAAAGATGCATTATTTAGTTAACGTTTGTACGGTTCTTTGAAGATGTAAAGCTCCACAGAAACAGTAAGTGTTAATGCTTAGTGTTGGGCTATTGGAGAGTTTTATAGATATATAGATATATATATATATATATAGAGAGAGAGAGAGATGATGAAATCCCTGTAAGAAGAGGGGGGTGGGAGGATGGGGGTATCTGCCTCTGCTGATGGGGAAATGCTGCCTTTTGGAAAGGCAAATAAGCGCAGTCTAGGTTAGGTCTTCTGTCGAGAGAATAATTGTGCTTCTAAAGGGCCTGATATGCAGAGCAGTGCTGCTTTGAAATAGAAATAAATACATAAATAAATCAGGGACCTTGCACTGATGAAGGCGAGTGCTTCCCTTGCTTTCTCATTCCCCATTGGGGCCTGGTTCCCAGAGCCAATTACATATTTAAAAAGTTTCTCTCTGAAAAGGACTCCAACTCTCAAATAAAGTTTCTTTTGTGGTTGCCTAATGAACTGTGAGGGCTGGGGCAGTTTACAGCTTGCTGACTGGTTTTCAATTGCTCCGGCTCCTGCTTGTAACATCTTTATGGAGTGACCACAGTGACAGTGACCTCGCAGCCGCTGGGCACGGGGTCACAGTGTGATCAGGTGGCGACTGGTCAAGGGCTCATTGTGTGAGGGGTGAGCTGCCCAGCCCACCTCCCTTATTGTCTGCCCCTCCTAGTCCTGCCTGGCCGGTCAGCTCCTGAAAGGGACCCCTGTTGCTTTGTCATGCTGCGGCTAAGTGGACTCTCATTCAGGCTGAAGCAAAGCTGTAACCCTAGAGTGTGTCTCCATCGAGGGCCGAGAATCCTTCTGGGTAGGAAAGCACCCAGGAGAGAGAAGTGGCCTTTTCTGTCCCCCTGCCCTCTCCCCAAACCTGGGGAGAAGCTGAAGGAATCCATCCCTCCACTCAGCTCTTGTGCTGCTGTGTGGTGATGTTGTTCATTGAGTCTCAGGCTAACTGCTCTTTGGTGCTCCAGCTCCTCGTGAGTGAGAACCCCCAGGCCGGAGGAGGTCTGGGTCTGGCTCGCCACCCGTGTGGCTCTCTTCCCATTGGGCTCATCGTGAAAAGCCAGCCTGTGCACTACTCATAACCCTGACCTGTTGCAGCTTCAGCACTGGGAAAACCGTGAACTACTACATGCAAGGTGCTGCCCCCACCACAGGCATAACCATGTGTGTGTAACTGGTCTAGGACACTATCACATGACCCGGTTACACCACCCACAGCAGCTTCCCTTGGAACCCAGCTGTGTTTTGTGTGTCTCGGCCAAGGATTTCTGCCTGCCCATGTGTATCTGTGTTCTGGGGAAATCTAGGCAGCTCTCCCATATTTCTAGACTGCCATAAATGTTGAGGACACCCTATACACAAATAAAAGCCACCAGGCCCTGTCCCAAAGACCTTATAATCTAAGGGTCTGATTAGGCAAGCAATGCCATCAAAATCAATGGGTATCTCATGCGAAAGAAATATTTGTGTGAGTAAAGTATTGCAGGATCAGACCCAAAAGATAGGGCATGTCTGAATCGGTGACAGATAAACACAGGGAGGGGACTTGGAGGACAAAGAGTAACAGTGCTTAGAAGCCATGCTAGCTTTAACTGACGGTGCCTGAATCGGAGAGATGCAGAGTATTTTCCCCTTAAATAATCACAACATTTTACCACATTGATGTCTTACTGACAGATTTCCAAATGGAACTGACAACCAAGGAAAAAAGGGTTCAGATGTTAAGGGCCATATTTGTAACTTAATCAGAAGACAGATGCCTGTGCATGCCTCATATCCTACATTTATTTCAACATCCCCGCTCTGTAAATTTGGATTATTAGCAATGGAAATTATTTTGATTGGGTTTTGGGTGCAGTGCGGTCAGAAATGAATGATTGTTGACAGTTATCAATTAAAACTGGATCCTTCCAAGCCCCAGACTCTTCTTAGGTTTAAAGAATGTGTAATTATATATAGTGTGTGTGCGCGCGTGCGCGCACACACACACGGTAATGAGAGGAAAACAAGCAAGTAACCATACATCCCAGAGCTAAATCTAAATCTCATGGAAAACTAGAAATGGATATCCAATCCACAAATGACACACGCCATTATCTGCACCAATAGAATTTCACTCTCTCTGTCTATAACAAAGAGGAATGTTAAGAATTGTGCAGTCTGGATTAATGTTTACTGACTTCTACTTGCCCATAGATAAATATGCCCTGCTGGATGGGGGTGTGTGTGTATTTAAATACCCATATAGATGCACAGAGATCCAATGTCAAACTTTATGTAGTATTTTAAACATCATATTAGTTTTACAGCTCGCTAAATTATTCAATACAAGTAATTTATTTGATACAGTTTTGCTATTTTTCATTTAATAATTTGTGAATTTGTCACTGTTATCTGATCATCTCTACTAGTTTTACAGAGTACTAGGGAACAAACTTATCCTGACAGGGAGATGACCTAATGGGATCTTTCTCCATCTGACTTCTATGATTCTATGAATATTTTAATAGATTTTAGATTTCAGCCCATGTGTCATAAATGTCTGTACAACAGAAAAACAAAGTAAAGATCTATAGGAAATTGAGGTGATTTGTCAGAGCTGCATGGGGATCGAGGACTGAAAAAGTAGGGAGGTTGTGGGTGAGGATCGAGGGCTTTTGGCAGAGCTGTGTATGGCAAACCCAGTACTATAATAGCCAAGGATTCTGTGGTCCAGGACTGACAAGTGCATTGGCAGAGCTGTATGTATGTGGATGGGGTGATGCAATTCAGCACTGAAATAGCAGGGGGTGCTGCAGGCCCAGATTGGAGGGCATTGGCATTGCTATGGGAGAAGCTTGCACATTGCCTCTCAGCTCTAGCCAGTACTATCAGTCCATCACTTCCTTGAGCGGGAAACAGCAAGAGTCCATGGACTGGCACTAAACTCAGCAACGAGAGCGTTGACCCTCAGGGCTCTTCGGACCATGGCTTTGTTCTCTCCACTGGAAACACAACTCAGGCATTGGGTGGGGTTTAAGATAGAGTTTAGGAGATTTCAGTCCTGCTTTAGTTCCCATCGTCTGGGAATTGCCTGGCCTTTCTATTACCACAGCAGGCTGGGTGCGAGGATGGATGCATGTGGGACTTCTGTTGTCCTGTGTGCCTCAGTAACTCCTCTGTGTCTCTTAGCCCAGGGTGCCATAACTCCCTAGTTAAGTAAGCCAATATGACAGCTCTGGGACAGGTGTCCCTGGGAAATAAAACTTTCCTGGGGGAGCTGGAATCATTAACTCTAAACCACCTGCAGGAACCTTCTGATATGGCTGGTAACTTTTGGGCAACCTCGCCTCCTCTTGTAATGTCCCCTCCCCTATTGGGGGTGAGGGGGGACCCAATCACCAGAGTTCCACCTGAGCCAGTGAATGGCAGGAGGGAAAGCCCGTGGTTCTCCTGAGTGAGGGAGGAGAGACTGGGGACAGTGCCCACAGATCAGGGTTATAGACCACTGCACCTTTAGTCCTTCAGAACTTCAGTTCAGCTTGCTGTGGCCTACACAGGGCCTGGAATGTACAATATGTGCTTTGGGGCAGGCACTACCTTTTTATGCTGTGCTTGTACACCACCTATCACAATGGGGTCCTGCTTTGTCTTGGAGCTCCTGGGCCGTACCCCATACAAATAATACTATATAAAGCCAGAGTGATGGAAGAGGAGGAAACCCAGTTAATCCATTCAGCACCCAGAAGATTGTTTATTTACTGGGCTTGCAAAATCCCCACTTCCCCATCTCCCTCTCTCCCACTTCCTTCCCTTTTCGCCAGCGCATTCTTCTTCCCTCGCTCTGAACAGCCGAAACCAGAAGGGGCAGAGGTACCGCCGGTAGGTCAGATCTCACTCACTCAACATCCCGAGAGGCCCCACCTGATCACAGCTACCAGGGTATCCGTTGGGGAAATCAAAATGACGGTACTTTTCTGAGCACCTCCCATGGAGCACAGGAAGGGAGAGAGCGCATTGTGCCTCTTTATTACTTCTGAGTTCCTCGCACTAGTGCCCGGTAAATGGCTGAATTTCCTCCGAGAAAGGGATATTCCATCTGTCAAGTTGTCCTTTGCTGTCAGGAGAGGAATTACATCTGGAGCTACTCTTGGGGAAGCGTGGGGGAGGGGGCACAGAGTGGGGGGAGCCTGGAGCAGGTAGGAGTTAAGGGAGACCACATCCTACTCCAGCACAGGGTCGGGCAGACCAGCTTCCGGAACATTACAGTGATGGTTCCACCATTAATTGATCAGTCACTGGATGACAGTTAATTAAGTAGAAAATAAAGCTGCTCGGCCCAGCCTGGTGTTAGCAGGCAGTGATGTTAAAATTTCTGGATTAAAACAACAAAAAAGCCACAACTGTTGGACTTAAATAGCGCCAGACATCCCCTAAGCCTCTGCCTCAGAGCCCAGGGAGAGAAATGTTGCATGCCATCAGATCACGAGCCCAGGGTCCCTTTAACCCAAACTGAAGGTGGATTTTCTGGCTCTAAGGCCCAAGGTAAATTTTATTAAGATGTTGAAGTAAAAAGAAATGGTACAGAGTTTAAGCATAGAAGTTTCTGGTTATCAGGAAATAAGGTACAGATTATCAAGGGGTGCGAAATTTGGTTTAGGAACGGGTGGCGTAAGGAATACATAATCTGCAATCTCCCCGATTGGGGGTAAAAGTTTAATGGTTCAAAGTACAGACATTGAGATATGGGGGTATGTTGTTCATATAATGGCTATGTTCTGGTGTAGAGTATGAGTGGGTACGATGATGAGGATGGATTTACCCTCATTTGGTGGGAATTAATGTTCAGTGAGTTTATGGTTCCAGTTCATATAGTCCAATGGAAAAAGTCTCTCAGTCCCTTTCCCATAGTTGATGCATGATGTTGTACCAGCTCACACCTCCTGGTACCATTGGTGGCCGGTGATGTGTTCAATGTAGATGTCCCTGGACCATCGGCTGGTGTCCGAGACCATTGCTACTATCACACAGCAGCTGTACGGGTGAGGTGGGTGCCAAAGGGTCTCACAGACTGGGGCCTGAAAGGAAGGGAGCTACTTTTTACTAGTAATTTGGGGTCCATCTGATGTAGGAAGCCCAATTTCAGACAATGGAACAGGGCCTGGTTTTCAGAAAATGCTGAGCACTTGCCCTCTGAAAATCAGGCCCCTTTATGGACTCTCAAGTTGGGCACCCCAAAAATGGAGGGACCCAGAGTCCGTAGTTACTTGTGCAGGGCTTTGATTTCTTTGTTTAAAGAAACCACTTTTCTAGCAGAGAGGTGGTTTGAGGAGAGTCCCTTTGCCATCCATTCAGAGCAGCCCATTCACTCCATACACAGGGGATTTGCATGCGCAGATGGTCATGCGTTCACATGTGCACACACATAGCTATGTATGTTGCACACAGGCACTTTCACATGCACACAAAATACACTTGTGTACACTCACATAGATATTCGTGCACATTCTTCTGGGCAAAGGAAGTGTTTTCTAGTCATGAAGGCCCAGACTCTGACTCAGCAGCCATATGTTCTACTAAGTCCAACACTGCTATGAATTCAGTGTGTGGTCGTGAGCAAGCCCCTTTCCCTGTAGGTGTCCCATTAATAAAATAGGGATAATGCTTACCTACCCTACAGGATTGATGCATGGGTGTTTGTAAAGGCTTGGAGAGCCTCAGATGGAAAGGGCTAGGTAAGGACAAACGGTGATTGTTATTCATGCCAGGGAACAGCCCTCTCGTGTGTGTATGCTCCCTCTTGTGACAGAAGATCCAACACACCTGCTCCCAGCCAAACAGATATATTCAGATGCAGTGGCTCACAGAAGCCATGACAAGTTTTCCTACCTGCCCAGGTGGGGCCTGATCCTGCTCCTACTAGAAAGAAAATACACCAGGGGTGAATTTGATCCTGAGAGATCAGTAACCTGCCCCAGTCTGGTGGAAGTCTGGCAGAGCTTGGGCTGTGGGTCATACCACAAAGTTAAAAGGAAGCCTTGCCCCGTCACAGCCTCAGCGGAGCCAATCAGAGATGTTGCTAAAATCTCAGCAGCAAATTGCTCACATGCCTCCCTATTGCAGCGACCTGCATGGATCCAGAGGGAGACAAACACCAGATTTTGGGGGTGGGGGGTGGGGAAGAGATGAGACAACACTTACTGCTGTCCTCACACTGTGGGTTCCCAAGGCATCAGTACTGTCCGCTATGGGAGGCTGGCTGGCCCTCAGATACTAATCCTTGGCTTCCAAGGGGCGGCCCAGAAGTACTAAGGGCAAAGCCCTGCTTTCAGATCTGCAGGGCAGATATTCTGTTTTGCATACAAGAAGGGTGGGAAAGCATGTACCGCTTCTTAACAGAGAGTTCATCTTCAGGACATCTTCCTCCCATTTACAATCCCCTAGCCACTCTTGCAGTTACAGCAATCGCTCACATGGGAAGGTAACATGGGGAGATATTTGGGCAGTTTTAGCTTCGTTAGTGTGAGATGTGTTGTCCAGGTTTCTTCCCCACTCTGAACTCTAGGGTACAGATGTGGGGACATGCATGAAAACCTCCTAAGCTTACTTTTACCAGCTTAGGTTAAAACTTCCCCAAGGTACAAACTGTTTTACCTTTTGCCCTTGTATTTTATCGCTGCCACCACCAAACGTCTAACAGGTATATAATGGGGAAAGAGCCCGTTTGGAAATGTCTTTCCCCCCAAAATCCTCCCGAACCTTACACCCCCTTTCCTGGGGAAGGTTTAATAAAAATCCTCACCAATTTGCATAGGTGAACACAGACCCAAACCCTTGGATCTTAAGAACAATGAAAAAGCATTCAGATTCTTAAAAGAAGAATTTTAATAGACAAAAAAGTAAAAAGAATCATCCTCTGTAAAATCAGGATGGTAAACACCTTACAGGGTAATCAGATTCAAAACATAGAGAATCCTTCTAGGCAAAACCTTAAGTTACAAAAAGACACAAAAACAGGAATCTACATTCCATTCAGCACAGTTTATTTCCTCAGCCATTTAAAGAAATCATAATCTAACGCATATCTAGCTAGATTACTTACTAAGTTCTAAGACTCCATTCCTGTTCTGTCCCTGGTAAAAGCATCACACAGACAGAGAGAGCCTTTGTTTCTCCCACCCTCCAGCTTTTGAAAGTATCTTGTCTCCTCATTGGTCATTTTGGTCAGGTGCCAGCGAGGTTGTCCTAGCTTCTTAACCCTTTACAGGTGAAAGGGTTTTCCCTCTGGCCAGGAGGGATTTTAAAGGTGTTTACCCTTCCCTTTATATTTATTACATGTGTTTTGTCCTTTTGAAGGGGGGAAAAGTGAATCTCACTGTCTGCTTCGGCTCTTCATTTCCTCTCCTCTCCTATCTGCTCCGTTTCTCACAGCTGGAAACACGTAGAAGGTGGTAAACCTTGTGGGGACGGGACTGTCTTTGTTATAGGGAGGCACAATGCCAGCTGCAGTGGAGCCCTGGCCTTTAGGTGCTAGTACAATACAATACAATACTCATTAGTGATCAGCATCATGTGCCCAGCCAATTTTCCGTGGGCCACCGGAAAATGCTGCACAGCTCACCATGGCCCATGAATCCCAGCTTGGTACGGAGTTCCTTTACACACCTCTCCATGCACCCACAAACACACATGCTTGTTTGCTCCAGCTCAAACCTTTGGGCTGCCCTGGTTAGGTAGGCAGGTGCCTGCCCCTTGCTGCCTCTCCCACATTGGAGAATGTTGCGCTCGCATTGTCCCACCCTAGAAATGCTTCCCTGCCACGCATCCCGTTCACAACAGCCACTGTGCAGCAGCGACAGTAATGACCAAGGTCCAGTCTGAAGGACTCAAAGCCAAACCTGGCCTGGACCTGAGGAATGTTCTTTCGTTTCATTTCCACTTTCCCTCTTTCTTTTAGCACCCCCATGAAATGCCAGGATTTCAAGTTGGTGTGTTTTACCACGGGGTGGCAAACCAAGTGAGGGGGAGAAAGAGAGAATGTTTATAAAAATGTGCCAGGAATTGTCTTGATTTAAAAAAAAATGTTTTTTTGTTAACACTATTCCTAATGAGGCGTCCTTCCGATCCTTAAGTGTTGCCAAGGCGATGACCCCAGCTAGCCATCTTTAATTAACTTAGAATAGATCTCTTGAAATGAGTTCCTCTGGTAAATTGCTCACCAAGCCCCTTGGGCACGAAGCAGTGTTTGCCAAGCCCACTCACTCCAGCATTTGCTAACTGTTATTGTAAAAGGTCTGGAGATGGCTGGCTATCTCCTCTCCATCTTCTCCATCCTCTGTGCTCTCACAGGTGCCTGAAAAATAAGCCATTAGGCCTCTGGCATGGGAAGTTGGTGAGCTTTGTGCAGTGATCTCCCTGGTGCAGCAGTGCCTGAAAAATAGGCCTTTTTTTTTTTTGCTGGTTTAGTGCAGAGAGGATTGGGATAATTGAGGAAAAAATGGGTGAGACTCAGACATTCAAAGCCCTGGAGAATACTGTGGGGATCAATCCAGGAATATGACTGAATGGGGCTTTCCCATGTCCAGCGCCCATGTTTCAGTTGGAATATCTGTTTCTCCAGAATGAGGGAGGTTGGCTTTGCAGCAGCAAGGTCTATTCTGGACCCATTCTGCTCTGACGCTCACACTGGGTAGCGTGTGGGTGACACCAGCCGATATGGTACAAGGCGCTCCACAGCTGGGCTATTCTCCAAATAAGCAGGGAGAAAATCACATTTCCTGTATGATACATAATGGCGGTCAAGAGAATGCCAGGACAATTCTGGAAAATGCCATAATTGTCTTAATCTGATTGTGGATAAAAGATAATGATGCTAACAATATTTAAACGTAATTATAGTTTCCTGCTGCTATTGGTCTCTCTGAATGCTCTCCATTCAAAGGGCTTTGTTTATAAGAAGCCTCGATCTAATTCAGGATGCTCTATGACTGGTGCGTTTTGTATCTTTATTACAATTTCCACCCGCATCTTCATCAAATTAATAGGGATGGGAGCTCTGCAGTGAGGCCCTGTCCTCCCAGATTAGGGGATGATGGTGTTAACATCACAGCAGGTAAACACTTTGGTGGCTGGGATGGTACCTTATGTGGTTGGGGTTTTTTTGTTAAGATGAATGACCATGTGGTGCTTTGCTACCCCTCCAGCTTTCCCACTTTTGGATAGCTTGTTTTTGCATTCTTCCTCTTGCAATTTGATGTGTGTTTTGTGAAACTTTCCAAGAATGCAAAAGGTGACTAGAGGAGAACAAAACTAACCATAATTTGTATTGCTGCAACACCTGTAGAGAAGGGCTTCATTTTCCAAGACACTGTACAAGCACATAGTCAGAGACAATCCCTGCCCTGAAGAGCTTACAGTCCAAGTAGACAAGACGAGGGATAAGGAAAAAAGGGTTCTTTCCCCCACTTTACAGAGGTGCAGAGAGGTTAAGTGACTTGCCCAAGCTCGTATAGTTAGGCAGAGGCAGGAATAGACCTCATAGTCCCCTGAGTCCTAATCCAGTGCCCTAGACCATGCTGCTTTCTCGAATAGAAGAGAAATGACTGCTCAAGATGAGGGACAGCTGCATGTATCCATAAAGGAAGGAAGTAAATGACAAGAGCAAAGGGAAGAACTGGTCCACATGTTCAGATTGTAAACACTGGTCTCTGTTTCCAGATAGAAGGTCCTTACTAAGCTGTCTGAATCCTCCGCTGGAGGCTCAGGTCAGCCCTTGGGAATATAGTGTGGCCATTTATATACTTAAAAGCTGATCTGCATTTCCCCATGTGACATTCCCGGCTCTTGTTAAGGTTGCCAGCCAAATTCTTCACTGACCAAAGTGGGTGAAACCCAATTAACTTCAGTGGCATTGCACCCATTTACATTACCATCCGTGGAGGTTTGGAAATTGTGTTTCCTTTTTCTCCAGATGAGTTGGACCAAATTCTCTTGTTTAAACCACTGCAACAATATTAATGACCATGAAGTAACCTGGGTGCAAGTGAGGGTAGGTTATGAGGGGGTAGGTCATGCTCTTGGTCAATGGACACTTACTCAATAGATATCTTAAGGCTTATTGACCTTGGCTCTCTTGCAAGGGGGTCATTTGCACATTGCTAACTGGCTCTCATATCATTTCTCAATGACAGGCCCAAGCAAGAGAGTTTTTGCGTCATCCCACAGTAAGATCTTGTCTTTCCATCTTTCTTACCCTCACATATCCAGTTGCATATGACCTATTTGCTGTACCTCAGCATGATAATATGGACAGAATATAATGCTACATTTGGGGCTCTGCAGCCAAAGAAGAACTAGTAGTGATTATTGATCGTCCCCACACCTAGACCCATGGAATTTGTCATACTCCCTGCCTGCACAGCATTAGGGCAGGATAGGCTCAGGTCACACTGAAATGGGGAATTTAAATATACCAGTAGGGATTAGCTGTTTTGACCATAGAATTGGACACCAGACAACTCACAGGTCAAAGTGCCATTTGCCTGATATCCTGGCATCAAACACAGACTCCCCAGAGGCATTGCACAGTAGGGGCCAGGGTGTGGAAGTGTGGAGGCTGAGTCTCCCAGATCCTGTTGAGTTAAACAGTAAGGAGGGATTTCAGGCTTTGGGCCAATCATGGAACAGGAGTAGGAAACACACGCACTTTTTCAGGGTGACGTCCCCTGCCGCTGCCATTTCTGATACTCCCCCCACCCCAAAACCTGCTGGCAGTGCCACTGCCCACTGAGGAAATGAGACCCAGTACCCCTCAGGTACCAAAGCCATTAAATACTTCTCAGGGTAGGTGCCAACGGAGGAGCCCTAGAAATGAAACCTCTCTATTTATCATCTGAGCAGGGACTGAAAACTCTGCCCCCTGTGCACTGCCACCAGGACCTCACCCCTGGAAGGGAGAGTCCCACTCCATGAGTGAGACAGGAGTGGAATCCTTGGCCTTTGGCCTCTCTGCTTCTGGCTCAGAGCTAAGCCCTTCCTGGAACTAGGAATTACGGCCGCACTCCCATCACCAGCACATTGCTCCCCAGGATCAATGTAGAGCCTGGCCACCTCCACTGAATTCCCTAGAGCCATTCCCCCAGCTGCCCCTCCCCCAGCTCCATCACTTCTTCTAGGTGCGCCCTGCCATCCACCTCCTGGCACCTCTGCTCCCCTGCAGGAGAAAGCACAGTCATGATGCTAGCTCTGCAGGCCAACATACTTGAGCACATACAAAGTTACTGGCCCTTCTCTAGGCCCTGCCAAAGCACCTTGTGGACATTCATACCAGGAGCCCCACCGCCCCCTACGGGACTGATGAGTGTCACTCTGACGTGCCAGGCCCACATGGCAGACTGAGTGTGTGTAAAACAGGCCATAGACCAAAGCCAACCAGAGAATGCCTTGCCTGCAGAGAAGGAAGGAAGGGGCAATCGGGCCTTCTTGTGCTCAGTCCATCTGTCCAGATGGAATTCAGTGTCAGATCAAACATAGGACAAGCGCTTGCCAGAAGGGGAATGGAGAGCTCAGCAGAGAGGCTATGTTGGCAAATGTAGCCAGTAGCATAACTGTCCCAGGGCCAAATGATTTGCCTTCAAGTGAACAAGGGGGTGTCAGGGTGAGTGGGGGAAAAACCTCTCTCCTTCCATTCCACCTAGTTAGTTTGCCAGGGGACTACTCGCTAAAGCTAGGGGAGTCACAGTCCTTCTGCCCTTCTGGTTCTTAGTCTGTGATTAGAGCTTTCCCACCCTGTCTGCTTCCCCAGGTCAAGCAGCTGTTCCTTGTACCCAGACAGCTGACCAGATTCCCCTTCAGAGTGTCCTACAATAAATATTTGTGGTGCCATCACTATTTACATTCAAAATAAACAACATTAAAGGCAGCTGGAGTGGGGCTTTAAGCAGGACCCAATGACTCAGGTGTTCCCCCATTATCCGCAGCATAACATTAATATCCCTGGCTTTCCCCAGTGCAAACAGGCGCTCTACCACTTGTATCTTCTCCATAAGCCATAGGTGTTCCCATCAATCCTAAACACACTCAGCCAAAGCAAGACCAGAATGGCTCTAGCGCACAATTTCGGTAGATCCGACTGAGCCACTCGGTTCTCCAGGGTTTTCTACCAAACAGTTTAAAACGGAAACAAACCAAAGAAAGAAGCAGCTGCATGACCAGGTATTTTCCCGATCCTTGAGAGAAGCGAACAGTAATCAAGAATCTGCTCAGGTTCTTTCCAGCTCTTTTTAAATGTAAAGAAAGCCTAACGTTTCTTCAGACATACTCCTCAGCAATCTCACCGGGCTTTCTCCCACCCAAAGCGATGTTGACCAAGTTTTGAGCATATGAAATGTGTGTGTGAAAACTGACTTTAACTTTCTCAGGGCTGGAGGAAAGAGATTCTCTATAGAGCATTTGGGTTCTGGTGTTTCTTGCCATTTCAGCACCAAATGATAGGACAGCGACCTTTTCACCTTCAGGGAAATGGAAACAAGGAAAGTTCCTTCAACGGACCTCCTAGCCAGTAAAGCATCGATATTGGGTGTGGGGAGGTAACTTCGTTATCTAACGTGTTTATATGGTAGACAAATACACTGATATTGCATCAGTTAGTATGTTTCTAAACGGACCTAGCTGGCTGTATAGATATAGTTTAATTACCATATGGTAACATCTCCCCCCCCCCCTATTTCTGAACCTTACTTTTTAACAGAGTTAACCTTCCTTTTTTTTTAATCGGAGAGTCTTTCGTTCCCTTTCAATGAGATATATTGCCCCAATGCCACACGCAAGGTTTAATAATTATTCGATTTAATTTTAAACGCAAATTTGTGTGTTGTTCGTTAGAGTGGGTATTTTTTAAATAACATGTTAAATTAATTCTTTTTGGTTAGTGTATTTAACTTATTCTTAATTGAAAGGAGCAACAGAAAAACCCTATCTTTACTATGAATCGAAATCTCTGCCTTACACATGAGTTATTTCTTATATTCTTTTTCACTAAGTTGTTCTATGTTTAAAAATTGTTAATTACGGCTGTGCTAATTTTTCCGGTTGGTCTTTTTAATAGAAATCCGGTTGTAGTTTATGAGCGGGTCTTTTCCTGAACGTTTAGGACCGAATTCAAAACTTTTAAAAATATTCCTCCAGCAATATTAAAATATCTCACGATTTCCCCCTCACTTAGAAGTGACTCTTTGACACACAATATTGGAAAAACAAACGGAGGGTGCGATTTTTGCGCAATATACAGCGACTCGAGTGGTGAGAGACAATCCGAGCAGTCAGTTCGGCCATCCGTTTTCTTTGCTTATCCTAGGAACTCTTGATGGGGATTTGGTTCAAATTCATCTGCCTTTGAAAACTTTATTGCTGTCCCAATGAAATGATTTCATGTTACGTTTATTAAAATAACTACCGGGACTATCCTAAAGATCTTTGTTTCTCGGAGGAAAGAGAATGCGTCGCAATAATGAAGCTGGGACCGTACGAAATAAGTTTAAGTACAGCCCAGAAGCGTGTGTCCAGCTCTTAGTTTGTAACAAATACGCAGCCCCGGTTGGGTCCTTTCTGGATTCAGGGGATCCATTTTTGCACAGGAATTCAACTCCTTTTGCAGAGGAATTCAACACACGAACTCCTTTCAGGGAGGGGCATTTTGGATTTTGGCATCCGGCTCTGTCCCCTAATTTCCACCTGGAACGAATTTAACCTCTTCTCGAGACGCCGGTGCCTATTGCGGATCTGGGCTGCGAGTCTCTGGGCAGAGGAAGGACAGTTGGACAAAGTCTCATCCCCTGGGTCCTGCCCACAGCCAGGGAAGAGATAGAATTTGAGGGCGGGGGGGCGGGGTCAGACGGATAGTGGGTGCCGGCACGGCGCTTTCAGGAAATGATTATACCTTTTGGAAAGGCTGGGAGACCGGGGGGTTATATTAGCATCATTATTTATCATGGCGCCTTTGCTGCAGATCAGCACAGCTGAGCTTTGCTTTCTTATCCAACTCCGGAGGAAATCTGTTTTGAAGCTCTAGAGGATGAATCTTTTCTAGCCCTCCTTTCTCACTCAACATAATTCTCCCCAGTGCATGTAGCTCGCGTTGCTCCTGTTTCTCACAGGAACGAGAGCAAGCCGGGAACAACTGTGTAGACAGGAACAATAAAACGAGCTCCAGGAGTAATTTATCCCGTGCAAAGTCCTTTGCTACCTTTGGGGCAGCTGGAAAGAAGGTTTAGGAGGAAGAAAGTGGCTCGTGGATCTCTTTGGGTTTAGCTTTCCTCTGTCACTGGTGTCTTTTGCTTGTGACTAACGTTTTTGTGGCGTGCCTGTGTGCTGTGTATCTGAATATCCTACACAGTCTCCATCATTGTTACTTGATAATTATAGTATTACTAGCACGATAAGCAATGCAATTCCGAACGTGTATTTTATTGGTGCCCAGGTCAGTTTGCCCGTTTATAAACAGGAAGAAGGCAGGAAATGCCGACGCTCGCTCGAAGCGCCCTTAATCCAGCCACCGCCCGTGGCGGGCATGCCCGGGAATGCCCTTCACTTCGGATCATTCCTCAAAATGCTCCCAGATGTACCACCTGGGCCAGGGGCTGCTGCTGCGCGTCCCCTCAGTCCCTTCTGCGACCTTTGCCACCGCAGCCCCGTGGAGCAGTAAAGGCAGAAAGGGGGGAGAAAAGCCACGCTGTGGGGTGGTGGATTTGCACAACTCAGCCTTGACTCTCCCCTCCGGAGTCGGAAATTGCTCCACTCTGTAGAGATGGCAGAGACTAACCCGGGTAATTGCTCATTTCCCTGGACGGCGGGCAGTAAAGGGACTGAATAACCCTAATCGGAACGGTTTACGGGGGTGACATTTTAATGGTGCCATTACTTCGTTTCCCCAAGAAGTGCTAGGGCCAGTGTCTCCTCCCGGGGCAGCTCAGTTTGGCCCAGTTCGAGCCGGGTAGATTGGAGTTATTTGCGCCTCTGAGAGCCCTTTTTTGGTTCGAAAAAGCCTCCGGCCAAAGAGAAATGTCCCTGCTCGCCTACCAAAGTGAAATGACTTAGAAATTGAAGGGGGTTTGCTGGCACTGCGCGTTTGCGGCACGGACAGTCTGGACACAAAGCAGGGTATGCGGGGGAAGCTAATTCCGGGGATGGAACTGAGAAAGCGGAGTTGTCAGATACAAAATCTTTTGCTCAGCAAGTTGCCATTCACCTGCGGAGCATTGCTCCGCTCGCGGCTGCATTAGTCACGCATCTCCCTCTTGCTATCTTCTGAAGTGTAGCTAGTCCCCGGGGTGCACCTCTTCCCCTCTTCAGGGAGATGAGGGCTGGGCTCCTCTATCGTTTCTTGGCATCCCCTGGGAGCCTGCTGACAGTGTTCACTGGACCCGCATTTTGCTCACGCAGTCTCTCTCTCATAGACTTCAAAGCTCCTTCCTCGCTCTGCCAGCTCCGGTCTGCGCTCCAGAGGCGAAGCAGAAGCCAGCGTGGGCGGTGGACGTATTTTCATACAGTGGGAGCCTGACTAGCCCCTACGAGATGGGGAAATAGTACCCCTGTAGATCGCCTGGCGAGCATGACAGAGGGGTGGGAGATGCGCCTTCTTTCTAAAAATGTCCCACGAGGCGGTCCTGCCGCAAAGATCCCACCGCTAAGACCCGACCTTGCAAAGATTTCCGCGCTGTGCTCGGTGCGGCGTGCCCAGCCCCCATTGAACTCGGTCGAACTACGCGGGGTAATGAAGCTGAGCACGTCTGTGCAGGCCCGGGACCTCAGCAAACGCTGGAACGATTGAATTGTAATAAGCAGCTCTCAGCCCTGCGTCTGTCCCCAGCCCCGGCTCGGAGGCGTCCGGCTCGAAGCTGGGGCTGGAGCGGGGAGGACGGGGAGGCAGAAGAAGCCAGCGGGGGTCATTGGGCAGCAGCCCATTCCCGGGCAGGTCAAGCCCGCCCTGTCCGGTGTGTCATTCCCGAGCTGTCCCGCCTCTCCCGCCAGGCAGAGGGGTAATAGAGCGGGCACCTGCTGTTCACAGGGTGCCGGGGTGACGTTCTTCATAATTACGAGGAACAAACTTCGTAGCTGCCTCGGGTTGTGATTAAATCGCGGGCCCCCCTGCGGCGTGTCCCGGCCCCCCGCGCCCACCCCTAGGTGGGAGCCTGGTCATTAGCCTGGTCATTGGGAACAGGCCCCCGTTGCAGGGGGTGCGCTGCCAGCAAAGGCTGCCCGCTGCCACCGCGCCCAAGTAGCCAGCGCACTGGGCGGCCTTGGGAGCGCAGGTGTTGAGCCAGGGCCTCCAGCCTCCCTGCTGCGCTCCGCCCCCGGCACAGCACTACAGGGCTCTGCGCTGTTCTGAGAGCTCAAGAGGGGAGAGGGGCGGAGATGGGGGGCGAGCAGAGCGGAGGCAGGGGAGGGGGCGGAGATGGGGGCGAGCAGAGCAGGGGAAGAGCATGAACAAGAGAGGCCCGGAGAGAACCCCAGGTCCCAGGGCACCCCAGGCGGGAGCGGCTGGCAGCAGGCGTCTCTCCCCACCCCAGCCGCAGAGCTGCGCATTCCCGGAGCTCTCTTGGTGACCAGGGAGCCTCTCTCCTTTCCGGGGAGTCTGTCAAGAGCCGCCTGCCCTGGTGCCAAACGCTGCAGCAAAGCCCAGGCTGGGAAAGGCAGGGAAGGGGGCAGGGGAAGGTCCTGACACTCGTTAGCAGGAGTCACTGGGCTCCCTGCAGCAGGCCTTGCCCCCCAGCAGGGTGATAAAACGCGTCGCGGATTTTGACCTTCAAAGCACAAAAGGGGGAAGCTTTGGAAGGCGGACGGCGGGGATCGGCTTTAGCTAATCCACCGTGTAAACCCGGCTCCTTTGTGCGGGTTACAGGAGCTGCCAGCGCTGCCGCTTTCCGCCTCCCGCTCCCCTTCCCGGGTCCTGCCCACACAACATTCACCTGCTTAGGTGGCTCCCGCAGTGACACCGTCAGCCGGGTCCCGCACAGGTGCGTGTCTACACGCGCGGACACGCCCGTGTGCATGGAGGCAGGAGCCCTCGGACACGTCGGTCGGGCGAGGTTCCTGCCCCACTCACTCAAACCTCTCCCGTACGCCAACATCTGTAACCTCTCGCACGCCCAGGTGTGGAGTCATCGATACCTGGAGCAGGCTGGCGGCCCCCGGGCTATCACACGGGCGCGCGCCGTTTTGCAGGCGTTGCGGGGCTGCTTGCCCAGCTCTGATGGGGACTCCCCCTGGAGAGGGAGGGTCAGATCCCTGGCAGCAGTTGGCAGGGGCGAGAGCGGGCAGGGCTGGACGTGTCTGATTCCAGAGGCTGGATTAGCTCAGCCCAGAGCCTGAAATCCGGCTTTGATCCGTTTTAAAGCGCCTTCCCCACACACCTGGTTGTCCACTTGGCCATCTAATTCCCCATCCTCCCAAACTCTGCAAAGTACCAAAGCCCCCTCTTCACCTTTTTGATCTTCCCGTTGAAATAGCACCGCAAGGGCCAGCTAACCCCAGCCCTCTGCAGTCTCCTCGCCCCTGTCCACATGGCACCATGGCTGCAGGACCCCTGTATGGAGCGGAGCTTTTATTAGAGACCCAAGTGAGTTCCAGCCCCACCATGGCTCGGGGAAGGAGCCTTCCCGACTAAAGCTGCCTAGACAAATGGGCAGCCCGCACCCGTGTGTACCGGGGCCACACCATGTAAATCATCTCCCCGAGCCCCATGTAAACTCCGGTCTATACAAAGTGCAATGACATATATAAACAAAATGCTAATTTCAAGAAAGGCAGGGCTACCCATCCATGCAGAAAATTAAAGCTGACATCGAGTTTAATTAAACAAAACAACAAGACTCAGAGTTTAATCTGAAAGTTAGATTATAGCAGTTGGGAAAGCAGGAATCAGCAAAGCCTTGGGTACGATCTGATCATAAACCTTCAGTGCCCGCTCCCTTATCTACAAGAACAATCAGCTGGAACAGGGCGGCCTTCCGGCCAGCCTTGCCCTCTGTAGTAAGTGCCACTGCCAGCCAATGGCTTCAGATAGTCACGGTGCCCGTATGACAATGTATTGGTGTGAATTCCAAACAGCAACAGCCTCTGACTAAATAAACCGTGAGTAAAACCCTAGCTTTGGTCCTTTTGAAACAGAACAACGCCTTCTTGGTTGTCTTCAGGTGAGACTCCAGACGCACCGTGTCCATACTCCCGCAGCCGGTCGAAGGCGAAGTGGGGGCTCTGTATTTACATAGACAGATATAAGGTTGGTGTGCAATTAGCGAGGTATTCGGATTATAGGGAATTGCTAAATTCTATCTATTTTGCCTGATGGGTTAAAAAGAATTCAGCTGAACAACCCGCAAGAAGTAAGCCACACACACTCGTGTTTGTGTGAACACTGTCACACACACGGGGACGCGCGCGCGCGCGCACACACACACACATATGCGCGTGTGTGTATTTTTGCATGTTACAAATAATTCGATTGAATATCCCATGGAAAATAAACTACAGATTTCTGTGTTTGCTAGGGCTCTGTGTCTGTGTGTATGCACACCGTTAGATAATATGTACATGACAGTGTACACAGACACAAAGCCCGGGTACATACACTATTTAGCGACTCACTTTCCAAGGCATATGCAGGTGAATTCTTTTTAACATATCATACAAAAATGTCCATACAAGCACGCACACACATTTTACCTCTCTCACACTAGGATTAACGAATACAAAACTAGGTAGTTTACAGTCCAGGGATTATTCGGCTGCTTTCTTTTAAATCGATCGTGCAAAATATATCTCTGCACTTATCAATATTTTGTAGGTTTCAGAGTAGCAGCCGTGTTAGTCTGTATTTGCAAAAAGAAAAGGAGTACCGGTGGCACCTTAGAGACTAACAAATTTATTAGAGCATAAGCTTTCGTGAGCTACAGCTCACTTCATCGGATGCATTTGTAGCTCACGAAAGCTTATGCTCTAATAAATTTGTTAGTCTCTAAGGTGCCACCGGTACTCCTTTTCTTTTTGCAATATTTTGTAAGCGCATATTTTGCATGACCTTTCAAAGAATTCAACTCCCCTACATCTCCTGGGTACACAGACACACCCTAATAATTCCTGCATTGGAGGAATGGAGGATAAGAAACTCTCATAGTTTTCTCTCCCTCTCTTTCTCTGAGCACAAAGCCTGAAGCACCAAACAGACTGGAGTGAAGAGCCCGGCATTTCCCTGACTCTTCTTCGCTGTGTCAAAGTGAGAATGAGGGGTAGGAAAGGGTCAACCTTTTTTTCCCCGCATCGCTATGTGCGTTTTCCTTTCCTATTTCTGCTCACAGAGCTGGGAGCACTACAGAGGACTGGAAAGCCTTGCTGCGTCACAGCCAGCTACCATGAGATATCGGTTTTCCCACTACAAGGGCTAAACGTTATTTTTAAACGCCCTGCCTTCTTTGCAAGGCCCGTGAAGAGAAGCAGAGACCAAGTCCGGCCGTCACAGGCTTCCTTGGGATTTCTTTCAACCTTCCTCAAAAAAGAGATGGGACAATGGGCTCGATCTTGCACTGTCCACGTGTCCCAGCGAAGCCCGTAGCACTTCTCTGGCTCACGAGCAGAGAAATCTGATTCGGTGGAAGGGGGCAGGCGTAAGGAACAGGAGTCCCAGCTGATTTCTGTAGGAGTGTTGCCGGATGAAAGGAGGGCAGGTCTGAGCCCTTTAACCTGCCAGGACTTCCCAGCGGCAGCGACTTGCTTTTTAATGGGGGCTAGTCCAGGGTGAGCCTCGAGTTTCCTTCATTTTTTACCCCTTTGGAAACTCCCCCGGGGCTGTTACGCCCGAGTTGCTATGAAGAGAATTCCGGGGTGGGGTGGGGGAGGCATGGTCAGATTTCGACGGGGTGTGTGTGTTCAGTGTGTGCTCCAGTGTCATCTACTTTCTTGCATACAGGCATACCCATCTGCGCCCTTGGATCAGTACGAACTCGCTCTGAACCGCGTTTGGAGCATGCAGCTCCAAAGTGCCGAGAGAAGGATGCCAGCAGTACAGGAGCATATGTCCCTTCTCCCGGTGTTCTCCCGCGCACGCTGTAGGGAGCCCCGCGCAGGGCTGAGGGCGGGCTGGCTTGTTCGGAGTAAGTCCCTCCCTGTTCCTCCTTTTAGGGCAACTTGATCTCTCTACCTGCCCCGAACAGCGATCCGGACTCACTCCGAATGCTCCTGCTCGCCCGAGGATTTAAACCAACCGTTGCATATAACAGTCACTGCGTGGCTGCCAAAACAAAAACGTAAGAGGGTTCCTGCCCACTTTTGTTGGGAACCCAATTCCCAGGGAGAATCTAAAAGAACAGGATTTCAATTTTTAAAAAGCAAGGGGATTTAAAAACACTGCCACGCTGAGTTGCCAGGGAGTCATTTGCAGTCCAGCTTTCTGGGGTTTTATCCCTGACATTTAAATAACCGAATCACTAAGGTCTCATCAGCAGTAAGGATATTTGGATATTTAAGATCTCATCAGCAGTTTGGATATTTAAGGTTTCACTCTGGTCTGCACTTGGATGAGAATAAACGTGAGGGTGGAAGTCAGGGACTGGGGTATCCCAAAGATGCAGCCCCTTGGAGCTGTGAGCCCCTCGTAATCCTCCCCCAGTTCCTTTCTCGAAGGAATCAATAACCAGGAACTGCGAGGTTGCCAGAATGTGCGAAAGTCAAAGCAGAGTCCCCTACTTCCAGCATCTGGAAACCATAAGTGAAAGTGGGTTGGAGCGAATGTTTTCAACTCACATGTAAGATGTTGTCCCTTCCCCGCAAGGGAATGGGAGCGAATTTCTTATTTCACCTGTTAATGATTTGTCATATAGAAATGGATATAGAATCTGCAGAGAGACTGCAATTGCTGAATTGGGAGTTTTATCCACCAGTTCGATGAACGTGTATTGTCCGCTGCGTGTTTATTTTATCCTGAGTGGTTAGAGCCTGTCAAACTTCTGGAAGCGCCTCTAAATGTTATTCCTCAATAATCCACAACAGCAGCTTTATCCCTCCCTGCTTTCAGATCAGAGAACAGCACTCCTCCAATGAAGCAAAAACATACTCGCTCCAGTAACAAAAATAAACACACACGCAGAAACAAAACCCGAGAAAAAACAAAAAACACAAGACCGCGTGAGGATGTGGAGCGAAAGAGAGAGATTTTTTGTCCAGGGACTCAATGATTTGTCAAATGTTGGTGGACAGAGGAAACAATCATTGCACATACTAAAGAAAATAGGAAGTATTATCCTGATCCTTCCATCCTCACTGGTGTGAAGTAATCCTTGCTGGGGTGATTAGACCCATTGATTTAAACAGAAATATTAGCCTGCGTAAGGACTGCACACACGAAAGGTGCAAGTTCAAGTGTTAAATGGTTAACATGATGGCATTTTAATAGAGATTTGGGGCATGGAAGGGTGTCGTTTTTGCATCGAGCTGGCTTTAGTGCCCTGCACAGAGCTTGTGTGTGCCTATGCATTCTGCATCGCAGGTGTTCTATCTTATTCTATTAGAAATTATATAGATAGATAGATAGATATAGATATAATTCCACCAAATGCATCCGATGAAGTGAGCTGTAGCTCACGAAAGCTTATGCTCAAATAAATTTGTTAGTCTCTAATGTGCCACAGGAAACCAAATGGTGATCATACAAAAATGATATTGACATGGCACCCAACAAAAATCCAAGCTGTAGCTTGCTTAATAGTAAAATAATATTAATATTAAAATTAAAATGGCAGAGATCGCTTCTATCGCCCACTTTATCCACTGCAGCAGGCTGTAAATCTCATCGGGCAGTGAGAATGGCAGGGGGAATGTTAGTAGTAGGGGGGTTTCCCCTTCATGCTTTTCTGTCGTTTGATTTTGGATGCAGTCTTTTTGGCCAGCAGTCCGCAGAGGTGTGACTCCTTTCCACACTGACAGGTAGATAGGGTGTCGGCTGATCGGGGGAGGAAAGTGAGACAGTGAGCTCATGAAATGTCGTCTTTGAAGGATATTTGTAATAACATAACCAGCAAAATGAATGTCATATTTTTGCTCCAATGAATTGGATTTCCTGAAATATTGTCTCGGTAATGATGCCTCTAGGCTCCTCTGGAGTAGATAGCTCTCCAACCACAGCAAGAAGGCTAATTATCCCCAAACCACTTTCCCCACATTTTCGCATCTTTTTATTTTATGCTTCTGAAATCTTTGCCCAGCGCTCGCTGGCTCGCTCTCCCCGCCCCCCGCCACTTAGATGGTTTCCCTGCTTTTCAGGCTGTTTTTAGTAGCAGGCTCCGGCTGTTCTGTGAACCACACGGCGCAGGTGTGAGGGTGCGGCGGGGAGGCTGGACGCTGGGCCCCAATCTCTAGGAAAACCTCCGAGACGTTAGGGAAAATGGGTCGGGAAGTAAGGGAGCGCTCCTGCACTGCTGACAAGGGGGGATTCGACACCCGCGGTGTTGTGTTGTGTAGTGACGGGGGCCTCTGTCACAGTGCGTTACCCCTTGCCGGGTTGTCCGCTTTGGGGATCAAAAGCTGGCTCTTCCTCAGCCTCCGTCTGATCTTTGCTCACCAGCAGATTCCCCCCGTGCTACAGTCAGAGATGCCCTGACCTCACCCATCACCGTGGTATCTGAGCGCCATCCCTACAACGGGGCAGAAACCCGAGCTGTCTCCGTCCAGTTTCCTTCCCCGCGGGCTGGAAGGTGAGCCAGGCACGTTACCCTGGCTGGGGCCCAATCCCTCTGCTATCCAACGGGTCCCCCCCATTTCGCCGAGAGCTGGTCCGCGCAGGGCTCTCCCTGCAGTTCCCCTGGCCAGGCAGGAGCCAGGTTTGAAAGGACCCCAGAGAGGAGGCCTTCTCTGGAGCCCTGGGGTTGCCTCGTGTAAACTGAAGGTGCAGGAGGAGCATCGGGGAACGTAGTGCTGGTAAAAAGAGCCAGAAGGAGAGTCCTGGAGTTCCCAGTTCAGAGCAGATGGGACCCGCCAAGCTCCCTCCACCCCTACCAATGCGCTACGCGGCGCATTTGGGCCCGGATCCTGCAAGCACTGGTTCACTGCTTGGCTTTATTCTCCTGACTAGTCCGTTTGGATGGGACTAGTGGTGTAGGTAGAGCTGAACGCGGAGGGAAGTGTTTGTAGGATTGGGACCTAGACATGACCCCCTTCTAGGGCTCAGAGGGGAGGTCAGTCTCCATCGCCGCTTCTTAGCCCCTAAACTCCGATTGCCCAGGAGGGTGCCAGCTGTGGGACTGGTTTTGTAACATGAACACCTCCCTAGTTTATATCCCTTCTCAGGTGGTCTGTGATAACCCTTTGGGTTTGTAGGTTACGTCTCAGACAACTCCTATTCTGAAGGTGAGGATACCCCAACTACAGATCTATTGCATTAATGCCTTCGAAAGAACCCTGTATAATGCAACTCCTATAAGAGGATTTTTCCTGTAACCCACCTGAGGTTAGTCGCATCTCCCTCAAGCGCCTGCAAGAAATATCAAACAGGGACGAGGAAACCACGCTTTTCCAAGCCTGAAACGGATCCGAACTGCAAAGTAAGGGATAAGGACCTGTCGAGGTTTACACTGGACTGCTAAAAGAGTGTAACTATGCAGGCCAATACAAGGGATTCAGCCCGCAATGCCCCTCACAGCCCGGCAAGCCACTGATGAATCTGAACGGTTGAATTTGGTTCCCCTGCACTGTTCTTTTGCCTGCTTGTTACCAAGTGAGGGGTTCTGCTAACGGACCTATGGGGCGCCATAGGGAACTATTTCATTGCCGGGAGGGGGGAGTCTTCCGCTGGTGTCTTTGCTTTGCCTTGATCACCCCTCCAGCTACAACTCCCATGACAGGAGGCCGTAGAAGGAGTCCAGGCTAACGCAATAGTGACTAGCCCCGACGGAGGGTGTCACCGAGAGCGCCTGGCTCCTCTGCAGTTGCGTGGCCCGTGTTGGGATTTGCTAGCCCGGCTGGTTCCTGCTTTGCGACCCCAGCTCCCTGGCACCCGCGCGGGCGCAAGCCCGTGCCGAGTACCTGGGGGGGGCGGGTCGGGGAGCAGGGCACCTAGGCCGGGTCTCGCCGATCGCGCGCTGCCGGCGCGCTCTCGACAGGCGCGTAAGATGAGCCCCGACGGGCGCTGCTTTCCCAGGATCGGGGCCCGCTGGGGCCGGAGCCACGCGCCTCTCCTGCTGGGCTCCCCGCCGCCCCCTGCCCGTGCCCGTGGGACTCGCTGGCAGGCTCTCAGCAATGCCAGCTCCCCCGGCCAAGCGGCTCTAGGGCAGGCTCGCAGAGCCCCTCCTCCTGCCAGCCTGGGAGCCAGGCCAGGCTTGTCTGCTCGCCCTTGGGCGAGGGCGCGATCCAGCTTCGCCTGCGCGCTCAGCCAGCGCCCCGGCCGTCTCGGGCGTCCGCTGGCCCATCCACGGCGGCACGGACTGGGCAGGGCCCTTGCTGGGGAGTGGGCGAAGGGGGGGTCTGCTCGCCCTCCCGGGTCAGCTCCCTTTGGGCCTCTAGAGGGCGGTGTACGGACGGTTATGGAGAAATGCCGGGTTTGCGCAGCCTCCAGCGCGGCGCGGAGCCTGGGGCAGCTCCTCTGTGCGGAGCTCGGCCCCGGGTGCTGCCTGCGAGCCCCGAAAGCGCCCAAACCGGGGAGGTGGGACCGTGACAGCTGCCCGCCAGGATAGCACGTGCCCTCGTCCTCCCCTCACCGCGGTGGGCCGGCCCCCAGGGAACGGCGAAGGGCCCTAAAAAACCAGAGCAGAGCTGGCTCCGCTGGGGGTATGGCCGGGCAAGGAGGGCACCTAATGCGGAGGGAGCAGCGCTGCTGGGACGGAGCCTGGCATCTTAGCCAGCCCTTCCTCCTCCCCCTCCCTTGCCAGGCCTCCACCGCTGCCCTCTGTGATCTGATCCCGGGGGGGCTGGTTTTACCGCCGAGGGAGGGGAGGAATCCGGGCACTCTCCTCCTTCAGTCACTAGATTCCCCCCCTCCCTCCTCCGGGCCTGCGAGCCGCTTAGCAGAGAGTGGGGGTGGGTGGAGAGAGTCTCCTGCTACCAGCCGACACAGAGGTCAGGGCACCCTCCCCGCCACGGTGCAGCACACACGGGGCCCTCTATTGCCTCTCAGGCTGTTCTAGTGGAACCGGCCTGGGGGGGGGACTGATTCTGTAGCCCGGTGGTCAGGGCGTCTCCTCCGGCTGAAGGGGGAATTGAACCTCTCTATCCTTATCCCATTGCTCTAACCAAGGGGGGTACTTGTGTGCAGTGAGGCAGCCTAACTCATTCCCGCAAGAACCGCCTTAGGCCCCAAAACTGCCTGACTGCGGGCAACAGGTTGGGGTTGGAGATGGCCAGCAGAGATCGGTGCCTCCCTGCAGGCTGCAGCTTGGCCTTGGGTGCTGTTTCTGAGAGAGGGGAGGGGCCCAGCCCCCACGTCTCCCACTGGCTAGCTTAGGGGGATGCTGACTTTGTGCACCACATTCTTAAGCACCTTTCTCCCCATGCATTGTCTGGGCACCTAACTCTGTGCATCCCAGTGTTGTTCCGTTGATTTTGCTAGGCGCCTAAAAGTTAGGCCTTGTTGACTCTCAGCAACATGGCAATGCCTTAATAGATCCCACCCAAGGTCTTGTGCTTTCCCGCTACTGAGAGGCCCACTCCCATATACGAGGCTCTGAAAAGTAAAGGAGCATTGCCTTCGGAGAGTGGCCTAACAGGCAGGGCACTAGAGTAGGATTCAAGTCACCTGAGTCCTCTCTCCCCCACCTCCAACACTGACCTGCTTCCTGCTCTTGGGCAAGTCACTTTATCTCTGGTTCGCTATCCCCGTGTTACAGATGGGAATACTTACTACATACACGGTAAGGAGCTTTGAGATCTAGGGGGGATAAGAAGGATGGACGATTGTTGCCTGAGCAAATCCTGAAAGTTCTGAGCTCCCTTGACTTGAATGGGAAATTAGGGTGCTCAGCACTGTTTAAAATACATGGGGTGTGTGGGGAGGGGAAGGAGCTTTGGGATCTTCCCCTCCCCGTAAGGGAAGAACCAAGAAAGAGTGTTGCACAGAATCAAGGCATCTTTCTGACTGTTTTGCAAGGCTTTATCTGCAGCAGGGGACAGAGTCATTAGCGTGTGGCGTTATAAAGCCGAGAATGATTTCGTGAAGGGGGCACCGGATCTCCCTTAGGAGGTAACCAAGAAAGGCGGCATCAAAACGGAGCACATGCCAGTCAATTGGCAGGGCAGAGAATCCTGCTGGCTCCCCGCACTATCTGCTGCGACCAGGCCGCTGCCGTTCTGCGGCCAGCTGGAGATCATACAAACCCCCACAGCCCTGCCAAGGGGTTCGCGAAACTCTGTGTCATCAGAAGTGTGAATGGGAACCTCTCCAGAGGCTCTCCAGCCCCCTCAACCCTTGGTGCTATTCCGGATCTGCTGCTATCTATCCGAGGTGCCACTCCTGGGGAATCCAGGGGCCGACCCAAACCCCCTTGAGGTCTTTCCTTGGACTTCAATGAGGCTTGGAGAAAAGAATCCCCAGGCTAGCCGCTCATCAGCAGCACCCGGGTCATTTCTGAGCCCCATTGCTCCTTGGGTCTAAACGGCTTTGGGGAGAGTTTTAAAAACGCTCGGTGCGTCGATCGTTGTTGTTTCGCCTATTTAGAGAGACGCTCTCTTCTCGTCTACATTACAAAAGTCGTGAGGCGTGAGAGCGCCGCCCGCTTTGTCTGCAGCTGGGCTTTGTGGCTCTTGGCCAGCCTGCGCTCTTCTTTTCCCCTTTTGCAGGCTGCCCTGAAAGGTCCCTTTATGCAGATGCATTAAAGAAAAAGAAAAAAAGAGGAGAGAATCCGTCTAGGCCTGTCTGTGGGGATGCACCGCGCATACTAGTTTGTTGGCCAGTGTCTTTCACGCCCCAGCAGAACATAAATCACGGGAGCCAAGCCGCTGCACCTGGCAACCGCAGCCTTCCCCCGGCGACTTTCAGCGGCAGCTTCCCGCGGGCGAGGAAACCCCCCACGAGGGCCCGATTCGTAACTCACAAACTGAGGGCCCTGTTTGGGAGTGCCCATAGGCGGGATGCTCCCAGTAGGAATAATGACAGGGGAGCCCAAGGGGAGGGTCCGGAGAATTCCCACATTAGCCATCCGTCTCGGCCTGTAAAACTCAGGACCGCGTGGAAGAACTGGAAGGATACAGTGCCGTGGGAAACTGCCTTAATGCTCATTGCCTGCAGCCCCGGAACCAGCGCTCGGGTGTGTGGTGGGGCGGGGGCCAGGTTCTGTTGCTGGAGCACAGCGCTGAAAGGCGAGGAAGTGCGCTGTAGCTCACGAAAGCTTATGCTCTAATAAATTTGTTAGTCTCTAAGGTGCCACAAGTCCTCCTTTTCTTTTTGCGAATACAGACTAACACGGCTGCTACTCTGAAACCTGAAATTCTCAGCTCGTGTGCGATTATTTGTTACTAATCGGATACCACCGCGTCTCCAGTGCAGTGGAAATGCAGGAACGGAGCCCGTCTCTGCTACTCCGAGGAACCTGCGCACTGGTAGCCAGTTCCTCCTTCCCCACTGACCCCCTTCTCCTCCTAAGACCATTGAAGGACTCTCAGTTGGTTGGCTCTTGGGGCAGGGGCTGTTTTACAGGATGTGTCTGTAGAGAGTTTAGCAGCGAGGCCCTATTTTAGCTAAGCTATTTAGGCCCTCCTGTAATCGAAATTAGTCTTAATAATTACAAATTAATACTAGCAACAGTGTTTGTAGAAGCCAGATTTTAAATGGGCTGTCACCCTCCTCCAATCCGGAGACTAAAACCAATATGATCGGAGGTATCTGTCCAATGAGGACTAAGCAGCACCGCTCTAATCTGGAATACCGGCAGCCAATCCTTGGAATACAAACATAAAAGGACAATATATTTGTCAAATAAACCCGCAAAAAATTAAATCCAAGCGAACTGCTTCCTGCGGGCCGATATTTCATAAAGAGACTAGAGGAGATGCATTAATTGTATCTATTAATTGTGAATTATTCACGCAGTATATAGACAGCCAGGTCGGGGGGGCACTTCACTGCGGACTGTCCATGTAAACTAAACACTAGAGTCAAAAATCTGCCGCAGCTCTGCCGTCAGCGAGGATGGGGGGGGGGCTGAATTTGACCGTGGAATTATTAATGGAATTGGAAGTTTCCGTCCTAATCCTGCAGTTTCTTCACAGAACAGAAATGTCCATTTGGTCTTTTAAAGCTCATTTTAGAAGATGATAATCTTGGAATTAAGGTTAATAGATATTAATATTAATATAAATAATATGTGTATGTATATGTGCACCCACAGACTCGCTTAATATTCATAAATTCTCTAACATAGCTAGAGGTTCACCTGCACCTATAGATATGTACACTTATATCCCACATACATACACTGCCTCTTTTGCTCAAATACACACACTCTGTCTGGTTGTGCTGTATATAGTTAGATTTTGCAAACTACATCTAATCTATCCATCTATCTATCATCAGTACATTTAACACTAGAGGTATAGAGAGATGGGAATGAACCTGTTAAATGTTAGTCTGACAGCACATGCTTTACTTTTGTCCAGGTTAACAATTAGAGCTGAACAGATACTTGCGGTGAAATCTCTGAATATTCGTTTGAACTCGAAGGAGAATTTTGATCCAACGGTATTTGTGATCCTTTTGCGTTCACTTTCTGGAAATATTGCCGTGCTGGAGTTTAGTAGCAGGATTCCTCTAGGAAAGCGGGTTTTAAATGTGAATGGGCAAATTATTGCAGAAGGCGATTTTTAAATGGTGTATTTGATTGTGACATTTGAAATTCGCACTGTGTTGGTTAATTACATGGGTCACCCAATCCCCGAACTGAATCCATACATTTGACTAGACAAATGACCGACATAGACACAATCTGGAAGTTTGATTTTTGAAGATTCGCAATGAATGAGCTATGAACGCACTATTCACAGCGGAAACCCTTTTACAGAAATATTCACAAGCGATGAATAAATCTGAGACTTTCACTGACATTTTGGAAATAGAAAAATAAATAAAAGTTTACAAATCAGTTATTTGCTCGGTTCTAATTAAACTCATTACTTTCTCCTCGCGGATTCTGCTAAATGGGGCAAGATATTTGAGGGTTTTATTTTTTATTTTTGTTTTGTCTTTGCCATAAATCTTTAAATTCTACTAGTCTGTGAGGAAATTTGATCTCTCCACGTGATATATGTTTCCAGCGAATAGCAATTCTCTCGCATGGTGCCACTTACAGACAGAGGGGTAAAGAAAAGAGGATCTGGAAAAAGGAGGGGAAAAAACCCAGGTCGGAACAAATGGGTTAGGGGCTGAAACAGACTTGAAAAGATAAAAATGACTCCGAGCTAATTGCAAGTCGGAGTCAATTTTTGCAATAAGTATTCTTCATTAAAAACCTGGCTGGGTTAAAAGTGGGTCTATTCCACTTTTAATTAATGGGAACACAGACCCGATTCAGCCACACAAACCTGTCTCTGACACAGGTCCTACGGTGATGAGCAATATAGAAATTGTAACACAGTAAATCATATTACTACATCGTAAAATAATACACATCAGATTCAATTAATGGTCTGCTAGAGACAGGTCTGTGTGCCTACTTAAGGTCTGTGTTTCTGCCTGTCTAATCTGCTTCTTAGAACTGAGAAATCCCTATTAGATCACCTGCCCCTTTGCAAATACCAAGGGCCTATTCCCCAAAGCACGTCTTTTTTTTCCAGTGTCACCACATTTGAGTGCTGCTTAGTCAAAGTGAAAAGTTCGCACAACCTCCTCAGGCCTCATATAATTCACCTTCAGAGTTTGCGCCTTTTTGGTTGTTTTGTTATACGATTTTCTCCCTATTTTCAAAAATAAATTCCCTGCGCTGGTGGGGGGGGGGCGCGGAGAAATGTGCGCATTCCTCCTCTCCCCCCCCACCAGGGCTGCCTAGAGGTCCATCTCTGCGGGAGAGTGGGGAAGTCACTTACTCCATCAATGTAAAGGGACCCTCCTTTTGTGCTGCCTCCTGACTAGAATCATCTCCAGTAGCCCAAGCGCTCTTCCTCGCAGTTTAGCTAGGCTAGGGTCAAATGTAATTTTTCATTGCGTGAGTGTGTGTGAAATGGACAGACCTGTATTGCTTTAAATCCGAATAAAGCCATTTGCCTTCTAAAATATTTTCTCCCCCTTCCATTTAGTCAAACATTGAGGAGCATTTTTGAAAAATGCCACCCGATCCCTATGCCCCTTCAAAATACGAGTTTGGGGCGATCCGGTTGGAATGATAAGTCTTTTAATAAACAATAGCACGTGGGGGGAGGTGTGCATGTTAAAATATATAATAATAAATCAAGTGTGCAGGAGTTATGGGAAGGCAGGAATATGGGGCAAGTTACAGCTTTAGTAGGGGGTTAATGTGGTGGATTTAAAAAAAAAACCACATATTCGCATGTGCCTATTAGCCCCCCAAGTCTATCCGATCTCCTCTCCTAGGGGTAAGGGGAATTCGTCCCCCCACCTTCTTGCCGAGGCTGAGAAGGTTCCTGAAGTCAGAGAATCACTGAGGGTCACAGTTTGAGAGGAAGAATTTGCCCTTCGAGTAACAGGCTAATTAACCCCCCACAGTTGCGGGACTCCTGGTGGGTTGGTCAACCCCGAAGTACCCGAGGACCCCAGTTAGAAAGCTGGGGCAGGTGCAGACACTGGATCTCCCAACCTAGGTGTGCGTCGAGAAGGGCCCGCACCTAGCCCTTCGCCCAGCCTGGCATGGGCAGCCTGGATCCCTGGCTCTGTGCCCTCCTTGTTTGGCTTGTGTTTCTGTATTTACCCTCCTGCGTGGCCCTCTATGAGCCAAGCCCCTTTGACTACCTGCCACAGATTCTCCCTGGGCTGAGCTGCGCAGGGGGCCTGGCCTTTTTCCCCCTTCCCCTCCCACTTAGGCTTTTGAAAATAGATCGCACCCGGGTGCGCAGCTTTCACCTTAAGTCTTCTCTGAGGAGGTGGCACTCGTCAGTTCCTGCTAAAGGGGAACCGCAGCAGATCGGTGGGGCTCAGGGATTCGCTGTTGGAAGGGCTTAATGCCATGCTGCCCACATGGCCTCTTTAGTTGTGAAACCTCCTTCACAGCTGGGGCAGTAGCCCGTTTACCAGGCTCAGCATTTGCTGTGCTAAGCAACCTTCCACCTTGCCTTCACTCCTCACAGCTGCAAACCCCACTTCTCTGGTGCAAACCTAGACCGAGGTGAATATAAAGACCAGACCATGCGGCCTAGCAGCACCGGTTTGGGACCTAGGGGTTGGGAACTGATCCAACCCAAACCCTCCGACCAAAAAGCACATTTAACTCCGCCGTTAGTTAAATAGATTTGCGCATGGGCACTGCAGTGAAGAAGATCGGGATAGATTCGTGTGTACAGGTGCTGGGTGCATCTTCTGTGAGGATTCGAATTGCAAACTGCCCAAGAGCTACCAATGGGACTAGCTCATGGGTGGTGAGTGCTGTGTACTTGTCAATATAGTATCCGGGGCTTGGAGTGAAATGTTCTTAAAGCACCCCACCCTCTACCACCATCTATGTTGCTTGCAAAAATCCCCCCAAGTCCTGTGGATTGGAATCTACATCATCCTGTTTCCCAATAGCCCTCTGCTGTCTCTTTAGTAGCTATGTACCTCTCTGCCCTGCAATGTGTGAGTTGTGTCCCCCTGTAGTCCACACAGAGAGGGCTTGGCCATATAGAGGGTAGCAGCCCACTAGTATTATTGATTATGCATTTAGCTCAGGTGGTAAAGAGAGCTCAGAGCTGTGGATCTAAAGGTCCTGCAATCCATTGTTTGTGTGTGTGTACGTGTGTGTGTGTGTATAACTCTATAGACGTATAATGCTGATCTCTGGGGATAGGGGTCAGTATAGTTGCACATGATGCAATTTACTTTTTTCCGTTTTCTTTTTAAAAATCCAAGGAAGTGACATACCGAAGGAAGTTAAAGTTGCAAAGTCATGCACTCAAAAGATAAGAAAGGAGGCCCATGACCTTAACATGATGCATATTTGCATTATATGTCCGTTTTTAACTACATGATCATATGTTATTTGTTCTACATGCCCCTGCTTCATTCAGTGCACAGGATGGTGTGTGCCGGAGGTAGAGGCCTGTAAGAAGAAAAAGGATGCAAATCACAGATTTCCTACATGATGTCAGGCAAGACTCTATCCTAATGCGTCCTTACAAGGAAGGTGAATTAAGGTTGCATGGACAATTTTAATCCTGGCATTTCCTAACCATTCAGTGCTTGATTTTGCTGTAATAGTGTTTCTTTAACCCAGTGTTTTGGCTGTGATTATATTAATTTTGCAAAAATGTGAATTGCAGATTACCACAACTGTTCTAAGGATAGGAGACGACATGGACCACATATAAAGGGCCAAAGAGAGGGCACTCAGATACTAAGAAGGGCACTCACTTATAGGTGACATCTGCTGTTTCTCCAAAATTGGTCAAACACTGCTAAATATGAAAATGTTCCTGATTTCTGTTCGATATGCACCAACTCATCTCCATAGGCACTCAGGGAAGCTATGCTAAGCAGTTGTTTCCTATGAGTGTGTTTTGTAGACAGATCCAAATTTCCACCAATTCATTCACACACACACACACACACATGTGCACACACATGACTCTGTATGTGCCCTACTCTCAGTGGTGCTGGAACACTTTTAATAGTTGGAGTGCTGAAAGCCAGCCCTCTTACCCTGTCCACTCCCCCCACACCCCAAGCTAGGGCTGGGAGCAGAGCCGTGTTTCCAGGAGGGGTAAGGGGACCAAGGCTGGAGCCACAGCTGGGGATGAGTGTGGGGGCAGGAGCAGAGCCCCCGGGAGTGGGGTGTCAGCTGGGAACCCACATGGGGGGGCCAGAAGTGGAGCCACAGGCATGGGGGCCAGCAGTGGAGTCCTATGTAAAACCTGGGGGTGCTGCAGCACGCCCCACATCCCTTGCTCTCACAGAGCTCTGCTCTGACATACAAACACACAGCTAAAACTCTAGTCCAGGCTCCATTATCTCACATCTGGATTACTACAATATCCTTTTCTCTGGATGTGGCAAATATTATCTTGTGTTGCTCCTAACCACTCAGCATGCTGTTGCAAAGATGTTTTCCTAGCCTATTGCGTTGACCACAGCGTCCCTCTCTGTGCCTGCCTCCACTGGTTCCCTTTCTCTCATAGCAAATGTAAGCTACTTCACTTTCAAGGGCCTTTATAACTTATCATCGCCCTACCTATCATCCCTCATTCACTATCAAGATGTTGACTCTTGCCTCTGATTGGCCTATGATGCCAGCCTCCATCACCCACTCGTTACATTTTCAAACAAGCAGCTTTGTGCTTTCCCCCATGCTTCCCCTCAAATTTGGCAGCTGCTCCCTGTAAGCACCCACAAGTCAACTGCCTCTTCCTCCTCCAAATCCCACCCTGAAACTCTCCTTTGCCATGATGCCCACAAAAATACATGACAGTGATTAGGCTGCTGGTGTGCAGAGACCACTACCTATCATGCTGACAGATTCATCTGATTGTTTCCTTTACACCCCCGGGCCTGTCTATCTGCATCTATCTGTTGTCTCTTGGTCTTATTCTTAGATTGTAAGTTCTATGGGACAGAGACTGTCATCTGATTACGTTTGTATAGCTCCCAGCACAATGGGGCCTGGTGCAAGACTAGGGCTCCGAGGTTCTACAGTAATATCAATAATGAATAACCAGAATAGTCAAGCTCTCTCAGGTGTCTCAAGAGTGTGAGTACCAATCTCAGGGCAGACTGTTAAGATCCAGGGCACACACCCCATGTTGGTTGTGAGTTCTGTACTTAGATTTCACCAACCAATTATCAAGTGTAAACTCCTCAGGCACTATAACAGCCTGAACATGGAGTCACAGACAGTTCCCTGGGGTACTCCAGTCTGTCTTGACACCCAGCTAAGCCTAACTTTGTGAGAAATGGTCCCTTACACTACAAATCACAGCAATGTTCAGGTTACTTCCAGTCCCGAAGGACCAGTCACTTACCCCAGGTCAGTTGCACCTTAGATCTCACAACAAAGACAATGCTTGTAGCCAATCTTATAATAAACTATACTAGATTTATTAACAGGAAAAGGAAATAAGAGAGTTATTTACAAGTTTATAGCAGGTAAATATATATACACACAAATGAGTTCCAATCTTAAAGTAAAAAAGTTCCTATAGTAAGCCATCTCTGTATGTCCTTTCTGGCTAACCCCCTCTAAGCATTGGGGATCTTTTGCTTATGCCTAGTAATCCTTTCCCCTCAGAGTCCAAGCAGTATAAAGATACCGTTCCTCCTTGTTTTTATTCCCTTCCTCCACTCTGCTTGGAACTACAAACTCCATTGATTGAAGGAATCCACTTGCAAGATTCCTCTTCATGGTGTGGGTAGAGTAAACAACAAGTTATTTTTAAGGTTGGAAATAGCCTCTCCGTCGCAACCCTCTCTGCTGTCCACAGACAAGCCAGGCAGGGTAGAGCTATCCTCTTCCTGGCTGTGAGTTATGATATTAACCTGCGTAGACATGGCTAAAATATCATTATCTATTAAAACAGCAGCATGAATTAGATTCCTCATGCCCACAATAATATCTCCTTTAAAATCTTCAAACACATGGCAGACCTGGACCAGTGGTACATTTACAGGGAATTCAGCCAAAGCTAATATAGTTAAACTCTTACCAGGAAGTCTGTCTTCCTCTCTTGCCAAATTTTCCTTCACCAAAGTGACTTGGGACACTGTGTCTCTCCAGCCCTATGCCTCTTACCTTAGCATTTCTAATACATTCTTCACTACCCTCTCTTGGCTCACTCCTAATATAGTTCACTACAACGTCCTCCTGCTTTACTGCTGCTTCTGGGGTAATGATAGTGGCATTCACTGTGGCAGGTTGGGGTGTGGATTGTGGGTTTACCTTAAATTTTGGGCAATTTAGTTTCATGTAGCTGGGAGCCCCACAATGATGGCAGACTGCTTGCCTTCCCTTTTGGTAGGGGGATTTAAACCTGGGCTCCTGTGGGCTTTTTTAAAAATCAAAATTGGAATTAGGTTTGTTTCCAATTCCCTTTTAACCAGGGTAACATGGGGATTTTCCTTCCCCTGGGATTTATACCCCATGGACCCTTTATTCAACATGTTCATCAGCAATTTCTGCAGTCTCTCAAACTGGGGCTGTTTTTTGTCCCAGATGGCTGCCTTCACCTCATCTGAAACTACCCATAACAATTGCTCCCGGGCCATCAGATCAAACAGTTTCCCATAATCACCTTCAGCCCCTACCCCCATTATCCATTTTCTTATAAAATTACACATTTTATGCACCTGAGTGCTATTGTCAAACATTTTGAGGTTTCCATCCTTCAGTGGATAGGTCTCAGCAATAGTCTTAACTCTTTCCAATACATTTTCTTTAAGTTTTTTATACACCTTAGCATCCTCCTCCTCTATATCATTAAAAACTTATCCAGCTTTCCCAGTTAAGCTGGTTAAGAGGATAGGCAATTGTTTATCACTGGGATATTGTGCATCCCACATAGTCTCTCCTGTACAGTTTCTTCATAAACTGTGCAGACATTCTCCCATTCCCTTGTGTTGTCTGTATGTGTGGGGACGGGGAGAGGGGACTGTGGGGAAGCTCCTTTTGCTGCTCCAGTAATTTGAGCTGCAATATTTGAACATCCATCTGCCTCCAGTGTGCCCTCTCCTCAGCATCTTCATTGTCTTTGACTACTGGTATTAGTACCATGCATCTTTGGTGGGATTTCTCCCCAGCTGCCTAAGTCACTTCAGTCTCCCTGAGCTGCAATTCTCAGTCTCCTCTACTTGCAGTCTCTTGTACTTGCAGCACTTGTACTTGTACTCAGTCTCTTGTACTTGCAGCACCTGAGAGCCTCTCAGGTGCTGCAATCAGGCCAGTTCCACTGTAATGTTCTCCTCTGTGGTGACTGGGGCAGGAGGGGTTCTTTGGATTCACCACCTCTTCTTTCCTGCCACCTGGTTAAAAATTATGGGCAGTGCTCAGCTCCTGAACTTGGACTTTCTTTGGGTAGGATATTTCCCTCTGCAAACATAACTGTTCAAGTTCTTTTCTCATATGACTGTGGTTCTCATTGCGTCTATTCTATAAACTTTAAAACTCTCACTATCAAGTTTAAAATCTTAACAGCGCTGGGATTCTGATCTATAACCTTAACTGACCTGTGGTATGTGAATCCTGCCAGCTGCACCAGTGTCAAGCTGTCCTGCAGTGACTTGAGAGCATGAGTACCAACCTCAGGGCAGACTGTTAATATCCAGGGCACAAACCCCACATTGGATGTGAGCTTTGTACTTAGATTTCACCAACCAATTATCAACTCCTCAGGCATTATAACAGTCTGAACAGGGAATCACAGACAGTCCCATTGGGTATTCCAGTCCTTCTTGTCACCCAGGTAAGCCTGTCTTTATGATAGATGGTCCCTTCACCATGAATCACAGCATTATTCAGGTTTCAGAGTAGCAGCCGTGTTAGTCTGTATCCACAAAAAGAAAAGGAGTACTTGTGGCACCTTAGAGACTAACAAATGTATTTGAGCATAAGCTTTCGTGAGCTACAGCTCACTTCATTGGATGCATCCAGTGAAGTGAGCTGTAGCTCACAAAAGCTTATGCTCAAATACATTTGTTAGTCTCTAAGGTGCCACAAGTACTCCTTTTCTTTTTGCAAATACAGACTAACTCGGCTGCTACTCTGAAACATGGGGAAATAGTTTTACTTTGTGTAATGACCCATTCACTCCCAGTCTCTATTCAAGCCTAAGTTAATTGTATCCAGTTTGCAAATTAATTCCAATTCAGCAGTCTCTCGTTGGAGTCTGTTTCTGAAGTTTTTTTGTTGAAGAATTGCAATTTTTAGGTCTGTAATCGAATGACCAAAGAGATTGAAGTGTTCTCCAACTGGTTTTTGAATGTTATAATTCTTGACGTCTGATTTGTGTAAATTTATTCTTTTACGTAGAGACTGTCCAGTTTGACCAATGTACCTGGCAGAGGGGCATTGCTGGCATATGATGGCATATATCACATTGGTAGATGTGCAGGTGAACGAGCCTCTGATAGTGTGGCTGATGTGATTAGGCCCTATTATGGTGTCCCCTGAATAGATATGTGGACACTGTTGGCAATTGACTTTGTTGCAAGGATAGGTTCCTGGGTTAGTGGTTGTGTTGTGTGGTGTGCGGTTGCTGATGAGTATTTGCTTCAGGTTGGGGGGCTGTCTGTAAGCAAGGACTGGCCTGTCTCCCAAGATCTGTGAGAGTGATGGGTCATCCTTCAGGATAGGTTGTAGATCCTTGATGATGTGTTGGAGAGATTTTAGTTGGGGGCTGAAGGTGATGGCTAGTGGAGTTCTGTTATTTTCTTTGTTGGGCCTGTAGTAGGTGACTTCTGGGTATTCTTCTGGCTCTGTCAATCCGTTTCTTCACTTCAGCAGGTGGGTATTGTAGATGTAAGAATGCTTGATAGAGATCTTGTAGTTACTTCCAGTCCCAAAGGACCAGTCACTTACCCCAGGTTAATTGCACCTTAGATCTCACACCAAAGACAATGCTTGTAAGCTAATCTTATAATAAACTATACACAGATTTATTAATAGGAAAAGGAAATAAGAGAGTTATTTACAAGTTAATAGCAGGTAAATATATATACACACAAATGAGTTCCAATCTTAAGATTCAAAAAGTAAAAAACCTCCTATAGTAAGCAAGTCCTATATGTCCTTTAGGGCTAATCCTGGCTAAGCACTGGGGATCTTTTGCTTATGCTTAGTAATCCTTGCCCCTCACTGAGTCCAATCAGCACAAAGATACTGTTCCTCCTTGTTTTTATTCCCTTCCCCAGCTCTGCTTGGAGCTGCAAACTCCATTGATGGGACGAATTAACTTCCAAGATTCCGCCTCATGATTTGGAGAGAGTATACAACAAAGTATTTTGTCCTCTTTAATGTTCCATTCTAGTCCATCTGGTGTTGATAGGCCTTCCTCATTGGCCAGGACATATCAACTTCTGTCAGAGATCAGCACTTTTCACTAGTTAATGTCCCTTTCCTGTCTGGTGATTTACACAGTCACAGAGGCTTACAATGCAAACACTCAAATATTACCTTATAAGATGGGATACAGATGTTATAAGTGAGATCAATGCATGTAGCAACTTACAAGCATTCCATAAAGTCTTAACACATTCTTATAATTCAAATGCCTATTTTAACAATACTAACCCACAGGTGAGCCAGCCTGATTTCAGCTGTGTATTTGTCAGTTTTCCACTGAGGCCTGGGGACCTTGGCATGAGCTGGCACCTGGTCTGCCAGTGTCACAATAATTGCCCAAAGGACTGTACAATGGTTTCAATGGCTCTGCACATGAGGGCTTGCAGGATTGGCCCTTGATGTAATTTGCTTAGGAAATATACAAGAGTGGGTAGAAGTGGCAAAATAGTCTAACTGGCATGTGGATTGGTTGCAAAATGAATGTGATTGAAGTGACTCCTGTTATCCAGAGGAAAGAAATGCACTTCAGGTGCATTGGGGTTGGGTTAAAGCAGGGAGTTCTGCTTTGTATTACACCTATCTATTCATTGATTTTTCTGGTAGACCCCTTTCACCCTGTGGTGGCTCAGTTTTTTGCCCACTTCTGCCTCATAGTCTAGGGATATGCTGAGAACTTCAGTGGAACTTTTTGTTATCCTGCAGGGGAAAATAGGGTTGTTATTATTAACACATAAACTGCGCTCATTGGGCCAAATCCTGTCAATGGGGGTTTAATATTCCCACCACAGGATACCGATACCTCAATGAGAGTTCAATGGGATTGTTCCCCCTCCACAGGATACAAACAGGGTTGCGGAAATTTTGCCTTTGACTTCAATGGCACATAGATTGGCACAAGTCTCACAGGCACACAACACCAGATCACTGCAAGACAGGAACATAGGAAATGCCATATTGGATCAGACCCAAGGTCCACCTAGTCCAATATTTTGTCTCTGGCATTGGCTAGCAGAGGAAGATGTAAGAATCCTGAAGTAAGCAGAGGTGGGAAAATCTGTCCCCTTCATCCTGATGCCTAATCATTAGAGATTGATTTTAGCCTGAAGCATGAGGTTCAATAGACTTGAGCCTGGCACATGAGGTTCTAAAAGTTTTGTCATCATTCATTATGAAAAACTCTCGATAATCTTGATATCCAGGTAAATATCCAATTCCTTTCTGAGTCTTGTTAAGTTATTGGCCTCAACAACTTCCTGTGGTAAAGAGTTCCGCAGCTTAATCACATGTTGTTTGAAAAAACATTTCCTTTGATGGTTCTGAATGTCCCACCTTTTAGTTTAACTGATTATCCCATTGTGCTTGTGTTATGAGACAGAGAGAATGAAAGTTCTTGACCTACCTTCTCTATACCACTCATTACTTTATATATTTGTGTCATGTTCCATCTTATTCATCTCCTTTATAAGGTAAACAAGCCCAATCTTTGCAATCTTTCTTCATATCAGAGTTTTTCTAGGCCCTTGATCATTCCCATTGGCCTTTTCTTAACCCTGCTAGTTCTTCACTATATTTTTGAAGTGGGGTGACCATTAGTGCACCCACTATTCCAAAGGAGGGTGCACCATTGATTTATATAAAGGCATTATAATATTATTTGTATTATTCACATCCCATTCCTTATACATTCAAGTTACTCTGCCTTACTGCTTACACCTGTTTCCTGACCAACTTCCATTCATCCTACCACTTACATTGACATGGCTGCTGAATTTCTCCTGGAGAACTGCCATGAGGAGTTGCACCCGCTTTCTCCGGGCCCTGAGTCTGGGAGCTCTGCACATGCAGGGAGAATGGGGTCTTAGTGTTGAGATATACAAGGGGAGCCTGGGAGTAAAAGGTTGATCTTTGTGTGCAAAAGAGTGGATATAATTCAAAAGGGCTGCACTTTTGCTGGTTTGAGCCAGGCCATTATAATGAACGTAACACTGAGTTATAAAATGCAATGCCTTTTCTCCCCTACAGTAATGGTTAAAGTGGAAAGAGGAAAACAGTCAGGATTTTTTTAAAAATGCAGAATGCCCATTACTAACCCCAGAACATAAGGCCCCATAAAAAGGTCTCCTGGATCATCTAGCCTGACACCCTATATTGTGCAAGACATTTCCTTACATTCATCCCTCCAGTCCTTTATCTGATCTCTTCTCCAGCATCCTTCTCATGAGGTCCCTTGACTTCTTCCCTGGGGACCCTATTTCAAGGTCTAATTGCTCTTGCAGTTAAGAAATATCCTTCTTATCTAGTCAGAACATTTCCATTTTTAGCTTCAGGCCAATACCCTGTGTCTTATGATTTCCAGACCATGTGAATAATCCCTTCCTTTCCTAAAAGAAATTCAGATGGTGCAGTGCTACCCTCTTCCAACCAGACCCCTCCTCCCCATCTGCTTTATTCCAGTCTCTCCTCTTCCTGCCTGCCCATGGGAAGATGCCTATCTAATCATGCAGAAGAGGGTGCAGAGCAGGGGCTGCAGAGACAGGGGATGAGGAATGGTCCCCTCCCCCTCTCCGTCTGCCTTCCTTGGTGCCCTCTGACTGCAGGCCCTTTGCTGCAAGGACCTGTTATCTGGTGCTGATCTGTCACTGTACAGCACAGGGTACACGCAGAGCACTATCTACATCATTAATCAATATCCCTCTCCCATTGGAAGGATCCCAGGGCACAGCTGCAGCCAAGGAGCCAGTGGCAGCCCTGCCACAGCAGACCATGCTGCAGTAGTGGAAGGAGTCGAGTGCAGTTGGAGGAAGTGAATGCAGTGCGGTATACCCCAGCCATTGCTGCTGTTTTGGCCTTGCCCCTAGAGCCTACATGGCACCACTACCATGAGGCAGGGTCTGCAGAGGAGAATGCAGCCCACAGGTGGCTTCAGGGAGCTTTCTGATCAATGAGTCCCTTTTCATGTTTGACACAGGGCCAGAGATCAGAGTCCCATATAAACAGGGCCCCGTCTGATCAAACTCTGCAGAGTAGTTATTGAGTGGGCCTTGGGTGATACCAGGGCAACTTTTTTAGCTGGCATCTGCCATGTTGCCAGAATTCTTTATCACCATAGCTTGTTTTTATGAGCTTGGGCTAGGTGCTTTTTATGAGATAGATATAAATGGACGGAAAGAAAATAAACGTGACTCATAATGGCAAAATCCCAGTAAATGGGAAATCTCTTGTCAGTGTCCAAGATCCTGAAGATCCCTTGGACTTAGGGACATGGAGAGCACATGCAGTCCTGTGAGAGGAGTATTGCTATAGAGGTGTCGGTACTTTCACTCTTCCTGAAGTCAGTGGAGTTTAATATCTATTTTGTATATTGCCTATAATGGACCGGTTTTTGTTATTGTAACTTATTAATCTGTTGAGCCCAGTGTGCTTGGTGCTGCACAGAGCAAGGAGACAGCTTTGGTATTTATACAGTGCCTACCATCACCAGTCCCTGAGTGGGACCTCTAGGCGCTACTGGTCCAAATCTGTAAGCGTTCTTGGGAGAAGTGCCTCAGACACAGCTCTTTCTCTGGCTGTCTCCTGTGAAGCCTGGCAGATTCATGTGTTGTCCCATACTTCAGGAGATACTCGGTTACGTCTTTTTAATGGTCATTCATTATCAAGTTATTCCTCCCCAATTTTTGATCTATCTTAAAAAGTTGCTATGGTCTATTTGAAAGAGTCCTTGGCTCTGAACCTCTGTATTCTGTCCGAACTGAGTGTCTAATCAACCTCTCCTAGACTCCAGCGACAAGAAAGAGACTAGCTAAAAATGCCAAAAGTTTTTGCAGGACCTACCAAAATACAATATTTTGTGCTCCCCCAGTTGGATGTTTGGCAGAAGCGCACACCCAGACCCCATTCCCAAAGCCACAGTGATGAAACACTGCTGAGGTGGACGGACAAACCACACTGGCTGTGGCAGGACAAGACCTATTGTAAAGTGAAGTTGTCTGACAAAGAATCTTCAGCATTTCATAGCAGGGGAGAGAAAAGGGCAGAACTTGCAAGGAAAGAAATGGGATTTTCCAGCTTCCATTAAGTTTCCCAAACAATAGATATTATAAAAATACTTATTTAAATATTGCTTGAGAATCTCCTTTTAATTTTTAATCTCCACACATAGAACTCTCACTGGCCGAGTGGATTAAAAGGCTATTCTCTAAGTAAAAATTTAAGTTCTGTGCAGTTGAAAGATAGGACGTATTCTTCTCTCTCTTTTTGGTGTGTGTGAGAGAGAGACCGTGTATTACGTGTGTGTGCGGGTGAGAGAGCTTGTGTTTGTTTAAGACATGAGCACCGAGGGGGTGTGTGTGTAATTTATGCGACTGTGTGTGAGGAGGAATCTGTATGTTTCAGTGTACGTATAATATGCAAGTTTGTATAATAGATGTCTGTGTGCATGTGTGTGTATATGTCTGTGTACATGATGTGTGAGTGTGTATTATAGATGTATCTGTGCGTGTGATCTGTGTGCATATGTGTATATCTGTGTGCATGATTTGTGTATATGCATCTGTGTGTATGATGTGGGTGTGTGTATAATATCTGTGAGTGTGTGTCTATGTGTCTGTGTATATGATGTGTGAGTGTGTGTATAATAGATGTGTGTTTGATGTGTGTGTCTATGTGTCTGTGTATATGATGTGTGAGGTGTGTATGTCTGTGTGTATAATATATGTGTGTATGATGTGTGTATATGTCTATATGTATGATATGAATGTGTGAGATGCATATATGTGTCTGTGTGTATGATGTGTGAGTGTGTGTGAGATGTGTATATGTGTCTGTGTGTATGATGTGTGTGTGTACAGTATGTCTCTGATGTGTGAGTTTCTCTCGCTGTCTTTGTATATTTTAAACAAGCCCAGCGCAAAGCCAGTTCCTTTTTAGCCCCTCAGTCTGGGTGTTGCAGCTTGCTAGCCCAGCACTGCCAAGGTCTCCTTTAAACTCCAGGCTATTTGCTTTGGATGTGGAGTTTATAGTTTGGGATTATTCGTCCCCTGCAAGTTTTTTGTTAAGCAGCCCTGAAAGGACTCAATGGCTGGGAATACCATTCTAATTACAGGGAAGCACAGCTTATTTAGAAGATAAAAAGAGACTTGTAGTCTCATAGCAGCTCCTTACATCCCTCAAATGCGGAACTCTAATGATGGGGTGAGAGCCAGTGAATGCCTAAAACAAACTAAAAAAGGAGAGAAAATAAAGCAGCTAGGGGCTTAAGATATATTAAATTACCCTGGTTAGGAATTTAGGCATGGCTCAAGTCTGCTGGAGAGGCTGGGGGGGACGGAAAGTGCTGCTATTCACTTCTGTGGAGAAGGGTCAGGAGGTCGGAGGAGTTCACAGGGCCTGGCTCCATTCTTATGCTAACAGAGAATACAAGCGCTGGCCTGGAAAATAGAAATGCATTTGCAATAATCCGAGCCCCTCTGTTTGCAAGGGGAGCGGCTCTATAGCTAATTGCCGTCCTGCCCCCCTACTCCTCAATGAGTGTAGTTATAACGATGCCCGGGAGATTAGACCCGAGGAGTCGCCCCCCCCCTCCGGCTAGTGAAATATTCTGAGTCAGACGCTGCTGTTTGGGCTGGGTTGGGCTGCAAGGATCAGGCCAGCCAACTTCTTGAACTTTTCCAAAGTTAGCAGGGGATGGTCGGAAACTTTTTTTTTGGTAGGCCACCACTTTGCCATTGCCCGCACAGCATCTCTAGCCCATCCCACACCCAGGGAGCGCCCAAGCCCGGTGCCCAGGGAGGGGTACAGGACACACGCTGCCGCAATACAGATACAGCTGAAACAAACGACGCAGGGGGAAGCAGATACGCGGCTCAGAGAGCAAACACAACACAGAGACACAGACAGCAGCACACAGCCCCCCCCCCCCCCAGAGCACAAGTGTCACATCACCAGCACTCCGGGGCGAACGCGCACCCAGCCCCCGCTCCTTGTCCTGCTCTCGGTTTGTCCTCAGCTGTGAGTCAGCGCTGGGGTGGAGAAGCGGGCTAATGAGCGCGGCCAATCCACGCGTACACACTGCTGCGCTCAGCTCCCGCTCCGGAGCGTTTCCTCCGCACAGAGCTCGTTTAAACCACACGATCCCTTGACAAGTATTTCCTGACATGGCTCCCTTCCCCACGCGCCTCGATCTAGGCATTTACTGGTGGGTTTTTTTGCTCTGGGGGTGGGGGGGGTTGTTGGCGTGGAATGTGACTGCTCCCACACAGCCCCAGCCGCTTTCAAAACAAAGCTCCCCCCCCCAGGCCCAGCGCTGCAGAGTGAGCAGGACTCCCTCGGAGGCGAAGTCCCACCTTTCCGAGAAAGCAGTTTGGCTAAGGCCTGGGGGTGGTGGTGGAGGAAGAGACTGTTGTGGACTCACAACCATTTCTGCAGAGCCGGGGCCCGGCAGAAAACCAGGGCAGAATACGCGCATTCAAACAAGTCGTCAACTCGGCTCACGTGACCCGACCCCGGCAATCCGGGGCCGGCAGCCGCAGCCGGCCTGTTTACACGAGCTGCTGGTTCCAATCGCCCGGAGCCACCCGCGCTCTCTCTCCCTCGCATCCCTGCGGAAAGGAAGGGCCGATGCCCGGGCCTCATCCACGCTTCGCTCCCTCCTCTGCGGAGGGACGGGCTGAGCTGCTTGGACCGCGGGGCGTTTGGGGCCGTTGGTTGTAAATAGCCCTTGGACGCGAGTGAGAGAGCGGATTCGAGCTTGGCTGTGCTGGGAGGAGAAAACACCGCGGACTGTTCACGCCTATTCAATGGCTTAGTTATTGGCGTGGCCATAATATAGTGCGCAAGGGTGGTCGTCGTCGTCCCCACCCGCATTATAAGCTTGCAAAGGAGCTGGTAGAATCGATTTCTGCAGGCTGTCCCAGGGCTAGCATGCCTTGTGGTCTTTAAGGGTCTGCCCTGGGACAGAAAATGATCTGACACACCAGTCCTGGAAACCATCTTACATCCACGGGCAGGTCAGGGGCAGAATCGGCCTTTCTCTCCAGTTACATGGTGTTGTCAGGAGAACTTTGGGGGGCCGAAAAGAACCCGGCTGCCCGGGACGAGAACAGCTCTGTCTAGAAATGCTAATTGAGCAGGGGTTGCAAGAAGCACGTCATTGAAGCTGCAGGGGGGTAGCTGGTTCAAGTGCAGGGCCAAACGAAAACCATATAAAAGGCAGATACAGGTGAGGTTAGAAGGTCATCCACTGAGCTCTCTGTGTACATAAAATAACATATGGACGGTGTGCGGAACAGAAGCAGAAGGCGCAATAGCTACAGTGATGTTATCTGTGTTGGGAAGCACTCTTACATATCACGATCCCTAGCTTCTTACCCTGAGCTTTTATTTAATTCCCATGTTAATTCATTACTTGTGAGTTAATTCATTACATGTGAGTCATCCCATTCAACAGGACCCAGTGCCTATGATTACATATAGAAGGGTCACATTTTTGGTTACCATTGCACACTATTGTATCTCAGAGGCCAGTGGTCCTCTTTTAAAATCCCTTCTAGAGGCTCCATTTGGCTGAAAGATGACTGCTGACGTCCTAGTCTCTCAGCTAATTTTTGAGGGAATATTTAGTGCCTTTTTTGTAGTTTGAGGGTGAGAGAACGCGAAGTCTGTGCGGGGATCTGGCACCTCCCTAAAGATAGTTGAGCTCCTCGGATGCTAGTCGATGGATGATAGTTAAAAGCTGTTAAAACACCAACTGTCAAACCTACACATTAGGAACATTGTAATAAAGTGGGTAGAATTGCAATTAGCTTTCCCAGTTAGTTAAGAACCCTGATAGATGGGAAATCGTGCCGCTGTATTTTGAAGCCACTTGAATGATTTTGGTTAATTTAGTATATATTCCGGTTTGAAAATTATATCTAACCCAGCCGGTCAGTTAGGAGAACCTGCGAATGATCTGAACTATGAATTCAAGGGCAATAAGGAGTAAAAAAGATTCCCAGCGGTGGCCCTGATATCTAACTAACTCCGGTATAATTGGCGTGCTCCCGAAACTTACAAGAGCAACGTCTGAGGGTAACCTTAGTGCTGCTGGACTGTGTGTCGATGTGTCCATTTGCTCCTTGCATCAGCGCTAGCCTGAGATAGCTAGGAAGCGAAGGACACATGGGCTGAGGACAGTCGTGGCATTTTCCCTGACGCCTTTTGAAACTCTCCTTTCCCTTGTTCCGTCTCTGATGGTAATGCCGCTCGCCCTTCTGGTTTTGACAAGACACGCAAAAGATGCGAGGTGCCCCGTTCCCGCCAGTAATTCTACCTGCCTAAGAAGCACACACCTCAAACCGTCTCTCCCCCGACCACTGAAATATCCTTTGCGGGTGGGGGGATTCCCTTTCAGGAAATGCACATGTAGGGTATAGTTGTCCTTGTTTCTGGGAAGGTGTGAAAGCGAACGGTTTCGGTGCAAACAGGCCCCAAGCCGGCTGCAGAGCAATAGATGTAAAAGAGCCACCCCCGCAAACTGAGCTCCGTCCCCTGCCCTCAGCTAGCTCTGTTGTTCAGCACATGCACGTCGCCTTGCCAAGATGACCTCCTCCGCCCTAAAAGTCTAATGCTGAATTCACTGACAATGACCTTTATAAATATCAAAATCTGGAGGAATCTCCTCTGCCGGCCTCCAGCCTTCCCAAATTCCTGTGCACACAGCTCTCTTGTGCAGTTATTAGCACTGATAATATTTTAGACTTCAGCAAATCCAGTCTTTAAAACAAAAGCTACCCAGCAGAGGCAGGCCCTACTTTTCCAGGCAGTGTGGAGAAAGGAAAGCGCTTTTACAAAGAAGGCTGAAGAAGGATTCCCCCCCCCCCCCGACGTTACAGTGTTACTGAGACATCAGTAAAAAGAAAAGGAGTACTTGTGGCACCTTAGAGACTAACAAATTTATTAGAGCATAAACTTTCGTGAGCTACAGCTCACTTCATCGGATGCATTTGGTGGAAAAAACAGAGGGGAGATTGATATACAGACTAACACGGCTGCTACTCTGCAACATGAGACATCAGTGTTAGTACCAGGCTTGTCTGGTGTGTCTTAATTAAATCAATATTTTTCTTGTACAGCCTTGTCACTCAAGCGCCTCCTTTATGAAGGACAAGGTATGAATTCTGTGCCTCTTAGAACACTAGACACCCACTGAGACGGGCAGAGGGACAGTTCGCGTGTGTGCGCGCAGAGATCCCTATTTCAGCACCCTGGACAGGAAGAGAAGCAGCTCCTTCCTTTCATAGACTCATCGACTATCTGGGTTGGAAGGGACCTCAGGAGGTCATCTAGTCCAACCCCCTGCTCAAAGCAGGACCAATCCCCAACTAAATCATTTTCCCTAGTGTTAGATGGGGATCCCCTCTCTGTACATTAAAGCTCAGTACACAAGGAAGGGGAAGAGCGGGGATCCGGTGGGGTTATCTTCTTCGCTCCCACACTGGGGTATCACCCCGTCCCGAGTGGGAAACAGGACCGAGGGAGGTTCCATGCAAAGATGCCCGGCGGGGTCTGCGCAGGGGCTGGGGGTGCTGCCAGGGCTGACTGGGCACAGGGGAGCTGGGTGGATCACACCCTCTCGACGCCCCTCCAGACTTCCGCTGCTCAGCCGCAGCTACTGAGAAGCCAAAGATTCCCACCCTCCGCGGGGAGCTGCGAAGCCCGGGCTGAAGGGGTTTGGGGAAGGGAGAAGGCAGCAACGTTAGCATTCAAGTCCAGATTCCCGAGGCTGGACCCTTGACATTGCTCTGGCAGGAGAGAGCTAGAGTCGGGGAGGACAGAGAACCCTTGGAGCAGCAGGGACACCAAAGGCAAAGGCTGGAGCTTGGCCAGGCAGAGCTAAAGGCCTGGCCGTATTTCCCGCACCCAGCCACGGGCCCGAGAGCGTGCAGTAAGGGAAGGAGCTGGTGGTACCCAGGGCCGGGGGAAGGTTATGTTGTAAGAGCTATTCGGGCAGCAAAGGGCAGGCTAGTAGAGTGAAGTAGCCCCGTTTTCCTGGGGATGTTTTCTTCCTTAGAAACACACATCTGAGATTCAAGTCAGGACCATCAATTGGTTATTTAGCCTTACTTCTCACAGCTAGGAGACTGTCGGCACTCAAATACAAACTGGCTTTCTTTCTTTCTTTCTTTCTTTCTTTCTTTCTTTCTTTCTTTCTTTCTTTCTTTCTTTCTTTCTTTCCCATAACTCCATGCAGTTTACTATCGTGCCCTGCTGTTTTCCTCAAGGTTACTTCACTCCTAAAAGCCCGCCCAGCCCAGCGCGCTTGGCAGCCCATCCACTTCCATCACAGGCCTCCATTTTCCTCTCTACTTACGGGGACTTGCAGAAGAGACAAAAACTTCCCAGCCTGGCAAGTGACACGAGCAGCTGGTTTAATGGGCTGTTTAGGAGACCCTCTGTATTTGTCTTCATTGCTTTCCCCAGCTACAAAACTCTCTGCTGAAGAGCAAATCAAAATATTGTGTTTGGGGACGGGGGAGGGGAGAAAAGGCGCTTGTATTCGGCGCGGCTGAATGGTAGAGGCACAATGTGCTGTGTATCCCGGAGGGGGGGAATGCGGAGCTGTAGCCCGCTCCTTACGCCCTCCAGTTAGAATGTGAAGGGACGAGTAGCGGTTTTTTCCCGTTCATCACAGCCAGGTATGCAGGCAGGCGGCATAGGGAGGGGATTCGTGTTCTGCCTTTACAACAGGTGGGAGGACCCTGATCCCTGGCCATTGAGCCTGGTGCGGGCTAGAGCAAGCGAAACCCACAGGCTTTTCGGGAGAAAGACTTCCTAGTCTCCAATATTTTCAGTAGACTGGTAATCAAATACCTGTCCAGTATACAACATTACAAAGACATGATTTTTTTTTACTAGAGCACTAATATAAGAGAGAAAGAAAGAAAGAAAGAAAGAAAGAAAGAAAGAAAGAAAGAAAGAAAGAAAGAAAGAAAGAAAGAAAGAAGAAAGAAAGAAAGACTTCGACTTTTTAATTACAACTCACTCAGACTATATATTTCTGCATCTCGTTTGAGCCGGATCTGCTTGAGAAATAGTTACTAGTGCTGCGTTAACCTTCCTACCTGCCCTTTAGTCGGTAACCTAACTCAGGACCAAAACTTCAGTACTTTACCCCCAAGGCATTTTGATAGCCGATTGCTCCGAAAAGTGCCGAGGGGATTGGTCCCTGAGATCCTTTTCGTTAAAATCCTAGTAGAGGCTTTTCGGATCTTAGGAAGGGCTGGAGAGATGGATTTGGGGGAGTTGGGGTCTGAGGACTTTCGTCTTGCAGTGTAATGCAGATAGATGGACAGTGTGTACGGAAACATGATGTCTGCAGAATTACAGGCGTGGTATTTCTAGTAATAAATGCAAAACTCTTAAAACTCAGGTAGTAGGCAGTCAACCCGAAGGAATTTTTCTCTAGAAAAATCCGGTCTCAAGTTATATTACGGGTGTATTTATAAATAGTTTATAAAGGATTAACATGTGATTAGCAGATGTTTTAGTAAATGGTTAAGCACTTGCTGTAGTGTCCCCTAGGTCGGTTTAAACCATCTATAACATATTCGACTGATCTGCATATAACCATCTGTAACGTGCCTCTAACATCATCACTAGTGTAGCCATGTAATTGTTATCAGCTATATATAAATGTACATTTAATGTAAAGTGCTACCAACCCCCTCCCCGAATATTACACATAATGATATGATTATATCTTATCAATAAGATCTGGATTATTTTTTGAAAGAAGGGCTGCTGCAGATACAAGCTGATGTTCTCTATATTTTTCCCTCAAAGGGAAAAAAATAAATCCATGACTGGTGTGAACTCTCAGCCATGACAAAGGAGTAATGTCCTGGTTTGGGGGAACTGAAAGCATCTTGGGATGGGTCTGAGACGCTGTGAATTTGGATCCTTTAAAGATATCCTGCTTTCTCATTACTCTCTACTGTGTCCAGTCCCGGCCCGCCTACTCGGGAACTGTGTCTCTATTATCTCTATAATCATTGTGTCTCTATTGTTAACCTGATAAGAAAGTTAGTGGGCGACAGGAATAGGTTAGTGGGCTAGAAAGACCAGGCTACCTGCCTTAGCAGAAACCTTAGTGAGGCAGGAGCTATCCAACACTTCAATCAACCATTCAGTTCAGTTAATAAAGAGCATCCTAGCTTTATTAATTCGGAGGCGACTGTTTATCTGAACCTCGCAAAATTAGGAGGAAAGCGAGTCCGATGAGAACAGTTGGTGGGAATGATGGAAAATCGATAGCACCAGAATGTGGTCTCAGAGTTGAACTAAAATCCCAAATAAGCAGGGCTTTGAAAAAGATCGGGCGCCAGCTTAATGAACTGCGTCTTATTACTACATATATACCCCTCACACTCCCTTCTTTGTAATATTATTTTAATAACAATTGTTTGAGACCTTGAAAATTGTGTTTATCTCCAAATCCAGGGATGTGTTTCCCTGTGGATATTGGTCCCGATCTTGATTTCATTGCAGCTGAATCAGTCAAATGCAGAAATCAATGGGAGTTTTGCATGAATAAGGAGAGCAGGATCTGTCCTATTGTGTGTCTAGAGGCGGGCTGCGCCGTGCACATGTGTGTCTCTTTGCTGTGTGTTTGTTTGTGTCTAACTCTCTATCTATGTGTTACTCTGCATTTATCTACAGATCGGTGTATCTGGATCCCTTTTGCTGCCTGTCTGGTATTTACCGAATTTTCTCACAGGATTTAATTTTTTAAAAAATAAACAATCTTATTCCCATAACCTGCATATTATTGAATGTTTCCACACTAAAACTTTGCAGTGTCCCTTAATGGATGCTTCACCTGGAGGTTTAACCTAATAGTTTGTCTGTTAAAAAGACAGAAGCCATGGTTATTACCCAGCTTGCTGTTCTGAAGCGCTTTCTGATCTTGTGAAAATTATATTTCAGCTACATTTAAAAATCCATGTGCCTATTTTCCAGTTGTATACTGATTTGCTTAGGAGGAGATCGTATTCTTACTAGTTATAATAGTAATAATAATGTATTCGCTCTTTCTGGAAAGTATTTTCAGTTGCAAGAATTCATTATGGAAGTTGTTTCATGTATTTCAGACACCTGGACAAAATATGTAAAAGGATATGGACACGTGAGGGTTGTTTTTTTAAAAATTGTTTTAAAAAACAAATAATTCGCCTATTGAATCTTTTCTTTTCTGGAACAAATAAAAGGGCTTGTACAATTTTATTTCTTAGTGGAAGCCGTGACAGATTGTATTTTCAGTGGAAATACATGACGCCCAAACTAAATATATTTCTAAAGGAAAGCTACAAAAGACTAGGGGAAAGAAATGCAAGGATAAATATATATTTCGGTATATTTACTGTATATTGTATACACCTACTATACTATATATCCTTGTCACCTTATTAATGACAGTATATCTATTGGCTACGTGTGTATACTGCCCATAATAGTCTATGTATAATAACAACGTCATATTACACAACAAAGGGTTGACATTTACATGCAATATATAATTGTCAATTGCAAATCCATCCTCAGAAAAGTATAAAGTCCCCAATTTATAACGTCCCGCAAACCTCTACATACTGTGTTCCTTGTTTACAGAACTCCTGCTTTTACGTTTTATGTTACGCTTTCACCCACACTGTACTTTTGATGCCCACTCTTCCAGGCGGCAAAGCCAGAGAAGTTGGGAATTAAAGGCTCCGTCAAAAGCCTCGGTGATTCAGAAACCGAATCTGAGGTTAAAGGGGGCAGCCTAATTTTGGCAAACGAGCGAGGCTGCCCAGTGTAACTGAGACCAGGCAACAGGACTGGACCATTTTGTGTGGGAATCTGCAAAGTTTCCAGCTAAAGCGGGAGATAAAGGGACGGTACTCTGCGTGTGTACACAGATACACATGCTTCTGCCAGGCAGAGAGCAGGAGCGGACAGAAGGGTATATAGCAAAAGACACGGACAAGCTCTGGACAGACAGCGAGAAGAGAGGATCTTTTTGTTGCAGACCTTATAACATAGGGTGGCTGCTTTAATAACATTCCGATAAATAAACAGCGCCCATTGAACTGCTGCCCTTTATGACTCTCCTATTACAGCGGTTAAAGAAGTCACTTACATGAAGAAAAGCGGGTTTATTTTACAACAAGCCTCTACAGTATGTGTGTACACGGAGACCTGCTGCTTTTTTGATATCTGGAACGGGGGAATCTTGTGGATTGGTTCGGAGGGACTTTAAGAAAAGGGCCAGTTTCCCAGCACAATGGGCGCTAAGTACCGTCTAAATGGAGGCTGGTGTTTATTCATGAGCAGGTACTTCGGCGATTGCTATTAAAATAGCCTGTGTCCTCTGCCTGCAAAGGTACTTAAGCCTGAGCAGGTGCAGCCGAGAGGGAGTACAAAGAATGCAGCCGTGTAGAAGGGGGAGTGTTAATGGAAGGTTAGGGCTGGGAACACACAGAGGCATCAGCGCTTTGTTCTTCATTAGGGGCCACTTCCACTTAACTGGAGGTCTTAGACCAGAAAAGCGTTCCTGTTCATTAGGAAGAAATTCGAAACGCCCCACTCCCAATCTGCACCTATTCACAATGCGGCGGAGAAAGCCCCGAGTGGGCCCGGGAGTTAAAGACCCTTTTCTCCATTTTCGAGGAGAACTGGGATTGGAGAAAACAGTGGGGAGAAAGAAGAGGGCCTGTGGGCGTTTGGGTAGATTTCCAGTGGGCTTTTGCCGCTGGACCCTTTAAGGAACTTTATTTTGCCCTTCCCTTCCCAGTGTTGCATTCTTTATATGTATGTGTAGGGGTCCCCCATTTAAGCAACAATATCTGACTGCATTTGAGGGGAATCCTCCACCCCCACCCACTGCACTGGAGGCGTTGGAGGACAGGAGCTCGTGCTCTAAGCACCGGAGGCGAGGGGACCTTTCCTCTCCAGGCACAAATTGTATTTTCTGCTCTAGCTCCCCGCGTACTTGTGGGTTCGTGTGCGCCGCACACCTATATGTCGCGTGTGCACGCGTCATTTCGTGGGTCCAGCGTTTGTGCTGTAATGGCGGCGCGTTTGCGTGTCGGCGCACTAGTTGCGAAGTGAATTTGTGACCTGGGATTGAGGGTGCTTGTGTACCGAACGTGTGCTCCAGTTGTGTGTGCAACGGGGCCGCGTGTGCATCCTTCCTGCACTGTGACGTGGACTGAACTGCTAATAAGGGGTTTTAATCAATTAGTAATCCTGCCTCTGAACCAGAAGATGACTTTTAAACCTTCACCAGTGCTCTCTCCCTATCATTTTAGCAGGGCTTCTCGGCTTCCTCTTCCCCACGGCTGCTTTCCCACGTTTTAATCCCTTTGAACTCCCTGCATGCGGTTATTGTCACCTGCAGAAGAGCCTGAACTAGGGGGGTTATGGTAGGACAAGCGAGATTACAAATCGTGGTGAACGCTTCTCTCCAATAATTCCCTGGGAAGGAGTCGTGTCAATTAGAAGCTTTCTTCCCGTGATTGACATCGGAGCCAGGCTGTTTAAATGGCCTATCAAGCTAAATCTTTAATTGTGCAATTAATGCGCATTACGGCTTATTACTGAAAGATGCAGCACTTCAATCAATAACACAAATAAGGGTGAAAATGAAAGGAAACCCCTCGTTGTGTTTACAGAGTGAAGCAAGGTTCCTCCGAGTGCCCTGGCTGGGAAGAGCTACAGCTACCCTGCAGCCAGTGGCAAGTAAAGGGAAGCCGGGCCTGAAAAAACAGTGCGACAGTCTTTAAGAACGGCCATCCTGAGTCAGACCAATGATCCATCTAGCCCAGTGTCCTGTCTTCCGACAGTGGCCAATGCCAGGTGCCCCCGAGGGAATAAAGAGAACAGAAAATCATCCAGTGATCCATCCCCTGTCATCCACTCCCAGCTTCTGGCAAACAATGGCTTTAAAAGCCAGTGCCTCGCTAAAGGGCCGTTAGGAAGGCGGAGATCGCAGGTGCTGGTGAACTGGGTGGCTTTGGGGTGTGTAGAGGGGTGGCTGGCTGGCTAAGGGGAGCTATGTACATCCTCGTTAGGGAGGATTTAATCCTCTGCAGATCCATTTGTGTCTGCGTGTGTGGATGGATGGATGGATGGATAAGGATTTGAACCAGTTTCCCCAGCCTGGCGTTTCCCAGCACTGGTTTCTGGCCTTGTCTGCAGGGTGCAGGACTTGAGTGCTAGGGTCTCGCGGTAGTGTCATTCCAGTCACGTTTGCCTCCAACTAAGCTTTGAAAGGAAGGGATTTTTTTAGGGGAAATATGGATCTAAATACATAGGAAAATAGGAAAGCGATGCAGGCACTTGTAGGCGCCGCTTGCAATCTCCTTTAGCAATGGCTGGTATTTGTGTTTTGCATTAACACATGCTGCACTGCGCAGCCAGGCAACCCCCTCCCCCCATCTGCCGGTATGTTAATAGCATGCAAATCGCCTCATTTGCATGTTTATCTCTGTCAATGGGAGAGGGAAGCGGGCGAGGTAATATATTTCCCACTGAAAGGAGCCCCCCACTGTAAGCGATTGGGAAGGAGGCAGGGCTCGAACGGCTGGATGGAGGTGTGGGGGGAGGGAAGGACAGGGCTGCCTTGCGCGTGTTCTGATTCAGCGGCCCCTCCTGAGCAGCCCTGTGCCTGGCATAGCAGCAGGCACCTGCTACAAAATGGCTGCCTGCGAGGGGAAAGGGCTCTGCTCGCCCCTGGACAGGATGCGATGGGGGGGCATCGCACAGCTGAAGGAGAGGGGAGGCGTGTGCACCTCCCCACGGGAAGGGAGCATCCATCCCATCGCCGAGCCTCGGCCTTCATCTGCTAAGAGAAATCCCTGATCTGACTGGAAGGAGCTGGTTGTCTACAAGGTGCAGCTCCCTCCCACGAAAACCCAGCACAGGATTTTGTATTAAAGCAGCCAATCAGGGCTTCCCTCCGTCCTCCCCCCACGAATCCCTGCCAGAGAAGGGAGTTCAGGATGATTTGTAGTTTCTACTGGAGTCTCTCCCACCCTCACCCCACCTTTTGCATGGGGCAGTTGGGGGAGCGCTGAGAACGGAGGAATTCGTGACCAGTGTGTTCCTGAGTTGGATGAAGTTCAGTCTTTTCTCCTTTTCCATCGTGGTGGTCTCAAAGCGGCATCATTCATTTATTTTCGAGACAGTTTATTTCAAGTGTTTGGCGTCTAGATTTTCTGTGTTTTGACGACTGTTTTAAATGCAGGCGAGCCAGGAAAATAAATAAACCTTAGAATCTCCTAATTCCTTTCTCCTGCAGTGGTCCCCATGGAAAAGATCTGCGAATGCATAAGTAAATTACGGGCCTGTCCTTAACATCCCTGCATAAAGAGGTCAGAAGTCTGGGGACGCTTCTACCGGGGATTTGTTTGTTTTTAAAGAGCAAAATAGATGCTGAACTTTTAGAAGGAAACCCTTCGAAAATAGCCCCATCACTTTGATCATTCAATACTTAAAAGGGTGTCGGGAGGAAGTAAAGATCCCAGAAATGCCATCGCTTGTTGTTTTTCAGAATGAGGATTTTATAAAGACAGAACGGGGGCGGGGTGAGATGCTCTTTGCGAGGTTTAGGAAGCGCGAACACTACAGTGCCTTTCTGCTGAGATTTCAATCCTTAGTCACAGCTCAGAGTGCAACAAAAGACGACTGCATTTGAAATGTATAGACCACAACAGCCATGCCTCTGGGAATACAGAGGAATCGATCCATCTATCTAGGGAGAGGGCTAATAAACGCACCGGGGCTCTAAATGGCATCTCGTTTAATCGATTGGGGTGAGACATTACACTGAATTCCTGTCTCTCCATTTCAGTGACCCGTCCCTATAGCACTAAGACGGGAAAGGACTTTTCCGGTAGAGCTGGGGGAGAGGGAGGAATTCTGGTGCCGTGGCCGACAGTCCAGCCCCCCACTTTAATTGGAACAGGCTGTAATTAATATCCCAGGCTCTGGGCGCTAGAGGACGGCTGCCATGCTGACCTACGTGTGCCCCACTCATTCATCGCTTCGGGAACATTTTTAAAAAAACAGTCACTGCTAAAGAGGAACGTGCATAGACACATGCCAAGCCCTTCACTTACAACAGATGTGTGCCGAGTCAGTCATATATAACACTCCCTCCGAAGCGTTGGTATAAGTATACAACCCCACGCCCAGAAATGGGGATGTATTCTACCCATTAACCGCTTCCCCCATTTCCCTCTCTGAAGTGTGTGAATACGGTACCTGAAACCTTTGTCCAGAACTGTAGGGTTGGCTGTACAATCTCTCTACAGATCAATCCTTCTAGAAATGTGGGCACACTCTACAGGATAACCCATACACCTAGAAATGTGGGAATCGTGCATTTAGAAATCCCGAGAAATGTGGCTAGTTGGCACAGACTACTCCACTCCAGAAATATGGGACTACAACACGTGTACCTTCCCCCGCCCCCCAGAAATGTGGGAACAATGTACAATAGCATTCCTGAAATATGAATTGACTGTGCAGATGAATTCCCACTGAAAAGGTGGGACTACTGTATATAATAATATCCCAGAAATGTGGGGACATCGTACAATATAATTCCGCAGAAATGTGAGGTTTCAGAGTAGCAGCCGAGTTAGTCTGTATTGGCAAAAAAGAAAAGGAGTACTTGTGGCACCTTACAGACTAACAGAAATGTGACTGTACTGTCCAGTATAATGCCTCTCCTGAAATAGTCCACCTAAAAAGGTGACAATATTGCACACACAATGCCCCCAGAAAGATGCGGATATCTGTTTAAATCGCCCAGAACTCGTGTTATACTTGTTTTAACAACATACTGCACATCCAGATACATCCAGAGGCCATTGATACATCCCAGATGAGTGACTATGGTACTGTAAAGCTTGATCCCTCCTGAAATGTGGCTGTAACCTCTTACCCTAGGTGTGGGTATATCTCCATTGCCCCCAGAAGGGCGAACAGCTTCACTTTTCTTCCATTGCGGGGTTTGCTCTTAGCAAATGGATACAAATTACCCCAACTTTAATTTTTTGGGTTAGGTGTTTAAGGAAACAGACCACTTTTAAAACAGATTACAATCGATTTTTATTCCCGGTCTGGGGTAATTTTGCAGTCTGTAATTCTCTTGAAGCCAGTAATTCAAGTCCTGCAACTTCCTCATGATCTGGCTCCTCTTCCTCGGCCCCACTCAGTTCTTTTTGCTTTATTTTTAACAGCTGCTCCTATTTACTGGTTTATCTTTATTTACAGTGTTTTTGTGACTTCCTTTCCTTTTCTCTATTTTGATGGCTCAGGCTATGAGCAAGGACGATACAATGTCCTAGTACTTTCTTGAAGCCTCTCTCTTTTTTTTTTTTTTAAGCTTCTAGACTATTAGGGAGGCGAATGGGGGGGAAATCCAGCTGTATTGATCTGTCTGTAGGATTTTTACTGATCAGGTTGTTTTAGTGCTCACCAGACATCATCAGTGACAGCCAATCAAATGCTACCTCTCATAAAGCCCACCTTAGGTTGTTTTTGTGTTGAAGTTGTTCATTGGGATTTTCAAAACAAATACATGACATGAAGGAAAGGAGCTAGAAAGAAACTAGAGCCGCAGAGCCGAAGTGTAAGGTTCGATAGAGGTAACAGGGGGTAGCATTGCAGAAGGCTGAGATTCCCTTCCTGTAGGGTTTCTAATAGCTTTGGCCACCCACCAGAACCCCATCTTGCCTGTTTGCTATTTAGCATGATATAACGTGAGAATTAGTCGGTTTGCAAATGCACCTGTTCTTTCTCCCTATTCCATGGACTCCCCCCCCCGCCCCAAAGTCCATGCTAGTAGCAAATAGTCTCATCTCAAGACAGATAAGCTCTTGGTGAGAGTTCACGGGTCTCTGGACTGCGGGGCGGCTGTTAGTCCAGTGTACCCTGATAGACTGGAATAGCGAAATGTCATCTCTAGCTCGATGTCAGCGTGTGGGTGTCTGTGTCTATGTAAGTGTAGTTGCGAGTGTGGATTTGTCTGGGCAGATGTCTCTGGTGTGTCTGTGGGTATATGTTTGTGTGTACGTGTATAGGCGTTTCCCTCTCCGCTAATATGGCCAAAGCATATGCAGGGCGCTCTTTACATTAACCCTGCCGGGCTGTGCCCGCCAGCCGCAGCAGCTGCGAGCCGAAGCCAGCTTTTGCAGGGCGTTTTCAGCAACGCCGCGACCAGGTCCAGGTTTACTTCCCAGTTCTCAGCAGCCCGGCTGATCTCACGTGCCTCGCCCACAGGCACCAATACAGGACGAGCAAGGCCCTGGCGTTTCTTCTTGTCAGCAGGACTCCAGAGGAGGGGAGGGCAAAACATTGGGCTGATCGGGGGGGGCCCCCTCTGCTCCCCAGTGTTTGCAGGTGACAGTCACATGACTATTGCGCACCCCTTACTGCGCTGGACCCAGCTGGACTCCCGGCGGTCAGAGCTTCTGTCCCAGGCGGGTGTCAGCAGGGATCTCACAGCCCTGAACTGTCTCCTCCGTCCGGGAGCAGCCATCTGACTTCCGTGGGGCAGGGGAAGGGGGCTGCCGCGCAGACAGGGGGATAAAGAGCCAAAAGAGCGGCCCTGCCTTTAGCTTCCAATATGCGGCCTGGGGTTGGTCTGCTTCTGATGTGCTGCGGCTGGCGTTGTGGGCAACCATTGCAGGAAAAGGACGTCTCCTCTCAGGAACAATAAGCAAACCGTCTGCGGTGTGTGCGCCCCGGTGTCGCGCCCCGACAAGGATCTACCATCACTCGCCAGGACCGTCTAGCCCTCCAAAGAACCGTGTGCGCACGTTTAAACCAAGCCAGCAGCTTCTGGCTGCAGCGGCGCTGCTTGCACAGAAAAGGCAAGTGCGCTTTGAACTCTGGCGCGCTCCGGCGTCCTGCCCCCCCCCCCCCGATGGGTGTGCGGGTTCGGTTCTCTGGCCTGGGGGCCCCCTGCGCGGCTGCGGTTGAAACGGAAGCCCGTTTATTCCGCTCCCGACTTTGACACGGGTCTGCAAAGCCACCCGCTTGTTTGCGGTGGAGGAGGAGGAGGGCGCGCGGAACCTCCGCAGCTCGCTTTATCCCTGCATCTCTCCCCGGCTCGGGTGGCTCAGCAAAGGGGGTTTAGAGAACGCCACTCGCTAACACGTCCAGTGGGGCTGGTACCAAGGCTAAGGCTGCGCTGCCCCCCCCCCCCGGGTAACCCCGCCGCCTTCCCACGGGCACCGGTCTTTGCTTTAAGGAGCTCAGCTCTCTTTCCCCTCGCTGGCTGCGCGTATCTGTCCCCGGGACAGTCCTGACCGCAGCGGCTGCTGCAGGGGGTGGTCACCTCCTAACCAGGGGGGCTTCTGAAGGGGAGGCAGAAGTAGTCGAAAGTCTCTGTTTGAGCTCCCAGCTCTAAGTAGCAGGGGGACGGAGGAGAGCCGGCGAGCACCAAGCGCCCTGGGAGCCTGGGATCGCCACGTGTACCTAGTACAGAGCGCTTCGGATTGCAACCACCCGGCTACAGTTTGCAGCCAGAGGCGTCGTGCGCCCTAATGTGTGCCCCGCCTGCTCCCCTGTCCCGCTCGCCCTTCCCCTGGAAGCAGCCAGAGGAAGTGGCTAGCTGCCCTGGACCCGTCAGGAGTGGCGCGGTGACACCAGCCCCTTGTAAGGTGACTGACTGAACCCAAGGGGTGAGAACTTTTTTTGTAGCCGCGGCCATTGTGTCACCAAGACACTTCATTATTAGAGCATCAGCTCGCGAGCCCCGGCTCCGTGAGTTGGTCCCGGGTCAAAGTGTGACACTTAACCAAATAGCAACCGCCAGTGACTTTTGATTTATGCAAAACGGGTACATTGCCTGCCGCTTAAGGGGGGAGGGGAACCCCCAGAAATAGGCCTGAGACCGTAAAGTGCAAACCTGTCATCGCTAAGCCAGTCTGCAGCTCAGAAAGTGTGGCATCAAAGAAAAAAAAAACAAGACAAGGAAATGCAAAGTTCTTCTTACCTGAGCGCAGTCCCGCGTCTACCTTGGCTTTGGGAAGCCCCAGAGAGAAGAGCTGCTGAATCTTTCAGGCTTATTCTCTCCTCCTGCTAGCACAGTATCTTACAGACTTTAGCAGCAAGTTGTCTCTAGGGGCTTTGGAAGCTTAACTTTGAGAGCAAGCCCCTGAGTTCCCGTGTGAAGAGACCCTGGGTCGTGCACTAGGGGACTGGCACGGCACCCCCGAGCCCTTGCAGCAGGAAGACGCGCGCTCCCCGGGAAATGTATATACGTAGAAAGAAGGGTAATTTGAGTGCTTAAACAAGAACCAGGGTTGTTAAGTTTGCAGTCAGGCTGCTAAACGGTGCCAAGTACAGAAGGGAGGGCGGGCGGGGGCGAGGGGGGGAATAAAGAGCAATTGTCAGAGGCGAACAAAAGGCGGGGTTGGAAAGGAGCTGGGAATCCCATGGCAAAGCCCGTCAGCGCGGACTTGAACTTGGGACTTTGTCTGAGAAGCCGGGGAAGCGCTCTGAGCCTGAGAACCTGGCTGGGATCAGGGCGCCTGGGGGTGCTCTGTCTTCCTGTGCTGGCAGGCGGGGTGGGGGGCGAGGGTCACGCTGGCTCACAGCTCCCTGGCAGCGTGTAAGGCTAAAGCATTGAGAGACTCACCCCGAAGTCACGGTGTGGGGAACACGGACCCTTCTCCCAAAGCAGCTTCTACTGGGGAGCGGAGGGGGGGGGAGAGACCTCCACCACCACCCGGGACGATTTCTACACCCTTCTCTCCCCACCCCTCCCATCTCCACCTGATTCAGGCTCACTGGCTGCTGTGAAAAGTGGGGTGAACTCAGCAGGGCCGAGCCCTCCAGCGCAGCTAGACCCACTGCCTCTTTCCAAGGCGCCTCTCCCGGGGTGTGGGGGCACTCCGGCCCCCTTTCAGGCTCACACCCAGCCTTGGGGTGCTGGCTTCTGAACCTGGGCAGAAGCGATTGTTTGGAGGTGTCTCCCTTCAGTCCCAGGGCACAGAATTTAGCCCGTAGGTTTGCTAAGACAGCCAGGCATATGCCTGGCCTCCGGGGGGCTAAGGCCAGGCGAGATTTGGTTCTTGCGGGGGCTGGGGGGGCTGTAAAAAGCTGCCGGGGCTGAGCTGGCCTCTGGTTCTCACAGGCTGGGTCTCAGGCTGGATTCTCTTCACGTCCCAGTCTGCTCACCCATTGCCGCTATTCAGCCCCTAATTGAACGTTAATGGCAGCTGCGGATGAGGTCATTGGAGCCGGCTTTTCTCACACATTTTTCATGCAAATCCGCGAAACTCTAAACAAATTTGAATAAAACTCCCCTTTGTGCGGGCCCTGTATGGGCCGCGCCGCGTGTTTTTCCCTGGGCCCATCGCGCCGGTCTCAACAGAGCGCGGCCAACTTTATCTGGGGAGCCGGAGCAGGTCACCGCGGAGTGTCGCGAATCCTCTTTCTTTCCCCGGAGAAAAGGACTGTCTGGAGCCGGCTGCAAACGGCCCTTCGCGAGGAGCCGCACAATGGGCATAGTGGGGGGCCGGGGGGGGGTTGTTCCGTTTGGGCTATAAATAGTGGAAGGGGCTTGAAGCCCTGCCATGGGCCTCCTTAGGATCCTTCAGAGGAAACAAGCCACCGAGCAGGAAACACGTCCAACCGCGGCGGGGTTTGTTTGGCAGCTGGGTGGTGCGTGGCTGTCCGAGTGTCAGGGGTTCATAGATCACAGAACACCAGGGTTGGAAGGGACCTCAGGAGGTATCTAGTCCAACCCCCTGCTCAAAGCAGGACCAACCCCCAATTTCTGCCCCAGAGCCCCTCAACGGCCCCCTCGAGGGCTGAGCTCACAACCCTGGGTTTAGCAAGCTAATGCTCAAACCACTGAGCTATCCCTCCCCCTCGTTTGGCGCCCCCGAAGCCTAAACTCCACGAGGGAACCGCCGGCCGGCCCCACCCGCCCCGGCCCTGGGCGAGCGCTCGGCTCAGCCTCGGAAATATCCGCTCAGCAATCCAGCCAAAGGCGGGCCAGATGCCCAGGCCCCCGTGAGCCGGCTCCGCGGGACTGAAAGAGGGGAGAACATTCGCCAGGGCTGGCCCTGACTCTCCCTGTCCCCTAGGCACCCCGCGCCCGTCTCCTGCTGGGGACGTGGCGTGTCTCTGATGGTCTTATCACGGGGATGAAACACCTCTGGGGCCGGATCCCGCAGCCAGGCCCGGAATGGGGGTGTTAACCACGGCTGCCCTAGGAGGACGAGCAGGCCTGTAGCAGGGAACTGAGACCTGTCCTGTTTATCAGGCTCCCGCAAAGCCCTCCCCAGCGTGAGTTGGCAGCTGGCGCTGATGTTAAAGGCACGGGGGGGGGGCAGGGCATTCTCCCCCCCATGCATTGCCACTGCCCAAGAGCAGGGGGACGCCAGAGCAGTGACCTGGCCGGTTTGCCCGTGCAAAGACTGCAGGGCTTGGTCTGCCCGCTCTCGTTCACCCCAGTTGAGTCCCGGACAAACCGACCAGGTGACCGCGCTGGGGAGCCCCGGCAGACCTGGGGAAAGGCTGGGTAAAAAGCAAGGCAAATGGAGCTATGTGCCAGGTACCAAGGCGGGGGCACTCCGGCCCCTAGGGCCCCCTTGGGTCAGCTCCCATGTGGCCACATCTTCATCGCCTCCCTGAGCGGCCACGGACCGTTACCCTCCCCCCCCCATGCCAGGCCCAGTGCCACAGACCCCTGGCGGGGCTCTGCACCCCAACGCGGAGGCCTTCGGGGGTGGCGCAGGGCCCCTGCACAATCCAGCTTTCCACGGGGCAGCGCTGCCACCAAAGGGCTCGATTCGGGGCTGGCGATTCCTAGATCCTGGCTCAGGACCCACCCCAGCTCACAAAGCGTGCGTGGCTGCAGGGCACCGCCCCGGAGAAGGCCAGGAGTGACCAACGGGGGGGTAAAAATATAGAGAGACCGTGTTAGCTAGAAATCACCTTCTTCATGTAAGGGGGAGGGGTAAGAAGCCCCCTGGATGCGGCTCATCACGCTCCCCCCCTTCCTCTTCCATGTGCTGTTCGGAAAACACAGTGGAGGGGCTGCTGGGATCGTGTAGAATAATCCCAGGAGTGTTTTCCAGGCTTGGCTCCTCCGCCAGGCCCCAGCACAACGCAGATTAGCCTGTCTTCGACCCCCGCCCCCAACCCAGCCTTGAACTTGGCCTTGCTGGACTCTGCGCCCCTTCTGCGTGTGCTGGCTGGAGGCAACGCGGGTGTGGGCCCGACGTTTTGGTTTTAGGGTTTCATCTGGGGAATCTGTCACCTCCGGCAGGGCTGAGAGAACGTGCCTGGAGTCGGCACCACGGGGGAAACCCGCCTCTGTAGGCAGAAGGGCTTCAAATCTTTTTAAAGACATATTCATTATAGTCTTTCCTGGGGACTGTTTGCACTGGGTTTAACAGCCGTTTCCCAGCTATCTAAAACGGGTCCAGACCAAACACTGATCATTTAGCAGCCAGGAATTGGTTCATTCTTGGGGACGGGGTTACTTTTGTGTGTGGGATCGTGCGGGGGCGGGGGAGGGCTTGAGTCCGATAGTGCATTCACTGCGCTTCTGTGGCTGGATTTATTTTTTTTGAGTGGGGGAACCCCAGTTATATTCCTCCTGTTGCTAGACTGGATGAAAACACACGACTCATCTTCACAAGTGAATTGTTTATTTTAACCATCTTTGTTTAAACAAGTGGGGGGGGGGAGCGGATGTGTCTTTTACAAGAATAAAGACATCTGAAACACGTCAACAGGGATCTGTACAGCCACAGTTGGGCATGTTTGCACCGTAAGAATAAGTCTGCGTTGAAGAATCAGTATCTATTCAAAAACAAACAAAAAGAAGGATAAAATAATCTGGGGGGAGCACGCATCCCCAGGCCACAGTGAAAATACAGCCCTACATGTCCAATTTATTCTGTAATGACAGGGAATCTTGCCACTACAGACACACAGAAAGTTTCAAAAACAGTTGTCTTGGGCATTAACTAACAATAAGGTGCCGTTCTCAGTGCAACAAAGCAAAATCAATCAGCCCAAACTTTTCCACACTGAGTCCAGGGGTGCTTTCTCAGGACTTCACACGCCTACAGTCAGACATGCAATAGATCTGTTTTTCCCCCAGTCCAGGCATTTGCTTCCCGGGCTCTCCCTGGATAGGCAAGGCAGTTTGAACAGGAGAGCGAAGAGGTCTGTGATATCCAGGGGTCACCGAGCAGCAAAGGTGACCACAAAATATTCACCAGTGATGCATTCATTGTACCAGGTACAGCACATCAAAGTTTTCGCCTGCTCCACACACCTCACCCTCTTCAGCTGCAACCCTGAAAGCCCTCGAGGTCCAGCGGCCAAAGCAGCCTCTTCGCTGGGCCAGTTGCGAATAGCTGGCCGGTACGCGGGTCGATGAATAGCTGTATGTGACGCGAAAAGTCCCCGGCGAGTTTTCATCTGTGGTGAAGGTTAACGAAGAACCCAAAGGCGTCCAGCCGCCTGCCATTCGCCAGCCACAGGAATCTACAACAAAGCAAACACCAGCCCCAAACATTACGTCCCGGGCCAATAAAACAATCACACCCGCAAGGAAGTAATTCCGGGAGCCTCTCAGCCATGGATGGAGCCAATGCCAGCGCACACTCCCCCGTGCCAAGGAACACCTTTTACACCCACTCCCCAGTAATGTTTGCCATGGCCAGAGGTTACACTTTCAGCTCAGTTCTGCTGCTTCAAGCCTTTTGCTTTATAGACAAGGCCCCAGTGTTACTGAAATGCTGGCATCCCCTCACTCCCTATGGCTGTCTCTGTCTCACTGGTAATACTTTCCTGGGAAATCTCCCCACCTCTCTCGGTGAGGGGCTGAGGAGTTCTGAGCTCAGAGGTCCTGCATGTGGCCGGTGAGTGGGAGGGGTCACTGTATGTCCTTCCTTCTAAGGCTTTGGGGCATGGGATTACTCCGCATGTCAGAGCCTCTAAAGAACCACCCTCTGTTGTTTTAATCCTCATGTTCACTTTCCAGGGTCTCAAAGCCCTTGTCTTTGGCAGGCCCTTCTGTAAAGTGATATAGAACTTTTTAGGCTGGATCAAAAGCCATTATGGTCAGGAAAAAGGTAATCTGAGCTATTTTTCCTGTTCTTTCTTATTCGTCTCAGTACTTCTTTCCCCTTGTTTTCTCCTGGTTGCTGTTAATTTCTGCCAGTTGCCAGCCCCTAGCTACTGGGGCTGCATGCAAATCCAGTTCCTTTGTCAATTTCTCTTGCTAGGCCACATCCACTGGTGATGTGACTGGTGGTAGTAAACCCAGGTTAGGAACAGCACTGGGTCAATAATTAACAAAGAACCATCATTCAGCTAATTTTTTCACCAGCTCACAATTTCCTAAAATAATCAGAATTGTCCACAAACTAACTTTTGTGAATAATTCTTGCTATGTGTCTCTTTTGTGAGTTACCTGAGAGAATTCAGTGTTTGACTGGACACCTAGAGAACATTTTTGTTCCTAGATTTGATGAGTGAGTGTAATTGTTTGAATCACGTGAATACCCAACATTTATGAAGCCAGAGTCTGATTTCCTTCACTTGAAAATCACTCTCTCCAGGAATATCCCTGCTCCTAAACATCTTTGCTAGAATATTCATTATGAACCAGAACCAAAGCTCATTGACATCAATGGAAAGACTCCTCTTTGCTTTAATTGGCTTTGGGTCAGGCCCATAAAACAAAGCAGAGAGGGATAAATCCAATTCTAGGTGAAATCATTCTACATTAAAACCTGAAGGTCTTCCTACTGGTGGAAAGTCTTTGGTACTGGCCTAGCTCTGCTCAGAAGTAGAGTGGTCATAAAACAGGTGCAAGCAATGCAATGTAACTCACACCCATCTGACATGCAAATCCCCTTGAAATCACTGGGCAGAAGCTACTTACTTCATTCTGCACTGGGCCCACTGTCTCTCACTCCAAGTCCAAACAGGCACTTGATTCAGAGCCCACTAAAATCAATGGGAGTCTTTCCACTGACTGCAAAGGACTATGGATGGGGTCCTAGGTTCTCAGTTCAGCTGGTAGTCCCTGATCCCCTTCCTTGCTCCTCCCAGTGGGCATGTGTGTGTGGACATGACTTCATATTGATTTAAGTTTGGATTGTGCTCCATTTCCCATCTAGTTTCATTAAGCTCTTACTAAGCAGAGAAAGCAGTGTCGTTTACTCTCCCACCTGTTTAAAATATCACGCTTGCTGCACACCCAGGGGAGCTGGGGATTTCCACTGAAACTGAATAACTCACTAAAGAGGTCACTGTCAAAAGAAAAAGGGAAGTCTGCACATTAGTGGCCAGCCGGGAAGAATTTAGGCAGGCCAGCCTGAAGATTCCACTCTCCGCCATCACTCTGCTCCCCCTGCAATCGAAGCAGGCGGGAGCAAACACAGGACTGATGGTCCATGCTCCCTTGCCCCTTCACCCTGGCAGTCTGTCTCAGTCTGCTGCAGCCTGAGGGGCTCATCTATTGTGCAAATAGAGGAGGCACTTACTGGTAGGGGATAGAAACCCACTCCTGAAAGCAGCAATGCCATCTGCTGCTATCTGCCATCCTGAGAAATGTGTACCTTTGTGCATCTAATACATGTGTGTGTGGGCGGGGAGATTGGACAGACTCCTCTGATTTCAACACCCACCTCTGCCAAGGGGCTTTAGAAAAGCTGAGGTCTATTGCAAATACGCTGTCCCTACACATTGTTCAGTGCCATGAACCTTTGTCTATCTGTATCAAGAAAACACGCGGAAAATAAACTCTGTGGTATATTTCCAGTACAGGCCTGGGACCTTTACTAACCAGCGCTGGGAAACACAAAAACTCACTAGGGACCTGATCCCAAGCCAGCCAGGTTTTTCCACTCACTTCAGTGGGTTTTGGATCAGGCAGTAGGTCAGGGTTGAAAAATAGCTTTGTTTTCCCATAAAAATTCACAATTACTATTCCACTCCCTGCATTAGTCTGGGCCTGTGGGAGACAGCCAGGGACCTTCTTCTATTACTTTCTATTGTTGTTATAAATCAGCTGAATGTTCCGCTAAGGTTTGCGGTTCTTTTTTTTAAAAAGCACCTTCTCCACTGATGAGACCCCCTGCAGAAGCAGCATTGCTGGAAACATCGCGGGGCACAAACCCCAAACTAACACCAAATAAAATGCAGGGCTTACCTGCCTAATCAAATTTTTTTTCCTTTGCCAATTTCCTACTCATGCCCTTTGGAAGGATGGACTCTGCCCCTCCCCTTCGCCTCACCCCATCGCCCAATTCATAGACTCACAGGGAGAAACTTTCTGGACAATTTAATCTCGCCGGGGTGTTACTTAGCAAAACCCTTTTCACTGTCAATTTTTTTCACTCTACTCCCCCTTCCCCTTATTTTCCTTCCAACCTCAATTGAATTTTGAAAGCCCCTGATATCTTTCTTTTTGTACAGACACATGCTGCGTATGCAAATAAGAGTCTTTTATACTGGCTCCCTGGCTCAAGACCTCCGACTTGAATGTGACCAAAAGCTGTGTTCTTCGCTGCTAACTCCTTAGCACAATTACACCTCCATTCTGCTCCTGGGGCCTGGGGAGGGAGAAACCATTTGAAACTAATAACACGTGCTGTTTGCCTTGGATAATTACAAGGGAGCTTCAGCTTCTAAGAGCTAGGAAATATTCCATTCAATGGGGTAAGAAGGGAGGCTGCGAGTGTTATGGCTACACAGCTTGTTTTATCTTGTGCACTAGAGACATGTGTGTGCAAAAAGACATTCCCTGGCTTGCTAACTTGTCCTGTGCTCACACGCCAAGGCAATCATTTATATTTTATAAGAAGGAACTTTTCTGCACTTTGTTTGAGCTGTTTGAGTCAGAGAAATGCAGCTGTCATTTTCTTATCTCAAATTACAATTCCTGCAAATATCAAGATAATAAGAATATCAGTGATCTGAAATCCAAGTCAAATGAGAGCAGGGTCTCTCTCTCTCACACACACACACACACACAGACCAGGGAACAGAGTCTGGGCTAGCTAGGAATGTTGGGGAAGAAGGACCCAGCAAGGGACCCAGCCAGCAAACACCAAGTGATCCAGCCAGTCTGACTGGGCCTCTGGTTTGAATAGACATCCTGCAGTCATTGTTCCTCCCTCTGCCTGGTCTCCTCGGGAAGTTTATGCAGAGGCAAGGAGGCGGAGGGGAGCTTTCACCAAAGGCACCCAGGAATGTGTCAAAAGAGGGATAGAAAAAAGAAGAAGACGAAGGGAGACAGAGAGTGGGAACGTCAAGGACCTCTGACTAATGAATAGCAAGTTTGCCCTTGAACCTCACTGGGCTTTGCCATTCCCAGGCTCCAAACAAGGGCTGAGGCATGCCTGAGCCCAGCTGCAGGGGGACTGGGCTATGGTTCGTCTCAGACACTTTGACAGGCCAGGCCTTTTCTCTGCATAGCTCAGACTTGCCTAACTGCTCCCCTGGCAACAGCTCAGTGCAGGAACCTAGGCAGAGACCCTGTCTGCTGCATACAGAAGCAAAGAAGAGGAGGGGAGCTGGCTTGCAGAAATTAGCTGGAGACTGTGTTAACCCATCACATGCTGGGCACCCTTCATCATAAACCTAAGTGTCCCCCTCTTGATATGAGAGTATATTTATTTCCGCCACACAAGGCTTAGTGGCTGCACTTTATTGGAATGGTGGCTGCGTTTTATTGGAAGCAGGGCTGCCAGTTTAGCAGGGTACTAGGAAAGGAAGGAGATGGGCTAGCTGATAATAGGAGACCACGCCATTAACCCAGACTTGGGGGGAGAAGGATTACCCCTACCGCTTAATGGCTTGGTGCTAGCTGAAGGCACATTAGGTATTTGGGTGTCAAGTAGATCAGTCTAAAGTTGAATCTTCTCACATTGTTGTAGCCAGAGTTCTACAAAGCAGCCAGTGGCCATTCTCCCCTTAACTAGTGATGTAGGGAATGTAGAGATGATAGATGCCATGTGCTGCTCCAGCAGCCAGACTACTTAAGTCAAAATGACACTTGGCAGTCTGGATCTGGTCACCTGTGCAGGCCACCCCTTTATATTAGAGACAGGAGCAGCTGAGAAGTGCTTCCTGCCATGCAGACTAGATGCATCCCTCAGATTCCTGGCCAAGCTCTTGGTTGGACAAAATTTGGGTGCCTGCCTCTGCCCTTACCCTAAATTGGATGCACAGCAGATACTCAGCTCTGGTATCTGCCATGTGGCACTGAGATAGGGAGTTCTTTCACTAGCAGAAAGGAAGAGTCAAGCTGGGTAAGAGACGTTTTGACTTGCCAAGACCATAAATTCAGGAAAAGAGACTTAGATCAAAGAAAGGGAAAGTGGAAATGTTAGCCTCAGGGATCCTAACTCAATCTCAGAGCGCAAGCAGTGGTAAATGTCCAAAGACTCCAAAGTAGAATCTCAACAACCACTCTAGTAATGATCCCATTCAGGCCACTGGGAAGTCAATGACATGAGGGGAAAAGGCTTGGTAATGTTCCATATTTTATATTTTCTTATACTTTCCTATGCAGACCGAGAGAGCAATGCTTTGCAGAGTTAGTTACAGAGACTGATACAGGCAGAAAGCGTGAAGGACTGTATTAGGTAGAGAAAAAAGGAAGAGGATGCTGAAAATGGAAAATTATGCAAATAAGTATCAAACAGAGTAGTTCCAGCGGGTGCGATGGGAGGAGACAGCAAAGGGAGGGAGGGAAAAGGCAGTGATGGGGAAGATGAGTGTGGGCATGTGTCACAGAGAGGAGGGATGCAAGGAGGCCAAACACAATGGGATTCCAGTCTCAGCTGTGGCCTCTAGGCACTACTCAGATATTAATAGTAAAGAAAGAGAAAGGTTTTAAGATGAGAGGATTCAAACTTTAGCAATCAGGTGAATAAGACCCAGGGCCTCTCCCCTCAGTGACTCTCATTACTGCTTCTTCAGTTTGGTTAGGCAGGGTCTCCCTCTCCTATATCCAGGTGAACTTCTCCATCTGATCCCGCTTTGCAGCCCTGCTTAGCATTTCCTATATAACCCCACTAATGAAGTCATGTTTGCTTATGGCTAGCATGAGGATGCGTCCGTTCCTCTCAGATTAGCTTATTGTTACCTCCATAGTTGATGAACAGGCTTTTCCTGAGGCTAATCCTGAAAGCCATGCCGACTTTTCATTTAGCACAGAATGCAGGATCTCAGAACAAAAGTAGGCTGGTGAGAGCATATCACACCTAGGCTAAACTCTGGAGGCTGGTTAACTCCTGGGTGAAATTCCAGGTGATGGTGACTATCTACAAAGCCCTAAATGGCTTAGGGACCAGCTATTTTAAAGTCCAGCTCTTCCTGTCTGATCTGCAGCATCCGTGCTGGTCCAGAACATTTAACCCACCTGCCCCAAGGCTGAACCTCAAGGGAGATGCGTGAGGCCTTTCTTGGGAGTAGGCCCTTCTGTATGAAATTTATTCCCACTAGAAATAATGTGGAGCCTGATCCGGGCTCCATTAGAAAGCATTGCAAGACACAGCTATTTTTTGTGACTTGTGACAGAATCTGCAGCAGCCGGAGTATTGACTATGTCTCCTCCAGTTCTGTGGTGTGTTTGAAAAGAAGGATGGTCTTGGGGCTAAGATGCTGGAGTGGGATTCAGGATGCGTGCTCACTTCTCAGCTTTGCTACAGACCATTCGTGTGATCTGTGTGCCTCAGTCCCTTTTCTGTGAAATGGGGACAATGGCACTTTGCTACTTCACAGGGAACTCAGATCCTATAGTGATAAGGGTCAGATAAACAGACATGTTTTTGTCAAGGTTTTTGCTTTTAATCAATGAAAAATGGACTCACATACCGTGGAGAAGGGGGCCTTATAATAAATGTTTGTAATAACAATAACTAGTCTTCTGAATGGTCTCGAAGTCCCTTCAATATGAATGGTACATCAGCCTTCCCTAGTCCATCAGCATGGCTTTAGTCCACAGCCATCCTACCTTGGGCTGTGACTTCAAACTGAGCAGAATTAGTACGTGTATGAGCCCCAAAGTAAAACTCAGGGTGCTGCAGGAACAGGCAGGGTTGACTGAGTAGGTGTTCCAGCTGAATCAGAACTGACCTCATGCCCAAGTACAGTGTGGGGTGCTAGGCTGGCTTTCAACAATGGATCATGAAGGCTCTTGTCACTTGTGGTGATTAAACGGGTGTTAATCCCTGGCCACATTCCAGTCTGGGAGATTACATTCTACCCACTTAAACTCCATCCTGTTGTTTCAACTGGAGATGTCAGTTTTCATTTTTCATCCTGAGAAGCTGCTGTCATGCTGCTGGTGGAGTATAGCTGCTGCTTCCACTCCAGAGCTGGCTGCATTTCAACAGTGGGTGATCAACCCTCCACACTGAAATGTGTGGAGTCCTTTATGCCTATACATGCAGAGTTATTTTCCAAGAGGTTTTGAATACATCTTCTATAAACTCTTCATATCTTTGCCTCTTCCTTCATAATCTTGGGTGGATTCTATCTGGATCTGCTCTTTCTTCTGCTGTGATCCTGATTCCTTCAGGGTGTCTTTTTCTTCCACTAAAAAATCTTGCATCAGTTCCTGGCCTGAGGACTCTATGCACCTCCTGAAACCGAGCTAACCATTTCATTGATTTAGGCATTGCCTTCCCCTCCATCTCTGAAAATCTTCCCTTCACCCTTTCTAGGAAAACATTCACCAATTTCTTGTTTATGTATCAATCAATAATACATATTGATTATCTTCCTTGCTCATTTAATTTTCCCTTTCAGATCCCTTCTCTGTCTGATGGATTGGACCTCATCTATCTGTCCCCTGAATTCCCTTCGGCAATCATCCATTTATCTTTTGAAGAATTCAAGTGTTCAGTGCTCATTGCTGGATGGCCTTCAGGACCCTCACTGGAGAGACGATTGTTCATCTTTGTCCTCACTGTCCTCTCACTCAGTTGTTTTAACCAACTCAGTTTCACCCAGCCCTCTTTGCAGTCTTCCAAAATACCCTTGCCTGAAATGCAGCATCTTTATTTCACCCTTATTTGGTGTCATCCAAGTCCCAAATACAAACATTGTTCTGGTTGCCATCCCTGAGCTGCTTCCCCATGTCTGTGCCTTTGGTGAACATGTCCTCTCGGCACTCTCCAAACTGAAGCAGGTCAGTTAATCTTCTAGCTCCCTCTTCTGTATGTCATGTCAGGAAACCATCCGTTACCAGGTCACCAAATGGATCACTCAGTTAATCCCTTCCCCTCCATTTTCCTGTCTTTACTATAACCCAGGGAGGTGAGAAGAAGCTTTCCATATAGTTAGAGTCTCATAGTCATTGCTTCAGATGCTCATTCTGATCAGGCATGGCAGAGTAAACCACCATCTACACCCTGACTTTTAGTGATAATTTCAAACCATGAGCCTCTTGTTTCTCCAGTTAATTCCACCAAAGTCTCTTTCCTCAGGTAATGTGGACAATAAAACCCTTTGCACTGATGTAATTACTTTAATACAAGAAATTTAAGGCACTTTACAAAGGGCAGGTTTATGTCTTACTTGGAGAAACTGAGTCACAGAGCACTGCAAGGGATTGGCCCAAGGTCACAGGTCGGTGCAAATGAGCCAAATGCTAGTCACCTTAATAAAGTTGCAGCCACTTACATTAGGGCTGAATTTGGCCCAGTGTATCAGTTGAAGAGGTGAGACTAGAATGCAGCTGTTCTAAGTCCTAGTCCCCTGGTCTAACTAGGAGTACTCACTGACTTCCTCTTTACTTTAATTTACCACAAAAACTCCTGCTACAAGCCCTGAAATTAATAGGAACAACTTGAAGGGAGAAGGTGTCATCTTTTGCTTGCAACTCAAACTTTAACACTTTCTCTAGGAGCTCACACCAGTTTTAAGAGATTTCTAAGAACAGACAGGTTTCAGAGTAGCAGCCATGTTAGTCTGTATCCGCAAAAAGACATCCCACCCCACTGTTCCTCACATGTTCTTGTCAACTGCTGGAAATGGCCCACCTTGATTATCACTACAAAAGGTTTCCCCTCCCCCCCCGTCCCCACTCTCCCGCTGGTAATAGCTCACCTTAGTGTGTATGGTAACACCCATTGTTTTATGTTCTCTGTGTATATAAAATCTCCCCACGGTATTTTCCACTACATGCATCCGATGAAGTGAGCTGTAGCTCACGAAAGCTTATGCTCAAATAAATTTGTTAGTCTCTAAGGTGCCACAAGTACTCCTTTTTTTCTTTCTAAGAACAGACAATGACCTCTCCTACCCGTTTCCTCCACCCCCCCGCCCATGTTCATATACAGAGATTAATATATCCACACCAATGCATGAATACACACAGTGATGTGTAACTACATAGGCAAATATACATACATGACCATTACACACATGCACAAATACAAATACACACATGCCTATGTCTGCATTCTCTTTCTCATGGATCCAGGATTGCACAAGTCTCCAGAGAAATACATCGTTGTCCCCTGTTGCATTTTGTGGCTCAGTTCCTTCAGAACATGTAACATGGCTATATCAGCCTTAATTGTAGATCAATAGTAGAGTTTAATGTTTTGCAAGGCACTTGCCCATTGGCTAGGCTTCAAGGATATATACAAATCTTTCAGACTTGGCACAGGCAATCTAAATAAGGGAGGGACAACAGCTTAGCTCAGCAATTTGGCTGACCTAGCAGATAAAAAGTGGGTAACATTTCATAGAAGGGGGACCACAGGCAAATTTGAAAAGAAATTTTTAGTAACCTTTGATTAATTCATAGGGGATGTAAACAGACATGTCACGGTCCTTTTCCCTCTCTGCACCTCTTCCTTCCCTTCGCTTCCCTTCCGTTCTTTACTTTTTGCTCTTTTGTCTTTTTTTCCAGTCTCCACTTATTTTTTGTTAAAAAAAATCATTAATATTATATTTATATGTTCTTTATATATAAAGAACATGCAACATGGCAGCTGCACTGAATCCAAAACTTTTGTCCAGTATTTCAGAGTCACTAAGAGAAAATGTGGTCCTGTGTCTACCTTATTGTTCCTCATGCAATACACTGGAGCAAGGCTACACGTTGTGGCCACGTCCTCACCAAAGCAGTGTAGTGTGCCATAGGCATGAAAAGGAGGGCTCAGGGAAGCAATTTACCAATTTAGCTAGCAAGATAGAAACACCCTGGGGTGCAGTGGGGAAGACAGATCTTTCATCCCTATAAGGACTAGTTGCATGCCACTCCATAAACATGCAAAGGCCGTGTGGGTAATAATTAAGAGCTTGCTTTTCAGAATTACGCACTTACAACACCTTACCTAATTTGCTTATTTAGCCCCCAGGATTATATGCACCAACTGGATACTCATCCATGCAAATAATATATGTGCCCAAACATGTTAGTCGCATGCAAAAATCAGGCATACAATTGCACACACAAACATGCATATGCAGTTGCAAACACACAGTTTGAAAACAGCTCCTAGCAGTCTCTATTGGTGGAAGCTAGTTGAGCTGTCCCTATAGATCATGGGGAAAACCCTCATGAGGGGACCCACATTCCAATTCTCCCACCTCTCCCCTGGCCATCTGATACATGAATTGCCTCCGAAGCACAGAAGATTGATTTAAGGATGCACAACAGCCTTGCCAGCCTGAGGTGTTTCTGCGGTGTGGAGGAAAGGAAATGTCACCAGATCACCATGCTGAGAAACCAATGCATCTCTACAAGCAGTCCCAGTTGAGCGACCTGCTGAGTTTTCACTGCAAATTTCCATCAGATAAAACTAGAGATAGGCCAAAAGTAGATCCTTGAATCCAACCTTCTTTGAATTCTGGCTGGGTTCGGGTTCAACTTCCCAGACTGGAAACTGCCCCAACAATTTTCATTCCAGGTTGGGTCCCAAACTGGGAAGGGCTATTTCCCATTTCAGTGAGGATACAACCAGAATTTCATGAGAACTGCTAACAAGGTGGCAGCTATCAAAGCTGCCCCCTAGTCCTGATCTGATCTGAACGCAAACTCCAGTCCCTGTCTTGACCCTAATCCTGATCCATTCACCTTCTCCTTGGCCCATCTGTCTCAAAAAACCTCTACCGTAAACACAAACAAAAGCAAAGGAATCCCCATTGCAGAGATAAACCTTTCAAGTAAAGGCCTCTCTGTGTGGCAGTCTAACTTTGTGGAAGAAGATCTTCTATGACCATCCCCACATACTTAATAGAAGTGCTAAGTCCTCCAGCTACATAAGACTCCAGTATGCTATTGGATTATCCATCCTATATAAATACTAAGTATTACTACATTTCCACCATGACTCCCTATCCTCACTTGTCCCACTTCCAGCAACCCATCATCTGGACAGGGATGAATGGATGTGGCTCCTTTAGAAGCCAGTCAGAGCTGCCCTGAGCACTGGAGAGTGATGTGCTTCCTCTCCCACAGGGACTGAATGTGCTGCTCCTAAAGTGCTTGCCCAGGGAGCAAGCTTGAAACTTGAACTTGCGCCACAAGATTGCCTAGAACATTTTATTGGGAATTGGTTCCACAGAGGCCAATCAGCTAGTTGTCCCAACAACATGACCCATAGGAGGGGGCGTGCAGAGCAAGTGCACAAAGCCCAGAAATGGAAATCTACCAACCCCAATTTTGTAGCTACACAATCTTATTTCTAATGCACCACCAGCACTATTGCTAATGCACCAGATCCCATCATTCTGGCCACGCCAGGAGCCTGTCTGGTAACTCGGCAGCTCACGTGGTCACCCTAATGTTTGGCCCGTCTCACTCCTAATAATGCCACATGATAATGCCACTGGTTGTGGCCCAGGCTCGACAATTATTAAACTGCATCAACCTGGCATCATCACCAGTCAGAGGAGAGGATTCAAGATTTCAGGTCCTGATCTGGAGTGAGTGACTGATGCTAGGGCAGAGAGAGGTGCTCTGCAGAATCGGCTGACAAAGAAAAATCTTTTTTGGATTTGTATTTCAGAGCCCCCTCCGAGTCTTTAGTCCAGTTCTGGATACTTCAAATTAAAACATATTCCTGCTGGAGTTACCAGAGACTATCATGGCCATAGCCCATCTTAACCAAATGTTTCCCATGTGGATGTGTTAAACTGGATAATTGTTTGACCGCTCTGGAGAAGTCAGGTACAGAGAGCACCTACCACTGTGTCTGCAGCCCTTTCTCATCATTTCAGTGTGTTAGGCACTGTGCAAACATAAACAAAAGCCTGGCCCTGGCCTCTCCCTACCCCTTGCTCAGTGACCTGTACATCATACCCACAATCTATCAGGTGAGACCTGGGGATGCAGTACCCCAGGAGAGGGCAGGTCATTTTCAATTATTCTATTGGAAGGAGGAAACTTTGGCATCAGCTCATTAGCTCTTTGCTCAGCCAGGCACTGTGCTGCCCTAGCAGTTGACTCAGAATGAAATGCTGGCCTCACTGAAGTCAACAGCAAAACTCCCCTTGACTTCAATGGGACCAAGAGTTCAACCTCAATCTTATAATGCAGGGACAAAGTAGAACCATTTCTAGCAGAGGCATGCCATAGAAGCTGGTTTGTTCAGGGATGTCACCGGTATCCTTGTGTACGGGAAAGGGGCCTTGTAGGGGGCGGCTGCTCCACTCCCGCAGAACGGGGGTTAAAAACAGCTCTGGAGAGGGCTGCGGCTGGAAAATGGAGTGAGAACCACTGGGGAAAGCCGTGGGGAAGCAGCCACATTGGTGGCCAGCTCAATTAGGGCCCAGCTGGCTCTTATAAGAGGGCTGTGGGCCAGAAACTGAGGAGTCCCACTCTAGCCCTGAAGTGGGAAGGGTGAGCTACCTGGGAACAGGGTGCCTGAGCACAGCAGCGCTGGGGAAGGGCAAAGGGAGCTGGGGAGCTCCAGCCTGATAAACCCTCAGGCTGTAGGCCTTGGTGAAGGCCTACAGAGGCACTGGGGCTGCAGAGGGCAGCCTGAGGAAAGGCAAAGGCAGCAGGTCGTAACCCATTGCCAATAATGAGTGACCATTACATTGCAGTCTGCCCCAGTGAACGGGGGCTAGATGATGACTGGCTGTAGCCACTGAGGCAAGGTGGGTTTAGAGGGTTGGGGTCTCCCCTGGGAGGGGAGACCCAGAGCAGGAGTCCTGATGGGGCAGAAACCCAGGCAAAAAGGCACCGGGGTCCGGGAGGGACATGGGGCCAGTGGCAGGTGAGACACCAGTGAGCAGAGGGCGCTCCAGTGCTGGTGAAGAGCTAAGTCCCTGGACAACCAGCAGGAGGTGCTGCACCGGGGAGTCTCAACCCCGCTACAGGCATTCTTTGAAAAGGGAAACATGTGCCTAGATTCTCCAGCACCCCTCTCTGAAGTGCACCCTCCGCCCTGGGACATAGGGGTTAGCACAGCAGTAAGGACACATCTTTTTTCTGGAAGCCTCTGGTGAAATTACTGGCATCACTTCACTGCTCCCCTACAGCACATCTAAAGACCTCTTCACCCCATCAAACCAGCAGTCCATGTTCACACGAGTGGACATAGAGGACCTGAGCCTTCACTCCATGTAGGCTCTTAGCTGCCCACCTGTTGAAAGACATCATCTGATGGCCTGATCCTGCAGCCCCAGTGATTTCATTGCAGTCCTGGAATTATGCAGTTCTCACAGTGGGGGAGCACCGGGGACATTCAGGCTGCACGAATGAGTCCCAGAAGTGCAAGGAAAAGCCCCATTGCCACTTGTGAAGACAGATCAAGTGAAAAGGAAGTGGAGTTTGATCTTAGCAACTGAACCGCCCTCCTGCCAATGATCAAGTCCCATTGGCTGTGGCACAGATCATTCCACCCAAGACAGGTAGCAATAACTGTATCCTAGCCCCAAACCAATACTTAAGGCCCTACAACCTGCAGAGTTTGGCTCCCAATTTTTTAAGGGCTCTCTTTGCTTCCAGTTACGCATGCTGGCTTCCCCACCCTAGAGGCTGAAGGCCTCTCTCCACAGAAGTACAACATGGGCAGTGGCAGTGCAAGCTTTCCGAATGTACTACCCTCTACCACTGTGCCACAGTCTAACACTGGCCTCAGACTTTGGCCTCTCCACTGAGCCTTTCAGTAGGGTCAGTTAGTATGAGAGGCAGCAGTGGTGGGTTTTGCAACGTGGATACTTGGCCTGCTAAGAGACTGGCCTGCATAAGATGAGTCCAATGCTCAGACTCTTGGCCTAGCAGATGTCATCCAATAACAGCATTGAGTCGCTACTAATTTGGGCTACATTCAGGCTAATGATCCAGAAGGGGAAAGTTCCAGATCTCCCTGCCAATTCCCTGAGCCCTCTCAATCGCCTTCCAGAACAATAACTTTGCCTTCATGTGGTTTCAGGGCAATGGGTTTCATTTTGTTGGAAGACAGAGAAATTGGGGCCTCTAAACAACTCATTTGCAATGAAGTGAAATATTCAGCAGAGCTGGCGAGATGCAAGGAACCAAATTCAGCCACAGTGTGAGCATAGGAAAGTCAATGAGAGTCCGAGCCCCTTAGATCAGGGCTCACACCTCTTTATTCAATGCCGCTGTCTGCAACTCCGCTGTGGGTTGTGAAATGGGCTAGAGAATCTGGATTTTTTTCCCCCTCCTTTTCCGCACCATAAGCAAAGTCCTAATAAAGCTCCCATCCCCACTGCCAGCCCTGCACCATGCTTCCAGCAGAAAAGAGATGCAAAGCCACGCTTGGAATCTGATTCCCCGGCTTTAAACGCTGCTCTGCCAGCAAAGTGCGACTTGAAAGCTCCCCTGTCACAGTTACAAAGCTCAGAACAGCCCTTCTTCGGATAATCACGCTTATCTCCAGATTAAGAAAGAGAGAGCTGCAGCTGAGGCTGGTCACATGGGCTGGGATGTAGGCAAATCTCTTTTAAACAATCCCCATATAGCTGTGACCTCCACCACAGCCAAAATATACAGCCCCTCATTCCCACTTGAATATCCAGCTCTGGAGATATGAAAGAGTGAGTGTGAGGGAGGCGTGTGCAGGGCAGTGGGGCGGGGGGGAGGGGACAACACAGGCGAGCAGGGGAGAGACAGAGAGCAAGAGAGGAAGGAGAATAAGAGGGTAAAGAAAGAGATGGAGAACCAGACTAAGTAAGGGGAATATTGGGGTTAGGGGACGGCAGAGAGAGAGGGGTGGAGAAATGGATAGAAGGGAATGAGGAAGATGCAAAAAGGTGTCCATGTGTGCCGGGGGGGGAGGGGGAGGGGGCTGGATGAGAATGAAGGAAGAGAGAGAGAGAATTGTGTTATGCTTCGGGCACATGGATTAGTGGCCCCCAGTTTAACTCTTCCTGCGCTGTCCCTTGCTGGCACAATAGTCCGGTTACGTGACTCGAGCTGTGCCAAGCAGCCTTGGCAAGGAGAGCGTGTTACCCACTTTGCTGCCACGGATTCATTAAGAGGCTTTGCTCGTATGGCAATATTTCTCCCGACAGGACAACTCTTCTGCAGATCAACCCAGCAAAGAATTTCGACAAAGCAAATTTGTGTTTCACTGCGAGGGGGCGAGGGGCTTGAATTAACCAGAGACTGGATGGGTGAGCAATGCAGCAAAAGAGGAAAGGTGGGGCAGGCAGGAGGAGAGGGCTCTGTTGGGACAGGTCTCCAGAGGGGTATCTGCTCTGAGGCTAGGCACAAGCAGAAGGAGGAGGTTTCCAGGTCTTTGCAGGACACTTTTCCACTGTCAGTCCAAGTTCTTCCATGCAATTAGAACTGAAACATTAATGGGTAAATTCAGCTCCTGGCCATTCCAGAGGGCAAGGCAAACATTATATCCACCATTTTAAGTCAGATACAGCTTGGTGTTTAGCTGCACCCTTGCTCTGAGAACAACACAGAGTATCAGTTTTTCCTACCCACTATTAGGTGTCACCAGACTCTACTGGATCCTGGAATTAGGGGTCTCTACACCTTGGGCATTAAAAAGACCAAGTGTCAAGGCATCCAAAACCCATCAGCAGCTGGTGAAGAGTTCCTGTATAGGGTGTACCGGGGCTAAGTGTGACTGGACCCAAAAGCCATGTTCCTGCAGTAAGTTCCCCTCACCATATTTGAGCTTTTCAGTGTGAATTTTTGTGTTGGCCACCTGAGAGGAAGAACTGAGCAGGCTTAATTGGTATTTCCCTGGCTTGGCTGTGGGGCACAGCCACCGGAGAGAGCTTGCCTGGCTTCCAAAGGTGTAGCAATCTGCTGCTGAGAGGTGGACACAGCCAGTGAGAACGGAAGCCAGGCTGGAGCCAAGTGCCTTTCTCTGTGCCCAGAGATGAAACTGAAGTACAGAGACATTCACAGAGTCCTTTGTTGGACAATGTAACCCAGCATCCTCCTCTCCTGCCCTGGCCTTGACTTCTTCTCCCTGAGACAGCATGGGCATTTGATCCAAATTCTGCCTTAGCTCAATCATGGCCCATGTAAGTGGTGCCTTCGCATGTGCTGCTGATCATTATCATGGCTGTAGTCTGATACGCCCAAGAGACAGCTGGCTTTTTTGCGGCTCTGAGTTCCAGCTCTGACCTGAGAACTAGCCAAGATCATGCAAGTCAATGGCAAGCTAGGCATGACCCTGCTGGCATGGGTCAATGCTAGCTGGTTGCTGGAGAAGGCAGAACCTGGGAATGCGGGGTGGGTGGGTATCACTGTTCTGTTTGCTGAGACAGTTCTGTTGGTAGATTCCCTGAGGCCACTGCTTGCAGGCACTGGGGGAGCTTGTGTCTGCATGGCCCTCAGTAAAGTTCAGAAGCCAATTTCTTTGAGTTCTGCTCTCACATGTTGCCTCAGCTTACCAGGATGCTATGACCTAGGCAGCTGGGCTGAAGGTGGAGAAAAGGTTCTGACCTAAAAGCAAAGATATACTCAATACGCCAGTTTAGAATAAGATACGAGTTGGTCCTTTAAATCACATTGCCTGTCACCTGGGAATAAAGAGTAATAATAACCTGTCCCTTCCCTAGCACCTTGCATCCAAAGACCTCAGGGCAATTGACAAACACCAGACCAAGGCCTTGACTCCTTCCTCAGGCAAAGCTCTCACTGATTTTGTCTGGGAAAGGGGGGAGTTAAGACTGACAGCCTGATTCACCCCTTGTATGACCCAGCTGAACTTGGCAAGGGGTTAGTTTGAGTCAGGGCAGAATGTGGCCTAGGTGAGGACATCTGGATTTGTGTTATGAGTGAATTAAGATTCACAACTAGGGCTGGGTGAATGAGTCACTTGGAACCATTTATCTGATTGATTTTAACTTTTTTCATTCCATTTGCAAATTATCTCCAAACAGCTTGTAACTTGCAAATTTGGTCAGTAGTCCAGTGTTGCCATTGCTTATGATTTTATCACAAACCTTGTGATATTTGGTGTCTTTCTTTAAGCCCCAGATCCTGGAATCCTGTGATTAAAGGAGAATCTTAGCTTTCACTTTATAAGGTGGTTGTGGAGAAAAGATTGAAAATGTGACTCTAAAGGCACAGAAGACCAAAGACAAATAAAAAGAATACCACATTTAGTATTTTTTTTAAAAATCTCATGATTTTTAGCCAACCTCATAACTTTTGGGGCCTGACTCATGATTTTTGAGCCCTTGGGATTGAAGTACTGATATTCACCAAACAGTTTGCTTGAACATGTGCTGGACTATGCTGGTTCATTATTCATACCATATGATTGGTCACCTACCAGTAAGTCACTTACTGGTATTGGACTGACTGGCTAAGCAGCAGTTCTGCAAAAAAGGACCTGGGGATTACAGTGGATGAGTCAGCAGTGTGCCCTCGTTGCCAAGAAGGCATATTGGGCTGCATTAGTAGGAGCACTGCCAGCAGATTGAGGGAAGTGATTATTCCCCTCTATTCAGCACTTGTGAGGCTACATCTGGAGTATTGCGTCCACTTTTGGGGCCCTCACTACAGAAAGAATGTGGACAAATTGGAGAGAATCCAGCAGAGGACAATGAAAATTATTAGGGGGCTGGGGCACATGACTTATGAGGAGAGGCTGAGGGAACTGGGGTTATTTAGTCTGCAGAGAAGAAGAGTGAGGGGGGATTTGATAGCAGCCTTCAGCTATCTGAAGTGGGTTCCAAAGAGGATGGAGCTCGGCTTTTCTCAGTGGTGGCAGATGACAGAACAAGGAGCAATGGTCTCAAGTTGCAGTGTGGGAGGTCTAGGTTGGGTATGAGGAAAAACTATTTCATGAGGAGGGTGGTGAAGAACTGGACTGGGTTACCTAGGGAGGTGATGGAATCTCCATCCTTAGAGGTTTTTAAGGTCAGGCTTGACAAAGCCCTGGCTGGGATGATTTAGTTGGGGATGGTCCTGCTTTGAGCAGGGGTTGGACTAGATGACCTGAGGTCTCTTCCAATCCTAATCCTCTATGATTCTGGATTGCTTTTGTTCTGTGATTGGATGACCCATGCTTTCTAAACAAGAGGAATCCCCTTTTCTGATCACAAATTATCCACAGACTTTCATGGTTGTGTAGTGAGTCTAGTGAGCACACAGCAGAGAGAGTTTTGAAAAGAACTTTTCACAATGACCATGAGAGAGAAAATGTGTACATGCTCTATGCATTCACATGCAGAAATGCAGCTAGTGACTCATACCCACCCGCTACCAAACTGCTACTGGCTCACACACTCATGACCACATGCACTCACAACCACTCTCAGTGACTTTTCTAAATGCACAATAAAGCTCCCAATCCCTGCAGTCATTGCCCACATTGCTAGGAATAGCTCAGCTCTTTTTCTCCCATCCCCTTGCATTACAGGTGACTGTGCTGCCTGGAGAACTAGATTGACTGGTTGCTCTAACAGAGTCTCATTATTTCATGGGAGGCACAACTTCCAATCAAAACTCTGAGACCCTTGTTACAATAGAAGGGGACAAATAAAATCACTGGCTAAACACAAAAGCATTCATGTAAAAAGATTATCTGATTATCCGAGGTGACTTAGAAATATACCCTAGCAAGTACAGCCCCACAGTATAGAAAAGGCTGCCCTTTAATTCTTAGCAATCTAAATGCCTGGACCCAGGGTACTACAAGGGTTAAACATAGGAGGAGGGAAGCTGCTGTTTGTGTATAGGCAAGAAAGAATTCAAAGGAACTCCTAGAGAACTTTGCATGGAGTGCAGAGGAGAGGCTAGAGAAAAGCCCCCATGGGTGGGCGTGTGTGTTGAGGTGGCTCTGTCTTTAACTCTGTTCTTGGCTGGTAGTCCAAGATGCCTGCCTGCTGCTGCTGAACGATCTGTGAGTTTCAGAGAGGGATGGGACAGGTGAGTGACAGAGGAACCAGGTTCTGGCAAATACAGGACAAATTCCCTTTGCATGTAAATACACGCACTGCATACACAGGCTCATGCTATGCGCCAGCATAGAGAGTGAGATCCTTGCGAGCCCTGCTTTACAGAGATGCTGGAACAATTGTTATAGTGGGGGTGTTGGAAGCAGAAACCATGGATTTGGTTGTTATTACTACTTCTAGCCAGGGGGTGCTAGAAGTCCCACACCCCTAGTTCTAACACCCCTGCTTCGGTACACATCCGTTGCTGCTATGCCTGGCAGCAGGGATACAGGAAACACCATTTGGAGCACAGCACACACAGAGGGATAAAGTCAGCTCAGTCCTAGCCTACTAACCTCCTCTGGACAAGCACACAATATTTCAGTGGAAATTGACCTTAGTGGGCTTTGGATCAGCCCCTCAGTCCAACACTGCCTCTCCTTCTGTATTACCAAAATCCACCTTTCCTCTTTCCCCACTGCTGAAACCTGGGCCATCTCTTGCCTTGATCACTGCAACCTTCTCCCGTCATCTACCTCAGACTGATGAAAGGAGTCACCTCCCTCTCTTGCCACTGTAGTCACATCACTCACCCGCCTCCAACCCCATCATCGTCTTTCTGTCCATCACTGCACCAAGCTTCCCATCCTCACCCTCAAGGGCCTGCAGCATCTCAGCCCCACTTCTGCACCGCCCCTTCTTGTCCCCTGCCTTGCTGATCCATTCATCTCCTTCTCTAGCTCTCAGCTTTATCCTTTCTATCATGCTGCTCCCTTACCTGGAACAATCTCCGAGTCAGAGCCAGGATTCAGTGAGTGCAAAGAGATTTAGAGAGAAAGAGGCAAAACACCCAGGAACAAGGGCTGAAATCCTGGCCGCATTGAACAAAACTCCCATCAACTTCCAGAGGGTCAGGGTTTCAGCCCAGGAGTCTAACCTATGCTGCAGCAGGACATCTCAGGAACACCGTCAGCTCCACACCTGACATTTGATCAGTCATTGTTCAGCCATGCAAGTCCCTTCTCTCTAGATCATTAAAGAGGGGGGTCTTTTAAATTCACTCATTAAAGAAGTTTGTACAGTTGGACTCAGGGTGCTAAGGGTGCCTGACACTATAGGTGGAGGAATGCAAAAGTTAGATTATGAGCAATAAACAAATGTCTATAACTCTCCAACAGTTCCTAAAGTGCTAAATATTATTAAGTCTGTGTCATATACAGCCTATATGCTTGGGCGGTAGAAAGGGCACTGGTGCTTAATGAGTCTATCCCAAACAAATGCCAATAAAATCTTTTGACCACACCAACTATTCTCTCTATTTTCCTGCTTCTCTGTCTATTTTCTCTGCTACCCTCTCCCCCAGCCACATGGCTCATCGCCTGTAAAATATGCTCATTATTGTCAGTGGATTTTTCACACCTCTCTTCTGTGTGTTAGGCTGGGTGTTTGTTGCTGTTAAGGCTTTGTGTGTGTATAAAAGTATGTTAAAATCCACTGGAAATAAACAGCTTTTAAAGGAGTTGTGGGATATATGTGGGGCAGCGAGGAAGAAAGACTGACAGACAAGCAGGCTGAGAAACAGAAAAGACGTAGAGCGAAGGAGACCTAGCAGATAAAAATGGCTGCAATTTTTTTTTAACCTCTCCTGAATTAGCAACTCATATGTCAGATCACATTTCCACAAATCATAACCCAAGTCCTCAGATGCAACCTACATGCCCCCTCTGATAACTAAGGAGTCACCTTAAACCTCACCCCTTCTTTTTGTGGCTGCTAATTATCCAAGTCTGCCAGGCTGCATCCAGCACACAGCCACACTCCACTTCCAACATTCCCCTCCCCCTTCCCCACCATTAAAACAGCTTTTGCCAGTGGAAGGAGGACAAACATAGTCACTGGCACCTTATCAGACATGCATGCAAAACTAATTAACATAGGGAGACATGCAAGCTGCCACCCAGTCACACAAGGCCGTGCCCGCGCACACACACACACAAGGCAGGCCTTGTCTGCCGGGGACATTCAAAAGGCTTTGTCGCTAATTTAGGCATCTGTCTCAGTCTGGTCTGGTCCTCCTGCCTGGGCAAGGGTTGTGGGTTTTTTTTTTCCCACCCCCCATTTGACAATGCTGGGAACATGCCCGGAGACCCCCCTCATTCAAATCTCCCCTTGACAATGGTCTCATTGTGTGAGCATCTAGACAAGGGAGAGGATGGGGGGGGAGAAGACAGGGAGGGGGAGGGGGAATTAAAATGTGAACCCAAGAGAGTGTTTACTAACACAACCCTGCAGCTGCCCCATCTCCGCCCCCCCCAGCCTTAACAGACACAGAGAGAGGGGCTGTGGAGGTGGGGTAATTAGAGGCTCATGACGATGTGGAGATTACATGCTTGGGGGGGTTGAGACAGGGCGTTGATAAGCACAGAGGAGTTATAGGCTCCGGAAGGGAGGATGGAGGTTAGGGGCATATGGAAGGTGGGCAGCTTGGTGCTCCAGAGGAGAGAACTAGAGCGATCTGATGGGCTCAGAAAGGATGGGCTGAGGGTGGTTATAAGTTTGGGGAGGAGAGCACAGCATTGAGGAAGCAATAGGCGCAGCCAAGCTGGTATTCTGCAGATAAAATAACATTTGCTTAAACTTGGCCTTGTGAATCAATGTTACAGCAACAAATCAGACACTCAGCGTTGGGATTTTTTGTAATCACTGCTTTTGGTTAATGTGGAGTGGGAGCAGGCAGGAAGGGAAAATCAGGGAAGGCCGCTGTGGCTCTTGTAGGGCTGTGCTAGGGAACAGGCTTCAGAGGTTTGTTTTCTTCCTCTTTCCAGCTAATCAGGTATGGGAGAAATTGTTAGAAAAATGCCCCATTTCCCTACGGAGGAGCCACGTCCGTGACTGTTGAGTAGACAGGGCTTAGCAAGGCGACCTTACTACACCTGGCTGGAGGAGCAGCGTGTGCAGATACTGTTCACTGGGAAATACCCAGGGCTCTGCAGAGCCAAGGAAAAATGGGGGGTAAAGTTTTCCAAATATGCAAATACACACAGAGAGAGCCAGACAAAGAGACCTCCATGGAGGGAAGGCGCCAGACAGACAGACACCCACCCACGTGGGCTGTGCATTCTAGTTCTCCTAGAACCCACACAAAACCAAATATCTCATGACTTGTATGTATGTTTACACTTTTCATTGCTCCAGGGAACTACTTATGAAGCCTGCATGGCACAAGATTTCGACCTTTGAACTTCCGCCATCCAGGACTTGAAATACCATCAGCCTAGATCTTGCATGATATTAGCCCAACAGGGATATTAAACAAATCCAGCAAAATCCGTAAACACAAACATCCCAAACACAAATATGGAGGGGGGGGGGGAAATCACATGCACAAATGTTTGTGGAATTCAAATCAAAAGGGAAGCTAATGCCAAGGAAGCATGTCTGTAATATTCACAAATGGTTTTATTGACATATTTCCTCAGTTCTAACCCAGAGATAAACACACAGACATACACTGACAGATGTACACACAGGAACAAAGCTATATTAGTAATTAATGCAACACAGGCACTGCATTAAACCTATAGAGATCAGCTCAGGATAACAACACAAGGACCCAAGAAAAACAAAATAATTCAATACTAAAGCAAGACAATTACAGCCATAATTATATAGGACAACATTCTGCTCCCATTTCCATGGGTGTACATTACAACAATTCTATTGAGATCAATAGAGTGATATAGGATTTAAACTGGAGCAAGTGAGAACAGAATTTGGTCCATTTGGGTCCCAATCCTGAACCCCTCCTCACGTGAGTAGTCCTACTGAGCCGAGCGGGAGCCGGGCAGACATGAAAAGCAGCATACTTTTATTTAGCTGCCTGACTATGGTTTTAGGTGCCTAAATTTAGGCACCCAGGTTTGAAAAAGTTAGTCACAATATCTGCAGCCCAGATTCTCAAAGGTACTGAAAGGCCTAATGCCTATTGAGTTCAATGCGAATTAGGTGCCTAACTACCTCTAAGGGCCTAGGTCTACAAATATAGACTGACAGAGAAAGCCCAGATCTCCCAGCAATTTACACTGGTGCAGCTTCCACCGGCTTCATCGAGAGAAGAATTGGGCCCTGTGTTACTAAAATGATCTCACTCCTAAGCAGACATGGCCATTTCAGAGTCTTTCCATTCAGTTTTCTGCCATTCTCTCCTGACACAGAAGATTCACTGCCCTGCCTCCTCCTTCCCCCAGACCCTCGGTTACCCAGGAAAGTCAGTTCCAATCTTTATGTGAGTCCGTAAAGGTATAACATGCCTATTGCAAGCAGGGAGCAGGCACGCTATTTCTCCCAAACACCAAAAGATTCACAGTTCTAAAGCTGAGTTTATGCACTCCTGAAATATTTGAAAAAAAAATTAGTTACTCTTTTCAAAATGCTGTTTAAGATCCCACCTTAGTCATATACTATTTAGACAATTTTAAAGCTGCACCTGATTGTAAGGCAAAGTTTTTGAAAGTCTCTTTTAATGATCAGCAAAGAACCAAGTTAAGATTCTAGGTTTCTGAGGTAACACATAGGAAAATCCAAGCTTACTTGCACCATTTTAGGGAAGAATGAGGTCATCAGCTGCTGCAGGAAACAAATGGAGAATCCTGAATTCAGGCCTAGCAAGCTCAAAGCTTTTCTGGTCCCCTTAAAAAGTAAAATATATTTCTGTCCTTCTAAGACCTTGCCCTGTAGAAATCTCAACATCTGCATTATTCTAGCCCTTCAAATCATGTAAAATAAATGTGCATTATAGAATAAAATTTCCAATGGCCTCTATAATTGAGCATACGATTTTGTGTTCGGGCATGACTTGTGTTTATTTCTAGACAGTTAGATGTCTCGCTTTCTTACTGGAGCGTGCAAATGTTGTTTAGCTGCACAAACACAGGCAAAATTTTAAAGGATGGGTTAAGACTATTTGGAAAAGGCATCACTAAGTGTATATCTGTACATGCTAATACAGGGATCAGCAACCTTTGGCCCGCAGCCCACCAGGGAAAGCTCCTGGTGGGCCAGGCCGGTTTGTTTACCTGCAGCCCAGAACCCCACATTTACCAGGGAATTACCATTGGCAGGTCTTTCTTGTTCTCTAGTAATCAAGGCAGCTGCTTTCCTCACTGCCCACTGCCATGGTTTGGTTTGGCATCTGATCACATCTGACATGACTAGAAGCCCATGTGGATTCTCCTTTTGATTCTTGACAGAAATGCATCACCAACAGCAAAAGAAGAAAACAGTAAAGGCTATGGGCCAGATGCTCGGGTGCGGGCAAGATGCAGAAAGCATAAGTCAGGCTGTCATGCAGCCTCTGTCTCCTTCTGACTAGCATGGCAATGTGAATGTTCATAAATGGAGACTTCCCTTCTCCCTGTCCTGAGAGTCCTCGCGAACTATTGCCCAGTGTCTAAATCCCCTTTTCGAAGCAAAGCTGATGAAGAAGTGGCAATAAAGAGGTTCTAGTCCCACCTGCCAGTATTCTGGATCCATCCCTCTCCAACTTCAAGACAGAGACAGCACTTGTTGCTCTGGTGAACAATCTGTTCCTGTCCATAGATAATGGGAGTGTGTCTGTCCTTATGCCACTGGGTCGGTCTGTGGCATTTAATGCTGTTGATCAGGTCCCACATCCACAGACTGCAGGTGTTAGCAATGTCAGCTCCTTTCTCTCAGACTGAGCCCAGGGAGTTGTCATGGGCAACAGCTCCTCTGCTTCCAAAATCCTTCACCTCTCCAGTCCCACAAGACTCCGTTCTCCCATATCTATGTGAAGCCATTGGGAGAGCTACTGAAATGACACAGGCTTAAACACCAGCACTGTACAGGCACCACACCGCTCCCCGACCCCTTGGCATGGAACACAAACCGCACCATCTCCCATTCTTTTCTAGGAGTTGGCCAAAATCAGCAGCTGGGTGGAGAGCAACTGGCTCACATTGAACCCAGGCAAGACTGGGGTGATGCTGGCAGGAAAAGATTCACACTTTGAGGAATTTGCCTCCTCTATAACACCATCTCCTGCGCCATCGAATTAAATCTGTCTAGGGCTTGTGGGGTTCCTCCAGCTTCCTCAGTGCTGTTGGGAGCCCAAAGGGCTGTGGTGGCAAAAATCCCACTTTCATCTCTGATGACAAGATGATCGCATCCCATCCTTTCAGACACAGAAGCAGCCAGCTTGGGGATGGACTCTCATGTTTCATTCTGTCCAGAAATGAACCCGCTCACACCTTGAAAGCACTAGCTACTACAAAATGCACAGTCATCCAGGACACACATCACCCCAGTGCTCCGCTCCCTGCACTTGCTCCCCACTGAGTACAGAGCCTTAGTCAAGGTCTCTATCCTGATACTCAAAGTCCGCCATGGACTTGGCTCCTGTTAGGCGTAATTGCCTCACCCTCCATGACCGTGACCTTCTACAACAACTAAATTGCACTGGAGTAATGTGGACCAGTATGAGGAGGCTTGTAAATTCAGGGGATGGAACTAGACCTTGGAACTCACTCCCACAAGAAAGAAGAATGAGCACAAACCTCCGCACATTCAGAACTGATTCTTCATCTTACCTCTAGCTCAACAAGTCATTGACACACAGAGCTGGCTTTGCGGGCACACCAGATCCATGACCACGGGTCCATCTGAAGAACCAAGGAATTTAAAGGAGAATCTCAGCTTTCATTTTTTAAGAAAGCAAACTTCCAGCCCTTTTCCTAGCAAAGATGGCTTTGAAAATGCAAGCCAGTTCTGGAATCCAAAAACTTGTCCCTGATTTTCCTTAAAAACACAAGTTATTGATAGCGCATTACAACCACTTAAGACTGACCTTTGAGAGCTCTTGCTAGATATAGGCCCATTGAGCTGGGATCTTCCCAAACAGCAATCTTCGCAAACAGCAATGCCACCCAGGGGGCTGTCGATGAGCTAGACCCTCCCTGTCGACTGCCTGTGGCCAGGCCTTCATCTCTGCTAAGCAGCTAATATGACCCTTGACCACAAGGATGAGTGGCTCGATAGCATGGTCTCAATGAGAGGCAGCATGGTCTAGTGGACAGAGAAAGAGACTAATCCCAGTTTCAACCCCAACTCCCTTTGCTAGGTCACATAGACAAAAGTGCCCAAAGTTAGAGATCTAAGGTTTGAGGTGCAGATTCAGGTAATTAACAGTATATACCCATGTTTTTAAATTTGAGCCTCTGTGCCAGTTTCCACTTCTATAAACTGGGGCTACCAATGCTTCCCTACCTCTCAGAGTCATTGTGACAATTAGGGAATTGAGTTGTGTCACATGTGTGGGTCCCAAAATTCACCCGAATGTCCATAAAGCCCTCCAGTGGCTGGGGACCCTAGCAGCTCCCAGCTTACATGGACAACTATCCCTAGCACATTTTCTCTAAATGTTGGCAGCTACCCACAGACCCCAACACAAGCAGCTTGACTGGGAGGCTCTTGGAGGAGCTAGGGAAGTGGAGGGGGGAAAGACCGCAAGAGCCCATGACATACAATGTGCATCAGTTATAAATGATGCTGGAGAAATATTACAGTAGCACCTGCAATATGCTAAGCACTGCCCAGGCATAAAATAAAACACAGTCCCTTCCCTTGTCTAACAACAAACATTAAATGGAGTTGGGGAGAGGGAGGAAACATACAGTCAGCATTTTTTGTTTCTGTTTTTCCCTATAACTATCAGCTCCCTCCAACTTGATTAATTTCTTGCAGGTAACAAGATAGAAATGGGTCTTGAGGATGTGTTTGAAGAAGGGAAGGGCAGAGACTGTAGATCGGCTCGGGGAGGGTGCTCCACATGGGAAAGGTGATGTGAAAGAAAGCACAGACAGCTGTGTGAGAAGAGGACAAACAAGGGGTCCAGGTTGGCAGCACTGAGGAGTGGAGGGGCATGGGTGCGGATGCAGTAAGATACAAGAATGGATAAGCAGGGAGGGCAGGATTAAATTTGGGCTCTATGCCAGAGAGTGATGGGGCCCAACTCTTCCCCATCTCCTCTGGCCAGCCCTGCCCGTAGGGGTACAGTTATAGTGGGCAAGTGTCCTTTACAGTTGGAGGAGGATGGGGGCGGAGGGTGGAAACTGTTTCACATGCTGATCTAAAAAATGCTGAGGCTGGCTCTGGTGTGGGTAGATCAAGAAATACTTACAGATAAAATAATTATCCCTTCTGGTTTTGATGACTAGAAAAACCAGCTCCTCAAACTTATACTTGGTTGCCTATGGCCAAGGCTGTTCTGGCAGCCAGGGATAGCCAGAGCACAGAGATGATCTAGTCACATCCCTTTCCTCCAACCATGTATCCCATACCGTGTGCTACATGGGGGGATGAAGTCCCTTCACCTGCTCTAGTCCAGTTTCCCACAATGCCAGCTCTGTTCACACATCCATAAAGTAACACAAAAGCAAAAGGCCTTTTGTATTAATCAAGTTATTTCTCCCGCAGGTGAGCAGGGAAAGAGATGGTTCATTCTATTTTTAAATGCTTGGGGGGTGCTCAGATGCCATATGATGAGGATTATATAGGTACCTACACAGTTACTTTATTCCCCAGTCACATTGTATGCTGCAGAATAGTAAACACTGACCAGCCATTTCCCATAGTTTTCCAAGTCCAGGCAGCTAAACAAAGTTAAATAAAGCTGCATTGTAACATTTGAGAATGGAAGGAGGCTCAGGCAATCCACCTAGTTCTGAAAGCCAGGTGTAACCTACAGATACACAGGAAAGGGTGCTGAGGTACAGGGAGACTTATTTCCCCTTCCTCTTCTTTACAAACAGACTGGAAAAGGGCATTTTTGGAAGATATTCCCACCTCAACCACATGAAATATCAGTCTCCTCCCAATATATTTAGCTTTCTATGCATGGGCACCCAATTAATTTGATCACAAGTGAGATGAGTTTGATGGGTTTCAGCCTAGTACCTAGTTGATAGCTGTCCATCTCACATGATGTACAAACACGGCTTGGGGAAGGCACAGGACTGGACTAGCTGGGGTGCTTGAAGTGAAGACAGGGGTTCATTGGCAGAGCTGTGTGGGATACAGCAGCCCCGGATTGGAACAGCCAGGGGTGCTGACAATGAGGGGTGCTGCCAGTCAGGATTGGGATGCAATGGCAGAGATGGGGGAGGGATGAAGTTTGCACAAGGCCTAGTGTGTGCTATTAGCCATGCATTTTCATGAGATACAAATTCACGTCACGAGAAATGATTTAAAAACACAGTAAAAGCAGTGGACAAATAGGGGCAATGGTAAGACTCACACAATGGATCATGGAGACGCAGCCAGGGAACAGATAAAAGAACCCTCAGGCAGTGTATTGAGGATTTGGGGGGGGGGGGGTGAAAGAGCCTGACTAACGTACCAGCCTGACACACAGTTGTACTAGCTGAGAATTCCTCCCCAATACCTTGAGGGTAACACTGTTTTTGTTCAGCGATTGCATCTCCGCTCCTGTCTCTCACACAGATCCTACTGCTAGCTCTGCACAGGCTATCCTCACCCACTGCTCTGAGCATAACACCTCACAGCCAAAGCAGGGCCCGTGTAAAACAAGAAAGCAGAGGTCTGTCTTCTGGGTCCTGGCAGTAGGACACTTGGCCCCATGCTTGGGTGCCATGATCTTGCAGGGCCTCTACTGCCCCAGCTCAGGAGATTGCAAAGAGTGGTGGCAAAAGCTGATTCAAAAGCAGGTCAGTGTGAAAGATGAGTGTACATGTGGAAGTGCTTGGAGACACGTGTGCACTCATACCCCTGTGCATTCAAGCATGCACCTGCACCTGCACACTCCCCCCCGCTTATTCTCTTACAAAGAGGAGTCCCAGCGACCAACAGCAAGAACCACTTTGCTAAAAAAAGAAAATGAACACAAAAGCCACCCCCTCTCCACAACCCTTTGCCTGCAAGTTTCAGAGGAATACCCCCAGAGAAGCTGAAACTTTCAAGCAAAGGGTTATGGAGAGGGGCTGGCTTTTGTGTTGATAATTTAGAGAGTGTGTGTGTGCACGGGGGCGGGGTGGGGGTATAATAAGCAGCACTTCTTGTGAGTAAATAGAGCAATTCCTTCCCTTAGGGGCCAGCCCATGCCACTTGCCCTAAGCTCCTATTTACCCAGAGAACTGTCTATGGTACTGGCCTTCCCAAGAACACAACCCTGGGGTTCTCCCCCACTGTGCTGGGAAGTGGGGTGCTGGGAGTGGCAGATTCAGGCACTAGTAAAAACACAAGGTACAGCATCGTGGCATCAGTTTGCTGCTATAGTCTCCTTCCCTCTCTGCTAAAGAAAGGGAAGGGAGCCCTGGCTTCTAATTCTTCTGTCCCCTCTCTACTACCTCCTATCCCCCCCAAAAAACTACAAAGACAGCTCCAAGGGGTGTTTGCCACAGAGTTCCTGGTGCTGGTGAATTCTTTTGCACCAGATCATGCAGATAGTAAAATCTCAGCCTCTCCCCAAATTCCCCTGAAATCAGTAAGCTAGACACACACATATGCATACAGTGTAATTTGGGGAGGCCTCCCATCCAACATGGGCCAAGTTACCTAGTAACTGCCTTGCGATTGTATCACAGCAGATATTCACAACCTTCCACTTCATCTCTGTAGGCAGCTGCACGAGATGCTCATGGGAATCATGAGGATGTCTGAGCGACAGGGAGAGGAGACATGCGCGCCCACCACCTCCTGCCCCATGTATATTTGGGCACTCACTTGACTTGAACATGTACTGAACATCCATTGTATAACCAAAAGGCAACCCAGTGCTGTTACTTCTCAGGAGCAAAGAGGCTGCATGAATTGCTGGCACTGACTATTGTTAACTTCTTTGTCATGGCCAAATTTGGAGTTGGATATATTTGATTCTACCTCCCTAAACTCCAGGTGTGGTTTCATTGGATGTAGGATTCTCCTTTCCTCCCTATTCCAAACAGTTATGCAGCGTTCAATGTGGCCAACCTCAAGCTTTCAAAAATCATGTCAGGCCACAAAAAATTATGAGATTTTTTTAAAATGATATATTTGGGTTTTGTTTTTGTTTTAAAATTTTCTTCCTAGTGTCTGAGGCTTTATTGTACATTCACTTCGTGTTTGCAAGCTTTTCTCTGCAACTATGATGGCTGAACCCTTAAAAAAAAGGACGCAATTGCTTGCTTCCAGGGGCTGGGGCTTTAAGAAATACACCTAAAATGATGACACTCATGATAAAAAAAATAAGGGTTGCCTGCACTGAGCATTGCCGGGTGTTTGGGAGCTGCTGCGTTCCATCCTAAAGGTGTCTGCAGATCAGTGTTGGCTGGAGGGATGCCTGTTTGTGCGTGTCCGGTCTAGAGATGTATACACAGAATGGAAGGTGATCTGCACATGTGGGTGTGAACAGGAGAGCAAAGTGTTTCCAGAATTTACGAATAACACCCCGCTGTGAAACAGCCAATGAGTGGTGAAATTTCATCTGAGCACATCTGTCTCTCTCCTGATTGGGCCAGGTATTCCTCACTCATTCACCTAATGTGATCTGCCTATAATTAGCAACACGGCCTCTAAAAGAGATAACTGATATGCCCCTGCTGTGTAAGCTATACCAAGCGGAGGTTTTACATTAAACAGGGGTGGACAGGAACTACTATACTACATAGTTCCCATGGGAAAGCACTTTGACTTGGCCCTGAGTGGAGAACTGACAGGGGCTAGAGAAAATGATGAGCATTGTCTTAGGCCTGACTCTCCCAAGTCCCGCTTCCATTCCCCTCCCTCCCAAAGGAAAGTCCCTGGCAGGCAAATCTCCCAAGTAAGTGGGTTTAGGTCCAGAGACAGGTTCTGACAGACAGCTGTGGAGAGGACAGTCCTTAATTTAACCCAGAGTGGGCAAGCAGTGCAAGCTGCTCCCCACAAACACACGAATCAATGTGCCGCCACCGAAGGGCATGAGGGGAGTTCTGTGGCTATGATTCATTCAATCCTGAAAATGACTGTCCATAAGGCAGTCCCAGCTAGTTGTGATGGTATTCGTTATGACCTGGACATCTGCCTACTAGAAATGGGACTTTGGACACCCATCTCATTGGTGCAGTTTTGCTGTACAAACTCCCTGGCTCTATAAAAAGGCACCATCCTTAGCAGACCCCAAGGGAAGGTTCCCTCCATTCCGCAGTCCACAACAATGACAGCAAGCAGGAAATATTAGACACAGAGCAAAGTGAACACCAATGCCTAAAACATGTGCGCAAACTCAGGTTGAGATGCACTGGCACCTGTCATATGTATGTTCCCACATGCACAACCCTCACACATGAACCTGCTCAGGTACACACCCAACATTTATCACAAAACACGACACACATGCACGTTCACATGCATGCAAAAGAGCTACCCACAAAATCCATGCCAAATGATTCCAAGAAAAATACTCTCCTTTAAAACTAAATCCTAAATAATGGATTGCTGGGCATGCATTAGAAATATTAGACAATGAAGACTGTGAAGTTGGACCTGGCAGCAAGCCAGCTAGGCTCCTGCCCCTGGGAGTCTAGTATGTTTCCTATTTAGTTCGTTTTCACCCTGCTAGGGAGACAGCCAAAGCCTTTGTAACCCAGAACCTAGACACACATGCTCGCCCATATGATTCGAGTATCCGGGATCCACTATGACACAGACTGTGGATGTATAGGGAGGAATGAAGGGGGTGATCATTATTCATCATACACAGAGCCTCATCTCTCTCACAAGAGCATTACTCGCTCTTTAATTGGTTCCATTCATGGTAGTCCTTCAATGCCTTCCATAAGTGTAATTATGCCAGGTTCTCTCCATCTGGCTGGAATCAGGAATAGCAGTTGTTTCTAGTGTTTGTATTTTGAATCGGTATTTCTGTAGCTAAATTTATTATTAATTATTATTATTATTATTGCTGGACTGTTTTGAGCTCTCAGGCATGAATTCTCCCCTCACAGATACTCACTGCAACTCCCATTGACTTTAATGGGAGTTGAATTCCCGTAATGAGAGCAGGATATGGCCCTGTCTCTCTCCTGTCTGGGATCTCCCTGGCATTGTTCATAGGAAGAGCCCAATACGTTATCAGTCACTCTTGACAGCTGCCTCCACCAAACTTACTGACACTTGTGTAGACAGGCTTCTTCACAGGCACATGAGAGACATCTGAGAGGATAGAAAATAGAGAGGTGCTTCAAACTCCCCACCACCACCCTGCAAACTGCAAAACCAAGGTAACATCAGAATCATCTTTAAAAGCACAGGCTTTTGAACTGCAACCAGCTGGAGTCTCTATGGTGGGGGAATGCAAGTTCAGATGGGTTGAGGCCCAGCTTCATGTGAGGGCACAACTTGTACCTACAAAACTCAGGCCCAAAGTTTTGTACCCGCAGACTAGGGTGACCAGATTTTATAGGCTCCTATTACCCCCCACCCCCTGTCCCAATTTTTCACACTTGCTATCTGGTCACCCTACCACAAACCTAAATTGAGGGAACAAATCTAAGTCCATGCGCCACCAGATCTGAACCCTCCATTGGGCAACCAGAGGCCCAGACACTTATGTCTGCATCTCACATTGCCACAGTGAAGTCCTGCCTTCTGAAAATGTTTCCCTTGCACAGTAAGTTATCTGAGTTCACTATGTTTTTCTTAGCAAGATGAGGTAGATCTTGGTGAACCCTAACACTAAGGTGGTTGCTGGCTTTCAGAGAGGAGGAACCCACAAACAGGAATGCTGGGAAACTAAGCACCATCTGGTCAATGACAGCTCCTGACACAATGGCTCGTGTTGGCATGTTTATGATGCAGACCAGAGGCATAGTCTCATTATTGCCATCAAATACTGTTATGTGGGATTCAGAACAAGGCACCACAAGAAGCAGATGGGGAGGCAGGGAAGAAAAGAAAACGGGTGAGACAGACTGACAGATTTATCTGAAGCTTAAGTCTATACCCATAAACATGGGCTGATAGGTAAATAGCCACATAAGTATGAAACTAAATGGTGAGAGCCCACAGTATCCAATAATCATTCTTGTACCATTTTTTGCTCCTTTACGGTTTATGATCAGCATTTTTAAATTAAATATTTCTATCAATACGTTACACATCTGCATATTGTAATTCTAGCAATCCTGGTTAAGATCTGAATGACTTGCCCAAATGATTTGTTTTTATCGTTATCTTTTGGATTCCTAGCTTTTGTGGAATGCTGTCTCTCTGTGTTGGGTGGTATGCGCCTGAGATGTATTTACAATGCATAGCATTTGTATTCTGCATTACATACTTAGGTCATGGCTTTCAGTTTTCCTCCATATAAAAAATAGCACAATATTTGGAAGCCCCAAACTCTAGAACCCATAATAACATTATTGCTGCATTTTCAGTGTATTATGGCAAAATACTGTCGCATTTTTTAACATAAAGCACAGAAAAGCCATCATCATGGATATGTGGCCCTATTAAGTAGGAAAGGTGGGGGGGTATATACTTTGTATGACAGCAAATGAAAAAAAAAATTGTTTTCTAAAATAGTAAATACAAATATAATGTGATTTAAACAAAGAGAGAAGATGAGGAGGGCGGTTCTCTTCCTGGTTTGATTGCTCTTTAGCTCTTTAGCAAATGGACAAATATTTTTAGAAATAAAAAGCGTGGCCTACTTCCCGGGTGCAGAGCTCAGCGCTTTCAATTTAATGATATGTATTTAAGTTCCTTTTAGGGGAAAGCCTTCTGAAATCACTGGTGTGGGGGGGAGGGAATAAACAATAAATTGGTTTTAAAGGCTTTTGTCCTTGTTGCGTATGAGTCTAATGGAGAGGCTCTCTCTGTCACCGAGGCGCTGGCTGGGCTGTCGGAGACAACTTAGACAGTGAAAAATCACATGTGGCCTGTTAAGAGGAGTACAAAACTGCAGAATATTGGCGGGTCTCGCCCCCTCCCTCAGCCCAAAAATAAATAACTAAATAAGTGAACACAAGGAAAATGGATATTTTAATCTGCCAATAAAACGGCAGCAGAGATGGTTTATCTTAGTGTATTGCGAGGTCTGTGTGCCAAATCCCTGATGGGTTGTTGTTCCACCCACCCCACCCCTTTTATATGTCATTAAGGATTTTTCGCGTGCAGCCGAATGGGCAAATGGAAATAAAGCGTTTGCTCCTGTCCTACCAGCTGGATGAGCACAATGAGGAGGATGGGAGCAGGCACACAAAAAACACAGGGCAAATTAGGAAGTATGTTAATTCAATTAATATCGCAGAGGGGCTGGAGGGAGAGTGTACGTGCAGATTTTCTGCCTGAGGAAGGAGGTGGCAGAGAAAGAACTGGGGCATGCCAGCTCGAGTTATTGTTCTGCCTTCATTGGAAATTAGCAAGATAACAAGGAGATGGGCGTGAGGAAGGTAGCATGGTAAAGATTTAGGCAGCTCTGCAACCTACCTCGTGCCAATGCGGCCATCTTACAAATAGTACTTGATTCCATCAAAATGGCTTCCGGGCACCTAGCAGCCTACAAACTGCAGCAAAAATGGCCCGGTGTGGCAGAGTATGTCTTCACAGGGGCTGCCCTTCTCCTTCTCGCTGCCTCTTTTTTTGTCCTCCTCCTCCAGCTCTTGCTTGTCGAGGGCCCCACGCTGAGTTGATGGTATCGGGGAGAGGGAAGAATACCAGAGGGGACTGGGAAGGGGAGGTTAACCGGGGAGGAGCGACTTTCCACCTTTCTCTTCTGTGCTGCTTGTGCCAAATGGGATGTTTCTTATCTTTGCTGCAGAACGTCGCACAAGCTCTATGCAGGAGAGAATAAGGCACAGCCATTACTCACCGAGAACTGTACATGGGCATAATGCCATGGTTACACACAGAAAGGAGAAAACAGATATTCCCGGTTAACTGATTGATCACTGTATTGCACCCCATGGCTGCAGCCCCTCAGCATATGGGACTGGGGCAAAAGGGTAGCCCATTTGTGACCGACTCGTCCTTCCCACGCTCTCCTCGAAGGCAGAAATGCAGGGCATTTCCCTTGTTTTGCTTAGACTCAAGGATGAATGAGACTCCCAAGCACCTGTTTATCCAGCTATTTATCTCCGGGCACATGACTCCACCAAAGCCCTAGCACTTGGGATATTTACAACTAGACTGGACAAAGCACTAAGAAATGTCATGTATGGAACAATCCTGCCGTGGCCATTGAGAAGTGAATACGTAACCTGAGCGTCTCCCATTGCTAAGGCCTCGGCGACAGCCTACTGAGGATCTAGAGATGCAGACATCTCTTGCGACAGGCAATACATTGAAGTGCTTGTTGAGCCTGAAGACCCAGGCAGGCACCCGTGGGAAGTACCACACACTATGCCCTTACTGCAAGAATTAGTGTTGGGCTCTGTCCCTCTGACATACAAAAAGAATGTTTAAAACAGAGAGATAGGACCTGAACTTGCAATTCTTGTGCAGTCAAAACTCCCACTGCAGTCCATGCATAAAGAATGCAGGATAAGGCCTATACTGCATGTCTGTGGCATAAACACTGTAACATAGACCTAGACATGCTTAATGCTATTCTGCACAGTACCATCTCCCTAAATACAGTACTTTTATACAGTAGGAAGTCCAACTATAGGTGAAAGAGGTAGAGCTGAGAGCTGTCCAGCAGGTCATTACAATATTTCCTGGGCAAGGTTGTGGTCAGAAGAAAGAGGAGTTCACATTTCTACTATTTTTGGAATGTAAAACTTTGGCCCCTATGGTTTCAAGGCTAGGCTTACAGAAATGATGGCTCATTATGTCAGCGTACCTCTCTTCTAAGGTCAAATCCCATAATCCTTTGTTTTGTTTTGACTCAGTCCTTACCCAGGTACAACTCCTGCTGACACCCAAAGATTTAGCTCACAGTGAAATTAGGTTTTTCAACGCACACTTTCACTCTGAGTAAAATTCACCCCACACAAGGGTCCTTAAATCCATGTAAGTTCTTAGCATGTCTTGGAGGTGGTGTGAAATGCCTTGCACAAATTCTTTGATACACAATGAATTTTACCCTCTCCCTAAAATTTTCACTGCATCTGGAGTCACAGTTCAGTATAAGTGGGAGCAGGATCAGCTCCCTACTTATGCATATGGGTCAGCATTTTCAGCATGCTGTAGAATTTGTGAAGACATTTAGCATGGGTAATGACAAGTCCCAAATCCTGCTTGTGCATGCATTTACCGGTTTTACAATCTCAGGTGTGGGATTTTCACATATAGAAGGATGCACCTACACATTTACAAATTTAGCTGATCCATGTTTAGAGACCAGAAAAGAATATGAGCGCTGCTCTGTGTATGGATTTAATATTATTAAGTACATGCAAATTCTCTCTCTCTCTCTCTTTTCCTTTAAAAACCAAGCAAATTAAATACAATCCACCCCCAGACCTATGTTATTGCAATGCTAGAGTCAAAATAAAATAAGTCAGAAAATGCAAATATTAAGGTTACACCAGCAACACTGACTCAGCCATCTTGCACTTTCCGGAGCTTTGATGATGTAGTCAGGTGTTCCTAAACTTTGAGTGGGGGGGTGGGGGTGGGAGGGCAGGTTTTAAATAACACAGACTTTATTTAAAGAAAGAGTGTCTCTTAAACACCTTCCCTCCCATTCAAGATTGAATACCATCCCTGAGACAATTTACAACAATCGCTTACATGAAAGGCGACATTAGAGAAGTGTTTAATGTATTTTTAGCTTCAGCAGGACATCTGATGTGTGGAAAGTTAGGCACATGCTTATGCGTCTTGCTGAATTAGGGTCTTAATATGTGCACAGCTGATAGTTCTGTAAGGGGGTGGGGATAGACACACAGACATAGGGAGTTCTGTGCTGTATACACACCTTTGTTAGGCAGTTAAACAAAAGGGACAGATGGCTAGCTCCTAAACCCTCTTGTCTACACAGGAATTTAAACTGCTATAATTATACCAATATAGTTAAACTGCTAGAACTCTGTCTGGACACTCCTATTCCAGAATAAGAATAGCTTTTTCTGGTTTAGCTTAAACCGCTTCTAAAAGCGATATGAGCTAAACCAGAAACTAGGCCCTCATCTACTGGAATAAATGTCCACATGGGGAGTCCTATCAGTGTAACTATAACCTTTTAAATTCACATCTGACCTTATACCCATGGAACTGCCCACGTAGGCTTGCTTTCTGAGTCACCTTCCTGTACTTAATATAACTCTGGCCCTTTCACTATGCCGAGAAACACTGTCACCCTCTGGTTTGTCTTGATGCTAGTCAGAGAGGGTCTGCCAACCCAAAGGAGTATGTAGACAATGGCTTGGCATTTTGATTACACAATGATCTGTTTGAACCTTCTTTTAAAAAATGGTTTGCTGCGTGCGCAAATTTTGCGGGGATGTGGGGGAATCTTCATATTTCAGAATGAAAACGTAGGCTAAAATGTTGAAATATTCCTAATGTTGTAATTGATCTCTAAATGGAGACAGGGAAGGGGACATACTGCACCTCCTAGAAGAGTCATAACATGCCTGCTGAACTAAGGACAAGTATGTCACTGAACTGGGAATGCAATGGTGGCTGCATGTCTCTCCAAATTTGTGTGAGCATGTGTTTGCACATGTATTTGTGTATATGCATGCTCACTTACATAAGTGGCATATATCTCACATTTATGCAAACATCAGCATTCATATGCAAATGAAAATACAGCCGTGTTCCATTCAAGGCTCTGTCCCAGCCCCTGACATTTGGAGATTTCTGAGTAGTACAACTAGACCTCAGATCAAACATTAGCCCTAAGGGGTTCCCTTCGGGGAAGGAGCAGTTGCATGGCAGGTCTCTTTCCCGTTCCACCTGCATATCCAAGCCCAGCATCCCACTGGTTTTGTGATCAAGCAGACAAAGGGCACACACAAACACAAAAATCTTCTTCCTAGGCGGCTTTGGGAATGGAGTTCAATTTCTTTCCCATTCTAAATCAATTGTCATACAATATATTTGATTTTTAACAAAGCAAGAGAAGGCAAATCTGCTCACAGCCCTTCCCTCTCCCTTGGCCCCCTTCCTGTATCAATACCAAGCTGTCATGTGTCTTCAGATGCTTGGAGTATGGGGTGAGGACAGCAGGGGTTTGGAGAAGTAGGTCCTGAGGATGTTACTTCCTAATGCTGCTGCCTTTCTCGTATCTTTCTGGCATAGCCTGTCACTGGTCCATCTTCCCGAGCACTTTTGCAATCCCCTTTCCTGTTTTTTTCTTTTTATTAAGCTGTTATTTTCTGGGAACAGAAATACAATGGGATGAATGGCATTGCTGGTTGGTAGGGAGCTCTAGGCTCAAGCATGCTGTAGTCACCTTGCTCAGGGCACCCCAGGACAGTGCGAGCTCCCCAATCCCCCCCACAGCAACCACACCCCTCAACTGTCCCTCATAGCATACACCCACATTTTGCCTCCAGAAACACAACCCTGGGCTTCTCTCACTGTTCTAACAGAGACAGAGGATACAGACAGAGAGGATATCAGAAATGCAGCACCAGAAATCTGAAGGCCAGTGGACTCATGTTACAGATATTAAGCCATGTTATTTAAACTGCGTATGCTGCTGAAGTTGTGTTCACCCATTTTTTTGGCCATCCAGATGAGTAGGCATGTTCATGCCCTTCAGATGAAATGGTCTCTTTCTCTCCCTGGCCCAGCCACGCAGTGACACTCAGTGATGCCACATTGGTGAAGGACTCAAGTGATCATGAGGAATTTATAGATGAAGCCCGAAAGCAGGTAACTGGAAGAAGAGCAGGTACAGAGCGAGACACTGTCAGACAGTAGGCAAAGGAGGATGAAGAAGGTGGAGAAAATGGGCCTCAAGATGAAGGCTCGCAAAGGGCTGGTTTCATTAATAAAGCATTCTCACTCTTTCTCCTTCTTATTTTGGTGACAGAGTTAAACCTGTGTGGGCAATGCTGCATAACCTACACAGCCCTCTTTTCTGAAGAGGGCAATTGTAACCATCTTTGCTCAGTCACTGTGCATGTCTTGCACGCTTTGATCAGCTCTCTTAAACCCTTTCCATGCTACTCCAAAGCATTCTCTCAGCTTCCCAGCATCTGCCTGAATTCTGCTCAGATGAGGAGATCCACCCCCCCGCACCTGCCACAAGAAAGATCAGACTGAGCGAAAGCAGACTTAGTGAAAAGGCTTTTTCAATATAGATCACCCTCCCCCAACACACACACACACACACACACACACACACACACACACACCCTGAAAGATTAAAAAAAACAACAAACTCTGATAACCTCCAAGGCTCACTGACTTATACCCTAAATTTTCCATTCCAGGCCTCCCACTTAGAGAGAGATCATCCGGGTAGCAAGATGTATTTTTTCCTCAATTCCTTATCTAAAGGTTTAAAAAACACTAAATTCTGGATCTATTTGAACCGACGGCCCCTTACTCCTTCAAGAGGTGCGTTTTATTGAGGGAAATCTCTTCCAAAAAGGAGGAGGGAAATACTACACACAAATGAACTACCTAGAGGGTTGCCATGGGCTGGAGTAGTCGTTTGCACACATAAGAGGACGTAACTCCAAAACACTCCAGGTTTTGCCTCCTGTGAGTTATTGCTCTACCCTTCAAGAGCAGAAAAAATGCTTTATCACATTGCTCCCTGCAGTATATTCTACCTAGATGGACTGATTCCACCTATTGTTCTTAATAAATCCTGGTACATGAAAAAACCTATTGCATGGTTATCTTTACTTTCCTGTTCTACCTTGCAGAAGTCATAACAGTGATTAGAACGGTGGTGGAAGGGCAATACAGAATGTGGTGGATTTAGTGAGCATCAAATAGGATTGAGAGTCATGGTCTGGCTGGATCCCAATCAATTTATCCCCTCAGGCTATGTCTAAACTGGTGAAAATGGGACCCATCTTTTGCTACAAAAGTCACTGTGTATTTCCACCCAGTAGCAGCAGTAGTATAGACAAGGCTCAGATATTTTTATCACGTCGCCTAACCCTGCTCTAAATAGGCGCAAAGAACATCTGAGTCCTATCTACACCTCAGCTTCCATCGTTGCTACCACATGTGGAGCTGCCCCAAAATAACCAGTGGCCCTTCTTTTGACAGGGCAGACAGGACCTCGCTCGCTACAAAATGGTTGTTCCCATCTGACATCTGCCCAGTGGCCTATGGGAAATGAGTTGGTGATCTCTGCCCACTGCTTAGCAGGCAGATGCCAAAATCTCAAACACTAGCATTAAGCAGCCCCTTTGTCTTCTCTGCTGAGCACGTCCACAGAGATCAGCTGGACCTGCAGGTCCCTCTCCCAGTTGGGAGTGCTGACTTCAGGTCAGAGGCAAGGCACGTTGCTGGGGAGATATGAGAAAACTTGTTCTGCAGATGCCCATATCACACAAACCAGTGAATGAACAGAGCAATTCAGTCTCCACGGATTGGAATAACTCAATAAAAACAACATTTCAAATCTTCAGGTTTTGTTAATCAGAATTTCAAAGGAGGCTCTGCCTCCCCACATGCATTTCCTTTCTGTGCAGATTACAATAATTTTCTTTTAGAAAATACAAAAATTCTACAAGCTTCTTTTCTTCCCAGTACACAAGAAAGTAAGAGATGCACGGCTATGCTTCAGAAGGCAGATGGCTGCATCCTGACCTGCCTTTGATTCCCACCTCCCATTCTACTTAGGGTAATCAGAATTATTGCTTCCAGTCTTATATAGCAGCAGCAAACATCAGCTGGCCCAATTTCAAAAGACTAGCCAGGGAGGTTTGGCTGGCTGGGGTGTGTGTACGTGTGTGAGGATCTGGCCTCCAGAGCGAAGTTCAATTTAGTCCTCTAACTAGGTTCATTGACTCACCTCTCCTTGCTCACCCAGAGATGTCCTGTCTCTTCCCATTGCATCCCTCTCCATGAACTTTCCGTCACGTCTGATTAAAGGAGAGAGAATTTATCTCAATTAGAAAGATGCTCCCACACACGTATGGACGGATGTCAAGTAATTACTGAATGTCCCCCCCAGAGAAATGGCTGTAAAACAGCTCTCATATTTGGAATTACACACAAACACACATTTATATTATATATACCTACATGTGCACACACATAATTGTGTGTATGTTATGTACTTACATGCATGCTTCATAGCACACCTCATGCAAATGCTTTTGGATATCGGTTCCTAGTTGAAACACATGCAGCCATGTAAAAGACAGCAAGACACTATCATTTTCACTACTAAGGAAATAAAGCAAAGTGGATCTGTGTAGCCAGAGCCCAGAAAGCAACACTGTCTCTTTAATTTTCTCTCTGGCTAGCTCATCCTTTGCACGAATCTTTTCCTCCCCATGGCTTTTTCCAGCCTGGTGGGCAAAGTGGAAAAACATCATTAGGGAGGAAAAATAATTTAGTTTGTTAATCAGTATCCAATGGTGGGAAACTAGAGGCAGAGAGCAGGGCTGGCAGTTGGAGCTCAGGAAAGGCCAGCACAAAGCCACCATTCATGATGTGCGGGGCTGGGGTTCTCATTGAATTAAACAGACACAAAGAGCAGAGGCATTTCATGCTCTTTCCACAAGAATTATCATATCTTCCTGGCACTAAGAAACCTTCAGCATGAGAGAGAGAGAGAGAGAGAAAATCAGGCAGACTGGGTAGAAAGATGGTCCAAGGTACAAAATACTTTGTTCTAGGGTTGGATTTATGGATGGGGTGCAGCAGAGGGCTTTGCTGGGGGTGACTGGCCTTTGTGCACCGGATTTAATAAGACTCAGCTAATGTGAAACAGGGGGCCCAGTGTACCACGTAGCAGGGAAACCCCACTCTGAAAACAAACAGCTTTACTTTGCATTTCACAGCTGTGGAAGAGTTCTGAGGCCAGCGCAAAATGTGTCCTCTGTGTGTGTGTGTGTGTGTGTATGTGTGTGTGTGTACACCGGCACACATGTCCACACGTGTGTTTTGGGGGAAGAGAAGGGGAGGGTGTAGAAAGAAGATGAGGCAACATAGTTCAGTCATGAAAGTTAATTAGCTAATGTGCAAACCCCGGCTGCTTCTGCCTGCTGCCCTGCAATTTCCCCACCAAGCTACACTGTCTGCGGACTGGGACTGCAAATAGCAGGAGCAGGTTAAGACAGGCTCCTTGGGATCCAGGCCTGGCAGTGTGAAGGGGCCTGGCACAGCAGTGAGAAACCAAGAGTCCATGAATAAGGGATGAGAAGGTAAGATCAAAGATATGGGTCAGGGAGGAGTCCAGGGTACAGGCTATGAGGAAGTCTCTATCCAGAAGTGTGCAGGGCAGGGGTATATATTTATTGCAAGCCCAGATGTTTTGCTGGGTCTCAGCCCTGTCTAGTTTTAATCAGCTTCCAGTGGGCAGTGACAGATGTACAGAGAACCAGGAAGCCTACACTTTTTTAAACAGTAAGCTCTCTGGGGAAGGAGCTGTCATTCCCTAGATGTTTGCACAGCACCTTGCAGGGTGGAGGCCTGACCTAGTTGGCCTCTAGGTGCTATCAAAATAAAAATGTTCAATAACTGTTCAGTAACTGAGAACCATGGCCTGGACAGATGTCTTCCTCATGCCAACACTGTCCACACCCCACTGAGCCCTCACTCCCACACCCTGCTTATAAAACAATACCACAGCATCAGTGTTACTGCAGGGTTGCTACTGCAGAACACAGCAGTGTTTGATGCAAGAGGGTTATACCCTCTCCACTGCAGGCTGCAGGAAGCTCCTGGGTCTCAAATACCTTTTGCTCCAGGGATATCTGCTATCTGGAAGACCCTCAAACAATGTGATGCTGGGGGCCATATAAGCATCTAGAAAACAGACACGAAGGGGAAAGAGCAAAATGAGGAACAAGCAGGTGCATTGGTGTCTCTGGAACCATTAAATCTAGATGTGCTCTGTTGACCAGAAATGAATGTTTGCTAACATTGATCATGGATAGGAGACTGTTTCTGCCCTTATATGGTACCCATCACCATGGTATCTGATCTTGCTATAGTACCAAGCCCACTCCCCCCAGCAGAGGGAGGTCACTTTTGCTATGCGTGGCCTTATGAGACATAGGATCAGTACAGAAATTACTGAGAGTGTGAAGATGGTGAGAAGAGAGACGTGATACCTGAAGAACACTGTATGAACCCAACGGGAAGGGAGGAATGACTTGGGAAATAAAGGATGCCTTTACTTATTCACTAATGGATTTATCTGTGTGAAGAGAAACATACTGAAAACAAAGGGATCTAAGCTTAGGGGAAAAGCTGGGTTGGAGATCTTGGTGCACATGTAGGTAAAAGTTGAAAAGGAAGCACTAATTAGCGCTAGGTCCATCGTGTTCCATTAATAGCTTGTCACTGTTTCCTTGATGTTGCCGAAGGCAGAAACTTGGTATGTGTGATGCTTACCTGTCTCTATCTCATTAACAGAAGGCAGGGTGAGAACAGACTTTTTTGCCTGCATCACAGATAGAGACAGGTTCCTTTTGCTCAGTCTAATTATTGGATTGACTTTTGTGGAGGTAATGAGGGGGGAGATATTTAAAACATGCACAACATGTATACACATACACAATAGACACACAAACATTCTGTACACACACACCATGAGACACTGATGTCAGGGTTTAGAAATCCCTTGGGGGAAAATATGGTTTCAACAGACCACAGATATTTTATCCACACCAAATACACTGCAGGCCACAGAAAACTCTGTTCACTGACATCAGAACCCAAAGTACGGAACTTCCCCGTAAAGAAAGAAAGAAAAAAGCCATTCCAAGCACAGATAAATCTGCATTGTGTCTCATCATTTCCAAAGAAAAATATGGGCAATTCTTCCAGCAGTTAAAAAAGATTAGATCTCCTGTTTAATATACAAAGGCCTCTCTTCTCCTTTCAACACGTGGAACAGCCTCCATTAGTGACAGTGGAAAGAACAAGCATGCAAATCAAGGAAAGAATGCAAGGGCAGCAAATATTTGTGAGTGTGCAATGTGTATCTGTATGGTGTGATTACAGGTGAGTGTGTATGCATGTGCCAGTGCATGCACACAGCACATACATCCCCATGGGCATCTATTTCTTCATGAGTGTGCACATTCAATAAACAAGCTGAAGATTCCTCAAGATAAGAAGCCAAAATGTCCATCTGAAACAAGAACTGTGCAGAACTGAAGGCAAAGAAAACAATAAGCTTGTTTCTCTGGGAACAAAGAAATTTCCCCTTCAGCATGCCTATGTCTTCTTGCTTTTTGCCTAAGATCAAGTGTAGCATCAGTTTAAATTCGGGATATTTACTGAGGGGCAACCTATCCTAAATCTCAATTACTGAGGGACAATCTATACTCATTGCTATATTTGCTTTCCATAACCTACTCTTAGTATAACCTTTTATGAGCGATGTACCCGGAAAATTTGGATGTTAATATTTTAACTGTATTGCTGAATTTACTAACCTTAATTTGGGATATTGCAGATTATGTACTATATGCATTTTATGAATTTTTAACCAAACTTTGTACTTTTAGACAATGTAAGCATTATACCCAGATGTATAGATACTATTTCCTTACACATGTATAAGGTAGTTTTAACATTAGCTTTAATAACAAAAATTTAAATCTGTTCTTATAATTTTATTCTCCCACATCAACAATTGCTGGTTTGTATTTTTTCTTTTCTTTTGTTATTCTTTTTTGGTGTACATGAACCAATATGCCTCGGGTATTTGTAATATGCATTCAACAATTTATGTGTTTTGTAATTTTAAATATTTTCTAATACAAGTTTTAATCAATTTACTCTTCCCATCCATCCAAGGAAACACATTCAATAATCTAGTAAGTCATTTTCCATCTCTAGCTTCTATGTTCCTATATTTGCTACTACCTGATAATGTAGATTATATTCCATACAAAAATACTGCATTAAAAGAACATTTTTAGATTGCAAAATCAAGCATTTGAAAGCTAGAAAATGCAAGATTTAAGGCTGCCCATGCAACCTTAATTCAGCCCCATGTATGTCCATCCTTGGCTCTGAACCAGGCTTAGAATATGTGATCATGTAATTAAAGACTGGATCATAATGCATATGCACAACAAGGTTGACATAAGATTACACAGACAATCTTAGACCTGGCATTTCCTGACTTTGAATGCTTGATTTTGCAACCTAAATAATGTAATGTATATCTATATCATTTCCTATATTTTTTAAAAGAAGGTTAAAACAAATATTTTGTGCAATTGTAACAACCCTGCTTCCCCTTACCCCCCCTTCCCCACATCCTACATTGCGAGCAGAATTTCAAACCTGAAACTTCAGCACAGACTTCTCCTCTTGAACTATGGGATTAACATTAGCTGACAGCAGGAGAAGGCTGATATCCTGGGGAATGTGCATGCAGGGGGGGAAGAGAAATTGGCCATAGGGTCCACATGCTGAGGAGGGGGGAAGTAGCCGGAATCTACCCTCACAGTTCCTTCACCTGCTACAACTCTTCCAGGAGCTCCCAGGCATTCCCAGTGCAATGTCTGATAATGATATAAACCCAGCTCTTTGGAATGTTTGTGGTTAGTTATTATTTTGGCGGGATGTCAGATTTTTCCTGAGGTATACAAGCAACAGAAGGGTGATTTGTAATGCTTTATAACTCAGCTAAACCTGAATGGAATTTCACGGGACAAAGGAAAGGCATTTTTCTAGCCCCGAAGCTTCCCTCTACTGAATTTCAAGGGCCTGTACAAACAATGGCAGTGTCAGAGTATCTCAAAAAAAAAAAAAAAAAAAAAAGAGGTTACAAGACTCTTATTATAAAAAGGTGTTAGGCAACCCACAGAGTGGTCACTACCTGTTCTTCTACAATAAATGATACAAATAAATTTCTCTGTTAGGCATTTAATGCAGTATCTAGGCTCAGTGCTAACTATACTTCTCTCCCATATTCTGAACATAAGAAAAAGTGTAATCTGTTAATTATAACAGAGATGGGGAGTGTAAAGAGATCCTGGATAAGTAATTCCTTTATTTCTCATATCCTACAGGCTGTCATTTCTGTCAAGGTCTCCAAAAATGTGTCCTAAAAGGGATAGTATCAAGAAACTGTGCTCCCATAAGTTGTCCATGCTTCCAGGCCATGCTTTGCAACTCCGCAATGAAGCAGCTTTTACTAATACAGGAGAGAAAAAGGTCACCGAGCTATTGGACACAATTCCACCAAAATTCAACATAGAAAAGAAAAGAAAAGAATTCAGAGTTATTGGGCCCAGTTCTGCTTTCACACCAGTTGTACAGCAGTGTAATTCTGGTCCCTCCTGATTTGCACTCATTGTATCTTGAAGATATCTTGTGTGGAAAAATAAATAAATAAATAAATAAACAAACAAACATACAGTTGTGCTAATCATGTAAGGCCTTTGCTCACAGCCTGTGGAGGCAGCACATCTGGGAATTAAGCTTTTAAAGGCTGTGGTCAGACACTAACTCAGCCCAAAGCAGGTGGGCTTCTGTGTCATTACTTGGGTTCACCTACTAAGCCATCTTGTTCCACTCTTCCCCACCCTGTACCCCCCATCATTCCCTTCAAGAGCCGGGATCTGGCGTGGGAAAGGCATCTTTGGGCTTTTCACAAATCCAGTATCCCCTTGAACCAAAACCAATTAGCCCGGCCCAAGGTCCTGCCATTGAAGGACTGTCCCTGCTTTTCAAACCCCTGCAGTCTCAATTGCTCTAAGAAGCCTGGATGTGAATGAGCAGAGCCCACTTAAAGTGGTGCTTAAGCCAGGACCAGGGTGAAGGGAAAGAGAAAATCTCTATAGGAACAGCAATCGGGGTTTCTAAGAGACAACTGACCAAGATTGTGTTCAAATCTTTTTTTTTCCTCCCCTTGAGTTTTGAGACAGACGCCCCTAACAAAACCTGAACTAGTGAATAAACACAGCCAGCAACACCTGGAATTGTGATTCCTCTTAAAGAGACCTAGAGCCAGATCCTCAGCTGTTGTAAATTGCTCTAGCTTCATTGAAGTCAATGGCACTATGCAGATTTACACCACCCCAGGATCTGGTCCATAATATTCAAATTAGGGTCAGGCCCAGTTACAGCTAACATTGTGCTAACAGTTTGAATAAACATTTCTGCTGCCTAGATCCTTGGACAGCAAATACTCTCAAGGTAATTTGGCTCAGAAAAGCATATAAGAGAAGACAAGGACAAGAAATACCCAAAGCTACAAACAAGCCTGAAAACAGTGACTCTATTAAGCCACATGGTGCAGAGAGAGCCAGCAAAGGCAGCCATCTTACATATACTATACACAGCAACTACACACCTGCAGGGACCTCATGGAGGTTCAGGGCGATAAAAAGGACATTTTACAGGAATTTTGTGAGGCCCCCCAGAAGATGAAAATAGGGTACTGGGGCCCAGTCTCTATTCAGCTCCCATTTATGCATCTGCTGAGCTATGCATACGTACCCGCACCATCACTTGGTGCAAACATGTGAGCTCACACTTTAATCATTCTCACACTTGCATGTGTGCAAGGCTTACAACCTGCAACCACAGAGGCATTGTTCCCAGGGGGATCTAGAAAGGCAAATTCTAACATGTGCACACACAAAGGTGTGTTTCCACTTGTGGAGGCCAGAGGCTGAAGACTTACCCCATTATGTCAAACAATGCCCCATTGCTTGAGCATTTAAAACTACATTAGACAAATTACTGGAAAATGCAAGATAGAGAACACTCCTGCATTGGCCACCAACAGGTGGGTGACGGGACCTAATAGACCTTTTTCATCTCTAATGTCTATGATTTTATGGACAAAGCTAGACAAGAGAGGTAATAGTACGGAGGGCAAACTAGGTCTCCTGGCATCATGAGCACAGGAAGGGGACAAATAAAAGTAAAACAAATCCTGGGCACTGCTAGCAATCTTGATTCCCATCAGCTTTCGGACCAAAGTTTACAGTGATTTCACAGAAGTGCCCCATGGTGGAATTTCACTCGCTCATAATACAACGTTAGGGCTCAGGCAGCTTGTTTAAATACGACCAGTTATGGGTACATATAGCTTGTTTAAACAGCAGGAAGCAAACTATCTCCGATCCACCCTGGGGGGCCTCTGTGTTTTGGCTAGTCCTCCAGCCTGATGCAAGCCTTGATCGAGACTGAATGGAGGATTGAAAAGTTAGAACATCAGGAAGAAAGAAAAGAGATTGGGACCAGAATGTGGCAGTACAAGCACTCCAGCTGGGGGTGAAGGTATGAGTGATGGTTCAAACTCCTTCCCACCCACCTCCCGCAATAAACTTTTTTTCCAGATCATCTTTTCCGCATGTTTTCAGCAAGTATATGCCTCCCCGCCTTTACCTGCCCACTCCAAGCACTGCCTGAAGGACAAAGACATAGAAGCCTTGGCTATAGCTTTGTGGAAAATCTCATATGCAAATTGCCTATGCTGAATATTAAAGAAGATCCACCAGGTGTGGAAAGGAACTAAAGCATCCCACAGAGGAGAGAAAGCAAAGGGAAAATCTAGTAAATGCCCAGCCTATTATCTTGTTCTGATCTATTGTTTTCAGCTTCCTATATCACTTCCATCACTGGTATCTGATCACTATGCCTGCATCTGACCCATATAGGATAAGGAGCACTCACAAACTTTAAAAGACTAGGACATGCCCTTACTTGTAGGTTTTAGCCCAGATGTGCCACACAGGATCTCACTGAAGCCAACAAGAATTTGGTAAAAATAAGAGCTGAGGACTGGACCTTGAATGGACTTTTGTGGGCCTGGGGCTTCTCACAATCATGTTGCAGCTTGCCCCACTCTGTGTCCTGATCGAGGACAGATCCTATGAGATGCTGATGCAGGCATCTCATTTTAGGAAAAGTTGCAAGAGATGTAGTGAATACAACTGACCTACAGCTTTTGGATAAGCTGAATGGTAACCCTGTGATGGGGATGTCGCTTCTGTGAATTGTGCAAACAACCAACAATAGCTGCAGAGGGAGAGAAGAGTGAAGAGCTAGAGGACTTTGAGCATTATTTCTCTCTCCGCCAAATGGAGTATCATTCCATCTGTGGAGAGTTTTTGACACATAGTATTGCAGAGAAAAGCCTCTCCTTTTATTTTCTTCTGGAAAATGACAAATTAACAAAAGATTTGTAAAATATGTCCCACAAGACATGAAAATTGGGAGCTATATGGTGAAGTGTTTAGCCCCTTTGTCCAGATCTCCAATTTTGCATGTGAAACTGACCACACCTATTCACTTGGGCAGGCATCCGTTTTGGGTATGCAAACAAACACTTGCATGCAAAAAACAGGTAGCTGAGCATCCACCCACTTGATCAAAATGTGTACAGAATTTTCCATGTGCATCTGCCAAGCTGTGTGCACAAATGCAGAGTCCGACTGAAAACAAGTCTCCAAATATTAGATTTGGACAAAAGCTTTATGAACCTAGGAATTTTAAAAACTGGCCAGATATCAATATGAAAATACTTTATGTGCATTAGATTCTTTCTACAAGTTTCACATGTGGACACCAATTTCTGCACTCTATTTTTTATTTAGTAATGTTATAAATTTGATTTTGTGTGTGTTTGTCTACACACACACACACAGAGTTCATCTCTTTAAACTGCCACCTTCATCCAATTATAGAAGTTAGAGATGGAAGAGATCAGCTAGCTAATCTCCCTGGCCGTGCAGAATTGTTCCCAACAGAATACATATTCTCCAGCTCAGCTGGTCGAATAATTCTTTGTGAATAATATTTGTCATGAATTCTGGCATTTTCAATCAAATGAATCCAGTGTTTGTTAGCAGTGCAGTTCAGTTCTCCATTGCTTTGTTCAGTCCTGTTTTAAAGCATCTCATATTATGCCATTTCCATCAGGATCGATTTTATTATTTAAAAAAAGTGCCATTGCCCATTAGCATGGATTCGGCACTGGAAAATTATTTCTTAATAATAAAATAAAGAAAGGAGGAAAACTGCTAAATTCTATTCTCCCTACCACCACTCTCTTCCAAATTTTCTGGGATTGCGTCAAGAACACATATTTCAGATGGTTTGGAGAGAAGAAAGTTGGATGCTTAATGACACTTTTTTTGCTGTGTTTGAAATGAACGATTCATCCTGACCTTGCCCAGACTTTGTGCCACCATTGAGTTCCATTTCTAGAAAATCCATTTCTTTAATTCTGGCTCTGCGTGTGGGACCCAGCAAATCATGGAATTACTGCTGTAACTTCGGATTAGTAACGCTTTCTAAATGATAGTCTAATTCCAGGCCTTCATGCTTTTCAGCGTGCAAACTCACACAGCCTTTTCCCTGGGAGGCCTCCTGTGGAATTAGTGCAAGTGTCTTCTTCTTCCTCTGCCCTTTTTAATTTCTCCAATGACTTCTCATTAGAATATAAAATAATGAGAACTCCTCAAAACTTTTTTCTTGCTGTATAATCACAGATTTACTCTATTTCCTTCTCCCCTTATTATTAATTATCATTATTATTACAGGTTTTTTCACCCTCAGTTGCTAGATTGGGGCACACATTGCTATAGCTTGGGAAATATGTGGCTTCTGCCACAAATGTAAGGTGGAATGGAAGTTCAAAATGGCCACAACAAAAGATCTCCAGGGTTTCCCAACTCTCCCTGTCCTTTTCAGCCTGTTGATGTAAACTAAAGCTCACACCAAGCAAAGCCCTTCTCTCGTGGACTTTGGCATAGCATGAGTTTGCCCACACACACACACACACACACACATGCATGATCTAAAGAAGATTTGGGGTGGAAGAACTTTCAGTGGGGAGGTTGGTGCTGTCTGAGAAATAAAGAAGAGTTCTTGCTCCCAGAGTGATCTACTTACTTAATATTCAGGACAAGAGTTAGAAAACAATGCCTCTCCTAGAGTTAAAACCAACACTTCTACACACTGAACTGCCCGCAGTAGAGTCTGCAGAGCCCACATTGCCCAGGCAAGCAGAGCATTATATAATCAAGAAAGGTACAGAAGCTGGAGGCAGGGAGGGCAGAGAAAGGAAGTTTGAAGAGCAGCGAAGGCCCCACAAAAGCTAATAAACACACAGGGCCAAATCTCCACAGTCCTTACTCAAGCCAAACTGCTATTGAAGTCAATGGGAGAGTTTGCATTGGGCAAGGAACAAATAAAGGCCCCATGATGGGGCACCAAACCAAACACCCCAGAGAAAGAAGACAAGAACAGCCCATTGCATGCTGAGCCCTAATGCACTCCAGGAAGCTGGTAACATGCTATGCTTCCCCAAGAGCAAACACACACACACACAAATTTAAAAAAAAAAAATCAGGCCGTAAAATTGGGAAAGGGAACAAGAAGACAAGGATTGCTCTTGTAAACCTCATTGTAGCTCTCAGTGTCAGGTGCCTTCAGAGAATTCCCAGCAGCATGGGTAAAATCTCCATCATACTACAGGTGAGGATGGCAATAAGGCGATCTGGGATGAAACACCCTGCTGTGTAGGGCCCGGGATTTGGGCACAGTGGATTGCTAATTGTTCATACCCCCACACAGCTACATTCAAAGTCCACCACGCTGGAACTGTCCGATGAAGAACTGTGTGTGTAACAGAAACAGCCCTGTCTGGGCGTGGAGGGAGGGCCCTGTTTGCAGCTACAGCCGGCCATCCCTTTCCAGCTCTCAGGCAAGCCCCAGAGCCAGCAGGGTGCACTCGCTAGGTTGCTGGCATTGATCTGAACCACAAGAATGTTCGAAGTCCACCTGCTGCTCAAGGAAAACGAATCTAACCGAAGCCTTCTCCCCTTTTAAGGAAACGCAGTACAGTACAACACTGCCCCGTCCCCAAATGGAAGCCCTTCCACTCCCTGCTGAGCACCCAAAGGCACCCGGGGACATGGGTTTAATGTTTCAGCTGGGAGCGGAGCCCCTCAGATTGGCATCCTCGCCCTTCATTCCCACTCGCTGGCTGGGGTTCGATTCAGCCAAGTAAGGCAAAGAAGCTGGTTTGCCTCAATCGGCTGCCAAAATGTGCCAGAAGAGACTTAGCCGGGTGCACGGTGCTTTGTGTTACCATGGGAACGGAATGCAGATTTCCCAATTGCTTTTTTATTTGCTAGACAGTGTAATATATATTATCTTTCAACTTCTCGGGTTTGCGGTGGAGGTAAAGAATCCTTTCTGAATGTTAACCATTCAGGCGACTTGGCGAGAGAAAGTCCCAACAGTTAAAGCAGGTAGTTTGTATGCAGGCAGAGTCTCAATGTTAAGGTCTGCCCCTAGGATCCAGCCCCCTTCCTATTGAGAATACCCCCCCATTCATTTCTGCTCCAGTTCACTCTGCACAGAGACCCCCAACTACACACAAAAGCAGCTGCCAAGACGCATGAAAAGTGATCAAATTATCAAGAACTTGACCTCTCCGAGGGGCAAAGCTTTGGGAGGTTTGAATCAAACCCAGACCAAAAAAATCCGAATGCTAATGCGCGCTTCGGGGTTTGACTCGCCGAATAAATTTGATCAAGGGCCATTGTTCGAAGGAGTTGAGTCTAAGGCACCCCATCCCCTCCTCCCCTTTTGACTGTCTCACACGAGAGTCGATTTCCATCCCCTGATCCAGGAGCGAATTCCGAGGCACGTTTACCAGATTGGGGCGAAACAATGCATTGGTCAGTAAAAACATTGGCTTCGCAGCTCACCTTTCCTGATCGCTTCCTGCCCCCTCGCATCCTGCTCCCTAGGCTGTGGCAAAACTCCTGCCACTCAGCTGCCCGGCAGGAAAAAGGTAAAACATCCCCTGGGGCGTTTCTGAGAGCGCCACGACAGAGACTGCAGAAACGTACCTGGGTCTGGAAGGACTCCGGCGAATCCTTGGCAGAAGGTCGGAGATGATCTGAGGTTAACCTTGCTCTGCTCCAAGGTCCATGGTGTGTCTGGCTCCACGTCCCTCCTTGTCCATTGGCTTCCCAGCTCCAGGAAGGGTTGGAAGTCATTTCTACTTTCGGTTATCTAGCTTTATGATGGCTTAATAACACTCATACAGCTAGATAACCAAAGACAGAAACAGCCCTCCTTCTCAAGGGCCGCCAAAGGCTGGAGAGCTCTCGGGGTGGGTAAGGACCGGGGACCGGCTGCGGCGTTCTTCTGTCTGCCACCAGAGGAGAAGAAGGGGAGAGAGAAAGAGAGAGAGAAACCCATGAACGCAATTCATTCAATGGAAAGACAGGGGCATGCTCTGCTCAGCTCTGCAGGCTCTCGCTGGGATCAAGCTGCTGCTGCAGGGGCCCTCAGCACCTCTGGAGCCCACCCATCGCTTCATGGAGGTGAGACACGCTAGGGGAAGTAGCTGGTTTGCATGGCAGTCATGCACTGTGGGCTGAGATGCCGGACAAGGAGAGAGCTTCTCTCTCACTCACTGCTGACCAACTTCGATTCTTTTCTAATGTTAATCACCCCTCTGGGAAGTGACATCACCACGGGCAGAGCCAATGAGAGGCCTTGCATTCAAATCAGAGCTCCTTCCCGCTCTTTCCCCCCTTCCCAACAATTAAACCCCAACAATATTTCAACTAAACTTTTTTAAACTGCACTTTCTCAGCCACATCAACAAATGTTTCCACCCTCCCCACCAAAGAGATTCTCAGCGTCTAGACCAGTGCATCCGTTCCGGACTGGGAGGTTAGGTCCCTCTAAAGGAAGTGGGGAAAGTTGTAGGACAAACTACAAGTAAGATCCCTGCACCAATTTGGCACAGGGAATGGGGAAAGTTCAGGGCATTCCCCACCTCCCTAGCTATGGCCTGGATTTGGCCAGCCTTGTCTATTAATGTATATCATTGTGATGGGGGTGGCGGGTGGGACTGGAAGATAGCGGAAATTTAGTGCGAAGATCTCAACGTGACCTGTCCATTTGTCTTTGCTGGAGGGAGCCCTTGCAAAGCCCGGGGTACAAGGGGAAAACAGCGACTGGCTCATTCACTGGTTCAGGTGGACTACGATGGGTTGTGTCTACAGGGTTTTATTTTTTTTTAATTTGGGATCTAATCAAGTCATTCTTTTCCAATCTTGCCATTTCACCCAGAGCACCGATTTATGTAATGTGAAGGCGGGAATGATACTGGCCACGGGACATTTTCAGTGTGGGGGAAATAACACCACCCATGCGCATCGTGCCCAGCACCCAACACACTCACAGGTGCACATGCTCCCCTCCCCGCAAAAAGAACGGGCAATCGGACGGAGGAACTCAGCTTCACGGCTCCAAACACAAGCCCCACCGCCCAGTGTGAATCGCATCCCAGGACTAACTGGGACTCCGCTACACCACTTCTAATAGAACTACCATCCGACATGGAAAATGAATCTAAAGCGACGTCTTTACCGACATGCATTTCCCTTTCTTCTCTGCTACTTCACATCCTCATTTCTCTGTGTTCTGAACACGGCTTTTAACGCGGTATGTATGTAGCGGCATGTAATACACATGTGAGAAATACACGAGGTAAATGTGATTATCTTGGGTCATCTGACCTAAACCCAACATCAACAACAAATACGTAATCTCCCTCCATTTCTAGCCAGTGCTCCCTTAGATCTGATGGGGAGAGGAAATGTGACCTTCTGCAAAACAGAGAATATGTAAAATGCGCAGATTAGAGAGATAAAAGGCACCGGCTAAGCACAAACATCCAGATTCCCTGCAATTCTAGGCTAATAGTTTCATTCTCTCTCTCTCTCTCCCTTTCCCCCCGCCCGCTTCAGAAATAAACTGGAAACTCAATCAGGTTAAAAGCTAAAAGATCAACTCTATCAGCTCATATTTAGAGACAACTGTATAAAACGCTGGAATAATGAAAGCTCCGCGCTGGGTTTTGGCACTTCCCCAATGAATGAATTCGGTGTCTTTAAGCACGCGTTTTGCAATACGCCAGTTATTTCTCTCTTTCTTGTGCAATAGTCAATCAGATTTTCCCTCGTTCAATTTTCTACAGGGAGCACATTTCTATTACCTGTTAATTCAGTCCGTATACAGCTATGTATTTTAAAGCCGTCTTTGTTTATTCTCCCGTCTCTGGGCTCCTTCGCACAGCCCCGAAGAGACCAAATGTTTTTAATCTTCCTGAGCAATGAAATCTGCATCAACCCAGACCCCTCACATTATTTCTTTTTATATTTCTAGCCCGAGATTTTTAGCTGCAAGCCTGAGAGGCATTTGGTGACAGACAGCTTTGAAGAGTCTCTTCACCTGGACGCATATGGCAAAAGCCGGCACATTGGGACTAAAGAATATAGATTTAGGGCTAGCACCTCCCTCGCTTTCTTGATATGTTCTGTGCAATCCGGCCACTCACTGATATAGCCACGTAAAAGGAAAACTCTCCCACTATCTGCATTTGTGTACCGGGCATTCTGTGTGCCATTGTGTGCATTTGGTAGCACGCAAACAGCAGTTGCCTAGTTCACTACACACAGGACTAGGAAATACCTTAGATCTAATTCCACCCTGCCACCGACTCGTTGTGTAGCCTGGGGCAAATCCCTTAACTCCCTTGCCTCAGTTTTCCCACCTGGAATTTTGGGGTTACACTATTTATTTACCTTAATGCTCATTCTGCACTCAAAATATCAGGTGCTATCGACGGGCTATTAGCTAATAGCACCTGAACGAAATATACAATCATTAAAAAATATATGTTTTCTTGGCCTCATTGCACCGAGGAAGAAAATTTGGATTGTAGCACACCGTTAAATACTAAAAGCCAAAACCCAAAAAACAGGCAGGACTAGACAGTGCGAGGACGCTTGGTGTCACTTTGACCAGGTAACGAATAAAGCTTTCGGTTGCTCTCTCTAACATAGACATCACATAGAACAATGAGGAGAGCGGGCCTCTTTCTAAATCTTCTACCCGGGGTGTCTATTCTGCATGAAGGATATGAATTGTCTTAGAGATGACCAGATACATTGAGGGGGGATCCTCACGGCCTCTGTTATTTCACCTCTGGCAAGAAAAGCAGATTATATTTCCAAGTAATTTTTACTGTATTGTGTTTGGTTTTTTAGTAAAATACCCAGCCCTTCTGTACAGTGGCAGGATGTGTATTACCAGGGCACACCTCCATCCTACTGCTATGGACAGGGGGAGGCATCCTACCTGAGAGAAAGTGGCTCTTTTGGTGCAATTTAAGCAGGATGCTCACAAAATGGCTTCTTGGTATACTGCAAAAAACTAACAAGCAGGCTGGGGGACGCAGCCAGGCCAATAGCAGGGTTCGTTTGCTCTGTTTGCCAAGGATTTCACTGGGGGCAAAGGAAGGGGAACCCCCCCCCCCATATGAGCTTAGCTCTCTGGGACTCGCCTCCCACAGGCCGGTATTCCTGGGTGGAAGGCAAGTCAAAGCCTTTGTAGATCCGGTCCCCTGGGCAGCTAAAAGAGGCATCTGAAGAAACCAGATCAAGTTGGAACACTGGACTCAAACTCATTCCTGCTTGCAGCTGACATTACAAAACCAGCCCAGCCGCTGGCTTGCTCGGCCTCCGCTCATCCCAGCGCCTGGCGCCGGGGAGCCCAGGTACCAGATTCGACCCCCACATCAGGGAGCAGGCCTTTCCCGAGACAGATGGAAATGTTGGGAAACGGGATTTAGGAGGTTAATCCCTGTTTGCTGCTTTCTTCTCTATATTTAAATGCTCATTAAATTAATCCGGCGCGGATGTCCCAGAGTTGGAATGACATCGAGATACATTTTTTACTTATCGGCGCCTTTGTTTCTCTTTCCCTTTTCTCGCCGAGAGATGTCAGAGCCTCAGTGGGGCTATTTTAATCGCCCCAAACAATATTGTATTTATATATAAATATAGAGAGATAGTCACAGATTTTAAACATATATACACAGAGAGAGAGAGAGGCATACCCATAACTCTCATAGATAGATAGATAGATAGATAGATAGATAGATAGATAGATAGATAGATAGATAGATAGATAGATAGATGCAGAGGGAGAATTTACTTTCAAAATCTGAATACCTAGAACATCAGCTGTTAAAACAACCCTCGCACAGCTCTCCCATCACTTCCTGCAGAGCCACCGTTAGTCATTGGTCACGAACAAATAAAATGGACCCATACAAACACCACTTTTGCCTGATTTTTAAAAAAATGACCCCGATTTTAAAACAAGCCGTATCCATCTCAGCTGCCCCCCCGAGTTCCCAAACTTGGCAGCTGGCAGTTTCTCAATAGGCAGCAATGCCTCTGCCCACAGAAGAGGGCATCTCACTCCGAGACCTGGTTACACGGCTGCTGTTGGTTTAATCCAGTTCATCGTGGAATGAATCCACGGAGGGAATGTGGAAGCGGGGAGGTTCTAGAATTAGCCCTCGCGCAGGAAAGGGAGCGAAGGCGCCTGTGAATGAAGCGACCCGGGGTCCCCTTTCATTTGTGTGCCATCAGGGCCAGCTGCCTCGCCCCAGCCCTCTATTTCGAGAGGATGCGGAGCGAGCCGCCCCGGCGCTGACACACATCGGGTGGCTCCATTCTGTCAGGCTGCCCTGGAGCTAGGAAACAAGCCCAGACTCCTTCCGCCCGCGGCGGGCACAGAGCTACCGCCGCCGAGCAATGGCACTGACCATGGTGCTGCAAACCTGCTGCTAGCCCCCCGGCGCTGCTGTTCCCCTAGCGGGGCTTCGAGTAGCCCCCTCCAGCGCCAGCTCCATCCCGAGCCTGCAACAAAACCCGCCGCGGACTGTCCCCCGATCCAGATATTCTCCAGAGACCCCAGCCCAAGCCAGGCCCCCTCCGGCGCACCGGGGGGTTCTCTCCTGGGGGTGGGCTGGGGAGACACTGCAGCCCGGCAAGCCTTAGGCAACAGGGGGTTGAACCCACCTGATCAGGGGGCTCCTGCTACCTAACTAATCCTTCAGGCCTGAATGAAATCCAGTGCCGCACAGCAGAGGCCAGATAGACCGCGCGGCTCGGCCACACGCTCCCCATTCCTGTGTGTTGCATGGGGGAGAGGCCCTGCTACAAGGGCACGCGTCTGAGCTTCCTCCAGGTTCCAATCCAGCAGGCTCTCTCCTCTGGATAATGCGCTTCACAGCCCCATCTCCCTGACGGCTCGGTCCGATCCAGCAAAAATATCGGTATGCTGTGGCTGGGTGTGCAGAGACGTAATTGGAAATGCACGAGGAGCTTTCACTGGCAAACACATAGCCATCCACAGGGCGCTGTGCGTGTCTGTCTCTGGGTATCTATATTTAGATATGTAGAGGGAGCTATGGATATAAGGGATGTATGTGTGTGTGTGTGTGCAGAAATATGTTCCTGCCTGCATAACAACAGCGCCCTGTCTCCGTGTGCTCGGGAGCATGTATACATGCCCGCGGGCGGCACATATACACTGCCCTGTGAAATGAACAAATCTGTATATGTTGCGCCTCTGTGGGTGCAGAGAGCTGGCGAAAGATACAGATGCTCAGTGTGTTCTAGTGTGTATTTAGCACCCAGGAATCAATGGAGCATCACGTTCCCACGAATCCGAACCTCTGAAATGTCCCCCATGCCAGCCTAGTTGTGAAGCAGCCAGCATAAAGAAACGCTGCTTCTCCACTCCTTGAAATCCTCGTGTAACAACCAGGCCGCTCCTGAATTATTTAATTTGATCATCCTGTAAAGAGCCCCCTGTCTTTCCCTTTTCTACGTCCTGCACGTCTGACGTCACTTTTCTTTAATTAGGAGAAGTTATTTTTAGCCAACCTAGAGTAACCCCAGTTCCTTGCAGTCTCAAGTGCATCTCGTCTTAATTGTTTTTTTTTTTTTTGCCTCTCTCAATCGGGGCTTTGCCAACTTTATACTGAAGCTGCAGCTCCCGATGGGCATTTAGGAAACGTGTTGCTTTATTTAGTAATTAAGAGCCATATCAATGCAAGCCATGCACTTGAGAAACAAAGCAACAATGGCACAAGGGCTGTAACGCTCTCTTTATATCGTCAGGGATTTGAAACTGATATATAAACTATGAAATTTTCCCTGGGATGATCTGCTCTTTTGCGGGCTGTCTGATTATACAAAATCCATACAGTTGTGAGTGTGTGTGATTTTAGGCCGCAGCTTTAAGAAAAAAATGCCTATAGTGTATATTCCCATACATACATTCTGCTAGATACAATTGTATGCATGCTTGAGGCTGTGGCCTAAAATGGTTCTATTTGTTCCATTCATTTGAAAACCGAACTTAAGAATTTAAAAAAAAAAGAGAGAGAAGGGGTAATATGAACCATCCCGAAAAGCTGTAGGAAAAAAATAAAGAAAAGAAAAAGGGAAAAGAGGGAGGAAAGTGAGAAGGAGGTATTTCTAGTGCATTCAATGGTCTCTTTGGTTTCCAATATAACTATTCATTGGGATTCAGTCCCTAAATGGAACAACTCAAAGGGCAGTATATATGTGACAGTGAATATCTGGGGAGTTAAACACTGTCCTCGACATTTTTTCTAATGCAAAATTCCAGGGATCCACTTTAATAATTTCTGAAATTCAGCGAATATAATCATTCAAGCAAAGGGCATGTAACCACAAACCTCTCTTCTGTCTGACACCCAGTTCGCAAGACAGGCCACTTCGCAGAAGGTGAAACTTCCCTTTTGGTTATTTTATTTAACTCTAGGCCCTCATGTATTAAAAGGAATCATGGGCCCTCAGTATTAAAAAATTTTCCCCTTTCCGTTTATTTTAAAGGTTCGGTAACATTTTAATTCACCTTAATATTAACCCGTCTCTAAAAATATCTATTGAGATCTATTGATATTTCAGAGCAGTAGGCAATCCTTTTCTCTTCTGTATTACACAGAGAGAGAGAAACAAACACACACACACACTTAGATATGGGTCAGTATAAGCGTTAGAACCTGCTTTGTTTGTTTTGAACACTGTAATAAAATGGACACTACATAACAGACAGACACACATTCGCACCACGCCTGTTAAGATCGTTTAAATCACAGCTGGATTCGTCTACAGTTTAATGGAGACACCTTCCAAAAGCCTATGACAAAAGCTCTGATTATAAATTACCAACTTCTCGGGCATCCGATCAGCTGAAATCCTTGGAAGCAGACTGTGACCCCAGCTCACCCAGTGGGTCTCAGAGAAACAAAAATTCCAAATGGAACAGGAGTTGATCTATTTCCCAAAATACATATTCTAAGGCCTCCCTACAAATTATCCCTTTTACAACAAAGATCCCTTCTCTCGCCCTGGGTTGTTTCCTATGATCCTTCCCTGGGGGAAGAGGGAACGAAAGATGCTACCCCAATGGATACACAGTCGCCTACTGGAATTATATTTTTGCCCTCAATTTTTGCTTAGTGTCCTTCTCTAAAGCATCCATAATCGTGCATTGGACCCAAAGCCGCCCGATTCCTGTTTGGCCCCGGATCATGCCTCTTCTTCTCCCCCTTCCCCCCCAGCATATGGACTTGGCCGTAGGATTGAAGAAGGAAGAAGAAAGAGTTTCCATTGACCATGGCCTTGTCACGTTTCACTGTGCCAACCGGGCAAGCCTACAGCCCCATCCCCAAACACACACCTCGCCTGGCACACAGAGCGACAGCTCCATCCCTCTGCCCTTCGCTTGTTTAAACGGCACGTCCAAGAGCAGGGCGGAATCGCCCCTTCCCAAGTGAGTCCCCCAAGAGCCAAGCTCCCCCGGCCTAAATCCAGCCCCACTGGAAGCCGAGGGGGGGTGTCATTGTACCAAGTCCCCTTTCGCTGCCCCCCTGCTGCCCCCAAAGCAAGTCTCCCTTCCTCCTCCGAGGGGCGACCCCACGCCAGCCGCGCCGGGGAGGCGGAGAGGCAGCGGCCAGGGGCGAGCGCGCACTTACACTCCGCGGCCAGTCGTGGACGAAGGGGAGGGAAGGAAGGAAGCAGGCGGCAGCGATCCCTGGGAAGGCGAGCGAGGCGGAGGCGGTGGCAATCCCCAGCCAGGCGGGCGCGGATCCCCTCTAGCGGCTCCTCCTGCCGGGGCTCGGCCCTCTACCCCGGACCTCTCTGGAGGCTAGGCGCGGGCAAGAGAGGAGGGAGCCCTGGCTGGGCTCCGTGCGTCTTCCCAGCTTCTCTTAGCTCCAGGCTCTGGTTCCTCTCCAGGAGCCTCCGCTGCTGGCAGGCTGAGCCCGCAGTGACGTCAGCCCAGCAGCGTTTTACTCACTCCAACCATGGCAGAGGGGAGGAGGGAAGCTGGGTGGGGGGAGAGACAGGAGGGGGGGGCGCCTGTAGTCTCCACCAAACGGGAAGCGCAGCCCCCTGATCTTACCCTTTAATTAAGGCTCCGAAGGCGTTCCAATTAAACCCTGGCAATTCTTAATCTGATAGGCTGCTCAGGAAGCCTTTTAAAAGTCCAGCTCTCCAGTGAACCCCTCAAACCTCCGTGGTTAGCCGCTAAACTGAAAGGCAGAGATTTGATTTCTGGGAAGGTAAATGCTTCGCTCTAGTTTTCTTGGGGTGGGGAGTCGGAGGGGTGGGGTTAGGGGAGTTCATGACAGCCCCAAACCCACCGAGCTAACTGGGGTTTTGGATTGCGATTGCATTTCTCCTGGATTTCAGCATATCTCATGACCAGGCTTGGGTCATAAATGCCTCTCGGAATAGTTTATTGTATAGGGTTTGCATCTGATTCTGCATTTCAATCCTAATAATATTATTGGGATCCCAATATCTATAGCTCCTGGAGAGTATTTACATCCCATTGTACATGTGCATCTCTGCATGTTCACAGTTATATCGTCAGCCACATCACACAGAAAATACCGAGATGGAGATGGGCGAGATAGTAAGACACCCGCCTCCCTCTCTATCTCACCCCCCTGCCATAGGCAGTGAGAAAACAATGCTCCTCTCTCTTCGTTTAGGAGCAAGAAATTCTAATCACCCCAACTGCAACATCGCCTTCCCCAGTCAACTAGATCGCCGCTTCTCCCCTGCCCCTTCCAGCCGATTGGGGTGTTTTGTTAATTCCCCCCTTCAGAATATTGCCACTAATTCTACTCCATTGTGACAACACAAGACAATTTCCCTGGGTCAATGTAATTTCTTCCCTGGAAATGTTGCGGCTCCCCCGGTTCGCTTTGCTATCCGCTGTCCAAATGCTGAAAATTAACTCAGATTAACAAAGTACAAAGCTCTCGGGCCAGCCTGGAAGCTCTGCAATGGCCCTATGCACAGTGGCTCTGGCATGAGTCTATTATGGTCCCAGCCTTCCTCAATAGCAGGCGGATCGGCGGGACTTTCAGGGCTGCATAAAGCTCAGGGATGGGAACCTTTTGGGGGGTAAGGGCCGCCGCTTTCCCATTCTGCAGCATGCAGAGAGAGCAAGAGTGGATGCCGGATGTCAGGGCAAGGGGCTGCGGCTCTGAGCCGCTTTCCAGTCCGCTGGAGCAGCAGGGGAGGTCCCGCCGGCTGAACTTGTCAGCGGGGTCTACCCATCCATCAAAATCCAGACGGACAGACAGGCCAAGTTCATGAGCAATCAAGTTAACCCATTGCAGTCCGCTTCTCTACCATCCAATGGCGGACACGTATAATTAGAAATGTCCAGGCTTCCACTAGCTTTTTATTCTTGGGGCATAAAAAAGGAGCTTTAATTTTTCCTTCGCTGTTTCCCTCTTCATTTCCCTTTCTCCTCTCCTCTTTTCCTCCTTCTCTCCTCTTTCTCTTTCTTTCATTCTCTCCCTCCTTTAATTTTGTCACGCAACCTTCTTTTTTTTAAAAAAAACCCGCTATCCTTTAAAAACCTTTTCCTCTCTGCATTTTCTTGCCTTCTTTCCCTAGATTTCCCGCATTACAGATTGCTTTGATATTTATTTAAAAATCTTTCCAGCCCAGTTTCCCATTCCCTATTTGTGTTGCCTCCTAACTCTTTCCTAGCCTTTAAACAATTATTTAAAACCCCGTGGAGATACCATACACTGTATTATTTTGTTTGCTATCATATTAAATAAACAGGCTATCTAAAGCAACATAACTCCTCACCCTGATTGCTTTTAGATTTTTGCATCTGAAAGTTGCCATAAGAAATCAGGCAAAAGACATGGCGAATAGAAATCAAAGCTCTCTGGATTTTACAGTATTTTATTCTAAACCAGTTGTTCGATTATTTATCCATATATCTTCCCTGGAATTGCCAGAAATCCCTTTGCTCGGTCTAGGTCGAAATCGCATTGCATTGTCATTAAACATTAAAATAACAATAAATCGCACCCCTTCATGCTAAAGCCGCCCCCCTTCAAAGTTTATTTGCCCTAATAATTAATTCACAAGAGCTTAACTTTGTTGTAACCCTGGCGGTCTTTTCATTAAAAAATCCCCCCGTTTCCTATTGAATTAGCTCTGCTCCATTGCCGCTGAAATGAAGACGCCAAACCAACTTTTACCCTGAGCATTTTCTCACCAGCCCAAAGAAAAGTCTCTCTCCTTTCCTTTTCTCCTTTAAAAAAAAATTCAAGCACCCAGGCAGCGGACGTGTCCTGCAATTTAACTACTTTCAAATTCTTTGTTCAGGTCACACTGGGGCTCTATTGTCCCCCTATTGAGAGAGCTTATTGCCAAGCCAAGCTTGAATGAATTTAGGCAGGCACACACCGAAATTAGTGCTAGGCTGGGGAGCAGGGCTTATTTGCTGCGTATCCCAGTTCTTTCTGGAGGGAATGAACAGTTACTACCCACGGCATATGTAACATAGATTATATATACACGCGCCCGCAGAGCTTCGATTTCCAGTGCACTAGGAGAAACAGATCCCGGACCAAAACAAACATGGACAAAGGTGTCTGCAGAGTGTGAGCGCCTTTGTAAAGGGAGATCGGGGATAACCCGAACTTCATCACCAGGGGAAAGACAATCAGCAGCCTTAAAAGACTTTAAACACACGCACGCGCTTCTGGGTTTTTTGTTTGTTTGGTTGGTTTTAGCTGACAAACAAACCCATCCTAAACCCGGGACCTGCAGCAGAAGGAGGCGTTCTAGGGGGGCTGCGGTACCTAATTTCAGGACGCGGAGGAACCAGTGGGGCTGTTGGGCATTTCGCCTCCCTCCTTCCCTTTTAATCAAACTCAGTTAAAGAGCCTTGCACACGGTGTCACAGAAGGCACCGAGTTTGCGGGGCATTAGCCGAGGACATTAATAGTTGCCGCCTCCGCTTTAAGAAACGCATCCAAATGTGAGGGGTGACTTACCTTGGGGACTCCACCTGCCGTCCAGCCTCTCGCCTCGCCGTCTGGCTTCCTCGGCTAGCCCTGAGCCCCAAAAGGGAGGGTCTTCCCCCCCCCCAGACACACACATCTAGTCTGAGCTTCCTCCCCTCGCGCTCTCTCTCCACTTCTGGAGCCCTGGGGCTTGTCTCCTGAACAGAAAAAGGGGGCTGCTTTTTCAGACTGAAGGGGGGGTGAGAACTTCAGGGAGATGTCCTTTCAGGAGAAAAAGCCTATAAGATGTGGCACTTGGGCACAGGCTCCCCACGTAGGCCCATACGTCACCTATAAAACACGTTGGCAGCTCCAGCTCTCCTATGCTTCTGCCCCTGAAAAAAAAAAGAGAGAGAGAAAGAAAGAAAAGAAATTCTGTAAAATCTTCCCCTGGGCTCCTCCTGTGATGGGGGAGAGAGGAGGGCGGGGGGGGCATGTGAAATTATTTTTAAAAGGGGGGGAGAAGCGAATGGCTGCGGTGCCCACCTGGTTTAAAGTTTGCTCTTGAAAGAGAGGAAGATGGGGGCGAACCGCACGCAGGAGAGAGCCATTGGCAGCCCGGGTGCCTGGCGAGCTGGGTGCCTGGCGTGCGGGCTCTCTCTCGCCTAGGAAACTTTCCCCGAGCCTAGTGGTTCTTTTCTGCGGCACATTGAATGAAAGGCAGAGATGGTACAGGGCCGGGGGGGAGAGAACGAAAACTTGTAGCCGGGCCGAATTCTATGGGCGCTCTATGGTGAGATCCAGGGGACTACCTGGAAATCCCACCCTGTTACTAACAGCCCGGCCTGTGGCTCTGGACTCGGCTGGGAACCGGTGCCGGTTCGCGGGAGATGGAAAGGGGAAGGGGACGCGGATGTACCCGGACAAGCAGCCTTTGCAGAACCTAGAAAGACCGATCGCCAGGCGGAATTGCCTCCTCCAGGGTTTGTTTCCAAACAAGCTGCTGTCCCTTCAGCACAGGGAGTGGGGGGAGCCTGCCCGGCCATCAGCCCTGCTAAGCGATGGACCAGCCCGGGCTCAGGACTCTGCCCAGCTCTGCGAAGGGAGCACGGCGGATTGCTGGGGCTAAGGGATCCACACTCTTTCTGCTAGTGGCGGAGCCACAAATGTCCGGGCCGCTGGGGGACAAACGGAGAATCCCTCCGGTCCAACCCCCCGTTGTCCGATGCTGCATTTTTCAGTTTCTCGGCCCCCCCTGTAAGAGGCACGGCTCGGGACGCTGCTCGGCCCCGCATCCCCTGGACACCCGGACACCTGCTCGCGACGTTCTGACTTTCCTGGGCTCTGCCGCTTCCCTCCCTGAGCTCCGATTCCCCGGGCACTTTCCCCTGCAGAGGCAGCGACTATTCTCCAGGCGCCGGCCCTGGAAAGCCTCTCCTTGCCTGGCGTTTATTCCCTTTCGCGGGGCAGCAGCAGGCTCTGGGCGCGCAGCCTTTCCTCCGATGCGCTCGCTGCAGTGTCATTTCCTTAGCCTGGTGAGCAGAGGAGAGCTGGGGAGGACACCGACATTTCTATGGCCCTGGTCCGAGTTTAGGCCGTGCCGAGAATCTTTCTGCAACGCGTCTCTCTTTCTCGGGTGTGTGGCCCACACACTGTTTTACCAGGTTCTCCCCCTACGGCTGTCTAGTTACACACCCGTTAATCTGCGTGCCCGCGGTTAGTATATCTATCTAGCCGTTCAGCGTGTAACTATATTACCCACCAGTCCATCCATTTTGCACATGCCCGTATGGTGCTTATTTAATAAAGGATTTGCTCGGTGTATTCATATCTTACAGTCCACACTGAAGGGATCCCTGCAATATTTTCTTTAAAAATGGTATGTTGGATACTACCCGGCCGCCTGCCGGATAAATAAAACAACCCAACACACCAACAAAAAGATTCCCATTATGTGGTGCCATCAGCCCCCAGGAAAAGTACATTTTAAAATGCCCCCCCAATCCATGTTACAGGTAATTCTCTCCTAGACAGATTCCATTTTCTATCGCTAACCCATTCATTACATATGGGTATTTTTGCTTACCCTTACAAGTATACTAGAAGGAGACAAGTTGAAATTCAAACCTTGCCCACCCTTTATAATAGTACGAGGGCCTTCCTCAGCCTTCCTCCTTTGTTTTGAAATCAAAAGGCTCCGTGGCATGATCAGTTGCCCTTTGACGTGCAGTAGGCATGGTGATATTCGAGCACATGTATACCCAGAGAAAATGCATAACGTTAACATGCTGTTATAGAGCGGGGTGCAAGCTGTGTGTGGCTCTGTCGAGCTCTGGGTATCTAGCTTCGGATCCAGCGAGAGATCGGATGTATTTGCTCACAGGCACCCTTATTTCAAGTAAAGGAATCCACGGGAGCCCTTCTGTGCCACCAGGCGACCTCTTTATGATCCCCTGAGTGAAAAGGGCAGAGAAATAAACGAAAGAAGAATGGGAAAGTCCTTGACCCCTGACCTTTAGATCTTGTTCCTTTCCCTCTGAAGCAGGATGCTAACAATGCGGGTCTGGTCTATCTCAATGAAGAAGGACATGCGAGGTTAAGCAAAGTCTCCGTGTCCCCATTGTCTGGCTTGTTTATTGCGATCATGTTAAGGTAACATGCTTGTTTACTTCTTCCAAAAAGAGGGGAGAAAAGGAAGAGCTTGGACAGTTGTTGACAGCACTGGGGGTTCTGGCTTCAATCGGCAGCTGCTGTGGAGAGGCACAGACCCGATGAATCCCCCCTTCCTTTAAAAATATGTTTAGATTTCAAAGGGGCATTTAATTTGGGGAATAAACCGTTGTGGGGGGAGGTTTCGTTCCCGGTGTAACACTGAATGTGATGTTCTGGAAGGGCTGGCATTAGAATGGCTTTAATTTTGACTTGACAAAAAGCTCAGTTTTGATTTTCGAACTGAGTTGTGCTCGAGACAGTTTTTTTTAAAACATTCAATGATACTGTAATATGCTCTGTGGTAAATTAAAGACAACAGTTTAATCCAAAATCGTGCGCATTGATATTGTATACGGAATGTGTTATTTTTAATGGACAAACTCCGCCATGTAGAATGGCTCACGTTTTGCAATGTTCAGAGGGATTTTGCAATGAACAAATAAATCTGTCTCCCTTTCTTTTCATACAAGATAGTTTCCATTAACAAACAAAATGGAGGGGGAAGAATACATTGATCCCCCCATGTAAAAATATCAGAAAAGAAAAAATTAATTATGTAAATTTCAATTTCCAGGAATATCAAAACAAAGACCACATTATTACAAAGAAAATAAAAGAAACCAGCCAGCGATAAAAAAAAGTTGTTTTCTTTAACTGTAGGGCTGAAAATTTGACACACTTTGGGACTATGCTAAAAGTGCTGAAGAAGAAAAACGTCTTTTTTGTTTCTTTAACTAATCTATCAAGTTAACGCTGCACTTCTTATATAAAATGTATTACTCCAGTCTATAGATATAGAACTAAACGTGAAAAACATTACACACGACATCTTTGTGTTTGTATCATACACAATGCCCACTAGAGATTTATATACCGGGTGTGAAACATTATGGAAAATATTTATATCTATATTACATACACAAACACGTGTCAAATATAGGAGACGTTATCACTGCTAGAATGTTTAGGACACAAAATTCATTTGTTTCCCTTTTATACTTTAAATCGGTCTCCGATGAGAGTCTGATGCTATTGGAAAATTAAAACCTCAAGCCCTGATTAAAAAAATAAAACATGAAGAAATATTACAGAGTTTGTTAAATGTGTGTATTGCAAATAGAAGTAAATATCTGGATAATTTGACGATTATTTTTGTATTTTTTTTTTTAAAGAGTGTAAGCGAGGGCTGCATTTGACGCTAAAGCCCAATTGGAACCTATTTTGTGTTGAGTGGAACAGTCAGAGCTGCTGTGGACAACAGCGACACTTAGTGGCTCATTTTGGAGCTGAACTGTATGTACGACCAGGAGTAGAAAGAAAAGGTGACTTGTGGCAACTTAGAGACTAACAAATTTATTTGAGCATAAGCTTTCGTGAGCTACAGCTCACTTCATCGGATGCTGCAATGTATAGAACTGTTTAATTCTAATCTTATTTTTCAAATCTATAGTGCTAACGTTCCCTCTTTGAGATGGTTCGAGCTTGTTGCATTAAAACTTCTTGTCATAATAAAATAAATAATAATAATAATATTGTTACTGAAAACACTGGTTTCGATTCTGGGCTTGTCCGCTGTTTAGCATTTGCTGCTTTTGGTTTAAACCGCAGACAGCTTGTCAACTAATTACATTTCCCCCCCTCCCCCATGAATTAAGACATAAATTAAATGCTGCTGCCCTTGTATCATCGGGATGATTTTATTGTTGCTATAGGGTTTGACTGAAGGAATGTTCATTGGACTGAAGTTGGGGAATGTTTTTACCAATTTAATGACACTAACAAAATATTTTGTGTGTGTGTATATAGATATATATTAACGTGCACGTATTTTACAGTTGTGAATTTCTTTTTTCTTTAATCCCAGTACTAGAAATAGGAAGAACTTGATTCTCAGATGGACAGAGGATAGAGATGCTCCTGAAAACATCTTTCAAATTAATTTACGCTGAAAATGGACATCATTTCTCTTTAGTGCAAGTTTTACATTTTTATCTGCTTAATTCGTTCAGTTTTAGTGTAGGAGACCGGATATTGGAAAAAAATATTTCATCCTACCTGACACAACTTTTCCAAGTTCTCAATCGAAATCTTGGAGTCTATAAGGTTTATACCAATCTAGAGGTAGCTTAGAGGTGAAGCACATTTATGGGAAGGCCTCTAGTTCGAATCTCAAATATAGAGCAGAGAATATTGCCAGGTATGTTTATTAAAATGTATCGTTTTTAATTAAGTAGAAATGGCAGACAGTTGGGTGATTTAAGGTGATATATGGAGTAGGAAGTTACAATAAAATATGACTACTGCTTGCTGCTAAAATATAATTTAAGATCAAATATTGTCCACAAAAATCGATTGTTGCCAGTTTGCTGGTAAGAAAACAGTACATGACATTAAAAAAACCAAACAGGAAATATTACAGAAAAGCTTCTGATCAATCTAACCATGGCAAAGGATCTGATTGTATCTTTAATCCTCAGTGAGAGAGTTGATAGACCTCAGGAGTGCCCTTCCCCTGCCTGAAGAAAACACAATCCCAATACATGTTGTAGCACCAGATAGGTAGAAAATCTGTATTTTCTCAGGTTTCAGAGTTGCAGCCGTGCTAGTCTGTATTCGCAAAAAGAAAAGGAGTATTTGTGGCACCTTAGAGACTAACAAATTTATTAGAGCATAAGCTTTCGTGAGCTACAGCTCACTTCATCGGATGCATTTGGTGGAAAAAAAACTTCCACCAAATGCATCCGATGAAGTGAGCTGTAGCTCACGAAAGCTTATGCTCTAATAAATTTGTTAGTCTCTAAGGTGCCACAAATACTCCTTTTCTTTTTGTATTTTCTCAGGCACCGTGCGAACTCACAACAGGCTTTGCATGTTCATCTTGCACCTGCTATAGGGAACCTCGTATAAACTAAATGGCAAGGGGGGGGGACCTCAGCAAAGTCCTGATGCTCTGGGATTTAATTCCAAGTTCTTTGAGAACATACGCAAAATAAAAACAAGAAAGAAGTCAAATCCCACAGGTGCACAATCACAGCCTCTCCATATTGTGCATGAGTGGAGACTGACTGATGGGGTTCACTTTTACTGGGAGAGGTGCGGTGGGAATCCTGACAGGGAATCCTCTGAACGTCAAGGCCTCATTGGAACCTAGAGGGCTGAACCAGGACTAGAACTACCTTCGCTCCTCCATCGGCGAGTGAAGGAGGAAAACCACCTGCACAACGTGGCTGGAACAAGATCTACCCCCGTGCAAAGGCCGAAACGTTCCAGGCAAGTTAGATCTGCCCCAAGTGCTCTTCTGTGAAGACAGGCACAAATCCCGCCTAGTTTCCTCCGCCCCAGAGATTCACTCTCCAGAGCTGGCTCACCGCTTGGCTTTTGGGGTCTATAACTCCCCAAGAGCAGCCTCCTGGCCCCGAGATTGAGCAGCCCTGGTGGATGCCTAGCAAAGCCTGCCTCTGACGCGGGGGCAGCAGCCCCTCTCCCAGCCCCTTGCACTGCCCTCAGAGGAAGAAGGCGGCGTGGGCTCCCCTAGCGATTCAGCATGGCCAGGCTGCTGCTCGTCGCTGATCTCCTCAGACCTTGCCAGCAGGAACCAGCCCAGGGATCGCTAGTCCCGTCCGGGTTGAGTGTGCGAGTGACCCCAGCCCTTTGGCAACGCTCCTAGGTCATCGCCGGGAGCTTTCCAACGAGTGCAACGAAGCTCAGCTGCCGAGGAAGGGCGGGGAAGCGTACACTCGACCACCCCATGCTCAGTAAGGACAGTGCACGGGCTAGAGAAAAGGCCGATTAGGGACCAGCCGGGACTTAGTCCCTGATACCGACGCCAAGTGCCTCTCCCCGACCCCATCCATACACACAAGGTCCGGCTTCCCCTCCCCAATACTTCAGCGACGGCCCACAGGCAGCAATCTGGATCCTTAGCGGGCAGGGGCTCACGCTCTGGCCTCCGGGGCTGGAGCCCTGCCCTTCCCGTCCATAGATGCACTGAGCGGCGAAGGGCTCCGCTGCAGCTAGCCGAGGCCCCGGCGGGAGCGATGGAAGGGAAGTTGACCGCAGAGGGAGCTCAGAGCAGAGGCTGCCCCCAGCTGTCCCACAAGCAGACGGACACTGCAGAGGGAGCTGCCAAAGGGGGCTACCCCGTCTCCTGCTGCTGACCCTGACCAGGGCTCCAAGGGGCACGGGGTGGAGCAGGTCATGGGGCGCAGGGCAGCTGCCCTGGGGCGAGGCATCTGGAGCGGCGCGCACGGAGCAGAGCCGGCAAACGGGCGGCGCCAGTCTGGCCCTGGCTCCGACGCTGCCGGGCCCGGGCGCACCGCGGGGCTACAGGGCCGCTTGGAAGCAGCTGGTCAGGAAGGAGCCAAGGGAAGGGGACTGCACGGCCTGGCCCCGAGGCGCCCTTGCCAGCCGCACCCCCGGCCCTGAACTCTCCAGCCCCTCTCGGCTTCTCCAGCAGAGACCCCCGACGTGAGGAACCTCTGCCGCGGGCTGGCGGGGCAATCAAGGGGGACCCAGACCATTGCGCTCCGTTCCCAGTTGACGCTGCCAGCCAGGGCCCCCCGCCCATGCATTGGCCAAGCAGTCCGCGCCTTGTGCGCCTAGGAACCGGAGCGGGACGCGCCAGGACTGGCCAGGCGGAGGAGAGAGCGGGGCAGAGACTTGATCTACCTGTTCCTCCAGCGCCCCAGCCCTGGGGCTTGTGGCCGCAGACGCTGCACCTCGGGGTTTCTAGCCAGCGGCCCCAAGGGAGACCAGCTCACCCTTCCGCGCTCCCTGCAGCGCCTGACGCCCCACTCAGCCCGGGTCCCTGCCCGGCTGTGACACAGCGCGCTGGATGGGGGCATCACACGTGTAAACGCTGGCGGAGCGCCCATGCCCCGCAGCGCGGTTTGCCCGGAATACCAGCACCTCCTGTAAGGAAGGCAAGAGCCCCCACTCGAAGAACCTGCCCTTCCCCGAGCTCTGCACCATCGAGTTAAGGAAACCCATCCCGGCCGGTGCGACGCTGCAGCCCTAGCTTGCTAGCCCAGAGCCACGCTGGGCATTGCCGGGGGCAGCTGAAGTTGTATTTCCAGGCCCAGAGTCGTTGCTGGAATACAGAGCTCAGTCTATTGCTCGGGGAACCGTTATCTCCCTCGGGCGGGTGAGTGCCAGCGTAGGACGTGTGGCAATAAGAGACCTGCGAAGTAGAGCTGCCTCGCAGAGTCAGTATCTCGCGCAGCGGGAGTCAGGCCTCTTCTCGCTGTTACTTATTCTTAAAACACCCCAGATGTCAGAATATGCCATCGTGCATCGCCCAGTAGCCGCGTTTCTTCCAACATGCTCTCTCCAGGGTGCAATGCCCAGCCACCACTGCACGGCATGGAGCTACAGCGCCCCCCAAGAAATATACCGCTCCTAGACCGACACTCTCCCAGTTACATCGTAGGAGGGGCGGGGGATGAGGAGGTCCGGTAGCACAGGGGAAAGGGAGAACTTCCGCCAGAAATTTTAGAAGCAGCAGCTGTAGTCACACTTAGGTCAGCCAGAGCCACCTTCCCCTCCCATTGCTTTCTCTCTCTCGGAGCCACACATTTAGGGAGGGATAGCTCAGTGGTTTGAACATTGGCCTGTTAAACCCAGGGTGGTGAGTTCAGTCCTTGAGGGGAGCCGTTTAGGGATCTGGGGCAAAAATTGGGGATTGGTCCTGCTTTGAGCAGGGGGTTGGACTAGATGACCTGCTGAGGTCCCTTCCAACCCTGATATTCTATGATTGAAGGTATTTATGGTCATCTAGTTACATAAAGAATCAGCACAAGCAAACTTGTGTGTTTTAACCACAGAAAAGGCTTGCAGTATTAAACATGGCAAGACTTCCACAGCAGCTTTGAAACCAAACCTGAAGCAGCACTCAGTGTAGCTCCAACACTTGTCTATCTCTCCCCAGCAAAAGTTGGGGCAATAGAAGATATGACCTGGCACCTTGTCTCTCTAATATCCTGGGACCAACAAGGCTACAACAACACTGCATAGCACTCGGTGTTGTCATCAGACCCCTTGCAAACAAGGCTCAGCTTCCCCACATATTTCTCCCCAGAGCTTAGTTTTTCCCTAGCAGTCTCTACCCAACAGCCAGGTGATTCCTCTCTTCCCCCCTTAAAACCTAATCAAAGTCTTCAGTTGTTTTTGAGTTTGGAGAGAAATCTACCTTCCAATGCATCCAGTGGTGCACCGTGGCAAACGCAGGCCTGCCTGGGAGAAGGTTAGCAGGAGTGTTTCCTATTTAAGCTTTTCAGTAAGCAGTATGTCTTTCTAGAGAGACTTCAGAGTAGCAGCCGTGTTAGTCTGTATCCACAAAAAGAAAAGGAGTACTTGTGGCACCTTAGAGATTAAGAAATTTATAGGCGTTGAACCCCTTTCTTTTTGCTCTGTGTTTCTACCTCCCCTACCCCTGCTGTTCTTCTGCCCCTCCAGATACTTCCCCCAGGGCCAGTGATTCTCCACGGCCTGCTTTCCTCTCCCCTTGGCAGGCTACTCTACTTTATTCACTTCTCCACTTTCATATCCCACACCATTGCCTCCTTCCCTGGGCATTCCTCTCCTGGTTGCAACTGGCAGCTCCTGGGGAACTGGGGAGGTCCTCCCTCTCCCTGCCCCCCACCAATTTGTAATGGAGACTCAACCCTTCCCAGTACTCTCAGGCTCCCAGCATATCCACAGGCCCTTTCAGTCCAGTCTTAGGCTGTTCTTTTAAAGAGATTCTAGCCTCATTCATGTAAGACAGAGTTAGTGATTGCTGCTGTGAGCTCCTTTCTACCGCATACAGCAAGCCCACAGAGCAGAAGAGAAGAGCAAAGTATACCGGGACAAGCCAAATGACTTCACTGTGGGGCATGCTAGGCCTTGCCTCCAACTTATTTTGAGTGGCCCATTTGGGGAGGAGGGAGAAAGAGTGAATTGGGCTTGAAAAACTATGCATTGAGTTCAGTACCACACATGAGGGCTCCATTTCTCCAGCCTCAGAAGGCTGGTGGCAGGATAGAACTGAAAGTATTACTTAGTTTTTTGGGTGGGGGGAAATATACCCATTACCCTCCTCCCCTCAACCCTTCTTCCCCACACTTCAGTTCAGGCTGGTTGCAGAGAGATTATAGGAAGTGCCAGAAGGGAAGCTTTCAAGTCCAATCATGAAAAATTTCACACAAGTACTAATTATTTTAAAAAAATCAATCTGACTCCATTTTCATTGGTAGGGACAATACAAGTTAAGATATAATACAGGAGTGCACAACTTAAAGGACACAAGCATAGATCTTGGAGGTGCTGGTCTATTTACAGACTTAAACACCCAGAAGCCAAAGTTAGGAGATAAATATACAGTTAGTCATTGTTTGCTCCCAGTAAATGAGTTAGATGTTGGAGATTCTGACCCTTAGTTCTTGCATTCTGCAAACTGCCTGTGTGTTTTCTCATTGAGAAAACAATCCAAGCCAGTGTTCCAGCTGTCTTTTTCGTATATAGCAGGAATGTCTTACAAACATTGGCCAAAGGACCCCTTCACATTTGGATTCCCCTCCACACACACAACAACATTGTGTTCTATGTTAATGCCAGGATCTTTCCTGCTCTCCAACACATCCTGGAGTCATGTCTAAAGAATCATGTTTTCCAAGATCATTGACAAGAGCATGTTGGCAAAGAGGAGAAAGTAGTTTGTGCAACACTGGTTGATGCCAAATCATGCACTCAAAGTTTCTATGGAGAAATTGTGTCTGGCATAATCTGTGGCTTCACTGGAACTCTAGAGCTCCAAGCTCTGCCATCAGTGCTTCAGGGCATTATTGGTCCCCAAGGTAACACTGGTGTTATTTATGCTTTGTGGTGTAAATACTGAAGTGCAATTCAGAACTCCAAGCACTGAAAGAGAAAGGCAAGAGTCAAAGTTCACTTGTTGACAACTCAGGAGTCTGAGACTTCCCCCAGTAGCTTTGCTTTGGTGAAGTTGGCTTTGGCTTGAAAGCAATCTGTTTAAGCTTTCTAGAGCACCAAATTTACAGTCAGTATCCAAAGAACAGCCTCCCATCCCAATAATATTTCACTGACAGATCTGAGAGCAGCTTTTACTCCTTGACACCAAGGCAGAGCATCAAATGTCAGAGTCTGCCTGGTGGGGACACCTCGCCATCTCATTGGCAGGAATAAGTGATGATTAGTATAGAAACATATCCTAGGCATTCAGTGTTACACACATCTCAAGACTGGACCTTTTGGGTTAAGGATGGTAACTTTCATGGTACTTAATGTTATGTAGTTAAGGTTACAGCTTCACTTCAATGAATAGCTCAGTTTCCCTTTTGCAAAGTTTGGGGAAGCCCATTCAGCAGTCTCAGTAGTGGAAGTGAAGTGTCACATTTTCAGGAGTACCATGGATAGTCAACAGGACAGATGCTTTTGAAGATCTCATGTTCCATTGCTTAGTAATCAACACTACAGTTAAAAATAACCCTGAACTCGGCATGTGGCTAATCCTCAACAAGGAGTTTATATTATATTAGCGTGTGTAAGTATTTAAGACTCGCTATTGAGCTTGCTCACATCGCCGTAACACAACGTGGATAAAAGCCTGCTCAGTAGGGAGCTTCTAGAGATTTTAGTATTCTAGATAGTCCACTCCATCCCCACGGTGGCAATATGTCCTTCATTCCACACAGGGCTGCTGGGAAGAACCATTCATAACCCTGCCCAGCTTGAAGGTTATGGGCTTGGATGTCAGAGGGGCTCAATTCCTGCCTCCCCTCTGGAGCAAGCTGGTGCTCCATTCCGGCCATTCAAGGGCCCTTTCTCCTGCTGATGACATTTCATGACACCCTACCCCACCCATGTGTTGCTTATACAGAAGTGGGATCCCAGCCTGTCCTGCTCAGACATGGGTTACATAGACACCCACCACCCCCAAACAAGCCAAAGGGGAACATTTTACAATTGTGATGAATCTGAATGGATGGAGAAGATGAGAAGAGCTAAGTTTACATGTTTAAAAGCCAGAATCAATGCTACTAGATATTTCTTGCAATGCTTAATTCACAGCAGGGCTATAGCAGTCTACCTGGTACCCTACATGGCCAGACATGTTGGTTGAATCAGTGTTGTTAAGAATATTTCAACTTTTGCTTGACTTGCCAGCAATGCATTTGTGACCAATGCTGCAGTAGCAGAGGCACTTGGTGGCATTCCATGGTTCACAGCCATAGAATTTAGGTCAAGTTTACAAGTTACAAGATTATTTTTCCTTGTTGCCAACCCTACAGACTCAACCTGGAATTTGGGAAGCGAAGTTTGATTCTTTCTGGCTTGGGCATCAGCATCAGTAAGACTCTGAAAGCCAACTTCTGCCAGCAGCACCACCATCTCTGTAAACCCATCACACAGCCCCAGCCTAGGGTCAAATTTGCTTCTACAGCTGGCATTTAACAATTGATGGTACGTGAACCAGAATGAACTCCAGGTCCATCTAGGAGGGCAGTGCTTGTTGTGAGACTCTGACAGAAGTAATCATTTGTTACTGAAGTCTGAACTATGATGAGCCCAGCCCCACAGGGATTCAGCTTGGTGACTGAAGTGGTACAATATGTAGTCACTTTTTGACTCTAGCAGCTCTTTAATGTTGAATTAACATAGGGTTTGTAGCCACTTATTTTACCTACATTGGCCATGACAGAAGAGCCATCTCGATCACATGTTATGTGTGTTTTCAGTATAGTTTCCCTGGTCACAGATTTAACACACCCCCACCAAAACCCACCCCAATATTCTCAAGTGCCAAAGGTCACAGACTCAGAACCTGCCCTTCAGTACTTATTTAAAAAACTAAAGACTAGACTGCCACCTGGTGGGTAGCAGGAAAAGTAGTTCAATTTTGCGCTGAGGAAGAGTTTTGGTGAATGCATCTGTGAAGCTACTTGGAAAGCACACTGGAATTCTATGGGGGTGTTCCATTGCTCTGCAGTGCACACACATCCACTATGTCTTTGCCACTAACACAAATGCCAGTCATCTGTGGGAAATAAGCATGCAAAGATGGAGGGCAGTCTTGCCCAATGTGTATGGGCATTGCAACCAAGGAATCCATTGCATACATTTAAGACAAGTTAAATGGCACAATGGTTGTTTTCTCATTCTACAATCACTTTGTTGGCCACTCAGTTACTTGAAGGCTAAATTAGGTAAAAGAGTTAAGATCCCACAGCTCAAGCCTCTTGCAAGAGTAGAGCTCAGAAGGCAGAGACTGAGAGTCAATAGCTTGGACTGTTCCATCGCCTTAAGGATAGCTGGAAATGTTTCCTTTCACTTTTGCTGCAAGAGAAAATTCAAGTGACTTTTTGCTAAGTGGCAAGTCACCCTGTTGGGAATCTATTTCCTAAATGCTACAAGAGCCAGGATGTGGAACCAGATGAAGCAGGTTGAGATGTGAAGGGGGAGGCCAAAGATACTTAGTCTTTTCCTCATTCTACTTTTTCCACAAAGTGCCCTCCTCCCATACATAGGCTGGAGTCTGGCCACACCACCTAGCTCTGCACTCGGAGCAGCTGAGTCTAACTCAACCTTAGCCATTTTCAATTCAACATGCAGATTTATGTAGTCTGTTCCTGTATTTTAGCCCCAGGAAATTTCCAGGGTCTATGTCCAGCACCAGCACTGCATTCCCCAAAACAAGACAGGGATCATGCTCCTTTTCTAAGGAGTTTATACTCTAGAGACACAGGTTAGGGGAGTTAAAATATATATAAAAATGCATACATTGTACACTTAACTAGGGCATGTAGATTATGCTAGAATTACTACTAACTCAGTACTTGCACAAACCTCTGATCAGTTTTCATTGGTCCCTGTCTCAGACTCCAGTGGCCAGGTGATCCTATGGTCTAGCTTGTAACCTGATTCTGACCCAACCCAACAGACAGGACAAGCAACTATTTAGCCAGGTAGCCAGAGGGGTCACCTTACTGTCCCATACTGTCACTTGCTTTCTCAGCCCTGGTCTACTCTATGAGTTTAGGTCGAATTTAGCAGCATTAGATTGATTTAATCCTACACCCGTCCACACAACAAAGCCATTTTTGTTGACTTAATGGGTTCTGAAAATCAATTTCTGTACTCCTCCCTGACAAGGGGATTAGCGCCGAAATCGACATCGAATTTGGGACAGCGTGGACGCAATTCAATGGTATTGGCCTCTGGGAGCAATCCCACAGTGCTCCATTGTGACTGCTCTGGACAGCACTCTCAACTTGGATGCACTGGCCAGGTACACAGGAAAAGCCCTGCAAACTTTTGAATTTCATTTCCTGTTTGGCCACCGTGACGTGACCACGCAGAGCTCATCGGCAGAGATGACCATGGAGTCCAGAATCGCAAAAGAGCTCCAGCATGGACTGAACGGGAGGTACTGGATCTGATCGCTATATGGGGAGATGAATCCGTGCTATCAGAACTCCGTTCCAAAAGACGAAATGCCAAAATATTTGAAAAAATCTCCAAGGGCATGAAGGACAGAGACTATCACAGGGACCCATAGCAGTGCCGCCTGAAACTTAAGGAGCTCAGGCAAGCCTACCAAAAAACCCAAGAGGCAAACACTCACTCCAGGTCAGAGCCCCAGACATGCCGCTTCTATGATGAGCAGCATGCAATTCTAGGGAGTGTCCCTACAACTACCCCACACCTGTATGTGGACTCCTGCAAAGGAATCTCACGCAACAGGGATGAGGATTTTGGGGATGAGGAGAGGGAGGTTGAAGATAGTGCACATCAGGCAAGTGGAGAAACTGTTCTCCCCGACATCCAGGAACTGTTTATCACCCTGGAGCCAATATCCTCCCAACCCAGGCTCCTGGATCTTGAAGGCGGAAAAGGTGAGTATACCTTTGTAAATATAATACATGGTTTAAAATCAAGCCTGTTTAATGATTAATTTGCCCTGAAGACTTGGGATGCATTTGCGGCCAGTACAGCTACTGGAAAAGTTTGTTAACGTGTCTGGGGATGGGGCAGAAATCCTCCAGGGACATCTCAATGAAGCTGTCCTGGAGGTACTCCCAAAGCCTTTGCAAAAGGTTTCTGGGGAGGGCAGCCTTATTGCGTCCTCCATGGTAGGACACTTTACCACAGCAGGCCAGTAGCACATAGTCTAGAATCATTGCATAAGAAAGCATGGCAGCGTGTCGTCCCGGTGTTTGCTGGCATTCAAGTAACATCCATTCTTTATCTCTGTGTTATCCTCAGGAGAGTGATATCATTCATGGTCACCTGGTTGAAATAGGGGAATTTTATTAAGAGGACATCAGAGGTGGCCATTCCTGCTGGGCTGTTTGCCTGTGGCTGAAAAGAAATCATCCTTGCTGTTAACCACGCAGCAGGGGGAGGGGTGAAGCAATCATCCCAGAGAATTGGGTGTGTGTGTGGGGGGGGGCTTAGTTGGGTTTGTGCTGCACATTAACCCGAAAACATCAGCCCCTCCTTTTAAATGGCCAATGTGTCTTTTTCAATTTTAATCTCCCTTTTTTCCCTCCCACGGCTGCAAATGTTTCAACACTGCAACTAGCATCTCTGTCCCAGAGGCTAGCGCAGATAAGAAGGTGAAAAAAACGCATTTGCGATGAAATGTTCTCTGAGCTCATGCAGTCCACCCAAACTGAAAGAGCCCAGCAGAATGCATGGAGGCAGACAATGGCAGACTCCAGGAAAGCATAAACAGGAGGGACGCGCGAGAGGATAGATGGCTGGAGCAACAGGAGAGGTGGTGGGATCAAGAGGAAAGGTGGCAGCAGCATGATGAAAGGAGGCAGGATGCAATGCTGAGGCTACCGGAGGATCAAACTGATATGCTCCAGCGTATGGTTGAGGTGCAGGAAAGGCAGAGACCACCACTGCAGGCCCTGTGTAACCAACCGTCCTCCTCCCCAAGTTCCATAGCCTCCTTACTCAGATGCCCAAGAATGCAGCAGGGGGGCCTCCGGGCACCCAACCACTCCACCCCAGATGACTGCCTGAGCAACAGAAGGCTGGCATTCAATAAGTTTTGAAGTGCAGTGTGGCCTTTTCCTTCCCTCCTCCCCTCATCCACCACCCCACCCGGTGCTTCCCACCTCCCACACCCCTCCCGGGCTACCTTGGCAGTTATCCCCCTATTTGTGTGATGAATTAATAAAGAATGCATGAATTTGAAACAACAATGACTTTATTGCCTCTGCAAGCGGTGATCAAAGTGGGGAGGGGAGGGCGGATGGCTTACAGGGAAGTACAGTGAACCAAGGGGATGGGTTTTCATCAAGGAGAAACAAACAGAACTGTCATACCGTAGCCTGGTCAGCCATGAAACTGGTTTTCAAAGCTTCTCTGATGTGCAGTGCACCCTGCTGTGCTCTTATAACTGCCCTGGTGTCTGGCTGCGCGTAATCAGCGGCCAGGCGATTTGCCTCAACTTCCCCTTCCCACTATAAACGTCTCCTCCTTACTCTCACAGAGATTGTGGAGCACACAGCAGTAATAACAATGGGAATATTGGTTTCGCTGAGATCTAACTGAGTCAGTAAACTGCACCAGCGTGCTTTTAAACGTCCAAATGCCCATTCTACCACCATTCTGCACTTGCTCAGCCTATAGTTGAACAGCTCCTGACTACTGTCCAGGGTGCCTGTGTATGGCTTCATGAGCCATGGCATTAAGGGGTAGGCTGGGTCCCCAAGGATAACTATAGGTATTTCAAGATCCCCAGTGGTTATTTTCTGGTCTGGAAAGTAAATTCCTTGCTGCAGCTGTTCACACAGACCAGAGTTCCTGAAGATGCAAGCGTCATGTACCTTTTCCAGCCATCCCACGTTGATGTTGGTGATATGTCCCTTGTGATCCACCAGTGCTTGTAGCACCATTGAAAAGTACCCCTTTCATTTATTTACTGGCTGCCTTGGTAGTCCGGTCCCAAGACAGGGATATGCGTTCCGTCTATAGCCCCACCACAGTTAGGGAATCCCATTGCAGCAAAGCTATCCACTAGCACCTGCACATTTCCCAGAGTCACTGCCCTTGATAGCAGCAGCTCAGTGATCGCATTGCCTACTTGGATCACAGCAGTCCCCACAGTAGATTTAGCCACTCCAAATTGATTCCTGACTGACCGGTAGCTGTCTGGCATTGCAAGCTTCCAGAGGGCTATCGCCACTCGCTTGTGAACTGTGAGGCCTGCTCTCATCTTGGTATTCTTGCACTTCAGGGCAGGGGAAAGCTAGTCACAAAGTTCCATGAAAGTGCCCTTACACATGCAAAAGTTTCGCAGCCATTGGAAATCATCCTAGACCTGCAATACTATGCGGTCCCACCAGTTTCTGCTTGTTTCCCAGGCCCAGAATCAGCATTCCACAGCATGAGCCTGCCCCATTGCCACCAGGATGGCCAAATTGCTGGGGCCCATGCTTTGAGAGAAATCTGTGTCCATGTCCTCATCACTCTTGTCACCACGCTGCCATCGCCTCCTCGCCTGTTTTTGCAGGTTCTGGTTCTGCACATACTGCATGATAATGCACGAGGTGTTTACAAAGCTCATAGCTGCTGTGGTGATCTGAGCGGGCTACATGCTTGCTGTGGTATGGCATCTGCAGGAGAGTAGAGTGGCAGCGGAAGCAGTGGATGACGATGACGACGGTTAGCAGTCCTACTGCACCATCTGCTGAAAGCAGTATGGCGCCCACATGGAAAAAAGGCGCAAAACGATTGTCTGCCATTGCTTTCACAGAGGGAGCGGCAACTGACGACATGTACCCAAAACCACCTGCGACAATGTTTTTGCCCCATCAGGCATTGGGAGCTGAACCCAGAATTCCAATGGGCGGCGGAGACGGGCGGGAACTGTGGGATAGCTACCCACAATGTACTGCTCCAAAAGTCGATGCTAGCCCTGGTACTGTGGATGCACTCCACCGACTTAATGCACTTAGTGCATTAGTGTGGGGACACACACAATCCACTGTATAAAATCGCTTTCTAAAAAAATTGACTTCTTTAAATTCGACCTAATTTTGTAGTGTAGACCTCAGTGGCTCAAACCAGCCAATGTGCCCACTTGGCATGGCTGCAGTGGAAACTGGTATGACACTGGCAGACCAGGTGCCGACTCATGCCAAGACATCCACACCCCCCACATTTCAAACGAACATGGACAAATACATAGCTGGAGCCAGTCTGGCTCCTCTGTGTTAATACTGATAGAATTTGAATCCCTATTTTAGGAATGTGCTCAGTGTTTAGATTTTATTTAATGCTTGTACATTTCTGCATGCATTAGTCTCCCTTATAGCATCTGTATCCCATCTTATAAGATATTTGAGCATTTCATTGTAAGCTTCTGTAACTGTAAGACACCAAAAAGAAAAGGAGTACTTGTGGCACCTTAGAGACTAACAAATTTATTAGAGCATAAGCTTTCGTGAGCTACAGCTCACTTCATCGGATGCAAGTGAGCTGTAGCTCACGAAAGCTTATGCTCTAATAAATTTGTTAGTCTCTAAGGTGCCACAAGTACTCCTTTTCTTTTTGCGAATACAGACTAACACGGCTGCTACTCTGAAACCTGTAAGACACCAGACAGGGGAGAGACATTAGTGTGAAATGGTGGCCTCCAACAGAAAGTGTTATATTCTGCCCTACAAGAAAGGCCAATCAGCATCAGATCAATTAGTGTGGAACATCAAAAAGGATGAAAGACTTTACTGATTACTTCCTCCCTCCCCCATTAAGAAGAGACATACAAGTGAATTCCTCTCAACAGCTGAGTTTCCAACTAGAAGCAGGAAAGAGGAGGGAGGGTAAAATTCCTTGACTCTGAGGGGAAAGGATTACTTAGCAAAAGATCCCCAGTGCTTAGCCTGGGTTAGCCCTAAAAAGACATACAAAGCTTGATTTTAGAAGCTTTATTATTTTTTGAAACTTAAGACTGGAAGTAATTTGTGTGTATACGTTTACCTTCTTTAACTTTGTAAATAACTCTCTGGTTTCCTTTTCCAGTATAAGGAATCTTCAGATAATTTATTATAGGGTTGGCTACAAGGATAGTCTTTGGTGTGAGATCTAAGATGAAATTGACCTAGAGTAAGCAACCTGAATATTGTTGTGATCTTTGGTGTAAGGGGCCATCTATCACAACGGTAGGCTCACCTGCATAGCAAGACAGATCAGAGTACCCCATGGGACTCTGAAACCCATGGGACTGTCTGTGACTTCATGTTTAGGCTGTTATAGTGCCTGAGGAGGGTACACTTGATAATTGGTTGGTGAAATCTAAGAATAGCGCTAAGTATAGAACCAATCTGGGGTTTGTGACCTGGTTCCTAACAGTCTTCCCTGGGGTTGGTACCCACAGTCTTGAGCCACTGCAAGACCATGTGACAAGTTGATCAATCCATTTATTAAGTGTAGTGCCAGAGTCTGAGAAAAAAAGAAAAGGCGTACTTGTGGCACCTTAGAGACTAACAAATTTATTTGAGCATAAGCTATCTCAAACGAACTATGAGCTATGCTCAGATAAATTTGTTAGTCTCCAAGGTGCCACAAGTACTCCTTTTCTTTTTGCAAATACAGACTAACACGGCTGCTACTCTAGAGTCTGAGAAGTAAGCCAAGATGTGCCACCCAGGAGCATGACACAGCAATGCAGCAGCATCAGGAGCCTTTGAAATGTAAAGGGGAACAATTCAGACAGACTTGCAGCTACTGCAGACTCAAGAGCACATAAACCAGATATTGGAGACACAGGAAAGCCTGGAACCTCCTGCAGATCACTAGCAAAGTTTCCTCACTGGTTGAGTACCTTGCTGTAGATTTCTTTGTTCTAGATTTGCATGAGCCCTCCCTTTGATACAGGAAAAGTAGGAAGCTTTAAGTAAAAGGCAGAGAGAAAGGATTTGTTCCCCAGAAGAATTCATATACCACAAAGTCACCTATCTGCTAAAGGACTCCAGACCTATTTTCATTAACTGTACAGATTTTGGTGGTAAAGGGAAGGGCCACTTTAAACATATTTTAATCACTACCTTCATTCTTGTGCTAGCACATGGTTATCAAAACCAAGACTGTGTCAGAGGTCAGGTCTCACTTGTTTCCACCATTACAAGTTTCCCTTCTGCTTGGCCAGCCTAGTCAGTTTCTGGCTCTCATGCACTAGCACAAGGTGTCCTGCATATGATTGAAGGGGATGTTTAATACCAATTTTAAGCAAGACTGGGTGAGTTCAGAGAGACATTAGCAAAATCAGCCCCATTTAAGCCCAAATTACTTGATCCTATCCCTTTGTGAGTTTATTTAACTCAGAGGTGGCAGTCACATACTGGAGCCTGACAGGTGAATTGTCAATAATTAATAATACACTCTTCAGGGGATGTGAACTGGTTATTTTCACAAATAACAGTGGGGCAGCCCATGTCAACACAATCTATGCTAAACCTGCATGGGAAGTGGGGAGTTTTAAGATGTGTTTCATAAGGCTTCCCCTTTGTAGTCTGAATGCAATAGAAAGCTTGTTTAGACAGCTGCATAGTTCAAACCTTGTTCATAGTACAGCCCAAGTGCACCAAGTTAGTTGTTGGCCAAGTGAGGGGAGATCTAACACTCTGTTGGTCTGTAACATACTAACTTTGGAACACTGCTGCAAGACTAGAGAGGGAAGGGGATGAATTGGGGAGTGAAAGAATGCAAGGAGTCCCTGGGGGTGGGAGTGCAATGTGCTCCACCGACAGAAGCCACAAAGCACATGACCCATTAGTGTAAGTTACACTTTGTGTGGCTGCACTTTCACCTCAGCAAAGTGAATGCTGACATTTCCCAATGGCAGTCCTGTTGGGTCACCCCATGTGCTGGCTAGATAAGTAAACAACACGTTGACCAGTTACTATCTACTCCCGTACCCTTCAGTTTCCTCCTGAGAGCTAGATTCTGGAGACTAGATAATCAAGAGAGCTCAAGGCTTTTACTTCTGGATGCTCAACACTGGGGCCTACCCTGACCCCACACTTACTTAACTGCACAACTAGGGCTAACTAATAAAGACCAGGCTGTCAAGAGTATTCAGCAGCTCCCATTGTGACACTTATGGCCAGATTTTAAACCTAAAAAGGAGCCAGGCTCTTTAGGTACTTATGGTCAAATTAGGGAGTGCTATTACTCCGAGGCATTTCACATCCCCTCCTCCTCCCAGCAACTTCCAGTGGGGTTGGTTGTGTTTCAGAACCATGATTTGTTTTAAAGGGAATCCGAACAAGAGACACAGCTCTCACCTGATTTTTATTGCCAGCCATCCTCCTTTTCACACTCAGGAAATATACATCCAGCCTGCACAAGCTTCATAATCTCTACTTCTAGCTTTGGAAAAGGTTTGTGGCATGAGTACTGACTCTTCTATGTTCAAGCACTACCACATTGCGCAATAGATGCCCTAATATTTAGGTGCCTCTTGTTTGACTCATTTAAGCAGCACCACTCCATAAAACCTCAGACCCCCAGATACTATATTATCTAAGCAAACAGGATCACGTCTCTCTTGTGAAAAATTCTCTCTGATATTTTAATAATACTTGTTACCTTAATACAGGGGTTCTCAAACTTCATTGCACCACGACCTCCTTCTGACAACAAAAATTACTACATGACCCCAGAAGGGGGGACCGAAACCTGAGCCCCACCACCCCAGGCAGGCGGAAGGGGTGCCAAAGCCCAAGGTCTTCAGCCCCAGGCAGTGGGCCTGTAACACAGCCTGGCTGCCCAGGGTTGAATCCCTTAGGCTTTTGCCCCAGGAGATTGGGCTCAGGCTTCAGCTTTGACTCTAGTCCTAGCAACCCTATTAAAATGGGGTCATGACCACTTTGGGGTCCCAATCCCCACTTTGAGAACCACTACCTTAGTAGATAAGCACTATAACATTTAAGACTACTCTGTGTACATATTTGCTTTCACAGGCAGCACAAGTGAAATTAGCATTAAAGTGATTTACTACTTCTCTAAAACACTGCTTTTCATAGGCTAGGCCAGCCCTGCTCACATCATTTCCTTTACCATGCTTCCTCAGGATAGCAAGCACCTCTTCCCCTGCAATGTAGCCTTTATAAGGGAACAAACTGACCTAAGGGGCAGGAAAGAGCTGGCAGGCTAGGAGCAGTATTACTCTGTTAGTCAATTAGTTGCTCTATTTCCCCCTTATAGAAACTGTTAGTTTCCAGTGCTCCTGTGTTTTACTATGTGGGTGATTAATTCAGGCTAATTGCATGCAGGTGCGTGGTTCTTACTTTAAGAGCTAGGCATTAGGTGATGCTTGAGTCAGGCTATAATCTGAGAGAATTTAGTCTCCAGTCCTGAAAGCTACCTCACAAAGGTGGACCTGTATATGTTTGGTGTTTCCTTCAACATCAGTGGAGTTCTGAGTGGGCATGAGGGTCTGTCTGTACAGAACAGCTTGCAGGATCAAGGCCTCAGGCCTAAAATCTCAAACATGTTTAGGTGTCTAGCTTATGGGAGTTAGGTGCCTAGATACTTTTGAGGACCTGATCCTTAGTGTGTGAGATTTCTGGGGGCAGGCATGCTGATCTTTGTTTAACACGTTGGCCATGCTGTAAATATTTGTACTCATGATAAAGAATAACAACACATAAAGAAAGCCCAAGATTTCAACCGATAAATATCAAGATTCCATAGGAGAGCAGACGTTTGAGGACAGCCTGAAGAGAGTGGGTTAAAGTAGAGTGCCTAATATCTGGAATGGTTTTTTAGCACCAGGAGCAGCCATTATTTTAGATTTTCCTAACTATTACTTTGCAATTGCCTATTAACAAGCTACGTGTTTTAAAAATTTGCATCCTGGAGTCTAGTGATTTACATGTGATCCTCCACTATCTCTACTGTCAGGGTCTTTGTCCCACATTTGGGCTTTAGCAGGTTGAGATGTATGTGTTTAAAAATGCTGTCCTATGGTTGGACGTGATGGATAAGAAGCAGCTGGACTGGTTTATAATTTTTTCCTTGATACTGGATCATTTTGCATCCAAGCTGGAGACAAGTAACTGTCTGTAGATCTTTAGATAATCAAATATGATCATCCTCAAACATCTCCTCTTCAAAAGACTGCTAAGAAAAAATAATGCTTGCACTGGCAAATACCTAGACGTGCTTGAGGTGGCTGCAGGACACAGGATGGAGAATGAAGAAGCAAGAATGTTGCATTCAGCGTGGATGTGGGTGAAATACTGTACCCTGATAGAAATGGGTGAAGAATGAATTGCAAAGAGGGTGGACAAGAATGGAACATGTGGTGATACTGTGTTTCTCCTGAATATTCACACATACATTTAACAATGATATACAATATTGTATATGCATTCATGCATACCCAGTATGATGGTGTTGACTTTGGATCAGATGCTCATATATCCCTATTCGGATATATGGCTGGAATGTACAGCCATAAACCCAGATCCTGCGACACTTGCAAGCATGGTTAACTTTATTACTGTGAGTAATCTTATTGAAATCAATGGGGCTTCTCCGAGGGCAGTAAAGTTAAGTATATGCATAACTGTTTGCAGGATCAAGCCCCTATGTTTTCAACAGGCCTTGTTCTGGGATATTCTCCCACTCATGCATTAAGTCAGGATCTGCTGTGGCATTACTCTGGGATATTCTTCTGTGTTTTGGGATACACGCACCAGGATCTTATTAGCTACAATTATTAATTCATTATTACTATTATTGCAATTTCACCCAGATGGTTCAAAAATAATCTGAAACTTTTTGAAAACAAATATATATACAATTATAGCTCTTTAATATGAAATAAAAATAAATGCAAACATTAATTAAATTATTTCAGCTGTTGCATCAGGACTGAGTTTGTGCTTGCTTCTGCGTTATGGGATTTGCCCTATGGCCATTGCTCTGGGATTTTTTTTTCTGAGTAGCAGCCCTGTTAGTCTGTATCCGCAAAAAGAAAAGGAGGACTTGTGGCACCTTAGAGACTAACACATGTATTTGAGCATAAGCTTTCATGAGCTACACCTCACTTCATTGGATGCATGTAGTGGAAAATACAGTGGGGAGATTTTATATACACAGAGAACATGGAACAATGGGTGTTACCATACCCACTGTAACAAGAGTGATCAGCTAAGGTGAGACCTGATCACTCTTGTTACAGTCTGTATGGTAACACCCATTGTTTCCTGTTCTCTGTGTATATAAAGTCTCCCCTTGTGCTCAAATAAATGTGTTAGTCTCTAAGGTGCCACTAGTACTCCTCTTCTTTTTCCTTTTTCTGCCACTTTAAAATCGAAGTTTTATAAATATAGTTTTTAAAAAGCTATTTTTTCAAGTCAATGCCTGCGACCGCGGCAGGACTCGAACCTGCAATCTTCTGATCCGAAGTCAGACGCCTTATCCATTAGGCCACGCGGCCGCTCTGGATCAAACCGCTAACGACAGCCATAGGAAGCTGAGAATGCGGCCTGGTCGCTGTGGGTGATTCCATGCACGCCGAGGACGGGGGGAGAGACGGAAAGAGCGCCCCGCCGTGTGGGTTGGTCCATTCGGGCACCGCCCCCTGCTTGGCCCGATCGTCTGAGCTCGCTGGTAGCCTCGAGACTCGGCTCGCAACGCGCCCGGCGGCAACTGCCCCGCCGCTGCGGGCCGGGGCCAGCGGGTGAGGGGGCTGGGGGGAGCCACCCCCGCAGGCTGAGACTATGCGGGGTCCGGGGGAGGGTGGCTGAGGCCATAGGGAGCGAGGGGAACGTGGGGGGAGGCTGAGACCCATGGGGGGGGAGGGGAATGGGGGGGAAGCTGAGACCCCTGGGGGGGAGGGGAATGGGGGGGAAGCTGAGACCCATGGGGGGGAGGCTGAGACCCATGGGGGGGGAGGGGAATGGGGGGAAGCTGAGACCCATGGGGGGGAGGCTGAGACCCATGGGCGGGTGAGGGGAATGGGGGGGAAGCTGAGACCCATGGGCGGCTGAGGGGAATGGGGGGGAAGCTGAGACCCATGGGGAGGAGGCTGAGACCCATGGGGGGGGAGGGGAATGGGGGGGAAGCTGAGACCCATGGGGGGGAAGCTGAGACCCATGGGGGGAAGGGGAATGGGGGGGAGGCTGAGACCCATGGGGGGGAGGGGAATGGGGGGGAAGCTGAGACCCATGGGCGGCTGAGGGGAATGGGGGGGAAGCTGAGACCCATGGGGGGGTGAGACCGGGATGTGTGTGAGGGGAATGGAGGGGGATGAGACCCAGAGGGAGGGAGTGAGGGGGAGGCTGAGACCCATGGGGGAGGAGAGGGGAATGGGGGGGGATGAGACCCATAGGGAGGCTGGGGGAGGGATGAGGGAATAGCGGGAGGCTGGGGGGGTGAGGCTGAGACTATAGGGATTGCGGGGAGGGGAGACCTTGGGGGATGAAGGGAGTTCTCCTTTGCAGAAGGGGAGGCTGAGACATGTAAGGGCAGGTTTGAGGGGAAGCTGAACCCCGTTGTGGGTCTGGGAGAGGAGGTTGGCAGAGAGATCCTTGCAGGGTAGGGACGCTCTCATGGATGGTAGGGAAAAGCCAAAGGGGAGAGGAGCTTTGTGATGGGCCACATGGGGTTTCATTGACCTATGGTAGGGTGGAGTGAGCTCCTGGACTGGGATAAGCCAGGTAGTTGCAGTATCACCTTATAGCTTTGTCTACACTGGAGGGGTTTTTCTTAAACTGTCCTATGCTGGTTGTGCTCCAGTGATGCTCATGGTGGCTGCAAGTGCTCAGGTTCTTTGGGAGAGAGAGGAGAGGGGAGCCTCAAATTAATTATGCTAAATTTCAGTCCTTCTATTGGGCTTCTCTTTGCAGACCTGTCCCACCAAAAAGGGCAGACTCTTGCCCATTCTCCATGTTACTAAAGTTGTCTGAAGATGACACATTTGCTGTGGAGGAAGTCGATAGCACATCTGTTTCCATCACTGAGAGCCAGGCAGCGGAGATGTGCCTCAGGTTCTTCTGCCAGTCGCCCAGTGCAAGAGGAGGTTATGCAAGATTCTGGTACCAGTCAACGGCGAATGAACCCACTAAACATCCAGATGCTGTCCAAGTTTCTTCATGAGCAGATTTTCCGGGGTGCTCAGGTGCAGTACTCAGATGCTGATATCAAGAGGAGTGTGGAACATCTGCAGAAGCATGACCTGTGGGGCAAAGAGACAGCCACGCTCCCTGATGTGGAGCTGCAGCTGCCCCGTATGTATGGGAGCGATCTTGATGAGCACTTCCGAATTCTAGCGCAGAAGCAGAGCCTTCCTTACTTGGAAACTGCTAATCAGCTGCTCCACTGCGAGGTGCCACCCATGCCCTCACAGTGGGCTTGGGAAGTTGGTTGGACACAGTATGGACCCAATGGTGAGAGGAAGGCTGTAGACTTCCCTGAAGAACGAGCCTTGGTGTTTGATGTTGAAGTGTGCATGGCAGAAGGCCATTGCCCAACACTGGCAGTGGCTGTTTCTCCAAGTGCCTGGTAAGATGTGATAACTGTAATATACAAGAGAAGGCACAACGCTAACTGTTACTACAGTGGACATGGATGGAGGAGCAGCAGAGCTGAGCTTTTCCGTTGTGCTAAATACTTGGTTTGATAGGGAGTAAATGGTCCCATGGAGCTGTAGCCTATTGGACATAGGCCAGTTCTAAAGCCTATGTGAAATTCCAGTTCGACTTAGTTAGTGAATTCAGTACTGATTTCACAGCCTTGGTGCATGAACAGGTAAAACTTGGGCAGCAGCAGTGCAAACTTCCCTACGCTGCTTCCTGTCAGTGTAGCTCAGCCCTGCTTGAAAATCAAATTCGGGGGGGGAAAGAGGAATTTGGCTCCTCCTTCCTTAGTCCTTCTACTAAGACTAGCAGAGGGGAATCAGTCTTCACAATTTTAAGTAATCCAAAATATAACGTGGTTCCTTTCCAGGTATTCCTGGTGCAGTAAGCGGCTGCTAGAAGAACGCTATACCTGGTCCAGCCAACTGACTCTGGCTGACTTTATCCCACTAGAAACTGCTCTGAACTCAAGCTGTCTCACCAAACAGGACTGGATAGAGAGATTGGTGGTGGGTCACAATGTCGCCTTTGATCGAGCACACATTAAAGAGCAGTACTTGATCCAAGTAAGTACTTTCCTAATTTATGTCCATTTCATCCACCTGCTTTCTCCTTGGCTCTGTGCATGGCTTTGAGGAAAGCCACTTAGGACCTGATTTTCAAAATTTAGTGTATACAATAAATTAGTTAAATGTATAATTTATTTTACAAAGTTAATTTGCTAGGGCAGTTACTGCTAGTTACACATTTAACCAGCCACTTGCATGTACGCTCACCTGATCTGCATCTGCAGTTGTAATTGTACACAAATTACACATGCTTTTGTAAGTATAATTGCACTCACCTAATTTTGAAGGTCAGGTTTTGTGCCTTAGTTAACTGTAAGATAGGAATAACATCACTTCCACACCTCATGGGAGGGATTGTGAGCTTTGTTCCATTAAGGGTTGTGAATTGCTTTGAGATTCTCAACTGTAAAGTGCTACAGAGGCAGCAGTCTGCTTCTTGGTGCTTTTCAGTTTCCTTTCCCTGTGAGCCAAAGTATAGAGACATTTTGCTTAGCATCAGGAAAGTCATGAAGACCAGAGCTGGCAGATGACATGGACTTCAGTAGTCCAAGATATGCGACAAAAATAGCTTGTAAGTAGTGGAACAAAGCAAGACATTTTGGTAGCATCTTGATTTACTGCCATAGTACAGGCCTGGATTCTTTCATTCTGACCCCAGAAGCCTTCAGAACACAGAAAGAACAAGCACTCCCATTGCTGCCAGAGTTGTACATGGGCTTGGATCTCTGTGATTGATTTCAGGGCAAGCTGTCCAATCTGGGTGTCAGATTTTGTCAGTTCAGCACGAAGAAGAGCAAGATTTTGAGTCTTAAAGTCAAGTCCCGGTTGATTGCCTGTGTGCACAGAACACTAGCAGCTCAGTCACTGAACTGCCTCCCCACCATCCCCCAGCTCCATTCTTGAGAAGCCTGAGTCTGTGAATTGTGAAAAAGGCAGTGGCTCCTTGACTGCCTGTTCTCTAACCCAGCAGTTCTCAAACTGTGGGTCAGCCAGAGCTGAAGCCAAAGCCCGAGCCCAAGCGCCCAGGGCCAAAGCCCAAGCCCGAGCCTCACTGCCTAGGGCCCAAGCTGAAGCCCAAAGGCTTCAACCCTGTGTGGCAGGGCTCAGGTTACACCTGGGGCTGAAGCCCTTGGGCTTTGGTTTTGGCCCCCCCACCGAGGGCGGTGGGGCTCGGGCTTTGGTCCCCTCGTCCTCGGGTTGTGTAGTAATTTTTGTTGTCAGAAGTGGGTCACGGTGCAAAGAACTTTGAGAACTCCTAACCTGCTGTGCATTTTAGGGCTCCCGAATGCGTTTCCTGGACACCATGAGCATGCACATGGCCATCTCAGGGCTGACGGGATTTCAGCGCAGCCTCTGGATGGCTGCTAAGCACGGCAAGAGGAAGGGATTGCAGCAGGTCAAGCAGCACATGAAGAAAACGCGCAGCAAAACTGAAGGGCCTGCAGTGAGTAGGAAAATCACTGAGGAAATTTGTGCATCGCTAACTAGTGCTATAGAGCCTAACTGCTTGTTTTCCTTCATTTTGTTTCCTTAGCATTTAAAAGCCTCCCCCTTCCTTCGCCTCCCCAAAGGAATGGTTTAATGGACGGCTCCATTGCATTGTCTGAAGGAGAAGAGTCTGTAATAAATGTTTCATATTGTGCTGTTACTGGCCATCTCTAAACTCCAGCTGAGGTCTAAAAACTGAGCTAGGCTCTTTATGACGTGATGACATAAGAGATAGAAAGGGACTGCAGTCAGAACTCTGCTGGTGACCTAGTGCGTAAGGCACAGGGGAGCCATCTTGCACTCCTGTAGCTTCAAAGGAGCTACCGGTCTACCAGGAGTAGGAAGTGGTCAGTGACAATAAGGCCAGTAGCTCTGACTTGCAAACACAGGAGGAGTAAGTCTGTGGAACAAGAGAGGGCCTTTTACCTTGACAAAAAACAGTCTTGCCCCACTCATATCTGTTCAGAATACTGCTGCAAAGATTATTGTCCTCGCCTGTCACTGTGACAATATTATCCCTCCATTGGTTCCCCCTTCTCTAGTGTATCAAACATTTCACTTTCAAGGCCCTTCACAACTTATCCCTAACCTACCTATCTTCTCTCATTCATTATCGAGATATCAACTCCTGCCTCCAGTGCCCACTTGCTAAATTTTCAAACAAGCACCTTTGTGTCTTCTCCCATGCTACCCCTTATTGCTCAGAAGGAGCTACCTGTAAACATCTGCAAATCTACCTCATTATCCTCCTTCCAAAACTCTCCTTTGCCATAATGCCTACAAAAACCTTAAATTATACGGAGACTATCTGTTGTTCTGAGTTTGCACAGTTTCTAGCACTGTGAGATCCTGGTACATGACTAGGGTTCCAAGATGCTATACAAATATATAAATAATAATTTGTATATAGTCTGTTTTCTTATCATAACTGTACTTTAGATATTAGTTTAAAAATAGCACAACAAACTGCCTCTGCATGTCAGCTTCCAGTTCTCTTCCTGACCTGAGCTGGCCTGCTGGCTTGTCTCTTTACAGATTGGCTCGTGGGACTGGGTGAATATCAGCAGTATTAACAACCTTGCAGACGTGCATGACCTGTACGTTGGGGGTGAGCCGCTGGAGAAAGAGGCCCGTGAGCTGTTTGTCAAGGGGAGTATGAGTGATATCAGACACAACTTCCAGGTAAGGGTGAGCAGCTTCTGGGAGAGGCCGGGGAGGAGGAGCCAGGCCAGGGGGCTTTCTTTAATTATAAAAACAAAACTCTCTGCAGGAATAACATTTTCTAGCAGCATGTTTTCCATTTCCTTGTAGTGGCTTTTAGATACATACAAAGCATCCCCAGCTACGGGAAGGAAAGATGGAGCACTTTCTGCTACCGTTAGTAGTCTCCATGGGCAGCATCTCTATACTAATGATCAGGGCACTTACAATTGGGTCCTTTTTCTTGCAAAGTTGGTGCACGTCTCTGTCTCCCAGCACATTGCCAATATAGCCATTGATTGACTAAGATTTGCATGCCTCTGACCCAGACTTCTGAGATTTCTTTCCCAGGGAGAGACCCGAGGGGAAGTTTGTGAGGAAGGGGTAGAAAACGGTGTTGTGGAGGTATTTAGAATAACTGGCTGACAGTCACAATGACACTAGGTTATTGTGCCCCTTGGCTCGACCAGTTCATTGCACTGTGCTCTATACACACAGTCTAATCTTCCTACTTTTTGCCTGTTTCTTCCCCAAAGGAACTGATGAAGTACTGTGCTCTTGATGTCCAAGCCACTCATGAAGTGTTCCAGAAGCAGCTGCCACTCTTCATGGAGAGGTGAGAAGGAGTTTGACCTCAGCCAACACAAAAATTAACTGTTGCACGGAGCCATGAAAAACTGGCCACAGATACAGGGAATTTGGCACAGTTGGTGCAGTCTTATGCAGTCATGCTGAGGACCTGAGTTTGATCCTCTTGGAGATGTGGGGTAAACTCATTTCCAGCTTGGCATTCAGCATCCAAATTCTTTATGTTGTGGAAGGTTACAATGGCAGATGGTTGCCAAAACTTTGGGGATCCACAGAGCCCCATTGCATGGGAACCCTGATGCCTCTCTCCTGGCTAGAAGGAATAAGCATCATAATTTCACATTCAGCTAAGGTGGGCAGCTCTTAATGAGAGAGTTCCTGTAATGAAGCTCTCATGGATGGGACTGAGGGATCTTGTTGAAGTGGACTTTCTTCTGCCTGCCCTACATACAGATTCATATTGGGGCCTTCAGTAATTGCTGGTGTAGGAGGGCAAAAGCCATAGACAGTTCTGGGCAGTAGCGTGAGGTTGGGAAACTCCTAAGTGGAAATGGAGCTGAAGTTACAGATTTTATATCTTTAATTGTAGAATAGCCTAGTGCTTACAGGCCAAATGCCTTCTGGGTTGTGCTTAATATCATATGTATTTGTGCTGTAGATGCCCCCATCCTGTGACCTTTGCAGGGATGCTGGAGATGGGTGTTTCTTACCTGCCTGTCAATCAGAACTGGGAGAGGTACGTGGTTGAGACTCAGGACACCTATGAGGAGCTGCAGAAAGAGATGAAGAAATCCCTGATGAACCTGGCAAACGATGCCTGTCAGCTGCTTTATGAAGAGAGGTACCAGTGGGTGATGAGCATCATTGCAGGGGGAAATGCAAAGGAGGAAAGGGCTTAGATCCTGGCACTTAGTGCAGGAAGAGAAAGCATTTTTCATTTAAAAACAGCAAAGGAATTTACTTAGCACTGATATGACAGAGTGTTTGGATAGCTAAGGAGATTGTTGATGAGACCTGGAGCCACTCGTCTTTAGATCGCCAAATCTGTCCCCATATTCATAAGGGCTGACCCTCAATCCAATCCCTAGTAGACAAGTGTTCACAGCTCAGAAAGTATCTTTATAATTGGCACCAGCTGGTTAGCAGCCTCTGTAGAGGCTGAAGATTCAATGGAGACTGAATTCCAGACTGCTCAATCTGGGCGAGGCATGTTGGCAAAGGGTAGTATGCGGGAAGCTGGCATTGCTGCGGTCCACTGCTTTTATTCTGTTCATAACTCTCAAGTTAATACTTGTTAGGGAAAACAGCCAAAAATTAGGTCTTTGTGTATCCCTCCTCGTCCCTGGTAAAGTAAACTGGAACCAAGTGTCAGAATTCAGGACATCGGCAGAGTCTAGATCAGACAGAATGTAGAAACGCAAAGCCAAAACAAGCTACATGTAATGTTGTTCTGCCATGCAGGTATAAGGATGACCCCTGGCTATGGGACCTGGAGTGGGACCTACAGGAATTTAAGCAGAAGAAGAAGAAAACAGTAAAGAAGAAAAATGAAGATGTAAACAGCGAGCCAGCCAAAGTGGTGGCAAAACCGTCTGCCCTAGAGTGGCAGGAAGGTAGTGCTCTTGGTGCGTGCGCGTGGTGGAGAGGTGAGGGTGGAAAATAGGTTTAATACCAACTATCTCTAAGTTCTAGTGAGGTTGTAGCACAGAGTCTAAGCAGTGGCAAATCTGAACCAATGGGAAAGTCCAGCTGTCAAGTAGAGGTGTAGTCAGTGTAACTTTCTAGAAAAGGAGGAACAGAAACAACTGAGCAAACATTGAATCATGTATAAGAGCAGGCATGTCAGAAAGGGCATTGTTTCTCATCATGCTGCATTCCCAAGTGGGTGCAGAGAGAACATCTCTTACTGAGGTTACATTTATTACAAAATCAGATCCTGGTCCCCCCAGTGAAGAGGAAGAGCTGAGAGTCCCTGAGAGCTGGGCCTTCCTGGAGCGTCTGAAGGAGACTATCTGTTTGCTACCAAAGAGAACCCAGCACCTGCCAGGCCACCCGGGGTGAGTCATTCAAAGGAGATTTGCATAACTCACCACCTAATGGTGACTTTGGTTTGTAGGTGGAAACATATCCAGCTGCTATTACGAATCTATGTGTTATCTGAGCTCCTCTTCCTGCCCATGGGGCCAGGATATTCCAGCTGTCTAGTCCCTTTCTAAATGCCTTTGTCGATGAGCATTAAATATCTAACAGGTGGTAGAAGGGTAGATGAAGTGGAGAGCCAGGAAACTGAGTGGATGAAGTATGGACCTTTTGCTTCAGAGGCCAGGGTTACACTCTGGCTGTTGTGAGATTAATGGGTCCCAGTTTAGCTCTCAGTAGACAGGAGATCATCTCTGGAAGCCACCACTAAGAATTGGGCACATTTAAGTATTCTGCTCAAAGTGGCCTGTGCTGTGCCAATGTGGAAATTTAAATTGCCTCCCACTTCTAGAGAAGATGGACCCTCCTGCATGTTGGAAGCATTGCAGCTACCCCACGGCCCTGCTATCTGATGTTGAAGGTATACTCAACATATACGTTGTTTTATGCCCAAAGAAAATCTGAAACTGCCTCTCAAGGCTGGCAGTTCTTGAGAATGGGTTCCTGAGCTGAAGCATGTGCTCTTCCCAGAAGAGGAAGAGAAATCCCCATACTCCCAAGATTTCTCGTACTCCACTGCAATCCTTTGTCCCAAAGAGACAGAACAAATATTCAGGCTTCTCCAGACAGATGGCAAAATCATTTCTCTGTCCCTTAGACATGCAGCACTTGGAAAGTGTGTGCTTGAACATGTAGGTAGGAGGCAACCACTTAATGTTTCCTTTTGATGGGAGAGTTCCACTCAGATGGTCTTGCATTTGTTGATGATCCCACTGATCATTCACTGGATGTTAGATCAACTAAGTGAGCCCGACAGATGTGCTGTCCTCATAGTTGGGAAAACCCTGTCCTAGGCTGAAATAGGATGGACCACCTCGAAACATTAATAGTGAAGGGAATTTCTCATGTTGCCTTGTTAACCAGGAAGTAGATGGGGAGGAAACTTTGAACTGCTCTTGAAGCTTTTCTCCCCAACCTAATTGTTACTGTCTTGGGTCTCTAGATGGTACCGTAAACTCTGCCCACGCCTGAATGATCCAGATTGGGTGCCAGGTCCCAGTCTCGTGAGCCTTCAGATGAGAGTGACACCAAAGCTAATGAGACTAACCTGGGATGGTTTCCCAGTGCATTACTCTGAGAAGCATGGCTGGGGCTACTTGGTGCCAGGGAGGAAGGACAATTTGCCAAAGGATCTCTCAGAGATAGAAGAGCCATCCTGTCCACACAGGTAGGAGAGTGAGAGAGATGGGATGGGCTATCTAAGGAGATGTTAGCAGTAAAGCTACTGTATTCACCAAGCTGAAAGAGAGTCCCATGTTGCTAAGACTTCTGATCTTTAGTGGTTATTTGCTGAACAGTTTTGGGGAGAGAGGTTCTGGGAAGAAGGTCAGCAAATTAATTCAGAGCTCCAAAGTCTCAAACTGCTTGTCAATCAAACAGGGCAGTAACCTGAGGGCATTAAAGATGAATCTATTCCTCCCTGAACAGAAACCTGTGCTTTTCTCCCTTCCTATTAGAGAAAAAACCTCTCTGGCTAAGCAATGTTTGGCTGGGAATCTTGGCCTCTCCTTCTGAAGGATGCTGGGGAGTACTTATTTTCATCATCTTATCTGAACAGATGTCCTTGTAGAGCCTGGTAACTCTCTGTCCTAGGGTGCTGCTTGTGGTGGTAATAAATTCTACTTCAGATGCTCGATATGAAACCTGTCTCCACTCCCAAAGACGCAGGTTCCTGAGTACCACTCATCTCTCATTTGCCTTCTCCCTCTAGGGTTATGGAGCATCTGTATAAGGAGTATTGTAAGGAGAGAGGGAATGAGCAGCCTGGCTCACTGAACACCTGCCTTGAAGAGGAGCTCATGTTAACAGACAACAGCACTATCTGGCAACAGGTAAAACTGGGTTTGCTGGAACTGAGGGACGAAGGGAGTAGTGGCTCAGAAAACTTGTCCAAGGCACCTGTTCCCCTTGGAAAAGCGTGACTGACAAAAAGTCCACTTGCTTGAGTGAGAAGAGAGGGGCCCGACTGCTTTTGGCTCCTGCCTGGCAAATGAACCAACTATCCCCCGGGGTTCCTCGATCATTTTCCCTGTGGCTGGCTTTCTTGATTAGGCTTGACTGATTCATACGGGAGTTGCTTTCCTTGATCATTTCCCTGAAAGGAATCTTTATTTTTGGTATTTTTTAATGTTCTGTTCATATATTAGAAAAAATAAGTTCAGTTCAACTCCACTGAACCAACATCTGACCTCTTCACTCTCATAGTCCCTCTGGTTTTCAGCTACTAAAAGTCTGGCTAGGTGGCTACCCTACTCAGAGATTTGTTAATGCCACATCTTAGCAGTCTGTGACTTGGAGCAACTGAGAAGTCATTTCAGAGAGGGTTGAGGGAAAGAAGGGAGGGTCTGAAGTAGTGAGAAGCAAGAGAATTTCTTGTAGCCTGGAACAGAGAATCCCATTTTGGAGTCCAGAGGCCCTCTTCTCACAGACATTCACTAAGCCCCTATCCTGTTCTGCACAGCTGCTTTCTTGCTGGTTCTACACTTTTGTGCTTGTATCCAATTAAAGTGATGTAAGAAAGGGGACTGGTTGGCTTGGATGGGAATGGGGTGGAGCGCCTCTTTCATCCATGCTGCTGATTCAAATCCATCACAGTCATAAGTGACTGAGTTATTGTCCTCTGATGGCTCTTCAGCAGCCTGTGTGAAAAGAACTGGCCTCCTTGCTGAGAGTTTCGGCAGAGAGGCCAGAGACTAATAGCTATGGAGCCTGAATTCCCCATTTGCCCCAGGGTGGTCTCTCCAGGTCATTACTGCATATTATTGCCCTGCTGCTTCCTAGTCTGTACCTGTTTCAAAGATAAACAAGATGCCTAAAGTCTTCTTGGATATCAAGCAGACACCTTTCGCCAACACACAACTCACTTTAAAAATGAGGAAGCTGGAGAGCTGTGGGCCCAACAATGTGCTGGAGAACAGCAGCCTCGTACTATAAGAGGTTCCTGGAAGAGCTGTCCAGGCAGCCCCTGATCTAACTGGGAAGCCAAAGAACATACTAAGAAGCTCTCTGATCCTTCTGTCCCCTTTGTTTCCAGGTGGAGGAGCTGAGCCGGTTGGAGATGGATACTGATCTGGAAGCTGAAACAGGCAGAACAGCTAAAGGGCCCAGACAGGTAAGTGGAATGTCCTACTGAGAGTATGTCAGCTAACTGGGATTCAGTGCACAGGTGCTGCTCCAAGCAGAACAAGAGGGCCCAAGCTCCTGCATGGCTGACGAGGAGCAGTTCCCTCCATAGCAAGGTCCCGTTAGGATGCTGCTCTCAGGAGTCCAATGGATGTCTCCATTGTAGTGTGGGAGGAGTCAGGCTTTCATTTCCTGGTGCTTGTGTAGTTGAGTTGGCACTACCATTAACTAGGTGCTTCCCCCACCGCTGAGGCTTTGTCTTCTTTTGGCTCTAAGTTTAGCAAGTGTCTCATGCTGGATGGTTTCAGGGAGAAACTGCTTACCTGGAGCTGGAGTGTGCGGAGAGCCAGCCTATATTTCACCATGGCAATGGCCCTTACAATGATATCAACATCCCTGGCTGCTGGTTCTTCAGGCTGCCTCATAAGGTGAGTGGAGTCCATAGGATGCTTCTTGTTTGTTGCTGAGCCCTCCGTGGAGTGCAGGGTATGGCATTTGAGACCCATGGCTGACTCCAAAGGGGGAGCGAGTGACATATCTGGAGACCATTCCCCCTGCACTGACCCAACTATGCTCTTGCTGTCCTCATGCACATCAAGTACATATTTTGGGTCTCAGATGAGACTGTACTCAGCCTCCCTAAAGCCCTTTACTGGCCTAACTGGACCAAGTCCCAGCTCCTCACTTTCTCCTTCACGGCTTTGCACAGTCTCTTCTTCTTCATCCTCTCTGCTCTCATTTCATCTCCCCTCCTCCCTCTATGGCTCCTCACTCTCCCTCCTCCCACTCAGGATTGTGTACCTTCAGCTGGATTACCTCCCAGTTCCTGTCTGCTGAATGCACTTGCGCTCCTTCTTCAGCCTCCACTCCTTTGATGTAGCCACCTGCCCTGGTCAGCAGCTCATGGCAGGGCTGGTGTTAAGGACGTGCTTGTAAAGCTGTGGAATGGGGCAGGGAAGTGACCAGGGCTTCATTTCTAGTTAATAATAATAACCGCTCAATGCACAGAGCCAAGCCAACTTCCTTTCTTTTGCTGTTAAAGGATGGGAATGACAACAACGTTGGAAGCCCTTTTGCCAAGGATTTTTTGCCCAAGATGGAGGATGGCACCCTACGGGCTGGCATTGGGGGCGCTGACGGGACGAGGGCCCTTGAAATTAACAAAATGATCTCGTTCTGGAGGAACGCTCACAAGCGAATCAGGTGAGATAGTCAGACACTAATTCCTCTCCTCCCCCCAATTAAACTGCGAAGTCCCCACCCGTGGGGGATCTGCTGCTGAGTGACCAATGATAACGGGATTTGCACAGGAACTGTGGTGTAGTGCACCTCTGTATGCTGAGGCACTGAGGAGCATTAGAGCTGATAAGGGAAGGAGCCCTGAAGGCCTCCAAAGAGGCTGATCTGTGGCACAAACTTTGCATGCCTGAGAAAAAAAGGGATTAGGCAAAGAGCCCAAATGAAACTCTAATGGGTGAATGCAGGAAGGGAGCTCAAACAATGAGCAAGCAGACTGGGTCAAGAATCCTAGCGCTGTGGATCTGGGGTTGGAGGGGCAAGTGTCTTCAACTCCCAAGGAATGCAATGGCAATTCAACAGGTGCTCCTATGGGTAAGGGTCAGGGGAATGTCAAGGCCCAGCTAGATCTAATATGGACAAACTCTCCACTAGGATTCCTAGGGACTGGGTTGGGGGGATTAGACATTAGTGCTGCAGAAGGACTGTAGATCTGTAATAGTCTGAGAGTACATGTGCCCCTGCTGTTAGCACGTCCAGGAGTCAGGCAGGTAAATGCACACATTGGGGGTCTGGTAGATTTGCTACTAACTCCTCGTAACAGAGTACGGTAACTTCAAAATTGTAACATGCCCCTTGACCACTGCTGTTTTTTTGGACAGGGAGCTCCTCCCATGTTAAATATCATTGTCTGTTTCCTGACAGCTTGCTGTGTGGGGTTGTATCCGCCTGACCACTTTACAGGGGGCTAATCTGAACTGTGGTACTGGAGATGCAGGATCTGAGTGAGGAAAGCAGGTCCGAGGGATGAAGCCCCATCTCTTATCACAGCCTCAGTGTCCCATCCTGTGAATGAATGATTTTGCCCCTGGGTCTGGATTAAGCTGAAGTTTTCATCCCTCAGTTTAAAGCATTATTTCCATGTAGCATTCAGTTAGAGGTGGGAAAATGGCAAATGTCTGGTTGGCTCCTGATCACTCTGCCCATTGGTGGCACCTTTTTTGCTCTTCCATAGTGAGCAGCGGCCATTGTTAATGGGAATGGGTACTAACTGGGCTGTCGGAGCGTGGGCAGTGCCAGAATGTGCTGCTTCAACCCAAGCAAGGGGACAGATCTCCCACAAACTAATCTTTTGGCAGTCAAAAGTACCCAAAACATGCTTAACTGATCATTAAAACTGCCTTGCCCTCGGCACATGCTGGCATTGCAGGGGCTAGAAGCACCGTGGAGACAGTATGCTCAGCTCTAGTGTGTGGGCCTTGAGCAGCTGAAGGAAAAAACCTGAGAAAAGGGGATGCAAAGTTGGGGGTGGGGGAGAGAGACTGGGTTCCCCAAATAGAATCGAAGATCCAGGGTGAGATCTTCCCTTCAAGAGTTTACCTGCCTCAGCTGCTGCTGTTCAAGGCCTTTCTCTTCACAGTCTGTCTCACTGGGGCCCTTGCCTCGTGTTCTTGTTTCGACAGCTCCCAGATGGTCGTGTGGCTGAAGAAAGGGGAGCTGCCTCGATCAGTAACTAGGTATGTGAGGAAATGCCATACAGGTCAGTGGCCCCTGTTCAGTTAAATCTGACCTTTGACTACTGGACCTTTCTTTCTCTGAGACTATGGGAACCTGAATCCTTAAGGGGGTCAGAATTGGGGCCGTACAAGGGGAATAGTCTCTTTCCTAATTCCCCTACTTCCTCCCATCAGTCTCAACTCTCCGGCCTGTGTTGACCATGGAACTAGCTCAGCAATCAGACTCCAAGATGGGATTATAAAAGAACTTTAGAAATGCAGTCCCATGTGATGGATCTTTCTTGGCTACAGCCACTGGGAAGTCCCTTTCAGTTACTGAGTTCAATGTGGGAAAAGCCAGAGCCAGACCTTCTTCATTCCTACTGCTCTCCAGTGGGCAGGCAGTGACACTCCACTTCTATTCCAGACATCCGGACTATGATGAGGAGAGTAATTATGGAGCCATCCTACCACAGGTGATAACAGCAGGGACCATCACTCGTCGGGCTGTGGAACCCACCTGGCTGACTGCCAGCAATGCCCGGGTACAGAACTGTCTCTTTTAGTGTTCTGGAGAGGGATTATTTGTGGAGCACAGTAGTGTGGGATTTCTCCTGCCATACAGGGCAGGATATCTCAAGCTAGTGACAACTGTCCTGGATTAGAAATCAGATTTGGGAGAGCGGGGGTATGTCTTGGGTTGGATGTGAACTTTGTAGATCTCAGAGGCTGATTCTATAATCCTTTGCCCTCTTGCCTCACTGAGTTGGCCTAGTAACCTAGGGCTGACGAGATCCAGAAGCTCAAGGGCTGAGAGCAAGACCTCAATGAAAAGGGAGTTAGAATCAGTGGAGACCTTCTAGACTCCCATCTGGGATGCAGAGGCCTTTACAAAGGAATGGGGGTAAGAGTGGAGCAGGGCAGTAGCTGGTCTCCTTGCCTGGATTTCCCTTGTCAGGAGTGTCTCTGCCTGGCATTTCTGCACTGGAAGAGCTGTGTGCTGTTAACACCACATGATATGATCTTCCAGGAAAGCAGGATGCAGAGGCCGAACAGCCACTGGAGAAAAGTTGTGTTTAGCTTGGCAATGGTATGGGGAAGGGAGGTGTAGGAGGACATGCTCAAAGTGGCATCAATCTATGTCTGCAGGCTGACCGGGTAGGCAGCGAGCTTAAAGCCATGGTCCAGGTCCCTCCGGGCTACTACCTCGTTGGAGCAGATGTGGATTCCCAGGAGCTCTGGATAGCTGCTGTCCTTGGGGAGGCTCATTTTGCTGGCATGCATGGTGAGAGGTTCAGCTGGAGCAGCACTGCCCTGCAATCATGTGACATGGACTGCAATTAGGATGCTGGGCCAGGATGTAACATTGCCATGGTGATGCTGTGCGGTCTGACTCGGACCCGTTTCCAGTCTGCATTAACCTCCTCTCTCCTGCACCCCAGGCTGTACTGCATTTGGCTGGATGACTCTGCAGGGGAAGAAGAGCAACGCCACAGACCTGCACAGCAAGACGGCTTCTACAGTGGGGATCAGCCGGGAGCATGCCAAAGTCTTCAACTACGGGCGTATCTATGGGGCAGGCCAGCCCTTCGCAGAGCGCCTGCTTATGCAGTTTAACCACCGGCTGACACAGCAGCAGGCAGCTGAGAAAGCTCGGCAGATGTATGCAGTCACCAAGGGGATCCGGCGGTGAGTGCTGCCTTGTGGTTTAACTTAGCAAAGCTTTGACGTAGAAAACTGTGGGGAGTGTGATCTGTCTCTGGCATTGTTGTGTCCACTGTTGAAGGAGCTGGCCAGAAACTTGCTGCACTGTTAACTCAGTCTGTCTCCAGCTGGGTCATTCCTCCTGGGATTTGGACCAGAAGGGTCCTTTGTTAGGTTGGCTGCCCCTATGGAGCTGCCTGAGATGAAACTGTGTCTGTCACTGACATAGACAAATCCCTCGTAATGAGGTGAAGGTAGAGCACATTGCAGGCTGCTGGGCTCTCTTACAGTCCTGGCCTAAGTGTCCTGAATCTGGAGCTCATGCTTCTTGCCAATCTAGAGTTAATTAATTTGAAGTCTCTGAGCTGGCTTGCTCAGTTCTATAACCATGAATCTTGTTCCTGAAACTCCAGGACATCTAAGCTGCAGTTTATCCCTACTGGTTCCTGTTTTCTAGGTATCACCTTTCTGAGGAAGGGGAGTGGCTAGTGAGAGAGCTGGGCTTACCAGTGGAGAGGGCAGAGGACGGTTCTGTGTCTTGGCAGGACGTGCGAAGGATACGGCGAGAAACCGCGAAGAGGTGAGGGAGCCAAGCTTGAGAAGAGCCTCCGTTTGTGTGAAAAGGGAGTGGGGGTGGGAAATGGGGGTGGGATGCGCAAGCCCTCCGATGCACACGCTGTGCCAGTAACAAGGGGAAAGGAGAGCTGGTACACACAGGAGTCTTATGTCCAGAAAGAGGATGCTGGTGAAAGAGGCAAGTCAACAGCAAAGGCGGGAAACCATTTTCATCAGTAATGTCTAGAGAATCAGGCAAGTCAATAGCTCTCTCAAATGAAATTGGAGGCCAAGGGCAATTTTAGCTTTTGTGAAAGGAAAGAGACAGCCATGAAATAGTCAGGCTTTGGTCAGATTTCCCAACCAGCCTCTGCCAATGCACTTTAAACCTAATCTGCAACATTCCCTGCTATTGCAATCCTGGTCTTTCCTCCTCCTGTCTGTCCCCACAACTCAGCAATGCACCTCAGTCCTGACCTGCAGCATCCCTGCTTTTCCAGCTCAGAACCTCTATGTAGCTCTGCTGACATGCTTCTTCCGCAGAATCTCCTGCTCCTTTAGTTAGGGGCTTCCCTTCCTGCCAGTCTGCTGATGTGTCATAACCCTAAGTCAGCAGAAGTGAAAAGCTAGTGCAGCTGAGCCCCTTATTATCCATAGTGAAACTCATAACCGCTCTGACCCCAGTGCCTCTGCAGAGACTGTTCTGTGACAGGTTTCTGGGGAAAGATGTAGTGACACTTCTATTCCCCACACCGCAGGTCGCACAGGGGAAAGTGGGATGTGGTATGCCAGCGTGTGTGGGCTGGAGGGACTGAGTCAGAAATGTTCAACAAGCTGGAAAGCATTGCTATGTCTGCCTCACCGAGAACCCCTGTGCTGGGCTGCTGCATCAGCAGAGCCCTGGAGCCACCTGCGGTCAAGGGCGAGGTAAGAGCAAACCCTAACCTGACTCACAGCTCTGACTTGGCCCTGCAGAACTTCTTGCTTTTGGTGATTGTCAGTTTGAATGAGATGGCCTTGGCACTCCCAGCTAGCGGCACTCCATGTTGCCATGCTGGGAACTGGAGTCCAGACAGGCTAACTTTGTGGGAGTTAAGTGACTGCATCCTGCTCTATTCTGTTCAAAGTACGAGTGGCCCTGGGACTGCTGGCTGGTTACCAATACTGCCCTGGATTGGGAACAGTTTGGATCATCCTGTGGAACCACAGGTTTATTGGTGCTCAACCTGTATATGTTTTGGCGCTGCTGTAGTTCTCAGTAGCGTTGCCCTGCACAGTGATGCACAGCAGCTTTGCTTGAAGCTTGTGCTACAGCAAAGAAAACATTTAACTTTTAGGATAACACTCTCCCCCGGTACTCAGCATATGCTCTTGAATCAATTGTCAGAAGCTGAGTTACAGACTGAATCAAAGCTAGGTTCTTACAGTGCCTGTCATACCCCAGCTGTCTCTGCAGCTATGGGGTAGACAAGGGGGTCTAACCTGCCTTCACCCTTGCACCATTGACGTCAAGGAAGTCACACAGTGTGTGGGCAGAATTGGGCCCTAGTAATTTAGGGCCTCTGTAGTCAAATGCAACAGCAGCAGTTCAGAGTCTGCAACATTGCAGCCACTTCCCTTGTGGGAAGGAATATGGTCAAGACAATGGGATTAGCCCCAGTGCTTTCTAGAAACGGCCACAGGCATTTTCATTTCCCCCCAGAACAGCCTGTAATGGGGTAGGTTTAAGTCTCATATGAAGGATGGCATCTTCAAAAGTGCAACGTGCACCTAGTACTGCTCTGCAGTGTCAGTACTGGGGATGAGTCCCAGTCCTGGTGAAACAACTAAACCCCATGGTCTTGTGAGTGGGAGTAGTGCCTGCTGAACCCATTGACACCATAGAGGCCTGTGAGAATGTATCTTATCCTCAGGAATAAGAGAACATAACAGGAGTTCAGCATACTCACCAGCAAGTAGACAGCTGCAGTAACTAGTTGTAAATGGCTCCTTCAGGGGTGAGGCTGCTTGCTTCTGCTAGATTTAAAGGGTCAACACCCCCCGAAAAGCATGCTGGGAACATGCTCCTATAAAAGGGCAATTTGTATAGTGAGGGTTGGTTAGCATCTAGGAAATAACAAAAGTTGTTGCAGTTGTATCCTATCATTCTATTACAGTGCCCTTCTGTAATTATGTTCAACTGGTACATAGATGTCTTGCACAGGTTCTGCCAGCAAAGTTCTGTTTCTCTCCAGTGGATGTGCTTGGGGTTTTGGGTTTGTTTTTTTTAATGGGATTTTGTATAGTCAAACACTGCCCCAACAACACAACCCTTTCAGGCTTGTTATCACCAACTCTTCCTATCGTGTGACCCAAGGGAATGTGCCTGCTTTAGGAATCTGTTCTGGAACTCTTCTAGCTTCTGGTTTGTGTTTCTTCCAGTTTGTAACCAGCAGAGTGAATTGGGTGGTGCAGAGCTCAGCTGTAGATTACTTGCACCTAATGCTAGTATCCATGAAATGGCTCTTTGAAGAATTCAACATCGATGGGCGCTTTTGCATCAGCATTCATGATGAGGTGCGCTACCTGGTCCAGGGTGAAGATCGCTACCGGGCAGCCCTAGCCCTGCAGATCACCAACCTCCTAACACGGTAAAATCTCTTTTAAAAACAAACAAACAAAAAAAACCCCAGCATCATTCTAACCATGCTGCTTCATAGGGGCAAAACTGCAGGGCATGTGCTTCCTGATGGGACAGAATAGGCGGAAAGTGTTGGTATGGTAGGAAAGTTAAGAAACAGTCCATCACTTAAATGATGTTTTGTCCTTAGTGAATGTGGAGTTGGCCAAAAGAGTCAAGTTAGCAGCACCAGAGACCGAGTTCCTTTTCATTCACCACCCAGGCTAACACAGGCAATTACAGATCAAGCTTCCCTCTTCTTGTGGGCCTCACTCCTGATCTAAACACAGATCTATAAAGCGAGAGGGGCAATCAGGCTTTGTAGCAGTCAGTCCTTAACCACTCTGCTAACAGAGGCAAATTGGGGTACTAGGATTTTGATGTGAATACCCCCACACACACACACGCACCAATTTCACACAGCCCAACAGCCCTTGGGTGGGAATTGAACTAGAACCTAATGGCTTTTAAAGTTCTAAATCTTGAAGGCTTGTGTGTGTCAAAAATCTTCCCTTATATAACTGAATGCAGAGCAGTTCAGCTTCATGGCTCTCCTAGCAGGAGCAAGAATGTATGTCAGTACCTGCAACACTGCTGTGCCAGAAAATGCTCCTATGCTGCTCCTAGCACACGTGCACGTTAAAGCCCTGTACTGCCACAGCAGAAGTGACTCCTTCCTGGCGCCTGGGTCCTGCTACTAGTAGCTTTCCATTGTGTGGCTACACTGGTCACAGCAGTGAGGCAGCTCTAGTGATTCAAAGCCATGTGGCTTTTAATCTGTAGTTTAAAAATTAGTTTTGAGGTAATAACTTTACACGAGTCCCCTTATCAGCACATCCCAGCACTGTTACAGTGAAGTAGACTAAAGCAGAGCTGCTTGCTCTTGCATCTAGTTAAGTATGCCAGTAAACACAGCATCTCTGTGCTCATGCCTTGGCACCCATGGTTTTGCACCATCCATTGGTGGCAGTGGGCTTCACGTTGGGAAAATCTCTCTCACATAATCCTCCCACGGAGCGAGAGAGTGTAACTGGAGTTAAGTGTCTGGGTTCTTCCTTTCTTAGAAGGGAAACTGAACATGCCTTGGCTCTCTTCCTCCCACCTCCTCTTCAGCAATACCAAAATCCTGTTACTGAGTAGTTATAAAGCACTTTACATCTTCAAAGTGCTGTGCAAATAGGATGTAAAATCTTTAACAACCCACTAACATTCTTTGAAGCTGCTATTGCTGCAGGCAGGACTAGGCTTGATTAAAGCAGAAGTTCTCCCCCTTCTGTTAGAGGGTACCAAGCTTGTTGCTAACTGTGAAATGAGGGTCCTTGCTACCTTTTAAAGCCTGATAGAACCAGCTCTACAGCCACTGGGAGCATCAGCACTGAAGAAAAGCTCTTGGAAAACCAGCTGTAACACCCAGCAATTGCCTTGTGGTGGTTGCTAGTAGAATGAGCCTGCCTTGATGAGTCTCCCACCTGCCAGGGCAATCTGAGGATAAAGGGTCCTGGCCCCTGTGTCTGAGTAAAGATCTTTCCCATGATCTGAAAGTGGTGGTGGTTATAGTGAAGAGCTGTGACAAAGCACTAATTGGCCCACTTGCAGATCTGAGGGTAGCTCCTACAACAGAGCTCAAATCCGCTGCCCACCATGAGAAGGGAAAGACTCTAAGGATAAGTATTTACATGCAGTGGCTCTTACTCTTTCAGGTGCATGTTTGCCTACAAGCTAGGCCTACAGGATCTGCCTCAGTCAGTGGCTTTTTTCAGTGCTGTGGATATTGACCTGTGTTTAAGGAAGGAGGTGACCATGGATTGTGTAACTCCATCAAATCCAAGTGGTCTGGAGAGGAGATATGGCATCCCACTAGGTAAGTATCATTTCACACAAGCTAGAAGTGAGAAGCAGATTATAGCTTATTGAAGCATGAACAGCTAATCTCCATATGTAAGTAGCAGCACTTGCTAAATGCTGTCACAGAGCTTGTTCAGCTAGGAGCTTTATGATTGAGCATTGCTCTGTCGCAGTCACCTGATAGGTACAAACTACTTACTGTAAAAATACAAAGCACAAATTCCCATAAGGCTCTGTACAAAGACCATGCACTCTGAAAATGACCATGTATTTGCTTGTACCATCTGTTAGGACGTTCCTTTCTCAGCACCAAGGCCAGCCTACATTTTCAATCCAATGGCACTAAATGTGGAACTCCCAGCTAAAGCCTGTTCTATGTGTAAATTCTGGGCCAAGTCCTAGAGGACTGCCACCTCCCTGCTGGGTGATGGGTTTGCAGTAACATTGTGCAAACTCCTCGCTTGCTGTCTCTGTCACCCCTACACGTATGTCCACATTGGAGCTGGAGATGTAGATTCTAGGTTGAGTAGACATACCCATGCTATCTCTGATCAAGCTAGCATGCTAAAAATAGAAATGGAGCCACAGCACCATAAGAGGCTAGCCAATCAAGTATATACCTCAGGTCTCAGATGACTGCATTCAGCGTGACTAACCCATCCTGCTACCTGCACCCACATTTCTATTTTTAGTGCTCTAGCTTGTGAGCTAGTGTGGGGGGTATTTACACTTGACCTGAAAATTACATCTCCAGTGTAAACACATCCTAAGTCTTAGTCTAGTGCTTTTGCCTTTCTCCCATTGACTGTTCTTAGCACAGCACAGTCTTGTTGAAAAAGCTGCAGACAATTCAAGCTGAAGTCATACTAGTACCCACCAATTCAGGATAAAGTGATACTTACTCATCACTTGACAAACATCTTTTAATTGATGCAAATAACTTAAGTAGCAGCTATTTAAATACCTCCTGAAATGTGAGACTGTTCTTTCAAGTAAAGAACCAACTGCCTAATTCTAGGAGCATAAATGAATAGGCAATTAGAAGTGTGAGTAGTTCAATGCATGACTTTTAAATAATACCCCTTTAAACAACCTTTATTGGTAAAGCTTAAGCCAAAGTGCATTTCAGGAAAGGCGCAACAAGTGAACAAGTCCTAGTGGTAGGAACCTCAGTTGACTTCTCTCCAGGACCATGGACCAAAGCAGCCAAGTGCATTACAGCTAAAGTCAGCAGAAAGAGAACACTATAGTCCAACCTCAGGAATATTAATTAACTGCTCCTTTTTTCACTGTACCACCATAGTTGGATTCTCTATTCCTATCTTTACAGCCTACAGCTGCAGTGATCTTGTATTCACAGAAGGAGCGTTAGGGCCTTTAAAGCAACAAAACAGTGGAAAACATGGTGTTGGCAGAGGTCTCTCACTTTTATGCTGTGGGCTTTCAGAAAGTGCCCAAGTGGAAATAATTTAACTGTCTTTCAGGTGAAGCTCTGGATATATATCAGCTTATTGAAATAACCAAAGGCTCACTGGAGAAAAGAAAATAGAGCTGGAGACAACCAAACTGTAAGACTCTCAAACAGTTTAACTTATTGGCAGGGAGTGCCAATGCTTGTGATCCTTGCAAGGACAGGGCTCCTAGTAGTGAACCAGCCTCTGTGACAAATCCTTGTCTTGCTCTAAGAAGAAGGGACTTGGCTGAGGGAGAGGACTCCATTGAAGCAGCACATTCTAATGGCAAAGGCAGCTCCCAGAACAGAGTCCGAACAGCCTACCCAAGGCTGAACTTTTAGCTGTAAAATACAAGGTCTTGCACAGATTGTGCATCACTGGGCCAGCATAGCTCAAGCAGCGTTCATGAGTACTCGTTTTCCATTGCCAGAACAATTTCTTTGTAGGTACAGTTGTCCATGGAATTGCTGACAGTCTGCAACAGAAAAGCTGTGCTGGGTGAGCGTTACTCTGACAAGAAGGCAGGAGCTCTATTTTTTTCGTCGTCTCTTCTTTTTGGGTTCCTGGCTCTCAGCTGGCTGTTCTGCTGCAACTGTCTAGGGGAGGAATATCAATAAAAGCACGAGTTATGCTACTGAAAAACAGGCTTATGTGGTTCTAACCCAGTAGTTTATCTACTTCAAGAAACCACTCACACAGAGTGAGAACTAGCTCTGTTCTTTCCACATCATGGCCAGTATTCCTCACGCAGATACTGCTAGAAGCCCCATTAATGCATGCTTGTTTTATCTGGAAATTGGACTGAGTATAAGCCCTGAGACAGTAGCCTCCTTATTTTGTTTGTAGTGTCTACCCCAAAAGGTCCCTGACCACTGTTGTGTGACAGTAGATCCCTAAGGGAACAAACAGATTAAGCCTCGAGGAGGCAGGACATTCTAGCACTCTCACAAATGCATCAGTCAGATGGGAACAGATTCTGTTCCTGTGGAACTTAAGGAAGGCCAATATACTACTCTGCCTTCAGCACTGGAAATGAGGAAAATGTCTTTTATTTTAAACTGATTCACTTGAATTGGTACTGGCATATTGAGTGAAAACTAGCTCAGGGCAAAGTGTTGGGCTAAGCAACACAGTGTCACGTTACAGGGATGGCAGAGTTGGGTCTTTACCATTTCACTCATTAAATGGGCAGATAGTAAATTAGGGGTTCCCCTTTAAAGATGGAACTAGGGCAGGCTTATTTGACACTGATTACACACACACAAAGCCCAGCCTCAGCTGGATCTCAGAGAGTGGCCTCCATAAGCCCTGGCACTTGCTCTTGTGAGACTTCTGACCTGGTCATTGTCTGGTTCATTTTCAGCATCTTCAGTGTTCTTCTCCTGCAGCGCACTCTCTAGTGTGGATGCATTGATGCGGAAGTCCCGGGAGGTGCTCAGCTTCATGTACTGCATCAAGTTCACCTACCGTAACCAAAAGACAATGAGTATTTCAAGACTGATTGCTAGGAGAGAATGCTACAGCATTAATACCTGTTGTAGTGCAGCTTTCTACCATTGCCTGCTCCTCCAACCTAGTGCCAGGGCAGAGTCCTAGCTCACCTTCCTGCCAATAACAGTGTGTGACTGGCAGTCTAGGCGACAGACTGATGTTTTCACACTCCCTTTCTTTCATCCTGGGTGTGTTCAACATCCCCTGCCTGTACTTTCAAATGGGAAAAGCTACCTACCTTATGGGTTTTTTAAGGGGGTGAGAGTAGGCAGGAACCCTAAATGTGTATATTACCCTGATGTCATCTCAGCTGAGAGCCTTGGCTAGTGTTTCTTTCAGTGCAGTTGAGATGAATGAGCAGAGCAATGGCATTAACCCTTTCAGTTTCTATTCAACAAGAAAATACAAAATGGCTAAGTCATCAGAAAGCTTGTGCTTCTCCAAGTGCCTGCATTGATGCCAGCTGCCTGAATGTAACATCAATTTAGAATAGAAAGTCAGGCCAGGATTTGTGAGAAAGTTGCGATGACAGTGAATTTCTTCTATGACCAGTTGCATTGATAACAGCTGTAGTAACATTCATTTAGAAAACCAAGTAGAGGTACAACAGCCTTTCACAGTGATGTTGCTTTGCTGTATGTAGGTCATCTGTCCTTCAGCCACGCAGAGCCACAGATTGCTGCAGAGGAGGGCAGATTACCTTTGACTTTTTGGAGAGATGGATAAGAAATTTCTCATACTGCTCTATAGCAAAAATCAGGTTTGGGATTGGCTTAGTCTCCCGAAGCACCTTGGCCTGTAATATGGAAAAAAAAAAAAAAAGGAGGTTGGATGTGAACACTGAAGGCTCCCATAGTAAACTTAATGCAGTGTGAGCAGCCCAGGTATGTAACAATGGACACGTTCATCTGATCCTCAAATTGCACACATCAGCCTGGATTTCTGTAACCGAAGGGAAGAGATTTTAAAACCTATTTACCACAGTTGCCAATTGCTTAAAGGTATTATACAGGACTCCACTTTCTCATGTCAAGGGACATAGTCATAGAAATGGAAGGGACCTCGAGAGATCATCAAATCCAGCTCCCTAGGCTGAGGCAGGACCAAGTAAACCCAGATCATCCCTGACAGGTGTTTGTCCACCTCCCTTGGAATTAGAAAGTTCTTCCTAATAGCTAATCTAAATTTCCCTTCCTCCAGATTACATCCATTACTTCTCATCCTGCCTTCAGTGAACATGGTGCATCATTACTGTAATTCTAGCCCATCTCTGGTTCAGACAACCCCAGATTGTCAGTGAACGACTTCAGTACTACACCACTGACACCATCCCTTCCCCTGTACCAAGTATCAACTCCATACCAAACCTCGCCAACTTAGGTTCAGGATTGTTTTTAAACTGACTGGATCAGTACCACCTTTGGAGCAGGTATACCATGGTACTTCTATTCTGACCATTCCAGAGCTGGGTTTTTCCATTTGGCAGCACCCATTTCCTACTCACTGCATTTCTGCTCCATTTATTTTCTGTTATGACTTTCACTTCTAATAACCAACCAGGAGGCAGTATCCAGCTCCAGGTAAATCTGCTGTTCTTAGCAGCATCACTTTACCTTCAGGGAGCAGTGAGGAAGTCATTGTCTTGGCTATCCTCACTGCTTTTTACCAGCAAAGCACTGGCTCACTTGAATGGCACCGGAGTGTCTGAAATTTGACCAGCTGTAAACATAACAGTGGATAGCAAAATGCTTTGATGAATATGAAGGGTCACACACCTTTAAACAGTGTAACTAACCCTCCAGTTCCCATTCACACTTTTCCAACTCAGTCACTTGCAATTGCAATTATTGACCTCATTTAGTCAAATGAAATGCTCCATCTTTCTCAGGAAACTCCAACCGCACAAAGAGCCCATCAGCACATTGAAACAGAAATGTGCTAGTATTGCCAACCCCAAATGCTCAAAAAAAGAAGAGTCAAGCATGAGATTTAAAAAAAAAAAAAAAGCTGTTCATGTTGCCTTGTTTTTTGAGCCTTTAGGGTGGCACTGGGGTTGCATTTTCAAACTTTTCTCCACAGCCAGGAGGGCTACAAACTTTGTTTTTACTTAAATGAAAGCTGAGTTTGTGGTGTATTTACCTGCCTGACAGAGACAGAGCTTTAAGAAAACACCAATCATCACAAGCTTCGTAATAAAATCTCAAGAATCGACAACACTGCTATTTCCACTGCATGCAACCAGATTCTAACAGGGAGTGAATCAAGCTCACCATGACTGTAGCAACTGCAGCAGTTTCATCCTCTCTCTTCTTTTTCTTCTCCCCTGCAAAGCTCAGGCTTTCACTGTGGATGTTCTGAAGGAAGAAAGCACAAGGCACAGCATCACAGGGCTAGCAAGAACAGCCCGTAGCCAAGTCATGGCAGACAAATGTCTTCTCTATGTGGCTAGTTCAATGTTTACAGCTCACTGAGGGATTTGGAAGTTTATAAAAGTGAGAAGCTAACAACACTGCCAGAGCCAGGGACAGGTGTTCATGCAAGCTTCTCCCCATCCCTCCCCCAACTCTGCCAACATAGCTTAAGTATGAGCTCCAGCTCCCCCTGTAATTCCAGCTCTGGTCTCTCCTACATGGCTCTGGCAATGCCCCTTGGTCCTGACCTGAAGCACCCCTTGCTCAACCATACATAGACATATCTGTCAAAGAACCTTAATCTTGACCCATGGCATCACCTTGAGCAGAGATTGCCAATTATATTAATGTATATGGTGTGTGGCTGTGTTGTAGTTGGAGTCTCTCTTCCATTTGCTGTTAATAGTAATATCAAACTTGCCCAAAGAAACCACGTCAGTATCCACACATGCATATAAATATAAAGTGATATAATACATGGCTTAAAGACCAGCACGCCAGCCACTTCCCTCCCTTTCCCAAGCTGAAATCAATATTCTTGCTCTGTCCGTGCAGAATTTTAATCCCTTCGTTACTGAAGAAGAATGTGTCTCTTGCCATGCTTATATAGGGTAAGATGAAGCTTGGAATGATCGCAGCCTCAAGCCACACCATGGAGAGTTCAGAAATACAGGCAGTGCTGATTTTCTCATTGTTCCTGATACTCTCCTTTATGCTGAAGCATGTGTTTCCACAGGAAACTTAGCCCACTTACCTGTACATACGTGATGAAGGCGTAACACTGTGGAGTCAAATGGGAACCGGAGAGCTTCACCTATGAAGGAGCAGAGATACCAGTGTTATTCCTGAAACAAAGAAGTGCGTTTATCCCTCAGCATAATAAGGTGGCACTCACCAGCTTTTCCAGCCTCCCTGAAATTGTGCCCAGGCCACTACGGCAAACTTGGAGATACTGCAAGAAATACACAAGAGAGAGTGAGCTTCCTTCAGACACTTCCATTCGTCCCCTGAAACTTGTCTTTCCAAGCAAGGGCTGGAGACAATTCACTCTGTGATATTCCTTGTCCCACTGAGCACATGGGAGAGGGAATTCAGATGAAAGCAACATGAAAGGCTCCCTGTACTGAGAGAACTAATTGCTTCCCCACTTAGGGGGCAAGGGGTTACCCTTCTCTGATGCAGTCACACCTTACTTGGACTTGGCAAAGTGAAGTTCCTGTCCTGTGCAAATGTTAGGAGGCAATGGAGGGACTGTGAGCAAGGGGAATGTTCACTGCAGTGCAGGCTAGATCAGTGTTTCTCAACCTTTCCAGACTACTGTATCCCTTTCAGGAATCTGATTTGTCTTGTGTACACCCAAGTTTCACCTCACTTAAAAACTACTTGCTTACAAAATCAGACAAAAATACAAAAGCGTCATAAGCACACTATTACTGAAAAATTGCTGACTTTCTCATTTTGTCTGTATGAAATCTTAGTTTGTGCTAACTTTACTAGTGCTTTTTATGTAGCCTGTTGTAAAACTAGGCAAATATCTAGATGAGTTTATGTACCCCCTGGAAGACCTCTGCATACCCCCAAGTGTACAGGTACCCCTGGTTGAGAACCACTGGGCTAGATGTTTCTGAGGTTGCCTTTGGAATAACCATACTGCACTGTATGAGTGCTGATAGGAAGAACCTCTGCAGCCCACACTAGTTAGGATGGAAATCACAGGAACTATCAGGGTGTAAGCTGGTCACCAGTGGGACAAAGGAAGCATTCCCTACACATTATGCATGTCACTACTGCCTAGGGGCATAGGGAATTCTTTGCCTTCCTCCAAAGCATCATCTCAGACTAAATAGGCCATTGGTCAGTCCTTATGTGCTAATTTGTTCATCCTAGGTGTCAAGCCATGGATGGGATGTGGGGGGGGGGGGGTTGCATAGTATGAATGACACATGGTTCTCCAGTGAGGGGCCTGCAAGATTACAAAGCATGCAAGAGCCACTCCCAGCCAAGGGCAGCATAGCTCTGCCCTTACCTACTAAGCAGGAGAGAGGCACCCTTTGTCTTTGCTAGCCGCTGCCACCACCTAGAGGCTAGGAAACTCCACCTAGAGGCTAGGAAACTCGTATGCATGCTGCCACTGGAGGAGGGTGAGGACTGGCATGATTACATCACATTGACAGTCCCAAGCTGCAGATGAGGAAGAGTATGTGTGTGTGGGATGAATCAGTGTAATGACTGACAACTCTTACATTTCCCTCCTGGGACCAGCACAAGGGAGGTGCCTTCACCATCTATGTCAAGAAGCCATCTTAGTAAGTTGGCTGTTCAAAACAGTGAAGTGTTTCCTTGCTGCCACTGTTAGCTTGTTGTGGGGAAAGGGCAGAGATGTTTAAATCCCATCCTGCCAGTTCACCACAAGAGCACTCACGTGTTTGATGAGGGAGGTGAGAATAGTGTAAGTCTTGCTCAGGCTTCTCAGAAGAGTGTCCACGCAGCTCCCAGCAGGAAGGGCTGTTTGCACCAACTCATGGTAAGCCGTCAGCAGTGTTCCCAGTTGCAGGATTATAGCCTTTTCCAGAGACTGGATCTGGCTTGATGCCTGAGAGGAGTCTTCTAAAAAGAGAAGAGATAGGTACATCCACAGCACATACACACTGAGGCTTTAGGGGAAGTGAAGTAAAAATCAGCACAGATTTTGCTAAAAGTGGTGCTAAAAAAGCCCTCACTTCTGCCCTTCTCAGAACTAAAATGTAATATGCTCTGGTCAGTGAGCTAGCAGTAGCCCCTTGTGCCCTACCATTGGACATATAGGTTCAGTCCAGTGACCCTTCCTGCTCCTCCCCACCACAATTAGACAAGCAGCTTTCTCCTGAAGTCACATGCAGCCTGCATATATTTGTCCCAAAACCCAGTTCCCAGCAATCAACACAATACTAAGATGGCAAAATACAAATTTCCATCTTCATGTGAGAGGAGGGCAGGGAGAGAGAGAGGAAGAGTATGTGTGTGTGGGATGAATCAGTGTAATGATTAACAACTCTTACATTTCCCTCCTGGGACCAGCACAAGGGAGGTGCCTTCACCATCTATGTCAAGAAGCCATCTTAGTAAGTTGGCTGTTCAAAACAGTGAAGTGTTTCCTTGCTATCTATCTCTCTGTCTTTCTTTTGTGGAGCTCTAAGGCCATTGCAGAGCAGAGGGCCATTTCATTACCTGGTATCTCCAATACCAAGTGGTTCTTAAGCTTTTTGATCAGCCAATCCACCTCTTCAAGGACCTTCTCTGCTTGAGCCAGGACCAGCAGCTAAGGAAAAAAGAGAAAGCAAAACAGGTTTTTGGAACATAGTTTATCACATTAGGAGTTCTGCAACCCACATGTACCAAGGTGAGTCTTGGCCCCAGGTGCATAGTAGTAGCAGAGACTAGGTCTTACATATACTGTTCCAACTCACACAGGCTGTAGGGGCTGCTGTCTTGATGTTCACGATAGCAAAATGTGATGGATTCTCCACTTCCATATCCTGTGGGGAAAGAGAGGCTCTCTGATAATCAAATCTTTGGATTCAGTCACATGCTACATGTATTTGGGGCTTCTTCCAGGGATGCTGCTCAGACACACTCCACCTCAGCCTTTGCAGCACCAGGAGATGCTAAGCTTACATGGAGAGCTGGGGTTCTGGCCCGCACCTGATCTATGTCTCCAAGGTGAGCATGGATATCCTGGGCGAGCTCACGCAGCAGGCCAACAGGGCTCTTGTAGAGAACGTGGAGATTGAAGAGCAGGGTCAGCAAACCCTTACAGCAAGGGGCATCCTCTGCAAGAAAGGAGAGGAAATGACAGTCATCAGGCATGACACTCCACTGGCTTTTCAAGGACTGTCAGTCATCCTGCTAGGATGAGATCGAGCATGCATTTTACTATAGCCTACATTTCAGGAGAGAGAGACAGCTTAGGCGATACAGAGACACACTGCATTAAACCCTTGTTAAAACACTGTAGTTACAAAAGAGGAGCTTGGAAGTCAGGCAATTTGCAGTTAAGGTTCTACAAACAGCCTTAGCTCTGACCCTACATCCCTGCCCAGTCCCCTTAGCTTATGATTAGTCAGATCAGGAAGTTAGAGACATGAGGTATTTCAAATAATATATACTTCAAGGGGGAATGAGGTAGATTGGACCCTTCAGCTCATAGGGGAATGGTGACTAGGAGGCAAATGCTATTGCACTGCAAGGTAAAAGGGGAGATGTTGGAATTTCTAGTCATCAGCAGGTTTCAGAGTAGCAGCCGTGTTAGTCTGTATTCGCAAAAAGAAAAGGAGTACTTGTGGCACCTTAGAGACTAACAAATTTATTAGAGCATAAGCTTTCGTGAGCTACAGCTCACTTCATCGGATGCATTTGGTGGAAAAAACAGAGGGGAGATTTATATACACAAACAGAGAACATGAAACAATGGGTTTATCATACACACTGTAAGTCATCAGCAAGCAGCTGAGTGACCATAAGCTGGGACACCAAGTCCGAGAACAGTGGCTATCTTTACAGAACAAAATCCAGTCCTGGGCAGCTGAAGAGGGGAGGGAGGTGAAATGAAAGATACCCACTCAACGTTCAGTTTGCTAGCGCCACAGAAGACAACTTTAAAGTGGCCCTAGCACATCCCATACTATTTTCTGCAAATCCATTGCATTTGTCAATAAAACAAGGCTTTGAGCTTGAACCCATCAAAAGGATGAATGGAAGAGGAACTCGGAGCACAGTATCAAAGGCCCAAATTCAGATCTAGTGTCAATGGAGTTGCATCTGCTCACATTAGTACCTCAAGTCTGAATTTACTCCAAAAATCTTACTCACCCAGACTGTTTTCCTTGCAAATCTTGACTGTCCAAGAGAACAGCTGTATGAACTACACAAGGGAAAAAGGGTTTTACATGAATGCAGTCACAAAGACAATGCTAAACTGAAGAAAATCAGTCTGAATTCAAGAAATACGCTCAGCATAACGGTACGAATCATCCATGGAAACCAACAGCGGCACCTCTAGCAGAAAGATGCCCAGACAGGGTCTGTGGAGTTCTACACCTAGTGAAGAGTGATAGATGCTTGTTTCAAGACGATGCATTGAGGGTCTGTGGTCTCCCCTGGACACAGCCTCTTAGTGAAGAGAAGAGTAACTACAGTCTACTCCATTTACTCCAAAGTAGATAAGGCCTTCATGTTCCTGGCAAATTTTCAGTTTCACTGTTGGCTGGGTAAAATTTGGTCTCCCTTTGGTCGCCCTTTAAATGTTGTATGTATGTGTTAGAGGGGTTAAGCCCTCAAACATTCTTCCTTGAAGAGATGGGGCTAGAGGGGCCCCCAGTGGATCTGTACCCATATAGAAGAAACACCACAATTTGGCATGATTAATAGCTACTAGTCAGGAGGCCAGATAGCAGGGATACTGTAGTCCAGACTTGAGGTGTGTGTGGGAAGGGGCCAGGACTTCTGCAGAAGGGCAGGGATTGCTGCAGGTCAGGATTAAGGTGCACTGGCAGAGCTGTGCAAGGGGTCTGGACTGGCACAGCAGGGGGAAGGGGGCTGTCTCTCTGTCACGACTGGACAGCACCCAGCACAATAAGGGTAGGGGTTCTAGGTGGTAGCACAATACAAATAATAAAGGAGAATTAATAGAGGTATCGCAGGGAAGCGTGTACAGCATCTGCCTACATTATGGCTCCAGCCAGTGCTACTGCTCCCTCATTAATTTAGCCTTCCTAAAATGTGTCATTCCTGAAGACATTCAATATTGTAGGCTAAAGTTTGGCTGCCAGTTATCCTGGCAGCGTTTGATGTGCTTGCAAGCACAGAGGGGAATGAACAAAAATCTTCCCGTCACCATCTGGGGATCTGCAGTCAAACCAAGCTGACTACCTTCTCCCCGTGTATCATGGTTGTTCAGACCCACTAGTGCCAGCACCACACGCATTCTCACCAATCACTAACAGCTCTGCTAAGTACCTGTGGAGAGGAAGGCTCCAGTAGCTTGGACAAAGTGGAGATAATGGTCACAAGTGATAGGGCTTCCTTGCTGTTGAAGTCATCGCCAGCACTGCTGAGCTGGTTCACCAGAGACCTCTGATCATGGGAAGGAAGGACAGAATCCAGTACATATGCATGCCTGGGCCATTTTAGGAGGCAAGTAACCAAAAGCCTCTGAGACTGGGGCATGTAAAGAAATCAGCAGCCCCCACCCCCTGCATAGGCAGCACAACACTGAAGGAGAGCAGAATTTCTTACAGAGATAATCAAGATGCTTTTAGAACATATCTGTGAGCATCTGATTTTGTTACAAGCTGTTAAATAACAGCTAGTTTCTACTTTAGTGAGGCTCTTACAATATTCACTGAGGTGTGGATTGTACCTTTGGTCCCTACAGTTGCTTTCTTATGCACCGTACAGACCACATTAAGGGAGAGATGCAGCTCCTTATACACACCCCGCTCAGTCCCTATATGCACTAAGTCTTACTGAGCTTCCTAACAGATGTGAAATTCTTCTGAAGGTGCCAGTGAATCACTCAGTGGGACAGTCACAGGACATTTTCTTTTCAGTTGGTAGCAGGCTAATAGCCTAGGCAAAACATCCAAATTAGCTCATGCTTTGAGACCACTCGCTACCCACAGTGACATTTCTGCTGCTTACCTGAAACTGTCGGATCTGAAAGGCAGCTTTCTCGGTGACGTTAATATCGTCCTCTTCCTCTGCATCATCATTAGCAATATCTGAGAGAGAGAGAGAGAGAGAGAGAGAGATGATGAGTTAAGTGCTGAGTCCAGCATACAGGATTTAGTACAGACACATACGCAAGCATGCACGCACATTCTCCTTTGCGGTGGTGGTAAAGGCCACAAGTCTGAGGAAAACATACTGGAGAATTGTGGAGGGCAAAAAGGATGGTTCAAGGCAGGATTTCAAACAGGAAGGTACCATGCCAAACTTCCAATCATGCTCTGCCAACAGAGATTATTTGCTTGCTTCTATTGAGTCCTTACATCTCTGGGACTAGCTTGAAGCAAAGAAAGCCAGCTGGAGCTCAGTGACCAGCATCACTTCTGAATGACATGAGGTCAACTTTCTCCTTATCGAGAGGTCCTGTGCAAAGCCTCCACAGCACATCTAGCCCCATTAGCGAGAGACCAGGACTGAGCAGACCTGTTTTGTCACAGCCAAAGTGCCTACCCAATGCCCGTAGAAACTGTGGGATCTTGGACTTGTAGAGCTGTTGCACTGTGTTAAATATCTTCAGCAAGCCCTCCAAGCACAACAGCGAGATGCTCTTGCCCTTCTTCTTCCCAGACTCTTCAACTGCAGTTGGAATTGAAGTGTATCTCCATAACAGGACCCTGTAAGGGGTGGGTGGGGAGTTAGTTCACATGTTCTAGCATAGTTGGTTGCATAGCAGAAGAACTGGAATAGAATCAGTTCTGGACTCTACAGGCTGGATCTTCTTTTAGTACAATTGAACAGGAAGAGAGTCATTTTAAAGGCAGAATTCGTTTTGATACAAGCTTCACAGCCATTGTTTTCTATGCATTCTTCCTCTTTGACCCATCTGATCATTTTATTTTTCCTTCTCCCCATGTGCCTATTTACCTCCTGCTCCTACTTCAAATCCCTCTTTAAAAACTCACTCCCTTTCACATGGCCTTCCCTCCCTCACTGACTCAGTGTGCCCCCTCCCCACGTCTGAACCTTTATCACTGGTGTCATATTTATCAATTAGACTTACGTAACTTACCACAAGGACTTTGTCTCCTAAAGTTTGTGTTTTTGATGGGCCAGATATCTGTATTGGGCTCTATGTAAATAAGGTGGTGAATGTACAGAAAAGAGAAACTAAATAGAGAAGTCTTGAAGAATGAGAAGGGTTTGGTCTGAGGGGAACCTGTAATGTAAGAGTCTTCCTGTTCTCAACCATCAAGAATCTTCTTTCCCCTTCTTCCAGCCATCTCTCTCTCTCCACACAATCCTTTACCTGCCATGATGACCCTTCTCTGGTTTATCTTAAAGCCTGATCATGAAAACCTCTTTATTCAGATGGATAGTTTTTAGCTAACATGTGCAATTCCATTGGCTTCAGTACAACTATTGACATGGGTAAGAATTATTTGCACAAGGAGGAGTTTGCAGGATCAGACAGAGACTATAGGTTCTTTAGAACTGAATGTGTTTCTTCCTTTCTTGATGTTTGTGTAGCATGTAAATTTATATTACACAAAAGTGACTTCTAATCAGAGTGGTACTAGATGGTCATCTACTTTCTACCATCAGAGGAATGAGGAAGATACAGGACTAAGGCTTTAAACTCAAAGGGAAACAGCCAATGTTTGGCTAAAAGTGAACTCCTCTTTCACACGTAACTATTTCAAACTGTAACTGGAGCAGGGTTCAAACTAAATTGCCTCCCAAAGGCCTGAGAAGTCTGGTATGTAGCCATTCTAGTTTCCTACTGTGAGTAACAAATTAACTATCAGAAAGGGACTGGGAAGCTCGGTTTTATAGGGAATGGCTCTTCCATCTCTGTCATTATGCTACTTGGTTTATCACTCACTTCGATGGAGAAATCAAGGTGTCTGCTGCTCAGATGTCTCAGGAACACAGGAGGCAGTTTTGTTATAATTTGGTGCTAATTACAGTTTCAAACAATTGCCACTGACTATTGCCCTTTCAGACTTTTACATGAGAGTTTCAGGTGTTTAAAAAAACCCCAACATATTTGCAGTCCAGCATTCAAGTCTCCAAGCTATACAGCAACTCACCGAGTAATTTTGCAGAGGGTTTGGAACATCTTCTCTGGATTCTGGCCATCAGGTCCATCTGTTTGACCCGTCTCCTCCAGCTGTTGCACCTTCTGCAGTGCTACACTGACAGCGTAACGCATGAATTCACTGCTGGAGCGCAGAACAGCCAAGCTCTCCTCATGGCTTTGGGCACTATCCCTGAAGAGTCATATGAACATTTTAAAAACACCTCTGAGTCTAGTAACACACATTAATGTAATGCAGAGGGCTAACCTATAAACATTTCATCTTGGCACACCAAAGCTCACCTGTGTGGCCCTGTGTGGAATGTAACTGTGTATCTACGCAACTGTTCTTTTTTAAGATTGCCACATAAATGTGCTTCAGAATCTGAACTTTCATTTAAAAGAAATAAATTGAGTCTCTATCTCAACAGCAAAATTCTCTCCAGGGAGGAAGCAACATAGTCCAGTTCTTCATTTAAGCCACTTGGAGCAAATATCCAAAAAACAGAATTTTAACAGCCTCTTCAACCTCACTCATATCCCCAGTTGAGTACAAGTGGCAGTCTGCTCAGTAGAGGCCAAGAGCCAGAACAGCATGGGGTGCTGCATGTCAGGACTGAGGGTCACTGGTATTCTGAGGGTGGGGGATGGCCTAGGACTGGAACATCAGAGGCCCTCCAGGTCAGCATTAAGGGGCACTGATACAGTTGAAGTGTGGCCCAGGAAAGGAGTAGCAGGAGGAACTACAGATCAGGACTGAGGGTCATGAGGCTGCATGGGGCCAATCTGCACAGCTCCAGGCTGGTCTGGAGAGTGCTCCAAGTGTACTGGGTGCAGAAGTGACATGCTGCACCCCCTGTGTGTGTGTGCAGTGTGTACTGCTCAAAAAGGTAGGCAGCTTACAAACACAACAGAAGTGAGTTTAAGGTAATATACAAGTCAGAGATAAACAGGCTGTGACAGTTTCACCTGAACAAAGCTGTGAGCAGAGTGGATATGAAGCTCATAGAAAGGAAGCTTCGGGCTGTTTTATTGGCCAAGGATAACTTGTTCTTCCCAGCTTTTTCCTTCAGGATCTCGGAGAGTTTGCTGTAACACTTAAACAGGCCTAGAACATCCTCAAACTTGTTCTTGCTGCAACATCACAAGAAGGTGGTAAAAAAAACTGCTGATAATAGAGACCAAAATGCTACAATTTCTTCATGGGAACTTCTATTAATCCAGTTAGATAAGATACTTTCCAGATGACATATGACGCTCCCTATCCTTCCAATACACAGCTCAGGTCCCACCCAGTCCATACTGGCTTGGCCACTTCCCTTGTTTCAAAATCCTAGTGAACTGTGATAATGACAAGTACAAGATGTTCAAAACAAAAACTCTCCTTAAGGTTAGGTGTAGATTTGCACCACGATGTGCAGGGAATGAGCTATGAGAAGTCATTCACTGTTCCCCTGTTATAGTTGGTGGCGCTGTGCTATACTTGCAAGGTACACTGAAGACATTGTCCCAGACATACTGAATAGCTAATGAATTCCTCTTAACTTCACCAGTGGGTGAGCGTTCTTAAGGATAGGACTTGACACCTTACCTGAAATTCCCTGTGTTAAAGTTATACTCAATCAGGACCTCACAAACTCCCATTACCAAAATGGCATAGATATTGTTCTTCACTCCGACGCCAGAAAACAGAGAAAAGTCTGCTGATTTATCCTAAGAGGCAAAATGAAGACATGAAAAACCCTTCCAAAACCCCACAGGAATCAAGAATCTTCCTGCTCATCTGGCCTTGCTGAGCAAATCTGAATTACCAGTTCAAAGTCCTCCAGTTCACTCTTGATCATTCGCCGTGTGATAGAGTCCAGCATCTCTTCAAGGTCTTGTTGGAATCCCACATAGTCGCCATCCTCATCTTCTTCTTCCTCAGCTTCGTGGTGCAGCTGCATGGTGCTTTTGTACCAGGCTAGGCAGTGCTGAATACAGCTGAGCAGATGGGCCTGAAGAAAGCAGTCACACAGGATATTATAATTCACTATGCTAACAAGGGCTTAGCCACTGGGATCATTCCAAACCTTCTAGCTGGATAGAGGGAGACTGGTGCAATGGAACAAGATTCTCCACAGCAACAGGCTGGACCACTATAGCCAGAGGCGGAAAAGCCACAACAACATGCTTCAGAAGTTCATAAACCTATGGGAATGAGTGTTTCTCACTCATAGCTGAGGCTTTAAAACAGAAGTGATGTGGTCCCATAACCTCATATCTGAACTTCGAACAATGCAATATACTCTGAATTCCAACAGAGGATCCCTCTGTGCAAGTTCTCAGCTCACCTACCTCATTACCTGCAGTCCTACATCATAGCTGCCACCCATTATCACATGGCTTGCTGTTCAACCTATATCTGAATTATTTAAGGGATATTAGATAAGAGTGTAGACAATAAATTTCAAAGGGGTTTCTTCACCATTTCTGAGGCTTCTGGTCTCTTCCCAGTCACACCTCCCTCAGCATGGAATGGAAGATGCTTCAGGAAAAAAAGCTAAGGACTGGATTTGAATTTGGCCCCTTTGAAACCCTGTGAATTTTTCGAGATCTCCAATCTGTCCTCAGATTAGGAAGGGAGGGAAATGCATGCTGAGGGAGTGAGATCAGAAGAGACAGACTCCTTTCCTGTACTTCTGTACTACTTGGTGCCAAGCTGCAGGAGACAAGAATAGGACTGGCTCAGTAGAGGATAACAGCAACAGAACCACATTATTGCTATGGCTCCTTCCATCCAGGGCTATCAAAGCACTTTAGAAACATTAATGAAGCAAGCACCATAACATCATGGATATTATCTCCATTTTATTGATAGGAAAGCTTTGGCAGAAGAAGTGACGTCACCTGCCCAAGTTCACTGCAGAAGAACTGGATTCAGTTTCCAGTCCTGGTCTCCAACTCTCCAAGCCTGCAGGGGCTGAGCTTAATGAGAAAGAGGGAGTGACTTGAGTCAGTCAACTGCAAACCTAAAAGCCAATGGAATGAGTGAGCTTTAAAGAGTGGAATACACTGTATCTCTCTTACCAGTGGTTCCTGCAGAAATATTTGGTCTCCTTGAGCCACGATACATCCCTCAAGTTTCAGTGGGGGAAGCAGGTCTGGTTCAGGCTCATAGTATCGCTTTATCTGCCACAAAAAACAAGGAATAAAAAAAATAGCTAGTCACTTAGTCTCTGTGCCTCTCAGTTCCCCATCTGTAAAATTAAGTACAAGTATTTCCATACCTCATATTAAAGACTGTGAGGGACTGAGTTACATGGGAATAGGGACCATGTAAGTAATTGAGCCATTAGCATAACATGCACCTGCCATACCATTCATTAGAGGCCCCTCCTCGGCAGCTCATACATCCCTGAACTAGGAGCAAACTTTAATCCTCTAAGAGCAAGGACCACAAATGGGGTTGATTTATGTAGTCTTGTTGCAGCTATGTTTAAGGGCACTCACTGTTCCCTTGGTTACCTACATGCAGCAACACTAACATTTTACCTCTTCAAAGCTGACAGTTAATGACTAGAGAGGTTTGCAACATCACCCACTCCTGCATCAGTGGATGTAAATAATTGCCCCTGTAATTCTGCACCTACAGTTAACTACAGGCACAGTCAATCACATATCTGGGGTGGTAGGTAGTTATTTAACTGCTAACGGTAGTGTCCACAATTAATTACAAATGAGATATTGAGCCTGAAAAATGAGAGGCCATAGCTGAAAATCCAGCCTAATAATTTTAGATTGCTTCACACTCTACAAGGGAACAGGCAAGCTAGGAGCAGTGCTGAAGTCAGAGGGGAGAGGGACAGAGGTGTGCCCCTGGGAGGCGATACACCAGGGCAAAAGAAAAGTCTATAGCATCAGGCTCCCTTTGACAGGCCCCTACTGCCTTGCAGCTGCCCAGCTTCAATTCTGGGTCTAGTCTCAATCGGTGTACTGGCAGGGTTGGGAGTGGTGGAAATAGTCAGCCGTGACCTCTCCAGATCATGAAAGAGAAGACATGTTGACATGTTTCATAGAAAGCACCACTTGCCCAGCTGGTGGGGAAGATGTGACCGTGACATGTGTGACAGAGTTGAGAAGAGTTAATCCATCCTACAAGGGCATGGAGAGCCCTCCTCCAAGGGAGGACAATGACGACTATTATTATGTAAGCAGGTGTCTGTGGACAGTTATTGGAGAGCAATCATTGTGCAGTGCGTAGGATCAGGACCAGGCAAGATACATTTTCCTGAGCAATTTGCATCTCACACTTTGCTATGTACAGTCTTGGAATTCCTGGAGCCCATATTTCCTCCCCTGCCATCTTTCTATTGCTCCGTGAATGTACTTTACCTGAGACTGCAGTGTTTCCATTATGGAGTTACTCAGCTGAGAGTTCCTGCGGAGAACATCATAAAAACCCTGAAGGTAGGGAAGAGAGACAAATTTTCCAAGATTATCAAGAGGAGGAAACAATCCACAAACATAATTTTAAGCTGCAAGGCAACAGTGAACTTAACCCTTTCACACTGGAAGTAATCGGGAGCTAATAAAGTTGTGTTAGGAGTGCTGGAAATACCGGCAAAGTGAGACAGCACAGGAAGAAGATACAGATGTCTTACATGGAGTCCACACCCAGATGGTATCCCCTTAGTACGGGTGGCATCAAGCCCAAGTCTGACTTTCAGTGTTGGAGCATTAAGTGGCACTATCTTAAAATTTCAACCTGTATTTGTGAAATCTGCTCCAGAGACAACATATTCCAGAGGGCAATCCATAGGAGCAGTAATTCTTTAGACTGTGAAACCTCAATGGAAGAGCAAAGTATCTGCACGTCCTGTAGCACATAGACAAACACATTCCAATACACACACTAACTCGCCAAAAATCAGTCGGCCCAAACCCAGGGAAGAGAAGCAAAAATGCTCACTCTGATCTATAGTCAGTTTCCCAGGAGCCCCTTTCCCCAAACCCAATACATCATAGGTGCCTCTGGAGTGAGACTTGCACCTGAAAACAGCTCTTCATACTAGATCCATCACACACACAGCTTGATCAGCCCCAAAAGGGCCACAAGGCAGAGACACATAAATGGTTGCCTCTCACCCAGAGAAAGCAGAGACAGAGGGAACGGATGGTAGAATCCTCAGGACCCCTGAGGAGATTCCCCATACACCCTCCTGCCAAGGCTCTCATTGGAGCCTGTCAAAGTTGCTGCGTAATCAGATCTAGGCATCATTATGAGGCCCTCCCAGGAGCCAAGCAAGCTGTCCCTTCAATTCACCAAGCCCTCCTCAGAGCAGGAGAGACTGGGAATCTAACCCAGGTCCCTGACATGGCAGAGCAGAGCACTGGCCAGCTACATTACATTTTACCACCAAGATATACATCAAGGACAGGTGATAATCAAAAGTCTTTGGGAGACATATATAGATTTAAAATAATGAGAAACAAAGGGGTTAAAACAAATTAGAGTCCCTTGAATGTCAACATCCCAGGAGGAACTCAGCTAGAACCCGGAATCCATTTCCCACAGGCGCCCAAAGATCCAGCTGGTGGTGACAACATTCAGTCATTATTGACCTGGGCTGGATTAGAACCAGCTACTTAGCAGCGAACTGGTGAGTTATGAAAACATTGCAGAAAGCCAGTTTACCTCGTATAGCATAAGTCGGACATCTGCCTGCTGACTCAAGCATCGCCTCAGGCTGCCCAGGATTTCAAGGCAAAAGGCCTCATTAGCTGCAGAGTTGTAGCAGGCGTGAATGTCTGCCTGGACCTGAAAGAGAGCACATTAGTGAAAGCACATGGCTTATGCTTCCCATTTATCACTATGCAAGAACTGGATCATAAAGGGAGACAAACCTGTCCTTTCAGCCAAGGAAACTCAGACCAAACATTTAGCATCCAGCCTCACTCCCAAACAGAGAAAATCATCCACATATTATTGGGTTTTCTGTACCATTCTCACCAGGGTAACCCACGCTCACCTGACTAGCACCGATGGCCTGGCTGCACTGGGAAAAAGTCAAGCTGCCCAGAACCTTAAAATTCTTCAACAGCAGCAAAAAGCCAGCAACTGCAGCTTTCCGAGCATCTAGCTGCCTATGAGTTGGGGAAAGAATAGAGAAGCATGAAGAGGGGTAGAAGGAGTTAAGAAATTCAGAGACCAGCTCAGCTAAAAGATTGTTCTGAGCAGTTCATGCAATTTTCTGACACACACCGAGGGCCTAAAAATGGTAAAAAAAGAAGAAAAATTAAAGCAATGTCACATTCCCCAAAGGAACTTCTGATGCCCCAAGGAATTAACAGCTTGGCAATTCAGTTAGTTTCTCCGACGCTCTCCAGTCTTACGACACTGACTTCTCCTTTCTGTCCCACTGATGTATACAGCAAGGGAGAATGCTGGGCACAGACTTGCTACTTAAATGGCTGTGGAAATTGGAATGAGAGCAAAGCAGCAAAGAAAGCTGCATATTTGCAGTGGAGATAGAGGGGAGGTTTTCTCACATCTCTCACCTCTTCTCTTTCCCTCTGGCAGAGCTGTAGTTTTCTGTGCTGGGTGAGTCCCATGGAAAGCAGGATCTTTACTCTACACACATCTAGGTGATACCCCAGATCTTTCATCAGGATCAGGCTGCTTGCTTTAAACAACAAGACTTTTGCATCTATAACTAAACAGACACTACCAAGCAACTCCACAGAGACTCCTAATGTACTGGAGACAACAAAGCAAATCATCCAGAACTTTGCACAGAGCAGATCTTTCTACAATCTCAAAAAAGGACCAGCCATACTATGGCAGCTTGAAGTTTCTAGTCATTCGTTCACTTTGAGCTCCCCATGGCAAAAGTGTGCTCAGTGTGTGGTTATGCAGACTCCTAATAGTGGAGTTTGTTTTCATTTGATCTCCTTACCTTGAGTTTCCATCTGGTTTTCTGAATTTACAGGCTCAGGGTCAAGGCTCCTCTAGATAGAACTGTGGAGTTCTCAATCCAGAGGATGGTGTTGTGACTGTGTTACAGTACTGGGGCCAGGGTGGGGATGGGATGGTGGGGTCTCCATAAGTAAAAGGTGATTGTTAAACCAAGAAGAAAAAGAACCCACTTCCAATCCAGAGCTCAACAATAACTTAAACACTGATCCCATCTTACCTGGAAAAGATGGCTTTTCGGAGAACAAGTATGAGGGAGTCCCTCACTGACATGCTGACTTTGAGCAGTGGCTGGAAGGGAAGGGATCTATTAGACAGAGCAGTAATAAGGCAAACCAAGCTGTGTGTGAGAGCACACAGGCACGTGCGCTCCTATCTTATGCTAGTTTTCCACACTTTCATCAGTACTAAAGGACACCCAAAGAGTTTTGAAACATGAAAGAAGAGATGGACCGGCAACAGCAAGACATCTTGGCCTGCTGTTGAGAATGGAGCATGAGGATTGGGGGAGAAATCTGTGGCCCTCAGAATGGAGTACTGGGGGCTAAGCAGGTGACAGTTCTACCACTAAAACAATACCCCAGCACAGAAAAACATAATATTAGAATAGAATTGGGAAGAAGGTAACTCTATGGGCCATTCACAGCTGTTTCTATTCTGTTCTGGTATCTGGGCACCTTCCATCTTCCAGATGAAAGGTCCTAGCAGGGAGAGTCCTTGACTATGCTTTCAACTAAGGGGCACTAATGTTTAAGAGGGGAGCTTTCAACTAAGGGGCATTAGTTCAAGAGAGGCACCATGCTACACTGAATAGCCTGCCAGCTACAGCAGAGGACTAGAGACACTTTAACAAATATATGTGCAGATGAAGAAGATTACTGGGTCCCACCTATAATTGTGGCATGAAGCTATGGCTGGAGCCAAGCTCTAACATATTCATTCGTAGGGAAATGCGAAGCTTTACCTGTACGGCCTTGAGTAGCCCTTGCACCATATCAAGAGGCAGAAAGGACAAATTGTCAAAGGCCTCAGTAACTTTGGAGGACGAATTCTGAAGGACGAGTGGAGCAGACACAACGATGTTAGACAGCAAATCTGAAAAACAAGATTGTAAGAGGAGCAGCTGCTGCCAAGGGCAAAGCAGGGACCACATTAAAGAGCAGGGTATGGGAGAGAGGGATTCTGTTTCTTTCTATGGGGTCAATGAGTCAAAGAGAAAATCCACAGCCTCCCCGTTACCTGGAAAGGTTCCATTTGGGATGATCATATTGTTAATCCAGTCTCCTATCAAGACACAGGGAGCCATATGCACACAGTCCAGGTACAGAGGTCAACTTATCAGGGTGTACCCAGGAGCTAGCTGGAGAGCCTTCTCAGCAGTAGTCCCAGGGGCATCTTCCCAATGGAGATCAGATGAAATCTAATTATTGCCAGTTTCAGGTCACACTGCAAGACTCACCTATTCACTAAAGCATTCCCCAAAGAATCACAGCAGAAGAAAACCTGACAGTGTGTCCAAAGACAGATACCAATAATGAAGTCAAAGAGGAAGGCAGAGAACTAATGGTCCCTTCTGGACTGGTCCCTACATAGTGGTTAGGTACTATAGCGATAGGGGATTAACGTGCATGCTGTATAGGATATTTGCATTTCTATAAGGATGGACAACCACGGCTCTCGAAAGAACTATCCCATTACAGTCTTCTTCCTCTGTAGTGAGGTGTGTGTTGAATTGCATGGACTTGAGACACCTGATACTCTTGACCCTCAAGTCACCTGATCAGGAATTTCCTCTACAAAAAAAAAAATTATGACTTCTGAGAACCACATACATTTCCCTCTCTCATTTTTATTACCTATGAAGTGGTTGATGGGAGAAGCTGCCTTTGTGATTACTCTATTCAAGACCTGCTCCAGAATTGCGCTTCTGATTGGCTCATGGACCTAAAAGGGGAAAGGACAAAAGAAAAACATAAAATTGAGATTTTCATTTGATTTCAGGTGCTTGGTCATTGTCCATTAATGTCCAGGTTTGAAGGGTAATATTTGACCAGTCCCTAGAAGTTACCTTTGGCTAGCTTAACAGAGACTGAACCAGGATGGAATCTGGATCAATTAAAAGAAACTGTAGGAGTGGAGGTTAGAGGCTAGAGGTTAAAGCAAAGACCTGAGAGGCCTAGATTCTATTCCCATCTCCGTCATTGATTTTCCCCATCTTCCTTTCAGTTTCCCTGATAATGGAGATGAACAAAATCTCATAAAAAGTTGACGAGAGCAGGGGCATGAACAGAGTTTCCCCAGAAGAACATATGATGTTATCCTAAACCTCATCCTACCTTAAAGGTTTCCAGCAGGATATTAGCTCCCAGCCTGCATGCCTGCTGGGCTGGCATCTTGGAAAGGCCATAACTGGTTTCAGCAGCTTTTCCTAAGACCTTTTTTGGCTCGTATGATTCCATTAAAGTGAAACCAAGATCCACCAGCCCTTGAGTAACATGGTCCCAGCCAAAAGCACTGGAAGAAAATGTTAAACAGAGCAGGAAAAAAAGCAGCTTAATAAAGGGAAAGGCTCAAGCTGAGACATTCAGATTAATAAAATCTTCCATGGTCACTCAGGGGCCCAATGCAGGGTGGCAGTCATGTGAAACAAGCATGCTCAGCTCTCAGGGGAGGGAATGCCCCCACAAGACTCTTCAGTCCCGGGTCCCCCAACCAGCAAAGGAGAGACAGAAAAGCTACAATTCCTGCGGGAAAATTTCAGTATTTTAAACAATGCTGTCCACACCAGATTCAGAAATGGTGTTGACTGATGGCAGGTTTTAGAGTCATATATGAGATGTTTAAAGGGGTAATGGTGGTGGGGTGGGAGGCTAACAGAGGATCCATCCCTCATTCACTACCCAGAAAGCATTCACACTACAGCAGATAGCATTACTGTAAATGGTCAACTACCATTCCCAGCAGGAAGTTGATGGTTAGCGGTTTATAATTTAGCCACTCTGCATCACAGATGGCTGAAACTTAGGAGACATCTGTGCAAATGTATATTTTTTCAAAGGTCACTTACATAAAGCTATGAAATAAAGTTTGAGGTTTGAAATCAGTTTTCAGTAATAGAATCCCATCACATTTCTATCTAGGCCAAGACCCCACTCCCTCTCAAAAGCTCTTGAGCTCTGGGTAGTGTACTCCAAAAGCAAACCTGTTTTCCACCACTTCCAGGATTATGGACGCTATATCATACTGCTGAGGAAACAAATCCTGTAGGAATTTTGAGCCCTGGAGGAACTGCAGGTCCTTGCAACTTCTCACAATGGACATTTTCAGAAAGTCAAACACCTGAAACGTAAAAATGGTGTGAGTGAGGAGGCGTCTGTCCGGAGCCATTTCCACAGGTAACCTCCAAGTAAGAGAACCATCTAGAGCAGGCACAGTGTAGGAAGTGTCAGTGCCAGCAGCTCACACAGCTCCTCCAACATATCTCAATACATTCCTTCTCCAGGATGGTTGTTCCCCACCTTACTCACAGGTGCAGCCAAGATGCATGAACCAGGAGGTTAGTGTACAGTCACCTAGCACCTACATTTGGACATACTCATTTTGGTTTTCGGAAGACTAAGTTGCTGTCATCCTCACTCTGTTGCACTCATTTCCCCCCCACTCATGTCATGTAATAACTATATTATTAAATAAGAGGTCTCTCTGGAGGCTGTGTCATAACAGGTTTCAATGGTCAACAGGCAAGGCACAAGAATGGAAGGATAAACGCCACTCGTTGATGACAAGGATGCTCCAGTGTTCAAGAGCCAGGAAGCATGACTCCCAATCCATCCAACAGTATTTGTTTCTTTTGTTATTACCCAGAGTTCATTTCTGAACCTATACTGAAAAGGGAGCATATGAACATCCCTTCTCCCCCGCCATGAGCACAACACACGGACAAGGAAGCTTTATGCAAAAAGAATCCTTAGGTTACACATAAGTAAAACATACCTGCTCTTCAAATCTGTGTTTTATTGCCACCGAGAGCACAAGAGCCACACTGAAAGGACACAGGGTCTTGCCAGGGTCCCTTTGCTGTTCAGTCTAGGAAACATCAAGAGACAGGACAATCAAACAGCTTGTTATTTATGATTTAATGAAGCTTCTTGCAACACCAAGGAAGCCATCATTGCTAATTTAGGCCAGACTGGTGTTATGCTACCGCAGAGTTGACCTAGGTTGTAGGGGAATCTCTTACCCCAAACACATTGAATCACTATAGATGTTTTTGATGGCCATAGTGGTATTAACAATTTCAAAACCTGCATAAAGATAACCTGCTTAACCTACCCTTTAGTTGAAAAACCCCTCTCTCATTCCCCAAAAAGCCCTAACTGCGTGCTCTGCATTTGCTGTACCTTTAGTAGTTTGATTAGTTCCCTGCCGAGACCCTGGTCCAGGTTGATAACAGAGATAATATGAAGAATGATCGTGCCTTCCACATGACGGAGTTGGTCTAGGGGCACCGTGGCAGCTTCAAGGTCCACTGACCTGGAAGAGACAGTAGAAAACCCTAGGTTTCAATTCCTGTTGTAATCGATGCACAGCATCTCAAAAGCACCAAACAGGACTCATATAAGAGGGGTGTCAGGTAAGGCAGGGAGGCTTACAAATAACCCAGGCAGCAAAGGAAGACAATTATAGGACAGGACTTACTCTGGAATCCTCTGCTCTTCTTTTTGCCTTTTATCCAACTGGTTGAAAAAAGTGATGATTCCTTCCAAAACAGTCTTCTTACTGCCCTGGAAGGCATGACATAGCAAAGCAGCATAAACTATATTAAGCTATTGCACATTCTGTAATACCCTGAGACACTACAGCCCCCAGGGAATTGCAGTCTGCTTCCCTGATTTCCCCTTGCAATGCTAGTTTCATAATATTTCCCATGTTAAGTCATTGTGTGGGGCTCCTGGGGTAGAGTAATTGATCACTGTATTGTTTGTATATTCCTTTGTACAGCACTTATAAATAAAAGGTTTTTCATTAGAATAGTTTCTTCAAGTGACAAGTCCATTCAAAGCGGCTAGAAAACCCTAAAACATTAACCTGAGGCTCTAGACTTGAGCTAGTGAATTAAAACAGCCTCCCACAATACAGGTAGAGACTATCTCTGGATGGATCATTCTTTTATTGAGTCATTCATGGAATAATAGCAACAAATGTAGGAGCGGAACAGCCACCCCGTCCCAACTAAATGGCAGGTACCTCACTGGCAGCAGCTGCTTGGAACAGGGGCACAGAAATGAGACCTTTAAGATTGATCCAGACCACAACCCAGAGGCAGGTCACACTGTGTGAGCCATGAACATACTAGAACAAGCAACCCCCTGAGTAGAGAGATGGATTCCATGTCTAGGAACACTAATAGGGACCTTGCCTATTATCTTTTGGAACTGTACCCACTGCTTTCTTCTCCAGAGATGCCATGTCACAGCTATCCTCCTTTCAGTTGAGGAGCAGTGGGCATGACCCTCTTAGTGAGATGCATATAAGGCTTTCCACCATCTCCCTATCCCCCACGGCAGAGCCTGCTCCCACCTTCCATCAGTCATGGGAGTGAGCTGTCCAGCTGCGAACTGAATTTTGATCCTCCGCATGATCCAATCCATAGCTCACTTTGTGTATTTTCTCTCTCATATGTGCATGCGGCACATATCTGCTATAGTGGTTAGGTGCAAGTTCTGGCTTGGAGAGCTTCAGCAGCTCCCTTTGGGGTTTTACCTTTGCAGAGAGTAGCAGCAGCTGATAAACCAGAGGAGGAATTTCTTGGAGGTCTAACTTGGAGAATATCCTCAGGACCTTTTCCACGACAAACTGCAGCTCTTCTGCATTTAGTGGGATGTCCCTGAAGAATCAAAGGTGCAGACCAGTCAATGCCATTCAGTTCCCAACCCTGCTTCCTTTAGAATACCATAGCAGGTTCAGTCTTTGAACTAGCCAGTAGTACTCTAGCATTCCCAAAGGCCCACCAGGGGGACCAAAAAAAGCTACCTGAAGTCCTAGATAGACGTTATTGCCATAGACCCCTCAGCTCCCTGCAACTGTCTCCAAAACTGAGGTTCACATTCTGAACTCCAACACAAGTTGCACATCACAAAGCCTCCATTACACTGTGCTTGCACGTGAATGGACAGTGCCAACTTTTCAAGATACACAGACTCAGAGCCATGACCCAGCCCAGAGTCCCCTGCACTCAAGGAGAGAGGGCTGAATAGCCAGGCATATACATGGAATTGGCAGGTACAAAATACACATTATGAATAAGGCTAAGATTTTGTCATGCATATTTTTAGTAAAAATCATGGACAGGTCACGGGCAGTAAAGAGAAAATTCACAGAAGCCCATGACCTATCCATGACTTTTACTAAAAATATGCATGTCAAAATGGGGCTCCGCAGTTCCCAGCCACCACAGGCAATGGAGGGACCCTGCAGCTCCCAGGCACTGCGGGCTCAAGTCATGGAGGTCTCTGGAAGTCACAGATTCCGTGACAGAACCGTAGCCCTCCCTACTAACATAATTGATGTTCCCTGTTAAATGATGAATTTAACTACCCACTTGGTGTGCCCTAAGATACTAACTAAGGAAGTAAGAGTGGTGGGTGGGGAGAAGAATCCTATCTATTTTCCAAATGGCTCCTCCATAACCCACACTGAGCATTAGAGTCTCTAGCCTTCCCTTCAAGCACATGCCGAACTCCCCCTAAGGCTAAGGAAAGGTATCTGCAAACACCAAGGGGGGACAGACCTTGATTTCGCACATATTTATACTTGTGATGTGAACGAGGGAAGACATATCAAGGGTCCCTATTCCTCAACAGCAAGCAACAGATATCGAACCAAGCGAGACTCTCAAAGAAATGGCACAGCCAGTGCTGTCCCTGCGGCATTTTTAGCAAGCTGTGTGCAGTCCCCAAACACACCCAATGGATATGCTCAGCACCCATGTGATACCGAGGGTGTAACTGCCAGCTTATTAACGCACAGTCCCCAAGCTGCTTGTGAAACAGGAAGCAGAAATAGATGCAAAATAAGAAAACACTGAGGTGGGGGAATTTACCTGAACATGTTGGTGAGATGAATGACACACTGATGATCCCACCTGGTCAAACAAAAGAACAGAGAGCCTGAGAAAGAGCAGAATTGCTGCTTGTTCTCCTCGCACACCCAAATTTAGTTAATTTCTACAGTTCTTCTGTTGCTCTCTCAAAGTAAGAACAGAAGCCTGATTTGCACTAAAATTCACCACTGTTACCAGCTACTCATCGATAATTGGAATGGCTCTGATTGGCTGCTCTTCTCCTAGTGACAACAAACAGGAAAACCAAAGGGAAAGACCTAAGTACCCTATGAGGCCAATTCATGCAGCAGTGTTGCAGGTGGCTCACCTGCCCTCCCAGCTGGAGAAATCGCCACACTGCCAGCTCTCAGAGGGGGTGAGACTTAAAGGAAGTAGAACAGGGCAAAGCAGAGGAGATTCTCCAACACAGGGTATTCTGCAAAGCACAATGTAAAGGGCATTTTTTGGCCAGTTTGTCTGCAGACTCTTCTTAGAATTGCAGAAGCAGCTGGGGTTTTAGACTGAGGCTAATGTGTCATTTTATAGCAGGTGGGTATTAGATAGATTTTTTGTAAAGAGCCCAGATGCTGATAGGTGTGTAACAATTCTTAAATTAACAAATAGAAATGAAGAGGAGATGTACACACCTGCTGGAGCAGAGGGTATTGATCAACTGCTTCTTAAACTCTTCTCCACTCAGCTCACCTGGAGAAGCAAAAGATATTTAGGAGCAGATTCCAGTGAAAAGAAAGTATAGGAGAGAGACCTTAAAATTAATGCAAAAATTATATTAATACAATTATAACTATTTTATTAGGTCATTACAAGCTTGTTTGCTTCTTTACTGAATGCTAAAGGTATAGCTACAAGTATGTTATAGCCAGAATGCTTGGAAATACCACAATACATGTATTTAGCTAGTTAAGTTACAAAATGTTAAAGCTAATCAAAGACATTCCAGAAGGTTTCTACTTCTATCTCCCAAGGATAACAAACATCAAGAAAAACTGTGTAAAATATCCATGTTTTAGGCAGAGGCCTCATTGTAAAATAGAATGTAGAGCCATAAGTCTAAGGAAGTGTCCATACCAACCCCTTTTATTTTAAAAAGAAAAATCTCTGTTTGTATTTTTGAAACTCGAGGAAAAACAGTTGGAAATATGTTTAAATTTTGGTTATATCTTAAAAGTTGACATAACAAATCCTTTGTGAAAGGCATACATTTGCAAATATGTTAGCTAAATGCAAAGCTCCTAATATCACTACTATGTAAATAGTAAAATGCTTTATGTACCAACATGGAATCTAATTACCTTGCTAGACAAGTGTAACAAGCCATTTAAATATATAATATTTATATTAATAGGGAATTAATTAATTGCTGGCAGTGCACAAGCAAACTCTCACCCAACTTAGGGAGGCAAGAAAAATCATCCTCCAAAAATTGTCATGTAGAATTAACAACTTAAGCTAAAGAATTTCTAAAAGTTATTTAACTTTAAAAGACTGTTTTGAGAACAAAACCTTTTTAGAGAAAGAACAGGAGTGTTTGCACTTTCTGAAAACAGAATTTCAATTTCCTGTCAAACTCTAATAAAACAAAGAATATCTCAGAGAACGGACTGAATAAAAAGAAAAAGTTAAAGCTAGCTTTGAAAGTTATCTGATGTTTTCCTGACAGAAAAACAGAGACAATTAAAGAAATGTTGCATATTCATAAGATGAAGGGGCTCCTAAGGATTACCCAGGAAGGCATGGAGCCAATGAAAGAGTGACAGCAATCCACTTGAAGCTAAACAAGCCCAAAAGGGGTGTGTTTTCCTATAGTGTCATGAAAATAGGAAGGAGAAGGGTATAAAAGACTCTGAAGTGAGCACCCCATACACATACTCTGGGCTAGTTTGTTTAGACAGAAAGCACTCCACAAGTCATAGACAGAAAAACAGAGAAAACTCAAGAATAAACCAACCCCTGGGGAAAACCTCCCCAAAAACCTCATCAAAGATTGATGAGAAAGTTAACTAAAATACCGTCAAGGGATTAGATTTAAACTCTAGTACTGACATTTTTGGGATAGGAAAATGCTGCTATCACTTAAATGACTAACTGTTTCTCTGTTAGTCACCAGACAGTTAGACCATGTATTCGTGGAGAGGAGATGGGGGCTAAGCCCTGGTAAATGGAGAAATAGTGGAACTTAGTTCGATTTAAGATTCTTTGGGCAGGTCTTCACTACCCGCCGGATCAGCGGGTCGTGATCGATCCCCAAATGTGCTCCCCGTCGACTCCAGAACTTCAGCTCATGAGAGGCAGCTGAAGTTGGCATATCTTAGGTCAACACCCCCCCGCCCCAGCGTAGACCAGAGCTTAATATTCATAACTGACCTATTTTAAGACAGCCCCTTAAAAGGCTTCTTCTATCTAACTAGTTTAAATATTTTGTTTTATTTCAAAAGATTTAGTTAAGATTGCTTTCTTTGTCTAATTATAAACTGTTAAGGTTATTATTAATGACACAGGCTTCTTACCAGACCTTAAATTATTTTGCCTTACATAAACAGTTGTAAGTATCTAATAAGATACTAAAACTGAATTCACAATAGTTTGGGGAAATAATATTCTTTGGTGACACATTACCAAGAGAAGAGTGATCCACCAAAGGAGGGGTTCACTCTCAAAGGTGTAATCTGTTAAAAGCTCTCCCCAGAGACATACAGAAAAGATTATAACAGAAATAACCAGTTTATCATTTGTGTTGTTTTGTTTAATATTTTTTCTTTCTCTAATAAAAAAATAGCCCGGTTTAATAATTTTTGTGATTATTTTGCTTGGTCTTGACCATGGTATCCGCTAAGGTATGCAAAAGAATCCCTGTGACTAAAAGTAGTGGGAGCCACATCCCTGCGCTGGCAGTAAGAGAAACAATTAGTAAGAGCTGGCCTACCATTTCATGTTTCTTTAAATATTTATAGTAATTTTTAAAATGAAATTACTTAGAATCCAACAATTTAAAACTACCCCTCCCTTTCCACCACACAAATGATTGGACAGTGAGTGGGAAGCGAAGGGATTACCTTTCCCATAAACCAGGCTTTCTTTAGAGGTAGCCAGTGCAGTAAGAACTGTGGAAAACAACTCCAAGGACTTCCCATTAGACAGGCTTCCTCCTTTAATAACATCAACAAACAGAGTGGCCAGTTCAGCCAATGCAGCGCCTGGTAATTGACGAGCCTGATAAAAGATTTTTGTTTAAAAAAAGAGTATGAGGAGATGCATTAGAAGACTCCAGACATAAATACAAGTGATTAAAAGAAAGCAAGTATCAAGAAATCAAGAAGTCAATGAGAGCCACATTAGAGACTGCTGGTGCAGCCCAATATTGGTTAGTAGAGGAAGTCACCCTGAAACACGGTATGCACACTGACCATTAGAAACGGGGATAAATCATGTTGACTAAGTCAAGGGATTTGAGAGTCTGAACTTCTTCCAGGTACAAACATCCAACTATGATAATCACACAGATAACACTTTCCAAACATTAACTAACCTCATCCTGGGTGAGACTCAAGCAGGTGACCCACTCATTTTTCCCAGTGGCCTAATTAATAATTGGAATCCACATCTCACAGGTAAAAGGGCACTTTTCCTCCCACCTAGATCCAATAGGCCCCATATAAGCCACTCCAAATGAGCACCTACCTCCAGCATCAGCAGTCCTATGATCTCTGACACAATGTCCAACTGCAGGTCCCCCGACTCCACCAGTCGGATACAATGTTTGTAAACCTGGAGTCTCCTGAGAACACCATTCTGCTGAGAGCAAGGGGAACCTTATTGGGGGGGATGGGGGGAGGAAAGGAAAAAAAAATACTCTTAAAGAACTTAGCTAATTCCTGAGTGCATTTGTGGTATCTGAGAAAAGTTAGGTTAGACATATTTCCCCTTCCCCAATACATGTGTAACATCGCCACATTCAATTGATCCCAAGGTCAGGAAGCCTGACTGCTTGGATTTAGATAGAATCACAAAGAGGGATGATCAACATTTTACCTGAAAACCTACTTCTTCCACGATATCTACAAGATCTAGTTCAATTGCCCTCTTACCTACTTCAACTAGTTATTTCTGGAGCAAACAGTTAATCTATATGGGCAAGCCAAGAGCCTTCTGAAAGTAAGTTATCCAGAGGTCAATGAAACCCAAGCTGTCCCATTACCTTTGAAGATTCCCCTCAGCAGTATGGCAGTCTCCTTTCCCTTCACAGCCTGCCTCATAATAAGGTCACCAAGCTGCAACCAGAAGGAAACAGCTGTAAGATACCAGTTGCTTATTTCTATACTTCCAACATTTACATTTGCAGGTTCACCCCATCCCCTTCTAGGAAAAGCATTGCCTCTCCAGGAACTAATTCCCCAACAAAACGGCTGGGACTCGCATACCTATTATCCTTCCCCTGAACACCTTGCCATATTGTTATATTGCACCATGATTGACAGCAATGTCAGATATTTCTCCATCCCTATAGAGTGGATAAACCTAACTACAACCCCCCTAATAGCATTACATGGATCTGTAGCCTATTAGAGAGCATATCAAGGCAAAAGGCAGTCCTAAATCTGTTCCCAATCTGGGTACACCATAGAACGGGGTGGGCAAACTTTTTGGGCCGAGGGCCACATCTGGGTAGGGAAATTGTATATGCAGGGCCATGAATGCAGGGCTGAAGCAGGGGGTTGGGGTGGGGGAGGGAGTGTGGTGTGTAGGAAGGGGCTCAGGGCAAGGGGTTGGGGTGCAGGAGGGGCCTCAGGGCAGGGGGTTAGGGTCCAGGAGGGGTTGCGGAGTGCAGGAGGGGACTCAGGGAAGGGGGTGGAGATGCAGGAGGGGTGCAGCAGGGGGCTCAAGGCAGCGGGTTAGGGGTCTCAGGGCAGGGGGTTAGGGTGCCGGGTGCAGACTCCGGCCCAGCACCGCTTACCTGGAGCAGCTTAGGGGTGGCAGTGGTGCGCAGCAGGGCTAAGGCAGGCTCTCTGCCTGCCCTGGCCCCGCGCTGCTCCCAGAAGCGGCCAGCATGTCTGGCAGTGGCTCCTGGGGGTGGGGTGGGGTAGCATAGCCAGCTCCACCGCGCACTGCCCTCGCTTGTGGGTACCACCCCCGAAGCTCCCATTGGCCACGGTTCCCTGTTCCTGGCCAATGGGAGCTGCGGGGGGCAGTGCCTGCAGGTGAGGGCAGCACACAGAGCTCTCTGCGCCCCCATCCACCAGGGGCTGCAGGAACGTGGTGCCGGCCGCTTCTGGGAGCAGCATGGGGCCAGGGCAGGTAGGGAGCCTGCCTTAGCCCCACTGTGCCATGGGGCTGGCAATCCCACAGGCCGGAGCAAAAGCCCCGACAGGCCGGATCCGGCCTGCGGGCCGTAGTTTGCCCTCCTCCGTCATAGAACATACACCACAGCTCCAATCTATTCCAAGTTCTTCTTTAGCCTTTGGAAACTCAGCACACAGCTAGAACTATTCATTCAGAGTACCATCTCACAGTTATTTTTTTTCACCTCAAATGTCCAGTGAATTGGTATGGGCACACTTTTACATCATCTTCAAATGAAGGAAAATTCTAACTGTCATTCTCTCCTGCTACAGCCCATGCATAGAATCCAAGAAAAGCCTCAAACGTTCAAAAATATGCAACTCACTTCATTTTCCTTCAGATTTTGCAGACATTCCTGAAGTCTGTCTAGTGCTTCTTCTGCTGCTAGAGATAAGATTTTCTGGTCCATTGCAGCTCGTGTCAGTAGACTTTGCAGCACTGTCATACATTGAATGTGCTCTGGAAAATGACAGCAGCATTAGTACTTGGAGAATAATACAGGAAACCACCTAGTCCTTCCCCACAAGAAATCTGTGCAGATAGCCATTGGAGAAAATTATTATTCAAGAGGATTTTCAAAGAATAACTCCCCTATTCATCAGTTCTCCACTACAACACAATTTGATTTTACAACGTGTCTTTTACAGAAATGTCTCCCAATGTACAAGTTATAACAATGGAAACATCACAGCAACGGCATGTGAGAGAAAGGATGGGAATCATAACTAGCAAAGGGCACTGGTCTACAGCTAACCATCAATAGCAGGGGTTCTCAAACTGGGGGTTGGGACCCCTCAGGGGGTCACAAGGTTATTACATGGGGGGGTCACGAGCTGTCAGCCTCCACCCCAAACCCTACTTTTCCTCCAGCATTTATAATGGTGTTAAATTTATAAAACTGTTTTTAATTTACAAGGGGGGGTTGCACTCAGAGGCTTGCGATGTGAAAGGGGTCATCAGTACAAAAGTTTGAGAATCACTGGGCAGCACCAAAGAGGTATGGGGAGAAATCACTGAAGCAGAATTGTAACCAGTGGCAGAATGTTAGTGTAGTAGCAACCACGCATCCCGTTAACATAAAAGTCATTCATAGCACAGCAGCAGTCTCCGTTAGGACAGTCTGACTGGTATAGGGCATTCTACTGGAGTTTCACCCCTTAACATTCTGTTTTTTAATTGGCTGGCCATCACATCTCTGGCCTGGAAGTTCAAAAGGATGTGGAATGACGAGCGATCGAACAGAAAAAACAATACAAAGCTGCACAGGACTGGCCTCACAAAGAGATTCAAAGCTTTATTCCAGACAGAGCTGTCATCACCTCTGAAACAACCAGAAGATTCGCATTAGGAAGCACTCAGCACAAAGGGGGAAGAGAGGGCTTTCATTTTAATTATTTTTAAATTATAATTATCAGGAGGGATATTTGCATGAGAACCTGATCTCTGCTCCATAAGAACCCAGCTGCCCAATCTCTGAGAAACATCTGCAACGTCAGTGAAGAATGAAATTCCAGGTGCAGAATTAGCAGCTGGATTTTTATTATGAACGTACATATTATCTTGCACCGTTCTCTGCTGACAATAAAACCCCACCCAGCCCCTAGGGCGAAGGAACAAAAACCCGCCTGCCCAGGCAAACGTTCCCAGGGATAATAAAGGACAAAGCGACACAGGAACTTGTGGGCAGACCTCTCAGCGGCCCGTGGCACCAGACAAATGACACACGCAACCCTCGTGCAGGGAGACAAGAGGGGGGAGGGGAGGAAGGCACCTGAGTCGGGGTTTTTCATACGTTTTCAAGGGGGGGGGGTTGTTTTTGTTTTTTTTTTTTTTAACCACCCCACACTGAGCTCTAGGCACCTTCGCCACAACTCAGAATGCCCCCCCCTCCGGCAGCCCCACGAGCCCTCACAGCCAGCAGCCACCGCACCCTGCCCTCGCCCCAGGCGCTTCCCATCCTAGGCCCCGCGCTCACCCGCTGCCGCCCCGACGCCGAAACTCCCGCCGAGCCGTCCGCCTCCGTGACCCCTGACAACAGATCCCGCCTCCCCCGTCCTCACTTCCGTTGCCCCTGCCAACAGAGCCCGCCCTCCGGCCACGCCAGCCCCGCCCGTCGGAGCGGGGCGGGACCCGGAGGAGCCAGGGCGGGCGGGTTGTAGGCCTGCCCCCGGGAGAGGCTCCGCGGGTTCGAATCTCCCCCCTGTCCGCGGCGCGGGGCGCTCAGCGCCGGTCCTCGGAATCCAGCCTGCGCTGGCGGCGGCTGTGTCTCATTTACCCCGGGCCCTCCTTGGACTCAAGGGCCAGCTACAGCGGTCACCCCCTTTGCCTGGGGCGCTCTGCTGCCGGCCAGGGCTTCGCGGGGGCAGCGGGGGGCTCTCGGACCAGCCCCGGGCGGCGGGGGTGGGAAGGGAGGAGGGAGCTAGCCAGCCCCCTGCGGTGTCCCATTTGGGAAATATGGGCCCCCCCAGGGCCAGCCTTAGGGGGTGGGTCACCTGGGCGACCACCCCCGGGGCACCACGGTCAAGGGGGCGCCCTGTGGCAGTCACGAGTTGCTCCTGGCTGGCAGGGGAGTGCCACGTGGGGGGGGGGCGCCCCGATTTCTCCCTGCTGCCTCCTGGTGAAGGAACATTGTGGGGGGGGGTGAGCGGTTCCCTACAGATACTGCTCCCCACTCCCCCAACGGTCCTCTCCCCCCCCCCAGGGGGTTGTAGGGGGGAGTCAGGGCTCCCTGCATCTAGGTCACTGCCCCCGCCTGGGCGGTGCTGCGAGGCGGGCATCGGGAGCTGCTCCCTTGTCCTCCCCTTATGCAGCCCCCGTGGGGACAGTGATCTGGATGCAGGGAGCCCTGACTTCGCTCCTCACTCCCCCCCCCCCACAGCCCCCTAGGGGTGCACAGAGGAGCAGTGTTCGGGGGGGGCGCGGGGGAGCAATAAAGCCAGCTGCTCCGTGCACCCAGATCAGTTTCTCCACATGGGTGCAGGAGGGCGTTGCAGGAGTTAGGGGCACAGGGGGCACCATTCAGAGGCTAGAGGTGTGGGAGAGTGGGGAGGCCATGGGGGCCAGAGGCAACCGGAGGGGACACCATGCTGATGGGGGCCAGGAGCACCAAAGTACAACTTCACCCAGGGTGCCAGTTTCCCTAAGGCTGGCTCTGTGGTGGTCACCCTATGCAAAACCCTCTCAGCAGAGAGGCCAAGGACTGAAGGGGCCATAAAGGCTGAGCTAAGGAGTGGCTGGGCAGTGGAAGGGGGTGCCATCCTTGTTCAGTGGGTCAAAAGAGGACTCTTTCTTTAGGGCCCTATATTCGGCACCTTTCGCCAGCATGGAATTCAACAAAAAAATCTCCCAGATGAACTTTCAATAACAAAACAGAGGAGGCTATTTCAGTGCTTCCTTACACATACCCCAAACCCTCCTCACTTCTGGGGGGGGGGGCGGAGAGGGGCGACGGGTAATACACATGTCCACCTCTCTGGATACATTGTGGCGCCCTATCTCTTAATAGGAATTGAACAATCCTGCTCTCAGAGTCACCCCAGCCAGTAACAGCTCCCTGGGTTCTACTCATTGCTCTATTTCCCCTTTGAGGCTTTCCTAGCAGGGCCTGAAATGCTTGCCTAGAAATGCTCATCCTCAAAGTCAGGCTCCCAAAAGCTTGCTTTTCATGCATCTTCCCCACCTCCACCACATCTACATGCATTTCAACATCTGCTCTCAATTGGGCTTTCTTAGAACAGACACTGTCAAATAAACCCCCTCTTTTACCCTTAGGGGGCAATGGAGCACACAAATTTCAGGAACATAGAACCACTCTGAATCCAGTTTGATTTGAAATGTGTTAGGATTTTCATCTTGAGGTTTCTTGGAACCATTAACTCATTTCACATTATTCAGTGCTTACTAGATTGAAGAAGTGATGAAATTACTGGCTGGAGTTCTATGCAATGTTGTCGTAGCCGTGTTGGTCCCAGGATATTAGAGAAACGGTGGGTGAGGCAATATGTTTTATTGGACCCACTTCTGTTAGTTAGAGAGACAAGCTTCTCCTTGAATGGTCACTTAGAATAGGTGCTAACTCAGGGATCGGCAATCTTTGGCACGCGGCCCATCAGGTTACGCTCCTGGTGGGCCGGGGCGGTTTGTTTACCTGCAGCGTCCGCAGATTAGGCTGATTGTGGCTCCCGCTGGCCCCAGTTCACTGCTCCAGGCCAATGGGGGCTGCAGGAAGGGTGCCACTTCCTGCAGCCCCCATTGGCCTGGAGCCGCGATCGGCCGAACCTGCGGATGCTGCAGGTAAACAAACTGCACAGGCCCGCCAAGGGCTTACCCTGATGGGCTGCGTGCCGAAGGTTGCCGATCCCTGGGCTAACTACTTTTGCTAAACTGTTTGATCTTGTATTTAGTTGTGACATTCTAAGTACTTTTCCCAAACCTCAAGAAGAGCTCCGTGTAGGTCAAAAGCTTGTCTCTCACCAACAGAAGCTGGTCCAATAAAATATTTTACCTCACCCACCTTGTCTCTCTCTAATATCCTGGAATGGACACAGCTACAACAACACTGCTAGAATTAGACTTACTGTAAGTTGCAGTTCGCAGTAGTACCAAAGCAGTAACAACAACCATATAGTGTAGGGGGCTGGTACTGTCAAATACTGTATTGTTTTTGATGAGGCTATTTCTGGAAGTGCTGTCAGCATGCACAAGGAAACGTGTCTCCTACCACATCCTTATGGAGCTTCTGCAAGCACGTCATGAATCACTAAGCAGGCAGAAGTGCCTTTTACAGACATCTCTATGGAGTCCATGAGATAAGAAGAGGGAAGAAGAGCATATGGTCTGGAGGGGGAAAGTAATGACTAGGAAATGCATCCCACACAAAGGAGTCATGAATGTTTCCAGCTGCTCCTCCAACTGGCAGCAAGGATAAGAGGTGAAAGAATCAGGAAACTGGCCAAAATGGGGTCTGAGTGATTGAAAGAATACAAGGCTATGCTACCAAAGAAAAACTCAGGCAACGGAGAGTCCCAGGGAAGATGTTTCTCAGTGGAAGCTGCGTACCTTACAGTTCAACAGGGGTTCTGTTTTGTCTTCCATATAGGCCCATTCAATCAATCTCTCTCTCTCTCTCTCTCTCTCTCTCTCTCTCTCTCACACACACACACACACACACACACACACACACACACACACACACACACACACACACACACACACCCCCCCCCCCCCCCCCTCCCCACCCTTCTACTGAAAAGCCCACAGGAGGCTTGTGTGTCAGGTAATTTCTAACCCTTTATATTTTCTCAAGCCCTTTTATCCCTGGGGAGCATCAACACTTTCTCTTGCCAGAAAAATTGTTAAATACAAACAAAGTATCATTCTCCTCTTGCCTTTTTGCTGGGCATGGTCCTAATACCAGCTGAGACCTGGTGTGTGCAACTCACTTCCATCCTTGCGTGTCATTATGGGATCTGCAGGTGACAGGGCATCATGAGCAGGTTCTGAAAACAGCAGAGAGCCTTTAATGAGCTGCTGGCCCTGCTGAACCCTCCTTGTCTAGTGAGGTGGCAGCCTGCAGGATGCAGTGGGGTTTCTACTCAGGACAGGGAAGCTATGTACATTTTCTTTTTGGTAACTTCTGCTTTTGTGCCCTAAGATTCAGCAGGAGTTTTTTCTGCTTTGTCAGGTCACCTTCTGGAGGGAATGCTGACAGGGCACTGACACTTTTATTATGACAACCAAGACACTGGTCTCATTCCTTCCAGGGAAGGATAGGTTGCCTCAATGTCCTGTGGAGAAGATACAGCACATGCTGTTCCTTGGCAGGGCATTAGCAATTATTGTGGCCCCACCTATTTGGCACCTTTCATAAATGGTTCCATTTGTAGCTAAAATGGGCTCCTGTCACAGGTACACAGGCTCAGTGCTCTGGAACAGCTCTGAATCAAACCCAGGCAGGACCCTCAGTATGACACACCTCTGGGCACACTGTCACTAGGATAAGCCTCCTGGGAATGACCTCAGAGCCTTCAGCTACCCTGTTCCATGCCAGGAGCCTCCTGCAGTGAGTCTACCTGAATAGGACACCTGAGGAAGCCTTACTCGTCCCCAAAGGAGCCATGCCCCCCATCTTCCGCAGTCAGCAGTGACTCTTGGCCAGCGTTGTGAAACAGAAATAAACACACTGGTACCCAAATAAACTAATGTTTATTAGTTGTCTGGAACACAGCGTAGGTAAGTTCTTTGTTCGCACAGAAACCAGAAAATTATATCTAAGTCCATCTTGGTCAGACCCAGAACCCTGGCTCTCCCCCCCGACACCTTCCAAGACCCAAACCAGTAGAGTGTCCTGTTTTAGCAGCCCACCTTCAGTCATTCTATTGCTCCTCCTCCATCCTTTACTGTGTTTCCCCAAGCAAAACTGGTCACCTGGCCTCCACCTCTCTCTTTGTTCTCCAACTCGTCATAGCCAACTGGCTTCTTGCAGAGGGTGGGTCCTCCGGCCATCGGTTGCTAATTTATGAAATATCCAGTCATTGTCTGGGCCCAGAAAGCTAGACAACAGACACATCTGGTCCCCTAGGGTTCACTGCAAAGATCAAACGCCATTGTCCCACCACCTAGTTAATCATGCAACACATTGGGGAAACTGAGGCACGCACAGTATTCATACAAAACATTAAGAAAATCCCCCCACTTCATAGAATCATAGAAGATTAGGGTTGGAAGAGACCTCAGGAGGTCATCTAGTCCAACCCCTCTGGTCAAAGCAGGACCAACACCAACTAAATCATCATCACACTTCTTAGCTCTGTTTTGTTCTGAAACAGATTTCTCAAGCTGGGAGATACTAACAATGAAAAACCACATGCTCTGCATTGTAATTTCTTTACAGTGAATTGCTAAGCAACCTTACCAATTTACTTTAAACATTATAGGGTGGCAAAAGCCATTGTACCTCTATGATCTCTATGCCACAGGAAAAACAAGTCGTCACAAGGGAGTTTGTTGCTGACCTGTAACTTTCTTTTATGTGTCTTGAAATCTATTACAGTTCCAAACTAAACAACACTGCTCATAATGTAGGCCCTACAGATAAACAAAGCTGTAGTGATGTGTATATTCTGATTCAGATTTAATAAGAGTAATTTGAATAAATGTGACATGCATTAATGGTCAGGCAGTCACAGAGATGAAAACTGTATGTTGGGTCACCCTGAAGAGTCTATCAATCCCTGTTCAGGCCGAACAGAAGTGCAGATGCCTTCCAATCTGCTCTTTTCCCCAGCAGTCCCAAGCTGCTGCCACATAAGCATATATGCCACAACATGCATCACTTGGTGCTGTGTGTCATTGTGTCATCATGCAACATCCCAGTGCAACATCCAACCTACAGTAATTGTGAAGACTCTGTAAATATCCCACAAGCTGGTCTCTCAAGCTAAGAGGGGGACCCTGGAAAACCAGGACAGTCCCCTGATCTTTGGGCCAGAAAACCGACCTACTTAAGCCTGACTAATAACGTTAGGTTCACACTGGTACCCAAAGTGGCTGCAGTCCTGCCGTGCAGAAGTGATCTGGGACCTGTTCCCTTAATGAGAGGGATTTGTGTCAGGTAACAAATTGTTACAGTGCAGTGGATCCCAGAGGCAGATTCCTTCTCCAAAGTGACTCCTGTATAACTCAGGTAGTACTCACCTCTAAAAATGAGCAGATTTGGGGTCAGGAACTGATGGCACTGTAGGATCTTAAGGTGGGCATGGTGGTGAGGCAGCAGGTCCTTTTTCTCTGTGCTTTGAGCTGGGACCCTCCGGCAGGATCAGGTGGATGTATCCATCACAATCATTTTCCTGCAATACAAAGTACTTGGATTGATTCCTTTGAATGGAGGGGAAGCAGGGGGTGAGAAGCCTGGACTTGGTGAAAAACAAGCCACAAAAACTTGTCTTTTCTCTCTATCCAGGTCTTCCTGCCTCTGCTCCTCTCAGCTGTTTCATGGCAGCTGCAGCCGGCAGAGGGCACTCGAGCACTGAGATACTTTTCTGAAACAATGGGGCTCTTAAAGAGAAGGCTGATAAAAGCCAACTGAGTTGCTGTGAAGCCAGGGCTTCTGCCTTTGCCTGACTCAATCTGCCAGCGACCCCCACCTCCCGCATGAGCCCTAAGCCAGGGAAGGTATCATTGTAGGCAGGTGGTGTATTCAACTCTCAACTCCCAAGATACTGTATATACGCTACCCACCCTCCCCAAAACACCAGTGTTTGCAGTGCCTCTAAGGCCCATCCCGCATTCTCTGCACACCGATCAAACATTGGATGGTCTTTCCTTAGTTACCCTGGGCAGGGCACCACCTTTCCCAGCCATTGCCTTTCTCCCTGATGAGCTCTGAGTCTGCTTGGGTTGGGCTGCAAAGCAGATCCTGGTGTGAATAAGGGGAGGGCAAGGTATCTGAAACCCTCCTTCGTCCTGCCCCAGTGCAGACAGATCCCATTTGGGCATAGGGTGGTAATTACTGTCAGGAATCCCTATGGGCCATAAAATATTGTGAGGTGAGGCTCTAGTGACCGGTGTGAGGGAGCATAGCACCTCTGTCCCCTACACATCCCCATGCTGTAGGAACAGAGCACTCCAGGCTTGGGTGATGGGCCTGGCTGAACCTGGACCATAGGGTTAGTTCTACAGACCCACAGGTGTGTGTTGGGTGGCAAAACCAGGTCCCCAAAAGCAGTCAGCAGTGTGGTTTTAGTCAGCAAGGGCTTGATTCTGCCATATCTTGCTGCTTGTGTCACTGTTCACACTTGTTCAAAGCAAGGGTCCAGAGGGTGTAATGCACTCTCAGTGGAGTGATCAAGGAGAGGATCCTGACCCAGGAGTATTTGACCCCCCATTTGGCACAGATCTAAATGGTGACACCAGGGAGAGAAGCAGGCCCAAGTCCCCATCAGGGACTTTATAAATTTGCCTGAAAACAAGGAAGGGAAGGGCAGTGAAGCTACTGCCCAGACATGGCTTTGGCTGCTCCAGGAGAGGTTCACATGAATTTTGTACCATCAGAAGGCAGCAAACTTTGGCTAAAATAAAAATCTCAGTTCAGCCTCCTGTGATTAGATATTTATTACTCTAATACTTTACCCACATGGGACATGAATGAGCAATTGGCATCTCTTCACCAGCATTAACAGCCAGGTGACAAAAAACACCCATTATTCTTTCATATTAACTGAAAGACTCACGGTCGAGTCATTTAAGTTCAGATGTGACTGGCTTTAAAATGGTTCTTATCCAATGGGAAATCCTCTCTAGTTTCTGGGGCTCACAGAGAAATCAAAAAGCTGTTGTTCTTGTAGGGCCTACACCTGGGATTGGCAACCTTTGGCACGCAGCCCGCCAGGGTAAGCCCCCTGGTGGGCCGGGCCAGTTTGTTTACCTGCCGTGTGTGCCGCTTCCTGCAGCCCCCATTGACCTGGAGTGGTGAACCGCGTCCAGTGGGAGCTGCAATCGGCCGAACCTGAGGATGCGGCAGGTAAACAAACTGGCCCGCCCCGCCAGGGGGCTTACCCTGGCAGGCCGCGTGCCAAAGGCTGCCGATCCCTGGCCTGCACAAAAGCCAGACTTTGTGCTCTTCTTTGCGGGTCCACTTAGGTTCCCACCTCTTCCAGATTTCTAGAGACTGTTCTGATTTTGAAAGGTTTCTCTTACAAGTTGCAGGATGTTATTTCTAAAAAAATCCCTAATTTAAATATAGTTCATAATAAATCAGCATCAATCTATAAGGGGGAAAAGCTCTTGCATGTGACAGGCAGCATTGTCACAACATTGCAATGTGATGGCATCATGATGTGACACAGGACACGTCTCCAAACGTGGAAGCAGCGGAATTTCTCTAGCAGACATTTTCCCTAGAACTGTGTGTGTGAGCTTACCTGTCCCGGTCCTTGGGGCAGAGTGCTCAGACATATATGCTGCCAGCCGCTAATGGTCATGTGCTGACATTGGACCTGACCCTGTACTGCTGAAATCCGTCAGTAGTTACCATCAACATCAGTGAACACAGGATCAAGCCTCTTGGTACTGATACTGATTCACAAAACTATCAGCAAACAGATGGAGTTGTGTCCATTCCATGAAGCCCAGGTGAGAGGCAGATTACCACAGAAGGGGAAGGGAGTTTTATTAGTCAAGAGGAAAACTAAAAATAGGCAGGGAAAGGAACCTTATCTCTATAGAATCATGGGGCTAGACTGTGACTCAGACCATGCACCAACACAAGGGAGTAAGAACTCCCCCTTAAGGGAATCCTGGAGGGCTTTCTCCCTAACCAGACATTACAGGGAATCCCAGGGGATCTGCCTATTAGGGAACTCACTTCTAAAGCCTGCTCCCCAACAGGAAGATACAGAGATAAATTCTCCAGGGGAGGAGAACCTCCTGCAAAGAATAAAGTCCCAGCTGGGGACAGCAAGCCACACAAACACTGGTATTGCCTGTATAGCACAGTAAATATAAAGTGTGACTACATGGGGCCACTCACACTGCTATGGAAACTCCCTGTGTGGATCAGCTATGGGCCTGACTGTCACCAGCTAGGGGTGGGCACACAAGCCACCCGCAAGGACATGCTTTGAAGTAGCTGGGCAGGTCCCACATTGCCCAGATGACTCCTCTGGAGAAAGAAGTGCCCCTAGATTGTCCTCTGTGAGTATCATACAGGAGCCTTTTGCTATGGAAGAAGGAGTGTGCAGACACATGGAGGGGCCAGAGTAAGGAAGTATGGAGCTGAGGAGCTGACCCTGCACAAAGTTCCCATTCATGATTCTGGGACTTCTGGAAGCCCTCCTTGGCCCCCGCTGCTCTGCACCAGCTGCACTTTCTCTTCTGAGTCTCCCCTCACGCGTGGCTGGGATCAGAGTTTGTGTAAACTCCTTAAGCAATAGGAGACAAGGGGCAGCTTTTGTTGCATGAGGGAGTTTAACCTGTGTTTAAGTAGCTGGGATTTAGCGGAATGATCGGTACACAGAGCAAACACAGAGTTAGGGCTTTTGTAAGCCCTGCGTTAATCAGGGACAGGAGCCACTGAAAAGAGCAACGTTGAATGGGGGTTGACGTCTCACCAGCCCACATACCTCAGGGGTCCTCAGCAGGCAGGGATCCAGATGGGGAACACTCAGGACTCCTGGCAGAGTCTGCTTCACACAACAACATGCGGCCTGCCCTGTTATCCCCAAAGGATTCCAGGCACGATGCAGCTGAGAGCACTTGACGGTTGCCCTCTGGGTCTGATAGCACCCCAACACCCCTTCCTTCGAGGTAGTTCCCTCCACCATCCCCGGAGAAACAATCTCTGTTCTTGGGTGCTCAGCAGCACCTTAGTAGCGTCACTGAGGGTCCAGACAAGGATTTTAAATGATATGCATTAAATATACTGCAACCCCTGGGATTTCCTGGCTGTCCTTGTGCTTCACTATGACTGTAGAGATAGCATCCATATTTTTCCCCTGCCACTTAAATTAAAGGAGAATCTCCATTACTTGTTAGCATTATAGGGCCTATGACACACAGCACAGCTCTGACTCCATCCAGGAGCAGGCAGAGGTGCAACATACATACCAGGCTGCATGTTACAATAGATTCCAAATCTCTAGCACCTTTCATCTGAACATCACACTGTGTTTTAGAAGCTTTCATTAAAACCTCAGTCTTGACCCTGTAGAGGTGGGTATGTGTTACTATCTCCATTTCACATATGGGGAAACTGAGGCACAGAACAGGGACATGACTTGTCCAAGATCACACTGCAAATCACTAGCAGAGCCAGGAGGAGAATCTATGAATGTGAGACTCCTAGCACCCCAGCACTGATTACTACACAACACACCCTCTTCTATGAAAAACTTCATAGCATCCCCACCATCCACATTCTCTCTCTCCATATCACACACATGCACATGCACTTTCTAAACATTGTTTTGGGCCAAATCTGGGTCACAAAGAGACGCTCCTTTCCCTGACACATTGACAGCAACTGGCCGGAGGTGTTCATGTCCCCTGCGCACACGGATGAGATGGAAGGGGGCCATTTGTTAACAGAGCTGCTTTTGGGCTCCAGGAAGGTTCATTTAAAACAATCCTTTTCCTTGAGACAAGCCTTGAAAATGTAACTATCAATAAACCGACAGCTAAGAGTGATTGGAACACACAGCCTGGCTCCATGCTACAGCAGAGGCTGAGGGACCCACCGATCCACACGCCCATGCACTTCTCAGGGGAAATGAGCTGTGAAATCTGAGGAGCATCCCAGAGGATCTTCTCCCTGCCCCTCCCCACAATTCTCCACCCAGCCCCGTGCCACGGCTATGCTCAGGTTCAGAGCGCTGCAAGGGGAACTCCCTTCTTGTACCCCCATCTGTGTCAATAGCTCACATGGGTGAGGCACCCTCCTAGTCCTTGCTGCCCAGGAGCAGGAGAGGAGAGGGGCCCAGCTGCTGCTGTCCTGAGTGGGAGTCCTGTATTGACTGCAGCCCAGCCTCAGCCCAGAATCTATAGAGCTTGTACTGGCAGGAAACCTGGAGTCCTGTTCCTCCCCACCAGGCAGGGGACACTCGCTCCCCAGCACAGCTACAGAAGTGCTGCAGCAGCCAGGAGAGACCTGCCTCAAGGACCATCCATTAGGACCACTTGGTCTCTCGTCTGCTATTCCAAGGAGACTGTGGCCCTTCCCGCCATCTCCCTCTACATCCAGTGGTAGATTGTCTTTTCTTTTCCTCCTCACTTCTCCCACTGCTCTGTGCTTCCACTCAGCACAGCCTCAAACCCCTTAGGAACCACAGCCTCCTGGCATCTCCGAGAGGAAGGAAGGTTGTGTGGGAGTGAGGAGATTTGGGACCAATTGCCACAGTGTCACTGAGTGACCATGGGCAAGTCACATGATCTCACTGGGCCTCAGCTCCCAGAGCGGGATCCCGACCCAACTCCCAACGTGCATGAGGCTCAGGTACTATAGAGACGATCGCCACAGAAGAGCCAATAAATACAAGATCTTTGCAGTGCTAGGGATCCTGTGGCCCCTTCCGTTCTGCTGTGTCTCGGGGATTCCCAGAGAAAGAGAAGGCTTTCCAGCCACCCCAGCTGCAGGAAGGAGCCCGGTGTTCCCTCATGCAGCCCCTAGTGATAATTGAACTTGCCGCCAGACAGAACAATGCTCATTTTATCATCATCAGTTTCTCCACTCTGATAACCTGCTTGTGAGGGGCTCTGACTGATTCACAGACAAAGCAGCTGCCGGCACCATCGATTGCAAACGGGTCACCCAACCGACCACAATGGGCCCAGTGTACTGGAGATGGACATCGCTCAGTGGGCAGGATAGTGAATCTGGAAGGTGCTTTTCATGGGTCCTGTTAAAGTCAAGAGGGAAACACTTTCCCTTTGAAGCAGGAGAGACTCCCAGGGATCTAGAACCTTCCCAGCCAGTCTCCCTTGTGACAGGATCTGGGGAAGCCAACACCTTAAGAAACCCTCCCTGAAGAACCTCACACATGCACATCCTTGGCTGGGCTTCCCAGAGCAGATATCGTTCCCAGCACTGGCAATATCCCTTAACATCAGGCATCTTCCTGCTAGCTGGACTGAGCTGTAGGTGAGAAAGGAGTAGAGGATGCTCCAGACATTTTAGTGTGGGCAAGGTGTAGCATTAGAGCCTACAATGGGAACTGTGCACCCGCAGATGCATGAGTTTCAAATCCCTGGCTGGTGGAGTATCAAACTGTAGTGATTTTGGCAGAAGCCCATTCCTTCCCCACCTCTCCCCAGGCCTGCCCCCATCCCGAGTCATGTGTCTCCTTCCTTCCTCCTTCCCAGCAGGGTTTCAATTCCATTTGCAGTGCAATGATATGGAATTCAAATCCTTAAATCCCAGCAGTTACAAAACATACCTTGTGTAAAACCCTTCATTCCTGCACCAGCCACTTAGCCAGAGCTCCCCTCAGAAAACTCCTTCAGAATAAGAGCCTGGCTAAGATTGAGTGGTTCTCAATGGGCCCTTGTATTCACTTACCTTGTTCCCAAGGATGAAGTGTCCTTCAAGGGGAAGTTAGACCTTCCTCTTATTAAAGAGAGAAGAGATTTTTGTTCACAGCAGCACTAGCTGTGAAAGGATCTTGAGATATGGAAAGATGCAGAGTCCTTAGCACGAATTAATACAAAGTTGGCCAGCAACCCAAGGAGAGGGCTTCCAACTGCGTTACCACTCACGCACTGGCTAACAAAACCCTCTGACTGGGTGCAAGGGCTCTGAGTTCGGTGTTCAAGTGGGACCATCATACCCTTCCCCTCTCGCCCAGCTGACATGAGAAAAGCCCAAGGGATGCCCAGTGATCACTGAAATCAAGTTCTCCATATAAAAGGCTGATCTGGCAAGAGTCCTCACATTCAGCTCTGAGAATTATTTGGGAAAGAGAGGTCAGGTGGACGATCTCTGGGCTCCATTGGAATTTCATCCTCAGAAATCTCCTGGCTAGGGAGCAGAGACTGAGGAACTGCCAATAGGACATGCCCATAGAAGGCTGGAATTCAGTCAGCTCCAGAATGTACCTTACTGCTTTTGACATGGGCCAGAAACATTATGGGCATGTTAATGAACTGTCCTTGGGAAACTCCCAAGGGGCAGCCATTTGGGAGTGACGGTCAAACCAGAATTGGCCTCATTTTACAGCAAGATCTTGGTCAATGTAGCTGGTTGGTGAGTCTGACAACACAAGGAAAAGGAGGGCCCACCCCATCACAGCTAAAAACTGAAGCTTGGTGCATGGGAGAGGGAACCCACTGCAGCCCAAATACATGAGAAACCAGGAGGTCCTTTTAGAAGTGAACAAGTCCGAGAGGGTTACCTTTGTCTAACTGAACAAAGCGGATGAAGAGGCATCATTATCCAGCCTACCCTGGGCCCAAAGCCTCCCTGAAGTCAGCTGAGTTACCCAAGCAGGGAATCTGGGCCTGTCCCCTCTTCATATTTCTACACATTTGGAAGAGGTTCCAAAGTCCTTTTTTAGTGGATTGATTTCAGGTTCCAAAGGTTACCACAAAGAGCCTTCACCTGAGATCCCCAGGTACAAGCTGGCCCTGGGGCAGAGTGTATTTACCTTGGTGATCTCTCTTTGTTCAGTTGCAGTTAGATTGCCTCCTGTGGGGAATGTTACTGTCTTGCCTTTGGCAATGAACATCATTAAAGACTGCCTCTGTTCCAAGTCTATAGGTGTATCACAGAGGCATTGTGCACCAAGGCTGGGATGTTTGGTAATTACTAACTTGGTGCCTGCACTGTAATGCTCCACAGAGAGAGGGAAGGGCTGCATCCACAGTTCACTCTCTCTATGTTTGCATCAGGGTAATTTACAAATTCTAACCACATTTTAATTTAAAAAAAGAAACAAACACGACAGAGCAGCTGTGCATTGCTCATCCTCGCTGACTGACACACAGCGGCCCAGCCAAGGCCTCAGGATGGGATAGCGGTGGAGTGGGGGTGCTGTAGGTGAGGTGCATTGGTAGAGCTGTGCATGTGGGAACCTGTGCTGGACCAGCAAGGGGTATGCAGGTCGGGGTGAAGGAGCAGCAGAGCTGTGTGGGGCGGGCTGCCCAGCACCTCTATGCACTCTGCTAGTTCTGTTCCCTGGCGCCAGCTCCTCATGCTTTCCTGACCAAATTCGCTCACAAATTCTAACAGCTAATGCATCTGTGAGCCCAAGGGCAGGGCTTGGGAGCAACCTGGCGATTGCCTTTATCCCTGAGCACCTGGGTGGGAGTAGGGATGAGCCAGAGCGTGGAGGACACAAACATACCCAGGGCCCTGCCCTCTCTCCATCCCTCCCACCCAGCCCCCTTAGCCTCCATTCAGTGATCGCTGTCATGGAGCCATGTCTCTCTGCATTAGAGGACACAGAGGGAGTTTTTGCAGGAGCGGGGAGTGGCACTCTGCCCACTTCCTCTGCCCCCCACTCCCCTTTCCACACTGCCGAACACTAATGAGCAAGGCCCAGTTACACAATAAGAAGCTTTTATACTTCACTAATCGGCCCAAGATCGCACTGGCTTCCCCCTCTCTCTGCCCCCCTCCCCCGCCAGCCAAGAGGCCACTTGCTCCCTCCCTCCCACTCCTCATCTGCCTTTTGTATTTTTTAATGGGGTCTCTTGCCTGTTTTGAGCAGACTTAATTAAAAAGCCGCTGTGAGTGATGCCTTGTGACGGCCTAATCCCAACCCGGTGACTCTACAAAGCTTTCGCCTGGGTTTCCCCCGCTCCACTCCGGCCCTGCTCACTCCCTCGCTGTCTGTGTCAGGTCTCCTCTCCACTGCCCCCCAACTGCACACGCTGACCCCTCCAGGACGGTTTGGCTTCTCGCAGCCCGGTAAGTATTCGGGACTCTGCGGCTCAGGCTCGTAGTAACAGAGATGTTAAACCAGGCCCCCTACCTGCTCCTGGGGGCCAACCCAGGATTGGTCCCTAGAGCCAGTTCTCCAGGGCTTAGTCCAGTTGTAGTTTGAAATGCCCTGAGCAAGATGCTCCCCTTCCTTCCCTTCCCAGCCTGATAGACAACGGGCAGGGGGGGAAGCACTGTAAGGGACTAAGTGTCTTTGATCTAAACAGCTCTAGAGAGACTGGCTTCACTGACAGGAGAAACTGGGGGTCCTACAGGATGGAGAGCCCCATGCAGTGCTGCTGCCAACCTGCCAGTCTCCCTCCTGCAGCAGAAGCTGCTCAGAGGAGCTTGGCGGAGACCTTCGTGTTTGCAGCTCATCCTCCCTGTTGTGTGTTGACAAACAGCCGCTTTTAGTGGCTGCCCATCTGGGCTGCTCATTAGTGCTTGAGTTACCTGCAGCTGCTCCTGGGAGCTTTGGGAACAGGGCATTTGGGTTCTCAGGAGGGAAGGTCTGTTTGTCCATTCAGAACTCTCCTTGCTGGTTCTTCCCAACCCATTTGATAGCCTCAGTAACACCACCTCTGGTCCCGCTGTGGAAATGGATCTCACTTTACAAAAAAGGACTTGAATGGCAAGTCAAGCAGAAACATCAACCCACCTCCGGGAGGGAACAGGGAGCTGGGCAACAAGCATGATGAAAGGAGTCCTACTGTCTGTGGGTGGAAGTTGATCAAGGAGAATTATTTTCTGTCTGGTGCATTCAAACAGGATCCTTCACAGCTAGGATTTGGGCAATAAGGGGGAACAGATGCATCTGCCTGTCAGAGAATTGAGGAACCTCTACCTGAAAGAGTGAATCATGCATGGAAGAGATGCTATGTTTTTTTGCTGTCCAGTGGTTTGAGGTCCAAGAACAGAGCTGAGTGAAGGGCTCTGGATGGGTATAGCAGGAAGTTCAGCAGTTCAGGATCCAGGTGCATTGGCAGCACTGGGTAGGGTACTCCAGGACTGAAATACCTGCTTGTCAATGGGGGATGAAATGATTCCTAGATAAAAGGGGCAAGTTCTTCTCCCACTTATACTTGTGCAGCCCCAGCAAAGTCAAGAAGTAGGTCCATAATTTGGAAAGCACTCTGGGTCCTTTGGGATTAAGAGCTTGATAGAAATAGAATGTATTGTTGCTCTTCATAAAACTTCAGGCAGGTCTGGGGAGCTGCTATCACAACAAAAGCATGAACTCAAGATACTGCCTCAGATTACAATAGGGGGTTCTGTGCATTCCTCTTCATGTTCCTGCAAAGACTCTTGCGGACCAGCTGTAACCCTTGAATTAGAGAACGGGGAGCCATGGAGTCAAGTAGAGAATTAGAAGTGGGAAGGCACCTTTCTTGGAATTGTCCAACCCTACTAGGCAACGCTGGCAGCACAAGACATTAGACTGGCCATCCTGGAAAGACTCTTCTAGCTTTATGGAGGCACTACAGAGCTGCGTGAAACCTCCACCGGAAACCTATCTCGGACTATCTGACTTTCTTCTTAGTGTATGCAAAATGTAGCTCAGGTGGCACGGTAACCAGGATTCATCACCAAATTTGGTCCGCTGGTTGTATCATTAGCTTCCCCAGCCCAGGCAGAGTACTGACGGGGAGCAAGACATGAACGCTGATCTATGCCCAACCTTCATCAGGTGCCTCTGGCTTAGAGTATTCCACAGCCAAAGTGACTCTCACCAGATCCTTTATGGACTGGTTGCCAGATGAAATTCTCAGCTGGCTCCGTGCACTGGTACCAGCTGTGCTGCATGGAATCCCTCCATCTGCTTCCTGACCACAATGGAACTAGGTGTTTCTGTCTTCCATGAAGGAAGAAGATAGAACCTAACTGACTGAGCTCAGGGGGTCTGTGGTGATGCCCACTGGGACCTCCTTATTGCTCAGAATACAGTTTGCCAAAACCCCAGATAGGAGCTGGGAGTCCTCAGCATCCCTGAAAAATCAGTCATCAGGAGTCAGAATAAAGACACCCAAATTGCAAGGCTACTTTGGCAAACGTTAATCTTAATATTTATAAAACCGCTTGAGCTCCATGGGCAGAAGGTGGCATTAATTATTATCTGAATTAAGTGAAGGGGAGAGGTGGGCATCTGATGGCGAATCCCATTTACATCCCATCTCCAGACAAATTCTCCACCCCTGCTCCTGACTCCTGTAGAGCTGGAGAGCAGGTAGGGTGTGTTCAGGCCAGGGCAAGCTTCCTGGCTGGTGTTGGGGCAGGGGAAAGCTTTAGAAATGCTTCCCCAGCTAGAGTTAATGTGGGATTCTTCCTTGTCTCTTTCAGTGTCCAGTGGACGATAAGGAAGCAGCATGTCTGCAATAGTGAGTACTTCCATTGTTCAGTTTTGCAGTGTCCCCTCCCCTGCACTAACAGGGAACTCGGGCCAAGAATGGGCCATTGCTCTCCATTCACTCACAGAGCTGGGGAAAGCCAGCTGGGCTGTAAACATTCCTTTTCCACAGTGCCAGGCCCAGGTGATGTGCACAACAACCTGACTTCCCAGTTTCTCAGCCAGCTAGGTGCGGGGATATAAGGTTGGCAGTCAGGTTGGATCAGCATTGATATTAATGGGCACACACACATAAACTGACTCTATTCTGAATGGTCAGCACAGTGATCTAGTGGCTTGCCATGCAGGTATTTACACAGTGTTCGCTGCACCAATCGTGAGCTCACACGCAATGGAAGCTATCGAAATATCTTAGTGCAGTAGAGTACAACATCTAGCAGGCGTGAAAAGTCCCACTGGCTTGCATCCTGCTGCAGTGACTGAATTGGATCCACTGTGTGAGAACATGCTGTCTGCCTAGGTGCCTTCCAGGCCCATTTCTTCTCCTACTTTATAGCCTACAGCTCAAGCCATCAGTAAGTTCAGTTCCTTAGAATCCTAGAATATCAGGGTTGGAAGGGACCTCAGGAGGTCATCTAGTCCAACCCCCTGCTCAAAGCAGGAACAATCCCCAACTAAATCATCCTAGCCAGGCCTTTGTCAAGCCTGACCTTAAAAACTTCAAAGGAAGGAGATTCCATCACCTCCCTAGGTAACGCATTCCAGTGCTTCACCACCCTCTTAGTGAAAAAGTTTTTCCTAATATCCAACTTAAACCTCCCCCACTGCAACTTGAGACCATTACTCCTTGTTCTGCTACCACTGAGAACATCCTCTTTGGAACCCCCTTTCAGGTAGTTAAAAGCAGCTATCAAATCCCCCCTCATTCTTCTCTTGCGCAGACTAAACAATCCCAGTTCCCTCAGCCTCTCCTCATAAGTCATGTGTTCCAGTCCCCTAATAATTCTTGTTGCCCTCTGCTGGACGTTTTCTAATTTTTCCACATCCTTCTTGTAGTGTGAAGCCCAAAACTAGACACAGTACTCCAGATGAGGCCTCACCAATGTCGAATAGAGGGGAACGATCACGTCCCTCAATCTGCTGGCAATGCCCCTACTTATACAGCCCAAAATGCCATTGGCCTTCTTGGCAACAAGGGCACACTGTTGACTCATATCCAGCTTCTCGTCCACTGTAACCCCTAGGTCCTTTTCTGCAGAACTGCTGCCTAGCCATTCGGTCCCTAGTCTGTAGCGGTGCATGGGATTCTTCCGTCCTAAGTGCAGGACTCTGTCCTTGTTGAACCTCATCAGATTTCTTTTGGCCCAATCCTCTAATTTGTCTAGGGCCCTCTGTATCCTATCCCTACCCTCCAGCGTATCTACCTCTTCTCCCAGTTTAGTGTCATCTGCAAACTTGCTGAGGGTGCAATCCACGCCATCCTCCAGATCATTCATGAAGATATTGAACAAATCCGGCCCAAGGACCGACCCTTGGGGCACTCCACTTGATACCGGCTGCCAACCTAGACATGGAGCTATTGATCACTACCCGTTGAGCCCGACAATCTAGCCAGCTTTCTATCCACCTTATAATCCGTTCATCCAGCCCATATTTCTTTAACTTGCTGGCAAGAATACTGTGGGAGACCGTGTCAAAAGCTTTGCTGAAGTCAAGGAACAACATCCACTGCTTTCCCCTCATCCACAGAGCCAGTTATCTCATCATAGAAGGCAATTAGATTAGTCAGGCATGACTTGCCCTTGGTGAATCCATGCTGATTGTTCCCGATCACTTTCCTCTCCTCTAAGTGCTTCAGAATTGATTCCTGGAGGACCTGCTCCATGATTTTTCCAGGGACTGAGGTGAGGCTGACTGGCCTGTAGTTCCCAGGATCCTCCTTCTTCCCTTTTTTAAAGATGGGCACTACATTAATCTTTTTCCAGTCATCCGGGACCTCCCCCGATCGCCATGAGTTTTCAAAGATAATGGCCAATGGCTCTGCAATCACATCTGCCAACTCCTTTAGCACTCTCGGATGCAGCGCATCTGGCCCCCTGGACTTGTGCTTGTCCAGCTTTTTTAAAATAGCCCCTAACCACTTCTTTCTCCACAGAGGGCTGGTCACCTCCTCCCCATGCTGTGCTGCCCAGTGCAGTAGTCTGGGAGCTGACCTTGTTCATGAAGACAGAGGCAAAAAAAGCACTGAGTACATTAGCTTTTTCCACATCCTACGTCACTAGGCTGCCTCTCTCATTTAGTAAGGGGCCCACACTTTCCTTGACTTTCTTCTTGTTGCTAACATACCTGAAGAAACCCTTCTTGTTACTCTTATCTCTTGCTAGCTGCAACTCCAAGTGTGATTTGGCCTTCCTGATTTCACTCCTGCATGCCTGAACAATATTTTTATATTCCTCCCTGGTCATTTGTCCAATCTTCCAATTCTTGTAAGCTTCTTTTTTGTGTTTAAGATCAGCAAGGATTTCACTGTTAAGCCAAGCTGGTCATCTGCCATATTTACTATTCTTTCTACACATCGGGATGGTTTGTCCCTGTAACATCAATAAGGATTCTTTAAAATACAGCCAGCTCTCCTGGACTCCTTTCCCCCTCATGTTATTCTACCAGGGGATCCTGCCCATCAGTTCCCTGAGGGAGTCAAAGTCTGCTTTTCTGAAGTCCAGGGTCCATATTCTGCTGCTCTCCTTTTTCCCTTAGGTCAGGATCCTGAACTCGACCATCTCGTGGTCACTACCTACCAGGTTCCCATCCACTTTTGCTTCCCGTACTAATTCTTCCCAGTTTGTGAGCAACAGGTCAAGAAGAGCTCTGCCCCTAGTTGGTTCCTCCAGCACTTGCACCAGGAAATTGTCCCCTACACTTTCCAAAAACTTCCTGGATTGTCTGTGCACTGCTGTATTGCTCTCCCAGTAGATATCAGGGTGATTGAAGTCTCCCATGAGAACCAGGGCCTGCGATCTAGTAACTTCCGTTAGTTGCCAGAAGAAAGCCTCGTCCACCTCATCCCCCTGGTCCAGTGGTCTATAGCAGACTCCCACCACAACATCACCCACGTTGCTCACGCTTCTGAACTTAATCCAGAGACTCAGGTTTTTTCTGCAGTTTCATACCAGAGCTCTGAGCAGTCATACTGCTCTCTTACATACAAAGCAACTTCCCCACCTTTTCTGCCCTGCCTGTCCTTCCTGAACAGTTTATATCCATCCATGACAGTACTCCAGTCATGTGAGTTATCCCACCAAGTCTCCATTATTCCAATCACATCATAATTCCTTGACTGTGCCAGGACTTCCAGTTCTCCCTGCTTGTTTCCCAGGCTTCTTGTATTTGTGTATAGGCACTTGAGATAACTTGCTGTTTGTCCTGCTTTCTTAGTATGAGGCAGGAGCCCTCCCCTCTCGCGCTTCCTCCCGGTATCCCACTTCCCCACTTACCACAGGGCTTTGGTCTCCTTCCCCTGATGAACTTAGTTTAAAGCCCTCCTAACTAGGTTAGCCAGCCTGCTTGCGAAAATGCTCTTCCCTCTCTTCGTTAGGTGGAGCCTGTCTCTGCCTCGCACTCCTCCTTCTTGAGACACCATCCCATGGTCAAAGAATCCAAAGCCTTCTCTATAACATCACCTGCGTAGCCATTCATTGACTTCCATGATTCGACGGTCTCTACCTAGGCCTTTTCCTTCCACGGGGAGGATGGACAAGAACACCATTTGTGCCTCAAACTCCTTTATCCTTCTTCCCAGAGCCACGTAGTCTGCAGTGATCTGCTCAAGGTCATTCCTGGCAGTATCATTGGTGCCCACGTGGAGAAGCAGGAAGGGGTAGCGATCCAAAGGCTTGATGAGTCTCGGCAGTCTCTCCGTCACATCGTGAATCCTAGCTCCTGGCAATCAGCAGACTTCTCGGTTTTCCTGGTCAGGGCGGCAGATAGATGACTCAGTCCCCCTGAGCAGAGAGTCCCTAACCACCACCACCCGCTTCCTTCTCTTGGGAGCAGTGATCGTGGAACCCCCATCCCTAGGACAGCGCATCTCATGCCTTCCAATCGGCGGAGTCTCCTTCTGTTCCCTTCCCTCAGATGTATCATCTAGTCCACTCTCCGCATTAGTACCTGTGGAGAGAACATGAAAACGGTTGCTTACCTGTATCTGCGTTGCTGGTACATGGACACTCCCCTTTCTTCTTCTGGAGGTCACACACTGCCAAATTCCTTCCCTCATTTCCCTCCAACCCTAATCACTTCTCCCATCCTCTGCCTTCCTCTCCCCCACACTTCCTGGGTGTCACCAGCACCTTCTGTTTCCCGAGCTAACAGTCAGACCCCCACCCCCATTCTCCATAGAGCTGGAAGAGGACAGAAGGGGACACTTTTGAGTGGCAGCACTACCAAGTCTCTCATAGCTGGCCATGTGTGTTCTCTGAGCAGCTCCTGTGGCTCACGGTGAGACAACAAGGACCACGTTTCCTCAGGGTTTCCTCAAAGGCACCCACAAAATCGCACCATGCTATTTGCCTGGGTGATTGCATGTGTTAATGGGGGATTTGTGTGCACAGAGTAAAGGCATTTGCCAATCTCATGAGCTTGAAGGCTTCTTTCAAATATAAACTAGATTTATTCTGTCAGCCCACGATAAGTGCAGGAGCCAAAACACAATGGCAGAGGGAACCTTCTCCCTGTCCAACCCTGACACAGGTCTCATTGCAACCTTTTTCCCCATATAAACCAGAACCGAGCTCTGACACTTCTTACAGTCTGAGGGAACCGTCCCCCTGCTGACCCCAACACAGATCCCATTACCTCCCCCATCCCGAGGGAGCCTTCCCCTTGCTAACCCCAACACGGGCCCCATTACCCCCCTAGCCCGAGGGAGCCCTTCCCTTGCTGACCCCAACACGGACCCCATTACCTCCCCCAGCCCGAGGGAGCCCTCCCCTTGCTGACCCCAACACGGACCCCATTACTCCCCTAGCCCGAGGGAGCCCTCCCCTTGCTGACCCCAACACGGACCCCATTACCCCCCCAGCCCGAGGGAGCCCCCCCTTGCTGACCCCAACACGGACCCCATTACCCCCCCCAGCCCGAGGGAGCTCCCCCCCTCGCGACTTCCATGGCGACCCTGTTACCTTTGCTGGATAAGTCAGCGCAGGGAGCTGGCATCTCAGGCGTTGCCATGGGCACAGTAGGCATCTCTGCTCTCAGGGCTCACTGCATGAACAGCCCCAGCCTGGGCCTGGCGAGCCTGGCAATGTCTTCTCATCGAGCTGTGGTTTTGGTCCCAGACTGGAACGTTCCGGATCGTCTCCGAGGAGGAGCAAGCTCTTCGCACCAAACTCGAGCGACTCACCACTAAGGACCATGGCCCCATCTTCGGAAAGTGTGACAAGGTCCCCCTGCACACCATTCAGAAGGTGAGAGCCACAGCATGGGAGAGGGGGCAGGAAAGCCAGGCCCACGGGGAGGTCACGTACCAGGGGGTGGGGAGCAAGCGAGGGGGCAGGAGGTACCAAGGAGATGGGAACAGGACGGATTCTCCTTTGAACCATCTGAGGCTGAGCCTCTGCCCCTGCTCATCGTCCCCTGCTACCTATCAACGTTCCCACCCCCACATTGCTCCCATTACTCAGACAAGACCCTAGTCATTCCCCACCTCCACGAGGCTGCTGACCCTGCTGGCCACTAGATGCCACTGAGCACCCAGCCGGGGCAGAGTGCCTTTCTCTGGCTGGCCGAGCTGTATACAATATATTTGCATGGCTGCCTCTTCCTCTGGGGTTTGTACCCCACCCATCTGCCACTTGGCTGCCTGCTAATGAGGCTCCTCAGGCTCCTTGCTGGGAGCCCCCACTGGTTAGCAGCGCACAGGGAGAGATGGTTGTCTGGGGAGCGGCTTTAACCCCATCCCTGCCAGGGGATACATGCAACCCCTTTGCGGTGGTTCTGGGGGAGTGTGAACAGGCTGCCCCCCACAAACGAACCCATCGGATAGTGAGAGAGGAGGGGACAAGTGTATGGGGGAGGCAGGTGGCTAAGTCTCAGCCACAAGGAGGCAGAGGGGAGGTGTGACAGAGGAAGGGGATAAGGCTTAGTTGTGGGGTGTAGGATGTGTCCCCTAAAGCAGAGTGAGGAAGGGGATTAATCTGCTCTGATCTCAGAGGAAATCTCTCCAACGGATCCTTTGTCTGAGGGAGCAGGTCTGGAAGCTTCCTCACAGGAGCCTCATTTAAGGATGAGAGACAGACACCAAGCCCTTACAGTGACACTGGCACAGCTGCCCTCCTCCATAATCTGGGTCTCGAGGAGTGATGTGGCCAACAGCTCACAGGCCAGCTCACAGAGAACAGGCCAGGCGATGACATGGAATCTGCCAAGCAAGGCAGAGACACTGTCCCAAATCCTCCACCCCAGAGCAGCCAAGGTCTGTAGGACTGGAGAGCAACACTGCTCTAACCAGCACGGGGTCACACAGGCAAATGGGGAGCAGATGTCTTTGCGCCCCTCGAGGGGATCTGTCAATATTGAAGAAAGGCGAGTAGTGAGAGCGGGGGGTGGGAGTGTGTGTGTACAAGGCAGACTGGAGGGGAATCTGCAGAGCAGGGTGGAGTCCCAAGACTGGGACAGCAGAGATGTGGGGCTGCGACGGTGCTTTAAGGCACGACTGAGGTGCCATTGAAACCCGTTTGGCTAGATTAGGTTAATCAGAAGGGCATTCAAAGAGCAGCGAGGGGAGGGTCTGCACAGCCCGACTCTGCTCTGCCTAGCTGCGGCCAGTTATCCATTTCATGAGCAGTATCTTAACCCCTCACTAATGTCAAACCTAAAACCGCCTCTTGGTGCTCAGGCATCTGAAGCTATCTCCTCTTGCAGCTGCTACTAATGCAGGTGATGAGTCAGTCCCTCATGGGAGGCTTGGAGGCCAGGGCACTGACAGAGCCCCTGGGCCTAGGGTGACTGCACAGGCTGGCAGGCCTTGTCTCTCCTGCAGTTGAAGCAGGAGAGTCTGGGTGCCAGTAAAGCAGCAGTAAATGGCACATGAAGTCTTCAGCTGGAGCCTGCGCTACGGGGGCAGGAAACCCTGTGTTCTGGCTGTGCAGTCATGGGTCCAGGAGCCTCGCTCCCTCTAAGTAGTGCTACTGCTGCATCAGGCACCTGTCTCCTTCCACCCTGCCCTAGGCAAAGGACGAGCTGAATGAGACAGAGGAGAAGCGGGAGTCGGCCGTGAAGGAGCTCCGGGAGCTGGTGCGTGAGAGAGGCAGTGGGGGCGAGGAGGTGTGCAAGGCAGTGGTGGAGAAGGTGAAAGGAAAGGATGACTCCTTCTTCCTTCGCTTCATCCGCGCCCGCAAGTTCGACGTCAACAGAGCTTATGACCTACTGAAAGGTGGAGCACTCCCTTCCTCTCCACTAACCTTCCCTAGTCTTCAAGCTGGGGGCAAGGGCACCCCCCGCTCCTGTGGGCAGATCCATATCCCCCTTGCATCAACAGTAGCCCATGTCCCACCCCAGGCCTGATGTCAAGTAAGACATAGGGCTCCATGCAGCATCCATCCCCACCGTCTTACACCCTGCGGAGTGGGGCTGATGTCCCCATTTGCCCCAGTGTATCCTGCTGCTGCCAGGGTCCAGGTGTAAGAATGATGTAAGGGGAGAAGATAAGAGGTGGGCAAAAGGACTGGAGGTTGTGGGGCAACAGATGATGCCAGAGGGGCAGGTGGGGCCAGTGTGGGGCAGGCAGGAGCAGTGAGGTGCTCAGCTCCTCTGGGAGCTCTTGCCCTAGGATTCCAACAGGCAGTGACAACTGAAGCACCTTTGTGTGCTGACCTGCCGAGGCAGGTTGGGGTGGAGGGAAGGGGGAGATGGAAAGGTGGCCCCAGACTGAGGTGGCCACAAAGGCATTGGCTCTGACTCCAGGCTCCTTTGTTTCTGTGTCTGGGATAACGAGGCCGTAATTAGTGGCAGTGGATTGGAAGATAAGCAGAAGCCACTGGCAAGGGAGGCATTTTGTCCATTGGCATTTTCCCAGGGCAAGTTTCCTCATTTCATGCCTGACAGCCTTTAATGGCTACAGGATGCCAAGAAAGTGGGGCTGGGGGCGGGGCTGGCTATGGGAGAGTGCAGCGAGTCACTCAGCAGAGGAGGAATGAAACAACATACACCATCAAAATCACTGATCAGGCTCCCAAGACTGAGGAGGGACATGGGGGGGTCAGCTGGGGCTCTCGAGATGAGGAGGGGTAATATGCAGTCAGGGAAGGACAACTGTGGCTCCCAGCTGGGGAGAGCTGTGATGTGCCAGGCTGGAGCAGGTTTTTAGCTGTGCTGGTCTCAAACCAGGTACCTTCAAGATCCTTGGGTACCAAGCAGGAAAGAAGGGTAATGTTCTGTGCTGGGTGGTACTTCTGAATCTCATCTGAGTGGAGTGTGGCACTGTCCTGACTGCAGCTAGTAGATTCCCCTTTGCCCTGTGGAGTACCATTCACTTGTGCAGCGAGTTTAGGGTGCACCAACCTCTTGTGGCTGACATGAAGCAGGCCTGACTGGAGCTCTGGGCGTGGGCCTTTGTGCAGTCCAAAACCACACCTTATTCTGCATTGGGAACACACAAGATCCAGGAGCAGCTAGAACCAGACTCCTTGGCCCTTCACTCACCGCAGCGCAAGCTCCTTGGGGGCAGGGCTCGGTCCCAGCGCTGACATCGGAAGGGAATTTGTTCTCATCCCAGACCTTGGCATACGCTCTCTCTCTTGCTAACTCCAGGCTATGTAAACTTCCGCCAGCAGTACCCAGAGCTCTTTGATAACCTGACGCCTGAGGCCGTGCGCAGCACCATCGAGGCTGGCTACCCCGGCATCCTGGCCAGCAGGGACAAATACGGCCGAGTGGTGATGCTCTTCAACATTGAGAACTGGGATTACGAAGAGATCACTTTTGACGAGGTCAGCTCAGCTGTGCTGCTCAGACATGTCAGAGCTCCACTCCCCATGCACTCCTAGGGGTGTCCGATCCCAGGCTCCTCTTTCCCTCAATATTAGAGCAGGGGGTCTCACCTCTCCCATTCTGGGGATCAAGGTCTAAGCAAAGCTATTTCCCCCAAGCTTGATGTTACTAAGTAATATCTCTGCTTGCATGGCTAGAGCATGTTCCAGCCCAAGGAAACCCTGAACACACTCCACAGGCCATAAGAAGCGGGTGTCACAGTACGAACAACACTTAGAATTCAGATAGCACGTTTCATCAGCAGAGCTCGGAGTACTTTACAAAGCAAGGTCACTATTGCTATTCCATTATACAGAGAGGGGAAGGGACCTGCCCAAACACACTCAGCAGGTGAGACGAGTCTGCACTGTGCAACTTACACATTCTCTTGACCCATCTTGATTCATATGGTACCCGATTGTATTTATGGGAATCACTCATGTAGCACTGAAATGCACCAGCCTCTAGTGTGGAATAGGGCAGCTGTTTAACAGCACACAGCAACACCACATAATGTGGATAAGAAGTGAGGAAGAAGCCAGGAGAATTTAGGCAGGCAGAATATCATTGGCAGAGCTGGAACTTGAACAGGATGCTGGGGATAACACTCCGATTCTGGGGAAATATGCTAGGGGATCCATAATGGCTGGACCTGGCCAGGCCCTTGCACTTGCACGTTAATGACCTCTGTCTCTCTTCCTCCGGCTCAGATTCTTCGCGCATATTGCGTTATTTTAGAGAAGCTGCTGGAGAACGAAGAGACCCAGATCAACGGACTCTGCATCATTGAGAACTTCAAGGGCTTCACCATGCAGCAGGCGTCTGGCATCAAACCCTCCGAACTCAAGAAGATGGTGGATATGCTGCAGGTGAAGCTATCCCTCTGCTACCCCCATGTAGGCAACAAGAGGGGGATACAGGCTTAGGTTGCCCATAGGAGATGGGACTCAAAGCAGTGGCAAACGAACCCTGTGGAATCTGCAGGGCCATGAGGCATTCACCTGGCCCAGGGAGGGGATAAGTCAAGGATAGCAGCACTAAGGTATTTTAGGTATAGAAAATTCCTTTATGTAGACAGGCACTACTGTACTAGTAAGATCCATACTGGAGCTCTCATCATTCAGTACTGGCTCCCTGTAGAGACTACACTGGGCAGCCAAGACTTGCTGGCTGATGCAAACATCCTTGCTGAAAGCAGCACCTTGCAGAGAGAGGCTGAAGCCAGAAATGGTACCCTAGTCATGGGTTCATTAGAAGTTCATAATTCCTGTGAAGATGCAGCTCCACCTAGCAGACGTGGCATTCCCTGAGCTGCTCTTTGCCCTGCTTGGCAGTGCAAGTGTGGTTGGCATCATTCTGCAAGACCATCTTCTCATGCCCTCAGCCCCACCAAAAAGTTACTTCTGAAAGTGAAGTCACCATCCCCTACCGTGTTCGCTGGCTGATGTCATGTCACATGCACAAGGTTCATCCCCACCATTCTTCCCATTGAGACACTAGTTGGGCCAGACTAAAATTCACACCCAGAATTTGGCTGATCCTGTGCTCTTGGAATAAGACCAAAGAGAGAGGGCTCCGGCAGCTCCTGCCATGAGAACTAGACTGTAGAGAGGTATTTTTCCTGTGGACCTTGAGATGTTACTGCTGCCTAGCAATGCCTCAGCACACAACTGGCTTTGCACAGTGGCAGAACAGTGCACAGTCCTCAGTAGTAGGGTAACACAAAAGGGCCCTCAAGATGGTTGCGAGAAGTGGGGTTTTAACAGGGAATGGGGTGATGGGAAAAGAAGGAGAAGAGGAAAGAAATAGCCCATCTCTGGTGACTTTTTCCACCCATGCCACGGCTGCCTTGCCCCACCTGCATATTGCTTTCTTGGTATGCCCACGCCGCCCATGTAACACTCTTTGTATGGGTTTGGGATCTGTAGGACTCCTTCCCAGCTCGATTCAAGGCTATTCACTTCATCCACCAGCCTTGGTATTTCACCACCACCTACAACGTGGTCAAACCTTTCCTGAAGAGCAAACTCCTGGAGAGGGTGAGTGTGGGGGAAAGGCAAGCATGAACTGTCCCTGCAGAGGCAGAGAGGGGTGGGGCCAGGGAACACAAAGGCTCTGACCCAAATAAGGACAAAGCAAAGAAAACCCAAGGGATAAAGTGCTTCTCTGCCTAATGGCTTCTTTGCTCCTGGGTGGACTCTGCTAATGCCAGTCTGCCAGACAATGAGAGAAACACAGTCAGTGGCTAAATGGATAAACATGCTCAAACCTGGTTTATCGACCTCCCATTGAGCTGTAGTGTTTCCCGTAGTCAGGGTTTTACTGAGCTCTTCCCAGCAATGCCAGGGTGTAGGAGCTGGCAGGTATGCACAGACAGAGCCCTGTAGGAAAATGGGTTGAACAAGGAGGGATGTATGAAGTGGTGGGGGCACCTGCTTACTGCATTTAGCTCACCATGCCCAGGGGGATGACTGCTAAGATCACCCCCACTGCTGTTTCATTTGGGGACCAGCTGGGAAGATAAACTTGCAGTGCCCCTCAAGGAAGAGCTGTTTGGGCAGCTCACGGTTAGTCTGCTGAGGGCCTCTGCCAGCCATCCAACTGGCATCATCTGGCTTCCTCAGGACTGAGGCATGCTGTCTAGGAGGATGTGCTCCCCTTTGTGTGTCTGAAAGCCCCTGTGCATGTGGCTATGCTCAGCTCTGTGTCCCTCCTTCCCATCTCACTCCAGGTCTTTGTGCATGGGGAGGAGCTGGATTCCTTCTACCAGGAGATCGATGCTGACATCTTGCCAGCAGATTTTGGTGGTAACCTGCCCAAATATGATGGCAAAACCATTGCTGAGAAGCTTTTCGGGCCCCAGATCGAGGCTGAAGACACAGCTCTATAAAGCAGATCCCCTCCCTGCTTCCCTATACAATAGGACTAGAGGTGGCCCTTTAACCACCCCCTTACTGTAGCATTGATCGCATGACCGCTTATGATGATAAACTCTGGGTGCGTACCTCCACACATGCTCTTTACCCATCCAAACTCCCACAAGGCAGCAGGGCCTGCTGCCCCGAGTCTTGGGAAGGATCTTCTCTCTCTCATAAATGGCCTGTTCCATAGTACGCCCTGAAACTGCTAAGAGAGGACAGAGCAGCAACTGAATGGGGAAGAGAGGGTCAGGCTGCTCGGAAGAGGCAATCAGAACTACCACTGCTTAACCCCTCCCCTCACCTGAACACTGGACCACGGCTGCTCCCCTGCTAGCCTCCAGCCTGGGTAGTGTAGTAGTTGCAAAGTGCCTTTCCTTGTGCTTGCTGGCCTGGCTTGTGAGGGTGAGAGGCAGTGGAAAAGCAGATCTCTAAGGCCAGTATTTGCCCATCCAAAGCAATGTACCTGGAGGCCTCGCTAGTGACAGGTGACTACAGCTGAGGAAGGGGAGCAGTGTGGCAGGAAAGCAGTAGGACAGCCCCCAGTAGTGGAGAGAGCGCGCCGAGCATCACGTACAACTGTGTGGATGACACAGCCAGAGTCCATCATCGCAGGAGAGCCCCAAGAAGTGCTGTTTGAAATATGTACACAGAGAAATAAAGTACTCAACAGCTGGGATGCTTTGGGTCCCTTTGCATTGGAGGGGCAGGGACTGCACATAAATGAGCCAAGGAGTGTCATTGTCGGCCAGGAAGAGGCTAGATACACTGGTGTTTCTAAGGGTTGATGAAAGGTTGTGGCCAGAAGGAGAGGATGCAGATAGCATTCCACCTTCCTCCAATGATGCCAGGGGACCTGGTGCAGCAGGAGGGACACAGGATGCATTAGGAACAGCTAGTGGAACGTCCTTGATGCTAACACCCCCACCAGTGGTGCTGACAGCGCTTCTCACTGGAGAGGCCAAGGCTGGAATGTGCCATGGAGCCCGAGCTCCCTATTCTCCCTTCCCCAGCAGACTACTAAGAGTCTTAATCATGGGCCCTTTAACTTCATTGGCCTCCAGGCAACAGGCATAAGGGGAACCCAAAGAGACTCATGGCTTGGAGAAAAGCTAGTTTCTCTCCGTCCAAAGGCTTCATAGTCACCCTGTACCAGTTAAGCTGCAGCTATAGCCCAATCCCTCTCTCCTTCCCTCCTCCCATTCTCAGCTCTCCAGCTACACACCAGTACCCTTAATTTGTAGGGGCCCATCTGAAATGGTTGGAGATGGAGGATGCTGACAAGGGGTCCATTCATCAGGGCACTGGCTCAGACTCAAACCAAACAGGATGTCTGCTCTGAAGCTGCAGGGAGGATGGGGCCTGTCTGAACAGAGAGGGCTGGGGCTACATCAGTCTTCCCCAGCAACAGTACCCATTCTGCCGGCATAGCTGTGCACGCAAGCTCCAGACCTGCCCCAGGATCAGCATCAGGCAGTGATGGGGCAGTGGTCAACTATAGTTCTGTATTACTTTACTGATACCCGGTTTGCACTACAGGATCACGCCTGCTAGGGTTTAGTACAGCCCAAAACTCTGCTGGGGCAGCCAGGAGCAGGCAGGTAAGAAGCCACTACTTCCCTTTCAATTTGCGTCAGCCAGTTCATTGTGGGGACTGGTACCTGCAGCAATCTCAAGGATATTGTGCCACATGGTCATACAGCCAGCAACCTGTGGCAGAGCACAAGCTAGTCCAAGCCAGTGATGCTGCAACTTGGGCTCCTTGCAGGGGTGGGAAGGTGTTTCCCCACAAAGCAGGTACAGAACTCATAACATGCCTATCAGCAGAGGATTCAAGGGCCTGAAGGTAGCAAGTCTTTTGGCACTTAACTAGGATGCTACCCCCATTTTAAGGCCTCTCGACATGCTGGCATTTAGGGCTGTTCACATCTACTTTCAGCTGAATGACTAGATTACCTCGTAAGCCTCAGCGCAGCAAAGGAAAACAATCAGACATAGGCTGGGATTAAGCCAGTGCCTCGGCAGAGAAAGAACTGGCACTGGAATCAGACGGGTCAGTGCATTGCTCCCAGCGGAGCTCTGCCCAACGCAAGAAAGAATTTGAGCTGTAGCAGACGCTGTCAGCGAGAGCAATTGTTGACGAGTTTAGAGGTTCTCACTCAATAGAGGGCATGACACCCTCTTCTGGCCAGATACAATTCATTTTACACGGGGTCATCTAAATCCTAGTCGAGAGGCAGGCAATGAGGGCACTTCCCGACCCCTCCTGTCACTTACACGCCATGCAAGACATTTTGGAGACCTGCTGCACAGCCAGGAGCCTGTTGCAGGGGAAATGAAACAGGATCAACTAGCCACCATTGTCTGAGCGAAGGAAACACACAGGAAGGCATTTTGTGCCAACAAACGAAGGGGGCTCTGGCTGGTTTTGGCTGTGCTTTGCTATGCAGTAGGGTCAGCCAACAGGTGATTAACTCTTCAGAGGTGTCATTTCCCAAACATTCAGGCTACAGTAGCGATTAGGAGACTGGATTTATTTCCAGCTCCTACAGGTTAAGACACCTCTGCTTTCTCCCTCTCTTCACCACTTTCAGACAGGCCGATTTAAGAGCCAGCAGCCCAGTCATCTGGTCTGAGAGGAGCTACCGTAGTTTCAGGCTGAAGGAAAGGGGTTGATGTTCCAGCATTCACATTTTCGGACAGCGTAGAAGGCACCAGCCATGTAGGGAATCATTCACCACTCCTGCCTACTCTTTCCAAACCTGCACCAAAATCATCTCTCCACAAAGAAGCTCCCAGCCATCTTCTGATTGTGGGGGAAGGAGCAGGCAGGAGAACAAGGAAGGGGGATACAGAATAAACTGGGCAAAAGATGACCTAGCAAGATATATACTTTAACCAGAACTTGATACACAAAGGAGAACAGATACATGGTGTACTACCAGGGCAAGACTGCAGCATCCAGCAGCAGAACACTCCCAGCTAGAGCTTAAGATGTGTTGTTCCTTCCAGCCAGGACAGCTCTGGCCGATAGAGCACATAGAATTTCCCCTTATGGAGCATGTGGGGATTAACACAGGATTATTTAATGTTTTAGGCATAGCTTTTCATGGTGCAGAGGGAGCGGAGGGTACTTGGCCCTTGTGGAAAACCAGGCCCTATGAATTCTCAGCTTTCCAAGGAGACACTAGACTATACCGCCCTCCAAGCCCCCACTCCAGTGCTATGTCCTGGATAGATTTAGGTGTGGGCTGCTCAGGTTGCACAGGACAGACAAGTAGTGCAAGTATGTCCCTGGTAAGTGGGACAAGGCAACATGCCCTAGGGCAGGAGGGAGGACATTAAGTGGCTGAAGGTAGCTTAGGCCAGGTTATGCAAGTCATGGCGATGACCAGTGGGAGGAGACTGTAGTGAGAGAAGGGCATTGTACTGTATCAGAAGCAGGGACCTGGGAATGCCCAGTGGCTGAGTTTGCAGACTGGAAAAGGAGAAGCAGGACCATATAACCACAAGAATATGCTAAAGTATTGCCAACTCCAATCTCCAGAAGATGGACTGGGACAAGGATGCCTGGGCCAGTGTTCAGTTGCTAGACAATGTGGAGGGCACTTGCCCTGATTCCAAGGTGGGCACAGCCTAATCCAGGAGTCAGTCATGTGTGAGAAATTGGAATCTTTGGTATTAAACGGAGGCAGATAGCTTCTCTGTGGCATTTCTAGTGCTGCTGTGGATGGGTGGGGTACCAATGGCATTATCTACTGCCTGGAGTAATTTTAAGCAGAATGAGAGATTTGAGCAGCTGAGAGGGCAGGTGGGCTGGTGCCACATATGTACCTCAGCTGCCGCAGCGGAGGAAGATCTAAGCTGGGTAGCAATGCTCTTCTGAGGAGCATCAGACCCATTGGGAGAAGGGGATTACACAGCATAAGGAGCAGAATCAGGGTGCGCTTCAACAGACTGATAGGGATGAGGGTGCAAGTAGCTGCTTTTGAGAGGTTCTAACCCTCAGCAGGGCTGCTTGGCTGTAGGCCTTTCAGTAGGCAGGACTGTTGACCTACCTGATTTCATCTGCCTGCAATCCCTTTCAAGTGGCAGGTTGACAGAGTACTGCCACCTTGCAGCAGGAGCCTTCTCTCCACTGCAGCTTTTTCAGACCTGAGCCAGGCCCCTTGCTCTGGACCCAGTAGCTTTGCAGTTTGAGATGAACATGGTTTGAAAGATACCACCTTGCCCATTGCCAGAGTTCCCAAATGCACTGCTCACTTCATGCATCAGTTGCTAATGAAACCCCACAAGACAACTTCCCAGGACAAGGTACTTCCCCAAAGCCGTGGCAGTGCATGAAATCATTACCTCCCTCTGCAATTCTGTATTTTGTTCTGGCCAAAATTCAGCAGGAAAAAAAAGGTACAGAGATGGGCAGCAAAAATGATTAAAGGCTTGAATTAGGACATAAGACAACAAACCAACAGGAATGTGTAGGAACAAACTGCCCTTCCTCGTCCCAGCAATTTAATGAAACCAGCCATTGTTTCATTCAATTCTACTATTAGAAACCAGATATTTGATTAGGCAGACTGCTGGTCTGCTCCAATATAGTCATTTCCATATGGCAAGGTGGTACCCTCTTAGAGCACAGATCAGTCTGGAATTCAGAGTTTTGTAAGGACAGTTAGAATGTCCATGGACACCAGACACCATCCGAGAGGTGTAGGGAGAGGAAGGAAAGTAATAGTTTAGAACAGAATCAAGGCATCTGTGGATCTGATACTTATTTGAAGACTGTCTGAAGTGTTCCAGTTCACAGCAATGCACACACATGCTAAGGAGACACAGGATTCTACCCTACCCCAAAGCACTTGGCTCCACTCTCCACATCTCATTATTTAATGGTGGATTTCCAAAGAGCCCTTATCAGGCTATGGATACCATCTTGAGCAAGATGCAACCCCTTTCAGAAAAGCCCCTAACTCTACACCATTTCATGGGCAGAGGGTATTGCTGTTGGGTCTCCCAATGCAAAGGAAAACGAATTCAGGGGAGATGAACCCATTAATAAAGAGCAACTTTTACATACACAGCTACCACACAAAGACCTGAACTCAGAAAGTCCTTTATTTATTTTTTTTTAAGTAAAGAAATTCAATTGAATCAAAGATAACAAAATTACATTGTTTTGCAATGACCTCAATTAACATCACACAGAATAAAGAACAAAAAAAATTAACACAAGAAAAAAAAGATCAAGGACACATTTTATAATTTTTTCAAAGGTAAATGTCAGCAGATATAGAAAAATTGCATTGCTAGTTGCAAATCTTCTCCCCAGGAGCTGGCAGCTCCCGAGAATCTGACTCAGAACCTGGCAGCTGGGGGCAGGTCTCAGTATACAAACGCAACCTTTTCTGGGCAGCGTTTAAAGTTAAAAGGATCAGGAATGTGGAAGTGATGATTCCAGAGAATCTATTCGGAAGCAAAATTTCCCATAATTTTTTTTTTTTTTTTTAAATTTCGGTTGAATAGCAAGAGTTCAAAAAGACATCAAGAAAGTTACACTCAACCCATTCCACTAAGGCAGCTGCACTGGCAGAAATCTAAGAGTGCACAGGTACAGATCTGGCTTCCTGAAGGGAATACCCCCCCTCTGCTTGGGGACACCTGGGAGAAAGGGAAAAGGCTTTTCTTGAACAATTGTGCTTTCTTAATGAAGAGAAACACAGGTTTGTAGTGAACCAACATCTGGGGCTAAAGACAAATCACTGAACAGCTGTTTTGGGAGAATGTCACTTGGACTTAATAGTCATTTTTGAACTAAATCTGGCCCATCAGCCATATTTCTTAGGACTCCCAGTTGGCAGCTGCCACCAGAAGGTTTAGCACTCTAGTAAAACATGCTGCTACTGATCACTCTGATATGATGTGCTGCCTCCTCTGATCGTAGCTGTATTCTCTGCATGACAAGACATGTACTGCAAAAGCTTGCCAGTCACATAAAAGCAACAGCTGTATATGCCCCTACTTATACAGCCAACTACGGGACTCAAGAAACCTGGATGCTCCCCAAGAGGGTTAGAACTAACCAGGCTGCTTGAAGTTAGCAGTGAGAAGAGAAAACAAGCCTATGCACAGAGGAAGCAGAGTGGGACTCTTCTTGAAGGAGCCATTAGATCTTTTCGGAAAAGGTTGTCTCCTCTTACAGCCCCAGCGTGGTAAATGCTGCCCTTTAATACAGCGATTGTGCCCTTGGATTTAACCAACAATCAAATTTTTAAAAGGATACAAATGTTCAAATGAACTACAGTACAGTTCTTGATAACCCAACCCTTCCAACCCAACCCAGATGATTAACAACAGATAATTTGATCTCTGCTCTGGTGCCAGCATGCCTCAGCCCCCTCAGCCAAAAGAAGAAAACAAGTCCAGATGGAGACAGAGTGGACACAGCAGCAGGAACATGTCTTGCAGGAGAGGGGGCATGGATCCCAACATCAATCAAGGCACCCCTTCACAGGCTCTTTGGTGTACCTTAACCTCTGTTCTGAATAGCCTTTCAAAAAAAAAAGAACTCCTATGAAGAGCAATTTGCTTTCTGCCTAGAATTTGTACCCCTGCAGTAAACATTGCTACTCTGAGTCACTATGGCTACTACACACCACCCAAACACAGACCTGCCAATGGAAGGACACATGGTGTCTGACTCAGGACAGAAGCAATGCCCACATACAGCCTTCTGATGGGCTAGTGTCACAGGCAGGGTCCCTTTCTAAGCTTCTTGTAAAGGATTTTTACAACCACCAATAAACCCCAGATAGGCATAATATTTCCAGAAGGTTCCTTGTATTGCTCCTCAGTGACCAGTGTCACTACATTTGGCAATAAACCCTCCAAATGCCACTCCTGATGCATCGGATAAGGAGACAGCCCATCTCCTGCTGTACACTACAGAGCCAATAAGCTAGTGGATGGAGGAAGCTAGCTCATTAGAACATGGGATCTTTTGGATTTTAAAAAGGAAACAAGTTTACATTTTAGTCAATAGCTGTGAGAGTCAGTCCCCACTTTTATAGGCAGAAGTCAGTTGTAAAATAATCTACTGCTTATTTAGTTATAATTTTAAGCCTCAAGACATACACTATAGGTAGTTTTAGGTTGCCCAAACTCAAGGTCCTTTCTTAGCTCTGTACACACCTGTCATTCAGTGACATTTCACCCATAGACAGACTGCTTTTAGCTTGGACTCCAAAGAAGGAAAGTCAGGTGTTTGCTTTCTGCATGAGAACAGTGACAAGTGCAGAACTGCAGCTATGTGTTACCGAAAGCTGCAGCTACGGTGAGAAAGAAGTGGCAGGAACGAGGGGCAAGGCACTAGGTGTCTGAAGGGTTGTCCTCTACGAAGCTTGACAGAACTAGGATGGATGAAGAAAAAAGTAGTTGGCTAAAGTCAAGTTCTGAGAGACATCAGTACTCTATGTTTTAACTTAATGCTCACAATGCAAAACAAATACTTCTCAATAAACAAGAATCAGTGTCAAGAAGTGCTGAGGAGGAGACTGCGGAGACTTTCAGGTGCCTTCACAATGCAACTGCAACAGGTTCAGACTCATCTGGAAATCCTGTCAACTGTTTCAAGAGGAGAACATTAGAAACTGGCTATTAAAGATTCTGGGAGGTCTGATGTAAAAACAACAAGTTCCTCAATCTCTAGTCTTAGAACAGGTCCCAGCCGCTCACCTGCAAAGTTCAAATCTCTGCAGACACTCTGGTAACAGTGGAAAGAAGAGTAGACCAGTATAATCGTTCAGGGAGAATTGGTTGCAACCTGACTAGAAGAGACCCTTTCTGGTGATTTGCTTTTAAGTGCCAATGATATCCAATGATGGGGTGCATAAATGTATGGTACTAAGTGCTAGTTAGCTGAGCCCTAGTGAATTTTATTCCATTCTACCGCCATTCCTCAATCTGAAACCATCAATATGAAAAAGCCACTTGTTAGCTCCCAACTCACACAGCAGATCTAAACAGAAGAGCTGCACTGTTCCATTTGCATATATAGTGTGGTTGTTTTGGAAGGCGCTTGTTGTGGAAGAGAAAAAGTTTCCATAGGCCTGGAATGCACACTCATGACTTTCACCTCTAAAGGTAAGAGCTCAAACCTGACCTCTGTCACATGGTATTATGAGGATGATCTCAACATGGTCGCTGGCACGCGTATGCCCACATCACACTATCACTGCTAGCATAGTGCGTGGGGGACAGCAAATTAGGATTGATGTACAATGGCAGACCCTCTTATGGCAGTGAGCACTGTTTCCTCCAGATATAGGGTTGAATACAGAAGTCCCCTCTCCAGAAGCCTTAATACAGTCATACGTTGTGCAGCAGATTTTTAGCTAGAGGGAAGGCAGAAGAAATGATCTGCAAGATATGGCTTCCAATCAGACTGGGAAGCTCTTAATATTTTACATCACTGGGTCCCTGGTCCATGCATTCAAAGCCACAGCAAGTCACACTGGTGAGGGAGTTTTTATTAAACATTTCTAGCTACAAAAATCTTGTTGGGGTGAACTTAAGTCTCAAAACTCAAATGAGACCCTTAAAGCCCATGGCAAAAGCCTTAAGCAACTCCTTCCCTTTCTCCCAAAACTAGAGTAGCTAACTTCCACACCTCCTAACATTTATCATACTCCAGACACAAGCACAACTGCTTCAAGTGCTTTAGAGAATATAGATGGCTCACCTGAAGGTGCAAGAACTCTTGTGGCAAGAGTGCCAAGACTTAGATCCATTTCCATCCCCCCACCCGAGTGACTGCACCAGAATGTTGGGGTGTTAAGTGCTCCTGAAGTCTCAGACTAAGGGTAGTGCATCTGTGCATGGGCAGATAGAGAAGCAGTGGGAAAGTAAGTGTTATGGAAATCTCTATAGAGAGCAGGACAGGGAAGAGTTCTTGCCTGGTGCTACCTCTGAAGAGGAATGGATACTGATCATGAACACAGTCCTTAAGTCTTAGAGATCTTCCAGAGTAGCATCCAGTCTAACCCTGGGAGGGGCTTTACTTTCTACAGAATGTGGTCTCTCTCTTTTGGAATCATTGCAGTTAGGATGAGCTCACAAAGAGGGGATGGCAGAGTTCAGCTGCCAACAATGGTGAAAGAAAGAACTGAAATTTTCCCAGTGAAATCTGCTCCTTTGGGCTTCTCCAACAGCAGAATCTCTGCCTGCCCACTTTGACTGGACAAGCAGCAACTCCCATTGGTTTGGGAATTCCCCCAGATGCTCTTTTCATTGGGGGAAGAGTTATGTTTAGTACTCAGCAAGAACAGAAGTCACTGACTGACTGGTCACCCGCCACAATAAGATCAGTTAGTTACAGTAGACTCTCTCTGTGTGTTTGAAGAGATGAAGACAACACCATTCTTCCTCACGCCTTAGGAAATAGAAGACCAAAATGCCATCATCTTACTAACAGCATGGAGCAAAGCCTTTTTAAGTCAAAGCTTCCCTCACTGAATCCAAGGAGACAGAGCTCCCCTTAAGGCAGGTTCTACAACACTTAGATGTATGGTAATGGAATCCCTGAGCTCAGCAGCTAAAGAGCTGCCAAAGACATTGAACACCCAAAACAAACCTCTCCAAAGCAACAATCCCTTTGATTTCTGTTAGAAAATGGTTACAAGTCACTATTGGGGAAGGAAGCCTTCAGCACTTACTTTCAGAGAACTGACACTCTGCAAACAAGAGCCATGCAACTCGTTTACAGAAAAGTTGGAAGAGTTACATAACTGGGCTTAGTTTAGCACTGCTGAAAACCCAGGGCTCTGCTACGCTGGAAAGGGGCAGAGTTCATAATTTTATTAGAGAAAACCGTTTAGGTTCTTTTTGTTTAAAAAGCAACTATTTGGGAAACAGCAAAAACATTTCTTGCTTCAAATACATCAACATGTAACCTGGGTTTTGCCTGCTCTTTGAAGCCTCAACAGTTTGATGGGTGCTAAGGATGACTTCTGTTCCCCTGGGAGTGACGACTCCTCCTACTTGCAGCTAAGCTGGGTTTGGAGGAATGAATGCACAGGGTGATCTGTAGAGGGAAATCCTTACTGTGGGAAGGGCAGTCTGGTCTCTTGGCTAGCCGGTGATCTACGAACAGCAACTGCAGAGCTGGCTATAGAGTTTAAGCAAGTTCAAACCCATTGTAGATAAAGAGCCACATCCCCACACATTTATATCATGTATCTATGTCAATGTGTATAAATAAGAGTGGCTTACATTCAACTTCTAAAAGAGCGAGAGATGGTATAAATAATTCATAGGACATAATTTAGAACAACAGCTACTTCAGCGTGGACAGAGCCAAAGTCGGAATGCCCTGTATGATTATTCTGGTGATTTGTGGATGAGTTACGGATAAGAGGATGACAAAGACAGACACGAACACCAACCAAAGATGCCCTTGCTAACTGATGCCCTGAAACATCCTTTAAGCCAGCCACAAGAGTGGCCAAATCTTGCCATGGCTTTGCTTGGTCATTTCTTCTACTTCTACAACAGCAGAACCTGAATTCTCTCTCTAAACAAGACAATGCACGGTTTACCACAGTTTGTTAAAACAGGCCAAGACAGCTGGCCTAAGGCAAATGGAAGGAGTTTGTTTCCCGATATGATAATGCACCTTTGCTACAGTAGTTAATTATTGCTTTATTAAACAAAAATCTCTCCAATCTACTGAAGTTCAGAGATCGTGTGGCCCAGGAAGCTTATTCCACTAGTGTTACAGGACTGAAATTCAGCAGGGTGTTTTTACCCTTAAGCTTCAACTAAAGTGCCTAGAACGCAAAACCAGAGCTAAAGCAATAAAGTGCTAATTGGTGTGGGAAGTGTGACAGGAACAGAGATGAAGTAAATGGATGATGAAAGGAATTACAAGGACGGAGTAATGAGATGATATTGAAGGAACTGAAAGTAAAGCAAAGTTTGACCACAAAGTTCCACTGTCTCAACAGACTGTTCCTATTTTTATATTAAGGTCCTTGATTGTCATGGGGGAGCTTTTCTTCTAGGGTGTTCATCTTAAAAGAGCCCTCTGGGCAACAGTACAGTATCAGCCCCTAGATGAGGGAGGTATGCAAGTGATTTTCAAATTGCCACACTTCACCTTGTGCATTAACTGAAGTTGATCTTGGATATCCTGGGTGGGGAAAAGACTTAATGAGCCAGAAGGGCTCGAATACCCAGCTGGACATAGACAGCCTTACCAGATCCTAATAACTGTGGAGGCAGTTAGTCATACAGAAATAAACATTTAAATTATGCAGGGCTAGAGACATCCAGTTCCTGTCAACTCCTAGGCAAGTCATGTGGCTGAAAACAAAACCATTCATTGCTCTGAAAGTTCAGGGGAGAGATTTTGGAACATTCTACCCTGGCACATACAAGAAGGGGAGAGAAGAAGCAAGAATTGATATTGACATGTCCTCGCCCCCCGACACTCCTTAAGAAAGGGTGTATTAATTCTCTGTGAAATACTCTCACAAATTGGATATACCAATAGATTGATAATCAGTGGTTCCAATGCATTTACCAGAACCCGTTTCAAAAAGGCCTGGGTTAAAACACAAAAAAAATACAGTGACAAAATAAAACTCTTTACATTAAAAAAAGGCAAGATTCACAAGAAGGCTATCTGTTTTGTCTTGGTGTGAGAGAGTTTACATAGCAGGAAATCCAACAGAATGACCAATATGAAACTCATCTATACACAGAGGCCCAGCAGAAAAGAAATGCAGAAGTATCAGAATGCACTGCCACCCTCGAGACAGCTGAAGCTCTGACAAGTTGCTCAGTGTTTTCTAACCCAGCTGAATCCTGGTATGGGCACTGCCAGAAAAGGCAAGAGGCCCTTGTCAGATGAGTGACAAGTAGAGCTTCAGCCTTGCACCAAGGGTTTCACCCTTTCTGCAAGCCACATCTAAGGGGCTTACAGAATGAACTGTTGGTTTCTATGGATTGATACAGGGTTCTCCCAGTGTTAGGAGAGAGATGACCAGACAGGGGGAACTGAACTCCCAGCACAACTCATCCACAGCTAAACAAGTTCTGCAACTCTGTGAAGAGTCTTGACCAGTGGAAGAATAACCTGATGGTCAGCAGTACTGGAACTTCTACTTTCTAAGTAGACCATCACATTAGTATGAGAATCCTGCAGCAAGCCCTAACCAGCAACCCAAAACAACAAGCCAGTTCTTCAAATGCAGCAGTGCACTGCAAACACAAAAGGAGACACAAATATGCTCAAAACCACTTATTAGCCTCTGTTGTAGCTCCTTTTCAGAAGGAAACATTGTGGCCAAACCCCAGTCCCAGGATGTCACAAAGAGGATGGAAACCTGAAAAAGCAGGTGAGGGAATTCAGAGTTCCAGAAAAGGGAAATATAGTGAAGCAAATCGGAGAGAGTCTTTGGGGCAGTTACTCCTGGCCAGACGCCGCTTGCTCTGTATCTGAGCACTGAGACTTATTCCTCTCCCATTGGCAGATGGCATTTGTGTACTGCACTACAAGCTTATCCATCCAAGTGAGGGGTTCAGGAAAGAGTACAGCCCCCTCAAAAAAGCCTAGGTGGCCTCCATGCAGTGGTAGCACAAACATGACATTCTCCTGTTTTTCTGCAAGGTTAAAAGAGAAAAAGAGCATGAGATTTCAGAAGCCAACTGCAAAAACTAAACAGAACTCTGCAACATCCCAGACAATGGTACCCACCGTGATGTGTTAGGGTGTGTCTGTGCTCCATCTGGGCAGTGGAGGCTTTGCAAGCACACACACTTGCTTCACAGCAGAGGAATGCAAGCTTTTTGCTGACAAGAGCCACAACAGATTTGAATTAATTGAACATATTACAGCAGCCCTCCCATTTCAGATAGCTGGGAAGTTCATGGAGACAAGTCCCAGCCTGCAGTGCTCTCAATACCAGCAAACTGCTTCAGCTGAGATAAAGCACTGCAGGCTGGGACTGACGTGCAACCCATAAAGCCCAGCAGTGCTCCATTTTGACTCCAGCATGTTGCCGGCTGGTACCTATAGGCTCCACAGGCTGTACAATTCCATACGAAAAGGGCTTTGGGCCACACTGCAGAACTCTGGCTGCACTTCAGCTGGCCACTGCTTCATGGCATAATTCATTCAGGGCACCACTTATAACTAGGTTTTCTCCTTATAGCTTTTGGTGCTAGAACAAGAAGCCCTGCTGTTCTCCTTTGGGGCATGTGCTCTGTTCAGCAGTAAGACATGAACTAGTTCTTTCTTTTCCATTCCAAGGCTTTGAAGGGTCATTTACCTTCTTCATGGCCAAGGAACAGCAAATAGATCTCTCAGGATCTCTCATTCTCAGTCTCATTGGGACCCCAGCAACAAATGGAGGGAGATCACACAGCCACAAAGCAGGACACTTTCACTGTGCTACACTTGCTGCCCCAGATGATGGTTAATTTTAGCCCTGAACAGTTAGACACCATCATAGGAACTATTAGCAAAGCCTTCTGGGTTTTGCCCTGTTGCTTTGCTGATTCTGTGTGGGGAGCCAAGACATGAGGAAGCAGTTCACTGCAAAGCAGAGACTATTTAATCTAAAGCTAAACCATTTCCAATTTTGCTTCCTGACATTCCTTAACACCAGTGAAGTAGCAAGAACGTGCATTTCTTGGGAAAACTATCTGATAGTTCCCTTGGGCTACACAGCCAGCTGAACAGTGCTTAGTTAGGTTCTACCAAAATAAAATTGGGAACCTCCTCAGTGAATGGTGGTTTAAAAAGCAGTTTAGATTGCACCGTACACATCCACCAGATTATAGTAGTCTGCAGTCAGACCCTGCTATACATGTTAATTCACAATGTGATGAAGGGGGAATCCAAAAGCAATAGTCAATTTTGGCAATGCATTCAACTCACCTGACAGAGCTCTTGGGATCGATAACAGACTGTCATGTACCAGAGGGTCATCAGCAGCATTAACCAGCATAAGGGGAACATAGATCTGCACCATGAAAGAAGGAAAAGGAAACAAATGGAGAACCAGTGAGTTATAGATTCCTGGTTTGAACTCAATTCTCTTAACAACAAAAAGCATCTACTCGCAACCCGCCTATGAATCCACAACTGAGTGCCACATCTTGTGATGAATTACACCTGCAGCAACAATCAGGAATGTAACACACACAATCGAAACGATGCCAGGTGGACTGTCACTGCTGAGCTGCTCTGCAGTATTTGGTATGGTTCAACTGAACTGCCTGAAGGGCAAGCTGGGTATGACAGGGCAATCACCAGTAACACCCTGCCAACAGAGCAGTTCCAGACAGTGACACTGGGTAGTTTCTTTATGACTGGTACTCGGGATCCATATGATATTCCGCACACATCTAGTGTGGCCAATACTTGAGAGCATTTGCATTCTGCTTTTGGAAGGGAGAATCTAAGCTATCACTGCTAGGCAGATGGTCATCAAATGTACGTTTGTCTCTGGCTTCCGAAGGGGGGACACAGCACCCAAGGGAATGCATTGCTGAAACCCGAGACGGGACAATCACAAACCAGCAGAGACAGAATAACAGTAAAACTTCAGTTGTGCTTGTTGGTTTGGGCAAGAGATATGAAGAATGTCATTTCCCTAGGCTCCCTGCAGTCGTTGATGAGAGATGCTTAAGCAGGCCAGAGTGGCATGCAATCCAACCATGGTCTTTGATTAGAGGCTGACATCAGAGGATCAGATGTCAGCCATGATCATGATAGGATTCTGCCATCATAAAAAAATATTGCCAACTGAGCACTTTCCTCTGACACCCTTTCCTGGTAACTATCACCCCCCTGCCTTTGGGACAGAGGTTGGACTATAACATGCTCTTTGTATAAAGCTACGGAAAGAACCTCACCCAATGCCTGAAGCTGGAGTAACTGAGTAGTTGCCAAGGGCTAGCTGAGAGGATTCAGTCTCTTACTCCACACATTCAGTGCAACAGGCAGCTAATGGAGAGACTTACTTTTGGATATTTGATGCCCTAATGCTTTACTGAGCTTTGATAGCCTATTCACCTTTATCTTTTGATCCAGCGGCTCTTAAGGAAAATAACTAGTACATTTCCCAGCTTTGCCTCTGCAGCCCTGGGTCTGTGCAATGTCTGATCATCTGACCGGAGAGGCAGTGCCTGAGCCTCTTTTCAAAGTGGAATGATTTATTTTAAATGTTTCTGGAATTGTATAGATCAGAGTGATACTAATTTGATATCTTTAAGAGGGCTTAACTCTAGGTTTGGCTTTGTGCTCAGAACACTATGTTGCTACCACCAAGACAGAATTCTATGCTGAGGAGCTCACAATTTGGCTTCATGTAATATAAGCTAGGAGGCCTGAATTTGGGGTAAAACAGATGCCTCTCGGTTTCCAAGACAGCCTTTGGTTTGATGGGAGCCATCAGTTAAGTCCCAGATGAAGATCAGGGCTAGGATTCTCAAAGCTTAAAGGAGCTGGGCACTTAACTCACTGAATGTCAATGGGATTTTGGTGCTTAACTCTCATTAGATTCCTTAGAACTCCCAGCCCTGACACACTGTACACCTGGTGGAGTGATGAGATATGACATCTAGTACCAGTGATGCAGAAACAAATGAACATTCCTCATCATTCCCAAGAGCAAAATGAAAGCATAACAACCACCTCCACCATGGTAGCTCACCCTGTGTAAGTAATGCAGACAACTCTCCTTTTCATAATATTCTTTCAGGGAACTGTAACCATGAAACTTCCTGAGGAAAAAACAACAACAAAGAACTGTAAGGCAAGAACACTTACACTCAGTATTGAGCAACTGCCATTTTTGAACTAGTCTACTTCATCGGCAGAAGCCATGAGCTGCCCAACGTGACCTCCTTCTAGTGGTTTAATAGAGACCATCTGTTCAGGCCCATCTCAGTGTAAATTCCCAATGTCAACACAGCACAACAGGTGAAATGCTGCATTCTCTTCTGCCAAAGAGTTCTTCACAAGAGCATGACCAGTGGGGGGAGGCGGCACAGAACCTGTCAACTTAGTGAACAGTTCCCCAAAGCCCTGGGAGAGAGCAGAGCAAGTGCGGCACAGTAGCAAGCCAGAGGCATGACAGGTGGCAAATTAAACACTATTAACTTAGATTCATAGATACTAAGGTCAGAAGGGACCATTATGATCATCTAGTCCGACCTCCTGCACAACACAGGCCACAGAATCTCACCCATCCACTCCTGCATAAAACCTCACCTATGTCTGAGCTATTGAAGTCCTCAAATCATGGTTTAAAGACTTCAAAAAGCAGAGCAGGACATGGATGAGAAAGCCTAGCCACACCTGGGTCTTTCAAAGCATCCTTCCTGGTTATCTGCAAACTTGACAGAGAGAGGACTGGAGGAGTGATTAAGGTTGGTTACGTTAACAACCCCCTTTTGGTAGACCTACTCAAAACGCCTTGCTGGATCTCATCTTCAGCTACTTATGAACCCTTAAAATGCAGTTGCTGAAGGGCCCATCCTAGGAGCTGAAACTCATGGCAGTTATAAGACGTCTGAAGAAAGTAAATACTCATTTTTCTGCTGGAGTCCAATCCAGTCCCACTACCTCCGTCTCACTTCATAAAGCTACAGCTAAGCTGCAGGCCCCAACTAGGGAGACCTGCTCCTTCCCTGCCGCATTCCAGAAAGATTACAGGGTAGCAGGATCTCCGGGACTTCACTTCCTGCTGGGCACATAGGACAGGAATCCCCTTCCCTGGGGAGCAGCTTACAAAGCCCAGGTCTCCACAGGAGCAGCAGAGGGCAACACCTTCAATCCCTTAGCAGCTCTGCTGGCTTTACCACCTGTTGGCTATGGGTGATTATTTTGTGGCTATAGTATTTGCAAGTGGATGCCAGTGCCTGGTCTTAAGGGAGACTCTGGAGAAGGAGAATACGAAGCCATTGGAAAATAGACTGAATTAGTGCTAGAATACTTAAAAAGCAAGGGTTAAACTTGAGAGGCAAGAAAAGGCTGGTGTTTAATATTAAACAATAAAAGCGAAGAGCTGAAGTCACCTCTATTAATGCAGCAAGGTTTAAAATAAGCCAACCATAAGGTTAGCTAAAATGAGAACAGGCAGGTGGTAAAGGTAGGAGGTGTAGGTGTGTTTTAAATACACAATCGAAGGTAACACAAGGGTTAAATATAATTTGGTAGGAGCCAGCATGGGCCTACCACCTCCCCAGCCACTTTATGGCTCAGGCCCCACTGGTTTTCATCCTTCTAGACTCTTTTAGGCAGGGACGGTCTTCCTGGGTGTTGTACTGCACCCAGGAAAATGGGACTCTGACCCTGACTGCAGCTTTGGATGCTTGATTCTTACAGAAGAAAGCAGCAGAGAGCTTGTCAAATGCTGGATAGGAAGCCGGCAAAGACTGGGGGGTTAGTCAACATTTTAACAAAGTTGCTCATGTAGCAAATTTCAGGAGCTTTCTACCCACCTCACAGCAAGTAAGTAAGTAATAGGGCAACATCAGTGAAAATTTGAAAAGACAGGCTACAGAGAATGCTTCCCGTCATACCTCATGATGGTGTCATCGATCTGCATGAGGGAGGTTGCTGTGTAGAGTCTGCTCAGGTCTGAGTCGACCAGGGTTTGGGGCTGTTTAACGCTATCTCCAAACAGGACTTGCCTGAAACACACAGCAGCAGAAAATACAGTAATCACACAAAAGCAGCTAGGCCCTGTTCTGCTCAGACAACCCAGAGAAGCTTGCGTCTGCCACTGCTGATATGAGCAAATGAGGACTATATCCCCCATCCATGAGGATTTACTTATAAATGAGCATAGCTTGTTAGTTTTGGCCTGACTGCACAGGGAGGTAAGTTGAGAACTTAACGGCCTTCTCCGGGACAAAGATGCTTTTCTGCTACATGGAAGAACTGCATTTGAGAGATGCATAAAGAGAGGACTTTTCAAAGCATATACAAGACTAGGGGTGTTTGGAGCAAAGGCTTTTTCAGTTAAAGGCAGAGTCCTTTGGCTTCTTACCAAAGACGTGGGTGGCTCTGGTAACAGTGCTAGAGATCATGGGTGTAGCATCTCCTTCCCCATCTGGCACTATTGCCTCACCAGTGTGGAGACAATGTTAGTTCATACAGAGAAAGTGATTTGGGAAATTACCTTAACAGAAAGCTATTCACTGAGGACACTGTCCTAGTCAGAGTTTACACCCAAGAGAGGACGTGTTATTTCACAAGAGCAAAACTCTACCCTGGCAAGTAGGAAACATACAGACCCCAGAACAAAAAGACTGCAAGCTGTAGATAGCAGGAGGCTTGCAGGATTTCTATCCCCTTTAAGAGGCAGCTGTAGGGTGGAGATGGAGTTTGTTTTGGGGACCTGCCCTAGAGCATAAGAGATCCATTTTGGAAGCAAAATATTTTGATAACAAAACCTCCTTTAAGCCTGCAACAGGTTTCTCCTGTTATGATACGGAGTGCCCATTTAATGGGGAGATTACAGCCCTTCATATATTTTGAGTTTTGTCAAGTTAGCCAAATATTTTGACATCTGGGGTGAATTATGTGGATCCCCACACACTGTACACACAGATAAGAGTTTCCTTCCCTCTAGAAAGATTCTCCACACTGCATGGAACACAAAGCAGTTTTTCTTACAAGATTTCAACTCTGCCAATTGAAATGGGCATGAATAAATTAGCTTTTTAAATTTTCTCCCACCTCCCAAGTGTCTCTGGGCACCTTAAATAAGCCTAGGAGATACCTACATATGAAGGCAACATGTCCCAATCAGTATCCAAAGCAGTTTTGGCTGTGGTAGTGGGCCAGTGGGGAAACAAACATGAATTTGAGTGGGCTACCAATAAGAGTTAGTCATTCAATCTGACCTATTGCTCACCCACAGTAAAGGCATGGGAGTAAGGAGAGCACATAGGTTTCAGCAATACATGGGAGCATTCCTTCTAGCTATGCATTTTTAGGTTTTGTAACTCAGGCTATTGCATTTGATAGAGCAACACGCCTATGCTATGACTCCTAAGCTAATATCAAGAGCAATCCTACCTCTCTGCTCAAGTATGTGGCAGAGTACAACAGAGAGGTGCTCCCTCACCTCCTTGAGCATAAGGTGGCTGAAAGGGAAAGGGAAACGCATGCAAAATACCTTGGCAGCCAGACACCAGCAGTGTATCTAGCAGGGAAAGAAGGCTGCTGGTGAATACAGACCAACACTGCACTTCTCATTTTGCATTTACTCATTTTGCATTTCCTTGGAAGGCAGAAATAAGTAGCCAGGCTCAGGATGTATGAAAAGGACCCCCCCACACACACACATACAATATGGGAGCCTATACTGACAGGCAGGACAAAGAATGAATGAGATGCTGGGGCAAGTGTCCCTTTCCCTTTCGTTCGCAAAAATCCTCCCATTTTAGGAAGCTGAAACGTATTCACAGATTTCTAAGTATGGATTCGCTCTAATTTAAATTTTACCCTTTGGATGATCCCCTATGGAACTGCACATTAATTCAGTGCTGCTATTGCAGCTGAAGCTGGCTGGCCCATGTAAATGTTCAGAGCAGACACCCTACTACTGTACCTGTGAGAGAGGATGATTTTCTTCATGTTGTCTGCCATGAGGAAGTTATAAAACCTCCGACACTGATCCCACTGCATGAAGGTTTCCTGTGCCCTAAACACAAGCATAAGGCAACAAATCAAAGCAGGTCGCAACTGTGTACATCTAGGTGGAACAGAGCAATAAACCAGTCTCCAGGCCACTATAACAAGGTGTTATGTAAATAGGCTTTCCCACCAAAGGCTTAATCTCTGATAGGAATTGGCTTAATCTCCGATGGAAGGATTTGGTAAATGTCAGAAGAGATGTTTACACAGCCTCATTAGGCAACAGCTAGTCACCTACTATACCATCACTGAAGCGCCCTGCATCTCAGGGCAGCTTTAGACATTGATGTGAAGAGGTTTAAAGGGACACTCAACTTAAGTCAGCCTTTGCATTTAGCCGATCTACCTACCTTGTAACAACCATGACATATGGAAAGAGATTTAATGTTTCACTATTTTGTTAGGTACTGCATTTCCACAGTACTTTATGCACTGTCAAGTTTGGATGTTTCCTCTGTAGGTCAGTTTTGCTTGTTTGTGCAGCTCTTCTGCGCTGCAACAAGGTTGTGAAGTGTTTAAAACAGGAAGTCCACCTCCTCAACCCACAAAAACTGGCTGGAGGACACAGGGATAAATGAAGTACCTGAAACGGCTACATTCTGAACTGGTGTCCCTGTAACTGTACTGACTGGTCAGAACGCCATTTCATAGCTTACTAAATTAACATATTGCCAGTCGCACAGAATTATTAACATCAGCCAAATTATGTGAGCTCTTCGGGAACCAAATGTTTCCCTTTGCTACGCAAAGGTCATAAGCAGGTTATTTCTATTACTGTGAACCCTGTTACAGAATAATGAAGAAATATACAGTCCCTCTTATTTACTTAGCAATCCAAGAATGGTTGGGGTGAGGTTCAATATGGACTACTTCTGGAGTTTAAACATTAACACCATGGGAACCAATAGAACAGAGCGATTTATCAGGACTTCCCAGGTTCAAGCCAAAGGCTATAAAATCCCTAGCACAGAGTGAGTTAATGAATGAGCTACATTTGTTTATGGCACAATACACACCAGGGCTTAATGCAAGAATGGGATTTAGCCTCAAGACTTCCTTATCTCCATGTCTAGCCAGGATATATCTGCAATATACTTGTGGAAAAAGAGACAACATTTCATTGGAAAGCTCTTTGCAGGCAACTCAATCTTTAATGTCATTTAAATCCAGGTTAATTGTTAGAGCTATCACACTTTTCCACAGTTGCTGCTTTGGACTGCAGGCCTTATGCAATAAAGAGCCTGAGCAGAGAGCAAAATGAAACAATTTCCTGTATTTAATGATCTGTCCAGGTTCACGGGCATGGGAATGCCACAGCCTACAGCTCACACTGAATGTCACATTCCACATGGTCAAGAAGCAATGCCATGTTGTCGAGAGCAAACTCAACAGCAGAACCAAGCCTACACAGATATCAGGTTTCAGAGTAGCAGCCGTGTTAGTCTGTATTCGCAAAAAGAAAAGAAGTACTTGTGGCATCTTTGTTAGTCTCTAAGGTGCCACAAGTACTCCTTTTCTTTTTACAGATATCAGAGATTTCATAATAGAGAAGCATGTCACCTTTTAGCCTTAGGGGTTGAATTCCCCCATGTAAGTTAACTGATGAAAACAAGGCCTTTATCTACTTTCCTCTCTGCAGCCTCTTCTCACTGTTGATACCCTGGAGAGCCTGCCCTGCAGCACCCAACATCTGAATGGCTTTCCCAATGGATCCCAAATCTCCTTTACCTTTTCTTACCTCAGTCTCTCTCTACTATCAACCAACTGCCTTAGAATTTGTCTTAGAGACAGTACAACAAAAGAAAGGGATCTCCATCTAGACTGACCAGCCATCTATACCATGAGTATTCAGGGCTTACATACAGACTTGATGCAAGAGGCCAGTTAGGTCAGGTTTGGGGAGAGTAATGCTTAGCAGTTAAGTCTGGAGGCGTTTTGCACCCTCCCATCCCCACATACTGTTCACTAGTGACTGAAATGGTCTCTGGACATGTGTTCCAATACAAACACACACCCTACCTTCCTTCTAAGGGAGTTTTCTTAATAGCCCTCTTTCAACCAGCTATTTGGCTAATGAACATTTAAAAACAGCAAGGGAGATTAGGTAGGGAGACTTATTTGAAAAGCCCTCTTGCCAAAAGAGCAGTAATGCACAGCCGAAGTTCTGTAAATGAAGATTTGCTAAAACAAGCTCGGCCAGCAGAGGGAGTCACAAGCTCAACAAGCAGCTAGTTTTCTGCACTGCAAGGAGCACTCAAGGAAACAGATGTTACTTCACAATGAAACAAGTCAGAATCCAATATCATGCTAACAGGTCCTGTCGTAGACTGCCAATCTGCAAGAGCCTCAGGGGAATATTACTAACACCAGCACACAGGGAACAGAGCTACTCTGAGCAGGCGTTTCGGCTACAAGTATGGAAATTTAGCATGCATTTTAATAGACAAAAAAAGGAAGGACTAGAGCCCAATAAAGCACTTGCAAGCCCTTTATACAGCCAGCCTCCACAGCTATGCTGCTGCAGCCACAGTACACCAAGAGCACTGATCTTCTGGTCTCGAACCCACACAACACTCCAGACATCTCCCTAGCACGCTGAAATCCTTTCCGACTAGGAAGCGGGTAAACATTCATAGGAGGCCCCACACTTTCTTAGGACTCACACCAGGTATGCCCTGAAGTCTGAGAGGATACGAATTGGTCATTTCGTATTCCAGCTTTGGGCAATGTTTTAATACTGTTAAAAAGCTTCTGCAGCCCAAGGTTAAAAACAGGGGTTTAACTGCATGAGCACTCTTCTCTAGACTTGGTTAAATACTGAGGTGACTATTTCCTAACCAAAACTAGCATTATTATGCATGCAATCAGAGCATCTAAAAGTGCTCTATAGTGTTTAGAATTCAGCCATCAAATAAATCCCTTAGTTTCAGGTAGTTGTAGTGAACCCAAAGTATCGAGGTTCCTTGGCCGGGTTGAAGTTCTCTTTGCTATGCTGATCCTTTAGTGTAGGGAACAGTCATTTTTGGAGCAGCAAGATCACTGTTGCTTATCCTCCTCCCGCTGAGATGGAGACAGAGTCAGTAATTATTTGTCTGTGTGGCAATAGAAATCTTACCAGCTTCCAGAGAACACTGCATTACTCGAGGAGTTCTGTACTAGAAGGCCATGGTATCTGGCACAGAGGGCAAGAGTCAGTTCTGGCAGTCTTTGTGGGGCCAGGAATCACTAAGCAAACGTGAGTTTAGTGTTCTCTCCAGTGGAGCGGCTCTGACCAGCAAAACTGACTCTTGCCCAATGCTTCCTTCCCAATTATGAGACAAACACTGAATGGTCACGGAGATGCCATTTTAGCCCATAACTTTGTGCTGTCATTCACCATCACCCACTCTCAGTCTAAACTTGGGCTTGTAGTACATTACTATTAACACCAGGTAGAGCTCTTAAAGCTTCCATTTGGAAGACCACATCTTGTTTTGCCAGTCTGACTAAATCACAGATTAAAGCCAGAAGGGACCATTATGAATCCCAAGACACTTGCTGCTTGTACTGGTCAGGCTAGTCAGAAAGGTTGCTGCTTGTGAACCTGGAGCGTTCTCAATAAACAACCACAGAACCCAAGCCATCTGGCTAATGGGTCACTCCAGGAGAGACTGGAAGGAGGGGAGGTCAAGTCTCTCTCTACAGAAGGTAAAGGCAGCATTTAGTGAGTCCAGAGTATATCACCCGTAAGAGGTCAGGGTGATGCATGCGGGCAGGGCAGGGAGCAGCTTGTGTCCCAGCTGCCAGCACTGTACTTCCACAGGAACCCGTGAGGACTTACCTTAGCGCACTGTATCCTTGGCAAACACTGACGCAGCACAGCACTCTCTCCTGGTTGGCCTGGGTCTCTCCTAGGTACTTGCACACAATGTTGCCACCCAGGCTGAAGCCCACCACAACCAGCTGGGTCAGAGGGAAGGTCTTCTTGATGTAGTTAACCATGGCTCCAAATTCCCAGGTGCAACCTGTGAGAAAGGCCAAGTTCAAAGTAATGTTTTAAACTGAGTGCTAGACCCCTCTCCAGCTTTCAAGCAGCTATAGCAAGTATACTGGAAGTTTGTGTGCCTTCCAACACTAGTTTCAGAAGAGAAACTCTCCGGAGGGTAGAGGAATCCTGGTTACCTCGAGCTCAGTTATGCTGCTGGTCAGAGACTTCACTACTTCTTTAGAAGTAATGTGCATGAGTATACCAGAGAGCAGCTGGGTGGAGCATCCTTGCAATGCACATGCTGGGAAACATACAATACTTTAGCACACTATCTTATGAGGGTGCAACTGTCCACCTAGATTCATACCAAAGTGCAGGGCATGGAGGCCAACATGTCACTGTAGGAGTTTTCCCATAGACAGAAACAGCCCTAGATGCTACCCATAATGCAGGGGAACAGACTAACCCCACTAGGAAACCTTTCAGCACAAAGGATCCCAAGGTCAGTTTCAGCTAGTACTGTGTTTGGAGTAGGGCATCTTGCTATATACAGCATTTCAGAAATAGCAAGACTGAATTCATTTTGTATTTGATTAGATCTGAATGAAGGAAAGGGTCATCTCCTTTCCTTCCACTGAAGATAGAGACATCACTTAGAAGATGGAAGTTACAAGCTGTGTCACATAACAAAAAATCTTATGGGACTATGACCAATAACTCTGGAGTTGTACCTAACGGAGCAGATAGATTGAGTTGCTTGTTCAATATCCCAACAAGATGGGACACAAAATGGTGCTTTGATAGGAGGTGTCCTACGTCTATCCCCCCAAAAGATTTAATTTTCCTGAACTCAAGTCTATTTGTCTAGAAGACAGAGCTCTCTTCTGACTCAAGCCTTAAGGTTTACAACATACACTCGAGCACTTGCTACCGAAAGTTCTCAGACTCATAGGCTTTAAGGTAAAAAGGGACCATCATGATCATCTAGGCTGACCTCCTGCACATTGCAGGCCTCAGAGCCTGACCCATTCACTCCTCTAATAAGCTCATAATATCTAGCTGAGTTACTGAAGTCTTCAAATCTTAAGAGATTTCAAGTTACAGAGATCCATTTACAGTAGAACCTCAGAGTTACGAACACCTCAGGAATGGAGGTTGTTCATAACTCTGAACAAAACGTTATGGCTGTTCTTTCAAAAGTTTACAACTGAACATTGACTAAATTCAGCTTTGAAACTTTACTATGCAGAAGAAAAATGTTGCTTTCCCCCTTTTTTTAGTAGGTTACATTTAAACACAATACTGTACTGTATTTGCCTTTATTTTTTTTTGGTCTGCTGCTGCCTGATTGCGTGCTGCCAGTTCCCAATGAGGCGTGTGGTTGACTGGTCAGTTCATAATTCTGGTGTTCATAACTCTGAGGTTCTACTGTATTCTAGTTCAAACCAGCAACTGACCAAAACAGAAAAAACAACCTCAGGGTCTCTGCCAATCTGACCCTGGAGGCAAATTCCTTCCCAACTGAAATATGGTGACCAGTTAGACCCTGAGCACAGGGGCAAGACCCACCAGATACACACCTGGGAAAGAATTCTCTGTAGTAACTCAGGCGTCCTCCCGCTCTAGTGTCCCATCTCTGGCCGTGGAGATATTTGCCAATAGTATTTATGGATGGGCCATAAGTCTTGTCCTATCCTACAGATCCAGGAATATTACTTCCCCATTTGCTAGTTGAACAGAAGGGCTTCCAGTTTTCAGGAACAGTATCCTTTAATGATTTGTGAAGAATGGCTGCTTTAGCACTGCCACCAGTGCATACATTCCCCTTTGGATTCAGACAGGAGAGTGCACGCCGAGAATAGCATTTGTGCTCAAGTTCATATATGCTGCTCTCCGGGAAGAATGACCTGTTTGCTGCAGTCTGGACTGACTATGACATCATCCTCAGCAGCTGGAGGAATCTTCAATACCAGATTAAAAAGAGTCTTTCAAATGCCACATTTTGATCACTAACCATCTGCCCATCCCCCACCGTCAAGTCCAAATTCAAACTTCATTTAATTATTTCCAAATGGGGAAGGAGAGGCTGACTTCAACAAAGCTCAGACAACATGTGTTCTAGTCCCGATATATATACACATTTGAGACACAGTCCTTTATTTAAGGTGAGGGCTGATCTCGTGATTAGCACAGAGGACTGGGAGTAAGGAGACCTGTGTTTTTGTTCTGGACTCTGCTACTCACCTGCTGTGCCCACAAGTGACGACCAATATAGGCTCGATAGCACATGTCTAAAACTCATTAATAATATGTTGTTATCTGCACCATATATACTAGTATGCATTAAGCACAATAATATAGCAGTTATATAGCCTAAACTGGCCTATACCTTTACTATAATCCTGTTCACTTATGCTACATATCCCATAACACCTTGCATTAGCCAAAGCTTTCTTTGACTAAAGTAGATAGGAGTATTTTACCATAGTAACAGGTAGGGAGTTATTCTCATAGGTCAGTATTGGAATATCCCAGAGAAAGAAGACAGAATGGAGGTTGTTTGTAACTGAAAGGTTTGTAACTCTGAACAAAACCTTATGGTTGTTCTTTCAAAAGTTTACAACTGAACAGTGACTTAATACAGCTGTGAAACTTTACTATGAAGAGGGAAAATGCTGCTTTCCATTTATTTTTTTTAGTAGTTTATACTTAAAACACAGAACTGTACTGCATTTGCTTTTTATTTTATTTTTTTTTGGTCTCTGCTGTTGTCAGATTGTGTACTTCGAGTTCCAAATGAGGTGTGTGGTTGACTGGTCAGTTCATAACTCTGAGGTTCTACTGTGTATGATTGTTCTACCCTGGTATAAACCTAGAAGATATCTTCATGGACCAGCACCTGAAATTCTAGTATCCAAAACAAAGATACAGAAAAGAACAAACCAAAAGTTAAGGAACTGGGACAAACTGATGGGCTGAATTTTAATGACTTGTAAGAAAATATGTAACTTGTAAAATCATCCTATAAATACTACCAGTTGAAATGCATAACTTTGGGAGCACACCTTCTGAATAAGGTGAATGTGGCATGAGACAGTTTCCCAGAGACCATTTTCCTGTACTATATTATTATTAGCTTATAGCAATGAACTTGACTGACATTGGTTATTTGGTTTCTTGCGTATATTTCATAACAAACCAAAGTGCCGGTCAAACAATTGACTATACTATTTATCAACATTAAGCTAGTCACTTTATCTCTACCTCAGCTGCTCTATTTGTGAAACAGTCTTTCCTTTCGCAAGCATTTTGAAAGGTGTGGCTGAAGAGTGCTAAGTATTGTTATGGGTGCCCTTTACATGGGGTGATCTCACAACAAGTACCTATGGAATGTGAGCTGTAGCTCACGAAAGCTTATGCTCTAATAAATTTGTTAGTCTCTAAGGTGCCACAAGTACTCCTTTTCTTTTTGCGAATACAGACTAACACGGCTGCTACTCTGAAACCTATGGAATGCAGAATCTGTTAGAGCCTGCCTTCCTGATGCCTTTACAACAGTCACTTTTGGGTACCTGCAGTGTTGTTGTAGCTGTGTTTGTCCCAGGGTTTTAAAGAGACAAGGTAGGTGAGGTAATATCTTTCACTGGATCAACTGCTGTTGGAGAGAGAGAGAGAGAGAGAGAGAGAGACAAGCTTTCTAGCTTACATGGAGCTCTTCTTCAGGTCACTTCTGGGTAGATTCAGTTAGAAGTGAGCTGGGATACATACAATGTGTTGTGCTGCCCGCCTTTGGTAGAGCAAACGGATGCCTAGATCTGTAGCTAGAATGGTAGTGGGAAGCCAGCACTTGGGCACTTTGTTTTGAGACTGGAATCCTTGGAGAGAACCTAGAATGGGGTGTTTAGATAAACTTGTGTTGCTCTATGGATATTCCCATCACCCCCTACTGGGATGTAGCCAGTGACTGAGACCGAGTTGATGGAGACCAACCAGCAGAAGAACTCCTCTTCCCATTTTCTGTCTCGTCCTCCTTCACCCTTTCCTCTATTTTCCCCCTGTGACAGATACTCCTTAGACTAGTGCTACATGCCCCATTTTGAATAGATTCACTCTGAGGCAGAGCCACAGCCTGTTAGACCTTTTAATTCTTTGCAGTTTCAGTGAAGGGACATAGCTGCATGGATCTCTCTGGCTAACAGGCTCAGCTCTCAGGCTACTATTTATCACAAGCTCCCAATCCCTGCTCTCGTGGTAGCACAACTGAGCTAGAGGACAGAGAAGCTCTAACAGGAAGAAATAGCAGTCCAGGGGCTACAGTAAAGTGCAGGGGTGAGCTGGCTCCTCTCCCGAATCACTGCCTAAGGGAGGCAACAGGCATTCTGCTAGCAAAAGGGTGGGCATGCGAAGGCCCAGGATCCTTATTATGAATGAAACAGAAGCTGGTAAGAACCAACAGGTCTGCCTCACTTAAAATGCATTAGAAACAGATTGTTGTGGCCTGCTCAGAATTTGAGCGAGTTTCACCTGCCTCCAGGGGGGTTTTGAGCAGCACCTCCGTGTACCCTTCTGACACACCATTTGTTAGGGTTGTTTTTTTAATCAAACAGCCAGGAATACTTCACAAATCTCAGCAGCTCCTCCTTGTACCTCTTAAAACTAGTGGAACATCTTCCTAGTTCTCCAGAGAAAGAAGGCCACTGCCAAAACCAGAATATATCAGGACATTGCATCCGTGGGCCCGGCAGTTAAAAACTGAAACCCAAACAACAAGAGGAACTGAATTCCAACACTGACTCAAGCCTCAAAATAAATGCCACACATCTGACCCAATGTAAATTCAGCAGGTGCTGTGCTTAACTGAAGAACTCCTCACTGCTCTATGGGCCACAGCTCTACAGTTCTAACCCAAGGCCTGCCCTGCAACATAAGTCAAAATAATTTTTATTTAAAATCCATTTATGCCAACTCTAAGGTCTTGTCTAATAATGCACTCTCCAGGGGTGTGATTTCTAAAGCACACTAACATGGCGCACCATTCATTACACCACATAGACCCTGCTGGTGCACTTTTACATAGTGCTATTTGAAACAGCAGTATGTTGCAGTGCAGTGAAGAAACTTTCAGTGCACACCAGCAGGGTTTACATGGACAAATTAATCCACAACGCATTAGTGTGCTTCGTAAGTCACATTTCCATAGAGTGCTTCACCCCACCTTGTAGATAAGCCCTAATACTACTCCACTCCAATCAGCATGGTCATTTCTGACACATTATCAGGTTGGTGTTTTGACTAGCTAAGTGTACTGTAGTGCTCAGAATTTGCTAGGATTTTTAAAGAACCTGCTATTTTCAACTTGACATGCTTTGGGGCTGTGTCTGGTTTTAGCAGATTTAGAATACTTTGTAGTGTTAACATTCTTAATGAGCAGCTTCTCCTCAGGATGACGAATGCAGGGCTGCATTGGTTTCCTCTAGAAGAAGCTAGCAGTCAAAATAATTTCTGACCATTTGACTTGAGGGCTGTGAGCAACAGCTTCAGAAACTTGAAACTGAAGCAGCAACAGGTCAGGCCTGGTCTATGGGATGAATAATTCAAAAGATCCCTGATTTAAGGTTATCCCCTTCCCAAAGGATATTTTAGCTGTCACTGAATTCCTACAAGGATGCTGGCCTATTTGACTTTTAGTCAGAAGAAAGTCTACATTCCTGAGTTTATTAGACTTGCCTGATTCACTGTTTTGCAGGGCACTCTTTAAATGAAGTTATTTTTCTGAACCATCATGAGAAAATACTGGGCATTCCTTGCCCTTTGCACGACTATAAGAAGAAATAAAGAGCCATGTTTCTAGTGCTGCACTAGAGAATATCCCCTTGGGGTCTGAGCTCAAACCCAGTAGGGTCAAGGCAAAGAGTGCCAGTATCTTCAGTAAGCTTTGGATAACTCCTGGACTAGACTCCCTTCAAGCCTTCTCAGATTTGACACTAGCTGAAGATTGAACTGCATGTTTAAAGAATATGGCCTTGATTTGTAAGCCCCGCTAGGCAGAGTTGTAATGAGCCCATGTATATACACAATATACCAGCTATTTAAATGTTATGTGTTTACCATTTTCATTTCACTACATGTTCCTGCTATTAGCCACCATTCTGACCATCCAGGCTCAAGAGGTATTCTTAGGCCTGAAATTAGAATTGGCCTGATCACAGCCAAGATCTTCAAGAGTGATTAGTGGCTGGGAGGAGGAGGAAGACAGGACTTGCTACCTTAAAGGGGCTTTATTTGCAGAGAGCATGTGCTCAGTACTTATTGAAAGAAAGACTTAGGCCCTTGGAAGGACTCAAGCTGGGCTGCCAAAATTCAAGACACTCAAAGCTACTAGTCAGTTTTGAAATCCTTGGCCCACATGCAGACTCCTGCTGGGGTGTTTAGACACTGCAATACTCTAGGAAAACCTCAACGTCAATCCATACAGCACTGGTTTGACTGGTTCCCCAGGTGAAAGGTGAGGGAACTGAATTCTCTTAAACAGCAGCTCCCAAGTACCTGTTACCCCCCAAAGTTAGTCTAGTTTTTCCTGTAGCATTTTCCATACATTATGGCCTTGAAAATCTCTAAAGTTTTATACTGGTAATGCGGTATTACTAGCTCAGCAGGCAAGCAGCAGCCAGGAAGCTCAAGAATATTGCAGTTTATTTCTGCTTTACAAGTGAAAGGGTTTTTCCTCTGGCCAGGAGGGATTTTAAAGGTGTTTACCCTTCCCTTTATTTTTATAACAATTTCTAATTTAAACAAAACAAAAACCACTCATGGACTAGAAGTCTGCATGCTAAATAACAACCTAAAATGAAATCTGATACAAGGGTTTTAGACAAACTGATAACTCTCCACTCTAGCACTATGTATGGAGCATCTCCATTCATTCCCACCATGCCAAACGTTTGCAATAAAAAGGGTACAAAAGAAAACTGAGGCAAGACAAGGAGCCCATGCCATACGAACTAGGCCGAGGCAGTGAATGTTACTGAATTGCCTGCACGGCATTCCTGGGTAACTAATCTTAGAAGATGCTTCCATTCTTGAGAGATCATGTTACAGATGAGTAACTAAGAATTAAAATAGCTGTACCTGTCTAAGCATGTGTTTGAACTACAATCAGCGATCGTAGCCCAGGATAGCTGGCACTTCAGAACTGGAGAGATGCTGATAAGCCCCTTGTTACCTTAGTGTGAGAAAGCTGAAACATTTCCCCACAACCAAAATGCAGGCCCATGAAATTCAAGCCAGCATAGGACTGTCACTTATTCAACAAGACACAAAATTACCTGAGCTTTCCTTGGCATTCACTTTTCATCCAGGGGCCAGTACCCTATTTCTTCCATCTTTCTTCCCAGGATGGGGATATACCAGGCTATCCAAAGGCAGCTGACCTTCCTATGCAGTTCACCATGTTACATGACATTTTCCAAGACCTCTCAAGGAGAATGCCTTCCTAGGATAACCTGCTGTACCTTGAACATGAGATCCTGCACTCTTCTTCTCCCTTCAGCCACCTGCCTTTTAATATCTTTCCAGACCAGTTTAAGCAATCATGGCAGCCACAACTGCTCCTCAGTGTGTACTCTCTCTCTCCCTCAACTAAGAGAAGCCAGGACTAGTTTGCCTAACTTTGGGGACCCCCAGAAACCAATTAACTTCTAGAAAATGAGTTAGAAAAGCTGAGGAGTACTTACCATATGTGAACATGCGTGGAGAAGTGAGCTCAATATTTGGCAGAGCTCCCAGATGATTCAAGACAGCACATCTATAACCATTTTTCTGGGCATAATCAACAAAGGTACGGATGTACTGCTTCTCACTATGATTAGCGATTCCAGGGCAGATGACCATTGTGACATCTTCTGCACATTTAATAAATGGGAGAAAGACGACAAAGCTCAGGTACAGACTGAAGTGACATTTACTCAAGCAGTTTTTAGGAGCATTCTATTTCAAGTCAATGGGAACGCATTGACATAAGGACAGCTAGAACATGACTTTGCTACCAAGCAAATAAAACTGAAGTTAACCTAGTATGAGGTGGGGTAGCAAAACTGTAAGTGCAAACAAAATACAAACATGCAACTGTTGTTGAAAAGGGAGCTGCACAGAATTTCTTAAGAGACTTCATGAAAGTTTGCATCAGCAGTTCTCCAGACAACTCCTAGAGAAGCAGTTCCCAAACTGTGTGTCGGGACCCCAAAGTGGGTCGCGACTCCATTTTAATAGGGTCGCTAGTGCTGCCTTAGACTTGTTGGGGCCCTGGGCTGAAACCAAAGCTCAAGCCCCATCAGCCAGGGCTGAAGCCAAAGCCCAAGAGCTTCCGCCCTGGACAGCGGAGCTCAGGTTACAGGAAGTACTATTTCCTGCATATGTCAACATGGTGAGACATCCTTTGATTAGAGAAGTCTAGACTAGGCTGGCTTCCACAGCAGAAGTATTTATTCTACGATAACAACTGAACAAAACCTTCTCATCAACCCGAAGATTAAGTGACAAAAGCAATGTCAAACTGCTGGACTAAAGGTCTCTGCTTACTTTGAGGGAACCTACACTCACTTGCTAGCTAAAAACCCTACAGTCAAAAAATTCCCCAGAGTGAATTTGGCCAGTCTGACATAAAACTCATGACCAACTATTGTCACCATTCGGCTTCTTTGTTCCATAGCAGGTCTTCTGAAAGATAATTAGGCTAAGGGCTTGAGATGCTCTGACATGGACAAGCACATTGTTACATCTCCAGAAAGTCAGCTACTGCATTTTTGTGCTTTGTGTGTGAGCAAACAGTAATTGAGGTCCCAAGACACTGTCATGCAGCAATAGTTAACAAGAGTGCTTTAGTTCTACATCATGCTCTCTGACAGCTTCTAGTTACTGCAAAGTTTTGCCTCCCATTAGTTTCTCTCCAGCTCTACAAATGACCTGGACCAGAATGACAGTGATGGTCACTGTGAAGCATCCCACCACAAAATGAGGATCCTGTTTGTTTCCAAAGAGAATCCCTTTGAATTGATTAGACAGAATAAACATCCTTTTCTGTGGGCCCAAATAGAGCCACAGGCTGCAAGTGAAGCCAGCTAATAAGAAGTAGAGTTCACATTGTTTCAATTAAATCCAAGTTCAACAGAATCATGCTGGTACCAGTGAGCTGAAAGGTTGAGTTCCCCCTGACAGCATAATGTTTAGTCAAATGAAGATGCTCATGATTTCTGATTTACTAGGGCAGTGGTTGCCTAACCTACAAATATAGTTACTCACTGATGTCTGGAATCACCTTCTTTTGTACCCTATACTTGTTTAAGTTCTCCTCTTTTGGAGATTCAATATTGGGTCCAGGATGACTTTGGAAAAAAGTTTTAAATTAAACTGCTGTATGATCAGATCCTCTCCTTCTAGAGTGCTGTAAATACAGAGATTCCCCTTTGCTCACTCTAGAGATAGCTGGGATCTGTACTGACTTTTTATCTGAACTACGTTATCTGGCTTGTGCAGTCACTAATGATGGTTCTTCAGGCTTGGTATCTAAATAAGTGTTTCGACTTCATTGTGACTAAACAGTTCCCATAGCAGCAGCTAAAAAGTTTTGGCTTGATCTGTGCACTTTAACTGTTTGGGATCTTTAGAAAAGGTTGACCACAGCCAGGAAAGCCAACTCCTTTGACCCTTTGGGCAACTCCGAGCATATGTCATAGTATGGAGTTATTGCTATCCTATTTTATTTTCTGAAACTTCTTGTTATATATACATATATATTTAAAAAAAAGAAAAAAAAAAGAAGAAAGAGAGCGCGCGTGCCCAAATTTAATTCCCCCCCTATCCACACTAGGATGTAAGGCTCTACAATGCAAGCTGTCAGTTTTAGAGTCATTAAATCTTGGGAATATAGAACACATCCTTTACTGCTCTAAGTGCAAGTCTGATAGTAATTTATGCATGGCCACCTCCTAAATTTAAACCACAGGCCATGAAGCATGGTTTTCCCAAATATCTGTAACTGACCTTTTAGGGCCCCTGCTCTGAAGTTCAATATATAGGTACAGAGCAGTGCGGATTTCATAAGCAATAGCCAATTTGGGGGACTATGAGTCCTCATCTCCCCCACCCATTGAGTCAAAGTTAGCCCCCAATCCTTCCAGGACAGCAATGTGTGTACTCCAAGTGTACTTCAACAAATATTTAGACAAGTCACTAATCAGACAGACTAAAACCATGCATTCCAAAGTGGTTGCTTGACTAACCTCTAATGCAGTGTTCAGCCAGGGGCTCAAAGAGGTCAAAGGTTGCTGTTGCTCCATCTGACATTGTGAGGTACTTGCGAAGTCCATAAGGATGTGGTGATCTCACTCTCCCCATCTTCCCATAGAGAGCAGTCTGGATATGTCCACTCTTCCCCCAGATCATGGGTGGAATGTACCTGTGAGGAGAGAAGGTAAATTCAGTTTTGTAGTCTTGAGCTTTTAAGAGTCAATTTACAATCCTCTGACACACCAGAGACATTACCTCCATTACTTCCGCGGTTAGTAAAGCAAAGTTTGAATATATTTGCTCCAATGATTGGCAGTGCTGTAATCAGCAGCTTTGTCAGTTCAGAGACAAAAGAAAAGGAAATCTTGGGAATTTCTCTATACTGAAGTCTAGTTTGCATGGACAGCAGAAACATCAGGATCCACAAGCTCCAGCACATGAAGGTTTTAGTTACAGAAGTAGCGTACAAATGCTCTTTCAGAAACCAATCAGACCTTTGTGGTCTACTGGTGCCATAAAAATGGGGCAGGTCACCTTTTAGCGTAGATCAGGTTTTAAGTGGTACAAGTTGCTTAAACGGACTTTAAATTAGTCAACAGGCATGAAGCCAGTTAGAAATTTGGACCCATACAGACACTCATTGAGCATGAGCACAAGGCCACGTAGCAAGTCAGTGCCAAGCCAGTTTTAGGACTCTGGGGTATGGCTCTCAGTCCCATGCCAGGTCCATTGGCATACCACATGCCTTCCTGGCAGGAGGTGGTGGCTCAGTGCTTGTACAGAGCTCTGAAGAGCAGTGTTGGATTAGTGGCAGGAATGTTACCAGGCCACTCTGCCTCTCCTGTCACTAGGTACGACTGAAAGGGGTGGGGGGAACACCTCCCCCCCCAAAAAATGCCCCAAAACCCAGCACAACCCAACTTCATTGTAGGGAGCTAAATAAAGCATTTCCTGCCAGAGGAGGGAAGCACATCTGTACTAAGCTTATCAGGAGCGTGCTAGGGCTGGATGCCAGGGCAGATGGCTTTTTATCTCTGATTTACTGTTCCTCGTGAACCCAAGAGGAAAATGTGGAGGCTTGGGGGAGGGGCAGGAAGGGGATGGTTTTATCCCTTTTGCTCACACATTAACACAGCTGGCAAGAATTCACAGTTAATGAGAGGCATAAAGCTGCACGGGCATGAAAAGTCAGACACCTCACCACTATGCAAGGGGGACAGAGGCTCAGCACATGTCTCAAAGGGATACAAACACAAATCATCCCTTAACATGAAATGCATGAATACGATTCATTAACTAGAAGGGGAAAAAGTAGTCCCGGGGACATAGGTCAGCACACATTCCAGTTAGGAGCCACGTTCCTAAAGCAAGTTTAAAGAACAGCTGACAGTCTCCTGGGAATCCGAGAGAGACTGTGGAGTAACAGCTCTGTGATGTTTTCAGGAACTTTTGACATTTGCTTCCTCTTTTATTGCTCCAGACCATATGAAGCGAAGTTCCTGTTTTCCTGAGCAGAGGGTGGAGGCTTTGCCAAAAGCAATAGAAGAGCTTGGATTCCTCCATTCAACTTCACTACGTATGCAGTAGGTAATAACTCATTAAAATGAGAATTAAAGCCTTTTATACCAATGCGCTCCTTCACAGCTCTGCCCCATCCTTTCCCCTCCCCTTTCACACCACAGTCCCTTCTGCACTTCAACACTGAGTGCCCCCCCAAAAAACTAAGTTTTTTGTAATTGATAAAATATAAACTGGATACATAAGGAAGACAGAGACGTTCCTATAACCCTGACTGCCTTGCTTGCAGCATCTTTAGATTGCCAGATCTAGTCTTCCTATGTCTGTACAGCCCATAGCTCACTAGGGGCACTACTGCAATAACGTTATTACTACAAAAACATTTTGTGGATTCACTAAACATATAGATTAGACTCTCCCCAACAAGATTCTTTGGTGCCAAGACTTACATTATTGCAGACACAGGGATTTTACATACACATTAAAAAAAAAAAAACTTAATAGAACCATAACTAGAGAATTATTACTAATGCTTCAATATTAAAAACAAACAAAAGAATTAGCTACATTCAGTTAAGATTGCCAAGTGCAATTCAACAGACGTACCATCAAAAATATAATTCTTACAATTCCAAACATAGAAGGGGGTTGAACTCACAAGCTAAGACTAGACAATTCCAACACTGATCTTCGCATTCAGTTTCATGCAGACTATTAAAGGAAGTCAACTTTATCACCTGTTTAGTTACTACCTTACTAACAAAGAGACTGCACTGAAAGTACAAGTGGTTTCCTTGAGCAGTCTGGCTGTATTTTTACTCTGTTTTGACATATGATTAACAGCCAAAAATCATATCAGGTTCTGTTCTGAAGTATGATTTTTGTCAAATAACCAGATCAGGCTGGCGTTCTGAAGACCCTTGTGAACAGCTTGAAAGCATGCATGTGGGAGCGCAGCTTCTAAGCCAATGCTGCTACCTGCAGGGCTTTCCCACAAAGGCAAGAGGAGCTGCTCTGGAGAAATCATACAGAATAGGAGAATCAGCCAAAAACGGGGGTGAGGGGGAGAAGGAGAGAGAGAGTGAGTGGCCACAGGAGAGAAGGGTAAAAGTTGGAAAAGAAGCTTCTCCTCCATCATGTGGGGAGGAGAGAAAACTAGTAAGGAATAGCCCTGGTTCTCTCTGCCTCCAACACCCTCCTCCCACCACCAAAAACCAGTCAAACTGATACCTTTGCTTAAACAGACTGGAGCACTTGCACTCTCCTCCATTCACTCTAATACTACGTGAATGGAGCTAATGGCTCATGTGTATATGAGCAGCAAGCATCAGGACATGCACAACTAACTCTATCCCTACAAGTATTGATTAGAAATGTAACAACTATTTTTAAATAGAAACGTATGATTAGAGTTCACACATCTTCCTATTAATAGTACTGGATTGCAGAATAGTCTACAAGTGAGTCAGTTTAAAAGTCTCAAGCTTGAGGAACCCGCTAGAGAGCTCTGAAAAGCCTGATCTCAAATTATTTTTAGTTGAGACAAGAGTCATATTCAAATGCAAGACTAATAGATTTACTCTAAAAGCTACTACTTTAATTTTGGGAAGAAAATATATTACTCGGACATACAGATTTAATCCCTGCTTTAAATGCAGATCTCAGCAGAACCTTAGCTCATAGGGGCTATAGTCCCTCCATGGTACAGTGCCAGAAACATACAGGACATTTTAATTTCTCACAAAATATATCCCTCCCAGTTGTTGGGAGGGGGAGCAGTTCACATCTGTGCGACTGATAATACATCTTAGCTCCCAGTAGCTGCAGTATGTAACCACTGCGATCGCACCTATTCACATTTTCCATGGGACAGGAGTATGAAAAGGGAAAAAGAGCATTAGAAGAAAGGGCTGATCAAGTGGAGTTCATATCCCTCTCCACTGGAGAGCAGACCATCAGAGCTGATTTTATTCATTAAAAAATGAGATTACAGCTACTCTGAAAGTTTCTATAGGCCACAGTAATTCTGAAGCCCTATAAATTGTGGGAATCTCTCTTCCAATTTACCATGTTGTAGAGAGTCCCCAAACCAACACAATAAAAAGCCTCATCTTCCTTGGGAAATGCCACCTCCTTTACAAATATGGCAAGAAAGTTCTGCTTGAGCAGCACCTTAGAAGTACTCAAGAAAGTTGGAGCAGTAGCTCTCTCTCTCAACCATTAACTCTTTGAGACCAGCCTCCTGAGATGATCTGAAGGCACACATTATTCCTCCTACTCCTTATTGATCTAAACATTTTTCCAAACGATGTATAAAAGCAGCACCGGAAATTAAATACAACTATTTTAGTATTGCACATATACATCTACCCCCAAGTGCTTTCGAGAGCTACACAGGCAATAGCAGAGACTTTGAAGGTAGAGGACACATTGAGGGGGAACTGGAGTCTATTTCCAAATATACATTCAAAAGTCCAAAGTTAACCCCTTTTTAATCATGCAGGAGGACATAACAATCAATACATGGCCGCTTTTCTTCATGCTGCTTTAACATCAGGGTGTGGTAATTTATGATGCTGACCTTGTGCCAAGAGACAGAGGGCCAATACTGGAACTCTGTTTGTGATTGATTCATAGATACTAAGGTCAGAAGGGACCATTCTGATCATCTAGTCCGACCTCCTGCACAGCGCAGGCCACAGAATCTCACCCACCCACTCCTATGAAAAACCTCACCCATGTCTGAGCTATTGAAGTCCTTAAATCATGGTTCAAAGACTTCAAGGAGCAGAGAAGCCTCCCTCAAGTCAACCATGCCCCATGCTACAGAGGAAGGTGAAAAACCTCCAGGGCCTCAGAGTCAAAATGCAAAACTCTAACCGAAAGCACGGAACATCAAGCTTTCCTCCAGGGCAGTTCTAGATATAAACAAGGATCTTGCACAGCTGCTCAGTGACAATGGGACGTCATAGTCTCTCTCTCAAGAGCTCAGATCCAGTTTGACATGTTTTGCTGTTCTCCAATGCTTACTGCCCTCACTCAATCCCCTCAGCACAGCGTTGGAAGATACATTTGAAGACCCCAGAACAAAAAAGGAAGGCATTATACTGAGACACATTGTTCCTGCAAGTGTTAATTCCAAGGCATAAAAATAGATTCCAACTTAAAAAAACAGACAGAACAAAGGACAGAAGCCTCAACCGCTTTGTTTACAAAAGAACTGTTAACTTGTACCATGCAAATGATCCCTTAGGGTATTTTTGAGATTCTATCATCCAATTAGGAAGCTTTTAAGAGAAGCTACAAGACAACTAATTGCATTTTTTTTTTAAATCAGTCAGACATCTCTATACTAGGAGAGGTGCACTGGATCTGGGTGACTGCCAGCAGCAGTGTACAGTATGCCAGCTACCCCAAGATTCTTCAGCAACTATGCATGCAAGAGCAGACTGAGACTTAAGTCTAGGACCATAGGTGGGGACAGAATCTGGGTAATGGGAACATGCTGGCCAAGAAAGATGGAACTAAACAAAAATGTGTGAGTTTTATTGTACAGTCCCATTTTATAATGCCAGATTACTTGCTAAAACAAGAATGTGAAACTGCATTACTGAGATGGTAGTATACAAGCTGTATGCAATTCCATGGGCAAGGTATAGGAAAAGAGATGGACAAAAACCCTAAAAGTTATATTATGCAAGGCACAACCCATCGCTGGAGATATGGCTGATGAGACAGAGGACTAGTTCTTCCAGCACTGAAAAAGTGGACTATTTTCTCAAAATCATGATATTCTGCTTTTGTAAAAATCTCAAATTCTGGTATTTATATTCCACATTAGGAGGTACTTTATTTGGTATTTTTACTCATTTTCCGAGGTTGTAGTACTTATTTTGAGTTAGATATTTAAGCACTGAAGAACAGGGGCCTGGATGAAAGAGTCCAAAATCTTGGACTGGCACCAATTAGCAGCTATAGCCCAGCCATTGGGATTTCACAGGATAAGGCACATACTATTATCAAAAGGGACAGGTACGTTTGGGAGAGAAGTTGCTACACTTCTATTCCAAGCAGAGGCAGAAAGTTGCTGCTGTCAGGAAAAGGAACTGGGTTCTCAATGGAACTACTTCCCACATCTTCATCAGCATTTTGTTCCCTTACAAATCTGCTTTCCACACTCCCACACCCTATAATACTGTTGGAAACCAGGCTCATTAGTCTACCAGAGGCATGTGTTCAAAGACCTACATACTCCCATTTTCTCACAGCCCACTCCCCTCATGTTTACTTGGTTGTAACCGCTGATTGTAGAGGCCCAAGATTTTCTGGGACAACATTTTATCCAAATAAATTCTAATAGAAAGAGCAAAAATATAGCAATATGCTTGCTGGGCCTAACACTACTTACATTAAAGATTATTTTCAAGAGTTTAGGTACCAAGGACATAGCCTTAGAGTTGAGAAGTAACTGGTTTTTTTAACTTTAATATGGTTCATATGTTACTGTAAGAACAGGCATGTGAACACTACTGCACTTGTGGAACTAAACAAAGATATTGAGTTCCTGAAGAGACTAATGCACATCCTACTTCATGAGCATCTGACCCCTGGCTTTTTCTATGGCACTAAGAACAGTTCCCTACTAGAGCGATTCCAAGTCATCCTGCATTCTTGTCTGCAAGAGGAAATTCTTCTGCTTTACTCCTACCTGCCTCCCCCATCAAAACTTGGAACGAATAAGGTCAGCATTAAGCAGCAAGCCACTCTACAACGGGATGGGGGGGGGGAAATCAAATAGCTAAGGCTTCTGGAGTCGTTTGTTGTTGGGAAGAAAAAAAAATGTTCCCTTGGCAACTATAGTGCAGCGTCCAGTTCTGACAGTCTGTTCAGTGCTGCCTTCTTAATTAGAAATCTAAGACAGCAGCAAGCTCCATTTTCACTTCTCCTCTTATTTACATGCAGCCCAGTTTACAATTACTGTCACATATCCAGTCATTCGGATGTAACAGCTTTGGTGACCCTGTAGTGCCACAGCACAATATCCTGCCTGGAGGGAGTGCGCCTGGACACAATTCTAGATGCCCATCAGTGTCTGTAGAGCTTAAGATTTCAAATTTTATTTTATTTTAGGTTCATAGTCCATTCCTTCTCCCCACCTACACTTTGCTTCCAGCCTCTGATCCTGTCACCCTAGATCATTGCTGTCAATTTGGAACTATTCCTCTGAGGATTGATACTGCTGCCTTCAGATTAGAAATTATTATGTAAACACTGATCGTAAAAGGGGTAATTCCAGAATGGCACTTTGTTTCACAGCTCCAGTTGAGTTTTACACTTCAACCTGCACAGCCACAAACCCTGAGGTAGTTTACACCGGTACACACCGAATGTGCATGTTTAGCAATCTTATGCTTCAACAGAAAGGATTAAGTAAAGGAATGCAGCACAGGGATCCCAGAGACTATGCATGTATGTTTACAGGCTGCCTATGTGCGCCCTATGTCTCCATTTGAAATTCATGCCCACTTCATTCAGAACAACATTTGAGGTTCTGCAAAATCCTATTGTTACACCAATGGATTCCAGGAAGCAGAACTTGCTCTCTGCACAATGATTTATTCTTTCTATTTCACTCAAGCTCTCAGAGGCGAGCAAGCAGAAAGCCTTTTTAGGCATGTTACCTTAATGTAGCATGCAAAATGCTCAGCTTTTCAGAAGACCCATTAAGTGGCTGAGCAGAGTTGAATTTAGAAATATCATGCTGCTTTGCTTAGGGCAAGGACATCTTAGCATTAGTCATGTGTTTACACTTCTTTTGTTAGAAGTTATAAGCAGTCACTAGCTTTGAATGACCAGGCTACCCAGAATAGTACTTTGATGCCAAGATTAGGTTCCTTCTGCTGGACAGGAAGAGAGCTAGCCTAGGAACACATAAGGAGCTATCTGCAGTTTAAATAACTTGCTTTGGACTCCTTTATAGTCCAACAGCCACTCTGAAGGTAACAGTACTAGAATAGGTAAAACGCAATCTTATCCAGCCTTCATTTTAATCATCTCCTACCAAAGCCTCAGCACTTTACTCAATGGATTTTTCCAATTACTCAGATAGCCTTGTCACAAGAGACTGGGGAGGTGGCAGGAAGGTCTTAAGATTCCATAAATATCCAAGCCCCAGCAGGACCAAGGAGATTCTGATCAAAATGAGCAGTTCAATAGAAGTTTATTTTAAAAAAATGCATGGAATTTAATAGACAAACCAGATTTAATGTCTCAGCTGTAACTAGACTAAATAAATTAATTAAAGCAGCTAAAAAAACAAAACAAAAAACAACAACAAAAAAAGTTTCACATACCATAAGCCAGCAAGGAGAGAGATTTACAAACACAAAAAAGTCAATCTTCTGAGATAGCAAATTGGCAAGCTTGTAACCAAATACAAATAAATATGCCTATGGGGGGAAAAAAGGCACTTCTAGAGGTATTTCACAACACCTGGGTTCCTTGATTAAGGGTAGCTGCAAACTTATGCTAGTTCCATCACAATCCTCTTCCCATTATTCACCTCTAACCTGCTATAACTAAAACTGCTCTTGCAGCTTGGTCACTCCAAAGAGGTCAGAGCAGTTGCCAGCTATCAGGGTCTGCAACAAATTCAATAAAGCTAGTAAATGATGGGCAAGTTCTGTGCTCAAAAACAAGCTAACTCCCTGGCACAAGCAGGAGTGAAAGATCTTCTCAGATACTGGGAGTCCAGGCTGCTGAGCAACTGTTTACTGGTTTTCAAAACATCCTGAGGGACATTAGTGCTGAATTTGTAGTTACTGCTGCATTTTTACTCCACTGTCAGGGGACTATGTGCATAAAGTCCCCCTCACAAAATCAAAGCCACAGAAGCTGGTGGCCAAGAAAAGAGGAAATGCCTAAGGAGGCTAGTACCATCTTGGAGAAAGTGAAGAGACCCTAAAGGTTTAGCTTCTTTCATATCAAGAGGAAGATGAATTCTATAATCTGGGTATAGAAACAAAGATCTAACATTAGGTAACATCTCTCAAAATCCAGAAGTTGGATGCTTCAGTGAAAAAGGAGAAAAACCCTCTTACAGTGAAACAAGGGCAAAAAAACCTGGATTTAATTTCAAAAGATTATAAATTTATCCATAAAAACTGGGACAGCAATACTTCGTATTCTTCATCCCCAGATCTCAAAGTGCTTTATAAAAAAAGGCATATAAAAAAAGCTACAAATTACTGTAAGTTATGTTGCCTCATGTCACAGGCTGGAATAACTGGAAAATAAATCCAGAGCCTCCAACCAGTATGCAGTAAGGTTACAACAGGTTGCAAGAGACAAAACTTTTATTTTGTCCAAGTCAGAGAAATTGTAGGGTAAATTATTTATATACATTATAGATTAACCTAATTAGTGAGAGGCATGTAGCTAAAGACAGGAATGTGTTGAGGGAAAGCAACTTGTTTTTCCTCTTTCTTGGTGTGATCAACTAGGAGTCAAATCTTTAAATGAACCCTAGCAAAGCTGGAGCATCTTTATGTAGGGGTGTTGGTTGGGTTGTTTTTTTTTTTTTAAAAATCTTCTAAGCTACCAGTTATGAAGATAAGAAATATCTTTATATTGATAAATAGGGTAGGAATTTCTTCCTTTTGGAAATCCCTTCTAACTCTTTAGTAGTACATTACAATAACCACAAATTCTTACCTACTGAAGTTTTCAAGTTAAGCCAATCATGGACTTACACTATAGACCAAATAGACAGGGTCTTAAATTTGAATGGTAAGCTCTCTGGAGTAGGAGCCGTTTTACTGACTTGGTACAGAGCAGAGTACACACAGTCTGACTGAGGCCTTGAGCGCTACTGCAACACTAACATGCCAACTGCAACCACCAAACACGGTCTGCTCTGTAGAACAAATGTCTACAAATGGTAACATATCAGAGCTATAAGAATCCAGTCAAAAGTTCACTTGGCTCTCCATTTTTTAGATAGGCCTTCATTAAAACAGCTGAAGGCTTATTGTGAAGAATTATGCTGTTTGCTTCTCTTAATGGGTTTTTAAAAAAAAAAAAAAATAACCACCTTGGGAACCAATCACGACAGTACTGTGGTGAAAGTCTATGTAGGACTGCCAAGGACAGTCCTTGGGTACACATCTTTATTTATAGAATTGGTGTGACCTTCAGCTTTTACTATTAGTAACACAGGACAAATGATAAAGAAGTGTCCATGCTATTCACTGTGGTTTATCACCACTGCTGCAGGAGGATATGTTGGCAATGACAGCTAGCCAAGAATTATGTTCCTAAAGCACCAGCATCCCCACCCTCTGTAAGAGACAGAAATAGCCTACCTGATTTCAGCTTTATTCTGTACAACATTGTAAAAAAATAGTAAGTCATCACAGGAAATATTTTCAAACTCAACCCAGCGGGACAGAAACACCTTTAATAGTACAGCACGAGTATCGAGTACTGGAAAAAGACAGCCAGAGTTTTGTTTAATATGGAGGATCAGGTAGCTGTTGAAGGATAGTATTCTGTACAACAAAGAGCAACGACAGACAGTTGCTCCCACAAAACCTCAACATGCAACCAAAACAGAAGGGCACGTGCCCAGGCAGGTGCTTTTAAAGCCCATTAGAATTGAGCAGCACACGAAGGAAATAGGTCCTGCATGGCGTGAGGCAGAGAAACATGGGCTAGAGATCAGACCTACATAGTTTTGTTAGATTCCTCACCTTCCCTCTAAAGCAGGCAAAATGGGTATACCTGCAGAGAGGCTTGTTAGACACGACCCATTAGAATTTAATTCAGGAGTCCATACTAGTGGGCCCATCATGGTAAGTCCTACTGGTAGGAGACCCAGTTTTAATACTGTAGCTCCCTCCAACACAGTTAACATGATATGTGGTCTTCCAGTGGGAACAGGAACTAAGATTTCCCAAACGATACTACAGAGTCCAAGGAGATGACAAAGGCTCCTTTTAACTTCTCCATAATGCAGCCCCAGTATAAAACAAAGGAAAAGAAATACCCTGAAAGCAGCTTCTCATTCGCCAGCCTAAACAAGCTACTGCAGTGCAGGGTAGCATGTCTCTCCACAAGGAGTGTTGGCAATCTTGTGTACTGATCAAGAATACTGTAGCATTTCAATAGGCCATTTACAGTTTTATTTTCCCTTTTGTAAGAAAGGCTAGAGACACTAGAACTAAAGAAGCCTATGCTGGCACCTGCACAGTTTCTGAAACCTCCTAGCCAATACTCAAACTTTCACTTATGACTACCGGAATAAGACCGGAGCAGCCAAATTTGAATCCAAGTCCAAAAGGTACTAAGTGTCGAACTAATGAGCTCAGGGTGGTTTACCACAGGCCCTTGTTCTGTCTCATCTGAAATGACCTTCCTGTTATGATCAAGTCTGCTACAGATTACTAATACCCTGACCAATGACAGACATCCAAGGCAGCACATTATAACTTCTTCCAGTAGATGCCCTATAAATATCCTTTATGAAACTTTACACCACCCACAGACACTAATATATTTCAATAACTGAACACTACAAATCAAAGCTGACAAGAAAGCAAGTCTGGGATTGATGGTTACCTACTATAGTAACTGACTTATATGCCCTGTCTCTGATAGATACATGGTGTTAAATTGATAACTAACCTGAACTGGATGAGTGCATGTTATATAAACACCATTAGGATTTGTGAGCCTATTTTCAGCACCATTCGCTTTGTGTTTGTATAATGGAAACCCAACCCCATATCTCAGTGACTGAGGCAGTAAACAGTCCCTCTGGGAGAGCAAGAGGAAAATATTTGTTAGAAACGGACATGATTTGGTATTAATAGACCAATACCAACAAATCGGTTTCCAGATTAAGTTTTGGTGGCTTCTTTCTGCTGATACAGACTAACACGGCTACCACTCTAAAACCTGTGGACCAAAGATTACAGTTTTCAGAGTATGTTACTTTTCGGGTGTTCTGCAATCTATTTTTCTAAAGCAGCTCAAACAAAGCACACAAAACTATTTTATTTTTATTAGGAAGTGTCAGTGTTCAGACTCTCATGCATTTAAAAATGGACATTCAGCAACAGAAAGGCTTACATCTATAGAGATACTTCGTACTTCGTGTGCTGTACATTTCAACTGAGGAGCATAGTGCTTTACAAACACTAATCCTTACATTACGTGGAGGTATTACTATATGCATTTACAGATGCGTAAGGAAGCAACAGAGTTAAGTGCTCTACTCCAGGTTACAGCAAGTCTGCGACAGGGTCAAGACTAGAACCCAGCAATCCTGTCTGCCAACTCCCATGCTGTAGCTAAGAGGCTACACTTCCCATTCTTTCAGGGTGGGGCTGGAGGGAGAAGCGTTCCAAGTTTAGGATTTTTGGACTCTCTCTCACGAAGACTGATCTTGGAAACCTTATAGTCATCACCACTTTGAGAATTCTATCCCAGGTGTCTGGCTGGTGGGTCTTGCCCAAATGCTCAGGGTCTAACTGACTGCCATATTTGGGGTCAGGAAGGAATTTTCCCTTGGGTCAGACTGGCAGAGACCCGGGGCAGAGAAGAGTTTGCCTTCCTCGATAGCATGGCACACAGATCACTTGCAGATTTAAACTCGTGTAAATGGTGGATTCTCTGTAACTTGAAGTCTTTAAACCATGATATGAGGACTTCAGTAACTCAGCCAGAAGTTAGTGTCTATTATAGGAGTGGGTATGTGAGGTTCTGTAACCACCAATGTGCAGGAGGTCAGACTAGATGACCATGATGGTTCCTTCTGACCTTAAAGTCTATAAGCTTGCTTCCTATTCACTACCTAGTAAGAGGAGAAGCTTAAAGATGATTCAACCTCCCTGGAATGATTCAAAAAGTCTTGTCTTAAACCAAAAGGCTTCAGAGCCTTTAAATATTTCGCAACAGATTTTCTGCACCAGCTCAGCTGGCCTGTTGCATATCTGGAGTCTTAGCTATCGGATACAACAGCCAAAATGAAAGCTATTTGGGGAGCGTCAGACTTACATTAGCTTTCCTGTGAAAAAAGCCACTGCAGACAGCAGAAATCTACTCTGTGGAAGCTGTCTACAGAGACAGGAAGCACTTACATTGCAAAAGGGGTTTCCTCAGCTATGCTGCATCCTCAGTTTTTTGTTTTTTAAGTACAGTTTTATATAAACACACTGTATTTCATAAGCTATATCCCCAAAAGCTTTAGCATTGGAGGCAAGGGAGAAGTGTTCCTAGCCAAACTGATGAAGTGGAGTATCACGGTAGACTTCTGGAGAACACGAGCTGCTGAATGAAAGTATGGTACCAAGCATATGGAAGATTGGAAAGTCAGTACTAGATGACCATAGGGAGAGGGGAGTGGAGAGAAAAGGCCTGTGTTCCAATCTCTCACAAATCCACAGTGGATTATTTATTAGCGTCCCGCTTTATCATCAGATTAGTTCACATGTCCCTGAGGCTGCCAAATTATAACTTCTCTTTTAATTAATTTGTCAACTGTTTGTGTTAGGTAAAACACTAAGTGTTTGCTATCTTTTCTTTGACCACAGTTGGAGAACGAAGGGAGGAGAAGAGCACAATACAACTTGATATTTGCTCCTTTCAGGAGGAGGAAGCAGCCAAAAGGACAAAGTATGACAGTACGAAATAGTATTCTGGTGCCAGGCAGCATGACTAGGATATAAAATTACTACATAGGCAAAGAATAAAAAAACCTAGGCTGTATTCCTGGTGTGCTTTCAGCATGTATTAAAAGGCTTTTTACAGAGTCATTTGCCTAAACCTGGCAAAATGAAACATGTTTGCCGTTTTAAATTCTTGATGAGAGGTCTTGGGTGGGAGGAGGGGAGGTCTGGGAAGGAAATAGATCTCCTGTGGTTATCAATCTCACGTCCAAGAAACCAGAGAATGGATACACTGGCACAGCAAGAAAACACACTACCAAAAAGCACAGCACAGAAAAGGCACAATGAACACAAGATGTGCTTGTTTAGGTGAGAGTCAGCCAACAGAACAAGTTATAGTTATAAAGGAAAAAGAGGAACAGCAGGTTGCTAACTTAATTGACCTGAACTTGTTTGGAAGCTGGTGACAAAAGACAGGTGCAAATTTTGGACATCCCAGAGCACTGGAGGAACTGACAGTCACTGATCAGGATACAAAAGTCTCAAAGCAAGATACACTGCTCCTTAAATTATGAGTGTTAAGAGCCTGCTGCTACCACAGTATCGGTTACAAGGTATTTCCATTTGATGAACAAGACAGAGCCAGACAATGAAAACAGTGGAATGGTGGATAGGAGGATCAATGGCGATTTTAGCAATGCACCACATCTAATTCTTTTCCATTGTCTGGATCTGAAGAGAGTCCACAAGAGATTAGTGGAGAGCTTGTAGCTAACTGTTAATTTGGGGATCCTGTTACAAACACCACTGGCATCTACCAGTCTCAGGTATCTAACTGGCAACAGGCTCAGGCAACTATACTATCTGAAGTTCCTCACTAATTCACTAAACACCAGCTGGACTACTGAAGGAAGGTACTAAGTTTATATCCCAGTTTGTGGTTCATGGAATAAGACTGTCTAGAAAAAAAAAAATAGAATCAAAGAGGAACACAACAGGATTACATTTAGTAAGGCACTGAACATGAGTAGCATGTCTGATGAAAACACTCTGGACTCAGGTTTCTATCAGAGTTGCACTAGCCACAGCCAAGTTTCTAAAATCAGATCCAGTAGCTTAATATATAAAGTATACAGACGCTTTCTGTTGATGAGTGTAACTAAAGATTTTTAAACTACAAGTGCAACTGAAGGCTGTGAAGCTGGGACTAAACCAAACCCTTAGAAATCATTTTAGGCATTTCCTACATTTTTAAAAGAAAGCAACCAAGTTATTCTCTCATTTCTACCCACGTGCATTCCCTTTCCTGAAAGCTCCCTACTATACTGCCAGTCGCTCACTCACTTTAATAATACCAGGAAACTACTTTTCCAACATGTACACTGAATTTGAAGTTACGGATGTCTGGAAGCCAAAGGTGATCTTCAGTTCACTACTATAGAGAAATAGCTGCACCGGTGGGGGATTTAACAGAAGGTGAGTACAGACACTAAAGGAGGAGAAATTGTGGCACTTACTTTGCATTCACGTTTGAAGAAAAAAAAGAAAGCTGCATAATCAGCTTCCCTTACGCTCTAAAACAGTATTTAATCAAGCCTTACAAGATACTACAATGGAGTGCGAGCATAAACAAGTTCCACATAGTGTTGGTTAATTACTCTTGTGAATGATTTGCATGCACATTTACAGAGATTTAAATGTTTCCTGTAAGTCTCTGGAAATGGAAGTTAAAATATATCCTTGTCTCTATGTATTTCATTATTAAAATTAAAGATGTCAGAGATCCAAACTACCCCTCCCAAAGGGAGAGTACCTCCTTTTAGACAATAGTTACATGCTGAAGAGAGTCCCACTCATAAATCCAGACTGACCGCTAAAGTTTTCAGATCAGAGCTTTGATACCGCGAGTTCTGTGAGAACGTGGACAGCAAACAGTGCAATAATGCACAAGCTGTTAGGGTCAAGTCAAGGCTCTGTGGAAAATTTACTCTTGTATTTCCCCCAGTTATTGCACAACAGAATCACAACTTTTAAGTGTTGCATTATCCGTGTTTTTGATGTTCATATTCTAGAGGTGCCTTAGAAAAGGGAGGATCTAGACTTTAACAAAGATAAAAATCAGAGACAGATGGGGAAGACCAATGACCCTTGCAACAGCCTGCACTGTGTACATCCACTTGGACTTCATCTTCCTCTGGAGCACTGAAGGCTCCAAGTCACAAGTCATGTGCCTTCAGAACTGCTGATCAGCATAATCCTGAATATGTGAGCAGAAACACCGGAGTAGAACCTCTAATCCTAGAGTGTGTTTGGTCAAGTACAGTATGTTAATAATCCATTGTCCCCAATGAATATTTCTTGCAAATCTGGGAACAGACGGATAGTCTTGGGCTGCAACGCTGGATTGGGATTCTGGAGATGAGAACTGAATCTACAGTTCTGCCACAGGTTTAGTGTATGAATTTGGGAAGTCACTTAGTTGGAGCCTCAGTTGCCAATCTGTAAAATGGATATAATACTTTCTTCCTCCCACCCTTTATTCTGTCTCTTTAGACTGTAAGCTTTTAGGACTCAGGCTGTGTTCTGTTGTGTTTGCACAGCACCTAGCACAATGAAACCCCAATCTTGCTTGGGGCTTTTATATCCTATTGTAATACAAAAACAGTGTTCCTGCCAGCATAGAAGCAATTAGACTCTTTTCATACTCCAATAAATGTTCGGGTTAATTCAGTAACCCCTGAATTCTCACAGTTGAATCAGTCAATCAATACAGTGCTTCAGAATAAGGACCTCAAGATATTTTCCTTTCCTTGTGTATAACCACTTAAGAAGCTTTAAACTGAAGCCAGTTTCCTTCCAAAGCCTCACATACAAGTTAATGTAGATTCTTCCTCAATGTAATAGGCCAGTATTAAACATTTGATTTTACTTCTCTCTTGTTAAAAGTTATGTCGACTTTGCAGACAGCAAAGTAGGTAAAGTTTTGGCCTGATACCTTAAAGGGTCATTCCTTTCAGTTAACTAACTGATGCTAGTTTTACAAACTCCCCTCTCAAAGAAGAGCTGGCAAGAACCAGCATGTCATTGCTTTCTTGTTTATTAGACTGCTATGAAAGATCAGCTTTGCTCAACATTTTGATTGTTTCACTCATCTTGAAATGACAACTGCAGGCACTCTGACAAACGGATTGAAGAGCTCTTATACTGCAAGTTCTAGAAGTGTCAAAATGCTCTGTGAGTCACTGGAGTGTAGGAAGTTACAACAGATATCTCCTACACCCCCCACAGGAGGAAGCATGTTGTGCTGGGCCCCATTCTTCCATAGTGGGGAACACATCACAATGATGTAACCCAAGACACTGATGCTGACTGGGTCAGGAACTGCTTTTCCATGCATTTGTACAGCACACAACGCAATGGATGTGCCTATACTGCAGCTGGGAGTGAGCCTCGCAGCCAGGTAGAAAGACTTGTGTTAGCGGAGCTCACACTAGTGTGCTAAAAAGAACTGTGTGGACATTGTGGCACTGGTGGCCGCTCAGGCTACCTATCTGAACTTGAACCAGGCAACTGGATGGGCTTCAGCTTGGATGGCTACCTGGAGCCTCCACCAGTGCTGCTACATTGACCCAGCTATTTTTAGTGTGCTAGCTCAAGCCCTACTAGCATAAGTGTGTCTACCCGTGCTGAGGGATTTGCTCCCAGACATGCCCAGTGAGGCCTGGATCCCGGGCAATACTGTAACGATCATTTGGAGGGGCTTTTTTTATGCTAACAAAAATAGGTCCCTGCCTTAGTTCTGCAATTCAAAAGAATACCCTGCCATCTATTTATACCCAGCTTTATGGTGTTCTTGCACAACTGTATGCAGTGGGTTGAGAATAGCTAAACTCTACTTCTCTTCACGGCATAAAACAGTTAATTAGTTGTAAGGCTGTATTTATCACTCACTCTTTGGTCAGAAGCGGGCAGGATTTGAGCAGGAAGCGCGACAGAGCAGTGTCCTGGTAAATGAGATCAGGAGGGGCAGTTGGGCTTTTTAGATTTAGGCACCGAACGATGACATAGAGAACAGCAGCGACTGCAGCCAACTTCACCCCATCGAACACGGCTGGCAGCTCGGGGGTTTCCAGCATTGCATTCATTTTAGATCTAGAGACAAAGAAGAATAACCTTTTTGCAACGTATTGACACATTTACTCAGAAACTCAAGCTGCAGTATGAAATACAGAATCCCACTGACAGTGCTATAAGGAATGCTTCACTGCACAAATAAATACTCCCATGACAGGGTCCACTCAAAACAAGCCACATCTGGGAGTTGTCTTGCATTCTAAGACTCTAAAGTCATCTCTAGTACAGACTGGGGGATCAGTTAGGGAGGGAGATTTTTTCCTACTCAGTGTTGCATTATGATTTCGGTAACTTGGGTCTCTTAAGGATCAAACACTGCCAAGATCCCGAAACCACTAGCTGACTGCAATGTCTCCAAAGAGTGCCCAGCACAACTGAAGCTGGGGGTGGTGCCATGCTTTGGGAAGAGATGAGAAACCAAGACATGCCCAATTTCTCCTCATAGTAGGATAAGTCATAGTTCCACATAAAGTCCCTAGAACTGTCATACCACTGTATCACTCCACATCAGCCTGGAAGAGGCTAATGAGTGAGAAGGGGAAGTTAACCAGGTAGGCCACAGTGGAGGGGAATTTGATGGACTAAAAAAAATCCCCTGAATGAGGACAGAGCCCATCTGTAAAGGAACAGGAGGGGCTACGATAGAAACCAGGAAGTTGGCAACAGAAAGAGGCTGCAGGGAAGCAGTCTGCAGTCACTCCCTGGGGGAAGGGAGGTGTGTTTGAGCCTACAGAGTTTTAATCTGCAGCAGGAATGGCAGAAGCTCCCTAAAAGTGGGAGGCCCCCCACACGCCACCCCTTCCCCCAAGGCCCCTTCTCTGCTCGCTCTATTCCACCCCCTCCTTCACCACCCCTTATGGCCAGTAAAAAGTGTGAGGGAATAGCCCTCCCACTTTTAAAAGTGATGGGACCATGGTCCTCTGACCCCCCCTTGTTCCAGCACCCCTGATCTGCAGTCACTCCTTGGGAGGATAGAGTTTGGGCAGACAAACCCAGAGGGAAACCAGAACGTGTAGGAAAGGCTCAGGAAAAGGCAGCAAGGTTTAGGATGGTGCAGACCTTGGCTGCTGATTAGAGGGTCCCTGAGCTGGAACCAGGAGTAGAAGAAAGGCCTGGGTTTGCCTACTAGCCACTGGGGAAGTGGTACCAGCTGGGCAGTGAATGAGAAGACATGATTGTTTACTTTAACCTACCATGTTATCTGAATCCTCCTCATCATTAAGACTATATTTTAGTCACGGGTATTTTTAGTATAAGTTATGGACAGGTCATGGGCAGTAAACAAAAATTCAAAGCCCATGACCTGTCCATGGCATTTACTATAAATCCCTGACTAAATCTTGGGTGCTCGGGAGGTGAGGGGGAGGGGAGAGGCATTGCCAGAGGGCTCCATGTGCTGCCTTCATCCCAAGCACCGACTCTGCAGCTCCCACTGGCCGGAAACCGTGGCCAATGTGAGCTGCGGGGACCGGGCCTGTGAGCAAAGGCAGCAAAGGAGCTGCCTGGCCATGCCTACACCTATGAGCTAAGGGACATGTTGCCACTTCTGAGGAGCCCCTCCCGAGGTAAGCACCACCCAGAGCCCTCACCCCCTCCTGTGCCCCAATCCCTTTGCCTAGCTCTGAGCCCCCACCCACACCCAAACTCCTGCTGCTGTGGGAGTTGGGGATGGCCCAAGACTGTCCCAGCAGCAGCCACTGCAGAAGTCACAGAGGTCCTGGAAAGTCACAGAATCCGTGAATTCCGAGAGCTCTGAAACAAACTCACAGCCTAATTTATTGTTGCCCAGGAACACAAGGATTGCCGGAGTGGATCAGACCAGAGGTCCATCAAATCCAGTAACCTGACAGTGCCAACACCGCAGAATTTGGAGGTGATGCCAGAAACCATGCAGTGGGCAGATATGGGATAATCTGCCCCTCATAGTATCAAATACCCTATCTGGGTATCAAACACCAACTGAGTTTGTTATTTTTCCACTTAGGCTTACTGTAGTTCCGCAACCAAGAGACAAGATTGGGGTTAAAAATCCAAGCCCTACACAAACTCCTTAGAGACAAGATTATGCAAAGAAACACAAGGATCTCTCACACTTATAGATTCAAAGATATTAAGATCAGAAGGGACCATTATGACCTAGTCTGACCTCCTGCACAATGCAGGCCACAGAATCTCACCCACCCACTCCTGCAATAAGCCTTTCACCTTCATCCTCTGTATATGACAAACTATGAGAGTCTTCAACTTTGGCCTCGCCTCTGCTCCAGAAGCAGACAGGCAACAGTCAGCCTCTATGTAGAAATCATAGAAATGCAGAACTAGAAGGGATCTTGATACTAGGTCTCCAGCTAGCTACTGTTCTGGTAAAGGAATCCATTTAAGCCGAGCCAGAGCTAAGCAGGCAATTTTTCCTTAGCCCTTCTCTCCCCATGCCAAATATTAATTCATGCAAATAAATAAGAAATATTTACCAGTGTTCTTCAGAGCTAGAAGTATTCAGGCAGTCCTCAAAGGAGCGGAGTTTTACTGTTCAGATCGATGTTCTAGTAGAATTACCCTAAAATAAAACCACAAAGACCACATTACCACCACTTCCAGTAGAGAGGATATGCAGCTTAACAGAAAGAACACAAATTACTGTGTAGAGGTCCCACTGCAGACAAGAATGTCTGCAAGGCAAAAAGATAATGGTAATTAACTTGTGTATGAAAGTCATGGTGACACAGTGTACTCTTTGATACTTCTGCTTCCTGGAAGCCTTTTTTCAAACACAGATTACTTTAGTTGACCTACCCTGTGTAGCAATCCTTGAACTGCACAACGTAAGTATTTTCACTGCAAAAGACAGGTCCCACTTTCATTGCAGCATCCTGTAAATTCACACACGTTGAAAGTGAGAAGCACCTCTCAAGTGCAAGGCTGACTTGTATTTGAAAAGACAAGACATGAGAAGTGGTACTGTGCAGGGATCATACACATCTCCCAGGATTTCCTGCCATTGCAAGGGTCTACCAGGCCTCTTCTCAGCTTTCTGTATACTGTACAGCACCAGCATTGTGGAATTGCTAAGCTGTCAAACTGAAAAAATTATTTCCATTGCTTTAACACAGGCTTAGCCAAGAGAACTCTTACTTTAACAGATGGAAGCTCATTTACAAACTGTTTGGCTTCCACACTTTTGGTATCACAATTTACAGCATATCACTCTTCAGCAAGATTGTGACAGCAATCAGGAGGTCCAGACATGCCCATTTAATTAACACTAGTATACACGCGTGCCAACACTCATGGCAAAATCCAGTATGTCATGACCCTGCAAGTGAGGCAAGTGAAAAGGATATAGCTTCAGAGGCCAGTCACTTATGCTTCACAATTAGCTCTTCCGATCCCCTATATACACTAATTTGGAATCCAAGCTTCTGGAGAAGATAATCACAGCTCTGTCTTCCACCCTCCATGACCCACTCAGCAGTTCTGCATGTATTATTTTAGAGAACATTCCATCAGCCAGGCTCTCCTGCACTGGGTCCAACCAATGATATTTAATTGTCTTTACAGGAAAGCTCTTAAATTTGTGTGCTCTCAAAAGGAACTTCAATGTACTTCTGACCAACTGTTGACAAGTTGGCATGTAAGAAGCCATAAGATGTCACTAGAACTATATCTACACTGTAAGAAACAAGAGGGATGAAAGTAAGTCCAGGGAAGTTTAAGGTGGTGACATTTTTTAATGCTTTAATCCACAGTTCCATTAAAACAAGGTTGCAGGGAGCCACATATCAAGTGATTGTGATGGTTTCTCCATCACTTGAGGTCTTCAAATAGACTAGAAGTTTTTCTAAAAGATGTGCTGTAGCTCAACCAGCAATTATGGGCTTGATGCAGTAGTTAATGAGTGAAATTCTATGGTCTGTATTATGCAGGAGGTCAGACTATATGGTCATAATAGACCATATGGTTCCTTCTGGCTTTAAAAATAGTCTAGGAACTTTGTGGACAGGATTGTGTCATCCTGACCATGTTTTCACAAAGTCGAATGTGATGCTAGTGCAGCAGTTAGATTGTCTAAGTGCCTCCCTCTGACCTATGTACAGCAGTGTCACACCAAGCTGAGTGTGTGTGACATACTGCTGTACATAGGTCAGAGGGAGGCATTGTAAATGCTAGGGGTTTCTGTTAAGAAATAAGTCCACAAAAACCAAATATAGGACAGAAGTCTTTGAGACAATTTAGATGAGGATAAGCCCTGCAAAAAATAGCAGAAGTCAGTGAGAAAGAAACAGGCAGAAGTCAACAGGCCTCCCCACAGGAGGCACTGCTGAATTAGGACAGTTTTTGAAAACATGCCCCTGAGAGTAAAACAAAGTTGAAGGTAACTGCACACACTGCACTAAATATTGGAGGTTACAGCAGGAATACTAGTTTTTAAAAGTCTGTTTGCTTATGTTCAGGCATGCTCATGAATACAGAATTAATTTGTCAGGAGTAGATTTGGTTTGTGGCCGGGGAGGGAGGTGGGGGTGTTGGTAATGCATTAAATGGTGTCTTCCGCATACAAATACCTGGAATTTCCATAAGGGAAAAATTCCGCTCTTACTGACAGGTTACTGTGCGTCTCAATAGCAAGCTGTACGAAGGATTGCATAAAATACAAGAATAAAACTGTACATCTGTTTCTTGCAGGCTCAGTAACATGTGGATGGCAAGCTATCCAACTGCTATTTCAAATTTTATGCAATTACATGAATCGTTTGCATCCACAATCAGCACAAATAAGAACTTTTTGTTCTGCCTTTTCCTCAGAGATTCAAGTCAACTGACAATTCCGCAAAAAGGGTATCTGCCAAAAGCTGAACTTAAGGAACTTCTGATCATTTGGCAGGGAAGTCCTAAGAAGCATGTTCTCAGACAAAACCTGCACTTAGGGTCCCCTTATTTAGCACCTGTGAAGATAATCTAATCCCCTTGGAAATGAGACTGCTCAAAGCACATTAAGCAACTGTTAATGCGTGTCAGCAAGGTCCCCACAGACAGACAGCGGCAGGCTACTGTGGGATAGATTCAAATCCCAGCTTGCAGTGAACTAACTGCTTGTGCAGACAAGCCCTATGAGGGCAAACTGAACAAAACAAAGTTGCAGCACATAGTTCAGTGCTGAAAGACCACTCATATAGCTTTTGCCAAAATCAGGACTCAAGGGAGGGATTTGCTTGGTCGGTCAGCCTTCAGAACAGAGGATCTGGCCCATATGTTCTGACAGAAACTTCTTGGCTAGTGCCTTTGGTGGATTTTGAATTCTTCATTACTAGCACACAAGCCAGATATTTCAAGTGTAGAGGTGCTGCAAGGTTCTGGGAGAGTGTTTACATTGCACAAGGCAACATCTAGCTGGGGCCAGATGGACAGGAGTGTTCAGTAAATCATCTGATTTTATGGAGAGCAGCTAGCATCCAAAAGACTGACTCTTGGAGCTAAGCACTTTGAAGAGATTTGCCCATACACTTAAGCGTTCTAAGCAGATCTACTTTAGAAAACTTTGCTTGGATAATTCTGTAGGTATGGACTCTCTTTTAGCCTTGCTAACAGAGATCCTTTAAATCTAGTTTGCAGCCAAAGCCTCTTGAATCTTTCTTCCCTTCTCCCAAAAGAAACTGCTTTGATTCTCCTTAGCAGCATGTTTCAACAGAACCATTTTAGATATAAACACATCACAGGCAGTTCCTGCATTTTGTCCTCCTTGTTCCAAATCTGGAGTTTTCACAACCCATTTGACAGATTCTCTATAATATTAACTGCTACTCCAATTAACTTTCCACAAAGGAGCCTCGCAGATTTCTGCTTGTCAAAAAGAAATATGGCAATTTCAGTACATTTAACCACAGGGTGTACAGATCAGATGTACACTGATACAAAACCATTAGGGCTCTGCTATTGCCTTGACAAGGTGCATCCAACTGACTCTTTATCTTACAAAGCAAAGAAACTCGCATGTACTCAAGCACATTCCCAGCCTTCCCTATGTTTGCTCCCACTACTCAAAATACAAACATGCTTATGAAATAGCAGGGAACCAGGCAAATCAAGCTAGTGCATATAAGGAGACTGCATTCAGAAATACTCTCAAGAATGAATGTAACCTTTATCAAGGCTAGGTATAGAACCATCATAATGCATTTTGCCGCATTAGGGTATATCAGTCTGACCACATCACAGAATACGGAGAGCTATCTTATCTAAAACTATGATTAGGTTTGGAAACAAGATCTATGATGTACAGGTGAGATGTCATAGTGGAGATGTTGCTGAAGTCCTTTATGCATGGATCAGAAGACATGAGTCTGCTACTCTGCTTCAAGATAATAGCAGGTTGTTTGATTCATCAGATTAAAGAAGAACCAAGGCCCCTGCCCCATTTAATTGACAACACTGAAGTAAGTAGAGAATCCCTTATGTACTGGAACCCCAAAGAACCAAACAATATTTGTCCTTGTTTTGTAGGGTAACTGCAACATGGATACTTCGTGAGTTATGATAGATAACTTGCCTAAACAGAAAACAAAACAAACAAAAAACCCAGGCAACCTTATAGGTCTCAAAATAATTTACATGGATAAAGTACTGACCAACCCTTCCTCCAACAGGCGTTTAATACTGTGTAGCAAGTTATTTACCTAACATGCTACCCACTGGAGAAAGAGTTACACTAAGCACAAGGGAAATACACAAATCTCAAAGCACCTTACAACAGCACTCCATTACTGCACAGTCAGTCTCTTCAGTGCAATGCTACCTCATTAAAGACCTGGACAGGATGCTGCTGGCATCAAGTCATGGCTACACGAAGCAACATGGAAGTTATAATCTGATCTTTTAGGCCTATTAAACAGGACCTGTGTAACTATCTACGAGGCCTGTTAGGTTCCCTCACAGTAGTTTTAAAAAAGCACAGTCATACTGTCCAAGCCTTACATATATTGAGCCCTTTTCCTGGTAGGTAGCCTGAGGATTCCCTTCTCTGCACTGTCAAAGTCCCCACATCAGAGCTGTTTTCAGCCAAGAAGACAGGAAACAGGGCATATTGCAGATGCTCTTTGGTCAGCTGCAGGAGTTGCTGCTGAGTGATAAGATACACTTCATCCCACCCAGGGCTGAGCACTCATCAGAGCTTCCTCTGCAAAGTAAACAAAAGACAAAGTCCAAAAGCACTAAGCAAACAGACCAGCCTCAAAATATATTTAGAGAAAAATACTATTCCCTCTAATGTTGACTGTGTAGGTATCTCCCTGTGAAGTCGCACCGTGTTATTTGTGCAGTCTCCCAGCACTTGCAGGAAATGTTCAAGCAGCAACAGTGCTCAGAGAATTCATTTTTTGGGACCATGCATGAGAAGAGGAATCTTGCAGAGAGCCCTTCACATAAAGCATGTTTGCAGCCAATGAAAACTAGTAGCACGAGTCTAGGGGAGCTCTTTAATTTTAAGTTTTACCTTCATAAATTCAAAAACTAAAAACAAGGCAACATCATTTCAAGACTGAGAGGAGCAGAAGTACAAGGACCACTTTAAAGAAGCCCAACACATAGTCAGCTAGTTAAGAACAGTACACAGAATACTTCTGGCACATGTAATTGTCAGCTTCTGGTGAGGACTGACCAAGAATGCAAGATATGTAAAGCCTTCAAGTCAGTCGAGAGCTCCATCCATTGATCTTTGGGTTTCTAGAAAATGTCACCCTCCACACCCCTCTCATTCCCCGCCCCAACAATCTTTGCAAAGGCACAAAGGGCAGTGAGATGCCAAACTCCCAGTGAAACTCAGTGAGTACTGCAACCTGGAAAGGTTCTTAGGTACCTATTTTCCTCCCCCAAATTAGTTCACTTTAATACTTTTACCTTAGTTCTGCCTAACTAATCATGCATATTTCTCACAGTATATGCACTTCAGATGTTAATGCATGTCTGAACAGCAACTAGAAAAATGGGATTCTAACTAGGATTACCAGGTCATACCACAATACAAATTTAATAAGTCTAAACTCTGCATTTCTAGTTCATTAAAATGGCTTTCCTTGCCAGGCAGAACCTGAAACCCTATCCCTACTATGTATGAATCAAAGGATAAGTATCACTGCCTCATCCCATGACCCAGCCAATTCTTGCCACAATTTGCCTACAGAAGGGCACATTCATACCATATTGCCAGGGAACCCCAGATTCCAGCCAGGCCAGAGACATCAGCTGGTACTATACAACGTGTGAGGTTTAGCACACATCCAGTATGTAGCTTATGATTGTAGATTAAGTATACATTAGAATTAAATAGTTTGCACTGTCAGTGTACTGCTGTGCATTACATTTAGTTATTTTGATACACATAATGCCTTCCATAGACATTATATGGTGCAAGCTCAACCCCCAAATTAGTTTTTTTAAGGCAGAGTTTTGTCACAATTCTAAGAATGTTTCCATGTTTATTTTTACTTCCAGTGCACACAAATGTATTTGGAATTTATTCCCGTGGAAAGATTGCATCTGAATCTGCTGTACTGAGCTAATGCTTTAGAAGCAGAAAGTGAAATCAACTAGATTCCAGCTCTTAAAGATTATTGGGATTTTTTGAGCAGACAACCTGAAACTGTAAAAAGCAAACAAATGAAATTGTGATAAATTGGTTAGATTTAATTTCTCAGTTTTACAAATCTGAAAGCTGTAAAAACACCTTATTTAAGTGTTAATAAAAGCTCTTTTAAAGAGGCGTTATTGAAGGGTCTAGTATTCCTGAGAGCTCAATCTAAAGTGACAAAGAATGCCAATGCCCTGGACAGATCTCCCCACAATTCCAATTCCGACTATCTATTTTCATGCTGCTTAACTGAAGTGATGCAGATGCTGAAACAGAAATATCTTAATGGTGTGATGCAACTTCAGTACCAGGCAACTGTTCTACTGTTGCATGTATGCAATGACACAGGGGAAAAAAAACAGCCTTCTCTACCATAGGACACATTATGTTTGTTTCCTACCACTACTGCTAGCATTAGCAGCACTGAAATTATGTTAGCAATGGGAGTGCTACCCTGGAGCAAGTACCAGAATTGTAAGCACCATGTTGTACAAAAGTCCTTTGGGTAGTGTTAAATTGTGCTTAAAATGCTGCCAACTGCCTGCACCCCTCTTTCCATTAGCATTCCCATCATTGCTACCCCTGGAGATGTACCAGCGACAACTGTGGCTTTTTTTTTTCTTTTTTTTAAATAAAGCAAAAAGCTTAGTTTAAACGGCTGTTTCCCTCCTTGTATGTTTACACTGAAATCAGTTGTCTGGTACTGAAGTTAATCAACCCTTTTAAATACACAATTAACTTATCCATCAGATGAACCTTTAACCTTTAACTAGATTTGACTTTTAAAGAAAGAGTGGGGAATGTTTATTTGTACATATGATCAGATTTCAAATGTTTGGAGATATTAATGTTTCAAATGTTTGGAGATGTTAATCTAAAATGTGCAGGTGAGGTTTATTTTAACTTTTATGTAATGTTGAATAATCTTTAGAACAAATCCAAAACAATAACTGAAAATAACTCTAAAACACTAACAGAACTTCAGAAATCCTTAATATTCCATACAACATATTGGCACATGAGCAGGTGAAACCACTAGACCTGCCACCTAAAGCAAAATTTGTTTAAAAGCTAGTTTGTGCCCAGGCTGAGACCTCATATGTCAAGATTTATCCTGGGTAAGTATTACTGGCAGTATTACTGGCCACTGAAAGTGTTTATTATAAAATCCTAATGACACCACTAAAATTAATTGGCTATCTTCTGTAAACACAAAAGAGAAATAAAAAGGCCAAGGGAGTCATTACTGCAATTAGCAAACTTTTTACTTAGAATTGTTAAATACAAAGCAGCCCAGGTACCCAATGGATGCTACAAATCCCAGTCCAGAAAGCAACTGATTTTGTACTTACTAATTTCTAACTGCTTTGTTCACAGCTATCTCCACCGCACCTGAGCACCAGACACCTAAACCCCATCTTTTCTACAACTTGGAACCAACTTGACTTGTACCTGCCAAGCAAATCCAGAGTGTTATTCTGGTTATTCCTTCATCACTTGATCCCCCTCAACTATTACCCCCACCCACAACAGTGTTGATATTTTAGATGGTGTGCCCTTCAGGACAGGGAAGCATCTTTGAGGGTTCGTCTTTACATGTCACACAAGTGTTTCTCGCACCTATGATGCTTTATAGCAATGCTAACCTGACAACACCTTGGATTAGCTCACTAAATAGGAAGCCCAGACTTCATCTGAAGAGAAAAAGAGGGTTAGAAAAAGTTCACTCAAAAGCCAAAGCTCCATCCAGAAGAAGCTGGTGTTTCACAATGGGAGATGGTGACAGAAGGGATATACAGCCACAGCCCTTCCTGTAAGAAGCTACTTCATGCCCAGGAGAAATAGAGAGAGCATATCCCTCTCCAGCACCAGTAAAGCCTAGGGCAACTTCCATCCCCCCCAGAGACTCAGTCTACACGACAACTAATTTCGGCATAATTATGTCTCTCAGGGGTGTGGAAAATCCACATCTCTAAGCAACATAGTTATACTGACCTACCCCCAATGCAGGACCTCCTATACTGACAGGAGAGCTTCTCCCGTTAGCTATTGCCACTCAGAGAGGTGGAGTACCTATGCAGACAGAAGTTAGGGTTTGGCAAAGGGGAAAAAAAAAAATATGGAGAGAAGGGGACCAAAAAAACCCAAATAAACAAACCAAACCAAACCAAAAACCGTGCAGAATGAAGGTCTAGCCAAAGTCCAGCTGTTAGAAATGGCAACCAAATACAAAAGAAAGTAGGTCTAATAAAATGAGGAAGGGAAGCGTACAGTGAGAATTCTAAAATGGCTGAGCTCCTTTTTACAGCCTATGACAATTAAGCAGTAACAGCTATTTAGCTTAATAAAACAGCTATTGATAAAACATAATAAAATGAAAAACTGAACAGTTTGTACCAGTCAGTTGATTCAATTAATAAGACCGTCCGACAGGCATTTCTAGACCAGAAGTCGTGAGAGAAAGGAAGCATGGTAGTCATCTTTTATATATTATGTATATATTTAAAAAAAAAAGAAAAGAAAAAAAAGGAAATAGCAATCCTGGTACTTACCATGACAAAAGGACAACTATAACTTCAATCAAAACCAAAACAAGTAGTTATCTAGAGGTTAAAGAAACCAGGAACTATGTACGCATAGCTGTTGGTTTAATAAAGAACTAGTCACTACAGACAAGGATGAGCTTTTAAAAAAATAAGTTACATCAGTTGATGAAAGAAATATAACAGCTGTAACACATGAATGGCAGAACAATATTTGACAGTGTAAAACATGACATCTTACCTGGAAAACCCAAACTGACTCAATAGTTTGCTCAATAGAGCATTGTCTCAGACTGAGAACTGAACAGACCGCAAGTGGTAGTCAAAAGACATCTAGAGTTGGTTACAGAATGCCAGAAATATGGCAGTTCTGGCCCAAGGCTATTAGAGAGACATGGTTGGTGAGGTAATATCTTGTATTGGACACCCCCCCCGAAAATTGACTATGAAGTCCTTAAAAACATCATAATCTCTAAACTGCCAAGAAAAATGCTATACAGTCCATGAAATCTAACCACTAGACAGTGATCAAATCAGCAGAAAGAGAGGGTGCCATTGTAGTCCTCAACCGTGGTGACTATGTGAATGAGGCCAACCGACAACTCTGACACCACTTACAATAAAAAAAACTTGAAGAAGAGCCCCCCCACACACCACAATTTATCCATGCCTACCACAACACGCGGTGTACCTCATTCAGTGCAAAATCAAAGACATTACCTCACCCACCTTGCCTCAGAAATATATCAGGTGCTAGGAGTTGGCCAGGGAAGGAGGTAGCAGAGGGAAAGGTATCCAGTAGATAGTACAACAGACTGAAGTGAGACCTGAATTTTAGTTCCCAGGTCTACCACCATCAACTTGCGACCCAAGTCATTTCACCTCTATGTCTCAGTTTCCAAGCTGTAAAATGCAGATAGCAAAACTACTCCACCTTTGCAGAGCACTTTGAGATCCCTGGATGAGGAGGTGATATAACAATGCCAAATATTATTGGGGACAGGAGGATGGGAGGGGTGTAGCATATATTATGCTCATTTTTATTTAGGATCTTTATTAAATGACACGGAAAGACAGATTATGGTTTATTAAATTTGCTGATCCCAAATTAGAAGGGTATTTCAGACACCAGTGAGAACAAAGTAATAATACAAGGAAAACAAGAGATTAAAGGTATAAGCAGGAAAATGGAGATACGATTTAGATAGCTACAATTTACAGAGTAAGGCAAATAATCCTTTTTTTCTAATGGGAAGGTGACACTTGGAAAGTAGGAACAGCTGAAGGAGACTTAGGGGTGACAGTGGACAGCAAACGAGACATGAGCTTGCAATGTGATATGGATGCAATAGAGGCTAATGCAATTTTGGACAGAGGCATCACATCACCAAACTGGGAGGAACTGGAACTGAAAAAACTGCACCTGGTAGACTGCACAGACAGATGCTGATGAACAGAAGTAATAAAAGTGCTTATAAACTGGAGGGATTGAATTACAAAGAAAGAACTAAACACATGCAGCATAGCTAAATGGAAACGGGAAGGAAAGAGGGCAAGACATGAGAACAGGTTGCAAATATCCAGAGCTCGTAAAGCCTCAGGAAGGGTGAGAATTTTTTGTCGTGGGGATGGGGGAGGAAGAGCATGTTAAAAAAGGGAGAAAGCAGATAATGAATGCCAGAGAACATTCTGGAGGTCAGATGCACCCACATGAGGCATGGGCTCTGTAAAGTACAGGTGAAAGCCTGTGACATTGGGGTAATTTTGAACTGGGCTGCACAGAGCAGCAGTAAGTGTGCAAGGAGGGCTACCCCTGCTCTGATTTGGGAGGGAAGGGCTTGTCATCCATAGGGGAAGGAGAGGGCCAAACGGATGGGGGGGGGGGAAAGAAAAGGGTCCTTGATTCCTGCCCAGGTCCCCCACCCCACAGATAGATGCAAGGAGGAAAGAGGAAAACACCATAACCCTGCCTGGCTCCCCACCCGTAGACGGGTGTGGAACCTCAGTCCCTGCGCAGCTCTGCCCCCCCCCATCATGGGGGGGAGAGATTGACACTCGATCCATGCCCAGCTCTTCCCCCACATCATAGCACCGGGGAGGGGGGTGGGGGGGGGGAGCTCGATCCCTGCCCGGCTCTTCCCCTTCCCATCATGGACGCTGGAGAGGGAAGGGAAGCTCGATCCCTGCCCGGCTCGTCCACTCCCGCATGGATGCGGGGTCGGGGTGAGGGGGGCGGACACTGGATCCCTGCCCGGCTCTTCTCCCGCCCATGGAGGCGGGGTGGGGGACACTCGGTCCCTGCCCGGCGCCCGTTCCCCACACGAGATGGCAGGGGGGCTGGGAAGAAGGGAGAGCAACCGATCGCTGCCCGTCTCCCCGCCTTGCCCCCGGGCTGTTATGGGGGGGGGGTCTGGGCCCCTGCCCGCCTCACCTGTAGGCCCAGCCCGGTCGCTGTTCTGGACTCTTCCGGCACCAGTTCCCATCGATCTGCCGCCGAGCCGGCCTTGCTACCAACTCCCCCTTAGCAACCTCCCGTGCGATTCGATTGGGGACTGGCCACGCCACTCTCCCCCCAAAGCGGCCTGAGGTTGGCCAGTGGGCCGGCGTGGGGGTGGGGAAACGCTCGCACCCTGTAGCGGCTCAGCCTGTGGCGCAGTTGAGCAGGAGCCTTGGCTTCCATTGGCTTCCAGTCCCTGTCAGTCAGGGGTGGGCGGTGACTGCCAGTGGCTTTATGACGGGGAGCGTGGCGAGAGGGAGGGGTAGAGGCCAGGGGAGCTGGCCTCTTCCGGACAATCAACACGCCCTGGCTTTTCTGCGGGCGGGGCTGCCCCCTGCTAGGCCCCATGTACCTGGCTGCTGAGAGCCCAGGGGCCTGGCTCCCCCCTGCTCTGCAGCCTGCTCAGCCCCCATGAGGGCCCCAGCTCAGTGCCAGGCCCTTACTCTGACCCTAGATCCTGGGTTTCCCCTTTGGCTTAGGGGCCTGCTGCAGATGGGAGGCCCAGGGTGGAGACTGGAGAGCGAGCCCATCCCATGCTCACCCTTCGCTCCTGCAGAGCAGGGCCCAGCCTCCCGCGCAGGGTATGGCGACTTGGTGCGAGGGATGGCAGCACCACTCGCGTTTGGTCTGGCTACCCTTCATGACGGGTCAGCCGCCCTGTCGGATCTGAGTGGTGCTGCCATCCCAGGCAACAGGTCATCATGCCACCCATTCAGCTTTGGCCTGGTCACCCTCTGTCATGATGGAGGGGCAATGCTTTACCCCACCCAGTCCCATGTGACAGGTTTCAGAGTAGCAGCCGTGTTAGTCTGTATTCGCAAAATGAAAAGGAGTACTTGTGGCACCTTAGAGACTAACAAATTTATTTGAGCATAAGCTTTCGTGAGCTACAGCTCCCATGTGGTGATCCTGCTTTGGCATCAGGCCCTTAGTCCGCAGATAAGAGCCCTGGTTTACTATCAGCTTTTGGATTGTAGGGTCCCAGTGGAGGCAACAGTTTGCTGTCAGCCCATTAGTCTGCAGGGAGTTTGGCAGTGGACTTCAGCCTGAGGGGTCCCAGGCAAGGGGCTTGGTTCAGGAATCAGCATGGACTTTCCCCTTGGGCCCCTGTTCAGTGTCTTAGGTCTCCGTGCATTGGGTTTCCCCGGGTCAGTTTGTGCTCTTCCCTTTTAAGCACAGCTGCTCAGTTCTTGCAGGTGGCAGCTCATGTGCTGCGGGAAAGGCTTCTGTCCAATGGGAGTCAGTCTCCTCCCCTCTGTGCACAGAGAGTCCCTGTGCTGCATGGTGAGGTGGGGGAAAGAGCAGTGAGTGACAAGCAGCTTGATTATTCATCCCAATGAAGAGACACGTGAGCCTGCAGAGGTCTTCCAGTAAGGGAAGTGGCTGCTGTTAGCAGAATCCAGATGCACTTGGAAGAGGTACTTTAATTCTCTGTGCTTAGAGGAGACAAGCAACAGGCTCCCCAAAACAGGCATCCTTGTATTCCTGTCTGTGAATCCCAGAACTTAGTATGCAACACTCACCATCCCAGACCAAAATGATTCTAAATGAGAATCATACAACAAACATTTCAGAAGGGAGCTGGGAATGAGGTAAGAATCATTTCTTCTTCTGCAGCTCTGAAAGTTCAGAACAGCCTCCCTCCCTGGGCATTTCTTCTTCGTAGCGACCCTCCAGCTCAGTTCAGCTTTTTTTCCTCCTTGGCCTGTGCCTTTCATTGCTCTCTCCCTCTGATACAAAGCATTATTATTATTATTAATAAATTATAAAGTTTTAAAAAAATATTTCCAAAGCTATCTTCATCTGAAGATCACAAAGCTCTCTGGCTCAGATCCTCAGAGGTATTTAATTTCCTAACTTCAACTGATTTCAGTGGAAATTGGAAGCCTAAATGCTTTTGTGGATGCAGGCCTCTGGAATCACTGATTAATTCTCATGCCACCTACAGGAGATGGTCATGATTGTTGTCCCCCCATCCACAGAGAGGGAAACTGAGGCATAGACAGGCAAAGTGACTTGCCTAACTCACCCAGGGAGTCAGTGGCACCTAGGGAACAGAATGCAGATCTCACTCTTGATCCTGTTCTTTAGCGGCATAAGTTCTTCCAATTAGCTGCTTTGGAGAAACAGAGCAATGAATTCAGTTCTTGTCTGATCATGAATCTTTTAGTTTACATCTGAATTGAATGCATTTGTAATGTTAAGACTATTCAAGTCTAAGTAGATTTGAGCAGTGCCCCTGTCAAGGCTGATTCCCCACTCTGACACTTGAAGTGCAGAAGGTGGGGGCCCTCAAGGATTTTAAAAAAATCCTTGCTACTTCAGGCTTGTATTAAGTAGTAACCTTGAAAGATTTTTTTCTGACCTTGCCTTGGTAAATGCTGCCACCACCCAAATGCAAACCCCTTGGAATCCTGAAAGGCATATTTGGGAATTTCTTCCTGTGGGGTACCCTCTTTCACCCCCCTCGGGGAAGAGCTGAGAAAGGAGGAAATTAGCTGTTGCCACCAGCTAATTAAAAGAAGTGCACAAACCTCTTAAGACACAAAAATCCAATCCTGTTCTTAAAGGTAATTTTTATTAAACCCAAAAAGGAAATACATTTGGAACTCAGGCTTTTTGCTAGATCTTAAAATAACAATTACAAAAATTAAAGCATCAAGATAGCTCTCTTGAGGTTCAGCTTAAAGATTACAAGCAAAACAAAAACATCTGGGGTTAGCAGAGAGGAGTCTACAAGACAATAAGAAATAACCCTAATCACATCTTTACAAAGATTTCTTATCTACCTACAAATTTGGGGGTTTCAAATAAGTAGTTCTAGGTACGATCTTATGATCTAGGATCATACCTGGCTTAAAGCTTCTTATAGCATAACTGCTCTCAGTTCTCCTCATCCCCAGAAAAGAACACCACACAGACAATGGGAAGCTTCCCCACCCCATATTTAAAAAAGCTCTTTTTTAATAGTCCTCCTATTGGCTCTTTTGGTCAGGTGCCCACTCATTTCCTTTAACCTGTGGGCTTGTTAACCCTTTACAGGTAAAGCAAGTAGAGAACAGCTACTAAGAGGAATTTTATTGCTAACTGACTGGCTGAATATCCACAAAAGGGAGCTCTTCCTCCCCTCCTCTTCCCCCCTCCTGCATTTATTACAGCCCCTTACTCTTTAGGCAAATTGTACTCACCACTGTTCTAACATGAGTACAATCCCACCAGTGGAAGTAAAAAGAAAAGGAGTACTTGTGGCACCTTAGAGACTAACACATTTATTAGAGCATAAGCTTTCGTGAGCTACAGCTCACTTCATCGGATGCTGTAGCTCACGAAAGCTTATGCTCTAATAAATTTGTTAGTCTCTAAGGTGCCACAAGTACTCCTTTTCTTTTTGCGAATACAGACTAACACGGCTGCTAATCTGAAACCAGTGGAAGTAAGTGAGTGTACCCAGTGTAGATAAGACACTGACTGTTGCTGGCTTTGCATTTTAACCAGTGTGATCAGGTGACTGGCAGCATGTCTGTATTAATGCTCCTAATGTTGCTGCCATCAATGGCAGGGGTGGCCAACCTGCACCTGAGAAGGAGCCAGAATTTACCTATGTACATTTCCAAAGAGCCACAGTAATACATCAGCAGCCCCCTCTCACATCAGCTCCCCCCTGCCTGCCAACAGCCCTGCTGATCAGTGCCTCCTTCTTCCCCATGCCTCCTGCGGCATGCAGGAGGCTCTGGGGGGAGAGGGAGGAGCGAGGGCATGGCAGGCTCAGGGAAGGGGGCAGGAAGGAGCAGGAACCTTGGGGGAAGGGGTGAAGTAGGGACAGGGCCTATGACAGAGCCAGGGGTTGAGCAGTAAGCACCCCCCAGCACACTGAAAAGTTGGGGCCTGTAGCTCCAGCCCCAGAGTCAGTGCCTATACAAGGAGTAAAAAGAAAAGGAGTACTTGTGGCACCTTAGAGACTAACAAATTTATTAGAGCATAAGCTTTCGTGAGCTACAGCTCACTTCATCGGATGCTTATGCTCTAATAAATTTGTTAGTCTCTAAGGTGCCACAAGTACTCCTTTTCTTTTTGCGAATACAGACTAACACGGCTGCTACTCTGAAACCTATACAAGGAGTAGCATATTAACTTCTGAGGAGCCACAGGTTGGCCACCCTGACCTATGGGGATGCAATAGATGAGTGAATTTCAGAAAATCCTCCATGTAGCCACACAGCCCTTGTGTCTCAATTTCCCCATCTTTAAAGCAAGGATAAAATTTACTAATTTGGGGGGGGATGTGAGAATGGATTGGTTTATTAATGTTTGCAGTGTGGTTTAAACTAGCTATACACATTCCCTAGACAAGTTGTAAATGCTATATATTATTACTAGCCCATAAAATGAGATTGAGTGTACATTGGATGCATTCCACAGAAGTGAGCTGCAGCTCACGAAAGCTTATGCTCAAATAAATTTGTTAGTCTCTAAGGTGCCACAAGTACTCCTTTTCTTTTTCTGTAGGCAGAATAGAGACTGTCAAAATAGCATCTGCTTATTCAACGCACCACTCCCTGTGTGTGTCTTTGAGTCATGTATGCTCACAAGTGAGTCATACCTACTCACTGTATTACAGTCACACAAATATCTACTCTTGGTAGCACTAAAAGTCTAGCTATGGGAGAACAACCTGGGATCTATTCCGTCTCAGGCATCACCAACAGAATTGACAGCTGAGTTCTGACTGCAGGATCTTTATCACTGGCAATGACATAGGAGGTGGAAAGAGACCTTGTTTTCTGATGCCAGGTGGAACTTGTTAGCAAAATCTGCTTTTGATAGATAAAGGGAACCCACAGGATCGGGAAGTTAAGGGGAAAAAACAAATAAAGAGCCCACAACATGAAGTTTACAAAGCCACTTTTCTGACTATAACCTCACAAAAGGGCCCCATTGCGTGACAAATATTAGATTCCTAGCAACCTCTGCTCCCAGCTATGTTAATATTATGGTCACTTCACAAAATTAGTTAGAAAAAATCCTCTGATTTCAGACATTTTTCTTCCTTTGTTTACTTACAGTTTAAACTCCCCACATAGAGTAAGCTCAAGAAACAAGTCAAATTTTCCGAAGATGTGTGTATCCGGAGGGATGACTAACTCGTAAGAACTGACTCATCATGAAGAAGATAGCTCTGGAAACAGATAAAAAGGGAATTGCTCAATTGAAAAAAATTCAGCATAAAAAAAAACAAAAACAAAAAAAACACACAATCCTAACTAATGACAGGTTTCAGAGTAGCAGCCGTGTTAGTCTGTATTCGCAAAATGAAAAGGAGTACTTGTGGCACCTTAGAGACTAATAAATTTATTTTAGCATAAGCTTTTGTGAGCTACAGCTCACTTCATCGGATGCATTCAATGGAAAATACAGTGGGGAGATTTATATACATAGAGAACATGAAACAATGGGTGTTACCCTACACACTGTAACGAGAGTGATCACTTAAGGTGAGCTATTACCAGCAGGAGAGCAAATTAATTCCAATTCAGCAATCTCTCCCTGGAGTCTGTTTTTGAAGTTTTTTTGTTGAAGAATTGCAACTTTTAGGTCTGTAATATATAATTATAACATTAAAATACTAGTCGGAGAACACTTCAATCTCTTTGGTCACTCGATTACAGACCTAAAAATTGCAATTCTTCAACAAAAAAAACTTCAGAAACAGACTCCAGGGAGAGACTGCTGAATTGGAATTAATTTGCAAACTGGATACAATTAATTTAGGCTTGAATAGAGACTGGGAGTGCATTACACAAAGTAAAACTATTTCCGCAGGTTTATTCCCACCCCCCACTGTTCCTCAGATGTTCTTGTCAACTGTTGGAAATGGCCCACCTTGATGATCACTACAAAAGGTTTTCTCCCTCCCCAGTCCTGCACTACTTACTCTGGAAAATCAGCCATTGATCCGTGATCTCTGGGGTTCCTATCATCTTCTCTTAAACATCTACCTACACGCTGAAAAAAAATGGTGGTTAAATGCCATGTAGTTGTAGCTGTGTCAGTCCCAGGATACCAGAGAGACAAGGTAGGTGAGGTAATATCTTTTACTGGACCAACCTCTGTGGGTGACAGAGTCAAACTTTTGAGCCACACAGAGCTCTGCTTCAGATCTGGGAAAGGAACTCATGGCAAAATGCCACACTGTAAGCCACTAACCCCTCCTTTTGTCCTATACCTCCTGAGGTGTTAACGGGCTACTCTACCTTGAATGGGCCCTTATTATATGTGCTAACCACTTATGCTAAACAATTTGTTCCACCTTGCATTTTGCTGTGATGCTGGGAGTTCCTTTTCCCAGAGCGGAAAAAGAGCTGTGTGACTCAAAAGCTTCTTTCTCACACCAACAGAAGTTGGTCCAATAAAAGATATTCCCTCACCCACCTTGTCTCTCTAATGGTGGTTAAACTCAGATGTGGCCAAAGTGGATTATAACATAGTTAGTTTTGAATTGGCCTGGTCTGTAGGGATGTGGTCAAATTATATTTACAACCAAGCTAAAAAATGGGCTTAAAATACTGTCTGTGCTGGTGTTTTAGGCTTTGTCTACGCTGGCAATTGAAAGACAAAACTTTTGTCGTTCAGAGGTGTTTAAAAAAACCCAACCACACACACACCCCGAAAGACAAAAATTTTGCCAAGGACAAGAACTGGAGTGAACAGCTCTTTGTCCTGCCGAGAATGCTAATGCTGCTTGTTGGGGGGTGGAAGATTTTTTTTGTTGGCAGGAGAGCTCTCTCCTGCCAACGACAAACAGCGGCTACACTGCACTCCTTTTAGTGGCACGGCTGTAGCAAAACAGCTGTGTCGCTACAAGCTGTGTAGTGTAGACATAGCCTTAAACAGGTTTGAAAACAGAGTTTGTACCCTGCCTGGTTAAATGTGATTCCAGCCAAATCAATTTCAAGCATGGTTTGATGGGTCACTGGACACAGGGCAAACTGCTTGACAACTATTTTAGAAAAGCATAGCGGAGTCCTTAAGTAGTGCTTTCTGTAGCCTCAAAGGAAAAAAGGAGCCAGGAGTCCGTAAAGACCTATGACTGGTATCATACAGGAGGGCAGACTAGATGATCAATGGTCCCTGCCTGCCTTATACTCTATTAAACATTAACACAGAGTCAAGGTTGCCCAGTGACTACTCATGCCCTTCCAGAATGTAGAGTTCAGCAAACTCAAACTTTGGAAAATTAGGAAACAACAAGTTAAGGTAAATGCCCACATAACCGTAACTCTGCTCTCTGATAATGCCCCTCAACAAGGGATGGCAGAGCCCAGCTCATGTGAGGGGGGTGGGGTCAGGTGGGGATATGGGCTCAGATGCCCCCAAAAGGCAAGTCTCTCCCAAATCTAGCCATCATGTGCCAGCAATGCCCCTCTGCCCTGTACATTGGTCAAACTGGACAGTCTCTACGTAAAAGACTGAATGAACACAAATCAGATGTCAAGAATTATAACATTCAAAAACCAGTTGGAGAACACTTCAATCTCTCTGGTCACTCGATTACAGACCTAAGAGTGGCTATCCTTCAACAAAAAAGCTTCAAAAACAGACTCCAACGAGAGACTGCTGAATTGGAATTAATTTGCAAACTGGATACAATTAACTTAGGCTTGAATAGAGACTGGGAATGGATGAGTCGTTACACAAAGTAAAACTATTTCCCCATGTTATTTCTCCCCCCCACTGTTCCTCAGATATTCTTGTTAACTGCTGGAAATAGCCTACCTTGCTTGTCACCATGAAAGGTTTCCCCCCCCCCCCCGCTGCTGGTGATGGCTTATCTTGAGTGATCACTCTCCTTACAGTGTGTATGATAAACCCATTGTTTCATGTTCTCTGTGTGTGTATATCAATCTCCCCTCTGTTTTTTCCACCAAATGCATCCGATGAAGTGAGCTGTAGCTCACGAAAGCTTATGCTCTAATAAATTTGTTAGTCTCTAAGGTGCCACAAGTACTCATTTTCTTTTTTCATTTTAAAATTGTCAATGATGGAGAATCCACCACAACAATGTAAATTGTTCCAATGGTTAATTACTCTTAAAAAAATTACACTTTATTGCCAGGCTGAATTAGTCTAGTTTCAACTTCCAGCCATTGGATCATGTTATACCTTTCTCTGCTAGATTGAAATGCACTGTGATGGATAGGGGAACCTCATCCAGGGGAGGGTGAGTGCACCCCATCCTCTGATAAACTAAATAATAGATTGAGTTCCTTGCGTCTATCATTATAAGGCGTGTTTTCTAATCCTTTATTCATTCTTGTGGCTCTTCTCAGAGCCCTCTCCAATTTATCAACATCCTTCTTGAATTGCGGGCAAAAGAACTGGACACATTATTCTAGCAATGGTCATACAAGTACCAAATAGAGATAAAATAACCTCTACTCCTCCTTGAGATTCCCCTGTTTAAGCGTCCCTGTCACATAAGCTCAGGTCTGCTGGTGGCTTGTCCTCACAGACTGAAGGAATAACTAGGGGTTCTTCTGCACCTCAGATATAGTTTAAACAATTCATTGTCTTACTCCTAAACAGAATAACCCCTGCTGTTTTTGTTTTTTCCTCCAGCCCCAAAAATCTTTTGATTATCATTTTGCTCAGACAATAAATGGGCGTCCATTGTAAAAAAAATACTCAGTTTGCATGTCACCAGCCAGAGTGAGTTTCTTCTCCTTTGCCTGTCAAGACTACATGGATCACCTTTCACATAATTTTTAGTATATATACATAATGCTTCACATATTTTCCATACGTACATCTCAGAACGTTTGTGATTACCAGTGTGACTCAGGCTTTCATTAAAGAATTTAACAGTCAAAGAGAGGACTTTTGGATAAACAGCCTGAGTTTAAACTGACTCAAGGTGTTCTTTCTGATCCAGCAAATGGACAGGACATTCTATCCAAGGGGAGGGCCCCAGTCGTTAGGGAAGGGTTGGAAGGACTGATGCTGACCTGAGCTCTTGTGGAGATGGGGGTGGGGGGAGGTGATCTCTGGTAAGCTTATTAGCATATGTGTCGGTTCTTTTATTGTTTTTAGTATGTTTCCTCTGTAATGCTTTTACCTTATGAATAAATATACTTGCTTAGAAAAAAGCTGTGTGGTAGCTTAAAACCATGGGCAATTACATTGTTTATAGCCTCTGAGGAGAAAAGCACAGCAGGCCTGCTTAGTCAGTTCGACTTGCTGGGGAACTCACAGTGTAGGCAAGGAACTGCCGAGCCTGGAAATAAGCCAGGCAGGAGGGAGAGAGAGACACATATCTCTACCACAGAGAGGTGATGGTTGGGGAGCTGGAAGCCTAGGGTGGGTGCCCTTGCTGAAACAATGGAGGGGGAATACAGTTGCAGGTGCCCTGAATTTGACATACATACACACACACATGGGGTCAGGGAGTGAGATACAGACACCCCTGGAGAGGCAAGGACCCCCATATCCCAGCTCACATGAGTGGGGGGGCAGGAACAGGGGTTCAGACTCCCCTAGAGGGGTAGAGGCTGCCCAAATCGTGGCAAACACAGAGAAGGGGAGAATGTGGGGCTGCCCACATTTCCCCCGTCCCACCTGTCACTCAGCCTATTTTCCCTTTCCAGTGTCCCTCCCCTGAGCTTCTGACCTCCCCTACTACTCATCCTCATTTATCCCTCCCAGTTCTCCCTTCCCCTCAATGCAGCCCCAAACCCCTATTAACCCTGTTCCCCCCACTCCTAAAACACCACATTTTTATTATTACATTCTCCAAAGTGGGGGGAAACAATGAGAGAGGGACAGATTTTAGCAATATGCCTTGCAGACTTTTCCAGATTTCTGCCCAAGGTGGGACTCAAACTACGTAACATCAGGATCAAAGGCTTATTGCTGCTCCCCGCAAGCTATCCAGCTGTAGTGAAATCTTTTCCCCTTTAGATCCTCTTGGCTTCACTCTCTACACATGGTAAGAGTAATCTATCTGGTGTTTGACCCTTCCTCAAGAGCCTGACTGGAGAGCCAAACTCTTTTGCTAATAAGGTTCTGAATTTTGTTCCCCCAAAGGGTTAGGGGGTGTCATGCACTCCCTTAGGGTACCCCTCAAATGAGTGAGACCGTTGTGCCATGATCAAAGCCATGGTTTGATCTCTAGATCTGGGAGAAAAAAAGAAAAGAAAAGAAAAAAAAAACTATGCCAGAATATACCTTTCGAAAAGCTGTTTACTTCGGCAGGCTGTGTCTTGGGAACTCACAGGTCATATGACCTCAAATTTGGATCACTACCCTTGTCCTGTGCCCCATGAGACACACGAAATTTCAAGGCAACCTGAGTAAGTGTGCAGATTTTAGGGTACTAAGAAGAGTCAGCCTTTAAACAAAAAGGGCTTCTCAATGTTAACTATAAGAATCTATGTTATTGTTGACCTATGAGAGCTGCCCAGACACTTCTCTAACGTAAACATATAGCAGAACACCCCACCACACACATTTCTTCCCCAGGGGAGAGGATAAGAGAACAAATGTGTGAGACCTGTTAGTCGCACTGCTTAATGCAGTACTGCAAGTTTCCAAACTGTGGTCCAAGTTGTTTGGGAGCAACTGCTGCTGGAAGGTGCTCCAATATTACAGTGATGAGCACAGTGTAAGAATCTATAGAGAAGAGAAGGGAAAAGCCAGCACTACAAACCCTGATATTGACAGATGGCAGGTTGTCAAGACCCAGCCTATGGAACAGGAAGAGTGGAGCTAGTAGCTGTGCTTCTGCTGCAGGAGAAGTGATGCTCCCAGAGAAGGGGCATTATTAGCCTGCTCCTGTTCCTATTGAAGTCAGTGGGAGTTTGCTATGGCTTTCCAAGGGAACAGGCACAGGTCTTCAGTGTTATACTGTGGTTCAGGAACAAGGATATGGTGGGAGGGAGGCAACAGGTGCGTGAACATAAATGAGCCTGCAGGATGTTAAAATGGTCCTACAGCTCATGTGTGTTGGGGAAATTGCCCCCTCCACCCCATGCATGGCATGAGCCAATGTTGCTAAGGTCAAACCCTTGTGTTGATTAGCACAGCACTATTGTCTGTGTTTTGACAAGCAATGTGGTACAGGTGGGTTGAGCTGCCTGGCCAGGAGCCTAGGCTGAGTCTGTGCAGCTCTCAGGAAATGCCATCTGAGCAGCAACCTAAAAAAAATCTCATAAATGAAGAGTGAGAGCGAGGTGTCTGATTTCCAGGCAGCCTTCCTATTTGGAAAGGGTTTGGCTGCCCCATGCCAGCAGCTCCATGCTTCTGACTTCCCTCCAGAGGGGCAGTATGATATGTGTGGCTATTACTAGAATCCTCTTGCTTAAATGCTTTGGATGGAGGGAGCCTTATTGGTTATTCATTTATATTGCAGAAGAACCCAAATGTGCTAGGAGTTGTACAGACATAGAAAAAACACACAGCCTGATTCTCATTGTCTTGCATCTTGTGTGGTCCTTTACCCCGTGCGAAGTGGCTGAAAAGAAGTTTGCAGTTCAGAATTGTGCACCTTAGACCCATGATGCACCAGTGTACATGTTGACACATGGTGCAAAGCAGCGAGAATCAGGCCCGAAGCTGTATAGCCAAGGGGACAGAGCTAAGTAAGGCCTTGAGGACCTTTATCTTTAATTTTTCACCTCCTCCTTCTTTCCTTTGGCTGCTGTTGTCGCCATGGGGGATTTTTATTCCTTCTCAGCCATGATCTTGCTTTGCACAAAGGTCCCATGCTTTTTTCAGTCTCTCTCCTAATCATCAGGCCTGCCCACTGATTGAGTACCTCATTCTGGGAGCCTATCACACCCTCGGCGGGAGTGCTGAGACGTAGACCTCTACACATGTGGCAAGAGTAGAACAGAAAAAGAAAAATCTCTTGTGACAGGAATCTGGTTGCCAAATGGCAGCAAATTTAGTATTGGTCAGTGACATGCAAAAAAAAAAAAAAAGCTATGAAAATTGTGAGCTATTCAAAGGAAATGATTCTTCCTTCTTGCAACTCTCTGCCTGCTTTGCCATGGGAAATGGATATCTGCTCCCCAGCTCGGGAGCTGAGTGTGAAACAGCCCTGAGGATCATGAGCTATGTGACTGCTGATGCACAGGGCTCTTTGTGTTCTGTACATTTTTTTTTTTAAAACAGAGCCAAAAAGGCTCCTGGGCACTTTGGAGATCTATAAATAGACAGGTCCCTGTTCCAAAGAGCGTACGGTCTGCAGACACAGACCGGGGATGGGAGAAGGGAAGCAACATACAAACCAGCCAATGCAGTGGCTCTTGGCCCATTCTCTAGTGCTTTTCCCTCTTCCATTTCCACCCCTGCTCACTGTTGACTCCATTCCATGGTTTCTTACCACTCCTCATCCAGTTCCTCATTGCCAGGTTCCAACCCTGTCACCCACTTCCGCCCCAGTCCAACCCATGATTTAACACAGAAGAAACCCCCTTATCTATATTACTCATTAGCTAACTTTCTACTCAGTTACTGTCCTCTTTTCCATGTCTCCCTCACTAGGGAGTCACACACCTTGTAGCTTTTGTAGGCTGAGCTTATTGCACACACCAGGCGTTTCTTCCATTCCACCATTCCCTCCACAATAAACTTGTGTGGCACTCTCCTATTTCCCTCTGTTTCAGGAACTCCATATAACCTTCCCCCATCCCCCTTCCTCATGCCAGGGGTGTGTGTCACCCAATCTCCCTGGGACGCTGGCAGCTCTTGACCAGGCTTTTGACCTCAGATGAGCACTGACAAATTCATTGCTGGAAACCTGTCTGTTTCCCCTGTGTGTTAGGATGGTTAAGATGGATATTGGACTTACAACAATGTGTTTAGTCTATACGAAATGCTTATAAGTTGCTGCATGCATTAATCTCACTTATAATATCGTTATCACATTCTATAAGGTGACATTTAAGTTTTTGCTTTATGACTGTAAAAATGTTTGTTCTGAAACAGTAAACCCAATCAGGAGGACTCATCTTCTAACCATCAAAAAGGCCTATAAAAATAAATGGGTCATTGTAGGCCACCACAATACAAAGACAGTTAATTGCCCCTTCACACCCATGAAGATCCTATGTGCAAAAGGGTTTGTCCCACTAGCTTGAATTCTGGAAAAAGGAAATAAAAATAGGTGACAAGAAAATTTTTCATCTCTTTTTTGCTGTTTGGACTCTCCTAGGGCTGGAGTTACAAAACAGAAGCAGAGATCCCGAGGGTCAACTTGGGTTAGCCCTAAAAGTCATTCAGAGCTGACAGATTACTAGAACCTTTTAAAACCATAGACTGTAACTCATTTGTGTATATAGGGCTGTCTGCTTTAACCTTGTAATGACTCACTCATTTCTTTTTCCTAGTTAATAAATCTTGAGTTAGTTTATTACAGGAGTGGTTACCAGCGTTGTCTTTGGTGTCAGATCTGAGGTACAAATTAACCTGGGGTAAGTGACTGGTCTCTTGGGACTGGAAGCAACCTGATTATGTTGTGATATTTGGTGTATAGCAACCAACTAACACTAAGTCCATTTTGCCTGGGTGGCAAGACAGACTGGAATGGCGAAGAGGACTGTCTGTGACTCCATGATAAGACTGTCATAGTACTTTAGGAAATCACATTTGTTTTGGGGTGGGTGAGATCTAGTTATGGAACACATAAACACAACCAGTTTGGGGTCTCTGTGCTGCTTCTTGACATTCTGTCCTGAGGTTGGCACTCTCGGTTGAGAACCAACTCCAGACAGAGCGACACTCCACATTCCCCAGTTTCCTCACCTGTGCCAGGGCCGTGTGACCAATCTGCCCTGGAGGAAAATTCCTTCCCGACCCCAAATATGGCGATCAGCTAAACCCTGAGCATATGGGCAAGATTCACCAGCCAGATACTACAGAAATTTCTTTCCTGGGTAACTCAGATCCCACCCATCTAATATCCCATCTCAGGGGATTAGGCCTATTTACCATGCATATTTAAAGATCAATCTACCAAAATCACATTATCCCATCATACCATCTCCTCCATAAACTTATCAAGTTTAATTTTTAAGTCAGATAGATCTTTTGCCCCCACTGCTTCCTTTGGAAGGCTATTCCAAATCTTCACTCCTCTGATGGTTAGAAACCTTCGTCTAATTTCAAGTCTAAACTTCCTGGTGGCCAGTTTATACCCATTTGTTCCTATGTCCACATTGGTACTGAGCTTAAATAATTCCTTTCCCTCTCCGGTATTTATAGGATTCTGCCCACTGAGGCACAGAATGTTCCTTGACATTTAAGAATTGATTGGTTGCTGCGTTCAGAAGTTACACTGTTACAGACCGGCAGAAATGCCGTCCAGTTGAGTGTCAGACCTTGCTTCACTGAGCCAGCAAGTCAGTCTCCGCCCCCGGCACAGATTCTTGACTCTCAAGCCAGGAAAGGCCCAACTCTCAGGTCCTCCTGGCAGCAACTGCTGCTGAATCCTTTCTGGGGGAAGTAGAGGAAGTGGGAGGGAAGGTAGGTGGGTGGGTGTGCATGTGCTTCTTAAAGGGCTAGTCCCACCCTGGATGTGCTGTGGCCTTCAGCAGTGTTTCTGGGTGGGAGAGATAGGCACGGGGCCAGCAGCCCCCAAATTCCTGTCTCTGTAGTGCACTTGGCTTCTGCTTTCTGGTGCTCCTGGCAGCCTAACAAATCCATCATAATAATTACTAATACCTGGTGCCTCTGTGGCACTAATAAGTCAAATGCGTTGGGGTGACAGAGTTTGATTTATTTTCCAGGACTCTCTTTCATTGCCAATAAGAGAGGTGTTTGCTCCCAGCCCTTCCCTGAGATAAGCCACACCAAAACCAGCATTGACCTAGCAAGCATTCTGCTCAGGTGTATTTCCTAGCAATGCAACCACTGCAACAGCCAGGGAAACATCCGTTCAGCCAACGCCCCTCTCCACATTGACCTCAGCTCGTGGGCCCTACCACCCAGACACACATGCCGGATTCCTCAGCAGCCTCATTTACCATTCCAGCACAGAACCACGTGCAACACACATGGCTAGTTCTTCACAAGCACTGCACGTCCTTACTCAGATAGATAAAGATGTGTGCCCTGTAGATGTAGGCCTGGATGCAAAGCGTATAATGTGCTATTTGTACATGAAAAAGTCTGTGTTCACAGATAGGATTGTGTGTGGAAAAAAGAAGTATCTAGTCAAGCCATAGTAGCATTTTCTACAATGCTTCTGGTTCCATGTGCAGGGCCAGTAAGACAGGCAGAACTGCAAGGTCTCAACACATGGATGAGTCAATAGTGTAGCAAGGAGGGATTTCAGTTTATTAGGAACCAGGGAACCTTCTGGGGAAGGATTGGCCTTTACAGGAGGGATAGGCTCCATCTAAACCCAAATGGAACCGCTCACACCATTTATCTTCTGCTTACTTCGGAGTGGCCTAGCTGACATAGTTCTGTGTTTCTATGAAGTTGGGAGTTTGGGATGACTACGATTGTCTAGCTACAGGAAGCCAAACAATGAGACTGTCAGTGCCAAATTTTTGAATTGATTGATTTTTGTCAATATTGTCTCTAGAAAAGTTGCCATGTGAATAGTGGTAAATGTGGAGAGTGAAACAGAGATTTCAATCCTACTTAAGTGAAAAGCTCAGTGCAGCCTGAACTATGGAGGTGTTCCCAAATCTTCTATAATAAATATATCAGGGAACTGTCCTGTTCTTTCACTGAAGCAATTCCACAAAATCCCAGCAGGGCGCAGAACGATCATCCCAGGAAATCACACCACGCTCTGTACGAATGGAGTAGCTGCAGAAATATGCAACAGGAATGGAGCTAGCCCTACCTGTATTTGCATGAGTAATAGTTACCCTTTTGCAAACTCTGTCAGATGCCTATGTTGCCATTCGGTCAAATTAATACAACAATCAGGAGAAATAAGTAATGGAGCTGACTCTGTAGCAAACTGATTTTAGTGTGAACCTGACTCTGGCAGGGTTATGCTCCATTTTGCAAGGCTAACCCTGAAAATCATTTGGAAATTACAGCTGATTTAACATACAGCTGCCCAGAACAATACCAAGCTCTTTTTAAGATCCTGATCCTACAAACAGGATCTTCTCAGTGGAGGTACATCGGGTTTGGAATTTATTCCTAGCAGACATGAACCTGAGCCCAAGTTTATATTATATATTTAGGACATGATGCCAGCCTCATCATCTTTGGGGATCCTTCTCCTAAGAGATGAGATGCACAAGGAGATTAATCATCTACTAATTCCTCTTATTAAGCATCTTCATTCAGTGAGGATGGAGGATTTTGTTCCTGTTCCAGGATGGAACTGATGTTCATCTTAACGCATGTAACTTGCCCAGTTATCATGAGTATGGGCACCTTAGACATTCCTATTAGAATAATATTAAAATAATAATTACTGCAGTAATGCAAAACTCAATGGTTCACGTGCAGGAGTCTGTGTGAAACTGAGTGGTTCACACACAGGGATCCTTGTGATATTTGGCAATTCTCATGCAAAGGTCTATATGAAACTGAGGAATCTGAAAAACTTGGCAGTTCAAGCACAGAAATCCATGTGAAAATTACCACCTCACAAGGATTATGGGAACATTTTCCTCATTTTTGATCTATGTGGAATTCACACCTCGGGTTTCACTTTGATCATCAGAGAATTTATAAGCTAAGCAGGGTTGACCAGGTTGGCACTTGGATAAGAGCCCTCCAGGGAAAGGCAAAGTACTGCAGGAAATATCAGAATTAGTGACTAAATAGGTGGAGCTCTTCTGAGCTAGCAAAGAGCAAGTGCTAGGGGGTGCTGTGCTGCAGGAAATGGTGATGGTGATTCAATTAATTGCACACTTCTCTCTTGAGACAGAATTGAGCTAAGACTCCAAGGCAGTAATACAGGGCTGTTGGAGATGCTGTCTTTGAGATGAGATGGAAAACCAAAGTTCTAGCCAACTATAGTCATTTAAGATCTCCTGGTGTCTTTTACAAGAGTTGGGATGTTAACCCCAGTATCCAGGCCAAATTCTGTAATCCTTACACATTGTGAGCCCAAACCAATCTTATCCTGCTTTTTTGCTGCCATCCTCAATGCTGGACTGCTCTCAGGGCAGCGTCTACTAGAGGAGCGGTAGATACCATTGAGGTGCATGAAAGGTACAAAGAAAAGGAGTACTTGTGGCACCTTAGAGACTAACAAATTTATTTGAGCATAAGCTTTCATGAGCTACAGTAGCTCACGAAAGCTTATGCTCAAATAAATTTGTTAGTCTCTAAGGTGCCACAAGTACTGCTTTTCTTTTTGCGAATACAGACTAACACGGTTGCTACTCTGAAACATGAAAGGTACAGTGATACAAATGATAGCACAGCATGCCAGAGACATTTTCTCTCCTCTACTACAGGTGTGAGTGGAGCAGCAAAGCAAAATTGGTAAAATGTCCAAAGTGATGCCCACATTTCAGAGATTGGAGGGTGTTACTGTCACTTTCCTGCTTTGTCTTGCACATGGAGTAGGGAGGAACTGCAGGAAACGCAAGAGGAAGTAACCAGGGATTAGCAGGGGAGACAGGAAACAGCAGAGGGAGAAGCAAAAGAAGAAAAAAAACTAGCAAAAAAAGGCATGTGGAAAGACATGAAAAGGGGAGACAGGAAGCGAAACAAGGGGAAAGAGAGTGAAGAAAGGAAAACAGAGAGAAGACGAAGAAGATAAGAGAGGAGAGAAAATAGAGAATAAAGAAAAGACAGAAATGAAGAAGGTTTCATTAGCTATTGTACAGCAATTAACAGCTGCGGCAATGTTAAAGGGTGATTTCTCTACTATTTCAGCTGCAAATGGCAAGGCCATCTTGTTGGTCTGCCCTTTCTTTCTGAATTCTGGTTTCAGAGTAGCAGCCGTGTTAGTCTGTATCTGCAAAAAGAAAAGGAGGACTTGTGGCACCTTAGAGACTAACAAATTTATTTGAGCATAAGCTTTCATGAGCTACAGCTCACTTCATCGGATGAATCCTGCTTGCCCAATATCAGATGTGGTTAGTTTTGGAGTCTGCCAGGCCTAGCAGAGAGGACAGATGAGAGACTGACACACAGACAAAGCCAGGGGGCGCAGGACGAGAGACAAAGAGAACAGAAATAAATGTCTGTAGTATGAGGAATGTGCAAAAAAGAGAGTTCTTCCAGTGATTAGGCATCATAAAAGATGTCTCGGCTAAAAGTGATGAGTGGATCCTGGGAGGAAGGAGAGAGACAGCTCAGATGGCCTCATGCTAAGTAGGAATCTGACAGCAGATCAGGTATGGACAGAGGGGATCAAACTGTAACTACAATATGTAACCCTGTGCAGGGTGGGTCATATTCACCTCTGATGGATATCTGAGAGCTCTGTCCTTGCCTTACGCTTAGGAGTACTTATATAGCTTGTCATGCCAATGAAGTCTTATTGAATTGATTTGAATCATAACTGGTCCAGATGTGGGTGACCCACAGCATTTTTTCCACTAAAAATAGGTGGGACGCCAAACCCTGGAAGCAAGCAACCTAAATGTGTATGTTCCTAGCTTACCAGACTCCCCTGTAATGAATCAGATTCTTTCCCCTGTCCCCTGCTAAGTGCTCTGAAACGTCTTGGAATGTGGTGGGGCTAAATGAGTCAGTGTCCAGCGGGAGTTCAACCAGTGTCTAAGACACTTTCTTGCTGCTCTCACATTCCCAGAAGACACCTAGAGGGAATGCTGCTTCCTGTGTTTTAATGTTGGCCCCATGTCATTAAAGGGCAAAAGAAGAAACAAATACTGTCCAGGAATTTAGCCCCAAAAAATAGCCACTGACAGAATGATCAACAAAGCTATTCATATAAAGTGCTGTGAGGGCCTGAAAAGTAACTGTGAAACCAGCACCATCTCATTCCCAATATCTGTTTCCTGTATGGCTCCAGGTCAGACATGCTGACTTTACTAGAGAAGGACTGTCTGGATAAATAGCCGTGACTGAGTTGTGTAGAGAGGGTTCACCAGGGAGTCAGTGCTACAGCTGGGTCCATTTCACTTCAATCAGCAATTGGGAAGACAAGGAATGCATGGAATTTGCAGCAGATATTGAACTGGGGGGAGTTGGAGACACAAGTGAGGGCAGAGCAATAATACAAAGGCTTCTAGATGGCTGTGAAGGGAAAAGGAGAATCTATTAATGACTTGGTCAGCAGCTCCCTTCCGAAATATGGGGAAATGTTTCAATTGGGATATTACGATAAAGCCTATAAGTATGGTATGGAGAATAAGGAAAAGAGAAATGTAGCATAATCTTTCTAATGAAAATGGAAGCTGCCCAAAACAGGCTGCTCTTCAGAATGATCTCCCCCGCCCCGCGCCCATTCTTTCCCCCTGCTTTGGGAGGGAAGCTGTAGTGTAGATGAGACTTGGGCATTTTCACTATTGTGTCCCTGTCATCCTTGCTACCACTAGTGGAGCTGTACCAATGAGGAGTTAGAGTTTCTAGGTTTCCTCACGTCGAGAAGGCCTGAGGTGGGACAAGTGAACTGTCTTGAGAAGAAAGAGGAATGATTTCAGGGGGGCCATGGGGTATGACTAAGAGAAATTGAATGGAATTAAGAAAACAAAATTTAGTCTGAATGTCAACATAAACTTCCTGGCAGTGACATAGATTTCCTGGTGGCAAAGTCTCTCCAAGGGAAGTCCCATCACCTGGGACACTTAAAACTAGATAGGGCAAAAGCCAAGTCTCAACAATGTCCCATGGGAAAATCCTGCAGCAACCCCCCAGAGATGGGCAGGTTGGGACTAACAGGGCTTTTCACTTCTGCAAAACTAGCTCTGCGGAGCTGAGACAGCCTCAGGATTGTGAGCTGGCTTCCCACATCACAACCGAACTGCCAGCTGAATTCCCACTGGGGATTCTCTATCCTTGGAGGTGATAGAAGAGGTAGTGGAAGTCCAGGTAGACTCTGCAGTGGCAGCAGCTACAAAAATTCTCTTCTGATTTATAAATTGAGCACTCTGGATTAATAAAAACCCTCAGTGCTTACAGAGCACATTATACATTTTGATATACTTTACAAACATGTGAGATCCACCATGTACATTTCCCTTCCTGTTTGCCTCCACAGTGTGCCACAAGCTCTGTCCCTGCATAATAAGCAACTGATGACTCTGATCTGAGCCCTGGTGGGTGACTTCTGCCACTGATGCTCCCACACGGATTGCTGTTGGCATACATGCCTGGCTTGGAGTTTGGGTTTTTGTTTTTCTTTTGAGGAAAGGAGTAGTCATGTGGGAACAGAAAATGAGTGACTGGAGCTGCTCTTCTGGATGTGGGACCTTGACATTGTGGTGGGGATGCCAGACCATCTCCTGTTGTTGTTTCCATTCTCTGCAAACATGTGGTTTTGAGAAGCTGCAGCCAAGGAGGCAGGAAGCTCAAAGAAGGAGCCTGAATTCATGAGCCAGAGAGAAGAACCTATCTGTAATCTAGCTAAATGCAGTCTGTATTCAGAACAGAGGGCCTCATCTATTCTCACATATCCCCCAGCCCCCATAGGCTTCAGAGGGCATGTCTACACAGCTCTCAGAACCCAGGTTAATTGACTCAGGCTTGCTCTACAGGGCTAAAAATAGCAGTGTAGTCATTTGGGCTGAGGAGGGAGCTCGGGCTCCAAGACTGTCCCCGCTCGCTGAGTTTTAGAACCTGGGCTCCAGCCCAAACCCGAACGTCTACACTGCTATTTTTAGCTCTGTAGAGCAAGCCCCATCAACCCAAGTCAGTTGACCTGGCTTTGAGATTCTCTGCTGTGGGTCCTTTTTTGCTGTGTAGACATACCCAGAGGCACCACCAGAGACCTGTGTTGAGCTCCCACTGAGCTTCAACTGAGGCATCATGGGAGTCAGCCCTATGGTTTATAGGAGTCTCTTGGCATCTGAGACAACCTGGCTGAGACAGGACCAGATTTTTAGTGATTGCCTCACTTGTAAAGCACTGCCCCCTTCAGGCATAGTGGTGAGAGGGGGTCAACTCATCCTTCTGAGGCTGCATCAAAGATCTGCACCTACCTGAGTCAAAGCCTAGGGGACACAATGGGCCCCAAATAGCCAAAGCTGCCTTTAGCCCTAGGGACTGCAGGGGAAAAGGAAGGAATGAGTAAGACTTGCAACCAAATCAGGCATAGTCAGCCTGGAAAATCCTGCACCAAGTTGTGGGTGGGTGAGAGAGATGACGGGATCTGGACAGGCTTGTGTTCTTCAGTAGAAAGCTATCTGGCCTCAGCCAGTCTCAGACATGGCAACTGAAAGACTTCTTAAAAGGGCACCCAATGTATCTTTTAAGTACTACTGTTTGAATAAACGAGTCCCTAAGCTATGGCATATCCTACTCTGCTCACCAGGCCCCGGGGGATCTGAGCAGGCCGGGGGAGGCGCGGTGGCAGAACAGCTCGGGCTTGAACTTAGACATTCTAATTAAACTCAGAAATCAAGAGACCAAAGGGAAACATAGTGAAATAATCAGGGCCATGCATGGGCAGGAGTCTCTCTCCTTTGTTTACATAGATATGAAGCTCAGTAAGGGGGAGGAGAAAAGAGGGATGGGGAGGAGAAAGCAAAAGGGGAATATTCTTTAAGAAACTACCTCTCTTAACTAGCTGACAGAACAGGTTTCTGTAAATTCCTTGGAAGACTATGAAAAGGATTACTTGTGGCACCTTAGAGACTAACACATTTATTTGAGCATAAGCTTTCGTGAGCGATGAAGTGAGCTGTAGCTCACGAAAGCTTATGCTCAAATAAATGTGTTAGTCTCTAAGGTGCCACAAGTACTCCTTTTCTTTTTGCGAATACAGACTAACATGGTTGCTACTCTGAAACTTGGAAGACTATGTCCCTGTTCATTACTGTTATTCTTTATTTCTATGTGGTAGCACAAAGAGGCCCCAATGGAGAACATGGCCCCTCTGGACAAATACAGAGCAAGAGACAATCTGGGCTCCTAAGAGTTTGATATCTACCATTCCCAGGAGCACGTTGAAACTCCCAATTAAATCTAACTCCGAAGGGTCTGTCTAGGAGAATGTCCCCCCTTCTGGGAGAGTCTTCCCCAGCATAATTTAACTATCCTGGGAAAGTCCCCATGTGGGGAGCAGGTCTCATCTCCTGCAGGACATGAAAAGAACCCGTGTGTTGTATCAGGATGAGAGGGCATCACAACATGGACTCAAGATGTGGTGGCAGACGGTGCTGATCCAGCTGCCTCACTGGGGACTCTCCTCACAGGATAAAGAGGGCTGCTTCCTGGTGCCACTCTGTCCTTTTTTTTCTTGTATCAGAGCTGTGGCAATTGTGCATGTTGAGTGAGTGAAGGTCACCCAGAAGGGTGATTAGAGCAATGAGTGCAGCTGGCGTTGGGATGCTCTGCAACAAAGCACCCATATCTACCAGGGGAGGGTGTGGTTCCCAATTTAATGAATGGGAGCTCAACAGCATATAACTCATGGCCCAATCCTGCAAGGTTTTACCCACACACTAATCCCATCAATGGGGCAAATTGCCTGAGTAAACATTACTCATCTGAATAGGGCATTGTCAAATCAGGACCAGAATTTATCCCCCTGGCTCAAATCACTTCAGTTATCAAATGAAATAGCAAGAGTAAAGTTAGGTGAGAGCACAATTTAGGATGTAGGAGTGTGTGGCAATAGATTCCCAAAAAGAAGGACTGTTTAATGCTTATCTGCTTGCAGGTATCTGCTTTGTATTTGAGCAGATTCAGTCCTCTCATCCTTGCTAATCATTACAATGGTTCCATTGTTCTGTAGCTTGTCTAGGCCTGTCTGAAAGGAATGTTGATATGTGCTATTAGCAAAAAGAAAAGGAGTACTTGTGGCACCTTAGAGACTAACAAATTTATTAGAGCATAAGCTTTCGTGAGCTACATTTCGTGCATCCGATGAAGTGAGCTGTAGCTCACGAAAGCTTATGCTCTAATAAATTTGTTAGTCTCTAAGGTGCCACAAGTACTCCTTTTCTTTTTGCGAATACAGACTAACACGGCTGCTACTCTGAAACATGTGCTATTAGGAGAAGGATACTTCACCAGTTGGAGCCTCATTTCCCCAGATGGAAATGGGGAAATCCCCACAATCCCCAGGGCATTGTGAGGATAAGTCCATTAAAGACTGGGAGGCACTCAGATACAATGGTAATGGGGTATTTGTATAAAAGTACCTTAGATACTCTAATACCAATCTGAATATAATCTTGTTTTACTAAGGTTGGAGCAGAGGCCATGAAGTCAAGCCACCTAGCTTCTTGTCTCAGCTCTAAAACAGATTTGCACTGTAAACTGGGCAAAATCATGTCACTGCACTACACTTTCCTCATTATAACACAGGAACAATAATGCTGTACATCTCTCCCAGGGGAATTGGACAAGCAATGGCTATAAAGTGCTATGTGCCATAGATTATTATCCTTCAGTACATCCTTTAGATGTTCCTGAGTTCTTAGTTACCTAAATTTTAGCACAGCCAAATACTCTGGGTTCCTACAAATAATGGCCCTTTATCAGTAAGGGAGGTAAAATGTCAGGAAGCTCTTTTATGTGGGGAGAATAAGGAAAGGTCAAGTCTCATGCAGGGTCTGTGAAAAATCCCAGATGTCTTTTCTGGCCATCGGTCGCCAGGATTTGGGATGCAGATTGGCCAGTGACTAGGTCAGGGTGGATGAAGCAGTTGAAGCAGGTGACTCTGGGTGCAGATCACAGCAGCAAGTGCCTGGTTGCCCTATCAGAAGGATTAGGAATAGGCTAGTGATTAATCCTCTTGAGACTGCATTATAGACTACACCTTCCTCTCCCTCAAAGTAACAGGCACGTGTGTTGCTACAGAAGGTTTAATTTCATAGCACTAGGAAATCTCTCTGGGACCCAGATATTGAGGTATAAAATACAGCCCTTATTGTGCTGCTGTGACCTACTCTTCTGTGTGCGGGTTAGATCGAGCTGAGAGGGAAGGAATCTGCTGCAGACACACAGTGAGCAGAGAGGTGGCCTTGGGGCCTGAATGCTGAAGTGACTTGGGGTGATGTGTAAAAAGGTTTCGAAGACGCAGAGGATATGGGAGTGGAGCTGGCCTCTAGGCTGGAAGCAACTCAGTCAGGTTTAACATTGGAGGCACTTTAAGGGGAAAAGTGGATGCAAACGCCAAGCAAGCTGACCCTAAAGCCAAGTGCCATGGTCTGAATTCAAACACCAACAGGTTTCAGAGTGGTAGCCATGTTAGTCTGTATCAGCAAAAACAATGAGGAGTCCTTGTGGCACCCCATGGGTCACTACAAAAACTAATTTTCCTCCTGCTGATACTCACACCTTCTTGTCAACTGTTTGAAATGGGCCACCTTGATTACATTGAACTCATTACCACTACAAAATTGATTTTTCCTCCCTTCTTGTCAACTGTTGAGAATAGCTCACTTGGTAAGGCAACTCCCATCTTTTCACATGCTGTGTATTTATACCGCTCTACTGTATTTTCCACTCCATGCATCTGATGAAGTGGGTTTTAGCCCACGAAAGCTTATGCCCAAATAAATTTGTTAGTCTCTAACGTGCGACAAGAAATCCTCGTTTTTACCAACAGTGTAGTGCCATGAGGCATTTCAGTACCTGGTGCTGGACTAAATGACAACCACAGAAACATAGAACCATTGCATTAGAAGGGACCGCAAGGGTTATCTAGTCTAACCCCCTGCCAAGATGCAGGATTTGTTGTGTCTAACCCATCCAAGACAGATGGCTATCCAGCCTCCTTTTGAAAACCTCAGGAAAGAGGCTTCCACAACTTCCCTAGGCAGTCTGTTCCATTGTCCTACTGTTCTTACAGTTAAGAAGTTTTCCTGAGATTTATTCTAAATCTGCTCTGCTGTAGTTCGTACCCATTGCCTCTTGTCCTGCCCTGTGTGGCAAAAGAGAACAACTTTTCTCCATCTTTTTATGGCAGCCTTTCAAGTATTTGAAGACTGCTATCATGTCCCTCCTTAGTCTTCTCTTTTCCAAACTAAACATACCCAGTCCCTTCAGCCTTTGCTCATATGGCATGCATTCCGTCCCTTTGATCATCTTTGTCACTCTCCTCTGGATCCTTTCCAGTTTCTCTCCATCCTTGCTATACATTGGTGACCAAAACTGGACACAGTACTCCAGCTGAGGAGTAACCAGCACTGACTAGAGTGGGAGTGCCTAGAACCAAAATGCCTAGAACTCTGGTACTGGACCGCCCCTGGGAAAAGAAGAACCCACAATGCACTGGGCTTTACTACATACTGAAAGAGGCCATTGAAATATTCCAGATCACATCGGAATGCCTTGGCTCTATTCCTTTCTAGAGGAGCTTTGTTTTTATCAAGAAGAGACCCCACTCAGTTCTGGGAGTGGGAGAGGAAAGCCCATCCAGGCAGAAGCATCAGCGTATGGGGGCGGGTGTTTCAGAACTTTAAGTGGAGAGGGGGGAAATTTATGGTATTGTTATGAGTTGGATTAAACTTCATTGAAACTGTTGGGTATAACAGCCGCCTTTCACTCAGGATAAGTGTACAAGCAATGGAACTCCTTGATGGAATATACGGCTGAAACTACAGGGATCTCCACGCAAAACAGAGCTGAAAGCCTCATGCAAGGCTGGAGTAGACGTTAGCCATGTGACCCAAGGAAGGGTCCACTATGATCTGATAAACAAAGGGGAAGAGGATTGATTGGATTGGAGCAGTGTGTCTGTATGTATGAGATGGAAGCAGCAGGAAACAGCACAGAAAGAGGGAGAGAGAGAAGGAGCAGAATAAGAATGGAGGCCGTGGCCCTGAGTAAAAGCCTAGAGAGCTTTTTGGGCTGAGTACTGGCTGACAAGGTCTTGGAACTGTGAACAAAGTGTTGTTGCAGTCCTCCTGAGTTCAGAGAAACAGAAACCTGACTTTGTATATTCTTGGTAATTAAACGGGAGTGCATCAAAGAAATACATGGCTCCATCGTCAATTTCTCCTCCTAACTGAAACAATCCTCAAGCCCTAGATTTTGGCTAACTGCTTGGGTCGAAAGGGGTAACAGTATACTTAGAGCTGGTGGAAGCAGATGCAAAAGAAAGTAAACCCAGCAATAAGCCTTCCATAATGGAGCTTGGATAGTTGCAGTAGGATGCAGTGAAACTGACCTTTCCCCTCAAAAATATTTTAAATAACCCATCCCCTGCAGCTGGCTTGGCTGTTCCATGAAACCTGGTTTGGGTTTAGAGTACATTGAAGCTGCCTCCATCCATAGCTGATTTATTCTTTTACATTACAGGCCAGATTTCAGAGTAGCAGCCGTGTTAGTCTGTATTCGCAAAAAAGAAAAGGAGTACTTGTGGCACCTTAGAGACTAACAAATTTATTTGAGCATAAGCTTTGATGAGCTACAGCTCACTTCATCGGATACAGGCCAGTTACTCTTCTATTTAATTCCTGGGGCATACGATGTGTATTCATTCAGCAGGGACAAGGTATGCTGCAGGGGACAATCCTGCACTGGATTCAAGGAGATAAGTCTGGAATGTGATGGGCAAATCTTAACTTCTATGATTCCTTGGAGTTTGTCACTCCCTTTCCCAGGTCTTCTTTTAATGAGCCACTGATGCTTCCTGGAACACTTTGAACTCTGTCTTAGTTAGGAACAATCTGGCTTCCCCATGGAATTTTAAAAAAATACTCATTCCCCTGTTTGTTGCTAGGGACACAGTGGCATTTATGTCCTTAGGGACTGAAGGAAAAGATGCTGCTTTTTATTCTTTTAAATACCATCCATCTCCCTAGAACTGCCTCTGTGGCTGAGTTACAGGGTAAACACCCCTGTACATTTACAATTCACCCCACCCACTTCTGGGTTCTCCCTTCTGGCCTCTTTTCTCTCAGGCTCCCAGCTGCCTAGTGTGCTCTCTGAACACAACAACAATAATTACCCCAGTATTGGATGCTTCTACAAAAAGCAGGTTCTTTGCTCCAGCTCCTCCTGCAACTTCTCCTCCAGGTGAAGTGACCTCCTCTCTTTGTGGAGTCATCTTCATGGCAGCAGTCACTGACTGTGATGCCACCAGCAGAAGATGGAGATGCTGGGTGGGGAATAGGTGGCTAATAGATCCCTATGTTTCCTGGGCATGGGTGGCATGGGGCTATGCTCCTGGGATTTATTTGACGGGTGTGGGCCTATCCCTTAACTCCAAATGGTCACCTGGCAATGAAAGACCATAATGTAAACCAACAGTCCTTCGCTGATCCAATCAAATGTACTGTCAGCAGTAGGCCCCTGACCAGGATAGGTTTCATAGGTCCCTGCCACAGCTTCAACCTGAACTGGTCTTTGTTAAACAGCCAGGACTTTTTATTTGGCCTGCTGGGCTTTGATTGGCCTCTGCTTGCTCCTAGCCCTTCTAACTACTGGGGGACCAAGTCTCGCTGGTTCTTCTAGCACATGATCCTTGGAGACATATCTAGGCAACCCCAGAAATCCAAACTCACTACTCTTCTCTGCCAAAAGGACAGCTTCATAGAGCTGAGCCAAGGTGGCAGGGCCTCCAGTAGGGAGCAGCAAATGCCTGGTACCGCCTGTCATAGTGCCTTGGGCAATTTCTGTTACTCTGGACTGGTCTGCATGTATGCTGGGGGAGAAGGCAGGCATATAAGGAAATGGGCCATTCAGGAAGGAGTATTGCTTATAATACCAAATAAAGTTTGCATGGCTGATGATCAGGTGATTGACTGAGAAACCACAATGACAAGAGCAGCACAATAAACAGCAGTAAAGTTAATGGTAATGCTGAGGCACCAGACAGGTAGGCTGTGCCAGTACATCTCCCCCTTGTTATTGTCAAGGGTGCTCCAGCTGTCTCCCAGGTGTTTCTTACAAGGACTGACAGTGCTCCTGCTGTGTTTGAGAGACCTGGGAATAAAAAAATGAATTTGAAGGGCAGAAAATTCATAACTGAACAAAACACTTTCCCCAAACAAGACATAATTAGATGGTGGAACTCATTGCCACACGATGTTGTTGAAGCCAGGAACTTTAGCAAAATTCAAAGAGGTATTGAACATTGAGGTGGACAACAAGAACTTCTGGAGTTCAAGTAGCTAATGCTAAAATAAAGTGTTTTGTAAAAGGAGATAAACCTCGTGCTTCAGGATTTAACCTAAACTCTAACTAATAGGGTTTAGGATGAGACTTCCATGGGGGGCAGATTATCGCACAACTGCCCACTGCCGGGTTTATTGCACCTTCATCGGAAGTGTCTGGTGCTGGCCACTGTTGGAGACAGGACAGTGGATAAGAGGGATCTCAGGTCTGATCCAGTCTGGCAGTTCATTTGTTCCAATTAACCCATCAGTGAAGTCTCCCATCTGGCAGCTGGACTCTCTGAGAGTGAGGCCGGGCCCTTTCCACAGCTGGCACTCAAACTCGGCACCCTCCTGGTCTCTGTAGGCAGATCTGCCAGGTGGGTCAAAAGGGAGCCTGTCCTTGGCAGAGATAGTAGGAGCTGTGCAGAGGGTCTCAGGTGAGAGATGGGCCTCCGCTCATCATGCCGAGCTGCTCTTACAACTGAGTTTGCCTGCCCCTGTCTGAGACGGATTGAGACACATGGCACTGAGCTTGTGGGGAGTCGCTAGAAGGAGCCACGCTGCAGCACTGCCAACTCTCCCAGCTTGCAGGGTGACTGCAGCCATCTCCCAAAGCTCTGGACTCTGCCTGTTGGAAAGCCACTCTGATTGGCTGCCTGCCCCACTTGCCTGCCTCCTGGGGAAGAGCAGCCAATCAGGACTGCCGCAGAAGGCAGGCAGAGCTCTCTCCTCCTCCCCTCAGCAGCCTAACACCTTTCTCATAGGAGGAGAGGAGGGAGCAGAAAGAGGACAGCAGTGCAGGGCAGATCCTCAAATCCTCCTCTCTCCCTCCAGGCACAGAGGGGAGAATCCCTGGAGCTGCCTCCCCAGTCTGGAAGGGGGAGTAGGGACCCTGCTGCAGATCCCAAGCCCTGGGAAAGGGGGTGAAGAGCCCCTGGAGCTGCAAAAAGAGAAGTGGCAAGGTGGGGGAGCAGAACTAATGGGGGGTTGAGGGAGCTGGGCAGATGTGGAGGCAGAATTGGTTTAGGGACTGGGGAAGACAGGATCAGTTGGGGGCAAAATTAATGGCTGGGCACAGCCAAGGGCAGATGTGGGGGTCTGACCTCCTACAGTGAAGGCTAATAAACTTGGGAGAGGTGGCAACATAAATTGGCCCTCCCCACACACTGGGGATGGGCAGGGGGAGTTCAAAAATCAAAGCACAGACCAAAAACTACAATATAATATTTAAAAAAAAAATCTCATGGGTTTTGGCCTAATCTGGTGATTCTAGGGAGTCTTACTTAGGATTCTGGGACCTCTGGGGTTGCCAATACAGCATGTGGGACTCACTATGCCCAGCAGAGTGGTAGCAGCTGTGCCAGGACACCTCCCTAGTCAGTTGAATGGGTTTCAGGTGAGAGATGTCTCCAGCAGAGCCTGGTGGGGCTGGGCTGGGGGTTGCTTTCCTCTGTGACTCTGGAGGACAGGTTGGGGTGCTTGGTGGTTGGCCCGTGGTGAGGCAGGTTAAGGCGGTGTGAAGTTTGTGGCGGCCCAGGCAGACTGCACAGACTGAGGCTGCCCACTCAACATGTTTGCCGCACTGAGAAGTTCATTTCCACCCTTCCCCAGAAGCGGCAGGAGCCATGATGCCCTTCCCCCTCTGCTCTTTCCTGCCTGACAGGGGAAGAAAAAGGGGAGATTGTGCTGCACAAAGGCCACTTCTCCTGCTGAGCCTTTGGCAGCAGTGAAGCTAGACCCATCCAGCTGGCACTGCCCTACCCAGCCCCGTCCCCATATTCCTGCCAGGACAGGGCATGTGCTGCAGACAGTTGCCATGGTCAGGAAGTGCACTGCTGCCTTTCATATCTGCATGAGCTTCCACCACCATGCCAAAGAACAGGAGCTCTCAGAGGAAAAATTGTGCCCCAACACAGGGGCTGAAAGGAGCCGTGCAGACAGCACATGCTAGGCTAGCTCATTAGTACTCCTCAAGGCTGCTAATTAAGCAACTTTGTCTACAATGCCAGATTCGTAACCCTTTATTTCTCAACTTCTTTAATAACGGCTCTGACTGCGGAGCAGGACCAGTGGCTGGGCGCTGCCCCAGATGAGACCCAGGTGCTGTTTCTGGCCTGCTCTCTCATTTCCCAAACCAGCAGCCGTCCCTCCTGGCCAGGGACTTGCGCTGCCTTGCAGAGCATCCAGTCAAGCCTTGGTCTGTTGCTGGCTGGGGCTGGTGTCCTGGTCACTGCTCTACCAGGGCTTCTGTACAGTGCTGAAGGAGGCCTGAGCTTTTGGAGCCGCGGCAGCCTAAACTTGGGAGACCTCAAATCTGGCCAGTAGTTGTGGGCTACAGAGGCTAGGACTGAATCCCAGCAGCATAGCCCAGCCCCAGATTTTATATTACCCATCAGCAACCCTTTTGTAGCTCCCCACAACCAATAACAGTTCTTGCTGTCTTGGTTCATGTGCTCCGATTGGCTGCAAGAGCTAATGAAAAGAGACATATGACGGGTGGAAAGGAGTTGAGATGTGTCCTGTTGTTATCTGCTTTGGGTTGATTGTTGGGATCTCACCTGGCAGCCCTGGCCTCTACCCCAATTCTCCCTCCTTGTCTAGGCTCATCCTGGGGCCTAAGAGCTTTGTGAACTGGGGTGCCACCAAGAGACAATAAAAAGAAAAGGAGTACTTGTGGCACCTTAGAGACTAACAAATTTATTAGAGCATAAGCTTTCGTGAGCTACAGCTCACTTCATCGGATGCATTTGGTGGAAAAAACAGAGGAGAGATTTATATACACACACACAGAGAACAGAGAACATGTTCTCTGTGTGTGTGTATATAAATCTCTCCTCTGTTTTTTCCACCAAATGCATCCGATGAAGTGAGCTGTAGCTCACGAAAGCTTATGCTCTAATAAATTTGTTAGTCTCTAAGGTGCCACAAATACTCCTTTTCTTTTTGCGAATACAGACTAACACGGCTGCTACTCTGAAACCAAGAGACAATGTGATTGAAGCAGACATTAGGAAGTGCTGAGGGAGAAGGATCCGCTCTGGCAATGGCAGTGATTCCCTCCGTATGGGTGCATGCAGTGTGCCCGGGCATGCAGTGCAGTGCCAAGGAGGTAATGGGGTGAGGTGAGATGCTATTCCCATTCACAGGGAAATATTGTCGCCTACCCATTTGGCCCATTATTTATTTGTCAGTCATAGATTTATAAACACAGACTTTCTCTCTACCATCCTCTTATGGCAAAGACACACCTTCCCTTGTGCCTCCACTCCCCAGATGATGCCAGCACAACTCCAGGAAGAGGATAAGTTAGTTTGCTGCCGCACAGGAAGAGTAGAAAGCATTGTTTTTGTAGGTCTTACAAAATGGAAGCTGTATTGAAAACATTCTCGGTGACTGAATGTTGACTACCAGACATCTGGAATCTTACAGGCAGACGTAGAGTGGCTAGTGGCACTCCCTATGCACTGTCAGCGCCAAATCCTGAGCATAAAGTGGTTTGGCTTTGTGTGAATGTCACAGTCTCCCAAAGATCTGGCCTTCCTTTACTCCCTCATTATATATGAAAGCAGTGTTGCATGCTCTTTGGCCACATCATGACGATGGACAAAAACACCTCAGTGCACTGTGCTTTCAAACTCCCCATAGACATGCGAAGGGGTACATGCCCTGCCCTACCTGGGGCTGCCCCAGAGATGTGTGGGTCCACAGAACCGAGCCAGATCAGGGAACTTCACTACACGATGCCTGGTACAACGCCTTCAACCTTGGTCACTCTGACTGGCACAAGGGTCCTTAGCAGTCTGTTTATGGAGGATGATGATGATGCATGTTGGCTAATTAAATCTAGGACTGTGCAAGCCAATGTACTTTTCCCCTTGCACTATAACGAGCAGCAGTTAGGAACTAAAAAAACATTGGCAAGTGCCCAGCTTAACCCAAGGCCTGTTTGCTTATTATTGCGTTGCAGCAGTGCCTAGAGGGTCCAGCCTTCTGTGGTAGGCACGGGACAAACACAGAACAAAGAGATGCACCCACCCCACAGGATTCAGCTGACAACGCTTCAAGCTTGGTGCAGTTTCCACAAATGCTTGGGGCTGCATGTCAGGAATGAACTGCATGGACAGAGCCCAGATTTGAACAGTAGGGTGCTGCGGGTCAGGCCGGAGGGGCACCGGCAGGGCTGTGTGTAAAGCCCAGGATTGGAATAGCAGGCAATATTGCCGAGCAGGAGTGAGATGCCCGGAGTGAGGGCCAATGCTTAATTTGTCATGAAAGAAGTGTTGGGGCTCAAATCTTTTTTTTTTTTTTTTTACATTCATAACTGATGCGGCAAGCTCAGAGGTGCTGGGGCTATGGACTGCCAAGCCGACAGGAGCCAGGGCTCAGCCCTGGCACGCATTAAGCCCTGGTGAGGGCACATGCCGTGATGTCTCTTGCACAACGCCTTGGCACCAGGCTTGCGTTTTGCTCCTTGCCCCGCATCCAAAGAGCGAGGCCCTCTCACTCCGCTTCCCTCTGAAGGGCGTTTCCATGCGATCCGCGTTGCCTCCGAGTGCATGGCCCCAGGCGTGGGCCGTGGGGCGCGGGCCCGTCCCCTGCACACCCATCCGCCCGGCTCCGGGGCCGGCTCGCCGCTGCTGGTTGGGGTGGGTGCCGCGCGTCATTGGCCAGGCCGCGGGAGCACGTGGGGCTGGGTGTGCGCCGCAGGCTCAGCCTGGGCGGGGAGGGCGCCCGTCTGACTCACTCGCTGACTCTAATCCCGCCGGAGGAGAAGCCGGGACACACACAGACTTGAGGAGCGAGTCCAGCCGGACGGGCCAGGGAGCCGCGTAGAGCCGGGGTGGCGAGCCGGAGGCCGAAGCGGGGGAGATGAAGGCATCGAGCCCTTGGCCGACGCTGTTCGGTGCCATCCTCGCTGTCTCGCTGGTTTTAGCTGTGGCGGGTGAGTTTGGATCAGAGGCGGAGTTTGACTTCTGTACTGGGGGCTCCCATGGTCTGGGTCATTGGCCTCGCCCGCCTCCCACTGTCTGTCCTGCTTCAGGGTCTCCCGGGGGTCTCGCCCTCCCCGGGCTGAAAATCTGGGGTGCAAGGGCGGGGGCGTGGCCAGCCTGGCCCGCTTGTCACTCTCCGCGTGCCGCTGCAGATCAAAGTCGGGGATCCTCAGGTGTGGGGGTGGAGCGGGCCAAGCTTAATCCCCTTCCGGTTCTGGCTGATGTTGAGAGGTGGGAGAATGGGCCCCTGGGGTGACCGCAGGAGGGGTACGGCGCTGTACGGCGAACGCTCAGCATTTCCGCAATCAGACCTCACTACCACCTCGCTCTTTGCTCAGTAGTGCTTCGCTGGCCTGAGTGCACAAATCCTCGCAGCCCACCCCCGGGAGTCAGGATCGCTGCCCCCGTTTTACAGAGGGGGGAGGCGAGGCACAGAAGGAGGGGGAGGCTGTGGGTACAGCTCAGGACTCTCACCCGGCGGCTGTAAATAGAACCTAGGAGGGTGGGCTCCCGGCTCCTAGCCACTGGCTACACAAGCCAATAGTCCTGACTGACATCCCAGGCCCCAGTCTTCTCCCCCAGAGCTGGGAAGAGATCCCAGGAGTTCTGGCTGACAGACTCCCCCCCCCCCCCGCTCTAACTATTAGATAACACTTCCCTCCTATATAACAAAACACCCTTCCTTCTTTGTACAGCCCTTAGCTGGGAAAGGAGGAATGGGCATGCGGTGAGCGCAGGGCTGGCCAAGGGAGGCAGGGAGGTGGTGAAGAAGCTGTACTGGTGGGGTTGGAGGTAGGGATGGGGTAAAGAGCTGAGAGGGTGGACTGTGTGGATAACAGGCGGAGGTAAGGGACAAGGATATGGGATAAAAGGAAAAGGAGTACTTGTGGCACCTTAGAGACTAACACATTTATTAGAGCATAAGTTTTCGTGAGTTACAGCTCACTTCATCGGATGCATTTGGATGCATTGATGAAGTGAGCTGTAACTCACGAAAGCTTATGCTCTAATAAATTTGTTAGTCTCTAAGATGCCACAAGTACTCCTTTTCTTTTTGCGAATACAGACTAACACGGCTGCTACTCTGAAACCTGAGGATATTGGATGAAACACTGGGAGTAGAGGGAAAAGACAGGGGGCACTTGCTGGAGCTTGGGCCCTGGGGCAGTGAGGGACCGAGGCTGGCACAGGGGCAGTGGAGGGCATGCAGTTTTGGTTGGGAGGGGCACCCATTTTCCCCTGACCCCTCCTTCAGCCCAGAGGGGCTTGGATATGGAGCCCAGAGCCTCACAGGACATTATTTTTGCCTCCCTGCCAGTTCTTGGAGCCACATAAGCAAACATTTCCAAAGGTGGCTGGTGATTTTGGGTGTCTCAGTTGGGAGCCCAATGTGGGACAGTTGGGGCCCGATTCTCAGGGCACTCACAGCTCCAGTCAAAGGCAGTGGGGAGTGGGAGATGCTGCATGGCTCTGAAAATCGGGCTCCAGCTGTCCCAGACACTGAGGCACCCCAAATCACTGGTGGCTTTTGAAAATGTAGCCCTTCCCACGCCTGCTGACAGTGGAGTGTGGCCAATGAGACCTGCTGGAGAGAGGACAAGGAGTCATCCCCAAAGGGAGGGGGAAGCTCAGTTACTTGCGATATTTAAAATGTGCATAGCCTATTGGGGCCCATTCTGCCCTGGAGAGGAATGCGGTAGAGTGGCTTTTCCAGCCCCTTCTCCTCTACCTAGTCTCCTCTGCCTGGCTGTGTCCTGGCCCCAGTGTGAACCAGATGCTCCTGTAGTGGAGGCAGCTGGCACAGCAGATGCTTGGGGGACACACACTTGTCACCCTTGTGTCTCTGTAAGCAGCCAGTACCTCTCTGCAGACCCAGCGCTGTGTGTAAAGCCTTGGCCAACTGCCTATAAGGATCCTTGATACTGAGTTTCTGATTGCCCAGGAGACTTGAGGAGCATGGGGCAGGTAAATAGCCTCACTCCTTGAAGAATGAAATGGGCAAAGACATCTCCACTCCCCAGTGGCCCTTCAGCATCTCCCTCCTCCTCATCTTCTGCTGTAGCTCATGGCAGTGCATTGATGGAAGATGAGGTCATGCAGAGCCAGGCTGGGCATCACAGGCATAAATTTGACCTGGTGCCCAAGCTCTTCCACTTTCTCAGGCTGGGCTAAAGGAGCAGCAGCAGCTTTTCTGAAGCCTCCAGTAAACACTGGCCGGCCTGCTCCATCTGCCATGAGCACACCCTGTGAATGTGGAGGGTTGGGATGTGGGATTAGTTCTGAGGAGCCTTGCTATTAAAAGACTAATTAGTAATAACTCCCTGAGCAGTGGCTTAGGCTAATGAGAGCCGTGCTGTTCAGTGCAGCTCTGGGCAGTGAGCTCCCAGCTCATTAAGTACCCACACAGGTAGTGTGTGTGTGAGGGGAGGCTGTCCCGGGGGTCTCCACCTGAGCTAAACCCTTGATCTAACGCCTGCAGCATGAGCCGATGTGGCAGAGAGAAGCTTGGTGTCAGGAGACAAGCTGCCCCAGTGCTTGCTAATGAGAGACGCAACCTTTCACCCGCGGGTCACCCATTTGAATCCGCCCAGGTCGGCATGGAGGGCTCTAGAAGTTATACCCAGTTGCCAGCCAGCTGTTTGGCAGTCCCCCCAGACCCCGCTATGTGAAATGAACTGGTGGGTTGCAGCCCAGCTTCCGGGCACAGCCAAAACCACTTTCATGATTGGCTTCTTGACCGGCACGAATGGCTATAGAGGAGTTCCCCCTCTTGTCCCTACTGAGGGTGCTGAAGCCTCACTGGCTGACAGGGATGGGGCAGGAGGAGTTTTCCCTGTATTGTGTGGGAATACAATTGTTATGCCTGTCCTAGGAATGGAGATTTTCCATCTCCAGGGGAGTATCTCACAGAGTGCGGTCCTAGGCAAAGGCTGGTCTGCTGCACAGAGCCATCAACAGGTGGGGAACATGTGGAAGCAGGTGGGAAGACTTCTCCTGGGCACTCCTTGGGGCAGATGCCCTGATGGACCCTGGGGGCCTCCCCCTGCACCCAGGAAATGGACACAGACAGGAAGTGCCCTCTGGGTAAGATGCATTTTCTTGGGATAGGTCTGAGCCGCCTTGGGAGCTGACCCGGCTTGTGCTCACTTGCTGTTTGGAGCAGCAGCTGGCCCTGTCTCCAGGCAATGATAGGCTGCTGGCCTGTATCCCCCTCTGCTCCACTCAGCCTGGCTCCTGGGCTTCCAGAGTGTTTGTTCCTTAGGAGATGCTGGTTTTTCAGTCTTTCACAAATATAAACCATCTTAACTGAAATATCAGACACTTGGCCCATCTGATTCCTGGGGTGAGGGCATCTGGTGCCCTATTCAGTCGCCCCACTCTGCTCTGCTCCCTGCACTGCTGGGATACAGGTCTAGGGGGTGGAAGGAGGAACATTCGCTCCTCCACTTACTCCCCAAGGAGGGCAATGTTGGCTCTGTGTATCCATAGTCTACCCCTTCTTCCCAGGAAGTCTGTGGTCATTTCACAGCCTCCCCTGGCCCAGTTAACTAGGAGGAATGGGTTGGAGCAAAGCACATTTAGGCTGAATAATAGGGAAGTTCCCTGAAGAGTGAGATCGGTGTGATGGAAAACAGATTGCCTAGGGACAAAGCCGTGGGGCACAGACGGAGGAATCAGCTGCTCTGGCCCGCAGTGCAGGATGGTCAAGGTGGGGAGGGGGAAGGACATGGGAGATGGGGGACTATCACTGTCAAACGGCAAGATGTGGGGTGATGTGCAGGGAAGATTGGTGTCAGCAGCTCCTTGGTGGCTCACTGTAGGGTGATGTGCTAGAAAGATTGGTGTTGGTGGCTCACTAGGGCAACTGGAGACAAAGCAAAGGCCCAGTTGCAGAACAGTGGGCACTGATAGTTCCCCTCTCCCTGCGCCTCCCACGACTTCCTGCTCCTAGCATGCCTCACCTTGGGCATTACCCTGCAGTGCTGGAGGAGGGTGAGACATTCAGGCACAAGAGGAGAGTTGGAAACTCCTTGGGGGACTTATGAGGGACTTTGGTCTCCGGGGCAGACGCTGTGGAATTGCACCGAGAATGTAGGTTGGTACCATGGACACTGTGAGGGTGGGAGCTGGGCAAGTTTCCTCCTCCCAGCTCTGCCGGTGCCCCTCTGTACTGACTGCTCTTCCAGTCCTGGAACCCCATACATAGCTCTGCCAGTGCGTCTCAATCCTGCCCTGCAGCACTGTGTATGAACTCAGCCTGGGACCCCCCATACACAGCTGTGCCACTGCACTTCAGACTCTGCTGCACCCAAAGTAACATGGATGAGCTCTGTAAAGGCAGGATATCTGCATTTGAATTTTCCTGCAAGATCAGATTTCAGTCAAAGACCTGGATCTGTAGCTGGCTCATGTGTGGTTTCCGTGGCAGTTAGTGTTTGTAATGACTTGTGGCCTTGGTTACAGGTGATTTCTGTGATGTGAACCACTGTGAGAACGGGGGTACTTGCCTGACTGGTAGCAATGAGACTCCATTCTTCTGTATCTGCCCTGAAGGTTTCACTGGGATTGACTGCAATGACACGGAGAAAGGTACAGCCCATGTGAGAGGCGGGTCCAGACGCTCTGAGACTAGAATCTCATGTGTATGTGATTGTGATGCATCAACAATAACACAGCAAAGTGTGTGGATCTGCTGGATCCATGTGTGCCCTGGGGGCACTAGCATGTAGCGAAGTTCCCATGTCATGACCCTGTCCATTGGCTGCTTCCAAGTTCCAACCCTGCCGATGATTTGTACAGGGTGGTGTTCTAAAACTGGTGCCTATAACAAGGACATGAACATGAGTAGATCTTAGACTCTTAGGATGAGCTTCTTCTCATGGGGAAATAACTAACAGACTGTCAAAGTATGTGTCATACCTTTCTCTAGTGATTGGTCTGCTGCAGGATAACATCATACTACTTCTACCTGGCAATGGAGTGGTAGAGGTCTCTGTTATGGAGCTGAAGGTCCCAGTTTCAAACACTGAGACAACCAGGCTTGTACCAGATTCACACACATTTCAGGAGCACTAACCCAGAGCCAAATGCTGTTATGTCAGATCCATGCATGACTTGGGGTTGTTATGCTTGTAAGAAGCACATAGAATCTTTTAAAAGGAGCTAAGGCAATATTCTGTGTTATTGAGTGTACAATTTAAGCATTGAAATCGGCATATGCTTACACACACACACAAGGTTCTGCAGCTGGATCTTATAGTTACTAGTCCTTAGTGTTGTTCGGTCCGTTCCAATGGCCAGCTGAAATCGCACATGAGAGAGGGGGAACACACCCTTCTTTTATAGTGATAAGTTCCCATTCAAGTCTATGGACCTTGCTGTGCCATACTGGAGCTGTCAATCACGAGGTATTCAAGGTTGCTCTGTTTAGCATTATTTTGAATTGTTCCCGGGGAGGATCCGCAGCTGTTTCTTATCTGTCCCTTTGGCTCAACTCCTTATCTTGTCCTTGGTGTGTATGCCTTTGCTTTAGGGTCATCAATCTGCCATCCGGGTGATTGATAATAAAGTTGGTGCCTCTTGACTCCTCCACTCTCCTCTCCACCGTCTGGCCCAGCTGTCCTGTCTCAGTTAATCACCATACATTCTTCACTCACACCAAACCCTAAATAAAGCTATTATGGCCATAAAACTTCTATCCTTCTAAGAGCGAATGTTAACACAATCAGCAAAGAATAAACTCAGAACAATTTACTAATTCAAGGCTATGATTTCTTCTTACTAATTCAAAGCTAGCAAAATGGAGTACAATTCTACTTGAGACAATTTCTTCCCATTAGACTTTTGGCCTACAAGGTCACCAAGTCACAGTAACGGGCATGCTTGTACCAAAGCCCTGCACCCCTGGAACCGTGTGGATTCTTCCTTTCCCTGTTCCCACTGACAACTGTTTGCTTCCTCTGTTTCCTTCCCCAGGCCCCTGCCACCCTAATCCCTGTCACAACAATGGCAAGTGCCAGCTGGTGCCCAACCGGGGTGATGTCTTTATGGAATATGTCTGCAAGTGCCCTGCGGGGTATGCAGGCACCCACTGCCAAAAGAGTGAGTATGGGTTGCTTCTGCAAGGGTGGCACCACGCACTGGCTCTGGGGGAGATGGGGACATGACAAAAGACCTCCCTGCAGGAGGAGCTGCCAAGGTGGGAGAGGAGCATGGAGACCAGGTGTCCATGTGGTAGATTGTGTTTGTGTATGTACCCCCGTTACCGTTCAGATATTGTTGGAGTATGTGTAAGTGACTAATCCGGCAAAATACCCCACTGAGTTTGTTTTCACCAAGGCATCAGATGTTTCTAACCCTGAGCTGCTGGCAATGCACTGGGCAGCCTTGCATGATGACTTCCCGCTCACATACCTCTGAACTGACTTGCTGGCTCTGGTGCCCACTGGCAGGGGTTATGTGATTCCATCCATTCTGCAACAGCCCAGCTGTCAGATCTACTCTGGATCGCTGGTCCTGGAGCCACCCCTGGAAATCTAGGAGCTGGAGTGGGATGGGAGCCCTAGGGACCAGCATGAGGTGGGGTGTGGGAGCTGGTGCCACTTAGGATAAGGAGTCCAGCTCCAAGTGAGATGCAGGGACTGGTGTTGGGTGGGATGTGGAGAGGCGGAGGTACGGTAGGATGCGATTGCCAACTCTTAGTCGGATGCAGGGCCTGGTGGTTGGTACAATGTCGGACCAGAGCCAGGTGGATGCAGGGGCTGGCACCAGGTGGGTTGCAGGGTTCAGCATTGAGTGCACTGAGAGAACTATAGAAATGATAAAGATACTGAGGGAGAAGGCAGTGCAATGGGTATGTCTGGCCTCTGCATCTTAACCATAGCCTGGTCAATGGCAGTTCTGCTTTTAGGACACCTGGGGCTCTGCCTGCTCCAGAGGGGAATTTGTGCATCATCTGCAGTGTAGAGTGGGACCCTCCCCACAGTTTCACACAGATGCATAGAAGAACCAGTGCCTCTAAGCCCAGTCCACTCCAGTAGGAGAGGCTCCCTCCCACAGTGGCATAGCTGGGCATCTCAGCTAGACCCTCCACCACTACAAGCAGCTTGGCAGTCATCCGAGGGCTGGTATGAATGCAGTTTGGATTAAAGCCCTCACTTAGCTTGTCAGAGCAGCTGCCTGCTGATAACTCTCTGCGTAAGTAATGGGACTCCCCATCCCACCATGTGGTGCTGGGTTTGAGGCTGGGGGCCAGAGGCTCTTTCTCATCTTCTTTGCTCCTGTCTCCCCTAGACGTGAACGAGTGCTCCTCACAGCCATGCAAAAATGGAGGCACCTGCCTAGAACAGAACGGTGACTATGCCTGCAAATGTCCCTCTCCATTCTTGGGGAAGACCTGCCATGTCCGTAAGTCCCTGACTGTGACAGGCAGCTACAGACCCTGCCCCCCCAACTTCCTGTTGCCCCTCTCTGCTTTCAGCAGTACCAGCAAGCACAAAGGAGGCCTTGTTGGTTGGCGTTAGGAAAAACGGAGGTCGGTGGCTTTTGAAGCCAGCTCCATTCTTGTCCATTAGCCCCATGACACTGGAAAGCCCAGTGCTAATGAAATTATTGCTGGAGGAGGCAACCCAGAGAGAGCACTGAGTCCCCTGTGGAGGCTCTCCTGCTCTTCTCACATCTCATGACTCTGGGATAGTCCCAGAGACTGGATCGTAACACATCACAGAATTCCCCTTTTCGGATCTGCTTACATCTTGTTGCTGTAGTGGGACAGCCATGGTGGCTGGATAATGGAGAAGGGAGGTTCATACAAGGAGCGTTCCCTCTTCAGGCTGTCCAGGCCTGTGATGGTAGTGAAAAGCTGCCTGGAGAGCTCTGCACACACCTGGACATCTTCTTTTCTGAGAGCGTTCAAGACAGTTGCTGACCAACTGGTCCTGAACAATCTTGGTTCCGGAAGTGCAGAGGGCATAGCTCTGGGGAGGGGTGAGGGTGAAACCAGATGCGGCTGGGGAACAGGAAGAACCAGCCACCTTCTCATTTTAATGAGACCCCCAAACCAGTGCCCCAAGTGGGCAATGAAGGTCCTTGCTCTGGTCTAGTTTCCATTTCATACCCATGAGACAAGAGGTGTCTCCAGAGAACCAGGAATGTGATGGTCAGTGTCACGTTTTCTTTCTCTCTTCTTCTCCTCTTCCTCTCTGTTCTTGCTCTTCTTTTACCGATGACCTGCCCCTCTTCCTTTTCATTCCCAATCTCCCTCCCTTTTCTTTCCCTGTTTCCCCTTCCCCTGCTCCAGGCTGTGCTGTTTTGCTGGGCATGGAGGGAAGGGCCATTGCAGATGCCCAGCTCTCGGCCTCATCTGTGTACTATGGGTTCCTAGGCCTGCAGCGCTGGGGTCCCGAGCTGGCCCGGCTCAACAACAACGGAATTGTCAATGCCTGGACCTCCAGCAATTATGACAAGAGCCCCTGGATTCAGGTACCAGCCAGCTGGAACACACAAACTTTCCCTTGGGTGGGTCATGAGCTCATTGCAGAACAGGTTCCTCTGAAGCACCAAGCACTGGCCAGTGCTGGAGGTGGGATGCTGGGCTTGTTGGAACACTGGTTTGTTCTCATGTGGCAGTTCCTACCAGCGCTTCCCCATGCTCCAGGGCTGGGACTTGGGGACTGCTCTGAATTCTGTCGGCCAATGGGAATGTGAACACACTGGTCCTATTCCCTGGTGAAATCTCCACCTTGGAGAAGGAGCGGTTTCAGATGGGAAGCCTCCTAATGTTAACATGACTATAAAAAGGGGGTGTCCCAGGGCAGCATCCCTTTGGGGGCAGCTGGTACTTCTTGTTGCAGGATGCTCAATGTCCTGGGAGGAGGCACTCAGGAAACACCTTGCGTTGCTCTGCAGCAATGCTCTCTGGTGGTACAGATGGGCATCCTTCTCTCCTTGATCAGGGGACTGGGATCACGGTGTGAGGCTGTGGGGATGGGGAGTTCTAGCATGGGAATAATGGGGCAGCCTGCAGATGGACAGAGCACCCACCGCAGGACAGCCCCTTTCAAGGGTGCTGAGGCTGAGTTGGTTCCCAGGAGTCCAGCTGGGCTGCAGGTCACATAGACTAATACTCTATGGGAGACCTGGGATGGCAGGGGCATAGCATGGACCATACTCTGTGTTAGGCTCTGTAGTATGTTCCCCACCCCATCCCAGTAACCCTCTTCATGCCACAGGCAAACCTGCTGAGGAAGATGCGGCTGACAGGGATCATCACGCAGGGTGCCCGCCGTGCGGGCTGGGCGGAGTATGTCCACTCCTTCAAAGTAGCGCACAGCCTGGACGGGCGTGTGTTTGTGTTCTGCAGGGACGAGAACCAGGATCGAGACAAGGTGGGTACTGCAGTAATGGGCCTGCTGCCTCCACGCATGGGGGGGAAACGGGGATGGGGGATGGGGCTGTGTCAGCGTGGGGCGAGGAGATCGATGCACTGGGGGTGTTGGCACATGGGCGGGTTACTACTGTGAAATTATGGCACTGGCGGGGGCCTTGTGTCACTTTGTGGGGGTCGTGTCTGCTCAGAGGAGATGCTGTGTCATTGCAGGGGTTGCAAACAGGATCGGGGGGTTCTCAGAAAGGTATTGAGAACAATAAATACCAGCGGTTTCATAATAATATAAATGATTATATACACACACACAACAGCTGCCTAGACAGAGCACAGCAACTAGTCAACATTCAGAAAATCCCTGATTTGTGACTAACGCCCCAAGTTTGCTTTGCCCTGATTCACAAGCTTCTGGGTAGTACATCTCCTGTTTAAAATGTTTGTCAGCCTATCAGGGAGCAGGCCCAATGCCATGTTTCTTGGGTGACCAGCCACACAACAAGAAGAGTCGATAGAGATGAGTAAACAGCCAAAGTGAAGAGTACATAAACTCCCTACAGATGTCAATGATTTGTTCAGCCCCATCAGACCTAGTCTTGACAGCAGATACGTTTGTGGGAAGCAAGACTGATCTTCGAACAATTTGCTAGAGGGGGTGAACGGGTAACAAATAAATCAAGTGTTTCTACTATATGCTACAGTGTACAATACTGTATATGTATATATTTACAGAACCAATAGCACTGTCTACTTCCCTGGAAGTTACCTGATGTATAAGCTGACCTACTAATTGACAGCTGTGTTACCAACTCTCAGGATTTTATTACACATCTTGTGATAATTGGTGTATTTCTTAAAACCCCAGCTGCTGTGATCCTGTAACTATATGAGAATCTCAGCCTTCATCATAAAAATAATAATAATAATAATAATAATTTTAACCCTCATGGTTGCAGAGAAAAGCATGTAAATGTGACCCCAGTGTATTCTAAAGAGTAAAAACAAACACACACACACACACACACACACAAGACAAGTGGGGGAAAAAAAATCAAACATTCTGTTTTAAAACAATCTCATGATTTTTAAGCCAATCTCATGATTTTTGGGAGCTTGACTCATGATCTTGTAACATTGTGGTTTGGCAACACTGAGTCCAAGGCATTCTTCAGTGTTGGTGGTGAGTTGTTCTGTCACGTGGCTTTTGTTATTGAGTCTACAAGATAAAAATCAGATCACTGGGTCAGGGATTACTATGGACAAGGGTACGGGGTAGAGAAGGGATGAGGACTTGATATTGGACCCCATTCCTGGCCACTAAACACTCTCTCATCTTGGTCTGTGCCCTTGCAGGTTTTCCTGGGGAACACGAATAATGATGGTATGCAGTCCAACATGTTCAATCCTCCGATCACAGCCCAGTACATCCGCATCTACCCCATGATGTGTCACAGGGCCTGCACGCTGCGCTTTGAGCTGGTGGGCTGCGAATTGAATGGTAAATGTCTGCTCTGGGCCAAGAATATGGTGTACTGCTCCAGAGCACTCACACCCCTGTCTGCTGGATCTCTGAGGTGGATGTGCATGTCCAAGGCACGAGCTGTGATTTCATCAGATCACACATGTTGGGCCGGGTCAGTGCTTGGATGGGTGACCTCTAAAGATACCTCGGATGTAGGAACCTTGTTGAGATTCAGTAGGGGGGTGTTCTTCCCTCTGTCAGTGCTAACCTTAGTGTCTCACTGTGGCACTAGAAGGCAGTGTGTTGCAGGGGAGTGGTACGGGTGACTTGGTGGGGGGGGGTGCTGTCACCTCGGAGTCATTACTGATCCCAGTGCAGTGCTATGGGATTTTGTGCTGCTGGAGGTGTTGCCTTTCTGATGAGACCTGATCATCCTTAGTTGTGAAAGATCCGTTGGCTCTTTTCGTGAGAATAGGGGTGTTAACTCCAGGGTCTCAGCCAAATCACATCCTAGATAATGACATTCTACTCCCTAAATCCTTCCCAGGCAGTCTCAATTAGGATCTTTCTGCACTCAGTCCCAAACCCCTGAGTAGTGCGGCTGTTCAACAGCTGCTGAGATCATTTCCCTGCTGGCTGAAACAACTTCTGTAGAGTTTGCAAAATTCTTTAGGATCAAAGTCCCCTAGAAAATGTAAGTTAGCAGTAGGCTCAGCCAATCAGATTTCTCTCTCGCTAGCTCAGCATTCCTAACATGACATGTGTGTGAGGCAGTGGTTGGCGAAATGGGCCCAGTTCCGAGTCTCTGGATTGCTCCAGGATTGCCATTCTCTTGAAATGTTGAACGTTGTAATTGTCCAATCAGTGCTGTCAGGGAGGCTGGGAACGACCCCCTGCTGCCTGGCTGTTTGGTGGCCCTGGTGTATTGCTAGTGGGATTGGTGCGTCCGTCGTATCAGCTGGGGCCTTCAGCAGAGGCCAAGGATCAAATGGGGCGTGGACACCAGCCTCCCCTTAGGGGAGAATGGTCAGGGCTGGGACCCAAGAGCAGGGTTGAGGGGGGAGTTAAGCTTGCCCTGCCACTGCCCACGGCTCGGGGGGATAGAGGCCTCCGTCTCTAGTGCTATGAATCTTCTAAGTTCACCTTATGTTTTGTGCTCTTGGGTTCCTGATCTGGACTCTGCCAGGGCCCTGTCCCTCATGGGGAGGGGTGAGGAGCCTGGGCGAGAGAGCCCTGCAGGAATACTGCAACAGGGGTCCAATCCCTGGGAACACCCAGGGCAAGCAGTTGGAATTAGCCTACATGGACGCAGGATCTGGAGTTCATCTGAAGCCTTTCAGGGAAAGTGACCAACGCTTGTGGTGGGGGCTGGACGTGGCCCTGGGGCCAGACGCCGGCTGGCAGGTCTGGGCCCCAGCTACTTTGGCACTGGGTGCTCAGGTCTAATTCCAGTAGTGTCTGTGTTTTGGTTTTCCAATCCCTTCTTTCCCCGCACGTCAGTCTTCTCTTTGTCTGCATCAGTGACCACGGTGACACCCACTGGTATCAATGAGAATTGCAGGGCTGGTCACATCATCTTGGCTGCAAGGTTACAGGGTGAACTGGCCTGTGGTACAATCCAGCTAGGCCAGAGGTGGGCAAACTACGGCCCGCGGGACCGTCATGCCCAGCTTCTGAGCTCCCGGCTGGGGATGCTAGCCCCTCCCCCACTGTCCCCTCTCCCCCGCGGCCTCAGCGTGCCACGCCACTAGTGCTCTGGCCTGCCGCTACTGCCGGGCAGCGCGGTGGTGTGGCTGGCTCTGGCCAGGCTGCGAGCTTCTGCTGCTCTGAGCAGCATGGTTGGGGAGCGGAGGGGTTGGATAAGGGGCAAGCGGTTCCGGGGGGCAGTCAGGGGACAGGGAGCGGGGGGGTTGGGTCCCAGGGGGGCGGTTCGGGATGGGAGTGTGGATGGGGTCGGGGCAGTTGGGGACAGGGAGCAGGGGGAGGTTGGATGGGGTGGAGGTTCTGGGGGGGGGTGTCAGGGGATGGGGAACAGGGGGTGTTGGATAGGTGTGGGAGTCCCGGGGGGCCTGTCAGGGAGCGGTGGTGTGGATAGGGCGCGGGGCAGTCAGGGCACAGGGAGCAGGGGGCTTGAATAGGGGGTGGGGTCCCAGAGGGTGGTTAAGGATGGGGGTCCCGGGAGTGGGTGGTCAGGAGACAAGGAGCAGGGGGGTTAGATGGGTCAGCAGTTCTGAGGGGGGCAGGAAGTGGGAGGGGGCAGATAGGGGGGGCGGGGGCCAGGCTGTTTGGGGAGGCACAACCTTCCCTACCCGGCCCTCCATACAGTTTTGCAATCCTGATGTGGCCGTTGGGCCAAAAAGTTTGCCCACCCCTGACCTAGGCGCTGCTCCACCTTCCCCATTTGGGGGGGGCTTGCAAGGCCTCAGGCAGCCTCCACACTCCAGCCTGGGGTTTGCTTCCCTATGTCGGTGGTTTTCAAGAGGCTTCTCTAGGCTGGGCATTTCTACTGGGCCCAGAAGGAAAAGGGACCCTGCCTCCAGAGTGGACTCTGCACATATTGCCCGGGAGCTGTGTCCTGTGCTTAGAGATGAGTGGCCCTCGGAAAGGACTGGGCATGGGGGCTCAGGTTTCAGCCACATTTCTGAGGGGCAGTACGGACAATGCTGTCCCGATAGCACTCCTGCAGTAGGGGGTGCTGCCACGCAGTGAGTGGGCCTCTCTGGGGCAGTTAGGCAGAGGATAAAATACAGAACTGGAATAAATTGTAAACCCACCCAATCCAATGACCTCTACTGCCTTCTCGAGAGGGACAGGGAGTTTTGAGGTCCCAACTTTGTGTATAGTTGGGGTTCCTGATCTGTGCTTGCAGCTCAGTGCTTTTTATGTCTCTACATTTGTGGTCTCTGCTCTTTGCATCTTTAGTGTCCCTGTTCTGTATTTATCAGGGATTCCTGGGACCCTGCTCAGTGTCTGTTTGGGATTCCTGGGTCCTGCTCTGTCTTTGTTTGGGATGACTATACTGCTGGACTCCTCCCTTTCACTGTGTCTATAAACCATTGTGTTACAGTGTATTTCAACATGGCAGGTTGTTCGGAGCCGCTGGGCATGAAATCCCGCCTGGTCTCTGACCGGCAGATCACAGCCTCCAGCATTTACAAGACATGGGGCATCGATGGCTTCACATGGTACCCACATTACGCCCGCCTGGATAAGACAGGCAAGACCAATGCCTGGACTGCACTCAACAACGACCAATCTGAGTGGCTGCAGGTGTGTCTCCATCACCCCTTAGTGGCTCTCCCAGCAGGGAGGTAGGGAAGTCTGGTGATGTGAGCATAGGCCCTTGGAGTACATGAGCTCCAATAGCAAAACTCATTCTGATTCACTCTGTGGCCTTGGGCAAGGCACCTGAGTTCTCGGCCTCAGTATCTCCATCTGTAAAATGGGGCTAATAGTCCATTATAGCTACCTGAGCAGCCACGTATTCCTATTGTGAAGGGCTGGATGCAGGATGCTTTCGGGGTTACCAGGTCCCAGGGAGGGGAGCTTGGATACTGGGCAGAATACAGGCAGTGGCTGTGCTCTGTGCATCTGGGATGGCAAAGGAATCTCAACCAGGGATTCATAGACTCTTTGGACTCCCCTCCCCGCAACTTTCCCTCTTCCCATTCTCACCCTCCCTATTTTCTAGGGGTCCCTGTTGCACCCCTAGATCTAATCATTTCTATAAGTGACTGCAAGCTACTTAGAGTGGGCGGCAGAAACCCTTGTCAGCCCCACCACTTATCTCCTGTGGCATCCCCATTCTGCATGGATCAGCCCATGGGAGCTTAGCTCAGCTTCTCTGCCACATGCGTGACCCTCTAGCTCAGAACTGGCTGCCACTTGGCCTCAGTTTCCTGCTCTGTGCTGTTTTTTCCAGCCAGCAGAGTGAACCACAGAGGAAGCTCTCTCATCCCCTTCTAAAGCCAGTGTGGTTACTCCAAAGTCTGCCTACAGTTTGGTTGCTGGTCCAGGGGTGGGCTAGAGGAGGGGCCAGAGACTCCTGCAGTGCAGGAATCTTGTCAGGTTTTCTGTCATTACCCCAGACCCCAGATCCTTTCTCAGGTGATTTCAGAATCCTCTGTGGGTGCAGCTCGGGCAGGGAAAGCGAGATGCCATCCCTCCAAGCCAGAGTGTCTCTAGAGAGCTGAGCAGTCAGTCCTGCCCTTGGGAGCCAGGCAGGGCCCTCCAGAACAAACCTTTCCCCAGCATTTGCCTTTATCTGATCTTCCTTGTAATGCTGTAGCATCCCAGACAGGTCCCTTTACTGGCTCCTCCCTTTGCTGGGGTGTCTCTGGCTCATACTCTGTGTAACCTGGCTGCTGCTCCTTTGGCTCCTGCCTGTCTCCACACCAGCCTTGTTCTCTCCCTCCTTGTTCCCTTCCCACCTGTGAGGAGGCTCAGCACCAGCAATCGCACCCAGGCTGGGGGAAGGCAAAGGAAACTTTGTCTGCCTGAATTGGGGCTGCTCTGGGGCCTGATGCACATTGCATGACTTGCGTGACTGCTCTGCAGCCCAGAATAGCTGGAGCACTAAGAGCCCTAGCCACCGCCTCTCCTAATCCTGAGCTGCCAGCTCCTGCCTCTGGCCATCCCCCGTCACACCATATACCAGGCAGCAGTGTAGGGTTGCCTGTGTTGGCTCTATGCCATCCCTGCACGGGGAATTCCTCAGGGTACTTTTCCACCCCCTCAATGCACTGGGCTGGAGTTGGGGCAGAATCTGCCCATGTTCCCAGTCTGCCAGGTCGGCTATGTGATGCATACAGTGGACTTCCTAGGCACTGATGGATCTTCACTTAGCAAAAATGCACAGAGCTGAAGTGTGTACATTCAGAGCCCAGGACTGGAATAGCAGAGGGGCTGCTGTCAGGCTTGAGGGCCATCAGTGGAGCTGCATGGGTGAGGCTTGCACAGCTCCTGGCTCTCTCAGCTTACTTGTGACCCGACTCGCTTTGGGGGCAAAGCGAGCGGACATCCTTTGAAAAAGCTCCGTGTCTCTGGCAGATTGACCTGCTGACTCAGAAGAAGGTGACCGGTGTCATCACCCAAGGGGCTCGGGATTTTGGGCACATTCAGTATGTGGCGGCCTACAAAGTGGCTTACAGTGATGATGGGACATCCTGGACCGTTTATAAGGACAACAGGACGAACAGCAGCAAGGTGGGTGCCGGGAAGGGGCTTCGGTAACACAGGGGGAAACTACAAATCCCAGCTTTCCAAAGGGGCTGGAATGAGATGGCGCCCAGACAGCATATGGCAGCAGTGATGACAAAGGGTCAGAGGAGTGGTCTCACTAACCAGAGAGCTGCTGGTGATACCACAGTACTTAGGTCATCAGCAAGGAAGGCCAAGGGACAAGAGAAGCTGTACCTGGGGTTTAATGGGGTAGGTGTTGTGGGACCCTTATACTGACCATTCTTGCTGTGTATTGGGGGGAGGGGAGGAAGCAGGTCACTGCTCAGCAGGGCACTTGCACAGCTCCCCATAGGGCTGTGATCCTGTAGTGTGTCCTCTCCCACAATGCCTGCGACCTGACATTGCCCCCTGGCAGGACCTGCTCCTCGTTCTAATGCCTCCTCCCCTCCCTCTGCAGATCTTCCAAGGAAACTATGACAACACCTCTCACAAGAAGAACGTGTTTGACGTGCCCTTCTACGCCCGCTTTGTGCGCATCCTGCCCGTGGCATGGCACAACCGCATCACACTGCGCATGGAGCTGCTGGGCTGTGATGAGTAATCTGCCAGGGAAGGCGGCGTGGAAGGAAAGGACTGGCCTGCCGCCTGCCCCTGCCTCCCACTCCTGGCCTTTCCCCTGCATGCCTGCTGCTGTAACATCCCCCTCTCTGTGTCTCACCCATGCTTCCCTACGACATCTGTGTCTGATTCCTGGTCTGGCAGTGGGGAGGGCTGGAGAGGGGCAGTGAGTGCATGACTGTAGCTGAAGCTGATAGAAATCTCATGGGAGGGCTCTGGGTCCCCCTCGCCTTTGCTTTAGAAAAGCATGTGACAGCTCCGCATTGGTGGGGCTACCGTACTTGCACTAACACGCAAAGGCCCCTGCAGCTCTCTGGGCCCGCAGCTCTGCACTTTAGGGGGCCGTCCCAGATGAGGGGCTCTTGCTCTCTGAGCCCCTCATGTTGGTCTAGGTGTTTCTCATCCAGGCCCTTACGGGGCTCCCTGCAAACAGAGGCCCTAGCAATCTCCATCAGATCCAGAAAACTACGCCCCCTTGTAGCTCTGCTTCCACTGAAGGGCCCTTAGCAATCAAGAGCTCGTCTGTCTCCCATCACCTTCAGTGTTCAGGGGAGTGTTTGAGCGAGATGCCCTGGAGACAGGGCAGGCCCCTCCATTCATGGCCTCTATCTCTCAAGCATAGGCAGATAGCTGGCTTCCCCCTTACATGTGTCGAGGGGAGAGGGAGCTTCCAGTTCTTTAGCTCCTAAAGTGATTCAAAAGGGCCCTCGGGCAGAATCTGTTGCTACTGAGTGCACCAATCACCCCCTCCTTGCAGGTCGCTGCCCAGCAGCGATGTTGCTGTGGGTTCTCTCGGTTCAGCATAGTGTCAAGGGAGTGATGAGAAGGGGTGGGGACATAGATCAAGTCAGAAGTCACAGGGCTCCAGTGCGGGGAGAAGCTGGCAGCTGGGAATCTGTACACACAGGGCCTCGTTTTCAGACAGGCTTTGCACTGCAGAAACTGCCCTGCTCCTGCAGGGCACACATGGGAAGATCTGTCCTGCCAGTGGGGAGCTGGGCAAAAAGGGGGGACGTGTAATTTCTGTTGTAAAATCTGGGGGCGGGGGCTGGGAATGTGGCCAGCAGTGACTGACCCAATGTCCAGCACCTGCCCATAATGCCCCAGGGCGGACACTGGTACACATGCTACTCACAAACACTGCAGGCACAAGGACAGGGCAAGTGCTATCTGCATTCCCACTTTTGGTCCCATGAGCATTGCTTCTGAGCACCCACCTGGCCAGGAATTCATGCAGGACAGCACAGCCAACCTGCCAGTCACCACAAGGCTCTCATCCCCCCACTGCCACCGAGAAGTGAAGCCCCATGCCCCTGTTCAGGTAGCCACTGTTCCTGGGCTCCAGCCATTGTAGTGCATCCCAGTGAAGTCCACAGCCCAAACCCTCCTGTAGGCCAAAAGGATGGCCCCAGCAAACGCAGTTTATCCACGGTGTTTCACGGTACCGAGTCCCATGATGGTGCCCTGCTAAAGGAGAACCTAGAGATTCTCCAGCCACGGTTTCCGAAGTTTTCTCAATTCCATCATCTCAGGACAAGTCAAGGCAGGGGTGGCACACAGAACAAACTGGGCTTGTGGTACGGAGCTTTGAAACCCTCCTCCAACCCTGCTCACATACAGGGAACTCCCTAGCAGACCCATGATACGATTCTTGGCACAGAGGCGACTGGCATGTTGCATGACCCATGAATGAACCAGGGGTGAGGACTCAGGGCGTTCTGTGCTAGTTCTGATCCAAACTTCTGCCGCAGCACTCCAGGGTCCTTGGAGCATCTGGTGTGGGTGTGGGTGTGCGTGTGCGCGTGCGCGTGCTGCTGATTGGCCAAAGCGTCTGGCCACCTCCAATTTAGGCTGCTCAGCTTGCATAGTAACTCCCCTTGCTTTCCCATGAGACAGTCTCAGGATGTTAATTCTGGGAAAGAGGGGACCAGGCTCTGCGGTGTCCATAGCTCTTCCCCCATCATTGGGCAGAGGTTGCCCTCAGTGGGGTTGGTGCCCATCATAGCCTGTCAACATGCAGTTCTGAGTGCCTGCCCCTGGCCTTCTGGTTCACAGGGTTACCAGTTCTCCTGATTTTAGTGCGAGTCTCATGATATTTGGTCTTGTCTCAAAGCCCCAGCTCCTGGGGTCAGGTGATTACAGGAGAATCTCAGCTCTCATTTAAAGAGAAAAACAAAAAGTAGATTCTGGTCCTATTGGTTGCAAAGAAAAGCTTGAAAACATGACCATTAAATGCTCCAAACCCAGAAGGACAATCAGAAGAACTAAACACTGATTCTTTTTTAAATCTCAGGATTTTTAAGCCAATCTTGTATTTTAGGGGGCCTGTCTCATGATACTTGAGTGCTTCAGGATGGTAATACTGGGTCCATGCATGCACGCTACCCGCTACAAGAGTGAGAGTGGGGACAGACAGGCACAGCGACTGCCCCAGAGGGCGTGCCCCTCACTGACCTCACAGCATGGCACGGCTTGGAGCCTGGCTGAGCAGAGGCTCCAGATTTGGGATCAGTCCCCATTGGCAGGGATGTGTGGGTCTCTGGTGTGGATCTGACTTAAAGCGTGATGCAGAGCTGGACCTTCACGTACGTTTGCGAGGGAAATGGATTCTTTGGTGTAAGTGATGGCATGAGCGAGTCTTGGATGGGAAGGCAGCACACCCTGTAAGCGTGTCTGACCATATTAAAACCAGCTGAAACTCATGAGTGTCCACCTGCTTATTTGGGTCTCTGACTCGGGTCTCGCCTGGTGCAGTGCTGAACATGGAACAGGATTCTGCCCTGCTCCTCTTCCTCTCCTGCTGCACCCTGCATCACTCCCTTCAGCACTTCCCAAGCCTGTGTCTCCTTCGAAAGAGCCAAAGGGCAAAAGGTCCTGGAGGATAGGGGATGCCCCATGTGTGTGAGGTCTGGGATTCATGTTCCCACTGCTTGAAACCCACTCCCTGCAACAAAGCCTGCCATGGCCTCAGCTCCCCCCCCCCGTACCCACCCACCCCATGGCACATCTCCTGGGCTCTGCTTACGCAGCCAGAAGCAGCACCACCGATCTCCTGCCGGCAGGGCTGCTGTCTGGAGCTCCGTATAACATGAGTGAGGCCACGAACTTTGTTAGTTCCCTGAGTGCCCCCTTCAATCTATCACCATATAATTACCCAATTCACTCAGCTCAGAGCCCTTGTGCTCCTACAGCATCCTCTGGAGCCTGGGAACTCCTTCTGCTTTCCCAGCTCCCTTTTATCTCCATGAATGTTCTGGGGCCTGGGATTAGAGTCGGACTCACTCCAGCTGCAGCCACCTTGCCCGGAGATGAGCAGCGGTGATGGCTGCTCCTGGGAAGAAAGGTCTGAGGCAAAGCAGCCGCTTAAGAGGGAAATTCCTCTGCTCTGGGGAGGCATCAGGAGCCAGGAAAAGCCATAAACTCACAGAGGCCCAGGAGGGTCTGGTTGTCTCTGCTTGTAGAGCTGGCAGGAGGGTAACAGGACCCAGTAGGACTGGAACTGGGCAGCAAGGGGTCAGGGAGGGGAGTAACTTGGCAAGAGCTGATGGAGCAGCAGGAGCCTAAGTGAAAACTGGGCTAAAAGGCCCCCCCCTTCCTCTCCGAGCTTTCCAGTCACAGTGTGCTGCAAATCCTCCCATGGAGGGGGATAAGAAGGGGCCGATTCTTGGTGGGGGTGGGGTGGGATCATGCCCTGCCCCAAACCTAGTGATGGGAGAATTCTGACTAGTCCAATGCAGGGAAGCACCTGGAACCTTTCACTTTCCTGAACTTCTTCTCCCTGGCTCAGGCTTTAGGGCCACTGACACGGCTTCCATGACTCGGGGCTGTGGGGAAAACTTAGCTTCCCGAGCCTCCTCAGCAACGGTCCAGGAAAGGGGATTTGATTCTGGGCAAAGGTTCAGGCCAGTGTCTCATCTATTCAAGCCCATCCGCCCCACCCTCCCTACACATGACCGGATTTCTAGGGTGCTGCGGGACAAGATATGGGTTTCTCCATATTTGTAACTAATTCCAGGGCTGGCAGAACTTGGGCAGCCAGGACAGGATCACTCATTGACCCAAGAAGGCTTCCTGCCAGCCCCAAAGCATTTTTTCCTTCCCTGAAGATGCTGTAGCCGCCCCACCTCAGCTCAGGACCTACACAGCACTGGGGCTGGGCTAGATGGCTGGGAGATTCCATAGGGACCGGCACTCTCCTGAGTCAGTGCTGACCCCAGTACTCCCCAGTGCATACTAGGGGGTGCCAATCTGCAGGAGATGGGGGGGGGTGTCTCAGCTGGGGTTGCTCCAAATCAGTGCTGACACTCAGCATAGTGCAGAGGGGTGCTCTGGAGAGGTGCCATTTTCCAGCTCAGACATTAAAAGCCTGGCTGCTTTGGGCTGTTAAAGGTTCCGTTGCACATTTGAGGAAGCTGCTTCCCAAGAGGCAGGCTGTTTATAACATGGGTGTGACACACAGGGGAACCGTCTGGAGACTGAACTTTCCTGGCCCTGGTCCCATAACAAGGATCAGGCTCCCAGAGGGATATCCCCGCCAGTAGCTACTGTTATAGCATTAAGCCTTAAGTATTAAGTAATGCATCCGATGAAGTGAGCTGTAGCTCACGAAAGCTTATGCTCTAATAAATTTGTTAGTCTCTAAGGTGCCACAAGTACTCCTTTTCTTTTTGCGAATACAGACTAACACGGCTGCTACTCTGAAACCTAGCATTAAGCCTGGTGTCCTGCTACAGCCCTGTTGGGTAGTTACCTTGGCCCAGATCCACACAGGTATTTAGGCTCCTACCTTCCACTGAGACCAATGTGAGCTTGGAATACCTTTGAGGACCTGTTTCAAAGTAGCAGCTGTATTAGTCTGTATCAAGTGACACCATCATAGGACCTAATCACATTAGCCATGCCATCAGGGCTCATTCACCTTCACATCTACCAATGTGATATATGCCATCATGTGCCAGCAATGCCCCTCTGCCATGTACATTGGCCAAACCAGACAGTCTCTATGCAAAAGAATAAATTGACACAAATCTGACAACAGGAATCATAACATTCAAAAACCGGTAGGAGAACACTTCAACCTCTGTGGCCACTCAGTAAAAGATTTAAGGGTGGCAATTTTGCAACAGAAAAAGCTTCAAAAACAGACTCCAACGAGAAACTGCTGAGCTTGAATTAATATGCAAACTAGATACCATTAACTTGGGCTTGAATAGATACTGGGAGTGGCTGGATCATTACACATATTGACTATTTCCTTAAGTTAAGTATCCTCACACCTTCTTGTCAACTGTCTAAATGGGCCATCTTGATTATCACTACAAAAGTTTTTTTTTCTCCTGATGATAATAGCTCGTCTTAACTAATTAGCCTCTCACAGTTTGTATGGTTTCAGAGTAGCAGTCATGTTAGTCTGTATTCGCAAAAAGAAAAGGAGTACCTGTGGCACCTTAGAGACTAACAAATTTATTTGAGCATAAGCTTTTATGAGCTACAGCTTCACTTCATCAAGTGAGCTGTAGCTCACAAAAGCTTATGCTCAAATAAATTTGTTAGTCTCTAAGGTGCCACAGGTACTCCTTTTCTTTTTTCACAGTATTTATGGTAACTTCCAACATTTATTTTTGTGTGCGTGTTCCATTCTAAGCATCCGATGAAGTAAGCTATAGCTCACAAAAGCTTATGCTCTAATAAATTTGTTAGTCTCCAAGGTGCTATAAGTACTCCTGTTCTTTTTGAGGACCTGGGTTGCCCCACCCCAGTTCTTCACTTCCTCTCCCTGAAAAAAAAAAAAAAAAAGTGGGTGATATAGCTGGTGTCTCCCCAGAAGTGGCTGCAATTCAGAGGCAGGCAGGCAAGCTATCTCTGCCCTCCTGGCCTTCATAGCACTTGGGGATGGAAAGGACTCCAGCAATGGAGAGCTATGTTTAGTAATCAAGCAGCCCATGTGGTAATTTAGCCCTGAACATCCTCATTTGGCTTCAGCTTATCTTTGATTTGGGGAAGCATCTCCGTGTGCTCTTGGTGTGGGTGGGAGTTGCTAAGCTGGCACCAGAAGGCCTTGCTTGGCCACTTGTTGCAGCTGATACTCATCAAACTGTCCCAGCCAGGCAGTGCGGATGCTGTTTGGCACCCCTGGTGCTCTGCAGGTGAAACCTTCCTGGGCAATGCAGATGAGTGGCTAACCCTGTAGGGAAGCAGGAGGATGAGGCCAGGAATCTGGCACCAGCTGCTTTCAGGAACATGATGCAGATCCCTGGGAAGAACAAAGCATGCGAGAGGCATGAAAGCTTTTTCAGAGGGACCCGTTCCTCATCTCTTCGGGTTCCTGCAGCAGGCGGAGTGTCCAAGAGGAAGTCAGGGCACTGTTAGTCACGGAAACCCATCTTCAGTGAATCATAATGTGGAGTAGAGACTATCCCTGCCCCTCCGCCCAGCTGCTGAGCCCTGGCCAACTGACCCTGGTCTGCAGCCCTAGTTCTCCCATGAGCCCCCTACAAAGCACTCCATTTCCAGGGGCAATTGCCTCTCACCCCTCTGACTTGTGGGGAGATGCACTCCTAGCCAAACCAGCTCCCAGCTAAGCAGACCTGAACCAGCAGCAGTGGGGAAGGAAGCTGCATGGGGAGCTCAAGGCTGGGGGAGGATTTCCAGCAGCAGGGAGGTTGTGTGGGGAGCACGGAAGAGGGATCAGGGAGGGCAACAGGTAGCAGGGAAATGGGTTGTATGGTAAGCACAGGGAGAGTTTCTAGCAGAAAGGAGTGTGTGGGGGGGTCCACTCAGGGTTCCTGGTGACCTGGCTTTATCTGAAGCATTCCCATAGGCTAGAGAGCAAGGCTTTTCCTGCCCAGGGGAAAGACCCAGCTGCAGAGGCCCTGGCAGTGATGGCTTCTGACTGTCAGGCAGAGTCTCCTGCCTTTTAACTTGAAATTGGAACAAAGCCTTACCCATCAGTTATTTTGGAAGCAGTTTCTTTTTTCCTTTCCAGGCCCAAGTACAGTCAGCCTGGAGCACCCCGTGCCCTGGAGGTCAGGACTAAGCCCAGCAGTAGGATGGCAGGGAGTGCTGCAAGGCAGGGCAGGGCTTAGTTCCATCTGCACACAGGTGGGAGCCTTTCCCAGGTAGTGTCCGTTCTGCCTGGTTCAGTAGGCACCAGCCTACTCTCACCTTATGCCTGTCCACACCCCAAATAAATACATGGGCTGGACGCCTCAACCCCCTCTGGCAGGGCTATGGGACAGAAGCTGAGGCCACCTTCCTCATTCTCAGCCCCTGCTGCAAGTGTCCCAGGGCAGCCCTTTGATGCGGCCCCTCTTTGATCCCAAGGGCCGCGAGAGGGCTCGGGCTCTCCCTTCACGGGCCAGGCCCCCCTCCCTTGTTTTGGCAGCATCCTTCGGAAGTTGTTCCTGGAAGAGGCCGGAGAGCAGCTCGCAGGGTTCAGGCTGTGGAGGCAGGAAGCTGGTTGCAGGCTCCTCGTGCTGCAGGTCACGCAGCAGAGCTGAGACAGGCCCTCACTGCCTCATGCTTCAGCCCCATCAGTCTGTCAGCTCTGTCAAGGGCCAGGGAGGCTGCTGCTCCAAAAACGTGGGGGCCTGGGGGAGGGATCCTCTCTCCCCCACCAACACAAAGAAATGCCAGGCCAAGATTACAGCCCCCTCTGGGCTCTGCCTTCCCCAGGGTACCCCTTGGAGCCTCACACACAAGCTCATTCACTGCAAAACCTAAGTTTCAACAGGACTCACCAGCAGGGCCTGCCCCAGCCTGCAGCTGAAGCACAAATCAATCAGAATCTGCTACAAGAGACCCCCTCCTCTGATCAGCTAACCCCCACCCCACAGGCCCAGAGAAACAGGAATTCTTAGAGGGCCGTTGTCAGCCTGGGCCCCATGGTATGTTATCCATGCAAACCTTGCAGAGACAAAGCCCCATCCTGCCTAATGCCTCTTATCTGATCAGGAGCCTGCATCACTACACAGGCACTGGTCGGGGTGACCTTGCCTGGCGCTCAGGCACAAGGCTTCTCTGAAGCTGCCGCTGGGCCAGGGGCTCAGCCACTGCAGAGAGCAGCCAGACCCTCTACAGAAGTTCCCACCTTCTTTACAAGGCTTTTGTTTAACCAAAGGTCTAGAGCAGCAAGTGTCTGGACACGTTCCCTTCCTGCAGCTAAGCTCCTCCCCTACCACCCTTTGCTTCCCCCTCAGAGAAACCCGATAACGGCAACCTGGCCCCTTTTCTGCACCTAACCCGGCTCAGCTGCACCTTGTTGTCTCAGCTCAGGGCCATTCCCAGCAGGACCTCACCTGAGGTTTAACTCCCAAGCCTCCACAATGCAGCTGGGCTCAGCCTCCCCCTAGGAGTGCCTCTGGGAGGGGCGTGTCAGAGCTGGGCACTGACTGCCGTGGGCTCTGCGTGTCTTGGACTCCTCCAGGTGGCCCAGCCGGCTGGTACAAAGGGGAGGATGGCCCAGAGGGGAAAGCCCCAGCATCCTTCTCTCTGTGCAGCACAGAAGGGTGCATATCCTGCCCCCCGCACCCTACACTCAGGTCCTGCCCCTCTTTTCATTGATGCTGCTCATCCCATTCAGGGAAGGAGTCACAGGCATGGGGCAGCCAAGTCAGTAGGGGAAGGAGCTGCCGCCAAAAACAGACTCATGAAAAGTTGCCTCCTCCCCTCAGCCTGGCGGGTTTCCTGTTCGGCACAGGCTGGCCGAGCTCGGTGGCTGGCACCGCACGTGGCCTCCCTTGGCCAAGCATCCAGGAAAGGAGCGAGAACTCGTCTCCCCTTAGCACATTCCAGGGCCTCGGTGGAGCCAGGGCTGCCGGCGCACAGGGCACTGTGCAGCTTTTTCCTCCCCACTGAAACAATGGAGCAGGGGACTCAGCTTCTGGCCAAGGAGCATCGTGCCCTGATTGAAGGGTTGCCAGGGACGGTGCTTCCTAGAGACACTGAGACAGGGGAGAGACAAAGGCACAAGAAAACAACTCATGGAAACAAAAGGTGGCCAAGGAAACTGCCACAGGCGGGGCGGAGAGCTTGAGGCGATGGGCAGGGACCATCCAGATGGCAGCTTCTGCTCTGCCTGGCGCTGCGGGGAGGGCTGTGGACCCATTCTCACTGGCTCCATAAAACTTCACCCCCAGACCTAGTTGAGGGAGGGAGGAAGCAGCTTCCTGGGCTGCTTGAATCAAGATGGAGCGCAGTCTATAGGGACCAGCGCAGCATGAAAGAGGAGGGCTAGTCCTGAGCTGCACTGGGCCACCTACACCATTTCAGGAGAAGATGTCAGACTTCAGCACCCCTTGCAGGGTGGGTCCTCAGGAACCTCAGCAACCTCCTGCTGGGTGCCAGGGAAGATCTAATCAGGCCCTCATTGTCGGCTTTCTAGCAAATTGTTTGGCAGATAAAACCAAGCAGATTGTTGGAGGATTAACAAGCAGCGACCAGGCATCTCTCCAGAGCCCTTCACACACTAACAAGGAATGGATTCTGTGACATAGAAATGAGGGTTTCCCCAAATCCATGCAGGCACCAGCAATGCTAAAAGGCTGCCAGGGAGATGCAGCCAGGGCAGGACGAAGCAGCAGCCATCCTGCTCCCTGTGAGCACTCAGCATCTGTATCAAACATGGGTTCCAGGCACCTAATCCAGCCAAGCTCGGTGCTCAGGCTAAGTCTGCTCTGAAGCTGTGGCAGGGCCCTGTATTACAGCACTAATGTTAGAGGCATTAGGTCTGACAGCCCGGTTCTTCCCAAAGCCTTCTGGGACCCTTAACTTCCACCAGGGCCTCAGAGCATATGGGTAGAAGTGACTCCGGTCTAACATCTCCCTAGAAAGGCAGCCCCTGTTTTACTGCTCTGGACTACTTAGGTTAAGCCTGCCTCTGGCTGTTGAAATTGAACCCTGAAGCCTAGAAGTTGGAGCAAGCACTGCCCAGCCACCCATACAGACATTGCTACTAGCCTTATGCACCCCACCTTCTTAGGCCGTCTCCTCCTCACTTACAAACACTGTCCTTCCCCCTTCCCTGTGGTCTTTCCTTCTTCCCCGTAGTTAGATGCCATTTCACCAAAGTCAGCACAGCTAGATAGCAGCTCCAATCTCCATTTCCCACTGAGATCCGGTATCCAGCTTGCCATGGGAATGTTTTCTCTATTTCTGCCTTGTCAAGTCATCTTCCTCACACCACGCTGGAGGGACCAGGAACCGGTATGCACGCGAAACGCATGGGCATGTGTGGAGTGTCTGCCTGACCGGCCGTGCACCCACCCGCTCATTTACAGTGTTCCAGCAGAAAACATAAACTCATCAATAAATCAGATAAATTCTGCCACTGTGCGAATAACCCCAGCAGCTCGTGGTGGAGCAGCAAGGTCCCCCTGCCGTGCACTGCAGCTTGTTCCACCTTGAGCTGGTCTAAGCAGACAGTGGGAGAACAGGTTTCGGCAGCAAAGGGACTTGCTGTTTCATTCAGCCGTGTGCGCAAGCAGGGGAGGTTATCCCTTACTCGTGACAAACCAACCTGGAGCACTCTGCGTCCCATCATGGACTGTCCCTCTCATGCCTTTCCTAGCAGGCCCAGATCCCCATGTCTCTTGAGCCATTGGAAAGGAGTAGCTGGGCTGAGAGGCCACAGCACCTATTTAGTGCTGCCTATCAGAGACAGGAGCAGTTGGCTCATGACTAGGCTAGGGAGGGGGCTGGCCCATAAAAAAACTTCCAGGCATTAGGGAGCAGCTGGCTTAGTGCCTCTCAGAGATTATGTCAGCATCACAGAAATCAAAGGAGAGGGTCCAACTTTCAGGGAAATGGGATCACACTGAACAGGACATAGACAGGCCTTGGCTGGTACCACAGTGAAGCACAGGCTGTACTTCTCAATCCCAGAGCCAGGCAGCGTCTGTGTGCTCACTGAGGGTTGTGTATTCAGTTCTAGCTCCTAAGGCCCTTGATTCTTTTGCACATAAGGAACCACCCCATCCAGTTCTGAGTTCCAGTTCACCCCAGGAAAGGCTGCCCCCAGCTCCGAGGCCTGATCTGCCACAGGAAAGTCTGCCTGGCTGGGAAGAGCTGGCGGTTTATTTTTGAAAGAGTTGTTTTCTTTCCGGTTTGAATGAATCCAGGTTGGAGGGCTGAGCTGGATCCGGGCCCCAGCGCCTCTGCTCAGGGGCAGCTCATTCATTTCCTCATCATAAAATAACAAACCTGAGACGTGTGGCTGCAGAGCCCCGGCCCAGAGAGGGTCAAGGGTCAGAGGGGTCACTGCGCACACAGCTCTCTAATTCCTCTTCTCATTCACACCCTGCAGATCTGTCAGCAGCACAGAGCTATAAACAGGCCTGTGGAATCCCTGGCCTCGAGGAGTCTGAGTGGGGAAACAGTCCATTCATTCTCTGTCCCCGCAGGGCTGGAGCCCGAGGACTTTCACCACTGATGCTAACGTTTGCATGCACATGTGCATGCCTGTGTATGTGCACGCGTGCATGGGTATGCATTCATTTGAGCACACGTGTATGTGGATGCTGACCTGTAAACCAGGAGAATGGCAGCAATCTAATACCCAAAAGGGCCAAACTGGTGCCATCAGCCGAGTGCCATCAGCCGTGTGCCATCCCCGCTCTGCCAATGCATTGCACTGAGAAGAACAACCAACCCCATCCTCTCTGTCAGACCTTCTCTGGTGCCCTTAGCCCACGCAACCCTTTCCCAGGCCACCAAGTATGGGCAGCGACCTAGTGACTAGGCCAGGGCCCTATGTGAAACCCAAGAACGGGCTTGTGTGGGCTGTTTATTTATCGATGTTAATGACCACATGGTGCCCATCATCACACTGCCCAGGCACCTTGCAGCTCATTGAGATCCAGCAAAGAAATATTTATTTGTGCCGTCCCAGCCTTCTCCTCCTGACCCCCAGCAAAGGCCATAGCTCTGATCAAAGCATTCTCTGCTAGGGAGAGCAGAGTGCACACTTGGGGAGCTCCCTGGCCCTGCGGCTGCTCTGGTCCCTGCCAAGTTCTCCTCTCATGGCCCCTAGTTTCTTCTTTGGCTCCATGGCTCGTCCTCTGCCCACGAAGCTAAACCCCAAAAACCTTCATCTGAGCTGGGCACGTGCCTTGAATAGCAGGCTTCAGAGTCCCCATCCAGACTGTGATCTCAGGAGATCCTCAAGGGGGAGGCTGCAAACAGGCCCGGCTAACCCATGCCTGGCAGTGCCAGGCTCTGCGATGGTTTCCTCAGCATGGTGCCTTCTCTTAGTGCATGGGCCATTCCCTTCTGGAGCCTCACCCATAGGCAGGAATGGGACTGCTGCACACTTGACTTCACGACAGGCTATATACGCTATGGCTGAAGGTTAGAAGACAGTACAGGTCAGACTGACGGGAGGTGATGCACCCCACCAAATACCTGCTTGGGACAGGGCATCGTGGCAGGGCTTGGATCCCCGTTCAGCCTTTTAGCCCCCTTCTGATGCGGGGCAGGTTGTCACAGATATGGCCATCTTTCTTTGGCCAATGGCTTCCATCTGATGTCTTCTGGGGGCCACTCTAGAGAGACGAGATCCTCACCTGGGCCAGCTCCCTCTCCATGCCCCAGTGCAGGGGCAGCAGTGTGCAGAAGGGCTCCGTGGGGCACCGGTCAGAGTCTGAGATCCACTGGCCTAGGACGATGCTGAGATGTTAATGGAAATTCTTTGACTGCTTGCGGAAGCACTATCCTAACTCCCCTTCATATTCTGGACAATGAACTGGAAACTCAGTGTCCTTCATCCTCCATCCCTCCTCTGCCCCCACTCTCTGCTCTCTGAGGCACGGATGGGAAATGGAGTGTGTTTCCCTTTAAGAGGCTGGCTCCGGAGCAGTGAGGATTGTCCTGCTGCTGTTTCCTTTTAGCCCATGCAAGAGCCCTAAACACATTTCACTTCAGCCCTCCAGCTTGACTCAGGCGGGGAAACCCAGGAGCTCCTCAACTTTTCCAAGGACACTGACCGGCTCCCACGTGTAAGTAGGGGATGACTGAAGACCCCAGAGTTTTTCTGCACAGGGGATGGGGTGGGAGAGCAGGAATCCTGCTTTCTGTGCCCCTTTACAGTGGGACTGAATGTGGATCCGCTGGTGGGGACATTGGAAAGAATAGGGGGCTGCCCAGGAAGTTAGTGGGGGGCTGCAGGGACACTGTTAAATGCATGGAATCTGCCTGCTAACCAAGCCCAGAGTTGGGAGACCCCTTGGGAGTGAGACTGTCGCTGGAGGTTCTGCTGGGACAGGACAGAGAGCACAGGCGTGATCGCCTGGGGCTTAAAACCAACCGATGATCTGTCTCAATGGGTGACTCTTGGGGTAAGGGAATCCCTGGATATAGGGCGAGGGGCTAGCGAATGCTTTGCTGTGCCGGCGGTGAGGCTCTGATAGTACCAGCCCTTGGCACTCGGCACGGGGTCCTTCGGGGCAACTGGATCCCAGGTGCATTACAGAGCAAACGAATGGCTACAAATGGAAAGACAAATAGCTGGGGGCAAGAGGAAGGAAGCGGCAGAGGCAGAAGGGGGGTGAGGGCTGGTGTGGGTCGAGATGAAACACAAGAGCCAGATAAAGGGACCCCAAGCTTCAAATGCAGAATCCCGGGAGGCTCAGCTCGGCACGTGGGTTCGCATGTACCTGGACGTTCCATGCTGGAAGGATGGTCCTGGTGGATCTCTGGTTGACCTGGTTTCAGAGGCATGTAAATGACAATAGGAGCTAGTGGACTATAGAGCAGTGGGGCTCTGCCTGTGGCCCGCTCCATCCTTTGACGATCTCAGGCCAGTATCTCCCTCCAGATAGGGAAACTGAGGCAGAGTGGGGGACGTGTCACCCAGGAAGACAGTGTCAGAGGTGCAAATAGAACCCAGGAGTCCTCACTCACTGTCCTGAACTTTGGCCACAAGCTGACTCACTCCCAGAAATGCAGCTGGGTGTGCGGCTCCTACACTAGGACGAGAACCCCCGTACCCTGGGGCACCGGTCCAGGCAGTTTCCTGGGCTGATGCAGCGGGGAGCTGACTGTGTGGCTCTGGCATGCATCACTCTGAAGGGAAAGGGCCGCATGCCTTCGGGCTGCCCCGTCTCTGCACACCCCCTGCTCTCACATCCCCCAGACGGATGGATGGTGGCGGTTTCAAAGGAGCTTGTAAACCCTGTCTAAACAGGGGGCACCAATGTCAAATTCCTTCCAGGGACCAACTCCAGTAGCAGACTGGAGAGCTGATGAGTACAGGGCGCCCTCTGCAGGCTCTAAGGGAGCTTGCAGCCAGCCAAATATTTCTGGAAGATATGCTCCAGTTCAAACCAGGAATTATTTGGGGGAACTGCTATGGCCTATGGTATGCAGGCAGGCAGACTACATGATTACAAAAAGAAAAGGAGTACTCACGAGCTGTAGCTCACGAAAGCTTATGCTCTAATAAATTTGTTAGTCTCTAAGGTGCCACAAGTACTCCTTTTCTTTTTGCGAATACAGACTAACACGGCTGCTACTCTGAAACCTACATGATTACAGTGATCCCTGCTGGCCTGAGAATCTATAAATCTCTGGGAACTGCACCTAATCAGTCTTGAGCTGGCTCCACTTGATTTGGTTCTCTATGGCCTATGGGCTACTAGGATGATCCGAGGAATGGAAAACTTGTCTTATGAAAGGAGACTCAGAGAGCGTGGCTTGTTTAGCCTAACTAAAAGAAGGTTGAGGGGAGATATGATTGCTCTCTATAAATATAGCAGAGGGATAAATACCGGAGAGGGAGAGGAATTATTTAAGCTCAGCACCAATGTGGACACAAGAACAAATGGGTATAAACTGGCCACCAGGAAGTTTAGACTTGAAATTAGACGAAGGTTTCTAACCATCAGAGGAGTGAAGTTTTGGAATAGCCTTCCAAGGGAAGCAGTGGGGGCAAAAGATCTATCTGGCTTTAAGATTCTACTCGATAAGGTTATGGAGGAGATGGTATGATGGGATAACGTGAATTAATTGATCTTTACATATTCATGGTAAATAGGCCTAATGGCCTCTGATGGGATATTAGATGGGTGGGATCTGAGTTACCCAGGAAAGAATTTTCTGTAGTATCTGGTTGGTGAATCTTGCCCATATGCTCAGGGTTTGGCTGATTGCCATATTTGGGGTTGAGAAGGAATTTTCCTCCAGGACAGATTGGAAGAGGCCCTGGAGGTTTTTCGCCTTCCTCTGTAGCATGGGGCACGGGTCACTTGAGGGAGGATTCTCTGCTCCTTGAAGTCTTTAAACCATGATTTGAGGACTTCAATAGCTCAGACATAGGTGAGGTTTTTCGTAGGAGTGGGTGGGTGAGATTCTATGGCCTGTGTTATACAGGAGGTCGGACTAGATGATCAGAATGGTCCCTTCTGACCTTAATATCTATGAATCTATGAAGCCTTAAAAGTGTCTGCTCATAATGCCGGAGGGTCTGAGGAGCTTCCCCTAAAGAGATCTGGAATTTGCAAAACAATTGTTCTCTTCCCTTGTTCAGCTCTAACGTCTCCCACTTGCCATATGTTAAAGAACCACCTGCTGAACGCGACAAACCTGGTCAGTTCTTGTCCTAGTGATAACATGGCTTAGTCCTAGATGTCAGAGCGGGAGATTCCCCTGCCAAGCATAGCCCCGGGGCAGGTTTGCTCCTGAGAGGGTGCTCTGCAGGGCTCAGTCCAGCAGCGTTAAAGGACTGAGGGAGCGAAGGAAGCTCCCAGGAGAGTTGGGTGAGGAATGGGTTTTGGGGGGTCCCTGGCAATTCCAAAAACGAGAATGAAAACAATGGTTCCGGGGCAGCCGAAATGGGAGGTCCAGTTCCTACCATATTCACGGGGCTGTGACTGGTTTTAAATGACATGGAAGGAAGTTTTAAAACAAAAAGTCATTTTGATCTGAAAAATCCAAATGTTTCCGCTTTTTCAGAACTTTCCCATGTTTCTAACACAAATTTGCAAAATGTTTCAGTGTCGCTGAATCTGCTGTTTTCGATGGAAAATAGTTCCAGCCAAAAAGTTTTGCCCAGCACTAACTTCAGGTTCTTCCCTCAGATTTTCAACTAGGGGGTCTCACACCCTAGGGCTCTCTGGATTCCTCTATTCCCCTCACAAGTTCCCTATTTGCCACCCTCTCATCCCCTTCTATTTCAGCGACCCTCCTCACCCCCTCCTTCATGCTAGGAATGCTGTGTGCCCCTTTTCACCATACCAACATCCTCCATTCTCCCCACTATGTCAGGGCTCTGTGTGCCCCCTCATTATTGTCTGTATTACTATAGCATTTAGGATTCCCCATCATGGACCCATTGTGCAAGGTGCTGTACAAACACAGACCAAAAAGAAAACAGTCCCTGCCCCTTCCCTCCCCACCCCTTTCCTCCTACATGCCAGGGATTCCGTGTGCTCCCTATCCTCCTTTCCCCCATGCCAGGGGTCTCCATTCTCCCCCCATGTCCAGTCCCCCAGACCACTGTCTCCCATTTCCCCCTCTCCCATATGCCATGGGCCCTGGGTGTCCTCTCATTCCTCATTTCACCACCATGGCAGAGGCTCTGTGTGCCCACCCATTCCCCACTCTGCCACATGCCGTAGGGTCTTTGTGCTCCCCATCCTGGGGTCCCCCATTCTCCCCCACAAGCCCTGGGCTCCATATGCAGCACTCAGAAGTTATCACATTACACACAGAGAAATGCCACCAGGAGTAGTGCTGTTGGGGAGCCCCTGCAGCAGGCATAAGGTTGCCAGGCATCCAGTTTTTGACCAGAATGCCCAATCGAAAAGGGACCTTGGTGGCTCTGGTCAGCACCGTCGACTGAGCCGTTAAAAGTCTGGTTGGTGGTGCTGAGGGGCTAAGGCAGACTAGTCCCTACCTGTCCTGGCTCCAAGCTGTGCCCTGGAAGTGGCCAGTAGATGCAGCTCCTAGGCGAGGGGCCAGGAGGCTTCACGCACTGCCCCTGTCCCGAGCACTGGCTCCGCACTCCCATTGGCTGGGAACCGGGGTCAATGGGGGCTGTACCTGTGGGTGAGAGCAGCATGCAGAGCCTTCTGGACCCCCCCACCTAGGAGTCAAACCTGCTGGCTGCTTCCGGGGTGTAGCACAGAGCCAGGACAGGTAGGGACTAGTCTGCTGTAACCCTGCAGTGCTGCTGACCGGGAAGCGCCCGTGGTAAGCCTGCGCCCCAACCCACACCCTGAACCCCTCATCCCTAGCCCCCCCAGAACCTGCACCCCCAGCCAGAGCCCTCACCCCCAGCCGGAACCCAGAGCTCCCTCCTGCACTCTGAACCCCTCATTTATGGCCCCACCCAGAGCCCACACCCTCAGTTAGAGCCCTCACCCTCACTCCAACCCCCTGCCCCAGCCCAGTGAAAATGAATGAGGGTGGGGAAGAGTGATCTATTGAGAGAATGGGAATGTAGTGAGTGGCGGTGTGGCCTCAGGAAGAGGCAGGGCTAAGGTGTTTGGTTTTGTGTGAGTAGAAAGTTGACAACCCTAAGCAGGCACTGTGGGGGATGGCAGGAGGAGCTCAGGCTGTGAAATAGGCCCCTGCTATACTCGGCCTAGCCTCTCCCAGCAGGATATACTTTAAACGGTAGAGGAGTATTTTCAAACAGTGCATTTGCAGGCAGTTGCCTGTACGATGTGTGTGCACTAGCTCAGTGTGTGCAAATGACAAAACATACGAGCCCCAAGCCCAGCGGTGAGTGCAAACTCACTTTTGCACATGTAAATTCTATCCCGTGAGTGTGCACAGGCGAGCACTGCACACAGAGCGACTCGCTTGTGCAAAGCCGCAGGCGGGCTAGCAGCTGCTGGGCCAATGGGGAGACACCTCCTGTGCATTGACACAGCCTCCTCATTCTCTTGGACAGGCAGGTGTTCCTCCGCCCGCCAGGAGCGATGCTGCTGCTATCCCTGGTTGTGATGCTGCTGCAGCTTGGCCGAGGCTGTTGTGGGCTCCCCTTCTACAACGGCTTCTACTACGACCACGTCATGAACGACAAGGGCAACGGCAATGGCAACGGCAACGGCGAAGGTGCGTGTGGTGGGGAGGGCAGGGCCGACCTGGGGAGGGGCTGGCCCTTAGTACCAGCCGCTAGGAGTGCATGGTCCAGAGAAGCTACGGCTCATGTTTATGGGTGGGGAATCCTGGTGCAGGCCGGGCAGGCATCGCTCACCCACTGCCCTTCCCCGTTCCTGAGGCAGTAGGCACATGGACTGCGAAAGATCGGAGTGTTGCCAGTAGGTGTAGATTGGGGTGGGAGCTGTTGAGGAGGCCAGGGCAGTTGAGGGACGCAGGATGTGGGTATGAGTCGAGGGTCTTTGCCTCCTAACTTTGGGTGGGTAATTCAGAGGGAGAGGATGACAGTTGCCAGGCTCACACCAGGCATGTTGGGGCTGTTTCACCCCACAGCCAGCTGATAACATTCCCCTCCCATAAAGCTCCCCTCCTCCGGGTAGAATGTAGGGGAGTTTTCCCCCGTCACCTTACCTGCAAATCTCCCCTTGCCCTCCTCTGCCCTGCCAGGATGCCAGGACTGCCTCCCCTTGGCTCTCACTCCAGTTGGAAGATCCCTGGGGGAGTAGAATGGAACTGATTTGAACCTGGTCTGATGTGGTCCTCTTCCCCGTTCCTCCGACTCATTTCCCCCCCCCCCCCCCCCAGTCCCCTCCTCTTGTGTAGTCACAGAGTTAGAGATAGAAGATGTGGAGCAGCTGAGGAGCAGCTGAGGAGCTGCCATCTGGTCGGGTCCACCCTCTTGCCCATCGCACTGGGGCTGGATTGGGCCTTGCAGCTTATTCCCTGGAGATTCGTCTCCTCCAGTTGCAAGCGGCGCCAGCGACTCGCCCCCCTTCCCTTCTGAGATGATGGCTCAGCCTAACGGGCATTTGCTGTACGAAAGGGCTTCTTGAGATGCAGGCCAAATATCCCATCTGAGGTTCCAGATCTACCCCCTTGTTCCACCCTGAACAACCCTTCTCCTTCCCAGGGGACCCTCAGGTTCGCACACTTGTGCAGCTGGTGGGTACTGGGCTCAAATAGGTGCTGCCCCACAGGGAAGTTGCCCTCTGCTGGGCACAGGGTTCCCTCCAACCCCAGCAGCATCTGATGCCACCTGCCTCCCTTTCTCTCCACCCCCCTCCTACATTCATGAAGGAGCGGTGGGAGGGGGCACGGGATGCCACAGGAGAAAGTGATGATGAATGGCGGGGTGGGGAGGGTGAGCGAGTGGAGGAGGAGGAGGGGGTAGATAGTGTGAGGGAAGGGGCAGAGTACAAGGCGGGTGGGAACAATAGTGCAGGAGGTGGGGCTCACAGGGCCAGATTGGTATCAATCAATGGTGTGGTGAGTTGCAGGAGTTACTGTGCTCAGAGCAGGGCAGATTGCTCCCTCCCGCCTTCCCTGTCACAGACCCTCCCGTCCCTATACACGCCTAGCTCTTCCCAGGTGCCCTGTGGCTGCTGGAGGGTGCTTGGCTGCCCTGCTGGACAGTAACTGCCTTAGAACCCCTTAGTGGGGATGCCTGTGGGGTAGGCTGCCCCTTCCCTTGTAGCATACGTGGGGAATCCACTCCCCTGTGGGCTGCAGAAGCGCCCTGAGCTGGAGGGACGGGGTCCCCTGGCAGGTGCTCATTCCCCCTTTGGCCCCTCTCCCCCACCAGTTCACTTCAATGGCGTGAAGCTGGTGGTGGAGACCCCAGAAGACGCAATCTTCACCTACCGCGGGGCCAACATCACGCTGCCCTGCCGCTACCACTACGAGCCCACGCTGGAGACGCCGCGCAAGATCCGCATCAAGTGGTCCAAGCTGCGGGAGGACAACACCAAAGAGCGGGACGTGCTGGTGGCCATTGGGCTGAAGCACCGTAGCTTCGGCGAGTTCCGGGGCCGTGTGCACCTGCGCCAGCAGGGCAAGCAGGAGGCGTCCCTGGTGATCAGCGACCTGCGCCTGCAGGACTACGGCAAGTACCGCTGTGAGGTGATCGACGGGCTGGAGGACGAGAGTGGCATTGTGGAGCTGGAGCTGCGAGGTGAGCGGGCTGGCGTCCGGTGCCATGGTGGGTAGGGGAGAGGGAGCAGGGGAACAGATGGGGCAACTCCCCCTCACACAGAGATTTCCCCGGGGTTACTGGGGACAGTAACTGGCACCCAAGAAGCTTGCACTACAGGTGTATTACGAAGTGCACCTGTAACCTACAGCCACTCAGTATGGCTCCCCCTAGTGGAAGCTGGGTGTAGGAGTTTGCTGCGGGCTTTGCGCGGGCAGAGCTGGGTGTTTTACCCCAAGCAGAAGAGGCAGCTGTTTGAAGATCCAAAGGCTCCGTGGTCAAGTCCTGCTGACGGTGACCTCCAACTCCGGGGGCGCGGCGTGACATCCAGTTGTACTGCTGCAGGACTGGGGGCCTGTCACTAAGGCATACCCTAGTGTTTTTTATAAGGTGGTAGCTCTCACAGGTGGGAGGAGGGGGCATCAGACCACAGAACGCGCATATGTCTCTCCCTTCCCCCCGGCCTAATTTCTCACTGCTGGATCTGTGCAGCGCAGGGCACACTGCACAGGGAATTGGTGCTGGAGAAAGAGATTAAGAAGGGTGTGAAACAACCCACCTGGGGCTCTGTGATCCAGACGGAAAGTCACCCCCTAGGATGTTCTCCTTCTCCATAGGCTCAGACCCCAGCTCCGCATCACGGTCCCAGACTCACACCCACCCAGAACGGTGGGAAATGTCCCATTTCCTGCCACCTTGTTGTGTCCCTGACTCAGTGCCACCCACTCACTCTGCAGCAGAGGGACTTGTACCAAGCTGCCTTCCAGCCCTTTGGAGGATGGAGGCTTTGAGTGAGGGGCAAGTTTGCTGGCTACTGGCACCAGCCTTCAAAGCTCTCCCAAATAACTCTGAGCACACAGAGATCATGCCTCACTCTGGCCACCAGGTGTCACCATTGACATGTGTCATTGTCCCTTTGGGTTTCAGAGTAGCAGCCGTGTTAGTCTGTATTCGCAAAAAGAAAAGGAGTACTTGTGGCACCTTAGAAACTAACAAATTTATTAGAGCATAAGCTTTCGTGAGCTACAGCTTGGTACAAGTCCCTCTGCTGCAGAGTGAGTGGGTGGCACTGAGTCAGGGACACAACAAGGTGGCAGGAAATGGGACATTTCCCACCGTTCTGGGTGGATGCGAGTCTGGGACCGCGATGCGGAGCTGGGGTCTGAGCCTATGGAGAAGGAGAACATGCATCCGATGAAGTGAGCTGTAGCTCACGAAAGCTTATGCTCTAATAAATTTGTTAGTCTCTAAGGTGCCACAAGTACTCCTTTTCTTTTTGTCTCTTTGGGCTGATGCTGTCTGTCCCTTTGGTCTTCGGACTGGCCGCTTGATTCCAATAAGACAGGGGCTGCGCTGAACTCAGATGAGATCCTGGGCCTGAAGTTTGAGGCAGTCAGGGGCCTTTCTTTCCTGGACGATCCCATGAGTGAAACCCCAGGAGAGAGGCTGTTCTCACAAAGGGCTTTGGAGACGCTTCTGGGACGTCTCTGAACCCAAGCACGGTTTGGGGTTCATCTGTGCCTAAGTCTTGATCCAGTGAGTTTGGAGCCATGAGCTTGGGAGGGGGCAGAGTGCTGCTGTAACACCCTCTGCTGGCTGGGAGCCCCATACTGGATGTGTTGGCGGGGATCTGTACTGTCCACCCCAGGGGTGTGTGTCAGGTTAAGGGCATAGCAGAGAGGGCTACCCTTCACAGTGGCTCTGTGACCCAGCCACTCCCTCTCTCTTTCCCTCCAGGGGTGGTTTTCCCATACCAGCCTCACCACGGTCGCTATCGACTCAACTTCCATGAAGCCAAGAAAGCCTGCGAGGAGCAGGACGCCGTGATTGCGTCCTTCGAGCAGCTCTTCAAGTCCTGGGAGGAGGGGCTGGACTGGTGCAATGCCGGATGGCTGCTGGATGGGACAGTGCAGTACCCCATTTCCGTGCCCCGGGAGCCCTGTGGTGGCAAGCTGGCCCCCGGCATTCGGAGCTATGGCGAGCGCCACAAGAACCTGCACTACTTTGACGTTTTCTGCTTCTCCTCTGCTCTGAAAGGTGAGTGTGGCATCAGCAGGGCTCATAGTTAGGTGGGAGACCTACTTGATGCTGCAGAGAGGGGGGTGACCAGTCGAGGGGTGGTCTTTTCTCAGGGCACAGTGTGGTGGCAGGAGGTGCTGCCTGTTGGAAGGGACACTTCTTCACTGAAATGTAAAACTGAGGGCCTGCAAAGACCCAGTAGAACTTCTCTAAGAGTCGGGGTGTTTGATCCAGCCAAATTCTAACCTGGGTAATTCCAGCCACCTCCCTAAATTCTCAGAGCACCTTCAGTTAGATCTGGGATTCTCCTCCATTGCCCAGACTGAAATGGTAGGTAGCATTGCTGCATGCTGGTAAACTGCATCCGTGCCCCACGCTAGAGGTCGCTGGGTCAAGCAATTGCTCCATTTCAGTTACAAATCGGTTTGGGATGCAAGGCAAGAGAGACTGGCAAAGCTGCGTCATTCAAATGGATAACATGGCACCAGTCTGTGCCAGCATCAGGGGAACCACCGGTTCTGTAATACAGGGCCTGACTCTTCCTTCTGCAGACACAAAGGGGCCACAAACCCAGGAGAACCAGCCCTGTGAGAACTCCCCAGGCTTTGGGGCATGCCTGGCAAAGCTGGTATGACCAGCTGTTGATGTGTGGTGAAGTGTTTAGATCAGGGATGGGCAAACTTTTTGGCCCGAGGCCACATCTGGGTATGGAAATTGTATGGGGGGGGTCCATGAATTCTCATGAAACTGGGGGTTGGAGTGTGGGAAGGGGTGAGGGCTCTGGCGGGGGTGCGGGCTCTGGGGTGGGGCCAGAAATGAGGAGTTCAGGGTGCAGGAGGGGGCTCTGGTATGGGGCCAGGGTGCAGGTGTGTGTGTGAGGGCTCCAGGTGGGGGTGCGGGATCTGGGGTGGAAATGAGGGGTTGGGGGTGCGGGAGGGTGCTCCAGGCTGGGATTGAGGGGTTCAGAGGGCGGAAGGGGAATCAAGGCTGGGGCAGGGGATCGTGGCACAGGAGGGGATCAGGGGTGCAGGCTCCGGCAGCTCTTACCTCAAGCAGCTCCCAGAAGCCGCGGCATGTCTCTCCTCCGTCTCCTATGCGGAGGCATGGCCAGGCAGCTTTATGCGCTACCCTGTCTGCAGATGCCACCCCTGTAGCTCCCATTGGCTGTGGTTCCCAGCCAATGGGAGCTGCGGGGGTGGTGTTTGGGGCGGGGGCAGCGTGCAGAAGCCCCTGGCTGCCCCTACGCATAGGAGCCGGAGCGGGGACATGCCGCTGCTTCCGGGAGCTGTGCGGAGCCACGTCAAGTGCAGAGCAAGCCCCCCAACCCCACTCCCTGTCTGGAGCACGGAGCAGGGCAAGCCTCGGACTTTGCTCCCTGGCAGAAACTCAAGGGCTGGATTAAAACGTCTGAAGGGCTGGATGCGGCACCCGGGTTGTAGTTTGCCCACCCCTGGTTTAGATGGTATAAAATCCCTTTGACCTCTTCCCCATTCCTGTGTCAGGGAGAGCACAGCCTGTTGTTTCTGAACTCCCTAACTTATGTGAACCCCCATTCCTAGCACCTCCTGTGGGCGAGGGGTTTTCCTGTAGGGCCGGCCATGCTCAGTGTTCCTCCACCTCCCAGTGACTACCCCCTCTGCCTCTCCCCTCCAGGGAAAGTTTACTACTTGGCTCACCCGGAGAAGCTGACGTTGGAAGAGGCCAAGCAGGCCTGCCAGGATGACGGGGCTGAACTTGCCAAGGTGGGGCAGCTCTATGCGGCGTGGAAGTTCTTCAGCCTGGATCGCTGTGATGCTGGCTGGCTGGCAGATGGCAGCATCCGCTACCCCATTGCCTTCCCTCGGCCCAACTGTGGCCCACCGGAGCCGGGGGTCAGGAGTTTCGGCTTTCCCGACAAGGGCAAGTTTGGGGTTTATTGCTACAAGCTGAACTAAAGAACAGCGAGGGGCTCCTTCTTTGCCAGTGGACACTTCCCTGCCTGGTGCTGCCTGGATTTAAAGGGTCAAGTTTCCAGGGTGTCGGGGTATTTTTTAATTTCAATTGTTATTTTTTATTTTACATTTTTTTCATTAAAGGGAAACTTCTCTGGGTTGCTGGGCCCTGGCGTCTTGCTAATCAGCAGAGTGCCACCTCTGCATCTCTCTCTTGGCTAGGAATGGGGCTCCTTCTACCCAGCCAGTGGAGAGAGACTGAGATGGTCTCTTGGGTTGGGGAGTTTGGTGTCTGGTACCAGGTGGCTCCATCCCTTGGTCACAGGGTCATCTAGATAAGAAGTGACAGGTTCACGCATGTCCACTTGGGCTAGACAATCATTTCCTAGCAGGGACGCATCCAGGCATTGGAGAAGCACAGTGCATGCAACTGGTTGATGGCAAAGGCAGATGCCCTGTGGACATGCTCCAGTTTCACTGGCACCAAAGGGGAACAGCTGTCTCTAATGCACAGACTGCTCTGCCATCCCATCCCAGCCAGCACGGAAGGCATCAAATCAACTGCAAGCCGGAACGTAGAGTAAGGCGGGTCACTCTCCCCCATCCCCCAGTTAATGTGGGCAAATGATCAACCACACACAAGTGACTCACAACTCACCAACATCCTTCCCCTGCCCTCAAAGTCCTTCCCCTTCCCCTCCCAATGAAGCACAGATAAGGTCAGAGATATTAGGCATAATTCTAAGCATAGAGGCCCAGAGCTAACGCAGCTCAGGCCTGACTCCCTCTCTCCCCCACCCGCCCCCCTCCAGTCCCTTCTTTCTCTCCCCTCCCCTCCTTGCAGGATCTGGCTGTGTTTCAACTCTCTGAGACTCCAGTCTGAGGTTGGCAGTTTCCAAGGGCAACTATGGTGCTACTATGTGTGTACTGGGAGGAAATCTCCAATTTGCCTGCCTTGTTCTCCACCAGCCCCTCTCCCAGGCACAACTTGAATCCCAGGAGCTTGGTCTTTGGGCATTTTGTTGTGAAAAGATGTATTCTCCTGGACTTCTTCAAATAAAGCTTTGGAGAAAGCCCCAGAGGTCTGAAACTGTGTCCTGGGTGGTAGGACAAATTCTGCGGTATTCTCCCCAGCCAGCAGCAGTAGCTCTGGGGGCAGCACTCTGCGAAGGATTTTAGAAAGGGAATGCACTCGAGGTACTAGGCTCAAAGTGGGGCACCCAGGACTTGGAAGAACAGGAGGTGTTGGAGATAAGAACCGAAGGGCATCAGCGGAGCGGTCAGTGAACAAAGCTGTATGGCATAGCAAGCCCGGGGGGTAGGGTGGGGATTAGGGCAGAACTGAGGAGCCTCCTCAGAACTGGGGGGAGAAGTAGCAGAACTGGAGTGTGGGAAGGCAGAATTAAGGTTCCTCAGCAGGTTGTGGGGAAAGGCAGGAGCAGAAGAACAGGGTGGAAAGCTGCAGATCCGGGTGGAGGCACATCAGCAGTTGTGTATGGGAGACAGGGGGAGCCCTGGGCTGGAGTAGCTGTGAGGGCAGGACTGAGGGATGTTCCCTGGGGATGAAGTGGGGGGAAGTTGGAAGCCTGCTCATCTCCAAACTGCATTGTCTGCCAGCAGCCCATAACTCTCCTAGCAGCAGATCGGTGTCCGCTTTCCCGATAGTTTGGATTTTTTAAACAACCAGGAGATTTTCCAAACAAATTACTCAACACAGTTCTGGTACTTCCCTATATCAGTAAGTTAGGTGCCTTCCCATGCCCTTAAAATGTCATTTCTATTATGGGCTGCAGCTCCCTGGACTTACCTCAGCAACCCTCTGTCTGCCTGTCAAATGGGTCAGAGTTTGTCTCAGCTGTGAGCTCCCAGAGGTCCTGGCGCTCTGGGTATGAGATCAGCAGCACAGGCCTGGGAACTAGGCTTCTCGCATTTGCAGTCTCTTCAGTTGTTTCTCTAATTAGGGCTAATGAATCACCCAGGCCAGGCAGGAAATGCTAAGCATTGCTGAGCTTGACAGGCTGCTGAATCATCTTTAAAGGTTAATGGGGGAACGTCTTCATGATAGGAGGTTGGTACGGCTGGGCAGGTCTCAGACACTGCAGTCGGGGGAGCGTGTGACCAGGCCTCCCAAACAATGGCCTACTGATGATGTGCTGGTGGCTGGCAGAGAGCTGGTTGGGCACGTGTCTCTGCCTTGTAGTAAAAGAAGCTAGAAGTGCATTGAATACTTTGCTACTGTTAATTTTCCACAGGAGCAGCAGCTGTGGCTCCCACAGGCGTATTTGGTATGTTCCCCCGGGGGGTAACCCAAGTAAGTGGAGGGGAAGCCTGCAGGATCATGAATGGGAGGAGAGGGAAGAAAAGACGCCCAGCTGATTGCATATGGGAGGAAAAGTGGGGTCTGTGCAAAGGCATGGGGGGGGGGTCTCCGCTAGAGAGATGCCGTGTTGTGTTGGGGAGAGGGAAGTGATAGCTGTGACTGGCTATGCCGTGCCGCTGGGGTGGGGCCTCTTTAACTCATCTGCTGCACCCTGAGGATGTAGATTTTGCCCCCCGATTCCTACCTGCATTGGTGAGTGTGGCTGAAGATGGGGGATACCGAGACCTCTGCTGCTTCCCCTAAAAGAAGGCTGCTCCCTGCACAGTTCTCGGATAGAGAGAGGAGTTAGTACCTCCAAGAGCTCCCCCGCTGCAGGGAGCAGCGTGTGTGTGGAGAAGTAGTGTGATTTCTCATTGCCTGGATAAAGACAGGCCCCACTCTCCACACCTGTCCATGGAGCACCGGTCCCCAGCACTGAACTCCCTTCCCAAGCCAGGGACCCTACGTCTATAACAAGCTGCAGCAGCAGATGTGGCTCCAAGGCTGGGATGGGACATTCAGGGGAGGGCTTCGGAAAGGGAGAAACCCTCTTCCTGCAGTGCTGCATCCTCGACCTCGCTGCCCCCTAAGCCTGAGAAACGCTCCTGCTTTAGGGGAGACCAGAGACTTCCCGAGAGGTTTGGAGAAGCAACAGCAACTGGAAAATTCGTCACCGTCCATTTTGGCTCAAAGGCTTATGGGAGGCCCATTTGCATTCCCCCTAACAAGCACACTACCCGGCCTGTTCAGGAAGGCACCTTTTGCTCAGGTTTTTAAGGCACATTTGTTGCTTCCACTCATATACACATTCGCCTGGGGGGGACCCCGGTGTGCACACTGCTCCGCCCGGCTAACATGCATCCACGTGCACACAAAGAGTTCACACAGACAGACACCTGGGTGCCCGTGTGATTGATGCCATCATGGCCAGCGTCAGGGTATTGAACCGGGGGGGACTTTAGAGCTAAAAGCACCAGCCTCTACAGCGTGAGCTAAAGAGCCAGGCTCTGAAGCTGGGGGGCTGGAGCCGATGCCCAGCCTGTGTAGGTAAGGCACAGAGGGGCTGCTTGACTCACACCACAGACATTTCACAAGCACACACGCACAAACATACAGTGGCACACAACCACACAGCTGCCTACACGCAGTTCACCAGGTAACAGGAAGAATAAAATACAACCGGTTTTATTGTCCAGGTTTCACAATAGCACTGACAGCAGCAGGCACTGCCGTGTGTCAGGTTCTCATTTTAGGCACAAGACTTATAATAAAAAAAGGATTTTTTTTTTTTTTTTTTTTTGCTTTTTACAAAAACAAAACCCCAAAGCTCTCCTCCCAGGCTGGGTCTCCCCGCCCCTCGTCATGAGCAAAAGCGCAATTCAGGATACGCACACACAGGCTCCTACCAGCATCCTGGAGACTTTGGCTAAGGTATTTAAATTACCCCTCCCACCCCCAAAAAAAGACTATTCCAATTTTTCTCTCTTTATTATCATTTCTCATCATTATCATCATCATGTTTCAAAAATATAAATAGGTGCAGGGAACCCTGGTGCCCTGCACGGTCCCCCAGAAAGAGCGCGCCATCACAGGATGGGAGCTGCTTCGCCATGCAGCCTGGGGATGGGGAGACTCGGCGTCCGGGAACCAGCGGTGGGAGAGAGGGGAGGGGCCAAAACCAAGAGGCTTCCCTCCCGCCTCGTCCCTCCATCTCACTCTAGCCCTTCCGTTCCCCCGCTTTACATGCCCCTCTCATACATTCAGCAACACTTCACAGCTATTGACTGCCCCACCGCACCACCCCCTGCCGTACTGCCGCAGCAGCAGGATTCTTTAAACTAAAACAAAGGTGGCGTCCACTCCAGCCATTAAATAACAGAAATAATTACATTGTTGTTGGATAAAATCAGGAAAAAATAATCTTCTTTATTATTTAACTTAACCCCCCCACCCGCCCTCTGCAACCCTCCCACCCCTTCCCCAAAGGCACGAAGGTATTTGGAACTGGACGGCTAGTCAAAACGCTGGAATCTAATTCCCTTTGCTTTGGTGCGCTGAGGTTGGTTTGTTTTTTTATATATATACACAAAGGTGGGGGTTTTTCTTTAATATATTTTTTTCCTTATATGACAAAAAAGCAACAACATCAAGAAGAAGAAACTGCCTCTGCTAATATAATTTCCGTAAAAATCTCTCGCTTCCTTCTCTAACGGGTGGGTGTCTGTGCGGCTCTGCCATTGGTTCTCGACCGATTCCTTTGGCTCCTCTTGTGTAGTCTGCGTTTGTAGATGGAGGCTGCGGGAAGAGGAGGAGAAGAAAAGGCACCTTGTTACTGGGAGAAAGTTATAGAGCCCCTGCTTGTCCTTAGCTGGCTCACCCCAGGCCTCTCGTTCCCTGGAAAAACACTGCAGGGGCTGCTGCGCAAGCTCTGCCTCTGGCCATCCGGGCAGCGCGTGCCCCGGCGCCAGCCCGCTCGCCACCAGACAATCGGGTCTTCTCTTGCCCCGGGTGCTCTGGGACCTGAGGAATCAGTGAGGCGTTTTCAGGGCACTTTGTGACGGCCCCTGTCCCCCCCGCAAACACTGAATTTAAAGAGAGTCAGGTGCCTCCTGGGGGCCTGTTCAAAAGCATCCTGTTCAGAGACAACTCTGCTGCTGTCCCTCCGATATGGTCTGTATTTCTTCCCCCTCCTTGTGGGCAGACGTGCATAGAGGCAGTCAGACCAGCTCAGACCAATGGCCCAGCAAGGAAGGAGACCGCCCCTCCCAAGCACCCATAATGCACCCAAACATTTTGTTTAAGGAGGCAGGAGCTCTGGGGTCTGTCCACAGCTGTAGCACTGCTACACTGTGTGGTATTGGGCAAATCCCTTCCCCCGTCTGTGCCTAAGTCTTCCCACCTGTAAAAGGGGGATAATTCCAATTTAACCCACGGTTGCATGGCTCTTGGGTTAACCCTTCCTTGATATTGTATGTTTCCTGCTTCTGTTCAGCGCCTCATTGCAGGAGTGGGATGCAGAGAACAAGGGCTGGGTAAACAGGCTAAGCTGAGTCTCAGAGAGCTCTCCTTTAAGGGGAGCCCCCATCATGCACCCATTCCTCACTCCTTCCCTCAGTGCCTCTAGCTCAGTTGTGAATATTGCCAAAATAAACCATTTAAACTTCTTCCCCCAAAGTGCAAATTTCTCTCTCCTTGGGAGCCCAGGTAGATCCATTTTAGCTGCTTCTCCTCCCCTCCCCATGAGCTGTCCCCCATTTTCCTCAACAGCCGTGAGGAACCCTGGGCTCAGAGGAGCCAGCGCTTCAGGGAGTGGGGCGTTTTGACTGGGCAGAAGCTTTCAGGCTATTGGCAGCTGCACTGACTCAGAAGAGTCAAGGCTGAGTCTCCAGCTGATCCCCGTGGTCCAGACTCATCAGGGAGATGTCAGATCCAATAATCCTGGTAACACATGAGCTTTAACTGAGACAAAGAACAATCTTGACTCTCTGGCACAGGGAGGGAAAGCGTCCCTTCCTACCAGCCTGAATGGCATGAAACCTGCTTCTTCTGTGGGCGAGGTAGTGGATGGAGGACACTCCTGTCTGGGAGCCATAAGTATCTCTCTTCCTCCTGCACTTTGGCTCTCACCCATCTCCTTCATGTCCCTCAAGTTGCTCCACCTAAAAAGAAATGGAGGCAGCTCCCTTCAGAAGCCATCAGTCCTACACCTGGAACAGCCAGGGAGGCTGAGGTGTGTGTCAGGCAAAGTTGCTGCTCTCCCTGGTTAGGTTGCCTCTACAGCTCTCTAGTCCCCTCTGGGGACTGAACTCTTGAATTCAAGTCCCCGCCCCCCGCACTGTATCTTGTGGATTGTGTCCAGGAATCAGCCCATGGACTCCTACAGCTTGGCCCTGGCTGAGTGCCAGCCTGGAGTCTCAGAGGCCTGCAGGGGCCATGGTGCATAGAGTAGGAAGGAGGAACAATACGTACGATCTATGCAGCCTATCCGTGGTTCCTCCCAGTGGCCATTGGGTTGGCACCGAATTGTAGGCATGTGGCGTTGTATGTAGCCCTGGTTGCACTGGTACCGTACCATGGAGTTTATTTCATATCGGTCCTTCTTCCTTCCAAAGGTCCTGGCATTCTCTACCACAGGAGGGTCCCCACAGGCAACTGACAAAGACAAGCAAGACAGTGAGCAACTGGCAGCTCAATGTGTGCCTGCTAGGCAATCGGCCAGTGAGAGCCGCACACCAAGCAGCTTGGGTCTAACCGTGCTGCTCAGGGCAGCTGGCCACATTCACATACAGTCCCTGGAATAATAACCAATCAACTCTGTTTCCTTTGTGCAGTTTGTCCCAAAGGATCCCAAAGTGCTTTACAGGCTGTACATACAAGGACTGCTTCACCAACCACTGAAATGCAGCCACTTCTGGGGGGGAAAGGGGCAGCTGCATATACAGGGATCATTTCCCACCCCACCAGGAATTGGCTGAATGGCTAGCGTGCTGTTCACTGCTCCTGCACTTCATGGGGTGAAGTATGAGCTGCTCTGTGCTGAGCCTGAGTGGCTGGGACCCTGAATATACATTACTTGTGAAACAAAGATATAGCATCAGCCTGTCTGAGTCACTGCAGTGATGGTAGAGGCCTCTGCACTGCAAGGCTGGTGAGCACACCTGGCTGCAGTGCAAACAGCATGTCCATCTCCCTGCAGATGCCTTGGATCCAGACAGGGAAGGGGCTTCTGCACTGGAGCTTTGTTTGGCATCTCTTACATGCCAGCACTTGATGCCAGTGTTGCTAAGTGCCTGCCATCACCCGGGCCTGACTTGCTGTATTGCCACGTCCGTCAGCCAGACTCAGGGGCTATGGAAGCAGCTAACAAAGGAGGGATCGTTTCCTTTGTTTGCGGGGCTCTAGATGGAGGCACTAAATAAAAGGCAGTTAATTACAAACCAACCTCCTTTTGAGATTCTGCTGCGGTTACCACTGGCTTGGAAATTTAGTCACGGGGGATATTGAAATTCTGCGGCTGGCTGGGAAACTTAGCAACAAGGTTCCAAAGGGTTCATTCCCTCCCCTCCAGAAAGGCAGGACCACAATGAGTGTCAGGCAGGAGAAAGCTGCTGCCAGGAAGGCGTTTGTTGTTTCTGTGCCATTGGGGGGGCCTGGTGGATGGGAGCGGATGGCTTGGGGGAAACTAGACTTTGCTGGCTGGCTCGGAAGAGGGGCAAAAACTGGCTCCAAATGGGGGATGTGGGGGCTGATGGTAGGGGAAATGGGAGTGGTACAGCCCCCCAGGGGCCTTGAAGTGGGAACGTTTGGGGGCTGTTTCACAGGAAGATTGTGAGCTATGGAAGGGCAATTCCCACCCTCCATAAGCTTCCTGTTAATCCACTCCCTCTGCAGTCACACCACCTCTTCAGCTTGATCCAGGGCTGGATGGGATCAATGCTTGGATATGGGACCTTCCAGGAGGACTCAGGTGTGGCAAAGAGCAGAGAGAGTGACCCAGTGGTGGGTGCTCTGCGTCAGCACTGACTCACCCCCCACGGTACAGTGCTAGGGAGTACCATGCTGCAGGCAGTTCTAGACAGTGCTGTGTTGAAGAGGTGGGTGGGTGTCTCAGTAGGAGGGACGGAGTCTAGTGGCCCAGCACAATGCTAGGTGGTGTGGTGCTGCTGGAAGTACCATCCTTGGGATGACGCATCAAGCCAAGGTCCTGACCATGAATGTTTCTTAAAGATTTCAGGGCTCTTTTTCCCAAGACTTGAGGTGTGTTCGTACTGGGGTCCTGGCCAAATTCTAATTCTGCCTCCATAAATCCCCTTTGCAGTTTCAAATCCACATAGGATTTGTCTTCATTTCCTGTACTAATCTCTTACACAGGTCACTGTGCAAAAGTTAAGGTTCATGAGGAATGAGTGAAGTTTCCTGGGTTTACGGCCAGTGTTTATTCCTGTTAGAGTCAAGGGGTGACTAAAATGTGGACCACTGAGTCCTGCAGTTGCCCGGTGGACTCCGTGGAGGGTACGTATCCCAGCTTGCAATGCTCCATCTTATCGAAGCAGAAGCCACATTGCTTTCTGGGACTAGTCATCTCGTAGGCTGCCCATGCATATTAAGGAGGAAGGGATCTGCAAACTGCTTTGATCCACATTATATATAGCCCTTAGCACCCTAGCAAGTTGCCAGTGGGACCCTTGGTAGGGCAAAGTTTGGCTGCTCTTGAGCTATAGGTTTAATAGTTGTAGCCTAAGCCTGGACAAACACCCCAACCCAGAAACGAATAGTGCCAGAACTCACCTGTTCCTTTCTTGCATGTGAAAGGGAGGTGATAGTTGCATGGGACATCATTCCACTCGCCTTGCTCATGCCAGATCATCACCACACAATCCTCTCCTGCGGCAAAGAAGTTGTCGGGCTGGTTGGGCCGCCAGTTCTCATATTGCTGTGAAGAGATAAGAAGACCTTCCTCTAAGTTACGAAGACACTTGCCTTGTTCTCTTCAGCTCTCTCTTTCCTCTTGCTTCTTCTCTCTCCCTTTTGGCTCTTTTCCTTCTGCTTTTGTTCATTCACTCTCCCTTGCTTCTGTTTTTTTGACTGGTTCTCTCTCTTCCTCCTGGGTCTGTCTCTCTCATTAATGGAAATCATGTATTTTTATTATCTGTATTGTGGTAGCGCCTATGAGCCCATTGTTTTAGACACTGTACAAACAGAGAACAAAATGACGGTCCCTCCTGACCCCAAAATAGCTTATGGCTGGCTCCATTCAGCACTTGTCCCAGCTGCTCATACCAATGGCTCTAGGGTTCTGTCCCCAGGCAGCAGCTTCATGTCCTGACACAGCACAAAAAGTCAAAGCTTTCATGGAAGCGGGCGGTTCTTTCCTGAAATGACTCTCAGTGAAGAAACAAGACCCCCCTACCCCTGCACACAACTCACGAGTGAATTTCCATCGGACCAGCGGAAGTCGTGCTCGATAGCCCTGTCACTGAGTCCGATCCACTGGTAATCCTGGGCGTAGTCTGAAAAAGAAAAACCGGGAGAGATGGATAAGAAATGGGAAAGGGAGTCCCTCCAGCACTCACCTCTCCCACGCTAGTCCAGGTGACACCAAAGGGCTCTGCCAAGGATCTGAACTCCATAGCTACATGGTCTATATCTGGACCACATCAAGGGTTGCTTGACAAGGGGTAGTTCTGATTGATGAAGCCAGATTGGTTAAAGGTGACGTGGATAAATCTCCTTCAGTTAGGAACTGAAAGCGTCTGAGCTGGCAATGCTGTGGAGTGTCACTGTAAAGGTGGCTCCAGTTTGCCATATTCGTCCCATGACAGTCTGCTGCTCCCATGCCAGGGGCTGCCATGTGGCTACTCTGGTTGGAGGTGTTAGTCCTCGTGTGGGCGGAGGGCCGCTCTTCCTTTGCGGTCCATCAGCCCTTCAGAGCGAGGCCACAGAGAGGGAGGCCACAGCACGAAGGGAATGGTTTAATCCTGATGCCCCAGAGCAAGACCCCAGTTGGGCCCCAATTGGGCCACTTTTTCCACACGCCTGCAGGCCCCCATGCCTCCCCGACTCACTAATGGGGGTGAGGGAATTGCACACTGGCATTCAGATTCGTTTAAAGGGACAAATGGGTGGTGTGAGCAGAAGGCCATGTTCCCAGAAGTCCCAGACAAGGCTGTGCACCACAGCAGAAGCTTCACCGGTCCTAATCCCCTTAGACTGAACCGTGGTCAAACAGGGTCCTGGTCCCCACCCCAGCTGCCTGAGGATCCCACTCCAACCGGATCCATGGTGTGTGCTCTCGTCTCTGAACACAGGGGGCAGGGAACACAGCTCCCCCACCCCTGGAAAAAGCGGAGAGGTACTCCTCCCTCTCCTGAAGTGACCAGACTCCTCCAGCGCCTCCTCCTCCTAGCTGCTGGGGCGAAACCCACTCCTGCTCTGGGTTGGAGCTATCTGGGGCTGCTGCCTGACCTGGGTGTCCGACTCACTGGCTCCAGTGTAAGGAAGATGCTGCTCCCACCCCAACTCACTCGCAGGCCTTGCTATTTCTACCCAGACTGGAGAGGCGGGTGGCAGGATAGTCAGGGCTGCCACGCATCCTGCCCTGGGCAGCCCCAAGGACCAGCCCTGCAGAGTCTCCTGCAGCCAGCAGGGCTTTTCCCTGCCTTTCCTCCTCTTAGCCGTCAGGGGCACAGTGGCACCAGTGCTGAGGGTAGGGGGAGACTGGCTCCCCTTGGCTCCTTCTGGTGTGGGCTGCTCCCCACACGCTCCACCCCACCTCGGCCCACCCCCACCCCTAAATGGACAGACTGATCTGAGTGCCCAGCCACTCTCAGATCCTGGCCATCACCCCCAGCACTCACTGTTCACAAACTCTTGTTCTTCTGGAGTGATGATACTGCTCAGGTGGGACTGATGTTCCCGGCACCGGGTCTCAGCTTCCACCCACGTCTCTCTCTGTTCAAAGTGCTTGTAACAATGGCCCTGGAACTTGGTCCAGCCCTCGTCACAGTCCTCCAGGTCTGAAACACACAAGAAAGGAATGAAAGGGAACCGCATGCCTCAGGGCAGTGTGCCAACCAACTCACCTCTCGGCTGCCCAAGCATTCATGGAACCAAAATACAACACATGGTCACACCCACTAAAGAATAAACGTTGATATTTTTGTACGTTACATCCACGGGAAAATGATCAGAAGGCAACCAAGGAATAGTTTATGGAGGGGAAGTAGGTTAAAGGCCCTGCAATTTACATGGTGATAGGCACTTTTGAAAAATCTAACAGACAGATTCCTGAACATTTCAGACTCCAAGTCAGGTTCTGGGACTCTGGCTTTGAGAAATAGCCCCAAACAACACCACTCCCCCCCTCCCCCCGAGCTGTCCTGCTGATTTTGCTCGCCTTGGAGAAGAGTTTTCACCTTTAAAACCTGAATTTTACTCCCCACAATCAGTGCTCATGCATCAGAGATGGGAGCGAAGGGCAGGAGAGGTAAGAGTTTAGATTCAGTTGGCTACATCACTATTCTGAGCCTTTTCAAATGGAAAAAGCAACCTGGTGAGATCACAGAAAAGGGAGACAGGGCAGGACTTAACATATGGGAGACAGAAAAAAAAACCTAAAGAAAATATTTTTAAAAAGGAGTAGAAAAAAAGCAAAAATCTGTTGCCTGCTTTAAGTGGTTATTGCTGGTGATTATTGAGAAATGCCATCAAAGCAAATTAAAGGCACAAAATATTTGACGGTCTTTATATTATGGTTGGGGCCAGAGCTTGAAAGGGAAAGCATTTAAAAGGGAAGTTAGCTCCTATCCTCTTCCCTGCAGAGAAATTAACCAGTTTAATTTATTTTAACAAGGGGGATTGTTTCTTTTGAACTGAAGCTCTAGTTCCAATGTGGAGAGGATGTGTATGGGAGATTCTCCTCAGGTCATACAAGGAATAGACACTCAGGAAAGGGCATCAGCTGGTAGATTAGCCCTACATTAGGAAATGTGGGCACTGGAAATGAATACTTGGGGCCACAGAAACTCTGGCAACTGACTCACAGGCCACAGGGACTATGAGACTAGCTGTGCGGGCCTTGGGGATATAGGAGAAAATGTAGGCGATGGATGTAAGACAGGAAATACAGAGAAGTAGAAAGCAGTCTTTTTTAAAAATGGAAAAGGGTAGAGCAGATGCAAAGGAACAAACAAAAGATGGCACTTCGGGGAATCTTTTGTTCTCTGTCACCAACAAAGTCATACCAATACATTCTATAAACTAAAAAGAAACAAGGACAGATACAGAAATGACAACAGTTGGGGCAGATACTATTATGATAATAAAACCATCTCCTCCAGATAGACACTTGCATTGCAAGCAGTTGCACTCAAACCATGGAATTACTAAGTCTTTTGGGCCTTGAATGTACTATGTCCCATCATCTCTTATCACCTCCTTCACTGACTAGCACCTAGAATCAGAACAGCCAAGACAAGATACAAAGTCAGAGAGGAACTGTCACTGTGAGGCAGATGAGATGTGATGAGCCCATAGATGAGGAAGAGGAGCACTGGTGTGGAAGGAAGATCTAGTAGTGACAAGTGGAGATTTATTTAGTAGCAGCCTTTCAGTGGCAGAGAGAGTTCTTCCATCTATCATCCTTTCTCAGCTCCTTGTTGCCTAGGGTGGTGGGATTTCATTATTTCTTCTGGCCACTCAGCAAATGTCCCTCTAACCCCATGCAGGGCAGATGTTCTATATTCCACTTTCATGAAAAAAACCTCTCACCTTGGCTATTGTCCACCTTTGCATTCCAGAGTTCCCATCTCCCTTTAACTCATCAATTCCTCTTACTCCATTCATGTGAAGCTCTTCAACCAGCGGTACACACAAACCCCATGCAGACTTCAATGTCTGACCCTCCAAAGACTGGCTAGTTGGTGGGTCCTTTGAATTCTCTTTTTCTGCCTTCTTCCTCTACAGACCAAGCAGACCATCTCTGCTGAACCAACCTTAGGGAGCAGGAGCTGTGAGAGCGCTCACAAACCTGGATCTTCTCCACCACGTCTCCGAGAGCAGGGGAGGGAGTACGTAATGTGCCTTTCTAAGTCTCTTTTTCTGGTGGCTTATGTCACACCCCCTTTATAGACTATCACAACCACTGAGTTGGGATGGAACACAATACACAGCCTCAGTAGGACATTCTAACAAAAAAAGCGAGGCTTTCCTATATAGCAGTTACCTATGCAAAAATGTGGAGAGCAGTTGCAGGTAAAATCTAATCCCATGAAGTGGCACTCTCTCCAGGCTTTAGAGGCATGACTGACTTGTGTGTATGGCACAGAAGAGCTCATCTAAAATGCTAGAGCTCATAGATGTTCTTAGGGAATCAAAAAAGTTAGAGAAGGGAAAGTAGATTATACATTCTACCTTGGGAGTAATGTTGGGTATTAAAGGGGGCTTTTTCACTGATATTTAGGGCAGTAGGCTGCTCTCCTATGTCCCAGGATAATCCAGGGTAAAGATACCCCTTGATGTCAAAGTCCCATTAATAGATGAACTGTTATGAAGAGAAGAGATTAAATTAGGTTTGGGTCAAACATTGGAGTGGTGTTTCAATACAGCCGTTAGGTGGAATAGTCCATATTATAGGAGGTCTCTTGCCTCATCTCAGGCGAGGCTCCTGTAGCAGAATAGCAGGAGGTGCTAAAGGTCAGGATTGAGGTACACTGGAAGAGGTAAGTGAAGGAAGCTTGCATGGTGCGTGCTCACAAGCTTAGCCATTCCTATCAGTTCCTCTCCTTTCATGAGCTCTTCCACTCACTCATATTAAAAGGAGAAAGAGAAATGCAGAGAAAGAGAAGGGGAAGATCAAATGCGCTTTCCTATTACCCATTTGAAGGTGAACAGGTAGTACTTTTCAACCTGCTTCTCCCTGGCCTTGTAGAGCAATGCAGGAATGTTTTTCCTCCTTGAGAAACTGACAGAAAATCAGGCTTTCATGGACTTGCAGTAAAACAAAATATTCCTTTGTTTTCTCCCCCAAAACAAACGGCATTTGTGCACACAAGAAAGTGTCATTCTGATGGAAAAACAGGATATTTCATTTTCCCCCTCTGTGATTCACACTGCTTGCCATTGTCGCCATGAAAATCGCATTTGCTCGAGGAAACGACACAGAGGTCAGGTGGAAACGGAGAAGATTCACAGGAGTGAATGAAAGCCCTTCATGGGTGAATCCTCACAAAGTGAAACACAGTCATTTCACATGGCTCAATTCATGCATCTTTCACTGAAATCACAGAGGAGCAGAGAAGGTTCACATGCCATGAAGATGTGCCTGGGACATTGTCCGATTATTACAGGTGGATTATTACAGGTGGATTGGAAGGGTTTTCTTTGATCCAAAAGCATGTTTGTGCTTATGTCAAACAGTATCACACTATCATGTCCTTTATGCAATTTTAGAAGAGAAAACTACAACAAAGAGAATAATTTCCCTTTCTAAGAAGCCAAGGAGACACCAGGTTCCCTAGGAGCCCTAAAGCTCCCACTGTCTCCTAGAAGTTAAGAGAAATTTCCCAGAGAAACAAGGTGTTGTGATCAGAAAATAATCATCACTTGTAAGCAAACAGCTTAATCTTTTTCCCATTAAGATGCATTTTATCTGCTGTTAGGAGTTAGCTTATTGAGATGAGGACAGGATTGGTGGGGTTAAGTTTTTTTTGGGGGGTGCAGCTGTTAGTAAAATTAGCTGAAGCCAGGTAGGCCGTACCGATCTCACACAGGTCCCCTCCGTAGCTGGGAAGGCATAAGCATTTGAAAGAGTCGATGCCATCAGCGCAGGTAGCTCCATTCAGACAGGGGCTTGAGTGGCACTCATCAATGTCTGCAAGAAATCAAGGGCTGCCATTAGGACTCCGGGCAGGGAACTCCACCAACAGGAGACCTTGTTTCTTTGCTTGTTCAGGAGGAAGCGTCAATAGTTTTGGGAGCGCTTGAGAGTGGGTTACAGGTTTCTTTTAAGAATTACTGCTGCTGCTACTGCTGAAGAAATGAAAGCAAAAAGCCCAACCCACCCTAGGAGGCTGACATCATTTTCCACTCAAATTTCTGTCACTTGATCGCTGGACAAGACTATGGTGATATCAGGGCAACATCTGCAGAGGTCGGAGGGATGCCTTTCAGTGTATCTTGCTCAGTATCTTTGGACATCTGTTGTGTCTCTTCCTTGTCCATCTTTGCTGCCTAACTTGACCAAATGTGCAAACTTATGGCTGTGTCAGCCTCCATCAGCTAAAGTCTAAAAGACAGATGTGGGGCTTCTCTTAAGTAAGAGGAACATCCTCAAACACAGCGTCATGTCTTCCCTCTCCCTCCTTGGTTTCTCATTTTTGACTCTTTCTAACCATAGTCCAGATGTCATCTTTCAGCCTGAACTCCCAGGGCAAAATCCTCACCTGTTCCAGAGCACAGCTGCTAGTGATGGGGCTAGCATAAAGCCAGCTGTGCCAGCTTGACACCAGTCAAGGATTTCCCCACACTGTGGGAACTGCTGGCTGCCCATTTACAACAGTTTTATGGACTCTTTGTACTGCTCCATTGATACAAAGAGCTTTTTGAGTGGGTCCAGATTTGGCCCCAAGTCTCCTGTCTCCCAGTCTGTCAGTTATCCCAACATGGACAGTACATGTCATCACTGTAATGGCATGCCTAGCCCTCACCAGTTCAGGAAGGGGAGGGAAGCAGCTTGGATTAATTGGGTATCATGCTCAGATTGAGACCAAAATGGACAGTTTGTATCTAATATGCCACAAAATCCATCCTTCTACATTTTTTTCTTAACATCTCTCCAGTCTGAAACTTAATCCTATTCCTCAGTGAGTCTTGAAACCAGAAGGAAGAAATAAGTTAATTAGAATGAAAAGACGGCAGAGATGAAGTCAGCTCAAGAAACCATAGATAAGCTCCACAGAGTGAGAATGTAACTGTGTCCAAATACATACAGAAAGGATTGTAGACAAAAAATAGTAGTTGCTGGTTAGCTCCTTTAGTGAGACTATTCTTCTTTCTTTCAAAGTCTTGCTTCTCATACTCTGAAGTACTGGAAAGTCTTAAAAATGCTGACTTTAACAGAAGTCATCTGGCTGATACCTCAAACTGCACTTCAGTGCTAGAGGGGTTAGTGGGAAAGCAGACTCGGAGAAGATGAATCAGAGAAGGAGGTGGACATGGCCATATGAAGCAGAACAACAATCCATCCAGTTCAATATTCTGTCTTCTGCCTCACTGGATCAGACTAACGATCTGTCTAGTCCAGTATCCTCTCTCCAGCTATACCAGAGCAAAGCAGTGATCCACCTAATCAAGTACCCTCTCTTCAGCCACAAGAAAACAGACAAGTGTTTTACCTTGTCTATCTGTCTAGTCACCCACAGTGACCAATGCCAGATGCTTCAGAGAAAAGTGTAAACTCCTATAGCATATCAAATTGTAAAGTATTAAATGATGGGGGAAAGTCTTCCTGGCAGCAGCTGGTAGTCGGCTTGCACTTTGAAGCATGAGGATTGAGAGCCCTTGTTATTTATATTCTAATTTGTGTCCCCAAAGGTATTGCAAATATTCCCCAAATGGCTTATCAACCACTTAAACCAGCTTTGCACTTGGCTCTTCATGAGTGCAGGGTCTGCTTCTACATTAAAATACTAATTAATGTTTTCTGAGCTATTATTTTTAGTGTAATGGGAGGGAAATGAAATGCCCAGCTTTCATCAGTGCTAATAAGCATTTTGGGACTTTCCAGAACAAAAAGGGAATTATTGACCTAGTAGAAAAGAATGGATGAGTCAGGTTGATTACTACTTATCTGCTCATGTCTTTGGAACTTAGAAGATTTAAAACACAAAAGGGAAACTGAAATGTGTTGAGAGAAGATTAAAATCCCAGTACACATCAGGTTCCCCAGCAACAGTAGCAGCAGAAGTTGATGGCAATCACAGTCTCCACCTGAACAAGTAAGGAAAGGTTCTCCTTTGTCCATTAGCTTCTATTAAGTGGAAAGCACGCTGTAGAAATGGAAATAAAGCATGTACAGGAGCTAAAGCAGAATGTTTAGCAGGGAATAATGGGTTCTTCATTTGTCTTCAATGACAAGGACTAACTTTTTATGTGCCTAAGGTCTCTTTCAGATGCAGATGATCTGCAGTGGTCCCACCTACTCAAGTCCTGGAGGAAGAAGGCAGCAGATACACATGCAGGCTAGTGCACTGCATCAAATCTCAAATCAGGAAAAAACATTAGAATGGAACTTGCTTTTGTGCTTGTATATAATATGAACTGTACATATTATATATACAATATGGATACTCAATATATATATATACCCCATATATAGACATACAGGGTACATTTTAACAGTGTTGTAAAAATAATGCAAGAAAATACAGAAATAGTTTTTGAAATGCATGCTGCAAATATTTTGAAACACATGAGGATAATAAATATCAAACTAGCCATTTTGCCTGTTAACTCTTTGGGGCAGGGACTGTGCTTTCCTCTGTATTTAGAAAGCACCTGGTCTCAGCAGTTACTGGTACATTCAGAGTCTCACACATGTCAAGACATATGGAGTTGGTCTGGCCGATTCTCCATTCACCCTGTAGTACTTGGTCTTAGAGATTTTTCAGAACAATAAATAATATCACCTGCTAGCATCACTCATGATATAGTTCCTAGATACACTAGAGAATGGAACTATGATATTGCACACGAGCTCTGGGAAAAAAAGAAAATTTAAATCACCCAGTTACTTAATGCTTGGCATTTTTTGTTATCCCTTTAGTTGCTACAAGCATATATTACACATCCATAGTCTTGCTCACCATTCAACCCTGCACAACAGAGACTCTCAGAGGTGAGGTAAGGATGCAGGGACCCTTCAGCAGCTGGCAGCTGTCACGTATCTTAACACTGAAGGAATTTATAAAGCCACTGTTATTAGATATTTGTTATTTTATGTAAATTTTCCTAAAAATGCATGTTCGTCTTCTCACGACTCCCTTGCTGGTCCCCTTCAAATAGCTTCTCTACTAGGACAGGAAGAAAAGATTATTACTATTATTTAAGTGCTAACAATGTATGCGGGGCAGTACAAGACAGAATGAGACAGCCCCTGCTTTGAAGAGCTTCCAGTCTAAGAGAAAGACACGGAAGACAGAATGCAATGGGGAGCCGAGAACAGGGAGTGAATTTAAAACATTAACTCACTTCTGGAGGGCATCACGGAAATAAAGGGTCTTTAGAAGATGATTTATACTTACCGAGGTATCATAGAACGTTCAAAAAGACCATTCAAATGTCTTGTCACAACATGGTTTTTCTAGCTGATGTATTCTTAAAGGGACTAGCGTTTTAAGCCTCACTTTAAAAAAAATGTTTTCATGATTTAAAAAAAAAAACGAAAACAGGGTTTCCTATTTAATAGATGTCAACTGTTGATTGATGAAAGCAGAGAGGTAGCAGGATTACTCTGGAAGCTTCATTTAGGCAAACACAAAATAGCGTCACCAGCTTGTTATTCCCTTCCTAAGCTCTAATGTTCCCAGGTATGTATTGAATTTACTCACTCCTAATCTATTCAAGTAGTATACAACTAGATATTCCCATGCAGTCTTGCAAACTTAAACACAATAACACTGTAGTAGAACATAAGAAATTGGAAGAGAAACCATTTATAAACAAAAGTGAAACTGACCATTTTACTATCATTGCAAACATGAACAAACAGCATCAGTGATGAAAAATACATTAGAGTTTCAGAACTGTTTTCCTTTTAATTATCTAAAATGTTATTGGCAATAACAGTGGTACAGACTTTTTAAAGATACAATACATGTGTTTTATTAAAAAGGCAACTTAGATCACTGATAGATTTGAATACTGATTAAACAAGTTTAGTTTTGTGTTTAAAACATTCACTAAGGAGGAACAGCATGCAAGCAGGAAGGATATGAAACACCACTCTAACACAGAAAAATTCCTACAGTTTTCTTGGGAATGAGAGTAATATGTTTGGAAATACAATCTGGCATCCAAAATCCTGACTCCATTCTGCAGCTTGAAAAGCAACACATTTTCAAAGTGTACAACAACCCCCACACTGACCTGTTTTATGGGGCTTCCTGGTGTGTATGAACCACTAAATAAAGACTCAAAAGACCAACTAAACAATATTTCTTTAGAGAGCCAAGAAAATCTTGCCAGAAATCATAGCTTCTGCTTTCCAGGAATTCCTGGGAATATTATGAACATTGATCTGGTGGATTAAGCAGGGAAGAAGATCCCAAAGCCAGTAAGGTGGCACCTAAAAGATAACTCCATTCACACGTTACCTCTGTTGTCAGATCCTGATCAAAGTGGAAAAGAAGCAGCTGGAGAAAACAATTCTCTTAGATGTGAGAGATAAGTAATGGCTCTTGGCAACAGTACAACTGAGTAGTGACTTGGCAGCAGATGGAAAGAGTCTAGTTTCTCTGACTTAAGCCATAGAAAAATATATAAAAAAATGAAATTTAAGCCTCAGGATACAGAGAAGGAGAAAATAACCTGCCACAACATAGAAAATATTCTATTAAACTACAAAACTCAGACACTTATCAGGAAACCTGTTTATTTTGTGGTACTCCCTCTCAGTGCTATGTTTACAAGTGATGACTTGATTGCAAGCACTGAGAGCTCAGGAATCTTGGGAATCCTTGGCTCCACAATATTATATGTAAAAGAAAACTCACTTTATCTGTACAACAGGCCATTATTTTAGGTTGTATCCTCAGAGCTGGTTTTCCATAAGCCTTTGACTTTATGTCATAAAACAGCCAACAGACACCAAATAACTGGATTGGCCAGTAAAGACATCTGCCAGATCTCAGCTGGAACTTGTTAGAGCTACCTTACTCTCCTTCATAGCCTGACTCTCACATTAAATAGAATTGTATGAATCACTTGTGTGATTTTTTTTAAAAAGGTTTTTCTTCTACTGTTTTCTTTTAATCAATAAAAAATATCCTTCAGGCCATAAAGAAGCATTTCACCCATGAAGACTCCTTCAAAATCACCTAATACACTTCAGCTGTTTTGGCTAGATGGGCAGCAGATCCAGAGAGATGCAAACCTTTTGGTAAATTGCTGACGTTTCAGCAAATGTCAGTTTTTTCCTTGACCTGACTGAAGTCTTTAAAACCATCAGCTAGTTCAAAAGATGTAAACCACAGCTTTTTCACTGAAATGCTGGTACAGTATTTTTGCTAATACTTGTGTGCCCTCCAATTTTGCCAATTGTAACAGGCTTCTGCACACAGTTGGCAAGAGTCTGGATGAAGAGACCAGTTATGTGAACAAGACTTCAAATTTGCAGGGCCGCCCAGAGGATTCAGGGGGCCTGGGGTCTTCAGCAAGGGTGGGGGTGGTGTCCTTCCGCTTTGGGTCTTCGGGGCACTTTGCCGAAGACATGGAGCAGAAGGACCCCCTGCCGCCGAATTGCCACTGAAAACTCTCGTGGGGGCCCCTGCGGGGCTCGGGGCCTGGGGCGAATTGCCCCACTTGCCCCCCCCAGGGTGGTTCTGCAAATTTGAGGCTCTTGTGGGACCCTAATTCTGAGGGCAATAACAGATTGCTGACAACTGACATGCCCACATGGACCTGAGCATTCCTTGGCTAGAAGTCTGGAAAATGCCAGCATCCAAGGGTTAACCTTCAATCCACTGGCTGACACAACTCCCACTTTGGCTTCTGGCGTTGATATCTTGGGGGAATCATATGGTATGGTAGAGGAGAGAAATTTTCATTTTTAAAAAAACTGATCACTGGATCCACTTGAAAACCTCACCAAAGTAGGTGTAGTAGGAATTTATATGAAAAACTAGCACTAAAGGCCCACTTCAGCTGGGTCTTTGCTTTGGGCTCCTTCTTGCAAGATGAACTAGAGTCCATTCTGCTTTATTATTAATTATCTTTTTTGATTATTCTTCTAGCACCAACCAATGTTCAGCACAGCACAGATCTCAAAGGATCCCAAAGCACTTTGAAGACTATCTTTATAGTGGAATTGGGCTAACATTGCAAAATAATCTTTGTGAATATTTGTTCCATCTAAAAAAAATCACTTTATTTGCACATTTAGGTCTTATTTCTAGATTAAATTCACCCTTTTATGGAAGGCCAGTACAAGGACCAGGCATCCCTTAAGTTCTGCTCTGAAATAGGACTTGTGTGGGCTCTTTGCCCACAGGTGAATTTCACTCTCCATGAATATGTTCGCAAATGAGCTTTACTAGCCTAAAAGGCACATTTTCTGCTTGAATGCTGGAATAGTCACTGAACACAGATTCTAAACCACATCACTCCCTGCAGCACAGTGCACCTAGAACTGTGGTGGGGTACCATGGTCAATACTTACTCACAAGGAGGAGTGCCCCCTACAGAGTCACCCACACCACTTCCTGCAGCATGGGACCCCTGCTACCATGCTGGGGAGCTCAGGTGAGTCCTGAATAGTCCCCTCAGTGACAGTGTAGAGAACAAATGCAAGTGGGATATTGAAATCCTTTGATTTCACTGATTCATGAGCAAAGGGGAGAGACTACAACTCAAATGAGATGGAGACTCCAATGAGTCATGTAAGCCACCACAATACTGAAGCTTCATGAAGATAGAGACTGACTCCTGTCACCTCTTCTCCATCTTTGTGTATTAAGAAGTGACAAAGATCTGATTTCAGGGCTTGGTCCTTCATATCTGAACTATATCTCAAGTCATGCTGGTAACCTTGCAAACATGGAAAGACTGCTGTTTGATTGGCTACCGAAGGTATGGGCGGGGTTTGAAGTGATGATCACATGCACGGGATACACCATCAAAGAATGTACCAGACAAAATAAAAATTTTATTAGTAAGACAAAAGAGAAGGAAGTGGGGAGAGAGCAAGAGAGCACTGATGTATCAGAAATATAACAAGCTTGATGGCCAATTGAGACCTCATAGACATAATGATACTTTGTATCACTATAGCATCATCCACCTGAGGATATCAAATACATTATGAACAGAAATGAATTAAACCTCGCAACCTACTTCAGTGGTAGGTAATTATTAATATCTCTATTTTTAGATGTGAAAAGTGAAGCACAGAAATGTAAAGTGATTTACCCAAGACTGCTCTGTGATTCAGTGGCAGGTATGGAATTAGAACCCAGCTTTCTGCTCCAACCAGTAGAAGTGCTGCTTCCAAAAAAAGCCCCTGCCTAACCCAAAGCAGTATGCATTAGTGGTTTAATTGAGTTAAAGTAAATGGAGAAAGTAGTTCTGGGGGCTATGATGATGGTGGGTTTTTTTTTACTAGAAATGACTGAGCAAGTCTGGTTGCATTCATGGATTGTACCATATATAAGCAAATATATATGAAGGTAAAATTTCAAAAACGTTAGAGGCACAATTATGCACATAAAATATACACACAAGTGCAGACCTAAAGTTTCTTAAAAAGAGGCCCATATTTTATATAGTGTGCATGTCCATCCTTGCATATTGCAACCTTGACTTGGGCTAACACAGGCTACATTCTGTTTTGGTATCAAAGTGAAACTGAGCCAGGAATGGAAAGTGCCAAGGAATTCCATGTTTTCCTTGACTTAGTTCTCCTCACCCTGACAGGCAGCAATAGCCAGATAAGCGATTGCAGTGGAAGAAAATTCCTGGTTAATTGCTAAGGGAAGACTTTTTCACAGTAACATCAGGTTAGGCAGTTTACATCATTACTGTATGAATAATATTGAGCTGGTTGTCTACCATGAAAGACACATGATCTTTTCACAATCTTAAGTACCATCACAATTTATAGTACGCCAGTGAATGAGCCCACCAATCCACAGATTGAAAGTGGAGGGAAACAAACATGTGCCAAAAGAGCCAATAAAAAATACGAGTTAATTTAGACTTCATCTCATGTGCATCATCCTATACAGCCAGCAAACAGAGGCACAAGACCCAATACTATCAAGCAGAACCTCAGTTCACTGCTCCTCCTTTAAAGCTTTGAAGAAATATATTTTCTTTCATTCCCAGTGCATAGTTGGGCCTGACAAACTGATGCAAAGTGCCTTGCACCTTTGGTGGGGATGAAAGTCCACCAAAAGGTCTCTTTTGGGTATGACAATTCCTAGCTGCCATAGATAGTGAAGTGACAGATGGATTCTGGTGGCAGAAGGGCACCCAGGCTAAGTTAAGGGAGGTGAGGTGTTGTCTGCCAACAGTTGCCAAGGGACAATATGAAGGACTAGGAATGTGGTTTGGCATGTGCACATACTGCCTCCAGCAGGTGCAGTTCAGAGAGCAGAAAATTCTGATTTTCTTGCTGGCTTGTTTTTGACCTTTGGAATGCCACAGAAGAAGCCAGGAGGTCCACAACAGCAGACCTACTGCACCATAACAAACATCATGAAACACAAGGCATCCATCCATTAGTACATATAGATCCTAATGCTCTAGATATAGGGGTATATATATATATAAGTCAGGATAGGGGATAAGGAAATAGGACAGTGGAGAATATCTCTACAGTGCTTCTCTGCCTCTTCCTCTCACCCCCTCAATTGCCAGGATGAAATTCTCCTATGGATCCAGAGTGGAAGGAGCAGCTGCCTTCTCTAGGGCTTCAGGAGAAGAACAGAGCTTCCCTGTTTTCTCTAGGCTGCAGCAACATTTAGCAATGATGGTGAAAGGAAAGTGAACTCCTCCTGGTTTCCCCCAGATATGCTGTGCTCATGGTCATGTCCACAGCAGCACTCATTTTAGGTTAAAAAATATTCTCACCTTGCTGCACATCCCCACCAAAGCAGAGGCCAGAGCTTACCTATATCACAGCGGTCCCCCATGTACCCAGGCGGGCACAAGCAGGTGATGTTTCCATCTCTTTCCTGGCAGGTTCCCACTCCACAGGGCTTCTCATCACATGTCTTGGGTATAACTGTAACTCCCAAGAGAGAGGGATATCAGCCAAATTATACTGATGCCTTTTGCTGTTATGCAGCGTGACTACAGCTGCTGCACAAGGGGGAGATACCTACCATCCATGTCTCAGTGCTGCTTCACTCTCTACTTGCTACTTCTCTCTCGTTACTCTGCAGTTCTCTTTGGTTTAAGGCTACTTTAGTTTGGCTCCACTGCCACAGAAGGTCAGAGTCAAATAATGGGGATGGAGGAGGGCTAGGTAATTGTGTGGCCAATAATAGCACTGATAGTTGTGCTTGTTAAGATAAAAACAGTTGGATATTTTGTGTTTCAGGGCATAACCTGATTGCTGCAGGTGTGAGAAAAGAACAACCCCTCACATTCCCTTCACGTGCAGAGCTGCACAACTGGCCAGGTGCATTATGATTGTTCCATCATTTATCAGCCACTGTGAGAGGCAGGATACTAGACTTGAGGGATTAATGGTCTGATCTGGTGTGGCAAATCCTACATCTCTATAGCTTTTCATTCAGATAAAATATTTCTTAAATACCCTTTTTCATTATGTTCCCTTTGCTGTATAAAGAAGGGAAGTCCCACCCCTTTCTATAAAAGAAGGTGGGCTGGAAAAGCAATACGTATTTTTAACAATACCTTCTGCAGTGGGTTCTGGCACATTGGTGGCATCTGGTGAAACTTGAAGCAAGATAGCAGTGGTAGTGGGTGATATCTCTAAAGTTTCTAGAACAACAGCTATTTCCGTCTCTTGTTCTGAAACCATGGGAGTAGAGTACTGTATTTCAAGCCGGGCCTCTTCAGGACCCATGGGCTCTTGTGTTAATTCAGTGTCTGGCATACTGGTACTAATTACAATGTCTGGTGCAGAGGTTTCCCCTGAAACATCTGGGAGTGGGTGTGTGGGTGTTCCTGAAGAATCTTCCCTCCTCTCTTCTGGTCCTCCAGAAGTTTCACCACTGACCATAGCTATGCCAGATGTTTCTATGTTAACTTCAGGCAATACAGATGTTTCACCTCTGGTTTTGTAAACTGTAGAAGTTTCTATGCTAATTTCAGGCAATGCAGATATTTTGTCACTGGTTTCATGTATGGTAGAAGTCTCTATGCTAATTTCAGATATTGCAGATGTTTCACCACTGGTTTCATGAACTGTAGAAATTTCTATGGTAATTTCAGGCAATGCAGATGTTTCACCATTAGTTTCAGGAACTGCAGATGTTTCTATGCTAATTTGATGAAATCCAGATGTTTCTACAGTAATTTCAGGAAATGCAGAGGCTTCTCTACCAATTTCCCCAGAAGAAGAGCCATCTCCACTTGACTCAAAAATATGGGGGAGTGTCACAGCTGTTTCTCCACCTAGCTCCTGTGAAACTGTTGGTTTTGTCACAACTTCGACCAAATCAGAAGTGACCAAGGTGACTCCTGGAAGTCCGGAGGCCTCTCCACTAAATCCAGTCACTGCTGAGGACTCTCCACTTAAGTCTGTGACTCCAGAAATGTCTCCACTAAAATATGGAATGCCTGATGGCTCTCCACTGATGTCTACTGTCCCTGATGGTAACCCACTAATATCCATAACTCCAGACACTTCTCCAGATGTTTCTCTTTCCCCTGAAGGAAGTCCACTGATTTCTAATATCCCAGATGGCCCTTCTCCTACCTCTTGTGCAACAGATGTCTGTGTTATAACTTCCACTAAAGTTGTATCCACAAGAGAGATAGTGGGAAAGCCAGATGGGAGTCCACTATAATCATAAATTCCAGATGGCAGGCCGCTTACAACCTCAACTCCAGAGGTTTCTCCGCTGATGTCAATTACTCCACTTGGAAGTCCACTCATTTCAGGAGCTCCAGAAACCCCTCCACTGAAGTCTCTTTGCCCAGAAGGCTGACCACTAATATCTAAAATTCCAGACACTGTGCCTGATATATCTTCGTCCCCAGAAGGCAATCCACTGATTTCCAAAAACTTTTTTGCTTCTGCTTCCGTAACTGATGGGGTCGTCACTTCAATCAAACTGGTATTTAAAAAGGTAACGCCTGAGGACTCTCCACTTCTATCAACACCAGAAACAAGGCCACTTAGGTCTACAAGGCCGCTTATGTCAGGTATCCCAGATGGTTCTCCACTGAAATCAATTCCTGAGGGAAAGCTGCTGATATCAGGTATCCCAGACGGTGCTCCGCTGATATCAGGTATCCCGGATGGTGCTCCACTGAAATCGATTCCTGAGGGTAACCCACTGATATCAGGTATCCCAGACGGTGCTCCACTGATATCTGGTATCCCAGATGGTGCTCCACTGATATCAACTCCTGAGGGTAACCCACTGACTTTTCCACTAATGTCCCATTCAGCAGATGGTAACCCTGATAGGTCTTCTTCTCCACTGACCCCAATTGTTCCTTTTCCTTCCAGTTGACTTTCTGCTACTGTTGTCATAACTTCCACCAAAGTAGTATCCACAAGAGAGATAGATGGAAAACCAGATGGGAGTCCACTTTCATCATATTCTCCAGAAGGCAGGCCACTAGTAAGCTCCACACCAGAGACTTCTCCAGAAGGTAGCCCACTGATTTCTGGAATTCCACTGATGTCTTGCAGTCCAGATGTTACCCCACTAAGGTCTGGGATTCCAGAAGCAGACACTAATAGGTCTTCCTCGCCAGAAGGTAACCCACTGACTTCAATAATGCCCGAGGGCAGCCCACTTTCATCTCCTGACGGCAGTCCAGAAGGAAGTCCACTGAAATCCAGGTCTACAGATGGCACTCCGCTTTCTTCGATCCCTGAGGGCTCTCCACTAGGTTCAAATGTTCCAGAAGCTGATGGTTCACCACTGATTTCAAGTACTCCAGATGCAGATATCTCCCCTGAAGGCACTCCACTGAGAGAAATCTCTGCACTGGATTCATCTGGTATTGCACTAACAGGGGGGAAAGCTGATGGACTCACTGGAAAAGAAGGGGGGGAAGTGGGGGGGAGAGAGAGAGCGAGGAAGAAGGATTTAACAAATTAGTTTCAAGGAGCTATTGAAAATTTCCTGTTTGACTATGCATAAAAACTGACATCTAATAAAATAGTGACAGACTCTGAGGATGAGGGCAGAAAATCCTATACACTTTCCAGATCGCCCTCCCTCCCCTAAACTCTGTTAATGAGGATTATCTCAAATAACTCTGGAAAAGTGGTTCAATTTATCACCTCCTGTGACAGTACAAATGCAACACAAATTCCCAAAGGATAATCACCAGAACAAAGCCAGCATTCTAGCAACCATTAGTGGATAGAAACTGCTGCTGTTTCTGCTGAGAATACCTAGAAGAAGAAAAAATCCAAACCTATCCTGCTGTTTTTGTCTCAGTGTTGCTTCCAGTAAAGCTGCAGCCCCCCTTGAAAGCCAGAAATTGAAATCTGTTTCCTGACTGATTTTCCCCCTTTACGTGCACATCGATGTGTTATTGTAGGATAGTTCAGGAATGCTGGGCTTTTGGCACTGGTTTGTTAGTGTAGGGTTGGCTGATGAGTCCAATATGCTGGCTTTGACTATATTTATTTTAAAAAGAAGTGCACATAATCATCTGTTTTAAAAAATAAAAAAAGTCTGAGCTCAGTTTTCCAGAACTGTGTGTATAAAAAGGCATGTACAAAATTGACACTTGCATTTGTGGTAACTGTTTGCACATATTCTATATGTACAGTTTTGAAAATCGGGGCCATAATGAACTACCTGAATTTTGCTAACAGCTTAAAAATACCCAAAGATGCCTCAAACTTTGGGTCAGCTGACCACTCCGGGCCCCCTTACCAAAAAGCTGATCACAAGCAGAGTTGGAACAGCTGGGAGTCCCTGGTTTTATTTGCTCTAAGTAACTAAAAGCCCACACTTTCTTGTCATAGAATAGCCTTTCTCCATTCATATTAATCCCCGTTTGCCCTGGGTTGCCTGTGAGTAATGTAGTGCCCATGAGGAATACCATGTTTCACTGTGTGATCCAGGAGGTGTGATGGCTTGAGCTCTAGGCCTCAGAGCTTGGCTAAAAGGTGCATGTGAGGTAAATCTGGATTACTGAGCCAGAGAACCAACTCCCTCTGAAGAGAGAGCTGCAGTTCAAAGCTTCCTCCCTCATCAGGCTCTTTCCCAGCTGGATTCAGACAGGGATTCTCCTTGGTAAGGACACAGTATTTTTGTTTCTGGATTGCCCTTGCCCTCTATGTTTCCTCTGCCAGCCTAGTGAGCCGCTGGGTGCAGGGAACAGCCTAACCCACCTGATAGCAAGGAAATGTCAGTTGGAAAGACTTCTGTTCCCCACTCTGTCTGATTTTCAGGTTCAGTGGCAAACTCCATTTCCACAGTTGTCTCCTCCCCAGAGGGTACTTCCTCCAAACCAGGGATCACCTGGGTTACAATCTGCTCCTCAACAAATTCATCCTTGTCCAAAGATGGCAGGGCTGGAACAGAAAGATATTGAAGAGAATTTCTATGATGGCATTGGCTCTCTCAGAATCCTGATGCTGCTTCATAAACTATCCCAATACCAGGGTGACAAGCAACATAGAATGGTCTATAATTAAATACATGGCATTTCTCTTAATAGGAGATAGACTAAATTAGACTGGAGAAAGTAGGGGCAGAGGAGACTTCATAGCTTGTTTCCATCTCAAATTTTCTGATTCTGTGAGAGTAAAATGAACGCAAAAGAATGAGCCATGTGGTGTCTCTGTGTGTCCTTGGGAGGAACAGCTCCTTTTGGTAAACATACAGTGGAACCCTTGTGTAATCATCTCCCTCTTGAAATCATTCCCCCACAGAATGCAGAGTTTTCCCTGTGCTATCAGCATTGTGTACTATGGCAGATGGCTCTGAAGAATGGGTCAGTACCTCTGAAACAGAAGGCATGGTGCCTTGACAGTGGGTCAGGAAAGCCCGTCTGGTTGGGGTGCAAGTAGATGGTTCTCACACCAGGTTTGTCTCCCCCACAAGCAGGACGTGGGGTCACAATGGGATATCGGATGCTGCCATCAGCAAGCCAGCCAGCGCGGCATCTATCCAGGCCCAGCTTCCAGGCGGCATGGAGTTGCCCAACAGAGGCCAGCGTGGCATTCTGGCTCTCACAGTATTCCTGGGCTTCTAGGAGGGTGAACTGATCTGCTTGAGTTGCAAAGAACACCTCACCTGGAGGAAAAAAATCAAGTGTGAGTCACTGACACATACAACTATGGATATTTCTGCCCCTCTGCTGTACATTACACACACCCCCTAACAGCCAAGCTCTCAGGCATATGGAGAACATACCCTTCAATCGGTCAATGTAGCAGTACACGTCGTACATCTCAGAAGCTGGGCGCATGCCATACGTCCGCACGCCTGGGGACCTGTCCTTGTCTCCTACACATTGATTCCGTGGGGTCACAATGGGGTATCTGCCAAATCAGAAAGAAAGGGGCCTCCCCAGTGAGGGTCCTGCATACACTGTAATTGAAGAATCTCAGTGGGTGTTCCTGTGGAAGAGACGCAAGCTCTCCACTGAATAATGATAATACTGAGCATTTAGAGGTGCCCAAAGTCCTTAGCAAGAATAATAATAGTAATACCTAGCTCTTGTATTCGGCTTTTCATCAGTATGATTTGGAAACATGCCATGGACGCACAACATGGGAAAATGTGGCACACGTGGAGAACACGTTCACAATTCAGCAGCACATTACGCTACAGAGCGACCTGTGTTTTATCCGCGTCAGGTGCTACTGTGCTGTCAGTGGGTCCTGCATCCCTGTGGGGCTGTGCGGCACATTGGCTGTAACCCCAGTGACTCCGTTTCATGGCTGAATGTTTCTTTCAGGTAATCTTTACCTGACCTGGCCTCCCCTTACCTGACAGTCTGATCCCGCAGCCAGCCGGCATCACACTGATGAAAGCCAGTCTGGTAGGCAGCGTGCAGTTGTTCGGGTGTGGCGATGATAGCATCGTTATCCAGGCAGGCCTGCTGGGCTTTGGTGAAGGTGAGGGAATACCTGCTGGTGGCCGGTCGGTAATGAAACACGACACCTGGGGGGAAAGGGCGAGAGCAATGACGTAGGGACACGGAGACCCCCAGGCACCCTGGATGGATATTCAGGAAGGGCCTTCAAAACCAACCTGGTAGGAGCAGTACCTCCTGGAGCCATATTGATCCAAGTCTCTTGTTTACTGGTCTCTGCTGTTATTAAAGAGGCTATAAAAGGAGGGGTTATCTTGGGGGTCTCCCATTCCTCCCCACAATGATTGCAATGCAGTGACCTCCCCTTCAGCTGCAGGGGGATGCACACAGACCATTGGAATCTGGTGTCAGCCAATGCAGCTCTCATCCTCAAACAGGGGGGGTCATTCTACAACCTCACGAGGTGCCCTCCAGGCTCCCCTGCCCATTCCTGTGCCATGCACAGAAGGAGAGCTACTGGCCGTGGGCAGATAGCTGTTCCTGCCATGAACTTCTAGGGGCAGGGGAAAGGCTGGGAGTGCCCAAACCAGACACACTTTCCCCAGTAGAGCCAAATCCGTTGCTAGATAGACAGTGTTCCAATTTTGTCAGCTGAAGCAGCGGTGTGGCTGGCCCTGGAGGAAATGGATTGTGAGGTTTCTTGTTGTCCCTGTGACTTACCAGTGGGAGAAATGGGCTGCTCAGGAATGAGACCACTCTCAGGAGCAGCTGTCACCTGCACAATCATCTCTTCCACTGAGGCAGACTCTAGTTCTGGTGTGGCAGTCACCCCCAAGTCCTCCTTCGCTGAGCTCATCTCCGGTGCCAAACTGGTGAAAAGAGTGTCCAGGACCGAGATGGTGACCTCTTCAGGAGTCACCCATACAGCTGTGACTCCCTCTTCAGTCACATTCTCTGCCTCTGTGAAAGCTGTCTCGGCAGTGATACCAGTGGCAAAGAGGTCTGGAGTCACTGTGAAGCCTTCATCCAGCTCTGAGGCAGTGGGTGTGAAGTCGATTGGCTCTAGAGTTGCAATGCTCCCTCGGGCTTCCTCCTCTGTGACATTGTGTGGGAGAGGTATCTCCACTTCAGTTTGAGTGACGGTCCAGATGGTGAAGTTCTCAGGGACTAAAAAGTCCTCGTCTACAACAAGAGGCAAATGTTTCCTTTACTGGCGTCTCCAAGGGACACAGGCCCAGACTTTGGAAACAAATCTATGTGCGGACACTCAAGAAAGGGGCTGGGTGTGTGGATGCTCTGATGGGAGACAGGGAGGGCGATCAGATGGTTATGGGGGCTCTGATGGGAACCTGGGTAGGCGGTAGGATGGGTGTGATGGGAGATGGGGCTGGTGATGTGATCAGAACTAGGGTAGATAATGGGGTAGCTGTACAGGTGTTCTGAGGGGAGATGCTATTGCACAAGGCATATGTGTGATGGGAGATATAGACCATGTGAGCAGATGCCACGATGGGTGAGAGCATGTGGATACTCCGGGAGCTAGTCCATCCTGCAAATGGACTCAGTGAGCCTGTGGGGCACTGGCCTGCTGGGTACTGGGTGCCCCTGTTTGGAGGGTGAAACTCTTCCTTTAAAAAAGGAAAATATTGACCATTTGCCCTCCCCCTGCTCCTCCTCTCTCTAAAGCGCTCTACAGTGGAATTTAATTGAATTAAAAGGGAAGTGTCATATGAGTCAGGGATTCAGAGCTCCCTTCTCTCCCCCTCTCCATACTCCTGATTCTAATCCGCTAGTGCATCTCATACTAATCTAGTCTTTTGTGACCTCTAGTGCCAGCAGCAGGTAATTTAAAAAATAAAGCTCAAAATGGGGAGAGGAAAGGGAGTGCTCCTGTAATGCTGCAGTGCAGGCAGGCCCGTGCCTGGGAGTGAAGCACAGAGAGATGTGGGGAGCCAAGGAAGTGCCTATCCTATTTTGAGGCAGGACTGAGTTGGGGAGCAGTGCACGGAGGGAGCTGGGAAAACAGGAGTAAACACTGCAGAACAAATACGACCAGACCCCACCCTAATGCTGCTTTGCTCCCTCAGATGGTTTATTTCAAATTCCGTTTCCTTTACCCGGCTAGTTCATTGTCATCAGTACCTCACAGATGCAAGAGGTTTCCAAGAACCAGGCATCAAAGCTCAAATGCTTACCTGTCATAGTAAGTGGTTTAATAAGTAGCACCTGAGAGAGACTGCAGGGCACTGACATGTTGGGCCTCATTTGCTGGTGTGGTGAGGCCACTTTGTGCCGCATGGCTGGCACAATATGATCCCAAAGTGGGCTTCACTGGCCCTGGGAAGATAACCCCACTCATTTTGAATTTGAACCTCCAACACCTGGTGTAGACACACACAACTCCTCCTCCCTGCTGCTGGCAATTGGCATAGCAGGAAGGGGCATGGCTAGCAAATAGAGGGTGTAGCTGAGATGCCCATGAGCCAGGCCTATCCTTAGCTGCAACTTGGGTCCCTTATGGAAACTTGCAGCGTAGGCAGCCCTCTAATGTAGCATGGAGCAGCCAGCCTTGCACAACGGCTCCACCAGGACCAAGGAAATGCAAAATGGAGTCCTTGCACACGGACCCCCTACCATAGGCACTATGCAAAGTACTGCTGCTCAGGAGCTGACCTATTGTTTTCTTTCTGCTCTCTTATCTATAATATTAAATTACTTAATATGTAAGATCTTGATCTCTGCTGCATGGTTCCTGGAGAGCCATCAAACTTGGAAGGTGTTTGACAATCTGGAGTGGATAGAGGCATATTACACTCACCTCCCATTGAGAACACTCAGTTGTACTGCAGTGCTAATATATGCTCTGAACTCTTCTCTCTCTGCTTGGACAAGAATGGAGGGGCAGGCGGAGAGCGCCTGTAAATTTACATCTGCTTTTCTTGTTTAAGTGAAACAGTTTTTCTGTGTTAATTGTTAGGTGGGGCTAGCAACAGAGTCAAATGCATTCAGAGAAGGATAACAGAAATGATCAATGGGGAAAGATGACAAGTGATGTATCTGATTCTTATGTTGGTGGCCATCGCCATAATATTTGAGTTAATCCTGCACTGTCATGACTAAGAGAGGATCTCATAGCCATCCGCAAGTATTTGAAAGAAGTACCAAAAGTAGAGGGGAGTTTAAGGGAATAACTATTTTTATTATTTATTACTATTTTTATTATTATTAATTTAAATGTTTTTGTTTCGAATAGACTGTGGAATGGTCTCCCAAGTCCTGTCTCTTGACTCACTAAAACCAGAAGTAAACACAGCACTGGGAAACAGAGCATGACAAATAATCAGACATTGGACAAGATGGAACTTAATGGGAGTTTTTCATCTTTAATTTCTGTGGTTGTGTGATAATTCAGCTCTGGCTGGGAAGCACCATACCCAGCTCCTGGAATTTGCTGCTTATGAGTATTGATGGAGGCATGGTACTTAATTCAACAAAACCAGTGCAACTCACCTGTGTAGCAAATGGCATCGTAGCGTGAATGAGGGTGAGGGTACCCCGTCTGATTGACATGGAGGTACACTGTCCGCACCCCCACCAGGTTCCCGCCACAGTTGGGACGTGCCTTGGAGATGGGATACCGAACGCTATGGTCTGCCAGCCAGCCTGCACTGCACACATCCATTCCAGCCTTCCATGCCAGGTACAGCTCTCCTGTGGTGGCCAAACGGGTCCCAAGACTGAGGCATTTCTCTGCAGCTTCCTGGAAGGTGAACTTCTCTGGGGAGGTGGCATAGAAGACTTCACCTGCAATCACACAGCCATTGACTCAAGGACTGACTGTAGTGTTTAATCCCTCTTCCATCTACCTCTCTCTTCCCTTTGTTTTCCTTCCCTATGGGCTGGTGGGATGAAGGAAAGGTTAAAGAGACTAGATAAGTACATCTTAGATGAGTGACAACTAAGGGCGGGGACACACACATGATCACCGTCTACAAATATTAGGAAGGTGCAAACCTCAAAGAGGAAGAGAAATTTTCTCGGGAGGAACAAGGGGGTGTACGTTCTACTTGAAGTCATGCAATGACATTAAGATAAGGAATATTTTGGGGCCTGGTTTTCAGAGGTACTGAGCCCCACTGCTCCCACTGACTTCAGTTGTAGGCCTGGGTGGTCAGCACCTGTGAAATTAATTTCCTAATGAGAGATACCAGAATGTGGAATTGTCCCCTCCCATAAATAATGGGAGCTCCATTGCTTTAATCAATTAAAACCAGAGAGGACAAAGCCCAGAAAAATAGGCTTTAGGGGATAATCCAGCCTTGGCAGGGGATGGGACTAGATGGGATCTCACATGGCTTTTGAATCTCTAAGTCTCTGACTTCTAGCTTCTTTGCCTCTTGTTTTATCCTTGTCTGCAGTGAGGATGCTCATGATACTGCCAGCTCAGTCCCTTGAGAATTACATAAGAGAAACCCAAGATCACCTTTCATTTCCTCTGCATAACAATAAACATCATATGTTTCATCTGTCTCCCGAATGCCATAGGTCCTCACTCCAGGAAATTCATCCTTGTCACCATAGCAACCCTCTCGGGGATGGTGCATTGGGTACCTGAGAGTGAGAGCGAGAAAGAGAGCATGCACAGGAAATGTCTAGTGAGCTGATAGAAGCTTCATTGGAAAGATGACTGCCAAATGGTTCTGTGGTGCAGGAGGCATCAGGACAAACTGAACAGGTGGTGGAGAATCAGAATTCTGGGGGGAGGAAGGAAGTGGAGGCAGGCCAAACCCCCAGAACTTTTCCAAGACAGGAGAAGAAGGAGAAGTGGACTTACTCCCTTCCATTCCTGACATTGGAGGTGAGGGGAGAGGATCCTCCAGATGTCCCCCAAAGATACTGATGCAGGGGGAGTTGCTGGTTTTCAGACTCCTCTGAGCCCTGCTAGATAACTACCTGAAGTGTGCAAAATAGAGCCACATCTGCTGTGCTTGGCATAGCAACTATGCAGTTCGCATGGGCAAAAGTAGAGGGCATGGGGACTGGGATTAAACCACCACTCTCAAGTCTCTGGGCCATTCAGTCCTTAGCTTCTCAGCTGTGACTGCCAAAAAAGGGGCCAGTTGTGGGAGTGGTTTTGTGATGTGGACACCTATCTACTGGGAAATGGACTGAGATCCACCAGCTCATTCCACACCAAATGATTATCAGATGGTAACTGCTAATCATTATTTACCTGGGACAGGATTTAAACTAATTACCTAGATGTGAAAGGCTCTGTATCCCATTTCCAACCCCTTGCTGCCTGGATAGCCCTCTTTTCTTCCCTCTTGGCCGCCTTCCTTCCCCTCTTTCAGCTAATTACCTGACAGTCTGATCAGCCAGCCAGCCGGCATCACACTGATCAAACCCATCGTCATAGGCAGCCTGCAGCTGTTCAGGGGTAGCGATGACAGCACTGTTCTGGATACATGTCTGCTTTGCCTTCTCAAAGTCCAAAGTGTACCTGGTGGAGATGGCTCTGTAATGGAACACGATTCCTGGAAAACACATCCACCAGCGCGCACACACACACACACACACACACACACACACACACACACACACACACATCAGTCAGTGAAGAACCAGCCCCTCATTAGTTTCCCTTTCAAAGGGGTTAGCAAGTCAGAGAAAAGGCATTCTATCTCATGTAGAAAATCATGCATTTGCCACAGATTATTTGTATTGCCTGGGTAGTCTACTGTGCCCTGAAGAGACTCTGTTCTTCCCCATGGTATATTCCACCATCCCAAGGCCACCAGGCTTCAATTTAATGGGAATTAGATGTACTCCCTTTGGTGAACAGAAAAATCTACAGGAACAGACCTGCTGTCCAGTCCAGGCTCTTTTCTCCTGTGACGCTGGAGCACCCTAATGCTACATCTAAATCCAGTGTTTTAATGCTGACGGCTTCAGCATAAACCAACATCCCAGAATGCAACAAATACATCCCTGTCAGAAGGATCCAAAACTTTCAAGACATTTAAAGTGGCTGGCATGGCATTGCACAGTATTGTAAAAATACTCAATGGAAATTGGCTAATTGTGTGTCATAAGTACAATGTGGTACTATTTTATTATAGTCTTGAATGTGATAATGTCCAATGGCCCAAATCAGTATTGAGGCTCCAGTGCACCGGGCATTGTCCAAACACACAGGAAGCCATGGTCCTTGCCCTGATGATACATACATTTTATACTATAACAAACATGCTTTGAATAGTTTTATGTACTGCAAATGTAGTTAAGCCATACTATTTCATATAGAGTGGCCTTTAAAAGGAGTGTGTGGCTGTATGCATACTCAGGTCTGGCATAAGAAGGGTTAAACCTCTCAGATACTTTCTTTCTTGGCCCCTCTTCTTCTCACTCACAATTTTATTGATGAGAGTAACAATGTTAACTGGGGGAAAGTTAATTGTGTGTTATATTGTCTACATATTAGCTAACTAAACCACTTTTACATTTCTTGAAAGAACATAAGAACGGCTCTAACAAAACAGGCCAATGGGCCATCTGGAAAATATCCCATCTCCTAACATACTAGGTGAGACCAAACATCCTCATAGGTCCAATATCCTGTTTCCTGCTACACCACATCAGACCACCATCTATCTCATCCAGCGTTCCATCTCCTGCCCATATCAAAACAGACTAGTGCCATCTTCTAGCACACTGGGTGACACTGATGGTCTGTTTAATATGGCATTCCAGATCCTGCCCACATTAGAATAAATCAATGGCCTGTCTTGTTTGGCTCCTGCTCGCATACAAGATCAGACCAATGATCCATCAAGTCTGGCATTCTATCTATGACAGCGAGTGATGCCAGATGCTTGTGGAAAGGGTAAAATGCCTCCACTCCTATTCATAATGCACCTGGTCAGATTTCTTCCTCCTTCTTTCTCCCCAGGCAAATCAATGTAAGCATCAACACTATCACCAAGAGGAAATATTGAAGTAATGGCCTCACCTTTCACTATGATCTCTATCGTATCCTGGCTGTCCTCAATACCATGCATCACCTCGCAACGATAGATCCCAGTGTCGTTGGACCTCAGCGCTTTGATTTCCAAGGTGGCATCGGTGGGGATGGCAGGATAGTTGGGCAGAGAGATCATCTCTGTGTACTCAGTGTTGATTCGAACTTGCCCCTCTGTGGCCACTAGTAAGACGACTTCCTTCCCATTGGAGAGTCTGCTCCATTTGATTCTTGGGGTCAGAGGAGGAGTATAGGGGGCTGTGGTGACATGATCCAATGAGTCGATGAAGTAGCAGGGGATGGTCAGAGAGTTTCCCAGGATGACACGCAGGGGAGACCGTTCAGGTATGCTCACACTCAGTGTGTTACCATGATCTGCCCAGTCCCAATATGGAGAGAGACAAAGTGAGGATTAATCAATAACACACATCAGTCATAACTACCAACATTTTCAAAGTAGCCTCGATCTAGCTTGTAAATCTGCACCCACAATATTAGGAAATATATCTATTTGTATATATTCTAGTAATATAATTTGAAGTAATTGATGTTCCTAAAGAAGCCCCTGAGCCTTGGTAACAGCCCTGGTGGAATATTATGCTATTACACTGAAAGTAGGTTGGGTGCCTTGGCACTAGGTTACAAGTTGGGACTATCTTCCACCCTACCAAGCACAGCAACAGCAGGATGTCATGGCGTTGCAGCAGCCCAGAGAGGAGGCCCTTGGCAATGATGGGTGAAATTAGTGAGCTCATAGGTTGATCTGTAAAGTTGCATGGGTCTGCTGTGTGAGGGGCATGTTGGCCTGTTACATGTATGGTCCTCGGCACTGAACAGTGGTCCCGCCGACTGTACATACCTGAAACTTCCACAGAGATGGCTGCAGTGATGACTCGCAAACACACAAACACTAATAGTAAAGTGGTCATAGTTTACCTGCAACAAACAACAAATTAGAGGCAGGGGTTAATTACTGCTGGATGATTATAAGGGAATGGACCCTTCAAGGACTCTTAAGAGGGAACAAGCCCACTACAGTACCTAAACACACCCTGGCAGGGTTTTTTTACATATGACCATCAACAAAAGAGAGTTTTCCGGGCAACACCTTGTCTAATAGAGGGAGGAACAAGGCATCTTGCTCCAGACAAGGGTGTCCATTATATGCAGTAGCATTACTATTCTGTTCTCATACTCTTTCTTGTGATCTTCACCTCTGTTCAGAAAGACAATTTTGCCATGGAGTTTCTCATTTGTTTTACATCTATTCTAGCAACGACCACTGGGTCAGATGCCCTCTCTAGCTAACCCTACACCATTGCTTGGACCACCTTGAATAGAAGCTTCTTCACATTACCACTCTCCTTCCTCTACTAAGCCAACATGGAATCCTTGGCCAGCTGCTTGGATGTAATTTGTACAACTATTCTAGCGGAAGTCTGGCCGCTTCAGGGTGAAAAGGCTAAAGGTCACAACACAACCAATAATCCTGCCTTTACAGTCTATACCACTTTAAATACAAATGGATTCCACAGCTCTTTAGCAACTTCACTGTAAGGACTACATGACATATACATTGTATAGGGATCCCCTTCATCAGGGGAACTCACCACTTCAGAACAATTTCAGACAGACAGTGGAGGACTGTTCTATATCCAGGTGAAATGGCAGAAGGACTGAAGGGTGGCAGAATGGAATCACCCAAACTAGAATTTGGCCAGGATAGCCAGGTTAATGCCTTTAGTCTTGTGTATAATGCCATGGGATTTTAAATAACCACTAGTGGGCAGGACCTCAGTTTTATGTTTCATTCACAAGATGGCACAGCACCCATTAACTCTGCACTGCAGCATTGATTCAACACTGAGTCAAAAGGAAGAGCCCCACCTACTAGGTACATAGATACATAGATACTAAGGTCAGAAGGGACCATTCTGATCATCTAGTCTGACCTCCTGCACAACACAGGCCACAGAATCTCACCCACCCACTCCTGCAAAAAAACTCACCTATGTCTAAGCTATTGAAGTCCTCAAATCGTGGTTTAAAGACTTCAAGGAGCAGAGAATCCTCCATCAAGTGACCCGTGCCCCATGCTACTGAGGGAGGCGAAAAACCTCCAGGGCCTCTTCCAATCTGCCCTGGAAGAAAATTCCTTCCCGACCCCAAATATGGCGATCAGCTAAATCCTGAGCATATGGGCAAGATTCACCAGCCAGATACTACAGAAAATTCTTTCTTGGGTAACTCAGATCCCACCCATCTAATATGCCATCACAGGCCATTAGGCCTATTTCCCATGCATATTTAAATATCAATTAATTACCAAAATCCCATTATCCCATCATACCATCTCCTCCATAAACTTATTGAGTTTAATCTTAAAGCCAGATAGATCTTTTGCCCCCACTGCTTCCCTTGGAAGGCTATTCCAAAACTTCACTCCTCTGATGGTTAGAAACCTTCATCTAATTTCACGTCTAAACTTCCCAAAGACCAGTTTATACCCATTTGTTCTTGTGTCCACATTGGTACTGAGCTTAAATAATTCCTCTCACTGTCCGGTATTTATCCCTCTGATATATTTATAGAGAGCAATCATATCTCCCCTCAACCTTCTTTTAATTAGACTAAACAAGCCAAGCTCCTTGAGTCTCCTTTCATAAGACAAGTTTTCCATTCCTCGGATCATCCTAGTAGCCCTTCTCTGTACCTGTACCAGTTTGAATTCATCCTTTTTAAACATGGGAGACCAGAACTGCACACAGTATTCCAGGTGAGGTCTCACCAGTGCCTTGTATAATGGTACTAAAACCTCCTTATCCCTACTGGAAATACCTCTCCTGATGCATCCCAAGCCCACATTAGCTTTTTTCATGGCCATATCACATTGGCAGCTCATAGTCATCCTATGGTCATTTAGGTTTTCCTTGGTGGTCACCTATCCAAATACTGGCTGTTTGTCTTCTGAGAGCTAGAGGGATCCCAGCTAGTGTTGATGTGGCTGCAGTCACAGAACATTATGAGAGACAGCGTATATGTCTTTTGGCTCAGTAGTAAAGTTCATTAACTAGCATACTTGAAAGCATGGCACAGGACAAGGGAAAATATAAATTACATCTTATAAAGTCAGGCCATTAGGCTTTCATTTCTGAAGAACTGGGTTCAAATCCTACTTAAGCCAAAAGAGAAAATGTGTTTATAAATCACAACCTGGTACTTTATCTACATGAACAAATATTAAACCCTTTGGAAATCTCTACTCAAGAGAGGCTAAACATTGAACTAGAAGGGGCTGCTGCAGGTCAGGACTGAGGTGCATTGGCAGAGATGTGTGTGGGCCCAGATTTGGAATACTTGGGTTGTTGACGGTCAGGACTTATGTGCATAGAGGGTCGGGAAGGAGCTGCTAGATAACACTGAGGAGAGTCATAGAATCATAGAATATCAGGGTTGGAAGGGACTTCAGGAGGTATCTAGTCCAACCCCCTGCTCAAAGCAGGACCAATCCCCAACTAAATCATTCCAGCCAGGAGTCATGTGGGTGTCTAGGACTGGAACAGAAACAGATGCTGCAGGGTAAGACTAAAATATGTATGAGAAGTCTCAATCTTTCCTATTGTATTATTTATTATGTCTAGCTCTAGGCAGTAAAAAAAGTTATTTTTACAAATATTTACTTCATACACATTTTTAAACTATCTTGTAGCATCCATGACCAAAAGCTCCCTATAAAATAAATACATTAAAAAAAAAACCAAAAAACCCCACCAGAATAAGACTGCCATTACTCAGTCTTCACAGTACCCCCATGGCATTTTGTCAAACAGCAATGCAGAGGTTGAGCAGAAAATTAGCCAGCAAGAGACAGGGAGTAAGATATTAATTTGTATCATGGGGAAACACTCCAGTTTCTCTCTGGCTGCTAAAGTTACGTACCCATCACTGTTAAATTTTAAGATCAGTGCTGGCTATTATTTGTTTATTTGTATGCCAAGGAGCTTGGAGTCCCACTTTAGACACAAAGCCATAAAAGCAGACAGACTCAGTTCTAGTCTCTAGGTAAGGACTGAAGCACTGGGAAAAAACTCAAGCCAAGTGTTGGCAATGTATTCCTGGTTTGTTAGAAAGAGACAGCATGACTCAGGTTTCAGAGTAGCAGCCGTGTTAGTCTATATTCGCAAAAAGAAAAGGAGTACCCGTGGCACCTTAGAGACTCTCCTCTGCTTTTTCCACCAAATGCATCCGATGAAGTGAGCTGTAGCTCACGAAAGCTTATGCTCTAATAAATTTGTTAGTCTCTAAGATGCCACGGGTACTCCTTTTCTTTTAGCATGACTCAGGAGATTGTTTATGTAAAAGGGAGCCTTTCACCAATAGGTCCCCAGCTTTAATAAGGCCCAGGCCATTGGTGACTTAGGGTATGTCTACTATGAGCGCTGGAGGTGTAAATTCTAGCTCCAGGAGACATACCTGCACTAGCTCCGATCAAGTTAGTGCACTAGATATAGTATAGAGTATAGCTGAGGCAGAGCGAATGGTGGGAGGGGATAGCCATCCGAGTGTCTCAGGCTTGTACTCAGGTGTCTAGCCCCTCCCTACGGCTGTACTTTTATTTTTAGTGTGCTAACTTGATCAGAGCTAGCATAGGTTATGTTTCCTCAGGCTGAAAATTACACCTACCAACTTGAAGTGTGGCCCTATACAGCTGTTACCCTCTGATGACCCACTGTACTTTAAATGAATTGGGAGCGGGGAAAGGGGGGATCAGTCTAGTTTCTAATGTGGTAGGTGAGCACATCATGCAAAATATGTAATTACAATAAGCAGCCTTGGGGACTAATTGGATCTCTTGATGACAGAATCAATAGAGAGGCCAAGGATTGAATGGGCCATGGAGATGGAATTCCTCTATCATCCCCAGGTGTGTGGTGGTGGAGGCCTCCAAGGCAGAAGGCACATTGGTGGGATCAGCATGTGAGAAACTCATACTGTCACAGCTTGCGTTGTACCTGTTCTAGCTTTAAAGACAAGCTGTCACTTCTCCAGAGTAAAAAATCTGGAACCTTTCAGCAGCGCCAGCATTATGCTGAAAACGATTTAAAATAAACAGCCTTGGATTAGCAAAGAGACAGGCATCCTTTTGTCTAGGTTTTTCTGGTGAAGAAACCTGGGGAATTGAAGCATCTTAAAGAGCACTGAAACAGAGAAATCAAATATGATGGGCCCTGGCTGTCTGAAAACACCTCCAGGGCTTTTACCGATTATAGGCTAGTATTGTCACTGAGCACTCTAAAGTTGTAACAAAAAAGTTATTTCTGTGTCGGTATTCATTGCCAGGGAGACACATGAAACAGGAGAGCAGGTTCATGCTCACGCTGGTTAGACTTTGAAGAGTATGATTATTCTGAATGGGTGAAATTCACTCATGTATGGAAAGCCAGCACAAGCCCCATCCATCCCTGGAGTCCCACTTTGCTAGGGTGACCATACTTCCTAAAGTAAAAACGGGATGGCTGGGGCTTGCCTGAGCCCAAGCTGCCCCCCATCCCACCTGTAGGATTTGCCACAGCCAACCCCACTATCTGGGGCTGGGGCTGGGGCTGGGGCTGACCATCCAGGGCTGAGGCTGGGGCTGACCCCCTCCCCGAGCTCTGAACAGCCCGTGGCTGGGGCTGACCCCCTCCAGCTCTGAGCCCCCTGCGGCCCGCAGCTGAGGATGAGCACTCGAGCACTGTTCCGCCCATGGCTGACCCGCCCCGAGCTCTGTGCTGCCTGTGGTTGGCCCCCACCCCTGAGCTCAGCGCTACCCGCAGCTGTGGCTAACCCCCCCCGGAGCTCCAAGGGGCTAAGCGCATGAGCTGTGTGCCACCCATGGCTGCCCCCCCCACCCCAGGCTCAGCATTGTCTGGGACTGGGGCTGACCCCCGCTTCCTCGAGCTCTGGGCCCTGTGCCACCCACAGCTGGGGCTGAGCACCCGAGCCCTGTGCTGCCCGTGGCTGGGGTTGATGCCCCCCTCCCACCTCCACACCGCCTGGTGCTGGGGCTGACCTCCCTGTGCTGCCTGCAGCTGCAGCTGGGGCTAATCCCAATGCCAGCTGGGGCTGACTCCTGAGCCCCGCAGCCCAGCACCTCATGTTGCTACCTCCCCCCCGCCATGTTCCTCCCCTTTTTTTGGTAAACTGGGCATTTGTCCGTTTGCTCTTTCCAACTGATCAGCTGGGAAGAGCAAACAGGACAAACGTCCATTTCTGTCAAAAAAATCAGGATGGCCAAGACAGAGCTTAAAAGTTGGACTGTCCCAGCCAAAACGGGACCTCTGGTCACCCTACACTTTGCTTTGCGCTGGTCCTTCACACAGGGGGTTATTTCATCATACCGTAAGAGCAGGAACATTTCCAGGTTTGGTTCATTCCTGAAAAAAAAAGGCCCTCGTCCAGCTCCCCTCCCCTGCAGTATCCCACAGACAGTGAATTCTTTCTCTCAGTGGCAGTTCAAACAAATTAGAATAATAGTGTGTGGAGTGCATTGTGCCAGCTTCCTAGCCCTGACTCCCTGCCAGTGCGAAATTCAATCAGGTGCCCATTCCTCACGGTCATGTTTGCAACATGTTCTCCATTTCTCACTCTTCTAACTACCGCAGGGAAATCTTAGAGCCCTGCTCTGTAATGCTTAGAGTGTCCTGGATAATTTGCCATCAGTAGCAGTGATGATTTTATATTCTACTATGCTATGATTCCGTTTTGTTTCTGTAGGGATGTCAGCTCGCCTGGGACTCAACAGCGGGTGAACATCTCTGTTTTAAAGAGCGCTCCTGGAACCGACAGGCCCTTGCCTAAAGACCTCAGCGTGTGAAGGTATGGTCCAGTACGATGCTGAGCAAACCCGGAGTGATGTGTGGGCGCTATGGCTGGGATACGTCATGGGCTTTCAAGGAAAAGAAGGAGGGATAGCTCAGTGGTTTGAGAAGTGGCCTGCTAAACCCAGGGTTGTGAGTTCAATCCTTGAGTGGGCCATTTAGGGATATGGGGCAAAAATCTGTTGGATGATTTAATTGGGGATTGTTCCTGCTTTGCGCAGGGGGTTGGACTAGATGATCTCCTGAGGTCTCTTCCAACTCTGATATTCTATGATTCTATGAAGGAACTTGGTGGCCGTTAATCGTGTGACTGTTCCAAGTACAGGCCCGTCCTGCCTAGCCCTTGTGCTCCTGGCCGGGGAGGCTACCCCTGGCCCCTCCCCCGCTGTCCCCCCACCTCCGCGCGCATGGGGCTGTGAGCTCCTGCCGCTCTGAGCGGCATGGTAAGGGGGTGGTGGTGCATGCACATGACTGCAGCAGTGGTTGGGGGTTCCTGAGGGGCAGTCAGGGGACAGGGAGGAGGGGGTGGTGGATGGGGCAGAGGTTCTGGGGGGACAGTCAGGGAACAGGGGGGTTGGATAGGGGGTGGGATCCTGGAGGGCCTGTCAGGGGGCGGGGGTGTGGATAGGGGTTGGGGGGCAGTCAGGGGACAGGGAGCAGGGGGGAGTGGGATCCCGGGGGGGGGGGTTGGATAGGTCAGGGGTTCTGAGGGGGGCAGTCGGGGAGGGGACTAGGCTGTTTGGAGAGGCCCAGCCTTCCCTACCCAGCCCTCCGTTCAGTTTTGCACCCTGATGTGGCCCTCAGGCCAAAAAGTTTGCCCACCCCTGGTCTAGAGATAGGTTGGGTGGACAGTTAGGAAATGGATTCCCATTGGCTGGGATATGGGTGGGGGAGGCAGTTCTCCCCTGCATCAGTTGCATTTTCAAGGCTTTTCACAAAGAAAAGGGCTAGAGACTGAAAATGAAAATGAAATGCTTTAAATGAAAACTGGAAGCTTCTTTACAGGGCCCAAAGACTGTTATAAAGCTCACCTCTGCCCAGTGTGTCAGGGCTCTCAACCTCTCTGAGTACATAAAACATCATTTGAGGGTTAGGGCTAATGTGGGGGTTACAATTAAAGTTGTGGTTAGGGTCAGTTACTCTTATGGTCATAGACAGGATTAGTGTTAGTAGTTAGGATTATGGTTAAGGTTAGTGTTACAAAGATGAATTTTAGCATAGGGTTAGGGATATAAACTGCCTACCACAGAATACATAAGAAGTAAAATATGCAACCAAGAAGTTCTATAAATGCCTCATTTTGAATGCTCCTGAGTATCTGTACTGCTAGAAAATTAGTTTGTTAACTCACACCAGTCACTAGAGGTCCCTTTTGACAAACCCAAATTACCTGTGGGTGTCATTATCCTCCAGTAGAAAACCTCACCCCTAGGCAGAGAGATTCTGAGAATGGGTACTTTGGGGAGTTGGTATCTGAATAGGTTATACCGAGAAGACAGGATCTACCAAGCACCAGCATAGGGTGAGAATTGTTTCTGATGGCAGCCAGTGCCACAAATGGAGAGTCAGGATTGTACTGAGCATCTTAGAAGAGTTTGTGTTATGGGAAAACAACAACTTCCACCCCCCAAGGTGTGTTTAAAGTGCTTTAAAGGCTGTGTTTGTGTTTAGCGAGACTGCAGATCCATTGGAACTGGGCAGATGGAGTCTGCAAGACAATTTCTTCTGGCTTTTGTGGAAAAGAAGGAGAGGAGGAGGTAGAAGGTGTTATACAGGGTCACTGCTACCCACATGGAGTCTCAGAGCACATGCTAGATCAATCAGTCTGGATTAACAACATTCTGACTTAACAGTCACCCAAAATTCCAGCCATTCTTCCTCTTCTAAGCATTAACTGAGATTGGAAAGAGGCTTGGTTAGCATTTTACATTGGATTTATTTATGTATCTGCACTTCCTAATTCAGCCAGCTCTGGATGTAATTGAGAAAAAGAACCTGAGTTTCCAAACCATCCAGAACTGAGAAGCACAGGAGATTTCTGCCCTGGAGAACAACTGTCATTTTAACTTGGGTTTATTGCCATTTGATATTAAGCCCAATTTTTTCAAAGATGGATTTATGCATGTGTGTAACCTCTAGTTTCTGCTCACGCCTCAGGGATTGTATGCAAACAGTCATGAGGGGACTGCAAGTAAAAGTGCATATTTGAAAAATCTGAGCATTTCGGATTTTTTAAACCCCTCTCTCCTTGGACCCCTTCCCCAGATTTTCACAGAACTAGAAAACCTTGTGAGAGTAAAAATTGCATTTTAGAGGCAAGGAAAGTTCTAGATCCAACAAAGTGCTTATAAAATAACATCCCAGGAAGGCAGACAGATGTGGCCCATTTAGAGCTCAATCTGTCTAGCCAATGTATTTGTTTTTTGGAATGCATTTTCCATTCTTTTTCTAGCTTGCTTTTGAATCTATACTAAGCACTTTGTTTTGAATCTATACCCATCCACAATTTCTCCTTATGCTTTTGGTTGTCCATTCCACATTAATCACTCTTGCAGGAAGTAAGTTTACTTTAATCACCCTTAATGCCCTCTTTTTCTTGGATTCATTTCATACGTTCTTGTTTCTGAGCCTGTGACCCACTCAGAGATTGTCAGCTTTTGAAATTTGGGACAAAGGGGACACAATTACACATCTTGATGTTACATCATTGCAACAGACCATCTTCATGACAATTCAAATGTCATCTCATTGCAAAACTCATCTGACGCTACCATGCTCCCCACAGCTTCCATGCTTTGATTTGACCCAGGCACATTAAAAGATTTGGAAAACTTTTGATAAACCTTAGTAGGGTTTCAGACTGGTAATAAAACAGCATTCATAGGCAGGAGCTTTTGCGTTTAGCATAGCAACATTTTCCAGGAGAACATAGTTCTTAAAATTTGGATATAAAGAGGCATCTAATAAGAGACCAAACCAGCAATATTTTAGCCTTGGATTCTCTTCCCTCAAAGATTTAGTCTCTCTCTCTTTCTTCCCCTCCAGGGAATGCACCTCAGTTTCTCCAGGGAACACCAACCACCTCCATCCAATCTTGTTTATTTGAACTAACTCTCACAGCTCAGCTACTTTCAAGACTTAATAATGATGGCAAAAATTTGGATGAAGGCTTAAGGAGAATTAAAAAAAGGTACCTCCTCTTGACAGAGGAGGATGTCAGGTCTTTGATCCCTCATGTACATATCTATGGGGCGTCCCAGGTGCCTTCAGTCTTCAGAACTGTCAGTGGCTTTTTGTTTCAGTGAGAATACGGAGTATTCCCTCATCACCTCCACAGACAAATCCCCCATTGTCTCCACATACTACAAGCTCTTTTCCAGTACTGAGAGCTTTTCTGTTCAAATCCCAGCCTGCTCCAGGAAATGGGAGGGGAGGAAGAAAAAAAAGGGGGGGAGGGGAGAAACAATTTTATTTCTTTTTTCTTTTAAAATAAGGCAAGTTTTGGAATAGAAGTATCGTAATAAATATGCTCCTGTGACGTTTTGTGTTTTCTCAGCTGTAAAGAAAATAGGAAAACTATTCCATTCTGTCTGGCTTCCAAATCATTCTGAGACTAAGCCCTTTATGCAGTGGCCTGCTCGGATGTTGTTCCCGCCAAGGCTGTTTTTGACGTGATTCCTGGGACAAAAAAGTCCTTTTTGAACCAAGAATGAAACGTGGCAGTGGTTACTGTGATACTGTGTCACTGCGGTGTGTTGCCCACAGCTTGATGGGGGCTGATATTCCCCACATCAGTTTCCTGTGTCAGACAGTGAGCTGGAGGTACAGAAAGAGACTTTATTAGAGTGAGGGTAGCAAGAAAAGGAGGAGTTGCTTAGGACTCAGGAAAGCAACAGATTTCATCACATACCTCAACCAACTTATCTCACTCCTGTCCTGGAGTACTCCAGGCTGCTGTGGTCATGTGCTCTCTTATACACAGCTCGGTGGACTGGCAGGACTTGGCCCCTCCCTCCTGACTGGCAGGAATGTTGTGCACCTCAAGAACACATGGCTTAGCCCTTCTCTTTTGATTTGTCTATGCAGTAAATGGAACCGAAATAATCAATCAGCTCTAATTTACACCTTGGGTTATTTCAGTTTAAGTCCCTGTATGCACACTTTTATTTCAGTATAAGAGCTCTGTTTCCATGTAACATAACTGTAACTACCAGCTTAATTAAATCAATACAAAGGCAATCTTATACCAAAATAAGAGTATCCACACACAGACTTGCACCAAACTAACTAAGGGTGTCAAGGACAACTGATACAGTTATTTCACATTCCATTTACCAGGCGGACAAGCTCCCACTTTCTGAGGAGTGAGATGCCAGGATGAGAGTCCAGTAACAACCTGAACAACTAATACTCCTAAGTTTCAGGTAGTGGAATTCAAACCCCGACAATAATAGAACAAGGAGTAATGGTCTCAAGTTGCAGTGGGGGAGGTTTAGGTTGGATATTAGGAAAAACTTTTTCACTAGGAGGGTAGTGAAGCACTGGAATGTGTTACCTAGGGAGGTGGTGGAATCTCCTTTCTTTGAGGTTTTTAAGGTCAGGCTTGACAAAGCCGTGGCTGGGATGATTCAGTTGGGGATTGGTTCTGCCTTAAGCAGGGGTTTGAACTAGATGTCCTCCTGAGGTCCCTTCCAACGCTGATATTCTATGATTCTATGATTTGCATGGAGCAGATTTCCTTTCAAATGCATAATACCATATAAACTCCTATGGGCTGTACCTACCACACAATGGGCCACCTTCTTCTCTCATTTATGCCAGTCTCACACCAATGTAACTCCATTGACATTAACAGAGTTACTCCAGAGTCACAGTGGTGTGAGTGAGAGCAGAATTAGGCTAGACATACTGTCTTTCTGGCCCCCAACAGCACAGTCACATCTCCCACTCAACCACTAACATTAATTTCCCAACAAATCACTAGTGAAACTAGTAGCAGAGAACAGAACGCCCTGCAATGGACACCATCAACTTTTCCACCATTCAAGCATTCAAGAACAAGGCATAATACATCTGGGAATGAGTGGGAAACAAGTTGCATTCTTCACACTTGATACAACATCAGCACTGAATTACTCTTGAGGCGCCATGGTTCCCAGTGCAGGTCATGTATGGAGACCAAGTCATTGTCTCAAAATCTTGCTCAGTGATTCAGGAAAGAAGGATCACCCATGTCTGTTTCTACTTGTGTTGTATATGCACATTTCTTAGACAGTCAGCCAAATGAATGCTTAGGAAATCTATCTCCCTGGCTTCCCTGCCGAGTCCCACAACACATCTACAACATTTAGGGGGGTAAATAAAGGAAAACTCTCATTCACTATTCATTTTCATCAGGAGGTGTTCAATTCTTGGCATGGGTTCCAGGCCTCAATTTCCTTGTGCTGCCTGTGTGCCTATGATGGGAGTGTCTGTTATCTGTTCCACCAGCTATTACACAGGATTAGGATATCATTCTCCCTGTAAACTGAAGAGAGAGCGTGTTCTTCATATATCTAATTCTATTGGCAAATGGTTGGGCTGGGGAAAATGCCTCCAGTTATCAGGCTCCTGGCCCTCTCTATGTGTTAGTTTATCCATCAAAGCTTAGGACATCTGTGGGTGCCAAATACGAGCAACCATAATAGTCCTTTGCTCTTCTCTAGCATGTGCCATCTGAGGATTACAAAACTCTTCACAAAAGTTAGTTAACTGAGGGCTTGTCTACACTACCGGCCGGATCGACAGGCAGTGATCGATCCAGCGGTGGTCAATTTATCATTTCTAGTATAGACATGATAAATCGACCGCCGATAGCTCTAGCATCGACTCCAGGACTCCACCTCAACGAGAAGCTCTCCCGTCAACACACCGCAGTGAAGACACTGCGGTTAGTAGATCTAAGTACGTCGACTTCAGCTACATTATTCACGTAGCTGAAGTTGCGTAACTTAGATTGATTTCTGCTCCATAGTGTAGACCAGCCTTAAGCCTCACAACACCACCATGAAGTGCATAATGGCAAGGATCACCATCTCCATTGTATTCCTGGGGAAAGACACGGAGCAGAGAACTGACTTGTACAGCAAGGCAGTGACAGAAATGGGAATGGCACTGAGGAGTCCAGTCCATTCAACTAACCACGAGCCACACTTTCTCTCTCTAGAGCCAGGATGGATAGCAGTCACTTATACCACAAAATTCTCCTTTCTCTGAAATAAAACCAACATACTCTAGCTCTCAGATCCATGACTGCAGATTAGAACTGGTTGGGGATTTTTGGTTGAAAAGTTTTTTCAATAGAAAATGTCATTTCTTGATGTTGCCTAAAATTTTTGATTTTCTGTTGGAAAAATCAAAATGATTTTTTTTGTTTTGGATCTGGTCAACTCCATCTGAGCTGCTGGAGTTCCTCATGCCTCCATTATCCTCTATGGGACAGGTTTCCTGATGGACTGTACCTCCCATGATGCATGGCAGTCTCTTCTTTTGTTGAACTACCACGGCGCATCATAGGAGATACACTCCAGAACAGGGACATAAGATGTCCGAACTATAATTCCGATGAGGCATCGTGATAATGCAGAGGGACACAGATTAATGCTGAACTGACCCAAAATGAAAGATTTTGATATTTCTGGATTGAAATTTTCTATTCCATGAAAAGTTTTCATGTTTCAGCTTTCCATCTTAATTCAGGACTTCTGAAAGTATTAAGGGACACCATTGCTCTTGGGTCAGAGGCCTGCAGCTGGCTGGTTGATTAACTCCTCGCACTGCACCTGGGAAAAAGAGCTGCAACTTAATTGGCTGATCCTCATAAAAGAAGGCAGCAGGACATGGAGGGGAGGGACTGCAATACCTGCCAGAAAGCTGAGGGGCTAGTGTCTGTGCGCAACTGCAGATGGACTGTGGCTGGAGCAACTGCAGAAAGGAACTGCTCCAAGAGCCAAATACAAAGATGGGTGACTATGAAGTCCTGTTGTCACTGAGTTCTGAGGTGAAAGCCAGGAAACTTGGACTGATAAACTTATGGGTGTGAGGGACAGCGGTGGGGAAGGGACCACTTGGCCTGCACAGATTTTGGAGGGAAGAGTCTGTGAAGCTTTGATCTTGTTTTGTTACGAAGGCTTGAAATAAAAAACAAAACAACTAACTCTGCTGGAAACTGCTTCCCTGGATTCTGTGAGACGGCTCCAAACAGACTTCCCCAGAGAGGAAACTGACTCAGCAAGCGCAAACTCAGATCCAAACAGGAGGAGGGGGCTGTATGATAGGTCCTGATCCTGTACAAGGACAAAAACAAATTTTGAAGTACTGAAATTTCCCACAGGCTGAAAATTCTTATTTTCAATGGCTTTAGATGATCTGTACAGTGGGATAAGCAGTTGAAAAACCACCTACACAACCTTTGAACTCCTTTGGGAATTTAGCTCAGCCCTATGAAGTAGAAAGACAATTGCAGCTGAATGGAAGTTGTGTTCATGCGAGATACAGTCCAGAACAGGGGCATAAGATGTCCAGACTACAGCTCTGATGAGGCACCGTGATACGGACTGAGGATAAACAGTGTGTTCCAAAAACTGCTGAGAAATTTGATTTCTCACCTAGAAGTTTGGATGCTTTTTGAACCTTTCTGGTCTGTAAACCAAGCTAGAAATGCCACTACAATAGTTCTGCCATGAGATTTCCAATACTTTCAAGAAGTATCAGGAGAACAAGCTTTGCTGTGGTATTTTGGCAAGGGAAATTGTTTCTGATATAATTGGCTTTTTTGAAATCCTAAAAAAAGTTCTGGTTTTGTTAGAGCTCTCAACGAAGGTTTTGGTGGTTTCTTTCTTATGTAAACTCCTTTGCTTATTACTAGACACAGTCTGCTAAAGAATCTCATCACATCTAACGTTTCAGAAAAATCTTCATATAGAGAAATCAATTTATTCCCTGCCAAAGGGCGAATCTCCCAGGAACAATATACTGTTCCAAACAATCAGGCAATGACAGAGTCTACACCAGGGAAACGAATTCCCCGGAGAAGCATGGATCGATAAATAAATGAACAGTGGGAAATAGTGCTTTAAACACTAATTAACTGACCCATGTATCTGCTGAACTCTAGCTCTAAGTGTGATGCATTAGTTGTAGTGTGGATAGAGAGAGAGATAAAGGAATGGCTGGATACAGTGTGATAAACTACCACTAAAGAAACCAAGAAAGAGTGGTTGTTTAACATTGCTGGGTCCACAAATAGAGGTGTTATAGGACTGCATTCGGTGCACATGGGGATACTTTGTGGGCAGACTCTGAAAACAGGAGGTTGCTTAATAGGACTGATGTCTTGTACTGGTTTCACTGTATACCTAACGTAAGTGCACTAATGTTAAGCGAGAATCTTGCAAACAGTCTCCAAATATCCTAGTCTCCTGCCTGGTACATAAAACCTGCTTCCACCACAGTGCTTACATGTGCAGTGCACTCCCCAAGGAACTACAGAGACAAGGGGCAGACCATTTTCCCTTCATTCTGTGTGAAGTTGGCCCTAAATCATTACTGGCATCTAGTGTCATTAGCTGGCATGGCCAGGAACTTGGCACCTGCTCATTTGCTCTTGAATTTTGTTCTTCGTGTATCCTCCATTAAAACATCATACAGCAGCATGAAATCTACCAGCTCAGCATGACTTCTATGGTTTGCTTAGGGGGAATGATTCCTCTCCGAGAACAGCTCAGCACTCCTCCTGCCCTCCCCCAGTGAGTGCTTACTCTCTGCTTGCCTGCAGCACGCGTAAGAAAGTCTGGGATATACACCTCAACACACTCAGAACTGCCTTCACCAAACAAGGACACTCCACCAGAGAAGTACATTGCACCATAGAATGGGCCACCCAAATACCCTGAAAGAACCTGCTTCAGTACAGAAATAAACCCCCCTCTGACTGCATACCCTAGTTGTCACCTGCCACCCGACACTGGAATCCATATGGGGTATCATCAAACTACAATCCAAACTCAATGGGGACCCCATCCTGAAAGAAATGTTTCCTGAATCCCCTCTTCTAGCCTTCAAACAACCCCCCAACCTCTCCAAGCTCATCATCAGAAGCAAGCTCCCCGCAGACCATGTCACACCAACTCAAAGCAGCACCAGACTCTGCCAGAACAACAGATGCAGCCATATCTCCACTGCTACAATGATCAGCACCCCCCAAAACACACCTTATAAGATCCATGGATCCTACACATGCCTATCACAACATGTGCCGTACCTCATCCAGTGCACTAACTACGTGAGTGAAACCTGACAATCACTACACTCTCCAATGAACTCACACAGGTAAATGATAAAAGACAAAACCACCACATCAGCTGTGGGTGAACACTTTTCACAAAGTGATCACTCTATATCTGACCTATCAGTCCCCATCCGCAAAGGAAACCTGCACAACACTTTGAAAAGACAAACCTGAGAGCTTAAATTCATAATTTGCTAGACACTAAAAATCATGGACTGAACAGAGACATTGAATTTGTGGTTTATTACAACAATCTGTAATCCACTAACTCCCTCTTTTTATCCTATGACTTCAGAGGTGTTAACGGGTGACTCTACCTTTAAAGGTTCTTTACAATATGTGCTAACTATTTATGCTAAACTCTCTCTTCCACCTTGTACGTAGGTGTGACACTCAGGGTACCTTTCCCAGACCTGTTAGTCTGTATTCGCAAAAAGAAAAGGAGTACTTGTGGCACCTTAGAGACTAACAAATTTATTTGAGCATAAGCTTTCGTGAGCTACAGCTCACTTCATCGGATGCATCCGATGAAGTGCATCCGATGAAGTGAGCTGTAGCTCACGAAAGTTTATGCTCAAATAAATTTGTTAGTCTCTAAGGTGCCACAAGTACTCCTTTTCTTTTTCCCAGACCTGAAGAAGAGCTCTATATGACTCGAAAGCTTGTCTCTCTCACCAACAGAAGTTGGTCCAATAAAAGATATTACCTCACCCACCTTGTCCAGCAGACTAGCTGTCTACAGACCTCAAAGGTCCTGGTTCAAGTCTTAACTGTGATCACATGCACAATGATTCCAACTCATTGCTCAGACCACTAGTGAGGCGGTTGTGACAGACAACAAACCTCACCTATCATCATTATTTAGCACCCTAGGTGGGCATAGTGTTTTACAAACTTGTAGGAGAACGAGGTTTGTAATCTGCCCCAAATTGCTTACAGACTAAATCAAATGGGTCTAACACACTGATTGGTAATCAGACTACTGTAGATAGCATCCAAGTGGAGATCAGAGATGGGAGCTCACCGAGAGAAGGGAGCATTGAGGAGAAAGGAGGACCATGTGCACGAGGGAGGATGAAGACTGGGCTTTGTGCCCAGGAAGACAATGCTGCATATGTGCAACATGGCTGAATTAGCATGGCAGGGAGAAACTGAACTCTGGGGTCTGGCTGATTTTTGAGCAGTTGATTTCTCATTCTGCAAATTGTGTTAATCCCTTGTTTGTTTGTTTGTTTAATTTGTTTATTTGTTTGTTTTCATTTCCTTGGATTTTTTTAAAATGAAAATATGGGGGAAATGGGAAAAATCCATCACTTGTTCATTGCTTGTTCATTGTACAAACTCTGTAGGTTTTGCCCATTAAGCTTTTAAATTCCTTGAACTGTATCTATTTGGCCTGCACAGTTTACCTGCTCTTTGCCACCCACATCCAAGCTTGCATTTCTCCCAGTCTCTCCTGCTTAACTGAATAGAGACAAACCTGAACACATCTGTTCTCTGGATCCCTCCCCGCACCCTGCTTTCACCATCAATCTTGACAATTCTGCTATTCTTCCTGTCACTCAAGCTTGCAGCCTTGGAGTTACAGAATCATAGAAATGTAGGGCTGGCAAGGACCTCGAGAGGTCATTTAGTTCAGGCCCCAGCACTGACACAGAACTAAATATACACCAACCCGGACAGGTGTTTGTCTAACCTGTTCTCCAATGATGGGGAGTCCACACCTCCCTTGGAAGTCTGTTCCAGGGCTTAACTATCCTTATAGTTAGAAAGCTTTTCCTAATATCTAACCTCAATCTCCCTTGCTGCAGATTAAGCCCATTTCTTTTTGTCTTACCTTCAATGCACATGGACAACAATTGATCACCTCCTCATTGAAGCAGCTCATTTGAAAACTGTTATCATATCCCTCCACAGTCGTCTGTTCTCAAGACTAAATATACCCACTATTTTTAACCTTTCCTCATAGATGTTTGACTCCTTCCTTTCCTCATCTCCTCACATCCAGGCTGTCATCCACTCTTGTCTCTTCTCTTTCTATATTTGTAAAATCCACCCATTCCTCTCTGTCCCCTCGGCCTAATCCCAGTTCACATCACTGCTCTCTGGATAACAAGCTTCCTCTCCCACCGCTTGTTATATATTTATACCTACATCAACATCGACATCAATATAGATCTAGATATAGATGACAATGCTTTAAAACGCTGTGTGCAAAGCCTCTCACAAAGAGAATTGCCTAATAAGAGGTGCATCAAACTGGTTCTTGCTACGATCAGGTCAGGTCAGAGTTGTGGGCAGAATCATCTTGGATTTTAACTGTTCCACCCCTGAATGCATTAATTCCAGCAGTGCCATTTCTGTGGGTACATCAGCTACAACAAATTCAGCCTGTTACATTTGCTCACCTGACAGCTGCCTTAAAGATCTATTCATAGAGAGTGAAATTCATCCCAATGTGGAGGATTGGCCAAAGGCCTATCCACCACTTAAGCCCTACGTAAATCCTGTTTTGAGGGCTTATGGGGGATTTAAATGGGGCACAGGCCTTGGGGGAGTTTAACCCATAAAAAATAAATGGTATTCTGAAATCTCTGTTCCACAGAATAGGTCACCTCCCAGAACAACAATCCAACTCCACCTAAACTGTGCTTTTCTGTTAGAGATTGCAGCCCATACACTAAACGTGGGCGATTTATTTTTTAAATCACTCTTCCTGTTACTAAACAAGAGCAGTTTCTACTTTCCAATTTACTGATAAATAGAAAGTGAAATTTTCCCTGGGAAACAAAACTGGCCAGATTTGCTAATCAACTCTGTCCCCACTGCACTTGTCGTGCAGCAAAAGGATCTGGTTCCTGGTCGCAAATGACCAGGAGGGCATTCCCCTGGCACAAAGTGTCCTGTGACAGCTACCCTCATCCCCAGTGTAGGGGACATGTCGGGATAGATGCAGGACATGTCAGGGGCCGGGAGGGGAGGCAGCAGAGTGAAGCACTGTGGCACCTATCCTCCACTGGCGTAGAATCCATCTTAAGGCCCAGTCCTGTATCGTAGAGCAGCCTAACAGCCACTCTAAGTATCTCAGAGTCGGGACTGGTACTTAGCATCAGGGAACTGTAACTGGCCTCCTGACAGAGCTTAGGCACAGGAGGGAATCTGGCCCTATATATGTCTATATATTTATCCACCAAGATTCCCTCCTTTCCCTCCCTACGCTCTTGGAAGAAAACCTGAAAAAACGAAGACCCAGACCTTCGTTTGTCCCCGCCCAGTTTGCATGCACATGTGCAAGTCTGGTGGACACCGAAGTGTATGGGCCTAAATACAAAAAAGCTGTTAGAAAAACGGCCATTTTCGTCCATATTGCTGCCGTTTGCCCAGCACTTTATGACACAAAGTCTAACAACTCTAGGGAATAGAATCTCTCCCTTTTTTCCCATGTGGGAGCATCCCTGTCTGTAGGATGGGAGCTATGTAGAGATCTTTCACCCATCTCTGTATCACTGAGGCCACGTCTACAATACAAAATTAAGTCAACCTAACTTACGTTGGCATACAGCCACCACAATAAATGCATTGCTTGTGCATGTCTACACTTTGCTCTTTGTATCAGCAGTGCGCGTCCTCACCAGGAGCGATTGTATCAATTGTACTGTCAGTGTGGGGCATTATGGGACAGCTCCTGAAAGCCTGTAACAGTTGACATAAGCAACACGTCTACACTGATGCTGCATTGACTAACTTCATCGACCTTCACTCTACAGCTATTAAGTCGGCGTAGCAGGGCAATTAATGTCAGCAGGAGTGAAATTGAAGTGGAGACATTTCCATAGTTAGGTTGACATAAGCTGCCTTGCATCGACCTAACTCTGTAGTAAAGACCAGACCTGAGTTTCCTTCACAAGCTCAGACCCAGACAGGTTCTCCTTATGCCACAAACGAATGCAGTCAGCTCACTCAGTGACATATGCAGTGTAAGAAAGCCAACCCAGCCTTCTCTCTCTAACTCCATTGTCCCCAGCACAGATTTCCCAAACCACTGCACATGCAGAAGCTACAACCACAAACCCAGACGCATAAAAAGGTCTCTGTGCTTGGAAAATGAACCACGAAAGGGTGAGAGTCTTCAGCAAGCAGTGAATCAGCTACCTCATACACCTGAATGATATAGATTAATTATTTTATATTCTAGTAATAATCATTAGTACTTTTCATTAGAGATGAACTATTAGGTTAATGAAAATGTTTGAAATTTAAAAGAGTTGGAAACAGACCCAATTTTCCTTTTAAAAACCTTTTTAAGCACATTTTATTCCTGGTATGTTTTAAAAAATTTAAAAACTGGATCAAAACTATCAAAACAATTAAAATTTTCATTTAAAATAGTAAAACAATTAGCTAGTGGCTAAAGCAATGTTTCATTTACCAAAACCTGGGTTTTCTGTAATTGAAAAATGTATAACTATTTTATAGTGTTTTCAATATTTTTTCAATAAAAATTTAGCAAAAATATATAAAAGCACAACTTTTTTGTGGAAAACATTTTGGACAATAATGACAGTTTTTTTGTGATAATTTTTGTTTAAAAAAGAGGCCTTTTGCCCAAAAATCCCTTCGTGTTAAAAAAAAGTTTTACTTTTATTAAGTAATTCACTAACATTAATTAACTACCATTAATAGCCGCCAGTGGGAGTTGTGCATGCTTAGGCCTTCCCCTCCTCCGGTGGGAGTGGTGGCGTCCTTAGCCCCACTCTCCTCAGAGATAAGCACCTAAGTCCAGGCTGCAGGGAAGCACCTAACTCTGCTAGTGATCTGCAAATGGGAAAGATAGGTGCATGGCTGCCTAAGTGGAATGTGGGACCTGAAGCAGGACAGCTGGCAGGGGAGAAAGGGAAGCTCCCTTATTACCTTTAGCCTAGTATACTCACCCAGGATGCGAGAGACCCTTGGGTCAGCACCCTCCACCTCCTGAGTGGGAGAAGGGATTTGACCAGGGATGGATCACCTCCCAGGTGCATGCCCAAACCATCGTGCTCTGGAATATTCTGACGTGGGCTCCCTCACTCTCTCCTGTTGAAGCTGTTCCACTTTAATTAAACAATGGAATATTTAAATACTACTTGAACCAGAAACAGCGTTTAGAATGATGGTATGGCCCAGTGGTTTGACCTTGAGAGGTGGCAGATCTCTAATCACAATCCTTCTCCCCCTCAAGAGGAGGGGGGACCTCGAACTGGGGGTCTTTGAGTACACTAGGCTAAAGGTTATATGGGAGTGGCTCCTCTTGCCCCGGCTGTTTTGTGTGAACTCGCCTAAAGCGTCTGATCTAGTAGGCATGCTCAGAGGGCACCTACCAGATGGTACCCCTGCACATAACCTCGGCAGCTGACTGCTCGTCTTCCCATTTGTGAATAGGTCTGGGGCTTAGGCAGGACACAGGCACCTGGGGGCCTAGAGTGAGGCTGCGGTGTGCATACTTAAGTAAAAACTTAGGAGCCAAGTGAGTTTAGGCACCTACAGTGTTAGGTGGCAGCTGAGCAGGTGTTTTGTGGTTGCTATGGAGCCTAAAGGCAGGACTTAAGGGACTGGGTACCTTCATGGATCCCACCCTAAGTTTCTGACCCAAGTCCACTTGGTCATTATCAGAGCCAGAATTTTTGTCAGTGGGAGCGGAATGGACATCAAAATATAATATTATCCCTTAGCTGCTTCTTGCCATCAAAGAGCACTTCATACACCAAACGAGAGTTTAGTAACAATTGGTTACCAGCTCCACTGCTGGCCCTCTGCAGCCTTCCGACCCTGGACTGGAGACAAAATGTTAAACAGAGCCAAAAAAAGTCAGCTTAGAAAGTGATCTGTCTGTGGGTGCCAAGTGTGGAGACAGCAGTTTGGGCTGTGAGCCAGGGAAGTTCAAAATGGGCTTTTAAAGAACTCTAATCAAACCATTCCTAATTAAACACATTGGCTTTTTAGAAAGTGCCCTAGGGAAATATTAAAGTTGTTTGCTTAGGTACATCACAGACCCCTGCTGTCTAAGCTTAGATCAGCCAGAGGGCAAGAACCAGTTGCCACTGAAATCCATCAAAATCTAATACAGGATAAGAGGGAGAGGACAGAAAGGAGGCAGGGGAGCTGGGAAAATACTCTCATGTTAGCATTTGCTTGGGATGTCAGACTGCTCTCTTTGCACAGTTTTTACTCTTTCTGGAGCACTAATTAGTAGTGTGCATGCAATGAGTATGAGCCAAACAAGGGGCCAGATCCTCTGTGGATGGCACTCATCACAGTTCCAGTGGAGTATGCAAAGCGAAGCTTATTAACATCAGCTGAGGATATGGCCCAATGACCCTGAGTGGGACATGAGAAGTGCCCAGGTGCTGTGCTGGCTCCTCTGCACCTAGGGCAATTTCTCCCTCAGGGAATTTTGACTCTCAACCTCTTTCACAAAAAGGCCAAAGCAATTTCTTTTCCTGGTGTGCCAGGACATTCCCACCAAACCCTTGCAATGCCAAAAACAGCATGGACAAGTTAATGAATGTGCAGCTCAGCAAATGCATGTCATGTTACAGAAAGAGCCCGTGAAACTGACAAAAGGGGCCAATCCCCAAAATATATGTACATGGGCAGAAACTGGACAGAAAATATCTTCTACGTATTTACCTGGGTTGCTCTGCTTTTCCCCTAGCCCAGCCCAGCCCAGCCCTGCCCTACCCTTTAGCATTAAAGCAGGCTCCCCTCTTTCCCTCTCTCTCACCCTGTTCCTTGGTTCAGCCCTGCCCTGCAGCATTAGCAGAGCTACCCTACTTCCTCACCTCCTCCTGTGCTTTGCTCCATGGCTCAGTCCTGCCTAGCAGCACAGTGGGGTTTTTCTCTGTCTCTTTGAGCACTGACTAGTCTCTATTTCACTCAGCTGTCTAAGATGGTTTAATTAAACAATGGAATATTTAAATACTACTTGAACCAGAAACAGCGTTTAGAATGATGGTATGGCCCAGTGGTTTGGGCACTCCCTTGAGAGGTGGCAGATCTCTTGGTTTAAGATGTGCACAAATTAGGTTCTAAGAGCCAGATTGTGAAAGGTATTTAGGCACCTAAAGATTCAGATAGTTGGATTTTCAAAAGCACTTGGACACCTAACTCCTACACGGCGCCTCTCTGCATGTTTGGGTGCCTAAATACTCTTCAAACTGGCCCCAAATCCCCAAACACTAGGGCTGCAGCAGAGGATCTAGTTACTGAGCTTGATAAGCCAGCACCTTCCAGCCATGACAGCTACTCATCTAGGAGCCTATCCAGTCCCCCGGCTGAGCTGCCTGTCAGAACAGCAAAGGCACCAACGTGAAGCCTTTAATTTACCCACATTTCAGCAAAGGGCCATATTAAAAAGATTAACCCAGGGGAGCCCGCTGCCTCCCACCAGCCTAATAACCAGTGGGCACATCACTCTTCATCACATGCACACAGAGAATGCTTGGTTGAGGCTCTGCTGTGGTGATATACAGACTAGACGTGCACAATCAACCACTGGCTGAGAGACACCAATAACTGGCTACATTTGCTCTAGTTTCTGACCACTGGTTGGGCAGACCCAGGTCCTTATGTTACCCAAGAGCATTGTGGAAGAGCATGGGGGTGGGGAGCAGCACCTGGATGACAGCAGCAAAGAGAACGAGGGTGACTGGTGAATCTGTCAATGTAGCGCCATTACTGTGGAGCAGTTTGTTGCCAATGGTCAAGTCACTTGCCAAAGCAAGTCACAGTCACAGCAGACAGTATCCAAAGGCAAATAGAGATTTCAGAGGCCTGTGCCTGGGGCCATTCATTGACTTTGCCACTTACTACTAAGGTCTGCATCTCATGTGGGTTCACATCTAGCATTAGTGACTCACAGTGTCATGTTCATGCACATGTGCTCTTAGACATACAGCCTGCAAACTTGGCTTCTATTAAAGACACAACATATAACTGTACACAACATGTGACTACTGGCATTTTGAACATAGCATGTGACTGCATACCCAAATGTTGTTAACGACATACTGTAATTGCATATACAGCAGTTATTAATCACATGCTTTCTTATGTGACCACACCCCAAGCTGACTCTAAGGACATAGCATGGGACTGCCCACCTGGCTGGTGCTCATGGTGTATGAGATGAAACAACAGGTCTCTCTGCTGCATAGAGTGGGAAAAGCAACTTTCCAGCCCTCCCCTCCATTTGGGCAACAAGCCTTCAGCTTTGTTACAGGTTCAGTATCTGCCCCTTTTTGCTCCCCGTTTCTCCTTTCCAGTGCTGGCACCTGAAAGTTTTCTCTGCATTAATTCCAGATATTGTGTAAACACTAGGCTTGGATTCTCTTAAACAAGGCTGTTTCAGTCCAAACTTTCCTACCAAAATGTTTCTGGTCTTATAAATTCCAGGGATGAACAATTTAGCTTCATCTATAAGGTGAAACCTCCACCCCTTATAACCTTTTTGGCAGCTGGAAGACAATAGGGCAAATTAAAGCATTTTTGCATGGGAGAAGACTTATGCATTTCTGGTAAGCAGTTGGGAAAGGGAAGGATGTTCTCTTTTGTGATATTCACTAGGCAGCGCCAATGGGCCAGGCACATGCCACTGGCTTACTGTAAATATTGTAGAAGATATGAGGTTAGGGTGTGAGACTCAGTCTCTTCCCGACTACTTTCTTCACAGCCCTGATATTTCCTTATACAGGATGAATTATCTTTATTTTACCGAGATCATTGATACTGGTGGCAGATAGTGGTGGCATTGATACTGGTGGCAATCATCCATTACTCGCTCTTTGTTTTCCCAATGCTCAAACAAAGCAATCAGTTGCCTGTGGAAACCCAGCTGCACAAATGTGCAATAAGCACTGACACCAGCATGGTCACTTCAAACTGGCAAGCGGATCATTTGACAAGGCAGGAAGACCCGTACTGCAAAAGGGAGCCGTTCGTTCTTTCATTCATGTTCCGCTAGGCACCAGCATTCACCAAGCAGCTCAGATACCTTGCTGGAGCAGCACAGGCTCCTGGCATTAAAACATGTTTCGGCTTTGCTACGGATGACAGAAGAACCTGCCCCTCCCTGTGTCTGTAAAAGGACTTGTGCCAAAGCATTTGAGCAAGTTTCTCTTTAGGGCTGTCTGTGTGTGTCTATGGTATCTGTAAAGGTACACCTTGGTATCTAAGCATCTCACACGGAGCAGGTGTCTTTGTGTTACATTTGCAGTCTAGTTCCATGGGTCAGCGCACAGTGCCAACTGAGACCACTGATGTGACATTCCAAATATAATCTGAGAAGGAGACTCTGACATAGGAAGTTTATTCCCCTTTACGCATAAGGGTGGAGCTTTCTCAGATGGGAACTCATGTGGCTCAGAAATGTCCTGCTGCTCCAGGAAAGGTGGGACTGAATGACTCACGGATCAGAGATGGGAGACAGCCTTTCAGCGCTAAATCAGACCTGCCAAACTGGCTCTAGTCTGGAGAATTGTATGCTGTGCAGATGATTAGGCCTGGGAAACAAAGTCTTTCACTTTTATGCTGCTGGGCCCAGTCAGGTCCAGTTCAGCAGTGACTGGGTGTTGCTGCCACACTTAAACTATTCTCTGGTCCACAGTGTGCGAAGGTAGTTGGCCATTTCAGTCCAGTCAGAAAGCACCAGGCTTAGCCTCACTGGTGGCAGTTTTAGCAGAGATGCCAAGGATTAAATAGGCCATGAAGAGTGCATTTCCCTTTTCCCTCCAAGGCCGGGACAGCGTGAATGGTACTGTACCACTGCCTTCTCTGTAGGTAAGCACAGGACTTCAGTCTCCAGAACACATTTTCCCAGCACTTCACATGATCTTTAAAGAGAAGCATGTTGAGAGTCGGGAAGAGTTTCCTGCCTCAGCTGATCCCAGCATATGGAAATTCACATTTGTTTGCAGAATTTAGCATCACCAAATTTCTAGCATATACATTTCACACAATCTGTCTCCAGTACAAAGGCAGCAGCAGTCCGAGAGGCCTCATCCTCTTGTCACATCACAGAATCAAAGATCTGTGCAAAAGACCTATTAAGTCACCCACCATAGGACTGTTCCTTTCAGTGTACCATCCAGTATGTTGTCCATTTTTGACCAGCTCAATCAACGGGGCTTCCAGCACTTCTCTTGAGAGGCACTTGTGAGTCCAGCAGACCTCACTCTTGGGACATTTTTCTTTATATTCATGCTGATTTATTTCTGTGGTCAATGTTGTCTTATGATTCCTAATTACACCTCTGCATGCTACCTTATACAATTCTTCTCCCTCTGCTATATTTACACCCTTCACATACTAGTAGATAGTTCTCACATACCGTACCCTCTTCACTCAGCTAAGATGTATGGCTCATATTCAGTTAATTTAGCATTCCTCATAACTCATCCTTCCATTTGTTTTAATTCCCTTCCCTTTAATTCCCTTCACTTCATTCCCTACTGAAGATGTTGGCCCACATCTTCCTGGGAATGAAGTGCCCCAAAGTGAATCTATCTGCCTTATCATGTTGCCATGTCACCAGTCACTTCAAGGATATTTTAGCCTTCAGGGCTACCATACATAGAAACAGACTTTAAGGGGATAAGATTCTCTATCTCCCTGAGACTGTTCTTATTCTGGGGCATTTGAGCAATCCGGTCAGATGGAGACATTGCTCAAATGCACCCATTCCAACTTTTTCAATCACTTCATCCCAACACTAATTCTCTGTCTTTGGTTCAGTCTGTTCCTTTCTTTTTTTGGCAGAAATCCACTGGAATTAGGGCCAGAAAATAAATCGCCTCTTAATTTTTTCCACTATCCTTTCAAACCATGCCATATTGTCCAATTGAAACAAGGCAGATGACAATGAGAAGATAGTTTACAGCTGAACAAGCTTGGTTTGGGTCAGGTACAGAGGGAGCATCCATCAGATGACTTAAAGACTCCAGAGAAAGCCCTATTTGATCAGGCTGGCTGGGAGTTGGAAAAAGGAGGCAGGAGGCAGGGGTAGGAAAAGGGAAAGATGTCTCAGGAACTGCTCTCTTCACAATTCCTCTACAGCTGCTGACCCATCAGTGAGAGGGGCAGCTGGGCTGGAGATGACACACTAATCTAGTGAATGGAGCAGGTGACAGATATTGCAGTGAGCTGACAGTGGAAGGAAGACAGGAGAGGGAGAGAGATGATAAGGCTGTTACCCTCTCTTCATTCAAATTCTTCCTGAAGACCCTCTTTTACCTCAGACCCCCTGGAGAAGTTAGTCGCAGCAAAGACAGGTTTATTTTTTATCTATCGTTAAAAAACTCCTGATCTGCCATGCCATGCCCAGGTCTTCACTAAGGAACCACGTAAGCTTATTACTGCAACCCCCGGGCTTCCTCCCATAGCAGTTAATCACTGTCTGAAATCAGACTGTAAGCTCTTTGGGGCAGGGACCATGTCTTCTTCTCTGTACAGTGGGGTGCCTAGCAAACTATTGGGCACAGTAAAATAACACCACCCAAACCAGTACTTATAGTCATGCACTAACTAGCACCACTAATACTAGTAGTCATGCACTAACTAATAGTCACCCCTAACTAGTTTCATTCCCTTTTAGCTCAAACTCAAGTTTTCATTTTAAACACAATAAAGGATGTGGATAGATTTGAGAGACTCACAATTATTTATGAGAGACATTTGTTTTTATTTTCATTTCAGGGCCATATGAATGAGTAGATGCAAGTTATTGTTATTTCATGTTTATTGCAGTAGCTTGGGGCCCATCGTGCTGCACAAACACATATAAAGACATGGTCCCTGCTGCAAAGAACTTACAATTTAAAAAGTATGTGACCAACAAAGTTGAAAGGTCAAATGTGAATTTGAGAAGACCATGTGATTCCTTAATAAAAGCTAGACCCCTTTGTGAAATAGAAAATCACTGTGTGAGGTGCAGACTGGTATGGGAAACCAATTTAACCCTAACCCAAGTCTGACACACAGGCCCATTGGTGGTTCACTACTCTGTATCAGCAACTCTTGTCAGGCCTGACATACTACACCTAACACACTGTTGTCATAATCTGTATCATATACAACCTGGTAATATGCTGGTCCTGGAAATCATTGTGTGGTATATGTACAGGTGTATACAAAGAGTTATACATATGCGCTAGAATTATGTTCCTAAAATGTGGTTGGCAAGCAATGCATAAGCCCAGTTTGCCCTAAACAAAGGAACGTGTATTTGCTTGTCTGACCAGCCTGGTTGTCAAGCACAGATAATGAAGATACATTTACATATAAAGTAAACAAAGCTATCAAGCGGGGAAGAAGATAGCATAGCAGCTATGCCCCAGAATGAGAGAGAAACTTGGTCCGGGCTTACTTTTTGAAGGATACATTTCAAAGGTTTACTGGACTATAAAGGAAGGGGACACGAAGAGTCAAAAGAAACCAAGTGCTTTGAGTTCTGAGTGTTGGGTCCTGACCGAAGAACTGGCCAAACATGCAGGAAGAATGACTGCAGTAAGAAAAATGTCTTTGAACAAAAGACTCTAGTTTGTTAAGTTGAATTTTAGTCTTGGAAGTGTATTTACTTTTGTTTGTTTGTAACCATTTCTAGCCTTATTCCTTATAGTTGGTATCATTTAACCTATGTCCTTTTATTAATAAACTTGTTTAACTTTTTCCATAAACCAATTCAGTCCTTTGATTGAAATGGAGGGTTTGTCAACCCCAATTAAGTTAATCAGCTGGTGTGTTCTGTCTCTTTAAAGGAGCAGCAAACTTGATAAGGGTTTGGGGGTGCTACAATAAGAGGTGGTGAGCACTGAAGAGTAAGATGTGAGGAACTTGGGAATTGGTGTTCACTGACTGTTACCTGATGAGGCAAGGTCTGGTCTGGCAGAATCCTGGAGAATTTGCTGGCAAGACAGACAGCTGGTGTGTCAAGGAGGTGACAAAGCTCTCATTTGCTGAGGCTAGTGGCTCAGAGCTCTGGGAACCCCAACAGATTGTTGTACCAAGCCATGAACATTTGTAGAACCCATGAAATTAGTGAAGTGAAGATTTGGGTTCTGAGGCCTGGCTTAAAGTTAAAATTTAGGTCACTATAGCTACAGCACTCAGGGGTGTGAAAAATTCATACTCCTGAGCATCATAGCTATGGCAACCTACTTGCTTGCGTAGCTTCCATCAACCAAGCTACTGGGGGAGGTGGTGGGGGAGGTGGTGTTCCTAGAGTGAAGGAAAAACCCCTTTCGTCACTGCAGATTGTGTCTACACTACGGGGTTATGCTGGCATAGCTACAGTGCTATAGGTATGCTAGTATAATACCTGTAGTATAGACATGGAGTGAACTTGATATGGAATGAGCAAAATCCATATAGCATCATTTCAAAAAGAGAAAGCTAGGAATGAAGGAAACCAGATGAGCAATTATATAGTAATAGAGGGTTTTCTGAGAGGGAAGGAAAAAAATCCTATGCATGAGATGTGGTTGAGAACATGAACCAAGAAGTAGCTCTGCATTTGGTGAAATATGCCATAAAGTGCAACAGAAAATATTGTTTTCCCAAAGGTACGGGGAGCAGTTAAAGCCAAAGGTATCCAGATTCTAAGAGAACATCAAGGCAGCAACACAGAACCCCTTGTAAGTACAGTGACTGTAAAGCAAACTGTTTCAAATTGGCAAATACACTGACAGCAGGATTGTCTGGCTATGTAGACTCCCTCCTCAGGCCCTTCGTTACCAGCACTCTCAGCTATCTTCGAGACACCACTGACTTCCTGAGGAAACTACAGTCCATTGGTGATCTTCCTAAAAACACCATCCTAGCCACTATGGATGTAGAAGCCCTCTACACCAACATTCCACACAAAGATGGACTACAAGCCGTCAGGAACAGTATCCCCGATAGTGTCACGGCTAACCTGGTGGCAGAACTTTGTGACTTTGTCCTGACCCATAACTATTTCACATTTGGTGACAATGTATACCTTCAAATCAGCGGCACTGCGATGGGTACCCGCATGGCCCCACAGTATGCCAACATTTTTATGGCTGACTTAGAACAACGCTTCCTCAGCTCTCGTCCCCTAATGCCCCTACTCTACTTGCGCTACATTGATGACATCTTCATCATCTGGACCCATGGAAAAGAAGCTCTTGAGGAATTCCACCATGATTTCAACAATTTCCATCCCACCATCAACCTCAGCCTGGACCAGTCCACACAAGAGATCCACTTCCTGGACACTACAGTGCTAATAAGCGATGGTCACATAAACACCACCCTATATCGGAAACCTACTGACCGCTATTCCTACCTACATGCCTCTAGCTTTCATCCAGATCATACCACTCGATCCATTGTCTACAGCCAAGCGCTACGATATAACCGCATTTGCTCCAACCCCTCAGACAGAGACAAACACCTACAAGATCTCTATCATGCATTCCTACAACTACAATACCCACCTGCTGAAGTGAAGAAACAGATTGACAGAGCCAGAAGAGTACCCAGAAGTCACCTACTACAGGACAGGCCCAACAAAGAAAACAACAGAACGCCACTAGCCATCACCTTCAGCCCCCAACTAAAACCTCTCCAATGCATCATCAAGGATCTACAACCTATCCTGAAGAACGAGCCATCGCTCTCTCAGATCTTGGGAGACAGACCAGTCCTTGCTTACAGACAGCCCCCCAATCTGAAGCAAATACTCACCAGCAACCACACACCACACAACAGAACCAGTAACCCAGGAACCTATCCTTGCAACAAAGCCCGTTGCCAACTCTGTCCACATATCTATTCAGGGGATACCATCATAGGGCCTAATCACATCAGCCACACTATCAGAGGCTCGTTCACCTGCGCATCTACCAATGTGATATATGCCATCATGTGCCAGCAATGCCCCTCTGCCATGTACATTGGCCAAACTGGACAGTCTCTATGTAAAAGAATGAATGGACACAAATCAGATGTCAAGAATTATAACATTCAAAAACCAGTTGGAGAACACTTCAATCTCTCTGGTCACTCGATCACAGACCTAAGAGTGGCTATACTTCAACAAAAAAGCTTCAAAAACAGACTCCAACGAGAGACTGCTGAATTGGAATTAATTTGCAAACTGGATACAATTAACTTAGGCTTGAATAGAGACTGGGAATGGATGAGTCATTACACAAAGTAAAACTATTTCCCCATGGTATTTCTCCCTCCCACCCCACCCCCCACTGTTCCTCTGATATTCTTAAAAAGAAAAGGAGTACTTGTGGCACCTTAGAGACTAACAAATTTATTAGAGCATATTCTTGTTAACTGCTGGAATTAGCCTACCTGCTTGTCACAATGAAAGGTTTTCCTCCTTCCCCCCCCTGCTGTTGGTGATGGCTTATCTTAAGTGATCACTCTCCTTACAGTGTGTATGATAAACCCATTGTTTCATGTTCTCTGTGTGTGTGTATAAAATCTCTCCTCTGTTTTTTCCACCAAATGCATCCGATGAAGTGAGCTGTAGCTCACGAAAGCTTATGCTCTAATAAATTTGTTAGTCTCTAAGGTGCCACAAGTACTCCTTTTCTTGTTTCAAATTGGCAAATACACCTAAACATTAATGGCAGAGATGATCCTTTAAATGGAATACTGAGGCACCCTGCAGTTTTCAGAGTAGCAGCCATGTTAGTCTGTATTTGCAAAAAAGAAAAGGAGTACTTGTGGCACCTTAGAGACAAACAAATTTATTTGACCATAAGCTTTCGTAAGCTACAGTGTTATTCCAAAGAAAATATACAATACTGTAGCTACAGAAGCAGTATAGAAATCTGAAGTAAAGCTTGTTTCAGATCAGAACTTAAAATGCTAGGATGAGGACAAGTAATAATTACAATTTATTTTAAAAAACAGACTCACTTAAATTTCCAAAGGATAAAGGCAGGTAAATTACCTGGTAGCCTGATCCTATCTCCATTGAAAATAGGAATGTTGTGATTTACTTCAATGGTAGAAGTATTTGGTCTCTGTTTTAGGACTACAAATTGATCTAGACATGATTTTATTAGAAGTTGTTTCCTGTAATTGCTACAGAGCCCTCAAAGGAGTCCACTTAGAGAATTCTGAGACCTAGAAAGTTGGGATGGAGATTCCTATATTAAGACAGAAAAGTCATTAACTCTAAAGGTCCATTCACAAAGGCAAATCCCATTTGTCTTAGCAGATAAAGTTAGAAACTGTAATTGATAATATAGAAAAGTTAGGAGTTACTGAAAAGATAGTACAACCTATAAACTGGATCAGTTCTATGGCTATGATAGAAAAGACACGTAAGTCATGGATGTGCATTGCTCTATGTAATTTAAATGAAGCCATGAAATATGGACATTATCCAATAAAAACTACCAAGAAAGTGGCAACTAAACTCTCAGAAGCACAAATATTTTTAGTATTAGATACAGAACATGCATTCTGGCAAATAAAATTAGATGTGTCATGCTCTAAACTAGTGACTTTTAACACAAACGTATTATAAATTGAAGTGAACGCCATTTGGTATTAGTTCTGTCCCTGAGATATTTCAAAGACTCGCTGCAGCTCTCTGAGGGATTATGAGGTGTTAAAGATATAGGGTAAGATAGTCAGCCCTGCTCCAGTACCTCTGGGGCCAGAGTGCTGTACAGAGGCATTAAAAGCCTCATATCTGGCTGGGAAAGGAGTTCCCTGGTATAGGCACTGCAGAGACAGCTGTACTACTGCCTCCCAAGGATACCCTTGCAAGCCCTATTGTAGGTGGGATATTGGAGGTGTGACAGGATTGCCACCTGTCCAGGTTTTCCCAAGATCACCTCTTTTTTGAGGTAGCTGTCCTGGGAAATCTGTAAGGGTGCTCAGTACATGCTGGCAGCTCTCCAGTTTTATGGGCTCAGGGACATCCTGGACGGCACACAGTTTTGTACCTCAGAGGTGGCAACTATAGGTGAGAGGATTGGAGGGCCATGTTGGAAGTAAGGCTACAACATTGCAGAGCTGCAACTTGGCAAGGCTGCCATCACTGAGACAGGCCCTGAGGGCTGTTTAAATTATGCCCAAGGCCTCTCCCACTCCTGGAGCAGTCCAGGATCAGGAGGGAGCATGGTGGCCTAAAGACACCACAGCCCTTCTCCCTCCCCCACTCTGAGAGGAACAGCACAGAATCTCACCACTAATGTACTAGGTTTGAATGTGGGTTAGTGATGTTAAAGGAGACAACGGAAGGCTTAGGTGAGTATTGCTGAGAGCAAGTGAAAGATATTTAACACTGAACATTAAACAACCACAACAATTGGTCTAACAGAAGTCACCCCTGCATGACATAATTAGAGATTGATTACTGATTCAGATATAACAATAGCAATAGCTAAAATGCACACACTACAGGATAAAATAGATCCATGGAGATTTATGGGGATGTTAAAGCATTTAGTAAAATTAATTTCCAATCTGGTCAATAGTGGCCAGGTTTTCAAAGCTATTTAGGCACCTGAAGAGGCAGATAGGGAAGTTGGGCAGCCAGACACTTTTGAAAATCCCACTAGGCACCTATCTGCATCTATAGATGCCTAAACACATTTGTAAATCTGGCCCCAATCCTTTAAAGTAGCTGCTGGAAAATGGCATAACCTTGCATTAAGAAGTCAGATATAAGAGATATTTGAGCAACTAAAATCACAACTCACCAATTCACCAGGTTTAAAATAGTAGCATTTAACTAAGCCTGTTGCACTGTCAGTAGAGGTATCTGCCGAAAGAAGAAGTGCATAGTTTATGCCGGAGGAGTAACCAATTGCATTTGCCTGGAGGTTCCAGAATAGAACATGACAGCAATAAACTGTGCCTAAATTGAAGAGGAAATTATGACAATTGTATTTGGTTATCTTCAATTCTGGCAATATATATTACAGAAGCATCAGTAGACCCTAAAGATTTTGCTAAGTTTTGCATATGAGAAAGAAAAGAAACCAATCACAAAGTACTTTAAATTTTGTTTAAAAAATTCTTCATCTTTCACACGAGTTAGAATTCAAAATATGGCATTGAGGCTGCAAAGATCTGATTTCTCAGAATGAATATAGATAAGATGAGGAACTACACATTGCAAATTCCGTTAGCAGGGAAGTAACCAGATCAAGGCCACCCATAAAAGAAACTGATGAATATGAAATACAGTGAAGCACATGCCCATAACTACTTCAAAATTAGATTTCAAATTGAAACTCAAAGAGGCCAGTTTTAAACCGAACAAGATGAAATTTTTAGGACAAACAGTTTGTCAACTGAGAAATGCAGTTGTGGGTTAAATTCAGCAAATAATTTTGGCTGAAAAAACAAAAAAGCAAAAAGTTAAAAAAAATCAAAATGTGTCATTTTGACATTTTCGAAATGAAACATTTCAACTTTTCATTTTGAAATGACATTTCATTTCAAAATTCAGCTAGCTTTATTTAAAAAAAACAAGCAAAAAAAAAAAAAAGGGTAAAAAACATCCAGAAGCTTATTTTGTTTGGCTTGAAACAATTTTTTCAGTTTTTCATGTTGGCCACTGAAACAAAAAATCAATTATTCACTCAACTCCAGTTTAAACAAACTGAAATTAACAATTTTACCTAGATGGCCTAAAAAAAGCAAAATTGAGGTGGACCATGTCTTAACAAAAGGGGAAGAACTGGGGAAAGAAGATTAGAAACTCTTTGAGGCAGGGACTATATCTCCCCATATGTTTTTACAGTGGTCAAAACAATGACACCTGGTCCAATGACATCCTGATTGAGGCAAATGGGAGCTACCACTATACCAACAGGCTATATTTAAGTAAGAAATTATTATGGTTGAGATTTTAAAGGAGACTAAGGGAGTTAAGCACCCAAGCCCCAATGAGATTCATTTTAATAACTGCTCATTTAAATACATCTCTCTCATCAAGGTACTGGAGACTGTAAATAAAAGGCAAAAGGCATTGGGCCGGATTCTCAGTTACATTAAGGCCCCTTTACACCCCTCTGTTGATTTACATTGGCAGAAGAGGTGTACATGAGAAAGAGTTCTGTGCTGGGATGAGAGCTCAGATAGCTGATATGATTACTTCAACCAAAGCAAATACCAGTCTTACAGATACAGCTGAAAGAAAGGCAATAGAAACAAAACTGCTACTATAATAGTATTGTAACGTTATTGATATGAACTGGGACCGTATAGATAATTGTTGCAACCAAGGTCCTATAGTGGCACCAAATCTTGTATAAAGAGGGTCAAATAAGGTGTCTAAAACAAGGTTATGGTTTGCTGGTTATGATTATGCTATCTGTATATGTGTATCATTTTTGTAGTTGAAGTTATGAATATTGGCTCTATACTGTATGTATTTCAAACTTATGCTATGCTTCTGGGTGACACCCCAGACAAGTTGGTGTCAGCACTGCCTAGGCTGCTTGATGGCCCATTAAGGACCATCAGCTATACAACTGACCCATTGAGAGAAGGCAGATACACCTTTCAGAGTAGCAGCCCTGTTAGTCTGTATTCGCAAAAAGAAAAGGAGTACTTGTGGCACCTTAGAGACTAACAAATTTATTTGAGCATAAGCTTTCGTGAGCTACAGCTCACTTCATCGGATGCATTTCACTGTATTTTCCACCAAATGCATCCGATGAAGTGAGCTGTAGCTCACGAAAGCTTATGCTCAAATAAATTTGTTAGTCTCTAAGGTGCCACAAGTACTCCTTTTCTTTTTGCAGATACACCTTGTGACTCAGCAAGGTATGCAGGGTCATTCCTATGGACAGAACTCTGAGCTTTTTCCAGGCCATGTGATGGACAGCTTGTCCTTGGGACAAAGAAAGCAGAGACCCATGGCAAGAGACTATAAAAAGCTGCTGCAGCTCCTACATCTTGTCTTCAATCCTGCTTCTTACCTCTGGAGGGACTTTGCTACAAACAGAAACTCTACACAAAGGACTGATGACCCATCCCAGCTGTGGATGTACTCCAGAGACTTGATTTGAACCTGCAGTTTATTCCATCACTGCTACAATTCTGAACTAAGAACTTTGCCATTACTGTATGTAATTGATTCAATTTAACCAGTTCTAGCTCTCATCTATATCTTTTTCCTTTTATGAATAAACCTTTAGATTTTAGATTCTAAAAGATTGGCAACAGTGTGATTTGTAAGTAAGATCTAACTTGTATATTGACCTGGGTCTGGGGCTTGGTCCTTCGGGATCGAAAGAACCTTTTTTCTTTTACTAGGGCATTGGTTTTCATAACCATTTGTCCCCATGGCACTGGTGGTGATACTGGGAAACTGGGGTATCAAAGGGAATTGCTTGTGTGACTTGTGGTTAGCCAGTGGGGTAAAACCAAAGTCCTCTCTGTCTGGGGTTTGGTTTGCCTTAGAGGTGGAAAAACCCCAGCCGTGGGCTGTAACTGCCCTTCTTTAAGCAATTTGTCCTGAATTGTCACTCTCAGTTGGGTCCCGACAGAACCAGCGTCGTTACAAGTATACACAACCACTGTTCAGCCTGACAACTGAGCAGCCATTCTACGGAGAACAGATAGATAAGAGCTGGAAGCATTAAACCAGACCAGAGCCACAATCATATGCTGCGGAAGCAGACAGAGGGAACCATCAGGCTATCCCAGATATCTGATGATGTTAACAACAAATTAAAAAAAATTACAGGTGCATATGTGATTGTGCTAGGAATAGGTAAGGGAATAAAAAACTGTACAAAAGCCAGCAGAACCATAACAGGCAGCTGCATCCCTAAGGTCACGCAGTGCAGAATCACTGCAGGCATTGCCATCACAAATGCAAATAGCGCTGGGTTGATGTCACAACATAATCCACTTGGAGTGAGTCATCTTAGTGGCAGTGTCCTGAAAAAATCATCCAGACACATATGGGACAGAAATAAACAATCACTGATTCAATAAGTATTTCAAATCCACCAAGTCTTTCTCCCCTATGTTATTTCAAAGTTGTAGGTATTGCCTTAGAGTCTCAGACTGATGAATTAAAATAATTTTAAAGGGCGTAGTGGAAGGAAAGGTGGGTGTCAAATTACTAGTATGGGAATAACTGCAAATGAGATGGGGAGCATATCTTTGATGAGCTTCTGAGCATACCCAGTGTGAACTAGATATTTCCAGAAGCCTGAGGAGATTGACACTGAGCTGAGTGCTACTTAAAGTGGAATGCCTTCTCTCCTGTAGCAAACCAGAAGCCCAAGAGCTTTCTAAACATTACAGGAATCACTTTGCCTTCCCAGTGAAATATAGCTATCTCTGGGGTGGAACACTGCTGTTGTTGAATAGCCACACAACCCATCCATTCATGATAGGATGAAGACTATGTTCAGTTGAAATGTAAAGAATCACTTTAGAAAGACAAAATGTAATTACCCAAGCTGGAATTTGATGAGAGAACTGCTAATGTCCCGACTCTTTGGTAAAGTAGCAAGGGGTCTTTAAGGACCTTGAATGGTCAAGACCCCTGTTTTATGTCTCACCTGAGAGATGGAAGGTCCAGCAGTTCAGTCCCATGAATACTGCGCTGAGGCATTGCATTTCGTGCTGGTTCAGAGGGAAGAGTGTCCCTTACTGAACCACTCACTGTAGCACTCTGGGGTTCCCGTGGGAGGGAGAGCAGAGGTGTCTCCCATCCAAGTACTGATTAGGCCCAATGCTCTTTTCCAGTGGCAATCTGATTCCAAAAGCAGAAAGACACAACATAGGATGGAAAAGGACCAGCTAGAAAAGGTCCAAGGTGGAGAAATATCCCGTGACCTCATCTTGTCCCTGCAATATCCCACACAATCACATCATATCTGCAAACATACAGCAAGGGAAATGAAAAGCCTGATAGAAAAGCTTTGGGGACCCAGCAGCGTTGTTATAACATGTCTGCCTCCCTACTACTCTGGCTCAGCCATGTCACAGGGACAGCAAGGACAGCTGAAGGCAGAGCCAGGCTGCTGCACTGACTTGGCTGTTGAGCTCAAGCCCAGATGATATCCTCCTCAATTGGTCATTTATATATATTGTAGGCATTTCTATGGTGCTGTGACCATAGGTTCTGAGTGCATTTCTTGACCCTCCAGGATGCATTTAGAATACATACAGGGTGCAAATAATACTCAGTGGCCTACGTTCTCAGTGTTTGGGTGGGAGCCCTTTACTAAGAGTATGTCTATGCTACCCGCCAGATTGGCGGGCAGCAATCGATCCAGTGGGGGTCAATTTATCGCATCTAGTCTAGACGAGATAAATTGACCCCCGAGTGCTCTCCCGTTGACTCTGGTACTCCACCTCGGCGAGAGGTGCAGGCGGAGTCAATGGGGGAGCATCAGAAGTTGACTCATCGCAGTGAAGACACCACAGTGAGAGATCTAAGTATGTCGACTTCAGCTACGTTATTCACATAGCTGAACTTGCGTATCTTAGATTGATCCCCCCTCCCCCACCAGTGTAGACTAAGTATCTGCACTTCAAATACTATACTGCCTCGAGGTAAGAATGGTCAAGATAATACTTAGTCCTTCCATGAGCGCAGGGGACTGGATTAGATCACCTCTCAAAGTCCCTTCCAGTCTTACGATTCTATGATTATTTGTAGCCCACAAACTATCTGATGACAGGTACTATTCTTAATTGCAGACCAAGCACTACACAGCCACGGGGTACTATGTACATATCAATTACTATAAAGCAGCAGGGTATTATTTATACAATAAATGCTACATAAAGCAGCAGGGTATTATGTATAGGGCAAGCAGTATAGATTGGAATGGTATCATTTACTATACAGCAATGGTACTATATTATTTACTCACCAAGTATTTATATGGGACAGGGTGACATTTACATGCCAAGTTCTATACAGGGACAGGATAATATTTAAAAACCAAATACTATACTAGGGAAGGGTATTATTTACAGGCCAGATTCTATGCAGCAGCAGCAGGGTGTAATTTCCAATAGAGGGAAAGGATATTATTTCCAAGCCAGTTAGGATAGAATGGAAAGGTAATCACTATTGTAGAGTATCAAGTATTAGCTACAGGCTAAATCCTATAGAGCAGCAGGGTATTATTGACACACCAAATACTATACAGACCTAGGTATTATTTACAAGCTAAATAACAATGGCAGGTTATCATTTACATGGAAACTATCCTATAATTTCTAATAACAGAACTACTCGATTATTGCTGATCTTGAAAGTATGTTGCCGATCATGCAATGGTTATTAATTTTGGACCTACTGCCGCTTTGTTACAGTGCTGTAAATCTAGAGCAATCCATTGAAATCAACAGACCACCATGTGTAATGACCTGCAGTGGTCAGTATTTCTTATGCTGTTACAGGGTATTTATTGAGTAAATAAATGCAAGTTCCATGTAGGAAAGAGTTACAGATTACTCCACCTTCTAAACAGAGGCTCCAGGAGCAGATGCTGATGAAGAATAAGGACTCCAGATGGAGGGGACTCACTGTTCAGTTCCACCTGTTTCATGAAGTGCTTGTTCGCACCAGGTATCTTCTGACTCTTGCCCTTTTCAGTTTGCTGTCTAATCTCACATTGGATGATTCCCTTGGTTGTCCTCAAGTGCCTTCCCTTGGAAGCTGTTCCGTTATCAAATTAAACTTCTTATCTAATCTAAAGTCCCTCTTCATTAATTTAAGGCTGTTACTCATTGGGCTGTGTCAGATAAATCCTCCCTTCCTTCTGTTCTTGCCTACATTATTGAACACAAAGTCTCCGAGACCTCTGACTGATGCTAACCCATGTCATTCCAGAAGCCATAGGCACATAGGAATTGCCATCTCAGATCAAACAAATGGTCCGTCTAAGCCAATATCCTGTCTCTGACAGTGGTCAGCATGAAAAGCTTTGGAGTATAAAGCTCCCATCATGGAAAAATATGGAATAAACTGCTGAGGAGGAAGTTTCTTCCAACACTAGGCAGTTAGTGGTTGCCTTATGCCTTGGAGCATGACGGTTTTACGTTCCATATTTTTTCCTAATGTAAGCTAGTTTATTGGCCATGATTCAACAGACAGTTTCAACCCTCTCCAGCCTAACTATAGCCACTCCCTGCCCCACCAAATAGTTTCCTGTCACACATATTTTCTATCTAAAAGACAAGGAGGTTTTCTACATCGGCCTTCACTTCATAAATGCTCCTTCATTTGTCCCCCGATACTGCCTGTGCCACTGGGCTTTCTGTATAAGCACATGGGGCTATAGGAGAAAGGTCTGTATCGCCTCATTTCTTCTAGACGCATATTACACCAAAGTCCTTTCGAACAACCTTCACTCCAGTATCATTGCCTGGTAACACTATGATAACTGGGACCATCTTTTTGTTCTATTTGTACAGCACCTAGCGCAATGGGGCCCTTATCTATAATAATAACAAACACACCTCCCAAGCCCTATAGCACAGACATCCCTTTCTCAAGACACCTCCTCACCAAAATCCCTTATAATAATAACCACACCTCCACATGGTGTAAGCCTTCCTGCTAACCAGCTTCAGGGTTATCAGTGTTGATTATATTTTTTCACACTGCTTTGCTAGTCTGGGGGCAGGGAGGGGAGAAAGGGAGGAGCCCACATATAGTTTATCTCAGAATTTTGCTCCTCCCCTAAGGTTCCTCTTACTGCAAGACACCTAGCTTTTCTCTAGCTTACATCAGAGTCCGGAATGCCGGCCTTAGTGAACTTGCAGTGATGCCTTGGCTGGTGAAACTTAATGACTGCAAAGCAGAAAGTCCAAACCTAAAGCACATGCCATAGCCTCCCATTCCTCTCCACTGTCACCTCTTCCTCTCAAAGTGACATTGCTCGGTCCCCTTCGCTTAGTCATCACCAATCGATTCCCAAACACACACTAGATTCTCCCCTCCCAAGGGTCTCTCTAGTGAGACACAGTGAAATGCAGCACCATGGAAAACATGCAAACTCCACTAACAAGTGGCTTCAGCTGAGGACAGCAGGCATGGGTCTGAGAACCAGCAACACCAAAGTTCTGTTCTATGCCCTGACTCTGACCCTCTTCTCCTGTCTTAGGCAAAAAGAAAAGGAGTACCCGTGGCACCTTAGAGACTAACAAATTTATTAGAGCATAAGCTTTCGTGAGCTACAGCTCACTTCATCGGATCATGCATCCGATGAAGTGAGCTGTAGCTCACGAAAGCTTATGCTCTAATAAATTTGTTAGTCTCTAAGGTGCCACGGGTACTCCTTTTCTTTTTGCGAATACAGACTAACACGGCTGCTACTCTGAAACCTGTCTTAGGCAAGTTACTTCACCTTATTCTACCTCAGATTTACCCATCTGCTAAATTATAGAATCATAGAATATCAGGGTTGGAAGGGACCTCAGGAGGTCATCTAGTCCAACCCCCTGCTCAAAGCAGGAACAATCCCCAATTTTTGCCCCAGATCCCTAAATGGCCCCCTCAAGGTTTGAACTCACAACTCTGGGTTTAGCAGGCCAATGCTCACTGAGCTATCCCTCCCCCAATGGAGGGCAATAACATATCTACCTGCCTCATGGAGACTCATGAAGATTAATCAGGTAATGGGCTAGCTCCATCTCTAATGTAAGTCCATTAAAGCCAACAAAGTTCAAGCAGGGATGGGTTTGTAAAGTGGAGGAGGAAACTCTAATAGCTGGAGAGAAGCCGCCTGCCTGCCTGCCAGTCAACAGCCTGGGGGTTTCCAAGCTAAGGCCCATGGAGGCTTTTGGGCATCATTTGGGATTGAAGCCAAATGTCCTACTATTCTCCCACACACATATACACACCCTGTGCCCTCTCTAGTCTGGACCAGCTTTGAGCAATGTGTGCAAAGGGCAAACTGATCCCGAAGGAGATGCAGCATCTTACAGGGAAGAAGTGGAAATTTTTATTCAAAAACAAACAAACAAATAAGAAACCCAGGCAAAGCCTCAATGTGAAGAGAATCTAAAAAGCTGGATGGTGACCGTTACAAATGCCTCCCCCCAGCACATCCATTCATGAGCCCAACAAAAAGCTTCTTTAGGTGTATACTGTAAGTCCATTGAAAGCGAGGGAGAGAGAGCCACTCACACACACACTCTCCCCTTGTACATGCAGCCGGAGCCCGCAGATCAGCTCCACACACAGGCTGAGCTGTTCTGCTCTTTCACAAGGAGGCTCTGAGTTTTTAAAAGTAAACTGTAAGGTTTCCGTTGTTTCACTGGGCTCAAGTATTTTTTTATATAACGGCTCCCTCTCTTTTCCTTCTCTCTCTCCCTTTCACTCTGTAAATGGCCCTGAATGTTCTGCGCGGCTCTGCAGCAGCTGAGCTCTGGCACTGTATGTGGTCCAGACCCTGCCATGAACACGGCTTTTGTTGTTGCTGCTGCTAGGAAGCTGGCTGTGAACTGCACACACAGACCAGTTTGTTCAGCGCATGGAAATTGGAGTGGGTGGAGGGAGACCAGGCAAGACTGGCATCATCTTGTGGGAGCAGAACACGCTGCTCTAACCCTGCAAAGGGAAGGGGGCAGACGAGGCAGGAGGGGGTAAGGGGAAAAGAGGCCTTGTTATGTTTAGAAGGATCCTGTTGATTTTTAAAATGGGACGGTGCCCCTGTAGCACCCAGCTGAATGCAGACATGCTTAGATCCTCTGCCGGTGTAAATCGGAGTAGCTCCAAAGAAGTCAATTGAAGCCAATTTACACTGGCTGAAGATCTGCACCACAGAAGGGAAAAACTATAACACATTTGTTTCCCCCAGACTTCAGGCTACTGTATGAATCCCTGGTTAGATATCAGAGCACTGAACAAGCCATGAATAACTTGGGTTCCCCCCATCACTTATATATGTATTAATCTTTTCTTACATTGTTTTATTGGGTATTAGCCATTCTCTCCCCCCCACACACACCTGCCCCGACACTTTACTTTCCCATTCTAATTACATAAGAGTGTAGTAGTGGTGAATTCCTATTTGTTCTGAAGATGTAAAGCACAGGTGCCTGTTAAATGTTATTTAATGCTCTTTTGAGTTAGTCTCTCTCTTTCATGTTCCCTTTCCCCACTCCCTCACTTTCCTGTCTTCTCGGCTTTCTTTCCCCACTGATTGTCCAAGACTTTGTGCCGCTGTCAAGTAACTGCTGCTGTAGGTGGAGTTGATTACAGGGAACATTAAATAGTAGTTCCAGTGGAACAGATGGACCCCCCTCCCCCCTGCAAAGGCTGTGCATGTTACTGAGAACAGACAGTCGGTGTATGCAAATCTTCAGACTTCTCCAGCTGCCTGAATCCAGCCTCCAAACCTAACCTGAGAAGTATGTGAGCAAGCAACACCTTTGCTTCTATAGTATGTCTCCCTCCCCCGCCAGCACTCTGACACCAACTTGAAATGTCTCAGTGAGGGGGGAAATAACCACTTTGATCTGTCACTCTATAGACAGAATCAGTCAAGATATCTACTTATAGCAAGCATGGGAATTTAATATAAAAAAGATCAGATTATGTGTGGCATAACTCATCCAGAGCAACCAGCAATGCCAACGAGAGAGGATTAGTTCAGAGATACCCAAGCTTTCTACAGATCAACGTTTGCTTCCCCAGATGTTAAAGTTGTAAATCAGCAACTCTTACTGGAATTAGGCCAGTAGCTCAACTTCCAGATTCATGTGATGCCATTGGGTGGGTGAAGAGTCTGAAAAATCTACTAAGGTCAGTCCCCAAATGATTGTTTCCTCCCTCAGAGCCAAAGACCCTTACCTGGGTTTTCTTGATCAGTAGTTTGAAAAAACCCCGAACAAATAAAAAAACAAAAGCAGCGAGGGAGGCTCGGCAACCCCCCTTGCTATTGCCCTTTGGGAATTCTTTTTCCTTTTTGCAGACTAAAACCAATGGCATTTGGTGAACATTAAAGTTTACAAACTAAAGGTTTTAGTGCTTGGCCAGAAAGCTCAGAAGGAAAGAGTTAAACCGGAGCAGGCTTTCCGCAGCATTCGGTGGGAAGATTTTTATTTGGCATCAGATTTAAATGAAAACTTTTAAAAGCAATTAACTGATTTAAGGAGAAAATGCTGATAATGTTTGGGAGAAATGAATACACGAAGCCTGCATTCCCTGCAGACTATTGCTCAGAATAAACTCTGTCTGTGCATTCATTCAGAAAGAGGCAGGTCCTTAGAGAGGCTCTTAGCATCTCTGCTGCCTCTTTCACTACAGGTTGCTCAGTTCCAGCTGCCATGACTCTTACTCGAGCAGTGTGCACACCTTCAGGATCCAATCCCTTTTTATTCCCATTGCTGGGATGAACTCATGTACCAGGGATCCCCTATGCAGGGTTCAACAGTCCTTTAACTAAGTTATTCCCTTTACCCTCTGTGGAACATCATAATAAATAATAATAATAAATAATAATAATAAACCCAGGTTAGGACATTTATAAAGAAAAGAAAAAGTAGCAACTCCTTCCCACAGTGCTCATCATCAGTGTGAGAACTGTCCTCGGTGCTCAGCTGTCAGCTGAAATCAGTCTTAAAGAGACATTCAGGGTTTAGGGGGTCGCTTGGGAGGAGGGGGGAAAAAAACTAACCCCCCCTCCTCCACTCCCACCTGTTGATCTTGGCAGGGCTTTCTTTAAAACCAGACACTAAGCTTTTTTTTTTTTTTGCTAAGGGAACCAACAAACTCAATACATAGTTGCCACTTCTGGCTGTAGGTTTAATATCCAGAAAGTGCTCCTGGCAACCTTGAACAATATTTACGTTCTAGGAAAACTTTTCTCTTGCTGGAGCTGTGCATGTGCGTGAGTGGAACTTATTAGAGAAGTTTGGGATCGCTCTGTTAGCAAATTCCCTCATATCCTCCAACCTCTGCCCACCAGGGAAACAACCAATCCAAATATCGGTACCCTGCTTCCTTAGGGCACTGAGGAAAGAAAAAGAAAGGTTAAAAAATACCAAAGCAGAGATGATGGATGAAAGTGCTATACATTACCTTCAACAGTTCAGTGCAGTGTTTCAAGAATCTAAGTCCCATACACCTGGCAGTGAAGTTATGTTTTCTCCTTTTTTGTGTTTAAGAAGGAAAGGGCTTGCCACTTCTTGCTATTACTGTATGTCTTCTTCACAGCCTCCAGATGGGTTTTCCAGCCTTTTTTTTTTTGGTCCCCCCCAGAAGAAATCAAAATTCCCTGTGTGGTATGTCAGGTTCCTTTCAGACAGTGGCAGCAGGAGCAGCAGCACAGTTGAAGAGTACTATATGTGAGTGTGAAAAAAGAGAGACGGTTTGCAACATCAGACCATAGCTGCCACTGGCTGTAAGAGAGACCTTCAGACTCCTCCTGTCAGCCTCCTTAGATACCTCCTGGAATAGCTGGCAGATTACTAAGTGTATTGGATCCTCCTCAAACTCTCAGAGTAAAGGTAGGCAGGCATCCAGGGGAAATAACACATGGGCAGGGGGAAATAGGAGGGCTCTAGGACTGAAAGAAAGCCCAGCCTCTTGGAAAGTGGAAAAAAAGCAGAAAAAGAAAAGAAAAGATGACTTAAAAAAACTGCAAAGGGAGAAAATTGAATGGGGAGGAGGGGATGGGGATTAAACATAGCTCTCCAGTTTTGAACCAGCTAGACTGGGGACCACAAGTTGATAGAAAGGAATGGGTTAGATAATGAGAAGAGAGAGATGCAGAGTTTATGCTGAATAAAATAAGAGAAAGCTAATTAAAGAGTGTTAGAATATGCCTGCAATGCAGTCGATATCACAGCAGTCTGATTGGGAATTAACAGACTTATTTGGAGTTATGTTGAATGAAGAGAGCCCGGAACGAGCAGAAAATTTAAAAAAAAGTTTAGAGAAGTGGTTCTCAACCTTTTCTCATTTGCGGACCCCTAAAATATTTCAGATGGAGGCGTGGACTCCTTTGGAAATCTTAGACATAGTCTGCAGACCCCTGGTTGAAAATGACAGTTCTACAGTAACAACAACCTTTCACAGACCCCTTAGACATAGTCTACAGACCCCGGGGGTCCGGGGACTATAGGTTGAGAACCACTGTTTAGAGAACTCATGGTGTGGTTTTGACTGTGTGACTTAGTGAGGGAAGGGAGTGAGAGAGTAGGAAGAAGAGGGGCACAGGCAGTGGAAGGAGGAATTTGGAGATGGAAAGCTGGGGAGGATTTCCAATGCTAAGGAATGGAAAGGGCCCTAAAACCTCAGTAACCAATGAGCACTTAAAAGTGATGAAGTAACGAGATACTGTCAACGAAAAAAGCCTGTTTAAAAGCTGTGTGGAATAAAAGATGAGGTGGAAGAAAACACCGAACCAGGAAGAGCTTGGAAATGGTGGGGAATGAAGCAATGACCAAAAAACCTCAGCTAGGTTCCAATAAATAAATGCAGCCTTAGTCCTGAGGTAGTCTGATGACATGGGGAAGTGCTGAGGGCACAGCGATTTGAAACATTTCACCGGGTGTTCACTCTACTGGCCGTGGGCAAGTTCCAGTGGCAGCGAAGTTGTTCTCTGAACAGACAGAATACATTTGCTTTAGCAGATTTAAACCTTGGCTGGTAGAAAGACTGGATGGCAGAGGGGATGGCTGGCTGGTGGGACATTGCAGAGGATTTCATCTCCAGGTTGCCATATCCAATCCAGCCTATGCCTATAGTGATCAAAAGCTGTTACTCTATGATGGCTGTGGGGTGGCCTATATGCAAAGAGTAGCTGGTTCAATCTAGTTGATAGGTGTCCACCTGAAAACCTCCCAACTGATACACCTTAGTGGCAGCCTCAACAGAAAAACCAAGGAATGACTGGGCAATGAAGCCTGACTTCCTCTCTCATACCTACAGAGGGCCCTCCAGGTTGGGCTGAGTGTCTATCCATCGTTTTTAAGGTGCCCATTGTCCTACCACCATAGTGTCCATTTGGAATAGCACAGTTAAAAACACATCTTTTCACCTCTCGCTGTCCACATTTGATCTGGAAACTCTGTGATGATAAACAAGGAGCCCCACAATGTCATCTGTACAGCACAGAACTGCAGTTTAATGCCACTGCTTGTGCAGCACCTGCTCTGTGGAAAAACACTGGACTTCAGAGGAAAGAATTTCTGGCTTTCTTAAAAGGAAGCCATCTCCCCACTGCCATACCTCAGAGGAGAGAAAGTCAGTCAGCCAAGCCCGAGAGAAAGCTCCTTAGGACTGGCTGTGTGACTAGAAATTGCCAGGGTGATAAGAACAGGCACATGTGCAAGGCCAATGGGAAGCATCTTGTCTGTCAAGGAGCTTCTGAGTCCCCTCATTCCAAAGTCAGCTACTTCCTTAACCACCGATCCTCCTCCTGTCTCATGATTAGAGCTGAGCAAATAATTGATTTTTCGGTTCAGAAGCTGACTCAGAAAACCAGAAAAAAAAATTCTGTTTGTTTCAAACCAAATCTGTCAAACCAAATTTTTAAATTTTTTTATTTTTCTTGATGAAATGAACAGCTGAAAAAATCTCACCTGGGTTAAGTGAAACATGTTAAATATCGACTCAAAACAACATTTTCAAAACGAATCATTTGGACCTTTCCAAAATTTTTGTTTTCAGTTTGTTTTTCAGCTGAAACTATTTGGGAAATTCGACCCATATTTATGAAGAGTTTTAGTGCCCCCCCCCTCAAAAAAACCCACAATTTTTGGTGAATTTACTATTCCCTGAAAAAAAAATCACCTTACTCTATTTGTGATAGCTGTTGGCACACACTTCCCTTCCTGGATGTAAGGACAGGGCATACATCCTTCTCCAAGCTTACTACCAACAATGCTGCATCACTCGGGCTTGTGCACCCTCTGTTAGCCAAAGATGCTACCTTTCCCTGGCCCTGGATGAGATCCTCGAAGTTGCTCTCAAAGTGTTCCCCTACATGGCAGTCCAGTGGATTGCACCTCCTCAGCACTTCATTAGTGAGCTGTAGCTCATGAAACCTTATGCTCAAATAAATTTATTAGTCTCTGGGGTGCCACAAGTACTCCTTTTCTTTTTGTAAATACAGACTAACACAGCTGCTACTCCGAAACTTGTCATTACCAGTTTTCTTTGAATGGCCCAGACCCTCAATGAAGAGGTGTCCAGAAAGAATGTTGACCTTCTACCACTGTATCTGTTTGGAACTTCTTTCCCTACTGGCACTGAAGCCCCAAAGCTCCTCAGTGGCTTTTAGTAGCTTGGCCCTGCCTGTGACAGCTGGTGAAGTTTTATATCCTAGGCAGGTTCCATGGACAACTTACTCCCTTGTATCTAAGCCACATACCTCCCCATTCAGCCTTTCTCCCTCTATCTCTTTTGACATGGTATTAAATATCTATTTCCCTCTCTGTTCCCAACTCCCTCCCTTGCCTTCCTGTTTTATGATTATAATCGTTTTTCCTCTCTCCCTGAATTTTTTTTAATCCCATTCCTCATTTCAAATATGCCTCCTTGTCTGTCCCACTGTTAAACCTGATGTCCACAGTCACCTCACAAAAACAACGAGGAGTCCGGTGGTACCTTAAAAACTAACAGATTTATTTGGGCATAAGTTTTCATGGGTAAAAAACCCACTTCTTCAGACGCATGAAGTGAAAATTACAGATGCAGACATAAATATACTGACACATAAAGAGAAGTGAGTTACCTTACAAATGGAGAACTAGTGTTGACAGGGCCAATTCAGTCAGGATAGATGTGGTCCACTTCCAATAATTGATGAGGAGGTGTCAATACTAAGAGAGGGAAAATTGCTTTTGTAGTGAGCCAGCCACTCCCAGTCCCTATTCAAGTCCAAATTAATGGTGTTAAGTTTGTAAATGAATTGTAGCTCTGCAGTTTCTCTTTGAAGTCTGTTTTTGAAGTTTTTTTGTTGAAGGATGGCTACTTTTAAATCTGTTATTGAATGTTCAGGGAGATTGAAGTGTTCTCCTACTGGCTTTTGTATATTACCATGATGTCTAATTTGTGTCCATTTATTCTTTTACGTAGAGACTGTCCAGTTTGGCCAATGTACAGGGCAGAGGGGCACTGCTGGCACATGATGGCATATATCACATTAATAGATGTGGAGGTGACCTTATAGATCACCTCACAGAATCCGCACCTTTTCTTGGTGGCTTTGCATCTATCATCCTGACAGCTAATGTTCGCCGACCACACAGCATGGAGACATACTTGGATAGGCAATCTGCCTACTCACAAGAAACTTATCATATCTCAGAGGCAGATCTGGGCATAGAGCTAAATCATTCCCCCATCTCCTTCATCAGCTCAGCATGAGATTTTAATTTAAAGAGAAACCCTTTCCCAGGTTCCAATATGTTAGAGGTAAAAGGGCAATGGGGGAGATCTCTCTGCAGTCAGTAGAAATGGCATGACTCTAGAGACATACCTTGCAACTTCTTACATCTTTGTTTTCTGTGTCTTATGCCTTTACATGCCTAAGAACTCAGCCTGTCTGCGAGGGGTATGATCCTGTCTGTGCGGGGTCTGATCCACCATCCATGGACCAGAGGATGAGAGCCCAGGCCCAGAGATGGCAACCATATTACTCATCAAGTTACTACAGCCTGTAACAAGGGAGAGACATACATGCACATGAGTGCAAAGCACATGTGTGCTGGTCTCTCATGGACAAGCTACTATTCAGCTTTCTTGACCTAAGATAACAGTCAGTTCAGACTGAATGTGTATGCTTTGCCCTATGAGTGACACTCATGTGAGCAGTTATGGGTAGCGTTCAATATATCAAAAATGGAGTGAAAAAGCAGGAATCAGAATCCCATAAAACTAGATCCCTCTAGTAATGATCATAGAGTCTGCTTTGGATCTCCAGGACTTCATGTACTTCAAACACATCTCAGCCTTGGCCTCCTCGTTACTCCACACATACCCCAGCACAAAGTTCAACCCTTTCTCACCATAACAGAAATAATCCATAGGGAAATTAACAGACATTTTTTGGTTTCACCATGAACATGCTGTGAACCCTGGATTGTCCTCTAGCGCCACCTGTGGTTTGGAGACAAGAAGCCCATTTAATCGTTTTGTGGTCTGAAGCCAAAGGAGTTAAAAAAATTCCACTTTAGACCTGAGCATCTAGAAAAGTGGACATTGCTTCTTTTTCTCGTCTCTTCATTAGCAATTTCAGAAAAAGGACAGAAACTGTTCAATATCTGCTAATTGCCCCAATTTCTTGTCTGTGGGGAGAGCTCGTGGGAAAACAGCAACATATTTTCACAGAAATTGTGATTGAAAAATAGCTACTTTGGGGGCATTTTTAAAAAAATGACTAAATCTATCCCCATGTTCCTTCAAGAGGGGCTTGAAGAAAGGTCATTTGACTGGTTTTTTTAACAGGGGAAGTGGCAATTTAGAGGCTTGTGAAATATTTGTAGCAAATTGCCAAAGTATTTCCATTTCAAGTAGGTAGTATTTTTTTTTTTTACATCCCATCATTAATTTTAAAAGGATCCATTTGCATGAAAAATTCTGCTTGGAAGTGGGAGTGTAAATATTTTCATTGCAAATGGACTGTAGTTCCAGAACAAAAAATGAGTCCATTTTGGAGTGAAGATGGCTTTGAACTAAAAACGGGTGATCAGTCACCTTTCTCAAAACAGCCACTGCCCTGGAAAAATTTACATACTGAAAAAAAGATTGTGACAATAATAATAGACATAATAAAAATGCATATAGAGTAAAAACAGCCATAGTGGGTCAGAGCAATAGTCCATCTAGCCCAAGATCCTGTCTTCTGACAGCGGCCAATGCCAAATGCTTCAGAGGGAATTAACAGAACAAAGCAATTATCAAGTGGTCCGCATCCCCTGTCATCCAGCCCTGGCATCTGGCAGTCAGAGCATCCCTGACCATCCTAGCTAATAGCCATTGATGGACCTATTATACTCCATGAACTTATCTCGTTCTTTCTTGAACCCAGTTATAGTTTTGGCCTTCACAACCCACCCTGGCAATGAATTCCATAGATTGACTGTGCATTGTGTGAAGAAATACTTCCTTTTGTTGTTTTAAACCTGCTGCCTGTTAATTTCATTGGGTGACCCTTGGTGCTTGTGTTATGTGAAGGGGTAAATAACACTTCCTTATAATAACACTGCATTTGTGAATTAATTTCACATTCTCAGAACCACGTAGAGGCAGAACTCTGGGTGATTTTATAAAACATAAAACATGCAAGACACAAGGAATAAAATCCTCAAGATACATAACAAACCGTCCAACCAAAATGAGCTACATTGAACACCTCATTCATAGTAATTATAGCTCCCACAATCACCCCATATAAACCTCTGCCCCCCACCCTTTGTCTTCATCTGGAGGATGGGGGGGGTGGGGAAGCAGGCCTTTGCAGCATCCTTGGAGCCAGATGATTAATTACTCTGAACAGCGGCAGACCAAGTTGGAGGGGTGGAGTTTCAGAGTAAATGGCTCCTCCCCCAAATGCCCTATCCCCAGTCCTCCTCTCCTCCCTTTTAATGAGGGAACTGCTCCCTGCTGGACTACATCGGGTGGGGTGGGAGGATAGAACACACAGTGTGAAACAGCAAGTTTCTGCCTGGAATTCAATGCAACAAAAATGGTGACATTTGTCCAGCTCTAGGGCCAACAGCTGTAATGTATACCCCAGTGCAGCCAAGACTCAAACCTTCCTGTCCCGAAATGGCTACTCTGCATGCTGTGTTATAGGGAATCCCTATCCTCCTTCTTACATCCACTCCCCCTTGTGCTGCTGTTGTCTTATATCTCGGCTGGAAGTCACTCACACAGACATCCCAGCTGGCCTATACTGTCACCCGCAGTCCTCCTGGGGCTAGTAAGGGGCAGCCCTTTTGAAAGCATCCTTAGTATCTCCTGTTGCTTGCATCCCTTATTGCTCCAATACACAGGAGGATCCCAGAGAGTCCAGCCCTTCTGGGCTTGTGCCAGTTGGCAGAGATGGATTCTGTCCCTGTGCCATGGGACAGCTTTGACCTCTCTCTCATTAAGAACATCACCTTTTGTCAGACAGACGAATTATTGGAAGAATCAGTTACCCCTTTGTTTAAAGTCCTCCGTGTGCACTTCGTTTACCATTTGTAAGACAGTTATTGCATGTTAAACACTAATTAGTAATTTTTAAAGACTTACTGTGGCTATATAAGGAAGGCAACCAGAGGGTGGATTGTATTGCTTGCTCAGTATGAAGGGGACTGAATGGAGGACTCCCGTATTTAAGATTCTGCAGCAGGTCATAGTAAGAAACCATTGAAAGGCCCTGGGAAACCCAGGAGTTTGAGGCTTTAGCTATTCACTTAACCCCTACTAAGTACTTTTATAGTGTCTGTCATCTGAGGAGCCCATTATCCTAAAGTACTTTGCAAACAGTCATTAATTACATCTTATAGAATATCGTAATAACCAACAACTACTACACAGTTATTTGCAAAGAGCTGAGAATGCTATATAAATAATATCCATTGTGCAGATAGCCAACGGAGGCACACAGACGTGAAGTGACTTGTCCAAAGTTACACAGGAAGTCTGTGGAAGAGCCAGGAAAAAAATCTAGGAATCCTGATTCCCAGTCCCACCCTCTTCTCAAAGCAATTTCGGTATGTCTAAACAGCACACTAAGCCCCCATCTGTGGGACCTGGGCTTATGGACTCACATTTCCAAGTCCATGCTTGACCATCCACACTGCAAGGGGAACCTGGGCTTCACAACTGTGCTGGTGCATCCATACTGCAGTATGCAGATCTGAGTCAAAACTTCAGCTTCTTTGGGTCAGTACTATTGTATACACCAGTTCCTAGCGCCCTTGCCAGCTGAAGCTGCTCTAGTTCTTGGCTCATAGCAAGTTATGGGAGAAGTTGTCTGTTCATGATGTGGGAGCTGACCAGAAGTATTTTGGGTGGTTTTAGCTCTCAAACCCATCCAGCCAAGCCATTTTGCGTTTGAATGCTCCCAGCAGCCACAGCCATCAACATGGATCCTGACCCGGTGCATCTCTACCTCATGTTGTCAGTCCTGTTTCAGGACAGAGGCGGAGCATCTGGGAGATGCTAGTGGACATTTCATTGGTAGCTTTTGTACTGCTGAAGGCCCCTCTCGGAGGAGGACACTGACGTGCCATCTGCCACCCAGCTGATGCTGCTCATGCCTGTTGTTGTCTTAGCTTAGATTCCGCCTGCATAGACTGGTGCTTCTGGAGCAGGGCCACAAGCTGGGATCACATCATCATGCAGGCCTGGGATGACCAGCAGTGCGTCCAGAACTTTCTCATAAAGAAGCAGACAAAACCCTGGACCTGCTAAAATGGCCCAGGAACCACTGCCACTTTAAGAGAATGGCACATTAGCAATGGAGAAGTGGTATATTTTTCCGAATCAGAGACAGGCACCAGAGCTTAGGGAGAATGTGGTAGTCTCTCGAAAAGCTCTGCTATCTTTTTATATAGATAGGAAATAAAAGTCTAGTCTGACTGCCAGTTCTGAACTCAGTTCACAGCAACGTGAGAACTTGCAAGCTGAGAATCTGAACACCTAGCCGCAGTTCATGGGGAGATGATACTGCAGAGCATTTAGAAATGAAAGGCCAAAAGCTCCATAGCGCCTATGGCGGCATGAAGACGACAAGTGCTGCCAAAACAGAAACATTCCATGCTCCTTTGGCATGCTAAAGGCTGTCACCTCGTTGACTGAATATGGAAATGAGCCACTAATTTGGGGCGTGTTGGGCATTTTGTGTAGTTCCTGCTCAGTTTCTCAACATTTTGCAAACTTCTTGGTTTTTGCTTGTCGTTAAAAAATGGGTTCAAATTACACCAAGCTAAGTACCCTGAAAAAACCCAAATGTGACAACACTATTTCATTGTAGGCCTGGCATGGAAACACTAGATCTCTGTACAAGCCCCAGACAGGTGTATGGGTGTTCCTGACAAAGGTGGCCATTGAGTAATTCACACTTCTCCAGTGTTATCTGGGGGGTGGGGTGAGGGGAAATGGGATGTACTCCCAGTGCTGGGCTAAGGTGCGTTTTTGAATAAGTTCCATAGCTGGGAATATTTCACTAGTGGCATTGGGTTATTTATTAGCAGGTACATGGCTTAACATCTGTGTGGCTGCACAAGGTGGCATGGATAAGGGCACATGGGTAAGGATGCTAAATGTTGTGTGAAGTCACATCTGCAAACCACTCATGGCAACATCCTGAGTGCAATTAACATTATGAATCATGTGCTGCCCAGTTGACAGAGCACAGGACTGGGAATCAGGCCTCTTGAGTTCTGTTCGTATGACTGTCTCACTGAAAGCCCATAGCCCCTCACCATGCCTCAGTTTACCCCCTCTGTAAAATGGAAATAATCATTCCACCCCCACCGCCCATGAATGTTTGTGAAGTGCTTTAAGATGTGTGTATGACAGGGGCTGCATAGCAAATACACAAGGCACCTTCAAGTGCCTCTCTTTACAGGAAGTCTCATGTTCCTTGTTTGCAGTTTGGGGGCCTCAGGACACAGTGAGTTTTGGTGTCCTTCTAACTGCTGAGGCCCTTGTAATTCAGAGACCAGTGTCTGCTGGGTGCCAAGTCAAACTGGTAAATGGCATTTCACTCATTTAGTAAAATAATGGACTAAACCTCACTCTTGGCCAGTGCCCCATTGGTACATTCTCAAGTGGGCAGTTGTGGCACTCGCCTCTCACTGCACAGTGAACACATCCCTCACTACATGGGCAGCCTGGGCAGAGGGTCTTCTCATTTACCACATGGACAGCACTGGCACCTAGCGATAAGGGCAGCCATGGTACAGGCCTTGCCAGACAGAATCACTTGGGGGCAAACAGTGGTGAGCCTGGGGCATTGTTCAACCTTTGCCTCAGCTATTTCACAAACCGCAGATCACACGTCCCTCACCCTGTTCCACATAGGGGCAGCTGAGCAAGATAGAAAGGGTTTATTTGGGGGCCGACCCAGTGCTGCCAAGGCTCTCGCTGCTCATTGCCAGGTTTGACCCTCACCTCGGAGTGCCTTGCTCATTCAGGAGGAGGGCTTGGGGATCGGCGGGGGCTGGGCAGAGTAGCAGGCTATGTCCCTGGAGACAGGGAGTGAGGATATGTCTCATGGCTCTGCTCTGGATAGTAGAGGATTGCCATGCAGGCCATGGGGAGCTAGAGGGAGAAGCTGCAGAAACGCCTTGAGTTAACATTTAGGAGGGGCCCTAACAGGTCCTGAGAGAGTCAAATCTAGCCCTCAGCAGATAGGACATCACTGTGACAGGGCACTTTGAAGGCATGGGAGGCAAACAAAGGAAATGGGGGTGTCCTCAGGGCTTAAACAAGGAGATGGTGGAGCCCCAGTTCCCATGCTCCCAAACTGCCTTTGCTCCCCTGGTTGTATGAATGGGAAATAAACCCCCCCACCTTTGAGAAGTGATCTGCCCCCACAGCCCCATTGGGTCCCCTGGTTGGAAACGGTGCCTTTCCAGAGCCTCCGGCTCCAGGATAATGTACCTATTCAACCTGCAGCATCTGGAACTCTCCCCTGGATCCCTCTGAATGAGTCGCCTTCTCCCTGCTCACACTGGCATCTCTTACACTTTCAGACATAAACAGCAGTGCTTGCTTCCCTGCCCCCTCCGTTCCCCCAGCCCCAATATGGTGGTTTATTCATCAGCTGATAAAAATAGAAGCCAAGGCCTCCGGGCGGGCCAACGCTCACAAAGTGGGGTTTGTTTAGCAGCTATTTTTTCATTTTCCATATCCTGTCAGTGTCCTTCCAATTGCTCAATAGGTCTGTCCAGAGGGATCTGGAACAGGACACCTCCAGTCCTGGATCCAGTGCTGGGCAGCACGGGCTGCTCGACTAGTGCCATTATTTGCATTCAGGGGACTCTCTTGTCTTCTTCTTTCTTTTGTTATTTGAGAACAACCCAATGGCTCTGACTTTGGGCTCTCCTGGGGCCCCATTGGCCTCCTTTATAGGGTTAATATACTGTCCTGGGAAAAGGAATGGCAGTTTACATCTCCAGGCATTGGAAACTCAGTGCCTCTGGGGTGCTAGTGCCTGCTATCTCCCCCATCATTTCATTTTCCAGAAAGCCTCAAAGAGGCAAACTGAAAGAGGCTCGTTTTGCTTCTCACCAGCCTGGACTATGAGTCATTTTCCAATGCAGCAGATTAATGCAGGAGCCATGAGTCTCTGAGATCTGGGCCCTGTGGTCAGGGGATCCTTGAAAGAGCAGTGAATCAGATACACAGATGGTGCCTGCTGGCTGGACATCTGTTTCTGTGGAAGGGGCTAGATAGGAGGTGCACCAGGCCTATAATAGCCTGATGATATTCTCCCTCCATCTTCCTGACCAGTCTTTGGGACAACTAGAGAATCCCCTGGAGAACGATTCCCCAGGGACTCTGACCCAGGTTACATACTGACGCCAATGCATGCTGGATCAGGACTTTGAGGGTTTAGCAAGTGCAGTACAGATGCCTGTCTGGTCCAGGCATAGTGAAGACAGCTCATTGTCATATACGCCCCCAGTGAGTGTCTCAATTTCAAGCGTTCCTGGGAAGGAGTCAGGGTGGCAGTGACTGGGTCTTTGGGCATCTGGGTAAGGTGGGAGGTGGGTGTTGTTCTGATGGATCCAGGCCCAGTACAGTCTTAATTCATCCCTAATAAAAGCTGAAGCCAGGTTACACAGCAACAAGCAGAGAGTATCCACCCATAATATTAGCATGCCGCCATGGTACGCCTCCCTTGGCATTACTATGCCACTCTCATGGCTCACTCATGCCACAAATATCATTCAAACAGTCTGATAATTGTTCTCTGGAGAGTGTAGGGTGAAGTGATATTTCCTCTGGAGAGGCTGGCTGACTCATTCCCTATAGCCAGGAAAAGTCTCTCACTAGGCTGGTGTCAGCGCTACATCCCTCTGTTTGAATGTATTTCTCTCTCACGCCCCATTTCAGTTTGGCTCGACCTCCTTTTTTGTACACTTGCCCTGGTCTCAACCTATCAGCAGGCTGCTTCTGAGAACCCACCTCAGTCTTCCTTTCAGTCTCTCCTATGGAAACCTGAAAGCTCAGCAAGAAAGCAAAGGGGCCGGCACAAAGCACCGTATTGATACAAGGAACAAATGAACACAGTGCTAATTTTATGTTCCTCCCAGCCCAAGATGGAGTGCGTCGGGAATACAGCACCTTTTGTATGGACACAGGACATCTCCCTGTTTGCTTTTCTCCCAGAATTCCCTTCCTTGTTCAACACAGTACAAACAGCTTGCTATTGACCTTGGAAGCTGACGAGAGATTACGTCAGGGGAGGCAGGTTTGATATTTATGGCCTCACCCCCTTTTCCCCTGGCTGCAGAGGTTACCTACAACACACACACTCAGTGCTAAGTGCAGCGCTGGGCTCTGAAATGGGGTCAGTCACCACGCCACACCCCTTCTGCTGGAGAGGTACAGCAGAGAGAGGTGAAGGGAACTTGCTGACTCCAGGGAAATCTGTTTGTCAAGGGGATTTTTTCAGAGTGATTTACCTTCTGATTCATGTTGGTTTTACTCCAGGGGTTTCTCTCACTAGTGAACTCTGTCCTGAGGAAAAGGGTCAGCTTATCTGAGCCTGTGACATGGGGGCAAGGCCCCCAGGAGGTCTCACCATAGAAACAATGGCCTCACCCTGGGGAAGGAGTCAGCTTCCCAGCTCGAAACTGACTATCCTGGAGTGAACCTCTCCGGAGATATGGGGGGGCTGCTGCTTGGTAGCTCAGCCAATCTTTGGCCTTTCTACTAATATTGTCAATGAGGGGGCCAGTTAATACCACGGTGACGAGATTTCTGGGTCATGGACACTTGTTGGCTAGCAGCTGCACAGAGACCTAACAACTCCTTTCACATGGGGATCACTGCACAGAACCTCCTAAGATGGGAACCATGTTCAGTCAAGTCCAGGGCTTTCTACAACTCCTGTGTAGTCATGGATTGCATGTGCCCTTTGTGACCGGGGGAGTGAGGGGAGGACTAGATGACAGAGCACCTTAGCATTTCTCCTCGGAAAGACTGGGTTCAAAACCTGTATAGTCACAAAACCAAATATGTCTGATGGTCTTTCTCAGGTTCCTTTGTCCATTATGAGGAGTCCTTGTAACAAGTGCCGATTACCAGTCTGCGCAGGTAGCCCCCACACTTGTCTAGCACTGGGGGCTACAGGTCAGCACTAGGGGATGCTGGTAGGGCTCAGAACTGGGATAGCAGGAGGCACTGCCGGTCAGAAAGAAGCTTCATCAGCAGAAATTTGTGGGAGACAAAGGTTTGGAACACCAGGGGTGGGGCAGCAGCAGCTCAGGATTGGAGTGCATTGGCAGAGCTGTGTGTGTGAGCCCAGGATTGGGATAGCAGAGGATGCTATAAGTCAGGATCAAGGAGTATTGATATAGTTGTGGGGGCAGACCAGATCTGGGATAGCAGTAGGTGCTGTAGATCAGGATTAGGGTGCATTTGTAAGTCTGTGAGAGGGACATAGCTATTAATTTAGGGACAGAGTTAAGTAGCTCTTAGATACTTTATTAAATGACCTTTGCTCTTGGGGAGAGTGCTGTGATCCTGGTTGCAATTTTGAAAGAAATACCAGCTGTATGGGATTTTTATGGATTAATTTTTTTTTTTTTTTACAAAAAGGCAAACAAAGCTAAATAAACTTCTTGCTAAAACTAATGATACCTTTTACTAAACTAAGTAAGACTGGAACAGCACAGTGATCAAAATCACAATTAGAATTGAGTCACTTAATTGACCAAAATATGGAATGAAATCAGCAATTAACTTAGTTGTTGGATGAACACAATCAAGACTTCAGTTCTGAAGTTAACATAATACATGATCAAGTCTTACACATACTATCCCTGACTAAGGGATACTATCGTCCCCTAAGGAGGCGTAGTCTATTTCTCAGCCTTGTGAAGCAGTTCCCAGACTCCTTCAAGGTTGCCGTTTACTAGGTGACTTCTAGATTGACTCTTTTCCTGACTGATTTATCTCTACCGTGCTGTAGCGTGATTAACAACAACCCATAATTTCCCCTTTGGGGCAGAGTTGTTTGTGCAGGCACATTTTTTACAGCCTGAGGTAACATGAAGTGATGTAAGATAGGATAGATTTAGAATCTGGAGTTGCACATGCTATTTCTTGCATATACACACACATTTTAAAAATCGGTAGAGAAAAAATCATGAGTACAAGTGGTAGGCCTCCCTGCCACAACACAAAATGGGAAGAAGAGAAAAAGTTATCTGAAAAGAAAAAGGTTAACTCTTTACCTTGCATGATCTTGCAGAGCAGCTGAGCCAGGACTGCAGTTCAGGGATCAGATGATGTCATCTCCAGGCAGTAACGAATGCTGGCTGGCAGGCTTTTCCAGGCAGTTGTCTAGCATTCCTAGACTTGGTCTCCACTTTCCTAGAAGAAGCTCTCGATGTTCTGGTGGCCTGGGAGGATCACACCTACTTCTGAGTTTACCTGGACATTGAAGTTTTAGTTTGCTCCACTTCATGGCACCTTCCCAGAGATCTTCCAAGTGAACAAGGAGTTAGAGGTCTTGTACTGCAACAACACGATCCAATCTGGGTTTAGGGTGGGTGAGTTTGACCTTTGGTCAGTCTGGAAAGCCCCATCTCTTACTGGCGGTTCTGTAACAACACATGTCACCAGACCACAACAGACGTGCTCCAAAAATATTAAAACCATGGGATCAACAGGAGATGACTCCATGGATGAGGTTTTGGCCCCTCTTCTTTGGGAAGGGTGCAGATGGTCAAGTTCCTTTAGGGCTCTAAATGTTCTGGACAAGATCAGTGTCCTAATGGCAATTATTGTTTCTTACTTCAAGCATACACACACTCGTCCATATTTCATTCTCTCAGCATTTCTGAAAATATTCTGTTTTTTTGGGGGAACGAACAATTTTGGCTCAACTAGGAAATGGTCACCTCTTAACAACTGAGCTGTCTTAAATTCTCTTCATTCATAATACTATTCATAAAAAGGAGCTAAAGCTAAAGAAAAATTAACGTTTACAGAACCTAAAGAAAATTGAAGGCTATAGACTAGGCCTCACTCACGTCTGCGTGGGAGGGGTGGAGGGGAAAGAGGGGAGTTTGCACACTGCTTGCCTGTGCTGTGTTACTTTTTAGCCAGTTCTCACATGAGCATCATTTTAACTCACAAAATTAAATTAAATCGTTAAAGATCTGTGTACGAGTGACTCCTGCCCAGCGATGATCTGTTCTGAAATAGGGAAGGAAAGGGTTTTTCCATGCCCTCATCAGAGCTTGAAGGAACACCCTTCCAGTTGATCTCCTACTGTCAAGGTCACAGTCGCTGTCCTTATAGCCTTGGAGGCCATGAAAACTGCACCTACTGGTGGGCTCCCTACACTCAGCCATTAACCTTTCCTCTGTTGCACCGATCATGGATTGAAAGGGAGGGAGGTGCTGAGTACTTCCAGACAAGCTACACAAAGGCCTTTGATGGGTGTGGCTGATGGACCATCCAGCCCCAGGATGAGTTAGCAAAGTTTGTTGCTTCCCCCTCAGTTGGATTTATTATTAGTGTTTCCCTTGCTTCTTAGTTTATTTGCCCAGGAAACCTCATCCTCTGGTTTCAGTGATTTCCCCTTGTTTTCCAGGGGCTTTTGAACAACATATGGAATGTATTGTTTTTGTTTGCAGAGGGAAAGGATTTTTCTGTTTGGATTGTGGGGCTGGGTGGGGCTCGGGTGTTAATGCAAAAAGTCAAGAAATGTCCTTCAAGGTACTAAGAATAACATCCCTTCACCCTCCTCCAACTGATGGAAGGTGTAACCAACCAGCCTTGCCTCATAGCTCTGGACATTCTGAGAGCCAGATTAAACGCCCCCATAAGAAATTTACAGCAGAACAGAGAAGGAGAAATCTCCCTGTCTCCCTCCTACATGGAATCAGCAGGAGATTCTGCCCTGAGAAAGAGCAGTTCTCTGGGGATCTGCCAGGGTCACAGGGCTGTCTGTGTAGACAGCCTATGCCACCACAGCAGCTCCAGGGCCTCTTCTTCTGACTCCTTACAGCATAACTTCATGGCATGCTTCGCAAGGGTTTCTCCCTCCACCATTGCTGTGGGGATTGTAATTGGCATTGGGACAATGTGCATCTCCCCAGCTCCACCCTGCATCCTCTGCTGGGCCCAGGAAAGATAAACTGCCACAAAACTGGCAGTCTCATTCAGGGTGGGTATGGGGAGAGACGTGCATCTAGGGCTAGGCTGAAGCATATCAGTTAGGCTGGGTGAGGGAAGCTACCCTGTCCCTGCCTGGGCTGCACCTGTTTTGCCAAGAGCCCTTGGTCTTGCACCTCTTACTAGTGCTCGTCACACACACAAATATCATTGGAAAAGCTTTTGAGGAACACGGTGACTAATTTGCATGCTCCCAGCATGCAATGCCCCCTCTGCTTGAGCAAAGATGCTGCATTGACTATTGCGCATCCATAAAAAAAGATGATGGCAGCTGCATTTAAAACTCCCCTGAGCAGGCCAACCCTCCCAGCGTTGGTACTTCTTGTGAAACGCCCTCATACTGCCTGTACAGAATGCCCTTCGGGCGGTGTGCCTCTGGGAAAACATTTCTGTGGGCCCTCTATGGATTCCCCAAGGCAGGGGTGGGGTTTCACAGAGATTCAACAGGTCTATGTGAGCAACTTCCGTAGTGGAGAGGGGAGGGGCTGAAATCCAAATTCTCTCCACTAAATTAAAAAAAATCTCTGCAGATCCAAGGCTTCCTGAAAACGTTGTTTCTAGACTGAGACTTGGAGATCGCAGTGTCAATATTTGTGAAGTAGGAAGGGCCCCGGGCAGCTGCAGCATTTCCAGAAACAAGCTCCTCTATGCAGGGCCCGGGGTGGCTGCTTCAGGACAGGGCGTGGCACTGGGAGCTGCACTTACAACCGGCACAGCCCATCCCAGACCCACCCTGTGTGGCTGCTGGTGCAGCCTCCCGCTGTACCAAGGCGGGAAATCACCACTCCTTGATCTTCCTTAGACAGGAGTAAAAAAATCTCATGCATGCCTCAGAGGGGTGAGTAAGCGACCTGACCTTGGGACAGTGATGTTACAGCTTCAGGCAGACGGTGAAGGTGAGGGTAAGAGGCTAGGCCTTTGGTACAGTGACATTACAGCCTCAGAGGGGTGGATAAGAGGCCTGGTTTGTTCTGGTGACGTCACAGCCTTGGTCCTAACCAGGGCTTTAGCAGAGGCCAGATCTCCCTGGAGCACATAGAACACCTGTTTGTTAGCAGTTTCCACCTCCTGCCTAAAGCAGGCCTAGGCTAGAACAGATTTGGACTGCAGTACATTGCATCATACCCTAGTGAACCGTGAATAGCATACAACTGGCTTGTTTTATGTTTTATGTGAATTTGCTGAATCATTTGCCATATATGTAAAATATAATTAGAGGCCTGCTAGGTAGGTGATGTTAGCAAATGAACCAGTGATGTTTAGTACTGGAGCTCGGTGCCCACAAAAGAAGGAAAATGCCCTCTCTGCATGGAGAGAGTGACAGCTTAGTTCTAAAGCTCCTTCTCTGACCAGCGTATCTTCTCTCAAGTTACCACTGGAAAGGGACAGGAACATGGCACTGAGTAGGAGCAGCAGCAGCTGCAAGAGAGACCAGACTGAAGTTCAACTGACAGTTTTAAAGATGGGGAGTTGTAAACTTAAGCATGACTACCAATGTCAGCAGAATCCCAGAACTTAATTAGCAAAGGCTGTTGCAGGGCAGAGGGGCACTGGCAGAGGAATGTAGGAGGGACAGGATTGGGAGAGCTGGATGAGATAACAGGGGCTGCCGCAAGTCAGGACTGAGACGCATCAGTGGAGCTTTGTGTCAGAGGGAGGGGACAACACTGGAAAAGGATTGGGACTGTGTGCTGGGAGGAACTGAGGTGTATTGGCAGAGCTGTGTTTGCCTGGAGGGAAGTGGTGGCAGCAGGACTGGAATAGTGGGGAGCATGGGGCAGCATCTTGAAGACTGTGTGTTTCACAGGGTTGGAATGGGAGGGTGCTGAGGTGCACTAACAGAGAGGAACAGCCCTTTACTTGCATGAGCAAAATAATCACAACTCCTCTCACCCCAAAAAGATATGCAAATCAAATGTATCCTAGCCCTCCTGAGAACAGAGCAAATTCTCTGCATTCAGTCAGCCATGTTTTAAATCACATCTGATTAATGGTGCACTCCCACCCCCTGCCACCCAGAAATAAATTTCCCACCCTCTCAGCACAGCTCTGACTAGCAGTGTGTATATTCTGTTGCCCTGCGAACAGCATGTTCTGTAGCTGGCCAATATCCAGGTGGAAAGATAGAAATAAAATATCCTTTCAGGATTTTGTGCTTTGTTTTATTCCTTCCTTTGTTGGGTTCTTCTACAGGAGCCTGAAAGTACAATTATAAAGAGACAGCCCAGGCAGTGTGGACCTTGGGTAACTCTTTTTTAAGACTATGAAGCCTGCCAAATAGCCCAAGAGAAAAGATCTTACTGTGTTGATTTGTTTTCTTTGGTTTATGGGGGGAGGAAGGGGGGAGATATTTCACACGTAATTAGAGCAGCCACAGAGAGATTGTATTAAAGGCCCTTTACTGGAAATTTCAAGGGACGGAACAGGGGAAACCCTGTGTTAACACTAGCCAGCGGGAGAAGGACCCTGCTTGCAAAATGATGGGTGAAGACAATGCAGAGTGTTCAAACTGCAAGAAAGAAACTGTTCAGGAGAGCAGCAGCCACATTAAGCTGAGCTGGAGAGGATCATAGAATCATAGTCTTTAAGGTCAGAAGGGACCATTATGATCATCTAGTCTGACTCCCTGCACAACGCAGGCTACAGAATCTCACCCACCAACTCCTGTAACAAACCCCTAACTTATGTCTGAGCTACTGAAATTCTCAAATCGTGGTTTAAAGACTTCAAGGTGCAGAGAATCCTCCAGCAAGTGACCCCTGCCCCATGCTGCAGAGGAAGATCATTTGGCTTCTTGCACCCAGAATCCTGGGAGTGCTGTGGAATTCCATCCAGGGCAGTCACATGTGGAGCACGGTGAACAGACTATTCCCAGAGTGGGAAGAGATGGCAAGACAAGGGGTCTTACTCATCCCTCCCAGTGACAAGAGCCTTCGTCCTCCCTCTTGCCAAGCTCTCCCAGTTTCCACTCACTGGCAAGTGGCTGAAGCTGGCCAAAGGGGGTTTCTGCCGAAAGCCAAGCACTAGCTGATTGTTATGGCTATTGAGAGATGTTTGTGTGGGAACCAGTTTAAGTGATGTGTAAAATGTAGACAATTAGGCAAAACAGTTGAAGTGTCACCTGAGGCAAGGCGGGGTCTCAGGGCTAACACAATCAACCTTGAGGTTGGGAACAATGGACATCTGTGGAGACATACTTTGTTTACTCTCTGGACCAAGTGGAGACTTTGCATTTACAAAGACAAACCAACCCCAGAAAAGTTCTCTGAACAGGGGGTCCCCTAAGCTAAGAGACTATAATAGTCTAATAGGCTAATAGCCTGTAACTGTATAAAAGCAGAAGAAACGGCCCAAGTTGTTATCTATTACAGAGGAGACTTTGCCAGTGGGGTGTTTCATGAAAGCTCTTTGACCTGGACAAGCACTACAAGTACTGACCATTGGGTGAGGAATACCTTATTAGACAGGAAAGTAACCTGTTAATAAATACAGGCCTTTGATTGCACTTTATGTTTTTCTTTTACCTGTAAATGTATGTTTCCAAACCCTTATACCTGCTTTTATTTGAATCTCTATCTCAAGCTCCATTAAATACACTTCAGTTTGGTTTTACTATAGACACGTCTCAGTGCTTTGTGATAAGGTGTGTGTTGAGCAAATGTGAAACCAGTGAACAGAGGTGCACTGCTTCCATGGAGGAGTGGATCGGTGTACATTGCAGGTGTCCAGAAAATAAGGGGATAGGCACTGGGGTGTAACGAAGTGGGGTGTGTAAACTGATAGCCTGCAGAGGGAAATAGACTAGAGAATTCTGGAGCAGAGCCTCTGTGCCGACAGTAACCAGTGGCCGGAACCCGTTCCCCTAGTGGTCACAGACAGGGTCCCCTCCTGCTGTAAGCTGGTGACAGTGCTTCACCCCGGACATCTCAGGTTATTTCAAGAAGTGTCACATCATGGTGCTTATCCCGGAGCTTTAGTCAATCTTTTAGATACCTTGGGCCCACACCACTGAGTGCCTTGAAGATAAGGACCACAACCAGGAACTTGACTCACTAGTCTATAGGAAGCCAGAGTAGAGAGCAGAGGACAGGTGTGATGTGTTTGTGGTACCCATGTTGCTAGATACTTATATGGCTTTCATCCTGTAGTATCTGAGAACCCAACACCCATTAATGGATTTATTCTCATAACACCCCTATTTGGGAGGGAAATATCATTATCCCCATTGTACAGGTAGGGAGCTGAGGCAGAGAGAGACTAAGTGTCTTGCACAAGGTCACACAGGTTGTCTTTTCTTTACATGTTTTCAAGTATCTAGAAATGACTCTAAATCTCCTCTATTTCCTTCCCCAAACTTAGACCAAGCAGCATCTGGACTTGTCTGCCTTCAGATTCTGCTCTCCTCTAATAACAGACTGCAGAGCTCACTGTGAGCATTTTGAAAGCAAACCCTCATATTTGTATTCCTTATTATTACTGCTTGTTCCATTTTTTAAAGCCCTTACATCCTTCCATCATCAGCAGTGCCTTTTCTGTCATACAACAGCCTCTCTTCCCTGAGTTACCTTGTAGGAAAGTGGGAACTAAACAGCAGCTCCAGAGCCATTTACTCCATGCAGCACTCAGAAAATGAGCAGAGCATGCTCATGCTTGCTGTCTGCTTTTAGACATTAGGGAATGATGGTTAGCGCAGGGAGCTGGGAATCAGAACTCCTGGATTCTACTGATAATAATGCCACTGACTAACTCTGTGATCGTGGGGGTAGGCCACATGACTGCCTCACTTCCCCATCTGCTAATATATATGGGTATAATTATATTTAACTCCCCCATAGGTGTGCTGGCAGAGTGCTATGTTAATTTGTCCCAGGACTGAACAAGCAAAGGATAAGTCGAGTAGATGGAAAAGAGACTTCCCAAGACCAGCCAGATAATGCAGTGACTGAGGCCAGGTCTACTCTAAAAAGTTAAGTCAACCCAGCTACATCACTCAGGGGCAAAAAATCCACACCCCTGAGCGACATAAGTAAGCTGACCTAACCCCCAGTGTATACAGCACTAGGCTGACAGAAGACTTCTTCCATCAACCTAGCTACCATCTCTTGGGGAGGTAGATTAACTACGCCCTCCCGTCAGCATAGGAAGCAGCTGTGCCGCTGTAGCATTTCAAGTGCAGACAAGCCCTTCATAGGAAGCACTTTTCCCTTCTGCATCTCTACTGAGCCAAATGCCCCACCCTGGTGGTAAGGTGTGTGACAGTATTTTGGTGCTCGAGAGGCCAGCCATCAGATGAGATGTAAACAGAAGATCTGAGCACCTGTGCTCCGTAAAGATTCCATAGTACTTTCCATAAGTGTCAGGGTGTTGGCCCCACTGTCCTAGACAGATTGTATTTCAGCTCATTTCTGCCTCACTTAGTTTCTCTTGCAGACTAATTTTGATATCTATAAGAGGCCTCATCATGAGCTGTGTGTAGGGATGCTGCTGGCTGTTAAACAACCACCACTGCAGAGACTGCGTTTCACTGTGAATTTGCTAAAAGCTTTGTGGTCCTCTGGTGGGAAAGATGCTTTAAAGGTGTAAGGTTTTTTATAATAATATAATATAATATAATTATAATTAATAATAAGGAAGCCCATCTCCCTCTGGATCTCAGAGCTCACCCCAATTCTGGTTCCTGTGTGTGTGTATGTGTATCAGAGGTCACCCCATTTCTGGGTCCCACCTGTGTGTTCGTCTCTGAGGTAGCCCTGCCTCTGGAGTCCCATCTCTCTGTATCTCCTGGGTAACTCCAACTCTGGGCCTCTCTCTCTCTCTGTGTCAGAGGTCGCCCAGTTTCTGCCCCCTTCTCTCTCTGTAACTCTGGAGGTGGGTGGATGAAGGGGAATGGGCAAGAGCTGGGCAATAACTAAGATAAAGCCCAGGCACTGGCAGGCAGTGGGCACGATGCCGTGGCTTGGATGGGTAGCACCTGGTGAGCAGCGAGGTGAGATTGGGGTAATGCCCAGGCTTGAACAGGCAGAGGAATGATCAGGGCTATGCCCAAGTGGAGGAATTGTTGGTGCTATGCCCAAGCACTGATGTGTAGGAGAGAGATTGAGGGTACTGCCTAGGCCCAGCCAGTAACTGGGGTAGTGCCTGGGTCGCTGGGGCAAAGGGGTAATAAAATTTCTGGACCTGGATAAGTAAGTGGGTATTTTGGGTAGCGATCAAGCACCTGCAGATAAGAGAGTCACTGGGATAGCGCCAGCGGGTGGTAAAGCAATTGGGAGGTTATCCTAGCAGGCATAAGAGGGATAAGGGTAATGTCTATGCTCTCCTCTATGGTACACCAGAGTCACACTGGGACCAAACCTTCACCAGCCAGGGATGAGCAAGTGATTTTTTCCATTTGTCCTGTCTGTGGGTCTGTTCTTTGTCCCCTGCCAAGCACAAGGTCTGGGAAATGCCACTGCTATTATTATATCCAAACAACGGGGTGTCTATCTCACCCTGCCTGCAGCAATGGGGGTGAAGTGCAGGGAGGGACCGCATGTGTCCCTGCGAGACCATCACATACTTAGGAAGCTGCCGTCTCTCCATTCCCATGTCTCCTCACTTAAAGCCACATTGTTTGATTTCAAGTCTGGAGGAGAAGGTGCGGAGTTGGCAGCAGCAGTGCTCTGGCTTTCTGCTGCTCAAAGGTATGAAACAAAAGATGGGGAAGGGAAGAAGAGACCAATGGCACAGCCAGCCAGAACTGCAGAGATTTTCCTTTCCCGTGTCTGTCTCTGGGCAGTTCCGTTCTGCTGCTTCCACAGCCACTGGAATTACACTGCTCTCTTCCCAGCCAATTTTCCACATCTCTTAAGCATTGTGGCTGGTCTGTGACATTAATCCTTTCCCTGCTGAGGTGAGTGAATAAGCTACTGGGATATCTCTGGTTTAAAGAACCAAAGATCCAGCAAGCTTTTGCCTGCATCTATTAAGTATGCAGCTCACAGCAATGGAAGAGAGTGCACAAGAGGAAATAGGAGGCACAGGCAAGGGGGGAAAGGGAGATTTTAAAAGAAGATGACCCAAAACATACCCTTCTCCTACCCTGAACACTCAACTCCATGGGGATCCTTACCAAATACACCACGCAGCTGGAACACTGATCTCAATTACCATCCATGTGTTTGTGAGAACCTGGAGCAAGTACTGGGTCACCTTACCCAGCAGAGGGCTGTATGTGCTGCGATCCCTAGCCACAATGGGACCAAGGTCAGGATGCCTTGGGAGCAAGCCATCTTACACAACTAGAGACTGGGTGCATCACCCCCCGCCATTGACACCTGCAAGTGCAAAAACCCCACCTTAAACATGATCTCAGAACATGTCATCTGAGTCTCCCATTGTAACTGGATCTCCCATGCATAGTCCTAAATAAAAAAGGAAGCAAGGAAAAATGCCATAAGTGTGGCTAAATGGCAAGATTCAAGAGTTATTCGAGGTATCCTTCTGAAAGAAATCCAGCACAAGTGAATGAACAGAAACTATAGCCAGCAACATGGGAGATGGGAATTAGTAGGGCTAAGAGGGAATTTGAAGAGCAAATAGCTAAAGGTATCAAATTAAATTCTTTCAAGTACATCAGATGCAGGAAGCATGCGAGAGAATTGGTTATGGCACTAGAGACACTAGAACTTTACTAACCAAATAGCATAACCCCCCCAGTAGCTGGATTTGCCGTAGACACCATGCACATCATTGCAGCCAACACTTCCATCTGGATCCTCAGGATCCATATGCTGCAGCTTTATTGGTGGTGAGCTCCAGGGATGTCTCCTTGGGAATCTCACTGAGCTGGTCACAGCTGGGATCTGCCTCCCCAGGGACTATGTGGGCCAGTCTCAAACAGTTATCATCTCCGTCAGCCACACTAATTGCAGTCAAGGAGTCACCCTCCCATAGTGGAGCCGTGCTGAGCTAATCTTGGCTGACAGTCAGACATTGCATGAACATACAACCAGCCCAGTGACTTTTGAGCAATGGGGCAAGGAAGGGCTTGTTGCAAACTGATTCTGACACTCCAGTCATGGAGCCCTCCATCCCTTCCCTGGAAAGGTTTTCCAGCCAACTTTCATTCTCATCTCCTGCAAGCCAGAGGTGGTAAAGACATCAGGGGGAACCCTGCTGAAGTTACCAATAGGCATTTAAACACATCACAAAACCAAAAGCGGCCCAGTGCACAGGGCTGCAACAGCAGGGGGTGGTCCCAGATGCGTTACAGAGTTGCGTGGGGGAACCCAGGACTGCACTGTAGGTCAGAACTGAGGTGTATTGGTGAGGTTGGGTGAAAAGGCATAGTATTGGATTAGCAGGGGTGCTGTGCACAAGCACTGAGGTGCATTTAGCCTCTGACTTCTTTCAGGCCACGAATAAGGAGGAGGGGAGTTAATGTATGCCCTGTGTTCAGTGGTGATGCTGATTATGCTGCAGGCTCCAAATGAAAAACATGCTTGTGTTTAAATTAAAGCAGTTTGTGAGTAATCTGCATAACTCTGTGATTTGGGAGAGGAAAGACAGCTCTGGACATCTTGTCTTGGCTGCCTGTGCCAAGAAGCTGATAACCACAGGAATCTGGCAGGGAGCAGCGACTCCAGGACACTGACTTTAGGGGAAGAACTGGAAGTCCTGCAACTCTCAGCGCACAATCGGTTCTTGTTTAGAAACCCTCAGACACGTCCCCTGCACTTTGCTGCACACTCACCAACCTGGCAGGGCAGCCATTTTCTGCTGAGTACCTTCCCCAAACTAGCTAGGCTCTTTTGCCTGCTGCTTTTTAAAAAGCTTTGCAGATCTCTGTAGCAAATGATCCTGAGCTGTAGCGTATGATTATTAAGCTGGAAAAATTACCTGGCCCGAGCACAGCCCCCATGTTTGGCCAATGCATAGGGTTGCGCTGTCAGCTTGTCCAACTGAAGTCTATAGGGATAACCACCCACAGAGTCAGAAAAAGGCACCGGCAGAACAACCCAAGTGGGCAAAGCCAATGGCTCTGGGATATGGCTGGGGGTGAAGAGCCACTGCCTGTTGGTTCCCTTCCTATTCCATCTCCTGAATATGTTATCAAACCATTACTAAGATGAAGGATCTGCAGAGACAAGGTAGCCTTCTGGGAGCTGACTGAAGAGATTTGGTGAGTGGATGGTGTCTCTGAACACAGCACTGAGAGCTAGACAGTCCTGAGTTCTAATCCCAGTTTAGCCACCAGCTCTGGCCAAGTGACCTCACCCTGGTGTGTCCCAAGCTGTAAAATGGGGATAACAACACTGATTCACCTACTGCCTTTCAGCTGGTGTCAAGAGTTGTTTATTGTCCATCCAGGCTTTCAAATGGAAAGTCCTGTGTGAAACTTACCTAGATAGCAACTTGCACTATGCTTCTGGCGCAGGTAGGATGAGTCCCACCTACATGGGCTACCTGGACCTTGGCTCTGAATGTGAAGGAAGATTACTGAATCTCAAAAGCAGTTGAGAAGGAGGGTGGCCCAGTCTTTAAGGGGCTGACATGAGAGACCCATCTTCAATTCCTGGTGCTGCCACAGACTCCCTGTGTGACCTTGGCCAAGTCATTTAATCTCTCTGTGCCCCAGGTTCCCATCTATTCCATGGGGATAATAGGTGTTGTGGAGATAAACCCATGAAAGTTTGTGAGACACTTAGGTACCATGGGGTTGGGGCCCATACAAGTACCTAAGATAGAGGAAGACATGACTCTACTCACTGGCTAGCATGGCTATAGTAATTTACAGGTAATATAGACAAGCAATTAACTACTCTTCCTCCTGCTCTGTCCCTGATGCCACCTACCCACCACTCCTTATACATTAAGTCACAGTCTAACCCTACGTGAACATAATGCTCCTCTCCTAAAGTTGTGGCCTCACATATAAAGGATGTAACCCCCCAGAGCCCACTGCATGTTTGTCAGGACAGCTGAGCACTGGCCATGGCTTGAGCTGTAGCTGGCATAGGAATAGCCTGTCAGAATGGCCAGGGAGCATCCCAAACAAGGTCACAACATTCAGCAGACTGGAGTGGCTGCTTTCGTTACAAGCTTATATAGCTGCTTTGGGGTCACCCGGTTAGACCCTGCTTGTGGGTTGGATGCCACCAGACCCTTAGGACTCACAGGGAATTGCCTCAAATGACTCATCAGAGCACTCAGAACACCCAGGCTCAGGAATGACTCACCAGGCTCAGAACACCCATCACAATATTATCTTCTCCTAGCACTTATATTTTAAAAAAAAGTGTGGAGGTGTTGTTGTAACACCCCTGGAGATGAAGTTTGGCCCTGTGGCTCCTAGTGGATGTTAAGTATGTGAGGGACTTGATGCAGGAAGACGTTAGCAGCACCCATGATGTGCAAATCATGGTAAATAACAGGAACATTTTGCTCTTGATCCCCACCCCTCTGAGCTGGGACCATTTCTATTGGAAAGTGACCTGGCTTGAAATGAAGCCTCGATTACAGTACTGCAGCAGACAACAACAATAAAAATAGAAAAAGCCAGAGACAAGTTTATAAACAGTCAACCCCCTCCCACCCTCCAACTTCTCCTTGTGTTAGCTATTACATCTTTTATGTAACCTCTCATTATTAGGCTTGCTATTGAAGTGCAGGTTCTATTGCTATCTCTGTAGAAAGGGACAGTGAAGTTGATTTAGAAAAGAGTGTCCTTCCACTGATAAAGAAAGGAGCAGTAGTCCCCAATACCTTCCTGTCATCACAGAAACAGGGCAGTTAGAAGGGATATGGCATATCCCATCTAAAGGAAGCTGTAGGGATATCTGTGATGTTGATTCACAAGAGAATCACAAAGCTAAATGTTCCAAAGCAGTATTGTTTCACTATAGTAAAGGGGCACTTATAGAAACTCCAGTGGAACTGGATAACCTCCCAAAGTCTTTATCAAAGAGCCTGCAGACCCCATTTCAAGGCAGGTGAACTGGCCATAAATACTGAGCAGAGAAAGTTGATCTAGATCCAGAGCATTTTTAAAAATGGAGTTAAAAGGCAAAGAGCTAATGCAGACCCACTGGCTATTCCGATTATCTGAAAACGGGAGTTGCAGCTCTGACTCCTGTGTTTATGGAGGAGAATTCTAAAGAGACCTGTGTTTGCCGTTAGTCGCTGGGCTGGACGGCAGGAGCTGGAAGAGATTGTTCAAAGGATAGGAAGGTTATGAAGTCTGAGCAAGGCAACTTCTCTGCGTCTGTGTATTTGTATTGAGCTTACAGCCAAATGACCTGGACTGTCCTGTCTTTACACAGCAATGCCTTGAGAAAATACATGCATCTGTATAGCTCTGGGGCATGTGTGCTGTGTTGGTCATCTTGTTTGTCTGACACCAGGAGGTGTCTCAGCAAGTGCAATGACCCACTGCCCGACTGTTCCAGGCAATTGCACAGAACTGTTAGAAGTCTCATGCCGCTGCTTCAGCCAATCAGAATCAACTAACTCTTGGAACAGTGCAATGTTTCTACAAACCATCCGTGTACGGGCCTGCAGTTGAATTCAGTGGGTGTGTTGCATGTGGAGGGCTTGCAGGATCAGACCTAGAGTGTATTATAACTAATTCCAGTGGGAACTAGGCTTGTACAAGTGGTGATAGTAGCAGTAGTTTTCAGATAAGAAGTCCTCGAGGCCCTCCCCTCCACAGTCTAGTGAAAAAGTTGAGTTCTCTTGCAAGGCCTATGTTGAGGGATTGATAGAATCCTACAGGCTCTGGGAGATGTCTGTTCCATGGAACGTTATTTTCCAGCCTGTTTGAAAGGCCCAGGGTCAGGAGTTTGCATTAGTTCTGGAGACCACTGCTAACTCTCCATGGTAAAAATCCTTCCTGTGTAGGAAGGAGTACTGTGGAATGGGATCTGGGGGTCACAGTGGGTCACAAGGTAACTATGAGTCAACAGTGTAATACTGTTGCAAAAAAAGCAAACATTAAGCAGACAAGAAAGTCCAGAGAAGAGCAACAAAAATGATTAAAGGTCTAGAAAACATGACCTATGAGAAAAGATTGAAAAAACTGGGTTTGTTTAGTCTGGAGAAGAGAAGACTGAGAGGGGACATGATAACAGTTTTCAAGTACATAAAAGGAAGAGGGAGAAAAATTGTTCTTAGCTTGTGAGGATAGGACAAGAGGCAATAGGCTTAAATTGAAGCAAGGTTGTTTAGGTTGGACATTAGGAAAAACTTCTTAACTGTCAGGGTGGTTAAGCACTGGAATCAATTGCCTAGGGAGGTTGTTGAATCTCTGGCATTGGAGATTTTTAAGAGTAGGTTGCACCTGTCAGGGATGGTCTAGATCACTGGTTCTCAAACTTTTTTACTGGTGACCCCTTTCACCCAGCAAGCCTCTGAGTATGACTTCCCTTATAAATTAAAAACACATTTTTAAATATTTAACACTATTATAAATGCTGGAGGCGAAGTGAGGTTTGGGGGTGGAGGCTGACAGCTCACGACCCCCACATAATAACTTCGCAACCCCCTAAGGGGTCACAACCCCCAGTTTGAGAATCCATGGTCTAGATAATGCTTGGTCCTGCCTTGAGTGCAGGGGACTGTACTAGGAGACCTCTCAAGATCCCTTCCAGTCCTATGATTCTGTGACAAATTCTACTGAAATGTTAAAACTCAGCCTTTTGATACACACATTTTTTCACAAAGGAAAATACACTGAAAGGCCAAGACCTCTCCTTCCCTCATCCCTGAGCTGCTCTGAACTGCTGATCCAGGGACACATTTTAATAAATCAACAAAAACAACATTTGTGTTTTATATCATTCCCTGGATTCACTCCTTTGCCTATTGACAGAGATGAAGTGCTTCAGGTAAGTCAGCTGGAGACAGCCATAAATTATTCACCCAGGGTCCCTATGAGGCAAGGACCCATCCCTTCCAATTGATAAATCACAGCAGGAATATGTACTGGCAGCTTTCAGCTCACTCAGCCATCTGTATCCCACTGTCCCTTTAATACAGCCATTAGGTGGAAGTGCGGCAAGGCATATATCACTACAGGGGTAGGCTGGACAAAAAGGCTGGGGAAGTCTGTGGGCCAGTTGGGCTTTAGAGTTTGATAAGGTCTGAAGTTGCCTGGGAGGACTGCCGGGGGGCTGGGACTGCTTAGGGTCACAGTTTGGGACAGCTGAGAGTACTGTCTAGGCTGACATCTTTTAGATGCCCTGTGATTCCCAGTTTGAGCAGCTCTGGGAGGCAGGGCCAGTCAGTGGTCCATTTCAGTTGCAATAGTTGACAGGCCTAGATCAGTTTCATTTCCACTCTAGCTCCTGTGTTTGGCACAGGGAGGGTTACAACGAGGCTGTTATTTCTGCTCATTCAGAACGTCACAGGCCTGTTCTGAGACACTTGGCTCCTCTGAGCAGCTCTTGGGCAATTCCAGAGTCCTGCTATACCCACAGCATGAACAGAAACAGCTACAGCCACATGCCAAGTGCTCCGGGGCTCACACGTAAGCCTTAACGGTTTATACTGTGCCTATTGTAATCCCCTTTGTGGCAGGCACCTGGCTTTCCTAAATGTCTGTAAACACCATTCGCTTCCCATGGCCTCACCTAAATAATGAAGTGCAAGTTCGGGGTGGGGGCCTGTGCAAAAATCCCTGGCTGGCAGCAGATGGGCACCGTGGAGAGCATGTGTACAGCACTAGCCTTCTCTGAGGTGCCTGGAATGGACAATTAACCCTAGTTCTTTTCCGTTCCCCTTGGCGAGTCTACAGGCTGTTGTCCTGATGAGGGGGGCGCTGTTAGTGAACCTAAAGCCAAGAATGTCCCGGGATATGTCCACACTGCAATTAGACCCCCACAGCTGGCCCGTGCCAGCTGACTTGGGCTCCTGCTAAGGGGCAGTTTAATTATGGTGTAGACGTTCGGGCTCAGGCTGCAGCCCGAGCTCCGGGACCCTCCCACCTCACAGGGTCCAGCCCAAGCCCAAGTCTACACCACAATTAAACAGCCCCTTAGCCCATTCCCTGTGAGCCCGAGTCAGCTGGCACAGGCCAGCCGCAGGCTTTTAATTGCAGTGTAGACATACCCACATGTCCTGTAACCTAGCGGACCTCCAGCTGCCAGGATCTCCCATGCTTATTTCATGTTTGTTTTTCTCCTCTGGCTGGGCAGGGTCTGGAATGCACCCAACATGCTCACAGAAAAAAAGATGTCAATGGCTGACAGCTCCATGGACAAGGGAAGGAATTTAGCAGCTCCAAGGCAAACCCAGTGCTTCAGAGGGAACTAAAGAAGTTTGTGGATTCCACTAAGGCCTTTCAAACCTCTTGCTGCAGCTTAACCTCTTAAATGCTGGACCCTGCCACAGCCTCTCTGCAGTCGCAAAACATGGCAGAGTTCTTTTAATTATCAAAGGCAACTCCAATACTGTCCCATGTCAGCAACATAACATACAGCCATATTTTAAACGAAAGTGAGCAAAGCACCAGCAAGTGGGGTACGGAGAATAATCTCACGCAGTTCCCCAGCAGCATGGAGTAGATGGGACATCATAGCGTTTCCTCATCTCTAATGGCTTTGGTTCCATTTCCAAGAGGCATTTCATTAATAAATAATAGTAAATCATCATCATAAAAATACCTAGCTCTTCTATAGCTCTTAGGGACTTACTATGTGCATGGGGCATTTCTGAGGCAGCATCGAAGTGTCACTATCCGGAAAATGTAAAATCCAGGATGAGTGTTCATAATGGGAACTGGGCATGCTCCCAGATTGTGGGGCTCATTGTCCTGACATTTCAGTGTCTGAGGGACTAGAGATGTTTCCGGAGAAGCTGGAACTCACTTGGTCTGACAGGCTTGGGCCAAAGAGGTGATGGAGACAGGTCCCAGGGCTTTTTGTGGAAGGAGAGGGGGGGTTCCTATTTAGTCCTTTAACTAGCACTGACCCAACTGGTTAGTTGAGAAGGCCTGAGCCATTAGACCCGATGCATGAGCGTCACAGATCCTCCTGGGCTCCCCTCTTCTCTGGGGAGGAATAAGTTATTTCACCCTTTTTGGGATGAAGCTTATTCCCCTCACTGTGCCAGGCTCTGGGGCAGAACCTGGTCTCTGCATTTACCCAACCTCGCTACATCCCCTCCCAGCCCACTTGCTCAGAGAGGGGAGAATCAGGCAGATTGCCTTGGCACTCCCCCCAAGCCCAGAGCTGCAAGCTGGCTAAGGTTACTGCAGGTACCCCAGGAGGAGGTGAGAGGAAGGATGACTTTGTGGCTGAGATGCTGACCAAGAGCTTAGGAGTTCTGTGTTCAATTCCTTGCACTGCCCCAGATTCCCAATGTGAGTGTGGGGCCGTGGGCAAGTCCCTTAGTCTCTCTCAGCCTTGGTTTCTCCTTTGTGATCCTCCCACCTTTATCTATCATGTCCATTTAGACTGTAAACCCTTCCAGGCAGCCTAGCACAGCAGAGCCCTGATTGCAGTTCTTGTATCGCTGTACAAGTAAACAATAATAAGGGGCGCAACAGATCCCTTATTGCCCTGCGAGAACCGTAGTCTAGCCCTTTGTTCAAAGTGTCGTGCACATGCTTAGCAACACACTGAATAAGAGTTACAAAAACTAAATGAAAGATTATCCAGCGTGAGATCCTGGGGAAAGAGAAACAGCCAAAGCTCCAAACCAGCCTTGGAGAGTTAGAACCAGACTGTGACTGTCTGCTGCGACAAGGAATCCATATTCTCTTTCAAGCATCCAAGAGCCAACATGCCCCGGATTGATTTTGCCAGAGTATGCTGACACCAATTCACTTGCACATCACTGGTAGGAATAAACTGGGGTGGACAAAGCCCAGGCAATGTGATATTTTGCCGAAGGCAAGAATAAGGAAAAAGCGGTCACAGATTAAAAAAAAAACACCTCATCCCCCGCCCTCCCCAAGGCATGTGGTTGTGCATCCCGGCCAGCTGCTGAGATTAGAGGGTCATTTTGTTAACGTGATGTTCTTTTAACAGGAAAACTTTCTGTTGTCTGTTTAAAAGAAATCCAACCCAGCAACAAGTGCCTCTAAGGTCTGTGTTCTCATCGCTCAGACCCTTCACTAGCCATATCCTCTTCTCTTCCTAGGTCTATAAGCCACCTTTTCTTCTTCTTCTCCTTCTTCTATTTTTTCCTCCTCTTTGCAGGTTCCAAATACTATATGTTCTGTAACTACAGCTGGAGAAACAAGTGAGGAGCTACGTGCACTCCTAGCCAGGGCTGATAGTGTGTGTAAACACAGGTTTCAGAGTAGCAGCCGTGTTAGTCTGTATTCGCAAAAAGAAAAGGAGTACTTGTGGCACCTTAGAGACTAACAAATTTATTAGAGCATAAGCTTTCGTGAACTACAGCTCACTTCATCGGATGCATTTGATCCGATGAAGTGAGCTGTAGCTCACGAAAGCTTATGCTCTAATAAATTTGTTAGTCTCTAGTGTGTGTAAAGCAATTGAATACAAAAATTAGAAATGAAAAGTGGGTCAGAGCCAGGCAGCCAAAGCAAATACACATAGCAAATGCAGGGGAGAAGAAAGCTGTAAGATCCCCAAATTGGACAGCTCTCGAAGCTGTTGTGTTGGGCATCAGGGAGAGGAGAGTTATCCGTCTCTGTTCCTGGGGGAGTGTGTGCAAGGGAATGGAGTGCTGACAGCTGCAATCTGCCAAGCACACGCAGGACAAGTTTTTGGGGGGACATGGCAGAACGGTTTGCAAATACTTGGTGGCTCTTTGCTCGACAGAAGTATTTGAGAACTAAACAGGGATCAGAGTGGAGGTTGCCAGGAAAGCAGGCCCCACCACTGGGCTCAGTTTAGCTCTGAAATGGACCTTTGGTGCAAAGATCATCATTCACTTGCAATGTCAAGCTAGGAAATAACACTCACTCCTCTTCTCTATTCAGCCTTCCCACCTCCATGTCATTTGTCCCTGTTGGTCACTTTTTCTTATTTCAATAAACAAATTGGCATTGTATCAGGCAGGGATGGAAGGAATCTTGTGTTTCTTATGAATCACTGAGAACTCATGGAAAGGGCCCCCTTAAAAAGAGTGGAGAATACAAGTACGCAGGGACATTGCTGAATGGTAGGACTAGGTCAGCTATTCATTACAAGTAATAATTGTTATGAACTGAGCTTCTGTGGTTTTTTTCCTGTTTTTTTGTTTTTTTTTGGTTGGTGCACTGCCCATGATTTGATTTTGATTTTCCAACTTGTTGGTAAGGATCCCGTGAGTAACATGCTTTTAGTTACAGATTTCTTTCCAAATAAATCTTTGGGATAGAATGTACAAAACTGTCGGAATTCACAGATATTTCCATAAGGTCCCAGTTGCAGTGTTGTGAATACAAAATAATATGGCCCTGACTCTCAGCAAACAGGACTCAGCACTTTTAAAACCAGTTTTTACTTATTTGACCAACCCTAGTAATAGGATAGGGGGACTTTCCCTTCTGAGGAGGATATGGGACCAGGTTGGAAGCATCCACAAGTCCTTACCATTTTGATGGTCATATGGTGGTGGTCATATAATGGCGTTCATTTAAAATAAGTTGGGGGGTTCTCAGTTCCGTTCCTAGTGAAGAAGTTTTTATAGAGCTGGAACCACCAAACCAACCGGCACTGATTGTCCCCCTTGTTGGCTCACTCAGAAGAAAGTCCCAGGGCTGAATGAGTCAAGGACACTGACCACTCTTCTTTGCACTAGTCGTAGTCTCTTCAGGTCAGGTTTGAGTTAGATGTCAATGTGTGGGAAGCCATCCCTGCTGCTGCCCAAGCTGTACCAGCCTGTGGATCAATGGAGGCCTATCTCCAGGCCTGTCAATCCAGTACCTTCCACCAACATGAAATTCACTTAAAGAAATACAGACTTATTCATTTACAATTCAGGTAATGAGGCAAGAACTTCTGGCTCCTCTTTGTTTTAAGGAGAAATGCAAACTTTAGCATCGTGAGGAAGCTGGGAAGATGCTTCCAATTCCTAAATGTGTTTAATTACATATTAATGGTCAGATCCTCAGTGGCTGTAAATTGTTGAATCGCTGTGGACTCCAAAGGAGCTATGCCAATTTATACCAGTGCAGGATCCAACCCGTAAGGCACATATAATAGGATAGTTACTGTATGCTGCAGAAATACAGATGGCTAGATGAACTGTGATTAGCCGAAATCCACAGCAAGTCTCTTCCATCAAGCCAATCAGAAGGCAATTTTTCCATCATGAGGCCATAGGCAATGCTCATTCTCCTGCTCCAACATCCATCAGGTGAAAAGCTGCAATCTCCACCAGCCATTCACTCAGAAGGAAATAAGGTAATTGGGATAAAACATCAGCACAAGGTTCAGCTCTCTTGCCCTGAAATTAAATAACTTGGCTTTCCCGTTGCATTTCTGTAGCAGCAGGAGACCATTATCCTGTGATAAATCACTGACTTCGTTGAGTCAACAGATGCTGTCATCACTTCGTTAAAAAGTTTTAATTTTCATTTCACTTTCCAGAATGTGTGTTACTCTTGTAGAAGCTTGAAGCTAATGTTTTGTTCCCTGAAGCTGCTCCCTCCTCTTCTCCTCTGTTCCTAAATCAACCTGTCATAGTCTGTTGGTATAAACATATCTAATGAAAAGCGAGGGAGAGAGATTCAATGCAAATGATGTATGGAGCTTTGTCTGAAATTTGATATGCATAAAGGTAAGAAAATCCAAGATTACAATAACCATCATTATTTATCATTAAAATCTCAACAACGGCACATTTTCAATTGAGACCCCTGGTGTGTGCCCATGTAGGAGCTCCCTGACCCCCTTGCACAGGCTATTCGCATCACTGGAGCCTGTGTGGTGAACAGATCAACCACCACTGAGCTGCTACTCTTCTCCCGGGGAGTGGGCGGAGCCAAGGCTTTGCCTCTACAATCCCCCTGCAATGCACTGGCCAGTGCAAAGGAGCTGGCTCAGAGACAGAAATAGAGGGAAATAGCTAAAGGACTACTTCCGCCGGAGCAAGGAACCCGATTGTGGCTTTCGAAGATTACAAGCCAGCTAACAATTATTTGCAATTAATTTCCATGCCTTAAAAAATAATAGAAAAAACAAAGGACATTGTAATTGATGGCACATTCAAAGAAACACACGGCCTGCACCTGGGTTGCCATGTGGTATGAGAATCAAATGATCACATGGTCAGCTAGAGATAGGCAGTGAGAGTTTCCAAGTAACAGTTTACATGACTAATGGCATCCGCTCATGTTCAAATAAATGCACAAGTACGTGTTTGTTTTCCTATCTAATCACTGAAGGAAGTGAAGGCGGGTTTATTTCAGCGTAGGGCTAGCCGCATAAACACACGTTCTCCTGTGTGCCCATCTAGATAATGAGAGCTGGCATGCCCATAGTTCAGGAAGAGAAATCCAGGGCTCTGTATGTTAGTTTCACATTTGCCTGTAAGTGGGATCGTAGGAAGCACAGGCTCTCCGCCGCAACTATCATGTATATACGGATTTCACAGGAGCTATGCCAGTTTACACCAGCTGAGGATCTAGTCAGTAGTTACTACTGTGACTATTTTATTACAACAGTTAGTGTAAATGAAAAGAAAGAAAGAAAGAAAGAAAGAAAGAAAGAAAGAAAGAAAGAAAGAAAGAAAGAAAGAAAGAAAGAAAGCTCAGTGGAACTTATTTTTCCTAAGTGTAAGAAGTGAAGATGTTAACAGGAGCCAAGAATGACTTTCTTCTACTGAAAATCTCTCTTCTGTTTGCCCTTAAGTGTGGTGCTGGCACAGGACTCTCCAGCTGGACCTGCTATTCACATTGGTAAATGTTCCCTTGAATGGCCCTTTGAAAGAGCAGTCTGTGAAGAGAAAAAAAACCCCACAGGGCCTAGGAATATATAAATACTACCTGTAAGTGATGATGTTTTCTCTTTGGGATCCAGCCCATTTATTTGAGATTCACCTTGGATAACTCGAATCCAGATTGGGATGACCCAGTCCACCAAAAACTGATGTGTGCTATGTAATTTGGTTATCTTGCAAACTTGGAAAGCCACCCTCAGACTGCAGAGCCAGAAGTTTGAAAAAGTTTGGAAATTCTGTAAATAGGTCTGGGTGCTTCAAAGTTTGGGCTGGGTTGCTTTTTTTTCCTTCCCTAGGTTTGGCAAACATGTCACACACACTCCATACTTTCCATTTGTAAGGTTGCCAAGGAGTTATTAGTGAAACCAACAATTAGGAACTGATGCATTTGTTAGAAGGGGAAGCTGCAAACATAGCTGATACCCATGGCCACAAATACTGTGTGGCTGAGCGTGATTGTATTGCCATGGCTTGTGGTGGCATCCCACAGTGCCCTAAGGAACATCTGAAATCCACAGCAGTAGTCATTTAGAGATACATAATGGATGTGTGGACAGGGAGACACAGATAGCTAAACAGGCACAGACTGGTAAATAGACAGAGAAGTAATATAAATGAGGACAGACAGGTAGGCCTCTTCCTATACATCTCTGGTTACCCTCCAGCCATTTCTGGGTAGAAAACTGTTTTGACTAGAGACTTCAGTTAGAAAATAATTCAATGCATTTTCGCACAAGGATTTTCATACTCAAGCTTAGTACTCCACAATACAGACAGCAGTACAGGGGCTAGGAAACACAGTAGCCATCATGCACTCTGCAACTGTTGCCTCACGACTCTGGATGTGAATAGCTTAGTGAGAGTTTTGTGTGTAGCTGAGCTGCGAACCCAGGCTGTGCTATTTCTCTAGCGTCTTTCATTGCAAAGGATACCACAGTTTCCTGTTGTTCATACTATATATAGTGGAATCTCTTCATGCAGCCATCTCTGGGGGGAATGAGAAGAGCTGTTGGAGAATGCACTGTAACACACACAGCAGTTTAGGACAGGAAGTGAATTGGAAAAGCCAGTAGAGCTGGTCAAAAACTTTCCTTCAAAACAATTTTTCAACAAACAATAGCTTTTTTAAAAAAATCAAAATGGAGATTTCCACAAGAAATGTCCATTTTCATTGTGTTTGTATGGGAAGGCCATCAAAAAACTGGAAAGCTAAAAACAGAAACCGAAAACTGAAAGATTTCAGCTGAAACTGAAAATGTTTTGGTTTTGGGGGTTATTTTTAACAAAAAATTGAAACATTTTGAAGAAAAATTTCAAAGAAAATTAAACTTTTTTGTTTCTGTCAACATTTTTTTGCAGGCGGAAAAGGCATTTCCCACCCAGCTCTAAATGTCAGAGCTTTTTGTACAGCATCCCCGAGTGACATGTCTTACAAATGATGTGAATAAACATTGTGTGTTTCGCTTAGGGATGCCAATTTTGGTTGGATGTATTTCTGGAGGTTTCATCACAGCATAATTTTAATTAAATATTAATTTTTAATTTCTGGAGACTCTAGGACAATCCTGGAGGGTTGGCAACTCCAGTTTGGCTCCAGCTCCCAATTCCCAGCTCTGTGCACTTTGGCCCTAGTGGATGGGAGGAAAATGAGACAGAAGTAATCACCAGGGTGAGAGTGTGGGGAGAAAGGGAAGGAAACACTGGCTGGGAGGAGAGCTGGGAAGAAACCAATGTGCGGACAGAGCAAACAAATTATTCATCAGCAGTTGGGAAGAGGGGACAAGAGGGATAGATAGATTAGACAGATAGATTAGACAGATAGCAAGCATTGAAGGGAGTATGGAAACAGCAATGAAGAGGCTCAAGGCAGTAGCTGCAGGATAGAGGAAAGGTGCTTATTTTGCTGCCTAATTGAGTCCTCTTCACCACAGGACTCCTCCAGGTGCCGCAGTAGCTCACATTGTCCCTCACTGTCTCATGCTCTCAGACACAAGTTAAAATTCTGAGTGTGACTGTCCCACAAGACAGCTGGCCCTGGCAGGTATAAATCCCTTACTCCACATGAAACTTCAGGAGGATTTTAGGTAGGTGCACTGTAATTAATTGCTCACTTGGAAATGGGCAGGATTTTAGCTTTTCCATCTCCTCTGAAGGACAAAACTTTCCAGAGTGTAGCACCTTCCAGCACCATGTCATTGTGACTCAATCAAGATGAAAGAATATCCATTACCCAGTCTTAAGTACCACTTCCGGCAGCTCCTAGGTAGACCTTAAAGGTCTCCCAGTCAAGCGTCAACCTAGCTCAGCTTATGAGATCTGACAATAGCATGTCTTCTCAAACTGTATTCTGAGGCCATGTAGCAAGACAACATGATTGCTCTTTAGTGAGATCTACAAACATGCGATCATTTGACTCAACTAATTAACAAGCTGGTTTCCCATTGAGGAACCTGAATTTAACAGACTCAGGACAGGCTGCTAACAGAAGCAGAATGGGAGCCATTCACGGTTGTTCTCTCTTTCATGCTCTCACGTTGCAGTAATGTTAACTGAGACAGACAATCTGTCTAACCTCCTGGAGCAGGCAGGGTCTGGCACTCTGGCCATTAGTGCCTATGCAAAAAGCATTAGTGTGTCACGATGAGAAGTGCTGGCTCCAAAAGCCAAGTAGATGGGGATGGGATAAAACCAAAGAAACATCTGTACTGGTCTGGAATTTTATTAGTAAACCACCGACCCCTAATCCAGGAGCATCCAAATTTGTGTCAAAGCCATTCAGATCAAGGTGGAGCTTTGCATCCTGGGATTTGTAGTCTCTCTGAGCTGCAACCATCTATACCTCAAGGAACTAAAGGAAAATGTATGGAATTGGGGTTATTTCTTAGAGACAGTCCAGCACTTCATTCATGATGCAGAATCCCATGTTTGTATCACAGTGTCTGAACCTTTGCATGATCATTGCTTGAAAATATAAGGCTGGATCCTGACTACATCTGTTTTGGGCTGGTTAACAGTTGGAAAGCAACTGCAAAACCAGCTTAGCTGGTTATCCATAACTTCTCCCAGTGCAACAGCAATCCAATAACCCCTTCTGCCAAAATGGTGCAAGTTAGAGTAGCCCAGAGGCAGCAGCAGACTCATATAAACCAGTACCCATGGTCTACTTTACAGTGAGACAAAGGGCCCCATTCCTGTCATGGGTTACACAAGCAATTGCAATGTTGTTACCTGCATATTTATTCCATGTAGAGCTAGTCAAATAATCTGAAGAAATTTAGTCTGTGGATTTGATAAATTTTTCAAATAAAACCGTCAGAGCTGAATATTTTCATTTCTCTCCCACCTCCCTGTAAAATAAGTCAATAGCCTTTTAATTTAGGTGAAACCAATTAACCCTATGTGATTGGCTGGGATGTATTTGCAAAAATGTGGAGGAAATCTGCTCTTTACTGCCAACAAAGATGCTATATATTATAAAGCCCCCAATGTCAAGGAAGAAGCCACAAAAGTTCAGCCAACTAGTTTTGAACAATATCCCAGGCCAGGTATCAACCAACACTGTGTTTCAGGACACACACACACACTGCCAGCTGCAAAAAAATTTATGGGCTGTTACTAAGGTAATTGAGTGATGGCAACCCTGATGGCACCACACTGAAACCAGGTAAAGATTCACTTTGGGAGTCTGCTGGGACTGAATTGAAGAACTCTCAGGATGATTATTCAGTTCTGTCACGTTTTTATCCTCCTAGCAGTCTTTATATAAAGCATTTAATGTCTCTGTGTGTCCCACATACCGTATGGAACAAGGGCCTGGTTCATGGAAGAAGAAAATGTTAACACACACACATGCATGCGCACACACACACACACACACACACACACAGCATTAATGATACATATCTGTGGAAAGTGATTATCCAGGTTCTGCAGAATGGAGAGGTTAGAGAGCCACTGTCTGAGATGGGAAAGACAGGTTCAATATATCCTCAAGTGCTTCAGGACTTCTCTTATTAAAAAAAAAAATTAAATCATAATTAAAAGCTCCTCTAATTTTAAAAAGTTTTTTTTAACACTTCTTCAGTAGCAATAGTGGAACAGCCCAACAGCAGCTCTCTTTCTGGATGGCTGTCTGAAACATTCACACGTTACATTGTTGTCTTATTATTTCCAATACACAATGCACTTCTCCTGATCTTGAGTGATATCTTGTGCCCCCACTTTCCATGCGTTTCCACTGTCATCAAAGCTGCTGATTTCATTGGGAGCTATTGGATTAAAATCAGGCCACTTGTTTACTAAACTAAATGTGGATATAGAAGCCTAACTTTAGGCTCCTATTTTTGACAGTCTTGGCCTAAGTCACACAATGAAGTCTGCAGCAGAACTGGGAACAGAATCCAGCTCTCTTGAGCTTCAGACCACTAGGCCCTTCTTCCTTTTACAGAAATTACACTACAAACATTATCTTATGCATACATCAAACACATATGATACCTTCGGCTGGGGTTCAAACCATCACAGTATCCATTTTTTTATTTCATGAATCTGAATTACAGCGGGTCAGAAAAATTCCAACAAAACAGTTTGTTGTTGGAATTTACCAGTGTGCTGAATTCACAATGTTCCATGGAGAAGGTTCAATTTTGATGAAGTTCCTCCAGAACCCTGCTTGCCAGGCAGCTTTCAAAACCTTTTGGTTTCCCAGCAAGTCATCTCCCCAGCTCCTCAGCAGCCTGCCTAATTGGAAGAAAACCAAATGTCAAGATATTGAAATGATCCATAAAATGGAATTATTTTTCTCTGTACAGCTCTAATACAAACAAGGCAGGAGGAAAAATTCATTGTTCTAGCAGCAGATGTATGCTTTTCTCTGCACTGAAGGAGAATTTAGACTTTCAGGGACTTTAGCTTTCCCAGTCCCAGCTACAAGATGGATCACTGGAAATCCACTTTTTCCAAGGTACCAAATAGCTGAGCTGATTGAAGAATGAAAAAAATTATTAATGAATTTATTCATGAATCTGAATTCCATTGAGGGCCTGGGGTTCTATGGTTCATGAGTGATAATCCCCAAATTCTCACTAGTTTTAGCCCTAGCAATCTTTTACACGGAAGGTTTTATTTGCTATCCATTATTATTTGTTATTCTCTCCAGTAATCCAATCAGGGATCAGTAAAAAATATCATGTGACTCGGCTGACCAATGACACAATGCAATTAACAAACTGCGAATAACAATTAGTTAATACAAAGAGTTTGCAAACAAATCCATAGTCTGGGAATTGTTCAGCCAAGTTCTTAGGGGAATGTTTACGAATAACAAAACCTTCTACGAAATTGGGATCTGCTCATGGACAAACTGAGAAAGAAGCTAAACCCCCTACTAATATTACTCAACCAAATTTTCCATGCTTGGGGGACTAGATAACTCCATGTACATCAGACTCTGGGTCTTTTCCAATAAAGAGGAATTCCTACAATCAAATCTCTCATCTGTCCCCAGGAAAAACACCCCCAGAGTCATTTTAGTCTTAAATGTGCTCCCAAGCCAGATTTCCCATAGAAATCTGAGGTCATCCTCCTTTTCTTATTGCCCAGGTTTAAAATCAGAAATGTGGAGCTGTTAAATTGAGGTGGCCCAAGATTTTATTTTCATGAAAGCTGCCCAGCACGATTATTTCTCTTCTTCCCCGCTCTTTGGAGCCTTGCCTCTCACTTTATACCACATTTAGGCTGAGAACATTGAGACGTCTGAGACCAAATGGTCTGGGAGTAAACAAGCTAAATAGAAATACCTCTCAACAATACTACTGTATTTAACAGGCAGCTATATATACTGTGCATGCAAATTATCATTGGGGGTTTTAGCCACATAGATTAATATAGTCACCTACTTTGAGAGCACAGTCTGTTATTAGCCAGTTCTTTGACATTTAGCCTAATTAATCCCTTTTAGGAAGGGCTGTATGGGAGATGGACAGCCTGTGACAAACGGGACATAGATCTTTGCCAAATAAACCACAAACCCGTTGGTCTGTCTAGGCTGGAGACAGACCTATTGAGGGAGAGCCGATTTGCACTAACTGCTTCCATCTTTGCTAGCTTATTCTTGTCATTTATACTACAGTCTGGATGGGAAAAAAATCAGATCAATTGAATCCATTTGTCTCCTCTGATTTTACAACAATTGAACTTTTCTCCTTATGTCTTTCCTCATTTCTTGGTAGGTTGGGAGGGATTTTTTTTTTCATTTAGATAATTGAGCTCATTTTATGCCAAAACAGAAAGAGATGCAACCATTCCTGAATGCAGCTCAGGAAGCACATGATGTTGTTTGAAATGTACCCCCTTACTGTTCGGCAGCCAGACGGTGGGATGAAGTAGCCTTGCCACTTCCTCCACTGTCTCAGCAGCTCCACTGCTAGGAAATTAGAACCAGAGGCTTGGGATGTCGGCCACTGTGAATGAAATGCCAGGTTGGTTGGAGCTGCTAAAAATATCAGCTAGGCAAGGCTGCTGAGAAAGAAGAAAAAACAGCCAGGCCAAAATTTTGCCAGAGTTGCAGGATTTGTGTTTCATTAACTAGTAGAAAATGTGAGCAGTGACTCATACTTTGTTCAGCAAATTGGAGCACTTTGGGTACATTGTCAAACCAATGCATCAGTGAGCCCTTATTATCTAAACTAACCAGTTGCCTTATTCCTCCAGGCATGGCTCCAAAAATGGAAAATTCTCATGCAAATAGAGTGCAGAAGGAGACAGGAGAGGAATGGAGGTTTCCCCCAGATTTCCAACAGGCTTTGGAATATGCCGCCTGGTTTTATAAGGGAGGAAAATAAGAGGGGCCTGATTTTCAGCACCCATAATCAGGGCTAGGTCTTCAAAAGAGTTCAGCTCCCATTTTAGGCACCAAAATATGTAGCCATAATTTCAGAATAGCTTAGCACAGTGGGAGCTGAGCTCTTGAAAATGTGGTTGTAAGTCTCATGTTGGGTACTGAGGTCTTTTAAAAATCTGGTCCTAGCTCTAGAAGATATGCTCTAGTTCAATCATAAATTGTGAGCTTGATTATCTTTACTTACCTAGTTGGGAAGAACAATTCCTTCCACTGTAGGAATCACTGGGTGACATTCTATAATCTGTGTTATACAGGAGGTCAGACTAGATGGTCATAGTTGTTCCTTCTGGTCTTAAAATCTATGACTCTTTGAAGCTCTCCTCTCCTGTCTTAATATTTTGGATCAGCTGGATGCAAAAAAAAAAAAAGGGTGGGGGGAGGTGGCATCTTTCTATTGCCTTTTGCTATCCATTACATATGGAGCAAAATAATATACAGTCTCCAAGAAAGAGGAGAAGTAGTCTGCATGACTGATTTCCCTTACTAGGCATACTATTCTCCATTCTAGGGAATGTCCTACCCCCACATCCTTTTATTGTAGCACAACCTGTCTTGCTGTCATTAGCCTCTTTATAGTCTTCAGATGAAGGCTTTATTCTCCTTGCTTTGCTCCTTTGGTCATGGGCTTGTTTGCCTGTCCTCCTCCATCTTGAAAGGGGGTCTGCATTTTTAATTGCAGGACACAAAAAGCCTCATTACTGTTTTCATGTTATTCTACTTTCCAAAGACAGACTCGCTCCATCCAGTCTGGAGTTCTCTCTTCAACTCTTCTTACTGGTTTGGAATATCAGGAATCGCTTGCCAGGTAGACATAATCTTTAATAGTTTAATAATTCTTACTCATTCAATTACACCTTTTTTTCTTCAGTGACTCCGTTAAACATGGATGTGGCCTTCTGCATATTTGCCCCCAAATCTACCACTCTTCCTCTTTCAGTTGTGTTCACTTTTCATTGCTGAACTGTCTCTTGGGGTTTCAACAATGCTTACATTATCAACCATATACCTGAACTGATGATCGTGCTTTCAACCCCTACTGTAAAGCTAGATAGGAACCATAGTTCTGTAGTTCCTCTCCCTGGAACCCATTCCTAAGGGAGATTTCAGCAGAAAGGCCAAGTTTTGCAATATTCCCTGCACAACCTCCTGGCAGAAATTTTAGTATCTCCTTGCTCCCTAGAGCAATGATAATCTTCATTTGGGAACACAAACCTTAATGGTAATAAACGAATTAACAGAGTTACTTCTATTTATGCAGAACCATTTCCACACAGTGCAATCCCATTTTCATAAACCAGAGTAACAGTCCAATAAGTACAGTAAAACACTGCCATATAGAGTACATAGGACAACTCTGCTCTCTTATATAGTACATGCAGAGTATTCTGCTACAGTACAATGGGAAAGCCCTGAAAGAATTTAAGAAGAGAAGAGTTGCTAGACTGGGGCAGACCAATCAGCAGCTTAGTAGGAAACCCTACCTCTAAGGAATGGTGGGTGCTTTAGGGGAAGATCTGTGGAACTGTGCAAGGACAGTGACTTCAAACTGTGTCAATGAATATGAAATGACAAGTCCTTATAACTAACTGGCCACAGCAGTTACAATGTGTTTCCTGCTGTTGCAATTGCTACCAAACCAGTTTGGCAAGAGGGCCTTCTTCCTCTTTACTGAACCTAAGCAACCATAGCCACAGGAAAAGGCCATCATCTCGGGTCCGCCCAAACAGGCTCACCGCACCCCTCTTGACCCCTTTTTGTTTCTTTTAATCCCATCTGCCTGGTTGTTTTTTTCCCAGATCCCTCAATTGCCTTTTGCTTCAGAACAACCTAGAGACGCATCAGCTCTATTTACCCTTGGGGAAATGTGTGTCTGGAAATGTTCCCCTCCCAAGGTTGGGTTCAGTGAAAGAACAGTGTGATGTGGAAAGCAAAGAGAAAGCAGCGTCCTCCTCCCAGACCTCCACTCCCCCACCTTAGCCTGGGTAGTTTTGTTTAATCACTAAAAGCCTCTTTGTCATGTCTTTGAAAGAACATATTTATTTTGGTTCCTCAGCCATGTGAGCAGTGCATTGTATCTCCTGGGTTGAGAGGGCTGTCACTGTGTGCTGCTAGGGGGCCTATTCAATCCCTCTGAAGTCAGGCAGATGTGAAAGGATTCCATTCGTCCTGGCCCTCAAGCCTGGTGATATCTGCTCAGTGTTCATCCTAAAGTGCTAAAGAGCTTCTACTTTCATCTCACCTCTCTTCCTCTCCTACAGACTTGCTATCCTTCCTGCTCCTCCTCACATTCACTGACAGCCAATACAAGAGAAGAGGAGGTGGGTGCTGTGTGTCAGGTTGGGGGATTTCTTCCATTCTGGTTCTCATTCCCACAGGATTCGCCCCAGTACCCTACTTCATGCCAGCACAAGCACTTGCTCCTGCAGATAGCCAGCAATATACAACAAGGCAGATCTAAAGGACTGAACATTCTGGGAGAGACGTGTTTGGGGGGGTGATGACGTGAATCAGCAATGTCTGCATAACTGCTGCTAGGACATCACCTGCAGCAGGTCTGGGGTGGGGGTATGCAGACGGCCAGGGGTACACAGAGGGGAATGTGTGCCTGGGAATTGCTGTCTGTGAGCTGGAAAGGAGATGGGAGGAAATATAAATCAGTGGAGTCGTTTGGTATCAGATGCATGGGGGAGGTCAATGGGCTGGACCAATTTCTGCTTTCTTTCCATCTGCTTTCTTCGAAATCAGCTTACCCTCAGGGTCTTTTTGTACCTTGGTTTTGTGAGGTGAAGCTGGATGCTATTTATTTGCTCTTTGTTTTTCTTTTCTGACATCTACTCAGGCTATTAGATGATCATGATGGTCCCTTGTGACCTTAAAGTCTCTGAGTCCATATCCTGTTATTAGCGTTTACTGGCTATGGCCAAAGCTGGCCAAATATTGCAAGGACTGCTGGTGAGAATTTAGTATCTCCAGGCCAGTCTCTGATCCCTAATTTAAACCTCGTCCTGATCATTGCCCCCCTCCTTGATCACCTCTCATTATAACCTGCTTGAGAAACTTCCCTCTTCCAATGTGACAGGAGATTAGGATGGAGCTGAGGTAACCTAAACCATGACCAGGCAGGATTCAAACACAACCCATGGCCCATGCTCATTTCTCCAGCAGAGGAAAGGGCATTGCCATCTCTGTCCGGATCTCCAGCCAGATCGTTCTTCAGGATGTTGATTTTCAATTCTGACGAGATTGGTCAAAGCTGGGTCAGGTCAGCCATGCTTTTCCAAACGGGGAATCGAGTTTGGAACTCCAGATTAGTCCCTTACTTCTGCAGGTCAGCAGTGGGAGAGCAGAGGCACTGACAAAATGTGACAAAGGGCATTGCTCTGCTCTTCTTACACCTTCTGCACTCTCCAAGTTCTGGATGGAACTGGAAAGGAAGAGCCAAAATACCCAAAGAACACTTGTTCCATCTGTACTTCTGGTCCCAACAGAAGCAGGAAGTCCCAGAAATCTCACCAGGAAGTGAGATTTCCAGCCCAGTTTTGCAAATTCAAGAAGCTCAACTCAGATAGTGTGGGTGCAGTGTGGAGAATCAGCCGAACTTCTCAGTGTGTGGCCAACCCGGACCTCAGCTTTGCCTATTACTAACAGAGTTTATTGTTTCTAGAGGGAAAATATAAATTTTTAACACAATGTTGCCAAACCATTGACTTCTTAAAAAATAAGAGAGAAAGGGGGTTTCTCAAGTCTGACTGGAAGTCAGTAGTTTACTTTTGGCCTCCTCAGAAGAGTGAGAGGATTCAGATTTCAGTCAATTTGCCAGTTCTATTTACACTCCTAAAGCTCTCTACTTGCTATAGGCATGGAACAAAAGCTCCTTTCTTTCTAGAGATGGGGGTGGGGGTGTGTGTGTGGAGGGTAGGGGAGAGATCTGGCCCTCAAAGAAAGGAACACTGGTGTGAAGCAACCTCAGTGTATGCTTCTGGTGGTGACCTTGCAATGTACTGAGAGAAAGAGAAAGAAGCCCTAGCATGATTTAAACTCCCTTTAGATAAATGTACACTGACCTCACTGGAGACATGACATAATCACAGAGTTTGTGGGGAGAAGGCCCTGGAAACTGGCTTCTCTGAAACACTGTTTCCTTATGCCTAGAACAGCACTTCCAGTCTTTGAGTCTCAAGAAGTTACAGTCTGTCACAACGCCAGACTGCAGAGCCCTGTTCGCTGGGCTGGAGACAGACGTATGGAGGCAGCAGGATTCATAGAATCTGAGAGCTGGTTCAGAGAAGGAACTGGACGCTTCAACGGAGCCCCTGATGCCTCTTGGGAATTCTTTTGAATATTCTTCTCAGATTGCTCTCTCTTAAAATAAATAAACGGGCAGCACTTTCTGCTAAGGGGCTACACAGCTTTGCCATTCAATCCCATGCCATATTGTATTTAAAGTAGCTCAAAATCGACTGTTCTTAAACAGGAGCAGAGGCAATACCAGCCGCTTATATTATGTACATAGCAATTGACCCATTCCATTCCCCTATGTGGAAACAAATTCTGCTCTCACTTATGATGGTACAAATCCACAGTGATTCCCACTGAAACCAATAGAGTTATTTTGCATTCAGATCCACAGAATTGAGAACACGCTGTGTCTCCTTGGCAATTTGGAAGGTACTTTACAATAAGAACTGGCTTGTTGGTCCAGATGCAGGGCGTTATGCTGCCTCTCAGACAGGAGCAGCATTGAGGCTCAGAACCCATTACCTTATGCTCCATATAGCCCAGGGAGTTTGCGGAGGTGGATGCACATCAGTTTGTTCTCCAGTGACTCAGTCTCTGGCCAGTGTAAAATTGGACATGACAGCTCCAGTGGGAGACATTTTGAGACCACTGGGATGGAGTGAGAGTCTGGCACTGCAGATAGCGAGGAGAGAAAAATGGGGAAAGTATGGATGTCCCAGAGGCCTCCTCAAACTGAAGAAAACATACTTCATAAAATGATTTAAGAATATGGAGGCATCACTCCAGCTCATTTAACTACAGGGAATAAAGCATTTGTTGTATAAACAGGACCTTCCCCTAACAGCCCAGATTATCAGAGGGGATGGGTGCACTTTTACACATCTAATTTGCATGTGCAATTCCTGCACTTTGCATGTGTGACCCACTGTTCAGGGAGTGTTATGTATTCCGCTCTATGCTGGATCCACAGAGGATGTGAGTCTGTCCCAGCCCCCAGCTACAAAGCCTGGTTCTTCAGCTCAAGTAGTAGATACTCAGTCTTTCAGCTCTGGAGAGCCCATGTGTCAGCCAAAATGGCAGCCTTCATACATGCAAATCAGGTAACTGCACAAATAAATAGCCTATCAGATATATTTGTGCATGCAAATTCTGTGGCTAAACTGCCAGAAAATCTGGTTCTAAAATATTACCACATTTTTGTTTCTTTAACTATATGCCAACAAGGAGAAAGGATCAGATACGGATAGAAATAGAGACTAAACTGAGTATAATTTAAATTGCAGTGAATTAGAGGAAAAGGAACTGGACACAATGATAAACTCCCATGCTTGCATTCTCAGGCCAGGGTCAGCAACAGTAAAGAAGGCTAATAGAAGGTTTGTTTATGTCAAGAGGGTGTGCTGTAGAAGTCCAAGTCTTATAAAGCACTGATGTGACCACATTTGGAATACAATGCCCAGGATTGGTCACCGCGTTTGGAGTAAGGTACAGGTGGGCAGAATACAATGCAGAATGGTAAACAGAATGCAAGGGCTGACAGAGAAGCAGAGACTATGGAAATCTGAAATTGTTTGGTTTGAAGAGAAGATGATTAAATGCTTGTCTTGTGAACCCCTTCTGCCTTTCTGAATTACACAGCATCAGAGAAGCCCATCAGATTCCTTCAGTGAGGTTGGGCTGGAAGATAGATCAGGTTAGTTGGGCACTTAGGTAGGGAAGGCTGCAGTGGGAACCAGGCATGAAAGTTACTCTTTGCTCAGTAATATCTGCTAGTTAGGGAGCCATAGGTGCTGCTTGTGTAGTCTCCATGTGCCTAGGAACATGACCAGTGATGTTAATTTTTGGAACTGTCTGGGTCAATACTGACAACCAAGCATATTGCAGTGTTTTAAAAAGCTCCAACCCAATATCTTCCCTAACGAATTATAGGGAACCAATACCATCAAATGATCTCTTGCTGCTTTATGCCATAGGCATGCTGTTAGTTAATGGTAGCCACAGACATGCCTTCACTGGTTATGAAAAATATCCTTGTCACAAATACTCTCTCCCATGGGAAGCTGTTATGCAGACTGATGTCCCAAAGGGAGAACAGCAGAGAATTCATCTTAGGGAAGCCTATATTAGACTGAAGCAGTTGGAGATATAGATTTATACACTGTTTTTTTATTTTATTTTGCATCCAGCCTCACAGATTGCTCTGTTGACACAAAGCAGCTAGTCTGGATTGTATCGATGAAGTGAGCTGTAGCTCACGAAAGCTTATGCTCTAATAAATTTGTTAGTCTCTATGGTGCCACGGGTACTCCTTTTCTTTTTGCGAATACAGACTAACACGGCTGCTACTCTGAAATCTGGATTTGTAGAATCTGCAGGCAAAGCTCAGTCTCTAAGAAAACAAGAAGACTGAATAAGTATTATTAAAAAAGAAAAACACCTTTCCCTCCCCCAGCCACCATCAAGAAAGGGCCTGTGTCATTGGGGCATGCAATGAGCTATACAAAGCACCCACAATTGCACAGTAAACCACACAAAACTCTCACTTCAATTCTGGTTTTACTATAATCTTAAAATTCAGAGCAAGATGATGGACAGATGGAAAGAAAGGATGGCCTGGTGGTTAGTGCACAGCTCTAAGGTCAAGGAGACCGGGCTTCCATTTCCCACTCTTCACAGACATCCTGCGTAACCTCAGACAAGTCACTGGATCTCTCTGTGCCTTGGTTCCCCATCCACTTCTATGCTATATTTCTTTCTCTGTCTTGTCTAAGTAGAATGTAAGCTCTTCAGGGCAGGGGCTGTGCCTTACTATGGGTTCATACAGCCCCTAAGAAAACAGGGCCAGAGTGTTCAATGGGGCCTCTGGAGCTGCTGTAATATAAATAACAACAAGAAAATGTTCTCTAAGAGTATGTCTACACTGAAATTAGACACCCACAGCTGACTCAGGCTCAGGGGCTGTTTCATTGCAGTGTAGCTGTTCAGGCAACCCAAGCTCTGGGATCCTTCCACCTCAAAGGGCCCTAGAGCCTGGGCTGCAGCGTGAGCGTCTATACTGCAATTAAACAGCCCCGCAAGCCCAAGTCAGCTGGCACGGGCAAGCTGCAGGCATCTAATTGCAGCGTAGACATTCCCTAATGTTCATGCACCTTTCTGAGTGAATCTGGCCCCAGTTCAGAGTTTTGCCTATGAGTGACATCAGAATAGCTGTTCCATCCAGATGTGAGAGCTGTGGAAAATTAACTGAGACACATCCATTGAAATCACACTAGATCCAAAGGCCCCTCTGACACTAGTTAATTCCCCTCACTCTCCAAATAGAATCCTAACTGCTGGTGCTTGGCAGGCATCTGGTCACGTGCAAGGGGGAAAATTTGTATTTTGTGTTTTAAGTATGTTTAGTAGCCAAGAAGTTGTCACCTGAAAGTTGACTCTAATGCATATCCAGAGGACTTTCTCTGAGGTTTCTACACACTTACTATGAATAACAGGTTATGACAAAGTGGTACTAGTTTCACTGGTGGCAATTCTGGGGTGGTTATCAAAATCTAAGGTTCTGCTACAACATCACAAAGTATTTTTTCAATGATTTCTTTTCAATCATTTATTGTCAGTTGTGATGGGCAGCGATTTGACAATGGAGAGTGTGTAAAATGGCCACAAGCGACTGAGCTGACCCTGCTAAACTTGTTATACTTGAGACCGAATCCAAAATTCAAAACCCTGGTCTCCCAAGGTGAAAATCCCACTCAGAATACTTCTTCCCTCTACTTGATGAACTCCTCATTTCCTTAAAGAATCCACAGATCAGAGGTCGTTACATGAATAGCTCATTTGGTTGGCAGAGAAAAAAGGTTATTGTTGTTTTCACAGAGGTTTCATAGTGTGTGTGTGTGTGTGTGTGTGTGTGTGTATGTTATTTCAATTACAACCATCCATCTCTTCATAAGCCCTGATTTCAGTCTACACTGGACTAAGCCTTGGCTGAGTCCCAACTTTGAAAATGCATGAATGACTCCTCAGAAAGTAGGAACTTTTCAGCATGCATGTCTTGAAATAAATTTCTGCATCTCTCTCACCTCCTTCCCTGCCGCTCTCTTTCCCCCCATCTCTCTCTCGCTCAGAAAGAGCACCACAACACGGTCTATATTTTCAGAGAAAGCAATTACTTGGCGAGAATAAAACATGGGCATTGTGCTCCATGGAGAGGCCAAAGTGCAGTACTAGTGTTTGAGTGTTTCCTAGAACACTGCGCTGTGGAGGATCAGGGCCATGTCTTCCCTGCTCAGAAAAGGCGTGTTTTTTATCTGGAGATAATTAACACAGAGAGCTATCCTGAGGTAGAAACACAGTGAAGATCATGCCCTTTAGTTCTACTGTGAGGTAAATTTGCCAAGACAAGCATCCTATCCCCGCTTGGGGTTGACTTTGCCTAGTTAGTTTACCCCACAGTCAAACTAAAGTGCCTTGTCTTCATTGTGTTTTTACCTCAGAGTAGATCACACTAGTAACCCTGAGGTAAAAAATGCACCTTTTTTAGAAGTGAAAGCTAGGCCAAGGACAGACAACTCCTTTCATCACCCCTGACAGTGCAAGTACGCAATCAAATATTTAACTAATTAAACCACAGGCCCATAGGAGTTGCTATATTGGGTCAGATTATTGGTCTATCTAGGCCAGTATTTTATCACCAACAGTCGCCAGTACTGGATGGTTCAGAGAAGATACATGAAACTCTATTGGAGACAGTTATCAGATAACCTGCCCTCAGGGAGTGTTTCCTCCTAATAGCTAGATGTTAGTTTAAGCCCCGAAGCATGAGGGTTTAAAATCTTGCCACAAGTCTTGTTTATTTTTTAAACATTTACTGTTATAACTCTGGATATTCTTGTCATCCATATAAATATCTAATCCCTCCAAATATAAGCATCTTACTCTACCAGAAATTGTCCTGGCCAACTATAATTTGTCGAGGGGTCTTAAAGGATATACATGTGAAATCTCTAGTGCAAGCCCTTTCTGAGCTTTGACAAGACTGAAAAAGTTAGAAGAATTTTCAAGAAGCAATTTCACCTAGATTTTCCTTAAGATCTATATTTTAGAAACAGCTCATCGGAGACATCTCAAATTTTGCACACATCCAACAGTTAGCCACATACCACACAAGTGATGTGTGAAGCACAACTTTTTTTTGAAGGGTTTATAGACAAAGGCCAAAATTTGGATTGCAATGGAAAGATAGTCACAATCCTAACTACAGATTGACTGAACATATTTCCATCATGAGGGTGCGAGAGGAAATTATATGGTGTCCTCTCCCAGCCAGTGTCGCAGAACTTGGACTGAGAGAGTGGGGACAGAAGTGCAGTGGCGAAATCTGAAGAGGATGGAAGGAGGAGAAAAAGAACACCAAAAAGTTGAATACTTCCTGTGACAGATTGCTGGGCAGAACTCCAATTATTTTGGAGGTTTCAGAGTAGCAGCCGGGTTAGTCTGTATTTGCAAAAAGAAAAGCAGTACTTGTGGCACCTTAGAGACTAACAAATTTATTAGAGCATAAGCTTTCGTGAGCTTTCGTGCATCCGATGAAGTGAGCTGTAGCTCACGAAAGCTTATGTTCTAATAAATTTGTTAGTCTCTAAGGTGCCACAAGTACTGCTTTTCTTTTTGCAAATTATTTGGGAATAAACCTGACGATAATAGCTGTGCCTAATTAATAGACTGGGGTTGGGCTGGAGAGAGCTACAAGGCTAATTAACCCATTAGCCCAGAAAGTTGAAAAGGCACAGGAAGGAAGTACCAGGGGAGATGGGGCAAGAGAACCAAACTCTAAAGTCAGTCCAAGAGCAATCTCCTCTTTCTCCGTAGGGGTCTGAGGATGATATGCTGTTGTAAATAAGGAACTGCACAATGCTGTAAAGGTGCAGGGGAACACTGTAAATAAAACTGGTGTGGTGTTTACAGAGTGTCTGAGCAGTCTGTGTGTGCGCAGAAGAATACAGGAGCAGAAAATCACTCTGCTACCCTGTTTTATCAGCTGAACAGCCGCACTCTTGGACATCCTAGTTGTACATCTGATGTCACGTAGACTTTGAGGCTCAAACTCCTTCCCGTTCCTGCTGATCTTGAATACCCCAGCCTGCTTAACACCCATCTCCCCTGGTTTTGGAGATGTATGCAATATAACTTTCTGGAAAGAGAAAAAAGTTCTGCAGCATGTTGGCATGCTTTAATGCAAACACCTGAGTGTGTCCCTTTGGGGTTATGGTCTAGCTTATTTGGGATCTCAGCTCAGGAGCATCAATACTGTCCTTTCTGTCTTATGCAATGGCACTTAGCACCAAAGTAGACATCACATGGAAATAATAAAATTTGGATGGCATGAATCATTATCTGGGAAGTCATACTTTATAAAAGCCCTTGTTCCCAAGTGTGAATTTCTTGAAAACTTTCAGATGTGTCGGTTCCAGGAGCATTCTGGGAATTGTAGTTCAAATGATCCCACTTCAAACCTTGACTCTGAAAAGGGTCTAGAATCCATTTAACAGCTTAAATCATTCTAACATACTGTAGCAACTGTCTTAGCAAATGTATTAAGATGTTGAAACAAACTCTTAATGATAAGAGACTCCCTCAAACACCAACAAATGGATAGACTGCCTAAAATTATGGTGGAATAAGTTCCAGTCTCCTGTGGGTTTCTGGTGACGCAGGCTTTGCATTCTCATGTTTTATGATTTCACCAGATCTCTTCAGTGGAATTATTTCCTGTAACTCACTGCAGCCTATCAACTATGCATATATAATATTGCACCTAAAATAATAATAATGCCATCTTTGCTGAAGCAGTAGCTGGGCTAAAATTCTGCCACCCTGATACTTTTTATATTATATTAATCATGAACTGCAGCTGACAGGAAGTACCTCTATAGAGCCCCCTCCCAGAAGTCTAATGGAAAAGAATCATTTCTTTAAAATGAATTCCAGTTGAGTGTATGAAACAGGAAAATGTTAACATTTTCCAGAAACAGCTGATGTTTCATGCTCCCTTGAACATAAAAGCACATGAGCTGTCTCAATTAGCTGCAGCCCATTAGACAGACTTACTGGAGAGATGCAAGTGACTGAGAGTCAGGAAATGATGTCATCACTAAGTACCAATAAAGACCCATGAGGCTGAGCCTTAAAAATAACTTTTATAGTCTTGTAATCCAGAAAGAATAAGTGCGGTTTCTAGTGCAGTCCCTGAGCAAGCATACAGGCCACCTATAGTAGCTGCTGTATTAGATCCATTCACCCCGGGAAGGGCTGGTCACTGAGACACAGGGCCCAGTTCCCCACAGCCTTGCACCTTGTGTTGTCATCAGCACCTGGGCTAAGCAAGGATAAGGTGGGTATAAAATACTCCCAGATCTGAATGGAGCACTTTGCAGCCACTTGGCACAGGTAGAAAAGATGCCACAAGGTGCCAGGCAAGGGAGAATCAGGACCTCGATAGACAGTCAGTGACACTCATCGCTCCACCAGCCACGCCCGTGCCTTTCAGCATGATGGCATTCTGTGCCTTACCCACCAGTGGGCCTCAGTCTGTGGCAAGTCTAGCAAAACCACCATCTACAGCACCATATCCTCCCCACAACTCTGCTAACTGGAGCTAGGCAGGGAGACAGAGATAGAGCTACCTCTGGACAAGTGCCCTAAATACCCTTGTATTAACCAAAGGAATCAATGTCAGACACCAGAAAGAAGAAAATGCTTTCCCTGTCACCAAAAAGAGTCATGAGAGCTGCTGGCCACCATCCTGTTGGTGCACTGACATCACATCCTTCAGACAAGGGACATTCCTGCCACCTTAGCTGGGAAGTGCTAGGAGATGTTATCTGTCTATTCACCCACTAAGCACACACCAACTTTCTCTTCTTTTCCACCATTAAGTACCACCCCTGCACACACCCATACCCACCAGGAGACAAGGTAGCGCAGGACTGTTGCACATTTACAACATACTATATGAATGCCTTGAAATTGATGGTCAGTTCCATTTGTGCTATGCTTTATGTTAAAATGGACAATTGCACTTTGTGTAATAGGTTGCCCATTGCAAAATAGATTTGGCATGCTATATGTTTCAAGTGCAGTTATGAAAATGGGGGGAAAATTAAACTTGGTATCAATGGGAAACTAAGGGAATTCAAAGTTACAGGGGGGGCATGCCACTCTTAACGCGTTTCTTGATGCCTAGAGATTCCCAGGTAGCAGCAGAGGGGAGATCCTATTACAAACCATTTACCTGATTCCACAGTCCTAATTCTTGTTGGTATTAACAGGGGTTTTACCTGCATGAGAATCATTCTCATCGCCAGCACATCGCTGAGGCCCCATAATAAAGCCTTTATTTCATGCTTAGTCAAATCCCTCTTTGACATCCACTGGACTTTTATTTGAAAAAAGATAGGGTTAAAACTAAGTTAAGGACCTCACAGATTAATCCTAGATGAGACTCATGGAGTTATTGCATCAGGGGACAGATGCAGAACCCAGACAGACAGACTAACAGGGCCAGGAAAGAGGACATCTTACAGGCCTCCTCAGAACAAAGGAAGTGATCTGAATCTGGCTACTCAACACTCAAGCAGAGGTCTGCACTTTGCCACACCTGGCAATCATGGTGGAAGAACTTTGTTCCTTACAGGGAGTTCAAGTACTGAGTGTCTCCCTCTCTTTTCACTGGTTTTCTACCTTTTGGAGGCATGTAAATGACTGGACTAATGCTGTTTCTCTGGCAGGTTTGCTTTTGTTTTCCCAGCTTCACATCAGATTCACTCCAAATGACTCGATCTCCTTTTTCAAGCTCAGTGATCCAAAAAACAGAAACCCAGCACCAATTCCGTCCAGCCCAACTCCTGACTGGGTAACAACTATGGGGACTATGGGGCTGCTGGTGACATTCATCACCCACCATGATACACTGCCTCCCCAGCAATCCTCAGAAAACGAACAAAAATCTTTCTGTACAATAGTCAAAAGATCTGATTACTATTAAAAACTCAAATCCTGTGGAAGGCAGGGTGGGCGGTTTATGACCATTGACCTCTAATGCAACTTGGTTTATAAAGAGCTGTCTTTCTGCCGTGCCACTGGGATTGTACAATTTTCTTGGCCGTGAATAGCAGCTTTGTAGTATTCCTCTGTGTGGTCATTCACAGGCAATCTGTTGGTCCTTTTAGAGCAGTTTAATAATAATAATAAAAAAATGTATCTGAAACACCAGGAGGGGGGAAATCAAGTATCAACTCACGGCCCAGTCAATGAATGAATGTATTTGGGCCTCCTCGAGGAAGGACAAGGTTGTTTTTAGGAATTTAACCTGGCACTGGGAGGGTTCTGTCTAGCCCTTTCAGTGAAAAAATGCAGGGAATTAATACAAGACAGTTGGAGTGAGAACAAGAAGAAGAGACAGGGAGAGAGGAAAAGATGAGAAACAAGAAAAAGGGCCACAGAGTAAAATAAGAAGGAATACAGGGAAGGGTAGCCCAAAGCAATGTTACCTTCTTCTTTTGCTAGGGCCACTTAACTCACAGATTGTTGAGTTTCTACTGGAACTCTACTCATGGATTGTCTATACTGAGGTAGACTTTTCCAGTTCATTTTCTAATAGAAACTTAGGCCACTCATTATGTCCTTAAGACAGGGCCTTTATTGCTGTACTGATATTAGCAATGGCACCCTTCTGTTCAGCCCCATTCATACCTCAGCTATGGGCCTCATTTGTTTGTTCATTTATGGGCCCTGCTGCTGAGCTCAAGTCAATTGCTGGGATCAAAGGGGCTGCCTAGCATAGGCCCACTGGAGTCTCACTGACTTTTTAAGCTGGAAAAGTTCGAAAGCAGCTGGGAGGTCTTGGCATAAACTGAACCAACTGAAAAATGTTTTCATTCAGTTTGTGTTTGGGGGAAATGAGTATTCACTGGATAAGAGCTGTCCCACATGCAGATGCATACTTCTCTTGGGAAATGCCATATAGATAAATGAGACAAACAGTTAACGCCAAACTTCCAATCAGTGCAGAAGTATAGCCCATTCTGTCATCAAAGAAATACGTCTTGTGCTGATACGCATAGTTTGGTCTTAACTCAGAGGTCCTTCAGCCATACTATTCTACTTGAACAGGGTGAAGAGGGGCCAGAGTGAGGGGAAACACTGGGTATGACCTACATGAACCAATATTTTATTCCATTTGTTTGTAAAATTTCCATCTTCCAATGCTGTATCTAGGATGCTACACAAACAACCTTTACACCAAAGTTCATGGCCCAAGTGGGCCAGATATGGCAAGTTTTGGTTGAAAGTAACATTTCAAATATCAATCGGTCTCTAGTAGATAAGGGAATTGAAAGATTCTTTTTGAAATAATCTTTGTCTGCAGGAACAGGTCTTCAGAAGGAGCATACTTTCAACCAGCCATGTCTATCTGTCTGCAGTTTTCGTTGAGCTTGAACAAAGGAGGGACTTAGAATCTGCAGAAGTGTCTGTAGCTTCTAAAAGATGTCATGGGAGTCATGAAATCCACTTGGGGGAAAACAACAATCCCAGCTCTCACCACTGGATGGGAATGAACAGCAATGAAGATCAGACACTGAATTTGTCTATTTTTCCTTTCCTGCCTTGCTGAAAGTCTCATGATAGCTTCTTGGAAGCCACTGATGGCTCTGGATTACTTGACCTGACATAACCGGTCTTGTTGATGTTATCAAGGGTAGTCTTTGCAATAACAAGATATATTATCTGTTTCTCCCACAAACATCTGTGTGTCTCCTTCCATGCCACCCCCTAAGTCCTTCCTCAGCTGATCTGCAAACCCCCTCCTCATTTAAATCCCTCCCAGAAAGCCACTTCTCCTACAACCCCTACAAGAAACTAGCTTAGGGCTTGTCTACAAGTACCATGCTGTGCCACTGTAGCACTTCGTGAAGATGCTACATCCTCCCCAGAGATTAGGCTGGTATCACTGCGTCACTCAGGGGTGTGGATTTTCCAGCCCCCTGAGCAACATAATTATACCAACATAAGTTTGTAGTGTAGACTGGAGCTCAAGCTGTGGAATGGGACTACTCTCATGCTTAACGTTAAACATGTGTAAGCACTTCACTGGATCAGAGTCTAGCTCATCTATTTATCTTGAGAGTGAATTGCTCACCTGCGTGGAGGGAGGATGTTTGAATGTTGGAGACAGGGAAAGATGGAGATTGGAACTGGAGCCAGAAATGGGTATGGGAGCCAGATCAGAAGGCTGAATTCTCCAGCAATTTAGAGTCTTTAGTTTAAAAAAGCAACAATGACAAAATATATGTAATTAATAAGTTTTGACCTGTCATCAACCTGCTCCGTATTCTCCCTTTTGTCTGTATTGTCTTTTTAGAGTGTCAGCTCTCGCACGGCAGGTTTATGTTACCCTCAGTGTTAAGAAAAGGCCTCATACCTAGAAGGAGCTACTGGAATCTAAATAATAAATAGCAATAACAGAGTATTCCTTCCCCTTCCCAGACAGGTGCCATAAATCAATATGCTTAGATTGTAATTACTTCTTAGATTGTAAACTCTTTGGGACAGGCAACATCTTTTTGTTCTGTTTGTACAGTATCTAGCACAATGGGGGGTCTGGTCTGTGACTGGGGCTTCTAGGTGCTCCAGCAATGTACATTAATAAAATACTACTACTAATAATAATTAATATACACAGTTACCAAGTTTTTTTTTCCACCAAATGCATCCGATGAAGTGAGCTGTAGCTCACGAAAGCTTATGCTCAAATAAATTTGTTAGTCTCTAAGGTGCCACAAGTACTCCTTTTCTTTTTGCGAATACAGACTAACACGGCTGTTACTCTGAAACAAGTTAACAGACAGATCCAGAAGAAGTTTCAGGATAGAGCCCTAATCAAACCTAATCTCATTTATACAGATTTTGGGGGAAGAGATAAGTGCACAAGGTAAGGAGGATATAAAAAAAATACACATGAACCTCTTTGCTTGGTAGGTGAAGTGGAGAGCATTATCTCCAATGCTCTGGATAGCACAAGATACAAGCTTGCATCCAAATACTAGTCTCTGCCTGTCAGTATAGTAATCTCTGTCAATGACACCAACAGGCTGGCTGTTCCTAATTACTATGCCTTGGTGATAGACACCTACTGCTGAGCTTTCATGAGATCTGATGAAGAAGTTTGTCAGCACATGTCAGTTTTTCGAATGGAAACAATGGGCACAGTTACACTCCTCGTGAAAGGCTGCCTTTGGGATGAGAGATAAAACAAAGGCCGTGACTGCTGTGGTCATGAAAGATTCCATGGCACTTCTTACAAGACTTGGGATGTTAACCTGGTTGTGCTGGCCAAGTTCTAATTCAGGTATTCATTCTGCCTCCCTAAATTACCCTGCAGTTTCAGTTGGTACTGTGATCTTCACTCTGTCTTCCAAACTGTTGTGTAGCGTTGCTGTGCACTGTTAATCATCTGTCCTTTTCCGCTCCAGTGGGGGCTGAATTTCAGTGGTGGGTGAAGTGATCTCAGGCAGATAGTTTGCAACACACTTAGAGATCCTTGTATAAAAGGTTTCAGAGTAGCAGCCGTGTTAGTCTGTATTCGCAAAAAGAAAAGGAGTACTTGTGGCACCTTAGAGACTAACAAATTTATTAGAGCATAGTGAGCTGTAGCTCACAAAAGCTTATGCTCTAATAAATTTGTTAGTCGCTAAGGTGCCACAAGTACTCCTTTTCTTTTTGTATAAAAGGCATCATTATAAATGCCAGTCACTACCACTAGCAAAGATCTCGCTCTCCTAATGTGTACATGTGACATTGCAGTCCATATGTTTATGGAAATATATTTATAAGTGTAAATATGATGTAAGTGGAATATGCTTTATGCAAAAGGTCTCTTGTAAGGTATCATTACAAAGCGTATAATCTACTGAGTGTTGTCATCCTTTTTGTATGAAGGTATCATTCTTGGATCTGAAATTAGGAATATGAAATATAATTCTGAGGTCCTATTGTAGTTATGCAAAGTGTGGGCCATTAATGGTGGTTGGGAATCTTGATGGCCCCTATTAACTAGGACAATTGGTTGTAGATGGCTCTGTTTATTTCTAAGCCTTCCTCTATAAGTGTGTGCCAGCAAGTGGGTAATGAAGTCTCACAGGACATGTGAACATGTCACATGATACTGGAATCCATCTTGAACCTGGTGCTTTCCCACTTAGAAGGAGGGAGAGACAAAGAGAGACAAATGATTCCCGCCTTGTGCCAAAGCTATAAAAGGGGGTGGAACAGAACAAAGGGGTCCCAGTCATGTGGAATCCCCTGCTTTTCATCTAAGATGCCTGCTGGAACTAACAAGGCCTGTACTGGGGAAAGGATTAGACCCAGACTAGGAAGGAGTCTAATCTGTGAAAGGTTTCAGAGTAGCAGCTGTGTTAGTCTGTATCCGCAAAAAGAAAAGGAGTACTTGTGGCACCTTAGAGACTAACCAATTTATTAGCGCATAAGCTTTCATGAGAGCTGTAGCTCACGAAAGCTTATGCTCTAATAAATTTGTTAGTCTCTAAGGTGCCACAAGTACTCCTTTTCTTTTAGTTTGTGAAAGAAACTTATTGGCACATCTCTAAGGGTGAGATTTACCTGTATTCAGTTTCTTAATGCATTAGGCTTAGACTTGCGTGTTTTGTTTTATTTTGCTTGATAACTTACTTTGTTCTATTATTACTTAAAACACTTAAATCCTACTTTTTTACTTAATAAAATCACTTTTGTTTATTAATTAACCCAGAGTAAGTGATTAATACCTGGGGGAGCAAACAGCTATGCATCTCTCTCTCTCTGTTATAGAGGGCAGACAATTTATGAGTTTACCCTGTATAAGCTTTATACAGAGTAAAACGGATTTATTTGGGGTTTGGATCCCATTGGGAGCTGAGTGTCTGGGTGCTGGAGACAGGAGTACCTGCTGAGCGGTTTTCAGTTAAAGCCTGCAGCTTTTGGGGGACGTGGTTCAGTGTTGACAGTCGTGGGTCTGTGTTGCAGCAGGCTTGCGAGTCTGGCTCAACAAGGCAGGGTTCTGGAGTCCCAAGCTGACAGGGAAAACGGGCTCAGAGGTAGTTTCAGCACGTCAGGTGACAGTCCCAAGGGGGTCTTTGTGACTGAACCCATCACAGTATATAGTATTACTGTATCAAAAATTTAAGCTGTTCACTTCAGGGTAAAAAAACACACAATGGTCTTGCCAAGATTCCCCACATCACCTGGGATAGGCCCTGTGAAAGGTCTGTTCCCCATCTTTCTTCTCTGGCAATAGCCTTTGCTATATTTAATATCCCTTTGTCTTTATTTCTAACTTTAAAGTGAAAGAGAGAGAGACGTAACTAATCCATTAACAATTACTTGGAACAGACATGGTTAAAATATGTGAGAAGCTCAGGAATAAGAAACGTTCACAGTTTCACTGCCACTTTCAAATAAGAGCTTAAAAAAAGATCTCCCACCAGCTGGTCTATAAAATGCGTGACTTGTACATTTGTAAGCTACAAAAGTCCACAATCCCACAGAACATTAGAACTCATCAACCAGAATCGACAAGTCATGACACTGGGACCTTGGCTCTGTCCTTGCTAAACTGAGGACCAGATTCTGACTGCAAATGACATGAGCAGAATTAATGTGTGGAGAGAAGCTTTTCACTGGCATAAAGCCAGCCAAGGCAGCCCCTGCACCAGCTGGATCTGTCCTCACCGTACTCCACAATACAGGAGTTAGCTTGGGGGAAGGGAGGGGACATGGTGGCATTTTAGGGACCTTGCACCAGTGGAATAAATTACAGCAGCACCTAGGCTGCTCCAATTCATGCTGGGGCTGGGCCGGCACAAAAACAGGGAGAATTACAAGCTCCCTGAGGTCCTAACCCCAAAAGCCCAGAAACTGTTTTACTGTGCAGGTGTCTGCCTTGGAAAGTTCATTGCCTTATGTATCTGCTGTAGTGACCATCTGGATATAAGGGAATTACTCAAATCAGTCCTTGTACGGGTTCAATTGCATTCACCAAGACTAGGAGTTTAGATTCCTCATGAAACGCTTTATTCCTAGATGTGGCTCGGGTAAGTGCCAGTGTCTCTGATTCAAGGCATAAGAGCCACTGAGCCAGATGCCCAAACTAACTAGCAATACTATCAATGGCTCCATTGAAAATGCCAATGGCAAACACAACCCAGAGCTTCAAAAAAATCGGAGTGTTGAAATGAGTGGGGCTGTCTAATTTGTCGAGCTGTCGGGTAACAAGGGGGGCTGGGGCTGGGGAAGAGGGTATCTGGGGAAGGGGGCAGCTTCTTAAATATGGAAATTACACAGATGGAGTTTCCACTCAAAAGGTCTTAGAAGGTGTGAGTTTTGGCAGAGCTGTTGTGGTTCCCATGGAAACCCAATGAGACTGGAGCCGGGATGTCTAGGGAGAAAGATGACAGCAGTACATTGTAAATGCATTGTAATTGCCCTTGGACCACATGAAATGGAAGCCTCTGACCTGACGCAGCACATTGGAGATATGTTGTTGCTTACTGTACAGAAACTTTTTTATCTCCGCATCTATTACATATGGTCTAAGGGCCTCTTTTTTGCAAAGCAGCTTCTGTTTTCTGATATCAAGCCCTTTCTGGAATACCTCGAACCCAGGGTGTCAAGCAGGATATGCCCTGGAAGCCATGAGGTTTAGTAGATTGCACATTACACAGATTAAGAAAGCTCCATGACAAAAATACATCATTGGCTCAGTGCACCGAAGGCCCAGTCTGTGCCAGCACTGACAGCACTTTGCTGTACCCAATGCGCAGTTCCTTATGTGATCTCTCTCTTTCAGCTACCGCTCATCTACCAGATCTGACACAGAGGGGAATAGCGAGGTACTGCTTGTTTTCCAACATTACATGATATGGAAATGTGATGGCAAAGTTCTGCTCTCTTCCCCATAGGCTACACATCACCAGGTAAGACAGCTTCAGAGGTGTTAGCTTACCTCTGACAGGGCTTTTTGATCATGTTAAACACACACAGTTGAGTGAGCACCACTGAAAAACACTTCTTTTTCCCCTCAGAAAAACAGGACCTGAGGGAGATGAGAGCTACAGAATGTAGATAGAGGCAATGGTTTGGCCAGTGGATACACATATTTCAGCATTAGCTCCAACTCTGTTTACGATACCCATGGTGCCCAATGCCTCTGTGAAACAATGCCACTTATGCAAGGGAGTCGCAGCACATTGTATGTTGTAACGTATATTCGTTTTATTCAGGATTATTTTACCTCTTAATAAATCCAAGGCGATTTTCAAGAACCTGTTTCCAAATGGAGAGGAGGGGTGGTTGTTACAAAAAACCATCATGATCAACGGGCAGTTGTGGTATAGACTTGAAAATGCATGTCAGAGGACAGGATACACCACCTCCCATTTAAGGCAAATGATGCCATCGCTGTCGCAGGATAGGCTTGGAAAGAATCATTGGATTCTTCATTTGAACGGACCCTTTGGCAACTGGCACACTTAGATTAGAGCATGATCCTCCTACAAAGGGTTTTGCCCCTAAACATCTAATGAAGTCAATAGGAGTCAATGCATTCAGCCTCTCTCAGGTTTTATCCCATCTTCTTTTCTGTAACTGATGAACTGCAAATAGAAGTGTACCCAAAGGAGCAATGTGGTGTGTGCATAGAGCCAAGGTTTAAATCAGGTCTTGCATCACCCTGAAGGAAACTGAGAGACACATTATTTTTACTCACACAGTAGGCTTTGGTATAGAAAACAGCCTGGGCTAAAGCTCATCCTAAAACTCACACAGCCCAGTTAGGGCTGGAAAGAGCCAGGCCTGAGACAACAGAAGGAGCTCTCATTCTCCATCTGAGTAGGGCTTTGTGAGTCAGACTGTGTTTGCATAAACTGGACCTGGTTACTAACTGCAAGTTTTCCTTTCTGTAACCACTTTGCCTTTGAAGGTTATTATTAGCAATATAATAATAGTTATTAATGGCAACCTTAAGTTTGCACCCTCATGCAAGATAACATATGTGATAACATAACTCTGGGGAATAGGATTACTTGGCTTTTTTTTCTTTTTGACTCTGTTTGCACCTGCAAGTATTCTAGTGAGTGAGTTTACTGGCAAAGCGTATGTAGAAACAGTGAAATTTAAGCAATTATTAGAGAGTATTAGGAATTACATGGATTCAGTAAGGGCTCAGAAACATACCATATGAGCTGTGAGTCCCATCAGAGCAAGCAACGCAGGTTGAATACCAAATATTCATTGTGATCTGCTTGTGTGAAATCTAGAGAGCAAAATTATTGGGTGCATCATTTTGAATAAATTTGAGAAAATTGTACTATTTTTGCAGTTTGTGAGAAGAGACAAAACTCATCCAATAAATTATTCACTGCCAGTTATTCACCCATCCTTACTGAGGCAAGAGGATATTCATTAACATGCCTAGCCAAGTGGAGAGCTAACCAGACACCATAATTTGACTTCCATTTGTTTCACTCATGAATTTCCAAAGCAGATAGTTTTAATCTGCTCTTGAGATCCTGAATGTGCCCTGGAGAATATTGGATGAGAAGTGCCTGCCTTGTCTCCTTTGCATCCTAATTAGCAGATCATCATGTCTGAGCCAGGTGTAACCAACTATCTGCAGCCCCAGGTGGGACAAAGATGTGAAGTATACAAGGGGAACTCTTGGCTCTATGGAGAACTGCAATCTTGTTTTGTTCTGCCTCACTCATATTCCTGCATTTCTTTTTTTAAACTCCTATTTTTCTTTTCTTAGCTACCTCAGCATTATTTCATCACCTCTCCCCATTAAGGATGGGCCATGCTACTGAGACCTTTCCACCTTTCAAGATATTTATGGAAGGAAGAATAACCATCTGCCTGTGGCAGGATTTAGATTCACCCAAGGATGCTCTGGCTGATCTTGCCCATAGTGCTTTGCAAACAATTTCTGAGTATGAAACTGAGTGGAGTAAAGAGAAAACAAAACCTGTTTGGAAACATTCCAGAAATGTGCTTTCTTCTGCACCTAGGCAAATCCAAAGTAGCTCCACTGATTTCAACAGTGTTTCTCTGTTTTTATCATAGTGTAATTGAAATCAGAATCTGGTCCTATGTCACTATTATTAGGTCATTGTGAGGCTTATTTTAAGATGATGCTTCAGTTCTGTGACACTACTGTGGTTAGAGACATGTGCCCATCTGTTCTCCACGTAAATCTGCTCTTGCCAGTTGGAAGAACTGTCACAGTAAGCATGTCCTGGAATCAGGGGAGTTTGAAACGACACATGCTTATGTCCTCTCCAAGGTTTGGATATCACTTTAAATATTCTAGACAACTTATTCCTATTGTATAACTAATTTCGCTTTGCAGGACTTCCTCATGGTAAGCACAACTGTCCCACCCTGAGATTCTACGTGGCTGGGAAATAAAACTCTTTTTAGCATGAACCTCACCCTCCTTTACTGTACAGAAATCACAGTTGCTAAAGTGATTAATACTTGAAAAAGGTGTGTCTGCCTTGGAGAAGAATGGAATGTTGGGCTTTTATGGCACCTGGAGAGTCTATTGGAAAAGACAAGTTGAATAGAAAAATCAGGACTGCAGGCTTGGTAATGAGTCCTTGCGGATGAGTTCTGCTTGTTATTTATTTACATAGATTAAGAGGAAAAACAACTTTGTTGTTAATCATTTGGTTTTCTTTCCAAAATGCAATATTAATTATATAATTAAATATAAGTATTATTACTATACCCCATGAAATACTCCCCCCCAAAAAAATTTGGGGGGCACCATGGAAGTTGTGCCATTGATTTCCATGAGGACATGTCCATAGTACATGATTTATATTTAACGATTTTAGAGCAAGGTTAGATGGCACAGGGGTATTGACACTTGACCCATGTTTATGCTACAGCCTCTGCCGTTTCGTTTCTACCACCAGTGGAGAATTCCAGGTCCCAACTTTCCCATTGTGTATCCAGCTTAAGTGAGCTCCTTCCACCACAGCCCTGCCACCCTTCCTTAGGCAATCTACAGTCAGGGTAAAAGGAGCAGGAACAGAGAGAAATGGGATGCTGGCTGGGTGATGGGGAACTCTCCCCTGGAGACTATGTGACACATGAATAACCTGAGACCCTTTAGGCAGGGGACAATAAATAATGCAGAGCTGACCAAGGGGGTGGTGGGAGAATACACTAGACAAATAGATTGGCACACACGTGTCTTTTTACTCTTAAAGTGTCTCTTTGGAGAATGGCTCCAATTTCTGTTCAGCTTTTTAACAGGGTGAAAGCCCAAGAGAGGTTTTAATTAAGTATTGAGCTGCTGGCAAATTTTGTATCCATCTGTTCCAGCATGGGATTTAGCTTTCTTTCATTCAGGCTTAGACTTCTGCAGCTGGCAGGTCACCTGGTGGTGAGCAGGGAGTGCTACATTCAGAGCCAGAGTAATCCCCTGCCTAATTCTACTGACTGTGCTCCTGTTATACAAGGGATGATCTTGGCCCTGAATGTTCAGCAGCAGGGACAGCAAATGAGGGAAAGTAAGCTGTTTTCACTACTGTTTTCCCCTAAACTGAGCTGTCCATTTACTATATTTGAGGGCTGGAATTGTTAACGTCGGGCCCACAGTGCTTAAAAGTATCAAGAGGCTGCTTGTTTCCCTTATCAAAGGACAGTAGAGTGCCTACATAAAGGATCTCCTGTTAAAGAGCATACGCTTTCCATGCACCAAAGCCCGACAGATCTTAGGGACATGCAATCAGCTTCTAGCAGGACACGGGGAAATCGCAAAGAAAAACTGGTTTAGCAAAAGAATTGATCCATTAATTGGAGACATTCCCTGGGCCTCAGATATATTTTATGAAACAGCCAAGCCCTGAGAAATGAACATACTGTAAAAGGACAAAGATAATGAGGGTAATCAGCCCAGAGAGAACTGAAGGAAATGTGCTCATAGGAGGACAGGGGAGGGCTTTAGTGCAAGGTCTGAAACAGGAGACAGTGCACATCCAGTTGAAGGGGAAGAAAAAGCAAGGCATGAAGCCTGCACAGAGCTGGACTGGATGGATCCCTCCAACACATGTGGTACCTGAGAAAGACATAACAAGAACCAAAGGCTGGAAATTAAAACCATCCAAATTCAAATTAGAAATAAGGCACAAAAACTTTTAACAGTGAGGGTGATTAATCATTGGAGCAACCTACTAAGGAAATGGTGGATTTTTCATCTTTTGATGTCTTCAGATCAAGACCGGCTACCTTTCTGGAAGATTTGCTTTTGTCAAGCGTATGTCATTGGGCTCAACACAGCGGTAACTGGGTGAACGTCCATGGCCTGTGATATACAGGGATGTCAGATTAGATCGGGGATCGGCAACCTTTGGCACGTGGCCCATCAGGGAAAGCTGCTGGTGGGCCGGGCCAGTTTGTTTACCTGCAGCGTCCACAGGTTTGGCCGATCGCAGCTCCCACTGGCCACGGTTCACCGTTCCAGGTCACTGGGGGCTGCTGGAAGTGGTGCGGGCCGAGGGACGTGCTGGCCGCCACTTCCCACAGCCCTCATTGGCCTGGGATAGCAAACCACAGCCAGTGGGAGCTGCGATTGGCTGAACCTGCAGATGCTGCAGGTAAACAAACCGGCCCGGCCCGCCAGCGGCTTTCCCTGAAGGGCTGCATACCAAAGGTTGCCGATCCCTGGATTAGATGATCTAATGGTCCTTTCTGGCCTTAAAATCTACGAATCAAATCAAAATCCAAAGTCCAGCACCCTGAACTTGGGTAATGTTCTGACCCAGATCTGAATACTGGGGTTCAGGCTTATTTCTGCTCATGAGTCTCATTCTTTTTGTGCCTCATCTCCAATCCCTCCTGATGCACAGTATGACCTCCCCTCCTCCCACACACACACTTCATGGCTTTACTGTGTGCCTCACTCACAGCTTGGTCCACAGAGGGAATTAAAAGCATTTGCAAACATTTCAGATAGCATCAGGCATTGTATGGGCAGGCACTGTGCAAGATTCCCACGCACAGTTCTGCCAACGCACCTCTGATCTGCAGCACCTGCTCCTGCAGACCTGGCCTCCCACACAGCTAATGTTATTTATTTGCTGGGTTTATTTATAGGGCTTTGTGTGGGGCCGGTAGAGTGCAGCAGCCGGGCGCCGTACAGCTTATTAAAAACAAACAAAAACATGCGAGTCGTCTCAATGTAACTACTCAGCATCCATCGCCTGCCCAGTGAAATCTCTGGCCTTAATAGTATGTCAAACGGAGTCAATTAATCAAGAGCCAAGTTCCAAACACTTGGGAATCTGGAGGATGGAGTGTCCTGGAAGGCAAGGGATGAAGTAAACTCAGGTCATAATAAAAAGTGTGCTCCAGGGAAGCACAATGCCATGATTGAGCAGCAGGAAGAGAAACAGAACCAGATCCTTAGCTGGTGTAAACTGGCATAGCTCCACTGTCTCCAAGGTAACTACGTCAATTAACGCCAGCATAGGATCCAGCCCACAGACTCTAAATGAGGCCCAGATCTTGTAGGGCTTGGAAGATTATAATTAGCAACTGGAATTGTCCTTGGAAGAGCACAGATAGTCAACAAAGAACGGGATGAGTATGTTTTCTATGGGCTCACAATGACCCACCCTGCTCCGGAGGCGAGCAGCCTCATTCCGCACCAGCTGAACATTCCACGTGCTCCTCAAGAGTGGGGCATACAATAGCCTAGCTGGGCGGTTCGGATTGCAACTCACCCCTGGCCTGTGCTATCAGGGATTAAGTGCCAGCAATGCACCCAGCTCTGAAATAGCTCACACGATACCAGATACAAACAGGACAGATGGGACATGCTGGGAGGCTGCTTATTGAGGTGGTTTGTGGGCAGCTGTCACAGTTCCCAGGCGAACTGCACCTCTGGCCCCTCGCAGTCCTGTCAAGCGCCCCCCTCCCAAGGCTCAGGCCTTGGGATGTTGTCTGGCTCTGATAGAATCACAGGATGCGCCACTCTCAAACTGGTCTCTGGGTTGCAGTGCCCTGATATTAACTGAGACTACCTCAGCAGGTCTGACAGAGGCTCAGACTCATCCGTTCTGTTCCCTCTGAAGCACGGACCAATGGTTAATATAGTGACGAGGCAGCCTCCTTGAAGCAAAATATCATTTAGTTAGAACCACAGTATTTCAGAGAAAACAGCTCTTAAAACAACAAAACAGACTGTACGCATGTCTAGGTTTTCCCGAAGGTAGCGGTTCTCCAACTTCATTGCACTGTGACCACCTTCTGACAACAAAAATTACTCCATAACCCCGGGCAGGAGGGCGGGGAAATGAGGTAGAGCCAGAGCCCTGCACCCCGGGCTGAAGCCCTCGGGCTTGGGCTTCAGCCCGGAGCAGAGAGGCTCAGGCTTTGGCGTCAGCCAACAAGTTTAACATCGGCTCTGGGTCATGATCCACTTTGGGGTCCTGACCCACAGTTTGAGAACCCTTGCCCTAAGGCATATGATTCCCTGGCTCTGGGAAGGCCCAACTGCTTTAGACTCCCTCTGCAGAGTCTCTCTGTGTCAGCCAGTCTCCCTAGACAGCCTCTGACAAGTTAGCCCCCCATGCACCCCCTTTTCCCTGGAGCAGCAGCAGTGTGCTTTTGATCTCCAGGCTCCTCACATTGGCAAAACAAAGCTGGAAACAGGATTCTTGAAGCCAGCAGCCTGCCCCCCTGGCCTTTCAAGCAGGTGCTGGCTGGGTGGAGCGGGCTGGGAAGATACACTCAAAGCGCAGGGCCAAGATGTAGGCTGAGATGGAGGTGGGCAGAGCCTTGCAGGGGAGGACAAGAGATGTAACTTGGATTGGGTAGGGAAGGGGAGCCCACAGAAGGATGTGGGGGATGGGGAGAGGCACAGTCAGAGCGTTGGGTGAGGACGATAATATTAGCAGCTACATTTTGGACAAATGGGAGGGGCAATGGGGGCTCAAGAGGACTGGAGAGGAAGCCACTGCAGTAACAGACAGAAGATGATCAGGGTCCAGACAAACTTAGCCAAGGTGTTACTAGCAACAGCCCTTGTGATCTGGGACTCCCACAAAGCTCTGCTAAAGCATCTCCATCCTAATCTGCAGCCCAGCCCTGCCCCAGCAGTCGCAGTCCTGGGCTCCCACACAGCTCTGATAGTGCCCCTCAGCCCTGATTTGCAGCACCCCCTGCTCTTCCAGTCCTGGGCCCTTACTCAGTGCTGCACCCTCAAGCTTTCTGTCACATCCCATGCCCACCAACGAAGGGGTGAATTACCGAATGTCTGTGCTGCTGTTGTGGGAGTCTCTTTGGGTGCTGTTAACTGTTCCAAGGGCTGACCAGAAACACTGCTGAACAAGCCCTTCCCATTAAAATAGAAACCCCACTTGTGTGTGGCTTTCAGCTCGAAGCAGACCTTGGCCAGACAAGCCTTCCTGTTGGCTATCCGGAGAGTAGGTGTGTGGCAGCAGGCACGTAGGGTTGATGGCCAGTCAGAAGTGATGCATTTTCCTCTAAAACTGTTCAATCACTTCACATTCCAGGTATTTCATGGTGTAATAAAAGTCCCTGTGTCCTGGATGCCAGTAAGGCTTGGGGGGGGCGGGGGAAGGTGAATTAAATGGGCCTTTTACAAGCACAGAGAAGCACTTACTCCTCTTCAAGCCATTTAAGGCAAATGTTGCTAGACTTCTACCCATCCTGGTGTCCTGCTCAGCCCTGTATGCATTGTCCTTTGCAAACACCGTGGAGTCCCAGAAGTGGGGCTGGTGCACATTGTTGGCAGAAAAGTTGAAACAGAGAAGGAAAATGGCTATTTGTTTTAGAAATTGAGCAGAGGTGATTAGCGTATTTGTGTGAAATGAATAAGGGTTTGTGTCTCTCCTCCCCTCTCACATTCTGCCAGCACTATCAGAGTCAGGTGAGAGTGGACAGCACTCAGGAGCTGCATGCACCTGGTTTCTGGGATACATATGCTGACAAACGGCTTTTTTTTTTAGGTTTGATCTCAAAGGAGAAAAAAATCAAAGAGCTTGGAAGCTCCTGGGACATGTTCACTCTGCTGCCTAATAAAATCAGCTGTAAGGCAGCTGCAGCACTTCTAGGGTGACCAGATGACAAGCACAAAATATCGGGACACATGGGGGGGGCAGCCACAGCCTCTAGGTTTTTTGCCGCCCCAAGCAAAAAAAAAAAAAAAAAGCCGGAGTGCTGCCGAAGCAAAATAAAGGGACAAATGACGTCCCGACCGTACATCAGTCGGGACACAGGACAAACAACTAAATATCAGGACAGTCCTGATTTTATCGAGACGTCTGGTCACCCTAAGCATTTCTCACATAGGAAGAGTGTGTGTGTGTGTGTGTGGGGGGGGGTGATTTGCACACAAATAGCTCCGCAAATCAGAATCCAAGAGGCCTCATGTTCATGAAGATATAGCAGAACTGTGGCAAGGTCCAGATCCGCAAGGAATGGTCAGGACTCGGAGTGTAAATTAACAGAGGATTTCTACACAGGGACGCGCTTCTATGAAGAAATGGATGGAGTTTTGCCACTGAATTCAATGGGAGTACGTTCAAGCTCAGTATGTGTTATCCTCCCAAACGGGAAAACTTATGGTTAATCAACTCCTTTCTAATTTGGAACAACCAATGAGGCATTCCTTGATTTGTCTTTTGAAAGGATTGGGTAAATGTTGAAACAAGAGTCTGGGGTCGATGCAAGTTTTCCTGCTCCCCAGCTCTGTCAATGATGGTCACTCACTCCTGGTCTGCAGAACCAGAGCCTCCCTTGCTATTCCAGTCCTGGGTTCCCAGACATCCTAATGAGTATTACTCCTGTTATTCTAGTCCTTGATCTTTCTGCTTGTGATCTATACTGGATTTGAACTCAGGCCTCTGAGATCTCAAGGTGTAGCATTAACCTGCCACATCACCTAAACCAGGGGTGGCCAACCTGAGCCTGAGAAGGATCCAAAATTTACCAATGTACATTGCCAAAGAGCCACAGTAATACATCAGCAGCCCCCCATTAACTGCCCCCCTTCCCGTTCCCAGCGCCTCCCACCCACTGGCAGTTCCGCTGATCAGCACCTCCTCCGCATTCCCCACACTTCCCAATCAGCTGTTTCATGGCATGCAGGAGGCTCTGGGAGGCGGGGGGAAGTTCATGGGAACTTCAGGGCAGGTACACCTGCATGGTATAGTCCGAGCACATCTGCCAAATAGCCACTTAGGAGCTCTTCCTTTCATTATAAATATTTATGAAGCTTTGGCACCCATGAAAGTGAAGAAAGAATAGCACCAGCTAGGTCTAAGTTAGTACAGGACACTCACACCGTCTGCCAGAACGTCTCCATCCTGACTGGCAACACTCTCTGCACTGCCAGCCTTAAACCCAACACAGCTCTACTACGACACCACAGTCCTGATGTGCATACCCCCGCATCTTTTTAAACAGATGGGTCCCATATCTAGCACTGGTTTCAGAGTAGCTTATAATCCTCTCTCCCTCTTGGCACTGCCAGTACTGCACCCACTTTAGCTCATCTTCTGCTCCTGCTGCAGCACCAGCACTTGCCTCTCCTAATGCCAATCACAGAGGGAGGGCTCAGCTCAAGAATGTCTCTCTGCCTTTGATCTCCAGCCAACCTACCACCCTGCCTAAAATTTCATTTTTGATGCCTACAGCTAGCTGTCCTTCCCCCCAGCTCACATGATTGGCAGCAGAGAAAAGAAAGACAAAAGGAGCCCTGCTTCAGGCAGAGGATCCAGCAAACATTATTGCTGCAGCAGGGAAGGGGTTAAAGAGACAGCACCAAGAAAATTAAAAGACCTGAAGTGTGACCTTGCCTGACTACTACTGAAAAGCTGTTCACAGCAGGAAAGCAAAAGGACCGGAGAGCCTGGGGTAAGATTTGGGTATTGTGGGCTCTAGGGCAGTAGGGTCTGACTCTGGCTTTCCTAGGCCAACCCCAGTTCTAATTAGATGAGTTTAGTGCATACAGACACACCACTCTCTGCAGGGAAAGAAAAAGCCCTTCCAACTACTTTTAATGTGGTACCATGCTGAGGTCAAATCCTGTGTAGATAAGGAGTTTGGCTGCTGATTCACAGACAATGGCCCCTAAATTTAGCTCAGACAAGAGAGGAACCCCCAAAACCTCAAACAACGCTGCTAATCTGAGAAGAGTGGATACATCTCCCTTTAGGGGCAGGTATTGATTGGTATTTAGTGCAGCTATTAATTTATATAGGAACAAATAGGACGGTTCTAGAGAATCACCCACCCAGAACAAAGCTGAGTCTGTCTGTTCCTGGGGCAGAGGTATAAAAGCCAGTTCAATAAAACTAGGCTTTTCCTTTTGCTATGTGGGCTGGAGTATGGAGTATAGGGGGATGGCTGCTGTAGGGAAATGAGTTAGTGATATTTATGAAGCCTAGAACAAATGATGCTTAGGTACTATGGAGATGAGTATATTAGAAACACTTGAGAGAAACCTAAGCCACCATAATGGCTTAAAGGAAGGCCAGCCCTTAAGGATATGTCTACACAAGGGTAAAAAACTCAAGTCTGCTGAGTTTGGCTCTGGGGCTTCAAAATTACTGTGGAGATATATAGGCTCCACCCTAGCTAGCTTCACTTCACTAGTCCCACAGCCTGAGTCCGGTGAGCCTATGTCAGCTGACCCTGGCCAGCTCTAGCTGTGCTGTGGGTCTTTTATCTTTGTGTAGATGTACCTTAACTGTCTTGTTTCAGAGTAGCAGCCGTGTTAGTCTGTATTCGCAAAAAGAAAAGGAGTACTTGTGGCACCTTAGAGACTAACAAATTTATTAGAGCATAAGCTTCGTGCATCCGATGAAGTGAGCTGTAGCTCACGAAAGCTTATGCTCTAATAAATTTGTTAGTCTCTAAGGTGCCACAAGTACTCCTTTTCTTTTTGCGAATGCAGACTAACACGGCTGCTACTCTGAAAACTGTAAGGAGAGTGATCACTTAAGATAAGCCATCACCAGCAGCGGGGAGGAGGAAAACCTTTCATGGTGACAAGCAAGGTAGGCTAATTCCAGCAGTTAACAAGAATATCAGAGGAACGGTGGGGTGGGGTGGGAGAAATACCTCTTGTGTTGGTAACCAGGGTTCATCAATGCTTCCCTTTTGAGGCTATTCAAGTGCTTTATAGACATTAATTGAGCCTCCTGTGGTCACCCCTATCTCCAGCACTCCTGTCCCATTGAAAAAATCAGGGCATCAAACATATTTTTAAATGCACAATAATAGGATGGATGCTTACTGACGCTATTAATCCCTTTGCTCTTTCCCTTCTCCCTCTCTTTATGTATGATGTCTCTCAAAGCTTAATAGCCCTCGGGAGGTAGGGACCATGTCTTTGTATCTGTCTGTAAAGTGCCTAGTACACTGATAACAGGTTTCAGACTAGCAGCCGTGTTAGTCTGTATTCGCAAAAAAGAAAAGGAGTACTTGTGGCACAAGTACTCCTTTTCTTTAGTACACTGATGCTATACAAATAAGTAATAGCAGGGCTTACACTAACCCTTGCTTGGGGGTAGGTAACTATTATCTCTACTTACAGACAAGTGAAGTGAATTGTTTACAGTTAGAGTGAATTGGTGAAAGCTGTGACTAGAACTGCCATCGCTTAACTTTGCTGTGTTTGTTGATCATGCTCCCTTTCTGTGATCTCTGGTTTATAAATGTTAATGGTGGAGTTAGAACTCTCCTGTATCTACCAAAACATGCAATGGAGGGGCCCAGGCATGATCCTACACAAACACAATGCAGTGCTCCGTCTACTGGCTCTGCAAGAGCCACTGTTAAACACTATTCCCTGAAAGTGCAACACTGACACTTCTTAACACAGCTAGCACATGAAGAAGAAAAGGACTATGCTACCTTCCAGTTCTGCTATAAACAGACTGGAGGCAACAAAGGCTATAATGAGAGGGAAATGCATTTAATTCTCAAGGGCCACGGAATTAATGGAGGAAACGGACATGAAAAATATATCTAAAGTGTACAGATAAAAGTACAGCGCTGGAATCGTCTCAGGAGTTTGGAGGAGACTGAGGGCTGAGACAGAGTTCTGTCTTCTTTCCTCTTGTCAACATATTCATTAATCCCACCTTCCAACCCTCCCAACATGCAGGAGCAGAGTCTGAGGGCACAATCAGCTGTGCACGCTGTCAAAGTGAGAAGGTGAGAATAACCAGGACATAGATGATCCCACAGAGGCAACCTGGTCACTTCCTCTCACTGGGCATCCTGGACCTAAACTGTATTTACACTTATTCTTCCTTAGGATGCCCCATATGATACAAGTATAATTTCATCCACCTGCTATGTGGCTTTTTCAATGTATCCTAGAATTGCGTTTCCTTTTTAAATTCCCCTTCCCAATTGTGCAGATCATTTTTAAATAAAGACACCCACTGGTCCCTTTGGAAAGACAGTTTTTCCTGCCTCTGTTTGCTATTAAAAATTTGCTCTTCCAGTCACTTACCAGCTATAAAAACAATATGTGCTTTCTTCTTGGCATTTTTGTTTCTGTAAGAGGTTGATTTTCATATGCTAATATTTTAGGCATATATGCATTAGGGCAGAAACCCGTAATGACCTCAGAGACACACCTGGGATAATTCCCCCTTTCATGAGCCAATCCCAGAAACTGATTTGGATCCAGTATAGTTACTAGATGAGAAAGTCCCTGGCCCAGAAGATTTACAGTCTAAGTGGACTCAAAGGGCTAGATCCTCAGCCTTTATGAATCAGTGGCCCAAACAGAGCAAACACGTTGTTTTTCTTCTTACATTAGTAAAAGGTTTATTAACGTGTTGAGCCATTGCTCAATGTATTTATTTCAGTGTTCTTTTCCTAATGGTGTGGTAGTTAGAGGTGGGAAATGCCCATCTAATCCATCCCTTTATCAGTGCAGTGGTAAATTGTTCCAGTGGTTAATTATCCTCACTGTTAAAAATGTAGGTCTAATTTCTAGTCTGAATTTGGATCCAGCTATTGGATCGTGTTATACCTTTGTCTTCTAGATTGAAGAGCCTATTATCACATATTTGTTCCCCTGTAAGTACTTATAACCTGTGATCCAGTTCCTCCCCTTAGCCTTCTCTTTGTTAAACTAAGTAGATTGAGCTCTGTGATGGGGGGCCTGCCCTGCACTGGCCCTGAGAGGGTTAAAACCAGCATAGGGAGGCTGAGTGGCAGGCAGCCAAAGGAGTGGCTGTTGGGGAAACAGCCAATTAGGGCGGTGCCTGCAAACAATTAGGGTGGTGGCTGGACCAGCCAATCGGGGCCCAGATGGCCCATATGAAAGGAACCTGCAGACCAGAGCAAAGAAGTCTGCTACAGGGAGTCCTAGGGAGAAGACTGGCTTCCTAGGGGACTATAGCAAGCCTAGCATCTGGGAAAGGGCAGGTGCTAGCAAGGACTGAGCTAATTCCCAAAATGCCCAGCAGGAGGTGCTAGTATGGTGAGTGATCCCATGACAAGCTCCTTGACTCTGTCATTATAAGGCATATTCTCTACTCCTTTAATCATTCTTGCAGCTCTTCCTTGAACCCTCTCCAGTTTATCAACGTTCTTCTTGAATTGTAGACACCAGAACTGGACACAGTATTCCAGTGGAGGTTGCACCAGGGCCAAATACAAATAACTTCTCTGCTCTTACTTGAGGTTCCCTGTCTATGCATTCAAGGATCACATTAGCCCTGTTAGCCACAACGTCACACTGGGAGCTCATGTTCAGTTATCATTCACTATGATCCCCAAATCTTTTGAAGTCACTGCTTCCCAGGATAGTCCCCCATCAATGGAAAGAGTGTTCACATCATCATATGATAGGACTATATCATCTTTCTCTCCCCGTCCCCAAATATGGAACAGAAATATCTATTGAAAAATTGTTTTTTCTGCATTGTTATTGATAATTCTACCATATCCCTCTAGTAATGGACCAATACCTTTTGTTAGGATTCTTTTTGTTCCTAATATACATAAGGACAATAAGGAGGGTTTGGTTTTTTTTTTTTTTTTTTTAAACTCTGCTGGCCATAGATTTTTTTCCTTGTGTCCCTCTCCTTCGCTTATCACTTTTCTACAGTTCCTAGCTTCTGATTTATATTCATTACTACCAACTTCCCTATAAGGTCCCTGCCTCCTTGATTCCATTCCTAGCCATGTATTTGGTTGTAAATTTCTTCTTCATTGGAAACTCTGATCCATCACCCCAGCCTTTTCTCCTCAGCTATGTCTGCCCTACCAGATGTTTAGATACTATGGTGATGGACACCATGTAATGATTAAATTATCACCTTTCTATCTCTCCTAACATCACTGCTTTCTGATAGCTGCCTCTTTATTTGTCTTTTCCTCCATTAGCTGCCTTTTTCCTTATGGAAGAGCCTTTGGATTTCAGAGCATTACAAACCGCTCCTATGAAGTAACTATTAATCTCTCTATTTTAAAGATGGGGAAACTGAGACCCAGAGGTGAAGGGATCTTGTAAGGTGACACAAAAAGCCAATGGCGGAGTGGGAAATAGAATCCAAGATTCCAGAGTCCCTGTTCTGACCACAAGACCCGCCTTCTTCCCATCTGCTTCATTTTTGGCGCTGTCCAACAGATCTCCCAATGCAGAAGAGCTGTCCCTGGCACAACTGATATCACATTCAGGCAGAGTGGTGCCAACCTACCAGACAGAGGCATCATTCAGGGTAGAGAGGGGTCTTAAAAAAGGGAGTTGGCCAGAGGGAGTTGGCAACTTGTAACGAAAAGCAGGAGAGAAAGGCTCTTTTCCAAAAAAGAAATGAAATAAAATTTAATAACTAAAAGCTAAAAAAGCAGACTGTGAAGCGGCTCGATTTTTCCGAGAAGGCTCCCCAGATGCACAATGGGAACATCTGTGCCGTGGCTCACTCCTTGGAAGGGCCTCAGGCCACAGAGCAATGCTGGCGTCAGCTGGTTACAGTGATGGCCTTGATGAGGTCCTCTGCCTGCTTCCCACAGGGCCGGGGCCGCTCAGAAAAATCTGTTTGAGTGCAGCTATGCCTGCTGCTGGGCTTGAATCACAGCCCAGGGCTGGATCTCAGCAGCTGTAAATTCCTCTTTTCACTTTGTCTTGTTCTCTCCGGGCTTCATATATTTCAAACAGACAAGTGTCCTACATGGGGAGGTGGCGGGTGGGGGGGGGGAGATGGTTGGGCCCAGAAACAACCATCCTTCTGTGAGGCCCATGAAAAGCGTTTTCATAAGGCCCTTGCTCAAAATGTTCTGTTATCAGGCACCCAGAAGCAGCAGGTCGATGCATGCCCTGCTCCCAGGAACGAAATGAAACTCTAAACACACACATACCCTTGGTGGCCATTTGCACAGACAGGCATGGCCCATGCTCAACACGGCTGTCGCATATAAACGAACAGTCTTTTCTATATTGTTGCCAGCAGTGCCTAAGAGCGAAAGGTTTGTTCCTATGTTCTTCCCACACAAGGTGAAGACACGCATGCCATAAGGATGGAAATTCACAGATCAGGATTAAATCTTTGCACATGTACTTGCAAAAGGTGAATACAGAAGTGGTGCTCTGAATTTGTATAAATAACAAAACTCTGCCTTTGTGTAGCATCTTTCATCTGATTCCTCTGCCTGGTAGGTATTCTGATGAGCTGGCTAGCATGCATGTGTCCTTTGCTGGATAGAGTTGGAACTGTTCAACCATGTGTCACATTCCCTGCACTGCTATCAGCTAACGAAGATTCCCTTCTAGTTCAGGTGCTAGCAGCCTTTGATATGGAAGCAGGAGGCTCTGCGTTCTAGTCCTGTTGTCACTTTCATGTTCCAGGTAACCCCTGTGTGCAGCACTGTGAAAGCCAGGACCTCCGAGAGAACTGCTGACTTGTTACACCCTAATTACCTTCATTTCGGAGGTTGTGAAATGGAAGCACATGGAGGTGAAATGACTTGCCCAAATCAATGGGAGTGGAACCCCATTTGGGAAGGAAGGGGTTTGTGGGGGGGCAGAGGGAGCTTTAGGCTGCTGGGGGTGGGCAGGGTTGGTTGGGGAGCAGTGGAGCTTGGGGGAGCAGTGGAAGCCTAAAGCAGCCTGAGGGGATTGTGGCAGCAGGGACGGGTGGATAGTAGCAACCTGAGGAAGATTCCACCTTTTTAACCCTCTCTCCATTAGCCTGCCCACTTCGGTCCCCTTCCAGCCCTGGCCCCTCTCAGCAGCTGCTGCCATCACTGACCACCTCCTCCTCCCTGGGCCCCAGGGCTCTATGCTTGCCCAGCATCAACAGAGGGAGCTTTTAGAGGGGAGACAGAGACCACGTATGTGCAGCAGTTCCCGGGAGGCGGCTGGAGAGAGGGTTGGACAAGCAACCGCAGTGGCCTGCTGTGGCCTACCTGACTGCGTGAGCTCTCAGCTGGGATGCAGGCCAAAGTGACACTAGCCAGCCCTGTTTATAAAGGTGAATCTGACTGCATTGTCTCGGGTGAGGGGTCTTCCCCTCCGGTTCCTGACCAGGAGTTTGGAATAACCAAAGGAGAGACTAGCCCCCGAAGAATCCATCCCAGTTTACACACAGAGACCAGCCTATGCTGAATCAGGACTTTGGGAGTTCGGTGAGTGCTGGGCAGATGCCTGTGCAGTTCAGACACATACTGCCTAGGAGGGAGTCTTTGTGCCTTGATTTAAGGCACATTTAATTCCCAGTAACTGGGGACACACCAATTGTGTTTGCTAATCTATCTTCTCAGGAACAATTCTCCAGTCTTTCATGTTGTGGGGGAATCCAGCCCTTCCACTCAATGTGTGTTGAATGGCGGGGAGGATGGAATAATTTGGGATAAGCGGGAAGCTTTCTTTGAGCTTACAAATCTTTTCAAATTTTAAACATTTCCATGAGGGAATATATATTTTCCAAGGAGTATATGGTGCTTTGTGGAATGTTTTTCACATTTACAAAACCCATCCAAATACCCAGCACTGGTCAGTTTTCCGGACATTCAAAATATGAGGCCATCTTTAAAATGGCTTCACCATATAATGATGCAGAATTCCCCTGTTTGAATAAAATGCCCCATAGGTTTTATACCCTGATATATATTTAAAATGTATTTTCTTACCACAGGTATTTAAAATATTAGGAAGCAGCCAGCTTTGGAATAATTTAAACAATGTTCCATGTATATTACTAAACACATGGCCAATATCCTTTTATAAAATGCATCCCCAGCATACAGAAAACACCCTGATACTAAATGCAGTACATCCTGGAAAAGGGTTGGGGAAGACGCTTAAGGAAATTGAGGCTCAGGTGATCTTTAGCGGGATCCTTCCTGTTCCTAGAGGAAAAGCAACAAAGGTGTGACAAGATTATGACTGTCAACAGATGGCTTAGGCAGTGGTGCTATAAGGAGGGCTTTGGGAGGTATGGCCACTGGGAGGCATTCACGGACAGAGGACAGTTCTCTCGGGATGGACTTCATCTGAGTAGGGAAGGAAATAGACTTCTAGGATCGAGGCTGGCACAACTGATTAAGAGAGCTTTAAACTAGGAATTGGGGGGAGATGGATGTGAGATGTCCAGGAAATCTCCACGCCAGATTTTAGCATTGAGAGGGAAGAAGACTAAGTAAGAAAGGATACAGCCGTGGGTAGGAGAATGTATATAAGGACCGAGGGCGGTGTGGATACTAGTCTAATAGGTTATACTGGCTGTAGAATGACTGTGCCTAATAGGGTACAAAATGTGAGCGAGGCCAAACAGCAAAAATTAAGATGTTTATACACCAATGCGAGGAGCCTAGGTAACAAAATGGAGGAACTAGAGCTACTGGTGCAGGAAGTGAAACCAGATATTATAGGGATAACAGAAACATGGTGGAATAGTAGTCATGACTGGACTACAGGTATTGAAGGGTATGTGCTGTTTAGGAAAGACAGAAACAAAGGTAAAGGTGGTGGAGTAGCATTGTATATCAATGATGAGGTAGAATGTAAAGAAATAAGAAGCGATGCAATGGATAAGACAGAGTCCGTCTGGGCAAAAATTACTTTGGGGAAGAAAACTAGTAAAGCCTCTCCTACGATAGTGCTTGGGGTGTGCTATAGACCTCCGGGATCTAATTTGGATATGGATAGAGCCCTTTTTAATATCTTTAATAAAGTAAATACTAATGGAAACTGCGTGATCATGGGAGACTTTAACTTCCCAGATATAGACTGGAGGACCAGTGCTAGTAATAATAATAGGGCTCAGATTTTCCTAGATGCAATAGCTGATGGATTCCTTCATCAAGTAGTTGCTGAACTGACTAGAAGGGATGCCATTTTAGATTTGGTTTTGGTGAGTAGCGAGGACTTCATAGAAGAAATGGTTGTAGGGGACAATCTTGGCTCAAGTGATCATGAGCTAATTCAGTTCAAACTAAATGGAAGGATTAACAAAAATAAATCTGCAACTAGGGTTTTTGATTTCAAAAGGGCTGACTTTCAAAAATTAAGGAAATTAGTTAGGGAAGTGGATTGGACTGAAGAACTTATGGATCTAAAGGTAGAGGAGGCCTGGGATTACTTTAAATCAAAGCTGCAGAAGCTATCAGAAGCCTGTATCACAAGAAAGGGGAAAAAATTCATAGGAAGGAGTTGTAGACCAAGCTGGATGAGCAAGCATCTTAGAGAGGTGATTAAGAAGAAGCAGAAAGCATACAGGGAGTGGAAGATGGGAGGGATCAGCAAGGAAAGCTACCTAATTGAGGTCAGAACATGTAGGGATAAAGTGAGACAGGCTAAAAGTCGAGTAGAGTTGGACCTTGCAAAGGGAATTAAAACCAATAGTAAAAGGTTCTATAGCCACATAAATAAGAAGAAAACTAAGAAAGAAGAAGTGGGGCCACTTAACACTGAGGATGGAGAGGAGGCTAAAGATAATCTAGGCATGGCCCAATATCTAAACAAAAACTTTGCCTCAGTCTTTAATAAGGCTAAAGAGGATCTTGGGGATAATGGTAGCATGACAAATGGGAATGAGGATATGGAGGCAGATATTACCATATCTGAGGTAGAAGCGAAACTGAAACAGCTTAATGGGACTAAATCGGGGGGCCCAGATAATCTTCATCCAAGAATATTAAAGGAATTGGCACCTGAAATTGCAAGCCCATTAGCAAGAATTTTTAATGAATCTGTAAACTCAGGAGTAGTACCGAATGATTGGAGAATTGCTAATATAGTTCCTATTTTTAAGAAAAGAAAAAAAAAGTGATCCGGGTAACTACAGGCCAGTTAGTTTGACATCTACAGTATGCAAGGTCCTGGAAAAAATTTTGAAGGAGAAATTAGTTAAGGATATTGAAGTCAACGGTAAATGGGACAAAATACAACATGGTTTTACAGAAGGTAGATCGTGCCAAACCAACCTAATCTCCTTTTTTTGAAAAGGTAACAGATTTTTTAGATAAAGGAAATGCAGTGGATCTAATTTACCTAGATTTCAGTAAGGCATTTGATACGGTGCCACATGGGGAATTATTAGTTAAAATGGAGAAGATGGGGATCAATATGAATATCAAAAGGTGGATAAGGAATTGGTTAAAGGGGAGACTGCAACGGGTCCTACTGAAAGGTGAACTGTCAGGTTGGAGGGAGGTTACCAGTGGAGTTCCTCAGGGATCGGTTTTGGGACCAATCTTATTTAATCTTTTTATTACTGACCTTGGCACAAAAAGTGGGAGTGTGCTAATAAAGTTTGCAGATGATACAAAGCTAGGAGGTATTGCCAATTCGTAGAAGGATCAGGATATTATACAGGAGGATCTGGATGACCTTGTAAACTGGAGTAATAGTAATAGGATGAAATTTAATAGTGAGAAGTGTAAGGTTATGCATTTAGGGATTAACAACAAGAATTTTAGTTATAAGCTGGGGATGCATCAATTAGAAGTAACGGAAGAGGAGAAGGACCTTGGAGTATTGGTTAATCATAGGATGACTATGAGCTGCCAATGTGATATGGCTGTGAAAAAAGCTAATGCGGTTTTGGGATGCATCAGGAGAGGCATTTCCAGTAGGGATAAGGAGGTTTTAGTACCATTATACAAGGCACTGGTGAGACCTCACCTAGAATACTGTGTGCAGTTCTGGTCTCCCATGTTTAAAAAGTATGAATTCAAACTGGAGCAGGTACAGAGAAGGGCTACTAGGATGATCCGAGGAATGGAAAACTTGTCTTACGAAAGGAGACTCAAGGAGCTTGGCTTGTTTAGCCTAACTAAAAGAAGGTTGAGGGGAGATATGATTGCTCTCTATAAATATATCAGAGGGATAAATACAGGAGAGGGAGAGGAATTATTTCAGCTCAGCACCAATGTGGACACAAGAACAAATGGGTATAAACTGGCCACCAGGAAGTTTAGACTTGAAATCAGACGAAGGTTTTTAACCATCGGAGGAGTGAAGTTTTGGAATAGCCTTCCAAGGGAAGCAGTGGGGGCAAAAGATCTATCTGGTTTTAAGATTCTACTCGATAAGTTTATGGAGGAGATGGTATGATGGGATAATGGGATTTTGGTAAGTAATTGATTTTTAAATATTCAGGGTAAATAGGACTAATCCCCTGAGATGGGATATTAGATGGATGGGATCTGAGTTACTATAGAAAATTCTTTCCTGGGTATCTGGCTGGTGAATCTTGCCCATATGCTCAGGGTTTAGCTGATTGCCATATTTGGGGTCGGGAAGGAATTTTCCTCCAGGGCAGATTGGAGAGGCCCTGGAGGTTTTTCGCCTTCCTCTGTAGCATGGGGCATGGTTGACTTGAGGGATGCTTCTCTGCTCCTTGAAGTCTTTGAATCATGATTTAAGGACTTCAATAGCTCAGACATGGGTGAGGTTTTTCATAGGAGTGGATGGGTGAGATTCTGTGGCCTGCCCTGTGCAGGAGGTCGGACTAGATGATCAGAATGGTCCCTTCTGACCTTAGTATCTATGAATCTATAAATTAAGTGGGATGCTTCCAAATAGCCAATCTACACAAAAATATATAATTGGGTATTTAAGGTACAATAGCATATGACCTGGCTGCAAGATTATCTATTAACCTGCACTTGTGGGATAAAAATGAGGTTCTCTGAGCCAATTTAATGTATACAGTTATTTGTAGGCCTCCTTGCACTATGGAACGGTTCTGCCTTATACTATGAGATGAATATGCTTTCAAGTGGGAGCATGAGGAGACACAGGATTGGTGTGTATCTTTCCAAAGCTGGAGAATAATTTTAATAGTGTCTGAAATTTTATTTTGTAGTTTGGTTAATTTCTCTAATAGTGGTTGATTTAAAGGTTAACAAAGAGCCCCAGTGGCAATTGTCGTTTTCTGTTTTTTCACATGTAATCTACTACCTTGTCCTCAAAATGACAAAATACATGGTCAGTGGGGAAGGGTATAGACAGGAGTCCCAGAATCACTAAATTGAGCAGCAGGAGCCTGGGCTGGCTGGTACTTTCAGTGTGAGGAAAATCTGTCTTGTCCATGACCCTACATAAACGTTGTTCCCATTTGGGGGCTATAATTGACACCTGACCTTTTTTGCATCTCTTTATTAGGGACAGTGGTTTGACATGCCAAAGGTCATGGGGTTAGTAACATTTTATTTCCTTCAGGCTGTGAGGACTTCAGAAAGTGCCCAGTATGGTCTGGTTGCCACCTGACACAAATGATTAGTAAGTCAACCTCTGTGATTTCCAGCTTGAATTTGTCCACTGTACAAGTCAAAACAAGAACTCTAGCAGCCAGCATGATCTAGTAAATGAAACTCATGCCGAGTTCTTTCTAATTCATACATCACTCGTCAAGAGGAATTGAGCTTTCAGGATGGGGTATAAGTCAGGACACCGTATGGCTTTTGTGGCTTACACTTCCACATCTATATTGGGTCTACAGGGCCCAAACTAGCTAAACCTTGTTTCTGTCCGCAGTTATGACTCAGAAATTGCTTTGAGGGACAGATATATTCAGCATCATGGTACCGTTTTTAGAATGACTTTTCTGACCATAACCACATATTAATGTCATCCTAAAAAGGTAACAAATGTTGCTCTGTGTGGTACTTGCTTTGATCTTTTCCACCTTTCTGTTATTTTGAGACACAAGGATCAAGTGGCATACTAACATGCCCTGATTATGTCACAACAGAGTGACCTTGTATGACTCTCTCAGGGAATTTGCCACTCAGTTTATTGTGGCTTTCCCTTTAAAAATGTGGAGAAGTTGGCTGTAGTGAAAATGAAAGACTCTCTCAGTACTGGTTAGCTGGAGAGTGAGTGGAAACAGTAACCATCCAAACTTCTCCATACAGGGATTGCAAACATACCCTACCTCTGACCTGCAACACTCCTTGCTATTCTAGCCCTGGATCGCTCAGCTGATGTCCCACAACTCTGACTTGCATCATCCCTTGCTATTCCTATCCACTGCCCCTCCCTCACAGAGACTGGCAATCTTGCCCTATTGTTCGTTAGATTTTTGAAGCGAACAATTATCCTCTGGGGCCAAGGCTAAAATTGCCACTTAGCTAGGGATTTTTAACCTCCTGAGTAGTCCTCCTAAATGTCAACAATGTGGTGCCTGGGTTGTAAAAGTGGTGATGGTGGATGGCGTTTGCTTTTTAAGGTTGAGAGTCCAGGAAATCGTGTCTGCATCCCCAACCGTGATGCAATCCTGCTTCATCTGCTCTGAGCAACTCAATATCTGTCTACATGAGGCAAATGGAGGCAAAGGTGCAAAATTCAAGTGCTGAGAAATTTGGGCAACATCAGGTAATGGTGCTGAGAGCACCTGCTGCCCTGCCTGACTACTGAATGCAAGAAGATTGGACACCACATATAGAAAGCCGGGGAAATGCAGGAAGAGTCATAGATGTTACAAGATGGAAACCTCTACTGGGCCCTATTTGCTCTATCAAGTCCTTGCCAGTCCAGTCTTTCACCAGCCAATGCAAGATTGTTCTCTTATCCATTTATCCAACCTAGCTTTACAAGTCCCAAGTGATGCATCCACAAGCTTTTCCCTTGGGAAACTGTCTGAGGGAGGGGTCAGGCGCTACTGAGCCAGGAAGCAAGCAGGGGAATGATGACTCTGGGACTCCAAAACCAAAGTCACGTGCAGAGGAAAGAGCCATGGATGCTCTGCAGCATGAGGAATAGGTCTGGGATAATATCAGAAATCCATGCAGGAGCTGTAGAGGGGAGAGAGAGAGAGAGGAAGGCAGCTGGGAGGTCAGCATGGAAAGACACTAGAGAAGAACCAATGCAGCAGGAAGGGGGAGAATCGGCCCCCATGTGAAGCCCATCAACACTAGGAACTGGCACAGGAGATCCCAGGTCAGAAAGATGGGGAAATGCTTCTAACTTGCACCTTCACAGTGCGATTCCCTTCTGGGCTTTCCTTGCTGCCTTAGGCTCCTTCAGTTCCCCAGTAAACTCTGATTTACTTTAACCTTGAATAAATGCAAAGAACTGGAAGAGAACAGGTTTGTGGTTTTAATTGGGTAGCAATCAGGTTTTGCCCTCTGTGTTGAGATACCCCTTTTGCTCTGGCTTCTAGGAAAGCCCATGTAAAAACTAATCTATGTCCCTTAGGAATAAGCCAGAACACCCTGCTAGTTTGCAAAGAAGGGGTGGACAAGTGTGTACCGCAAAGCCAACACCCACCCCCCATTGGCCTTGTGTTTGTGCTTTGTGCCTCCCTTTGCAAATTATCCCCTGGGAATGAACAGTCCCATGCCAGATGAGTATTTGTCCCCCTCCTGGTTGCATCTCAAGCTAAGCTAGGCACAATATTGCTGTTTCAGCATCTTCCAACTATGATCACAGCTCTGTTATTTCAGTTTTAGTGTTATTGTTTTTAAACAAAATGCTTGTGGCCAACACGTATGGAGTAGTTTGATTAGCCCAGTTGTAGGTACAATAAGCATGGTTTTTAGCTGTGCTTGGTGCATGGGTCATGGACCCAAATTGCACTGGGCCCAGCTGAATGGTGCCATCCTTGGACTAGGCTAAGAATGACCAAGTTTCATTTTGTTTGTGACCCATGTCACGTGCAAATCCGGGTCTTCAGAAAAGTGAAAGGCTGGTACCTTAACCTAGTTCCCCATCCGACCTACAGGTGATCCGGTGCAGTTTGCTTAGGTTCTCTCTGCTCAGATACATTTGTACCATCCTAAAATATTCCCCGGCAAACTCAGTCTCTCCTTTAAATGGCTGCCTGCCAGAGGTGTGTACAATATACCCATCTGTTAGCTGGTAGGTATGATATAGACAAAAATAAGCAGCCTAAGGGCACCACCTAGTGAACAACTCTACAAACATGACCCTAAATCCCTAAGCTGGTAGAAATAAAACAGAAGACTGTGTAACTAAGGGCTGGGTATTCAGCAATGCAGGTGGTGGAATAGTCACCTCCTGCCCTTATCTATCCTTATTATTTATTTGTATTGCAGTGTTGTTTAGAGGCCCCACCAGAAATCAAAGGTGCCTAGTGCAAGGCACTGTACAAACAGATGCTAAGAGACAGTCCCTGTTCCCATGAGTTTACAATCTAAATATATAAAAGACAGACAAAAGGTGGGAGAAAGAAAGTAGTAGTTTATGGGTCAGATCCTCCCCTGGTGCAAACTGTCATAGTTCTATTGACTACAATGGAATTATGATCATTTACACCTTTGGAGGATCTGTCCCTATCCATATGGACAATAGACCAGATAAATACTATCAGTCTGGGTTCTTATACTGGGCCTATTGGCATTGTGTCTGCATGCTCCTGCATCACTAAGGTCAAGAGGGCATCAGTCAAAGGAGCAGAGAGGTTAATATTTTGATTTTCACTGCATCTTTTATTTTTATTCAAGACATTGTGTTGCAATGCAAGGACCATGAGCTTCATTTATAACAATAATCAGACTTCTATAGCACTTCATGTCCAGAGACCTGAAAGCACTTCACAAAGCTGGACAAGCAGCATTATTGCTCCCTACCTCCCCTTTTACAGACTGAGAAGCTGACGCAGGAATTATTCGGGCCAACGTGAGACAATGTTTCAGGGCAGAGCTGGGGACTAGAACTCAGTCACCTGACTCCCAGCCTCAGTCCACAGCTGCCCGGTTCTCACGAGACAGGTTTATATTTCTTTCAAAACACTCACAGACTCTTTAGCACTACATATTAGTCCCTATACCAGCCATTAAGGATCTCTAGCTTTTATTCCATAGGGAGCCTAAGTTATGCATGTAATCATACCAGAAGCTCTGGGCACCCATGGGATGGTTATCTCAAGACTAATGTGATGGGTTCATTATCCATAGTGAGCTTGTATTTCTACACATAGATCCAAGATGAGTGACCACAGCACGTCACCAGGGGGTGATCAAAACCCCTCTGATTCTTGAGCATTATTATGGTGGTTTTATATTGCAGAAAAAGGGTCATATCTCTGCAAAAGGGCAGCCCTCCCAATGTTAACCCTAGCCCCAGCTGTTGAAACAGCTGACCCAAGCCAGGCTTTCATGTCCTCTGCTACAGGCCTGGCTGCAGTGTTGACAATTGTTCAATGGCTTCTAATTTTTAAAAATAATTTAGTAAAACAAAAAAATGCAGATCCCTTTTATTAGTGCCACCCAGCCTATTTTAAAGTGACCCCATGTGTAGGGTGACCATATATCCTGTATTGGCCAGGACCGTCTCTTTTTTTTTAAAACCATTCTGACTTTTTGGCAAAAGTGGGCATTTCTCCCATTTGCTCTTGCCAACTTGATGAGTTGGCAAGTGCAAACAGGGCAAATGCCCACTTTTGTCAAAGTGGAGTGTGGCACAGAGGAATGTGCGGGGGGGATGGGGACATGCACCACCACTAGCCCATGCTGGGGGTAGAGGGGGCAGGCAGGGTTCAAGCGAGCAGCAGCAGCCTCGAGCGGCAGGCAGGGCTCAAATGAGTGGCAGGCAGACAGACAGAGCTCAAATGAGCAGCAACCCCAGCCTTGAATGGGGACAGGGGCTCAGGCGAGCAGCTAGGGCCAGCCCCATGGGGAGGTGGAGGGGGGGGTGCTTGGGCCAGCCCCGTGTGGTGTCCTGTTTTTCCTTTGGGAAATATGGTCACCCTACCCACATGGGACATTCACTCGGCCCATAACAAGATCATCACTGGACATGTAACTTTCAGCGCACCTGCACATGTGAACTGATGAGACACAGAGAAGCAAGAAGTCCCTTAAATGGAGCCATCCCCTTTTGATCTGGCAAACTTGAAGAGCTCCATGGCCGCCCTGGCATCTTCCACAGAGGAGTGGCCCTCTCTGTCAGTCTGTAAAACAAAAGAAGGGCCCCAAGAGTGAGGTAGTGCAAGCAAAACCAGCCTGGAAAGATCAAGGTCTCCAGATGGATATTCCAGGCTTTACTGAGACAAGCCTGCTGACAATAAGGCACCCCTCAGCTGTGTATGATGTCTCTGGCTGAGGGATCACTGTGGCATCCAGGCACATACACAACCCAAGCAGTATTATACTGGATTGGGAGTGGTCCTAGCCTCTCTTCCCTTTGCACCAGGTACTTGCCCCCTGAATGGGAATTACACACATGTATCAAAGGGAGAGTAGAACTCATGGTTCCAGCCGTTCCCCAAAGAGTGGAATAATCCTGATACTCAGGTCTGGGAGGGTGCTTGTTTTGATCATGAGGTGGGATAAAGGAGAGGAGCCTTAGATGCTGCAACATTCCCTGAAGGAACCCCGCACCCCACTGAAACAGCAACAGACCAGAGTGATTTTACTAAAGGAAAATACAGGGAGGGTGGAGGGAATAGCCAGACAGTCTCTCAATAGGAGTTGGTGTGCCCTTTAGTATGCAGTGTGTGGCCTTCTCGCCCGCTGGTCCCAGGCCCTCCCATCTGCTCGCCTTGGAGCCATCAGCTCCACACTTCTATTTTCCATGCTGGTTTCCAGGGAGGTTAATGCTGACTGCACTGTATCATTTCTATAATGATACAATTCCAGGCAGAACCGTTTCCAGGCAGAGATGCCTGAAGAGAAGGTGCCAGGCTGGGATTGCAAAATGGGACTGGCTCTCAGCAAGCTCACACCAGAGCTCAGCGCTCCAGAGTCTCCGTCACAATCTGTAGCAAGCATAGAAATGAGCTCTGTGATTAGCGTGTCAACCCCATATCAACTCCTCTGCATTCCCAAGAATGCATCACTCCTTCGACAGCCAGGCCGAGTGACACTGTGATTATTTTATTACTGTGTTTATAAAGGTGCCAGTGGGTGCAGAGCTGGCTCTTGTTTCTGCCAAGAGCAGAAATCCTCATGAGGCAGGGTAGGATTCCCTCCAGCTGTCCCCACACTAGCTTGATGCCACCCACGGCACAGTAGACACTTGCCCAAAGGTTGTGACTCCTAGGCCTAATTTCAGGGCCCAGCCTGATAGTTCTCCCAGATGTTCACGAATTCCATAGAGCTCATCCCCAATATTTAATGGTCTTCAGAGCGGTGGCGCCAAAACATGAACGAGGGGTTGTTTCCACAAGGTTTCTCCACCCTCAGTGAGATGTGGGGCAAAACATTCTTCTCCTTCCCAGCACCAACAGTCCCTGCACTACGCTCTCCAGCCCTGCACCTCTTCCCCTCCCTGCTATATCTAGGTGGCTTCCATACCCAACATCCATTTTCACAGTGACAGCAGGGGCAGGTGCGTTGTCCTGCAGTCTCTGGCAGTGGGCGGCTGGTGGGGAGTCAGGGGACTGAGTCTCCCCCACTCTGTACAGCAGCAGCTTGGCCCCTCTCCTCTCCTGCTCCTGAGTTGCATCCATGGTGCAGGGACTACATGGGTCCCTCAGGACACAGGAACGGAGTTCCCCTTGCAGCAAGCACTCAGGGGGCTGAACATTGTAATGAGCAGAGCTGGCCAAGGCATTCTGGGGCTGGTCAGAAACAATTTGTGGTTGGCTACCTCCAAACAGAACCAGTTTCTGCCTGTGACAGTCACTGGCCAGTGCCCAGAGCCGGGCTGAGGATGGGGACGTGTTTTGCAGGCAAAGGATTGTTAGATCCTTCTTCTCCGGTTTAATGCTGCAGCGTAGAACCTGCCTGTCTATTCCTTTCATTTGTAGTCATTGGTTTGCATCAGTTTAACATCAGTTGCATTTTCAAACCTCTGCACAAGGAAAAGGATTAGAAATTGTCTGTTTTAAGTTAAAACTGAGATTCTCCCCAACAGGGCCCAAAGGCAGCTCTGTTAGCGGGTTCCCGGCTTTAGCTCATCAGTGCTATTACTTCTCATGAAGAGAGTTCCAGATGATCACTTCCACGGCCTGGGGACAGGAATGCCAAGCAATGATTTGCTTATACAAAAGGTGGCCATGACCTGCAGTGCAACCCCCAGACTGTTGCTGGGTGTTCTCATATTTGGTCCAATTCCCACTTACCCCAGCTTGATTCCAAAACCATCAAGGGCTGGGTCTTGGACATGCCCTGAGCTCCTACAGACCTGTGAACTCTCTTTTTCTCTGAGCATTCTTCTGCCATCATGGTGGCATCTGGGCCTGGGTCTCATCCATCGGGCTGCACGTGTTCCGATCAAGAGGAGAGTGCGCTTTTGGCTCAGAGAGGTGCGTTTCTCCCACAGTGCCACACAAGCTTCAGTGTTGTAGCAAGACAGCTCCCAACCAGCTTTCGCTTGTTTTCTACACGGCCTGGAGAATTCTTCCCGGGCTACTAAAGTTCAGCTGTGGGTGCACAGAGGTTGATAGGAGGACCTGGAGTGACCATGCAGGATGCCTCCATTATCCCGCACCTGTGAAGTCCCAAGTCCTCCCAGCTCCCATCGACTTCAGTTCCTGACGTCCACGGGAGCTGAGGGCACTCACTGCATCCCAGGATTGGGCACTTTCTGAGAGGATCTTGCCATTTTCTCTCATCTGCCAACATTCACGTTGTTTAATGGCTTGTTTTCATTAGGGAAAGGCTGTTGCTAGGCCACACCAATCCCTCTCATTGGTGAAAAAGGTTCCTTGCAAACAATCAGTGGGTCTTTGCTGGAGTTCACACACACCAGCAGCTGAAGCGCTAAGTGACTGGCAGATGTGCCTATTCATTTTTAGCTTACACCTATTGGTCTTGCTGGCCAAGCAAGTTAAGGCTCCTGTGATTTTAATTTTTAACTGACTGTAGGTTTTCTGCCTTCAAATTTGCAATTCCAACAGAAACAAGAAGGCGGCTGTTCATGTGGCAAAGGCACAGGGCCAAGACGGAGGATGCCTGGGTCCTACCTCTGACTCTGCCACAGACTCCCTGTGTGGTCTTGGCCAAGCCACTTAATCTGTGCTTCTGTTCCCCATCTAGAAAGTGGGATTACAAACCTTTCTTCCTCTGTCTTGTCTATTTAGACAGTAAACTCTTCAGGGAAGGAACTGTTCTTCACTATGTGACAAGGAGTGAATGTATTTAGCACAATGGAATCTCTAGGGCAGGGGTGGGCAAACTACGGTCAACGGGCTGGATCCAGCCCACCGGCCATTTTAAGCTGGCCCTCAGACTCCCACTGGGGAGCAGGGTCTGGGGCTTGTCCCGCTCTGGCCGGGGAAAAGGTTCGGGGGTCGCTCCACACGGTTCCCAAAAGCAGTGGCATGGCCCCGTTCTGGCTCCTACGTGTAGGGCTCTGCTCTGCAAGCTGCCCCCGCCCCAAGCGCTGCCCCTGCAGCTCCCATTGTCCAGGAACTGTGGCCAATGGGAGCTGTAGGGGCGGTGCCTGCGGACGGGGCAGCACACAGAGCCACCTGGCTGCGGCTCCACGTAGAAGCTGGAGTGGGGACATGGCCGCTGCTTCCAGGAGTCGCTTGAGGTAAGCGCCACCCGGAACCTGCACCCTTGAGCCTCTTCCCACAACCCAGTGCCCTGCCCCAGCCCTGATCCCCCTCCCAGCCTCCAAACCCCTTGATCCCAGCCCAGAGCACCCTCCTGCACCCCAAACCCCTCATTCCAAGCCCCACACTACTCCCCCCACCCCACCCCGGAGCCCCTTCCCGCACCCTGAACTCCTCATTTCTGGCCCCACCCTGGAGCTTGCACACCCAACCAGAGCCCTCACCCCAACCCCAATTTTGTGAGCATTCATGGCCCTACATACAATTTCTATTCCCAGATGTGGCCCAAAAAGTTTGCCCACCCCTGCTCTAGGGGCTATTGTAATAGAAATAGACAGCTCCCATTTCTAGTCTCAGGAATCTAGGGTTGCTGCACTGCGAGGTTTTCTTTGTCCAGCCTTTTAAAGCTAGAACTGTGATAAAAGAAAATCATATTGAGCATTGTAAAATACTCCAGATCCTCTCCTCACCATCCCCTACTGGAGGCCCCATACAAATAAAACTTTAACAGCTCCACAAGAGCTAGAGTTTACTTGGGTGCATCAGAAAATCCATAGCCCAGCACTTCCATCAGAGGACCAGGAGAGCCAGGGAATCGGAGACAATAGATCACTAGTGACAAATCCCGGGAGATGAGTTTCCCAGCTCAGAGTCAGCACTTGTCTCCCTCTGCTGCTGTTTCAAGCCCCCGCCCCCAAGAAACAAGCAAGCAGAGACCTTGCCCCGTCCCAGGGTACAGTTAGACATACACAGTGAGCGAAGGATGCAAACAGACAGAGGAGGTAAAAGGGAAAGGAAGCACAAGTGGAACAATAAAATCATGCAGTTACTCAGCAAGACTCTGATCCTGCAGTGAGCTCTGCACAGACAGACCCTTGCACCAACATGCAGCCTCACTGACTCTAATAATTGGCAAGACCATAGACACATGAGTGTACAGCTGTAATAATGGGGCACCGGAGAGGAGCGGAGCTCATTGCAGGACTGGGGATGGAGGCACATGCATATCTTGATGGTCCATTAACTTCCCCCATATCCAAGCACCTGTGGGAGAGGAAAAGCTGCCAGGAATGTACATAAGGTCAGGGGGACGATCCATTATAGGCTTCAAATTGCAAGGTGCCCCTCTACGAAAAATGTCTTTTAAACAGAATTAAAGGGAAAAAAGCTTAATGAGAAAGATGTGAAAGCAGAGCTCAGCTGGAATCATCACATGTTGCTCCAGGAATGGCTGTTGCTAGACAGAAGTAAACGTCTGTGTGTCACCTCACCTTCTCTCATTGGTTAAAATTCACTCCAGTGACAAGCTCGTCAGTTACCTGCTATTGCAGCTGATTGAAAAGCTAATTTGACCAAAAAAAAAAAATTTATAAGAGCCTTGAGTTCTCATTGCTAGGATTCCTGGACTTCTATTAGTCATTATTTGGGAGTATTCGGATGAAAGCCACTTATTTGCAAATCTTAAAAGTGACATGAAATTTAGCATAACGGATATTTGTCCACACATTCACTACCTGTCATTCTCTTCCTTAAAAGTGTTCAGTCATTCAGTCAGGGAGCAGAAACACCACCATGTGACTCAGGCAATAGAACAATGCAGCTAATAGCTATTTGACGCAAACAGCGATTCATTGAAATGTAGGTGAATATTCACGAACATTCTGAGAAACTCCACACTAGCTCTTGAATGATTTGCTAAGCAGCAAAAGGGACTACATTTGTAAAGCTGTTCATAGCAAATACTCCAGCCTGCCATTCTCCTCCACCAGCCAGACTGGGTCATCAGAAACCACACCCCTTTCACCAGCTACACCCCTTTCGACCCACTAGCCCTGGCGTGATTTTCCTCCTTACCTGGATGCTTTTCTTGAGCAGCTTTTCACAAAGGACCTTGAGGGAGATGCGCCTGGAGTTTCCCAGCCCGCTTTCCTTTCTCAGCAGCCAGTCATTGCACGTGTCATAGACTCGGTAGTGCCACATGTTTTCTTTCAGTGCTTCAAAGTCATGGCGTAAATCGTGGCCAATCACCAGCTTGTGTCTCAGGATCTGTAAAATCTGGAAAAGGCAGCAGTGAAGCAATGCTCACACCACAAAAAAGCCCCAATGGCCAAAGAAGCATCTGACGGTTGGGCCTTACCTGTGTCGGTATAGTCAAACTTTCCCAAAGGCTGGGGGACTGTTCGGAACCGGGGCTTTGGGCTTGTTAGAGACGAGAATAGGTGCAGCATGCACCCATCTCTGAAAGACTTTTGCTTGCCGAAGGATTCTGACATTTTCTGTTTGCCTCACACAGAAACACATGCATTTAAGTGATATTTTCAGAAGCACTCACCACCCACAATTGGGCCCAGATTACCAAAAAGGGTTCAGCACTCAACAGCACTGAATGAGTGAAAACTTCGGCCCAATTGTGGGTGCTGTGCCCTTTTGAAAACCTGCCCCTTCTCGTATATCTGATACTCAAGACAAATCACAATAGTAAATCTGAACATGACCTACGCTGAGGCATTTTAATGTGCACTTTAGAAATGTTTTTTCAATTCCATTTCTTTAGCGTGTGGTATTTTATCGTTATTTCTGCATTATTTATTTTGCTTAATGTTTCCCCTTTCTTGTTGGTATCTTATTTAAATGCAGCATCAGTCAGAGGGCCTGTAAGTGCTCATATCCATAACACTTAGTTTGTAGCTTCCTTTCAACTTTGGCCACCACACTACATGGTGAAAACAATTTCCATGACCAGCGTGGGTCTAGAGTAGTGGTTTTCAACGTGGGGTCCACAGACTATGTCTAAGATTTCCAAAGGGGTTTGCAACTCCATTCAAATTTTTTTTTAGAGATCCACAGTGAAAAAAGGTTGAAAATCATTGGTCTAGAGTCTTACTTCAAGGTCAACCAGCATTAGGAACTTTTTGTTATATGTTTGTACAGAGCCTCGCACACTGGGGTCTTCATCTATGACTAGGGCTCCTAGGTGCTACTAGAATACCAATTTATAATCATCATCAACACATAGGATAAGGATCACCAATTGGATCACAGGTTTGTTTTGTGAGGGAGGAGCTCTAATTTTGATAAAAATACTTTGTATGCATTAAACATTGAAAACCAAAATCTTTCCAAGCAAAATATCAATGCCTTAGTGACAGAAAGTCATTACCGTCTGATGGCAGTTTGGTAACCCACATGCAATGAGTCTGGTGGTGTATTACTTGCAGTGTCTGTTCCAGGCTGAGCTAAGCTGGAATGTAGGGAGAGGATTGGCAATTGAGGAAGGCTGCTTGCCTAGCCTGGGGTTCTACAGAGCGTCATCAGTCCCTCATCCGCAAAGACAGCACATCCACCTACCTTTGTTTACTGTGAGCACTTTCTTTCACGTGCTCCCTGTTCTTTTGCTCCATTTATCTATTTTTTAATCTCTTTTGGATCAGGATCCCATTTTAACTGAACTAATGGAAACACAAGCCACCTTGCTGGCAGCTTCAGCAGTGACCCTAAGCAGCTAAATAACCCACAAGTCACTACAACCAGGATTATTCTCATTAGCTTTTCTACAGCAGCGACAAGAGTGTGTGTGGCAGCCAGCATCAAATCCTGTTGATGTAGTTACTGTACAAACTAGATAGACATGTCCCCAAACTGGTCGGTCAAACTCACCACCCCACCAGCTGGGCCCGACCTTTTATAGATTTCAGCTAGAAAACTATATCTGGGGTAGGGGGGTGGGGTGTTCAGTGACACATTGACACATGCGCTGGACGATGAATCTAGAGCCGTGCCATGGTGCCAGTTCCAGGACAGAACTCAGAGAGGAATGCCACTCTCTGCCCAACAAAAGGCCAAGTGTTTCATTTGGACAAGGCTGGATTGTGATTCTTCTTACCTGTTCCCGGGCAACCCTGAATGGTGTGGCCCCTCCCATGTCCACTGGGCGAACTCCACTCACAGGGGTCCTGAAAGCTGTTACAACACCTTCTGGTCGGATGAACCGGTCATAGACCACGTTGCCATAGTAATCTACGATGCTGCAACGAGCCAATCCATTTTCAGCTCCGAATGCTCCCATGCCCACCATCTCACAGTCCAGGGCCAAGATGTCAGAAGGCTCCACCATCTTCAGCCTGGTTTAAAGATTACACAAAACAGCATGTACAATAAATCTAAGCAGGCTGGGTGTGCGTGAGACAGCAAGCGTGAATGTGCTTCAATCCCTTAGAAAACACACAAGGCATTGAAGGAGCATTTTGTAAAAACACAGTGATTGTTCCACATCCCTCTAGAATCACGTGCAGCAAAAATCATCATTTCACTCTGCCAGAAAGACCTCCCTTTCTCCCCCACATCAGAAACACCAGCACTTTTCAGACAAGACGCTCCCTACTATATAACCCTTTTTCAGCAGCAAGGTAACTGTCTGAGGGAGACTCTTTTTCTATGGGGTCACCCCAATGAACACTATCCCCACCACCCACACAGTTGAAGCACATTCTCTGACCCCCATGCAGGAGATCCTCTACCAATCATTTATACCAGGGGTCCCCAAACCCTGAGGGATGCCCCCTAAGGGGTGCAGAGGAATGTTTGGGGCGGGGGACACATGCCAGGACCCAGGCCAGCACCCACAAGGAGCAGGGAGGGAGCACCACCCAGCCCCCCTCTGCCCAAAGCCCATCCCACCTCCAACCCCGGCTCTGCTCCCAGCCCAGCTCTGCCTTCATTCCCTCTCCGTGCCCAGACCAGCTCTGCCTCTAGTCCCAGCTCCTCCCCCATCCCCAGTTCAGCCCCCTCTCTCACCACCAGAGGTTGGTCCAATAACAGACATTGCCTCACCCACCTTGTCTCTAACATCCTGGGACCGACACAGCTACGCCGCCCTGGCCAGCGCACTAGTCCCAGTTTGCAACCCTGCATCGGCCCATCCCAGCCTGTGGAGGATGCCTGACCTTTGCAGGAGAGCAGAGACTCCTTTGCTGGAGGGCCCTTGGCAGGGGAGGATGGAGGTCGAGTGAGGAAAAGAATAGCATGCCAAAGGCAGCCCGCTGCCATCAGGAACGAGGACCTTTGGCACGGTGGGAATGCTGCGGGGTTTCAGCGAGAGGCTGCATAGTGCCATTGTCTAACTGGCAGGCCTCACTCCCCGCAACGGGTTGCTCACACTGCCCACTCCCCCACTATAACACACTGTGACGCATCCCTCCACCGGTTTCTCTTATGGACAGACCTTTAACTGCCTCCTTCCCTCCTAAATTAGTTGTATTATAGTAGCACTGTGGAGCCCTAGTCAGGAGGGCCCCATTAAGCTAGGCTCTGTACACAGAATAAAAAGACAGTCCCTAATGCTGGCTGACCTTGAAATCCTGTCCACATGAAAAATGGCCCAGCTGTAGTGGGGACGAGCAAAGCATCCCATGGCCTCTCAAAGGAGCTGGGGGTCTGGGGCACAGCTTAGTTCTAACCAATGCATGTTTAGCATTTTTAGGGTAAGCAAAGTTTCTCCTTAAAGAGTTAAATATATGCAATCCGGATAGAAACAAATGCAAAAAGGCCCCACCTGTGAGAGTCAGTGCAGACAGTCTCCCAGGAAACAAAGGTTTCAATCAGCTAAAGTAGACACTTGTTTCTAGTTGAGTCCTTTCCCCTCCACTACTCTGCTGCACTGCAGACACTGGTTGCTTGGGCATTTTTACAAGAGCGAAGATCGTACAGGTTAGAAATGGGAACAGCTTGTTAGCTGATCTTATCTAGACCCAAGCAGGGGCCAGGGCAGAATTATTTGCCACAGGTGGTTCCCCAGGGTGGTGGTCAGTTCAGACGACAACCTTGAGAGCTGAGCATTCAAGAGACCAGCAGATTGTTTATTGAACCTTGTACAAACAGAGGGAGACACACTGCCTGCCTTAAGGAGTTTATAACCTAGCATAGGGCCAGCCTTATCTATGCTGCTTTAAACATTGTTGCCAGCTCTCTCAATTATTGGTACTTAAAGCTCCAGCTCCTGGAAGCAAGTGAGTATATGAAAATCTCAGCTTTCACTAGAAAAAGTTACTAGCCTTCATGGTTGTGGAGAAGGGTCTCATTTTTGAGCCTAAGCACTCCCTGAAGGCTCAACAATCACAAGGCAAACAAAAATAACCCAAATTAAAAAAAAATGTAACCATTTTTAAGCCAATTCCACGATCTGTGGAGCCTGACCCCCGGTTTTTGATTTGGGGGGGTTGGCAGTACTACTGATGAGTTAATATACTCTAGCTCGGGCCAACACAGAGGCTAGTTATCTCAAGGTGAAGCGGGTCATGCTGGCACCTTTTATCTGTGTGCTGTGCCTCTTTATCGAAAGAGGGAAGCACAGCTCAAGCCTCGCTGTAAAGCTCCATGGGGTGCTGGAGATGACTCTTAAATCTCCCCCAATTGAAATTCTGCTATCTGTTGCCAGGTGAATTAGAGACCCTGTAGTTTCCCAGAGAATCTCTCTCTTCCAGCTCTGGTCCAATTATGCCCAGGTGAAGCCAAGAGCAAGTTGCTAGGGAGACCATGTGCTCTCCAAGTTGTTACCTGGCTACCTGCCTGCACTCTCTCCTGCAGCAGCTTCTCTCTGCCTGCAATCTCTCTCTCTTTCTCACGCACACAGCGACCCTGTGATCTGCATAAACAAACACTTTGGGTGACATCCTGGCCCTAGTGAAGTTCATAGCAAGACTCCCATTTCACGGCTAGTCACTTCTTCAGAAGATTGGACTCTTTTCTGTTTTACTCACAAGGTAATGCAATTTCCAATCAGCCTACTCTGCCCTCCACATCAGTTGTACCCCCCACCCCAACCTCATTCATTGTGTGTTTGCACTTTCCCTTCTTGCAGCAAACAAGTTCCAATTAACATTGGGGAGGTGACATCAGAACAGGTTTCAAGATAAATCCTCTCCACTGTCCCTTTTTGAAAAGAATGCAAATATAAGTGATGAACAAATCACTGAGTTTCAAACTAGCTGCATCTCTCCTGCATGCACCTGGGTGATAACATGGCACCTTTTAGTGCATCACCAGGACAGCCTGTTGGTTGAGGCTCTTAACACCCTTGGAGTCCTGTGGTTAATGGTCATTGTTGCATCTGATGAAGTGAGCTGTAGCTCACGAAAGCTTATGCTCAAATAAATTTGTTCGTCTCTAAGGTGCCACAAGTCCTCCTTTTCTTTTTGCGAATACAGACTAACATGGCTGCTACTCTGAAACCATTGATTTAACTGACACACTAACCTTCCATGTCAAATCAAAGCCAGACACCTACTCAGTATATTAACTTTGGCAACAGTGGTTATCTTAGTATGCCAAAAACATTGAAACTGAAGTTTGAGTTAACAGATTTTAAAGGAAAACTGCATGGAGCATTAACTATTCTCCATCCTCATGTTGCAATGTAAAACATGGTTAAATCACTAGGATGTCTTTAAGACATCCTAGCTGTTTTCTAAAAATCAAAATAATGGAGGAAGCAGCACCAGCTCAAGGCTGGTGACCTGAACTGAGAAAGGAACACAAGAACCGCAGCCAGAGCTAAAAAGGACTGCAGATCTTCACAGCTCTTTTTAGACAAATTCTGTAACATTTTCAAGGGTTTTCTGACTCTTCAGGCTTCCTCTGAATCTTCTGTAGCCAGAGAAGTAAAGGTGGAACTCAGTGCAGGGTGCATGGTACTGCAGCTCAGATCTTTCTGTCTTGAGAGATCTGTGTTGTACGGATTTTTAAGGCATCTAAAACCATGTACCAGGCAAACTACTCTAAAAAAAGTCTGAACGTAGTCCTCTTTTTCCTGATGCTGAATTGTCTGCAAACAGTTTGGTAAAATTATTCATTCTAATCTGTCATGTTACAGAAGATTTCAGTTTGTGAACAACCTGCTGTAGGCTACTTTCAACTATCTCTGATTATTCATAATTAGTGATGGGTAACTGGTCACCTCAATCATAGGGCTGTGTTTGCACATTCTGATTGGACCAAACACTTCTGGTTTGAACAGTGAATTCTTGTATTGACACACAAATCCCCTTGTTGATGTGCAAACACAGGTATTTGCACAAAAAGGAGCCATTTCCCTCCTGACTATGTGAACAAAAATCTATTTGCACAAGTATTTGTGGCAAAGTGAACAAAACCCCTATACCCTGTCATTCCACGCCACTGTTCAGATAGTCACAAATCCTGTTTTGCAACATTACTCCCCTCTTCTCATTACTGTGTTTTTCATAATAGAATTATTTTGATAGCATCCCCCAGGACTCATAAAGGTTCCCAATTCATATAAATGGAGATCTTGAAATATTTGCAGGAATTTATAGCTGCAGTACTGAGCCTGCCTGGTTCACCTTCCATATTCTGATTTAAGCTCATTTTTCTGCACTCATCTAATTCTGTCATCAAAATAACTGCAGTTTTCCTTTAAGCAAAGCATTTTTCTGGTAGATGGGAAGGGCAAGCAAAGATGCAGCTTCAGAACACCAACCATAGTGTATTTTAAATAAAATTATCCTACCAAATATGTATGACTCACATAATGATTAGCTTTGGGGAAATAAAGCTGAGCAAGCCTCCTACCCTTTGCAAAACTCACTTCATTCTTATGACATTTGATCAAGGCAGTTTGTTTTGTTTTATGAGCATCAGTGGCTGTGATTCTGGCAAGACGCTCCTTCTCTTTCGAGCGCAGGCATGATTTGTGAGACCCAGCTTCATTCTGCAAGGTGAAGACTAGGGTGTGGGAAGCACTTTCTCCCAGAATAGGTGTGGAGTCTCTTTAAACACCTTTTATTGGTTTGTTCTGTCCTTGAGGTAGAACAGCTGAAAATACTTAGCACTTCTTGGGCCCGTCTCATCTTCAGAACATGCAGTAGCCCTGAAAAAGGAGGCCACCAAACATTGCAAAGGCTGGGATATTTCTACTATATACTCACACTCCTGAGCTTGGGGGAAGGAGTGTCACACCAATCTAGGGAGTGGAAAGCCATAGTAAATAGAGGAAAGAGCGACTGTAAAACCAGGTACTGGCAGGTGTAGGATTTGAACTTACATTGATTCATTTATTCTGACCTGACTCGATTTCAAGGCACCTGTGTTCCTTTAATGCACAGAAGCACCAGGCTTTAGATGTTGCCATCTTTAACTAACAGGAGTCACCACTGCTGCTTGTCAGTAATTGAGAAGTACTAGATATAGGGCAACCTTCCCTAGTGCTGCCCAATCAGAAGATCCTTCAACAGCTGATATTACTGCTCAGTATCTCTCTCTCCCCATTATAATGTCTGAGTCAGAGGAACATACCAGGAACAATTGTGTTGCATCTTTTATGGCTGTGGCCTAGAAACTTATGGGCAATGGGATCCTCTCCCAAGAAAGCTTTAGAAAAATACATTTATTTGGTGCATTCTTACCTTCTAAAGGTGGGAAATCCATTGTAAAGTTGTCTTGAGGATAGGATCAGGTCCTAGGTGTTTAGGACAGGACATACACCAAGGAGCACTCAGAAAGCTGAGGTCAGAGGCAGGGAATTCCCTCCCCAGATGCCCACCTTTGAATAGCATTTTAAATTAAGGTTGTTATTGATTTGATCCCTACATAGAAAGTGACTTGTTTTAAGAGACCTGTTTGCAGTCAGTTTTTACATTCTGTGCACATCAGGCAGTGCCTGGATTGGTGACTGTCAAATGCTCTGAAATCTCACTCCTTACCCCAGCCCGACCCAATCAAGACACACACAAGTCTTCACCAGTGAGTTTCACAGATTGACAAATATATTATATAAATATTTCATTGTAAACCTCTAGCATCAAACTACACACTTTACACTCTTTCTAGAGAGAGATACAGAATTGAGACTCTGGGTTTTGTTTGTTCACCACAATCCTGGTACCTGGGACAGGAAGCTCCTCACTCAAGCAGCTGTGAAGTTGTTCTGAATTTCTGAAGTTCTGAATTTCCTCCAGCTTTATTGTTTCAGTGGGGCCACATTAAACCACCAAGGTGTGAACTGAATGAGGGAAACCTCACGCTGTCTCTCAGCCTGAGACACTGCACATTCAGGAAAACTGTAGTGCAGCACTTTCATTGGGAGCATCCTCAAAGCCAAGACTAGAATCTTTTTTCCTACTGGTCTGCGTAGACTGTGGGGACAAGTATGAAACTGACAGGAAGACCCCACAGCTGGACCATCTGCCTTCTCCTTGGCCTGTTGTACAGGCATGCTTCTCTTCAAACACAGCATTGCTAAGCAGAAAGGAGTGTGATCCAAGGCAAGGTGGCTGGTTCCCACCCTCTATATTCAAACTGCCCCAGAAAGAGAGAAAACCAGTGACAGAAGAATAAAGGAAGCCATCAGCCACAGAGCACTATACCACAGCTGAATGGTTAAAGGACGCAAGACCTATGGTCATCCGGGTACCCCTTCCTCCTCCCACAAAACAATTAAATATTTTGGGGGAGGAAAACAAAAGTCAAGTTCTCTTAGCATTGAACAGCCTCAACACCATGGCTGTCACTGGCCCATACAGGCTGTGGTATGAACTGGCCTTAGGATATTGCATATAGACAGAGCTTTCTGACTGGCAATGGCTGAATAAAACCCAGTTAACTGCACAACTCTGGCTTATTTCTATGGGTGAGTTTCATCTGTAACAGTGATAGGGCACCAGGCAGAGCAGTTCCACAATCAGTGCACTTGGAGATAGTTAAAGTTACTCAGCTTTACACATAACACAACTACCTGAGGCAGGTCAGAACGGAGGTAAATGCACTGTCTGGGATTTCCTGGTGGTTAATTCACAGTCCCCACCACGGAGTTTCTAGTTCTAGCTCTGCCAGAGAAACATTTAGCCTTTTAAACCATACAGCTGATTGCTATCACAGAAATCAGATTTGAAGCATTTCCCACTCCTTTGATCCTTTCACTTAACCCATGAAGAGTCAGTGATGCAGGCTCAAAACTCAGCGGTATGCATACAAAGGTCATATAAAACTTAGAAACATAGGCAGATGAAGGAAGGTTGGGGCAGAGGAGAGTGCATGTCACGTTTCTATATGGCAGCATGGCCGTTAACCTTTGTTAGAACCTGCCGAGTGGATATCCCACTGCATCATTTCAAAGTGCAGTTGCCCATTAACTCAGAACCAAGATTGGTTAGGAGGCAGGGTCAGCCCTGCCCCACATGGTCCCAGCTCTGTGTGATGTACATCCACTGCAAGGAGTGGAACATTTCCCCCTGGAAAGGGGAGTGGGCAGCTTTCCCCATCTCTGGGAGGACACAAGGAGAGATCCCAAATACAGACCCCAGGAGCAACACACAGACTGTGGTGGAGCCCCATGATCGCTCTGAATTTAAAGTCCCAAACGGAGCGGAAGGATGGTCTGAGCACACCAGGCGGGACAAGACGACGTTGCCATCACACATCCATCCTGTTAAAGTGTGATGGGACATAAAGGGCAGCCTAGAGAAATAATCTTTATATCTGCCCAGGTGGTTTACATCTGATAGAATCAGCACAGGAGCATGGGTGGTGAGTACTGAAAGGAGCCAGGCATGTCATACATTTTAATCCAGGAGGCACAAGCTGTGCAAAGAGGGGCCAAGTCTGCTTTCTGTCAAGTCAAACCCACTGCGAAGCTGCCTAAAAAGCAGGACATTGCATTTGATCCAGACTTGGATCTCAAGGCCTCATTATTTGTTGCTTTACAGCCACACAAAGCCCAGTGCAAGTTACAGCGGCCCTGTGCTCTACTCGAGAGTCAGGAGGCCCATGCCACTGCTGTTCCAGGAGCCTGGGGAGCACAAAAATGGTTTAGAGCCACCTTGGTCTCCCTTCAGTATTGCATTTGGGACTGAAATGGAACAACTGAGAATTAGGGCCTAAGGGCCTCATGGAGTCCCAGAGCCTAGGCTCCAGCCTGAGCCCATACATCTACCCTGCTGTTTTCTAGGCCTCCCAGGCCTGAGTAGGTTGACATGGGCTAGCCATGTGGGTTTTATTGCAGTGTAGAAACACCTCGTGTCATCTCTGCTCACAGAACTGGGAACTCCCACAGCCCAGCAATGTCAGCTGCATTCTGACCCTGACATTGAAAAACAAGCATAATCACATTTCCTTTGCCATAGGTCAAAGGGCCTTTTGGCAGGGCTCTTACAAGATAAACAGCTGCCTGTAACCTTCCAGGCAAGCTAATCTGTAGTGGGAATTAGGGAGCAAGGTCCCAAAATGTTTCTTTAGTCAACAGTACTCCATGCCATTGAGGGTCTGCACCTGCTGCCCTCCTACCCCTCCCTCTTTCTGCATCTACTACACAATCAAGACTCCCCACATCATGCTTTGAAGTGTAACTGATGGCCAGCAGGGGACCAATGCAGGCTCCACAGCAGCCAAAGAAGGGCAGAGATGTGTTTCACATTTCATCTTAGTTTCCCAAGTGTTCAAACATGGGAGGGGCATTATAGGGCACTGGCAGGTGAGAAGGGGATGGGGGTTAATTTCCCTCTTTTACTAACACTTCAAGTTAATGAAGCTGAAAGTATTTAAAGTCTTATTTTCTCATCCTACATTTGCTTTTTGTCCAGCTTGGGCCATGCAGTTGGATTGATCAGTGTCATTTTCAGACTCTCATAAACCACCACCAAGCTGCACTGTTGGGGGAGCAAAGATTAAATAGGAGCTGACAACTGTTTTCGGTTTAAAAGCTGAAGGTGTGACAACGTCTCTATTGGGAGGAAAAACTGTCAAGGAGAAGATGGAGATTGAGCATTTCATTTGCAGACTATATTCAGGTCCTTGGGCCAGTACTGGTCCTCCATGTAGTGGTCGGTGCAGCTGTCCATAGGAGTGTGAGGGGGACTGGAGGGGTGGCTGCTGGCAAGCTCCTGCTCCCACTGGACCTCCACCAGTCTGTAAAGCTCCATGGAAGTCCAAGCATCCTCCACTGACGAGTGTCCCTTCTGGCCAACCTGAGGGAAAAGAGAAAAGGCCATGCTAGAGCAGAGGGCTGGTAAAGGCCCCAGAGCCAAGCTCCCAGCAAAACTTGCTGTTGCTCCGGTGGATAAGCGGTGTTTGGATCAGATTCTGTTGGGCTTCGAACACACTAAGGCCTCCATCTTGCAATCAGATCTGCACATCAGTCTGTTTGAAGTACTTTCTGCCCTGCCTCCCCACCACAGTATGGCCCAGAGGTATTGAAATCAATGGGAGCAACCTAAATACCTTTGAGCATTTGGGCCTGAACACCTCAAAAATCTTTAATGGATTTACTCTCCCACCTTGGTGGTGCAGGGCAGTGCTATCATCCCCTTTTTACAGATGGGCAACAGAGGGTCACAGAGACTAAATGACTTGCCCAAGGTCATATAGGAAGTCTGTGATGAAACAGGGAATTGAACCCAGGTCTCTCACATTCCAACTTGTACCCTAACCAATAGGCCATCCTGCCTCTCACATGCAGACTTCTTATGCCCATATGGTTTCCCGTTGGGTCTGCCCACACGGATCCAATTGCAGCCTTAGCCATCTCAGCAGTGAAGGGGTTAAGAACCCCCCAAATCCTGCTTTCCCTTCCCAGAAGGCCCCTTACCTGAATCCTTTTGTGAAGCAGCTGCCTTGCCAGGCTCTTGAGAGAAGCACTGAATTTCACAGGGAGTCCTGCCTTCCGGTTCAGCAAAGGGATTCGACTGGTGTCTCGAGTCCGGCTTCTGGGGTGAAAATATTTCAGGGCTCGGAAGTCATTGTGGATGGCATGTCCCACTACAATCTTGTCTTTCAAGATCTTCAAGATCTGGAAGTGTCAGAGGTGCTTAGTTGGGCATCACAGTGTGAGTAAAAGAGGGATTTAGAAGTCCTTCCTTGCACTGATTTTGGTTTCTCCTGCTCTGTCTAACCCCACAACTAGTCACACCTCTCTGAATTCACAGATCCCAACTGCCCAGTGATAGCTATTCAATCACAATCAACGAAGCAGCAGGGCTACATGTCCCAGAGAAGGCCAGTTCCAAAGCATCCTCTGGTTTCAGGGAGACTGGAAATTTGGGGAAGGGGGAGAAAAGTGTGGGGGGGGGGGATGCACAGAGATACAGAATCTCTCACCTCAAAGCTGACACACAGCAAGCCAGCTTCAGAGCAAAGATCAGAAACCAGGAGTTCCTGGCTCCTAGTCCTACGTTCATGTCTCTAGACCATGCTACGTTTCTAATATCTCCTGGGAAAGCCTGGAAGGAGATGGGGGCAGGTGACAGACTCTGGTTGTTTGCATGCCACCTGGTCTTAGAACAGCGACAGCCTTGGATCTTGACAGAGCAGCCCACTGACAGCTGCCCAAAGATGGGATAAAATCTAGCCCTTGTTCAGACTGAACAGATATGCACACCATGCCTCCTGTTTACCTCTCTCTGTGCAGCACTGAATGGGGTAGCGTTCTGCATGTGTTGCTTGGTGATCCCACTCCAGCGAGTCCTGTAGTCCACGATGGGAAGCTCTGGCCGGATGTATTTGTCGTAGACGACATCTCCGTTGTAGTTCACCACCGTGCATCGCGCCAGCTCACTCAGCTTCCCGCCAGGGCCTGTGCCCACCATCTCACAATCAATGGCCACACATTTCCCAGGTCTCTGCAGCGAGTGGGACAAGGAAGCTCTGCCCGAGTTGGAGCTGCCAGGCAAAGGTAACCTGCTCTCCGAGTCTTGAGAAAGTGAAAGGGAGCATTGTCCACCTATGCCCTCCAAAGGGACTGGAAGAGACTGCATCAGAGCCCGCTTGAGTTTTGTGAACTTTACATGGACTTTCCCCACAGACTGATTTTTCATGAGAGATACATCCTCACTGGCTGGCTGGCCACATCTGCTGGCTTCCCTGTTTAACAGGCCCTCTTTGGACAGCATGAATGCCATTGGCTCAGTCCCATGTCCCAGTTTGGGTCTCAACAATCCCCTCTGCTCCAGCAGAGCCCTGTGCTCCATAAACCGCTGGTGCTTCCGACTCTTCTTTTTATTCTGGCTCTGCAGCAAGCCACGGTCTTCCACATCTGCTCTGCGAGCGAGGTAGGCTTTGGTTCGAGGGCCGCACAGATCCCATCTGGAGTTGGAGTACCCGAGAAACCGGCCATCGGCACCCTTCTGCCCCACCTCACAGATCTTCACTGTGCTCACAACACCTGGTGTTAGACCCTGGCCAGAAGGCATCCTGCCAAAGATACCCACAATACAGGGTTAGTCAGTGCCTGGTAAGTAGAGATGCTCCTTACCTGGATTTGAAAGGGATTATCCCATTCCCACAGCTGAGTTGAGATAGCACATGATGTGCCCACTTGGGGTTTATCACATGCAGTCTTGTTATAGCCACGTCAGTCCCAGGATATTAGAGAGACAAGGTGGGTAAGGTCATATCTTTTACTGGACCAATCTCGGTGGGTGACGAACTAGGCAGAGCTCTGCTTCAGGTCACAGGGTTCACCATAGCTGGTCACTCCGTCAGGCCTCGTTAGGGCAGGGCGGGGCCCATGGTCCAGAGCGCAGGCAGAGCCTGCGGCAGTCATAACGCGGGCCTGGGGGGCGGGGGGGCAGCATCACCCCAGGCATAGTGGAGTGATACGGCCACGAGAGGGTAAGGGGGGAGGTTATGAGCTAGCACGACCACGGCTGGCGCTTATCCCAATCCCACAGCTTGGCTCTGCGGTGCCAGCTCTACCCTGGGCAGGGGCCTGGGACGGAAGGACTCGAACAGGAATAGCAGGAGAGAGATCATGTGCTTACGAGCCCCTGTGCCCCCTACCTGGGTTCCCCTCCTCCAGCCTGGGTCGCTCCCTGTCCCCGGCCGGCCCCCGCGTCTCTTACCCAGCGAGCCGGCTGCCCACACGTGGCTTTCCCGGAAGCGGCTGCGGCAATGGCTCCCACATGCCCGGGCAAGTCCTGCCGCCACGCTCCGCCCCCCCCGCCGCCTATTGGCTCAGCGGGCACGGGGCAGGATGCGATTTGCATGAAGGGGCGGAGCCGGCCCATTTGCTCCTGCCTGAGTTGTTTCCTAGCGCGCTGGGCCGCTTCCCTGAGCGCCCTTCCCCGGGGCGTCCGGGCGTCTGTCTCGGGCACGGGCTCCAGTTGGATCGGAGCGCTGGGGACCAGGTAGGCGCGGCAGCCCCTTGGGGTTGGGGTCCCTGCCCACCTGCGGGCAAGGCCCTGGCCGCGAGAGGGCTGGGTGGCCGGGTTATATGGCCCCCCACAGTCTGCTGCACCTCTGCAGGGAATATTCCCCGGGGCTCTGCTGCAAATTCCCTTGCACACAGCAGCCTGGGCCCGTTGCCCCTTGGGGAGCACTGATGGTAGGGCTCTCATTTATCCTTGCGGCATAGTGAAGCTGTGGGGAGAGCAGAAAGCAGCAGATATCTTATCCCAGCAGAGGCATGATGCTCAGGGTGAATTGTATTACAGTAAAAAGAAAACGAGGACTTGTGGCACCTCAGAGACTAACAAATTTATCTGAGCATAAGCTTTCGTGAGCTACAGCTCACTTCATCAGGTGCATCCGATGAAGTGAGCTGTAGCTCATGAAAGCTTATGCTCAGATAAATTTGTTAGTCTCTAAGGTGCCACAAGTCCTCCTTTTCTTTTTGTGGATACAGACTAACATGGCTGCTACTCTGAAACCTGTATTACAGTACTATTCCCGAGTGTTGCAGTAACACCTACAACCACGGCTGCTATATTCTAGGTAGGGCTGCACCACCTCTGAGGTACAAAAAACTGGGCCCCCCCGGGGTTAATCGTGGGCCCATAAAACTGGACAGCTGGCAGCATATACCGAGCCCCCTCACAGAATTCCCAGGACAGCCACCACGGCAATCCTTGTGCTGCATAAACACAGAATAAAATGAGGGACCCTGGCCCAATGAGCTTGCACTTTTGTCTACATAAGCTTAATGTGGATTTAAACTGATGTCGTTCTACTGGTGTGACACGCACACATGTGAACTCTTAGTCCAATAGTCCAGCACATTTTCCAATCTGGTTTATGTCACTTGGACAGAGGTTTAAGTTGAACTAAAAAAGCCACTCATACTGGAAGAAGAGTATAACATCTGAGGATATAATCACAAGAATAATGGAGGTTATACAGGTATAACTATATCATTTTAACTACACCAGTATAACTGGTCAAACTTCCTTGTGTAGACATTCTGCTCCATTCTCCTCTATTTTGTATTTATACCGTGCCCATCGCCATGGGATTTAGGTTCCTGGTGGCATCTCCTTCAGAAAGAGACCTAGAGATCACCTAAAATGAATGCAGTTTAGTCTCCCCTGTGTGAACTGGGCCAAACCTTGTTCTAGCAGCTGCCCCAAGATAGTCATGTTCCAAGAGTATGTGGGGCCTTAGCGCTGCTCAGGACTGTCAGATTAGTCCAAAGCAGACCTGGGCAAAGTTGAGCCCGACTCGTAGTCTGATGCCCAGGTTGTTTGGAGCGCAGAGCTTTCTGAGCAGGCCAGCATTCTCCTGAAACACGAAATCTGCTTGCTCCAAAGGAACAGGTTCCAGTGTACCGTGTGGACAGTGAACGTTGCTCTCTGATATTTGTCAATAAGGGCTGGTATCTCTTCTAACACGTAGGCCCATGGGAGTCACAGGCAGGTCCAAGCCAGTAGCTTGCATCATTTATTTTGTAATACAATCCAAGACAATGGTCTTTTACTAGTCTGACAAGCTATAACGAGTGTCACCAAGTGTTACAGGGACAGAAACATCTATGGGTCACTGAGACTGTGAGTGCTTTCTTGTCTCCTTGTCACCATGTGGGTGGATTTCACGGATACCCCAGGGTCATTAGAGCAGCAGTGGTTCCATTTCACATCCAGCTTTTCTGATTTCCTTTTATGTACTTATGCAGTGATCTCTCATGCCCAGAAGAGGGCGCTTCATAGAACTCCTCTCCTTCACCTGTTCCTTCCTCTGCTGTCTTGTTTCTGTCCCCAGGAAAGTCGGCTCAGAGTCACAAGCCGGTTCTTGTCTTTGCAAGTCTTTGTCTTGTCTCTACTTTTTACTCCCACTTTATGGTGGCTGAGATGGATTTACCCCAGTGGTAACAAAGAACTGAACTTACACCACAGGGAAGGATTTTAGGCATCAAAGGACTATAATGAAACCGCCCACCAAGCACAGAGAATGGGTCACACTAATCATATTAGCCTTTGGCTGCTAGCCACCAGGGTGGGGGTGCCAGATGCTTATCAATTTGCATTTCAGCAGGCCACCCAGATCTCACTGTTGCATTAGACCCGGTACACTGGTAATTTAGAACTCCTTCAACTAGGCAAAGATGTTTTCTCCTGCACTCACCTAACTGACTGTCTTATGCCACTAAATGCAGATTAATGAGCTCACATAACGGGATTTGACAGGCTGTTGAATTGGGCCCACAATATTGCTGAATTGGTTTGTCAGGGTTGAAATAGTAGGGAAACTGTGGGCTGGGGTTGAGGGGCGGTGGTGGAGGAAAGGGAGCGTGTATGTGTGATGGAGATGGGAGTAGCAGTGGGTGCTGCAGGTCAGGACTGGACTGCATCAGCAGAGCTGTGTTGCATCTTCCCCGTGGCCAGGCAGTGGTTCAGGTAAGAAATAATAAAATGCCCCACAGCCCCAAAGGCCTATAGCCAACACACCTTTGGACATACCCAAAGCTTTGCCATCTGCTTGTTCTTTGCTAACTGATGGCCTGAAAGCAGAGCCAGCTTGGTGAGTTAACAGACTCCCCAGTGCTGAGGGCAGGCTCACTTCATGTGCATCTGAGGCCAGCCCAGGGGTACTTCTGTTCTGAAGATAGCCAGTCTGCCAGCTGGAAAGGAACCCTGGGTGGGAGCTGTCACAACCACAAGCCCTCTTTGTACGCTTTGCAAAACCCCAAAATCTTAGCCATGCCCAAAAGGGCAGGAGTGACCCTTTAACAGGAAGTGTGTGGATTTAGAAAAGGACTCGGTACTTCACTCACACTCCAAAGACCAGTGTCTGGCCAGCTCTCAACATGCTGTCAGGCCACGAGGAGGACTTTCATTAACAGCTCTGCCTGTTTCTGATTAATTGGAAATTTGCTCGCACTGTGTGTTGTTCCCCCTCCTCACTCCCTGTCTTCCATTCACAAGGCAAAGGGCCCTGGCCATGTATGGTGAGTTCGCATTAGTATTGATGCCATTCTTGTGTCGCAGGTGGGAGGGAGACGAAGAGAGACAGCACAGGTGCTTGCAAAGGTCAGATAGGGAATCCTGAATGGGGAATTGCTGGTAACCCTTCAACTGAAGAACCCGGAACAGCTCCTCCACACACTTTCAGCTAACCACCCTGAACCCGCTGAGGCTGTGTCTTCCTCTACTGCAGTATCTGTTTCTTCTAGCCGCACTGCAGTATGTGTCCATCTACAGTATCTGTCAAACAGCAGCATCTCCCACTCGATCGCTGCCTTATGAATCAAGACAAAAGGGAGAGAGCCCAGCATCATGCGACAGCCTGTTGCATTGCTTATGTTGTTCCTGCGCTGTTGGGGCTCTCAGACGGTGCTTCGGAGTGCTCTAAAGGCCACAACTCCTGCCTTAGCTACATCAGACAGTTACTGGATTCCTTTATTTGCCACCCAGGGCTCCCTACCTGCCCGCCCACTCACCCCTTATTAACAGTGGCAGCTTCTGCTCTCAGCCTCTCCCTGCATTACAATCCACGTCAGAGAGAGACTGTAATTTGCACTCTCCTCCGGTGCAAATAAGATTTCTAATAGGGACAGATGCCTGCTGGGGGCTCTCAGAAAGGAACAGCTATTGAAATGGAATTGTTTGCTGTGGGATGCCAGGTCTTGGTGTGAGGCAGACAGGCCCAGGGGCTGGAGGGGGGTGGGCAGGGCTGTGTACACACACTGGTGAATTTGGGGCTATTTTTGGTGAGGGCTGGGGTTGCCAGTTATTTGACTATAGAATCCAGAGGAGCTGGCAGGGCTGGTGGAACAAGGACTCCAAATAGCCACCTCTTCCCACAAGTGTAAAGAACAAGGGTGACGGCCAGGACAGTCCCAGGAAAGCGACCTGAATTCAGTGCAGCTGGCTGGAAATTGCTCCGTTCTTTCCGTGAAACGTTCTGAACGAAACAAGAAAAAAGGGTGTTGTGTGCCGAAATACTTTGTGGAGTTTTTCTGACTAAATGAAAACAAAAATCAACCGGGCCCCCTCCCCATCCACCCACACGCCTGTTTCTTTCCTTTTTTCCCAGCTGGAAAAGGTGTGGGGGAAGGGTACCAAAAATAATTGGGGGTTTTCATTGAAAAACCAAAAAAATTTGACCACAAAAAAGCTTTCAGTGAAAATGTCCATTGCAGGCAAACAAACACCAGAACCATTTTTTGGTTGGGAAAAAGGTTTAGACAAAAGATGCCAATCAGTTCCGCCACGGACCCCAGAGTGTTTGTATGTTTCCTTGATCCCACCTGGAATCCTCCCACTTATTTATTCCCTTCTCTACTCCTTCCATCCCCTACTTGGTCTCTCCTTCCCAGTTAACACTCCTTTTCTGTCTCCTCTCCATGCTTTTCTGGAAAGCAACATCTCTTTTCCTCTCCTTCCTCCATGCCCTCTTGTCTGCCCCCTCTCCCCCCGGGCTAGCTCCGGTTTCCTTGCTCCCCTTTGTTTTCACTGCTGTTAACTCTTCCCCCATTCCTCCCATATTCTCCCTCTCACCTTGATCTTTCCCTCCATTCCTCCCAAAGAAACAAAGGGGCAGACCCATCCTATTACAGTAAAAGGCAGCATTTTGCCTGTGACTCAAACTGTGAGCTCCTTGGGGCAAGGATCATGCATTGTAGGGAAAGTTTAGGGTACATTGGGGGTGCTACCAGTAATAAACACATAGTAATTCCCCCCCCCCCCACACACACACACACTGTGATCAGCATTGAGCTGTGGCTGGGGAAGCATCTGTTCCATGTTTAGCCTAACAAAACAAAAGCTGCAGGGAGATACGGCTTGTTCTCTATAAATATACCAGAGTGATAAACACCAGGGAGTGAGCAGAATTAAGGCCAATGTTGGCACAAGAACAAATGGCTATAAACTGGTGATAATAAATTTAGACTTGAAATTAGGTCAACAATTAGAGGAGTGCAGTTCTGGAACAGCCTTCCCGGGGCAGTAGTGGGAGCAAAAACCCTAACCTGTTCATAGGTGCTAGAGCCTTCATGTGGTTTCCTTATATCCAGAGTTTACAGTTTGATTCAGTGACTCTCAGCACCCCTGCTATAAAAAGTAATCCAGCATCCCTGTACCTGTTTTAAGACTGATCTTGATAAATTTATGGGAGGGGTGGTACAGTGAGATTGCCGACAATGGCAGATGGCCCATCCATGACTGCTATTAGCAAATCTCTCCAACTGCTGGAGCCAGGACATTAGATGGGGAGGGCTCTGAGTTACTACAGAGAATTCTTTCCCAGGTGTCTGGTGAGTCTTGCTCACATGCTCAGGGTCTAACTGATCACCAGATTTGCGGTCAGGAAGGAATTTTTACCCCAGTCAGATTGGTAGAGACCCTGGGTGATTTTTCTTGTGATTTTTCCTTCCTGTGCAGCATGGAGTACAGGTCTGTTGCTGGTTTGAACTAGAGTAAATGGTGGAATCTTGTAACTTGATCAAGATTTGAGGACTTCAGTAACACAGCCAGAGGTTATGGGCCTATTACAGGAGTGGGTGGGTGAGGTTCTGTGGCCTGCAATGTGCAGGAGGTCAGAATAGATGCTCATGATGGTCCCTTCTGGTCTTAGAGTCTATGAGTCTGTTCATACACAGAAGTGCTGCAATTCAGTGAGCTAGGTCAGAAGCCACCTGGCCCCAGATCTTTCAGCAAGGCCAATTTGCTATTGCTTAGCATGTTGACAGATGAACCTGTCTGCCTCTCTTGTCCTGGGAGCAGTGTGGTGGAAGGAGTGCGTGGCCTTTCTTTCCCCTATTTCTTAGTCATAAAGACTTTGTCTCACTTAGAGGATGGTAGATTCTCTATTGCTTAAAGCCTTTAAAGACTGGATGTCTTTCAAAAAACTCAACCAGAAGTGATGGGCTTGATGCAGGGGTCACTGGTGAGGATTTATGGCCTAATTGGTGCAGGAGGTCAGACTAGATGATCTAAAGGTCCATTGTGGCTTTAAAATCTACTAATACAATCCTCTCTGCAGGCACGTGGATCACTGTAGCCAATTCCAAGGTGGTGGTGCCTATTCAGGAGGCAGTGGCATGCCTATGTCCTGCTCCACAGATTGGCTGTCCAGGCAATGCCTGGCCCTGTGGCCCTGACATGTGCTTTTGAAAATGGAAAAAAAGACAAAAAATGGATGTTTAAGATGAAAACAATGTACAAGGGTGTGGAACCAGGCACCTGGAAAGCCAAGAGATGCTGAGTCCTGCAATAGTGAGCAGAGGGCACCAACTTACCAGCATACTGGCTGTGCTGACCGGTGACAGAGCACTGACGAACTCGGGTTGCTTTTCTGCCTCCCTCTGCATATCATTGCAGCTGTTGTTATTCATGCCGTTATTGCAATGTTTGTGATTTCAACTACCCTGCCTAGCTATAGCAAATGTACATGATCCATTTATGTCACCTTACAGTACCTTGTATCTCTGACACACATGGAAGTCCTGAAGCGTGTGTGTGTGTGTGTGTGTGTGTGTGTGTGTGTGTGTGTGAGAGAGAGAGAGCTGCCCTTAAAATTACTGCCAAGGAGTATTTTGTTGCTGTGGTTCCAAAAACTATAGTAACTGCAAAACTGCAGGTTCTGCCTTTGATAAAAGTAGGAGCTAAGTGAACAGCATGTGTGGCTCATTAGAGGCTCTGTGTGGGGTTGGAGAAGTGGATATGGTTATGTTCATTTGCTTCTCATTGGAGACATTTGAAGTGCATCACAGGGGATTCTGAAGCCACTCGAACATTGTGAGTCTGAGTGTTGATAGTAGAACTCAACTGAACTTTTTTGTGGTTTGAGTTCTGGAGAAGAACAGCTTCTTTAAAGCTTGCTGTAGGGCAAAAGTGTGAATGGCATTTCCTTCAGCCCCCTGCACTTAACCAATCAAAGTGCATGGGGAAATAGAGCAGGAGGTGAATGAAAAGCAGAGCGTCAGTGAAAGGCAGGAGTGGAGTGACAGCAGGATGGGGAGCAGCAGACAGGAGAGAAGATGAGTGAGCAAGCGCACAAAGATCTACACGCAAGCCTGGGGAGATGCAGAGTGTGCAGATATATAGAGCTGGAGATGTGCACAATCCCGGGAAGCTGCCTGATCTCTCTCACACGTACACACACAAACCCTCAAGGACGAACATACACAGACCCCACTGTGAGACACTGTATGAAAGTCTGCTCAAAATCACTGATACCCAGAGCTCCTGGTTCTCTCCCTCTGGCCTGTGCTGATGCCCAGGTACTAACTAGCCTTGATCGGACTCCTGGAAGGAGTGCAGGTTCCCTGGGGTGACAGTGCTAGGTTGCTGGATGCTGCTTGCTCTGGCAGATGTAAATATGGGTTTCAGACCCACCCTCTCATTGCTTTCCCTTGAGATGCTCACAAAAGCAACAAATGAGGTGATCAGAAGCAGAGAGGAGGCATCTGGCTGCCCCAGGGTATCCATGAATCACACCCCTAATGCACTCCATTCACCTTGCCGTACCCCAGAGAGAGCACAACGGTGGGGAGCTAGAGGAAACACAGGCAGTGTTCAACAGTTCAGCAAGTGTGGGGCACGGTGTCGACGTGGAGGCCATGCACCATAAGGCAGACTGTGACTTGTTGTCATGAGATGAGCTATAGAACAACAAAATCACTAGTCTTCCATAAGGGACAGGGCCAGTGAGCACAGCAGCCAATCCACACCTCACCCACTCAATGTCCACCCCCCAGGGGCTGGGCGAGTGAGCCCAGCCAGGCCCAGAGCACCCATTCCACGTCTTGCCCACCCATGTCAGTCCCTGAGGGGCTACAGGAGTGCCCCCTTTACATACTGCGACAGAACTGGCAATTTCCTACAATGTCCTGGACAAACCTTATTGAATTAAATGTATGTAGCATTGTGAGCCAGGGATTGTATGTTGTTCCATGGAGGAGGGTAACCATGGCTCCTCCAGGTACTAAAACCAGGGGGTCGTTATTAGGCAAATTCACTCAGGGATGTAACACTTCCCAAGAGGAACCCTCCCCCCAACCCCGGCTTGAGAGACTTGCATATACTGGGTCAGACTGGCTTCTCTAGAGACTAGCAAACAAAGAAAGGACTTTTGGATAAATAATCTGAGTTTAAACTGATTTAGGGCCTTCTTTCTGACCCAGCAAATGGACAGGACCTGTGATCTGAGGGTGGTGGTAAACCTTAGGAAGGGGCTGAAAGGATTTTGGCCTATTGAAGCCCCATAAGACTGGATGCCTGTTCTGAGTGAGAGCTGTTAGGAACGTGTGACCACAGAAGAACCCCTGTGTGGGACTTGCAGAACTGTTCACCAGTCAGAGCCTGGCTGGAGTTGGGGTGATCTATGGTAAGCTTTTTAGCACTTGTGGGGGGTTCTTTCATTGTTTTAATCTGTTTTCTCTGCACTGCTTTCACCTTAAGAATAAACGTGCTTGCTTAGAAAGAGCTGTGCAGCAGTTTAACCGTGGCAATTGCACTAGGTGCTATCTTTGAGGTGTTGTGGGGATATCACAGTATAGTTGGGGAACGGTGCAGCTTGGAAATACCCCCGTGAGGAGGGAGAGAGCAGCATGTCTCCACCCAAGAGAGGTGATGGCTGAGGAGTCTGGAGCCTAGAGTGGGTGCCCTTGCTGGACCATGAGAAGGAAATACAGGTACAGTTGCCCTGACCTGTGACAGGTCATGTACAGTGAGTCTGTCCCTCATGCCCATCTCCAATGGATGAAGTGCGTATCTGATATGCCTACTGCACATGCTGGAAGCCTGGCAATCAGCAGGCAGGCTCTCATGCCCAGGTTGTCAAGAAGGCCAGAGCGATCACTGGAGTTGGGACTCCTTTGATCCATTTCTGTCTCCAGGCAGGAGCATGCTGGTCAGAGCAGGGAACGTGGACTCACACTCCTGGGTTCTCTGGCCAGCTGCACCATCGATTGACCACATGATCTTGGGTAAGTCACTCCCCCCTCTGTGCCTGAGTTTCCCCATCTGTCCTCTGGGACTGGTACCCTTTCTCTGCCCAGCCAGGAATGCAGTGAAGCTCTCTGAAGATGGGAGCGGATGTGAGTGTCTAATGTTGTTATTGAATGTGACATTCCAATGGGCTTGTATTGATAACAGCCCAGACATATACTGGGAAAGTTATTGCCCGTGGCAGTGCTCAGAGCAGTTAGTGTCCATGGAGATCCCAGCTGAGACCTTTGTCGTAGCAGTAAAATTATCCATAGATCACGGTGCTTACAAGTGCATATCACCTGATCGTCTCTAGTGCTGGCTGGGCATGGTCAGACATCCCACTCATTTCAGCTTTAGTTCTCTGTAGAGAGTGAACCTGGAAAGCTGACCCAGGCCCAAGGAGAACCAGCTCTGTTGTGAGACAATTTGCCTCCTCTGACTGGCCATCATGACCCTGCATGCACTCAAGTACCATGGGAAACTCAAAAGCCTTTTTGCTAGCCCATCCCCCCCTCCTGGCAGAGAGGGAGCGGAAATCAGCAAAGCATACAAGCTGGAATTCCACTCCCCTTGCTCCTTCATAATTCAGTGTCCTGCTCACCCGCGGTGTGGAAGCTGGGAGCAGAAATCCAGACCCTTCTTATTTCTTTGTTTAAAGTAGGTGGCTTGCATTGTCTGGGCCTGATTCTCCTCTCTCTTACCCCAGCGTGATGCCAGGGGCACTCCATTGACGTCAGTGATGGGAGTATCCCGGGATGGGGGGGAATAAGAACCAATATCTTTTGGGAGATGACGCACGCCTCCCTTTGCAGTCTCATTGCTGCAGCCATTCATTCCTCCTTCTTTGCCCTAAGCTTGTTGGCTGAGCAATTCTAAGTCTTACTGCTTTCCCCTCTTCACCACCTGAGGGCTTGTTCTGTCTTTTCAGAAATTAAAAGGTTTAAATTGGCTTCAAACTGTAATTTAATTTTTATGTTCCTCTCCTTTTATGTATTTCTCCTAGTTATTAAACCTCTTCCCTAAATCTGCAGCCGTCTATTACAAACATTTCCCCCCCCCATCCCTGCTGCTAAGCTAATTAATTCCCCCTAATGACAGTCCCACAATAACTTCCTAGGAGGGCCCTGGAAGGTCATTTGGTTTTGTAGCCATTTCTAATCTTGTTTATTATATTCTGTGAGCCCATGGGATATTGCTGTAGGTAATTCTTAATCTTTTATTCTTTTGGAATCGCTGGCCTTGCTTTATCCTGCCTAGTAATTGTTAGCGGGGAGTGATCGGACCATAATACGATGCCCATGTCCGTTGAAACAAAAGTGAACTTGCACACAGAGAAACAAAAACCATAATCAGTGCAGGTATACACACGCCAAGAGCGTGAGTAGGAGTTGTTAGCACAGGCTTATGGAGACAGCCTTCTCCATGAGTCACAGAGGATTAGTTCTGTTACAGTTTTTTTTTTATTACCTGAACTGCAGTTACTATTTTGCTTAGCTTCACTAGCTTTTTCCATAGTCAATTATGCATTTAAAATCCCCTCTTGTTTTTTCCTTTCCTACTGCAGAAGTCCTCAGATCCTAAAACACGCCGGGGAGCTGGCTGCACAGGGACCCCAATATGGTGGTAAATAGATAATCTGGGATAAGTGAGAATCTCTAATTGTTTTTTGGTGGAGTTACTCATGGTTTGCGTCGCTGTAGATCAGAGCAGAATCTAGTGTTTGAGTTTCCATTCAAGCCCCCTTTGTGGTCACTTTCCATGACCATGACCATTAACGCAGCTGACTTTTCCTGGCACAGGTGTTCGTGGAAAGCATGCACAGACCTCTACAGAAACCGATTTCTTAATTTACCACTTGCAGAATTGCAAAGGAAGTGCTTTCAGGCTCACCCTATCAGAGGAGAGAAATAAGCTCGAGATCATGTGACTTACCTGGCCAATCACAGCTAGCCCTCGCCGCCTGAATAGTGCATACTGGACACTCACAGGGGACTGTTGCAGACCAATCTGTATGGGGAAATAAATTTGAAAAAGTGGATTTATTTAGAATAACGACTACATTTGGGAACCATCATCAGGGCACAGATATTATGTGAGCAGAAGAACAGACCACATTTATTCCATAAATAATATTTTGGGAAATATAGGCTCAGCTCTAGTTTTTCCATGGCAGAGCTATTTACGGGGCTGAGATCATGTGAGAACTATTGCTCTGTGTCTCTTTCTCTCTCCACCACCTCCTTTTGTTCCAGCTCAAAAGCAGTCAGCAGGTTGGTAGCATTTTGTGACCTTTACATAATGCTGCCATGTCTTCCTCAGTGGCCTGGAAAGTGCAGTTAATGTACCTGAGAGGATTCTTTCCGCAGGAGACAGCAATCTCGTCCTTCAACACTCTGTCTGCAGAAATACCAGGTGCACCAAGACAGTTGAGAAAAATTTCACGGAGTTACTAGCAGCTGCCATTGGAAATGAGATTGGTAGAAAGTACATCAGGAAGAAATTACATGTACACTGCAGCTAGCAGAAACGGGCTATTGTTCCTTGGTTCCCGCACAGAGCTGGGAGGTACAGAACGATATACATATCCTGGCTTCTCCAGCCAGCAAAGCTGTGCAAACTCTTGAAAATGTTCAAGGCTAGACAGCCAGCTTACCTGCACTGTAATCGCATCTTAATTTCTGGTGTAGACATACTCTAATTTAATGATCCCCTGAATCCGTCCATGATCGGTAACTGCTGGTAACTTGGTGCAAACTCTTGTTAAGATCATGTTGATGTTAACGAGTGCATTGACATCCTCTGCCTTGTATGCTACGCTTTGGGTTCATGCACACATATGCAGTGTTGCCTGACTAAGAAATTAGGCACAATCCCTTGGTAAATCAGTAGTTCACACAGGGTGAAATCCTGGCCCTATTGAAGTCAATGGCAAACCCGTAGACTCTGAGACTCCCTCTTTCTATGGCTCTAGTGAGTGCCTCTCTCTTCTGTAAGAGGTTGTCTCTTCACTCAAAGGAACTCGTTGGGAAAGTGGAATAGCCACAGACATTATTTCAAATAGAAAGGCTCAGAATCCTTTGGGTTGGCAGAGACAGGTAGTGGGGTCTCCAAGCCAGGACTAAGTTAATTCTCACGTGATTCAGTCCGCCAGAGGTGGGCATCTAGCCTTGAGCATTTCCAGTGCTGGTGACTTCACTGCATCTCTCATCAGCTTCTTCCTAGAACCAAACTGGTCTTAGAGTTGGAGGACCAGATCCTGCAGCCCCTTTGCATTGCCAGCCTGAAAAAGGTTGGCTCTCCTCAGAGGGAGGGAATTGCCAGCAGGCTTAGATCCGGCATCGCTGGAGTCTGCTGTCCCTGGGACGGGGAAGTGGCATGGCTACAGCATACTGTTTCCCTGCTATCACTGACAGCCTCTTGGGGCATGTCTACAGTACACACTAAGCTCGGGTTGGTGGGACTCGGGCTTGTGGACATGGTGTTTCTAAGCCTGTGCTTGAGCAGCCACACTGCACTGTAAACCTGGGTTTAAAATGGCTTGATCCAGGTCTCACAGCCTTGCTAACCTGTCCATACTGCACTATGCAGACCTTCGGACTCAGGTCTGCGACTTCACCTGCATCCACACTGCAAAAAGACAGGGCTTGGACCCGAGTCACAGCAGGACTTTGGCGGAGACCCACCCCCAGCAGAGTCCTAACACCTGGGTCCTGAACACTTGCTGACCCAGATCAAACTGATTTGCATGTGAACAGAAGGGGGCGTTGAACTCAAACTGAGTCAGAGCCTGGGCTTCATGTGCAGTGTAGACATACCCTGGAGACCACAGCTAGCTAGCATAAATTAGAAGATCTTAGAGGCTGCTATAATCTTTGACTGGGTTGGGGACAGTGTAGAACTAGCCCCAGGATCAGGCAGCCATAACCGACTTCCTCAACTGCACCCAGTCGTAGAGGTTTTTCTAAAATGTAACCCAAAATTTCCCTACTGCAGTTTAAGCCCATCACTGTTGTTCTGTTCTGATGGACTAACAAGACTAATGGATTCTTTTCCTCTAACACATCTCTTTCTGAATTTATAAGACCTTATCAGTCAGCGTTTGTGAGACCAAACACATCCATTTCTCTTGATCTTTGCTCAGAGGTCTTGTTTTGCAAACCGTATATATTAAAAGAGCATGCAATTTGCATAAGTTCATGCAAAGTTATAACACTTCCTTTTAATTGCAAAGAAACTCTTGCACAAGCAGTTTTGAAAACAGCCTTTTTCAGTTTTACAAGCCTGTTATTTATTGCTTAGATTGCGAGGGGACACTGAGGTCATATGCCCCTAAACAATCTGCATCCCAGCTGTCCACTTGCTCACAGGCATGGAAACAGAAAAGTCAAAATTGCTTTACATTTGAATATAGTGGATTCAGCTTATTTGACTAACCACAATTTTTTTTCTGCATTTCTTGTATTATGTCATTATTAACAAGAGCTCAGAGCTAATTTTAAGCTGCAATTGCCCCCTGAGCACATCTTACCTGGTTTTATGTTTCAGAAAGGATACAGGAAAGTAGTCGCACAGCCATCACTTTGCATCCACCAGCCAGACTAGAGCTGGGTGAACTATGCAAAAACCATTAGTTCAGATTATGGCCCTGATCCTGCAATTCGACCAATGCACATGACCCCCAATGCCTACAGACTTCATTTTCCTCTGTGTGAGTACAGCAGTCTACCTACACTTATCTGACTGCACATTAACTTTGAGGACATTTGTGTCCCCATTTTGTTTTCAGCACGCGTTCAGAGAAGTGAGCTTCCTTTGTTCCCAGACATGTTTGTGGAAAGTGAAAGTTCATGATTCCTCATGTCCGTGTGAAAGTTGGTGCAGGATAGATATGTTCACCACACCCTCTTGAAATCTGTCATTTCCCTTCCTCTGGTCCGGGAAAGTTTCAGTGATCCAATCAGAAATAAAAGACTAAGCCATGTGAATTAAGTGATCAATCAGCACAAAGAAGCAAAGGTGAATCATTTACATAGAACCCAGAGGCTGAGATATATTTCCATAAAGCATTTGAACAATCTTGAATAATGAACAAAACTGTAAAACTGAGTATATCGTGGATAGACTAAAGAGCTAAATTTGTAGAATGAATAATTCACTACAAATAATTGGCCTGGCTCAGAGTGAGAAAGAAGCAAGTGTGATCTTAGAAGGCTAGATGAGGTTGGATGGCTTGGTTGTTGATCGTTAGCCATTTCCTGTCCTGCAATATTTTAATTGTTACACCATAATCCTTGCTATTTAGACAGAAGCTATTCACACTGTGTACATGACTCATCACACCTGGATTCTGCAGAATATTGGTCTGTAAAGCTCTTGGGCTTGAGGGCAAAGGAAAGTTTGTCAGTGGTTATTAGACCAATATTCCTGACATGCTCTGTCATTGGGCCAAATTCAGGCCTCGTGTAAGCTGGTGCAACTCAGCTGAAGTCAATGGAGATGCACAGGCTTATACCAGGTCACAGTTTAGTCCATTGTCCTTGTCTGTTTCTGCTGTCCCTGCATTCTCTCTTTCTGTCTCTAGCCTCCTCCTGTCCCCCTTAATCAAAGTAGGCTGTGGAATAAAGACATCTTGACATTTGGATTGGGAATGGAAATGAATACATGCGATGTCCCAGCACAGGGAGGAGGCAGTGACGGGCGAGAGCAGCTGCTGTGGCAGACAATTAGCATGATCATGTTTATGAATGTGGATCAGTAATTCCAGGTAAAGTCCCTGAGAGTGCTAATGCCAGATAACAATGCCTCCTCTCTGCCCAGGGAGCCAGGCAACGGGCAGAGGGCTCCAACAACAGCAGCACGTTCCTGCTATGACTCCAAAATGCTTCATTTCTCAGTCCCAGACTGGCCGAGTCTCATTTTGACTCCTAAAGAAGTTATTATTGAGAAGCTGGAGCACTGCCTATGGAGTCCAAGCAGAGCTGCTGCAGATCATCCCATTACATATCATCTCCCACTGGTCTTCGCTGTGTTAGGCAGCCACAGACTTGTGTACATGCATGACCTGGCTTTGCCATTTCCAGAGCCCACCATCCCAGGGGTCATTCTGGAGGGGTCTGCAGTGCCAGGAGTGCAGGGAGAAGTGCACTTCATGGGGACAGACAGGCATTCTTAAAGTGAAATGCCAATAACAATGTTTTGTCCTTTTGGACCAACATTCATGGAAGGATCTCAGCTATTTTACAAACATTAACTAATCAAGCTTCATGCAACCCCCCGTAGGGGAGTGCCTTTACTGGGAAAAGAGGTGATTTTTAACCAAATGTTAGCTAACGGGTGGTAACTTCCCAGTGTGTAGTTTTAACACATTAGCAGGTTGATCAGGAGCATGGTGTACCTCTGCCTGTTTCCCAGCCTGCAAAGGCAATGCCTGGCAAATGGGACTAGCCAGCAGGGAGAGAAGGTGGTTAGGACGAGGGTGAGCCAGCTCAGCAAAGATGCCCTGGCCCCTGCTTCCTGTTAGCTTAGTGTCTGAGAATGAAGAGGGGCCCAGTTCACATCTTGGAAGGGAAGGCGGCACAGAGGAGGGGGAAGTCCTGGGGCTTGGGGAAGACCCTGTGCTCCAGACCTAACCAAATTTCTTGGACTTACTGGACTAGGGCTTCTGTAGGGACCCTGAATGTCCCTGGGGTCTGTAGGGCACCACGGCATCTTCCAGTCACCTGTGGCTCAGCAGAGTTACAGAACCCAGGAGTGGGGCTTTCTTCCAGCAGCCCCCGCAGTCACCCATCACATCGGCAGGCAGGTATAGTTAAGGAGGCCATTCTGTGTCCCACAGGGGCTACAAATGAAAATGGGGAGAGAGAGGATGTGGAGGGGTTTCAGTGATTTGAAGGGGGCAGTATGGAGCAGGGGGGCAGCAACAGAGGAACAGAGGGGAAAGTTGAGATGAAGCTGAGTAACGAGCCTGGAGGCAGGTGTGAGCAGCAGGAGGACTCCATCAGAGCGAGTTTTCTTCAGAAAGGCCAGTCCAGACAAATAAAAGAAGTGATACAAGTCATACAAGAAGTGACACAAGGATTCCTAGTTTGGAGGTAACGGACTGTTAAGCATGAAGTGGCAATTACAATGGGTGGTAAGTTTTGCCCTCCTGCTACCCCCAGTGTCTCTGCCACTCGCTGACTACATGACTCTTCAGACGCCACCTCTCCTGTCCTCTCTAGCCCAGGCCTACAACACTAGCTCTCTCCCTAATTAAATGCTCCAGTCTCGTTCCCTGAGCCTCCATCTTTCCCTGTGCTCGCTTTCCTTCAACGCAGCCATCACAAGCTCTCCCCGTGCCCCTGCCGTACCTGCTGGGTGCACTGAGCACACGCTGATTGCCCTGAGATGTAGAGCTAAACAGCCGGGACACGCATCTGTGGGAGGGAGGCAAGATTATTGAGCAAGCAGCGATTCAAAGAACAGGGCTGGGCAATTAAAAGAGAGAAGCATTCCCCTTTCAAACTCCCGCTGTGATAAATGGACTGGTTGCCGCTCAGGGCGCTGCCTTGGAAGCTGGGTCATCAGTCAGTTGCTTATGGGTGAACAGGAGGGTTTCCCCATTGTTATTATTACCATCAGTGTCAGCGCTGGATTGACAGCAATGTCAATCACAGATGAACAAAGATGGGACGTCTTTCTAGAAGATCTGCTCTAGCTCAACCATTCGTTATGGGCTTGATGCAACTGTTACTGGGGGAGGCTCCATTGCCTGTGTTATGCAGGAGGCCAGACTAGATGAGCTAAGAGTCCCTTCTGGTCTTAAAACCTATGAATCTATGATGCGTGCTGGAGACTGAATTCTCCTGTTACGCCATAGGGAGGTACAGCACAGGAGGTGATATTGGGAACTCTCCTTCTCCCCACATTGTCCCTCGGCCGTCTGCCTCCATCCCTGACCTGGAGGGGCCACTTCTGCAGATGGCAGGAGAGTTCAGCCTCCATGGCCCCTCTGCTGAGATGGCCAGCAAAGGTGCCAGTGGTATATGCTGAGGTGGACACAGGCCCATGGGGAACTGGACTCAGGCTGGCAGCTTGTCTCATGGTATCAGTCAACCACAACAAGCTCAGGAGCAGGAAGGCAAGAAGTCCAGCTGAGAGGTCGCTGCTGTATACAGACAGCTAATGGCAGGTGTGGGAAGAGGCCATAAATACTAACTGAACAGAGACATCAACCGTGGAAGCCAACAGTTTACGTCTAGGTAAGCATCTCTAGCTGATGATGACCTCAGCAAGGAGCAGGGGTATGCTGATGGGTCAGTAGTTGCCAGGGCCTAGCACTCTTCCCACCTCTTTTTCCCATCTCCGTCCAACTGCCTCACATCCTTGATAATCCCACTGCGACTGCAGCCTGAAGCTTTTTATTGAGTTGCCATGTGCAGAGGAAGAGCCAAGTGCAAGAGAGGTTGTGTTCCTCCTGATGGAGGCAGAGGAAACTCTATTGGGCAGCACACAGAGCAACCATGAAGATGGCTAATGCTGGTCAGCTGCGGACTCTCTGCACAGGGCAGAGAGAGATCCTATTGCATCCTTTCACTCACGCACAGCAATAACTGCTTCTCTCTCTCTGTGGCACCATCCCTCCCTGCCCTTAGATATACAGACACCGAGTGCAGCCTTCCTGGTGTGCTGAATATGGTGGAAGAGGCCACAAAGCCAGGAGCAAGCACAGGCCATCTCCTCTGATCAGGTCTGAGGGAGGAGATGACACCTTGCAGAGTGTCACGGCATTGCAATGCTGGGGGAGAGGTTGCCAAGAGACATTCGATTTCAGACGGAGCAAAGTGCTGGTACTGGATACATGGGGGAGAGGGAGACAATACCACGAGCACCACAGAGGAGGAGGAACAATCCTGCCTTTGCCCTCAAGGGACAGGGTGGCTGGATTAACATAGTTTTAGGAATTAGGGGTGGAAGTGCCCTATTGCTGCTGGGGCAGCCCACGTGGGGTGGAAAGCGGGGGACCCTCCCAACTGCCCCACTTTGCTGGCTCAGCCCTGGGAGAACAGTGTGCAATTATGGGCCTTGCGGAAGCTTCATTATCACACTGTCTCAGCCTCGTTTGACAAGACGCTTTATTGCCAAAGTTATTAAAAGTGAAACGTGCAGCTCTGCGCTGTAATTTCCTGTCTGCAGCGATAAGCCAGGCTGCACCTGCTGTGTAAAAACAGTTATTTTTATGTATGGCTCTGTCTGGGGTGGGTAGGGGGATGGGGCCCAGCTCCCATTAATTGCATTTGTTAATGAGATTTATTCTGGGACTTCTGAATGAAGCCATGTGCACTGTCCCTCCTCCCCCACTGTTATTGCTTTGCACCAGAGGTGGCCAATGGATAACTGTGTTGCTGAGCTGTTGACGAGAGGAAGCAAGTAGGCGTGTGTGAGTGTGTGCACTTGCAGCAGCCACAGCCAAGCTCTGCTTTGGTTAAATTAAAAACAAAAAACAAACTAACCCCCTATTCCAAACCCATGTTGATTTCACAGGATTGCTAGGGAGTCTAAGGGAATTCTGGGAGCCAGCCTGAAGCATCACACTATCCAAAACTTGCAGCAATTTCCCATGTATATTTTGCAAAGTGTAAATTATTTGTTTCGTAGTCTCTCCTGCTCACCCCTGCCCCCAAAATCTGATACCCATTCAAACAGTGTCTCCTCTTCCAGCTCACAAAACTCACTGGGTCCAGAAAATCCATGTATGCAAGCCAGTTACATCTTGTTGACTGGGTGGATTCCTCCATTATTCCATCATGTGCAATTTCCCTCAGTGATTATTCTAGGGCTGCCTTCCCCAGACACACCCCTGCTATCCCCCACAGTGGAAGCTCAAGGAGAGAACTCTGATAGCTTGAGGTCCCATGAAAGACCAATTGAGTCCCTTACTCCACACAAGGGGAAGGGCACAAAAGTCCCCTCTTCAACCTCACCCTATGCAGCCTTTGCCTGCCAGTCATGCCACTGCCCAGGTCCCAAGAGGCCAGCAACTCACTCTCTTCCTGCGCTACATCCCTTGTGGAAGGGAGCGCAGCAACGGAGCTCAGCAGGGCATGACTGAGCCCGGTCTCCTCTGGAATGCTGGAAGGGGCAATGCAGGAGAGAGGGTTCAGCATGCAGAGGGAGGGAAGTGCATTGGGATAATTGGCCTATTGGAGCAAAGGCCCCGGGTCAGCTGCGCATTCTTTCAAGGAACGATTCATGGATCCTAGCAGGGATGAAAATGCCAGGCTCTGCTTGCAATGGGTTTTTTTCCCCATCCCCCAGTGGATGTTTGTGCCAAATTGTTCTAGACACATGCTTCACAACAGGCACCAAAGGAAGTCATTTGACCACACACCCCATCTATCCCCACCCCTGTAGCTCCCAGATGGACAGACCATAGAACCAGATCACTCTAATGGCTAGGGAGGGTGTCAGGTGGAGTTAGCAATAGGTGGGGAGGTTGCTGGGGTCTGGTCTCATGTTGGAAATGGGGGCAAGCTCAGGCCAAAAGTCTAAGCAGGGATGGAGAGAGAAAACAAGGGAACCGACAGCTGGGTAAGAGAATCCGGTGGGGCTCTTTGTTTTGCAAGGATGAGAGAGCGGAGGGGCAGTAACCAGCAGCTGCAGACAGAGGGCAGGTTTGGGGCACTCTGAGAAATTGTGGGACACATGCTTGTCAGAGTGGAAGAAGCTCAGCAATCGGGAAAGTGTGCACTCTTGGTTAAATCCTTTTACCGCGTGGCACTCACCGGACCTTCCATTCCACCCCGTCCCAACAGAATGCATAGTCCTGCCCCACTCTCTTCCAGGCCGCTGCACGTGGCCCAAGCAGAACATCCTGAGCCACAACAGAACGGAGCAGTGATTGCTGTGGGACAAATACCTTCCGAGGCCCTTCCTCTCCTCTCCTCCACCGTTTTCCTGCTGCATTGATGGGGTTTCTGTGCAGAGCTGAACAGCAGCTGAATAACATGTCCTCGGAGGTAGCAACTTCTTTTATTCAGTGGACAGAGCAGAGAATTCTTTTTCTTTGTCGGATGCCAGATGCTTGCAGGCCTGATGGATGCTCTGCTAGCTGTTTGCAAATCTCATTTGCTGGAGCTCAGCTGGAGCGGAGGGTTACATATATTTGTTTTATTGTTGAATTAAATGAAATATGTCCTTAGCCTCTTAGCTAGAGGCTCAGAGAAGCAACAGCAGAAAGAGCCTGTCTGCTTAATCTGCCTTTGAAACCCTCCAAGTTTAGGTCACTCTGGGTGCTATTCTGGTTGAGGACAGGGCCTGCAATCCCGTCTCCCAAATGGGTCTCCGGCACTATGGTACCAAAACCATGACTCAAGCCAGCTTTCCAGCATGGCTATTGCCGGCAGAGCTGCGTCGTGAGTTTTCTGCCCATTGCAGACAGACAGATTGGCACTGTACACAGATAAATGCTAAATAACAATGTTGCCAAGAATTAGGCTGTTGGCTTCCTCCAAGTAACTAGTCACATGGTTTCCGAATATTGTAGTCATATTGAGCATGGACCCAAAACCTGCCATACTTTAATGGTGTGAAATCATTTTTCCGATATGGGTAAAAGCAGCATGGACAGCGGCTGTGTGTGATGCTCATTCCAGTGTTATGTCCCAGGTACTGAGACCAGGTAACGAGGTACATAGCGCTGAGCTGTATTGGACTGTCTGCACTGTCCGAGCATCCACATGGCAAAACTCCCAGGCTGGATTCTCCTCTCCCTTATGCTGGTATAACCACAATGCCTTCAGTGGAATTACTCCACAGCCACACTTAAGGGAGAGAGGAATCAAAGCCCCACACACATGTCCCAGCCTGAAATGCTGTCACAGGAAAACTTGGGGGCTGGTCTTCTGCTGGTAAGGGCCATTAAATATTGTCCTTCCTCTCTCAGCTGAAGAGCTTCATGTTCACATCAACCCTCACCAGATTTTCACCAGAATCAAAATCTCTACCTAACCTCCCAGACTCCCTGACCCAAGGAGATCTGACTCCTTTCCTGGAAGTACTGCCTCCCGCAGGTGGCCACAATAAAATAAAAATAAAAAGGTCACTGAGGGTGAAAGCCTATTAGCATTTCTTCCGCTGGTAGCAGCACCCAGGCAAGAGCACCAAACCCACAAATATGGTGGGTGGGAAATCACAACAATGAGGATGAAAATGCTCCAACAAAATCCTGCTCTGAGCTCAGCCTCCAACAGAGTCAAGGTATTCTCCCTGCCTCGGCTCGGGGTCAGAGTCTGCGTGAACTTCATGCCCCTTCCCAGACTCCCATTGCTTGTTGGCTGGCAGTAATCACTTGCTAGGTAAACTCCCTTTAATGCCAGCCAGGGCCCCTTGTTAATTTGTATTGCAACGTGTGTCGCAGACTGATGTGTAATTAGAACTCCTGAATCCTGTCTCGTGTTGTAATTGCCCTGACAGGGGCCACAGCATATCCGCTTGTTAATTAGTAGATCACAATATCCCGGGGGCTCACGGAGAGCTGCCTTAATTGTATTTTAGCTGGAACAGAGGCATAATTACCCTTCACTAGCACTGCCATTTTTAATTCCTTTTTAAAAAAGAAAAGAAATCAGCTCTTTCTCTTCCTTTCCCACCAGCAATGCAACAAGCCAACTTTCCTGAATTTAAAAAAAAAAACCTACCAAAAACAAACAAAAAACCAGGCTCAGAAGCCACAGAATACATAGTGGTGGGGAACTTGGAGGAGTCTAATGAAACCACGACTTTACAGGTAGAGACCCAGGATTTGCCAAAGGAGACAGCACAGTTTCCTCTGTGAACTAAAGGGTGTCTTGATTTCACTTTATATGAGCGAGTGAGAGAGAGATTAATGAGTTTGCTCTACAGCCTTAGCTAACAGCCAGTTGGCTTTTAGTTCATGTGGTAGAGGCTCATGCACTGAGCTCCAGAGGTCCTAGATTCAATCCCGCCCACCAACGACCGGGGTCTGTCGGCATTACAAGTGCCCCAGTTTGCTGTTGAAATGCAGCTGAAGTAAGAGATACAAGTTGTATCTACAAAAGAGAAGATATCCTTTTGAAAATAAATGTCCCCCTGTATCTAGCTTTGTATATGACTATGGCTGTTTGTATACTGCTCCTTTAAATTTCTAATATGTACATTCCTTGTGTGCAGTGCTCTGCAGCCATTTTTTTCCCAAAACTCAATACAGACTGTTATAGCAAAGTCTTACACACTCACTGTGCTCTCACACTCGCTCTCATGAAGACTTTACTTCTTTCTTGTTTTGTTGTTCTCTTGATCTGAAAGAAAGGTCATTCTAGCTGAAAGTATCTGTCTGGAGATACAAGTTCTTTTACAGTTCTTGTGTCTTTGATGACACAAGTTCAATTTCCAAAAATCCCAAAGACATTTGATAAATACACTATTATTATTTATTATTTGTATCACTGTAGCTCCAGCCATGGACAAGAACCCATTGAGCTAGGCACTGTACAAATACAGCACAAAAAGACAGTCCGTGCCCCAAAGAGCTGACTACAATAGCAAGAAACTGTTGGGGTTGCTCCAAGATCTCTTCCAGTCAGTTCTCCAAGAACTTAGTTTGACTCCAATCTTGTCACTCAGATTTTTTTTACTTGGCATACAGCAAAACTATATGGAGTTGATCAGACTCAAGCATGGGGGGCGGGGATATATAACACATCCAAAGTTATTCAGCAAAAAACTTTTCCTTATATACATTTTTACCAACATTTATAACACATGCATCCTACCTATATGTTGCATGACATGCTTCGGGATTGGCTTGGTTACTTTGCAGGAACCAATTCCTGTGTAGCACGCTCTGTCCATACATGTCATACTCTTTACCTCATCTTACATTCCAGGATTGTTTTGTCTATTGTAAATGGCACCAAGGTGTTCCCACTTATCTCAGCTAGTACAGACTCTCTGTCTCTAGCCTACTGCTCCATTTACCTTCCCAGTCATGCCCAAGAAATGAGGCAAGTCACCTGTGGCAAATTACTTATGCCCAGGCTTACAGAAATGTAGGAAGCAGGACTCCTGGTTTCTGTCTCAGTTCTGCCACTGGCTTGCTATGCACCTTTGAGGCAAGTCACTTCATTTCAGGTTTCCCTTTCTGCAAATCTACCTGTTGCAGGGAGGGGGCGATAGTGGTTTTGTGAGACTTCTTAATCTTAACAAAGTGCTTTGAGATCCTTGGATGCAAAAGGCCATGGAAATGCAAAGCAGGATTATGGCAGGTGTAAGTGTGATGGCTGCCATCTTAGCATCCACCTGGGACTGAACTAAGGAGTTCCAAAGCTATAATCATGAGTCTGAGCTCAAGGACCATTTTCTCTACCTGGAAGCTGTAGAAGACTCTCATCCTCAGCGGATCAGGACAACATGCACAAAACAGTGGGTTATAAATGCAGCAGCCAACACCATGTGAGTCAAGGCTATTGCTCCATCAAGAACAAGGAGGGATGAACCCACATTCACTATCTTGAAATGATTGTCGTGCAGAGCAAAGCTGCCACACCTATGGCACAATGCATCATCCAAAATCACAGTCTGAGAATGTCATGCCCATGACATGTCAGGAGGCTTGTTATGTCCTATACCTACCCTAGTTTGCAGAAGGATGGAAACTTCCTATTGAAACAGGAGCCTGTATTAACTCTGGATTTCCCTTTAGACTCTGTGCAGTGCAGTTCATCTTGGCAACTCCTCCCCTGTGGCATTACTTGTAAAGAAGAGTCTGGATGATGTACAACACAGCAATGGTAGGACTACTGCAGCCAGAGAAGAAGTCCAGCTTTGCAGCTGTCACTCTGAAGTAGAAATTGGTTGGAAAATTTTGTTGAAAACATTTCAATTAAAAACAAAATGTTTCAATCGTTGTTAGTTTCTTTATAGCATTTTCCAACCAGCTCTTCTCCAGAATATCAACCAAGATTGGCTGGAATGGGAAAAGGAGGCTGTTGAGGTTGGGGTTCAAGACCAACTGATTATCCCAAAGACATCATTCCCTCTCCAGAGAGAGGAACTCAGCGCTCCAGAACACAACTGACAGGGGAAGGGCCTTGTGTTACACTATTGCAGTGTTGCCAATTGGTCCAGGACCTGGAAAGAAGGTTTTAGCTGGAAACACTGTACAGTTCTCTCTTTCACATTCAATAGTAGCTCATTCTGCATCACTCCAATAAGACCATACAACTATCTTCCCATCCATCAACACTGCTTACTCCTGAAGTTCAGAAGCCACTATATACGACACCTGGTTAACATAAGAATGGCCATAAGTGTGACAGTCAGGCGAATGTTCCATCTAGCCCAGTATCCTGTCTTCCAACAGTGGCTGGTGCCAAATGCTTCAGAGGAAATGAACAGAAGAGTGCAATTTTGAGAAATCCATCCTGTCATCCAGTCCCAGCTTCTGGCAGTCAATGGTTCAGGGACACCCAGAGCATGGGGTTGTGTCCCTGACCATCTTGGCTAATAACCATTGATGGATCTATTCCCCAGGAACTTAGACAATTCTTTTTGAACCCAGTTATACTTTTGGCCCTCTCAACATCCCCTAGCAATGAGTTCTACAGATTGTCTGTGCATTGTGTGAACAAGTACTTCCTTTTGTTGGTTTTAAACCTGTCATTTATTAATTTAATTGAGCGACCCCTGGTTCTTGTGTTACGTGAAGGGGTAAATAACACTTTCTTATTCACTTTCTCCACAATTCATGATTTTATAGACAAATATCATATCCCCCCTTAATCTTCTCTTTTCCAAGATAAACAGTTCCAGTCTTTTTAATCTGTCCTCATATGGAAGCTGTTCCATAGCCCTAATCATTTTTGTTTCCCTTCTCTGTACTTTTTCCAGTTCTAATATATCTTTTTTGAGATGAGATGACCAGAACAGCATGCAGTATTCAAGGTGTGGGAGTACTCTGGATTTATAGATTGACATTATGATATTTTCTGTTTTATTATCTAGCCCTTTCCTAATGGTTCCTAGCATTCTGTTAGCTTTTTTGACTGCTAATTTACAGCTAATTTAGACACCATCCTTTTTATGTATAGTTGGGATTATGTTTTCCAATGTGTATTATTTTGCATTTATTGGATTTCATCTGCCATTTTGTTGCCCAGTCACCCAGTTTTGTGAGATCTCTTTGTAACTCTTCACCTTCAGCTTTGTACTTAACTATCTTGAGTAATTTTGTATCTTCTGCAAACTTTGCCACTGTAAATATTTGTGAATATGTTGAACAGCACTGGTCCCAGTACAGATCCTTGGGAGACCCTGCTATTTAGCTCTCTCCACTGTGAAAATGGACCATTTATTCCCATCCTTTGCTTCCTATCTTTTAAACACTTACTGAGCCACAAGATAATCCTCTCTTTTAACCTATGACTGCTTATTTCGCTGAAGAGTCTTTGGTGAGGACATTGTCAAAGGATTTCTGAGAATCAAAGTACACTATATCCACTGGATCACCCTTGTCTACTTGTTTGTTGACCCTCTCAAAGAATTCTAATAGATTGGTGAGGCATGATTTCCTTTTACAAAAGCCGTGTTGACTCCCTCAACATATCACGTTCATCTATGTATCAAAAAATTCTGTTCTTTACTATAGTTTCAGTCAATTTGCTTGGTACTGAAGTTAGGCTTATCAACCTGCAATTGCAAAAATCAGTTCCGTAGCCATTTTTAAAAAAAATGATTTTACATTAGTTATCCTCCAGTCATCTGGTAGAGAAGCTGATTTAAAAATAGGTTACATGCCCCAGTTAGTAATTCTATTTCATATTTGAGTTCTTTCAGAACTCTGGGGTGACTTATTGCTGTTTAAATTGTCAATTTGTTCCAAAACCTCCTCTACTGACTCTTCTCTCTTGGACAGTTCCTCAAATTTGCCACCTAAAAAGAATGGGTCAGGTGTGGGAATCTCCCTCATATCCTCGGCAGTGAAGATCCACGCAGAAAATGTATTTAGCTTCTCCGCAACTGCCTTGTCTTGACTGACTGCTGCTTCAGCACCTTGATCATCCAGTGGCCCTACTGATTGTTTGGCAGGCTTTCTACTTCTGATGCATTTTTAAAAAATTGCTGTTGGTTTTTGTCTTTTGCTAGTTGTTCTTCAAATTCTTTTGTGGCCTGCCTAATTATACTTTTACACTTGACTCATCAGAGTTGTGCTCCTTTCCAGTTTGCTCAATTAGATTTGACTTGCAATTTTTAAAGGCTCTTGGGGGAACAATGTGTTTCATGAGGATAGTTTTTGAAATTATTTAAATAATGAGCCTTGCTCTCAACTGGGCTGAGCTATGGGATGTCACAGGGAGGCCACTCCTGGGAACAGCCTGAATGAAAAGATTCCAAGTGTTAGCAAGAGCAAAGAAATTAAACAAAAAGCTTTAAACATAAAATAGTTCCAACACCTCTGATGGAAATTCAAAAACCTCAGAGGCTCCTCCCACCAGGTATTGCATGAATGGGCTGAAACAACAAATTGACATTGCGGGTCCTGGAGCACACGAGAACTGGCTTTAATGTCAGAGTAGCCATGGAATCAGAGGATGTGACTACTGTGTGTTCCAAAGGTTGGAGCAAGCATAGCATTTCAACAGCCATGATAGCACCAGCTGGAGATAGTCACTGAAGCCATCTGTGTGAAATTGAGGGCACCTGGGGAGTGAGGAAAAGGTGGCTAGACACAACCAGGATGCTAACAATGAATGTCACAGCGCCACTCACTGTAATTAGAATCCAGGATGGAGTTTATAGTTGAATAACCACAACAACTTTGCACAAATTAGACATTATACTGCAGGTTAATTAGATTTGTTACTGCTGACTTGATTAGCCCAGCTCTGTGATCTGCTGTGAGAAGTGGATGGGGGCCCCTTGAAGCTAACAGGCTCTATCACTTATAGATTTGGATAGTTAAACATCTGACTGGGAAAATGCTGCAGTGTGTTTGCATGTGAGGGAAAAAGCCATGTGCACACCCTCTGAAGTGCCCGCACTCCATTGCTCGGAGGAAGGAGGGCAATGCAAACTTCTCTCTTACAGCCCAGAGTGTCAGCCTGGATTCACACTGTGTATATTTCATGTGATCATCTCTTAATGATGTTTTTTAAAGGGAAATGTAACATTTAATTGACCTGCGTGGACTGGGTGAACACAGAAGGAAAAACAAAATCTGAAAATGTCCGTTCATATTTTTAAACCAATTTACTTTGACTGTGTCAGGGCCTGTTTTGTGTTTGCTAGACAATTATGTGGCTAATGAGAACATTCTCAGTTACATTAGACAGGATTAGAAAAGTAGAGATACAGACCCTCATGCTTCGATGCATAAGCCAGGCACTATCTAATGGGGTTAGGAAGCCATGTTATTCCATATTTGTCCACTGTGGGGTTTCTTGCATCTTCCTCTGAAGCAGCTGGGCTGGCAACTGTTAGACCAGCTGCTAGGCTAGATGGACCCTTGGTATGGCAATTCCTGTGCTCATGGTAAATGAATGAGGTTACCGGCAAGAAGAGGCAGTTTTAAGCATATATTGGAGAATGATTATGGGAAGTGAGTTTTGAATTTGTGATCACAAATATTCTCATAGGAAACCTGGCTCCATGAATCTCATTAATCCAATCAAGGAATAGAAACAAACCATATGACCAAGCATGTCCTGTCGGAACCATGCAACACAGCTCAGATTCTGAACACTCACTATGAACAGCTGGCACAGAATCTACAGAGTTAGAACTACACATTTCAGTTGTTCAGCAGATCATCTAAAATAACGAATACATTTGAGAAAACTAGGTTGCTCACAGACCATTTGCAAACAAAAGGAGAGGTGGTGAAATCTGAATCAGCTACTCAATGAGAATGATAAACTAAGATCTTGTCTCATTCTACACTACTTTATATGTAAGAGATTAAACTCAGGGTGGTCCATTCCTATGGAATAGCTGTGAAAAGGGAAGTTCCTAACCTGACAAGTGTAATCAAATAAAGAGGATGTACAATTAGTAAGAACCCTAATCTACATCTGCTTCTGTATTTCATACCTTACTCTCTTTGTAACCTACCTCACAACCCCACACCCTAACCTATCACAATATAACCCTATCCCCTTCCATCCTTACCAACCCAACCCCACTAGCTGGTTAGTTGCTGGAAGGTTAGCCTTCATTAACATTGTACCAGTGTGTAATCTAAGCTCTCTAGTCAAAGGGTATGTCTACTCTGCAATTTGAGGTGTAATTTCCAGATTGGGTAGCCATACCTACTCTAGCTTTGATGGAGCTAGTGCACTAAAAATAGCAGTGTAGCTGTGGCAGTGTAGGCAACAGGATGGGCTAGCCATCCAATAGCTTAGATGGGATTGTACTTGAGCAGCTAACCCCTCCCACTGCTTGTGCTGGCCTGCCTATACTACTAACACATGTACATCTACCCAAGCTGGAAATTTCACCTCCAGCTGCAATGAAGATGTACCCAAAGACAGAGTGGTTCAGTGCAATCTGAACAAACAGGTGCTGGCCACAGCCAAAATAGATGCATTGTGCTGCAGGGAGAGCTTGTTTTCCAGGTCATCCAGGCAGAGACAGACACCAGCAGTTAAAATTGCCTTATGATATCTTCTCCCAGCCGTCTTTCCATCTCTCCATCTGGTCTCCAGTCGGCTGTTCAGCCATGCATCAGCTCTCAAATCAGTCAGCCATCCAGCCTCTTCCTTTAGCAATGGGAGTCTGTTTCCAGTGCTCTCTGCAGGTGTCATAAGTCATGTTCAGTGAATTCGTACAACCTGCTTGCAAGATCCCTCTCTCTCTCTCTCTGTCTTGAGAGCAGCTAGCATTCTCAGTTAGTAACTGGAGAGATTTCACATGCCCTCCTCAAGCCCACTTCTTCCTGCATTCTCCCCAGCAATGATTGCCCTGCTAAACATCTGCATTCTAAGCTAAGAACAACATAAGAGAGTTGGAACCAGCAAAGCATCTACTGTATAAAAACAGGAAACTTCATAACAGCGCTGGGATTTTCTGGTTTGCTGGCAGTTCAGACAATTGTGATGGGAGGCAGAACTATTTTGCGTCAAACTGAAAACAAATTGTTTTGAAATTTTCAGTGAATCCAAAAGTAAAAAAACAAAAAAATTAAAACCCACACATTTGGGGTTGAAAGAAACATTTTGTTTTGAGTTTGGTCATTCTAAAACATTTTTGATTTTTTAAAAATAAAAAGGCATTTCAAACCAAACACCTCGAACGTTAAATTTCTGAAAAAAGTCAAACAGGTTCAGTTTTGACATTTTTGAAAAGAGGGTTTTTTTGAGGGGAAGAGAGGGTTCAGCCAAAACAATTTAGCAAAATTGACAGGAAATTTACAAAACATTTGGTGTCACCAAATTTGCATTTTTGCCCCCCAAAAAACAACCCCCAAAAATGTGCCCGGCTCTTCTGCAGAGGCTGGCTTTTCTGATTCTCCTCCTTTTCCTGTTATCATCTTTCCCTGCACCATGTCATCTCAAACCTAGGCTGTCAGCTCCCCAGGGCAGATGCCATGTCTTTGTTCTCTCCCTACAGCTTCATGCACACTTATAGGGAGTTGAGGGCTGGAACAGTCCTGTATCCTGGGCTTCAGGAGAAACACACAGGGCTTCTGCTAATTGTATTGTAAACTGTGACTACATCATGCAAGGGAGAGTGAGCAGAAAGTGGCAGACATGACAACACCATTTTCAAAAGGGTCCTTTGACTTTAAGGATCTCACTTTTTGAGTGCTCAATTTGAGACAATTTGGGCCTAATTTTCAGAGGTGCTTAGCACCCACTGCACCTCGATATCAGTAGCTCTGAGAGTCAGGCCCCAGCACCTCAAATTGGGCACCCAAAGTCAGTGGCCACATGGGAAATTTGGCTGTAAGTGACTATACACGGGAAATCTACACACAAAGCAAGAGTGGGTTTTTGACCTGCCTAAAGAAAAGCAGCTCTAGGGCCTTTTCTGTGCAAGGCTTTTCTCCCTAAAATTTCCTTCCCTTCTTACCCCCAGTATAACTTCACTAGTAGTAGCAGTGGTGGGAGTCTTATAAATATAGACAAGGTGCCACCAACCACTGCCATTTTAACCGCTATGTCAGCTGGAGCTGCTCTGAGCAGGCTTAGGTGACTCAGTGATTAAAACATTCATGGATGGCTGGCCAAGCACTCCCTCTACAGTTACTGGCAGTGGAACCGTATTGCTGGTAGCAACAGGAAAATGTGGAGCAAAAGTGGCTGTTCAGTGGGTTATACATCCTCTTCCCTCTGCAACAGATCCACACAGGACAAGTCTATTCCAGCCCCCAACTACAAAGCCCAGCTCTTTAACATACTTTAGCTTTAGAGACTCATGCTTTTTGCCCTGGAGGGGACAATTCCCAGTATCAGATACGATACAGTCTTAGCACAGACACAGCTCCAGTTCACACTTATCAGCTCCAAAACTCTCTATATAGGTTCATGGCCCCCCACTAACTAGCACATCTGCATCTAGCAGAACTGCCCCCTGGGCAGGGTTTCTGAAGTTGGATTCTCTTCTGGCCAAGCCAGCCTGGTTCAGAGCACAGTCTGAAGTGGGCACGTTTGAAACAAAAAAGAGAAAGGGAAGCAGAAAAAGGAGGCTGCAGCTGCTAGGGCAGAGTGGGCCCTTCCATCACACCTGCCCTTGGCTTATGAAAGGGAGGAAAATCAAACCTTTGCCTACCATAGTTGAGGATAGGAGGCATTTCAGGCTTGCCCCCATTAAGAGGCAGAGGGTTTCAGTTGGGGTTTCAGGCTGAGCATTAGGGCTAATGATACTTTTGAGACTTGGCCTTGTCCTTTTCCCTGAGCCACGCTGCTTTATGTATGTTTTAAGGTGGGGTGAATTGAAGGAATTTGTACCCCATTGGTCTCAGCTGCTAACACTAATGTGAGTGCAATCTAAATCAGTTCCAGTGCATCAGCTTTGGAAGCTACTTGTGTGTTCTCAGACATTGCTATGCTCCTGAATGACAAACGCAGGCTTCTTGAGAACCAAGTTAGCCTCAATGACAAAAACAGAGGGCTGATGTTAAAAAATGAAATGTGCTGCAGGATGGAGTGGGTTACTCTTGGCAGCAAAAAGTCCTAAGTCATATTTCTCACTTCCCTCTCCTGAAAGTCACTAAGGAGCAGGCGTGGAATTACAGCTCAGCATTGGTGGGGTGGGGTGATGCTAAGTGCTATATAACAAAAATACAATTACCAAAGAGAGACTGTAGTCCTGTGAATTAAAATAACAAATGGGTGTGGCTTCCTCCAACATGGGAGGCCTATCACATGGATGAAGTCTTAGAGCCCTGGACTGGGAGGCAGGAGGTTTCTGCATTATAGTCTAACTCCGTGTGTGAGATCCTCAGGCAAGTAGTTTAACCTTGGTCACCAGATCAGTGGAGAAACTGAGTAATAACCAGAAACTCCACATAAGATGCAGCAGCACCTGAGCTGAAGATTTCCCATGGAGAGAAATAACACAGGTGGAGCATGGTACAAGAACAGGGATCAGCAGTACCTGAAGATTTAACTGACAGCTATATGGAACTGGGAGGATGTGCCTCTCTTGGGATTAGAACCCGCAACCCTTGGATTTTAAAATAGCATCAACATTAGCTATCAACAACTGGTTACTACTAGGCATATTCACAGCTTCTAGTATTGTTTCTCACAACCTTTAACGTATGAGGGAGCCATTAATGGAACTGAAATAACATACATGAGCTGGGGAAAACACCATACCTCATGTTACTTTGGTCCCATAAGTGGATCCCTGTGGCAAAAATAAACCAGTAGAAAAGAGAAGTAAAGAACAACTCAAGAAGTTTGTGTTTGCTCAGAATCTTGCTACTAACAGCAAGGACGTTACCAACCCATCTCAGGCAGAGCTGATGTTCTGCGAGAAGTCAGAGGTTGATTTCCTGACATCCCTTCTAGAAACAGAACCCCAAGCATGGCTCTACCCAGCTCCAGCCACTCCGGGAGTGGTATTTGTATTCGGTTGTCATTGTGACTTCACCCCTCTGATCCTGACCCCAGCTCCTGTGTGGAAGAGTTGCTCACCACCAATAGGCCCTTCTCCCAAGTCCCTGCAACAACTGGTGATCTGCCTTAAGTCCGGGGGGCGGGGGAGGGGGCTGAGCACAGAGGAAACCATATGCACTAAATAGAGAGCTCCTCTCACCAGCCTGTGGCTCTGTACTCTAGCCTTGGGCTTCAAGGTACAGAGTGAGGAGCACTGACTATTAGATTTATCAAAGGTTATCCTGGGTGGGGTTCGAGTGGCCTAATTTGAATGGATTCCAAATACAGCCCTAGTTTCTGTGAGAAGATGATACTTGTGCAGAGGAGTCTCTCTTGAGAGCAGGCAGCCTAAGCCCATCTCCAGATGACTAATTCAGGCAGTAACTGAAGGGGAAATGAACAGCAGAATGCTCTGGAACACCGAGAAGTCAGGCTCTCCATCTTGGCTTCCTTCAGGGAAATGTCTTAATTAAGAGTCTGTCTTGCAAGGAGAGATCATTTTAATCTTAGAGATTAAACATTTCTTCTTGAAATAGCAGCAAGGGAGAAGTTTTCCCCATGCCATCTTCTCCTCTCTGGATCAATTTGGCCAGTTGCGGAAACGAAGGACAGAGAGAGACTGGATAAGATTCCACCCCTCTTACCCCCACACAAATTCTGCTAGTGCACCTGGGTCCCTAAAGAACTCTGTAGTCCTGACCTGCAGCCTCCCATCATTCCAGTCCCGGGCTCCCATTCAGCTCTGCTGATGGTCCTCAATCTTGACCCACAATGCACCCTACTGTTCCAGTCCTGCTCTTGCTCCCTGCACTTCAGTCCTGACATGTGGTACCCCCTGCAAGGACTAAGTGCATTAGTCACAGCAAATAATTTATTCAGCACATATTGCCCCTTTCTCTGTTTGTTCAGGCTTTGATTTGGATGACTGTGTTTGCTGCATGTATTTGCATAATGGTTTGAGATAACTTAGGTCAGCCTGTTGTTTGCTCTTAACTGTATCTTCCATGATTGGTGCCTGGGGTATTTGCAGTGTGTCACTTCCCTGCTCCCTGAGTGGGGGCCGGCCCACCCACAATCTTCACAAAGGCTTCACAAAGGCTTCTGGTGCAAATACACAGTTGAAATAGTGTTCACTTCCCTTTCTGCACACAGCCTTGTTGACAAGCATTTGCTCATAAGAACTTTCCTGGAGAGTGAACATATGGGCTTGGGAATCCCAAAGCCAACTCAGTAGTTTCTATGACTGATTGTTTGACTGTCACTTGCTATAGCCTTCACCCGGCTCTGTCCCCTGCAGTTGCAGGCCTGGCCTTTCCCACACTGACATTGACCACTGTGGATGAAAGGCCAATGCCCTTCCATCTGCTACATGCCACTGCCTCCATTAGCACTGTTCCTGTGGGAGCTAGAGTTGGCAGTGTGGACTCCCTTTTTAAGGGGCTGAATGCCGAGCTTCCATACTGCTTCCAGCCAATCTCAGCACTAGGAATTAGGGGCTTAAAATCATCTCTCTTCCCTGCCCCCATGACTAGATTTGCTGCGCCAGCCCCTTGCACTGTCTTGCACTGGGCTGGTTTTCTGTTACTGGAGGTTAGTTGTTGCTGCAGAGTCAGGGCTGGCGTCTGCCTCCCACAGCTTCACTAGGCTCATGCTGTGCTGCAGCCCACAGTGCCAGTCTATCCCATAACAGCCGCACTGCACTAAGTGCCACAACTGTTCCTCATGCAAGTTCTTACGTCAGGAAGAAGAGGCTGGCATGGGGCAGTGTGCGCTGGAGGGGAGGGGTACAGCGAAGGACCATTGTACCTGTTGCTTTTGCTTTGAAAGCATCTAGAGCATCGAAAAACCCAGCCCCTTCCCCACGGCCTTGACACGCACAGCTGTTCCCTTAGAAATAGCTGTTGCCATGGTTTTTCCAAAGAAAACACATCCCCCCTACCCCACCGCCTTAACCTTGTGACAGCAGCGATGACGTGGCTTCTTTGGAAAGGCCACTTCATGTAACTATGGTAACAATTAGCTCTCTATTTTACCTCAGGGGTTGCGTTAACTAGACAGACACCGATTTGTTCTCCCAGGGGCCAGGTGCTTCCCTTCTTGGCCATGTGTCCAGAGCTCTGCTGCTGCCCCACAGGGAGAAGGTCACCTCCAGCACCTTCAAGGGCCTTGCTTGGGAGAGGGGAGGGGACTCCTCTCCAGTCCAGTAAGAAAATTTACTTACAGGACAGAGGTTGGAGGAGGGGGAGCAAAGCCAACCCACAGGGCTTCCCCCAAAACAATAATTGTCCCCCCCCCATGTCTGTCATGCCTCCCTTCACATTAAGTTGCAAGGAGAAGCAAGACCAAAAGGGGACTGGGAAAATGGTAGGCAAGGGGTCCACCCACACCCAAACGGCTCCTGAGCCAATTCCCCAGCCCTGGCAGTTGTCCCAAGGATGGTCAGATTTCTTGGGTCCTCTGGGCTGCAGGAATTAAGCCCTGCTGTCCTGACATGGTTTTGCTGGGAGTTATGGCACAGTCTAGGCCAGCAAATGGCCATTCTCCCCTCAATCTACTGAAGCCTCAAAAACGGGACAATGGGCCAGAGGAGGGACCTGAGGGTAAAACCCAGTAATTCAAGGAATGTTTCTCGTACCCATTAATAGTCCAGCAGTGAAGGAGAAGAGCAGCTGGCTTAAAATGTGGCTCTAGTCTGAAAAGAGACTGTAAAAATGGCACCTTCTTACTCAACAAATCTGCTGCTTGGGTGTAACGGAGTCATAGCTGCTCACTGAAGTGACTAAAATAAGAATTGAATGGTTTTTTATTCCTCTTAGCCTTGCAAAGCCCACTCATTTCTGGGAGAGGGAGCTGGATTTGGTCCGACCTCATGCATCATTAATACAACTGTTCACTTAGTTCCAGTTCTGCTCTCAGTTACACTCTGTGCAATCCACTAGACTCTTTATTACTGGGGAGGATGTGAGAGCCAGACGGAGCCCAGCTTATCTATCAGCATCCAGGCTGGGTATGTGCACCAGCAGTTAGAAAAATCTTTCTTTTACTTTTCAGGAGAGCCAATGTGATGTGGGATCAATGAGAAACCAGACATGAGAGAAGCCCACAATGCCATTCTTACAGAGTTGCTGTAATATTCAGTGGGGATCTTTCTTTTTTATTGCATTAGCAAGTCAGCCATGTTCTTTCGAGACTCCATTCGCAACTGTCAAGGACCATCTCCAGATTTCCCTCCTCTGAGCATTAATGTTGTAAAGGATCATCAAACATCAAACTCTAGAATGCAACATATCACTGCATAACTAGGAGCAGGCCGCAATGCAGGCCACTTTGAAATGGATCAGATCCCTAGGGGAGGGTAGCACTAACTCCTGCCAAGAGAATGTGGGGAGCACCCTGCCTGGTTAAACCTCAGAAAGCCCTGCTTTGTGGAGGTGGGGGTCCTGTCACAATGACCAGGACACCCAACCATTGTATCCCTTTGGATGGGGGATGGGAAGGAGAAAGAGGCCTAATCCTATGTATGAAGTTTCTCATCCTTTCAGTTTGGTGAATCTACTTTTCATATGTCAGTTTACACCAATGTGAGAGTCCCAGCGGGAGATCTGGCTCTGGAACAGTGGAATCGTTGAGATGACGGGACAGCATCAGTTTACTTAAAGAACCAAACTAGCGATCAGTTGTAGGGCTGAGGGAAAACCTCCTCCCCAGAAGAATGGGGCATGTAGATTTTTGGAGGGGAACACAGGAGATATTCAAGTGTGGATGTACAATGTGTATAGGGTTAATGCAAGGTGTGCACTAAACACTGTCACAGTTAAGGCTTCAGGAGGCAGATTCTGGCCTCTGATCCCTGCCCACAGCTTCCTTGACTTCAGTGGGACTCACATGTGTATCACAACATGGACTGGCCCATGAAGACTTAATATGGGAGGGCAGGCCACCCACTCCCCAGTCAAAGGTTCAGTCCCTGCTCTAATTTCCTCTCCTCCCTCCTATGGAAGAGTGGATCTTCCCAATAGTAGCTGTCAAGGCACTGCAGCAAGCAAGCCTCACAGCAGGTGGGTGGAGAAGAGTGACAGAGTCTGAGAGGGCAGGCAGGGGCGTGTGCAGTGGTGTGTGTGCACAAGCGACAGAACATGCTACAACTGACAACATGAGTCAGCTACAGAGCCAAGGAGCAGAAAGGCCCAAGGAAGGCAAAGGCTGGAGCTAGCCTTGTGTTCTCAAGTCTGAGGGAAGGAGCCTTCACACACCCTTGTGAAGGGGAGGAGAAACCAGGACACCAAAGGCATTCTGAGCAGCTGGAGGGTCCAGCTCTGACAACCTCTCAAATGTTCCACATTGAGGGGATGAGGAACAAGTCCAATCTCATTCACAGGCCGCATTGGCTGGTGGGATGGATGAGGAGCATGCGGATTATTTCCCCATCAAGCACAATCCTACTGAAGTTCTGAATGGAGTTAGAATGGGTAATTGTTTATATTTATGGGTAGCCTAGCAGCTGCACACAACCCAAGCTGGACTACTTTCATTGTTTAGCTAAGGCCTGGTCTACCCTAGAAAGTTAGGTCAGCAAAACTACATTGGTCAGGGGTGTGAAAAGTCCACACCCCTGTGCAGCATAGTTAAACTGACCTAAATCCCCACGCAGATAGCATTAGGTCGACAGAAGAATTCATCTGTTGACCTACCTACCACCTCTCAGGGAGTTGGATTACCTAAGCGGATGGGAAAACACCTCCTGTCCATATAGGTAGTCTCTACACAGAAGCACGCAATGGTGCAGCTCTGCAACTGTAGCATTTTAAGCGTAGACAAGCCCTAAGGCAAGGAATACAGTCTTGGCAGAAGGAGGGGAGGGAAGCGGGAGGGAAGAAACGGGGTGTATGCTCAACACAGCTAGATCTTAACAGCACCCTCAGCAGGCAAAAAGTCCCAAGTCCTTATTGTGAGTGCAGGAACCGAGTCTGAGCTCCCTTCCACCCTGGGGGAAGCGGGATTTATGCAGAGCACTGCCCACTCTCTGAGACATAGCCCCAGTCACTCAGGAGGGGTTCATCATGTGACCTAGGAGGAAGGTGATGCTGCATTAGAGTAGGTGACTGTATGGTTTGAATCCTGCACTCTGTTTCATTCTTTGCAGAACTGCCTGGACCCTTTCTTGCAGCTCCTCTCAGAGGGGTGCTTGGGCAGTCTAGCCAGAGAAGGAGGGTGACTGTGTGGTTTAGGCAACAGACTGAGACTCGGGAGAGCTGGATTAAGTTCTGGCTCAGCCACAAAATCCCTATGTGACCTTGGGAAATTCACAGTCTCTCTGCATCCCAGGTCCCCCTCTGGACAATGGAGATCACAATAGTTCCCTGCCTCCCAGAGGTGTTTGAAGAGTAAATCCATTGATGTGTGTGTGAGGTGCTCAGATGCTGCAGTGTTGGGGGCCATAGAAATACCTAGACAGAGAGAACCGCTCTAGCCTTCCCAGTTCTTCACCCTGCTCCCCTACTGGCTAGCCAAAACACAGCTACTGTAAGGATCAGCCACACTCGGAATGAAAAAAGTGAGACTAAGACTGCCAGAGAGCAGAGGGTGAGCCCCCCCAGCAATGATCAGAAATCCAGCCTGGTGTGAAGAGGTAATTATGCCTGGAGCCAGTGAGGGAAAGGGGGACAGAGAGCCAAGTTCGCCATAGCAACAGGTGTTTGCCACGTAATGGAGCCCTTTCCGTTTGGCCTTAGCAGCAGTCACCCTTATTCACATGGTCATAAATAATTCAATTTTATCATTCACACACATGAATGCTGCAGGCTTGGGCTCCGTGCACATCCAGCCTCCATCTGTCCGGAGGGGGAAAGGCAAAGCACACACTGATAACAGAGGCAAACATTTGTTTAACATGTATGAGTGTGGCCAGATGGTACATTTGGAGTGGGGGAGATGGAAAGGAGCAGTAGAGAAGGGGAAAGGAGAGGAATGAAGTGAGCTAGAGGACATCCCCCCTTTAGCTCCAATTTCCATATGGACCCTTAAAAAAATTCCATGCCATTTCATGTTTTACACCGTATTTGCGGTCTTTGTAGTTGGTATTTGGAGACATCTTTAGATTGCCAGGTTAGCAGTTCGGCCGTGCTTCTTTCTGGGTAGTGAGTACAGTCAGAGGAAGCTCTAGCACCTATGGCCATCTCCATCAGTTAATGCAAGAGGTCCTTGCAAATCAGAGTGAGGCTGCTACATCTCCTAAAATATGTGGGACAACCCTGATTTCAGTAAACTAAGCTTACAGGACAAGGAAAGAACCCAAATAGATCGGGGGCTAAGACATCACACATGTATGATCATGGAATCGGGCTATTGCACAAAGACACCAGCAACATGGATAGGTGTGGACTGGGTTTGGGGCACTCTTTGTCTGAAATCGAGTGATACCACTCCCCTCTCCTTCCTGTCCTGTGAATGGGGGTGGTAGGCTGATGGACAGGCTTTCTAGTGTGTACACAATGCCCGAGGGGTTTGAGGAGCATTAGTTTGCAGAAGGACCAAACTGGTGATCTGTTGTAGGCTTAGGAAAAGCCTCCTAACCAGATGACTGGGGACATGTAGATTTTTAGGGTCAAACCAGGAAATCTTCAGTTCACGTCTGAGCTAAATATCCCTGTGCCAATATTAGTGAGAGGGAGTAAGCAGAAAGCTTTCCTCTCCAGCTGCTTCCTAGAGACAGAGGATTCCTGGTGTTTACCACTGTATCCCATGATGCCTGAGAAGGGAGAATAGCCCCCCTGAAACTGTTGGCTTTGTCAGAAAATAATGAAACTGACAAACAGAAAGACACATTGCAGAACGCCTATTGTTAGTGTAATTAATGGGCTCTGTGCTGCTCTCTCTTGTGGGTGAAGGGGGGCTGATGAGAGAAAACAATAGAATTAACAGAGTTAATAGGGTGGGTTTTAAAGAGACTGCATATTATTCCAGAAGAGACTGTGCATGGTGCACACACACAAGCCGATCTGCATAGTGAAGACACAAAAATGGATCATTAGCTCCCGGTGGCATCAGTTTCAAAAATCCCCTTGCAAACGCTATGAAATCCAGACCAAATTACACAAGGGCACAAAAGTTGAGATCTCTTCTCCCTCTCCATTCGATCCACATTCAGACAGAATGAGGGTTTTCATTCTTACACATGAATCATGCAGACCATGTAGGGGCAGATATCATATACTGTATGCAAGAATTATATCAAGTGTTATGATCAAATAGTGAAGCAATCAGAAGTCTAGAGTTACTCACATAACCTTAACTCTGTCCCCTTCTGCATTAGCTTTTCAATACATTATTATAATTCCATGACTGCATACTATTGTTTCTACAAGATCCCTACCTCATTCACTAGGTGCAAAATTAAGTCCTGATTACTCTTTTTGTAGGCCCACAACTGTAGATAACTAGTACTAACTACAGGCAGTTAATTACACTTCCCAAACCGCTTCTACTACGCGGTTAGTGCCAAAAAAAGAGTTAGGTCAGGTTCTAGCAATTCTCCAGCCAAGTGGTTATTACATTCATGGATCTCCCCAATCCAATCTAGCACCTGCTATAATTGTCAACGAGAATCTGATGGGGCATTATCTTGTCATGGTATCAGAGCTCTATTCTTTGCTGTTTTGTGCAGCAGAGATTGCAAACACAGTTAAGACATTCCGCAGGTCACCTTGCTAATCTTCCATCAGGCGAGTTACCCAAAAAGGAGCCATCTCAAGAACAACAACTGCTTCCTCAACAAACTGGACCAACAAACCCTCTGGCAACTGTGGATACATTCATGTTTTACTAGTTCAGTCTTAGATCATATAATGGCCTTAGAGTGCAATAACAACATGTACATGAATAAGATGAATCAACATGTTAGCTAGTAAATTATGGCTAGTCTCACTCTCATCATTCCTTGAAGAGGAAAGTCAGCAAGAACTGCCTGCTCTGAACTAGCCCAGGAAGGAAGATCTCATAGGTGATTAGTCCAGTCCCCATCAGGACTCCACAGAGTGCTTACCATTTGACAAGCAACTGGTTCAAGCTGGATGACATAGCACCAGCACATTATCTAGTATTCCTGGTTCTTGGCATGCAGGCATTTTGTTACCATTGTAGCTAACAGCAACATACAGTCACTCTCCTAGAATTTTTACCTCCTCCAAAGGGTTTAACGCTCAAATTTCCCCAGGGAGGGTGTTCTTGGTCTTTCAATGTGTTCCTAAACACTCACACCCTACTGTCTACTGCCCAACACTCCTGCACACCTTTCTGCAGCACCAGCAGGTAATGCTCAGGTGGCCTCTTGGATTTTCTTTGTGCTCATCAGTCACTACTATCTCAACTCTCTCTGAGTGGCATGATGGTTAGGCTATTGCACAGGTGATAAGTGTCTTCCAAAGTGTCAGTTGGTAAGGATGGCTCAGTTGATTTCACCATTGGATTCAAAGGCTTCATCCATCACTGTATAGGCTTCCAATAGCAAGCTCCCTTGATATCATTGAGGAAGAGCTAGCAGGCTTTCTGGGGCTTCCTTATTACTGCTTTCAGTGGGGATTTTTTTTTAGCTCCTTCATGAGCAATGTGGATGCTCAAATATCTAATCTTTATATAGAAGAGTGTGCAGTTGTTGGTGCTTCTTGGATTGACCTCATTGCCCTTCTCAGCTCTAAATTCAAGCTGGAGTAATGCAGCCACAGAGCCCATTTGAACCTTCTAATCAGTTAGGTGCTGCTGCATCACTGGCTGGAGTCACCCCATCATGTCTCCCCTTACCCTAACCCCCAAACAAACAAACAAAAAATCCAGCCAGGGACAAGCCCCCTGGGGTTGATAGTTGGGAGATTTTAACCCAATGTGTGCCAAATCACTTCAGTTCCCCGTGCTGCTGCTGCAAGTGGGAGAAGTAGATGTGAAAACCCAGGAAAGCAGCAGCCTCAGATTCCCACCCAGTGGGAGATTTCCATTTTATGACTTTATTTGCTTTTCTGCTACATCAAAAAAAGGAGGGACCAGCCCAAGCTCTCAGCACCCTGGACAATTTCAGACATCATTACTTGTCACCTAGGTGACAACACCCCAACATTAGTGTAAGTAAAGGAAGCTGAGATATTTGCTCTGTTGCTTTAGGGGGAAAAATCTGTATATTGGGGATGGGAAGTTTGACAGAGTATCTAGTAGCTCATCTATGAATAGCATCCAGCCTTTGTGATCTGGGTAGGAAAGGAATTCCATCCACAGGCAGACTGAGCTAGTCCCAGGGGGCTGACCCAGTGCCCTCCACCAATCCAGACAGACACTGAGGGCCAGATCCTCAGCTCATGTATACCAGTGCAGCTTCTTTGAGTTGGAGGGACCTACACTCATTTACACCCGTGGAAGATCTGGTTCGCTGATGTTCAAACCTGAACACAAGGTAGCCTGGGGGAAGTGAATTGAAGAGTTTTTAAAACAGTCACATTTATATAGTCAGGAAGGCAGTTCCATATGGCGGGGAAACACACAACCCACTCCTCCTTCCTTGTCTTCTCTTAGCCTCTCCCAAGCCTCAGACCCTATCCCCCCCACCCAGCCCATACAATGACATTTCAATCATTGGCAAGAAATAAAGCAAGGCACTTACCTGCACTGGAGCCTGGCTGCTTCCTTCCCCCCAGAGATGGAAGAATCATGGATGGTAGGGCAGGAGCACTGCAAACCTGGAGAAAGCTGCATCTGCCACCTCACCCCCTCAAGCCCCTTGGCTTTCTGCAGCTTTCTGCCCTTTCTGAGGTGATCGTCATGTTCCCTGCCACATATACCCCAGGCGTCTCATGAGTAGAGGATACCTGGACAGGGCAACCTACACACACACACACACACACACACACACACACACCATTTCTGCTCCGCACTCAGCACCTGGTAGCTTTGCTTCCAGCAGGCAGCAGCAGCGTCTTCCCCATTTGCACTGAAGCTGCCGGAGACTTTCCAGGGCATCTGGCAACATGCTGCGTCCATGCCCCAAGCCCGGCTCGCTGCCAAGTGCCAAGCACGGGTGAGAAGACACCAAGCTCTCTGGCTTTGGCCAGGCACACGGCTGCATTTTGGGCCCCTCTGAATTTGGGAACCCTAATTTGACTCAATTTAAAAATAGTCCCTGCTACACACCCCTGTTTATACCCACCACTGGAGCGTCTGCTGCCTCTTGACACCCACATGAGCCTCGACCTGCTGGAGAGGCAGCAGAATGAAGGGTGTTTTCAAAGATCTAAACACGAACGCAAGAGAGAGCGAGGCAGAAGTGGCTGGAGCCCCCCTCCAGAGTCCTGCAGACTGCAAGGACAAGGACACTGTCTGTGAAGGCGTCAACCAGAGAGATCAGCAGGGAGCTGTCCGCGGTTGTGGTGTTGCTAGGACGCTGAATAGGTATGGGCTGGGGAAATGCTGTCCACTTTGCTGGTGCTGAAATCGTACTGCAGCCTCCCTCTGGGGCCACGTTTCAGGTGTTACCGGACCCCTCGCACACCTGCCCGCCGGAGTTATTGAAACCGGGGGCATTTACTTCTCAGGGTTCTGATGACATCGCCCACCTGACAAATCTCTGGTTACCATTCACCACGCCGCACAAAGGCAGCCAAATCCAGCCTTTCAATTATTAAACCCCAGGATATTACAGGACACATGACCCGGCACAGGAAAAGTTCATCAGCTAGGACATCCCGCCCTCCCCCCGTCAAGAGAGGCTGGGGGAGATTGGAGGAAAACGGTGGCTAGACTGGGGTCACTGAAGACAGAAGAATTGGGAAGAGCCAGAACCTCAGCCAGGGAAGTGCCTCTAACCTCTTACCCACCATCCAAACTGCAGCCAACCCTCCATCCTGAACTGTCTCTCGCCTGTTCCCCACCTTCCCCAATCTACCTCTTTGCTGGGAAATAGCTCCCTTGTGATGAGGGACCCTTGGGAAAAAGACAGGCTTTTTGCTGGGTGATGCTTAACAGAGAAGTAAAGAAGAAGGATTGGACGCATTGATAATGGAGAATTGCAAACATCAAGCCATTGGGCATGAGTTCCGCTGGCTGCTACCATTTAATAAACAGCAGCGGAGTAATTGGGGGTGGCAGTGACATACAATGAAACCCCTTTGTTAAATCACAGCCCGCAATTGTTCTCCAATTCGATTGGCACTAAAGAGAAGTCAAAGCAAAGCGTTTTCTCCTCTTGCAAGGGGGAGGGGGAAGCTAAGGGAGAGAGAGAAATCCTCGGAGATATTAGATTAAAGCCCAATAACACAATCAAGAGTTTGCTGAATTAAATTATTAGCATTCAACAAGTCCCGCAAAAGGGTAATTGCCATTTTCCAGGAGAGAATGCTAGGATGTCATTAATTGCACCGATCCCCGGGACGAGAAAGGAAGCCGGGACTGGAAAGCGAAATGAAAGGCGGGCGGAACCGCTTGTCGCAGGGAAAGGGGAGCTATTTAGGCTCTCGGTTAACGGGGGGGGGGGGGAGCTGGCAGCGGCAGAGTCCCGGGGCAGTTTCACGGGGTGGGGTCCTTACAAGACCAGGCTGGTTGTACGCGTGGACGCTCAGCCCGATGGAGGGAGTGGGGGACGGGGAAGTGCGAGAGAGGGAGGAACACAGTAGCTGGAAGGGAAGGAGAGGCAGGCGTGGAGGGAGAAGGAGAGCAGGCGAGGAAGCGGATGCAGCTGGCAGCGTCCCCCGCTGCCAAGATTTGCTCTGGGACGGGGGAGTCCTGGTTCGGGGGAGGGCTGCAAGGAACCCGCCAGAGCTCCCTCGCCCCTGTCGCTCCCGAGCCGGGTCGGCAGGGTCCGGGGTCGGGCTCTGCTCTGGGCAGCACTAACGCCAGAGTCTCTCTCCCTTCTCCCCCTACCTCCCCCAGCGCCTTCGCTCGGGCGGCAGCCAGCCGCACCCGCGCGTTGGCCGCTCCCCTAGAGCCGGGGGCCGAGGCCCCGCGGGATGGGACCCGGGCCGGCCGAGAAAAGACCCGCCGCCGTGCAGCTGGGAGGGCAGCCGGCCCCCCTTCGCCGCTTGCAAGTCTAGACACACGCGCTCACGCCAGCGCCACAAGATCGCTCCCGGGGGGGTGGGGGGGGGGGCGCAGGGCCTCCCAGGCAAACTTTCCGCCGCTCTGGGGGCGGGGGGGGACAGTCTGAAATGAAGCCTTACCTCTTGCCAGCTCCCCGGGACTGGAGGCTTCTTTCCGCCCCGCGGTCTCCACCGGAATGAGGGAGGCTTTCACCCAGCGCTGCTTCTTCTCGCCGCTGTGCTCGCCGTGTCCTGCCACCTGGAGCCCCGGCCGCCTCCGCCCTGACAGCGGTAGGCTTGGACGCAGGGTGGGGCCGGGGCTGCTGGGCCCCATCTTTTTATCGGGGGCAGAGACAATAGCCGGGGCTCCCGTTACAGGGACTGTCTCTTTAAAGCCTTGCTCAACCCACAGGTGGCCTGTCACCGCCGTGGACACCCATGACGTCACCTGAAAGGAGGTAGGGAGAAAAATCCGACTTCAAAACAAGAGTCCCCTGGGCCACCATGACAACAGATTGCCGATGTCAGTGCACACAGCATCCATCCTGGTGCTGCTGAACTGCCTTCCTAGTGCCTCCCACATGAGGGTGGGGTGGGGGCGGGGGGGTGGAATCAGTGTAAATCTACAGCAGTTAGCACTGGTGCCAGCCTTGCTAAGGAAGGAGCATTGCAGGGCTGCCCAAAGGTGCTACCGGATTTGCAAAATCCTCTGTGCCTCAGCAAATCTCTTTCATCATAGCATCTTCATTTATTCTCGCTCTCTCTGCTGAGAACTAGCAGCAGCTCCTAGGATGGAGAAAGCTTAGCTGCTCCCTGGCTTAGAGCAAATCCCAAACAAGCGATGTTTTGCATCTGACTATCAATAGGAAGAAGATCTTTGAAGGAGAGAAGAGGTTGGGTTCCATTCAAAGTTAAGGTTTCACAGTAGCAGCCGTGTTAGTCTGTATTCGCAAAAAGAAAAGGAGTACTTGTGGCACCTTAGAGACTAAGGAATACACCAATTAGCCTTAGTTCCGAAAACGGGGATTAAAATGCAGCTGCTTATCCTTTTTATAACCTCTTTACACACACCTGCTCCTATTTTTTCCTTGTTGCCGGAGAATAACTTGCCTCAGCTATAGACATATTCAAATCCGCTTGCTGCCCTCCTTCCCTGCTCTACTCTTTCAAAGTCATCAAATGGGCATAGTATGTGGAAAGGTTTATTGTTTACTTGAAGAAGTTAGAACAAATTGGGTAGGTAGAGGGGTGTGATAGGAGGAGGGGGTGAAGGCTCTATCTCTGAAACACTTGCAGATTCCCCCCTGGCAACGCAGGGCAGAGATGCGACCCCACAGGATTCAGCATACTAGATGTTCAGACACTACCTGGGTCTGGTATAAATACATAACTAGATATTGATTGTGACGATTTAAGTGCCCATCTCAAGCTCTAGGCCCTTTAAAACAATTCCATGCAAAAGTTAAAACATTGTCACCCTCTCGGCATCGTTAATAGGTGGCCTGGAAATCATCTTAACAAACTAACCGCTTTAACAACAATGTCCATCAACCCACTTTCCCAAATGAAAGCGGAGGTGGGATGTCTGGATGATTAACCATCTGTGCTCTGGCAGACCAGGCAGGGGAACCAATTCCAAAGTCACGGACACCGCCCAGAAAATGCCTTACCGAGAGCCCTGTATATACAGAATATATTATTCTCTCATATACAGAAAGGGTTCCAGTTGTGGGAGCATGGTGTGAGAGAATGTGATGGCCTCTCAGTTAGGCAGCTCCCATTCCATTCCATGTTTTACAGGTCAATAGCTCTGCTATTAAGTAGCCAGTGTAGTTACCTGAGAATGGGTGTAAATTACTCTCAAAGCGACGCACTGATTAACAAGTGGGTGGCTACATGCTGCATTAGCCTCAGTTTCCAAATGGTCTCAATGTGCAGCCACATGTTGAGCTCACTAATGTCATCTTGATGGATGGAACTTACGCTGATGGCAAGTCCCATTGCCTTGCTCCTTTGGCTCTGTGAAATGTTATGCCCTGCAACATGGGTTGCTGCAAGAGTCAGGATCATGTAGCTATATCTCATGCAACTTTTTAAACTGTCTACAGCTCTCAGTAAGTGTTTGTACAGCATCTAGCACAATAGGGCCCTGATCCCTTTGTGGGGTCCTTAGCCACAAGTGCAATACACGTAACAATACAATTTTGCCATTTTCAGCTGTGAAAAGAGCTTTGGGCACCAGTTAAAATGGGATTTTGTGATGTTTCACTATGATGAAAAGGAAAGCGTATTGCCACATTAAATAGAGCTAAAAAGGTACATAGTGTTTTACAAATCACAAATCAAAACAAGGTCCTGGCCCCAAAAGGATGTAATCTGACTCAGACACATAAAGGACTACATAAAAAAAAAGTGAAAAATTTAAAGCTAACGGACAACGGGCCAATATCTGCTTCGATTATACCATAACCACCCTGATGAAGTCAATGAGGTTGCAGAAGTGTCAATGTGAGCAAAATGTGGCCCCTAACTTTTTGTGAATACTTTATTAAAGATCATACATTGCACCTTCCACCCAAAGAGCTCAAACTACTTTAAAACATCAATTAAATCTCCCCACAGACTTGGGAGGTAAGTAAATACTGAATTAAGGTTGTTTTGGGATTTTTTAGCATGGTAAAAAATCTTAGACTTTAGAGATAGTTAAGACCTTTGAAACCAGCTAGTGTCTGCCCACCCCAAAACTTAGGGCTGGATTGTTCCTTACATTCCTTGTCCAGTTACTCAAGCAATGGAGCTTCCATTCCTTCTCTAGGCTGAAGTTCAAGGTACTTGAATGTAAGGCAGGATGCTTTGCATTAGAAACACTGTGCTGATAGATCCTTTATAAAGAAAAAAAATGCAGGACTTAGATTTCTCATTGCAGAACTGACTAGTTACATCCTACATAGGAATCTTTAAAGGATAGCTTTTAGAGTGTTTAACCTAACTGAATTAATACTGCCTTTTATATTTAAGTGGCATAAAATACCATTCTGAAGGAAGCTTTCATAAGACAAGTTGTAGGTTGTATGGACAACAAATTGTTTGACAGCTGAGAATGGCAGAATTCACTGAAGCTGCTGGATAACCCAATGGTCTAGCAGCCTAAGCATGCATGAGGCTGTTGTATGCACACTGAGTTAACATTTAATTAACAAGCCAAGTGTGTTCTGAGAATTCAGTCCTTGAGAGGGAATAGGTCTGACGATTGGTAATAAATAGTATTCAAGGCTGAAGTGATCTTAACTGCTCAACAGTATCTGTACTAACCATTTTCTGAGCAAATCCCCAGAAAGCTGTATTTTCTCTGACACGATGTGTAAATTATGTTTAATGTTCAGCAACACTCTGTAGACCTTTTGGCTTTTGCTATTTCTGAAGCCTAGTGCTAGCCTTGGAGGGGGAAGTTAGTTTAAGGTTCAGAAACGGAAGCATTTTCTTCTCTACAAGTGTGGCCCTTACAAAGAGAGAGGCTGACGTTTCTCTGTAGCAGCATAGCACTCAAGGGTGTGTCTAGTGTCTTGAAATCCACAATGCAGTAGGTAATCCATTGCCCCTTGCTCATAGCATCTCCATAATCTGCCACATTAGGCCACTCATTGCACACAAGAAGGCACAGAGATCTAGATTCAGCAGGCTGTTAGTAAAAGGCACAAGGAAGAGTACAAAAAAAGTACTAGTCATCAGAAGAAAAGTTGTTCCTATACCAAAGAAATGAAAAGTTATACATGGGGCATAGTGCCAGCTCTCTGCATGAGGGAGCTGGTGAAGCAGACCTGAAACAGAAGCTTTGTAATGCAAAGCAGGAGTGGGATCAGTGTTACTAGTCTGGATTTGGAAAGCACTTGTTCTTCCTGTTCCATTAGGCCTCACAAACAGCATGGCTGAGAAGTCAGACAGAGCCTTTCTTCTGCTGGATTGGACTCTTGAGATAGGGGTCATATCTATCTGCTTACACAATGGAGCCCAAATCCTGCCTCCGGCCTTTAGGTGGAGCCACAATACAAATAATAGTAAAGGGACACCACACTGGGAGGACAAACCTGTGTCCCAGAGGAGAGGAATGGGACCAGGTTAAATGGTGAGAGAACTTTATGAAGAAGGAAACAAGGTGAAAGGTGTCACACATCAACAGATTGGTCTGTCTCAAACTAAGAGGGTTTAGGCTCTCTTTGGGTTTTGAAGATTTCTGAAAAGGACTGAAGTAAAGATTCTTAGATGAGAAATCCTCGTCCTAACAAAGGCCCTATCTGTCCCCCACATCATGACGTCCTTCACCAGAATCTTAATTCATTCCAATCCCCGATCAGATGCCAAACTCAGACTTTGAGGATGCCTACAAAACCTGACCTTTAATCAAAACTGGAAACCAATACGTATAGAATCCCAGATCTCTCTTCTTTTCAAATACGTGCCACAACAATATGAGGGAAACTCTCACCTTCAGAAGGGAGTTAAACATTCAGCCTCATTTGAAATTGAACAGGATGATTTCTGTGGTGGGACCAACTGACGTTTCATAGCATGATGATTTGCTACTAATAAAACAGTATCTGTGAATATTGCATCACAAATACACACTGTCTATGGTTCAAATCCATCCCTTCCTGAATTTTGTCTTTATTCTTAACATACACACTAAAGCGCCAAGATAGGATTGCACTTACAAAGATAGGCTTTGGTCTGCACTAACTGCTTCTAGGTTTCCCCCCCTTTCTAGATCTCCTGACCCTCCTCCAAGCAGAGAGACTTTCAGCTGTGTATACTCCTGTCTTGGTGTTAATGAGCCCTATCTGATCTAATTGCCAGCATGAGGTGGCAGCGTAGCTCTGCACCACCCCACAAAGCCCTGAAGTCTAACATCCGGTCATAACCTGTTAATAGCAGCTATTTTATTGTCACTATGGCAGCTGAAACAGCAATGAGAATATGTATTAGTCCCATGCAGTGGTGCAAGTAGAAATCATTTCTTGCTGGTACTGCACTCATGGGACAGACACAAGGGGGGGCATGTAACCTCCCCACATGACCTTCCGTGTGACTCCACCCCACCCCCATCCCAGGGCCCCCACACTCTCCACGTCCCCTCTGACGCCCCCCCCTTGTATATACAAACATCAACATGCTTAACTAATCACTTTCCCCCAAAATATGTAGTATTCAGTCTGTTTATATGGAATATGGGAGTTGGGTGAGGAGTCATTTCAGCATATGTATGACTTATTAAAAGACAAATTTTAAGTAGAACTGTATCACAAACTGCTTTATAGTATTGTACCCAAACATTGCATTTCAATGGAGGATTCAATTTCCTTTATAGGAACAGATTCCTGAAACTCTCACTAGTCCATAAAAGTGGTAAATAGTCATGCAAACAGTCCCATTATCTTTAATGGGATTGATCAAATGATTAAGGGTTTACAGGATTAGGTTCCAAGTTTGTAAATTGTTCTGGATGAAACTGACAATGCCTGAGCTGTCAGATCAGAAGGAGCTTCATTCCAATAAAGGTGGGCAAATGTGTGATAAGTCTTAGCTCCGTTGCTAAGATGAAGAACATATTTTCAGCAAAATTCTTGTCAGATTCCTAAGGCAGTGGGTTTAAGGCTGTCAGTGTCCAGCATTGTAATCTTCACTTATAGTTCTCTCACCCCAAAAGCTGGAAAATGAGGCATTTGTTTTCTTTGTTTTGCTGCTCCAGTTCCAGTTAACAAAATGCATGTGAGACTAGTTTGGCTGCAAAGAATAACTCTGGGTTTACACAGAACTGGGCTGACATCAGAATGCAAACATCCTCTGGTCAGTGCAAGCAGAGGCATTCCTCTAATGATTTGGACTTGATGTGATGCAGCATTAATGTCATGGATAATTCAGACCAATGGGGACAAACAGAATAAAAACCATTGTTTTATTAAAACACCTTCCGTCCCCCCTTCCCCCCCCGAGGACTCCTGACTAACGTAAAACAACACAATACATATGCTAACAAACTTAAACAAAGCCTTTTAAAAAGTTTGTTAGCATATGTAGTGTGCTGTTAAAGCCTTAAAGAATGAATGCCCTCCCTAGCCACTTTCTGCTCCTTTAAGGAGCACAGCGCAGCCCCGCCCCCCAGCCATGTGCTCCAGTGGGGGTACTGGCCCCTGTCTTTCCAGTACCCTGTACCGGCTAGAAATTTCTTGCAGGTATTGCGTACCGGAGGGTACTGCCCTACTTGCACTGCTGGTCCCATGACTTGCAGGCAGGTCTGTATTGTAGATCTCTGCACCAACTCAAAGACCCACAATGAAAAAATGCATATTGGGGCTATGAATTTAAAGAGATTTCTCTGCAAACTGGAAAAGGAGCTGCTTCTTTTGCTTCTGTGCACTTCACCAGCCACGGCTGAGAACTTAGGTTGTGCTGTTCCATTATCAGCCCATTGCTACCAGTCTTTCTTTCCCAGTGAGTGCTACTGAGCAGCCACAGCAGAGACTCCAGAAAGAGTAGCCAGAGCAAAAGATTAGAGTCTATGAACAGCTGATTTTTGTGCCAGACGATATAGAGTTCATCGAACTGGACCTCAGGGAATGCATCAGCATCCCCAAAAAGAATTTGGGGTGGACCTGGAATGAACTTCTCTCACAGTTGCTGGTCACAAGTGGCAATGAGACATTGTTTGAACAGTTCTTGGATCTCCAGGGGCCTTTGGTGGAATAGTCACAGAAAGTGCTCATCAGCTTGGATGGATGTTTGTGTCTGGTGTAGCCTTCAGCAGAAGGGTGGATGGTTATTTCCTTAGTAACATTAAGAAAAAGGAAACCGAGAGACACCAAGATAAATGGCCTTGCAAACTGCTCATTAATTCCATGATTACAATCAGGAACTGTTATCTCTCCATTAGACTCAAAGGAAATAAGGTGGGCAATGAGGAGGCCTTGGTGTTGAACTGACCCTGGCAGCCAACCTGGTTATTTCCTCTGTCAGAGACAATGTAACAAGAACCCAGATCCTAACAGCAGCATGTCCTGAAGGATATAAACAGCTCTGCAAACTCCACCAGACAAATATGCCATGAAATGGCCTGTGGCATCTCACTCCCCACCTGACACTTTTATGGCACTCAGTTTAAATTTATGACTTACTTGACAAAATGGCTTGTCAGCCACCATAGACAGACTGTTCAGCCCCAGACCCTATTGTCAACTAGCATGGAAAGACAGTAAATGCCCATTTCCCAGTAGATGCAGAATCCGGGATTTAATGCAGAGCTGCCCAAGCCGAGCTACAGCTTTCCAGATACTTCCTGCCCGTCCCCTAGAAAAGTGTGTGTAGAGCAGGCATGGGGAATTTCCTACTGAAGAAATGACAAAGTACTTAGTGTAACGACCCAAGAAATGGCTACGTTGCCGCTGATGCTATTCAAATCTGTGTTTTTAGGGAGCCTAGGTGTTTCAAACCTTAACAGAGATGCCATTCCCTCCAGGACACCAAAATGTTCTAGAAAGGAAGTTATTTCAAACTGCCTTGGTACAGCTGTGACAATATATCCCTTCTTCTTGCACTCTGCTATGTATTTAGGTATTGTATATTCTTCTGGGCACATTCTATACAAAACCTCAGTTAACAAACACCAAAAGCATCCTCCTTCAGAGGCTTAAATAAAGTCTGGCAGCATGCCCTGAAGGTCAAGAAAACTGATCTAAGCTCTCTCTCTTCTCCACCCACATTTCTCCATGTGCCCCAACCTCTCCCTGCCCCCTCCTATTGGCTGCCTTTCTCAGGCATATCTTCATGTTTGCTTGTCTCGTGTAATACTACAGTTCAGAGGCTCATTCCTGTCCATATTTTCCATTAAATCATTTTGTCTGAAGGTTTTTATATTCCAAGTCCAATGGAGACAGAGCTTTGCTGCCTGGTTTGGCTCAGGCTCGCTGTGAATGCTAAAGATTCCCAAAGGCACATTTCATTTAGAATCAATAAGATTTATTGTGTATCATGTAAATCCCAGCTGATTAGTCAAAACACATAAGAGGATCGCCCCTCCTGGCACACACCAGGCTCATCACAGCCATGTTGACATTGTGATAATGATGTTATTAGCTTAGGAACCTCTAATAAACACTCTTAAATGGGTCTTTTGTCCATTTAGCTGCCTTTCTCCCTTTCTATGTCTAGCTGTTGTTTTCCTGCCAGCCACTGTGCGTTTGGATGCTATTCAATATTTAGTTTTATCCTATTAAGGTGGATCTCAGTTAATTACACAGGAGGAAGAGAGACAAAGAGGGAATTTGGGACCCACTCGTTTAAGTCCTGGCATCATGCTTTTGCAACATAGATGTAGCTATAAGACTGAGGATAACCAAGATGCCCGTCTAGCTCAGGGAATTAATACACTTTAACCTCTGACTTGAATTCAGCTTCTGACTAAATCACAAAGGGAATGTGCTTGATGGGCTCAGTTTGATCCCCACGCGAACTGGGTACATGACCACACCATGAAACCCGCAACTCATTCTGACATGACTTCACTCTGGAGTGGCTGATGGACCGGAACAGTTAGATGCACCAGAGGCTGGGATTCAGATGCAGCCGCAGAATTGGGTGGAAAAGCCCAGTACTGAAAGAGCAAAGGTGCTGCAGGTCAGGTTGAGGAGCACTGTCAGAGCTGCAGAAGGGTGGGAAGTTGCTCAGAGCCTGCTGGCACTTTACTTGCTTCTGGCCAACGTTCTGAACCTATCAGATTCATAGACCCCACCATTCACCTAAAAAGAAAAAGGAAAGAAAAGTGAGTGTTGCACCCCCTCTCACTGCCAGGGGAGCAGGGAATATTGCACCTGTGTAGTCCCACTTCCATTCAGTCCCTGTAAATATCTGCATAGCCGGCGATTCCACAATCACTGCCTTTGGCAACAGCATGTCCAGGCATGAGGATGCCGAGAACACATTGACTTGAGTCACAGCACATGCCCCAGAACACCCATCATCCCCTCAGTTCTCTCCTGAATCCCCCCCACGTCACAACTTTGGAGCAGAGCGGAGATGTGATGCCTGTCACATCCCAGTGCTCTTTCACCTCTCTGTCCATCAGACAGGTAGTGGCTGTTCGGTTTATTTAAAGGACCATGCCTCATTAAACCAGAGGCAAAGTGAAAGAAGCCTGTCCTCTCACTCTGAAGTTCAAAGGTGGTAGTAACAGATGTCCCTGTCAGCTTTACAGCACCTGAGGAAGGCCTGGAGCTGTTTGTTTAACAGCACCATCAGTAACTGATTATTGGCACCAGCAGGGAACATCTGTTCAATTTACAGAAATGGCCGTGCAGCCCCTCTCTCACCTGACATCCTCCCTGGGTTTTATTGAATCTTTGGTCCTCACAATTGCCTCTAATTTCATTGCCAGCCTTGTGAATAAAAGCACTTCCCCTGCAGCTACTTCAAGACACTTTTATGTCCCCTTCCCTTTGTCTCCATATTTTCCCTTTATCGTACATGTGAGCAGCACTTAAAAACTGCATTGAAGGAATCAGAAAAGCTTGGCTGGCATTTAGCACTAGTATGGCCAGGCTCAGGTGCCTTGGGCAACCTTCATTCGAATAGGAAATCTCCGATCCTGCCCAGGCTCCAGACCAATTGTGCCTGGGCTACACACACCTAACGCGCAAAGAACATGTAATAAAATCAAGGTTAAAATAAACACATGGAAACCAAGGTAAGATGTGCAGAGCGAGATGCAGATTATTGATGGCTGCTTGAGGCAAGGTCTGTTGTGCATAAGGCAGGGCACAGGGCTTACACTCCTTGGGGTCATTTTACTGTTCTCAGCATTGGAATCAAGATGTGTGAAACTCAGGGTCCCCATCTCAGCAGTGTTTTCATGCAGCTTTCTTTGGTGTATATCAGGGGTGACCAAACGTACTGACCCTCCAATATGGCAATTGTCAGAAGTTCAAGAGCTGGGGCGTGCCTGCTGGGGCTTGGGGCTTCAGCCCCGCGGAACGCGCCTGTCAGGGCTTCAGCCTTTGTGGGGAGGGAGGTCTCAGAGCTTCTGCCCCGTGGGAAGCCCCTGCCTGGGCTCAGGGCTTCAGCCCCACTCCTGCTGAAATCCTGAGCCCTGGCACATACGCCCTGTGGGGCTGAAGCCCTGAGCCCCAGCAGGTGCACCCCACAGGGCTGAAACCCTGAGACCCCCCTTCTCGCTGGGCAGAAGCCAGAGGCAATGCATGAGGGGGGTATATGGGGTCACATGTCCCCCTAGATTTTTGCCAGGGTTTTCTGGCCCCATTCGGTCACATGGTGCACCAGGCCCCCTCCTTGCACTGCAGCTGCTGGAGCCAGAAAGATGGGAGCTGCGCCTTGGGTACAGACAGCGGCAAACAGCTGAGAGTTGCAGGAAAAGCCGCTGCTTTTGCTACAGTCTCTCCCTGCAGACCTAAAGCAGCAGCCCCTCCTGCAACTCCAGCTGTTTGCGGCTACCTCTCCATGCGGAGCTAACACTTGGGAGCTGCAGGGAGGGGTAGCTGAAGGTAAGAGGATGGTGTATGCATGGAGGGGGTGTGACTCAAGCTGTTGGGGGGTGGGGGGAGTGAACCTTTCAATTGTCCCCCCCCCGCCGCAGCAGGCGCCAGTCATCTCTGCTACTAGCTCCAGCACTGGCCGCAGGGCAGAAGCCCCAAGCTCCCTCCCCCAAGTCTGGTAGGCCGAGAATGGGGGGTGGAGTTGGGAGCTCCGGGAGCCACACTTCAACTGTAAAAGAGCCACATGCAGCTCACGAGTCGTGGTTTGGCCACTCCTGGTGTATATGTTGAATGTTCTTCGATTTGGCCTAGGTGCAGTAACTGGCATGTTTTTCCCAAGATACTGGCCCTGTTCTCCTTAGTCCACCCAGCTCGGCTATCGCTCCTCAATCCTGACCCACCTTGCCTCACGCTGATTCATTCCAGGTCTCCCCACACAACTCTGCCAATGAGCCTCTGTCCTGAATGACAGTAGTTCCCAGAGCTGGAGCCCAGTTTTCCAGAGGTGAAAGGCCTACTGCACTGACCCCTCTAGTGTAATCTGGTTCTGAAACCATTTTTAGTAGCCTCCAAACTCAGGTGTGGGCTTTTGGATTCTTTTCTTGGGGAGGGTCAAATAATTAGGCTAGATGAAGCTCACCCCCTTGCAATGATAATAATAATAACTATGATTATAGGTGGAGCCAGCAATGCTCCCTATAGTTCAGGTTTCCAGACACTTTCCATTATAAGACCCTGTTTTCAGTTGCTTATAACTTTGCCAAACATTAACTATTTGCACTGAAATTTCCCATGCAGGGTGTCTGTCTCTGGCTGAATTTTTTTTGGAAAATTTCAGCGTAAATGGTTCAGATAATTCCGAGAATGAGAATCTGAAAAAATACATTGTTTTGCCCGTGTCAAAAAAAATTCTTCCAACCGTTTCTCTAGCACTTCCATTCATTGGAACAAGGACTTGCAGTTTGGCAGGGTGTGAACAGGGGGCAGCAGGGGGAGTGTCCTGATGTCAGGGGTGTGACTTTTTTCTGTTCCCATGAAAAATACTCCAATTTGACCATGTTATAAGCCTTTGAAAAATCTCTGTTTTCACACGTTCAGCAGGGACTTGTTAGAGTTTGGCAGGTAAATTCTCCAAAGATTCCATCCGCATGAGACAAGCTCCAATACCTCACATCTCTGACATGCTGACTGGACTGTGCATAGGCACCCACTCTGTGGGTGATTTGAGGCTGCAGCACCCACGAAAAAAAAAATAGTGAGTGCTCAGCACCCAGCAGTCACCCACCAAACAGACTGTTCGGTGGGGCCCCGTTGATCAGCTCTTCCCCCCACTCCCAGCATCTCCCGCCCACCACCGATCAGCTGTTTGGCGGTGGGTGGGAGGCATTGGGCGGGAGGGGGAAGAGCAGGGGTGGGAAGAGGTGGAGTGAGGGTGGGGCATACTTGGGGGATGGGGAGGAGTGGGGCAGGAAGAAGCAGAGCAGGGGCACTGGGGGGAGGGGCACAGTGGCCTCAGGGTGGAGCAGAGGTGGAGCACTCCCAAAGAAAGTCAAAAGTCGGTGCCTGTGGGACTGTACATGCACCATCCCCACACAGTGACTGGGCATGCTCCATCCCAGGGCTTCCTAGCTGAACAGGACTTCCCTGCAAGTACTGCTCTGGGCTGTTGCCAATCGCTCTGGCATTGGACACTGGAACTGAAAGCAGGGAGACTGTCTCTCCGGTGCTCTCAGTGCTCCCTCTGCTGATGCACAAGCAGCTTGGAGGAAACTGAGGCAGGACAATGCTTACAGGTGTCTAGATTTTTGTCTAGCTCTGTGTATTCCTTGAGCTATCTAAAGTAAAGAGTAATTGTGTTAGAAACCTTAGCAAACAGGGGGTTATGTGCTTCCACTATCTCATGTTCCTGGGGGGAGATACAGTAAATCAGAATGCCATGAGGTTGGTGCTTTGGGAAAAGGTGTGTTTAAGGAACTGGGGAGCCTATGATGGATCATCACAGGTCCTGGGGACCTAGGGCAGCTGGATTGTGAGGTCTCAGTTCTAAGCAAAGGTAATAAGCAAAGAGCCTGTGTCCCGGAAGTGATCCAGAGAGCCAAGGTAAAAGACAGTGCTGGAGCCCTCTCAGACTCAGGAAACTTAAAGCATAGGGGTCCAGTGTGTGAGGATGAAACACAGCAGCAGGGTGAGGGTCTCATGATTAAAGCAGCTGAATGCTGCCCTGGAGAACTGGATTCTATCCCGGCCTCAGCCATGGAATTCCTACATGATGCTGGGCAAGTCAGTTAACCCAAGTTTTTTGCAGACACGAGCTGTAGCTCACGAAAGCTTATGCTCTAATAAATTTGTTAGTCTCTAAGGTGCCACAAGTACTCCTTTTCTTTTCACTAATTAAGTGTTCCTCATTTACTGGGTGCCTGACTTGAGACCCCAGGATCTGGTTTGCACAAGTGCTGAGCACTCACAGCTACGACTGAAGTCAATGAGACCTGTGCTTTGAACAAATAAAGTGCTACATAATGCCAAGTACTGTGAAAAACCAGACCCTACGCATCTGAAATTGGGCTCTCAAAATTAGTGGATACTTTTGACCTTAACCTCTCTGTACTTCAGTTTCCTATCTGTAAAACAGGTATACCCCTGGATCTTAAAAAGGGGTTGTGAAGATAAATCAATTCATGTCTGTGAAGCACTCAGATACTACAGCGCTGAGTGCCAAGGAAAAGCCAACGAGGAAATTAATGCTTCTGTATTCAGAGCAGGGTTTGAATAGTGTGCAGTAAGGAAGGCCTGGGGCCACACACTGAATGTGGAGGATAAAAGAAACATTGAAGAGCTACCTATTCACTGAATGTGGCTGGGATGCTGTGGGAAAATAGTATGTGATCGTGTAATTAAAGACTGTATCATAGTGCATATGCACAAGGGGAGGCAAATTAAGGCTGCACAGACAACCTAGAGTCTGGCATTGCCTAGCTTTTGAGTGCTTGACTCTGCAATCTTAACATTCTTTTAACATAGTTTTTTAAATGTAATCTAAAATTTCTATTGTGTCAAATCCTTTGTCGGCATCAGGGTCCCTCTGTCATAGGTGCCAACTCCATGGGTTCTCCAGGACTGGAGCACCCATGAGGAAAAAATGGTTGGTCCTGAGCAATCCCCCTATCAGCTCCCCCTCACCCCCTAGTATGTTCTGCCTGCCTGCCAGCAGGCACCATAAATCAGCACCTCCCTCCCTCCCCATGCCTCCCGCTTGGCACAATCAGCTGTTTTGCATCATGCAGGAGGCTCAGGGGGGCGGAGGGAAGGAGGAGGAGCAAGGATGCAGCACGCTTGGGGGATGGAGTGGAACAGGGCAGGAAGAGGCGGGGCATGGGTGGAGCAGGGGCAGGAAGAGGCAGGGTGGGGGTGGGGGAAGGGGTGGAGTAGGGGTGAGGCCTGGGGTAGAGCCTGGAGTCCAGCACCCTCTGGCACTTTGGAAAGTTGGTGCCTGCATCCGCTGTCCTGGGCAATGTACAGATACATGGATGATATGGTCCCTAGCCCAAGGACCAATCTTGTTTTGTATTTATAGAGTAAATTCTAATATAGGATATTGCCAGAGTAACCAGATGTAAGATCGGTGGTGAATACCCTCCCCACACTGCATTTTGAAAACAAAATATATAATAATAGCATTTCCACATCATCCATTGGATGGGAAATAATAACCCCCTCTCACCTAGGTACCTGGGAGATGGGGTCTGTGCCAGCCAGTACAGATCCTTTGGGACCCTCATGCACCCCGGTCCCAGTTTTACTAATAAGGGAGGAGGCATCAGCCTAGCTATTGGGACAGGAGGGCTCCAGGAGACACTAGAGCCAAGGACAGCTATTCACAAAGCTCAAGGAGTTGGGAGAGAGTATGAGCCCTCTGGGCCTGATTCACTCACACAGCTGTGCCACCATCCTCACAAAGGGGCGTACAGAGAGACTGCCACAGGGAACTTCTCTCCATTTCCTCAAGATGCTCAGGCCGTGAGCTTGAGAAGAGCTGGGAATTGAGCCTGGCATTGTTATTAGTTTGCACCACTTTGGTTCCTTTGTGTAGCCTGCTCAGGACTGCTGGGCTGGGCACTGCACTTAGGTCTCGTTAGATGGGATAGTCCCTGCAGCACATAAATAAGGCCTCCGAGCAGGAAGTTATTTTGTTTACTGCAGTGAAGCCTTTTGTGGTGGGTGGATCTGTATATGGGACCCTGTTACAGACTCTCTACAGACCATAGATAGGTTAGCTCCAATATCCCCTCTCAACCATACAGCAAACAGGGACCCACTCAGACAGCTGGCCATGCGATAAAGAATTCTAGCATTTTCGACATCATCCTCTTTCACCCTCCTCCCCCAGTCCCATCTCTCTTTTATACCTACTGCACTTATATCCCTGCTTTATGAAATAGCTCAAAGTGCCTGCGCCAGGAATGCTTAATAAACCACTCAGCCTCAGAGAGAGAGGACAGGCCAGCAGCCGGCAAATGGAATTCGAGGGACCCCTGACATTGTTCCTTTCAAAGAAAAAAGGAAAGGGGGGAAAAAAAGGCAAGTGCCCCTCTAGTGCATCTTCCCCGCTCCCACTTCCTTGCCGCGGCTGCGTGTCACTAATGCAAAGGGCGTGAGAGGAAGAGCTGCTAAAAGCCTTGCAGACTCAAGCCTCAGTTTGCTGCACAAACCTGAGGAGAAACAAAAAGCTTTCAAGGCCTTTAAAGCAACCGAGTGCTGCCCCTCCTCCGCAACCCATTGCCCACTGGTCATTCCTCAGGTAAAGAAGACACCCACCGACCAGGCTAATTGGCCAGTTATAGTCCCCATGTCATGCACAGATAGGAAGAAATGAGTTGAGAAGGGGAAAATAAGGAATCAATTTGATTTAAAACCTATATTAATATAGAGCTTGTGAAAGTGAGGGATTAAAAAGCTACTGGCTAAAGGTAGCTGTGGTACAGAGTGGGGATGGGCAGCTTTCCCACATCAGGTCTGCCGATGCTCCTCACTCTTGACCAGCAGCATCCCCTGATGTTCCAGTCCTGAGCTTCTCCAGCCTCCACACAGCAACACCACGGCAACTCAATCCTGACCTCCTAGTCCAGAACAGGTTCCCCACACAACACTACTAGTACATCCAACTAGTGACCTACAACATTCCCTGCTGTTCTGGATCTGGGCTCCCCATACACAGCTCTGCCATTGCCCCTTAATCCTGACCCACAATATCCCCCGAGTGTAGCCCAGGAACCCCCTCGTGCACATACAGCTCTGCCAATGCACCTAAATGCTGGTCTGTAATGCTCCATCCTTTTCCTGACCCAGGACTCTCTTGGGAAGACACCATTATGAAAAATTGTGTGTAAGCTTATAAGCCCTAGGTGAGTTGGATGTGGTTTGAAAGAAACATGTGGAGGACAAGGTGGAGTGGTACTGAGTTAAATGAAAAGATGGTTTGTAGAGGGACTGTTTGAGACAAGGGCCTGTGCCACTAGAGAGGTCAGTGTTCAAGGCTACAGACTGGCAGAGGAGGAGTTTGGACAGAATACATTTTGTGGCTTGTTTGTTTGGATGGAATGTTTTGCAGAAAGTCAGTACTCTGAGAAATTACTTCAGTGAATCAGCTATGACTGCGTGTCACAGCATGTGCAACCCTGAGATCTGGGGGAAGACCGACCAGATCTCCAAAGAGTAAGGCAATGGGTAAAGCTTTTTGGAGGGACTGTGGGACCAGCCCTGAAATTCTCACGTAGGCAAAACTCCTCCTGTCTTCAGGGTGAGTGTGTTACAAGCATGAAAGTATGCAGTGTAGTTGTAGCCATGTTGGTCCCAGGATATTAGAGAGACAAGGTGGGTGAGGTCGTATCTTTTATTGGATCAGCTTCTGTTGGTGACAGAGACAAACTTTTGAGTCACACAGAGCTCTTCTTTCTGTATGGCTTAAAAGCTTGCCTCTTTCACCAACAGAAGTTGGTCCAATAAAAGACATTGCCTCACATGTACCAAAGGATAGAATTCAGTCCCTAGAATCCAGTGTCTCCTTAGAATTGTGTGCATGCAAGGGCAAATGGGGATGGAGAGAAATCAGTGATTCCTATTTAACAAACACAAGGCAATGGAGGCCAGACGGCTGCAGTTTCTCACCATGCTGCAGATCGCTTTCCAGCACCCTGCAACACCAGTAGCATCTCTTGGAATTAGAACAATCTTTCTGAAAAGATGAGGTATTTACTACGCAGGGCAGACCAGCCTTTGCTGTACATTAAAGTGTGTCTCACAAATTTTCATGTGCCTTAGTCTGGGTTGAAAAATATCACCCACCATCAAATACCAGCAAATTTTAACTCAACACTAGCCTTGAAGCCTAGGCTTGACCTGCACTGACTGGAGATCTTGAGGCCCTCAGTGTAGCAGAGGCAGCCAGGGGACACCTATTTACTTGTGCAAGAAGGGAGGCCACACACAGCTGTCCAGACTGTGGAGCAAGGTAAACAGTGTGAAGTAATAAAGTTTGCAAATGACAATGCAAACCACAGAAACACAGAGAAGGAGAGCAGACAAATTAATTCCCTGGCTCGGAAATTGCTAAGCATACAGAGGTAGGGGGAGATTCTTGGCTTTTCCCCTATAAATAATCTTTGCTGGTACAGCACAGGTGAGAGGTAGAAGGGGTGGAGGAGGCACAGGGGTCAACCGAGAAACGTTACTGAAATATGGGAACAGCTGACGTTCAATCAGAAACCATCTGAGAGAGAAATTATTCCCCGCAATCAGAATGGATAGAAATGCATTGTAACCTGGGTACAGTACAACCAGGGATTTAAATACACTAATGCTGAATTTGGCTTAACATGACTCCATGGCTCATTGTTTCTTGAACCTGTTCTACCAACAAACATGATCTGCTCGGATGCTGAGCTCCCACTGAAGTCACTGACTCAGAGGAGCAGGGCCGACAGAAGCAACTCTGAAACTGCAGATAAACTAGAATGGCCTCATTTGGGTATAACAGTCCCAAGCCACACTGGTCAGATTGTATTGTACCAGCATGGCTCTGCCAGTGCCTCCAAATGGACAGTTACATTCAATCCTGTATGTTTAAATTACAGACCCAGCTGCTGAAAGTTGGCTGAGGGGGCAGCATTAGCTCTAGTTAGTTCCCATCTCGCCTTGCAGATGTGAGTGCTGAGCATCCCTCTCGCTCAAGTTGATTGGTGCTGCTGGTGCCTAGCACTTTTGAATATGAGGCCCCCAATGACTACAAGAAAGGGCAGATGATTCTTTGTTGAAAGAATCTGACTCCAAATTCCTGCTTTGTTTGTTTCCCTCTCTCTGCCTCTCAGGCTATTTCGGGAGGAAAGTGTTTGCATAAGAGGCACTTTACAATAATTGTTTCATTCCTGCAGATCCACGCAGCACCAAGATATGTTTTGCAGCTCACAATGTCTTTAATGCAGAGATGTACTGAGACAGAGGTTACAGCTCAGCTCAGGGCCAGCCTTGCAATTTGTGGGTAAGCAAACAAAAGAGGCTGCTGGGAGTGGGACATAAAGGGAGCTGAGAGTTGTCTCTCCCTTTGGCCCCATCGTGGGGGTCAGTGAAGATCAGAGTGGGCCATGACCTTTTCTGTTTGTTTGTCCCACCGCCACACACCATACTCTGAGAGGTGAATGGTATCACTTCTTTGCTATCTTACTGCCCTGGGGAATCATTTATTTGGAAGTTGAATCCCATAAAAAATTTACCATGAAATAGAATGATCACAAAATCATGTCCTCCTGCAAACAAACTGCTCTGAAAACCTGGAGGCCATGCACACCTCATGGACCATACACTACACTAATGGAGGCCATGGGTCAGTTTTCAGCTCAATGCTTTCCCTATTTCTCTCTCATTTTTGGGTGTCTCTCCCTAGTGGCCATCTGGTCACAAAGGCCAAAGTTACGACAGCTACAACCCTGCAGTCTGCAGAATGGTGAGGACACCACATTTCCTGTGCCGATGTAAATGTGACTGCAATTAGTCCTTGGAGGACTGGAAACAGTCTGAGCTCTAGAATGAGATGTCCCTATTTAACAAACTCAGGGCTCTGTATGTGTGAGGCATGCAGGTCTCTGATGATCGGGAGAGGATGGGGAAACAGGATGGGGAAATTCTGCCCTTCAAGTCATTTTGCTGAATCTGACCCCAGAAAGACCCCGTCTCAATCTGCAGCCTCCTCTAATTGCTGCTTCCCTCCCACAAAACAATGTTCATTAAGAACAAGGGGATGGGACTGCCAGGAGTGAATGATAGCAGGAAGTATATTGTATCCCTACACCACTCAATGACCACTGGCATCCAATCAATGACTGTTGTCATTGGCCATTAACTAGAATGGAAGACTGAGATACATAAAGCATAGCTCTTCCCACCAAGAAGCAAGGGTGACACCAAGTGACAGAAGAAACATCCTCTCTATTCCAGTATCCACACCATGAGGGAGCATGCATGAGTGAGTCCCTGTGATTATCAGAAATGATAAGATATCTCATCAAAAAGTGTTCAGGAAAACTAGTGCCCGGTCCTTGGGGAAGGAAAGAGATGGCAGGGATACTATTATGCATTAGTGCAGTCTAATCTTAGTGATAAGAGGGCAAGAGGGAATCTCAGTTCAGATCCTTGGGGACATGATCACATGAAAAACCAAAAAAATTGGCTTCCTTATTGGGATCCCATCATAGAGGCCAAGGATTCATTGGGCCCTGGAGCTGAACTCATCTGTCATGCCTTTGAAATGGCCCATTGGTGGAGAGGCTGGTGCATGGGGACATGGTTGCCTACTGTTGCCTGTGCTAGTGATCTATAGAGGTTTCAATCTTTAGCACCGCTGGAACATGTATTTTTCACTGGCACAATATTCATATTTTTATACCAATGGTCGAAATGCCAAACCCTTGGGATTGCATTGTGTTCTGATAACAATAGGTCAGCTGCATCCATTGGGGACTGGAGTGGGGCACAACTCAGGCTGCATCACATCTGTCATATTTAATGATCAATAGAGCCTACAATCACAGGGGCTGTTGTTGAATTAAATGCACAATACACAACAGGAACGTTGCAGAACCTCTCACTGAGAGGAGAGAGATATTCCAACCATCGAAGGAAGGGGTCAAAACAGGAAAAAGGTTTTCAAACCTATGACGATTTTCACTGCCTCACTGAAGGACCAGGTGGCAACGTGACAGAACGCACTTGACTCTCTTCTCTGGAGGCGACCAGGCTTCCAAGTTTACTTGGATCACAAATGTGATGAATTTGCTGGTCACAAGGGGCCAGGTCATATTCTTTAGAAAGGAACATTTTGAGTTAGCAAAACTGTTGCTCTCATTGACTGCTAATCTATTCCCAAGTGGCAATTAGGAATGTGATCATCTTACTGGGAGTGGGCAAAGCCAGGCGATCCTCAGGGAGGAGGATGGGGTGGACTCTTCTCTGAGAACTGATGTGAAGAGAGCAGTAGAGTCTTGGTGCAGCATGGTTCTCTCTGACTAGAAGGGCAGTGAAATGGGGCACAGTGTCCCCTCCCCACATTGAGTGTCAGCTTTTTCTGCATTCAGGCTGTACAAAACTCTTCTGGGGCGATGGTGCTTTACCAGGAGGGGAGGTAATGCTGGAAAGTGAAGAGTCAGGAAGGCTCCATCGCAGATGGCCAAAGAGAGCTGGACTGAAGAAAGCAGGCAGTGGGGCAGTACAGGAGGGGGATTGTGCATCAGTCCCAGTCCTGAGGGGGGAACACCCACAACACATTTTGGAAAGACATGTTTGTGACAAGGTGTAATAGAATGCACTCGTGTATTCACCTTATGAAGTATCATTTGAAAACTAATATCTCACGGGTCAATAATATCATGGTGGAATGAATGTAGCAAACATTGTGTGTAAAGTTATGAATTTCCCCTCCGTATAATGTTAAAGCCCATGTTTAAAGTCACGTAACCATTAGGTAAAGCTGATCAAGCAGGTCTTAAACAAAGGGATGTGTGTTTACCTCAATTTGCATATAAGCTGTAAACAGAGCCCTCAGAGAGCGGGGAGAGAAGGAACAGTATGAAATCTCCCCCACACACACCTGATGTCTCCTTGCTCTCCACTGGAAAGAACGTTATCTAAGGGTATGTCTTCATTAGCAATGTTAAAGCGCTGCCATGGCGGCGCTTTCACGTGCCTGTGTAGTCGTGGCACCAGCTGTGTAGTTGCGGCACTCCACCTCCACGAGAGGAGTAGCTACAACTGCTGGGAGCTGCTGGTGCACTGTCTACACTGCCACTTTACAGCGCTGAAACTTGCAGTATTCAGACGGTGTTTTTTCACTCCCCTGAGCAAGAAAGTTGCAGTGCTGTAAAGTGGCAGTGTAGACAAGGCCCAAGGGTCACTCTCAAGGAAATGCATTTCAAAGGCTGATTTAACTATACTCATAAGAGGCAAAACCACTCCAAGTTATCTCTCCCTATCCATCTCTCTTGAACTTAAGAAGACAAAAGAATCCAGCTGTTTGACTCTGGGAAGGATCCTGACCTGAAGATTGGTCAGTAATGTTGATGGAAGCATATGGTAAGAATTTTACCTTGAACCAAGCCTAGTTTGTAAAAGTTTAGTACAGTATCTTTTTTTCTTATAACCATTTTTGACTTTAATGCTTTAATACTTGTACTCACTTAAAACCTCTCTCTTTGTAGCGAAATAAACTTTTTTGTTCTTTAATCAAAATTAATCTAGTGTTCTGAACTGTGTGGGTAACTCCAATTAAGGTGGCAAATTGTATATTGTTCCTTTACAGGGACAACGGACCTTTATTATCTGATCTGTCCAGCAGAGGGCAGTACATTTTGGGGGGGGGGGGGGGAATCCAGGATTGGGAGTGCGTTGGGGTTACCCTGCATGTGGTAATCAAGGCTGCTGGAAGTCAGTGTGAGGCTGGTATTTGCTGACAGGCTGCTGGGCTCAGAATTGTTGGCCTAGGACTGTGGCTACACACAGGCACTCAGGGTGTGACCTGCATGCTGTTTGGCAGGAGCCCAGGTTAGCAAAGCATTGTGTGACACCCACAGCTGAAGGGCAGGGGTGACGCAGCTCCTCGCTGCTCTGGATTGCACCTCAAAATGTCGTGCCAGGGAAAGCAGGGTAGTGCCCCAGGTATCACGGCAGAAACCCCGGCCCCAACAGGCAGCGCGAGTGTGCACCTGGGAGAGAGTCCCAAGTTCGCGTGGCGTTTACCCTACACCCGCCATGCCCCCCAGAGCCTGCCAGCAATGGCGGTAAAGTGAGGGGTCAGGCTAGGAGCAGGGGTGGGGCTAGGGTGGGCACTGCGCCCTGGGCATGCCTGAGGGGGCACAGCTCCCTACTGGGGTGTGCCTGGCCGGTGCCCTGGGTGGGGGGAGGTCAGGGGGTGCCCTGCACTGCTGGGGATGGGGCCCACCTGCCATGATGCCCGGCTGCCTTGGTTGCCAGGGTCCCTGGCGGGGCTGGCCAGGCCTCTGAAGGCGGCTCTGAAGGGCCCTCGGTTCCCGCGGTGACTCCTCCGGCCGCCAGGGGCCACTGTCTGCCGGGTGCGGCTGACACTCGGCGCCTACCTGACGCCATGGCCCGTGGCCTCCGGAAGCCCTTCCGGGCTGGCGCGGTACCCTCTTGCCCTCGTCCCCAAGGCTGAGGAGTCGTTGTTAGCAGCGGCGCCTTGGCGGAAAGATGGCGGCGGCCATAGAGTGAGCGGACCGCGGAGGCGCCGGGACCCGGCTGCGGCCGGGAGAGGTGAGGAGGCGCGCGACGCCCACCAGCGCCCCCGGCTCCCGCCGCCGCACGCCCATCCCGGGGGACCGCGGCCCCGGCGCCTGGAAACCGCTCCCCCCGTCTGCTGGGGCGCCCAGGGCCCCCTAACCCTGTGAGTCTCCCACCCCCGGGCCCTGACGCTGGGGCCGCCTCCGGGGGAGCCTCCCACGCCCCTTCTTCTCATCAGAGCGCCCCGCTTCTGTGTTACCCTTGCGGCGCCCATGCACCCCTAGGAGACCCCCCTGACATATACCCCCCCCCCCCCGCGACACGGTCCGGTATAGGATCGTGCTGCTCCCTGTCCAGTACAGTGGCCTCTGTGTTTCCTTCCCTCCCAGGGAACGATGAAGTGATGGATCATGACGCGCCGACCATCAGGCCCCGCAGAATCCAGAACCAGAACGTCATCCACCGCCTGGAGCGCCGAAGGATCAGCTCTGGTAAGGCCGGCACCCACTGGCACCAGGTCCGGGTCTTCCACCAGAATGTCTTCCCCAACTTTACTGTGGTCAACGTTGAGAAGCCGCCCTGCTTCCTGCGCAAGTTCTCCCCCGATGGGCGCTACTTCATTGCTTTCTCCTCAGACCAGACCTCCCTGGAGATCTATGAGTATCAGGGCTGCCAGGCAGCAGAGGATCTCCTACAGGGTTATGAGGGAGAGATTTTGGCCAATGGCAATGACCAAAGATCTGTCAACATCCGTGGGCGGCTCTTTGAACGTTTCTTCGTCTTGCTTCATATCACCAACGTGGCCTCCAATGGCGAGCACTTGAACCGTGAGTGCAGTTTGTTCACAGATGACTGTCGCTATGTAATTGTTGGCTCTGCTGCCTACCTGCCTGAGGAACCTCATCCCCCATTTTTTGAGGTTTATCGCAACAGCGAGTCGGTGACCCCTAATCCCAGGTCCCCTTTGGAGGACTATTCTCTGCATATCATAGATCTTCACACAGGTAGACTGTGTGACACAAGGACATTCAAATGTGACAAAGTCATCTTGTCTCACAATCAGGGCCTATACCTGTATAAGAATATCTTGGCTATTCTCTCTGTGCAGCAGCAGACTATTCATGTTTTTCAGGTGACGCCTGAGGGCACATTCATTGATGTACGGACTATAGGTCGCTTCTGCTATGAGGATGATCTCCTGACCCTGTCCGCTGTCTATCCAGAAGTGCAGCGAGACACTCAGACAGGGATGGCAAACCCGTACAAAGAGCCCTTCATAAATTCTCTGAAACACAGACTGTTGGTGTACCTGTGGAGGAGGGCAGAGCAGGATGGGAGTGCAATGGCAAAAAGGAGGTTCTTCCAGTACTTTGATCAGCTGAGGCAGCTGCGCATGTGGAAAATGCAGCTGTTGGATGAGAGCCATCTGTTTATTAAATACACCAGTGAAGATGTGGTCACATTGCGGGTGACAGATCCTTCACAGGTAGGGCCTGTCCTCTTTGGGCAGCTTATTGCTTTGTTGAGGTTATTCTCATGCAGATAAATACTATAAGCTACTTTTCTGGTTTAAGTGCTGATTTGGGTCTTTGAGTGTTGGGTAGAAATGTTCTCTTAGGACCTACACAGTATATAATTTGGATCCTGTTGTGAGGGGTCTTGATGGTATCTTCGATGGGATTCAGTAAGATTTCCCCCCTCTCAATGTCAAAACTTCATAGAAATTAGAGAGAGAGAAGACCAGTGTAGTTATCCAATTCCATCTTCCTGCAAATGCAGGATCGTTTCCTATACTACACTTATTGGTGCTTTGCCCAGTCTGCGGTTGTTTTTTAGTAATCAGGATCAGGGACCTATTATGTCTGGCATTGTACAAATACAGGCTGAAAAATAGTCTCTGTCCTGATGAGCATACAATCTGATTATAAATGTCCCAAGTGACAGTATTTCTACTTCCCTTGGGAGACTATTCCACAGTTTAATGGACATTTTTCTTAATTTCTTCCAGTTACTTCTAATTATATTCGAATGCTACCCTACGTATTGTGACCTTTTTTCCACTGTTTAGTTCTGGGCACCCTTCAAGAGAAAGAAACTGGTGAGAGTGGGGAAAAGGAACAAAATGATCAGCAGGCTGGAGGAGTTGAAATAAGAAGCTAAATTAAAGGACTAAATTTGTAGTTTGTGTAAGATATCTGATGGGGAGATGACTGGATGACTCTCTACAGGTGGAGGACATTAATTCTGCACTTGTGTAGTGATGCAGAATTCCCCCAATTTAGTATCATCTGCTATCTCTAATTAATATGTTGTTTACTCCCGTTCCCAGGTCGGTAATGAAGTTAAATCAGACCAGCTCTAATGTCTATCTCTGTGGTAGACATCTTTTACCGCTCTGTCCCCACCATAACACATGTTTATCATTGCCTTTTTTCCTAGAGATCTTCAGTTTTCAATCCACGTGAGATTGGTCTGAGACTACTTTAAGTTTTTTAATCTATTTAATTCCTTTCATCTGCTTATTTTATATTTCTATTAAAAATGTCTGGCAAGAACTCTTTCTAAACTTGCAGTGCTGCTCATTGCTCACTGTTCTGTTTTCTCTGGAAGTTTAGTGACTCCCTCCCTGCCCCCTCTCAATATTTGTCCCATTGTTTTTCAAGGGCTAGAAGTTGGAGTGAATGGATGTTAACTGTCCGCTTTGAAGCTTTCTTTGTGTGTAACTTCTTCCATTGTGCGCATACATTAGTCTGCTGTAGATTGTGCGCACTGTTTATTATTGTAAAGTAGTTGAAGATTGAGTGTCTTTTGTAAAAGCAGCATTGAAATATTTGTCTAACAAATACACATAAACAACATGGATATTGCAAAGATATTAAACCTTTGTCCAAGTGAGTTGCACTTTGGGTTGTTTTGGGGCCCACTTTACTGCTCCTGGAGTCCTGAGCTCTGTCAGTGGCCAAAAATATCATAAGCCTTCCTGATTCGGTGAATGCAACCAGTTCTCTTGGATCTGGACTTTGACAGGCATCTGTGACTGGTCACTGCAATGCTCTCTAGACTGCTTCCATTTGAAGACCACTTAGACTTCACAGCTGATGCAGATTGTGGCTGGCTTGAAGCTGCAGAGGCAGGCAGCAGACTACACTAGTTCCTCAGGAGATGAACTTAGCTTCCCATTTGTTTCTGGGTCCACTTCCAGATATTGACTTTGATCTGTGAAGCTCTGTGTAGGTTCTGGCAGTCTGATCAGCTGAGGCATTCAAGATAACTGGTTAACAGCTTCTAGATTTAAGCACCTGTGGCAAGCTGTTCTGTGTGTAGGGCTCTCAGTTGTGGAAAGTCTTCCCCTTACTTCTGATTTGAGGGAGCCAGAGCTTATTGACAATTAGGTCCATCTCATCTCCCAGGGTTTGCATGGAGGAGGGGTTGGGTGGGTTGGTATTTAGGGTACTGGGTTTTTTTGGTGCATTGAGAGGGAAAAGTTAAGGTTTTAATTTTTATTAAAACTCACTAAAAGGTTGTTTTTCAAATGTTGTACATGAAGCCTGAGTTTTGATAAACGCATTTATGCATCTTAATAAACAAGAAGTAGTACAAAGTAAAGCAAAAATGGTCACGTTTTAGATCTGCCAACCTGACCACAAGGTCCCTTCCACTGCTCTTGGATGGTTTCTATGGCAGCTGTAGCAGGGTTCTATATTTAGTGAAAATTCTATTCTTTCCTCTGCACTTGAGCCTAACCTTTCCTTTGTTTGTTTGATTATGCAGTGAGGCCTAAAATTATGATACAGTTGAATATCTATGGCGGGTTTATTTCCCCCGACACACACACTTCTTAGGATCTGAGCTTTAAATTGGCAGTGACATGGACTAGATGATTTAGTAGGTTTTTCCTATCTCAATTGTCTGATTAACACCTCCACCTCCAGTAGTGGGAACCTGTGCTGAAAGTATGGAAGATGAATTCTCAGTTATTCAGATGGGTCGAGACATGACGCGTTCTATGGAAATACTGTGTTTTTCTCAATAGCTATGTGGTTACCTAACTTATGCCAAGTATAGCATAACATCCCACCCTGGAACTACAAGTGGCTTTAAAATATAATTTGAGAAAAGTTTCTCTGGTTTAGCACATTCTATAGACACATAATTACAGTAAATATAGAGATCCCTGTAAAAGAAATATCTTATAATTGTAATTTTGCAATCTTTAAAGTGGTAAATATTTGTACAGGAATGAATCGAGGGTAGTCAAGCCCTTCTCCTTCCCTCTGCACACCAATCCTATAGCCCAGAAGGACTTTTTTTTTTTTTTTTTTTCCTTCTTCAGGAGGTGGTGATTTAGCTAATAGTTCAGGTGATTGGGAGTAATATGTGGGTATTTGGCAACCATCTGTTTCCCCCATTTTCTGAATAGTCTAAGTATAATGTGTCAGTAACAGCTCCCTTGAGAGAGAAAACTGGATAGCGTGGACCAACTTCTCCAAAATCAACATAATTCTTTAACAAGCCATGGGCTTGGTATAGAGAGAGTCTAAACTCTGTCCCATTTTGAGAAACCCATCTGAGCTCTTTCCTCATTCTTCTTCTCCCCAGCCCACAAATTATCCTATAGGGTAAAGTCTTGAGGTGTGTCTGCAGCTGGGCTTTTTTGTAAAATGAGGCTAGTCTTGCATTGTGAGTATAGCAAGGTGGAGTCTATAGGTTGGGAACATGTTCAGAGCTTCCCCAAGCATCTAATAAATATGGAAATCCTAAGGTCTGAGTTCATCTGGATTTACAAAGGTGCTACTATGTTGTTATATGTTGTTAGAGGTCACACATGTGACTGGTATCTGGGTTTGGGACAGGGGTGGCGAAACTGTGACTCGCGAGCCACATGCAGCTCCTTTACTATTAAAGTGCAGTTCGCAGAGCCCACTATGCCCCCTTATTCTTCACCTACCAGACTGGGGGAGGAGAGGAAATGCAGGACCTCTGCCTTTTTAGTGGGATGGTGCAGTAGGGGCTTCTGTCCAGCGGGGAGGTGGGTCTTGGGGCATCAGCCCTACAGGGCACACCTGGCAGGGCTTGGGGTTTCAGCAGGAGCAGGGCTGAAGCCCCAACCCTGGCTCCCAGCAGGTGTGCTCCGGCTCTCAAACTTCTGAAGATTGTCGTATGTGGTTCTGAAGGCCAGTAAATTTGGACACCCCTGGTTTGAGAGTTAGTATCTGTAGCGATTGAGTAACCTTATCTAGGGAAAGATTTATTGGAGAATTATCTGACTCATGTTTTGGATTTACAATGGCACCTGGAAATTCTTGGATAAGAGTGTCAGTATTAAAAAGAAATAGTTATTGTCTTTCAGACTTTCATTTCTATAATGGGTAAAACTTTTGCCGACAATGTTGGAATACAATGCACTAAAAATATCTCATCTCTGCATGCTGGAAATATTAAGAGGGGGAAAACAGAAAATGCCCCCCCAAAAAGCTCGCAGTTCTTCACATACAGGAAAAATAATTTGTTGCCAGCCAGCACCTGGTTTAAAATCGCTTCCCCGGCAGGAAAGAAAATTAAATCTGCCACTTTAAAAAGCATTTTATATTTGGTGGAGAGTGAGGAAGAGAAAACAGAAATATTGACGTCCACTTTGAAATGAAAAATTGAAAGTGCATTTAGTTCCCTTCATAAATAATTACACTGTAGTGAATAGGCTGGATAATCTGGTACCCTCTGAGGTATTTGAATAGCATAATGAATTTATATAGTGAATGTGAGATTCTCCTACATTGCAGAGTAATCATGGGTAGTCTTTTGTGTGTGTGTTGTGTGTATGCGGGGGGAGGGTTCCCAATTAATATAGACCCTGTATTGTCTGTCTGCACTCTGTTGGAAAGCCACTAACTCTGCTACTCTCTGCAGCCTTCATTCTTTGTTGTGTACAACATGGTGACCACAGAGGTTATTGCTGTGTTCGAGAACACTTCGGATGAGCTACTGGAACTCTTTGAGAACTTCTGTGACCTCTTCAGGAATGCCACCCTGCACAGCGAGGCTGTCCAATTTCCCTGCTCAGCTTCCAGTAACAACTTTGCCAGACAGATTCAGCGCCGGTGAGCCATTCGGAGCATGCCTTATACCATATAGGTACATGCTCAACACTGCCAGCCAAAGGCCAGTATCAAATAGCTGTGGCAATCTTGAGAAACTTAGCTCATTAGTGACTGACCTGGTGTATGAGTCCATTCTGAACATGGCACATCTCACCACAGCCCTTATGGTTCTAAAATGTGCTGAAAACTCAAGGATGAGGCAGGGTACGCCTAGTTCTGTATTCCACATTCACTGTCTTGTTTGTTCTTCCATGTAAATGGTAGACCAAGGCTAGAAAATATACAGTGACAATCTAAGCACCCAACCCTAGGGAGAAAGATTTCTGAGGGAAGCATGCTGCCAGCACACCTTGTGCTGTGACTTCCTTTGGGACTGTTTAAGTGATGCTCTCTGAGTAGTTAGGACCCAAAACTAGGATTTGTTAAACCAAAAATGTCACCACATTTGGGATTTATTTTGCCAGACAGGATTCCCCAAATGTAATATGAATAAAACTGTGTGTTTATGGCATTTTCTACAGTTTCAGCAAAAAGTATGCTGTTCCTTTTTTCAGTTGGACCTTCCTTTCCAGTGTGAGAGTAAAACTGACCAGTCTAGTGTCACAGTGAAAGTGGAGTGAGAGATAAAAGTAAATAAGGCTTCTAAAATTCTTTTAAATAGACTAAAGTCATGTTAGTAATGCAGGTGGTGATGTTTCTAAAATGTGGTCCTAGGAATATGTGGTGATGTACCCAAGTGTGCCAGAGCCTTTTGTACTTCCCACAACTTACTTAACTTCAGCATAACTATATAGTGAGCATTTCTGCCATTGCTTGTAGGGGAGACTTCTGTTGATTCAAGTTGTTGAATCCATGCAAGTGAAGGAGACTTGGTCGTCTTGTATATTTCCATAACTCCCACTGGAGGTTCCTTACTGCTTGTGAGAGACCGAACTTAATGCCAACATATGAAGTGCTGCTCTTGTTTTGTAGCTGAAACCAGAGGCAAAAACCTCTTCAGCCTTCTGTTTGGTGGTCAGAGCCTATAACGGGGCTGGTTATAGGGGTGGTATGATGCTTATTAGATAAGTAAACACAATAGGCCCTTGCCCTGAGAGTTTACTGTCCAATATAAACTGTTCCTGATAAGTGGCTCTTATACCGCTGGTCTCAGAAAAGTTGGATCTCACCAGCAGAAAGCTCAGATTCTGCTTACTAACTTGTAAAGAAGAAAAACTCCAATCCAGATCAGTCTTTTCACAGGAAAGAACTTTTCAGACTGTGCTGAGCTAAACAGCTGCAGGCTTCTCTTCAAGGTTCTTCTTCTTCTACAGTTTCTTCTCTTTATGCAATCAAAACATAATGGCTGAGGAGAGATGGATTCCCAAGTCCTCCTTCAACCTCAGGAATTCAGATGTTATAGCACACCCTTCAGGCTTCACTTACAATGTTTACAATCTTTGCAGTAAAACCTGGATTGATTGATAAGCTGCTAATCCATCTCTCCCCGTTTCTGATCCTGTATATTTTCAGTACTGCAGGGCAGCTATAGCCAGACCTTGTGGAATGACAAGTTCCTATCCACGTGTCAGTCCATAGTTCCAAAACAGAATAGGAACACTGGTAAAAGGTCACCAGAATTGAGATTGATGGTGTATTAGATGAAATACAACTTCCGAACGTAGTAGTACTAGTTTTTAAACTGCTGCTGTTTTGATTTTTATCTCTGTCCTTTTCAAACACTAATGTATCTACATTGTGCCATATACCTGTGTGTTTTGCAAATAAAATCTGTCCCTTTGTGTGCTCCAGGTTTAAGGACACTATTGTGAATGCAAAGTATGGAGGGCACACAGAGGCTGTGCGGAGGCTGCTGGGTCAGCTCCCAATCAGCGCTCAGTCTTACAGTGGCAGCCCTTATCTTGACCTCTCCCTCTTCAGTTATGATGACAAGTGGGTGTCAGTCATGGAACGGCCAAAGACATGTGGAGATCACCCCATCAGGTATGAAGAAGAGTCAGAAAATTGCACATGGCTAGGACTGAATGTGTGTTTCTCAGAAATGTACATGTCTCGACTGTGTCTCAGACTGAAGTGTACATATAGGGCTGTTTGCCTTTTCCCCTCCTGTGTCCCATTCCAGTAAAGTCCTTGTGTAAATTATTCCAGAGAGACCAGTAAATTAGGAAGCTCTGCCTTTCCTCTCCTATGGCCTATTTTACATACACACGTTTACATTTGGCTCTTTCAAAATTGGAGTTGAGGCACATTGGCCATGCTGAGAGGCAGAAATGGGTAGTGAAACTTGAACAGCCTTTTATATGAACATTAAATTCCCCCTCTTCCCAGACTCCAGCCTTTTGCTATATGACAGCCAGCATGCTATGGTTGCAATGTATGAGTTTGCTTTGCCACGTCAAGAAAATGCTCGTTTTGGGAGGTGGGCTGGCAAGCACTTATACAGGTCTGATTTGTTTAAATATCTTTGTTATCCATAACATTCACAGCGCTGGTTTGACTGTCTTCATACTCCATTGTCTATAATGCACACTGAGAAACTTAGAAACCAAAGTCATCTTTCACTATGAACTTTATTCCTCTTCGTTTAACAAACGCTGGAGTCCATGGTCCCCTTTTCCCTATCGTCCCTTGTGTTTCTCATTAATTGGAAACCTATAATGCATAAGAAACTTGCTTGCACGGCAGAAGCTTTGGTCAGACCTAAGAGCGATTCTTCTTATTTCTGTCTGTGCCTTATTAACAGGACTGTGCTTAACCTTGAAAGTAGGGAGGTTTGCAATGCTCCTTGCACACTAACAGGGGGAGCTTGCACATTTCTATCTTGGGCATGCACAAATTGTTTCTGTCTATTGGCCACAGCAATGGATTTCAAGAATAGCTGTTTGGATTCTGGCACTTCTCCCACCAGATTCAAAATGTCTTAAGGAAGATCATACTTTGGGTCTAAATGTGCTGAGTGTCCCAAGGCAGAAAACTGCACAGCTCTTAGTGTTTGAAGAGCAAAATAAATCCTACATTTTGTGAATAAAGAGAGAGAGATCAAAGAGTTGATCCTGCGCTCTGTGACTGCCCTGAGGTTGATGTCTTGATCTGCCCAGAGAGATGGGAAACAGGACGCAACCACCAACTTTATTGCTGTCCACGGTATTCCCTCCTGCACCGTGCACACGACACCTGCCTAAGATTTGGGAACTTTTGACCATTCATACACACACAATCCCCAACTCATAACTATTTAATTGATTTCCCGTGTATGGTTTAGTTTGATCTCAAACTCTGTGCAGTCTGCAGAGAAATATCTGCTTCTTTTCCTGTCACTGTACTTGATGCTCAGAGATCTCACTGGGTGGTGTTTGTCTGCCGCTTCTACAGACAAAAGGGAGTAGGACTGCCGACATTTGCTGTGGTCACGTCTTCTATAATAAACAAAGCAAACTACCACCTTCCCTCTCTCCCCTGAGTAGACGTATAGCTTTGCGCTTTAGAAGATCAGGTTATAAAATGCCAGAGTCAATCAGGACTTGAATAGGGGTTTGGAGCTGGGGGGTGGGGCTCCTGCTTCCCAGCTGCCTGCTTATAGTAAGTAGGGCAATTCAATAGCAGAAGTAACCGGTAACCCTTGAACAGCTGAAAAAGTACTGCCATGTTTCTCTCACTCAAGACAGTGATTAATAAGATATAACAGCGGCCAATCATGCAGAAATCAGTTTTGAAATAAAGACGCATTAGCTTTATTTTCTCATTACTGGTAATGTAGGATTTATAGTTTACAGTTTGCATGCACCTGGCTTTGGCACAGAGTCCATCAGCAGCCCAAGATACACTCAATCTATATTTTATTTTCTTCTATGCCATACATGGTTTGAGGTCCTGTAGTTGTGTCCTGCACTGACTCAGCACCCACTCATGTTGCCTTTAGCTTACCTCCGCCTCACTCTTGGTTTTACTCTCTCTCTCTCTTCCCCTTGAAGGCTGCAGCAGCCCTCTCTTTCAGCTGCTGGAGTGGTTAACATTCTGTTTCCTGGCCTCTGTGCTGATGGAATGGCTTCAGGGCCTTTTCCCCAATATCTGTTTACAAGAGGCTTGGCAGCAAACTCACAGCAGGGAACCACAAAGCTTGTGGGGGAGATGCATGGGCTGCCAAATCCTTAACACAGCAACTTCTGAGTTAGGGGGTTAAATCTTGTAAATCTAAAGGATTAATAAGGAGCCTACTTAAAGAAATGGTCTGCAGGTAAATTTACCATTTTGTACAATTTGAAAAGCCTGGTCTTATTGTTTTTATTGACACAAGGTCTTATATTTCAGTGCTTAGTTTATCCACAGAGTGAGATAATGGCTTCTGATAATGGAAATGGCTTCTGATTGCAGAGCACTATACCAAACTGAGTACATCTTTGAGATTATCTGAGATTACAGGGAGCTCATCTTGAGTGTGTTTAAATTACATTGAATTGTGAAGAGAGGAGCAGCCCATAGACCATGATTTAGTTAGAAATCAACCTCCCACGTGCCTAGTTCTGTGTAGGAAGGAACTTTTTGGAAAGCCAGCTACCAAGATTGTAATTCTTTTGCTTTGTTCTTATGCGTAATCGGCAGGCCAGCTGGTTGGCACTCTTATTCAGGTGAGGAGGGAGATTGGAGAGGAGAATCGTGCACTAGAAAAATGCAAGGAATTTAGCAATTCCTTAAATGCATTATCAAAACCTGGAGGGTGTCTGATATTGAAAGAATCTGTCTGGAGCCATTGCTGCCAGCCTAAGAGCTGTGAATGCATCAGGCTAGCAGGTGGTGTTGGGAAGAATGTGCTCTGATACAAAAGCAATTTTGAGCTGAAACCAGAGGCAAATGCAAACAACCAAAAGCTACAAGGCAGGAAGGAAATGGAGACAGATAGGGTCAGAATGACCAGCACAAGTCTGCGCTCGGAAAAAGGTCCTAGTAGTTGAGCCAACTTCAGGGCCAGTGCTGATGGATTTGTGTAATAACAGGAGGCCATTTGGTTTCCAAATTATCTGAAGAACCCACCAAAGTATTGGGTGGAAGGTGAAGTTGCAGAGATCGTTGTGTTCTGCTAGAGATGTAGGGGGTGCAGCTTGAAACAGCATAACTCTTGGACATGGAGAAGAGTTCCTCCACGACACAGGAAAGATCAAACAAACAAAGGAGGGCTAAGCAGAACTCCCTTTAGAAGCAGCCAACACTGCTCTGCTTATGGGCCAGAAAGTCAGTGAAGAGCAATGTCCACTTCTTACCTGAGCCACATTGCAGAGCACTTCAGGTTTGGGGAGCAAGGGTCCTATCTGAGTCTCAGAGGTGGATCTCTGCATGGTAGTACATTAGGTGATTTCTTTCCCTTTTCAGATCGCCCAGACTTGCTTTGCTCACTGCATTTGGCCATTAAGTGACTTCCTCCTAGGCTTTTACATTGACAGTTTTCACTGGAAATCTGCAAGTGACTGTGAAGTCTGGCTGTAAAGTAGTTTAACCCTAGAGCAAAGTCAAGTCCAGTAGCTCTCCTACATCTTCTGAATGGGGATACAGCGAGGGGACATGATGTGTGAGTAGCCAAGTCACATAGCAGCAATGTGGTGTTGTGAAGTCTTTTTGGTAGAACAGGAGAGAGACAACACATTCTCACAGTTGGAGAGCGAAGGCTGTTGTTTAAAAGTTACGGGTCTGTTTTCTCATTTGCTCATGTGTAACTCCCATTATGACTATGGGAGATGTTTGGCTTAATGGCCAAATGCAGTGATCACAGCAAGTCTGGGTGATCTGGAAAGGCAAAGAAATCACCCAATGTATTACCATATAGAGATCCACCTCTGAGACTAAGATAGGACCCTTGCTCCCCAAACCTGAAGTGCTCTGCAATGTGGCTCAGGTAAGAAGTGGACATTGCTCATGTGTAACTCCCATTATGACTATGGGAGATGTTACAGTGGGATGGCAAGGATCCAGTATGTATTTTATTAGGGATAACCCTTTTATTCTAACTGTGGATCCCGAAATCGGAGCCCGCAAGAGTGAAATACAGCTCTTTGCAAGAGGCTTCTCTCATTTATGGCACTAAAATGAGTTAAAAAGTTAGAGATTAAAATCTTCTACCCAGGAAGGGACTTTCCCTACATGACCTTCCATCATTTGTATTGCTTAGTCAATGCTATGTATTGGCTAGTGCAGGCTGAGTCTGTCGCACCATCTTGCCAACATGCCTTTGGGTAAATACCAGGGATGGAATAATGAGCAGTCACCAGTGGCACCTGTCCCTTCTCATGCAGAGTTCAAGATGGAAAAACCAGTGAGCAGGAATAGACATAATCAGCATTCTCTGTTTCTCTTCCTTACAGATTTTATGCCCGGGATTCTGGCCTCCTGAAGTTTGAAATCCAAGCAGGACTCTTGGGCCGACCCATCAATCACACAGTACGACGCCTGGTTGCATTCACCTTTCACCCTTTTGAGCCCTTTGCTATCTCGGTGCAGCGGACTAATGCAGAGTATGTTGTTAATTTCCACATGAGGCACAGCTGCACATAATACAATACTGGGCTGGGACAGCTGTTGCCATCATGGACACACCAAAGCTGGACACTCATGCCTTCTAGGAAACCAAATCATTGCTCACCTAAGGAACCTGACCTGGAAGCCCTAACCAACCAGCATTGTTCCCCAGCATCTGCAGCTGGCACTCGCAAGCCATTGAAAGAGAATCCCATTATGCTTCTGAAGAAGCATCTTGATCGGAGATTAGTCTTGTGACCATTTCTTTCTATAGATACCATCCAGTTCATATTGCCAAAGCCCCTTGTTGCATTAAATGCTGTCTTTTCCCATACCTATTGGTGAACAAAATGTAGCTGAGAAACCTTGCCTGTTTCCCCAAGAAGTGTCATCTTTTCTCTCGCTTTGTCTGCTTTGTGATAGCAAAGGCAGAGTTCTCCAACATTCCTTCTGTATCGGTGCCCTTCTATCTAGTCAAGACAAGTAGTCCATCTTACAGAGCGAGAATAGAAGCCATGGTGGTGGGTTTTTTTAAAAATTTGTACCTTCACTGTTATGAGGAAATGAAACTAGCTCTTGTGATTCACACAGTGCACTCAAGCCATGTCAATATGCAAGGCATTAGGGGAGAAAGGTCTCTGTTAATGGGGAGGTCTAGTAGTTAGAGTAGGTCACTGGAATCAGGGGAGATGATTTCTGTTCCTGACTCTTATGCAAGTCACTTAATCTTTGTGCCTTAGTTTCCAACCGTAAAATGAGGATGTGACTGAGCCACCTTCTGTAAAGCACTTTGAGCCCCTCAGATGAAAGGTGGCAAGTACAAAGGGAGGAAAACCAGAACAGCTGACTGCATGCCTAATGTGTGAGATGGTGGGTAGCTAGCAGCAGGCATGCATGAGAGAGGCTTGGAACTTGAGAGCAGCTTTCTCTTTGGTTCCTCAGGGAAAACCACTGCATGGACCAGGAATGTGTCCCCAGGGGTGTGTGTCGTCCTCTTCCTTCACCCTGTTTCTGCTGACAGGGTGAGAAAGAGTCAGCCCCAGTTTTCGGTGCACGCCAGGTACGTGAATGTGGAGAATGTCTGACTTGTGGCATCCTTGTCTTTCCCTTGACTACTATGTGATGCCTCAAACTGTAAGGTTATAGTCACCAGGGATAACAGAGTTAGACCTGAGAGAGCTGATTCCATAGTGTCTGCATCTGTTTGGCACTGGAATGTCGCTGGACTTGACTTTCCCCTGCAGTTAGAGGACTGCTACGCTGGATTTTGCACTGGGAGAAGGGGAGACTTGGATTCACGTGTATTGCTGGGAGCTTGTAGCCAAAGGTCTGACTTTGCTGACTTAATGCTGCCTGTCCTCTCCTGATTCACACCCTATTCTCTGTGAGAACTGGGGGTTAGGTGGCAAGGGGTGCCAATGGGTGACTCCCTGGGATTGAAGCACATCTTGCTGGTGTGTCGCTGTATACTTGAAGCAAGATTGACTTCTACGTTGTCTGAGATGTCTGCAAAATGAGCTGCTGGACTTGAATGCAGAAGATGTGCACCTAAATGCCTCTGGGTCTAAGCTTGTGCAGGCTTATAAAAATGCTGGCCCTGCCTTGATCTGAAGATCACTTCATTGTTTGCCGCATTTGTACTACAAGGTAGCACATGGACTTACTCGAAACGTGGGCGTACCAAAAATGTGCATGTTGCTAGGGAATGTTGTCATCTTAGGCAAACACGGGGCTGGTGAAAGGTACTGGATTGACATTGGACACTGCTGTTCTCTGATGCACATGATGGGCCGTGACAGGGCACTGTCCTTGAGGGCGCCCCCCTCGAAGGAAAGCCCTTCAAACTAAAAGCCCATTCATATCTGCTGAAGGTACCAAAAAGGGGGCCAGTTGTGGGTAATGTTGTGGCCACTTGTCTGCTCAAAGTCCCGAGGTCACAAGCTCATCTCGCATATCACTGAATAGCCATCAGATAATCTTATTTTTGTCACTATTGACCTGGGCAAGGTTTGGATACCTCACCTAGATATGACAGACTCCACATCCCATACCAGATTCTTTGAGCCATCCTTTCGTTTGGATGTTTACAGCCCTCAGTATAGTTCTTTTGCTCTATCTTCCTTTCTTCTCTCCTCCCAAACATAACCCCATCTCAACACTATAACACAGTTTTTATATAAGGATCTCAAAGCACTCTTACAAAAGTATTGCTGCCATTTTGCAGATTGTGAAATTGAGACTCAGATTAAATAATTCATATGACCTTGTGTAAACTGAGTATAGAATTGACTTCCAGTTGTAACCAGTAGTCCATCTGCATCTATGCAGGATTGCTAAGGGCTTTCAAAGCCTGGCTATGGAAAATGTAGTCCTAGGGCAAGAATACATATTTCTTTGTCTTCTTTCCCAGGGTATTTGTGTTGATGGGAAGTTTCTCGGGGCTGCAACAAATGACTTCAGGTTGGGAGGCCACTTGCTGGGGGAAGGTGTCAGGACATGCATGCAGTAGTGCCCCATTCCTCTCCAACCCAGAACTTCTTTCTATTAAATTCTTTCTATTAAAGCTCTGAGCAGGGAGTCTTTGCATATTGTCTCCTGCTTTGATAAAACGCACTGTAGCTGATAGATAACTGAGTTATCTGCTTCCTCTCTCATCAAAACTTCACTCTTCATTACCCTTTTCCATTGTTAATGTATCTTTCTGTCTTTCCCAAAAGTTCTCAGCAGTTCCCATTAACTCCTTGATGCCACAAGCTAGCATTCCTTCACCCTGGAGCTCCAGATGGGGTGGAGCCATGCTTCAAAATATCTCGGCTTTCTGTTGATACCGTTTTTTTTAAGTGGTATAAGTAACAGCCATATTCACAGCTCTGCCACTAAATTGTGTAATCTCAGGTGAGTCACTTCCCCTCCCTCTGCCTCAGTTTCCTTATCTGTAAAAGGAGATGATATGGACTCACTTTTGTAAAGCACTTACTTTTCACCCACAGAACTGAATCAGATAAGTGCTAAATATTGCTTTAATGTGTTTCTGGAGGCACAGATTGATGGTTGTGAGAAGTATGAACTGCCTTGGTGCAGCAGTGTAGATTCTGTGGCTGCTACATTTTGTATCTAGTGAAGGATTAATGTTACCACAGGAGTGTGTTGAAAGAAAAGCCTGTCTCATTCTCATGCTTGAAATTTTGATTCTTTTATTTAAGAAACAAGAAGTGCGGGTGTAGGGGCGGGACATATATTTTCTATCTAATATTTTTACTAGGTTAGGATGAAAACTTGTTAGCAACACAAGATAAATACCAGAATAAAGAAGAACTTGTTTCATGAGTCTGACTTGTATCCTCTTTCCAAGATCTTCTACCAAATATCAGTGGTAACTTAAATCCTTTCATTAAGAAAAAACAGGGTGCATTTGTCTGGAGGAGTCGTGACCTATATGTGTAGGAGGGTCTGCATAAGTCTAGGGTATTAATTCATTGTGCTGAAGTTTCACCTTGGAGCAGTTAAGATGTCCATACAAATGAGTGTAGGAGCAATGGTGTGAGCTAATGACAAAGGTGGGATGCCCTTCTCTCTTCCACTTTGGTGTTCAAGTTGCCAGCCCAACTTGTGAACGTAGACTTCTTCCTTCTGCCTGTCCCTAAGGCCTCATCCTATGGCTATTTTATCTCCTCTCCCTGAGACATTAACACAGGGGTGGGCAAACCTTTTGGTCTGAGGGCCGCATTGGGTTTCGGAAATTTATATGGAGGGCCAGTTAGAGGAGGCTGTGCCTCCACAAACAGCCAGGCATGGCCTGGCCCCCGCCCCCTGCTTCTTGCCCCCTGACACCCCCCTGCCCCGGGACTCCTGCCCCATCCAACACCCCCGCTCCCTGATGGACCCCCCCAGGACCCCTGCCCCATCCACCCCACCTGCTCCCTGTCCCCTGACTGCCCCCAGCCACTCCATCCAACCCTTCTCTCATTCCTGACTGCTTCTCCAGGACCCCTACCCCATCCAACCACCCCTTCTCCCAGTCCCCTGGCTGCCCCTGGCTGCCCCCTGCCGCCCTTGAACCCCCCCCCATTCCCCACCCTCTGACCTCCCTGACCACCCCTCCCCCCCGAACTCCCCTGCCCTCTATCCAACCCCCACCCCCAGCTCCCTGTCCCTTTACCATGCTGTCTGGAGCACCAGTGGCTGGCAGCGCTACAGCCACGCCAGCGCGCAGCACAGAGCACGGGTCAGGCCGGGCTCTGCAGCTGCGCTGCCCCACCACCCAGAGCATTGTGCCGGTGGCACAGTGAGCTGAGGCTGCAGGGGAACAGCAGGGGAGGCGCCAGGAGCTCAGGGGCCGGGCAGGACGGTCACATGGGCCGGAGTTTGCCCACCTCTGCATTAACATGAAAGTTAAGCCAATGGGAGTGGCTTTGTAGGGCTGTCACCAACTCTTTTTACTGTGGGTCTGTCATAAATATAAAGGGAAGGATAAACACCTTTAAATCCCTCCTGGCCAGAGGAAAAACCCTTTCACCTGTAAAGAGTTAAGAAGCTAGGATAACCTCATTGGCACCTGATCACAATGACCAATGAGGAGACAAGATACTTTCAAAGCTGGAGTGGGGGAGAAACAAAAGTTCTCTCTGTCTGTGTGATGCCTTTGCCGAGACCAGAGCAGGAATGCAGGTCAGAATTCCTGTAAAGGGCTAATAAGCAATCTAGTTAGATATGCGTTAGATTCTGTTTTGTTTAAATGGCTGATAAAATAAGCTGTGCAGAATGGAATGTATATTCCTGTTTTTGTGTCTTTTTGTAACTTAAGGTTTTGCCTAGAGGAATTCTCTATGTTTTGAATCTGATTACCCTGTAAGGTATTTACCATCCTGATTTTACAGAGGTGATTCTTTTACTTTTTCTTCAATTAAAATTCTTCTTTTAAGAACCTGATTGCTTTTTCATTGTTCTTAAGATCCAAGGGTTTGGGCCTGTGTTCACCTATGCAAATTGGTGAGGATTTTTATCAAGCTTTCCCCAGGAAAGGGTTGTAGGGTTTGGGAGGATTTTTTGGGGGGAAAGACATTTCCAAGCGGGCTTTTTCCCTGTTATATATTTGTTAGACGCCTGGTGGTGGCAGCAATAAAGTCCAAGGGCAAAAGGTAAAATAGGTAAAGGTAAAAAGGCAAAAGGTAAAACTTGGGGAAATTTTAACCTAAGCTGGTAAAAATAAGCTTAGGGGTTTTTTCATGCAGGTCCCCACATCCGTACCCTAGAGTTCAGAGTGGGGAAGGAACCTTCCCCAGGTCAGGGTCAAAAACAGGGTCAAAAATACTGGTGGGTTTTGTTTTGATTTATGCATTTTTTTTTCACTGCATGGTCCTCCCAGGTGGAAAGTGCCTCTGCTGAGCTTGAACAGTGGCTGCCAGTGCACAAATGGGCCCGGCCTGAGGCTCCACAGCTTTGGATTTCTCACTGCTCTGCTGCACCGAGTACTCAATAGCAACACTGTGTGTGCACACGTCCATACTCAGTCTCAAGCAGGAGAGCACCAGAGAGGCTAATAACTACACTTCCTGAGCCCTTTCCCTCTATTGTGTGTAGGGGTTCTTTATTCTATGGCTTCTCTTGAGCTTTGTATCAGAATGACCCCACAGAAGCCCTTTGGCACTGAGCACTCCTCAATTCAGTTCAGTTCTGAACTAACCGGCAGGGAAACTCATGCCTTGGAAAGACCGTGTGTTGGTTAACAATGGATCTACTTTATGCTTTCAATGACTTCAGCCATCTTTGATCTGGCAGACAATCAAAATAAGATTGGGTCAGTTGTGTGAGGATTATATATAGCTGTATTAAGTGACAAGTTACAGAAGTCACTGTGGGCTCAAAAATGCAGACTTCTGTACATCTGTGTGTTCATCTAAAGGTAGATCCCTTCTTAAGACTCCTTTCAGTTAACCTTCAAGCACGGACTTCCTTTCCACCATTTCTGTCCTCTTCCTTGGCTTTGCTCCCTTGCAGTCCCAGTGTAATTATGGTAGCTTCCCTTTGTTCACATGCTCTCCAGTGTATCTGCCAGGTTTGTTTAGGATTTTTCTGACACGGTGGGAAAAAACAGGTTTGTGACTTTCTGCAACTTTTTTTCAGGTCCTTCCTGTCTCTTCTCTTCCACCACCCCCTTCTATGGGAACCATTTCACCCCGGGGGAAACGGGAAGAAGTCACTGAGGTCTAGTAAGACCAGGATTGCTTCTGCTAAATGTTTTTTTGATCTAAAAGTGTGAATGTAGAAAATGTTTTGTAATCAATGAATCATGTGCCAGGTGCGATGGTTGTGTGTTCATGTTACTCGTGCAGTGTCAGGGTTCAGGTTGTTAGTGTGTCCTTATCCTTTTCTGCCTCCCTGACATCATGTTAAAAGTTGTTCTCTTGTCAGAGTGAGTGTGAGAAATGTTTGGCTAAAGGAAGAAAATGGAGCGAGGGAGACAGCTACAAACTCCTGTTGCTACAGTGCTGCAGAAACATGGGCTCTGATGAGTTGTACAAAGGAAACTCTTATGGAGATTTCTTAACTCTAGGACCCTGCCAGCTGCTATGAGAAGTGACTGACTTCAAAACCAAAGTTGCTTTTTGGCTGGCAATCTGTCTGCTCCAGTGCAGAATTTTAGTTGGCATGCTGGAAAATGAGTTCTGGTTTTATTCAGAGAAACATTGATATGAAAATGCTGAATTGTATAGGGTTTTTCTTATGTTACAGGATAAAAATACAGGCTTTAAGACTGTAACAACCAGAAAACTATAGTGACGTGTGGGTAACCAGCAGCGTAGCAGTAGGTTTGTAGGGGGGTATACTTATGAAGAAGGGCTAGTGAGTTCTGACAGAGCTGTATTGCATCTAATTATGCTCCACTGGCGGCTAGTAATGGTAATCCATATATCCAGACTTCAGTTGGTCCTACAGTGTCATGTTTTGGAGCTCTGCTATAATGCTAAGTTAGCGTGTTGGCTCTGTTGCTTTGATCCTAGGAGATGGTAGGCTTGGAAGCTTTACTGTGTCTTGTGGGTGGGTACAGACATGCCCTAAAGAGCTGGCTTCCAGACAGACAGCTGTAGCTGGTAGACTTCTCTTGCATCTCTGCCTGGTTTGGCTGTTCTTCCACGGTCTTCCCTTTTGTTTGCTCACTCTGGCAGCTGGTGAGATCCTCTCTTAAAACATCTTCTGCTTCCTGCGGTTCATCCACCTGACAGAATTGCCATCTGCTTTGCAATGACTGGAATGCCAAGTGCACTGAAGAATTCAGGGAAAAGTTGATTGTTGCACTCGGGGTGGGGAGATAGATTATCGCCAGCTGCTCAGTGAGCTTAGCAGAATCTACTTGAGCTTAGAGAGAAGACCAGGGAGAGAATCCACTAGTGATTGAGAAGATCCAGAGGGCTTGGAGGCCAGTCACTGGGGCTGGGGAATGTCTTGTGGAAACTGAAATGAGGCAACATGAAGCTAGAACAGGGGTGGGCAAACCTTTTGGCCTGAGGGCCACATCTGGATCCAGAAATTTCATGGTGGGCCTTGAATCGGGGGTTGGGGTGTGGGAGGGGGTGAGGGCTCCAATTGGGGGTGGGCTCTGGGGTGGGGCCAGAAATGAAGAGTTCAGGGTGCGGGAGGGGACTTCAGGCTGGGACCGAGGGGGTGAAGGCTCTGGCTGGGGATGCGGGCTCTGGGGTGGGCTGAGAGGCTGGGGGTGCAGGAGGGTGCTCCGGGCTGGGACCGAGGGGTTCAGAGGGTGGGAGGGGGATCAGGGTTGGGGCAGAGAGTTGGGGAACGGGAGGGGTGCAGGCTCTGGGGGGTGCTTACCTCAAGCAACTCCTAGAAGCAGTAGCTTGTCCTCCCTCTGACTTCTAAACAGAGGCGCAGCCCGGCAACTCTGCGAGCTGCCCTGTCCACAGGGGCAACCCCTGCAGCTCCCATTGGCCATGATTCCCAGCCAGTGGGAGCTGCAGGGACGGCGCTTGGGGCGGCGACAGCATGTGGAACCCCCTTGCTGCCCCTATGTGTAGGAACTGGAGAGGGGACATGCCACTGTTTCCAGGAGCCACACGGAGCGGGGCAAGTCCCAGACCCCACTCCCTGGCCAGAGCAGGGCAAGCCCCAGACCCCACACCCCAGTAGGAGCTCGAGGGCTGGATTAAAATGTCTGGAGGGCCAGATGTGGCCCCCGGGCCATAGTTTGCCCACCCCTGAGCTAAAGGAAACCTTAAACACCCCCAGCCTCTACCCTTCTGGGGCAGTCTGACTTGTCAGGTTGGAGGCTGATGCTTGGTGTCACTGGCCTTAGAAGTGAATACTCTTTGTTGGGTTGCTAATTTACAAGGATCAACTGAATTTAACAGGTTTCAGAGTAACAGCCGTGTTAGTCTGAATTCACAAAAAGAAAAGGAGTACTTGTGGTACCCTAGAGACTAACAAATTTATTTGAGCATAAACTTTCGTGAGCTACAGCTCACTTCATTGGATGCATTCAGTGGAAAATACAGTGCGGAGATTTATATACATAGAGAATATGAAACAATGGGTTTTACCATACACACTGTAAGGAGAGTGATCACGTGAGATGAGCTATTACAAGCAGGAGAGCGGGGGGGGGCAGGGGAAGAAAACCTTTTGTAGTGATAATCAAGGTGGGCCATTTCCAGCAGTTGACAAGAACCTCTGAGGAACAGTGGGGGGTGGGGGAAATAAACATGGGGAAATAGTTTTACTTTGTGTAATGACCCATCCACTCCCAGTCTCTATTCAAGCCTAAGTTAATTGTATCCAGTTTGCAAATTAATTCCAATTCAGCAGTCTCTCGTTGGAGTCTGTTTTTGAAGTTTTTTTTGTTGAAGAATAGCCCCCCTCAGGTCTGTAATCGAGTGACCGGAGAGATTGAAGTGTTCTCCGACTGGTTTTTGAATGTTATAATTCTTGACATCTGATTTGTGTCCATTCATTCTTTTACGTAGAGACTGCCCAGTTTGACCAATGTACATTGCAGAGGGGCATTGCTGGCACATGATGGCATATATCACATTGGTAGCTGCGCAGGTGAACGAGCCTCTGATAGTGTAGCTGATGTAATTAGGCCCTATGATGGTGTCCCCTGAATAGATATGTGGACAGAGTTGGCAGCGGGCTTTTTTGCAAGGATAGGTTTCTGGGTTAGTGGTTCTGTTATGTGGTGTGTGGTTGCTGGTGAGTATTTGCTTCAGGTTGGGGGGCTGTCTGTAAGCAAGGACTGGCCTGTCTCCCAAGATCTGTGAGAGTGAGGGTTCACATCCTTCAGGATAGGTTGTAGATCCTTGATGATGCATTGGAGAGGTTTTAGTTGGGGGCTGAAGGTGATGGCTAGTGGCGTTCTGTTATTTTCTTTGTTGGGCCTGTCCTGTAGTAGGTGACTTCTGGGTACTCTTCTGGCTCTGTCAATCTGTTTCTTCACTTCAGCAGGTGGGTATTGTTGTTGCAAGAATGCTTGATAGAGATCTTGTAGGTCTTTGTCTCTGTCTGAGGGGTTGGAGCAAATGCGGTTATATCGTAGAGCTTGGCTTTAGACAATGGATTGTATGGTGTGGTCCGGGTGAAAGCTGGAGGCATGTAGGTAGGAATAGCAGTCAGTAGGTTTCCGGTATAGGGTGGTGTTTATGTGACCATCACGTATTAGCACCATAGTGTCCAGGAAGTAGATCTGTTGTGTGGACTGGTCCAGGCTGAGGTTGATGGTGGGATGGACATTGTTGAAATCATGGTGGAATTCCTCAAGGGCCTCTTTTCCATGGGTCCAGATGATGAAGATGTCATCAATGTAGTGCAAATAGAGTAGGGGCATTAGGGGACGAGAGTTGAGGAAGCGTTGTTCTAAGTCAGCCATAAAAATGTTGGCATACTGTGGGGCCATGCGGGTACCCATAGCAGTGCAGCTGATTTGAAGGTATACATTGTCCCCAGATGTGAAATAGTTATGGATGAGGACAAAGTCACAAAGTTCAGCCACCAGGTTTGCTGTGACATTGTCGGGGATACTGTTCCTGACGGCTTGTAGTCCATCTTTGTGTGGAATGTTGGTGTAGAGGCTTCTACATCCATAGTGACCAGGATGGTGTTTTCAGGAAGATCACCGATGGATTGTAGTTTCCTCAGGAAGTCAGTGGTGTCTCAAAGATAGCTGGGAGTGCTGGTAGCGTAGGGCTTGAGGAGGGAGTCTACATAGCCAGACAATCCTGCTGTCAGGGTGCCAATGCCTGAGATGATGGGGCATCCAGGATTTCCAGGTTTATGGATCTTGGGTAGCAGATAGAATACCCCTGGTCAGGGTTCCGGGGTGTGTCTGTGCGTATTTGTTCTTGTGCTTTTTCAGAGAGTTTTTTGAGCAAATGCTGTAGTTTCTTTTGGTAACCCTCAGTGGGATCAGAGGGTGATGGCTTGTAGAAAGTGGTGTTGGAGAGCTGCCTAGTAGCCTCCTGTTGATATTCCGACCTATTCATGATGACGACAGCACCTCCTTTGTCAGCCTTTTTGATTATGATGTCAGAGTTGTTTCTGAAGCTGTGGATGGCATTGTGTTCTGCATGGCTGAGGTTATGGGGCAAGTTATGCTGCTTTTCCACAATTTCAGCCCGTGCACGTCGGCGGAAGCATTCTATGTAGAAGTCCAGTCTGTTGTTTCGACCTTCAGGAGGAGTCCACCCAGAATCCTTCTTTTTGTAGTCTTGGTAGGAAGGTCTCTGTGGGTCAGTATGTTGTTCAGAGGTGTGTTGGAAATATTCCTTGAGTTGGAGACGTCGAAAATAGGATTCTAGGTCACCACAGAACTGTATCATGTTCGTAGGGGTGGAGGGGCAGAAGGAGAGGCCCCGAGATAGGACAGATTCTTCTGCTGGGCTAAGAGTATAGTTGGATAGATTAACAATATTGCTGAGAAATCTCAAGGAAGTGGAGCCCTTCACAGGCACACGCTATTTGGCTTTTGCCTGAAGGACACATCAGGCTTTTGCCCCTGGACACACACCTTCAGACTTCCCAAGTTGGGACTACCCTGGGGAGCAAGCCCCTCTTGGGGACTCCTGCCCCTCTCACCTGCCATATCTCTCTTCTCCCAGCCTCGCTGGGGCAGCTATAGGCCTTGAGTACAAGGCGAAGTAGCAATAGTAAACCCTAACTCACTCTGAGCCCTGTTCTCCATTCCTTATGACATAAAACTTCCTGGCTTCAGTGTAGATGTGTGAGGAAGGAATGATCAGGTCCTTCAAAGCAATGGGTATGGCTGCTTGCACTTTCCTAGCCTGTGTCTGGGAGGAGTGGTATGGAGGTGAGCCTGCAGCCAGGTGGCATGTGGAGTTTGGTGGTATGCTTGAGTCATGTGAACAGCTGCACTCAGGCCAGAAGGTGTCCACGAGATGTGCGGACATACTGCTACACCCAGGCTGACCTGCAGGTAGTGGGTTTCTCACCAGTAAGAAAGCAGGAATGACGGGCAAGGGGAAAGGGAGAACCTGGTCTGGAATTCAACAAATATAACAAGGTGGAGGAGGTGACCCAGCCATCTCCAGAGACACCTGTCTGCCAGTTCTGGTCAGATTTGATTTAGAGTGTTAATAGGAGTAGCTGGCTGAGTACTGCATCCCCTCCGAGCAACTATCGCAGTCTTGGAGCTGGTCATTTGATAGCTCTTTGATGCTTGTCAAAGGCGTAAGCTGGAGCAATGCTGGGATTAGATGTACCTGCTGCCCTTGGAGAGCACACAGGGAGATGCAGCTTTTACCCCTCCCCCATCTCAGGATTGAGCTCTTGCTAATCACTGTAACCATGACAACCAGAAGAGACAGGCCGCAAAAGCAGCTATCAACATGGCAACGTCCTCGGCTCAGGGCAACAAAACCCGGTTAAAACAGCGCTTGGAGAGGAAAGAGCAGCCAGCAAACAGCCTGGGCTCTCCTGCTCAGGGGGGGAGGATGCAGCAGCACACATGGCTGCTCTGCATGTGGCTGAGGTCATTTCCCACCCTTTGGCCCAGTGTCTGGGCAAGGCCCCTGTCCTCGTTAAGCCTCCCCAGGGTGGGATGCAGCAGCCTGAACTAGATGACAGCAGGGTTGAATGAACCTGCTAATCAGAGCAACCTGCGTGAGGACATCTCCTGAGAATGGTGCTAGCCAGCCCTGGAGCAGGCTCTTACAACAACTCTGTTCACAGTGGCCAAAGAACTGCTGCTGGAACTATGCTCATGCCAATACTTTCTACGAGGGGGTTAGTAGCTAGTGTCACCTGCAGGGTAGGCCCCATGCTCACGCTCTTGGTCCCTCTTTCTCATTTTCTTTCCTACCCCGAGGGAAGATTTTCAGTGCTGCTTATTCCATTTTCTAGCTAGAGGCTGAGTCCCAGCGTCTAACCAGGTTAGACATGCTGTTATTGGTAGAGAGACAGCTGGGCACTGTCTCTCTCCCAGCCAGTGTGTGCAGAGCACTGATAAAAGCAAGGGACAGGCATGGGAATTAATTCCATTTTTTGGCTAAAATGTGTGCATATTGGAAGGCAGAAGGAAAGTAGCGCTCGGCAGCCAAACAGCTCTGCTTTCCAACCCCTCATCTAGTTCATTGTCTCTCTCGGCTCATCGTGTGCTGATTAAGGGAAAGGTGAGACTGATCTGAAGGACTGAAAGTACTTTTAAAGCTAGCTATAGCCTAGGGCCAAGAGACTATTTTCTTTGAAAGCTGCAATTCTATATACCCACACTGACTGCTGTGAATCTCTTGTCTAGCCCTCCCCTCTCTTCCCACCCATAATTTTGGAGAATAAAATCCCTATTCTGCCTGCACCTGCTTCTTCCAAAATAGGTTTGAAGTTAAAGAGGCATCTATATGAGGGCCTGGCTGGCCCAGAAGCAGGGTGCTGGAAGCGTTTCTCTTCTACAGGGCCCGTTTAAACCCAGCTGTGCTTATCGTTATCCTCCAGTGGTCATTCATTGACATCTGAGGAACGAGTTGGGCATGACAATATTCACTTCCTGCTGCAAAGGTGCCCGTATCACACCAAACACCAGCATACAGGGTGGTAATCTCAGCAGAGGGAAAAGATGGACTGGCTGCTGCTGGTCAGGCCCATTGTGAAGGGAGCTTTGTTTGTAGCTGGCCAGCTGGCTACAGTTCTGTGGGTAAATGGAAAATATCAGTGTGGCTCTCATTGTTGGCATTAAACAGACTCTTTACCAACATGCACAATGACAAAACATTTTGATGCATGTTGGGTGCAACAAAGACTGTTGGAGGGAGGCGTAGGAAGAGAAGCTGCACCTGTTATTCCCCCTCCCTCCCTGGAATAAGGAGAAATGCATTAGGAGCTGGCATTGGAGGTTAGTCTGACTGTTGTTTTCTAGACTTTCTTAGGCAGAGTGTGGTCCTGACTGCTCAGTTAATTGGTCATCTGCTTCTGTGATGGACCCTGCAGGAGCAAATGAAGGCCAGAGTCCAGGTCTGTGCAATGAGTGGCATGAGGGCTATTCCTGACAATTACTAGAGAAAGTTGCTCACCTCAAGGCAGGAATGGGAAGAGATTAGAATCATCTTTCAACACTTCAGCTTGGAACCTGCCAGAGGGACCAATTAGGAGGGCTGCGAGGATGGCTCTTGCTCAGCTCTGTTTTTCTTATGCGATGCTGTGTCCAGTCTGCTGTAGGAAATGCAGCCTGTTCTTGGACATGGTAGTTAGTGGAGGAAACAAGGACGCGTGATTTAAAATGGACCAGTAGTGAAGCTGTTATCCAAATGGTTTTGAACAAATATAGAACATGAACCCAGGCCATTCCTTTTTTTCACTTTGGCTTTGCCAATCAGAATCCTAACTGGTGAGATATTGCAGGTCCTAAACTTGCTCTGATTTTACCTAGCTCTAAAGAACGGATCTGTGCATAGCAGCCCAACTCATCAGCATCTTTGGGGGAACTCACTGGTGGACTGCTGCTCCTGCAGTCTGCTGACAAAGAATCCATCTCTATAAAGACAAGCAAAGGCAGAGAGAGCCTCATGGACATACCCTTGGAGCTTCCCCATAGCCAGACCCATGGGGCATTTCAGAACCAGAGCAGGAGGGAAAGGAAAGTTTTTTGAGGGATGTCATTTACACATAGAGAAATTAAAATTTACTAAAGAGGAGCAAGTTGGGAGTCAATTCCCAAGGGGATTATCAGGCCAGTATTAAAGGCAGCTAAGTGAATACTCCGCATGGACACTTCATGCTAATGTCAGGAGTACATGGAAACTCTCAGCTGCTTTTTTGGGTATTGGGAGAGGATGAGATTTAGTAAAGCAGGGTTCTTCCCTGCTAGGGAAGGGGAATGAGTCATCTGAATAGCTGTCAGAGTAGCAGCCGTGTTAGTCTGTATCCGCAAAAAGAAAAAGAGGACTCGTGGCACCTTAGAGACTAACAAATTTATTTGAGCATAAGCTTTCGTGAGCTACAGCTCACTTCGTCGGATGCATGAAAATACTTCTCCTGGTACCCCCTCCTCAAGAGAAGTATGCTGCCAACCCCCACCATTATCTCAGGAACTTGGATGCCATTAGCTAGCTGAAAAGCAAAACCTCCAAGCACTCACTGCTGTTGAGTGCCAATTAATGCCTGAGCCTCTTCCTGGGGAGTGGAGAGCATTATGAAAGCAAGAAAACAATCTGAAGACCCTTGACCTAATTTGGCCTGAGAGGTTGCATGCTAAGAACCTGGAGAGGTAACTAGGAAAGGAAGAAAGATGGCCAAGGTAAAGAGGTTTGAGCTGGGTTGGTATCAATGATTTGTTTGTGGACTGGAGAATACCTCTATTTATGCCAAAGTCTCAGTGCACAGGAAGAGCAGAATCATGACCTCATTTGGATCCCCTCCACCCTTTAGGGGAGTTCATAAGGCTTCTTAGTTAGGAATGTTCAATCATGGAGTTAATTTGATTTACCCTCTATAACTGAGCATGATTTTAGCCCACTACCACTTTGCCAATGTAAAGGAGTGTAATTCCACTACAGTGCTTGAGGATGATTTCTGGTTACAAACATTTCCCCTTGGGGGCAGTGAGGGAAAACTAAGGCAAAGCCCTACCACATGCACACATTGGGCTGAAGTAAACCACCCCAGATACTGCAGTTTATTGGCACTAGAAGCTCTGCCCTCTTCTCCTCCTCACTTGCACTTGGTGTCAGCTATTAAAGGACATCAGCATCATTTCATTAATGGTTCAATTGAAAAATGCAAAGGAACTGGGCACCTGACTTGTCACCAACAACCATTTACAGCTCAACTACAAAGGAAATAGTGAATCACTGGTTGAGAAAACAAGGATGACCACTGCTCCAGCTCCAGGGTGGAAACTGTTTGGTGCAGGGACTAGGAAGGGGGTTCCCCTATGTACCGCAGTGCACTGTGAGGGATGAGTTTTTGTGGCTTTTGTTCAAAGCACCAAGCATAGATGCACAAGGGAGACTTTGGCACCTGGGTCCAACTTAAATTCCCGCTAGCGAGCACGCAGAAAGCTGTCTCGTACTTGACATCACCGTGCTGCTTCATGCCAGGCTTGCACCTGAGCCCAAGTGGGATTGACAAATTAGTCATTTCCCTGTTCCTGTCTTGCCTGATCCACTAAGTGTGCTTCTACATCAAAAAAGGTGATGGTGCCCCTTTTTGTTCTATAGCCCAGGGATTAGGGCACTCACCGCTTATGTGGGAGGCCAGGGTTCAAATCCCCATTCTACCTGATTCAGAAGCATGAACTCATGTCTCCCACCTTCAAGCTGAATGCCCTTGCCACTGGCCTATAGCAAGGGGGCAGGGAGCAGGAGTGCCACAATCATCTTTTTTTTTTTTTTTTTTGCAAGAAAGGACTGACCTGGTTTAGGCACCAACTCCAGTAAAATGAGCTGAGAATCCTGAGTGGAGGTAGGGTATGCCTCTGGCCCAGAAAGATAGGTACCTAACTCCCTTTGAGGGTAGGGTAGGGTATATGCACCCAACTCAGGCTTATGAATTCCACTAGACAACAGGGCAGCTAAAAGATAGGCAGTGCAATGGCCATGCTAAAGTCCCCCTTGTTAAACTAGTCCCAGGTATTGGCCCCGATAGAGGCAGGTAACAGATTAGCAGCCCTAACCACCTGAGGCAGTACGGTAAAGTCTATGTTCAATAAGGTAAACTCATTAACTAGCAGGGTATCCATAAATGAGTAATCTAGTTTGCATTTTGATCCCCCACTATAGGGAATTTGGGTATGTTCTAGTTTAAAAGAAAGGGTAAAAAAAAAATAGCCTAGGTTTGTGCCATGATAGAAAGAAGAGCGAGCAGAGCTTTGCCCTCAGTAACAGACTAAACAGTTTGTGTTCAAAAAGGCCTGTCTGAGCAGCCTTGAGTCATGAAGTGGAAGCTACAATGGTAGGCAGAGAGTTATCAAAGCAAGGAAGCGAGAATCCTCCCTGTGCCAAGTGAGTGCCAAGGAAAACAGAGAACTCCTGAGAGGAGAGAAGTCAAACAGGGGCTGAAGAGTCTGACCAGAACAAAATTACTAGGACCAAATGGTGCTGCGCAGGGAGGAGCAGCAGCTAAGCAAGCCAGCATGGAACTGCACATCACCCAAGCACCAGGGAAAGCAATTAAAACTTGTAAATCCTGGTGGCTGACTCAAATTGGGTTTTAATTAACAGTTGAAATGGAATTGTAAAGAAATCCTGTAATTAAGTGCTGTTGGGGTCCATTCATACCCAAAAAGCACAACTGAGCACACGGCACTAAAAGATCTGCAGCAGACTCATCTGCAGCACAGTGTTTGAAGGTAACTGTCCCAAACAAGGGGAGTAAGAGTCCAGTTTGGAGGCAATTCTGCTCTTCCCCAAGGCTAAAAGCTGCAGTACGGGCCTAAGCTTTGCAGAACAAAGAGGGTTAAAGCTGCAGCAGAGTCAAGGCTCCCGTGCGCCTTCCACTCACACTTTATGAGCGATTGGCCTGGGCTCAGACTGTCCATTTTTCAGCAGTGAAGTCAAAGAGAGAAAGAAGGTGGATGTGGTGGATTTGAATTCACAAACAAGCTGTGTAGCTGACACATTGTGTTTGCAAGCCCATGAAGATTATGCTGAGCTGGGGGACTGGAAGAGAAGCAAACATGTCAAGATGTTCTATATGGCTAGATAATGAACAGATGGAAAGGTAATGCCAGCTACTTCTGGCCAGGTACACAGGGATTCTCAGAGAGAGCTAGGCAAACATCAATATAGGATAGGAAAAGAGAGAGACAGGCAATGGGGCGAGACAGAATAGCAGAGAAGAGATGAGAAACTTCTTTACTGCACATACAGTGCAAAGAGTTTGTTGGATTCATGTGTCTTTCACAAATGCTGAGGAACCAACAGTGTTAAAAGCCCCATCTTCATAATTGCTAAGAGAGTGGGAAAGGCCAAGCTTTACTCTAGATTTGGCCTGGACCTACAGAGGGTATATGTGATGAGCGTATGACTCAAAAAAACCCAAAACCTCCCCACAGCACTTACTTTTTCACTCCCTTGTACCATTTACACTTAGAAGCACTTCTTGCTGCCCCAGTGGTGCTCACAGTACCATTGGATTGAGCAACACATAAGCTACTTGTATTCAAGAGCGACTATTTAGATTGCTCCAGAAAACATATATTATCATCTTCATAAAAGTCTGCACCTGTTTAGAACTATGCTATTTTTTTGCTGGATAGTGAATATACATGTTCTGGGATACTGCTAAATTGCCACGACTACTTGCTGAACCCAGGACTAAAGATGATCAAGCTTTACCCACATCTCCGTGTACACTCTCCCTGGCCATTAATGAAGCATGTGGTTAATATTTTTCTGTAGGGTCTACAACTGACCCAGCATCTCCTCCTGGACAGTGTTTGGAAGTCAGCAGAAGCCCAGAAACCCCTTTCCTGGGGTTGGGGGAAAGCTCTCCTAACTTTTTGAGTTATTAAATCAAATCAGTGGGGACCCTACAGGAAAGATTCTCTCCCCCATCTTGCAGTCTTGTGAATTGTAAAGGGACTTCCCCCTACTTTAAAACAACTTCCCCTCTGCCCAAATTCACATACACAGAGCTGGAATGAGGTAGGAGGAGTCATTCAAGCCTTGTTTTGTCATTGGTTAAATTTAGCCGGGTAGGCTCCTCTAAACAGCCTGATTTCATTAGCTTTCTGCACATCTCACAAAGCCATGAAGGAGTTAACATTGCCTTGTTGCTATGGAACCCTCTCTCTTTAAAGGGGAAGAGAATAGCTAATTACACTGTTTGAGAAACTAAAGAGGAAGCAAAAGAAAAGAGAAATAATGAAACAGAGAAGCCTGGATTTGTGCTAGACCTGGCAGATAGACCAAAGGAGAATCTGTGCTCATTAACATCCCTGATAGAGGTGAAGTACTTGTCCAGTGTTTGGGATATGTAACCAATGCTTCTTTCTGTTCCTCTTGGTCTCCTCCTGGAGCTGGACATGGCTGATCAGCAAACTTCCCTCAGCCAGGAAGAGACACCTTCCTCAGTTGCTAGAGTTACCACCTCTCTTTCACACTCCCGAGTGCCCATAGCCTACGACAGGTTTCAGAGTGGTAGCTGTGTTAGTTTGTATCAGCAAAAACAACGAGGAGTCCTTGTGGCACCTTAGAGACTATCACATTTATTTGGGCATAAGCTTTCATGGGCTAAAACCCACTTCATCAGATGCACGGAGTGGAAGACTCCTCATTATATTAGCCTACGAGACTCTCTCCTTAGGTGGAGCTGAAATAAGTGGCAGCAAATAGCAGGTACGTTCCACGCAGATAGGTCCTGCCTCTAGCCAAGGGCAGCATTGGCCTGACCTAGCATTTTAAATCTTTTGGGCAGCATTTGGTTGTTCCTCAGGCCTCCTAATCCCCTACTTACCCTCTCCCTTTGAATCCTGGCACAGCTGGTGCAGTTGGCATGAGAGACACAGGACTGAAAATACTGCATGCAGTAATAGGTGGGAAAAATGTACCAGCGACTGTATGTGCATTTCACAGTGCTAGCTATGGATGGAGTTGGCACAGTCACAGCAATGATGCCATAGATCAAAGCTGGCAAGACTCCTGCTTCAGTAGAACTGGGGTTTTCTGTTAGTAAATACCACCGATAAGCCAATTGCAGCAAAGGCAAAATGAAGCAACAAAACAAACCTACAGCAGCAATGACTTCAGACTCCTCCACTCAGCGCAGCTAGAGGAGCTGGCTGTTCTGCACCCCTCTCACATATCAGTGCTGGGCTCTGGTGGGAACACCACACTTTGTAAGCTAGATGTGGAGAAGAGGTTCTCCACTTCTAGCCTCCAAATCTCTGTCTTTGGATAAAAGGGAAATGAGAAAAATCTGCCATTCATTGCAAGAGGGCCCCTTCCTAATGACAAGAGTAGCAGCACCTGGATTTGTCAAGAGCCACATATAGCAGTGACAGGAGGAAAAAAGCAGTTGAGAGAATAATCCAAAATGCTTCCAAGTACACATGGCCATCACAAAGGCTAAAACATTTTAATTTATTAACTTTACAGACAATGCTTCCTACTCAGAAAGTAAATACCGGCTCGCTTCAACCACTAGGCTAAAGACCAGGGTTGTGTCCATTCTCTAAGTTTCTCCTAGGAAAGGCTTCCAAGGAACATGTCCTGCCAAGATCCATCAAAGACAAAATTCAAAACTAGTTCACCGGGCACCAAGCTGATACTGTACACGGTGTCTCCCTTCCACTCCCATCTCAGAGTCTTCGCGCCTTCCGAGGACGACAGCCATTGTGTGGAATTGGGGTATTGTCTGTGATGGAGATGACCTCCAAACCCCCCATGGTCAACCCCTTGATGGCAGACTGAAAGAGCAAGAGAGTGGACATTAGACCGCATGCTGCACCATTACACAATCAGTACAGACTGGCAGAAAAGTGAAAGGTATCTTTGAGGAGGCAATCTGGAACAGGGCGATCTCTTTGGAATAGTCTTAACTATCAGGAAGTCCTGTTTGGTCCCAGATGGTCCATTCCTCCTTTTTAGGGCAAGATTCGTTCTTGCAATGTATTCTCCATTGATCTGCTACTCTAGTTTGAAGTGACGTAAACAATTTGGCTTTCACTCAGTCCCTTACTCAAAATTATTCTAGGATCTCACCAGGAGGACATTTTTTTTTCTTTTTGTGATTAATGCTTTGGGTGACAAAACAGTAAATTCCCTCCAGCACCTCTGTCCTTCATATCAGTTTCAGAAAAGCAGGTTAACAGGCAACATAATTCCATAGGCCTGAATAAAAAACCCAGCAGCCCTCAGACAAAGGAACAAATAGATGAGGGCTCATGCCAGTGAAGAGGAATCTTAGGCACTTACCATACGCCCAGGGCCCAGACCTTTCACCACCACTCGCACATGGGACACACCCTTCCCGCAGGCTTTCTGTGGGGAGAAAAGTGCTTTCAGTGATGAAGGGCAGGCAGGTCAAAAGGTATCTATCGCTGCTAGAACCAATCTCTCTGGATTAATCCCTTTCACCCACTATCACAAGCTTCCTCAGTTAGAAAGGAAGAGGGAATCAAGGATGGTTCCGGGGAGATAAACATGGAGATCATTTGGATAAAGCCAGGGATTTGGGGAAGGATAGGAAATGCATGGCCAGGGACAGATTCAACACAACATTATATGCAAAGAGGAAAGGGGAGCTGAGACGGGAAGCTGTCTTGGGTCATGAGTTGAGGCAGCAGATGATGTGTCCTTTTAAGGCTGGTAGGTGACCAAATTAGGGAGGGCCTAAAAGAACTTCAAATCAACAAATCTTACCGGTTTCTCCTAATGTGGCACAGCACTGCCATCTAGTGGAGATCTCTAACCCTCCCTGATGGTGCACATTAAAAGTGGTCTGGGGGCATGTTTACACTTAAAATGCTACAGCCGCAGAGCTTCAGGGCTTGTCTACACTTAAAACACTGCAGCTGCACTGAAGCACTTCAGTTAAAACACTACCTACGCCGACCTGAGGGCTTCTCCCATTGGTGTAGGTATTCCACCTACTCAGGTTAGGTTGGTTTAACTGCATTGTTCGAGGTGTGGATTTTTCACACCCCTTAGCAACAGAGTTATACTGACTTAATTTCCTAGTGTAGACCAGGCCTGATGGGAGGGATTCTCCCATTGGTGTAGATAATCTACCTCCCCGAGAGGCAGAAACTGGATTGACAGAAGAATTCTTCTGTCAACTAGCACTAGGGTGAGCAGATGTCCCGATTTTATAGGGACAGTCCTAATTTTTGGGTCTTTTTCTGATATAGGCTCCTATTACCCCCCAACTCCTGTCCCGATTTTTCACATTTGCTGTCTGGTCACCCTAACTAGCACCGTTTACATCAGGAGTTCAAATGGCATAGCTACATCTCTTAGGTGTAGATTTTTCACACTTGAGAACTATGCCAATGTTTGTTCCCAGTACAGACCAGGCCCCAGGATTACAGGGATAGAGGCTAATTTCTGACACTGGCTGTTTGTGAGGGGTAACAGTACAGCACTGCACCTGTATTCTAAGAATCTATCACTGATGCATAAGATTAGTGCTGGAAATGGTTCTCATTCATCTAAACCAATCGCAACATGTTGTTCTTCCCACAATAGGAAAGAAAAACTCCAGAGGCTAAAGGGTTAACTAGAGTGAGTTCTATCCAGTTCAGAATGGGGATACTTTAGGTTTTCATTCTCACTGTGCCTCATTCTGCAATGCTGGAGTCTGGGATACAAGCAGTCTTATCTTCCCCCACACATCATGCACAAACTTAGGTTCTTTTAGAAACACTTATACTAGACCCACAGGGCCAGATATTAAACTCTTGTGTGAAACTGATAACTGTAAGTGCAACTGTGTCATATTCTCAAAGTCTGACCATGCTCTTTTAGGAATGAAGGGTTACCAGAATGGCTCAGATCTTTGGTGTGGTATTCTGCCTCCAACAGCAGCTTATAGCTGAGACTTCACCAGGCCAACTATGTGGTGCTGCTCATGGAATAATTCTAAACACAGCAATTCCTTTCTGCCCCTCACACCTGCTCGGTTTGTGCCTAGATTTCATTTCCCCTTATTTGGCTTTTGAAAATAAATGGTCCATGTTTCAAGTGAGACCATCTGAGCAAAAGCTGCTCTCAAGTCAGGGCCACAACTCTGCACAAGGTAACAAGAATTTCTTACCCTGGATAAACTATAACTGAAATGGAAACTCTGTCTCTCACAACAGCAACTGCCATTTTACCAATGAGTGACACTGCTTATGACAGCATCGACATGTGGAAGGGAAGTCACAGCTGAGTAACCTGTTTCCATCTCGGCTTAACAGTCAAATGAAATGTGCTGCTTTACATTTAGACCAATGGTTTAAAGTACAACACTGTCCACACTGGAGCCAAAAAAGGATAGGAAGTAACTTACATTGCTCCATTACAGACCACTAAAGCCAACACATTTTCATTTAAAGCTCCCACTTCACATACAGTTTATCCAGGTTGAGATGCTCATCATGGCCCCCCACTCAAAGGAAACAAGGGCAGCAATGTGTAAATGGGGTGTATTGCTCAGACACACAGGAATTGGCGGACTCTACTTCTCTCCTCCAAGAGAAGATAGAAATGGGGGAAGGAAGCAGAACTTCAGAGCCCATCCACAAATGCTCTGAAGCAAATGCTTTGTTGGCAATCACTCTACTGCCAGCACACCTCCTCTGAGCTCAGCAAGATTAGCCTCAACAAGCAGAGTGACCAGACCAGACTCACCGCTGCTGCAGCTATGCCTGCAGTCTGTGCTGCAATGGCAGTGGCCTTCTTTGCATTTCTGAATCCTTCTGTGCCACAGGACGTACGGGCAAATGGCAAGTTCTTAGGACTGATGACCTGGATGTGGGTGCTGGGGATGAGAAAAATGGGGTTAGGAAGCCATAAGAAAGTAATTCTCCCATCTTTTCTTGCTCTGATTATCTTCAAGGTCACCCAGAAGGCCCCACCCAATACCTCAACACTACTGCACTCTAGGCCAGTGGTTCTCAACCAGGAGTACGCAGAGGTCTTCCAGGGAGTACATCAACTCATCTAGATATTTGCCTAGTTTTACAACAGGCTATATAAAGGCTAGCAAAGTCAGTACAAACTACAATTTTAAACAGACAATGACTTGTTTATACTGGTCTATAGACTATACACTGAAATGTAAGTACAATATGTATATTCTCATTAATTTATTTTATAATTATATGGTAAAAATTAGAAAGTTAACAATTTTTCAGTAATAGTGTGCTGGGACGCTTTTGTGTTTTTATGCCTGAGTGTGTGAGCAAGTAGTTTTTAAGCAAGGTGAATCTTGCAGGTACGCAAGACAAATCAAACTCCTGAAAAGAGTACAGTAGTTTGGAAAGGTTGAAAGCCACTGCTGTAGGCAACAACAGAAAACTCTGCAGCAGCCCTGGCTTGTCTTAAGGGTGATGCTAGAGTGGCAGAATGAGAGAGTACTGTCTTTTGGGGTAATATACACCTGCCAGAAATTGCTCAAATTTCCAGACCCACTTTCCCACTGCGTATAATTCACCACCTCTGCTTATTTTAAAATGTATAGAACACCTTTGTTAAGCTTCAGAGACCTTTACAGAATTATAAACTATGTCTCATTAGGGGACACCACTGAAATGCAACCACCTCTGGTGAACAATATGGCAGCTGTTCAACAGCTGAACAGCAATATTGCAACAATGTAGGACAGGAAATTATCAGATTACTGTATCCTGTTAAAACTGCCTGTGGAATATAGGGGGGACAAGATGTAATTACCCATACTTGAATTCAGTCAAAACATGCGATCAACACCTTTACTCTTGTGAAAGGCACTATGAGTTAATGGCCTTGGTCTTACATTTCCCATTACAGATGACACCTCCAGCACTGCACTGAACTATTGCTGCAGTACTGACTCATAAGAAAGAGTGCCATCTCCTGAGTCGCCAACACTACTTCCCAGACTTTTCTATAGAGGCCTCCCATCTAGCCAAGATCACGGCCCAGTTGCTTATCTTGGGTGTTCTCAGCATAAAGCGGTACTGCTGCAGGCCCTTTTACATGGGACCTGTATACCAAGAAGTTTGTGTCTTACTTGTTGTACGTAGCTTTGATGTGAGCTATTGGGATATCTTCATACTTCTTTCCACCCCAAGTTAAGGAACTTCCTTGTCCTGGAACTGGGGGAAAAAGGCTGAAAAGTAAAATAAGAGGAATCAAATACTTGCAATATCACTAACACACAATGGTAATTTTCAATACAGTCTTGGAATTTGGGAAAAATGTGGATTAAATGCTGCCAAACGAAGCTCAGAACTTCTTATATGAACTGTGTTTGTGATTGTTTCCCTTACTTTCCTGAAAGATGCTTGAGATGATTTACCCCCCGTTGGGAGACAAATGAAGAGACTTTACACCACAGATTGATTTGAAGCCATACAGGATGCCTCACCTGAAGTCACTCTTGCTTTGGTTTGCTATCACCTCAGGTGCAACACTTGTATTCTCCATTTGTTCCTGCAACCTCTGGAAACCTGTGTGTATGCCACGACACAATGCAACATTGTAACCACTAGGTGAAAGAAGTGGGAGAAATAGATTAGAATTTCACAGCTACACAATAGTCTTTTACATTACTTTTGGCCACCCTCACATAAGACCTCCCATAGTATATTTTTGCACAGGAAACAACCAAAGCTATTTGCTGACTGCAGGACTATCTCAAGCAGTCATCATCACCCTCACGGTTCCCCAGTCACCTTGAGGAATCAAATAGTAACCAGCCCAGGAACATCACTTTTTCAAAGGGATATTGTCAGGCATCCACATTCCAGTTTTTTATAAAAACAAACAGTTGGGCAAAACTGAGGACTGTTTTCACAATAAAAATAAACTCAGACAGCATGCTGGAAATGGAATTGGAAAATGGAAAGGGACTAGGCGAAGTTCACTGGCCAGGATCTAGGGAGGAGCAAAAGCAAACAAACACTGAAATGAGCACTGAAAAGTATTTTGTTATAATCCGTTTAGTGGCACAGAGGAGGGGATTTTAGTTTTCTGTCAAAATACAAACAAAATTAGACAACATCCATTCTGAAGAGAGACTTAACTGGGAGCACGTTTGAAAATAAGACTGTTCATCAATAAAACAGTAGCCTTGCCCAATCATTTTCTGCCAAGCCTATGCTATACCCTAAGAGCCTTTACCTCAAGCCCTGGATTTCTCTATTGGTCTTAGATTCTGCACAAGTTCATCCATTGACATAGAAACGGCAGCAACAACACACAGTATGACCTTGTTACAGGTGGAGTTCGGAAGGAGGGCGCTTGTTAAACACACGTAGCTTTAATAATTTAGCTAGTTCTACCCAAAACAATCTCTTCCTACCCAACAGAGACCTTCCCCATGTGTATCAATCAGAATTGCTGACTTCATTAGCTACATATGTATCATTAGTTGGAAAGTGAACCGGTTTCTTTCTATTGCACCTCATGCTTCGAGGTGAACATGGGTGAACTGAGTTGCAGTGACAGGGCCCAAAGCCTGGATATAGGAGCAGAACATGAAGATAGTGCGATTGCACAGGTATCCCCGGGGAACAGAATCTTCATTACTGATGACCATACCCAGCCAGAGGGAAGCTAGCCCGAGTCTGCAGGGCTGATGGGCAGAACAAATGTTTTTATTGGCGCTCTGAGCCATCTGGCTCCGGAATCACGGAAGAGGAGACCAGCAAACGAGCCCCACAGCGCCCCTTTAGCGGGGTCACTGCTTGGCGCAGGGGCAGTCTGAACCCACCGCGAAGTGCGGCTGCTGTCTGTAAACCACCCCCAGGGCGCTGCGGTCAGCCCAGCGCTGGGACCCGCCCGCTCCCCGCAGCGCCCCGACCGCAACTCCCAACGTGCCCCCCCCACGTCCTGCGCCGAGCAGCGCCCCAGGCCCTGGCCGCCCCGACCGCAACTCCCAACGTGCCCCCCCCCACGTCCTGCGCCGAGCAGCGCCCCAGGCCCTGGCCGCCCCGACCGCAACTCCCAACGTGCCCCCCCCCCACGTCCTGCGCCGAGCAGCGCCCCAGGCCCTGGCCGCTCCGACCGCAACTCCCAACGTGCCCCCCCCCCACGTCCTGCGCCGAGCAGCGCCCCAGGCCCTGGCCGCTCCGACCGCAACTCCCAACGTGCCCCCCCCCCACATCCCGCGCCGAGCAGCGCCCCAGGCCCTGGCCGCCCACTGCCCCCTTAACGCCCAGTGCCCGGGCCGCTCGCTCCCCCTTCGCCCCCGCAACTCCCTGGCCGCCCCACCCCACCCCCCAGGCCCTGGCCGCCCCGACCGCAACTCCCAACGTGCCCCCCCCCACGTCCTGCGCCGAGCAGCGCCCCAGGCCCTGGCCGCCCCGACCGCAACTCCCAACGTGCCCCCCCCCCCCCCCACGTCCTGCGCCGAGCAGCGCCCCAGGCCCTGGCCGCCCCGACCGCAACTCCCAACGTGCCCCCCCCCCCCACGTCCCGCGCCGAGCCGCGGCCTGGCCGCCCCCCGCTCCGGTTACCCCAATCCGGCTCCTAAGCACCGCTGCCAGGCAACCACCGGCACCCGGGCCATGGCCCTTCCCCGCCGTCCGACCGGCCCCAGAGCGAGGAGCCAAGGCCCCAACGCCACCGAAGAGGGGAAAGGTCAGCGTCGTGCATTGTGGCCTAGGGGAGGAAAGATGGCGGCGCCCGGTGCCGCGGTGCATTGTGGGCTCGGGGGCACAAGATGGCGGCCCCCATGCCGCGGGCACTGTGCGGTGCCGCGGTGCGATGGCGGTGGGCGCTTGGCCCTCGCTGGCCGGCCGCCTCGGACGCGCCCCGGTGGCGGCTCGTGGGTGCGCTGTGTCTGCAGAGGCCGCCTAGCATCACGCAGGCCCTGAGCCCGGAGCAGGAGGAGATGGCGCAGCTGGCCCACCAGGTAGTGGGGTTGGGGGCAGGCGACCGCCCTGGGGCGGGGAGCAGGGAAACAGCCGGCGTGCTTGGGGATGGGGCTGCGCAAGGGGAGGGGGTAAGCAGGGGAGCGCAGGCAGCGGCTGGATTGGTGCTGGATCCTGCAGTGCCTGTCAGAGCCACCCCCACCCCCACCCCCGGCACTGAAGCTGGTCCAGATCTGTGTAGGCCACAGGCTGTGTTTCCCCTGGAGGAGACTGCTGCCTCCCCTTGGTCAAGCTCAGGCGTGTCAGACCTGAGGAGAAGCAGCTTGTTGGGCCTCTGGGCTGGGACCCCCCTGGAAACGTCCCCTGTCTAAAATGAAATAGTTTGCAAAGCACAAAGTTAAAGCCCGGGTTAAAATGCCCCTTTGTGACTGTACTGGGGCAAGATGCAGGCTGTGCCCCAGGAGTTTCAGCACGTTGATGCAGGAGTTGCTGGGTGAAGTTCCATGGGCTGTGATGTGCACCCTAGATGATCAATCAGAGTGTCCCCTTCTTCCTCTAATCACTATGACTCCGCTTCCATGAGTAGCATTCTAGTGTTTGGATGTTGTGGGGTGTGGATGGTGCACTACAGGTGTCCTTTGAGTCATGAACGCCATGTCCCCGGCTGTGCTAGTGGGAGCTGGGACTCCACAAGTGGTGCGGGTGACTTGTTGGGAAGAGAACACTCCCTTCTGAGGCAGTAATGACTCCAGTGCCTGGCTGTAGTTCTAAAAGGGGATAGCCGCTGGATGTCACACGAAGGCCATGTTACTGTGAAAGCCTCAGTTTTTGGATTTCCTGATTTATGTGCATTTAGATTCCAGACTACAATATTGTGCTAACATATTTTTTGTAGTGAGTACATAACTGTATTTGCAGTGGGCTAGCATCTCCTTATGTCGTCAATATTAGATGTGATCTCTGCACAATGTAACTTTAACCTCTTGGGTAGAGCTTATGTTCTGGGCAGAGACGTTATTGTCCAGCACAAAGAAATAAACACAAGCCCTGTTTGTGGCAATAAAAATTGCTTTATTCTCTACGTGTGACCTTGGATAACAGCGCTGGTAACTGTGACCCATAGTGAGGCTCCTGATACTTGACAATTCTCTATGGTGTTTTTTCCAGATAGAGGTGGAGAAAAGCAACTTTTCAGACCATGAGATCCGTCGCTTGGCAGAAGAGGAGCAGCTGCGGAAGAGGAAAGACAATATATCGGATGAGGAAGCGGACTCTGGGCAAGCTATTGTGTTGGCCCAAGACCTGGAGGATGCCTGGGAACAGAAATTCCAACGTTTCAAAGCTGGCCCACGAATAACAGGTTCTGATCCAAGTTCTCTCAGCTAAGCAGGAGAGGGATGGGGCCTCTCTGGTCTATCTGAACGTGGTTGACTTTGGTGGGGTGGAGTGGAGGTGAGGCAGGGTGCTGAGCCCTCAGGAGGAGGGAGCTTCCATGGGACTCCCATGACTCCTTTTAGCTATTATAGGAGGAGTTATCTGGCCTGTGAAAGGAGCTGTGTTCTGTTCCTTTTCTCATAGAACCTTTGAGAGAGGATAAAGTATGGAGGCTAGTTATTCTGGCCTTATCAGAAAAACCATGACCAGCCTGACTCCCAGTTGTAGTTCACAAGAGCGCACAATACTAGTGTTGTTTTTATGTAGGTCCTACATAATCACTGACTATTAGTTATTAGGCACTAAGTTGAACTAGAGACTTAAACTACTTGCTTTAAATGGTCTTTTTTTAAAAAGAAGAGCATCTAAAGTGCAATCCTACTTTCACTTTTATGAAACATGACTGAAAATCAATGGATTCTGTCCAGATCCCCAGGTGGCACCTATTCTGTTGTATGTAGGTTCTTATACTTTGCTCGTCACCATAGTATCTGAGTGCCTTCCAGTAGTGCATTAAGTAACACGATTAACTTCTATCATATGCTGTTTGGTCTCTCATCATCTATCCAGCGGGAGAAGCATGTGTAGTGGTGTCTTGAGAACATAAGAACAGCCATACTGGTTCAGAACAATGATTGTTCTAATCCATTATCCTGTCTTCTGACAGAGGCCAGTGCCAGATGCTTCAGAGGGAATGAACAGATCAGCGCAATTTTGAGTGTTCTATACCCTTTTGGGTAGTCCCAGTTTCGTGCAGCTGGAGGTTTAGGGGCACCCAGGGCATGGATTTGCGTCCCTGACCATTTTGGCAAATAGCCATTGATGGACCTATCCTTCATGAATTTACCTAATTTTTTTTTAATCCCATTATACTTTTGGCCTTCACAACATCTCATGGCAATGAGTTCCATAGGTTGACTGTGCATTGTGTGAAGAAGTGCTTCCTTTCTTTGATTTAAAAAAAAAACAACCACCACCTGCTGCCTATTAATTTTGTCCGGTGACCCCCTAGTCCTTGTGTTATGTGAAGGGTTAAATAACACTTCCTTAGTCACTTTCTCTACACCATTCATGATTTTTATAAACCTCTATCATACCCTCCCTTAGCTGTCTCTTTTCTAAGATGAACAATCCCAGTCTTTTTAATTTCTGTTTGTATGGAAGCTACCATACCCCTAATCACTCTTGTTGCTCTTCTCTATACCTTTTCCATTTCTAATATATCTTTTTTGCAGTGGGGTGACCAGAACTGAATGGAATATTCATGGGTTTATATAGTGGCGTTATGATATTTTCTGTTTTATCTATCTCTTCCCTAATGGTTCCTAACACACTGTTAACTTTTTTTGACTGCCAGTGCATATTGAGGAGGTGTCTTGTTTTGGTGGTGGTATTATTATTATTTTTTTATTATTATTATTAATTAAATATACCTATTACTATGGGTCTATGTTAGAAAAATCAATATTAAAGAAATGTGCCTTGCACTTGGAGTGGAAAGTAGTGAGGTTTGTGATGTTTCTTATTTCTTGGGGGAGTTTATTCCACAGTCTTGGACCACCCCTGGAGAAAGTTCCTAGAGCTGATGAGAGCATTTGTACCTAGAAGCATCACTCGGAATTGTTCCATGTTCCCTTGTTGTCAGGGGTCTGAGAGAGAGGAGGGCTTGGGCTCTGATGAGCTAGGTACTGGATGACCCCGTCCCACTCTCTTGGCAGATGCTGATAAGCGCAATGACCGGACATCTTTGAATAGGAAGCTGGATCAGAACCTGATGCTTCTGGTCAAAGAGAAAATTGGCAACCAAGAGTTGTGGCTCCTGCCTCAAGCAGAGTGGCAGGCTGGAGAGACGTTGCGAAGCACTGCAGAGCGAGCCTTGGCTACTCTCTCGGGTAAGTCATCTGCTGTGCAGCTGCTGCCACCCCTTCCTGTCCTCATTTCTTTCTCTTGTATCATTACTGGGATATTATCAACTCAGTAGATAATATCTAGTAGATATTAGTAGAGCCCCATTATACTCCATTAGGATTGGCCAGAGAAAGGGCATGTAGCAGCAGATGGGGTGGGTTGAACCCAATGGGGTCTCTGAGGAGAGGTGTGTCTGGGTAAAGTTGCTGGGAAGCCCAGGATATTGCCCATTGCAGGGAGAGTTGCTCTACATTCCAGCTCAGCTGCTAGTGTATAGACTCTCGACAGGGGGCACTAGGTGCCCAAAGCTATGTCTACACTTATGGCTGCATGTAGAGTACAGGTACCACATGTAGCGGCAGTGAAAGGCAGGCTGCGTCCACACTTATCGCTGCAGTAGAGGCACCATAGAGAGAGACATCGGCAGTGGAGATGCAGAAGGACACTGCAACTGCTTTTTAAAAAAAAAAAAATATTAAAAAAATAGCAGCATAGACGGGGAGGTGCTGCTTAGTATGTAGAGAACCTGTGTGGGGTGCGTTCAGGCATGTAGGGCACTCCGCTCATCAAAGCCATGCGTCCCCATCTACCCTGTCATTTATACCCCTGCAAGGTGGGTGTGCGTGCGTGCAGTGTCTGTGTTCTGCACACCACCGTAAGTGTAGACCTACCCTGTTGTCAGGGAAAGGGCTTCTGTCTCCACCACACACACAGCCCATTTGCAGCCTTTCTTGCCACAAAAGCCTATCCTCAGCAAGGTCTCTTCTTGCTTCCCAGCAGGGGAGCACTGTGGAAGCTGCACAATTAGCCTGACAAAGGGAGAAGGCATTTTATGATCCCCAGGACCACACTACCTCTGGCCAGTCCTTGCGTGGGGTTATTGAGACTCCAGAAAGAGTCCCTAAGAGGGAGGTATGGCACTGTGTGGACCTGTGGGAGGGGGAGTTAACAGAATTGAACCAAAACTAAGCATGACGTGTCCTTTGCTGTCCCACTGTTACCCCTTGGATGTGGCAGCTGCTGTCATTGTGTGACCTGATCTCTTGCTTTTTCTTCCCCCTCTGGACAACCTTGGATCTCACAGGAAATTGCATCCAGGCCAAATTCCTAGGGAATGCACCATGCGGGCTTTATAAGTACAAGTTCCCCAAGGCCCTCAGGACAGAGGGCAGTGTGGGGGCCAAAATATTCTTCTTCAAAGCCCTCCTCCAGAGCGGTGATCTGCTCCAGGCAAAGAGGAGAGAAGACTTCGTGTGGGTCAGCAAGGGGGAGCTGGGGGATTACTTGAAACCGGACTACCTAACGCAAGTCAACAGATTTTTGATGGACCAGTGAAAGTCAGGGCTCGTGCTCCAAGCAAATGGGGAGGACGCAAAAAACAACTTCAGACAGGTGCACAATGCTTAGCATTGCCTCTGTGTACAGAGAGTGGCATTTGAACCTGAAGAAGGATCCAACCTCCCCCTTGTTTTCTGTTCCTCTTCTCTAGGCCTGTATCAAATAAATATTAAAACCTCTGCTAAGTGAAGACTGTTGTGCTTATGTTGCACCCTCTAATGCCCCTAGGATTCTCCTTTTCCCCCCTCCCAGCTGTGCCATTCCCTAGGTCAGTGGTACTGGATCCCTGTAGTAGCCTGAAGCTCAATTGGTCTCTCTGAAAAGCTGTACTCTTCCTTTAGCAGCTGATCCTCAATAAAAGAAGCAGTGAGTGAGCTCCCTTTACTTGCTTAGGTGGGACAAGACACTGTTAGAGGCATAAGAAGGGGATTTACCAATTGGTGCATTGGGAGACCTGGCAAAGGACCATGTTTAAAGTTCCCTATTTTTAAACTCTGTGACCAAGCTGCTAAGTCCTTAATCTCCTTCTGGGTTATTGTGGCCCCTCTGGGGAGGAAGCACACCTGTCAGTGTGCAGGAGATTAGCAGCCATCTGCTTCTCTAAGGAATTCAGCTTTCATTGGCCTGGAACGTGGGAAAGCAGCATCTTCAGTAAACACTGGTCCCTGTTGATGCAAATTGTACACACTGCTGAGCCCCATCTATCCTCCTCTTTAACCTGCCAGGGGGTCCTTTGACCTCTCCAGAGGCAGCCACTGTAATTTATCTAACGAATGAGAACTGTTCTTGGCCAGTGCTGTGTATTAATTTGTGCCATCTATGCCTCAGTAGAAAGTATGTCTGAGTGGCCACCACGATACGGTGGCTGAAGACAAACTGTCCTCTCGGCAAAGTGGATCATCTGAGCTTTATGCTCTGAGCCATGCCCCAGGAAATGTTGTGCTACAGCCGAGGACTTGGCTTCTCTTCTGTTTCTGTCTGCATGGGAAATTCACAATGAAAGTAAAACTGCTTAAGTCACATGCAGCTGTTTCATCCCTGTCTGTGGCACTCCCAGTCCTTGTAAGGGTGTGGCAGCAGGTGGTGTGTTGGCCACGTACCATACAACCCTCTTTCTTTAGCATAAAGACCATCATGTAGCTTTCCTGTCACCATTCTGACAGGGCTTCTGTGAGGCCATTGCAACCCTCTAGCACAGAGGTTCTCAAACTGTGGTCTGCGGACCACCAGTGGTCTGTGAGCTCCATTCAGGTGGTCCATGGGTAGTTCCCTCTCAGGTGCTCACCTGGGCAGTCGCACATGAGAGAATGAAGGGCTACCCACCTAATGAGTGGAGCCGTGCAGGCGTGGCTCCACTAATTAGCTGCCTGAACCCTGGAGAAGACACACATGTAAGGTGATGTGGTGGCCTTGGAATAGGGGGCAGGTGGGAGGGGGCAGTGAGGTGAGAAAAGGGGGTGGGAGAAATTTGGGACGTGCAGGGCTGCGGCGGCCAGAGAAAGAGGTGACTTTCCCCAGCTCCAGGGCTGCGGCTGCAGGGGAGAGACAGCCCTCCTTCCCAGCCCCAGCTCAGGGGCTGCTGCGGCGGGGAAGAGAGGGCACATCCATCGTATTAGAAAGGTAAGACTACTGATATTAAAATGAGTTGTGTGTTTTTATTTGTAGAACAAAAAAAGTTAATTATTAAGGTTTATATATAGTGGTTTTATCCAAAGCACTTTACAATAGTTAGCTAAGGATACAAACAACATTTTGGAAAGATCATTAAGTGGTCTACCGAGACCCTCAGCAATTTTCAAGTGGTCCGTGGGGGGGGGGGGGGGAGTTTGAGAACCACTGCTCCAGTGTGTGAGTGAAGCCTGACAGAAGCACAGAAAGCAGAGCTGCTGCTTACACTCTGCCCTTATCTACTGTCCAGCGAGTATCTTCTCAGTCCCATCAGCAAGTTCAGCATTAGAGTTGCCACTTCACAGATAGGAGAAGGTATGGAGGGGACACGACTTATCCAAGGCCAGTCTCTGTCAAGCGTAGTGTAGAAATTCCTGGCTCCCCATTCCTACGCACAGCTTGTTAGGCCAGAATTGCTGACCTGAATTGGGAGTGCCTCTATTATTTACAGTGACTTCAGATTACAGGGTGGGGGGGTGATTTTTTTGAAGACTACGTCCCATGCTTGCAGGGCTCTGCCTTACCGGTCTCCCCACTGATGGTCTGATTTCCAAAGGCATTTTCTAACTGAAAGCTTTGCCGACTTTGGCTTAGGTATGGATCTGGTGCTCGCTGTACTTTGTGGAGCAACAACCTTTTCAAATGGTACAGGGAGAGAGGAGAAAGCAGTTCTGAATCATCTCAGGAGAGTTGGGGCTTCAGGGGACCAACAGGAGATTGCTATATGTATTTTGTCAACCCCTTGGGGACTGTCAAGCTGCAGGCCGCAAATTAAAGCTGTTAATCACCCATAAGCAGTCAGAGAGGCAGCCTTCTGTTTTCTAAAGCAAAGGAATTTCAAAGCTGCAGGCTTGTAATAAATTATATAAAAACCCCTCTCGTCTTAGATTGCCCGGGGAGCCTCAGTGGGGAGCTGAACCATCGCAGAGAGACCAGGGAGAGCAGGCTGCAAAGAGAAACTAAATAAAAGCAGAGAATGTGCCCCGGGTCTGTGAGCTTAGTTTGCCACGGTCTGGTGACTCCAGCTTCACCGAAAGGGGCAAAGGGTTGGACTTGAGCCCGCTGTGATGCTAAAAGCTGTCTGCAGCAGGAGGAGATGGGCACTTCTTTCCATCCGTGCTAAGCACCTGCATTCTCGGCCCCGGCCTGTCAGGCACACCTCACAGTGGGGTGTTCCCGGTCTCCATGGCAACTGGAGGCAGACCGGATCTTTGTTCTCAGCCTGGGCTCAGAGCTGCCCCTCAGGAAGGACTGTTGGAGCTCTGCCTCCACGCTCCAGAGCTCTCTTTCAGAAACCCTGCAAAGGCTTTTAACTAAATGTCTCTCTCTTCGTTGGCTTTGAGGTTTGTTAGAACAAAAAAGAATTCCAGTTGGCTTTGAGGTGGATTTGAAGGACAGCAGCTCTCCAGGACCCAGCTCCTAGCTGGCGGGTGGGTGAGGTCCATGCCCAAGCAGGTTGCGTGGAAGCTGCCTTCCCTGAAGCCAGGCCAGAATCAGTGGCAAGTTTTGTTTGTTTTTTTTCAGCGCCCCCATATGGGACCCCTATTCCCACGGTTTGCCTTGCAAGCAGGAAAGTTTCATGGAACCGCCTGAATCCCCAGTGCTGAGAAGGCTCCAAAGCATCCCCTCTTCCCACAAGCTGTTTTACCTGCAAGGCCTCTGCTGCCAGGAAAGATGCTAGCTCCTGCGACTTTTCTGCTACCAATGAGTTGTTTATCTCCAGAGGCTCCAGCTCACTCCTCGTTCTGTGTGGTCAGACCCTGCTCAGTGTGGACTCAGCAGCAGGGAGAAAAGGGTGATGAGGTGATTCAGATCCCCTTCCCTGGGAGATAGACCTACTTCCTTTCCCCTGTCAGCCTCCAGGGCTCCCACAGGAACTTATATCGTCTGTGGGGGGCACAGCAACAAAGCTGTCGTTGAGGCAATATACAAAGTAATACGTCCCTCCCTCCTTCCAGTGAGAATATCTTCAAACTGATTTATCTCAGCAAGTGTTCCCTTTGAAACCTCTCTGCTCCTCTAGGCTCCAGCTTAGATTTCACATGAGGAAGAAGCCGTTACTGCCTTTCCTAAGAGGGGGAAGACTCAGGTTGGGATTCTTTTGTGGGGGGAAAAACATCTAGCCCCATAAGCTTCTGGGGTTTTTTTTTGGATTTCCAAGTTTGGGCAAACCCTCCCTCTATGACCTTAACGATGGGCTCTTATCTGTGAGCGACCCATGTACGAAAATGGGTACTTGAGATAACCGGGGAAAGTTATTCAATAGAGCTCATTTGTTGTCCAGAGTTTATCCTTTCCCCAAAGTGAATTAATATAAATCAACACGAGTAACAAGTCTCTTTGTAAAATCTGAAGATGAAGGGTGCAGAAGTCCATTTCCTACACATTACAATGATAGAACCAGTTTCATGGGAGACATATTGTGGAAAAGGCATAAGATTCTTTGTTGTACAAAGAAACAATAGTACACAGCCTATTTTAGATCTTGGGTCTTTCATCCATGAGGAGATCAATATTCGATGCAGAAATACTGAAATCAGTCCTTACAGCATTATCACCCCCAAACTCAGCAATATGAAAATGCACCTCCAGGAGATCTACTGAAGGTATGCACAGGGAGAATCACTCGGGGATACTTTTAGGTTTGGCTACCACAAGAAGCATTTTCAATACAAAGCAGTCCCCTTTTGGACTCAACTTCTAAATGGATATACAGCCCAATGCTTTATCAACCTTCCTTTCAAGTGAAAGGGATATATATCTACCTTAGTCTGGATGACCTTATGTTAGCAATGGCTCCTGGGCCTTGTGTAAAAGCCTTCAGAAACAGGGCTTTGAGTGAACAGGTGGTGGGGCCAATTACAGCATGCTCAGAGCTCCAGAAACTAAGTAATTATCAAAGACCAAATTTATTTCAAAAGAGAAACGGAAGAAGATAGTTCACCAAACATGAGCACACCTCTCTTAAGATTAAAATCTCACTCAACTCCTGGGCTAGCTGGTTTCATGTGGCTACCCAGCACAATTCTTTCTCTGCTTCCAGACAGAAATTGCAGCAAATCAGTATGTAAACATCTTTGTCCAAATCCACTACTTGAATTCACCAAGAAATGCTTTCTTAATATTATTTACAGCTGTCTGGTGTTGGGTCCAGAGAAGCTGGTTATCAGTACAGATACCAGACCCCATGTAAGGGGCACATATCTGAATTCCTGTCCGACTTGTGGGGGCGAGGGGAAGAGCTGAGGTCCAAGGAGGAGACATGGAGTATAACTTGGCACAGAAACAAGGGAATGTAACCTAGACCATCTTGCTGTTTGGTGTATCATAGGCCAGGCTGGAATCCTGTTGATGGACCTATTTGCATCAAAGTCCAGTTGGAAAATTGAGGTACTACTATGTAAGAAAGAGACACTTGATAGTGGAGGCTGTTCTCCCTTTATCTCAGAGGTGGACTTAAAAAGCTTCGTTTACATCTCCCTGCCCCCTCTTAACCACTGAGAATTGTTCAGATACAATGGTTGATAGAAGAGTGTTATGCAATAGAGTGACCCAGTAACCTTTAAGTTCCTTTTCAGTCCTACATGGGTAAACAGAATCCTCCATCTTCCGTAGGGATGGTTTGCTGCTATGTACGTCCCATTATGAAGACTGCCTGACATGGAGGGGACAGAGAGAAAATTCACAATTTTTTATTCCAGGACCCTTCATTGGAGGATTGCATTGTGCCCAGGTTTTTCTCTGGCTATTGCTCACTTGTTAAGGAAACGGAAGAGGATCCCTTCCAGAAATCCCTGAGCTTCATGTCAAGGCATTTGCTGAAAATTGCTTGAGTGAAATAGCACTTTTAGAAAGAAGTGATTTTTCAGCGTTGGCAGTTATCATTCTGGAGAGTCCTCTCCAAGGGACAGTCCTAAGCTCAGGCTCATCAAAGATAAGGTCACCTCCATTTGCCCGGGAGACCAAGAACACCCATTGTGAAGACTTTCTGACATGGAGAATCCTAGAACTAAAATTCACAGGTAAGGCAAAAATTTTCCTTTTCCCCCTTGTATGTGTTCAGGAGCCAGTGGTCTCTGCTGGTCAGATCATGAGCTCTGGAGTAGACCATGAAGGGCTCAGGGAGATGAGTAAAGTTAGTGTGAGACCCTTAAAACACAATCCTTGGAGCCTCGTTCTTTGGGAGTATTGTACTGGGAAAGGTCCTGCACTGACATCCCAGCCGCCTGGTCTCCTCCTGTCCTTAAATTCATAGGGGTTTTACTTTCTCCTGCTCTATCACAAACATGTCCTCAAGCTTGCCCAAATGCACCATTTCTGGGAGAAAGAAGGGAGACTAGTCTCCAGGGCTCATGCAAGCCTTGGTCTCTCTGCTGACAATATTGGCAAGGCTGTTGTTGGTGGCAATGGGTTGGTGCTGTAGACACCCTTGAATTGGCTAATTTGGGGGATGGGTATGCAGTGTGACAAGAGCTAATTCTTCACTCCTGGATCAGAGTGTGGTTCCATCCTGCTCCGCTGAGCTGGGAAGGATGAGATCTTGTTCATTGCACTGGTAGAAACAGCCCAGGCCATCTTGTCCTGTGCCCTCAATTCTCGGTGTATCTCTGCTCTGATTTGTCCCTTCTTCCCTGGGAAAGGAAAGAGAAGATAAGGTTTGGCTCCCACTCAGCCCTATGGCCCCTCCTTCCCCAGTGTTCCCATCCCCCAGGAACAGGACACGCCTTTGGATGTGCAAAAAGCCATGGCAAGCAATCCTTTGTGTTTTATTACATTAACCCTCCCATCCCAGCGGGTTTGAGAACTGTCCAGGAGTGGGTCCATGACTGGTAGATTTTGGCCCCAGCCCCATGTTCCCGTCCCATCCCTGCATTTACAGCCCCAACATTCCTGTGGTGTGAAATGCCAGTAGGGAGATGTGTGGTGTTGGCGGGGTCTACAGGCCTCTTGCTGGCATCTTGGCTGGGCCTCAGCTGTTCTGTTTTTTGGTATATTTAATGATGGCATATAAGATCTCCTGCGCACTCTGTTTTCCTTGCTGGAAAAAATGGTGGAGAGAGAGAGCTCTAGATTTCTTGGCAGTTTCTTTCTCACTTTATTAAACCCCCCGAATCTTATTTGTGTTGGAAGTTCTGCACCATCAGAAGCATGAGGACCATTGTATGGGAATTTCTCTGACAGCTCATAGCATTTCTGAGCTCTGCCTGTTTCTCCCATAAGCTGATGTATGCAGTCTGCAAAAGGAGCAGGCCGCCTGTGCTGAGTAAAGCAAATTTCACTTCATGCAGTCAGGTGGCACAGTCGGCTAAGGGTTTCAAAGCCTGATTTAGGTCATCAGTGGCAAGCATTTACCTGGTCTCTCTAGTGTCAGGCGGATATTTTCTCCCACGGTATGACACCATCCATATAACCTGACATGCCTCGATGGCTGTGTAGGACAGGTCTTGGACCAGCAGGGGTTGCTGTAGGTCAGCACTGAGGAGGATCCACAGGGATAGGAGGGTCAGGATGTGCATAACAGGGTGAGGTATTAGCAGAGAGGAACTGACTTGGAAATCTCTTCCATGACTGGTGATGGGACACTAGATGAGGAGGGCTCTGAGTTACTACAGAGAATTCCTTCCGAGGGGTCTGCCTGGTGGGTCTTGCTCACATGTTCAGGGCCTAACTCACTGGCATATTTGAGGTCGGAAAGGAATTTTCCCCAGAGTCAGATTGGCAGAGACCATGGGAGACTTTCACCTTCCTCTATAGAGTGGAGCACAGGTCACTTGCAGATTTAAACTAGTGTAAATGGTGGAGTTTCTGTAACCTGAAGTCTTTAAATCATGATTTGATGACTTCAGTAACTCAGCCACAGGTTAGGGGTGTATTACTGGAGTGGGTGGGTGAGGTTCTGTGGCCTGCAGTGTGCAGGAGGTCAGACTAGATCAGGGATGGGCAATAATTTTCACAGGGGTGCCACTCCATGAATTTTGGTAAGTTGTCACAGGCCACACATTTCTACTATATTAATGGAGGGGATGCAGGGTCTGGGAGGGAGTTTGGGTGCAGGAGGGAGCTCCGGGCTGGGGCAGAGTGTTGGGGTGCAGGAGAGGGTGAGGGATGTGGGCTCTGGGAGGGAGTGTGCTGCAGGAGGGGGCTCCAGCCTGGGGCAGGAGATTGGGGTCCAGGAGGGGGTTCTGACCTGGGGCAGGGGGTTAGGGTGAGGGAGTGGCTGTGAGGTGCAGGCTCTGGCCAGGAAGTGCTTACCACAGGTGGCTGGTTTCCAGCCAATGGGAGCTGTGAAGACAGTGCTGGGGGTGGGGGCAGTGTGTGGAACTGCCTCCCCCGGCCAGGGGCGCACAGAGATATGTCAGCAGCAGCTGGCTGCTTCCAGGAGTGGCATGGGGTCACGGCAGGCAGGCAACCTGCCTGAGTGCCCTGCCTCGCCACAGTACTTTTAGCAGCCCAGAGATCACAAGGGGGCAGCCAAAGAGCCTGGTGGGCTGGACAGAAATGTTAGACAAGCCAGATCTGGCCTGCGGGCTGTATATTGCCCATCCCTGGACTAGATGATCACAATGGTCCCTTCTGACCTTAATAAGACGACATCTTCAAGTCAGAAAAACAAGAGAAGCAAACACATTGAAGGTATAAGGTCAGTGGGAGGCAATTGGAGCAGGAAGTTTCAGGGCAGGGGGATGTTTTGGATATGACTCTCGCAAGAAGGACATTTTTCTCTTTAAGAACCTGGAATGGTCTAGTTATTACTTAGTCCTGCCTTGAGTGCAGGGGACTGGTCTAGATGACCTACTGAGGTCCCTTTCAGCCCTACACTTCTATGATTCTATCTATAAAGCTCCACAGAGGGAAACTGACTCCAGGTGGAGCCCAGCTGGGTTTCCCAGGCCACCCAGAAGTATTTTGTAAGACAGGGACAAAAGGATATTTAATGAAATTAAAAGGGGGGCAAATTCAAAACAGATACAAGGAAAGACTTTTTTCACACAATGTGTGATTAGACTGAAACTCATTGCCCCATGGAGTCATTTATACTAGGAGCTTAGCAAGATTCTAAAAGGGACTGGACTTTCATATAGATAACAAGAATAGCCAGAGTTGTTATAATTGACAACACATTTTGGAAGGGCTGTTAAACCTTATGCTTATTGGCTGAAGCCCATCTCTAACTATTAGAGATCAGGAGGAGACCTAAGATTGGGGCAGATTATCCCACATCTGCCTACTGCAGGGTTTTTACACCTTCCTATGAAGCATCTAGTACTAGACACTTCCTGAGCCAGGATACAGGACTGACTGGACTTCGGGTTTGATCCAGTCTGTTTGTTCCTATATATCTGCCAGTAGCATTGGTGGCATTCCCAGGATTATGCGTTTGTGACCTTATAGCTCAGTGTACTCCCTGCCTGCCTTCTGCTCTCTCTCATTCATCAAAGTAATTACACACATTACATTTATCCTTTCAGGTTTTACCCTCCCAAATGTTATTCCTGAGCATTAAACCTGTGGGGGAAGTGAATTACCAGAGAAAGTAACTAGATATAATCCAAGTTTAATGGGCACATAGAAAAGCAAACCAGCTTGGATAGGGCGGCTCAGGCAGCATCCTGCATTTGCAGGCAAATAGGAATTTATCTTGATGTGTGTATATATCCAGCTTAGTGATCTGTGAGCTCTTCGTAATTGGTTTGGTGCCCTGTCAGCAGTGCTCACTCAGCAGAGCTTTCCCCCGTCTCTGGTTAATATAATGGGTCACAAATCCCATTCGCTTTTGAATTCTGAGTAATCCTTTTGTTAATCTTGCCTATTGCTGTTTTGGAAGCATTGGGGGAAATCTGAGCCATGTGCTAATCGTGAAATCTGGGTCTGCACATTTGTAAACCGCTGACCTGCCCTGGGCCAATCTTCCCAATGACCAACGTATCCCATTAGTGTGCCACTCTGGAAAACAAATTGTTTTGCGATCCATGGAATTAGAATGTTGGATGGGCTTAGGAAAGTGATGGGGTGTGTTCAAGAGCAGACAGCCAAGCGTGAAGGGGAGGTGTTAGTAAACCATGGACTGCTCTTGCAGACCCGAAGATCATGCAGGGGCTGCTGTGCTTCAGGGAGCACTGTGGGTGACTCTCCCTCTCTGAGTCAGGGCTGACTTCAATGCTCCACTTGTGCGAGGGGTTCTGTGTTGCATAAAGCAGCATGAATGAATTTTTCTGACTCAGGACAGACTCTTGCCCAGCGTTGTGCTAAAAAGGGCTTGCATCAGGGTGTGGTACTGGTGGTCCTTTTGAATCAATTCTGACCCCATGCTGAGAAAGGAGCCATGTGCTGGGGGAAACAATGTTAGTGACTCAGTAGTGGGTGCTGTCCTTTCTGAGTCAATGCTGATCCCAATCCCCTGGCATGGTGCTGGGCTGCAGGGACTTTAGAAACCTTCTAGTAGTGACCATTCTCCCAGGCTGCCTGCCTTTCTACCCCCTTGATTTCACTGGCCTGGAAACAGGATTCTTGTGGCTTCTGAGTCCATCTGCTGGTGACTGCTCTTTCCCACTGGCCTCCTAACCCCACAGGTGTAGGGGAAATCCTAGCTGCAGTGGGACTGATGGAGGTGTGTCATTCACTTTAGATGGGGGTGAATAAGCAGATGAGTTAAGAGGCTCCTAAGGAGAAATCAACCCACGTTAATGCAAATGGTCTTAGAGGGGAGAGAAGGAGGGGAAACTCAACTGTTCTTCAGTCTCCTGAGCCGCCCACCTGGGCTTCTGTGGGAGATCCCAAACCCACCTGCACTCATTGAAGTGACTTGCTGGCTGCCTTGCCGAGTGGGACAAGGGAGGAAAGTTCTTGGTGTGCTTCTCCCGGTCCTGGGGGTGTGCTTCCTGGCCCAGCCCAGCACCCTGCAGCCCCAGATATGTGCCCGTTCTACCATGTTAGATAGGACAGTCGAGGGTCATTGCAGAGACAAAGCTAGCTGATTACAGCTTGTTACCGGGCTGGCCTCTTTCTTCAGACCTGCCCACTGCTACCAGCGCTATCCCCTTTGAGTCAGTGGTGATCCTTATCCCCCAAGGTGATGCTAGTGGGCACTGGGCTTCAGAGAGAGGATGCTTTCCTCTCTGAGTCAGTGCTAACTCCAATACCACATAGTGTGCTGGGGGCTCTGAGTCAGCTGCCCCAGCCACAGGGGGGCGCTCTCTGCTGAGCCAATGCTGACCCCCATGCCCCAGTCACAGTGCTGCAGGGCTGGAGGTGCCATGTTTCAGAAGAGGCTGTGGTTGCTCATGGGTAACATTACATTAAAACCTAAGGCTATCTGGGGTTGTTATAATGGGATGCAGGCCAGCCCCAGAAACATTGAGTATCCCACATGCTAAGTCAGTGTTTCTCAAACTTTCCAGGTTGGCAATTCCCTTATTTAAAATCAGTTTTTTATTATTTATTTATTTTTTGCAATCCCCTTTCATTTACAGTAAGAGTAAAAAAGGAATACATGATAGCAATGGTGCATATGTGTGCGCTGAGAGGCTGACTAAATGCTTGACCCTGAAGGATACGCGTGTGCATGGAGTGCAGGAACCAGATTTTCTTTGCTTTCGTTTGTAATAACAACTTTAACACCTCACAGCCCCCATTGCCTTCTGTGACTTCTCCTCCTCCCCACTGGTTGAGAAACACTGTACTAAGGGGTGGAGGTGGGTCTCAGCAGGGTGTGTCTTTACTATGCTTTCGTTGAATTGACCCACTGTGATCTGGGCTGCTGCTAACCTAAGAAACGCCTTCCCTCCTCTCATAGCCATGGCCCAGAGGGAGAGGAGAAGCTCCCTGCCAGAGCTGCCTTGCACTGGGATCTGAGGCTGTGGGCAGCTCTGGTCCACCCTCTCTGGCTCAGACATGGGGCTAGATCTAATTTAAAAGGCAAATTTGGCTTCCTCTTCTAGCAAACGTTTGTTGACAACAGTGTGTAGGCCAACACCTTACTCTGCCACTAGGTGGCAGGCTCTGCCTGGGAAATCCCATCTGCTTCTCCTACACTGAGCTTTTCCTTAAGCTCTCCCAGGGCATCAGCTCCATCAGTGGCAGCAGCAAGGGAGGGAGCAATAGCCTGGACCAGGTGCCAGTGGTTATTACCACCCCATGGTCCAATCCTGCTCGGAGCATGGGAGGCTTGTGCCAGAATGGTCCTGGGGAGGCTGGTGCAGAGGGAGTGGTGTAGCAGCTGGCTGCTCTGCCAAGCTCCCTGTGGCTCAGAAGGCCGGAGTGGCTCTATCCCTTGGGCACAGTGAGGGGAGTAGAGAGAGATGCCAGGGGAGGGTCAGGTTGTGGGGCCATTGAGAATGGAAGGGGCGGAGGGATAAGAGTGTATGGTTGTGTGTGTGAGCTGTAGCTCACGAAAGCTTATGCTCTAATAAATTTGTTAGTCTCTAAGGTGCCACAAGTACTCCTTTTCTTTTTGCGAATACAGACTAACACGGCTGCTACTCTGAAACCTGGTTGTGTGTGTGTGTGTGTCTGTGGTGGCTGCACATGTACAGTCGTTCATGGCGAAGTACGTGTGTGTGGACATATTTCATAGTAGCAGCCGTGTTAGTCTGTATTCGCAAAAAGAAAAGGAGTACTTGTGGCACCTTAGAGACTAACAAAGACATAGCGAGTGTGGTGACTAGCGGTTTTGCTAGAGGCAGACACAAGCTGTGAGACTGTCAGGCTCAAATTTCCAATGGGCCAAGTGGTAGATGCTTCCTTTGGTGAAGGTAGCAAATAGCTTCCCTCTTGCACTGTGTGAATATGTCCCTGTGTTGTGGATAGGGTCGGAGAGCCTTCAGTTACGGAGCTGTGAAGAGATGGAGGGACTCTATTCTGGGACCAAGAGGCTGAGTTGAGGACTCCAGCCGCAGGTAGAAGTGGCTCTAAGCCAGGGGTGGGCAAAATACGGCCCACGGGCTGGATCTGGCCCGTCTAACATTTCTGTCCAGCCTGCCATGAGTAATATTTCTGTCCAACCTCCTATGCCCCCTCACAATTTCCGAGTCCGGGCCACTAAAAGTCCCATGGCACAGTGGGGCACTCAGGCAGGCTGCCTGCCTGCCGTGGCCCCATGCCATTCCCAGAAACTGACCTATGGGAGCTGCAGGGGTGGTGCTTGAGGGCAGTGCCAGAGCTGCTTCTGGGAGCAGTGTGGGGCCATGGTAGGAGGCAGCCTGCCTGAGCCTTGCTGTGCCATCAGGTGGAGCTACCTGTGGTAAGTGCCTCCCGGCCAGAGCCTGCACCTCACACCACCTCCTGCACCCCAACCCTCTGCCCCAGGTCAGAACCCCCTCCTGCACCAAACTCCCTCCCAGGGCCCACACCCCTCACCCTCTCCTGCACCCCAAAACTCTGCACGAGCCCAGAGCTCCCTCCCACACCCAAACTCCCTCACAGACCCTGCACCCACTCCATTAATATAGTAGAAATGTGTGGCACATGGCAACTTACCAAAATTCATGGAGTGGCCCCGCAACAAAAATTATTGCCCACCTCTGCTCTAAGCCATTTAAAACACTGCTTTGACCCCTAATGCTTTCCCCCACCTCTCAGTGTCCCTCGCAGAATTCATGAGGGTGGCAAGAACCAGCTCCATCTGCACTGAAATCTCTCGAGAGTGGGGAGCCTTGGCCAGGGGTAGGGTCGCCTGGTAGCACAAGCCCTGGCTACACCCAGGACTAACCCTCCAGGACTAACAAGCCAAGCTCTCTGCATGTTTGTGTCTCTTCCCAAGGCAGGTGGGAGTGTGATACCAGGGCTGTGCTGGGCCGGGAGGAGGAGAGCTGCCTGCCATAATAGGCTGTCACGGGAGTCTCTCAATCCCCAAATGCTTGTGACTGGCTCCTGAGTGGAAGGGTGTCAGCCTCCCAGCTGCAATTTAGCAGAGAATCCATTCACTTTAATTACCATCAGTAAAAACTGTGCATTAATGTAGCACTCATGAAAGTAACAGGCCAACCCCAAAGTTGTTCCAGACCTGCACCCCCTACAGCTCTGCTGATGCCCCTCACTCCTGGCCTACAGCACCCCCAGCTATTCCAGGCTTGGGCGCTCCCTACACTGATCTGTCAAGACACCTCAATCTATTTCTGGGTCCCTGCATCACACACCCCGGCCCTGCAGAAACTTTACTGTCCTAGTCCTGGCTTCTCTCCCCTCCTCCTAGAGCTCTGCCAATGTGCTTCAACCCCAACCTGCCATTCTCCTTGCTCCTCCACTCCTAGGCACCCTAAACACCCCCTGCTATTCTAGTCCTATCCTGGGCTGCATCCAGCTCTGCTTGTGCTTTGAGGCATCCTCTTTAATGATGGCTGCTGCCTTCCTTAGCAGACCCAGGACCTAGCCCCAGCTGTCTGTCCATCATTGTCAGATCTTGTGTCCAAAAGGGCTTGTGTTGGTTCCAGTTGGTATCTCCTATCATGCCAGGTGGCCCCGGGCTGTCATGCTGCCCCCTGCCCTCATCAGAGCCACGCAGAGAACTTCCCCCTGGGGGTGGGCTGTCTCTCCCCAATGGAAGTATATCAATCAGAGCCCAAACAGCTGAATCTGGCAAGAGTGTGAAAACTCACCAGCAGCTCCATAAATTATAAGGCTGTAAAGCCCCTCCCCCCCCCTCCTCCTGGGTTTGACGTGCCCAGCAGCATATTCCAGATGGCCAGGAGAGGCGTAGGAGGTACCATCTCTGGCACTGACCCATGGGCTGCATCAGCCCTGCTGTGAGCTTATGGCTACAGCTAGGCTGGGGGAGTGAGGCCCCTGGAACATTTAGCAACTTTTCCATCTCTGCCCAGTGTAAGCAGCGTTTGCTTCCACGGTCTGCCCCAGGGCTGGGGAGAGAGGACCCTCCTCCAGAAAGAGACTCTGGATGCAGAATATTGGAGAGTGGGGGCAGCCTGTGGGTCAGGAGGAAGGTGCATCAGCAGAGTCCTGGATTTATTTGTGCCATTGATCTCTAAGCCCCCATGCTTTGTCCTAGAGATTCCCAGGGCATTTGTAGCAGGAAAGTTCTGGGTTCAAAGGTGAGAGCAGCAAGGAGAGCTGCAGGAGCAGGACTGGGGAAGGAGTCAAGAACAGGCTGCCCTCCTGCCCCCGTCAGTGTCCACTCCTACAGAAGCAGAGGGCAGAGTGAAGTAGCTCTGAAGCTGCTGCAGCCAGTCCTGCCCTCACCTGTTTGAGATGAGAGGCAAATTTCGTTCCTCAGCTGACAAGACCCTTCCCCAAATGCTATGGAAATGTCCCTATTCTACGCAGGCTCTGCTGTTCCTTGGCTTGGTGGAAGGAATAAGGATTGTTTGGCTTAGGCCAGTATGGGGCGTTCTGCCTGACCTGGCCAGGGGTATGGTTGAAGGACCCCTGTGGCTGGACTCCTTCCTCTGGGACACTGCAGGCCACAGCCCTGCCTTGTTGGGGGAGTTTCACAGGCTTGGTACAATTTCAGTTCAGAATAGAATGCCACCCCCGTTAGTCCTCTTGGGTTACTCAGAAAACTGGCATGAGTCTACATTGGCCTCCAGTTCCGAGTTCCATCCCACCCCCACTGCCAGGGGGACTGTCACACAGGCCCCTGTGAGACTCTCTCACAAAGAGCCTTCTCCAGCTCCCACTGCAGGCAGCAGAGTTTCGCTGTTGATTCAACAGAAGCTGGGGTGGGACCTTGGAAAACAGCCTGTAGCTCAGTGGGACTCGGTTGCTACTGGAGGAAAGTTGGTAAAATTGAGTGGGAACTGCCTGGGAAACAAATACACTATAGACCAATACGTAACAACCAATTCCTCAAAAGGGCTCCAGAGGTACTCCTGGCAATAACTGGCCAGTAAACCTAATTTCAGGACCAGGCAAAGTGGTAGAAACTATAGTAAAGAACAGAATTATCAGCCACATAGGTAAACATGATTTTGTTGGAACATGATTGTTTCCATTTGTAAAGGGAAGTCATGTGTCACCAATCTATTAGAATTCTTTGAGGGAGTCAACAAGGTTCTTTGCCAAAGGCTCTAAAGGAAACTAAAGTAGTCATGAGATAATAAGGAAGGACCTCTCATGGATCAGTTACTGGTTAAAAGATAGAAAAACAAAGGGTAGGAGTAAATGGCCGGTTTTCACAATGGAGAGAGGTGAACAGCAGGGTCCCCTAAGGATCTGTACTGGGACCTGTGCTGTTCAACATATTCATTAATGATCTGGAAACAGGAGTGAATAGTGAAGTGGCAAAGGCTGCAGACAATACAAAATTATTCAAGATAGTGAAGTCCAAAGCAAACTGCAAGGAGTTACAAGGGGATCTCACAAAACTGGGTGACTGGGCAACAAAATGGCAGATGACATTCAATGTTGGTTAGAGTAAAGTAATGAACATTGGAAAAAATAATTCCAACTACACGTACACAAGAATGAGGTCCAAATTAGCTGTTAGCACCCAAGAAAGAGATCTTGGAGTCACCGTGGATAGTTCTCTAGAAATTTCTGCTCAATTCACAGCAGCAGCCAAAAAGGCTAACAGTACGTTAGGAACTATTAGGGAAGAGATAAAAAATAAGACAAAATAGTATAATACCACTTATAAATCCGTGGTGCACCCACACCATGAATACCATGTCCATTGCTGGTTGCCCAATCTCAAAAACGATATAGTGGAACTGGAAAAGTTTTGGAGAAGGGCAACAAAGATTATCAAGGGAATCCATACAAGGAGAGACTCAAGAGAGTAGGGCTGTTCAGTTTAGAAAAGAGACAACTCAGGGGGGATTTGATAGAGATCTATAAAATCATTAATAGTATACAGAAAGTGAATAGAGAAGTGTTATTTACCCCTTTGCACAATACAAAAACAAGGGGTCATGCTAAGAAATTAAGAGGCAGCAGGTTTAATGCAAACAAGAGGAAGTACTTTTTCACAGAGTTCACAACTAACCTGTGCCACTCAATGTCGTGGGATGTTGTGGTGGCCAGAAGCAAAACTGGGTTCAAAAAAACTGGATAAATTCATGGAGGATAGGTCTATCAATGGCTATTAGCCAAGATGATTAAGGATGCAACCCTAAATCTGTGACTACCAGAAGCCAGGAGTGTACCCTCTCCCTGAAGCTCTAGTATGGGCTGCTGTCGGAGACAGGATACTGGGCAAGATGGACCAAGGTCTGACTCAGGACGGCAGCTCTTATATTCTTAAGATCCCTTGGGACTCTTCTGGCACTCCTGTAGCTGAGCCCACAGCCATTAATGCGGTGTCCTCTAATGGAACTCTAGAAACTATCTGCCACATCCATGTCTGTATCATGCACATGGTGATGTACCCAGGCAAACCTGACCATGCTGAGTGCCTTACCTAGGCTTTGCCCCATGTTGGACCCTGCATCCATGTGCACCAGAAAGCCTGTAGCCACAGGCCCCAGGTGCGGCCAGGTGCCACTGGTATGCAAAATAACCAGCGGGCACTTGTGCTGTGGAATTGGCAAAGCCCCTGTGCCTTTGTAGATTCCTTGTAAGTACCTTCCAACAAAAAGCGGATTATCTGTAGCTTGTTAGAGTCCTCGCAGGGAGGGAGAATCAGGCTCTTTGCTCTGAAATGTTCTCTTCTCTGGGATTACAAGATAATACATATGAAATGCCATTAGCTCAGCCAGGTTTATGGATTATTTGAAAACCAAATTCTTGTAATCTCATCCACCGTCTGGCACCGGCGTAGCAGCCAGCCTGGGGCCCTGGCTTTCTGGGGGAGCCATGAGCACTACAACCAGCGAGATGCTCCTGGGAGCTCCTCAGAGCTCCTCCCTGCCTGCGCCTGGTGCTCCGGGCCAGAGCCCAGCATTGGGGGCATTCTGGCTTTTTCCCAAGGCACTGTGGATCCAGCCAGAGGCCAAGGTTCTCTTTAGGCTCCCCAGCCTGGCACACACACCTGGCAGCATTAGCATGAAGCTTCTCTAGGCTCCCATCCACCCACAAGGAGAGCCCCACCCCTCCGCACCACCTCGATTACTATGGTGAGGGCCAGGGTCTTATTCACACCTCCCGCTGCCATACCAGGTGGTTTCGCCTTGCACCAGGGAGCAGAATGATCATCTTAATACCCCATCTTCCATCCCTGTCAGCTTCCACCTGAGGGCACAGGCACAGAGAGGGGAGGCCTGTGACAGGAGCTGTGGGGACAGAGCCTGGCTCCCCTGGCTTTCAGCTCTGAGCAGGAGTCACAGAACCGCTCTTCACTACCGCGAGCGAGTGCCGCTGAAGGCAGCCGGTGGTGGCAGCTGGTCCTGTTCCAGGGGCTGAACACTGCCCCCCTGGTGGGCACATTCCAAAGAAGCGGCATTAGAAGTCTCAGTTAAGGATGTATTGACATCCTGGTCATTTTCCTCCCCTTAAAGTTTCATTTAGGACTGATGGAAGGTGCCACTCTGAGATCCCCAGAGACCGAAGGGCTATGTCTATCCACAGAGAGGATGCTGCCTGGCAGCAGCCGGGCAAGCTCCCTTGACTCAGCCCTGCCCTGCGGCAGCCCCCTCTGGGGGTCAGTAGGGAGTTGAGTCTCCTTGGCCTCTCTGCTCCCACCATACCCTGGGGCCTGGGCAGCGCCAGGCCTGCCAGTACTTTTAATTCCTTCCCTGGCTCCCTGCAGGGATTTCTGATCAGGGTGTTGACTTAGGCAGCGGAACGGGGCACAGGGCAGGGTTTGTTCTCCCTTGTAGCTCTCTGCTGTCTGAACCCCTCCCAGATGAAATGGTCTCATGGGGATGTGCCCAGTGGATGGGCGCCCATGGTGCTCCCAATAGGGCTTTAAAGGGAGGGGCGCAGAAGGGCAAGTTCCCAAGATGAGAGGGAACTGACCTTGCAGGGGGTTGTGTGTGAACAAACAGGATGACAGCCTAGCGAGCTAGTAGGCTACCAGCAGGGCCGCACCAGGGAGCAGCTTTCCTGAGGGTAGAGCTCTGCTCCACTGTATCTCTGCAGCCCATTGATTCAAAGTCAGCAGCCAGAGGGGACTCTAGCCTCAGAGGAAAACATGGAGGCCCCTGGCTGGTCCACATGAATCCCCCAGGCAGCATGACTGTTTCCTTTGCACTAATGAGGTTTGCAATGATGTCTTGGCTGGACTGAGTGGGCTGAGGGGTCAGGACTCACTGCAAGATGCTGTTGCAGGGGGTTGAATTTCCTGATGAATATGAATCTGGAGCTGTCCCAGTGGATCTGGGCTGTGTGCTGGGGCTGGAGGCTCCCATTGTTATGAGGATCGGGGAGCCAGGGATAAATTAAATTGTTCGCTGTGTATAATGCAAGTGGACATGAGCTCTCTGCATGGGGCAGAGCATTGATGCCAACCCAGAAGTGCATCTGTGCCATGGTGTGGCCTGAGTTCTCATGGCAGCCTGAGTTCTCATGGCAGAAGCCTGTCTCCCTGGAGGCAGTCACAGCCTGGCACTTCAGCTTCCCTGTGGGCATCTTCATATTCAAAGGAATGGGCAGCACGTGAGGTGACCCAATAGGCAAATGGATGGGTGTCTCTGTGGCTGGGGCTTGAAGGCTCCAGCCGATGCCTGCCCCAGCCGTACCCGCTGTGCCAACAGTTGGCAACCCTTTGTGACATGCCCAAATCCAGCCTCCTTATCTCTGCTGGCAATGCTCCCACTAATACAGCCCAATATGCCATTGGCCTTCTTGGCAACAAGGGCACACTGCTGACTCATATCCAGCTTCTCATCCACTGTAATCCCCAGGTCTTTTTCTGCAGAACTGCCGCTTAGCCTGTCGGTCCCCAGCCTGTAGCAGTGCATGGGATTCTTCTGTCCTAAGTGCAGGACTCCTTATTTGTCCTTGTTGAACCTCATCAGATTTCTTTTGGCCCAATCCTTCAATTTGTCTAGGTCAAAAGTTCTCAAACTATGGTACACGAGCTCCATTCAGGTGGTCTGCGGATAGGTCCCTCTAAGGTGTGCACATGAGAGAATGAATGGCTACCCACCTAATTAGTGGAGCTGCAGCAGGGGAGAGACTCCCACTCCTTCTTAGCCCCAGCTGGGGGACTGCTGTAGTAGGGGAGAAAGGGCACATCAATCGGATTAGAAAGGTAAGACTACTGATATTAAAATATGAGTTGGGTGCTTTTATTGTAGAACAAAAAAAGTTAATTGTTATTACGGGGTTTTTTTTTAATATAGTGCTTTTATCCAAAGCGCTTTACAGTAGTTAGCTAATGGTACAAACAACATTTGGAAAGATCATTAAGTGGTCTGCTGAGACCCTCACCAATTTTCAAGTGGTCCACCAAAAAGAAAGTTTGAGAACCACTGATCTAGGTCACTCTGGACCCTATCCGTACCCTCCAGCATATCTACCTCTCCCCCCAGCTTAGTGTCATTCGCGAACTTGCTCAGGGTGAAATCCATCCCATCATCCACATCATTAATGAAGATGTTGAACAAAACTGGCCCCAGGACAGACCCGTGGGGCACTCCACTTGATACCGGCTGCCAGCTAGACATGGAGCCACTGATCACTACTCGCTGAGCCCAACAATCTAACCAGCTTCCTATCCACCTTATAGTCCATGTAGCGCCTGAAAACCTGAGTGCTGGGCTGAAGACTGAGCTGTCCCGTGGCCTGGCCACAGCTGAGCAATAGACTTTGGGGTTGGGAAGGGCTGGAATGCAGAGAGCTGGTTTGTGGTTGGCTTCTGTGCTGAGTGTGATTTCACACTGCTCCCTGGGACTAAGACACAGTTCTTCTCTGAAATGCCACCCTGGGCTCCATGTTCATTGTGTCACTGCAATTGTAGAGCCATTTTGCCCAGCTCAAAAGAGATGGTTTTTACCGTCCAGCCCTGCCAACTGCCCTGGGCTCTGAGCATCAAGCTGGGCCCAGTCTGGATCATGCATGGTAATCACTGGTAGAGATACTGACCCCAGCCCAGCCCTGAGCAGGTGAGCAATGCACCTTCCCTATCCTGGGGCTGCCCCAGCTTGCACCCAGGCTGTGACGGCTCCCATGCGTGCTGTGACAGCCAGCACCCCTCTGCCTCAGGCTAGGCAGACTCTGGCAACGAGGCAAGGCAGTGACAGGGGCACGGCACCTACTGTTCCACTCACATCCCAGACTCAGAGCTGATCCGTGCGACTTCTTCTCACAGTAAAATTTTCTGGTAGAGATTAATTGTGTCCATATTTTCACAGTCTGTTGACTGTTCTTATGACCTTGAGCCAAGGGCTATCACATGCCTCATAATTGCCGGTGCTGTACTTGCAAGCAGAGAGTTATGGATCTGATAAGGGGTTCTTTTAGTTTGCTGGGTCCCTTGCCTGATAAGATGAGGGGCCCTTCCTCCAGGAACATCACTGCCTGCCCCCCACATCAATACCTGCAACTGATCCCAGGTCCATGGGCCTCCTGGACTCTTCTGGAGCCCTGGGCCCTGGCTTCAGGGGCAGGAACCCTGATTCAGGCTGGGGGTTCCTGCTACCAATTCTCTGGGGACTGGAATTTTCAGGCAGGTCATCATGGGCACAGCAAACCCGCCCCCCATCCCCTGGTGGGTAGAGCCAGATTTACACCATGGACCCCCCTAGGCATAGCATCTTCAGCCCCCTCCCGTCTACTGCTAACCATCATGTTTTCTGTAAAAAATGAAACTTTTAACCCACTTTTAACTTTTAGGCACCCTTAGAATGTCAGCGCCCCAGGCATGTATCTGCTGTGCCTAATTGGAAACCCAGCCCTGCTGGTGGGCATTTTCTGCCCTTGTCAGAAAGCTCACACCTGTCAACCTTTCACAGAGGAGGTGCACTGAGAGCACCCGTAGGAGGTGACCCAGGGTGGGGATGTTGCCACTTTCTCTAGCTGGAGCTGGAGCTGGAGCTGGAGCTGGGGTGGGGCAGGAGGGAGGGAAGGATTTCAAGTTTTTTGTCCTTGCTGAATCATCCAAAATCCCAATTTAGTCACGCTCCAAAGTGGCCTCAGGATTTCACTTTAAATCTCCTGCACCCTAGGGATTTGCTCTTTTCTCCCTCTGCGCCGAGGCAGGTCAAGGCAGCCTAGCCACTAGCCCTGCCTTCCACTCTGGGTTCACACTCCTGGTTTCTTTTCTGAGACTCATTGAATGCTTGTTACCCTTGCTGCTGCATCAGGGCAGAGGAGAGGTGCTCAGAAGGCCAAAGACACCCACGTAGCACGGAAGGAAATTCATGCAAAGACTGATCTCCCTGTTGGCTCCAGTGCTAAAACATGTCCCAGGTAGGTAGGGGATATGTCCCACCATGGCCCAGAAGCCTGTTATCAGGAAGGTGCTATCTACCTCCTCTGGGACACAGCCAGGTAAGGAGATGGGAGGGACACCCCAGCATCCTCCCCTCCCTCAGGCTCAAACCCAGCATCCCAGCCACCCTGTTCATGAATGGCAAGAGATGGTTAAAGCAGATCAGGAGAGAGAGGGCTGCAGGCTGGATGACAGGCAGGGAAAATTTTTAATTCTCTGGCAGTTAATAACGGATTCTCCATGAACAAGGGCTCACAACATGCTGTGTGTGGAATTATTTTGGGACAAAACCCAACCACAACCCCTAATTGATTCTATTGGTTTTCTGCCTTGGAAGCCAGAATGCAGAGCTTCTCCTACAACCCTCCATGCCGTTAGCTGTCCAGAGGGGGAACTCCCCCTGCAGAGGCAGACATGTGTACGCACGCGCACACACACAGTGGGGTAGTCAAGCAGAAGGGAAGCTCTTGGGGCAGGGAGGAGGAGTGGATCTGGATCTGTAGGAGGGGGGAAGCCCCTCTCTACCACCCTCCATCCGAGAAGCACAAGGCATTTGACAGGCATTAATGAGTTCAGCCTGGCTATGGAGGATCACTCTCCCTATTTTACAGATGGGGAAACTGAGGCCCAAGGCCACATAGGAAGTCTGGAGCAAACTGAGGAACGTGGCCCAGGAGTTCTGACTTGCAGCCCTGTGCTCTAGTTACTGGACCATCTTTCCCCTACTGGGACTGTGAGCATGTGAATGCACCAGTGCACTGTCCCCACTAACGAATGGGTTGGGGTTGCTTTGACTCCTCCCTCCATTACCTTCTGGGAGATCCCCAAACCTCCAGCATAGCTGGGAGCAGGCTCTACCTCCTTAGTACTGCTCCTGGAGGGTAGCCAGCCAAATACTATAGCTGGATTTAAGAGGACCATGTAGGTTAATAGCCATTGGTAACATCTCTAGCTATATCAGCTAAAGTAAAACCACATGCTTCAGGGCATCAGCTGATTGGAATCAGGGATTTCCTCACCTGATACTTCACTTCACAAATGGCTAGATGTCATTGCTTGTTTTAGAGTAGGGGTTGTGTGCTTCCTCTGAAGCATTAGCTATTAGCTCTTGCCAGAAATAAAGTGCTAGATGAAATAGGTCAGTGGCTAGATCTAGCGTGGAAGAAGCACGATAGTGGACTCGATCAGCCTTCAGTCTGATCTGGGGAGGCAATAGGCGGGCAGGTAGCTTGCAAGGGTCAGGATAGCTTGTTTAGTAGGATTAGGTGGACAGCTGAGGTGGGGTTTCCCAAAGCCCCTGGGGTTAGCTTAACTCCATTCACATTGGCTAGGTGCTCTCAGTCTGTTCTGATAGGGCAGGAGGTGAGACTGAGCAGCCTATTGATGTGATTTGTTACAATAAAGCCTATGCTCCTTTATACTGGGAATTGAAAACTGATCTGGTGTAAGGGGCTAAGTTAGGTGACTTGCACCAGTTGGGTTGCAGAGGAGGAGATGGGGGTGCAGCAGGACAAGCAATAAGCAGGAAGGTGTAAGAAAAATCAGCTCAACCCTAGGGATAGCATAAATCTGCCCCTGCCAATGTGCCTCAGTCAGCCCTGAACTGATGGGACTGTGTCTGAGGGGAGCTCAGTCAGTGCCTGGGCTCTAGCCTGAGACTGTCTGTTGGGGGACAGGAAGGGAATTATTGCTGGCGGTTATGGTGTATTTTGTGGTGGGAGCCCCACTGCACACAGTCATCAGATGGGAATGGCTTTCACTTGCTACTCACCTGGCTTGAGTATGAGGCAGCTCCATGCACAGCAGAGCCCCTCTCTCCTCACCTGCATATCCAGTCCCTCTGCCCCTTTCTCATCATCCCAGCTTCTCTGAATGCTCTGACTCCATCACACAGAAGGCCCTGCCTCCATCTTTCCTGAGTCTGCACCGAGGCAGCCCCGGATGGAAGGAGGTGCGGCAGGAAGCAGTCCCACCTGTTGTAGATTCATATATTCCAAGGTCAGAAGGAACCATTGTGATCATAGAATCATAGACGATTAGAGTTGGAAGAGACCTCGGGAGGCTCCATCCTTAGGGGTTATTAAGGCCCGGCTTGACAAAGCCCTGGCTGGGATAATTTAGTTGGTGTCGGTCCTGCTTTGAGCAGGGGGTTGGACTAAATGACCTCCTGGTCTCTTCCAACCCTAATATTCTATGATTCTATGATCTAGTCCAACCCCCTGCTCAAAGCAGGACCAACCCCAACTAAATCATCCCAGCCAGGGCTTTGTTAAGTGGAGCCTTAAAAACCTTTAGGGATGGAGATTCCACCACCTGCCTAGGTAACTCATTCCAGTGCTTCACCACCCTCCTAGTGAAATAGTTTTTCCTCATACCCAACCTAGACCTCCCCCAGTGCAACTTGAGACCATTGCTCCTTCTTCTGTCATCTGCCACCACTGAGAACAGCCTAGCTCCATCCTCCTTGGAACCCCCCTTCAGGTAGTTGAAGGCTGCTATCAAATCCCCCCTCACTCTTTCCTTCTGCAGACTAAATAAGACCAATTCCCTCAGCCTCTCCTCATAAGTCATGTGCCCCAGCCCCCTAATAATTTTTGTTGCCCTCTGTTGGACACTCTCTAATTTGTCCACATCCCTTCTGTAGTGGGGGGCCCAAAAGTGGACACAGTACTCCAGATCAGGTGACCAGTGCTGAATAGAGGGGAATAATCACTTCCCTTGATCTGCTGGCAATGCTCCAACTAATCCAGCCCAATATGCCATTGGCCTTCTTTTCAACAAGGGCACACTGCTGACTCATATCCAGCTTCTCATCCACTGTAATCCCCAGGTCCTTTTCTGCCGAACTGCCTCTTAGACCGTCAGTCCCCAACCTGTAGCGGTACATGGTATTCTTCCTTCCTAAGTGCAGGACTCTGCACTTGTCCTTGTTGAACATCATCAGATTTCTTTTGGCCCAATCCTCCGATTTGTCTAGGTCACTCTGGACCCTATCCCTACCCTCCAGCTTATCTACCTCTCCCCCCAGTTTAGTGTCATCCACGAACTTGCTGAGGGTGCAATCCATCCCATCATCCAGATCATTAATGAAGATGTTGAACAAAACCAGCCCCAGGACTGACCCTTGGGGCACTCCGCTTGAGTCCGGCTGCCAACTAGATATTGAGCCGTTGATCTCTACCCGTTGAGCCCAACAACCTAGCCAGTCGGAGCTCTGTAACACACAGGCCAGAGAACATCCTCAAACTAATTGTTAGAGCATAGTGGACTCTAGGCTCAGCCTGAGTCTAACCTGGTTTGCCTTTCCCCTGGTTTTGCTGCAACAAGCATTTTCCCACATGGCTCCACAACTTCTTGTTGCTTGTTGCAAACAGGAGTTGAGAGCGGTGCTTTATTTTTCCAGACATGAAGCCTGTTGCACTGTAGAGCCGTACGGCTTGTTCCTAGAGGGCAGCAGTTGAGGTTTTTGCTTCCCTTCATCAGGTCTATCCTGATGGGCCTTCAGTGCTGCTGGAGCAGCCCTTGCAGTTGTCCAGTTGCTTTGGGATCTGGGGACTGATCTCAGCTATTATAGCCACAGGAACATGAAGTCACTGAGGAGAAGTCAGAGGATCCACAGTAGTCCGGGCAGGAGTGAGCTGCAGTGTTTAAGGGATCAGGCCTCAAATTCCATACTGCACTTTCAGGGCCAGAGACCAGCATCTGTCTTAGGCCACAAATGAAAGTGACTTTGGTGGATGTCATCTAATTCCCTTCGGGACACCTCACACCGTGCAGAGCAATTTGCTACCATGGAATCCATGTTCTGGAGGCAACCAGTGCTCAGGAAAAAAAAAATTAATAGGTCTAAGTAAATGAAAGTGTCATTCCCATAAGTAATTAATTGCTAATTATACAATCACAGCATTGTCTGTATCAATAAAAAATTACTTGGTTTTTCAGTAAATTGTAGTTTTAATTAAATAAATCTTTAGCCTTTTTTTTAAAAAAAACTCCAAATCATTTTTTTATTAGTGCTACAGAATAAAATAATTATGTAATTAGTAACTATTAATCTGTCACTCCCGGAAGGGTTATTTCCAGGTTGCACATGTTTATGAAAGTATGCTTTGCTTCTAGAGCGCTGCAGGCAGGATTGAGGTGCATGGGGAGAGCTGAATGCATAGGAGCTCCTGCGGGGAACAGCAGGTGGGGGCTGCAGGTCAGGACTGAGAAGCATCCAGAGAGCTGTGTGAGAGGGGCTAGAGACTGGAACAGCAGCAGGTATGGAACAGCAATGAGGTGCATTGGCAGAGCTGTGCATGCAGGGGAGCCCAGGACTAAAATAGCAGGGGGTGCCGATGATCAGGTTCGAGGTACATTGGAGGAGCGGCTTTCTTTACAGTCAGGACATCACAATAGTGTGTAGGTCCCAGGGCCACCACTCTTGGAAGTCTTAGCTGGAGAAAGTCATGCATCCTGCGATATTGCAAGGCTTATATACTTCAGGGGAAAGGAGACACTTTGCTTGTAAAGAAAACCATTCTGTTAGGACAGGCAGCATGGTTAGCCAAACCAAAGGCAACTCTTTTGTCTATTGCAGGGATCGGCAACATTTGGCACGCGGCCCATCAGGGAAATCTGCTGGTGGGCCGGGATGGTTTCTTTACCTGCAGCGTCCGCAGGTTCAGCTGATCGCAGCTCCCACTGCCCGCGGTTCACCGTCCCAGGCCAATGGGCCTGCGGGAAGCAGCGGGGGCCAAGGGATGTGCTGGCCACTGCTTCCTGCAGCCCCCATTGGCCTGGAACGGTGAGCCGCGGCAAATGGGAGCTGCGATCGGCCGAATCTGCAGACACTGCAGGTAAAGAAACCATCCCAGCCCGCCAGCGGATTTCCTTTATGGGCCACGTGCCAAAGGTTGCTGATCCCTGGTCTATTGCCATGAGCAACTGGGCCCATGGAGGATGAACTTCCCTAGAGGAATCCAAGGAAATTCTGAGAGAGGAACCAGGAAGGGGTAGGGGAACCCAGGGCAAGGCCTTTTTTTAAAAAGAAAGTTTTGGTTTTCACAAAATATTTTCCCCCTTAATTTAAACCATTATTTCCCTAGGGAAATGTAATCATAAAAGCCCATGTGTTTCTAACAAACTGGCAGCCTGTGCTGTGTAAACAATTGGGGTTCCTGTCTGAACAAGATTCCTGAATTGTTTCTTCTAGGAGTTTGTAACAATAAATGCCCCATACAGCAGCCCAGCACTTGCTTTTCACCAGAGCCAAGGGGACCAGGAGCTCCTTGAGCTGCCCTAGACAGAGAACCCAGGCTCTGCGAGCCATTCTGCACGGCAGGGTGATTTCTCCCCTTCCCGACACTCAGCCCCAGCTGGCTTCCTCTTCTTGCCTCACTCCCCTTCTAGCAAGGCAGATTGCTGGCAATGACCCAGCTCCATGTGGAGCAACCCCATGGGCATCCAATTCATGGCGGATCCAACCTTGCAGGGTCCAGTCAGTGCTTCCACTGTCATGCCTCCTCTGTTTTCCACAGAGAGGGAGTGGTTTGACCAATGAAATCTGGGTCCTGAACTCACACTCTCTGAAGCCCCGGGAGGGCCAGTGTGCACTGTGCTTTCCGCTCTCTCCTCCGTCTCTGGGGAAGGCCCACCTGCTTAGATCCCCTACCCCAAAGTGCTGATGTCAGGGGGACCTTGACACTCGCAATAAATCTTAATTAGTTAATGCTTGACAAGCACTTTGGCAATGCAAAGCCTTCTCATCTAATAGCAGGACACCCCCACCCCACACTTCCCTCTCCGAGACTCAGGTGTTCATATCATCCTCTGACCTGCAGCCAGTCTGCTTTCCTCTGCATTGTAGGGGTTAGTCCTGTCTCACAAGTATACCCTCAGCACCAGAACAGAGGGCATGACTGGGTGGGGTATGGCTGGAGAGCCTGCCAGCCCCCACCCAAAGTCAAACCAAACCCTGACTTAGGCCCAGCTATGTGCTAGGAATATAGCCATCAGGGCCCTGCTTCCACCACAAATCTCCCCTGACACCATGCACAGATGGGATTTTAACCATGTCCTTGGACCGTGTTAAATTCTCCAATTATACAAGAAAGATACTTTTGTAGGTGCCAGTGGGTGCTCATGCCCCCGGCCCTGCCCTGATTCCACCCCCTACCTGCCCCTATTGGACCCCTCCCCAAATCCCGGCCCTGGCCCCGCCTCTTTCCCAAGCACGCTGTGTTCCTCCTCCTTCTCCCCCCTCCCAGCGCTTGCTGTGTGAAACAGCTGTTTCGCGGTGCAAGCGCTGGGAGGGAGGGAGGAGAAGCAGGATGTGATGGTGCACTCAGGGGAGGAGGCAGAGACGGAGGTGAGCTGGGGCAGGGAGCTGCCTGTGGGTGCAGAGCACCCACCAATTTTTCCCTGTGGGTGCTCCAGTCCCGGAACACTCACGGAGTCGGCGCCTATGGATCCTGTTGTATTGGGGGAAGAGATACTGGGGTAGCCCAAACTTTAAGATAAGGAAGAATGTTCATCATGCTGGTGAGAGCTGGGCCTGGGCCAGAACCAAACAGTGCTCACCTTTGAGGCACTTTGGGTCCAGATTTAGATCTGTATCTGATCTTCACAAATGACCCCACCCCCATTAACAAGCCAAGCCAAACCAACCCCCCTGCTCTGAGTGCTCCAAACTTGGAGGTCACATGCAGGGCTGCGGCTTGGGGGAGGCCCATCTCCACTGCTGGTGAAGGGCACCGGCCTGACGGTGATGGAGACTGTGGAGTCCTCTTCTTAGTGCCAGAACATGTGGAGCTTGGGTGACAGCAATGACACCTCCTTCTGCCAGTGTGTCACTTCTGGGAGAAGTTCTGCCTCCATTGCCCACCCAGTCCTTGGACCTTTTCCCTGAGATTGCCAGCCAGGGAGACGATTAGTGTCCACTGTGATTGTGGCTCCTCTGCTGGGCATACTGGCCTGTCAGGAATTGGACTGAAACCCACCAGCTCCTCTCATGGGCCACTGAGCAGGCAGTGGGTGGTAACAACTTTCAATTTCTACTCACTTGGCATGGATTTGAACTTGCAGCCTAAAGGGTGAAGGAGTTATGTCCCTAATCAGTCCCCAGAGGAACCCCCTGGATCAGTCATAGCAGACAGAAGGGAGCTCAGGGTGACAGCTCCTTGAAAGGACAGTGCGACTAGCAGTGTAGTATAAGGATTTCAATATCAGCCATTTTTCTCTGATCGTAATCCATCATTCCTGCTTTTTCATTGTACTCTACAGTTTCCTCATTCTTCAGGAACTGATCTCCTGTAAGGCCTCTTCCACTCCTTCACAGCTGCTGCTGCAGTCTCCTTCTCTGGTTATTTATTCCACAGAGTTTTAGTCCGATGGAATGGAGGAGGTTTCCCTCTGGTTATGTCCCATAGCCCCACACACCAGTGTATTATTCCCCAATCAGGGCTACCAATCTCTCCAGTGCTCCTGGAGTGTTTACACTGCCCATGAACCTAAAGCTTGTTGTGGGACTTGAACCTGTAATCTCAGAGATTCCAACTCTATGCCCTGACCTGGACTGATGCTACCCATGAGCCTTCCCGACATCAAAACTTCAACCAAGAGGAGACTGTAGCAAGGGCACCACAGGAATCTGACACCGCCACCATTCATCCACAATAACCCATCAGTCGTCCTGGCCATATTGCTCATCCCATTATTCCTCAGATTTCCAACTGGACTGAATGTGACAGCGAGTCCACCAATCACACAGGGAATGAGTCCTTCCTTTGGAAACTGGAGTTCAGGGTCATTCCAGATGGAGTTACAGAGGCAGCTTCCCTCCTGACTGTGTGAAAACAAAAAGCCTTGGCCTGATGTATGTCCAGAGACCAGTCCAGCTCATTCATCAGAAGGACTGCACTGTCTGCAGCCACCCCAGCAAGAGCACTGATGAAAGGAAGGTGCAGAAGACTCTTGCCAGAGAAGCAAAGTGGGGAGAAAACAATGCCCTGCACAACTCAGAGAGCCTGAAGGAGACTCTAAAACTTTCAGAGATCTGTGTCTTGAAATACGATCAATCATAATTAACAAGGCTAATTGCACACTTTTAAGAATAGCTCCCAACTCCTGGACCTGGAAATGGACCCAGGATCTTCAGCATGATAGTACAGCCTGTGCCAGCACATCTATCTTCTATTTTTAGCCATGCTAGCATAGGTAAAGCTAGTGCGGATATGTCTACCTGAGCTGCGACCATACTTCAGATTGCAGTGTAGACAAACCCTTAGGCTCTTCAGTGCCTACATCATTTTTGAAAATAGCATTTATGCTCCAAAGTCACTTAGGAACAGTTGGCAATATTACCCCAAATCTTTTTCGTTTGGAATAGTTTTTTAAAAAAATCCATATTTAGCATTTCTGTTGGCCTTAGGTTTTGTAACTGAAATGTTGGGACAAATTTGACCCTACATTGCAAGCCAGTCCTATAATAAACCAGCCACTCAGTTTGGCAATTTCACTCTGGGGTTCTCTTCCCCTGCACTCATAAGTGACCCTGCAATAATAAATCAGTGCCCACTAGAGACCCTACAATAACAAGGCAGTGTGCACACAGCCCAGTGCTTACGATGAGCAATGACATGGTTTGAAACACATTGATATTCCCATTGACGTGTCCTTTCTGAGGGCATCAGCATCAGCAGTCCTTTTAACTATGAAGCGATAAGGATGACTTATGAACCATTCAGGCAGAGGCTGTGTCAGTACCTTAATGGTCCATCGGCTTTCCAACATGCATCAGCAAAATTGGGGATGAGCAGGGAAAAGAGAGTCACGTAAATCCCTAATTTCTAGGGAGGGGATTATGGAGACAAGAAAAACTCTGTGTCCCAAGTGTGCTTCATTTGTGACATGGGACATCTCTCCTGGAAACCCAATCTCCTCTGTCCTTCAAGCATGAAGTCCACTCATTGCTATCTCTATATTATAGTGATATTAGAAATATTAACTCTAGAAACTATCCAAGGGGGTAGAAGTTTTATGTCTATTAATAGCATCATCCTCACCTTTCTGCACCATCAGTTTTGGGTATTAACTCATGGGATTTGGCAGGCTGGTATCTGGAATTGTTACAAGGAAATCTGCTGGGGTTGTTAGACTTGGAGAGAGAAAAGCGAAGCTCCTGAGAATTCAGAGAAGAGCAACAAAGATGAGTAAGAGGCTCAAGGATATTGACACACGAGGCTTGGGAAAGATAAAAACCACTAAATCTCTATGTTTTGGTTAAGCAATGCCTGGAGTTGGGACAATCACCATCTCCAGGTGTTTGGAGGGTGCAAATACCAAGGAGGGAGAGGACTTAGGGGGAATTCAGAAGTGGGTGAAGACCATCAGAGGAACAGGATGAAACTGAGCGAGGAAAACGTTAGGATGAGTAACAGGAAAAATGTCCTGGCTGTGCTCATTCTTCTTTGACTTGGATCAGCTCCCAAGGGCAGTGCTATCACTTGAGACATTTTAGCCTGGGCACCTGAATAGGCTGTGGGTAACAATCTTGTAGTGCTAGGGGATAGACCTGATGTCCGATGCCTTGTCCGATGCTCTGGCAAAATCCATTTCTTCAAATCTCTCCTCTGGCATCCTCCCACTTTCTGCGTCCAGTTCAGTCTCCTTATTCTCAACTTCAGGGCTCTGCACTGCTCAGTCCTTGCACTCTCTTACTACTTCACTCTGCCTAAGCACCCTTCAGCCACTCTTCTTTCCATGTCTTCTTCGGTGTTGCCTCATTACCTCTAAAATCCCCTCTCTGACCTGCTCCAGCCGGCCTCCCTCAATCCTCTCTCTCTTTGGATCCCTCTTTAAAACCTCCACCACCTTTTCCCATGAGGCCTATACACCCCAAATACACCCCAGCCACTCACCAAGATCACAACACCCTTCCCTGCTGTGACACTGGTCACCCAGTGCATTGCCTGTGTGGTTTGTTTTTTCTGGGAGCTCCTTGGAGACAGGGGCGGCATCTCCTCGATCTTCTGCGGAGCTGAGCAAGCTGCCAGCTCGGGACAATTAACTCCCAAACAGCCTGGAATCTAGTTGGTCTTCTCTTTAACAGCCTGGAAGGAAGGAATCTGACCCTGCAATGGGTGTCTGAACCCCTTGGAGACCTGACAAAGGAATAGGTGCTGCACTGTAACAATTTGCTTTCCCAGGCTGGCTCTGAAGATCCCTTTTTGGCTAGTTCTTGAAGAGAATTTAATTGCATGTAGAGCACAGAGATAGAGCAGTGCATGGTATATACATACAATGCAGCAGGATCACAAGATACCACTTCTCCCTTTACAGTCCCTACAGCTTCTCCAGCAATATTAAAAGATACACACAGAGAGTGAGTGAGGGGGAAAGAGACAAACATAGAAGAGCCTGCCAGGTGTGGCCAGGAAACCCCCGGCATTTTATCCCACCTGCTCCCTCATGGTGACTCACCCCAAACAGTCTCAGGAAAATCCCATGTAAATGGAACATAAATGTTTTATGAATCCAGCCCTGGCAGAGTAAATTAAAGGGTCATTAATGGGCTCATTAAAGAGCTTTGCACTTCGTACTGAATTATGAAAACTATCACACAGTGTTAAATGAAATGGAGTTTTAGGAGAGATTTTTAACTCTTCTAACTAGTTCTCGCTGTCGTGCTGTTTTTTTTTTCCCTGAGAAATGTCTTTCGAGAGCGCCACCTGTAGTGCTACAAACTAGATTTAAATTATAAATCTTCTTATGTTCCACTAATGGCCCAGAATTTTTCTCGAGAGCTGCCTGAAGTTCATGCTGATGAAGAAAGGACCCCTTTGCCTCTACTTAAAATGGTACCATCGTCCTCCTCTGAGAAGATGCCGAGCAGGGGGTTACCTACAGGGGCACCTGAATGGCAGCGAGAGATGTGGGTGCTGCCATGTGTGCTGGGGCTCAGGGACATGGGCAACAGATGGATTAGGAAGGTAGCAATGCTGAGCTTGCCATGTAGGGTTGCCAACTTTGTAATATTTAAAAACAGAAACTCCAGCAGGAGTGCTAGAACTGCCCCTGCCCCACTCATTTCCCCCCAGCCCCCACCCCTGCCCCACCTCTTCCCCCAGGCCTCATCCCTGCCCCGCCTTTTCCCCCAAGGCCCCACCTCTGCCCTGCCCCTTCCCCCTGAGGCCACACCCTGCCTCCCCCACCTGCAATAACGGCAGACTTTGGGTGTCATGTCAGTAGATCTGATCGGATGCCATCAGGTCCCTTTTCAACCAAACTTCCAAGGGAAAGTGGGGGACTTTCTGGTCGAAAACTGGAAAACTGGCTACCCTATTAATGCCATGGCTTTTCCTTGTCTCACAGCCCACTTTGTTTCTACCATCACTTACTTAGATACAAGCTCTTGATTCCTGCCAATGAAAATGGTTTTAGCGGTTACCAGCACTGATCATAGAGGGCACACAATGGTGATTCCACACACAGCTAGCACAGGGAGTTGAGCTCATGTTGGTTGTTAAGTGATGACATTTTTGCACTGTCACAAAAGTTACTGTGCTATTTGAGCACGGAGGCCCAAGACCGCAAGAGCAGATGCTGCTGCAGAAGGTTAATCGGCAGAGCTGTGTGGGGAAGCCTTGGCCTGGAATAACAGATGGTGCTGTGGGCCAGGGTTGAGGGGCATTGGCAGAGTTATCTGATAGTCCCAGGACTGAAATAGTGGGAGGGGCTACAGCCTGCAGGTCAGGACTGCCTTGCATTGGCAAAGCAGGGTGTGCGGGAAGCTGTTGCAGCAGCTGCTTGCACTATGCTTGCCTATAGCCTGCACTATCGGCCCTTTGCTCTTTACAGCACTAAAACAGCCATTGCAAAGACCAGAACTGGCCGGATAGAATGGTGATAGATGCTAAAGGCAACAGATAAGCAGCTGGATCAGAGAATCAGTGGAGTCTGTCTCCCCATCTCTGCGCATCTCATATCTAACAAATCTCTCTGTTATAGCAATGAAAAGTAAACAAAGCCATGAGAATTATAAATGCCAGCAAGCCCCAACCCGCTCCTTCCCCAGTCGAGGAGGCCTCGTTCCCTTCCTTTCCCGTCTTTAAATTGCTTCTTGATGAGGAATACTGGGGCTGCCTGCTGCGGAGCGGAGGTGACTCGATATAAATACACATTTAATGTCCCAATAATTGTTACTATGAATAGATGCTAATTAAGAGGTTACTTTGGAGCAGCTGGGCCTGCTGAAGTCATGTATCCCTGGTGGGTGGCGTGTTGTGCCGGCTCTGTCGGAGGGAACCAGACTTCAGAGGATCACACCTCAGGTCTAGCACCAAGACAAGAGGCAAACAACAGGGAAGCAGGGTTTGTGCAGGCGCGTGTGTGGAATGTTTCACCCTGGTGCAAGCGCTTTGGTGTTCAAGCCTCTTCAGCTGCAAGAAAAGGACACAAACAAGTCAGCTGCTGCCTGGTTTGGGCCCCAATGCATCAGATCTCCACTCCTCACCTTCCCTTAGGGCTGGCTTTATCCAGGCACCTGGCACCCAGCGTTCACTGATCAACTGAGGGAAGGACAAAGACTAGATAAGAATCTACTCACAAGAAATAGCACCAGAAGGCTCCTGAAGTTGTATACAAGCATGGCCAGACACACAGAGGGGCTGACTGTGACCCCGCTTACTCTCGCTCATGAGCAGTTACTTACACCAGCAGTCCCACTGACTGTGGTGGCATTCGTTGGGCGAGTAACTGCTCACCAATGTGAGTTAGGGGTTCCCAGTCTGACCTGGAGATGACCTGGGACCTTCAGCACCAAAGCACAAGCCTCTGCCTGTTGAGCTGGAGGAGTTTATTAGCTGTCAGTAAACGACAGGCTGGGCACAGTCACATGCCCTAAGTCAGCAGAGTAGACAATCCTGTGATATAACTACACATATCTCCATACAGAGCAAACTATCCAGTCTCCATAGACAGGTGAGCTGTTTCCTAAGAGACATTGTAAATGGAATGAAGCATGTGCAACAAGACCCAAAGCACACTTTGAATGAGCATTATCCATGAGGCTGGAGACACAATCACATTCAAACCCAGTGAAATATACATCTTTGCCCAAGCTTGGACCAGATTCTCTCATTCTCACTCAAGCCAGGGTGAATTTCAGATGAGCCTGAGGATAATATATACATATCTAGTAGTAAAAGCCAAACTTGGAGGCTTCTCGCTGAGATTTTGGGTGCATTAGAACTCAGGGGTGCAAGTCCACACTTAACCAAATAAAAGATGGATGAGGCCATAAGAACCCAAATGTCTGTTTCTGCCATCTCTATTGCTGATACGTCACCTATCAAATCTAACCCTATCTATCTCTGGTATTTTAATGGAGTCCATGAGCATGGTAACTCTAAACTGGGGTCCAAGCAAGAGGAAGCTCTGCAAAGTCACAAAGCTAGATAAATTCTCTCTTTTTTATAAATACTGAGATAAAAATGAATATGCTTTGATATCACAAGGTGTTGAGCACCCACATCTCCCACTGATCTCATTGGGAGATACCACCTCTCAGAATCAGAACATCCTGTTTTAACTAATGGGTGTAAAGTTTGTAAATTTCAGGATCAGCAAAAAGCAAATTAGTGACCCCCAAATATTCATTTGCTGAATTCTGTTTCTAAGCATTTGTTTCTAACAGATGATGAGTCAGATTTTCTGAAGTGTCCTGCACCCAGCAGCTCCCATCATTCTCCTTGCCTTTGAAAGCTAACTGAGTCCATCCCTAAAGGGGTGGTTTCCCCAGAAGTTGGGGATTATCACAAAATCTGCATAGGACTGGAATTGCTGCTGTCCCCAGGAGTCCTGCTGCTGGATTGTGACAGGAGAAGGGATGGTAAACCCACTATAGAGGTAGACAATGCAGAGGCCACCAGGATTGAACGATGTCCTTAGACATATGTGCAGTGAACCTACAGGCTTTATAATCAGCCTTATCCCCCAGCCCAATTCACTCAGTGGCATCACGTTCCAGTGCTTGTGACATCGTAATTCAGTCACCATGGGAGCTGCTGTGATGTCACTGACGCTGGCTGAATTCATTCAGGCAGGATTGGCTGTGAGAGGGGAAGAGGTAAAACTACTGACTGTGAAGCACAAAAGGGTCCAGATCCATGCCTAGTGAACCTCTAGACAATGCAGTGTGTGAACTTGCTCCATTCTGCTAATGCACAGATTTCCTGGTGATTAGCACTGATGTGCAGGGAAATTCAGGAATGGGACATGACAGCTGTATGGGGTTTCAGCCACGGACCTGTTTTATTAAAGTGTGCCGGAATGCCGGCTGTGGCTCTTTATAAGCATCTTGGCCAGCACTTGGCAGCCTTCATTGTATTTTTCTCACTGGCTGAGAGATCCCATCTGCCTTGTGGTTTGCTTTCTCAGAACTGAGGGCTCCTAAGCAGGAGCCTTAAGAGTTCTGCTGAGCACCACTTACTGGGAAAGTGTCAGAGAGATTTTTCTAGAGCTCTCAACTCAGAAATTGCTGCAGCTTTCTTGCCTGCTTTCTGGAGGGTTTGTCACCATGGCACAGGAATTGGGGGAATCATTGTCCTGGAGCCAAGGGGAACTGATTGAAGGGGATGCTATCAGCAAAGGTGATGGCCACAGGGGCAGGAGAGTGAAAGGACACAAAGGCCTCCAGAGGGTGAGAAAGAACTCAACTAAGATACATGGTGTAAAGTTTCCTCCATAAGCCATTAGGAATAAGCTCCATTTCCACAGCTTTCCAGCTTCTGAAGGATTCTGGTTGGGAATAAGTTGATCTCCTGGCTGATACCTAATTCTCCCTTGCTACAAACGTTCCCTGTCTGAGGGTAGCTGTGAAGTTGTGGATAGAACACCAGCCTGAGAGCTCTGCTGCTAACCTGTTCTGTGACATTAGCACTGCCCCGCTTGGTGCCTCAGTTTACTCATCTACACAAGGACAATGATTCTTGGCCCCCACTGTGAGACGAACTGATGGAGGGCTCTATATAGTGTGAAATATGAAGACAGCAATTTCCAGGTGAGAAGTGAAGCTCTTACCATACCAGCTAGGCCTGGCAGAGTAGCCCCCAAGCGGAGCCTGGTTTAGCTTTGGCTGCAATGCCAGAAGATGCTCACACCTAGCCAATGCTCACATCTAGCCTACATAGCTTATCCAAGCATTAGCCCTCATTATGTTACCTGTCTGGGAAAGAGCTGGAGAAGTCAGGTTGATAAGCTTGGTAGGCTAGGTGTGAGCATCCAAACATTGGCTGAAGGAATGCACTGACTGGCAAAGTTTTCTTGGAGGAGCCACCTGTTGGCTCATGTGACACCCCCAAGGCTTCCTGGAGAATTCACAGTCCAGGGATTTACCAGGTCTTTGCTGAGGAGGGAGAAAGAACCAGCTAGTGATATCTGAGTCCTGGCATCATTCCAAGCAGCAGGAGTAGGAGGTGCAGGTGACCAGTCTTATTCAGCAATAGGGCATCACTTCAATTGATCCTGATATATACATTGTGGGGGGGGGGAGACTGGGGCTACGGGGGCTATGTCCATTGCATAGTTTAAGGGCCCTCTAAAATTATAAAATGATGGAGCCCACTTACCTTCCTTTCACCTCAAACTATGTGATTGGGTGGGGCAGCAGGGGAGACAGAAGGGGATGGATCCCACAGGGTGCTGTTTCTGGCTGGGTCTCAGGCCAGACACGTCTTCATCCTCCATCAGGGATTTCATCTCAACACAGCATTTGACAGGTCTCTCTTTACAGGCGAACAACACAAACACAGCAACATTCTCCTTCTCTCGCTTCTTGGGGCAAGACCGTGTCAGCTTCCCTGTCTGGACTCAGGCCCCAAATGCCAGCGGGCATGGCTCCCCAGTGCCAGGAGTTTTTGCTAGAACATCACCTCAGTGAGTTAGGATGAACACTTGGGGTGCTTGTGTTAGCAGCAGAATGCAGTTGCTTGCAGCAGCTGGGGCTGGTGGAAGAGTCTTCGTCTGCTCAGCTCTGTGCCCTGGGCTCTGGGAGAAAACCACAGCTCTCCTATCTGTGCTGAAAAGCATCACACAAACACCCTTAACCCTGATCCTCCACGGTACCTGGACACCTAACTTCCATTGGTTTCAGTGGGAGCCAGGTGTCTAAGTACCTTTGATGATCTGGGCCCTTAAGCCCAAGCGCATCCAAATAACACCGCCTTTGGGCCCAATCCTGCAATATGCTGAATGCCCTCTGTTCCCAGTGATGCTAATGGGAGCTGCGGGTGCTCACTCTTCACGGGAGATCTCCTTGCAGGGTCAGGCCATATACATGGCTGAGTGCTTGGGAACCCACAACTGCCAGCCCATCGCTGATTGGGCTCCTTCACTTTGGGGGGTGCAATAGCCTGGACTGCTCCCTTTTGTGGAGTGGCTTATTCCTCTCTCTGTCATTAGGCAGTGGAGTGACGTGATCTCTTTAAATGTAGCTTTTGCCTTGCCTGTACTAATGATGTTGGCTCAGATCCTTAAAGGTATTTAAGCACCTTATTGCCATTGATTTCAAAGGGAGTTAGGCACCTAAATGCCTTTGAGGAGTACCGTCTGGGCCCTTGAATTTTATACAGGCATTGTCATGGCTACTAAAGAAGGTGGGCTTTGGGGTATAAAAGACAGCAGGTGGCTGGCCAGCAGACCTTAGTGCAAGCAATAGTCATGGTTGTGTCTGTTTAGGGCAGGCAGGAGAAGGACAGGAAGGGGCAGGGCATGGCATGGCATGGCACGGCACGGCACGGCACGACACGACATATCTTAACTCTGTGTGTGCAAACTATTCTCACTCAGCTCCTCCCCAAACTCCCCTTGTTTGCCAGAGTTAAGTAGCCTCCCCACCATTCCCCCTTTTAAGCAGCTTCTCTGCACAGCAGATAGTCAATCAGCAAACCTATTCTGGGTCACCATACTGCACCTGCATGTCCTATGCTCTGGCCAAACCCTCGGGGGTTGGTATGGTGGGGAGCTGATGAGCAGCACAGGGCAGACTGGCCAGCTCTCGTTTATTGGGAGGGAGAGTTGCTTGCTCTCAATCAACTTCAAGGAGTTTAGCAAAGCTTCTCCCTCCTGTGCTGGAAGAGTCTGATGTGTGTTTCAGTGTCCCAGCCTGATATCCCAAGGAAAGCAGGCCTGGCTGGAGCATAAGCCCTCATCACGTTACCTGTCGGGGAAAGAGCTGGAAAGGTCAGGTTGATAAGATAGGTAGGAGATAGATGGCTGGGTAGTTAGAGCCCGGGTACTTGACAGGGGAAGAGATAGCTGAGAGCATAGCTAGAGGGATGCCGTGCTAAGAAAATAATATGTGGTGATTTAGTAAGGCTCAGACATGGACCTGACAGAAGTTACATCACTATAAACCATGTTTATGGTGATGTAATTAGCAATGCCATCAATATTGCTTAGCCTAAGCCCTGCAGTTAGTTTGCAGTTTTGTACTTTGGGGCAAATGCGGAATAGCCACCCAATGGCAGCTGAGCTTGGCTGCTAAATTACACTGGGAGGGGGAGCAGTAGGGAACGTTTCTGTCTCTACAATGCTCAGCACTTTTATAATAGTTTGCAAACAGTTGTAAATCGTAACTCTCTAGAAGGGAGGTAAGGCTGCTAGGGCATATGTTACAGAGGAGAAACTGAGGCATGGAGAGAGGAAATAAGTGGAGCAAAGTCACAGAGGGAGTTAATATCAGAGCTTGACGAGAGTTCAGGACTGCCTAACTCCCAACCCTGGGCTTATTCCACTAGATCACACTGTCTCCCCCTCATGCCTGCATATTCATTGCGTGATTCATGCTTCTCTGAGCCAGGCAGGCATTGGGCAGCTTTGGAGCCTGAATAACTATTGTCCTGCTTTCCCTCTGCTGCACCCAGGCTGAGTTACAGACAGCATATGCCCAAGGGGTCATTGATAATGTGGCCCCACTAGAACCTGTACTGGGCACGCTTTGGTGATGCTCAAGTCTAGAATTCTCTCAGATCTCATTGCTGATAAACATTTCACTCTGCCCAGCTAGCAGGGGACTCTGCGGTCAGGCTGGCATGGGGTCAGGGCAGATAAGACCAGGAGGGCAGGGGCACTACCCACTATCCACAAAATATAGTCTCCTTGTCAGGAGTGTGAATGGCAGGGACTCTACTAATGGTACCAGCTTAACCATGGTTATGCACAATAACTTACAAGACACATGCTGTGTCAGCAGCAGATTTCTTTCTCTCTAGAGTAAATACTTTTGTATCCCAAAGGAAATCTTGATTTTACTCTATCACTTACCAAACAAAATAAATTACTAGATGCAAAATATGGCTAGATAATCCAAAGCGAAAACACTCACAAGCAAGAGAGCTCTGAACGAGGGAGACAACCAAACATTATTGAATGGCTTGTGTGCATCTGAGTGTAGCGCTGACTTCTTCCCATCCCTAAGGTGCCTCCCTGTTGGGCACCGCTGGGGGCAGTGGAGAGGCTCAGAATCCTTTAGGCTGGCAGGGACTTTCAGTGAAACTCAGAGCAACCCCTAATCACTGCGTAGTTCAGTCCCTGGGACCCATGCTGTCCCTGGCCTCTCTGCTGAGACCGCCAGCAAAAAGGCCAGCCTGCACCCGTGCCGATGGTGCTCTCAGGGATATGGACATCTAGTCACTGAAGACTACCTCCACAGGCCACTGAGCATCCGTGACATGGTAGCAACTCTCTATCACTCCTGGATCAGGTAACCTAGAGGTAGTAAAAAGTCCTGTGGGTGAGTGCTGGTCCCCAGTGAGCCACCACGTCCTCTGGTTTATGTCTTAATCCCTTTCCCAAGACACTAAGTAAGCTCGTGAGGTGTTAGCTGGAAACATGTTTCACTGTAAGATGTGCACTTTCCATCAGCGACTAATACAATCCTTCTCTCTCAAGAGCCCCCCGGGGAAATAAGCATGGAAAGCCCTGCTCCTGAGGAGCACCTGTAACTTCAGCTGCTTCCTCGCCGCTCTCGGTCCCTCTCCATAACTAACTCTGCGTTTTCACCTACTGTCCCATTCTGACAGCCCGGGGGTGGGGGAGAATGGAGCAGGGAGGGCAAGGACAGGGAATGAGGGAAAGAGGAAGTGAGGAGGGGCAGGGAGGGAGAAGAGAGGAGTGGAGTGGAGAGGAAGGGATGGGGGAATGGCAGAGGGAGGAGGAAACAGGGTCTGAGAGGGGCCCTTTCCCATCGAAATCCCAAACCAGGTGAGCATTGTTGGGTTCAGGGTGTCAATGGGAACCTGTGCCTCACCCTGATTCTGGCTGCCCCTGGCACAGCTGTCCCCACTGCAGGACCTATGGCTCAATTTCTCTCCCTCCTCACAGGCTATGGACCCTCACATCTTCCTGCCCCACACAAACCCAGACATTCTGAGCAGAGACCTAGTGATCTCCCCTCCCCCTGCCTTTAGGAGGTGGCTGTCTGGGCTTCCATCTCCTCCCAGAGATTTTCAGGATGACCGGTTGGCCTGCCACTCCATCTGCAGAAGCCCGGAGGGCAGGTTTGCAACATCGTCCCTGGAGACTGCCACAGAACTAGCAGCACCAGGAGACATGCAGTGGGGAGGCCGAGAGCCAAGACAGGCTTATTCCAACTGCATAAGGTGCAACAGTCACTGGCAGAACAGTGACCAGGCGGGAGTGAGATCTGCGTCATGGCTCCAGCCATCATCATTCAAACGTTCCGCTGGTCCCATGGAAGTCTCACATTACATTTTGCTTCCTCACCAAAGCAGTTCACCCCCTCCATCGTGCATTTACACATTGGATTGTTATTGTAGGGTCACTTGGGACTGTTGGGCCGTGCACTCCGGTTTGTTAGTGTAGGGTCTCTTCAGGTATGATTTTTCTCCCCCAAGGAAAAAGATCAAATATATCATTTTGCAAAACAATCCTGGCCCATAGAAAGATTCTACGGAGCTCTTAAACTAGCAGGAGGGGGCATCTGGGGCAGATGAGCCAGTCTTGGCAGTGTCTGTCCCTGGGTTTGTGTCTTTAAACAACATTAAGGGCAGTAGGTGGCAATACTTGCTTATTTAGGCAGCCAAAGCAGGGATAGAGAAACGACTGCTGAACAGATCAGTTGAGCCCACAAGGGTGGGGACCCAGTGGGGAGCCAATCAATGAAAAGGGTTGTGATTTTGGCTCAGAACTTGGAAGACAGAGGCCTGTGGGAAGTGGAGTCTTCCTCACCCCACAGCCAGCCTCTGCTCCAGCCCCTCCCAGCCTTTGTAGCAGGGAGCACTCAGTCTTCTAACTGCTCTTCTCTCTCCCCAGCACTCTATAGGCCAGGCCTCCTCCCTGGGTGATTAGCAGAAGCATCTGTAACTTCCTGCAGAGAGTGGTGGCTAATTGAAGAGCCCTTATCAATATTGCATGGCCCCTCACCTCTGGCCCAGCTAGGGCAACAGCTGTGATGGAGGACACTGCTGAAGAGCTAGCGCAGAACACACATTGCTGCTGCTTCTCTCTGCACTCGGGCAGCTCAGTCTCCCATCTGTTTTCACCCTCCACCCACTCAGCAGCACCCCAGCCCTTGGAGGGCAGCTCATTCCCTTTGGGGAGGTTTCTCTGGTTTCCCCGTTGCAGGCCAGTGCACTATTTGGGCCTGTCCAGGAGCAGCAGAGATGCCGTGCAGTGGTTTATCCATCGCTTCCCCACACACTCACCTCTCTCTCTGCCCCTCTGTGCCAGTTCCTTGCAGGTCAGCCTCTGGCTCCAAGCACCAAGTGGGTTCCTTCGGCGCCACAGTCAAATGCCTACCATCTTTTGGGAGCTGTGCAGAGAGCTGGAGGTGTTAGTCGGGGACACAGGCCTTTGCAAATATGGAGAGAGGAAGAACAAGGAGTACTTGTCGTACCTTAGAGACTAACAAATTTATTTGAGCATGAGCTTTCGTGGGCTAAAGCCCACTTTATCAGATTCATGCAGTGGAAAATACAGTAGGAAGATATATAGATAGATAGATAGATATAGATAAATATACAGAGAACATGAAAAAGTGAGGGTTGCCATACCAATTTTTAACAAGACTAATCGATTAAGGTGGGCTACTATCAGCAGAAGAAAAAAAACTTTTGTAGTAATAATCAGGATGGCCTATTTCCAACAGTTGACAAGAAGGTGTGACAGGTTTCAGAGTAGCAGCCGTGTTAGTCTGTATTCGCAAAAAGAAAAGGAGTACTTGTGGCACCTTAGAGACTCACAAATTTATTAGAGCATAAGCTTTCGTGAGCTACAGCTCACTTCATCGGATGCATTTGGTGGAAAAAACAGAGGAGAGATTTATATACACACACACAGAGAACATGAAACAATGGGTTTATCATACACACTGTAAGGAGAGTGATCACTTAAGATAAGCCATCACCAACAGCAGGGGGGGGAAGGAGGAAAACCTTTCATGGTGACAAGCAGGTAGGCTAATTCCAGCAGTTAACAAGAATATCAGAGGAACAGTGGGGGGTGGGGTGGGAGGGAGAAATACCATGGGGAAATAGTTTTACTTTGTGTAATGACTCATCCATTCCCAGTCTCTATTCAAGCCTAAGTTAATTGTATCCAGTTTGCAAATTAATTCCAATTCAGCAGTCTCTCGTTGGAGTCTGTTTTTGAAGCTTTTTTGTTGAAGGATAGCCACTCTTAGGTCTGTGATCGAGTGACCAGAGAGATTGAAGTGTTCTCCAACTGGTTTTTGAATGTTATAATTCTTGACGTCTGATTTGTGTCCATTCATTCTTTTACGTAGAGACTGTCCAGTTTGGCCAATGTACATGGCAGAGGGGCATTGCTGGCACATGATGGCATATATCACATTGGTAGATGCGCAGGTGAACGAGCCTCTGATAGTGTGGCTGATGTGATTAGGCCCTATGATGGTATCCCCTGAATAGATATGTGGACAGAGTTGGCAATGGGCTTTGTTGCAAGGATAGGTTCCTGGGTTAGTGGTTCTGTTGTGTGGTTGCTGGTGAGTATTTGCTTCAGATTGGGGGGCTGTCTGTAAGCAAGGACTGGTCTGTCTCCCAAGATCTGAGAGAGCGATGGCTCGTCCTTCAGGATAGGTTGTAGATCCTTGATGATGCGTTGGAGGGGTTTTAGTTGGGGGCTGAAGGTGATGGCTAGTGGCGTTCTGTTGTTTTCTTTGTTGGGCCTGTCCTGTAGTAGGTGACTTCTGGGTACTCTTCTGGCTCTGTCAATCTGTTTCTTCACTTCAGCAGGTGGGTACTGTAGTTGTAGGAATGCATGATAGAGATCTTGTAGGTGTTTGTCTCTGTCTGAGGGGTTGGAGCAAATGCGGTTATATCGTAGCGCTTGGCTGTAGACAATGGATCGAGTGGTATGATCTGGATGAAAGCTAGAGGCATGTAGGTAGGAATAGCGGTCAGTAGGTTTCCGATATAGGGTGGTGTTTATGTGACCATCGCTTATTAGCACCGTAGTGTCCAGGAAGTGGATCTCTTGTGTGGACTGGTCCAGGCTGAGGTTGATGGTGGGATGGAAATTGTTGAAATCATGGTGGAATTCCTCAAGAGCTTCTTTTCCATGGGTCCAGATGATGAAGATGTCATCAATGTAGCGCAAGTAGAGTAGGGGCATTAGGGGACGAGAGCTGAGGAAGCGTTGTTCTAAGTCAGCCATAAAAATGTTGGCATACTGTGGGGCCATGCGGGTACCCATCGCAGTGCCGCTGATTTGAAGGTATACATTGTCACCAAATGTGAAATAGTTATGGGTCAGGACAAAGTCACAAAGTTCTGCCACCAGGTTAGCCGTGACAGTATCGGGGATACTGTTCCTGACGGCTTGTAGTCCATCTTTGTGTGGAATGTTGGTGTAGAGGGCTTCTACATCCATAGTGGCTAGGATGGTGTTTTTAGGAAGATCACCAATGGACTGTAGTTTCCTCAGGAAATCGGTGGTGTCTCGAAGATAGCTGGGAGTGCTGGTAACGAAGGGCCTGAGGAGGGAGTCTACATAGCCAGACAATCCTGCTGTCAGGGTGCCAATGCCTGAGATGATGGGGCGTCCAGGATTTCCAGGTTTATGGATCTTGGGTAGCAGATAGAATACCCCAGGTCGTGGCTCCAGGGGTGTGTCTGTGCGGATTTGTTCTTGTGCTTTTTCAGGGAGTTTCTTGAGCAAATGCTGTAGTTTCTTTTGGTAACTCTCAGTGGGATCAGAGGGTAATGGCTTGTAGAAAGTGGTGTTGGAGAGCTGCCTAGTAGCCTCTTGTTCATACTCCGACCTATTCATGATGACGACAGCACCTCCTTTGTCAGCCTTTTTGATTATGATGTCAGAGTTGTTTCTGAGGCTGTGGATGGCACTGTGTTCTGCATGGCTGAGGTTATGGGGTAAGCGATGCTGCTTTTCCACAATTTCAGCTCGTGCACGTCGGCGGAAGCAGTCTATGTAGAAATCCAGGCTGCTGTTTCGACCTTCAGGAGGAGTCCACCCAGAATCCTTCTTTTTGTAGTGTTGGCAGGAAGGTCTCTGTGGGTTAATATGTTGGTCAGAGGTGTGTTGGAAATATTCCTTGAGTCTGAGACGTCGAAAATAGGATTCTAGGTCACCACAGAACTGTATCATGTTCGTGGGGGTGGAGGGGCAAAAACAGTATCCCCGATACTGTCACGGCTAACCTGGTGGCAGAACTTTGTGACTTTGTCCTGACCCATAACTATTTCACATTTGGTGACAATGTATACCTTCAAATCAGCGGCACTGCGATGGGTACCCGCATGGCCCCACAGTATGCCAACATTTTTATGGCTGACTTAGAACAACGCTTCCTCAGCTCTCGTCCCCTAATGCCCCTACTCTACTTGCGCTACATTGATGACATCTTCATCATCTGGACCCATGGAAAAGAAGCTCTTGAGGAATTCCACCATGATTTCAACAATTTCCATCCCACCATCAACCTCAGCCTGGACCAGTCCACACAAGAGATCCACTTCCTGGACACTACGGTGCTAATAAGCGATGGTCACATAAACACCACCGTATATCGGAAACCTACTGACCGCTATTCCTACCTACATGCCTCTAGCTTTCATCCAGATCATACCACTCGATCCATTGTCTACAGCCAAGCGCTACGATATAACCGCATTTGCTCCAACCCCTCAGACAGAGACAAACACCTACAAGATCTCTATCATGCATTCCTACAACTACAGTACCCACCTTCTGAAGTGAAGAAACAGATTGACAGAGCCAGAAGAGTACCCAGAAGTCACCTACTACAGGACAGGCCCAACAAAGAAAACAACAGAACGCCACTAGCCATCACCTTCAGCCCCCAACTAAAACCCCTCCAACGCATCATCAAGGATCTACAACCTATCCTGAAGGACGAGCCATCGCTCTCTCAGATCTTGGGAGACAGACCAGTCCTTGCTTACAGACAGCCCCCCAATCTGAAGCAAATACTCACCAGCAACCACACACCACACAACAGAACCACTAACCCAGGAACCTATCCTTGCAACAAAGCCCGTTGCCAACTCTGTCCACATATCTATTCAGGGGATACCATCATAGGGCCTAATCACATCAGCCACACTATCAGAGGCTCGTTCACCTGCGCATCTACCAATGTGATATATGCCATCATGTGCCAGCAATGCCCCTCTGCCATGTACATTGGCCAAACTGGACAGTCTCTACGTAAAAGAATGAATGGACACAAATCAGACGTCAAGAATTATAACATTCAAAAACCAGTTGGAGAACACTTCAATCTCTCTGGTCACTCGATCACAGACCTAAGAGTGGCTATCCTTCAACAAAAAAGCTTCAAAAACAGACTCCAACGAGAGACTGCTGAATTGGAATTAATTTGCAAACTGGATACAATTAACTTAGGCTTGAATAGAGACTGGGAATGGATGAGTCATTACACAAAGTAAAACTATTTCCCCATGGTATTTCTCCCTCCCACCCCACCCCCCACTGTTCCTCTGATATTCTTGTTAACTGCTGGAATTAGCCTACCTGCTTGTCACCATGAAAGGTTTTCCTCCTTCCCCCCCCTGCTGTTGGTGATGGCTTATCTTAAGTGATCACTCTCCTTACAGTGTGTATGATAAACCCATTGTTTCATGTTCTCTGTGTGTGTGTATATAAATCTCTCCTCTGTTTTTTCCACCAAATGCATCCGATGAAGTGAGCTGTAGCTCACGAAAGCTTATGCTCTAATAAATTTGTTAGTCTCTAAGGTGCCACAAGTACTCCTTTTCTTTTTAAGAAGGTGTGAGTAACAGTAGGGGGGAAATTAGCATGGGGAAATAGTTTGTAGTTAGTGTAATGATTCATCCACTCCCAGTCTTTATTCAAACCTAATTTAATGGTGTCCAGTTTTCAGATTAATTCCAGTTCCAGTCTGTAATTGAGTGTCCAGGGAGGTTGAAGTGTTCTCCGACTGGTTTTTGAATGTTATAATTCTTGACATCTGATTTGTGTCCATTTATTCTTTTGCGTAGAGACTGTTTGGTTTGGCCAATGTGCATGGCAGAGGGGCATTTCTGGCACATGATGGCATATACCACATTGATAGATGTGCAGGTGAATGAGCCTCTGATAGTATGGCTGATGTGATTAGGTCCTATGATGGTGTCCCTTGAATAGATATGTGGACAGAGTTGGCAATGGGCTTTGTTGCAAGGATAGGTTCCTGGGTTAGTGCTTTTGTTGTGTGGTTGCTGGTGAGTATTTGCTTCAGGTTGGGGGGCTGTCTGTAAGCGAGGACTGGCCTGTCTCCCAAGATCTATGAGAGTGATGGGTCGTCCTTCAGGATAGGTTGTAGATCCTTGATGATGCGTTGGAGAGGTTTTAGTTGGGGGCTGAAGGTGATGGCTAAATGCAGCTGCTAAGATCGTCCCCCAGGCCTGTTGCTCTAGCCATGTCTCCCCCTCTTTGAATCTCACCACTGGCCCCCCACTATTGACTATTGCTTCAGCATCAGGCTTCTGGTTCCCACCTTCAAGGCCCTTCATGTGTCTGCCCCTCTGTATTTTTCCTTTCCTCTCCCTCATCCCTGTGTCCTGTGCTCTGCCAGCGATGCCCATCTCACTGCCCCGTTTGTCAGCTTCTCACATGAATGTCTTTGCACACTCTTCCTCCCTGCCCATTGCATATGGAATGTCTTCCCTGGGCTGATCTGCCAGTCACCAGTCTCTGCCCCTTCAGACCCCTCCTTGAGACTCTCCTTGTGACATTTCCAAGAGATCAGGGCAATCTGGAAGAGGTGATTTGATTAAATACTTCCAGGGACTGGGATCTATAGGACGGGACACCTTGCTGTGTGACCTCATCAGCACCCCCCTTCCCTCCTGGTGTGTGTTACACTCTTTGCTGCATCTTCTTTCCAGTCAGCTCAAAAGATCTTTGGGGCAGGGTCTGTGTCTTCCTGTGTGTTTGCACAGAGCCCAGACCCATGCCACCTTAGTGCTTGCTGTTACTGGGATACATATCATAACAACCATAAAGAGATGAGAAAGATCTTGTCTAGCAGTTCCTTGCCCAGGGCCCTTCCAGCAACATCTCCCATTGGGCTGCCCAGTGCCCTCTTTTGGGATGTCACCCCATGATTGAGAGTCCTTATCATTTGGTTCTAGGGAATCATTAGGCTCCCGTTACCGTGAGCACCTCACAATCATGCATGTATCCTCACAACACTCCTGTGATGCAGGGCAAGGCTATTATCCCTACCCCTAAGGCAGCACCTCCATCAGGTAGCAGGGCCCTTTCTCCTGGTCTGCAGCAGCATCTCCACCTCTGGATCTGAAGGGGAAAGCTTCCTTCGTTCTGAGCCAGTTGGAGTCTGGGCTCTGCTCCTCTTTGCGCTGATGTTGATCACGCAGGCTGTATTTATTTTGGAACTGCGGTGTTTTGCAGCTGGCTCAGTGCTGTATCTGTGTCATGCTCTCTCCAGCTCAGTGACAGGAGCCCTGGGGAAGAGAGGATTTAAATATATCCAGATCTATGGAATAAGAGGTGATGAGAACCTGAACTCCTACCTAATTCACCTGCACGGCAGAGCTCACAGGGCTTCTGCCTCAAACCTCTCTGCCTGCCAAGGCTCAGATAGGGGTGGATCTGGAGGTGAGGTGTGTGAACAGCACAGCCACCTCTAAAATGTGTGACACAGACACACCCCTTCCTCCCAACAGAGGGACACAACATCACAGGGCAGAAGGAAGATCAGACGATGCAAGGTTGTAGCTTTGCTGGGGAGTCAAGATTCACAGAAATGAGAGATGGAAAAGCCCCACTGGGTGCCAGCTATTCCACACCTTGGCTCAATGCAGGACTGTGTTTGTACAGCACCTAGCACAATGGGATGTCTGATCCTGATTCAGGCCCTTGGCCATGTAATAGTCCCACCCTTGTCACTGGGCCTGATTTTGCACAAAGCAGAATCCCCTGCAGCTCCCATTGACTTAATGTTGTGGGTGCTCAGCAGTGCTGCAAATCAAGCCCCCAAGGAATTCTTCATGCAGAGGGCATCCGAAGTGTGCATGCTGCTTAACAGGCAAATGAAATGAAAGGACCAATGCTAAAGAAGTTTACATGCTAAATTAGACTTAACATAGCAAGTGATGACAATGGTCCTTATATAAGGATCTTTCCTCCCATGTGCCACCAGCACCATGGTCCTTTCCCTACGTAAACCGTCATTCATCCTTTATTTATCAGGTAAGTGTAGCAGTGCTGTCAGGGACCTTGCGTCCTGAAGCTGAAAGTGTTATACCTCCGAGGGACTTGGCAGCCTTACAAGATGCCGGGCTTGGACACAAACTGTAAATGTTCCCACAAAACATTGCAGGCTGGTGTCCTGCCAACTTACAAACAATGCCTGTTAACCCTTCCCTTAGCATTTCTAAAGGATGCTCCTGGGCTGGGCGAGCAGCTGGGTGCATGTGTGCATGTGTGCTTTTCAACAGGAGACGCTCAAGAGTATGATACATACTGCTGCCCAAGGAAGAAAATAAGTAAGTGGGTCTGAGGGTCATGGCCATACACTTCACATGCCCCTTTTCACCACAGCTAGGATGCAAACTGAGCTGCTACATGTAGCTGAAGGATCATCCCGTTCAGAGAATTGCTGTCTGAATGGCTGAAAAGCCTCTGACATGCGCTCTGTACCCAACAAATCAGATGGCCAAGGAATGGGAACTGGCTGGGGGTGGGGGGAAGGGTTGAGAAAATGATTTCACTGTTATTTAAATTTCCTCTACATTAAAATGTGAGAGTTAGAGAAGTCCCCCACAAAACTCTCCCAGCCAGCTGTGGCACAGGACAGACATCGTAGAGAAGAAGAGCAAATGAAGTCATCAGCAGTGGAAAAACATGCCAATACAGCCCAATATAGAACAATGCAAATCCCACCTCGCACACAGGGCTGAAAGAGAAACATCTTCCCTCTGTCTAATCCATTACCATGCACTTATTCCAATAACAAATAACTTAGGAAGTCAGAAACCCAAATTCAATTTCCCTCTCAGTCCAAGTAAATATGAGGAGGCTGCCAAATTTGACTGAATAAAACCCAATGATCTCATACGTTTTCCTTGAATGTATTAAGAAAAATAAGACCAAAGGGGTTTTTACCCCTCCAGCAGAGGATATAAGCTCTGAATAGGGTACTGAGCTGAGTGAATATTTTAGAGGAGTGGTGTCCAACCAACAGCCCTCAAGGCTCTGCATTGCGGCCCTAGAGGGTGGCTGGGTTAAGGAGAAAATTTGCATTTGATGATGAATTGAAAACCATGGCCCTGAGCCGGGCCCTGAGCTGTTCAAATGGCAGGGTTTGAATGAGGCATGTCCCCATTGGGAAGAGGTAGGGGATGCCATCTTTCCAGCTGTCTGCCTCTGCTTCCCTGGTAGCCCCCTGGGCAGCCAAGAGTGCTATGAGCAGCTGCTGTTCCATGCTTGCTGCAGCTGCCCTGCAGCACCTCATTTGGCTGCCTGCTGCATCTCAGGAGAGGGTCGAGTCAACAGCTCTGATTGCTCCACTGCCTGCTTCCCACCCAACCTGTGGGAACTCCAGGGAGAGCAGGAAAGGAGCTCGACTTAGGGCCGCACCTAGCAAAGAATGACTTCCCTTCACCCCACAACTACCCAGGCCAGCCTGTCCCATCCCACTTTAGAATAGGTGTCCTAACTTGCAACAGATCCCTATTGACCCATATGCCCGCTGGAGATAGGCCAAGCGCAATGTGCTCCAGCCACGGGCTATGTCCTGTACACCAGGATCTGTGGGTAGGGAAGCATAGGAGCTAGCTGCATGCCCGGTGGGGATCACCCTATACCAGGGGAATCCCCAGCAGGGGAATTGGGGGTGGTTTCTGCTCCTTGGCACTGCCTGAGTGATGGAAAGGGATCAGAACAGACCAAAGAACCTGCCCCAAGGTGGCAATTTTGGCCTTTTGGAAAGAATACACTTTCCTCAGGCTGAAGAGGGTGGCCACTGGTGTATTATTGTTTAGCTATTTTACTAGTTACGTTACTTAGCACTTGATATTTGTAATGACCTTAACACGTTACAGCTGAGGGAAAGATCCCCCGCAAAACCATTTCTCCTCTGAGTTAACCTGAGTTCAGGTTTGCCAAACTTTCAGTGAAACTGGAGCCCTGTAATGAAAACATGAAAATTGCCCAGCACAATTGCAGGGCCTGTTCTCTCCTGCTGTGGCACCAGCAAGCAGGCGGTGGCAAACATTCACCTCACTTTTGTGAATACTAAACCGGGTTTGGTTGGGGCTGGGCGTGTAAGTTATGTGGTGGTGGGTGGGACTCTCTGATTTGCAGAGTGCACCCCGGGTGGCCAAAATTGCTAGCAGAAGCCATTTTGCCTTATTGATGTCAGCAGGACATAGGAGTGGTTGGGCTGACCTGCTCTCTCTGCCCTGGTGTGTGATTTATACCTCGTGCTTCAGGGTTTAAGCCAAATTCTAACATTCAGAGATCAGGATGAGTCCTAGATCGGGGGCAGGTCATCCCACATCAGCCTACGGCTGGGTTCTCACACCTTCCTCTGAAGCTTCTCGTACTGGCCACTGACAGATCCAGGCTATGGGATGGGAAGGATCTTGGGTCCAATCCAATCTAGCCATTCCTGTGTTCCTATGTATGTTACAAATGTGTGTGGTGGCTTAAGTGTTGCTTTCTCTTTTCCACAGGCCAAAATTGTAGATTTTCTCTTCACAACTCAAGATTGCCCACAATATGGTGCTCTTCTGTTAAACAAATAAGTCCCATTATTTATAACTTTGCAGCCACATAAGGGCCCACAAACTGGACCTGCTCTCTTTGAAACTCCCTACCCACCTGTGATTCCCTGCCATAACAATAGCAGAGACAAGATGGCCACTGAGGTAGTTCTGTGTGAAACATGGTGATTTCACTAGCCACGAGGCTCTCTCTCTCTCTTTCATGGCATTTTGAAGATTGAAAAATGACATAAAATGGATTGGTGAGCAAAACGTGTGAAATTTTGCCCAGCCCTTATGAAATTAATGAATTAAACTTCACCATCCCTACCTCTGCCCCCACCTCACCTCTTGGAGATATGTGGGTTAGAGGTATTTTCCCCCTTTTCTGAGGCAAATGAGGGCCAGAGAAGTAAAGTGACTTGCCCCAGGCCACCGAGCAAGTCTGTGGCAGAGCTGGGATTGGCACACTGGAGCTCCTGGCTCCTAGTGGCAGCTCTCTGCTAAACCCATTAGATTCAGATATTCCCAAATTAAGCTTATGGGTCTTGTCCTGGTCATCTGAAGATAGCAAGCTAGACACACATGGTGCTGGTTCTTCCCCTAGTTTCCAGCTAAGGGGAAGAGAACAGAGGGGCAGAGGAGATGAAAGGAGAAGCCATCATAGATCCATGCTATGTCTACACTTGGAGCTAGGGGGGGTGATTCCTAGATTGCACAGACATACTTGCAAAAAGAAAAGGAGGACTTGTGGCACCTTAGAGACTAACAAATGTATCTGAGCATAAGCTTTCATGAGTTACAGCTCTTTGTTAGTCTCTAAGGTGCCACAAGTCCTCCTTTTCTTTTTGTGAATACAGACTAACACGGCTGCTGCTCTGAAACCAGACATACTTGGGTTAGTTCTCATTGAGCTAGTGCACTAAAAATAGTGTAGCCATTCGTAGCACAGGCAGCAGCTGCACAGGATACTACTGCCCTGCGTACAAACCCGCCTGGGCCCTGCAGGTACCCATATGTGGGGCAGGTAGCCCGTGCCACCTCTCACCACTGCCCATGCTGCCGCTGCTACACTACTGCCTCTAGCACATTAGCTCGGTGTGAGCTAGTGCAAGTGTCTATCCGAGCTGGGAATCACACCCCTAGCTCCACACATAGAGCTAACCACAGTTTGATTAACTTTTATCCGAGAAGAAAAAAGCATTTAGCTAACTCGGGTTACCTAAAAATACGTCCCTAAAGATACTTCCCCACACGAGCGACTGCTGCAGTTGTCCCAGGGATGTTATGGGATCACCAGTGGGAGATGAGTTGGGCTCCCTGGGATCAGGAGTAGACAGGGAGGAGTCCATGGGATAGTATTTCTGTCAGGATATGGACCCCACCATCTATAGCGTGAGGACTCCCTGTGCTAGCCCATGCAGTCAAACTCAGCTGCAACCAACAACTTAAGGGAGAGGTGGAGAAAAATGTTTCTCTGCTACATTAGAAAACAGTTTGGTCTCATTAAAAATCAGCTTTCACCTGCTACTAATTTTCCTCTTGGTTACGAAGACCTTGTATGTTTGTTTGTTTGACTGACTGAAGAGGGAAAAGGAGCTGTTCACACAGTAAATGACGGCACATATTGGAAGGGGACACACTGGTTAATGAGCAGGGAATGGGGACCAGGATGCAACTGCAAGAACAAAATCCTCTCCCAGAACTTGATGGGAAGTCTGCCAGTAGGCTGAGGGTTTGCCTCCACAGGGGACTTTTTGCACTGATGTAGCTGTGTTGCTAGCCCCTAGCGCAGACACGCTGCTCTGTTGTAAAAGGTGACCTGTTCCAGTGCAGCTTGCTCTGCTCCTGTCTCACTGAAATCAAGGGGTGTTTGCTGGAGTAAGGCCAGGCCCGCAAGGGATGTATATATCATGATGGAGTGAGCTGCATTGGTGAAAGTCACTTTTTCCACTGGTCCAGCACGTCTCTACCCAGGAACTTGCACTGGTGAAGCTACATCAGTGCAAAAATCCCCCGAATAGCTAACTGTGAGGAAACCAATTTACATGCATAAAAAAGGCATATTCAATCACTCTGCGTATTTCAATTGGATGTCTGATGAGGATTCCCTTTCTATGCCCATCTTGACCCCTCTGTTTCCTTCCTCCCACCTTGTCCTTCCCACCCATGTGCCGTCTGCCATGCATACTGCCCCCATGCATGCAATGCCCTCCACAAGCCTCTTTACTGATCCACCGCCCTCTCCTCAGACCAGCCTTTCCTAAAGACTCCCTCCTCCAGCCTTGCCTACATGGAGTGAATTGTACATTTAAAAATAAAATCAGCAGCCCACCTTAATGTGTATTTTCCCATGGGGCAAGGTCAAAGAGTCCCATTGATCTCAGACAGACTCCCATTTACATAAAGGAAGATGGGCCAGGACCATGTGAGCAGCTGTAGCATTCTATCATTGTCACCTTGTCCTGCCTTCTGCTTGTTTATTATCCCCATTCATTGTAATATGTGTGAATTGAACTTGTAACCTCTCTGGAGCAGGGGCTGAATCTTTACATCTACCTTCAGGGCTCCTACAGCATCCCCCACTGGGACAGCTCCGGTTTCTGTTCAGTGCTTAGCACACTGAGTGATAAATAAACATTAATAACGATTATCCTCATTGCCTCTCATTTCATGCTTAAAATGAGCTCTGAAAACAGAGCCCCAAGCAAGCCCAACCAGCACTGCACAATTCCAGTTCCTATAGAAACACATGTGACAGCCACATGCATGTACCCAGTTCAGTAAATTCTCAGCCGCCCGCAGTGGTGTTACAATAACTACACACCCATATCTATTAATAGCGAGCATGGTGGCAAAGCTGGTGTTTTAGCAGCTTCCAGCTGCCCATGATGGCAAATGTTTTGCACATATTTTCCCATTCTAAAGAAGGCCTCTCTGCCTCCCTAGCTGGATGGGACTGACCCCCACTAGCCCAATCCAGGTTACCCCCTTGACAGTCCAAATGTCTCAGGCTTTATTCCTTCTTCCCCTTCTGATTTACAGCATATTACTGCCTATGACCTCATTTTATGGCAGTTGCCTTCATTAGCTGACTGCTGTAAATTGCCATAAAGTGAGGTAATAAGCACAGCGCAGTGCCATTAAAACACTCCATGAAAACAAACTTGGAAGGCTCCAGCTCAAGATGTTTTGAAGTGATTGTTTCATCTGGTCTCGGAGCTACTCTGAGGGCTCTGAGCACAGCTGGATTGAGGGCCAGCATCAGAGGAAAGGGAGAGGAACAGCAAGCATGGCACTCATTAGCGAGTGCATAACGTGGGAACGTTTTAGATCACACCCTCTAGCAGATGGGTGTGGAACTTGGGAATACTCCTCTTCCATGGGACCTCGGCAGCACCAGGAGTCCAAGGCTGCCAGGATCTAGAGCTCATTGCACCCAATCCCATGCTGGTTATCAGGGAGCTGTGGTCCTGGAAAATCAAGCCTCTGTGGCAACAGGACTCGGGGGATTCTACAACGGGTGAAAGCCAGGGGAATGTTAAAGGGCTCCAGGGTTGGGTTCAGACAAGTACCTAAAGGTCACAAGCTTCTCAGAATGTCCCAACCTCCAAGCCATATGATGAGCTGCCTGGCAATTTCTGTCTCCTCCTCTTTTCACTCAGGCTGGAGGCTAGGATTGCCAACCCTCTCGGTTTCACCAGGAGTCTTCCAGAGTCAGGCCCTATCTTCTGGAGGCTACTGAAGCCAAACCAAGAGATTTGAGGCCTCTAAAAGTCTGGCGGCGCAGCAGGGCTAAGGCAGGCTCCCTGCCTGCCCTGGCTCCGCACTGCTCTGAGAAGTGGGCAACAAGTCCCTGTGGCCCCTGGTGCGGAAGAGAGGGTATTTGCGCGCTGTCCCATCCTCCCCCCCCAGCACTGACTCTGCAGCTCCCTTTGCCCGGGAACTGCAGCCAATGGGAGCTGTGGTGGGGAGAGCCTGTAGGCAGGGGCAGCACGCAGAGCCCCCTCCTCTCCCAGGGACCGCAGGGAGGTGCTGGCCGCTTCCGGGAGTGGTGCGGGACCAGGGCAGGCAGGGAGCCTGCCTTAGCCCCACTGCGCCACTGCCCAGGAGCTGCCTGAAGTAAGCGCCGTCCAGCTGGAGCCCGCACCCCGAACCCCCTTCTGCACCCTAATCCCCTACCCCAGCCCCCTCCTGCACCCAAACTCCCTCCCAGAGCCTGCACCCCGCACCTCCTCCCGTACCCCAACCCCCTGCCCCAATCTGGTGAAAGTGAGTGAGGGTGGGGAAGAGCAAGTGATGGGGGGGGATGGAGTGAGCAGGGCAGGGCTTCAGAGAAGGGGTGGGGCAGGGGGCAGGGCAAGAATGTTTGGGTTTGTGTGTTTAGACAGTTGACAACCCTACTGGAGGTGCAAGCCCTCCATCTTGAAAGGGCCTCAACCAGGTTTGGTGGCCATGGTTGGTAGCGCATGGATGTCCAACTGCCAGATTTACAGGCACAGGCAGGCAGTAAAGTGGCAAAACCAAAGGCTACCCTGGGGCCCAGCAGGAGGTGTGATCCAGAGGGAAAAGGCCCTTTCCTGGGATGATCGGACATTTGTGTCTGGAGCCAGAAAATGCAGTCCCAGGGACATGGGGAATAATGGGGACCAGGGGGAAATTACCTCTAGTGCGTGGATCTCAAAGAAGCTGTGAGATTTGGATGAAACTATGTGTCAGTTACCCAAACATGTCTGCCCATCTCCCTGGAAAGCCTCATCCTGCCCCCATTTCCCCCCACTAGGCTCCTCTCACAGTGTCCGCATGGCATAGCCACCTGTTTTGTTGGCAGACAAGCTATTGCAAGCAGTAAGACAGAATCATACGACCAGGTGGGACTCTGGGAGTATATGAATGCAGTTGAGGGAAGGAGAGTGCACATGTTAAGGAGCAGGAGGTGGCTGTGGTGCATGGCAGTGTGTGCAGTTGTGTCTGCATATGTGTTTATTTCTGGGGAGGTGCATGTCCGCACTATGATGAGTTTCGATATTTATAACCAATGTGTGTTTATGAACTGATGGAAGTTGAGGGGTTCTGAACTGGAGTGTGGAGATCCTGGCGTGTGTGTGTGTGTGTGTGTGTGTGTGTAGAGCAGTTTCTGTGCAAGGGTGTGGGGGGTTTGGTGTGTGCGTAGTACTGTGGCGTGTGTGCAAATATGGAGTTGTAGGTTTCTAGTCAGGAGTGTGAAGTTGCAGGGTTTCTGTGCACAGGTGTGGGGTGCATTTGTTATGAGTTTGCACAGCAGAGGTGTGTATGAGTGCATATGGAATTGGGAGTCAGCTGTGTATGTGTGTGTGGTTGTGTGTGCAGGAAACAAGCAAATGAGTACCCGAGCTGCTGTATTTATCTTTGCCTCATTCTGTTGGGCATTTCTGGCCCACGACGGACCAGGGAGCAGCGCATGCAAGGAGCTGTCTTGCATTATTATGACAAGTAATTAGGGTGATGTGAGATGCTCCAAAATGACTTTATTAGGCTAAGGAGGCTGATAAACCCCATGCACCAGACAGGCTTTTTAAACATCTCCAGTCTGGGTGTGAAAACGACCACCTTCCCTGCACACCTTGGCCAGAGAAGAGACTCTTGGGTTTAGCTGCTGCTGGCACCATTTTAGCAGTGACTCAGACTGAACATTAGAGCAAATGATAAACAAACAGCCGCTGGTTCCTGAGCCAAGTGGCACCTGCCAGTGAGGCAGGCAGCCCCCCAATCCGCTCCTATCCCTTCCTGTGATAGGCTGTGATGCCCATGGGTGGTGCCAATGTGGAAGCTGCCAAAGGCAGGGAGCATGCCTGCACTGGGACAAAGATCAGTGGATGGTGAGTGCAGCAAGGGAACAGGAGGCATCAGCTGGTGGAGGGCAGGACTGGGAGACTCTGCAGGGTTTGCATGGTCACTAGAGTCCCAGGAAAAAGAGGCTAAATGGGACCACGGTGAGGCCTTCCCCTGGGAATGGACAGAATGGAGGGGGATGAGGATGGTACCTACTTAGGCTATGGATTTTATTTAGCTTCAGTCACCAAGCAGCCCTCAGATAGGAACATCCTTTGGTCTCTTTCTCCGCAGTAGATTCAAATCCAAGACTCATGACAGGCTTCATATCCTAATAGTATGAGGAATATAATCCCTTCCTCTCCCAGCAAGGAACCAGGCAGCTGGAGCTAATGCCGGCTCACTCGGGCATTAAGCAAAAACCAGCAAGGTTTTCACATCACTCTGAAGAGTGTTATTTAGACTCCTTGCTGTTTCCAACACCTGCCTCTCATCACAGCTTTCGATTGGCCCCCATCCTTGCAGGCACAATCCTGCACCTGCAGCTAGTCACAGGTGGAGTTGGGATCACTAAGATATCTAGTTATCAGATATGCAAGTGGAAGTCTGGAACTGAAATCTGTTTCCCTCCTGAAACCTTCTGTGACCAAACCCACACTGTTTGGTTACTGTCAAGCTAGGCTGTTCAGTCTGGCTTGTTATTGCAGGACCCCTCATAAGTGCTCAGAAAGGCACACTGGTGCACCCTGGCTATTGTTTGCTATGGTTGGGTTGCCCTCAATGCAGACTTGAGCAGACTGGTTTGTTATTATAGACTGTCTCCTGATTAATGGCTAATGTGTACTAGTTTGTTATTGTAGGGTCCCCCTTGAGCTCTGAGCTGCTGGCACTGATTTTATTGCTCCATGTGGCTTTGGATGAGTGAATTGGTTCCAGTTACAACGTGGTGATGGTAGAGATCTGCAACAGCCATTTGTGTCGGCTGACTGGATGAAGAGGTAGTGTGTGGAGATGGAGGAGAAAGTGGGGAGAGGGTGCTGTGGCTTGGTATATTGTTCACACATGGGATTTCTCCTAACATCACCATGCTTTGTTTTCCTCTCCACATACAGACACACCCAGCTGCCTATTGAAGATCCCGGGTTGTGTAACAGGCCTTTCCTGTACTAAGGAGAATTATAAGTAGATCGACCACTAAGGGGCACTCAGAATCCTTTGTGCACATATTACTGCACTTGCACAGAAAGCCCCACTATACAGAAAGAGGATTTGTCTCCTTTAAAATAGCTTGTTATCTCCCTCCACATTTTGTGAAATAGTAAGGAAATAGTGATCCCAATAATGACACAAGCCTTGTGGGGTTATTCCCTCCTCTGGGCCAGCTGGGTAGATTGTGAATAGTTTGAGGCAGTTTATATTTTGTCCTGTATGGCAGAGAACAAATGAGAATAATAACCAAACCCTGGCCAGTTTCATCACATTGATTACATCGTTTTTATTCCTGTCGTATACAGCATGTTAGGAAAGAGGTGATAAATAAGCACTGTTCCTAACAGCTGGGCTTCTGGCAGCTGCAGGCAGCAGAGTTTTTGCTCAGCACCTCGGCAATTCCACCTGTTTGCTAAGGGTATGTTAATAGCATAAAGTAGCACGTAGAACACACAGCGATCAGGTTATTTGCGGAACTCCTTGCCTAAAGAACAGGTATGGCCAATGTACATCAGGTAAGAATCAACACGAGTGTGTTTGACTCCAAGAGTGTTTCTTTGTAGATGACTGAAATTCCAGGAGATGTGGCCGGTGAAAGTGCTTGTTTATTTGCCTGCACGTTGTCTCTGAGGAGCAGGGAAGGGCCCACGCTAGGGAGTCAGATCAACATTTCCCCAATTACAGATGAAAGAAAGGATGGCCCAGTGGTTAGGCACTAGCTGAGGGCTTTGGCTACATGACCAAGTCCCTGCTCTGCCACAGACTCACTGTGTGACTTTGGGTGAGTCTCTCTGTGCCTCAATCCCCCATTTGGAAAATGGTGTTGGGAGGATAGCTACGTTAATGACTGTCAGGTGCTCAGACAGCCTGGTGATGGGGGGCCCAGGCAGGTAGAATGTTTGGCTCTCAGGTTCCACCTCACGCCCATCTCTAGTAAGGAGATTGCTTGTATACCTCATGACGCTGAGGTCAAAAGTAAAATCTGAACATCTTTCCTGTGGTCTCACTGTAGAATTTCTAAAAGCCTAGGAAGAGCCTGACAGCTCAGCTGTACACACAGAACAGCCCTGGGAGCATACATGCTCCAGGGCCACGCAGAGCACTTCTGTTCCAGCCAGGGAGACAGCAACACTGAAAGCAGGCGAGGCAGGTGGAGACTGAGGGAATGAAGGAGAGGAAAGAAGAAAGCAAGGAGATAGATTAGGGTGGCGACTAAACACTAAAGTTCTCAGGGCAGCTGTTTTCACCTTTTTTCACACTGGGATCCTCTGCCCACCCTTCAGCCCTCTCCTCACTGGGGTCTCCCTCCCATTTAGCAGCACGGGAAGGGCACAGTGGTCATGACCCTCTGTTGGTTGCAGTGCCTAACTTGGGAACCCAGACCTAAGAGGAAAGCTGTCTGGTTGTTAAGGGATCTCAGGAAAGCTGCCAGAGCTGGAGGGAGGGAGAAAAGTCCAGTGCACACAACACATCCACCCCCGAGTTCAGGCTAGCTATGAAAGAATCACAATTACAAAAAGTGCCCAAAGCAACTCCAGTTTTAATTGATTCCTCTGCTCTTTCGGATTGCACCCACCCAGCCCCAGTTCCCCCACCACTGGCTGTTGCTCACTAAATCCCTAGCCTTGGACCTTTCCACATAGTGCAAACAGACAAAGAAAGGTCCTGGGAGTGCTGGCTTGCCTCCCTGCAATTCAGAGGGGCTGGGGCTGTGCCTGATGCTGACCCAGATATGGCCCACAGCAACTGTTGCTGTGCCTCCTTGTAGAGTTTCACGGCAGTGGTTTGGGGATCAGACAGGCATTAATAAATCTGTAGCACTGATATTGCTTTAGCAACCCTCTAATTGGTGCCATAAAGTTAAACCCAGCCATTTAGAGTTCTGCTGGGAACTGGGGCTTCCATTTACCAGTTCTCCCGCACGGCTAAAGGGCACTGCTTGCTAATAGGTGTTAAATTGGAGCATCAAATTTTAATAAGTCTCTTAATGGAATTGTGTGGATCCTGGGTAGCTTTTGGAGGCTTCCATTATGGCACTGGTGTGCCCAAGCAAGCCCAGTGTACCCAGGGAGCAGCAGTGGTAGTAAAGGGAATTGGGAGCTAAGTGGTGGCTGAGAAAAGATAGGGCTACAGAGATGAGAAGCTGCCTTGCCCTTATAGCATGCAGAAGAGACTGGCTGGATTGCTTTCTCTCTATCTATATACCACAGTAGCATTTAACCTCCAAAATGGGAACTACACATCAATGAGGAGGCTAGTTAAATAGATATTAAAATGAACAGTCATCAGAGTGAAATGTCTGCAAGCTGCATGGAAACTTTTGAAAAACATCATAAGAGAGGCTCAAACTGTATGCCTATCCCAAACAAACAAACAAACAAACAAACAAACAAAACAGTAAAAGGACCGAAAAAATGCCACCATGGCTAAACAGCAGAGAAAAAGAGGCGGTTAGCATCAAATCCTATTTAGGAAACTAGAAAGGACCTTAAACTCTAGCAAGTCAAGTGTAAAAGTAGAATTAGGCAGACCAAAAAAGAATGTGAAGAGCAACTAGCAAAAGACATAAAAACTAACAGCAATTTTTTTAAGTACATGAGCAGCAGGGAGCCTGCCAAACAATTAGTGGGGCCACTGGACCATTGAGATGCTAAAGGAGCACTCAAGGAAGACAAGGCAATTGTGGAGAAGCTAAATGATATATTTGCATCAGTCTTCACTGCAGAGGATGTGAGGGAGGTTTCCACACGTAAGTCATTCTTTTTAGGTGACAGAACTGAGGAACTGTCCCATATTGGGGTGTCAGTAGAGGAGGTTTTGGAATAAACTGGTAAATTAAACAATAATAAGTTATTAGGACCAGATCACCCAAGACTTCTGAAGAAACTCAAATATGAAATTGCAGAATTACTAACTGTGGTATGCAATCTATTGCTTAAATCAGCCTCTTTATCAGATGACGGGCAAATAGCTAATGTGACACCAATTTTTAAAAAAAGGCTCCAGAGGTGATCTTGGCAATTATAGGACGGGAAGCCTAACTTCAGTACCAGGCAAACTGGTGAAACTATAGTAAAGTACAGAATTATTAGAAGGTAGATGAACGCACTATGTTGGGGAAGAATCAACACCGCTTTTGTAAAGGGAAATCATGCCTCACCAATCTATTAGAATTCTTTGAGGAGGGGGTCAACAAATATGTAGACAAGGTTGATCCAGTGGATATAGTGTGCTTGGACTTTCAGAAAGCCTCTGACAAGGTCCCTCATCAAAGGCTCTTAAGCAAAGTAGGCAATCATGGGATAAGACGGAAGGTCCTCTCATGGATCAGTAACTAGTTAAAAGATAGGAAACAAAGAATAGGAACAAATGGGTCAATTTTCACAGTGGAGAGAGGTAATTAGCGGAATCCTCCAAGGATCTGTACCTGGACCAGTGCTGTTCAACATGTTCATAAATGATCTGGAAAAAGGGGTAAAGGGTGAGGTGGCAAAGTTTGTAGATGATACATAATTACTCAAGATAGTTAAGTCCAAAGCTGTGAAGAGTTATAAAGGTATCTCATAAACCTGGGTTACTGGGAAAGAAAATGGCAGATGAAATCCAATGTGGATAAATTCAAAGTAATGCACATTGGAAACATAATCCCACCTATGCATAGAAAACGATGGGGTCTAAATTAGCTATTTATCATTCAAGAAAGAGACCTTGGTGTCATCGTGGATAGCTCAATGTGCAGCGGCAGTCAAAAAAGCAAACAGAATGTTAGGAACCATTAGGAAAGTGATAGATAATAAGAGAGAAAATATCCTAATACCACAATATAACTCCATGGTACACCCACACCTTGAATACTGGGTGAAATTCTGGTCATCCCAACTCAAAAAGATATATTAGAATTGGAAAAAGTATAGAGAAGGGCAACAAAAATGATGAGAGGTATGGAACAGCTTCCGTGTGAGGAGAGATTAAAAAGACTGAGACTGTTCATCTTACAAAAGAGATGCCTAAAGTGGGATCTGATAGAGGTCTATAAAATCATGAGTGGGGTGGAGAAAGTGACTAGGGAGTGTTATTTACCCCTTCACCTAACACAAGAACCGGGGTCACCCAATGAAATTAGTAGGCAGCAGCTTTAAAACAAACAAAAGGAAGTCCTTGTTCACACAATGCACAGACAACCTGTGGAACTCGTTGCTAGGGGATGTTGTGAAGGCCAAAAGTATAACTGGGTTCAAAAAATAATTAGATAAGTTCATGGAGAATAAGTCCATCAATAGCTATTATTAGCCAAGATGGTCAGGGATGTAACCTCATGATCTAGTTGTTCTTAAACCTCTGATTTCCAGAAGCTGGGACTGGACAACAGGGGATAGATCACTTGCCAACTGCCCTATTCTGTTCATTCCCTCTGAAGCCTCTGGCATTGGCCACTGTCAGAAGACAGGATACTGGGCTAGATGGACCATTGGTCTGACCCAGTCTGGCCATTATCTATCTATCTATCTATCTATCTATCTATCTATCTATCTATCTACCTATCTAGGGGCTGCAATAATGAAATGCTTTCCCTTTCAGCAGCATCTCTTTCCACTACTCTCGAGTGGAACCCCCATCATTTTTGCCACTCCCATCAACAGAGATGGAGCTTGCCCAAGACTGATTGTCCTGGGCATAGGCTGGGACCACGCCTAGACTTTCTTCGGCAATTCGCATGATCTCAGTGTTCTGGGCTGCTGAGCCATCTTGCTGCTCCCTGGATGGCTTCTTAGGCCATCGAATTCAACCAGTTGGGAGCAGGGCCAGACATAGCGAGTCCCCTCCTACAGAGTCAGCCCGTTCACATGAGTCACAGAAGCGCTGATGGCAATCGGGGCATCACCTGTGACTGCCACCTGCCGTGGCTGGCTGGTAAAAGAAAGAACACCTGGGAGCCCAACTAACAGCCAGTTGGCCCCCCTTAAACAAAGGGGAATCTATTACCCACCTGAGGCATTCAATAGTCAGGGCAGTACTAGAGAAACCACTGCCCCGTGCTAGAGCCCTCGCAAGCCACTGCCCAGCGTCTGACCTGCCTCTTCCAAGCAAAGCTAATCCACACATGGCAATAAACGGGCTCCAGTGACACCTGCTGGCTACCAGTATCCTGGATCCCTCCCAGGCCAGCGTCAGGCCAGGACACGGCACCATGACAGTACTTGTTGCTTAGGTGGATGACCGGCTCCTGACTTGTGACAGGGGAAAATCATCCAAACCCCTCCCACTGGGCCTCTCCGTGGCACCTGTGACCAGTGATCACCACATGCCCTGCCTCCAGGAAACTGCCGGGGTGAATGGAAACTCCCTGAAATGGTTCAGGGCCTCCTTCTCAGACCAAACCCAGAAGGCCCTTATGAGAAATTGTTCCTCCATCTCCAAACCCCTCCCAATGGGACTCCACAAGACTCAGTTCTCCAACATCTTAGTATTCAATATATATAGGAAGCCATTAGTAGAGATGGAGAGATTGCAGGGGCTGATGTGTCAGAAATACACAGATGACACTGGGCTGTACACTGCCTTTCTATTAAATATAAACCCCACCAAGGCCCATCTAGCTCAATGCCCAGACAAAATCAGCAGCTGGAGGAAGAGCTGCTGACTAATGCTGAACCCAAGCAAGACTGAGATGATGCTGGCTGCAAGAGAGACGTGCTCTGAAAGACTTGCCCCTTCCACAGCGTCCCCCTCTAGCAAGGGTATATGCCTGCCAATTATTAGACCAGGCAGAGCCCGTCAGTTCCCCTTGAATTCTGCAGTGCAACTAGAGTCCCAAATAGCCACAGCACCCAAATCCTGATCCGCGAGGGGGCCTTGAGGCACTAGTGCGATGCAAACAATAAATAATAATGATAAATGCAAAGCTCATTGCTTCGACTTAACTCTTCCTTAATGATTTCTTCACATAAACACAACACAAACAAAATCCTATAAACTAATCAATCTATGTCTCCTGAAGGCTGGGAAGAAAGAGAGACACATTGTTATTAGTATTTCTACTTCTAAGCACTCAGCTAGGACCATAGAAATATTTAATCTAATCTATCTATCTATCTATCATATTTATCGAGCACCTATTAGTGTAGTATCTAGTCATTGGATCAGCAATTGATGAATGCCAGGAGAGCCCTAATGAGGTCCAAAAGAATCAGGGTCACTACACACAACACAATCCTGATAATGATCATGGAGGGTCCATGGCTGTAGTGTCAAATGGCTGCAAAAAGATCCCATGCAGAACCATCTCTGCAGCCAGAGGGAATAAGTGATCAATCTAAGCACAAGGTTTGGAATATCTCAGCTCTCTGGAAGCCCTGAGCCGGGCTTTTCTCTTCACCCACTGAAGTAGATAAATTGTGTTCCAAGCAACTTGCTGTGTGGGGATCTTTATTAGTTTTATGATGTGTTATTTGTTGAGCAGGATCAATGTACTGGCACATTAGAGTAGAGTATGTTGAAGAATGCATGGTCCCAGCCCTAAAGGGACTGAAATCTGCATTAAGGACACCATGTAGATCACACACACACAATGCACCGAGGCTCTGATAAGATTCAAATCTCAGAAGATTGCTTCATTTTTGGGGGTTTTAAATATAATTTCCTTCTGTGGTGAGCCACTGCTGGAAGGTCTTTCAAATGCAGCTTTAACATGTAAGCTCCTGGCTTATGGTTCTTATGGATATTAAAAATCCCATGGGGAACCTTCTATAAGAGCTGGGGTTGCTCTGGTGTCCTTAAACAAAACCCTCACTCTTTAGGGTCTGCTAATTGGTTGTCTGGCTATGGCCCCCGCCCCCGGGAAGGGCTACATTTCATTGGTGAAGAGAATCCTGAGTGTAGATAGTTTGTAAAATGCTTTGGTATCCTTCGGGACTGAAGCTGTGCTGTGAATAGGGGACGTGCAAGCTCGCTAGGCAAAGGACATTATGACGTGCCCTCCAACTTCCACCATGTTATAGAAAATCAAAAGGATTGCAGCCTCTGTAAGCCATCACACACACCCAAGGGCCCAGCAGAGGGATCACTGTGTCCACCAACATAACATGTTGTGGCATGTTCCATGACATGCCTGCTTCTGTATTGGAGAGGATTTGCATGTGATTGGAGTGATGGCTTGGTGGCCCAGTTCAGAGAAAGAGGATTCGCCAGGCTTAACAAAGACTTGCAAATTTTACTTGCCTGCTCACCCCAGCTGAGCTATCTCTTTGGTCTCCAAGTAAAACATTGTTAGTGTTTTTATCATTACCATCCTCCTCCTCCTGCTGTGGGCGTTGTTGGACCTTGGTTGGTCTATTTTCATGACAGTATTTCAAGGCCTGCCTAGCAGTATGTGGCACATGATGACCCAGGCTGCTGCTATCACTACACAGCTATTAGGAGTTCCTCCTTTTCCTTAATGTGAGTTAACCCCATTTGAAATCCACAGCAGTTCTGAGGTGTGTCTGGCTAAGTTAGAATGTAGCCATGAGCGAGCCTCAGAGATGCGTCACCATCAGGTCAGCTTCATGGGACTATTCTGGTGAACCAGCCCCAAGGCAGAGTCTTTCTTGCCTTTTTGTGTAAGACTCTCACACATGTATAAAGGATGGCTCTGGTGAGATCCAGAGGGTGAGGAGCTTTATAAAGTACAGTTAATAGGACAATTCCCTAGTGACTACACATATACTGGATGCAAAAGAGTGCAAGCCTCCATAACAGAAGTCTGCATTAAATGGCACTCCCAAAATTTGCTGGAAGACAGTGCAGTGTAGAGTGGGGCTTTCCAAAACCTCATATGCATAGCATTGTTTGCAGCTTTCTGTTTCCGCCCCAGTGATTAGAAACAGTGAAACTGTCCAGCCTAGTTTCACTGAGGATGAAATGCAGACAGTAAATATAATGCACAAAATGATGAAAAAGAAATGGTATTTTATTTAATCTTTTAGCTTTAATAATTGGGAGGCATTATGGTAGTAACTCAGGTGGGGGAGTTTTTAAAGGTATATGAGGATTTTTATCATAATGATAAAAGAAAAGGAGTACTTGTGGCACCTTAGAGACTAACAAATTTATTTGAGCATAAGCTTTCGTGTAGCTCACGAAAGCTTATGCTCAAATAAATTTGTTAGTCTCTAAGGTGCCACAAGTACTCCTTTTCTTTTTTCTATCATAATGATGTGTCACTCATCTCTTTTCTTCCCTTGTTTATTTCACTCCTCTCTCTCTCTGCCTCCTCCCTGATAAGAGCTACACAAAGAGAGTACAACAACAACATGTTTTATTGGTCCTATGACCCCATGAACTAGGCTACATATTCTTGAGTGCCATATGCTGGCACTTTATTAACTATTTACAGATACACTGATACAAAACTCTCTTGTAACACTTCCCAACTCATCTATTCCTCCCTTTGCAACTATCATTTGTGCTCTGAGAAGGAGACTTTTTTGGGGGAAGGGATGGGCTGGGGGGGAACAATACCACTTCAGTTTGGGGAAGGGTGAAGTGCGGGATTTGTCACCCCCAAACCAAGTGGATTTGATGCCAAGCCAATAGAAGGGGATGAATGCAATTTTTGTCAGTTCCATGCGCGCCTGTGAATGCAGATCATGAATTACACACCAGCCAGATGACAGGCTGACATTTTAGGTCCAAACATTCTCCTATAATTAGTAGAATCTAATGCAATACAGGGAATGGCTCCATTTTACACACACATTAGCGTAATGCCTTTAAATAAGATAATTGATTATGCCTCTGCATAAGAAAATAAAATATTCGGTGTAATTAAAACCGGCATTCGAATTCTGGCATGCTGACAGGTGAGACCATGTGTCATTTTATAAATCCTTAAAGTGATATTCACACCCACATTTGAGTTCCCACAGTTTTGAAAATGATTCCTTGCTGCTGAGTTGCTTTTTATCATTAGTTCAGAAGGGTTTTGATGAGGGTTTTTTTCTCTCATTTATCTTCATTCTGGCCTCATATCAGCAGCTGACAAAAAGCTGCAGTCATACCATCCTGGGAAGGGAAATTGGTAGCTCTCATAAGCTAAGCAGCATTGGTCTTGCTTTGGATTTGCAACCGAGCCCTCCAAGGAGTTCTCCTACAGTGCGGGAGCTTCAGCAGGGGGCGCTCTCCACTCTGAGTCAGCACCGAAATGTGAATGGGATACAGCATTGATCTTCACTTCCTGTTCGAAACAGTGGCATAGTGTTTCTGGGGCGTTAAATAGCTGCCACATCCCATCCCATCCCAGAAGTGGCTACCTTTCAGTAGCAGGGGAAATGATTCCTGTGCATTGTGTCTGTAAAGTGCTTTGGGATCCTTTTGGAGGAAAGCTGCAGCAGGACTGTAAGTCATTGTCACTCGTACAGCAAGTGAATGAGGGAGCCACAGTTCACAAGGTGCCAGTGTATAGCCCTTTGGGAGAAACTCTGCTGCATGCGCGTGCAGCATGGACCACATGGTGACTTTGCCAGTCTGGGGAGCTACGCTTTTATCCTTTTCAAGTTGCTTTATGCCATTGCTGATTGATGAGTTTCCTCCTGCTGTCAGCCCTTTTCATCCCATGTGCCTAGCACTGGGGCACAGTTCAAGATGCCCAAGGAGACTGAGCTTCTGGGTGCCAGTCCTGAATAATTTATAATTAAAGATGCATTTCTGTAAGGGACTAGCTGGCTCAGGGGATCAGGAAAGGGACTTAGAGCATTTCCCTTCTCACACCACCATGTGGCATCTGGCCAAGCCTGGTAGTGACCAAAAGTTGTTATCCAGCTGATTGCTGCTCAATAGCCTGTGTGAAATGAGTTGGTGCATCTCAGTCTGGTTCATAGTGGACAAGGGGCCATATGACAAACCACCCCCACGAATATTCTTTGGTGCTAACTCACATTCGTGTTGATAGTATCAATGTGGAGACCAAGGTCTGCCTAGGCTGTGGAGTCTGAGGTCCCCCTCTCACCTGAAGAGATGGTTCCTCAAGTCGATATTGAGGCAGATCATCGGCGGCGGGTAAGGAGGACTTGGAAATCTTGTCCCTCTGCTGCCCGTGGCATTCTTGTTGTGTAGTCAGATACAGCAGGGGTTTGGCCTCTAGGGCATTAATCTGGCACCTTTCACCAGCACTACAACTCTTTAAAAAGAGGAGCAGAATTTGGCTGTCTCTTGCAGTTGTATTTGTCACCGCGTAGCAAGTTCTTTTTGGGCTTCTGAAGGATGACGGATAAAGGAATTTCCTACAGGTGCAATAAATGCATCTTTCCTATGCTATTGCTAAAGGATTGTAAGGGTCTGTGTCTGTTTGTTTGGGTGTGCAATGGATTCTCTTCTCCTGTTGGTTGATGGCTCTTTAAACAGAGGAGAGCTGGTTCAACATCACTAAGAAAAAAACAGGATGGTAAAATACCCCCAGCAGTTTGTTACAGGTGTGGAGGTGGCACACAGCTGTAGTAGCCTTTACAAAGTAGCCAAAGGCAAGAAAGAGCTGTAATAGAACAAACCAGATCTGACTGCAGCCATTCTTCATTGTCCCCAGATGCATCCTCATCAAAGATTGCAGTGACGTAACCATGTGGAGCAGAGGGAATCATGGCAGTATATGGCCTTTCTCCTCAACCTTATCTGGCATGAAACATTTATCACCTGAATTGATCAGACCTCACCTTGTTTGACCTGGCGTGACCTCGTAGTCCACTAACCCCGCCTCTGTTCTCACTCGTGGGCTTTGTCCACATCAAAGAGACACAAGATATACACACACCACAGGTGTGGTATGGGATTATGATAGGGAAAGTAGAGAATGCATACACCTAGGCCCATCAGCAAGACCGCAAATACATGATCTATAAAGACCCACTCCTAGCTGAAGAGGTCAACAGAGCACATACTGTCCCAGCCACCTGGCCAAGCTGCTTCCTGCAGACCTCAAGGGCTTGGCTTGTGCTGATGACCAAGGCAGCAACTCCAGCCACGAGGTGGACAACTCCATTGACCTCTAATTACTATTTGACCTCGTTCCAGGTTTCCTGCTGAAAGGGTGGTTAGGAGACGGTACTGTATCTACATCTGTATCCTCTCTGCCTCCAGCTGTACCTACCTGCCTCAGACATGAATGCACCCTTCAGCTCTGACCACCTCTTCTGTGCTCTGCCCACTAATCCATCTCCCCCGGACTTAGTCTTGCCCCTTAAGCAGCCTCAAACAGCCATGCAGGAGAGAAATAGTTCCTCCTCTACAAATAGAGAGTTCCCACTTCCCCAATCACCCTGGCCCAAGGCAGTGCAGTGACAAAGTTCTTGTCCTGTACCAGCGACAGCATTAGTTAAATGTCATGCTTTTAAACCTTCCCTTCCCAGCACTCCCAGTTAGCCCTGTAAGGACCCAGGATACTTGCCGTTAAAGGCATGACACTTTTAGTTATAAAAAAGCTATTTTCAGTCAATTTAAGAGGTTTTCATGGCTCCCCCCGAGGCCTGTCCCATGATAGTTCAGGCGGATAGCTTTACACAAGGATGGAGGGACCAAGAAACAGTCCCATTCATTTGCTTGTAACATACACCGTATATACAGAATATAGAACGGTGCAGTCTGAAGAATTTAATAGTGCTTGTTTGGGATGAATTACATAATGGACTATCCCAAACTCATAGCCATAACTTTCTACCACACATCTATCTATCTATCTATTGAGTTTTCTCAAGCATCTGTCCCCATCACTTCTAAACATTGCACAGGTAATTAAGATCCATAGGAAATGGCTGATCAGTATGGAACTAATGGGTGCCTGGAATGAGAGTCTGGCTGAAAATGTGTCCTCTTTCTGTGGGGTCCTTTTTCCATGAAGTGGCTCTTTGACAGTCAGATTCCTGCCTCTGAGGCACTAGACAGGGACAGGCAGATGGGGACAAGGGAAACCAAGTTAGGGAAAGCAGAGGTCATTCCGGGAGGGTGTTAGAAATGGGAGCAAATGCCCATGGGAGGGGGCCTGGGAATCTCACCCTATTTCATAGCAGGCTCCCCGTTTCCTCTTCCACCTCTCCCTGAGATTTTATGAGGTGATGTCACCTTGAGGCAGAACTGTGGAAAGAAAAGAAAACTTCCTCTGTTTGCTAGTCTAGGAAGAATGGCAAAGGCAGTCTTGGCACGGAGGGCGGGGGTGCGAAGAGACCGCTGAGAGCTCTGTGTCTGCTGCTGCTCGCATTAGCAGGCTGCCGCTGCTGTTATTGGTTGCTCTTTAGGCCATTACACGTCGCTCTCGGGGCAGTGTGGTGCGCCTAAGTCCACCGGGACCAAGACACGTCAGCCAGCAGGTTCTGTGTTACTCAGCTCTTAGGGAGGGCTTGTAAAAAAAAAACACACACACAAAACAAGGCACAAGGGAAACAAAGCGATGTGTAAGTGGATGTCTGAAGCCATCTCCTCTATCCATTCACTCGCCGGCCTCCATCTCCTCAGGGCTGCTTCTCTCCTGTGGCCTGTGTGCCACACACTCTCCCTGGCCCCAGGCCTCCTGGTGGCTCTTTGTCATCTAGGGCCGAATAGTCAGAGCCTCTAAAAATACCCACGCTCCATGTGTGGGATCCCCTCTGTGCACCCACTAACCTGCGTATGCACGTGTAAAGCAGATCACTGCACATGAAGGTGTACGTTTGTATGAACAAAGGCAGATTGTGGCCCATGCTAAGGGGATGTACATACTTTTGCTGGTGCTTTTTTGGGAGCTCCATAGGAACTTTGTCCTCAGCAAACCCTTGGAGTCCCTACTGGACATGTAGGGCTGCATCAACACAAATCACTTTTCATGAGTGGCAGGGTTGGGCCTCATTCAGGCACCTCATCCTCCCAGTTTCCTGCATTGCCAATGTGATTGGCAGCCCGAGTACAGGAAATAGCGGTGGAGGAAGGCTGGCTCCCATTCTCGGGCAGGGAGTCTATTTCAGAGCAGCACAAACATTCCTCTCTAATGCTCGGTTCGCTTGGTGTGTATTGGTCACTCCAGGGAGTTAGGAGGTGTAATCTGAACACTGCTAATCACTTCAATGAGGTGGGGTAAGTGCATAGGCTTGATACAGACTCATTACTCGTCACTAGGGGACCTAATGTGTGTCTCCTGATGCTCAGTCCCGACCTGGGCGATAGCTTATCCTGCAAAGGAGACACCAGGCTGGGTTAGGTGATGCAGCCACTACTCCTTGCTGGTAGTCACATGGCTGCCTCTTTGTTCTCACACCCACCCAGCCTACTACCCACGAATGATTCACTGCACTATGCTCCTGCATTTATAGAGACATCTTCCAGAGGCCCTCAAAATGCTTTACAACATGAGTTAATGAAGCTGCACAACACCCCTGTGAGGCCAGTCAGTATTATTATGACCATTATTGTTTACTAAGTGTGGGCAATACGCACTGATATCCATTTTACAAATGGGGAAACTGAGGCACAGAGCAAGGCAGTGACTTGCCCAGGGTCTCAAGCAATTCTGTGGCAGAGCTGGGAATAGGCCCCGGGTGTCCTGGCTCCCAGTCCCCTCCAGACCCTACTATCACATAATGCCAATGAAAGCACCCATGAGTCCTGAATCCCACTCTCACACTCTGACCAACAGGAAACGCTGCTGTTGCTTCCAGTAATGACACCACACCACCCGCTCGTTCATGTTTCCAACACAGCTCCATTTCTGGGAGAGCAGGCCACACTGAGCAGAAGGGAGAGATGCAGGTTGCAGCTGCCAGCTTCTTTAAGCCCCATTGTCAGAGGTTTCTTCCCTCCACTTGAGACCTGCCTAACCGAGTACAGGCTCCGTCTGTTCTCAAGGAGAGCAGTGAAGCAGCTGGAGAGAGGCAGGGAGGGGTAGAATCAGTCTGAGCATCTCCTGGTAGGGGTGAAAACAACAGTCCCGAGTAGCCCGGAATAACAACAGACCATGTCCAACAACCTCACACAATCACTCAGATGCACACTGTGTCCCATACGCACTCCCCTACCTGCAGATCCACGTGCACTCTCGCTTACACACCCATTTGCATGCTCCCACACACAAGCTCTGACAGACAGTCTCACACTCCCAAACTCTCTCTCTCTCACACACACACCCGCTGCTTGCTCTCCCTCCCATACTCGCACATCCACGCACACACACTCAGAAATGAGGCAAGCACCACAGAAGTGCAATGAAATTAGTCACTAGGTCTGAGTAGGAGGAAGGTTGTGAGTGGTGGAGGCAGAACAGGTGGCGGTGGTTGGTGTGGTCACCAGCTCGTCGGCTGTGTCACCAGCTTATCCTCTATTTATTATAGCGAAGCATTTGGCTTGGTGTTTCATGCAAAGTTCTTAGGAAAACAAATTCAAATTGGTTTGGCTCAGAGCCTGTCACGTGGATTGGGAGCTGTCTGTGGGACACTAAACCAAAGGCAATGGTGATCAGCTGTAGCCTGAGCTGGGGGAGGGGGTCTAGTAGTGGGATGGCAGAGGGAGCAGTGTTAGGACCTGCTGGACATCTTCATTAATGACCTGGAAGAGGGGGGTCAGCACCGTGCCAATAAAAGGTCACAGTAGGCACTAAATGAGAAGGAGTTTGCACACAGCAGTGAGGACAGGAAACTGCTCGAAGGGGCTCAAGGGTTAGAAATCTGGGCAGGAAATGACAAAATGAGATTCAGTTCGGAGACGTGCAGCTAATCGGTGTGGGGAGGAAAGAGTCTGAAGCCCAGGAAGTGGCAATGGCTATGGGAGACCTGGGGCGACAAGGGACAGCCGTTCAGAGTGGAGTGTGCAATGTGATCTGGCAGCTAGAAAGGTCACTGTGATTGCAATGCACATACTGTGACTTCGCATCACAGAGCAGCTTGGCGGAAGCCCCTCTCTATGCAGTGCTGGTGAGATGCACCCCCCAGCTCTCTGAATTGCTGCATTCATTGCTGAGCTGATCACCCCATTTCTAGCAAGAAGGGGAGTCCATAGGAAGGTCACTAAGGTGTAAGGGTCTGGAAGAGATGACTCATGGGGAAAGATTAAAAGAGCTAAATATGAAGAACAGAATTTGGCTAAATGATGGCCACATGGTGGACATGATAATTGGCTAGCGGCATGTGAAGTGTGAGCATCAGGGAGGAGCAGGAATTGTTTTGGGTGATCCAAGGGGCTGGACTGGTGGCAATGGGACAGAGCTGAGCAAAGGGACATGTGGAGAGGCTTATCTGGAGAGGCTTCCTAGCTGTGAGATGTGGTAGCCTGTGGCCTGCCTCCAAGGGAAGGGGTGGGAAACTAGAAAATGTCCCATAGGGAGCAGTCCTGCACTGGCCAATGGGGATGGACAAGTTGGCCCAAGAGAGCGTTTCCAGCTCTAATATCCAGGTCCCTTTGATATTTGGGGGTTTATTTCTCTTCCTGGTTCTCCTTTCCCTTGCTTCATCTGAGCTTTTCCAAGGGATCTCCAGGGGAGGTCATCCCTCTCCAAACACCCACCACCCCCACGCCTTCTGGAGTTCTTTATAGGATCCCCAGCAAAGGATCCCCCCTGCCCGCCCGCCCCCCCGCCCGCCCCCAGACCGGGACCTGTTGCAGGTTTTGTAGACAACAAACTTAGCTTACATGTTCTGATCTAAAAATGCTCTGGTTGCCAGAGACCTTCCTATTTGCCGCTTCCAAGTCCCACAGTGCGTGTGGGCGGCAGATTGGAGGAGAGAATAGCCCACAAATGTTCAGTTTCACTATCTCCTTCCTTCCCAACAGGGTTCGGCCCAGCAACAAAATGAAACACACACTCACGCCCCCACCCTCCAGCACACTGTAAGAGAGAGATCAACTCAGCATGCTGCCCTCCGACCAGGTTCTCCTAAGTCGAGTGAAAATTATTCCTGACAGGTGTAAAGGTCTGGCCACTGCTGGTGGTAACTAATGGCTACAAAGCTGGCTGTGACTAAGGAGTAAGGGCAGGGGTGACACGGCTCTGAGCCTTTGTGAAAAGGAAGGGGAGGGAGAGAGCAAAGCTGAGGGATGGCAGTGCAGCCTTTCCTAGGTTGCAGAGACGGTGAGCTCCCTGCCAAGCATGGGCATCGGCACTCGGGCCCTATGCCTGTCTTTGGTTTGGGGATCTGGTGCGGTGACTAGCCCGCCACAGAGGTGGGATATGCAGGGGCCTGGCTTTAACACTGTCACTACCATTGCTTCCTGCTCCCACCCACTGTACCACAACTGCCTCCCTTCTCCTATACCGTCCACTTCCTGCCGCAGCCCCTACCATCTTCTCTCTGCCCGCTGCCAGTGCTGCCCCACCACCAGGCCTCCTCCAGCCTGTGCACATGGCAATGGAGAAGAAAGGTCCCTGCAGACCTGTAGTGGAAAATGACCTATGCCCATACGTATGTGTTCCTCATAATGTGTGCGTATCCCTTCTATCCATTTCTAGCTCTGTCTGTCCATTCCTAGTATTGTGGGTGTCCACTGCCTGAATTACTATGTGTATAATGCTTGTATTCATCCTGGGTACTGTGCGCATCCAGCTGACATAATGTATGTATGCGTGTGTCCATGTCCATTCCTGGGACTGCATCTATGGTTTGTACGGTACCCATTGGCAGCATTTGGTGTACCCGCTCCATGTATTGTACATACGCTTTGTATATCCATTCTGTGCATTGTGTTTCTCTTCCATCCACTGCATCATCAGACTGTTGTGACAGGTGTTCATGCTCTGGACTGAGCTATGAATGAGATAAGAAGAGCTTGGGGAGGGTGCTGGCCTTTGCATCAAGCTCTAGTGACCATCCTGAATCTTTCCTCGTCTCGGACACTGTCCAGGTGCAGGATAGCGCAAGCCGATAATTACAATGTGCCCACATTCAAGAGATGTTGCAAACAAAGCCATGCTCCCTAGAATGCCGTTGCAATCAGAGTGCAGACAAGTAACGGATCGGAACAGCATTTATTCATTAAAATTCTTCAAGTGAAAAACATCCCCTTGATATTCCGGCATTTTGCATCTAGTCCAAAGCAAAACCCAATGTGCACAGCAGAGAGAGGGGGAAAGCCAAACAAGGGAACATTTCTACCTTGCATCTGTTACAGTGATTGCATCAGCCTTAATTACAATAGAACTTTCCACCCTTTAAAGCGTTTAGGCACATGCAGTATTCTCAGGCTCCCTATCTTCGTCTGGCTTCATCTTTGAAATGGTTTTTCCATGCATTCAAAACAGTTTGTAATTAACAGTCACATTGTTTTCCTTTGAATGTTCCCTGAGATGCAGAACGCAGAGAGTGAGAGATTGGGAGCTAAGTGACTCGTTGATATGACTGGGGATTAGTTTGCTTTCAAGAAATCACTTTTTCCATTTTACAGAGAATTTTGTGCTGGTGAAAGGTTAAGGGTGCCAGATTGACAGCCCTGGAGACTCAGCTGATCTGTTTATCACAGAGTAGGTACAGCCTGGCAGCACAAGCAGCTCCCCATCACTACAACAATGTGCCTTGCCTCTGGGGCCAAGAGGGGAATTTGGTCTCCGTGGCCCAGTCAATCTTTGGTCTCTCTTCTCAGGCCTCCAACAAGGGGGACAATTCGTGCCCATGGAGATAGTGACCCCTCTGTTGTGGACCTGGCCACTAGGAACCAGATTGCAGCCATCAGTTCATTTCACACATGGACCACTGAACAGCTCCAAGGGAATGACTTTTGTCCACAGTCTGGAACAGCGCCAGGGACATTGGCGTGAAATACACCCACCACCTGAGCCAGCCAGTGGCCCAGCCCTTCCCCCGCAGAGCGTAGCACAGATTTGCTCTTATAAATCCCAAAGTCAGATAACAAGCTCCCTGTCTGTAGTTCTGGTGCAAACCCTGGGCAGGAGGGCTGTTCCCTCCATCTGTTCTTCTCTAGACAATCTGCCTTTGAAAGTCTTTGTGGCATAAATCTTGGAGTATGAGTAACTGAGGCAGCACCTGGATATTGTTTAACAGATGAGAACACACATTTTTCAGGCAAAGAGCTTTTCCTTCCCTTTCCTGCATGTATATTTTTAATCTAGAATTTATATTTTCAGGAGGGCCTTACCAACTCTTCAGATTTGAATGGTTAATGGGAAGCAGGAGGATGTTCTAGTCTGTGTGTTGCTTCCAGGAGATACCCTAAACTCCATTCCTATTTAAGAGTGGGCACCCATTTTTGTTTCCAAGCAACGGTGCCAAGACGTCAGTTCACTAAGTTACCTCTGTTGTGTCATATTGCTTGATAGCATGTCAGGTTGTCCCGTAACTGCAGAGATACAACCTGTCATGCTCTACCCTATTCCCACGCTAATGCCATTTGACATGTTGCAGTTATTTGCTGACAGCCATAAGAACTTGCGAAGTGGCCTTGCCTAGTGACAGAGAAGGGGAATGGGAGTCAGGACTCTAGTCAGCTCCCATCTCTGTTCACTGGATGATGTTGGGCAAATCACAGCCTCTCTCTGTTTGTCTCTGTTCCCCTGTCTGTAAATAGGTGTAACAATATGTACAACACCTACCTCACCAGGGGCCTGCTGGGAGGCAGATACCATAATGGTGTTGGAAGGAAGTAGAGATGATGGCATTCCCATCCTCCTGCCAAAGAGGGGAGCCAAGCATGATGGTCATCCCTGGAGGCATCTGCATGCAATAAGCTCCCAGAATGCTCTTTTCTGCTGCAGGGTCACAGCACCAATAGTTTGGTGGAGCATTCTTGGCATCTTCTGTCCTCAGCCATTAAACATCTGCCTCCCCCCCCAAAGTTCCCACCCCCTGCAACATCCTGGCAGGATCACCCTGCTACCCTCACAAGCCCTGGCAGATGAAACGTGAAGGCAGAATGCTCGAATGCTGGCAGCACAAATCCTGCTCTGTATTTAATCAACAACTGTGCAGGATTCTTGGCAACCGTGTGCCCCGCCAGTGAAGGAGGCCAGAAGAACCCTCCTCTTCCCCATCTCCATATCTGCATGTCTGGTTGAACTGTTCTGAATAAAGGAGCCAATCAATCTGAAGGACCTTTGCCCAGCCTCGGCCCCAAGTGCCTGTCTGGGAGGAGCCCTCGTCCTACTTGGCTGAAAAGATCAAACACATCTGAGATGGTCTCCCTGGACCCAAGGATCCCTGTAAAAGCAGTGACCATTCCAGCTTTCTACCTGGAGTTTGGTGCAGTCACTCAGAGTCCCTGGAAGGCATGACGGTCACTACAAGGGAAATAAATCCCCGCTCCCCATGGCTGATGGTAGCCAGAGAAGATCCTCTGCATCCATTCCTAACCAAGCTCAATGTCTCATCTAGCCACACCACAGGCAGTGCCGTATTCTGTTTGGCTTTTGGGAAACATCACTTGACCTTAATGCTCTCTCCAGTTACCTCCCTACAGCTGGTTTCCCTTTCCTGGGCAAAGTTACCGACAAGTGGTGGCAAGCAAACGCCAGCAATGCTTGACCTCTGCCAATATCCTACACCCTTCACATTGAGGGTCAGACTGGGAAGTGGCAGGGATGGTTCTGGCTGACTAAACACTGGGATTCCATCATGGTGTCTATTGGCAATCACGGACCCCTGTCTCACAAGGTGCCACCGACTTGAATACAAGACTTAGCAGGAGTGAATGTGCAGCAGCACTGAACTGGCTTTTGTGATTTGTCTCCATCAGATCTGGGACAGTCATTTGTCTCCCAAAAGAGCTGCCACATGGGGAGTCACTTCCTGTCCCTTGTAGACCATTCCCCTGATACATGAGACTGGATCACCCCTATCTCAGCCACAACACTGCAAAAGTTGTTATTGATCATAATATTTTCCAGCATCCAGCTGTAGTGTAATAGGGATTCTTTACATTTGCATTTGCAAAACACTGGGAAGCATCTGACTCCCTGACTTCCTGCAGGAGGCCACAGTTGCTGCAGGCAGATTCACCCCCACCCCCACTCCCTGTTAGTGGGGTTCAATTTACAGGCCATTAACTTTGTGGTGTGACCCCATCTTCTCTCATGTGATGGGACTGAGTAAGTAGGAGGGCACTGGGCCTTTGCATAGGGAGAGCCTTAGACTTCATCATGCTGAGAAAGCCTGGTGCTGAAGGCTGACTTGCTCCCCTGTGCCCACCCTTTTTGTCTCTTGTGCCACAAGGGGCCTTGGAGTCCCTGCAGTGCTGATGGCAGGCATGTTTCCTGGACTACCCACCAGCCTGGGGTACAATAACTGAGTTATAGCACATCCCCATCAAAAAGATGTTTCTTTTCCTGAACTTGCAGTCCAGTGCCAGCTGCAGCTGCTGAGATGGTCAAACAACACACAGAGGGGAGGGTACAGGGACAGCGCCAGGCTGGGTGCAGAAAGGCTTTCAGATTGTCCCATTTATAGCCCAGCAGTGAGGCCACCAGCATGGTTAGGGTCTTATTCTGGCTTTCAGATGAATGTTGCCAGGAGAAGTGGTGGCCTGCCCCATGTTCCTTGTATATCTCACCCACTGGCCAGCCTGGGTGAGGGTCCTTTCAATCTCTTATCTCTAGGAGTCTCACTGCCCCCCACTCTACCATACGCCCTGCCTTGCTCTCCTGTCCATGCCCCTCTCTCTCCATCACCCTCACCTCTCCTCTTTCTCATGCTGCCTCCATTTCTCCCACCCTTCCTGCTCCCCTCCCTCTCTGCCTTTCCCTCTCTCTCCCCCTGCACCCTCCATCTGTTATTTCTTTTGCTGTCTGGTGTTATTGACTGCCATAGGGCATCATACTGAGTCCGGAAGTGGAGTCAGTAGTACTTATGTACGAAGGTGATGAGAGTGTTGGAAAAGCTGAAGGAGAGTGAGACTGGATGGCGCTTGGGGAAGGGAGAGGCCAGGGCATCCAAATAGCTGCCAGGGTCTGACACATGCAGTTACTTTAAACAGACCTCCTGAGATTTGTTGGTGGCAATAGATCACCAGCTGGATCTATCTATCTATCTATCTATCTATCTATCTATCTATCTAATCTAGGCTTACACCCCACCCCTATGAAATCCCACAAACCTGTTGAATGGCCCTGCAGTGACGTCTTTTGAGGTATGTGCTTTTGTAGGCTCTGATGTCATACAAGAGCAGCCAATCAGAGTTACAGTTGTTTCAGGAAGTACCACCTTCAGGCAGTGGAATATTAAATTAATATTTTGCTTTTCTGTAGGCCCTTGTGTCTAAGAATCTCAAAGCAGGTTATGAACATTAACTAAGTCTCACCACATCTCTGTGGGGCACCTTGTTCTTTTAACCCACTTTACAGGTGGATAAACTGAAGACAAGAGAAGAGACATACATACTCAAGGTCACGAAGTGAGTCAATGCCAAGGGTCCTGGCTCCTTGTTCTCTGCTCTAGCCATTAGACAGCACAGTCTGTTAGGTGGCTCCTGGGCAGATTTGGTATATGCTTCTGAAAGGATGGGCTCAGTCTCTGTTACAAAAGCCTCACCACTTCCAGCTTGGGACAAACAAATATACAACATGTGAACACTGAGATATGCCAACCTGAGAGAAATAACCATGCGTCCCAGCTCAGTGCCCTGGACAATGAGCAGCAAAGGAGCCCAGAGGCACTGAGGATTGCAAGCACATCTTGTGGGCCATGGAGGGTTTGCTGAAGTCATCTCATTATATCAGGGCTATGGTGGTTTTACAAATATCCACCGACCAGCGGGTACGAGACAGAGATTGCTCCAACTGGCGTCCTGAGAAGGGCACAGTCTAAATGTTGGCCACAGCAGTCAGAGCCCTGGGAATCTGTATTGACAGACAGAAAGAGAAATTAGCTGAGGGGCAGCCAAGGTGTAAAGGCTCTTGGGGAATTTGGCCCTCATGGTATCCCCAGTCTCCGTTGCCTGGGAAGGTATTATTTTTGCACCACTTGAGGGAAAGTTGTTCTTTGCACACTTTAGGGTATTTCTCATCAGGTCAGGGCCCAGCCTCCCTGGGTGTGGGTGCATATCATACCCTGGACATTTCTGCCCTCATTTTGCACCCACAAAAATGAATCATGGGTCCATATCTATGAACTTTCACCTCCAAGTTTGCATCTGCAGTTGGACATAGAACCTTAAGACATACTGCCAATCTGATTTCCAGTGTACTACCTCTAAGGAGGTCATCATGAATACCTAGGGCAATATATGAATATAAGAACAGCCATACTGGGTCAGACCAAAGGTCCATCTAGCCCAGTGTCTTGTCTTCTGACAGTGGCCAATGCCAGGTGCCCCAGAGGCAATGAACAGAACAGGTAATCACAAAGTGATCCATCCCATCACCCATTCCCAGCTTCTGGCAAATAGAGGCTAGGGACACCATCCCTGCCCATCCAGGCTAAGGGCACAGCAATCCTTGTTCGGGAATGGGTGTGTGCTGAGATCAGGGGTTGAGAGCAGTGAGTTTAAGGTGGTGGTTGTCTCTTCAATCCCTATGGCTTCATTTTGGGACAGATCATGGCAAATGAGTTATTACATGTCATGTCAGGAGATCAGGCTGTCATGGCTTCTGCTGAGAAAGCTGACAAGGAACCGAGAACTGTAGTTTTTTAAATTAAATAACACATTCCGGGGAAGTCACGTCAGTGTTTGTGTCTTTCAGATGAGATGCAAACCCAGTGATCCGGCCACCACTGGTAATTAAAGATTCCCCTGGCACTGTCATCAGGACTCCTGGTCTTAGCCCCAGTGTCCTGGGCAACCCTAGATGCTTTGGGCAGTTACATTTGGATACAGTGTTCTTCTTCACTTCCTGTCCTAAACTGTTCTGAGTTGCTGCACTATTTCACCCCAAAGAGGGCTGCATTAGCATTGCCTGTATATCTCTCACATCCTCACCTGAGCTGGTCACATAATTAAACTCTAATATTTGCAAATAGTTATTGGATGAAGTTTGCTGTGAATATAATTTACAACAAATTATTTAATCCTCTAATCCCCGGGTTGAAAGGCTTTGTAAGAAAGATTGTCAGGTCTTTGCCACAGTAGCTGTCTTTTTGCTCTGTGTTTGCACAGTACCTAGCATATTGGGGCCTTGCTCCAGAGCTGCGGTTCCTAGGCACCATTACAATACAAACAAACAAACACACAAACAAATAATGATGTGTTAGTGATACACAGGCTTTAAGGCTTATCTGTATTATACCCAGTAGAAGTAACCTCACGAGTAGGTTTCTGCAAAACCATACAAAAATTGTAGTGTACATGTCTGTTCTCATTTCACCCATATTTGCACCATCAAAATCTTTCATATTTTTGTAACACTGCCTGAAAGTGATTATTCAGTTACATAATTGCAACATTTCACAATTTCACTGTGGAAACTATTTTACTTGAAAAGTTAACTCATTTCCTCTGAAGGGTTTCCTATTTTCATACAAAAATGTAATAGCCCTTTCACAGATATGTCACCAATTTCAAACTCACCCTGCAAGGTCAGATTTTGATTACCTTTGAATTTCATTGCAAACATTTCACTGTCCTCTGCTCATTACTGATAGGTAGACTATGTCCTCTTGTAAGAATCCACAAGACCCCCCACCCTAATGATAATGATGTAGTTGGCTTTAGCACCTGGCATCCTGAAAGATCTTAAACATAGGGACCACTTCATCAACCACTAAATGCGGCCATCTCTGGGTGAGAAGGTGGCAGCCATTTACATAGAGCACTGCACCATTTGACACGATTTCTGGGATGGGAAGTGAAGCCATTGAAACTGCAGTTGTGAGTTCTAATACTCTCAACAGACTTAGGGCCCCATTCCTGGCTGCAGAGATCCCTGGACTGTGGTCTGGGGAGCACTTGCTGGTGATCTACGGAGAGCTGGCTGGACACATGACACCAGCCCCTTCTCCTTGTTTGACGGGAATGGGAGGTTTCCATAAGGCGATCCGTCATGCTGAAGTCCTCACCCTGAACAAAATGCGGTTCTCCACTTTCTCCTTTACCAACCATTCAACTTAGCCCAGCCTCTTCTGCAGCCCTGGCCAAGAGCAAAATGCAGCATGTGCAGTGGACTCCCAGAGGGCTGGTGAAATGGCAAGCAGTCAAGATGCAACTGACCTTGTCTCTGTAGGTTTGGCCACGTGTGGGCAGAACAGCATAGGCAGAATATTAAATCCTAGTTTTCTTGTTGGGCAGAGATAATTGGTGAAAAATCTCTAAATCCGTGGCTGGCAGGTGAAGTCACTGCCAAAAAGAGAGAGAAAGAAGAGGTGAAACAAAGGACAGAGGGAGACCAAACCACAGGAATGAAAACCAAATTTCTCTGCTTTCCTCTCATGTTTTTGTGTTGCTCCCCTCCTCCCCCCTTTCCCTTTTTCCTCAGTCACCACATTCTTTCTGGGAGAAAGCGGCTGTTGGAAAACTGAGAGGAGAAGACAGACACTGCTGTGGAATTATTTAACGAGCCAGAATGAATTGCATTTGAAATAATTTAAATGGGATCTGGGAGTATTTAACGGAAGCACAGGAACTTAACAAGAGTGGGAAAGGATCTTTGCGCTAATTGCCGGCAATGACATACCTACAGAGAGAGAACATGCCGCAATTTGTAAGCAAGTCTGTAATTTCAGTCTCAGGTCCCTGCCTGCCCTGGAATATGGCACAGATTCTCCGCTGGAGAGGAGAGAAGGGCTGCTAGCCAGAGGTGACCGGAGATGGTAGAAGATGAAGCTCCAGTTAAAGAGTATTTAGCCAAACATTTCACATTTTGTGGTGGGACTGAATAAAATGGGATAAAGATGCAAACCTGCCGGCCCTGGTTTGAGTCTGGGCTGTGCAATCCTCACACTCAAATGACTCATTTTGCAAAAGGAAACCCACCCTTTGTTTTTGCCAGCCTCCAGTTCCTATGCTAAATCTCTCTGCCTGCACCCGTACTGCCCTGAGATAGCAGGGATTTGCAATGCAGCCAGGCCCCACTGTAGAATGGGGCTGGATTTCAGGAAATGAACTGGAGTGAGGACTGCCCAGCTCATTGCACATACAGCACACGCAGCCGCCAGATACCAGTGGCTCTCATGCTCTGCCAGACTGAGGTGATTAGACTCAGGAAGATCTGAGAGGGGCAAGGCTCCATATCCCAATGCCATCCAGTCCCCATCTGCTGTCTGGTGCTAAAGGAACAGGCCCCCTTGTGCTAGGTACATCACAGTCATATAACAGAGAGAGAGAGAGAGCCCCTGCCCCAGAGAACTCAGCGGCTGAATGACAGGCAGCATGCGATAGGGCAAAACAGACAAACAAATAAAGTGGGGAAAGGTGGGAGGATGAAGTAACTAAAGGAACTGAGTTAATACTTGAAGAGCATTTGTTCAGCAGGAATGCTCCCCTTGTGTACATGGGGAGTACATGTCTGCACTCCTTGTGCCCTCCTATTAGCGGAGCCTATGTTTTGCATGAGCAAATTCTGTCCCACGTGCCTATCAGTTATAGACTCTATTGCCTGCGCAGCTGGGTGCTAGTGCACACAACGTGTAGGTGCAGGGGTGTGCTCCCATTAGACCCCACTAAAAACCAGCCCCTAAAATGGAAATCCAGTGAGTGAACAAGCAAAGTGGATTCAGGGCCTGGAACCCACTGGCAGAGCTAAGGTTACTGCTGGTCCCCTCCTAACACAAGCTGACTATAGGCAGAAACTGTTTCAGGTACTAGTTAGATGGGGCTGTCTTTCCCCACAGTGCTCCTAAGTGGTTTCCCTCATTGGATGTGGTTGCATCAGGCCACTGGATCTCCACTCTGCATCTCACGCCAGCAGCTGGGTACAGCCTCTGTGATGTGTTATTACTGTTTTCCTTCCCCTGCCCCAGCCCATGATCCATCTCTGATGATGCTGCCTTTATTCTTTGTCTTGCAATCAGTTTTCATCTCAGTAATTCCCATTCAATGGCTAGTCCCTGATCTCTCTAATTGAGATCAGAGTTTAATACATTGGATGGGGGGAGGGGGACTATTTTTAATTTGCTAGGTTCCCATTAAGTCTTCTAATTACAAAATCTCCATCTTCCATTCTCCCAAGTTCAGAGGAAAACTCCCCGTGACTTCTGTTGGAATCTTCTTCTGATAAATTGGTACAACAGCCTCCTTGAACAGCTGTCCTCTTGAGCAGACGTAGTAATTAATGTGAATAATAAATACATTCAAAGCAGGTTCATAACCCTCCGTTCTTGCACACAGACTTTTATTCGCATTGCAAGAGACACACATCAACATTTCCACTCACAGAACAGGTCCAGAGGAGCTGCCTCAATCTAACAAGCCTGGTTTTCATTAGCAGTTCTTAGGCCCACAAGAAATCTTCATAGACAACGGGCCTCTTGGGAAATGGAGGCTCCTGATTGGCTGGAAATGAGGCCATGGGATAAAATAGTCATCACAAATTGGGCCACCAAGGACTTTGCACTTCTCACTATGCTGCTGGGCACTGAGAACATCATGGTGTCTATGAGGATGGAGCTCACACTCACCTGCTCTAAAAACACAGGTGTACAGAGAATCTCTCTTAGTAGTACAGGGCTATTGACACACAGATGGGGGCGAACATGCATATACACACTCTCTCTAACCAGTTCATTGCAATAAGCTGCAGATAGACAAGCAGTCCCTCTAGTCAGACTCGGTGTGTCCTCACTCAGACTAATTGAGAGGAGCTGGGGAGAGAGTGGGGATGACCATATCCAATTGCTGGTTCGCCTGTTTGCCTGGCTTTCGAGCATAGGGAATAGCACGTGCACCTGGAGCCAGGGGGATAGACACAATACCAGAGGATGCCCAAGTCATGCTGATTAGAGGACATGTCTGCTGCTCTCTAATAAGTGCAGCTGTGAGTGGCATACACCTGCTCCAAAGCAGAGCTGGTCAAATAATGCAAACTATTGCCTGTGATATTCGTTTGGATTTTTTAATACATTCACTTGGGCTGTGCTCAAGTACCCACGGCCCAGCCTGTGCCCCCTTTGTATCTACATCACATTCTTACAATGAACATTTGAGAGATGGCGTTTTATAGGCACAAATGTTCTCCTTAAGCACATTTCAGGGACACAGGCATGAGGATTTGTGGGAATCAAACTGTATATTTGCACATGCATGTAGTTGCACTGGAAGGTCTTGTGCACTCAGCCAAAGGGCAGAACTAACACTACTGTCTCCTTCCCCTGTGATTCTGCTGCAGCTGTGAGCAGTGGAAGGGCTCAAGCTTAAATGAGAAGGGTCCTCAACTAGGAAACTCACTTTCTCTTTGATCTGTGCTATGCTAGAGGTTAGAGTAGATGATCACAATGGTCACCGCTGGCCTTAAAATCTATGAACTTTCCCCTTCTCCTCCATATGATCTATGTATCTATTGCATTTCTAATGCACCTGTCTCCATAGTATGTAAGTGTCCCCTCAGGGTGAGTATCTCATTTTACATACAGTGAAACTGAGGTACTGGAAGGTGAAATGTGCCCAAAGTCACACAGTGAGTGGGACTGGGACCCAGGAGTCCTGACTCGCTTGCTGTAACCACTAGACTCACACAGCCAGCAAAGTGGAATGAGAATTGCTGAGGGCCATGCCCAGGTGGGATAGGAGAGCCCTAGCATGGCAAAGCAGAGGCGTGAGGTTCAGTGAGCTCTCTGTCCATTTACACCAGCTGCTGACTTGCACTTCCCCTAACATACATGTCAGCTGTGCCCAGGACTGATTGACCCAGACAGCCTCATCCTTCTGTTATTGTTGCTTGCCTTTATTTGCTCTATGTACACAACCACTGAGTTAATGGACTCCTCTCAGGAGTGGCCAAGCCAGGAGCCATCAGAGCAGATTTCCCTGAGAAGAGCAATCCGGCCCAACCAGTGATTTCAATTAAAGGGTCATTAGTGTGAAATCTTATCCATCTCAGCTCTCATTTGCCGGCAGGAGGCTCTTCTCCCTGTCCTGAGCCCTGTGCTGTGGTTAGAGCACAATTCTCTCGCTGGAGCCCACTCGCTTTGCTAAAACACAGCAGCTGCTGCCGATAAACAAACATATTGATCATACAGATATGGGCTGTCAGGGTCTTAATTCATGAATGAAGTGTGTGGTAGGAGTGCTTGGTGGGCAAAGGTTCCTTTTAAAGAGCCAGCAGCAGCCAACGGCAGAAACCTCGCTTAGAATTTGAAGACCAGCATGTCTCCAGCAGCCAAGAAGCTTATCTGCTTTATAACACTGTGATGTCCACGGTCTGGGATTTATAAACCTTTAAAGGTTTGTGTGTGAATTCATCTACAGAACAAGCGCAGCACAAACAGCAGAAGAGCAAGCTTCCACCACACTGCCCTCCTCCCATATCCCCCAGCAAAGACCTTCTTTAATGGAGAGCAGGGAGTTCAGTCCACAGGGCTCAGCCAGTCCTCAGCTTCTCCGCTGAACTAGTGCTAGTTGGGACTCTTCTGTGGGAGTGAGATGGGCTGAGCCCACCAGCTCATTTCACACCGTTCCCCATGCCGCTGTTGCATGGTTGTGGTATATGCAGCTATGCCAACAGAAGAGAGTTGCTGCGAGTCTGTTTTCTGTGCACTGCACCTTTCACTGTAAAGTATCTCCCTGCCTGTCATCTGTAGGGGTAGGGGGGTGTGCGTTGTGTCAGGGTAGCAGGCACAGCCCCAGTGACACACACTGTGCTCTCTTTCTCTCATGGAGACTTTACACTTGTGCTTATTTCCTTTTTCCTTAATCTGAACTTGCAGACATAACAATGGTACAGTCTAGAACTGGTGATGAAAGGCTCCGTCTCACTTCACCAACAGCCAGTTCCCTGTCCCCATGCACGAGCGTTCAGATATAACTGTGCTTATAAAACTCTTACTCTAGCATGGCCGGTGTGAGGAGCTCCCACTGTGGATACAGGTACTGGGATGATTCCTCTGAGCCTGGCCATTTGGGGCACAATTTGCAGTAGCAGATGGCTGAGCTGTGAGGTGAAGTGGGCTCTTGTGGGCACCGTCTCCTGGGCTGCATGGGGGAAGAGGGGGGAGCCCCCAAATACTGAGACCCTGTAACTCCTACCACCCCTATTTTGGGGCAGGTCTAAGAAATGCATTTGTATCCAGCAGCCCCTGAGTTGACATGAGGAGAGAGAGAAAGCACTTGCTCCAAGGCCGGCAGTATAACCTTGTTCCAGGCATCAGCGGGGGGAAGGGGGGGGAATTGAACTGCTGCTGAAGATGGTTTGCCTGAAAGAGTAGACAGGGCCAAACCACATTCAGCACCATTTCAGAAGCCATGGGAGAAGCTTGTTTGCTGCATGCAACTTGACTGGGTCCTGTCTACAGCTATAGTTCAGTATCTTTTGCTTCAGAGAGGTAGTGTGGCCTAGTGTATAAGGAACTGTGAGTCAGGAGACCAGGGTTCTGTTCCTTGCTTGGCCTCTGACGTTCTATGTGACCTCTCGCTCTGCGCCTCTGTTTCCCCTCCCACACTTTGTCTGATCTATTTAGAGCACAAGGTCAACTCCTTCTTTAAGCAGGGACTTAAACCTCCTCTGACTATGGTAATGGCTTCTTGGCATTTCCGATAGGCAGACATAGCCCAGAGGCTGGAGGAAGGAGCGGGCCGGGTGCAGAATGAAGAGGCAGGGAGGGAAAGGAATGGAGACTGGGGAACAATGGAGAAGTGTGACAGGTGTGTTGGCTTCTTGGCATGTCGGGTCATTGTGAGTGGTCTCTTCAGACTTCACAGACAGCCGGTTGGCTGGATGGGGGACAGTTTCATTGTCCTGATCTGTCCTATGGAGACAGCAGCCTTCCTCCTCCTCCTCCTCCTCCTCCATTTACTGGGCTTGACCTTCTTTATCAAGAGATCAAGAGGATGGCCTCAGTGCTACCCTTCTGACAGCAAATTGCTCACGTGCTTTCTCTTCCCTTTCATTCCCTCTCTTCCCCACCTGCCTCTCTCCCTTTCCCCCTAAATTAGCGGTTCTCAAACGTCATTGCACTGTGACCCCCTTTTGACAACAAAAATAACTACATGACCCCAGGAGGGGGGACCAAAGCCTGAGCCCACCTAAGCTCCACTACCCCAGATGGGGAGGCCAAAGCTTGAGCTCTGTCGCTCTGTGCAGCGGGGGCAGGGAGGGTGATGGGCAAAGCCCAAGGGCTTCAGCTCCAGGCAGCAGACCTGTAACCTGAGCCCCACTGCCCAGGGCTGAAGCTGAAGCCTGAGCCCCACTGCCCAGGGCTGAAACCCTCAGGCTTCGACTTTAGCCCCAAGCAGTGGGGCTCCAGCTCTGGCTTCGGCCCTGGGCTGCAGCAAGTCTAACACCAGCCCAGGTGACCCCATTAAAATGGGGTTGCAACCCACTTTGGGGTCCTGAACCACAGTTTGAGTATCTCTGCCCTAGATCCTCCTGCTTTGTGGGGTACGTGGCACCGAACGCGAAAGATTTCTTTTGTGTCAGGCTTCTGCTGCCACAAGCAGCAAGAGACTATGGGCTAATGCTCAGGGCTCTGAGCAGCCAATATTTGTCCTGCTGAAGTAATGCTTGTAACCTGACATCTTGCTGGAGAGCTGTGCTGGGGTGGAGCTCTGTGGAACTGGAATTCTTTCTCTTGCTCGTGTGTTTTCCATTGAGCTCTGCTGAGTTAATCCCAACGCAGTGCAATTCACTACTTATTTTTTATAACCTGTCTCTGGGCACTGAACTGAGTATTACTCCAGACCCAGCATACTTCCCTCCCTGGCTCTGACCCCATCGTTCTCTTCCACCCCGTCTATCTTCATTTCTCTATCTCCCCTGATCAGTTTGGTCCCGATCCAAAAAAAGCACTTAAGCAGGTGTTTAACTAAGCACATGAGTGGTCCCACCGATGTCGTGATAAAACAGATTGACAGAGCGAGACGGGTACCCAGAAGTCACCTACTACAGGACAGGCCCAACAAGGAAAATAACAGAACACCACTGGCCATCACGTATATAGCCCAGCTAAAACCTCTCCAGCGCATCATCAACGATCTACAACCTATCCTGGAAAACGATCCCTCAGTCTTCCAGACCTTGGGAGGCAGGCCAATCCTTGCTTACCGACAGCCCCCAACTTGTAGCAAATACTCACCAGCAACTACACACCACACCACAGAAACACTAACCCAGGAACCAATCCCTCTAGCAAACCTCATTGCCTACTTTGTCCCCATATCTACTCTAGCGACACCGTCAGGGGACCCAACCACATCACCCACACCATCAGGGGCTCATTCACCTGCACATCTACTAATGTGATATACGCCATCATGTGCCAGTAATGCCCCTCTGGCATGTACATTGGCCAAACTGGACAGTCTCTACGTAAAAGAATAAATGGACACAAATCAGACAGGAATGGTAACATACAAAAGCCAGTGGAAGAACACTTTAATCTCCCTGGACATTCAATAACAGATTTAAAAGTAGCCATCCTTCAACAAAAAAACTCAAAAACAGACTTCAAAGAGAAAACGCAGAGCTACAATTCATTTGCAAACTTAACACCATTAATTTGGGCTTGAATAGAGACTGGGAGTGGTTGGCTCACTAAAAAGCAATTTTCCCTCTCTTGGTATTGACACCTCCTCATCAATTATTGGGAGTGGCCCTCATCCATCCTGACTGAATTGGCCTTGTCAGCACTGCTTCTCCACTTGTGAGGTAACTCCCTTCTCTTCTGTAATTTTCACTCCATGCATCTGAAGAACTTGGGTTTTTTACCCACAAAAGTTTATGCCCAAATAAATCTGTTAGTCTTTAAGGTGCCACCGGACTCCTCGTTGTTTTTGTGGATACAGACTAACACTCAGGTACCTGGTGTCTCTCAACACACTGAGAGCCTTGCTAGCAAAGGGAAGACCACACACTTATGACTCAATGAAAAATCAAACAGGACCTTCCTTCCTCATGTTGTTGATTCTTTTATTGCTGGTGCTGTCTTTATTTATTTATCCTGAAGCTTTTTACACTGTGCCCTCCCAAAGCTCTGAATGCCTGTCCAAAAATATTATTAAGTGACAGAATATATAGTTGAGGACTGGTAGCCAGAAAACAGACCCACCCCCACCTCCAATTTAGGAGGATTAAGAAACTCCCTGCCCCTTCCATTCCTGCCCATAGAAAACAGATGGGCATCTCAGCATGGTGGCGGGCAAGGCCTGTGCAAAACACCTCAAGAGCTCAGACACTGACTCCCCCAAGTTTAGCCCCTGCCTGAGGGACGGCTGCTGGTCAGCCCAGTAACAAGTCAAGGGCAATATAGTCAGGCTTACATCGCAGGACTTAAATATTCAATTAATCAATAGAATATTCCATTAGTGCAATAATCATTTGGAAGAGTCTGATCTATAGGTACATCTCAGCTGGGTCTTGCAAATTGATTTCTGATGAAGTTCTAATTGACTTCACAGTCAGACAAGGGCCTGTCTGAGCACAATGAAGTCCAGCTTGAGAAGGCTCAGGCATCTCTGTCTCCCCTCGAGGTGAGGAGGGGGAAGGTGTGATTTATGCCCCATTTATCACTACAGTCTCTACCCAACACTGCTTTATTGGTCCCAGGTGAGAGATGAAAGCTTACAGCTTTAATGCTGAACTTCTCAAGCAGCCCAAGACACCCGTAAGCTACAGGCAGCAGCTTGTCACTCCTGGAGCAGGTGCCCTGTGGGGTCCTTAATACTGACCCCTTTAATGTGGGTCTCAGCCAGGGAGCAGACCTCAAGGGGGTTAGATTTCATTGGCACACGTGCACGTTAGACCATCATGCAGGTTTTCAGCAACACAGACACGCTGATCCCCCTCTCTGCAGAGGGGCTGGGGATTGTGTCTACCTACTGTTACAGTGGCTCATGACCGGGGGGGCTACTGCAGCCTCAGCTGCTCATGGATTTCTTGGTAGAGATGGGGGTAAAGTATGCTCTTTTTTATCCCTGCTTGGCCAGGGACTGGTGCCTTTCCTCTCTGATCTGCATTCCCCACAGCACATAATATTGTTGATATTAATTTGTGTGATAGTAATGCCCAGAGGCCCCAAACAAGATGGGGGCCTTATTGTGCTTGGTGCTGTGCATTCACAGAGTAGGAGGTAGTCCCTGCCCTAAAAAGCTTCCCCCTGCCATGAATGCTACACTCAACAACTTAAGCTAGTGCCCAGTATGGCTGCTTGCATGCACATAGAGTCTTGCACAGAGTGCATTACCCTTGTGAGTTCCATAGACTGGCCCGGCTTCCAGTTTCTTTCTGGGTGCAGTTTAAGATGTTGGTTTCAATCTAGAAGCCATTTATGGTTTGGCTCATTGCTATCATGGAGACAGCTTTCTTCTCTGTGCTCCATCCCAATCAGCTGGGACAGTCCAGCTCTTGTGCTCCTTCTCTCAGTCCCTACATTGTTATGGCTGGGGCAGGGCATTTCCTGTTTGCCAGAAGAGGTGGCTGGAGTGGGGGATGAGTTTCAGTTGTAGTTTGGGGAGTTCTCTGTTGCTAATGTCTCAATTAGTGTCACTCTACCTTGTGCGAATGCAGCTAGGCACATGCACCTAGTGCTAATGACAGGCACGCTTTACACACGGAACATGGGATCATTATGATTTTGTCTTTTCATTATGCGTGTGTTAAGAGCCTACAGTATGCTCAGCCCTTCTCTGCAAGATACAAAGGGAAGACAGTTCCTGCCCCAGAGCGGAGGGCTGACAGTCTAATAGACCGATGTTGAGAGAGAGAGAGGTAATGTGTATGCAGATTTGAATACACACTGTACATAGCTCTATATCTCAATATGGCAATAATGGATTCTCTACTGGCTGAAATCATAGAATCATAGAATATCAGGGTTGAAAGGGACCTCAGGAGGTCATCTAGTCCAACCCCCTGCTCAAAGCAGGACCAATCCCCAACTAAATCATCCCAGCCAGGGCTTTGTCAGGCCTGACCTTAAAAACTTCAAAGGAAGGAGATTCCACCACCTCCCTAGATAACGCATTCCAGTGCTTCACCACCCTCCTAGTGAAAAAGTTTTTTCTAATATCCAACCTAAATCTCCCCCACTGCAACTTGAGACTATTACTCCTTGTTCTATCATCTGCTACCACTGAGAACAGTCTAGATCCATCCTCTTTGGAACCCCCTTTCAGGTAGTTGAAAGCAGCTATCAAATCCCCTCTCATTCTTCTCTTCCGCAGACTAAACAATCCCAATTCCCTCAGCCTCCCCTCATAAGTCATGGGTTCCAGTCCCCTAATCATTTTTGTTGCCCTCCGCTGGACGTTTTCCAGTTTTTTCATATCCTTCTTGTAGTGTGGGGCCCAAAACTGGACACAGTACTCCAGATGAGGCCTCACCAATGTCGAATAGAGGGGAACGATCACGTCCTTCAATCTGCTGGCAATGCCCCTACTTATACAGCCCAAAATGCCATTGGCCTTCTTGGCAACAAGGGCACACGGTTGACTCATATCCAGCTTCTCGTCCACTGTAACCCCTAAATGTATCAGACCAGGACAGGACATCACCCCAGACCAGTCACAGCTTCCTGGCTGCTGCCATCAGTTCCAGGTATTGCCAAATAGACCATGTCATCTATACTACTGAACATGCCAGCTACACTAGGTTCTTCCATTCAAGAGCTTCTTCCAGCCCCTGCTAGCTTGGAGGAGAGTCCCAGCTGAGGCCAGTGCTGGACAGTCAGCTCCTCCTGACTGAACCAGGGGAGCTGACACCTGCTGAGACCCCCTCAGTGCAGACCCTACCATGCTCAGCAAGACGAAGGCAGTTCCTGCTGGGATCAGCTCAGTGCATCTCTTGCTGGTTCAGTGAAGGAGGGGGTGCACAGCTGCGACGGGCTCAGCTCCTGCTGATTCATCCAGGGGAGAGTTCTCTTTTGCCTCAGCTGGGGAGCAGATGTTTTTAGGGGACTTTCAGTCCCAAGGTTCAGCAACAGAAATGTGCCCCGATGAGACAGACCACTGGGTGGGCGAGTGCTAATCACATGAGCCAGCTCTATTGCCTGCTCTCTGGCTCCCTGAAGGCGGATTGTGCTGATTTCAGAGACATGTTAGCAAGTAGCTGTGGCAGGGGTGGTGAAAGGGTTAAAAACAAAACAAAAAGCATTTGGCCAATTTCTGAATCATAAGAGAAAAACTGTAAAAACAAACAAAAAAAAACATAGAGAAGTGAGTGCAATTCCCTCCCCATTCTCTGGCTGTATTAACCTATCAGTGGGCTGGGCACTTAGAGGACACTTTGTGGGTGATGACTAGTCTGTAAATGGGGGATAATCATCTCTAACTGGGGTGGATATTATTTTATTGAACAACCACCCAAGTAGCTTTGGTGTAGAAAAAAAAATCCAGCTCGGTACATTTTTTGCAGAGAGGAATAATAGCCTAAAAAAAAAAAAAGTCATTCAGTGTATGTGTTGCGTGTAATAATGGCTTTGAGAGAGTGGATTGCAGCCCAGGTAAATGCCCACTTAGAGGGATTTCAAAAGAGTAACTTTGAGCTACCTAGCTGGGGGGGCAGGGATGTTCTCCCCACCAAATTTTTTCACCACTTTATTTTATAGGAGACAGATTTAAATGTTTTGTTTTGGAACACAATGCCTAGAGTTTATGCAGCAAAGTTCTCCCTTGGCTCATGGGCGCCAGACGGAAAATGATGTGTTCGGGTTCTTGGCTCTGGCTTCCCCACGGCTGTGTAGCGGGGACATGGTAATTTCCCATCTGCACATACCTGTGAGGTTACAATCAGTGTTACTATTCAATAGTGGTGAGCAGAAAGAAACATAACCCTGTCCAGAAGGGTATTTAGGCTGAACTTTACTGGGAGATTTCAGAGTAGCAGCTGTGTTAGTCTGTATTCTCAAAAGGAAAAGGAGTACTTGTGGCACCTTAGAGACTAACAAATTTATTTGAGCATAAGCTTTTGTGGACTACAGCTCACTTCATCGGAGAGGCTCCCTATTCAAAATGGCAGAAGATACTTCCTAATAAGGGAAGGGCCAATCTTATAACTCTTACCCTTCCTGAACGTAGGGTTATGGTCCAGGAATCCAATCCCTTCCCTGGGTTTTGGTTGTAGTTTGAGTCAATGAAACCTTGACCAATGAGCTTTTGCTCACTTTTGCTTTTAAAAAAATGCGTGTTTCTTAATTACTGTTCCAGGGGAGCCAGCAATATAGCTGCGCTTGGAACAAAAACACAGGGAACTCAGCTACAGATGCCATTTCCTCAGGGAGTTGGTGGCAAATGGGCCTGATAATGGACTAAGTACAATCATAGGCGTTGGAGATGGAAAAACCCTAATGGGCCTGATGTTGCAAAGGGCAGGTGCCAAAATATCACTGCAGTGGCATGCCTACTTTGCGCTGCATTTACTGTGACTGCATGCAAATGGCCATTTATACACCCAACCAGCCATTTGCTCCAGCAAGTACCCAGTTCATGCACACAGTTGAGGTAGCTGCACATGAACATGATTCATTCCCTTGCACACAGGTTTTGACCTTAAGAAAACTGGCCCTCTTAAGTCCTATACTGTAGCCCATCTCCCAGGCAGTGCATTTCAAACTATGGAGCCTCTCACTTCTAAGATACTGGTTGTGCTCCATTCCAGGTTGGTAGTGACTGAGAGCCATCACTATCCGATTGCAGTTTGGTGCCATTCTGTTTGTGAAATACATGGGTAACTGCAGTCAGTTCCCAGCAGACAGGTGTCCACATCACAAAGCCTGCCATTGTAACATCAGAGTGGAAGCCAAGAATTTAATGAGCCACAGAGAGAAGTCCCCTCTCGGCCTAGATAAAGTCCTTCCAGGACGGCACTTAGACATATCTGTTCTGTGGATAAGGCAAGGACTCCGGTCTCCAGAGTTGTCAATCCATCAGCATGAAATTCAATTAAAAGTTGTATTATTTGTTAATGCAACTTGTTTCTCCTGATTTCCTTTCTCAGACTCATTTGCCAAGCTGCACAGCATATGGGCAGAGAGCACCATGTGTGCTGTGGAAGCGTGTCCAGTGCTCAGCGTGTCACAGATTCCCACACAAATATGGGGACTACTAAGCAGGAATTATTAAGTGGCATTATTAATATGCTGGAATGTGACAGAAGAGGATTTATTTTTGTAGCAAAGCCTCACACGTACACTCTCCTCATGACAGGGATAAAAGAGGAAATGGGTTTCATTTGATGCCTCTGCAACCACAGAGCATGTCACAAATACACCAATTGTTCCAAGAGCACACTCCAACCCGAAGCAGAGCTGAAATGGTTGCATAATGGAAAGCTTTACTTGCTGCCTCGACTTTGGTCCCTGCCTGGTCTGTAGCTGGGTTGGAGCTCATGATATGGGGTTGTCTAAATACCAGCTGTTTGGGAAGAGCAACACAACACCCTAGAGAGCATCAAAATGCTCAGCAAGCTAGATTGCAGAAAATAATTAGTGGCTTGAACCTTCACCCTCAGTGTGAACTTAGTCAAGCTCAACCCTGTTTCTGAGTTTCAGTTAAGTTCAGTTGAGTTCTTAGTTCAGATCCTCAGCTGCTAGAAATTGGTGTCAGTGGAGCATTGGTCCAGTCCTGCTGATTTACACCTGTGGAGCAACTGGAACAGAAAGTTAACTGAACTTCAGAAACAAAGGGTTGAATTTGATTAGCTTCACATTCTGGGTGAAAGTGTCTCTCAGGGATTGGACACTTGGTGACTGATCTGGCAGTAGAAACACCAGCAGTTCGGCATTGGAAACATTGGGGGAAAGCCTCTACTGAGATCCCAACCCAAGGAGAGGCTTCAAATAGTCTCTAGTCTAAACCTCTGAATCATAGCAATAGAAATGACCTATTATTATCAGAGTTTGTCTAATCCATCGCCCACCCAGGGCAGGATGGTTTCCTGTAGCATATTCCCATGCACATTTAACTTTTCTGGTCTTCATCCACCTTAAACTCCTTCAGTTCCCTTGGCAGCCATCATGTGTTCCAGCAAATGCTCTTTTCACTGTGATTCCCTTGTCTCTCTCTGAGTCTTGACTTTCTACTACCTCTTTCTTTTTGAATGGCTCTTCCTGTTTGCTGGTAGCCTTCCTTTGACTTCAGGGGGATTTAGGTGTGCAGCGGGCTTGAAGGGTTGTGCCCAAAGTTAAGTTTTTTGATTGCTTGTTGCATTGTTTTCAGCTCCTATCTCTGCTAGTCTCTCACCTCCATCCACCCACTCAGATCCCAGAACTGGTCTGAAGTAAATAGGATGAAATTCAACAAGGACAAACGCAAAGTACTCCACTTATGAGGGAACAGTCATTCTGGGAACATCATTCTGGGATGCATTAGCAGGAGTGTTGTAAGCAAGCCATGGGAAGTAATTCTTCTGCTCTACTCCATGCTGATTAGGCCTCAACTGGAGTATTGTGTCCAGTCCTGGGTGCCGCATTTCAGGAAAGATGTGGACAAATTGGAAAGAGTCCAGAGAAGAGCAACAAAAATTATTAAAGGTCTAGAAAACATGACCTGTAAGGGAAGATTGAAAAAAATGGGTTTGTTTAGTCTGGAGAAGAGAAGACTGAGAGGGGACATGATAACAGTTTTCAAGTACATAAAAGGTTGTTACAAGGAGGAGGGAGACAGAAGCAGCTGCCCTGATATTGTCCTCCTGGCCTCTCCTGCCCCACCTGCTTTGGGAACTGGGTCAGGTTAAAGCAGGACCAGAAAAGCCTGGATTTCAGACCCTTCCCTGGTTTTTATTGCCATTTTGTCTCAGTTTAATGATAAGTTTCCCAGTCCCCCTTCCAGACAGCGCGTTCTTGGCGCCTCACGCCAGAATTGGTTTCAGTGAGTCCTCACCATGTCTAGGGAGGTTGTGGAATCTCCATCATTGGGCATTTTTAAGGGCAGATTAGACAAACACCTGTCAGGGATGGTCTAGATGGTGCTTGGTCCTGCCATAAGTGCAGGGGACTGGACTAGATGACCTCTCGAGGTCCCTTCCAGTCCTATGATTCTACCCAGGCCCTATTGCTCTGTATTAGGACTGCTTGGTTGCTGCTGCACTTCCCTTGGGGATGAAGGTAAATTTTGAACCTCCAGCCCTCTTGCAGCCCACCCAGCAACCCACTGAGTCTGGGTCTGAGGCTCATTCCCCTCTTAGAGGCAGCATTTCAAAATTCTCATACAAAAAGATCTTCTTCTCCAGGTTCTGCAATGGCTTTATGTTGGATGAAATGCAGCTTTTCTACCAGGCAGTTTATTAGCCTAGCTAATTAACCCATAATCAGTGTCTTGCTCACCTCTAATCGCAGGCTGCTCACACCCTCAGTTCACAGAGTGCAGCAGTGCTACAGCACATGTATTTATATAGAAGTGTGCCACACTAGATGAACTGTATTTACAGGGACAGCATCAATTCATTCGGGCACAAAATATGACCTACCTAAAACCGTTAGAGAAAGGGACTGCATGGTGCTAAGGATTAGGAATAGTATATGGAGCCTCTCATTTTTAGAGCACTGGTTATGACATAGCTCAGGTCAGTAATGGCTAGCCCTCGGTACCATTTAACAGCTGGACTAGGAATCATACAGGTTAGAGACGGAAGAGACCTATTAGGTGGTCCAGTTTACATCCCTCTCAATGCAGGATTGTTCCCAGTGTGTATTTTCTCATGCTGTTTCAAATATTCCAGTCAATGGGGCTCCACCACTTTCTTTGGGAGATTACCCCACAGTTAATTTGACTGAAAACTAGATTTTCCTGAGATTGAGCCTAAACGATCCTTTTTCTTAATTTCACTTTCACTAGATATACCCCATGTATCACCTTCTACAATGCTGCTCTCTTATTACCGCCTTTCAATATCTGCCGGTGGAGCTCATGTCCCCACACTAGCCAAGCTAGACATATTTAGCTTTCTTAGTGTTTCCTCGTAAACCAGTCTCTCTGAATTTCTGATTATTGTTGCTATGCTCTGACCTCCTTCCAGTTTGTCAATATCCTTCTGGCAATGTGATGCCCAGAATACAATGAGTATGATGATGATGATTCTTAAAAACGTCACCACACTGTGGTACATCAAAACGAGAAAGTGCATAAAAACCTCCTTGCACCACAGGGGGATGACATTCTGCTGTTCCAAAATTGTTTTCGAGATGGTAACGTCATCCTGCAAGGACAAACCGTCTCCATGCTGATAAAATCAGGACCAGAAAGGCAGCCCTGCTTGGATGAGCAGATTGCAGTGTGGGGTTTTTGCAATAATTTATTTTTAAATAAGACAGCCACCGTAAAATGGGACAGACATAGAGATCAGATTCAAATGAAAGAGCAGCTTAAGTGGATCATTCTTCGTCTGATATTTAAAGCCTTTCAGACACAGTGCTACTGCTCTGCTCTCCTACTGGTGTGAGCTGATTCCCATCGCCCCCGCCCCATCCTTGACAAATCAGTGATCGGTGCCTGCGGCTGGCTTGCTGGGAATCTCAGAATCTCAGGCCTTTGTTTGTGCTGCTCCAGTTTGATGGAGCTCTCTCCCCATCTGCAGACTCCTATGCCTTGTTCAGAACTAAACTGCTTTCGGATTCCTCTCCTCACCTGTAAGGTTCCTGTTCTTCTCATGCATCTCTTGTCCTTGCACGCTGCTTAGCACCTTGATGCTCAGGGAAGATAGAGTGCACAGGTGAAAATGAAGTAAAAAAAGAATCAAATCAAGATGCTCTTATGACCCCACTCACCTGCCTGTCCCAGTCATGGAGTGGGAAATTAATCTTGGCATCTGTAGAAGTGAGGGAGAAATATCTCTTTAACCCATCTACCTGGATTTGTGCAAGGTCACCCATCACTGTGGTATCTGGGCCTTGAGCACTTCATGAAACAGGCCCTAATAGATTCAAAGATTCTCAGGCCAGAAGGGACCATTATGATCTTCTAGTCTGACATTCTGTGTATCTTAGGCCATTGAACTTCCCCAAGATAATTCCTACAGCAGATCTTTTAGAAAAACATCTAATCTTGATTGAAAAATTGTCACTGATGGGAAATCTACCATGACCCTTGGTAAATTGTTCCAATGGTTAATTACTCTCACTATTAAAAATGTACACCTTTATTTCCTATCTGAATTTGGCTAGCTTCAACTTCCAGCCATTGGATCCTGTTTATATCTTTCTCTGTTAGACTGAAGAGCCCATTATTAAATATTTGTTCCCCATGTAGGTACTTATAGATTGTAATCAAGTCACCTCTTAATCATCTCTTTGTTAAGCTAAATAGATTGAGCTCCTTATGTCTATCACTCTCAGGCATGTTTTCTAATCCTTTAATCATCCTCATGGCTCTTCTCTGAACCTTCTCCAATTTATCAACATCCTTCTTGAATTGTCGGCACCAGACCTGGACACAGGATTCTAGCAGCAGTTGCACCAGTACCAAATACAGAGGTAAAATAACCTCTCTGCTCCTAATCCAGATCCACCTGTGTATGCATCGCAGGATTGCATTAGCTCTTTGGACCATACCGTCACACTGGGAGCTCATGTTCAGCTGATTATCCACCACAACCCCCAAATTTTTTCAGAGTCACTGCTTCCCAGGATAGAGTCCCCTGCCCTATAACTATTGCCGATGTATTGTGTTCCTGTGTATCCTTATGTTGAACTCACCCCCTCCCCCTTTAACAATGCACATACCATTATCACCTCTTTAAATCCCTTGCTCCTTATGTCTTCCCTTCTCTCTTTTCCATTCTCATCTCACACAGTGGGAGAAGGTGCATCTACAGGCTAATTAGACATTCCCCATCTCTCAGGCTAATAACAATCGGTGTCATGTTAGAAGGTTATTTTTTATTTTCACGGCAGCTTGTTTCTCTGTGTGTGTGTGTCTTCCTTTGTCTTTTAAACACAAATTGAGAGAATTGGTTGTGTACACAGAACATTGTCCATCGCTTGTTATTGTTTGTATTTAATTGGCCAAGCTTGCAAGCCACACACTCAACTTGATGGCATTTTCCTGACTGTCTGTAATGCGATAACTTTTGAGCGCTGCATCTGATCAATTTCTAAATTTCAGGGAATGATCTAGGCATCAGTGCCCAGAGCCATATTGATCTCCAGGCAAATCGGAAAACTGGAAGGGGGGAAATGAGCCCCTGTCAGCTGTTTAGCACATTCACAGCTTCAAGCATTTCTGCAAATGTTTCTAGATCAAACAACTGGTTGATGGCAGCCATTAACTCCTCCAGCATAACGATATCCTGAATTTATCTCTGCTCATCCTCCCAACAGAGATTAACATGTTGACACCCTGAACAACTTCTCTCCCAGACAATTAATAACGGTTGGGGGAGAATGGAAAATAGGGGAGAGCACACAGTCCCCATGGGCATGGGGCATGGGGGAAGAATGCAGGACTCTGGTATGGGAGGACAGGAGCATGGGGGCACACACAAACTCTGGCAGATTGGGGATGGGGAGAGCTTCAGGGAAACCCTGAATTGGAGGGGTGGAAGGGTGCCATGTAGGGAGAATGAGGGGGTGGAATGGAGGAATGCAAGGAGCGAATGCAAGGAGCCCATGGTATGTACAATGAGCTCCAAAGCTATGAAGTGGGTGACCCCTGAGTTTATATTGGTTTATGCCTCCCCCTTTGGAAGGGTTCTGGGGTCCCATGCATTGTAAATCTTCCTGGCTTTGGCCTCACCCTCTGGAGGAATTTGCAGGGTCCCACACAGAGTGGAACTCATTCTGGTTTGCACCCAACACTCAGGTGGCTCTCCTGGTAAGGGATGACAGAGATGATTTGGCTCTTATTGGGAAGGAGGGCCTTTTAATACATTGTTAGAGAGCAGGAAGTTTGAGTCTAAGGGCTTGTCATTATGGGGAAATGGACCAGGATAGCGATTGCAGAATAATCTATCTGCTATTGCTATTCCAGAGCAGCCCCTCCATGGAGACACTCGATTCCAGAATAAAGTAATTTTATTGCACAATTATTTGTGGTTTCCAGGCAGAGTAAATATTCTGGAATAAAATCACTTTTAATTCTGGAATAGAGTGTCCCCATGGGGTGTTGTTCCAGAACAGCTCGTCCAGCCATTCCCCCACACGGACAAGTCCTTTGTGCGGCTGTACTTGGAGATGCCCAGGAGAGTTTGTGGAGGACTCCCAAGTGGGTGTATTTTGGGGGGGATAGCCTGGGGGAGTTTGGAAAAGGATCCTAGATAGGAGATACCTGCAAGGAGGTGTTTGGATGGCATCCCACCCAGGCGTGTGGGTCACTGCAGGAGGCTACGTGTTGGAGGTTCACTGGAGGCTTTGTGGGGGTCCCCGGAAGGTTGTTCTTGTGGGATCAGGGACAGGAGTCCGTGGCCGATCCCAGAAAAGATTCACAGAAAGTCAATTATTTCATGGCCTGTTTTATTCCCTTGCTTTATGGATGTGTTATTAAATGTCTCTTTTAAAGGCTCTCTCCTCTCTGAACATCTCACTTCTTTAAAAACATTTGTTTTGTCACCAATTTTATTACTGACTCGCCAGAGAGCCTAGACTAAGTCCAAATGTTTCTCTAGAGCTCAGACCGGCTCTCTCTTGTGAAATTCACAGGGAGGTCCTTTTTATGAAGCAGGCAGTGAGGTGTTTATGTAGGAGGGAGCTAGCCGCAAAGAGGTCATTGTTTTATCAATTACTGCTTGAAAACAGGAACATTTGATTGGCTCTAAATGCTCAGGGCCAGGGTCTCATCTTGGTTACGCTGCTGTAAATCCAGAGTAACCCCAGAGCAATCAGGGAACTCTAGTGTGGCTGAGAACAGAATCCAGTCCTATGGATCAAATTCTTGCCCTGATTGACCATGTGGAACCAATGGACCTGTACGAGCAAAAGCCAGAGCAGCAGTTGGCTCAGTAATGTTAATGTGTACAATACAAAGGAGCAGTTCATGGCCAGAGAGATGGGAGCGCAGAACACATTCTGCAAAACAGATCCTGGCTGAGGTTCCCGATGAGGTCACACGAGATGTTAGTGGGCATGGCGGAGAGAAAATATACAGCCAGTCAGGTAGGGTGACCAGATGAAATGGACAAAATATCGGGACACATGGGGTAAGTAAAAAAACAAACAAACAAAAAAACTGGCCAGAGTGGAATTGCCAAAGCAAAAAAAAACCAAACAAACCATTGGTCAGGACAAAGAACTAAAAATTGGGATGGTCCCAATTTTATCAGGACGTCTGGTCACCCTAGAGTCAGGTGACCTGGCAGGTCTCCACTGTCGCAATTGTGTCTGATTCCAGCAACAGCATGGAGAATTAGGAAATGGATTACACTTCAGCCACCAGAATGAAACCCAAGCTAGAGCCATTGCCCAGTGGACACTGCTGGGGACAGTGCCAGGTGAAGCCCTCTCCCACCAGGCATAGTCAGCTCTGTGACTGACCAAGAAAGGGCTTGTCATCTCTGCAGCTTCCTCCACTTTGGCCTCCCTCACTGTGCCTGCTCCAGTCTACCCACAAAGCTGCTGTTGCTGCTGCTACACTCTCCTCTCCTCCTACCCATCTGATTGTCTCACACCCCGTGCAGTAGCTCCTCACCTTCCACTTCAAGTTCCAGCTTCCCCTCGTTACTTCCCAGGCTCTGCAGCACTCCACCGCACCTGCACCCATGTCACTTCACTGCCCTCTTGCTCCCTTCAGCTTCCCCTAGCTCCCTGCCTGGCAGCTCCCTCCATGCCCTTCTGACACCCACCTCGTTGTGTCTTCTCCCAAGCTCCTTTGCAAAGCCTGCCAGCAAACACCAGTGCAAGACCCCACCTGCAACTCCTACTGGGCATGTCTGTGTCCACTCTAGACTCTATGTAATTTTGGGCAGGGCCAAGCACACTGTTAATGCTCAGTAAATAATAGCAATAATCACACTAGCACATCAATCTCCCATTGATACAGAGATCCCAGGTGTTCACACCCCATTGCTTTCAGCATGCTAGAGGGGAGAGTACAAGTAGCTGGTATTCAGTGATTTTATGGACAGGGGCTCAGACTAATCCAGACTCCCAGATCTCAGTATGCTCGAGCTCTGAGCAGTTCAGAATCTCAGCCCCATCTTTTGTTATTTGTGTATCATTACGGCATAGGGAAGCCTATTTCTTGCCCTTTGCTTACAGGCTTTATAGTCCTTATCATTTGTTTATCCCTTCCCTGAGACATGATTGCCTGGTTGGCTATAAGAACATGAAGTCTGGCTTTGCTGTTGTTTCTGATGGCCGTTCTGGAGGTGAGGGGGGACTGTCTGCATTGGATCCCTTCCTCCAAAGCAGCTGCCTGGAAAAATTCAGAACAACTTCATAAGCATTTTAGTGCCAGTCGGCGAGGTTCTCTCCAGCCATAAACCCTGGGACAGTCTGTAATTACACATGATCTGCCCACTCTGGAAAACTGATACTTACATGGTCCACTGGGCTCTGTGTCCCAGTGTCACTGTCTAAATGCAGATCAGACAGCCCCCTTAGAATGGCTAAACATCATTTCAGAGGGATGCACTACAAGAAGATGGCAGGAATTGTTTTACAGCTATATCATCTGTGACAGGTTGGATCACAGAAACCCCCTGGGGGTTGCCAACTGATGTGCCAAGACTACTTCTGCCCCTGTTTTCCCTTCCCTCCCAGCTTGGGACTTCAGTGCCCTGCCTGGTTTGAGTCAGACCCACTATCCTGCTGCAAACCCAGACCCAGGTCTGAACCACGTCCCCTAACAGCTGTTAGCTTAAACTTAAAGCAGCTTAAGAAGTACTCCTGTCTTTAACACTCAGATGCCCAACTCCCAATGGGGTCCAAACCCCAAATAAATCTGTTTTACCTTTTATAAAGCTTATACAGGGTAAACTCATAAATTGTTCGCCCTCTATAACACTGATAGAGAGATATGCATAGCTGTGTGCCCCCCTAGGTATTAATACATACTCTGGGTTAATTAATAAGTAAAAAGTGATTTTATTAAATACAGAAAGTAGTATTTAAGTTTCAGAGTAGCAGCCGTGTTAGTCTGTATTTGCAAAAAGAAAAGGAGTACTTGTGGCACCTTAGAGACTAACAAATTTATTAGAGCATGAGCATGCTCTAATAAATTTGTTAGTCTCTAAGGTGCCACAAGTACTCCTTTTCTTTTTAGGATTTAAGTGGTTCCAAGTAGTAACAGACAGAACAAAGTTAATTACCAAGCAAAATAAAATAGAACACGCAAGTCTATGTCTAATACAGTAAGAAAACTGAAGGCAGATAAAACCTCACCCTCAGAGGAATTCCAGTAAGCTTCCTTTTACAGACTAGTCTCCTTCTAGTCTGGGTCCAGCAATCACTCACACCCCCTGTAGTTACTGTCCTTTGTTCCAGTGTCTTTCAGGTATCCTTGGGGGGGCAGAGGTTATCTCTTGAGCCAGCTGAAGACCAAATGGAGGGGTCTCCCAGGGGTTTAAATAGACTTTCTCTTGTGGATGGACACCCCTCTCTTCCCCTGTGTAGAATTCCAGCAACAAGATGGAGTTTTGGAGTCACATGGGCAAGTCACATGTCTACGCATGACTCAGAATTTACAGGTAGCAGCCATGGTTCTCATGCTACCTTGAACGTCCTCATGTAGACTTCTTATGTGGATTGGAGCCTTCCAAGATCCATTGTTCGTTAAGTGCTTCTTGACTGGGCGCTTAACTTGCAAATTCCTTTCTAAAGAAGCTGACCAAATGTTGTCCCTTAAACTTCGGACCCTCTGAGCTCTTGCTCTGGCTTTACGCTCTCTCACTCTCCCCTCTTTAGCTTTGCTGGGGGAGGGAAAAGGAAGAAAGGAAGGGGAGGGGTAGAGGATAAATGGGGCCCATCAGCTTCCTGATAATCTTCTTTGGCCCAAAACATACCAAATAAGATAGATTTCCATTTCCTGTTAGCTTTCTTCATTAGGCAAATGCAGCTTCCCTGTTGGGGGACCCCACCCTGCCCTGTTGTAAGACCTGCAAAGAGTGGTTTCCAACTGAAACCGGCTCTATGCAGCTCAAACTGGCTCGTGGGAGGTTGGGGTTGCGGGGTGGAGAGGCAACTCCCAGCAGCCCCCTGACCCAAGACAAGCTTAGTATGGCTCCTACAAGCTCGGCCAGGGTCAGGTTGCTTTCTTGACACTGCTAGTGGAGGGACCTTGATTGTGGAGTGTGCCGGGTACATAGTTTGTCTGGCTATCACCTTGGGGTTGCCATTGCTTGGATCAGTGCCCCAGACACACACAGTCTCTCTTGCTACAAGTCAGTCACTTGGGTTATATTCACCCATTTGAAACTCTTTCTCTCTCCACTTCCCTTTTGCCCTCTGATCATTATTGGCTATAAAGCTCCCCCGAATGAGCGTAATCACCACAGTGCTCAGAAGAACCTTGATTGCCAGACCAGATTGTAGTCGTTCCATAGTGCAGTGCGTAGAGCACATGCAGCGCATCAGGCGTCTCTGGCTCCTCCAACTGGAAATTCATTGGGAACGGAATAGCTACTCCATGGCAAAGCACAGCAGGAAGATGTGATCACTGGGGAGGCAGCAAACGGGCAAATGTGGCTCCAAAGCAAAGCTGGAAACTCCCTGCAGCCTTACTGCCTGCACAGGGACTGTACTGCACCAGAATTGCTTCCACCAGCAACCTCCCCCCACCGCTGCAGGACTGGGGCGGCTTCTGGGCTCAGCCTCCAGAGAAGACAAGAGAGACTTTGCAATTGGGCAGCATGGAGCAATGTGAGGTGGGTTCCAGGGTGTGTGCGGTGAGAATATATTTGCACACTCAGCAAGAACCCCTAGGTGTGGCTAAGCATATCAGTAGCCAACAATGGCCACAGAAATGCTGAGCTGCTAAAACCTCCAGATGGTGCAACGCTTCAGTGGCAGTGAGTAGGAACCCTACATCTGGTGTGGGGAGGGGTAATAACACAGCAGGCGCTGCATGTGGGCTGAGGCATTTACATGGGCAGTTAAAAACTTTGCCACTGTTTCAGCAGCCTCCAGAATGATCCTGAGGGCCTCGGCCAGGTGGAATGCCAGGCTCTCTAGCTGAACGTGGCATGTTTACAAGCTGGCATCTGAAGGGAGAGGGAAGATGCAGGGAGGAGGGAAAGATAAAAAGCAGGAAAGCAGGGGAGAGAGATTGTACTGACAAAAATAAGCAACAAAAATGATTAGGGGGCTAGAGCACATGATTTATGAGGCGAGGCTGAGGGAACTGGGATTATTTAGTCTGCAGAAGAGAAGAATGAAGCGGGATTTGATAGCAGCCTTCAACTACCTGAAAGGGGGTTCCAAAGGGGATGGATCTAGACTGTTCTCAGTGGTAGCAGATGACAGAACAAGGAGTAATGGTCTCAAGTTGCAGAGGGAGAGGTTTAGGTTGGATATTAGGAAAAACTTTTTCACTAGGAGGGTGGTAAAGCACTGGAATGGGTTACCTAGGGAGGTGATGGATTCTCCTTCCTTAGAGGTTTTTAAGGTCAGGCTTGACAAAGCCCTGGCTGGGATGATTCAGTTGGGGATTGGTCCTGCTTTGAGCAGGGGGTTGGACTAGATGACCTCCTGAGGTCCCTTCCACCCCTGATATTCTATGACCAGAGAGAGGCAGATAGGCGGAGAGAGGAAAGGAGAGAAAATCTCAGCAGGCTGATTGAGAGAAGGGGCATACTGGGGAAAGGGGAAGCATTTGTTTTCTTACCTTGGCCAGCGCTGCTGGTAACCTGGATGCAGCGGGATTAGCAGTCACTGCCTGAGAAGGCTGGTTGTCTGACTACTAGCTATCAAAATCCATTGCTCCCTGCTGACCTAATACCACTCCCTAGGGGCTCCAACCACTGCTTCCCGCTCTCTCCCACATCCCACCCTGCCACCCTTTTGCCCAGCTCAGGATACAAAACCTACAGATCATCCGGGGGGACGCGTGGCTTCAGTACCCAGAAGAATTGAAATACTCTTGCCATGAGATTATGGTCAGGCCAGCAATTCATCAGCATCTTAGCTGAGGGGACTACTGGACAGGCCTAACAAACCCAGGGAGTTCTGACTGCAGTAGATATGGGCCACACCCAGGAAATGTCCTGTGGTGTTTACTGGCCGGCCATGACTTAATCCACACTCTGCAATAGCAGCGCACCCTGGGCTTCAGCGCAAAAGAGCCTCAACATTTATTTCAGATGTTCTCTGTCTTTAAATGGGGAGCAAAGAGCAGCTCCCATCATATCCAGCTAGCCAGGCCAGGCTATAGGAATAACAGAATGATGGCCAGCCAGCTGTCATCAACATGTGTGTATTACCCCATCCCTTGAGCAACAGACCCTCTGCTACGTGACAGCCAGCACAGGCTGGGGCTCTCTGAGTTCCAGGCTCAGGGAGCAGCAAGGTGGAGTGGCTGGGAGACTTAGTGGATGCAAAGGGAAGGCAGCAGAGCTTTTGTCCCAGAAGCTGGGGGCCGCAGTCAGAGGCCCTGGGGAGCTGGCATGTTTGCTCATGTACCCAGCCCCAGCCCTGACAAGCTGGCACTCTGCTGGCAGGAGAGAGAGCATTCGAAGCAATGAAGGAAGCGGTGGGAGATCTGCAGTCTCCCACTATTACTAGCTAGTGACAAAGACAAAAGCAATGACAGCAAGTGAACAGCTACCTGCGGGCTGACACCTTGTCGGTGCCTGAAGTGAGTGATATGCAAATACCTCGTCACTTTGAGAGATTAATTAACCAAAACCAATTGCACACCAAGAATGATGAGACTCCTCACTCACAGACACTTGGAGGGGTTCTCGCACCCCTGTCTCTCTCTCACTACCGGCGGTGGTGAGAACAGCACCGGGCGCTTGGTGGGGAGTGGGACTCCTGTGAAGGCTTCAGCCGCCCCAGCCATCGAGCCCGGCCCTTTCTCATGCATTGAATGCACCTAAAACGCTGTAAGGAAGAGCCCAAGACAGAGTCCAGGAAAAGTAGGAGCAACAAGTATCTCAGGCAGGGTGATGATTGTTAATGGAAATTAAAGGGGATCGGGTGGCCTAGTCAGTGGGGTGAGCAGAGAGGTGGTGGTGGGGTTAGAATCCTAACTCTGCCACTGACTCCCTGTGTGACTTTGTATGAATCCTTTCGCCTCTCTGTGCCTCAGTTCCCCATTTGTAAAATGCGGAGAATGACACCCGCTGCTGGAAAGTGTTTTGACATCTACAGATGAAAAGCATGAGAGCCAAGTTAAACATCATCATCATCATCTGTATGGTGATAGTGCCTAGTAGCCCCAGTCCTGGGCCCTGACCCCACCATGCTAGGTGCTGTACAAGCACAGAACAAAAAGATGGTCCTGTCCTCAGAGAGCTGACAGTCTATTTTTATAGCATCACTGATGCTCAGACTCCTTTACAGACAAAGAGAATTGGAAAAAATCTAATGATTAACCCCCCAGATTCCTTCCCACCTATCTTTCCACTGCTCCATCCCTCACTCCTTCTAAGCTTTTCCTGCTTCCGAATCACAGTTCAGCTGTGAAGGGGCTTTACTGCATGGGAGTATGCAGTATGTGGCTGATTTCTGCCCCTTGCTTCCAAATGCGTTTGCTTCTAGGTGCTCACATACAATGACTGTGAGTGCAGTATAAAGACCTAACTAGCTGATAGATAGCTAGATACTAAATAAGGGGCTGCATGGGTGAAGACCAAGAGGTTTGAAGAAAATCTGGGCAGCTCTTGGTTCATTTCAGTAGCCCTGGCCTGGCCTGGAGCCTAGCTAGATTCAGCTGTCCCACAGTCCTGCCTGCACTATCTGGTTTTCTAATTCTCACCACTTTAATTATATTTGTAAAGATTTCCATTATCGGAGCAGGACATCGTTGTGGTTTCCATTACACTTTGAGCCACTGAAATCTCTTCCATTCCTTGGTTTGATCTCCCTGTTGAAATTGATTCCGTTTGATCTTCTTATTGTAATGCAGTCGAGGGAAGCAAGTCCAGCAAACAGGCCTCCTTAGAATTAAACTGTCTCTCTAATGTGATTACAAATGGCTGTTAACCCTGATATCAACATGAAGGAATTGAGATCTAAGAAGGGGGACTTGAAAGTCCCTCCTCCGCCAGGTACCAGCTAAAACAAGGGCAGCTGCTGCACCAGAAATTATTGTACTTACCCACCTCTTTTGCAGGGGGGCTCTGAGAGTTGGCTAATGTTTGTCAAGCACTTTGAAGATGTGAAGTATTATAGAAATGCTGTAGGTGCCATAAGCACTGTTCCTATTACTGCTTTCTCTCAGGTAACAGGATCACCTCATTTTGCAATTATCGAGTGCTTTCCATGCCAGGATTCTAAAGTGTATCACCAATGTTCCATAATAATGCCTCTGTGCAGCGGGGATTGGTAGGATTATTATTCTTCCTATTTTACAAATGGGGAAACTGAGGCACGGAGCGAGGAAAGAGACTTACCCAAGATCACACAGCGAGTCAGTGGCAGAGCTGGGACTGGAACTCAGGGATCCTAATACACATGCCTTTGTCAGTTCCCATCTGGACTACAGCAATATACCTGGGCAGGAAGCCAGCCCATCACACCTGTCCTCCACTCCCTACACTGGCTTCCCAAAGAATAGCAAGTCAAGTTCAGTGTCTCGGTCCTTATCATCATGGTGTTTCATGGCCTGATCCCAGCATATTTAAAAGATTGGCTAAGGCCCCAGGATGAAGACTGTGATTGATCCGCTGCTCCTCAGGGACAGGGAACTGTCTCCCTCAAGGGCAAAGCTTGTCAGTATGAAAGACAGCACTTTCTCAGGGGCTGGTCCACAACTGTGGAACGAACTCCCCCGAGACTAAGGCCCATCACAAACCCCCTGCCACTGCCAGGCACACTTCTTTGACCTGCCTTCCCTGATGTACACACAGAGCGGTGCATACAGCTACAGGAATCAACATGCCACCAACACAGCATGCTACACAGCACACCCAGCTCTGCCCCCGGGGGTGGGACCGAGAGAGAGAACAAACCCCACCCGACAGATATTATCCACATCGCCTAGGGCACTGCTGGGAGGCACTCAAATATGGAGAAGGGTGGGAGAGGAACCTGAACGAACAGAACAGAAGTCCTGACTCCCAGCTCTGAGTCATAATTATTGCAAAACCACCCTTCTCAGGGGCAGGTTTTCCAGAGGGACCATACTGAGGGGCAGGTTTTATAAGTGCTGTGAGTGGCAGGAGGAGGGGCCTCTCTGTGAGTGGGTGACTTACTAGTAAGCACGGGAAGAAATTCTTGAATTAAGAAGGTGAGCCGTTGTAGCCACTTGCATGAGCCTGGTGGAAAATGCCATCACGGGGGAGCATTCCACTGCCACATGACATTCTGAATGCAGAGGGATGGGAGCATGTGGCGAGCCAATTGCTCCCATGTGGCCGGCACAGGGTCTAATATGTGGGTGATCTGGTGTGGGTGTGAGCTTGTGGGCTTGTCAGTTCTAGAGGAGCAACTTCCTTCCCACCGGCCAGCTGGACGTAATGGGACATCCATCAGCATCAGTCAGCGGGAGCTGCCCACTTGCACTCTCCTCAAGTGGAAAAGGCCGAAAGGCATCAGAGTCCCAGGAAATAACAGTGCAGAGCCATAGAGAGATCTAGAGATACAGATGTACATATCTGTGAAGCAAGTATTATGCTGCCAGGCAATGCTGGGGAATGTGATGACTTGGGGATGTGCCAAGTGCACTGATCCTAATGAAAAATGCACTGGGACTAGGATGGGCTGTGACTCACAAGAAGCCCAGGTCAGGTGGATTGCATCTCACTGGATGAAGAGAATAAAGGTAAACTCCTTCTGCCACCCATACACTGTTCCAGCATCAGATGGACCACGGACGTTAGCCTCCTGAGGAGACTGAGTCTGACAACCACTGTCCTTTGTCTTCTCGGGACCATGAGGCCTGCAGCAAACAAACCACACTTCTCTTTGTCCTGTAGGCTAGGAAGTACTGGGAGTCCTGCAGGGCTGGCACACAGAGCCACTGACCTGGGAGGCAACAACGTGCATTACTCAGTCCCTTTGTGCAAATTATGAGGAGCACTGAGAGGCTCTGCAGTGTGGAGTCCTACCCATTCTCCTGGCTTGGAAGGGCAGGGGCCTGCAGAGAGAGGTTTTCTTTATCCATTGCGCAGAAGAAGTGGGATCTGTATGATGTGGAGGACCTACAAAACCATCTAAATGATTAGAAGCCCCAGGGAAGATCACAACTAAACGGGGCTCTGATTCACCAAAACACCCAAGATCCCAGAAGGATCTGCCCCTTCCCATCCTGATCCCAGCACATTCTCCTCCCTGCTCTCTTCTCATTGAGCTCCAGAATCTTCCTCTCCCATCCCTTCCAAGCAGCTTTTTCTTCCAGGTGCCTCTCCTTTGGGCAAATTCATCTTCACTTTCTCCCCTCTGCCAGGATCTCCCTGATTTTCCTTTCTCAGCCCTCCTGCTAACAGACACTCACTCACAGCTCCCCAGAACCTGCTTCCTAGCATCCTGCCAGATTAGGGCGATGAAGGAATGGGAAGAGAAAATCTTAATGCTGAAGAAGGGAATGGGGAAGGAGAGAATTTCTGAGGGGCTGTGGGCCTCATTTCACACATATATTGTCTCAGCCTTCCATCAAGGCCAGCATCCTGTCCCCCTGGCAACACAATGCTATCCTCTGGAACAGGCTCCTCCAATCTGTGCTGGGAAACTGTGAAGTTCAGGAGTTTCTGAGGAAGATGAGTGGGGCAAGGCATGGGGGATCCCATCCTGGGTGTGGCAGGTGCGAACTTGCGTGAGCTGGGAGCTATGGTCAGTGATGTTGGGAAGGGTGGGATGCCCGGAAGGTACTTGGAGCTGAATCAGTAACCACCTTGTCGATGTCGTCTTTTTTCTTCACATTGACAGCTTGACAAGCTAACAGGAAAAATGAAGTCAGTGAAGGGAGAAATGCTATCAGGAGCTCTGTGCTAAAAGGGCAGACAGGCCAGATTGGAGGAAAATGAGAAGCTGTCCAGGCTAATGCAATCATTTATCACATAATCTTGCTTGGCACTTGGGTGAGGATCCTGGCAGTCCCTGGCACTGTGCAGAAGCTCTCCTGCCCCTTGTGCACTGGCACCATATGTGGGGCTCTTTCTCAGCACCTCTGCTGGCTGCTTTGCTTGTTGCTGTGGTACACTGCGCTCTCTCCCCATAGCAAGCTGTCTTTATCCATTGTGCTGTGCTCTGGCTGTGTCTGGTGTGGAGTTTGTCTTGTCTTGCTTTGGACCTGTTGTCGGAGAGGGCATCATCTTATTGGGTCACAGCTCATGGGCCTTTTTGGCTCCAGTTCTTATTAGCCTATGGCATGGGGCCAGGATTTACAGCAGCCTAGCACCATATAATGGAAAGATGCATTATGAAACATCCCTGCAAAGCGGGGTCAGCTGTAAAATGTGACAAAAGGGGAGCAACAAGGGAATTTCCTTCCCTGATCATGTTGCATTGTAGATTTTGCTGCACATTTGGGCCATATGTGACCCATGCCCAAGGGGACTGTGAGATCTTCAGAGTGATTGCCAGCTGAGATGAGCTCATTCATTTAAACTTGCCCCTTTTCAGGGAGCGCAAACCTATCCACTCTATTTCTGACACACAATAGTTACAGACCAGATTCAAGCTGAACAAGGAAGGGTTTGCACAACTCACATTTGGAAACTGGATCTTACCATCCGGAGTTATGTGACTTCACTTTACAGCATGCATCCCAATGACCAGTGAGCTGAGGGAAGTGTTCTGATTTATGAGAACAATCTGATCATTTCCATTTCATGTTATGCTGACAGTGGTTTTCTCTAATTAATGTTTTGTGAGGATACAGGCTTCCCAGGTAAACCCCATGCTCTCTGGGTCTCCTCACGAAAGGGATAGTTTCCCCAAGGCTTAGAGCAGCTGGACATAGGAGCCTGGTTTTTAAAGCCATTTGCACTCAGTTACATGCACAAAAATGAATGCTTTAATTTGTGCTTGTGGTTACCATGACTGAACAACAAATCGAATGTTGCCCTTTTGGCAGGGTTGTTTCCACCTAGATGAGTAATTGGTGATAGAAGCCAGGTATAGTCTTGGTGTAATCTTGTTTAGTCGCAAACAAAGCACACAGTGTCCTGTTTCCCAGAATACAGTAAAACAACCAGCAGCAGCAAGTTTCCTTTCTCAGAAATCCCCAAGTCAGCCACTCCAGTGAGTTCTGTGCCCAAGAAGCTCTGTCTCTTTGCTTCCTCTCAGGGTCATCCATACAACTCATTCTGCTGCCTTGCTCCTTTCAATACACACAACTTGCAACAAATATCCTAGCCCCTGCATTTGCAATCAGAAAATCTCCTGTGAATCCACCTGGTTTGAATCTGCTCTGGCCATGCTGCCTAGGGCATTGGGCAGTAGACTCCACAGTCTGCAGGTGTTTTTACTACATACTTCTGTTGAGTTTGAAACAGCATACTTGGCACACCCACTGGCTTTAATGAGGGCTAGATTGCATTTGGAACCAAGCCCCCGCTCCCACACACACACCCAGCAGCTATTAGCACCTTTCTGCAAAACAAAGTAATTTCACATGTAAATGACTGGTTTCAAATGAAACTGACCATTTGCACATGCAATTTCCTAATATGCATTCCTAAGCATGGTAAGTGTGCGCACAAATTAGATACACAATTGCACACCCATTTTTGTGTGCATACTTGAATGGACTTAGTTTTAACAATCAGACCTTGGATCTCCGGTAGTACACAAGGAGACTTGTTGTTCCACTCACACATTTGCATGTACAAACAGCCACTCAGCTGTGTAATGACTAGAGTTGACTGAGCATGACAATTCCTTTTCATGGCAACTGTGGCGTCTCCATGGGGGCTAGTGGCCTAGAATGTGGTAGACCCAAGTTCAAGTCCCTGCTCTGAATCAAGCAGACTTTTTCATTCCAGACCACTCCAGATGAGGCAGGACAGGGACTTAAAGCGGGGTCTAGCACATCCCAGGCCAGCACCCTAACCAGGCAGTCGCTCTTTTTCTCCCTCTGTGTCGCTCAAACCTGAAAACCAATACATTTCAGCTTAGACAAAACAGCCTATTTCGTCAAAAATGTTCCAACCAGCTCCGGTAACTAATCATCACGCAGGCCCTTCTCCAGAGCAGATCCTACCATTACTTCCATATCCATTTACACAGTACGTTCACGGTCCTTTCACCATCAGTCCTCTTAGCAGCCTGGCCTTGTTCTTCTGACCCTACTTTCAGAGCCTTCAAGCCTGCTCACCTTGGAGATGGGCACATGCTCTCTCCTTCCGCTCCTACCCATCTGAGTGCAGCCGGCAGGGCAAGAGGGTCTCACACCCTTAGCTGCCTTACAGGACCTAACCCAGGCAGATTTAATCCACTTCCAGTTATTGCTTGTGGTTCAATCATCGGTACAGGTCCCAGTCTCTAAGAGAAGAGAGAGGTATTGCCAAAAAGCATCCCATAGAGAGGACCTCCCAGACCTATTAGCCACCGATTTCCAGAGTTAGGAACTGAGATGCAAAACTTCCCTGAGGCTACGGATTGTCATGTCCACCCGGAGCATGGAGTATTAATTATTATTATCCTTAACGACACTGAGCAACTATAGAGCAGTACTAACGATGGAAATTAATTGGATTATTACTGCCCCTCCCCACTGAGGTGCTCAGGATGCTGTGTGGTTAAAATATGCCAAGGCACAGTGGTTACAAAGGGATACAATGAGCAAGAGAAAATCCAGGCGAGATGCTAATAGGGCAAATGAAGGTGGCAGTGATTAAAAGGAGGCTGATGCATGCTGACAGGAGGGGTGAAAGCAAGAGATACAGGTGATCAAAATGCAGAGTCCGTTGCTAAAGCCTGAAGGGGTGAGGTATGTTTATGTCAGCGTTTATTGTATGGTTTACAAACTGTAAATGCATGGAGCTCTAGGACTTTGCATCGAACAGGGCATCAGGCGTGGCCCCACCAGGAAGGAATTGGGGTTCAGAGAGCCAAGGCCCCACTACTCCATGCCCATCTCCATCTGCTCCCTGCCCACTTGCTTGCAGGGGAAGTATACGGAGAACAGGGGCTCTGTGCTACATCAGACCCACACTCAAGAAGCAGGCAGGCTGAGCAATGGGTGAATGTCCTACTCCCCTGCTCAGAACAGTATGACAAGGGCACAACCAGGCCAGCCCGTAGTGTTACACCTATAAAATAGACTGAGCCAGAACCAAGATCTTCGCCAACACACGCATACACACACCCATACATATCCGGAGATTACAATCCCAAAGTTTTGTAGCTTGGGCTCATTTCTGCTAACAGTCTCATAAACAATTTTATCCCCTTCCTAACTGTAATCCACAGATCAATTTGTATCATTTAATACATGAGAAGAAGCAGCCTGGAAATGAACAGAAAATAATCGTCTCCCTCTAAAAACCCCCAACCAACCCACTTAATCTTATTTCTTCCTCTTATTTGTGTGGCCTTATCCTCCCCATGAGCATACACCCTCCACAGCAGCCTGCAATGTTCTTAACCATCACCCCACATGGCTTTAGACATTCGGGGGGGCTCAAAACAGGCACTACCCCAGGCTTTGAGCCTGATCCGCCAATTCCTCCCCGCACGCAGCATGCCGGCAGCCAGTCCCCTGGCACAGCAGCGTGAGGGCTGGGGTTGGTAGGACAGTGTGTGTGCTATGAACAGATGGTCAGTGCTGTGCCTGCCGGGTGATTTAACCCATTGCTGTGTTTCTGTTCTAGCTGCTTAAGCAATCCAGGAAATGGCCCCACAAAGCCTGCAGCTAGTCCATTTTCTCTGCTACATGCTCTCCCTCTGTGGAGAGGGTTGTCTCCTGAATTCAGTGCTGTGGGAGACAGATACTTGTAGTGCCCAGGTTGGGAGAGAGGAGAATAGCTGTAGGGAAGGAGAGATATAGGAGCAGATCTGTGGCCCACTAGTGAAAATACAGTGGGATTTGGGCTTTGAGGATTGTTCAGCTACCTGGGTCAAAAGGTCCTTTCCACCAGCTCTCTCCTGGTGCTGCTGCGTTTGCCCCTCACTTCCCAGATCTGGGTGGGATGGGGATGGGCGGATCCAAGGGGAAGGAACTTTTGCTGATGTTTTCACTTTGCACCCCTACGAGGGCCACACAGCTGAAGGGACAGTCAGGTCAAGGCTCATGAGAGCATCAACTGTTTCCAGACTGAGCTGCCTTGACTTTAGGATTCCTGGGGAAACCAGCTATGTAACCATGCAAGGTGGAGATTTTGCTTCTCTGTGGGGTTCCTGATGCGGGCAGCTCGCTGTTGTATGGCCCTGGATGTAGTGGCCGCGTGGACATTTTGATCAATCAAACCCGACAACAGGGCTGCACTGTACTGTGATGGAGGGGGCTATGGAGCGCAGAGTCGAACACCCCATTTCAGACTGACAGGTGGATTTCATTCCCAGGGTGAACTCTAAGCCTGGGGGAGGTGGTGTGTTGCCCAGCTGTTGTGCTGATGAGAAGAAAGAAATGTTGGCAGGCTGAGACATAGGGCCTGTAGTGAGAATCATAGAATCATAGAATATCAGGGTTGGAAGGGACCCCAGAAGGTCATCTAGTCCAACCCCCTGCTCAAAGCAGGACCAAGTCCCAGTTAAATCATCCCAGTGCATAGAGAAGCCAGCTTGCCAGTCTGCTAACAGCACCAGCTTCACTGCAGTGAGCCTCCATCCCTGCCCAAGAGAAACCCATGTGCAGTTAGCTGTGTGGGCAAGGATGCTGGAACAATTTGTACGGTGGGGGTGCTGAGAGCCATTGAACCAAACTGTAAACCCTCTATCTAATGGAATCCAATTCAAACCAGGGAGTACAGCAGCACCCCCAGCACCCCTAGTTTCAGCACCTATGTGTGTGGGTGAATTCTGGTATCATTCTATTCAATTTAGCTTCTCATACTGTGCCTGAGGTCTGAGAATCTCGACGGAGAGATTGGGGTTAGTGGGCGACATGAGTGGGGCAGCTGACCACTGGCCCCTGCTGGGAGTTTATGCCCCCAGTGTTGGGTGAATATTGGCTGCAAGGACCCTTTCTATTTCCTGGAGGAACCTGTTGAACCACCAAGTAGTAACTCAATGCAATGAAAGCAGCCAATCAAACTGATTTTGGGAGATGGAGGGGTAGTCACCTGGGTTTAAAATATACAGAGGGATGCAGTGCCCGTATTTTAAAGAGGGGGATGGGAAAGTTGTCCTAGCTGGAACACCAGTGACTTTTGGGACAATCTTGGGGATGGGAGGTCTCAGCTCTGTTCCCCCAGTTTGCTCCTTTTAAGAATGCAGATGACAGACTTTAAGAGAGAGCGACTGACCCTAACTGCCATAATGGATTATCCCTCCTGGCTGATGGACGGTGTCTACCTAAGGGAGACTCCTTGATTGGTTTCAGATATAAATGAGTCAATGCCAGGCCACGGTTCAGCTCAGGGTCAGGCGATCCCCCAGCGAGAAGGACAGAAAAGGAAGGCAGATGTAAGAAAGTCTTAGCCCATGGCAGCAGGCTAGCCACATCCATGGCATAGGCCAGAGCCTTCACATCAGTCCAGAACCAGCCAGGCCCCTGCCTTGTGTGGGATCCATAGTTTGTTCTTGTCCCCTGGAGTTCACTTTAAGAGTCAAGATGATCCTATTGCATTTGTGGTGGCATTCGAGCTCTTTCATTCAGCAGACCGAGTTGCCATCCATTTAGCAAACCCACCTCTGAAGAAAGAGGAGCGAGAGTGAGTGTGTGCATCCACAAACCCATTTGCTGTTTAGGTGTCAGAAATAAATTTTACCACTGGAGTCTGCAACATCTGATTAGTGAATTATTCAGTTTGGAGATTGCGTTCCTTGTGACCTCATTAGTAACCCAAGGTGAGCGGGATGCATTAGCCTAACCACTGTATTGTCACCGAGGAGCAGAATGGGGGCATTAAAAGGGATTAAAGTGCTTTACCAAGAAGTGCGGCACAACTCATAAAACCAATAAAAAAATAAAAAATACAGCGCACTGTGAAACCAGCAAATAAACAGGCTGGTGCGGCACGGGGTGGGGCATGAGCGTGCTGGCAAAGGAGGGTTCTGCAGATAAACAGGCCAGCATGGCATGGGGACAGGGGCACAAGCGTGCTGGCAAAATGGGGTCCCACAGATAAACAGGCCAGCACAGTATGGGGCCAAGGCCAGGAGCATGCTGACAAAGCAGGGTCCTGTGCCTGAGAGTAAAGGCCACTGCTTTAAGAGACTTTGCAGAGTTACCAAACCCACCAACAAGAACTTCACTGAGGCCCAGCTGTGGGGAGAGGGCTCAGGTCCCCATCACACTTTACACTTATTTTAGCCTGATCCAGCCCCTCTTGAGAAATCTGTAGAAAGACTCCCGTTGACGTGAGTGGGCCTTGAATGAAGCCTGTCTGCTGAGAAGTGCTCTACGAAGCCTTAAGAGAGATCAGCCTAGAGTCAACCTTTCTGTCTGAAGATCTTTACCAAGCTCGGTGAGTATCACTTCCTTATTGTAGAAATGGAGAGACTGAGTCACGGGGTGGGGGCAGGAAGGCAGTTGTCCCAGGTCACACACTGAAGCAGTGGCAGAGCCAGGATTACAACCCACATCATCTGGCTCCCAGCTCCATGTTCATATTAGTACGTGACACAGCTTCCCTGTGTATGCTGCTTCTTTGTGCCTGATTGAGGTGAATCTTCTCCGGGTAGGATCAGGGCCTGAGTGTACTGAAGAAACCATCCTCAGCACAGGGCTGAAAGGGCGACTGACTAAGTCTTGTGGCTAGTTGGTATCGATTATTCTTAGACTCTAAAACAATCACTGATGGTCTCTCTGGGATGGAGGGTTCCATCACTCTGCAGACTCTCTCTGGTTTTCCATCCTTGGTGCCTCTCTCGGATCTCCCAATCCCAGGACTGGGGCCCAGCCTCCTAGTCCCAGTTGCAGGTCTCCTGACCCCAGGGTTAGGTCCCCTCTCTGGTCTCCCATTCCACTGAACTTGGAAAGAAGAGCTCCCACCTGGCTGGAGCTGGGTGAATGGTGGGGGAAGGAATCTGAGAGCAAGTCTGCTAAGTCCTCCTCACCCTCTCCTCTGTGTCTGGGTTTAAATCACTGTAGCTGGGAGCAGGATTTGGTCCTGGGTGTTTCTTCTACAGTCAGTCTGCACATGGGATGGATGCAGAATGGGGGAAGAGTGCCAAGGAGAATAGATGGAGCGGACTTTTCCTGATTCGCACAGGTTTCTTATTAAAGAAAGAGGGAGATGGGTTTGTATCATCTCTTCTTTGTTCCTGCTGGGAGATATTGGCTGACGTGAATGGCCTTCACCGGGGGATGATCCTGTTAGTGACCCGTGCGGCTGCATTTGTTTGCTCAGCAGCAGTTGCAAATAATGGATGCTAAAAGGCTTTGTGGTTCATTGATGGCCATGCTCATAACCACACACCCTTCATCCAGTTCTTGGGAGAGAAGCAAAACTCCCTGATGCTTCTGCTTGGGTCCTAAACTCTGCCTCCTACCTAGCACAACGGGCTGGCTCCCCACAGCCTTCACTCACCGGAGGTCTCCTTTGCAAGGGATCCTGGGGAAAGTTGTCCTAACTTAGACCCTCAGGTTGATGAATCCAATCAGCAGAGTCCCCCCGTCCCCTTCCACTAGTGCAGGGGCTGGACTCCCATGTTTTCAGCTGAGACTTGAAGCCAGACAGGTCCTCCAGTGGCAGTCCCAGCTGAGCCCAATGGGTTCCCCCCCTTCTCTAGCTGAGCCTCTTGGAGCAAAGCTAAGCTTATCCCCAGCTCATAGCAGGGCCGGCATTCCAGAGAGGCACACTCTGTGTTACTCTGAGGAGACCTCCTGCTTGACCACTCTTCTTTGGTAGTGCCTCCTGGTTGCCATGCACAGGGCCATGGCTTCTCGAGTGGCGTGAAGATGTTACAAGGGTTTTCTCCCTCCTCAGCCTGATCTCCTGGACTCAGATTAACCTGCCTCCGTGGAGACCCCACTCAATAATCTGTACATGTCCCATCATATTAGCATTCAATATTTTAACTTCTCCAAAGCTGGGAATATTTCCAAAGTCTGAGCACAGGGATGATTATAATTCCATAATAATATTTTAATTCTATGATAAGCTAAATTAACTTCAGCCCCCTTGTGTCCCATTTCCCTTGCTGGCGCCAGTCACGGCTGATCAAACCCTTGGTACTGATGAGTTTGAGGGAGGTGAGAACCACATCATCTGCAGGAGTGTGAGCTAAGGGACATGGCCCCAGAATTCCAGGTATGGGCATCTATCCTGTCTGCATATCAGGACCAGTAGGGGGCATTGTACTTTACAACTGCACATGCCGAACAACCTTTGTTTCCAATCAGCTCCAGCCATTGCAAGGTTAACACCTGGGCTGGGAGGGTGACTTAGGGAAGGAAAGCCTGGGTTGGATCCAGAGTGAAAAAAGGACAAAGTGGGGAATGGGAGACAGCAAAAAGTAAACAGAGAAAGGGAGAACCCCAACAACACAGAGCCACAAGAGGCTCTGAGCAGAACGAGGACTTAGCTAGTTCTTTCTTTCCAAGATAGATAAACCCAAGGGGCTCCACGTCTGTTAATAAGAAAGGGCCTGTCTGTGTTCCTCTCAGACTGTACTCATACACATTGACTTTTGTCGTGTCTGTGGCAAATTCAGAGCTGCTGCCTAGGAATTGAGGACAGTTGAACTAGTTGGGTAACAGTAAGAAGTCAGCCAAAGCAGAATCTTGACATGGTCAGAGGGACTAATGCAGCCTGTTGTAGTGGGGAGGCAGCAGGCGGGTGCTGCCTCTCTGATGACACCCAGTATTCCTCCCTATGTTTGCTTGTCTAGCTACAGGCCTGGGCTATTTTCTGGGTGCTTTCAGGCTGGTGGTGCTGGGAACCTGCTTTTTCTTGCTTCTTGCTGGGAGAGTCTCAGGGAGATGGCTGGGGGATTATCCAAAGTGGGAACCTTTGAGTTGACGCCTCTCATTACTTAGAATGCTAGCCGTCCCCTCCGGCACTGCAAGCGGTCTGGCCATTACCCAAACACCTTTACATTTGGCCCCTGCTAGAGTGCTCCAGCCCCAGCTGAGACACTGTAGCAGGGGCAAGAGGGAAGGAAGGAGTTTTATGAGGTTTAGTCTTCCCCACCTTTATTAGATCTGAATGTGGGAGGAATCTTATTTTTAAAAATACACCCTGAAAACTAGCCACAAAAAGTGTGTGAGAGACCCCCAGAATAGGGAGTGATCTAGGATTTCAGCTCTGCTCCTGCTCTTTCCTCATCCCCCTCCCCTCCCCACCCGTCACACAAGTACGGGAAATTCATGTAATGCTATTTAATAATATATATATGCACCGGCTATCTCAAGCCATTTGCATTGTCAAGTCATGTGCACTGATATGAAGTCTTTGCTTTCCCTTGTGTCACTGCTGGTGTCATCGTCAAGCAGTTGTCTAATGGTGACTTGAAGAACTAAAGGGGAAAGATGCAACAAAAATTAAAAACTAATCAGTGAGTTAAACTAAGGATCCCTTTCATTGTCATCATTATGAGCATTGTATTGTATTCACTGAGCATCCCGCAGGCGCAGAGGTAGTGGGAACACCTTCCTCTTTACATTTTCAAAACGTTACTGGAATGGTGGTTTAAATTAAGCACATTTGCTTTCTTTTGAATTCCAGTAGAATTCCCTGCTAACTGGGATTCTTCAGTGGATATTCTCATCTGTCCCAGGTTAACCGCAATTCCAGGTTTGAAGAGACTATTTAAAAAGTCCAACAAATCTTAAAATGGAATAAACTACTGTGCTAAATAAAAATGAGACTCCTCGCAGTTCATCTTCATTTCTTATTTTACTCCTCCTTTGGCACCCTCTGTATTTAAAAAGGCTGGCCCTTAAAATTTCACATCTCTTTACTATCTGGTTAAACACCACTTAATGCCTTGGCACTGGTCAATGCATTCCCTTCCCATTAGGCAGAATGTTTGCAAACAGTCATGGATAAGCAGCCATCGTGCCATTCACTCTGTACCATGGGAGAGTTCCAACAGAGACAGAGGACTCATGCCTGTTTAGGTGTGTTGAATGCAGAGCAGTCTGGTCTGTTACAGAAGCTATCTTACAATCCCTTTGAAACTCTCCTGTCTTCCTCATGCATTCAGATGGGAGCTGCAGTCTCTCATCTCTGTCTTGCGTCCATTCAGGAGGCCGCTTCCACTGACAACAAATCACACTTTAAGCAAATCACTTTTAAATGATATTTTAAAATGTTAACAAAGCTTCACATAGCAATTTGCTCTTCTGAGCGAGCCCATGTAATGCTTTGAATCGCGTTACAGTACACCTTAAAGGAGATGATGGTCACGATAAAGGGTGAAAGAGGAGCCTGAAAGGAGAGGGGGGGCTGAGGGATAAAGGGCATGTTCGTCAATTCAGTTTCTTTTTTTCCCATCGTATTTCCTAGCTAGTTCAATGCCGAAGACATTTGCACTCAGGGGTTTCTGTGCCAGACGGCTCTTCTGCTCATTGTTCCATCAAAAGGATTCTCACGTTTCTTTCTTTGCTTAACCCTTTAAAAATATTCCATCTGTCAGGGCCTGACGCTCCCTAGTGATTTTCCTTGAAGTACAAGCCACATCCTTACGTTTGCTTGTCAAGCAAACAGTCAGACTGACAGACGTCCTGGGGTGCACACAAGCCTAAACAGACCCACTCATATGGCTGCATGCAGAGTGAGCTGTATATGCAGTCGTACAGACACAAGTGCATATAGGCACCTGCACACCCTCACATGCCAATGCAAACATGTCTGTATACATGTAACAACCCCTGCCTGGGTCAACGCAGGGTTTGATGATCAGAGTGGTCCCTTCTGACCTTAGTATCTATGAATCTATGAATCTATAAACCCCTGACCCTGAGCAGGAGCTTACTAACTGAGCTAAAGCAAAACCTCCATGAGCTGGTAGCAGTAGTAGGTTGCTAGCCTCTAGAGTGTGACCCTAGAGTCGCCAAGTGCCAGGCATCTCGGAGCCCTCTCTGCATCCCTGCAGCTTGGCCTCACCCTCACACACCTGGCTCAACCGTGGTCAGGATCTGTAGTTCCTGCCGTCGGCCGCTAGATGCCACTTGTGGAACCCGGCTTCAGGCAGCTTGTCTGCTTCCCCAGGGGGGAGGGACAGCACCAGCTGCAGTGGGGATGATGTTAATGAGCAGGCAGCAGCAGCAGGGCGACTGGCGGAGACTGAAGGTAAGGGGGGCTCAGCACTGGCCCCAGGCTGCCCCTGTCCCAGAGAGACCTTAGCTAGATCCCAGGCCCTGGAGAGACCCCAGCTTTCAGACCTGCCTCAGTACCTACCCTAAACACCACACTGGAACCCTCCCACCTGACCCAGCACCCAGACACCAGCCAGCACCCCTAGGGCCGTAGATACCCCCTTCCTGCCAGGATTGATATAAGCCTCTGCCCTAGCCCTGAGACTGCCCTGGGAAGGGTGCAGCAACCCTAAGACAGTTCATGGCCATTTGCAAAATGCAAGTTAGCTCCTTTCCATAACATGTCACCCATGGAGCTGCACCCAGTGTGGCAGCCATGGCTGCATTCAGAGTCACACACAGAGACGTGTATGCATGCTGGCATGGCTACACAAGCACACACATACAGCTAAACTCCCTGTATAGGCCCAATCACTGTAGTATCTGAGCCCCTCATAATCTTTCATTCGTTTGCCTTCACACGCCCCTGCGAGGCAGGGCTGGTATCCCCAGTGTACAAAGGGGGAACTGAGGCACAGAGAGGCGAAGTGATTCTCCTGGGGTCACACAGTGAGACTGTCAGAGCACGGACAGGAACGCAGCTCTCCCAAGTCCTAACCTCCCTGCTTGCACGCAAAGGACACAGTATCTCGCATGGTGCAACTGACACTGGCCTCAGCATAGCCCATGCCCAGCGTCTCAGAAGCTCTGCAGCCGGGCACTGGCGGGCTGTCCGCAGTCTCAGTGGACCAGGAAGGGAAGCAGGGAGCTTCAGCTTCCCTCAGCAGCCTGTTTTCAGGCAGCCCCCTGGCTTGCCTCTCCCCCAGGCATTCAAGGAGAGTTTTGAGTCTCTCTGCTGTCGTACCAGCCTCAGAGCTCACAGGACAATGCTCAGCACTCACTCTTCTTTGAGCTGAGTGACGCTCTGAAAGCCACAGCCGCATTGTGAGGGGGGTGATGGTGCCGCACAGCACAGTGGCTTTGTTGCTGAGAACAGTGCCTGGGACATAGAATCATAGAATCATAGAATATCAGGGTTGGAAGGGACCCCAGAAGGTCATCTAGTCCAACCCCCTGCTCAAAGCAGGACCAAGTCCCAGTTAAATCATCCTAGCTGGTGACCTCAGCACAGGGCTGGCGGCGGGAGATCCTGGGGAGCCAGCTGGGCCATAGAATCAGAGTGAATGGAGGTGGGAAACCTGCCAGGCCCCTCCCGCATACCGTGGCCAGATATGAACCAGTGATGGGGCCTGGATCCTGCTTGCAGTTCCAGGAGTTCTCTGACGTCCATCCCTGGATAACAGGGGCAGTTGCCATTAGGGATTCACCCCTCTGTGCTGGTGCACAGACCCTGGTCCCCGAGCTGTCCTGACTATGTGCTACATGGCACATGCCACCTCCCCAACACATGAGCAACAATCCCGAGGGACTTGACTTGACTCTAACAGCTCAGCCATCACGGCGGCCACCCCTGCCTCTGACAGTCTGGTTGCTGACAATGGTTAAGGCACAAGGGATCACAAGAACAAGCCCCACAGAAACAGCAGCAGGAGGCACCTGACCTGAACCTTCCACACCAACAGCTGCTATTCAGGAAGCTCTTTCCCCATCGCTGAGTGAAGCATTTCCCATTCCTCTCCCCCTCCAGGAGCCCCCAGATTGCCTTTCCTTTCACAGTGGGTCTCAAAGGTACCAACTGCCCACCCTGGAAAATGGACAGGGCCAGCATCCCCTCGGGTGCCCCTCACCAACATACCTCGCCAAGCCCCTCTAGGTCCCTTGCAGTGTATGGCTTCCCTGCTCAGCTCGGTGTCAGCTGTGCTGAGGACACCAACCTGCTGACAACTGGCCAAACTCATTGCGCACTGCCAGAGGGATTCGTCCTTTGGCCACAGGACACCAACAAATTATGCCCAGGTGACTTGCCTCCCCCACTACCCTCATGTCTCCCACACCCTCTGTTGTTTTCATCCTGCCTTTAATTAGACTGAAAACTCTTCAGGGCATGGGCCATCTCTTACTCTGGATTTCCACAGTGCCTAGCACTATGGGCTCTGGTTTCCGCTGTGCCCTATACCATAATACAAATACCAGCTAATAATAGAGACCATGCTGGATTTGAACCAGTGACTGGGTCTGTAGCTCATCGCCAATTCCTGGAGCTATCTGCTCCCCTAGCAAATTTAAAAGGCATCTTCCCAAATGTTCCTGTTTACTTATAGCTTTCCAGTGCCTCTAACAGCACCTGGTGTCCTCAGCAGAGATCCAAGGTACTTGAAAAGAGGGCTGCATGTACCTTTCCCTGTGTGTTAGAGAGATGCGGGAATTTTCTTGTGGCCACTCCCTCAACAACTGGAATTATCTGTATCCACAGAGAGCTGTGTTACCCTGCTGCGCATGGGGACACTTGACCCCAGTGTCTTTCTCCCAGCTGGGCTGGGTTTGTCATGACTCTTTTGCTTTATGCCCAGGCTCTGGATCTAATATTTCTGTAAGGCTGGAAATAGGATTGACTCAGGAAGACAGAAGCAGCTGCCCTGATATTGTCCTCCTGGCCTCTCCTGCCCCACCTGCTTTGGGAACTGGGTCCGGGTAAAGCAGGACCAGAAAAGCCTGGATTTCAGACCCTTCCCTGGTTTTTATTGCCATTTTATCTCAGTTTAATTATAAGTTTCCCAGTCCCCCTTCCAGACAGCGCTCTCTGGGGCCTCATGCCAGGCCCATGCATTGGTTTCAGTGAGTCCTCACCATGTTTAGGGAGGTTGTGGAATCTCCATCATTGGGGATTTTTAAGAGCAGGTTGGACAAACACCTGTCAGGGATTGTCTAGATAATACTTAGTCCTGCCTTGAGTGCGGGGGACTGGACTAGATGACCTCTTGAGGTCCCTTCCAGTCCTATGATTCTATGTCAGGTTTCCTTCAGTCTCTGGGAGGCGCAGCGCAGAACAAGCTGGGAGAATGTGCTGCTCCTGACAGAGAGGGGCTGAGAGCCCTAATGGGGGAAAGGGATCTTGCAGGCCAGTGCTAGGCACAGGAATTCTAATGGAGTGAGGCCCCTCAGCCCTGCCATGCAGCATCCCTGGGTTTCTCACACACACAGCTCTGCTGCTGCGCCTTCGGCCTGACCTGCAGCTCCTACTGCTGTGCCTGATGCATCACGGTTCTCCCCTGCTAGTCCCTTCCTCGGCTGTCAAAGCTCTCCCAATGCACCTCCGTCTTGCCCGTTGCCCCTCTGCCAATTCACTCCTCAGCTGGTAAGTATTCCCTCTTCTAGCTATTGAATGAAGGGACCAGGGATAATGCAGAGCCCCTCAAGACTTCTGGCTTTTGCTCAGCAAGGAAATCAAGCCCCTGCTGTATGAGAGCAAGATGTGAGCTCAGGAGACAGGTCGTCATTAGCAACACCCCGTCTTCCCCTGTAACCCTGCTTTCTCTTTACACTCCCTTGTACGCTCTTCCCCCTCCTTTCTTGCAAACTGCTGCTCTGATGGAGGCTGAAAGTGTCTCGTCTTTGACAGGGTGATGGGCAAGAGATGCCTTTGGGGGATCAGTTCATGTTGGAAACCACCCAGCGCCCCCAACCCACACGAGGGGCTTTCAAGGGCTGTGGAATTGTTGTCTCTCAGCCCTAGATTCTTCCATTGGGGCCTCTGCCCCTTTGGGAAGGGGTGCCCCCATCCTGCTCCCGGGCCCCACTAGGGAGCCGGCACTTGCCCAAGCAGGACAGGACTTGGCAGAGGAAGGAACTCATGTGCCAAGCCCCCAGCTTGGGGAGCCCTGTGAGTAATGCAGCTCGCACAGCTCCAGAGTGGTGAGTGGAAAACACAAGGCTGTTTGTGTTTTCTCTCCTCCTTCTCTCACCTCCTAAACACCTTTCAAGTGGGCGGTGAGCACAGTCACTGCCCGCCAGGGAGCCACTCTTCCAGGCTCCCTCCGGCTGGGTCTGTGTGCTGGGAGAGGAGCCATCCGCTAGCAGAATGTGGCAGCTGCTGGGGGACTGCAGCTGATTAGTTGTGATTACAGGGTTCAAGGAGGAGGCAGCGAGAGGAGCAATTAAAATCCAGGGATGCTTCTCTGCGCTATTATGCCAAAGCAGGGAAACCAGCTAGCTGGTGAGTTGAGAGATGGCTGGGGCCTGGAGTGAACAAAACCCAGAGGGGCGAGAGCAGGAGAGGTTCAGTGTGATGGGCCTGGCAGGTTAGGGGTGAATAACCTCCTTGGGTGCCATTGATACCCTCTGTGCTCAAGGCTGGCACTATCCAGCGGGTTAATATGCCTGCATGGTGAGGAGATCACTTTGCAATGCAGGGTATACAGAGCTGGTGGACGCGGGAGGAGGTTCAAAAGCTGGGAGTGCCGGGGCAGAGTCCTCAGGGCTGCAGCAGGGATCCCAGCTGCTCCCTGAAGGAGAGAGAGGTGACAGCACCAGGGAGCAAAGAAAGGGAAATGAGCTCAGCTTTTTCTAGACACTTTTTCTTCCACTGTCCCCGTTCCCTGCTCCCCTCAACATGGCTGTTACCTGCTAACCCAGTACAGCAGGCTGGTACCCCCCCAGGCTCTACCAGTGTTCCTGAATCTGGATTTCCAGCACCCTCTGCTAGTCCAGTGCTGGCCCCACACAGCTCTGCCAGTGCTCCTCGGTCCTGCATCCCCCTGATATTCCAGTCCTGAATTAACCCCATGCCTCTCAAGCCTGACCTGCCAGCCCCCTTTTATTCCAGTCCTTCCCTTCCAGCCTGACACAGCCCCTCAGTCCCAGCCAGTGCTGCAGAGCTGCCTCCAGATTCCCTGCTCCTTTCAAAAGGCTCCATTACCCGCATCATGCTCACTTGTAGTCTCACCCCTTCGTTTTCCTTGTGTGTCTCACCCCTGGCCAAGAAGCTATTGTGTGCTGGGTGAGGGAGGGGTAACCTTCGGCCCAAACATCTCCGTCACAGCTGTACGCACTTGTTTGAAGCCAAGGCCCCCTTCCCTGTCTTACAAACATTTCTTTATTTTGGAAGCCTTGCCTGGTTTCTCCCCTGCAGAGAGTTCAGGGCACCAGATCCCCTGCAACCCAACCTTCAAGGGGGGATGAGCTGGGACTGGGAAAACGTCCTGGCTCAGATGTTTCCTTTACACCCTGTGACCAGCAGGTGGCGTTGCATTCATCCCCAGCTCTCTCGTGCCGGGCTCGTTACATGCCCGTTCTGCTGGGCTGCTACATGAGACTCCCTGGTTCGGATTCTCTAGAGGGGACAATTGTGCCTATTTCTTAGCAACTCATTTATCAGTTTCTCATTGGGGGGCCTCGGAAATGCTCTCCTGATGGCTGGCGATGAGGTGGAGCCCTCTTTTTCTCCCCATGTGTCTTGGTGCAGCGACAAAGGGTCCCAGTGGCCCCCGGCTTACATTGACGTGGCAGGAAGGTGTTGGATTTGACCTGCTGATGGCAGGGGGAGTGGGGTCCTACAATGTAATCATACTGTGATCCTTTACTTGGCCTTCGCCGAAATCAACCCCGTCCACTCCCAGCCAACACACACATCCCTGTGGCATCTGCGGAACCAGAAACAAGCCAGCTCAGAGGCAGACGCTGGTGGGAGAGACAGTGGCAGGTAGAGCGGGCGCATGCGGACTACCACTTGCCCACAAATCCTCAGATGAGCATAAGCCAGGTAACCCCATCCAGCTTTCCCTGGGAGAGGTGCCTTTCATACAAACTCCACCCAAAGGGGTGACTGACCCAAGACACCGGACAGCCTAAGGGGTGTGGGACAGAAAACAGCTGGGGAAGACAGTGTTTGGAGGCTAAGCAAGCTTAAGGCCAACAGAGGAGGAGGAAGGAGGGGACTCAGAGGCCTTGAGCAAGGAGACATTTGGAGCAGAGATTTCCCATAAGCGGGGCAGCCGATGAGGCAGAGAAACGCAGTTCCAACCAGATGGCAGGAGCTGCAGAGGAGAAGGTTCTTGAGAGACAGGACAGAGAGGAGGGCAGTGCTGGACAAGCAGAGGGAGCAGAGCAGAAAGCAATGAGGTCTGGGCAGCTGGATGGGGAAGTCCACTGAGAAATTTGAAACTGAGGGTAATGAGCGTATGCAGGTGAACGAGGGCACTGCACAGCGCACTAAGCTCCTGGTGATGCTTAGTACCCACTATTGGTTATTGCTAGTACGATCAACCCTCCAAGGATTTCTTCATGAGGTTTCCATCTGCCCATGGCTTGGTGCAGGTCGCATTCCGAGAGGGAGAAGTACAGGAGCAGAAGGAACAGAAAGCCTAGTAGATCTCACCCGTCCACAGGGCAGTGGGCATGACTAAGAATCAGGCTTTGGTCACCACTCTCAGAACCTACCTTGATGCAATTACTAGCAGCTCCAGGAAAGCTGCTGAGATCCTCCTGTCCTCCTGAAAACCTGCCTGTGCTGAGTTACTGATTTACTTAGTGCTTTCGTGTATGAAATCTGAAGAGGAACAAGGAAGTTGCAGTGTGTGTATAAGGGTCTGTGATCTCTGGTTTGAAGCCAGGAGTTACGCAAGCTTCTCCCATGTACAACCAGGCCAATGCTCCTGAATCCAGACCTGCAGGACCCGTGGCTCTTCTAGTTCTGCCCCCCCGCCCATCTTTGCCAATGTGTCTCAATCCTGGCCCACAGCCACCCTTAATACTCCAGTCCTGGCTCTCCATCCAGCTCTGCTGATGCCCCTCAATCCAAACATGTAGAACACCCTGCCTTACCAGTCCTGGGCTCTCCGTGCATAACTTGGCCAGTGCCCCTCAGCTCTGATCTCCAACTTTTCGTCTTTTCCAGGCTTGGACCTCTCCTTAGAAACCTGCCAGGCATCCCAGTGGCTTTGCGATCAGAACAAATGTCCATCGAAGACATGAGACCCAAAAAATCTATTAGACTGGCCGCCTGCCCTGGCCCTGGCGTTGAATCGAAGTTCTGGGAGGCGAAAGGCCAGGACATCAGACCACTGCAGCAAGCAGCCTCCAGTGCTTCTTTCTGTCCCTTTTGCTCATAAGAAGCAATGCAAACAACCCCACAAGAACCAGAGAAAAAGGCTCCACAGCATATGGCAACCTCATTTGTATGCAGGCTGACAGGCCTAGGGCAGCCAGGAAGCCCATTACCTCCATGCATGGTTTTAACACAGTCATGTATGACGGTCTCGGGGGAGGAGAATGAGCCAAACACGGTAACATCACCATAAAATGCTGCGGCTCCCCATGCAGAGAGGTCAGTGTAAAGGCCCTGGGGGGAGACACTCACATTAGAGAGGGGCTCACTAGAACAGTGTTTAAGCCACTAACGGATGGCAGCTAAAGCAATAAACAAATGGAGGGAGAGATCATGGCAGCAGGTTGGGAGGGGAGAGTGCCAGATTTCTCCAGCTCTGTGAGGGTCTCATGGATGCAGTGGGTGTGGGGTGGATGAGGAGAACAAAAGTGCCATCCCTAACTCATCCTTTCTCCCACCCAACTGCTTCTCCATGGCTAATCGGCCATGATCCCAGCTCGCCTACTGGGACCTTGTTTCGTGATGAAGTCACTGGTATCTTTGTGTGCTCTTGTCTTCTACTAGATAGAGTGAGAACTGTTCCCTTGGCATGTCATAGCCCTCCACAGGTGCTAGTACCTAATCTCTGTAGCGCTGGTGATAGCTTGCATTTTAGGAGCAGCAGTTCTATCCCTGCTACTGTTGGAAGGTTCCAATGGGCATCATAGTAACAGCTGTGCCAGACACAAGCAGCTGTGCCAGACATAAGCATCTCACCCTTTTGCCAAAGCATTGCAGGACCTTTCCTTGGAGTGAGGGTATTGCAGCTGGAGAGTGGGGGATTTACTGTTCTCAGTAAATTCCCCTTGTTCTGGAGGAGGCTAACTCTCTGTGATGAGCACTTGTAGGAGCTAGCCTTTAACATAAAACAACCTGTGCAACAGTAAATATCCTCTCAGATGCACTTCCCACTCTGAACTCCAGCAAAGCAGAGCACTTCCCTTCTTCACCTCGAGGTAGCTGGAGAAAGCCCATGAGCTGAACAGCCTGCAGCAGTGGCATCATGCAGCCAATATTTCAACCCTTTCTAGATCTTCCAAGGTGCCATCCTTCCTTAAGTCCTTGCTAGGGAGTCCAAACAACTAGAGTTAGATTCCAAATAGGAAGCAGCTAGCAATCTACCAGGGTAACAGCTTCACCATCCGCACCAAGTTCATGTATCACAGCCACCCTGAGATGCAGGCCTTTAGGAGAGCAGAAACATCAAAAACAAAACCAAGGAGGACACTCCTTGAAGAAATTCAGAATGCTGCCGGCAGTGCTGACACCCCACCCCAACAGTGACCAGAGAAAGCACAGGAAGCTGCAAGGACAGGTGGGACAGCCACCTTGCAGCCAAACAGATCCCTACAGAGGGAACTGAGACCAAGGAATGGCTGTGAGATCACAAAGCCAACGAGGGGCAGAACTTGTAGCTACTGATGGATATCCAATAAGCAGCTCCCATTTTAACTAGAATGTCACTTAATTCAGAGCAGATCTAGATGATACAGTGCACCTTGCCCATCCTACATTTTCCACCATGGTTCCTGCTGGTGGAGCTGCTCCAGAACTAGTCTATGTCTAGTGTAGACAACACTAGTGAATCAGCAGAAACCCATTTACCTCCTAAGCCAAATCAGCACCTGCTACCAAGGAGGGGTGCTTCAAGCAAACACAGCTTGCCTGCGACAACCAGACATGAAATTCCTCTTGAAAAGGAATGGTTTCAATGAAGGGAAATAACGTTTAGCAAAGTCCAAGGCCCTGCTGGCAATTCATTATTTTATCAGCCTTGCAATATTTGAGGTTTCTCTTCAAGCCCCAGCTGCTAGGATCAAGGCCTGAGAATCTCAGTATCCATCCAAAGAAAAGCAGGGTTCTAGTTCTCACGATGGCAGAGAAACATTTGAAAACATGATACAAGCTCAACCCTAAAGGCTCGAGGTCCAGATCCCCAAGGGGATGTAATCACCCACTGAAATCAGTGAAAGTTAAATACCTTTGAGGAGCGGGGCCCAAAAGGCAAAGAAGAACTCTACCGTTATTATTTTAAATCTAATGCTTTTTAAGCCAATCTCCTGATGACTGGGGGCCTGACTCCTGATTTTTGAATGCTTGGTTTGGTGATACTGGTCCCACCCCAGGCCTCCTCTACCATACAGCAGGTGCTGTTGGACTGTGCAGTGGAGACATAGTGAGGGACAACCATCCTGGAAAAGATGGATTGAATGCTCCACCCTGACAAAGGCCCAGCAGAATCCACTCAAATCCCAATGAAATCTGCCCCAAGGACCCCCACACAAAGGTCTTCTGGGACCGCTTTAGAGTCTCACTAAAGGCTTGTTGTAAGCAAGGCACAAGAAGTAATTCTTCCGCTCTACTCCATTCTGATTAGGCCTCAGATGGAGTATTGTGTCCAGTTCTGGGCACCACATTTCAGGAAAGATGTGGACAGACTGGAGAAACTCCAGAGAAGAGCAACAAAAATGATTAAAGGTCTAGAAAATATGACCTATGCGGGAAGTTTGGAAAAATTGGGTTTGTTTAGTCTGGAGAAGAGAAGACTGAGAGGAGACATGATAACAGTTTTCAAGTACATAAAAGGTTGTTACAAGGAGGAGGGAAAAAATTGTGTCCTATCCTTAGAGGTTAAGGAGAACAATTTTTTCCCTCCTCCTTGTGACAACCTTTTATGTACTTGAGCTTTTGCTAGTCCATTTGGGAATTTACTCACAAGAAGATTCTCCAGGCTTCCAGGGCATGGTGACCAATGGAGGGTTAGAAAGTTCCAGTTGGCAATGATCACCTGTAAATTTCCTCTCTCGGCTCATAGATTGCCCCAAAAGGAATGCCAGGCAGCCATGGGCAGCAGGCACAAATTTGGATTTACTTCTGTTGTGCAGCCTAAACAGCTGCTGAGGGCGTCAGTTATAGAGACATGATACTGTCACATTATTTATCATTTTTATTTCATTGCTTTCCAATGTTTGTAATACCCCAGAGCTCAGGAGCTTAAATAACAGCTCTCCAAATATCTCCAGTTGGCAAATGTTCATTCTTTTCCCTCTGAGTTCCTAATAACCATGATTTTAACATGGTTTCTTTTATTTTTCTCTCTTTGTACTTGGGGATCATCAGTGGCAGATCTGAGAAGACATGGGTATTGCTACGTGCAGCAGGGGGAGCATATGAACACAAAACATTGTTTTTCTACAAGTCCTACGGAAACATCAGCTGTCCTGTTTTTAATTTTGTAGTCACTTCTTTGATTGAGTTTTAAAAAAAGGTATATATCATCATGAGAGAATTTATCACCTGATTAAAGTGGGTCAGATTTGGGGATAGAATATCACTTCAAGCATGATGTTGGGAATGGATCCAAGTACTCAGTTGGTACTGGGTGACTATTTCATAACAAATTTTGCCTTTTCTTCCCTTTGCAAATTGTTGTTGGAGAGACCCTGGGTTTCTCAGATGTATTCTCTGTTTGGAATCACTTTCCATTTCCTATTTGGATGAGCATAACTCACATTGGATTTGTGGTGTGGACGCTCGTGGCTGCGAGTTCAATGCGCCTTTGTGGAGAACTCTCTGGAATATTTGCCATTTCTCCTGGCCAGGCAGTCTTTCCAGTAACCTCACTGCATATTTGTGGGGAGCAAACCTGGCATGGGTGCAGACCAGTTGAAGGGAATTTATTGAAACACTGAGGTGAATGTCAGCTGTATTTGTCTGATTCTAACCCCAACTACTGCAGAGCCCTGATTTGCCTTTCATTTAACGTTTCCTTTTCTTTCGTGTGAATTTTCAAAACCCAGTGGCAAAATCCGTCCGATGTTGGCTCTTCCTGGCTCATGGACTCTGTTACTGGCTTAGCTCACGTCTCCGCCGGTCTCTGAGCCAAAAGCGTGTTTGCAGTGCTCTGTTACCAGTCGGTTTAAAATGGATGAGGTGAAAGGAGAACTTCTTCCCCTGATGCCCCCAGGCATGGTTCATGCAGAGGTGGTCGGCTTACTAGTGTGCGTGGGGAGGCTCTGAAAGGGTTCCAAAGGGGCTGAGTGGAACCAGTCCCCTCTCAGAGTGAGGGTCTGAGAGACTCCACTCTCCCCGAAAGAGAGATGGAGGGTAAATGCCACGAGCAAAACCAGGTCTGCCAGCTCCTCTCTGCATGTGTCTCCTAGCAAGAGGTCTTTCCTGCGATGCAGTGGTGCAGAAAGTGAGAAGGTGGCTCCTGGGCAGTGCTTGGCACTTTCCACATGGCTGCAGCAATTGGTATTTCAACTTAAATTCAAAGTCAGAGAGATTTCTGCTCTCCAGCCCTCTCCCACCTCAGCCCACCTGCTTCCCTCCTCTCAGGCCCCGTTGCCACATCCCTTTCTCTTTGACCCTCTCCCCCTCCCAGCTCCCCTACCCTCTTTCATTCTCTCCCCTCCTTCTCCCCCTCCCCCGGCATGTCTCAGGCCCCTCTTCTCTTCCCTGCCTCTCACCAGCTCCTTCCTCTTGTCTCCCTGACCCTCACCTACTTCTTCCCCTTCTCTTTGTCCTCCTGGGCAGCAGTACCAGATGCTGCCCATCCCACTGTCCAAGTTCCCTGCTGCCCCCAACACTGTCTCTCGTACAGGAGTGCTAGGCAGCTGGATTCTTGGCTGGCACTCCCCGTTCCCGCTGGGTGAGTTACAGACAGACAGACGTACCTGCTGTGTGCTGTGGGAGACCGTTTGCCTCTTTAATGTCTTCTTGTTTTCTTTCCAGGATAACAAGGGTATAAGTCAGGTGCTGTCAGGGTTCATTGCCATCTCACTGCAGATCATCAGACTGACACACTGGTTCCGTGCATTCCCTGGTACGCTGGGGCCCTCCATTGCATAGGGGAGCTCAGGTGCTCTAGGGGTGGCCAGGAGGGGGCCTCTGTGGGTCTGGGTGCTCTGTGGACATCTGAGCCAGCCTATCTAGGGAGATCATTGCTCCACGGAAAGACCTCAGAACGGACTGTGTTTAACAGCATCTTTTGGAAACGCTTCTGGGGAGAGGCTGCCACAGAAAACAAGGGGGGATTGGAAGCTAATTATCTAAGCAATTACATGGCCCCACTGAAAGGTAGCACCAAGCATGGGTGAGCTTATTCTGACTCTGCCCCTCTGTAGCAGGGCAGCATCGTTATTCCTGCTTTGAGAGAGTGAAGCTGAGGCGCAGAGAGGGGAGATGACTTGCCTAAGGAGAGCTGGGAACAGAACCCAGATGGCCTGACTCTCAAGGCCCTAGTCACTGCCTCTCTCAACATCCTCACCCTCCCGATGAGCAGGCAAGCCAAGAAAGGTGTTAGATGTTAACACTTCTGAGGTATTCCCCAGGGCCGGTTGATCTCAAAGGCTCCGGGAGGGGGAAAAGTAAACTTAGCTATCAGCGGGGAGTAGGGGACATAAAAATGTGTGTGTGTGAGGAGCTGAAAGCGAAATGCTGTCCTCTGCCATCCCGGTATTGTTCCTAGATGGGAGATGTGCAGAACCAGCAAGTGGAAAATTTCATCCTTTGATCTATTAGCAGCATGAGCAGGAATATCACTGAGAGAGAATCAGCAAAGAAGGTGAGCCCTGCAGCACTGTGAAGCAGTCATCTGTCCATCTGTCTATCTAGGGGTTTTCCATCACATCCATCGCCTTAGTATGTCTGAGCTGCACAGATATGTTAGATCAGCATAGCATGGGTTTTGGAAGGACTTTGTGAAGTCTTCTGGTCTCCTCCTTTTCCTGCTGGTAGGAGGCCCTGCTTGAGGAATAGTTTTTATGAGTGGAAATGCTTTGTCCAAGAGCAAGCTTTGCATTTTGCCCTGAAGTTAGGCAGATCCTGGAGCAGCCTAATCTCCTCAGGAAGTTCATTTCCCAGCCGAACCTCCTTGATCGATAACATTTTGCTTCCATCTCTCACACACTTGGCCCGAGGCTTTGTCAGCGGCATTGCCCCTAAGGAGCACAGCTTTCTTAGTGGGTCAGAGATGGAGATGCAGTAGCTAATGTAGCTGGATCCTGAGTTGTTGATGGCTTTGAGTCTCAGGAGCAATGCCTTGAACTGGCAATGGCTGGGAGCCAGCGGAGGGGTGTGAAGCAGAGGAGTGATGTGCTTCCGAAGACACGTCCCACTTTGGAGATGGGTTCAGGGGTTGCTGCTTTCTACACAAGCTGCTGCCTCTGTGTTGCTTCCAACAGCAGCCCCACATACAGTGTTTTACAGCAACCCAGCCTGAAGGTGCTGAACGTGTGAATAATTGTAGCCAGATCCTCCTTCATGTGGAAGGGGCAACATTTTCTCACTTGCTGGATGTGGAAAGAGGCATTTTTCAGCCTTGATGCTATCTAATCATTTCGTCTCAGTGATGAGTCTAGCAGGACTTGGAGGCTTTGCCCTGCATGGATGAACAGAAGGATGGGAGGTGGAGGTGAAGTCTTTGATGGGAGTTCTTGAAAATGTTTCCCTCTTGAGCAGTCTGAGCATTGAGATGTGAACATAAGAACGGCCATACTGGATCAGACCAAAGATCCATCTAGCCCAGTATCCTGTCTTCCGACAGTGGCCAATGCCAGGTGCCCCAGAGGGAATGAACAGAACTGGTAATCACCAAGTGATCCATCCCATCACCCATTCCCAGCTTCTGGCAAACAGAGGCTAGGGACACCTTCCCTGCCCATCCTGGCTAATAGCCATTGATGGATCTATCCTCCATGAACTTATCTAGTTCTTTTTTGAACCCTGCTATAGACCTGACCTTCACAACATCCTCTGGCAAGATGTTCCACAGGTTGACTGTGCGTTGTGTGAAAAAATACTTCCTTTTGTTTGTTTTAAACCTGCTGCCTGTTAATTTGATTTGGTGACCCCCTAGTTCTTGTGTTAAGAGAAGGAGTAAATAACACTTCCTTATTTACTTTCTCCACACTAGTCATGATTTTATAGACCCTTATCATATCCCTCCTTAGTCATCTCTTTTCCAAGCGTCTGTCTGTTGCCACAAGGAGATGGTTTTTGAGCACCACCCAGGTCTGTCTTTGTGCTCTGCCCTGGTCTGAGGCTGCACTGTGAACCATCTAGGATGCTGGCGTAGGTCATGTGCCATTGGTTCTGAGCTGTCATTGCTTCCTGTGTGATTCAGTCTAGGAGTGGAGAGCTGGAGATGGCTCTGAGGTTGGAGTGGCTTTCTGCATCCAGGGCTGCCTTTCGGAGGATCGGGCAGGCTAATGTGCATTTCAGTAAGGATGGCAGGGTTGCGTATTTGAAAGAGGCACCAATTGTTAGCAGTGTGCACGGTTTGCTGCTTCCACCAGCCAGGAGGGGCGCAGAGACCATCTCAGAGACCCAATATGCCAGCTCTGTCAGAAGTAATAATCTAGTGGCCATTTGGCCAAGGAGCTGGAACTCTCTGAGTTGTTCCTCTGGAGACAGGGCCTCCTGTGTGCTACCAAGCCCATCCTACATCCCAAGAGCCAGATCTGTAGGACAATTGGAAAGCCCTGAATTTATAAGGGGTATGGCGAGCTTGAGTCATAATGTAGAATCTTGCCCAGATGACACCGCTGTGTGGATCAGAGTTCATAATAGAATTATTTCCTCCCCCACAACAATATACAGGATGGTGGCCACGAGCCCAACCACACCAGGAAACAAGCACTGCCCCTGAGCAGAGCTTCCTTCCAGGGAGGGAAACAACATCTTATTTTATTAGCAGATAAGCATGTGATTGTAACTCACCCATTGACAGTGAGCTACACGTTCATTCTTCCCTAGAGTCTGTTTGTTGTGGGGGTGGAGGGGTCTTGGTCACATACCCATACTGAGCACACACATCCTACCTGACCTATCCTATCCTATCCTATCCTATCCTATCCTATCCTATCATATCCTATTCCTTCTCACAAACCCACACTACATTTATCCCCCGTTGCGTGTGCATGTTGCTTCAGCCCTTAAACACTCCTCCAATGCATCTTCACACACCTTCACCCCTGCAACACCCACTCATATGCACCCTTTTAGTCCTTACACCCCCATCCCCCATGCATCTTCACCCCCTACAGCTCTCCTTTCCCCGTGAAGACAGCTTCACAGGCGCACATCCCAGACCCTCCTCCACTCAGTAACCTCGTATACTCTCCCTGTAAGGTCTAAAATAAACTCCATCTGGAACATGTTCAAAGGCTAATGTGCATCCTCTCTTAATTATTGATTTGTTTATTACAGACACTTTGGCAGGACACTCACTGCAGCTTGTATGCCAAACTCTTGCCTCCGGTTCCCCTCTATGTGCACAAGGGACCAAGGGGAGGTTTAGCGGTGGGTGAGGAGGGGGTGGCACAGGACAGTCACAGATTGCTGGCCTGTCCCCAGTGGTGCCTCTCTATCCCCACTAGAGCACTGGTGAGCTTCTGTGGTGCAAAGATTAATCATCATTATCCAAATGTGGTGTGAATTCCTCACGGTTTCCTGCAGAAACAACAGCAGCTCCCCTGTTGTCTCCCATCAGCTCCCCTGCCACATGTTCAATGGAAGGAGCCCCCTGAGTTTTGGGGTTTCTCCTGTAACTAACACAGTATCACCTCTCAGTGTGTAAAGTAGAGTCTCCAGGAGCTGGCATGGTAGATCAAAACACAATTATGCCATTGAGTACCGAGGCTGCTGACATCTCTGTGCACGGAGAGATTAGCTCCTACACATTAGCATGATGGTTAATGACTCTGCAAAGCCACTACTGAGAAATAGTGACGGTGGTATCTTGAGATGTGCGTGCACACACACAGCCCTGCCTCTACCAGGGGCTGTTATTAGCTCGTCACTTTCCACTCCAAGAGCTCAGACTTTCAGATAGTACAGGGGAGGCATCAAAATAGGAAAATAGAGACTCAATCAGCCACCGGGGGATTTTTCATTCAGTATGTTTTCTCCAGCCCTGGATGATGTAGCTGTTTCTTATCAGGCTCCCAAGAACTGCCATACAAGGTCAGACCAATAGTTCATCCAGTCTGGTGCCCTATCTCCCACTCGGGACTAGATAACTGTCCCTTTTGGTTTGGCTAATTCGAGCTGGGTGTGTTGTACAACATGAGCCAAAAAGGGTGGTGTGGCTCTCTTCATTGCAGCTAGTCTGAAAGGAAGGAGGCTGCCCACCTTGACACTGGATTGAATACAGTGTCTCCGTTTCGTGTACAAGCCCTGGGCTGGGGTTCAGATGGAAACAGCGCATGTGTATTGCTTCTCCTGTTGCACAGCGGAGTCCCACTGGCCCTGTGGAGATTCCTCACCAGCACTGGAGTCCTTGTGTTTGGTGACTTCAACATTTGCATGGATGAGGGAGCTTTGGAAACAGCCCATGATCTCCTGGTTGCCAGAATGACCATGGGGTTGTCCCACATGATGGTTGGCTCAACTCAGATAGCTGGGCACACTCTTGATCTAGTGTTTGGGAAATCTGGAAATTATTCCCTTGTCCTAGACTGACTGTGGATGCCTTTGATTTCAGGTTTGAACTAATTTCTCCAGTTAGGTCAAGGGACCTGTTTTGATGGTCCTGTTTCCGAAACGTCAGGAAGCCCTATTAAACCTTCCAGCACCCGAATGGAGGGGGTGGGTCTATTTTCCAGAAAGTTGCCATTCTTACACTGCTTTAGGTGTTAGTGATGTAATTGTCTTAGACCGGGGAGATCATGAACCCCAAACCTAGGTTTTAGCAGGTAAATGTAGGAGTCACTAGATTTCAAATAGCTTCAGATAAATTCAGCCCTGCTGTAATCAGCAGAGCCCCACCAGCAGGAGAATCTGTTAAGGATTTGGAGTCTGAAACAGGTTGTTAGTTTTTTTTAAAAAAGCTATTCAGTTCCTTTTTAAGGACAGCCTAGGTTTGTAGAATGTGTGTGTGTGATTTGGAGCCAGGGAAAAACTCAGGGTAAGGAGGAATTGATTCTCTAGTGAGCTGTGATTTAACTTGAAGACTTGGTAGGGGGCTGGCGTGAGTGTTGTTTAGCCTCTGATGAGGTATGTGTCACGACGGCTGTTCCTTTCACACAATTTCCTTCCAGGCATTTTTGGTGCTGGACTGGATATCACTAAAATACACCGAGGTACAGCCTGGCAGGAGGAGTGCTTGCCCTCTGGACCCCAGCCCCAGGAGCTGCTGCATTAGCATAGTTGCAATTTGTAGCAGTCTTGCAATCTAATGTCAGATGTTGCTGGCAAAGGGGAACTGGACCTGGGAAGTGCACAGAGGAACAGAGGCCAGGGCCGTGCAAAATGTTATGTATTGGCAAGTAAATAGGAAAGGAGAGCTGTTAAGTGGTGTTAGGTCTCAAATTGAAATTTTATAATGAATTTTTTAAAGCTTAATGCAAACAGAAATGCCATGCATTTTCTGTTTGTTTAACATGTGCTTAAAATAGGCTGTTTTGTTTCTTTTTAAATCTACAGCCATTTTTTTCCAAAGTGCCCACTGCCTCCATTTGTGGATGCCCACCTTGAAAATCCTTAAAAGGCCTGATTTTCACAGGTGTGGAGCACCCACAGCTCTCAGTGGCTTTAGTTAGAGGTCTCGGTGTTCAGCACTTCTGCAAATCAGGCCTTAGGCGTCTCAAGATGAACACCCAGAGATTGCATTACCATCACTAGGGGACACTTTAGAAAATTCAGGCCTTCACTTCTTGGGGAAGATAATTTGGGAGTATGTTTTCAGCTGGTGTGGGACCCCAGCTTCCTTTCTGTTGGCATACTATGTGTCCATAACTGGACTGCAGGGCCAAACCTGATCACATGCCTCACTGGTTTCCTGATTTGTGCCCATGATCAGGCAGTGAACTGGTCAAATTCTCAGCTTTGCATCTGCAATCCAACTGTCAGCACACAGTGCAGGTGCACATGGGGAGCCACGGGGCTTGACATCCTCCCTTATTGTTTCAATATTGTTTTGACATTCTCAGACAGCAGGCACTAAAGCAGAAATATGATGACTGTATTTCTTATGTACATGGCAACACACTGGGTGTCTCTAGTGCTCACCGAGGCTTCTCTAGATGGCAATGACTGTACTTGTGAACTGTGATGTAATGGCTCTGTGATATGGGAACTGGAAATAAGAAAGAGTTGGCTGTGTGGGGAAGAAATTGAGAGGGGACAATGGGTGATGTATGGAAAGAAAGGGGCTAATGTGGAGATGGAATGGGGACACCAAGACCATTTATACTAAATGTCTTTCTGAGGTCTGTAAGTATCATTCCTGAAGAGCTATCCCAGTGACCATGGGCACTTAATGACTATAGCCAAAGAGCATGGTCCCATTATGTTCGGTGCTTACAAAAGAATGTCTTTGTCCCAGAGACCTCAGTGTCCACTTCTGAGTCTTCACCACCTTTGCCACTAGCAAACCACCTTCGCCTCTGCTCATGATAGCCCCATAACACAGGAACATCAGAATCACCTGACTGGGTTAGACCTATGGTCCATCAAGCCCAGTGTCTGGTCTCCAACAGCAGCCAAGACCAGATGCTTCCTAGGAAGGTGCAGGACATCCCACAGCAGGTGGTTAGGGATAACCTGCTCCCTCCCCTTCTTCTTTTTGTCAATTTGTTGTTATAACTCTGGAGATTCATACTATCTATAAAAATGCTGGATCCTCTTCTGAATCCTGCTTGGCCTCATTTATATCTTCTGGCAATGAGTCCTCCAGGCCAATGTGGTATTGTGTGAAGACATATTATCTTTTATAAGTTTTGATTTTGCCACCTTTCAATTCCATTGAATGTCCCCTTGCTCTTGTGTTTCGAGACAGGGGAAATAGAAGTTCTTCTCCAGACCATTCAGTATTCTGTGGGCTTTACTATGTCTTCTCCTATTCCTCTCTTCTCCAAGGCAGACAGTCTCAATCTTTTCAATCTCTCTTCATATGAGAGATCTTCACTATGCCACGATTCATTCTCATTGCTTTTGAATCCCCTCTATTTCCTTTCTGAGATGGGGGTCACCAGACTGCACGCAGAATTCCAGGTGGCAGCTTAACAGCAATTGATATAATGGCGCTATAATCTTTTCCGTACTATTCTGCAACCTATTCCTTATGGTTGCTAACATTTTTGACCACTGTCTCTCAGGGAGCAGAGGCCTTCACAGAGCTGTCCCCGGGTATTCATTTTGATGACCAGTTCCCTTTTTCTTTAGAATCCACTGAAGTGTTTGAGTTGTTCAAATTAGTCCCTCCAATGTGCAGACATTTGCAGTTGTCAATGCTGAATTTCATCTCCTTATCAGGGACTCCGTGCTACACTGTTTTGACCCATGTGATGTGATTCTTACCAGGATTGGGCTCCAGTGAACACATGTGCCGTCCTTACCAGCATAGCCTTGCACCCAGCCAGACATCGGCAGTGTTTATTACCTGATACCCCACCTTACAGAACTATGTGTAAGCAACTGCAAAATGGGTGAATCTATTTCCCCCGGCTTATTGTAAAGCAGGGCTGCAGGCAACGTTCTGCTTGTAAATATGGAGAGGAAATGTTTTCATCTTTCTCTTGAAAACGGCATTTTTCAAAGTTTCCATGCCTGTGTACAAGCAAACGAGGCTTTTAATTTGTGGGTTCTCCATTTCCTCTTCATGCCTGCTCAAATTTGAGTCCATTGTAATTGGTCATGTCACTGGAAATTAGAGCAGATTGTGTGATTTCCTGCTCTGATTTCCATTTATCATATTTGGTGTGTGTCTTTCTCTGTCTCAGCACACGTGGGAGTGGTAGCTCTGCACACAGTCAGCTCCCTGTAGACCTACCTGCTTTCGCAGAGTGGCTTTCCTAGAGGATGTGTAGCGGGGGAAATCTCAGCCAGGCAATCTGAGAGGACAGTGAAGATCTGAGCCCAGTGCTGTGGGAGCTGCTCTCTCCATGTGGGTGGAGAAGCTCATCTGCCCTATAGATGAAATAGACATCTCTATGGATGATGATGACAATGGTGATCAAACCTGGCACCTCCACACAGCTTCTATTCTTCACAGTGCTTGTGAAATTCACCAGCTAATCCACACAATACCACTGTGAAGAAGAGAACATTATCCACATATTACAGAGATGCTGAAAGTCTCTTGTCTTGGGTGCCCAACTTTGGATAACGAGGACTTGTTTTTAGGGGCACTGAGCACCTGCAGCTGGCACTGAAGCACTTCTGAAAATTAGGCCATCGGTGTCTCATATTTGGGCAACCAAAAGCCAGGGACTCGAAATTAGAAGCCACTGTTGAAAATCTGGCCCCAAGAAACTTGCCCCAGGCAACAGAGAGAATCAGTGTCAGAGCCAGGATTAGACCTTGGGAGTTTCTGGCCCCTGGTCTGGCACCGAGACCACTAGACTGTGCCTCTCAGTAGAATGTACAGGGCTTTTGTCTTTTTGCAGAAGTCTTTGGCATACCGAGTTGGACCTTCTAGGGGGACAGCAATCAACAGCGGCTACAGATTCTCCCTTGTATCTCCAATGGTCTGGTACTGCAGAGCTGGTGCAAACCTCACGGGATCTCATTCCACAACCACGCTCTTCTTCTGCTAACGACAGCAACTGTAAGGAGAGAGGAGAAAGGGTGCAAACCCACTTGCCTCTGTCTCGACCACTCTGTCTTTCCACCCCAAGAACTTCCTCAGAAGAACCATCCCCAGGGACTATGGTGCCTCTTGTTTGAAAAGCCTGTAGTGGGTGGGGAGGGAGCAGAAAATACACCATGGACAGCGACTCGCAGCAGGAGACTCAGCTCCCTTCCACCCATCTGCAGGCAGAGTCCCTGATTCCTGTCCTAAGAACCCTGCCTCTCCCTGGGGACAGGCTATCTCCAGACCAAGCCCGCCCCTGTCCTTTTAGGCTCCTTATAGCCCCTTGTTGTAGTCTCCAGAGCAGCAGTCCCCTGCTCCCCTGGCCTGCCGCCCCATCCCCTGGCCACAGTAGGGCGAAGGGAGGTGGAAGGCAGTGTGGGGAGCTGGTGTCTTGCTTGACCTCTCTTTGAGGTCACCATGAACAGCTGCTGGGATGAGCTGAGCTAGAGCCAGGAGCGATTCTGCTGCCTTCCAACGTCCCCAGTTGCTTAGACATTAACCCTTTGTTGCCTGCCTCCTAGTCTGATGTTTCCCAGGAGTATGATTTTTTTCCCCCCTCCTCCCCCAACCCTCCCAGGCAAGGCTGATCTGTTTGCAGGAGGCTACCTCCTTTTGCTACACGTGGGCTTCTTCTACCCAATGCCTGAAAAGAGATACGGACATCAGATCAAAAGCTGCCTGTTCCCAGGGCTTCAGGGAAAGAGAGGCTTTGCTTCAGTAGCATTCCTTTTGATGCTTGTGTGAGCTATATGATCTGGGCAAAGCTAGGGAAATAGACGCCTCTAATTTTTTATTTTTGATACCTCTTGGTCGCACCTCCCGGTGACTCAGCAGGGAACAGTCTCCCCTGGAATCAGTACTGACCTCAAAACCCCAGCATGGGCCCAAGGGGGTGCTGTGCTGCAGGGAGTGGCGAGCGGGACTCGGAGTCAACTGATCCCAGTGCCACAACGCAACTGTAAGGGGTATGGTGCTGCTAGAGAAGCCAGCTTTCAGATGAGATGGAGAACTGACGTCCTGACCACTTGTAGTCATTAAGCCCCCAGGGCACTTCCCCTAAGAATTGGGATGTTAGACTTCAGTGATCTGGCCAAGTTCCAATTTGGGAAATCACCTTCTTTCCTAAATTTCTCCCTGTAGTTTCAATCAGACATAGTATTCTTCACTTCCCATCCTAAAGTGTTGTCCAGTGTTGTTGAACAGCTGCTGTGTCCCTCCCCAGACATGGCTGCATTTCAGTAATGTGCAATGTGATACTTCCATATATCCTGTGTTTGTAAAGTGCAGCTGGGACCTTCTGGATGTGAGGGGTTAGAGAAATGTTAGGTCATCATTATCGAATAGCTTAGTAGGGTTCTGGTAATAGGGGACAGGGTGAGGCACGTCTCTGGGGTTGCTGAATCAATGTGAAGATCAGAGGAAGGCTGGGATTCTAGATCTTATAAGGACGGAGCATATACTGGTGTCCTTACCTTAGTCCATCCCGTGCTTTGCCATCCTTGCTTGTCAACTGCCCTTCTCTCCAAATCTTCCCATTTCATGTTGAGGTGCTTGATGTTGTTCAGAATTGTTCATTTTCATGTTATTCACGGTCTTCTGCTCCTTCTTCTTGCGTTTTCTGGCTTCCATTCAAGGGCGGTATTCGGTAAGCATTCTTTTTCCATTCTCATCACATGTCCCAGCCACTGAGGTCTTCTTTTGTAGATTATTTGTGAGCGGGTGCCTTGTCCAGTCATTTTTCTGACTTCTTCATTCATCTTCCTATCTCTATATGTTATTCCCAATATTCTTCTTAGACATTTGTGATGAAATGCATCCAGCTTTTGCGTATCTTTCTTGGTAAGTTGCCATGTCTCACTGCTATATGTTGTGATGGTGATAACAATTGCTTTGTACACATTCAGTTTTGTCTTGAGGGAGATGTTTTTGAGCTGCCAGATGTTTTCCAAATGCAGCGTTTGCCTTCCCGATTCTTCTTATTTCCTCGGAACTAGTACATCTTGGCTGATGGTACTTCCAAGATACGCAAAAATGTCCACCTTCTCCAGTTTCTCTTCTTCAATTTTGATTTCTGTCCCTACAGTTCCCATTAACATGACTTTACATTTCTTTGCATTGTGTCTCAAACCTATCTTCTCCACTTGTGATTCAGGAGCCTCAGTCTGAGTATCACTGGTATAGATTAAATATTAGGACAAATTCTAAGTGTGTTGATAGCCAACAAGCCTGTAGGTAAATTGCTGTATAATTATTTAATAAACGGGCATTCAAGCAGGCATCAATTGACCGGTTTTAAAATACAAGATTTAACTAAATCAGTTAGATCATCTTCAGATGCCCAAGGATCAACATCGGGCAAAGCCCTACAGTTTGAACCCATCTCCCTCTTGGCTGAGAGAATCTTATGGGGTGTCACTGACTTCATTCTTCATGGAGACTCTCAACACATGCCTAGGGAGGGCAAGATGCCAGCATGTCTTAAAGCAATGACTGCAAGGCTGTGCTCAAGAGATCATCTCGTAATTCTGACAGTCAAATCAGTTTTTGCCCTGTCCCTTGGCTCAGGGAGAAGTATGGGGTGTAAGCCACACCGACAATCCCTGCAGTTCTCAGAACTTCTCGACTCCCTTTTTGGTCTGGTTTCGGGTGTGTGTGTTTTGGAGACTGCATTGGGTTTGTTGGATGATGATTTCCGTCTGGTGAAGGACACACACCAAGTGTCCATGGTCATTCCTTTAACTGTCGGCAATCTTGGGGACACTGACTGAGTTACTGACAAGGTCCTGGCAGAGACACAGAGAAAGCAGTGATCTCTCACCTGCTCCAGATGCCTCCTGGGAGGTGCTGCAGGAATTTTTCTTGTTCCATGTGTTTATTGAGGCCTATAGGAGAGATGGTGAGGTGGGGTGAATCGCAACGGAGCCACCGATATGCTCTTTGCACAGAATTCTTAAGTCTCTGTTTTGCGGGCACTTCTGAAGCATAGAACAGATGGATTCCTCCACACACACCTGCAAAAAATCCCTGGCTCCTGGCAAAGGGGGATGCTCCTGCTTCAACAGTTATATTTCTTCCCCTGCTTGAAATTCATCTCCGAGTGGTAGTTTTCTCTGTTAGCTGCAGAGGAAGCCAGGGCTTGACACAGAACCTTCTCATTAGCTGCTGAAGTAGGGGCCCCCCTGGCATGGCAATGGCAGGACAGAGAGCGGAAGTCTAAGCTTGGAGGTACCCTGCACTAGATGGCGGGCCCTACGCTCTCACTCAGAACCGCTCCACCTTTGAAGTAAGAGACCCGAGACCTTCCAAACTTTCCACAATTCTAAAACTCTCCTTTGCAGGAACCCATTCCTAGGGCTCTGGGGATTTCTGCAACCATATGAATGTGTTGACAGTGAGCTTTAGGGAAAGTGGGAGCTGCAGTAACTTTATCAATTCATTATAGAGGAATTGAAAACCTCCGCATATAGATTTACACTCCATTATCATGCTAACTCAGATATAAGCCCTACTTTCCAGGCATAGAACATCCTGGCTGCAGCTTTGGCTTGAATTGTAACAGCCACGAGACAATAGCCAGGAGCTGCTTTGGAAAATGTAGGACAGCGGGCAAACATGCTGAGAGCCTGGACTGCTTGCAGTCATCATGTGGAGCGTGTGACAGGGGAAAGGGGCTGGGACAATTCCTACCCACTGCCTGGGGTTGCAGGGGGTGGGTTCACAGGCCTGCGGCTGCCTTCACTGATGCTCTGTTGAGTTCACACCTGCCCACGGTGAATCTGGACATAAGTGATGGAGACAGATTCATGATAAACTCCCCCGAGTAAGAGAGAAGTTATGGCTGTGGCATTGTGCTGTTGATACTTGGCCCTGTTTGCAGGTTGAAGGGGATGAAGCACAGATCCTGTATCTCGGCAGCATACATGCTTCCTTGCTTTCCCTCCCCCACTTCCATCACTCTTGGGTACTATACTTTTAGAGGTGGTGCACAGGTGGAGGCATTGGGGCGGGGACATAGGGAAGAACCATTTTCTCTGACCCACTCCTTCCACCAGCAGGCTCTCACTCATCCCCATGTGGCACCAGTCCCCTCCCCTCTTCCAATCTTCCCTATTTAAGACAGAAAAAGCTCACTATTAAGGATTCTACACCTAGCCCCTTCAGTTACGGGCTGGAGAAGATCCCTGTACGCACTTCTGAGTCCCCAGAAGCAGGGAGGGCAAGTCTTGCCATTCCTGATATATCTAAGGAACAGTGAAGATGCAGGGGAAAAATCTTGTCCAGCCACCTTCTTGCATCACAAAGAAGCAGAAAAGAGCACAAGTCCAGTTGTTTTTTCCCCTTCAAGTCACTTCAGTGTTCTGTGACTCAGTTTACCAATCTGTCAGATGGGTATGATATACAGTCCAATGGGGATACATTGCAGGGGAGCTGTGTGGATTGGGTCATTATTGTCTGGAAAGTTCTTTGAGGTCCTCGATTAGAAGGTGTTAGAGAAGGACAAAGTCAGCATTGCCACTGCATTGCCACAGCAATGTCTGTACAATGCCTTGAGATGGGAAACTCTGTCAGAGCTAAGAATTAGTATTATTACACTTGCAGCACTATACGCCACAATAATAGCACAGAGCTCCTCTGCAGCACTTTATGGCCCAGGTTTTAAAATGATCAGTGAAAAATGCACAGGCATGACTTGGCTATCAAATTCCTGCAATTGCACAATCAGCCATGGTAATTACATGGTTATTATTTTGTTAACCCTTGTGACCCAAACAGCCAGAGTTTGGGACCCTGGGGTTATTTCCACTGAAGGAGACACTGATGAGGCACTTCTTTGATGCAATCTTCTTTATTTACCAATAATATACAAAGTCCTGTTTCCCTGAACACAGGAGGAATCAAATAATGGGAGGCAGTGTCCTGGCTCACAGGTCCAAGATTCTTTTAGCTGGCACCTCCACCCTAAATCTCTCTCTAGGCTTCTCCCAGGGCCACATCACACTTCCAGGCTCTGTCTGTCTCTTTCCTGCTTCTTCCTCACAACACCAACCCTTGATTAAAGGGTCTGATCAAAGTCCCTCTGCCCACACTGTAAATTCCTGATCTCATTCACGTATGCCATTGCTTTGGGCGATGACGTACGCTTAAGTGTTCCTCATGGTTATATTAAATGAAGGGCAGTGGTTAAACCTATATAATTATTTGCATGACCGAAGTGCCCACGTGTGTTTATCTGTCCAGGTGCTTATATAAGCTCTCCATCACTGAAGTAGCTGAGCAAATGGTCACCCAGACATCTAATTGGACTTTGCATGCACAATCACTGTGAATGCCCAGGGGACTTGTGCACACAATAAAATTTGGTCCCGTGTTTTCAAAGCACTGTGCAAATATTGGGCTAGATTTGCTTCTGCTTGAAGGCCCCTGCTGCAGGGGAGCCCTCTCAGGAGTAGAGGAGGCACAAGAGAGCAAGCGGCCCTCATACCTGTTGTGCCCAGAGCCATCTGGTGCAGCCGTAAAGTGGGGCGGGGTCAGCTAGGGGAGGGGACAGAGCCAAGGAAGGCCCCTGGCAGAGGTGCTCCCTGGGTCGATTTGGTGGGATTCTAATGGGGCTCCTCCCCTGGCTGGACACTACTTGCCCTCCTGTAGGGTGAATCTCACCTCTGGTGCAGCTCACACATGGGGACAAGGAGCGTACATTGCAGCCCCCGTGGGCCCAGCCATGAATCAAGCCCACTAGCTAACACATACGAGCCCAGCCCTGAATCTCTTACTCAGCTTTGACTCCCTCCTTCCTCAGCCAAAATACCCATGAGAATTTTGCCTGGGTAAAAATGGCCCTGTAACTGTAGACCCAGACATAGAGGTCCCTATGCCCGTTAACCCCACGCATGCGCTCGCTCTTGGAGCAGCGCAGCTCTGGGGAATACTAGCTACTTCCCAGGTCTGACTGCTCCTCTGTACTTGCTAAGCTGAGTGACATGCCTGTCCCCTCCTTTTCTGGTCATCCTTTTGTGACAGACGTTTCTCCTCTCCTCCTGTCCGCCCCAGATGCCAGGCAGCCCTGCTTCTTGGCTTCTCGTGTGTCCAGCCCAGCATATAACTAATAGATCCCCTCCTCAATTCCATTTTGCTGTCATAATTAAGCTTATTCTGCCATATCCCCTCTTGTTCCCAAGCAGCTCTCCAAAGGGTCTTTGGAGGTTTCTTATTTGTTCTAAATCCAAGTATCTCTCTCTCTGCTCCCAGAATGTGCGGAGGAGAATTTAAACAGGGACTGAGGGTGTTAAAACCACAATGTTTCTCTTTAAAGCGAGTCTGCCACCATGGGGCAAGATGCTCATGCATGAGTCACACCCAAATGCTAAGCAAGATCACAGCTCCTTGGAATACAGAGCACTGGTGGGATCTGCGAATCTATTGCTCTGAAAGTGCAGGTGGCAATATGTGGGTAGCCCCCAGATGCTGCTCTTGTTCTGTTTTGCATAACTATCCAAGAGATCTGCCCTCAAACAAAGGGATTTGCCATCTCCTGCTAGATCCTGCAGTGATGTCCTCTTGCCAGGCTGGTGACATTATAGTCATTTCCATGGCAACACACTGTGATATCACAAATGCAGGCGGTTGACCTCATGACAGGGTCCAGTAGAAGGAAACCCCCTTGGTGCTAATCTGCCACCCAAAGAAGGGTTGTTATTTATTGGGTAACGAAACACGCAGACCTGCCACTCCACTGTTTGATGGAACCCACCCTTCTGGTCCCCCAGCACAGCCGTGTGTCTGCACGGGAGCCTGCTGTTTGTTTAGGGCAGAGAGATGATTTTTTCCATGCAGTGCCAAGCATGCTGTCAGCACGCAACAGATACATAACAAGAAGCATGAGAAGCTGCGTTCCAGAGGCTGGGAGGAAAATAGGAGTGGCTCTCCTTAAAAATATTGACAGATGTAACGAATAATAAAATGATGTTGCCGATCTCTAGCCTCTTCAATATCTGGATCTCAAAGCTTCTCTCGAACAGGAATGAACAAAGCCTCCCGCCTCTCTGAGGTGAGTCACGATCATTATCCTTTTACAGATGGGGAAACTGAGGCACGGAGGGAGTCTGAGCAAAACTTTCAATCCCGGGTGCCTGAAGTTAGGCACCTCAATTTGTACTGAGGGACTGAAATATGTGACCTGATTTTCAGCAGTGTTGAGTCCTGACAGCGCCCACTGAAGCCAGTGAGAATCGGGTCACTTTTATTTAGCTGCCTAACTATGGATTTAGGGGTCTATCTTTAGTAGGGTGGCCAGATGTCCCGATTTTATAGGGACAGTCCCAATATTTGGGGCTTTTTCTTATATAGGTGCCAATTATCACACACCCCCATCTCAATTTTTCACACTTACTATCTGGTCACCCTAATCTTTAGGTATCCAAGTCTGAACATTTTGGCTTGAGTATCTTGCTCCAGGCCGCACAGAGGGTCGGGGACAGAGGAAGAACTCAGTTCTCCCAACTTTCAGCCTTAGCTATGAGACCATCCTTCCTCCCACTCACAAAGCCATTACAGCAAATGGACACCAGTACAACTGCCACTGATCACAGGCCCTAGAGATGGGAAAGCCCCGTTAGGTCCCATCTTGTCCATCTGCAGAACCCGGTAGGATCCTTCCCTCTAGGCTACTTACTAGAGCTTTTTGTCCAGACTAGGACAACAAACAAATGCCTCAAGAGTGTCCAGCGCCGAGCACGATGGGCGACTGGGCCTCTAGGCGCTAAGAAATAACAGGGATGCTATTGAAGTTTGATCCCGGCTGACAGCCCCACTTCAACTGCATCGCTGATATGCTGTATTAACTCTGGGATCTGAATGGCAACCCCAGCCCCCTTGTGTGGGTTGCACGAATTGCTGGGAATCCTTCTTGAAAGATACAGGTCAAGCTGCAGCCTCTCTCTCCCCCTTGCTCTTCCTGCTGGCCAGGTTTGATCGCACGTAGGTGCGGTGCGTTTGTCCGCCGGCTGCTAAGCTGCCTCCCTCCCCGATCACGCTGCTTCGCTTCAGTAAACAGCCAAGACTTCCAGTGTTTCCCCCCCCCCCCCCCAGGACTAAGCAGCGAGTCCCTCTCCCTGGCAGCGACCCCTCTGAGATACCTGGAGTGATTCACCTGTAATTCCTCTCCCCTTCCCCACCGCCCGCCTGCAGCCCGGCTCCTTTATCACCGTGTTCTCTGTGCGGAGGAGCAGAAAGAAGAAACTAAAAAAAAAAAAAAAAAAAAGCAAGTAAAAAAGCGCTGCGGAAAAGCAGAGCAAATTAAGCAGAGCCCTGATCCGCTTGCGTTTGTGCTTGCCAAAAATGCACCATGCATCTTAATTCGCTCTGCTGTTCAGCTCTCACACACTGCTCTCCTGGTGCCATTTCGGCGCTCTCAGCTCAGCCTTTTCAACACTTCATTCTTCTTCTTGGGGGGGGGGGTCTGTGTGTGTCTGTGTGTGTGTGATGGCAGAATCTGCCGCCGCTGGTGCAAGGGAGCGAAAGCGATCCCCCCCCCCCCGGCAGTTCCAAGCGATCCGCTGGGGTCCCCGTTGCATTTTTTCCAGCCGCCTCTATTTTGGCGGGGGTGCATTTTCTAGAAAGTGCTTCTTGGGCGCTCTCCCGTCTATTTTACACCCATCCCTGGGAGCTGCCTTTTATCTCTCCGGGATCCTTAGCAAATAGATGCGTACCCGGAATCCACGCTGGGGTTAGGCTCCTCTCTTTCAGTGCACGTCTTTCCTGCTGGCTGTCCGGATTGCAGCAAAACATAAAATAAAAAGGAGAGAAAGAAAGTAAAAGCAGCGGAAGACAATCTCCCCTCCCCCTCTTCTCAATTGCAATCCCAACTGGAACTTTTACTCTTCTAGCCGGGATGCCTTTCCTCATCTCCAGTCCTCAGCTTTGATCCCAGCCTCTTTTTTTAAGTGGAAGGGAGTGGGGGATCCTTTTTATTGCAGAGAGGGAAACACGCCGAGACGGGATTTCTTTGCAGGCACTTGTGCAATCTAGCTCTACAGATACATATATATTTTTGCACGCATCTCCTGCTGCAGCAGATCCAGCCAGCATGGGGGAGGGGATGGGGAGGGTGCACCCTCCTCTCCTGATCCTCTCTTCTGCCTCTGTGTGGGTTTTTTTGCAGGTGTGTCAATTTTAATTCTGCCCAGTAGGTGGGACTTGGTGACTTTAGCACCATTTGTGTGTGTGTGTGTGTGTGTGTGCTGCCTCCCCATCTTCTATTGCAATCCTCAGAAGTCTCTCCGAGAGAGCGAGAGAGCGCCTGATACCGAGAGCCAGCCTGCAATCAACAAGGCACTATGCATTTCAGACCGCTACTGTAGGGGGAATTACAGCTTCTCCTAGCCAGCTGCCAGCATGATTTCATCTGCTGGAGGATTTTTGCATCTGATCGTTTGAGTTTTTTTCCTCCCTCTGTCTTTGTTTCCTTCCCCTTCTCCCCCCCACCCCCCTTTCCTCCTCCTCCACCTCCTCCTCTTTTGTAGAAGCAGCAGTCGGAGATGGATGTCTCTCTTTGCCCTACCAAGTGCAGTTTCTGGAGGGTATTTTTGTTCTGGAGCATTTGGGGAGACTATCTGCTTTCGGTGCTGGCTTGCCCTGCGAATTGCCTTTGCAGCAAGACAGACATCAATTGCAAGAAGCCGGATGATGGGAACCTCTTCCCTCTCTTGGAAGGGCAGGATTCAGGCACCAGCAATGGGAACACCAGCATCAACATCACTGACATCTCAAGGAACATCACTTCAATGTAAGTCAGCTCTTCCCCCCACCCACACCCTAGTGGCTGCCCTTTCCTCTACTGCTGCCCGAGACACAGGGTGTGTGTGTGTGTGTGTGTGTTTAAGGGGAGAAACCGGCGTGTGGATTTCAGGTGCCCTCAGCATTGCTATGGATGATGGTTATTCCCTCCCTGCCTCAGACCCGTAATGCCTGGGGTGCGTGCAGAGGACGCCAATCTAATTTTCTGCCCCCACTGAAACAGCAACAGTTTGGCTCACGTTTAAGTGGGATAAAGTAAATGAGATGAAATGGCTTAGCAGCGGCGGCAGCAGGCAGAGATGCTGTAAAGCGACCTCTGCTTTTCACCATTTGTGTTAGCAGAGAGATGAAAACACACACACACACACAAACTGGGCACCTAAAGCAAGTTCTAAGCCGCCTGCTCCTTTAGAGACTTCGGATCCGATTAAAATACCATTTTTTATCCCCCCCCACTAGCAAACCCACTCTCCTGTGCCCTGGCTGCGTGTATCTGGGAATCTGCAGTTTCTCCTTTTTAAGAGAGAGAGTGAGATGCCCCTCAAGTTACAATTTTCCAGCCCCACTCGGATGCTGAGCTGGGATTTGTGTATTTTGATCTCAAGGTAGCAGGGGTATGTGTAGGAGGCAGATATTTGTAGTTGAGCACTTTACGTTTGTTTGCATGCTTGTTTATCTGGAAAATCAACTGGAAGTTGCATTATCCTTGTTTGGAGAGGCTGGTAACAAAAGCCCATGCAAATCTTATCAGCGTAGAGTAGGGAAAGGACTGGATTCCTCCCCCCCCCCGCTATGTTATGTGTGTGTTTAAAAAATCCCTCATCTTCTACAATCTCTGCTCTTCAACGTTCAGTACATTTTCGGGGAGGTGAACTCCAAGGCATTTCATTATTCTAATGCTAATTGAAATGTGAGCATTTAGAGAAATGTAGCCCCATGAGTAAGTTGCCTGTGGGAGTTGGGCAGAAATGAGGTGGAATTCTTTATCCTGGCAGTTAAATGCAGCAAGGTTTGGAATGAGTAATTGCCGGTTATTTATTTATTTCCCACCTCCATTGTGAAATAGCTTGTTTGAAGGGTGCTCTTTGATGGTTCTTTTCCTGAGGCTGTCCTATTTGGTCACAGTGCAATTGTAGCACCACTATGGAATAATTGCGATACCCTCCTTAAGAGCATTGCTAGGCACCTTTACTGGATAAAGATGATTGGGCTAACACAGACCCATTTCTGTTAACAGGTTTAATGTAATGAATGCCCAAGCAGTTCTCCCCATGTCCAGTTCTAGTGAGTAACGCTGACCTATTCCCATGCTATGGCTTTCCCTTTCCAGCAAATCTGCTCTCCAGAAATTAAAGGGATCAGGGAAAGTAAATATGAACCTAATGTAATGTTTGCGTGCCAAATGGCCCATATTTACCCTGTGCCCCCTGTGCTGGAGTATCGCTGTGGGTGCTAGAGCAATCCAGATAACACTAGGAAAGTGGGAGAAACTTGTGTTTATTACTGTGTTTGCCGTTTGTTGTGTTTTTCTCTTAACCCTTTGTTGTTAGCATCAAGCAGGCTGTAAGAGGGGAGAGAACTAGCAAATTGTTTACTGTACTGTGGCTCAGAGGCAGCTTGTGTGGCTATTACTTAGTACATGTTTGTGTGTGTGTGTTTGTGTGTGTGTATATACACACATCTGAACTGCTGGAAGAGACACTACAATGTGAACCCTTGTGTCTAGAAAATGTCTTTACTGCTTTGAAATTGAAAAATGCTGGCGTCAACAAAAAACCCAACCCAAACAAAAAACCTAAAACCCAGCCCCAAACCTCTTAACTCCATTAGCAAATGTTTTCAGGAGAAGAGCATCTTTTCAGGACAGGAATAATGAGAGAGTGACTGGGTAAATCTGTTTGTGTTCCACCTAGAATAATATGTCTTCCCTGGCTCCCCACCTCTCTAAATGGACTTCTGTAGCTGTGGAAGAAATGGTGGTAACTGAATTGAGGCTAATCCATAACCACCACTATTGTGATTCCAGATTTTAGGCTGAATATCAGGGAAGACGTCTGGACAGTGAGATCTGTGAGACAGTGAAAAAGTCTCCCCAGGGAAGAGATGCAAACCCAGGCGTTCAGGATGCTTACAACTGGCACTAGCCATTGTACTTGGAGGGGGCAACCTGGTGGGCCAGAGACGGGCTAGATGGCACCTAAGAAGTCGTTTCCTCCTGCAATTTGTGTGGGATTCCTTAGGGACCTGAGTGCGTGGCCTGAAGGAGCTAGGGCAGAAACTCGTGTTTAGCAAGAATACTCTGCTCACTCCGCCCTCGACAGAAAGGGAGGCTAAGACAGGGCTGATTGGGTCAGTTCATGGGGAGAGAAGGTCAAAGATCATTCCTTCCCCCACCTCTAGATTTTAAATATGGGCTATAGTTCAGCCCCCTTTGGCCTGCCAAAACTAGGTTGTTGCCAAGGAAGTTACAGTGCCCAGATGCTAGGGTGATGGCCACGTTTTCAATCCCCCTAATAACGAATCCACTGCCTTCCCCAAAGAGAAGAGTGTGATGCTCCCTCATGCTGAATGTCACCTTTGTGTCATCCTGCTTTATCCTGTTTCCTAGTGTAAAAGCCCATTAGGGCTTTTATTTCGTTAGCCAGAATGACTTAGTGGTGTGCAATTGCCTCAATGGGCCGCAAGTGAGATGGGCTGGGGGTCGTTTAGCTTGCTAGCCCCTCGTGGGGAATGGTGTGCAAAAGAAAGCAAGTAGCTAGCATGCAGCACCTGCCCTTCCCGTCAGTCTCTGGGGAGGAGTGGGGGCTGTATTGGCGGGGTGGGTAGTGGAGCTCCGGCGCACTCTGCTGTAATGGATCCTGTGTCTCTGGGCCTATTCTCCAGTCCCCGCTGCGTGATGCCCGGTGTCTGGGAAGGCATCTCTAGCTTTCAAGAGACTCCCGTGAAGGCTTTCCCTTTGCGTGGCTGTCGAAAACACGGGTGGGGCATGTTGCCGCTGAAATGTTCTTTCTCCGGAAAGGCCACAGGGCCTAGGGTGGTTCCTTCCCCGTTGCCAAACGACAGACCTGGCTGCTGGTAAAGCTATGCTCACAGGGTCTCTCTGGTGGATTGAACTGTGGAAATGCAAGGCCATTTTCATCAGGGGAAGGGTTTGGAAAGAGAGAAGGGGCCGGGGGATGGGAGGAAGAGGATCCTAGGTGGTGAACACTCCATTCATCTTTATTTTAAGTTCCAAAGCCCAGCGGGAGAGGCCAGGAGCCCTTTTTCTACAGGTCTTCAAAAGAAAAACATCCCACTGAAGGAAGGCATATTCCCATCTCGGGATGAAGCCACTGGAAGCATTTTGCTCTGGTTCTGTAACATCCCGGAGGCCATCCAGGCCAGAGCTCCCTTGTGCTAGGGGCTGCACAAGCAGATAGGAAACAGAGACCTATCCCAAGAACTGAGAGTCTAACAGATGACATCACAGTGGCATGAGGCAGAAGAATGGGCTGAGGTGGGGGAAAGGGGTAATATGCTATGGGGTAGATGCAGTTTTTAGCCAATCAGGGTAGTGATCACAGCTTGCCAGCTGCCTAGATGTCCTTGGAATCATAGAATATCAGGGTTGGAAGGGACCTCAGGAGGTCATCTAGTCCAACCCCCTGCTCAAAGCAGGACCAATCCCCAATTTTTGCCCCGGATCCCTAAATGGCCCCCTCAAGGATTGAACTCACAACCGTGGGTTTAGCAGGCCAATGCTCAAACCACCGAGCTATCCCTCCCCCCTTGTGTCCTTGTGTCCTTGTTTGTTGTATTTGGGGCCTAGTTCTTTGGAGCCTGTTTGGGGCATCCTTCACCCCATCAATGGCAGAGGAATTACCAGCAGCCAGGATCTGGACCCTGGCATCTCATATCTTCAGATCCTGCCAGTGCTGAGAAGCTCTTTGCCACCTTCCTCTCTTCTGGGCAGTTCCCAAGCCCAAGCCATGCTGGCGTGCCTTCCCTTACCTTGAAATCAGCCCAGAGGGCTCAGTTTGCGCAGGCTTGAGCAGCAGCGTGTCACTCTATCATGGCCTGGCTGTCGAGCCGTAGTGGTCGGAGTTCGAATTGCATGCCGACTTGCCAGTTTACCGTAGCAGATTCCCCCAGCTGTCTGCGTGGGGGGAGATCGTGCGGTGTGAGCGCAGCTGTGCATGAAGGCAGCCCTTTGGCTAGCGATCAGCCACGGCCACTTCTCCCGTCGAGCCTGTGATCCTGAACACCAGGCGCTCCCGGAAAAGCAGCCACATGCTGGTAACCTGAGCTGCCAGTGGGTCGCTCTGAGTTTGGCTAGGCCGCCTCGCTGTAATATTATCAGAGCAGGTGTAACTCAAGCTGCCGTTTAAAAGCTTGTTTAGAAATTGAACAAAAGCCTCAATTAATTAACGTTCCGCTCTCAGATTGGTTTTTTTTCCTCTCCCCCCCGTTCTCCTTCCATGGAAAGCGGAATGGTCACATTTCTTGTTTAGATCTGTGAAGCCAGTGCTGCTGCTACTGATGTGTGCTGCAGATGGGGACCAGCCAGGGGGTGCAAGGCCCAGAGCTAGTGAGGAGGCCTGGCCTTGTGAGATGGGCGGGTGATCTCCCAGCTACTTTCAGGAGAGGAGCGCTGGAGCGGCGGTGGGGTGCTGGGGCTCCTCCTGTAATTGATGGACTCTCCCATCCCGTGCTGGAAAAGGGGTGACTCGCAGAGCTTTATAAGAATCCAGATCAGAAAGGGTTAAAGGGAAGCATGGAAAGGGCAGAGCATTCCTGGCCCTGGCTTGAGTGAGGATTGTGTGGGTGACACAGGCCCCTGAGGACCCGAGTAACCCTGGCAGTGCCCTTGTGTTGAGCAGGAAGGACTCTTACCCCCATCCCCGAGTGCCCTGGCAATGTGTCTGGCTTTGAGACTGGGCCTCTGGGGACCTGGTTCTGACCATTCAGCATCCTCCTGCCCCAGGGGAATTGCGCAAGCTTTCCTGTTAGCTGTAGTCATGTAAGGTCAGGCGCTCTCCTTGTCTGTGCTTTCTTCCCAGGGACCAGGAGGGTGCTGAGCTCCAGCCAGCATCATGTTCCCAGGGAGAACCCGTGGCTCGTCCTTGTTTTTGGAAAAGCCTTGCAAAATTTGCCGAGAACCCCTTCCAGCTGAGATGAGCTCAGCATGGTGTCTGCCCTTGGCTCACCTGATGGAGCGGCTGCCTGTGGACTGCGAGGACCCCGTGTGAGCCGTGGCTGGGCTAGCTTGCAGCTAGCACGTGCAGGGGGTTCAGTGTCCTGATGGGGGCGGTTCCTTGGGTCGATGTTCTTCATGTATTTTCCTAGTGACGTTAGTGCTGCTGAGGGGTGCCAGACTGAGACAGGAGACAGGAGGTGTCTGCTTCACTCCAGGCCAGGAGACAGGAGGTCTCTGCTTCACTCTAGGCCAGGTATGGGTTGGGGAACATGAGCTTTCCTCATCCACAGGAGAGGACAGTTCAGTCTCCTTGGCTCATTGCATCCGTGACCTCTCTGCTGAGACTGCCGGAGAGGGGGCCAGGTGTGATGGCCGCTTGGCCGCTAGGAACAGGTCTCGACCCCACCAGCTCCTTTCACTCAGTCCACTGAGCAGCCATGTTCATGCTCTGCATCCGCTGCCATTGTGGGCTCTGTGTGAAGTAGTGACCTAGAGGTGAAAGTGCCTCGTTCCATCCATACAGTGCTGGGGTGTATGCATCACTCCTGGGCTCCCTGTCGCAAGGTGGGGTCCCCCTGCCCCAGCACAGAGATCATGTCCCTAGTACATAGCTGCCAGCTGCCTTGCTCCCTTCTTTGACTGGGGAACAGTGTTTTACATTGTGAACCACACCCTGTAGAGGGCTTGGAGGTGAGGGGCCAGGAGGTGTCCTTAATGTTACCAACCATGACTGGGTAGCTGCCGATGGCAGGGTGAGCAGAATTCACATCCTTAGAGAGACATGGAATCTGTGTCACCCTGTTCTTGGGGGTCCTCCATGGAGAAGCCTGTGGCACCCCTAGAAGGGGGTGAGCCTCTTGTGTTCCCCTGGGGACAGGAAGAGTGGTCAGACAGTCCAGTGTGCCTTGCCAATGCAATGAGGTCACACCAAATCACAGGCAGTGTCTGGTGTAACCAGACCTAGTTAAACATGAATGTGCTGAATTCTCTAATACGTGGGCCTTGGAGGAGTGGACCTGCCAGGCCAGGTCTCAGCGGTCTCACAGCCCGGGGGAAGACTGGCTCACTTGCCGGGCATGGTGAGAGCCGCACGTATGGAAACGGGAGAGAAGAGGCCCTCAGTGTAGTAGGTTGCTAACGGGCGAAGCAGCAGATACATGGCTCTGGCACACCCTGCCCGTATCGCCTGATGTATGGAGCAGTGAGGAATCTCTTCCAGTGGTGCCCACATGTTACATCTCCTGCCCGATGTGGCCCCTTCTGGCAGGAATGGAAGGAGGCTGGAGTTCGTGTCAGCCTAGAATGATGGGAGGGGTTGCTGGGGAACCTTCCAGTGAGTAATTAAGTGAATTGTCCTGCTAGAGACAATGGGGTACAGATACTGGGGGGATCCATACAAGTCACCCCTCACTGTACTGTAGGGACTTTTACCATGTCCTAGTGGGGATCTAGACTGTGCTGATGCCAGAAGAGGTTTAGGTGGCTTCTGTATCTTCGATGAAGTTTCTTTATGTACATTTCAGCCATAAGCTGTCCTGGCGAAACGACTCGTGAGGCCACTGGTTGGACATACAACCACTTTCCTCCTCCACACCCAGGAATCTCAGCCGTGACCGTCAGCCCTTTATGAGATGCATGTGTGAACGTGGTGTTTATGAAAATTGGCTAGGACCGGCCAGAATGGAGGCAGCTGTCAGATATCGCAGGGATAAGGGGATTGTATAGAGTAGGGGCTGTGACAGCTTCCCTCTCCCCGCAGCCCTTCTGATACTCCTCTGTCCTGACCAGCAGCACTCTCCATCCTGGCCCCCTCCTTTGCTGTTCCAGCCCTGGGGGTCTCCCGAGCTGAAACTGCAAATGACGCCAGATTATGGGGTGGATTCATGATGTGGACAAATATCCGCTAGAATGAGAGTCACCCAACTCATTCTACTTGTGCTATCAGCTGGGAGAGGACACTGGGTCCCCGGAGATTATATGCCCCTATGTTACCAGCGCCTCTGGTCTGTCTTTTTCTCCAGGATTCTGGTCCCTTAGGTTTTGGCTGCTAGTAAGATCACTACAAAGGTCTGTAATTCAATCCATCTTTGTTTTGAACAGTGTTTGTTTATGCAGAGCACTTATCCCAAAGCACATTGCCAAGTGAGAGGCGGGCCCAGCGAGCGACTGTGACGGCAGAGGGAGAGGGAAATACACATCCCAGGATGTGAAGATGTTTTGGGTTGAGACATGGAGCCGGATGGGGAGTCAGTGGGGTGGAGAGAGGCAGGGAAGGCTGCTCGAGGTGGCAGGGGCTGCAGAGGAGAAGGCACTCTCACCAAGAGCAGGGCAGTTCTGTGGAAGAGACAGGAGTTGAGAGAGACGTGGTCCATGAGAGAGGCTGGATTGAGACTGCAAAGGGCTGTAGAAATGAAGGAAGTTGAGCTGTTTGGTTAATCTGGAAAGATCCTGATCTGGGGGAGCTGAGCTCCTGAATCTTTCAACTCTGCCTGTCCCTGGCCTTCATTTTGCAGGGGCTGCTTCCAAGCAGAGTACCACCAGATGCCCTTTGGGGCTGGTGTCTGGAGCCTCTCCTCTTTGTTGCTCCTGCTGGGTGCAATGATGGGGATTGTTACAGGCCCTTCATGCAGGTCAAACCCACTCTCCCAGTGGGTCTGGTTTAACTGTCCCTTAGGGCTGTGATTTTCCTACTGAAGTAGTTAAATCAGTACCACCTCTAGTGTGGACACAGTTATACCAGTGTAAAGGTGCCTTAAGGATTCCCCTACTTGTGTAGGGATAAGCTGGCCTAGTAAAAGCACTGTCAAACTGTACAGTAGCAGGAGCTGTAATGCTTCAAGTACTTTGGTGTGGTTAAACACGCAATGTCTTTGTATAGACAAACCTTTGAACTCATTTTCCTGCCCCTATGCTATCCTTACAGTTGGCTGCAGCCAGTGCCTGTGTGGTTTAATTTCCCAGGGCGGGGCTCAGCGTCCCTGCTTTGCATGGATAACTCCTCTCCCCACTTAGCACTCCTAGAAGGAGTCACCTTCGTGCCTGCCGTGACCATTGGACCCTCCAGAAGATCTGCTGTCACTCTGGTTATGCAGGGACACGACTGACTCACAGCTGCCTTTCCAGGGAAAGGGAATGGAAGTGCCAAACGTCACTCAGCTAATGCTGTGCAGAGAACACAGCCCAAGGGCCAGCTAGAGACCGGTTGTAAGAGGCTGCGGCTCTGCTGACTTCAGTGGAGTTGTATCTGCCTGTGCCAGGTCTCCATTTGGCCTGAGAATCCGCCTCCGAGCAAGGCTTGGAGACCATGGCAGGTTATGTGCTTAGCGCAGCGCTGTGGACACTGGCCAACCAACAGCTACTGAGCAGACTTGTTTCAGAAAGAGGATTCCACCTGGCTTCTTCAGCCAGAACCACTGAGTTGATGCCTCTGTCCCTTCATTTCCAGTGCCACAGTCTACCCCTGAGCACCTCTTGCTGGGCCAGGCCTCAGAGCTCGGTCAGTGCACTTGGCCTGCCTCCCTCCTGCCCAAATGCTTCTTCTCAGAGCAGGAGGCCGCCACCCCAGCAGCCCCTATTCTGGAACCCTTCCTCCAACCCAACCAGCCAGCCCAGCGAGGTCCCACTGGAATGATAGGCTGCCTTCTGGGCTGAGCTGCATTGAGATTATTTCTTCTGCAGACAGGAGATGGCTAATGGGCTATAGTGACTGCGCTGGCTTTTCATGGCATTGATCGGACCGTAGAAGGGAAAGGGATCGATGGGGTGCATGTAATATCTCCCCAGTCTTTGGCCTCCACTGGAATAGAGATACTGTACAAACCTGCCCAGTGACCCTCATTCCCAGGGACCACCTTCAGTGTAGTCCCAGATTCCCCACCGGTCTCTGGGTGGCTGAGAACCACGGGCCTCCTCTGAGAGCTGGTGAATCTGTCACAGACGTGGCAGAGGAGTACGACCCCCCCTTGGCCGCTGGGTGAGAGGGAGTTGAGAAGATTCAGACACAGGCTATGCCTTGCAAGGCGCCCCATCGCATGGGGAGGAGCCTGGGCACAGGAGCTGTTGTGAGCTGCCAGCCAGGATGGAGATGGGGGAAAGGGGAGGGGCCCCTTTTGCTGCTCTCTCAAAGAAGCTGAATTGTGAGCCTCCCCCAGTGCAGGGTGCGCTGGATGCACTTAGATGGGTCCAGCCCAGTTCTCAGTGGAATTGTCCCGCTCGCCCGCCCTTGTAAGCACAGAGCTTGTGTGTGCTTTGCGGGGGTTGCTTTCCTGAAGACGATGCATTGTTTACGTTAGGGACTTTTGCCCTGGGGTGAATCCCCAGTGTAGAGGGTCATGTGGGTACAAAGCCTGGCTTGCAGGTGTGGCTCACTTGAAGCCAGAGCAAGTCACCCTGATTCAAGCCCCGTCTCACACCAGTGCAGGGCTTCTACACTGGGACTTTGCATTGATGGAATGCCAGGGCAAAGCCCCTAACATAGACAAAGTCTGAGTCCTCTTGTTCCTCTGAAGAGCCCCCTGGCATATCTGCTGGCCAGAGAAGTGATGTGCGCCCAACTCTGGCTCTTTCATAGGCAGAAACACCCTCTCCCCTCGCTTCTCTCACTCTTCATCATTCCAGATGAAAGAGTTGAAGTGCCAGGCTCTGGGCCGCACCACTCAGGAGGCACAGACCAGACAGTATGGTCCAGGGAGAGGGAGCAAAGGTGGCTTTATGACTGTGTATATCTGCCCTAAGATGCTCCAGCACTAGGGGAATTCCCCAGGGGTCTATTTTGGCCCCTTTACACAGCAGGAGTAGTGTAAGGGAGACAGAGTAGGGGCCAGAATCAGGCCCTTGCCTCTCTCATCTTGCCTTCTCCTGGAGCCCCCTCCTAATTTCCAGCTACCTTCATTCTTTTCACTCTCTTTGGAGGTGCGGTGATCCCTCCAGCCCAGTGTTCAGAGTGTGGCTGTGTCCTTGGTTTCAATAGGGATAGTCTCTATCCCCATCTCAGCAGGGCCCCGCCTCCAAGGGCTTGTCTAGGTATGGGGTGGTTGTGTTGTGGTAACTGCACAGATGTGGTGCCATCAGTGTAAACCAGCAGGTGCTCTGCACTGGTGCACAACGGAGCTTGCAGTAGTGCACTCCCTTGAGCCCCATCTTACATCGGGGTAGTGCATCTGCACTAGGGCTTTGCACTGGGGTAGCTACAGCCATGCATGACAGATGCCCTGCTATAAGCAGGGCCTTAGACAGCTGTGTCATCACTGAACATTGAGCCAGTGTCTTAGCGGCTTTCTCGACAGTGAAGCCAGGGTTTTTGTGCCAGAGAGGATACAGTGAACTCAGGATGAGGTCCAAGGAGTTTGAGGAGTTTAAATTGCTCCTTCCATTGTGCGTCCCCTTGGACTCGCTGATGCCAAGAGTCACTTGCCCAGTAGCTGGTTTAGCTTGGTGCCTCCCACTCCTCCCTGTCCTTGACTCACTAAATAATTTTGTGCCATCAGCACCTCCTTATTCATGCTCTGTCCCAGTCACTACTAACTATACTGACCAATACCAGCCCTGGCATCAATTGACTTTTCTGGGAACTGTCCAGTTGTTCCTTCCCTTTGTACCCTGTTCTCCTAGCCAGTGTCTGACCCAGGGCTGGACACTAGCCCTCACTCTGTAGTTCCCCTTGGAGCCCTGAGGCCCACCTTCCTTTCCTCTTCCTCAGGAAATTGCACATGGGCCAAGGATACACTCCATGGCCTCCGTATTCCTGATCCTACTCCAGAGCACCTCACCGCTGACACCTCCCTCAGCAAGAGCCTCGGCCCCATCCCAACTGCTGGCCCCTTCCACTGTCCCTGACGTGCCCCAGCCTGACCCCTGGCTCTGTTGCTGATTCCTGCCTCCCCATGGCTGGCTAGCCAGAAACCCACCCGGGCCACCCTCCCATCTAACCTGCCTCTTGGCAGCTGCTCCCAGCCCAGATAGGAACAGGCTTTTGAGATTTGGGAGTGCGGGTCTGCGAGGGAGGTTGGGTCAGGCCATTCCAGCTGCTGGACACTCTCCCTGCTCCCCAGCCTCCTAGCACCCGTCTTTCCTTGTCCGTTACCTGGAAAGCGCTCAGGGTGTGAAGTGCTGAGAGCCTCCAGTGAGGGACTTTACCCCAGCGAAATTCCTGGGTGGGCCTGTCCCTTTCTCATCCCGGGCCGGTGTTCAGGAGGGTGCGCTAAGGAGCCCCCGATCCATGGGGAGCCCTGCTGCAGCCTTGTGATAGCTCTCAGGACACCCCCAGCCAGCAAACAGCTCCCCATAGCCTCCTCGTTTCCTTAGTCCGGTGGCTTTGCCTTGTCAAAGTGCAGTTCAGCCACTAGAGGGCAGCGCGCTGCACAAGACTGGGTGTCAGCAATCGGTATAGACGGACTGGAGCTGCACAGCAGTTGTGGGTTGTGGCGTGGGGAGGGGTGGTGATAAACAGAGACATGGCAGGACTCCCTCTGCTGCACCCCCCAAGTCCTGCACTGGGAGGCAGGGAGGCTGTAACCCAACCAGGTGGGGAGGGCAGGTTTATGGATGTGCCCAGACAAAAGACACTGCGTCCAGCCAGCCCCCCTGTAGTGATCAGGGCCGGATTCTCCTGTCATTTGCCTCAACGCAGCTCTGCAATGGGTCACCCACAAGAAGGGCCTTTGCTCCAAGGTGACTGTTTGGTTCCCCATAGGGTGCCCTAGTGCCAGCTGTTCCAACCCTCTGGTGGGGTGGCTGCATATGTCTCAGCAACTGTGGACTCTGGGGCTCTTTCATTAGCAAAAGCTCCTCCTGAAGTAACCTCCAGTCCTAGCTCCTCAGCCCGTGTCACATGCTGCCTTGGACCCCACTTGGTGCTGGGTAACAGCTCTTCTTTCTGAGCTTCAGGCTTCTCGCCTCCCCAGCCTCTCTGCAAATGCACCCAGATGCTGCATCAGTGTCATGAGCTCTACGGCCTCAGTGGCATTCACATCTTCTCACCCATGGCTTGGTCTTGGGTGTTGCCCCTGGCTCTTATGCCCCGGAGGGCTGGGGACCCAAACAGAGGGTTTTAGTTCCACATTAAATACAGTCGAAGATGCTGATGTGCTGGGTGTTGTCAGCCCTTTGGGACTATTGTCTAGTAATAATAATATTATATAGCACTTTACAAATGAGGGCAGTATCATTATTCCTAATTTGCAGCTGGGGAAACTGAGGCACAGAGTGGGGAAGTGACTCACCCAAGGCCACCCAGCAGGCCAGTTGCAGAGCCGAGACGAGATGAGAGCCCAAGTTTTGTGAGTCCCAGTCAAGTGTTCTATCCACTAGACCACAGGGCTTCACCTGTAGTATTAGTTTTCAACTTGTGGGGTGTGCTCGCCCTGGTTATCAGGAGGGTGAGGTGGGGTGTGGGGCTGCAGTTCAGGTCAGGGCAGCATTGGGGAGTGTGTGCAGGGAGTCCCCAGTGGTCGGGGGTGAGGAGAGGGAGCAGGTCCCTGTTCTGCCCCACCCTGGCAGCAGCCTACTGCTCTCCCCTCTCTCCCCTACCCTTCCCCCTGGCACTCCCTACGTGCTCCCCCCGTTGCTGCCCTGCCTCGGGTGGCTGCAGCCCCATCCATTTTAAACCCTCCAGAGCCTGCAGGAGCGAGAGGTTCTGGTCAGGGGAAGGGAGGGCAAGGAGCCCTGGTGCGTGCCGCGCGGCTGTGGTCTACTTTGGGGGTGGAGCCAGCCAGGTCCTGCCACCACTCCCTCTCTTCTGCCCTGCATGGGTGGGAATTGGGGAGCACAACTGTTATTTGACTCCCCTGGAGAAGGGGGGGTGCAGCCAAAAACTTGGGGAACCTCTGTCCTCACTAGCCATAGCTGAGGTGTTTGCGTCAACGGCCACCCCGCAGAGCAGCTAGGGTGAGGACAGAGATCCTTCAGTCCAGCTGCAGAGGGAATGTAAGGAGGTGCCCTCTAAGTCCCCAAGCTGGAATCTGGCTAGCGCATTAGGGCTCATGACCAAGCGACATGACCACATGTAGGCAGGATCTGACCCAAAATACGACTCCTCCAGCTGCACCAGCCCTGTGCTGAGGTCTGGGGCTCGTTACTGACCTAGAAATGAGAGTTCCCCCTACTGAGTCACTCTCATCCCCACCTGCTGTGCTAGGACATTGGGGTCAGCACTGACTCAGAGGAGAGCGCCCCCGACCCCCACACTGTGGGAGTGGAGTCAGCACTGACTCAGAGGGGAGAGTGCCTTGACTGAGTCACCAACACCACTTCTAACAGCCCTTGGGTTTCCTGGGAGGGTTCTCATTTGAGCACTGAGCACCCCAGCCCTGATGAGCTGAAAGGCTGAAGTGTCATGGCTGTAGTGGGGTGAAGAAGGGGAGCCGTGTATGCAGAAGGGTGGCTGGAGGAGTGATTACTCAGAGGCAATTTTGTGCATTTGCAGAGGGAAGAGTTGTAATTAACAGAGACAGTCTTAATATCTGACCAGTTGCAATACCCTGCTAACCCACTAGAGGGCACATGGCTGAGGTTTAGGGTCACAGTCAATTCATGGGTTTCAGAGTAGCAGCCGTGTTAGTCTGTATTCGCAAAAAGAAAAGGAGTACTTGTGGCACCTTAGAGACTAACAAATTTATTAGAGCATAAGCTTTCGTGAGCTACAGCTCACTTCATCGGATGCATTAGGGTGAAGGCTCTCTCTATCCTGTTACACTCAAGCCACTGTTAGATACACTCCCGTACGTACAGTCCTGTCTATGGGGCTGGCCTTAGATCCCTCACTGATCAGTGCCTTGGAAACAGCTGTAGTAGGTCAGGCCATCCCAGCTCTGATTAACCCTTTGTTGTGGGTACTAGCCTAGTACTGGATGGCTGGGGGTAGAGGGTGCTGAATGCAGGTCTGAAGAAACTGCTGGATCCCCAAGATGTAAAGGGCAGAGAGGCGATCTAGGTGGGAAGAGGGAGGTGCGGGAGGAGCTGAGTCATACGAAACTGGTGCCATACCCCGTCCATTGCAGCAGTTCCATGCTCATAGTTACTGAGCTGGTGCCAACAGCTCCCTTTGGCCACTCGGCAACCACCTGCTTCTCTCTTAGAAAAAAACATCCTGGTTATTGTCCTGCCTGGTTAATGCAGTTTGGATGGATTTGTGGTGGGGTGGTTGCGACACCTGGTGGCCAGTTCGTGTAACAGCAGATGAGTTTTCACTAGTGGTTGTGCAGGTGAAAGTGTGCTTGGAGGCAGGGGCTAGCGAACGCATCCCTGCTCAACGTTGGGACATTGGCCGATAATTCGGGGCCCACCTCTCAGTCCACTTGAAGAAAAGAGGGGAAAAACACCTTGCTGCGACTCAGAATATTTGAATGACGTTTTTGACAGTTGCATGGAAATGGTTTATTGGATTGGAGCCTTCTCTGCGAGGCGGCAGGCTGCAGCCCAGCAGTCCCTGCTGACACAGGAGAGGTGGTATGTGGAAGCGGCCATGCTGGTTCCATTGCCCCAAGCTCAGGTGAAATGCAGATGGAAAACATGCCGCATTGACAGCACTGTGCAAATGAGCCCTGGGGTTGTTAGGAGCCAGTGTCAGGAAGAATCGGGATTTCTTCAGTATGATTTTGATTTCAACCCTGCCCTCTTAGCTCCTCTCCATGCCATACCCACCTGCCTCCTGAGCCACCCCTCTCAAAGCTACAATGTGGAGTGGTGGGAAGTACTGGGCTGGGCGCTGGCCTGGAGATAAAGGGGCCCTTTGCTACAGCATTTCATTGCATGAGCAGTTTATGGTGCTTAGCAAATATGCAATAAAACTCTCCCGAGCAGGGGCTTTCCAAAATGTGCCCAGCTTCATGGGGAGAATGGCCAGCCTGGCCGGTCCCATGCTACAGAAACTAACCCTCCCCTCCCCTTCCCCATCTCCCAGCCCAACCCCCTTCTCATTCCCAACTGCTGGCCCCTCACTGCCCCTGCCGTTCCCCATGGCATAACCCTGCTGTGGCAACGCCAGCCTTTGCTTACATGGGAAAGGAACATCAGGAAAGAATTTGCTATATTTGTAGCTTCTTTTCCTATGTTGCAGCAGCTGGTTTTCAGCCAGCCACCAGCAAGAGCTGCAAGGGCCACAGTTTGGGAAACAATGCTGTATATTAACTGCCTGCTTCTCCCCTGCTTATGCACCCCTCTCCCCCACGTTCAGAGACTGCCAAAATGTAGAGAGGAACTTTAGCCGTGAACTTCGCAGAGGGCTGGGGGAGGCTTCTTGGTGGAGCAGATCTAGTGAGCAGCTAATGGCTCCAAGTGGCTTGGTTACTGTTGCTCCTTGGCAGGCTGTATGGCAGCTGTCCAGTCTGGGGAGGGACACTCTGTGCCAGGTTGTTGCTGTGACAGCTGCGTGTTTGAAAAGCTAAGGGAAAACCCGTCCTGTCCAGTCTGCCCTTCCCCGGGCAGCCTGCTCGGAGCCTCCTCCAGACAAACTGCTTTCTGAGTGCCTGGTTTGCACCTAACGAAGCTTTGAGAATTAATTGATAGATGGCGCCAGTGCTGGGGGTTTGTTAAAGTGACTGCAAATGTCTAGCTGCATCTGTCCAGTGTCTGATAGAGCCGCTTGGCAGGGCGGGGCCTGTTCCTAAGAAACACCAGAGAAAACCCAGACTCGGTTCCCCTGAGCAGCAGATCCCAGCCATGGCCAGGACAGGAGCAGTCGGAGCAGGGAATAGCTGCTTAATGAGTCGTTAGCCCTGCTCCGTGCTGATGTGCACCTCCATCCTGACCTGCAGCCCTCCCCGCTACCCTGGTCCTGGGCTCCCACACAGGTCTGTCAATATCCTTGATTGCAGCGCCCCTCTCTGCTGCTCCCATCCTGGGCCCCCCTGAGCAGAAACTCCCAGTCCTGCCTATTTTATTTTTATATGGAAATATGTTCCCAGGGACCTGGCCCTTGACCTCAAAATTTGTTACCGTGGCAACCCAGTGGACCTTTGATCCCAGGACTACGGGGGGGCCGACAGCCTCTCTTCATTGTTACTGTTTCATGCATGTTACCCTACGGCTGTGCAGGGCTGTGGGGAGCCCCACAGAGCTTGCAGCATAGGGGGAGTGAAAATGAGGAACGATGGCCAAACATGGGAGTCGGTGGGGGAAGATTCCTTGGCAACAGCTGGGAGTGGGGGTTCGGGGGTCTGTGGATGAGGTTCATCTCCAGGCTTTATTTGGCTGCTGGTCCCCTCCCTGCTGGCTTGCACCTTCCCTACCCCTCCGGTCGCAGCTAGCTTGCCCATCCTGGTCCTGCCAGGTTGCCCCTTGCCCATCCTGTCCTGCCAATTCTCTCCTCTGCAAGGCACCTCAGCTGCCGGCTGGGTTTCCCTTCTCCCTCCCTGCAGCTCCTCTCTGACTTTGGGTCTTTGGCACAGTCTGAGCCAAGCTGTTCTTTCAATGAGACACTGTGAGCTTCATGTCCAGGTGCCAGGAGGCTGGGGTGCAGTTATCTTTGCCCCCATGGTGAGAGGGGGAGTTCAGGCAAATCCCTGTTCTCAGCATGCTGCTGCCAGGTGACCTGAACGAGAGCCAGGAGGTAGATGCCCTGGCACTGTCCCTGTCCTGCTATGGTGCTAGGTGGGTCTGGCCTTGAACAGATTCCCCATGGCACTGTCTCTGCTTGGCTGCTGATGGCTGTGCCTAGGGAGGGCTAACGCTTGGGGTCTGTCTACACCAGAGCTGGGGCTGTAAGGAGACATACCTGCGCTAGCTCTGATGGAGCTAGCATAACAAAAATAAAGCATTTCTGTAAGCTGCCCTGAATATGATCCTGTCTGACAGAAGCATGTACTTGGGGCATCTAGCCCGTCCCACTGCAGCAGCCACATGTCTACGTCTAGCATGATCTGAGCTGGCATGGCTCCCTCTCAAGCTGGAATTGACACCTTCTACCTCTAGTGGAGACATACACTGAATGCACATTCTGCTTGGTCCTGTGCCCTAGTCTGTTGGAGGCCCATCAAATTCCGGCTGTGTTGAATCAGGAAAGTAGAAACTCCACTGGGTGATTTCTGTGGCTGGACAATAGGGAGCTCTAGTTTTGGACTAGAGCAGGCTGGTTAACTCCTGGCAATGGGAGGACTTGAACTTACAACCTTTGGGCGCAGATGGCAGTGCACATTTCCCCTGAATCAGCATTAGGCCTTGTGCTGCATGTGGGCTCTAACCTCTCCTTGCCACCCACGTCTCAGTGGCAGAGCCCCCATCCTCTGCAGCAAGCCCCTGCCTGTCTCTCGCCTCCTGGCTGAGGAGCTCAGCAAAGCTATGGAATGCAGCTAGCTGGGCAGAGAACCCAGGTGTCCTGACTCCCAACCCTGTGCTCTAATAGCTGCTGGTAGGCCACACTGCCTTATGGGCTCGGCAGGGACCTACTCCTTATGTGCTCTCTCATGGCCCGGGCTACAGGCATCAGTGGCTCCCAGGGCTCCGGCCTCGAATTAACCAGGGCCTTCACTTTTGTCAGAGTGAGGCCATGTATCTTGGGGCCCAAGGGGAAAGGTTGCAGCTTGCAGGTCCCACCCCCATTATTGTTCACTGTCCCATGTCATGTCTCGTGCCTTCTCAGATCCTTGGGTCTGGGGCTCCACGCTAGTGCCACAAGCCACATCCATGTGTCTGTCTGCTGGCGGGAGACAGCTTGTTGGCTTGTGTACCTGCCTGGCCCTGCTGGCAGTACGCTGCCGTGTCTGCTCTCTGAAGGGGCCCGGGGTGGCTGTTGGCCTCACCTGTTCATAATGCAGCTGGGTTCCCTTTGCATCCAGCCCCTGCCCCTCTGCAGGCCTGACTAGACATTTCACCCAGCTCGAACCCAGCTGGGTCTCCTTCCCCCTCTGCCTGCCTGCCCTGGTGCATTCTCTCCTTTCACTCACTCCCTCTTTTCTGCGTCTTCCTCTCCTCCTTCCCCAGGCTTGTTCTCTGGGTTCCCTCCTCCTTCTCCCGGCTCTCCTTGCCTGTGTGCTCCCTACTCTCTTGGGGCGAAGCCCCCTTGTTTCATTGTAATGTGTATAGAGAGTGTTTGGAAATGGAGCTGTGTGCCATATTGATCCCTGCACAGATGGCTGCAGAGCTGCTTCCAGGGACACCAATGACTCGCTTGGCAGTCACCTTCTCCCCCCCATCTCCAGTTCCTCACGTGGCGTCCCCCCAGTCACAGACGCCAAGTGAGGGTTGGGGAGGTTCTGATGAGGGGACTCTGCCATGCTCCCCTGCCCTGCTGGAGGTGGAATGACATCTCTCTGAATCCATAATGGCCTGGCATGGTAACACCCTTGCCCTGTATATGAAGCCCAAGTCCAGAAGAGCCAGACCTCTGCCTGCCACCATCCAGAGGGGAGTCTCAGTGCCACTGACCATCCCTGGCACCAGGCAGACCCCTTCTCAGAGCCCAGGGAGTCCCCAGATGGGGATGATGGGGAGCCAGAGTCACCAGCCCACTTGTTTCAGCTCCTGCGAGCACCTGGTTCTTCCTCTGGAAATGGCAAAACTCCAGGGATCCTGCTGGGCCCCCCGCTCCAATGCCCTTCACCTGTGGCAGACGCTCTGCCTGTCTGTCCGTCTGGCATCTGGTGGCCCTCCGTGCCCTGTATCTGGGTGCTCTGGTCTCAGTTCATCCCTGTCCCCTGGTGGGAGGGGCCGTGCAGCGGCTGTATGGCCCCAAAGCTAGCTGTAGGACATCCCTCGTGGGTGATGCCAGCACAGGGCCTTCGATGGGGTATTCCAGCCACTGTCCAGCCCATTGGAGCCATGGCGTCTGGGTGGGCAGTGCCCTCAGGGCTGCTCTAAGCTGATCCAGGGCACAGACTGGTTGCCCAGGGTTGAGGCATCTCTCCCTCCGCCCTGTGAGATTCCCCCACTCCACTCTCTCTGCTGGCTCTCTGTCTCCGCTGCCACCTCCTCCCCCAGGGAAATGCAATAAGCTGCAGTGAGATGAAAAAGCAATTTGCATATTTCCCATAACCCAATCTCTGACAAGGGCTTATTGTTTTTAAATCAATTGGGAACTGGCGAGTAGGCGTGTGGTGCAGCGGCAGGTGATTGAGCAGCGGGTATCTCGGCCACGTAGTCTGGCTATGGCCCTGTCAGAGCCACATGTTCCACAAGGATAAACTGCTGACCATCCTGCTACCTCCCAGGCCTTGCACCCATTGACTAGCCAGATGGGGAAACTGAGGCACAAAGGGGTGCAGCACACTTCTCTGAGGCACATGCTGTCAGCAGCATAGCTCAGATGAGCCATCCCTTCTCCCTCAGTAAATGGGACAGTAAATGGGATCTCAAGGACAGATTGTACTAACAATTTTCCCCAGGTCACATGTGCTCGCCTGAGGGCATGCGTGTGTAAGTGCAGTAGTGTGGGTTGTGCATGTGGTGCTCTCCTGAGTACATGGGTGTGTATATGCAGGAGTATGGGTGTGCACGTGCACTTGCCTGGATACAGGCAGGTGTGCACTTGCACAAGTACTTGGGTGCACTCTGAAGAGCATCTGCCCATGTGCATTCCCTTGTGGGCATCCCTGTGTGGGCACTACCTTGTGCCCACAGCTGCCATGTGTGCTCCAAGCAGCTTGGTGGGCCTTGGACCCAGCCTGTGTGTACTGTAGAGCAGAGCAGTAACAGCAACCCGGTGTCCTGGAGACGCGGCGCTGGAGGCCCTCTAGGAATCAGCTCTCCTCTCCTCTAAGAGTGGATATTCCACATACCCATCTGGCTCCTTGTTCTCACCATTCTTCCTCCCTCTAGCAAGGTGCTCATTGCTTTGTGCCCTGCCCAGGGAGGGGTGAGAGAAGGGGAAGGTCTTCTTGGGCACCAGTGTGGTTCCAAACTCTTATTGGTCAATCAGAAGCGCCTAGAAGAACCACATCCCTTTTCGATAGCGTCTGGGGTCCTCTAAGAGTGTTGCTGACTGCAGAAAGGGCTGACTTGACCCAGTACTAAAATGCAGCTACCTCTGGGGTGGAGAAACATGCCACAGCAACAAGACTGACTGCCGCTAACTCACTGTGTGGCCTTTGGTGAGTCATATGGACCAGAATTCCCAGCGGCCTTTGGGCGCAATGGGAACTCCTGAGTGATGAACTGTTTCAAAAGTCTGGTTGCTTCATCTGGGTGCATAAATGGGAGTAGGAGATCCTAACTCCTTTGATTATCTGGCTCTATACTTTTCCATGCCTCAGTTTCCCCATTTGTAAAATGAGGATAATCATCCTGACCATCCCCTCCCCTCCCCCTGTGTGCAGTGGGTTGGTGGAATCCACTAAGTGAGCACTGGGTGTTTTGAGGATCAACATTACATAAGCTCTTAGAAGAGGACTCACAGGAGCACCTGTGTCCATATGATGCTGATGGGTGCATAGGGTGCGGGGTAGCACCAATGCTGGAGTTCACATCCTGATTCTTGCCAAAAGGATCATGAGAGTGTTACTGCCCTTCAGTGATCAGGACTTGCCCAAAGCATTCCCTCTTCTAGCCACTGCCAGAGAGCACAGAGGCTGCTGTGTGAGTAATCAGTTTGCAGAGCTGGTCAGTGCTCCAAACTGACCACAAAGCAGCTACGTGCAGTGTTGGTCCCAGGATAGTAGACAGACAAGGTGGGTGAGGTAATATCTTTTATTGGATCAGCTTCTGTTGGTGAGAAAGACCAAGCTTTCTAACTACACAGAGCTCTTCTTCAGGTCTGAGAAAGTACTCTGAGCATCACAGCTAAATACAAGGTGGAAGAGAGAGAGTTTAGCATAACTGGTTAGCACATACTCTAAAGGAGTGCCCAAGGTAGAGTGGCCTGTTAACACCCCTGAAGTCATAGGACAAATGTGTGGTGGGGGGAAGGGGGTTGTGGGTTACAGATTGTTGTAGGTTTCAGAGTAGCAGCCGTGTTAGTCTGTATTTGCAAAAAGAAAAGGAGGACTTGTGGCACCTTAGAGACTAACAAATTTATTTGAGCATAAGCTTTCGTGAGCTACAGCTCACTTCATCGGATGCATTGTTGTAGGTTTCAGAGTAGCAGCCGTGTTAGTCTGTATCCGCAAAAAGAAAAGGAGTTCTTGTGGCACCTTAGAGACTAACAAATTTATTTAATAAGCCATAAATTCAGTGTTTTTATTTACACCATTATTTTTAGTGTCTAGCAAAGTTTTGAATTTATGCTTCCAGGCTTGTCTTTTGAAAGCGTTGTGCCGGTTTCCTTTGCGGATGAGGACTGATAGGTTAGATATAGAGTGATCACTTTGTGAAAAGTGTTCACCCACAGCTGATGTGGTGTTTTCATCTTTTATCATTTACCGGTGTGAGTTCATTGGAGTGTGTAGTGATTGTCTGGTTTCACCCACATAGTTGTTATTGGGGCATTTAGACTGCTGGATGAGGTACACCACAGGTTGTGATAGGCATGCGTAGGATCCAAGGATCGTATAAGGTGTGTTGTGGGGGGTACTGATAATTGTAGCAGTGGAGATATGGCTGCAGGCTTTGCATCTATTGTTCTGGCAGGATCTGGTGCCGCTCTGGGTAGGTGTGTCCTGGTCTGTGGGGAGCTTGCTTCTGATGATGAACTTGGAGAGGCTGGGGGGTTGTTTGAAGGCCAGAAGAGGGGGTTCAGGAAAGATTTCCTTCAGGATGGGGTCCCCGTCGAGTATGGGTTGTAGTGTTTTGATGATACCCCATATGGGTTCCAGTGTGGGGTGGTAGGTGACAACAAGGGATGTGTGGTCAGAGGGAACTTTATTTCTGTATTGAAGCAGGTTCTTTCAGGGTATTTCGGTGGCCTGTTCCATGATGTGATGTAGTTCTCTGGTGGAGTGTCCTTGTTTGGTGAAGGCGGTTCTTAGTGTGTTGAGGGGTGTATCCCAGACGTTCTCCTCGGAGCATATTCTGTGGTATCTGAGTGCCTGCTTATAGATAAGAGATTTGTTGGTGTGTTTGGGGTGGTTACTGGATCTGTGAAGGTAGGTGTGGTGATCCGTGCGTTTCTTTTGTATGGTTCTCTGAAGGGCTGTATTGTTGAAGCTGATCCTCGTGTCCAGGAAGGTGATGCCAGTGTGGGAGTGTTCCAGAGAGAGTTTAATGGGACGGGTGGTGGTTGTTGAAGTGGTGGAAATCTATGAGAGAGTTTAAGTCATCTGTTCAAAGGATGAAAATAGCATCGATGTATCTCAGGTATATAACTGGTTTTTTGGTTCATTTGTCCAGAAATTCTTCTTCAAGGTGGCCCAAGAAGAGGAGCCTAGTTCTGTCCTGTGTCATTTTCTCCAACTAAGCCTGTCATCTCCTTGTTCTTGACATGCAGACCCCTGTGATTCCAGCCCTGCTGTATCCACCCACAGCTCTGACAATGCCCCCTCTCCTGCCCTGCAGCCCCCTGTGAGTCCATTTGCAGGCTCCCCACACAGAGCTCTGCCAAATCCTCTCTCTCCTGCCCTGCAGTCCATCCCCGGCTCCCCACACACAGTGCTGCCAATGCCCCTCTCTCCGTCCCTGCAGCCCCCTGCGATTCCATCCCCGGCTCCCCACACACAGCGCTGCCAATGCCCCTCTCTCCGTCCCTGCAGCCCCCTGCAATTTCAGCCCTGTGCTCTCATCAGAGGAGAAGACTGCTCAGTCTAAATTGCCTGTGCAGGTTTTATGTTGTGGGCAAACTGTCCCCTGAAACTGCAGCCAAAGCCCACCATGCTCCTGTGGTGTGTGCAGCTAGCCGGCTCTGGGGACGAGTGGGGAGCGTGGGTTCAATGGGACACGCAGCAGGGTTGCCTCATGCTCCCCGAGGTCTGCGGGGGATCCCTGCCCCAACCTCCGCGTGCCTCTGAAGTGTTTATTGTGACTCTAATAGGAGCACAGTAATCCACCCCTGAGGAGCAGGCGGGAACAAAAGTCGGTGTAGAGCCTGCGCTTGCCTTTCAGTGTCTGAGGCCGGGGATCAAAGCCACAACAGTTCCCTTTTCTTGTCACACAGAAAAGACAAGGTCGCTCTCAGGGAAGCCAGGTGCCAACGCGTCCCTGCCAGCCGGCAACTCTGCACGGCAGTGGTGCCTCTGGGAGCCTGAGCGGCATGAGCTGTCGGGTGTGGGCAGGCTGGAGCCAGGAGAGGGGGAGCTGTGCTGCTAGGAATGCTGCTGCTTCCCCCTTGGGGTTGCCGCCAAAGGGGGAGCGTAGGCCATAGAAGGAAGTTGTTCCCTCCTTCCGCTGTGGAGGGACGGGGCGCGGGGTGATTCTTTACAGCCTGTTGGCGGGAAGGCTGCAGAGCTGGGGCAGGGATGGAGGTAGGCTCAGAGGCTGATTGTGGGGCAGGGTACCCCTCTGTCCTGTCTGTCTTGGTACCTCAGAAGCACCCAGCCCCTGAGTTCAAGCTCCGGGTGTTGGCCCGTGTCTCCGCTGGTGCAGCAACGTCCCCACTGCTGGTTATAGCGTGAGCTTGAGCATTGCAGGCGTGCGTCTGTCTGCCCCGGCTGGGAAGCTCACTCTGTGCTACCGTGTGGACAGACCCTTTGGCTCCCATTGCTATCGTGTCTCAGTGCCTGGGGTCGCAGCTCAGGTAGTGCATGGGTGCTGAGGTCTCTGTGGGACAGTAGATACTGGGGGACTGACTAGATTGTGGCTAAGGTCCCGTTTGGATGGTGCATGCTGAGTGGTCGGGCACCCTCGGTTCTCCCTAGGTCACACTTGTAGCTGAGGTGCAGGGCTGGGGCAGGCCGGTTTCCTTTTCGAAGAAACCTGCAGAGACCCTGATGACTCAGGGACCCTCCTTATTTAGCCCTGGTGCTCTGGAAGGCTGCCGAGCAGCTGCCAGCCCATCTCCACCTCCCTCTGAGCATTGCTCTTTGACTGTGCTGCTGTGAGGGACCTTCTGGCAGGGAGGGCATGTGGGGAACAGCTTGGGGCTCCCCCAGTGAAGGGGTCAGGCAGCCCCGGGGACACCGGTTGGCAGTGGTCTCTAGGAACTCCCAGCCCAGATTCACTGGAACAGTTTACTCAGGGTTGTGGATTCTCCATCACGGGCCACTTTAAAATTGAGACTGGATGTTTTTCTAATAAACCTGCTCTAGGAGTTATTGTGGAGAAGTTCTGTGGCCTGTTTTAGGCAGGAGGTCAGACCGGATGATCACAATGATCCTTCTGACCTTGGAATGTATGAATCCCCGGGCACTGCCAGGAACTCAGGTGCTAAGACAGTCCCAGTCTCTCTTTTGCTGGGTTTATTTTACTCTTCAGCTCTGGACACTTTAAGCTTTCTTTATACTTCAAAGTGGACTAGCCGGCTGTCCCGGGGGACACTCTGTAGCAGGAAATTCAAAGCAGTGCAGAGCCTGGCTAATCCAAACATGAGGCGGAACTGGAGCAGGGGCAACATGCAGCAGCCTGCAGCTCTACTTAAAAGCTTCCTTTCATCTCTGGTAGCGTGGGTGTCAGAAACTGAGAAGTGGAGGGTCAGGCCTAGTGGTTGAAGCAGCAGTGGTCATGCCTAGAGGTCAGGCCAGGGAGCAGATCAGGAATCAGGCATTAAAAGCAGGGTTGGAACTGGGGTGGGCAGGGGCTGGGGCAGGAGCAGTCTGTCAGAACCACCGAGCAGCAGGGGATACCCTCAACAACATAGCAACATTGAGTAGACTGGAGAAGCTGCTCTCAGTGGGAGCTGATATCCCTGGCCTTGGCGGGGAGGGGGGTTACCTGGTTAGCCCTTCGCCTGTGGATTGGCTGAGCCCTGGTTTATTGAAGTGGAGCCCTCAGGTAATCAGGCTCAGGGATGACTTATTACACTGAGGCAGGAACTGGGGGCTACAGCAGGGGAGGGGTGATGGGTGTTGGGGATGAATATACCTGACTTACAGAAGGAGCTCACCACAGCTTGGGAGAGGCAGGGTCCTGGGATGAGTGCACCCCAATGGTCAGAGGGGACGGATGGCTGTCTTTTTTTACAAACAGTTAACTTGAGGACTGTGAAGGGGCCCCAAGGGTTAATGCATCCCAGAGACTGGATTCTAACAGGGACCCCCCTTGGGGCAAAGCTGGGGCTAATGGGATATATGGTCCAGCCTGCTGAGCTGGGCTCTTGCTCCGGGCTGAGTGTTCTGGCCTAGCTGTTGCCTTTGCCTCGATGCTGAGTCTGGTCAGTGTTGTAGGAGGAGGAAACTCAGGGTATGTCTATACTGAAAAAAAACAACCAAACAGAAGAACCCCATGGCAGCAAGTCTCAGAGCCTGGGTCTATGGACTCAGACTCGTGCTACGGCACTAAAAATAGGTGTGTAGCCGTTCTTGCTTGGGCCCTGCCTCCCCAACTTCCCCAAGACTGAGCAGGGCCCTGGCTCCCACTGGGTTAATGGCTTTGTCTGGATCTGCTTTGTGGGGGAGAAAGGAGCCTAATGAGGAAGAGGAAGTGTCAGGTGTGGGAACTCATCAGCCCCTCTTCACATCAGGATATTGACCTCCTTGATGCCAACATAGGATCCTCCCCTCCGCCCCCCGCAACCCTGAGAGCAGGTGCCCTTGTGCCTCCTCATGCCAGCACCACTCAGAGCCATGTCAAGAGGCAGGGGGCGATTTGGGGCCCAGATGTGTGCTGGCACTTCAGCATCAGGCCTCTTGTTCTGCTGCTCTGCTCTGCTAGACAGGAGGGGGCCCTCAGCTGTAGGGAGACCAAGTGATAAGGGACCTCTGTTGACTTCCGAAGCTGTCGAAAAGTTGTGGGGTGGCAGCCCGAGAGCTAGCTGTCCTCTGTCTATATAGGAGAGAGAGAGCAGGACAAACTTCTTCTGCACACTGCCCTGCCAAGGTCCCTTGGCCTTGCCCTGTGGGGCGCCCACTGGAGCTGAGAGGGGATTTCAGTCTCCATGGCCCTTGGTCTCTCTGCTAAGTGGGCCTGCTGGTGATGTTTGCGAGGAGGGTTTGTGTGATGTGGGTTCTTGTTGATGGAGAGCCATGCTGAGCCCCACCACCTCACGTCAGGGCCACCGAACAGCCAGCAGATGTGGCCCTGTCACTACCAGCCTCTTATGGACTCTCTCTAGAGGTGTAGAAATGAAGGGCTCGGTAGCCTGTTTCTGACCTGGTTTTGAGCTGCTGACTAGGCTAGAGTGAATGGGTTTGGTCAGGAGAGTCATGCATGGTAACTTCCCAGGATGGAGCTTGGATCTTCTTGCCATTTAGGACTTTAGCCTCTTCTCTCATGTAACCCCCCCGGTGTCCATCTATAGCCTCTGGAGGTTCTGCTCTGTCACATATGTACTGAAGGGTGAGTGAGGAAACCTAGTTGGTGTGTGGGGTGAGATCCCCATTTGGGGTTGGCTAGTGCTGTTATGCTGAGATTGCTGGGAAGCTTTAAGTTCCCTCGGAATGCCAAGGAGCTGAGTCCAGTGCCTGGCTTGCAGCGATGGCTCTCTATCTGCTACTTGTGAGGCAGCTTGGGAAGTCGTGACCTTGCTGCTCCCGAAAGTGAGAGATATGGGGTCCCTAGGAGAGCTCTGCTAATGCTCCTCTAGCCTGGCCTGCGGTCTCTGTCCCTTTAAGGTCCTCCCTTATGCACTGGTGGCCAAATAGGCTTGGCCTTACCCTCTGCTATTCCAGGCCCGTGCTGGAGTATGGCTGCTAGGGGTGAGGGTCGTCGTAGATTTGTGCTGTGGGCAAGAATCCTCTGGGGAGCACTTTGTTGAGGAGAGACCCAATGGAGACACCTGCTACCCCCCAATTCACAATTTCACAGGTCCCGTCCCACCCAGCCACTCCCCACTTTTGGGGATCATGCTAGTGGCAACTACAGCACTTGCTCACATGGAAAGTAATGTCTGGAAGTATTAATGGGTATTTAGCTGCTTCTAATACAATTTAACTGCAGGCAATGAGGAGGATGAGCCAGCACCATGTGCCCAGCCAGCTGCAGGCCACAAGCTATTGCACTGTATTGAGTAGGGATGAGACCTACCCAACTCTTTCACTTGTAACTCAATTGATGTTTGATCCTAGATCTCCGGGGTCCCTCCCTGCATTCTCCCTTCTCTAAATCATTGTATGAAGCTCTGCCACTGGGAGGTCATTTTGACACCCCTGCTTCCCCCCCCCACACACACACACCCATTTGCTGATTGGGTGAGATTTGGGCTTGGGTGTCACTGAAGACCCAGAGACTATTGAGCTGTCATGGGAAGGGGACTTGATGTGGCTGAGGTAAATGGTGGATGCAGAGGGAAAGATGGAAAGGTGGGGGTCAAGCGTTGTGCAGTGCTTCTGAGTGGTAAGAAGCCCCAGCCACATGGTGTGGTGGAGGAGGCAGCCCACAGGGCCTGTGGCTGGATGCACCAAATGGCCCAGGATGGGGGCAGATTGACCAGCTCCCCAGGCAGACTGCCCGGTGCCTTTGTCCATTGCGCCGGAGGCACTGACTCTGCGAGGAAGGATCCCTGACTTCCAAAAGGCATTTGCTAGAATAGATTTGTTTATTCAAAGACTTAATTAGCATCTTTAAATATTAACTAGTAAACAAGCCGTGTCTAGCGGGATCAACATTTACAAACAGGGTCGGGTTTTTTTTTTCCTGGGACACGCATTCAGTTTTCAAAGCATTTAGCTGCCTGATGGTGGGAGCAGCTGTCTGTGAGGCTCCAGGATGGGCCAGGGGCTGCTGCTGGCCTATGACCGAGCAAGCCATGAAGCAGCATGTGTGGCCCATGCTCCTGGGGGGCGGAGGGAGCTGCAGAGCTCTGAGGAACAAGGGCATAATGGGGCCAAGAGTTTGGGGGAGGGGTGGGAGGTTGCAGGGGTGAAGTTCTGAGGTGTAGAGTAAGTTGAGGTACAGAGTTATAAGAGGGCAGGGAGGTAGGAGTACAGCAGTTGGAGCTGTAGGGCACTGGGGGCAGAAGGGTGGAGCTGTGGGGGCAGGGAGGTGGGGATACAGAGAGAGGTACCAGATTTGGGTGCATAGTTGCTGGGTACTGCCAAGTTGAATCCCAGGAGGCAAGAGGTCTCCTTGTGCTCCCAGGCAGACTGGGGAGATGGGGAGGGACAGGAGGTGCTGAGAACTAATTGCAATAAAGAGGTGGCAGTCTCTGGGAGAAGAGGTGTTTTACAACTGATCTGCATCCTAATGTCTCTGCAGATGGAGACCTGGCTGGCGGCAGATTATGCTGGGGGTTATTTATTGGCAAAGCACTGTACAGTTTTAATTTTTCTTTTTGCTTATTCAGATTTTAGCTCCGGAGGAAAGTAGCTTGGGGTGGCTTTGAAATGGATTCTCTCTGCCCCATTAACTTGTTCAGTGAGTTTAATGGGCCTTGTTTCCTTCTGCCTTGAAGCCATCATTAAAAGGCAGAGATTTATAAAAGCAAAGATACTTCTGAGCTTTAGTCAAGTTTTGGGTGCTTGGGGGCAGGGGTGGGTATTGCATTGGTACTTCCTGTGTGTTGGGTGAACGAAGTACAGCCCCTATTACCATTGATTGAAGCTGCCCAGGCCAGCCTGGAGCAGTGGAGAGTTTCCCATCATGCAAAGGGGCAGGAGGCCTTATACAGCAGTTCTGCTGATGCATTGAGCCAAGCATTGAAGTTGGGGAAGTGCTGGAAGAAGTGGAGAGCTAATGACTACAAGGGAGGTGCCTTTTCTGTAACTGGGGCAGAGAATAGGGCGAACTTAGCCCAGAAACCAGTGTTGCTGACACCATTTAAAGCAGTGCTATAGGGGGAGGCAGATGATATGAATGTGATGTTTCCCATGTTTGACACTGCCAGCTGCAGGATGTGGGCACCGTATATTAGAGTATTCTCCTAATATCTAAACAGGGCATGGTATGCAAAAAGAGAGAAACACATAAAACCAGTGGCTCCTGCTCATCCTAAATCCCCAGGGTCCTGAATAATTCCATACCGCCTCCCCTGCGCCTTCACATGGAGATGTGATTCCTCACTTCCTCCTCTAAATGTTCCTGTGTGGCCACAACCTTACCTAGAAGCAGCTGCATTTCAGTGGTGGTGAAATGATTCATTCACCTTATTGTGTGCCGCTGGGCTAGGCTGGGCTGGGCTGGGCTAGGGGAAGGGTTTAAAGGAGCTGTGTGGGGGTGAGAGACGCAGACCTTAGTCCTTGTCCTCTTTGAATGATCTGGCTGTCTCCATCGCCTCTCCCTGAACCTCTGGGGTCTGTGATATCCTAGAGGGGTATTTGGGGTGGGGTGAATGCTGACTCTTGCTCAGCAGACGGGGCTGTAGAGCCCAGCTTTTGCCAGCAGGCTCCTGCAGGGCTCTGCTGCAGCCCAAGGTTGGTTTGTAATAGAATGGTTAGGTTACATGAGCAGGAACAAATGTTCTGCATGTTGGCTCGATGAGATATTTTCCTGAGTGCTCCCTTTGCAGCATCGATCCCTTCACCTCTAATAAAATAACTATGCAGGGAAGCAGATAAAATATCCACTGCATTGATCACTTCAGTATGAGAAGGCTTCGTGGGGCGGGGGAGGGAGAACTGGAGTGGGCAAGCATGCATCTCTGTGTAAGGAGGTGTGCAAGCAGATGGGGGAGGGTGGCCATGGGAGGGTGTGGCTGTGGGTGCACTGGAGTGTGAGAAAGCGTGCATGGGAGTGCACGTACACGTGGGTGAGTGATGGTGTGAGCGTGTTTGTCTCCCTGGGAATGCACAGCCTTGTAGCTGCAGCTGCAGACAGGCTGTGAGCTGTGATTTGTGATTGATGGGATCTTATCTGGGCCCTTGTGTTACCCATAATAGTGACTATTACGGATTGGGATATTACCCAGTATGGCTCATAATCCGTCTGTGCTGAATAGCTGCCGTCACTCCAGGCTGAGGGGAGAGACACTTCCTGCCTCATGTAGGCAGCTTGCAGCTTTATTTTCATCTTATTTATTCTATTCCTGGCCTGGGAAGAACATTAACTCTTTCATGGCATGTCTCGATGGTTGTCATTGGTTGTCACCCTTCCTCCATCTATCCCCCTACACAGAGATGCGCACGCACACAGACACACACAAACACCCTCAAACATTCACGCTTGCACATGCACCACTAACTTATAACTGCTAATTTATGCTCAATTGTACAGATTCCCGTTTGCAGGGTAACCAGCTTGCCTGCTCACTTCTTACTCGCTCACAACAGTTTCGTACACTCATGCATGTTTGCAACATGTTGTCTAGTACGTACACTCTGGTGCAACACTTAATCTCGACTGTTCAGTGTCATGACCTCTGCTGCATGCTCACAACATGCTTAGAGAATATGATCTCTTGTACGTGCACACTTGTATCATGCTCAGCCTTGCTCGCTCAGTGCATGCTTCGCCTTTATTGGGCCAGTGCAACAGGAATTTGATGCTCTTCTTAGAACTGACTGGTCCTTAGTTCCCTCGTTACGAACCAGACCTTGGTATTTATCAGTTCCCTTAATAGAAGTCAGAGCAAACTCCTGAGGGTGCCATCTCCAGTCTACCGGCCATTTTTTGCTGCTGGGGAAGAGGTACCAGAGACCCCCCGACCCCAGCTCCTGCCCTGGCTCCAGTGACTCAGCCACTCTCTTTCCCGACATCAGTTGTCCCATGTGGCCATGATTCAGATGCTTCTGTTAATTGGGCCAGTGATGAGGCCTTTCTGTTCCTGGTTCTGGGGCCGCCACGTGCTAGGCCATGGCCCTATGCTGCTTTCCTTTACATAGGGTGCCATTTGGCGGCACCGACGCAGACTTTGCACTGGCCAGCGCAGCTGCATTTGTGGGCGAGGGTTTGAACTTGACCTTGTCTGGGGTGTTGCCTTCCTAAAGTGGTGCCAGGATGCAGGGTTAGGAAGGAACCTCCGCTCTGCTCTCAGGAGTGACCTGACTTGCTCCCATAGCTTCTCAAACGGAACACATGCTCATACCTTCACTCAGCTCCCTGGGGCACCCCCCACGGAGAGCCCTGTTGCATACTGGAGTTCTGGTGAAGTTAATGGAGTTGCACCTGTTTACCCCAGGGATGGATTTGGCCCACGGAATCCAAGTGGGGGGAAGAAAGAGGGAGTCCAAGTGGCTAGAGCCCCCGGGAACATCTAACCCTAGCGCTGGCTAGTGGCAGATTTGACAGACAGCAATCTGGAATTGGCACACATGGCTGGTATTCCTGGCACTGGGGAGGGTGGGGCTGCCCTTAGGATGGGGAAAGATAGGACTGGGAGAGAGTCAAGGAGATGAAATGCCACAGGAGCCTTCCAGGAGCTGGCAGGAGCCTTGATTTCTGCCTTTCCATTCTGGCTCTGATGTGTTTGGTTTGGCTCAAGGTGCCTGTGTGTCCATTGATTTTTGCCTGTGACTTGGCTGAACCTTCCCCTATCACCTCCCTCCCATGCTACCTGTCCCCAGAGCTGGGTTTGGCCTGCAGTTGCAGAGTTGCTTTCTGGGGCTGGTGGAGGAACGGCTCAGTATCGTGTACTGTATCAAGCACATTGCAGACTTTAGCTCCTTTCTTTGTGCTGATTGGTCAGGGTCACAGTGTGGTTGGCCCCTTTGAGGGGAGAGGGACCTAATGCCATCTGTGTTACAACTCCCTTGCCTCCCCAGGGGGACAGAATGGTCATAGGACGGTGGGTCATGGAACCAATCAGACCTTCCTGGAAGAGCTAAGAACAGAGGCCTGGGGAAGAGCAGGGGGAGGGCAGAGAAGGAGGATCTGGGCCCAGCCTGGAAGACTGGGGTAAAGGCTCTTTGTTGTATGTTTGTTTTGAGCCTCCAGGGGGGAGACACTATGGAGCTCTGTTCTTTAAAGTGTGACTCAGAAGGATCGGGGGCAGTGCAGCTCAAGGAGGAAGGTGGGCTGTGATGTGGAATCCCCTTAGCCAAGAGGGAAGGGTTTGGGATCTAGAAGGCTACTGAAAACTGCGTGAAAGTTTGAACAAGTTAAACCCCACGCGGAAGGGGGAAATCTTGTTTTAAATCCTGTGTGGTGTGGTATTTACTGAAGAGCCCAGAGAAGGAGAAACTGAGGCAGGGCGGCTGCAGCCCCTGGACCAGCAGGAGGTGCGCTGGAGGCGATGACCATGTTATGGTCAGTTAATCTCAAAGTGCTGCTCTTGGGGGGAGGTGCTTCCCCAGGCGTCTCCCTGAACACGACTGGCTGTGCTGCGCACGTCCTTGGGGAATGCAAGCACCAGGTCTCACGCCTGCGTCAGTCAGAGCAGCGGCTGTGGGAGTTCTGTGGGGTAGGTGACGGGGAGGGAGGAAGGCAGGAGTGCAGGGCAGCAAAGAGCTGCTGGGATTTTCCTAACTCCCTGACCAAGATTGTGAGATCCACCTCCTCCCACATTTCTTTTGTCTCTTTTTTTAACAGCGACTTATTGCTCGGTGGGGATTGGAGTGTAACACCCAGTGTGGCAGGAAATGGGGAGCGGGAGAAGGGCCCTGCCGCAGCATTGGGTCGCTATGTGCCATTGCTGTACGCTCTCTGATCTCCATCCTGGGACCGTCGGCACAGTCAAAGCCAGGGATCTGTGCCTCCTCCTTGGCAGCCTGGCTCCCAGGTGTCGCTCTTCGAGCCAGGAAACGCGAGCAATAGTTCTGAAGGAATGAAATGGGACCGAGGGCAATTTGTGAGCTGCCCCTCCGCAGCCTGGAGCCCCCATCTCAGCACGGGCTCCATAGCTAATGTTAAAATCGAAGCTTGTCAGAGGGGCTCAGCAGCTGCAAGTGGGACCAGAAGATTCAAGTGCCCAGTGCCCAGCAGCTTCCTTAGCACTGGCAGTGGAGAGAGGCTCTGGCTGCTCACTGGGATTCAGTGAAGTGCCTGGGCTCTGCAGGGCTCCGGAGAAGGAGGTTCCTTGGGGCATTTTGGCTCTGCTGCTTTCTGGCCCAGCTGGAAGCAGGAATTGCAGAGGCAGCTGGGAAATGGGATCATAAAGAGAAGGAGTGTGTGGGGTGGGAAGTGACCTGCCCACAAGGAAGGATCTGTTGCAGCTGGGATGATGGCTTGGCTGGCTTCCCTGACCCTGCTGCATGGCCAGGGAACAGGATGCCCTGCCCCCAGTCCCTGTGCTATCAACTTGGAGAGCTACCTCAGCTGCAAAGAGCCTCTCCAGAGCATTAGGAGTGCTGACTTCTAGCCCCCCTGCTCTAACCACTGGACTCCCCTCCCATTAGACCTCTTCCCTGCAAACTGAGGTGGGTCTGACACAAAAGGTGGCATGAGCAATGCAGCTGGTCTTGCTAGAGGAAAAGGCCACTTGCCTATGGCCTCAGGACAAGGTGTGGGGGAAGATATGTGGTTCCCAGCCATGCTACATGGAATGGCTTATCTGTGTGTGTCTTCCCCCCGCCCCCGGCTAAGGCAGAGGAGAAGCGATATTTGATGCAGTGCTCCAACTACCACAGGTGGATCCTTGCATTCCAGCTTAGCACCTTTGCTCTAATCTGTGCATCTCAGAGTCTGGCTCTCCCTTGTGTTAGCAGACACCTGTGGGAAGGGGTGTAATGTGTTCCTCCGAGCACACATGTCTCCAGGTTCACTCTTAGCAGGAGCAGGGAAGTGGAGCATTGGACCCAATGAAGGAATTCATGGGTTCGTTAGGGCCATTCTACACCTGCAAAGCAGCTGTAAATCCCCATGAACTGTAGCCTGGGTGCAGGGGGCATGTCAAAAACATGCCTATGCCCTGACTATTCTGCAATGCTGCTGCGGCAGCCCATAGGGACCATTGCAGCAGCCAGGCAAGTTATGGGCTGCCTTCAGAGCTGTTTCAACCCATGCCAGGGACTAAGATGGCTCCCAGCAGCTCCAGGATGTGACAGGAGCAAACCACCCCCCAGCTCCATATGGCTCTGCTAGGGTGAATCTTGCCATAAGTTTTCTTCTGGCCCTTTTGGGGCTCTGTGGAGGGAGCCCTTGATGTTTGCATAACCACTGATGGAAAGTCAAGAGCCCCTGTAATGCTGCATCCCGTCCTGTAAACTCCCATCCTCTCTGTGCCAAGCCCCGCAAACCCCTCACTGCTGATCTCAGAAACCACCTGCTGCTTTGTTCCGAGGACCCTGTAACTTGCCCATCCCTTTAAATTCCCTGCTGCTTTATGACACCAACCCAGGAGATGACCTGCTTCTGACCCCTCGCTCCCTCGCTGCCTGTCCTCATAAGTTCCCCAACTCTGTAAATTCTTTGGTCTTGTATTGCGGAAGGGGACTTGACAGGCAGGTGCGTGGGGGAGAGAACTGGAGGGCATGGGGGCCAGGTTTGTATAATTTTTGGTGGTGCCCCAAGCAACGGTTCCAAGCAGAGCTGTCCCGTCCGTAGGACGGACCAGGACAACTGGCCTGGGCCCCATGCTTTGCGGAGCCCCACGCTTCAAGGGGATGTGGGGTCCAGGGTGGCCTGGAGGGTTTGTGAGAGGCCTGGTGCTGGTAACAGTGAGTGGCCCAGCCCCAGCCCGCCCCGCTGGCTCCCGGCGTCACTCAGGGGAGGGGTCTGAAGCCAGAAAGAGGCAGGGTGGGGGTTTGGGGGAAGGGGTGGAATGGGGGCGGAGAGGGGGCAGAGCAGGTGCAGGAAGAGGCGGGGTGGGGTGGAGCAGGGGTGGGGCGGGGTCTTGGGGGAAGGGGTGGAGTGGGGGCAAAGCAGGGGCGGAGTGGGGCTGGCTGGGGCCTGGTCACTCGCTGCTGCCGGTGCAAGGCCCCCCGCTAACCCTCCAGGCCGCCCTGGACCCCACGTCCCCATGAAGCGTCCCCATGATGGCTCCTGTATTCTGCGGGTTGCAGCATGGTAGACACAGACTCCCCTCCCCCATGGGGGGTGCAGTCTTTGTGGAAGACTGTGAAGTCTTTGAAGACTTCCGTGAAGGGTGAAGTCCTTTCACTTCTTGGCCTGGGCAGAGACCCCCAGCAAGGGGGCCCATTAATGTGCCTTGTTGTGCAGATGTTGGTGTGTGAGGAACAGAGCTGAGACCATCCATGTGCTTCACAGAAGGGGCCGCTGAGTGGCTGCCACTCATGAGTGTCTCTCTGGGGATTCCCCTGGGCCATAGTGCCATATTTACCCTGGGTGGGAAGAATTGTGTTCCCGGGATCATCCGGGCAGTCGCAGAGACACTGATGCCCCTGCTCTGACTCTGATTCCTCTAATGCAGGTGAGAGGGAGGGAGGGAGGTCATTTTCATTGCACCACACCTGCCAAAGGAGGACAGAGATGGTTTGGGAGTGGGGAAGATTAAAACGGAGACGTTCCTGGCTGTGAGCTTGCTACCCTGGACAATAGCCAGTGCAGCTCTCAAGGCTGGGAAGTGCTTTGGGCTCCTTTTGGACTAGCAATGCAGTGCAGCTGTAAAAACATGCTCCTTTGCCTCCATGGTATGCTGTGCTGGGGAGTGCTGCAGGTTAAGATGGGCTGTTTGTTTGACAGTTATGATGCTGGGGAAGAAGAGCAGCAAAAAGCTCCCCTGATGCCAGGTAGAGGTGTGGGGATGAAAAGCAGCCAGGACACGAAAGTGGGAGGCACTGAGCCAGACTTTTGCATCCCGAGGTGCAAATATGGGGCAAAGAAGCTGGGATCAGCTCGCTGGCAAAAGAGCATCATCTCTAACCTCAGCTTCCCGGTCCGCCGTTTGAGGTAATTAACTTACACTAGGAGATGTACGTAAGGTGCATTCCTGTTTGATGAGAGGCAGCTGGGAGGGCGTGTGTGTCTTCAGGTCGAGAGAGAGAAGGGCTTTCACCTTGAACCTGGTGGGGAACATCTTTCCTCCTTTACGGACAGACAGCTGGTGGCTGAATATCTCAGGAAAGGGGCCTGGCTTCTCTAGTACGGTACATGCAGGCCCTGGTGCAGCTGTTGCCAACTGCTGTTATGCACGGCTGGGAGATTGGAACTCCGGAAGCTTTGCTTTGCCAAGTGCTGATTCCGCACCTCGAGCTGTTAGCCGTGAACAGTTCTGCCCTGCTTCAGTAGGGGGCAGTGTTGCCGACACCAGAAAACACATTGCTGGAGCGGAGGAGGGGTTGTCGTGGTGTTTTGGGCTGTCAAAAGTAAGTACGGAACTGACGGGTGGACCCTGGGAACTCCCTGCCCTGTCTCCCGTGGAGCCAGGTGCTGGCTCTCGGAGGTGCTCTCGGAGCACTCCTGTTAATTCATTCAGAGGGTATCTTAATCTGTGCTGACTGCATGCGGGCCAGCAAGCGCAAAACTGGCTGCTGAATCCCAGGGGGGAACAGCAGGAAGGAGCAGGTATTTTCCTGGGGCAAGCAAGGCTCTGAGCTAGTGTGTTGGGGTGCACTTGTCCTGCCTCCCCTCCAGCAGGCCCAGCTAGCATTTCCAGACCCTGGAAATCAGCGCCCCCTGTAGGCAGAGCTCGTAAATACAAATATATGCTGCCTGCATAGCTGCTGTCTCTGTGGTGGTTACTTAGTGACTACCAGTCAGCTTTGAAGTGGATGAATATTGTTTCCATGGATACGAGTAGGAACAGGACTGGGCCCATCCGGGTTTTAAGAGGAGGGCCTGGTGCTATGAGCTGCTGAGTGCCCTCGAACCCCAGAAGTCAGTGGAAGCTGGGGCAGTGTTGAGCAGCTTGCAGGGCTGAGCCTGTCAATCGTGAATGGAGATGAAGGGATCAGAAAGGTGCAGCCATGGGTTTGAATATTTTTCTGAACGACCCTTTCTTTACTGTAGCAAATTTGTCAGGCTTTGCTGTCAGGCATACTTCATTAACAGTGCCAAAGTGTAAGGGCCAGGTTCTAGCCCCTTCTCTTGGTTCTGGCACAAAATGGCTTGGAACTGGGAATTCTCTTTTCTAAGGGCAATCCCATGGTCTCCAGCTATCTGTCCCCTTTACCCCTTCCCCCGTACTGGCCCCTGGCATCGGAAGTGTGGCTGTAGCATCCATGTGTCCCAGCTGTTGCTGGCTGCAAGAACAGCCTCTTCTAGGCTTGGTGCCAGACTGATCCCTGCAATCCTGGGGCTGCAGAGGTGGAGTACAGCCACATTTGCTCCTTTCCCCACGAACTTGGACACGGCTCTGAATCTGGCCCTAGTCAGTGAATCATTCTGTTCTGTCTAGGTTCTTATGCCGCTTTCTGTAGTGGTATAGTCATGGTAGTGTCTGAGCACCTTCCAGCAGTACATTAAGCAATGTGACTAGCATCTGTCATGTGTCGTCCAATTGTGCTTGATGACCTGGAGAACAATTGCCAGGAGACGAACAATAACAGCATTCAGTGACTCTTCCAAGTTACATCAGAGGGTTGCTGAATTAAGAGTTGCTGAAGTGCTAGAACCGTCACTGGAGAAACTGGCGAGGTATTGGCAAACTAGAAGCGAATGTGGTATCAGCCTTCAGTGAATAAGAGAGATCCTGGCAGTTGCCACAGCCCATATCCAGGTATTTAGGCACTGACCTCCCGTTGATTTCAGTGGCGGAGACTAAATATTCTTGAGGATTTGGGCCCATCAATCCAATTCCTAGCCCTAGTAAAGTAACACAGCGCTAGTTTGTGTTGCGCCTTTTTCTGTGTCCTTTGAATGAGGCCAGTTGTGTATGAGCACTAGCTTAATGTCTGCCTGCAGCGTGGCCCTTGCTGGAGGAAACCCCAGAAGAGAACTATATGGCAGTCACAGAGCCAGTTGTGGCAGCTGAGAATAGAGGGGGCAGTGGAGGGTAAGAGAAGGCATTTTAAAAATCCATATAAATAGCAAAAATAAATTTCCAGCAAATATTTCCAGCCCTGCAGTATTAAGAGAGAGAAGCATCAGAGGATAAGGGAAGCATGAGCAATAACAGCAGGGATTTAGAAATAATAAATCTTGCCAGACAAACCTGATTGCTTTTTCTTTTTGATGGAATCACAAAATTAGTGGCTAAACCCGACGTGGAAATCCTAATATAGTTGGATTTAGTAAACCGTTTGATACAGTGTTTCGCCAAATCTGCCTCTGAAAATTAGTTCAGTTTGGCTTGGATATGACACTGCCAAATGGACTGAAAACTGGCTTAAGGCCCTTGAAAAATGGAAGCAGTGTGCAGAGTTGCGGGGAGGCGTGTAACTGGGTGCAGCAGGTAGCACGGCGCTAGGAGCTGGCTTATTTAAAGCACCTGGAATGTTGCCTCAGTCCTGGGTGCCTCGTTACCAGAATATTGACCAACTGGAGAGAGTTCAGAGAGGAACAGTGAAAAGAGATCTGGGGTGTGGAGGGGTCCATTTGTGAAGAGAATAGTCTCCGAGTTTGGAGGGTGTAAACCCCAAGGAAGGAGGGGACTTTAGGGCAGAACACATGTGTATCACTGAGAGCAAAGGGATGAACGTCTGTCTGTCTCCATCACTACCATAGTATCTGAGTGCCTCACAGTCGTCAATATATTTACCCTCCCAACACCTCCGTGCAGTATGGAAATGCTATTATCCCCATTGTACTGATGAGGGGGGAATAACAAATTGAGCTTTAAAATCTGGGGTGACTATCTGAAAGACATCTCCCTGCCACAATGGTGAATGGTCTCCCCAGGGACATGTGCTTGCTCTGCCCTCTTGAAACTAGGCTGGACAAAGCATTAGAAAATGGTGCACGGTCACAGTGCCGGGTGGAGGAGGGGGCAGCGTATGGTGTAATGGGCTTTTTCCTCTAGGGTTCTTGGAGCCAGCAAGAAGCTGAGGGTGCAGATGGTGCAGCTCCTGCAAACCTGGTGCTACACTGGGTGTGGCCGTGAATAAAGTCAGTTACTGCCTGGTGTCAATCCCAGCGTGCATAACAGTTATTCGCGGCTGTGAGCACAGGTGCCAACTTCTACTGGTGCCGGTGGGTGCTCGACCCCCCCTCTGTTCCCAGCCCCGCCCTGACTCCACCCCTGCCCCACCCCCTCCCACCCCCATTCCAACCCCTTCCCCAAAGTCCCCGCCCCAACTCCATCCCCTCCCTGCCCCGATTCTGACTTCTTCCCCAAATCCCCGCCCTTGCCCCGCCTCTTCCCCGCCTCCTCTCCTGAGCGCGCCACGTTCCCACTCCTCCCCCCTCCCTCCCAGAGCTTGCTACAGCTGTTTGGTGACTGGAAGTGCTGGGAGGTAGGCGGAGGAGCAGGGACGCGGTTCAGGGGAGGAGGCGGAGGTGAGGTGGGGTGGGGCGGGAAGCTTGGCTGCCGGTGGGTACAGAGCATCCACTAATTTTTCCCCGTGGGTGCTCCAGCCCCAGAGTATCCACGGCATCAGTGCCTATGGCCATGAGGACAGGGCAGAAAGCCTGTCCCTGCTGATGAAAAAGGGATGATTGGGGGTGCAGGACTGTGCTCGTGGGTGTAAATTTGGGCTTCCGCTTGCTGCGGGGTGATGTTCTGTCCTTTAAAATCTCAGCGTGAGTTGGCGGCATTTTGGCTTGTCTCCAACTGGCCACATCAGGCAGTAGTGGGGCTAGACTTCCAAGTGCTTAATACCAGGGCAGCTCAGCTCCTGTTCAGGCATCTAAACCAGGGTCAGATTTTCAAGAGTGCTTAGCCCCCAGCAGCTCCCGCTCTGACACTAGGGCTGAGTTTTGAAGGAAGCTCAGCTCCCAACCTACGCCCAGTGCTTGGAGCTCTTCTGAAAACCTGGCTGCCGCTTTTAGTGCCTAAATGGATGCTAAGCTCCTGTAGGAATTCTGGTCCTAAAGGGTTTGTTAGGCCCTCTCTGATCCTGTCCATTTCCGCAGCACAAAGCTGGTTCCTTTGGCAGGGAGGATGCAATGCTGTCACATATTGCTGTGACTGCTCTGTGTACTGTGCACCTACCAGCGCAAATTGCCTCCAGGTTTCCAGGCTTTGTGATCACCAGGGAACTTGCAGAAAAAGTGAAGAAGTGGGTGTGTGTCTGTGGGGAGTGTCCCTAAGCCACTGCCTGCCCTCCCTCCCTTTCGTTATCTTCTCTGCCTTTTAAGAGAGGACATGGTAGTTCCACAAAATAATGAATGGGTGAGAGAAGACAAATCATGTGCTTGTATTTACAGTGGTTTCTAATACAAGAACAAGGGGACTGTCAATGACGCTGGAAGACTGATGAAAGGGAATACACAATGTACAGTCAGCTTGTGGAACTCGCTGCCACAAGATGCCATTGAGGTCCAGAATTGATCAGGATTCAGAAAGAGATTAGATACAGAGAGGGCTAATGAGACCTGTGATGGGGTGTATAAATCCCACTTGGCTCCCCTTTAACCTTGTCACGGCTAGAGAGCCCAGTTCACCCATTCTCTGGCCCCTGGAGGGGAGGCAGGTAATTAAGGATTAGACTAAGCTGAGTGACTCCTATAAAGCAAGGACTGCAGGGAGAGGAGACCTAGGAGAGAGGTAGATGGGAGTTCTCTCACTCACAAATGGGGATGGCAGCTGGGGAGAAGGAGACTCCCGAAGGAGACCGGAGAGAAGAGACACCAGGGAAGAGGCCCTGAGGGTCAGTGGCTTTGGAGGAGCTGGGCCTTCGGGGAGAAAACCCTGGGAGGCTGTGCTCTGTAACTGAGTGAGGAAGAACTCTGCAGATCTCAGGTTATTCCATAGCTTGCCCACTATGTTGTTTCTTGCACCTTCCTCTGTTGGCTTTGGCACTGGGTAGTGTCAGCACTGGGGTACTAGCCTGGAGGGTTTACTAATCTAAACCAGCATTAGGTAGGACGAGCATCGGACCCACATCCTTACAGGGGATAGAGCCCAGCAGCTGACCCCGAATGGCACCAGATAACTCGCGCACAATAGATACCTGCTCCTATTTTATTGTGGGGCTTCTTGTTGCTTCACTTGACCAATCAATCTCTGAAAGGCTGGTCAGAGCCATCTCCCATGCTGCCAAAGCACCAGCTGGAATCATCTGATGCCAGCTATCTGACAGGAATCCTGGAGGGCCCTGCTGAGCCGCTGTTTGTTCAGCCCCTTCTCTCAAGCTCCCTGCCCAGGGATACCAGAGATATTGGTGACTCTTCCATGGTATGATTTCTGTTACTGACCAACACTTGTCATCAGTTTCTGCTGTGGGTTAGTATAGGGGCTGATGGGATCTGTGGTTCTTTCTTTTGTGCCCCCACTACTCCCGAGCTCAGATCTGCCCTGCGCTTTTCTCCTGCCTTTCAGCCTTAAAGGTGCAGTGTCTCTGGGTAAAAGGGTCTGGGCGGGGGAGAGGGACAGTGCAGAATCACAGAGGGCTCGGGGAAGTATTTTTAGATGTTCTAAGTGTGGCAAATAAATGCCATTCTTACTTGTAGGGCTTGAGCAGCAGATAAATCACAACTAGTTCTAATGATGATAATTACTGGATTTCAATAGTTATAGAAACTGGTGCTTCCTTCGTATCGGCATCTGTTGCTGAGCTCTCACCTTCACACATAGAATCCTTGGCTAATTATCACTGCAGCTATTTATTTATTTGCACATTTTTAACCCATTGTTATTGTCGCTCTTAGTTAAAATTTGCAAATGAAAAACAAGCCTCTCCCCGAGACCTGTCCATTAGGCTCTTGCCAACATAGACCCTGGGTGAAGTTCTCAAGAGTTCTCAGCCATTCTTACAACTACAATACCCACCTGCTGAAGTGAAGAAACAGATTGACAGAGCCAGAAGAGTACCCAGAAGTCACCTACTATAGGACAGGCCCAACAAAGAAAATAACAGAACTCCACTAGCCATCACCTTCAGCCCCCAACTAAAACCTCTCCAATGCATCATCAGGAATCTCCAATCTATCCTGAAGGACAACCCATCACTCTCACAGATCTTGGGAGACAGGCCAGTCCTTGCTTACAGACAGCCCCCCAACCTGAAGCAAATACTCACCAACAACCACACACCATACAACAGAACCACTAACCCAGGAACCTATCCTTGCAACAAAGCCCGTTGCCAACTCTGTCCACATATCTATTCAGGGGACACCATCATAGGGCCTAATCACATCAGCCACACTATCAGAGGCTCGTTCACCTGCGCATCTACCAATGTGATATATGCCATCATGTGCCAGCAATGCCCCTCTGCCATGTACATTGGTCAAACTGGACAGTCTCTACATAAAAGAATAAATGGACACAAATTAGACATCAAGAATTATAACATTCAAAAACCAGTTGGAGAACACTTCAATCTCTCCGGTCACTCGATTACAAACCTAAAAATTGCAATTCTTCAACAAAAAAACTTCAAAAACAGACTCCAACGAGAGACTGCTGAATTGGAATTAATTTGCAAATTGGATACAATTAATTTAGGCTTGAATAAAGACTGGGAGTGGATGGGTCATTACACAGAGTAAAACTATTTCCCCATGTTTATTCCACCCCCCACTGTTCCTCAGAGGTTCTTGTCAACTGCTGGAAATGGCCCACCTTGATTATCACTACAAAAGGTTCCCCTCCTCCATCCCTCTGCTCTCCTGCTGGTAATAGCTCACCTTAAGTGATCACTCTCCTTATAGTGTGTATGGTAACACCTATTGTTTCATGTTCTCTATGTATATAAATCTCCCCACTGTATTTTCCACTGAATGCATCCGATGAAGTGAGCTGTAGCTCATGAAAGCTTATGCTCAGATAAATTTGTTGGTCTCTAAGGTGCCACAAATACTCCTTTTCTTTTTAAGAGTCCTACTGTATCCCCAGTGACTCACTCTGCCCCTGCCCTGAAGTGGCCTTTGCTTCTGCTAACACAATGGGTCAGCTCCTTTCGTGCGTTGGAGCCTGCACATGTTGTTTGTACACGTCTGTGGGTGTGTGAAAATTTATGCATGGGTGTGTGTCTGAGGTTGTGAATTATTTGCATGCGCAAGCTGTACATGCAATTGTGTCCTGCACGTGTATAGACCGCATATGCGCGCACTCTCTCCTCGGGAGCTGGCTGGCCTTCAACTTTGCCTGCAGATCCTTGCTGGCCTTCAGAACTCTGTGCGGATCAGCTCAGGAGATTCCATCCCCATGCAAGGTGTGGAGGAGATTCAGTTATTCAATTTGCTATCTCTCCAGTGCTGCATAAACTGTATTGATCAATTAATCTCATATTGTTGTGACTAAACAGCCCTGCAATTTTTTCCACTGTGCCGTCTAATCTGTCTTGACAGCTGTATCATTATTTTATATTTGTTGTAATCTTATTCACTGTATTGGCTGCGTGTGTGCTGTCACACCATCACCATACAGGCTACAGGCATGGCTGTCAGCTTCCCCTCCCTCCACCCGTCACGCCAATCCACCGAGGGAGCGACTCTGCTCTACTGTGTGCATGCAAGGCAGAGAGAGCTCACTGCTGGGTCAGGAGCAAATCGCACCGAAAATGATTGGGAAGTCTCAGAAGGTGTTTGCATGGGTGTGGAGCTGTGGGTGACCGGGTATAGCCATATATGTCTGGGCACTGGGCAAAAAATGGCTCATGAGCCAGACACAGCCCATATGGCTCAGCAATGCAATCTGTGGCTGTTATTTAACCTGGAGGTGTTGGTGGCTCCCATAATGCTCCGTTCTAAACTGAGAGCCCTGCTTGCATTGCATGCTGGGATGTCTTTTAGTCTAGTTAGTAACACTGTGCCCATTTCTATGGGGTCTCAGAGTGGTGGCTGTATTCAGCTGCATTTCATGCCAGCTGGATTGAGCTGCTGGAGAGCAGGTGTTTCACCAATGCGGTGAAATGTGGCCACCACACAGTGTAAACAGTGGAAGGGCTGCAGAGCTGTGGAACATGCCCTGGTTAAGCTGCTCTCCAGTGCTGATGGGAAAGTGCTCCTGTGTCTGCTCCTAATGCAACTTCCTTCTGGGGTTGTTTTTGCTGAGCCGTCTTGCACCTCAAAGGGCGGGTGTGTAAGGCCATTATTTGCATAGTGGAGCTTCACACGGAAAGAGCCTCTTCCATATAGTGGTTGCTAGGGGTGTCGCTAGGCCATATGTCATAGAGGTTCTTTGGCTGCTGACAAGGTGATTGACGTGACTGTCTTGAATACAGATGTTCAGCACACCGGGAACTGGAGGTGGAGACAGAATGAGGTGCACATGGCCAGGCTGGGATTGGCTAATCAGTGGAGGCGGGATGCAGGGGAGGGTAGTCTCCCAGATGCAGTGAAGGAGAGCAGGGGTCCTTGACATACAGCCTAGAGGCAGGGTGGGTGGGGGAGGCATGCTGGCACCTGTGATGCATGCATTCTGGTGCATCACTTGCTGTGCTGTCAGCCTCTGTGGAGAAAACATATTTCCCACCCAGCTGTTACAGGGCTTCTTAAATATGAAGAGACTCTAAGTTTCCACAGCACGTTTCAGACTTAAGGTATTTCCAGGCACTTTGTGCAGCAGTGAGCTAGAGCCTGTCTGTGCCGAGAAACACATCTATCATCCTGCACTGGGTGATGGCTCAGGGACGTGACAGGCTGCTGACTGCTGATGGGGGGATGCTGGGGTTGTCTCCAGCTTCACGAAATGCTGTGGGATCTATAATTGGACAGCCCAGGAGAGAAACTGGATTAAGGTCTCTTTCGAAGGGCTGTGTTTCCCCCACCGGCTCGGACCCCAGTGAGCTTTCAGCAAAGGTTAGGAGTCAAGTCCTGGTGTAAGATCTGAGTAACCTACAGCCTTTGGGCTGAGGCTGGAGAAGGGATGGCTCCCTAAGCTAGGCTAATACCTTGCAATTGGTATAAATTGTAGCCACACGCTGGCCAGTTTCCCAATGGGCAAAGTATAATAATGGCTTTGCTTTCCTCTAACCCCTTTCATTGCAATAACAGTGGGAAGCTGCTTCGAGGTACGGACACCTTGCAGTCCACACCAGTTGGGTCACTATTATTATTAGCCTCTGTTTACAGATGGGTGAAACTGAGGCACAGAAAGGGAAGGGATTTGCCTGCATTGAGTTGGTGGCAGAACCAGGAACAAAACACAGGAGTCCCGAGTCCCTGATCTAATGATGACACACACTTCCTCCCCCACAGTAACGGTGTGGTTTGGGGCTGACTGCATCCCTCCGTGTGTTGTAAATGTCATGCCCATTAGCAGTCGTGGTAATATTTCAGCCCTGAGTGTCTCCCGATTGTTCACATGGGGAGTCACAGACCCCTGCCCCCAACTCTCTTGAAGGTTCTCCTCCCCTGGCAGCAGCGACTAGCACTGAAGTGGAGAGCAGCAGATACGTGGCCCTAATCGCAGTGTTTCAAGCCTAGTCAGCAGTTTCCTGACCGTGGTGTCTATCTCATGCCACCCTGCGTCTGTGGATACTGCCAAACTCCTCCCACACCAGGGACTTTGGAGGGGAAGCAATGGAAGGAGATTAGAAACAGGATCCAACCTAGCCACTGATGGGCTATCAAATGCCTGCAAGTGCAGGGGGCGCTGTAAGGTTAGAACTGACTCACGTCTGGGAGAATTACTCAACTGACCTGACCTGCTCCTGCCCCAATGTCAAGGCAATGAGAACTGGCTGACCCCACACTCCGCCTTGATGCTCTGATTGTGGGCAGGGCTGTGGAAAGGAGCATCTCTCCTGGTGCTGATCTGGGTTCCATTCCTTGGTGACACCTTCCCTGCCCCCCGGACCGTTCCTGAGTAGAGCAGTGTGGGCCACTGTGCAGTAACAGCCTTGCTGGACCAGTTCATATGCACAGGTGGTGTTGGGCTTGGGCACCCTTGGAGGGACATGGCATGTGTTGGGAGGCTGATGGATTCCAGGACAGCGCTTGATGTTGTAGGGCTGTGACTTGCCGTGGTGGAGGGGCAAGATCCCAGGGGTACACCAGGAAAGTGTCAGGTGTTGATTTGTACCCAGATACCCTCGTGCTCACACTCGGTGTGAATCATCAGACTGCCGCTGGTCCTGGGATCACAGCGCTTACACCCGAATGCTATAGTTGCTAGGCTAGACGCCGTTTCCTGCCCCAAACTAGCCAAACTCCAGTTTGTTTTAAACGTCTTTTTTTTTTGCTGGGGAATGGGAGGGAAGGAAAGCGGAAGCTCATCACCCCAGAGGGAAGTGAAGGCGGCCGGCCTGGCCCTTTGGGCTACTGCAGTGTACTGGTGACCATCTCCTGTTTTCCCTTCGTCTCCCATGCAGCTGGAGCTTTCACGTTTCAGGACCCTCCTTGAAGGTGGCTCAGCTGTGCTGGTGCCTGGCTGGCTGGCCCTGCTGTTCCAAAGGGCACCGTGTCCAGAGGGAGCCATGATTCCTGGGTCTGGACTGCCACTGCACCCTATTGGCAATGTGCTCTGCTCCTCCTTGGGGCTGGTTCCCTTTGCATCTGCTCCTGCTCCCTCTTTGCTCTGCCTCTTGCTGCCCTGGTGCTAATGGAAGCCATGGAAATGCTGGTACAAAATTCCCTCTGCTTGGGAGTGAGCCTTTGACAGTCTGTGAGGATGGAGCATCTGCCCTGATACCAGCGGCTCAGCCAACCAGAGGGGCAGAGTGTGGAGCTTGATGTTTCATTGTAGGAGAGGAGCTCCCTGGACAGGCAGCTGTGCAAGTAGGAGGACTCCGTTGCTTTCTGCTGGGCTGGTAATACTTAACTCCTGACTGTGTTAGCCATGAGTTGGCCGCCAGCGAGGGAGTAATGGGGGAAGGAGGTGCTCCCCAGAGGTCCTGCGCTTGCCTTGCACCCCTCAATTGTTTTGGAGCTGATAGGCCAGTGGGTGGAGTCCTCCCATCCTGCAGAGCCCAAGTCTCTGGATACGTGCAGTGCTGTATGCTGCTATAATGCAAGTTTTGCACCCAGGACTCTTGTATGGAATGTGCCAGGCCATGCTTGTGGCTTATGGACCACTAGTGGTGCTCAGAGCCTTTCCCAATGGCCCACGGGATGACCTATTTTGAGAGCCAAACTCTGGGGTATTGGGAGGGGAGGCTAGTCCCATTCTCACCAGGTCACTTACAGAATGAGATGAACTGAGAAACCCTATGCTAGGAATGAGCAGACTCTGTTCTGGGTCATATCAGTGAGGGGACAGCAGACATCCTGACCCTCTGCATGGCCTGTCTCTCCCCCAGTGCACGGGCTCTTTGTGCGCCTCGCAGTTGGGGCGATGCCCTAGGCATTCAGGGCTGCAGCAGCCAGCCTGGCTATAAAAAAGCAATGAGCGCTGAAACAAACCACATCTTCCTCTGCCTGGACCTCACGGACCTGCACTCCAGGGAGCAGCTCATCTGGGTGAGTGAAAGGACTACCTTGCTGCCCCTCTTCCTTCTCTGCCCCCATCCCCCCGCCCCATTCGCCGGTCTGTAGGGGTCAGGAAGGTAATTTGGGGACAGTTCAGTTGTGGTGACCAAGTAATTTTGTTTCTGCAGTGAAATTGTTAGGGTTTTCACTGAACTTTTTATGTACCTCCATCAAGTGCTGGCTCAGGGTTTTGAACTCACAGCCTTGCTGTTCCTTGTGCTGCCCATTAGGATGGTGTGATGGGGCACACAGATCCCTCGCAAAGCAGGAAAGGGTTGAAGGGCTACTGGAGCCCAGTCAGCCTGCCCTGCGACACCTGGGGCAGGAGTGGGCCTTCCAGGGAGGAGCAGAAAGGGAGAGCCCTGCTCAGCTTGGGGAGTGGCTGTGGAGTTCTGCTTGCAGGAAAGAAGGCTGTCGGCGATCCAGTCTCAAGGTGAAAGGGAAGCGTTTATGTGCTTGTCTACCTGTTTTGGACTTTGGGTCTCCAGGTGGGGGTAGACCTGTAAGTGACCTGGCCAGAGGGCTAAGTCATTGCGACCCAGAATTATTGGAGGCTGGGTGGAGCAGCAGCAGACTAATAGGGAAACTGAATCTGAGCACAGTGCAGCGCTGCAAGGGTGCACTCTGGTAATGATGCACTATTGCGGACGGGCACGCTGCACGGCTTAGGGGATTGTGATTCTGAGTCTCGAACGTCTAGGTGGATGTGGGGGGCCTGAGCCTCTCAGCGTTCCAGGGTCTGCTGCCTCGGGGCAGGGAGAGCTGTGACGTGGGATCCTGGCAGGGAAAGGAAGCTCACTCAGCCCCGTGCGGTAGGGGCAGGCCGCTCTGGGGCCAGGCTGGAGGATCTCTGCATGGCTGGCGGCTTTGGAGAAGGATACAAACTTCTAGGCATTTAATCTGAATTGAGCTTCATTCCCGCTTCTGGAGGTTTCTCAGTTTGCGGGTCTCTAGGTCTGAATGTGGCTCATGGAGCATTCCCACTGGCCTCCTCTTCAGTCGGCTGGTGTAGCCCGTGGCTCTTTCTGTCAGACTAGGGCCCAGAAACCGCTCTTCCCGCGCCCCTCCTCCTCCCCCCCTCATGACTTTGTTGCTTCTTCTTCTTAGTGTATGCGCCACATGCCTCAGGTGGCACGTGACCAGGATTCCCCACCGAATTTGATCCGCTGGTTGGATCATTGGCTTGCCTGGGCTGGGCACTGACGGGGAGCTCGACATGAACGTTGATCCGTGTCCCCCGCTTTCTTGCTGTGTCTGGCGAGCTTGGCCAGCTAGTGGCTTCTGCTCAGCCATCAGGGAGAGCACATTTGTGGTGAGGCCTTCTGGCTCCTGGCAAAGGGGTGATACAGCCCTTCTGTTGCACAGTGTGTGTTGGGCCATCTTGTCCCTGCCACTTCTCCATGGGCCCGCGGCCAAGTCATTCTATGTATCAGTGTGAGGAGGGGCTCATCTCCTCTCATCTCTCCCTCCCAATCATTAACTCCCACAGCCAGTAGGGTGGATAGAGCCCAGCAGACAAGTGGGGCCTACCTGTGCCAGTGTGTATGCTGTAGGCTTGGCAGAGCCCCTTAGTTCAGTCAGGCATGAGATACCACCCCACAAAGCAGGACACTCTAATAAAAACCCAGTCTGGCATACAGCAAGAGCTGTTAGGTCCCAGGTATTGTGGACTGCTGAGTAAGCCAGCCCCCAGAGGACTCTCTGTGTGTTGGCATGCAACATGGTCCGCATTCTTCATGCAGAGTGAACTTCCCTTTCTTCTGACTCACTTGGATTCCCCAGTCACTTCCCCTGATCGCTGACTTTGCCGGCTTGGTGTGGTTGGCTTTTTCCCCTTGGCTTGGTGCTGGCTGCTGATGCCTTTTGATGCCCGTGGTGCCACCGTTGCCATGAGAACATTGGAAGTGTCTTTATAGCCGCAGCACCATTAGCTGGCTCCAACAACTGAGAGATTGTGTTCTGTGCTCAGACTTTCCCTCCCTGCCTCTCCGTGCCTCTGCCATTCGGTGTGCTCTAGTCTCACCCTGGTCTGTCTGTCTCTCGCCCTCTTGTTCTCTGTGTCTCCATTCTCGTTGGGTTCTGTGTTAACATGCAGATTGCGTCCTCTGATAGTCTGGGGTGATATTTACTCTGAAGCCAGGCTGGTACCTCTCAGCCCACGCAGCTGCCTGGGAAGAAAAAGCAAAATTAGTTAGGATTTGCAAAGAATCCTGGAACATGCTGAGATGTTTTCTTTGCTGAGGATCTGCTTTCTGGCATTGAAATTGCTCCGTGACCCTAAATGGCACCAAAAGGGAGGCCAAGTCCTAATAAATAAATTTTCAGCCTCGCTGCAGAAAGAGGAGGCGCCATCAGGAGCTTGAACTTGGCTTCACTTCTCGTTCCTTCTTTGCAATTATGAATTAGAATGGCCTCTGGATTCCTTGAATGCTCCTGCAAGATTTTATACCGGTCAGTTTAGCACTGGCCTTTGGGAATGCTTTGGAAATAGTCTGGTGTACTCTAAAATCAGAAATTTATCATGCTTGTCATGTGTGTACTTATCACATCTCAGGTTTCAGAGTAGCAGCCGTGTTAGTCTGTATTCGCAAAAAAGAAAAGGAGTATTTGTGGCACCTTAGAGACTAACAAATTTATTTGAGCATAAGCTTTCGTGAGTGAGCTGTAGCTCATGAAAGCTTATGCTCAAATAAATTTGTTAGTCTCTAAGGTGCCACAAGTACTCCTTTTCTTATCACATCTCAGTAAGAGAGGCGCTCAGGGTACCCTCCCTGGGCCATTGCCTTATGATACAGAAGTCTGTGCTTAACCTGACTGCTGCAGCCTTCTTTCTTAGCCCATCAGCTGATCTTAAAAAGAAGACAGGTGGCTTCACACCTCAAGTGCTGCAAATGGACCACTAGAGGTCGCCAATGCCCACCTAGTGCATGAAGTTAAAATTTATCAGGCAGTCAAAAAAACCATCTGACTGTTAAAGGAGACTGCTTAAAAGTAAGCATGGTCTGTGCATCTCCTTTGGATCCTTTAACAAGCAAAATCCTAGACATACTATTTTCAAACGACTAACTGTAAACATGGGTGCTGAGAGGATAATTCACAACTCAGTTTATGCACTTACATAGGACATACATGAGGTGGAATATTGAGTGTGCCACTTTGCCACTGGGGCTGGAGGCATTTCCATTCTGCATTTAGGTCCAAAGAGTTGTTTCTTTAGCTGGGTCTGCCAGGAATCCTAACCGAAATGCCACAGCCCCTTTAAGAGAGTCTCTCACTGCCCTATTGTTTCCTTCTACAGTAATTAAAAAAAGCCACCCTTGTTAAAAGGACACTGCCAAAGTTGAGGGTGTTTTGGGGGAGGGAGGGCAAAGTTTGATCAATTATACTTTCTCCCACACCCCCCGCTCCCCTCCCCTCTAGCCCTGGGCTCTATCTAGACAATGTCATTTGTGCAAAGCCTACTGTCCCCTTCCCACAAAGTACTCTGTACCAACAGCCCAGCACTAGCATGTGCATCTCCAGCTCTCCTGACCACAATCCTACAATAACACACCAGTGGGTCCACTCTGTGGAGGAGACATGTTCAGAAAAGTGACAGATTTTTTTTTCTTTGATGCTTCCAAGCAATGATGACCAACTGCAGGAAATGAAAACATTATAATCTTGGAAGGCTGCTAATATTACTGCCAGGTGTCTTTGTTGGAGGGAGTCAGCTGCCAGGGGTGTTTTGCTCCTTCTGATGGGCCATCAGGGGCTGAGCTTGGGCTGAGGTAGTGGAAATCTCCCCCCTTGGGGCGTGGGGCAGATGGCAGTGGCAGGCTGTTACTGCTGGCAGCTCAGGAAGAACAGGCTGTGGTTTCCCTGCAATAGAAGGAACAAGTGGGGGGCCATGGCAATGGGTACATAATAAGCTATGTGGCAATAGCTTACTCGGAGCCAGCGGCTTTGCTGTGGAGAACAGGCTCCATCCAGGCCAAGGAGAGAGATTTTAAATCCTCTGTGGCAGCGCTGTGAAGATAGGGAGACCAGGGCAGGCTTCTTCCAAGCTCGCAGACAACCGTAAGTTGCTGTGCCCCAAGGCCCTTTGGAACAGGGTTCCTCTGGGGACGGGGCGGGCAGGTTGGCACTGCTCCAGCCCAGCTGGGCATCACTGCCCAGTTGCTCAAGCTTCATAAACATCACAGGAGCCAAAATGCTGGAGGATCAAAGTTCAGGCTCCTTGGGAGCTATTTAGAAAAACAAATGCTTCGTGGGAGCTCAAAACAAGTCCAGGAAAGATTGGCTCCATCTCCCCGCCTCATTGGGAGCAGCAGCAGTACAGCAGGTTTCATACTATCTGGTTTGTGTGGGAAAACTGGTGCCTGAAATAGCTTAGGAGGGAGGGAAAGGCTGAGGGAAACGGAGGAGGCTAAAACGGGGCTGGGGTGCAGAGGAGGGAGAGGACAAGAAGAGCTCAGGCTGGGGGAAGGACATGGAATCTGTTGCCAAAAGCTCATAACCGCTCAAGGAGCTGAAAGAGCTTCTGACACTTTGGAGTTTGCAAATCTTAGCTTTTGTTTTTACAGCTTTTGTGAGAGTCAGAGGTGGTACTGGGGGCGTGGGGGTGGGGAATCAGCCCCACGGCCCTGACATTCACATCTGCATCTAAAATGGAAAAAAGAATCTGGTGTAGAAAAGAGAACTCCTAAATTTAGATTCACATGGAACCTTTTTGTTTTAAGTGTGTGTGGGCGAGGAAGGGAAAGGGGGCAGGACTGGTGTGTGCTTGTGGGGTCACGCAGGCGGGGGCAGGGTGATGCACTCTTCAAAATGGCATCCGCTCTGTGGCGTGCACGCGAGGGCGCACTATGAGGGGCAGGCCCCGTCATTCCTGGAAGCACCGGTGTGTCCAGTATCGTGGAGATGTGTGAGTAGCCACCCTACCCGCATCTCTGTCGTTAATCGTGTCATCTGGTGCAGCCTGGAGCTCTATATACCCTTTGTCCCTCTGGGAGTCTGGGCCTGGTGCTGCACACCAGTTTAGGACAGGGAGTGAAGAACCACCCCATATCCATTTGAACCTGCAGGGGGAATTTAATGAGGAAGAATGTAATTTAATGAGTTGGAATTTGGCACCGGATGCTGGGCGTATCACCCTGATTCTTGAAGAAAGTGCTGTGCGATCTTTACTGACCACAGGGGGTCAGGATCTCACGCTTTCATATGAAAGACAGGAATAAAACAAGTGTCCTTCATCCAGAAGCCAGGATGACTGCCTCAGCTCACTGCCTCAGCTACTGTCCAAGGGGTGGCTCTTTGGGTCCCCTAAGGCCATCTCCTAAATCAGGCGATGCTGGCCCGTCCTGAGGCTTGTGCTGTGATTGAGATTCTCAGGAAGCAGCTTTTCCCCTTGGGAAGCCCTCAACCCCAGAGCTGCAGGGTAATGAAACATGAACAGGTTTATGGTAATAGTCCCTAATCCAGAGCATATGCTCCTGTTGCACAGCGGATAAGTCTCTAACAAGCCTCAGCAGGGACCGCCTCTCCTGGTGCAAAGGATTGTTTTAGCCATGATTGCATGAAGAAAGCAGGCCCTCTGGCAGCGGGTGAGACTGCCAGCCACACGCCCAGTCCAACAATAACAAAGAAATGGCCCCTCGGTGGGGGAGAAATAGATGACTTTGGTCTCCAGGGATGTCAGTCTGAAACCTTCCAATGGAGCTAAAGGGAGAGACAGGTTGGTCTAGTGGTTAAAGTGGGGGACTGGGGCCTTATTCTCCATTGCCTTGCAGCTGCTGCATGCCACCCCAGAGGTGGTTGCATTTCAGTAATTATTTACATCTGTGCCAACAGGGGGTAAAGTACTGCTGAATTAGAATTCCCTCCTCACGCGCTCACCCTTTGGGTGGTGGTTACACCTGCTCTGTTGGGTGTACATGACGTAGGGTGAAAGGCCGAGGAGTAATTAGACCTTCTGTGCCCCAGTTTCCCCAAATCTAAAATGCCACTTATCTCATTTGAAGGGGTGTCACAAGGATTAGTATCTGTAAAATACCTTATGATTGTTTGATGAAAGATGCTAAAGCAGTGCAAAGGTTTATTAATACAATCGCTTTGCTGTCTGACTCTGGGCAAAGGTGGGGCGGGGGTGACACAGTTAAGGGACACGAGGGTAGGATGTGGGTTAGAGCAGCACTTGTGCAGAGCTTAACAATGCACAAACAGAGCCTCCATTCCGTTCCTCTGATGAAGGCAGATGGTGTTAGCTGAGGTTAGGTGACATGCCCAAGGCCCCACAGAGAGTCAGAATCAGGAATAGAATGTAGGAGTCCTGACTCCCTGTCCTGTGTGCAGACCATTAAGGTGTGCTGCCTCATAAAGAGGACTGAGGGGGCAAATGCAATTCTCTGTTGAAGGCCTTCAACAGAGCTTGGTCCCAATGAGCAAGGGTTTCGTTTGTGTGAACAGAAATTCGCTGATTAAGCAATTGCACTAATTGCTTCTGGAGGCCTAAAGCTCTCGCTGGGGAACCCAGGGCTCAGTTCTGACTGGTGCTAACAAGGTAACAAGGACATGACATTAAGGGGGGTGTTCGTGAACGAATCCATGCCACTGCTGCCATCGGCCGGGTTTCATCTTGGCTGCTGTACCTTGTGAAGCAGCTTGTTCTCCTTTTGCAGCATCGAGGCAGAAAATCACTCTTCTGACACTGGGAAGGCCCTGGCTCTAGTGTGCAAGAACAGGAGAGCTCACTATTTCTGGCTTGTGGCATTGCCTCCCTGGTGGAGTGTGGCAGGCAGTTGTCAGCTGATAGTTAGTTCTGAAAGAGGAGCTCTGGAGTCAGGACAACCAGCCCCATGAGACAGGAAGAGAGGGTGAAGGCACTACCCTGGTGAACTGGAGGAAGGATGGTGGTCAGGCTTGCAAGGGGCATGTCTTCACTGTAGTCAGCCTGAGGGATCAGTGCTGGGGTCTGAGCACCCAGATCAGCCTAATCTGGGGGTGAGCAGCCCTTCTGCAAAGCCCTACCCAAGTTACCTGCATTGGTGCTGCGTTCCCCCATGTGTATTGCTGAGAGATCAGGGAGCATATCCCACAGTGCTCGGCCCTGCAGTGAGCGGAGGTGCTTGAAGATTCTTCCCCTTTGAATTGTGGGAGATTTGTCTGTCTGTTGGGGAGCACAGGGAGAATTGGGGGACTGTCTGTACTCAAATGGTTTAGCCTGAAACCTCACTGCAAAGTGGGTGGGTTACCAACCTGAGTGAAAGCAGCCCTGGGCTGTAGCCTACACCCCAAGCCAGACCAACTAGCCTGGATTGAAAATACCACTTAGCTCAGCTCAGAGGGGTTTTGAGAGTGGATTGGTTAGAGGCAATGCCCAGATAAGAGCCTGGACTAACTCTTCAGTGAAGACAGACCCTAAGGGTCTGTCTACATTGCAATGTAAGCTCAGGGTTAATAGGATTTGAGTTAGCAGACCTTGGGTTTATTAATGTAGGGCTTGAGTGTCTACACTCATTTGTAATGCCACATTAGGAACTGTTGAACCCTGAGTCCTAACCTGGGTCTCCAGCATCTACACTGCATTATACAGGCTTGAGTCCAACTACCTGTATCCCAGACTTCCTGGTGGCCTCCCAAAATATGTCTCCCCTAGCCCTTTGTTCGTGGTGCGGTGTGGGAAAACGAGACGGTCCACAGGACAAAGAAAGTCTGCCTGTGGGATACTTTTGGTGGACTCCCAGAGCATGAGTCCAGTCCTGTGTCTACACTGCAAAGCAATAGGGATTGAACTCCGAGTCCTAGCCTGACTCAGGCTCGGACCCTCAACCCCCATGGGGTCCTGGGACTTCGGGTCTGAGCCCTGGGTTAGTGTAGAGGGAAGGGGGCTAGGCTTGAGCCTGAATCTGAACCCTGGGCTTACACTGCAGTGTAGACATACCCTTAGAGGATGGTGAAAAACATACCCAGACACAACATGAGGGAATGTGACATGTCAACGCCCGACCCCCATATGTATCATAACATTCAGTAAGGAATCAATAACACTGTCAGTGACTCTCTTCCCAACCCCTTTAACAAAACTGAAATGCGGAGCCTAAACCTCTGGCCTGCGTTCTTATGGACTGCCAGCAGCATTGTGTAGCTGTGCACAGCAGCGGTGGCTGGGATAATTTTATATGGATTCCAAGCGGAGCTTAAATATATCACTTACCAGATAGAGGCTGGTTTTCTAGAGCATCTTCTGTACTCGGATGCCTCTCTACGGCAATGAATTTAGATATTGCAAATGAGGCAGCCCTTCAGCACTGAGCAATAGCTCCCAGGTGGCCTGGGACAGCAGAACCTGTTTTGGTGAGAGGGGAGACACTGGCTGGGACACTGAGCTCATCCCGGCTTACTTGAAAAGTGTCCTTAAAAAAACAAATTCCACACCCGATACCGCTGGTGCCCTGAGAACTGTGGTGGGGCTCGTGAGGGCAGAGGAGAGGGATTCTGCGGGGAGAGGAATTCACAGTGATCTCCAGGATCCTGTACCTAGAGGAGAATGTCTTCAGTGTCTCAGCAGAGACAACGCAATGCACCGCCAGCCACAAACTAGATTGCAAGATGCATTGCAGAGTTCTTAACTCAGTGGCAAGGGGGGAGAACTCAGAGGCTTTGGCAAAGAGAGCTGCTGAGGGGAAGGTTCTTGCAGCTGCATTGTTTGGCCAGGCTGTGGGGGGAAGAGGACGGAGGAAGAGGCAGTACTAAGCAAGGATGGGAGTAGAAAGAGGAGGAATTGTTTTATCTATCCCTGAGGGACAGTGGAAGATTATTCCCTACAATCTGTTTCCCCTCCCACCTGCTGTGCACCCACTCTTTCCCCATGATGGCTCTCCAGTGGGGTGATGGTTCCACCTCCCGTTGCAGGAGACTCAGATTCCACACGGTCAGGAGACTTTTAATGATATTCAACTTAAATGCTCCTTGCTTAATCCCATGGCTCCTTGTTCTGTCCCCTTGGATCACCCTAAGCAGCTCCTCTCCCTGCATGGTGATTATACACTGATAGGCCCCCTTAGTCACTGTTGGGATGAGGCAGGCATCTTCTGGGCACATCCACACTACAAAACAAGCCCTGTGGCAGAAATCTCAGAGCCCGCGCCACTTGACTTGAGTTCATGCTGAGGGGCTAAAAATAGCAGTGTAGACGTTCCTGCTCCCCCCTCACACTCTGCCAGTGGGTCTCTCAGCTGGGACTCAGAGACCTTCTGTAGTGGGGTAAGAAGAATTCAGTCTCCACAGCCCATTCATGTCTTTGTCTCTCTGGGGATGCCAAACAGATGTCTGAGCTGGGATGTTGGGGCTGGGTCCCGTGTAGGATTCTGGTGCAGTGTCACATCTGAGACCAGAATGCAGACCTGAACACTGTTTCCTGCTAGCTATGGATCGGACCTGTCCATTACTAGTTTCTAACCAGCGGTGCTGTTTGTTCTGTTGTTGCACCTTTCTGAACTAACATAGTTCCCCTGAATTATCCCATATAGACCACTAGGTTATGCGAGGTTGGGGTCATGGAAGGGTAACTGCCTCATCGCCTGCTTTCTTTGCCTCAAGTACAGCATCTGTCCTCACATGCGCTCTATAAGGACCTGACTAGTGCACAGATTTGCATGCATAGAGAGTGCTGTGTCACAAATGTTATGTTTTATGATCATTACCTTGACAAACCACAATTACACCCTAGGGTGATGCTGATTATTATTTCTCCAAAGCTGGAGTCATTTTTTTCCCAGTGACCTCGAATTATCCTCTAACAATATAAACTTCCTCAGTACTGGGAGACTTATTTTTATGTGCCCGTGGGGAGGGGGAGTTGAGGGGAAATCCATCCATTTAATAGGGAAAATATTGCCCTTGTAAGTATTTATGTGTCTGTATTTCCCTTTGATGCTCAGTTACTGATTCAATTTTATAACTTCCATGTTGAGTGAATTAAGTCTTTCATGCCTGTAGTTATTCAATGTATGTGATAAGTGCTTTATAATGCTGTAAAGGATGGCTTGGTTTCTTTACAGCTTCCTCAGAAACTCTTATGGAGTATGCAGGTATGGGTGAAGGGAGAATGCAAATCAGAGACCTGTGCTCTGTTGTTTAATCTCCCTATGTAAAGCAATGGTCTTCATTGTGCTGTGGGCTTTCTTCTCTGTCTCTCATGGAGCATGCAAAGTCGCGTGGCAAGGCTGCAGTAAGGCCAGACAGTTTCCACTTAACCTTCCAATGGTTTGGAGCATACCTTCAACTGCTCCCTGGCACAGGAGAGGAGAATCCAAAATCAGATTCCACGATACCTCTCTTCTGAGGCTGAGCTGAGAAGCAGGGCTGAGTTATGACAGATAAGCACTGATTTCTAAGGAGAGGTAAGTTTTTTTTTCTTCAGTGTGCTCAGCAGTGAATGAGCTAGTTCTGGGTGTCCCATGAATGTGACCTACACTCTGCCTCTCCCCTAGGGCACTTGGGGTCAAGGAGAAAGCTGAAGTCCTCCTGTGCAACACTTGTTAGACAGCTGACTTGGGTAGCTTAAGAATGCTACTGAGAGCCACAGATGTCCACATCATCTAGGCAGCGAAATTTCCTGCCTCTGCTGGACTGGAACTGTAGCAGCCTTGTGGAGAACTGCCCTGAGGTCTGCTTTGACCTCGACTAGCCATGCTTCACCTTCCCATACATATCCTCTGGCTCCAACAGCTGCCTGAGATGGATTGCCATTGGCTGGATGTTTAGGAATCAGTAATTAATTGAACTATGAATAGCCAATGGCCAGTTACTTAGGAGCCACTGTTAGCTGAGTACCAAATGCCACAGGGATTTGAATGCAGGGGGAGCTTTGCGAGTATGCAGACCAATTTCTCTTGGGTTCCTGAGCGAATCTGAGAACTTTGAGGGGAAGGAGTGACTGTTGTTCGCTGAAGCACCTGCCCCTGCCTGGCGTGGGGAGTTCAGTACAGTCCTCCCTGATGTTGCCTCTAAGCCCACAGGCACTGGCCGATAGGAGACATGATGTTTGATACAGGGGGGTTGTAAATGACCAGGGGCGGGGAGGGGTCTGTGTTCACCAGGGGAGGGAGACCTCGAGCCGTGCACAGCTCCTGCACTATCAGATAGGCTGACCGTACCTGAACACTAAGGGAGGAGGAGCAGAGACATTCTGTGTGGTGGCCTCTTTTATTCTCGCCGGAAGGCAAAGGCCTCTTCACACGCAACCCCCTTCCTGCCTACCAGGAAGGGTTTAGCAAAAGCCAGCCAGTGCAGGCTGATGGGGAGTGGTGGGATGGAGCCAAGTCTGTTACTGTTCTGATCTGGTGGAACTTTCCAGGAATTGTTCATTTATTCATTGTCAGTTATTGCCTTTGATCCCTGGACTGAGCCTCTGAGTTTTGAGGTTTTCACAAAAACTCATCTGAAAATTAAAAGGGGTGGGGGGGGGAGGAGGAATTGCTCAGCTGACTGTGAACATCTGGGCAGCAGCAACCTGCGTCGCTGGTGTGACTGGGGTTATAACAGAGGGGGCTCCTAGAGAAAACTCAGGGTGCTGCAGGGTCGGGGTGTAGGTGCTGTCCCCTGAGTGAGTGCTGACCCCGGTGCCCCAGCACAACACTGCAGAGTAGTGTGTGTGTGGGGGGACTTAAAAGGGGACCCCAGGCCTTCTGGATCGGAACTGACTCCAGGGCCCCAGCGTGGGGGTAGGAGGTGATGAGCAGCAGGGAACAATGGCGGTGACACTCTCTGAGTCAGTACTGACCTCCGTGCTCTAGCCCGGTGTTGCTGGAGAGGGCTGTTCTTCAGATGGAACATAAAAGCTGTCCACTGGGTAACGAATCCCCTGGCACTCCAAGTCGGAGTGCTAGCCCCTCAATCCCTGGCCGTACTCCTTCCATCTTAGGGAATTATTTTGCTGGCTTTAAATTCCCCATGTGGTTTCAGTCGGAGACAGGATTGTAACTTCCTTTCTGTCCTGCACCGTGTGTCATGTCGCTGTGCGGCTGCCTGCATCTTCCAGGCTAACAGAGGTTAAGTTCAGTGCAGGAAGAGTGACCCCTATACGCAGAGCTAGTTAAATGCATTGGGATCCATTGGCACTATGTAACCATCAGTCTTTGCTAGTATCATTGTGACGGGACCGGCACCGAAAGGGTGGTGACGTGGGCAGAGGCAGAGTGCATTCTGTACTGCAGTCATTAGCCGGACGATGGGGGCTATAGAGATTGCCTGGAGATGACACCAAAGACTGTGGAATTGACCCAGGATCTCTAGCATCCCATCTACAAACGGCAGTGGGTCCAATGGATTGTCAGCGACTCATTGGTATTCCCGCAGGTAATTGCTGCTTTGCATTGCAGTGGCCTCCCAGATTGGCGCGCCAGTCACAAAACATGCTGAAGTGGGTTTCAAAGGAAGTCCTTGAACCTATCGACTTTTTAAAGTACCCGTCAGCCTGAGTTGCATGGCCTGTGGCTTTCTTTCTCCTGACAGCTGGGGAGAGGCAGAGAGCTGGATTCTATTGGCTCCTGCTTTTAAAAGAAGGCCCCTTCTCCTGCCCCCGCCTCCCCACATTCAGAGCTGCGTGGTCTGGAGCTGGTTTGCCAGACGGTTTGTTTATAATGCTAAACATATCAGATAATTGAAAGCTAATGCTCCTGTCTAGATCACTAGACATAACACGCCTGGATGACAAATCAATTTCCTTGTTGCCTTACAAGGGTGTGCAGTCAAATGCGCGGTTTGCATTTCCATTGTGCATGTGTTTGTTTGAGTGCTATTTGCTTGCTGGAATCCAGTGCTTATTTTGTAGTCCAACATCCAAACATAAATGTGAGTCTTGAGCTGGGTGTCTCTAAAGGGGCCATGTCATCTGCTCAGGTGTTGTGGAGAGAGGACATCCTCATGGAAATCCACTCCAGACTAATTAGGCAAGACACAAGTTGTGTATGTGTGTGTGGACTGTATGTAGAATGTAGTGTAGGCATCTCTCTGGGCATGTCTCTGTAGCATAAGGCATAGGGCTAAGAATCAGGACTCCTGGGGTCTGTTACCAAGACTGCTGCTGACTTGCACATGATCTTGGTCATGTGGATTTAGGCCAATATTTTTAGAAGTGGCCACTCCTTCTGGGGGCTTTAGGCTTTTTTTGGGTGCCCAGTTCAAACCGCTTGCTAGGGGTCTGATTTCTTGGCGGTGCTGAGCACCTGTAGCCCTCATTACTTCCAACTGGTGGTGTAGATACTCAACACCACTGAAAATCAGATTCCAATGGAAGCGCCCAATGTTAGTGAGTGTTTTTAAAAACCTGACCTCCAGCTTCTTTCTGTACCTCTGTTTCCTCCACTGTGAAGTAGAGATGATGAGACCTCTCTGGTTTGTGCAGCGCTTGGAGATCCATGGGTAAAAGGGCTAAGTGGTAGGATTGTACTGCGCAAACTCCCATAGGCTGTGTAACTGACTAATAACGAATTTCAAAAGAGTGAAACATCGTAGCATGAAAGTGCTGGGTTCACTGCTCATAGCAAACTGCAATTCAGGCTGGACTGAAATCAAAAGCCTTTAGTATATGAAAGCGTACGGTGTTGTGTGATTACCATGTGTGTCTGCGTGCGTGTGTGTGTCTCTGGCTGTCTATGCCCTCATATGATTATAGGTTATTAGCATGTGAAAGGGTCATGAGCTTCCCTCCTGGGGCAAGAGGCAGGAGCCCAGGTTTGCTGAGCTGTCTTTGCAGGCGGCAGCCGTCTAGTGTAAAGCCACTTCCACGATGGAGGAACAATTCTAGTTGCTCGTGTGTGTGTGAGCTATGGGGACTGGATGCTGGCACTAGGGATCTTAGTTCTGTTTCCCAACCCTCAGCCATCATGTTCAATTATATGGACAGAGAGTGGCTCTGACAGGGAAATTAAACAGGGAGCATTTGTATTTCATGCCCATGAAACAGAGGGACATGTGGTTTGCAAGACTCCTCTGCTCACCTCAGGCCTGGGCCATCGCACCCACAGCTATTCGAGTGCTAAGTCTTAAGTTGTCTTTCTGCCAGAGTACGGCATGCCTGTCCTGCAAGCACCCTTATGAGTGGAAGACTTGCTCGATAAGAACCCTGAGGGTAAAGTCCAAACTTAACTTCACCTTTATTAACAAACTCATGAACAGTGATACAGCATAAAGTCTAGTCTTCTCCCCGGGCTATTTGCTGCTTGGGTTCCTAGCTGAGAGCTGCTTAGCCCATTCCCTCAGACACTATACTCCAAACCCAACATACTGTACATCTGTCATGGCAGCAGCACTAAAGCCTGCTTCCTGCTGTCCTTCTCCTTCCCACTGGAGGGCCCCCTCTCTGGGCTTGACATCGCTGGGTGGCAGAGATGGCTTCAGCCCGCGTTTCTGTCCCTGCTCCAGTGTGTTTTGTCCAGCCTATCACAATCCTCATCTGTTCCAGTCCTGGAAGCCCCATGGTGCTCGGAAAATGTACCTCTGCCCTTTCTCCCTAATAACTGCAATACCACTTGGAGTCTCTTGGCCAACTCCTTCTGGCCCGAGTTCTGTTCCACCAAGGATTTGCAGAAGCTTTGTCCAGTGCCCGGGAATTCAAAATTGCTTGAATGTCCCTGTTTCTCAGCCTGCCCGAGTGCAGGTCCAAGCTAACTAGTAGGTTTAGGCTACTCCAGGGATCGGCAACCTTTGGCTCGCGGCCCGACAGGGAAAGCTGCTGGCTGGCCAGGACAGTTTGTTTACCTGCAGTGTCTGTAGGTTCGGCCGATTGCAGCTCCCACTGGCCGTGGTTCGCCGTCTCAGGCCAACAGGGGCTGTGGGAAGCAGCGTGGGCTGAGGGATGTGCTGGCTGCCGCTTCCCACAGCCCCCATTGGCCTAGGACAGCAAACCGCGGCCAGTGGGAGCTGCGATTGGCCAAACCTGTGGATGCTGCAGGTAAACAAACCATCCCAGCCCGCCAGGGGCTTTCCCCTTGTTTGGTTGCAGTGGGAAGGTTCTTCCCCCTCTCCAGACTCTTGCATGAGTTCATCTGCCTTTCTGACTTTGAAAAGTGATGCAGCTCCCTACTGCACTGGGGTCACTTGAGAGGCCACTCCACCCAGGGGCTGAACCTGCTGCCAGGGATGGGGACAAGTGAAAGCCTGAGATCTGATCAGTGTCTCCAAACCTCTGGGCCTGGCTTCCAAATAGACACTTTTTACATTGACTAAATAGAAATATACACGGATTTCCCCCCACCCACCTGTTGTAGTCTTTCTTCTCTTGTCAATATACCTTAGGGTACAGGTCTAGTGGGGAGCAGAACCTGCCCTGGATTTTTGTAGTCTCTGGGGAAAGAAGGTCTGAACTGGATTTGTGGTTTTTGGGATGGACTGAATACAACTCCCAGCAGAAACTAAATTACATGGACCTTAGCATGCTCTGCGACTGAATGTGAAGTTAAGTGGGTTCCAACCTCCCTTGATCTCTGTAGTAGCTATAAACTGAGGCCAGGGTTCAGGCATCTATGGTAGATGCCTTCAGATTCCAGAGAGCTGGCAGTTTATGGCCCAATAGCTTGTCAGTTCAATGTAGAAGGAGCTTTGCGTGCCAACCAATTTTTCCCACTGAGCTTGCTTAGCCCCGGAGTGTGTCTGTTGGTGTGAAAGGTGTTCTTCCCCCAGGCTTGAGGATGGGGAAAGCTCCTTTCTGTTTCCAACATGAAAACTCATGTGGGAGCAGAAATGACCCCATTGTCCTCTGAAGGGTGGTGAGAGGAACTGGGATGAGGAGCCTGTCACCTCTGGGTCACTAATTCCAGTTCAACCTAGGTTTGTACGTGTGTCTGGTCAGTGGACCACCTGCAATGAATTGGTGGGTCTTGCCCTACTTCCCTGTAGACAAGGATCCACTTCACACAACTGACTATTGTCATAGATGTTAACTAGCCCTTTGTTGGCTGTGTCAGCAATGAGGTCAAGCACTGAATGGGCAGGGGAGACAAAACTCTCCTCTGTTCTCTAGGTTGGGCTCCCACCTGCTCAGGATTGAGTCCCAGTTACAGGAGTCTGTGCCAATTGGGATATATCTGTACAGCTCGTGGCAGCGAGTCTCAGAGCCTGGGTTGACAGCTGTGTAGACTTTTGGGCTCTGAAGCCTAAGGAGGGACATGCTCCAGAGCCTGAGCTCCAGTTTGAGCCATAGTGTCTATACAGCTGTTTTTAGTACTGTAATGCGAGCCTCAATCTGTAGGCCTGGGCTCTGAGGCTAGCTGTGTAGACGTACCCTATGAATTAAACAATACAGCAGTGCCAGCTTTGTTTTTTTCCCCCATTCTCAATAGCGCGCCTGTCCGACTGCCTCAAGTGCGTGAGGAACTCATTGTAAAAACACATTTTATAAACTAAGTCAGATACCATGTCATGTAAACATGCCCTAGCTAGCAAAGAGTCAAACCCCACCATTACTCCCGTTAGCAGAGTGGATAAATATGTGTGCTGTGTAGCCGTAGCCACTTCACCTTGAATGGTCCCTTGAAATATGTGTTAACTATTTATGCCAAACAACTTGTTCCACCTTGTATTTAGCTGTGACACTGAGTACATTTCCCTGACCTGAAGAGCTCTGTGTAAGCTCAAAAGCTTGTCTCTCTCCCCAACAGACGCTGGTCCAATGAAAGATATTACCTCCCCTATTGTGTCTCTCTGGATTAAATGGGTGACCAGATCCTTCCATTACCGTTATACAGTATATTGCAATCACCCCAACCAAAGCCAACCATCACCCCAACCCAACCTCACCCCAAACCCTGCTTTGCAAATCCAAGTTCTGGCCAGGAAAGGAGGGATGGGGTGTATGGTCCCCATCCAGGGCTTGGCAGGGAAGGAGTTATCCCCCTTCCTCCTGGCTGGAGGATGGCACCCTGGACTGAGACTTGTGAGCTGGGTTCAAATCCCTGCTCTGACACACACTCCCTATGTGACATTAAATCTCTCTGTGCCTAGCTTCCCCAGTAAAATGGGGACAACGATAGCTCAGAGACTCATAGACTTTAAGGTCAGAAGGGACCATCATGATCATCTAGTCTGACCTGCTTCACATTACTGGCTACAGAACCTCACTCACCCACTCCTGTAATAGACCCCTAACAGCTCCTTGCCTCACAGGAGTGGGGTGAGGACAAACCCGCTAGAAAGTGTCAGGTGCTATGGGGCCATGGAAGCAGACCAATCCCTAGAGAGAGCTCACACAGCCCAGCGGGCTCTAGGCAAAGCGGCTGCAGGGGAGTTACTGGGGAGCCAGGTTGCAATGGATAAGTGGCTTTTCTTCCTCCCCCGTCTCCCTGCTCCTCTTGCTGCTGGTGGGTCGGGTGGGGAGCTCCAGGTGGGGTAGTGACAGCAACAGTAGCTGCTAGCAGGGAGGGTAAGGGGGCGAATGGTGCAGAAAGGGGCAGAACAAGGGAAGCTTCTTCAGGGGTTCACTCATCCCTGGACTCCCCCTCTTCCCCCCTACACCTGTCTCAAGCTCCTACTGCCCTCATAACCCTTTCCCCCAGTAGCCTCCGGCTCTCTTTCCCCTTCCCTGCACCATGCCCCCCCAAACAATCTCCCCTTCAGACTCTGCTATAACACCCCATCCCAACAGCCTCTGCTCCCTGCTGGCTGCTGCAGGCTTTCCTCAAGCCCTCCTTGCATTTGTGTGTCTGTGGATGTGGGGATTAGGTTCCTGCTGCCACCACAATGGCCCCTCTGCTCATAGCAGTGGCGTGTAGAGGGGAAATCATTGACTTTTCCCCATCGCAGATGGAGCTGCTCAATTCCTGGTAGCTCTTTTACTCCTTGGGTTTGGCTGGAGCCAATTGCACCTTGCACCTTACCTTTGGCTGAGGGCGTGGCCCCTTAAAGAGCCAGGATACTCTTAACACTTTGGTGTTGCACAATATAGCCCCCCCACATTGGTGTTTAAACTCCATCTATGCAGGCAGAATCCTTGCCCGTGGCAAGTGGCCCGTTCCCAGGGTACTGGGGTAAAGCTGTCTCCTTTGTGAAGCTGCCCTTGTGGACCGTAGCAGGTGAGGATAGCATGCGGCGGCTGCCTCTCCGGGCCAGTCTGGATGAATTTATTTATTTTAAGATGAATCTGTTTCATTATTGCCCTAGCCACAAACTTGGGCATGTGCCTGTATCATATCTCCATGGTGCTGTTCCTCCTTTCTCTGGCTCTGCTAGAGGGACGAGCAACAGATCGCTACTGGAGCAGGCTGTCGCCTTGGTCAGGTGTTTATTTTGAGCTCTCTAGCTTACAGAGCAGCAGACAGAGCCCCTGTGTAAAGCCTTTGTAGAAACCGTGTCCTGTGTGTATAGCAGCTGAACATCCCCTGTGGAGAGAGAAACAGGCTTCCTTGGCCCCATAAGCCTTCTGGTGCATCTCCGCTCCACCTCCCGATATGATCTCTGTGCCCTTTAACTTCCCCTGGCTCCAAGGGGCTTTTGAAGATGAGCTGCCACTTAAATGGTTCTTCAATGTCATGGAGGTCACCCGTAGCAGGAGCCCCACAGGCTCCCCTGCTTAGCCCAAGACCACAGACCTGCCACTGACTCCTAAGCTATTGTTCCCTCACCTGGTGAAAGATCTGCAGAGGCTCTGCATGCTTAACTTTGGGGATACCTGTGCCCCATTATATGCAGGGGTGCCCCTTCCCCATGTGCTGAAGAGCCTGCTGATTGGAAACGGGAAATCAGATCTACCGTCGTCAATACAAATTCTGGTTGGTGGATCAGCTGTCTGGGGGGTTGGAGTGCCCTCTGTCCTTTCCCTGGATCAGTTTGTGATGAGGGCTGCTTTCAGAAGTGTCTGCCTTCCGGAAGCTTCAGAGACCAGGAGCCCTGAGGTGGGCCCTTAACTCCGGCTCTTGCACAGGGGATGTTGTATGTTGTGGCTGGGCTGGACCCATCCGAGGCCATATTGAAGACAGGGTTTTTTGAATCTGTGGGGGGTCAGAGCTGAGTGCACTTGAGCCCTGAAGGGACCTTATCTGTTTGTTGGGCAGCTCAGCCAGAGGAGCAAACCCCTCTTCTCTCTGGCCACCAGGAACAGGGATCCAGAGCCAATTTGGGGCTCAGTAGCCCCATTTTTAAATGTTGCATTAGTATTTTGCCCAGTGGCTCTGGTGTCTCTCATATCTTGATGCTTATCCCTGCTTTTCACATGGGCAGAGTGAGACACACATGAAGGGGAAGTGACTTGCCCAAAACTCCTCCTTCCCCGTTGGCTACATTAACCATTAGACCCAGGTGCCTCCATTGGCCCCTTAATAAAATATTAAAGGATGGGACCAGAGAAAACCCAAGGTGATGGCTTGACCCCCAAAGCTGCAGAGAATTGGAAATAATTAAAAAACCAAGATAAATTGTTTTTGGGGGGTTATAATGGAAACCACATGAGCTCCAGGGTGCGGGAGCAGCAGCAGCAGCTTATGTGGGTGTTGCAGATGCAATACTGTCTATTCCCCACACCCTCCCCCTGCATAGGGCTTTTGGCAAAGCCAGGGAGTGGATGTGTCCTATGGACAGTTTCCTGGGTGTTGCCTGAGTCATGCAGCACTTCCCCTGTGTGGAACAGACTGACTGTCCTGTTGTACCTAGGGCTGAGCCTTTCCTTCCTCTCCACAGACACATAGAGAACTGGAAGAACTTGCAGACGCTGAACGCTGTAGACATGGAGCTGTACACGGGACTCCAGAGGCTGTGAGTATCATGCATGCGTGAGAGCGAGAAACCTGAAGGGTGGTGTTGGCGGCAGCCAGTTCAGGCTGCAGCAGGGAAATATTGCTGCTTTCATCCTACGGCCTCTGACCTATGATGTTGAGAGCATGACTGATGGTTCCCAGGCAGATGTAGAACCTTGCCTTTCTCCTTAACTTTTGCTGCTTTCCAGTCCTAGATGGAGCCCTGGTCAGGCAGACTGTGAACTTCACACAGCTCTGCCAATACTCTTCAGTCCTAACCTGGATCACCCCCTGTTAGTCCAGATCTGTGTCCATAGGCTGCACTGCTCTCCTAAGATGTGAAATGCCAGCTGTTTCTATCTATCTGGTTACTTACATGGCTCCCATCACAGTAGCAGCTGAGTGTTTCGCAGTCACAACGACTGTGTCCTCAGCATACCCTTGTGAGGTAGGGAAGTAGTCGAATCTCCATTTTACAGAGTGGGACCCGAGGTGGTGATTTGTCAGTCGCACGGGAAGTCTGCGGTACAGCCAGGAACGGTGCCCAGACCTTTCAAATCCCATTCCAGTGCCTTAAACTGTCCCTGTACCTCTCTCGATCAGACACTGGATTATACTGGGTGATGGTTCTGTAAAGTGGACAGATGTCTACCAGGGGTTAAGTTGTAATTCTCCAACCTCATTTCAGTTGGAAACCTACAGTATATCGCTCAGCTTCCTGGACTCGGCTCCCAGTGAGCTGTGCACTGAACCAATCCCCAGCCTGGGCTGCTGGTTGAGATTTAATGTAGGAAATCTGCAATGGAGTCTGGTATCTTGTCCACAGAGGAGATTAAGAAATCATGGCCCTGGGGCTGATTTAGCTCTGCCAGAGCACAAGGGGAAGAGAATCCTTCTTGACTCTTCTTATCATGTTGAGCAAAACTCACTTGTCCTCAAGTGCTCAAAGCAAAGGGATTTTCTTCTGGATTAAATGTGTGTGTGGTGCTCCCCAAAGGACGTATATGTCCATCACAGATCTCTAGAACAGTGGGCCCAAGGAAACTATGGACCAGAAGTAGCAAGGGCCGTGGGTGGTGCAGTCAGGATTGAGGGGCACTGGCAGAGATTTGTTTTGGGAGCTCAGGATTGGAATAGCAGGGAGTGTGGCTGGTGAAAACCGAAGTGCATTGATAATGGCATGTGGGGAAGCCCAGGGCTGCAGTAGCAGGAAGTGCTGTGGGTCAAGATTGCAATGCATTGGCAGAGCTGCATAGGAGAGGCTTGCACAGCGGCTGCTCATGCTACGCCTGCTCTTGACAGTACTAGGTCTATCAGATTAAATTGAGACTCCTCTCTATATGTGACCTTACCAGGTCTTCTGAGGCAAGAGATTAAAGTGTTCACCCCTCCCCACTCTCGCTAACTCCCTGAGCGTCCGCTCCAGAAACTGTCTTGCTCTGCCTGTCGCTTTCAGTTTTATGGGCATTGTCTCTCGACCGTCTCCTCGAGTTTAGCAAAGGGTTTTGAGTGCCCATTGATCCTCAGTCTTTACTTCATCACTGTCCTTTTAAATCTCCTTCCAGGACAATCAAGAACTCAGGACTTCGCAGCATCCAGCCGCGAGCCTTTGCCAAGAACCCTCATCTGCGCTACATGTGAGTAACGTTGCACACCTGCCCTGCTGTTCCCTTTGGAAAGGTTATCTCCAATGCTGTCATCCCTTGTGGGGAAGCCAGGGGCAAGCGTGAAAGGAGAGATGCAGGAGGGAGAAGGAGAGAGAAGTAATGAAAGATGAATTAAGGAAGGGAATAGAAGAGAAGAGTGAAGGGGATGGGGGAGGTGTGGCACATAGTAAAGGGCACAGAGAGAGAGGTGTGGGGAAAGTGAGAGCACTGAACAGTTCTCTCCTGCTGGGAAGCCGACACATTTAGATGTCTAAGAACTGGGCTGACTTTGATTGTGGCTGTAACCAGCGCTTGCCTCATTAGCACCCCTGCAGCGGCCAGCGGAAGTTTCCCTTTCTGTGGAGTTCAGGGGACTGCGGGCAGGGTGGTGGTGGCAGCATGCCCTTAGTGCAGAGCCTGAGCCTGCACTGCTCATTAACATGTGACAAATACAGAGGGCTTTGCAGACACAGATCTTGCTGTCGCTTCAGGCATGTGGCTGACAGCTGTGCTCCTAATTATTGACTTGTTAAATGGGCGTTTGAGGTGGGCCCAGGGCACAGATACTTCCTGCTGGAGGTTACTGGAGGATAAGGGGAGATGGTAAGGAAGTGGTGCTCTGGAATTTGGTATGGGAAGGAGGCAAGTCAGTAGGTAGCGTCCAGTTTTCCAGAGGAGTATCTGGGAAGGTTGGACTGTGTCCCATGGAACGTACAAGCACTGGAGGCTGATGGGTGACATTTCTCTCTTCAGAAAAGGCTGGAGTACCAGCATGAGTGCAAAGTGCATCAAGGGCCTGAAATAATTTGTCTGAGTGAGTGATATGGGATCAGATCCCTCTGAGCTCCAGTATAAAGACTAGAGGTGGGCTGATTGGTTATTGTGAGTTCCGTGTGCATTGTGTGTGAGCCCATGTACTTGCTCTCAATCGTGTGCTGACAGACATTTCAATGAAAACTGGTAATAACTTAAAAAATAATCTTTTTGATTCTATGGGCATGTGTTGCCACTCATATGTGCATGTTACTGGTGAAAAGAGATGGGGTAGATTTGCCGCTTGATTGTGTGCACAGAGCTCATGTTAACACAAATGCCTAAAAGCTTCATTGTGAAAGCTAGTTACAGTTGCTAAGTGACAGCAATGTACTTACCTAACAGGCCATTTGCAAAACCCAAGCACTTAAAATCAAACACATGAATAGTTAAGGATGTCACAGAACTTGAACTGCCCACCTAATAAACACACACTGTTCTTACTGAGCATAAAGGAATGCACATTTCATCACAGTACAACAGTTTTAATTCTGACCCATGGATTTTGTTTTTAATATATGCTCTTGGCTATTTTGGTTGGGATATCTAAATATTTTCTTTGATGGGATACTGTTGAATGGGGAAATTGCATAACGCATTTAGCACCGGGCAGCTGAATTGTTGGGTAAAATAGCTATGGTTGTTGTTTCTTGGGAGTAATATTGTCTATAATAGGTAAGGAACATATCTATTGATTCATGGTATTGTTGTGTAGGTGAACTTGCATTAGAAGCTCATCAATATGTGCCATTAGTGTGTACCTATGCAATTATTACTTTCAGAAAGAGTTCAGTTTTGTAGTTTGAGATGGCTGGATAAATCACTTTTATTTTGGGTCGGAGTTAAGGCTGATGTGTGGTGATGAAATGTTTGTTTACTATGTGGGCCATGTAAGATTTAAACATCCTTAGCTTGAGAGTCCTTTCCTTGCCTTGAAGTGCTTGGGTCTGCTACGATAGGTACCTACATTGTTCAACTGGTATCCTTAACTTTTTTTTTTTTTTGTTTAAACTAAGTAGCTGGGCTTGGTGGTATGTCCTAGGTATAGTCCTTCACTTGGGAGCATGGAGCTTGAGAGGAGGAAATATGTCTGTTCTTCTGACTGTTGTACTCCTGTCCAAAGAAAGCTCAGCCCCTGGGTTCTGGTTGTTTGTTCAGACATATCATCTTGTCGTAGGGCCCTCTCCATGCCTGATGGTCACGGTTACCTGCTTCCTATAGTGGCTTGGATCATCTCTGGAATTACTTGTCTGCTCCCCTGAGAGCTTCCCTGGTCACCATGCCAGCCACTCAAATGAAGAGACCTCTCCTAACTCTGGCATTTCACAGCGTGAAGAGCTGTTGATTTGAAGTAAGAAAATGTAGTGTGATGATGGGAGGAGCCCAGACCTGGGGCTCTCTGTCCCGCTTTGCTGTTCATCATGGGGTCTGACCTCATGTAAAGGCTGGAAGTTCTTAGCTCTTAAACTTCCTGGTCTTAGAGGAGAAGGGTTCTGAGTCCAACTGGACCAGGATTTGGGCTGCTGCTGGTTGTCTAGATCAGGGATGGGTAACCTTTGGCACACGGCCTGCCAGAGAAAGCCCCTGGCGGGCCGGGCCAGTTAGGTTACCTGCCACGTCTGCAGGTTCGGCCGATCACAGCTCCCACTGGCCGCGGTTTGCTGTCCCAGGCCAATGGGGGCTGCAGGAAGCGGTGCAGGGCAAGGGATGTACTGGCCGCTCTTCCCGCAGCCCCCATTGGCCTGGGACGGCAAGTTATGGCCAGTGGGAGCTGCGATCAACCGAACCTGCTGACACTGCAGGTAAACAAACTGGCCCGGCCCGCCAGCGGCTTTCTCTGTCGGGCCGTGTGCCAAAGGTTGCCCATCCCTGATCTAGATGGTCTGCCCCACACTTTACTACCTAAGCTTCCTGTGGCTCCTTTGTCTCGGACTGTGGCAGGCCATCTCACCTCAGCCATTGGATCTGCCACATGAACATCTGGTGGCACTCGGGGGACCCCTCCAGAGAGACAGCATGTAAGACTGTACCAGCATGGCAGGGTAGCTTTCGGGCTCCTAGCCAGCCACTGCCTCGGAAGGAGCTCAGCCTGCTGGGGGACCTGACATTTTCGGAGGCAGCCTCACATTGGAGCTGGGGATAAAAGGATTAGTGGAAATGTCACTCTGCTCGGAGTCTCAGGCTGCTGTAGCTGGGTTGAATGGCTGGTAAGATCAAGGAATACTGCCCCAGTCCCCATCAAGGGGAATGGCCTCCATGAGCCACAGCTGGATGCGTGTCAGGGCCAAGACCTGCTGGATGGTGTTGTCACTGTATTTGAGGCTCAACTAGCCAGGGCTGTGAGAAGTGGAACCAGGTGGCCAGTTCAGGATGCAGCATTGCAGGGGACATTGCCTCTTTGCCTTCCACCCTCTCATTTGGGGGTCTTGTCTCTTTGTGTTTGTTGGGGGTTTGGATAATTTGCAAACGGATTCTGAAGCACCCAACACCAAGTGCTTGACCGGAGAATTACTGAAAAGCTGAATGGGGAAGATTGAGGGGCAATAGTGCAGGCATGTTGGGGCCCAGGACTGGAATCGTAGGGGATGCTGGAAGCTGGGATTGAGGGGCAGCAGCAGACTTGTATCTTGGGGAAAGCTTGCATACTGATTTAAACTACTTTACTGGTTGATGGTGGGAGAAATCCCAACATCATCTACCTCTCTATCTTCTCTCCCCTTCCTCCCACAGCTTTGAGAGAGGTTTTCTTCCGTCAGATAAGCTGGGTTTCTCTGCCTTCTCCCAGCTTCTTCTATTCCTGTTCCATTCTCTGTGCATTTACAAGTCTTCAGACCCCAGCTGTGCAATCACAAGATGATCACTTACTCCAGCTCTAATTGTAGGAGCTCTGGTTTGTTGGAGTTTATTTAAGATAATGGCTTTGAATGAGTTTTTTCCTGCACAGAGTAAAAAAGAAAAGGTGAAGCCGTTGAGAGGTTTTGAAGCGTTCAGCTTCTTGAAGTGTCTGAATACTCCAGTGCCTTCTAACAGGGGACATAGCTGCCCTTAAGTGGTTAGTCGGCCCTGCACACAATCCTTGGTATGTGATGTAGGGGAGGGGGGGAAGAAGCAGTGAGTGACTGATGTAAACAAACCCTGGACTGGAGGTATATGGATCCATAAATAGCCTTAGCCCATTGTGACATACTAGACCTTGGGGGAGTGACTTGTAACCCCCATAGTCCTCATTTTTATATAATTGTGATCTTACATATAAAGCTTGCCTTGTAAGGTATCAGGGGATAAGTTATGATCTGCTGAAATTCATTTCTCTATCCATATATGTATATCATTAATGCATATGAAGTTATGAGAATTGTGTTGTATTGTGGTCACTAACACATGCTGCAAGTTGGGGAATCGGCCAGATATTCGCTCTCCAGAGGCAACAGCAAGGAAAGTAACCAACACCTGGGCAGGGTATCAATCAACCTATCAACAACCATTGTCCAGCAAGGGAGCTATAATGCAATGACTCTCACGCATGGGGCCACACCGAGGGAACTGCTCAACCTTGCCTGGAGACTCAGCAATGCCCCAGACATGCCTGGACTCGTGCTTCCCAAACACATGGGACTGAGGTTATAAAGCAGACACAGGGGCCACATGCGGGGTCTTTCTCCTTCACCCACACATGCTGGAAGCAACAAGGACACTGAGAAGATTTAAGCAAAAGAGATTGGCCCAGATTTCAAGGGGGGAATCTGTATACTATGGACTGCAATATCCAGTGGGGAGAGAAAAACTGCTTAATCTAGATGTTGCCCTGTCTAATAGGGTTGAGAGTTTATACCAGTGGTGGGCAACGTGTGGCCCATCAGGGTAACCCGCTGGTAGGCCATGAGACAGTGTTTACATTGACCGTCTGCAGGCACGGCCACCCGCAGCTCCCAGTGGCCATGGTTTGCCATTCCTGGACGATGGGAGCTGCCGGAGTTCTCGTTGCAGTGGGAAACACCCTCTGCAGCAGTGTGGGAGAGGGTGGATGTAGGATTTATGTATCTCTGTCTTGCTGCCTGAATTGGACTTTCCCTTTCCCCATCCTCCAAAAGATAGACATCAACCTCCATCTGCTCATATAATGTGCTCTTGGGAGAGAATAGGAAACAAATGTCCTGGGGGGGGGCAGGGTCAAGGACTCTAGGAGCTTAGCTGACTGTATGAAACAAATCTGGTGGGTCTCAGATCCTTTTTGGGGACTGGGCTACCACAAAACCCACTGCTACAAGTGATACTCAGTGGCCCTTCCATTATGAGGGCCTCAGCAGAGAGGCCCAGCATTGGCTGGGCTCTAGTGGTTGAACTCTGATCTTACCCCAAATGGCTCAGGGCTGAAACAGTCAATGAAGTGTGATGGCATGTAGAAGATCTCCCTGCAGAGCCTGTCCCATGGACAGAGGCCATCAATGCCAGGGCTGCCAAACTGGCACCAGATTCACCTCCAAGAGATAAAAAGAAAAGGACAGAGATAAAACTGAGACTAAAAACAATCGGGTGGTGTTCTCTGGAGGAAACCAATCCCGTTGCCATTGACAAGGAGGTTGGAGATAGGCTCTGAGGGCTGGACTGGAAATGCAAGCTAGAGAGGAGAGAAGGAACCACAGTGCCACAGACTGGTGTGAGTTAGATATTAATATATTTGTATGTCTGCTCCATCCCTCCCATCAGGTCTGTCGTTCCATGTTGGTTGGGGGGCCTGACAGTGTGGCCCCACCCTGCCATTCAGATCAGCTGATGCTGGTTGCAGAGGTGTAAGTCCTTTCAGCCTCCCTTGAATCCACTTAACCTCCAGCGCTGGTCCCCTGCCCCCAGCTCCTTTCCTTGGACTGAGAGCTGCGTCCTTCCCCATGAACCCCATCGTGTTCTACCCCCCGGTCTCAGGTCACCCGCTAATAGGATGTGACTCCCTCTAAACACTTTCTCGAATCACTGGCTCTCAGTCAGCCAGTCTGTAAAGCTCCTGTTTGTGTTTGTGGAGAATAACCACATGCACCTTATTTATTGGCGTAGTAAAGAAAACAAATTAAGGTCCTGTAATTGTAAAGTCAGGTGCGCTTTTAACTTAAGCTTAAGTAGTCAGAATTCCATTTAGAATATTAATAATTGCTTTTTCCGCCCGCATTCTGTGGCTTCTTTTCCCCCCAATCTGTCTTCTGGAGGCTTCTGCGTTCTCTAAATGGGTTCATAGGCCAGCCGAGACACTGTTCCCATTCCAGAGCTCTCCCTTGTCAGGGCTTGCCAGTGTGGGGATGGAGGCCTTTGATAAAGCAGAGCCACGTTTGTACAACTATAGCCAGGTTGGTAAATACAAAGCACATGGAGTTGTCGTGGTGACTCCTGCCCTCTCTGGGTACCGGGGTGGTGGGGTGATAGATTGTTTGCCTTTTGAATGCTGCCATACATAGGCTGCCTTCTGTTCCACTGTGGGTTTTTTTTTATCTTCTCTTCTGTGTCTGTCACTTCTCTGCTCACATAGATCGGGGCTGAAGGTTTATGGACATTAGAGATGGGAAAGGCCATACTGGGCTAAGTGTGTAGGGAACTCTTTGGCGTGCGAGGAGGATGGAGTGGATGATCCAACAGGCCTGTTCCATTGCCAGCTTCTATGATGTAGTTAACCTAGACCGCCCTGCCCATTCACCATGGCATGTCGATGTTGATATACTTTATGAGCAGGGCCTTGACCCTAGTGCCCTGGCGATGTTCTAGTCTGGGAAAGCACATCTTGATTACCTGAAGTTCCCTTTCTGTTTTTGACTGGATACGGGATTCTTCTTTGCCTCACTTCCTGGACTGTTTGGTACAGTTGCTGAGTGCTGTTAAAGAGCAACTGTATTCCACCCCAGAGCCAACTGCATTCTAGTGCTAGGTGAAAGAATGAGGGGTGCTTGGATAAGTGTGGTCTGTGAAGAGCTTTGGACTAGAATATTTTGGAGAAGCATTGCAGGATTATTTCTAGATCAAGGCAGGACCATGACCCATGACATCTCCCCTGGGTACCGCACAGTCTAGAGATCAGGGCTGCTGTCTCACACTGCGCTCATTGTATTGACACTTCATAAAGGCACTAGAAGCACCCTTCCATCTCATACCCACACATCTTGAAGGACTGTATACACTTGATCCCTGGTGCTTGTGAGGTTTGTGTGTCCCTTTGTGTAACTGTGCAGCCTTGCCATGTGTGTTATTGTTTAATTTACTTTGCCCTGGGTGGCTGTGTGACCTTGTTCAGGATTTTGGGCTGAATGGATAAACAAACAAAACACCAGACTTAATATTGTTTTGACGATGTTCAATTGCTTTTCACAAAAATCACTTGCCCTTATTCCCTGGATAGAGATCCTGGGCCTCTCTCTAAAGCAGTCAGGTTAATCTGTCTTATAAGGAGCAAAGTCTAACTCTGCTCTCCTCCACTAAGCAACTCCAGGGCTTCTCCCTCTTTCCTCCCCCTATGCTGAGGCCTTTCCAGTAGGCTGCCAGCTGTCACCTGCACTCCTGCCAGTCTTCTCCCTCCAACCTGAACTACAGTATAGGAACAGTTCAAGCAATTATGAAAAGGAATCAAATACATCCATAGCAAATCAATCTTTCCTGATTTCCCTCTATCTCTCAGGCAATGCTTGGCATTCCTAGCTTGGGCACTGTTATAGTTTAATTGTATTTCTGTGCGAGACAGCGTTATGGACTAGGACCACACTGTGCAGGGGATGTGGTCCATTGCTATCTGCTCTGTAAGTAAAGGCCTGATCATGGCAGTACTCAGCACCTCTCAATTTCCAGTTGTGCTGTAAGGACATCAGGGAGCTCAGCGCTTGTGGGGAGCAGGCCCTTGAATTGTTACTTACTCACAGCAGGGTCAGTTGCCCTGGTTTATTTTTGATCGATTCCAAGGCCAGAAGGGACCACTGTGATCATCTAGTCTGCTCTACTGTCTAACACAGCCCATGGAACTTCCCCCAAATAATTCCTAGAGCAGATCTTTTAGAAAAACATCCAATCTTGATTTAAAAATGGCCAGTAATGGAGAATCCACCACAACCCTTAGTAAATTGGTCCAACGGTTAGTTATTCTCACCATTAAAAATGTATGCCTTATTTCCTGTTTGAATTTGTCTAGCTTTAACGTCCAGCCATTGGATTGCATTATATCTTTCTCTGCTAGATTGAAGAGTCCATTATTAAATGTGTTCCCAATGTAGATACTTATAGACTGTAATGAAGTCAGCCCTTTACCTTCTCTTTGCTAAGCTAACTCAATTTTTCTCTTTGAGTCTGTCACTCTAAGGCCTGTTTTCTAATTCTTTAAGCATTTTTGTGGCTCTTCTCTGAACTCTTTCCAATTTATCAACATCCTTTTTGAATTGTGGGCACCAGACCTGGACACAGGATTCCAGCAACAGTTGCACCAGCGACTGATACAGAGGTAAAATAACCTCTCTGCTCCTAATCCAGATTTCCCAGGATCACATTACCTCTTTTGGCCACAACATCACACTAGGAGCTCACCTTCAGCTGATTATCCGCCACAACCCCCAAATCTTTTCCTGAGCCACTACTTCCCAGGATAGAGTCCCGCTTGGCATAAGTATGATCAACTTGCTTTGTCTACATTTAGCTGTACTTAAAATACACATTGTTTGCTTTTGCGCAGTTTACTAAGGGATCTAGTTCTTCTGTAAAGAGTTGTGCACGTCTGTGGTTCCCTTAGTATAATAAATAGTAATAATGTTCCCTCTGATTCCATACCTCCCCCATGCCATCCTCCCTACTTTGTCCCCTGTGTGCCGGCATAGCACACTGCCTAGCCTCTATGCTAATCAGCAGTGTCTGAATGGCAGGTTTATTTCCAATTGTTACCTCAGATTGAATCAATTTGGAGCATTTCCTCATTCAGCTGGAACAGTAGCGCAGGTAGGCTCTGTATTTTGGCAGCCTCTGTTCCCAAGGCCAAAGGAGAGACCTGTTCTGTGCAGACATCAGACAGTCTGGCTTTTCCCACAGGGCTGGCAACTGTAAACTTAGCTCATTTGAACGGCATTCCAAAGGCCCAGTAGTGAATTTCTGACGGCAGCGATACTCCTCATCATCTCTAGTTATAAACACCGTCCACATTTAAAGCACTACACAAGCATCCTCACCATGCCCTGGTAAGGTAGGCAGGGGAGTGTTAGCCCCGTGTTACAGATGGGGAATGAAGATGCAGAGATGTGAAGTGATTTGCCCAAGGCTACACAGTAGGAGAGCAAGGATTGGAATTGGGGACCGCATGCCTCTTAGACTTGTGCTCTCTGCTGCAGGCCTGGCTGCCTCCATCAGAATCCAAACCTGCTTAAGAACTGATGTGTTCTATAATAATACAGAGAGGAGAGATGATCATGTGGTTAATGCACTATAGTGGGACTCGGGGATATGGATGCTGATCCTGTCTTTGCCACAGACTTCCTGTGTGCCATTTGGTGAGTCGTTGATCTCCCTGTGTCTCCATCTCTGTCAGATAGGGATAATAGTCCTTTTGTTCTCTAGCCTCTGTAAGCTGTAGCTTTTTGGGGCTACACCTGTGCAGCACCTAGAAGAATGGAGCCACAAGGTGGTTGGGACCTCTAGGTGCTACTCCAACAAGATGAATTATAGCAACAGTGATGTAAAGAAGGTGTCCTATTCCATTCAGGTCCTTGTATCTGCCCATCACCGTGGTATCTGAGCTCTTCAGAAACTTGTCTCTCCCTCACACACCACCTTGTTCTGAAGCTTTTTGATGCGTTGACCCACCACTTCCAGTTAAATCACACGGGGATGGTGTTTGTTCCCTATTCCCTTGGGCCTTTCTGGTTTCATGCCATGCTGCCGTTTTGAAAAAAACTATCAGTCGTCTCGCTGGCATATGGATGAAACTGGGAGCTTCTTTGCCGGCATATCTCTGCTTCCCAGTCCCATCTTTAAAAAGTCCTTTGCATTGATTGCAGCGTCATTTCAAACTGGCCTTTCCACCAGTTCTAGGGCCGGGTCTCACCTCCGACAAGCCTGATTCCAGGTTTGCAGTGAAGCGCAATTTAACATGTTCTGAAAGATTTTTGGACTAGGGCAGTTTCATCACGTTCTCCTGTGATTATGTAGCCTCATGAAGTTGTGTTGTGATGTGACCTGGGTTGGGTAGTGATGGCTTGATGCATGTCTTATGTTGTAGCACGTTTACCCTGCAAGACATGCTGTTAGAATCGGGAGACCTATCTCAGCCACATATTGTTTCTGAGCCAGGGGAACACCTGGTACTTAGTTAAATCCTGTCAGATCTCTCCTCATCTCCCAGGAGAGAGCAAACAAATGTGGAAAGACCTGATTCCCGTAGGGCTTGGTATGGAGGTCCATGGGCAATAGGGGCCAGAATTCACTTCCACACCCCTGTGGCCAGTGGGGAATAGCATTTCAGAGGCAGCCTCTGGTAGCCCATTGAAGGCAGAAGCACCTTGCTTGACTCTGCAGAAAACACAATAGGGTATGTTAAGCGGCTGTGGTGAGGAGCCATATCCAGCCTCCCAGTTCCAGTGGGAGGTGCCCAGGGGAGCATGAAATGAACAGGACTGGCCTCCAAGAGGGACTTGGAAGACACCGTAAAAGTGGGTGGGAGGGAAGATCCATCACTGTAGGAGCATAATAAAATGTAGAGGGACTTCACAAGTAATCTTATCTGGGTTTTACAAGGATGCCGCCTTGCTAACAACATGACGGTGGGGTGGATAGGGGTTCAGAGACAGTAAACAGAGCTCCTGAGAAAGAGAGACAGTCAAAGAGTGTCTTATTGTTTAAGCAATAAGGCATGACAGGGCGTGAATGATGGGGCATTAATTCAGACCTTGCATGTGACTGTGCCAGAATTTAATACGCCATAACTTACTCACTGGCACGTTTTATTGGAATTGTAAAATGTTGTTATAAAATTCTAGGTTTTTTCTACCAACCCCTCCCCCTCCCTGTTTATATATGTTAAAAGCCGAATGGTGGATTTTACAGGACGTGGGAGACAGTGTGACATACTTTATTAGCCCATCTGTGCGAGCTCACTGTGGGGTTATGGCATCACAAGGAGGCCTGGCTGGAATTGCCTTTGCATTGTCTTTCCGGTTATGTATGCAGTGAGTGTCAGCAGTAATGTGGGATGAGTGGTGGTGGCAGACCTGATCCTGTGGTGTGTGTGTGTTTCCACTAGAGCCCCTCTCAGTCAGGAATGTGAACACATGGTGACGTGTGTGTGTGTGGATCCCCAGTGCACTAGTATATAGTTATTCCAGGTACCTCGCACTCTGAATATATTTACACCCAATGAGGTGCATGTTTACTTCTGATCCATTGCTGTGGGAGTCTGGTGCCCGAGTCCCTTAGCTGCAGCATGTCACCTCTCCTTGCACCTGCCATAGGGCCAGTGCCATTCAGCACCAAGGCCAGAGCATGAAGCAGAGCCCCTCTGCATCCCATCAGAAAAGAGGAGAGTAGCAAGGTCCATGCCAGGCTTTCAGAACTGGCCCCCTCCATATTCACTTGCCTTTTTTCCTCTCCTAGCTCCCTCTTCCCAGTGCTCCCACTGCTGGCACATGATCACTATTTTGCAAACAGAGCCCCAGTGGTGAACTTGCCGCTGCTCACATCTGACTTGCAGGTGTCTGTTTTTCTTGTCCTTTTCTAACAGCCAGATTTTGTGGGGTAGGAGGAAGAGCTCCCCATGGCTCCAGAGTGACAGGTTTGGGTGATTGAGAGGGAGGGGAGAATAGATTTCTTTTGGACCCTTCTGTGGTGCTACCAGCCTGTCTGAATTATTCTCCTCTGACCCCTGCATTATCTCTCGCCACCGCATGGGCTAGATCTCTCCAAAGTTGTGTCTGTATTAAAAAGAAGCGGATAATTCTCTCTAACCTGAACTAATCTCCCAGTGCCAATCCCACCTGTCAGCCTAAATGGAATAGTCTCCCAGGACGGGTACCCTGGCATTCACAATAGGCCACCCACGTGCCCAACATTCCAGCAAAAAGAAACATATCCCCCCCCAGCCCTCCGTTCACCCCTCCCAGTCATCCCCGTGCAGCAGCAACAGGCTCTGCAGACAGGACAGCCTCTCAGGAGTCAGATACTGCGGTGCTGGACGTGTCTCGAAACCCTGAATGGAATAGGAATAAGGGAGGCTGGGGGTGAAGGCAAGGCAGGGGTGGCTCTAAAGCTGCAGATTGCCCATTCTACCTCTGCTTGTTTTCTGCCAGCCTATCCTGCATGAATGCTGCTAACCGCAGGCTTGGGCTGTAGTCACCTTGATGTCTGCTGTCTTGTTGCCCCACAAACACTGTGAGGGTCCCAACGAGAATTGGCCGTTTGGGGTGGGGCAGCTTCCTCCTTGGTGTTGTATTTGTCTTGTCTGCTGAGCATTTCTCTTGCCTTTCGATGAGAAATAGTTTGAATGCATCAGTCTCTGCAGAGTATGTTGGATTGCTGCTTTCGTATCCGTTTGCTGCTGAAGGGTACCCTTTGCTACTTGCCTTCCTCCTTTCCCTCCAGGAGGAAAACCTTAGCCTCTCTTGAGATCCAGGCTGGCTTCCCTCCAGCCCCGTTGCCACAGGTACACACCACCTTCCCCCAGATGCTTGCCAAGACCACACAAACACTCCGCAGTCCGGGAGTTACAAGGCTCTCCTCTCCTCCCCTGCCCAGTCGACACCAGCCCCGAACAGACATAAACTACTTCCACACAGACCCTCTCCTCTCACCCAACATACCTTGTCTATGCACTGGTGTAGGCTGTCTAGCCTTCTCGGCTACATGTCTTCTGCTATGTCTATCTGTGATGTCCCCGGCACTCCCTTTGGAAGTTGCACTGGAGGCAGGTGTCTCAGTTTCCCTCCGCTCTGATGCTGGGGTGCAAGTGCCGTGAGGTAATGGCAGTCTTTCGTTTTTATTAGCTGGTATAAACACAGATCTCTTGGCAGCAGCCTGGCTTCATCAGCCATTGAATACCATTTTCTTTTTATCTATAATTTAGTAAAATATCAAGCCATGGTTGTTTTAACAATCAACAGCAGGAGATTTTTTTTCAAAAGCTGTTTTATCCCAGGGCTGTGGCTCTTTTTTTAGATCTTCTCAACAAAGGCTTCAGCTGCTCACACAGGAGCAAATTCATTTGACCTCCATTCTCTCCTGGTGGAATGGCTCCCTATCTGCTCCCGCTAGAGCCAGGTACCCGGCCGGGCAAGGCAGGTGAGCGGGGGAAGCTGGAGTGAGAAATGAGTGGTTAGTGAGGTTTGAGTCTGGTGGGAGGGAGAGGACTCGTGTCGTTGGCAAGGCAGGGCATGGGCTGGCTGTTGCTGGGGAAATTTGAGGCAAAGACCCAGCCACTGCTCTGGCTTTGAGTCAACATTCAGGGGGACAGGGAGGAAAGGGAGGAAATCAGAGAGTGGGGAGCAGGAAATGGGGGAGGGTGGAAAAGGAGAAGGTGTTGAACAAAGAGAAAATTGGGGGATTCTGGTTAGTGAGGAATGGGGACCAGGCTGGAGAGGGATAATGGTGGGAATAGGGTGGAGCAAGAAGAAATCATCAGGCAGGAGGAATGAGTTGGAGGAGAAGGGGGAAAGGAAGTGGATGGGAAGAATGTATATGAGGGCAGAGGGGTAGGGAAGAAAGGGAAGGATAGCTGGGGTAGGAGTGGGGTGTGTGGACTCCAAGAAAGTGGAACAGCTGTGAGAGGTGCTGGGAGCTGTGCCTCTAAATTAACCAGAACCACTCCCTTGGATTTGGATGTAATATGAAAATGTGCCTAATTATTCTTGGACAAGTTTTGTGATCCTGATGATATTAATTTTTCTTAAAGGTCAACAGCGCTCACTCGAATCCCCTTCTGTTCTATCATGTAATCAGTTAATTAACTGGAAACTATTTAGCAGTGCCTGCCAAGTGCTTTGTCTACCTCGTGTTGGGTTGTTTTGTTACTGCTGATTTCCCCCTGCTTCCCGCCCACTGCTTTCTTCAAAGTCCAGAGAACCTGCAGAGTTGCCCCCTCCCAGCCTGGCCACTGGCACAGAGCCCCCTCATGAGGGAGAATATGTTGGAGTTGGGTTTTTTTAACCAGCCATTTGGTACCGTGGGGGCTGCTCGGAGGTCTGCTGGCATTTTTGGTTTTCACCCTCCAGCCTTATGTGCATGTAGCAAACCAGGGGGGCTTGGAATATGGCTCTGAGGACAGAAAAAGGCAGCTCAGCTACAGCGCCAAGCAAGCCTGCCTGAGAGGCTTCGTGCTCGATATTGTTCACCATAGGTCTAGTACAACTGCAGTTGTGGGTTGATTGTGTAAAACTCCCCAGCCCCTCCCCACGCTCTCCTCAAGAGCTATCTGTGCAGCAGGGCTTCCATCTAGTGCCTCCATAAAGGTGATTTACTAATCCATTGGCTCTCGCTGTTTCTATACACTATACGCTGTTTCCAGTGCCTGGAAGCTGTAGTTAAGTATCTTGGGTCCTTGTTGAATATTTTTGTGACTGTGTTGTGGGTTCTGGCTTCTCTGTGTGCTTTGTGGAGTTGGAGGGAGGGGCCCTTCCACGATTCCCTTCTCAGGCACTCTCTGTATCTTCCCCTGTATTCTCAGCGTGGCTGGGATCTCTTCTGTTGTGGAATGGTCCGCCTCACCCCAGGCCTGCTGGAAATCTGGGGCTGGGGATGCAGGGGATGGGTCTTCGCCATTCGCTGTCTGCTCCCATCTGGAGGAAACAAGCACTTTGAGGCAAACAAGCACAATAAGCCCCGCCTCTTGCTGGAGTTGTCAGCTGGCACCTCCTGGCCTCCGTCGCACTAATACTGCTTCTGTGCACTGCAGCAGGAAAAAGCCCAACGTACAGTTACTTTCCAGGTCTGCTGGGTTCGAATTACCCCAGTGTGGGCTGAGGAGGGTGGGGTGGGTGAAGGGCACTCGGGGGAGGATCTCTCTCCATGGTAGGATTGAAGTGCAGGGGAAGGCTCCTCTCACTGCAGGCTGGCTAGTTTCACTGAGAACTAAAGTGCTTCCGAGCGCTGTTGGCCTTCACCCTGTGGGGGAGCTGGCAGACTCGGGAAATGCCATTGCGGGGCCTAGCCAGCTTTTTAATATTGGCTTGAATCCTCTGAAACCAGCTGTCCTTGGAGGAGAACATTGTAAACAGCTCTCAGGAAAAGGATGATGAGGGTAACAGAGAGCCTGAGTCAAACCCTGGCCTCTGAACCACCCCAGACCATGGGAAAGTTTGGATCCAACCTTTGTGACTGGTCCCCATCTCTGTCACATGCTGAAGCAAAGCCCAGAGTACCGCAGAACCTTTGGGGGTGGTCCCATCTCTGAGTAAAGCCGGGTGCAGCTGAGAGACACCTTGGAAGAAAGGGGGTGGTGGATGAGGGACCGTGTGTGAAGGCTTTGTGGACTCTGAAGCGCGTTGGGATCCATTGGGATGAAAGTGCTCGCAGTATGCATGTTGTTATTATCATTTGTAGTGGGAGGAAAGGCGTGTGGCAGATGAGCTGCTAGTGCCTAGCTCCAGGGTGCCATAAGTGTGTGTGCACATTGCTGGCAATTTCACCCTGTGCAGCACTGGCAGGGGAAACGCCCTCACTTCTCCCACTGTGTCTCTCTCCCTTGCATCGTGATTGTGGTTTGGTTTTAATGCTGTTGCTGAAAAAAAATAAAATCTCTCCACCCACCCTTCTTCCCCCTCAGATTCTGCTGCAGGAGCAGCTGGGGGCTGTGGAGAGTGCCGGCTGCCAGCGAACGCAAAGTGAGGGTGGCTGGAGTGCTGTCTCTGGTCTCCTACCTAGGAAGGGGCCTGGCCTGGCTAGGTGCAATCCAGGAGAAGCAGGGACTGGTGTTTGAAAGGGGGATGTGCTGTGATGCATCACGGTGGCCAATGGCTCCACCAGGCTGGTAGTGAAAATCTTTTGATTCCCGCCCGCAGGACCAAATCTTGGCATTCATGCTGGTGTTTCTGGGGTTGTCGTGACTGCTGGCTGTGGACTCTTGCACTGGGAGACAATGTGTTAGGATCATGAAGTGATGCTGTTTGGGATGCCCCATGTTCTGAGGCAGCATTTGGCAATCTCACAAAGAGGACAAGGCTCTCACCCCCTTCAGTCAATGCAGCATTTGGGGAGATGCTAGGGCAAGGAACTGGGGATTTCCTGGCTGGAGTGAAATGATTTTTTGCTTTTTTGTAGTGCTGATATGTTTGTGGTGACACCTGGAAGAGTCTAGGCAGAGAGCGCCTCAGAGGGAATAACTGGCGGCTAACACTGGCCTTATCAGTTTAACGCTGAGCCCTGTTCTGCTAACTCATCCACTTTGCCTGCGAGTGAGCGAGAGGCTTGCGTGCATTTGGCATTTCCGGGTGCTTTGGCAGGCTCTCTCTCAGCTGTGGCCTATTGGGGGTTTGTGCTGAGTGATCTGAGATTTCAATTTAGTCTAATATTTGCAGAGCCCGATTCATGGTGTGGGCCTGTCCTGCCACCGTGGCTGCTGCTGGGACTTGCTAGGGTAATTTTAGAACGTTCATTAAAGGAGGACAGAACATTTTCCTTTAATGAGCAAAGCTGCTAACTAAACAGGAAATAGGGTGGAGGAGGAAAAAGGAGACTAAGGGAGCGGGGGGGGGGAGATCAGGAGCACAACACTGTTTTTAGAGGTCATTGCATCTGTCTGACAGAGATGAACAAGCCGAAGAATTATTCTCCAGTGCTGTAGAGTGAGACTTGTTCAAGGGGTTTCTGCCGGACTAGGTGGGCCGTCCAGTATGGGGATGACCTCTTGCTCTGCTCTGGAAGGGCAATTCCTGTGTCATCAAGCCAGATTACTCTGATGTGGAATGTTTTTCACTTTGGCCATTTTGGCACATGATAGAAAATAGATAGGATGTTGAGGAGTTGGCCTAAAAGAATAGTGGGCCAGTGCATTTGCCCCTCTGGGTACTTTTTTGGTGGCACATATTTTTCGCTGTTCTCCAATGTCTCTCTCCCCTTGGCACCCTGTTTCTGTGTTAAGTGTGTGACACATGGAGACAGGACAATGCCAGAACTGATGATCAGACCTCTCCTTCCTGTCAGCTTCAGTGTCCAGTTCACACTTGCTGATCAACGCAAGGGAGCCAAGATGATCAAGAAGTCTTCAGTCCAGGACTTTATTGCAGCCATGGGGCAAAGCCCAAATATCCTGGTGAAGACAGCAGGTCCACAGAAGCCTGGATGCGGGGGAGGGATTCCTGGTGAATGGCAAGGAGCTCTGAGGAGTGGGACGTAAGGGAGGAGTACTTTCCTATGAGGACATATACAGCAAAGTCAAACTTTGGCATGGAGAGAGGTGGGCAGAGGCGGACCAGTGGGCTGCGTGTCTGCCCTTACTTTAACGTACATCTTCATCTCAAACCCGAAGCACCTTTGGCACTTGGCTGCTCCAGAGAGCCTACATGAGACGTGTGTGAATCCATGGCGTTTGCTGCTGGTTTCAGTGGGTGAAACTAGCTGCTGCCAAGCATGCTCGGAGGTTGAATTGTCTTGAGAAATGAAACAGTGACAAGTCGATGCTCGCTGGGCTCTCAGTCTGTATTGTTACCCTGGGTTGTGTGTTTGTGCAGGGGCCTGAGTGGGACTGATGTGGGGACTAGTTATGTAGGAATGTCAGGGAGAATTTCCCAGACTCTCTCTGATTGGTTTTTGTTCTTGTGGATTTGGTGGCCCCTTCCTTCTCTTCTCCCATTTCCTCCCTCCTTATTCCCTTCCCAAAACTAGGGCTACAGCTGGCTAGCAAATGGCGTGGAGAGAGCCACAGTAGCGTGGTTTCCCTACCCAATGATGCCATCTGGTTTTTTCTTCAACCCTGAGTGTGCTGTCACGATTTTCTCCTGCCATGTGTCTGCCCCCTGCCATCCTTGGCCTTTAGATGAGAGGGTGGGGAGTCAGTGGGGACAGCAGCATATGTGCTATATTGGGGTACAGTGCCTTAATGGGCAAGGCTAATTGGGCCTGTGTTGCAGAGCAGATTGAATATCAAAGAAGCCACACACTGTGCCCCTGACAACCTGGGGCTGGGGAATACATTGGGGATGTGCGTTACCATCGGGTATATGTGCGTTTCACTTCTAATTTATGCCAAGCACTTGTGCGTGCCCCCCCAGCAGCTCCATGCAGCTAATACTCTGGATCCGGATTTTCGGAGCTGGCATCATGTTATTAAAATGCATTTAAAAACGTCTTCCATTCAGAAAGAATTGTCAGGTTTGAAATAAAGGGTGACCATGGAAGGGGGAGCTCATTGGGAGAAGGAGGGCGGGAGGGTCCATCCCCAACAGCAGCGTCTTTCTGCCACCAGTTGGACTGAATCACAATAATATAGTTTGCAGTTTAATTACAGAGGCTCTTGTTTGTTAGTGTCATTAATCAGGCATCTGGCTTACTTTAGCTGAATAAAAATGGCTTTTAATAGTGGAGCCTTTTTTGCTGCTACTTAATTAAGGGAAAAGCAAACATGCCATTTTCTTTCTGACTAAAGTCCAATTGTTCTGGATTTCAGGAGCTAAACTCTTTAATCCTCCACTACAAACAAACCAACACTTCCCCAAGAGTGACAAGCCGTTCGGCAGATGCACCTCAGTGGCCCCATTCATCTGCTGGGCTAAGATGACTCTGATCGCTTTACATTTCTCTTCTGCCTTTCTTCACCCAGGTTCCACAGCATTCTAGCCATGTGCAAACCACTTCAGCTACCACTGAAATGTAGCCACCTCTGAGTAGGAGTACAGATGCTGCATAATAATGCACATCAGCACTTTAGGAGAGATGAGGTGATGAGTCCCATACAGTTGAAATTGGAAGAGGGAGAGGAGGCAGAATATAATAACCCGGGCTGGAATTGGGTCTGGACATTAGGGCTAATCCCCTAACTCTTAAAAAAATGCATGAGATTTATAAGCACCAGTGGTCAGGAATGTTATGTCTCATCTCAAAGACAGATGCTTCAGGAGCACAGCTGCCCCTGACATGATGCTGGGACAGTAGAGTATTGTTGAACTGTGACCTTTCCATCAGAGGTCACAAAAGGGTCTTAAATCTGTCTTGTTGGTGTTCAACCATTCAAATGCTCTTTTGACCTGTAGTTTGGAAATGTGGGGTACTTGGTCGTTATGGGCCTCCCCCCCTTTGGAGCCTCCTTGGACCAGAAGGGTACAGGGAAAGAACCTGTTGTTTGTGAAGGGGAGGAGAGTGCTTGGAAGAATTTCCCATGGGAAGTGGGTCCTTGGAGGGTCCTATGGGATATGAGAGGCTGGCAGGAGTGAGGTGTAGACTACCTGAGGCGGAAAGGGCTGGTAACATTGGCTATTATTAAGGTTGCCTGACGCTTCCCATGATAAGATCCTATTTTCAGTTGCTTATAACTTGGCTAAATTTTAGCCATTTGAGCTGGAACTTTTCATGCAGAGTGTTTGCCTTAGGGCTAAATATTTTTTGGAACATTTCAGCTAAAACAGTTTAGCTGCTCCCAAAAACAAAGCAAGGGAAAATACATTGCTTTATCTGTGGCAAAAAATTCTCTTTTCTTTGCAAAACTCTAGTGCCCAGTGCTTTGGAGCACGGATTTGAAATTTGGCAGGCTGGTGGCCTTTGTGTCAGGGATGTGCCTTTTGCTTTCCCTGTGAAAATCTGCCCAAATTTGGTCTAATTATAAGCCTTTGTAAAATTGCAGTTTGCACACGCTCAGTAAAGAGTTGTTAGATTTTACAGTAATTCCCTGGAGCACAATTGCCTCCAGAGCCTGGAATGGAACCCAAGATTCCAGAGTCTCACCATTCCTCTGCTGTCAGCAACTATCTATGGAAACCCACTGGCAAAGTGACCCAGGCTCCTCTAGTGCTGTTCCACACAAAGGATGACAACCTACTACTGCTGTCGGATACTCTGTTAGCTCAAGCGACAGAGGTCTGTGCTGTGGCTCTAAAAGTTCCAATTCTGCTGATGACCTGTATGGGTGTTTATATGGTGCCACGTGATGGAATTTCAGTTTTTTTGTTTGGTTTTAAAAAAGTACCCAAACCCTAGGAAATTACATACAACCCTCCTGTCCCAAAAAAACCAAACCAAACCAAAAACCAAATAAGGCTGCAAAGTCAAATAGGAATTGTCAGAGGTAAGGTTGCTTGTTGCTTATGGCTAGGCCAGGGTCTCATGGGTAAAATAGTATGTGATCATGTAACTAAAGACTGTATCATAATGCACACACTCAAGGAGGCCAAATAAAGATTACACAGGCAACTTTAACTCTAGCATTTCCTATTTTTTGAGTGCTTAACAGTGGCCCTGAGAGCACCCCAGTGCCAGAGGGCAATGGGCACTTTAATATCTAGCAGTGAGCCTGAACTGGTCTGACCGGTGTACTCCAACTCACGTTGTCATAATCTGTATCTAACAGGTGTCATGTAAGATATCATATGTGAACTGATAAAATGCTGGTCGCTAGTATTATTCATAATACTACATAGTATTATTATGTATTTATGGGAGATACGAGAAACATTTTGTGATGGAAATGTATTCTCAAGTGTTTTTGGCAGGTAAGGTTTAAGTCAATCCACCTTAGACAAAGGAACGTGGTCTCTCCTGCTTGACTTTGCCTCCAATGTAAGTTGAACATAGAGAGGAAATGAAAGGACGCTTACATAAAAGGTAAACAAAACCATCAAACGACTAGTGAATTGGGGAGAGAGCCACTTAACTATCTCAGTAGGGGGAGGAGACTGCAAAAATGTACATGGCGTCAGCTCCTTGGTGGACCCAGCAAGCTGAGCCCCCAGGAAGACTTCCTGACTTTGAAAACAAAGATAAAACATTGAGGATATAAGCAGAGAGGAAAAGCCATTCTGGCATTCTTCACCTGAAGAGACAAAGAAGCCAAATGCTTTAAGTTCTGTGTTGGATCCTGGCTAAGAACTGGCCATTCGTGCTGGAAGAACATCACTTGGAACAAGAGGCTCTAGTTTAAATTAGGTTTTAGTTTTAGAAGAGTATTTTTACTTTTGTTTGTTTGTAGCCATTTCTGTCTCAGTTCTGCCTGTTTGGTATCACTTGAATGTCTGTGCTTTGTCAATAAACTTAATCTTGTTTTATTACGCCACCACCTCCATGCATTGTTTCACACGGAAGAGTAAAATCCTCTGCCAAGCAAACAGGCTGGTGCTGCATATTGTCTCGCCAAAGGAGCAGCAAACTCAGTAAGGTTTGGTGAGGGCTACAGTTAGAGGGACTGAGCTCTGCAGAGGAGATGGTTTGGGGTAGACTTGGGGCTATCGGAGTTGGTGGTGTCACCCCAAAAGGAGTAACCAGGCTGGTGGAAGTGAAGGTGAACTATTGTACTGCTGTTGTCAGGGCTCTGAGTCAAAGCTGCCCAGCACGGAAGCATCAGGGTTGCAGGGTGGGCGGTGAAAGAACCCCTTACTGGTCTTTACAACCTTAATTATTTTTTTAAATATAGTTGGTTTGTTTTTAAAACCCATCCCAAGATCATGGACCTTACACAACTCACCCCTCTTCAGAGTGTGTGTACCTGCCTCTGTTGGCGAATGCCTTCCCTATGGCACTCCCCAGATAAAGGTTGTGAGTAGGTGTCCCTGCCCACAGTCACCTGCAGATGTTGCCTATTCGGTCAGACGGTGTCACTGCTCTTCCAAAGGAGCGTTTCCTGCCAGATGTGAGCCAGTGATAGTGCGTCCCCTCTTCACTGGGTTCTCCAGGAGGGCCGTGGCGAAGGAGTGAGGCTAAAAGCCGAGCACATCCGCTTAGCAAAGCGCCTCGTGTTAGCGAGGCTGTGTCCCCTCTCCATCTCTCCCTGCCCCAAATTGTAATAACATGATCGTGCTATTTTTGATTCCTTATTTACGTGGAAAGCCTGTTGTTTTTTCTTTCCTCTTTCAGAATCCAATTTTCTCTTGACATTTCTGCCTAATGTAGCTAAACATGACCTTTGTGAAAGGACACTTCCAGCAAGATGTGCTCCCTCCTGTGCAGCTGTGTCTGCTGCTCTTCTACATCTCTCTCTATCTCTCACCCATCCCCTTTTCCACCCTCCCCCTTCTCTCTCTGGTGCGGGGACTGTAGAGCATTTACAGGCTAATCTTTCTGTCACGATGGGATTTTCCTACCCTCTCCTCAGCTGGAGGTGCCAGGCTCCCGAAGGCTGACTCTTCTCCGAGGGACACTGAAGACTGATTCTCTGGGGCATGCCTGCAAGTTGTGCCCATTTCCCAAGACTTTCCCGCGGATGGGAAGTAGGAGCTGTGGGCTTGTCTACATGGAGATTTAGTGTGTGGAAAGCTGGGGTGTAGACCTCCAGCACACTAGCCTGCCACACACTAACTGGCTGTGTGGACCTTGCTGCCACGAGTTCGGTAGTGTGGTTTGATCCACTGCTGAGTGAAACTGTAGTAGATCTAAGCACACTATGGAACTCTTAGCATGCAATAGCGAGGTCCACATGGCCCATTAGCATGTAGCAGGCTAGCGCATTGTGGATTTACACCCCAGCTTGCCAGGCGCTAAATCTCCTTTTAGACAAACCCAGTGTTTACACAGCGTAGGGAATTAAGGGATCTTTGCTGCCTCAGTGAGATTCTTGCAGTTTACAGTGCTTTATGCATGCTATGATGTATGTAGTGTGACATGAAGCCACAGCTTATGGATGCAGCAGTGTCATGTGGCTACAAACACACAGCTGTATGACACCAGGGTACGTGGTGGGGTTTAACCCCTATCCAAAGTGAACAACACATACTGGGGAGTGTTTGCCTTGTAAGCAGCATAGATGTGTCTGGGCTTCAACTGCAGAATTCCAGATCTGACCTCTTCAGGAAAGGTTGTTCTAAGTTAGAGCAACCTCTGGGCTGTTCTAAACTATGCTGTCTTGAATCTGAGTGGCAAAGAGGTGGCTTAAAGTGACATGTGCTCTTCAACACCTTATTATGGCTTGTGTGCTATGTGTCTTATAAAGCAACGCCTAGAATCTGCCATTGACTCTCTCCCGAGGGCTGGATGGCACACTGGCTTGTTATTGCAGCATCTCTCAGGCAGGTTGGGTTGCAGAGGCCAGGGTGTCTCAGGTGGGCTGGCTGGGCAGAGACACAGAGCAGGCAGGTTTCCAGGGGCTTTGTGAGGAAGATGGTGAGGAGTTCTTCCAAGTTAGAAAGGTAAAACTCCTTCAGAGACTCCTGTACCCAAAAAAGATCAGTTTGGATTTGTAGGACCCATCCCTTTAATCGCCCTTAGCACTACACACCTTGCCTCACTGTATGTTGCTTTCTTATTCTGAGAGTAAGAGCCAAATGAATCTAATAGCCCAAACCCTCCCTCATGTATCAAATCCACATAGAGCCGAAGTCAGTGCCTCTCCCAGTCCACTCTCAATGCTGCCTTATGTTTATCCCATTTCTCTGAGTCTGATGGGGATCCTCATGCCTGGCCTATAGCAAACTTAGCTGCCTTCGTGCCATCTCCTCCTCTTGCCCCATATTTCCTCTTTAGCTGGCTGCAGATTTAATGAGGCTCTGGGTCTCTTGTTCATGTCTCTTGCTCTTGGTTGCCATTCTCAGTGAATAAGGTCACAGCATGAATGATCTGTGCGGCCAAGGAACCGTTGTCATAGTTGATTAATTGCCATGCCTGCCTAGGCATAGGTGACGAGGGCAATGATGATTCAGATGGGCCAGCAAAGGGGAGGGAAATTAGAGGATGAGGAAGGGGTTGAGTGGCATGAGAGACCGAAAAGTGTCAGTGCTTTAATGGGAGGCAGGAAGATCAAGGAGAGTGGTGCCATTGGTGATTAATAAGGGTGCAGAACCCCACTGCTGAGAAGGGGGAAAGAAAATCCTGAAGCAACTCTACTCTGCAAATCCTGTTCACTGGATGTTCGTTGCTGGCCTGCAGCGATGGAGCTGGCTTCCCGTTCCTCCCCATGCAGCAGGCTCTCCCCCACTACCAGCACTGCAGGAATGGGCCCCCAAACGAAATATTCTCCTGGGCAGATATTACTGCCTCTGCACTCAGGGTGTAGGACCCCAGATCTCAGCCTTCACTGTGTGGCAGTGTGACTTAAAAAAAAAGATTATGACTTCAGGGGTTACTGAAGTTTATTGACAGGTCTCAGAGTAGCAGTCGTGTTAGTCTGTATCCGCAAAAAAAAAGGAGGACTTGTGGCACCTTAGAGACTAACAAATTTATTTGAGCGTAAGCTTTCGTGTGCTACAGTTCACTTCATCGTATGCAAGATTATATTGCTAAACTTCCAATTAAAGCCTAAGCTCGGGATTCACCTATGATCCTCCCCTATCTCTTAGTTCTTGCTGTAAAACGGGAGTTCGGTTCGGAAGAGGAGAAGGCAGAGTTAATTAGGCTGTAATTAGGAGAAGGCTTTATGATCACTCACACTGATAATTAATGGTTTGGAGTTTTTTCCCCTAGTTTCTGCAGCTGTGGTTTTTCATGCTCAAGTTGTTGCAGATGCAAAAACTTCAGCTGTCAGGTGTGAGCTGAAATTGTGTGTGTAGACTGAGCTGCCAGGTGTGTAGCTTTGATGTGCAAAGCTGTGAGGGCTAATTCTTCTTCGAGTGCTTGCTCATGTCAATTCCGTGTTAGGTAAGTGTGAGCCCATGTGCACGGCTGCCAGAGATTTTTGCCTTACTGTTATTCATAGGGCCAGGTCTGGAGACCCATGCTCATGCGTTGGTATATGAGGAGCCACCAGCCCTGCGCCCTATCAGTTTCTTCTTACTGCCCTCGGTGGTTGCTGGAACGCCTTTTCTCTTGTGACTGCAAGCGCTTATAGTGGTTCTCTTTCATAGTTTCTTATATATAGTTGTTCATAGAGTTAGTATTTAATAATTAGTAAGTTACAGTTAGTTAGTGGTCCTCTTAGGGACGTCGTCCCAGGGATGAGGCATGCCCCGGTCCCTGGGCTTCAAACTGTATCCTGCTTGCCATAAGCATATGCCTGTGAACGACCCCCATGCAAACTGTCTGAAGTGTTTGAGGGAGATGCACATTAAAGATAGGTGCCGATTCAAGACTTCTGCAGAGCTGCTACCTGGTTGTCAGTCCATACCTTTGTGTCCCATTACACCATCACCCAGCAAGCTTGGAATGATTCCAGCTTCAACCGAGCAGTGTTGCAAACAGCATATCCGTGAACTCTGAGCCCACCTCCAGGGATACTGCTTAGGAGTCATCTAACATGGAATCACCATGAGCAAGCACTCGAAGAAGAAAAAATGGTTACTAGCCTTCCGTAACGGTTGTTCTTTGAGGTTTGTTGCTCATGTCCATTCCATGAGTTGGAGTTGAAAGCAAGAAGGAACTGAGAGGACATAGGGCTGGCAGCGCCTCATATACCAACGCATGAGCACGGGGCTCCAGAGGGCGCCAGAGCCGGCCCTACGGATACCACTAAGGCAAAAATCTCTGTTAGCCGGACACATGGATGCACACACTCACCTAACATGGAATGGACATGAGCAGCACATCTCAAAGAACAAGTTATGGAAGGTTAGTAACCATTGTTGGTTTTTTGAGCATGGGTTGAAGATCCATTGAACATTTAGCCTTTTACAAAATTTAGGTTCTTTGTTTTTCCTGTCATCTTAAAATGAACCCATAATAAAATACAGGCGACTGTTCTGTGTGTGTGTGTATGTGTGTGTCTCTCTCTCTCTCTCTGCCTCTGACCTCTCTGAGCTAGTCTTTGACCCCTGTTTGCTCTCTCTCCCGTCTCCAGCTCTTTTTGTCTCTTTCCTTCTTTTACTTGACTCAGTAGACGTGGGCACTGGTTTGTAAAATGTTCCCAGAGACAGAAGAGGTCACATTTCTGTAGTTTGGGGTGGAGTGGTACTAGGAGGTGGTTGCTCCTAGTTGCTACAACAGTAGTCCCTTTTGGTGTGAATGACGCAGAACCTAATGGGAAAACAAATATACAAATCCTATTTTAAAATTTCCCTTCTCTGTGTTACTGTTAACACTTTAGACTATCACAGCTGAAATAATTCTAAAGATTAGCATTTATTTCGTACCATGCAGTTTGTCTATCTCTTGTATTTCACTCGAGTTTGGAGAGTGAAACCTGGCTGATAAGTTTTCCTTTCTGTTTGTAGCTGGTTCCCTTTCCGGTTCTCAGGTATGGTTGCAGGGAATTGTTCTGTTTGTCTTTTTCACTCTGCAACAGAATATGGACTGTTGTCACAAAAAGGAAAGGAAGTCTTTTGTCCACATTCAGTGTCATTAAAATATTTTTACTAAACCTTAAGTTGGGGCCTTAGATGACTTGATAGCCTCCCTGTAGCTGTAAATTGTAGAGGAAAATTCTGAGCTCTGAGGAATCCCGTAGGGTCTGGTGCAGAGGGAATTATTCACCATGAATTCTTTCTCTTGTTAATTTTCAGAAACCTCTCCGATAACCGGCTTACCACACTGTCATGGCAACTCTTCCAGACACTGAGACTTTCTGAACTGTAAGTTCCATCCTGGAGGGATCTCCTGGGAGTGGGGGGAGGTGGGGGAGAGGTACAGAAAGTCACCTCCCACCCCCCAAAAAAAGATCAGTTTTGAAACCTGTGATGTATGAGTGTGAATAATTATCTAAAATCTCAGAGGGCAGAGTGAATTCTGGAAGGGGTTCCTGGGCATGGACGCTCCAGAGCCCAGCTGCTTCTCTGTTAACTTCATAACATCTAGTGAATTGACGTTCAGGGCTGATGATAAAGCCATTTCTGGGCTTATAACGGTTTGGCTAAACGCAAAGCCAGATTTTGAGTGGACCTCTGTAAGGATCAGACCCTGTGAGATGGGAAGAGTCCTCCACTCCCATTCATTTGCAGGCTGTGGTTGGTTGTATGGCAAGGGTCATCCAGTGTGGAGGGGTGCATTTCGTAGTCGATGGTGGCTGTAATGGTGGGTGACTCCCTGGCTCTTGAGTAACCAAGGCACCTGCCAGATCCTGTGTGGATGAGAGGCGAGTATCTCTCCTGGGTCACCTGAGGGCTGCAGCCCACTGAATTATGGATAAAGCATGCTCTACTGCGTCTGAAGAGTAAGTGGACATGAAATCAATGGAGCACTGCCCCGGTGACCTGTTTTGTTGAGTTTTAGAAATAGTTGTTAGGTGGATATAAAAAAAACATGTGATTTATCCCAGAGGATCATGGGATATCCCATTCATCCTCACCTGTGATCAATATAGCTGTAAGCTAGAAGTGACTTATGAAAGAATAATGACAGTCTCTCAAGTGGGAGTAAATGTGTTATCACCGCTGTTACTGCAGTGTATTTTATTTCTGTCAAATTGTTAAATGAAAAATACTAATAGTAATATTAGAAAATAAAGAAATACCCATCCGATGGGGAATCTGGCTCGCAGAGTTAAACGCTGGATTTGGAATTCATCTCTGCACTGATTGCAGCTCAGAAGAGTTCCAAGTCCTGCTCAGGTTTCAAGTTTAAAAGAGGTGAGCGCTTGTAGTCTTAGGTTTCCATTTGTTCTCATTGCACCATCTGGCACAGTTCAGATTAGCAGTTGCTAGCCAAGAGAGGCCTATGAATGGAAGGCGGGGTGGGGACTGCAGGTCAGGACTGAGGTGCATTGGCAGAGTTTTGGGGGAAAGCCCAGGGCTGGAATAACAAGGGGTGTTGCAGATCAGGACTGGAGTACTTTCGCAAAAATCTTTGGAGTCAAGGGTTAGAATGGAGTATGCTGCAGATCAGGGTAAATACTCTCAATATTAATTTGTTTTTAAATGGTTCTATCCCATTTGATTATATTGCATTTCAAGTATATTGCATGTCTACAACCCCACATTAGGCCAACGCCAACAATGAAGGAAACTAAGGATCCCTCATATTTGGGCAGCAAAACATAGCTAAGAATCCTCTTTCTTGCCCTACAACAGGGATTTCGACCTGGTTGAGCTTGCTTCATGTTGTGGCAGCAGGGTAACTCATGATCATTAGTGTAACTCATGGTGTAAACAGTTCAGTTCCTTTTAGAGCCTCTTGCAGAGGGGTTTTCTAGGAGGTAGTGAGCCTTGACTGGTGGGAGAAGTAACATGGATGAAGTTGCTGGGGATCAAAGAAGGGGAAAAATGGCACTGCCATTATCAAGCGGTGTGGTGTTAGCTATCCCTTATAAAGCTTCAGGCCTCTAGTGCTGGGAAAGTATTAACTCCCAAGTGTGTGCTCCTCAAGCTATCAAAGTGGCTCCTAACATGAAAAAACCCAACGGGTTTATGCTTATGGGGGATGACTTCCTTTGAGCTGAATCAGAATCAGCATACAATTCAGATAAACAGATTACACAGCCCTTTGACTATGATGTCTGTCATCAGAAGTTTCCAGATGGGATCCTGCTCAGCAACCACTCTCCGTCCAGCTGGACAGTGGCCAGGCTGGTGGTCAGCAGTAGGACAGGACAGGGATGCTGCTCCAGGAAATCTGGAAGAGAGAGGGGAATCTTTCTTAGCTGGCTGTGAAAGTACCAGTGTTGGTCGGAGGGGTGCTTTGAGCACCTCTGCTGGGATAGAGACGAGGGTGGCATGGGTTCTACAGAACTTGAGATGTGGTTGAGAGAAGACTGAAAGGAGTGGAAATCAAACTACAAGGGTGAATTATCGTGAATGCAAAGCTGCTAGAGAGTGAGGGGGAAAGATAGAACTGAACAGATATATTGCAAACAGGGTTGACCCCTAAAGCTCAGAGGGCAAGATGAGTGAAATGAGGAATAAATCTCCAGCAGGCTGGGGAGAGGTTAAGAACTGATGGGCAAGGAGAAACATAACAATTAAAAATCCCAAGAGGCTCAGCCAGTATAAGACATTTATGTCACGTCAAACTACAAGATGGGTTACGAGACTTGGGAGCGGGGTGGAATACACAGTCCACATAAGGTGACAGTGTAATACTGGTAAAGCTAGAGAGAAAGCTGCAGCGTGAGGTTGGCTAAGAACTTGAAGGTGAGCCAAATCTCTCTTGAAAGGAAGAAAGTAATGAAATGAGAAGATAGATGCAGAGAGACAGCAAGTGTGAGAAAGGCAGGTTGAGCTGTATGAGCTCTGCAAGGCCTTGGGGAGGCAGGAAAAATATTACAGAAGACACAAGAACACATGTTCGCATGATGTGTGCTATCCTCCAGAGCGATAGGAATATAGGAAGATGAGATGGGGACAAGCTGGCCTTCTAATGGCAACAGCTGCTGCTGCTCGAGGCCAAAGATGGAGCCATGGTTACTGAGAGGATATCCGGCAGAGTATACAGCCCCAGCTGGTAGGAGGGGCTTGTCACTTGAACATAACCAGGCAAAAATGATGTGTTAGCATTTCAGGGCATTAAGAGGCAGAAATGTCAGTGCAGGTAAAGATGCCCTCAGGGGGCCAGCTGAAAGAAGTGGAGCAAGCAGTCAAGGTAATGATGGGAATGTGACAGATTGGAGACCTAGGAAGTGTAAAGAGTTCAAATGACTCTACTAAAATGTGCCAGACAAGCCTTGGCTCTTTGGGACAATACGTGGAAATGGCTTTCCTGGGGAATCCCTGAGGAGTGTTTAACAAAAATGCCACAACTCCGGTTTTGCAAGAACTCAACTTTTTGGAGCTACACCCTGAGGAGAGGGCCATCGACTGTTGATTGCCTGTTCCCAGAGACTGAAGATCAAAAGCCTGAGCTGTATAACGAAGTAGCTGATCTGCCTAGCTTTTATTCTGGTTCCGATTTAAAGATTGATGTGAGCCCAGGGAAAATCCAGCTATGGGAGTTCAAGGACTGACAGCTGCCAGAGCCCTATGTTGGAGTTGGGGTGACCCCGGTAAGCTTTTAGTATGCATGTAGGTGCTTTTCTTGTGTTTTTGTCTGCTTTCGTTGTAATACTTTGACTTTCAGAATAAATGTGCTTATTTCAAAGGAGCTGAGTGTTAACTTATAGCTGCTGCCCACACACTGCTCATTGCCCTTGGGGAGAGAGCAAAGTGCAGATGCTGGCCATTTAGGGAGACTGGCTTGCTGGGGGTATCTGTGTAGATCAGAGAGCTGTACAGTCTCAAAGGCCCCAGCTAGAAGGGAGTGAGATGCAGGTCACCGCCCAGGAGCGGTCGCAGCTGCAAGCCCTTGAGGGACCATGGAGGGGGAATACAGGTGCAGTTACTCTGAAACCGTGACAGGGAGAAACAGCTCCTTGGGGAGGATTGGGAGGACGTGACATGAAATGGAGAGCGGCTAGAGAACGTCAGGCCTGATGAAGCCATTCACAGCAAACACTGGAGAGGAGAGAGCGCGGAAATAGTAATACCAGGACCATGCCACCTGTAAGATCTGGCTGACATATGGGAACTTCCTGAGGAACTCCAAGCTTCAGTGGGTTTGTGTCTGCCGTTTAGGCACATGGAACCAGCAGCCTCATTGCAGGAATGAGTAGGTTTTTGCATGCTAGGGCTTCTTTGTCATTGGCCAGAGCCAACCTTCTGCCCAGCCAACAGTTCCCCCAGAGGGACTGGCAAGAGATCATGTCCTATTGATGATTTCTACATGTTCCCCATTCCTGCTGGCGCAGGGACCGAGCCACTGGTTCTTGGGATCAAACATAAGACAGATCCCTTTTAGGGCAGGATGACTTTGTATGAATACAATACAGTGCACTACAAAGGAAAGTCCCGATCAACTCCTTTTTAGCCAATGCTGCAGGGACTTGAGAAACAAGAGGTTTGGTACTGAAATATACCTCATCCACTCCTGGAAAAAGCCATATCTGGGGATGGCTTGCTGTGAGTCAACCCCTAACTCTCCTAGGCTCAGACTGACCTTGAATGGCAGGTCTCCAGCCAAAGGATGTGCAGCTCTTATGTGCCTGTAGTGTGCTGAGCTCATGGAAGCTTCAGAAACATGCAACGGCTCATAAACATTGGACTTACAGCCCTTGTTGTCCAGAGGTCACTGCTGGCTTCCTCCATCATGCCTTGGGAGAGCTTAGGGCTGACCTTTCAGGAGAGTTTTGTAAAAAACCTGCCCTCAAAACTGACCTTCTCAGGGCAGTGAGAGATCCAAGCCTTCCTTGCTCCAGTTACATCTGTCATTTGATAAAACTGTGGTGTTACAGGCACTCCTCCCTCACCCAGACCTCCAGTCCTTCTAAAGCAATCTGTAGCTGCCTTATTGCCCTGCAAAACATTTCCATAGTGCTGTTGTGAGAGGTGACGGTGCTGAATGGGGCATAGCAGGGTGTTTGTTAATATCACGAGCACAAGCTAATTTCACGTGTCCGTTGCTCGAGGGCTTATTGCCACCAACAGGCACGCTAATGGAGTTGGCTATACACAAGAGGGGCTTCCCTGCTGGGTTCAGGGGACTAATTCAGCAGCCAGAAACCATGCCTCGCTCTGTAGATTAAATCTGCCCTTCTCGTTCCATTTCCTGCCATCAGGGGTTCTGAAATGATGAAGCCAGATATTTTTCCTTCTTTGCTGGACACCCTGATTCACTTGGAGGCTCAACAAAGCAGAGGCAGAGTCCCTACCCGGGAGAGTGTGTTAAGCTGCAAGCATTCAAAACCTCAACGCTAATTTTATCAGACCCAAAGCAGACAATGGAAAGAAGTCACAGATCCCATTAGGAACTTTGCTGCAGGCACTTGTTTTAACCGGTGAATCGTATAGTGAGTTCGCGGAACCAGGGACAGGCTGTGAGGGTTCGACGTGCCCCACACAGCTGCGTTATTCTTGAGAGAATAGTTTTGAGATAAAAAGAAAAGGAGGACTTGTGGCACCTTAGAGACTAACAAATTTATTTGAGCATAAACTTTCATGAGCTGCAGCTCACTTCATCGGATGCATTTGGTGGAAAAAACAGTGGGGAGATTTATATACACACAGAGAGAACATGAAACAATGGGTTTTATCATACACACTGTAAAGAGAGCGATCACTTAAGATGAGCTATTACCAGTAAGAAGGGGGAGGGGGAGGAGGAAAACCTTTTATGGTGATAATCAAGGTGGGCCGTTTCCAGCAGTTAACAAAAACGTCTGAGGAACAGTGGGGGGTGGGGTGGGGGGAGAAATAACATGGGGAAATAGTTTTTACTTTGTGTAATGACCCATCCACTCCCAGTCTCTATTCAAGCCTAAGTTAATTGTATCCAGTTTGCAAATTAATTCCAATTCAGCAGTCTCTAATTGGAGTCTGTTTTTGAAGTTTTTTTGTTGAAGGATAGCCACTCTCAGGTCTGTAATTGAGTGACCGGAGAGATTGAAGTGTTCTCCGACTGGTTTTTTAATATTATAATTCTTGACGTCTGATTTGTGTCCATTTATTCTTTTACGTAGAGACTGTCCAGTTTGACCAATGTACATGGCAGAGGGGCACTGCTGGCACATGATGGCATATATCACATTGGTAGATGCGCAGGTGAACGAGCCTCTGATAGTGTGGCTGATGTGATTAGGCCCTATGATGGTGTCCCCTGAATAGATATGTGGACAGAGTTGGCAATGGGCTTTGTTGCAAGGATAGGTTCCTGGGTTAGTGGTTCTGTTGTGTGGTGTGTGGTTGCTGGTGAGTATCTGCTTCAGGTTGGGGGGCTGTCTGTAAGCAAGGACTGGCCTGTCTCCCAAGATCTGTGAGAGTGATGGCTCGTCCTTCAGGATAGGTTGTAGATCCTTGATGATGCGTTGGAGAGGTTTTAGTTGGGGGCTGAAGGTGACGGCTAATGGCGTTCTGTTATTTTCTTTGTTGGGCCTGTCCTGTAGTAGGTGACTTCTGGGTACTCTTCTGGCTCTGTCAATCTGTTTCTTCACTTCAGCAGGTGGGTATTATAGTTGTAAGAATGCTTGATAGAGATCTTGTGTTTGTCTCTGTCTGAGGGGTTGGAGCAAATGCGGTTGTATTGTAGAGCCTGGCTGTAGACAATGGATCGTGTGGTCTGGATGAAAGCTAGAGGCATGTAGGTAGGAATAGCGGTCAGTAGGTTTCCGATATAGGGTGGTGTTTATGTGACCATCACTTATTAGCACCGTAGTGTCCAGGAAGTGGATCTCTTGTGTGGACTGGTCCAGGCTGAGGTTGATGATGGGATGGAAATTGTTGAAATCTTGGTGGAATTCCTCAAGGGCTTCTTTTCCATGGGTCCAAATGATGAAGATGTCATCAATGTAGCGCAAGTAGAGTAGGGGCGTTAGAGGAAGAGAGTTGAGGAAGCGTTGTTCTAAGTCAGCCATAAAAATGTTGGCATTCTGTGGGGCCATGTGGATACCCATCACATTGCCGCTGATTTGAAGGTATACATTGTCCCCAAATGTGAAATAGTTATGGGTGAGGACAAAGTCACAAAGTTCAGCCACGAGGTTTGCTGTGACATTATCAGGGATACTGTTCCTGACAGCTTGTAGTCCATCTTTGTGTGGAATGTTGGTGTAGAGGCTTCTACATACATAGTGGCCAGGATGGTGTTTTCTGGAAGATCACCAATGGATTGTAGTTTCCTCAGGAAGTCAGTGGTGTCTCGAAGATTGTTGGGAGTGTAGGGCCTGAGGAGGGAATCTACATAGCCAGACAATCCTGCTGTCAGGATACCAATGCCAGTGTTACAGCTGGTGATTGTATAGTATCTGTGATGACAGGTGTTTGTGCTGGAGTATAATGGAGTGGTGAGCCACTGGTGTTCCAACCAACACCTTTCCACTTCGTGTAGGCAGGGACTAGGCATCCTTTGCTGACTCACTCCTTACCAACTGCTGCTGCATATTTCCGAGATCGTCTTCCTAGGTGCCCCTCACCTCTCCTGGCCATCTAGACCCTTCCCCTGTACAAGTGTGGGGCTGCATTACATGCCGTTCATGTGTAGTCACATGGGACTTCCTGAAAATGAGCCGTGTTAACTCTGAGCCCAATTTGGCTGCCGAGACTGGGTGCAGTTCTTCTCTCCTGGAATGAAACTGCCAGGCCCACTTGTGCCCATTCCCTCTGCCTCCTGAGCCATGAGAACCATTCTCAAAGCTCACTTGGTGTGTGCTGTTCTGCCGTGTGTCTCCTCCCCTGCCCAGTCATGGATGGAATATGCTAGATCAGCATGTGGGTCCATTTCTCTTTGCTGGCTCATTCCTTTAGCTTAGAAGGCAGATACACTTGATAGATTAGATCCCAGTTCACTTACACATGTGCATTTATGATTTCTCAAAGCTGTGGCTTGTTTTTTTAAATGAGGTGTCTTAAAGAAGCGGAATGGTTGCCTCCCCCCCCCCCCGCCCGAGAGGCAGTAACCTGGCTGTGGGTTGGGAATACCTCCAGCCTGAATATATAAACTAAAATGCCCTTTGAGTCTTCTAGTCCTTTCCTGGAGTAAAACGTGCAGAATACAGGTCAAGAGAAAGAACCCTCAGCCTTTAGATCTTGCTGTAGCTCCGATACGGCTGTTAAGCATATGGCAGCAACTAAGTGAAATTAACTTCCAGAGGCTGCTGAGGAAAGGGACCATAGCTGTGGAGAAAATTAGCTCCTTCTCTTGCAGCCTCAGAGGGAGGATATCTTGGTTTTCTGAGATGGTCATGCATCCCTTGGTCATTCTGGTACTGAAATCTCTAATGCTGTCATTCTGGGTGCCTCACTTGAGGAAAGATGTGGACAATTTGGAGAGAGTCCAGAGGATGGCAACAAAATGATAGAAGGTTTAGAAAACTTGACCTCTGAGGAAAGGTTAAACAAACTGGGGATAGTTTGGTCTTGAGAAAAGAAGACTGGTGGGGCGGGGGTAACCTGAGAACAGTCTTCAGGTATGTTAAGGGCTGTTATAAGGAGCAGGGTGATGTGTTCTCCATGTCCACAGAAGGAAGGACAAGAAGGCTTAATCTGCAGTGAGGGAGATTGAGGGAAAACTTTCTAGCTAGAAGGATAATTAAGTTCTGGAATAGGCTTCCAAAGGAGTGTGGTGGACCCTCGCTCTCCCGCTCGGAGGGAGGCCACTCATTCAGGTGCCTTCAGGCTTGTCTGGCCAAGGCATGAAGCTGCAGAATAGTTTAGGGCCCTTGTCTCCACCCAAGGTGGAGCAAGGCCCCCCAGGTCCTCTAGTTCCCAGCCCCACAATAGGGCTTGGCACCAGATGGTCACGGCCAGGCTTTAGCCTGGGCTTGGGGAGGCTCAAGCTGCCAGCAATTAAACACCGGCTACAGAGGACTGGCTTCGGCCGGGGCAGGGCTCCGGCCGCCAGCAAGGCAATCACAATCTGTGGAGCTGGTGCAGGCCTGGGCTTGAGGAGGCTCAGGCTGCCAGCCAACAAACAGTCTCTAGGATGGCTTTAGCCATGTATAAGGGAGCTGGTAAGGAAGGATCCTTCTTCAGAGTGGGAGCTTCCCTACACAGTGTAGGGAGTCGGCCACCCGGGGAAGGGGGAGGTGGCAGGGGGACGCGGGCCCACCCTACTCCACCAAGTCCCAGCCCAGGGCCCTGGCAGAGGCACGTTTGGCTGCCCTTGCATCCGCAGGGATCCAGCCGGAATACACCGACTGAGCCACACCTGGCTCTGCAGCTGGGTGCTCCGTGGCTGCCCCTGGGCTGCTTCCTGCCTCCCTGGGGTTTCGTACCTTTCGCTTCCAGGGCTTGTTGGGCTCCTCTGAGTAGTCCGGGCCACTCCTCGTCAGGGTCTCCCACTTCTGTGACTATCGGACAGTCGGGGGTAGGTTCCCCTCCTGGGCATGGCAGTATGGCAGGAGCATCCTTTCTGGGATTCCGCCCCAACTGGGCTGTAGGGCCTTCCTCTTATACTTCCGGCCTGCCCCGCCACTTCCAGTGAGGGAGGTGGGGCAGGCTAGGCTCCGCCCACCAAGGGGAGTGTAGTGGACCCTCTCTCTCCTGCTCAGAGGGAGGCCACTCGGCCTCACTGTGGGGAGGTTGTGGAATCCCCCTCATTGGAGGCTTTTAAGAATAGGTTGGACAAACACCTGTCAGAGATGGTCTATATGTACTTGGTCCTGCCACAGCACAGGGAGGCTGGACTTGATTACAACTTGAGGTCCCTTCCAGCCCTGCATGTTATGATTCTTGTGACATATGCCCTGCGGTTTTTTCCATCCTCTTGAGTTCTTAAAGCCTGATAAAAGTATTGGCATAAATGAATAGTCTCTTGGCCTGAAGTTGTATCTGTGACGTTAGGCATCCCGGTGGGTGCCTTCTAGCCGGACATACAGTGGTTGCCATTGAAAAGTCAGCATATGCCAATAGGTACCATGCAGTTGCCAGAGCTATTTCCTCTGAGCACATCGGGAGAAAGCTTTGTTAATCTTAAGTACTGCTCCTGGCAAGTACTGCCTTCTTAACGGTAAACACTGAAATGCTGGGTGGCTTGGTGCCGAGATCTAACTGGAACACCTGGCAGCCCAGCAGACATCCTACCACTGTAGTATCCGAGTGGGGCAACTACCATCCTTTTCTTACTGGGAAATGGTTGTTTATATCTCCCCACTAGGGTGCAGGGCACATGTCGAGGGAGTCAGAAAACCTCCCTGTTTTGCGTTTAGGGCAATGATAGACCTATTACAGGAGACAGTCCATGGGCTACAGTGGTTGTGGGAAAATAGAACAGAAGCGAAGGGTGCTTTTAAGTGGCATTGTTTGTAACAGTCAGGCATGAGCCTTGAGGCTTGATAGGGCCTGGCATGGAGTTGAGTGAGCAGAAAGAAGCATGTTTCAATTACTATGGACAGGGTGGTGGATGCAGGAGCAGAACAGCATGGGAGTCAAAATCCCTGTCTGTAGCATAGAACATGTATCTTCCCCTCCTGTGAATCAGCTGGCCTGGCGGCACGGGTTCAAAGCAAGGGGAGCAGGTGTCTCCAGCATGCCAGGAACACTTTTGGGAAAAGCACAAATAAAGGAGAATCAATAGATGTATCTGAAAAGCAGCCCTGTCCCCAGAGAGGCAAAGTACCAGCTGCTGATGGCACGCAGCGCGTCCAGTCGACAAGAGGAGTTAATTTGCGCAAAAGCTCCCCAGGGTGCCACTATTAGGGGGACTTACATCACTGACTCTGGGGCAGGCTGTTGGTAAATTCTACCCTGAAGTGTGCTACTCCTTTATTATTCATGGGGCTTCATGCATTATCGATGGGCCAGAAAACTGCACTCTATTACTTGCAGATCTGCCCCTGAAGTGCTGTGAGGGCGGTGGCTCTTGCAGGCAACCTGATTTCAGGGCCATGTTTCCAGCCAAGTAGAATTTCCCCCTCTCTTCTAGTCTCCCCCTCCTCTCTGCTGAGTCTCAGGACGTAACTCGCACTCACAAACCTGGTATTAGGAGAGACCAGAACACCTAAGCATGTGCTGTCCCACTACTTAACCAGCACCATGTGACCTCCCCTCCTTGCACATGGCCGACATCCTGTCACACTGATGGGAGGTACCTATGTATCGAGGGGAGTGAGGACTCCAGATCTACAGCTATGCTGAAGTGAATTCAAGGCCTATTTTGGGCACCAGCGATGATGATAGTGGTGGGGGAGGATGCTTAAGTCATGCAGTGAGGGCTGCCATGTGCCCCCAAATCCCTGAGACAGTCATGATGCTCACAGGTCTATCTTTCCTAAGCCTTTTTCTGCTAGATTATTGATGGGTCCCAGTTTTTTTTCTTGTGTGACACCAGTATTCTAAAGGGTGTAGATTCTTGTGAGGGGAGAGGGAGGGATAGACCTGAAATGCCGCCCATCATCCAAGTTGAGTTACCAAAATGATCAGCTGTAAAATATCTAACACTATGCACATGGAAAGTGATATCACCAGATTTCAGGATCAAGATCTTTTGAGAAAACAGGGGGAACTTGCCATCTCTCTTTGCACTCAAAGTTTCAGCAGCCCTGCAGTATACCCCATCAGAATCCGGTGTGTGGGTGGGGGTTATGTAGCTTTTTTTTAAATTAAAACTTAAATTTTGCAGAACAAGATGAATGAAGCCAGAGGAGTACTGGCATAGTGCCTCTGGTTTGGCCAACCCCTAGTACATTGTGGTACAAAGATGCAGAATCCTTGGGTGGGGGATCACAGCTCCTATGCCTCCTGGTTTTTCTTGGCTTCTGGTTGTGTCTGTGTTGGGAAATCCTGTCATGTCTCTGCCTGAGTCCTGAAGACCCTCTGTGACAGAATATATCCCTGTGTTCACACTCTACACACTATTGTAATAATGTTTGTATCAGGTTTACCTTGTGAGGCATCATGTAAAAACTCCTAATTTGCTGATCAGTAGTATTATGGCAAAATGCACATAGTGTTATATGTGAAGTTATAAACACTGAGATCATGATGAGAAGTATGTTTTCCAGATTAAGTCTGGGGAGCAGTCATACTGGTTCCTTGGAGACAAAGGGCAAGCAGACACTACAGTCAGCTGTAAGCACGGCTAATGGACCATTACATGCTAAGTGGCTATTCTTTGGCAGGAAAGGAGGCAGGGGTACAAATCTACATCTTAGCAAAGAAATAGCATGGAGTTCCCTTGCACACAGACTCCCTGTCACCTTGCTCCCAGCTGGAAATGCTTCTCAAAGTGGGGGACAGAACTATAAAGGAAGGAGCAGACTCTCCCTCTGTCTCTCCCTGTCCATTGCATTCACAGCACCTGAAAAGACAAAGGAAGCAGCAGTTGGACTCTGGAGGAGGGGTCCTGACCTAAAGAGTTTGGTCAATAAGACTGCTGAAAGCATGTGGGGAGGAAACTTTGATTTGAATCTAATACATGTTGTTAAGTTAGGCACTGGTTGTATTTTATCTTTATTGTTCTTGTAACCATTTCTGACTTTTATGCCTCATTACTTGTACTCACTTAAAATCTATCTTGTTAATAAACTTGTTTTACTGTTTTATCTAATCCAGTGTATTCAAGTTGAAATGTCTGGATAACTATTTAAGGTAATATGATGATGTATTGCTCTCTTAAAGGAATAATGGACTAAATATATTTGTACTGTCCAGGAACATGCTGGGCAGTGCAGTACATGTATTTCAGGGGGAAGATCAAGGACTGGGAGTGTGTTGGGATCACCCTGCAATATAGCCAAGGCTGGAAAGAGCCAAGGTGTGGCTGGCTGGCTGCAGCACACACATGGACATTGCTGGGAGTGACTTACATGCTGGAGGCTCTTTGTGAGCAGTCAAGGGTGGAGGCTACAGCAGCCCGGCCTTGTGAAGAGCACCCCAGGTTACAGGGCTGGGGTGACACAGCCCCTCACTAGTCTGGATTGTATCCTGGGATGTTACGCTCTTTCCCAAGTTTCTCCATGTTACATCTGCAAGTAGCTCCCTCTTCTTATCCCAGCGGCCATCCTTCCAGCCAAGCCGGGCTGGGTTCACATCCCCCTTTGGGAACCAGTGACCTCATGTCTCTGAAGGGAATGGCAAGGGTTTTTCAGAAATGTAAACAAAATGACTGATAGGCTGGAAAATCAATAATAATAAAATTATCTGTATATAAAATATGTGTAAGTGTATTTAAATGAAGTATATTAAAGGCAGAGCTCCCTCCCGGCCGGGTCAATGGGTCCCAGCACGGCACTGTTTGATTCAATTAAAATGCCTGGTATGCTGTGTGTTAACCAGCAGCGTTGTTTCCTTACACTAAGCTGCAGTATTAAGAACAAGAGCTGCCAGCTTTAATGAGCATACCCTGCTGGAGGTCTGCCCTGAACTGACTGAATGCCCCCCAGGAGGGTCCTGCCCCACAAGCACTGGGGTCTTATGACACAAGATATAAATATTTCTTGAGGAGAATGGGGTCATGTCTGCTCCTCTGAGACAGTCCTTTGTTGTGCTAGGTGGCAATGAGGTGGAGCACTGTGACAGCCATGTAGTCCTGGGGCGTTCGATGTGTTGTATGGATTTCACATATCTGGGCTTCTGTGAAACCCAGATATCTGAATTGGGGTGTGTGTGTATGTGTGTTTGGAGGGTGCATACAAATGATCAACTTCCCCATATGGCTAACATCGAATAGAGATTCTCCTTTAGCTCAACCCAGTATTATTGCAGTCCAACGCATGTGCACACACTCTTCCACCAATGCAATTCCATTCTCAACATCAGCATCCTTTGTTATTCCAGCCCTTGCATTCTCTGCCTTTCAAGGTCTGCCAACATATCTGCTCGCCTTCTCCCCCTCCGGCCAAATATCCATCTGGCCTTGAGAGTGCTTACAACATGTTTTTTGTGTGACCCAAGATAACTTTTGAACCTTGGTTTCCAGGGCCAAAAGGCTAGTGTAGTAACTCGCTGCACCCCATGCTTCTTTCCTCCCCTTGCTTCTCCAAGGAGTCCATAATCTCTCCTGATCTATAGAGACTCATTTTAGCTTGCAGCAGGTAGCCTTTTTACAATTAGTAGCTTTCTGTGGAGATCCCATATAACCAATGGTAACCCTGTTTATTTGACCCCACCCCTTGTTTCTCACATTCTCTCTCTCTCTCTAGGACACTCGAAAGAAACCTTTTTAACTGCAGCTGTGACATCCGCTGGATTCAGCTCTGGCAGGAGAAAGGTGAAGCAAATCTGCAGAAACAAGAACTGTACTGCATGAACATGGAGGCTGCTGTCATTCCCCTGCAGGAGATGAACATCACCCAGTGTGGTAAGGAAAGTACTCTGTGTGCTCCGGTTCACCTTGCTCCCAAGGCTATAGAGAGAGGAGGCCAGGAGGGGCCCCTTGCTACCCTTGCCCGTCCTACAAGAAGTATCCAATGACAGGGAAATATTGTTTAAACCCAGGTACTGTTTTTTGGTACAGAGTATGATTAACCCATCAAACTTACTGATACCAAGGCAATTAAGAGTGATCTTTTTGAAAGACATTAGGATACAGTAACTCCTCACTTAACGTTGTAGTTATGTTCCTGAAAAATGTGACTTTAAGTGAAACAATGTTAAGCAAATCCAATTTCCCCATAAGAATTAATGTAAATGTGGGGGTTAGGTTCCAGGGAAATGTTTTAAACAATTTAATACTGTACACAGCAATGATGATTGTGAAGCTTGGTTGAGGTGGTGAAGTCAGAGGGTGGGATATTTTCCAGGGAATGCCTTACTTGCTAAATGATGAACTAGCAATTGGCTGAGCTCTCAAGGGTTAACTTGCTGTTAATGTAGCTTCACATTCTACAAGGCAGCAGGAATGGAGGGAGGGGAGACAGCATGGCAGACAGAGACAAACACCGTGTGTGTGTGTGTGTGTGTGTGTGTGTGTGTGTGTATGTGCGTGTGTGTGTATGTGGAGAGAGATGCGCATTACCTCTTTAAGTACGCTGACCCACTCTTAAGTACACTGCCTTGTTAAGTTAATCAGCAAGCTGAGACCACAGCTGCTACCAGGAAGCTCCTTCCATCCTGAGCCCTGTCATGTGTCCCCCTGCTCTATGGAGATGGGGTAAGCGGGGTGCAGGAGCAAGGGGGAGGGGGACATCCTGACATTAGCCCTACCCCCCCCACGCATGGCAAGCAGAAGGCTCGGGGAGCAGCTCCAAGGCAGAGGGCAGGAGCAGCACATGGCAGTGCGGGGAGGGACAGCTGAACTGCTGTCAATTGAGCTGAACAGCTGGCAATTGGGTGGCTGCTGCACAGGGAACTTAGGGGAGCGGGGAGCTGACGGGGGGCTGCCAGTCCATCCTGGTTCCAAGCCCCCGCCCGCAGCTCGCTCCAATGGGCTGCTCTTCCTGCAAGCAGTGGAGAAAGCAGGCGGCTGCCCAACGACTTTATAAAGGAGCATTGCGCAACTTTAAACGAGCATATTCCCTAATTGATCAGCAACGTAACAATGAAACAATGTTAACCGGGACGACTTTAAGTGAGGAGTTACTGTAGTTTATGAATACAAAATAACATCTCTAATTGAACTTGGAGTATTATTCCTCATGGTTCAGAGAATGAGCTAATCATCCGCTGTGATTGGGAAGAAATTCCCTCAGTGGCATAATATCATCAAGCATGATGCATTGTTGCTGGTCCATGCCTTAGCCTGAAGCAGCAGGAACTGTCCATATTTTCAAGACTGGATATGCTTCATGTGGTTATCCTGTTTAACGGACCCTAGAAACTACTTCTATTAAAGGGACACTGGCAGCTTGATTTTTTTTTAAATCATTTTTTCAGTGGGTGTACGTTTAAAATAGCAGACCCTTAAAGTTTTACATGTGTATGTGTGCGCACATGCGGGCGTATTTTTCTGCTCCCTGCTGATCTTTTTGGGCGGGCCCAAGAGCAGCATCAAATGTACTCTGGGCTGCCCCTTCTCCCTTGTCGGTTTCAGCTCTACTGCTGCTGTTACTAGCAAGCAGGACCTAGGGAAGGTCCCTGTACCGAGAACAAAACAGTGAAGGAGGCTGTAGACTAGGAGCTGTCAAATGAACAGTCTGGGAGAAAAAAAGAGAAACTCTTTTTTTTTTAAATTTTATGTCTTTCTATTCTAGGGATGTTAGAGTGTTTCTTGTAACAAAGGTAGATACACAGTTTTCAGCTGGAGATACGGCATATGACTTTCAAGTTTATAGTGTCTCTTTAGTCTAACTCTTCTTTATTAAAACCTGGAAATGGGCTGAAATATCTGCAGGTAGGTGAACTAAAGTGATTTGAGAGAGAACTGTAATTTCCTCCACAAATGAGAAGAATAATCCTCAATGATTAGAAAATCCTCCATGAGCAAGGAAAGGGGGAGAGGGGACTCCTACTGCTGTTGGACGTGAGAGAACAACAGGGTGTTTTATGTACATAAATCTCCTGGATTTACCCAGTGAGCAGTTCCACTGACTCCAAGCCCCTAATGATCCCTAAAAAAATAGAGAGAAGGCAGAAAAGAAGGTGCCCAGCTAAGATCTTTCCTCCCGAGATGAATCTTTCATTCAGAAATTTAGTGGGCAAGCATCCAAATGACTCGAAGTATTTTCCAATGAGGCTTACTTTATCCTTGCATTCTGTCCTGCCAGGTAGTGTAGCTAGTTCAGGTTTGATATGTGGCTTGTGGCAGAATATGGGCACCGTACAGGCTCCTGCCCAACTCCCACTCTTGTGTTGATGCTACTCAAGAGTGAATGGCAGCCTCTCTTGAGCTCCCCTCGGAGCTCTGCCAATGCATCTCAGTCCCGACCTGCGGCACCTTTGCTATTCCTAGAGACTCTCCTGACTCAGTGATCCCAAGGGAACAAGAACAGACCCAGAACTCTGGATTCACTTTTGAACTGAGTCAAAGTTTGAACCCAAGTCCTCAGAAGAAAGAGGCCATTGCACTGACCCATTGCCTTCTATTCCCATCTCATTCATTCAGGGCCCCCTTTACACATGCTGCAGCCCTCAATGCCCCCCTTATGCATACTGTGTCCAGTCACCCTCCTGTGTATCACCCTCCCTTCTGTACTGCTGCTGGCACCGCCTCTTGCACTCTGTGTGACCGTTTGGTGCCTGGGTGACTCAGCAGGACAGAGGAGTAAGTCAGAGCCACTATAAATCTGTATTTCTTTGGCGCCTTGGAGGGAAGAGCCGGGGCGTCTTTCATTAGCAGAGATGTTGTTAATATGAGGACACATCCCTGGTCATCTTCTCTTGATTGTTTCAATTAGAGAGAAACTCTCTCTCTTCCCCTTAAGTGCCAGGAGCTCTGTGTCTTGTCCTAGCTCAGGCTGGATCTCTTGCTAGTGATTCCTTAGAAGCGGCTTTATTCCTCCCAGACCTCTGCACTAGCCCAGGACACGGGTGCCAGGGGGTTTGGGGGAAAGGGGAGAAGGGACATAGGTTTGGATGGCAACAAGCACTTGGACAAAACTTCCTGACTTGTGTGCAATGTCAGAATTGCAAAGCACAGAGAAGATCCATCCATCCACCTGGTGATGTCCCCCGTGTCACTGATCCCTTTCAGTATGAGACGACCAAGCTACTTGCCACCTCCTGTACTTCTCCCTCCCCTTCCTTCATTCGGAAGCATGGGACAGAGCAGGCTTCTTTGCTGTAAGGTGAAGCCTGCTTGGGAGACAGAACTCATGGGGATCAGAATCCAAGTGCCTGTACTGTATGTCTTGGCTGGCCAGGGTGCCCTAAGTGTCCTGTTGTTTTACTCCCTTAGATCTGCCTGAGATCAGTGTCAGCCATATTAACCTGACTGTGCGGGAAGGCGAGAATGCGGTGATCACGTGCAATGGCTCAGGCTCGCCGCTGCCTGACGTAGACTGGACAGTTGCCGATCTGCACTCCATCACTACTCATCAGGTAGGAGGCAAAGGGGCTTGGGTGGCTGGACATTTACTGCCCTTGCCAAGGTCCATCGCCAGGGCGTTAACACACAACACAGCAGTTGGGGTGCTGGCCCGGGGAATTTTCTGGGTCTTTGTTTCCTTTGTATTCCATTTTAATAGGGCTGGATGAGTGTTGATCACCACAGGAGAGAAGTGAAATGCAGTGATTGTTTGAAATGGATTGTATAGTCCACACTAGAGTCAGATTAGGAACCCTGGGTTGGCAGAGTATTAGCGGGTGGAATGCAGATACTGAATCCAGGCAGCAAAACAGCTCTTCCTGCGGGCTGATCATTTCACACCTTTAGTGCTCCCTTGGTTGCAGGTTAGCCCGTCTCCACTAGAAAAATTATCCGTTGTTGACAATGGTGTGTCAACAATAGGTGCAGCTGAATATGGTTTAACTGCTAGTAGGGGTAGGGGCATACCCTGTTCAGCACTGTTTCAGAAGCTGTGATTATAACCTCCTTGGACTAAATGCATGGGTGCACTGTGGTGCTCGTGGTGCCACGGACAGGGTGAGCTGTGAAACTGAAATCCTGCCTGGCCATGGTTGTTAGAGACCATGGCATTTTATACAGGAGTTGGGATCCTCTGGTCCTGGGCCCGGGAGCTGGGCAGGCCGGCATCATTTGTTGGGTTTGTCCTTATTGGTTTTTTTTGGGGATTTGCAGACGAACCTCAACTGGACTAACGTTCATGCCATCAATTTGACCCTGGTGAATGTCACCAGTGAGGATAATGGGTTCCTCCTGACATGTATTGCTGAGAACGTCGTGGGAATGACCAATGCCAGTGTGCTGCTCACGGTCTACTGTAAGTAGAGGCAGGGAGACGCTGGCCATACATGGGCTAGTGGGAGGGTGAGCATGGGAACTATTCGAATGTGTCTCCTGTGGGGAATTGTGTGTCACCAAGCTATGCTGCGCTCATCTTGCTGCTGTTGAGGGTGAGGACACGAAGTCAGAGTTGCTGCAGGAGACTGAGGCAGGGACCAGTCCAAGGACTACGTGTAAAAGGAAATGTACGGAGCTTTCATTATGGGCCAGTTACTTTGTCCTCCAGCTTCTCTCCATTTTAGTTTGCCTGCAGAAACAGGCATACTCCCAGTGTGGATGTGCCAGTCCCACACTTGCACAAGTGTGGTGGGCACCTGCTGGGCTGAATGGCTGAGCCATGTGTCTGCATGCCTCACTGGCACGTTCAAGTGGCTACTTGCATTCACAAAGCACCACTGGGAAATCCAGAGGGGTGAGGAAATGTCCAGCTGGGGCTAAAACTTTCTGAGTCACTCATCCCCTTGCCTCATTGAAATCAATGGAAGTTTTGCCATTGACTACAATGGAGTCAGGATTTCATCCCAGATCTATTTCTACCAGGTTAATCAGTGAACGCTGTGTAAACATGTGCAAAGCAAGGTTTAAAACCATTTACTTATAGGCTATAGAGAGCTAAACTTTCATGTGCTTCCTAATATAATTTAATAAAAACCAGACTTAACAGGAGTTTACGCAGCTTTGCTGCCTCAGGCAACTGGGGCTTACCATGTGTTGCTGTGTCCATAACATTTGCCCTTAATCTGTTGTTTGAAAATCCCCCATCCCTAACCCCTGCTGCTACCTGTGTAAACTGGAGAATTATGCCCCGTTATCCCATGCAGCGTGGGCGCCATTGGGCACCTGTAGCAATGAGGCAGAACTGTAGACAGTAGAATATTGGAAGGAGAATAAAAGGTACATAATTTTCTGGTCTCCCCCAAAATAAATAATTTTGGTGTGTTTGGATGGGTTGGGGGGGCTTTGGTTGCCTAAATTAATACAGTTCCAGATCTGATCAGCTGGGAGGAGACAGGTACGCCGTCCAAACCCTTTAAGTGCCACCATGTTGATGCTAATTTACATGCCCACAATCCTGCAAACCAGTACCAATTTGTACCATACTTGCTCTAATGTAATCATTCTGAAAAGAGCTGATATTTTGGTGTATTGGTGACTAATTGCTTTGGTACCCTCCTAGTCATAGGGTGACCAGATGTCCCGATATTAGGGTCTTTTTCTTATATAGGCTCCTATTACCCCCACCTCCTGTTCCGATTTTTCACACTTGCTGTCTGGCCACCCTACCTAGTCATTCACACAGAGATATAGGGAACTAAATTCTGACCTAGGCTTATAGGTGAAACATGCTGGGTGGGACTCTGCACAATCACTGGGTTAGCAGCCATAGGTCAGGATTGCGGTGCATCGGCTGAGTTGTGAGTGCGGAATCTTGCATGGCTCCTCCCAGCTCTACCTCTCTCTCTTTGGCATTGCTGTTTTTCCACTTTCACATCATGAAACATCTTTAGAAAAAACAGAGGGGAAAGCCGATGGATCTTTCCTGTTAGTTAGGGGCTGCCTGGGGGCGTGACCCCAGCCCTCAGCGTGGGGTGAGGGAAAGGAGAGTGCTTAGGAACGAATAGAAGGCCTTTGTCTTATGAAGTTCTGATCCTTGCCCTACAGTAGTGGGCAGTCTTTGGTCATGCTCTGTGGTCTCAGTGTTTGGGGCCTTACATGTGATGCTGTAATTAAGTTTTCATCAGCGATGGTGGAGTGGAGTTTGAATTCTTGAGGCGTGGGGATCCTCATTTCAGAGGCCTCTCAGGAGAGGGTACCGTGCATATGTATTAAATGGAGGTGAGCTCCCAGCTTTAATCCCTGTCCTGCTACACGTCCTTTAATTGTAACAATCCTGGAGGATATTCAACCAATCAAAGCCTCCAAGGACATGCAGCCATTCAGAAACCCTGAGGGATATTTGCTTGAATGGCTGAGAATTCCTAAACTACTGAATGTGACCAGAGAGCCCCAGGGGGCACCTTTTAGACATGTGTGTAATTAATAACAATGTCCTAGAAAAGCCTACATAAGTTGAGCAGGCTGCTCCATTGACATTATGTGGGAGGGGAATACAACAATATGCACGCTAGGTGGACAGCTACAAACTTAATTTGGGCTGGTCAGCAGGGGTCCAAATCCAAGATCTGATCTCAGACTTTGTTTCCCAGACCTACAGAGCTAGCAGTGCTTGTGGTGCTGCTTTTACAGAGGCTAGAGTGGCTCAGTGGTGCCCCTTCAGGCTGATGTTCTGCATGACTCCATTCAGTCCTCCACACCAGAGAAAAGGCTGCTGTGAAGCAGGGCCATTTAGGAATTAAACTGGTGGGGTAAGGAGGAGTGGGGCTGCAAAGTAAGGGGCTCCAGGGGACACCCTCAGTGCTGAGGGGAAAGACATTTTTAATTTCTATTATGTATCCATTATCCAGGGCAGGGTGGAGTCTGAGTACTTGTTTCTTTACTGGGGATTTTGACTGTCGAGACTGAATATCACTCTATCCTGCTCGTTACATGCCCACTAAAATGAATGTGAACAACCCTCAAACGTGCTGGGAAAGGCCTTGCGCCAGTATGATGTGAGTGCTATGAAATGCTCTGAGAGCAACTCCCAGCTGAGACTAGCTTAGTTGATTTCATGTCATCATGCCCAGAGGGAAGAGAAGAAACTCTTAAATAACAGCAGGTCATCTCCTACCGCCAAAACCAGGCTTGGCTCCTTTGGGCAAGGCTCCATTCCAGCTCATCTGGTAAGGCTGCTGCTGACAGATGACAAGGATCCTATTGCAGCTGCAGTAGAGTGTAGCATGCACATTCATGCATAGCAAATTCAGCAATGGGATGGGAGTTTCCTCTAGCTGTTCGAGTGCGCTTTGGTGGCTGGCTGCTGGGAGATGAGGTAATCATCATTGCCTGGAACATGTGAGGTTACTTGGGTCTTGAGTCCCACAAGTTTGCATTGTGTTTCTCTATGCTAGATCCGCCACGCATTCAGAGCCTGGAGGAGCCAGAGCTGCGTCTGGAGCACTGCATTGAGTTTGTGGTGCATGGGAACCCGGTGCCCAGCCTTCACTGGCTGCACAATGGTCAGGTCCTCAGGGAGACTGAGATCATCCGCATGGAGTTCTACCAGCAGGGTGAAGTGTCTGAGGGCTGTCTACTCTTCAACAAGCCCACTCACTACAACAATGGCAACTACACCCTCGTGGCCATCAACCAGCTGGGGACAGCCAACCAGACCATCAAAGGGCACTTCCTCGAGAAGCCCTTTCCAGGTGAGAGAGTCACAGCTTATGTTTCTGTAGTGCCTTGCATCCTGGAGCACTTAACAGGCTGTTCTACAAGCTATGCACCAGGATTGTTGAACCTCACATTAAAATACAGTTCCCTCTGGTGCACAATATAATAACTGTTTACCAGCATGGAGCAACATTTCACAAGAGTCTAGACATGGGTGTGAAAAAGAGTTGTGTATCCAGTTGAAATCTAAGGGGATTTTAGGGAGGGAGGATGTAATTATCCAAACTGGCCATGACGTAAGAGCTAACATACCTATTGGTGCAAAAAGGTGCCATGACGTCTTTGGTGGCTTTGAATGATCATGGCCTTTGTGTCAAGTCTCATCTGAAAGACGGTGGCTAGAACAACACAACATCATGATGGGACACTTGGGACTGATCAACCATGTACAGACCAGGCATGGCCCAATTAGCTTGTGAAGTTTGCCTAACCCATGCCATATGATGGCAGGGGACCCCACTTTCTTCTTTGACAGGAATCTTCATCAGCATCTTAAGAGAAAAAAGGGTGAAAATTTGAGGGAAAAGGAAATGACTGATTGGTTTTTGACTTTGCATTCTGCAATGTTTGTGGTGGTTCTTGCTCCATGACTTATCCATGAGAGAAGGGCTTAGGGCCTGCAGTGTATCATGGGGGGTTACCTCTGACGCTCCTTAAAGTGGACTCCCACTCTTTTGACACCGAATATTCTTTTGGGGCATATAACTGGGGTAGTGGTTGTGTGTGGAGGAAAGCCCTTTTGAGGGACTTGGTGATCTTATTTTACTTTTTCTATAAAATGGCTGTAATCTAGATGGAATGTCCTCAGGATTCTATATATTTTATTAAAAAAAAATCTGTCAGACATCATTTTGGTGCAACAGCCCCCACAAAAATGGTGAATACCCCCCAGTTCCTCTGCATTAACTATTTGTTAGGCACTCTCAGTAAATGATTTTAAATTCCTCACTGTGTCACTAGATGGTGAGTGGTGAAATTGTAGAAGGAAAAATGAAGCAGGAGAAGCTCTTGTTATAAGGTGTGCAATAGAGAGGATTGTAGTGTCTGTACTGCAGTGAAAGCGTGGGAGGGTTCTTGCACTGCCTTCTGTTTTTGCAGCACCAGATCAGGCAGCTGGATTTAACAAGAGTGGTGCATGCTTTTGCCTTCAGAGGTGATGCCATGAGAAAGCTTGGCTCCTGCAGCCCCTAGAAAACTGAGCAAAATCATGGAGCACTTGCTATATATAGAGCAATACCAATGGTATTTTCATTTATTATTTATATCATACTGTCAATGTGCACAGAACTTTCCGGGAGGTCAGATATAGTAAATGGAAGCCAAAATCTCTGCCTTGAAGAGCTGACCAATCTAAAGACGTGAACAGATACAGAAGGGAGTGAGAAAATTATATTCAAGATTCAAGGTTGATAATCTGTCTAGCTCCTTAATCTGTGTAGGCTTTCTGCTATCTGGGAGGAAGGGCAGTCTATGTTTCTGGCACATGGGGTGGGGGTCAGGAGACAGGGGTTATGTTCTTACCTCTGTCGCTTCCCATTTCTGTGATTTAGTTCCCCTGTCTGCAGGATGGGGATAACAACATTTTGTTTCTGATGCCTCTGCAATGTGCTAGGCACTTTCCAAAGGTAACAGGAAGCAGGTCTGATGCTCCAAAGAGCTGACACTAAAAATTCATTCCAGTCTTGCCACCATTTTGAGAGAATAAGCTAATGTTTAAGTGTTTTGAAATCCTTGTATAGAAGGTGCTGGAAAAGAAAAGACTATAGATAGACCTAATCCAAAGGTTCCTTTTTCTACCTGCCACTACAAACCCATCCCTTTTTTTCCTCCCATGAGCCTGTGTCCCAGAATCTTTCTCACTGTGGCAGCCCCTCGCCCATGATGTAATCAGTACATGATTTACTTTTCTTGAAGATCACTGGTCCGTACATTGACAAAACTGACCTTTACATTCAGTGCATCTGAAATGTATAGTCTTGCATTTGAAAGTTGGTTTTTCTAGAAAATGTGACACATGTGCACATTCAACACACCTCATTACTGCTGCTAGTTACACTGGAGAGGTTTTTGCTGCAACCTGCCAGGAGCAGAATTTTTAAAATTAAAGTTTATAATCTCATAGATTCATATACTTTAAGACCAGATGGGACCACCGTGATCATCTAGTCTGACCTGCACATTGCAGGCCACAGAACCTCATTAAGCTGTCTGAGTTTGGCTTCCATCTAATTTCTACTTCCATATCCTTGTTCCATTAGTACCTTGCCACTGCCCTCAAGCTCCTCATTATCCTTATTAAAAACGGAGGCAAATTATTTGCTTAGGTGTTGGGCCATACCTTTATGATCTTTAATCTGCAACCCATCCTCAGTGCTTAGCGATCTCACTCCTTTCCTTGTTTTCTTTAAAAAAAAATCTTTTACTATTGGTTTTAATTTCCTTTGCAAAGTCCAACTCTGCTTAGCTTTTGGCAGTTCTCACTTTTCCCCTTACACTTTCCAACTTTCAAGAGGTAACTCTCCTTGCTGTCCATCACTTCTTCCATTCCTTGTAGGCTCTCTCTTAATAACCTGTTTGAGATGTTTGTTCATCCAGTTAGGTCTGCTATCCTTCCCTACGATTTTTTTCCCCTTACTCAAAGTAATTTCAAGCCTCCTCCACATTAAGATCCTTGAATTCTTCAATCCAATCCACTTCCCTAAATTATTTCCTTAACTTTTTAAAGTGTGCCCTTTTGAAATCAAGGATAGTTACAGACCTATTTTTGTTTATCCTTCAATTTAGTCTAAACTGAATTAATTCATGATCACTCAAATCAAGGTTGTCCTCTACAATCAGGAGTCCTATGAAGTCCATGCTACTTACCAATACTAAATCTAAATAGCATCACATTTTGTAGGTTCTGGTGAAGAAATCTGTTGACTATCACGTCCAGGAATATCTGGGCCCTACCATTTACATGCTTGTCTTCCAATCTATATCTGGGAAATGAAAATCTCTCATAATCACACAATTCCCAGTAGGGTTTATTTTATTAAAAATATTAGAGGTCTCTCTCCATATCCAAATCAGATCCTGGGTGTCTATAGGAGGCCCAAGCACTATTGCAGTGGAACCTCTGTTACCTTTCTTCCCCAAAGAGATTTTGACCCAAACAGATTCAGTTTTATGCATTCCATCACTTCTAATTTCTTTACAGTCTTCCCCATTATTAATTAATTGAGGATGGATCTAGACTGTTCTCAGTGGTAGCAGATGACAGAACAAGGAGTAATGGTCTCAAGTTGCAGTGGGGGAGGTTTAGGTTGGATATTAGGAAAAACTTTTTCACTAGGAGGGTGGTGAAACATTGGAATGAGTTACCTAGCGAGGTGGTGGAATCTCCTTCCTTAGACGTTTTTAAGGTCAGGCTTGACAAAGCTCTGGCTGGGATGATTTAGTTGGGGATTGATCTTGCTTTGAGCAGGGGGTTGGACTAGATGACCTCCTGGGGTCCCTTCCAACCCTGATATTCTATGATTCTATGAATTCCGTCTTTCTTTTCTGAACAGCACATACCCTGTATTGAAGTCATGGTTACTATTTCACCATGTTTCCATTCACCTTATAATATCTAGTTTCACTTCCTGCTCCAGTAGTTCTAGTTCCTCCATTTTGTTACCCAGGTTCCTTGCACTGATTCACAGATATCTTAGTTGTTTCTGCTTGGTTTCACCCAAATTCCTTGCTGGATTAGGTACAATCGTTTTACTGCCAGTATACCTGACTGTTACTGCCAGTGGTTTAGCACTGTCTTTCCTCTTGTTGTTGTACATTCTCTTACCCTCTTTTATTCCTTTCTTCATTGCTCTTTTACTTGGTTTTCCTCCCACTCAATATTAGAATCAGATGCAGAGATTACATGAGCTCCAAACCATTTCCCCCAAGTTCCTAGTTTAAAGCTCTTTTAATCAGTTGTGCCAACCTCTGTCCCAGAAGCATATTTCCCTCTCTACTCAGGTGGAGTCCATCCCATGAGAACAGTCCTCTGTCTGTGAATGCCTCCCACTGGTTGAACATCCCAAAGCCTCCTTATAGCACCATTGTCTGAACCATCTGATGATCATCATCATCTTGTCTTGCCTTTGCCTTCCTCCTCTAAGGACAGGTAGAATTCCCCTGCGGGTCACCTGAGCCTCCATTTCTTTAAGTGTCTTCCCCAGCCTTTCAGTCTTCCTTGTTGTGTCCCAGTGAGAATCTAGCAGTATCATTTGTTCCAATATGAAGGACAATCAGTAGATTCTCTCTGGCTCCCATTAGCATCTTCTTCCATCTCAGGTCCACATCCTGTCTCTTATCTCATGGCAGACAACACACTCTTCTGTTCTCCGGATCAGCTGTGGTGACAGGTCTGTCTGTCTTTCTTAGTAGGGGAGTCCCCATACTCGTAGACCTGCCTCTTCTGATGGTGTTGCAATTCTCCAGCCTTCCCCCTTCTGTTCTTTCTCGCTGCAAGTCTTCTGTTCTCACTTGTAGTCTCCTGCGAGTCATCCTCTGTCCTCTTGGGTCTGTGAAGCCTGGCTGTCTTCATTGTCTCTTCCCCTCTTCTTGCAGGACTAGCTGCTCTTCTTTTCTTCCTTGCCCTCCCATCTTTGGTTACTGCCTGCCCCTCCCTTTCATTTTTCAACTCAGCGAACCTGTTCCTCTGCTCTATTTCTCCTTTGCTAGCCAGTCCTCCTTGTTCTCAGAGTCATGTGCTTCCTCAGGCCACATTCCTCATCCAGAAGTCTACCCTCACAGTTCTGTGGTCCAGCATGCATTTGCAAGTCATGAGGTTTCTCTTCAGCCTCTTCTCTCCTTCCCTCCATCATCTGCCCAAATCCCCTTTGAAACTCCACCACAGTTTCTAGCTGCCTCTCCAAACCTCGGATCTTCTCCTCCATCAGATGAATCAGACGGCACTTCATACAAATGAAGCATCTTTCAGGTACCCTCTCCAGAATAATGTATATCCCACAGCTTCCACATCCAGTCATCTTAATTGTCTCTTCCATTTTTTGGGTCACTAATACAGCTGCCTGTGTAGCTGTCATAGCCTTCCCTCCTATGCTCCTCTGAAGAAAGAAAAAAGGAGTTGGGAAAGAACCCAAAACATGCCCGTTTGCTGTCTCCTGTGCTGCTGGCCGATTGATTGGCTTCCTTTATAGCCTGCTGATTAGGGAAACCCCGCACCCACAATCATGTTCAGCTGTGATCACAGGCACTGCTTCTCTCCCCACGGACTGCCCCCTGCCAGACTTTGCAAACTGAAAACAAACCCGCAAGCAAGCAAACACACTGTCAAGAACTCATTCCCTGCCCCTCAGGAGCAGAGGCTTGCCTTCCTTCTCCTCCAACAGGGATCTCCATGCAAAGGCTGCTGTTTTCAGCTCTGTTTGCTGGCTCCTTGTGCTGTTGTCTCTGGAAAATTTCCAGCCCCCTCAAATAAAAAAAGTGTAGTGACTTGCCCAGGAGTCAAGAACTACTGATCTAATCCATCACAGCCCAATTAACCGAACCAAACTTCAGTTCATTGGGAGCTGCGCGTATGACCTGGGTCTGTATTTGCTTTCCTTCCAAGCCTCTGCCATGCTTTTATGGGAACGCTGCAGCATCATTCCAGGCACCCTTGGCCGGCAAAGCGGTGTAAAATCCTGTTAGTATCAGGGTCAGTTTCTTTTGCTGGCGAGTACATTGAAAGCTAATGTTGTTCTCATGCTATATAAACTGATTGTCACTGAGAGCTTTAGACATTGTCACCTCGGGCCTAGCGAGCTGTTTTGTTTGGAAGGAGCTTTACTGGATACTGTGAACCGGTCAAATTGCTGAGGGGAATGCTGAGAGGGCCTGCTTTACAGGATGGCGCAAATGTCTGCGGCCCCTTTCTCCCGCACCAGCCACACCTCTGTCCTAAGCCCAATTGCTTCCTCACAACATCAGAGATCTGCAACTTGCTCCTAAACTGTGTTACAGCTACTGGGGCCATGGGGTTTCCAGTTCTGCCCTATCAATCCACTGGTATCCCAACCTGCAGTCCCCCCGCCCCCATTTTAGCCCAAGCCTCCTCACAGCTGTTCCAGTGCACCCCAATCCCGACCTTCAACACAGTCTGAGATTATTTTGAGCCAGGACTGCCTAATGGGCCAAAAATGGGAAGCTTTGTTCTCTTGCCACTCCTCCCCCAAATCATGCTCAGCCCTGCCGTGTGGATCTAAACAGAGAAATCTCTTAAAGTAGCTGTGCTCTTCCTAGGAGGGTTTTCCCCCTGCTCCCTGTGCAGTCAGTGAGCTGGCTGGCTTGCTCCGCCCTCAAACGTCCCTGGGCTGGTTGGGATGATGCGGGAGTGTGGCTGAGAAGTGTTTGGATGGGAGGGGCTGAACGTCCCTTTATTGTGCTGTTAATTGTGTTGCTTCTCTCTTTGTCCTTTTCACAGAGAGTACGGATAACTTTGTGTCAAGTAAGTGCCTTCTTGCCTTTTGCTTTGTTCCCTTTTTTCACCTCTTGAGTCCAAGTACCTTGCAGATGACGTTTGGGGGGATCTAATGCTTTAGCGCTAGGCAGGAGGGATTGTTAGAGAGGGAGATGAGGAAACAAGTGTGAGAGCCCGAGTGTATTAAGGAAGGTTTTTATGTGCCGTACAGTCTGTAGATCCTGGGCAGGTCTATTCCTGCCTAGTGGGGTCCTGAAGAAGGATCCATACCAATGGAGAGGGAAGCATGTGTTGTGCTGGTAGCATGGGTAACTTTGCAGCATGACACAGAGGCGTGAATTTGTCTTCAAGCAACTCCTGTACTGGCTGTAGTTTGGGGTGCCACAGGGCAGTGGTATAGATGCCTCTTCCACTGAAACTGAAAGGAAAAGCAGTCTTCAAAGCTAGTTTTGTGAGGGCTGTTGTGGTTCAGGGCTTGGGGAAGTATGGAACCTCTTCCCTTGAGGTTACTGATCTAAATTAGGTGCAGGTAGGTGGTGCCCCAAAGAAGTTGCCATTGAATCGCCTGTATGAAATAAGCAGCTGGGTCTCAGTCTCCTTCTTAGCAGAACAGTTGTCTGCATCACAGCAAGTGCTGGTTTGACCCCCATATTGCAGCAGTCTGAGCACAAGCCAAAGGACTGATTGGGTCCTGGATATTGGAACCCCTCCCCCTTTCATTGTAGTGGGGACTCTTCCAAGTAGGAGTGAGGCCCATTGAACAGGTGTGTAGGGTAAGTGCTGTACCTGTTCTATGGCTGGGTGATTTCTGCCTCCTGGATTTTTAATCGCCAGCATTCAAATGCATTTAATTTAAAAAATCACTCAAGTCATTGTTTGTTGGTTTTAATTTGGCAGGATTCAGTCTTGTAGCAATCTGCATTCCAGGGATGCTTGAACACTAGCTTTCCCCTGGTGCTGGGAGGCATGTGGGTGGATGAAGAACTTTCACCCACAGAACATATGGGATCAGACTACTTCTCATTAACTGGTGGGAGTGACACTGTGTCCCATCAGTAACTTGGCTTTGCTTCCTCACTGCCAAGTTACGTAGGACCCTAGAGAGCTTAAGTAAAAAACACCTATTAGCTCATTTGGTCTATGCCAGTTCAGGAGAAATTACAACCCCAATAAGACTTGAATTCAAAGTCTTTGAAATAGAAAGCAAGAGACCTCATTCTCTGGGCTAGCCAGTGCTATGTAGTGTGACATCACAAGATTGGGATGTTCTGGGGCCTGTGGAGTTCCTTTTGGGCACAAATTGAATATTTTCTCTTTCTTCTTCTGGTTCCAGTTGGTGACTATGAAGTGAGCCCCACCCCACCTATCACTGTGACCCACAAACCAGAGGAGGATACATTTGGGGTGAGTCTTGTCTCCTTTTTGTACAGGAGGAGCATTTTCTATTGATTTCTGCTGCTGATGATGAATAGGGTGGCATACTGTTTGCACCACCATTGCTTGTATACTGAGATATTTGTTTGTAAGTAAAATCCTACCCTGTCCAATTAATGATGGCCAGACTTTAGCAGGTTAGGTGGTTTGCAGTGGATAAGCAGGGATACTGATATGAACTACGTTAGCCTTTTGAGTTTGCAAAACTGGGATGTGAATCTCTTGAAGACAGAGTCTCCCACAAAGTATTTCCTGCAGGGTCAAAAATTCTGAGAGAACAGTGAAAAGAATGACAAATCAATCAATTAATTGAGTTGTTTCATGCTATAATGGAATGTTTAGGAGCATGGATTCAGTTTGGGTTTATTTTCATTAATACCGATTCATCCACCCCTTCTTTAACCCCCCCCCCCACTGCATTTGGTGATGTCACACTAGGACTTGATGACATTGGCTGAAATAAGTTTTGCCAATTCATTTTATATAGTTCTCAAGACCCTCAAAATTTCACTTTTCACAGAATCCAGACAGAGATGGGGAAAATATTGAGAGCAACAGCCTTGGGGAAATAATTAGGGGTTTCATAGAATTGCTCTAATTTTGTGCAAGGTTTTGAGAATCTTGAAATCCAGAAAATATTGACAGAATAAACAAACCCTTGTCGATTTTCTGAATGTTTTATCCAGTGGTAATTCTCAGAGGAACTGAGGAGAGAGCTTCATACAATAGTACCTTACTCGTGAACAGCACCCAGTGTAGAAAAAGAAATGCAGAATAAATACAGAGGAATGAAAATCATACTTGTTAAAATGTGACCTTTGAAAAATAAAACCATGCATCTATCAAAGACTGAGAAAAGCATCAAGCGATGAAAGGAATAAAATGTCTTTGTGTTAAATGCTGTATTTTCTTCTGTGATTGAACACATCACAGTAAGAGGAACACAGGTCCAAATGCAATAAGAGGCCCTGGAAGGCAGTAAGAATAGTTGGCCAAATGCAAATGGAAGAAATCCTGAAAGGAAGCTGTTTGTTTACAGCAACACAATTAAAGAGTCTTGGGTAAAGATTTGCAGAATAAATATTAATAAATATAAAAAGGAGCTTTGGGCTGCAAGCCTTTGTGGACAGGGATGATCTCCCTTCTGCATCCGTACAGGGCCTGGCACAATGGGACTCCAGTCCCAATTGGGGGACTTTGGGTACGATCATAATATAAATATTTACCACTACTACTCATACAGGAGCAGCTGGAGCCTCAGGAAAAGAGTTCTACCACCTTCTGTCTCTTGTGTTTTCTCTTCCCTTATTCTTGCTTCTGAGGGTTGTTTGCATGGAGGCAGAATTGATGTTGTGAAAGAATTCTTTTGCTCCTACTGCATATTCCCCATCTCAAGTTAGTGTCCACTTATGGTTGTGAGACCACACGTTGGGTAAGATGTGTCAAATGGAGATTATGAAGGGGAAAAAACCCAGGGCATTAAGGAATACTAAGGGAGCAAAGATTCCATGCAGATGTACTTGATGATTAGAGAGTGCGGGTTCAGAGGTATGGGAAATGTGATACTGGAGCAGAATTGTATCTGTATAGAAATTATTCTTGTTTTTCCTGTTGCAGTAAGAGGCTCTTGTAGTTTCAAAATTGCATTAAAGCCATTTGAATTCAGATGGATTTGTCTCCACAGCAGCATGTAAGTGTACAGGAGTGACTGAGCCAGGAGACTTTTACTTTTCAAGTCTGAACTGGTTTGGATATCATATGTTCCTTTATCCTAACTTTCAGATTTGTCCCTTGCAGGTATCCATAGCAGTTGGGCTTGCAGCTTTCGCTTGTGTCCTCTTGGTGGTGCTCTTTATTATGATCAACAAGTACGGTCGAAGGTCCAAGTTTGGGATGAAAGGTACGTGTAGCTGCTTTTCTCCAGCAAGAGGCACCTTCAAGGAATGCCAGGCTCTAATGCCACATTATGAAAGGTGCTATGTTTTATTTCCACAAAAGGTACTGTCTATACCAGCCAGTGGCAACCCAGAGCCCTTTGAAGGGGAACGGTATGACTGCCTCTTCTGTGCATTGTTTGGACCTAGAGAGCAATAGAGACTTTCTCTTTTGTTGTTCTGGGCTGCAGATGTTCCTGCTATTGGGAATAAGCATGTGTGTGTGTGTGTGTGTTGGTGGTGGGCTGTGGGTCCTGCTATCTTTGGCAGTGAACAGTGGTTGTTGCATGCTGAAGAATGAATGCCCTTGTGCCGTGTTGTTGTAGCTGTGTTGGTCCCAGGATATTAGTGAGGCAAGGTGGCTGAGGTCATATCTTTTATTGGACCACCTTCTGTTGGTGAGAGAGATGAGCTTTCGAGTTTACACAGAGCTCTACTTCAGGTCTGGGGAATGTACTCAGAGCTTGAAAGCGTGTCTCTCTCTAAAAGATATTACCTCACCCTCTTTGCCCTTCTTATAGGTCTCACGGGAAATGCCGTTTGGCTGCCCTGCGTTAAGCAGGGTTGGATATGTTGGGGTGGGAGGTGAAAATACATGAAATTGTCTCCTGTGGTGTATTGGCCAGTTCCTGATAGAACAGAAGGCGGGTGGATTCTGAGTCGGTTTGTGAAGGAAGAATATGCTGTTATGAGTCTGTGGAGTGCTTGCGAAGAGCAAGTGAGGTTTCAGCAGGTTGCGAGGGGTTTTCCTGCTGCCTCCCCATTGGAATGTTTCACTCGTTTCCTTTTCTACTTCATGGCCATCCTCGTGGGAACTGTTTCAGGCAGGCTAGGTAGAGCTTAGCCAATGAGAAGACAGTGATGTTTGCCATATGGAGCCATTCTTTCAGTTCTCCCCAGCAACGTCGTTGCTTCTCTTCAGGATCATGGGGCTCGTGCCAAGAGAAACTGAATCATTGAGCACCGTCTGTTTTTCATGATTCGCCTTGTGTTTATCTGCAGCCTTGGAGCGTTGGTGGTGTGTAGCAGAGCCTACTGGGACAGGTTTATAACATAACAAAGTAGTTGCCAGTCTCCATCCTTGTTAATACAGGCATTGTACAGCCAAACACGTGGTCTTTGGTTAACACAACCCTTTTCAAAGGCTGCTGAGTGGCAGCTGATTTCCCAGCCATGCTGGGGCCTGCATTTGAGGAGCAGGCTGAAATGTTTGGGGGAATGGCTTGTGCTTGCCCAGAGTTCTGTTTGCTTTGCGAAGACATTTCCAGAGTAGGTCCAAATGGGACTGTGGCTGGTGTTTCCCCTGTGTGGCCTCTGGAGATGGAAGACAGGACCTTAATTAAACAGCAGAACTACTGTGACAACTTAGCAAATTTAGCTCATATGTCCATTGATGGGAGCAATCTGCTAGGGTGTACAGATTGGTGGTGGGGGAGCATGGGAATGGAAGTCATGATTTCTGCGAGTCATGATTCCCAACTCTTCCACTGACTCATTTTGTGACCTCACACAACTAACTGGCTTAACTATGCTTTCTGCTTGAGTTTCCCCATCTGTAAAGCGGAGATGAAGTTTACCAACTTCATACGGGGAAGGGGATATCTAAGAGTCACGGGAGGAATGGTTTGTATAGTGCTGTGGTATCTGCTGATGATAGTGCAAAATGTTATAGGTAAAAGAAAAGAAATATTCCCACACACATGAAAAACAGAGAGCAGAATGTGAATATCATGTGGGTAACTGACCTCTGTAGATGAATAGACAGATGTGTGCTTGCACACGTACTGAGGGGTTATGGCAACCATGAGTATGAATCTTGAATGACGTTTGAGTTCCTCAGAAGCCTGAGATGTGCTGTGGTAATATTCCCTTTTGGCATGTGCAGGATTTAGATAGCACAAGCTTTTATCAAGAAAAACCTGGTTTTCCTTTCATTAAGTTGCTGTGCTAAGTTGGAGTCCCTGTTATTCTGATAATAAATTGTAGATATAAGTGTTCCTCTGCAGACTTAATTTTTAGGGGTTTTGCTGGTAAGGCTGTTAGACAGACAGAATCTGCAGTGTTTACATGGGTTTAAAATTCAGAGAGATGTCTCATGTGGGACTTGATCCTGGTTCACTGATTATGTAGCCAATCACAGCCTTTATAGGCATCTTGGAAATGCAGGTTGTTGTTGGGTGCTGTGGACACCAAGTCCACGTGGAGTTAGTGTGAAAGTGACTGGCTCTGCTATTAGATGAGCAGCTGGATCTTGAGCCTCGAAGGCTCCTTATAAATCGGTAGCATTCTGTCGCCATGTTTAGACAAACATGCACATGTTCCTACTGAGGAAAAGTACCTGCTGCTGACACAAGGGCTCACATAGCTCTCTTGGTATCTTCTACAGCACCTTTATCATTGCCACTAGGGTAAATTTGTCTAATTTGCTCCCCTTAAAAACTCCACCTTCGTTCCTCCTTCTCCTCCCTCAACCAACTCTCTGGGGACCCCTTCCATGACTTCTCCCTCTACACCTTCTCCTTTGTGACCATATCCATTTGTACAGTTTAAACTCTCATCTCTTGGCTGATGACTCACTAATCTATGGGCCCTGTTTCCCTCTGCCCACTCCCGTGCTGCAGACGATCTCCTGATATATGGCCTTAGATGGCCCATCACCAGCATAGAGCTGCTTGGTTTTTCCATTTCCTCCTTTCTCTGTTGTCGTTGGCACAACACCATCCTAACCATCACTTAGGCTCACAATCCCTTTTACTCCTCCTTTACCTTCTTCCCACACAACAAGGCTGTTGCCGAATATTGCTGCTGCTTCCTCCTCATCGTTTTGCAAATGTGACCCTTCCATTCTGTTCCAGGGGCTAATGCCCTGGCTGCATTTTGCCTTGATGGCTGCAACCAGCAGATGACTGCATCTCTCCCTGCCAGTCTGCCTGAAATGCAGTGGCAAAAATGCTCTTCCTTCCCCATTGCTCAGATCCTACCATCCTCTATCTACCTTTGCACCCCTCCATTAGTGTCCCTTCAGCCACTGCATAAAGTTCAGTCTTCTCACTTAAACACCTTCAAGGCCTTGAATAATGGAGGTGTGATCTACATTACAGACTTATGGTGGTATAACTACATCATACCCCTGAGCAACGCAGAAAATCCACACCCCTGCGCGACACAGTTACACCGACCAAACTCTGGTGTAGACAGTGCTGCGTAAACGGGAGAGCTTCTTCTGTCGACATAGCTACCGCTTATCAGCGAGGTGGAGACACTCTCCCGTTGGCATAGGTACTGTGATTACTAAGCATTACAGACTCATCGGTGCTGCTGCACCACTGCAGTGCCATATGTGTAGATAAGCCCTTAGGCCCAGCTTCCAAGTTGGATTTTATCTTCTTTCATGTCCCCCGACCCTTCATTTTGCCAATGATGCCCCATTTATTTCAGTCTCCCATCTTTACCTTCTTCTGTGGTGCTTCCCACTTGTGGAATGAGTTTCCTAATAACAGAAAACCAGCAATACTGGGTCAGACCAATGGTCCATCTAGCCCAGTGTCTTGTCTTCTGACAGTGGCCAATGCCAGGAGCTTCACAGGAAATGAACAGAATAGGTAATCATCAAGTGATCCATCCCCTCTCACCCATTCCCAGCCCCTGGCAAACAGAGGCTAGGGACACCATTCCTGCCCATCCTGGCTAATATCCTTTGATGGACCAATCCTCCATGAATTTATCTAGTTCATTTTTGAACCCTGTTATAGTCTTGGCCTTCACAACATCCTCTGGCAAGGAGTTCCACAGGTTGACTGTGCGTTGTGTGACGTAGTACTTCCTTTTGTTTGTTTTAAACCTGCTGCCTATTAATTTCATTTGGTGACCCCTAATTCTGGTTCTAATCTAGTTTGCCAAGCCACTCTTCTTTCTTCATTCATATCTCTGAAGTCTCACCCCTGGACACTCACCTCTGGCAAAGATCTTTACTGTCACAGTGTCATGCGAGAGAAGAAGGAGAGTGTGATCAAAAATCAAAACAACCAAAAATCCTCTGAAAGCTTGCACTCTCCTCTGAGTCTCCCATTGTGATTTAGTTGCAGCTTTCTGGGGCAGGAACTAGGTCCTACAGAGCATCAAGCATATGGTTGGTGATTAAAAAATAGAATAATAATAATCAAAAGGCCTGATCTGGGGATGGAGCATCATTCCCTGATTCAGGTAGCAGTTTGTAACCAGCTGATGTATTGCCACTTGCTATTGAAATCCCAGCTTGGCAGGATTGTAGGAGCAGGTTTTTCCTGTTGTTTTTGTCCTGGCCGTAGAACGATGTGTACTCAAGTAACCCAGAATGCCTTGTGAGGGAGCTTGTAAGCTTGTCTCCTCCTCTCCCTTTACTGTGCTCTTCCCAGCAGGCTGAGAAGGGAGGTTAATGCCTAAGTGAATAAGGGGGGAGGTGGGGCACACCTGGGCCCGGGGAGTGAACCTTAGCAGGGTGTGCAGGCAGGTGGCTGTTTGCGTTCTGTGGAGGTGAGGCCAGAGAATGAGGGATCCCTATATCCCAATCCTGGGCTTTGTGCACATGGGCAGAAAGCACAGCAAAGGAGCAGAGCAATCTGAGAGGACCTGGTTAGGGATTTTCTAGGTAATAGGTATGGATTTGGGCCCTGTTTGCGAGCATCAGCGAGTGCCTCTGCTTCTCTTCTCTCTGTCTGTCCCAGAGACAGCCCAGAAAATAGGTGCCTCACCTTGCTCTCTAGCAACCCTCTCAGGTAGTTTGTAGAAGTGGCAGTGACATGCTGAAGAGCGAGCAGCATCCAGTCTGCCTCGCTGAAGAGGTCACCACAACAAAAAATGACGGGTTTCAGAGTAGCAGCCGTGTTAGTCTGAATCCGCAAAAAGAAAAGGAGGACTTGTGGCACCTTAGAGACTAACAAATTTATTTGGGCATAAGCTTTCGTGAGCTACAGCTCACTTCATCGGATGCATGTAGTGGAAAATACAGTGGGGAGATTTTATATTCACAGAGAACATGAAACAATGGGTGTTACCATACACATTGTAACAAGAGTGATCAGGTAGGGTGAGCTATTACCAGCAGGAGAGCGGGGTGGGGGGAACATTTTGTAGTGATAATCATGGTGGGCCATTTCCAGCAGTTGATAAGAACGTGTGACGAACACTGTGTGTGTGTGGGGAGGGGAATGTTTATTTATCCCCATGTTTATTTCCCAGATTATGACCCAGCTATTGATCTGTCCAGTAAAATGGTGCAAAATACTTGCTCTGCCAGTTGAATGGTAGCAGGGCTGGCTTCAGGGTGGCTTCACAGGCCCCTTGTGAGGTGGGTTATAATGCAGCATGTTCCCTGTTTATCGTCGTTCTGGAGAGCTTGTGGAGGTTGGCTGTGTGCCACCCTCATTGAGTTTCCTCGCTTGCTCCAGAGGAGGTGCCTCGTCAATATTGGATCATGGTTGCAATCCTGCCTTTCAGGCCTCCTTGCAGATTTGCCTCCATGCAACAGAGTGGAGAAAAATGTGGCTTGACAGGCTATCAGCGGCTGCCGGGCCGTGGAATGTGAAAACTTAGGGTTAGGGGAGATAAAATGAAAATGGAAAACAAAGTTCCCTTTGTGTACCTTAGGCTTAGCTGCAGAATAGAGAGACATTGGAGAAAGAACGGCCAGACAAAACATATACGTAAACAGAAAGTATCTAAGACACAGATGTAGTCTGCAATAATTGCTGGTGTCTCATCTCAGTTTTTGTACACAGACATGTGAATGAATTTTTAACCAAGGAAGGACAGTGATCTAGTGGTTAGAACAAGAACCTGGGAATCAGAGCCCCTGGTTTCTATTCCCAGGTGCGGGAGGGAGAGTGGTTAGAGCAGGCAGACTGGGGGTCAGATTTCCTGGGTTCTCTTCCTGTTCCCAGCTCTTCCAGTGATTCACTTAGTGACCTTGCACTAGTCTTTGCTTCCCTGTACCTCAATTTTCCTACCTGTAGACTAAGGATAGAATGCTTTAGACTTCACCTTACTAGCACCCTTCTTCCTGTAAGTCTATAAACACAAATCCTCCCTGTAAAGTGTAGTCAGAATACATATTAGGAAATGAAGTTTAATTTAATAAAGCTACAGGAAAGTCCTGGGGCTTACGAGATACTCGGACACATTGGTGGACATGGTCACATAAGTACTTAGGCAGGTAGACAACAAGACATGCACATTCCAGTGCTAACACTTGGCTTGCTGGTGCTCCTTTGTGTATATCAGGTATTGGCAACGTTTGGCACGTGGCCAGCACATCCCTCAGCCCGCGCTGTTTCCCGCTGTCCCCATTGGCCTGGAACGGCGAACCGCAGCCAGTGGGAGCTGCAATCAGCTGAACCTGTGGACACTGCAGATAAACAAACCATCCTGGCCCACCAGGGGCTTTCTCTGGAGGGCCCTGTGCCAAAGGTTGCCGATCCCTGGTGTACATGTTTTCTGTTTCAATTGTAAGCTCTTTGAGACAGGGATGTTGTGCTCATACTTGTTTGTATTATGTACTCTTGGTGCTCCAGAAATAATAAACAATAATTCATGCTTGTAAGAGAGCTACAGTATTTTTGGATGAAAGAGAATAGAGCAGAGCGGAAACAAATGTACTTATTTATTGTGTGTGTTACCATAGCACCTAACAGCCCTATTCATAGACCAGGGCCCCATTGTTCTAGATGCTATACAAACGCAGAACAAAATGACTTGTCTTGCGTAGCTGAACTTGTTTTCTGGGCTCAACTACAAACTAGTTTTTGATCCCAAAATCAGGTTCACCATGCAGGACAAGGGTGGGGCGTGACTGACAGCCCAAATGTAGCATCATCTGAAATCCCATTGCCTTTTTTCATTTTCTGAATCAACCGAAACAGCAAAGGGGGGAAGGGAGTGGGAAAGGAAAGAGAGAGGCAAAATAATATTAAATAGAGGCTCTTCACCCTTTCGATAATGTTTCAAGAATCACATCACTCAGTTCATTTGGTATTCACTCCAATAGCCCTGCTCAGAGCACTGGTGCTGCTGATGTGCATGTGCATGTCAAAAGTACTTGCAGAGCTGTTCCATTGCAATTTAGCATTAGTTAAGAGATACTTAAAGTAAAGTGGTTGCCTATTTGATTATGATTGGGGGTTATTAACATTTTTCCATAAACAGATTGTAACTGTCCTCCGCGTCCATTGCAAAGCAATGCCAGGATTCTGATTTCAAGGGGACCAGTTCCTGCAAAGAGAGCTTGAATGCTGCTTTGTTTTTTATTTCCCTCCTTAACAGTGTAATTATTTCTGTAGCTTAAAGGGAAAAAATGTTTAAGTGAAATGACCTGCCTCTCCAATGAGACTTAATCCTAACCTCCATTGACTTGCCCATGTCTGTGTACAATTACATGGTGGTTTATTTTTTCTCTTGAAGCTGTACAGGAAGTAAAATAAATTTGCAATTAAGAGAAACCATAAAGTCAGTACTGATTGCCCCAAAGCAGTCGGTGTCCAGCACCCTTCTATTTTATCCTACCAGACTTGTTCATGTCGCAGGGATGATTCCCTCCCACTATCAAGGCCGTACAGGGTGGCTATGGGAGAGGAGCAGCCTCCATAGGAAACAGCAGCTGGCCACAGAAAGTTTTGTGAATATATCCATGGTGAACCATCAAGTAGATCAAAAGTTAGTAAAAGGTAACAGGCTTCTGCTGCTTTGTTTGGGCCCAGTCCTGTAATGTGGTGAGCACTTGACGTGAGGTGTGAGCTCCTTCGATTCCTGCTGACGCTGGTGGAAGCTGGAGGCACTCAGCACCCTGCAAGGTCAGGACCTTTTCTTGGTGTACTTTTATTTGTTTTACAAGCCCCTAGGTTTGCTTTCTGCGCTCAACATCACTTAGTTTGCCTGCCTTGAAACCTGGGAAATGGATTAAAGGACATGTGGTTTCACTGGGTCTTCCTTCTATAAGTACTTCTGTATCTTCTGCTAAAGTGCCATTTTATTTTTTTTCTGATTCCAACCTTGTGAACTCCGTGCTCCCAGTCTGTAGGCACCTCGCCTTCCATTAAAAATACAATCCATAACGACAGCAGCAATGGTCAAACAAAACTTTTCCAGGCATGTCTTGGTGAACGTCAAGAGAAAACACTGCAATGCTTACAAGGCATGTCTCTAGAGCAGGGATCGGCAACCTTTGGCCCGGGCCGCCAGGATAAGCCCCCTGGCGAGCCTGGCCATTTGTTACCTGGCTCATCTGCAGGTTCGGCCGATCTCAGCTCCCACTGGCCGCGGTTCGCTGTTTCAAACCAATGGGGGCTGCGGGAAGCGGTGGCCAGCACATCCCTTGGCCCGTGCTGCTTCCCGCAGACCCTTTGGCCTGGAATGGCAAACTGCGGCCAGTGGGAGTTTCAACCGGCCGAACCTGCAGACATGCCAGGTAAACAAACCAGCCGGCCTGCCAGGGGCTTACCCTGGTGGGCTGCGTGCCAAAGGTTGCCGATCCCTGCTCTAGAGGGATCCATTTATCTTCTTTTCACAGTATGGAAGTGCACCACTATCACCCAAGGCTGTGTTGTGCCAGCATTCCTGTTTCCTTTACTAAGGTTCTGATACCAGGTCCTGCACTTAAAGTGCAGACCTAATATGGAAGGTACTGTTCTTCTAGTCCAGCCACTAAAAGTTTAGGCTGCATTTACTTCTATTGTCTTGCTACACCAGGTAGCAGCAGACTTTTTGCCTATCCTAACTAAGAGCAACCAGATTCCTTGTCACCAGGCTATAAATAAAGGTGTCAGAGTAAATTCTGCCTAAGCTTGGCAGCTCTGTGCCAGAAGATCTCTGTGTGTCTTCCCTGAAAGACTTTGGAAGGCAATAGAGATGCATGCCATTTACTCCTATGAACAGCTTGGAGAAATGCTTAGTAGAAGATTTGCAGCTGCTTAGATCTAAAAGTAACATACTTCTACCTGAAGCTTTAAGAGACTGCTTAAAAGAAGTGTTTGCAAATGCACTTATCAAACATCTACCAAGCATCAACTTCAATTTCTTAGCCAAAAAATGAATGTTACTTGATAGCAATGGTAAGAACTGCTTAAGGAATTCAAATAAATAGTTTAATTTGACTTGAGATACCTCTGCTTCCTTTAAATTTCTTTAACCTTTCATCATACCTCAGACCTTCCAGTTCTCCTTACATCTTTGTTGCTTTTCTGTGCATTCATTCTTTCTAATTATCTATTGGGTACTCTGAATCCTGCCATCTCCAGAATGCACCAGTCACATTAATGGAACAATGATGGAAAGAGCCCAACAACAGACTTTGGCTGTTCCATGAATGGTTCACAAATCACACTAGTGGCACCCAGAATTGTTTGCAGCTAAATTGAGATGCAAATACCAAATTGGTCTGGTGGAAGTAAACAGCTGGATTATAAAAAGCAAACTCCCAAATCCAAGTGCTTTGCATGTTGCTGCTTTGCCTGGCAGAACATTAATAAGCAGGAACAGATTGGAGCATCAGGGTTTCCAGGACATTGGGTTATTGAGGAATGGTAGGAGGCTGGTGATCTGGCTGGACATGCTAGCGCACTAGGCTTGTAACTTCAGGTACATTGGGGTCACAACCTTGGATACAGTTCCTGGGAGAGAGGATTAGGATTAATTACATAGTCTCTCTCATGCTGGAGGGGCTGAGTAGACTTCCTTCATCCACTGCAGATTTGGAAATAGATGAGTCATACTGGTTTGTGGTCCTGCTTTCCTCTCTGCAGGCATCTCAGTTCCACAGCAGTGACATCTCACACTGCTGAGCTTCTGTCCTCCGAGCAGCCTTCCCCTTGGGCCAGGAGGAGAAGGGAAACATTTGTCCACAAGGTATCTCCTCTGAAAGCAGCGTGGTTCCTGCTGGGTCACTTGTCCCTTTTTCCGTTCTAACCTGTGTTTGCCACTTGAAATGTTGTGTTTTCTTTCCATTTTAAAATGAATTAAAAAATGGTGGATTGACAGACCTGGAGACCTAAGACCTCTGTTTATCCACAGGACATGTACCATATGCACCAGTTTCCTTCATCTGACTTGGAGGGAACTGCTTCTGGGCCATGGAGGACTGAATTCTTCTCTCAACCATATGGCGTTGTCAGTACCCTCCTTTGAGGCTGACAAGAACTGGGCAAATCAGTGTCTGTTACGATGGTGTATTGGTGCTGGGGGCACTGCAGAGTAACACAGAGAGAAGCAGGGAGGCCTAGTCCTTGCTTTTCTTTCCTGTGTCACCTTTAATCAATACTTTACCTGTGATCTGTCTATACTACCTTTCCCTGTCTTTCTTTGAAAAAGGCTCCAGGGCACTAAATATGCTCCATGGAGTTTGTAGTTCATCTTCTCCTTCCTTGCTTGCTGTAGGATCCTCAAGATTTGCCTCCTGTTTAGCCAGTACTGCAATTGAGTAGCTCATGCCTAAACTGTGCAGGCCGGAGAGTGCAGCTCTTTACCTATGACACCTAAATGGAGATGTGATGAACACACACAAGTACAGTGTAAACACCCGGGGGAGGGAGAGGGAGTTCTTAAGGAAGATTTACAACAGTAATGGGATGATATTGTTCAGTTGTGAATTTAGGCTTAGTGTGATCTGAGAAATAACTTCTAAACCCTGGAATCTCTAAGGCTGTGGAATAGTCTCCAAGGGAAATGGTAGAAGTTCTGTTATTTGGGCCATTTAAAACTCTACCGGAGAGAACACTGGTGAGTATATTGTAGGAATCAGGGTGCATGGGATAATCTAATGGGCCTCTTCCATCTCTAATTTCTACTTTTCTGTGATGGAGTAACACCTCTGCCTGTGTTTTGGGAAGCACGGAGCATCTAGCAAGGGTACTGATGTTTAGCAGCTTTATTTATTTATTTAATTTATGTATTTATTTCTGAAAGTGGAAGCCATGTAGGACCCTCATTAACGTTCAGGCATTTCATTTCAATATGCAACTGTGCTATTAAAAATAAATGTCCTTCATGAAAAATGTCCGGCCTGGTACTTGAAGTCAGCTGCATTTGCAGCACCCAGCATGCTGTGGGAACAAACCAGGTTGTGATTCTAATGCCTGGTGTCCAAGGTGTTTCATGGTCCAGGTTCTAGGGTGGGGAACTGTCTCCAGTTGACATTCCAAGTTCTTGGGAAGGAACGGGGGGAAGGGCTTTCTTTCTCTGGTGGATGGTTGGGATCTGGATTGAATACCCTGCCTTGGCTTCAGAAGAGAGACCTGGAGCTCTAGGCAGGTATTGCTGATAGTCATTTCTAACTACTGTATACTGAAAATCAGTTTATTTTCCTTTCAGGCTAGCTGAATGGGGTGTGGGCACTTGTGGTAGTTGGGTTATATGCAGGCTTGAAGGGATTCAATTTTTCTCAGTAAATGTTGTTAAATGTTGATTTTTGCCATATGCACATAAATCAACAAAAAGTATTTCCATGGACAATAATTGAAATTTACAGATAAGCAGAGTAAGAAGAATGATGCTGCTTGAGAACTTATTAGCGTTTGATTTAAGGATATTTACTGTGTATATACTGTGTTGTTGACAGTTTGCGTTTTAATGGTTATAAAGCTTTAACTTTTTGTGTCTCAATGCCTCCTATCACTAAATAATTTACATCTGATCCCGCATAATTTCCCACAACTGTGAAAAATCTAAATTGATAAAAATAAAGCCTAACACTCATAATTTTGGACAATTGTGACAATTTGAATGGATTTAAAAAAATGCTTAAAAATATTCATTGATATTGGAAGCGGAATAAATGTGAAAAACTTTGGCTCAGCAGAGCACTCATAATTGCTAAAGACTAGTGCTACAGAAATGGAAATCCAAAAAGCAACCAGCAATTGAAGATTGCAGTCATCATAAACGTGGCCATCCATGGAAAGAATAGTATACTGTAACAGAAATACCCCAGAAAAAATTCTGAGGTACGAGGTGCTTTCCTGGAAGTATCTCAGAGATCTTATTAATGGATGAGCCTTCCCCATTCACCACCTCCTCTTCTCTGCCTATTTCTTTCCCTCCTCTTCTCTTTTCCCCCCTCCAGTTTGCTTCTGTTCTTTATTGTATTCTATTATTTTTTTCAATTTCTCTGTACATAAAATAAGGATAAGGCAGAATAGATTTAAAGTTAATTTGATTTTATAAACAAATTATTATAAACTGTAATACAGAGAATTGATTTATATTTTAACCATTCAGATGATATAGTCATTGTTTCAGGTATAGTTAAGGTTAGGTAACAAATGGTTAACACATTGTGAGACGTTTATGGATAGCTTGTTTTGTGTGTGTGTGTGAGAAAATGTAATAAAAAGTTAATAGGAAAAATAAACTGATATTATCTGTCAAAATTATATTAAAAAAATAAAAATCCAATTCTGCCAAGCCTAATTATATGCTGGTATAATTCAAGGAGTTGAGAGCACCATGTTAACCTCTTGTGGCCATAGGAAGATAGAGTACCAAGTTTAGCCATGAAAACTTGTGCAGGCCCAGAACCATAGGTCACCCTGTTTCAAAGGAAGGAATTCCCTCTTCCCACACTGGCTATATATTTCTAGTGGATTCCCTCTCTTTGTTCCAGTAATTCATAGCTTCAGTCTCTCACAGCACAAGGACAGCATGGAGTCACTGCCTCCTTCTCCTCTGTCCCTTATCTTTCATTGTTCTCTGGTCATAGAGGTTTCCTCCCTGAGGCTTCAAGGCTAGACCTCTCAGAGGCCCCTTCCTGAAATGTTTGGTACACATCACGGCTGTTCTTATGAGACCCAACGTTACATTCCCTAGTGACTGGAGAATGCACTGTGCCCCTCTGGACTCTCTTTGAGCTTGCTCTATCTTGTCAGTCTGCACAGTTGGGCCAGAAACAGGCTTCCCCAGGAGGTATCTGGTACATTTTGTTTCCAGCTGGTCCCGAGATATCTCAAAAAACAAAAAAAAAGAACAGCCTTTGCTTCCTTTGCTCCTCTCTAAAATGAAAGGTTAGACAGGGTGGGAGGAACGGAGAGACAGAGGAAGGTTGTGAGTTGGAGTGGGGGCAGTTACTTTTTCCTTAATCTAAATTTGGAGTTTCAGCCTCTTGAATGCAGAGAGAGTATGGCATAGGCTGAGATCCCTGTGCCTAGACAATCCTGGAGTGGGGTGGGGACGGGTGAGCTGATGGGAGACTCCTTAGCACAAGAGGGATCTGTCTTGACACAGTGCAGTGTCTGCCACTCACATAAAAGCCTGTAGCAGTGAGACAGCTGCTGGAATCGGGGTAAAGAAGCTGTCCCTTTTGTTGCTGACAGGACGATTTCATTTTGACATGGTAAAAGCTCTCGTGACTTCTGCAATTTTCCAGATGGATAACAAAAAACTAGAAGGAGGGGGCATCTCGGTGGCTTTCTGTGTATCTACCTATGGAGCTGCATCCATTGGCTCAGATCTGCTGACAGGACCTAGTAGTCATTACATGAAATGGTGCAGGCAAGGAGAGAGGCAGGTAAAACCACTGCCATCCTTGGGCTGAATGCGCTCCCCGTGATACAGGGCATGTGCATGCTGAGACATGAAACGCTGTCTCCAAACAGCCCTACTTCTGCCCACACAGGTTTAGGGACCCAGGAGTTCTGCTGCAGTTTGGAGAAGAGTTGTGCGTTTCAGCAGCATAGGCACTGCGGCACTGCCCTGCTTTGCAGGGGTGTGGCTGCTCTGACAGCCGTTTATGAACGGGGTAGCTTGACTGAGATGTGTGACTGGCAGAATCATCCCTGGTTTTCTCCACATAGCTACAGGGAGGCTGTTGTATTCTGTGGGGTGGGTGTGTCTCAAAGCTCGTAGGATCTTCCCTACTTTTTCTTCTACTCTCCCACCTCAGACATTATTGCCTCAAAGGGAACCTCCCAACGCCATGGAGAAATAGACCCAACTTCCTCCAGAGCCTGTTAACACCATTTCTCTAATCTGCCAGTTGGGGGCAGCAGAGAGTTATAGGAGGGGTAAATGGTGCCTGCACGCAGGATGAGCAGAGAACCAGCTGATGGCGGGGGCTCTGGAATTCTATTCTTAAACTTCTGGATCCTGCAGATCAGTGGATGGGGAACAGATACTAGGGTTAAATCTGTACGTTTGCCTCACTACATTACTGATAGGCCCCCTACCAATTCATGGTACGTTTTGGCCATTTTCATGGTCCTAAGATTTTGAAAAATGTAAATTTTGTGATTTTAGAGATTAATCTGAAATCTCACAATGTTGTAACAAAAGGGGGGTTGTGATGGGAGAGGGGGTTCGCACGGTTATCATAGGAGGGTTGCGATATTGCCACCCTTACTTCTGCGCTGCTGCTGGCAGCTGTGCTGCCTTCAGGGCTAGATGGTTGTCTGCCAGCCGGGAGCCCAGCGCTGAAGGTAGCATCACCACCGGCAGTAGCACAGAAGTAGGGATGGCATGGTATGGTATTGCCATCATTGCTTCAGTGCTGCTGCCTTCAGAGCTGGGCACTCAGCCAGCAGCCGCCGCTCTTTGACCGCCTGCTCTGAATGCAGCACAGAAGGAAGAGTGGCAATACTGTAACCCCCCTAGGAATAACCTTGCAACTCCCCCCCCCACAGTCCTCTTTTCAATCGGACCCCCAGTTTGAGAAACGCTGGCCTCCCCGTGAATCTGTATAGTATGGGGTAAAAGTACACAGGAAACCAGATTTCCTGGGGGATACCAGATTTCACAATCTGTGACACATTTTTCATGGCCATGAATTTGGTAAGGCCTTACTTATTGTCTCCTGAGAGATCCTCTTGTATTCCCCACACACATCAGTGAGTGCATGAGAAATAAGAGCTGCTCACCTTCCCTTATCACTCACAGTATCAGAGAAGCCAGTGAGAAATGACCCACTAGGACTTCCTGTTCCCCTCTCCTGGACTTGCAGGGTTGCTCCACAGGAGGCTTGCTACCTCCTGTGGATATAGCCACCAGGACTTAGTCCCACACATATGACTTATATTCCGTGTTGACTTTGTGACGTTAGCCCGCATACCGGCAGTGTGGCTCATGGTAAAGGAACAACAGCACACTTGCTCAGGAAGCCCTCAGAACTTGGCCTGCGCTCTCAGGAGTGGGAGGATGTGAAGGGTTGGATCACAGTGAAACCCCTTTGGACTGCCACTTGAGGTGCCGGGCACTACCTCTAAGCACGCTTTACCTGGCAGCTTGGGACTTCATTGCCCTGCCTGGTTTTGAGCCAGACATGCTAGCCTGCTACAACGCAGACCCAGTCTGAACAACATCCCCCCAAAACTGCAGGCTTAACTGAAAACAGATTAGAAGTGTTCCTGTCTCCAGCACTCAGGTACCCAACTCCCAATGGGGTCCAAACCCAAAATAAATCTGTTTTACCCTGTACAAAGCTTATAATGGGTCAACACATACATTGTTCACCCTTTATAACACTGATAGGAGAGGATATGCACAGCTGTTTGCCCTCCCCCCCATTATACATACTCTGGTTAATTAATAAGTAAAAAGTGATTTTATTAATACAAAAATTAGATTTCAGTGGTTCCAGTAATACAGAGAGAACAAAGTGAAATTACTGAGCAAAATAAAATAAAACACGCAAGTCTAAACCTAATACAGTAAGAAAACTGAAAACAGATTCAAATCTCACCCTCAGAGACGTTTCAATAAGCTTCTATCACAGACTGGAAACCTTCCCAGTCTGGGCACAATCCTTTCCCCTGGCACAGCCCTTGTTCTAGCTCAGCTGGTAGCTAGGGGATTTCTCATGCTTGCAGCCCCCTTTGTTCTATTCCACTCCCTTATATATCTTTTGCACAAGGCGGGAATCCTTTGTCCCTCTCTGTGTTCCCACCCCTCCTTCTAAATGGAAAAGCACCAGGTTAAAGATGGATTCCAGTGCAGGTAACATGATCACATGGCACTGTAAGACTCCAAGCCCTCATTCCTCCCAGCCTGACTTACAGGAAGGCTTGCAAGCAAACAGAGCCATCCACAGTCAATTGTCCTGGTTGATGGGCGCCATCAAGATTCCAAACGACCATTAATGGCCCACACTTTGCATAACTACAATAGGACCTCAGAGTTATATTTCATATTTCTAGTTTCAGAAACAAGAGTGATATATTTATACAAATAGGATGACCATACTCAGTAGATTATAAGCTTTGTAATGATACCTTACAAGAGACCTTTTGCACGAAGCATATTCCATTTATACTATATTCACACTCATTAGCATATTTTCATAAAATCATATAGAGTGCAATGTCACAGAGGAGATCTATCTCATTCTGTTATGTTGCTAGGAGGGGCCATGCAGTGTGGTGGGGATGAGGCAGAGCACCTTCTGTCATTCTGCATTCTCTCTCTTTAAAACAGCCTCCCTCTCCCGCCGTCCTTGCCAGACAACATGCTTGGACTTCATCAGCAAGCCCCCAGCATGGCCCAGCAGCCGCTTAACTTCTGAATAATGGAGTCAGGGAGATGTTGGGGTTTTGTGTCCTAAATGGCCATGTAAGACTTGGCCTTCTAGAGCAGACCAATAGCCCATCTAGTCCTGTCTCCAGCCCTGCCAGACCAATAGCCCCTCTTGTTCAATACCCTATTTTAATCTATACTGGATCAGACCAATGGTTCATTTCGTCTCATGTCATGTCTCCGGTTGTGTCAGGTCAGTCCCGTTGCTGCATCTGTCTCTTGTATTATCTCCTGATCTACCAGATCATATCAGCCACCTGTCCTACTCCTTTAGGCTGCCTCTTGCCCACAGCAGATGGCAATGGCAGCCCCTCTGACAGTGGCTGGAGCTGGAGTCCGCCCCAGAGGGTGTAAAGCCCCCAGCATACAGTGCGTCTACTATACTGTTTGAGGGGGCAACTCAAAGCCATAGAGACAGAAGGGACGGTGGGAGGGACAGGAGAGAAACTCCTCCCTCACCATTGCCACAGCAGTTGTGTCTCTTTTTTTCTCTCTCCCCTCTGGTTTTCTCCACTGTCCCTCATCCTTCCCTTTCACTTCTTACCTCCCCCACCCCAGTAATATTAATCTCCTGCCTTTGGCCCGTGCCCATGCCGTGTTGTACATCTGAACACGCTGTAGCGACACGGCTGCTGGGACACCTGTGGTATTTAACGATCAGGCTTGTGCGCCTCTCATTAGGGGGCCCCCTTGTCAGCTCTCTGCCACCTGTTCTGTCTCGTGGTATAGCACTGCTTATTTAACAGAGAGATTAAGCATGACATGATGACTCCCAGCGGAGGAGCCAGGGAAACTGTTGCCATCTATAAATTGGAATCTTTTTATTTATTTATTTAATTGTCATCAAGGACTTGTGAGCTGTTTTTTGGAAATGGTGGTGACAGTTAACCCTTTCTTGCCCACGTGCCATGAAGAGAAGCCTGTCTGGGTGTGGCTGCGGGGAGGGAGAGAAGGACCTTTTGACTTATGAAGTCTAGGGAGAAAGCAAGAGCGAGGATGTACTGACTGTGGTGCTCAGTTCTATGACACTGTTTTTTTCTCAGAGGGAGGAAGGTTTTCTGGGAGCAGTCTCCTCCTGTTTAATTTCCCCAGGTGTTCTCCTTCCCTTCCATCAAGGAGCCCCGCCTTGTGCCAGCATGGCTGGGCTGAGGAAAATCAAGCTTCCCTATTGGTTCCCAGCCTCTCATCAGGCTATCTTAGTGCAATAATCGGAAGATGCAGGATAAGAAAGGAGCTTGCATAGGATCTCTTGAGCTATCGCAGTGACATGATACGTCAGTCCCTGAGCCCAAACAGCTGCCTTCAGATCAGGTTTGTCTTAAGCTGGTGGGGACTTGGTGCTGGAAATGGAACCCACTCTTTGATATTGGGCTGCTAGTGTCTTTGCCTAATTTCAAGTGGGTGATTATATTCTATAGTCTACCTCCCCAAAGTCCACCGGCATTGTCACTTAGATGAGCTATTCTTCACTCCCTGCCTTAAATGGATGTGCAGTGTTTTGGGGGCACTGTTAAATGGCTGTTGTGCTCTGCCCTAGAAGTGGGTACATTTCAATGCTAAGCAAAGTGATAGCTGTATGAATACCATCTGGAATGTGCTTTGGGATGAATTTCCCATGAGGAGGTACTTATGCTAGAGTGTTTTCTATACAAATAACTCAAGGATTTCTGTTGCCCTCACAGGTGCTCCAGTAACATATACATTGATTTCTTTTTAAAATATATAATTAATTTGGGTATAATAGCAAGTGTGGAATTATTTATTAAGCTATGTTTTTTAATCAAGGAGAAAAGAAATTAAAAATAGAGAGAAAACATAACTTAAGGCAGCAAAGCCCTGGGATCAATTTATGGTCTCCTTAATTAATCTCTCTCCTTGTTATTTATTGCATTTTGTAAAGAGAGAGAATTCACATGCCTGTTGGAATGGCAGAATTATGGTGCAACAAAGCTGAGCAGCTGGTAAGGGCATAGCCCCAGCCTGGCAAGGATGCAGAGGGGGTATATTATATTGGCAGCTCACTAGACTGGACGTTTTAAAGTGTAATAATGGATGTTAGAGGGAGGGTGTGTGACATGAAGTGTGCATGTTTCTCATTCTGGTGCTGTCAATGGTGCCCCTCCAAAATTGCACTAGGGCCAGATTTTCAAAAAAGAGAAAAGTGTGCAATTGTACACTTAATTTGCTCATGCAAAGACTCTGTTCATGCAAATTGTGTAGTTGTATGCAGAACCTCTACCCTTAAAATCACTCCCACACTGAAGAAAATCCTCTCTACTAGTACACAGGAAACTAGACTTGGGGAAGACCTATTTGTTCATCTGGTCTCTTCCCCTGTCAGCGCAGGCCTCTGTCTGACTGGATGATCTCTATAGCCTTGTGTCGTCAGCAGTGGAGATCCCATCTCTTCCCATGGGAGACTATTCCAAGTCTAATGGCACTCATTGTTAGAAGGAGACCCTACATTTAACTTTGTTCAGCATCATTCCATCACTCCCAGTTACACCCCTTTGAGCCATCCTCAACAATTCCTCTCTCCTCTTCATCCTTGTAGATGATTCTTTCTCTCTCCCTTAATCATCATTAAGGGGAAGCAATCCATATTTGGTTTTTTAACTCCCCTCGTAAGTCAGTCCCTCCAGCCTCATCATCATTTTCTCTTCTCTGAATTTCCTCAAATGTGTTGACGCTTTCCTGGCTTTTTGCCCAGAACTGTTTGCAGTATACTAGGTGTGGTCTCATTTGAGCTCTAGGGAGATGGACTATTTCTGCTCTGTGTTGCAATGTTGCTGCATATGTAGGCCAGAATTTCTGGTGAGGTTCCCCCCTCCCCCATCATATTGCATTATAGCTGATAAGCCTTTTACTGCCCATCGTCACCACAAGCCTTTTTTGGCATTAACTACTTTCCAGGTTTCTGCCTTCCACTAAATTGTTTGATGTGATTTTCTCCAAAATGTATTGGCTTGCATTTTTTCTAGGTTTGGGTCTTGTTTTGTTTCCTTCCGTGTTTTCTAAGTCTCCTCGGTGCTTTTTGTATGACTTCCCCATCCTCAGTGACCTCCTGATTTTATTATTGTTGGAGCATAGAAATGAACAGACTGGATCTGAAATAGTCCACTATCCTTCTCCTATTAGTGGCCAGTATCAGATGCTTCAGAGAAAGGTAATGGTTCCCGTAAACATGCAAGTATCAGCTTTATAGTTAATGTGGTGTCTAATCCTTTCGAAATAGTTAAATAAATAAATAAAACCAAACTTAACACCAATCCTGTTGCAGACAGCTTCCCCCAACTCTAAACTTCACTATTTTATTGCCCTTTGTTTACACTCCATCATCCTGTTTTGAATTCATATGCATACTTCATTTTTTTTTAATGCGAGTGGTGTGTTTTTGTGGACTACCTAGAATGGCACTGGCAGATAAGAGCTATATAAATAAAATGTATTATTATTATTAATGCTGTTATATGCCAGTGCTCATAACCAAGCCAATTAGAAATAATTTTTCAAGTAAGATTTTGTGAAGCACTGTATCAAATGCTTTACTAAGTCCAGATATATTGCAGCTACTGCATTCCCTTCATCTGCTCTTTTGTAATTCAATCAACAACAAAAAAGAGGTGATCAAATTAGTCTGGCATGATTTGTGGTTTATACATCCTCAGCTTATTTGCTCTTGGTTCCATTATCCTGTAGGCACTTAAAGAATTTTGTCTCTTAATATTTATTTAATTGTTTTGCTAGTGATTGAAGTAAAATGTATTAATTTATTTTATTCATCAAATATGAACATGCAACAGTTAACAATATATATGAGGATATATATATAAATATATATGAGATGTATATAAATGTCTGTGAAGAATTATAGTATTTGTCTTACTGATATGATTCTGGACAGAAATATATATATATATATTTGTACATATTAGTCCATGGCGTGGAAGTAAACAGCATGGAAGGCAGGAAATGCATCTGATACGTCTAGGTAGCATTCACCTGCTGGCTGCTCCATTTATGTCCAGTTGATCTGGAGAACCAACAGAGAAAACATGAATGAATTTACTAGAAGGACTTCTCACCTCTTTGACCATTATTTCTTATGGGGTTTTGGGAATGTGAATTCTTTTCTCTCTTGTTCAGTCTAAACTCCTCCTTCATTAAAAGTGGCACTCAAATAGCCTATATATAGATACATAAACATAAAAATAGTATCTCCCTGTTCACTCTGACTTCATTTCTGAAACATCAAGGAAATTCTCTTCCATTCCACTGCTGTTATATAGCTGGATTTTAGATTTCCATCCCTTTATTACAATGTCATTTAGCTCTTAATAACGAAACACATGGTCCTTACTCACCATGTTCTTTTCTACCAACATTTTCTATGCTACTGACATATTCAGTAATGTGATTTCTGATATAGGACTGTTTCCTCACTTAGAGAGTTGGGATAATGCTTCCGGGGGCTGTGCTCTATTATCTAGTAATATATTGGAGTTAATGAAACATCAGCACATGCCTAATAAGTAGGCTTGGCAGAATACAATTTTTATTTTTTGTTACAATTTTGATGAATAATATTGATTTTTATTTTTAAATTTCCCCTCTGATTTTTATCTATTTTAAATGTTGGACGGTTGCACAAAATCATGGATGGTGGTTTCCAGATAATACCTGATGACAATGGATGTTGAGATTCAAAAAGTTAAATCTTTATAACTGTTAAAACACAAATTGTCAACATCATATATCTAAATATACAACATAACTAGCATTAAAATAAACGCTAAGTTTTCAAGCAGCAATTTTCTTACTTTGCTTTTCTGTACATTTTGATTTTTATCAATGGAAATTTTTTTCTCGGTTTGTATGTGTATGGTGAAATCGATGCTTATTGACATTTACTGATAAAAATCTAATCCTTCTGAGACTACTAATAAGCTTTAATGAGTTTGGTAGCAAGGTGGATGTGTTCTGTGCTGGAGTACCAGGTGCAGAATTTGAAAGGATAATTTAGGCACTCCTCTTTATATATATATGTGGCTGGAGGCATTGATTACGCTCTACAGAGTTTTACATCCTCTAGGTCCCACTGACTTATGTCACAGTACAGAAGTTAGGAACTGCTGGATTCTTATCACAGTTGGCTCAGGACCTGCACTTCCTAAGCTCAGCAGAAGACACTCTCAGTTGAGACTCTCCCGTCTTGAACATAGTTCCTACAGGGCTCTGACAGAGCCTCAGTTTGTGAGAGCTGCAGGATGCCATTTCAGTACAATTTGTGTACCAAGGCTTTTCATGAATCTTCCTAATCAGGAATGGGGTTTGAGCTTTTTGTTGTTAAAAACAGGTTTTGGTAAGCCTTGTAGACTGGTGTTTTTGTTGAAGGAAGACACTTTGGCACCTATACATTTCTGAATAATAATAAAAATAATTGGAAAGGCCAAAAACTATAATATTTGTTACCTGCTACAGAGTGGCCCTCGAAAGAGGTGACATTCTTTCCTCATCAGACATTTAGTTCAAAACTCAACCTTGACTGTTCAGCCGATCTGTGTGCAAGCTAAACACATCAGCACCCACTGAAATCAGCCATTGGAAGTCAATTTGGATCCATGTAAGAAAATGATTACCACTGGCACTGATCCCTAAAGCCAAACTCACCTGGATTTTCAAAAACGTGGTCTGAAATTAGCGCCCTAGGGATAGATCTTGGTTTCATTAAAGTCAATAGCAAAACTCCCGTTGGCTTCCATGGGACCAGGATTTTATCCTTAAAAGATTTTCCAAACTCCAGGGAACAATAAAGATTTCAGAACCCCCCTCTCTCCCCAACACACACATGCATTGGAAGCAATTCAGGATCGCAAATCAGTCAGACTTTGTAAACCCACTGACAAATCCATCTAAACTTTAGAACAAAACAATTGGAATTGGCTTCTCCTCCACTTAATGTTTTTGAATCTTGAGTTCAAGATTCTAGGATTTTCTGGCAAGAGTGGATGATGTTGATGGATCTGTGCATAAGGTTTTATGAATTCACACAAAAGGCTGGATGGCTCTGAGGACAGATATGGGAGGGATAAGATTTGAGACACACATGCAGGAGGTCTCATGCTGCCACTACTAGAACATCCTTGGAATTTCTGAATATTGTAAATGACACTTTTTTAACTAAAAAAGTGTCACATCCAACACGGGGGAATTCTATATTAGACCTCATCTTGTCAGATAAAGAGGAACTGATAACAGAACTGAAAAGTAATGGTAATTTAGGTACAAGTGATTATGACTTGATCACATTTTCAATGTGCAATCAGAATAAAGTCCAGACTATACACACACATACACACATATACTTGGTGCTTTATAAGGGCCAACTTCATAAAGAGGAAAACAATTATCAGCTAAATCATCTGGGAAGAAGAATTTAATCAGAAAATGTGTGAATGATAACTAGGAATTGTTTAAGAATACTTTAGTAGACCCCAAAAAGCCACAGTCCTACAATTGAGGAAGAAGGCAGTATCAGTTAAAAACTGACCTGGTTTAGAGGGGAAGCTATATATTTTTTAAAACAAGGGGTGTGGAAAATAATATAGCAAATGGAAGAAAGGAAGAGTTGATATTAATGAATATAAATCAGAAACTAGGAATTGTAGAAAACTGATAAGGAAAGGAAAGGAACACAAGAGAATATCTATGGCAAGCAGAGTAAAGGACAATAAGAAGGATTTTTAAAATTATAATAGGAACAAAACGAATCCTAACAATGGTACTGGTCCATTACTAGATGAAAATGGTAGATTTATCAATGATAATGCAGAAAAGGCAAAGGTGTTCAATTAATATTTCTGTTATGTATTTGGAGGGGAAAATAGATGACATAATCATATCATATGATAATATTCTTCCATTGCTCTAATATCTTCGGAGGATTTTGAACAGCAGCTACTGAAGTTAGACATTTTGAAATCAGCAGGTCTAGATAACTTGAACCCAAAAGTTTTAAAAGAGCTAGCTCTGGAGCTCTCTGGACCATAAATGTTGATTTTCAATAAATCTTGGAAAACTGGGGAAGTTCCAGAACACTGGAAGAAGGCTAATGACATGCCAACATTTAAAAAGGTAAACAGGATCATCTATGTAATTATAGGCCTGTCAGTCATCAATCCTGATAATGGGCAAGATAATGAAGTGGGTGATACAGGACTTGATTAATAAAGAATTAAAAGAGGGCAATATTATAAATGCCAATTAACATGGGTTTATGGAAAATACATTCTGTCAAACTAACTCGATATCTTTTTTGATGAGATTATAAATTTGGTTGATAAAGATAATAGTGTTGATGTAATATACCTAGACTTCTGTAAGGCGTTTGACTGGGTACCTTATGATATTTTGATTTAAAAACTAGAATGATATAAAATTAACACGGTACACATTAAATTAATTAAGAGTTGGCTAACAGATAGATCTCGAAGAGTAATTGTAAACAGAGAATCGTCATTGAATGGGTGGATTTCTAGTGGAGTCCTGCAGGAGTTGGTTGTTGGCCCTATACTATTTAACTTCTTTATTAATTACCTGGAAAAAAACATAAAATTGTCATTGATAAAGTTTTCAGATGACCCAAAAATTGGGCAAGTGTTAAACAATATGGAGGACAGGACCCTGATACAGAGTGATTTGGGTTGCTTGGTAAAGTGGGTGCAAGTAAACTATGTGTTTTAATATGGTTAAATGTAAGTGTATGCATCTAGGAACAAAGAATGCAAGCCATAATTATATGATGGGGGACTCTATTGTGGGGAGCCAGTGACCTGGAAAAAGATTTGGGGGTCATGGTGGATAATCAGCTGAACATGAGCTAAAAGTGTGATGCTGTTGCCAAACAGGCTAATGTGATCCTTGAATGCATAAACAGGGGAATCTTGAGCAGAAGTAGAGAGGTTATTTTATCTTTGTATTTGGCACTGGTGTAACCACTGCTGAAATGCTGTGTCCAGTTCTGGTGTCTGCAATTCAAGAAGGATGTTGATATTTAGGGGAGGTTTCAGAGAAGAGCTCTGAGAGTAATTAAAGGATTAGATTGCATCCCTTACAGTGATAGACTCAAGGAGCTCAGTCTATTTAGTGTAACAAAGAGAAGGTTAAGGGGGGACCTGATTGCAGTATATAGGTACCTACATAGGGAACAAATAACGATGGGCTCTTCAGTCTAGCAGAGAAATATAACATGATCCAGTGGCTGGAAGTTGAAGCTAAGACTGGAAATAAGGTGTAAATTTTTAATGGCCAAAGTAATTACCACTGGAGCAGTTTACTGAGGGTCGTGTTGGATTCTCCATTGCTGACACTTTTTGAATCAAGATTGGATGTTTCTCTAAAAGATCTGCTCTAGGAATTATTTTGGGGAAGTTCTCTGACTGTGCTATACAGGAGGACAGACTAGATGATCACAATAGTCCCTTCTGGCCTCAGAATCTATGAAAAAGGCGGAGGCAGTATAGTAGTGAAGTTGCTTGAGAGACATCTTGAGGCTACATGCTGCCCCTTAACGTTGCCCCTAGGGAAGGGGAACGGCTATGAAGAATTAGTTCCAATCTACATGTCTGAATAGTGTGTGTGGGTCGAGGCAGGGGCATCCCAGGGGAATAAAAGCAGAAAGATGTTTTTGGAAGTTATTAGCAGCTGGTGGTAAGTGCCTATTTATCTGCATCGAGCTGCAGAGCCTGGGAGCGGCTGGGTGAGATTTGCTGTCATATTGGCTCTTTAAGGATAAATAATCTTGGCTGGAATTTGCAGTAATGATTTCCTAAGCGTGGTGCTGCTGGAGTTTCCAGACAAAAATGTTTATTTGTTTTTCAAGGATATAAATGGGGATGGGTAGGAAGTGGGACAAAGGTTCTTTTCCCATTTTGTTCTCATTGGGAGCTTGGCAAAAAATCCTTGTGTTTTATTTCTTTTTGTTTTTTTCAAACCTCTCCCAAGAGTACCTTCCTTCCAGCAAGGCATGTGACCACTGGACATGGTCCTGCTGAAGTGTGATGAAGGCCGTTCCTTCAGTCAGCTGGGGAAGGTTCTCTCAAACTCTCTGGGGGCTGCCTCTGCTGGCTTTCCTGTTTCAGTTGTCCAGGTTGGTGGAAGTGGACACATTGCTGGGATGGATGCTACCTACTCAGAGAAGTTTGGAATGGGGTCCAACAGAAGGTTTCCGATTTGCATTATTGGGGAAGTATATGGCTGCACATGCAACTATTTTGCTCAGGCAGGCAGCGAAACCAAAGCAGATGCACAAAGCCATCTAGCCAGGGTTTGATGATTGTCCTGTGCATGTATCAATGGAATGCAGTTGCCAGCAAAGTATATTTCCATCTCCAGATGGCAATCTCCAGTAGCTAACCTTCCTAAAGGAACTCTCACTGATCTGTTTAGGCATTTATTCCCTGTTCAGTAGGATATTATCTGAGAACCTTACAGAAATACCAGCATCGGCAGTAGTTTAATCATTGTTGTAGGTCTGTTTTTGGCTCTTTCCTCTTCCCTTGTATGTGAGGGTAAATGGGTAAAAATTTAAATGTTGTATTACCACTCTGTTGTTCTAGTGAGAAAGGTGAGTTTTGTATTTAGTCCTAAAAGCAATGCCATGTTAACCTTTGTGTAAGAAAGTCCCAAAGCTCAGGCTCCCACAGGTTTCATCCTTGTATTAGCTAGTGCCTGAGGAGCCCAGTTGTCATGGGAGGTCATGATCTCGAAGATAGTCTGGGTTTATTGCATTGCTCATTGCTTGGAGAGCAGGACCAGAACCTTGACTTTTGACTTGTTGTTAAAGAGGAAGCCAAATGTCTGGAATATGAAAATTATATGCTCATATCGCTCTCTGTTGGATAGCAAGCGAGCTGCTATATTTTGAATCAGATGAATCTCTTCAGGTCTAGAATTGTTATGTCCAAATATAGCACAACTGCAATAACTGAGCCTGGAGGTCACAGACAGAGTGGATCAGATAGTGCAAACCAGTCAAGTAATCAAATACGTTACCAGAAAGAAAAAAAAAACAAAACCTCATCAAATATGTTAGGGCATAGTCTCTAGTCACAGACACAAGAAAATGTTCCTGGTGTGTACTGGCTGCTAGAAGGTGAAGATTTGCGTTCTCCATGTGTTCTATTCTGGAGATTTGTTCCCTTTTCTGCAGCACCGGAGAATGCATAGAGCGTCTGTGGTCTGAAGAGGCATCTTTGCTCACCCCACTGTACTGCTGGAAATGTGCAGCTGTCTTTGATCCTTCTAACCATCATACTGTCATAAAACTCATGGATGATATTTGTTAACTTCTGAGTATCCTGAGGATCTTTCTGAAGATTTTTGGTGGTGGTGACTGGCCCCAGGTCTGTGATGACAGGCATTTTGTGTGCTCCCTTGCTGTACTCTCCATTGGAGAAAATTCTGAATTAGTCTAGCTGAACAGTAATCATGATGATTCCCTGTGTTTTAGGGGAGGCAATGTTACCTAGAGACTAGAGCATTGAACTGGGACTCAGGAGACCTGGGTTCCAGTCTCAGCCGCTAGACCGTAGGCAAATCACTTCTTCTCCCTGTGCTGCAGTTTCCCCCATCTGTAAAATGGGGATGATACTGATCATTATGAAGTGCGTAGAGATCTGTGGATGAAAAACAGAATCTGAGAGGTATTATTATTATCAAGACACCTACAGATGGGAGTCACCAAGCAGGATTTGGGATCACAGCCTGTAACTACCTTCCAGTCAACAGTAGGAAGGAAGGATGGAAGGTAGGTGGTTGGCAAAGTTTCAGAAGGCAGTTGGACCATGCGGTGGCGTGATGTCCAATGAAGGAAGGATTCTGAAGGCCATGAAGAGAAGGTTCTGAAGGCTAGGTGCAGTTGGGCAGTGCAGTAGGCTTCCCAAGTGGTTGATGGAGACACCATCCCCATGGTGATGGAGGCACTGTTTCGAGAAGACCAGTGCTCAGCACCCAGCCTCTCACACCGTGACATTGGTGTCCAGATTTTCACAAGAGCGCAGCACCCGAGGTACCTCCAACATGCTTTTTGAAAATCTGGCTGATAATGGGCCCTTTGTGAAGAGAAGCCCTGCAGGATGTAATGGAAACTCGTCAGGGTGACCCAGGGGATATTTTCCAGCTTGTTTGTCTGGCTTACTGAAAACTATTTGGGCGGAATGAACATTTTAGTAAAATTCTTCGTGTTACAGCTCTTGTATTCCGAGGGGCATTGTCTTCTTGAATGGTTGACGCTAGATTCACTCCATCACTCTCAACTTGATCATGGCACTACCCAGACCTTCATAAAGTGTGCAGTACTTACAGGCCCTTTTACTTCTGCTCTAGCAGTGTCCAACCGCTCTGCTGATGCCCCCTGCTTCGCCTCCCATTTGCATTATGCAGTCAGCCAGGCTTTCCCTTTAATAACCTTGTCGCTCACCTTGAGAATTAGTTAATACTCTTTAGCATAAACATTGAACTGCATCCCCAATGCCTGGGAAGCCTGCCTATATGGATATATTGTTCCCAGCATGTCAGCTGTTGGAGCTGCATGGTATGTATATATTTTAGCCTTGAGAAGTGGAGTATGTAAAGATTTTCCACTTACCTCCCTGCGTGGGCTGGTTGGTTCCAGAGCGTGTGATAGTTCTGGCAGCTTTCACTGCACCCTACGTCGATCATCGTGTTGGCGGATGTGAGTATTTCATGCGGGAAAAGCTCTTTTCCTGGAGAAGGAATGAATTAAGAAGAACGGTTATTGCCACTTGAGCAAAGCAGTCCCAGGCCAGGCAACAAGATGCATGGGTTGCATTCAAATTAAGAGAACAAACACCAATACGAAAATGGAAGGGGAATGGAGACTGGGGAACTGGATTCTGTTACTTCTGAGCTAAGACAACCTTTGAGGCTGTCTGTTGCTTTGTGGGAATTTTGGAACAAATACATCTGATAGCACAGGGGTGGGCAAATGACGGCCTGCCGGCTGGATCCAGCCCCTCAGGGCTTTGGATCTGGCCTGCGGGATTGCCACCCCTGTGGCACCGCACCGCTCTGGGAAGCGGCTACACCACGTCCCTGCAGCCCCTGGGGATGGGGTGGCAGAGAGCTCCACAAAATGCTTTTGCCTGTGGGTACCTCCCCCAAAGCTCTCATTGGCGAGGAATGGGTTACCGCGGCCAATGGGAGCTTCGGGGGAGGTACCCACAGGCGAGGGAAACATGCTGCCCTGGCCCCGGAGCCACTCTAGGTAAGCAGTGCCAGGCCAGAGCCTGAACCCTTCCTGCACCCCACACCCCAACTCCCTGCCCTGAGCCCCCTGCTGCATCCCATACCCCTCCTGCACCTTGATCCCCCTCATACGCCCCACTCACCTCCTCTGCCCCAACCCCTTGCCCTGAGCCCCTTCCTGCACACTGCACCCCCTCCCATACCCTGCACCCCAACCTCCTGCCCCGGCCCTGCAAGCAATTTCCTCACCCAGATGTGGCCCTCGGGCCAAAAAGTTTACCCACTCCAGTGATAGCAGTACAGGAGAGGGTGTGAGTTCCTCTGTACATACGTATACCCATGTTTGCATGTGTGTGCGTACATGCATTCCTTCTTGCAAATTATCCGGTGTGTATGTCAATACGTTTATAATCATGTTGAACCCAATAATCAGTTATAGTCTGGCAAATGGCACTGAAAGGTCTTCCTGCCCCAGCTCACACCATCTGCCAGCATAACATACTTCTCTGTTCAACCTCCGCTTTGAAAACTGCTGAGAAAACAAATGTGCCCAAAATGTCAACACACACAGAGTGAAATCCTGGCCCCAGTGAAGTCAATGGAAGTTTTGCTGTTGATCTCAGTGGAACTAGGATTTCGTTCTCACGCTCTCCTGGAGCAACGAGGGAATCAAATTCCAGACTGGAGACTCCGCACTGACAGCGCCCTGCTCTCTGAGGCATTAATCAAGAGGGTATAAGCAGCAGTGCCTGTTTTGATCTCAGCTGTCAGGGTACCACACAGAGAGAGCATCTATTACTGCGCTAGCCAGGCCTCTGACTATGAAGAGAGAGCTTCATAGATCAGAACTAGCATTCTGAATATTTAGCTGTACTCAAGATGCTGCGGTGAGGGGCGGACTATAAATTATTGAATTTTATATAATAAACACATATATACCATGGAATCCACTTAGAATGAGCGTGGGCCTAGCAGAAATCTGTTTATAGGGCACTCAGATGACGTTCTATGGCAAATAGTGTGACCAATACAAAAGCAATCACGTGGCACTCCTCCTCCAAGATAGGGAACCCAGAAAGCCAGAGGGGAGTTGGTAGCTCCCTCAGGGCCCTGTGCAGCAGCATTAGTTTTTCTTAAAGGGCCACCTTCCTGTACACTATATCAGGATGGGAATGTGTACATATCAAAATAGATGGGAATGTGTACATATCCCTGCAGCCCCTGGGGGTGGGGCAGCAGAGAGCTCCGCACGCTGCTCTTGCCTGTGAGTACCTCCCCAAAGCTCCCATTGGCCAGGAACGGGTTACCGCGGCCAATGGGAGCTTCAGGGGAGGTACCCACAGGCGAGGGAAACACGCGGAGCCCTCTGCACCCCTACCCCCACCCCCAGGGGCTGCGCAGGGACGTGGTGCCGGCCCTTCCCGGAGCAGCGCGGCGTGGGGTCAGGGCAGGCAGGCAGGGAGGCTGGCCCCGGTGCGCGCCACTGCCACCCCGGAGCCACTCTAGGTAAGCGGTGCTGGGCCTGAGCCTGAACCCCTCCTGCACCCCCCACCCCAACTCCCTGCCCTGAGCCCCCTGCTGCATCCCGCACCCCTCCTGCACCCCACCCCCCTGCCCTGAGCCCTCTCCTGCACCCCAACCCCTTGACCTGAGCCCCCTGCCACACCCCACACCCTTCCTGCACCCCAACTCCCTGCCTGAGCCCCCTCATACACCCTGCATCCCGCTTGCACCTCAACCCCCTGACCTGAGCCCCCTCCTGCACTCCACACCCCTCCTGCACCCTAACCCCCTTCCATGAGCCCTTTCATACATCCCACACCCCTCCTTTGCCCCAACCCCTTGCCTTGAGCCCCTTCCTGCACATTGCACCCCCTCCCACACCCCGCACCCCAATCCCCTGCCCTGGCCCTGCAAGCAATTTCCCTACCCAGATGTGGCCCTCGGGCCAAAAAGTTTGCCCACCCCTGTGCTAACAGCTGGTTGGACCACTCCACTGAGTCCACTGATCTAATGCTTTCTCATGTGCAGATATCAGCATGGAGGAAACAGGGCTGTGGGGGCCTTTCCCGCTTATCTTGCTCAGGAATCTCTCTTTCCCGCTGACCATGGCATCTGGCTCTCAGGTCTCCTGCACAATCTGCAGTGTTGGTCTGAGGGAAGCTGATTAGCAGCATAGTCAGATCCTGCAGGAGGTAGAACTCATTCGCTTTCAAAAATAGTTTTTTCTTCCAACCAAAGCAGCCTGCCTTTGCCAGCATGTGATATAAGGGAGCTGTGCATGGTCTGCTCTTGTATCCCTTCCTTTGTTAATTCATCCCAGCCTCACTTTGAAATAATGCAAGAAGACAAATCCAGGAAAGATGATTTCAGAGCAAGCCCATTTCATGACTGAGCAAACCGTCGGGAAGCAGGGTGGGTTGTTGTGAAATGAATCTGTTTCCCTTGAGGCTGCTCTGTCTCCTTGGAGTTCAACCTCGTCATGTTGTGGCCTGCGTGTGTCCAGGTATTTCTTTCGATAACATCCTTCCTTTGATAATGAACTCCAGGCAGACTTGAACATACTCTCCCTTTGGACCCTCTCAACACTCCCCTTTGACCTTCAGAACAATCTGTGTGCTCTCAGCCTCTGCCAGAGCATCCAGTATTCTGTCTTTCTCCTGAAACATGGGTCTTTTCCTCTTGATTTTTGTAAAGGGGTTGAAGGAATGTGTCCATCCGTGGTGGTTTATGAAGCAGCATTCTCGCAGTGCTTCCTCCACATTCCCATGCCAACAAACCATTGCAGTACAAGCTTCTCTCATACACTATCACCTGCCAATGACTTCAGTCCTGAGCTGGTGGCACCACCCACTTGGGGAGGGTGGTGGGGCACGGTGTCAAAGGTAGCTCAATCTCTGTGTAGGCTAGGGGGCCCATATTTTCCGAAAGGGAGAACGGGACAGTGCACAGGGCCAGCCCCAGTCCCCTTCCCTACCCCTGCATGCAGGGCTGGTCCCCCCTCCGGTCACTTGCCCGAGGCCTCCCTTCCTTCTCCTCCCCTCCCCATGCATGGGACTGGCTCACCCCCCCCCAGCCACCCATCGCATGCAGGGCTGGCCCAAGGACGTCCCCCTCCCTCTGCTTCGTTTGTGGCGCAGGGCTGAGTCCTTCTTGCCTCCCACCCAGGCAGGGCCAATCCAAGGTCTCTCTCTCCCTCCTGTGTGAAGAACTGATCCGAGCCCTCCTGCTGGCCCGAGCTGCTCTCCCCAGCCCTCCCTCCTGCGCAGGGCTGGCATTGCTGCTCACCTCCTCCCCACATGTTCCTCTGTGTCCCGCAAGGGTTCACACCCCACTTTTTGGCATTACTGGGCATTTGTCCAGTTTACTCTTGCCAACTGATGATCAAGATGGCAAGAGCAAATGGGACAAATGCCCAGATTTACCAAAAAAGTCAGGATGGCCAGGACAGGGCTTAAAAAAGGGACTGTCCCAGCCAAAATGGGACGTATGGTCATCCTAATGTAGGCTCAAGCTTCTGGAGGTTCTCCTGAGCACTAGGTGGTACTTACACAGCTAAAACCTCTATGAAAATGTTCTCTTTGATGTCTGTGAGGAGGCCGAGGGCTTGCTTACACTTACAGGCTACAGCAGCACCACTCTAGTGCTTAGTGAAGATGCTGCCTATGCCAACGGGAGAGCTTCTCCCACCGGCATAGTTATTCCACCTTCCTTAGAACTGGCAGTGATGTTGTCAGGAGAAGCCCTCCTGTCGACATAGCACTGTCTACAGTGGGAGTTTGGTTGGTATAGCTGCATCACCATTAGTTTGTAGTGTAGACCAGGGCTTAGTATGTCTTCTGTTGTTTTGGTTTTTTTCAACAATTAACCATGGTGGCTGTTTGCACTCTCTGATACCAGGGTAGGATACTTTGGTTACTGCAGCTACCATCCTGTGAATCAAGTCAACTCCATTTTGGGCTGTCGGCTGATAAAAGACATAAGAGCCAATGAAATCTTTAGAAATTATTCTAGGGTAGCTTATTTGGGGAGAGGGCTTCTGGTGTCCTCTGCAGAAAGAGGTTTCATGCATGAACTTCTTTCACATAGTTGAATAACCCCTCACAGTTTTAACTAGACATTGAATTTGCAGATCTCCTCAGAGAGGCTTGTAGGCAGCTTTTGGGAATGAATCTTTATTTTTGGTCTATAAAACACACAACAGAAGCCTCTCCTAGACATGCGAGCAATTAAAATGTCCACTGAGTGAATAAACACAGTCTAATAATAATGGTACAGTTAATGAGACTTCAGATGTTTTAGCAAACTGGCCTAGGTCTAGCAAGTTTGGAGATGCATTATTTGAATAAAGTTGCTGCTGCTATGAATTGCAGAGATGTTTCCTAAATGCTGTGGGCTTTAAATAGCTTCTCTATCCCACTACCACCACTGTGGGTGGTGTGTATCCCATCCCAAGGGAAATACACTTTAGGCAAAACATAGCACGGAAGGAACGAGAGCAATTTTGCAAAACAGTTCACTTGATTCCCTCTTGGAAGGAATTCAGAGAAGAGCAACAAAAATAATTAAGGTTCTGCAGGAATTAAATTGTACAAAAACCTAAGTATGTATACCTTGGCTAGACAACGGCTAAGCGGATGTGATAACCAGCAGTGCATATTTAAAAGATGTAAACAGTGAGGAAGGAGAGGGATTTTTTAGGGTAAGGGGCTAGAACTGGAAATTGCAAGATAAAATTAAGCACAAGAATATGTAGCTTCACTATCCGGAAACTTTTCCTAATCATAGAAATGTAGGGCTGAAAGGGACCTTGAGAGGTCATCTTACCCAGCCTGCTGCACTGAGGTGGGACTGAGTATACCTAGATCATCCCTCACAGGCATTTGTCTGACCTGTTCTTAAATACCTCCAATGATGGGGATTCCACAACCTCCCACAGCCCATGTTTAACTATCCTTATAGTTACAAAGCTTGCCCTAATATCTAACCCCAATCTCCCTTGCTGCAGGTGAGCTGTATGAGAGAGTGGTATAGTTTCCAAAGTGAATACCTCATTACTTGAGTAATTTAAAGCTGGTCTGAGCTAGTTGTGCTCGTTAGCTGGAAGGTCATGGCTGAGGAGCACTGGCAGCACTGTATGAAGGTGGCAGAGCGGGACAGCAGGAAGGGTAGAAATCAGGGATGAGCTGCATGAGCAGAGATTAGTAATCAGTGAATTGCAGGACTAGGTTGTGGTGCATTAGCACTGTAGTGGGGGAGGTGGAACTGTAACCCCATGTTGTGCAGTCACTGTACTTTATCACTGGAAAGCAGTGGGAGGAAGAACAAGATACTGACTTTGTTTCCCCCACTCAAATGTCTCCTTCTATCCCTGTGGCTGCCATATTTTGTGCTCATGGGTGAAATTGCTAAGTAGAAGGTGCATGAGGGAGGACTGGCTGAAGTCTCTCAGCCTTGGCTGATTAATTAACTCTTCAGATTAATTTCCTTTCTGATTACTGCTTGACTAATTCCTTCTAACTCGGTGAGACCTCCTCACTACTTAATCCTCTTTGTAAGACCTCAGAGTGAAACACTTGAAGTAAACATTAGCAAAAAAGGAAGACACTATGAAACACAACAATGCTCCCGCTCCCCCGTTGGGACACCCCCTTCCGTCCCACCCCCGCAGCACCACTTTCCCTTTGCTTCACCATGGGGGCTGTGTGAGGCAGGCTCTCTCAAGGGTTCCTCAGAACTCGCCTCTTTTCCTCATGTCTAAACCTGCTTTGCGTGTTGTTTCTCTAATGTGTCTGTAACAAATTGCATAATTTCACTTGTTGAGCCTGATAATTAGTGACAATATCCCAGTAATTTGCAAAGGGGCAGGAGGGAGGGAGACTCATGGAAGCTCTGCTCAAAAACATTAGAGGAATCTTTTCTCACAGCTTCATTAAAGAGAGCGTACAAACTTGTCAAACAGCTTTTGAGTGCAAAAGACTGACAATGCTCCTGGGCTTTGCCAGGCATAGGTATCACACAAACATATCCACACACCTCTGCAAAGGCACCCCAGTCGTAGTCTGCAGTCCCTCCAGTTATTCCAGCCCTGCCTCCTCCAGCTTTTGAATGCATCTCAGTCCCGATCTGCAGTCCTCCTTCACCCCTCTGCCCCATTATTCCAGTCCTGCCCGCCTCCTACAGCTTTTAAATACACTTCAATCCTCATCTGCACCCGCACAGTTATTCCACTTCTGGGACTCTCTTCCACAATCATGCCACTGTATCTCAGTCCTGATTCAGGTGAGCCGATATTATTGGGACCGTCCTGATATTAGAGGCTTTGTCTTATAAACGCAAGTATACCCCCCCTTTTTCCTCCCCCCGAAAAAGTGTCCCAGTTTTTCACTCTTGCTATCTCGTCACCATACTCCTGATTTTAATTAATTAATTTATTTGTATTACTGTTGCAGCCAGATTTGGGGCGCCCTCATGTTAGGCTTTGTACCAACACATATGAAGACCTGGATGATCCCTGGAAGAGTTTACAATTTACAATGTGACCCATGAAACTTGGGGGAGAGGTATATAATCAAATATATAATTAATGTTCAAATGGGATTAGTCTATGTTGCATCCGTGTAGGTGCAAATGCCTAAAACACTCCATGTGTCCATCACTGATTGCTGGGATGTCATAAGAAATCAGCCAGAGGAGAGTTTTGAAGGAGCAGAGCGTAGTGGCCCTGTGGATCAGTTCAGGGAAGATGTTCCATGTGTAAGGGGCAGGAGGGAAGAAGGCCTGGAGATATGTATTTGAGAAGCTCACAAACAGGGTAATGAGGTTGGCATTGTTGGTAGATAGGAGAAGGTGGCAATCATGGTGGTGGGGTGGTACAGTGAGAGAACAGAGTGGACAAATAGGGGTGGGTAGAATTGTGAAAAATCAATAAGGTAAGGACAAGAAGTTTGAATTTGATATAGTGAGATGAGATCCAGGATAAAGATGACATGGCCAAAGTGATGGGCAATGATGGGGCCTGCTACAGAGAAGGTCCAAGTAAAATGGATATGCTATGAAAATCTGAGGACTCGCATATACTATGGACCTGATCTACAGCATCCCCAATTACACAAGTCTAGTATTCTCCAGAGGGGCGTGCCGTCATACTTGTAATCTGCCCTGGAAGCCCTTGCCCTGTCCCAGTTCTGACCACTCAACAGCCCTACTAATATACCCGCCTCCTTTTTTGTTTTAGAGCACCTTCTGCTATTCCAACCCTGGGCTCTCCCAAACAGTTCTGTCAGTGCACTGCCATCCTGACCTTCGGCACCTCCTGCTATTCCAGGAGATAGTCTCTGCAGAACAGATGACTGCTTGTTCCACTAAGAGCACTATGTTTTTATTCCTGGACATGCATTCCCAAAGTCTCTGGATGCTTTAATGAAATATAAGTAAAAACATAACTTACACTGAAAAAGGAAACCTGCCCAAATCAATCCCAGAGCGGGAACAAAACTTTCCCCATCTTCCTCCAGCATAACACTCTCCTAACATGCAATAAACGGACATGACACCCACTGGAAACATAACATTCAAAGAGAAACAACAAATTCTGGTGCAGCGCTTTGACCAATGCTTTGTGGATAGCAACAAGGTTCTACTAGGAATCTGGCTAGACCTAGCCAACTCCTTTCACTTGTGACCTCAGCTCGTGAAAGGCTAGCGCAGTGACACTTGGAGTGAACCATTCCTTTTTCTTCGTTTGTGTGCTGTGTGCAGTACTTAAATGTTGCCTAGACTAATTAATCTCAGCTGAGTTTGAGCTGCCAAGTGGAAAAAAATAAGAAAGAGGGTGTGTGGATAGAGAAAAAAGTAAAAAAAAAAAAAAGTTTGCTCTCTGACGGCGAAAACCGCTATTGGAGGCTTTTGTAGCAGACACTGGTTTTGGATTCCAGGCTGTGCTGTGATAGCCTTGTGCAGCCCAGCCCTGAGTACCACTGCACTCTCCTTGTCTAGTTGCTCTGATTATAATATTTAAATCGGTCTTTAGATCTGCTGCTTTGCTTTGTCCCTGCTGGAAACAAATTACTTTGGCTGATAAAGGAGATTGAACCATATGCAATGAATATGCTGTGCTCATATACATGGCATTAAACACAACACTGAAATATTACCGAAGGTACAGTGCAAATACTGCAGCCAGGGAGCTCTGGCTGCAAAGCACTCAGGCAGAAGCTTCTGTTTTTCGCTGGCGCCGCCACCCTTGACAAATAATTTTTGTTTGTGCCGACTTTATTCTAGCTGGTGTATGACAAATTGTAAATACACTCTGCCAGCTTAAAGAGGCCTACCTAATTTCAGGCAGCTAGGAATTGGTTTACCAGAACAGACCAATGTTCTCTTTAGTTCAGTATCCTGCCTCACTGGATCACATTAATAGTTCATTTAGTCTATGCACCTAATTGAGCAATGATGTTCCTTGTATAGGGTGGGGCAGGGTTCTTCCTGACTCCAACTGGTGATCAAGTCATCAAGTGTGAGGACTGGTAGACTGTATAATTTTATCCTGGCAAGTGTAAGTGCAGTTGCTGGCCAGAGACATAGTATTTGTTATTAGAGCAGGTGCTTGGGAGTTGGGAGTCCCAACCTTGGACCTTGGACAAGTCACTTAATTCCTCTGTGCCTCACGTTCCCCATCTGCAGAACTCTATCTACCCACCTTGCAAAGCACTTAGATCTCCATGAACAGGAGGTGCTGGAAAAGCACAAATTGTTATTTCTCAGAAGTGCTGGGCTACCCCATGACCCAGTGTCTAAAAGCATGTATTTCATTCCTGGTCCCCAGAGCTCTCCACACACCCTCTTGGAATCAACAGCGGGTGTTTAAGGAGGTGAAGCTTGGCTCCAGTTCGGTGCACAGAAAACAATGTCACTCCACTATAGATAGCGTTGCATGCCTGGTGGCACTGATGCAGGTGCAAATGCATTGTGTAGCTGCTCTGGATTTGGCCCCATCACTGATGCATTCAGAATGGCAGTGCACTAGCCTTGGAGCAGTCCCATACTTGGATGGCAATTGCACCCTGAGAGCATACTCTGTCTTTGTTTCTCTCTGGGTGCTTACATGGCCTGCTGACTGTAGTATCTGGTGGCTCCCCCTCCCCACCACACATATGCTTTCATTCCTGCACCCAGCTTAGGTTAGGGTGGGGAGGGAAGACTATAGTTTCCTGTATGTTCTGTTATGCAATCATAGTGACCCCATGTCCCCTCTTTTTGCTACATAAGAAGCATATTTCCCTTTGCTTCAGCACGCTCAGTAATCCCAGGGGTAATACAGTAACTGAGGCTCCTATGCCAACTGCTTGCACACAAGTTCCTGTGGTTTGCATCGCTTTCACATTTGCGTTTGTTGCCATGGGTCTGTTCAATTTGTAAAGAGGAAGAGAAAGAGCAAAAATAATAGCAGTCATAAAATAATGGCAAAGCCAGAGATGGCCAGTTAACAACTCTTATTTAGCCCATCTCATCATGTAGGAAGTACAGGGCACCTGGCATTTCAAACAAATCCACAAAACACCATATAAAAATAACATATAATTAACCTATAGAGCTCGCTGCTGCAGGGTGTTAGCTTGCTAAGATCCATCTGACAGTGGTTCAGTGAGAGGATTTGTTGGGTCTCAATCCGATTTCTAGTGGATAGGTTCCCACATCCTGGCGTAAATCACATGCTGATGGTCATGCTTGGTAAGAGTCATCTCCGCAGAGGAGCCAAGAACTGAATGTGCCATGGGGCCTGCATTCCCCTCTAGCTCCTGAGGGTCTCTGCAAGGCATGGCTGAGGCGTAGAAGGGGAAAGCTGCCTTGCAATTACCTGGACTGTGTCTGGTCTGTGGATCAGAGGATATCCCTGTGCAAGATTGTCATTCTGGCATCTTTCACCAGCTTAAAATGTAGTTTAATAAAAGAAACAATCTGTCATTTTCCCCTTTGCCCTCTCTCTGAACTCCCTGCTCCAGTCTCTGACTGTCCTTGCCGTATAAAGCCAGACAGCATATCCCAGGACTCGGACTGAACCTTTTGGGCTGTGTCTGTGCTCTGCTGTGTCCTCCACAAACGTGCAAGCAGCATGTGAAAAGGAAGCATGGAGAAAGCCAGTGGTCTGATTCTCGGCCCTAAGGAACTGGGCTACAACCAGCCACCTCATTGTTAGGTGGTGTGGAACCAGAACACCCTTCTGGCTTCCTGCACAGTTTGGAAGCTGGCAAGTCAAAGTGAGGGATGAAAGACAGATTAGCATGGGGGGAATTATGGTAATGTCTGGAAAAGCAATGGATTCACAAGGGTGGGTAGATTTCCAGCTGATGTAGCAGATCCAAAAATGCACATAAATTATTTGTGGCTGAAATGATTGTTTTTCAAAAACACATCTCTGCAAATGCCCTGGAAAAAACCCCTCAGAGCCCAAAGAAATTTCTCATTTTTATGAGGTGGCCAGAGGGTGAGCACAATATCCCTTCAATACTGTATTGTATAAGAATCTCACACGCACACTCCCTCCATCCGTCTCCCTCAGGCAGCTTAAACTCTGTAAAGATGACTTAGAGCATGAAGGATGCGATAGGATTGAACCCTAATCAGATCATTACTGCAGCAAGGAGGGGAAATAACTTCCAATCCAAAGGTGCCGTCATTTTACTTATTTCATAATAGCTTTTATTTATTTATTTTTCCTGCTGCGTGGTCCAAAAATTCTCCCTGAAGACAGGGGAGAGGATGAGCCACAGTGACTTAGGGAGAATAGATGTTCCCTGGCTCTGAATTAAAAACAAACACAAAAAATACAGCTGTGTGCATGTATACAGTGCAGAGTTTTGCAGCAATCCAAATAATTTATTCTTTCTAAACTAAAATTCCAGCTGTCAAACTTCTCTGCCTGTTTAGAGCTATGGGCTCTTAAGGCCAAAAGACTAGAGAAAAGGAGGAAAATGAAGGTGATCCTTTTTGAAAAAAAAATAATAATAAAAACAAGCCATTGGGGAACTGGCTGTCTGATGGCACCACTAATACAGTGCATTTCACTTCTGGCCTAGACTTCTGGTTGCATCTTATGTTGGTGGTAGCTGAAAGCTGTTACTAGCTTATGACTATTTGGTGCTCCTCCATCTGAAATGAGCCGGAGGTCACAATATAGCAGAGAGGTGCCCGCTTCACAACTGGAAATAAGGGGAAAGGCTGAATAGCTCAGAGATTTGACATCGGGTTACAGCTAAGTGGCCTATTCAAATCCAGTCCAGGTCAGTCGTGACCACAAAATTGCTAGCTGTTTGGGTTCTGTGACATGAGCCTGGTGATTTCCATCACTTCCAGTGGACAGGTGTCCATGCAACAAGAATACCATCACTGCAATTGGCACTAATTGTTCCCCTTACTGGTAGAAGGCCAAGAACTGAATTGCCTGCTCATATGTCTTTTATACTGTACTAGTATCTTTGGACTGTGGGCGATTATGTCATCTCTGATATAGTCGGGTTCTCAGCTATTTTGGGCATTACTGATTAGGACCAAGACTTTGAATTTGGTTTAGAAGTGACTGGTGAACCGCTGGCATGTGTGGAACACTACAGTAATATTTTCACTTTGAACCTTTGTTGCTTAAGACTCAGACTACCGCGTGCTGCCTGAGTTGTAGCTTCAGTGGCATCCCCGTTAATCATTGGGTAGAGGGAGTTGCTGCCATCTAACCTGGAGACAGCAGGCATGGATATGTGTGGCAAGGTCTGTTTTGGAAGAGGAAAGAGTGGAGTCTCCTGGGCAGTTGGAGGCGGTAGGAGGCATCCACACCACTATTGCAATCTTTGTGCGCTGGAGTAGTGAAGAGGTAGCAGCATGTAAACTTGAGCATGGACTGGAGGTAGTTCTTCCCGGTTAGGGTTGCTGGGGTGTAAGTGGGGGAAACTTGACATGCTGCTGTCTGTGCTTTACCTGACCTTAGGATAAATAGAAGCCTTGATCTCCAGAGCTGTCAGACTAGCATCTTTCACCAGCTTGAGCTACTGAGAAAGAAAGAGGTGCTGAAATAAACGTGGGGCAGATCTGTAATTGCCCAGTCAGATGGGCTCACAAATGCTCATACTTTTGATCCTTGGGATTATAGTTCTACAAATTCCGTCATGAGTGGCACCCCCTTCACTTGCATGTCTGGGACAGGAGGCACCTGAGCTGGGTGCACTGTGCCCAGACAACGGTGCAAGGCGTGGGAGGTGACGCTCCACTGGTGGAAATGCAAGGCATCCTGTTGGAAAGCAGCTGCAAGAGGAAAGGGTTTAGTTTTGTATGTGTGACCCCAGAGGGCAAGGGGAAGAGGCTGGAGAGGAGGCTGGAAAGGAAAGCCTGTTGGGCAGCACAGCGGTGGCTAGCCTGCACAGAGCTGTCTCAGCAACATCAGCATTCCCTGCTTGAAATGGTAAATTATTCTGCTCCTCGGTGTGATATTTTTATGTGCTTTTCACAGCAAAATCAATCAAGAGGAATTGATAATTTATAAGCTTTTGTTTGCCTTTTTCACTGTTCAAGGTGGGGGGCAGGGAAGCAGAATTCAGAGAAACAAACACCAGAGAAAAAGGAGTTGAGGCGTTTGCATTTCCATGTCCCAGTGCTTCCCCCAGCCTTGGGGTAGGTGCAAGGGTGAAAAGTGGGGGAGGGCTGCTGTCTCCTGTAGGTATCAGAGTAGCAGCCATGTTAGTCTGTATTCGCAAAAAAGAAAAGGATACTTGTAGCACCTTAGAGACTAACAAATTTATTTGAGCATAAGCTTTCGGATGAAGTGAGCTGTAGCTCATGAAAGCTTATGCTCAAATAAATTTGTTAGTCTCTAAGGTGCCACAAGTACTCCTTTTCTTTTTTCTCTCCTGTAGGATGCTCTGTGGGGATAAGGTTTCTTTGTTGCGGCTGTTGACTCATCAGCTTCTCCTGAAGCAATGTGGCTGCTGTTGCTAGCTAGCCTGCAAAAGAGGGGGATGAGTCTGCCAAAGAGTGTGTCCGAATGTATCCGTGTCAGGGACCCAATCCTGTGAGGTGCTGAGCACCCTCACTTTGCACTGAAGTCAACAGAGTTATGTTGGGGTGACTGAGAGCAGGACGTGCTCTGCTTTCTGTGTGCAGAGAATGATGCAGGGAAAGAGATTGGATTAGGCAAGTAAAAAGATAATTAGGCTGGTCAGCTGCCATCCTGGTTTATTTAGAAAAAGAAATACCCCATGGCAACACAGTCCATGTGTCTGCTAGATACATCCTAACTGACGCTCCTTCACGCTCATGTGCACCCACAGACGTGTTTGTGCCTCCACTCCACGTCCTGCAAGCATGTGGAACGTGTCTCAGCCATCCATGTCTACCTCACCATCATTCACCCCCTGAATTGCAAGTAAGATATTGAGAAGGGACCCGTGTCCCCAGGGAAACTACCCTAGTTTGAGAATTACAGGAGCCACCATCATCGTAAAGTAGAGACAAATGTTAGAGCTGTGCAGAGAGAAAGATAAATAGACGAGGAGACACACTGCTTAGATAAATAGGTGCTGTAGATAAATACTTAGACAGATACAGTAGGTAATTATGTAGATGGATAGCTACACAGACTAGTGCGTAGACATGGATAATAGTGTGCTGCTGTAGTCTAAAGAGAGAGACATGTTAGTCTGTAGATCAGTTCCTTTTCCCTGACTAAGGGCTTGTCTTCACGTACAGTGCAATAGCCACACAGCTGCACCAGTGCTGCTGGAGTGCTTTAGTGAAGAAGCTACTACACCAACGACAGAGCTTCTCCCGTCAGTGAAGTTAATCCACCTCCCTCAGTGGTGGAAGCTATATCGACGGGAGAAGCTCTCCTGTCAACATAGTGCTGTCTACATGGTGGGGTGGTGGATTAGGTTGGTATAACTACATCTCCCAGCGGTGTGGATTTTTCACACCCCCGAGTGACATAATTATACCGATATAGGCCTAAGCTAACCCTCTTTAATGCCATTGTCACTGGAACAGAAGTTTCTTTTGTGGGGAGCTCAAAGTGGGCAGCGGGTGTTTTTCTCAAGAAAGCTTGGTTTTCATAGTCTGAACTCCTTGTGTGGCTTCACACCTCCATTTCCGAGAGCAGCCTGCGTGAGTGATCGTGAAAGTGAGTGATGATAATGTAATTAGGAATTGTAACTCCATCTCTTGGCAACATCCTGCCCAAGAGCTGAATGTCCTTTGTCCTTTGTGCACTGCCAGTCCAGTGGTGCCAAAGGGAAACCAGTTTTGGTGGCTGCACATGCTCCGATGGTGCTCGCATATACACTGCACCTAGTGAAACTGCTGGTGTTTGCATAGCTGACCCTGCCCCCCCAGTAGTGAAAAGTGCTTTGGTGGTTGGTCCATTGTGGAGCAGAGGTATAGAATGAAGTCTCAGGCTTCTGGTTAATTTTGTTGGTAGATAGATAATAAATAATGAAGGGGGGGGGGAGCTCAAGATGTTGGGAGTTAATGTTGGCTTTGAATAAACACTGCAGAATTTGGATCCTTGTCCAAAATGTTTCACACCTTTTAGGCCTGCGGAGTTTGTCTAGAACTCTTCTGGCAACAGGCTTTCTCACATGGCTTTTGTGCCACGTACCCCAGAAACAGCCTTCAGCACTTCTGCTTCTTATTGTAGTCAGCACCTGAATAGCTGCACAAATGGAAGAGGAAAACACTGACTTGTGCCTTTCTGAACTCTCAGAAAGGATGGGGGTTCAGCTTTTGTTCTAGAAATTGGCAAAAACTCCTGGGTTTTTGTTTTCTTCAGAAACCTTTTGCCCATTTCCTCTGTTATTGCTCACTTTGACTGGGTCTGGCATATGCCAGGGCTGGCTTCCTGGGAGCCAGCAGATCTTTCTGATCTACCCCAGTAGATTCTGTATGTTGGAAAATGGATGTTACTGTGTGAGCAATGATTGACAGCCCAGCCTGTAGTGGACTGGTTAGATCGTGGGGTGAGTCCTGCGCTATAGAGCCCTTTTAATCTTTTGTTTTCTGGTTCAAGTGCAGCCCAGGATGTGATTGATTGACAGTCACCAGCATATGAAGGCTGCATGAGTGGAAGGAGTTATTGTCCATGTTAAAGAAAAGCAAACAAAAATACACCACTACAAATGTCACTAACTGACCTTCTAACAGCAGAGAGAGGCTGAAAATTGAATGAGCCAAGGAGAATAAATTCTTCTCCCACCCTGCAAGGTAGGGTCCTTCCCAAGTAATATCCTCCTTGGACAAAAAACATAATCGGAGAAAAAATAATTCTCTCCTGAACTTCAAAATGGGTGATAACCTACTCCCCAGCACAAACTGGTTGATAGCGCTTTGCATGCCATTTACTGTAGTCCTTCAGGTTTTGTTTAAATGGCTTAATGCTGTGGGAGTCCTCCACTTCACCCAGAAGTTCAGTTCATTCCCTGCCAGGTGACAGAATGAAGGAACATGATCAAATAGTTTGTTTTAATGCTCTTAGATGACAGACACTGCCTTTCTGTAACACCTTCTTGAGATGTAATGCTGGATTTGGCTGTCCAGTGACCATGCGGCCTCCCCTGGTGATTCCTATCAGCTGCTGAAGAAAATATGGTTCAAGAAGAGCTGGCCAGCCCTCCTCTCTGCACGGAGAACACCCCTGACTGGTATAGATCCCAGGGAGGCAGCATTTCCAGTCACTCTTTCCTCTTATTCCTCTGGGCCCTTTCCCTTATGAAACGTGTTTTTAAAATCCAATACATATGAAGAAAGAGCTCCAGGACCATTGGTCAGGCCTGTGTTTGTTCCCTTCCTTGCTCATCACCGCCTTCACCTGGCTATATAGATCCCCATTGCTGCCCTCCTCCCATCTATTGTTGCACCACAGCTGCAAATGAAACGAGCAGCTCCCTGCACCAGGCAGATTGCTCCTTGGCTAAGAGGGTCAGAGATTGATGGCTTTGTGGCCAGAAAACACTTGTCATGGGCTTGACAGGTTGCTTGGTGTTGTAGGATGGATGCGGGGAGGGAGGCAATGTGCTTGCTGTTTACTGGCCCCCTGGTGGGACCAGTAGGCGACCTGGTGTAGTGACCGCTCTGGGCATTTAGTGAGAGATTTATGAGTTTGTAATTTTCTCAGGCCCTGAAGCAAAACTGTCTTTAATTAAATTTGGATTCCACCCCGTCCTGTCCCTCCTCTCTTCCCTGGTTGTGGATTGTTTACTGAGAGGCCTGCATAGCTTTTGAAGAACAGGTAAGAGTCTTTGAACATAACCAGGAGGAGCAGGGGATTGAAAAGCAAACAGACAGCTGGAGAATGCGACAGAGAGAGACAACAGAGGCTTTGCCAGGCTTAGAGTGTGCTCTGTTATATCCCACTGTGTGCACTTCAGGCCAGCTGGAGCTGGGAGTGCTCTGGGTCCTTCTGCATGAGAAAGATCCTGGATCAGTCTTCAGATCCTGGCTGACCTCTTGGGTTACTGCTCTGAACTGCTGTCTAGGAGCCCAAGCTTTGAGTCATGCTCCTGTTCTCTCCTTCCTCAGGTGGCCAGGAGCTAGGATTCCTGCAAAAGCAGTGCTATCCAGCCCCATCTCATGGTGAGGTGAGATAAGATGAGTTTAGGTTGCTCTGCTGTGCCACCTCGTGACTCATGTAAGAGCACCACCCAGCCCTCCCTGTCTGAATGAAGGTTGCCTCTAGTGGTGAGAATGGAAAGCAAGAGGAGAAATAGCTGTGGGGAGGGGTTAGGTTTAATATTATTTGAAGAGGAAGGTACCAGAAGAATAAACTGGGAAGCTGGCCTGGTTGCTTGAGCTCTTCCGTTGAGGGAGTTGCCAGAAGGCATCCCAGGAGATGCTAACAGGGCACTGCATTGGATGTAACGATGCTGCAGCTGCACCAGCAGATCCTCCTTGTCTTCTTGTACAGACAGCCAGATGGAGAATGCCGCTGTAGCACTTAGTGAAGACACTCCTACACTAACAGGAGAGCGTCTCTCAGTGCTGTAGTTAATCTACCTCCCCGAGAGGGGATAGCCGTGTTGATGGGAGAAGCTCTGCTGTTGACATAGCGCTGTCTATATGAGGGGTAAGGTTGGTATAACTACATTGCTTTGGGCGGGGGTGGATTTTTCACACCCTTTAGCGATGTAGTTATACTGATATAGGTCTTCAGTGTAGACCTGGCTTCAGTCTCGTTTCTGATCCCCATCCAGTAGCTAAAACAAACACTACATCTGCCCTGTGGGTAAACACCGGCTCCCATCCATTCACCCTCTCAGCCCTAAAGACCCATAGTTAAAAGGCTCTGGATACCCATTAGCACTGTCTGCTCCATACTGAGGATGGTTTCACCTGCCTTTGTGCCTAGATTGATGGGATGAAAAGTGGTCCAATTTCCGTACTGCTCCTGCAGTGACTTCGTATCCACTTTGGAAAGGCTATTCTGTGCCACTCCAGTCACCAGCCTCAGTGTTTTCAGTGATATCTACGTGATCCCTACAGCCACATTCCAGTGATCCCAGTCACATCCCTACACATCCTGCGGATACATGCCTCAGTGATCTCAGGCATTTCTGGGTCTTGCAGAGGCATGGAAAATCCTCCTGTCTTGGGCCCATTCTGGCGGTGCAGCAGCTTGGTGCTGTAGGCGCTTTTCGCTAGGTGAGCGGATAGGTTTGATGGTACCTTCACAGTTGTATTGTGCTGGGAGCCCCTTGTTTGTTCATCTGCACGATTGGTGCCTGCTGCTGGGTGTGCTTGGTCTGGGCAGCAGCAGTCCAGGGGTGTCATGAGGGAGGCACAGAAAACTCTAGCGGCTCCCGGCCTGCTTGCTGCCAGCATGGGGCGTTCCAGAGTCCTTCCCTTCACAGTGCTGCCGATGAGGGTTCTATTAACTGAAAAGTCTCCTGTGCCTGCCTTCTCCCTCAGATGGCGCATATGCAGGAGACATATGGCCTCCGCACATGTTCGGTTCCAACTTTGCAGCACAAAGCTGCTGTCGTTCGTCTTATCGTAAGCTACAAAAACAACCAGGAAAAAATATAAATCCCCTAATGTGAGAGCCCTGTCTCAGGAACGGGGCTGGGCTCAATACATATTGATGCTTTGCCTGTGCGGAATGACAGATGCTGTCCTTTGCATCCCCTTAATTAGTCATGAAGGTAAATGTCGACCGCCTCTGCTCTTTTCTGCCCTCCTGGCTTGTGGCCTGGCAAGAGGTATCTTTCCCTCCTACCAGCTCTCAGGATGTTGATGAAGTAGCTAATAATGACACAGGCCATGTGTGTGGTGATGGGGATCTGGCTTGGGAGGGGGAGAGCACTCTGTCCTTCCAACTTGTATCGTTTTAAACATAGACTTGGATTGCAAAGAACTGGGCATAAAAGTAGCCACCGCTAACCCCCTCCCTTCTGTGAGGCAGGGCTAGCCCACAGCTCACATGGAAAACTCTAGGCTGCAAGTAGAGTCTCTTCTAGCCTGAATCTCCTGTTGGCAAGACATTGATTATGCCAGAAAAGCCTTTGTGTGACCAAGACCCCATTCCAATGTCCAGTTGTATTCACCTGCTTCCTTAGAAGTCTCTGACAATAGAGTTTCCCCTCATTTGCTGTTCTTAGGTGGGAGTAGATGCTCTTTATGTGCACAGACATATAGTCTGTATCTATCCGTCTTCCCACATTTGATCCCATATGGAGTCTCCTGCATTGTGATAGGTGGTTTCTGGAAACTTCCCCTCTGACTCTTACCCATCTTAGCATATTGAGCCAACTGATTCTCTCTCTCATCATTCTTCTTTTTTTTCCTTCCTGGTTTAGCATTTAGTGTTTGGTGTTCATGGTCATTTTCTAACCAAAGACCTCTTCATGTGCCCTCCTTTGCGATGCATCCCGGAGTGTGACACAAGCAGCATTTCCTCACGTGCTCTTCAGTAGATCACTTAAAAGCTCCCCTCACTTTAAGACTCTCCTCTCTCATTCTGTCATTGGGCCATAGGCAGCCTTGATGTACAGGACTTAACTCCATTCAGTTGGTGGAGTGGCACCCACTCATACCAGTGGCCCCTTGAGTTTTCAAAGGACATGGAGGGGCCAAGAGCATAATACTTTTTTCAGGGTGGGGGTAGGAAGGATGTGTTCTAATAATAATACCTATCTCTTATATAGCACTTTTCATCAGTAGATCTCAAAGCACTTCAGTCTTCAATTTGTTTATGCTCACAACACCCCGGTGAGTAGGGAAAGTATCAGTATCCCCTTTTTACAGATGGGGGAGTGAGGTACAGAGATGTCATATGACTTGCCCAAGATGACACAGGAAGTCTGTGGCAGAGTAGGGAATTGAACCTGGGTCTCTGAACTCCTAGGCTGGTGCCCTAACCTTCCTTCCTCTCCAACTTCTAATTGCCAGCCAACCCCACCACTTCTTTTTGGGCACCTGCTACCACCTGCTGCTTGGATTCGTTCAAGCTGAAGTCAATGGAAGCAGCTGGGGATGCCACAGGTGAGGATCAGGCTGTTTGCTCAGGTGCCTAGGTGTGGCTCTAGGCTTCTGCTCTTAAAAGCTTGACATGAAAGCCTTTCCCACAGAAAAGAGGTGATTCATCATGCACATATACGCTGCCCCTCCCCCTTAAATGTGATTTGCTCTAGAGGTCTGGTCTAGAGGCACCCCCTGGGGGTGGGAGGTGAAGTCAGTCTCCAGTGGCCTGTTCAACCCTTGGCCTCTCTGTTAAGAGTGTCAACAAGGGGAAGAGTAGTGTTAATTGTGATCATGCTGTGGACTGCTATCCCCATAACTCTTTCACTTGGGTGACTGAACAGCCATCGCATGGGTAGTAAATTTTGGTCTTTATTGACCTGGGCTGGGTTTGAACTAGCTGCCTAGAAGTGAAAGGAACCACATCTCTGTAGCTGATCCTTTGTAACATCCATCACTCAACCTGGTATTGTCTGGAATCATCCCCTTAATTGTATGCCACCATTTCACCTTTATAACTGCAGCCTCCTATGGCTATTGCACTTCTGCGCCTATGGCTGGCAGGATGGGGAGAGGCAGAATCGATTTCTAGTTGAGTGCGAGTGTGTGATTACACAGCTGACGGGTCCCAGAAGGTATTGTGTGCACGTACACTCAGGGTTATGCGAGAGCTAGAGCTGTTTGCGATCATGGCTCCCATCATACCATGACAACCACTGCGCTTGCTTGCTCCTTTATTTAAATGGAGTTGATGTTCCCTACTGACCTCAGATGGGAGCTGCGTGCATGTGTGCATCTGTGAGAAGCGGAGCGTGCTGTTCTGTTTAGAAAGTGAAATCCCCAACCCAGGGGGGAATTAATAATTTTATATTCTGGACTCTTGCCTCCTGACTGATCTATCTGAATTACAGATTAACTGGCAGCATAGGGACAGTGGAATCCATTTAAATGAATAGCTCTCTAATTTATTAACAGGGTTATTTAGGCTGTTGGTATCAGCAGCGCATCAACTTCTTGGAGTAGCAGCAGATTCCCGCCCCACAGCAGCACTCAACCCTTTGCTCCCTGTATATTTTATCTTCCCTATCAAAGCTGAAAGGGGGCCCTCCCAGAAATCCATGTAGGATTCAGATAAGAATTCTGAGCAGTTCGTTTTATTTTATTTTCCGATTAGCAGTCGGCTCACTGGTAGCATATACTTTCTAAGTTATTCTGTAGGAGCCAGCTTTGTGTTCTCCTTTCTGATAGGTCTGGGGAAAGCAATGGAGAAATCAGACCTGTCTGACTAGACCAGACACCAATTGTCATGATTATCCTGTGACTGGTACTGTCAATAGTTCTTCTTTTTAACCCTTACAGCCTGATTTTCTGACATAGAGATACAATCCACTTCTAGATCTCCAGGTCAGGGCTGCAGACCATAAGGAATGATGTCCTGGAAAACACTGGCATACCTATCTGACCTATTGACTATGGGGACCCAGCCAAAAGAGACCTTTGAAAATAAGAATCATAGAAGTTAGAGATAGAAAAGGCCGATGTAGGCCTACCCAGCCTGACTTCCTGGGGTCAATGCAGATTTGTTTCCTCTACTGGTTTCTTGTGCTTTGTCCAGTCTAGTTTTAAATGTCCCAAGCAATGGAGCTTCCATCCTTTCCCTTGGCAGACTGTTCTACAAATTCATATATCCTGCTGCAGGAGCTCTTTTCCTGATATTGTCAAGAGGTTTTGTCCCCTCTGAGAGATCTTTGCTCCTCTGAACATAGGGGATCCTTTGCACTAGTGGAATAGTTTTAACAGATGATTTTTTTTCAGTTTAGTTTGCCTTGGACAGCCATCTGTTCCTTTGTTTCACACAGACTTATAGAAGAAGTGTCCCTTCCAGCCCTGCAAGAGGTCAGTTAGTCCATCCTCCCATCCCGAGGCAGGACTGAGTATATGTAAACCATCCCTGTCAGATGTTTTGTCTAACCTTTTCTTTAATGGTGTGAAGTCAGCTCAATATGATGTGTATGTACAATGCCAGTGAATTTTGCAACAATAGAGTTGTCCGCAAACTGTAGTTAAAAGCTCGGTTTGTCTTTATAAGAAGTCAAGGCAAATACTACCTTTATATCATGTCGATATGTGTGCCAGGAATTTCTGCTTTCCCTCCATTGTCTACAACATCCTTTTGAAAATCTGCTCAACCTCATGTCTTCTGGTCAACTTCAGATGACAAGACTGTATCAGCATAGCACTAGGGAACCAGCAGGGGAAGCACAAGAGACTATGTAAACGGTGGTTGTTTTTTTAAAAATGTATCTATGATGGAATGGTGGACAAGTTTTTTGGTTTTTGGTTTTTTTTTAGGATATTTCTAATCTGGAATTCATACCCCCAAAAGATCCTCATAATTTTCAAAAGGCTCAGATTCAGGATATAAACTATTTCTGCAATTTGAATGCATTTAGTTTCTGTAGGAAACAAAATATTTTTCTTTGGAAGGAGTAAATGCATAGTGTGGATGACATCACCAGATGTCAGATTTTGAGGAGTATTAAGCAAAGAAAAGTGATATGCTTTTTGCAAAAGTCAGAACTGTTACATTTCCATTACTTTAAAGAACTAAGTTAAGCCAGTTTTATTTTAGACTTTCCTATTAAATTGCATTCTGGCTGACTGTAAACATGGTGGGTCTGTTTTTTAAAAAGATTGGATATGCAAATATGTGTCTAATCTGCACACTCAGAACTGGGGATACAGCCTGATCAGAAATGTCTACACTGCTATTTTTAGATCTGTAGGAGCAGCCCTGTGAGCCTGAGTCAGTTGACCCAGGCTCTGGGACTCACTGCCAAGGGGTTATTTTGCAGTGTAGAAGTTATATCAGTTGCATGCACAATTGCAGTAAGTGGGCCTCCAAATAACTTATTAGGAGCAAAATGTCACTGTCATACAGCTATGGTGACTGCCTGCGTACCGAGGTAAAATATTTAATAACAAAAAGCCCATTTTTAAAATTTTGACAGAAAAGTTTTTGTTTGAAAAATCATGAGCTCTGTTAAATAATGTCTGAGAACTAGAATGTGAGAAACTGACCAGTCTAGTTTCAAGATTCAAGATGAATGATTTGCAAAATGAAAACAAAGAGCATAAGCCAAGGGTGCAAAATACCTTAGATTATAAATGTTCATTCCGTTTGCATCCTTTGTGTGAGTCACACAAGGGAAGAGATTTATTTTTGTTTAATACATGATTTTTTTTCTTGACGGAAAATTAAACCGCAATAGGGAGGCCTGAACATTAATGTTGTATTATAACAGCTAATTCCCTCACTGGCTTCAGAGTCTCATAAATTGGATACTTTGGGGAGGGGACACATGACTCCAAGGACTCCAGGGGCTCTGGTTACCATTGGATGGGTAGGACTACTCTGCATACAGGCCTCTCATCCCCACGGAGAATGCACTGGTGTCAGCATTAAGTGGTGTGGCTTAAAGATAGCCTTGTCAGTATAATTGATCTTGAGTCATTGCATTTCCTGCCAGGACTGTCTGTCTCCTTACCCATAATCCCCATCACTTTGATGACCCATCAGGAATATGGGACTTGGCCCAGCTTTGCCTTCATCCAGTAACATTATGAAATTGATACTGACACTTCCATTGGCACTAATTTCTGTAAGAGATTGGAGCCAGAGGACAAGTGGTTTACTTTCATGGCAGTTAAGCTTTCCAAGTAGATCAAGGCAGAGACGGCCCAAGATTGATCTCACTGTGGCCAGGTTATGGGGGAGGCGATGTGGCAAGAGGGTGGGTGGGGGGTGGATACATTGGCAGCTCACAGCAACCATAGCGAGGGAGGGAGGCTGATTGTTGAACCATTGCAAAGCTGAAAAATGGGAAGCATGCACAAACCTTCTATTGTGTGTCCGTGATGCCAGTGTTCACTGGTGGCCAGATGCCTGAAGGGCAGATACAAATGCTCTGACCACTGAGAGCTGGTAGAGGTTTGCTGGTTGATTACTATTATTATTTATTAAGCATCCATGGTGCACTCAGCTCAGCTCAGGTCAGCACTGTATAGTACAGGGGTGGGCAAACATTTTGGCCCAAAGGCCACATTGGGGTGCAAAACAGTATGGAGGGCTGGGTAGGGAAGGCTGTGCCTCCCCAAACAGCCTGGCCCCCGCCCCCATCCGCTCCCTCCCACTTCTCACCCCTTGACTGCGCTTCTCAGAACCCCCAACCCATCCAGCTTCCCCCGCTCCTTGTCCCCTGACCACCCCCTCCCGGGAACCCCATCCCTAACCACCCCCCTGGGATCCCACCCCCTATCCAACCCCTCTTGCTCCCTGTCCCCTGACTGCCCCCCGACCCCTATCCACATCCCTGACAGGCCCCCTGGGACCCCACTCCCATCCAACCCCCCCCGTTCCCCATCCCCTGAGTGCCCCGACCCCTATCCACATCCCCATCCCCTGACAGGCCTCCCAGGACTCCCACCCCATCCAACCCTCACCCCGTTCCCTGTCCCCTGACCACCCCCTCCCGGGAACCCCATCCCTAACCACCCCCCTGGGATCCCACCCCCTATCCAACCCCCCTTGCTCCCTGTCCCCTGACTGCCCCCCGACCCCTATCCACATCCCTGACAGGCCCCCTGGGACCCCACTCCCATCCAACCCCCCCCGTTCCCCATCCCCTGAGTGCCCCGACCCCTATCCACATCCCCATCCCCTGACAGGCCTCCCAGGACTCTCACCCCATCCAACCCTCGCCCCGTTCCCTGTCCCCTGACCATCCCCTCCCAGAGCCTCTGGCCCATACAACTGCCCACTGCTCCCGGTCCCTGGGATCCCCTACCCCTCCCCTTACCAACCCCCCTGCTCCCCGCCCCCTTACCATGCCACTCGGAGCAGCAGGAGCTCGCAGCCTTGCCGCCCAGCCGGAGCCAGTCACACTATCCATGCGGCGGCATGGCTGCGCGGGAGGGGGAACCGCAGGGGCGGGGTTGGGGGTAGCCTTCCTGGTCAGGAGCTTAAGGGCAGGGCAGGACGGTCCCGCGGGCCGGATGTGACCCGCGGGACGTAGTTTGTTCACCTCTGGTATAGTACGTCAGATGCAGGCACTTGCTTGTGGGGCCATGCTGGACTCACTCAGCTGATGGTCTGATCCAATGGCAAATTTAATGTCACTGAGGCCCGGCTTGAGTACCACTTTAACTGAGTCAGGGGTCTCTGTTATAGCATGGTGAAAAGCTGCAAGGTAGGTGGGACCTAACCATGGCCCAGCATTGCAAGCATGTTAAAACCCTGGGCTGTCCAAAGCTTTACCCCAGTTATGCAAAGACAGGTAGATCTCATCTAAACAGTAGCTTTTAACCATGTTGTAATAGCGTCCCTTGTCCTGGGTGGGGTCTGCCTGCGAGTATGGGGTGGCATCTTCACATTGGGGCCCAGCTAGTAGAGATGTGCAGCTCAGCCTGTATTTGTGGAAACTGTGTGCCTGCCAAGCAGCCCCTTCTCCAGCTCAGCTCTTTGTATGCGTGTGCTCAGGAGGAAGGGCTTGGTTAAAGTGTTTATCAGTTTGTCACAGTCTCAGTCTGCCATGGCTGGGGGCCAGGAAAGTGGATAAAAGCCTTGGGCCAGTGATAAATAGAAATTGAAAAAAGGAAATGTGTGTGTTCAGCCCTGAGCCGTCATCTCTGTTTCCGAGGAGATTGCTCCATTGTGGTTTGGGCATTTCGATAGACTCGCTTGTCTGGCATTGAGTGCCCATGAGGTTCAGGGTTCAAATGACATGTAAGCATGTGAAACGCCAAGGGCCAATGGGCGAAGAAACATGTTACAATGCTGAGTGCGTTTTTTGGGGGGGTTTGTTCCCCCATTTTTACATGTGGGTGGGTGTGCGTGAGCATGTCTGTGTGGGAGTGCCACATGCATATAAACCAATATAGGCAGGTCCTTGGGTGAGTTCAAGTGACCATGTGTTAACATGCATGTGTCTAAGCAAGCAAATATGGACTTGTGTGGGTCTGAGGGAGGGATGGTCCCTTTGTGGCAGGTGTCAACACGATCTAGTGGTTAATGGAGTCAGGGAATCTGGGCTTTATTGCTGGTTCTGCAGTGGATTTACTGGATTAAGTTGTTGGATAGTATCTTTGTGCCTCAATTTCCCTACTGGTAAAATGAAGATTGTGACACTTCGCTCCTTTTGCTTACTGTTTATTGTGTGTGAGTATGATTATGTGTGAGCAGCACCTGTGCATATGTGAATGTTCATGTGAGTAGTTGAATGTGTACTTCTGCACGTGTGTGCAAACTGTAGCAAGCACTGCAGTATATAAAATACACCTTATGAGCAGAAGAGATTAGAAGGCTGATATGGTGTTATTCCGATTGATTTTGCTGTTGTATTTATACCTGAAGGTAAAGAGCAGACATACTGGAAATCAATTGGCCCTGCGCTCTCTCCCCACTCCCTCTGCAGTGCCATTTGAATGAAATACTTATATCATTTTTACCCTGTGACTATGATAGGGATGAGTGAGCCAAGAGATTAATAGGCACTGCTGTGGCCTTTACCCAGCAACTGCCCATCTCTTGTGTTGTAAAGTACACACAGTTCTGGAGGTTCAAGGTGCCCTCAAGGTGAAAGTTTTGGGACTCTGGCTTAAATGGGAGGCAAGTTTCTGGCTACAAAAAGATGATGTAAAGGGGCAGCATGCTGAGAGTACAGGCAGCTAGGAGTGCACTGAGCTCCCAGTGTTTGGGACTGGAGGCTAAGGGTGATTAATGGGAGATGCTGAACAGTTAGGGATTTGTGGCTGGTACTGGACATGGTGGTGGGAAATACGGGGTTCTGTTGTCCAAATTAAAGCATGGCCATAAAATGATGGCAGATTGCGGGCCTTGGTGACATGACAGGAAGGATTCTTCCTGTGGTGAAGAATCCCAGATACACTCACCTTTGCCATGACTTCAGACTTTGTTGGGCTCCCTTGATCCATCCAACCCAAAATTGACTAGCCTTTGGTTTTCTGTAGCACCTTGCAAAATCCGGGTGCCATGCTGAGTGTGGTATAGCAGCTGTTCTGCACTAAGCAGTAGTCTCAGATAGGTGAAACTGCAGTACTGGCAGAGGAACACTCAGTCATTTTATCCTCTGTCTCCTCCGGAAAAGTGCCTTGGGATGTTGAGTTTCTATATGGATTGCCAGCCAGAATTGTGCAGGCGGGACCTTGGTTTGATGCCTCATTCCAAATATGGAGCCCCTAAGCACAGCGACCCTCCCCCTTATTACTGCATGACTTCAATGCATCTGGATCTTGGTGTGAGATCTGAACCCCAGAAGCTTTTGGCCCAGAAGCAAATGGGCTCCCACCTGAGCCACAGTGACAAATGAATAGCAAAAGGACTTGTGTCCTGCTCAGGTCATGTCTACAGAAATGCTACAAAATGGAGAATTGGTGCCTGTGGCTGTGGTGACTTTGCAGGGAGCAGTGCCATGCCTTGGGCCTCTGAAATGTCTCCTGATTTGCCCTCCCTTGTCCCTCTGTGGCATTTGTCCACTCCGTGGGCACTTGGGGCTAGGCACACAGCATGCCGTTTGCAGTGGAATTTTGTTACAGCAATAGATAGCTGTATCCCCTGCAACAGGGGCCCTTTCTCACTGCTTTTCAGAAGGGTACATCGGTGACATGCGGTTGCGACTCTGCAACCCAAAATACCACAGTGCATCCCATGTGGCTCGCTGGAAGGTTCCATATCTTATATATGCCAGTGTTCTTCCCACTAAAGAGGTGTGAAAGGAGCACAGGGGCTGACTGTCAGAGGGTGCTGAACACTGGCAAGTCAGTAGGAGCCGTGGGTACTCAATACCACTGAGCATCAAGCCCAAAGAGCACGCTGAATAATTAAAGTGAGATTACAGCTAGTGACTCTACAGATTTGGCCCTTCCTTGCTTCCCCCCTCCACTCTCTTTGTGCCTTCAAAACATATCTGCTCCTTTTGCTGACAGAACTGCATTTCTGCTCCCATTAATGCTGCGAAAGCCGATATCACTGGCGTGGACGCTAGCATGCCAAGATGGGATCCCAGGAGCATTCTTGCTAGTGATAGATGCGTAAGCCAGAAAGACTCCACCTGGATTTTCAAATCCCGGGATGAGTGTGCAGCTCTGGCAGTTAAAAAAATCAGCTTTTGGAATGTGAACAGAGCAAACTTGATCAGGGAATCATGAAGAGCAACTAAAGGTAGTATAAGAGTAGTTCTGTTAGCTAGTGTCCTGTTCCATTCCAGCACAGGTATTGTAATTAAATACGGCCATCCAGTGATGAGCTGCCAAAATCTTAACAACCGGTTCCCTATAAAAAGTTCTGGTTTAAGGGCTGTGCCCCAGTATGTATTTTTTGTACTAGTAGGGTTATCATACATCCGTATTTTACCGGGAGGAATTTTTAAAATTTAAAAATTCCTCCTGGACAATGATTTAAGAACAAAAAAGTATGACCTGTCTGGAAAAATACGGATGTACGTTAACCCTACCTAAAGTTCTTTTTTAAAAAGATGGGCCTGAACTAGAAATGAGCTCCGTTTCACATGTGTGGGTCCCTGCCACTCCTGGGGGTTTGCTAGGGTGACCAGATGTCCCGATTTTATAGGGACAGTCCCGATTTTGGGGTCTTTTTCTTATATAGGCTCCTATTACCCTCCACCCTGTGTCCTGATTTTTCACACTTGCTATCTGGTCACCCTAGGGTGTGCACGTGTGTGGGCCCCCCTCATTGAAGCAGGTGTGCAGGGTTACTGCCCTGGGAACTGCAGGGCACCAGTGGACGTGAGGCCAGCTGCAGACAGGGGCGTGGGGCAGGGCTAGCTGGAGGCAGGGGGTGCGGGGCTGTCTGTGGGCAGGGCAGAGGGTGTGGAGCTGGCTGGAGACAGGAGGGTGTGGGGTTGGCTGGAGGCAAGGGGGTGTGGAGCTGGCTGAAGGCAGGGCAGGGGCTGACTGGAGGCATGGAAGGGGGTGCGGGGCTGGCTGGAGACAGGGAGCGTGGGGCTGGCTAGCTTTGGGCAGGGCTGCAGGGGGTGCGGCAGGGGTTGGCTGGAGACGGGGGGTGTGGGGCTGGCTAGCTTCAGGCAGGGGGGTGCGGTAGGGGCTGGCTGCGGGCAGGGCAGGGGGTGCGGCAGGGGCTGGCTGCGGGTGGGAGTGGTTGGAGACGGGTGTCTGGAGGCAGAGCAGGGGGTGTGGCAGTGGCTGGTTGGAGGCAGGGGGTGCAGAGGGTGGCTGGAGACGGGCTGGCTGTGGGCAGGGGGTGCAGCAGGGACTGGTGCGGGCAGGGCAGGGGTTGGCTGCGGGCAGGGGGGTGGCTGGAGACAGGGGCCGGCTCCAGGCAGGGCAGGGGGTGCGGGCAGGGAGTGCGGGCAGCGGGTGGCTGGAGACGGGGGCTGGAGGCAGGGCAGGGGGTGCGGGGCTGGCTGCGGGCAGGATGCAGTAGGGGCTGGCTGGAGGCAGGGGGTGCAGAGGGTGACTGGAGGCAGGGGCTGGCTGCAGGCAGGGGGTGCAGCAGGGACTGGTGCGGGCAGGGCTGGGGGTGGCTGGAGACAGGGGCCGGCTCCAGGCAGGGCAGGGGGTGCGGGCAGGGAGTGCGGGCAGGGGGTGGCTGGAGACGGGGGCTGGAGGCAGGGCAGGGGGTGCGGGGCTGGCTGCGGGCAGGGGGTGCAGCAGGGGCTGGTGTGGGCAGAGCAGGGGGTGCGTGCAGCAGGGGCTGGCTGTGGGCAGGGGGTGTGGAGGTGGCTGAGACAGGGGCTGGCTGTGGGCAGGGAGTGCGGGGGTGGCTGGAGACGGGCTGGCTGCGGGCAGGGCAGGGGGAGCAGGCAGGGGGTGCGGCAGGGGCTGGCTACGGGCAGGGCAGGGGGGGCAGGCAGGGGCTGGCTGCAGGCAGGGCAGGGGGTCTGGGCAGGGGGGGCAGGCAGGGGGTGTGGCAGGGGCTGGCTGCAGGCAGGGCAGGGGGGGTGGGCAGGGGTGTGGGCGGGGGGGCTGGCTGCAGGCAGGGCAGGGGGTGTGGGCAGGGGGGGCGGGCAGGGGGTGTGGGCAGGGGGGCAGGCAGGGGGTGCGGCAGGGGCTGGCTGCAGGCAGGGCAGGGGGTGTGGCAGGGGGGGCAGGCAAGGGGTGCGGCAGGGGCTGGCTGCAGGCAGGGCAGGGGGGGCAGGCAGGGGGTGCGGCAGGGGCTGGCTGCAGGCAGGGCAGGGGGTGTGGGCAGGGGGGGCAGGCAGGGGGTGCGCAGGGGCTGGCTGCAGGCAGGGCAGGGGGTGTGGGCAGGGGGGGGCGGGCAGGGGGTGTGGGAGGGCGGGAGGCAGGGGGGGCAGGCAGGGGGTGCGGCAGGGGCTGGCTGCAGGCAGGGCAGGGGGTGTGGCAGGGGGGGCAGGCAGGGGGTGCGGCAGGGGCTGGCTGCAGGCAGGGCAGGGGGGGCGGGCAGGGGGGGCAGGCAGGGGGTGCGGCAGGGGCTGGCTGCAGGCAGGGCAGGGGGTGTGGGCAGGGGGGGGCAGGCAGGGGGTGCGGCAGGGGCTGGCTGCAGGCAGGGCAGGGGGTGTGGGCAGGGGGGGCAGGCAGGGGGTGCGGCAGGGGCTGGCTGCAGGCAGGGCAGGGGGTGTGGCGGGGGGGCAGGCAGGGGGTGCGGCAGGGGCTGGCTGCAGGCAGGGCAGGGGGTGTGGGCAGGGGGTGCGGGCAGGGGGGGCAGGCAGGGGGTGCGGCAGGGGCTGGCTGCAGGCAGGGCAGGGGGTGTGGGCAGGGGGGGCAGGCAGGGGGTGCGGCAGGGGCTGGCTGCAGGCAGGGCAGGGGGTGTGGCGGGGGGGCAGGCAGGGGGTGCGGCAGGGGCTGGCTGCAGGCAGGGCAGGGGGTGTGGGCAGGGGGGGCAGGCAGGGGGTGCGGCAGGGGCTGGCTGCAGGCAGGGCAGGGGGTGTGGCAGGGGGGGCAGGCAGGGGGTGCGGCAGGGGCTGGCTGCAGGCAGGGCAGGGGGTGTGGGCAGGGGGGGCAGGCAGGGGGTGTGGGAGGGGGGGAGGCAGGGGGGGCAGGCAGGGGGTGCGGCAGGGGCTGGCTGCAGGCAGGGCAGGGGGTGTGGGCAGGGGGGGCGGGCAGGGGGTGTGGGAGGGGGGGAGGCAGGGGGTGCGGCAGGGGCTGGCTGCGGGCAGGGCAGGGGGTGTGGGAGGGGGGCGGGCAGGGGGTGCGGCAGGGGCTGGCTGCGGGCAGGGCAGGGGGTGCGGGTAGGGGGTGCGGCAGGGGCTGGCTGCAGGCAGGGCAGGGGGTGCGGGCAGGGGGTGCGGCAGGGGCTGGCTGCGGGCAGGGCAGGGGGTGCGGGCAGGGGGGGCGGGCAGGGGGTGCGGCAGGGGCTGGCTGCGGGCAGGGCAGGGGGTGTGGGCAGGGGGGGCGGGCAGGGGGTGCGGCAGGGGCTGGCTGCAGGCAGGGCAGGGGGTGTGGGCAGGGGGGGCGGGCAGGGGGTGCGGCAGGGGCTGGCTGCAGGCAGGCAGGGCAGGGGGTGTGGCAGGGGGGGCAGGCAGGGGGTGCGGCAGGGGCTGGCTGCGGGCAGGGCAGGGGGTGCGGGCAGGGGGGGTGGGCAGGGGGTGCGGCAGGGGCTGGCTGCGGGCAGGGGGTGTGGGAGGGGGGCGGGCAGGGGGTGCGGCAGGGGCTGGCTGCGGGCAGGGCAGGGGGTGCGGGCAGGGGGTGCGGCAGGGGCTGGCTGCAGGCAGGGCAGGGGGGGCGGGCAGGGGGGGCGGCAGGGGCTGGCTGCGGGCAGGGCAGGGGGTGTGGGCAGGGGGGGCAGGCAGGGGTGCGGCAGGGGCTGGCTGCAGGCAGGGCAGGGGGGTGTGGCAGGGGGGGCAGGCAGGGGTGCGGCAGGGGCTGGCTGCAGGCAGGGCAGGGGGTGTGGGCAGGGGGGGCGGGCAGGGGGTGCGGCAGGGGCTGGCTGCAGGCAGGGCAGGGTGTGGGCAGGGGGGGCAGGCAGGGGGTGCGGCAGGGGCTGGCTGCGGGCAGGGCAGGGGGTGTGGGAGGGGGGCGGGCAGGGGGTGCGGCAGGGGCTGGCTGCGGGCAGGGCAGGGGGTGCGGGTAGGGGGTGCGGCAGGGGCTGGCTGCGGGCAGGGCAGGGGGTGCGGGTAGGGGGTGCGGCAGGGGCTGGCTGCAGGCAGGGCAGGGGGTGCGGGCAGGGGGTGCGGCAGGGGCTGGCTGCAGGCAGGGCAGGGGGGGCGGGCAGGGGGGGCGGCAGGGGCTGGCTGCGGGCAGGGCAGGGGGTGTGGGCAGGGGGGGCAGGCAGGGGTGCGGCAGGGGCTGGCTGCAGGCAGGGCAGGGGGTGTGGCAGGGGGGGCAGGCAGGGGTGCGGCAGGGGCTGGCTGCAGGCAGGGCAGGGGGTGTGGGCAGGGGGGGCGGGCAGGGGGTGCGGCAGGGGCTGGCTGCAGGCAGGGCAGGGTGTGGGCAGGGGGGGCAGGCAGGGGGTGCGGCAGGGGCTGGCTGCGGGCAGGGCAGGGGGTGTGGGAGGGGGGCGGGCAGGGGGTGCGGCAGGGGCTGGCTGCGGGCAGGGCAGGGGGTGCGGGCAGGGGGTGCGGCAGGGGCTGGCTGCGGGCAGGGCAGGGGGTGTGGGAGGGGGGCGGGCAGGGGGTGCGGCAGGGGCTGGCTGCAGGCAGGGCAGGGGGTGTGGGCAGGGGGGGGCGGGCAGGGGGTGCGGCAGGGGCTGGCTGCAGGCAGGGCAGGGGGTGTGGGCAGGGGGGGCGGGCAGGGGGTGCGGCAGGGGCTGGCTGCAGGCAGGGCAGGGTGTGGGCAGGGGGGGCGGGCAGGGGGGGCGGCAGGGGCTGGCTGCAGGCAGGGCAGGGTGTGGGCAGGGGGGGCGGGCAGGGGGTGCGGCAGGGGCTGGCTGCAGGCAGGGCAGGGGGTGCGGGCAGGGGGTGCGGCAGGGGCTGGCTGCGGGCGGGAGTGGCTGGAGACCGGGCAGGGTGCTGGGCTCACGGGGAGAGCAGCAGGACGCAGCCCAGGCCCAGCAGAGGAGCTGGGGACCCACCAGGCAGCAGCGGGAGCCCCAGGGCCAGGGGTCGGGGGAGCAGCGGGAGCCCCAGGGCTCGTGTCCAGGGCCCGGTGGCAGCCCACGTGGCTCCCGCAGCGCAGCGCAGCGCCCCCGGCGGCCGGAGGAGGAATTCCATCACTTCCCACCCGGAGCCCATCAAAGCCTTAGCGCCCCCTGCAGGGAAGCGGGTTAACAACCGGATCTAAAACTGCTTCCAAATTTAACAACCGGTTTGTGCGAACTGGTGCGAACCGGCTCCAGCTCACCACTGCGGCCATCCTCCCTGCATTTACTATCAGATAAAATATGCTTTACTTCCTCTTCTGAGCTGTTAGGAAGTGTTGCAGTGCATTATTAAACAGCTTCCATGTTTCACCCCAGAGGTGGTTGCATTTCATTGGTAGGCAGGAGAAACGGTTCCCATATATCCTTTATCTGCTTCATGGGGGACGGTTTAGGCTTAGTTAAAACTTAAAATGTTCGAGATGCTCGGGTGTAAGGATAAAGTATTCCTACGAGTAACTCCACAGTGTCACGTTTAGTCACTTTTCCGACTATTTGCTTCTTCCCGCCTTGGAGGCACTTGGTACAGCTGGCCCTCTGGCTTTGGGCATAGTTGTAAAATATCCTCCTCTCCATTCTTCCCACTGGAGCCTGGGACTCAGAATTGCATTTTCACACTGTCTGGCTTGTTGGATGCCTCCCCTTGAAATGTTCAGATTGTCTTGTGATTTTTATTGTCTGCGTTCCTCTGCTGGATTTATGTATTTGTGCTGTCCTATGCATTGACTCGTGTTTGATCTTAATACTTCCATTCCAGTGTGCGAGGGCATTCAGGAGTCACATCAAAACTCCATAAATAAGGCTGAGAAGGAAAATCACTACCAAGGGGGAGCTCTCCGGAGTGTGAGAAATTTGGAGAATCCGACATCTCTTACAGGAGAGAATCTTTGAAGGGTGATGGAAGTTGAACCAGTGCTTTATGGTTTGGGGAGACCTTATGGATTATTGTATATGAAGCAAACAGCAGTGATTACTCTGTGATGTGCCTCCATTCCTAAACCTGATGATGGGATAGTTTCCTCTGAGAATTACTGTCCAGCATTTCATTTGTTCTGGGGGCCAATTGAAGCTACCACTATGGATTATTTTTACATGTGGCAGAAGGCATATGGGGAAGGAAGGATGGGGGCAGTAGCTGTGCTGGTGAAATGCAGGTGAAATGCAGCAATCTTTTCTTTTTTCCTCTAACCCCTGGGGATGGAATGGGAGCAGCTCATTCAGGGCACTTGCAACTGAATTCAGTGGCAGTGACTCCCCACTTCCATTCTCAGCAGTTTGGGTCTGCATCAGTATAACTGCTGCAAATAGTTCTGGCTCTGGCTGGTCCATGTGCTTCTGGCTCTGTCCCCCATGTGCTCTTGGTACTGTCTCTGATCTGCCTGTGGAGTGTATTGTTTAATAAGAACTGTGATTATGGTTCTCTAGAAAGGTGTTAATCTGGTTTCAAATCTTAGTGTGTCCACAATCAGATTAGCTGTGGGTCAGTCAATGCAAATCTAATGCTTCTGGCACAATTGCTGTGTATTTGGTAAAGAAGGAGAGGGATGGCACTTGGCTGATGGTAACTGGAAAGCTATTTCTACGGTAGGGGGTAGCCTAGAAATAGGCGTGAAGTTGGGAGTGACCCGAGCAGGCAGTGCGAAGTCAGCAGGTAGCGGGAGAGCGGAACAGAGTTGTGGGGACGTTGGGGAGTGAGGGAAGCTGTGTTTGAACGTGGTGCAGATGGCGATGGTGAGCCAAGGGCAGGAGACTGTATCAGCAGAAAGAAAAGGAGGACTTGTGGCACCTTAGAGACTAACACATTTCTTTGAGCGTAAGTGTTCATGAGCTACAGCTCACTTCATCGGATCCTTTTCTCCTTCTTTTCTTTTTATGGATACAGAGTAACACGGTTGCTACTCTGTATCAGCAGAGTGAAAGCATTTTGCATGGATTGGAGGGAGGTATTCAGCCCCTTCTGCCTCTTGGTAGGGCCACTGCTCAGGGAAGTGCATCCTACAGGATAGAAGCTCCCACAGTCTGCCATGGTGGATATCAAAGCTAGAAAGAAGAGGCAGCCGCACCGGGATATTCTGGAGACAAAAAGGGTGGGATAACCGCCCTTCACAGCAGGGAAAGGGGAACAGGGAGGGCCAGCCTCCAGTCAGGTCCCTGCCTTGAAAGCAGCAAGCGCTAACCTGGCCCTGTGCCCGTATCTGCCAATAAAAATTAAAAAATTGATTTCCTTTTGTTTGCCTGACAGAACAAGGCTCTTTATGAGACAGTAAATGCAATCCATCTCTGAGCATGGCCAGAGTTTTAATTGTGTTTGTTGTGCTTTCACTTATTCTGTTTTATGAGTTTCAGTTGCCATCCCTGCTGGTTCAGAGCTCACCCCTGGGGGATGAGTCAGGGTTTGATTTCAGCTCCAGCAAAAGGTTGGGGTTTTTTAAACACCTTGGTGCTTTTGTTGTGGTGGTGGTGGTGGTGTTTTTTTAATGTAAAGGTTGGAGCTGTTTTTGTATCTGCTGTTTATAAATAAATATATGTCTCCTGCTTTGAAGCAGGGCTGGATGATTCTGTTTGAGAGCCATCCTTCTGCCAGCTGATGATATGGCCCTTTGATGTATTGAATTTAGATTAAGATCACTGCAGCATGGAAGCATCAACTGAGGTTTGAGGTCAGGCCAGAAGGCCAGTGGGATTTTAAAAGGTGGATTTTTTAAAAATGAGGGCTTTTACAGCACTTGCAGAAGCTTGCTTTTTGGCCCCTATTACTGGGGAGGGGAGGGTTTTTAATTACGGCTCATATACAGTTCTTAATTAAATGGCTTCATTGTGTGGTTCTTTATATTATACAGTGGAGTTTGGATGGCCCATTTAGCTCTTGTAGTGATCGATCAAAAATCAGTTCCCAAAAGGCAGTTCCTGTTGATGGTGGTGTGGTTGGCCCATTGTTCTGAATGAAATATTTCTTAGCCGTCTGACCTGCTTTGGGACTGCTGCTTTGGGGTTTGTAGTGTAGCTGGGACAGACCTTTTCTAGAACAGTGTTAGGGAATTGTATTGCTTATAGGGTGAGATTTCCAAGTCACCTAAAGGATCTGGATGTCCACTTCCCATTGGAAAGAATGAGAAATGCACATCCATATCCTCTAGGTGGCTTTGAAAATCCCTTACATTCACTACGAGGAGATTTAAGGAGCATCAGATTGGAAGGTAGGTACTTTGTCTTTCTTTGATCTTTTCAGAGATAGGAAAAACTTGACTCCTCTCTGAGGGCCGTTCTGCTGCAATAAAGAATGTCATGGCTTGGGAGAGCATTGAGCATCGTCATTTACAACCTGCCTGACCTGCCTTTTAGATGCCCGGTAGAAGTTACTGTCTTAGCATGATGGACTTTTTGCTCCTGTGCACATCTGCTTTGGAGAATTCATTATGTTATCTTCTGTTCTCTAATCTCTGGCTATTTATAAGGTATGCTATAATGCCTATGACTACATCTTATCAGAAAATATAGTACCTTACCTAGTTAAGTAATTGACCATTAAGATATGATCATGTGAACAGGGGATTTACTAGGTGCTTTACAGACCTAGAGTAAGAGGTGTACCCTGCTTCATAGAGCTTCAGACAAACTGGAACCAGAGCAGTTCAGCCACAGGAGACCACGCTGGAGAGAAGATGGTAGAAAGTCCCCAGAGACAGTGGGTTTCAGGAAGATTAGCAGAATGGGAGAAAATGTGCTTGGCAGAGGAAAAGAGGGAGGATTTTGGAGCAGCGGAATCAGGATAGAGTCAAATCCAAAAGGGTGAGAAAAAGAAAAATGGATACAATGCTGGGAAAGAACTGGAAGGCATATAGGGCGGGAGGGAGGCAGCAGGAGATAAGAGAGAAGGGAGGTAGATGAGCATGCAAATGGGCCTTGCTCATGGTGGTGTGGGAAAAGACAGAAAGAGTCAGAAAGGGGAGCTACACCTTTCTCTGTAGTGACTCTAATGGCTGATGTTGGGGCCTCTCTGACAAGGCTCTCCACCAATCTTTCTTGGATGAGGACAGGTACAGTACTTTCAGTTGTGGTGACCAAGTAAGAGAGTCTAAAAAAAGGAGCGTGGAGTTGAATCAGCTGCTGGAGTCATGGAGGGGCCCCCAGGGAACTGTAGTTGCTATCTTGCAGCAGGTATGAATGACTCTGACTGTTAACCTGACTTTAGCTGCATACCAGATCCAACCTCTGCCCCTAATCCCTCCTTTGGTCTTCAAGATTTCAGAATGTTAAAAATCCCAGAGAACACAGAAGATACACACAAAATCCTTCAAAAATTAACTAGTGGCCATGCTATACGGTAATTAATATCCATAATACAGACCTATTTATCCACAGACAGACACCTGCTACATCATCAAATAGCTTGAGTTCATTGGAGACTCAAATTCACTTTAGTCCTGTTCCAAGATCTCCCGTGGGTATATCAGGAAGTACCAGGGGTTGTCCTGGGCCATTAACCTGGATTTGGAAGTACAAAATTATGTCCATTCGGGCATCCACCTGCCTATCCATCTGTCTGTCTGTACAGGTGGATAGATTTACATAGATCCATAGACACTTAAATCCTGAAGTCAGTTTTTATTCAGTTTTTCTCAGTCCTTACTCAGAAAATCTCTCACTGAAATCAGTAGAAGTTTCCCCATGTAAAGATCTCAGGATTTGGTCTTTCATCAGTATCGTCCATTGTAAGTTCAGTGTCCCATATATGGTTAGCGGTTACAGTATGGACAGTGTACTCGAGAGAGTGTTTAAAAGTTACATTATTGATACATGGTTTATTTCTATGAGCTATTGATGATTGTATATATCATGTGTGGCAGAGCAAATCAAGCCCGCAGATACAATGTTAAAGGCTATTGGTATCTAGTTGGAACCAATTATGTCTCCAGGGTCTGTCCAGTATATCTGCATTGCATCTCTGATACCATGTCACCCTCAGTTTGTGTCAAAGAGAAACTATGATTAATTCTGTGCTGGAGAGACCTGGATCTCAAGCCACAGTGACCAGTGCTCCCCAGATATGGCAATGGGAGTGAAAGATAATAAAAGAAATGCCACCATTGGTGGGCACAGGGTGGTGTATAGGGTAGGCAGAGATCTAAGAGAGGAGCAGATAGCTGGAAATTTAGGAGAAATGTAAAATAACAAAGATAAATAATTAAATGATAAGAGAATGAGGGGAAGGCTTGGAGGGCACTAAACATTAATTTGTACATAATTAATCCGATAATATCTGGTTTCTGAGTTTATTGGGGAGGAAGTAGCTGGACGCTAGCCAATAGCTAAGTATCTTGGTCTCCAGCTCTGGCTCTGTCCCTGGCAGGGATCAGAAGTGTCTCCAAAAGGTAAGAGCAACTGCATTCTGAGCTCCATTGGTGCATTCCCTCGCACTGGTCTCCCTGGGGCTTGAGAAGGGGAAGTGTTGTAGGCTCATTCTCGGCAATAGGTGGAAGTGTGCTCAGGCAGACTCTGCAATATATTATCCATGTGGCTGTAACCATCAGGTGGCTCCACCCCTGGCAGTTATTGTTTTGTCAGTGACTAGCAGTAGTTGTAAGTGTTTGGGGATGGTGATGGACCATCAGAGTTGGCTGGTGCTGAAGCTACTGGGGACTGGTAGCTTCCACAAGTGTACCACGGTCTGCTGGAGCTGGGTGAATTTCACTGAGATGAGATAAAGCAAGGTCTTTGGTGGTTTTATTTCAGTGTAAGCCAGGCAGTGTGTCTTGTTTACTGTATATGTAATGATCATGACAATAGTCTTGACTTTCCATTGCACCTTTCATCAAAATGGATCCCAAAGCACAGTTACTAACGGATCAGGCAAACTGCTAGCACACAGCAGCCAGGAGGGAGCACATAGGGAGCACTTTGTCCATCCTGAATCAGGGCCACCTCTGGGACAAAATGCTGCAACCTCTTACTGCCCCAGTTCCCTCGTGTCATTTTGGAAAATCTGTTTCTTTGTGTATGTTCTGTCTTTAAAAAAAAAAATTAAAGATCACAGATTGAAATCCTGGCCTGGAATAGTTTTAACTGAGAGTTATTAGAAGGAATGAACAAACCTCTTTACCAACGTGATGGAAGTGGTTGGGAACCAGTGACCAAGAAGCAAAAGGCCCTGTATATCCTGAACCAGCCAGAGCCCTGGTACAGTAGACCTGTCTTCTATTTATAGATTCATAGATACTAAGGTTAGAAGGGACCATTCTGATCATCTAGTCCGACCTCCTGCACAACGCAGGCCACAGAATCTCACCCACCCATTCCTACGAAAAACCTCACCTATGTCTGAGCTATTGAAGTCCTCAAATCATGGTTTAAAGACTTCAAGGAGCAGAGAATCCTCCCTCAAGTGAACTGTGCCCCATGCTACAGAGGAAGGCGAAAAACCTCCAGGGCCTCTTCCAATCTGCCCTGGAGGAAAATTCCTTCCTGACCCCAAATATGGCGATCAGCTAAACCCTGAGCATATGGGCAAGATTCACTAGCCAGATACTACAGAAAATTCTTTCCTGGGTAAATCAGATCCCATCCATCTAATATCCCATCTCAAGGGATTAGGCCTATTTACCCTGAATATTTAAAGATCAATTAATTACCAAAATCACATATCCCATCTCCTTCATAAACTTATCGAGTAGAATCTTAAAGCCAGATAGATCTTTTGCCCCCACTGCTTCCCTTGGAAGGCTATTCCAAAACTTCACTCCTCTGATGGTTAGAAACCTTCATCTAATTTCAAGTCTAAACTTCCTGGTGGCCAGTTTATACCCATTTGTTCTTGTGTCCACATTGGTGCTGAGCTTAAATAATTCCTCTCCCTCTTCTGTATTATCCCTCTGATATATTTATAGAGAGCAATCATATCTCCCCTCAATCTTCTTTTAGTTAGGCTAAACAAACCAAGCTCCTTAAGTCTCCTTTCATAAGACAAGTTTTCCATTCCTCGGATCATCCTAGTAGCCCTTCTCTGTACCTGCTACAGTTTGAATTCATCCTTTTTAAACATGGGAGACCAGAACTGCACACAGTATTCTAGGTGAGGTCTCACCAGTGCCTTGTATAATGGTACTAAAACCTCCTTATCCCTACTGGAAATGCCTCTCCTGATGCATCCCAAAACTGCATTAGCTTTTTTCACAGCCATATCACATTGGCAGCTCATAGTCATCCTATGATCAACCAATACTCCAAGGTCCTTCTCCTCTTCCGTTACTTCTAATTGATGCGTCCCCAGCTTATAACTAAAATTCTTGTTATTAATCCCTAAATGCATAACCTTACACTTCTCACTATTAAGTTTCATCCTATTACTATTACTCCAGTTTACAAGGTCATCCAGATCCTCCTGTATAATATCCCGATCCTTCTCTGAATTGGCAATACCTCCCTGCTTTGTATCATCTGCAAACTTTATTAGCACACTCCCACTTTTTGTGCCGAGGTCAGTAATAAAAAGATTAAATAAGATTGGTCCCAAAACTGATCCCTGAGGAACTGCACTGGTAACCTCCCTCCAGCATGAGAGTTCGCCTTTCAGTAGGACCCATTGTAGTCTCCCCTTTAACCAATTCCTTATCCACCTTTTGATGTTCATATTGATCTCCATCTTTTCCAATTTAACTAATAATTAGTTTTAGCGTCTAGTGTCTTCTCTTACTGACCGTGAGGGCCTGATTTGACAGAAGTGCCAAGAAATCTCAGCTCCCGTTAACTGCAATTGGAGTGGTGGTAGCTCAGCATTTCTGAAAACTAAGCCCTACCTTCGTAGTAATGCTTTTGAAACCCATCTTATTTGGGAGGCATCTGTAGTGTCCTCTAAGGCCAGGTCTCCACTTGAAAGATTTTGCCGGCAGAGCTCTTTTCGACTAGGGGTGGGATGTTTCTTTACGACATAGCTTTGCTGGCAAAAGCCCTAGTGTAGGCACAGCTGTACTGGCAAAAAAAGTGGTCTGGCTGAGATAGCTTATTTCACTTGTTAAACTGGAATAAACTATCCTGGCAAAAGCACTTTGCTGGTATAACTGCATTGACGCTCACAGGGTTTTGCTGATATAGCTATCCCATATAGACATCATTGGAAACCTTTTAAGTGTAGACCAGGTGTAATCCTAATGACTTTTAGCCACCCTTCCTGCTCACTTACACTGATGTGTGTCCTACCATCACACCATGTTACTGCCTTGGGATGTGAAGACCCTTAACTGGCACTTAGGGATCCCTGACAGCCCCCTTTTAAACACCAGGCCCATTTGGGGTGCTAACCAAAGAATTGTTCTCTGTTTAGACCAGGGGTCTCAAAGTCCCGGCCCATGGACCATCTGTGGCCCAAGAATCTCCCCACTGCGGCCCATGGGGGAAAGACCCATACAGCCATGCTGCCAGCTCTGTCTTCTGCAGGCGACGCCTCCCGCAGCTCCCATTGGCTGGGGGAGAGGGCCAGTGAAACCATCACTAGTTGCCGGGCAGAGTCAGCCATGGGGGCAGCGTCACTTTTTTCCACAATGAATATAAACAAGTCAAAATACCGAACACAACTATCTGATGCCCACCTTGCTGCAATCCTGAAGGTTTCAACTGCTCGGTCACTGAGGCCAAACATCAACAAACTGACTGAACTGAAGCATTGCCAGGTGTGTGGCAAACACTAAAAACTCTCCGGCAGGCAAAGAAGTGTATAAAGTTATATGACAGTTTCATTAGTTCTAAGAAATTTGAAATAAAAAATACAATATAAACATTTTCTTTTCTGAACACCATCTTCAGTGACATTATTGACCTGCTGGGAGGATTTGAGGACTGGCATTGGCACTAAGGTAAATTGAGAGCCTTGGTTTAGACTGAGGCCTTGTCCAGGCTACAGATGCTTTGCCGGCATAGCTATACTGGCAGAGCCCTCTAGTGCAGATGTAGCTTATGCCTACAACAGAAGGAGTATTTCTGTCAACAGAGCTGCACCGCTTCCCGGAACAATGTTAGCTGTGCTTCTGTCGGCATAGCTGTGTCTGCCCTGGGGTTTTTGCTGGCATAGCTGTCATCTAGGGGCGGTGGGTTTTTCATCCCCCTGACTGACATAGGTATGCTGACAGAACTCTGTAGAGTGGACCTGGCCTGACTGAACTGCCAATGTATGGAAGAGTAAGCGAAAGTGGAGGAAGTGGGCTGAGCATGGAGAAGGAGAGTTGGCACGGGTGACAGCCTGCTGTGGAGAATTAGCTGAGAGTGAAATCCATGAAGACCTTTGAAGGGTGTAAAGATCAAGGAGCAGGAAGTATTTTGAGGTGCATTCGAAAAGGGCTTGAAGTAGGAGCAGTGGGGATGGAATGAAGAGAAGGAAACTGCAGAGTGACTCTCAGGAAACACTTCCTACCAGTGAGGTAAGGCCATGAGATACTTGTGTCCAAAAGGGGAGTAGTGGAAGCCCTATTGCTTGAGACATTTAAACAGGACAGGCCTACATTGATGGGGTGGTTGAATGGGCTTGATGTGACCTACTGTAATGGGTCTTGTCTGTCGTTAATGTCTATGGTTCTTCTTTGCCTCTTTTGCATTCTGCCTTCTTGGGATTCAGTTTCAAGCTCACCTGCAACCTGAGGGACAGGAGCACCAGTTTGAAGAGCTCGGTGCTGACTGGTTAGGTAGACATTAGCCAGTGAGTCACCAAGCGTGCTCCCCTCTGGAGGCAGCCTCTTGTGTTCTGCGGAGCTGCCTGGACTGAGTGTATTGTAGTGCACAATCCACCTCGTGCACAGCATTAGGTTGGCTAGTGCAGCATCACAAGTCTGTTGCTAGATCAGTTAATCTCAACCTGCTCCTAGGGCAATCTTGGTTACTGTCCCCTCCCTTTTCTCCTACCCCTCTGCCACAGCCCTCATACGCTTCCTCAAGAGTGTACTAATGTTCCATTTCATCTGGTCTGGCCAATAAATTGCACAGCATCAATGAGTTGTTATGAATCATTAAAGGTGGGTGAAGGTCTCAAGATTCAGAGATGTGGCTCAGTTTGGAACAGGTCTCAAAAGTTTGGTGCTAATCCCACCTTTGAGACATTACCCAGGCTTTGTTGCTCTGGGAGGCATGTTAGGAATCTCCTGAGGATGGGTTTTCCTATTAGTTTCCCAGCACTTCCATCAGCTCCCCCAAATCTAAACATCCTGCTGCCTGGAGAGACCCGTGGGGTTGTCAGTGGCCTCTACCATCGCTGTAGGGACAAGTGGGACCTTCATGGACTCTGCAAAAACTCTGGTCTACTATCCTAGTATATGGCACTTTTATCTTGATTGACATGTTTTCTGTATCCTGCACCCTTAAATGGGGGGATGTCACCCTCCCTCCTGCAGAGACAGACGTCATGTTGTGTTCACTTCTCAGTGCAGTTTGTGATGGAGGAAATGCATGCCTACCATGAAAAAGACTTTGCTTTTGTTCCTTCTTTGGCGGGGTGTGTGCGTGGTGGTGTTCTCTTCATCTAAAGAAGGTCATTCAGACTGAAATTGCTTTTTGTTATTGTGTTTGGAGAAACACAATAGCTGTACTCCTAACGCAGGCATCTTGCAGGGGAGATGAATTCCGCTGTATTTTCTGTAACATCACAGGAGTTGAGTGTAATCTGGGCCCTGAAAGAAGGCGAGAACCTGCCAAAAGGAACTCACAATAAAGGGAGAGACTTCTTTCTTTTGAGTAAAACACCTGCCAGAAATCTGCTAATTACACAATAACTTTATTATGTCCCACTGGGAAGAGCAAACAATACTTGAAGTCTGAGAAATTAGAATAGATGAATGCAGTCAGAATGTTTGAATGAAGCACATATTCTCTGGATCCTCTCAGAAGCTCCGAGAGAGCAAAATGACTTCAAGACTCTTCTTTGTTGCTAGCACTACAAAATAAAGTAATTGTGCAATTAGCAATAGACTAGTGACAGGAGAGAGACATTTTCCACTCAGCGCAGGTAGAAGGTGGAGCAGCTCTGCTCATCTTGGCTTAAATTGCAGTGTGTTTGATTAGGGTGCTGAGGAATGTGTCCTTGCAAAAGCTTGCATTGGATCCTTCTCATTCCCAAGCTCCTCACAGTTTCCCATTCATGCAAGACAGATGGCTGGAGCTTACATTTTCGGCTTTACCAGGGGCCTGGGGAAATGGTGGTTGTGATCATGGGGCTTGTGGAAAGAACATTTCATAATGATCCCTCCTGGCTTCTGAAGTTCCGTGAGGTTTTCTGGCCTTGACAACTTTCTGTCATGAAAGCTGATGGGCAGTTTTACAACTGGGGCTGTAAAAATCAGGTTGAGTGGGCCCATTTGGCGGTGTTAGGATGAGTGTGTTTGCCCATGCTGGGGCATGTGTGGTTGGAGGGGTGTGTACATGTGGTGTTTTGGAGGGGGCAGTTTGTGAAAGGGCGGGGAGCTGTACGTGGATGGAGATGTATTTTGGGGTTTCTGAGAAGGAGGGGGAACCAGTGTTTGGGCTGTTAAGGTGACTGTGGATGTGGGTGCGTTGGGGAGGGGAGGGAGCTATTTGTGTGTAAGGGTCTACTGTGCAGGCTGCTGCAATAGCTCACCCACCACGCAGTTCCCATTGGGTGACAAGTGTGAGCCCTTGGCTTAGAAGGACAGCATGGAGAGAGACTCCAGGCTTCTCCGTTAGGCTGCCCAGCAGTGTGGCTGAGTGGCGAGATCGATAAAGCATCCCTGGAAGTGAGCAGCAAATGGGGAACTGGGATGGCAACAGTCAAATTAGAGAAGATGGGGAGGAGGAAACTCTCCTGAGCCTATTACAGCTCAGCCCAAAGTTTGCTCCAGTTGCTGCCTGGCTCTGCACCATGCTTGGGGCTTGCTCCTGATGCTGGCTGTGGGTGCTTGTGGCAGCCCAGAGAGAGGAGGAGCAGGGAGAAGCCAACACTTTGGAATGCCCGCAAGAAGGAGAAGCTCTGCTGTTGAGAAAATCCTCCTGCAGCCTCTTCTCAGGCAAGAGCAGCCCAACAAGTTGATGGCAGGTAGAGAAGGTTGGGGGGATTCCCCTGGATTGCAGTCAGAGAGCACTGGCTGTTTTTCTTCTCCCTCTGTCTGTGAATGCTCTGGCTTCGGAGGGGCTCCAGTGGAGAGGGTGTGGGTTGCTCAGAACACAGTTAGGAAGGAGTGAGGTGCATTTCCATCACTGTGAGACTCATTCAGGATTGACTCCTATGGATCATAGGTTCCCAAGCACATCAGCTGGATCTAGGGGTTGTGTGCATTCAGGCAGGGGAAAAGGGAAGGAGGAGGTATACATGGGTGGTAAGAGGGAAACGTCATCTGAGCACAGCCTGAGACCCAGGAAGCCCTATTTGTGAATGCTGCTTCTCCAGTCTGCGCTCTCAGTTCCTTGTTTAATCTATCTTGGGTCTCATATCGTGCCGGGCATTGTAGTATATGAACACCACAGAGGCTGAAATGTCCAGCAGGGACTAAAGATGGTGGCCCTCCAGGGCAGGGCTGAAGTCTGTTCGGTTGCTGCCCGTGCTGTAGTTCTGGCAGGAGAGGACTTTGGTCTCCAGGATTATCAGTCTGGCTCGCTCACCAGTATTGTGAATGGGACGGGCTCTCCCCAGCACCCGTGCATTGCCTGGGAGATTCCCAGGATAGTTAATCTGTTCAGAAGGTTAGATTACTCTTTGTCCCTCTGACATGACTAACCTAGGTGAACTGTATGTAACAGTAACAGAAGAACCACACAGGGATCTGGGTTGCTTGTCTCTTCATTGTGTTGTCTGACGTTTTTGTGTGTGATGGCTCTAGGTCCCGTGGCAGTGATCAGCGGGGAGGAGGATTCTGCCAGCCCCCTCCATCATATCAACCATGGCATCACCACACCCTCGTCGCTGGATGCTGGCCCGGACACGGTGGTGATCGGCATGACCCGTATCCCTGTCATCGAGAATCCCCAGTACTTCAGGCAGGGCCACAACTGCCACAAGCCAGACACATGTGAGTTCCTTATCCAGCTGAATCCTTCTGCTTATGTGAGGACAAGAATGGGGGCTGGGGTGGGGGGAAGAGGAGGGGGTGGAAAAAGAAAGATGAGGAGGAAGAGGTAAAGGAAGAAGTGGATGTGGGAGAGGATAATGGGTCTTGTATGGTCCAGAAATGAAAGTGAACTGAAAGGTAAATCTCAGGTCACAAAAATCACAACATACATGTAGGTGCTTCAGAAGGAGAATTCCCACCCTCACCCTCCATTCCACTTTCATCCTCCTACCACCACCCATTAACCACCTTCCCTGTTCAGGACAGAGACAGCCTAGAATGGAGCCTGCAGATGTTTTCTTTGGGCACTGTACCAGAGGCATGAGCCAGTGCAAGTTGAGAGCAAAAGGCATTAGAGAGACCTGATTTCCCTTTGGGTAAGGATGCATCTACTCTTCCTTTTCCAACAATTCCCTCCCCTCATAGCAGCGGGACTGCCTCCTTGAACAACCTGCAGCCGAAAGGGCAAACACAGCAGTGTCTACAGGTAGGGCAGATACACAGAAAACACTTGGAGCAGAAGAGCAACAGATTTGGACACTCCATTTCTTACACTCAGGGGGGCCTCTGAAAAGCTTGAAATCTGCGTTGTGAGCAAAATCCATTAAATAGCAAATATCTTCCACACCAGGTGATAAACTGTTCAGTCCAGCTTAGCGGGAGCCCTCATAAACTCTGATAGTGAAAGTGAACGGCTATTAAAAAAGATGCACTGTTGGTCACCACATACCATGACTGCTTCCGGGCCACTGTCCCTCAATACGTGGAGCCCATGCACAGTCAGTGGATCAGATTCAAACCTCCCGCTGCACCCTCGGCCTTTGTCAATTCCTAGAAGCAACCGCCCCCCACTCCATTTATTGTTCAGGTTCTTGGAATATTTTGCATTTCTTGGCTCCAGTCAGGGTTGGATGTAACAAAATGTCACAAGGAAAGTTATTGTCACCATTTTCCCAGCCTGACCAGAAGCAGGAAGTACCAGGGATCTTGCTGGAGAGCCAGACTTCCAGTCTGTTTTTGCCAACTCGGGAGGCTGGAAAAATTTGAGTCAGCAGCTGAGCTTTGAGGTTTTCATAGGAATCAAACTTCCAAACCGTTAGAAATTCACCAGTACTGAATATTAGGCAGGAACTTGGTTCTCCATGGCCACCTCTTTTGCAATCAGATAAGCCCGAACAGCATCCTCTTCCCCTCCTGCTGAGACGTCAAGGGCTGGTCCTATCGCTTACACTCACACGAACTGATAGAAAGAAACATGAGCTGGACCTCCAATCCTGGACTATTGCTTGTTGCACTTCAATCACCAGAGCAATGGGGTGTATCCAGTTACTGTGCCTGGCTTTCCCTTTGATTTGTATTTTAATGTATTTCTTTTGATCAGTTTGTACAGGGAGAGAATGGAGTGTTTTGGTTAGGAAGAAGGAGCCAAATAGTGTGGTATTTCTGTATGATATTTATGTTTTATATTTCTTATAGCACCTCATCTCAAAACACTGTACAGACTCTGATGGCTTTGATTCTCCCCTTTCTCTCTCATCTCTGTAATCTATGGTATTTCATAGTATATCAACTGTTTTGGTGTGTAAGCACTATTGTAGTAGTGATGGTTGAAAATCAAAGGATTCAATTTACTCTGAATTTTGGGGGTTTGGTTAAATATTGTGAGGCTGCCCAGGAAGTAGATTGCAGCAGAATATGGTCCAAAAGCTTCACGGGTTCCGTTTGATTAAGATCTGAAAAGTTCAATATGCAGCAGAACCATGAGGGGCTGGAATCTGGATCATTTAACCAGGCCACGTGGGGAGAATTTAACAGTCAATAAATACATGTACAACAGATTATAGGGAAAGCATGTCCCTCTGCTTACCTGCCTGGAATCATCTGCAGGGCTCCATGTTTCTGGTGTTAGTTTAGTATATTTTAGGGCCCAATCATGCAGCTCTTATTCAGACCAAACTCCCTGTGACTTCAGCAGCAGTGTTGCATGAGCCCTGGAAAGTATTATAGTTCACCTTTACAGTAAATAAAACCAGCCAGACTCTTTGGAGCTTCCATTTGGTTTTTATTTTACCCAAGCTGTTCTGCCCAGCCCTCATTTGGCATGTTGGTTGTGGCTGGAGGTGAGTTACTGTTCCCATTCACCCAGCATTTTACACATTGGGACCTCTGGTTTGCTCCTCTCAAAATATTTCCCCCTCCTCCCCCTCCCCTCTGTGAAGGAGAGATGAAGCCCTTTAGATAGGCAAGCCTATTAATACCCAGCAGCGTCCATCCAGAAAAGGGGCTGGTACAATGCCTGGACATACCAGTGGTAGTTAGCCCCTGCCCTTCTGATCACTGTCTTCCTGCTAAGTCCACTAGCTGGATATTAGACTATGAAGCCCATCACTAGCAACGGCATTCACCCCCACATAACTTGTAGAGCCCAGATTCACAGACAAGGTTTTGTTAACATATCGTCTATAGACTTTGGAACGTGGCTTCTCTCTTTCTTTAGCTTGGCCCTGCTCCCTGGTTGGCTGTGATGCCGGGTGTTTGGGCTGAGGACACACAGACACCTGTTACTGAATTACAGTGAGAAGAGAAAACTCTCTGCGCTTAATGCCATATTAATAGTACATTGGTGTGATATAGATTTCCGTCACCCTCTGCACTAACAAACATCGCTTATCATGCGGGAATGATGGATGTTTATTCCCAGCCACTTAGTTCTGCATAATGGAATTGCAGATGAAATATGGAAAGTGGCTTGCTGCCTGCTAAGCTTTGCCCCCTCTTGCTGCTTCTGCACAAACTTGTCCTGTGGGGGGTACTCTTACAGGCCCATTAATTACTGCTGTCTGCAAGGAGACAGACGTTTGCTTCTGACTATGGATGTGCTGGGGTTTTTTTTCCTATCAACATGATGAAGGATGCTGGAGCTCTCTCTCTCATCTGTGATTTTCTAGGAGCTCCTGAGACCAGGGCCGTTCTCTCACTCACCTACTTGCTGCTGCTTCCAGAATTAGAGAGACGGAAGGGAAGAGTCATTCTTCCCTTCCTAGATGTGGGTTTGGGGAAAGGGCCTGGAAGCAAATATGCCACCCTGTCTCTGTATTGGGATGTATTAACCCTTTGGAACCTCGTGCTCTGCCCCCTTCCATCCTTTGCCATTCCCTTTGCTCCTTCCAGCCATAACTCTATGTGCACCGGTCAGCATCATGGCTTGGAAGGATGCATTTTTTCAATAAATAAAAGCTTCAGCTTCAGTAATTCTCACTCACCTGCAGGGGGTTAAGCTGAGTGTCAGATTAAAGATAGGGCATGTTGATCTCAGAGGAATTGGTGGCAATATAGAGTCCCTTTTTATGGGACACTGAACAGGGATCAGGTGGGCATATCTGCTTACTGAGATCTCAGGGTATCGGAAGAGCAATGGGCATGGATGAATCTGTGCCTTCACTGTCATCTGGAAATAGTTGTGTTTCTTTTCTAAAATACATTTAAGTTGTTTTGGGTTAGGGCACCGTATGGAAGGGAACTCGTCAGAATTCAGCATGCAGTGGGTCAGAAGGTTCCATCCCATGATTGATGCTGGTGCTGAAGCAAAACGTGACTCATTCTACCCTCCAACATTTCCTGAAAATGGCAGTTGGTTCCTGTGGGCAGGAAACTGCAGTTTGCTACAAAAATTAACCACATGATGATAGAAAAAATCATCTGCCCAAGAATGTCTGCCCAAGAGACCTTAACACTGATGCGGTGCCCTGATGCTGGTGGGAGGGACCAAATGTCACTGTTTTGACCATGAACAGCTGTGCTTGTGGACAGCAATGGAGACTTTTCACTCTAGCTCCAATTTGCCAGTCCTCACCAGACTAAGAAGGATCCATTTTGCCCCGACTCTAATTCCAGGTGGGTGATGGAAGAAGCTGGAAATTTCTTAGATCTAAAAGCTTCAGAGATGTTTTGGATAAAAAGGTTTGGAGGCTGACCTTGCTTTTGATAATGGTAATAAGCACAGGCTATGTTGAGATGATTATTTATTAGAACTTCTCGAGTCTGTACCATCAGGTTCTATGCAGACATGGTAGCTAACGTTCAGTTGGCTTCCTGTTTTGTCAGAACAGCAGTATCCTGGGAGCAGTTGTTCTTGAGGAAAACTGGCTTTTCTGAGGTTGTTCCAGAGCAGAACTAGGAAGAAAAGGTTTCAACAATGAAAAATATTTTCCAAGAAGGAATCTGAACTTTTCTGAAACTCAGGCAATGCTCAGTTTGAGTATGGGGTGAAGGGTCAGTCGGGGCTGCTCTCTCAGAACAGGATGCTCTGGCCCCAGTAAAAACAGCGATGCTGGAGTCATTCAGAGCCTGGTTTGATTTTTGTTGATGCTGCTGCTGCTGACTGGGCACAACGGTTGTTTGGTTTGTTTTCCTCTGTCAGGACTGGTGCAGCCTCAGCACTGCCATGCATTCGCCATGTGGGTGGAGCCGACGTCCTTCTGTAGAGTACTAATGAGGGGTTTTTTACAACCTCATTTATTACAGGCTGCCCTGACATAATTGCATATTCTAAGTTAGTAATTACACATATTCACACTAATTAAGTAATTAGATATAATTACACTAACTGTAAATACATGGTAATCGGCTAAAAAGAAGTACTTCAGGAAAAGCAAGACGAATCACACAATAAAGACACCATCAGCAGCCTTTCAGCACATCACTCTGTCTTTATCTTGCATTTGGAGTGAAGTTTGAAAGGGAATCTGTGATCCATTCAAAAATCATACTCTTTAAACAAATGAATTTCCTCCCCTATGTCTCTAATAACACTAGAGAGTCAAAATGGGAGAGGATTTTTAAAAATCGTTTTCCCCTCACTGCTGATGCTCTTTGTTCATCAGTTGTATTTTCTCTAGCTTGGATAACGGAAACTGACTAAGTCCATTCCATTTTGCTTGTAATCAGTTTTGCTCCCAGGTTCTCCAAGATGCACATCTTAGGTTGCAAATGTTTGCAGTTTATTTGTATGAAAGCAACTGTTTTCACTGCTAATAGAAGAGGAAACGTTTCCGGGGGCAGTTAGGGTTTGCAAAAACTTATTTCCACCAAATGTAAATTTTGAGCCAACTTTGAGCTGATGATGACAGAGGCCCTTTAACTCTTAATGATTAGCCCAGAGTAACTGAATTATAGTAGACATAGTCACCGAGTAGACTGAATCCCCCCACCCCCGAACCCTTTGCAAGTCCTACTGACGCTCACCCTATACAAGCACTGACCCATCTCTCTGCTCCTTCGGAAAAGCCTTAACCTTCCCAGAGACTCTAGTTCCCTTCACTTCTCTCAGAGGTTTGGCCGTGGCACTTTCTTGTGGGGTACATCAGCATTCTATGCTGCCATCCTTTGTGGTCAATGTGTATCTGAGGTCATTAGGGGACTTAGTGGGGAGGTTTGGACTGAGGCCTAATCAATATGCGGATGATGCCAAATTGTGCATCTCCATCTTCACCAACCCAGGGAGGGCGATCAGGTGTCTCAGAGTTTGGGTGAGGCTGGGGCATAGATGAAAGTGAGCTGGTTGACACTTAGTTCAGTTAGACAGAAGTGTTTATGGGGAGTGGGGAAGCAGCAGGATGAGACTGAGTTGATGCCATACCTCCAGTTTGAGGCTGTGTTCATTTTTTATTACCTCCGCTCACAGCTTGAAGGTTGTGTTAGATTCCCAGCTGCTTTTGAAGGATGAAAGAATAGCAGTGGTCAAAGTGCCTTTGTCCATCTAGATCTGACTAGGAGGCTGTGCCCGTTTCTCTTGGATGTGAATTTAGCTGTCATGATCAATGCCTTTGTCACCTCTAGATCAGACTGCTGCAGAGCGCTCCATCCCCCTACCCCCAGCAAGAACTTCTTCTGTCTGCCTCCCTCCCCATTGCTGTCCAGCCGCCAGCCTTTCCACTGCCAGAAACCCTCTTGAGCTTCCCTGGACAAGAGTTCCCACTGATGGCTGCTGCCCAGTCCTGATGGTCAGGTTCGGAGGTGGGGTGGAGACCACATGTGAAATAGACTTCCTGGGGAAGTGGTGGAAACCCTATCTCTAGAGTTATTTAGAACTGGACTGCACAAAACATAGGAGATCTTACTGTAGGGGTTGATCTTACATTGACAAGTGGGTGGAGGTGTATAGGCTGGATCTAATAAGTCTCTTCCATCTCTTTAGCACTTATGTGAAGGAGGTTTCTGGCTTGGCTCTGTGCAAAAATCCTGACCTCAACACTCGCCTTCAAGCAGCTGAAAAACCTCCGTGATCCTGAACTAGAATCCTGCTTCCAAACCTTGCAACCACCCCCCCTCCCCCCACCACCACCACTCCAGAGTAGTCTCTTCTGGAAACTGCTTAGAACGCCAAGGGCTAATGTCAGTCTCTTGTGAACAGATTTTAATGTTCAAACCCCACAGGCAGTGAAGCAGAACGGAGCAGTGCAGAGTGGCAGAATAAGGAAAGCGCAGGCCCCACTCAGCCCTTCTCGCCCTCCTCCTCTGCCTCATTCTCCTGACTGACAGCTGAAAGGAAAGGTCACTGGCCTGCCCATCCAGCTTTCTCTACCTATGTTCAACTCTCAGCTGGTTTCTCTCTCTCTGCTGCACTCTCCAGTATTCCTTATCTGTAAGCATTTGTTCTCCATCCCATTTACCCAGCTGAGGAAGGGAGAGAGAAATGGCAACAAATGCCAGAGCTGAGAAGTATAACCAATCTCAGGTGGAGAGTGGCAGACTGACCACCCAGACCCATTCCAGAGCTATTCTGAGTTGCAATTTGACCCTCATGATTAACACCACTGGGAGTTGGTCTGCTGCCTTTCCTGCCATGGGCCATTAACTTGCTATTGAGCCAAAGGAATAGCAGGATGCACTGGAATGGTTGGCAGGTGCATTCTTCCCACGTATACCAGGACTGTTGGCCAGGACTGCAGGTGTTTCTACATGGGTCCATTCAGGAGAAATCAAACAATTAAGGAGGAAAATTCCTGTCCTGCCTTTCTCTGCCAAAACCCTGCAGGCATTGCAAGGCATTGTGGTAGCCAATGATGCAGTGCCTGGTGGGACAATCCCGCCCTACTCCTAATGTGACACACATGCTGTCTCTATTTGCATACAAGCAAATCACCTTCTGCAGCTGTGAGGATGGGCTCTGAGGGAGTTAGATCCTACTAGTTACTTCAATGTGTGTTTATTGAAGATGTTTGTAGCAACAAAACAGATCAAAGGCAGCAAAGCACAATGCCAGCCCGCACCAGGAACTGAAGCTGACGGCACCGCTGTGGCGGGTGATGCTTCATCCGGAAGCCACATTCCCGAGTGCAGTGAATCCAGTTCCATTAGAAAACAAACCATTAACTCAGCCATAATTCAGTTATGTGCTGCTGACACTGACCTGTCTGCAAGGAGATAATGCTCATGAAGGGATGAGACCCACATACAGACATCAAACAATGAGCAAAGCCTTCCCCTAAACATACATCCTCTGGCCCAAGAGTCACTCTTGAGGCCCCTTTAATCCTGGCATGTCCAAAGGTGTCAGCTTGCCTGAGGTGATTTTAGAACGGAGCCAAAGCTCTATGAAGGGGGCCTGTAAGCTGTACGAAGAAGCAAAGCAGGGAAAGGCCTTCAGCATATTTCCTATTGGGCTGGACCAACTCTAGCACTCCAGGCTGCTGTTGCTCATCAGAAGCCCTGTCTCTCCATCAAGAAAAGGTTAGTTTGATCCTTCCCACTTCAGTAGTATGGGAGCAAACTCTTCCACACTAGAATAATGATTAACCCTGAATGCTACTTGGCTGCAGCAAGGATATGTATATGCTCACTTGCCACCCTGGGCACATGCACACTTACCTGCACACTCATTTGTGCACCTGTGCACACTCATTTATATGTAGCCTATCCTGCCAATGTATTGCAATAACATACCCATCATTCTTACTTGTATGTCCTCCTACGTAAACATTCATTTGTGTACGTATGCACACTCACTCGTGTACTGTAGTGACAAGCATGGTATAAAACCGTAGTTGGATTAGCTCCAGGCACTCATTCACCAATGCATGTGCTCTCACACGTACATTCACACCTACTTATCAGACACCTCTGCTCACAAATAACTTTGCACCTGTGAATTTTCTACTTTCTGCTGAGGACACTTGGCAGTTCTGACACCCCCCCCATGCAAGTCCTGTAATGGCAGCAGGCACACTGACATGCAGCCTGGGCAGCTTCCCTTTCACATATTGCCCCTACCTGTCAAAAATGGCAGTCTCTGCAATTTCTGGAGAGTGAAGGGTTTTCATGAGCTGACATGAGAGACTGGATTTTCAATTCTGGCAGGTCATAAACTGTGAGGCATTGTGGGAGTGGTGGGGTGAGAAAAAAAGAATAGGGCAGGTGACAGAACAAGGAGAGAGATTATCATGCTGTAAATTGGTGCCTGTTTAATCATTTGCTCACCTACGTATTGGTATTTTGTAATGTCTGTCCGGTTAAATTTGTCTCAGCTCCACTCTATTCTTGGGGCTGAGGTGAGTGTCTATGCCACAGAAACACATAATGATCTTCATCAGTCACTGATGTCCTGGCTCAGAGCTCCGTCCTCTCTGCCTGGTTAATGGTGACACAGCAGCTTGTCCCGGGGATATTGCTAACTCATGCAGCCCTGATGCCAGTGATAGCGAAGGAAGCTTTAGAATGATCTCCTAATAGCTGATTGATTGTATGAATTATGCTTTGGGTATTTCTAAAAATAGATGGTATATCTGTAAAGAGAGAGAGCTGAGCTCCTTACCCATCAGCTATTTATTTATTGTGGGTTTTTCCTGCATTTGGTTTGGCTTATAAAACTGAAGCATTCCGAAAGAATGTTGACCTGCCTGCTGTACCTACAGATCCATGATGTCCATGTAGTACATGGATGTTCTGATTTATGGAATGTCATGGTACCCAAGAAAGGGTTATTTTGTAGAAGCTAGTTGCCAGGTCCCAGAAGTTGCTTGGAGACAATGTCAAGCTCTCTTGTTACAGTATAATCCACCCAATGAAAGTTGGTTTTCAGATGTAACATCACATCCTGCTGGAGAGTTTTGGTTGGGTGAAGTCTTCCAGAGCTAATCTGAGTTGACTTGGTTTGAAGGAGATGCTCTCTCTGCTGGCAGTACAGTTGAATTACAGCTCCTAATAAAGAAAAGGAGTACTTGTGGCACCTTAGAGACTAACAAATTTATTAGAGCATAAGCTTTCGTGAGCTACAGCTCACTTCATCGGATGCATTTGGTGGAAAAAACAGAGGAGAGATTTATATACACACACACAGAGAACATGAAACAATGGGTTTATCATACACACTGTAAGGAGAGTGATCACTTTGGGAGACAGACCAGTCCTTGCTTACAGACAGCCCCCCAATCTGAAGCAAATACTCACCAGCAACCACACACCACACAACAGAACCACTAACCCAGGAACCTATCCTTGCAACAAAGCCCGTTGCCAACTCTGTCCACATATCTATTCAGGGGATACCATCATAGGACCTAATCACATCAGCCACACTATCAGAGGCTCGTTCACCTGCGCATCTACCAATGTGATATATGCCATCATGTGCCAGCAATGCCCCTCTGCCATGTACATTGGCCAAACTGGACAGTCTCTACGTAAAAGAATGAATGGACACAAATCAGACGTCAAGAATTATAACATTCAAAAACCAGTTGGAGAACACTTCAATCTCTCTGGTCACTCGATCACAGACCTAAGAGTGGCTATACTTCAACAAAAAAGCTTCAAAAACAGACTCCAACGAGAGACTGCTGAATTGGAATTAATTTGCAAACTGGATACAATTAACTTAGGCTTGAATAGAGACTGGGAATGGATGAGTCATTACACAAAGTAAAACTATTTCCCCATGGTATTTCTCCCTCCCACCCCACCCCCCACTGTTCCTCTGATATTCTTGTTAACTGCTGGAATTAGCCTACCTGCTTGTCACCATGAAAGGTTTTCCTCCTTCCCCCCCTGCTGTTGGTGATGGCTTATCTTAAGTGATCACTCTCCTTACAGTGTGTATGATAAACCCATTGTTTCATGTTCTCTGTGTGTGTGTATATAAATCTCTCCTCTGTTTTTTCCACCAAATGCATCCGATGAAGTGAGCTGTAGCTCACGAAAGCTTATGCTCTAATAAATTTGTTAGTCTCTAAGGTGCCACAAGTACTCCTTTTCTTTTTGCGAATACAGACTAACACGGCTGCTACTCAGCTCCTAATAAAGACAGTAATTATTAATGAGAAGTCCAGGTGCCGGTTAGAAAAAATATTACTCACAACTATAGCGTGAGCATCTTTAGTAGCGCTGCCTCTCCCAATGGATGTTTGGTCTGGTACCCTAGAGCTGATGTAATGGTGATGGTCATCAGCAGTCACAAGGACTGTCCATTTTCAATGCTGCTTTTAGACAGAGACTCCAGGAGTGGTTTCTCCTCAAAACAGCATGTACAGAACATGACAGAACCCACAGTTCCAGTGGTGAAACCCAGGCAGAGATCAGGGTAGAAAGATGCTCTCCCCGATTGCAATAGGTTCACTCCAAAGACCTCCTCGTGTCAAAGGGGGCTCGCGTTCCATGGACCTACACAGGGGTCTGGGAACGGATGTGTGAACAGCCTGTGAATGCTCAGTCAGGCCGATTGCTAAATGAGCTAGACAGTCTTTGTAAAGAGGGGGGCTGCCTCCTGTCTCATGTACCAAAACTTGGCTATGGAGGATGCCGCATCTGTCACTATGCCGCAGGCACTTGGAACAACCCAGTGGGAGACCCCAGGGTAGAACTGAACTGCATCTAGTCCAGTCTGCTGCCTCTAACAGTGGCCAGTGTTGGGTGCTGCTGACAAGGGTGCCACAATACAGTGCACCCAGTCATGCAATAGTATTCTCACTGAGGGGGAGTGTAGCAAGGATTTCTTCCTGACTCCAGCTAGTGATCACTTGGTGCCATGAAGTCTGGGAGCTCTTGCTGGTTTACTCCCGGAGAATTGTGAATAATTTATTATTTACATTGCAGTAGCACCCAGAGGCCCACTAATATAATTGCACATACCGTTCTTCAGAGAAAGGTCTAATCCTTTTGAGACTTATTGAGTTATTTGCCTTAATATCTTGCATCGGTAGTTTTCCAGGTTATTGATACATTAAAATATTGGTTTTAAATGTGCTGGCTTTTAAATCCAGAGTTCCTTCTTGTTTTTGTACTATAGGAAATGCTAAACAGAAGCTGTATTGCCTTTCCTTATCCCAGTCTCTCACACCCTATCCCATTCTATCCCTTCTTATTAACCCTGTGCCAGGCTAAAGGGTTCTTTCAGAAACAAAATAAAAAAAAACATTTCATTTATATTGAGGAATAACAGATCTCATGTAGCTCTGATAAGTATAAAAGGCAGAGAAGGTGGCTAAATCTCCAAAGTGTACATGGCAAATTTGCCTTCTAATTGCAACACTGAAATGAAATTAAAATCCCTGCCTCCCTCTCTCCTTCATTTCATCCTCTTTCACCCTTCCACCTCTGATTTGAGGGATTAATTTGAGCTAATCCTCAACTGAGCAAAGTCTTTAGGAAAGCAAAGAAGTAAAGTAAAACCATGGGGGTAAAAAACCTCACACTCGACACTAATAAAGAAATTACTGGCGTCCTACATTATGAAATTGGATGAATTTTTAATGGCCGGGAATGTGGTTGATTTATAATGCATACATCCGGCCTGAAGAGCCCATCGCCAGCTAATAAATAAATGACTGGCCCCTTGTATTAAAAGTATCAGTCATTTTACATCACGGCTCTGTAACTGATGTAGAGTATCAAACATGGGGTGGAGTGGGCCTGGGGCCATGGCAAGTTCCATGCAGGCAGAAGAAGCAGGATGGGCTTCATGCTCCCAACCTATGTTTCAGACAAGCTCTGTGAGGCCAGAGAATGGGTCTCAGTTGAGGTGGTCCTGTGAGAACCTGGCTGGCTGGTTGCAGTCCTTGAACCCTGCTCCCTTAGAGGAAATTGAGCTCAGATGGGTTTTCCTTCCTTCCCCTGAATCCATTCAGAATTACCAGCCTGCATTTTGGGGGGAGGTATCTGCTTTCTGGTTTGAAAGCTGTCACTACAGGGGGGAGAAACTCCCAGGAAAGGATGTCAGCTCCAGTTCCAAGCATTGTGTTAAGCAACCTGCAGTTTCCATTCTTGTTCTTGCACTGCTGGGGCCCTCACACACCAAAGACAAATGTAGCTAGGCTGAGGTCTTGCTCCAAGTGTCTCCAACAAGGTCTCATTCAGTGCAGCTCAGTATCCTGTCCTGTGGGTCTTATACTTAGGGTGCAGAGCCTGTGCAAACCAGGGGACAGGAACCCAGAGTCTTTGGTGATGGGCCCATTAGTGGATATCATTGAAGATCTAGGACAAGATTTGCAAGCCCATGTTCACTGGCGCAGAGCCCAACAAATCAGAGTGAGGCTTGGTGGCAGGACACGCCTTACAATGAGCAAGGCAAGATTCCTCAAGGAAGCAGGGTGTCCAGGAGCTTTGGGTTTGTTCTGCTCTGGGTTTCTCAGGTAGATTTAATTAGCACTTCACAGCTCTCTAGAAACACTGATTACTCCTCACCGCCACTGTCAGGTAGCAAGGGATCCTTGTCTCCATTTTACAGAAGGGGAAGGCAGAAGGGGAATTGACTTGCGCGGGGTCCCAGGGCAAGTCAGTGGCAGCTCGGACTAGATCCTGGAGTTGCTGGTTCCCCAGCCTGCATTCAGCCCACTAGACCAAGTTGCATGTTTCCGTGCCTCCTGTAATTATTTCATAGTTGGAAAGGAGGTAACTCCCAGATGAGACCAGTTAAGTTAGCTCCTTGCCAACTTGGTAGGAGCTGAGCTGAGCTAGGTGTGCAAGAGTAGCTCCATTTTACAGACATCATTGCCAAGCACATAGATATGTCATATGCTTTCAAAGAGGCTCATTGCAGAACTGGGAAGAGTAGGGCAATATTTGCCTTATACAAATGGAAGACTTCTCCTTACTGCCTCTCCTTACTTGACTTCCTTTATTGGCTGAAAGAATGCAACATGGAGCTTGGGACATTGGACTCGCTGACTGATGAAAACAGAGTGCTCCAAGCTACAGATTTTGTCTTGGCCTGGAGGAAGAAAGAGTTTATTGCCTTATTTATTATGTTTCCCCACAGTAGCATAAATAATATTTTCATAATAGATGTGGACCTTATGAATAATATAGAGTCTTGATCTAAGTAATTGCGATGCTTTTTAAGAGATCTTCAGTGTCAAGTACTATTAATGAGCTGCCTTTACTCTCTCTCTCTGCTGAGGGCAGTTGCAAACCCCAGCACTGTGAGAATTTGATACATTTGGGGAAGATTCCAATGCACAAGTCAATTATATTGTTCTCTTTGGGATACCCAGAAAAAGTATCCTGTTTGCTGATTTTCTCAGCCTTCACTGGGTTTTGATGGATGCCCAAGTTGCGTAGGTTGCTGGGAAACCAATACTCTTACATTTTGTATAAATCTGTGAACATCTGATTGATCCACACATTGGCATTAACTACTCTAAATTGCAGGGACTACTTTGAATTAATGCATATATAATACACTAATTCCACCATTATGTATACATTGTTTTAGTAAACCTAGTGTGGATGAAGGGTGCCAGATCATCATAGAAACTAAGTTCCTCTCTCCCTAGATCTGGTATAGCACAGGAATTTGCAGTGTTAGTTTCCATAGCCAATATGCCTCGGTTTTGCCCTGGAGAGACCAACTCTCGAGGCTAGGAGGTAGTTCAGCCTCTGTGGCCCATTTGGTCTTTGGCCTCCTTTTTGAGGCTGAAGACAAGAGAGGGCAGTTAGATGGGGTGGGGGGACATTTTCATAAGTGCCTATATAACTTAGGCACTTTGGAAAATTTTACCCATGGTGTTTTTTGTGATGTGGACACTTGTCCACTAGGAACAAGACAAAGACCCACCACCCCGTGGGCTGTGGGACTAGTTCAGCTACCTGGTTGGCATGGTGGAATACTTTTCTCAGGGAAGAGGTAGAAGTGCTGTCCTGAAGTGCTGCAGGAAATGTTGATGGTGCTCTTCCCTTTGTCAGCAGAGCACTGAATGAGCATCCCAACATGTATGGAGGCAGGGCATGCTGTGCTGTGCAAACCAAAGATCCACTCCTTGTGGTCATTAAAGATGAGCGGAAAAGTCAGATTATTAGACATAGTGTTATGGTTGGATTCACCCTCAGGTAATGGCATTCTGCCTGCCTGATTTCCCCCTGCAGTGTTAATTGGAAGTACTCCTCATCACTTGCTGTCCTAAAATCCTGGGTAGCCTTGCCTCCTATGTCCTATTAAACAGGTGGCTATGTTGTTAGAAATGGTTCCTTTATAAAGTACGTGCTGTCTGTAATGCCTTATGATGCTTTGGGATGAAAAGCTCTGATAATACTAATTATTATTAAGATTGAACACACAATACTTCTTTAGCAGTTACACTGTCATCTGGGGGGGATAATGTGATGGCGGGTGTGGGAATTGCTGTGTGGTCATTTTCATGTTACGTCACTGTTCATATAAAACAGCCATTCATCAAGTGGCCTGGTTGCCTAGTGGTCAGTATTCCTGAGATGGTTTCCTGCTTAATGTGTTTGAGGCCATGTATCCTAGTGCCAGGAAGCCTCTTTAGATTAATGGAGCTGTCTTGGAACATTATAGTTGCCTTTTCCATTTTTTTCTAGACTTTGCATCTCAAGCCCAGAATCAGGCTGTAAATCTCTTGCATTACTCTTTTCCCAGCCAAGTTCCTTTTTAAGTAGATTCACTTCCTCCTTCCCCCAGCTCCCTTAGGACTGGAACTCTGGAAGGGGAGAACTGCGGCCTGCTGGCTTGGCAAATACAAGGCCTAAATTCAGGCCTCACCAGCAGTGAGAAGAGGCAGGGAGGGGAAGGTCTGGTGACGTTGGATAGTGAGTCAGATAGGGCCTGTGTGACCTCCAGTGTCCCTGTGCCGGAGGAGACCTAGTATCTCATTGACCCAGTGAGCCTCTGCACGTAACTTTTATTGATCATCAGCTTCTTAACCAAAAATTCAGTCACAGTTCGATGCCACAGTTCTCCCCCTCCCTCTTCAGGCTTCACCCCAGGTGAGGCTCACATTCTCATTATGCATCTGAGAAGCTTCTCTCTGGGGTTTAATGTGTAAATTTCAGTCCTGGTGAACGTGTACAGCTACCACAAAGCTCTGTTCATTGTGTTTCTGATCCACCACCGGCTGGTCATGCTGACCTTCTGCCCATGAGTGCTCCCCAGCTGACTTGGAAAGTCCAAGTCTAAAATCAAAATTTGTACTCAGGGCCCCAGTATAGTAGTGCCTAGTGCTGTTGCTAAACTGCAGAGCTGGCTCACGCCTGCCATTATTTAAGCATGTGGCAGCTGGCTATTTATTTGCCAATTTTTAGATTCATAGATTCATTGATACTAAGGTCAGAAGGGACCATTCTGATCATCTAGTCCGACCTCCTGCACAACGCAGGCCACAGAATCTCACCCACCCACTCCTACGAAAAACCTCACCTATGTCTGAGCTAATGAAGTCCTCAAATAATGGTTTAAAGACTTCAAGGAGCAGAGAATCCTCCCTCAAGTGAACCGTGCCCCATGCTACAGAGGAAGGCGAAAAACCTCCAGGGCCTCTTCCAATCTGCCCTGGAGGAAAATTCCTTCCTGACCCCAAATATGGCGATCAGCTAAACCCTGAGCATATGGGCAAGATTCACCAGCCAGATACTACAATAAAATTCTTTCCTGGGTAACTCAGATCCCACCATTCTAATATCCCATCTCAGGGGATTAGGCCTATTTACCCTGAATATTTTTGCATCTATAGAGCTGGGAGTTTTCCCTCAGTTTGCACCTGGCTCCATTATGAGCAGCATGGCGCAATGACGCATCTTTGTTCCTCACAGCCATTGCTTTGTGGGGAGAAAAGTAGAAAACAGCTCTTCTTCCCATTTTCCCTTCATGGTTATGCTGCAAGTGCAATTCCAGTGTTTGAGAAGAGTCCAGAGGGAAGGAGGAGGTGACTCTACTCAATACAGAAATTATTCTAGATGGTAATATAGAGAGATAGTCAAGGTTTCAGATGAGCAGCCCCCACTCTGCTGTGCCCTTCCCCGGGTGGACTAAAGGAGAAGACTGAGCTCAGGAGGAAGGCAGTGCTGCAATGAATCTGTGCCCCACACATTGCATAGGCAATTGTATAAACCACACACACACCTGGGGAACTAGAACCCTCAGCCTTGAGTCCTAAAAGCCCAGGCCTCTGCTACCTGAGCTAAGGTAGATCTCTTGTAATGGGAGGTAGTAATCAGCCCCTTATCTTCTGTATCAACCAGCACGAAACGTGACAACACACACATTTACTGACTACAAGCCAGTGGATGACAAGGATGTCAAGAAAGAACACTCAGAAGGGTACATTAATAGGGTGAAGAAAAGAGACCGTGAGAGAGGGGTGACTGGGGCAGAAGGATTGATCTTGGGAGGTGGAGATAACAGGGAAGAGGAATGTGGGTGTAGGAGGTTAACTGAGGGAAAGAACACACAGAACAGCTCTCAAGGGATTTAAATTGTGTGTAGATGATGGGAGAGAGCATAGGGGATTGCAGTCCTCATGGAGGGTCAAATGGCAGCCTTGGTCCTTCTAGCTGGATCTTCTTTTTTCTTTCCCTGACCTTCTTGTATATAGTTTCAGGCCAGATTTTCAGGTGGCTTAAAGCCAGTGTGTGATTTGAGTCCCCACAATGGCCATACAAAGTGCACACATAATTTTGCACATGTGTTCTTGGACGTGTGTGTGTGTTCTGCTCTAGAAGTTTTACGAATCTGACTTCTTTTCTTCCGCTTGAGATGTCATCATGCTCCAATTGTCAGAAGAAACAATGGACCATTTTTGGATGGGACATGATTATTTTTTGGGAGATGAACCTTGAGTTAGACATGTTTGTTCCTGTTGCGTCATGTGTAGCTCAGGGCTGAAGTTGCAGTTCTGTTGATTTTCTGGTATGCTTCATTTTCCTTCTCTCCTTTGGTAATTGCTGCATTGAAAAAAATTCTCCTTGCTCCTTATGTGATCAGTGCTGCATATTCTGTATTGGTTACAGTGCTCTAATAGCTTAATTTGACTGTGCAGGGTCATGTCTCATTTAATGCTGGCTGGTTTTCTTGTCAATCAATAAAAACTTCATTTAAAAAAAAGGAAAGAAAGTGGAGGCAGAAACCCAGCCATTAGTGAGCTAGGCTGAGACCTGCAGTACTCACCTGGTTTCCAAGTGGTCATGCTGCAAAAGCTTGTGCAATCTAGCCTAAGTTGAGCCTTCCAGATTCCTTGATGACTTCTGCCAATGCTAATCAGAAGCAAGGGATAGACCTGAATCACAGAAAGGCCCTCCATTCTGACCCCCGGCACCACTGAGCTGCTCCATGGAGTCCTTACTCTATCCGCTTGCATGTCCTCTAAGACGAGTTCGTCTCCTAGGTCCCGTGAGTGTTTGTATAATTCTCCCCATGTCCCCAGCTCGACGCTGGGGTCTGTTTGTCCTCTGTTTTCCACATGTGCGAACCATGTCTAGCTCAGAAACACTTACCCTTCCTTGCCCTTCTGTTATTTACCACTCGCTCAGAGGGGACAAGAAGAGCCTGATTTGCGTTTGTGTGACTGATTTGCTTGTGAAATAAACATGTCAGATCATAGGAGGATGTCAGCAACCCCAGTCTTGTGTCCATGTTGTTCTCCTCACTCAGGCAGCTTAGACAGCCCTTTCAGAGGTTTTATGTGAGTGGACCACAATCGAGGAGGAAAAAGAGATGTCTCAAGCTCTTATCTTAGTTGAAGTGTAGCTGCTTCTACTGAGTTGGCTTATTCCCAAGAGAAGGCTTATAGCTAAATGTGTCAACTCAGAGCCTGGCCTTTTGTAAAAGAGAATCTGCTTTTTTCCAAACTGAAACAATATCAAACCATCACCTAGATGTATGCAGACAGCCTTTGCAGGGTGACAGTACTCGTTTGGCAAATCACTTAGCTGACCCTTTGGTTGTTTGCTTGTGAGCCACTGACCTCCCTGATCTCTCAGGACTTTATTAACTCAGTTTCCTGCACCATTCTGTCAAGTGGGGCACTCACAACCCTGTGAAGTTCAGCTGGAATCAGCAGAGCCCTCCTGTTTCCATTTGGAAACCTCTACTCTTGGAGCTGGGGTTGTGATTCCCAGCTCATGTAGAGATATCTGAGCTAGCTCTGCTTGTGCTAGGGTGCTAAAAACAGCCGAGTAGCTGGGATAGCACAGATGGTGGCTTAGGCTTGCCACCCAGGGAAGTAGCAGGGGTCTAGGTGGGTATGGGAGTACATGCTCAGAATCACACCCCCAAGTCCAAGTGCAGACATAGCCACCATAAGGGGGTGGTCAGAAAGGCACTGCCTCTCCCCAGACTGTGTGTGGCATTGCACAGTTGGCCAGGTGAATTATGCTGGGGTTTTGTGCCTCATTCTGAAGCTTTAGATCAGGGGTGGCCAACCTGTGGCTCCAGAGCCACTCTTCAGAAGTGAATATGTGGCTCCTTGTACAGGCACCGACTCTGGGGCTGGAGCGACAGGCGCCAACTTTCCAGTGTGCTGGGGGGTGCTCATTGCTCAACCCCTGGCTCTGCCACAGGTCCTGTCCCCACTCCACCCCTTCCCTCCCCTGAGCCTGCCATGCCCTCGCTCCTCCCCCTCCAAACCTCCTGCATGCCACAAAACAGCTGATCGGGAGGTGCGGGGAGGGAAGAGGAGATGCTGATCGGCAGGGCTGCTGGTGGGCGGGGGGCACGGGGGATCTGATGGGGGGCTGCTGATGTATTATTGTGGCTCTTTGGCAATGTACATTGGTAAATTCTGGCTCCTCAGGCTCAGGTTGGCCACCCCTGATTTAGATATTAGCCACTGCTAAAGACTGAATAAAGAAGTAAATGGACTGATGTTTCTGGCATGACACAACAGAGAATACCTAGGCTGCTGGAGTCCAGTGTTGTTAGGTGTAATGGGAAGAGGCAGGCTATTGGGCTGGATGGACCATTTGAGCAATCTGTAATGGCAGAAGGTGGAATAGCAGACAAGACAGAATTATGGAGTGATCCGTAATTGCAGGTAGTGGGACAGCAGGTTGAATATTGACTAGTTGTGTGATCCTTGATGGCAAGACACCAGATCTGATAGACCTGCAGGCTGATCATTAAGGCAGTTCCTGTTACTTGTTCTCCATACTGAAATATTTCTTTCATCAAAGAGTCAGATATGAAGTCTCTTTAAGAGGAGACTTCCATACAGTTACTGACTCAATGTAGTAAACAGAGTATCTGCGATGGAATGCTTTTCCTGCAGAAGTTTCACATCCTTCCTCATTTCCTTGCTGATCTTTAGGGTGAACCAATGAAAGGAGCTGTACAAAAATAGTGCAGCTTGTGATCCTGTGGGTGTCCATTAGCGAGGCATTTGCTCAGTGTTAATGGACCTGTTGGTTAACAAACAAGCCATTGAGGAAAGCTGCTACCCAATCAGAGTGGTTTGGTAGCTTTTGGTGTTGTGCTGTCCCACCTCCTCCGTGCATCATTCATTCCTGGTACCCAGGCTGCTGCAGCCAAATCCGTATCTGTACCACTTGAGAAAGGATCCAAACCAGGAGTGTGTCCACATCACTCGCAAACAGCTCTTTGGGGGAGAAAATGGGATCTCATTTAGAAGAGAAAGAGACTGTCATGTAATGGGCTGGTGATTTGATTGTCAGGGGCATTTTTCAGTTAATCCTATTACAGGTGAAGGCAGAGTTTACCAATTGTGTCTTGGGAATGCCTTGCTCAGCTGAGGCTAAATGGACTGGTAACATCCATGGAAGTGCCCCAACAGGCTTTAAAAATACTATAGTAGTAATAAGAAAAGGAGTACTTGTGGCACCTTAGAGACTAACAAATTTATTAGAGCATAAGCTTTCGTGAGCTACAGCTCACTTGAGCTGTAGCTCACGAAAGCTTATGCTCTAATAAATTTGTTAGTCTCTAAGGTGCCACAAGTACTCCTTTTCTTTTTGCGAATACAGACTAACACGGCTGCTACTCTGAAACCTATAGTAGTAATGGCTCCTGAAGAAGTCACAGTGCATGGGAACATTCAGTCAGTTCTATAAAAACTTCCAGGCTGCCTGTCTGGGCTCAGTAAAGCTGAGAGAGATGAGGTGGGTGAGGAAATATCTTTTACTGGACCAACTTCTCTTGGTAAAAGAGACAAGCTTTCAATCTCGGCAGAGCTCTCCTTCAGGTCTGGGAAAGGTACTCAGACAAAGCTGTTAGTTCTTTTCCTTTCTACAGGGCTTTAATCTATGCCCTTTTTGCAGAATTTCCCATATTGCTAATGCCAGTTCAGTAGCACTCCCCATAGTAGAAGACTTAGGCCTGGTCTACGCAACATGGTAAGATCGACGTCGACCCAGCTATGGAATTGTCTTCACTTAAGTTTGTCTCCCTTCAACATAAGTGCCTCTCTACGCCAATTTAGTAACACCACCACCCCGAGCGGCATAAAGTCACAGCCAATGTAATTAGGTCGACACGGTGTCAGTGTAGACATTGCGTGGCTTATATTGACTGTTCCTGGCCTCCAGGAGCTGTCCCATAATGCCCCACACTGACAGTACAATTGATACAAGCACTCCTGGTGAGGATGCGCACCGCCTATCCAAGGAGCCAAGCGTGCACACACAAGCGATTTAATAACTGTGGTGGCTGTATGCACATAATTTTGTAGTATTGACACGTGTCAAGAGTTGGGGTTTTGAGCACTGTGTTGATTAACATTGCATTACGCTGTGGTTCAAATGCTCCCTTGTCTATTGTAAAGTGCACACTGCTGCTAATACCAGTGGAGCTGACCCCATCTTTGGAGACTTTTGCAGAGTTCCCATAATGTAGACAAGGACGTAGCACATTCGGGTATGTCTACACGGCAGTATGGAGTGAGCCTCCCAGCCCGCGTCAACAGACATGGGCTAGCCAGGCTCACACTAGCCCTCTACAAATAGCGGTGCGGACAGTACTTTGAAGTTGCAGCTCAGTCTGAAGCTTAGCTCTGAAGCCCACCCCTCTTCCCTAGGCGTCAGAGCCCTGGCTCCGGCCTGAGCCACAACTTCAAAGCGCTGTCCGCACAGCTGGTTTTAGAGTGTGAGCACGAGCCCCGTTGGCCCAAGTCTATCGGCCCATGCTGGGAGTTTCATTCCAAAATGCTGTGTAGACATGCCCTTCAAGGTCTCCCAGAGATCTGGGATCCCTGAGTACAAGCCTAGGCTCTGCACTTCCCTGACAGCCCACGGTGGCCCATTTGTGCTGAGCAGCTGTAATAAAGCTGTTGCGGAAATACTGGCCTGACCCAGCAGCACCAAGTGGGTGGAAGGAAAAGAACAGGTTTTTGGGTACGGGTTGTATTTTAGACATAACGATCATGTTTGTAACCAGTTGCTGTGCTTGTGGGAAGTGAACTTGAAACCTCATCCCTTTGTGGGGAGCAGAGGGCACTTTGGGCATCCTTTGGCTGCCAGCGTAAAGAAACCTATTGCCTGGTCTGGTATGCCAGGCATCACTGCTCCCCTGGCTTTGTGCCCACTGCACAAAAAGACCCCAGTGTGTTAACTGTTAGAACCGTCTCTGTTGTTCCAAGTCTGACTTTGTTAGGATTGTCCTTCTTAGGGCTGACGGGAGCCGAAGTGACAAGGCAGCAGAGTGAGAACCATTTGGCGTTTCTCTCTCAACTCTTCTGGGTGCCTTTAATTAGCATGATTGTAGTGCACATGATTATGCCATGTCCTCTAGTTCCCCTGGTTAGAATAAGGATTCCCATAGCTCCTTTTCTAACCACTACTGGTCATTTAGAAAGACTTCTGTTAAAAGCTGTTGTAGTAAAAGCTCACCTGCAACATGCTCACAGTGACACACGCATTTGCATGTCACATGCCTCTTCACACCCATATCATACGCTCACCGACGTCACACCGTCCTGATGGCCTCACCTTTTCTGTGCCATCCACACACACATCATCCACTTACACAATCTCACACTGATGCTTTCTGTGTTGCTCAGGCGTACAGTCACATGTACAACGAAACTCCTCCCTGCCACACTCAATATCACTCACATACATATCACATACTTTGTGTCACTTGTTTGTCCCTATCACATGCTTGCACACCCAATGGACTCACACAAACACACCCACCACACACATTCTCACACATGCACAACCATTCTGTATCACTCATCCCACGCACACTCACTACTCTGACCCATGTCCAGTCGCATGCACAGCCACAGACCGTAGTCGCTCATGTTCAGTCACACACACAGTCATCTCTACCCAGATATGCAAACACAACCATGAATGTGTGCACACTCGCTCTCTCATGCTGTCTCTCCCACACACTTACAACCATAGTAGCTCTCCCTTTGAGGCCTCTGCTCCATCGGCCAGTTGCGACTCCTGACTGCCTGAAGCAACAGACAGAACTGCCCTGGAAAACGAATGTATGTTACATTGGGCTGAAGTGTACAGTAATGTTATTTTGGGTAAAGCTGTTCCCCTCGCTGCTCCCTTTTTAACTCTTGTCATGGAAGGAGAATGGGGGGCGGAGGGGCAGGGTTCTGGACAGTTGTATTTTAGTGAGTTATCCTGTCCCAACACCTGCCCGTACTGACCCCGGGTGAGCGCATCCTCTTCTCTCCTATGGATCGTTCGTCCTCAATGGCAATTGATATTTGAGCGCCACTTGCTTGTGACACAAGTGGGGCAGACGGATACAAAGCCTTGCACAGAATTATATGGTGTGAAATGAGATGTGGCTGAAGTGCTTTAAACCCATCGGGCATTTATGTGACTTGGAGGGCGGGGGCAGAGGGAAGTTAGTTTTGGACTCAAAGTAAAACTGGGTCAGGCAAGGGCTGGATTCATGAGGCATAGAGCTGACTGCCAAAAGCTGCAGCACAAAGCTTCACAACCGGGCTACTGACAGGAAAAGTTTGCAGGAAAGGTACCTTTGTCCTCCTCAAAAAAAGAAAACTCCAAATGAGGCAGCCAAATGCTTTCAGCCCACTGAACATTTCAGTCCCTGGCCCTCATTTTCAACCCCGCACTGGTGTGCTGGGCCTTTCCTAGCCACCCTGTGCTGACCATGCCTAGGGTGCGGCGAGGGCGTCTCATGCATCGGTCGCCATCCCTTCTTACTCCCTGCAAAGCAGACTGCCTGGGGCCCCCCAGCCCTTGTCTCCTCTCCACTTTCCTGACTCTCTCTGCTCTGCTAGGGGGAGAAAAAGCCAACCTGCCTTTTATACCTTATACCCACAAACAGGCAGGGCTTTGAGTGCATTCTGCCATGCCTCCCTCTGTAGAGTGAGTCATATGAAATATGCCTCATTCACTTGGGGCTATTGGGAATGCCTAGGATTATTCCTTGGGAGCAGCATGTTCCCAGTACAGGCCTGGGTTCCTGAACACCCTGTGGGGACTGCGGGCATCTTTCTTTGAGGGAAGTATTGGCCATTTTGTACCCTTGTTTGTGCATTGATTTGAGTGTTGTTCAGAGGGCATGCTGCTCTGTGCCACAAAGGTGGGGGCAGAAGCCCTCCCCACTTAACCCTTTGGAAGAAACTTGTTTCTTGTCTGGCTGCTGTTTTTCTTCACAAGGAAACTTTTTGAGAACCAGATAGGAGGGAATTGGCAGGAGTAACTCTTGGTTACATTCCATCTCTCTCACTGACTCTCTCTGCTATCTTGGACAGGTCACGTCCCTTCTCTGTGCCTCAGTTTCCCCATCGGCATAATGGTTAAAACAGCTCCTGCCTTCCAGGGGAATGGTGAGGCTTAGCAAACTAAAGTTTGTAAAGCCCTTTGAGATTGAAGAGAAATGTATAATGTGATAGCTGTTATCCTAACTGGGGGGTTTCCTTTATGGGTTGTCTCTTTGACTTCCCAGTCTATGGCACTGGTAGATCAGCCAGGCCATGATTTGTATTAAACACCAATTAAATAACCTGTTTAGTTAAAAACAGCCAACCAGGATTCCTTCCCAATGGGCTCTAATTCCTAGGCAGATTGGTTTATGATTCCAACAACTCAGTATAAACAATTTCCACTTGAAGCAGTTGGAGAACTGAGTCAGTGTAAGAATAGCACCAACACCATGGACTAACCTGCTAGGCAAACAGGGAATTGCTGCAGAAGAGCTGAGAAGCTCTTTTGAAAAGGTGCCTGGTTCTCAAGTCAGCAGCAGTCTAGGGGCAGATGTAAAGATGGCAAAAGAATATATTTAAAAATCAAATATGTGACAATAATGTATTATGCTGCAATATAGTATCTCTCAGACAGAGTCCCTAATGCTTTGGGGAGCATAAGAGCAGAGGGGAGAGAAGCTGAGACAGAGCAATGTCAAAAAGAAATGGAGAGTCAGTCAGGTGGAAAGATACAACTGGAGCTGTGGAGGAGAACGCTTTTGCACAAAGTAGTGATACAACTGTGGGAAGAGACAGGGATGGGGAGAGTAGAGAGAGAGCTCATGATATCAGCTGGAGCAAATCCACAGAGTGTTTTAAAATCAATCCCTGAGTTCAGGGTTATTTGTTTTTCATCACTAATATATCCAGTGAGCTGTTTGCAGCACACCTTGCATTGCTTTGGTTGTTTGGACAGGCAGGATATGCTGCCCTGTGTACTTCACAGATCAAGAGCCTTTCTCCTGAATGTTACAAGTCTGACTCTATCTGACTGAAAGAAGACTGAAACACTAAACTTTGTGCATTGTGGGTGAAATCGGGGTACCCAGTCCTCCCTCCTCCAAGCAATCCCACATACACTGACTTCAGTCTAATGAAAACAAATCTGGGGACAGGGAGGCCTAACTGATCTGGCTGAGTTCCATCATGCACTGGGTCTCTGAGTAGCTTTAAATAGCTGAATCACAGTGCATTCTGGGGGGAAAATCTCGCTCTAATCTTTGATGACATGGGTGGGTCAGGAGCAAAACACAGAGCACCTGCATATGCTGTAGCAACCTTGACATGGTTGTAATAGAGCTCAAAGTGGTCTTTTTATTTCTGTCACTCACTTTCTCTCAAATTCATGCTTTTTTCCATCCTGGTAAACACTTTCCCTTTCTGCTTCAGGGGCTTTTCTTAAGGAGAGGGGGAGTGATGGGGAAATCTTGGATCTCTGCCTTTTAGGCTATCCGGCTACAGCATTTAGTATCTTGGAACCACTCCATCCACAAAGGAGTTCCAGAGAAAACAAACTTGTGATCCCAGCTAATATGGAAATGTCTCAGATTAATGGAGGCAACAGCAGAAATATTCTGGATACGGGAATTCTTCTGAGCAAAGGTTTAATGAGTCTGACACAGAGTCTTAAAGATACTGTGGACACCGAATGGAAAGCTGTGAACACTGCTTTCTTCACAAAGACTCCTGCGTAGTTGTTGGGTATTTTCAGTATTTCTCTTCCCTGGTGTTTTAAGAATGAGAAAAATCTGTATGAAAACAGGATCATTGTGCTTTATCTGCTTCTGCTCTTTATTCCACACATCCCCACCCGAGGTCATGATTCTCTGATTGTGACATCACAGTTGGTTCCTGTGGAGATGCCAGAGATGCCACAAATGGAGGGTTATAACTTCAGCTAGTGCCTAAGCCGGAGAGGTGTTAGGCAATTTCAGCTCTCCTTGAGGTAAGTTGGAGTTGTTTGTTCAGGCAGCTCTCCTCAAGCTCAGGGAGAATAAACAGCAGTAAAAGGTGAAGCTGCTGCTAATGGACAGAGATCCTGTTTCCATGCAAATGTTCGCCAAGAGTCAAGCCCCAGGGACAAGGGGAACTGACTGAGGCAGTGAAAAGTGATTCTCCCTTTCCAATAGGGATGTTCACTAGCTCCCAGGACCCATTCTGAAGCTGTTAGATGGGGTTGGTTCCACTCTAACACTGACTTGATATTAGACCGCCCCAGTGAAGCTCTTCCGGGGGCCTAATTCTTCTCTGTCACGCTGATGTAAATCAGTAGTAACTCCCTTGAAGTCAGGGAGTTTGTAACACGGGTGAAGATAAGAGTAGAATCGGGCTCCGTGGCTTTAGCTTGGAGTGCAGAGAAGGCAGCATGGCTCCTGTCTTGCGGGAGAAGGGAAAGCAGCACCTTGGTTCACTTTCTGTTGATCTGCTGTGGCTGGAATTGTAATTGCTGGTTCCCTGAAAGTGCGGGAGGCTCCTGAAGGAGCCCTCGCCTCTAAAACCTAGCCCTGGGGCTGAATGTCTCCCAGAGAGCTCACAAGTTCCAGGGCACGATGAACTTCATGGGGCTTTCCCCCGTCAGGATGTACAAGCGACTCTCCTAACCCTGAACACACAGACTGTCGTGAACTATCTTCCACTGGCTCCGGCACATCGACTAGACTGGATGGCACAAACAGCACTCCCATCTCTTGTCTTCTCGGATGTCATTCCGAGGAGCACTCCTCCTACAGAGAGCTATAAAAGATACCTGGACACTGGATTGTCTCATTGTTCTTGCCTATGTTACAGGTTCTAATGTAACATGAGAAGGGCAGGAGCGGGAACACTATCAAGTAGTTTAGGCCTTAAATATGAGTTAGGTTAGCGCAGTTATAATTTGCTAGAGATTCTCCTCCTGATTCTAAATAGCTGTTGTTAATTTGGCACTACCTCTCTTTCCCAAGAAAGAAACACAAAGTCACCCTGTCAATGCTGCGCGTACCGTAGCGTATGCTGCTGCAGTGAAAGCAGCTTCCACCCAGCCAGCAGGTGGAGGTTAACTTGCAAACAGTTCCCACAACTGTGTCTGAACTGCTAGTGCCCTGGCTGACTATGCCATTTTCTATATAATCACCTGGGGCTATCCGCCCTTTGTGGCACCACCTTCCACTCCTCCTGGGACACTCCAGGGTTTGAAAAGCCCCAGGCTGGATTGCACTTTAAAATGTTGGCAGAGCGAGAAGCAGACAGTTAGTGTACTACAGGGACCCAACCGGGAGGAGGCTGGGCTCTGGGTTCCCTTTTGAAGTAGCAAAAGGTGCTGGAAGCTGTTTGAAGGCCAGAGCAGAAACTAGGGAGAGTCAAGGAGGATGAGAAGGTAAATGGCTAGGGCAAGAGGAAGGATGATTACATATCCCTGGGACAGATGCCCTCAACCCAACTCTCCTTTCAGCAGCCACCCCCTCCCAGATTGCTTAGGACAAGTGCTCCATCTGATCCTGCCCTCCCCAAGATGTTACACCGCCCTGCATCTAGTAATGTGCAAGCCAGATCTGAGCCTCTTTGCTCCCTCACCAGCAGCCAAAACTCTCTATGCATTTGCTCCAGTACAATCACATGACCATTAAGATAGGTGGTTTCATATTAAACTGGTCTCCATAGACCAGTGGTGGGCAAAGGGGTGAGGAACAATCACCCTCATCCTGAAGTGTTGCCTATTCTTACAGTCTGATTTTCCACAAGGCTTTGAAATGCCTGGCTGGTTGCTAGTTACCAGTATATTGGAGTGTTTTCCTCCCATTTTCCAGCTGGTACTGTACCGAGTGCAAACTTCACAAGAAGAACTGTTTCAAGATTTCCCCAGCCTGCTCCAAAAGCAGGAGGTGCCAGAAATCCTCTTTTCATGAGATTTCCAAGCCAGTTTTGCAGGAGCTAATGGTTCGGCCAGTAAAGCTGATGCTTATCCCATCTCTGAATGTTTTGAGATTCACCCATTCCAACCCTAGACATCAATGAGGACATCATCCATCTAACATGACAACAAAGAAGAAAACATAGCAAAAGCCATCTTAGTTTCTGATCCATATGAAACAGAACAGGGTAGAGGACTGCAGAATGGGAGAGGAATAGTTGAAAAAGAGCAAAATCTGCCAGGAAAGTAATATAGTTTGCAACTTCTCTGAGGATTTTACAAACGAGAGTAAAAGGCAACAATTAAACGCCATAAAAGAGTACTGGACAGTATCTCATTTTTTGCCAGATCATTTGTAGGTCTGCTTAATACCCTAAACCTTGGGAAACATGGACTTCCACCCCAGCACACCCCACATTGTCTCCCAGTAAGAGGCACATGCCACCTATCAGACCCAAATTGGCTCCCATCCCATGCAGACCCAGCATTCTTGCTCTTTTACTTATCGTCTATGGAGAGCTTTGAAGCCTCCAGTTGTGCTGGCAGATCTTACCACTGATTGATGCTAATTGAATGAAGCACTAGGACTTTCCAACTCCTGGCCTGGCTGATTTTTCATGTGTCTCTTGCTTGAGAGTCTTGGTGCCTAGCAGGCTTTGGGTCTGCTGCACACACTGGTTTTGCAATAAAATAAAGCAGAGACCAGAACTCTGCAGAGACACTTGCTTTTATTGAAAGTTGACTCTTCCAGCGATCCGCCAGTGAATTTAAAGTGCAGTTATACTCTGAAAAGTGACTGCGTAAAAATGCCATTCTAGGGTGCCATGTTTATTGTCTGCCAATGACTCTGATAATAAGCTTGCTCAGTTTACACATTCTTTTCTAACTGTCAACCAAGCTGGGATCTTTCTCACCAGGAATGAAGATTCTGCTGCTGGAACTTGGTTAACAATTTTGGTTATGATAATTGAATCTAGCTCGCTGTCCCAAAGACATGTCCATTCTGCAAGGCCAACAGCAATAACAGATAGTTAAAAATTATTTTTGTCTGCAAAGCCAGCAGGTCTGACTGCTACATGAATGTAGGGATCCGTTGAGGAAAAAGGGGCCAGTTTTATAAAGATGCTTTTCAGGGTAGAACTGCATTTTACAATTAAAAGAGATGATTTTTTGCTGTCTGGCTTGGATTCAGGGCTTAGTGAGCACAGACCATCTGTTCCTGTCCCTCTCATGTCTGATCTAGTAGAGGTCACCCTGCATGTTGCAATCAAAGGGATAGGTTCTCCTCTGCACACTGGCTGCTCTGGTAGTAGCAGTCCCAAACCTGGCTTCAGCAGTTAGTTTGAGGATTCCCTGCCCAGGGGAATCCTTGAGTTGTGTAGAGTGGCTAGAGCAGCACTTGCACCCTTCAGGTGGGGCAAAGGTATCCCAGTGATTCCCAGCTGCTGGAACTGCTCAGGAGTAGCTGGCATAGATATATGAGCCTGAGGCAGCATTAATGGTCATTATTGACCAGACTGGCAGCCTGATGGACCTAGGATTAGGAAGGCACCAAAGGTGGCCTATAAGCTACTTTTGCACCCTCTTTGCCTAAGCTTCATTGACAGCAACTCAGCTGTAGCTCAGGAACTACCTACCTCCGACGACATCGACCATCCTTGCTCCTGCCCATCTCATTCCATTGTGGCTGCCTCCATGTTACAGGAATATTATCAATGGGAGTCCACAGAAAGAAATGAAAAATTGGCTTGGCTAGATGACAGTGGAAGGGCAGACACAGGAATTCTTTGCAAGTACCTCCAGGTTTAAGCACCAAAGAGGGAGGTACATGGGGCTAGACATCAGAAGGGTAGAACTAAGCAAAGCAAAGTTTAGGATGACCATTGGAAAAGTGTCCTAACAGTGACCCAGAACGTGCCCTCCCACTCTTGTTCACAAAAAAAGAAGAGGAGTACTTGTGGCACCTTAGAGACTAACAAATTTATTTGAGCATAAGCTTTCGTGAGCTGCAGCTCGCTTCATAGGATGTTGCATATAAATAAATTATGCAAATAAATTTGTTAGTCTCTAAGATGCCACAAGTACTCCTTTTCTTTTTTTGCGAATACAGACTAACACGGCTGCTACTCTGGCACCCTTGTTCAGATTCACAGGAGAGGGCTCTGGGACAGGAAATCACCAGGTTTCTCCCATGGAGATTCCTACACATTGTTCCATCAGGAACAGAGGAGGTTAGTTCCCCCTAGCGCCTGGAATAGGCCAAATCGGTGATGGTGGCTCCATTGGAGTCACAGTAGCAGGGACTCTTGGAGGCTGAGCCAGCCCAGGGAGGGGGCACTGTGCAGAAATGACAACCCAAGGCTGCTGTTTTTGCCTGGTAGACGCCTTGGGACTGAAGGAGGGATGATGTATGCCTTCCCTGTCCCACACACTCTTCCTTCTGACCTGACCAGGGCAGACCCTACACCCACAGATTAGCCTTCCAGGCGGGAAGGAGGCGATTCACGTACAAGTGATCCCCTCAGAGTATAGCCCTTGAGACTGAGGGGACAGGCTGGGCAATAAAATCAATGAGGCTGTGAAAGGATGTCAGAGGAATAGTAGCGGGAGCTCTTGTGCTTTAGCTTTTCAAAGCTAGACTGGGGACACCGCAGCAGGGAGATATCTCCCCCCCCATCTCCCTCCCCATAGGAGATGGACTAGGTTTGAACTAATAGGCCTATACCATCTCTAACTAATGTGAATCTGTTGGGAAAATAATTCACAGAGCACATGCACCACCCCTCTTCCCTGTCACAATCATGTACCTCCTGAAGCCTCTGTCTTTCCCTTATGGACCGAGATACCCAGCTAGGCCCGGCAAAGAGAGGGCAGTTTGACTTTAATTTAACTACAGCCGTTTGCTGGTTATTCATTTGATTCTTTTTAAATAATTATATGTGTGTCGGTATCTCTCTCTTTTTTTCTAGTTTTGCTCTTTTTTGTTTTTTCGTTTACTTTATTTTGCTTTTTTCTTTTTTCTGTTTTTTGTTTTTCTTTCAGGTTTCAGAGAAATTATGTTGAATCCAATAAGCCTCCCTGGACATTCCAAACCTCTTAACCAAGGCATTTATGTTGAGGATGTCAGTGTTTATTTCAGCAAAGGACGTCATGGCTTTTAAAAACTCCTTAAAGGTCCCTGTTCTGATGCCAAGTTTATAGGCTGTGTCCTCAGAGCGGTGGGAAGCAATGAGCGTGCTCTGTACGGATCAAGGCCTTCTAGTAGGACTCTGCAGCCCCGTCGGTACACACGTTAAAGCCAACCGAAACATGTGGTTGTCTGTCACCAGATATCAGGGTTGTTCTTTTCCTCCAATAGTCGCTGTGTTTGTTACATGTTCCTGCAAGGCCCCACAGCCACAATGAGATCAAATAAAGAAAATGTAAAGCCCAATTTAAAGGAGTCATCCTAAGGACACAGTAAATAATTGCACTTTTGCTTGAAACAACCAAACTGATACTGTTAGTCACGTCCTCCTTGCTTGGAGTTCTCCTTGTAAGCTTGTGTCTTCACAACACCCAGCGAATGCCGCCATCATCTTTTCTTGTAGCAACACCATGGGAGGTCTCCCAGGGCGAGCGGAGATGTGGGATCCTGGAAGATACTAATGCAGAGCGAAGACTCTTGGTAAGAACAAAGGAAGCCCTCTGCTCCCAGTTTTTGCACAGAAAACGATGTTGAAAGTGAAGATGGGTAGGAATAAAAATCTTACTTCTCTGACAGGAGAGAATGTGGTTATTTTTGACATACAGCTGTCCTACGAGGCTTTTCTCGTTTGTGTGTGTTAGAACAGCTCTTTGGCGCTGACCGTATCATTGTTGTGCTTTGGTCTCTCCCTACTCCTGGAATGATGAGCTTATCTGAGGAGGTTCCTGGACTTCCCACATGGATGGAACATCAGTGGTGTAGAATGGTTGGTGACCTTGCCAGGACTAGGGCAGCAAGCCAAGAGAAAAAGCATATCAGACACATGCTGGCCCCAGTCAGTGAACCCATGGGCCTTTTTCCCTCCCCTCCTTCCTCACTGAGGTAGAGATGTAGTGTAATCCAGTCATGTACACAGAACGATCAGCTCAAGGCAGACAAACTGAAGGGAATGAAAAATAAACATTCTGTTGCTTCTTTGGTGGCATAAACAGAAATATTGATCCTGTTCTCTGGTCAATATTTGTATGTTTTTTTCTCTTGCTTTACTCCGTCCTCAGCCTCTCAGATAGAAAAATAAAACCTTTGATCCTACCCTCACGAGAAGATGACTGCCTTAACGGCAACTCACAATCTGGACTGGCCTGGGATGGGTCTCTCCTTGGATGCTCTGGAGAGAGTGTGTATGGGAAAGGAAGATGTGCTCACAGACACCACTGAAAACCTATAAACATGAGACAGGTTTTCAAGGAGGAGGATCCAGGTTTGGTCAGATCCCTTTCTGGCAGGAGTTGCAAACTGTGAGCTCCCTCACCAGTCAGTTAACTTGCTTGCCTCCGTCCATGGCCTGAGACGATGCTTATCATCACCAGCCTTAATAGGTTGCTGCCACTGGGAAGCGAGAAGGTTCCCCCTCAGCCAGCATTGAGCAGAAGTGTAAGAACGGGATGTTCCATTGCCCTGCCCTTCATGAGTGCCGCGTGTGGAACATTCCTGGAGATTGCAGGAATGTTCTCGAACTCCACACAGGGACGCTCCACTGAACATTCCATTCTCTTGCTTCTTTTACTGGTTCTCATGCATAAAAATATGAAGTATAATAGAAGAGAAATGGTGGCAGTTTGTTTTAAATTGATGCATACGCACGAAGGGGCAGCTGCATTAGAATTGGGAGAATTCAGTGCAGATCACATAAGGACCCATAACCAAAACTTGAACTGAAGGGTAATATCCCATGAAATTTCCAGCCCAAATTGGAGCAAGAGAGGCGGGAAAAGTTCGAGGAGATGACCCGTTGCTTTCATTATTTCCACCTCGATTATGAAGATTCAGAGAGTTAGGAGATGCTTCAGAAAAGCAGCTAACAGCTGGGTGCTTGTCCAAACTGAACTCCCCATATTCTGAAATTTGCCCATCCCATTTGGGGATGTCTTGTTCAGGATGAACTGCTCAGCCTCGTAGTCCTCTCCCCTTGCACTGCTCAGGGGATTCTGCTCTTAACTGTATGTGTCAGACTTAGAGATGTGTGGGCCGGACCCAGAGCCTTGTCTCCAAATGCCCTGTTGGAGGACTGTAGAATTTTGCAGCTCAGGCCCATCTCTGCTCAGAAGTTGTCCCCCCTGACCGTACGGAAAAATTTAAAACAGTTCTCCCCACTGTGATTGATGTCTCAGTTATTTAAACACCATCTAAAAGTCTCTGGTTCCTCACTGCTGAAAATGACAGCCGGTCACAGTCATTTGCAATTGGTGGCTTTAAGTAGCAAATCTAAGGATTTTTTTTTTAATTATTGTAAATCATTACCTCATTTCCTGTCAGAGTCCTCCATCCCCGAGCATTCTTATCTTGCCATAACTATCATCTTGTGCTATGGAAATGGGACAGTCCCTTTTTCACGGAGACTATAGGGGTATTCAATGTCTAGTTTCTTAATAAACACTTTATTTTCTAACGAAACACCTGCATCAGGTCTGTTCTTTGAAGACAAAATAAAGAAAAGGTGAAACTGACGCCTCCCATACTTTACTGCTTAATTATGCATTCTGGGTACAGGTTTTTGGTTGGGAGGGGAATTTGCTGTTCTGGTGTGAAAAGTGCTCAGCTCTGATGCTTGGCTCTGTCACCCATGTTGGTTGGGAGGCCGGTCTTCTCATAGAACTGTGGCTCTGCTGACTACGTGTCTGAATAGCTAATGATTTCCAGCCACCCATCAGCACTTATCTCCAATGACCTCCCTCTCTGAGACACAGCAGGCCAACAGGCAATTTAAGGGCTTACAAAGACGGGCTCCTTTGCTGGAGGACGGACGAAAGAGTGGCTCTTAGTTCATCGTTTTATCTGGGTCTCTGAAGCTTGCCTCAGCTCTACATGTGCATGTGCCAGAGCAGATGTCCCAATAAGGATCCTCCATCCGGAAGAGTTATCCCGTTAAGCTGACAGCTGCGAATGGCGTTTAGAGTGGGGATGAAGGTAACCTTGTTTTACTCAGCCTTTTCCCCATCTTTGTCTAAGTGGACAAATGTCTCAGCTGCCCCAGGGCTTGAGTTGAGACTCTCCATGAATTTTCAGGCTTGGTAAATGAGAGAGATGGTGACAGCTGTGCCTATGAGGCTGTCAGTGGGAGTTGTCATTTTCATAACGCTCTCACCACCACTACACCAACCTGTCCGTGTCCATGTGTGCGTATGCGAAAGGAGGGGAGGAGCTACAGAACGGTGCTGGATGGGAGATACTGGAACTGACAGCAGTGGGGTGTTGCAGGAGCGGTTTCACTGTAACTCTCCTGAAAAGGCCCGAGGAAGTTCTGATGGTCTCACACTGGCCCCCAGTGAGCAAAATAAAGTACCATGGTCTGGCATCAGTCTGCCTCTCTCATGACCTGAGCTGACTTTTAAACACACTCATTGCATGGGCGCCATGAGCAGGTTTCTGCCTGTGCTTCTAATTACAGTATCTCTGTGCCTGGTGAATGGGTGCTGGGTTTGACAGCAAAAAGGTCTTGTTGAGCCCAGGGTGCCCTTCAGGCTCTCTCCCACTCCAGACCCTGTGCCAGTGTATCCAGAGAGGAGGGGATGTGCTCCTCTGGGGGGAGTGGGCATGATTCACAACCTCAGACAGAGGCTGACCAACTCACTGCTACACTGGGTGCCATACCCCCAACTTCCCCCAGGCATGCTGGAAGCATGCAGCCAATGGGAGCTCACCCCAATCTTTCCCTTTGTTCAGTGTGTCAGTACCCTGGTTGGGTTCACAGATCAGTAATGCTGCCAGCTGGGACCTGATCATCAATTACTGTAGCCTGACATTATGGCCCAGTTATGGTCAGTCTTCAGTCCATCTGTATGTCCATGGAAGCTGATTTCTCCAAGCATCTGAATTCCCATGACCTCAATGTATTTTGGAAACTGTGAACCCCAGACAAGCATAGTTGTGTCTTAGCGCTTGAAAGAAGCAGCGGGGGTTCTCATTGTGCTTGCTGATGGGTTTGGGTTTTTTTGTATCTGGTGGCGGATCACTAATACTTGTATTAGGACTTCATGGTTACTGAGACATCAGTAGTGTGAGCTAGTGGCCCGGTAGGTGCATGGGCAGAGCTGTGTGGAACAGGAGAGGGTGGTGCAGGTCAGGTCTGCACTGCTGGCAGAGCATGATCAGGAAGCTTTCACAGGCACTTGCCTGCACTCTGTCCAGCTCTGTTTCCCTAAACTGCAAAAGAGCGAACTCAGAAACTCTGACTACTATTTTGTTGATCTAGGAGGCCATTAGCACTGATCAGCATGCCATCCCAGAGAAACCAATAAAGCTCCTTTCAAGAAAGCCCCACTACTTGCTTCCTTTCCCCACCCCGCCCCTAAGTTCTCCATGCTCCCAGCCTCCTACTTTGTCCACTGGGCAGGGACAGGGCAAGCTGCAAAGGAACCCCTGCCTCTGTCAGCTAACTGCAGTGGAGCATCATCCCTCCATTTCGATTTATACCCAGTGCAAGCTGCAGATCTCACGAGGTAAGCCCTGGCATCAGCAGAGGATAAAGAGCCCTCAATACAGCAGTCAAGCTTTAAACACAGGCTTGAAGGAGCCGAGAGAGGAGCACGTGAAAGGAAGAAGGGTGACTTCATTTTTGTTTAATACTTTGAACCGTTCCAGCTGTGGCTTAAGTAATGAGCCAAGGAGTCCTTGTTACCTCAATATTTACTGATGCCTCCAGGCGCTGATCAATTGATAGAAAAGTTTAACAAGTCACAAGAAAATGAATTCAGCCACTTTAAAGAGAAAATAGGTTCTCCTCTCCTCCACCCTCCAGCTCTTTGGGCTAACTCTCAAGTTCCACAGCTTTATCCCCTCTTGTCTCTGCATCCTGAGCTCCCAACATATTGTTTATTGCTGCTGCTCTGTGTGCAAATAGACTCCTGCTACGACAATCTCTTTAGTGTTGCCGTGATGGTTAGTGGTACATTAAATTCCCCAGAGTAACCACTTCTCAGTCAGCTGTGTTTTCAGCCATCTGTGCTCTTATTGATCTGTACAGACAATGGTTCATATCCATCCATGATGTAACTCTATTAGCTTTGGTGGCTTTATCCCAAGGATGGATTTGAGTCAATATATGGCCATTTCATTCTGTCAGATGCTCAGAAATCCTACTGTATTTTCCACTGCATGCATCCGATGAAGTGGGTTTTAGCCCACAAAAGCTTATGCTCAAATAAATTTGTTAGTCTCTAAGGTGCCACAAGTACTCCTGTTATTTTTGCGGATACAGACTAACACAGCTGCAACTCTGAAACCTGTCAAAAATTTAGGTTATCCTCCTTAGCACTTGTCTTACACAGGAACTGTTCACCATTTAATGCCAGGAAAGAAACAAGTGGCAGAAGACCAGATAAAGACCTTTCAGAGGTTCAGTTGTGGAGCTTCTCTAGTGTTGCTGGAATCTCAGAATGGGAGATTCATCTCCTGATTAACTGTTTAGTTCTGGATTTCACCAACTTGGATATACCACAAGAGTGGTCTTTACGCATAGGAGTTCGGTGTGTTTGCTTCCATCCAGTGAGTGATCTCCTCCTGCTTTTGTTCGAATCACTGGGTGCTTTGCTATTGACTTCACAGGGACCAGGACTCAACTGTAAGTCAGGAAGACTAAAGGCAGAACAGAAATCTAAAACACCCTGTTAATTGAGTTTTTCCAGGGCTTGATTTGGTTTTTGGGTTAAGACTTATTTCAGTTCTTACTTTGAAAGAACTAGTTCTCCCACCCTGGTAAATATATGGCAGAGTATTTCCTTGACAAGTAAATATGATGATCTTTCTAGCACTAAAGCAAAATGTCAAGTACAAGACAATTATTTTTGAACTTCGATATCAGTTTTGAACTAGTAACTGTAACTGCTGACTAATCAGCAGGTGCGAATCCTGGTTGTTCTGAACAAAGCAAGGGAATTCATTGTGAGAGCTGGTTAAATGATTCATTTTGGGGTTAGTGACTCATATGCGACCTGATTCTGGTTTCTGAGAACATGTGGGTTATTCATAGGGATTTGCCCAATGGTTTCAGTGGCACCTTAGAGACTAATAAATTTATTTGAGCACAAGCTTTCGTGAGCTACAGCTCACTGCATCCAATGAAGTGAGCTGTAGCTCACGAAAGCTTATGCTCAAATAAATTTGTTAGTCTCTAAGGTGCCACAAGTACTCCTTTTCTTTTTGCAAATACAGACTAAGACAGCTGCTACTCTGAAACCTGTCATGGTTTCAGTGGATACCTTTCAGCACATTGTGCCTTTTTTCTGGAACAATTTGCTTCAAATATTCATTATTGTGTTGTGTGATTGGTCCATGGTATTGTTTCTGTGCTCTGATTGGATGACTGAAAGTTTTTAAACAGGAAAATAGTGAAGATGACCAACGTAAAGGTGCTATTGAACAATTACTACTACTGTACTGGGTCAGTCACTAGCATGTTGTTTCTGTACCATATATGGGGATGGATATTTCACCCTAGGGATCTGTCTGGGTAGCAGAGCCTACTCACCTGTAGCAAGCAGAAGGCCAGGTCTAATAGTCACCTAACAGCATGCACTTAAGAGTCATTAAGAGACAATACCAGAGCCAGTAGCTTTAATGGCTCTAGCTGGATCTCTGGGCAGCCCACAAACTGGTCTGAACAAGGGGAGTGAGCAGGACTCATGTACACTTGCTAAAGAACCCAGGAAGACAAAGGGAGGGATGAGTGGTTGATATAGAGACAGTCAGAGACTCTCTCTAGGGGAGTCAGAGAGACCTGGACTGGGAGTCGCACTCAGAAACCAGAGCCTGCCAGCATGGCTGAAGAAGTTAACCCTGGGTTGCCATTACAAGATGGTGGTGGTTGTTTTAAGTCATTTTTGTGTAACGCTCTGTTGTAGCTGCTAAGTAAAACCACTTTGTTTTAAGAGGCTGTTGGTCATTGTATCACTGGTCAAAGGTTCCCGAAAGGAAGAAAGGTAGGTACCCAAAATCCAGGGTGATCGGCAATTGGTATAAGGGGCATTGTGGGAGAATTACCAGAGTTTACCCTGAGACAGGTAGGGCAAGAGACCTGATACCTGAGGTGGCTGCATTCAGAGAGACTTGAAAGGGGCAGGGGTGCAGCTAGCCCTATAACCATGACAGTGGTAGATAACAAAGTTTTGTAACACATTTTTGCATAGAGAATCATTAGTGCTAACAGTTTTGGGGTTTAGGAATATTTTTCTGCGTATCTGTGAGCTGTACACATACTCATGAGTAATAAGAATCAGAGCCCATGAATGCACCTGAAATCTGTGCTTTTAGTAATAACAACTGTGATTTTTTTATTTTTATTTTTTAACCTATTTGACCAACTCTATTAAAGGCAGTGTCAGTCCCATAGAAACAGAAGTAAAACTAGGGCTGTGTGCCACCTGCCGTGATTTTACTGGGATTATCTCCAAATGAATAAATTAGGATGGTCGCACTCTTTGAGCTGAGTAGGTAAGAAATAAAGTGTCCTGCAGCATCTTTTAGGGCTGGCATGTCATCCTAACATGACGTGTTGAATGCATGGTGCTGTATTGCTGCTGGTCTGTGTGTACCTAGCTCTGATCCCTGATTGAAGCCTGTGTGTCGACACTACAGCAATACTGCTAATAAATAATAACAATGACCACTTGCCAATGGTGTGCCAGTGTTCCAAACATCATGACAGGTGAGTTTGTTATTCTGGGCAAACTGTTAAAGGTGGCTTTTCTGCTTGCAACTTCTTGTGTGGTCTTTGTGTTTGGTACATAAGTGCAGTCAGAGATATTTTGGATCAAGAATGCATTTTGGTTTTGCTGCCATAAGTTTCTGGCAATATTTTGGGGTCTTTGGAACAGCTGTACATTCGCATAAGCAGATGAAAGCCAACGTGGATTGATGCTGTGCTGTCCAATGCCCCACAGAATGCAGCAGTAACTGCATAGTTGCCTTGTGCTTCCCAGGACACATTTCCTGATCAATTGGTGCCAGAGAGGTTTGCATATTTAAAAGTGTTCAAGCAATAGTGTGTATGCTCAGCAATGCCAGAATAACTCCAAAGATACTCATCCCCCAAAGACACCACATCTGACAGCATGCAGACATTGCAGGCGATTGAGAAAGGAACTCTTTTAAAGAGATAGGTAAGTGTTGAATTTTCACCTTCCAGGAGACTACTATATATGACACATTGAGTTCAAATATGTCTTAAATCGACAGTGAAAGTGAGTTTGGTGGATCTGATCCCAGTGTATAATGGACATCTGTCAACATCAGACAGCCTCGAAAGAAACTGTCAGTTTCTGCTCAGGAAAGGGTCTGGGACTGCCGTAGCAGAAAGTGCTGGGGATTGGAACTGTGTGGGGACCCAAATGTGGAACAGTGGGTTGAGGCTGTAGATCAAGATTAATGTTCATTGACAAGGCTATGTAGTAGCTCAGGACTGGAATAGCAGAGAATGCTGCAGGTCAAGATTGAGGTACATTGTCAGAGTTGCGTGTGGTGTCCCAAACTATCCAACATGCCTTTGCAGAAGGATAGAAATACAATGTCTAATACTAGGTGGTGCTGCCAGTCCGTGATTTTCATTGGCAATAGAAAAAAACAAAGCTGACCGTCATGCTCCTTTTCTTCTGTCTGATCCCAGCCAAGTATGTGTCACAAGACATTTATACTGGCTGTGTGATTTCCATCTAGTCTGGGCTATTCTGTTCCTCCTCCGTGAAAAAGAACTTTAAAATGCAAGAATCAGCCTGACTCAGCTGAGAGTCAAGATGTGAACAGGAGGACTGGACCAGATACCTATGGGGGAAAGTAACTGAACCTGCTTCTTGCTCTACCCCATGTGCCTCCTCTGGCAGGACATGGTCAAAAACATGGGAGAAGATGAAAACAACCAAGGTCCAGCAATTCCCCACTCCACATATGCACGCTATGTTTGCACTCTCATGATACCCTCGCTATGTGAACCCAACAGAAGCTCCACACTTATTGCTTCAGAGGAGGGCAACAAGGTCCTTGCCAATGCATCTTGGAGGAAAATTCCATCCCATGCTTAAAGTCAGTTTATCTTGACCCTGTTAATCTGTGAATGACTCTTGGGAGCTCTATTCTGTTCAGGTTCTTATACCACCCTCATCACCATAGTATCTGAAGCATCTAATACTGTTTATCTTCTAAGAATCCCCTTCCAGACATCTCCCAAGCTTGAACCCTGTTGGCTTGAGTTTCCCAAACATGTCACAAATTTGAATTGATAGCAGATTTTGGAGAAGTGGAAACATCTTCTGTCAACAAAGGGGGTCACTTTTAGGAGACAGAGGGAACACCAGCAGCCTGAGATGTGCAACAGCTGGGCCCAAAGCTGGAGAGAAGCCACCATCTTTCTAAGGTAGTATGGACTAAGACCCACAGCATGGGAAACTTTAGTACCCAGCCAGCAAGAGACAGCGGGTATGTCTATACTGCAGTGTAAGCCTAGGGTTAGTGGGACTCGAGTCGGCTGACCTGTGTTAGGGAACCCTGGGCTTGAGCATCTACATTGCATTTTAAGGCTATGTTAAAACTTTTTTAACCCATGCTCGAACCTAGGGCTGTGGTGTCCACACTGCAGTATACAGATCCAAGTCAAAGTAACCATATCCCAGAGTCCCTAGTGCCTTGTCCCTCCCCCAAAATATGGTCACTCTAGCGCTAGGACTGTGGTGCACTGTGGGAAAACTTTACTCTCCGCCCTGCATGTTACCAGGAAGCAGCTCACTTTGCAAAGGGTTTGATCAGTTCACTCTCCATTGCAAACCGAGGAGGCTCTTTGATAGCGTGCTTGCAGAGGGGTGATCAGAAAGATGGGTTAATGCTGACCTGGACTGCTGCTGCTGTTTGCAAAGAGGGTGTCGCTTCCATTTTCAATGGAGTGGATTGCGGACTGTTGGGATAGAGAGGACTAAGGAAGTTGTCCCATGGAATTGTGGGATACTGGCGACTGACTAAGCGGGGCTGCATCTACACTGCAAAGCAATAGGATTTGGATCCTGGCTTAACTCAAGCTTGGACCCTCTAGCCCTGCAGGGTCCTGGGACCCTGGATCCAAGTCCTGGGTTAGCACAATTGCAGTTGAGACGCAAGGTGGGTTAGGCTCAATCACAGAAAGAAAAGGAGTACTTGTGGCACCTTAGAGACTAACAAATTTATTAGAGCATAAGCTTTCGTGAGCTACAGCTCACTTCATTGGATGCATTTACAGGCTCAATCACAGGTTTACGTGCAGTGTAGACGTACCCAGAGTGTGGACTGAAATCTGCCTCACTGGGCTCTTTCATTCCCTTGAAAGCACTGAAGAGTGAGAGAGATCTTGGGGTCGGCCCTCCCAGGCAGAATTACGGGAGAATTCAGCCTTTCTGCTTCCCTCCAGGATCCATGCGTGACACAAGGGAGAGGGGTCTTAGCTTCCAAACCCATCCTTGGCTGAACCCCTCTTTCTGATGAACAGAGTAAGGGATGGGTTCTCTGTCTACTGATTTTCTCCTCTCTTTTGAATGAGGACTGACTCTTCCCATCTCTTTTGAATGAGGATTTGGTGCTTCACCATGCTCAGTTCACTGTAGTAGAGCAGAGACACCTCATCTGTCTTGGAAGGTCCATCTCCTTCATTGGGATGGCAGAGGTTTGTAGTGAGAAGTGAGATAGATGTTCTTCAGTGATGGTGCAGGGGGTGTATGCGCGGGCATATGCTCAGAAAGCAGTAAATATCGCCAGGCTTAGAGGTGGTGTTGATTTTCCTAGATCAGGGGCTGCGTTTCGAAAGGAGTGTGATGTAGTAGGCTAGACTGGAAGTTCTGGGTTTTCTTCTCAGCTCTGCCAGTAGATAACCATGTAACCTGGTTACCATGTAGTGGTAAGTCTCTGCTCCTGTGTTTCCTCATTTGTAATAATATGTAGGATGTAATAGTTCTTAACTCCCTTGCAGGGAGAGTCTGTGATGTTCCGGGGTAGATATTTAGAAACTACTGCTGTCCCATGGGAAAAGAGGAAACACTGTCAATATCTGACACTGGGGAAGCCATGAGGCATTCCTGAGGAGGAGTAACTTGCTGCCGTAATGATTCAGTGGAGATGGGAGATGTTCTTGAGATTGGGAGAATATCAGGAGCTAGTTTGTTCCCTGTGCTGCTAACAGACTGAGCTTGAGTCCTCGGTGATGAGCTTTTCAGGCCTGGGGTGCAGGAAGGCAGCTCTGCCCAGCAAATAGCCTGCAATGTCAGAGGAAAAAAAATCTCAAACCCTGAGGACTTCTTCCTCCCCTCCTCCACAAAGGAGCGGCCTGGCCCAGGAGGAAAAGAGAGGGACCAGGAGCCACTCAGCACTGCACCAGGCTGCCTCACAATCCTCCGAGTACAGATTCTGACTTAGTTCCATGATACTTTTTTTAAAAAGTCCATGAATCATTTATAGCCCAACAGATGAAACCAAGCACCAGAGTTGAAGAAAAGGCTGTGGGTCTCAAGCAGGGAACATTCCATTATGTATTACACTAAATCTTGAAGGGGTAGTAGTTTTTGTCTGCCCTCTTAACCTTTACTTTTGGGCTCTCTCTTTCTAAAGATAACGCTCTCTGATGCGCTCGCCGTTTTCAGTAGATAATTGTATCAAAAAAGCAGTAACTAATCAGCTGCTTTTCTTGGTGTGATAACCAGCAGCTGGCCTTAGAAAGAACCCAACAGCATTCCCTAGAGAACAAGCGCAGCAGCAATGCTGACGTGGAGAGCTCAGCTGTACTGGCTTGGGATGGGGTTAGGATGAGAAGAGGGAGTCTTCAGACTCAGTTGTCACCAGGGTGGTATCTGGACAGAACAGGGTTAACAGAAAAGGATGGAGCTAGGCTGTTCTCAGTGGTGGCAGATGACAGAACAAGGAGCAGTGGTCTCAAGTTGCAGCGGGGGGAGGTCTAGGTTGGATATAAGGAAACACTATTTCACTAGGAGGGTGGTGAAGCACTGGAATGGGTTACCTAGGGAGGGTGTGGAATGTCCATCCTTAGAGGTTTTTAAGGCCTGGCATGACAAAGCCTTGGCTGGGATGATTTAGTTGGGGATTGGTCCTGCTTTGAGCAGGGGATTGGACTAGATGACCTCCTGAGGTCCCTTCCAATCCTGATATTCTATGAACATTGGAGTGTGCGGTCAGAGCCACAGTGCAAGGATTGTTTGACTAAAGGGTTTGCTTTGAGGGACTGGATGGCTCACAAGATTGGTAAAAGAGAGATGGAAGCTTTCACTTCTGGGCTGCCAGTTCCCATGTGGCCTAGGTCAGTTGTGGGTGAAAGCTGTTGCCATCACGTGGCTGCTTGGTGGCCTATGTGAACTGAGGTTGTGGAACTCAGCCCAGTTCTTGTGGGCAGATGTCCACGTCACAAAACCCACCACTACATTGTTGGAAGGCAGCGGAGGCCAGTGACTGAGTGGGTCATGAAGACTATGTTGTGGTCTCCCCAGGTCAGGGATGCAGGGGGAGAAGTTTGTATTGTATTTGTCGTGTCCTGTGGACAAAATTAGGTCTTCCATATGCAGAACTTTCTCTGGCACTTCTCACCATCATTGAAATTCACATGAACAAAGAATGTGTCTTTTAAAGGTGACCTGAAAAAAAGGACGTTGCTTTTCATTTCTGTTTTGTTTTGATTCTTTATGATGTCAAGAGAGAAACTGGAAGGTGGGGGTTTTCCTTCAAAACGTGATTTTTTGCTTTTTTTCCCCTCTCCTTGTTCTCCCGCTTTAGAAATTCGGATTGTGTCAGCTCTGGAAGACTCAGTGGTGACTGGAGAGGTAGTAAAATGATGCACCACAAGAGCCAAGAGAGGAAAAGCTAAAACCCTTTGCTTTGCATTGCATTTTGTTAACACCTATTTAGTAACAATGCCTGATTAACAGGTGGGATAAATGTCATCGTTTCTGAGACTCAGCATCCCTCCATTTCAATTAGGTTGTGAGGGCTTACAGCAACAAGCTCTGCAACAGCCAGGGAAAAACAGACTTGAAACGCCTGCTATTTCTAAAGTAGAAAAATAACAAAAGGTTTGGCAAAAACCTTTCAGGCCTTCTTGAATGCATCATAACAAAGAAAAAACGGTGGGGGCGTGAGTATAGGACCAAATTTTCAACTTCCTTTGCAGATCACTTTTTAAAACTCCTAAATGCTGCATGTGGACTAGAATTCAAGGCAGCAGGCCCAGCTGGGTTTGTTACTGAAAAGAACCAAGAGAGGCTAAAACAGAATCCAGGTGAGCTCTGGAAATGGAATGGAAGAGCTGCAGCTGCATTTTGCTGGCTCGCATGGATTCAGTGTTTCATAAAGCTGCTTTGCCCTCCTTCTCCAGGCTCCCACAGCGATTGGCTTGAGCACAGGAGAAAGCAATTTAAGGAATGCTCAGAAGACTACTGGACTCCTTGTTTGTCAATTGCAGATTTACTCTGACCTGTTGCCTCTTATGGAAATTGGGTGCCAGTGAAAATTCCAGCATCCAGCCTTAGCTGAGGTCTAGATGCCAGCTTGTTAAGGAAAACAATTTTCCTCCTTCCACCAAGATCTTCCTGTGATGCTAAGTGCAACCATGGCAAAAGCACACTACATTAAACCGGATGAAGCAAAAGTGTATGGACTGGGGGGAGCATGCCATGAGAATACTGAGACATAGTTTTGAATTGAAGTCACAATGTGGAAAATGTGATCTATGGAATGCTCTTGAGTTGATTCCAACTCTGGCCTTTCCTGAGACCAGACTCCTTATCACAATGAATATTAAATACTCTTTTGCAGACTAACCTGAGATACCCTAACTCATTTCACTTTTGAATACCTAATTTCTGCACCTCTATCTAAAGATCAGCCATGTGCAGGGGCAATAGGCACTTACTAGCTATTGCTTATTAAGAAGTTTAACAAGCCTGGCTAATTACAACATACTCAAGGATTTTCTAGCTTACGAAAACTGTCCCTGTTTGTTTGTGTAATGCTTTAATACCGTAACACTCCAGTTAACTGTGTGCACTTATGCGTGATCTCAGGGCTTAACATATAGTGGGGATATTAAGGAGACATGGGAAGCCTTTCATATCAACCCTTGCTTCTCCAAAGAAATGTTTCTGTATTTACTGTCCAATATCTCATGTAAATCGGATCACTCCTATAGCAGAACAATGTAACTCCTGCTAAGCAATACTCTTTTCCATGAGACCCCAGCAAACACAGCACTGGGGTTAGTTTGGGTTTGTTTTTTTTCAACAATGGCTAATCTACTGAAGTTGCATGAGATGCCCCTTGGAGTGTTTCAGAATTTGTTCTCACCCTGTTGCTGATTACTCAGACAATTTGTACCTAAATATCTCCCCTTCTTCTTTGAGTGTTTGCTCATGTCCATTCCATTGTAGGTTTGTGTGCTTGCCACATGCATTGGTGCCAGAAGTTTTTCCCTCAGTGGTATCCGTAAGAGACCATCTCTGGTGCCCTGTGGAGTGGCACTTGTATGTCACAGTATAAGGGGCGCTGCCAGCTCCCCACACCCTCAGTTTCTTCTTACCACCAGTGATGATGCTGGAACATCTCCTGCTTTGGCAAACCTTCTCGTTCTTAATTTGTTGAGACAAACTTTTTTCTGTAAATAGTTAAAAGTTGGTAGTAGTTTCCCTTAGTGTAGTTAATTAGTTAGTTAGTCCCAAATCGGACTCAGCCTAGGGACAGGGTATGCCCCAATCCCCAGGCTTCAAACCCTGTGATCGCTTCAAAAAACCGATGCCCATCAGTGATCCTCTTAGTAGCTGTCTGAGGTGCTTGCCTTTCCTCCCTGCATGGGCCTCTATAACTTCGGACCGTTGGGTTCTCAACACCCTGGTGCAGGGTTATACCCTCTAGTTTCTTTCTGTCTCCCCTCCCACTTGCCTTCCTCGTCCCTCTTCAGGGACCCTTCTCATGAGCAACTGCTTGTGCAGGAAGTTCAGGGCCTTCTGCAAGTGGGAGCCTTGGAAGAACTCCCTCAGTAGTACAGGGGCAAGGGATTCTATTCTCGGTACTTTCTAATCCCTAAAGCCAAGGGGGGAGTCTAAGACACATTCTGGACCTGCGAGACCTTAACAAATACTTCAACAAGTTGAAGTTCCACATGTTCTCCCTGGCCTCCATCATTCCCTCCCTGGATCCAGGAGGCTGGTATGCCGCTGTCGATTTGAAAGATGCATGCTTCCATGTATTGATATTCCAAGGGCCCAGAGGATTCCTATGCTTTGCAATGGATCCCACTCACTACCAGTTTATGGTGCTCCTGTTTGGCCTGGCTACAGCTCCAAGGGTGTTTATCAAATGCATGGCAGTGGTGGCAGCCTATCTCAGGCGGTGAGGTATCCAGGTTTACCCGTACCTCAACAACTGACTCATCAAGGCCGCTCCAGGTCTCAGGTCCAGCACGACATCTTAGTGCTGCAGCTCATGTGCCGTGCTCTGGACCTGTTGATAAACGAGGAAAAATCAACATTAGTCCTGGTACAAAGGATAGAATTAATCGGAGTGGTCCTCAACTCCGCCTGTGCCAGAGCGTTTCTGCCACTGGACAGATTTGAAACAATGGTGAGTCTCATTGCCAGCATCTCTACATATCCCCTCACCACGGCCCGGGTCTGCTTCAGGCTGTTGGGCCACATGGCAGCGTGCACTTGCATCGTCCACCCTGCGATGCTCAGGCTGTGACCCCTCCAACAGTGGCTGTCAACAGTCTATACCCGTCCAGAGACCATCTGGAAAAGATCATCATGATTCCACCTAAGGCATTTACCGCCCTGCAGTGGTGGTCCAATCCGGGGACTATCCTGGAAGGAGTTCAGTTTGAGCGTCCCCAACCCTCGGTATCTCTGATATCGGATGCCTCTGACCTCGGTTGGCAAGCACCTCTCTGCATGTTGTGGACCCAAGGGACATGGTCTCCAGAGGAACTGACATTGCACATAAACATCAGGGAGCTCAGGGCAGACCGCCTAGCCTGCCGAGTCTTCCTGCCACACCTCTGCGGTCAAAGCGTACAGATACTCAAGGACAACACGGCCTCAATGTTTTACATCAACAGGCAAGGGGGAGCTCACTCGTCAGCCCTCTGTCAGGATGCACTCCATTTGTGGGACTTTTGCATCCAGCACGGCATCAACCTGGAGGCATCACACCTCCCCGGCGTCCAGAATGTGCTGGCAGATCACCTCAGCAGGTCCTTCTTCTCTCCCCACGAGTGGTCCCTCCACCCGGAGGTCGTCCAGGTGCTCTTTCGAAGATGGGGAGCTTCCCAAGTGGACCTGTTTGCCACCAGACAGAACAGGAAGTGCCAGCACTTCTGCTCTCTCCAGGGCCTAGGCAGGGACTCCCTCTCCGATGCCTTCCTTCTGTCTTGGGAGGGGGATCTGATGTACACATTCCCACCAGTTCCGCTGATCAGCAGGGTCCTAGCAAAAGTCAAAAGAGAGAAGGCAAGGGTCATCATAATTGCCCTGGCATGGCCTCACCAGCACTGGTTCAGCATACTCATGAACCCGGCCGTGGCGCCCCCATGGCCACTGCCCAGCTGTCCGGATCTCCTCTCGCAAGACCACTGGCAGCTACTGCACATGAATCTTCCCGCCCTACACTTCACGGGTTGGTTGCTAAGTGGCTGAACCTGGAGGAAAGGGCCTGCTCCAGCCAGGTACAGCAGGTCCTCTTGGAAAGCAGAAAGCCCTCCACCAGAGCGAGTTCCACTGGCAAAGTGGAAGCGATTCTCCTGCAGGGTGGAGGAGCGTGGCATCTCCCCAATACTGTCGTCTGTGCAGTCCCGCTCCACCTTAAGCAGCAAGGCCTCACGCTTTTCTCCATCAAGGTGCATTTGGCAGCCATATTGGCTTCCCACCAGTGGGTCCAGGGCAAATCGGTGTTTTCACACAACATAATCCATCCGGTTTCTGAAAGGACTAGAGTGGCTCTTCCCACCTGTCCAGAAACCAATTCCGCAATGGGACTTCAGCCTCGTCCTCTCAAGGCTCAATGGGCCTCCCTTTGAGCCACTGGCCTCCTGCTCCCTTTGACATCTGTCATGGAAAGTAGCTTTCCTTGTAACCATTACTTCGGCGAGGCAAGTTTCCAAGATTAAAGCCCTCACTTCATAGCCCACTTACACGGTTTTCTACAAGGATAAAGTCCAGCTGTGATCCCACCTGGCGTTCTTGCCCAAGGTGGTGTCCCACTTCCATATTAACCAGGATATCTTTCTCCTGGTTCTCTGTCCAAAGCCACACTCAAATGTGGAGGAGATGTGTCTGCATACTTTGTATGTCTGGTGCGCCCTAGCCTGGAGCGCACCAAGGCCTTCCGCAAGTCGAACCAACTCTTTATTGCAACCACAGACAGGATGAAAGGCCTACCAGTGTCCTCGCAGAGGATCTCTAACTGGATCACATCATGCATCCGGACCTGTTATGAATTGGCAGGGACTAAGCCGCCGCTTATTCTAAAGGCACATTCAACCAGGGCACAAGCATCCTTGGTGGCCTTCCTAGCGCACGTCCCCATCCAGGACATCTGCAGGGCTGCCACATGGTCACCAGTACACAGGTTCACGATGCACGATGCCATCACCCAGCAGGCCAGAGATAATGCTGGATTCGGCAGAGCTGTGTTGCAATCGACACACCCATGAACTCCTACCCACCTCTGGTGGTACTGCTTGGGAGTCACCTAATGTGGCATGGACATGAGCAAGCACTCGAAGAAGAAAAGACAGTTACCTATTTTGTAACTGATGTTCTTCAAGATGTGTTGCTCATGTCCATTCCATGACCCACCCTTCTTCCCCACTGTCGGAATTTCCGGCAAGAAGGAACTGAGGGTGGGGGGAGCCGGCGGCACCCTTTATACCGTGCCATGTGGGCACCACTCCAGAGGCACTAGAGCCGGTCCCCTACGGATACCACTGAGGGAAAAACTTCCGGCACCAGTGCATGTGGCGTGCACACACACCTACAATGGAATGGACATGAGCAACATATCTTGAAGAACATCAGTTGTGAAACAGGTAACTGTCTTTTCTTTCCTCCTCTTTCTTGATTCACTTGGAGAGGCCACAGGTCAGAGTTTGTGGCTGCCTGGCGGATTTTCTTGAGATGTTTATCCTTTTTTGTAAAGCGCCTGGTGCAGTGTTGATGGCACGTAAATAATAAATGAAGGAAATGTCACAAACAGTTGATTGTACCATAAGTGCAGAAACTGGACTGGAGCATGCAGCTGAAGGTAAAGGTAAAATCTTCCTTCCGCGCACAAACATTTCAGCAAAGGGGAAAGAATGTTGCAGGGGAAGAGGTAATAGCAGTTTAAGGGAAATTCACCAGCTATGATAAATGCAATTGAAATTGAATAGTAGCTAGGCGCCAATGATTATATTCTCCTCAGGACTGAAATGCTGAGGAGGGTCTGCAGAAAGGGCAGCCACACAAAAACACTGGCCTTTAGGAAAGCAGACTTTAGAGGAATGCAAAATGAGTTAAAGAAAACTGGCTGGAATTCAATGCTGCCTGGGAAATCCACAGTGGGGGAGTGGGAAGTATTTAAGATACAGTTGGGAAGGCTGCACTCAAAATTAATTCCAGTAAAATAAAAAGAGCTGAAAGGGCTGACAAAAACCAGCCTAGCTAAGCAGGGAGATAAAGAGATCAAGAGAGGGCACTGATGAAATACACAGTGAAACTGTGTGGGAGGAAGACTGGGAGTTAGCGAAACAAAGAGGCAGTGGAAAGAGGAGAAAATGGAGGACCAGGCAGAAGCAGCATGCAAGACAGTTCAGGAAGCATTTCAAACAGCAATACCTTGTTCACAAATATAGCCATGAGAGACAAAGAACCCTTTGGGAAGTTGGTGAGGAGAAGGAGGAGGAGAATTTATCTTGGAGTTGAGGAGAAAGGAGAGCTTATATCAGCAGTGAGGACAGTGGAGAACTTATACCAGTGATAAAGAAAAAGAAGCATTGTCAAACAGTTTTCATTTACTAAAATAGCATTCATCTTTACAGAGGATGAAGGGAAAGAGCTGCCCAAATTGAGGATCCATTTCTCATGAGCACCGGACAAGGGAATATACTGTTTAGACAACAGGATCCGATAACACACGCACCCATAAGTGAACAAGGAAATAACTGAACCTCTAACTGACGTTTTTAAAAGCTCATTAGATTTGGGACAGATTCACCAGGATTGGAAGGTGGCAAACATAGTGCCTCCTCGTTTGTCTTAACACCAGTGAGCTGAATGTGTTCTGCGGAAACTCTTGGAAATCATCTTAAAGGATGTGTTGGAAAAACACATTGCTGTGAAGGCCAGACTAGCATGAGTTGGAGCATTGAGAGATCATGCTTAACTAGTCTGCAGGCATTCTCTGAGGATCTAACTGCCATGATAGATAAGGGAAATTTAGTGGATATAGTATACTTTTATTTTCAGCAAGTATTTGACAGGGTTCCACATCAGAGATTGATGGTTGAGGTTAGGAGTCTTAGAGTAGGATTTAAAATAGGAGGCTGGATAGAAAGCTGGCTTAAGAGCAAGAGACAAAACTGAGCCATTGCTGGAAACTATTCCAGCTGGAAAGAGGTCAGAAGTGTAATATCCCAGGGCTCATTTAAGCACCTCTGTTGTTCATAAGCAGTATTAATGTTTTGCATGGAGGGTACTGATAGCAAGGGGCCAGATTCATCCCTGCTGTAATTCCATTGGCTTTATTGATGTTTCACCAATGTTGATTCTGTGGTAAGATCTCCAAGTGTGCACAGTGGCAAACTGGATACGGGGCTGTGCTGGGCAAAAGGAGGTACTGGGAGGGAGTAGGGTACTACTTGGACTCCGTCTGAATATTGTGAGCCATGCTGAGAATAGTCCTACAGGAAGGAGATTTTTGTCTCAGAGGATGCGATTGCGGGCAAGAGAGAGGATACCATGAAAGGATGAGTGAAGCAGTTCAGATAACCTAAGACTCTCTGCCCCTCTGAACCTCTTCCCAGGACAGAACCCATTACTTAAGAGTATAATAGGAGTAAAAATCAGGGTCATTGACTTATACTGTAGTGATGAACATAGCATAGGCAAGTAGAGCATGAGATTAGATTAGCAAAAATCGGCCTCTGATTTACTGTTCATAGGACTTCAATTCAAACATTGTGAGAAAACAAATAGCATGTGTACTCCTGTCCAAGCAACTTAAATGAGATCGGTCCCAGACTGATGAGGAAGGGCAGCAAATGAGATTGTGGTGGGTCCGTTTCTACAGTATGTGGCCCATGGTTGGCTTCTTAACACCAGTTAAAGGGGTGGCTCACACACATTAATCTAAAAATTGGCATCACCAGCTTCGGCAGGCTACAATGAAGTACTTTCTGGTGCATGGCGTCCCTTTTATGTCTCTTCAGCTCCTTCCCTGGCTTAGCTCATGGCAAAACTTGCCCCACAAGGACTCACCATCCTTCCTTCCGTTAACACTGCCCTTGCTGTAGACCTTTCAGCTGAAGGTCTGATTAGATTCTCCTCCTGTGTCCTCCACGGCACATGTCCACAATACCACTTAACATCCAGTCATCACACTCACAGCCCATTTAGAGTGTCACCCGCTGTAATTCATTGTGTCCCGCGGGATCACCAACAATACAGAATATGTTCTTCATTCTTACCCTGGAGTTTAAGAAGAACCAAAAGGGCAGTTTTGGTGCAGATGATAGAAAGAATAAGTTGTTGTTTTCTTGCAATGAAAGTGATATTTCTCTCTGAAAATTTGGGCTCTGCAGGGTGGTTCTGGCAAAACAAGAGCCACCAGTGATGGAAAACAGAGTCAGCCCATAGATCTGTTTTATTTATCCAGCATTCCAAAGTGTGCTGGGAGCCTCACAGACCAAGAGCAGGGCAGGTCCCCATATGCAGTCTAAATAAAAGTGGTACACTAGAGGTGAATACAAAAAATACAAATGGGTAGACTAGGGAAAGAAAGGACAGGGGCCCAACAAGATCATGTGCTTTCTTAAATAGTTCTCCATGGATAGCAGTAGATCAATGGCCATCCACATTTCTGAGTCCTTTTCCAGACAGAACTTGTTGAGGTTCTAAAGGGTACACCTCTGCCAAGGGCAGGGGGTGATTTGGCAAGTGGGGGCACCTCTCTCTTCTCCAGCCTTTGACAGCTCTTGGAGTTGGGGGTGGAGGGAGAGTCCTCAAGCTAGTCCCAGATCCACATGGCTAAGTGAGAAGCAGCTGCTAGCCCCATCACATCTCTCCCTATTCCTCCCAATAAAATTTTCAGCCTAATAATTGTCCCTGAAATAGCCAAGCCACGGCAATTTTAGACCATCATGCCACAAAGGCAAGAGGAAATTTCTCACGTTACTCCTCCTTTGGGGGCTTTCTGCAGCAAGAAGAGTGGCTGAGATGAAAGGATTGGGGTGTCATTGACCCAAGTATGAAGGAAACCAAGGAAACCTCAGACAGAGAGAAAGGAGGAGACAGGCCTGTTTGGGACATAAGAAAAACATAAGTCTGAAAGAACACCTCATCAGGCCCTAGACTAGAGTATGCCTCCTGTATCAACTGCTTGAGAGCAGGGATAAGGGGGGTAGGGGAGAGATGGAAATTGGGCAATTTAGAGGGAGAGACATTCTAATGAAACCATAACATAAGCCTGAGATCTGCCTTTCAGCACCTCATGTTTTCACTTCATATGGCTTCGTTTCTGGAATTTTCTTGTTCCATGAGCTTGGCTGGGTTAGTTGCTCCTTTAGCACCAGCTAGAGCAAGCTTTCTGTAGGAAAATGGCCCGGCATGGAGAAGGAGACAGGTACTCAGAAACCCCCAGGAGCCCGTAGTGGAAAATACTAGGTTCTGTCAAGACTCGTCCTTATAATTAGTGGTCGCAGTGAGCCATACAAAATCTGAGGCATCTCTGAACTGTGTGGAACTCTGTCTGGAAAACTCAAAAGAACAAGCTTTCTCTCACCAGATTGCCCGTATTTTCTGCTTCAGGTCAGGCCAGGAATTCTGAGAGAACAGGTTTTTGCATGGTCTTCCAACACTTCCACCTTTGGAAGGCACCAGGAAGTGTGGAGGGTGCAGTGAAAATAAAATGTAGTTTTTAAAAAAAATTAGCCAAAAATGTTGACCTTCTAAAAAGTTTGAAATTTATTTGAGTTTTGGCCAAAATTCAGGTTGTTTCTTGTTCTACCCAAAGCCCTTTCACTCACCCTGTTTATAATCTGTGAGATGAACAAGTCTGTGTTCAGTCACCTCCAGACCACACAACTTGGCTAGATACCTACCTTGCTCCGAATCGTCACCCACCTTCCTGTTACCTCTTTGCCTATGGATTCCATCATGCAGTCAGCAGCATGGATACTGCAAGCCCTGCTTAGCAGCCCCCCTGCTATATTATTGAGTGTCTCTGGGAAGTCGTGCTGCGTGATGTGCTCTTGGGCTCCAAATGATGCTGGCAGACTGAGAGCAGAAGTCACCGGGAAAATAGGGCCAGATTAAGGCATAAGCACTCTAGGCTCATTTTTAGGACCCCCATTTCTGGAGTCAGGGATTGAACTGGACTCTTAGCTTTCATTTTTAAAAAATGTGTGATTTGAGCCACCATGGTTACAAGGAAAATGTGTAACATATGCAGAGATGTCTGCCTGAGTCTGCAGACAGCCTGAAGCAATAGCCCTGAGAGGGATGAACTGTCCCATGCATCTTAATGGGATGTTAACTCCAAGACCCATTGCCCAGGGCAGGGGCTGCCAACACTACGCCAGCAGAGCATACTTTGTCCTACAGAAGAGTACAATGGATCTGTCCATCCCACCCATCCAAGCAGATAAATCCTTGCTGCTGGGCTAAATATGGGGGGGACCCCGTACTGTTGGTACGTGCTGCAGCCCTTAAATCTGGAATGGGAAGGGGGCCCATATCATTGACATGCCAACTGTGGATTGAGGCCATGGCATGGGCAGGGACAAGGGCAGGGCAGACTCCTGGAAGGACATTGGGAGCCCATGCCTCTGCTGCTGACTCCAGAGCAGGGTCGCATGCAGGGACAAGGTCAGAGGTGTGACCAATTGGGGCCCTGCGATGTGATGTGCACTGCATAATCCAGCCCTGAGTGAAACTCTTGCTGGGGGGAGCTAGGGAAGCCAAACCTTAGCTGTTGCTAAAGGAAAATTCTCAGGTTGGATTTTTCAAAAGCCAGTCCCTCTCCCACCAAGGATCCAAGTACCAGGAGCTCTGCTGTGGCGTTATGGTACCTGTGTGTCTCTCTGTGTCATTCAGAAGAGGCTGTGGGAGGGTATGTGCACCATCCACCATTGGAATGAAGCCTGGGATAGTCACTGTCCCCGTGTGGCTAAAGATGAATGGTTTTCCCAAGAGAATTCTTCTCAGGGCAACAGTAAGTCTTAGTGCCTGTATTCTGGGAGGGCCAGTCTATCTGTATAGTCTAGGGGTCTATCTGTAGCAGCCAGCAGCATAGTGTCTACATGCCAGAATTATGTGGTGCTTTCATTACTGGAAGCGTAAAGTGCTGGAGTGCCAGAAAGTAATGCAATCCATGTTCCTGGGGAGAGCGGGCAAAGGGACGTCCCAGAAGCTTTGAGCCTGCTGCATAAAGCGGCCTCCTGGTTGCTCCCAGATTTATCGGGATTATCCATCTCAGCAATAGGATGCCATTAAGTGTCTGATTACTGCATTGTTAAAGCACTAAGTCTGAAATCTGACTACTGCACGGGCCCCTGAGGGAGCCTTCCCCCTCCCCCTTCCGCCACTAACAATCCAGAAAAATCACAAGTGGGATCTGTCTGCAGCAGCACTTTCCAATCAAGTGAAAACTGGCTGGAAAATCAAATCAACTAGTAAAGTTCCTGTGAAAAGCAACTATATCTCTTTAAAATCGCCCCTTTTGGGACGGTTGAACTGAATGGCAATTGCAGCTGATGTAAAACAAACCGTTTCTCCTCTCTGAGCCCCCTCCTCCCAGACTGATGAGTCTGAGGGAGGCAGACGCTCTCTGAAGACTATTTTCCTCAATTCAAATAAATTCACTTTCAAATAATGTGTAATTAAACGTGTGGTATTGAATTAATGTTTTATTCTGAGTGCTTTGGCAGCAGGGGACTCAGGGGCCTGGCTGGTGGAAAGAAAACACGCTCATCAGAAAGCCTCTTTTCCCCTCTCTGATTCCCTTTTCCTCCCGCCCCTGCCAGGAATCCCCATTCCCACTTCCAAGAGCTGCTGGAACACACCGGGGAGTCAAGGAGTGGCTGCCACTTCACATTCGATCTCATTTACGGTACCTCGTGGGGTAGCTCCTGGACTCTGGACCAGCACGAAGGTCTCTGCAGCTCAATACCCTCCTTTTCCTCAGCCCTGATCCCACTCCATCTGCTGCAGGGGTTTGGCTTCTTGCCCATATGACTCCCTGCCATGTCATTAACTCCTGGTGTGCCAAAAGCTGCACACACTTTGGGGTAGGAGCCCAAAGCATCAACTCAGTGGAGGCAAAGAAGTTGAAGATGTCTATGGTGCTCTGTGATATATCCATTGGATATATGTGGAAATAGATTGTGGGAATACATGAAGCTCAGCAGACAGGCTGGACTTCGGAGTCTTGTTTCAGCAGGGAGCTATTTGTGGGGTGGAGAGATCTATGGAAACCTTTGTCCTGTTTTCATGTCTGTTGCCTGTAGCTTTGACAAGGCTCAGGTCGAATCACAAGTGCTTTTGCAATCCACTTGGGGTTTAGCAATGTTTTTAGTTACAAGGAGCTACAGAGGAGAGGGATCTTGCAGTGACAAGCTTGTGTGATGTGGCAGGGAAGAGTCCAGGGCTAGGCAAGCAGAGGGAGCAACGAGGGGTAAGCGAGACGGAAGATCTTTCGAGCGTAGCTGGAGCAAGGTTTTAAAAACAAGGGCCATTTTATAGTGGTTCTTGAAATGACTGTGATGCCAATGGACGTGTTTGTGAGTGGGGGTCAGCTGGCCATGCTGTTTCATGTGGATGAAAGGCTGACATCATGATGGAGTCTAGAGAGCTGAGTTTCTGGGAGGCACAGGGAAAGCAGTGGCTTTGGCCAGGGCAAGAGGAAAACGTGGGACAATAATTTCAGCAGCAGTGGTATCCGTGGGCCCTGTTGCAGCGGTGACAAGCAGAACTGCAGTCTAAAGAGAGAGATCTAGATTTGTTCCTTGGGAAGGAAGGGGTGAGGAAAGGGAGCTGTGGGGAAAGGCAGGGATGTGACATTCAGATCAACCCAAACCAGGTTGGGATGGGCAACCATGTTGGACAAAACGGACTTTTCCTGCCCCTCAAGTTTGACGTGTTCTCCTCAGTGATGATGTTTTGGCCATTAACTTCTGAGCACAGATGAGGCATATGTGTGATTTTACCATCTGCTGATGTCAGGGACAATAATCAGAAAAGGTGCGGGTGTGGCAGGTGATCTTTTGTTGAAACAGTTCTGCCAAGTTACATGTCTGACTGCGGAGGAAAATTTGCTTTTTAATGATGGGAAATTGCCACTGTGCAAGAATCCAGATGCACACCAGGGTTGGAGGCCTCCATTATTTATTACTACAGTCTCTGGCAAAATCTGCAGTGGATGATCAACAGGAATCCTCGGTTTGATGTGGCTACGTTGTTTTCTTTTCTTTCTGGAATTCTCCAGGTAGGGAGGAGATTTTGCAGAGTTCTGCAAATAATTACAGATTTCAACTGAGAATCCGCAGAGTGACCAATAACCCTGGGTTACTTTATGCTATTTCCTTTTATAAGATAATTAGCAGGCAGGTCCTGTTCACAAGTATGGCACGTATTGTTCTGGAATGGATGTGAAGGATTGGGAGTTTATTTAATTTTTAATACGCGCCACTTGTGCTTTTTTTTTTCTTCAGAAAAAGAAGCTGGGCCTTGCTGTAAGATAAACAGAAATATTCTCTTCAAATAATTTTTTTAACTGTCCTTAATGAAAATGAGGGTTTCATTTTGGGTTTAAACTTTTTCAGCTGCGCTTTATGCACCGCAATGGCTTTCATCTCCTTCCAGTACAAATCAAGATATTGGTTTTCAATCTGGCTGCTTTAGAGTCAGCCTCTCGCCCTGTGTGTTATCGTGACAGCAGAGCTCAGATGAGATGCTTTGGCTCCTGGGTCTCAGAGGCGTCTCCAGAGGTGGTGGAGACATGGTGTTCTCAGAGAACCATCTCAGGTTGAAAAATTGCTCCCTCTGTTCTCATCCTCTCTGGAGACTGATTTTACTGGCACATCTTTTCAGTCAAGCACGATAGGTGTAAATAAATCTAGGGGGAGCCTATTGCAGTAGTATCTAAAAGTTCCAGGCATGGACTAGGAACCCATTGTGCATTTGTTTTGTACAAACTCAGAACAGAGACAGTTTCTGCAAAACTTCACAATCTGTGTAAGACAATAGACAGGTGGAGGAATACAAGGAAACAATAAAACAGTGTGGGTCAGTATGACACGCAGTGGTCTCAGCACACCAGCTTCTTAACTGTTGTCAAGGCTTGTATAGGCCTGGTGGCAAAGGCATTTTAGAGAGGGCTTTGAAGGAGGACAATGAGTTTGCATTGTGGGTTTTTGACTTCTCAAGTATGGGGGGTAGCATAGAACAAAGCATGAAGGTGCTTGTTTGAAAAATTAACAAATAGGTGATGAAGGGTTGCACCATTGCCTGACTGGAAATGGGAGTCAAATTTTTGATAATGTGGGAAAGATGATAGGTCTCATGGGGATGGGCTGTGAAGGGCGTTGAAAGTGAAGACAAGGCGGTTATGTTTGATGCAATGGAGAAAGGGGAGCTAGTAGAGGGATGCAGTAAGTGGGTGTCAGTATCAAATTGACAAGCTAGGAAAATGATCTTTGCAGCAGCCCTTTGGAGGTGAGAGCACAAGATGGCCTTTGTCCAGGCCAGAGAAGAAGATTGCAGTGATCGAGCCACGAGATGTTAAAAGCTTGGATTAGAGTGTTACTAGACAGATGGATAGATAACGCTGTATCTTAGAGATGTCATGCAAGATTTAGACACAGCCTGGATGAGAGGCTGTAGAGAGAGGGCTGAGTGAAAAATGATGCCCAGGTTACAAAGATGACGGTGGTGTTATCCATAGTGACTGAGAAAGGAGGGAGTAAAAAGGGCTTTGATACATGTGGTTTCTAGAGCTCAGAAAGTCTATTTATGGGAGAGTTCCAACCCAGTTTTGCAGGGTCAAGAGAGTTACCCAAGGTTGGGGTACAAACTGCATCTTTTTGGTGCTGTTCTGAACCAAGTCTCTGACCCTTTTGATTATTATTGTCCATCACTGTTTTAGACATGAACTCCAGCAAGACATCACACAACCCTGAATGGTATTTGGACAAACTCTAATGTAGGATCTCAGCAAAGAGTAAGGGACCAGGCACAGGGAAGAGCTGTCAAGAAGCAGATGCGGAACCTCCTCCAAAAGGCAGTCAGTGGCTAGTCTAAGTACTGTACCACTAGAAGAGGAATGCAGCCTATTTATTATCCTCCTGGACCAGAGGGAACAGCGTGTGTGTTTCTCCATCATAGACAATATGGACCTGATTCTCCTCTCACTTACATCAGCTTTATGCCAGTTGACACCATTTTACTCCATTGATTACAACAGTTACTACGGATTTACACCAATGTGAGTGGAGAATCAGACCACATGCAGTTAGCAATGCATAACCTTTTTTCATTAAGAAAAAAGCCCAAGTTAGAGAGTGATTTAACAAAAAGAAAAGGAGTACTTGTGGCACCTTAGAGACTAACAAATTTATTAGAGCATAAGCTTTCGAGAGCTACAGCTCACTTCATCGAAAGCTTATGCTCTAATAAATTTGTTAGTCTCTAAGGTGCCACAAGTACTCCTTTTCTTTTTGTGAATACAGACTAACACGGCTGCTACTCTGAAACCAGTGATTTAACAGACTGCCAACTGTGAGGCTTTTTGATCCTATCCTACCACATGCTTTTGTCGGTTCAAGTATCGTGGGTAACTCATCGGTGCAATTGATTGTTGCTTGTACAATTTGAAATGCACTCCATTGGCTAGTTACATGTCTTAATTACACAAGATGTAGTGCAAATTCTGACCTTTATAGTTGATTTTAATAGTCATGGTGCATGCAAGTCACAGGGCTGATTCACAAGAATTATTGTCACAGTTACTCATGGAAGAAATTAGTGAATAATGAATACTTCTGAGAACTTTACCTTTTGGTGAACAAAGAAAAAGACCACATTCACAGAATAAATGATGTGTTGCAGCAAATTACTCATCCTTAGGGAAAACTGTCACGCATTAGTATTATATATATAGCGCTGGAAGTGTAAACCAGGCTTAGAAGTGCATAAAGAAGACAAGGACCCTGCCATAAAGAGTTTGTGAGCAAACTCAGGAGATCAAGAAGTCAGCTTTAAAATGGGTTTTGAACAGGGCATAGGGGGAGTTTTCGACAGGATAGAGTGACCAAGTCAAGAGGGGAAGGAGGTACAAAGGGGGCCCGATGGGAAGGAGTGCATTGTGGCAAATGAAAGCAGAGATTTGGGTTGAGATGGCACTGGGCAGAGCCTGTAAGGTTAAGGACAGGGAACGCGACGTGAAGGAAGAGCGGAAGCCAGTGGGAGAATTTGAGATGGTCTTCTCCACAGCAGGAGGAGAAGATAATGATATGCAATGGGAGGTGAAAAGAAAGAGAGGGGAGAGATTTCCATAGATTTGTTCTGTGTTTCCCCAAATAAGCTGCATGTTATCCATGAAACGGGAGCTGCAGGATACAAAATTGATTAGCAAATACATACCAGCAAACAGGCCCCTTTTCATGAGAGTTGAAGATGGATGGTGTGCATGCAACACAAATCAGTTTCAGTCCAGTGAGAATAAACAGCCCAGACCAGTAGCCTAGGGATAACTTTCTGTGCTGCTTATATAGTTTGAGGCCTATTCCTAGCAGCTGTTTAATGTGCCTATGATTCTATCCACCCATCTACCTACCATCCTAAACATGCATGCCACACTTATCACCATAATATCTGTATCAACCTTCCAACATACCATAATGTCCTTTGCTTGAAGGACATTGGAGTTGAGAGGTCTTAAAAGGAAAATGGGGGCATCTTAAGGGGCATTGAAACACCCAGAAATTAAAATAATAATAATAATTAATAATGAGAATGAAGAATGATTTGAAAACATGTAAATAATCAGGAAAGTGGCTATGTGAAAAGGAGACTATGTGAGATTCTGATTTATCCTCATCAAATTGTTGCAGTTACATATTTTTTTTCTGCCCACCAGACTGTAAACTCCACTTGGGATCTGAAAAAATCAGGCTGGGCTCTTTCTGCCTCTTATATTGTCACCAGCAATAGAGATTTTGCAATAGGAGCATAGAATCAGCCATAGGAGTTGGAGATGGAAAAGCTCTGTTGGCTCATCTACTCCATCTCTGGAGGGCTGGTGCAGGATTGACCCCTTCAGGACATGCTGGGCTGATGTGTGAGGAAGAGCTGAATTCATCTTGCCCCCCAAAAGCTGTGTTGGTTCTGCGGGACTCATAAGAGTCAAATATGTTTGTCTGGAATAACAGTAGGTGTGACTCAGAGACACAGGGAACAAAGATGGGGCATAACAAGGTGCCATTTGTAGACAGTCATTTTTCTGACCGAATGCTCTTTAAGCCATATTGCAAATGGTTTGTTGGAGGTTATATAAGGTCTCACGGCAGAACCAAGGTCCCTTCCCTTCTGCCTAGCGTCTTGTGGAAGCGGAAATCCTGTTGTGATGGTGAGCACACCTCCTACTGCTTACCCAACTCTAACACTTTTAAATCTAAGGCTTCCTCTAACCTCCTGTTGGGCATTTTGCGATTGCAGTATTCACAATGGTAATGGGAGAAGCAAAAATGTTTTCTACAAATTAATTCGTGATGGACAAAGAATATGACTGAAGGGTATCTATCCATTGTCTATCTTTTTTTACATCGTTTATCACCATAGCAACCTAGCGATTGTGGGACCAGAATTATGAGATATTACCATGATTATGGCAACTAGTTCAGTGCTCTGTGTTAGCGTCTGTCCTTGTAGGTACAGCATGGCCTTGAATAAGTTCTTATAGTGCTGTTGAGTCCAGTTATTTTCCTGTCAATTATTATTGTGGTTCTTGCCTAGATTCTTCTTTTGGATTGTTTTACTAGCTTTTTTTGTAATTAACAGTATATGGAGAAGAGAAAAAAGAGCATGAGGCTTGCAGGAAGGCCATTTGCATACACCTTGTTAGCAAGGCTGACCGCAACCCAGCAGAGACAGATAAACAGATTTAATATACCCATGTCTGCCTGAAACAGCAAATAGCAGCTGTTTATCAGGCAGCACTCAGCTTTTGCCTGGAGGAGGAAAATAGCTTTATTCGGATGAACCTCCCATGTTTTCCTTGAAACATAGTGTCTTTGGTGGCAACTCTGGCTGCCTTATTAATTACAAGTTACAGTGTAAAATTGGGTAGTGAAGACCAGATTTAAGGGTAGCAGAATGAGGTCCCAGTCATTCAATTCCAGGATGAATTTCATTGATTTTTATTTTGAACCATGCTGACACAGACCAAACACAGCCATGAGCCCTTTGTGTCTTCAAGAGCTTCACGTAAGCTGCACCAGCTCAGTCCTATGGCATTTGAAAATTATTTATTATTACTCCATATGGGCCAAAACCACCACTATGAAAAATTCCCTGTGTCCATTCTGGGATCGGGGGAAGCAGGATCAGCAAACATTTCCTTCCTGAACCCCAGAAAGGGTGGCCAACTGTTCCCAAGCACAAAACTGATTCTCTGTTAGCTTATTAAATTTTATAGAGCCATTCAATTTTTTATTAAATCCCATTAAAATTACTTGATACCACCACCTCAACAGGATATCTACTCCATCTGCTCATTGTAATATAGCACTGATATAATAGGCATCATGGAAACTTGGTGGAATGAGGGTAGGGACACAGAAATACCAAGGTACAAAATATATAGGATTGACAGAGTCGGTCACACTGGGGAGGAAATGGCATTATATTTGAAAGAAAGCCTAGAGTCAAATAAAGGTAAAAATCTTAAATCAATCGAACTGTACCATAGAATTGCTATGGATAGAAATTCCATGCCTGAACAATAAGAATATAGCAGTAGGAATATGCTGACCAGGATGGTGACAGTGATTATGAAATGCTAAAGGAGATTAGAGAGGCTACAAAGGCAGAAAACACAATAATAATGGGAGATTTCAACTATCCTCATATTAACTAGTACATGTCACTTTAGGACAGGATGCAGAGATAAAATTTCTAGACACCACAAATGACTGCTTCTTGGAGCAGCTAGTCCTGCAAGCCATAAGGGGAGAGGCAATTCTTAATTTAGCCCTAAGTGGAGCACAGGATGTGGTCCAAGAGGTAAATATAACTGAAGTGCTCAGTAATAGTGACCATAATGTAATTAAATTTAACGTCCTTGTATGGGAAAAAATGCCAAAGAAAGCCACTATGGTAGTATTTAACTTCAAAAAGGGGAACTACAGAAAACTGAGGCAAACTAATTAAACAAATTAAAAGGAGCTGTCACAAAGGTGGAAATGCCTGCAAATTGCATAGAGACTATTTAAAAACACCATAATAAAGACTCAAACTAAATGTATACCCCATAAAAAGAGGACCAAACTATGCTGCAAAGGCTAAACAGAGGAGTAAATGAGGTGATTAGAGGCAAAAAGGCATCCTTTAAATATTGGAAGTCAAATCCTAATGAGAAAAATAGAAAGTACCATAAACTTTGGCAAGTCAAGAATTAAAGTATAAATAGGCAGGCCAAGAAAGTATATGAGGAGCAATTAGCTAAAGACACAAAAACTAACAGCAATTTTTTAAAGTACATCAGAAGCTGGCAGCCTGCCACTGGATGATGGAATTGCTGAAGGAGCACTAATGGAAAACAAGGCCATAGCAGAGAAAATACACAAATTCTTTGCATCAGTCTTCGTTGCAGAGGATATGGGGTAGATCTCCACACCTAAGTCATTCTTTTTAGATGACAAATCTGAGGAACTGTCCCAAATTGAGGTGTCAATAGAGGAGGTCTTCAAACAAATTGATCAGCTAAACAGTAATAAGTCACCATGACCAGATGGAATTCACCCAAGAATTCTGAAGGAACTCATATAAATTGCAGAACTATTAACTGTGACTGTAACCTATCGCTTAAATCAACCTTTGTACCAAATGACTTGGGGGTAGCTAATATAATGCCTATTTTTTAAAAAGGCTCCATAGACGAACCTGTCTATTACAGGTTAGTAAGCTTAACTTCAGTAGCTGGCAAATTAGTTGAGACTATTGCAAGGAACAAAATTATCAGACAAGTATATAAACATGATTTGTTACATAAAAACATAAGAATAGCCATATGGGAAAAGAGTCAACATGACTTTGTAAATCATGCCTCACAAATTAGAATTCTTTGAGAAAGTCAACAACCATGTGGACGAAGGTGATCCAGTCCGATATAGTGACTGAAAGCCTTCCAGAAAGCCTTTGACAAGGTCCCTCACCAAAGGTTCTTAAGCAAAGTAAGCAGACATGGAATAAAAGGGAAGGTCCTGTCATCGATCAGTAACTGGTTAAAAGATAGGAAACAAAGGATAGGAATAAATGGTCCGTGAAAACTGACCATTTTCACAGTGAAGAGAGCTAAATAGCAGGGTCCCCCAAGGAGCTGTACTGAGATATGTGCTGTTCAACATATTCATAAATGATCTGGAAATGGGGGTGAACGGTGAGGTTCCAAAATTTGCAAATGATACAAAATTACTCAAGATAGTTAAGTTCAAAGCTGATTGCGAAGAGTGGCAAAGGAATCTCACTAAAATGGGTGATAAAATGGCAGATAAAATTCAGTGTTAAATGCAAAGTAATGCACATTGGAAAAAATAATCCCAGTTCTACATACAATATGATGGGGTCTAACTTTGCTGTTCCTACTCAAGAAGATCTTGGAGTCATCGTAGCTAGTTCTCTGAAAATATCCGCTCAATGTGCAGTGGCACTTTAAAAAAACCTAACAGAATGTTAGGAACCACTAGGAAAGGGATAATAGAAAATATCACAATGCCACTGTATAAATCCATGGTACGCCCTCACCTTGAATAAAGTGTGCAATTCTTGTTGCCCCATCACAAGAAACATATATTAGAATTGGAAAATGTACAGAGAAGGGCAACAGAAATGATTACGAGTATTGAACAGCTTCCATATGAGGAGAGATGAAAAAGACTGGAATTGTTCCGCTTAGAAAAGAGATGACTCAGCAGGAATATGATAGACTCATAGGACTGGAAGGGACCATGAGAGATCATCTAATCCAGTCCCTTGCATAGAGGGTCTATAAAGGGTATACAGAGTTCCTATAAAGGGTACATAGAGGGTATATAGAGGTCTATAAATTCATGAATGGTGTGGAGAAAGTGAATAGGAAAGTATTATTTATCGCTTCACATAACCTAAGAATTAGGGGTCACCCAATGAAATTAATAGGCAGCAGGTTTAAAACAAACAAAAAGAAGTACTTCTTCACACAATGCACACACAGTCAGCCTGTGGAACTCATTGCCATGAGATGCTGTGAAGGTTTAGAGTATAACTAAGTTTTTAAAAGTTAATGGAGAATAGATCCATCAATGGCTATTAGCAAAGATGGTCAGTGATGCAACCCAATGCTGCTGGTGTCTCTAAACCTCTAACTGCTGGAAGCTGGGACTGAACAACAGGGATGGATCACTCAAAAATGGCCTGTTCTGTTCATCCCCCTGAAGCAACTGGCACTGGTCACTGTCAGAGACAGGATACTGGGCTAGATTAATCATTAGTTTGACCCAGTATGCCCGTTCTTATGTTCCTTAAATTGTTCTTACATATCTTCCCTCTTACCTGAAACTTCCAGTGTGTCCTCATGGCGTGTTCAGGGACATCACATAGGTTATGATGTTAACAACCCGTTGGTAGTTTAAATTACCCACACCAGAGCCCTGCTCCAAACTCCGGATCTTTAATCCAAAATGTGTATTTTTGTAATGCAGCAAACATCCAGTCTGAACTCTCTGAACTTGAAGGTACAAAATCCAGACCTGAACTTTCCCATATCTAGTAGTTCAGACTCATTTCATTCTACAGATACAGTAGGTTGGAGCTGGGTATTTGGTTCAGTTCCAGTCATGTCACCTCTTAATTATCTTCCCTCTAGTCTAAATAACCTCAAATGCCATCAGTCTCTGCTCACATGTGAGCCCCTCCACAGCATGCAGCATCTACACTGGCCTGCATTGGACTCTGTAACTATTTCACTTCAAATAGGGTGACCAGACCTGGATGCGATTCTCCAGATGAATATTTCTTTATAAAGTACTAGTGCAACATCTTTGGACTGCTCTCAATATGAGACAGCCACATCTTAGCCCTCTTTCTGGCTGCTGAACAGTGGACCAAGACTTGAAATACTGGGTTTATCACTACACCCAAATCCTTAATATGTAGACTACAGTGATGGGCCCCATGGAAATACCTTGGTGGACAGAAAAAAATCTCTAATTCATTGCCATTTGAAATGTTTTTAGCTTAGGGGTTCTCCCTACCCAAGTCTGTCCCTTTACACTTAGACACCTGACATTTCAGATTCATCTAGGTATCCATAAACACTGAAACTAAGCCAGACCAAAGAAACCTGTACCTAAGCTGCTGTCTTAGGCTGTCATTTGAGATTTCACACCAGTCGTTTAGGATGTGGCTACCATCCTATACCTTAATGTTACTAATAGTATTAATATCGGTAATTAATTTTCCAGCAGTTTTCTACCTAGTGCACAATTAATGAAAAGGTCAATGAGAATTCTCTATAGGGCACTGTACAAGGCCCATTGCTTATGCAATCTGTCCATATCTCGCTTCCCAAACGGTCAAGAGGACTGGAGATGGCAGCTTATAGACCTGCCTGCGAGCTTCTAATTAGCAGGTTTAATCGTATGGAAGCCATCAGGACATTCCTCTTCCAGTGCATTGGCTTTTTGATAAATTGAGCAGTGCCTGTGCCATCACAGGGTGTGTTCTTCCCCCTGTGAAGCAGATATGTATTGAATTGAGTCAGGGTTGATATGGCAGTTGGGATGGGCACTTGTAGTGGGCTGTAACCCTTCCTTCTTGATGGCATGCTCTAGATGACTCAGAACAGCCACCACAAGTGCCATCTCAATGTTGTCTTACCTTCTTGATAGACCAGCCGAACATGAAATCTGGGCACCAGAGAATGCTGCCAACTGAGTACAGATCCCTCCTGCCACCTTGGCAAAAGGAAATGGAAGAAAGGATACAAAAGCAACTTGCTATGGAAGAAAGTGGGAGCACGTAAACAGAGGGTCGCATTATGGCTGCCCCTCTGTGGGAGAGAGAAGGGAGCACTTTACCATATAGGGGATGGCCATAATGGGGCCACATTTGGTCCATGAGCACAAGAGAGAGGTCACTAATGCTGCCATCACTCTGCCTCCGGCACGCCAGGGCTCAGCTGGGGAGAGTCCGTGCTGCACCAGTGCCTTAGTGAAGCAGCTGGCTCTGGGGAATATGCTCCCCCAGTATCTGCTCCTGGCTTCCATGGGCACAAAGCTTCCAGACACTGCTGCTCTGGTTGGGCACCTCTTCCTCCCAGCCCCGCACTGCTCAGGCCCATGGAGCCATAAAAGAGCCCTTTGGAAGCATCAGGACTAGAGGGGCCATCTTTTGGGTGAGATATGAAAACAGTGCTTGGCACACTGTGGTCATTGAGCCTTTCTGGGCATTTTCCCCAAGAGAAGGCCCTGAGGGGCAGATTTTCAAATGCATTTCTGTGTCTAAAGGTGTAGCTAGGTACGCAGGCGAGGCCCCTAAATCCCATTGATTTCAACCAGAGTTAGGTGCCCAACATCCTTATCTCTTTTGAAGAACTTGCTAGGTGCCTATCTGCACCTTTAGGCACCTAAATACCGTTGGAAATTTGCCCCTGAGATACGGCACCAATGGGTGACGTATAAAGACCTAAACAGACGGAGCATAAACTACAGTGTCCCCCCTAAATTCTTATTGGTTTGCTTCTTCCTCCGTTTCATTATGTAGCATTGGTGGGTGCTGCTAAACCGCTGCCACTTACTGGCCAGAACTTCACGAAAAAGTCCGTGCTTTCTCTCCTCCCAGGTCATTTCCCTCATTTTGACCCACCCGGGGTCAGGCACCCAAATATCTTTCTTGAGCTGTGGGGTTTAAACCAACCCAAAATCTCTATGCAAAACTCACTTGAAACCCTCAGATTTTACCTGGTCTGGCATCAAAACCACGTGAAACTGAAACATGTAATGAATGTGGTGCCAGAGCATATATCATATCCAGCTTGATTCCAAACAGACCCAAAACAACATGGGAGATTCAGCTGAAAGTTTCTTGAACCTTAGGGAACATCCTGTTCAACCTGCTGTGAGTTTTAGCGAAAACCGGATGACTTTCAAGTGCTTTCCTTGCTGATATTTTGCGCAGCTCTAGCTCCACTCTGCATGTCTGTAGGGGTATATGTGAAAAGAAAGAGAGCTTGTAAAGCACAAGAAATGTAACTCGTTGTCCCTTCCCTGCATTAACCTGGATTCATTCTCCCCTCCCTATCAACCCATTCTCCGCAGATGTTCAGCACATTAAGAGGAGAGACATCGTTCTGAAGAGGGAACTGGGAGAAGGTGCCTTTGGGAAGGTGTTCTTGGCCGAGTGCTACAATCTTAGCCCCACCAAGGACAAGATGCTGGTGGCAGTGAAGGTAAATCTCAAGGGAGCATGGAGCAGAATGTAGTGGAGGCTGAACAGCAAGGTATAGCTGGTTGATACTGTGTGGGAAGGATAGGATTCATAGATTCATAGATACTAAGGTCAGAAGGGACCATTCGGATCATCTAGTCCGACCTCCTGCACAGCGCAGGCCACAGAATCTCACCCACCCACTCCTATGAAAAACCTCACCTATGTCTGAGCTATTGAAGTCCTTAAATCATGGTTTAAAGACTTCAAGGAGCAGAGAAGCCTCCCTCAAGTCAACCATGCCCCATGCTACAGAGGAAGGCGAAAAATCTCCAGGGCCTCTCCAATCTGCCCTGGAAGAAAATTCCTTCCCAACCCAAAATATGGCAATCAGCTAAACCCTGAGCATATGGGCAAGATTCACCAGCCAGATACTACAGAAAATTCTTTCCTGGGTAACTCAGATCCCATCCATCTAATATCCCATCTCAGGGGATTAGTCCTATTTACCCTGAATATTTAAAGATCAATTAATTACCAAAATCACATTATCCCATCATACCATCTCCTCCATAAACTTATCAAGTAGAATCTTAAAACCAGATAGATCTTTTGCCCCCACTGCTTCCCTTGGAAGGCTATTCCAAAACTTCACTCCTCTGATGGTTAAAAAGGATAGGTGGGGGAAGGTTTGTCAGATGCAGTATATTGTGGTAAATCCACTTAGTCACATAACATTTCAGCATTTTGCTTCAAGGTCATTTATTCTCGCCAATGCCAAAACCTCCTTTCCTTTCCTGTTGATCTGGCCACGAGGCACCGAGGAGAAGCTGCACTGCACTGGTCTGGAAGCTAAAGCTGACATGCAGCTGCAAAAACAATGTATGGAATTCACCTGCCCTCTCTGAGAGACTGGGGGCCCTCCTCCCCACTCCTTTTGCTCAGCCTTTTGTTTTATCTTTTGCTGCAACTGTACATGAGACGTTGAAGCGAAGAGGCCTCAGCAAAACACACACACACACACAAATCGAAAACACAAACACAAAAAACCCACAGAAATACAGTTTTCTGGGATGATCTGCAAGATCCCCGAAGGACCACTTCCAGCTGAGATCTGCTTCTACCAGCCTGGTCACACAATTCCAAGCTAAAGGACTTCCAACAGAGGCCAGCTCAGCATGGCTTCTACTGTCTCAATCAGCTGCTGTGTACACCCCTTAAGGGTCCTTTTGAGAGACTTAGGACATGTTTGTACAGCAAGTCCAGGCCTCGGGTGGAGGAGTCTGCTTAGTGGATAAGTGTGCTTTCATATCAAGTGGCACCAGTTGGCAGAGACATCATAATCCACTGTGGTAACTGCGGCCATGTAAATCATTGTAAGTGGTTTTGAATTTGAACTGATACCCTACAAAGAAAAAATACCATCTGTCTCTCCAGAGACAACTTGTTCCCAAAGAGAACGTTGTTTTAATCAACTTTTGAAGACTTTTTTTAAGCTCACTTTTCCTGGTATGTTCTGGTCCTGAACTGCAAGGTGCCACCCTTTCGCCCTATGCTACAGAGATGTATAGAGTAACTACACACATGATTAATTATCTGAGAGCGTGGCTTGTGTCATAATGTGAACCTTGTTCCCCGACTTGTGCCTGCCTCTCAACAACATCCAGCCCTTTATGGCATATAAACAATGCATCCACAATCTCTTAGGGCTCTACTGAGTTCTATTTGCTTGTAGACAGTAGTGTTATCTCAACTGTTTCCCACTAATTGTTGTTACAAACTTACATCTCCAGAATGCCTTTTTTCATGGTCACAAAGCATTTTACACAAGACTGACTTCGCCACCTCTGAAATGCACTCAGCTTCAATATGCAACGCAACAGCTGTTTGACATCCGATGGCACAAGAACAAGGAAGAATAATGTAGCCAGATGAAGCCACAAGGGGAATTTAGGGAGCACGTTTAGGTAGTTATGCAAAATCTGAGCCAGGCCAGACTGACCTTAACATCAGTCCTCCTTTACAAAATGCCAGAGGGTCTTTAATTGCTGTAAGTGACCAAGGCTTCCTGTTTCGCATCCAAAAACCTACCCCCAGCAGCATCACACCCCGTAAGCCTGCACTGGCATTTATTCAGTTGTAGGTTAGATGGAAGAGTGCCACCTCCTGGAATGTCAATACAACTTGCAGCACCCTGGGTTTGCTTGGAGATCTTGCAAGTGCACACAGACTCAGTCTCCTGAGAACTGATTGGCATTTATTACAGGCGGGGGACAGGTAGCACTGCCCATTATTGAGGTTGTCCGACCCTTCCCATTGTAAGATCCTGTTTTCAGTTGCTAATACCTTTGCCAGATTTTAACCATTTAAGCTGAAGATTACAATGCTGGGTGTCTGCTTCAGGCTGAATTTTTTTTTGGAAAATTTCAACCAAAATGATTCAGCTGTGTCCAAGAATGAGGCTAGGGAAAATGCATTGTTTTGCCCATGCTAAAAAATGCTAATGATCTTTTGTTTGCAAAGCTCTAGAACCCCTATGCTTTGGAGCCAGGAACTTGAAATTTGGCAAGGAAGTGGTCTTTGTGTCAATGATGTGCCTTTCACTGTTCCCATGAAAATCCACCAAATTTGGACAAATTATCAGCCTTTGACAAATCGCAGTTTGCACGTGCTCAGTAGAGACTGCTTAGGTTTTAGCAGCTAAATTCCCTGAAGATTTCATGCAGTCCTGGCACCAAAATGAAGAGAAGGGAGACTCAGTTTTTCCTGTGCTCTCAGTGATGCCCCCACCCATGGGCCCAGGCCAAGGAGCTGGACAAGGAGACTGGACTGGAAGCTGGGGAGAGAAATAAGGGTGGAGACAGGAGACTCAGAACCTGTAGATGGAGATGTGTCTGAGATTGGATGAGGATCTGGGGTGGGGAGAGGAGAATGGGACTGGCTGGGCGAGGAGACTGAGACTGATAATCAGTGGGGTGGGCAGAAGAAATAGGAGGGGAGATAAATCTCATGAGGAGCTAGGGTGCCTGGGGAGAACTGGAACTGGGTGGACAAAGAGATGGGGTAAGGAACTGGGGAGTGGGTGGGGTGGATTAGGCACTGAAATTGGAGGAGCCCTTGGAGGGAGATTGGGACTGGGGGCCACTGGGGATGGGGAACACCAGAAGCGGGGAAATGGGCAACTGGAGGCCAGAGTGGGTGAGAGTGATAGATCAGATGAGGAGATGCGGTGAGGTGGGAAACTGGGGCTGTGTGAGCTAGGAGACTGAGGCAGGAATGAGAAGCCAGAGGAATGGGGCCTGGCACTGGCTGAGGAGAGTGGGACTGGGACATGGAACTATGGCTGGAGAAGAGACAAGAGTGGAGGGGACAGAACAGCAGGGATCACGGTTGGGAGAATGGGCACACTTCCCTCCGGAGCCTGTAATGGCACCTGAGATTCCAATCTCACTCTTCCTCTGCTGTCAGCAAATATCTGTGAAACCCACTGGCAAAATGTTGCCCTCTAGTGCTGGTCCACATAGAGGATGCTACTGTTATCCATTAGCTTACCTGGCCTCAGTCTGTGCAGTCGATCTAAAGGCTCCAACCCTGCTGATCACCCATGTGGATGTCAATATGTTGCCACACAATGACATTTTTGTTTTCTCAATTAGCTTTTTTAAAACCCTAAGAAATAACACACAAAACCTATATTAAAAGAACATTAGTGAGGTTGTAAAGTCAAGCATTCTAATGGTAGGAAATACCAGCATTAAGGTTGCCTGCTCTGAAGACAGAATTATTCATATCTTCATGGGTTTTTCTGTGGTCCTTGTCACTGTTTATCTGAGTGCTTCACAAATATTAATGAATTTATCTTCACAACACCCTGCATTATCTCCTTTTACAGATGGGGAACTGAGACACTGAGAGATTTAAGTGAGAAGTACCCCTTCATGCCCAGTTTGTGATGTCTTTATGCCAGAGTATAGCATGCAAAGCACAACTCCTATTGACTTCAGTTGTAGCTGTGAGTGCTGAGAGAGCTGCAATTCAGCGCCCAGAGTCTCAGGTCAGGCACGAGAAAAATGAGGAATTCACAGTGACCACCTGGGTAAAGTTAGGTTTAAGTGACTTGCCCAGCATCCAGAAGAGGCAGAAACAGAGGTAGAAGGCAGTTCTCCCAGGCAGCATTCAACAGCCTTAATCATGAGACCCTCCTTTCTCTTTCCTCTCCTCTTCTGCCTCATTCACTATACATCTTCCAATGTCTACATTTTCTGACTTTTAAATGCTTGCCTTTGAAAACATAACAATGTTCCTTTAACATGTATATTCCCATTACCTTGTAGAATCAACGGTGTATTCAGGGAACTTAAAAGTCATTGTACCTGAAATATCAGGGCCAAATATAAGGTGGGAAAAGGATGATTGAGGAGGGAGGGGAGCTATTTTCCTGGAAGGGTGTAGCAGCAATACTATAAAGATATTAAATGACTAAAACTAATCAGGTGCCTGAGATGAGGATGGATGTTTTGCCATCTGCACAGTGTAACTGTCATCCATCTAAATATCTCTAGGTAGCTATCCCTTGAGGGTAGAGAATTAAAATGAAATTATGCTATGTGTCAAGCGGGTGTAGGGCAGGGGAAGGAACAAAGAGGAGTGGCCTCGTGCTTGGATAATAACCTGTAGAGATCGGTTCAGAGGAAAAAGCACATGGGAGAAGAGTGCTTGCCACTTTGCTAAGCTTAGCGTCTAGCCTGACAAAGCTGCAGGACAGACTGGATTTATTTTCACCATCTCACTCCATAGATCCACTTCCTCAAGACACAGCAAATGAGAAGGAGCTTTCTAAATGCTGAACATTCTTCCAGTGCATCATTTACAGCCAAGTTCTGCTGACCTTCCCCTTGCTATTTGTGCCTTTGAATTCCAGGCATGAGTAAGATGAGCAGAATCTCATCCTTGGTCCCCAATCAGTGGGGTGACGAGATCAGTTTACAGACTGACAAGAGAAGGACTGGGGTTTGTGGTAACTCCAGTGACATTACACAGACAGAGATTGGTAAGCAGACAGCAGACGTCCTGGTAGAGTGAGCACCCAAGAAGAAATAATTTCAAAGGATACTGTTATGATCAAGGGGTATTTAATCTGATCAGGTTTTTTTTGATGCATAAATGTTCGCAGTCCATGGCATTTGTGATGATTCTCCCAAAACGTCTGGGCTCTTTTTTCCAAATTAATTGCTAGCAAGACAGCCCTCACAAATTACCCTACAATAATAACAAAGCAGTGTCCAAACCAACCTCCATAAGCAATTGTTCAATAATAAACAGTGTGTAGAGCCCTGCACTCACGAGGAACCTTACAGTATACTCAGGAAGTATGTGCAGTCAAGTCATCCTAGCACCCTACAATAACAAGAGTGTGCATGCCACCCAATGCTTGTAAGCTACCCTATAAGAGCAGCAAACCAGTGTGCTCAAATGTGCTAAAGGAGACATTTTTGGTAAGGATACAGATTTCAGCATCAATCTCTCAGGGAGCTATTATAAACAGCAGGGAATAAAAACATGATTTTAAAAATTATGAGGAAAGATTTGACAGTGTCCTTTAGAGGCATTTTGAAAAATCCTCACAATAACTACACAGCCTGGCAAATCCGTCTTCAGAAGAAAGGTGGTGTAGTCAGCTATTTCAAAAGAAAAGACAGCTAGAGGGGGCTGGCTGGCTCAGGAGCTGAGTAATAATGAGATACTGAGCCTTTCGCCCCTAGGTCACCAGTTGAAATCCTGCCCAAGTTGGTAATAATGGGAATCTATTACCCTCTGAGGGCTGTTTGCTGCTCTCTGTGAAATGAGTTAGGGAATGAGCTCTATTGCCAAGTGGGCTGCTGTCCACATAGGAAGAAACTCCAGCCTAGTGGCAGTTGCTGCGGCTCAAGCTCAGCAGAGCTGAATGGTGCCATGGAGCCATACCATCTTTGCCAACTCCTAAAGGAGGTGCCTCCAGAGTATGGCTGAGGCACATAGGTAGAAAGTAAAGACCCCTTGGACAGCACTGTGAGAAGACCAGGAACTCTGTGATGGGTCCCACAACAAATCCCCCAAACTATCAGGTGTTTAGTGGGAAAGGAGCAGGGTTGTCTCTCCTTGTCTCAGGAAAGTGAAGAGATCTGTGACATTTCTAGCACCTGTTGGTAAGACACTGTAGTTTAATGGTAGGGAAGGCAAGCTACTCCTCCTAAAATCCAAAAAGTCTTCAGCCTTGTCCCAGGTTCAAACCAAACCCAAACCATATTGAAGGGTTAGGAACAGTACACTTAATGCAAGAGGGCAGCTCCTATAAACTGTCCCAAAAGGTCTCCAGCCCACATATAAGTTCCTCTAGCTTCCTTCTCTTCCCATCTGTTCTCTCTCCAGATTTACTTAGCGGATTCAGGCAGCACTATCCAGTCTCTTCCCCCCAGCCATTCTTGGGTGCCCCCTCAATGTCATCCCAGGTTGGGTTTCAGGAGGAGGGTAGCTTGGTGCAGCAGTTAGAGCATAAAACTGGAGCTGGCACTACAAGATTCTGTTCCCAGCTCTGCCACTGACTCATTTTGTGGCCTTGGACAACTCACTGTTTCTCCATCAATAAAATGGGAATAATGAACCTGATTAGTCTCACAGTGGGGCTATGAGGCTTAATTCATACCTATTTGTAAAGTGCTTTGAGATCCTCATGTAACAGGCAATATCACTCTGCAGAATCCTCTACCCCCAAGAGCCCAGCGCTGGAAAGACCAGACCTGGTCATTCTGACTCACACCCTCCTAATTCTGTTTGTATGCTCCCCTCTTCCAGGCTCTGAAAGACCCCACTTTGGCGGCCCGCAAGGATTTCCAGAGGGAGGCAGAGCTGCTCACCAACCTGCAGCATGAGCACATTGTCAAGTTCTATGGGGTCTGTGGTGACGGGGACCCTCTCATCATGGTCTTTGAATACATGAAGCATGGGGACCTGAATAAGTTCCTGAGGTAAACAAGAGCTGACTGCTGAGACGGCAGGGCAGGGGCCACAGAACCTTCCTCCTCTGGGTCACTGTTCTGAATCCAGGCTAAGCCAGTAGGGACCAAAAGTCGTTACTGTTCAGTGACTACTTGACTGCCTGGATAACATGAGTCAGTCATTCTCAATCCAGCTTCCAGCAGACAGGGGTCAGCACTCTCCACAGAGAGCCATGCAGACTGGACTTCTTCCTTATCCCTAGAGGGCGTCCATCTGGTCAAAGCAGGTTTGAGACAGGAGGCAGCTTGGGAATGCTACGGATAGAGGGCTGCAGTCTGCAGGGCTGGCAAACCAACACCTTTCAGCAGCTGTGAAATTCCCGTGCCAAACAAAGCCAAAGACTGAACCCACCCTTGATGGGGCCAGGAGTAAAAATACCAAAACACTACCCTAGAGAAACTGTACTTTCAGGATGTCTGACCTGGCTGGCGCCAGGGGTTAGAGATCCTCTGAGATTTCCAGCTCCCCTTTCTAGATCCAGAGATCTGATTTTGGGGTGCCCACTGGACCCAAACACGGGCTTTACTCACTAATTCTGTTCAGAGGTCCCTAATCCTAGGGGAATTAGGTGCTATTGTAGGCTGGGCCCATTACAGTAATTATCTCACCTGACTCTAGAGTGATAGAGATTAAAACACCAGCCCATCATCTTGTAAGCATTTCATTGCCAGAATGTAGCTTTTTCATATACACTGTCCCTCAGGACTTGTCTATATGCAGCATGATAAAGCACATTAGAGGGGTGTGATTTGAGGGGTGCTCTGCTGCCTTGTGTAGACCCTCCTGATGTGAACAAAAAGGTTTCAGTTTGCGTTAAGGTAGCCATGTTTCAAATCTCTGAGTGGTGTGGAGCATATAGCAAATGTGTCTGATGCTAGTCTCCTGTGATGCAGAAATCATGCTCTAAAACTTGTACTGTGAGTGGAGTGGTGCTTACCTCTTGAAATAATTACTAGCTTTATTTACAAGTATTTAGAAAATTGGACCCTTGATATTTTTGTGTTTTAACTGCTAAACACGAGCATAATTGCATTAGGAATGAGGAGCTGAACATTGTGTCAGTGCTGGAGCTGGGGCTCTCCTGTTCGTGGAGATTATTGCTCCACTGGTGCAATCGATTTCTGACCAGGAAAAACAAATCTTCCCCTAAAGGTTTGGGTTATTAAACAAGTGTCCTGCATGCATGAGGCTCTGGGAATGGCTCTTGAAAGGTTCACCTCTCCCCAGAGCTCTGCAAGGGGACTCGCACTGATCTAGGAGTTTCACGGTCCTTGGCGGGCAGCCCCAGCATTTTGGTCCCCAAGCCAGAGGTGTCTGGGTGGTTGTGTGCAGACTTCAGGAAACTGCATGTGATTTCCCAGGTCTATCCCTACCCCATGCCCTAGTGGCATGAGCTGGTTGACAAATTAAGAACAACACAATACATCACTTTATTAGACATACCAAAGAGGCATTGGCAGGTTCCTCTCACAGCCAAATCCAAAGAGAAGCCAGCCTTCCCCACCCCGGGGCTCTCCCATTTCATTACCATGCCTTGTGTGGCACCCCACCACCTTCCAGCAGTTATTAGACCACCTCTTCCTGCATGTAGCTGACTATTTGGATGAGGTGGTCCTTCTTTTAGTTCGGAGTGCAGATACAACCTGTAAGTTGTGTCAAAGTGTGTTGCTGAAAGAAGCCAGCCCAGAGAAAAGCATGAGAGACCAAGTACTTGAGGTACTTAATAGAAAAGGAGAAAATCCATCTGCTCTTAGATGAAATGGAGACACCATTCCCTGGCCAAAAAAAAAAAAAGTTGTAAGCCTTATCCTCCTTAGGACTAGCCACATATTGCAGGTAAGTCATACCCCTATTGTACCATTTTGACATCTGCTTTAATTGACCTCACCAAACAGAATGCTCCAGAACAGGCCAGCTGGACATTGCAGCGTGACAAAGCCATTCCTTGTTAAACCTTTCCGCTGCCAGAGCTCTGGGGCCTGGCTGTACACAGACATTCATATTCCAAGTGAAGGCCTTAGAGCTATTCCACCCTCACACTTCCAGGGTTGTATTGGAGTCAAGCCACAATTTGCCTCATTAACTGAGATAACCTATGGTTGAGGAGTGCCTGGGTACCCAGTGGGCCATGGACTCTCTGGAATCACCTATTAGGGAGGGTCTTTGTCTCATTACCGTATTATGCCCCACTGCCCTGGCTCCATGTGATGGAGTCCAATCTCTGGATTACCCAGTAGTCGTAGGTGTACCCGTACACCTTTTGGATGCTTTTCCCCCTCATGCTGTGGTCATCCCCGGGCCCCCTTCTCTGGGGAGTTATGTGGTGGGCAGAGTGGACACTCTGGAACACCAGTAGCTGCCCTCACATCCCTGATACACCCCAGACCCTTTTTTACTAGTGATGGGAGGAGACACCAGCCTAGCTTTTGGGACAGGAGGGCTCCAAGAGACACCTGGGCCAAGGGAACACCCCACAAAGCTCAAGGAGTTCAGAAAGAGCATGAACCCCCTGAGCCTGATTCACTAATGTAGCACTGCTGCCATCCTCACAAAGGGGATGAGGTAGAGAGAGGGCAGCCCCAGGAAAGGGAGGATGCCAGACCGAACCTCTCTCCCTTGAGCAGTGAGTTCAGGCAGAGCCATGAATTGAGCCCTGTGCTGTTGTTGGTGTGCGTACACTGGGTCCTTTGTGTAGCCAGCCCAGAGGTGCTGGGCGGGGAGCTGGAGTCAGGTCTCCTTAGGCATGAAGGTCTTTACATCAGATAAATAGGGCCTCTCTTTTGCTTGCTGCAGAGGAGCCTCTGACGGGACTGGAATAGGGATTCGCCATGCCTCCCTTTGCTGAAATGATGCTGTAGGAGGTGCCATCTTTCAGGCAGGGCACAAAGCCCAGGCCCTGGCCACTTGTGTCATTTAAAATCCCCAGTGCATTCCCTCAAAAAGGGGAGTTCACTCCCAGACACTGTCAAAAGCTCAGCAAGGATAAAAACATTCTTCTTTAATTTCACCCATCAGCTTCAAGGCCCTTCTTCACTGCCTTCCTTAACTTCTTGTGTAGCGTTATTGTGTGCTGTGAAGCAGCTGCTGTATGCCACACCAGTGGTGGCCACACATCAGTGCTGGTAAGGAATTAGCCCTGGCATGAGAGGGGCTAACTACCGGTGACTTCAGCAGATATTACCCCAGGTTAGCCTGGGGCTGAATGTGGACCAGTCTCTGAAGCCCTTGGGAGTATTGTAGCTGTGTTGGTCCCAGGTATTAGGCCATGGCTATGCTACAGCTTAAGTTATGTCGCTCAAGGGTGTGAATTAGCCACACTCCTGAGCGACATAACCCATGCAGACATAGCACTGTCCACTCTGGTGCATTCCTTGCTTTGGGCATTCACCCTGCAGGAGGCATGCCGAAGTTTTCTTTGGCATACTTCACCCAGCACTGCTCCCAGAGCCGGAGGGGCGGGGGCTGCTTTCAGGAGATAATCAAAAGAACATGTTTGAGTTTAACTACACATTTCAATAGACATTGAAAAAGCAGTAAAATGGGAGAGGGCTCACTTTAGCCTGGGCTTCCCATAGATAAGCATCATAAATAAAAGTCCCCCAGTTTTTATTATGCCGCACAGGGCCTCTCAGAGAAAACACTGAACAATAAAGGTGACCGATGTGGCAAGGGGAGTCATTTCAATTTACACCTGCCAGCTGGACTGGGAATTGAATGCCACAGGGTGGTCTCTCTTCATACTTCACTCCCAGCCCTCACGCAGCCTGGCTGCTCCTCTCGTCACTGGTGGCGGCAGATCAGACGTGTCAGGCCCATCAGAAAATACAAAAAGGCCTGCTGCAAATTGCAGTGTCCTGGCTGATAAAAGACCAGCATTGAAATGGCAGCTCCCTCCGAAAGAGCCTGTCAGGGAGAAGCGTAAACATCCCTCTCCAGGGAGCAGGGGGTCTCCAGGGCTGACTTACCAGGGAGCTTCGGAGTTCACTAGAGCTGCTGTGCAAGGCAAGGTTGCAGAGCCCCTGCTATGTTCATACCTTTGGTGGCTGCTCTGCATTTCTGTGGTGTTCAAATATGCTCTTTCCCTCTGTGTTTACTGCATGTGTGTCTCCCTCTCTATCTAGCCATGGAGAAGGACAGAGTGAGCGAGTGTGTGTGTTAAACTCAGAGCTTGAGTGACAGCAACAGCTAGAGTTAAGGTTACTTAAACAGTTCCATTGCAAACCCCTATTTGCAGTCGCCTTTAATATCCCCCTTTTATTAAAGTCTCCAGACTTGCTCTCTGCTCAGAGGCAATTGTTTCTTCAACACTTGATTATGTATGTTTGTAAAATCAGAGCGTCGGTGGTAGCAACAGCTAGAGTTAAGCTTATTTAAACAATTCCATAGTAAATCCCTATTTGCAGTCATCTTTAATTTTCCTCTTTTATTAAATACTCCAGACTTGCTCCCTGCTCACAGACAATTGTTTCTTGGAAGTTTGTGTAGCCTTTTGGTTACGAAGAAAGAAGGAACAAACATACATGCTATCCATTACCAAAAATCAAGTCGTAATAGTATAATTTTAACAGCTCTAGTGTCCAAACAGCTAGGGGCAAAAAGAGACAGTGCTCATTGAAGATGGGATTTCTGCCCCACGCTGACACAAATGTCCATCGCACAAACTGCAGTGTTTTATCCGCAAAGAACAAACCCCTCTGATGGACTGAGACTCTGCCCAGTTTTACAATCCTTAGCCCTACTCTCTGAGAAAGTGACAGACCAACCTGTTTTCTGATGCTCTCTGCAGCCTTCTCCACAGAGGGATGCACTGTCATCACTTACACTTACACCTGTTGACACTACCCCCTCTAGGACCATTCCAGCTACAGGGAGGGAGGAAAGGCCTCTCTAGACTAGGTTGCATTTTAAAAAGGTTTTAATTAATTTAGATACTAGTGTAAACAGGGTGTCCCACTTTTACAAAAGTGTTAGCTGGTTGAGGGCAACTATGCACCCCTCTGAGGTTGACCTTGAGCAGCTAATATGTTTTGAACATGACCTGTGTTCCTTACCTAGATGGGGCAGAAAGAGATTTCCTTGGTGCCTCTTGGTCTGTTTGAAATTGGAATGAGCTGCAGATCAAACAACAATCTCCAGCAATCTATCAACAACATGTTTCTTGCTTCCAGACCTGTTCTACACCAGAAATATTACTCGTTGCTGACAACAGGTGTCAGCCACAGTCGAACCTTGACGAGCAGGGTCCAACTGCAAGTGCAGACCATGGCCAGCTGTGTTCTTCACTGTTTCAGACACTGTGGTTTGTTCTGGTGTACGTTTGTCGCTCAGCCATACTCAGCACCAGCTCAGCTCCACCGACTGCTGACATCTGTTGTCAAGAACAGTTAATTTTCCTGGTATAAAACAGGCTTTAGGATGTTTAAATAAGACATCAATCATTCATCTTATATACTGTCTTCAGTAATCCCCTCTTGCACTCTGCAGCATTCCCTAACAAGTTCTCTCAGCGCACAGCTTGTCTCATCAACTCACCTGCTCTTTGCAACTAGCCCCGTAATCTCTGTGACATTTCTACCCCCCAGTCCAGCTCCTTCAACCCTCGCCCTGTGCCGTCTGCAGCATTTCTACCTCCGGCTCTCTGCAACATCTCCACCTCTGTCTGCAGCACTCCTTGCTCCCTAGTGCCACCTGTAGAGTTCACCTTCCCTTTCAGAGCTCCTCCTGCTGACTTATAGGGGAGCTTTAGGGTTGTATTTGTGGTGGCAGGAGGCAATAGACATTTGAAGAAGTGGCATCTGAAAAATGGAATGAGCTGAACCCGAAATATCTGGACACTAATCCCAGTGCTCATCCTAGAGCCCAGCCAAGCACTTAAGAAAAGGAGATAAACAGTTCTGCTCTTGTGGGGATGTTTAGCCCCATGCAGGGAAGGAGGTACAGCTCTATATATGCAGTTTAAATTTGCTTGATGAAATGCCAAGAATCATTTTGAAGAGAGTGGTAAGAAAGCCCCAGAGGAAAAGTTGTTCTGTATCTAGTCAGGAGGAAGAAGATCACAGCAAAATCTCTTGCTTTTTCCCTAAATATGAATGTTTTTCCTATTCCACCTCCACACAGGCAACCAGAGGGTGAACTCCAGCAGTGGAGAGACATTACGGTGGAGACAGTGTGGCAAAGATAGGCTTAGTATGTGAGGGGAACTGGGTGGGCAGGGCAGCAAGGAGGCTGACCTTGAGTCCAAACCTAGAATGCATTAGTTTCTTATACGTACACCTTGTGCTGCCCAGGATTTCCCCTGACTTTCAGGGTCTAATCCCTGCTAGCAACTCTGGGAGGGCATGTGACCCTGCAATTCACACACACACTCCCATGCATTGCCTCTGCCTGCCACGGTCATCTCCTGTCCACGCTTACAGATTCTAGGGCTGCCTCAGGGTTAAAGTTGGGGTTCTGACCCGGGGAAGCCCAGCAGAGACCCTCCTCACTCAGTGGAATGTCACCACTGAGCAGAGGACATAGTGGGGGCTGGTGGAATGGAGTTTGGTGGGAAAAGGGCATCCTTTTTGGGGAGAGGGAGGCCGCTGGGGAGCCAGGGATGATGAGATTGGAAGAAAGGGAGATCTCTAAATATTTGGAGAAGGTTTTATGGGGGGTGAAGTTAACTGAACTGAACTTTCAGATCTTGAGGGTGTTCATGTTTGTTTTGGCTGTCTTTCCAATATATCTGTGCATAGAGGCCAATCATCCCAGTGCACTAGGAAGGTCTCAGAGTTGGGGCCCAATGCCCTGACTCCAGGATGAATGGAGATGGTTTGAGATCCCTGCCACCTGGTTTAGATACCCACTTCTGTGCTGTTTGCTCTTTCCCCTGCAGGGCGCATGGCCCAGATGCTATGATCCTGGTGGATGGGCAGCCTCGACAGGCCAAGGGGGAGCTGGGGCTGTCCCAGATGCTGCACATCGCTAGCCAGATTGCCTCTGGAATGGTGTACCTTGCTTCCCAGCACTTCGTCCACAGAGACCTGGCAACCAGGAACTGCTTGGTCGGAGCCAACCTGCTTGTGAAGATTGGAGACTTTGGGATGTCAAGAGATGTCTACAGCACTGATTACTACAGGGTAAGGCAGCTCCAGCAACAGAGTCTGAAGGGCAGAGCAGCGGGAGGCTAGGAAATGTTCAATCAGCTACCAAAACTAAACTTGCACACTTGTTCATTCCTTCTCCTGTGCTCTCATGAACCCTGAAACACATACTCATGCAACTGTCCATGACTCACATCCTTGCACATACTGGTGTACACACCCATGCATGCACATACCCACACATCAGTACCCTTTGTCCTCACCAACACCCCCCTACACATTTATAACTCAGACACAAATGCACACTCATGCACTTATACACATTCACTTAGTCTTTTACATATTCAGCTCTTTCTCTCTCTCATGCGCACACACACACACAATGTACAGTTTTGGATTCCTCTCTTTATTTAAAAAAAAGACATTGATGCATTAAAGAGAATCCAAAGAAGGGTGACAAAGCTGATTAAAGGAGGCCGTGATCTGTAGAGTGTGGTTAAATAAACTTAATATAGAGAAAAGGCAACTGAAATAATGACTGATAACTGCATAAAATATGGGAGAGGAAATAATAGGCAATTTAGGTTTGACCTCAGGACTGTCTTTCAACAGGGACATTATTTAGACAATGGAATAATTTGCCAACGTAAGTTGCTCAAGCCCTGTCATTAGAGAAGCTCAATAGGAGACTAGAAAATAAATACCTGGGTTTAGTGCAGAGAATAATTGTGCACTAGATGCTGGTGCTTGACTCAGTGACCCAGGTGCTCCTTTCCAGCCTTATCTTCTGCGATTTATACTTACACATTCCTGTGTCCTTACACACAACCCTGTGTTGCTCTGCAGTGCCCCATCTGGCTGATGCAGGAGCTTTACTGATGGGCTCTGAAGGAAGCTCTCCCCAGTACTCCTCAGCTGTGTAAAATTGGTTTTGCTTTGGGGGAATACTATAGAAGATTAAGCACCCTGTCCTCCACAAAAAAAGAGTCTTTCAGGATAAGAAGTGGAAGCTGTTGCTGTAGGGAACGTTCTGGGTTTGGTTCATTTCAGATTGTAACATAGGGGTCTGGTTCTGTATAGCTGGCTGCTGGAGCTCCACCTGATTTCTGTCACCTTGGGACAGAGTGACCCATGGCCAGATTGTTTTAAAACAACATGAGGCAGGAGCTACCTTGTGGGGGGATGTAGGGTGGAGATGGACAGGGAAAAGCTCTCAACAGAGCGATTGCGCAGTGGCCAGGGTGGAGATGGTTAAGACACCGTCAATGCAGAGATTTCAAGAACCAGGCTAGATAAGAAGTTAGTGGGCGTGATGTCTGGAGGAGTCTTGCAGGATTTGGAGTAGGATGAGCTGTCAAGCTGGTATTATCTGACTCTTCTCTCTATGGCTGTAGAAAAGATATGCTCTAACTACATTATTGAAAACCCCAGTAGGGTTTCTGTAAGTCATCCATGTAGCAGGATCGCTGTCTTCCCACTAGTCCTGTGCAAAGGGATTGAGCACTGCAGAGAACTTCATGGATGAAGGGACTGTGTTGGGCCCTTTTCACTCTCTGTAATGGAGATGTCCCGGGGCCCCTCCCGTCTTCTCTCAGAAGGAATTTTTATGTCTTTATTGAATGAGGAGGTGGAAGTTAAAACGCTCCCTTTCTAGCCAGTCACTGCAGCATCATTAGAAGTCATCTGTTTCTAGTGGGCTTTTCTTTGTATCACACCAGCTGCCTTGTGTGGCCAGAGCAGCCCCTGACACTGTGCTCTATAAAAACAGAGAGTCTCAGGGGAAGAGTTTTTTTCTTCAGAGTCCAATTTTGTATTAGTTTTAGGATTAAAAACAAATCTTGATCATTTAACCCATACTACTACTACTTAGTCCCTCTCTAGCACTGTCCATTTGAAGGGGCCCCCACAACGTAGGGGTCACTATTATTACTCCTCTTTACACATGGGGAAAATGAAGCAGAGAGGTTAAGTGATTTGTCTAAGGTCACACAGGGAATCAGTGGCAGAGGACAGAATTGCACCCAGGTCTCTTGATTCCCTTGTCCCCTCCCTTAGCCAGCAGGCCATGTCCCTCTTATATCTCGGAGAAAAACCCAGGAGTCCTAACTGCTCTGTCCTCTGCTCCAGCATTCCCCCCAAAGTATCTTACTCTCCCCTTCTGCTCTCACTTAGCACAACAACCTTCTTTGATAGCATGAGACTTGCTTTGCTAGGTTTGAATTGTGTGGAGGAATAAGGTTTGTAAATGGCAGTCTGCATTGCTGAGCTCCTTGCTAGCAGCCGTTGCCACCTTTCTGGGAAAAAAGCTGGTGGTGATACCAGTGGTATTGGATGTGGCTCTGTAGCTGTGGTGTCAGGGACCATTTGGCTGTAACCCTGGTGTAAAGTGCAATTGACTTCTTTTGCAAACCTGGGCAAGGCAAGCAATTCTGTTTAGCAACAACTGTGCTTCTTGGCCCTGAATGAATCTTAGGATTTTTACTCCTAACGTCTTTTGCATTAAAACTGGATCTTTTGGGCTTCAGAGCTCACCTGTCCCTATTGCTTATGCCCAGCATGAAAGGCTATTTGACCTCTGTTCCAGACACCACAAATGGTTGCTGTTGAAGTAACACAGACAGAGAGCAAGATCCCAAGTCTGAGAATCAAAGTAGGGCTTGGACTTCCATATGCAGCCGTTAGGATGTGGCTAATGAGTTCAATCTTTAAGGTTTACCCTTTGGGTATGGTACCAAGCAGTGGGTATAACCCCCATAGTAAGTTCCCTGAGACAACTTCTCAGTGTCCATGCAGAATACCTTTCTGCTGGGGATATTTCCCGTTGGTAGGATCCTGGAGCAAAGTTCTATTTCGGGTGATTTCTGTAACACATTGTGTTGTGTATTCAGGTTGAGGCCCCAGAAGAATACAGTAATTTATCATTTTCTGAGAAGGCAGTGAAGGATTCCATCCGAAAACTGACAAGATCTGACAGGTCTGCAGCACTCTGAAGGCTGCAGCTTACTTAAATCTGTTGGGTCTGTGTGTTTGCCCTCGCCCAGCACGGCTGAGGATGGGATGCGGGAGTGCATTCCAGGTTCTGGATTAACTACTAGCCATTTCTTTTCTTTTCCATTTTTAATCTTTTAAAACAAAGAGAAAGCACCATCTGGCTCATGCGTAAGTAGGATGCAAAATGCTTTACAAAGGTGAACTGCTTAATTTCCTGTTACACGTTTGGATACAGAAAACAAACACTGATATAACAAAAGCAACAGAGTGATTTGTTCTCCCTCTCTCCATGTTCAGTATGAAGACAGATGTGTTCTTTCCCACGCAGATCACTTAGGAATCCCATCAGCTCTTGCTTTTAAACCTGCTTTGACAAGACAGGGTTTCTTATGGGGATGGGGAGGAAGTGTTTTTTGGCAAGTATGAAAAGATCTGAGATAAAATCTTTGATTAGAAAGGGAGGGAGGGTGGAGGGGTGGGACGGGGACGAGCAGAATCCTAAAACCTGTGTGCATTCCGTAGAATTGAAGGAAAGTTGGTGTAAAGCGTTTAATGTTCCATTTCGTCTTTGGTTTTGATCCCTGTGGGAATAAAGGATTGAATAGCTGTGTATTGGTGAGAAAATATTTTTTTTTTAATTTCATGACTGGAACCTTTTTTTAGAAAAAAAAAGACCCAGGACTGCAATGAGGGGAAGGGGGACTTGCAGGTCAGGATTTAGGTGCAGCAGATTTGTGTGGGGAGCCCTGGACTGGAGTAGCCAGGATCTGTAAGTTAAAACTGAGATGAATCAGCAGAGTTATGTGCAGGAGGCAAGGGCTGGAACAGCAGATGATGCAACAGGTCAGGACTGATACTCTGACAGCTGGGGATGGACAGGAATGGAACAGCAGAGGGTGCTGCAGGTGTGGGCTATGCTTGGATCCTAAGAAGTAGGTGACTTCCTCACTCACACACTCCACTCTTAGGCACTACCTCAGGGAAAGATCCCAACCAACCCTGGCATATGCCCTTGCTAGTCTTGGTGGAATGCTGAACCTCCTCAGTGTGGTCATTGGGTTCCCCTTCACCAAAACAAGAGAGAAGCGATCACTGTGTCAGGAATACACCTGGCAACTAAAGGGTCCCCGGTGTTTTAATGAATGGTGAATTGCATTCCTAACAGTTCAGCTTGAATTGGGTGCTTCACCAGTGGTGCATCGTGGCCAGAAGCATGGAGAGGCATGGAAATGGAAAGTTAACAGAATTCTGCCCAGAACCCTATGTGGCTCAGGATTAATGTGAGCTCTGGGTGAAAGTTCAGGTCTTTTCTCCTTTTTAATCCACTCCCCAACTTAAATACTTTCCACATGACACTATTGTAGATGCTTGCTTGTAATGGTAGGAGACCAGGGGATGGAAGGGTGACATTTCTAAGTCCTCGGAAGAGAACCCTGATCCTGGCTTGTCTGTAGCCAACATCTAGTGATGCCCAGTTAATGGCCTAACATGGATATGACAGTAGGAATGGGAGCAGAATAGGGGAGTTTGGTAGCATCAAAAACAGTGAAACCTCTTTACGACATCATTCCTGGTATAGAAACATTGGATACCGCTTAGTCCCCAGCATTTTTCAATTCATTTAAGAGTTTCAGCTCTAATCTAGCCATTGGCATTTCTCACACATCCATTGCCATGGTATTTTAGTACTATAGAATCCTTCATGAATATAATGTCCCTGTTATCTCTTCCCCTGCTGCTCTGGGACTTCGCTTTACTGTCTATCTCCATGTTGCATGAGGGCAGTGTGGCATTCACTGTGAGGCTCTTAGCACCAAGAAAAATGCCCAGCTACAGCACAGCTGTGCCAGCAAGCATAGTGCTGGACTCCCTGCCCCAAGTTTGGATGCAATGTCACATCTCATCCAATCCCCAGTAGAGTTAGAACAGGTTTTGCTGTACCGCTATGTAAAAGTGGTTTTAAAATGTACTAGTATTTAGAGCTAATCCATCAGCCTTCCCATTTTAGAAATCTGGCTGAAGTTTACTGGGCAAAAGTGGGGGAAATTGATTTGGCACCCGCCCTGCTGGCATTACTGTACTTCATTCCCATTTGACTAATGTTAATTAGCAGAGCGCGAAACCTTTCCCCTTAATTAATACTGAAGAAATAATAGTCTGTGAAATACCAGCCACTTCTCACTAGGAATTGCTGAAGAGCTCTCCACTCTCATCCCTCTTGCAATTCTTCCAGGAGGCATGTCTGAAACCGGCACACTATGTGGAGTGTGCATAGGAGCACTGCGGGCTCTCCCCTCCATATCCCCGTCTGGGACTTTGAAACACACCACTTTCCAAATGGCCATCCCCGTCTAGTCTTACTGACTTTGCTATAAGCTCTTGGGCAGCCCATATAACACATGTAGGACTTCGCAGCTTCACAGTGCAGTGCTAACGCTGGCTAATGAATCCAAGTCACCTCACCTCTCTGTACCTCAGGTTCCCCTTCTGTAAAATAGAAGTGATAATACGATTTACAGCCTGGCAGTGCTGGAAATCTTTATGTCTGTAAAAATGCTTTGAGATCTGCAGATGAAAGGAACTTGGAGCTGGACAGAGTATTCCGATTAATTAAGGGCTCCCCATAATATAGGAGACACTGTGGCAGAGTATGTGCTAGACTGACATACAGAGATAGTCCTGGGTGCTATTAGGGGACTGTAAGAGCTATAGAAGGTGCCTCAGGGTGACAGAAAGGGAACCTGGAGACCTTCAGAATAGATGCAGATGTGCCTGCAAACTGGTGGCCGGAGACTTGCAATGAACTTGGCCAGATAATGGAGATCTCCACTACTGGTGGGACTATTTTTCTCAGTGTAACTTTGTATCCTTTTAGGGAGCACTATGCAACTGCATTCTCCCCACTTTAATATCTCTCTATTCCAGTGCCAGCGTCAGTCACCAACCTCCCAGACGAGGACTGGATGGGACTCCCATCAGAATACAGCCATGCTGCTGCTTACTCAGCTGGTGCTCAGTATTCAGGGCTCAGCATGCTCCCTACTCAGTGTGTCAGTCCCTACTGGCAGTCAGAAGTGAGAGAGCAGGACTGGGAGTCACCCAGGTTTGGAAGGGGAAACTTCTGTGTGGCAGTGCAGGAAAAGTATCCCTGGGCCAGGCACACTGTTATTCCATGTGTGTAGGAAGAGGCTGCGCAATATTAAATGTGTATGGGGCAGGGAGTTGGTCTTTGATATCACTCCAGCTCCTGTAAAACCTCTGCAAATTGAATTCACAGTACAGTTTAATATCTCCTGAAAGGAAGATGTAAGAGCAGCATCTTGTGTTTCATCCGGGCTCTTTTCCCCAACCTCTGCCCCTCGCTTTTACACCGATGGGAAAAAAACAACAAATTGTAAAGGTTCTTTTTTTCCTCTCTCTCTCTCTCTCTTTGATAGTTAAGAGCCCTTCACAAAGTAGTGTGAGTGCAGAAGAATTAGTTGGGGTAATTAGGTTGTGTTGTAATTCATGGCATTTTCTCAGGAATGGTAATTACCCTAATTCCCCGCCCTCAGCCCTCCCTCCTCTTCCCCCCTCCCTCCACCTGCCCATCTCATGGCTAGGTTGCTGTTTTGATGTATATACTGTTCATTTAATTTCTGTAAGGAGAGGGATGTGGCCGGGTAAGACCTCTCACCAGTCTAGTGACGTCTTCTTTGAAGCACAAACACAAAAGGGGACTATGAAGAAAAGTTTGTAATCAACAAGTGAAAACGCCAGCCTACCAGCCGTGCTAGGAGGTTTGACTTCTGCCCTAGTATCACCACCAGCTCAGGATTTGTGCCACCAGACTCTGAGTCGTAGCATCGTCACTAGGGGATGATGCTCGTAAGCGGGTTCAGGTAAAATGAGAACCAACCTGAACCTTTACCCACGGCTTAAACTGAACCCTAAAACTTTATCCAGAGCTCAAACTAAATTCAGGATCTCGTGCCTGAGGTCACCACATCCCTTCATCTTGCCCAGAGCTAAGTGGACTCCCAGAGCTAGCCAAACCCCCCCAGTTTCACTCATTGATAACCAGCACATGAACTTTCAACCAGAGCTCAATACGGCTCCCCAAAATCTTCATCAAGAGTTTGAACTGAGGCCTTGAGTCTTCTTCCAACGGTGGAGCTCAACTTCAGATGTTTGGTGAAGTCAGAAGCAGTTCGGTTAGCTCTTCCTTTAACCCTGCCCTGGCATCTCCTGTTTGCAGAATACATGAAAGCATCAGGCCATTGTGTAAAAGCCAATTTGCTCACCAGCAAATACAGGAAGTCTCCCAAGAGACCCTGTTCTCATGAGATTTCCAGCCTGATCTCTACACCAGTATGGTCTGGAGAAATTCCAATCAGCTGTGGGTAATCAATCAAATGCTGAACCCATATGAGTGAGGGGCAAACCAAAACCAGTAACGTGGAGGTTCCATTTTATTCAACACAAAGAAATCCAGATGATTATCCAAATAGTCTGTGCTTCTTGAACCTTCACAACTGCATTGCAAATCATGAGGCAGCAGACTTTCTGGTGAGATTTCAGGGTTCTTCTGCTTTCCTCCACTCAAATTCCAGTTATGCCTAGACCCTAAGGGCTGGATTCTCTGCTGTAACCAATTTCTGCTGGGTGAATCAAACAGATGCAGGGGCAAAGGAAGCTATTGATGGCTCCCTGGTTGTAGAGTCAGTTCTCCTCCAGCTCCACCATAGATTAAAGAAGCTGAGAGCCTGTTCTAATCTATGCTGGCCAGCTGTGGCCCCCAGTGGATATCCATCAGATGGAGATTGCCGGAGCAGTGTGCTCTAGCTACACCATTCCCCACCTCCCATATGCCAAGGGCTGCACAGAGAATACTTCAGGAGCCAGATGTGGCAGATAGGGAGTTCTCACCAGTGTCTGGTCCCTTAGTGCCACCAGAGCCATACAAAGGGGATGGTACAAAGCTGACCCTAGGATATTACAGATGAAGCCAGACAGACAAGAAGGATGAGAAATGTGTTTCCCGATTTTTTTGGACACTTCCACTTATTGTCCCAGGTGGCACCAGAAACTACAGAAAAAATGAAAAATAATTCACGTGATGTTTTAGAAAAGCCTTTGCCACATTCAGGGAGATGAGTTAAGAATTAGATGCAGCAAGTCCCTCCTCTCTACCAGTGCTGGGCCTATACTCTTCACAGCTACCCAGCTGATCAGCTGCCTCCTCCTGCTTGCTCCCTACCCGCAATGTTGTGACCTCACCATTCATCTCCATCCTAGCACCTATGAGGTCACAAGCAGGAAGGGGCAGCAGAGGAGAAGGGTGACAAGCTGTCTTTTAGCCACAAACACCTTGGTGATCAGCAAGGGAAGGGGAGGTGGAGAATTTATGAGAGTTTAATGGGAGCTTGGTAAATTATGGCTTGGCTTGTTTTTTTTTTTTTAACGTGTTGCTTACGGCAGTGGCTTTTTCAGTGGATAGATTTGAAGGTTTCCCCCAGTGCAAAAGGCAAATTGAAAACCTAGCTATGAAAATTAACATATAAATATCTTCCTCATCCTCTGTAATTAAGATATTTTCATGGGAAGAGAATATGTTTCTCCTGACTCCTGCGTGGCCTGAATTCTCTCTCTCTTCCCCTCCATTTCATAATCCTCCTCCTCTCCCAGCCACCCTCTGCGTACTCCTACTCCAAACCAGCTGGAGATGAAAGAGGGAGAAAGATGGTATTTGCAAACAGCTGTGCTTAAGAAATGGACCATTTAGGGGTAGGCTTTCAGAGAGAGCATGCTGCACGTACAATTGGGCAAAGATGCACAAAACGGCACATATATAGAAATAGAAATCTTTTTTTGGGAAGGTAGCACAAGTACTGAGCACAACTGAAAATAGTTCTCTTTCTGTGCATGGCACGCTGAATTGGGGAGGAGGGGAGAATCATTTATGTGGGCATCACATCATCAGATTGTCAAAGGAATTCACAGGGAAGAAATTTTTATATTTTCTTACTCCAAACCCCCTTTCCTTTTCTGCAGTAATTAATGACAACATACAGTACCTATAGTTCTGAAATACTTTGCCAGTATCTCATAGCAGCAGGATAGTAACTCCACTCCTAGTTTTTCCAATACATGTGAGGAAAGCATATGAGATCATTGGCTTTTATAGTCAGCTTCAACAACTTCTTCATATTTGCTTGGACTGAGATATAAATTGAATTTGGGTTTCTCTCTCCCAAAGTTATTTGTGATTGAATAAGCACGTGGTAAGGGATCAGACACAGGGAAAATGTCTCTTGCAGCCCCGTGTTTGAGGTGGGATTTGCATTGGGCTGTATTGGTGTGTTTTTCCATTGTTGATGACTTCATTTGCTTTGTATCTTTTTTGATGCCCGTCCTGTGACACAGCTGGCTGGGAGAGTTTGTGCAGTGGACTTTTCTAACTCTGTAACATTTTAATGAACAGGAAATTTAAACAGAAGTGAAATCATTTTCTCAACCTCTTTTCCACCCAGTTCTCATTCCTCAGGCATTTGCTTTGTTCGGAATAGAGCAAAGGAATTTCGAGGCTTTTCAGCCATTCAGACAGCAATTGCCTGAACGGGATGATCCTGCATCTACAGATAGCAGCTCAAATTTGCACCGCTAGCTATGGTGAAAAGGTGCACGTGAGTGTAACTAGGTGGCCAGGCCTCCCAAGCCCCCTTACTTCTTTGCTTTAATTTGGCAGCAGTCCATGTTGTGTTCTTAAGCCCCACCTATGAAAATGGTCACATGTGCGCAGAGCAGTGCCCTCCAACTACATGCACAGCTCAGGGATGTCCCTTTAATTTTTGCCTTTGGAGTCCAGTTCACTGGAGAGGACTTACTCACTGATTTCACAGTATCTGCCACGGCCATTCAACATTATTTGCCCAGTGAGAGTCTCCCCTGGCTCCCCTTCTGCTTTGATACAGCCAAAGTCGTCTTTCAGTGTTTTCTCCTCCATTCTTTTATAATATTTTTTTTTCTTCTTCCCTTCTTTGGGCCCAATTCTCTGAGGGGTGGAGCACCTGTCACTCCCACCAGTGTGGGTAGAATTCAAGGCCAGTCATAATCTTGCAGGATAGGTTCCTGTATTTCCAAAATGTGATTGAAATGACAAATGACTGAAATGTACTGTAAATGAAACTCAGGGTGTCACCACAAGCTGCTTAATAACTTTGCACTACTGCAAATCAGGCCCGTAAACTCAGCTTCCCTGCCTGAAATGGGTATAATTCCTCCCTACCTCGTGGGGGTATTGTGAGGTTTAATTGCTGTTTGTGAAGAGCACTATAGAGGTGGAAGTTGTCACAGAAAAGCTGATTACTGAATCACTGTGAATCACTTTTCTGTCTGACATGTCGCTCCTCTGGCCTAGGATACTTGTAAACTAAATAAAAGTGGAACAAGTTGCTCTTATGAGTCCACTTTTATATTGCTGCTCTCAGTGGTCCCTAATGCTGAGGGGCATGTATAGCATAGAATAACATAGCATCTATGTTACTGCTGTATTACACTGCAAAATTAGATACAAGAATAACCTCTCCAGTAGGAGTGCTGGCACATAATCATCTATTATACAGTGCGTGCTTCATCCTGTGAACCTGTAGGACCCTAATTCTGAGAGGCTTTGCGCACTCCCTGTCAGGGTCTGAGCAGCTTGAATTCCTGTTTGCTTCAGTGAAAGTGACAAGCACTCAGCACCTTACAGGATCAGGTCCTCAGTCTTGATTCATGCCAAATGTTCCCTGGAAGTTTTGGCTGAGTGAAGGCCTGGGTCTGGGCCCTGTCCCACCTGCAGTGATATAAATCCAAGTACGTCGTTCTACGGAGGGTGTTTAGTAGCAAAGGAACTGGAGATATCTAGGAGTGGGACACAAGGGACAATTCCAGCCTTTTGCAGTCCCTTCTGTGCTGCAGGAAGGAAAGGAGACTCTTTGTACAGGTTTCAGAGTAGCAGCCGTGTTAGTCTGTATTCGCAAAAAGAAAAGGAGTACTTGTGGCACCTTAGAGACTAACAGATTTATTAGAGCATAAGCTTTCACGAAAACTTATGCTCTAATAAATTTGTTAGTCTCTAAGGTGCCACAAGTACTCCTTTTCTTTGTACAGGGTCTCAGTGTTATTTGGTGGTTTTACCATGTAGGGCAGGGGTCTGATTCACAGGTGCCCATCACTTTGTTTAGTCCTTTGCGCTTGTTTAAATGATGACCCCAGGGGCAGAGCAGGGGGGGCACCATGCCTCAGCACAATCGTGGGGATCTGTCTGACCCCACGCGCACGGTGGGTGTTGTAAAGCTGTTAGAATGTTGCAGCCAGTGAACGACATATGGTTCAGTTAAAGACATACCCTCTCCCTTCTTGTCCCCCTGCTTCATCCCCCCCCATACTCCCTCCCCCTCCCCTTCTCTTTTGTTTTTCTCCTTCCCTTGTTTTCACCCATTCACTGTCAGGAAGGGCCGCATCCGAAGGGCCAATGCAGCGCAGCGTGGCAGCGGCAGAGACTAGCACGACCAGCAGCTAAAACAGTGAGTGGATTTCTACTCCAGGGGGCAGCTTGAAGGCTGGGGAGTTGTCTGGATCGAGCATGTGATGACTTATGGGATTGGCTTTGGGACTGGTCTGCCACAGTGCACGCGGCAGTGGAGGGGACCCCACCCCTTGTGTGGGAGGAGAACACAACCTGCCCCCACAACAACTTCATACAGATAAACAGCCTCTCAGTGTAGCTGAAGCAGATTACAATAAGGCATGTGCTGTGTTAAGTGTCTAGCTGTCTCTTGGAAGGCCCTTGGCACTGCTGTCAGGGAGCAGGGCTCGAGCAGTTAATGTCTGTCACCAGAATCGCACGATAGCGTGAGTTCAGATCCAGCATGGACAGACGATATAAGGGACATGGCAGCAGTTAAACAGGCTTCATCCCCAATATGATTTTGCTGCTTTCTTGCATTTCAGTGCAGTAACCAGAATAGCACTGCAGGACATGGATGGAATTAGTGTAAGAGCCGATGCCATTTGTATCCTCTGCCCCGAAGGCAGTGGCAGATTAGCCACTGGGCCAATGTGGCCCGTGCCCAGGGGCACCAGGCAATTGTGGGGCTCTGGAAAAATAGGGTCCCCGCACCCTGAGCCGCTCCACCCACCCAGTGCTCCTTCTGGGGAGCAGGGTCGGGGCATGGGGGCTTGCCCTGCTCTGCCCGCCTGCCTGCTGCTTCTGCCAGGGAACGGGGTCAAAGCACAGAGAAGGGCAAAGGCAGCGTGTCCCAAGCTGATGGGTCCTTTCAGTTGGCTGTGGGTCCAGCCCCACCTGTGCCTGGCTCAGGTCTCCATCCCAGCTGGGGAAAGTTAGTACAGCTACATGACAAGGAGCTCCCGCAGCTAAATCAGGCCCAGACAGAGGGCTGAGCCAGAAGCCTGCAGCTGCAGGGAGCCCAAGGCAGCAAGGGAAAAGCAAGCTTGAAGGAGGCCTGCCAGCCCCCACAGCCAGGACAGGATTACAGGGACAGCTCAGAGAAGCTACAGCCAACTGGAATGAGCATCACAGGCTCCACAGGGCTGTGAGATTCTGGGCACAGGTGGGGCCGCTTACCGGAGTTATCAGTGTGACCGGGAGGGGCTAAGAACTAAGCCGAGATGCTGTAAGAAACGAGAGCCCTCATGGCCGAATCTAGTCTAAAGTGATCCGGTCTGGGTGCCAGGCAAGGGAGGAGAGGGCAGTGCTCCTGAAGGGCCATGCCGTGTCCTCAGGGTACCCTGAGGGATGGCTGCTGGTCACACAGAGCCCACCTCTCCCAGGGTCCAGCCCAGCCCACCAGACCAGGCGGCTTGCAGAGCCAGTTCCCTGTGCCAGCCAGCATGGCCATGTGTCCTGCAGTCAGGCCAGAAATTGGGGTTTGAAAGCCTTTATTTCAAGAACCTGGCTAGTTTCCAGGTGTACGTGGGGTTCCTGACCAGAGGCACTCCTGCTGGGTGGGCCCCTGTGCCCCGACCCCATTTCCCTGGTAGGAGTGCCCATGAGGTTTGGGGGGCCCCCACTTGCTCTGGCCCAGGGCCCCACAAAACCATAATCCGCCTCTGCCTGAAGGGAGTCTTTTTAACAGGATTGTCCCCTGTGCATTCACACTATTTTTTGTCTTTCATTCACGTCTTTGTGACTGAATAAATAGTGCAGAGGTCAACTCCAGCAAAACATAATAACATGTAACTTCTCCATAGTTCCTTTCATCCAAAGTCTCTGCAAACTGTGAGTCTGATCCTGCAAACGCTTACCCCTGGACTGCCATGAACAATCCCCATGGAAGTTAATGGGACTCATCACTCTAGAAAGTGCTATACCTGGTACTATTTGCAATATCAGGCTCCACATAAATGCAGCACCGCACTGAGAGTGGATACATTTTGGACAAGAGAACACTACCATACTCGGATGCAAAGTTCCTTGAGCTCTTGGATGTCCCGTGTTAACTTTTTGTCCCAAACACCCACACACTCTCTTCCTTTGGCTGCTCTGTCATTGCAAATGGCTCTTTGCTCATAATTATACTAACCACCTGGAAATTTGTTGCTTCCTTTTATTGATTTTATTTGTTTTCCAATGTAGATAACATGCAAATTAACAGATTCCCTGAGCATATTTTATACCATTTAGTAATACAACCATTTGATAATTTTAATATATTGGCAAATACAAAGAACAAGCTATTCTGGGTGTTGTGTGGGGGAGGGAGGTGGAATTTACTTAGAAATGTCCCCTGGTATCCCTTCCAGCAGAGCCTTACAGCCTGCCATGGAGGTCAGTAGACTCCAGCTCCCTCGGACTGACTGGGGGAAGTGAGTCCTGGACTTGAGAGCTCTGCACTGACCATGCTTTAGGGGAGACCCAAATAGCTTGTATAGAGAGGGAGGTGCGCCAGTGCTCTGCCACTGAATTCCTATGTGACCTCAGGCAAGTTATTTAGTTTCTGTGCCTCAGCTTCTCATCTGTAAAATGGACATAATAGCACGCCCTACCTCACAGGCGATAAATACATTTAAGAAGATTGTGAGGCATTGTGAAGGGGTTCCCACTCACCACAGGGTCTGGGAATTAGCACCTCCCCAACACCATCTAGCACCCTCTTCTGTGGGTTATTCATGGCATGACCCCTTCACTCTCTTCATGACTCAGGGCGCTCCTTCTTCATGACTCAGCCCTCCAGCCTGGTCACTATATAGTCCTCCCCTTCTAGGGTAGGAAAGTCCCACCATACAATATCCATGTGCCATTTCAGACAGTGTTCTGTTTCAACTCCAGGTCCTGTGAAGCTTTGCCAGTGGCTGGTAGGGAAACCCAGTCCCGCCCACTACTCCAGCTTCCAGTCCTGGGACCCTATGATTAGCAACTCAGTTATGATATGCTCAGTCTGAGACTGTTGTTTCCCTGGGCTCTTTCCTGCCCCATTTCTCTATGTCTTTGCCTATCTCTGGGTTTCCACCAGAGATTCCTCCACTCTCTGTGGCTACTTCACCCCTCTAAGCCTCTTGCCAGACTCCCTAATCCAGGACAGGACCCTCAGAGTTTTCTCTTCTCCTGGATTTCCTCCTTGTCCCTGACCAACTCCCTTTCCCTTTAGGAAATAACTGCAGGCCTCACCCCTTCAGCCGCCTCCTACTTGCACTTCCTGGCTTTACACTCCTATCCCAGGTGGGCTTCATCTGCCGTCAGGCCTATCAAGCCCTGGTTCCACCCCAGATGCAGCATCCTGGCCCACATTAACCCACTGAGGGCTTGTGTGGGGGTCGACACCCCATCACAGTTGCTCAGAGACTGTGGTGATGGGGCCATATAAGTTACTGAGGTAAATAGAATCTTTGGTCGAGAACTGCACAGGGAAACGTTGTCGGCAGAGATACACAATGTGCCCTGCTTGGAACTGGGTCTCCGAATCAGTCCAGGTGTGGTGAGCTCTGAAAATTCTCAGTGTGGTTGGAAAAAACAGCAGGAGCTGGAAAGTATCCACCAGTACAAGGACCATGTTGTGATTCCTTAGCCCTTTCCTTACCAGCTTGTGCAGCACTGCCAGTCGTAGGCGCCGACTCCATGAAAAATAGTGGGTGCTCAGCACCCACCGGCAGCCCCCCAATCAGCTCTGCTCCCTTCTCTCCACACCTCCTGCCCGCCAGTGGCCCTGCCGATCAGCTCCTCTCCCTCCCTCTCAGTGCCTCCCACCCACCACAGATCCGCTGTTCAGCAGTGTGTAGGAGGCGCTGTGGGGTGAAGGGGAGGAGCGAGGGCAGGGAGTCCTCTGGGGACAGGGCAGACCAGGGGCAGGGGTGGGGGCTTGGGGAAAGGGGTGGGGTCAGGACCAGGGGCAGAGCGGGGGTTGAGCAACCCCCGGCAACTCATGAAGACAGTGCCTATGCTGCTAGTACCGTGCAAGGACATTAGTCTAGCTGCAGTGCTGTAGGATGTGGCCTTGCCTGGCGAGCTCATGCAATTAGCCAGGCATTAGAACTCATCAAGAGGTGAGAGAGACATACATGCATATGTAACAGGTGTCTTTCTGAACATACAGCTCTCTCTTTCCTTTCTGCGTGCTTTTTTCAGGATCTTTTTTCTAAATTAGTTAATGTTTTATTAAACAGGAGGCACCTGGCTCAGAAGCAAGAGGTTTAACTCAGAATCTCACACAACCCATACAAAAATACTGCATTAAAAGAACATAAAGGTTGCAAAGTGAAGCGTGCAAAAGTCAGGTACTGGAAAGGTCAAGACTGCCTGTGCATCCTTAACGTCTACACTCCGATGTATGCATCAACCTACAGTCTTTAATTATATGATTGTGAGCTATTATTCCTGCAAAAGCCACAGGACAGTGCTCAGTAAACACAAGCAATTGTTCATTATTTCTTAGTGTTCATTGTGTGGCCCCATGTCTCATTTGCTGCACACCATCCAGCTTCCACACTGAGATTTTTTTTCTTTCTTTGTCTTTTTCTATGTCATTCATCACTGCAGTGTCTGAGAACCTCACTAATCTCTATTTGCACAGCACTCTTGTGAAGCCGGGAAGTTTTATTTCCCCATTTTACAGCTGAGGACCCCGGTTACAGAGAGATCAAGTGAATTACTTGTGGTCACACAGCAAATCTGTGGCACAAGCAAGACCAGAACCCAGATCTTGGGAGTCCCAAGCCATGGCCGTAATCACAAGGCTATCTCTTCTCTACCAGGGGGTCTCTACCTTATTCACTACACACCATACAACATCTGCAGTGAAAGAGGAAAGGATGCTGTGGATACCACCCTCATTCATGACACACCATATAATATCTGCAGTGAATGAGGTGAAATGTTCAGGTCCCCAGAATAAATCACTACACAACCTGGCCTCATTCATTCTCCACCATGTACATTGCATGAAGCAAGGCTCCTGTGGAAAAACGGTGTGTGATCATGTAGCTGAAAATGGTATCACATTGCAGAGGTACAGGGGGGGCAGAGCAAAGGTTATACTTTGGCTAAAGGAGATTCCCCTGAAGCTTTAATAGCAAAGGGCCTCTGACACACTGTAGTGCTCATTCCATCCAGTAGAGAACAATGGTGCACACACACGTGCCAGTGGCTCTCAACCTTTCCAGACTACTGTACCCACTTTCAAGAATTTGATTTGTTTCGCGTACCCCCAAGTTTCACCTCACTTTAAAACTACTTGCTTACAAAATTGCTGACTTTCTCATTTTTACCATATAATTGTGAAATAAATCAATTAGAATATAAATATTGTACTTATATTTCAGTGTATAGTATATAGAGCAGTATAAACAAATTGTATGGAATTTTAATTTGTACTGACTTTGCTAGGGCTTTTTATATAGCCTATTGTAAAATTAGGCAAATATCTAGATGAGCTGATGAGAACCCCCTTGTTGAGAACCACTGGTATAGACTACTAGAGCAATTTGCTCAGAGAGCTCAGTGTGCAAAGCCACTATGTGAACTAAGTCCCCCATTCAGTTATTTAAATTGACAGTTATTCACCCAAAACAGGCATCGTTAAGAAGAGGTTAGACAAACGTGTGTCGGGGGGGTCTAGCTATGTAATTCTGCCTAAGTGCAAGGGGCTGAACTAGATGACCTCTTAAGGTCCCTTCCAGCCCTGCATTTCTATGATTCTGTGTGTCGAGGGTCTACGGGCTAAGGTGAGCATCAGCGTATGGGATTTGAGCGTTCGGTTTTGGTGCTCACGTTTGAAAACCGGGCCTGGGAACTTTTTAAAAAAGTCATTAGAGCTATATTATACCCGGCTGAATCCTTCCAACAAATTAGAAGATTTTATTAGTCTAGGATCTGAAAATAATTGCTGCCATTACTATTTAAACTGTAAGTGCTCCAGAGGGAGCAATCTAAGTGGGTCTAAAATGCATGCAAATAGCCTTAGTCACCTTAAAAATCCCATGGGCCTTATATGCATCATCCACCAATCCCTGACCCACATGCAGAGCACCTGTTGGCATCAGTGGATTGGAGGTATTTGTGTATCAACTGGTGGGGGTGGCATGTGGGGGTTCTGTGGGCAGGATGGTTCCTTCGGGTGGGGTGAGCGCTGTAGTGCAGGCAGTTCCATGGGGCATGGTTGGGGTACAATGTATCTGGCTCTGAGAGGGGCAGCATTAACTCTGGTGACTGGAGCAGAAGCTTTCAGACTGATGCATAGTGTGTGTGCGTGTGGGCAGAGGTGGAAAGTTTCAACACAGAAGGCAAAAGCTGATCCACTCAGCGTTTTACCTCAGGTTTTCCAAAGCGAACGCCCAGGTCTCTCTCTTGTTGGTTTTGATGAGTTCAGAGGGTGACTCAGAGCACGAGGATATAAGTGGTGGTTACTGGCAATGCTCCCCCTCGCTCGAAGGCTAATAGAGCTCTCCAACTGGTGTCCTCACCACCTCTCAAATGAGGCTGTGTGAAAACTTGAACCCTTTTCTCCCACATCAGCAAGGGTGACCCCTCGCTTTGTCCCCTGGACACCCCTTCCTTCTTCCAGGTATCACTGGTCAAAGCCAGATTTGTCCCTCTCAGACATTTACACTGCATCCCCCACAGAAAGGGGCAGGCCACACAGTTCAAAATGGAGGAACTCCCCCTCCCTGCAGGCATGCACACGGACATGTCCAGTCAGACTGCACTGCACAGAGCAAACCTTTCCTCTTCACCCTGAACAAGGCTACCACCCACTCCCACCCCTGTCCCACAGCAGAGTTGTTTGTTGGGATGAGTCTCAGTGCAGGGACATGGATGGGCTGCTTTTCGGGGGTGCTGAGCACCCTCAGATCCAGCCAACGGGAGCTGCAGGCCCTCAGCGGCTCTGGAAACCAAGTCATAAACTGTTCCCCAAGGTGCTGACATGGAGACAGTGTGTTGTGTTGTGCTGCAGCCACCTTATGCTTCACTGACAGCATTGCATGGTCTTGACACAGCGACTTTATACATTTAAAAAGTGTTGACTCTTGCTCTGTAATGATAGCAACATGGCCAGTCCCCTGACGCTGCACAGAGATGACATGCTCTCCCCCGTTACTGAACACCAAAATGGGAAGGTGCTAAGAGTTTCAGAGATTAATTACCATTTAACTGGCCGTGTTTCAATCTTTGGATAAGGCTATAGTGAAGAAGACAGAGATACCCAGATAATTTACCCTGGTACTATATAATAGATTACCCTGTACTTACAAGGTCACTAGTTACCATGTAATTAGAGTTCTAACACATGGAAGCCAGTGCTAGGCTTCTGAAACACCATGTTACCACTTCAGCACCTGGTGTCATAATAGCAGAGGGCAGGCGAAAAACCTTGTTATGCACATATTGGAGGGTGTTAAATAGCTTAAAAATTCAAATGGGGCCAGGTGGATTTGGGGTTCGGGGAGAGAGGCCATATGTAGAAGAGAGGAGAGAGAAGAGACAGACTCAGGGTGTCTGAGATACACAGTAGAAAGGTTTCAGAGTAGCAGCCGTGTTAGTCTGTATTCGCAAAAAGAAAAGGAGTACTTGTGGCACCTTAGAATTTGTTAGTCTCTAAGGTGCCACAGTAGAAAGGGAAGGAGATACAAACTATGTGTGCTAGGAGGTTTTGGACTGGAATAGCAGGTGTTGCTGCATTTCAGGATTGAATTGCATCTGGAGAGCTGGGGGATAGGAGGCCCAGGGCTTTGACAGAGTCACAGGACTGTATTAGCGGGATATGGCACAGGTCCGGAGCACCAGCAGGACTATGTGAGGAGAATGCAATGCTGGAAGGTCAGGATGTGCTGCAGGTTGGGACTGAGGCACTTCAGTAGAAGCATGTCAGGGCCCAGAGCTGTAATACCAGGAGTTCCTGAAGATCAGATTGAAGTGCACTGGCAGAGCAAGTGTGCCTGCCACATTGGACCTGCCCACACTGGGCCTGCCTCTAGTTAATGGTTTCTGTCCCTCATTTTCACAAGCATTAAATTCAAACAGAGAGAGAGAGAGTTTGAAAGAGTGTCTTTGATTATAAAAAGAAAAGAAATACTTGTGGCACCTTAGAGACTAACAAATTTATTTGAGCATAAGGTTTCGTGAGCTACAGCTCACTTCATCGTGAGCATGTAGCTCACAAAACCTTATGCTCACATACATTTGTTAGTTTCTAAGGTGCCACAAGTCCTCCTTTTCTTTTTGCAAATACAGACTAATACGGCTGCTACTCTGAAACCTTTGATTATAAAGCACATATTCCATTAACATCACACATCTCACGTGGAGCCAGTTCTGTCCCATACACAATCGAACCCCTGTAATGTGCACTTGTATCATTTCCCCTCAGGTCACATCCTAATTTCTTGGGGAAAACAATGTCCTCTTTGAATCGTGTGACAGGGAAGTTCACCACAGAGCTTGTGTGACACGGCAACACAAAGGCCAGTGCACTTCGAGGCTGAATGTACAGAGCAATCACATAAAGGAGCAGGGAGATAGGTCTGTGCTCTAAAAGTCTCTACTACAACCATACCTCAGAAATTACTTCCTTGTGCAGGCAGGCTCCGTGCCACAGCATCACGTTACCAGAAAGGTATTGACAAACCCAAAAGACTTCAGAGAAGAGCAGCAGAAATCATGAGGGGCCATTGATTTATGAAGATTAAAAGGCCTAACTATGTTTAGCTTGGCTAAGCGATGACGAAGAGAGAGGATATGACAGTCTGCAAATATTGGAAAGCGTCAGGTTTTCAGAAGTGTCAGAGAAGTGCTATTTAGGGCTGAACATGGAAGTTATCACTAGGAGCAATGGGATGGAGATAAGAAAGGCAGCATGAACATCAGGGAAATGTTGACAGTGAGATGGTTTTGGCTGTGGAGTATTTGCACATGGGAAGCGGTGGAAGCCCCTTTAGGATGTTTAGAGCTGAAGCCATCAAAATGTCTATCGGGACAGTCCTCCATTCTCAAAGGGGTGATAAACTGAGTGGGACATAGCAGGTATTTTCCAACTCTAATTCCTTTGGTACAACATCTTTTAGTTTGGTGTATAGATATGTGGTCAGTGTGTGTTTGTCCATGTGTGTAATACAGACATATACAGAACTCCTGAAACATAAATATAAGGCCAGATCCTCAGCTGGTGTAAGTCAGAGGAGCTTCAATGAAGTCAGCTGAGGATCTGGCTCATAATTTTTAAAGATAAACTTCTCCACTAAGTAAATGACCTAGCAAGGATATAATCTAGGAAGAAATGATGCCTTATGCATATCTGCATTTTGTCATTCCTCCCACCAGACACAGCTGAACATTAGCGGTTTCTGTATTTCTTTCTCTCCTTCCGTCCTCCCTCTTGTGGCTAACCCTAATGGAGAGATGGTGTCCAGAGAGACATCTGAAAAATTCATTTGGTTAAGACAGCTGGCCATTCAGGGGCAACACAGGCTTCCAGCAAAAGCTTTCATTTCTGTCCCACCGGGGAGTGGATTTAGCAAAATGCATCCCTTAGGGGCTGGATGGCTCAGGGCCTCTGGTTGGCTTTAGGGAAGGGAGCCTGTGGTGGAGGAGATGTCAGACAGCAATATCTGAAATGGCCTCTTAGTTCTTCCTAGCTCTCATGGCACTTAGGACCCAGGCATCTGAATATTCCTGGGTTTTGTTTTGTTTTGCCAAATAGAGTTCAGAGAAGTGTTTTAATAAAAGACCATTAGGATAAGCAGGTCACTGGACACTGTGGGTTCTGGTCTATCGAGAAGTTCTGGAGACAGCACCAACCAGGACAGTGACCTGCAAGTCACTCTGATACTCTGAGGACAAATGCTTGGATAGAAAGGAACAGGGTGGGACTGTAGACCCAAAATACAAAATTAGCCTGTTACGGTTTCCAGAAACAAGTCCCAGATCTTCGGCATGGGCTACTGCTCCCCCTAGTGGTGCTTTGAGCTCTCCATTTTTCTGATGCTGCTGCCCTCTTGTAACCCACTCAGACACCTCCAGCACCTGTCCCCTTCTGCTTCCACTTTTCTGTAGGTGCTGTCACGTCCTGCAGCCTCCTGTTTCTGTGCCCCAGCACTTTTGCAATGCATTATAGTCATCTGGGACATGCAAGAAAAGAGCTCCATCCAGTGCAGAGCATTCACCTTGCTTGGCCTCAGGAAGCGCAGCCATTAGCATCACATATCAAATCACTGCATCATCACAGTTTCTAAAATGTGTGTGCTCCAAATCCTCTCTAGCACTGCCTTATCCCCTGGTTCTGCTTTCCTCATGCTTCTCCCCCATTGACCAGTGTCAGAGTAGGCATTGCTTCCCTAATGGCATTGACTAGTTTAATCACATCATTAGTGGGTGTGATGTTGCAGTCCTGAATGATGAGATTTTTATTCTGACATGGGATGAAGTGTGTTTGTTTGACATGCCATCCAGGCCTTCTCTGCCAATAACTGATACTTGACTAGGCCAGGAATCAAAAGCAACTTCAGTCTGAAGTTGCTCAATATTTCTTTGAGGTTTTCAAGCTGATAACCCACTGTTCTAAAACAGAGTGAGAATCTGATCCTAAGGGGAGGGGGTGAAAGCACCATCTCCCGGAATGTTTAAATAGACTGGAGAGGACAAAGCACTAGCAGAGGTACAGTAAGGAACTGTCCTGTAGTTGTTGACCCACAAGAGATTGACTAAATGTGACCAAATGGATTTTGATGAGATGGCCCTGATTTAATGGGGACTGTCTACCTATCATATTTCTAAAGGATCCATCACCTTGGGGAAGCATTAAAGCTTTGTAGGCTAAAGTTTCTGCTACATTTGCAGAACAATAAGGAGCAGATTTTTGAAATGGCCCTTTAATTTTTATACATGCTTTCACACACGTCTCCTGTTTGCACACACAGTTTAGGAAACTGCATATGCAGTTTAGGCACACAACCGTATGCATGAGAGGTACATCTGTGCAGTTTTTAATATCTGACTCTGCAAGTATATTAAGTTATTATGGGCTTGTGCAGTATCCACCCAGGGAAGGACAAGAAGTAATCAGCTTAGTTTGTAGCAAGTGAAATTTAGGTTGGATATTAGGAAAAAATTTCGAACTATAAGGATAGTTAAGCCCTAGAATGGGTGACCTATGGAGATAGTCCAACTTGTGCTTAAAAACCTCCAGTGTTGGGAATGCCACAAACAACTGTCAGAGATGGTCTAGGTATACTTGGTCCTACCTCAGCACGGAGGGATGGACTACATGACCTCTTGAGTTCCCTTCTGGCCCTACATTTCTATGGTTCTGTGTGTTCCATTGCAGCATGATTTGCTAACATCACAACATTGCCGTACATCTGGGTTCAACACAGAGGACAACACCGGGAACTTTTAGGTCTCCCTCCAGATTAACTGTTTCGCATATAGAAAGGGATTTATGTATCATGGAGTTCCCAGGCCCTGCATTGTATTAAATTTCTGTCTTTAAGCCACCAGGACATTTCTGTCTCTGGCTGCCAGGCGTGAGCTCAGTGAAACTGACATTAATAGGAAATAGATTTCCAAACAATCAACCCTAATGAATTTTGAAAATTATTATGATTAATGCCAAGGAAGTTGAACTGATTATCCAGCATCCAGAAGTTAAGTAATGGAGCCTTATCTAAATCACGTATACTCTTCAGTCAGGAGTGGATCTGGCTGCAGATGAAAAATGGGCATCATTGTTCCAGAGAGGGTGTCGTGGGCAGGACAGAGAGAAAGGGGTAATGGAGAGGAGAGATTAAGAGATACCAAGATGACACTGTCTTTGCAGGTAGCGGTAACACATGCAATTTGTTTTACCACTGCAGGTTTTTGAGCTTCATACCTCAGCCCATTTTGTGAGTTTACTTGCATATTACTGAGCAAAGATCTACTGACGTAAAACTCCACCTAAGTTCATGCCCCAAGATGAGGCATGTAGAAAGAGAAACGTATTGAAGACATTGCTTGCAGCCTGCTGTTTTGACTTAACGCCCGTCTATCTGATTAGCTGTTGATCTCTGACACACCCATCACTGTATTATCAGGTCACTGTCAGGCTGCACCACAATGCATGATGTGATGATGTAGTGCCAGCTCCAAAACATATGTGCTTGTATGATCTTGCAGATATGGGAGACTTTAAAATCAGTCTGAAGGCTGGCAATACTCAGCCCCAAAGAGATGTCAGTTGGCCTCATGCCAGAATGATGCTGGGAGAGTGTAAAGCAAAAGAGAAGGTGGTTGGAGAGGTTTGGATAACTTCAGGGGTAGCCAAAATGTTGGTCAGCAGGCCACAATGGCCTGCAGAGTTCTCCAGTGTCCCTCACAGGAACCCTTATCACTAAACGCTGGGGGCTGCCCCTAGACACTCATGCAAATTTCCATCTTTATCCAAGCAACATTAGCTTCTCAGCGCATGATAGAAAATTACACACTGGGACCACTAGTATCTTGGGTCAATATGGAGCATTACATGCTGGTACCAGTAGCTTCCATGGGCCACACCTCTTTATTAAAGTTGGATACAGCTGGAAGACATTCCATTACATGGATATTAGGTACCTCTGTTCACCTATGCGGCCTTTTCTGTGCGCAGTTGGGTCAGTGCCTGGGACGTGGTGTCTGTAGTAGCAGATGTGGTTATGAAGTTGGTAGCATTGCTGGTGGCCGCACTGAGCATTTTGCAAACCGGAGCTGAGAAACGCTTTCCTCGCTGTTACTCCAGACATTTGGCTTGTGTTCGGGCTGCACCTGGACAGTTTGCAGGACCAGCTGCCTCCCCTGCTGAACAAAATATGACTGTGAAGTGTAAAACGCCACACGTGCTCAGAAGGTACTATTTTTGAGGCATCGTTTTGGAAGCAAAAGCAAAATGCTGGCTCTTGCTCCTTTGCATATTTGCATATGATTAGTCTAGCTCATTCATAGCAGTAGGTGCTGATGTCTGAGCTCTGGAAACAATAGGGAAGGATTGAGCTGTGGTTTGGGCACGCTGAGTTCTTGTCTGTGTTCTTGGCAAACATAATTTAAAATATCTGTGAGATTAATCTTCTATTTCCCGTTTTGTAACCTCTCTCCGTGTTACCTCTGGCATTTCTAGGCGGCAGGTAATAACAGAGAGAGCAATCCTGGATGCAGGCAGCTCTTAGAGTAGCAATGATTTATCTCAGGCCATTCTGAGGCAGCAGACTTTACCTCTAGCTTCAGCCACCCCTCCATGTCTGCTCCCCCTCATTTGCATAAGTAATTGGCAGCTTGTTAATGGCTCATTAGGAATGCTGAAAACCGTGGGATTGAAACAAACTCAAAGGAGCAGAGACGGGGAAGGGTGAAAAAGGACGGGGTCCCGGCTTGCAAATTACACTGCTGAATTCCACCTGATTCAGAATTACGGGTCATAAACCAACCGGATTGTTAAATGAAGTAAGGAAAAACAATGTCAATGGGAAGCTTTATTTTTAGACTTGTATTTAAACACAGAACGCGAGTCTGGAGGGAACAAATAGTCCCTCTGCCTCGTCTCGCCCCCTTCCTGACCTTGCAGTAACTTTATCTGGTCATCTCCCCCACCTCATAGCAGGTACATCCAGCTCTCTACATCCACCTTGTGAGAAGTGCATTTAGTTCCCTGTCCCAGCAGAGGTGATTCCAGCCTCCTCTCCTCACCTCACAGCCAGGACACTGCATCCTCCCACCTCGTGACTAGTAGGGGGACACAGATGCCAGCTACTGTCTGGTTAGGAGAGGCCATGCCTATTTGTAAACACAGACACTGTCAACATGTGCAGGGCACTTCACTGCGAGCTATGAACCCGGCCCAGTTTTTGCCCTATAAGATATAAGCTGCCTGCAGCTATTGACATCCAGGCAGGACGCAAGGCCTGCTGTGTGAAGCCGTGCAAAGATTACTGCAGAGGCTGCGACTGGCATCCCCATGGGCAGTGGAGGGAATGCAAAGCAGCTGCATCAAGGAGACACAAGAGGCTGAAGAAAATCAGTTGGTGTTTGTTTGTTTTTTGGGGGGAAGGCGACAGTTAATTCTCCACTCTGGCTGCAGCAGCCGAGACCATCTGACTGAGTGAAGTCACAAGGCCCCAAGTCTTTCGCCTGTCCTGCTGGATCATGGATAAAGAACAAGAGCTTAAAAGCCCTGAGTACAGAGTATTCTCTCCCCTGCTGTAAGCCTGAGCTGTGCCCAGGAAAGAATTTAGGTTACCTGGAAGGGCTAAAGCAGGGGAAGAAAGGAGGAGGGGCAGTCTTTCTGATCTGCTCTTTGCAAGGAGCAGTAAGCCTGACATTTGCAGTGAGAAGTTCTGTTGAGGGGGAAAGAGCAAAGACTGTGAAGTAGAGCAGCAGCAGGAGATCCCCAATCAGGGGAATTGCTTTGCAAGGTCTTCATAATGACACAGGATACTCCCCCTCCAGCTAGTGTGTCCAGATAGGAGAGTTCCGTGCAATTCTGAAGGCAAGTTGGGGCTGGTGAGAGGACCTATGTTAGGAACATCTATGTAATTCAGAGGCTTTGCCTCCATGAATTTGGGACCGCTGATGCAGCTTTGGAGCTGGACCACATTGAGTTACGCATCTGCCTTGCAGTCTTTCCAAGTCTTTTCCACACATTTATAAGGGCAAGTGACACTCTGGTACCAAATAGCAGCCTCTCTATTGAGTGGGATCCTTTCCATTTGATTTTTCTTGCAAAAAGGAGTGGAACAAGGAACTGTTTACTTTTAATTTGAGGTTACAGTGCCATTGTTGATGATGATATCATCTTACATTTCTCTAGTGCATTTCATCATGTATAAACTACATATATGGTAAAATGGAATTCCATCTCCCCCAATCCAAATGAATACCCACACACCCACATGCACTTAAATGCAGCTACCTCTGGGATGGAACATGCCAGCTGTTTAATAGCAAAGCGGCAAGACAGTTTAGAAAAGAAAAAATAAATGTAATGTCTGCAGGGAATATTTAGAGAAGCAGAATGTAGCTGAAAGTTAGCCAGGACATCAGGGCTAACACCCTGCCCTTGAACAAAGTGCCCTGGAATCCTTAATGAACACAGAGGTCTCACTTTTACATCTAATTTGAAAACTGGCACTTCCAGCAGCACAGTATCTACTAGCGCCACACTAAGGCATTGGATTCAGCACAGACTCCCAGGGAAGACTGCCCCTTTCTAGATTTCCAGCAACACTAGGAATTTCTGAGGGGTCTTCCATCCCAACCCTTACAAAGGAGAACCCTGCTTAGCTTGTGAGCACTCACAAAATCACAGCCTGCTGTGGTGAACAGATGGCAGCATCACTTGTTTTTGTTTTAAGTGGCAGCATAGCCAAATCTCAGCTATATTCGCTCTGCTGTGACGTCCTCTCAGAAGAAGACCCAGGCACCTGCAGTTCTTATTTACTCAACACTGCTCTAGATTATTGAACAGCAAGTATTGTCCTCAGAAGAAATGAACGCGTCCTGATGGGGACACACATCTGGTTGTTGGAAGAAGATCCAAAGGTGAGAATCTTCAGGTGCTTTTGGTGCTGAGGTTCTAAAGGACATGCGCACATGTTCCATCCCATCCCAGCCTGGGAAGTCAGCCAGTTCTGCAATTAAAGGAGAGCCCTGCTTCAACCCCCATACACAACCGAGTTGAGACAGCAACCAGAGAGCATGTGTCCTGTCACCAGGTTTAAAAGGAATTAATTTGCTGAATGGATGCAACTGCACTCACAAACCAAACAGGCAGGGAGATGGCACCAAGTTCTCTAATTCCCCCTACCTCATCCAGGAAGAAATCAAGCAAAGAACATCTAACCTTGCAGCACACAAAAGGCGAAATTCACCAGAAAACTGCCTCATTTAAAGAAACACATTTTCTGTGGCTCAGACCTGAATAGCTTTTCCGTGAGGCACCAGCAAAAGCGAAAAGAGCAGAGGCCTCCCAAATGAATGCCAGCCAAGTGAGCCTTCCTCCTTCCAAGCGATGCCCTGTGTACATTGAACGGTTTCCGCTAGACCTGGATCACAAATTTGGGTCAGGCTCAGTTAGAGGGTGTTTGGAGGAGTTGGATTCTGGATCCTAACTCACCTGCTGGCTCTTATCTCCAGAATGGGGATCAGAACCAAAAGCCCTAGATCCAAAGTTCACGGGAGTTCTGGGCTAGGGTTTTGGCCCAGGCCTGTCTTTAGTTTTGGCTACATCTAAGAGAGTAGGTGCCCAAGCGCCTCATTGTCTGAAACACTGCACTACCTTGGCAAGCTTCTCCGTGACTTGCTGCTGTATGGCCACACTCACTAGGGATGGCATGTCTTTTTAGTCCTTCCTAATCAGCTAGATGTCATTCAGAAAGCTGGGACAAGGAGACTTCTTTCCCCAGACACCAGGCTTCCTTCCTGGCAGTCAAACCTGGAGCCTTATAATAATAATCATACATAGCACTTATATAGCTTTACATCTTCAAAGTGCTGTACTAGCATTAACTAATTATTCCTCTCCCTAATGGCCATTAATCCTGGCCTTTCATGAACCTTCCCCATTTCCCTGAGGTTCAGCTCTAATACAGCAGTAAGCCACTCTCAGGGAGTGGCCTGCTATCTTGCAATCTGCTGTCTCGGATGTGTAATGAGGCCCCAAAGAAAAGGCCAGTTGCCCTGGGCCATTGGAAATGTGTGATTATAGAACAGTGCATGACCTTGAGAGTGGTTTATCCTGATTCTAAGATGGCTGTATTATCAAAAGACAGTTCTCCACAGCTCTGAAGCAAATGCACCGCAAGCTGCATTCATTTGTGGGCATCATGTTACCAGGAAAGTATTGGAAGGAGCAGAGCAATGGAAAGGATATGGAAGCTGGAGATGTTGATTTAGAGAGAAAAAGTAAGAGCTAAAGCTGTCTAGCTAGGTTCGGCCGCCACTAAGGTGGGGATGGGGGAAGGCTGCAAATATGTTGTGTGTTTATACAGCAACTAGCACAGGGATCGGCAACCTTTGGCACACGGCCCATCAGAGAAAGCCCCTGATGGGCTGGGCCGGTTTGTTTACCTTCAGCGTCCGCAGGTTCAGCCGATCACAGCTCCCACAGGCTGCAGTTCACCGTCCCAGGACAATGGGGCTGCGGGAAGGGCTGCCGGCACATCCCTCGGCCCACACTGCTTCCCGCAGCCCCCCATTGGCCTGGAACGGTGAACCGCGGCCAGTGGGAGCTGCGATTGGCCAAACCAGCGGCCAAACAAACCGACCCTGCCCACCAGGGGCTTTCCCTGGTGGGCTGCGTGCCAAAGGTTGCTGATCCCTTGAACTAGCACAATGGGGTGCTGGTCATGACTAGGGCTCTTTGGTGCTATAAAAAGAACAGGAGTACTTGTGGCACCTTAGAGACTAACAAGTTTATTAGAGCATAAGCTTTCGTGGGCTACAGCCCCCTTCATCGGATGCATAGAATGGAACATATAGTAAGAAGAAATATATATACATACAGATAAGTTGTAAGTTGCCATACAAACTGTGAGAGGCTAATTAGTTAAGATGAGCTATTATCAGCAGGAGAAAAAAACTTTTGTAGTGATAATCAAGATGGCCCATTTAGACAGTTGACAAGAAGGTGTGAGGAGGATACTTAACATAGGGAAATAGATTCAATATGTGTAATGACCCAGCTACTCCCAGTCTCTATTCAAACCCAAGTTAATGGTATCTAGTTTGCATATTAATTCAAGCTCAGAGTTTCTCCTTGGAGTCTGTTTTTGAAGCTTTTCTGTTGCAAAATTGCCACCTTAAATCTTTTACTGAGTGGCCACAGAGGTTGAAATGTTCTCCTGCCAGTTTTTGAATGTTATGATTCCTGATGTCAGATTTGTTTCCATTTATTCTTTTGCGAAGAGACTGTCTGGTTTGGCCAATGTACATGGCAGAGGGGCATTGCTGGCACATGATGGCATATATCACATTGGTAGATATGCATGTAAATGAGCCCCTGTTGGTGTGGCTAATGTGATTAGGTCCTATGATGGTGTCACTTGAATAACTATGTGGACAGAGTTAGCATCGGGCTTTGTTGCAAGGATAGGTTCCTGGGTTAGTGTTTTTGTTGTGTGGTGTGTGTTGCTGGAGAGTATTTGCTTCAGGTTGGGGGGCTGTCTGTAAGCGAGGACTGGGCTGTCTCCCAAGATCTGTGAGAGTGAGGGATCATTTTTCAGGATAGGTTGTAAATCTTTGATGATGCGCTGGAGAGGTTTTAATTGGGGGCTGAAGGTGACAGCTAGTGGCGTTCTGTTGTTTTCTTTGTTGGCCCTGTCCTGTAGGAGGTGACTTCTGGGTACTCTTCTGGCTCTGTCAATCTGTTTCTTCACTTCAGCAGGTGGGTATTGTAGCTTTAAGAATGCTTGATAGAGATCTTGTAGGTGTTTGTCTCTGTCTGAGGGATTGGAGCAAATGCGGTTGTATCATAGAGCTTGGCTGTAGACAATAGATCGTGTGGTGTGTCTTGGATGGAAGCTGGAGGCATGTAGGTAAGAGTAGCGGTCAGTAGGTTTCCTATATAGGGTGGTGTTTATGTGACCATTGCTTATTAGCACAGTAGTGTCCAGGAAATGGACCGCTTGTGTGGATTGGTCTAGGCTGAGGTTGATGGTGGGATGGAAATTGTTGAAATCATGGTGGAATTCCTCAAGGGCAATAGTTATTTGTGTCAATGATACAGAGAGTTTAAATAGAAAGGAGGATGGGGTCCTTTTGCGCAAAAGAGAAGAAAGGAAGAATTTAGGTTCAATATCAGGATAAACTTTTTGAGAGTGAAACCTGTAACCAGGTTGTAGAACGTCTCTCAAGGGGAGTTGTGAGAGTTTCATCATTTGGGACTTTGAAGACTGCACTGGACAATCCTGCATTGCCCCAGGGAGGCAGGTCTGGATTTCAGAAGAGCTCTTTTCTAGCTCTACCGTCTCTGATTCTGGGTGGGAGTGGTGGAGGGTGGAGAAGAGAGTGACAGGAATCTTTCAGAAATGATTTTGAAGCAGCAGTTTCTTGACAAGGAGTCAGCCTGCACGATCACTGTTATTGCAGGAAACTGCCACCCTAGGCTCTGTCTCAGCAAACTGTGGATTGATTGAAACAAACTTTCATCTTCCCTATAAAGATATGTAATGATTGTCTCCAGAGCCAAGGACATGAAATGTAAATTGGCTCTGAAAAAGGAAAAATAAAGTCTGTTTTGTAGACAGGTTTATTTAATAGCTTCATTTCTCTCCAGTGCTTTTGCCAATGCATGCTACTCCAGGTGGTCCCAGGTACAGTGAACAGGCCTGGGAATCACGCTAATGTGATTATACAGTGGGAGGCAGAGGTTAAGAACAGGGAAGAATCCCCGAAGTGCAAAGTCTGTTGTAGCCAGCACATGGTGTAAGGAGGATCTTCTGTTATCCAGGCCACATGCCATTTTATTTAGTATAGCCTATGCAGTCCAATCTGTCTGCTCTCAATTCTAGATTATAACATTTGCAATATTAGCAAGCAGGGGGGCATAGTAGACTGAGCACAGGGCTGAGATCCAGGAACTCCTGTGTTCAATACCCAGCTCTGCCATGACTGACTGTGTGACCTCAGGCAAAGTCCTATCCCCTCTCTGTGCTTCAGTTTCCTCATCTGTGAAATGCGGATTATAATTTATATCCGTAATCAACCTTGTACGTTGCTGGTGCTTCGAAAACGTAAAATGACAGGTATTACATTAACTCTGTGTCCACTGAAAGCTGCTATCCTTCTGAAATACAGAACTCCCAAGAAACCCTTACATACAGCCCTAGGTTGGGCATATTTTGGGCTCCAGTCTTTCGTTTTTGCCTACGTCCATCTTCCTAAAGAATTATTGGTATTTTTTTCAATAACAGATAGTTGCACATGAAGTACAGAGATGAGATGAGCCCCTTGGCACTGCAAGTCTATGAACAGATTAACTAAGCCAACATTCTGTCGTTACATCCTTGGGACAACAGCTGACCTTGTATTTCACTTTATGTGTAATTTTTCCCCAATGTGTGTCTAGAGAAGGCCAATGACTTGGCTCATGATTTGGCTCATTAGAGATGAGATGGACTATTGGCTCATTTCTCTACTTTCAGAGCCAGATCCTCAGCTGGTATAAATTGTTGTAGTTGCATTGAAGCCAAGGAAGCTACACACCAGTTTATACCAGCTGAGGATCTGGCACACAAACTTCCTGACTGGCCCGGGTCTAGTTCAAAAGGAAGTTAAATGCACACAATATATATTTCACTACTTGTATGTCGAACAAGCGCCAAGATAGGGCAGATTTACAGCACTCTGCAGTGATTTCAGGATTTTTGGAAAACTGAGTCAGTGCTACTAAAGGAGTGCGGAGAGCCAAACATTAGCACAAAATAATTTTCAGTAATCAGCTTGGATATATGTCATGTTGTGTTGACAAAGAATTTCCTTGGAGCCCTTCAAAATAAGGGAAAGCAAGTCATAAAAGCTGGAAGTGCAGGAAAGAGCTAAAATCGCAGCCAAGATTTAAAAGGAACAGAGGAAGAAGTCTTTCCAGTTGCAATAGGAATAGCATTCCTGGGGGTTCAAGGCAGCAAACGGAGAGCATTTCAGCCAAAGTTGGATCTCTAACTGGGAGGTGTGGAGATACAATAAGCTTTTCAACCTCACAAATTGCAGTTTTGAGCATCTGCACACATTAAAGTGGAAGATCGTTTTGAGACTTTAAAGAATCATATTTCTGGTAAAATTAGGCTCTACTAAGAACTAGAGATGGGGCCAGTTGACAGAACTCTGAGAGCCTGGATCTGCACCCCATTAAACTCCGTGGAAGTTTGGATCAGCACTTCCTGGTTAAGGGCTCTCTCTGCCATGTGTATTACCCATGTCATAACTTACTTTGAACACCTCCTATTAAATTGTTTCTGTAGCTTAGTGTTGTAGCTTGCCTCTTTACTGACACCGCTTTAGCACTAAAGAAAAGCAGTACTTGTGGCACCTTAGAGACTAACAAATTTATTAGAGCATAAGCTTTCGTGAGCTACAGCTCACTTCATCGGATGAAGTGAGCTGTAGCTCACGAAAGCTTGTGCTCTAATAAATTTGTTAGTCTCTAAGGTGCCACAAGTACTGCTTTTCTTTTTGCGAATACAGACTAACACGGCTGCTACTCTGAAACCTGTCACCGCTTTAGCACTAGCAGCAATCTAATGAAGCGGGGGAGGTTTCAGAATTCGTGAGGAAAGCAGGGACTTGCAAAGCGTTTTCTTTTTGAGTACTGTTGCCCCCTTGAGCGAGCAGAAGATCAAATTGTGGGCCTGGCAGGATGGTTTCTCTTTGGATGGGAAACCAATGACATGGAGTCAGGGTACTGTCTTTGTGCCATTTGTTTACTTACAAAAATGTACACCAGCCCTCTTTCCGCAAATGGCAGCAGCAGCACACTGCACACAGGCTGCCCTGCGTTGCTGAAATTCCAGGTCAGGCACTCCAGCCCCTGTCCCAAGAAGCAGCAGTCTTTGCCTCTGCTCATCTCCAGAGACCGAGGAAGACTCCAGCCGCTTCATTCCAGCTGCCACATGGTCGAACTTTCGTGCTTGCACTGGTCAGTATCTGTAATAGTATGAAAAGAGCTTCCCAAGCGTGCGCGTGCAGACAAACACTCACACAGAAGGGATTCTCTCATCATCAGTACCAAAAAAATGGTAGTCTCTGGGATACTCTGCCCTTGCAAGAGATGAATGCCAGAGACACGGAGCCATACTGCTCTCAACACCTGCGGTTCAAAACTCCTATCAATTAGTTATTCCCCCTGCAGATGGTGATTCCTGTATTGAAGGACAGAAAAGAGAGAAGCTGGTTCTACTAAGAGACTTGAGTTGTACAAAAATCTCTAGCAAGGACAAGGAGGTTCCTTCTGCTTTCCTGCTGCTGCTGCTTGTGTATTTCCCCTGTTGGACTGAAATGTACTGGCGATGGGGGAACTCTGTCCCAGAAATGCTTTCCTTGCCCAGCATTCCTCAGAGGAATAGTCTCAGGCTATTATTTCACGGGCTCCACAGATTTCAGACATTGTGAAGGGGAAGACTTTATTTTGTGAATAGGTTCTTATGCTGCGCCTATCACCATGGTATCTAAGGGTTTGAAGGCCAAGCCTTCATCCACTGACTGTGCTTTTGCACCTGCGGTTGCTTGTCTCTGAGTGGATTCCTGGTGCAGTTTTCTGGGTGAACACCCCTTTGTGCAGTTATTTAATAGGAGCCCAAACCGGTTTGAGGCTGTCCTAGGCAGCAGGAAAGCTATAAAGAACATTGACATACCTCTGCCGTACGTATTTCTATGTATTTCAGTCATAAAACTGAATATGCCATTCACTCTGCAATAACTAGGCCCAGGAAGGCTAAGGATAGCATTTTGGTTTGGACCGTACATTTCCTGTCTTTTGTTGCTTCATCAGCAGTTGAACACATTCTAGGCATTTTGTTGTATTACTTTGTACATCAGGTTTGGGAAGAGGGGAATCTTTGGAGCTCATCATTTATCTCAATATAAAGAAAAGGAGTACTTGTGGCACCTTAGAGACTAACAAATTTATTAGAGCATAAGCTTTCGTGAGCTACAGCTCACTTCATCGGATGCCGATGAAGTGAGCTGTAGCTCACGAAAGCTTATGCTCTAATAAATTTGTTAGTCTCTAAGGTGCCACAAGTACTCCTTTTCTTTTTGCGAATACAGACTAACACGGCTGCTACTCTGAAACCTATCTCAATATAGTTCACTTCCAATCTGTCATATTAGGATATTAGCCAGTTTGCACTGATGGGTGAGTGTGTGTGGGTTAGAGAGAGGAGTTAGCTTGCCTAGCCTGTCTGAGCATCCACATGGGTAGTCTGCTCTAAGTGAAGCCTTTCCCCTCTCTTATGGCTCTAATAACCTAGACTTGCCTGTGCCTTTGTCCCCATGCAGGTTGGAGGACACACCATGCTGCCCATCCGCTGGATGCCCCCTGAGAGCATCATGTACCGGAAGTTCACAACGGAGAGTGACGTGTGGAGCTTTGGGGTGATCCTCTGGGAGATCTTCACATATGGGAAGCAGCCCTGGTTCCAGCTCTCAAACACAGAGGTACAGGATAAACCATAGCATCTTTGGCTGGGGAGGGGAGACGAGACATGATGGAAAGGAGCATTGTCACACAGCATGCTTCTTGCAGGAAGTTTCGGGCACTTTGAGACCTGGAGGTGGGTTATTTCGCCTCCCTTATCCATCTTGGAAGCCAGGGTACACCACCGCCTTCCACATTCTCAGGAGGAAGTCCTAGGCCTCCCCCACCTTGGGTGCCATTGTCCATAACAGCGTCATAGCCTCGCAGAGGAAGGGCTAGGTGAAGCCATGACTTCCATCTGGGAAATGCAGCCTGACAGAGGCTCTTACTTTGAGAAGATCCCCCAACCCATAATTCCTCCCATCCCACTCCCTGCCTCTTTCTCTGGTTTGAGTCAGCCACAAATAAAGTAAGGTACATGGGGGGCTAATGCACCCAACACTGGCACTGGGTAGGCTGGGCTGACTTTAAGCAGCAGCCTAAATTATTTCCAGCAGAATTCCCAATCTCGGGTATGTAAAATGTTGGTCACAGCAAGAGCTGCAGGTGGCGAGGGGCAGGGATGGAGTGGACCCCAGTATTTTATAGAAAGCTGGGTCAGGCTGTTCAATATGTACCCCAAAATGGGGAAAAACTGGGAAATACCAATACACAATGAACACCTATGGTCCAGGCACTTCCCTTGTATGTTCATGTACAACTCCCATTGACCCCAGTGGGAGCTGTGGGCTAATGTGGGAGGGACAGATCTGGCCATAAAAATTATTCCTCATGGGGAGAAGGGCTGTTCTCCTTCCATTGCCCTCTTTGCAACAAGGCTTTCAGAGCAATCAGTGCACTGAGTTTGAGGGTCACCTCCCAGATGTTCACAATAACAGTGGTAATTAATGCTTGCCACTCTTATGGCTCTTTTTAGGCATAGAATTTAAAGCACCTTTCAGAGGGATAGGCAAAGAGCCTGACACAGTGATAGAGTTGGGAATAGATCCCAGGTCCCTTGATGCCCAAATCCATGATTTAGCAACATACCCACCACACTGTTTGGCTAGATAAGCACAGAAGCATGCTCAGAACTGAGCTAGTAGGGGTTGCTGCAGTTCAGGCTCAAGTTACATCCAGGGGAGGCAGGTCTGGAACAGCAGGCAGTGCTCCAGCTCACGTTTGAGTGCAGTGACAGAGCTGTGCCCAGGAAACATGCACATTTTATCCTATTGTGTGCCTAATGGATTTCAGAAATTTTACCTCTTTTAACAAGATATGTGCATTTTCTGCTTTCCAGACACAGATCCCTTAATTGAGTGAGTGCAGAGAGGGACTATCCAAGGTGCTTCTTTACATCGCTAATACTTGCCCATTTGTGAGCTCAGTGCCCTTCCTGAAGCAGCATGCACAAACATTTTAGAGACACAAAGAGTGAGAGAAATGATCACAGAAGCCATTTGTTATGTTACTTAATGAGCTGCTCTTGCATTTGCCTTGGAGATAAATACAAACACACACACAGACACACACAAATGAGCGTGCATACATCCCATATGGATGAGCTGTCATGCTGGAACCCAGACCGCACAAATGTCTCTGCACCTGTCTCAGTTTCCCCATCTGTGAAATGGGGATAATCAAACTAACCCATCTACTAACCTTAAACAGTGCTTTGAACATATAAAGCTGGTACTGTTGGGCTAGGAATAGTACTGCCACATCCAGACAGGGTGACTTTTAACCATAGTCACCTCCATCTTTACCTGACCCTGTCTTTCCTCTGTCCCTTTCCCTTTTCTCCTCAAAGGAAAGAATTCATAGGCAACCTGTGCAAGATATCGTACATTCATCTTCCCAAATGTTAGGGATGTGTTTGCTGTTGGCCTGCTGGTTAGAAGCAGGCTGTGGAGACTTATGCAGAGTCCAGGGGCCACTGGAGAACTGACTCCACCAGATCTTAGATTCACTTTTAATGAGGATGAGCAGGTCTGGGACACACCTTCTCCACTCCGGGACATCTACAGGGGACACAAGTCTAGATTTTATCTGGCTGTTGGCTGGTTAAAGTTAAAATGAGCATTTTTAGACTTTCTGCTAAACACTAGATGAGACCCTCGCTGAGGGGAAGATGGAATAGGGCAAATGGCTAGTGAAAGACCACCTGAAGACCCAAAGCTAGCCCTACTGGTTAAATTTAAACCTTGCTTCCTCTCTAAAGATAGGGGCTCACCATGGGTCTTTCAATACAGGAAGCTTTTTAGTGGTCCTAGTTCATGTCTCTCTGCCTGCTCCACTAAGGCTCGGAAAGTTGACTCTGCCATCCGCTGTACAGTGATAGAGCCTTGTCTGCAGCACTGCATTTCCATCGCCCTCCCATCCACAGCTCCTCCTAGTCGCTTTCTCCTCTTGCTATGTCTATGCAAACATCAGATTGATAACTGTCTGTTTGGATGTGTGCCGGGCCCCATTACTAGTCACAAATGATAAACTTCAGGCCCCCCTCGCTGGTCTACTTGTCTCGCAAGTAGCACTGTTTGGGATCTGTGTTTATCTGCTGCGTGTGTCAGGTCAATCAGATATGGCAGTGCTGGGCGACTCATCATTTCCCAGACAGGGGACTAGTCAGTAATAACAGCTCTCTGACAAGTCACTTTTTCCCCCCTTTACATTCTTTTCCCTGGCGAGTAGGATTCAAAAAGCAGGTGCTTGGGGAATTGTTTTCCCCTGGAATCACTCTAAAGATGTCATTTCATGCTGCACGAGCCACTCGCATTTTTCTCATTACCGGCAACGACCTGATCTAGAGCGAGGTGTGAACATTTGCAAGATTTTCTTCCATCATGAATTTGATCCAAGATGAAACAGTGGGTTTTTTTCTGCTTACAAACATCAAAAATTAGACAAATTTGCCCTGGGAGAAGCAGGTGGGAGATGATGTTCTGAAATCCCCCTAGTAAAATTTTCTTGGGTTTCACCATGGAAAAGGCTTTTATTTTCAGCAGGGGGAAAGACTGATGATATAAAAAAATTAACTTTTTCTTAGACCATCAGGAAAAACTGACATATCACTTTCAGGGTCAGCTTCTCCTCTATATAAATTACCACTGGACTCCTCCTTTGACTAAGCCTTCTGGTCCATAGGTACAGTCAGGTAATTAGGTGTCAAACTGGGAGGAGTTGTGCCTGGAGTTAATAGTGTTTGCAAAATCAAGAGTATATTTCACTGAGATTGCAAAACTGCAGCTGAAAAGCAGGAGGTAGCTGCTGAGAATCTGTTGCTGTATATCACCTGCTGGGAGCCTGCACACCTCGAATCAGAGGGATCTGCTGGCTCGTTAGGGCTCTGATGAAATGTTGGTTACCATCCAGGGCTAAGCAGATTCGGCAAAGGGACATTCACAGCGCTTCATTGTGGGGGACTCACCAGCTCTGTTCTGCATTTCAGGTCATCGAGTGCATCACCCAAGGCCGAGTCTTGGAGAGGCCTCGAGTTTGTCCCAAGGAGGTTTATGACATCATGTTGGGCTGCTGGCAGAGGGAACCTCAGCAGCGGCTCAACATCAAGGAAATCTACAAGATCCTTCATGCTCTTGGCAAGGCCACACCAATCTACCTGGACATCCTTGGCTAGCAGTGGCCGCTTGTCAAAAGTTCCTGCTCCAGCCTTCCTCCACCCACCCCTACCTCCTCTGCTCCCCACCCCTTTCAGCTCCCAAGCAAACATCTTCATATAAACTCAAGTGCCTGCTACACATAAAACACTGAAAAACAAAACAAAACAACCTGTAAGGCAGTTTGGCTTATATATATTTATAGATATATAGATATAGATATATATACCTTCCACATCAATACAGAAAGAAGCTGCTGTTACAGAAACTATAAGACTTTAAAAAATAAAACAAAAAAGAAGAGAAGAAACGTAAAGTACTTAAAAAAAAAAAAGGAGGAATCTTTTCTCCCAAGCTGTGGAGAAGTGAAACATGACTTGGCTGTGCTTTGTCTGCTCGGGCTGAGCTCAAGACTCTTGCTAGCACAGAAACGCAGTCCTAGGGAAAAGCTCTGGGAGGAGGCCCTGCCCCATTTGTAAGATATGCACTGAATGTGTGACTCAGTCCCTGCCTGGACGTTCGGGCTCTGAGCGAGGGCAGTGCCCCTGAAGGAACTTGCAATTCCACTCACCCACCTTCCCACTCTTTTCCTCCTTTTGACATTGCAGGACAATTTTTCTAATTTGCCAGTTCTTAAATGTATAGACTCAAGGCTTTCGGAACATACAGTAAAGGATCGCGGCACCTACGGGTAAACCACACACAAGAAACAGCCACCCTCCCACAGAACACAGACAAGAGGAACTGAACCTTTCTATTGCCCAGCGCCAATCCTTTGTCAGACTCTGGGGATCAGTGCCGGGGACAAGAGCAGCTGCCTGGGAGAGCCATACAGAGAGCAGAGTTGGGGAGGGGCCTGAGCCATTCTAAGGATGCTTTGACCGCACTTCGGCATGCGGGACAGGCACCCAGCCCATGCGTTGTCTCCAAATAGGGGGTGGTTTTGAAAGCAAAACCCTCCACCCTGCTTATTTTGCCAGGGGACATGGTAGAGATGTGAGACCCCCCGCCATACAGATGGGCCAAATTCATCCCTGGCGCAATGGCACTGAAATCAGGGCTCCCCCCCCCCAGCGTGTCTTCAAAGGCTGTAGTTTGTCATCTGGCTGGGGACTGGCTTGCACGGCTTCAGGGGTGCTCTTCAGGGTTAGTACGCCATGCTGCCCCTCCTTCCTTTCCCCCACCTCCACCATCCACTCACCTCTCCCCCGGTCCAATACCTAGTATATCTGCCAAAGGGATGGGGGTGGTGCAGGGGAAACGAAGGAGTCTGGGAGATGGCTGGGAACCTGTCAGCACCTGCCCAGGCCCTGTTGACATTCCCCTCACATCTCCAAGCCCTGAAAGGATTGATGCATCTGCCTTTGAGCTGCTGTGAAAATGCAGAGGCTGAAGAATAGCTCCACTGGTAACCCGGGGAGCTGGGGGAGGGGAAGGTGGTGCTTTCCCGAGGAGACGGCTCAGCAAATGGCCACTGCGGCCAGCCTTGCATGTCAATGAGGACAAAGGCCTGGCCAAGGGGACTGGGACAGCCAGGGGAGGGGCAGAGAAGCATTCCCTGTCCCACGCCCCCATCAATAAAAGGAATCAACCTCCTGGCGAAAGGCTTCCTCAGAGGTGGGCTCCTGCTTGAAGCTGGCCTGGGAAACAAAACATTTCTGGTTCGTTTCTCCTCCGGCTAATGGAGGATGAGGGGACAACATGCCGCTTGGCAGCTCTAGCCAGGAGGAGGGTGCTGTCAAGGCAGAGTTTGAAAGGTGACCGCTGTAGACCCAGAAATAGCTAGTTGGGATGTGGCCCTTGTCATGGAAGGAGTGGGGGGATCTTCTCTCCTACCCCCTTCCAGCACCCCCCACCCAGAGCAATCGACAGGGCAGGCTGCACTCGAGAAAGGATGCTTCTGTCCAGGTGGTGATGTAGTTGTGGCATGCTGAAACCCCCTCCTCTGCCCTGTACAATCACTCCATTTATCTGGAGCTGTCTTGTTGCTGGCTTGAATCAGAGGAGGGGGCCCCTGGCACAGGGAGGGGAAGAAGGCAGAGCCAGGGGAAGGCCTTTCTGGTGCTAGTGGAGTGGAGTCTGCAGGGGCTGAGGCTGCTGGAGAGGGGTGGGTGCAGTGGCTTATTTGGTCCAGGCGGTGCTTGCTGTAATAAAGGCATTGGGGAGGGGAGGGGAGGGGAGGGGAGGGGAGGCAAAATGTGACTCCCTGGCCCGCCTTACAAAAACCAGGATCTGTCAGTGCTTGGCGGTAAGGGGTGAGGCCAGGGCAGCAGACTCTGGAGTCAGGGCAGTGTGCTGGGCTGTTGGCATTACAATGCTGAATGATTGTGTATGGGTCGCTTTGGATAACAGAACTGAGCTGTTGGCAGGAGGACAGGCAGGGAAGGGGTGTTAATGGCTCCATAGATCATAGAGAAACCGCAACTTAGTGCCCCACTCCCCCCATGCGCTGCATGGCTTTGTTCTCCTGGGGCACCTGGACAATGGGAGCTGGCTTTGGTGAGAGAGGCACCCCATCTTTCCCCTTCCCCCCCACCATTTAACTAGCTCTCAAACCTTTTTTCCCAGTCATAGCACTCATAGACCCCACAATTCCATGTTAAATTCAGGAGCACCCCACCCTCCAGCTCTGCTGCAAACCAGGGATCCCTCCCCCCCGCCCCATCCCATGAGTGGTGGGTTCCCCAAGCCAGCTCTGTGTGTGGGCATCTGAGCAAGGTCAGGGCAGGAGCAAGGAAAGACATCAGGCCTGAATGCAGCATGGTTATTAATAACTGGTCTAATGAAAAGAGAGGAAAGATGTCCCCTGAAAGATGTTAAGCTCCCAACACCGAGACTCAGGCTGTCAGACTGCCCCATTGTTAGCCCCACCAAATGCAATTATGGCACTGGGGAAAGGTTCTCTTGTCAAAGCTTGTTTTGAGCAGCTGCTCAGCAAAAAAGTAAGGCAGGGTTGATACCGTGGCATGGAGTTATGATTCCCGTGCTGCCATTGCTTTGGGCCTGTGTGTGTTGGGTTTTGCTTCTGATAGTTTCATTTCTGTACTGGTGAGAGGAAATAGTTGCAGACATGCTGTGGGAGTTGGGAAGGACGCTGGACCAAATTATAGGGGAACATACCTAGGAGTCTCCTTTTTGCTGGAATTAATACAGAGCCCCTTTAGTCTGCGTGGGTGGCTCTTTCACCCACCACAGGACCAGAAGTTCCTGATGGCTGTGGAACCTATGTGGTCTCACTGTGTCAGAGATAGCACAGGGTTTGGGGAAACCCATACAGTGTGCCAAAAAGAAAAGATCTACTCTAGAATGTGGGTGCCTTTGTGGACCAGGGAGGCACAAGTGACTCCAACATTGTGCAGATCCTCCATTCGCTCCCCCCATGAAGAGGGTTAGCTATCGCTCTGCTGCCAGGAATGCCAGAGCTCTCCCCCAGCCTGGCTACTCGTGCCATGCCCAAGGACCCCAGTTGACTCTAGCTTAGGCTTATTTCAGTTCCCCTCCCCACATCCCCACACCAGGGCATTCCCATTACTCGACTCCTTTAACTGAGCTGGTTCTCGTATGCCTTTTGAAAGGGGAGGTGGGCCAGACCCGAGGGCAGTCCTGGACCTTAACTGAAAACAGGACTGTTGCCCTTCCTTGCACTGGCAGTGGGGCACTTTTACTTAGGGAAAAGATTAACCCAGGCAAATCCCTTCGAGGGTTTCACCTAGATGGAAACCTGCTGTGCATGAGGGCACAGGCACTATGCTGTGGTTGGCCCTGGGTTGTGGTTTCAGTGACCTCATGGTTTTTTTTTTTTCACATCTTCTGTGATTTCCCGTTTCTTACATTTAGGTGAAGCGGATACTTCTTGAGGGTGGGCCATTGAGCACTCAGCGTTTAAATGGGGCTCAACCCCATGTCTTGAAGTAAGCCTTCTATTTTGCATGCCTGTATTGTTGCTCACAAACCTCTTTACACTCCAGTTTTTGCACACATCTCTCAGACTTAGATGGTCATTACATGCTTTGTATGTGCAAACCTGATCAGCTGGCACATGCATGTGAATTCAGGGTTTTGAATTTGCATGAACTTGGGTGTGAAAAATGGCATGCAAAAACTTCAGTGTGGGGGAATATATGTGCAAAAGCAAGTGTGAAAATGGAGTTTCATTATAGAGGCTGCTTTTGAAAATGTGATCTTCAAAGCTCGTCCGACTGCCTCTCTCCAGTAGTGGGTAGAATAAGCTGTCTCAATTAGACAGCACTTGGAAAAGACCTCATAAGGAAGAGGACAGTATTACAAGTCCAGCACACTACTTGGGTTAAGTCAGGGATTGGCACACGGCCTGCCACGGTAAGCTCCCTGGTGGGCCAGGCCAGTTTGTTTAACTGCCATGTCCTCAGGGTCGGCCAATCGCAGCTCCAAAGGCCGTGGTTTGCCACTTTGGGCCAATGGGGGCTGCGGGAAGCAGTGGCCAGCACATCCCTTGGCCATTAAGTAAACCATAACATCCCTGGGTTAAGTAAACCATAGTTGTATTTGGAAGGGCTAGTGTTCTATTAAATTCAAGCGGTGCTGATGGTAGAAACTGAAATAAACAAAAAATAAATTGTGTGACTAAGACTACAGGAAAATGAGGCTATAATTCTGGGCAAACACTGGCAAAAAAGCAAAGGTCACCAGCAGGCAGGGGTCTGAACTGTGCTGTGTTGTGAGCTTTTCTCGTCTGAATACAAGCAGAACAAGGCCTGAGCAATATTAAATCTTTCAGGGACAAAGGCAGGGAAATCCAAAGCTAAGGCTGCTGTTTTCTCTTCCGAAGAAAGGCTTTTACTTGTCAGGACCCAAGTGCATTTGCTGCCTAATGTGCTAGTGATATCAACAACTGTAACTGCAGAAACACAGAACCAGCTCTCGGCTGATTGGTGAAGAAAGGCTTGATTTAAGCGCTGTTGTTCGTTGGGTGTATGTATTTGTCATTGGTAAGTCTGCATCTAAAGTGTGTTCTGTTCAGAGCTGGGATCTTAGGCAGCTTTATTACGGTTGCATATTTATTTTTATAATGAGGCGTTTCACTTCCTGCACCCAACGGTGAGTCTCATTTTACAGGCTGTGAGTGAAAAATGTTGCATTCAAGGCTAGTAGCCAAATGTACTGAAGGCTACTCCTTGCTCTCTGCAGGTGACTTTTACACCTAAGGGTGGCCCAGTACAGTGCTTTCCCCTCCTCTGGGGCAGCTGTACCAATTTATTAGACCAAAACTGTGGCCCATTCCCTGTGCTTTCCTGTACAGTTACTGGGGCTTAGCAGCTGAAGTTCAGTAACACACCACTAAATGGGAAGCTGGCAGTGGTGCCATGCTAAGGCCTGAGCGAGAATGCAAGGGAGAGCCTAGAGTATCTGTCAGATGAGGACGTGCCAGTTTTGGGGCAGGGAAGAACCAATTGTTGAGAAGACAGACACACCAGAAAGGATAGCTTGCCCCCTTGGCTCTCCATTCACTGGGACTTGGTTTAAGCCTCTAGTATTTTTTGTACAAAGAGGGGGATCTGGGAGGATTTAATCTCTGATGGGATATTTAACACTTGGGTCGTTCCCTTTGCATGGGCCAGGTCTTGGCTGTGAAGCAGTCCCTCCTGTTTACCAGGAAGAGCCTGGGTTGTGTTCTGTACTGGTTAGTTACGCCTCTGCAATGGCTCCTCTCTGCTTTTGAGACACCTTCTCAGTTTCTCTAAATGTGGATTTTCACATGCAGGGGGAGCTGACGGGGCGGGGGGGGGGGCGGGGGTTGGCCGGTGATCAGGTCTGACGGCTCCATACAGTTTTGCCCTGCGCATGGTGGGAAGACAGGATGCCCCTGTCAAGAAAAGCACTCGGCACATATGCAAAGGCACATCCCCAAATGCTCTGCTGTGCTACTGTGTCTTTTTGAAGGAGCAGGATGGGACTGCACCTTTGGGGTGAGTATGCTGTCGGCTTGCAAAGGAGAAGAAGTTGCAGGGGGGAGTGTGTCAATTTGTGCCCCATTAGCATAATGGCTAAGTGGAAAAACTTGCTTAGCTCTTCTCCAGAATCACTGCTAGAAACTGTGTTCCTGGCTGGGACCTTGCGGGTCCTGTGTCTAGCCGAGTGAATGCGTACGAAGACACCCCCCCCCCCCCGAGTGGCAGACTGTAGTGTCGCCAATGGCACAGGTGTATGTAGTCTCTGCTCCCAGTGGAATGCAGATGTAACAATGCATCCTTCAGTCACTTTCATGCCCCTTGTTCCTTGTCTGTATGACGTCAGGCAGTGGAACGGGTTCCCAACCAAAGTGATGGAAGTCTCATTGCTTGCAGCTTTTAAAACTATGTTAGACAATTGTGGGGAACAATCTTGCTTGAGGCCCCAGGAGACAGGCTAAGTGATCTAATAGGTCATTTTCATCTCTAGGTTCTGTGGTTTCTCACTGGCCACGATTTCGCAAGGCTTCTTTACAGCCTGTCTTCTTTTAAAACAACCCAGTTCTAACATTCCTCAAAGGAAATGGATGATTATCACATAACTCCCATTGGCACTCAGGGATCCCCTATCGAAACTGATCTCCCAGACAAAAAAAAGGGACTGATCCTACAACCTGAAGCCAGTAGTTCAGCAGCTGTTCTGAAGAGGTATTGAGCTGCAGAAATACTGGTTTAAGACAAGGGCCCAGCAGGAGATGACTGAAATGCCTCTGTGAAGGAAATCATAGCATTGGGAGGTCTGAACATTTTTTCTTTTACACTGGCTCTCTGTTGGTTTTAGTTTCCAGCCTCCCAGATCTTTGCTGCTTGATATTTAGATAAGTGAAGTTGCTGCATTTGCTTCCTTCCAGAAAAATAGGACTGGCACAAGCCCTGTGATTTTGCTGATGGAGATGCGATAAGTTTCCCTCAAACCCCACCCCCTGCCACCCCACCCCCCCCACGTTTCCTTTCTGTCCCTGTAGTTCTCTGGGAATGGCAAACAGACTTTTTAAACTGAGCGAAAGTCTTAATGTGAGGTGAATCTGAAACCCACAGTTTGGATTTCAAACAGTGAGAAAATCGGCGCTGACTAATTCCGCACATAAAGCAGAAAACTTTCATTTCCTGCAGGCAGGATGGAATTGACTGTTATATTAAGACTTTAGAAGGAGCACTGCCCTGGAGTAATTTCACTGCTGTCAGGCAATGTTGACATCTAGATTAACCTCTATGCAGTGAATTTTACAGCAAAGCTCATTGTGATGCGTGTGGGATATCTCCTGTAAATCCCAGCTGAAGCCAAGGGTGTCCCACCCCTTCTATGAGAAGAAGGAGAAGAGCCTAGCAAGCGACTGTGTTTCTTTTACCTCAGCAGAACGCGGCTCTGATCTCATCCAGGCCATTCCTACTGAAACAGGCTTTCTGCTCTGCTAAAGTGACAGGAGTTTTAGTACATATATTTTTTTTAATCCCCCAAGGTATTTAAATCAAGGGGATGAAAGGCTCTTTGCTATTGACAAACAGGTCCTGACATGTATCCACAAGCAGACAGTCATAGTTAAAAGAAACTGGTTAACCAGTGGCTGTTAGCTTCTCTCTCTGATTAACTCCAAACTAGGGCACTGATGAGACCTGATACAGTGAGCAATGCCACTCACTCTCACAGCTGCTGCCAACAGGCTGCATCTAGTGTTAACCAGGCAACCAAGAGGCTAACTATTTAAACTGTGAGCATGACAAAAGATGCATGAATTAAAAGAGTTCACGTAGTTCATTCTGCAGAAGTAAAAGGCCATTGCAATAGAAGTCTCCGAACTCCTTGTTTCTTTGCTCTGGCTGTTAAATCCAAACTGCCAGGCAGGAGCAAGTACCCTTGGTATTTTCTTTAAGAGTAGCTTCAACAGCAAAAGTTTCAAGGGCTGAGAGGTACAGAAGCGGAACTGCCTTCTCCTCCCTTGTGTGCTAGAGACAATGTTCTCAACAGGCATTAGTAGGTACCTAGTGATGTCATCTAGTTCTTTTGATTACCTCTGTGTAGACAAGTACTGTCAGCTGGAAAATGTCGGGACTTGAGGGTGTATCCTGCATTTAGCTATTCTTTATGCCTTGCTCTTCTTGTTCATCTCCAAACTCATATATGTCTATAATCAATAGCAAAAATTCTAGGCACATCTTGAACACTGTGTGAAGATGTGGTCGCCCCATCTCAAAAAAAATATATTGGAATTGGAAAAGGTTCAGAAAAGGACAACAAAAATGATTAGGGGTATGGAACAGCTTCCATATGAGGAGAGATTAGTAAGCCTGGGACTTTTCATCTTGGAAAATTGATGACTAAGGTGGGATATGATAGAAGTCTATAAAATCATGACAGCTGTGGAGAAAGTAAATAAGGAAGTGTTATTTAGTTCTTCTCATAACACAAAAACTAGAGGCTCCCAAATGAAATTAATAGGCAGCAGGTTTAAAACAAACAAAAGGAAGTATTTTTTCACACAACACAGTCAACCTGTGGAACTCCTTGCCAGAGGACATTGTGAACGTCAAGGTTATGACAGGGTTCAAAAAAGAATTAGATAAATTCATGGAGAATGGGTCCATCAATGGCTGTTAGCCAGGATGGGCAGGGATAGTGTCCCTGTTTGCCAGAAGCTGGGAGTGAGTGACAGGGGATGGATCACTTGATGATTACTTGTTTTGTTCATTCCCTCTGGGGCACCTGGCATTGGCCACTGTCAGAGGACAGGATAATGGGCTAGATGGACCTTTGGTCTGACCCAGTATGGTCATTCTTATGTTCTTATGCAGCTCTCATTGACTTCAGCTGGAGTTGTGTGTCCTCTGCATCTCTGAAATCAGGCCTATAAACTCTTTTTTGAACCTGTATTTGCTATCCCCATTTAGAATACAGCTGGAAGGGTTGCCTCAAAGGTTACAGAGAAGATCATGGTGTCATTTTTGACTATGGAAAGAATATGGTCAACCAATTTAACCAACAAAGAAAATCAAACTTGGTGGCCTAATGTAAAAAGTAATTGGTATTGTATTTTGCTTTGGACATCCATGCATTAATATTCTGCAGATATGATTTCCCCTTTGTTTGCATTGTTGATGCTATAAAATGTCAAACACACTAAAAACAAACTAAAAAAACCCTTCAGCAACCCAGCCTTTGGGGTTTGGAGTAATTTTGGCTGAGTCACAAATAAGGTTACTGTCCCTTTCGCTTCTCATGGATATTAATGCACTGGTCACTCAATCTACTGCTGACTTTAAAAACATTCGCTTTGCTCGCTGTATTTTAAAGAATACAAAATCCTGAAATTCTTTGTGCCCCATGTGGGAAGCCAAAAATGCCCAGGGTGAAGTACCACTTTGCTATGGTTGGGATTGTGATTCTCATAGGGTCTGCTACATCTCTGTGATTCCCAGCAAAGCACCACTTCACAACCATCTTTGTTCCAGCCAAGAAAAACTAGGTTTGTGTCCCCTTTCATCAGAGCTATTTTATCACTTGGGTTTGCTCTTGAGCAGTACTGGGCTCCTGCCTCTTGCGGTGATAGGTGGATGTTATAACTCCACAGCACACCAGCCCTTAGTTGCCCAAGAATTGAGACGTAATCAGGAAGGGGAGACCTGTATTCTTGTCTACATCTAACTACATCCCAGAATCTTAAGCACTTGTTTTCATGAGCACTGAGCTGACATCTTTACTGTGCTGTCCACAGTGAACCCTAGATGTTTGTGCCAGAGAGGATACAGGGAACTCAAAACCCATCCCTATGTTGGAGGAATATAGATTGTTCCTTCCAATGTGCGTCTTCTTGAACTGGCTGAAGACGAGTTTCACTTGCCCAACTGATTTACTTTCATCCCTCCCACTTCTCCCTGCCCCGACTCACTAAATAATGTTGTGCCATTGGCAAATGTCACATCATTATTCACCCTCTGTCCCAAGTCATTAATAACTAAATTGACCAGCACCAGCCCTGGCATCGATGTCTGGGGTCACCCCACTATTAACATCTCTGCGCAATAGGAACTGCCCAGTTATTCTTCCCATTTGCTCCCTGTTTCTCCTTGTTAGTGTCTGATCCATGATAAGATGTTACCCCTTGCTCTGGCTATCCAGTTTCCTTATTAGCCTCTTATGAGGGCATTTATCATAGTCTTTTTGAAAGTCTAATAAAATGATACAAAGGTCTACTTTATCTATTATTTCCTTCCCTCTTCCAAAGCATTCTCAAAAGTTAGAGAGAAAATTGACTCTTATATAGACTATGTCAAAGTGTCTCTGCCTTGTTGCTTTCATCTGGGAGTTTCCCAACTATTTTGTAGTTGGCTTCCCAACCCTTTTCCCGAATCCTGCAATTAGAGCTCCCCATCTCTCAGGCCTGAGTAAAAATGGAGGTCAAATCATACTCTGCTGGAGGGACCTTCTTTACGATGTTGTGGGGAGGAAATCTCAGCAAGTTTCTCCTTGGATTTTCTTTCCAGTGATAGCAGGAGCAGGGGATTTGGGGAATCCAGAGGGAGGTAAAAGAGCTCCCAGTTCTGTAACCTACTGCTGAGATTTCCACATGGAAATCTGGGAGCAGGGCAGGGGACATTGCCATGGGGATCAACATTTCTCTTATTCAATTCTCCTCCCAGCCCAGCCCTCTGAAGTCCACAGAGTGCCATCAGCACAGAGGTACAGCTCAGGTGCCTGCCCACAGCACAAGGATAGGGAATTTCCAATTGTGCCCTGCCGTCCCCAATGAGATAGGAACAAAGTTAGCAAAAGTCCCAGAGTAGAAATAGTTCTGGTTTATGATGTTTTCCCTACAGGGATTATTTAGTTTCCTTTTCTAACTCCGTTATTTAAGACACAATCCCACAGTAACTATAAACTTGCTCTGAAATATGGAATGAACACGAAGAATCCGTTTGTTTTAGATTTTATGCCTATAATTTCGCTGAGAATTCGGCTGTTACTCAGCCCCCCGCTGGTTGTTCTGATTGGAAAGTCAGTCAGGACTGATTCCTGATGGGATCTACTCTAGTCCTTCCTAGTTCTTACACACTTGGGCTGCGGCAATGAAAATAATCAGCAAAAAGGACTGAGTTATTGTTACTGCGTATAGACCTGAACCCTCCACTTGATGCTGGGCTAAAGCCTGATAGGTGTTGAGCACCACAAGTGTTCATTAGAGTCGGAAAAGGTTGTGGGTTCTGGGTGCCTCTTGAGATCATTCATTGTGATGTTAGGAGTAGTGTTGCAGGAAATGAGGGGGTGAAATTGGACAAGAAAAAAAATGTGTCAAACAAACAGATTGTTTCGGGTTTAGTGCAAGAAAATCCACAATTGTACATGAGACAAGATTGAACTCATTAAACTGGATTAAGTTTAGAAGTGTGTGCAACAAGAGTGATGTCATGGTGGGAGTCTGCTATAGACCACCGGACCAGGGGGATGAGGTGGATGAGGCTTTCTTCCGGCAACTCACGGAAGCTACTAGATCGCATGCCCTGATTCTCATGGGTGACTTTAATTTTCCTGATATCTGCTGGGAGAGCAATACAGCGGTGCATAGACAATCCAGGAAGTTTTTGGAAAGCGTAGGGGACAATTTCCTGGTGCAAGTGCTAGGGGAGCCAACTAGGGGGAGCGCTTTTCTTGACCTGCTGCTCACAAACCGGGTAGAATTAGTGGGGGAAGCAAAAGTGGATGGGAATCTGGGAGGCAGTGACCATGAGTTGGTTGAGTTCAGGATCCTGACGCAGGGAAGAAAGGTAAGCAGCAGGATACGGACCCTGGACTTCAGGAAAGCAGACTTTGACTCCCTCAGGGAACAGATGGCCAGGATCCCCTGGGGGACTAACATGAAAGGGAAGGGAGTCCAGGAGAGCTGGCTGTATTTCAAGGAATCCCTGTTGAGGTTACAGGGACAAACCATCCCGATGAGTCGAAAGAATAGTAAATATGGCAGGCGACCAGCTTGGCTTAATGGTGAAATCCTAGCGGATCTTAAACATAAAAAAGAAGCTTACAAGAAGTGGAAGGTTGGACATATGACCAGGGAAGAGTATAAAAATATTGCTCGGGCATGTAGGAAAGATATCAGGAGGGCCAAATCGCACCTGGAGCTGCAGCTAGCAAGAGATGTCAAGAGTAACAAGAAGGGTTTCTTCAGGTATGTTGGCAACAAGAAGAAAGCCAAGGAAGGTGTGGGCCCCTTACTGAATGAGGGAGGCAAGCTAGTGACAGAGGATGTGGAAAAAGCTAATGTACTCAATGCTTTTTTTGCCTCTGTTTTCACTAACAAGGTCAGCTCCCAGACTGCTGTGCTGGGCAACACAAAATGGGGAAGAGATGGCCAGCCCTCTGTAGAGATAGAGGTGGTTAGGGACTATTTAGAAAAGCTGGACGTGCACAAGTCCATGGGGCCGGACGAATTGCATCCGAGAGTGCTGAAGGAATTGGCGGCTGTGATTGCAGAGCCCTTGGCCATTATCTTTGAAAACTCGTGGTGAACGGGGGAAGTCCCGGATGACTGGAAAAAGGCTAATGTAGTGCCCATCTTTAAAAAAGGGAAGAAGGAGGATCCTGGGAACTACAGGCCGGTCAGCCTCACCTCAGTCCCTGGAAAAATCATGGAGCAGGTCCTCAAAGAATCAATCCTGAAGCACTTAGAGGAGAGGAAAGTGATCAGGAACAGTCAGCATGGATTCACCAAGGGAAGGTCATGCCTGACTAATCTAATCGCCTTTTATGATGAGATTACTGGTTCTGTGGATGAAGGGAAAGCAGTGGATGTATTGTTTCTTGACTTTAGCAAAGCTTTTGACACGGTCTCCCACAGCATTCTTGTCAGCAAGTTAAGGAAGTATGGGCTGGATGAATGCACTATAAGGTGGGTAGAAAGCTGGCTAGATTGTCGGGCTCAACGGGTAGTGATCAATGGCTCCATGTCTAGTTGGCAGCCGGTGTCAAGTGGAGTGCCCCAGGGGTCGGTCCTGGGGCCCGTTTTGTTCAATATCTTCATAAATGATCTGGAGGATGGTGTGGATTGCACTCTCAGCAAATTTGCGGATGATACTAAACTGGGAGGAGTGGTAGATACGCTGGAGGGGAGGGATAGGATACAGAAGGACCTAGACAAATTGGAGGATTGGGCCAAAAGAAATCTAATGAGGTTCAATAAGGATAAATGCAGGGTCCTGCACTTAGGATGGAAGAATCCAATGCACCGCTACAGACTAGGGACCGAATGGCTCGGCAGCAGTTCTGCGGAAAAGGACCTAGGGGTGACAGTGGACGAGAAGCTGGATATGAGTCAGCAGTGTGCCCTTGTTGCCAAGAAGGCCAATGGCATTTTGGGTTGTATAAGTAGGGGCATAGCGAGCAGATCGAGGGACGTGATCGTTCCCCTCTATTCGACACTGGTGAGGCCTCATCTGGAGTACTGTGTCCAGTTTTGGGCCCCACACTACAGGAAGGATGTGGATAAATTGGAAAGAGTACAACGAAGGGCAACAAAAATGATTAGGGGTCTAGAGCACATGACTTATGAGGAGAGGCTGAGGGAGCTGGGATTGTTTAGTCTGCAGAAGAGAAGAATGAGGGGGGATTTGATAGCTGCTTTCAACTACCTGAAAGGGGGTTTCAAAGAGGATGGCTCTAGACTGTTCTCAATGGTAGCAGATGACAGAACGAGGAGTAATGGTCTCAAGTTGCAATGGGGGAGGTTTAGATTGGATATTAGGAAAAACTTTTTCACTAAGAGGGTGGTGAAACACTGGAATGCGTTACCTAGGGAGGTGGTAGAATCTCCTTCCTTAGAGGTTTTTAAGGTCAGGCTTGACAAAGCCCTGGCTGGGATGATTTAACTGGGACTTGGTCCTGCTTTGAGCAGGGGGTTGGACTAGATGACCTTCTGGGGTCCCTTCCAACCCTGATATTCTATGATTCTATGATTCTATGATTCATCATATTCTCCCTAGCAACAAAGAATATTTGCTACAGAGAGAGGAACGATTCTCTATCCCAATCGCTTTTAATTTTGTTTTTCTTGTTCTTCTGCTAGAGCAGAGCAAACCCTGGCTCACAATGTCTTTGAAAGCTGGAAATTAGGGTGAGAAGTGGGGTTGGGAGCGGATGAGAGCCTGATCTTGTTCAGTGGTGTAGATGGGTAACAGCACTGCATCTTCCTGGGATCAGGTCCTAATCATCTGGGATCAGATCTCCCCTTTCCCCACCCCCCCCCCCAAATCTATTTTGTGCAAGCATTGTTCACAATGTTGTAAATCAGTTTTATCTCTGAGATTACAAAGAGACAAAAGCAGCCACTAATCTGGTGATCTTGCTGTATCTTAAACCAGTAGAAGCATTTCCCTGCAGATCAAAATGCCTGCCTAAGGTCAAGAAAGGTGCTCATGGAAAACCAAACAATGAGATTGTTTTGAAGACCTGTCTGTACCTAAATTTTTGCAACATGTTAACCACAGCCACCAGGGAATTCTGTGCTGAGGACAGGGACACCTGCGACACCGCAGAGATCAATTTCAGGCTACTCCGCTTAAGAACGGTCAGTGTAATAAACATTATCGGAGGCAGGCTGTCATGCAGTGTCTGCAGCTGATGACTGAGTGTTTAGTCTGTCAGACTTGTTCTGGTCTCTGGTTTCAGGGTGGCATGTTCTTGCTGGCATTTAATTTGGGACTGTGTGTTCAGCACCATGGACAGCGGTCATTTGCTAGAAGTGAGTAAAATTTACAGGCTCTCGCCTAGCTTCATCTCCCACAGGGCTCTGGCTTTCCCCCATCATTTCTAAGCCCTGGTGGTTGTTTTTCCTAGTGGCTGCTCTTTTGTGTGTGCTTTGCTTATCCAGCTCAGCGTGTCTAGACTTTTTTCCCCCCCTCATGCTGCACCCTGAACCTGCTGATGTTGGGCCTGCTCCTAAATCAGTGCGTTCCTCTCTATGTGTCAGGACTACTTGGGTGAGTAAGGGGGGCAGGGCTGGATCCATACATCTCCCACTCTGAGAAACAGGCCAGAGAGCTCTGAGGAGAAACAGCTTGAAGATTAATAGGGATCCATGCAGGCCAGCAGTTCTCAACCTGCGGCCCAATCAGCACACACCTGTGGCTTGTGTAACATCCTCAGAGCCATATAGGTAGTATATATATTATGTGGATGCAGCCCACATAATACAGAGAGCTGCATATGCAGCCCTAGTGGTAAATAGGTTGAGAACCACTGATGTAGCCAACGGGCTGGCTCAGCTACCCTGTAACTGATCTGGGACTGTTCTGGCACTTATTTAAGCCTAAATGTTCAAGGACCTGGTGTTATCATTGAGCCAAATCCTTACATCATTCCAAAGTAGAGAGACAAGTTATAGCATGTCTAATGTATGAAAAGGCAACGCAATCGGACCATGAGGCTTGGTACCGACTGTGTATGTGGGATTCTCCCCCTGTCTCCCCCCGCTCACCTTTTCCTGACACCTAAACTTTTCAACATTTGCTTTGTCCTAAAAGATTTAACCAAGTAGAGTGAAACTATTGGAACTGGAGCTTCAGTGGAGTTACTCCTGATTGTCACCAGCATTTGTGAGATCAAGCTCAGGTCCAGCGACAGTTGAAAAGCACTGGGCCAGTTAGAGGTTTGGAAGCGCAGCCTTTGATCTGCTTTTGCTTATTTTAATATAAAATCATCGTGGTGCAACAGTGCAAGGAAATGAGTAGCTATCACATATTAGTGAGCATATTTGTTCTCAGACTCAATGAGGTAACAGCATGCAAAATCCCTCTCAGCTTAGTGTCTCTGTGCTTTTTTTTCGCTCTAACAGCCCTGCCCCGCTCTAAGATTACATGAAGCAGATAAACTCCATCTCAAGTGGCTGATTCTGCAAGTGTCAAGAATAACTTTCTTCTTTTGGGCAGCTTTGGGAGTGATCAGGAATTGTAGGTCCATCCCCAGCTCTTGGGTAGGGATGGGCTACCTGATTCAGGAAATGGAAGATAAGAACCAGCCAGAAACTTAGCTCAGATATGGAACCGAACCTTCAGATTGGTTCCTGGGAGCACCCCTTCCTGTCTTCCCTCCCTGACTCAACAAGCCCACTGTCTTGGCTGAAATCCATCTTGGGGTTTGGCAGTTGTGGCTTTGCTCAAGGCTGTAGGAGATGATGAATGTTGGGGTCACCCAAGCATTAGGAACCTCATAACTTACAAGCTCTGATCACACCAGAGAGAGAAAGGGAGTCAAGTCACTAATCTCTGATGAGTGAAGACCAGAGCCAGGAGGAGGAGTTGAGACGTAGAAGTGGGAGGGGTCTGGTTGGCATAAAGAAGAGAGAGAACTGGTGGCATAAGGAGGAGAAATGCCAGCTGGTAGTAGAGTCAAGGAGCAGTATGGAGTTAGGGAACCTGCTGCATTTTAGGGAGAGGGAGTCATAGGGCAGGGGGGTATACTGGGATTGAAGAATGGGGTGTAAGAGGGAGGCTGTTGGAAATCAGAGGGCTTGCTTTGCAGAAGTGGGGAATCCTGAACAGGGAAGTGTTAAATGTTGGAAGGGAGGAAAGAAATCATAAGTGACTTGTGTCCATTTGAAGCAGCTTTGAGGGCCCATCTGGACTTCCCATCTTGTTGGGCTTCTCCCAGGTTTGATCATGGATCTCTCACTCAATACCTTACAAACACCAAAGTCTTATTGTTGTATATTCCACTGTCCGATGGTTCTTGCCCAGCCACAAGTGGGTTGTTTTGTTTGGGTTTTTCCCCCCTGTGTGAAAGGGATTTGTTTCTTCAGGAGAAGTGTCCTTTAAAATTCCAGCTAAAGCTGGAGGTAATTTCTTGCATGAGCAGCTTTTTATAGATAGGCTTAAAGCAGAACAAAAAAACCTTATGTTAACTAAGTGCTATTTCACATAATGTGTTCCATGAGAAATGAAGGATTTCCTGCCTTGTAAATGATGTACATTGATGTAGTTCATACTGGACACTTGGGTCGGAGGAGTTGTGCAGAAAGGTTTCATTATCTGAAGGATCAGTTGGCACCTGGGACAGACGTGAGGGGAGAGCAGGATGTATTTGGGAACGGAATTAGGTGCTGTATTCTCCCCTTCCTGAGATACTTAATATGTGATGCGGTGACGATGGCTGGCAGTGGCGCGTGTCTGTCCAAATGTCCCATCCCCCCGCAGTAGGGGTGTATAAGTCTCAGCATTGGAAAAATGGACCAGCTCTCAAAACAAATATATTCACCTGCTTCTGTTCTGCAGAGATAGATGAGCCTTTGATTGGGGAAGAACTGCGGTGGCATACACAGGCTGTTGTCATCAGCAGTGACTCTAGCCATTGGGGAGCTGTGGTTCTGCCCCACTTGGAAAAAAAGGGAAAGTAAAATCAGAGTCCAATAAGTTGGCCTTTGTCCCAGCTCCTGTGTACCTCTGTTCACAGCTACTATGGAACAGAATGGCTCTGCCAGGTGTAGAATGCCCTGCGCTCGTGCCCCATACTATACAATTCACATTCCAGTAGGGAGCAAGGCAGCAGCTGGACTTCACCCACCAGCCCAGCAGCTGCCACAAAGCACTAAAGGGGGCTGTAATGCACCCTTAACTCATGAGCACATGTACAGCCCTCCCCCAGAAGAATTTTGCTCTACGCAGCCTCTGGCTGGAACTTGGCCTCGTCTTTGCAGACATGTTGGGGGGAACATGGCTAGCATCCCATTGACTGGATTTTTACCAGGCTAATGTGAATATCAGTTAACGTTATTGAAACTCTGTATGAACAGAAAACAAAAAATCTCAGTGACATTTGCTGGATTGAATTGTTTGTTTTTACCCATTATACCAATAAGCTACAATCGTGGCCTCTTTGGATCCTGTTTTAAATTCTGCATCTGGATCTACAACGGAGGCCATCACCTCCTGATACTTAGCCACTATGGGGGCCATCAGTGTCTCCCGATTAAGGGGTCAAAAACAAACTACCAGCCTTCAGGTCTTGCTGTGGTTCTCAGCCCTTCCATATCACAACACCCTTTGCCATACCAGGACCCATCCCGAACCTCCCCTTCTGTCAAACTAGGATCCTCTCCCATGGGACAATATGAGAAAGGCAGGGCGGTGGCACCCCCTAGAACCTGTCTGCAACACCCTTCTTCCCCAGGGGCTCCAACTGCTAGGGGGAGGAACTCTGCTCTGGGTATTAGCCAAAGTGGGTTCCCTGTATCCTCCCCATTGTAATTTGGATTGAGCTCTTTGCTACACTGAGGCGGGGGGCATGATTCCATTATAGTTTTAGACCCATAGAAGCCTTTTACAAATTTTTAAAAAGTGTTTGAAATTGAGGTTAAGGAACATCTGAAATGCTGAGGTATTTGCCCTTTCCCCAGACCCTCTCCCCACCCTTTGCTTCTCCTTTCCCCCGTCCCCAGCCTCAAAATGAAACAGAAAATTATTTTTTTAAAACTATTGATAATTTATGTTTAGTACAAAGGATGATTTAATGGCATCACCAAAGGTCGTTCATTCCATTTACACTTTCCTCCTCCACCCCCAAGCCCATTCTCCCTGTTGCCCCCGTCATCCACCCCACACACTCCCCACCATAACTAAAGAAACACAAACACTGGAGACCATTCCGATTTGGTCAACAATCATTGGAGGACAGAGATTTTAAAAAAATACTAACCAGCCACCACAAAACGAAACCATGTCCACCTTTCAATCCAATAGTCAACTGCTGCAAATAAAAGATGAACTCATTTCTTGACATTTGTTTAAAAAAAAAGTCTTTTATACCTGTTTGTGTGAGCGTGTGTATGTATATACATACACCTGTGTTCATACACACATATGCACACATCTCTCTCTCTCTCTAATATAAATATATTGTACGTTAGAGCTGTAAATATTCCTTGGTCATGTGTCTATGTCTTCTTCATAGTATCATATCCTCAGTGTTATGTTAACAATTCCATTTATTGATTGATGAAACTGTGTGTAGAGCTGTACCCTCCTGACATAGTTTATGTAGATCTCTCTTCTCAAATAAAGTACAAAACAACCATTAACTAGGCTTTTTCCCCCCTCCTCTGTCTGCCTGTCATTCAACTTTCTTTTTATGAACATCGTCTTTGATCTTTTATGTTCAAGTTTTAATCACAAGCTTAAGGCAGGAATTCTTGGGTGAAGTTCTTTGACCTGGATTTTGCAGGTCAGACTAGAAGATCATAGTAGTTACTCCTGGGTTTAAAATCTATGGGTGAAATCATGCCCTATTGAAGTCAACGGGAGTTTTGCCAATGAGGTCCATAGGACCAAGATTTCACACTAGAATTCTAAAGAAGGGCAGCCTATTTTTCGTTTAGTGGAAGCTCTGATTCGGGAGCATGAGATAGCAGCTTCCAGAGAAAAGTACCAGTTTGCAGAACTACTAAACCCAGCCCGATTCACCTGATGGGAAGGGTGTGAACCACCATCAAAGTCAGTGTTCCTTCTCACCTGGGTTTCTAGCTCATGAACTAGTTAAACCCAGATGAAGTCTTTGTTACAGAAATTCCATCGCTCACATGTCCCTTGACAAATTGCTTCCTTCTCCAGGCAGGGCCAGGAGGACACATCTCTGACAGGTTTCAGCCGTATTAGTCTGTATTCGCAAAAAGAAAAGGAGGACTTGTGGCACCTTAGAGACTAACAAATTTGTTTGAGCATAAGCTTTCGTGAGCTACAGCTCACTTCATGAAAGTTTATGCTCAAATAAATTTGTTAGTCTCTAAGATGCTACAAGTCCTCCTTTTCTTTTTACATCTCTGACACTTTCTTGTGGGCACTTAGGACTCTGCATCACTATGTAACTGCCCCCCCCCCACGCCACAGCGCGAGAGGGACTTGGTGGGTGTCAGGTCCCTGTCTCCCCAGGGAGAGCTGTTAGCCGGCTAAATAGTCTTCTCTGAAGCTCTGCTAGCTTTCACTTTGCTTTGCAGGTAACACTTGGTGTACTCCCATCCCCGAACACCTCAGAAGTAGCTCCCTGTAGCATCCAGCCTGTCACTGGACACTCACAGAAATGACCAAGTCTGCTGTCTCAAAAGAGACAATGTACACACAGCTGGGAGACTACAACCCAGGATCAGGCCCTTCCTGACAACATAGCACTTGGTGAAAACAAATGCAAGTTTAGTAACAACAGAGCTTCACCGATTCAAGTGAGTATTGAGTAAGAATAATGGAAACAGAAATGGTTACAAATGAAACAAAAGCATAACACACTTCTAAGAGATGCCTTGTAATTGTGACAGGCTACATTCCTTCATCTGCAATAGTTTCTCACCCTCAATGTCCTTTTGCAGAGCTTGCTGATTTTGGCAAACCAGGAGCCAAATTTTCATGAACAACCTCTGCTCCACTAAGGGTGTTCCACAGTGAAATGGATAATGAAATGTTCTGCAGATGATGATTACATTTTCCAAGGTTTATTGTCTTTGCTTCCAGAGTCAGGGTAACCCCTGTTGGTTTCACATCCCTCTATCAACCTGTTTTCCTGTTGACATGCCATGCAAATAGGTGTTCCTTTCTGCTGGTTCTGCAATGCTTAATTTACATTAGAGATTGGGAGATAACTACCTTTCCCCCTGTCTGGAAGAAACTAGTTTCTGCCTTTGTTGGGTTACAGACTTTACAGCATTATATCAATAAGTATCCGTAACTCCTCATATAGTGTTAATATGTACATTTCACAATGACATTAATGACCAGTGTGTCACCAGCTTTCATTTGATACCTTACAAGATGCTTTTTAGACAAACACTATGAAAATAGTGAGTAACCTAGTATAGGTGTAGTGAGTTTGTCAGGCCTGATAGGAGTTGCTCACACAGGTTCGTGAACCATCAGTGGACCTCTGTGTCACAACATCACTGAGACTTCTGTAGAAATAACCAAAATGAAATGCGTTAATAGAGGTAACCAGTGGGTGGTGTGATGGCCTGTCTGGTGGCGAAATCCGCAGGCATTTTCTACTGCTCAGTATGGCCATGGGTCAAATGGCAGATTATAGTTACAGGAAGGCTGTGTCATTGGTATTATGTTATATCCTGCCAATTTCTGCCATTGGCTCACGTTACCTTTCTAAGTGTGTGTTGCCTGTGATTAGAATTAGGAGGTGTGGAAGCATCCCAGAGTAACCTTGTGAGATAAAAAGGCTCAGGATCAGCTTCAGGTTGTGTGCCAAACTTAAACTGATTCCACATGCCTACAAGAAATTAGGGATGATATGGGAGAAAAGGGAAGGTGGGAGAGCTTTTGACATAGTGCTCCCGGGTTTGTGCATGATTTCCTGCTTGTTTCAGGGCATGCATCCTTGTGCTTGTTTGTAGAACCACAAAGTTATGTGATCGAGTCACCTCACCGATATCATGAGGATGTGAGCCTGAGAAATGCAATGTGGAGGTGACATTAGCATATACCTGGGAGCCGCAGAAAATGACTCCAATTGTTAGACTAATGAAAGAAGCAGATAAGTGCTGAGCACTGATCAATTAACTAGGTGTTTGGTCTGGACTATACACTGGGGACTAATTGGCTAAAGGGATTGTGGAATGGGATACTGAGATTTTTCCCAACTTCAATTCCAGCCTGGTCTGGTAGATTCTTATCTGATGGCTATGGGATGGCCTATGAAAAATGAGTCAAATGAGCCCTCTAATAGGAGACACGTGTCCACATCCAAGCAGGCATCACTTGTCCTTCTCATTGGCAACTTCGGCAATGGGGTCAAGAACTGAACAGGCCATGGAAATGATCCCTGGGAAAGGTCACTGCATAACGGGGTGAGGCGCACTGGCATAGCAATGAAGCTTGCACTGCTGCTGCCCATGCTAAGACACAGAGCTCTTTTTTCTCCAGAGCACTGTCAATCCAGCTCCTTTCTCCTGCTACCACCATCTGATAATGCACGTGCTTTTATAAAACGAGGAGTAACATAAAGGGACACATCACACAACAAAGACAGAAACAAAGCTGGTGGGGAGGTTGGACTCAGGACTACCCACAATCCAGCTTGTCTGACACATCCCCGGGAGGCTTCATCCTTCCATTTGTGCACATCCCCATGGCTCAGGCATTTCAAAGAGGAGATGGCCCCTGTGTGGCACGGAAGGTGACAAGTTAGACATTCAATAGCATGGCTGCCATTCCACTTCCCCCCAGCCCCATTGCAGAGCTTTACTATGGCTTTGGTTATTCCAGCCATCGAGCGCCTAATTACTGCCCCACAGGCAATGGCTGCTGGGCCGGAAGGAGGGGGTGGGGAGAGAGGAAGTGCCCATGCTAGTTAAGACTCCCAGGATTCCTCCTTCCAAAGGCAGCTGGAGCAGGTGGCAGCTCTAGAGGACATGACACCGATGAGAGGTGACCCCAAACCTGCATATCCAGCCTGTGAGCTGCCTGTTTCGGGTTAAACTCACCCTTTGCAGACGATCGGCATAAGCCCCATGCACCACCCCATGCAGTTCAGGTAGCACCTACCATCTCAATCAGGGCCTCTGTAAAAGGGCTGAGATTTAACCCTTAGAGCAGTGGTCTCCAAATTGGGGTGTGTGTACCCCAGGGGGTGCACGAGATGATCCCAGGGGTGCACGTCAGCAGGCGTTTTTTTTTCTTCGGCGGCAGCTCTGCACGTCCACGGCTGGTGTTCCCCTCCAGCAGCCTGCCTGCAGTAAGTCTTCTGTCGTTCTTCCGTTGGCGGCACACCTGCATCTGGTCTTCCGATCTTCACATTGGGAGTGCGCGAGCCAAAAAGTTTGGAGACCACTGCCTTAGAGAACCACTGAATTGTGCCACAGAGCTGGCACCAATATTTGGATCCCTTAGGATCTAATCCCACTTTCCCCTGGTTCACACTGACCTGCTCAGGACCTTTCCCAGCCCTAGCATCCCGCAGCTGCAGCTTGCTTTAGCCTTGGAAAACACAGCAATTGTCATTCTTGCAGGCATTCCCTCTCTGCTCTGAGCCTTCTTTGCTGCAGGGCCAATGAGACTCAGAATTAATGCTGTTCATTGGGGGAATCTGTTGTCGCCTCCACTACATCCAACGCCCCTCCACCACCAAGCCAAAAGGTCAAGCACAAAGCCAGGCTCTCCCTATCCCACAACAGCTCTGTGTGCTCTCCTTCTCAGCCTCTGCTGGCCTGAAGATCTCAGCACTCAAACTCAGATCTGCTGTATAATAATGGGCTAGGGGCCACCAACCTAGCAAAGGGCTGGGTCCAGCCCTGGCTTTCTTCATGCTCACTCCATGCCCCAATTACAACAACAGCCCATGTGATACCATCTCAGAGTCATTGGGAGTGAGAGTATTTGGCATCAAAAACTGAAATAAGTCTTTGTACAAATACACTTGCCAGCCAAACCATAAAGGTGATTTGGGGAGTGTAACAGTTAATTTATTGCATCTGACTACAGCTGCTAGGAATTTGACTGACAATTTCTGTTTATTTATATCCCACTACATAATCTGTGGCTTCGTGTTATAAATTCTTCTGATTGCAGTTTCACTGTGTCTGCTTGAATATTTATTGATCATAAAATAATCCGTGCAATCCTTTCAAGTCGAGGCAGGAAGAACTGGTGCCCATGAATTCACGTGGCAGGATCTGGGCACCAGTGCCCAGGCAGCAGGAAAAAGGGGGAGACTTTTGTATTGGGTTATGAATTACTGAGCGCCAACCTTTCGGAACGGTTTATCGTCTCTGCCTGAATGCCTGACCTGGAGGCCTTCTTTGCTTGTGACACTGATTACCCATCAGTTGATTCCACATAGACTTTGCAATCTGTTCTATAGCTGTGCGTGGGTAAGGGAGGCCGAGGGATGTTCTGTTCGTGTCATTAGCAGGTTCCCTGCTGTGAGGATTATTACATGTGCAATGAAATCTGTGTTTTCACAACAGTTCACTAATATGGCCTAAGGGGCAACATTTGGCTCTTTTTGCAGCATGGAAGGTTTGCCAGCTTTTTTGGCAGCCAAGAAAATGATACAGTTCCAAGCCCCCTGGGGGAAAAAAACCCTGTGCGCCCACCCCAGCTGGGAGTTTGCTATTTCTGCTGGAGAATGTAACTTTTCTTTCTGCGCTCAGTGCTGACTCCACAATTTTTATCTCCAGTGAATCTTGCCCCATAAATTTTAGCTTCACTGATGCCTGGAGGAAGAGAGCCACCTCCCTTGTGGAAAATGTAACTGACTAGGAGATGTCCCTTTATTTCCCTTTTTGGCTTAGGCTTTCTTTCATTTCCTTCCAAAAGCTGGGCCTTGCCTCTTTCAGGGATGGCACGTCTATCTGACACAGACATGCCAAGGATGGGCAGATGTTACTCTGCCACCTTTGCTTATGTGGCCTGGTGTCAAAGATTCTGGTTCCTCTAGGGTGACCAGATATCCTGATTTTATAGGGACTGTCCCGATTTTTGGGTCTTTTTCTTAGGTAGGCTCTTATTACCCCCCACCCCCACCCCTTATCCTGATTTTGCATAGTTGCTGTCTGCTCACCCTAGGTTCCTCTTAGTTATGACCGGTAATAAGTCAGCTGCTCTCTGGTGCAGCACAACGCTGGAAGTAAATGCAGCCTAGCCCACCAGTGGCTGGACTAGTAGGTCGGTATCCACCATATCAATTTTTTGAGGTCTGCACAGTAAGTCAGCCTTGGGGAACAAGGCACTCAAAGTCCCTTACAGGGAGCCAGGGTGGCTTCCCTCCGAACCAGAGGGTAAAGAGCCACTCTCTCAGCCTGAGTGAGCGGGGCCAGACCAAGCTTACTCCACCCCCCCGGAAGGGGGGGTCGAACAGGAAGAACAAAGGGCGGGGCCCTTAGCCCAGTCGGGGCAGCACCAGGGGGGGAGACAGACCCTGCTGCCGAGCCAGGGGAGGCCCTGGGCCCGGAGAAACCTGACCTGGAGGAAGGACTGGGGCGACCAGGGCTGCCAGCCGCCGAGTCCCCGGAGGGGCCAGGCTGTAACCCGGGCCAGCGTGAGCCTGACGCAGAGGGGGAGCGGGAGCTGCCAGCAGCTGAATACGCTGACGAGCTGGAGGGACCCGCTCGAGAGACCGGGTAGGAAGTAGCCCAGGGGCAGAACCGCACAGTGCGGTGGGTCTATTTGGTCAGCGTGGCGCGGATGGCTCCCCGCTGACCCAGTGGCGGGACCCTCTGCTCCCGCCACTCTCAGGGCCCTGGGCTGGAACGCAGTGGAGTTGGGGGGGGGCTGCGTTCCCCTACCCTGGTTAACCCGCCTCTGCTAGCAGAATCCTGACAAAGCCACTGACCCGGGCCGGCGATCCCCCCGCCTGAGGGGCGGGCCAGTGACCCGGGCCGGCGATCCCCCCGCCTGAGGGGCGGGCCAGTGACCCGGGCCGGCGCACCTCTCTCCACTAATTTGCTAGTGACAGAAAGGTGTGACCAAGGCCTGCCAGTGAGACAGTAGCTCCCCGCCCCCAGCGGCTCGGTGGACCAACTGAAACCTGTCACATCCCTTCACCTCCCTTCAGCTCCTTTGACAATCCCAGCCTCAGTGCGGGGTCTGACAATACCCAGCTCTACTAAAGTGAGCCGGGTTCCTCACTGACACCCACGTATGCAGCGGTGAATCTGCTTTCGGCGAGAAGGAAAGGGTGCCACTCACACACTTCTGGGCTGGCAGGCGGAGGGAGCTCTCTAGCGGCTCATTGGGGGACATGGATGTGCGAAGTTACACAGACACTAAGGAGGCTTTTAGGAAAGCTACCATGTTGGCACTTCGGGACAGGAGAGACAGTCATGACTATGGCAGCAAGGCTCTGACAAAAATGTCTCTCCTTTAGCCTGCAAGACACCTTGCATTGTGTGGCAGGGATGCGGGGAGAAATGGGGGGATCTATTCATTGGCTTTTCTCATTTTAACAGACGTGCTTACCCCTAACCATCCCCAGGGAGGGAGGCCACAGCCCCCCAGGGAGTAGCCTTTGGCGGGCGAGCATTGTGCTCCTGAAGGCGTGCAGGGAGGGTGGAGCACAGATTCCGGCTCCTGCAGCCTGAGGGGGTGGGATGAAGCCCTCGGCGGAGTGCAAAGGGGCATGCACGGCCCCTCTCTCTTTGCATTCCTTCCCTGGCTCCCTTGTAGCAAACATAAGTGACTTGTCTTCACTTCCAAGGCCCTTCACAAACGATTCCTGCCTACCTGCCATTTTACCTTCAGTACCAAAAGGTTGACACCTGCCTCCACCTGGCCCATGATGTCAGCCTCCATCAGCCACTTGTTAAATTTTCAGCCCCTTGGTGCCTCCTCCCATGCTGGCCTTCACCGTTGGGAGAAACTCCCCATAAACATCCACAGAGTTATCTCATTGTCCTTCAAAACCTTCCTTAAAAAGCTCCTTTGCTGTGTGGCTACAATAAACTTGAGGCTGACGGTGTGCTGAGACCACTGCCGATCATGCTGAGAAGTGTCGTCTCATTGTTTCCTTGGACTGCCCTGTGGGTCTGTCTGTCTGTGTCCATCTGTTGTAGCTTGGCTTAGGGCTCGTCCACACTTGCGGCGGCATGTAGGGTACACGTAGCTCATGGGCGGCGCGTGAACTGCTGGCTTGGGGAGGTTAGCCCCTGGCCCCTCCCCTTCTGCCCAAGGCCCCGCTCCCTCTGGAGCCCAGAGCCTCCCACTGCGGCCCCCCATCCCCCCAGCCCTGGGCCGCAAGCGCGCCATGCAGCCAACAGCCCCTGAGCGCCGGGTAGCCAGGCAGTGAGGTCCCCCAGCCCCAGAATGCTGAGTGGGTGGGAGGTGCAGCCCCAGCCGCCCGGACTCCCGGGCTGCAGGCCGGCCCCTCCCAGCCCTAACCCTAGCCCTAGCCTCAGGCCCAGCCCAGCCATGGGGGAAGAGTGCAGGCAGGAAGCAGGAGGAGGCCTGGGGTGGAGAGTGGGCAGGGCCACACAGGGCTGTTTTGGGAGGCTCAGCCTCCCCTGCCCTGCGATACCCGCTGCCTATGGTGTAGGTACATGCGCAGTGAATGGCTCTGGGGTGGGGAGGGAGGCAGCGGGACGAGGCTCTAGCAGTGGGATACTGCAGTGTAGACATGGGAGGTGCGGGTCAGGTACAGTGGAAGGCCATGTAGGGCTATACCCTCAGGTTCTGGCTAGTTGGTACGCGACTTGACTAAGCCGTGCCTCACATGTTAATGATACCCAGGCCAGCTGTGCACGCAGTGTCTGTACGCCACATGCCACCCTAAGTGTAGACATCACCTTGGCCTGTAAGCTTTGTTCTGAGTGTGTACAGCACCTAGCACAGTGGGCAATTGGGCCGGGCTGGGCTCCTTGGTGCTACAATAACACAAATAAGAAAAATCATCCTTGTCCCCTGAGAGGTTTAGTTTGAAAAGTCCATCATTTGGTGCAATATGTGGGCACTAGAAGCCTTTGCGAATGGATCCAGCGGGGGGGGGGGGGGGCGGGGAGAAAACACACGGAACGCAGGGAACTTGCCCCGTCCATGTTGGGGGGGAGAATTTTAACAAGGGGCTCCCAGGAACCCCCTCCATCTTAGCAATGGAATAGGAAAGGAGTCTGTAGCCAGAGTTGCCCCCCATCCCATCCCATCCCAGCACACACACATGCTCGCTCATTGTCCCAGTGCGCACACACGCTCTCCTCATCAGCACACACCACTCCTCCTGCTCCCCCTTCCCCTCTCCCCTCCTGGTTTGTTCCTGGAGTGCAGCCTTGGCCTGCTGCCTCCAGATAAATAATACACCAGCTATTGTTTCTGCTGCTCCCTGCATCCCACTAACAGGCTACTCCTCTCTCCTCATCAAATGCAGATTTGCTAGTTTTTCCTCAACTTTGGACTAATAAAACATGGGCTGGGGCTTCGATTTCAGGCTCATTAGCTCCAGGCCAGCAGCCTGATGGATAGAACTCACTTATATTATTGATTTAAGACATTTACACAGCAAAGACCTTTTGAGATTCATTAAAAATACAATAGAGACTAACACAGCTCAGCCAAGTTCTCTAAGCATCGCCGCGTTCTGCTGTTCGCTCCGGCCCTGCGCCTGCTTCAGGCCGCTGCTATTTGTCTTTGACTAGCCGAGACGATGTGATTACAGGAGTGTGTGGCGGCTGGAGAGGCATCTAATGGGGCTGGAAATAAAGACATACAAAGAATAAACAACAGCAGAGAAGTCAGCTACAGTGGGGGTTGTTAGGCTGCTGCAAAGCACCTAGTCAAGGCAGCCACGTTTTGCATGGACTGATCACATACACACATACGTGAACATTCTCCCCACTCCCATACACACACTGAGTCACCCAGCTCTTCACAGATTGCTCCCACACAGATGTGTAGACAGAGTCAGTTACATGCATACACCATATAAACACAGAGCCCCCAGACATAAACATGCCCCCCCACATTATGCATACAGACCCAACTCATACATAGATCAGCTGTGCATACATGTAGCCCCAGATACACACAAATGTTTTACAATCAGACACACTTGTATGCTCACCTAGACTACCCTCTGCCACACAAATAACCATAATCATACGGCTGTCATCACAGTCACGCACACACATACCTACTCTCCGCATACACATACTGGGACAGCTCGTCAGCTGGTGTCAATCGGTATAGCTCCCTAGCCGCCCATCACCGGGCTATCTGGGCACTAGCAGCTGTGTGTAGGTATGCATAGTGGGGCAGCTCCTCAGTGGGAATAAATCAGCATAATGCCTTTGAATTCATTTACACCCACTGAGGATCTGCCCCACTGTATATACATGCAGAGGTGACAGCGGTCAGCTACCCTGGTGAAGGGCAATTGAGACATGTGTAGGCTGGATTCGCTAAAATGGGCAGAAATAGCAACACACATACAAAATCCCATTGACTGAAGGGGAAAAAAGGCTCACATTGGTTCATCAGCTAGCTGCCCCCCTGCAGTCTCTGTTCAAGCTGATGATGACAGTGCAATGACAGCAGGAAGATGTGGGCTAGTCATTGAGAAAGCGGGACCTCCTCTGGCATTGGTGGATGTTTTCTTCTACCACGGTGCCGTATATTTCACTCCAAGCCAATTGCCTGCCAATACTATCCCACAGAGGCTCCAGTGTTCACGGTAACCTTTTCAAGGCCCATAAACCCCTGCACACATTACCCTTTAGAAACCAGTAAGTCTGTGCTTGCCGGGCGATCCACTTTAACCTGCAGGGCAAGACCCCATTACTGCTGCTGTCCGAGTCATCCAAACGCATGGTTAACAGTATCATGCTTTACTCACTGCACTCACAAAGCAGGAAGAAAAGGAGTACTTGTGGCTTCATGAAGTGAGCTGTAGCTCACGAAAGCTTATGCTCTAATAAATTTGTTAGTCTCTAAGGTGCCACAAGTACTCCTTTTCTTTTTGCGAATACAGACTAACACGGCTGCTACTCTAAAAGCAGGAAGAGTGTCACACAGGAGCCACTTTTAAATTATTTCCTACCCAGTACTGGCCACTGTTCTTCCTTGAGAAAAGCAACATGCACTAGGGGCTTCTCATTAGCCTGCCCCATTACCATTAGGCCCGCTATTACCATTGTGGGGCTGTAATTAACACCTCCATAATGACCAACAGAGAGGTCTTTCTAGGCTAATAAAGATGTGGCCCAAAAATACCGACGGACGTAGTAGTGACCAGGATGGGCAATTTCCTCAAAGCCAGACAAATGAAGGGCTCTTTAAGCAACATGTTTATCCTCATGGCATAGCCTGTAAACACAGCTGCCTGCTGCACCATCTAGTCTTCGAATGAATTCCTTTACCCGCCCAACTTTTCTGCTCTCCCCATTTTTCCTGCTGTGGGCCACCTGTGGATCCAGGGGCCATCCACAAAGTACTAAGGATGTTTCAAATGGAGAGAGAGAGTAGGTGGGTGTGAAGCACATGGAGAGATAGGATACAAATGTCATGATGCATCATCTGAGGGGCCTGAACCAGGCTCTCTAAGTGTAAGCATCACCTAGTTTTGCTCATAAAGCAGACCTATGTGCTCAGGTAGAAGACTCTGTGATTAGTTGGTTGGCAGTTGAGCACCAAGATTCTCGCTCTCTGTTTCCAGACATTGCCCATGCGCCTGCTGCTACTGCTTGGGATCACAGAGGTGTGTCCTCCTAATGTGCATCATGCCTTTGCTTTAATAGATTCATAGATACTAAAGGTCAGAAGGGACCATTCTGATCATCTAGTCCGACCTCCTGCACAGGGCAGGCCACAGAATCTCACCCACCCACTCCTATGAAAAACCTCACCCATGTCTGAGCTATTGAAGTCCTTAAATCATGGTTCAAAGACTTCAAGGAGCAGAGAAGCCTCCCTCAAGTCAACCATGCCCCATGCTACAGAGGAAGGCGAAAAACCTCCAGGGCCTCTCCAATCTGCCCTGGAGGAAAATTCCTTCCCGACCCCAAATATGGCAATCAGCTAAACCCTGAGCATATGGGCAAGATTCACCAGCCAGATACCCAGGAAAGAATTTTCTATAGTAACTCAGACCCAATCCATCTAATATCCCATCTCAGGGGATTTGGCCTATTTACCCTGAATATTTAAAGATCAATTACTTACCAAAATCCCATTATCCCATCATACCATCTCCTCCATAAACTTATCAAGTAGAATCTTAAAGCCAGATAGATCTTTTGCCCCCACTGCTTCCCTTGGGAGGCTATTCCAAAACTTCACTCCTCTGATGGTTAAAAACCTTCGTCTGATTTCAAGTCTAAACTTCCTGGTGGCCAGTTTATACCCATTTATTCTTGTGTCCACATTGGTGCTGAGCTTAAATAATTCCTCTCCCTCTCCTGTATTTATCCCTCTGATATATTTATAGAGAGCAATCATATCTCCCCTCAACCTTCTTTTAGTTAGGCTAAACAAGCCAAGCTCTTTAAGTCTCCTTTCATAAGACAAGTTTTCCATTCCTCGGATCATCCTAGTAGCCCTTCTCTGTACCTGCTACAGTTTGAATTCATCCTTTTTAAACATGGGAGACCAGAACTGCACACAGTATTCTAGGTGAGGTCTCACCAGTGCCTTGTATAACGGTACTAAAACCTCCTTATCCCTACTGGAAATGCCTCTCCTGATGCATCCCAAAACCGCATTAGCTTTTTTCACAGCCATATCACATTGGCAGCTCATAGTCATCCTATGATCAACCAATACTCCAAGGTCCTTCTCCTCTTCCGTTACTTCTAATTGATGCGTCCCCAACTTATAGCTAAAATTCTTGTTATTAATCCCTAAATGCATAACCTTACACTTCTCACTATTAAATTTCATCCTATTACTATTACTCCAGTTTACAAGGTAATCCAGATCCTCCTGTATAATATCCCGATCCTTCTCCGAATAGGCACCTGTGCTCTAAAACAACAAGCAGCATGGTGTCAGATGCCAGAGACTCTGAGTGGGGTAGACAGGGGGTGGAGAAGTGGAGGGAGGGGTTCTGGCATGGATGGTGGTTTTCAGGAGAAATTGGGAGAGGAGGAGCTCTTCACCTGCACCATGGGCAATCTGAAGTTGCTGTTTGGAAAGTCAAGTAGCAACAGCTGCCTACCAGAGATCCCTGGTACCCTGGTGAAGGGACTCTGACAGTGCAGGACCCCCAGTATCCTAAATCTGTTGTGCAGCATAGCTGTGCCCCAGCCCCGTCCAGCTGCCAAGTGGCCCTGCAATCTGAGAAATGACGGATGCCCTCTCTTCTCTGCAGGACAGCCCATCCAGGTGCTTCCCCAGTGGATTAATCCCCTGGCATCCACTACCTGAAGACTTGATCCAGGGCTGAGCTTTCCCAGCTTCCATCTAGCCTGAAATTAGGCAGCATTTTAAGGGTTGCAATGGCATCTCTCTAGAGCTGCCTGTGTAATTACACCAAGCTCATTCCCAGGCTGTCTGAGTGTCCAAGGGAAGCAAAGGCCAATTTGCTCAATACCCAGCTCACTCGCATCAGCGTGAATGAAGAAAAACCCCACCACAGTCAATGGACTTAACCAAGGTAAACCCAGAGATAGTGAGGGAAGAATCAGGCTTCATGTGCTGTACTAACGGGCACAGGAGCCTTTCTGGAGCTTCAGAAGGGAAAGGAGATCAAGGAAACCCTCTGGCCAAAGCATCACAGGGCATGCGGAAGGCAAAAAGATGTCACTTCTGGAAAGTTAGCTAATATAAGACAAGGAGAAGACGAACAGAACTGTCAGGCAAAATCTATCACAGGGCGCTCCATGTAGGTGCTCAGCAAGCTCCAAAAGCTGCTCAGGGTGCGGTGATCTACAAAGAGCGATGTACAGGTCCTGCCAAGCCAACCATTGAGGCCCCAGTTCAGCTCAGCTGGAGCTGCTGCTGCCTCAAAGGCAGGTGGCAGGGCATGTCTCAGCTGAGGTCCTGTGCTGGATGCACTCCCTTGCGAGCCCGGTCATGGCTGAGCAGACCCACCCACTCCAGCACCCGATCTCTTGACAGCAAACGGGGTATGTTGTTCTTGATGTCATTTTTCAGTTCATGTTGGCTGCCCATCACGTTATCTCTCAGCTTGGGCAGGCTAATGATCGAACTCCCAACAGCAACAAGAACCTAACCAGTGCCAAATGCCCAAAACAACAATGGCAGAACTGCCAAAGCCCAGGAGACCCTCCCAGCGGCACCCAGAAAATAGCCTGTGTGAACACATTGGCCTTCCTGTAATGTAACAATTGGCTGTGTGTAAATACACGAGTCAGTGTATGCTATGCCATTCTCTCTATGCATGATTCACCCAGAGATGAGTGTGTCAAACAGCTCCCAGCTCTGGGGAAGTGATGGGGTGTGTATCTCACACAGGTCCTGACAGGGTTAATGTGGATCTGAGAGGCCAATTATATGGTAAGAGGTGCAGGGGAGGGAGCCAGGCTTTGCTGATGTTGAAGACCAGCTGGGATAAGAGCTAGGTGGAGACTATGAAGAAAGGACGTTCAGAGCAGAAGGAGGGATGTAGGGAAGGAGTCTACACCCAGCTCTCTGGGAAGCAAGAGAAAGAGAGAAGTGCTGGGATCCTAGCCTGAGTAGAGAAGGCTGGCAAGCAGCCTGGGGAGGCACAGAGTAGCCACAAGTTCCAGGGAAAAGCCCTGACTGTCTTGGCTCTGAAAGAAGGGTTCACTTACAGAGGTTGTTGGCAGGGGTGCTGGAGCAATTTGTATAGTGGGGGTGCTGAAAGCCTTTAAACAAACCTGTAAACCCTGTATATGATGGAAACCACTTCAAGCCAGAGGGTGCAGCAGTTCCAGCACTCTAGTTCCAGCACCCCCTGGTTGTCACTGAGAAGACCTGAGAACAGCCATGATAGGAAGAAAGCCATGGAGGCAGCAGTAAGGAGTTGTGCAAAGCTGCTTGTTGTAGGGTCCCTGGGCAGGAACCTGGTGCAGTGGGAGAACTGGGTTTCCCCCACCAGCCACTGGAGAAGATGCCATGAAGCCCCCCGATGTAGGGGGATAAGGACATTGGAAAGCCCTCAGGCAAGGGAATGAGGACAACAGGACCCAGAGTTGGGACCAAAGACCGTCTCCTGAGTCCATTGGACTTCTTTTATGTTGGACCGTCTCTTACCCTGTAAGGAGTGGACTAAATTGTGATGTAACTGGAGGGCCAAGGTATGGAAAGAGAGACCACTGCAGCACTGGAGTGACCCAGCCACAAGGAGGCGCTCTAGTGGCCAGTGAACTCCTTCAGAGGGGACTTAGTCCTTTATCTCATGAGGGATCTCATTTGTGGCTCCCGGCAAACAGATCTGACAGTGTGCTGCAAATGGTTCAACTCCCGTAAGCCATTGTCATCACTGGTGAAGCTGCAGCCATTGCAAACACCAGGTCCCCGATGTGCAATGCAGGTAAGGCTAGAGGGGCTGGAAAGCTCTTCCGTTGCTGGTGGACCACAGAAGGGGTCTCCTTTAGTGTAATATAAATTGGCCTGTGGTTTTGCAGACACAGGTCCTGTGTTCTACTCTCACTGCCGCATGTGAATGGTTTAACTGCCACCTGTGACATCTCTGTCAGGTGCAGCACATGGCGCTCTTACAGTGCAACCTGCTCCATCAGCAAAGTTGGCGGCATCTCTCAGTCCCAGGAGGGAAGGGAATATGAGGGCTGAGAGCCCTTTGCAGACAGCGCTCTGTCCACCCTGCCCCAAGATGTCAGCTCAATTCTCTGGTTCCGCCTCGGACAGAGAGGCGCTTTATAAACATTAAATCCGATAAGCATATGAATTTATCCTAACTAAATCACGACCTAGCCAGAGGGCAGCTCCCCTGTGAGGTCAGGAGGTATCACTACCCACATTTCGCAGCCAGGGAAACTGAAGGGCCGGAAGGGAAGTGATTTCCCCAGCACATCACACAGAAAACCTATGTCAGAGCCAGGAAGAGAAGCCAGGAATCCTGAATCCTATATTGTACCATTGCCACATGGCCACGCTTCCTCCAGACAACTGATGGGGGTGGAGGAAGACTGTGAAAACTGGTGAGCTCCCAAGGATAACTTGGCTGAGGAACAAGCAGCAGGAGTACATGTGAACTCCTGAAAGAGAAGTAGCAGTCCCTGACAACTTAGGGTAATGTAATAACCAGACACACTCTACTACTTCACATCCTTTAGCGAAAAAGTCCTCACAACACCCATTTTACAGATGTGGAAACTGAGGTGCAGAGATAGGAAGTGACTTGCCCAGTACTACATATTGATATCTTTGTTCAGACCTTTCCATTTCCACATTCATCCTTTTCATTTCTCCTCCACGCATGCCGGGGGAGCGAACATTGCTTCGGATTACATGTCCCACAACCCCTTTGATGGAAGGTCCTTAGCAAAGTCAATGTTCCTCCTTCTCACACTTTTGTCATCTTCCCCATCGATTACAAAAGGCGCTGTTGTCAACAGAGTGCACTGGAGACTGAGGACATGTCATTTGTATAGTGCTTTTCCCCGCTGTCTGTTCCGACTCCAGCTGCTAAGTGCGTGCCTGCCCTTTATCATTGCTTTGAAATTGAGAGAGACACTTTGGAATTCAATTAGTCAAACAGTTGCCACAGCAACAAAAAACATATACACAAATGATTTATCCTCTCAGATACCACTTCATATAGGAATAAATTTAATACAGCAGTTGGGAATGAAATGCATTGTACAATAAGAAAATTGTATTTTTTCTCTCCCCGATGATAGGCCTCAAGGTCTTAATGCAATATAGATGAAAAAAAGATATTTGGGCAGAATGAAGTGGAATACATTGCACTGTATGTACAATGCTGGCTCGGAGAGTACAACGTATAATGAGCATGTACATCTAATCACAGACCTCCCGGATTTTGTTTGCATGACAGCAGAGGATCAAAGGCTGCAGTAAGCCAATTAGCTGTTGTTTGGTTTCGCTTTCCTTCTTCAACCCCTGCAGCATGTGAAATGTGCCCTGCCATCCCTGTTTACTCTTACTCGCTTGGGCAATAGATCTATTAGTGTTTCACCAAAGATCTATCGGCTGACCCTAATAGGCTTCGCAATTCACTTCTGAACACGATCCAGGCCCATTAAGTAAGGCATGCCTGGGATGTGTTTCTGAAAGATTTGCTCTAGTTCAGCCTCAGCTCTTACACAATTGGCAATTCATTCAGGGAAGTCCTATGGCCTGCGTTATGCAGGAGGTCCAATTACATCATCACAATGGTTTCTTCTAAACTATAAAGCTATGAACGTCACCATTGATTGCGGAATCCAAATCAAATATGGTTTGAGCAAACTATCCACTCTACAAAATCTTATTCACCTGTCCTCCATTCCCTGCCCTTGACCCCCTGCCAGCCTCAAACAAAGAAGACATCCAGAAGTTGGGCAGTGGTAGTTTAGTTCTCCCTTGCAATAAGAATGGTGGCTAGTTTGACACACGCCTCTGTCATTTCTGCGCTTGAAGGTTGTCCACCTGTATAATCAGATACAGCAATGGTGAGTTCATCAGCTTTTCACATGGACCTAGGCCGTGCTTAGATCGTGGGCTTTAAGCAGAACCCAGCGTAATGTGGGGAAGTTGTGATTCAGCAGGTGCTTCCCTGAGTCAGAGCTGACTCCCTGCTCCTGAAAGGGATTCAGGAGTACTGTGCGGCCAGAGGGGCTCTATTTCAGATGAGATGTGAAACTGAGGGGGTCAGTCTGAACCTGTGAGGGCTGAGTAACTGACTCTCACTGAAGCCAAGGGGCGTTGAGGATGCTCAACCCCTTATAGGGTTGATGCTTCATCACTGAAGATCCCCTAACTCTTTCTGCAAGAGATAAGGTTTTAGCTCTAAACATTGCTCAAGGCAAATAAATTCCACCAACATGAATTATCCTCTGGGGTTTAGGCCAGATACAATATTCTTCTTTATTTCCTACCCTGAACTAGTCCATAGCATTGAGACTTGTGCCTTCTCTTAACTCAGAGGTGAGGAGCGAAATGAATCCCATGTGTGTCAAGCACCTTGAGACCCTTCCTGGTCAACCCCTGTATTCTTGCCATTTTCATGATTATGTATGATTTCCCCTGTGTCTAGTGAGATCACAGCTTGGATGAGAAGTAGAAGGCCGAAGTTTTGGATAAGACAGGGATGATTAAAATCTGCAAGTCTTTAACTTGAGATTGGAGGTCTGTCTAAAAGATCGTGCCCCTAGCTCAACCAGAAGTTATGGGCTTGATGCAAAAATTACTTGGTGAGGTTTTGTGGTCTGTGCAATGCAGGAGGTCAGAAGGGATGATGGTAATAGATGACTCTATGATGCTGCTGGGCTGGGGGAACAACTGGAAGAGATGGCAGCGGTGATACTTTGATTGAATCTGCCTTTTTTGGCTAAGGTTTGCATACACTAAGGGGCTGATTCAATAGTCATTGAAGGCAATGGAAAGACTCCCCTTTATGTCAATGAGTGCAGAATCAGCCCTAGGGTTGCACCCTCAGATGCTTAGGGTTCTTCAGACAGAGGCAAGACCAATGAGGGTTTCTTCCAGCTTGGTGGGGAAGGAGACTTTGACTTCCTCTTTCCAACCTGCACTTTGCTACATTTATCCCTGTGAACCTGAGAAACCTCCCCTCTTCACTATCTGCTGACATTCTCAAACTGATGGTCTCTAGAACATTGAGGGTCAGGGAAGGCCATTTTCAGGGGAGGGATTGTATTTGGACTGGAAATAAGAGCCATCAGTAAAGTTCAGATCCAGAGGAAATGCTTAGATTCTGGGATTTTATCCAGTTCCACCCTGATTTCAAACAGTGCACTCCTCTTGAACTGCACAGAGCGCTCCACGGACCTCAGCTTCTCTCAGGATAAGGCCTGTAGTGAGACCTACCTTCTGCATTGCTAACATTTTTGTTGCTCCCTGGTTACTAAAACATCATGTGAGTGCAACACTCCTGAAAATGTCTCTCCAAAGAAAGGAGTTCAGTCAAAGTGAATTACCCACTTGGGGAAAACTAACTCCTCTGTGTAGTAGAACTCATGTGAACAAGTTCTGGCTAGAACAATCTCTCCTAAAGGATTATGTGACTTGTTTTTCAGACAGGCAGCAAAGAGCCACATTTGCATCTCTTAGCTGGGACAAACAGCATGGCCCCCTGTGTAGAGAGCATAAAGTGGTACTAACCCAATGAGATACCCTGAGCATTTCACTGGCTCTGCTATGTAGGGTCATGCTGATCAGATCACCGGCACCCCTAGATTGAGAGTGGCTGTGTGTCCATGAATTCTCAACCAGGCTGTAGATCAGCTGTTGTGATACCATTGCCTGATCCGAGTCACTGAATCGACTCCCTACCGCCACTGCATGCTTTAGCATGCCTCCAGCACTCACTTGGAGCGAGCTGCATATGTTAGTCTTAAGGGCTGCACATAGTGTCCTGATGGATGAGAAAGTTCTGTTTATCCAGCTGCATGATATGATGATCTTCTTGGGCACCCCACTCACTGAGCTACTCAAAAAGACATTATGAATCAGGCTACCGGCTTACGTGCAGGGCTGAATTATTTCATGAAGTAGCCAGGGATGTTTAGGGGTTGAAATCTCAGGAACATTAAACGTGCTTTTGCCTTTACACATTTTATCTCCAATAGCACAGTTCCCAGCTGACTCTATGCTGACTCAATGCTCCGGTTACACACTCCCATATAGATCCAAATGGCCTCATGTCATAGGAACAGAGTATTTTTTGCAGTAAGCTCTCTATCATTTCCCCACTGTCCTGCTCTGGAAAGCTCTCCCAGTCTAATATCCTGTTGGCAGCACACCATGGCTGTGTTCTTTGCTAATCAAATAATTTCATATGGGGATTTTTTTTTGCTGGGCGTTTCCAGCTCAGATTGCAGTTTTTCCAAATGCACCAAACCATGCTGGACATTTAGCCAGTCAGATCAATGGGACTAGATCAACATTCTACCCTTCTATTTCTGAGGCACTAGCTCAACTCATATAATTCCACTGGGCTGGACTGTTCCATAGTCACTTTAAGGTTGCATCTGAGGGGAGAAAATATAGTTTATTTTATTAAAATAAAGTTTATTTCATTTCAGATTTTAGTGCTTTAAAACACACAGTTCATGCCTGAGGATCTCCCAATGCAGCTGGATATAGCCCCTTCCCTACAGTTCATATATCTATTATCTGGGATCAGATGCAACAGTGGTAAACCCAGAAATAAACAGACAGGGACCCCGGAAGCATCTCCATCAACATTCATATTACTCTTGCTAGGGATCTAATCTTACTAGGAATGAGTATTTAGAATCTCAGTAGAATCCTCAGTGGCTGTAAACTGACACATCTCCAGTGAGATGCACACCACCAAACAAGGACTGGACCTTTCACATTTCTGCCCAGACCTGATTATAGATGCTGCCGGCAATGGGATTTGCCAATTCAGGGAGATGGTTTGTGCACAGATCAAAATCAAAACACAGAAACCACTGCAACTTTGGAAAGGAATCAAAGTGGACACGGCAAAACAACCAAACAAATCCAATAATGAAATCATGTTTATGTAGGCAGGAAGTAAGCTCAATTGCCAGGAGAGTACTAGACTTTACAAGTGTAAATACATACCAAAGAAGGCAGTTTGACAAGATGCCAAGTTTGTTTTGCGAAGTAGGCCACTTTAGCGCTGAAGTGCCACTGCAGAAGGAGAACCAGGAAAATGTCTTAAAGTTCAATGGGTGAGATATGTAGCTCACTCAGGATGTTATGGAAATCAGCACAGATTGCTGGAATCAAATGCTGTATGTTTCTATGCAGGTGGGGAAATACGCAGGGTATCTGACCATTCTGCCACATGTAACTGCATGCAATTCATTCAGGAGCTCCACTGCTGGGAGTTCACATGCACTTACTGCACTTACTGAACTAGAGCTTTCAGCTCTAGAGTCTTGGCAAAGTGGTAACACCTCCCCGGTCATGCTTAGTGAAGGATGCATCAGTGCTGGAGATGAAGTGTTGAGATCCACTGTTGAGGCCTAACCAGATATTTCAGACCTCTGAGTCCAAACCCAATTCAGCAGAACTGGCCTTTGTCAACAGATGGCATGAAAAGGATCAGAGAGCAGGTGGCTCAGGTGTGCACGTATTTGCAGGGCTGGTTTGGTCAGTACTTAGACGGAAGTGTTCTAAAGAAAACCCAAGGTGCTGCAGGAATTTGTTACCTTGACAATGTATCTGAGTCAGGGCCTAACTGCTCTTGCTCTTTGGGTCTTGGCTCCAGATGGTGCCTTTGTAATCCACACACAACTTCTGAGTGTGGTGCTCTGTCCCCTCTAGTGGCACCATGACCACTTAGAGATTAATGAGTCTGCTATAGTCTTAGCTAAGAGGCAGTTGGATTTTAGCTCATGCAGTAGAGGCTCATTCACTAAGTCTCAGAAGTTCCAGGTTCGATCCTCATGTCCGGGGTCTGTGGGTGTTACACCTTGAATAATTCTTCCTTCCTCCCTGCCAAGCTGGGTGTCAATAAGAAGCAATGATGCCTGGGGACAGCAGTTTGGTTTGCCCTGTTGCACGCAGCCAGTAAGTTCCCACTCTTCTGCTTGTGTCTGAGGGAGCAGAGCAGTTCCACAGCAAAGTGTTCTGGATTTAAATTGTGTAACACTACATTTGATTAGAAGGGACTAGCAGACCAGCTAGTTTGACCTCCAGTAGATCAAGCCACCAGCACCACCCAGCACCTGCACACTAAGCCCAACAACCAAAATTAGACCTAAATATTAAAACCCCAGGTCTTTATGCCCCCATCTATTGGTTCCCCTGACATTAATGCTTTATCAGTCTTCCTTGCTGGCTTGGGTTGTGCTAGTATCACATTTGCATTACTAATTCCAGATGGACTGTTGGCAGCATCTCCTGGGGATAAGCAATCTTTGCCCTGTGCCTTTGACTGAAGGCCCAGGCTTTTCAAACGAGATCAGTGCACAGAAACTCCCATTGAGTCACCTAAATGAAGTGGCCAGATCTGGGAGTTGTTGTTATTTATTATTTGTATTACTGTGACACCCCATTATGGACCACAACTTTGTTGTGCTAGGTGATGTATAAACACAGAGCAAAAAAGAGGGGCCCTCTCCCAAAGCGCTTACAGTTCAAGTATAACACAAGAGACCCAAATGGATACAGATGAGGGAGTACAAGGAAACAATGAGACAAGACTGGTCAGCATGACATGCAGGGGTCTCAGCACACCAGCAGCCTAACCACTGATTTTTGTCTGCCTCATGCCAAAGGAGAACTTTTAGGAGAGTTTTGGAGGATAATGAGGAGCTTTACAGAGAGCTCCCTCCAAGTATGAGGGGCAGCATGGGAGAAAGCATGAAGAGACTGGCATCGAGGCCTGATCAGAGACTGGAGGAGACATCTCGATAGTGACAGGTAGGGTAGGGATAGGCCATAAAGGACTTCGGAAGTTATGTGCTGGACATGTATCCAGTCCCTATTGCCCCAGGTCAGGTACCTTTAACCCCCTTCTGTCTCTCACCCGACATCAACAGTTTGTGGTTTTCAGAACAGACCTCAGTAAAGTTCCCCAGAACAGCCTGTGGCCAATAATACATCAGGAAAAACAAAGATTGTTAAAAAAGATTAGATGATGCAGAAGGTCCTTGGGTCTATGAGTGCAGCCAGCCTCAATTAAGGACCAAAAGCTTGGTTACAGGTGAAACAAATCCAAGACCATCGATGCTCACACCATCAGAAAGCCGGCCTTTGCAGGCCATCGGGGTAGATCAGGGATCGGCAACCTTAGGCCCACGGAGTGCCAGGGAAAGCCTCTGATTCAGCCGATTGCAGCTCCCACTGGCCGCAGTTCGCTGTCCCAGGCCAATAGGGGCTGCGGGAAGCAGCGCGGGCCGAGGGATGTGCTGGCCACCCTTCCCTCAGCCCCCATTGGCCTGGGACTGCGAACTGCAGCCAATGGGAGCTGCGATCAGCCAAACCTGTGGACGCTGCAAGTAAACAAACTGGCCCAGCCCACCAGCGGCTTTCCATGGAGGGCCTCATGCCAAAGGTTGCCGATCCCTGGGGTAGATACTTCCTGACATGCTACCATGCCCAGTCACAAAGGCCAGGTGCCAAGCTCAGTTCCTGGCCCTGCACTATTTAATGTTTTTATCAATGACCTAAAAGAACACATAACACCATCCTTTATAAAATTTGCAGATGACCCAAAAACTGGGGAAGTGGTAAATAACAAAGAGGATAGGGCATTGGCACTCTAGCTCATTTGGTAAGTTGGGATCCATAAACCTGGAAATCCTGGACGCCCCATCATCTCAGGCATTGGCACCCTTACAGCAGGATTGTCTGGCTATGTAGACTCCCTCCTCAGGCCCTATGCTACCAGCACTCCCAGCTATCTTCGAGACACCACTGACTTCCTGAGGAAACTACAATCTATTGGTGATCTTCCAGAAAACACCATCCTGGCCACTATGGATGTAGAAGCCTCTACACCAACATTCCACACAAAGATGGACTACAAGCCGTCAGGAACAGTATCCCCGATAATGTCACGGCAAACCTCGTGGCTGAACTTTGTGACTTTGTCCTCACCCATAACTATTTCACATTTGGGGACAATGTATACCCAATGTATACCTCACCTTCAAATCAGCAGCACTGCGATGGGTATCCGCATGGCTCCACAGTATGCCAACATTTTTATGGCTGACTTAGAACAACGCTTCCTCAACTCTCGTCCCCTAATGCCCCTACTCTACTTGCGCTACATTGATGACATCTTCATCATCTGGACCCATGGAAAAGAAGCCCTTGAGGAATTCCACTATGATTTCAACAATTTCCATCCCACCATCAACCTCAGCCTGGACCAGTCCACACAAGAGATCCACTTCCTGGACACTACAGTGCTAATAAGCGATGGTCACATAAACACCAACCTATATCGGAAACCTACTGACTGCTATTCCTACCTACATGCCTCTAGCTTTCATCCAGATCACACCACATGATCCATTGTCTACAGCCAAGCTCTACAATATAACCGCATTTGCTTCAACCCCTCAGACAGAGAAAAACACTTACAAGATCTCTTTCATGCATTCTTACAACTACAATACCCACCTGCTGAAGTGGAGAAACAGACTGACAGAGCCAGAAGAGTACCTAGAAGTCACCTACTACAGGACAGGCCCAACAAAGAAAATAACAGAACGCCACTAGCCATCACCTTCAGCCCCCAACTAAAACCTCTCCAACGCATCATCAAGGATCTACAACCTATCCTGAAGGACAACCCATTACTCTCACAGAACTTGGGAGACAGGCCAGTCCTTGCTTACAGACAGCCCCCAACCTGAAGCAAATACTCACCAGCAACCACACACCACACAATCAGGGAAGCCTGGCTGTTTAAAAATAGCCAGAGCCTCGCGAACCAGCTGAGCGGCAGCGAACCAGCGGAGCAGCGGGGACAGCAGAGCAGCTCACAGCAGGAGTTTGCCTGGGAGTTCGCCTGGAGTGAGCCCAGTGAGGCTTACATCTTGCCAACGTCTCTGAGGAAGCTCATAGTAGGTAGGTGATATGGAAGGGGGGGGTTCAGCTGTTGTGACCTGCACTGGATGTGCCATGTTTGTCTTTCTTCCACAGGACAGAAGCGACTTTGTCTGTACAAAGTGCAAGCTGGTCTCCATATTGGAAGAAAAGATTGAAGGTCTGGAGCAACAGGTAACGACCCTGCGTTGTATACGAGAGACTGAGGATTTTCTGGACCAAACTCAGGATAGCCTTCTAGGGGCACAAAGCTCTAAAGATATAGAGCAGATTGCACAGAGGAGCCAAGAGGCCAGTGAAGAAGCTTGGCAACATGTGACCTCCAGAAGAGGTAAGCGGAATGTCCGGGTTCCAGTAACACAGACACAGGTAACTAACCGCTTTCGTGTTCTCTCCACAGGTACCAATGCGGAGAGTGGACCAGATGATATGTCTGGGGGGAGAAAGCAGAAGGAGACTCCGCTGGTTGGGAGGCATGAGATGCGATGTCCTGAGGTTGGGGGTTCCACGACCACCACTCCCAAGAGGAGAAGGCGGGTGGTGGTGGTCGGGGACTCTCTCCTCCGGGGGACTGAGTCATCTATCTGCCGCCCTGACCGGGAAAACCGAGAAGTCTGCTGCTTGCCAGGGGCTAAGATTCGTGATGTGACGGAGAGACTGCCGAGACTCATCAAGCCCTCGGATCGCTACCCCTTCCTGCTTCTCCACGTGGGCACCAATGATACTGCCAAGAATGACCTTGAGCGGATCACTGCGGACTACGTGGCTCTGGGAAGAAGGATAAAGGAGTTGGAGGCGCAAGTGGTGTTCTCGTCCATCCTCCCCGTGGAAGGAAAAGGCCTGGGTAGGGACCGTCGAATCGTGGAGGTCAACGAATGGCTACGCAGGTGGTGTCGGAGAGAAGGCTTTGGATTCTTTGACCATGGGATGGTGTTCCATGAAGGAGGAGTGCTGGGCAGAGACGGGCTCCATCTTACGAAGAGAGGGAAGAACATCTTTGCCAGCAGGCTGGCTAACCTAGTGAGGAGGGCTTTAAACTAGGTTCACCGGGGGAAGGAGACCAAAGCCCTGAGGTAAGTGGGAAAGCGGGATACCGGGAGGAAGCACAGGCAGGAATGTCTGTGAGGGGAGGGCTCCTGCCTCATACTGGGAATGAGGGGCGATCAACAGGTTATCTCAAGTGCTTATATACAAATGCACAAAGCCTTGGAAACAAGCAGGGAGAACTGGAGGTCCTGGTGATGTCAAGGAATTATGACGTGATTGGAATAACAGAGACTTGGTGGGATAACTCACATGACTGGAGTACAGTCATGGATGGTTATAAACTGTTCAGGAAGGACAGGCAGGGCAGAAAAGGTGGGGGAGTAGCACTATATGTAAGGGAGCAGTATGACTGCTCAGAGCTCCGGTACGAAACTGTGGAAAAACCTGAGTGTCTCTGGATTAAGTTTAGAAGTGTGTGCAACAAGAGTGATGTCATGGTGGGAGTCTGCTATAGACCACCGGACCAGGGGGATGAGGTGGATGAGGCTTTCTTCCGGCAACTCACGGAAGCTACTAGATCGCATGCCCTGATTCTCATGGGTGACTTTAATTTTCCTGATATCTGCTGGGAGAGCAATACAGCGGTGCATAGACAATCCAGGAAGTTTTTGGAAAGCGTAGGGGACAATTTCCTGGTGCAAGTGCTAGGGGAGCCAACTAGGGGGAGCGCTTTTCTTGACCTGCTGCTCACAAACCAGGTAGAATTAGTGGGGGAAGCAAAAGTGGATGGGAATCTGGGAGGTAGTGACCATGAGTTGGTTGAGTTCAGGATCCTGACGCAGGGAAGAAAGGTAAGCAGCAGGATACGGACCCTGGACTTCAGGAAAGCAGACTTTGACTCCCTCAGGGAACAGATGGCCAGGATCCCCTGGGGGACTAACATGAAAGGGAAGGGAGTCCAGGAGAGCTGGCTGTATTTCAAGGAATCCCTGTTGAGGTTACAGGGACAAACCATCCCGATGAGTCGAAAGAATAGTAAATATGGCAGGCGACCAGCTTGGCTTAATGGTGAAATCTTAGCGGATCTTAAACATAAAAAAGAAGCTTACAAGAAGTGGAAGATTGGACATATGACCAGGGAAGAGTATAAAAATATTGCTCGGGCATGTAGGAAAGATATCAGGAGGGCCAAATCGCACCTGGAGCTGCAGCTAGCAAGAGATGTCAAGAGTAACAAGAAGGGTTTCTTCAGGTATGTTGGCAACAAGAAGAAAGCCAAGGAAAGTGTGGGCCCCTTACTGAATGAGGGAGGCAAGCTAGTGACAGAGGATGTGGAAAAAGCTAATGTACTCAATGCTTTTTTTGCCTCTGTTTTCACTAACAAGGTCAGCTCCCAGACTGCTGTGCTGGGCATCACAAAATGGGGAAGAGATGGCCAGCCCTCTGTAGAGATAGAGGTGGTTAGGGACTATTTAGAAAAGCTGGACGTGCACAAGTCCATGGGGCCGGACGAATTGCATCCGAGAGTGCTGAGGGAATTGGCGGCTGTGATTGCAGAGCCCTTGGCCATTATCTTTGAAAACTCGTGGCGAACGGGGGAAGTCCCGGATGACTGGAAAAAGGCTAATGTAGTGCCCATCTTTAAAAAAGGGAAGAAGGAGGATCCTGGGAACTACAGGCCGGTCAGCCTCACCTCAGTCCCTGGAAAAATCATGGAGCAGGTCCTCAAAGAATCAATCCTGAAGCACTTAGAGGAGAGGAAAGTGATCAGGAACAGTCAGCATGGATTCACCAAGGGAAGGTCATGCCTGACTAATCTAATCGCCTTTTATGATGAGATTACTGGTTCTGTGGATGAAGGGAAAGCAGTGGATGTATTGTTTCTTGACTTTAGCAAAGCTTTTGACACGGTCTCCCACAGCATTCTTGTCAGCAAGTTAAGGAAGTATGGGCTGGATGAATGCACTATAAGGTGGGTAGAAAGCTGGCTAGATTGTCGGGCTCAACGGGTAGTGATCAATGGCTCCATGTCTAGTTGGCAGCCGGTGTCAAGTGGAGTGCCCCAGGGGTCGGTCCTGGGGCCCGTTTTGTTCAATATCTTCATAAATGATCTGGAGGATGGTGTGGACTGCACTCTCAGCAAATTTGCGGATGATACTAAACTGGGAGGAGTGGTAGATACGCTGGAGGGGAGGGATAGGATACAGAAGGACCTAGACAAATTGGAAGATTGGGCCAAAAGAAATCTAATGAGGTTCAATAAGGATAAGTGCAGGGTCCTGCACTTAGGATGGAAGAATCCAATGCACCGCTACAGACTAGGGACCGAATGGCTCGGCAGCAGTTCTGCGGAAAAGGACCTAGGGGTGACAGTGGACGAGAAGCTGGATATGAGTCAGCAGTGTGCCCTTGTTGCCAAGAAGGCCAATGGCATTTTGGGATGTATAAGTAGGGGCATAGCGAGCAGATCGAGGGACGTGATCGTTCCCCTCTATTCGACACTGGTGAGGCCTCATCTGGAGTACTGTGTCCAGTTTTGGGCCCCACACTACAAGAAGGATGTGGATAAATTGGAAAGAGTACAGCGAAGGGCAACAAAAATGATTAGGGGTCTAGAGCACATGACTTACGAGGAGAGGCTGAGGGAGCTGGGATTGTTTAGTCTGCAGAAGAGAAGAATGAGGGGGGATTTGATAGCTGCTTTCAACTACCTGAAAGGGGGTTTCAAAGAGGATGGCTCTAGACTGTTCTCAATGGTAGCAGATGACAGAACGAGGAGTAATGGTCTCAAGTTGCAATGGGGGAGGTTTAGATTGGATATTAGGAAAAACTTTTTCACTAAGAGGGTGGTGAAACACTGGAATGCGTTACCTAGGGAGGTGGTAGAATCTCCTTCCTTAGAGGTTTTTAAGGTCAGGCTTGACAAAGCCCTGGCTAGGATGATTTAACTGGGACTTGGTCCTGCTTTGAGCAGGGGGTTGGACTAGATGACCTTCTGGGGTCCCTTCCAACCCTGATATTCTATGATTCTATGAACAGAACCACTAACCCAGGAACCTATCCTTGCAACAAAGCCCGTTGCCAACTCTGTCCACATATCTATTCAGGGGACACCATCATAGGGCTTAATCACATCAGCCACACTATCAGAGGCTCGTTCACCTGCGCATCTACCAATGAGATATATTCCATCATGTGCCAGCAATGTCCCCTGCCATGTACATTGGTCAAACTGGACAGTCTCTACGTAAAAGAATAAATGGACACAAATCAGACGTCAAGAATTATAACATTCAAAAACCAGTCGGAGAACACTTCAGTCTCTCTGGTCACACGATTACAGACCTGAGAGTGGCTATCCTTCAACAAAAAAACTTCAAAAACAGACTCCAGTGAGAGACTGCTGAATTGGAATTAATTTGCAAACTGGATACAATTAACTTAGGCTTCAATAGAGACTGGGAGTGGATGGGTCATTACATAAAGTAAAACTATTTCCCCATGTTATTTCTCCCCCCACCCTATCCCCCACTGTTCCTCAGATGTTCTTGTGAACTGCTGGAAATGGACCACCTTGATTATCACCACAAAAGGTTTTCCTCCTTCCCCCGCTCCTTCCTGCTGGTAATAGCTCATCTTAAGTGATCACTCTCCTTAAAGTGTGTATGGTAAAACCCATTGTTTCATGTTCTCTGTGTCTGTATATAAATCTCCCCACTGTATTTTCCACCGAATGCATCTGATGAAGTGAGCTGTAGCTCACGAAAGCTTATGCTCAAATAAATTTGTTAGTCTCTAAGGTGCCACAAGTACTCCTTTTCTTTTTTGTGAATACAGACTAACAAGGCTGCTACTCTGAAACAATGAGTGGGGGGAATATAGTTTTCTAGGTGAGGGCTCAAACTGGTGTTAGTTAAATCTTTAATGAAACCCCTCAGAAATTGGTCCTTTTTCTGCCAACACCAGCTGGGAGAAGGGTGATATGTTATTGGTCACTTTGGAGGGTTACATGGGAGCCCACATATCCAAGTTATCAGCCATGGAGTTGCAGGTTGCATTCACCTAGGTTTGCTCATATTGCTAGTTTTGCTTTCTCATGCAATAGTTTGGCTCTGAGTCCATCTCTGGTACAATACCTGCATTTAATGAAAACTCCCACTTTAGACCTGCAAACCCTAGGGCCCAAATCTGCACCACTCTGGCAACACAAAGCAGCCAGCACTCCAGCTTAAGTGGCCCGGGGAGAATTCCTCCTTTTTCGGGGAATCATAGAATCATAGAATATCAGGGTTGGAAGGGACCTCAGGAGGTCATCTAGTCCAACCCCCTGCTCAAAGCAGGACCAATCCCCAATTTTTGCCCCCAGATCCGTAAATGGCCCCCTCGAGGATTGAACTCACAACCCTGGGTTTAGCAGGCCAATGATCAAACCATTGAGCTATCCCTCCCCCCCCCATAGGGGAATCCTATGATGGGATAACATGATTTTGGCAATTAATTGATCTTTAACTATTCATGGTAAATAGGCCCAATGGCCTGTGATGGGATGTTAGATGGGGTGGGATCTGAGTTACTGCAGAGAATTCTTTCCTGGGTATCTCACTGGTGAATCTTGCCCACATGCTCAGGGTTCAGCTGATCGCCATACTGTAGTCAGGAAGGAATTTTCCTCCAGGGCAGATTGGAAGAGGCCCTGGGGTTTTTTCACCTTCCTCTGTAGCATGGGGCACGGGTCACTTGCTGGAAGATCCTCTGCACCTTGAAGTCTTTAAACCATGATTTGAGGACTTCAGGATTTGCAGGAGTGGATGGGTGAGATTCTGTGGCCTGATTGTGCAGGAGGTCAGACTAGATGATTATAATGGTCCCTTCTGACCTTAATATCTATGAGTCTATGAATCCCCAAGGTGATGCAGGGCTTCTGGAACATATTCTATGCCACCATCCCCATGCTGGGGGTGTGGCCAAGGTGTTCGCGCACCCTGGAGAGCCTGGCTGCTGGAATGGCTCCTTTAGGTGGGGGGGGGGGGCAACTCCTGTAATACAACACACCCTTCAGGTTGGCCCCAGTATTGGGTTGCTAAAATAGTGGCTTAAAGCCACCTTTGCCCTCATCTCTTATGTTTGTGCCAAGCTCAGCTCATCTCAGCCAGTTTTAGCCACACTCACTCATATTCCTTTTAGCACTTCAGAAGCACCTTCGACTTGGCACAGAGGGTCACCTTTTATTTTGCACAAAGTTTGAATGAAGCTTAGATGCATGGTCACCGTCTGTGATGTTCTGTACCTTGAGGGAACACCCTGCACCCCCATGTTCATCCTTACAATATGATTGTGTGGCATCCAATGCAAAGTTTGCCATGTCAGGTGTCTTCGGAAGGTTCATGATGCACCGAGCATTGTTGTTATAGTGATGTTATAGTAATGTTACACGTTGTAATTTCATGTATATAGTTATGAGGCTGAAAATGTGTCCTCATGGCTTAAAACAAGCCCAGGAAAAACTCTCCAAGAGCAGAGGGGTAGTTCACACCTCATCAAGGCATGTATGGGACAAACCCAGCCCGGCCTCATAGGAACAAAGGACATTGGCCTAGGCAGCAACAAAGGATCCGTTGGACTCTCGAGTGAGTCACTCCCCTTCCTTTGGTCAGTTTGGGGCTGCGATGAGGTAATGTTCACCTGACTCGGGGGGGGGGGCAAATCCAAGAGGGAAGAAGGAACATGATAAAAGGGAGAGATGTTTGCCGTGCTCTTCCTCTCTCTTCCACCTCCATCTATAGACATCACCATCAAGTGACTGAAGTGCTGGTCAAAGAGGAGAGCCTGGCTGAAGAGCAACCAGCCAGCCTGTGGTGAGAAGCATCTAAGTTTGTAAGGGCACTGAAAGTGTTAAGATCAGTTTAGAATGTGTTTTGCTTTTACTTAATTTGACCAAATCTGACTTGTTATGCTTTGACTTAGATTTTTAAATGATTATATCTTTGTAGTTAATAAATTTGTTTGTTTATTCTACCTGAAGCAATGTGTTTGTTTTGAAGCGGGTCAGAGACTCCCCTTGGGATAACAAGCCTGGTGCATATCAATTTCTTTGTTAAATTGACAAACTCATACAAGTTTCAGCATCCAGCAGACATAACTGGACACTGCAAGATGGAGATTCCTAGGGTTGTGTCTGGACCGGAGATATTGGCTAGTGTCATTTGGTTGCACAATCCAAGCAGTTTACGTGCCAGAGGCTGTGCGTGAACATCCCAGGAGTGGGGGTTCTCACAGCAGAGCGGAGTAAGGGTGCATCCCAGAGTCGAGGATTGGAGTGACCTACCAGATCACCGGTCCAGATAACACCAGGGGAATGTCACATTGTCCCAGCTCCCTGGGTCTGCTAGCCCTGTGTGTCAGAAGGAAGGCAACTGCCAGTACATTCATAGACTGAATGTCTCCGGGTTTTGCAATCATACTCTAGTTCTCATGAACACCCAATATGATTTCTTGCTGTATGAAATCTGCTTCATCATGCGGGGATTGGGAAAGCTCAATGTTTGTCAAATGCACAAGGCAAAAGCCAGCAAGGGAGAGAAAGTGATTTCTAAGGAGAACGTTACACACAGAGCAGAGTGTGACCAAATGATTGGAGACTATATGAAATGCATTGACAACCTGCCTGCGAAACACTGCAACTCTCTCAGCAACATGCAACAGTTTCTCAGGGGATGGAAGCAGTCAGATCAATGAAATATGCAGTCTGGTCAGCACATTCCTCATCTCATACACTCAGATGCATAAATCCATTTACCAGCAAAGCATACTCTACGCTATGCCTCCAATGACAGGAGAGGAGCAGTTACTGAGCTAGTGAAGTATGTGCCTCGGGTGACTTTTTGTCTTAAATGGAAGACATTTCCATTACAGGAAACAATGCTTACCAGTGATTCTCAGTTATATGGGAACAAGGAAGAACAATGCCTGATTTTAATTAGCTGCTGCTGGTCGATTCCACAGCACTGAGAAGCCAGTGCCTCCCACCCCAAAAAGGCAAACCTAATTTGTAGGAGCAGGGAGATCCCAGATGAACAATCCCATGCACCTGTCGAGTGCATGAGTGCTGTCTGTGCACACTTGTCTGACTCGTTTCCAGTTTGGCAGGTTTCTTGGGTGTCAGGAGAACTGAAGTGTACAGACCATATACATTTATTTCAGAAATTCTTTCAAACACATCTAGTGAGTCTGGCTTCCAACAGCTACTGTTATGAAGGAAAAATCAGGGACACTCAGCCAAATTCTGACCTGGGTATAGATGCACTGCAGCCACTGAAGAGAAGGAGAATTGCATGAATGTATCTGAGGCCCATGGCAAGTTGTTCTGATTGATCTTCAATCCCAGAATCATTTGGTGGAAGGGATTTCCAAGAGGACATATAGTTCATAATGATTCATATATGAATGTGTTTAGGAGCCATTAATCAACTGGGTGTCCTCTGGAGAACTGCTAGTCTTTTAATTCATTTATTTAATTTTCGGTGAATTTAGAACTCATGAAAGCAATGCAGGAAAGTGATTGATTCTGCTGGAGACAACCAGCATGCAGTTGGCAGGTGCTATGCAAATTCTCCCATCTCAGCACTGCCAATGCAGTTTATTCACATCCTGCAGAGTCCTCCAAATCACGAATACAGACCTGGGCTCCCCGAACAGCTCTGCCAATGCCCCTCAGTCCAGATCTGCAGCCCTCCCCTGCTAGCCCCATCTTGGGTCAAAACACATAGCTCTGCGGATGCACCTCATAACTGAAGTACAGAACTCCTTACTCCTCCAGGGCTGGGCTCTGCCTCAGCAGAGACTGACAGTTAGGCAAAATTTGTCACAAATTATTCATCCTCCTCTATTTTTCTCTACACAATTTATCCCCAACTAGCTAGTGATTTTTTCAAATGAATTCATTATTCAGCTTAATCACTACCCTATTTTTGATTAGTTACTTGTTCTATAGCTTGTTTACAAGTAGTTTGTTGTAAGTCCTTGATTTTCAGAATTTGAGCTTTTATTCCTGGATTTTTAGGTCACTTGGGATGTCAGCATCCGTGATTATATGAGTGAAACTCTTTAGAATCAGGTTTCTGGTGCAAAGACCTTTGCTTGTGAATTTGAAATTTGCATTTTTCAAACAATCTGCAACATACACTTAATTATATCAGTGACATTCCTTACTGAAGGCCAACAAAGCAAAATCATGAAGAATTGTGCCAAATAGACTAGTAGTACATTTTTGTGAAGCAGACAGCTTTTCACTCTAGACTGATATGGGACTCAACAACCTCATTTCACCTGTGAAGCAAATTTTGTCTGGACCTGACACTCCAGAAGTAAAACTACATGAGCCCACTGCGTCATTCAGGCTCCTGGCTTGTCTCCTTGCAGCTGATGTGTTCACATCTCCCCTTACGTAACACAGATATCACTTCTGCAAATACTTTTAGGTCAAGAAGTGAATTTTTTCAGGTTAGAAACATTAATGGATGGATTTGAGGTAAACTCAGGCCCCACACATCCATCTAATATTGCTGAACTGCTGCAGGTTACTTCTTCTGAAACCTGTAATTGACTAGTCCTGTCAAAGCATATAACATCTCAGGCTTTGACTAACAACACTGTGCACTTTGAATCAGCTTTCTATCCATCGGATGGAGCAGCACATTTGTAAAATTGCTGTTGCATGTGTTTCTCTCCTATGCTAACACACACGCTCACACAGAAATCTGAAAACACAGATTAATACTTAAACATCATTTTACAATCTTGTTCTAACTATTTTGGGTCAGAAAACCCTGTCATGGAAAATGCAGTGGGACAAAGGCACAGAAACCTCTTTTTGAATGGGAAGTTATTTTTCTTGTCCACTCCCTTTGATATACCCCTAGGATTAGTTGCTTTTCATTGGGGTCCTCAGCTGTTTTTCCACTATCGATCCCCAAAGAACAAAGCTTAGGAAGTTAAATGAATTTGGGAATCTCATCTTCACTTTTAATTAATCTGAAACAAATGCAGGCTAATGATGGAATTACAGGAAGATTGACAGAGCCTTCCCACACTGTGGAGGGAAGTAGGGAGTGAAGGCGTAGCCCTCTTTACTCTCTCTGGATGCGGCTACAGCAGATAATTCGTGGTGGATCCAGTTCAGTACAGTTTGATGTTTCAGTTTGGAACAGCACTGAAAGCTGGGATGCTCTAAACTTCATCTGGCCTATCCCAATCTCTTTGGCCCAGAGTCCAATTCCCTTATGCACTCTAAGGAGTATTTCACTCCTCCAGTAGCCCCTTTGAAATCAGTGTGATGCCTGAAGGAGCAGGGTGCTTGCCAACAGGAGTAAAGGTATGCTCTGGACCCTGGAGTGTGCAAACTCAGGTGGGGATTCGTTCTGGTTCAGCCTCTCAAATGGGATTCTGATGCTTTGGCTTCCCACCCAGAAGTGCAGGGGCCAGAGTGAAAAAGGAACATAACAAAGCAAGCCTGTCATTTGACCTTGGCTGGGTGGCAGGGATCAGGCTGAGTTTCTGACAAAGGTTTGTGGCAGGTTGGTGTTTTTACTGGAATGGTCGCACCCATCGCTAGTAAGAGTTTGGCTGAGAGAGCACAGTGCTTTGGTTCCCTGGAAGACATCTGAAGATTTGAACAGTGCACTAGATCTTTCTCTCTGGCCTGGCGAGCAAGCAGTCGGGTGTGAAAATACTGCCTGACATGCCTTTCATCCCAAAGGGCTGCAAAGTGGTATGCGAACCTAGGGCACCTGTCAGCCACCACAGATCCTGGAGGCCTAAAATTCCTCTTGCTGATTGCACACCAACTCAAACCCTTAGCGTGCTGTCTGCCCTGCCCCCTACCACTGCAGGGCTGACCCAACAGGAATGGACATTTTGGGGTTCACACAATGCAGGGGCTGCCCGCTGGCTCCTCTCCAGCAAAAAAAGGCATTTAGTACCAAGGAAAGGGAATGTTTCATATGATTTTAAGGCCAGATAGGACCATGAGATCAGGGAGTCTCACTTCCTGTGTAATATAGGCTGGATAATTTCACCCAGTTACCCCTGTACTGAGCCCAGTTGCTTGTGTCTGGCTAAAGCAAACCTTCCAGAGAGGCAGCTCGACTTGATCTGAAGATATCCAGAGATGGAGAATCCACCACTTCCCTTGGTAGCTTATTCCAGTGGTTCATCATCCTCACTATGTGACACAATTGTGTCTCTTAACCGTCATGCAGCCTTGAGTCACAGGCTATGGGATCCACGGTGTCAATAGACAAACTCCAAGGGCTGGAAAGTGTTGCTGCTCAGAAACTAGGGGCCACCCTTCGCTTGGGAGCAGGTGCAGGGAGCCTCTGCAGTGGGGTGCCTGATCCATGAGCACAAGGTGGAGTATTAGTGATGAGACTCTCCCTTAAAGGAGCTGGAAAAGGTCAAAGGGCATGACCTTAAGCCTCTTGCCTCCCTGTTAGCACTGGGGGGAAAGGCATTACACAGTGTTGCCAAACCTGAGCGTTCAAGTACGCGGAGCCAAGCCTCTCAAAATCACGAGGTTGGCCTAGAAATCATGAGATTATAAAAAAATAACTACTGTGTGTTTGCTTTCTTTGAACCTGGAGGGGATCATAGTTCCCCAGCTTTTCTCTGCCACCACCATGGCTAGAAAGTTCCTTGCTTTTAAAAGGAGAGCTGAGATTCTCAGGGACTCTCATGACCTCAGGTTATCAGAGAAGACACCAAATATTGCATGAGTTGCAATCTAATCCTGTGAGCATTGGCAACACTGGTCCGCACGGCACCCCTCTATAGGGCTCAATAGTTGCAACCTCAGGCTGTGTTTCCCACCTCAGTCCAGGGTGGTATCCCGCACAGAGAGATCCCCACTGGAGGAGCAATGGAAAGGCTGATCTAATCAATTTTTGGGTTGGGTCAATCAAAACGTTTCATTAAATGTCAACCTTTTCAAGTTTTTTTTTTGTGATATATTAACTAACATTTCAAAATGAAAAGTCATTTTGAACCAGAAAACAAACAAAAAAGGGCCAAAATGTGTTGTTCTGAGAATATCCAACCTTTTTTTCAAATGTGTTTCAAATCAGATGTGTTGAAAACGATCCTTTCCCAAGAACAGTTCAAATTTTGATGAGTCAGCATTTTCCAATGGAAAAACATTTTGTCACAACATTTCCAGTGCTATTTGTGTCCTTATCTAGCCAGAAGGCTATATTGTGGCATAAGAAATGCAGAGTGGCACCATCCCAGGGGCAGTAGCTGGAGGTGTAAGGTTTCACCATTCCTTACATCCAAATTTGAGAGACAAACTAAGTGAGGTACATATTTTATTGGACCAACTTCTACTGTGGAAGTGACCAGCTTTCAAGCTTCACAGAGCTCTTCTTCAGGTCTGAGGAAGGAAACCAGTGTGTCTGAGCTCGATACAAGTTGGGACAGATTGTTAAGCATAAGGGGTTCAAACACACGTTGCTGGGACCACTTAAAACGAAGTGGGCAATTAAGCACTAGCAGGTTGTGGGTTGTGTTATAAATTATTGTACTGAGCCATAAAACAAGTGTCCATGGTTATTAGTGTCTAGTAAAGTTGTCATAGGCTGTTTTTGTCTTTTATCATTTTTCTGTGTGAGTTCATTTGAGACCATAGTGACTGTCTGGTTTCACTAGGCTGACCAGATGGCAAGTGTGAAAAATCAGAACAGGGGGTGGGGGGTAATAGGAACCTATATAAGAAAAAGCCCCAAATATTGGGACTGTTCCTATAAAATTGTGACATCTGGTCACCATAGGTTTCACCCACATAGTGTTTTTGGGGCATTTGATGCACTGGATGAGGTACAGCACATGTTGAGATAGGCATGTGTAGGACCCATGGATCTTGAACAACATGTAGAGGGGGATATTGATCATAGTGCAGGGCAGATACGTCTGCAGGTTTTGCATCTATTGTTCTGCCAGGGTCTGGAGCTGCTTTGAGTTGGAGTATCCTGGTCTGTAGGGCACTTGCTTCTGATGATGAGCTTTGTGAGGTTGGGGGTCAGAGGTTGGAGGTTATTTGAGGGAATTTGGGAAAGTTTTGTGGTCCACATCGAGTACGGGTTGTAATTGTTTGATGATGCCATTTAAAATTCAAATTAGAGGCAGTCTTAAAGGAACTTTTCAGACAGCTGCCTCATTCCAGTAAAGGCCTATTTCACTATTGTTCTTTCAGGATAAAGGACGTAAGGGAGTAAACCAAGTTCTATTTTATTGCTACTACCTGAACAGCAAAAGGTTGAACATAACTCATTCAGCTATTGTGCCGTGGTTAAAATCCAGCTTTGTACTCTGCATTTCAGCCTCATCCTTTTTCATAATGACAGGTTTCAGAGTAGCAGCCGTGTTAGTCTGTATTCGCAAAAAGAAAAGGAGTACTTGTGGCACCTTAAAGACTAACAAATTTATTTGAGCATAAGCTTTCGTGAGCTACATGAAGTGAGCTGTAGCTCACGAAAGCTTATGCTCAAATAAATTTGTTAGTCTCTAGGGTGCCACAAGTACTCCTATCCTTTTTCATAGATTTCATAACAAGCAGTAAAACATCTTACAAACAATTCAAGCCCGGCACAAATGACCCAGTGTAGATAAACTGGAGTACAATCGCTAAGAGAAACCATTACATGGGATCATTTTAGTTTAATTTAAATTAAATAATCACCTGCCACATCTGTAAAAGTGCTGTAATGTTAACCTCAGAGCACAGGCCGGCTACCTGCACAAACAGAAATCAAATTACAGCTGCTTTGGTGTTAACATCTTTGGTCTTAGCGGAACAAATGCTTCTGCTGGGTACATTTGTTTAAATGCTTGTAGGTACAGTGTGTGCTTATGTAGTCAGTAAAGTCTGGCATTCTGATTTTGTGACGAACAAATTCCAGGATAGCTGGTGATGGAAATCAGCTGGGCTGCTAGGCCCCGCTTCTCCCTTTTGCCTCACTGACTGTGATCAGCCTTACTCTCTCTCTCCTAGTTATTTCAGCAATCAACCCCCCTCCCAACTTTCTTTCTTTTGGAGGGGTGTAAGAGGAAGTGAGGCAGGCCAGGGGGCAGGGGAAGATTCCAGGAAGAACCTCTGCAGGGAAGGCAAGAGGCCAGGAGAGCAAGTTTAAGGCTAATATTGTTTTCCTTACTCTAATAAAGCTTCTTGTTCAGCATTAGAAGAAATCAGCTCTTCCCCATTGTCACATGGCAGAGTCTCATTATTTTATTATTAATATTTATTATTTGTACTATCATCGCACATGGGAGCCCTAGTTCTGGAACAGGACTCCATGGTGCTAGGCGCTGTACAAACACAGAACAAAAAGACGGTCCCTGCCACATTAAAAATACCCCCCAAAGGCACTGTCAGAGCTGCAGGACCCCATCAGCCACTGGGAAGGCTAATGGTGGGGAAATAATAAGCCTGTTTGTTTTAGTCTCCGGTGAGTGAGACTCAATGTAGGTATGTTAATACTTTTGTCATTCATGGAAAGCACAAAGGAAGAGTTAAAAAAAACATGGCACACAGAGAGGCAACAGTCCTGGACCTTGCAGTCTGAACCGGGCAGCAGTGCTACCGTCTCTTATTCAGCTCCCACAAGGGTTTGTGAGAGCATTTGGGAAATTGCCGGGTTTTATCAATTCATTAACATTTTGAGTTTTGGCCTTTTGTTCAAATTTAGGAGAAGAAAATTTTCTCTTCTCTCTCCCCCCTGCCTCTAGATATCAGCACCAGTTAAAGAGGGGCAGATGTAAGTGATCAAATCACTTGTGTCAGAGTAGCACTTGACCACACCTAAGATGAGGACAGCATTTCTTTCCCCACCCATAATTATCCAGGTGCATTCTGGGAGTCGTTCACTGTCATCCTCTGAAGCACCAGATGCTGACATTGGCAGAAGTAAGATTCCAAAGGCTAAAGTTCACTCCTAATTGTAGTATCTGTTAGCACAGAGGAGAGACAGGATCCAGTTGTAATGAATTCTTTATGAATCAGAGGATTCTTTATGAGATTGCTGGGCACAGACAGCAATTTTGTTCTCTTTTGTTCTAGATTTGTTCTCCTTTTGTTCTCTCTGGTTCTGGATTAGTATCACACACTAACACAGGGGCTCCTTAAATCCTGGTCTGGACCTTAACATTCATGGAATGGTCTGTTAAGTATACTGAACTAACCCAGAAAGATTTTCAGAGAAAAAAAACGTTACATAGAGGAAATTATGTTAATATCCAGGGTATTTGATTATTGATTTCCCTTAAATAAAAAACATGTGGCAATAAAGAAATAAGTGAAACATACAATGAGATCATCTGGGGCAGAGCAATAGGGCATCTCAGTGAGAGCAGATTTGCTCTTGGCCTTTTGCCTTTCTAATGCTAACATACTATTATTCTGCAGTTCCTCCTCAGTGTCTGTTCAGTAACAGGTTTCAGAGTAGCAGCCGTGTTAGTCCGTATTCGCAAAAAGAAAAGGAGTACTTGTGGCACCTTAGAGACTAACAAATTTATTTGAGCATAAGCTTTCGTGAGCTGTCTGGGAGACAGAGTCATTCCCCTCCCCACATGCTGGGTCATCCCAATCCATGTCCCTCTGACCTGCCTGAGGAGTGATAAAGGGGACACTGCAGTCAGGTTGGAATTTAAAGGATGTCCTTGTCTTGGTGTCTTTCAAGGTGATGAGCGAGACAGTCACTCCAGCTTCGTTAACGGATCACACACAGTTTTGCTTCTTTAACGCCAGGCTCTTTAGTTCCATCAAGGTCCTTAGTTTTAAAATCTTTGATAAGTAAAAAAACCCACATCTCAGTGGCTTTGCTTTGTAGGCTCCTTTTTGTCTTGCTGGCTTTTCCCCCGAAAAGCTCCGCGGCTTAAATTCCTGCAGGGGGAAGAAATGCACAGGAAATGGAAATATTATGCACGAGGTAGGAGCAAGCGTGCTGGGAGCTATGGCAAAAGCTGGTGTGTCCTGCCCCAGCGTTCTGTGCAGCTGTATAAATCTGCAGCTACAGCAGTTGCAGAGGCAACCAGAGTTTTGGGCTGGGTCTCTTAAAGGAGAAGAGCGGAGAGGATCACAGACTAGAGAGATGGAAGAGGGCTGGTAAGCCCCGTCTGTGCTTTCTTCTGGCCAGCCAGTGAAGGATTGTTCTCTTAGGCTTTGTCCAGTTAAGATTTGAATGATCCGAGCAACTGAGTGCTTCCCTTGAGGAACTACTCCGAACCTAAGGAATCACACTGGGAGGAATTCTTCCCATCTGTGCAACCTAAATGTTTCCTTTCTTCAGTTTCCCTGTTGCACCAGTGAAGTGGAAGGTAGCGGTGAGAGGCAATATGAGGCCTTTGGAATATTCAGAGCATGCTCCTATCTGTGGGCTATTGCCTTCCAAAGCAGAGCCAGAGGCCTCTGGTCTATATCCTTAATGTGAATCTCAGCAGAGAGCTCAATGTCTGAACTCCCCTGTCACCCTTGGGATCAGAGCCCCTTGCCATTCAAGGCTGAGACAGCGGCAGGCTGTGTGGGGAAAGCGGGCCCTGCTGCTCATCACACCATTTGTCTGTCTTTGGGGCTGTCAATCCAGCCCCTTTCACCGGCTCTTTTACTGTATGGGGCAGGTGTCACCTTTCAGAGAATGGAGGGACACAGTGACCTGCGTGTGTTACAGAAGCCTTAGCCTCTCTGGGGAACAGGGTTGGGGACAGGGGGAGATACGTCCCAGTCTGCATCGGATACTGATTGTTGTACTATATACATCACCTCACGATTCTCATCTCCAGTGGAAGCTGTGATTTGTTTCTTGGTTCTTGCTTTCCTTTGTACACAGTAGTGCCTCCCTTTAAAGTCACCTTTTCCTGGTAGCTCTGGCCTCAAAGGTTTCCTTTACTTTGTGTGGGAATTGCAGATATCACAAACACCTCCGACACAGTGCATGATTCTTGATTCAAATTCAGCTAAGCAGAGGAGAAAACAGGTCTTTAGATCTACTGCATCTCCTGGGGCTAGCAACATGGCACACACACACAGACACACACACACACACATGCTCCCGTGATAAGGCAAACCAGGCACTGGATGTCACCAGAACTCCACCAGAATCATAGTAGAGGGAGCAGGTATCTGGCAATAAAAACCTCCACTTCTTAAGGAAGGCAGCTCAGTTAGCAAGTAAGGATAAGTGCTCGCAGTGCAAGAACTAATGGAGATCATCTATCCCTTTCTATTGCTGGAGCCAAGGAGACTCAGATGAAGGGATAGGGGTGAGTTTTGAGTTCAGTGACAACATAAGCATTGAGAAACAATCCCTAGCAGGGGAAATGAGAACATTTAGCTAATTTTGGTGGAGCGGTGGGACATGGAGACAGAGTGTGAAGATGTCTCAGCTGGTCAAATTGTCCTCCAGATCCCTCCAGCTGGCTAACAATATTGATAAAAGGGAATGTGGGGATCGGGGGAGGAAAAGATCTAGGTTCTTAATCTGCCACTGCCTTCAGGCTCCACATTGCCCTGAAGCCCGACAAGTCCCTCCAAGCCCGGCGCTCAACCCCTCTCAAGATTATGTAAGGTTTTGAGATCCTTGGCTGAGAAGTGCAAGCCTTGGTATTATTATTTCTCCACAGTCTTTATTCTGTCCCCTCACCCCACATATGCTTCTCCTTGCCCTCTGACTCCCCGGTTGCTCTTCTCCATGTGCCAGTGGGAGAGGAAAGTATAATTGACAAGTTCCGCACCTTTCTGGGGCTTGTCGATTTCACTGTGCCACTCTGCTCTTGGTACAGAGCAGGAGACAATGACAAAGCACTAGCCCATACATTATGCCAGCCCATACCTGCGCACATGTGCCCCAGGGGTCAGGGTCAAGAGAGTACTGGGCACACTTGGAGCAAGGCATGCAAACTATGGAATGATGGTGTAAGGGACTGCGGACGACTTTGTTATGGCCTAGCCGGGAACTTCTGCTTTCTCGAGCCGAGAGGTTACTGTGGGATATAGATAGCTGCTTCTTTATTGTGGGATAGAGATAGGTTTTGAAGGACACAGCTACTTTGTTATTGTAGGAGATAGTTCTTGAAGGACACAGCTGCTTTGCATGGCCCTTCGCCAGATAGTAGAAAGCCCCCCTTTAAGAAGCACCTAACTTTATATTCATGAGCTGTTTTTGTGTAATGCTTATTGATGCTGACTGTCTGCCCCTCCGTCGGACTCTGTCCCAGGCAAAGCTCCGGTGTGCTGGATTCCCTGCCTCCGTGACTGGAGTCCCTATTGCGGGTGGCTCACTAACCTTCAATAAAGCCAATAACTCACAGCTGTGTGTAAGCCTCGTTTTTCTCAGAGTACTCCTGCCGGACCTGTGGTGCTTCGAGCACCTTGGCCCAGAACAGATGGATCCTGTACACAACAGAGTCCAGATGAATTGTATGTTAATAGACTCCATACCCAGAAGACAATTGAGACCCTGATTCCTGCTCCTCTGAGTGCCTCTGATCCAGAATGCTTGAGATGTTAAATATCCTAAAACGCTGTTTAAAAACACAGTGAAGTGTGTGTCACTGCTCGCTACTGGATGGAATGAAAGCTGTGTATCATATGCCCTGTATTGCTAACAGCCAGAAGGAATTCTTCTTTAGCTTGACAGGGGCATGAGTTTTTGCAACAGGAGGATATCTGTCCTACCCCCACTTTTGCTGTGGCAATATATGTGGCTACTAAGTGCAGCATAATAAGACATGATGTTCCTAGTTGGCTATGGATTTGTTACAAGTCAAGGATGTCTTCATTGCCATCTCACTATTTCCAGCATTAAGAGCCTGTGTCCGGCAGCTTCTGACCCTACCTGACTGTGTAACTATGTTACTATTTTAAATGTGTGTTTGTTTTAAATGCTCCAAAGTTTAATACACTGCCCTGCTGGAATGCCAAGGGAAATCGCCATTTGCACTGCCTCTGCCATCCTGCATTCTCTCTCCCATGCATTCATTTGTACAGAGCTTCACTGATCTTCTAAATATAAAGAGGCCTCAAATTAAATTATAACATTGCTGATAATCAGCAAACTGGGGGATTAAACTGATGGGGACCCTGCCAGATTAGATTTAGCTTTCATTAAGTTCTGTACACAGAGCAGCCCTTCCCACGGAGGAAAGTCTTTATTCTCTACATTACAATATAATGCAATACACACAGCAAAAGCAAAGTACTTCACTGTTTAAAATTCTAATCCTTTCAAGATCTGGAAATACCTAGGGTCTAAGTACAGCACTGTCTATCCAACATCTGCTATTAGAAGTCAAAAGCTGAAAGCAAGTCATTTACATGAGGGTTTAGAGAACTGTGAAAGCTACAAGAACAGGGACATAATCAGCAGCACAGAGAAAGTCTGAAAGGAGCTTGTGTATCCCTGTGAAATGCAGCAAGAGGCTTATTTAATTTTGTGTGTGTGTGTGTGTGTGTGTGTGTGTGTGTAAGTTTCCTAAACAGTTGACCTAAATGAGTTCTTACCACGATCAGATAGCCTAGGACAACAGAGTAATCCTTCTAATAGGATTATAGGCTGTGCTAAAGGAGACTTTGGGCTTTTATGCTCTGCATCATAATATGCATGCACACACAAACGGATATCTTGCCTAGCTGGTGGCACCTGGGAAATTGGCCCTTATTCATAGACTCATAGACTTTAAGGTCAGAAGGGACCATCATGATCATCTAGTCTGATCTCCTGCACATTGCAGGCCACAGAACCTCACCACCCACCGCTCTAATAGACCCTTAACCTCTGGCTGAGTTACTGAAGTCCTCAAATCATGATTTAAAGGCTTCAAGTTACGGAGAATCCACCATTTACACTAGTTTAAACCTGCAAGTGACCCATGCCCCATGCTGAAGAGGAAGGCAAAAAACGCTCAGGGTCTCTGTCAATCTGACTTGGGGGAAATTTCCTTCCCAACCCCAAATATGGTGATCAGTTAGACCCTGAGCATATGGGCAAGACCTAACAATCAGACATCTGGGAAAGAATTCTCTGTAGTAACTCAGAGCCCTCTCCATCTAGTGTTCCATCAGCCATTGGAAATATTTGCTGCTAGCAGATGCCGATGGTCCACAAGCCATTGTAGGCAGTCTCATCATACCATCCCCTCCATGAATTTATCAAGCTCAGTCTTGGATCTAGTTAGGTTTTTTGCCCCAACTGTTCCCCTTGGAAGGTTGTTCCAGAACTTCACTCCTCTGATAGTTAGAAATCTTCACCTAATTTGAAGCCTAAACTTGTTGACGGCCAGTTTATAGCCATTTATTCTTGTGTCCGCACTGGTGCTTAAGTTAAATACCACCTTGTGCCTGGGATAGACCACACTGATAATGCCACACTCAGGGCAAGAAATAGGGCAGACAATCCCCAGAGCTGGTGGTTTACTCTATCATTAGATTCACCAAACCAGTAACTAAAGAGCCTTTGCAGTACCATACCGGTTAACCAGAAGTCAAACATTTAGGCATTCCAGCCTTTGGCTCCCATCCACGCAACCCAATCTAATATAGTGAGAGATTATTGAAAACCTATTTCACCCTCTGTGAGATTCTTTCTAATGCCAAAGGATCAGACACATATCCCCAGGTCAATATGAATCTCAGATCTTGCCCAAATACCACGCTGCCAGTCAATCCTTAGTAACTAACTAAAGATTTATTAATTAAAAAAAGAGAGTTATAAATGGTTAATAGATCAAATACCTACAAATGATTGCAAAGTCCTTATATCAGGTTTGTAGCCATGATGGAATAGACTTCTGGCTTGTAAAGTCTCTCTGGGAAGGTCCTCAGTCTGTTATTCAAGATGCTCCTCTTAGTTGTAAACCCAAAGTCCAGAGAATGAAAGTAGGAAAGAGGCAACATGGAGATGTCTCAGGTGTCTTTTTATATCCTCTATCATGTGCATGGAAACTTACTGTCCCAAACAAAGCCCACAGTCGCTGTCTGTGGAAAGTTACTAGCCAAGATGGAGTCCAGGGTCACATGAGCATATCTCATGCCCTTATATGTTTTGCAGAATCACAGAGGGTGGCTATTGGCTCCTTGCTGTCTGAGGCATCCACCAGAAGACCTCCTGGGCAGGATGAGTTTCTTCAATGGCCCAGTGTGAGAGCAGAGTGGCCTTCATGGGCCATCAATATCTAGCTGTCTAGCCCTAATGTAAGCCCTGTCTGGTGGTTGTCACCCAGGAATAGCACAGATACAATTCCATAGCCAGTATTCATAACTTCAGATACAAAGCTGATACGTGGATTCAACAAGGATAATCATATTTGATAGGTTGTAACTTTTCCATTGACACTTTACATCAGTGGTTCCCAAACTAGGGGCGCCGCTTGTTCAGGGAAAGCCCCTGGTGGGCCGGGCCGGTTTGTTTACCTGCTGCGTCCACAGGTTTGGCCGATGGTGGCTCCCACTGGCTGCGGTTCACCATTCTCAGCCAATGGGGGCTGCGGGAAGTGGCGCAGGCCAAGGGACATGCTGGCCGCTCTTCCCGCAGCCCCCATTGGCCTGGAGCAGCAAACCGCAGCCAGTGGGAGCCATGATCGGCTGAACCTGCGGACGCAGCAGGGAAACAAACTGGCCTGGCCCGCCAGGGGCTTTCCCTGAACAAGTGGCGCCCCTAGTTTGGAAACCACTGCTTTACGTGATATACTTTGTACAAGCTTTATGGTAATTGTATACAGTGCTAATATCAATTATATAAGTGGTCATCTTTAATCATACAGCATCACACCCCTCCCTGCCCAATTCCTCTCCCCTCCAGCCTGCTATCTCCACCACAGCAATAACGTAGCCACCACTGTTTGTACTGGACATAGGAGAAAACATATATCAAAGGGTTCAATACAAAATCGGGCAGAACTTGGGGAATTATCATCAAATGGGGGTGTCTCTAGTGAGGTTCCACAGGGATCAGAACTAAACCAGAGACTATGCAACATTTTCATCAGTGACCTGGAAGTAAATATAAAAATCGCTGCTCATAAAATTTGCAGATGACACAAAGATTGGTGGAGTGGTCGATAAAAATGAGGACAGGGTCACTTGGTAAGGAAATGGATCACTTGGTAAGTTGGGCCTGTTCAAACACAATGCATTTAAATACGCCAAATGCAAGGTTATACATCTAGGAATAAGGATTGTACGTTGTATCTACAGAATATGATGCTGCTGAAAAAAGCAAATACAATTTTAGGTTGCATTAACAGAGGCATAGCATGCAAGTCAAGGGAGGTGATAGTACCACTCTACTCGGTGCTGGTTACTCCTCAGCTGGAGTACTGTGTCCAGTTTTGGTCACCAATGTATAGCAAGGATGGAGAGAAACTGGAAAGGATCCAGAGGAGAGTGACAAAGATGATCAAAGGGATGGAATGCATGCCATATGAGCAAAGGCTGAAGGGACTGGGTATGTTTAGTTTGGAAAAGAGAAGACTAAGGAGGGACATGATAGCAGTTTTCATATACTTGAAAGGCTGCCATAAAAAGATGGAGAAAAGTTGTTCTCTTTTGCCACAGAGGGCAGGACAAGAGGCAATGGGTACAAATTACAGCAGAGCAGATTTAGATTAAATCTCAGGAAAAACTTCCTAACTGTAACAGACTGCCAAGGGAAATTGTGGAAGCCCCTTTGCTGGAGCTTTTCAAAAACCATCTGGATAGCCATCTGTCTGCGATGGGTTAAACACAACAAATCCTGCATCTTGGCAGGGGGCTAGACTAGATGACCCTTGTGGTCCCTTCTGACCCTGTCATTCTATGGATTTGATGAAAGGGGGACTGTATCCTGGAAAGGAGTAACTCTGAAAAGGATAGAGGGGACAAACAGCTGAACCTGAGCTCCCAGAACAATGCTGTGGCAAAAATGGCTGAAACAATCCTCAGGTTTATAAATGAGAATTGGGAGTAGGATTAGGAAGGTGATTTTGCCTCTGCATACGGCATTGATGAGACTGAATATTGCATACAGTTCTGGTGTCCACATGTTGACTAGGACGTTGAAAAATTGGCAAGGGTGCTGGATCAACACAAAACATTTGTACATTTCATGTTCTGCGAGCGTATGGCATTTTTTGGTAGGAAAGTTTGGTTTGGAAGCTGCCACAGGTATGGAGAAGTGGAAATTGGGGAAAAGGCACTGTTGGGAAATTCTCCTCCTCCACCAGTTGGCAAGAACCCAAAGAACTGGCAGGGGGAGAGAGAGGGGTCACATCCTGATGCCATGTGCTTCCCAGTGGGAATCAAGGGTGTGACAGAGAGCAGCATTTGGACCCGGAAAGGTAAAAGAACCAGGGCCGGCTTTAGGCATCAGCAAAGCAAGCACATGCTTGGGGTGGCACAATTCCAGGGGTGGCATTCCGGCCACCCCCTTTTTCCTTTTTTTTTTTTGTTTGGGCAGTTGCGCTCTCAGAGCATGGGGTAGTGAATTTTTTGCTTAGGGGAGCAAAAAACCTAGAGCTGGCCCTAAAAAGAACCTTCACAAAGCTGCAGGCTGGGTGGGGCTTGGTGAATTGCAGTGAGACAGCATGAGAGCAGGGATGAAAGGAGAAGCCGGGGGGGGGGGGGGGAACAGAAAGAGAGAGAGGAAGTGAGTTGATCAGGGCTGGAGGAGCAGCAGATTCCAATGCCTGACAGTTTGGGGAGAATTGGGGCTGGGATCTGAACTCCACTCTCCTCCACCTACCACACTGCAAGGCACCATATAGCTACAAGAGGCCACCTTGCCAGTGCTCCACCTAGATTCCCCCTCCTGTTAATGGCAGATCCTCTTTAGCATTCCTGGGATTTGCCCAGCAAATGAGGCATTTTCACACTTGACAGCCACGGCAGCTGCTTGGCAATACAAGCCACGCTTCTCTCTGGGGCTCAGTGCTAGATAGGAAATGAGACTTTTAAAAAATGGAATCTCATCCCCCCATATCTCTCCCACCGGGGTGAGATTGTGATTGCTGGGTGTCTTGCACTGCATTTGCAGGTCAGGAGCATCATGTGAGGCAGGCGAGACGCCAAAAGCTCCACTGGTATGTTTCAGCCCAGGTGAGATAACATCTTTCCGTTTGCTCATTGCTTAAAGAGTCCTTTCTCAGCCTTCAAATATTTACCACGGCAGCCGATTTCCTGTCAGTGAACTTCACAACTCTGGTGTCTGGTGTTACTTGTTTTCTGATACAGCAGGAGAGAGGGCAGAGATACAAAGAGAGGTCGTCCAGTACTTCCCCCAGGCCAGGCCAGGCCTGGAATGTACATGAGCTGATGCTGGTTCCCCTCAGGAGATGCGTTTGTCAATGGGGGTGTGGGGGCAGAGGTCCAGCAATGGGCTGGCGGGCAAGAGGATGGAGAGACGAGCTGAAGAGGGGAGGGGGCAGTCACTGTGATAGCAGTGAGGAATGCAAACCTCTTCCCAGTCAGAGTGTTGTCATCATGTAGAGATTTGTTGAGTGTTTCCTCTTCTGGCCATGCTCTGTATGGTGAGGAGGAGCTGGGTGGGAAGAGGAGGTGGTGTATGGAATTAGCACACCCTTGCTCTGGAGGAACCAGTTTACATCCCCCTGGCTCTGCTGTGCTGATGTATCCCACCATACCCATTATCCCATCAGCTGGGGCAATTGCAGCTGTTTGGGGTAAGTGGGGACAGAGAGAGATTTAACCCATGCTTGTTAAAAGGCAGGTACCCAGTCTATACGGGCCTGGTCAATAAACAGCAACATGTGGGATTTAGTGCTGGAGAGGCCTTGACTGAACAGAAGCCCACTAACCACTCAAAACATTTCACTTGTGGCACTTACATCTGGATGGGTAGGCGGGCTAGTGGGTAATGCACTCAGCATCCCACATAATTAGCACTAACACACTCAAAATCCATATCTGCATTTTGGCTTCCTCTCTGCCTGATCCCTGACACCAACTAAGCTGCAGTATCAGTTCCAATCTGCAGCGGGCAGCCAGTCACTGGTTCCAAGAACCAAAACCATCTGGTCTAGTTCCAGACACAAGTCCCCGGGCCCTGACTGGCAGCTCAAGGCTGCAGCAGGTCAATTTCAAGGAGGGTTATTGTGAAAATGCATCTTGTTTTCCATTGGCCATTGATCTACTGCAGCCCTGAGAATTGCAGAAAAGAAGTGAATTGCTAGAATTCCAGCTCTAGGTAAAAATCTCTCCCAGTTCCTAGCTGAGTTCCACATTCTCTCCAAGAGCAACAGTCTTTGTATTCATCACCTAGTATTTAACAGGCATCTTCAGTAGGGGACTACCAAGAAAAAGAATTCACCAGAAGATCCAAGGAGTATAAAAATGGCAATTACAGACCTTTTTTATCTTTGGGGTCCATTTTGGCTCTGATACCCATCAAAAGGTATCTATGTTAGGGGTCAGATTGTGCATAGCCTGAACACTAGGTGGTGTGGCATTGCTCCCCAGTGGGGGTTTCTGCAGGCATTGTCTCTCCCTGGAGCTGCAGGGGGTGAGGGAGTGTACACCGTAGGATGTGCTCCTGGCTGATGTCTCAGAGGGTGTGGTTATGGCCCATACTGGAGTGGTCTCCCCACCTCCCATCCAAAGCACTACCATATCATGGGGGAGGCTGTTCTCACAGTCTCAGAGAAAGGGCTGGAATTCCTACAGAAAAAGTCCTTTCACACACAGTTTTGTAGCATTCGGAGTTGCAGGTTGTTCACATTTGGAGAACCATCATCAGCATAATCCTCCAAGAGCTTTCCTCCAAACCAAACTGAAACTGATCAAAGTATTTCGTACTTCTCCCACCCCTGAAAATTGGCTTTATTTTAAGAACTGGAAATTCTCACCGTATTTTCACAGTTTATTTTTTAATGTTCTATTTTTCCCCCAAAGAAATTGGAAAAAGAAAAATGACCGTTTCCAGTTACTGTTTTCCCTTTTTCCTCCAAGAAGAAAAGGAGTACTTGTGGCACCTTAGAGACTAACAAATTTATTAGAGCATAAGCTTTCGTGAGCTACAGCTCACTTCATCGGATGCAGAAAATGCTGTAGCTCACGAAAGCTTATGCTCTAATAAATTTGTTAGTCTCTAAGGTGCCACAAGTACTCCTTTTCTTTTTGCAAATACAGACTAACACGGCTGCTACTCTGAAACCTTTTTCCTCCATTTCCCTCCTTCCACCCCACTCTGACCCTGCTCCTTTTTCATTGGCAAAAGGGAAAAATGAGGCCAGGGGAGAGAGGCAAAGAGGAAAAAAGGGGGGAAAATTGAAAATGGGGGAAAAATAGAAAAAGTTCAAATCAGGAAATATTTTATGGTAAATGTGAATTGATAAAATAAAACAGTAATAAGTCACCAGGACCAGATGGTATTCACCAAAGATTTCTGAAGGAACTCAGATGTGAAACTGCAGAACTACTAACTATGGTATGTAACCTATCATTTAAATCAGCTTCTGTACCAGATGACTGGAGGATAGCTAAAGTGACACCAATTTTTAAAAAAGGCTCCAGAGGTGATCCCAGCAATTACAGGCTGGTAAGCCTAACTTCAGTACCGGGAAAACTGGCTGAAACTATAATAAAGAACAAAATAATCAGAGACATAGATGAACATGATTTGTTGGGGAAGAGTCAATGTGGTTTTTATAAATCATGCCTCACCAATCTACTAGAATTCTTTGAAGTGGTCAACAAGCATGTGGACAAGGGTGATCCAGGTATATAGTGTACTTAGATTTTCAGAAAGCCTTTGACAAGGTCACTCACCAAAGGTTCTTAAGCAAAGTAAGCTGTCATGGGATAAGAGGGAAGGTCCTCTCCTGGGTCAGTAACTGGATAAAAGATAGGAAACAAAGGATAGGAATAAATGGTCAGTTTTCAGAATGGAGAGAGGTAAATATTGGTGTCCCCCAAGGGTCTGTACTGGGACCAGTGCTGTTCAACATATTCATAAATTATCTGGAAAAAGGGGTAAACAGTGAGGTGGCAAAATTTGCAGATGATACAAAACTACTCAAGATAGTTAAGTCCAAAGCAGACTGCGAAGAGTTACAAAGGGATCTCACAAAACTGGGTGACTGGACAACAAAATGAAATTCAATGTTGATAAATGCAAAGTAATGATTATTGAAAAACATAATCCCAACTATACATATAAAATGATGGGGTCTAAATTAACTGTTACCACTCAAGAAAGAGATCTTGGAGTCATTGTGGATAGTTCTCTGAAAACATCTACTCAATGTGCTGTGGCAGTCAAAAAAGTGAACAGAATGTTGGTCATCATTAGGAAAGGGCTAGATAATAAGACAAAAATATCATATTGTGTCTATATAAATCCATGGTACACTCACATCTTGAATACTGTATGCAGATCTAGTTACCTCATCTCAAAAAAGATATATTAGAATTGGAAAAGGTACAGAAAAGGGCAACAAAAATGATTAAGGGTATGTAACAGCTTCCATATGAGGAGAGATTAATAAGACTGGGACTTTTCAGCTTGGAAGAGAGATAACTAGGCGGAAATATGATAAAGGCCTATAAAATCATGATTGGTGTGGAGAAAGTAAATAAGGAAGTCTTATTTACTCCCTCTCATAACACAAGAACAAGGGATCACCCAATGAAATCAGTAGGCAGAAGGTTTAAAACAAACCAAAGGAAGTATTTCTTTACCCAGTGCACAGTCAACCTGTGGAACTCTTTGCCCAAGGATGTTGGGAAGGCCAAGACTATAACAGAGTACAAAAAGAACTAGATGAGTTCATGGAGGATAGGACCATCAATGGCTATTAGCCAGGATGGGTAGGGATGCAAAACCATGCTCGGAAGTGTCCCTAGCCTCTATTTGCCATAAGCTGGGAATTGGCAACATGGGATGGATCACTTGATGATTACCTGTTCTGTTTATTCCCTCTGAAGCACCTGGCATTGGCCACTGTTGGAAGACAGGATATTGGGCTAGATGGACCATTGATGTGACCCAGTATGAATGTTTTTATTTTCTTATGAACATTTTTTGAATAAATTAAACATTCTTCCTTTTCAAAATCTGCAGAATTAAAATTATTTGAATTTTCAGATGTTGTTCACACCGAAGACTGGAAAAGGGCAAATATAGTGCCCATCTATAAAAAGGGAAATAAGGACAACCCAGGGAATTTCAGACCCAGGGAATTTCAGCTTAATTTCTGTGCCCAGAAAACTAATGGAGCAAATAATTAAGCAATTAATTTGAAAACATCTAGAAATAATAAGATGATAAGTAACAGTCAGCATGGATTTGTCAAGAACAAATTGTGTCAAACCAACCAGATAGCTTTCTTTGACAGGGTAACAAGCCTTGTGGATGGGGGAAAGCGGTAGATGTGGTATATATTGACTTTAGTAAGGCTTTTGATACTGTCTCACATGATCTTCTCACATACAAACTCAGGAAATGCAACCTAGATGGCACTACTATAAGGTGGATGCACAACTGGTTGTAAAACCATTCCCAGAGAGTAGTTATCAGTGGTTCACAGTTATGCTGGAAGGGCATAATGAATGGGGTCCCGCAGGGATCAGTTTTGGGTCCAGTTCTGTTCAATATCTTCATCAACGATTTAGATAATGGCATACAGAGTACACTTATAAAGTTTACGGACGGTACCAAGCTGGGGGGGGGGGGGTTGCAAGTGCATTGGAGGATAGGATTATAATTCAAAATGATCTGGAGAAACTGGAGAACTGGTCTGAAGTAAATAGGCTGACATTCAATAAGTACAAATGCAAAGTACTCCACTTAGGAAGGAACAATCAGTTGCAGACATAAAAAATGGGAAATGACTGCCTAGGAAGGAGTACTGTGGAAATGGATCTGGGGGTTATAGTGGACCACAAGCTAAATACGAGTCAACAGAGTAACACTGTTGCAAAAAAACCCCGAACATCATTCTGGGATGTATTAGCAGGAGTGTTGTAAGTAAGAAACAAGAAGTAATTCTTCCGCTCTACTCTGTGCTGATTAGGCCTCAAACGGAGTATTGTGTCCAGTTCTGGGTGCCACGTTTCAGGAAAGATGTGGACAAATTGGAAAAAGTCCAGAGAAGAGCAATACAAATGATTAAAAGTCTATAAAACATGACCGATGAGAGAAGATTAAAAAAATTTGGGTTTGTTTAGTCTGGAAAAGAGAAGACTGAGAGGGGACATGATAACAATTTTTAAGTACATAAAAGGTTGTTTCAAGGAGGAGGGAGAAACATTTTTCTTCTTAACCTCTGAGGATAGGACAAGAAGCAATGGGCTCCAATCATGACATCTGCCTGTGGAGCTAGGAGCCTGGGCTTGCCTGGTTCAGATGTGTGCATGAAAACAAAATCTCTAAAAGCCAAGGAAACAGGGACTTCTGCGAGGCATCTTAATGCCAAGGCTGATTGGTTAAGGAACAATCAGCTCCACTCAGCATTCTTGCCAGCTGTTCAAGTCCACCCAGTAAAGTCAATAGAAAAACTCCAATTGGCCCTAATGGGAGCAGAATAGGGCCCCAGTTCTTTATCTGTAGCACTGTCCCCAAATTCTTTCCAACCTGAAACCATCATATTTGTTATTTCAATAGCAAGTTCTATGGAGGCGGGTAAGAGTACCTTTTTCATGTGCTCTGCGGCCTTGTGTGAATGTATGCATTGCATTATTAATGTACATTATTTTTAATCAGTCAATTAGGTTGAATAACAATTAGATAACACACACAGCTCCTGGATCTTTGTAACCAAAAGCTCTACAAATCTTTCCACACCAAGGGGAATCTGTGCCTGCACAGATAGATTTGGCTGACAGTGTCAGACGATAGTGGTGATGAGCAAGTCTGAATCCCATCTACTTTTATTTGTAAACATTCCATAAATACACAGCTGGAGACATGGGAATAGAAGGATCTCTGTAATCCTGCTACTCTGAAGATTTCTCCTCAGCACGTGAGCCTCTGAGTTGCATTTCCCATCTACATTACAAAAAAAAAAAAAAAGAAGATAAACCCAGTTATTGCCCTGATGCATTATAAAAGGGGAAGTGCCACACTTCAAAATATGTGATGGTAGAGCCATCTTCAGAGCCTCACTCTCACCCATGCACTCCATCAATAAAGCAGTGGAGCACGTTGCCATGCAAAGATCATGTGACTTTAAATGATGTCCAATCAGTTTGACCCTGGTAGCGCAACAACTCTGCAGCACCCTAAAGCCCACAGACTGAGTGAAGAAACTACAGAAGAGTGGGAGTGTCTCTCTCTCTCCATTTCCATAGCCCAGCTGTCCAGACATTGTGCTGTTCATAGATGATGGGGTTCTGTTTTGCTGAACACTATCTTCGCTACACTCTGTGCATCAGATTGTAGGGTGCAGATACTGATTGCTGCATTGGTAGGTGAGATCCATGCCCCAGATCTGCAGGACACAATGTAAATCCCACCCAGTAGGGCAGTGCGTGAAAAATACGTATGTGGAAATTTAAGGACTCGTGGAATACGTATAATGCACTTTATCAGGGATATCTGCCCCGTGTTTAAACACTGCCAGTGGCTTAGAGAGAAAGAAAAATAAAAGATCTCTTATGAAATTATTACCTTGTAATTTAAGTCAACAGCAGTGGTACCATGATGGAAGCCAGCAGTTATGTCACATTGTTTTATCACTGTAATTACATCAGGAACACAGTTACTGTCTGGGAGTGATAAGATGAAGAGAAGCAGCCCTTCTGAAATTTTGTATTCATGGCACTGATATTTATAGATTGGTTCTGTGTTTGGACATTATGTTCAATTACTTCCCGTTAGCTCTGGAGATCTGTGTTACAAGAGAAATACTCTCATAGGGTGTCCCCCTAACTCCATCTGCTGCTGCTGGGTTCACCTGGAGCCACCAAACGCAAGGTGGCTAAGGAAGATTGCTAAGATATGCTCTGATACCTTTCATTTCACGAGTCAGGGAAGACGGAGTCAGTCACTGGACAGCAACTTGAAGTGCTCCACGCTCATTTTGTTGGCCAAGGCTGACTCTGCAGCTCTGCCAGCTCCAGGACTGAGGAAATTCAACTCAGCTCCCACATTACGTTACAAGACCATTAGACCATTGGGACAACCAATGGCTGATCTTTATTTCCAGCAGCTCACAGCCATGCCAACTGTGGCAGCTGGGAAAATGCGTACTCAGTGGAAAATCTTGTGTTCCAAACCTTACCCTTGCTTCTGACTCCCAATTGCCCTGAGAATGCAATACCCAGAGCAGAGATTGTGGATCTGCCAGCCCTGCTCTCCTATGCTTTATCTCAAGGAGCTCCTACTTGCTTTTAGCAGTGTGGGTTGCTTGCCAATTTATTTTGGATTTATTTTGGCTACCAACCTGCTAATAGCATTATTCTGTAGTGGTGCAGAGACACACACTCCTGTACAAGAAGAAAAGGAGTACTTGTGGCACCTTAGAGACTAACAAATTTATTAGAGCATAAGCTTTCGTGAGCTACAGCTCACTTCATCGGATGCATTTGGTGGAAAAAACAGAGTAGAGATTTATATACACACACACAGAGAACATGAAACAATGGGTTTATCATACACACTGTAAGGAGAGTGATCACTTAAGATAAGCCATCACCAACAGCAGGGGGGGGAAGGAGGAAAACCTTTCATGGTGACAAGCAGGTAGGCTAATTCCAGCAGTTAACAAGAATATCAGAGGAACAGTGGGGGGTGGGGTGGGAGGGAGAAATACCATGGGGAAATAGTTTTACTTTGTGTAATGACTCATCCATTCCCAGTCTCTATTCAAGCCTAAGTTAATTGTATCCAGTTTGCAAATTAATTCCAATTCAGCAGTCTCTCGTTGGAGTCTGTTTTTGAAGCTTTTTTGTTGAAGTATAGCCACTCTTAGGTCTGTGATCGAGTGACCAGAGAGATTGAAGTGTTCTCCAACTGGTTTTTGAATGTTATAATTCTTGACGTCTGATTTGTGTCCATTCATTCTTTTACGTAGAGACTGTCCAGTTTGGCCAATGTACATGGCAGAGGGCCATGTACATTGGCCAAACTGGACAGTCTCTACGTAAAAGAATGAATGGACACAAATCAGACGTCAAGAATTATAACATTCAAAAACCAGTTGGAGAACACTTCAATCTCTCTGGTCACTCGATCACAGACCTAAGAGTGGCTATACTTCAACAAAAAAGCTTCAAAAACAGACTCCAACGAGAGACTGCTGAATTGGAATTAATTTGCAAACTGGATACAATTAACTTAGGCTTGAATAGAGACTGGGAATGGATGAGTCATTACACAAAGTAAAACTATTTCCCCATGGTATTTCTCCCTCCCACCCCACCCCCCACTGTTCCTCTGATATTCTTGTTAACTGCTGGAATTAGCCTACCTGCTTGTCACCATGAAAGGTTTTCCTCCTTCCCCCCCCTGCTGTTGGTGATGGCTTATCTTAAGTGATCACTCTCCTTACAGTGTGTATGATAAACCCATTGTTTCATGTTCTCTGTGTGTGTGTATATAAATCTCTACTCTGTTTTTTCCACCAAATGCATCCGATGAAGTGAGCTGTAGCTCACGAAAGCTTATGCTCTAATAAATTTGTTAGTCTCTAAGGTGCCACAAGTACTCCTTTTCTTTTTGAGAATACAGACTAACACGGCTGCTACTCTGACACTCCTGTACCTTCCCTAACTTGTGGTATCACCCTAGAAGCTGTCTATAAAATCTTAAATCCTCCAAACATTTGTTCACTCATCTCAAAGGGTGAATCACGTAAGGCTTGGAGGTTCCATCATCATTCACTATCCATTCCTCCCACCTTCCCCCATCGCTCTGGAATACACAGCTACTCTCTCTGTTCAGGGGACCAGTGCTCCACGTGCTCCTACATCTTGCCTGATGACTCATCTGTTTCTAGTTCCATACTGGGGATCCCCTTATTTATTGTAAATAGTCCTGAGGCACCAGAGTGTCCAGCAAATGGTGCATCAGAAACCAGAAAGCTGCAATTGCTGCTGCTCTCATCTGCCAAAAGAGGCTGTTTTTGTTTTTTTCTTTTTATAGTGAAAGGCAGGACATGGCAGTGACATGCAGAGAAGGTCAAATGCAGAGAAACTGTCAGACCAGCCATCTTGCTGGGCAAAAAGCTTTTTTTCTATCCATTGTCTTATTGTTATTAGACGTCCTTGTACTTGCACCAGACTAGCACTCAGGACTCATCCTATGTATGCACGTGAGACTCTCTCGCCTCCTGCATGTTGATCTCCTAGCATCCCTTGTTGGTATGTTGGTGCCCTTTATTTACATCATGAAAAACAACAGTATAATTTCCACCCCCGATATGTGTCAGTTACAGATTGCAGACACTGCTTCCTGGGTGGAGAGGGACTTCTGCCTCCATGGGCAAATGAATTCAGCAGCTCTTCTGCTGAGAACAGCAACAAGAGAGCCAATCAGCAGGGCCAATCAGAAGGGGTCAGGAGGGCCATTTGGCCTGGGCCTCAAGCTCAAACAATAAGACTTGTTATTCTGAAGCAATATCTTCCTGTTTCACTGCATGGGATGTCCAAAACTAGATGGTCTGCATGGATTGACCAACCAGTTGTGCAGCATTTGAATTCAGTGAAAAAGACTTTAAATGAGCTTGAATCTCTCAATCTCACTGCAGAGGCTTGAACTGAACTTCAGTCCATTCAGAAGCACATGTCCAAATTTCAACGCATTCTGATGTCATCTTTGTGGATGAAGCTACTTACAATGATCCACCAAACTAATCTGGTAATTGAGGCATGCAGTGCTACACTTGATGTTGAGAGGGATAACATTGAAGGTCTTATCAATGACATTCAACACATTCGTGAACAATGGGATGCGATCCTGACTGAGTTCAAATTAGTAGCACAGAATATTGGCATTTCATCAGAGTTCTCCACCAATCACAACTTACCTACTGAATCTGGTGCCGTGCAGCATTATAGGGTCAATGTCTTCCTTGTCATCGACTCTATTCAATAAGATCTTACACGTCGATTTGAGTCACTGTGACTAATTTGTACCCTTTTTGAGTTTATTTGGTAGTTCAACAGACTGAGTAATGAAGATCTACTTTCTGCAGTTGAACAATTTCAGCAACAATACAACAAAGAAATCTCAAAAGATCTCAGTGACAAGGTCTTCCTCAAACGAATATATTCCACAGACTTAAAATTGGATTGCAAGCCAAAGGAATTGCTTCAAGAAATACTCGAAGTTGGACTCTCTGGGGTGTTTCCTAATATCACAATTGCATTGCATATTTTTGTCAGTTTGCCTGCATCAGTGGCTTCAAGTGAACGCACCTTCAAAGTGTTGAAGCAGGTAAAGAATGATCACCATTCAACTATAGGACAAGAGCATTTGAATGGGCTCGCCATGCTTGATATCAACTGTGACATTGCATGAAAGCTAGATTTTTCCTCAATAGTTAGTGCATTTGCACAGAAAAAAGCTAGAAAAACATTTGTTAAATAAAAAAATATTCAGATTATGTCTCACTTTTTTTGTGTGCCTTATTTTGTTTTCATGTGTTGTCATTTTTTATTTTTATTACGGCTAGGGGCCTCAAAAGCTGGAAGTGGCCCGGGCCTCTCTGGACCTCTGAGAGCGCTTGCCAATCAGTGCCACGTATCTGCACTGTGGACATCTGTCCACTAGAATTCGACTGACACCTACTTGACTCATTTCTCACAGGGGCCACGGAGTGCCCATCAGATAATAATGACTTCTGATCCACAATATTTTGCACTATCCACAGAGCAACATGCAGGGAAATCACAAAGCAATCTGAGCTCTGTAGAAGACTGAATGATGGGAAGTTTACAGTACATTTTGCTAGGCAGGCACAATTCAGATGAAGATAGTGCCACGGAATGTAACCCCATCCTGTTTACTGACATTGTTTACTATGCTTACCACAACGGCCTGGGATAAAATATCCTCTTGTCTGAAGTCAACAGCGACAGTGCAGTTAAGGATGATCCGTCATGCCACAGAGCTTTATCACAGTAATTACATCAGGAGCAAGTTTACTGTTTGAAAAAGAAGTAAGATTACAAGAAGCAATCCACCAAAACGGTAGCAGCGCCACAGCTAAGAGATACTCAGCAGGGAAGAGGAATATGTTATGCAAATGAAGCTGAGTAGATTTAACACTCCAAGGACCAAATTTTTCTTGTCTGCCCCTGAAGTATTTATGAGCACATATCCTTTCAGGCTCTCATACATGCATGTTCAATAACTAATCCTGCATGCATGGATACTCGTTTTGCACTTGCAAATGTACATACCCACTGATGTTACAAGGACATTTCTAGAGGCCTTTAGAACACAGGGGGATTACAGAGTCCTCCAGACACTCTTCTGAGGCAAATCAAAGTCCCTCAAAACCATATGGATTGGACACTTTATTAGTCAAGAATGGACCCATGCTGTTCTGCTACTATGACATCTTTACGTAACACAACCTTTTTCCTTCAGGCATAATAAGGCAGAAAATATCATATTGTCTCTATATAAATCCATGGTACACCCACATCTTGAATACTGTGTGCAGATGTGGTCGCCCCATCTCAAAAAAGATATATTGGAATTGGAAAAAGTTCAGAAAAGGGCAACACAAATGATTAGGGGAATGGAACAGCTTCCATATGAGGAGTGATTAATAAGACTGGGACTTTTCAGTTTGGAAAAGAGATGACTGATGGGTGGGGAGGATGATATGATTGAGGTCTATAAAATCATGACTGGTGTGGAGAAAATAAATAAGGAAGTGTTACTTACTCCTTCATATAACACAAGAACTAGGGGGGTTACCCAATGAAATTAATAGGCAGTAGGTTTAAAACAAACAAAAGCAACTGTTTCTTCACACAATGCACAGTCAACCTGTGGAACTCTTTGCCAGAGGATGTTGTGAAGGACAAGACTATAACGGGGTCAAAAGACAAACTAGATAAGTTCATGGAGGATATATCCATCAATGGCTATTAGCCAGGATGGGCAGGGGTGGTGTCCCTAGCCTCTGTTTGCCAGGATGGGCAACAGGCGATGTATCACATGATGATTATCTGTTCTGTTCATTCCCTCTGGGGCACCTGGCATGGGCCACTATTGGAAGACAGGATACTGGGCCAGATGGACCTTTGGTCTGACTCAGTATGGCCGTTCTTATGTTCAGGCCAAGTTTCAAGTGACCTGCCAACAGCTCAGGTGGGGATCTGTACAGCCATATGGAGAATCTGAATTTGGATCCTCCCTCTTTTAGCCACATGGAGGATCTGAATTGGTGTCTTGAGCCCATTCCCAGTTTCCTCTGCATGGCCGGGCATGGAAACACCACAGAGACAGTGTGCTCAGTCCTTTCCACAGGGAGGAGATTTTATCACCCTGAAAGACCATTCCCATTTCTCTCTGGTACTCAGAACAGCCTCTAGACCAGTGGTGGGCACCCTGCAGCACATCAGGGTAATCCACTGGCGGGCCATCAGACAGTTTGTTTACATATGCACAGCCACCTCCAGCTCCTAGTGGTAGCGGTTTGCTGTTCCTGGCCAATGGGAGCTGTGAGAAATATCTGCTGGGATGTGCTGGCCCCTGCTTCCCACAGCCCCCATTGGCCAGGAATGGCAAACCGTGGCCACTGGAAACTGCGGGCAGCCATACCAATGTAAACAAACTGTCTGGTGGCCCGCCAGCAGATTACCCTGATGAGCCACGTGTGGCCCATGGGCCGCAGGTTGCCCATTGCTGCTCTAGACAGAGCTTCACACAGCACTCCTGTACTGGAGGGAGGGTCATTACAACTCTGACTGGATACACACATACACCCCACACACAAATAAGATGGTGAGAAAATAGAGGGAAGGCAATCCTCCAGGATCCCCAATGGAGACAGACCGAGTGAAAGAAGTTCTCATTACTGTCTCCCTGAAGTCTGATGGGGATGTGTACACCGTGCATTCAAGGAGACACAATCTGTCCATGAGACCCCATTGTAAAGAAGCTGTTATTGCCAGCCCGAGAATAGGAGCAATATCACTGGTCAGTTTCCTTTGTGACATTAGGACATTGGTACCCCATGCACTGCAGCCGCCTCCCCAGTGCACCACATACTGGCTGCCAGAGAAGAAGGGGGCAGAACAGTGCACACCTCAGGTATTTAGAGAGACCAGACTCTCAGAGTGCCATGGTCCATAGACAAGCTGTGACAGGAAAAGCGGAAGGAAAAAAAAATGAGCGTGGATGGTAGAAAAGACAGCCTGATACAAGCAGGCTCTGACACTAAGGATTTTGGCACACAGAGCCAAGCTGCTATCTGCCATGAAGGCAGCAAAATCACAGCCTGCAGAGCTTTTAGAGACTATAAATCACTATGTAAACCCAGAGACCAGCACTCAGCCCCAGAGCCCCACACCGCCCACCAGCAGGAATCATCACCTTCCACAGATCTGCTTCTGTGATGGCCTCATGGACCACCAAGCACTACTGGTGGGAGCAGGGCCAGACATAGCGAGTCCACTACTGCTACAGAATCAGCCCGTTCACATGAGTCACAGAAATGCTGATGGCAATGGGGGCATCACCTGTGACTGCCGCCTGCCGTGGCTGGCTGGTAAAAGAAAGAACACCTGGGAGCCCAACTAACAGCCTGTTGGCCCCTCCTTAAACAAAGGGGAATCTACTACCCACCTAAGGCATTCAATAGTCAGGGCAGTACTAGAGAAACCACTGCCCCATGCTAGAGCCCTCGCAAGCCACTGCCCAGCATCCGACCTGCCTGTTCCAAGCAAAGCTAATCCACATGTGGCAATAAACAGGCCCCAGGGGCACCCACCAGCAGCCAGTATCCTGGATCCCTCCCAGGCCAGCATCAGGCCAGGACACGGACAGGAACAGCACTTGTTGCTCTGGTGGATGACCTGCTCCTCACTTATGACAGGGGAAAATCATCCACACCCCTCCCACTGGGCCTCTCTATGGCATCTGTGACCAGTGAACACCAAATGCCCTGCCTCCAAGAAACTGCTGGGGTGAATGGAAACTCCCTGAAATGGTTCAGGGCCTCCCTCGCATATCCCAGCTGGAGCTGCAGGGGCTCAGCACCTCTGAAAACCACGTCATGTTATTTAGGTGCCTAAGGCCATGTCGACACTAGCGAGCTTAAAGCAGCCCAGCTGTACCAAGGCAGCTGCTCCACTGTAAGATTCGCTCTGTGTAGAGCTCTCTCCCAGTGACATAATAAAACCACCTCAGTGAGCGGTGGTAGCTATGCTGGCGGGAGAAGCTGTCCTGCCAGTGCTGCTCATGCCAGAGAAACTTATGTTGCTTAGAGAGGTGGTTTTTTCACACCTGGGAGCAACATACGTTTTGCCGACATCAGTGCTAGTGTAACCATGGCCTAAATAGAGATTTAGATGTCTTACTCTAAGCCCCCAGATTTGCAAATTGTGGCCATACATCTACCGTGTACGTACATGCATAATGCATGCAACTGAAAGCTCAGCCGGTCCCCCAGTCTGCCCAAGGAAAGTGCCCAAGGCCCAATTTATTCTCTCACGTGGAGTTTTCATTTACTTGGTGTTCCACGCAACACTGTTAAGGTTAGGAGAAGGCTCTTCAAAGGTGCTGCAATTTGCAGCATTAGCTTTTAGTGCTCGACTAGGCTGGTGAGCAAAGGAGGAGGGTGCGGGGTGGGGGCTGTGATGTTTTAGGGACGATTTGGAATGCATAGGATTGGGCGGAGGGGTTGGGTGTAAAGGCCACTTTTCAATCTCCTGTTTAAAAAATCATCCCCAGAGCAGAAATATTCTGAGTGCGTGCAGTGCGCTCGCTTGCTGGACAGCTGCATATTTGTTTTATGAAATGCACTGCACACCGATGTAAGATTTATGATCCAAGTTGTAGAATATATTGAGAGCATTACCAAACGGGCCAGTTTTCAAAGGCATTTCAAAACCGTAAAACCTAGAGGAGAGGCCACCCTGCCCCTTCCAGGCAAGCTCCCCTCTTCCGAGACTGCCCCAAAGCATCTCCTCACTGTTCTGCTCCACTTCTATTAGCAGACCACCCCAGTTGAGCAATGAGCATTGCTGCTCCCCTGAGCAGTTGCTTAAAATAGAATTTGCTGTGTGGGCTATGAGGCAATGGAAGTTGGGTGTTAGGTCCCTGGCATCCGGGCTAAATTCCAACTTGGGTAATTGCATTCTGGCTATTTAAATCCCTCCTACACTGCACAGTCACAGCTGGAAACAGTCTCCTTTTATTTCTGACTGACGCTGTTCTCTGGGGTTGCTACTGTTGCAGGTCAATGTTGTTGATAGCCATTTCTGTAACACCCAGGAATGTTAGACAGAATACAGACAAATGATAAGATATATAAATCATGCTTCAGGGCATAAGCCAGCCACCTACTGATGGGATTAGGAACAAAACTTTCCCCGATGGACTGGTTATTCCATAATTGTCCGTTATGGCATTGCTTGTATCTTCCTCTGAAGCATCTAGTCCTGGCCATTATTTAAAATAAAATACTGGACTGGCTGGGCCAAATGGACGGGCAACTCTTAGGCTCTTCAGGATAGGAAATTATCATAGTAATGTTAGGGGGACTTATTCTTTATCACAATGATTAATTTCAGTGTATTCTATAAAACCGGTACTGGTTGGAATTCCAGAAGGAGATAAAAGGTGTGTGTGGGGGGTAGTTTCTGTTCGTTATTTGTTCGTTTTTCAAAGCTGAACAGATGTCTTCAGGGCTCAGGGCCCCTCACGTCTACGGGAGTTGGGCCGTTAGCTCCATACGTCCCGTGGTGCTTTCTGAGGGTGAGAGAAGATTGGAAGTGATCAGCAGTGTTGTGTGAAAAGTCAAGCAGAGATTGGTTGCTGTGCAGCTCCTGCATTATTTTTATGTTGCCAGTTGATACAGCCTGAGGTTTAGAAAGATACAGAAAGGCAGCTAGTGGAGAGAAGGGCCCAGAGATGAGTGAGTAGGTGCACAAGCAACAAGGGTGGCTTTTACCTTCCTCAGAAGCATCTGGCATTATTCAACAGTAGAGACAGGATACCAGATGAGCTGTGGTTTGTTCTAGTGCAGCAAGGACAGCAAAGTGATTGGCCTGAGGAGAGGGGGCCTAATCCAGAGCCCATGGAAGTTGATGGGAGTCTTTCCATTGTCTTCAGTAGTCTTTGGAACAGGCATTTGCTTTCCAGAGTCCACTAGGCCTGTGGGAGGATACATATGGTGTTCACCTCAGGCAACACCAACTCCATTGGGACTGCCCTGCAGGACCTGAAGCAGAGCTCTGTGTAGCTTGAAAGCTTGTCTCTTACCAACAGAAGTTGGTCCAATAAAAGATATTATTTCACCCACCAGGTCAGGGCTAAAGCAGGTTGCTAGGGCCCATGTGGGGAAGACTGACCTGGGACTGCCTGTGCTGTATAGATTCTTTAGGGAACCAGAAGCCTTCCATATCCAGGGCTTTCAATCTGTTACTTTTCTCTACTGCTATTATCTCCTAAATAAATTAAAACACAGCGAACAAACAGACCCAAGAGAGCCTCTCTCCTGAGTTTGTCTCAGCCACACAGGTGGAATAAATCATCCCTCCTAATGTAATATTGAAAGCACTCCCTCCAGCAGGACTGTCGCTATCATTCATTAGGTGCAGTTTTGCAATTCTGCTGTTATGAACTGGAGCCATTCGTCCAGCTGCGCTACACAGGTGACAGTCTCAAGCATTTTGCATCACCTACAAAAAGCCATTATAGATAAAACAGCTCGATCTCTGATATGACCTGAAGGGAGCTGACAGAGTGTTATCTTCAAAACACTGCCAGACACTTTCCAAGAGGAGTGTCACTTGAACACAACTCTTGCCCAGCTCAGCAGAGTTCCCTCTGAGGCTCCTGAGCCCTACTTGCCAGCTGCTGTGTCTAACATGTCATGTGGGTTGTAGAGAAGGGACTTGTGAACAGGGAAAAGGCAGAACCACAGGAAAATGCTTTCTTAGTCACCAGCCAGTTTGTTCTGGCCTCTGGCTGTGAGACCCCATTTCCAGGGTTTCACATGAGACGCTCGCCAGCTCACAAGGGAAATTTATAACCCAACTCGCCACTTTTTGCAGTTCCCTGGGTGTTGCCTCATGGACAGCTCTGAGGTGAGGCTCCAAGACGGGTGTGTTGGGTCACCCCATTGTGTGTCACACATGGTGAATAGGGATGGTCAGATTATTCACTGTGGATAATTATCTGATTATTCTGTTTGTGAGCCAGCGCTTCCAGATTTTCTCCAAATGGTTTGTGCCAGCAAATAGCAGCCTATGGGGTGCTTGGCAACTCTTGACTACTTGTTATTCATGGTGTGTGGTTGGTCCGTCCAAGTCACATGGTATTATTTCTGTTCCCTGATTAGATCACTTACAGCTTTTACACAGGAAAATGAGAATTGAGAGAGAAAAAATGGCAAATTACAAACTTTTTGGTTTGAATTTTCAAATAATGGATCATTCTGTGCTAAAGTTTGTGGAACTTTTTGAATTTGAAAATGTTTTCTCAAGTGAATTGGTGCTTAAAGACCCAGGAATGATAAACCCTCTGGCCTGTTATCTGACTCAGATAACAGCAGAGTGAACTCATCAAGTTTGCACCTGAATATATTCACAGACCACTTTCAGAATATTTCCAATCAGCTGTAGCTGCAATGACACTGTGTTCGCTGATTACATCAAGGGAAAGAGGAAATTAGGTAAACAAACAAAAAAAGTTTCAATGTAACAATTTGATACATTCTCTCCCTTTCATTCCAAAGGTGGAACCGTTGATTTGGGACAGAACTTGGCAATGCAAGGCCTCCCTCTTCAAAGACTGAGCTGTCATGACTGAATAGTCCAGTAGTGCTCCATGATCACAGCCTTACGTCGGGTGACTCAACAGCCCAATCTGATCAGGCATGGGCTGTCCTCCGGGAACATGTAGGGCAGGGATCAGCAACCTTTGGCCCGCAGCCCGCCAGGGTAAACCCCATGGCAGGCCGGGCCAGTTTGTTTACCTTCCGCATCCGCAGCTTCAGCCAATTGCGGCTCCCACTGGCTGTGGTTCGCTGCTCCAGGCCAATGGGGGCTGCGAGAAGCGGTGCGGGCTGAGGGACGTGCTGGCCACCGCTTCCCGCAGCCCCCATTGGCCAGGGACGGCGAACTGCAGCCAGTGGGAGCTGTGATCGGCCGAACCTGCGGTTGCAGCGGGTAAACAAACCGGCCCCGCCCGCCAGGGGGCTTACCCTGGTGGGCCGTGGGCCAAAGATTGCTGATCCCTGATCTAGGGCTACAGTTTCATTTGGAGCTAGGGTGTGATTCCCAGCTCAAGCAGACATATGCTAGCTCAATGCTAAAAATGATAGTGTAACCACAGTAGCAGGACCAATGACAGGATGGGCTAGCTGCTGCAAATATGTACATACCCATGGAGTCTAGGTGGGTTTGGCTACCCTGTATCGCTGCTCAGTACTGCCCATGGCTACACTGCTATTTTTAGTGTGCTCACTCCATCAAAGCTACTGCAAGTATGTCTACATGAGCTGGAAATCACACACCCTAAGAGAAACTTCTCTGGTTGGTGAAAGCTCAGCACAGCTACTCTTAATGACTCACTGAGCAGGATGTGTCTCTTCCCTTGCCTTACAGGGTCGAATCTCAGTGATCCCCAGCTATGGTGATTACATAGGTCCAGTCACTGGAACAGAGGCAGGGGAGAAGGAGTGCTAGTAATTTCAATACACCCACTCATATTTTTCTCCCCCTTCCACAAACACCTACACACACACCCATGTGCAGACACACATGTATAATACTGCCCTCTTCCCAATGCCATTTGCTCCAAGCCAGTCTGATCAAGGTCTAGCTGCATTCAATCAGCCAGGATTCAGTATGGTTGCAAGCATTGGTACATTTTTCCCAGATAGTGTGGCCAAGCACTCAGAATAATACAGCATCAGGTGGGAGTGGAAGGAATATGCTGTGTGTGTTTTGCTATGTGTGCCCCGTTCTGATTCACAGCCAGTGTCTTTCTAGGGATTGACAGGCTGCACATGGCAGTGGGTAAGTGTAGGAGGTAGCAGTGACATACATTGGGGGATGCTCTCCCACTCCATCCCCAAATGCGGTCACATGGCTGTTTGCCTCTACGCTGGAACACAAAGTCTACACCAAACAACAAAGAACAAAGAACAAAGAACAACAAAGAAAAAAGAACAAAACTCAAGATGAATACCTGCATAAATTTCTGCCCTCCCCTAAACACCAGCCTAGGCCCTGCAGTGATAACTGGGCCTACAAATTTACCCTAACTGTGTGCTCAACTGGGGGAAGGTGGAAAAAAGTTGATAAAATGTCACAATAAACAATAACCATTGATGCTGGTGGGAAAAAGTGCAAAAGGGAGACTCCAAGTCTGACTTAATCCCAATAGAAAAGCCGCCTGATATTACACAATGATTGTGTTAAGATCATGACAGGTGAACAAGGGAAGTGTGGTATCAGAAATCAAAGGGCCAAAATTGGTGTGTTGGAAATAAAGCCTAATTGATGAACAAAATAATGAAAGGCTTGACTATTTGCCCATCATTCCCTTTTGGGATCCTCAAAAAAAAAAAAAGAAAAAAGAATTCCTTAACATTAATTAATAATTCCTTAATTTAGCCCAGTATCCTGTCTTCCGACAATGGCCAGTGCCAAGTGCTTCAGAGGGAATGAATATAACAGAAATTCATCAAGTGATCCACCCCTGTCACCCATTCTGGCAAACAGACGCTAGGGACACCATCCCTGCCCATCCTGTCTAATAGCCACTGATGGACCTATCCTCCATGAACTTATCTAGTTCTTTTTTGAACCCTGTCTTGGCATTCACAACATCCTCTGGCAAGGAGTTCCACAGATTGACCATGCATTGTGTGAAGAAATACTTCCTTTTGTTTGTTTTAAACCTGCTGCCTACTAATTTCATTGGGTGACCTCTAGTTCTGTATGTTTTTCTCTTATTTTGTCTTTTAGAAAAGGGGACCAGACTTTAACAGCAGCAGGTCCAGCCCATTGCATCTAATGTCTTCTCATCTTTAATACCATCCCAAAGTCTGTCAAACCAAGGGGTTTTCCTTACAAAAAAACACCTCCCCCTACAGATAAAGGAAAAGGGAGCAAGGGTTATGGTAAAAATAAAAGCTTATTTAATGTTTTACATTTTAAATGCTTTAACTGTTTTTCCTTCTTTTTCTGCACCTTTAATAAAAGGTTTAAAAGATTTTGAATGGTATGTTTGCCATGGTGCTAAGCAGGCTGATGTCTTTGTATACCAAACCCCGAACCTTGTTTAAAACTATTTAATGTTGGACAGTTAACCCCTTTCACCCTCTGAAAATAGGGGTGAAATAGGAGAGAGCAGGTAGGGCCCCACATACCTTGTGGGCCACATCCCAGATGGAGAGTGGCACTCTGTGCCCAGGTACCAGATGCCAGACACACACACTAGGTATTAATATGGCTGATCCCTGTGATACGTGAGTACACACCTGTCAAGGTTCCTTCCCCACTCTGAACTCTAGGGTACAGATGTGGGGACCTGCATGAAAAGCCCCCTAAGCTTATTTTTACCAGCTTAGGTTAAAACTTCCCCAAGGTACAAACTATTTTACCTTTTGCCCCTGGACTTTATTGCTGCCACCACCAAGCATCTAACAAATATATAACAGGGAAAGAGCCCGCTTGGAAACATCTTTCCCCCCAAAAATCCTCCCAAACCCTATACCCCCTTTCCTGGGGAAGGCTTGATAAAAATCCTCATAATTTGCATAGGTGAACACAGACCCAAACCCTTGGATCTTAAGAACAATGGAAAAGCAATCAGGTTCTTAAAAGAAGAATTTTAATTGAAGAAAAAGTAAAAGAATCACCTCTGTAAAATCAGGATGGTAAATACCTTACAGGGTAATCAGATTCAAAACACAGAGAATTTCTCTAGGCAAAATCTTAAGTTACAAAAAGACACAAAAACAGGAATATCCATTCCATTCAGCACAGCTTATTTTATCAGCCATTTAAACAAAACAGAATCTAACGCATATCTCACTAGATTGCTTATTAGCCCTTTACAGGAGTTCTAACCTGCATTCCTGCTCTGGTCCCGGCAAAAGCAACACACAGACAGAGAGAACCTTTGTTCCCCCCGGCCCCCTCCAGCTTTTAAAGTATCTTGTCTCCTCACTGGTCATTTGGGTCAGGTGCCAGCGAGGTTATCCTAGCTTCTTAACCCTTTACAGGTGAAAGGGTTTTTCCTCTGGCCAGGAGGGATTTAAAGGTGTTTATCCTTCCCTTTATATTTATGACAACACCTGTCTCTGGAATGTTGCCTTCCCCCTTCACACTCGGATGAAACTGGTGTATTTTCCACTCCTCTTCCTACTCTTTAACCCATCATCAAGTGCACGAGCTGTTTTCAGGAGAACCGGCAACATTAGCTGGTCTCACCCAAGCTGGGTCTGAGCTTTCCAACCCCTTCCTATCTCCATCAAGCTTGCCCTCTGCAAGACAACTGACATAAGAACATAAGTACAGCCATACTGGGTCAGACCAAAGGTCCATCTAGCCCAGTATCCTGTCTTCTGACAGCAGCCAATGCCTGGTGCCCCAGAGGGAATGAATAGAACAGGTAATCAGCAGGTGATCCATCCTCATTCCAAGCTTCTGGCAAACAGAGGCTAGGGACACCATCCCTGCCCATCCTGGCTAATAGCTATTGATGGACCTATCCTCCACGAATTTATCTAGTTGTTTTTTGACTAGGTCTGGCTGAGGAGAATGGAGTTAAAAAAGCACTTAATTAAATGTATGGGGGAAAAAACAGACACAGAGATAAGCAGATGGATTTATCAGCCGGTGAGGGGTGGGAGGAAAGGCAGAGGATGGAGGAGATGAAGACTCTGGGTGGTGGAGTGGATGTTATTGCACACAGACAATATTCCTTTGTCTGACAAGTACAGACCCAATCTATAACCTCTATTAGCTCTATACACTCAGCTGTGTTAAAGCAGATCTGCATCCATGTATTATTCTCTGTATTATGGTAGCCTCTAGCGGCTCCAGCTGAAGTCAGGGCCTATAATTCTAGGGGGTGCTGTACAGACCCATAATAAGAGCGAGTCCTTGCTCTAAAGAGCAATCATGTGAATGGGCAAATCAAAGGGTGGGAGAAAAGGAAGCATTATACGGGTGGTGCATCGTAGTTGGCAGTGTTGTTTGCACAGGCCCCCAGCTCCCTATTTATTTGTATTTGTGATAACAGACAAAAACAGCACCTATGCCAAGCACTAATCACCTTTGACGATCGCCAAGTAAACAGAAGTTATAAGCCAGCAGCAGTTTCTGCTACATAAAGCAGCAGACAAGCAAGCCTTGTAGGAAAGGAAAAATGACTTCCTGAAAACTATCCCTCCTTCCATCTCTCTCCCTAGGCTTCCTTTAAAGACGAACCTTGCAGCATGCCCTTGTGGGCAACAGATGTGGCTAATTGAGGCCGGGGTGAGGAGTGTGTTCCTAAGCAAGCCCCTTTCATGAGGAACATCCTGCCAGCAGTGCCCTCTCAATACTAATAATACCTGGCTCTTATATAGTGGTTTTTATCAATAGATCTTAAAACACTTTATAAAGGGGATCAGTATCATTAACCCCGCTTTACAAATGGGGAAACTGAAGCACGGAGTGGGGTTGTGACTTTCCCAAGGTCACCCAGCAGATCAGCAGCAAAGAGGAATAGAATTCAGATCTTCCAAATCCCAGTCCTCTCTATCCACTAGGCCATCCTGCCTCCCCAAGGGCATGCCAGCTGGAGTGCCTCTGCTGGTTTGCAGTGTGGCAGCATGACCCAGGGAGAGAGACAGGTCCCAGGCCACTAGAGGCTTTATATGTCAAAACTCACAGGCAGCTGGCACAGATCACAGAGCCTCAGTGTACCTAAGCTCACAGCAAGATACCTTGCTTACCAAGCGAGCTGCTGCCTTCTTGGCCAGTTTCAGGTTTGCAAATGGCTTGCAATGGAATCAGATCTAATCGTCACAAAGGCATGAATCACACAGGTGAGGTCTACAGTGAGGAAACGGGTGACTTACGGAGGGATGGTGAGGGATTCTCCATCACTTGGACTCTTTACCTCTGGACGGGTGCCTTTCTCCAAGATAGGCTGCAGCCCAGCCAGAAGTCATGGGCTTGAGGCAAGAGTTACTGGGTGAAATTCTATGGCCTGCGTTAGGCAGGAGGTCAGACGAGTGGTCCCTCATGGCCTTAGAATGAAGGAACAGGGCAAACACTCTGGCCAACAGCAAATGAAGGAGAACTGTCCTAGCCACTGCTGAGATCTGATCAAGTAGCAACAATAGGGAATGCAACCAGACTCCCAGATTATGAACATGGGTAACAAATGAGAGAGAAACCCCGTCAGAGAGCGGCACAGACACCACCCTCACCATATGTTCCAGCGGCTTTCCACCACTTGCCTCTTCCATGTGGATTGGTCACCTGGTTCTCATCCATATCCTAGTATCAGCTAAGCACTGGGGAAAAAAACCCTGAACTGCACAGAGTCCAAACAGATGAAAACATAAAGCCAGGTATCAGTTAGACACTACAGGGACCACACTCCATCACAACCCACTAACGCCCACTAGTGGTCTCTCACATACATTGCACAAGGAGGTGGCATGATGGGTCCCTGTGGAACTCCCCAGGAGAGTTGTGGAAGAGAAGGAATTGTCCAGCATTACCCCACAGGACCTATCCAACACACAAGAATCAAGCCACTTGTGGGCAGCTCTTCCCTTGGAAGGCAGCTGATATAGCTAATAACAGTACTGCCTCTACATTACTGCAGCTGCTACTTCTGGTGGCACTGGGACCCTTTATGAAGGCTAACCCCCCCTTCCCTGTTGCAGACAGTAGCATCTTACTAACATCCTGCTTTATTGTGTTTCACAGTGTCTACTTAATGCAACAAGATACTTTAAGCTTAACAGGAGCAGACAATCAATGTATACGTCTGAATGATTCATAGGTATTCTAGGAGAGAGCCAAAGCATGTTTGCCATGTTTTTAAAACACAGGGACACGATTCTCCTCTCCCTCACTCTAGTGTCACTCTCCTGAAGTCAGTGAGTTATGCTGGCATAAAGAACCGCTGAGACTGGAATCCAGCTCCTATTGTCTGCTGTCAAATATCTGCTAAATAATGCAAAGAAATGAAAACAATTTGGTTTGGAAGATTGATTATGGGAGTATTGTTCATACCCCCAAGCATGACACTTCCAATCACATCATCATTTAATCTGTCAGAAAAGAAATTATGTTCCTCTCCTGGCACTGGGCCTGCTCCTTCCAGAGCTGCACATGGCACTTTACTTTATTCTTTGTCAGTTTCCTGCCCCATGGTGATACTTGGCCTTTCCTCACCTGGGCTGCCAGCCAGCAGCCACCTGACTCCACAGGCTCTAGAACTCAGTTTGAACTTGAACATTAGCGTTCTAGATGGTCTCCTATCTCAAAGCCAGTTCTCCTGATTTCTTATAATCAGCTTCTAGGTAAACCTTGCTTTCGCGTAAGCACAAATACATTGTTATCCTCAGAGAGGCCAAAAGACCAGCTGTCATCTGAGGATTCGTTATCTCCTTCAAAAGGGTTCTCTCATTCAACTGGATTTTTTTTCCCCATTGCGATTAGACAATTAAAAACAAAAGTTGTGAAGTGCAGAGTTTTAAATCAATCCCAGTGAGTCTCTTCCCTCGGGGCTTTTTCACACTTATGTTTCTGGATCTGCTAGAAATAAACACTAAACTAGTCATGTTGTATAGGTGTGTGTATTATATATATAGAAATAAAAACCTTAGGCACGTGCCATCTTCCAAAATATACGAGCTAAGCAGTCACATAGGAAATAGTGACAAAGGCACATTAAAGGGCAAAGAATGCAGCTATTTGTAGACAGACTTTTAAACTCCTCAGGGAAGGGATTAGGTTCGTACAGCGCCTAGCACAGTGGGGCTGTGGTCCCCCTGGGGGCCTTTGGGAATACTGCAATACAAATAAATACACTATAATTAACAGCACACTCCTTGCTGTGTATCTGAGGCCTCTGTTGTGTCTGAAGAGCACCCTTTCCAAGGATGTTAGGGAGGGGGGGCCGGGAAGGGGAAGTGGTGTGGGAGGAACTGAAGCCGAATAATGCCACATTTCCATAACACTTTTAAGCAACAGGAGGGCAAAGCACTTCACTGACTGTCCAAACTATCCCCAGGAATCCCTTGGCCCCAGAGCATGGTACTGCCACTTTGTGGGGGGTAAAACGCAGCCATTGCTCAGCGCACACTGCAGGACAGCTGAGGACGGGAAGTGAGGAAGGATACCATGTTCAGAGGACATTGACCGGAGGAGTTTCAGAAGGCAGAATGTAACCTTCCAAACTGGAATATGTCCAAGATGCCAGATTTAGTAGCTCAACACATACAGAGAGACACAAGGCTTTTAAACACCATGCAGGATAGGTCCATCAATGGCAATTAGCCAGGATGGTCAGGGATGCGACACCGTGATCTGAGTATCCCTAGCCTCTGTTTGCCAGAAGCTGGCAGTGGGTAACAGGGGATGGATCACTCGATGGTTGCCCGTTCTGTTCATTCCCTCTGGGGCACCTGGCACTGGCTGCTGTCAGAGACAGGATATTGGGCTATATGGACCGTTGATCTGACTTAGCGTGGCTGTTCTTATGTTCTAAGACTATGAGTGGTGAGGACCATCAAGCTGGCATCTCCCCAGAAAGAGAACCATCATATTTTGCTGCTGCATAGCACTTTCCATCTGAGGATCTCCAAGCGCCTCACCAGCAGTTCGACACCCCTTAGCGTCGTGCTGAGGCACTGATTCAGTGGGAAGTGCGTCTCAACTAGTGAATCCTCATCAGCGCTGGGGACTCCTGCTCAAGCTCCCACCAGAACCCTGCTTAGTGCTTTGCTTATGAAATGTGACGAGCTCTGAGCCCAAGGTAGTCTGGTTGCAGATTCAGTGGTGAATGTAAAAAGAAAAGGAGTACTTGTGGCACCTTAGAGACTAACAAATTTATTAGAGCATAAGCTTTCGTGAGCTACAGCTCACTTCAAAGCTTATGCTCTAATAAATTTGTTAGTCTCTAGGTGCCACAAGTACTCCTTTTCTTTTTGCAAATACAGACTAACACGGCTGCTGCTCTGAAACCAGTGGTGAATGTGTAACCCACACACCTCCTGGGTGTGGTGTTCTGTCCCATCTAGTGGCACTGAGACCACTTAGAGAGAGACAGTTAAATGAGTCTGCTCTATAGCCTTAGCTAATAGGCAGTTGGCTTTTAGCTTATGCAGTAGAGGCTTACGCACTAAGCTCCAGAGGTCCAAGGTTCAATCCCGCCTGCCGACGACTGGGGTCAGTTAGCATTACAAATGCACCAGAGTGAGATGCTCTCATATTGCTCTTGCTATTAAATGACACATTTGCTGCAGAACTGCCCAGGTAACAGGAAGCCTGAGGCTGGATAACGGCTTGAGAACCCAGAAGTGAAGTCTCTCTCTCCCTCTCCACAAAAGCATCTTTGAGGGCCCCGCTGCCTCAGAGTGCGAGTAGCACCGCAATGAGCGCTGGGTTCTCTCAGCAAACTGGCAACAAACCAATAACAATCCTAGGGCTAGCTGGTAGTGGTGTTACTGAGGCTTGTTCTGTGATGAGGGAGCGGAGGAGCTGACAGACAGACGCAAGCTCTGGGCTAAGTGGAGCCAAATGAAATCAGCCAGCGCTGCTATTCCTCAGAAGATAGCAATCCTTCAGGACCTCACTGAAGCCTGCTCCAAAGCGCTACCGAGGATGGAATGCTAATTCCGGCCTAGCCCAGCTCTCTCTCCCCACTTGTGCTTTCCAAACAGCAGTGCCCCATGCTTGTTCGAGCTCCGGGTGAAGCTTTTCCCTTTCCTCCCCAAATGCTCCCCGCTCCTGAGGGGACACGCACTGCCCCCTCTGGAAGGCTAGATTCTTCCTATTCAGCTGATGTGTGAAGTCAATGTAAATTGCTTTCCTCTTTGTTTTGGGGGAAAGTCTCGGCTTTCTGTCAGGCCCAGGCAACTGTCCAGGTACATTATGAAAAATACTAGATTGGCCTCTATCCAAACAGGAGGACCATGGTCCCTCTTACAATCTGCCCCAGGAAGGTCAGCTCGGCAGCTTCATGTCCTTTTCTGGATGGATCAATACAGAATGGCGGCTTCCCTGTTAACTGAGCTCACTGGCTAAGAGAGCTGGGAGACTAGAAAGGCACCCAGTCTGGAAGTAAAGGGTCCAAGTGATGGAGAATCCCCTGCCATTCCTCGGTTTCCTTTCTGCAGACCTCACCAGGGTGACTCTGGATGAACTCCAAGGAAGATGCAAACACAGCGTCACCAAACACTGGTTTGTAAGAATGTTTCTTCTCTGCCTTCTATTCAGAAAGAACTTGCAATCAGGGCACGTGGGGGGGGGGGGGAAAATCACCGAAATGCAGCCACTTCTGGGGTGGGAAGTGGCAGCTGTTTAACAGGGGTCCAGTAATGCTGCTCAAAAGCTTCAGGCAGGAAATGGAGCCAGCAATGATACACCCAGTTGAAACTGCTGAGGGGGATTTTTGGGAGGCAGAATGCAATTACCTAAATGACAATCTAATAAAGACACTGGCACCAAATCTTTCCTTCCTCTCTACCTTAAAAGTGCCCAAAGTCCCTCATGATCCATCACCACCTATGCTCATAGTGATAGTTCTACATGTCCTCTAAAGTATAAGCAGTGCCTCCAAGACCAGACAGGGCACTGGGGTGAATGAAATCCCAACACTCTTTCCCATGGACCCCCAATTTCTTCTGTACTTCCTCTGTCCGAGCACTGAGCCACACTAGCCCTGCCTCTATTGAAAGGTCAGATAGGCTCACAGCATTTGGGTTGAGGCTGCTAGTGAACCCCTATTGAAATCTAGCATCCCCAGTCTTGGGGAGCTCTTTGTAATTTCTTTGTCTTTATGACAACCAAAAAAATCACTTACTGCATAGACACGAAAAGCAGTGGCCCCTCCGTTCCTCTCTCACGCTTCCCCAGCCCATGTGCTACCGAAAGTCGGGTGTGGATTTGATTGAATAGTGTAACAAAACAGTTCTGCTCTCCCATTTCACATCACTTCTGGCTATTCCTGCTCTGTACGGTTTTGCCTATTTTGCACTTGTTTTGACCTAATTCTCACTGAGGTCATGCCGCTGTGGCAGGATTGAAGCAGGGCTGTTCTATTGCTATTTCCTTTTAGGTTTGCATGGAGCTGAGGAGTAGAGGAAAGACAGGAAACATGGGAGGGGAAGACAAACCCCTTCAACATATGTAGCGACTGGTGCCATCAGAATTATGGTAGTTCAGGACTGTGTGATCCCGTCACTCGTGGTCCTGGGGGGAAAGAAACAGTCATTTTCAGAGGAGTGGGTGGCAGCAAGATAATTGTTATGCAGCTCTGTACCAAAACGCTAAACCAAACCCTGATAGCAAGAGCTTCCCAAACAGGGTGTGGGAGCTTTTTCACCAAAACCCCTCTGAAGAGCAAATGGGCATGATCTAAACCTATGGGAACTTAGGCAGAACCACCACACTAAATCTAGGGAATGAATTACTAGGGAAAGGGAAGAAAACCAGAAAAAGGACTAAATGAATTCAGGAGACCAATTTCCTGTGGATTTGTGGAGGAGGAGGGGGCAGAAGGACATGATGAAAAAGCCAGGGTGTAGGATTAAAGTCACCTGGAAAATGAGCTACTCCTTTGTGCCATGCAGCGTATCCTGGAAATATCTGATGGGGGGTTTGCTGACATGCTTGAAGCCTGTCTTCACCCTGTTTTCCATATGGGATTTCGCCATCTCTGGGAGGGGAGAGGAGGGAACTGAGAGAAGGGGAGGAGTGAAGGGAAAGAAGCAGCAGAGAAGATCCAGTTTATGGAAATCATGAACTGCCCCTTACATCCTGTGATATTAGGTCCTGGTCAGAAGTGATCAGATGCCATTGCTAGGTATGTTCCTAACAATATTGGAACCTGAATACCATCGTGGTGGCGAACACACTAATGCATAGTGAAAGAAAGATCACAGAGTTTTGCTCTAGCTATGGGAAGCAGCAAATTCACATCATTTGACTACATCTATCTTTCCCCTAATTTTGCAAACCTCTGAGGTCACCTCAAGGTCTCCTCTTCCCCTCGGAGAAATGAGGCCAGCTCCCTTCGTCTTTTCTCAGAATATGAGAGTGTTTGAAGGCAGCTGAAATGGATGCAGAAGCAAAAAGGGCAAAATCAGAGCTGTTTTGGACGTTGCTTTGTTCTTTCAAGCAAATGGAAATGCTCATTTGTAGCCACCAGCCCTTCTGAAGGGAAGGAAAAGCAGCTGCCCAAATACCCCTGGTCTCCGAAGGCATTCCCTGCTGGCTTTGCTACAACAGCCCAGCTTCAGCTCCATGGGGGAAGTTAGAAGCTGTGAAGACAGACAGCAGGGCCCGTTACACCCATCTGAAAACCAGCAGAGGGCTATATAGGGTCAGAACGAACGGCTTTATCTAGTTCCTTGCCCTGTGCTAGCAGCATGCATGCACAACTCCCATGGAAACGACACATTTTAAGATTGAATTTATTATTGCAAAGCCCTAAACCCTAATGGAAGAGCCTCTCAGACTCAGCTCATAAAAGCCTGACTGCTCTCACTGATCTTCTTTCTTGCAGAAAGAGAGCCTGTCGGGTGTGAGAACAATCTGTCACTTCAGGCTTGTGAAGTAACAGACCACAAAGGATGGGTGCCCTGTGCTCAGTGCCCTGTCCTGGTCTCTGTCTCTAACTGCCTTGGCTAGGCTGGTGGGAGCTTGGTGCTTTATGCCCTGTACTGCAATGCTAGAGACCTGGGTTTTCAGCTGTGTCTGATCTTTTAGGCCTTGATCCATTTAAGTCAATGGATTTTGGCTGCAGGGAGCTGTGAAGGATGCATGCTTGGTTTGGAGTGGTGAAGGGAAGTCAGGACCTCTTGGATCACTCTTACAATTAGCCCCTATATCGGCGTGGCTACCCCACTCCTAAAATTGAAGGGGTTAAAAGCAGCCCTGGAGAGGGCTGTGGCTGGGGATGGCTGATTGGGGAAGCTGGCCTATATAAAAAGGCTGTGAGCCAGAGGCCCAAGAGCCTGGCTGCCTGCCTGAGAAGGTACTGGGGGTGAAGCCCAGCTGGAGAGGAGCAGGGGAGCTCCAGGCTGGCAATTCCCCAGGCCTTGGCCTATAGAGGTACTGGGAGGCAGAGGAAGGCAGCAGGTCCAAACCCCCTTGCCTATGATGAGTGACCTTTACACTGCAGTCCACCCCCCAGGTAGTGGGGGCTTGGTGATGACTGGCAGTAGCCCAGACTGAGGCAAGGTGGGGATAGTGTGTTGGGGGTTCCCCAGGAAGGGGAGACCCAGAGGCAGAGTGTGGGGGTACTACCAGGAGGGCAGCACCTCAGAGAAAGGAGCACCGGGGTCTGTGAGGGACACGGGGGCCACAGCTATGGCGGATCACTGCCTTGCAGAGGATGCTCCATGCTGGAAAAGAGCTAATTCCCAACGACCAGCAGGAGGCGCCACAGGGGTGAGTTGCCGCTCCCTTACAGCCGACTAGGTCAGGATGGGCTGCAAAGGGAGATCTGTCTAGCTGTAGTGTTTGCAGTCCAAACCTGCATGGAGTCTAGTGTGCACGTCTGTTTTTATGAGTTTGATCTTCAGGTACAAATGGCTCACAGTTGCATCAAGCATTTTGGATGCTTCTCCAAACTCAGTGTATGCATCTTTTATAGTTGGCCTGTCACTAACTACCAGAAAGACCAGATACATCTTCACTACAGCCAACAGCTAAAAAGTGATCCAGATTCCATAATGGGCAGCACTAAGATACTCCACACCATAGATATTAAGGGCCAGAGTTTCTAGGTGGTCTTCCTCATGGCAGCTTCTAACTTTTATTTACCTTTGTTTGCATGCACAAGTGATTGCACTAAGGGATGGGTGCATTCCCAGTTTCTGTCTGCATGTTGGGTAGCTGGGCACTCACCTGTTTGATCTTCTCACACAAAAATATGAAGGTTGTGTGCAGAAGCGGGGGGGGGGGGTGTACATCTGCTTGCCCATGCAGTCAGTTGCATGTGCAAAAATAGGTGAGCAGAACTGTAACAAGAGCATGTGACACGTACAGATGTCAAATGTGCCTGGAATATATTGGTGCTAACTTACTATTACTTCCTGACTGAAGGACAGAGAGGGAGCTATCACTGTGTTCCTTTCTCCATGACAATCAGGAGTTTAATAATCTCCTCCTCTATTCCAGATGTTATGCTCCTAAAGGAACCAATGACATGAGGAGAACAACAAACAAATGTGAGATACCTTGACTAAAGAGCCTCAGATAAACTGGGCTGAAATCCACATCCCCCAAGAATGAAAGCTCTGATGCTGTTTTAGATAAGCTTAGATAAGAAGCTCTGATGATTTGCATGTGGTTAGGTTTCAGAGTAGCAGCCATGTTAGTCTGTATTCGCAAAAAGAACAGGAGTACTTGTGGCACCTTAGAGACTAACAAATTTATTTGAGCATAAGCTTTCGTGAGCTACAGCTCACTTCATCGGATGCATTCAGTGGATAGATTTTCCTCCCTCTCTCTCTCTGGCTACCTGGAACTCCTGGGGCAGACAAACAGTGAAGAAATGCCAGAATAGCTTTCCAGGAGACCCAGAAAAACTAAAGATTTCAAAGGTTAAACTTCCTGTTAGCCCAAGAAATCCAAACCAACCAGATGTCACCTCCCAATTTCATGCTGAATATATGTCTGCTTTATAAATCAAAGGCACCATCTCTCCATATGCCTTGATAATCTGTCTTGTTCCTTCAAAATAATGTTTCTTGCTCTATTATAAGCCCTAAGGACATTAAATGCTTATATATAATAAAATAATGTACAGAGAAGATTGACTAAATTTAGAGTAACTATAAGGGATTTTCTTGGCTTATTTCTAAATGATTGTCCCACTCTAGAAATCAGATGAATGACATAGCACAAGAAAGTGAAATGATATGGAAAGAGATAAGCAACTAAGCAGGGTATTACTTGGAAATATTAAAAAGTTGCTTAAGGGTGGGGAATTCTAACAGTCAGGGTTAAAAGTGAAATGCAATCCCTGAAATGAAGAAAACATAAAAAACTTGCAATAAGAGAGAGGTAAAAAGTAATTGACGCCATCTCCTGGATATCAATGGAGTAGCAGAGAAATTGACAGCTGAAACCTGACAGCCACCTGGCAAGTGTCCAATAAAAATAAAAGGGTCTCTCTCTCTCTCTCTCCTCCACCCTCTCCAAGAAACCTGACACAGGGTGAACTGAGGTCACCATGTGGGACCTCAGCGTTCTGCTGCACCCTCGCAGACAGCCTCTTCCCTCCTCCCGTTACAGGATTAAGAAGATGAGTTTGAGGAACTTACAAAAGTAGCAGCAGAATGCAGAAGTGCCCTCGGACTTTTGGACCAAGCACACAAACAGACTTTCCTCTAGGACAATGTTACCAGGGGTCAGCAGAAACGGTGAGAGTTCAGAGATTGTATTTCTCTTTGTGTTCTTCAATAGAAATAACTGAAAGGTGTCTCGTTGAGTCTGCACTCTTCCTAGTGAGACCTCAGGTGACCGTATCTTTTATTTTAACTAAACAATGCCATATGCATGTCTCTCCTTTGTAAGTCCGAGTACATTGGCCTAAAAGAACCTCAAACAATAGCTTTAAGCAATTATTTTTGGTGCTTTAAACTAGACTAGTGCCTTTCAAACTAAGCCCTAGAACGAGCAGGAGGCCACGTTCATAAAATCACCTTAAGACAAGTGCATCTTTAGTCCTTGGGAATTATGTGAAGTGTGATAAATGTGTTAGCGATATTAAAGAACTGGCAACTGGTGATTATAAGTAAATGTAAGAAATCTTGGTGATTTGTATTGTTCTCTGGGGTAAATACTTGGTCTCAGTGCTGTTCTGTGTCAGTTGCTTGCAGGACAATCTGTTGTATTTAGTACATGCCTAGAGCATTTGATATGCAAATATAAACTGTGGTTCTTGGTGACTTAACCAACCTGGAGATTAGTTAAAGGTAACTAAGAGTTTCCTGCTTTGAAAAATGCCACCCAGGGTAAAAGTGAATCTGAAAAGAAGTAGTCAACTACCACTCCCTGGACTCAATAAAAGGACTCAACCTCATAAAATTCCTGTCACATATTGAATATAATATTTATCTAATTGGTGAATCTAGTTTATTAGATTTCAGCTTTAAAATCAACCTGGAACCTGGGCAAATTGATAAAACTGACAGCTCCCCTCCCACCACACACTCAAGTATGCAGAATAACCAGCAACCGAGGAAGGATATTTTGGGCCTGTCATATTGGAGTGTCATGCCTGCTTTCTTAATGATCATAGACCATGGTCCTGTGCACATGGCAGCTCTGGGCATGGATGGTTAATTTATTAACTTTCAGAAGAACAGACCTAAGTATTTTTCTTTGGCATTTTCCACCCAGATTTTTAGTCTGATTCTCCTCACACAGTAAAAATCAGAAGTACCTCTGCCAAAATCAATGGATTTATGCCAAAGCAAAACCACAGTGAATGTGATCAGAATCAGGCTCTTTTTGTTTAATAGGGAAAGACTCGTTTAGTTACTGTTCTCAGCTCCCTGCTTTTTTTGGGTCAGTCCAAAGGTCACTGATGTCAAAGGAAAGATTCTCAATGACTTCACTAGGAGTTGGATCAGGTTCTTAGTTGAAAGGGTCCTTCTATTTAGCTGATAGCAGCCAAATCAAGGCTCTCAGACCTTATAACCTCATTGCAGGCTTTCAGCTTTTACCTCTGCCATGCGTCTTCCCCTTGCAATGTTTTACTTTATCAGAGGAAAAAAAGATGACAAACCAACCTCTAACAATAGCTTGACATTTCTGAGCTCGGTTGGAACCTAAGAACGCAGAAAAATAATGAGAAAAGTTTCAAAGCAACTTATTTGAACCTCAGCTCTGGTTCAGTTGGAGTCTGGGGCAAAAGCTGAGATTGGTTTTCATTTTACCCAAACGGTTTCATTCATATATTTGCAGGGCCTCCTTAAAATGAGTCTCCAGGGTGACAACAATGGGTGTGGTTTTATTTGTTTTGCACATGCCAACAGATACGCTTGCAAATAGTGCTGGAGCAGTGATCAGTCATAAAATAATCATGCATCACAATAAGAAATGTAATCGCAATTAAAGATCCTTTCAAAACCTGGCCTGCGTTTGCATAAAGTAAACACAATTTAAAAAGGAACCGGAAAGAAATAGTTATTGTATCATATTACTACCAAAAGGACAATCCATCCAGCTCAGCAATTCTGGGTTTTGTCAACATCCGACCGATACACAAAAAGGTGCACAAGACACTAATCAATTAAGCACTTATTCCGAATGGGAACATCTGGAATTGAGAATCAATTGTCCAGAACTAGCTGCTTGCTAATTAATATTCTTTCAAATAGCAGTTCTATCAAGGTGTCCCTCCTGTCTTGCTGCCCATTCACTGATGGTTTGGATTAAATTTCCTGATAGGCAGTCCTGGTGAGGGAAGAGTTGGGCAGGGAACTAGCTCCTGGTGCAAGGATGCTCTTGACTTGTCCACTCAGGCCTTGTGCAAAGCAGCAGCCCTTTGCATGTCTAAAACTAGCTGGACAAAGCCCGTGAGGATACAGGAAACAGATCTCTATTGGCCCTGTGGGAGAACTGGGACTAGAAGCCCTCAGAACAGGTGTTTTCCAGCTCTAAGTTCTTTGCATCAGAAGAATTCGGAGAAGGCAATATTTTTACAGGGCCTCAGGTTTGTATTCAAGCACATGCACCCATTTGCTACCATAATCAGGCCTTCCCAAGCACCCTGCCCCACTTGGGTGGGCAAAGACAGGTTTTCGGAGCAGGAATGTGCATACACACAAATCGTCCAGACATACACACTGGTGGCCCTTTGACAATGGAGCCCCCAAAAGAGTCTCAAGTGATTTAACTGCTGCTACCCCTGGAGTGCTGCCGGGAGATCCCTTCAGTTGGCTACAGACGATATCCTTCCCTGAGCAGGCTGCTTCCCCGCTGCAAAGAAATGCAGAATACAGCACTGAAGGAAACTCAACAGGCCAGCTGTTAATAAATACACAATAATAATACTTTACAATTTTCCACAGAACCTTTCATCCGAGAGGCTGTAAGTGCTTATCAAAGATTATCCACCCATCTCTTTTCCTTATTCGCCCCCACTTTGCCATAGGTGAACCTCACAATGCCAGAATACTATTCATCCTAGATGAAAATTCCTGGTGAGTCAAACGAATTGTCTCCATTGCATTCGCCACTGAGCTTTGCGCTGACGGAATAGTGAGGAAATCAAAATGTCCATGTGGCTCTCAAGTCCTGCTATGTCTATTTGGCTTTCAGTACATTTCCAATCTCTCTGTGCTGCTAAAAGGGAGGGAACTGATTCAATACTATCTCATTTTCACCTCTCCCCTTCCCCAAGTGGGGAATCATGTCAGTGCCTTCTCTGCAAACAAAGCCCTGCTCCTCAGGGTCTCTGCGGTTTTTGTTTGGCTCAGTCCCATCAAATCTCATTCAGATCACACAAGAAAAATGAACGTGTGACCCTGTCATAAATGGCTCATTTATCTATTTATTCCCAATAGACATTATCAGGAGGATTTTCACTGGGGCAGTGCTGGCCTTATGACCTGGGGTCAAATGCCACTTGGTCCCCAAACCAAAGCCCTGCAGAGTATGGCACAATTGGCACTGCAGTCTCAGGGTCAGTGGGGGTGCTGCCATCAGGACTGAGGCTCCTGAGTGAGCTGTGGGAGGAGGTCCAGGCTTAGAATTCCAGGGGTGCTGCAGGTCAGGAGGGAGGTCCGTTGGCACAGCTGTGTGGTGGGAGCTCAGGGCTGGAACAGCAGAGATGGCGGGGGAGTGGTTTGCAGGTGAGGCTGAGTGACATTGGTAGAAGTGTGTATGTGTTGTAGGGAGAAGCTTGCACAGCACCTTTCTTGATGCAGCGCTATTGGAACGCCACCATCGCGAGCATCAACACTCATCAGAGAGAGAGAGAGAGAAACTGCACAACTCTGCTTTGCTGCATGCATCACGCCAGGCCGTAAACACTCTGCAAACCCTGAGTCTCGTTCCCATTCATTTGGGGACCCCCTCACTGAAACCTATATATCCCAAGAATTCTATCTGACCCTGAACAAGAACACCTTTGCACTTCAGCAGGGACACATTGCTCATAACAGAGCAGGTTCCCAGCCCCAAGGGAAGTTCCCCTTACCCCACCCCACCTCCAAGATACTCCTGGGTTTGTGTGAATTGATTGGCTCCATCAGACGTGCTCTTCCCCTCGGCGCAGGTTGGGTGATCTCACAGAAAGGCACTGCTCCAGAAGACGTGAGCATCTCAGCTGCACTGCAGGGTCTGGCGGCAGAAGTTCTGCGTGTGGTCACATAGGAGTTTTCAATGTGGAGCTCTCCTGAACATGCCCAGAGATTCCACCATGCTGCCTGTGGTCAGAGCCAACTCATGCAGCCTGGTGAGCTGCAGCTCAAGCGAATGAGCAACCAGGTCCATGTAAGGGCTGAGTGGTGGCCATCCGTTGGAAATCTCTCTGTGCCCTGATGCAGCCCAGAGACAAATCATCACAAGAGGAGCTCGTGAGAGAGTGGGCAGGGAGGAGGGTGAAGGGGGAGCATTAGATCAAGGAACTGAGTGGAAACAGCACCTCGTGCTCTTCCCATGCAGATGGCACCACAGTGGGAACAATACAGGGATGGCGTCAGAAGCAGAATTGAGAACTCCCAATTAGAAATGGCTGCATGGCCTCTCAAAAGGAGAGATCACATGATGCTCTGCTTTATTTCTGACTCTAGGGGAATTGGATGGCGTGGAGAGGGAAGCAGGGGATGGGCAGGCATGACCCCTGTGTCGGGCGCTAGGAGCTGCTGGCCGATTCGGCACCCAGGCTTTCCTGGCCTTTAGGAGATGTTTGCAGGTGATGGCATGGCATGAGGTGCTCCCTTCCCTTTGCTAACCCACAGCAGCTGCAGTTTGAATGAGTGTCTTCAATACGGAAAAGGCCCTTCCAGGTTTATGAGGCCAGAGGGACGCATCAGGCAGCAAATGGGAGGAAATAGCTCTCCATAGCGTGGAGCTTCCCCTCTCGCCTCACCTGACTCCCTTCCTTCCCCAGTGGGATATTTCCAAACTCAAAGAGAAAAAAAGTTAGGCAGTCTCACGTCCCTGCAGCTCAGAGGCTCCGGGGAAGATCTGGCCTGGTCATTCCGTTATTATCCTGCTGATTATTATCCCAATGCCCCGCAGCCTGTATAGAACTGTCAGGACCCCATATGGAAAGCATAAAGTGACTAAGCCGGTCTGTGGAGGACATACACCTTCAGTGTACAGCGGACGTGCTGACTGTAATGCTCAAGATAATGACCCTAATGATCATACTTTGCAGCATGTACATGCCAGGCTGCCCCTGGAGCTTTCCAGCCAAGGAGCTCAGAGCAGCCAGCTGCTGCATCATGCTTCCTGCTGGACCATCCAAATAGACAAGACGTAATGGGAAGTATTCGCGCGTGGGTTCTTAACCTGGCCTGCAACTTTGCTATCCTGAGAGTGAAGGCAAAGCAGGAGGAGGTGGGAAGGCAGCTGCAATTCCTACTCGAAGTTCAACAATAACAGAGCATCAGCCTATCCTCTGCGAACAAAGGGCTCCATTCAGTGAGGTGCCAGTCCCTTGGACTTCAGTGGGAGCACAAGGCTCTCAGTGCCTCCCGGGAGTGCTCAGCACCTTGAGAGAATGGACCCCAAGCCCAGAGTTTCATATAACTGGGGTGGTGACTCCCTCCCACAAACTGCTGGATGAGCCGGGTCCTGAAGCCCAGCTAATCATTTGTGGCATGTCCAGGGGATATGGACACACTTTGCAGAAGCTAAGGAATTAAAACTCACCAACGTCCCTCCAGGACCATCTCCTCTGCAGAAGGTAGGTTTTATCCCTACTGTACATGGGGAAATTGAGGCACGTATTTATTAATGGCTGGATTTCTCAGAGATGCTCAAATCAAACAGACCATCGCCCAACAAGTCAGTGCAGGAACAGAACCCATGTCTCCCGAGAGGCCTGTGCCATAGCCACCAGTCAGGCTTGTCTTCCCCTCATTTCCCATAATGACCCCTGCCCCCTCCCTCCTTCATAAGCCACTTGGCAGGGAGCAGACTGGATTCAAATACCCCTGTGGCCTTCGGAAAGTTAAAATACAGGCAATGCCAGCAGCAGCAGGAGGAAAGCAGGCCATGAGCTGGCTCTGGGGGCCAAGAAGGTGAATCCATGCACTGGGTTCTACTTAAACATGAACCATTTCTGTATATGCTTGGCTGCTGAGAAGACTAGGGCCGTATTGCAGCCTGCCTGGAAATGGGACGTGCTTCAATGATTTGAAATAATTCAGCAGCTGATAAGTGGGTAAAGCCAGGTGCCCTGAGCTGCCTTCAAACACAATTGCTTATTAAAACAAAACAGTAATTAAAATGAGGACATGGAGCTGGGTGATTTCAGAGGATTGGATCATTATTCACTATGAGCCATGGAGTGGTCTCCAAGCTGGGGCGAAGGATTGGATGGGACTCAAAGGGCGAATAGCATGCTCAGCACTAGGGAAGGGAGTGCTGCAGGGAGAGCAGTTATCATGAAATAAAGAAAGTGCCATCTACCTCTCATGGGCCTGCCACCCTGTGACAGAGGATCCAGCACTGACTGGGCAGGGGGCTGTTCAGAACTAGAACCAAATTAGATTTAGGCTCGGTGGGAGAGTCCAGGTTTAAGGTAATAAGAATGGCCATACTGGGTCAGACCAAAGGTCCATCTTGCCCAGTGTCCTGTCTTCCGACAGTGGCCAATGCCAGGTGCCCCAGAGGGAATGAACAGAACAGGTAATCATCAAGCGATCCACCCCCTGTCACCCATTCCCAGCTTCTGGCAAACAGAGGCTAGGGACACCATCCCTGCCCAATAGCCATTGATGGACCTAGGCTCCAAAGGTTCAAACCCAAATAAGGCTGGGCTGGAAGGTTTGCATTTAGCAGCACTGATTAGCTTGCCGGGTGTTTTGGCCCCACAGGCCAGGTTTTCGAGTGTGGTGCATGCTGAGGGCTGGATTTCTCAAGGGCTGAGCAACTGCAGCATCCATGGACATCAGCCGGAGTTGTGGGGGCTTGATGCATCCAAAAACCAGGCCCTGGAAGCTGAGCACTTTTTAAAGTCTGGCCCCAGTCATGTGGGCTGAGCAGTGGAAAACCTGTCCCTGAGCCCTTTTGAAACCTGGACCTTCCCAGCTGCTATTGTCTCTGCTTTCCTAGCCTCTTGCTTGCAGGGTCCGGGTGCCTGTAATAATTTAGGGGTGGGAGGGCATCTCTCATTGAGCTTTTAACCCTTTGGGTTAGGATTGCCAACTTTCTACTCACACAAAACCGAACACCCTTGCCGGGCCCCGCCTCACTCTGTCCTGCCCTTTCTCCCAGGCTCCACCCCGCTCACTTCATTCCCACTTCCTCTGTCGCTTGCTCTCCCCATCCTCACTCACTGCTCATTTTCACTGGGCTGGCTCAGGGGGTTGGGGTGCAAGAGGGGGTGAGGAATCTGGCTGGGTGCAGGCTCTGGAGTGGGGCTGGTGATGGGGGTTTGGGGTTCAGGAGTAGGTGAGGGCTCCAGCTGGGGGTGCAGGCTCTGGGATGGGGATGATGGTTTTGGAGGGTGCTCCAGGCTAGGAGTGGGTTGAGAGGGTGGGGTGGGGGATCAGGGCTGGGCAGGATGTTGGGGCATGGGAGGGGGTCAGGAGTGCAGGCTCTGGGCGGCATTTACCTCAAGCAGCTCCCAGAAGCAGCGGCATGTCCTCCCTCCGGCTCCTACATGACTCCTCCCACTTTCCCCATCCACAGGTGCCGCCCCTGCAGATCCCACTGGCTGTGGTTCTTGGCCAACGGGAGTTGCGGAGCTGGCGCTTGGGGAGGGGGCAGCGTATGGAACCCCCTGGCTGCCCCTATTTGTAGGAGCCAGAGGGGGGACACGCTGCTGCTTCCGGGAGCCGTGCAGAGCCACGGCAGGCAGGGAGCCTGCCTTAGCCCCAGTGCTCCACCGACTGGCCTTTTAACAGCCTGGTCAGCGGTGCTGACTGGAGCTGCCAGGGTCCCTTTTCGACTGGGCGTTCTGGTCAAAAACCGGACACTTGGCAACCCTACTTTGGGTACTAGTGGAAGTTTATCTTTCAGACGGACACAAGAGCACAGCTAGGCCTGCCCCATTAACTCATGCCCATCTTCCTGCTCTGAGATCAGTGCAGTGCTTATGAAATCCTGCCTCCTCCCCCAAGTGCTTTAATCAGCCCCTGTGGTAACACTTCATTGCTATTTCAGGGAATACCTGGTAATTTTTGCTTACTGAACCACAATGCAAGCTGCATGGTCACTTCCTTTCAGGCTTAAGTGTAATTATGCCATTGTGAACTGCAGGGAGGTGTCCTTATTTACTGTGTCATTCTAGGTTATTTACTAACAACTCCCCTTTTGGGTGATTATGGAGTCCTGCCATGTTACCTGCTTCTCTTGCGATGACCTGATCCTCCTGCAGCCACTGGGGAAGCATATGAGGAAGCATCAGCATAATTCAGTCAAATGAGATAGCAAAGGCCATAATTTCTAAACCCTGTGCACCCATAACACAGATCTCATCACGGTAAGGGGAAAGTATCCCAGGCGAGCTATATTGCTGCCATGTGCCCTTGGAATGCCTGCCTTTCACATCAGCTGTGTGTGTGGGAGCAGCCCTGGTGTTAGTACAAGGGTCTACCCTGAGGATAGGACAATGCTGACCTGTAGATTAAGGTCAATGGGCACTGGGTGCTGTCACATACTCAGCTGCCCACTCCACTCCCTTAACCGTGCTTCTTATCTGACCTGCTCCCCTCCTCCCCAGAAGCTACACGCCATGCCCAGCTCCTAGCTCTGAAAGAAGGGAACTGAAGGGGGGTTACACACACAGTTCTCTGGCTGCTCACACCTTTGTCTGGTCTGGACACAGTGAACCTTGGCAGTGCCCTCCCACAGGCATGCCTGGACATGCACAATATGAGGCTCATTTACTTCATGGCTGAATTCCCTTCAAACCACAAGGGGCAACTCCTTCTCTAGACCATGATTAGCCTCTGGTCCCTTCTATTGCAAACACCATTTGCCACAATCACTTATCTGCACATCAAGAATGCAGATCGCTTGGTATTGCCGTCTTGATAATTGGGCTTGCCAGAAAATATTTGCCCTCAAGACCTTTCTGAATCCAATTCTAGCTCTTTAAGAGCACACGTCATAGATTTTTAAAGACAGAAGGGACCAGTATGATAATCTAGCCTGGCCTCCTACATAACACAGGCCATGGGAATTTCACCCACTGTTCCAATATTGAGCTCAACTACATCTGGTTGAGCTAGAGTCTCTCTTTTAGAAAGATCTTGATTTACATACTTCTGTTGTCCCAATCAATTACCTTCACTGTTAAAAATTGCACCTTATTTTCAGATTGAATTTTTCTAGCCTTAACCCCTTGCCACTGGATCTCGTTACACCTCTGTCTGCTAGTTCAAAGAGCTCTGGCGTATCAGGTATTTTATGTCTGTGTACTTACTTCTGGATCACACTAAGTCACCTCCAAATCTTTTTAATCCAGTCATAGGCAGGCATTACTTCAGAATACACAACAGGGACTGTGACTGTTTCATAAGACCTGCATTAGCCTTAGCAGTTCAGTGTCCCAGTACTTCCTGTGTAGCTGTAGACTGTCCAGCTCACATGCTTGCTACTCTGAAACTAGCAGTAGAGTTATTTCTTGCAACTATCATCTAAATCTGTCAGCACACAAGAGAGGCTGAGTTCATTGCAGAGCTGCCACTGAGGTGGGTGGAAATGCCAAGCAGAACAGCAGGGCTAATGCAAACACTCTCTTTGTATTCCATTAACCAGGCTTGTTGCTTCCCACTGTCAAGTTCAAACAGATGGGACACCTCCAAGCAAAAATTCAGCTAACTGTAGTTCTCCAGTCTGGGGCTCTAAGGTCCCCTTGAATCATATGCCTCCAACACTCCTCTAGTATCCACCAACAATTCAATAGTCAGGAATCTGCCAGAGCATCCATGCTGGGGGCACTACATCAAAGCCAGGAAGTCATAGAACATGTATCTGCTGGCATGTGGTATGAAATCTGAACTCCCCTCTTCCCATTAGCATCAAGACACTCTGAAAGAAGAGGTGAGGAAGCTCCTATTGCTTCCACGCATGTGCAAAGTTTGTCTATATGCCGATTCATCTTTTGCCCACTATGCACATGTAACCCACAATCCCTGGGATAGCTTATGCCCGTAACTCCCTGCAGCAGGAAAGGATGGTGCTTGTGTATACACTTCTAGGGCAGGGTTTATTTAAAAGCCAAAAAGTACCTGCAAGGAACATCCTTGACCTATGAAGGCTAAACAGAGCAGGGCACTCCCCAGCCAAAATCAATATCTGAGGCATGGCCAGAGCCCTGAAGAAAACCACCTCCCTCATCCTTTTTCTTCAGCCTTCTTCCTGATAAGCTTCCCTCCCTACCAGCTCCAAATCCCAGCAGCTTCCAGCAAGTCCCTCTTATAATGGGCTGGGAGGGAGAGGTGAGAGATTAATTAATCTCCAACAGCTGGCCCATGCCTGCCTGCCTGCCTGCAAATCCCTGCACTCGGGGCAAGCAGCTGTTTAACCCCTTCCCTGCCAACTTCTGCTCTATACACTGTCCCACTCCTGTAACCTCCCTTAGTGGACGTGCCTTTTATATTGTACCCTTATTATGTTCAGGAAGTCAATGGGGCAGAGAGAATGACAGATCAAACAGAGTGTCAATAAAACGCCCAAGTGGATCAAAATAATATTAATAATAATAAAATCTGCCCCATCAGTTGCCATGAGAAATGTAGTCCCCCAAGGAAATCGTGTGGGGTAACACATATGCACCCATGTCTATATCTCCAGGGCTGTCAAACCCACACTATCCACCAGACTAAAATTTGCTTTCCTAAACAGTGACAGGAGACAAATTGGAAGAAAATCAAAAAAGGAACACTCTCCATGTGGAACCATACAATATAAAGTTTATTGTCCTCCCTGTGTGGATGTTACATATTTGCAAAGCAACCCTTGGAGGCAAAAGGGAAACAAACAAAGCTACAGTTTTGGATGGGGAGATGGGGAGATACTTGGGTAGCTGCTGTAATTTACAATAAGTTCATTAAATAAATAAAAAACAAAACACCAAAAAACCCAAACCGATGCACAGCTGCTGAGAAACTTGTCCAACATGTTTCAGCAACAGCGAAAAGGCCTCTGAGGTCATCTTACACATTATGCTATAAAGAAATTGTCCAATTACACCACCACCTTGTACATGTTTATACGTGTTAAAAAAAACATAAAGCCAAACCCTCAAGTACCTAAAAATTCTGACCAGAGTGTCAGGTGGAAATGGGATATTTTTATTTAGTTATTTATTGTATTAGATTTATAATGAAATGTCGTCCCCCACAGATCATTATTAGGACAATGACACAAAGGGCTTCCAAACGCCCTTCTGCCCATGTAGCTTGTAGTCTCTGCAATAAAATCTCTCTGTCTGTTCTGGTACTTAGGGCCTGATCCTGTGTATCACTCTTGCAGTGTGCTGAGCATTCCCATGGTTTCAACACACTCACACCTTGCGAGAGCATGTGCAGATCCTGAGGCCACTGAAATTCAGTGGCAAAGCTCCCATTGGCTTCAACGGGGTAAAGCTGGAGCCCAGAGAGTGCCAGGCATTGCAGTATCCAGACACAGCGGATGTAGTTGGTGTCTGTCATAAAAATAAAGGGAAGGGTAAACACCTTTAAAATCCCTCCTGGCCAGAGGAAAAACCCTTTCACCTGTAAAGGGATGTCTTTTTGTGCTATTTATTTCTTGGATGGAGAAGGCTAGACTGTGGGTTCATGTGACTAGCTGTCTAATTCACTGCAGACAATGCTACAGTGGCAGCCCTTCCTATGTGGAGGATATAGAGCTCCAAATAGATTAAAGAACAGAGGTTGACCACGGCTGGAGAGAGGCAGCCACTCATGGAGCCATGTTGTTTTTAAATCCCTGCATCCACAATCTAAATTTAATTGGCTTCCACCAAAGAAGCATGTGGGACGTCCACAAATCTGTGGCCATGTGCAAATAGTTCGCAGTTGTCGGCCAAGATGATGGAGTGACAAAACTCAGCATTTTGAGCCGTGAGGAGCTCAGTAGATTTAGTTCTATGGGGTTGTGCAAATGTTTACTTCAGCTTCAGCCTTTTTAACTCTGCATCTCAGAATTTGGGGTTCAAAACAGGCTTCAAAACTCAGCCAAAATTTCCATGTTCTGCTAGATTTCCACCAGATGCCAGAAATTGTCTCGGACTCTCTTGAAACCTAGGTCAGGTGGGCACAAAACCCAGACTCGGGCAAAGTGAATATTTTGAGAACTAATCAGCAAACCTGGCCTGAATTTTGGATTTCAAGTGAGCTGGTTTTGGCTTTTTTTTTTCATGGGGTTTCCTGCTTTACTATCCCAGCCCCTTGAGCTAACACAGAATCTCTGTTGGCTGTACTAGCACAAGGGCTTATATCCCTGAGGAGTGTGCCAGTCACCAGAGGGAGACATTGTGCCACACAACTGAGCATATCAGACCTTCCAACCAGGCAAGAGCAGTGTTGACACACACACGCACACACAACCCAGCACATTACAGTGAGACCAATTCCTTTTTTGAACTTCACATGGGGAAAAGGTTGAGATAAAGATCCAACAAACAGCCCATGTCTCTTTGAGACAAAGCTTTAAAAGTCAAATAGGCAGGAGCCCTGCATTGTAATGATAAAAATTACATTTCCCATAACCATTTTAGCAAGAGGCATATTTCAAACACGAATAACTTATAGAATGAGTCACTCTATTAGTTTTCCTTTTGATATACAGCTGCAGTGGCTCTGCATGAAGTGTATTAAGTCTGGGGCATTTACTCTTAGTTCTGGGAGCTATTATTGATTTTACCCTGATAGATATTTGGCTCCGTCGTATAATAAAAATCATTTAAAAACTAAAGAGAAAAGCATCTTTAATTCCTCACATCTGTGATTCAAAGTGTCCTCTTTGGATATTGCAGGAAAATTCCAAGAACAAATTGGCCAGTGGTATAAGAGTAATTTTAAAGAGACTGAACGGTGAAGAAACTGTAAACAGGATTTTGTAAAACTACTTTATGGTGGCTCTGAAATATCTGTGGGCATTTATTAAAGCAAACAATGCTGCCACACTGTAGTATTTTGAGGTATAACCATGTTGGGTTTTCAGCCTTTGTCAAGCTTGTCTCTCTACTTTTGCAGTTGCAAATTTTATACCCAGAACTGATTGCAATTATTGTATGAATGCGCCTCAGGTAGGCGGGTGATTAAATTCAGAAAATCAGATGCAGATAGTAGTGTACAGTCTGGCAGATGTAAAACTAGAGCCCTACATAGGAAAACGTGGCCCAGAGTGCCTTGCAGAATAACCGAGAGAGTCAGTCTGGAGAGTGAGTGAGGTGAAAAGTGTTCAATCCCTTGTTCTGCCACTGACACAATGTGTCACCTTAAGTGAGTCATTTCATTCCTCTGTGCTTCAGTATCTCAGTTGATACAATGAGGATAATGGTACATGTGTATCTCTAGCTATAATCTGCGGGCTCAATTCTGCTCTTAGTTACATGGCTGTAATTGTGGAGTAAATCCACTGATACTGGTTCTCCCCATTCCTCTTTGACCACTATCTACATCTCTTGGGTGAGGCAGTGGGGACCAGAGGTGATGGGGCTTGGGGGGTGGGAGGTGAGGCCCGGGTGAGGCAGTGGGAGGCAGAGGTGATGGAGGCTGGGGGGTGGGAGGTGAGGCCCAGGTGAGGCCCAGCGAGGCATTGGGAGGCTGAGGTGATGGAGCCCGAAGCCAGGGGACAGAGCCCAAAGCTCGAACCCCAGCACCCCTAGGAAGGTGGGCAATTTACACTGGCTGCCTGCTCCACTGCCGTTTGTGGCTCCAGAGAGGGGCAGAGCCCCACCCCGGGTGGCAGCCCCAGGGGAGGAACCGTTGCTTTTCACCCCCTCCTCCAATCACTGCTCAGGAGGCTGTGGCCACAGAAAAAGCCCCTGGTGGCCACATAAAAAGCCCCCGGTGTCCATATTTGAGAAACACTGTGCTAAGGTCCTCCTCCGTGCCTGTTGTGATGACGTGTCACCGCCCCATCCCCTGCCTTTGAAATTGGTGCAGTGGAACAAGGGGAAAGATTCAGTCTTCTTGTCCTTGCTTTCGAAGCCCTGCATAGCTCTACCCCCTCCACTTATCTCTTTTCACATTGTCCCCTATCCGCCTCTGCTCCACCATCATTCTTTCCTGCTTCTTCCACAACCAGACCTGACCTTTCTTCCTTGAGACACAAGTAGGAAGTTTCCTGCCTTGAAAGGCAGCATCTCCTTGTGGTAAGCATGCTGGACTGGGATTCAGGAGATTTGGGTTCTATTTCTGGCACAGCCACTGCCCTGATGGGTGATGTTGCACAAGTCACTGCCACTTCCGGTGCCTCAGTTTTCCCCCTCTGTAAAATGGGAATGATGGTACTCACCTCTTTTGTAAAGTGCTTTGAGATATGCTGATGAAAATCACTCTCTAAGAGCTAAGTATTATTATTCCTGAGCCAACCAGCAAGATCACTGCACTCTCTGTGCTCAGATCCTCCCTGCAGACCCACTGCTGCCGTGATGCCTGTAGGAAATGGGCTACTGAAAAATGGCTGCTTTGACGGGCGATTGAAAATAAGCAACATCTCTGATAATGTTATTTAACAAAATAGGGGGATAAAGTGCTTTAGTGAGATGTGGCCAATAACCATCACCCTCATCACTTTACTTGTGTGCTCAACCCTGGGCCCTACCCATTGTCTCTTTGTCTGCGTGTTGGGCAGCAAACTTGCCTTTTTATGCAAAGCAGCAAGCCCATCAGAGAGTTGGTATGGTCTAGTGCAGGGTTCGGCAATCCTTGACCTGCGGCCCGCTAGGGTAAGCCCCCTGGTGGGCCAGGCCAGTTTGTTTACCTGCTGCGTCCGCAGGTTTGGCCGATCGCAGCTCCCACTGGCCGCGGTTCGCAGCTCCAGGCCAACGGGGGTTGCGGGAAGCGGTGCGGGCCGAGGGACATGCTGGCCGCCGCTTCCCGCAGCCCCCATTGGCCTGGAGCGGTGAACCGCGGCCAGTGGGAGCTGCAATCGGCCGAACCTGCGGACGCAGCAGGTAAACAAACCGGCCCGGCCTGCCAGGGGGCTTACTCTGGCAGGCCGCTGGCCAAAGGTTGCCAATCCCTGGTCTAGTGCAGTGGTTCTCAACCTGCAGGCTTATATATACCTGCTTCAGGGTATATGCTTATCCTCAGACAAGGGCAGTAAGATATTTTCATCCATGGAACAGTAGGAGAGAATTGGTCAGGTATCTTATGTGGGGTAGGAGTGAGTTGACATTCTTCTGAAACCTCTGCTATGGCTAGTCGTGTGGACAACCTATGGGCTGGATGGACCATTGATCTGTCCAGGCATGATATTATGCCCCTTTAAGCCATTCAAGGCAATGATGTGGTATGAATAGGTAGCCCCTAAAGGCCCCAGTCAAGAATCGGGGGCCCGTTGTGCTAGGCTGCACTATGAAAAGAAGGTCACTGCCCCAGAAAGCTCACAATCTCAGGAGATTGTTCCAGGGCATTGACCCAGCCATGGCTTTTACATTCTTTTAAAGGCCTGTATAGCACTGGGAGCCCATGTCAATTCATGTGAGCATACAAAGAGTTAAGGCAAGCGGTTGTGGTGCTAGGTATAAGCTGACTAAGCAATTGCTTAGGGCCACAAGCTGCGGAAGGGGCCCTCCGAGTATGGTATTACCCCCAAAATACCCTTCATCTTATTTAACATGGACTTTCTAACAAGTGTACTAGTATGTATTGTGTCGGTATAATTTTTGATTTATGGAAATGATGCAATTACTCTTTTTTGGAGGGTGGGTGAGTGATTAGGGCACCCCCTCCCAGCCAAAATATTCCTGGATAGGGTCCACAGTGGGCTTGCGCTGCCTCTGAAGGTGCTTAATTTGTTTCACAGCTAGCTTGTGCTTCTCAATTTCTGTTATTCACACCTCAACAAATCTTATTTCATTAGATTTTTGGAGCTGCAACGGTAATTTCAGTGATTAACTTTAAATTGGGCATAATATGCTGACAGCCATGAACATAATGTCAAAACAATTTCTTACAATTATTACTTAACCTCGGTCAAATCATTTCCATCCTCACCCCTCAAATGGACCCTTAATAAAATGATATGGACAAACATGAGAGAACTCTGCAATCTCAATAGCAAAGTGATTAAAGAAGAACACTGATCAGAAATGATCATGCAGAGTAAAAAGACATCAGGGCAAATCTGTGAATTCACACATTTCCAGGGCTGCATCTGGCCTTTAGAGGAACGAGATGAGTCTTCAATAGGCTTCTTTGAAAGAATGTCATAAGTTGTCTTGCTTGGCTGGTGATTATTAGGGGCTCTGTAGCAAGCTGTTTGGTTTCTTGCATATTATAGATATAGATCTCTCTCTCTCTCTCTATATATATATATGAAAGTTGATGAACACTTGAGATGGAAGATTTTTATTTATCCATAGAACAGTTATGAGGCAGGGCAGTGGTATGGCAAGTTTCCTCCATACTCATGCTCTGCCCTTGTGCCTCACCCTGATGTGGGGGGGCCTTGCTTCTAGGACTGAGAGGAAGTTCATTCTTCATGGCCTATTCAATCTCTGGCCTGTTTGGTGAGTCTGCTGACCCAAGGGCCAAGTAAGGCTCATTGCAAGGATGATATTTTGTGGTGTGTGGGTATCTCTACACCAGGAACTGAAATGAGACTCAACAACTCAATCCTGCTGGAAAAATTGAGTTCATTTATCCCAGAGGAATATAGGCAACTGGAAGGACTAATTGCTCCCTGCAATCACAAGAAACTGATCATAAGAGCTATCCACCAGATTGCTTGAAGGACTGTTAGCTGCCAAGTGAAAAGATAAAAAGTTCATCAGGGATCAAATTTTCAGTCTCATCTGATTTCTCCCGGCCTGACCCAGCCCCCTTTGCAGTCGATGAAAAGACTCCCATTGACTTCAGTTGGAATAGGCTCAAACCTTCATTTTGCAAACACACCTCAGAGTAGGTGTGCAATACGTTTCTGGCAGGTTGATGAGATGGCTGACTGACTAACTGATTTGCATATATATGTGCAGATCTTGTAGGCACTACCATTGAAATGCTTGAAAGTGGGTGCCCAAAAATGAAGGTTGCCTTGATACTGGCTGAAAATTCATGGATCATAAGTTTATAAGGCCAGAATGGACCACTGTGATCATCTAGTCCAGTGGTTCCCAAACTAGGGGCACTGCTTGTTCCCAAACTAGGGGTGCCCTGGCTTTCTACAGCCTCCATTGGCCAAGAACGGTGAATCGTGGCCAATGGGAGCCGCGAGTGGCTGAACCTGCAGACACGGCAGGTAAACAAACCAGCCTGGCCCGCCAGGGGCTTTCCCTGAGCAAGTGGTGCCCCTAGTTTGGGAACCGTTAGCTTAGGGCCAAGAACTGACCCCTATGGGACTCCACTAGAAACATACCTGCTCAATGATGGTTCCCTGCTTACAGTTACATTTTGAGACCTGTCATTTAGCCAGTTTTTAATCCATTTAATGTGTATCATGTTAATTTTGTATTATTCTAGGTTTTTAATTAAAAGTCATCTGTCACCAAAGCAAGTGCCTTACACAAGCATATTACATCAACACTAACACCAAATTGTAATCTCATCAAAGAAAGATATCAAGTTTGTTTGACAGGATCTATTTTCCATAAATCCATGTGTATTAAGCTCATGATGTCTCTGCTCTCAAAATTAGACAATTAGCAGGAAAGTTACTGTAAACAAGAGACATTCAAATCCTATTAATTTGTAAACACAACTGGGCCTGACATTGGTGTATTCTTGACAATGTTATAAATTATGGACTCTCTGGGTCAAGTGCATTTTTATGGAGGTAGATTTTAGTACACTTGGCATATGGGCGGCTCCTTCATATGCCATTTGGCCAACATGCAGTCCTGAAACTCTGGGTGTGTGTGATAATCTATACTATTATGTTCACTTCATTTACAAGACTATGATAAATTTTGTACAAAAGTATGCCTTATGAGGTATCATTTGAAACATCATAATCTGCTGAACATTATTGTCCTGGTAAAATATGTGTTTCAACATTATATGTGAAGTTATAAGATTCTACTATGTATCCTTGCTGTAACATGCTCCAAGTTTAAGAAAAGCAGGCCCAAACTGTTTCTCAGGAACCAAGGACAGACTAATACCCAGCCAGGTGTTAAAGAGCTATCACTTACTTACGCAGCCATTCTTCAGCAATGGGAAGGTGTGAAGAAGAAATTTACATTTCATCGTGGGGACAGTTGAACCCTCACCCCCCCCACAATAGACTATGTGTCGCCTACACCTAGAGTGACCAGACAGCAAGTGTGAAAAATCAGGAAAGGGGTGGGGGGTAATAGGGGCCTATATTTAAACAAAACCCCGAATATCAGGACTGTCCCCATAAAATTAGGACATCTGATTACCCTACCTACATCCCAGATGGGGGTAATCCTCAAAAAGGGGATGGTGATACAAGAAGGAGAAGCAGTGGTCTCCAATTCACTTCTCTCCTCCTTTATCTCTGCTCATGACATCAATGACTCTCAAAGAACTGAACTAAAGGAGTGGTCCCAGGTTAAAAGGAGACCCAGCCTGTAAAATTTACTACAGCGTATGGTGAGATAGTCCTTTTGCTTTTAGTTTCACTTAGCTTGTTAAGTTAGGTTTTAGCATTCATAGTACCTGTTCTCAGTAGGCAAATCTGACCTTTGGTTTACACTCAGTGCAACATTATAGACTTCAGCAGGGCTGCCCAGGTGAGTCTGGGCATGATTTCAACTATTGCAGGCTCTAATCAGCATGGTCCAACCCTCATTTTCAATAAGCCCAGGAGGCTGCATGTTCAAAAGTAGGCACTAATTGTGGATGCCTCCATTTCTGGGTGCCTCCATTTCTAGACACCTGGCCTGAGTCATAGAATCATAGAAGATTAGGGTTGGAAGAGACCTCAGGAGGTCATCTAGTCCTGCCCCTTGCTCAAAGCAGGACCAACACCAACTAAATGGTTCCAGCCAGGGCTTTGTCAAGCCAGGCCTTAAAAACCTCTAAGGAAGGAGATTCCACCACCTCCCTAGGTAACCCGTTCCAGTGCTTCACCACTCTTCTGGTGAAATAGTGTTTCCTAATATCCAACCTAGACCTCCCCCACTGCAACTTGAGACCATTGCTCCTTGTTCTGTCATCTGCCACCACTGAGAACAACCGAGCTCCATCCTCTTTGGAACCCCCCTTCAGGTACTGGAAGGCTGCTATCAAATCCCTCCTCACTCTTCTTTCTGCAGACTAAATAACCCCAGTTCCCTCAGCCTCTCCTCATAAGTCACCCAGGGCCTCTTTTTCATAAAATGCCAAGCACCCAGAACTCCAATTAAAATCACCCAACACTGAGGGGTTTCAGGCTGGGCACCAAAAAATGGGGCTCCCAAGATCAGCAGCTTCCTTTGGCAATTCTGGCCTAAATTAATTCATTTGTTCAGAAAAAGTGTGGAAAGAGAAGAAAGGCAGAAAGGATGAATAGCCCCAGGTCAGGTTTTTTCTGAGGAGAGAGGTTTTGTTTGTTTTTTCAGTTCACCTAATCTATCTGTGTGGAACATAATAAATCTGAGAAGATAATAAACAAGCAGAGCAGGAAAAAAAATCCCTTTATAAACAGTCCCGAAAAAGCCTCCACATCATTCAGTGCTGTAATGGGTGCATGGATGATTCCGAGAAGGCCAAGGATGAGTTGCGAACTCCACTGTAAAGCGGAAGTGGTTGTTCTTAGCACAATCCTGTTGTTTAGTATCTGCACAGGATTGTAGCAGTGAGACGGGCAAGATGTAACCATTAGGAACTAATGGCTTTGCTCTTTCAATAGCCCCTTTTACATTTCTTTGGTACTCTGTTTACACAACAGCAAAAAGCACTCCCTGCAGGAGTCAGGAAGAGATTTCCTTCCCTCATCCCGATGGTATTCTGGGGTAGGGCTGGAGTGTGTGTGGGAGGGTTGAGCTCTTTCCTCTGAAGCACCAGGGATGGCCATGGCTCGAGATGGAACATTGGATGTAGTGGGGCAGGGCTCTGAGATGGTACTCAGCAGTCTCTCTCAGGTGTTTGGCTGGCTGGTTCTCGCTCACATGCTCAGGGTCTAATTATTCACCACATTTGGAGTTGGGAGGGAATTTTACCCCAGGTCAGGTGGCAGAGACCTTGGTGGGGTTTTCACCTTCCACTGCAGAATGTGGGTGCAGGTCACTTGCCAGGATTATTGGGATAAATATCTCACTTACTCATTACCCTGACATTATGGTGGCCTCGGGCACTGGTGCACCTCAGTCCTTCCTATTCTCTGCATGTGGCACATAACAGCCTAGTCTTGGCGATGCCTTGTGGCTGGCTGTAAAATCTGTGAAATTCTCCGAGACACTAAAGCCAGACCAAGATGATCAATACACTTACAAACAACATGCTTAGAGAAAAAAGCAGATGCGCATCCAGAACCTCACATCAGGGAAATGCTTCAGCCCACTCTGAAAGGCACCCTTGTGTCTTTGAAAATATATATTCCACTGGAACAACCATCCGCAAACTAATAGGAATGTGCATTAAAATGAAAAAAAATGCTTTGTTGTCCCTGCCAGGGCACAGTTTGGGGGCAAAGCATGAGTCACTGTGACATAGACAAGAGAAATAATGACTGACAGCTACAAATAAAACCCTTTCAAATGCCGTTGTGTTCTTCGTACTTACTCTCAATGAGTACACTCTTCCTGTAATGGCTCTGTGGCCGAAGCAGTGCGCACACTTCCTCATACTGTCCCGGAGCAGCGAGCTTTCTAGCTGTAGCCCACACTCACCCAAGGCAGGGAACTCTCTAATTGTAGCCTGTTTACCCTTCAGGTCTTTGCAGGCCAGACTTCACATATGGAGCACTGAGGTTTTCCGTGACAGGTTCCCAGACCCTTTACGGTAGCCACCACGTCCTGTGAGATTGTCAAATGGTCACATGTTGAGCCTGCAACAAATGGAGCCAAATGTGATGAAAGCTTATGCTCAAATAAATTTGTTAGTCTCTAAGGTGCCACAAGTACTCCTTTTCTTTTTGCGAATACAGACTAACACGGCTGCTATTCTGAAACCTGTTATTAAATACCACTGGTGATAAAGTCTGTTTCCTGTGACAGATGTCTTAAGTTGCTAATAAGACTATATGAGCAAGCCTGTCAATTCATTTAAGCTCCTCCTGAACTTTTAGTGCACTGTTATTTTATAATTTAAATTACTTTTTTTTTTTGAGAGAGAGAGAGAGAGGGAGAGATGGGTCTTGTAACACAATAATATGGACACATAGCTCATGGGTCTTTGCTCACTTTTTACTCTGTGTTTACTCAGTTTACCTGAGTAAGGATTGGGTAAAACCTGAGTAACCTCAGGATCTGCCCCATAGTGATGAATGTTTTCTATTGGCTGTGCTTTTTACGGTACTTCTAAGTACTGGACATTGCCTGTTGGATGCTACCCAGAATCCTTTATGAGAAGATGGGTAGGTCTTTGTTTGAATAGTTAGCAACAAGCCTGAAGGTCTCTGTCTTTCCTTATAAATACCACCACCTGTGTAGACAATACAAGAGGCCCAGACTAGAACAGGGGACTCCATGTTGCTAGCATACCAGGAAAAGGCTCTGTGTCCAGGATACCCCCACCAACACACTGATCTGTGGTTGTGTTTTCTGTAGCCCAGTGTAAGTTAGAGCACTCACCCTGCTCTAATACAACACAGCTCCTGGATCTAAATTTTGGGGGGGTGTTTGGAATCTTAACCAATCTCCAGATCTGAATCTCAGTGCCTGATAGTGGCACAACCACATGCATGCATAGGGGATGTGGTTGGGTTGAGAATGCGCTGGTCCTGCAGCCACCTCTATGGGGCACAGCAAGAGCAAAGCAAAGAGGGGGAGGAGGACTTGTACCCTTCATTCCCCTCACTCCCAGTGGCTGTGCCGAGATGGCATATCTTTAGAAGGAGCTAAACCAAGAGCCTGGAATTAAACCAGTGTTTCTCAGCCAGTAGGTTATGACCCTCCGGGGGGTGGGGTCAGGGGGAAAGTCACAGAAGGCAATCAGGGACTGTTGGAAGGCATCTACAATTGTCCAACAAGCTAAAGCAAAGGAAATGTCATTCTCCTGCCCACACATCTCCCTTTACCTATCAAGTTCTCTGTCAGCTGCTCAAAACACACATACAAATAGATTAGATAGGCTTGGTGGGCATTGTTATCATGGATACATTTTTTACTCTGACTTTGATAGTAAATGGAAAGAGGAGAGTCATGAACCTTTTTGATGTCAAAGAAGAGGCTGCTGTCCTGGAGGGGTTGAGAAACACTGACCTGAGCACCAGCTGAACTTTGGCGCATTCAACAGCTGGATCAGGATTTTGCACCTTGAGCCAGTCTCTTCAACAGCTTTTTCAACAACATAAGCCAGAGAAACCCTGACTCAGAAACAGAATCTCACGGGATTGCTCTGTCTAGAGACTTAGGACAGAAGAATCCCATGCACTGCTACAGACTAGGGACAGAATGGCCAGGCAGCAGTTCTGCAGAAAATGACCTAGGGATTACAGTGGATGAGAAGCTGGATATGAGTCAACAGTGTGCCCTCATTGCCAAGAAGGCTAACGGCATTTTGGGCTGTATAAGTAGGGGCATTGCCAGCAGATCAAGGAATGTGATCATTCTCCTCTATTGGACACTGGTGAGGCATCATCTAGAGTACTGTGTCCAGTTTTGGGCCCCACACTAAAGAAGGATGTGAAAAAATTGGAAAGAGTCCAGCGGAGGGCAACAAAAATGATTAGGGGGCTGGAGCACATGACTTATGAGGAGAGGCTGGGGGAACTGGGATTGTTTACTCTGCAGAAGAGAAGAATGAGGGGGGATTTGATAGTTGCTTTCAACTACCTGAAAGGGGGTTCCAAAGAGGATGGATCTAGACTGTTCTCAGTGGTACCAGATGATAGAGCAAGGGGTAATGGACTCAAGTTGCAGTGGGGGAGGTTTAGGTTGGATATTAGGAAAAACTTTTTCAGTAGGAGGATGGTGAAGCACTGGAACGGGTTACCTAGGGAGCTGGTGGATTCTCCTTCCTTAGAGGTTTTTAAGGTCAGGCTGGACAAAGCCCTGGCTGGGATGATTTAGTTGGGGATTGGTCCTGCTTTGAGCAGGGGGGTGGACTAGATGACCTCCTGAGGTTCCTTCCAACCCTGATATTCTATGATTCTATGATTCTAAAGGTAAGAACATGAGAATGGTAAAGTGTCCAGTTATTAGCTCCCACCTTGTGCCCCAAAATGATGCATCCTTGGTTGGTGGCCGCTGAGATTCATATCGGAGGGGGGAGCTAGGACAGTTAAAAAACCCCATAGTGCCAACTCAGGCTGGGTGACATAGCAGCGAATACAAGTCTCAAGTGCAGGAGTGACCTCGGGATTCCCATGCCGAAGGTGGGTGGCAGATATTTCAGAGGGAGTGCACACAATCCTAGGACTGGGGGAGATCCATCTGTTGGCAAATACCTATCCACCGCCCCATATCACCCCAGAAAAAGTCATTAATGATGATTATTCATGAGACTGGGGGCTGGCTACAGCCAGGAAGAGAGGTCCCAAAATAAAGTATGACATGGGCTGAGCAGGAAAAAGGATGGTAGCATTCAACAATCCTACAGGTCACCACTTCTCTTGACGGTCATCAGCTGTGTAAGACAACAAGAATTCTTGCCACTGGGGCGAGGACAAAGACCCAAGGGGAGCGTCACACTTGATTAGAAGGAAATGATCAGAGTTAAGTAATGGGAAAGTCAGCAGAGGCAAAGATGGGCAAAGGCAGGAGGTTTTGCACTGAAGTGGTAGATTTTTGCCCATATGCTGGTACTAGGGGAGAGGACATCACCACCTGCATTGCCAAAAGGTTGTAGCAATTCTCTCTGCATTTAGAGAGGTGGTAACTTGGAAGGTTGGCACCAAACACTGGTGTCAAATGATTCAGGAGCATCCACACAAATTACTGCAGGACACGCATGACCAGGATACCTCCAAGATTTAGGGAATCCTTAGGGAATTATATGACTTTGCCTTGATTTTGAAGACTAAACGTTGGCTAACCTCTGCATCACTCTGGGAAGGGGCTGGTTCTCAGATCTTTAGTTGGAACAAGGAAACAGCAGTGGTGTCTTGAGTAGTCAATTTTACTAATGAGCTATTAGAAGTTGTTTCTGAGCTGTACATTTTGTCCTCATTATAAGTTATAACTGTGTTCCCAGAAGCTAAGCTTTCTGCCTATTGTAATGAGAAAGCTGGAGTGAAGCTCAGTTTTAATGAGCTACAGTGTAGATGTAAAGTAGAATAACCAACATCTAAAAAATATCTCAAAATGGAGTAACAGGAACAGGTAGTGGATTTAGAGCAACAGAGGAAAACGGCGGGAAACTATTGTTTTCAAGTCACAGGCAGAACAAAAAGATCTACCCCCCAAAATCTAATGTGGATTCAATCTGAAAGGAATTTGAGGGGAGCAGGAAAGGGTGCGCAGAAACTAAAAGAATCTGAGATTAGAGCAATGGGAGAAAATTATTACAGATGAGAAAGAAAAGAGAGAATGGGACATTTCTTTTGTTCTAGCCTCAAATCCTTTTTATGAAAATTAAAAGGCCAGTTTTCACAGTTGGAGAAGAAAACCCGCCTGCCTGCCCTTCCCCCCCCCCTTTTGACATCTGATGAAATTCAACTAGTTTGCCTGGGGGAATTTTGCCATGAAAAGCAAGCAGGATCTGATAGAATTTGCCCAGATCAAATTGATGAATGACTGCTACAGAGCAACCGGGTCCTTGTTAGACAGTAGGAAAAGGCTCACTACTCTCTTTAGTGCTACTGAGCCCCATTCTGGCCTCGCAGTAGCTTTACACCGAACCAGCTCCATTGATGTCAATGGAGTTTCTTCTGATGTGCACCAGTGTTAGGTTAGGCCATCTTGGATTCAGTTACAGAGTACCAGAGTGATCATTTCTGCACCAACCAAGGCTAGAAGCGTAGGCCCAAATCCACAAAGCTATTTAGGCTCTTAACTTCCATTGAAATCAATAGAAATTAGGAGCCTAAATACCTTTGTGGATCTGAGTCTTGCTGACATTATATTCAGTGAACGTTAAAATGTGTCAGAAACTGATGGGGCCACAAGGAAATTCTGGTATGGCATCTAGCAGCTTGGCCCCAACTTTGGCCATGACAGGGGATCATTCAGCTGCCACAGGTGTCCCACAGGAGATTTTAGTCCTGGAATTATGATAAATGTCCATCCCTAGGTTTCAGAGTAGCAGCCGTGTTAGTCTGTATTCACAAAAGGAAAAGGAGTACTTGTGACACTGTAGAGACTAACAAATTTATTTGAGCATAAGCTTTTGTGAGCTACAGCTCGTGAAAGCTTATGCTCAAATACATCCCTAGGTCTATCTCCTGGGATGTTTTATTCCCAGAGCCCCTCACACCTCCTTTGCTCTCCTTACACCAGTATAATAGCTTGTCAAGGAGGGAGACAACATGAAACAAGCTACTTTCCAGAGCCTTTGGCTGGCTGTGGCCACTAATCCCAGAACCGCGTCACAGTGCATTTCCCAGCTTCTGAACCATGCAGGATGCACCCCTCACTAGTAATTACCCAGCCGTTACATGGTAAATGGTCCTGAAGTGGAAAAGCCAACATGATGTTACCATGCGAGGGAAGGGAATGCCTGGCTCATGGACCCTGTTCCCGAGAACCTCCGGCGTTATCGGGTGTTTTCATTTTACTCGTCGATATGTGGGAGTTAAAATTAAACAGCTCCAAGTTCTTTCCACAACATGAAGCCTACGCTCTGCCTTTTGCGACCAACCCTGGAAGGCTATGGAGGGAGCAGAAAAGGAGAGAGAGGGCTGTTTATTACTGACTTGCTTGTGATTAGCAGTCAGCAGAACACCTTTGACAGCAAGAAAAGCTACTTTGGTCTGTATGCCTGAGGGGTGTGTGAATGCGTGAGGGGTGAGTGTTTTTATGTGTGTGTGTATGCAGAGCTGGGGGAGTGTGTGTGTGTTAAATTGGGGTGGGTAGTGGATGACTGAGGGCTATGTGTGTGGACATGAGAGTGTCTGTGTGTGTGTGTGAGGGGTGCGGCTTTTGCACAAGCGTGTGTGCATGCATGTGTGGGTGTGCATGCCTGAGGGGAATGTATGTGGGCAAGAGGCTGAGTGTGTATGCCTTTGACATGCTGGGAGTGTATGTGCATGTATATGTGTAAGTGGAGTGTGTGCATGCAAATGAAAGTGTGTGCATGTGTGTTTGCGTGTATATATACAAGGAGTATGTATAGAGTGCATGTGAGTTGCATCTGTGTGTGTTTGTATTGTGAGAGAGAGAAAAGGGGAAGGGAGCCTGAGCAATTGTGCGGCCCTTTGCCCCGGAGCAGTGTCCATATCTATCACCATTTCCATCCATTCTGGTGGCTTTCACAGCAGGGTTTGGACACTGTGCCATGCAGTTCTGCAGAGCTCCCGGCAATAAGCTGTTAAAAGTAAAGGGGTTGGGGTGAGAAGGAATGTGTCTCCTAATTGATTAGCTCCATGAATCACAGAAATGCCAGCCTGTCAAAGAGTAAATCACTGGAGCTGTCTTTGATATCTCCTTCGGTCAAGGACAAACCATCCTACTGCATATGTTGTCTTTCCTTTAATGTGTTTTCTCCCCTCTCTCTTGTAGCCTGTTGTGTTATTTTGTTTGGTGCCAGCAGCCCTGCCACTTTGTGCTATGGTTCCTTCAGTGCTTACCTGCTAAGCAGGGCCAGTTTGGACTGGCTTGTTGATAAGAGATTGCCAAGGAATGCCTAGGTGCAACAGGAAGTGGTCCTTATGACTATCAGGGGCACTCTCCTCTCTGAGGGCCAGACTGCGGTAACCTTACGCATAGTGAATAGCACCTGACTTCAGTGGGATTATTCACAGCATAAAGTGCATTTGAGCCTGAGTAAGGGTACCACAATGTGACCCTGTGGTAGCCCTGATTTGGTGCTAGATGGTGTTGTGGAGCTGGAGGTGGAAAACAGAAGTCCTGTTCAATTCAGTTAACTAAAAATCCACTGGAATTTCCCCCACATTTCCAGCACTAGTGGAGCTGCTTTGTCAATAATGCAATGGTGGGAGATGGTAAGAAACAGCTCAGTGAAGATGCAACTTCTCTCATGGTATTTCAGCACCTCCACCAGAAGCAGTGTGAAAAATGCTGTTTAAACAAACAAAAATAATGAACCAAATTCCTTGGAATTCCAGGTTTGATTCAGTTCAAATGTTCAGGGGGGTTGTACATGAAGTTCTATCACTGTGCCTGTCCCTGGTGATAATGCTCTCCTAGGTTTGTTCTGCAGGTGCCCTTATCAGGTATTAGATCCATATGGGAATAGGTTGCTTTTCATTGGTTGTTAGCCAACAACGCCTGCCCTGCTTTGCCTTCTTGTGTAGGTAACACACCAAAGTGACGCTGAACATTGGCTTAGATGCCAAGTCGGATATGGGCCAGGTCCGGAGACAGCCTGTTCGTAACTGTCACTTGCTTGGATGGGTTGTTTGTTTGATGCTGGGAGACTGATCATCAGTGGAATACTGACTGCCAAGATTTTCTGCATGAAAACACTGCCTTCCTCCAGTGCGTGATGAGCTGATTGAACCTCTTTCAACACCGCCAAAGAGCTGTCCCAAGAAGGAAATAATCACTGATATTTACAGGCTGCCCTTCTCAGAGGAAGAGTCTCTGAAGAGTCCTTCTCAGAGGTCACTGCAAACACAAGCTGCTCTCTGTCCATGTGTATTCACGATAGGCACTAATAGCAGAGTAACACCACCAATAGTGCACGGAGAGGGCCCGTTGATTGCCTGCTCCCTTCCTTGGAAACATCACGTCTCACACATTTGACAGGCAGTGGACAATGCTTTGGGATCTCCCACTGACAAAGCATTGTCCCACTGTTGCTCCAGCTCCCGCCTCCTTCAACATTAACTCTTGGCAATGGGGAAAATAAAGAGAAAAGCAACAAAACAAAAGAGAGAAACTAGCTGAGGGTTAAAATCACAATGAAAGCAATAGCAGAGAGAGAGATTAAAGACAAGAAGCATCAAAGGAGGGATAGTGCTGGAGTGAAGGCACAGAACTGGCACTCAGGAGGCCTGTGTTTATTTTCAAAAAGAAAAGGAGTACTTGTGGCACCTTAGAGACTAACAAATTTATTAGAGCATAAACTTTCGTGAGCTACAGCTCACTTCATCGGATGCATCCGATGAAGTGAGCTGTAGCTCACGAAAGCTTATGCTCTAATAAATTTGTTAGTCTCTAAAGTGCCACAAGTACTCCTTTTCTTTTTGCGAATACAGACTAACACGGCTGCTACTCTGAAACCTGTATTTATTTTGTGATTCTGCCAGAGGTTTCCTGTGGGATCTTAGCCAAGTTACTTAACCTCTCAGTGTCTCAGTTCCCCCTTTGTAACTTGGGGATAATGACCTTACAGGAGCTGAGTGAGGACAAACTCTTGAAGTGGGTATCAGACATGGTAAAAGAATTACTGGAGAAAGGAGATCAGGCACATTGGTTTCGTGCCAGAACTCCCATTGCCTTCCCAGATATGTAGGCTATCAAGTATCCCTCCAGGACCAGCAGATGCTGCCTTTAAAAGATGAGCTGTCAAATGACAGATGACCATTGGAGACTCTTTCTAGGGCATAAAGCTAGTGAACAACTCAGGTTAAAATTTAATCCACCTTCCCATGTTTTCTATAAGTGCTGGCAAGTTAGACATTTCCTAGACCTGGTTACTAATGGGTGAACACCACAAAAGAGGAAAAATTGATTAGAAAAATGCAGATGATGGCTTAAACCAGATACATTCCCATCTCTCCTGTATAACTTCTTCACTGATAAACACTTGACATGACAGTGTATACTTCTTTATCTTGGACTCGAGATCTTCAGAATCTTCTTTAGCACTTTAGCACCCCTTTGAAGCTTCTATTTGCAACACTTACATGCAAAGGTGGTAATCTGTGCTGTATTGACTTTGCTATTTTCCTCCAGTTTTGAACAAAATGAATCCTGACCTACATTTCAGATGCTCTAAATGTGATTATCTGTTACCCTCCCTTGCACATTGTTCAGCCCCTTACATACAATGAACTGGGGCATCGATCCACTAGTTCGGTGCTTTTAAATTTTTTTTTCTGGAGATCCAGTTGAAGAAAATTTTTGATGCCCATGACCCAACGGAGCTGGGGATGAGGGGTTTGGGTGTGGGAGGGACTCAGGGCTGGGGCAGAGGTTTGGGGTGCAGGGGTGAGGGCTTCAGGGTGTGGGAGGGTGCTCTGGGTTGGGGCAGGAGGTTGGGGTGCAGAAGGGGGTCAGGGCTCTGGGCTGGGGGAGCAGGCTCTGAGGCAGGACTAGGGATGAAGGATTTGAGGGGTTTGAGGTGCAGGAAGGGACTCTGGGTTTGGGCGGGCTCAGGGCTAGGACAGGGGACTGGGGCACAGGCTTACCTCGGGCGGCTCATGGTCAGTGGCTCAATGAGGATGCTAAGGCAGTCTTTCTGTCTGTCCTGGCACCACGGACTGTGCTGCTCCCCAGAAGTGGCCAGCAGCAGGTCCGGCTCCTAAGTGGAGGCATGCAACTGCTCTGCACGGCTCTCACCCTCAGGCACCGCCCCACCCCAGCTCCCATTGGCTGGGAACTGACCAATGGGAATGCACAGCCAGTGCTCAGGGCGGGGGCAGCGCACGAAGCCCCATTGCCCACCTGCCCAGGAACCAGACCTGCTGCTGGCCGCTTCTGGGGCGCAGCATGGTGTCAGAACAGGAACTAGCCTGCATTAGCTGCAACACGGTCGGCGGTGCTGACCAGAGCCGCCACGACCCAGTGCCTTACATGCCGTGACCCAGTACTGGGTTGTGACCCGCAGTTGGAAAACCACTGCACTAGTTCACTTGTGCCGAGCTGGCAAGCCACTGCTTCTTTAACCCTTTATTTGCCATTCTGGGAATTGACCCATAGAATGAAGTCTCTAATACCAGCTTTGGAATGCAGCACGCAATGGGTTCGAACTATATTACAACAGAGTTCTGTAACACTAGAGTAAAATGGACATAGTGCAGTGGTGAATCAAGTCCAAAGTCTGTGGACGGCACAGTTATAGATCTATTGATTGTATCAACAAAGTCCATATAACATGCATGGACATAACAAAACAACAGACTGGATCAACAGCACAGAAGAAAGCAATGTCCTGGGACTTTACCAAATCATAAGTCACCTTCTATTTCAGGCTCTGGAGATACCTGAATTATGTTCAAGTGAATTAGGTTCTTATTCGTATTTGGTATTTAGATGTGTAAATAGAGATGAGATGGATGGGAGAAGAGTTCATTGTTTAGAATTTTTAATTTGCAAAAAAGAAAGGCAGGCTGAAAGATTTCACGTGCCTTGAGTACTTGGTAATGGAACACAGTTTGCTTCTGTTATCTGATAGAACACTGGCCACTCTCGAGTTCCTATGAAACTGTTTTTGTCTTTATTTATCTTTGGTGCAATAAAAATAAAATATGCAAGGAAAAATGCAATGTGAAATAATGTTGTTTTTTTTCCTCAGCAGAGAAGGGGTTACTAGAAGGAAAAATTCTGAAGGCCTAAGCTACATGGAAAGGCATTAGTTCTTGCTGGGGAAATGCAGAGCCCTGGACTTCAGGACTTGTCAGGTAAGTGAATGACAGGTAGATTTCCAAAGAGTTTGCTTTAAAATGTAAATATAATTTGCTAGTTTTAAGTCTGCACATAAATTCCAGGTCAGATTTGGGATCTTAAATGGATTTATTTATTTTTAACTAAAGCTTGAACTTTAATCTCTAACAGTCGGATCAGTTCATCTGCGCAGGAGACAGCTATCTTGGAGGCCAGTCTCAAATGTGTGGAATGCACACTCCAAGGAACTAAGGCGCATCCTAAAACTCATCACCCTCTGCTTTCAAGTGTGAGGTGTATTTTTCCCACCTGCTTTCTCTAACATAAATACAGAGCAGCATGGACTTTTTTTTTTTTTTTTAAAAACAGCTCTCCAAACAAAACACTACCCAGCACACACCATTCTCTCCCTGGGGAGAGAGAACAAAGTTCCGATATTACAGTGATGAGAGTGGTGTAATGACCTACATAGACTAGTGTGCTGAAGCACTATTGAACCAGAGACCGCAGATTAACTGATTCAAACAGGTAGGGTTGTTTGATCATGTCCAGCTGCAGCATGAGTTTGAATACTTGTTCACTTGTTCCACTACCTATGCTGGTACGACAATGGGAACATTATAAACCAAGGGGGGGCTGAGAACCAGGACCCCAAAACTCATTGTTTTGCCCCTCCACAACCTCTAGATACCACCAACGTTTTTATCCCAGAATGCTTTGTGCTCCATCCCAGAATCCATTGTCAGTTTTCTTCCAATCTCCCCACCTACATGGTTCTGTAATGCTTAATCATCTGTTCTCTTTCCATTCATTTTCATATATGGCTAAGAGCTGAAAGTAATTACATTCCATAAACTGTCTAATGGCACATTTAAAAATATATCAGAAAGCTGAAGGTATATGTCCTTATGACTAGCTCAGATTCCTCGAAGCCGTGTGTTCTGTAAACCTCATTAGCACTGCTAGTTATGATGGGGAAAGTTTTCTTTACAGCTCAACAGACTAGAATCAAAGTTATTTTAAAAGAAAGCATAGCCCATATACAACAGGGTTTTGTGCCCTCTTGGGGTCAGGACCTCTAGGGTTCCAGAATCAGGGCCCTGGTGTTGCCTGTAGTCATGCAGGGTTCTGGCTGCGCTACTCCCTATGACTTGGAGTGCTAAGAACCCTGCATAAGGCTTGAAAAATTTAGTGAGGCTGCTGCTATGTAAAAATGATACAGTGTCCATGAGCAGAACATCTATCAGAAGAGCTGGCAGCTGGCAGAACCTAGAGTCAAGGAAAGGAAATCCTGGAGAGAAATGGGGCATAGCTCACAAATGCAGAGTTGCAGATGCTGAGCTCTAGAGGTGGGGGCTTGAGTGGCGGGAGGAAGAGAGGGCAGGGAGTCAGCTAGGGGTGTGGCTGTGAGGATTACTGACTAATTTACCTAGGAGCCAGAAGAGCAAATGCCTAGCTGGACTATACATCTGGGGCAAGATCCAGTGATCCATAGTAGGAGAGGAAAGGGGAATATAGATGGATGTTCACATCATTTTTCTGTTTGTTCCGAAGTGTCTCAGTCGTGTGTTTCACGAGATCCATATGTGGCTCTCTGATTATTTGGAGACTCTGGGGCTGCTTGATTCTGATCCTCCTCACACCTATTTTACACCAGTTTAACTCCATTGTCTTCAGGGGAGTTACTCCTGACTTACACCTATACTGTGGAAGAGCAGACTCAAACCCTGTATGCAACACAGCCATGAGTATTCGGGAGGCCCTGGTCACCACTGTGCTGCTCCAGTTCTACGCCAGGGTAAAGCCATTGAATTCAATGCAGAGTGGAGTAAAGCCGAAGCAATGCAGTAATGAATCCGGCTCTCGAAGTTTCTCTTGTTTGTTGAATTCAGTGAGAGTTCCTTCGGGAACCTGCAGGGGCTGGGGGCAAAATTTATAACTTCCTGCCCTCAGCTGGGGAAAGCCAGGGACCAACATTTCCCCTCTTTTCTCAGAGCATTATAAAGCGTTAATCTGTGGTAGGTCTGTGTGTTCTTTAAGTGTGTGTGTGAAATAGAGATGGAGAAGGGTGCAGTCACACGCTTGCCCTGGACTCAGCTCCTTTGCATTCTCCCCCTTGCTTCCTTTGGAGGGTATTTCAGGGACAGCCTATGATGGACTAATCTGCATGTATAATATACATATGCACATTTATATTTGCTCTCTCCAGCTGCAGGAAACTGGCTGGCAGCAGAAATCAGTGCAGCTGTTTCACTTCACCTCATGTGCATGCTACCTAGATGGGTAAACAAAATTCACTCTACCTGCTCCTTAGTCTGTGATATAGATGAGCGGCTGACAGCACCAATTTGTTCCCTGTCTACACACATACACATCATACATCATTTAAAAGCTCATTATGTTTACTTTAAGATGAGCTATGATGTGGAACTGTCAAGTGGTGCAGTTACCATAGAAATGAGGATAAACAATGATACCATCAACATATTAAAATGGCCACCTTGACGTGTTTGCATTCACTTCTGGTAGTTTAATGACTCGATTTATTATTTCAAGACCTAACATTGGATTTCTTTGTGACCTCAAAGCATCACCACAGCAATCAGGGTAAAACAAACTCTAGTAATAAATTTGCACAGATATCATTGAAATGTAGTAGAACTGGTGACATTTCTAGTTAATATCATTATCATCATCTTGTCCAGAGTCTTCATTGCCATGGCTTCTTCAAAACCTCTGCTGGTGACAGACTCTGTTACTTCACCACTGGAAAAGCCTCCAGCAAGAAGGAGTGTTAGGGTTGTGTGCGTTTCTACATTGTCAGGTACATTTTGAGCCATCTCTTCACAGAGGAATTTGACAAGTGACTGTCTGTTGCATGCCACGTTTAGAAACTTTTCCCATTGAGGCACAGGGGACCCACCAATCATCTGGTATTTCTTGCATCCAACCTTAGATCTTGTCTGGCTCTGTCTTTCTGCAGTTTTCACAGGGTTATTATTCCATGTTTGTCAAAGATTTTGATTACAGAATTAGCTTTGTCAAATCCTTTTAGGCCTGTTTCAAGTTCTCAGCCGTCAATTCATCGAATGTGTGGAACTTGTCTCCAGACATCATTTGCATGACAGCCATGGCATCTCTGATGTACCCTGTGATTTCTTTGTTGCATGCTTTTAGTACATGGATTCGTTTAGCTTGAGCTTCCAGCTGATGCTCTAATTCAGCTTTGCCTGTTCTCATTATTCCATGTTACTGAAATATGTCATAATTCTGGGTAACACCCACAAACTAGTTTTTCAGAGACAAAGATACATCAGCACCCCAGACAGGTGTTAAAGGGCCATCACCAACTGAAGCAGCCATCCTTCAGCGGGGGAGAAGGTGTAAACAAGAAATTAACCCTTTATCACAGGGATGATTCAAACTTCAGGTCCACAATGGAGTGCGTGTTACCATGACTCAGCAAGGATGTTTCTAGCACAAGAAATTGAATTATACAGTGGGAGGAAAATACTTGACTTCAACTCTCCTTCTCCCATCTCTCTGATCATGACATCAGTGACTCTCAAAACTGAACTAAGGGGGAGTGGTCACAGGCATCACCACTTTTAGTCATTTAAAATCTACATTTCTATGGTTAATAAATGTATCTTATTGTTTTTATCTTAACCAGTGTGTTTGGATTAGAATGTGTGGGAAATTCCATTTGGGATAACAAGGCTGGTACATTTATCATTGTCCTTTGGTGAAATGACAGACTTCCTATGAGCTTGTACTGTCCAGAAGGGTACTGAGCAGTCCAAGACACATTTCTGGGGGAACAAGGCTGGGACTAGAGAACTTGAGGGTGTTGCCCTGTATGTAAATCATGAGCGATTGGTCAGAGTACTCATGTATTTGGCTGGGAGGGAATTTGCATGCTGAAGGCTGTGTGATCAGGCCAAGAGTGGTTGTTCTGACAGTGAAGCAGTGCGAAAGGCACCCTGAGCTGGAGAGTTAAGGGGACACTGCTGTTCAATAGTCCAGATTGTACCTGAGGGAATGTCACAGTGACTAAGAACAGTTGCCATTGAAACATCATCTCTGCACCTTGCTAAGGACAGGACTCTCTAGAAAACAATTTCTGGACTGATAACTACTGTGATTGTCCCTTCGTTGACAGACTTAAGTTTGGTCTTGGCCATATCAGCAAATGTTTTGATGCCAGATTTCTTGACTGGGCTGTAAGAAACTACATGTCCCATCAGAATCAAGTGCATGCCTCACAAATCTCTCCATTTATTCTTCACCAACACCTGTTATTTTCAGCAGAGACTCCTGTACATCTGACGTTACAAACAGGCCAATAGGTTTGTTGCTAAGCATCTCTGGATGTGATTGAGTGTTGAAAAGGTTTGTCATATGGTTGATGACATGGCTGGTAAAAGCTTTAACATGCTCTTCCTCCCACTTCAGAGCAGAAGCAAGACTTGTTTGTGGACTATATCTGCACTTCTTCTTGTTAGGCTCCTTTTCTTTCTCTCATAGCTTTTGCATATTCACAATATGAAGCTGTGAATCGTCATCTCTAACACCAATACTGACCTGGCCATAAGTGTCACTGAATTTAAAAGCTTGTTTCTAGAATATTTCAAAGGCTAGTCCTGCATGCAGAGGCAATGGCAAATTAAAACTTTCTACCAGGCAGACATTGAATGCTACATTGTATGTATAAAAGGTTAGAAATGGAGAAGCATTACCAGTGCTTAATTTGTAATGAAAGAGGTGCCAGGGCTCAAGCAATTAGGGTGCAGGGATAAAGAATTTTTTTTACATTCTGAACTGATGCAGCAAGCCCAGAGGTGCCAGGGCTATGAACTGCCAAGCTTAGAGGTGCCAGGGCTCAAGCCCGGCAAGCCCTGCCATTAATAAAGCACCTAGCATCATGTTAGGAATTCATGTACATTTATATCTATCCACTATTCAGTGAAAACTGTGAGTACATAATCTACTTCTACTGGCACTGTAACGGGGTGGCACCCACCTCTTGTGAAACTCCTGGCCGGGTGTGTTTCTGCACCTCTCTCAGTCTGAGGTGACCTCTGTCCATGGTTTCTCAGGCGGGTTTTCAGTAACTCAGTAACTGGCCAAGTTACACAAACAGTCTGTATGTGAAACAAACCAGACCCCTTCTAGGGTATACAGTCCAATGGGGACCTATGCCAGTACCCCTCCTTTGGTATCTTTGTAGCCCTCCCTGGACTCAGTCTTTAAATAGTCCTGGCCCTGGTACAGGGCCATACTCCCAGAGCTTCTCCCATGGAGGTTCTTCACCCTTTCTGCGTGTTATGCATCGTCCTCTATCCACACTGGATGTGAGTCTCTTACAGTCCCTATCTCTTTAGTTCAAGCTGGAGAGACTCATGCTTTTACGTTTGGAGGTCCCTGGTCAAATCCCTAGTACTGGCTGTCAAATAAAGTGGAGTCTGTAACAGACTCACATCATCTGTGATTGGGGGATGTGGAACACACTGGCCAGTCATTTCCAGCAATGGAGGCCCACAGCAGTTCAGATTCCAGATGAGCACCTGCTTATGTTCTAGCAAACATCAGGGATTGAACCAGTGACCTTCAGAGCTCAAAGTATGAGCCTATACTGCCCCAGGTTACAGAGCCTGGCTTTTAAATTCAGTCCTCAGTGTCTACCAAGAAGGCAGGCATCGCGTAGCCACAATGTGCTCTGAATACACTGCTGACTCAAATTTGGGTCTGCAGCTTTAGAGACCTCTTTTTAAAAATGTAGACCTTAAAATAGATTGGGACAAAGTCAGACCTGATGTAAGTAAACACAACTCCATTGCAGTAAGTAGAGTTGCACCATTTATGTGATATTTGGATTGGCCCAGGTTGAAATATATGCCACATTTTGCTATTAGGCTCCAAAGTTTCAGCAATCTTCAAGTTGACCTTGGATTTCACATGCCCACTTTTGAATGTGAAATTGAATTCATCTGCAAAAGAGAATGCATGCCCACGGAATACACATGAAATGCCTAACAGAGCATGTGAATCAGGCAGTTGGGTGCCCAGCTGATCTGTCTGCGTGTAGTATGAGTTTGGAGTGCACAGATGGGCATGTGTTCAGATACAGTCACATCCCTCTGAAAATATGGATTGCAGATTCCAGGGATGGGGTTGAAAATTTGGTCCAGAGGTAAATTAATTTTCAACTAGGCTTCTATCCAGCCTCTGTGTATATGTATGTATGTGTGTGTACACAGAAATGTGCACACATACATACTTGAGGCTGCATTTTCAAGTGCAAATACCTACTACAAAGTCTTATATGCCAGCACCCTTTAAATAATCCAACACAGCAGTTCTCAACCAGGGGTATGTGTACCCCTGGGGGTATCCAGAGGTCTTCCAGGGGGTATACATCAACTCATCTAGATATTAGCCTAGTTTTACAACAGGCTACATAAAAAGCACTAGTGATGTCAATAGTAACTACAATTTTATACAGATAATGACTTGCTTATACTGCTTTATAGACTATATGCTGAAATGTAAGTACAATATTTATATTCCAGTCAATTTATTTTGTAATTATATGGTAAACATGAGAAAGTCAGCAATATTTCAGCAATGGTGTGCTGGGACACTTTTGTATTTTTATGTCTGATTTTGTAAGCAAGCTGTTTTTAAGTGAGATGAAACTTGAGGTACACCAGAGAAATCAGACTTCTCAAAGGGGTACAGTAGTCTGGAAAAGTCGAGAGCCACTGATCTAACAACTGCGTGGTCCCAAGTGTGCAAGGTGGTATCTGCAAAACCCATTGGACTCTAGATTGTCAAGCTGCTTAAAGGGCTTGCACATGTGTTTACATCTGCAAAGCAGGGGCACAGATATGTAGGTGTAATTTTGCAGACAAACAAGTGCAAAAACTTTGAAAAGTTACTCCTGAACGTCTTTCATGAACTAGCTCTGCCCTACTATCGGGTTTTAAATGGCATGGCCTCCACTGGCCAGCTTGATAGTATTTTAAATACATCTGGTTCTACAGTATGTGTGTGTGTGTGTGTGACAGTGTGTTTGCATGTGTGGGTATAAATATTACAAGCACGGGGGTGAGAATACATGTGGCCCTCTAATTGAGGTTATATATACACACAGCTGCTGCGCTGTCAGTAAATATAACAAACCACATTTCTACCAAGAGTGTGAAAGTCAAATTGGAGTGTAGAGTGAGAGAGCACATATGTTTGATAAACTGCATAGCACATGGCGTTTGTAGGAATTACATGCAGTTAGCCAAGTCCTGGTTCCACTGAGGTCAACTGGAGCTTTGTCATTGACTTCAAAGGGATCAGGATTTGGCATGTTATATTTCCTGCGTTTCCTCTGGACTAGCCGGATCCTGCTACTGAAAAGGCAAAAGATCGCCCTCCCACCACAGTACCAAAGAGACCCAGCCCTTCTCTGCTCACCAAGTCCTCAGCCACGCAGAGCTGAGATCACCAAGGAATGCCCCATAGAATAGAGGATGGCCTGACCCAGGAGCTAGACCTCCCACAGATTCTCTGCTGGAGCAGGTGGCCAATCCCCACAAAGGAAGTAGAGCTGTGTGAGGAGCAGAACCTGACTCTGAGTGCCTCCCTCTGGATGTAGAGACCGAGTGTGTGCCAGAGACTAGGAATTGTGGAGTATCAGCCTTCCCAACAAAAGAGCATCCCTAGTGTGTTTGAAAGGGAGATGTGTTGACAATATATAGGCCAGATCCACAGACTGCCACGTGTCCACAGTCCAGTTGCTTTAGCAGCTGGCTGCATCGATTGCCTCCTCAAGGAAGTTCTCCAGTGATTGTGAGAATTTCTCTTGGATGACAGCACCTGACGGATTCAGGGTTTCAATATGTGGTGAAAGGAGAGACATGAAATGAGATGGGTTGGAGGCAGGAAGGCTGCAGGCGGGAGGCAGGATTTATTTGGCCAGTGGGATGGATTCGAGGGTTTTAAAAGAACCGTTGTGTTGCTGCCTGCTGCAGAGGATGCCCTTGAGTCCACAGCAGCACAGGGGATCACTGTTTGGGATCACAAGATCAGGCTGGCCTGCAACAGCAGCCTTTCGTAGAAGGGTTTCTCGCCAAGGGGTCTCTTTCAGCCTGCAGCAGCTCCATGAGCCTCTGCTCAGTTCAGATAAGGACCCAGGCATTCAAATGCCTCTCTGAACCTTATCCAAACTCTATGAACCTTGCAAGATTACAGAACGGGGCTGGAAGGTTCATGAGAAACAGGCGCTTACGGGATTCCTGCATGCTTCCTGCTTCCAGGTGCTGGCTCTCTCACGGTGGCACTGTTATGGTACTGAAAGGTGCTACTGCCTGGCACATCAGAGGTCTCTGATGTATAAGCACCAGGTTGGAATTCTCCACAGAAAAGGTGAAAGACGCCGTGCAGTGACCCAGCCCAGAGAGTCACTAAAGGGGCTGTGTGGATTTGTCTGGCCACCTCAACTTTTCTCAGGTTCCCTTGTGTTGCAAAGCAGCTGCACAAAGGTAGATTATGCTCCTGCTCACCTTTGAAGGCCACATGATCCCAGGTGAGGAGCTTTGACCAGGACAGGTTTCCCAAAGTATAAAGCTTAGGGGCTGGAGCAGGACGAGGAGAGCAGTGAGATTGGAATGAGAGTCCAAGAGGAGCCAGGACCAAGGCAGCTGCTTCTTGGCAACAGGGCACTACCTCCATCCAAAGGAACAGACCTGGTGTACATTTTTTGTGTATAAACAAAATGCACTAAGAAAATACTTAAGCCTTCACACCACCGTCCTTATCCAAATGGCAAACTGACCTGCGAGACCCCACCATCTGCTACCATCCATCCAAGGTCAAGAGCATGCTGGTGAATCTTACCCAGACGAGTGCCCCAGAGCAACATGAAACTGACTAATTACATCTTTGTTTCAGTTATTCAGATGATCAGGACAGGGTTGGGGTGCTTAGTCTGGTCAGGCTAAATTTGCGCTCTGGGGTTTGGTACAAGTTTAGGGGGAACATTCAGTTGGCTTTTATTCTATCCAAAGTAATTCTTCCACCCCTAGTTGAAACAGAGCTGGAGGGAGAGAGAGCTGGGGAATGCGCACCATATATATGTACCTCTTCATCCAGGAGATCAGCAGAACAACGCATATGAAAGGTCTGTTTGGGTTCTGGGAGCAGAGTGGGCAGGGGAACAGTTATATGAAAGGGCAGAGGTTAGTCTTCCAATTTTTGCCATGGAACAAGCACCACTGACCAGCACCCCCATACCAGTGATGTGACTGTATAGCAGAGAGATTGGTCAGGGGATGGCAGATCAGAAGGACAAGCTTATAGGCTGAACTGTGCCTTATTGTCTGGGTAAACAGAGGCACGCCCCCTTTACCTCCCCTCTCCCCAGCAGGGCAAGGGAGAGCTCATGCTTGGATGCTTGGAAGTGGGGTTTGAAGCAGTTGGTGGGGAAGAAATGTCTATTTAAACAGAATATGGCACACCGCAGGCAGTTCAGAAACGCTGAGATAACCACTTCCCTCAGCTGCTTCTGCCTCCTCACCCTCCACACAGTGGTTAACTCAGTGGGATGGCCTGGCCTGCCATGACCTGCTTGATTATTATCAATGCAGGTATTTTGAAAGCTACTTAAAATGCCTACGATTGTGTGTGCGCTAACAGGCAATTTACCAGTGGGAGGCACTGCATTGCACTCTGCAGGACTGCGGCATCGTGACCCGCTGTTGGTGTGGGAGTGAGGGAACGTGTATGTTTGCATCTATCTCGCTCTTTCCCTTGCCTCTGTCTTTTCCTGATTTCTCCCCTGACCCCTGTTAAAAACCTGACACAAACCAAGGAAGAAATGCTCAGGAAAGCAGATATGAGGCCAAGCCTTTCTTCCCCCAGCCCTGTTTGGACACATCAGGCTAAATTCTCCTCTCATTTACACCACTGCCACCCCCTGGACTCTCTGCCAGCCTGACTGAGGGGAGAATTTGTCTTTGGGTGGACTCTGTGGATGCCATTATAATCTGCTTGATGTTGAAATTTGAGGCCTTTTTTCTGCACTGCTTCCAGTCTGGCTTCAGCCTGGGGAAGTGGATGGATTCATAGATGTTAAAAACAGAATAGACCATTATGATCATCTTGTCTGACCTCTTGCTACGGACCCTCACTCAGTAATTTCTGTACCAACCCCATAACTTTTGTTTGAGCTACAGGACAAGGAGGCTGGGGAGACAGAGTGCCATCAGTGGAGTTATTAGTGTAAGTAAGAGGAGGATCTGGCCCACAGAACATCTCACTTATTGTGCTGAATGAATTCAGTGGGTACCAAATTATTCCCCCCTGCCCCAGTCCCTTCTCGTGATCTGTGCATGGTATGGAACACAGAGCGGGAGGTGCGGGAGGGAATCTGGCATTGCCAATTCTCAGGGGCTAAGTGGCAGGGTTTAGTCTCCAGGACTGTGTCAGCTTGGCACCGTCCACTAGCAGCACTGAATTAGCTGAAGAACCCTGCCAAAGCACGCTGTTGGGGTGATGTGCCTGTGTGAGTTTTAGCCAGGGCCTTAATGTCATTATTTCTATGAAAAGTCCCTTTGATTTTTCACATGCGCACCATATATATACCCTAATCAAAGGGCCTCTGCTGGCAGCTCCTGCCTCTTTGATGCAGGTACCTTTCGCTTTGGTTTTACTCTCCTGTCATGAACGTAGGTGCCAAGCATACAGGCCGTGCTAGTGCATACTCCCCACATCTCTTCAGACTGGCTATTAATCTGCTCTGTTGTATATTCCTCAGGTTTTCTTTATTAGGAATTGTACTGGGAGTGCTGAGGAGGATGAAAGGTGGCATGGAGCACAGCGATTCCTGCCTCTGGCAAAGCGTTGGGAGGGACAGGCTCTACACTCTACTCCATCTGTTTGCATGAGATGGGAGTGATGCACAACACATGGAAATGGGCCTGAACGCTCGTCCTGTGGATGGGGGAATCAGGTGCAAAACACCATCCTGGAAGACCTGCACAGGAAATGTGGGCATATGTGTGGAAAGGAATGGTGGTTTCCACCTGTGGAAAGTTATTGCAATGCTGCAAAAACCCAGTGCATTGCCACATGGGGGCAACCCCCTTGAAGTTCATAATGAGGGGGGAAGGGTTCAACATGTTCTCCATAAACAGCTGGGTTGAACTTTACCCAAAATTGCAGACTTTTCCTCACCTGATTATTTTGCAGCTTCTGAAATGAACAGGGGACTTCTCCACAAATCTCCAAACATAGTAAAATGTTTCCCAGCATGACCTAGTCAATGGAGTAACCTACTACATTTCACTTGCAATGGTAAAGATGGAACAACAACAAAGAAGCTGAATTCATCAACTCCTATTTGTTTTCTTTGCGATATCTATGTACCAAATCTTTATACATCTACTACACTTACAATTCCCGATCAATTATTATACAATGGCCATCACTTTTTTCATCCATAAATCTCAAAGTGCTCTTCCAAGAAAGGCAAATATTGTTTTCGTCTTATAGATGGGGAAAATCAAAGCACAGAGAAGTGAAGTGGCTAATGTCAGAGCCAGGAATAGAATCCATCCAGCACTGTGCCCTATTGTAGTGCATCACATGACATCTATATACCTATCTACTTGTCTACTTTCAGAGTAGCAGCTATGTTAGTCTGTATTTGCAAAAAGAAAAGGAGTACTTGTGGCACCTTAGAGACTAACAAATTTATTTGAGCATAAGCTTTCGTGAGCTACAGCTCACTTCATCGGATGCATTTGGTGGAAAATACAGTGGGGAGATTTATGTTCACACACAGAGAACATGAAACAATGGGTTTTATCATACACACTGTAAGGAGAGTGATCACTTAAGATGAGCCATCACCAGCAGCAGGGGTGGGGAAGGAGGAAAACTTTTCATGGTGACAAGCAAGGTAGGCTATTTCCAGCAGTTAACAAGAACATCTGAGGAACAGTGGGGGGTGGGGTGGGAGGGAGAAATAACATGGGGAAATAGTTTTCCTTTGTGTAATGACTCATTCATTCCCAGTCTCTATTCATGCCTAAGTTAATTGTATCCAGTTTGCAAATTAATTCCAATTCAGCAGTCTCTCGTTGGAGTCTGTTTTTGAAGTTTTTTTGATGAAGGATAGCCACCTCAGGTCTGTAATCGAGTGACTGGAGAGATTGAAGTGTTCTCCGACTGGTTTTTGAATGTTATAATTCTTGATGTCTGATTTGTGTCCATTTATTCTTTTACGTAGAGACTGTCCAGTTTGACCAATGTACATGGCAGAGGGGCATTGCTGGCACATGATGGCATATATCACATTGGTAGATGTGCAGGTGAACGAGCCTTTGATAGTGTGGCTGATGTGATTAAGCCCTATGATGGTGTCCCCTAAATAGATATGTGGACAGAGTTGGCAATGGGCTGTGTTGCAAGGATAGGTTCCTGGGTTAGTGGTTGTGTTGTGTGGTGTGTGGTTGCTGGTGAGTATCTGCTTCAGGTTGGGGGGCTGTCTGTAAGCAAGGACTGGCCTGTCTCCCAAGATCTGTGAGAGTGATGGGTCGTCCTTCAGGATAGGTTGTAGATCCTTGATGATGCGTTGGAGAGGTTTTAGTTGGGGGCTGAAGGTGATGGCTAGTGGCGTTCTGTTATTTTCTTTGTTGGGCCTGTCCTGTAGTGGATGACTTCTGGGTACTCTTCTGGCTCTGTCAGTCTGTTTCTCCACTTCAGCAGGTGGGTATTGTAGTTGTAAGAATGCATGAAAGAGATCTTGTAGCTGTTTGTCTCTGTCTGAGGGGTTGGAGCAAATGCGGTTGTACAGTAGAGCTTGGCTGTAGACAATGGATCATGTGGTATGATCTGGATGAAAGCTAGAGGCATGTAGGTAGGAATAGCGGTCAGTAGGTTTCCGAAATAGGGTGGTGTTTATGTGACCATCACGTATTAGCACCGTAGTGTCCAGGAAGTGGATCTCTTGTGTGGACTGGTCCAGGCTGAGGTTGATGGTGGGATGGAAATTGTTGAAATCATGGTGGAATTCCTCAAGGGCTTCTTTTCCATGGGTCCAGATGATGAAGATGTCATCAATGTAGCGCAAGTAGAGTAGGGGCATTAGGGGACGAGAGCTGAGGAAGCGTTGTTCTAAGTCAGCCATACCAAAGGGACTGAAGGGACTGAAGGTAAAAAATCCATTACAATCTACATACCACACAGACTATGCTGACAGCTTGTGCCACACACTCTCAAAGAAACTGCGGAACCACCTGATCAACATCCTCTACAGCAAACAGGGAAAGATTAAGAGTGAGCTCTCAAAACTGGATGAAGTGAGCTGTAGCTCACAAAAGCTTATGCTCAAATAAATTTGTTAGTCTCTAAGGTGCCACAAGTACTCCTTTTCTACTAGTCTACTGCATCTGTCGTGAAATATATGATGCAGCTAAAGTCTCTTCCTCTCTCTCTATTTTGCTGGTATTTCCATACTTCTCATCACTGAGATATCTAAGAGCTGAACATGTTGATTTGAATCTGCATAAAGATGTTAATAGAATATTCCACTCTGTCTCCCTAGATGCCTGGAAGTTCTGCTATTATTTGTTTGCTTGGAAGTTCTTTAGATATTTTTTTTAAGATGGGCACAAACTGCAAAATTTGGTCCCCCATCTGGATTATGAAACTCCCAACATTTGGAGCAGTCCATTTTTGGGGTTCTAGTTTGGAATATTCTTAAGATTAGGGGCAAATACAAACCTTGGATCCAGATTCAAGTTTAGATTCCAATCCTGCTCCCATCCCCTCCAGAAATAGCTTGTGTCTCTTTTTATTTCAGAGCCTTGTTGATCCCATTTCTATTGCAAAGCAATCAGGTTTATGTTTAAAATCTGGAGGGGCGGGGGGAAATAGATTTTAGGCTGTAACTTGAGCATGGCCTTTATCATCCAGCATCAATCTTGGTGATGGGGAAAGGGAATTTTTATCTCTGAATGCTAACCCCTTTAAAAATAGGATTTATAATGACAGCAGCGTTCATTTATAGCAGCTTCATTATGACCAGGATAGTATGTATCATGGGACAAAGAAGAACGACAAGAGGAAAAGAGAAAAAGAAAAGAAAGGAAATTATTGCACACAAGACATTTATCTCTGAGGTTCTTCCCTCAGCAAAGCCTATTACTGGTCTTGTCCTCCTGAAGGATGTCAAGTGACTAGCAAAATGTAAAGAGATGGGAGAGAAGATGCCAGAAAAAAGACTTGTGATACTCAAGAGTCTACCTGGGGGTCAGAGGATAGGAGAGCAAAGGTAGCACAGATGCCAGAGCATTGTCTCAGCTGGTTTGCAGATGAATTAGGTATGCCAGAACCTTCACTCTCCAAGGCATTGTGTTCTATGTATCTAGTGTTACTTGATTTAAGCAGGGCAAACACAAGCAGTAGACTAGCGTGTTGGCCCTTTCATCTCTTTAGCCCCTGATTTAATTTAGAGCTGGGCAAAGAGCTCATCAGAAGACGTAATGCCATCTGACTCAGCGAGGTTAATCCAAACGTAAGTGTCCAGTCCACGGGGGGCAGGTGTGAATTCAAGAGACATGCCCCTGTGGCGGGGAAGTATCACACTATTCTGTCTCACCACCATCTCTTGCTGCTCCGGAAGAATTGCTGCCCAGTGCAGATGAGGGTGTGATCCTCGGACATGGACCCCCACATTTGGGAGGGAGCAGCAAGCAGCATGGCACAAAGCTGATCACTGCCTGATGGCCACCGGCTGCCAGAGCAGAACCCAGAGAGGAGGGGCACCATGTGTCTGAGGTAACTACTTCAGACTCTGGGATCATGGCTCAAGGTTAGGGTTACACAGGGCAAAGAAACAGAGGGGTTGACAGCTGCTGGGAGCTATGAGTTTATGACTTGGCTGGCACGCCCAGCACACACACTGATAGCTGTCAGAACTTTGTGTGTGAGGGTTAGGTGGATCTGGGTCCAGTACATTCCTAATCCACCCCTGTTGGTGTTCTGAGACCCTTGGCCAGATCCTCCTCTGGTGGAAACTGGCAGAGCTCCATTGACTGCAAGGTCCTGCTGTAATTAGAACTTGAAGAGAAGACTGGCGTTCCCTTGAATCTGGTGCTTTCATCCCTGGAACCTGGACTCTTCAGATCACGCATCACAATGTTGCATCATCGCATCAAGTTCTGCAGCGCAATCCTGAATCTGAACCCCAGCCCAACTGCAACTGGGCTCCCTGCACAGCAAGTTCAAATCCCTTTGGGTCACAAGTAAAGATGAATGTGGCCATCTTATCTTGGACCTTTGTCACATTTTCCAAACTGTGCCATGATCTGGTAGGTTTCAGAGTAGCAGCCGTGTTAGTCTGTATTCGCAAAAAGAAAAGGAGTACTTGTGGCACCTTAGAGACTAACAAATTTATTTGAGCATAAGCTTTCGTGAGCTACAGCTCACTTCATCGGATGCATTTGGTGGAAAATACAGTGGGGAGATTTATATACACACACAGAGAACATGAAACAATGGGTTTTATCATACACACTGTAAGGAGAGTGATCACTTAAGATGAGCCATCACCAGTAGCGGGGGGGGGGGGTGAAGGAGGAAAACCTTTCATGGTGATAAGCAAGGTAGGCTATTTCCAGCAGTTAACAAGAACATCTGAGGAACAGTGGGGGGTGGGGAGGGGGGGAAAATAACATGGGGAAATAGTTTTCCTTTGTGTAATGACTCATCCATTCCCAGTCTCTATTCAAGCCTAAGTTAATTGTATCCAGTTTGCAAATTAATTCCAATTCAGCAGTCTCTCGTTGGAGTCTGTTTTTGATGTTTTTTTGTTGAAGGATAGCCCCCCTCAGGTCTGTAATCGAGTGACTGGAGAGATTGAAGTGTTCTCTGACTGGTTTTTGAATGTTATAATTCTTGACGTCTGATTTGTGTCCATTTATTCTTTTATGCAGAAACTGTCCAGTTTGACGAATGTACATGGCAGAGGGGCATTGCTGGCAGATGATGGCATATATCACATTGGTAGATGTGCAGGTGAACGAGCCTCTGATAGTGTGGCTGATGTGATTAGGCCCTATGATGGTGTCCCCTAAATAGATATGTGGACAGAGTTGGCAATGGGCTGTGTTGCAAGGATAGGTTCCTGGGTTAGTGGTTGTGTTGTGTGGTGTGTGGTTGCTGGTGAGTATCTGCTTCAGGTTGGGGGGCTGTCTGTAAGCAAGGACTGGCCTGTCTCCCAAGATCTGTGAGAGTGATGGGTTGTCCTTCAGGATAGGTTGTAGATCCTTGATGATGCGTTGGAGAGGTTTTAGTTGGCGGCTGAAGGTGATGGCTAGTGGCATTCTGTTATTTTCTTTGTTGGGCCTGTCCTGTAGTGGATGACTTCTGGGTACTCTTCTGGCTCTGTCAATCTGTTTCTTCACTTCAGCAGGTGGGTATTGTAGTTGTAAGAATGCATGATGGAGATCTTGTAAGTGTTTGTCTCTGTCTGAGGGGTTGGAGCAAATGCGGTTATATTGTAGAGCTTGGCTGTAGACAATGGATCGTGTGGTATGATCTGGATGAAAGCCAGAGGCATGTAGGTAGGAATAGCGGTCAGTAGGTTTCCGATATAGGGTGGTATTTATGTGACCATCACGTATTAGCACCGTAGTGTCCAGGAAGTGGATCTCTTGTGTGGATTGGTCCAGGCTGAGGTTGATGGTGGGATGGAAATTGTTGAAATCATGGTGGAATTCCTCAAGGAATGTCACCATGAAAGGTTTTCCTCCTTTCCCCCCTGCTGCTGGTGATGGCTCATCTTAAGTGATCATTTACAGTGTGTATGATAAAACCCATTGTTTCATGTTCTCTGTGTGTGTATATAAATCTCCTCACTGTATTTTCCACCAAATGCATCCGATGAAGTGAGCTGTAGCTCACGAAAGCTCATGCTCAAATAAATTTGTTAGTCTCTATGGTGCCACAAGTACTCATGATCTGGTAGGGTTCACAGTCTCTGCAGAAGGCTAATGAGGGAAGGCTGGGCTGGTGAGGTGCACTGGCAGAGCTGCATGGGGAAGCCACAATATTCAGTACGGGCATTATTATTCTCTTTTTAATAAACACACGCAGAAATGAAATCATAAAAGAGTTTGAATAAGGAAACAAACATCTGATCTCCTCCTGTTACACTTCATTCTCCCGATTCCCTGTTGGTCCCTTGGCTGAGAATTATTTGTGCTCCATCCTCAGTGTCTCGTATTGTACCAGTTCTATTTCATTTCCAGCCTGTTTTCTCGCATTTCAGTTAGATATAGTGAACTAAAACTGAAATGCAATATAATAGTCATGTTCACAACTCAGTAATAGCAGCGAGACTCCCTTTACTCCCACCAAAAGATGCACAAAGGAAGCCCTACACCCCAGTTTGAAAATGTATTCATCTTCTAGCGCCACCATGTCCTTAGGCCCTTTCTCATTGGCTAGTCAGAATTGTGGGGCTCCAACCAAATACAGAGAGCTGGGAGATTTGACTGGATCAAATCCATTATTTCCCCCTTCCCTAGGCAGAGAGCGCAACCTGTGTGTCGTCTGCAGGCGCTGATACACGGTTTTGCAAACAAAGCGGACATGATGGGCTTTAACAGTTTACCAGGCTGGCGGCAGCAGTGCCCTAGGTTAGAAGCAAATTGCGTTAAGTACAAATTGTTTCATCTCTGAATACAGCATTGGTGTGCTGCAAGGTCGCAGGTGCTCCAGCTGTTGGGCCATTAGCTAAGGAAGTAAGTGGAGGAAACAAACCAATCTCCATTATGGCAATAAACTACTGAGTAATGAAAATTGCAGACCTTAAGGGGCGCATTGCGTTGAATGACAGGAAACAGGAGAGAAGCGGCACATTGGCAGCATAAATAGGAACGATTACAGGATGTGCATTAAAGGATGGCTATCGAGGGTCATCTTGTGCCATGTGGGCATCTACAATAACCACACCTACCCCAACATCAACAGAACATCAAGAGGAGAACCCTCATTTGTATAGTTCTCCTCCATGTCCTGAAATTCCAGCATACAGACATGTAGGTATCACCATGATGAGCGCAGGATAAGAACTGGAATGGAATGAATAGATGTCAATAGTCCTGACTGCATTTGGTGTCTCCCAACATCATGACATTTCATCGCAAGGTTGTGACACACTGTCACCCTGCGACGCTGTGTGAATATGGGATGCAATTGCCTGACTAGATGAGGTGGCATTCCCCACTGCACACTAACAGCGCGTTAAGCTGTGATGGTGCCAAAGTCACAACATTGTGCTTTGTCATGTGAGCCAAATAGAAATACGTCCAATCCATAGTCTCTGCTGCTACGCTCATTTAAAGAGCCACTGAAATTTGATTTATATCAAGCACATGTTAAGATTGCCAATCAGTAGCCCAAGCTGTGTCATTAACTATCTCACATTTCTGTAGTGCTTTTCACCCTGAAATATCCCACGGCAATTTCTTTCCTGCATATATATAGGGATTATTTAGCTTCCATTGAAATGCAGCCACCTCTGGGGTGTGATATACAGCATCTGTGGAACAGGGGACAGCAACACTATAAACAGGCATAATGCCTTAGTGTGGCTTTAGCTGATTGATTTTGCTCACTGCAGGTTCTGGTCCTTGAGGAGATCAAAACATGTATTATAAATTATCCAGGCCCAAATTCTACAAGTTGTACTGAGGCATTTCTTTTGGGTGGGAGTGGGTCATCTCCAAGACCCTGTATGCCCTTTTTTCCACCCCAGGCCATATTTCCCAGACCTATTTTGTTCCTAATGTCCCTTGCGAAGCCAATGCAAGGTACAAGGCGTACCGGCTTTTTAGCAATAATCATGGGCATGCTGTGTCCACATTGACCCCATCCTGTACTCATCTAGGGAGCAAGGGATAAGCTCAATGGATCCTGCTCTTGTAGCTCACGATGATGGTAGCTGGAGCTCCACTCTTGGTTATGTGTTAATAACACTTTTAACATGCCTGCCAACAAGGTCATAAAATAATCATAAAAGCACAGCCAACTAAAGCCCAGCCTCAGTGGGCCAACCTCACTCCTGGTGGAAGTCCGTTGATTCCAAGAGAGTTACAGCAGGTTTGAATTTGGGCTCCTGTTCTACAATACCCAGTTAATTTAGTGCTTTCCAAAATAAGGATCAATAAAAAAAAAACCCACTCAGTTTATTCAGCAGAGAACGAGCTACAACATGAAGGATAATGTCTCCTTATTTTATAATACCTCTGGCAATAACACATCAAAATTGTTTTGAAGCAATGATTATATCAGAAGCACCAAGCAAAGAAACATTCTCCACAAAACTCACTTTTACGTATATTCTGTTACATGAGAGAGAAAGCAATCCATTCTCACAAATAATATACACAAACACTTCAACAACTCAAAATTCAATACACTTATTTGGATGTCACTGGAGCTCTGGGAGCAGTGTGAATAAAAACCCATGAAGAAGAAGTGATTTCGGCTCCATCATTTGAAAAATTTCCAGGTGAGACTGCGAAAGCTGAGTTCATGCCCATGCTGCTTGGATCTTAAAGATTCCAGGGGAGTTTCCATAAGCACAGGGACTTGACTCAGTGTCTTTGGGCATACCTTCTCCTCTCACTGTTGCATTGTGTATTTGTTGGCTACTATCCATTCTCCACCTCAGAAGCAACTACATTTCTGTAAGGGGTAGGAGAGGATTATACAATAGTTTATGTATGAAGCCTTTTGGATGAAAGGTGCTAACTATATATTAGGTGTTCATTAGTAATTACATTTTGCAGTGGATCTGCTATAATTTGTTGCCTGACAAGGTCAGGAGAGAGAGAGAAAGTCCTTTATTTCTGATGACTTATTCCCTATGAGAGAGAAGCCCCTTCTTTGTCTCTGATGAGTTTATTCCCTATGAACTATACATTGAATTATCGTTTTGCCTCATTTTAGTCAGACAGTGTTGTTAACCCTTGCTTCAGCAGGTAGAGTGTAAACTTCAGCCTCCTTCTCCATCGCTTTCTTTTTCCTGTTGCATGTAGTTTTGTTGGAAGGACTGAGTAGCTCTTTGCTACATCTGAAATTAGGTGAATTCTTAATCTCTCTTGGAAAATAGTTTGCTTCATTCTAGATATACCCAGATCCTTTTTGAGGCAGTTACTACTGTCATAATCACAGCTCGTGCACTTTTCCCTGTGACCCGGTGGCCTCCACTCTATTAACGTCAAATCTTTAGCTATCGCTTAGAATCCAGTTGGCTCTGCTGACCTGAATACAAGACTCAATTTCAAGGCCTTTCTCAGCATTTTATTTGCAAAAAGTACCAATAACAGTCCCTCCAGTTTAAGTAAGGAGGCTGGGTCCACTTAACTTGCTACTTGTAGTGCCTGATTTTCACAAGGAGGCCTCCACTTGAGTACACAGAGCTTTGTGTTTACACTGGCACCCACCTGCACAGCTGAGAGGGTCTTCACTGGAAAAGTCCTTTGGTTGAAATCAGTTTTGCCTGTGCAAATTCTAGCAGCTGTGCAAACCAGCCTTGGACCTCAACACCTTATGCATATATAATAGAGGAGAGTGTGCAAAAGGTGTGTTCAGCCCATGCTCACAGGCTGAAGGCGGGCTGGAAACCAGGCCAGCTATTCAAGTGCACCTGAGCTCTGCTTGGGTGAGAGGGCATAGGAGCCTTTCTGCCCCAATCTGACTGGCAGATGGGAGTTGTTGCCACTGTTCTAATTTGAGCCATGTAGAACAGCTGCTTTAAAAAGCTCAAGGGGTGGGGCCAGGAGCATGTGGCCTACAGCCAAGAATGCTTTACACCAGCCAGGGTTTCCCCTACACAAGGTGATTTCCCAGCTGCCCCGCTGTGGCAGCTCTGTCTCCTTTGCAGTGTGCGAGCAACGCCAAGGGGACTGAGCCCCAGATGCTGTTTCCCAAGTATTTGTGTTTAAGGAACGATTTTTAAAACCAGACCTCTTGTTTTTTGTGCTGGAAATTTGCAGGCACAAGTGCAACAGACACCATTTAGCTGTCTGACTCCCCACTACCCAGCTGCTGTTGTGTGAGTGTCATTAACATCTGAATGACATTGGCTACCCCCACAAATAAATGCTAGTGCAGAATTTCACCTGCCATTACTTACACCTGCAACACTGAGGGTGCAAAAAGGAGCACAAGGATAAAGAGAGATCATTAAACACTTAAAATCTGAAGAAGTGCTGTCTTTCATTACCCTTCTGCACAGCATTGCCTGTCAGGAATTAACCATTATTGCAAGTTCAGGAGATTGAGCTGCCCAGTTTGCAGTTATATGGGTGTAATTCAGGTCTCAGACTGGTGTGAATCAGGAATAACTCCACTGTAGTAAGTGGAGCTACACAAGCATGACAAGGGAGATCAGAATCAGTCAATTTCAGTGTTCACAGCCCTAAATTATTGTTCCACCGAGACCAGTTTACCAGCAAAATCCTTTTGTCCCAAATTTGTATCCGTAGATTGTAAAAGCAATAGGTGTCTCTCTGGATTATTAATTATTATTATTGTTACTACTATTATTATTATATTATAACTTTGACAAGGATCTCTAAATTGAGGGGTAGGCAGTACTGGTAACTGGGAGCTGTCTTCAGGCTCATACCATCAAACTTGCTATGTATGTACAGACCCCTTAAAGCCCAGGAGGAAATTCCTTTGCTCGCTCAGTTTTTTGCTATGCCGTTCACACATTTCCCTGTGCTCTTAGACAATGGTGGGTTTCAGTTCTGCCCTGCACCCACTCCGCATGAAGGGGTGGGTCTGGGGGGAACAAACAGGCTCTTTGATCCTGTGCTGAGCCAGCCCTGATGCTAGCTGGAGCAGCCTAAGGGCTTTTGTAACTTACATCATTGAAGGACTGGGTAGTAGTGCTTTGTGGCCATGCACCAGCCCGTCCCTGACACACTGCCCACAATGGAGTGGGGCATCTGGTGCAGAGGCTTGGCTGCTAGGTTTACACTGAGAACATCCCCCAGTGCTAGGGGAAATCTCCCCCTGGCCACTTTGTTTTTCTCCCTGTGCATTGCAAAGGGGCCAGATTGTGCTGGAGAATATATCCCAGTGTCTTCAAATCCCACCATTTATACATTGTCCCCAAACACCTGCACTCTCTTTGCTTCTGTTCATCTTGAGGTGTGGAAACATCCCAACAATCATATCATTCTCTCTCCCTATATGGACCCAAGACCCCACTAGCCACATATAACCAGATCTGTACTGGGCTACCCACTGTGATATTGGGGACTGTGCCTTTAAGGGCTGAACTTCCTCAACAGAGAGTCTGTGAAGGGTGCTGAGAAGCTCTTGTTATGCAGCCAGTTGGAATCAGACAGACAGAGAATAAACCAGATCTCTTGCAAGCCCCTTAATCATTGAGGCCTAGGGAAGTCAGGAGCCTAAATGCCTCTGAGGATCTGGGCCTGTGTGATCACTGAACCCCATACCGTCAGCTCAAGCAGTGCTAGCCATGAGAATGCCTTGCAAGTTGCCTTCCGTACTCCTCCACAAAGAAGGAAAATAATTCATTGGTGTCAATCTAGACCAGTGCACATGAGAGTGGGGCACGGGGCAGAGAGAGGGTTATCTGTAGAACTTTAACTCCAAATTTCAAACTTTGGGGTTGTTCCCTCTCCCCCATCAATTTAGTTTTAATTTCCAGTCTTTGCAGAGGTTAGTATTATTTTTAATAAACACAGTGCTAGCAGTGTTTTATACAGAGGAAATTGACAGGTTTGTTCAACCTTAACTGTATCCTCCCTAAGCCTTTAGTTGGCTAGCTAGCAAGAAATTCTACATCTGTATCTGTCTACACATCCAGAAAATGTTTCACTTGGCATTATCCTAAACATTAAAATTAATATTGTGACAATGAACAAACACTGTTCCTAGAGGCCGAGGGGATTGGGAGAGCACCTACTGCTTGAGTTTGTGCCATTTGGGGAATTTGAACTGCTCTCTGAACACTGTGAAGTGATATTATATTAATAAGTGAATTGTTTGAGTATTTTACACTTGGATAAGCACATCTTGACAACCACAAGCACGACCGCAGTTCCTCTGATTCTGTGTCCTGGAGACACGGAGGCAAATGAGATGCTTCCTGCCAAGTAGCTACCTTGGGGAGAACTGTCTGTTTTTTATTATTATTATTATTATTATTAATAATAATTATTAATAATAATAATAAACACAAATATTTTAAATACAATTTAGAGGGGATTGAACAATACTAATATATCAGGATTGTCAAGAGCTATCACTGGCTCTTAATAAAAATCTGACCATTAAAGAGAAAAGTAACAAGTATTTTCAGCTTGATTGGACAGCAGATTTTGTCATTACTGCTTTGATGTTTCATCTCTTCATTTTGGATTGTCCCATTTTCCCTCCCCACCCCAGTCCATGTAACCAAACCCAAACACTTATTTTCACTGCCTGCTCTTCAAATCTATGTAAACCAGCTCCAGTTGGGTATTTTGCTTTGTATTAATACATATTAATGGCCTATAATACTTTTGTACCATTGCATACATTTCCATGAAATACAATTGTCCAGCTAATGCACTTTATTCACATCATGGCATGATAATTGCATCCATAATAACATCTTTAGTGCTTATTAATTACAGGAATAATACAGCTGTGACAAACACTGTATTTTAAGTGGCTTCCCTTTTTTATTTTCCAATAGAACATGTGATTACACAGCTAGGCTAATCCTATTATTCTCACTAACCGATGAAGACGTCTTTCTTTGCATTTATTGGACAAAACAGTTGACTGGTGGAAATCAGGTGCCTTTTCAGGTGTGCAGGAGAATGAGGTGCCTGTAGACATATGAACCAGGAGGAAGGATGCCCCAGTGGTTGATGTGCTGCCCTGGGATGTGGGAGACCTAGGTCGGAATCCCTGTTCCACCACAGACTTCCTGTGTGACTCTGGGACGTCATATAGCCTCTCCAAGGTTTCAGTTCCCCAACTGTGAGAGGCCCCATAAAGGAGATGAGCACTGTGGTGTTAAAAAACACCCATTGAAATGGCATGACATGGTGCCCCTGTTACCGAGTCAGTCATGGGGCATTGATGTAGAGATATAAACCAGGAGCTTTGTGATTTGATTGTTCATATAAAAATCTCTTCTGGATGGATGTGAAACAGATGCAGGGGTCATTTAGGTATGAATCATGTTAGTATGAATCAGGTCAAAATAGCAATTAGCTTATGTAACTGGAAAGGTGTGCACCAGAGGCCTATACAGGTATGTAGTTTTGCCAACCCCGAATGTTCAAAAAGCATGAATCAGGCTCTCCAAAAATCACGAGATTGGCTTTATAATCATGAGATGATGTAGAAATGATAGCTTTGGGGTTCTTTTTATTTGCCTTCTGCTTTTTGAGTCTTTAGAGTGCACTCGGGTCACATTTTGAAGCTTTCTCCATAGCCACGTGGGCTAGAAACTTACTTTTTCTTTAAGAATGAAGGCTGAAGTCATCACATATCCAATTGAGTCCAGCAGCTGGGGCTTTAAGGAAAACAAAAATTATGATGAGACTCATGACAAAATCATGAGAGCTGGCACCACATACCATATGTGTGTGACGTATGTAGGTATTCATATACAAGTGAAAACAGTGGTATGTATGCATCAGGGTCACTTACAGCTGAGCACTATGATAATCCAGATAAATAAATAAATAATAATATGCACAGGTGCAGTGCAAGTGAGTAGGCTTTGAAATCAATGTAGTTATACCATCAGAAAACTGGAATGGTGAATCAGACCTGATGTATGACTTAGGTAGACAAGGAAGGAAGTTTGGCACGGATCCTGCCTGGGCAACAAAAACCAGGTTTCCAAAAAAGAGCATGAGCTCTTTCCCTGACTCGCTTTTCTTCCTGGGCCCTGTTTGATGCCCTCTCTCTCTGTCACAGGGCATTCTCAGGAACTCACACAGACAGCTTGGAGTACTTCGAGTCAATTTGCCATGGCAGTAGGAGAAACCAGACAGACAAGACATCATGTGGAACAAGATTGATGGGGTAATAACGTGTGTCCATCTTTCTGGCTGGAAACATCAGCATCAATTATTGTGGCAACTGTAATTGGGTTGTCTGTTGAGGGACAAGAATGACAACACCATTGTTCTAACATGTCAGGAGCTTCTGTCCTTTAGTATCATGATTCAATATCTCTTTGGAAGGGAAGGGAAGGTACCTCTTGACCAGTAAGCAACAACAGGCAAAACCAGACTGTAATTAGTTGTGGCAAAATAATTAGCAATAAAAACACCTTCAGGCAAGTAGCTGTTCTAGTTGCTCCTATGGAGGTAGATTGACCTCATGTAATGCCTGTTATCTGTAGTTCTCAGGAGTTTTATTGATACTATATTTCCAAGACCTGCGGGATCTGCCAAAGCTGATTTCCACCATTTACCAAGGAAACAGCAGTACTGTGATTGCTTAGGAGATTAATTAACTTGTCAAATAATTAAGCTGACAGCCTGTAATCGAGGTTTCTATTTCATAATTGATTTATCACGTTAGACGCTTTGTGGATTAAGCCCTCCCTACACAGGGACTTTCACACAAGGGAAAAAAATTTAAGAGGTCTCAGAGTTAAGGGGAATTCTTTTTTCATTTCTCTTGCTTTCCCTGCATTTCTTTGGATTTTCCAGAGATTTTGATGGAGGAGGAAAGGTGGGTCCCACATCTCCTTTCATTGTACTCACAAATCATTCTTAATAAATCAGCTTTGGGGAACACAATTTCTCTTCTTTTGACGTTAGCACTTTGTGGTTAGCTCTGGATGAATGGTACCTACAGACATAAAGCCACATTTTTAAAGGTGGCTGCTAAAGAGTACATGAAAATATACTCCTCTCCACCCGCGCCTCATTGTTAGGGTGGCTCTGTGGTTTGGGTACTAGCCGGGGACTTGGGATAACTAAGGTTTCCTGATCCAGTACAGGCTTCTTGTGTGACCTTGGGCAACTCACTTAGGGCTAGATTGTCAAAACAGCTCAGCAGGGGGCTGAGCTCTTCTGACAATTGGTTGCTGAGTTCTTTGAAAATCTGGTCCTTACCACCACACCGTTCTGTGCCTCAGGTGTTGGTCTGTAAAATGGGAATAATAGGACTTCCCTACCTCACAGGGGTGTGGTGAAGTTAAATACAAGAAAGACTGTGAGGGATCATATAAGTACCATAGACAGATGCAGGTGCATTAGAACTTGTGTATATGCAAATTATGCATTCTGCATGTTCATATGGATGTATCTATATTCACCAAAAGGTGTGAGTACAGGATAATTGGCTCCTGGGTGATTTGTCCCATTGAGTCTCTGAACCCACAGAGGCCCATTAGTTCTTTGGAGTGAAAGGCACTATCTAGAAATGCCAGAGATTATGATTATTCCTTTTGTTCTTGACAGTAGACCTAAGTGAGAACGTGATACTCAGGTCAATGAACAGTTCTTCTACTGATAAAGTAAGCATGTTTTAAATATTTTTTGTCAAGGAACATGTTTTAGTTATTTGAATGTGCTGTCATTTTGTTGAGGTCCATGTGAGCAATCACGTATGTTCCCATGCCAAAACATTATACCGGAAAGCAGCTTCTCTAGCTCACCTAGAGAAAGCATCTGCTCAGAAATTACAATCCTGGGTGAATATTAAAAATGAGCCTGAAATGCAAAATGCAGATCTCGATTTCAAGCCTGAATTTATTCTGAGGATCTTTTGGGGTGGGGTTTGGTCTAGTTAATGTAATAATGTTTTTTTCTGGATGAGGTGGAACCTCAGGTTAGAAACTCTTGACTACCAGTAAACGATAATGTAGTCAGTTCTGAGGGCCTTCTGTTGGGTTCTTAATGATCCATAAAATTGTTTAAAGGGAAGCTGACAACTTATTATTGTCCTAACCTGTGAATTTTGTTTTAAAAACTGTGTTAAAAGTACATTATTAATGTGGCAAAGTCAAACTGTCAAAATTAAGAAATCCCAGGATTAAGGTTTCTGTGCAACTTTAGTTTGGCCCCCTTTATGTATATGCCTTATGATACAGTCTTTAATTACATGATCAGAAATGTGATTTTTTTTCAAGTTGACAGTAAACCTGCAAACCTTCCCTTAAAGCACTGGAAACCAGACCACAACAGCACTGTGTTAATGCATGAGAACAGGACACTGAAAGTGGCTAGAAAACAAGCTTCCAGTTCAGTGTGCATTCGAAAGGACACATGCCCATCTCTCACATGCAGATAGCTGTGTGCATGCCCAGGCTCTACTTGTGTGTACGGGGAGCTTCACCCGTTTCACCGACTGGCGGTTCATCCACCGCGCCCGGCTCAACTGTGTCCCGCTCAACGGAGCCGTCCGCCACGGGAACCGAGACAAGCGTTGCAGGAAGTGCGGCTACTCCAACAAGACCCTGCCCCATGTCCTGTGCAGCTGCAAGCCCCACTCCAGAGCCTGGCAGCTGCACCACAATGCCATCCAGAACCGCCTGGTGAAAGCCATTGCACCGTGCCTGGGGGAGGTCGCCGTGAACTCCACCATCCCAGGGATGGACAGCCAATTGCGAACTGACATGGTAGTCACCGACGAGGTCCAGAAAAAGATCATCCTCATCGACATCACGGTCTCCTTTGAGAACAGGACCCTGGCCTTCCACGAATCCCGAGCTCGTAAGCTGGAAAAATAGCCCCCCTGGCCGACACCCTGAGAGCGAAGGGCTACGAGGTGCAGATGGATGCCCTGATTGTCGGAGCCCTGGGCGCTTGGGACTTCTGCAATGAGCGTGTGCTGCGGACCTGCGGGATTGGTCAACGGTATGCACGGCTCATGCGGCGCCTCATGGTCTCGGACACAATCTGATGGTCCACGGACATCTACATCGAACACATCACCGGCCACCGACAGTACCAGGAGGTGTGAACCGGTACAACATCATGCATCAACTATAGGAAAGGGACTGAGAGACTTTTTTTTCTTTGGACCATATGAACTGGAACCATAAACTCATTGAACATTAAATCCCACCAAATGAGGGTAGATCCATCCTCATCATCATATCTGCTCATTATACTCCACACCTGAACATAGCCATTATATGGACAACATATCCCCATATTTCAATGTCTGTACTTTGACCCATTAAATTTTTACCCCCAATCAGGGAGATTGCAGATTATGTATTCCTTACGCCACCTGCTGCTAAACTGAACTTCGCACCCCTTGATAATCTGTACCTTATTCCTTGATAACCAGAAACTTCTATGCCTAAACTCTGTACTGTTTTTTTTTACTTCAACATTATCTTAATAAAATTATTAAATCAGGCATTACATACACACAAGTTGGACGCATGCAAAAGTGCATGCTCACTTTTATGTTGTGACCTTTTGAAAACTGGATCCAGACCATGAAACTGACCAGACTAGTTTCTCTGGCCAGGCAGAGTGAAATGTACATGGCAAACAATGACAGGTTCATTATAGTTGGTGTTTGAAATTCTTTCTGCCTTAATCATCTGACATATTACAAATAGCACAGGGACAGATTGACTAAAGAGTTTCCCTGTTATTCTTCTCCTGGCCTTCAGTGTTCTCTATTGGGTGCACTGGGACTTGAATTGGGGATGCAGGTTTGCTGCAGTCAAATTGTTTCTTCTCCATTCAGCCTAGTGCATCTCACTTCAAGTTATTTGCTGTCATAGTTGATCTCTGTAAGGACTTAGGGGAGAACACTTTAATTAGCCCTGATGAAGTGGCAGGAGCCAAGTGAAACCTGTTGGCTCTTGTGCTCCTTCTGTTTGTATTTCCTGATATGTATACTTATGGCAGAATTTTAAATCTGTTTAATTGCTCTTCATGATGTCTAGATATCTTTAGTGAGTGCATCTCTCCTTTCTCACCAGTGCTTACAATTTACATGCACCCACCCACACGCATACACACCGTGCATTATTTCACCATAGTTAGTTGGACACCCCACTGCTTTTGTAGATGTGGCTAGATCGATGAAGAATTCTTCCATTGACCTAGCTGTCCTCTCTTGGAGAGGTGGATTCGCCACCTTGAGGGAAAAACCCTTTCCATCAGTGTAGGAAGCATCTATGCTTTGGCGCTACAGAAGCACAGCTGCAGACCTGTAACTGTGCTGCTATAGCAGCTGAATACTCTGAGAGCTTCTTATATTAGTTTCTGATCCATGACAATACTTTGCCTGTCACTCCCTGAGAGAGAGATAATAAACTCTTGTGGGGATTTTACCAGAGGCTTACTGAAAGTCTAAATAAATTGTCACCTGGGTTCTCCTTTAGCCGCTATTGTGCTTACATGCTCAAAGACCTCTAATAGATTAGAAGGACGTGATTTTCCTTTAAAGGAGTTGTGCATGTTTGCTTCTCATATCATATGAATCTAGATGTTCATTATTATTGTTATTATTATTAATAGCAATTTATGTTACAGCAGAGCCTTGAGTCCCTGGCAGAGAACAGGGCCCCAGTGAACTAGACTCTCGGAGAAACTAGCAATGTCCCCAGGACAAGTGTTACCAGATTTTCCCGTTTCTTTGGGGTATGCTCATTTATTAGGATTACTCTTCTGGGGGCGAGGGGTTCTGTAATTCTATCAGTGTACTGCTTGTGTTTTCATACGGAGCTCTACTTCTCCCTTCTGCAAGTTCCCTCTTGATGGAGCTATCTGGCAGGGCCTAGGTTCTCCAGGGCTGGTTCCTCCAGCCCCAGAATCAGATGAACACACACTCACACACACACTAACAGACAGTGTCTGAGCAGACCAGGTCAATCAGCACTCCCAAGCTGACCCCTTATATGTCCCTGGACTCAGCAGGCTGGGTCAAGCAACATTTCCAAGCTGTCACCCTTATATGCCCTTGGACTCAGCAGGCTGGGTTGAACAGCACTTCCAAGCTGTCACCCTCATATGCCACAGGCACCGCACCAGAATAGAGTAAGCCTGAGCAGACTGAGTCGAGCATCACTTTCCACCCTTATATGCCCCTGGACTCAGCAGACTGGGTCAAGCAGCACTTCAAAGCTGCCACCCTCCTATGCCACAGGTACAGCACGTCCCTATCCCCACTTTCATGTTACAATTATTCTGGTAGTAACCCACTTGATGAGCAAACCCCACAGGGATTTTTGGGCACTACAGGGATCTTTAGCTTAGGTATAAGAAGTGTTGCTGCAGAGCAAATGGGGAAGCCATAAACACAAAAGAAAGAGAGGGAGGGAGGGAAAGACGAAAGCAACCAGACTAACCATAGAAGTTATTTATTGCCAGGTAATAACTATACAAGGAGAGCCAAACAAAAAAAAACAGTTACAATATTAAATCTAGCTTAAATTTGATTACAAAAGTCAGGTTTAGAAAACTATTCCTGATCACACAAGTCAGGGTTAGAAAGCTATAACTAGAGTAGAAAAAAAAAAACCAGAGAGAGAGAGAGAGAGAGAGCGCTGAGTTCTCACCACTCTGTGAAGCTTGAACCAGGTGGGGTTCTCAGGTTGTGATGGTAGCTGAGGGTCCGGAGTGCTGGATACAAGAAGAGCCCCCAGCACGATCAGTCAGGAGAAGATGAAGTGCCAATGGAACTGATGCAGATTTTGGATTCAGCATCAGAACACGTACTTGTGCATGGGTAGGGGTTTTCTGTAGGGAAACTACAATGGTTCAAGGGAGAACACTAGATTTGTTTATGGGTAAACTGATGGCTCAAGGGAGTATACCAAAGTCCTTTTGTTCAGGCTAGACAATAGGAACTGATCATTCCTGGCTATGGGTGGTGTTCCTTCCTGGGAGCACACAATGCAATTAGACAGCTTCAGTATTTTGGTTACCAGTAAAGGATTTATTATTAGAATTGGTCTGAAAACTACTGAGCTGGGTGTGTGCAGGTGTGGGTTCATTAACATCTGGAGCAGAGATCCCCCATCATGCCATGCTTCCCTGCTTTTCTGGTCCCAGAGTTCAGTGCGGTTCTTGCCTTGGAATCTCTGTTCTCCATTCTGTATGCTAATGGAGATGCCTCCCTGTCCTGTCCCTTCCCCCTCCCCCTGCTCCCCCCCCCCCCCGCAACATGCTATGCAAACTCCAGGGGGGTTGAAAGTATTTACTGCAGCTCTGCTCTGGACAGCTCCAGCTGAATTTAAGCCCTGATTGTTATGAGTAGTGAAGAAGTAGGAAAGGAGCAGCTGTCTCTGCAGAGGATGCTTCCCTGCCTTGGGCTGTAAAATAGGACTTTCCTGGCAGCTCGTGGGCAGGCTCCATAAAGCCTGTTTCTTCCTTCTCTATCCTGACTGCTTTTGTGTGGGGCACTTGATCTTCCCATGTCAGCCCATGCCTCCTCTCCATTAACAGCCTGGTGCCTTTTGATGGCTCTGCACTTTTGTTTGGATGGCTGCATACGGGGTGGGGATTTTTTTGTTTTGTTTTGTTTTTTAGCTTTTCTGCTTCTACATGACCTGAGCTGTAGCTGCTGCATTTTTCTTTTTAATCTTCGTTTAATTGCTAACAAACCCCGAGAACTGAAGATGAATGTGTCGATGATTTAATAGCAATCACAGGGTGGGGTAGATGAAGGGCACAATCCAACATGCATGGGCCTTTGTTTGACCACAACTAATCATGCCCCTTGTTTAATAGTTCATACAACAAAGCAGTGCTCAGAACAAGAAGAGACCCCCAGGAGTTCAGTCCAGGCACTTTATTCCCAGCGGAACCTGTTACAAGGATCGTCCTTGAATTAAATAGGGGAACAGCTTATCGTGTCATTGAACTACAAATAAAAATGCATGCTCCTCCATTCAGAGTTAGGATGCAAATTTCCTGTCTCCTCTACCTCGCTCCCTGGCAATCTGCTCCCTGCTCGGATATACATTGCACCATGACAAGAACTCCAGTGCTTTTGCAGCTCCCCCTTGGCTCCACTCCACAGTTCAGACCTGCCCTGCAGCATCACAGAAGCTTCCTCCTGCCATACAATCTCCTTTCTCTGATCTACTCCCACAGCTCACCTGTGGAACAGAAAATATTTGGTAAGTTGTACTTAGGAAACGAAATCCCCCTTCTGTCCTTCAAGAAAGAAGCAAAAGGAGTCCAGGTGCCCAGCATATGATGCTGTTAGATGTTACCGTACCAGAACAGAGAATCATTTGGGAAAAAATCAACCCTTCAGTAAGAGACCCTTCAGGGATGTTAACAGCCTGTTTGCAAACTGGTATGGTTTATGCTAGTCCAGTAGTTCTCAACATGCAGCCCGTGGGCTGCGTGGGGCCCAATCAGCACACAACTGCAGCCCATGTGACATCCTCAGGGCCATATAGGTAGTATAGATATTGTGTGGATGCAGCTCACATAACACAGAGAAAGCTGCATTATATAGCCCACAATGGCAAATAGGTTGTGAATCACTCTGCCAGTCTCAGCTGCTTCTTTCTCAAAAACACTTCCAAGATCTCTCCTTTTCTTTCTAATCTTACAGTTAAAACGCTCGTTCAGATTCTCCACATCTTTCATCCTGATTACTGTCATCTCTCTGTTTTAACCTCTGTGACATCCTGTTGCCCTGATTGTGTCCATGCAAAATGCAGTACTGCACTAGACTTGATAACCTGTTTCAGAGCTTTTCTGGGGAGCTTAGTTCTGAAGAACCAGGCAAAACTTGAAATCCTCCTTGCTCATTTGTTTTCTTTTTCTGTGTGTCCATTTTTGCAAATTTGACCAGGGCAATTAAGGATCTTGCCAAGCTAATTTTCACTTGTGAACTAATTGGAATCTGAGGAAAGGTTTCTATAGGTGAAAAGCCAGCATGCATGCTCCATCACTGTTCCTTCAACAGTCATCAAGTCTAATGCAATAATTATCCTTGTATTATTCAGCTTGAAACTCTGGCAGGATGTTATTCAAAGATGATGAAGGAACAGACGGCTCCAAAGTTCGGCAGCCCACAGGATTATGAAAACCCTTCTCCTTCTGGCAATGAAAATGCACACCGATGCCTGGAACTGTGCTTTGATCAGAGCTGCGAGTGCATTATAAAGTGTGCCCTGTGCAAATTCTGTTACAGGAGAAATTTGTCTGGAGTCATTAAACTGGTAAAGGCAGTTCAAACTTTGCTAATTCCCCTGACATTTTTTCATGAAAAATTGTGAATTTTGGGGGTGAGAAAAATTTCGAATTCTATGTTGGTGAAAAACATTCCTCATTTTCAACCAGCTGTACTTGCTGGAAAGCAGCAATTAATATTTACTACGCTGAATGCATCCTGAGAGATGGCACATCGGTCTGACCATGTAGGGTCCAGGGCATGGGCTGTCAGGTCTAATGGCTAAAGTCAGGAGCATGGAATTGCAACCAGTATCAGGGGTAGAGTTAGCAGTCAAGCCAAAGATCAAAGATCAAGTCAGGGTCAGAGCTGGATACTGAGTCAGGTGAGAAGCCGGGGTTGAAGCTGGAGTCAGTATCAGGGCGCAGGAGCAGATATCTGGAGCAAGGCAAGAAAGCAGGAACCAGGAACAGATGGGTGTCTGGGATAAGAAGGGCAGGAACCAGGAACAGGCAAGAAGGGCTCTGGAGTCAGGCACATGGGACAAGGTCCACAGTAGCAAGCAGCTAGAGAGTCAGCTACTGGCTCAGACAACTTCCTGGTCCCCTTTATGGTTTAAATATTGTGTCTCTCATTCAGGGAGTGTCAGCTGCAGGGCTCTCTGTGAACTGGAGGTTTGCTGGTGGTGGCAGCCGCAGTCTGAGTATTGCATTCAAGGCCTGTGACCCCAGACAATACATGGCCATGGGAAGATGGCTCTGAAGTTGTGGTAGTGATGAATGGGGTAACAGGACTCCAAGCCAGGTGCCTAGGTTACAAAGCATCTACTTTGAAAAAAAGTGCTCCTTTCTCTCTCCTCCCCGCCCCCTCCCGCCCCCCATCCATTTTACACCTAGTAGGTTTGGCATTTGCTCATGAACTGCTACATCAGAGACAAATGAATAGGATCTGCCACTTACTTATAAATAGCTCCCCATTAAACACTCAACATTAACGACTGCCAAAGACAATGGGCCCTGGGTGACTCTCTCTCTCACAACAGTTCATGGGCTTGCTGCAATTATTCCCAGAGATAATTGTAAAGATAACATCGTTTAAAATATCTAATGTTTTATTCAATATTTCGGTGAGTTTCAATTACTCCCAATTATAATTCAACAGCTTTCTATTTAAAACAATTATTGTCCTTTACAACATGTTTCAAGTCAAATAAATTGTTTGCCGTTATTCGTCATTGGTTTCTTCTGTAGGTTTTGGTTTCTCGCTCTTCTTTGGTTTTTGAGTTTCCTATTAACATATATAGCCTTTCATTAACCCCTTACGTGTCCTCAGAATACACAATAATACAATGAACTTCTGACAAAAAGCTGCCACTGCAACCACTGAGACAATCAGAATCAATTAAACTAATTAAAAATTAATACACTTCAATTACAGGCAGCACGATCCCATTTAAACGTGATTGAACAGTGGGGAGATGCAAACACAGGTTTGGAGATGAGGGGGCAAATACAGTGTTCCATGTGTTACCAAGAAATGGTATTGCCACTAGCATTAGAATCTTATATGCCAATGAGCACAACACACCCAATGAGAACATAGAATCATAGGACTGGAAGGGCCCTCAAGAGGTCATCTAGTCCAATCCCCTGCACTCATGGCAGAACTAAGTATTATCTACACCAGTGCTACTCAAAGTGGTGGTCCGTGGACCGGTGCTGGTCCATGAGCCATCGGCTGCCAGTCTGTGTGCATATTGGAAAAAAAAATTGCCGGTCCCCCACATCCGATAGCTTGAGAAGCACTGATCTACACAATCCCTAGATTGGCATGGCCAATCTAAGTAAGTGTGTTCAACTGGTGTTGAATGGGGTATCCCATTCTTTGGTTTGTTGACTGGGGGAGTAGATCTTTCTGGAAATGAAGGATTCCTGTAGGCACATCTACGCTTACACAAACCAATAACTGAAACCCCCCCACCCCCCTTTACTTTATAGTATAAAACATGATCTTTTTGACACGACGATGGGCATTCAAGTTTCCCTAATGTCCAATGTCCCTGGATCCTGAGCCCATTCAAGTCAATGGAAAAATTCCCATTGACTTCAATAGTACTGGATCAAAGACATAGTTTGCAAACAGTGCTGTCCTTTTCAATGCCAGTTTTCTGTTCATGCACTTGGTATCACTGGCAGAATTGGATGAAAAAAAAGTATGAAGTTGCATAAAGTTTTGAAGGCAATGATTCTTTTTCCTGTTTCATTCAAAATCTTTCATGAATGTTTACAAATGCCGATGAAAATTTTCACTTTTTTAAAAATCCATTTAAAAAAAATTCCTTTCAGTCCAGTGGGAGAAAAACCCACTTTCTCTCCCTTTTAAAAACCTTTCATCTTTTTCTTTTCCAGTGGAAAAAGGTTAAAAAGTGAAAGAAAGTGTCCACCTGCCACACTGTTTCTTTCATTCTTTTTTTTTTAACTTTTAAATGGGATTTTTCCCTCCAAAAAGGTAAATAAAATAATCAATTTTTTTTTCAAAAAAAATCAGAAAGTACCAAAAGTTTTCATGTACCATTTTTTTGAAAAATGAGAAATTTAAATCAAAGCCACGTATTTCAATTCATTTCTTTTTTTTATCAAATTGCCTCCCCCCCACCTCTAGCCACTGGTACTTTTAAAAAGTTCTATGTAGATGTTGAGCGGCACACCCAGTTATATCTATAAATGTACAGGGGTGAATATTCAGCCAACCACCTTTAACGCTTTTTGCAATGTGCCTTTGTTGAGCAGCTCTTAGCATCCTATCAACTTCTTGCTGAAGCTCTCTCTATTCTGCTTAGATTTTTACACAGCAACTATCACTGTGGTATCTAAGGCCCCAATCTAGCATAGCACTTCAGCATGCTCTTAACTGTAAGTATGTAAGTAGTCCCCTTGAAGTTAATGGGGGTATGCAGGTATGTAATGTTAAGATCACGCTTCAATGATTATTGATGAGTCCTAAATGCTGGAGATGGGAGGGAGTGGGAACAGCTCTGTGGTGGTGTTGTGCTTTTAAGGAAGCACAACTTGTCTACACACTTAAATCCAGTGCAAGTGGTATGTGCAGACAAGGTCATAATCAATGGAGCAGCAGCCTTATACTTTGAGCAGCCTGGATGGGATCCCTCTGTAGACACACGTGGTTCTCTACTGGAGACAAGAGACGATTCAAACCAGCAAAGTCAAGTCTTATGCTTTGGATAAATGGAACATTTTATAGTCAATTTACATTAAAGTGATCCCACTGTTCTGTCTCCTCTAATCAGGACTCCATTTCAGGATACATGCCCTAGAAATTACTGTAATATACTCTACTTCAGTATTTCAAAGAGGAAATGAATAGTTGGTGGGGGGGAGGGTTCTTTCCATCACTTTTGCACACTTCTGGCCCAGATCCGCAATCATATTTGGATGACAAAGGGAGTTAGGCACCTAAATACCTTTGAGGATCTGGGCCTTTGTTTGTAGGTTTGCTCATAAAATATCAGGCATGCAGCTGCAGTTATGTAAATAAGGTGATGCCATGAGTGACGTTAGACCTCACCTAGAGTTGTCAGGAAACTCCACGTTCCCCGCCCCCCATTAAAATTTCATGGGAAAAAATCCCCTTTTGAAATTTCATTTTGGTTTGAAAAGTTGAGTCAGAACAAAAGTTTTTAGTTCAGATTGGAAAACGGGAAAATGTCACTGAAATTGCTGATGGGAAAATATTTCAGCTGAAATTTTTCTACCAGCTCTATCTGCCCCTTCACCTGGAAGGTGGTTGTACATAGGGATTGTCTGATGTCAACCAGTACACTGGCCGGCCAATCAAGAGTCCTTTTTCATGAAGCATATTCCATTTATATTATATTCACACTCATTAGCATATTTTCATAAAATCATATGGAGTGCAACGTCACACCCTCTTCCTGAAATTACTGCCAGAGACTTGGACACTGGCGGAGGCATGTATACCCAAAAATCCTTTTTGGGCTCCCCTCTGAGGCAGACACTCCTGTCTCCCCCAAAAAAGGAGACCCTGATCCAGCTGTGGGCTCACAGCTACCAGCTATGACAGACTCTTCACTGGCCAGCAAAATCCGCCCCCAGTTACCGAGTAGCTTCCAGCTACAGAGTCCTTGGGGTCTGTTCCCACTGCAGCAGTCACCAGGACCCCAACTTCCAGCTCCAGGATACATGTCTCTGTGCATCTCTTCCACTCCATTACAGTCAGTTCATGCTTCTGGGGGCTCAATTTGCTTTGTCTTTTAAGTCCAGGATTTGCTGGTGGGCAGCCTTTTCTTTTTCCAGAGCAACCTTTTCCCAGGCAAATTACACATCAATTTCCATTTGTCTTCCCTTCTGTCATAAATATAAAGGGAAGGGTAACCACCTTTCTGTATACAGTGCTATAAAATCCCTCCTGGCCAGAGGCAACATCCTGTTACCTGTGAAGGGTTAAGAAGCTCAGCTAACCTGGCTGGCACCTGATTCAAAGGACCAATAAGGGAACAAGATACTTTCAAATCTTGGGAGAGGGGGAAGGCTTTTGTTTTGTGCTCTTTGTTTATGTGTTTGTTCTCTCTTGGGACTGAGAGAGGCCAGACAGAAATCCATCTTCTCCAACCCATCCTAATCCAAGTCTCCAATATTGCAACCAGTTTTGGCAAACCAGGCAAGGCAGATTAGTTTATCTTTTGTTTTATGTGAATAGTCCCTGTGTTAAGAGGGAGGTTTATTCCTGTTTTCTGTAACTTTAAGGTTTTGCCCAGAGGGGATCCTCTGTTTTGAATCTGAATACCCTATAAAGCATTTTCCATCCTGGTTTTACAGAGGTGATTCTTTTACCTTTTCTTTCATTAAAATTCTTCTTTTAAGAACCTGATTGATTTTTCATTGTTCTTAAGATCCAAGGGTTTGGGTCTGTGTTCACCTGTACAAATTGGTGAGGATTATTATCAAGCCTTCCCCAGGAAAGGGGGTGTAGGGTTTGGGAGGATATTTTGGGGGAAGACATCTCCAAGTGGTCTCTTTTCCTGTTCTTTGTTTAAAATGCTTGGTGGTGGCAGCATTCTGTTCAAGGATAAGGCAAAGTTTGTACCTTGGGGAAGTTTTTAACCTAAGCTGGTAAGAATAAGCTTCGGGGGTCTTTCATGCGGGTCCCCACATCGGTACCCTAGAGTTCAGAGTGGGGAAGGAACCCTGACACCTTCTGCTTCCAGTCTGGCCAGCTCTAGGTTAGTAGCTGCCTCACTGGGAGTCATTTTCCTGCTTTCTTGAGCTGGGCCACACCCCTCTGCAGTTCACTAAAACTGGGATGCACTCAGCTCAGGGGCTTCTTAGTTAAGAGAGACTTTCCCAGCATCCAGTGTTCAGCCTTTCTGGGCAATTTGCAACCTGTGCAGATCTAGATTCTTCTGATCTTCACTCTTACTTATTTTGCTTCCTTTTCTGTCCCTATTTCCCTTAACCGAAATAATCAAACAGAAAATAACAAACCAGTAACCACTTTGTCTGTTCTCCAGTCACCACACTCAAAACTCACTTAAAATCATTACCGGTATCTCAAAGCAATCAGTTGTGCACAGATCCTGCTTGACTACACCACAGTGACAGGTTGGGTCACAGTGGTTATGGGAGAAATTATTCAAGATAATGCTCTCAATTCAACCCAAGGACAGAAAGAAGTCATTGAGGCCAAATACATTTTAATCACTTTTTAATTAGTGAATAATTTAAAGCAACTTCATAACTTCATTGTCCTCTTACCCTTCCCATTCACTTTTCCAGAAATTCAATTCCATGCCCGATGTATGGGGGTTAGGTGGCACATTCTTGCCTTTCACCATTGCACACCTGGGGTCAGATCCTGTGTAAGGTTCTGGTGAAACAATCCTCCACTTATTGAAACTGCTATGCCTGATATTGCCAGTGCACTTCAGCCCTGACTGCTGCACCACTTGTTTTGCCAGTCCCCACCCCCAACAGCTCTGCCAGTGCATTTCAGTGCTAACCTCAGCTTTCTTTATTATTCTTCCATTCCTGGTCCCTTCATGCAGCTCTGCTGAGGCACCTCACTCCCAGCCTACAGCCCCCCCCCCACATTCTAGTCCTGGGCACCCACGCCAGCTCAGCTGGTTCACCGCAGGGTGATCACTTTCGAGGAGCAGTGGGTGCTCTCTGGGGTCTCTGCAACCCACATTCCCATCCCTGTTTTATCATTTGTGACCCTGACTTTATTTGAGCCCTGAGTTTAGTGGCTCTTCCCCTTAGGTTGGGGGAGGGGCCTTCAGATGCCCCTTCTCCCCCTTCCGGGAACTCAATAGGCGGTGCACAGTAGTGCTGACCTACAACCCAGCTCTGCTCAATGCACCTCAGTCCTGACGCGTGACGCTGCCCTGGCTGATAGCCTTAGCATCAGGCACCATGAAGTGGGGCAAATGGTGTTTTGCTTTTGTAGTAAGGACAGATAGGCAGTGTCTGTTCATCTGAGTGTTGCGCTGAGGCAGGCTTGCTACTGAGGTGAAATGATTAGTGTATTAAATACTGCAATATCTATCCATCCCACTCATCTCCATCAAAAGCAATTAATATGGATTATATATATTTTGTAAGAAGAATATCATTCATTTCTAACCTTGGAGTCACTCCGGAGAGGATTAGGTAGAATACTGAATGAGCTAATTTGCATAAATTAGGTAAAATGTGAATAATAATTTGCATTCAGAAGGCTCTTTACAGTATATTGATGCCATATGGATCACCCAGCTAAGAACCAGCCATTGGCTTGCCTTTTCCCACCCCCAGTTCATGCCACAAAACCTGATGGTGCTCAGAGATATCCCCTTATGTTATTATTGCCTGCAAAGGGCAAGACTTTTTGGGGGATGGAGAAGGGACTACAGCTATTTTTTCCTTACAAGTGTCATTGCTAAAGAGGGGGAATAATTCTGCTCCACAAAGAAAAAGGAAGCACTGAAAATGTGCCGGTTGGTGATCACGTCTGAAGGAAATTCTCTGAAGAAACATTAAGTTGAATGCACTGTGTTAATGGGGCACTGATAGAATATAATAAGGAAGTGGTTAGACTGGACTCTTCAGCTGCTGAGTTATTTCTTAAGGGAGAAAGTCAGAGTTCTGGTAGCTGCATGCCATTGGTTCCTTGGGTTCCACATCCTTTATGGTCATCTTTTTATCTTCTTTGGAATAGCATGGAGTTCTATTGGATTAAAATATTTCCACCCCACCTCTCCTTTTTGTGTTTTATGGGGAAATGTCATCTGTGCTACTTTATTTATAATCTCTATTGCTTTCTTGGAGCATTAAGGCATGATCAGTGCTGGGTTACTGCGCCATGAGTATACGACTCAGTTGCACTACAAAGTGCCGTGGAAGCCAGTAATGATATTTGGAATGTCTACAGCACCTCCCTCAGTACGTATTACAAAACTAATTAATTTGCCACCCTCCCTCCCCCAGGGAATTAAGTCTGATTATCATCTCTTTACAAGGAGGCACGGAAAGATGAAGGTGTGTTTTGTGTATGGAACTACCATGATTCACCCATGTAAACAGGCTATCTGGAAGTTATGCAGTCACTCAGCTCTACACTCAAATCAGTGACAAAGCCCAGGTTAGGTTTTAAGAGCTCTTGGCTTCTACACTTGTGCTCCGTCCACAAGCCTAGGCTGACTTATCACAGGATTAAAAGAGACAAGTGAGCAGTGTTTTTATGGACTCGCAGGATTTGGTTATTATTTTCATGTAAATATAATTATCAGCCGTGAGGGTCTAGCCACTAGCCCTTCCCACACTCCCTCCATCAGGTCCTGTCCCTGTCTCCTCTCCATGATCCTGCAATAAACTCATGAGCCTAGAGGGCAACGGGGGCAAAAGCACCATGGAGTGGTTGTCCGAGCTCAGCAGATACCACCCCAGAATGACTAAATCCCAGAGCTCCAAGGAGGGAGATGTTACTTATTTGAGAGTCACTGGGACAGCAAGAGGGCAATGTTTCTCATAGAATCACAGAAAGCAAGGCAGGGATCTGCCCTGTGCTTGGTTAACCCATATTAATTCCAGTGTGGAGAGCTGGCCAACAATTTTCCCGCCAAAATTGAGTTTAGTCAAAAATGATTTTTTTGATGGGCAAATTCTTGTTTTGGAGAATTTTTGTAGTTTTTCCAAGGGGAGAACTTGAAATACAATGAAGCAAAATGAAAAATTATGTCTAATTTGGAACTGATTTTTTCATTTCATTTCAGTTTTGGAACCTTTTTCCATTGGGAGAAGAAAAAAGTGAGGGGGGAGACACAAATTTTTCAGTTTGAAATAGAGGAGGGGTTTGTTTTGTTTGGGTTTTTTTGCTCTGTTTTATTTTTTATTTGCTTGCTCTGAAAACCCCAGCTCAAAAACTGACATTTTCCTCCAAAAACTGAAATGAGAATTTTGATTTAAAATAAACTGACATTTTTCATTTTGTTCCATTTAGGATGTATGAAAAAATCTAAAATTTCCAGGGGGAAAAATGTCACTTTTTCAATCGGTGTTACCAATATGGATCTTTGCTCCCCATTTAGTGCCTGGACAATGTAAAGAAGAATATACGTCAGCTGCTGCCAAAGCCCACACACCGGGTGTACATCTCAGGTAGTAGAGATACTGGTTTTAGACCCAGATGTCCTGGGTTTAATCCTCACAGACCCCAGCATCATTGTCTATACTGGCCTTTTCTTCCTAAAATTACCCACAGTTGCTACCGCTGGGGAGCTGCACAAATGGTAGCAATGAAAGGAGCCTTAGTACACAGAATGGGCTGGTGATGTCAAGCATTATAACCATCCTGTTGCCTAGGCCTGTTCAGGGAACAGTTAGGTGACACAAAAGCTTAAAGTACTAGTGCCCTGTCTGTGGCAGGCAACACTCCCACAGTTGTTACCTTCAGGGGAGATGAGCCGTGTGACTAAGCGCAATGGTGGGGTGGGAGGTTTTATGGCAAGCAAGCCCAGTGAGAGTGCATGGATTTGTGGGGCTCTTTTTCCCACCTGGAAAAAGCAGGCAAAGCTCTCAGCTAGTTCCTCCTGTTTCCAAGCTGATTCCCTGCTCCATACCCTGTTGTATGTGCTCAAACACAGGCAGACCCTGCCTGCTGATAGCAGCTGCAGGAGCAGAGGAAGGACAGAAATGAGTTTTCTCTCTAAGTACAAAAAGTAGAGTGGGAGAAAGAATTTACCACAGGCATCCTTAATTCTCCAGGGCTAATAAATATTTTTTAAGACAATGGCCTTTCTGCTGCTCCTTTCAGCTGCCAAATGCTGACTGGAGCTATCATGATCTCTCATGCAACAGCTCTATGGAAATTTCTACAAGTGGCTCCCTGGCTAGCTTCCCGTCCTCTCCCCAGCCCCATTCCTACTCACAGCAATGACCTGCTTACCCCATGCTTCCTGGCGATACACAGGTGTAATAATTTATCTGCAGATAGTGCAGGAAAAGCTGAAGTAGCTTTAGTATCAGTGGAGAGACTCTAGCTGAAAGCAGTGAAGGCCCCTCATGCCCCACACACTTAATATTAAAAAGGGAGGCCCAAGGCCACTGAAGATGTCAAGGCTGAGGTACAAGGGATGACTCTCTTTCAGCAACCCCCTTTTAAAGGAATAAGCCAAAGAAAATTGGTATCAGGACTAAAGATGGGCCCCTGCTGCAAGACAAATCTGAACTGCTGCAGGGTTCATTCGGCCATGCAATTATCACAGTTGCACTCTCACACCACGGTCAAAGTCAAGTCAGTGACCACTGACAAAGGCCTGAGGAGGTGTGTGTGTCTCAGATTAATATGGTGTCAGATTGAGTGAACTGGTTTGCCTGAAATAAAATCTGGCTAGAAATCTTCATCCAGAATTCAAATCAGGTTTTCCAGGCTGTTTGCAAATATTGAGGTAACTGTACTTTTTGTTTGTTCACAACTGTATTTTTGGCTGGCTATATAAAAGTATCCTGGAGTTAGGGTGACCAGATATCCCATTTTTAAAGGGACGGTCCCATTTTTGGGGACTTTTTCTTATATAGGCGCTTATTACCCCGCATGCCCTGTCCTGTTTTTTCCACAATTGCTATCTGGTAACCCTACCTGGAGTGCTAAAGAGAACACCACTGAAAGGGCAGGATTAGGGGATCATTTCAGTGTAACACTGGAATCTATTCAGTATAGACTGTTGGCTGAGATTGTCAGAGGAGTCTAAGGGCTTTGAGGTCCAAATCCCTACCCAATTGAATCTGGTTGTCTCACTAACTTCAGCCCATTTGAAAATCCCAGTTGTAAACTCTGAGGATTGTGTACTCATATGTGTGAATTGCCCCAAGCACTTTGTGGATGTTATCACAACAAGAACAACCATAATGACAATAAAGCTGATTAGGAATTTTCCAACGAGAAATGCCAATGAATCAAAACTAAAACTGTTTATGGGAAAGGGGTGGTTTTGACAAAGCTTCTGATTTGAAAACATTTTGGAAAAAGAGTTTTGAAATTGTCCAAACATCCCATTTTACATTTTTTAAACAAAAAGTTTTGTTTTTTTTAGTTTGAAATGACTTTTCATTTTGAAATCTTTGTTAATTTATATTTTTTAAAAGCCTTACAGAATGTAAAAAAGGTTGAAATCAAAATGAAACATTTCAAAATGATCAGAGTGAAATGTTTCAAATTACTCGATGTGAAGGCTCGCCTGAGCTAGCCTCCTGGTAGAACGGAATCACCTTGGGTTTACAACAACAAAAATTCAATGCTGAACTCATAATAGCCACGTGGATATTAAAGCCCATCATATAAACATCAGTTCTTCACAGAGATCCAAGGCAAATCCTGTCAAAGATGGAGTCCCAATTACTGGTATTAGGACAGGCAGACTCTTCCTTTCCAATCCTGGCTTCACCTAGAACTTGCTCCAGTAAAAGCAGCCAGCTCTTTTTATCTTGCCTGCTGAGCCTTGATTGGCCTCCATCTGCTTGTGGTCCTTCTAAGTGCTGGAGGATCAACTCCTGCTAGTTCTGCCTGATGCTAATCATGGGACAACATGTGGAGGCCGGAATTTGCTGCTCTTACCTTCCAGCAAGACACCTGGTTAGGACAGGGTGTGCCAAGGCAGCAGGTGGACTGCGTCACACCTGATCTGATTTTTATTATAGGGCCACAAAAGTTTTCAAGATTTCAACTTCTCATTCCCAAAATCACAAAATTTCTCATGGGACAGGAAAGTCTTTCACACCTAACTCTAATAATAAATACTACAAATAATCATATGATTACAATGATGGTGATGATGATTATTGGTAACTTGAAAGACTTATCTGTTTTCCCAGAAAACAGGGAGGACAGAGGGTGTTGGGAGGGTGGTATGGTTTAGAACAGGGATCGGCAACCTTTGGCACGTGGCCTATCAGGAAAATCCACCGGTGGGCTGGTATTGTTTATCTGAAGCGTCCACAGGTTCGGCTATGGTTCCCACTGGCCATGGTTCACCGTTCCAGGCCAATGGGGGCTGTGGGAAGTGGCGGCCAGCACATCCCTCGGCCAGTGCCACTTTCCACAGCCCCATTGGCCTGGAACAGCAAACTGTGGCCCGTGGGAGCTGCGATCGGCTGAACCTGCAGACACTGCTGGTAAACAAACCATCCCGGCCTGCCAGCAGCTTTCCCTTACAGGCAGCGTGCCAAAGGTTGCTGATCCCTGGTTTAGAAGGTTATTTATTGATTATCTTGTTTATAGATAAACCATGGCAGACCATCAGGGTAAGGAAGAGGGTATAATTTCTTATGGCTTTTATTTGTAAAGGTTTATTTGCGTTTATTTGTTTATTTGTGCTTAGACATAGGCATGGATGGATTAGACACATTTCAAACAATTAACTAAATAACAAATATAAACACTATATATGCTCATTTTCATATTTCCTGCTGTGGATCAGCACCAAGAAGTTTGTCCTTTCGGTATTTTGGGCTGAGCCACAACTGGGAAATAACAGAAATCTCACACTAAAAATCCTACTGTGTGAGGCTCCGAGCTCCATTTCCAGTTGAAAGAGGTACAGAAGGATGGTTTATCCAAATAAATTGAAGGCTCACTGCGACAGATATGGCAATTTCGTTTAGTATCCTTGAAAGAACTTATTGTATTAAGTCAATGTATTATTGTAGGCTGGGATTGTATATACTGTCTCTAGCGGGGAAATGTGACAGATATTGCAAACCTATGCCGTATCTTTGGGGTCCATTATTTTAAATGTATGATTTATGTATGACCGTGTTCTACTCCATGGGTGTGGGCTACCGCAGTTCCTCTAGGGACTAAAAACTGTGGGTGGTGATTAAGGCAAATCAGGTAGTTTGTAACCTCAGAGAGGTACCACCTCCTGTGGAGGCACATATGTTCTACTTCAAATTAGATTCTCCAGAGACTAACAGACAAAGAGAGGACTTTTGGCTGAATAGCCTTGAGTTTAAACTGATTCGGGGCCTTCTGTCTGATCCAGCAAATGGACAGACTTTCCTGTTTGGGAGGTGTGGGGGGGCAATCCTTGTGGAAGGGTTGGAAGAACTTGATCTGCTAGGGCCCCATAAGACAGACGGGTGGCCTCTGGAAAGCTTTTTAGCATGCATATAGATTCTTTTATTGTATTTTAATGTTTTCTCTGTAATGCTTTCACCTTAAAAATAAATGTGCTTACTTAGAAGGAGCTGTGTGGTTACTTATAACTGTGGGCACTTATGCTGTTTATAGCCCTTTGAGAGAAAGTAAAGCACAGACACTGGCCTGTTGAGGCAGTCTGCTTGCTGGGGATATCACAGAGAAGGCAGGGAACTGTGCAGCCTTAAAACCCTGGTCTGGAGGGAGTCAGATAGAGGTCAGTGGGGGCAAAAATCCTAACTTGCTTCAAGACTGAGCTTGATAAGTTTATGGAGGGGATGGTATAATGAGACTGCCTACAATGGCATGTAGCCGATCTGCGACTGCTAGCAGCAAATCTCTCCAATGACTGGTGATGGGACAGTAGATGCGGAGCGCTCTGATTTACCACAGAGAATTCTTGCCCACATGCTCAGGGTCTAACTGATTACCATATTTGGGGTCAGGAAGGAATTTCCCCTTGGGTCAGATTGGCAGAGATCCTGGTTGTTTTCACCTTCCTCTGCAGCATGGGGCATGGATTGTGACGAAGTTGGCATTTTCTTAATGTTGTGTATGAATACTGTGTGCGTGCCTCAGTTTTCCTTATGTGTTGCAGAAGTATGTAGGACAGGGATCAGCAACCTTTGACACACGACCCGTCAGGGAAATCCGCTGGCGGGCCGGGACAGTTTGTTTACCTGCAGCATCTCCAGGTTCGGCTGATCGCAGCTCCCACTGGCTGCGGTTCGCCATTCCAGGCCAATGGGGGCTGCGGGAAGTGGTGGCCCGTACATCCTTTGGCCCACACTGCTTCCCGCAGCCCCCATTGGCCTGGGATGGTGAACTGCGGCCAATGGGAGCTGCGATCAGCCAAACCTGTGGACTCTGCAGGTAAACAAACTGTCCCAGCCCGCCAGCGGATTTCCCTGATGGGCCGTGTGTCAAAGGTTGCCGATACCTGTCCTACATACAAACCAGCCCACCCTACCAGGCGCTTTCCCTGGCGGGACACGTGCCAAAGGTTTCAGATCCCTGATGTAGATAGTGGGACAAGGCTATCTGATCATTGCAGAGACCCATAGAGGGAAGGTGTGACTGCCATCTAGCTGCCTGGGCCGAGACGATGGCCAGACATTCTGTATCCTCGCAACAGATGGCCGGGGCCCATCCTTTGCAAGGAGCCAGCTGGCTGTGTCGTGTTGGAGAACAAAGAGAGAGATCGAGGCCAGCTAACCAGTTTGCCTGGGAAAGAGACAAAGGATGAAGGAAGGCAACTGGGTGTGACTGAGGGTGGGCAGCTGGAAGCTGATCAGTTTCCTGGTTTGGGACACAGGTTGCGGGCAGAGCCAGGGCTCTGGATCTCCCCAAGATGGACTTTGTCCTGCTTTCTTTGCCAACAAGAACTGTTCTGCACTATGTTGCAGACAACTAATAAACCCTTCTGTTTTACAATGCTGGATGAGAGTCACTGCTGACTGTGGAAGCTGTGGGTGCATGGCACTTTGTGGGTGTCTGTAAGGCTTCCCCAGGTGTCCTATTCAGGTGGACTCACTCTGTGGAGCTCATGATGTGAAACAGGGGTGCTGAAAGCTCTGAGGTCAGACCCAGGAGGTGCTGAGGTTAAGGAGGTTTGCCCTAATGAGAGTGTGCCCAGAGGTGTCGTCACACTACAAGAGAGTCCTGTCTGAACTTACTTCAGAGCAGTTCCAGATCCCCGAGCCTGTTCCCCCATGAATCAGGTCACTTGTGGTTTAAACTAGTGTAAATGGTGGATTATTAGTAAATCTTTAAATCATGATTTGAGGACTTCAGTAACTCAGCCAGAGGTTAGGGGTCTATTACAGGAATGGGTGGGAAAGGTTCTCTGGCCTGTAATGCGCAGAAGGTCAGCCTAGATGATCATGATGGTCCCTTTTGACCGTAAAGTCTATGAGTCTTTGAATCTTCTTCCAAGAGAGATGACAGCTGGGGATCCGGGAGCCTGAAGTGGGCCCTTGGTGGATCACAGTGAGGGAATACTGGTGCAGTTACTCTGAAACTCTGACACTCGTCTTGTACAGACATTTGCAGTCATAGTACTTCTCTTTGATCTCTTCTCACCCCACAAGCTAAAGGAAATAGGGGCCAGGGCAATGTTTTGGTAGGAGACCTCCAAGAGTGAAGGTGCTGTCTAAAGAATAGGGTGAAATCCCGGCTCTGTGGAGTTTGCCATTGACTTTCATGGAAGCAGGATTTCATCCTAGAAGGGTTACTTTTCTCTCTGAGTCAGTACTGAGCCAGTGATCTGTGTGCTGCTGGACATCTTCTGGATAAGGCATAAACCCAGAAGACTCGAGTACACATGGTCATGAAAGATCCCAGGACACCATGGCTAATGTTCCTATTCTTGCAAAATCCAATCTGGTTAATTACATTTTGCCTGCTGAAAATTTCCCTCCTCCCTTTATGTAGTTCCAGAAGGATATGATGTGCTTCTTCACTCCCTTTCTGAAGATCTTGTGCACTATTGTTGTATGATGCAAAACAGCTGCCATGTTCCACCCCAGAGATGGCGGGATTTCAACAGCAGTGAAGTCAATCATTTATATATCCCTATGGCTTAAAATAAATGGGGAACTAACGGAGAGTGCAGCTTCCCCTGGTCTAGTAAAATCAGGGGTCATTTACTAGTTCAATGAAAGACTCTCCTTCTGTCTCATTCTATTTTAATCCCTGTATATAGTTATTAAAACTGGTTGGTATTCTCGATGAAAGGTGTGGTCTCACTGTAAAATATGATTCATTATAATTATGGTTGCTGGTACATAGATCCTAATCTAAGCCCTCTAAACCATAGATCTTGGCACTACTGAACTAATGGAAGATTGGCCTAGGGGAAAAATTCTCTCCCACCGATTGTTATAAAACTCACCCTGGACACAATTTTTATGTTATCTCATTAAAAAAAGTCAATTCTATTTAAAGTATTTTTACAAACCATTTAATTTGCAAAAAAAGAAAAAAAAATCCCCTGATAGATCCTGCATTGGATTCCTCTGTGACCATGCAGCAAAACAATTCTCTGTGTGATGAAGATGAGGGATCAGTTCAAGAACAAATAAATGCAATAAATATTTCCCCCTCCTTCAGCATTTGTTGAAACGGGACTGTCTCTCAGATTTTGATTTCATTTTCTTTATGGCAGAGTGCTCTTGTTGAAACATGAATTTGGAAGCACACATATATCTGGATTTTGCTGCTTTTCTGGCTCTGAAGAGATCATTCTTGCCGACTGTCTCTATTTAAGAGGGACAGTCTATATTTTACAAGGAAAACACACACCATTTTCCCAACTCTGTTACTCCAAAGAGCTCTCTCAAGACAATGCATTTCTATGGAGTTAAAAAAAATCTCTCTATGTCTCTTAACTTAGCAGGTACGAGAGATTCAGCAGCGTGTATTTTCCATCCTTTCCTCATTTTGCAGGGTTTTATTTGGAGGGTTCAGAGAAGGATCAAAATGTTATATGTTGGGCCCTTGGGAGCTGTGCTCCAATTTTCCTGGCTAACGGAGGGCATCCAGGATCTATTATACCATGAGAGAAGATGCTCTCTAAGGAATAAGAACAGGAGTACTTGTGGCACCTTAAAGACTAACAAATTTATTAGAGCATAAGCTTTCGTGGGCTACAGCCCCCTTCATTGGATGCATAAAATGGAATATATAGTAAGAAGAAATATATATACATACAGATAAGTTGGAAGTTGCCACACAAACTGTCAGAGGCTAATTAGTTAAGATGAGCTATTATCAGCAGGAGAAAAAAATGTTTGTAGTGATAATCAAGGTGGCCCATTTAGACAGTTGACAAGAAGGTGTGAGGATACTTAACTTTAGGGAAATAGATTCGATATGTGTTCAGCCACTCCCAGTTTCTATTCAAACTCTAAGGAATTAGAGGAACTCTAAGCCCTTGTAAATAATAATACATTATACTGCAACAAATCCCGATCTACTAAGGACTTCATGGCTGTATCTCTGCATCATTGTAGCAGTGAATCTAGAACTCAGATCTTCCTGCTCCAAAATCACACGCCTCTACTACACAAGCCAAAAGAGAGCCTTCAGCTATGGTCATACAAGGCTTATTACAGACAGTTAAGCAGTTCTTTCCGAGACATGGCAGAAGTCGCACATACACCCTAAGCAGCACATTATAATGCTAAAAAACGATGCTTTGCTTATATACTGTAGTGTCTTTAATCTCAAGGCCCCTGTGAGGTAGGTAAGGAATGTGCCACAGGGAAGGGTCCAAGCCACAGATTTTTAAATCCAGGTTTCCAACCCACAAAAAATGTGGAGACTGGATCTTGGCTCTGTTACAAAGAGATGGATAAACGGTGAAAGTCAGGGCTAGATTCTACTAGATCCCCACCCACAAACTCAAGGAATTTCCCAGGTCTAAATGCCCCCCAAACTGTACTAGACTGAGGTGTTGTCCTCAGAAAACAGCTTCCTCCCGGCTTCTGAAAATCAGTAAGCCAGGAAAATGCAAGACATTTGTGTTTAGCCAGAAGCTTTAGGTTTTGGACCAAAAAAAAAAAAAGAGAGTAAAGATGAAAATCAATCTCTAAATGAGCTAATTAAGGCAGAAGTAGACTCAACGGAGAGAGCTGAGCCCCTCAGAGCTCCATTTGTGCATTGCCTGTGATTAGTTGGTTCCAGTTGTTGTTGCTCTAATTTTCCCCAGAAGGGCCCATAGGTTTCTGAGCAGGGAGTCTGTTGCTGCTGAGTGGAAAGAATGATGGGAGTAGATTTGGCTAAGGAAGCTCTAGGTTAAGAGGAGAAAGGAGAAGCGCACCTGAATGGTGCCTGAGTGTTGCAGACACTGAGGAGGTCTGGAAATCGGGTTTAGGATTCATTGGAACAAACTAGTAAAGACACAACTTGGTCCTCCTCCCCCACATCTCTGCTCTAGGCCTACTTCTGCTATGAGGCTTATGGGAATTTGCCAACCAGGCTGCCATTAGGCAGAGGCTACATAGACACTTGCTGAGTGTTGATTTTAGAGAGGTGCTGATTTTAGAGAGGTGCTCTCAGCTACTCCCCATCCCAATGGGAGTTACATTCAAGGAGCTGCCACTGTGGTCCCCTTTTAAAGATTCTCCCTGCACCAGCAGCAGTAGCAGATAGAAGAAGCCACAACAGCACAATTGCAGCCTGGCTGACCTTTTTCTTTACAGCTGTGAGGAGAGGGGTGTGTGTGTTGGGGGGGTCACATCTATACAGGGTATCTTCCCCTGCCTCTCTGCACCGCCTGCAGGAAGTAGGAGCCAGGGCTCAGGGCTGGTGTGCCAGGATGGCTCCAGCCCCCCACATCCCTCCCACCCCCAAAGTAGGTGTGTGTGTGTGTGGGGGGAATATTTAGGGTGGACAAATTGCCAGCATTGGCGTTGATTGCCAGCTGGCAATGGATAGGTGAGGGGCAGCGGGAACTGCTGATATTCACTCTATTTATGTATAACATAACCAATAAAAAATTGGGCAATAAACCCCTGACTCAAAACCCCAGCTCGCCTAAGTAAACGGCATGCTCATTGCTGTTTCCCTCCCTCTCACGCTCCTTCCTATTGTTTTCTCCATCCGCTTGTTGTTTCTTGCCTGAACCTAGTGTGGGAGCTCTTCAGACCAAGGCTGTTTTCTTACTCTGTGTTTGTACAGCACCTTGCACAACAGGACCTTGCTGCTGACTGCTCCTCTAGGTGCTATTCTAACATAGCTGAATAAATAAGGATGCGCTGCAACAGCCTCACGTAATGTCACAAGGCTGACGGCGCGAGTGAGACTGGATGTGTTGTGAGTAGTGGCTGACTCCTAGCATCCTGTGGGGAGATAATAAGGACCTAAAGCAGGGCCAGTATGTGATGACTCCCATATGGACAAAATACTATTCAGGTTGGCTCCTGATTTACTTGTTGCACCTACTACCCTATGTCTTGGGAAAGGAGCTCAGTCATCACAGTGATGAACAGAATAAAACAGAAGGGGATCAGCAAATTCCTTCTACTAAAATTCAGTTTCCAGGTTAGCAACAGCTTTAAATGGGCAGCCAGCCTGTAGGCACAGGTGGTCTGGAAAGGAGGCCTTTTTGACCTTCAGAAATCCTAGACCTTCAAACCTCCTGATGCCTCTGTCTGTGATATCTTGTGCTCTTTCTTTCGTCTCCTGCTTGATTTCAACTCGCCTGCTCTCTGTGGTCCTTTTCAGCGCTGCTAAGCCCTGGCAGGCATTTCAGGAACAGACAAACGGATCATACGATGATATCCAAGTGTATCAGTAAATCATTAACAGACACCAGAAATGATTTCCTGCTATGGAACAGGGATTTGTGTGTGCATGTTTTCTATTATGGAGCTGGGATTTGTGTTGTGTGAGTGTGCGCATCTGCAAAAAAAAAAAAAAATCTGTTTCTTTACTCTATGGAGGACTTTCAGTTCTTGGCCCAGAGCAATATTTGGGCTGAGAGAGGGAGGGAGAAAGCTGAATATAGGACATGGTTTCTGCAATGTTCAATAAGACAAATATAAAATCAAACATTACTTATTCCACAGAGCAGCGGGATCTGTAGAAGGGTGGGTGGGGACTGGTAAGGTTTCACTGGTTGTACACACACAAAGAAAAAAGAAAGGCTAGTTGTATTGAACATTTCAGTCCTTCCCACCTCTGCCATGTCACGTGAAATGCCCTTCTTTGTGAGTGTGTGTGTATGGGTCTGGGAGACAGCAATCTTAAAGTAAATCACAAAATGACCCCTGTCACATAAGCTCAGTTGGCAATCACTGTTCACAATGGACTGTGAGTTAAAATCATGTGAGTTATACTTCCTTATCCCTAACACAGGGCAGCTCCAGCAGGGGAGAGACACATACTGTATTGTGTGTCAGGGCCAGGAAAATGTAATGCACAGACCTTGTAGGCAGAAAACTCAAGTCCTTGGCACAGAACTAAACTCTGGAGTCTATGCAGCACCTGCAGGAGGGTTCTGCTTAACCTACTTGCGTTTTATTTCACTTGTCACCTGATAAGTTACACTTCTGGGTGGTAGAGGAATCCTGGCTCTGTGAAATGGCCTCTCTGGGCTCTAGAACTTCATTAATTAGCATCTTTTAAATGTTTGGGTAATATTCGTTTCTCCTTTTCCAAGCCATTTCCCCAAGCCCTCATTTTAATAAAGCTGGTGCTCAGGGACATTTGAATATGAAAGCCCTTGGTTACAGACAGACGAAAGATGAATTTTAAAAGACAGCAGATCAAGGATTACTTAAATGGCTAGCGTAACAGTTATTTTTTTAATGACTCTATGGTACTTTTAAGATAAAATATTGCCTTAAAGGCATTTTGTGTGTGTGTGTGTGTGTGCGTGTGTAGGTTTGGAATAAGCATTACTTTGGAGGCTGCTGTGTCTATCAGCATGGCAGTGACATCAGACAGACCTCTGGGAAAGTCAATGTAGTAGAGTATATTTAACTGTGGGTGGCAATTTACTTCAAAATACAGGAGTAAGAAATCTATTTTTTTTTATAATTGCATGCACAGTATTTCAAGTGTTAAAGGTGAGCTGAAATGCCTTTTAGGAAGAAAATGAACTAACTAAAAAGTTTTTAAAAATTCCATAGTGGTAACAGGATTCTGTGCAGGGTTGAAGCACTTAGGTACTATGGTGATACTGCTGTTAAAATTCTGATAACTAGATAGCTAGCCAGACAGACCAACAACCCAGGATACTATTATCCTCAGGACAGGTTCATCATGGGTAACAGCAAGATAAGCTCCCCACATCCTGCCTGCCAAGATGTCTGAACTCTGTCCTGGAGGAACAAGAGAGCACTTTGATTTGCATGGTCCATCCAGTCCTTGGCTTCTCTGCTGAGGTTGCCAACAAAAGACACTAGTCTGTTGGTGGTTTTTGTCACTTTGACACAACTTATTCACTAGGAACTGGGCATAGACCCACCAATTCATATCACACAGGCTGTAGGGCAGGCATCAGATGGTAATGATTTCAGTCATCCATGACATGATCATGTTTGATACTTAATGATCAGTGTGGTCTTTAGACAGGTAGTGCTAGGCAAGATTTACACTGGTGCCCTCTCATGAAAGGCTCTACATTCCATCGCCAATTTCAGAAAGATGCCTCTAAATATACATTTTCAAAATGTAGTTGAGAATCAGTTCCTCCTTTGTTCATCTGCCAAGAGCTGAGCTCAGGTTTCTCTGCATTCGTTGGGAAGACCTGACAACATCATTAAACCTGAAAGCAGCATTAGGAATTCCTGGAAAGTAGGTCTCCCTCTAGTCTCTTTCACATGCTGGTGATAGTATCAGCCCTGCTGGAGGAGCCCAGGACCTTGGACTGAGAAGGACTCATGTAAAGGAGGATTACATTTTCCAGTAGCTCCTTTGTTTATGCATAAGTCAGTGACAAATTCAGTTAATGATTCTGATTCTTACACCATTTGCTTTTCTTTTAAAAAAAGACCGGTCTTTTTAGGAATACTAAAAGAAAAGGAGTACTCGTAGCACCTTAGAGACTAACAAATTTATTTGAGCATAAGCTTTCGTGAGCTAAAGCTCACTTCATTGAGACCCTGCAGTTCTGTAGACAGAGGTCTCTTATGTGCAGGTGTGGCAGTGCTGTGTGACAAAAAGTCACACTGTGCAGAAACAGATATAATCCCTGAGATAAATGACACACACAGAGCTGTGGGTTTGGGACTTAATCCCTGCCTCTTCAGTTAAAATGTAAGCCTCTACCATTTGAACTAAAGGAGCATTTCCTTAGCTAAAGTTAGTAGCGTCTTTTTTGGACAATATCACTCATTTGCTCATATATATAAGCCCAGCTCATGGCAGTTGAGAGAACCTCAGCAAAAACAAATGCATGTGATCTTCAGCCTCGATCCTACAACTGGATTCATGTGGGAGGATCCCCGTGTCTGTGCGGAGTCCCACTAAAGTCACTGGAGATCTGTATGGGGTCAAGGATCTGTCCATGTGGATCCAATTTCAAGATTGGGGCCTATATTAGTATAGACCTGTATATTATTAGACATGGCCAGAACTGCAAAGTTCAGATCTGGCTTTGAATTTTCCCCAGTGTTGGGGATGATCTGGGTTCATCTCTACTAAAGACAGTGGCATATGTATAAACCAGTTGATGTAGAAGCCAGTTCAGACTTGGTATAAGTGGAAGCCAAGTGAAGTCAATGGAGTTGTGATTGTCCGTAACAGGTGTGAAATTGTATCAGTATTATTTTGGAGGAGTCTACTTCATAGAAGGGTAAATCTGGCCTATATGATGACAATGTATCTACTCAAGTACTGCACTACAGTGAAGGGATGGCAAGATGCAAGTGAATTATAATACACTGGCTGTCGGCACTCTCCCCACCTCCCTGTTACATATGGGTCTTTGCAGCTCCTTCCCTTTCTGATTGTCATTTCCATTGTCTGTGACTTGCAGGACACGTCCCTCCTGATCTTTAGCATCGGATGGTCTTTTAATTCTCTGTTGTTTCACTTGTGATTAAAGACAAGAAAGCTTTTGTTTTGTTTTAAATCCTGCAAAACTCTGTCCTGTCTACACCTATTTTGCCATGGCAATTTTGTTTTTTGGGGAAAAAAAGCCTAGTGATTTTAAATGCTTAACTCCAAATATTTGGCAATTTCAGCTCCAGTATCTCATTTCTCTGGCATCCAGTAAAATAGTTTTCTAGGAGTGGGTCCCCATTCTAGATGAGCTGGATAAGAATATTTTTCATCTGGCAAATGCATAATGGCTGAAAAAGATGGGTTGTAAAGGCAGAATAAAACTCTGCATGAAGGAGAACAAGTCTTTTTTCTTGTAGTAATTGCATTTTTAGTCACAATTGCCTGTTATATCCACATTTCCCACAGGTGGGGATATTGGATGCCACTGAAGGCTTAATGTAGCTGTTGATCTCTCAGATCCCTCTGTGATAATAAATGCCAGTTTGCCATGTAATCAACATGTTTTTCTAATGAAAACGCGCCCACAGACGGCAATATGTTTACTCAACTTTTTTGTGCAGTTTTGGAATTTACTTTAAAGGGGAATGCCAGAAATTTTAAAGGGACCCTGATAAGATAAAAATCATGAAAAAATTCTCTGTTATTCCCTTTGGCACTGAGCCAAAGGCCATTGAATCAATGAGAGTGTTTCCACTGAGATCAGCAGGCTTTGGCTCACGCCCTCGGAATCCATTTGACTTCCTACAGGTGAAACAGATTTTAAACAAAGTGCCTCTCAGAACATCTCTTATTATTAGAAGGGAAATAATCAACTTTAATTCTCATATTAACTCATTTGATTTTTACTATGGATTGTGTTTGTTTACTCTGCTTGGATCGGGATGGTGAAACTAAATCGGTTAATTTCACCATTGTTTATCAGATGTGCCATTGGGTGGCCACCTCCTGAGCACCCCCTCATGGCCTCTGGATGGCCCTGCAAGTGTCCCCTGCCTCCCCCATTAAGGGTCTTCTTCAATAACTCACAGACCCCCTTTGTCCATTCACAGCCCTTCTCGTGTTCTGGTTTATTAAATTAACAAACATTCAAAATGAAAGTTCTCAAGTCCATCTGTTTATCCTTCATTCCCAGGCCTGTCCTCCCTGTTTCCTCACTTGCCTGTAGTCTTTGTCCCAAACCCCAGGTTTCTCTGCAGGAGCCTACCCACTTCCAGCAACCTCTGTACTCCACTCTCATCTCCCTGATTCCCTTCCTACCCCCTACAGCCACCTTACAGGAGCTCCTTACATGGGGAATCAGCTGATCCCTGCTCTGCTGTGCCCCTTAGTAACAAGGTTTGGCTGGTCCCAGGCCTCTAGCCCTTAATAAGGGGGCAGACACCCTATTACAGGCTGTTTAACTTTCTGATTCGTGGCCACGCACTAACATGCTGTTGCTGAGATTGAGTTTCCAACATGGCCAGAACATGGCTCACAGCTGTGGGAGGCGGGTGCAATCGTAACATTTTGATAAAACCATTTCTACTCATGTTACATTTGGTAACTCCTCCTCTTCCCTTTTCTTTTCTGCAGAATATAATCGTTGGGACTAAAGGAGGTTACCAACACCCTTTTAAAAACAGGTGAACCGTTTTAGATCCCAAATGAGTGACAGCATCTACGGGCAGCCTTAAAAACATGAAACACATTTTACATTCTAATACAAAAGAGCTGATATCTTTCTTCTTTCATTTCCCTGAAGGGCTTTGAATTCAAGATTCTTATTTCTCCTGCTGGGGTTGGTGAGCATTATACCACCTTCAGGAGGACAGGAAGTCAGCTTGGCTGGAGAGAAAGACACTAGCCCACTTCTTTTTCTTTCTTTGGATTTTGTCTCTTGGGACGAGGGGGGGTTGATAGGAGACCAGTGCAGGGTAGCTATTTCTAACCACTGCACAGTACCTGCAAGGTCACATCCACTGGAAACTATGATAAGTGAATGGAAATGCTATTATTTTAACCATGTGATAACCCTGCTAAAATCTCCTTTCAGCTTTTTTCTCTTTAGACTCCATTGTGAAAAGGAAAATGGGGCAAGGAGGCATCATGAAGCAGGTTTCTTTGGTCCATAACCTCTCCAGAACTAGAGATAGGGCAAAAAGGGAACCATTAGCCCACCCTCGCATGAACATTGGGGGCCTGATAAAATGTGTCATGTATCCAAGTTTTCCCAAGGTTAAGTTCCGCACAAACAAAAAGACCCCTTGCCCTACCTATCCCTACCCTGAGTTGATCCCAATAACTTAAGGACATATGAAACTGGTGGCCCTGCCTCTGAGTGGTGTTCCTAAATAAACACAGCGAGGGCCCAAGATGTCACGAGGTCTCTGCTCCATAGGTGGAATGAAAAGAAGATCAAAACCTGTAGGTACCGTATGTTCTCTTTCAGGCAGTCCTTCGAGAAGGAGGGAGCTGTGACATTGGAGCCTTCATTTCTTCAGAGAAGAGACCAATCTTCCTGTCACGATTCTTAACCTGATGTGTTTTCAGTGCAGTTATTGGTGATGGATGGCTTGGGCCCACTACCATTTACCTGCCAAAAGTTAATGTAAATGCTCCAGCAGTTTTGAGAGGAAATGAAAACCCAGGATGTTTCTGAAATCTGGGAGACAATTAACGTGATTTACATCCCTGGCATTATGGGGAACTAAAATTTCATATGCTCCTTTGAAACATTATTGTAGGGTAAGGGTTGGAAAAACAGCATTACCTTAGTGAAATATATCAGTCAGGCTGTTTATAAATAATACAGCCGCTAACAAGGATGGAAAGTCAATAATTGAACAAAAGGATATCAGATCACACCACAACAGAATACATTTTTACAGACGTTCAAATCACTGAGCCAAATGCTTTTTATTTGAAAATTTCTACTTTGCATGGTCAAGAAACATCCTCAATACATCTATCGGTGGCATTAAGGATCAAGTGATGTAAGAAAAGTGGGATTGCATCATATGCCAGAAAATGAAACTGACTTGGAGTGTCATTGGGAAAGGAGAAATATTTTCTTTCGTATTCATCAAAATAAGAACAAAGGATATCGGATCACACCACAACAGAATACATTTTTACAGACGTTCAAATCACTGAGCCAAATGCTTTTTATTTGAAAATTTCTACTTTGCATGGTCAAGAAACATCCTCAATACATCTATCGGTGGCATTAAGGATCAAGTGATGTAAGAAAAGTGGGATTGCATCATATGCCAGAAAATGAAACTGACTTGGAGTGTCATTGGGAAAGGAGAAATATTTCTTTCGTATTCATCAAAATAAGAACAAAAGGATATCGGATCACACCACAACAGAATACATTTTTACAGACGTTCAAATCACTGAGCCAAATGCTTTTTATTTGAAAATTTCTACTTTGCATGGTCAAGAAACATCCTCAATACATCTATCGGTGGCATTAAGGATCAAGTGATGTAAGAAAAGTGGGATTGCATCATATGCCAGAAAATGAAACTGACTTGGAGTGTCATTGGGAAAGGAGAAATATTTTCTTTCGTATTCATCAAAATGCAGCATGAATGGGACCCAGATGTGAATATTGATCAGATGTAGTTTCTAGGTTCAGTCCAGGGAAAAGATGAATATGAAATATTTGGTGGGACAGAGGGCAGTAGTTGCACAAGCTATTTGCTTCTGCATGATCCAAGCTTTGATTAAGTCACATGTGGAAAAATTAGTGTAGCTGGGCAGAGAACAATAATTCAGTTTCACAGAGGATTTTGAGATTTTGAAATTCGGGTTTGTTCCGATTTGAAATGAAAGCCAACATTTTTTAATTCTCTATGAAAGGGAATTACTGTTCTCCGCCTTGCTCTGCCAGGAGTGCTGGCTCTGAGGCAAATTGCCTGGTGGGTTGTCCTAGACTCAGGGACCCTAGGAGTTCTGGCTGCCTGGATTGCCAATGAGTTGCAAGCCTGTGAACTTGGGAACCAGGGCTCCCAGGGGCTGGCCAAAGAGCTGGCAGGAAACCAAGCTGGTTTCTGGTGGATTTTTATTGAATTTGAACCATCTGGGGGAAATGTTTCAATTTTGCCGAAACAGCAAATCATGACAAAAATATGTCGAAATTTTTCTGACTGGCTCCAAAAATAAATGTGATGGACACTCCTGAAAACTCACTCATCCATCCCAGAGAACCACGGTGCAGGCAGTTCAACAAGGACTACTGCAGATCAAGGAGGAATGATGTGCATTTGGTACAGGGAATCTAGGGACTGGTACATTGTGTGTGTGTGTGTGTGTGTGTGCATGGGGGGTGTTTGGATGCAATAGAACTCTGGTTGGAGGAGCAGGACTGGAGAAACATGGGGTAATGGAGGTCAGGAGTGAATGTATTGGTGGAACCAGCAGTATGGCCAATCCCAAATGTTCAAAAATCATGAGTCAGGCTCATCAAAAATCATGAGGTTGGCTTTAAAATCATGAGAGGATGTAGTGATCATAGACTTGATGTTCTTTTTATTTGCTTTCTACTTTTTGAGACTTTAGGGCCACATTTTGAAGCTTTCTCCACAGCCATGAGGGCTAGAAACTTACTTTTTCTTTAAGAATGAAATCATCACATATCCAGGAGCTCGGGCTTTAAGGAAAACAATAATTATCATGATACTCGTAACAAAATCATGAGAGTTGGCAACACTGAACCAGGGGAAGGGGGAACTTTCACAGCTGCCCATAGTAATCAGAGCTCGACCCAGTATTATGGCTCATTTATTTACATCTTTATTATATTTACCTATAATTTTTTAAAATAAAATTTAACATAAAATATATTTACATTGTGAAACCCCCTTTCCTGCAAAGACACCATTTCTGGTCACACTGGTGGGTCACCATGGAGACTTTATCTATGTGATATCAAGCCCTGACTCAACGCTGCTCAAGCCTCAGAACTTAATTATTTATGAATAGGCTTTTACCAGGGTAGCCTCAAGAGATGCAACTTCTTGTTACCAAGGCTGGGAGAGAAGTAAAAAATAAAAGGAAAAAATACCCATGTAATTGCAAATAATTAATTAGAACCACTATAAAACATACCAGCAAATGAAACAGGAGCAGCAACTGCATTTATAAACCTGGCGGTCAATAACGTTTAGCTGAAGGGATAGCTGGAAGAATAACAGGGAAATGAATCCTACCTCAGGGACTTTCTTAGCTCAAAAGGGTGAGTTTGCAACACCTTTATTTGTAGGATCATATTATTGGTTGTTCATCATGGTGCGACAGACTGACCATATCCTGCAATATCCTGGACAAACCTTATGGAATTAAGATAAACATTATTAAACTAACTTAACTCTTATTGAATTAGTTTAATGCCTTTGGGGTCCATTGTATTAAAAATGCAATTGTGTATGTATTATTGTATGGAACTCCTCCAGGAGGAGAGGGTTGCTAATGTAATTCCTCTGGTTATCAGCCCTTTGAAGCCAGGCCTGGGAGAGGTTCGCACCTGCTAGTTCAAACTGGATTCCTCAGGGACCAACAGACAAAGAAAGGATTTTTGGATAAAAAGCCTGGTTTTGAACAGGCTCAGGTCCTTCTTCCTGATCCAGCAAACAAACAGGACTCTATGGAGGGCCCGAATCCTTAGGGAAGGGTTGAAAGGACTGGGCCTACTGAGGCCCCATAAGACTGTGTATTGGTTCTGAGCTGAAGCGGTGATGATCTTTAAACCACAAGGAAAACCCTTGGGAGGGATTTTGAAGGACTGCTCCCGCTCGAGCCTGTGTTGGGATTGGGGTGATCTCTGGTAAGCTTATTAGCATGTGCGTCGGTTCTTTTATTGTTTTCAATATGTTGTCTCTGTAGTGCTTTTAACTTTAAGGATAAAATAGGCTTGCATAGGAAGTGCTGTGTGGTATCTTATCACTGTGGGCAGTTGTTCTGTTCTTAGTCTCTGAAAAGAAGGAAAGAAGGCCTGCTTAGGCAGAGTCTCTTGCTGGGATATCACAGGACAGTCAGGGAACTGTGCAGTCTGGAAGTGCCCCTGTCAGAAAGGAGGGAAACAACATCTCCACTCAAGACAGACAATGGCCAGGGGAGCCTGAAGCTAAGGTTGGGTGTCCTTTCTGGACCAAAGGGGAACTCAAGTGCAGTTGCCCTGGACTGTGACACATCGTTCAGGCAGCTACTGAAATGTTTGGGATCCCTGCCATTTCGTGAATGATTTCTCAGCCAAAACTCCAGACCAGTAACTGTGGGGTTAGATATTGGTTAGTCATTATTTTCCTGCTTTAAATGTTTCAATCATCCACTCAGAAAGCAGGGAGACTCAGGAGACTCATTGCACATCCTAAATAGAAAAGAGTCTAAGGGCATGTTTACACTGCAACTCTGGGGCATGACTGCAGCTCATGCTGACACACCTGACCTAGCTTTAATCTAGCTAGTTTGAGTACTGGAGCGGTGAAGTGCAGCAGCAAGGGTATCAGCATCGGGTAGTCACCTGAGTAATTACCCTGGGTTCCAGGCAGGCTTGTACTGCCTGCACTTTGCTGCCACAGCTTCTCATTATTGCAGTGTAGTTATGCCCTATGTCATTATTGCAGTGTAGCTATGCCCTATGGTGATTTCTGTGAAACAAGTTGTTGTTTGTAGCATTTGCCAAATGGTTTCTGTGAGCAAATGTCACTCAATGGGGTTTCCGTGAATGTTTGACATAGCTCAGTGGTTCCCAAACTAGTTCTGTTGCTTGTGCAGGGAAAGCTCCTGGCGGGCCGGGCCAGTTTGTTTACCTGCCGTGTCCGCAGGTTCAGCCGATCGCGGCTCCCAGTGGCCACGGTTTGCTGCTCCAGGCCAATGGGAGCTGCTGAAAGTGGTGCGGGCTAAGGGACATACTGGCCGCTGCTTCCAGCAGCTCCCATTGGCCTGGAGCAGCGAACCGCGGCCAGTGGAAGCCGCGATCAGCCAAACCTGCAGACGTGGCAGGTAAACAAACTGGCCTGTCCCGCCAGGGGCTTTCCCTGCAAAAGTGGCGGAACAAGTCTGGGAACCACTGAGCTATGTCAAACATTCACGGAAACCCCATTGAGTGACATTTGCTCACAGAAACCATTTGGCAAATGCTACAAACAACAACTTGTTTCACAGAAATCACCATCCATTTGCAAACAGCATCAAATTCTTAATGAATAATCTTTTGGCAACCCCTAATTCAGCCAGCAATAATGGCAATTTAAGGACAGGACCCAGTGCATGTTTGAGTCCCAAACAGGTACAAGGCTGATGGTGCAGTGTTCTGAGACTGGACCAAGTGTTGTCATCAGAACTTTTCTCTGAAGTCTCCTGCCCGTTCTGATGAGAATGATTGACATTCATGGAGTATGATGTCACTGCAGTGCCAGACTATTCACTGCTGTGAGGCCATGAGGCGCATGGTTGGAGCCTTTCTAAGCAGAAGATACCACTTTTAGAAGGCATGTAAGAGGAAACTCATGCCCTCTAGATAGATAGTAGATTCCATGAGCTGATGAGCTATGGAACCAAGCAGGCAAGTAAAATGAAAATCATATTACAAAATGTCATCAAAAGCAAAAAATAATAAAAAAATCCCCTCAACCCCAAGCACAATATAAAGCGAATCTGCAGCAAGTGTGTGGCAAGGAGCCAAGCAAATTTAAAGAACAAATCTAGCAAACAATGAAAAGTAACAGCTCTGACCAAAAACAACCATTAAATGTTAAATGCTGCGCTTGTAACTGACAACACCAGCAACTTTAAAGGGTTGTTTTACTAGCATGCGTGTGCCTGTGTGGGGAATTGTTAGGTTCTCAGATGGATGAGTGTAAATTTATATGTATATTTTAGAATGCTTTTTTTTTCTGTTTCTGTATAACTCCGAGGGGATGGGAAGAAGAAATCTAGGAACAAATTAAATCAAGTCAGTGAAGTTGCATCCACTTGCACTGGATCTGAATTTGGCCCTTAGTGACTAAAGGAGAAATTGATTAGCAGGTACTGTGTGGATCCATTTGGCTGGGCATAAAGGGTGCTAAGTAAAGCAGTTTGGAGCTGCAAATCCCACACACAAAACCTCTCTTTTGTCTTCTTTATTGTTCGAATGCTTGCGATGTTCAGTTTTCCCTCCACTCCCCTGAAGTAATTAGGTCAGATTAACTGAAGTCAATGGAGTGGCACCTACATACACCAGACCTGAATTTGGCTCATAACCCATCATAGCTGGCTCCTGCTGAAACTACAGAGAGCGAATGGTAACTGGAAGAGGGTGAATAGTGCTGGGAAAGGTGCACTAATAGCTGTGAATTCTGAATGGTATTTCAATTTGTTCCCCATCACACTCTCTATAATTCACTTTGCAGAAACATGATGTACCATATCCACATATGTAGAGACATACCTGTCATCAGTTGGGCTCAATATCTACCTATCTTAGGTATATGTATGGCCCCCATTACCAGGGCATCCAGGTACCTCACAGCTGTTACTGTTTCTCCTCACACACCCCTGATAGGTGGGTAAACATTATAATCCCCATTTTACAGATGGGGAACTGAGGCACAGAGAAATGAAATGTCTTGCCTAAGGTATATAGTGTCATTGTGGTGTCCCCCACAAATTCAAGGGCTGCTACTCCACTGCCCTGTACCTCGTGTTATCACTTACACCTGTGAGGAGTGAAACAACCCTTCTGCTTTCATTGCAGGTACTAAACAAGAGGCCAAGCCTGCAAGCTCCTACACGAGTAACCCTGAGCTATGTGAGAATCCTCTATTGCTCAAAATCTACTCAGATGAGACAGGATAAGGCCCCAAGTCACCTCTGTGTTTCTCCCTCCCTTCTCCATGGTACTCTACCACAACACCTCCAAAATCTTGCCCTTTTGTTTCTTCAGTAGCCACTGCTGATTCATGTGTCAGTGCATGCCCAGACTTTCCCCTTTTGTAAGGGAATGGCTCCTGGCACCTCCTGAATTCCTCCATGCCAGCCAGGTTCTTCTCTAATCATATTTAGTGCAGCAAGATAAACCTGTCATTAAAAATATAATTGTTCTTCAATTTTCACTTGTTCCTTAAACAGATGTTGAGCAGAGCTCCAAAGCCCTCTCTGGAGCTCTCCCGCAAAGCCTCTGGCTACAAAAAGCTTATTATTTGCAAAACAGGGGATCCTAATTGGAAAATGTGATGGAGAGAAAATGGCGAATCCCCAGTAATCTCCTTCCAAAATGATAGTGTGTGTGGCATAATGAATATGAATGTGTTATATTTATGAAATGGGGAAGTTTGAACATGCAAAATAAGCTGTCTTTCGACACGTACAGTACTGAGGCAAATGCACTCACACTCACCCAGTCAAATGCTCCTGGCACATGCCTCTCTCCAAATAAAGCCACGAATGCAGCACTAGTAATTTATCCACGCCCACCACACACAAAACCATTCGTCATCACACCCTTCCTATGGGCTCACCTGCATGCCACACATAAACACACGCCCGCCGCTCACCATTCATTATAGACGAACATTATGCACACTTGCCACTCACGTATACATTTCATTTATACCTATGCGTTGGGCCAGATTTGAGTTCCATAGGAGTGGGGGACAGTTCTGCTGAAGATAAAGCAGATGCACTAGCTTCCACTGGGCTTGAATTTGGGACACTGTCCTGAGGGACCACAGAGGGGAATTATTTCATCCCTCAGAGTATTGTAGTTTGGCAACACTTCCTGATAGTTTTAGGGCCAAATTATTAACCCGCTACTGAGCAGTTTCCATTGAAGACAATGGAACTGCTTGTGTGAATTTAGTTTAATAATGTTTATCTTAATTCCATAAGTTTTAAGTATTAATCGCTCAGAAGTGTCAGCGTTCCCCTTGAAGGCCCCAGTGGAGATGCTTCAGAGTAGCAGCCGTGTTAGTCTGTATTCGCAAAAAGAAAAGGAGGACTTGTGGCACCTTTGAGACTAACAAATTTATTTGAGCATAAGCTTGGCTGTAGCTCATGAAAGCTTATGCTCAAATAAATTTGTTAGTCTGTAAGGTGCCACAAGTACTACTTTTCTTAGTGGAGATTCTGTTGCCCACAGATCTCAAGTATAATTTATATACTTATTCCCAGCATTGTAACTACAGAGCATAAGGCTTTGTAGGAAAAATTACCTACCCCTTAAGTAGAGCCATTACCTACTCCTACAGATTTCTTGGTAATTTAACTTCATAGAGTTTTAAAGGAATTACCATGGACCCTGCACCCAGGTTTAATGGGAAGAAGTATTCTTGTATTTACTGGATCATTATCAGGCTAATACCTTGCTGCCATGCACTCATTTTGGAATTAAACTGTTAACACAGTTAGCAGGTGGAAGTGGAGATTTCCCCTGGTAGTAAGTGGAGCAAAGAAGGGATAATTTCAGGTATTTTCTCCTTTAAGTAATGCATCTACCACAGCTATCTCAACCTTTCTATAGAGAGAATTTGTATTGGCTGCCCTAGAGAAAGGGAGAGAGAGATCAGGGAAGAGAAAGCCACAGGACTGGGTCTTAAGACAGTTGCATTCAGTTCTTGTCACATACTTGCTGTGTGACCTTCAGAAATCGCTTAATCTCTCTATGCTTCAGTTCCCTACTTTTCAGAGTAGCAGCCGTGTTAGTCTGTATTCGCAAAAAGAAAAGGAATACTGGTGGCACTTTAGAGACTAACAAATTATTTGAGCATGAGCTTTCGTGAGCTACAGCTCACTTCATCGGATGCATTCGATGAAGTAAGCTGTAGCTCACAAAAGCTCATGCTCAAATAATTTGTTAGTCTCTAAAGTGCCACAAGTACTCCAGTTCCCTACTTGTAACATATGGATAATAATGCTTCTTTTCTCCCACCCTTTTCCTGTCTTGTCTATTTAGATCTCATGCTCCCAGGGAAAGTAACTTTCCTATGTGTTTATACAGCATCTATCACAGTGAGACCCCCAACCTCTGCTGCGACCCCTAGATACTGCCAAAGTATAAATAACAACAATAAGGAACAGAAATGGTGTTTCTGAGAGTTTTGAGCCAGATCCATTACCATCTGTTTGTGACCCTTGAAAAAGTCACTGCGGGATCGAAATATTGGGATCATTCCTGTTTTCTTTGAGATTAGAGAGACAGGGTGCAGCCCGTTATCTGGCACACCTACTGTGGTGATTTTGGCATCCCCGGTAAATCTGATACTTTAACCAAACTCTAGGTGTCTAGGGACTTCACATTTGTCACTATGCTACACACGATGGCTGCTCAGAACTTGACTGCAATACAAGTTACTCCTGCAATAAGTTATAGACCCCTGCCATTTGAGCTAAAGAAGAATCTCAGTTACTAGCAGTATAGGGCATATGACACATAGAGGAGTAGTTTCAATTTCCTCCAGTCGATGTCAGTGGCCCACACACTAGCATGTTCACTGCAAGACTTTTAGGATTGATTTCTCTCATTCCACGGATTTCACTCTGAGCTGGCATCCAGACTCACGTTCCCAGAAAGGAAGCTTAGAGCAGTGGAAGAACACATATGACAGTCACAGCGTTGAAGATCACTTCCAACCGTCTTGATTCAGGGCAACACCTGGGGAGTGTGGGGCTATTGCCATGGAAATCACATCCCCAAATAGCTTTGTTTTGGGCTTCTCTTCCTTGTGGTAATTTTCTTTCCACCCACCCCCATTTCACCACTTTGGGCCTATGCAATTCCAGCATGAGCTTCTCTTGTCCTCACTTGAACTGTGGGTGCTGGCTCAGCCTAAGGAGAGAGGATGGTGGGGTAGGAATAATACCAATGAGCTGAACAAAACAGGGGAGGGTGGGTCTGAAAGGAGCTGAAGGGAGACCTGAAAGCAAAGAAGAGTTTACATGCCATGAGCTAGGGCAGGTTCTGGAGAAGCTTGGGACAAGTCATGGCTGACTCCCACAATTTCATTTGGTCCATAATAGCTGGCTGTGGGGCTGCCTTATCTGAAGGTAAGTCATTCTCTTTGGCTATCCAGCCCACAGCTTTACCAAGCAACCCCACATAAAGCCACAGCTCATGGGAGGAACATGATCCCCCCCATCCTTGGTTAAGAAGCCAAGCAGAGGACATGATGTTCACAGGAACAAGTGGCTTATTTTCAGCAAGAGATGGGGGCTTTCCATGCAGACTTCTAGCATGACTCTGTTGCACTCCTGAGCAATGGGTACAAGCTCCTGGTGCATCCGTGGGTTCCTGGAAGATTCAGACACCCAAATACTTCTGGGGTAACTGTGTCCTGGGAGTGGGAAAATGGTTTTCTTGGAAGGTACTTGCCACTTTTGTGCTGGGCAGGGGTGTGTTCTCTGATGAAACGTCCTTGGGTTAAAGACGACCTTCGTTTTGTTTTGTAAAACAAGAGCAGAAGCTCAGCTCTTCTTTCCTATTCTTGAGCCACTGAAATGAAGCCCAGGCCTTTACAGTGCCACATGGGGACTGTCTCAGGGGGCATGGCAGCACTCTTCAGGAGTTCAGGGTGGGACATGAAACACATTGTATCAACTGGAAATGGTAGTGGGGAACTGAGTTCATCAGAATGCACTTACCCAGCATGCAATTCAACCAGGATATTGGAATTAACAGCACAGCTGTTGGGAACAGGTTCCAGGAGATCGTCAACAACAGAAGGGTCAAGCTTTTAAGCCTCCACGGAAAGAAGCGCTGAATGCTTCCCGCACCTTTCAAGCTCCACTCACATTAATTCTGTTTCCAAAGCATAGGGCTGGGTAATTGTATCACAGAGGCACATTGCAGAGGACACTACATGGGTTTGTTTTGTAATGTTATAGCCAAGGAGATAGCCTGAAACTTATAGCCTCCTTCTTGTCAGCTCTCGAGAAGTGCTTCATGTAGATGCTCCAGGCTGGACAGATTTGTTTCCAGTGTAACCGGATTTGCCTGGCTGATATGGTTTCTATAGACACCACTTCTGGGAAGTATTGTTCGGCAAGGTCAGGCTGCAAGCTGGCTTTACAGCCCTCTTCTGTATAATGCCTATGCCTGATCCCTGACCAACTATTATTAAGACAGAGAAATTAAAGGGAAGAGATGCAATGCAGTTATTTTCACAGCAACTATAATATAGCGGATCTATACTCTCGCTGCTTGTTTTTACACCAATCTTTATTGGTTTTGACAGATCCCCTACTGCATTAAGTACTGTGTATTTCAGTGTTATCTGTGCAGCCTGTGACAGATCAGCTGGTTTCTTTGGGATATTTCATACGGGTTGGAGGCCACAATGGTTCATTTTGGGGCACACTGAAGCACAGGATTGTCGGCCACCCAAGGAATCCCATAATTCACCACTGAGGTTCAGGTAAGGTACTGCTTCCTCAAGGGGCACATTTCCCAATGCTACAAGATAAACCACTGTCCACATTGTGTCTTTGCTTGTGTGTTTGAGTTCTCTCTTCTTCTTGATTTGTGGCAATAGGGGAAGTGACATGCTGGTGATGGGGGGGGGCATAGTAGCAGCCCTACAGACTGTAGCCTTCTCGCCAGGACCAGTACTATACAGGCAGTTGGAGTCCAAGCTTCCTACACACTGTCTCCAATTGCAACAACATTCTTTGTAACTGATTTAAGTGACCACCTGTAAGAGTGAGAAGGTAGTTCACTCTCTGTGGCCCGTGGAACCTATGGCTTCTTTGCAGAGACTACCAGCCAGAAACAGAAACAGGTGATGGCTGTTTTTAGTGGCTCAGACTCCTGTCTACTAGGAACTGGGCTGAGATCCATGAATAGCCACTGATGGCACTGTTCCTCACTCACTACTCACCTCACCTAGGTCTGAACTGATGACTAGAGCTAATCCCACGATCCAGCCAGTCCTTTCAATTATTTTGTAAGTATTACTATTTACTGTTTGTATTGAGGTAGTTCCTAGGAGCCCCAGAAAAGGCACAGGACCCCATTGTGCTAGGCACTGTACAAACACACACAAAAAAGGTGACTTGTGCCCCAAAGATACTATATTGTAAGCCAAACTAAAGCTTCATTTTCTAGTCCTATTAATAGTTTTAAAAATCCTTTGCTTTTTGTTAAAAAGAAACTGGCTATTTTTGGGCCTCGGATAAACTGTTAGGGTCTTTTCAAGATGATTTTATTGGGCTACAAGAGTTTTATATGATTATGTGACCCTGAAACATTTTCATGTTGAGCTCTTTGTGTTTAAGGTTCTGGTTTGTATAACCATTCCAGCAATAAACCACATTTAGGCCTGCCTTATACACATAGTTATAGGATTAAAAATAACCCTAAAGCAGAACCAGATGATGCAGCAAAGGTTCTTGGATGCGCATATTGTCCTGTTACACCAACATTTCAACAGAGTTAGGCTCTGAGCCCTGTAAGGATGCACCTGTACTTGAAACAATCCTGTCTGAGCACATTTGTTGCTAACATGTATAGCACAGATTCCTTTGAAGTTAATCGGAGCTTGCCAACTTTACACCGGCAGAGGAGCTAGTCCCCTGTGCAAAACAATCAAGGCAACGGTGTGCTATGCCTCTATTAGCGAAACAATGTGCTTACACATGATTGTTGCAAGCATAGGGTTCACCTTTCACAGGGGGTCAGGGCCTAACTCTGTGGAAGTGTTTTGAGAAACTAGAGAATACGTGACCCTGAGAGCTCTTGCCACATAATTTGAGGAGCTTGACAAGATGAATTGAAAGAAACTGTTTAACAGGGCAATTGGAGTCAAGGCTGAGTTTCTTCGTGTTCACTGAGTGGATTATAAAAACCATCTGCCATTTGGATCTGAGCGAGGATTCTTGCTGGGACTGAGATTGCTGGGGCTGTAAACCAACTGGGAATTGGACTAATGTGGGCCAGTGTCATGCACGTATTCAGCTTGGCAACTGAGAGCTGATCCCCTTCCTAAAATGTAGAGACAAGAATTCTGGTGTGTGAAGGACGGATCTCATTTTCCTAGCATCTCCTAGCCCAGGCAATTTACGTTCTGTGCACAAGAGCTCTGCACAGGCATCACGGCAAAGAGGCTTGATGAGCCTTGGATTATGCAGCTGATGACAGCCTAAGAAGACTTTGTTCAGACCCGAGTTCAAGGTGCAGCTCTCTTTGCATAATGTGCTCATCTGCTTTTAGGCCTTGATTCAGGAGTACACTAAGTACTTTCAACTCCTTTTAAGGTCAGTGGGAGTTGATGATGTTGAGGCACCTCACAGGAGGGTCCTAGGCCCCTTTCAGGATCAGGCCCTCAATGAACAAAGGGTACATGTAGGTTACCATCGGTTAGCATAAGAAAACTAATATATACCCAAAAATTAGGGCTTTCTCCCTCCTCCCCATGCTTAACTTAAGGCAGCAAAGAGCAAGCATTGTTCAGGTGACTTGCAGCTGCAGAGCAGGCACCAAACGAACCTTTTTGTTTGTCATCAGTGGCAAAGAAAATTAATTGCAACATCAATTCCTTATTTTACCATTGGCCTCAGGTTATTTTAGATGGTTCTTTGCAAAGCTGGCATTGCTTGGTGCTGTGGACACAAAGCCAGCATGCCTGATGCTCTATACGCAAAGCTTGTTGCCTCAGGGGAAGGCTGTGGTCTCCCGCAGGTTGGTCCAGAACCTGAGGGTTACTTTCAACCCAAACTCATCCACAGGGTCAGGCTTTCAGTGTCATCTGTGTCATTCACAGCAACGCTGCTGAAAGCAGCAGGCCTGCTCTCCGCATGCCTTTCTCCAGGGGCACCAGCGCTTCACTGCTTGACAACTCAGAGGAGGGAGCATTGCTAATAAGCTAGAGGTGTCACTGAAGCATGATTCCTTTCTTGATGGCAGCTCTGACTCAAGTCTTCGGACTGGACCGAGGCACTAGCCTCCAGTGTTTGCTGCCGCTACACTGATACTCCAGAGCCAGCTTTTCCTATTGTCTCTGTGGCGCTGGTTTAAGCTCACTAACCCCTCTGCCTTTTAATTCCTCGGCTTTGAAAGTAAAACATTTGTCAGGCTGTAAGACCAGTCTCTCTGAGGAAGCACAAACAAGTCTAGCCAGGCTCCCAGAATGGATGGGAATGCTGTAATCATTTCACTCACAAAGCTGCCCCAGATTGTTAGCATCCAAGAGTCAAGTCTGCCTTTGCTGAGCCCTGAGCAGGTACTGAGAGAAAAAAAGACAATAGACACACCCTCATGGCACACTGGGGGTGTCAAAATATTCCCATCATGGGAAGCTGGAATACTCCTCCTATGAGTTTGGTCCAGGATGCTATTTCCCTGTGCCCATTAGGGAACACAGCTTTTGTGGCAAAACCAGTTGTCTTCCATCTCTGGGAAATACCTTTGTTTACAAGAGAAAATCTGAGTCTGGAACAAAATTTTCCAGGCAGGAAGAATTTGTTAATCACAGAGCCCTGGGCTTTAGTTGTAAAAGGGGGTGTTGCAGACCCTTGCTCTAGCAAAGTCCAAGTGGACAGTGGAGGGGACTATGCCCATCCTCTCTTTGCTGTAGTTGACATCAATATTGCCTCTCAGCAGACAAGAGTAGGGGCAAGAACCAGGGTGCTGCTGCACCCCCTTGGCTTGAAGTTGTTTCAATCATATACAGGGTTTACTGTTTGTTTCTCAGCCCCCTACTATGCAAATTGTTCCAGCACCCTTGCAGACAAGGGCTCTTCTCTACCTTTACCCACTTCCCAAACCTGCCCGTTTTCTGTGTGATAATTTGCACAGCTCCATCTATAAGAGGCTTTGTCTCCTGTCCCATTCTTAAAACGGCTACCATGGAGGACTGGACGGCTCAAGGGGTCAATGATAAAGTATGGAGCCTTTTAGTGCTCAGTCACCAGTTCCAGCTGCAGACTGAAAGTTGCTACTATCAGATAGCTGTTCAGTTGAGATATGTGTAACATGTTGTGGTCAGGGGGCTCAGTCCATTTTCTAGCAAGGCTGGTACCCTCCATTCCTCTTTCTCGCAAGGCAAGGCTGAACTGGTGCGCAGAAAATGTGTGTTGCTACTGCCTATCTCGTACCTGTGCTGGGGATAAACAAAAGACTTTGGTCTCCAGGACTGTCAAGCCATCACTGTCCATGAACTTACATTCACCTTAATGTATTTATTTTATTAAGACAATCGCAGCCCTTTACTGGGTATTTGTATTAACACAGGGCAACAAAACTCTTGCCAATGGCATAAAAGAAACTCATGCATGGTCTCACTATGATCCTTTCCCAAACCCAAAAGACGAATTTAACAGGAAAAAAGTACAATTTCATCTTTTTAAAAAGTTGGCTTTGCAGCTAAAGTAGCAAGATTTCTCGGCAAAAAAACATTGGCACACAAGCAAATGTATAGATTTGCTCAGATAAGTGGAACTTCTTGAGTTTTCTTCATGCAAAGCTGTGTTGAATCTCCCGAATGGGTAAAATTGGTGCAAGTTGCCGTAATGTACTAGAGTGTATGTGCTCCACTGCCTCCAGTGGCTGGAGGTCTGTGGATAATTAAGGCACTCTTATTACTGATAGACTCCTAATGGCACGTGCCCTTCCATAGTTTTGGGAGCAGAAGATGTTGAGTTCTGTGGCCCCTTTATAGGGATTCCAGCCCCTCTTTGTAATGTTCCAAGCCGTGTTCTCACTCCTTGTCCCACTTTGAACTGTGGCCATCTGTCACAGAGTGGGAATTTTCTTTAATATTTTGTACAAATAGCGTGGGTGCCTCAGTTTCCCCTATATGCTGCAATGTTAACTAGGTGGTGGAAAAAGGTTGTTTACTCTCTGCAGAGATGCAGAGATACAGGTTTGACTGACACAAAGCTGTCTAGGGCCTGGGGCTCTTGTCCATGGAGAGTCTGAGAAGATAATGACCATTCCAATTGTCCAGATATTTGGTACCTAGCAACTAATGATCATGGAGGCCCATCTCTCTACGGGAAGCCAGCCCTGTTTAACCAGGTGGAGAACAAAGGGCTGAGGAAGAGGGTCAGGTGACAATGGTTGCCTGGGAACAAGAAAAAAGGACTGGGGAGGGGCCAGGTGGGAGGTTGTTAAGTGTGGGCTGCTGGAAGTTGGAGACTCTCCCAAACTGAGACAAAAAAGAGGCCAGAGGGCTCTGGGCTGACCAAGATGGACCATGCTGTAACTTTCTGCTCTCTGTGCTAACCAAGGACTTTCTATGCTGTGTTTCAAACAGCTAGTAAATCCTGCTGCTTTGACAACACTGGCTGAGAGTCCCTGCAGATGCTGAAGTTGGGGGTGCATGGCTCCCTTTAGGTGTACAAGTCTCTCTCAGGTGTCCAACTGAGGTGGACTCGCTGAACAGAGCTCACGGTGTGAAGCAGAGGTGCTAAAGGCTCTGAGGTTTGGTCTAAGGAGGTGGGGAAGCCAAGTGGCTTATCCTCAGGAAAAAGTGAGACCCTAATGGGGGGTCTGGCACACTGAAGGGGGCCTCCCACTGTTCCAGAGCTGTTCCAGAGCACCAGACCTGTGGATCTGTAACACCATCTGAGGAGCGCTGGATGAGATAACCAGAAGTGCTGGCCTGATGCAGGAATCAGAGGGTGAAATTCTCTGATCTATGATGCAGGTGGTCAGACTAGATCATCTTTACTGTCCCTCCTGGCCTTAAAGTCTATGGATCTTCCCAGTGCCGTCCATGTGTGGTGTGGCTATCGACAGTGGAATCTGTATGTTCACGTAGTTACAGATTCATGGCATTGCAATAAATATTGGCTTGTGCATAATAACTTGTTTGATAGTTCATACTGGTGGGGGAATCCGCCACAAGGAGACTGGTGCTATGTTCATTGGCACGAGACGTTGTAGCAGCCCTGTAGTTAAGCAGTATGTGTGGTTTGCAAATGCTAAACAAACTTAAGCATGATTTACGGGAACATTTGCTTAAACTTTTTTGTTACATGATAGCAGATTTGGAGCTTTATGTATTATAAATGGTTTTAATTTAGACTTTAAATGTCCTCTAGCCTCGGCATAAAGCACCCATTTGCTGCATGCTATTGTTTATTATACCGTGTCTGGACTCAGTACAACAAATAGAACAACTGAACAGGAACAGTGGGAGAAATAGAAGGAGCGAGAGAGAGAAGTGGAGGGGTCAAGGTAAATGAGAAAAAGAGAGAGAGGTTAATGAATGAATCACAGTAAGGCCCTGATCCTCCACAGAGCACACAACACAACTCCTGAGTGGTGAAGGGGTACAAAGGTTGTGTTAAGTCTGTCAATTTGGGGGTAGTTGTGCACCAGGCTGGTTCCCTCGTGTCAGAGCAGCCTGAGGACTGCTCTAACTTGCACCAGCTGTCAATGGCTCCACGGGGCTGACACTGAAGCTGGGGATCACCAGAGTACAGGGAAGCCCTGGTCACTCCCTCTTTCTCCCAGCCATATCCTCTACGCCTACTGCAGTGGTATGTGTGGCATAAGTACTGCTATCTTGGCACTATGCCGCTTGGATCTTATGATTGGATGATCCTCCCATTGCCAGAGAGGCTGGCTTCATGACAGCTTTGCATGGATGTGCAGCATAAAGTAGTCCAAGTGCTGGAGAGGAGCAGGACCCAGATCTGATAAAAACATTTAAAATACTCATGTGAGAGAATATGCCATGTTTGGTTCACCATGATTCATGGGTTTCTAGATTCATCCTTCGCAACTACTCAGCTGGCCACCAGATAGTCTTCAAAATGCTCACAAGTCCTGAGAGTTTAATAAGTTTTAGTTCAAATGATTATTCATTCTAGAAAGTATGTTGTTTGCTATTGGTTTTCTGCCATTCATTAGGCTGTTATTTAAAACATGTCATCCATCCAATTGGGGAACAGAAACAAAATCATGTGGCCAACCCACACCATACTAAAAGCCAACAGTCCAAAGGGAACAGTTGGACTATTGAACCTGAAAATTATTGTTCTAAACTATTCAGCAAACACAGCACTTAAGAGTAATGAAGCGTCTTACTGAGAAACAGAACTGGCTGGAAAGCTAGTCACTTACCATAAAGCAGAGGAAATTCATAGCAAAAAACTAGGCCTGATTCACAGCTCTGTTACACCAGTTTTTACCCCAGGGTGACTCTACTGACTTCAGTGGAAAACTGGCGTTGCAGAGTCATGAATCAGTCTCACTATTTCCAATGCACGCTCCCACAGCTCACACCCCAGCCTTTCAATTCCTATTTACAAAGGCCTGGCAGAACGAAGTTGAACGTCATGCAAAATTTAGCAGCTTTGGTTAGACTTCAACAGGTATATAATGCTTTCTGTGGGGTGCTGAGCGCAAAGCCAGGATTCACTGCAACTCAGCATTTGGCCCGGCTTTACATGAGAGCTCTTCTGTGGCTGCCTGTATGCTGCTGGGTACAATTCAAAGTCGTGGATCCCATCTTTAACTCTCAATTACCCAAGAGGTAGCTCTTCCCTTATGTGTCCCCTCGAAGCTCTGGGGACCAGCTGGGGTGTTATTGCTGATGATCCCTGCGGGTTTGTGCATTGAGATTGGTCGATGAGCATTTTCAGCTGAGGGTCCCGGTTTGTGCGGTAACTCCTGCAACCTGGTGGTCTCCCAGAACCTGAGATCAGCAAGCTTTCCAGCTCAGGCAGGCAGTATTTGTTACACAGTAATTTTTGATTACTGGGTGCAGCAGAACTGCAGTTTATTCACTGAAACTGGTCGTCTCTGGCTGCAATTGTTTTAAGTTCAGTTTGTTTAAACTGTTGTTATAGCAGCCAGATGCCAGAGCAATGAAAACGGAGTAGAAGAACTCAGAAATCTCCAAACTCTCCCTATCCCAGCTGTAGACTTTGGTGAGAGCACATAAAATAGAGCCTGGATCCGAACTACAGAGCTGGTGTCATACAGCTCAAATCCAACACTCTTAGAGCATCTCTAACATGAATACATCCCACGAAGTTTGCTAAGATGGACTTGTTATTAATTATTATTATTATTTATTTGCCTACGTGTCAGCAAGTGCAGTGGAAGCTGTGCATAAATCATGGATATCCCAACCCTGTCCCCTGCAGTGAACCTAGCATAGCAATTCATTTAAGCTGCGTCAGTGATACTCTGCAGCATAAGATATAAAGTCTGCATGAAGTCTGCAGAAAGGCAGACACATCAGGGCTAAGGGAAATGATTGTGTCTTTGCCCCTATTCTTATTGGGAGGGGTCGGGACTGATTGGGCTCCTATTTCTCATGTATCAAGGCTCCGTTCCCTGCAATAAACACCTCCAGATCCAGAGCCATGGAAGGATTTAGATCATCTTGCCTGGAACTCTATTTTCTGATAATTTGTCTTAGTGTGACAGATAGGCCCCATGAACAGGACATCTGCCAGCTCTCACCATGCACTTCACTTGGAAGAGCTCCAGTTCTGGAGTTCCTTAGGTCATGGCTCCCTTCCCAGTGCTTATCCCCCACCCCAGTTCTCCAGGGAGGTTTATCTTTTCAGTCTCTTCTCAGACAGTGACCCCAATGTACCTGACATGAGGCGTTCTCAAGAGGGCCCTTAGCAATGTGCTACAATCGCAAAATGACACCAGTGAAAAGTTAGGATGATGTTAAATAAATCTGTAGAGGAATATCTAGACTGTAGAGGAATATCCTCTGCTTTCCTCCGGACAACGCCCTCCCTGTTGCTTCACATAAAGGAGGCTTGGCTAGAGCAGTGGACTCTTGGTCTGTAATTAGAGCAACAGACTGGGAGACTGGAGTTCTCAGTTCTCCTCTCTTCCTCTTCCATTTACTTGCTGTGTAATCATGGGTAAGCCATTTAACTTGCCCATGACTCAGTTTCCCCTTCTGTAAAATGGCAATGTTATTTGCTTACTTAACGGGGTGTTCTTTGGCTTGATTTGCTCATGTTTTTAAAGCACTCTTGAGATCCTTGGAAGAGAGATATTATGAGATGTAGGCTCTGCACCATCCCAGTGGCTCATACTGCTCTAAAGCCAGCTTTGCTGGTTCCCGGATAGTTCATCCTGTAGAGGAGAATCCTTGGCTGGTGTCAGGGAGTCATAGCAGTTTGTATGCCACCCCCCAGCTCGCTGACCCACTGTGCTGAAGGCATGCCCAGTGCACCTCTATGCTCTGGTAATCTCCAGCTGCCAGAGTGATCCCTTGGGGTAGTGAGCAGTCAGTGTAATATCAAATATCTCTAAGGTGGTTGAAAGTTATGCTAGGGACTAAGGTTGGCATCAAATGGCCTCAGGACAGAGGTGACTCAAAGCCATCTTTGCACAGCCACACCCTGAGCTGTACCAAGCACAACTCAGGATCAAGGCCTGTGAGTGCAAAGTATTATTAGATATTGGATATGGCTTTATAAAGGGCTTCTCACACTTGAGGCAGTAGTATGTGCAGATGAGGCTGGTAGCCCCTGGGGGGAAAGAGGGTACATTTTTTCAGGGTGAATGACTTATTTTTCTCTGATATTCTGTGCAATGTACGGCAGGTATTTGCATGTGTAACAGGTGTAATAGCCATTTGACAGGTTGGGAAGTTGGTGGTGTATAGTGCACATACAGAGATGTGCCATGTACACACACCTGTTATTGTGGGGCATCTGTTTTATCTAGTGACTGAGATTTTTCAAAGAATATGCCTGAATGTTTAGCAAGACATTCTCAATCATTAGTCATTAGCCTATAGAAATGTTCCCTTTCTACAGCAGATGAAGCCATGTGCTCATTGAGCTGCAATTATTCTACTAATACAAGGTCTAGTACATAGCCCTAAATAGTACAGAATGGCAACATTGTTTGCTTTAATAAATGCCCCTTGAGTATTTCAGATCCACTGATCTTCTTTTCAGCTTCTTCACCAGCCAATCCCTCTTAAATGATCCCTGATCCTGATGGCTGATTTATTCTTGGAATTTTGCTGGGACATCCAAATGAGGCCACTTTGAAACACAGGTGTGAGGAACTAAAGATGCTTTGCTCTTTAGTTTTTAAAAGATTTTTCATTTTATGTTGGAGCCAAATATCTATTAGGGTAAAATCAATAACAGCTCCCAGAACATAGAGTAAATGCTCCAGAGTTAATACACTTCACACACAGCCACTGTAGCTGTATGTCTAGGCTTTGAAGAAATAGATTTTTACTGGTAAATATCAGTAAACATTGATTTCACCATACATACACAAACCAACACAATATTTCCATCTATAATAATCAACATTAATAGATAGGCAAAGTAGGAAAAGTGCGGCTTGGGAACTTATTAGAGTTTGATGTAAGGGTATTTACTTTGCATATTTTGAAATGTACTGTTGACAATTTGTGTTTTAATGCTTATAAGCTTTACCTTTTGCTACTGTCATTAAATATGCATTGGCTAACCCTCCCCCTTACCGCCCATTGTCTGTCCCCCCCATCGTCTGTCACAATTGTGAAAATTTAAATTGACAAAAAAAATTTTAAAAGTCTTAAAACCCATAACTCTGTGCAACTGTGAAAATTTAAATGAATACAAATAAAATGTGCCAAAAATACCATTGCTATTACCCGTTAAAATGATTAAAAATAAATTAACATTGAATTCTGCCAAGCCTCCTCCTATCTAAAGGGAAACGAACAGAGTGACTAGTTGTATACATTATTGGTGTTTGAAATAAGCCTGTCGCTAAAATGTTGATGGACAATGTCATTTTTAGCATTACAAGTAATGCAGGGCTCCTCCCGCCTGTCTGACTTTTCAGATACTTTAGAGCATCAAATCCATGTCTCTGTGTCTCTCTGTCAGGCCCCATCACCTAGTATCTCAGCACCTCCTCACAAGTGTTAAAATAGACATAACAAAACAATATTTCTCCCTCCTTTCCCCCCCATTCCTGCGGAGGTAAACTTGACAAGTCGGTGGGATTTTGTGAGTGTGTGTGAACAGCGTGCTGAGGGAAATCTAACTCAGTGAGCTTTGTATTTAATTTGAAAGCGGTGTGGTTATTAGTTCTGATCTCTTCCGGTAGCAAGTCTGTTTCTTGGCTACTGACTCAATATCTGGTTGGAAAGATATTGGTAGATATCACTCAGGGCCCTGTACAACCTTTTTCCTGGTGAAGAGGCAGGCAAGCTGCATCCCCATGTGCTAGTGCAGAGGTGGGCAAACGACAGCCCACGGGCCGCATCCGACCCGTGGGACCGTCCTGCCCGGCCCCTGAGCTCCTGGCCCGGAAGGCTAGCCCCCAGCCCCTCCCCTGCAGCCACGTGGCCGCGCGGGCAGCGTTCTGGGGCGGTGGGGCTGCGTGCTCATGCAGGGCAGCGCGGCAGCGTGTCTGGCCCCGGCGCAGCTCCCAGACATGCTGCTCTGAGCGGCATGGTAAGGGGGCTGGGGGGTTGGATAAGGGACAGGGGGTCTTGGGGGGCAGTCAGGGAGCAGGGGGCAGTTGGATAGGGGGTGGGGTCCTGGGTGGGCAGTTAGGGGCAGGAGGTCCCAGGAGGGGGCGGTCAGGGGATGGGGAACAGGGGGCAGTTGGATCGGGCAGAGGTTCTGGGGGAGGCAGTCAGGGGCTGGGGAGCAGGGGGGTTAGATGGGGTGTAGTCTCGGGGGGGATTTGGGGCGGCGGTCAGGGGACAAGGAGCGGGGGGCGGGGCTGTTGTATGGGTGGGAGGTTCTGATGGGGGCAGGAAGTGGGAGGGGGCAGATAGGGGGTGGGGGCCAGGCTGTTTGGGAAGGCACAGCCTTCCCTACGGCCCTCCGTACAGTTTTGCACCCTGATGTGGCCCTTGGGCCAAAAAGTTTGCCCACCCCTGTGCTAGTGGCTGGTGTGCCAGTGTGCTCTAGGGTGAGATGCATCCCAATAGCAAGATGGGCAGTGTGTGCTATCATCCTCTCGCACGTTGGTTCAGCCAGAGGAGCTGTAAAGCCTGGCTGGGGTTCCATAGGAGCGTTGCTAGTGGGCATTGCCTGGGGATGCTCTGACTCCTATTGGTACTGCCACAAGGCCCTGCACAGACTTGCTGGTGCTGGGGCCCTCCACCCTCAGTTAAGTCTGTAGAAAACAAATTAACTCAGGTGTGACTCAAACCCACACTCCTTGAAAAGTTAATGACTGGGAATGCAGACACATGGCAGACATGCAAGTCTCAACAGCCAGTTTCCCCCTTTCCCAGTGTTCCTGTTAGACATTTCATACTTATTGGGCCAAAACGGTTTTGAATTTGCCCCTGTTCACTTTGCCTGCTACAGAAATTGCCTGAGTGTTTATGGCACTTACATGCCCCAAAGTCGGACACCTTAGAAATAAGAGAGAGAGAGAGAGAGGATTTTGTATAGTTATTTTATATGGCATCACAATCATTTTACACACATGATGCCAAGAATTATAGGCAGCATAGGTAGTGCCACTTAAGGTTAAATTTGCCTGACACATTCCAGTATAAGACTCTTGTTTTTAGCTGCTTATGACTTTGCTAAACTTAAACTATTTGGGCTGAAATTTTCCATGCTGGGTATCTGCCTAGGGCTGAATTGTTTTGGGAAGTTTCAGCTAAACCAGTTAAGCCATTTCTGAGACTGGGAAATTGTTTTGCTCACATTAAAAATATTCTTTTCATTCTGACGTGCTAAGATGCCAGCACTATAGAAAAGCACAGCAGGAAATGAATAATTCTGTATTCAGTGCAGGGTTTGGAAGGTGTGCAATAAATAATTCATGGCACCACTCATTGAACTAGGAGAAAAATAAATATTGGACTAGCTACTCGCTCTGTCCACCCTGGGCACTACATGAGGCAGGGGTCCTGTGGAAAAAAAGATGTGTAATTAACAACTGTATCAAAACACATAGGTGCAAGGGTGGGGGGTGATTAAGGTTGAATGGGCAATCTTACTTCTTGCATTTCCTAACTTTTGAGTGCTTGACTTTGCAACCTTAACATTCTTTAAATGTAGTCTTTTGGGATGTGATTTTATCAAAATTGTGGGAATTCGAGTGATCGTTCCCCCTCTCCGGATTAGAATGTGTTGTTGATTGTGGAGGCGAGACTGAAGAGCAGGTCAGCAACCTCCTGTTCTTTCTATTTTATTTACGTATTTCCGGTAGATTCAATCCTCCATTCTCCTCCTCCCCTTTGTTGTGAAGCAGCCAGTAATTTGGCAAGGATCCATTGGCAGATGCAAGTTGCTATCTAAAGTGGAATTATTCATGCATCTGTCAAATTTCACTGGGGACTTTCTGAGCAATAGCCAAGAAACAGAATTTATGCAAATGCGACCTTTGCTCTCTAGGACTTTCTAGGTCAGGCACTCATGGTTCACTGTGACTTTATGCCGAGTCCCCCGGAGGAGAGCAGGGCAATGCAGGATTAAGCAACAGCATATCAATCAGGAAGCCGGATGTTTCTTCTGTTCCTCTTAGGTCTTGCAGCGGGATCCACATAGAATGTAAAACTCCCTGTATCCGAGAGAAAACAGCAACTAACAATACACTGAGACATAAATAGCACAGGTATAGAAATTTTAACTAGCACGTAGATGGACAAAACAGTGACAGTATTATATACATTTTGAGAGCATAAGGAAAATATACTACTTGCTGGAAAGCTTGGTGCTGCTTTCCATCTGCCTTATCGCTGGATTCCAATGGTTGGGTGCCCACAGACCTTTTGCATTACATTTTACATTGATTTTTACGACCAGTTATTACATGTAATATCTGAGCACTCCAAGTGCTTTCTCTCCTCCCTAGTGTGGGATGAAATAAAGTTCATGGCAGCAGTATAATGGATGGCTCGGACCACATCCAAAAGCAGGGGGTTTATCGTGAAATTATTTGATGGGACTCGGAAAAATGTGTGCTTTTATGTCCATGTATAAAAACTACATTAAGTTTGGAAGAAGCCAAAATGTGTCATAACTTGGGTTTCCAGTGCTTATTGCTACATCCTCCCATTACCTCCACGCCCCCACCACTAAAACAGCGTTGCTAAAGCGCAGGGGACTTCTCAACCTCTTCTGTATTCTTGTAAAATGACCAAAGGCCAAGTTCCGTCCACCCTCAGAGTGAGCACAGAGGAAGAATATGGGTGCGCTGGTGTAATGTGTCCCAGGACAAACGTGTAACCTGAGCTGGATGCTTGCAGAGCACACGCTTTCCAGCAGTATCCAAAACCCATACCTGTCTCTGATTAAAATCCTATCTTGAGCAGTGCACCTCTGTTTATAAGCTGTCAAGGGGACTTTAAAACTGCAAGAGCTAATGCAGCCATAGCACAGAGTTTGGCAAAGATGTCCTAATACCTCCTTGCCTTCCCCATGACGGGCATTTTTGGCACTGTGTCTTCAGGTAGTGGAAACTGCAGCTTCACTGAAAAGCTCCAGTAGACAACTCGTATGCAGTGTGTGTGCGTGTGCACGTGCACATAATGCAGGAGTCTTATGTTTTAATACTCCCCCCCTTTTTAGTTCAGTATTTAGTTGGTGATGTGCTGGATTAAAAGGCTTCCACAACTATAGTCCTCTGCTATAACAAGTACAGCTGAGAGCAATGGCAGTACAAGAATCACACACACATACACACACACAGCCCTTGTAAAGTGACTCACTCTCAACCTGGAAGTTTGGAAGTTGAGTGTACAGTTGGGGGGCAGGGAGGGACTGAGGGCAGTAGCATTTGCCTTTCATTGTGCAAGAGGAAATTACTCCTTTCTATACACATCTCGATTGTATCTAAGAGGAATTGGGCCCATTGCCTGTGAATTGCTGTGGGATTGCACAGGCTGGAAGGTACTATAGAAATATGAGCTGTTATAGCTATCAGTAAATGGGATGTTTGGCAGTATCATGTTTCCTTAGCACTCTGTTTCCTTTACACTTATAAATCTGTATCATTTACAATACAATAAGGCCATATCCTCAGCTGGTGTACATGGATGTATCTCCAGTGAAGTCTCTGGACCTAGCACCAACTGAGGATATGGCTCAAAGAGCTGAACTTTTCAGCAGAGATGAAGATCAAAAATCTTGTTTTTGTTGGTTTTCAAGATCCCACACTGTGAATGCACCATCTGGATTAATCAGCATGGTGAGCAGGTAGCATCTCGCTGTGGTGATCTTTGATCATGGACATTTCACCCTCAGTACTGCAAACAGGGGCTGGTGTCAGGAATCATAAAACGAGACCATGTTATATTAGCTTTCCCGGGAGCACCCCCACCCCCACCCCCACCCAAAGGCAGGGGAGAGGGAGGATTTTGCCAATGAAATGTCAGGGGTCTGATAATCATCAGTTCATCCAGCAGAATGTCTGACTCCAACAGATCACGAGTGAGTGAAAATGACGAGCTCTGTGAGTCGCAGTCCTTGGGTTCACGTCACCCACGCTTCTGCAAAATGCCTTTGGACCAGCTGCTGAGCATTATTTCCTGCTTCTAACCCTCTCATTTCAGAGTTGTTTTGTGCAATTTATTGCTAAAAGTTCATGAAATTGATACCAAGTATTTAGATTTGCCCATTTATTTGGATGCCCTAGACCACCAATGAATAATAATAACAGGGGTGATGTTTCATTCTGAGCTGAAAAATCTGACACCGATTAATGATCAGAGATAAACAGCTAGAGTCAATGAACGTGTGTGGCCTGTGTATGACATGGGCAGATAAAAGCCAGGTACTTCATAGGAAGCTGAGATTCATTCTCTTTAGTCTGCATCCTTCCATATCAGACCAGACTATTGGTCCATCTAGGCTTGTACTTCATCCAGTCTAGTATCTCACTTCTTGCCAGACTAATGCTACATTTAGATCAGTATCCTGTTGCACCATTTCAACTAGTCAATGGGATTTAGGCTTCTAAGTGCCTAAATCACTTTTAAAAATGAGACCTAGGCTTTTAAATCAGTTAGGCATTATAATGCTGAGTGCAGCAAGTCCTAAATACCTTTGAAAATCTGTGCCCAAGTGACTTGCCCAAAGACGCACAGTGAGACTGTGTTAGTCTGTATTCGCAAAAAGAAAAGGAGTACCCGTGGCACCTTAGAGACTAACAAATTTATTAGAGCATAAGCTTTCGTGAGCTACAGCTCACTTCATCGGATGTAGCTGTTTTGGGACTAGAATTCAGGCCCTCCGGTATATTACCTTTTGTCTAACCAGCCCATGCCACTTAGTCAGATGTCTTGTGTGTGGTAGTGGCCAGTACCTGATGTTCCAGAGGAGTGTAAAATAAGCTGCACAGTGCATGTGACTAAATTTACAAGGCTGTGGGGAAGGAGAAGAAGGAGACCTTCCCCTGTAGCTGCAAATGATCAGCTTACACCATGACACCTGCAATTTGATGATCCTTATTACACCCCAGTTAGAACACAGAGTGATGGCAAACTTCTTGGGAAGTAAAGAGCAAAGGAGCAGGAGTGTCCACTGCAGGTCCCAATTTTTCTCATGTTATTTGCCTGGAACTAGAGGCAAAGGAGCCAGTTTTTACTATGTGGAAAATAAGAAAAGGGAGTTTCGGTTGGGATCTGGGATTGGTTATCTTCTGGCTGTTGTTAAGGCTGCAGAAGAGGCAGATGCAGCAGCAGAAATTGGCTCCATCGTTACTTTCTCTTCCCATCAAACCAACCCTCTGGCAGAACCTAATCCTCTTCTGAGACCCTCATTTGAGTCATTTGCCAGCCTCACCAGCTCTGATTGTCCTACCAGCAGGAGAACTGGCATTCACAAAGCTCTCACTAATATAGCAGGGTGGCTGCAGAAGCTGCTGAAGCAATACTATGACTCTGTTGTGGGTTTGTAGTGTTTTGTCTAGCAGTGTGGGTTTGAGCTCAGAGCTGTGATGCTCTGAGTGGGTCACTCAAAACTACTCTATTTGTTTCTTATAGCTGGTACCACCAGCTAGTTGCCGGCACTTCCCATTATAAGATCTTGTGTTTCTTGCTTGGGCTGGAATTTTTTCATACAGGATGATTTTTCCATCCTCAGATTGATTATATATAATATATATTTAAAGTTTCAGCAAAACCAGTTCAGCCATTTCCAAGAACCAGATTAGGGTGAAATAATGTCTTACCTATGCAAACAAATTCTTACAGTCATTTCAATGAAGCACTCTACTGCCCCCATGCTTTGGAGCAGGGATTTGTTAATTTGGCAGGGTGTCAGGGATGTGCCTTTTCCAATTCCTGTGAAAATAAGAAAGTCTGCATTTGGGCAAGTTAAAAAATAGTGGAAAAAATATCATGTGAGACTGTGATTAAAGATTGTATCATGATGCATATGCATGAGAGGGATGCACTAGGGTGGCATAGGCAACCTTAATTCTGGCATTTCCTAAATTTTGAGGGCTTGATTTTGCAACCTTAACATTCTTTGAATGTAGCCTTTTGTGTATAATGTTCTATAGAGGTACTTACACGGCACTCATCACTATGGTAGCTGAGCACCTTCCAGTTGTGCATTAAGTGCAGTGACTAACATCTGGAATGGGTGTGACAGTCTTTCTCTTGTCCTCTCTCCAGAGCTGGAGCTCAGGATATGGGAAACCAGGTCTGGAGTAGCTGTGAGTGCTACAGATTATGATGACGGTGCACTGGAAGAAGTAGCAGGAGGACCCGGGTCTGGAGTCAAAGACATTCAGCAAATTAGGACTGAGATGCACTGGCCAAACTATGAGGGTCAGATGAAGCCGGCAGAGCAGCTACCCTATAGTTTGCTTGACTCTACTTTGCATTATCAGCCCCTCATTCTCCTGAGCACCAAATTCACACATACAAAAGTCTATGCGTTTTTTAGTAGAAAGAATGTAAAAAGAGAAAATTATGCCCTGAGTGATAAACTGTTTATAATAAACTTGCTGTTTTGGAGGGAGAGAATGTAGCATTTTGCAGTTTCTAAGACAGCATCAGCAGAATAGGGCAGAGAGAATATTATCTCTAAAAGCTTATGCATCATCCTCTTAAAATGTTAATGTCCCATTTCCAGCTGAACAAATAAACCTCTACAAGTTGGATGCGACTAGTGCTAGTGAATCTGAGTGCAGGCTGGGAAAATAAAGAACCTGCTTCTGATCACAAAAAAGCATCTTTCAAGGAAAAAAAAATTGTCATTATTTAAAAATTGCTCCATTAATTGCTGTGAACAAAGGACCATTAGTGTGAAAGGACCAAACTGTTTAAATTCTGAGTATTTTATTTTCAGCAGGATTATAAACCAGATCCTTGGCAAACACTTCAAACAGAGCGTGCAGGCTGAAAAATTCAGGAGGCCTTAGCCTATTTACCATCTCCCAGAGATGTTTTTGTTTTGTCTCCTTAATAGACTTGTGATGCTCATGCCTGTGTGTGTTTTAACAACAAAAATCAAAGTTCTGGCTGGAATAGGCTAGAATGTTTCATCTGTCTTTGTTTTATGGTTTTCCTGGGATTTTTAGAGCCACAGGAATCCCCGATAGACCAAAATAATGCAAGATCTGGTCTCATTTACCCTGGTATTGAGTGCAGCATAGATACATAAACAGATTTCTCAGCTATTTCTACCATCCAGGTGCTGAAATTATTATTATTTGTCATGTGTTTCACACTAGCACCTAGATGCCCCAACCAAAATCAGGTCTCCATTGTGCTAGGTCAGTACAGACATGTGGAGGGCATTCCTGCCACAAAGAGCTGACAATCTAAACAGACAAGCGGAAGGGCTGCTTTATTGAGTCTCGCCATTAGGCCACACTACCCTGAGTAGAAGGGCTGCCCTTATTGATTCTGGCCATCAGGCAATGCTGCCCTGAGTTGCAGGGCCACTTTATGGACTCCAGCCATTAGGATACGCTGCCCCAAGAGGAAGTGCTGCTTTATTGACTCTGGCCACTAGGCCGTACTACCACGTTTTATCGTCAGGGTTGTGAACACAGGACCTAACTTGCTGCTATACAGTTTTTCCCCCTTCTTCTCATCATACATGACCCAGCACCTGGGACGGTGTGTACCTACCTCGTGACACTGCCCTGGATGAGATATTTGTGTTGCTCTTTGATCTCAACATAAACACAAATATAAATAGTGAGATAGTCTGTGTTATTCAGGTTTAGCTGTATTCCACAGCTCCCATGCTGAACACATTTCTGTCCTACAGCTGGGCTGGAGACAGTATTAAAAATTCCTTACTGCTTAATGTCTGTGTGATTGTTTTCACCATTATTTTGTCGTACATTGAAACAGTTTAGTACAATTCTCTCAGAGGGAGATGTCTCCCAATGGAAATCAGCTCAGAACAGCTCCTATCACCTAGGTCAGGTGGACTCATTCATCCAATAGAGCTGCATATCAGGAGGGTCCATCCTCAAGTTTTGGCTTTAGCACTATGAGGTGCTCTGATACGAGGGTGGTGGGTGCAGTATCAGAAACTGAAATGAGGGGTGATAGGTTTCCCCCATCTCTCTCCCTCTCTCTCACACACACACAGACACACACACTGAGCAAGTCTGTCTCTTTGATGGGCGACTCCATTACATGGTTAAAGCCAGATGGCAGACACAACTGGAAATAAGGGTGGGATGAGTTTTGGTCTCTCAATTTTTAGCCATTTGAACTGTCTCTGGCCTCTACCTTCAGCAACAGGTGTTTTAGCGCAACACAGAAAAATGGGCATAACACCTGACATTTTGCACAACCAACCACTTGTGCCAGCTGAATCGTGTACATCCCCAGGGAATTCATCCCAACCATTTAACCAGCAGCTGGTCACAAGGCTGCCATTTCCTTTGCATGTCCTCAAATGATGTCTGTAAATGTATTTCCACTTGGGCAGGATTATCCATTCACATGGTCACCACATATCCACCCAGACTAAGCCCCTCAAGCGTGAAATGCATAGGCTTTCCCTTCAGGGGGTTTACTGTCTCAGTGACCTTTATATTCTACAAAGAGGCATTTTAATCTCCTACACTACTGCTCCGCTAAGTGGTTTCTCATTTGACTGGCACTACTGAATGGTCTTTCCATGTTGATGGGCTCTATTAAGACATTGGGAATTGGATTGTAATGCTCTTTCCTTAGCTCTTCCTTACTTTATTGTTATTTTCACTAACGATGCTCTAAGTTCAGCATGGGTTTGGTTTGCTACTTTGCTAATTTGAAGAGTCTAGGGACTGCCATATGGGAGGAAACTTGGAAACAAAAACCCTCATTAATACAAAAGGAAATTTCCTTATGGGGAATAGGTGACTCGGGGTGATCAGAGTCTTTGCTTACCCATTGATTAATCTGTTCTTCCATCCTCAAGCTGAATCTCTGGCTGCGCTCTTATAAGTCTGGTGCCTTTTGGCAAATCTACCAAGTCCCAGAAGCCTCTCCATCCTCATTAAGGCTTCAGGTTCCATTCAAAACTGCTGCTGCAGGCAAAAGCAAATGGATAGCTAACAGGCGGAATCCACCCAGGCAATATAGTTAGTTCACTAGTTCAACTGGTAAAATCTCTAATCATTGACTCTACCATGGACATGGTTAAAACCAAGATGTTTCATTCACCATGATATTTACCTTTACCATGGTATATTTGGTATTCTCAATGCTGAGAATGGGAAAGGTGGCTGTATATGTAACTACTGCAGGTGGTCAATGTCCAGGTTTATTCAGCACTCCCTCAGCCATGGAGATTGCCTATAAACCTGGTTTGGTGCTTGATATGGTTTTCCACATGTATGCTGCAAACAGATATTACAGTTGAGAATGAGAAATGAGAATGAGAAAATAAGAACGAACCCATGTCATATCTCCATAATAGTGTAATGCCAACAGACCCCGGTTGTCGGCGGGCAGGCTTGAACCGGGGACTTCTTGAGTTTAGTACATGAGCCTCTATGGCATGAGCTAAAAGCCAACTTCCTGTTAGTTAAGGCTGTAGAGCAGAATCATTTTACCTCTCTCTTTAAGTGGTCTCAGTGCCACTAGATGGGACAGAACACCACACCCAGGAGGTGTGTGGGTTACAATAGGACAGTATGTGAGTGTTCTCTGATCATCTATGCTGAATTGAATATAAAATGGCTATCTGTGTCTGCATACCACAGAATCCTTAGCAATTCATAGGTGCAGTACACTGGAAACAGATCCATAACAGTAACATAAAAAGAAAAGGAGTACTTGTGGCACCTTAGAGACTAACACATTTATTTGAGCATAAGCTTTCGTGAGCTACAGCTCACTTCATCGGATGCTGTAGCTCACGAAAGCTTATGCTCAAATAAATTTGTTAGTCTCTAAGGTGCCACAAGTACTCCTTTTCTTTTTGTGAATACAGACTAACATGGCTGCTACTCTGAAACAGTAACATAGCTATACAACTGGTTTAATTACCTTAAATGTGCAGATGGGAGAACTGGGCTGGAATATCAAGGATGTTTCCTGACCATGAAACCTCCCCCAGAACTTGACATGAACCTTTTCTACTGTTTGGATCTGTTTCTTTATCGGCACTGCTTGGCCCTGGATGGGTTTAGAAGTACTGAAATGCAAGGACAAAGGCAGTCTAAATGGTTTTTCAGAACGCTCAGAGATACTAGAAATCTCAAGGAAACCCTCGGACTATGAGACTTCCAGCCTAACAGATTCATATTGATAAAATGCATGTTAGCCAGTAAGACCACTGTTTCTCTGCTGTTAACTTGTTCCTCCCTCTTCCCCACATTTGCCTGTCCATTCATCTGTTGCATCTTGTCTAAATCCCATATTATGGCCTCAAAGGCTTTCTTTGCATTAATTGTCTGAGTATGAAAGAGCATGGTCCCTGGTTTGGGGTCCTCAAGCATAACAAAAACAATAATACTACTATGACTTATTACTAGTCACCCAATTCTGTGGGTGCTTCTCCACGCCTAAAGGTTGAACCTTTGGGGGTCCATGAATCACCAGTTCAAATCACCAACTCTGGAGTTGGCCACTGAAACTGTAATTGCTTCAGGAAGAAGGAAGTCTAATGACCAGGCAGCTGCCTGCGGATGATGTACTTAGACAATTGTTGACAAAGCACATGTGTAGGCAAAAGCCTGTTGCAGCCAGACATCTCCAGCTACAGGAACAAGGCAAGACACTGACAAATAACTGGAGGTCCTGGAAGCATGAAGTTGTTAGAGCAGGGAGGTGGGAGCCATACAAGCCTAGTCAGATTGGCACAGCCCTCATTATAGTCTATGCCAGATACTTAGACCTCAGTAAAAAGAAAAGGAGTACTTGTGGCACCTTAGAGACTAACAAATTTATTTGAGCATAAGCTTTCATGAGCTACAATTCACTTCATTGGTTCAGGAGCCCAATTAGTGATCAACATGACCCAACAGAGCCACAGTAGTATGAATTCATTGTTTCATTTATTAGAGTACTATGTATCCATATTTAAACAGTATGACAGGGGAAATATTTAGTTTATATATTGTTGTCACAACAAAATGACTGACCCAAGTATTATTACTTTATTAACTACAATTGGTTCATAACATAGTAAAAGCATTCTGATTAGTTAATAACTTAGATTGGTTAATACTTAATTCACACAGCGTTTTAATATCACATGCTGCAAAGAGCCACAGGAGACACATTAAAGAGCCACTTGTGGCTCCTGAGCCTCAGTCTGACTATCACTGATCTATGCAACCCTCTAAGAAAGACTTCTTTGCTGATGGGCACAGGTTGAGTGATCCAGAAAGCATGAGAGTAGGATCCATTTGTGAGGCTGACTTAGACGTTGGTGAGCCAATGGGATCCCCCTTCCCATTTTCTGGAGTGTGCCCTTTAATTTTGCAATTCCAGCTACTCCCTTTAACTTCCCCAGCCTCTGAAATCCTTGCCTTTAGCAAAGCATTTGACATGGTCTCCCACAGTATTCTTGCCAGCAAGTTAAAGAAGTATGGGCTGGATGAATGGACTATAAGGTGGATAGAAAGTTGGCTAGATCGTTGGGCTCAACGGGTAGTGGTCAATGGCTCCATGTCTAGTTGGCACCCGGTATCAAGTGGAGGGCCCCAAGGGTCGGTCCTGGGGCCGGTTTTGTTCAATATCTTCATAAATGATCTGGAGGATGGGATGGATTGCACCCTCAGCAAGTTTGCAGATGACACTAAACTGGGAGGAGAAGTAGATATGCTGGAGGGTAGGGATAGGATACAGAGGGACCTAGACAAATTAGAGGATTGGGCTAAAAGAAATCTGATGAGATTCAACAAGGACAAGTACAGAGTCCTGCACTTAGGACGGAAGAATCCCATGCACCACTACAGACTAGGGACCGAATGGCTAGGCAGCAGTTTTACAGAAAAGGACCTAGGGGTTACAGTGGACGAGTCAACATATGAGTCAACAGTGTGCCCTTGTTACCAAGAAGGCCAATGGCATTTGGGCTGTATAAGTAGGGGCATTGCCAGCAGATCGAGGGACATGATTGTTCCCCTCTATTCGACATTGGTGAGGCCTCATCTGGAGTACTGTGTCCAGTTTTGGGCCCCACGCTACAAGAAAGATGTGGAAAAATTGGAAAACGTCCAGCGGAGGGCAACAAAAATGATTAGACTGGAACACATGACTTATGAGGAGAGGCTGAGGGAACTGGGATTGTTTAGTCTGCAGAAGAGAAGAATGAGGGGGGATTTGATAGCTGCTTTCAACTACCTGAAAGGGGGTTCCAAAGAGGATGGATCTAGACTGTTCTCAGTGGCAGCAGATGACAGAACGAGGAGTAATAGTCTCAAGTTGCAGTGGGGGAGGTTTAGGTTGGATATTAGGAAAAACTTTTTCACTAGGAGGGTGGTGAACACTGGAATGCGTTACCTAGGGAGGTGGTGGAATCTCCTTCTTTAGAAGTTTTTAAGGTCAGGCTTGACAAAGTCCTGGCTGGGATGATTTAGTTGGGGATTGGTCCTGCTTTGAGCAGGGGGTTGGACTAGATGACCTCTTGAGGTCCCTTCCAACCCTGATATTCTATGATTCTATGATTCTATAATACCCAAAGCTTGTCTTGGCTCTGCAGGTGGTCAGTTCTAACTACAAGTCTCTCTGGCCACAGGATGAAACCTATGGTAACTACTGGTGTGCGTAATAACTGACCTCTGTTCATCTTCTTGCTGTCTGAATGCACTAGCTACAGCTGGCTGCACAGAAGCAACCTGTAGCACAGTTAATAAGCAAAAGGATCAGTGCTTCTCACGTCTACAGATTTCAAATGCACCTGTCGGATGAGATTTAGCTCATTATTTCATGAACTAGCAATGGTGAATATATATGATCATAATAATAATATCACCATGATAATGAAAGGGGAAATGATAAAAAATGTCGGCATTATCAAAAATTATGTCTTTTAAGAACGAATTGTAACTAATTAGACTTTGAATGGGAAATCAAATGAAAGTGCATGAAGGCTCAATTTTCCATACAGCTGACAATCTGACCTTTTTCGGAGTGGGAAAAATTATTTTTAATTAACATGACTAATCATTTTCCATCATTTCAAGATAATTGGCTTTGTTGAAAAACAAGCTGTTTTGGGGGGGATGCCGAGAGAAGGAAAGTGGTAGCTACATTGGTGTGTTTAACCTCTTGAAGGCTGGGGGAGTTGCTGGCTGGAAATGAAATGTCAGTTCCCTTTGTAATGTGTGGAAAGATTTTGTGAGGAGCTGTGGGTGTAGTTTTCTTTCCTCCATTTCCAAATGGCTCAGAAAATTTACCACGGAGGAAAAATTTTGGCTCCCTGTTAGACCTCCTTTCATTTTGCAACAAGTATCTCTAAAAAAACAACATTGAGAAGATAGGGTAACTAAGAGATACCCAGCTACCTGGTGAGCAACCAACAAAGGTCATTTAGTGACCCTGGATCCAAGATCTAATCCTGAAGTCCTTACTCAGTCTCATCTTCCATTCAAGCTAAATGGGAGTTTTGCGTGAGAAGGGACAGCCAGATTTGACCCCAACTAAAGAGGAGGCAGCTGACTCTGGCCAGACAAAGAATGTTGTGGAGATTATTTCACTGCATTTGCTTGGCTAAGATGTGGGGAGCCCAAGAAGACAAATCCCAAACTATGAGTTATAGCTCCCCTCTTCTAGTTAATGGCAACAAATACTGATCTACTGCAGGCTTTCACTGGTAGCAGAATATGGGCCCAACCCAGCTCCCATTCATGTCTGTGGAGATACGCCTGTTGATGTCAGTGAGTATGGGACTGAACTCTAAAACAACACTGATTTTATGGCTCATTACAATGATTTGTAACACACCCTACGACTGTCCTACGACTGCAGAGGTGGTACCACTTCAAATGCTCTCCTGCATCATGTGTGAAACCTTATGCTTAACAATCTGTCCCACCTCATATTTAGCATGGACACTCAGGTTACCTTATCTTTCCCAGACTTGAGAAGTGCTTTGCGGCGCTCCCAAGCTTGTCTCTCCCACCAGTAGGAGTTGGCCCAATAAAATATATCACCTCACCGACCTTGTTCCTCTAAAACAACAAGCAGTTTTCAAAATGGTTCCATTTTAGCACATGCAAAGATCACAGCAATGTGAGTTCAAGTTTGCTTTACAACCTGGTGTAAACATAAATGCAAACGTGGGCCTAAATTTTGCAAATGAGTCCACACTTGCACTCCATTTTACCCAGGCAGGGAATCGCTGACTTCACTGGGGCTCCATGTCAAGGTAAGGGTCTGACTGCACAGTCACCAGCGGGATCAGAGCAATGGCTCAGCCTTCAGGCTCCAGGAGGGTGGCCAGCACAGCTCCCAGTGTCACAAGCTCCGGTACGAAACTGTGGAAAAACCTGAGTGTCTCTGGATTAAGTTTAGAAGTGTGTGCAACAAGAGTGATGTCATGGTGGGAGTCTGCTATAGACCACCGGACCAGGGGGATGAGGTGGATGAGGCTTTCTTCCGGCAACTCACGGAAGCTACTAGATCACATGCCCTGATTCTCATGGGTGACTTTAATTTTCCTGATATCTGCTGGGAGAGCAATACAGCGGTGCATAGACAATCCAGGAAGTTTTTGGAAAGCGTAGGGGACAATTTCCTGGTGCAAGTGCTAGGGGAGCCAACTAGGGGGAGCGCTTTTCTTGACCTGCTGCTCACAAACCGGGTAGAATTAGTGGGGGAAGCAAAAGTGGATGGGAATCTGGGAGGCAGTGACCATGAGTTGGTTGAGTTCAGGATCCTGACGCAGGGAAGAAAGGTAAGCAGCAGGATACGGACCCTGGACTTCAGGAAAGCAGACTTTGACTCCCTCAGGGAACAGATGGCCAGGATCCCCTGGGGGACTAACATGAAAGGGAAGGGAGTCCAGGAGAGCTGGCTGTATTTCAAGGAATCCCTGTTGAGGTTACAGGGACAAACCATCCCGATGAGTCGAAAGAATAGTAAATATGGCAGGCGACCAGCTTGGCTTAATGGTGAAATCCTAGCGGATCTTAAACATAAAAAAGAAGCTTACAAGAAGTGGAAGGTTGGACATATGACCAGGGAAGAGTATAAAAATATTGCTCGGGCATGTAGGAAAGATATCAGGAGGGCCAAATCGCACCTGGAGCTGCAGCTAGCAAGAGATGTCAAGAGTAACAAGAAGGGTTTCTTCAGGTATGTTGGCAACAAGAAGAAAGCCAAGGAAAGTGTGGGCCCCTTACTGAATGAGGGAGGCAAGCTAGTGACAGAGGATGTGGAAAAAGCTAATGTACTCAATGCTTTTTTTGCCTCTGTTTTCACTAACAAGGTCAGCTCCCAGACTGCTGTGCTGGGCATCACAAAATGGGGAAGAGATGGCCAGCCCTCTGTAGAGATAGAGGTGGTTAGGGACTATTTAGAAAAGCTGGACGTGCACAAGTCCATGGGGCCGGACGAATTGCATCCGAGAGTGCTGAAGGAATTGGCGGCTGTGATTGCAGAGCCCTTGGCCATTATCTTTGAAAACTCGTGGCGAACGGGGGAAGTCCCGGATGACTGGAAAAAGGCTAATGTAGTGCCCATCTTTAAAAAAGGGAAGAAGGAGGATCCTGGGAACTACAGGCCGGTCAGCCTCACCTCAGTCCCTGGAAAAATCATGGAGCAGGTCCTCAAAGAATCAATCCTGAAGCACTTAGAGGAGAGGAAAGTGATCAGGAACGGTCAGCATGGATTCACCAAGGGAAGGTCATGCCTGACTAATCTAATCGCCTTTTATGATGAGATTACTGGTTCTGTGGATGAAGGGAAAGCAGTGGATGTATTGTTTCTTGACTTTAGCAAAGCTTTTGACACGGTCTCCCACAGCATTCTTGTCAGCAAGTTAAGGAAGTATGGGCTGGATGAATGCACTATAAGGTGGGTAGAAAGCTGGCTAGATTGTCGGGCTCAACGGGTAGTGATCAATGGCTCCATGTCTAGTTGGCAGCCGGTGTCAAGTGGAGTGCCCCAGGGGTCGGTCCTGGGGCCCGTTTTGTTCAATATCTTCATAAATGATCTGGAGGATGGTGTGGATTGCACTCTCAGCAAATTTGCGGATGATACTAAACTGGGAGGAGTGGTAGATACGCTGGAGGGGAGGGATAGGATACAGAAGGACCTAGACAAATTGGAAGATTGGGCCAAAAGAAATCTAATGAGGTTCAATAAGGATAAGTGCAGGGTCCTGCACTTAGGATGGAAGAATCCAATGCACCGCTACAGACTAGGGACCGAATGGCTCGGCAGCAGTTCTGCGGAAAAGGACCTAGGGGTGACAGTGGACGAGAAGCTGGATATGAGTCAGCAGTGTGCCCTTGTTGCCAAGAAGGCCAATGGCATTTTGGGATGTATAAGTAGGGGCATAGCGAGCAGATCGAGGGACGTGATCGTTCCCCTCTATTCGACACTGGTGAGGCCTCATCTGGAGTACTGTGTCCAGTTTTGGGCCCCACACTACAGGAAGGATGTGGATAAATTGGAAAGAGTACAGCGAAGGGCAACAAAAATGATTAGGGGTCTAGAGCACATGACTTATGAGGAGAGGCTGAGGGAGCTGGGATTGTTTAGTCTGCAGAAGAGAAGAATGAGGGGGGATTTGATAGCTGCTTTCAACTACCTGAAAGGGGGTTTCAAAGAGGATGGCTCTAGACTGTTCTCAATGGTAGCAGATGACAGAACGAGGAGTAATGGTCTCAAGTTGCAATGGGGGAGGTTTAGATTGGATATTAGGAAAAACTTTTTCACTAAGAGGGTGGTGAAACACTGGAATGCGTTACCTAGGGAGGTGGTAGAATCTCCTTCCTTAGAGGTTTTTAAGGTCAGGCTTGACAAAGCCCTGGCTAGGATGATTTAACTGGGACTTGGTCCTGCTTTGAGCAGGGGGTTGGACTAGATGACCTTCTGGGGTCCCTTCCAACCCTGATATTCTATGATTCTATGATTCTATGAAAGTCTAATGGATTCGACATAGTTGATGCTGTTTGTTTAGTCATTGCATTTTAGTCAGCATGGATGGTGAAACCAGATTGTTTTGGGATCTCATGAAATAGTGTTTGAGTTCCCAGCATTAAAGAGAATGTTTAAATCCACCACAACCTCCAAAAAGAGAGAAAACTTTTGAAAAAGCCTTTCCTATGTAAGAATGACTCTCACAGCACCGGCAATTCCTTCTACAGCGAAACCCTACCAACCAAACCCAACAATCAATCAATCATGCAGATTTTTGACCCCAAAAGGGAGACGCACCACAGACCTTGTGAAGACCACTAGAAACTATACCGCTTTCTTTGATTTTACGAGGTAAGTGCCCACATACTACATTGGGCAAGAGAAAAAAACCCCTAAAATGGATAGAAAGAAAAGAACAAAACCTGTTTTACCGACTCACTTCAAATTCAGGCAGTCATTTCTACTTCCAAAACAGATCCAAACTAAGTTACACTAACAGCTAAGAGATGTGTTGTGGAGTGCTGAATTTTTTGAATTATCAAGGGAGCAATCAAACACAATTTAAAAAAAATTAAAGATACGGCATTACAGAAAAGCACTTTGTTCATTTCGTCGAGCAGGTGTCGTTCATTTTCAATTGCTCATGGCACCGTTTAGTAGCTTCATGGAAGTACTGTAGCATATTGTGTTAAAAGTAATGGAGTTTGAGTAATGTGAGATCTAAGTACCACACTCTGTTATTAAAGCTTTGTTGAGAAATGGGGAGGGAAACCAGGCTGTGTTTTTGTACGGAGATAATAGAGCCCGTAGGTAAAGCAAAGTGAGAATTATCAAATTTCTTATTGTATAAGGTTTTATAAATTCCTGCCTCCTACTCTACATAGTCCACCTCCCCTCTTCTCAACAAAACCAATGTTCTGGGCCTAACTGAACCTGATGGTGTCCTTTTAACTTTGAATTCTTTGGCTTTCTTCAACTGCTCATCATTTAAATATAGTCATTTTTTGGCATTTCATTTCCTGCAAGTCCCCACGCCTCTTTGCATTTTTATAGGTAGTTATAAACATGAATAACAACACTTGCAATGTGAAAGGCACAATATAAAACCCAATTGCATTTGATTTCTCTTTTATTCTAACTTTAAGCTCCGATTTATCCATGTCTCACACCATTGGACCTGTCACCTGAATTAACTAGAGACTCTTAAACTGATTGCTGCAAGGAGATAGAAGCAAGAACGTAACACAGCATTTTACAACAAAATTTCTGAATAAGTGTTGAATCTCATTTAAATTTTATTTCCCACACACATGAGATGTGGAGTGAGTCCATTGCTTATAAGAGGGGGAGAAAAATGACCTTAATTTTAAATGATCTGTTTGGAAAATTCTGCTGAAGAGAGAAAAATGTATTGGTAAAGTACACATTAAATTCAGCTTCTTGTAGTATATGAGATCCGTTGTGAGAATGAAAATATTGTAATATGCTGGCCAATGTGTGTGTCATTGCTGACACCTACTGGGTAGAATCAGAATTGTCTAATTGTGTGTCATAGTCCCTTTCTTGCTAATAACTAGAGAAGGTTCTTCTTCAGCTCAAGTGGTGAGGCCTGTGCTATTGGAACAGGAGGATCTGAGTTCTATACCTGTTCTTGCTATGAAGTTCTGAATGGCCCCAATGTGCAGCACAATGATGTTCCAGGTGGTCATGGATTCATTTCAGTATGTGCAGGGTTGCTGTCTGCATTCAGACTGACATTTGGCATCTTTGTACCCTGAGCATTTTTACCATCTCCGTCCCTGAACGGAATGTGGCAGTGCTCATTGTGAAACCTGCTCAAGAGGTAAGAAATCTCCAGCAGGGAAAGACCCTGCATGTGGTGAAATGGAACAAGTGCCAGGTTGGTTTTCAGAACAGATGCGTTAATCACTAGCAATGCTTTGCATTTCTTTAGCCCCTTTTACCCGAGCCACTAAATGAGCTTTGCAAAGAATGAACCAGGCCCTATAATGACTGGCAGCAATCTGTGGCTGGCACATGTTGCTATACCACTCTGTCCTCCCATCTGTAAAATGGGGATAATAGTACCTCTCTACCACCCAGTAAGTGTTAATAAATTAAGCACTTTGAGATCCTTTAATGAAAGGGTGCACAACATCGGTAAGTGTACAACAGGATCATTATCTGACATGGCACAGTAAGCATTGGGGATCAGATTACACCTGCATGGCACTGCAAGCAAGAAATCTGATTGACAGCTTGCATTGCCTCGGGAAAAAAAGCTCCCCTTAAATAGATGCTTGATAAAGGAACAGAGGCTGGCAATGGATAGATTTGCTCTGTTAAGGAGGTATCCATAGTGTTTGCATTTTATAATTGTTTCTGCAAAGGATGGTGTGAGCTGAATCACAGCACAGCCCTTGTGCTCTCTCTTTTCTTCCCATGTAGAGTGGCAGAATGTTAAATAGCTTTATTTCCATCAGGCTAAGGGTGGCGATGTGGTCTCCAATGACTCCTCTAGTTAGAATACCAAATCAAGTATCTTCCCATCTCTACCCCACCCACCACCAGCGATCTCAGAAGGAACAGGGTGGTGCATTGGAATTACAGCCAAGCTCCCCACAAAGAAAATAGAACAAAAACAATAGAACGTTGCTCGCAATTATTAATCCCACTATGATTCTAAATGTCGTGCTATTACTGTATGCACAAAGATACTTGAAGGTTTTCTGATTTCAATTAAGATTATTATCTCCTCTGAGAGATGTTTTTTTGGGAAATCTCTGTAGCTGATCTGTTCTGAAATGACATCAGCCTGTGGTAAATAGGCCTATTTGTATTATGGCTGCATTCCCTATTGGACCCCCCTCACTATCTAGCTGCTTTGTCCTTCTGGACCTGAGAGGGCTAGCAACAGCTTAAACCTGGTGCAGGAAGCGGACAACTGTGATTAGAAGAGCACTGTAAAAAGCCCCCTTTCCTGAACTACACAGGAACAGCATCTCTGATAGGGACTGGACAGTCAGCGCAGACATGGCCGATCAGTGGAATCTACCCCTCACTGGTCAGCCTTGCTGCATGTGTGCAAATCCTTCCATTCACCATAGACAAGACTCAAACCAGGGTACAGCTCTATCCAGCAGTGAAATGGAGACACCTGGCCATGGAGCCGGAGCTGAGTTAACCTGACTCAGCTGAAAGTTGCTCTTTCAGTGGACCAGGTGTAACACGCAGGGGAAGATTCTTGCTAGATTCCTGACCAAGCCTTTGTCACAACCGGAGAAGAGACTGCGCCCATCCCACCAAAATCTATCCCATGTTTTACACTGAACCTAGCGCATGCTGCACAAAGACCCTGTGTGTTTGGTGAGAAATGGATGGCTACCCATCGAGAGAGAGGCATGGTCAATGCTCACTGTCATGCACCTCACTGCTCCATGGGTGTATGTAGTGTTGGAGATGGGAAGGTCCACCTGACCTTCATAGTTAGGGGTCAGATCAGATCTTTTCACACCCATATTTGGAAACAGTTTTATGGGTTCCTAGCATACTTAGAATAAACTGATCCCCAAACAAGGACTCATGAAATTGCTCCATTTGAAGACAAAATGGATCCAATTTACCTAGATTTCAGTAAGGCATTTGATACCGTGCCACATAGGGAATTATTAGTTAAATTGGAAAAGATGGGGATCAATATGAACATCAAAAGGTGGATAAGGAATTGGTTAAAGGGGAGACTACAATGGGTCCTACTGAAAGGCGAACTGTCAGGCTGGAGGGAGGTTACCAGTGGAGTTCCTCAGGGATCAGTTTTGGGACTAATCTTATTTAATCTTTTTATTACTGACCTTGGCACAAAAAGTGGGAGAGTGCTAATAAAGTTTGCAGATGATACAAAGCTGAGAGGTATTGCCAATTCAGAGAAGGATCGGGATATTATACAGGAGGATCTGGATGACCTTGTAAACTGGAGTAATAGTAATAGGATGAAATTTAATAGTGAGAAGTGTAAGGTTATGCATTTAGGGATTAATAACAAGAATTTTAGTTATAAGCTGGGGACGGGTCAATTAGAAGTAACGGAAGAGGAGAAGGACCTTGGAGTATTGGTTGATCATAGGATGACTATGAGCTGCCAATGTGATATGGCTGTGAAAAAAGCTGATGTGGTTTTGGGATGCATCAGGAGAAGCATTTCCAGTAGGGATAAGGAGGTTTTAGTACCGTTATACAAGGCACTGGTGAGACCTCATCTAGAATACTGTGTGCAGTTCTGGTCTCCCATGTTTAAAAAGGATGAATTCAAACTGGAGCAGGTACAGAGAAGGGCTACTAGGATGATCTGAGGAAAGGAAAACTTGTCTTATGAAAGGAGACTTAAGGAGCTTGGCTTGTTTAGCCTAACTAAAAGAAGGTTGAGGGGAGATATGATTGCTCTCTATAAATATATCAGAGGGATAAATACAGAAGAGGGAGAGGAATGATTTAAGCTCAGCACCATTGTGGACACAAGAACAAATGGGTATAAACTGGCCACCAGGAAGTTTAGACTTGAAATGAGACGAGGGTTTCTAACCATCAGAGGAGTGAAGTTTTGGAATAGCCTTCCAAGGGAAGCAGTGGGGGCAAAAGATCTATCTGGCTTTAAGATTCTACTCGATAAGTTTATGGAGGAGATGATATGATGGGATAATGTGATTTTGGTAAGTAATTGATCTTTAAATATTCAGGGTAAATAGGCCTAATCCCCTGTGATGGGATATTAAATGGATGGGATCTGAGTTACCCAGGAAAGAATTTTATTGTAGTATCTGGCTGGTGAATCTTGCCCATATGCTCAGGGTTTAGCTGATTGCCATATTTGGGGTCGGGAAGGAATTTTCCTCCAGGGCAGATTGGAAGAGGCCCTGGAGGTTTTTCGCCTTCCTCTGTAGCATGGGGCATGGATCACTTGAGGGAGGATTCTCTGCTCCTTGAAGTCTTTAAACCACGATTTGAGGACTTCAATAGCTCAGACATAGGTGAGATTCTGTGGCCTGCGTTGTGCAGGAGGTTGGACTAGATGATCAGAATGGTCCCTTCTGACCTTAGTATCTATGAATCTATGACACCAATTGGATAAAATTATGCCATTCCTAATAATGGGACCTCAAGCTATGAGGTCAAAGCATGAGGTCAGACTTTCCTATCCTTGCAAGTCTTGGAGATACCAAAGTCATCCATGTGCAGGGAACCAACTATGAATGAGATATCTGGCAAATGTAGATTTAGTTCGCTTTCACATTTAATTTCCTGTATCTTTAAAAGTAGCCATGGGGACAGTATTAAAAGTTTTGGGTTAGTAAATATAATCTGTAAAATTCTGAATATAAAGCACATTTGTTAAACATGGAAATATGTGACTAAATCAAATCACACTCCAAATCTGAGCATATAACAAATCTGAGGATAATGACAAGTTGCTGTGGGAGTTCATGCAAGTGATAATGAACTCCAAACAGTAGAGTGAGCAGCTGGAATTGCAGCCAGAGGGTCTGGTGATATTATAAAGCACAAACCTAGAATCACCAGAATCACCCCTACACCTCCGACTGGAATTACAGCCATAATTTATATATACTCTGCTGGGCATGTTACTTAGCATGATACACTCCAGACCAGTAATGTCTGAGAGCTGTGACCATCTGACAGCTGATAGGTGGCCCATGTGAATGGTCCGATAATCTCACTGTAGTTCCTAGCATACAGGTGTCCATGTTGTAAAACCACCAAAACAACCAGCCCCCTTTTCTGCAGTCCCTGCATGGAGGCCAAGAACTGAGTAGACTATGGAAGACTGAACCTCTTGTATCCATAGGTGGACCTTGAAGAGCAAGGGAGATGCAAATTATCAGATGGATGTTTATACCAAGATTCTATTTGCCCAATGTCTCTATGCTGTCAGTCTGCATCAGCCTCCATGTCTGGCTGGCTGGCATCTTTCAACAGCACTGAATCCAATTATTTAAGCTCTCAATGTAATAAGTTATAAGACTTATGCAAACATAACCCCACCAGACCCCCATTCTGATTCACCTTTCCCTCTACTTCTGTATGTCAGCTTTCTCCTATCTGCACCTTTGCCTTCCTCCTGGTTTCCCATCCACACAGTATGAATAATACAACCGCTCATTTCAAAGAGGCTTTTTATTCATTTCTTCTCAGATGCGACTTTCTCATGACAACGCTTCATCAACAAGGATGAAGACCCTTCTTCTTTCCAAGCCTATCGCTGGCTGCCATTTGTTATGAATGTTTTATTGAGCTTACCAGATGCATATTAAGCCTGATGCATACTTTCTAAATCTCAGGAACATTTAATAAATGGAGAATTAGTCTGGCTAAGTCATGCCAGAGATGAATTCCTTACATCGATACAATCTCCAATGAGCACTTCACTTCATTTAATAAATGTATTTATTAAATACATAAAAGATTTGTAAATGGAGCTCTTGTCTTTCTGAATCATACTAGCTTCATCCTTATTTAACATTTATTTTCTTGAGTTGAGACAATATTTGTTATATCTCGAACACGTCATTGCATAAATCTGCCTGTCATTTATTCAGTCTGACTCTAAATATTAAATTTCAAAATTTGCTAGACCTGGCTCCTTGTTTAATCTACAAAGATCTCTAACAAGTGAGAAGGAAGGTTTGCTAACTCAAAAATAATGGTTATTGTATCTCCAGTGGGTTTGTAAAAATCGACATAATATTTAATAAATCTGGCCTAGGATTGGCTGAAATCTATTTAACCTCTATTAAAAGCGAACAGGAATTTGTTAAAGAGCCTTGTCGGATTCATGTAAACTTTGAAAGAATATCAGACGCTAGAAAAATTCTATTAAACTGTCATGTGTGTTTTCTGTATTTCATTTTCCATCATTGCTGATTACTAATGTCTTTGTGCATAAACAGAAGCTTTCTCCTCTGTGCAGTGCCCCCCTCCTCCTCCTGCCCAGCTCACTCAGTTCTGCCATAATTTAGATGCTGGCAAATTAAAATTCACTACTAGAGCTGATGGCAATTTATTCTTATGTTCCTACGTTTAAGATCACATTTCTGAACCCTTCACCATCAATCTTCTCCATCAATGTTATCAATCTCATTCCAAAAGAGACACTTACCAAGAGAAATAATCATACATTACCTATAGCGAAATAATCCTTACCCATGTTATTAGCCCCACACCATACCTGATTAAAACAGAAAGAATTTTAAACATAGTATTTACTTTCCACTCTTTATGTTGTTCGTTTATTTTTGCCTCTGTCTGTTTGCTATGTGTGGAATCTCTATAGCATCAAGGATACGGAACCACAGACCCTCAGTGGAACTAATCTAGTTAGTTTAACTTTGTATTTCTAGTCAGTTTTACTTTCTGATTCTCCCACAGTCACCCAATGGTGCGAATACTTGGTTTCCCAGCAGTGGTGGAGCATCTTTAACATTGGCAAACACAAACCAAGCAAATTTAGGAAGGACTGCACAACTGTATGAATAATGAGAACATTCAGAGTAATAATTATATCATTTTTCTAAAAAAACCCAAGTGTTTTGGAAGGGATATAACTCTGATGTTTCACAGCATAAACCAACCAGTTACCAGGAAGAGACTTTCCTTAGAAGCAGGTTATCCCATTAATACTTACAGCAGGGTTTCTTGCATTGTTTTCTGAAGCAATTGGTATTGGCCACTGTCAGACAGGATACTCCTCCTAAAAAAATTAATTGCGGGGCCTAAACATTCTCTAGAAGACTGTGTCCCTTTAAGTTTTGAAAAACATTCTGGTTGCCTCGAAGTCTCCTCTTCTCCAATGAGACTAGACTCAAATCGTTGCTTCAGACGGGTCTGACCTCGGCGGAGGGATAGCTCAGTGATTTGAGCATTGGCCTGCTAAACCTAGGGTTGTGAGTTCAATCCTTGAGAGGGCCATTTGGGATCTGGGGCAAAAATTGGGGAATGGTCCTGCTTTGAGCAGGGGGTTGGACTAGATGACTTCCTGAGGTCCCTTCCAACTCTGATATTCTATGATCCTATGAAGGACAACTGAGACTGTGTTAGGCTCTTACCACTGGAGATGTAAGTTTGAATCCTGCTCAATTTTTAAAGTTCAAAGTTTAATGGTCTCACTCTAGTCTCCATTTGTCAACATCACACAATTTGTCTTGATTGACACTCTCTGCATAATGACAGGTTTCAGAGTAGCAGCCGTGTTAGTCTGTATCCGCAAAAAGAAAAGGAGGATTTGTGGCACCTTAGAGACTAACAAATTTATTTGAGCATAAACTTTTGTGAGCTACAGCTCACTTCATCAGATGCTGTAGCTCATGAAAGCTTATGCTCAAATAAATGTGTTAGTCTTTAAGGGCCACAAGTCCTCCTTTTCTTTTTACTCTCTGCATAGGAGATGTCAGCAGTGCAATGGAAGGGAGTGCTATTGCTTGGGATTGAGGTGCATGGGTGAGGGCTCATCAACCAAATAGCAGGTGGCACTGCAGATCAGGGTTGAAGGAGCAGAGTGGTATGGAAGCGCAGGATTGGAATAGCCAGAAGGAGGAACAGTTCAGATGGAGTTGCATTGGCAGAGCTGTGCGTGAGGTATCTTGAACAGCCTCTGCCTTTACCATCCCAGGTTCTAGGCAGTGCGTACAGACTCTCACACTCACCAAAATCCAGTAATAAAACATGATGGTACTATATTATTTAATTGGGAGCTGCTCAGATGCTACAGTGAGTAGTATGAGATAGATAGCTTAGATAATGTGGGTAGGTTAGCACATGGTAGCTAATTGTTAGCTGTTCTGATTGCACTGAGACATAAAGGAACTGATTTATTACAGGCTTTCAAAGAAAGGTTTTGCTTTCCAGCTGAGCTGCCATGCAGAGCCCGATGTGTTAAGCATTTGAAATCTTTAATACCAGATAAAATATATAAGTACCTATTATATTTTCAGATTTGCAGTTAAATCAGGATAGTGTCCTAGTGATTTGGGGGTTGAGATGTCCAAGAGAAATATTTATTTCTAGTGATTGTGGAGTTAACTTTTAGCAATTGCTGTGACAGATGGCAAAAGTTTTGTGTATTTTGGGGTATTGTATAGTCTACTTTCCTAGAAACACAGCCCCGATTGTTCCCCTAGCTGGTATTCTCAATAGACAACCCATGAGGAGGGAATGCACCTGTCACGGCTAGAGACAGTCCCCTCAGGACAAGACCTAGGAACACGGGCAGACAGCAGTATGGGGAGGCTGACATTATGTGCTGCATCTGTTCTGTGGGCACATCAGGGCATCAGTCTCCAGAGCCATCAATCCAACACCTTTCCACTCCACTGAATTCACAGGCAAATGTGCTAGGAGGCCTTCTCCACCTGTAGACTCCCCACAGGGGTCCGATGTTTGCCCCTGGTGTCATATCCATGGCAGTAGGTCTGAGATAGGTGATGAAAGGGGCAACAGAGCAGCATTGACTGGTCTGACCTGCTGCACAGAGTCCCTGAAATCAAACGTAACATGAGCGACTGACTTCCTCTGAAGCACAGGTTGGTTAGTGGTTGAAAATGTTCCTCATTTCACCCATTCCCTATCCATAAATTGTTACTAATTCATTTCCCAGACCTTTGGAAACAGAGCTTCCAGGCCCGTACAGTATATTCAGAGAGTGACAAATAGGTAACGTCGAGGAAACCTTGAAGTATCACACCATTCTTATTACAGTTAATCTTCTGAGCCAGTTAATCATACAGTCCTTCTAGTTATTAAGGGCCTTTTTAATTTAGAGTGAGTGTGTGTAGTAATTAGCTTTAACCAGGTCATTGACCTTATGGGAATACACACTCCAAGTACTTACATCCATCTTGTACATTTCCAGAAGGGAGAGCCTTTAGCTTCGTATCTCCTCTCTCATCTTCAGCTCACAGTAGAATCAAGTAAGCTTAATACTAACCAGGCTTTCCAAGAGGGGCTTTTGCACTGAATCAGGTATGAAAATAAGAGGTTTATCACTTCAAGTGTGATTCCCCTCTCATAATATTGGCGTAACTGCGTTGATTCCTGGGTTATATCATTGTGAGAGGAGATTCAGCCCACTAAATATACATGGCTGCTATTCTTCCAGTGTTCCCTTTATGATCATTGCAGTGTTATGTCTGTGTTTATAGTAAAAGATTTTCTCCCTCCCAGCTTCTGCTTGACCCTGCAGAGACGTTCTAATCATCTGTCACAACCTGCTGCCATGGAAACAAATGTGATGTCATAGTTTATGCACTGCAGCTTCTAGTGAGCTTTTGTGCACTACACCAAAAGGGCTCTAAGGTGGTCAGCGAGGGTGAGAGGTGACAAACACACAGGAGATGAGTGGATTTATACTAGGAGCTCATATGTTTCAAGGGACATACTTGTTGAAGGAGAGACCCAAAGTTCACACATGCAATTTTGCACCTACATTTGTACATGCAGCTTGTGCAGCTAAAGGCAAATCAGCTGATTGCACACAAACCTGGACAGTTGGATGGCGAGGTATCCGTTTCCCCACACAATCACCCAATTTGCACATGCAGTCCCCCACAGGGGTGCTGGAACAATTTCTATAGTGGGGGTGTTGAGAGCCATTGAACCAAACTAAATAATCTATAGGATGGAAACCACTTCAAGCCAGGAGGTGCAGTAGCACCTCCAGCACCCCTTGTTGCAGCACCTATGCAAACAGGAAATGTCAACATTATATACAGTCTTGGGTAACAAGAGCCATTTGGTTCCATGTGCTTCCCCAAGCCTCTGATATAGATGCTTGCTCAATTTAACTCTGTAAATGCTCTCGTTTGCTTTTCATGCTGAAATATCTACCTGGGAAGCTTGTCTTTTGGAACCTTTGTTTGGTTTGGTTTGTTTGCAAAGTCAGCTCTTTTAGAAACATTACATGGAACATTATCTCACTTTGCCCTTAGGGAATTTTGTAAAAGACAAAGGAGATGCAGCCTGGATCCTTCTTCTGATTGGATTTCCCAGGCCTTGGTGGTGGTTGTGTTACTACCACTCCCCCCTACTCCCTTTTCCAGTCTCCTGCCAAATATTTGTCTGCTGTGTCAATTTCTTCCCCCATAGAAAAATGCCTGTTTAATCTTAACAAATGCTTTTTCCACTTCAGTAGCCTCAGAATTTTCCCTAGAGAGCTGTAAGCCCTTTAAATATATTTAGGTTGCCAGGTTTCTTATGTTTTCTTTCCAGGAAACCAATTTTGTATCTAAGCTCTTGAGAAAGGGTCAGCCTCATCATTTTTTGCACTTTGAAACCATTGTACGACACCTGCCCTCCTTCTCCTCCTCTTTCCTCAGTCCCCTGAGGGTGTTAACACTCATCCATAGGGTAACCTAGAGCCTAGGCCTGAATGAAGCTTCTTATCCTTCCTAGGTCTTTCATCCTGCATCCATTATGGACTGTGATGGTGTTTCATGCCTACTGTTCCCATGTGTATTGCTTTACACCAAGGTGGAGATCCTGAACAAGGTTAAATGTGTCCACAGCTGAACACCCTTCTCCAATTCAGAAGCTCCTTGCTGTAACATTGACTGTATTTAGACATTCTGGAAGAAAATGGAATGCTTGGTGTTGGCTGGTTGCATATTACCCAAAATTCTCTTCCAGTTAAGAGTTATCTCATTTATTTTCAGTGTTGTCTGAGCATGGTCTGATGAAGAGATAGTGTCTCACCAGGTTTGTGGGGCCAGCCCAGATTCAATTACAACTAGAAACTGATTCCAACTTGTAAATATGTAGACAAGATTGTGTGCATTGTTTGTTATAGAATCAGCAAATGAGTTACATAATACACAGTCTTTGAGATGGATGCAGGTCCCTTCTTCAGATGTTGGCAAGTTTATATGCAACACAAAAGATCTTTTTGTGGTACTCTTCAGAGGTAAAAAGTTTACATTGATGAATAGCTGGATGTTTGGGGAGTTTACAATGGAGTAGAATATTTATCTACTGAGTTCAGAGAACAGCAATGTTCATTTTATAATAATGGTGCTTTTTGTATAAGCCAACAACTCCTGGAGCATGTAACTTCCTGGTTCCTAAGTTTATGAATTATTTGTGGGGTCAATAAAATGTGACCATTGTTTGGCTGGGCTAGTGTTTAGTGTGTTTATATATTAAATGTTGATATAACACCTTTTATGCCAGGATCCCAAAGTTCTTTTTGAGCATTATTACATAAGTCTCTCAAGATCCTTATTACCTCAAGACAACCCATCGTATTGCTGGTGAGGTTGAGTCACAGAAAGATTTAGAGAGTAAGGATTGGAGCTGGGAATGGAACACAAGAATCTTGGCTCCCAGTCATGTGTTCTAACTACTGGAGCATACTTTATATCTGGAAAAGGGACACAGAACCCCATTGTACTTAGATTGTCTGCTTTGTCTACCAAGCCCATGTACCAAGCAGAAACAAATTGTATTTAATTACAGCTGATCAAAATATGGAACTTCTGCTCCATGGGAAATTCCAAGATTTCAGAATCTGGTTTCATCCCAAATCAGGATGAAAAGTCAAAATTGTAGAATCTTAAATGAAAAAAAAAATCCATTTTGACTTTATTGAAACTTTATTTGATTGTATTATATTATCCAAAATGTATACAAAACATAAAAGCTGGTAATGACCCAGATATGTCTTGGAAAATTAACGCAGCAAAGCACACAATTTCCAGTAAGTTCTTGGAATGTATGGGGGACAATATTTTGTTTCAGAAAGTAGACAAAGTAACCAGGGAAACAGCCATTTTTGACTTTATTCTGACCAACAGGGAGGAATTGGTTGTGAACCTGAAGGGGGCAGGCATTTTGGGTGAAAATGTTCATAAAATTCTAGATTCTAAGGAAAGAAAAGAGTTAAAGAAGCAGAATGAGGACAAGGGACTCAAAAATTCAGACTTTCCTAATATCAGAGAACTGGTAGGTAAGGTCCCATGGGAAGAAAATTTAAGGGAAAAGGAGTTCCAGAGACTTAGCAGTTTCTTAAGAAGACTACAGGTGAGTCGCATCATATGCGCATTTAACTTTCGCGAATTCAACTATATGCGTTCGGCAAAAAAAAAAAGAAAAACCACAAGATACCTGTAAATAGTATGGGCGATTCCGCCCACCATTCCACTCAATAAGCGTATGTCCTGGAGTGAGCGTGAGATGGGAGACATGAATCTGCTGTTCCCTCAATCGTTCTCAGTTCCTGCCTGCCTCTCGTAGTGTGAGCATCTCGCCACACTGAATGTGATTCTAGTGTTTAAAGATACTGTACATATTTTTCATACAACATGGCACCTAAACGCAAGCCAACTACTTCATCTGGTGCTCAACCGAAGAAACAGTGATCTGTTCCAATGCTGGAGGAAAAACTGGGTGTGTTGGACTTATTGAGAGACAGTATGTTGGTCTCCAATGTGGTGTGTAAATATGCCCACAACTAATCTAGCATCCATGCCATCAAGATTCAAGAGGCAGCATGCAGGAGCCACACACACTCACCTCTGTTGGGGTGGTCTTGGCAAGTTTCTCCAGAACGGGGCGTCTTGGAGTTACTACCTCTTCAAGATGCACGGGGCAGATCATCCCTCTCAAAGCTGTTGTTTCAGACTATCTGCAAACTCAGGCAGATGACACTGCATTGGTTACACTCAGTCACAATTTCAAGGTTTTCTGGACAATTATGAGAGCTATAATTTTTTTTTTAATAAAAAGGAAAGTGTAGCCACATAACTCCTGGAGCTGGAGCCCTAGACATGGGCCTTTAGGGCCTATGTCCCACTCCATTCCTGCCTTCAATCACATTTGTTAATATATATAAATTATTCTTATCCTTATGGTAGCACCGAGAGGCTGCTACCTAGATTGAGGTTTCATTATGCCACATGCTGTATACACACCCAGGAAGAGCCTGTCCCTGCCCCAAAGAATTTACAATTTAAAAAGACAAGCCAGTCTAAGGGTAGAAGAAAATAAGTATTATTCCCATGGTAATGGATAAGTGAGGCCCAAACAGATAACCTCAGCTGATTGGGATACAGCCAGGTGAGGTTTTTCGTAGGAGTGGGTGGGTGAGATTCTGTGGCCTGCGCTGTGCAGGAGGTCAGACTAGATGATCAGAATGGTCCCTTCTGACCTTAGTATCTATGAATCTATGAATCTAAGAGAGAGAAATTCGTCAAGCTGTGGCATTAAGTGCTCCAATAAGTGTTAAGGTGACAAGCCAGATGCATGATAAGACTTTAGTGAAAACTGAAAAGGCATTAAACTTATGGCTGGAAGACATGAACTGTAAACAAGTGCCTATCGATGGCAACAAGTTGCAAGAAAAGGCTCTTAGCCTCTATGTGCTGTTCAAACCTCCTGCCGAAGAGGGATAGCCTTCTGATGAGAAGGAATTCAAAGCCAGCCCAGGTTGGCTTAACAGTTTTAGGAACCACTTCAGCCTCAAAAACGTGCAGACTACTGGTGAAGCTGCTTCTGTGAATGAAGAGGCAGCAAAAGCCTACCCCGAACAATTAAAGAAAATCATAGAAGAAAAGGGCTATCTTCCAGAACAAGTTTTTAATGCTGATGAGACAGGGCTCTTCTGGAAAAAAATGCCCAACCTGCACTTACACTTCAAAATCATTAAGACAAGCCCCTGGCTTCAAAGCAGCTAGCGACCTTGTGACAGTGTTGTTTTGTGGCAATGCGGCTGGGCATTTAATAAAGCCGGGCTTGCCCTAAAAGGCAAGAACAAAAATCTCCTGCCTGTGTTCTGGCAATCAAATAAAAAGGCTTGGGTGACTGCAGCATTATTTCTGGATTGGTTCCACAAGTGTTTCATTCCAGAGGTCAAGCGGTACCTTGAAGAAAAAGGACTTGACTTTAAAGTGTTGCTGATCATAGACAATGCTCCTGGCCACCCTTCGGCACTCCGGTTTGTCCATAACGACCTTAAAGTCGTCTTTCTCCCCCACAATACCACCTCCATCCTCCAACCTCTCGACCAAGGCATGATTTGCTGTTTCAAGGCCATGTACATGGGGCTTACATTCTCATGGATATGTAGCGCTATAGATGCTGATCCTAATCTTAATGTGATGGAGTGTTGGAAGTCCTTCAACATTGCCAATTGCATCACTTATATTAAACAAGCAATGGATGCAATCAAGCCTGAAACAGTCAATGCATGTTGGCAAAACCTATGGAAAAAACATGTGAATGATTTTAAGGGTTTCCTGACCATTGACAAAGAAGTGAAACACATTGTTCAGGTGGCCAGGCAAGTGGGTGGTGCTGGCTTCATCGACATCCTTGAGGAAGAAATTGAAGAATTAATTGAGGGCCATAGAGAAACATTGACTAACGAAGAGTTAGAGGAACGGATAAAATCGTCTGCAGAAGACAAAGGTGATGACGACGAACAGGAAGAGGCAGCAAGTTGGAATCTTCATAAATTTGTTCAAGTGTTCCAAGTGGTGAAACACTTGAATGATTTAATTTCTGAATACGATCCCTCTATGGAACGAAGCCTCAAAATCACACGTAGTATTCTGGACGATTTGAGACTTTATCAAGAAATGTTTGAGCAGCTCAAGAGACAACAGCAACCGTTGCTGATCACCATGTTTTTCAAGGAAAAAGAACCAGCAGCAGATGAGCCTATGGAATCAACTTCTCAAGCTGAACCAGAGCCAAATACTTCGTCTACGACTCATTCTCCATCACCCAAGCTCTCCGTCACCTCCATCTCCTGGATCAACATCAAGCCCTGATGACCCCCTATAATTACCCCCCTGTAATTAAAAATACAGTACTATAACATTATATTTTGCATATGTACTCTTTATTATATACTGTACAGTGTACATTATTGTATACATTATACATTTATACATATTACTGTACAGGGTTGTATACACAAAACCATGTACCGTATACTTGTACTTTATGTGCAATTTAAGGGATTTTCAATGGTAATTTTGACTATATGCAACTTTCACCTTATGCGCTGACTTTAGAACCTAACCCCCGCGTAAGATGCGACTCCACTGTATTAAAGGCTCAACTGCAAACTACTCTGATGTGAAAAAAAAGATAGGAAGAACAGTAAGAGACCAACAGGGCTCCATCAAGAGCTTTTTAATGCTCTGAAAATAAAAAAAAATCTACAAAAAGTGGCAACATGGACAAATTGCTAAGGAGGAGTACAAAAGACTAAGACAAGAATGTAGGCACAAAATCAGAAAGGCTAAGGCACAAAATGAGTTACAGCCAGAAAGGGACATAACAGAAAATAAGAAGAGGTTCTTTAAATACATTAGGAGCAAGAGAAAGGTGAAGGTAAGTGTAGGTACTCTACTTAGCAGGGAAAGAGAGCTAATAACTGATGACATCAAGAAGACCTAGGTGTTTAAGGCCTATTTTGCTTCAGTCTTCACTAAAAAGGTTAATGGTGACCAGATACTCTACGCAAGTAATATTAACAACAAGGGGGAAGGAACACAAGCCAAAACAGTGGAAGAACTGGTTATAGAATATTTAGATAAGTTAAATGTATTCAAGTCATTAGGACCTGATGAAATGCATCCTAGGGAACATAAAGAAACAGCTGAAGCAATCTCAGGACCTTTAGCAATTATCTTTGAGAACTCACAGAGGACATTTGAAGTCCCAGAACACTGGGAAAAGGTAAACATAATACCTATCTTTAAAAGGAGAAACAAAGAGGACTCAGGGAATTATAGATCAGTATAACTTTGATACCTGGAAAGATACTGGAACAAATTATTAAACAATCAACTTGTAAGCACTTAGGATTAGAAGGAATGGATTTGTCAAGAAAAATTATGTTTGTTTGGAATGAATTCCTTCTTTGACAGGAACAATGGCTTAGTGGACAGAGAGGAAGCAGTAGATGTAATATATCTTGTTTTTAGTAAAGGTTTGTGATGCAGTCCCCACATGACACTCTCATATGCAGACTAGGGACATGTGGTCTTGGTGAAATTACTATAAAGCGGATACACAACACTTTGAAAGACCATACTTATACAGTAGTTATCAATGGTTCATTGTGAAAATGGGAGGCCATATCTAAGGAGCACTGCAGGGGTCATTCCTGGGTCCAGTACTGGTCAATATTTTTGTTAATGCCTTGGATAATATAGTAGAGAGTAGGCTTACAAAACTAGTGGATGACACAAACCTGTGAGTGGTTGCAAACACTTTGGAGGGCGGGAGGAGAAATTAAAACTTCACAAATTAGAGAATTGGTCTGAAGTCAACAAAATGAAATTCAATAGAGACAAGTGCAAAGGACCATACCTAGGAAGGAAAAATGAAATGCACTACAAAATGGGGAATAACTGGCTAAGCAGTAGTATTGCTGAAAAGTATCTGAGGGTTATAATGGATCATACATTGAAGGTGAGCCAAAAATGGGATGTAGTTGTGAAAAAGGCTAATAGTATTCTGGGGTGTATTAATAGGAGTGGGGTATGTGAGACACAAGAGCAGGGATCAGCAACGTTTGGCACGTGACCCACTAGGGAAAGCCTGTTTACCTGCAGCGTCCGCAGGTTCAGCCGATCGCAGCTCTTACTGGCTGTGGTTCACCCTCCCAGGCCAATGGGGACTGAGGGAAGCGGCGCGGGCCAAGGGATGTGCTGGCCGCTGCTTCCTGTGGCCTCCATTGGCCTGGGATGGCGAACCGCGGCCAATGGGAGCTGCGATCAGCCGAACCTGCAGACACTGCAGGTAAACAAACCGTCCCGGCCTGCCAGCGGCTTTCCCTGACCAGCTGTGTGCCAAAGGTTGCCAATCCCTGGTCTAGGGGAATTACTTGGTTCTACCTCAGCACAGGGGGCTGGACTTGATGACCTTTGAGGTCTTACATTTCTATGATACTATATTAAGGATATTGTATTATGTTACCTAAAAGTTGAAACAATAACTGACTCCTTTGGGTCTGACATCGAGCTGGAGCTGACAGGTGACTTTCTCAACACGAGAAGGATGAGACCCTTCTCTGAACTCTTGATGCATGAGAATGGAGTTGACGCATCTGAGGGAGCCATCTAGCCATCCAGCCTCATAAATCCTGCAAAGCAGGTTTCAGTTCATTCCCTGTAGGGCTGCTGTGAGATAACTCACGTAGCAGCCATGATGAAAAGGGAGATATTTAACTATAGCAAATAAATAAATCATAATCATAATCATGTTTTAACCATTGGTTTGTACCCAAATAAGCTTTTTCCCCCCATGTTGTGTAAACTGCTATCATAGCATTATCACTTCTGTGATAACAATGGCCAGTGCATCTTAAAGCCTTGTGCTGGGTCCTCTGCTCTCCGGTGTGTTTTAAGTCTTTTATTACTTTTATCTTGAGGAAGGGACACTGAGGCAGGGAGTGAAAGCTCCTACTGAGAATTCACTGGCTTAGCCCTTTCAGTTGCTACAGTGTATGGTTGCTCAGTTCCTCCCGCTCTCACCCACTGAATTCATTCCCGTGCAGAACACCCGCACAAGGCACAACAGTGTTGTGAATCCGAGTGTAGACAGTCCATCAGCTGCTGCAGCCATTTTGAACACTGTATTAATTAGACTGGGGTGAAATTTTCAAAAGCATCTAAGTGACTTAGGTGCCTATATCCCATTGACTTTGAATGAGGTGCCTAAGCGCCTGAAAGTGCCATTTTTAAAAATAGGATTTTTGGCTCCTAAATCGCTTACATGCTTTTGAAAATTGTATCCCTGATCTCAGCCTTTAATCTTTTCCAGTGTACCCTACAGAAACAAACAGTTGTCTCATTTGAGGCCATTATTATTCAATGCCATAAATACTTTAAAAAATAACAATTCCATGGGTTTTATATGGAAATTAAGAGGATTTTGCACTTGAATTCTCAGTCCACTGCCCAGTTACCTTGATGCCCCATCTCAGGGCCTCAGCCTCTGCACTTTAAAATGCTTATTAAAAACAAAAAAGAAAAATACAGGTGTAATAATAGCAGGAGTCCGATTATTGGGAAACACACAGCAAAAACACAAAAACGATCAGCTTCCATGAAATCTCAATGGTGGCTGTATAATTTAAACAGGATTCTTAAGCTTGTCAGCATCATTCTCCATTTTTAGCTCCACTCCTGTTATTTCAGACCACAAGAAGGCCACTATTGTTCTGCTGCCAGCCCCGGCCGCCTTTGGTCAGATTTAAGAGAAAGTGGCTGTTGGAAATGCAGATTAACACTCCAGACACAGGTGTGATTATCTTGATGAAGGTTAGTGTAGTTCGCATAACATCGAATATATGTATCTATATACACACACACTAGTACCCAGCAGATCTATAGCACAAGGGATGAATGGAAAGCTAGGGGAATTATTTAATCACTTCTCCTATGTGTCTAAAAGTGAAGTGGTGTTCTATTCAAATGGAGATGCTTAGGACAGTCATAGGAAAGGACTAGCTATTGCAGATATTAAACTCTTGAAGAAAAAGATGTGTGTGTGTGGGGGGGGACGGCAGACAGACACGTCTGTGAGTGTGTGAGAGTCTGTGTTGAATAGAATAACAAAACCAGCAAAAATCCCCAAACTGTCATCAGCTAGCAAAAAACAAAATGATGTATGAATGTATCTATTTTCATGGATGTGGGTCCAAACATTCCCATATTTGGGGTATTTGAAATCCAGATCCAGTTTCTGTGTCCTTAACTCATCTCTCACTTGGGAACAGGGATATTGTTTTCTGTTTTGAATATTCAAATTAATTGACTCATGCTTGGGCGGTACCTGAGATCCTTGGCTATAAGGCACAGCATGTGTACTAAACATCAACAAAAAGAAAAGGAGTACTTGTGGCACCTTAGAGACTAACAAATTTATGAGAGCATAAGCTTTCGTGAGCTACAGCTCACTTCATCGGATGCATTTGGTGGAAAAAACAGAGGAGAGATTTATATACACACACACACACACAGAACATGAAACAATGGGTTTATCATACACACTGTAAGGAGAGTGATCACTTAAGATAAGCCATCACCAACAGCAGGGGGGGGAAGGAGGAAAACCTTTCATGGTGACAAGCAGGTAGGCTAATTCCAGCAGTTAACAAGAATATCAGAGGAACAGTGGGGGGTGGGGTGGGAGGGAGAAATACCATGGGGAAATAGTTTTACTTTGTGTAATGACTCATCCATTCCCAGTCTCTATTCAAGCCTAAGTTAATTGTATCCAGTTTGCAAATTAATTCCAATTCAGCAGTCTCTCGTTGGAGTCTGTTTTTAAAACTTTTTTGTTGAAGTATAGCCACTCTTAGGTCTGTGATCGAGTGACCAGAGATTGAAGTGTTCTCCAACTGGTTTTTGAATGTTATAATTCTTGACGTCTGATTTGTGTCCATTCATTCTTTTACGTAGAGACTGTCCAGTTTGGCCAATGTACATGGCAGAGGGGCATTGCTGGCACATGATGGCATATATCACATTGGTAGATGCGCAGGTGAACGAGCCTCTGATAGTGTGGCTGATGTGATTAGGCCCTATGATGGTATCCCCTGAATAGATATGTGGACAGAGTTGGCAACGGGCTTTGTTGCAAGGATAGGTTCCTGGGTTAGTGGTTCTGTTGTGTGGTGTGTGGTTGCTGGTGAGTATTTGCTTCAGATTGGGGGGCTGTCTGTAAGCAAGGACTGGTCTGTCTCCCAAGATCTGAGAGAGCGATGGCTCGTCCTTCAGGATAGGTTGTAGATCCTTGATGATGCGTTGGAGAGGTTTTAGTTGGGGGCTGAAGGTGATGGCTAGTGGCGTTCTGTTGTTTTCTTTGTTGGGCCTGTCCTGTAGTAGGTGACTTCTGGGTACTCTTCTGGCTCTGTCAATCTGTTTCTTCACTTCAGCAGGTGGGTATTGTAGTTGTAGGAATGCATGATAGAGATCTTGTAGGTGTTTGTCTCTGTCTGAGGGGTTGGAGCAAATGCGGTTATATCGTAGCGCTTGGCTGTAGACAATGGATCGAGTGGTATGATCTGGATGAAAGCTAGAAAGGTTTTCCTCCTTCCCCCCCCTGCTGTTGGTGATGGCTTATCTTAAGTGATCACTCTCCTTACAGTGTGTATGATAAACCCATTGTTTCATGTTCTGTGTGTGTGTGTGTGTATATAAATCTCTCCTCTGTTTTTTCCACCAAATGCATCCGATGAAGTGAGCTGTAGCTCACGAAAGCTTATGCTCTCATAAATTTGTTAGTCTCTAAGGTGCCACAAGTACTCCTTTTCTTTTTGCGAATACAGACTAACACGGCTGCTACTCTGAAACCTGTGATTATGCAAGGCACTGAATTTAGCCGTATAGAGTGGAAATCTGTCAACTTCATGAAAAAACTCGCACAGATACAAACAGACATCATCTTCCTCTCCAAATGCAAACAGATGGACATCATACCGAAAGGACTGAAGGTAAAAAATCCATTACAATCTACATACCACACAGACTATGCTGACAGCTTGTGCCACACACTCTCAAGGAAACTGCGGAACCACCTGATCAACATCCTCTACAGCAAACAGGGAAAGATTAAGAATGAGCTCTCAAAACTGGATACTCTCATAAAGAACCAACCTTCCACACAAACTTCCTCGTGGCTGGACTTTACAAAAACTAGACAAGCCATTTACAAAACACACTTTGATTCTCTACAAAAGAAAAAGGACACTAAGCTATCTAAACTACTATATGCCACAAGGGGCCACAACAATGGTTCCCGTAACCCACCCAGCAATATTGTTAATCTATCCAACTATACTCTTAGCCCAGCGGAAGAATCTGTCCTATCTCGGGGCCTCTCCTTTTGCCCCTCCACCCCCACGAACATGATACAGTTCTGTGGTGACCTAGAATCCTATTTTCGACGTCTCAGACTCAAGGAATATTTCCAACACACCTCTGACCAACATATTAACCCACAGAGACCTTCCTGCCAACACTACAAAAAGAAGGATTCTGGGTGGACTCCTCCTGAAGGTCGAAACAGCAGCCTGGATTTCTACATAGACTGCTTCCGCCGACGTGCACGAGCTGAAATTGTGGAAAAGCAGCATCGCTTACCCCATAACCTCAGCCATGCAGAACACAGTGCCATCCACAGCCTCAGAAACAACTCTGACATCATAATCAAAAAGGCTGACAAAGGAGGTGCTGTCGTCATCATGAATAGGTCGGAGTATGAACAAGAGGCTACTAGGCAGCTCTCCAACACCGCTTTCTACAAGCCATTACCCTCTGATCCCACTGAGAGTTACCAAAAGAAACTACAGCATTTGCTCAAGAAACTCCCTGAAAAAGCACAAGAACAAATCCGCACAGACACACCCCTAGAACCCCGACCTGGGGTATTCTATCTGCTACCCAAGATCCATAAACCTGGAAATCCTGGACGCCCCATCATCTCAGGCATTGGCACCCTGACAGCAGGATTGTCTGGCTATGTAGACTCCCTCCTCAGGCCCTTCGTTACCAGCACTCCCAGCTATCTTCGAGACACCACCGATTTCCTGAGGAAACTACAGTCCATTGGTGATCTTCCTAAAAACACCATCCTAGCCACTATGGATGTAGAAGCCCTCTACACCAACATTCCACACAAAGATGGACTACAAGCCGTCAGGAACAGTATCCCCGATACTGTCACGGCTAACCTGGTGGCAGAACTTTGTGACTTTGTCCTGACCCATAACTATTTCACATTTGGTGACAATGTATACCTTCAAATCAGCGGCACTGCGATGGGTACCCGCATGGCCCCACAGTATGCCAACATTTTTATGGCTGACTTAGAACAACGCTTCCTCAGCTCTCGTCCCCTAATGCCCCTACTCTACTTGCGCTACATTGATGACATCTTCATCATCTGGACCCATGGAAAAGAAGCTCTTGAGGAATTCCACCATGATTTCAACAATTTCCATCCCACCATCAACCTCAGCCTGGACCAGTCCACACAAGAGATCCACTTCCTGGACACTACGGTGCTAATAAGCGATGGTCACATAAACACCACCCTATATCGGAAACCTACTGACCGCTATTCCTACCTACATGCCTCTAGCTTTCATCCAGATCATACCACTCGATCCATTGTCTACAGCCAAGCGCTACGATATAACCGCATTTGCTCCAACCCCTCAGACAGAGACAAACACCTACAAGATCTCTATCATGCATTCCTACAACTACAATACCCACCTGCTGAAGTGAAGAAACAGATTGACAGAGCCAGAAGAGTACCCAGAAGTCACCTACTACAGGACAGGCCCAACAAAGAAAACAACAGAACGCCACTAGCCATCACCTTCAGCCCCCAACTAAAACCTCTCCAACGCATCATCAAGGATCTACAACCTATCCTGAAGGACGAGCCATCGCTCTCTCAGATCTTGGGAGACAGACCAGTCCTTGCTTACAGACAGCCCCCAAATCTGAAGCAAATACTCACCAGCAACCACACACCACACAACAGAACCACTAACCCAGGAACCTATCCTTGCAACAAAGCCTGTTGCCAACTCTGTCCACATATCTATTCAGGGGATACCATCATAGGGCCTAATCACATCAGCCACACTATCAGAGGCTCGTTCACCTGCGCATCTACCAATGTGATATATGCCATCATGTGCCAGCAATGCCCCTCTGCCATGTACATTGGCCAAACTGGACAGTCTCTACGTAAAAGAATGAATGGACACAAATCAGACGTCAAGAATTATAACATTCAAAAACCAGTTGGAGAACACTTCAATCTCTCTGGTCACTCGATCACAGACCTAAGAGTGGCTATACTTCAACAAAAAAGCTTCAAAAACAGACTCCAACGAGAGACTGCTGAATTGGAATTAATTTGCAAACTGGATACAATTAACTTAGGCTTGAATAGAGACTGGGAATGGATGAGTCATTACACAAAGTAAAACTATTTCCCCATGGTATTTCTCCCTCCCACCCCACCCCCCACTGTTCCTCTGATATTCTTGTTAACTGCTGGAATTAGCCTACCTGCTTGTCACCATGAAAGGTTTTCCTACTTCCCCCCCCTGCTGTTGGTGATGGCTTATCTTAAGTGATCACTCTCCTTACAGTGTGTATGATAAACCTATTGTTTCATGTTCTGTGTGTGTGTGTGTGTATATAAATCTCTCCTCTGTTTTTTCCACCAAATGCATCCGATGAAGTGAGCTGTAGCTCACGAAAGCTTATGCTCTAATAAATTTGTTAGACAGAGAACAGTCTGTCTGCAGAAACCGCCCCTCTGAGGCATTTCAAATGGCTTCTAGCAATACAAAATGGGACCCCCTGTCCTCTCTCATGGGGACTTTGTATTGGCTTGTTGTTGTTCTCCTGAAATAAAAGTCAGGAAGAACCTATTTGTGATTTGTGAATAGAACATCCTGATTCTCAGTCTGGCATGGGCGTAGAGGGGTTAGCTCGCTCGGCTGAGCACAGTCCACATTCCCCTGCTCTCAGCTCCCTGCACCTTTCGTCATCGGTCTAGAAATGGCTTGCACATGAGTAGAGGACTGACCACTCCCATTCATTTTTCAGGGCCACCGAGAGCTATTTTTCCTTTAGTAACAACTTCAGGCCATTAGAAACCATTGTAAAAGTCTTTCAGCCATAAAATGCTCCAAGAATATTAGCTTAAATATAGTCTCTCTGTTCAAAACCAATAAAAGCTTTGGGCTAGCTGTTTCAGACCTGCAGTGACAAGAGAATTATGTAAAGTCTTTAAGCCACAAACCCTGGTTTAAGCAGCACAATAGATAATTTGAGACTAGGGCTCAGAACCTTGCGTGGTGGAGCCCATAGTCTCGGGAACATTTCTGCCATTGAATGAAGATTTGTACCATGAATAATTATGAATTGTCCCAGATAATCATTTGAGTCATGGTACATTGATCTCATCTGCGTGAAACAAAGACATCCCTCATTTTCCTCCCTCTGTCATATATTCTGTTAAAATACCTTGGTAGTGAATGGTGAATAATTCAGATGTGTTTATTACAAACTCTGAAAGAGAATCAGAGATATAACGGAGGTGGAAATACAATAGCATTCATTTTTACCTGGCATCTAACGTACATAGTATCACACACTACCCCACAGGAAAAGTCATAATGACCTAAGGGTCTGATTTTCAGAGGTGCTTCCACAGGAATCTGCAGATGAAGAGCACCTCTGATCATCAACTATATTGGAAAGACAGATTTCAGGATAGATGGACTTCAGGTAGACCATCTCTTGATTCTTCTAGTCTTGCCCCCTGTACCAGGGACCACCTGGGCACTGGCACAGGAGAAAGTTTTAGAAAAAGTCCAGAACTGGATTTTGGTTTGGATAAGTGTGCTATCAGTAACTGAGACTGGATTTTGTTTGGCTCACCTAGTGAGAAACAGACCTTCCCCCAAAGATATCACAGTCTAAATAGGACAGACAGAAAGTGGGTAGGAAAGGTACTATTATCTCAGTTTTATAGATGGGGAACTGGGGCAGAGAGAGATTAAGACCCAGATTTTTAAAGGTGTTCCTGCACTCAGACACCCATTGAATGCACTCATAACCCCAAAGAGGGATGCTCATGGCCACTGCACCTGAGAGGAGGAGATGTAGAGTCATGGTGGTTGAGGACTCCCTTCTGAGGGGAACGGTAGCATCCATCTGCTAATCTTTAAGCAATTTGTCCTGAATTGGCATTCTCAGTTGGGTTCCGCCAGAACCAGCATCATTACACTAGGTTAACTCATTTTGTGCCGTAGCCTTTCTGATTTTGTCCCTATATGCTTATGCTATTCTTTTGTACTACTCCTTAGCAATTTGTCCATGTCTCTACTTTTTGTAGATTTCTTTTTGATTTCCAGGGCATTAAAGAGCTCCTGGTGGAGCCTTATTGGTGTTTGACTATTCTTCCTATTTTTCTTTCACATCAGAATAGTTTGCAGTTGTGCATTTAATACTGTCTTCTTGGGAAACTGCCAGCTCTCCTGAACTCCATTTTCCCTTAAATTTTCTTCCCATGGGACTATACCTACCCATTCTCTCAGAATGTTAAAATCTGTTTTTTTTAAAGTCCATTGTCCTTATTCTGCTACTCTAGCTCCTTCCTTTCCTTAGAATCATGAAATCTATCATTTCATGACCAATTTCACCCAAATTGCCTTCCCTCTTCAGATTCACCACCTCCTTCTTTTTGATCAGAATCAAGTCTGAAATGACTGTCCCGATTACTTCTTCCACTTCTGAAACCAAAAAGTTGTCCCTGATACATTCCAAGAACTTACTGGAAATTTTGTGTTTTGCCAGCAGACCTGGGAAAAAATGGATTCCACCTGACCAAGAAGAGAAAGAACATCTTTGCACACCGATTCTTTAAATACATTAGGAGCAAGACAAAGATGAAGGAAAATGTAGGTACTTTGCTCAGTGGGGAAGGAGAGCTAATAACATCAAGAAGGTGTTTAATGCCTATTTTGCTTCAGTCTTCACTAAAAAGGTTAGTGGTGACCAGATACTCAAAGCAAGTAATATTAACAACCAGGGGGAAGGAACACAAGCCAAAATAGGGGAAGAACAGGTTAAAGAATATTTAGATAAATTAAATGTTTTCAAATTGGCTGGGGCTGGTGAAATTCATCCTAGAGAATTTAAGGAACTAGCTGAAGAAATTTCAGAACTGTTAGCAATTATCTTTGAGAACTCCTGGAGTACAGGTGAGGACCCAGAAAACTGGAGAAGAGCCACTATAGTGCCTATCCTTAAAAAGGGGAATAAAGAGGACTCAGGGAATTATAGACCAGTCAGCCTAACTTCAATGCCTTGAAAGAAACTGGAACATATTTAACAATCAATTTGTAAATACCATATGGATAATAGGGTCATAAGGAATATCCAGCATGGATTTGTCAAGAACAAATCGTGCCAAACTAACCTAATTTCCTTCTTTGACAGGGGTACTGGTTTAATGGGTAGGGGGAAAGCAGTAGATGTGATATATTTTGATTTTAGTAAAGGCTTTTGACACAGTTCCTACATGACATTCTCATAAGCAAACCAGCAACATGTGCTCTAGATGAAATTACTGTAAGGTGGATGCAAAACTGGTTGAAAGCCCATATTCAAAGGGTAGTTATCAATAGTTCGCTGTTAAACTGGGAGGGCATATCTAGTGGAGTCCTGCAGAGCTCACTTGTGGGTCCAGTACTATTTAATATTTTCATTAATGACTTGGCCAATGGAGCAGAGAATATGCTTATAAAATTTTCAGATGACACAAAGCTGGGAGAGTTGGAACTGAGTTGGAAATCCTTCAAAACCAGACTCTTTCATGAGATTTCAGAATCTGTTGCTGGCTAGTCTGACAATACAGTACATGGAAGGAGGCATTTTGGATGATATTTTAGCACTGCCATCCCAGCCAGAGATGCACTTAGACAACAATGCTAACTCGCTGGTTTTGCATCCTTGGTTCTAGTTCAGTTTTAGGAGCGAGTCACCCATTTGGTTTTGGAATTAATTGAGAAACTTAACGGTAACAAGTCACCAGGACCAGATGGCATTCACCCAAGAGTTCTGAAAGAACTCAAATGTGAAATTGCAGAACTATTAACTATGGTTTGTAACCTATACTTTAAATCAGCTACTGTACCCAGTGACTGGAAGATAGCTAATGTAATGCCAATACTTAAAAATGGCTCTAGAGGTGATCCTGGCAATTACAGACCAATAAGTCTAACGTCAGTACCGGGCAAATTAGTTGAAACAATTGTAAAGGATAAAATTGTCAGACACATAGAAGAACATAAATTGTTGCACAAAAGTCAACCTGGTTTCTGTAAAGGGAGATCATGTCTTACTAATCTATTAGAGTTCTTTGAGGGGGTCAACAAACATGTAGACAAGAGGGAGGTATAGCTCAGGGGGGAGGGATAGCTCAGTGATTTGAGCATTGGCCTGCTAAACCCTGCTAAGGGTTGTGAATTCAATCCTTGAGGGGGCCATTTAGGGATCTGAGGCAAAAATTGGGTATTAGTCCTGCTTTGAGCAGGGGGTTGGATTAGATGACCTCCTGAGGTCCCTTCCAACCCTGATATTCTAGGATTCTATGATCCAGTGGACATAGTGTACTTAGATTTCCAGAAAGCCTTTGACAAGGTCCCTCATCAAAGGCTCTTACATAAATTAAGTTGTCATGGAACAAGAGGGAAGATCCTTTCATGGATTGAGAACTGGTTAAAAGACAGGGAACAAAGGGTAGGAATAAATGGTAAATTTTCAGAATAGAGAGGGGTAACTAGTGGTGTTCCCCAAGGGTCAGTCCTAGGACCAATCCTATTCAACTTATTCATAAATGATCTGGCGAAAGGGGTAAACAGTGAGGTGGCAAAGTTTGCAGATGATACTAAACTGCTCAAAATAGTTAAGACCAGTGCAGATTGTGAAGAACTTCAAAAAGATCTCACAAAACTAAGTGATTGGGCAACAAAATGGCAAATGAAATTTAATGTGGATAAATGTAAAGTAATGCACATTGGAAAAAATAACCACAATTATACATACAATATGATGGGGGCTAATTTAGCTACAACTAATCAGAAGAAAGATTTTGGAGTCATCGTGGATAGTTCTCTGAAGACATCCATGCAGTGTGCAGTGGCAATCAAAAAAGCAAATGGGATATTAGAAATCATTAAAAAGGGGATAGAGAATAAGATGGAGAATATCTTATTGCCCTTATATAAATCTATGGTATGCCCACATCTTGAATACTGAGTACAGATGTGGTCCCCTCATCTCAGAAAAGATATACTGGCATTAGAAAAGGTTTAGAAAAGGGCAACTAAATGATTAGGGGTGTGGAACGAGTTCCATATGAGGGGAGATTAAATAGGCTAGGACTTTTCAGCTTGGAAAAGAGGAGACTAATGGGGGATATGATAGAGGTCTATAAAGTCATGAGTGGTGTGTAGAAAGTGAATAAGGAAAAGTTATTTACTTGTTCCCATAATATAAGAACTAGGGGCCACCAAATGAAATTAATGGGTAGCAGGTTTAAAAAAATTAAAAGGAAGTTCTTCTTCACTCAGTGCACAGTCAACCTGTGGAACTCCTTGCCTGAGGAGGTTGTGAAGGCTAGGACTATAACAGGGTTTAAAAGAGAACTGGATAAATTCATGGAGGTTAAGACCATTAACGGCTGTTAGCCAGGATGGGTAAGGAATGGTGTCCCTAGCCTCTGTTTGTCAGAGGTTGGAGATGGATGGCAGGAGAGAGATCACTTGATCATTACCTGTTAGGTTCACTCCCTCTGGGGCACCTGGCACTGGCCACTGTCAAAGGACAGGATACTGGGCTGGATGGACCTTTGGTCTGACCCAGTATGGCCATTCTTATGTTCTTAATATCATGGAAATAGCCTTTTGTTTGGTATTTTGTCAATTAGGCTCCTGGTCCAGGAAGCACAGAGGCAGCAGCAAAAACTAATAATAGTTCGATAAAATAGTGATCCAAACTTTTCTGAACCAGAATGAGATTTGTTTCCAAGTTGAGTTAAAAGTTTGGAGAAAAGCTTGAGGAGGTTTCATATTTTATCCCATCCTTAACTGTTACCTCTCAGAATGGCAAAGAGTGAAACGGAGTTTGAGTTGGGAATACAGTATGGAAACAAAAAAAAACTGTTACTAACAGAAGAAAAGCGACACTAAACTATCTGCATTGCATCTCCAAAGTATCAACCTTATGTCAAAAGCACCAGGCCCCTCCTTAGCTCACAATGGTTTTGCATTGCTGCAGTTCCATGACTTCCGTGGAGTTACTTCTGATTTACACCTGAGTGCAAGTAAGAGTCCAGTCAGACCCAAGATCTGTAACTATTTCTGAATGGATACATTGGGCTTGATCACCATCAGCGCTGCGCAGCTCTCAGGGCACCGATGAATTTGCAGAGCCCTGTAGGTGTGTGCTGAGCACGCTGTGGAAGAAGATGTGATTGAATTCTAGTCCATGCAGCAAGCGACATGCCTTGTGGTGCACACTTTACAGAGGAGCACATGGCTCCACAGCAGTGCAGGGAGGGGGATTCTGTCTTGGGTCTCCTCTCTAGAGGGCTGAGGTGAGAACTCCATGGGCTGGTCAGCTCTCAGGCGTGCCCCTTTTCCAGCAAGGCTGCCTGTGTTTGGGGCAATAGTGTTCATAGTGCAGCTGCTGGGTCTCTGCAGGACCCTGATCGTGTGGAAAGCTCCCATGCTTGCAGTAGGCATAAAGGAATTTTTTGGAGAGGAGGTTTTCACATGCACTCATTGCCTCCTGGATCATATGTTCACAAAGGAATGACATCATGCCTCAGTCCCCTCCATTACCATGTCCCTTCTGCTCCCCAAACTCTCTGGCAGAGCTCAGTGTGTATGGACTACTTCCGCTATGTGGTGACTATGTATGTATAGCTCAAAATACGGGGCACAGCTGGGAACTTGCACCGGCAGAGATGCTGTGCAGTGCTCAGTGCTGTTGCAGATCCCAACCCTCTATGTCATGGGTAGGCTCAAGCGCATATTGGGTTGAATCCCAAGCCTACTGAAGTCAACAGCAAAACTCCCAGTGGTTTCAATGAGGCCCGGATTTCACCCGCTGAGTTCTCTAGTCAATCAACACCTTGCAGGAGTTTTCTCGGCACTTGGCAAAATCAGTACCAATGTGAAAAATGTCTCTTTGTTTTGGTTGAAGGATGATATCCTGATGCCCTGAATACTCAAGCAGAATCAGGAGCATGGGTTCCTATAAGCAGCAGATTGTCCAAAGGCTGAAAAAGACGACCTGCAAAAAAAAAAAAAAAAAAAAGGCACAGAATGCACTCTGCCCTTTACTCAATTTTATTTCATTTTTCTTAGATACCTGTTAATTAGGATAAAACCATCCAACAAGGTTCATAGGAGCAAATTGGAAACGCATTAATGAATTCAGCATTAGTAACAGGTTTCCAAGCAACAGAACATTTTGGCTGAGTATTAACACTAGTTGCAAGGAGGAAAAAAAAAAATCAGTCTCAAGAACAACCTAAATGCCAGTGAACTAAGACTATACCCCTTCTGGACAGAGCTGCTTTTGACAACATCTCAAGCATGAGATACTTTGGATAAGGTTAAGGGAGATTTTTTTGTTGATTGTCTGATCTCCAATCGTTTTGGAGTGAACACTCTCTATTTTATTACAACTACAATTAATTATTAGGAATATGTGTAATGCAGCTTCTGACAAGATCAGAGTCCTTGCAAGAAAATGACCCAGGTCCTATTGCGCTGAACACTGCACACATTCTCAGGGGCATACAGTCCCTGCCCCTGGAGAGCTCACAGTGTCAATCAAAAAAAGAAAAGGAGTACTTGTGGCACCTTAGAGACTAACAAATTATCTTGATTTAACAAAATATCTTGATTGACACTGGTTTCAGAGTAGCAGCCGTGTTAGTCTATATTCGTAAAAAGAAAAGGAGTACTTGTGGCACCTTAGAGACTAACAAATTTATTAAAGCATAAGCTTTCGTGAGCTACAGCTCACTTCATCGGATGCATTTGGTGGAAAAATTCAGAGTTATGTATACTTAAAAGAAATCCTAACATGCTAGGATAAGAAATACACAGTTAAGGAACCCAAATAACCTTAACTCTGCCCTATAGGATGGCATGAGGGGAAAAATGTGGAAAAAATCTAATGTGTTTTTACAAAGCAGTTTAATGTAATGGGGAACCAGAAATACTAAAATGTTTTCATCGTAACCTAATGATTATTGAATGATGTTGCTAGAGCACAGCACTAAGGCTGCTTGGATGCCTTGACTGTGTATTTCTTACCTTAACACATTTGGAGTTCCAGCCCTGGGACTAGAGATATTTTCCCAGTGCTGGTGGGAGACAGGATTAGAATGGGATTTGGGTTTTGTTTATTCTGCTCCGATTTCTCCCCTTCCCTTTTTTGTTCCCTTGGCCCTAGTGAACCTACTCATCTCCTGTTGTACTTCAACTTCCTTGATACTGACAAGGATGGGAAGATGCTGCATATCTTCAAAGAGTCAGCCTGCACCTCTGTCAATGCAAACATCACCACTGTCAGCGCTGCCAGCTACATGGCCAGAGTGGGAGCTAGGATCAGGTGCATTAGACAGAATCAGGAAGATGACTGGCACTCAGATGGGTAAAGTAAAAGCCTGTGCGGGGCAGGGAAAGAAACCATCCTGTCCAAAGCACATGTTATGGGCATGATAGGATTCATCCTGTAACAAGCACTGCTTCACTGGGGGCTGGGTGACTGGGCAAGAAAATGGCAGATGAAATTCAGTGTTGATAAATGCAAAGTAATGCACACTGGAAAAACAATCTCAACTACACATACAAAATGATGGGGTCTAAATTAGCTGTTAGCACTCAAGAGATTTTGGAGTCATCGTGTTTAGTTCCCTGAAAAGAACTACTCAATGTGCAGCAACAGTTAAAAAAGCTAACAGAATGTTAGCAACTCTTAGGAAAGGGATAGATAAGAGAGAAAATATCATAATGCTGCCATATAAATCCATGGTACACTCACACCTTGAATGCTGCATGCATTTCTGGTTGCCCGATCTCAAGAAAGATATGTTAGAACTGGAAAAAGTACAGAGAAGGGCAACAAAGATAACTAGAGTATGGAACGGCTTCCATATGAGGTGAGATTTAAAAGACTGGAACTGTTCGGCTTGGAAAAGAGATGACTAAGAGGGGATATGATAAAAGTCTACAAAATCATGAATAGTGTAGATAAAGTGAATAAGGAAATATTATTTACTCCTTCACATAACACAAGAACCAGGGGGTCACCCAATGAAATTAATAGGCAGCAGGTTTAAAACAAACAAAAGGAAGTACTCCTTTGCACAACAGAGTAACACCGTGGAACTCGTTGCTGGGGATCTTGTGAAGGCCAAAAGTATAACTGGGTTCAAAAAAGAAATAGACAAGTTCATGGAGGATTGGTCCATCAATAGCTATTAGCTAAGGTGGTCAGGGATGCAACCCCATGCTTGGGTGGCCCTAAACCTCTGACCACTAGAAGCTGGGACAGGATGACAGTGGATGAATCACTAAACAAATTTTCCTGTTCTGTTCATTCCGTCTGAAGCATCCGGCATCAACCCCTGTCAGAAGACAAGATACTGGGCTAGATCGACCATTGGTCTAAGCCAATATGGCCATTCTTATGTTCTTATGTTACTTGTCCCCCATGTGGATTTAACTCTGCAGTCATGACAACAACCACACTTGCACCTAAACTTTCCCTCTAATAGGCTCCAAGAGAACAAGCAGCATGGCACCTGAACTGTGTTCACTATTGGCATCAATCGTCCCCTCATCAAATTTACTCTGTGTACCAATCAAGGGAAACAAGCATTTGGCCTGTAATTCTCAACCTTGTGCCCACGCTCTGTTGCATATTAGATTAGGCCATTATACCAGAGAGGAAGGACCTTCTGCATTGTTTGCAAACAGCAAGAAATATTAACAGTGGTTGAGAATAACAATGGTAACTAGGGAAGTGTAAGGGCCTGGGGATTCAGCTGGTAAACAGCTTTCTCTGGGGAGCAGTAAGGGAAACAGATGAACCCAGAAATGTACAGGCCTCTGCATTTAACACTAGATTAAGCAGATCTTCATCAAAAAGGTTGATGAGACAAATTATATTTCGCCTGAAAGCTCTTTGGGACAGGGACTGTCTGTATAGCCTCTAGCATGATGGGGTCCAGGTCCATGACTAGGGCTCTTAGCTGCTACCACAATACAAATAATGAATAATAATAATCGTTGCCCTTGGTGGGTGTGGTAGAAGGGGTGGCTGAGAGAGAGGTTGCACAGAGCAAATTCACATGAACATTTTGTGAATGGGTTTTGTTCACATGGGTGTTTCAGAGCATCCATATTCACCTAGGAACTAGAGGATTCATGTGTGAACAAGAGGGTGGGTTATTTGTTATTTATCCTTCAGGTGTTTCAGACTCCCAGCCAGGGAGCAGAAATATGACCCTGTGACTTTGACGACCCATCACATATCACAAATAATAAACTGTGAATAATGAGTGGTCAAAGTGAATAGTGCACAACCAACCAATAGGCTGGGATTTATTCCCATAAACTGTATTCTTATTAATTACCAATGGTAATGAAGTCAAAGAAATTCAAAAGCTACCCATGAAGTATTCATGAACAGGAAAAGGGCCAAATTCATAGGTGCTGTTGTTCACGTGGAATAATTCCACCAGCTCTGCTAAGAGCCCAAGAGTTCAGAGCCGAGTTTGAGCCCTAGACTTTGTGTTTGATTTTACAAGAAAAGGATGGGAGGTGCGGTGCCCTTTTCTCTTGCATTATGTATGCATTATACTCTCTGTTCACACGACTGGGTGGAAATGAGTAACTTCTCTGCAGATGTCGCCTTTTTTAATAGGATTAATTAATATTTCTGCCTGTTTTGAGCAGCTTATAGGAATTAAAAAATACGAGATTGTGGGCTTCAGACATGGATTATGACTGCAAACACAGAAAAGAAAAAAGGCCCGGTGCTACTTTAACACTGACAACAAAAGTCACCCTTAGATGAATTAGTGATAAACTCCTGGGGAAGACTCCAGCTCCATATGGTGATATTTAATATCAGTCACATAGAGTTGGCCAAATTAACTCAACATTCTGCTGTATCTATGGGACCCAAGGTTCCCTATTTAGCACTCCTATATGATATCCATGAAACATTGCAATTGTCTCTCCCGATATAAATAAATAACCCCAGAGTGCCAAATGATGGGTGGGGACGATAAATTTTTAAGTAACACCAGTCACAGAAGCACTACAGCAACTGAGCTGTGGCTGTGATTTAGTGGTACTAATGAGCAGAGACAGAAAGAGCCTCCTATAGGCACAGATCAGTTGCCTCGGTCCCAGCTGACAAAAAGCATGTGTTCAAGAGGCTGCAGGAGTTCACAGAGTCCCAGTGTCTCTGGCTCACTCATTCCTACATCAGCAATTTGTGCTCAAAGAACAACTCCAAGAAGGGACGTGTCACTTCCTCCAAATAAAGGATATCACTAAGCCTCAAAGTTAGGGTCTGGATCCAGAGCTGATGTTCAGAGTTCAAGGTGTTTGGATCTGAGGTTTTGGCTTCAGGCTGATCTCTACTCAACTGAGGGAGGTCATTTTCTGGGAGCTGCCCTATCCTGAAGATCTGAATCTGAATCCTTCCTGTGCTATCCAATGTCACTTAGAGCATGAACCAGACTCTGCCATCTCTGTTTATTATGCTGCTTGCTGGAATAGGTACCTGGTTGTGTTTCTATAATGTACATTTTTTACAAGGATCAGTTGTTGGCCTATCCCTTAGCCCCCAGCCTGTAGGATATGTGGGCTGCCTTTGGTCTGGTCCCCACTCTTTGACCAGTCTGGCTTGGTCAGCTCTACCAGGAGTTAAAAATACCATGGCATAGGTCTTTGGAAACATAAGCCTTCCCACACATCAAAGTGCAGTCTCCAGGGAAGGTTCCTGGATAGATGAGCCTTTAAAGCAGTGCTACTAGAGACCTCAGTGGTTCAAGAGCCAAATTAGTGATCAACATGCCCCAGCAGAGCCACAGTAGTGTGAATTCATTGTTTCATTTACTAGAGTACTATATAGTCATATTTAAACAGTGTGACAGGGGAAATATTTAGTTTATATATTATTCTCAAAGCAAAATGACTCACCAAGTATTATTATTTTATCAACTACAATTGGTTAATAACATAGTAAAAGCATCCTGACTGGCTAATAACTTAGACTGGTTAATAATTAAATCACACATTATTTTAATATCATGTGCTGCAAAGAGCCGCAGGAGACACGTTAAAGAGCCACTTGTGGCTCATGAACCTCAGTCTGAGTATCACTGCTTTAAAGCCTGTCTCTGACAAGTTGAGAGGAATGTGTGCCCCCCATTTCAGAAAAGGCGGTAGGTACCAGTTAGAGGGTTCCCATTTGATTTTCCTCCCTGATGTTTACAGCCTAAAATAACCACCGCTGGGCACACATCATTGTGTTTGGAGAAGCATCTAAAAGCTTAGAGCAGTGATGGCCAGAGTGGGTTCTTAGGCATTCTGTCCCAATCAGAACTGGCTGGAATTATCTCACTGACTGATGGAATTCCCCCCATCCCATCTCTAATTACTGCTAAGCCATCCTGGCCAGAGATGATTTACCCCCACAGGCTCCTAAAAATCCTTCCAAAGAGTCATTTTTGACTGCTGGAATGAACGGGATGAGTCAATCATTTTCAGAAACGTTGCCCTGGGAAAGGCTACCCAGGTTCCCATACAAGCTCTTCCCCCCACCACCCCTATTGCAAAATACTCAAGCCGAACCCAGCATTACACTATCAGCATAGTGCTCAGGAACAAAATAGAAACACTGCCAGAGGAGCACATTTCCTCTACACTTGTTTGCTTTCCCATCAGAACCACATTTAGGGGAGGGAGGCAACACTATTTAGCAAAGGCATACAAGCCCCTGCTCCTCTCTGTATGCATATGCAACCTAGTACATGAGGTTTATCGCAGGCTCATGAAGAACATTTTTGTGAGAGCCCCTTGTTAAAATACTAGCTGTACCTCTGATTTGAACTCTCCAAATTTCTTGAGTCTGCAAAATTGGCCAGGTAATTCAAAAGGACAGACTTTTCCGTGAGATTTTCAGCTCTAGCCCTGATCCCAGCCAGACTAGAAACCCTTGAGAACAGCTTGTCTTGTGATGTTAAATCATTTATGTCTCTGGATGGTCGGAACCAAGCAGTGCAGAGGCAGCAGGCAAGAAGAAACAAAAGTCATCAGGACATTTCTGCCCCACAAGAAAGCTTCATTCTGTTTCAGTCTCCAGTCTGGGGAAAGGTTCCAGACAGTTTCTGTTTTATTACCCCTGTGTGCCGATGCACATACACACATAAATGCACAACACACACTCACACAATATTCATAATAGCAGCTTTCCCTTGCCTTGCCAAAGTCAACTTCTCCTTCAGCTTATTACTACAACAAATTTCAGAGTAGCAGCCGTGTTAGTCTGTATCTGCAAAAAGAAAAGGAGCACTTGTGGCACCTTAGAGACTAAACACATTTATTGGACCATAAGCTTTCGTGAGCTACAGCATCCGATGAAGTGAGCTGTAGCTCACGAAAGCTTATGCTTCAATAAATTTGTTAGTCTCTAATATGCCACAAGTACTCCTTTTCTTCTTACTACAACAAAGTCGATCAAAGTTTGTCATCATAGCAATGATTGAGCTGTAGCGGTGTAACACCCTGAGCAGTGTTATGTATCACCAGTGCCCTCTACTGGCTGGGGAATGTCCGACTGTCTCAATTCTATGTGGGCAACCTTCTGGTCTCTGGAATCACAAAGAGCTACACACATTTTTACTGCTACAGGTAACAGAAATTCCCAGTTAGTTCAAGGCACTGGGGCCTGTAGTTTCAGACATAACTTCTGGTTCCTCACAATCACGTATGCAGCTTTGCAAGGGAGTGTGATGTTAGTAGCCAGTCATCAATTGGTTATTACAGGCCCATCGTTATGTGAACAGAAAATATCATATTGCCTCTATATAAATCCATGGTATGCCCACACCTTGAATACTGCGTGCAGATGTGGTTGCCCCATCTCAAAAAAGATATATTGGAATTGGAAAAGGTTCAAAAAAGGGCAACAAAATTATTAGGGGTATAGAAAGGCTTCCGCATGAGGAGAGATTAATAAAACTGGGACTTTTCAGCTTGGAAAAGAGGCGACTAAGGGGGGATATGATAGAGGTCTATAAAATCATGAGTGGTATAGAGAAAGTAAATAAGGAAGTGTTTTTTACTCCTTCTCATAATACAAGAACAAGGGGCCACCAAATGAAATGAATAGGTAACAGGTTTAAAACAAACAAAAGAAAGTATTTTTTCATGCAACACACTGTCAACCTCTGGAACTCCTTGCCAGAGGGTGTTGTGAAGGCCAATACTATAACAGGGTTCAAAAGGGAGCTAGATAGATTCTAGGAAGATAGGTTCATCAATGGCTATTAGCCAGGATGGGTAAGGAATGGCGTCCCTAACCTCTGTTTGCCAGAAGCTGGGATTGGGTGACAGGGCATGGATCACTTGATGATAACCAGTCTGTTCATTCCCTCTGGAGCACCTGCCAGTGGCCACTGTCAGAGGACAGGATACTGGGCTTGATGGACCTTTGGTCTGACTCAGTATGGTCGTTCTTATGAACCACCACATGGCTGGATCAAATGATAAACTAATAAAGGACTGAAGAGGAGGAGCAACCGTAGAAAGGAGCAATTAGGGAAAGCGGCCAGAGAGAACTATGGAAACCTTGTGGGGAAAGTGAGATAAATACCAGTCCTGTTTCAGCAGAGGAACTACTAAAGTGCAGTCTTGCTGCAAGGTAAAGGATAAAACATACAGTAGGCTAAATACTGGGAGTCCTCGCTCAAACAAAACTTCAATTAATTACAGTGGTGGTGGTGAGGGGGAGTTGCCAGAGAAAATAATGTGCAAATAATAAACCGCAGAGAAGAGAGGCCACTTCCTGAGTTTTCATGTGCATAATTTCCTTAGAATACATCCATGAGCACAGAATGCTTTGCTGCCTTCCACCCACTCTCTGGAGTTGTAGAGCTAAGTATTATTACTGTCATTCATTATTACTATTATTATTCCTTTAAACCACGGATCTTGGGGAGACCAGCAGAGGGAGTGGTCGAATGCCAGGCCCCAAAGGCTCCTGGACAGAACAGTTTCTGCAGGAGCCTTACTTCTAGGTTTTCCCCTACTGGACTGTTCCCAGAAACCTCACCTCCAAAGGAGAGTTACACAACTCAGAGGGCAAGTCAAATAAATAGTCACTCTCTCTGTATCATCATCTGCTAGATTTATAATAGGACTGAGGGTGGTGGAAGAATCTGAAAGAAACAGCCAACTCCCTCTGTCTTTCTTCTCCCCCTCTTCCAATGCTGCAGAACCAGAAACTCATTTGTCTGACACAGAGAGGGATTCAGCAACCAAGAAGTATGCAACAAAGGTGCACCCTCTTCTTCCATGCCCCTCTTGCCAAGCCTGGCTGCATAAGCCCAGGACCCCCTCCGTTCAAGTTACCCGTATGAAGGACTTCAGGATCGGACTCTTAATGAGTGTAATTACGGCATGAAAGAAGAAGTGAAATGTCGTTCGTCTGGCAGTTGCATCCACAGAGGCCATGATCACTGGAAGCGGTGAGCTGCGCTAGTTCTGCTTTGTAGAGTCTTGAACAATGAAGCACAACATTTCCCAGTAAACGCTTCCTGTTTTTATTAGTTGCCATGGGGTGAGACCTTAGTCTTCACTCCCCACGGCAGTAATACATCAAGGGTAGTCATGAAGATGTTGCTTGCATCTCCCTTCTGCTTCCCCCAGCACATGCTAATTGCTAAATCTCAGTAGAGTCCATATGGACCCTTTTTACTTAAGGGAAAAAAACAAACCAACCTCCCAAAGTTTTATAACAATGTTTTGTTGGGGGGGGGTGTTGTATTTTATCCATGTTAGCTTCAGAAATGCAAGGCTGTATACATGAAAGCTGCCTCCAATCTATGCACAAACTATTAAAAACTTTCCTGTCCCCTGACCTGGGTAGTAACTGCTCACAGCCACAATTAGCAGGGACCTTTGGTTGCCTCCAGATCATTGCGTGTTTTGTTTCATTTTATGAAAAGGAATAAAAGATAAAAAGAATTTGTCACTGATAATTTAGGAGGGAAACATACCAAATAGATGGAGCAAAAGCAGGATGGGGGCAGAGAGGGTGGTTGGTACTGTTGTCTTAAAACTGCAAGGAAGAAAGTTGACAAAGTACATACTTTTTTTCTTCTCTAATCCTGGTTGATGGATAATAACTGGCACAAAATAATCAATCAGAGACATGGCCCAAACATACCAAGGAGCCTTGATAAATCGACAGTGACGACACAGGGACTTTTCCAAAGCCCAATGAAGTTAAGTGGAGTCTTTCCTTTGTCTGCTTTGGCTCAAGCCCATGGATTCCAGCTCTCAAATGCACAATGAATATGTGTATCATTGAATCTGCTGCTTATGAGCATGCACATCAAATGCCAGGAAATTAAACGAAAGTTGAAATCCAGAGGCTGCTGATCTTTAATTTTGATATCTGGTTTTTGACAGCACTCATCACAAGCGAAGCCAATATCCCTCTTTAGTCATTAAGAAGAGAAGCACTGGGCCAAAGCCTCGACTCCAACATTCCCAAACCTGGGTGACTAAAATTCGGCTCATCAATCTGTGTTTAGGCACCTAAACTAAAAGCAGCCCAATTTTCAGAGGTCCTGAGAACCCACCAGTCCTATTTCTGCTCCCTCTCTCTCCCCCCTCCCTTGTATAGATGGCTCTGTGGCATCTAGAGAAGAGGGAGATGTTGCCTTAGAATAGGCTGCACAGACAGAAGGGGAGCACATCGGTCTGCAGATCTCAGGTGGTGGGGTGCATGTAAGCTATTCACAGTTCTTATGAACCGTTACTATTGAGATTGGCACAGGAGGAAGAAGTTTAGCCAAGAGTAAGGTAGCGGCATCAACGAGATGAGCCAAGCCTTTCTAGCAAGCTCTTTGGAGGCTTAACTTCCGTTACAATCTGTCCCATCAAAAGGCAAAGAGCAGATGAATAGAAAGATGACAAGGCTTTAGCCAACCTCGGCATGTTCCGGGGAGGCACAAAGCACCTCCTGTGGGTTGCCACGTATCACTGAGGGCCACTGACATCCCTGGGAGTTGAAAGCACTTAGCACCCTGCAGGATCAGGCACATGTTTCTTCTCCAAGTCAACTCCATCACCGCCTGCAAACTCATCAAAGCTGTGCCCCGCTTCCCAGCTCCATGCCTGGGAAACCCAGAAGTACCTGCTGCACCTTAGAAAACCACTAAGTCCAGGAACCTGGTAAGGATCCAGCAACAGCTGGCTGGAGAAATGCCGTGTATAAACCACATGTGCATTTCTAGTCTAATTCCATTTCAACTCTGCCATTGTCTTGCTTATGGGAGATGAGAGGCAGCTCGGGTGCCCAGCTAGCAAGTGTGAAAAATTGGGATGGGGGGGTCAGGGGTAAAAGGCACCTACATAGGAAAAATCCCCCAATATCTGGACTGTCCCTATAAAATAGGGACGTCTGGTCACCGTAGAGCAGTGGTTCCCAACCTTTCCAGACTACTGTCCTCCTTTCAGGAGTCTGATTTGTCTTGCATACCCCAAGTTTCACCTCACTTAAAAACTACTTGTTTACAAGACCAGAGATAAACGTACAAAAGTGTCACAGCCACTGTTACTGACAATTGCTGACTTTCTCATTTGTCTATATGAAATTTTACTTTGTAATGATTTCGCTAGTTCTTTTTCTGTAACCTGTTGTAAAACTAGGCAAATATCTAGATGAGCTGATGTATCCCCGGAAGACTTCCGAGTACCACCAGGGGTATGCATACCCCTTGTTGAGAACAACTGGCCTAAAGGCAGTGGAGCTGCTTCTTCAAACCATTGTGCTCTTTTGTGAAGTTCCTTTGGCTCTAATCACTCAATATGCCTCTATCTCTTTCTCTCCCGTTCTTCTCCCACAACTCCCCCTTCTCCAGGTCCCTTTGTCTCACATCTTCATTAGCACTACAAAACAGCTCCTGGAAGTGTTTTTTCTTTTTATTAGGATGAGAGCTAAACAGCAGCAGCAGCAGCGACAACAAAACATTTTAAATCTGGTAATATTTTTAACTGTCCCTTCATGAAGCTCAGTCCCTTTGGGATAAACTACAACAGAACCACATAGGAAGTAAGTAGATGCCTAGCGCAGACAACAGGACTTGAGGATGGGGAGAGGGTGCATTGTTTTAGGGGTGTACGTTAAATCAAAGGGAAATGGCTGCACTGTTGAAGATGCAGCAGTCTCACACTTAGCAGAGGGACAGGGAGACCTACGATGCTTTTCAGTGACTCTTCTCCATTTGATGCCCATAGTGGTGCTGATGGGACCCAGGTAGGTCACTCCCCACCTCATCGGTAAGAGGGAGCTTTTGAGAGTGATGGTTGGAAATAAGGACTCGCCATTTAGAAACAGGATCACACACTGAACGGTAGGAAGAGAGGGAGGGGATCCTGGAGGAGCGAGAGGAACTCACCAAACCGGGGCAATTCACCTATCATTGCCCTGTTTTAGATCAGCCAGTTAATGACACTATGGGATCCAGATGCTGATTGGAGCTGATGGATGCCACTGTAGTATAAATATTAAATAATAGTACTTGTGGGATCATGGGATGTATGCACAGAGCTTACCTTCTGTCTGCACCTTACCCCGCTGCAAACCTTTGTTGTATGCTTGTTCCATTAGTGTTTTCTTGTGGTCCCACCCAGGCTCTTCATTGTATCCACCTGTTGTCTCATCTTATGCTTAGAGTATCAGCTTTGGGGGGCAGAGAATGTCCCTATAATCTGTGTTTATACAGCACCTAGCACAGTGGGGTGCTGGTCTGCAGCTGGGGTTCCCTAGGTGCTTAATGATAACATATATCTGTAATATAAGCAATGTACAGGACTCCTGCTGATGCCTATGCTCTTCAGAGATCAGGTTCTTGTCAGTCTCTGACACAAGAAGAAATAATTGTTTTCCCTAATACTATGGTTCTTTATGGGCACCAGAACAGGGTTTCATGCCCCCATCACTTTTTACTGGCTGTAAGGGTGAGCGATGGGGGAGAGAAGGTGGAGACGAGCGAGTGGGGGGCAGGGTCTTGAAGGGAAGAGGTGTCATGGGAGCGGGGCCTTGGGGGAAGAGGTGACATAGGGAGGTTGGGGGACGGGCAGTGTGAAAGCAGAGGCTCTGGAAGAAAGAGTGGCATGAGGGCAGGGCCTCGATGGAATAGGCAGTGCAACGGCAGGGGCTTGGGGGGGGGAAGGGCAACATGGGGAATGGGGCTTTGGGGAGAAGCGGCAGTGCAGGGGGGCAGGGCCATGGTTCGGATGCTGGTGGCCCCCCATTTTTTAGAGAGCTTCTGCTGCTCCTGATTCAGACTTGCACCCCACTGAAGGCTGGAAACTGGGCTAGCTAGTTCATTGGTCCATTCTGGTGCAGTAGGAGGCCGGCTAAAATGCTAGATGGTACTACTAGTGTTTGCAGTCCTGGAGAATGACTAGCTGTGTAGTGAAGGATCTCCTGGTTTGGGTAACTGCACCTTAATGACTGTCTCTATTTTCTTCTGTTGTGACAGGCTGTCCTCTGCCTGAAAGAGCTGAACAGAGCAGTTAGTTGCTGGGCAGTGAAGCAGCTAGGTTGGAGTCCTTGTTCATCTTCTTAATTAAGAAACATTATCTTAATCCCCAACCCACTGAAAAATTGCCCATTCTGGTAGGGGAGGACATGAGATACTGGCGAAATGGACCAGTGGGCTGCTCTGAAGCAGGCCTGAGACAGGATACCATACCATACTTATGGCTTACTGGTGTGTTCTTACAGGCACAAAAATAAACCCTAATTGTTTTAAGCCTCTTCACCTCTGGCAGCATTTGGCTTTTATTTTCTGATCATTTGGGTGGATAATATCAACGTTTATTTTTAAGCTTTTTTTCAATTTACAATTTCACAGCTGTGCAAAATTATGGGTTGGAAGATTTTTTTTGTCTGTTTTTATCAATTTACATTTTTACAATTGCAGGAAATTATGGTGGAGTGAGACAAAAGGGGGAACAATTATTTAATGCCAGTAGACTTTGAGAGTCATGAAGTTAAAGCTTTATACCTGTTAAAACAAAACCTGTCACCATCAGATGTCACAACATACAAAGCAAACTTTAAGAAGTTCTCAAGTAGCACTTTTTTTTTTTTACATTGCCCGTCTGTAAATTTTGATAATTATTAATGGAAATATTTTTGGTTGGTTTGTGTGTGTGTACAGTGAAATCAATGTCAATCGACATTTACCGATTAAAATCTACTTCTCCCAAGCCTAGCAATGAGTGAACTCCTGGGAGATGGGAGCATTCAGTAGGACTGTTTATTGGCAACTAGTCATGAATGCTGACATCTTTAAAGTTCCTTCTGCGTAAGCCACGTTTCAGGAATTTCCTCGAACGAACAGCACAAACCGGATTCACTTTGAAGTGCCTCAGTGAATGACTTCATATGCTGCCACCAGGGATTGGCTTCGTGTTGGACCTACCAAGCCAATCAGCAGAAAAGCTAATCAATGAGTAACATTAACCATTTGAAGGAGGGGGAAAAAACAAACAACAAAATAATCCAGCCTACGATTTTGTTAAAAAGAATATGCAAGATTTACCTCGATATGTCACACTTCGATGAAAAATTCACTCTGAATTGACGTATAGATTTTGCAGCTAAGTCTGTTTCTGAGAGTCCGACATTTAGAGTCTGTTATGTGCCCAGCTAAGTTTACTGCAGCTAGGAGTGATGTTTTGGAGCTAAGGACCAGATTTGCTTCCTGTGTTTTCCTGTTGATCAGTTCATTAAAGAGCCCTGTACAGGACTGGACCATGTGTTCTCCCTAGCTAGTGTAGGTTTTATTTTTATTTTTTAATCAGGCACCAGTCCTTGCAGTACCTCAGTGCCACAGGACACCTGTGTAGTGTCAAAATCACACGGTAGGTGCAACATACATCATTGCAAATTTGCTACTTCTGGTTGCCATAGCAAATGTATACGTCCCACTGCTGCAGGCTGTAGTCATATGGTATACTAAATCCTCACAACTTCTCACCCCAAGTGAGTACAAAACACCTGCCTCAACCTGTTAGTTCAAAGTGAACACTGTATCATAGAAACAAGAAATGGGAAAGACTTATTAAGTCATCCAGTCTATCTGCCTGTCAAACAAAGTATTTAGGCCTCAGATTTTACTCTTTATATATGAATTTTAGTGCTGGTGAAAGACACCAGACTGATAGCCCAGAACAGCAAAGTTCTGGACAGTTATTATTAACTATATCACAATAGTTCCTCGAGGTGCCAGCTGAGAATGAAAACCCCACCCCTTGCACTGTGCAAACACATAGTGAGAGAAAGAGCCTTCTCTAAGGATCTTGCAATATATACAGTCAAGAGACACACTGTGTGGGAGAAAGGCGGGGTTATTATTTCTAGTTTACAGATGGGTATCTGAGGCACAGAGAGAGGAAGTTTTCAAATGGAATTTGATAATTTTACAAATGGGATTATATGATGGGGTTGCCTGTGATAGCAGAGGGTTGGACTCAATGACCCAGGATATCTCTTCCAGTCCTACATCCAATGATTCTATGAAATGACTTACTCAGGCTCACACAGCTGGTCATTACAAGAGCTTGGAATAAAACCCAGGTCTCCTGGCTCCCAGTCGAGTGTTCTTTTCACTAGATTGCATTTCCTCCCAGTCGTAGCAGTTGTTCAGTGATATTCCCATCACCAACTCCACAGAGCTGCAAATGAGGACAAGCCAGGGTGAAGGAAGCACAGAACTGTAGAACATGTGTCAGTTACTGTTCTACCTTTCAGTTGTCAGTTCTCACCCAGATGATGAGATAATACGATTAGGTGAGTTGGGAATTATCAACATTCATTCACCATCCATATTTTCATATCTCAGCAGAGCTAGAGAGTGTCGGCAATGTAGAGTGGAGGATTCAATTCCCTGGGCCCCATTTTTAATTCTCAAATTGAAAAATCTGATCCTTTCTTTCCCTAGTCTTTCAAAATGTTTCCCATAGTACGGTTTCTCTCTTGCTCCACACTTCACTGTGGAATGACCATCCAATACCCGTTCAACACATATGATGATAAGCCTGGTTCTTACCTCTTGCTGATATTTGGGATCCCTGTTTGTCTTCTCGAAGAAGGAGCTTGGTTAGTGATTTCAGGCCTGAATATTTGCTCACTTACATCAATTTTATCTGGGTCTAACTCCAGTGACTCCAGGGAATAGTGGAAGCTATTCCCGCTTTAAACCAGTGTAAAGGCTTCTCCAGAGTAGGAAATAAGCACTGGTATAACTGCATCATTGTATTATTATTATTTAGCATTTATATTGTGGTAGCTTAGCAGCCAATCAGGTTAGGCCCCTAGGCCCTTTGTACTTAGCAAACACAGTAAATGACAGTTGTGATGCCAGAGCAAACTCCTAATGTAGACATACTGCATTGGTGCAGTTTGCCAGGTATCTTATGGGGTAAGTCCTACTGGTGCAAGCTCCATCTTACATCACGCAGTGCCTCCACACTGTGGTTTGTGTCAAAAAGTTACACGGAGTCAAAAATCCTCAGTACATACTGGCCTAAGTGAGATCTGAATCTGGCCATAGGCAATTGCAGCAGCCTCTCTGTTCTCAACACCACATCTATACATCCAGTATTCTGTGTGCCCATATTTAGATTGTAAGATCTTTGGGACTGGGACTGTCTCAAAAGTATCTGTGTAGGTGCACATACAGGCTGAGATTTTAAAATCTGTTTTGCTGAAGGAGGCTATTTTGGCCAGAAAACCAAAAGCACCTTCCACTCATTTCAGAAGTGCCATGGATATTTGTCTTCTCTTTTTCTCTGTCCTGGCTACTTCTGGGATGCCAATCACTGTCATAGGTCGTACCTTTTATCTGGACAGTGCCCTGGAGATGAGTAGGGACGTTACATCAACATGTCCTTCTAGGGTGTGAGCTGTTCCTGACAAGGACCAGGAATTTCTGCCAAGGTGCCTCATTTTAGGCCCCGTTTTTTGACTGGATGCTGCTTTCTCATTGCCTCTCCGGTGTTTCAGTTAAATTCTAATGTCCCCAACCTCTTTGCTGACCTGACACATTGACACCATCCTAAATCCCCTCTAGTCCAGGCTCTGAAGAATCTAAACTACACATTCTCAGCCTCTGATTGCACAAGGAAAATAAAAAAAAAGATTTCCACTCAGATTCTACCACAGCTTCCTTTGGGGTGGAGTGGGAAGAAACTCTTCACTGCATTCATTATAAAGCACTTTCAAGTGCCCCCAAATCAGCTCTGTCTATTTATCACCTCACGCATGGACGCAGTATACTCAAAACAGGTTTTGCTGTCCCTAATTGCTGGTCCCCAGTGCTGTGACCACTGCCTATCATGCTGCCCAGTATTGCCTTTTTGTTTCCTCATACTCCTGTCTGTCTGTCTGTCTCCACCTGTTGATTCTTTTCTTGGGCTACATCTACACTACAAGCCAGGGAGCAGGATAGCCACGGTAACTCAGGTACTGGCAATGGAGGAACAGTTGAGCCATGCCAAATACATATCCACCAGTCCCAGGTGGGTTTGGCCTTGGCACAGCTCAGCCGTTCCTCCACTACCATGGTGACACTTGTATCTACTTGTGCTCACTCAATGAGAGCAAGTTGAGTATATACACACACAAAGGGGACTCATGCCCCCTAGCTCATAGTGCAGACATGAGCCTTATAGTTTGGTTGGAAGCTCTTTGCAACAGGGACTGTCTTTTTTTCTGTGTTTGTAAACCACCTAGAGCAATGGGTGCTGGCCTGTGACTAGGGTTCCTAGTCACTACCGGAGCAATAAATGAATTAATAAATACAATTCCATATCTCCATTCAGTAACTGAGGCTCATGAACCTCTCCATGAGCGCTACCATTGTAATGGTCCTTCCAGCCTGGATCCATTGGATAGTGTAAAGTAGGACTGGATGAATCAACTTTCTGAAAAGTAGTGGGCATTCAACAGCTTCAGTGTCATTGTGAGGTATGTTTTATATTACAAAAGCCACATTTTCCCTCATACGTTTAAAAAATGGAATCAGTGGGAGTTTCTCATAACCCTTGGGAAGTGGGGAGAATACAGCCAGATGGCTAGATTTCTTTCTGTCTCTCTCACACACACATACCAGTCCTAGAAGAGTTTAACCACGACCAGCTGAAGTGATGCTGAACCCAACTTGTCCCTTTCTACACTGGCTGCAAAATCACAGTCAGTATCATCAAAAAGAAAAGGAGTACTTGTGGCACCTTAGAGACTAACAAATTTATTAGAGCATAAGCTTTCGTGAGCTACAGCTCACTTCATCGGATGTGAGTTAACTCAGTTCTTAAAGATCATGGGCACATACGACAAGATATCCCAGTGAAGACAAGCTCAAAGAGTGCAGCTGAGCATACACAGCCTGCAATGTGCTCTTGCAGGTTAGAGCTGATGCCGACTGTCTGCAAAGACTCAACCGACCAACCAAAAAAAATCCCATGGACAGTGGGACAACTTCATAAACTGTTTCCATTGAGTTCTGATTGGCCATTAATAATATACCACAGAGGAGTGAGGTGGGGCGGTGGTGGCAAGGCGGGCTACAGGGAATGGGAGAGAGGATTTGGCTACCTGCTCACCTCATAGCAATCAATTTCCACCATAATAATTAAAACAAAACAAAGAAGTAATAACATTGCAAGGAAGTCTCATTACCTTGCTGAAGTCTAATTACATAGCAAAGCTGCTGATGCTGCTTTGCTATGTAAACCATTTCATCCCAGCCAAGTGTTTACCACTTGCATCTTGGGGCTGGGGGGGGGGGGGAGTCTGGTAGTGGTGATTGGATTTGAAGCAGCGAAGCACATACATGGGTTGATTAATACAATCACAGGCACTCAGTATCCTCTCTGTTCCATCCTCACCCTTCTTTTCACCCATCTGGAGGAGAGCAGAGTGCACATGACCCAGGTTTCAACCAAAGCAAATTTGTGTTCTAAGGAGAGATTTATTTTGTTGTTTAATCCTCACATAAGAAGGAAAATAATCTCTGAAGTCGGGACAGAGGCAGGTGTCCCAGATGGTGGAGATATCCGGAAAGCACAAGGAGTCAGATTATGTGGAGCTAGCAGCACAAGTGCAGGCACAGAAAGAGAACATATCCCATACAGAAAGAGTCACTGGTGGAGCTGGAATCAGAGAAAAAACTATTAATCAGCTGGATCTCACAGAGTGTGAGGAGATTTATCTGAGGGAGACTAATTTGCATGGGGGCCACTGGGAGTCAGTCTCCAACCAGCTACATCGGGGTGCAGATACCATAATGATGAGTGAGGTACAAGAACATAGATAGTTTTGTCATCCATGAAGACTGAGTGAATAATGTACTCAATAGATTTAGCCTCTTTTCCTGCTCACAGAATATCCCCAAACTGAACATATTCATAGTGAAAGGCAGCTGGCTGGTGGTCCAGTGGCGAAATGCACTGGACCTCTATTCTGTTCCTGAGATGGAAGAAAAAAATTGCAAAATCCTCTGTTTTTGCTTTTCAGCCCGTTTGTTTTAGTTATGAATGGTCTGATAAGTTACATGGTATCATTTCTGTTGCCTGATTGGGCTGATAAATCACATGGAATTGTTTCTGTTGCCTGATTGGGCTGATAAAGCAAATGAGGTTGTTTCTGATCCCTGACTGCAAGCACTTCTGGTACAGTATCACAGATCCACAGGTCCAGTGCTCTGGAACAGTCCCTAGGAGGACCCCCTCAGTGTGACAGACCACCCTTAGTGTCTCATTTTTTCACTAGGGTAAGCCACTCAGCTTCACCGCCTCCTTAAAGTGAACCTCAGAGCATTCAGCACCCCTTCTTCACACTGTGAGCTCCCATCAGCAAGTCCACCTGAGTTGGATGCCTGAGTCTTGTACACCCAAAAGGAGCAGTGCACCCCCACCTTCAGCATTTGCTATGACTCTCAGCCAGCATTGTAAAAGCAGCAGGGTTTATTAGCTGTCTGGAACAAAGTGTGGAAAGTCCTTGGTTAGCATAGAGAGCAGAAAGTTACAGGATGATCCATCTTGGTCAGCCCAGAGCCCTCTGGTCCCTTTTTTGTTCAGGAGAGTCTCCAGCACCCAGCAGCCTACACTTAACAACCCCCCACCTGGCCCCTCCTCAATCCTTTGTTCTTGGGCAAACACAGAAGGTTTCCTGCAGAGGAGTGGGCCATCTCTGGTCGTTAGTTGCTAGGTACCAAATGTCCAGGCAACTGGAGTGGCCACTGTCTTCTTGGACTCTTCATGGACCCCAGACAGCTTTGCATCAGTCACACCTGTATCTCTGGGTCTCTATGAAGAGTAAACAACCTTTTCCCACAACCTAGTTAACCATGCAGCACATAGGAGAAACTGAGGCATGCACAGTATTCAGACACAATATTACAGAAAATCCCCACTTCATCACACACAGAGTCCAAATGTAAAATCTGGTTTCCACGAATAATCACTCAGGTGACTCTGAAATTAGCTCTCTATAATCTTTCCTGCCAATAAAACCCAGTCCCTCAAATGTTTGTGGAATATGAAAATGCAAAAGGGGAGTGAACATAATTTGTTTAAAAATTAGAATAAAGATTAACAGGGGAAAAATGCACTACATCCATAGCGCTAATATCCATTTACTAATTTCTTGATTAAAATGAAAATGGAAACTCAGCAGGTCCTTCATCTCTTGCCCATTTAATGGAAATTTGACATGTTTAAAGCTGTTTGCACATTGCAGCTCATTCATGTTCCATTTGGCCAGACCTAACTTCCTGTGCCCAGTAGATGCAATGTTAAAGGAGGCCAAAATATCTTATTATTCGCTATAGCTCTAAAATGTAGATACAGGAAATCACTGAACTATAGTCATCATTGAGGTTTTCTTCAGCATGATGCATTCTTCAGCATCCTTGCTATACAATAGTGTCTTAATAAGAGCCACAGAGGAAATGAAAAACTGAAATGACCTGGACCAGTTGCCCCTGCACCTCCAGAGAGTGAGCGACGCCAACACTAGCAAAACAGATGGACATGCCGACCAAAACTGCGCAGAGCCTGACTGTTGAGATGAGCTGTTGATCCTAAACTCAGCTATAGCCAAGGATATAGGCTTTGGAGGAAATCCTGGCTACAGCTGGGTGGGAAACAGTTTTCTCATGCTGTGATCTTTTTCAAGATTTCTAAATTTTTTCCCTTTCTGCAACAGGATGAAACTCGGACTTTTTGAATTTTGTTGGCAATAAAACAGGAGAGAGAGAGAGAGAGAGAGAGAGAGAGAGAGAGAGAGAGAGCATGAAACCTATTGCTAAAACAGGCCTCTGTACCCAGTGACTGGAAGGTAGCTAATGTAATGCTGATTTTTAAAAAGGGCTCCAGAGGTGATCCTGGCAATTACAGGCTGATGAGTCTAGCTTTAGAACCGGACAAATTGGTAGAAACAATAGGAAAGAACAGAATTATCAGACACATAGATAAACATGATTTCTTGGGGAAGATGCAACACAGCTTTTGTAAAGGGAAGTCATGCCTCACTAATCTATTAGAATTCTTTGAGGGAGTCAATAAGTATGTGGAAAAGTTGATCCAGTCGATATAGTGTACTTGGATTTTCAGAAAGCCTTTGACGAAGCCCCTCACCAAAGGCTGTTAAGGAAAACAGTCATTGGATAAGAGGGAAGGTCCTCCCAGGGATCAGTAACTGGCTAAAAGACAGGAAACAAAAGGTAGGAATAAATAGTCAACTTTCACACTGGAGACAGCAAAACAGCATGGTCCCCTAAGGATCTGAACTGGTACCTGTGCTGTTCAACATGTTCATTAGTGATCTGGAAAAGGGGGTGAACAGTGAAGTGGCAATGCATACAGATAATACAGAATTATTCAAGATAGTTCAGTCCAAAGCTGACTGCAAAGAGTAACAGGAGGATCTCACAAAATTGAGTGACTGAGCAACAAAACGAGAAATGAAATTCAACATTGGTAAATGCAAAGTAATGAATATTGGAAAAAATAATCCTAATCACACACATATAATGATGGTTTCTAAATTAGCTGTTACCACTCAAGAAAGAGATCTTGGAATTATCCTGGATAGTTCTCTGAAAACTTTACCTCAATGCGTAGCAGTAGTCAAAAAGGCTAACAGGATGTTAGCAAGTATTAGGAAAGGGATAGAAAATAATACAGAAAATATCATAATGCCACCTATAAAACCATGGTGCACCCACACTTTCAATATGGTGTCTAGTTCTGGTTGTCCCATCTCCAAAAAGGAATAGTGGAAAAAGTTCAGAGAAGGGCAATAAAGATGATCAAGGGTATGGAACGGCTTCCATATGAGGAGAGACTAAAAAAATTAGGGCAATTCATCTGAGAAAAGAGACAATTAAGCAGAGATATTATAGATAACTATAAAATCATGAATAGCATGGAAAAAACTGGATAATGAAGTGTTATTTACCCTTTACCATGATACAAAAACCAGTAATAAAAAGAGGAAGCACTTTTTCACACAACTAACCTGTGGACCAGAGTCTGACCCAGCATGGCAGCTCTTATGCGAGAGAAAGAGACTGAACCCAGAAGGCCTGGTTGTTGGGGACTCACCTGGGATGTGGAACACCCAGGTTCAACTCATTGCATTGATCAGGCAGAGCAGGGATTTGAACCTGAGCCTACCATAGTCTAGATGAGGGAACTCAACTACCAGGCTGTAGCCTAGTCTACTCAGCTGCCTTCTTTTGCTTCTGTTATGACCAGAAATTCCATCCTGCACCTAAGAAACCTTCCCAATGAAAGTTCAGTTGAAACCAACTCTTTCCAATGAAAAGTATTGAGTTAATGGCAAAACTCCCATTGACTTCACAGGGGTCAGAATATCACTGCAGGTAATTATAGGCCTGATCTTGCAAGGTGCTATCCTGCCCCTGAGAGATGCTGAGCACCCTCTCTGTCCCCACCGAAGTTAATAGCAGTTGAGGGCACTCACGGATTTGGGCCCTTAATGAAGAACTGACAATATTTTTTATTATTCAGACAGCAGTTTTCCTTTTTTTCCCCCTCTGTTCCTAGTCAGTTGAAATAAGCTCCTGATGATGAAGTCAAGAGTCTCTTCTCAGTCACTTTATAAATCTGTTTCAGTTAGTAAATAGTATTTAATTTTTTTTTTTTTTAAAAAAAGCATTGACCTCAGCTTTAAAACACTGGCTGGGTCAATTGTCTAAGGAACAGATGGAACTCAGCTTCCAGACCCAACTCAGATGTAATCACACCCTGAGTTCCACACATGGATGATCTTGCTTGTTACTTTCCTTCCCTTCTCTTCCCTCTTCGCATAGCTCCCACTTATATGAAATAGGTTTGCATAAAGCAATAAGTATTCCCTGTAACAGGGGAAGCATTTGGCCTCATAAGCATTCAGCAGGAGAGGGTCAGGTTCTCAGAGGGCATAGATCATCATAGCTCCTTCGAAGTCACTGAATCACCAACAAGCCTTAGGTTTCCCTTGGAGAGCTCCTACTGAAATACTGGTGGAGTTCAACTGTGCTTAGCTTAGGAGATCTGATAGGATCACAGCCCAAGGTGGGGTTGGCTGCAGCATCCTTCAGTGTCCCCACACCTTTCCTTTCACAGAAAGCCACATCCCATGAGCCACCTCCCTAAGGTGTGGGGGGGGGGGAGGAAAGAGGAGTAAACATCATTCATGGTATGTATCACCTGTTGCTATGACTACTACTAAGCTCCTGATTGGCCAGTGTTCTTTGCGGCTGGCAACAATTAAAAAAATACTTCTCATAGTTGCATATTTTATTGTTATTGGTATTAACATAAAATCAGATCATTGCATAGGTAACCAGCCAGGAAAGTGAACAGCTGCACATGGCAACAACCAATAATAAAAGAGATGTAAAATACACTCCCTTGGCAGGATCCCACCCTCCAGGCTGTCAACCCCATTGAGCCAAATGCAGAGAGCTAAAGGAATAGTTCAGTAGCAGGACCCCTTCTCCCACAGGAGCAGAGGCTGCTGCTGAACCCTGCGCCAACATGGCTGCGCAAACCACATTATCAAAGAAGAAATATATATGAAGCAGAACAGAAGTTTGGGTCCCTTCCCACCTACTTGCTGGCTGATATGGAGCTGCAGTGAAACATTAGAAATTGGGGAAGCTGGCAGGCGATGACAGAGAAAGCAAGAGAATGCATGGGATTTTAAATCTTCGGTGGTCCTGCTCCCATACAATTCAATGGTAAAACTCCCTCTGATTTCAGTGGAGCCCCTACCACACAGCTGTGGGGAGCCGCAGAATCTGTGTACTCTGCACCTACTTGAATATTTTTAATGCAAAAAATGTCACCCTCTGAACCCTAAATTTTCCTGGGCAAAATAAACCTGACTCATTTACAAATAAGTCCGAAATTATTCTCCAGTAACCGTGCCAAACACAACCACTTGTAGCAGCATTACTGCTGTGTTTGGGTCTATTGCTGTAGAATACTGTGGTGCTTCTTTGAACAAGGGGTATGTTCAACTGGAGAGGCAGTTGCACTATAATTATGACTGCTGCTGGGGCTGTGGCATACCAAACATCGAAGGAACCAATAGTGTGCCAGATATACAGCAGCTTGGAGGCAAGCATTGAAGCTGCTTCAGATGCTAGTCTCTCTGCTCTAGCCCTGGTGGGTCCTCATAACAGCATCGACATGGAGCTAAATGATGGGCTATTTTGCTAGGGGTGGAAGAAAGGGGAAGGCTGCAAATACCCCAGGTCCAGTGGCTTAAACAGCTGTAATTCACTATTAAACAACTGGTCCAATTGGGGCCCCTGGGAGGCAGTCTGCTAAGGTTTAGGGCTCCTCTCCATTCCAGTCACAGCTAGGTTTCCAAGTTGGGATTAGATACTAGTGTGTCTCATTGAGCGCCTCTGCACAGACACCTTACTCCATCTCTGCTGCTTCCCCACAAACCCTGTCCAGACCTGAACCTGGCTGTGCCTGATGGTCACACCTGGTCCCACATGTGGTCCACTGGCTTCTGCTGCAGCTTTGGCTGGTGCTCTCCTCTGCATTCAGCTTCCTTGCTGTTCCGCTTGCCATGTGGCTGCCTCCTCCCCGGGTCAGGGTGTTTTCTTAGAGTTCTGCCCCCCTCCTTCTACTGTCTAGGGGAAGCAGTTGTGTCCACATGTCCACGCTGGAGCTGGGGAGGGGGTTGATAAGAATGGTAGCTTCCTGCTTAGCAGAGTCATCACAGTTATGTAAGAAGAAAAATCCCCTTAGGAGGAAAACCTGGTCCCTGACCCATGAACTCTGAGGCTAAGGATCTGATCCTGCACTGCTGAACTCAATGGGAGCTTTGCCTAAGCGCTCAGTCCTGCAAAGTGTTGACTGATCAACTCCTGAAAATGCTGAGCATCCCTCCAATTCCATTGGCTCCACTAGAAGTTGAGGGTGCTCTGCACCTCATAGGATCACAGCCTGAATAAGAAAAACTTTGCTGCTCAGACACCCAGGAGCTGACCCTGCTACAGGCAAATTATTGGTTTCAGAGTAGCAGCCGTGTTAGTCTGTATTCGCAAAAAGAAAAGGAGTACCCGTGGCACCTTAGAGACTCTAAGGTGCCACGGGTACTCCTTTTCTTTAGGCAAATTATTGACTCCGGTTTTGTTTATCAGCTGACTGCCCCTTCTCAAAAGGGTACTGGTCTGTGAATAATGAAAGACTTTGTGAGAGCACCTCTTTTGACTGTGAAATATTGTGGGAACAAGCACTGGAAGCCACCAACAAAGTCTAAAGAGACATGGCGTATGAATCTCTCAGGGTGCATCTACACCGCAAAGACAAACCTGCGGCTGGCCCATGCCAGCCGACTCGGGCTTGCGGGGCTCGAGCTGCGAGGCTGTTTCATTGCTGCATAGGCTTCCAGGCTTGGGCTGGAGTCTGAGCTCTGGGACCCTCCAACCTTGCAGGGCCCTACAGCCCTGGCTCCACCCAAGCCTGAACGTCTACACAGCAATGAAACAGCCCCACAGCCCAGGTCCTATGAGCCCAACCAGGGGCCAGCTGCAGGTTTTTCTTGGCTGTGTAGACATACCCTCAGACTCACTGAAAAATTAACCTGAGCTCAGATTAGACTCCAGCCACTTCTGCTGTCTCCAGAATGGTTCTACTCCCCTCATTGCTAGCTCCATGCTCTCCTTTTGTAGAAGGACATTTTAACAGTCTGGAGGATTTTATCTGATTGTTCAGAAGAGAATCTTGGACTTATTGGAGGTTTTATTCTTTATGAGGTGATTAGCATATGGATGAGATGGGAAGGCTTTATGGTCTTGTGTGTTTCCTAGAAAGCCTTTCTACTGCCAGATGGCTTTTGCACATTCGCTCCTAAAGCCGGTATTGTCTGAAGGGCAGGTGGGCTTATTGGCAGGTCTTCAAACCTCCCCACCTTCTTCTTCTCTGTCATCCTTCTTCACCCTGTCTCTTACTTAGCCCAGCCCTCTGGAAGGGAGGAGTTGAGGCTGATGGTCTGTCCTCTTCCATGACATTTCTTGAATGAGTTCACAGGGTGACAAGTTCAGAGCCCAGGAAAAAGCAGCTCTCTCTAATGAAACAGGAGTGAACCTCGCCACATCATCCTACCTATGCGCCTCAGCAAAAATGTGGTCCTACTCCCTCTAGGAATTCGTAGGTGCCCATTCCATTTGATTCTTTCTGAGACAGCTGAAATCTGAGGCCTGTTTGTTATATATTGCAGATATCTGATCTTTCTATAGATGCAGCCTAAACAATCTTAAAGGGGATTCTCACTGTCTCTCTCCCTCCCCATTTCCACAACTACACAGATAGCAGAATATCCTGCTAGACTGTTGGTCCTTACAGTATGGAGGTGGTCCAGGGTGCAGAGTTGTGAATCATTTGCCTTTAGTGAACTGAATGTGTTTGAAAGAGACACTGCTTCAAACTGGTGTTTCTGTTATGCTGACTTTGCATCATTTAGTACACAATTACTTTTCTTCTTCAGGAACAAAGAGACCATTGGATTCCTTGGCAGGGTGGGGGTGGCGGGAGGCTCTTCCAGTTTGTCCACTGAGCAGGGAATGCTTCTTGCTCCAAAGGCTGGATTTATCTCCTCTTTGCAGCTGGCCATTCCTTGGATTTCAAATATTTACCAAATCTGCATTTTCACTGGAATTAAGAATTTCCCTAGAGAAAATATTTGTTGTAGGAAATACAGCGGCAGTGAAATTCTGCCCATTCAGTGCCGATTGTTCATGTTTCCACTGGCACGGCTGCTGTTCCTTGGAAATCAATATAGTGTTATGTCATGCCTGGGACATTCAACGGTAGTTGCAGTGTTTAGTGCATTTAGTGAGTTACCTCCTGGTGAATGGATCCTATGGGAGCCAGAACCAAGGCAATAGTAAACATGCAATTTCCATCAACACAGCAAACACACACTGGTATCTTCCAGTCAGTGGCTAAAATATGGAGAGAAAACGGTTTGAGGGACAACTGCTCATCACATGCTTTTGTTTATGTTTTAACATTGGGTCAATCATGTTCTTTCATTAGGGCCCTTGGATGACTCCATTCCTGAATCAAGATATACAAGAGGACAGAGCAACTCAGTATTTCCTGATCTTAGATAAACTGAGCTGGTGGAGGTTGTAGGTGAAGGGGTCAGAATGTTTGGTCTTGGATAATGGTAGCAGAAATAATACTGGTACTTAGCACATGCATTGGACTTCACCTCTTTAAGGCTCTTCCTAATTATCAGTTAGTGGGTTAATCAGTTACTGATGGCATTAATATGTCAGCACTTTCTCCCAGAGCTGGGCCAAATGCTTCTGTGTATTTAAGTCACCCAAACACAGCTCATATGAAAAGAGATGGTGGCTCAGAGGAACAGAGTGACGTTTGCCTCTAAGTCATCAGTTCAAATTGAGCCCTTGATTCTAAGTTCTTACAACAGGACAGCTGTGTGGTGCCCAGCCCAGTTCCTAGAAAACAGGTCTTCCTTTGCATTTAGCAGTACTTCTCCCTACTTTCTGGCAATCTAGTGAGAGACAGCAAGGATTGGAAGGGGCCATGAAGATTCAACTCCATTCTCAACTCTAGAAGTGGGGATCCCTGCTAGCTGAAATGGTGTCTGCTGTCTGTGCTGCACCTGTTCTGTGGGTATAGAGAGAGAATTTCACATCACTCTGATACCTTTCACCTGCATTAAATCCACAAAGAAAATAAAATGAGGAAGGTTCTCGTTTCCAAAGGAGCCTTTTAAATTAACCGGTTGTTGAGTTCGTCCTTGAGACCATGGACATAAATGATGGATTGGTGGGTAAAGCCTGGCTGACATCAGAGAAATGACACCCCTGAGCTGAAAGAACTACTCTCCCACATCCTGCAACACAGGCCAGGCTTTGAGATGGAATCACATCCAAATCTGTCAGAGTTGGGCTTAGGTTTACCCCATCACAGCTGAGAAGCAACCCAGTGGAACACTTATGCCTTGTAAGTAGAGTTTTGGGAGCAAAAGTTGATGGAGGGAAGCTGCTTGCTCAACTTGATGCAGAGCTGGGAGGTGAAAGCTGACTCAGAAGAGCATGTGAAACCGTCAGCCTGGTGCAAACACTTTCTGCTGATTGTGTCACACTCAGTTTCCTAAGTAGGAAGCTCAGGAGCTGGGCCCTATTTGCATGAATTTCACATCCCTTTCTTTGGCTGAGAACACACTCTGCTGCTCGATAGACAGCTCCTTTCTGACTCACTGCTCTAATTATATTTTACTGCTGGAATATGGTACTTATGTCAGACCTGATAGGTAAAAGTCTACTGAAAAGTAGCAGCTTTTTGTAGTTTTCCCCTTCATTCACTTCCATGGCTTTCCCCACATTTCCTCCACCCTCACCTCCAGTTCAATTTTTCAGGTACTAGTAACTCTGGAGAGAGAGGTTCAGAAACTCCGGGCTGCCTCCCTTTGACTTAGGGCCATCCTCTGAATTTATTCATTTATTTTGTATTGAAACAGAATTTCTTAGGCCCTGGCCACAGGCGGGAGAGAGAGGAATGACCCAGCAACTGGGGTTTGTGGCTTGTCTAATTCAGCGGCACCGGCCACACACACCAGGTGAAGGTGTTTTTTCTCGTAGGCTGGTAGCCAGAGTGAAGCTGGTCCCTCAGCACAGAACGGAGGGGGAAGATGTCAGGAAGCTGGTTATAGCTCCTTGGTTCTGAGGACCAGCCTTCACCTTACACTATTGGGAGCTGCAACTGGGCTGCTCTACATTGCATCACTGATAAAGGGTCTTTTATGCACCCTACATCAGTGGAGGAAAGCCTTAGTAGAGGTCCACTCGGGCATATCCTCTCCCCTCTGACATGCTTCCTCCAATACCTGACATGGGGGTGTCAATGGGGATGGGGCAGGGACGCAGACCTGGATCCAGCCCAGTTACACCCAGGGGAATTCGCTGCTGGGAATTTGTGGCCAAATTATGCTCAGATGGGTTGCAGCTCTCTCAAACCTCTGGCCCAACCATTCTCAGCCCCAGAGCAGTGCCATACAAACATCCTCTCAACTATCCCTGGGAGGGAGTGGTGAGCATCTCCTGCTTCTACAGATCAGGAGGCACAGAGAGGTAAAGTGACTTGTCACAGCAGAGTTAGAGCTCAGGAATGCCTGGGCTGCCAGTTTCATCCTCATGCCAGCCTACCTCCCTCCTGTGGCTTTGTTCAACTCAGTTGATGGTGGAGCTGTTCCTGCGGTGAGGTGACTCCCTGGCCATCCCCAGGTATAAACTGCAACAATATTTCAGCTGATACTTACAACCAGACAGATATAGCGGTGGTGATAAGCGGGAGAGAAACTCATGCCAGAGCTACAGGATCACAGCTTGGCTAAGAGAAGGACATGATCTCTCATTTAACTGCACTAAATGACAAAGTGTATACAGACAAGGCTGCCCCCTTGGGAGATCACAAAAGTCACTGTTTCTCATTTCCTGGAGACTGCTGACTGAAAAGGAAGGGGGACAGGGTACGTTCACGATGCTGCTCAATAGCTTTACAGGACTTTACAAGTAGCTATTTCCTCCATTTCCACATGAACATTTGATGTAACATTATTCTTAGTCCTCAGCAAAGTTAAAATGAAAAAGGAAAGACTCAGGAGGTTTTTTGAGAGACAAAACGCAGTTTCCTTTCGCTGGTTAATTTTGGCTACTCAGGGGGATTTAAAGGCGACTTTTATATCACAATGACATTTCCATTTTTTTAATTAAACAATTCAGCCAATTCAATACAAATTTGCGAAATATTTAGTTTGACCCAGATCTGCACTTTTCAGAGAAAAACGTTTCATTTGATAAATTTTACCCAGCTCTACTGACCAGGGCTGGATCTGAATTAATGACACAAAAGTTGGACAAATCTGTACCTCTTCATCACCTCACCACTTTCCTCTTATTGTGCATTTGAGATAACACTATTCCTGCAGCTACTGCTAACTTCTGTTTCAGAAGTTCTCCAAAGGGAACAGATGCTGAGAAATGTAGAATTTGTCCGCTTGGTAATAAAACATTTTCAAAGTTGTTCATTAAATTAGATGCAAAATTTCCTCATTTCTTATTTCCAGGAAGTAATGCATTTTAGGCAACATGTCTTGTTAATAATGATGTCTTTAATGATTCTTGTTAGTATTAAAGGTGTTTTTATTTATATGGTTTTGTTATTTGCTTATTAAACTACCAGTAAAAAAAATACATAACCCTCTGAGTCAAATTAGGCCTGTAAACATGCAGGATACACCCATTTTGTACAAGGGTATATGAGCTTTAGGCAAAATTTTAGGTATCCTGGGCTGAGGATATTCAGTGCCTTGAAGAAAAGGAGCAAGATCTTGATAACCTCCACTATTAATGTGGAGTTTGCATATGGAGAAAGGTACCCATCCGCTTTGAAGACAGAATGAGGTATGGAGAAGGCACAAAATCAGAGATTGGTTTATGACCTGCTAAAAACATTCTCCTAAATTATACTAAAAAGAGTCCAAGTGCTGACCCTTTGGTCCACTTTATACTCCAATGCATGTGGATGTAAGAAAGATCCTAGTTCATCTTCTAGGATTGAAAATGGCAAAAATAGACTGAACTGAAATTCATTGTCAAAATTCACCAAAATGTTCACAGGCTATTTGCACCTAGTTTGCAGTCACGCTTTGCAAGCATAGTATTAGTCTGGATGGTGCTTTCCTATTTCTTCACGTTGAGCCAGAGATGCCAGGCGGCTACAGGGAGGTATTGATTAGAGCTTCTCCTGAAAGGGAACTGAATTAGATTGCTAGCACCCATCCTAAATTGCCTGAGATACTCCCAGTGTTCAGTGTGAGAAACCAGTAGACAATGTTGGAATAAAATCCAAGAGTGAGTGGTTAGGATGTATATATTGTATTGATGGGAAATACATTGAAGGTGCAACCTACAATCATGGCCTAATCCACTATGGTGTTGGTTGATCCTTTTAGCCATTTTGGCTGCCTTTCCCATCAGCCTAGGTGACTCTCATACAGTTATCAACATGGCTCTGTGTAACAGTCAGACACAGGGCTACCAAAGCTCCAGCCCCAAGAGGTACGGAGCATCTACTCCCTCAATGGGAAAAAAAGGCCCAGGTTGTAATGCCAAGTTTTCCATTGCCCATTCTCTCATAAATAAAATCAATGTTTTTTTCCAACAGAAAGCATGCTGAGCTGACTGTAAATCACAAAGGATATCACCACCTCTTCGATTCACAACAAGGGGGATCAGCATCACTGGCTTAGACTGGCAAGAAATAAATGTTCCTTTGTTGGGGAACACACATTTTCCTCTCAGACCATCAGTGTCTTTTTATTTACTGTTCTTAACACAATGTTCCAGACAGGGTATTCTTTGCTTATTCTCCTCAGTCAGTAAATTCCTTCCCTCTGAGTTGAGCATGCCTCTCTAATGGAAGATCTGAAGTTGTCTTCCTGGAAAGAGCCAGATGTTACAATATTTCATGACTGTTTCTTTTTGAGCAGGGCATAGCCAAGAGGATTTTAAGTAACTTTAAGCTGATGGGTTGAGGCACTGGGCACATTTTCACCTGGCATTGTTATCCTGGAGGGTGTTACCTGGCATAGTCAGAGCTGTCCTATGTAGTGTGGATAGCCAAATAATAAAAGGAATTAGATTCCCCATATGCTGCCCCTAGCTGAGCATCATGGCTATACTTACTTTGTATATTAATTAAGTCTCAAGCATATCTTTGTGAGGTATTAATACCCATTTTGCAGATAAACAACACAGAGATTAAGTAATTTGCCCAAGGCAACAGGGTAACAAATATATCCCCTACTCTAAATTCCAAAACAACATGGGCTTATAATTCCACAGTCTGGCACCTTTCACTAGCTCCCTCCAAAAAAGAACAAAGAATAAATTGCACCTAGTGGAATTTTAGAGCTTCCTTTTGATTGTCTACCCTGGCGTAAGCATGGTCAGTGAGTATTAAAGGCCAGGGCAGGCTAAGCCTCACCTGACCCAGGCCATGGCCCCGTCCACGTTGCTTTGGGAAGCCTCGCTCTCCCTCCCCCTCGGCTCAACTCCAGATGGTGGCCAGGAGCTCAGGCCCACCAGCAGCCAGGGGCAGCACTCGAGCCTTGTGTTTGGGCAGGGGCGGTGGCTCAGCCGGGGGGCATGACTGAGGCGAGCGGGCCAGAGTGTCTCCGGCCATGGGGAGGGAGAGTCTTGGGGATCCTCCAATCACTGGGGGGGGGGCAACTGGGGCTCTGGCATGCAGGGGTGGGGCCTTGGGCAGAAGGGGTGGGGCCTGGGGCTAGCCTCCCCGAAGAGGGGGTTCACCCGATATCCATAGTCGAAAGGGTATCTGGTGATAAATGTAAGAAATGAACAAGCTGGTAGAGTTGCTCCTAAATTACAGGACTGTGGCCTTGCTGGGCTGATTTATTGATTAAAATGCTTTGTGGAAAGACTTTCCATGAGGCACCATCTCATTTTCAAAATAATAACAAAGCAAGGCCCCAGGGACAGGGGAGAAAATTAGAAACATTCACACATTCAAAAGTGCGCCAAAATAATCAGTGTTGTTTTTCAGAAGCATAGAAACACACCGAGCTGCAACAGCAGCAGTATCATCAGCCAATCGACAGGCCCTCAGACACTCTGGCTTCTGCAAGAGGAAAGGGGCGAAATCAACACACGTCACACTATGGCAATCAATATTTCATTATCAATCTGTTATTGTTGGAATGAGTTTCCACTTCAGATTCTTAGCAGCAGACAGTAAATCTTGCATCTGAGCAGAGCCTCTTGGATGAGAAAGCCATTTTTTGCCCCTCATCTTTCTCAGATTTGGGCTACTGGGGAAGCCTACTCCTTCCCAAGTCCTTAGGCCGTACAATATGTTACAAATCCACTTTCAATTACGTCATGTTATTCCATGCCGGGCGAGTCAAAAGGAGCCCATTAATGTTTATGACACACGAAACACAGCTCCCCTCTCAGCTGGAGCCACTTAAAAGGACAGGCAGGGTGCAGCAGTGACAGCTTCCGCTGTGGAAGCATTGGGCATGGCGGGTGCATGTGACTAACGATGACAGCTCATTTTGCTTTTACACTCAGACTGGTGAGATTAGAGACGTTATCACAGAGAACCAAGCTGTGAGGTAATCACACATGGAGTAGGAGGAAAGCACAACTGACTAACGTGCAGCATACACATGAGGCCTGAAAAGCATCCAAGATGCACACACTATGCCCCCACATCCCATTCATGAATCTCACAATATAGGAGTCAGTGTTGCCTAGTGGCTAGTGTGCTCAACTGGGACTCAGATTACCAGGCTTCTATTCTCTGCTCAGTCACTGGTATGTTAGGTGAGCTTGGACAAGTCACATCATTGCTCTCTGCCTCAGTTTTACCATCTGTAAAATGGGAATAATGATACTAATCTCCTTTGTAAAGCACTTTGACAGCTACTGATGAAAAGTGCTTTATTATTATATACACTAGAAGGTGGTCAAAGAAGTCACCTTACTGTGTGCAGTTGGGTCATTTACTCTTCAGATTGCCTTAGATTTATTTTCTAAGCAAGCTGGTTAATGCAGAGAGACTAAAGTATATTCAACTATCCAATTTAAGCCTCATGGTTGGAAAGGGTTTCGGTTCACAGAAACTATAAGGGAGAGCATACATAATGTGGTTGTACTTTATAATATTTGAGGGCTATTAATAAACAGTCATCTAAGGCTGTATTTTCAGGATTGCATTCTAGACAAAGTATGGAGCTTGGAGTTTGACCCAGTTTTCTCCACCCCAGAATTTTAGCAGATACTTCTCCACCCCACCCACCGCCGTGCTTGGCTTCCTTGACTTTAAGATGGTTGAATAAACCATCACCCCAGGGACAAGCTCTCCTTCAAGTACACTCCAGAGTGAACTGTATGTCTGGAATGGCAAATGCATATGATATGAATTGATCAGCCAGCCAGAGCCCAGCTGAAACATGGAGAACTGCTGAGCCTGGTGGTGAAGACTTCTTAAAGGGAAGGAAGCAAGGGGTGAATGGGAAAAGGGGGATGGAGGAGACTGATTAAAAGAACATTGGATCTTGAATGTCTCTGATATTTGGATTATTCAGGGTCCCTAGTCACGTTTCAGAGCAACACCTGTGGGGAGTTACATGCCCAGACAGCTTAAAATTATGGATGGAAAAAAAAACCAAGTTTTCCAGCTATAAAAGCTGGAACTTCCTTTGATTTGCAATGTGTCCCTATTTTTTATGAGTATTTTTTACTGAATGCATTTTGAAGCTCAGAATCAGGCGAGGACCTCACCAACTCCCTGTACACCTTTGCTATTGAACCTTACTTAAGACACCACCACCTATTACACACTGTCCATTTAGAAAGATGATTTAAGTGAGCTGGAATAGTTTTGTGAGCCAAACAAAAAAACAGCCTCAGCTTTTGCAGGAGGAAAGCTCACTGCACATACATTTCCGTCTTTGTTCCCATTACCTATTCCCTTTGTCTTTCGACATCCAACAATCAAAGGAATTAAAAGGATTAAAAAGCATACATGCAAAAAGCAATGACTTAATACATCAAAGCAGGTGTTATGCCAAGAGGAATGGGAGCCAAGGAAAGTGACTGATTCAAATTAAAGCTCCAAAGCAAACATGTGGAGCAGTAACATGACGACAAGTGTATCGATTGAAAAACAATGGCAATTCTGGATAAAAGCAAAACAAAATGCCCAGTCAATTCCTTATAGACATCTAAACCACTGCATGTTACAGGGCCATTTCACCAAAGTGTGGCCCCTCGTTGAGTTACAGTGGCCCTTCTATCTCTTGAGTCAGCACTATACCAATGGCTCTATATGGTGCCAGGGGACACTATGTTGCAGGGCCTGGCCTTGGGGGATTAGTTTAGTAGGCTAAACTCCTCTTGCTCTGGCAGTGCAGAATCCAATGCCCATCTCAGTGCAGTGCTGTGCTGTAGGAGGTATTGGGATCCCGTCCCCTCAATCTTGGGGTCAGTGAAAGAGCCCATGGCTCTTTTTGCACAAATTGGGTGTGTCAGCACTAGTGTCCTAGTGACATGATTAGTAAATGGCATCCCGGACAGCCATGATGTATTTCTTAGAGCGACTTGTGAGTTTTCAAAAGATCACAAATGGTCCAGTCAGAAATGCCCATTAGGGTTTGGGATGAGATATGAGTTTATGCATCCAAGGATCGCAATAGCCGTTTTGGCCAAGTGTCACCCTGGGAGCTCATGTTCAGATGATTATCCACTGATATCACATGACAGGCATATAATTAATGAGGTCATCCCTTTTTAATTATTGGTACAACATTAGCTTTCATCCAGTCTTCTGGAACTTCTCCAGTGTGCCAAGACTTATTGAAAATCAACATTATTGATCTCATCAGCCAGCTCTTTTAAAACTCTTAGATGCAAGTTACAGGACCTGCTAATATTGGTGCTGGAATAGCCGATGCTGACATTGGAGAAGGAACTAGAGTGCTGGGGGTGTTGCCAGACCTCCTGGCTTGAAGTAGTAATAACAACCCAAATACATGGTTTCCATCTTCAGCATCAACTATAAAAATTGTTCCAGCTCTGCTGCCTGCTGATATAAAAATATGTTACTTTAGTATCTGCTGTTCACCATCTTCCCAAGATACCAGTGGAATGGAAAGAGTGTTATCATTATATTTTTCCCCAAATACATGTTCAATAAATCTTTCTGAGTTATGATGTTGCTGCTCAGAGGTGATTGTGGTACTATCCAGCAGACTAAATTTTCAGGCTGCTAATGGAAAACCAATGTCCAAGGTCCTTCGTACCATGTAGTAAAGCCTGGCCCTTCAGAACTGTCCAGCAGCTATGCTGTGAGTATCCCACCTGGACGTCAGAGTTTAGCCAGCCCTAAAAGCCAGTGAACTTTGGGACCTGGCTACACAAGTGCTAGCGTTGGAAAGCGTAATGGTTCTCTGAACAAGATCATTACTGCCCTAGCTGTGATCCAGTCATTGTCCAAAGAAAGAAAACACAGCGAGATGCAATCCAATTGCAATCCTTTAATTGCCATTCAAATGAGCTGTCTAATGAGTCTATATTATGGCAGGCAGGAAGAGGCCAAGGTAAATATAACCCTCTAAACATCCTGTAGGAAGGTGCATGCTATGTATTCTTATTTAAATGACCACAGGCGATTCCAGCTCACCTCTCTCAAAAGGGTTTTATGCGCCTGTTTGGAAAAGGGGATATGGCAACTTATTCATACCTTTTCCTCCTGCTTCAGCAACTATAGTCCCCAAATAGAACAAATGAATGGGTATGGCACAGAGCTCAAGGCCATATTCTTGCTGCCTTGCTGCACGCTGGCATGGAATGAATGGGAAAGAGGCTGAATAGCATTGCAGCAGCTCGCTTTTCAAGGAGAGCCTGCTACTTTGTGTTCTTATCAGCAGCCTTTGACTTGTGGGGGATCATTGCAGTGAACATCCCTGAGCTGTGGGCCCTCATAACACAGCTGATGTGACATGCCTTTACAGCCTGAGCAGTGCTAATGTAACTACTGCCCTTCTAGGAAAACAAGTTCAGCAGGAGGGCAGGTTGCTTATTACCTATGAGCTATACTCCCTTGGTGGGTGTTAACATTTCCATGTTCAGGAAAATGTGCTGTTTCTGCTCTCTCTCTCTCCCTCTATCCCCCTTTGCACAATAGCTGGCAGAATTGCATAGAGGACTCCCCTTGAACTAAGTTGCTTTGACAGATAAATAGGAAAACTTTAACAATTTATGCAGCTCCGCACCAAATTAGCCGAGAAATGTCAGCCACTAAGTATTGGCTGCTTAGGCCTTAAAAGACTGTATCAGGTTTTGGTGCTGATGCATTTAAAGAGGCCTGAGGAGAAGGGGAAGGAAAATAGAAGCAAAGACGGCTGAAATCTGATCTAATAGAGGTTGACAGAAACTAAAGTAATTGTGAATTCAAACACCTGTGTTATAAGCATTGTGTGTGTGGGTATGGTTTTCTGTGCATGTACCAAATTTCTGCTAAGGCACCTCAGTCCAGGGTTCAGTACTGCTGGAGTCAACACTCCAAATTTCATACTGCCTTGTGCATTACTCTCCAGTGCAATTTTAAATATTAAGCTGCTTCACGTTATTAATCATCTGGAAGGCAGAAACCTATATAGGCCATACAATGGAGTGGAGACTTTCTTCATCTTCTGATACAGAGTTAATACAGCTGTTATTGAAGTTGCTCAGGAACTGAGAACCTCCCTTTATGTCTTCTCCCCCTTGCATCCAGCTATGTTGTGAGGCACTACACATGTCCCCACAGAAAACTCAAGAGGGAGCATCTAGGGATAGAAATGGAAGGTGCTTGAGTCAGCGTGGGGATATGTATTTCAGATCCTTCTTGTCAGTGTACAGAGACAGGACTGATCCCCACCAGACAGGCAGCAGGGTGAACCTTTTGCTCTAGTCTTTATTTTCCTCCTGCTGCTGTTGCTATAGTGTCTTACAATACTTGTATCTTGTGCAACTTAGGGCAAGTTTGCATCAGATTCCAAGCACAGAGTCCCTGGAACTCTTAAAGATTAAAAATGTAGCAAACTATAAATATTTGAAATCCCCTGTAGCTGGCATATGTACAGTCTTCAAGCATACCTTTTTGATCTGGTTTCTGTTTCCCCTGTAATAGCAACATGTTTCTCACAAGATTTTCTGTAGCGGCAGAAAACTCCATGTAGCTATAGCATGGCTCAAAGGTGTCTCATGAGTCCTGCTGCCTACTGAGCTGATAGGAAGCAGTGGTATGGTGCCTCCTGGCCCCAGATGTGTCCCTTTGCATTTTTACGCTTGTTTTTATTCAGTTTGAGTACATCCATGTGGTGGGGTGGGAGTAATTGTGAGCAGTGGGGTCACGCTTTGGGTCGGGGTCTAAATAAGAACTGGTCTGTAAGTGGGCAGCTGTTATTTGGTGATCACTTAGTGCTCTACAAATACGTGCAATAAAAGGGAGGACATGGTCCCTGCTCCACAGCTCACAATCTGTGGGACAGATTTTTCCACGCTTATCCACATTCCACCAGATTCTCTCTTATGTTGAAGGCTACCTAACTCCACAACTGGTCCCACCGAAGGAAGTACATGGGTAAGGGCATGAAATTATGGCCCATTGAGTATTATTTGAATCCACAAGCTATTCCTTTGCTTGCAAAAGGACTCCTAGTAAGTAAGATACTGCTCAGTGTAAATAAGGGGGGCAGCATCTGACCCTACGTTGGATGGTCACTTTAATGCTGTTGCAATATACTCCGGAAGAGCAGGGACTGGAGGATCCATCTCAGTTCTGGGTTTTGTTTGAATGATTGCTGAATGGACATGGGTGAGTTACAGGTGTCTCAGATTGTTATAGATGGATTGGCAGTCACTCAAGCTGTTCCATGGTACTGGGAGTACAGCTTGTTGTCCTCCTGTACCCTGCAATGCTCTCTCTCTAGAACAGGGATTGGCAACCTTTGGCACGCGGCCCATCAGGGAAAGCCACTGGCGGGCCAGGCTGGTTTGTTTACCTGCAGCGTCCACAGGTTCTGCCAATCGCAGCTCTCACTGGCCTCGGTTCGCCGTCCCTGGCCAATGGGAGCTGCAGGAAGCAGCGGCCAGCACATCCCTCGGCCCATGCTGCTTCCTGCAGCCCTCATTGGCTTGGAGCAGCGAACCACGGCCAGTGGGAGCTGCAATCAGCCAAACCTGCAGAAGCTGCAGGTAAACAAACCGGCCTGTCGCGCCAGCAGCTTTCCCTGATGGGCTGTGTGCCAAAGGTTGCCAATCCCTGTTCTATGGATAAACAGAGAACTCCCGTCTCCAGGGATGAAAACCTGGTACCTTTTCACCAGTATGAAATTCCCTTCCCTTTGTATTTGTCTTAAAGGCACAGAGATGTATCTTTAAAAATATCTATTGCCCAGACTGGAAATTTTTTAACCTTCTAATAGTCTTGTAATCAAGATCCAATTTAGGCTCAGTGCTTGTTTGAACTTGCAAACTCCTATTTGATGAGTGTGTTCAGCCATCAAGGTACTTCAGGAGGTTGAGTGTTGCTAACTGTTTCTCTGGCCTTTTGAAGTACTGCAAATAGGAGCGTTATCTGAGCTCATCACATCACACAGAGGGAGTTAATTGGGAGTCTGGCTTCTTGCTAACAGGCCAACATGACTGGCTGAGTAACATGTCACTCACCCAAGGCATTTGCCCTCTCCCACCAGTCTGTTCAGATTTCCAAGATAGCAGTTGGAGTGAAGTGGGTCTCTGGACAACAGATACACTATGAATTTTCCATAGATTTATTATGTGTCTGGTAGAATGTATTGCTCCTAGATTTATTGTATTACAAAGCTGGCCAACATTGATGATGTCCTGTTACTCTATATGTTGATGACAGTCATCAGGAGCTGCATTGCCAGATGTACTGGCAAGAAACCAACCATTCAATTTAACATCCCAACACTGTGTGTTGTGCACTGCAGTGCAGTGGGTAGATATTGTTGAGTAACAGCATGATGTTCCATTGTAATGTAATCAACTTACTGCTATGTCCCTGGTGACTGGAAGCTGCTTAAATCAAGACATCGAAATTCAATATTGTGGTTCATAACTATGAAACTTATTGATCCTGTCTGACCTGAGGCCTCAACCCAGAAAACCATTTAAGCATGTGCATAACTTGAAGCACCAAAAGAGCCCCTTGAACACACATAAGCAGGGTCCAGAGCTGAGCCGATAATTCATAACAAATTATTTATTTAATATATTTTTCTCTTTTCCCTTTGCGGAATCCCAATTTGCGGATCACAATTTTCTTGACTATATTTGTTGTTAGAAATGATTTTGTGAAATTGTTAATGGATTCCATTTACTTTCTGGCTCACCATTGAGTTGCTGTGGCTTAACTGTGATGGGTCACGTAAGTCACATGGCATTGTTTGTATTTGCTGATTTGCTCAAGTTACCAGCATCTCTTTTAACTGACTGGTGCAAATGCCCTCAGAAAATCAATTGAATATTTGCATTCCATGGGTATCCAGGCCTGCAAGCATAACATTCATTTTCTGTCAACACACTCAAGATAGCCAAACTTGACTGCACAATCGTTCATGGAAAGCAAAGACAAAGGCAAATGGATATGGTGGAAGTGAATTTGTTTAAAAATTAAAATTAATATGCACAGAAAAATATTTGCAGTGTTTACACACCTGTAATCTGTGCTGTATAAATGTCCACCCAAAATTCTGTTCCATCATGCACTGAACTCAGAGTAAAATTCAGGTAAAAATTCTTCCTTTTGATTGTTCCAAACTCCTGTTCATGTATCTGGAGGAGATTATTATCAGAACATTACACTTACCACTGTAGAGTATAGCCATTCAAGAGACACTAAGATGTTATTTCCTCCATCCCATCTCAGCCAGGTGCACCAGTCACCAGATTAAAAGAAATGCTGATACCTTCATCAAATCAGGGAACAGAAGCAACACCATGTAACTTTTATGTGACCAATCACAACTAACCTATAACAGGTCACATGGCAAGTCCCATGTACAATGTACTTTTCCATGAAAGTATGGGGAAGACAAAGGAGCTACTTGCCTCTGAGATGTGTAGATGAACACTTGTCCTGTGATAGTGGAATCTCTTTTGCAAGGCTAATCTCTGAGGGGAGCTGAAGAGAATAGAGTGAGGAGTGAAGGCTCTGAATCTGTGCCAAATGAAATGAGAGAAAAGTGAGCCCATCAATTGACAGGTGACTTCAGTGCACAGGAGTGTTACTGTAGATTCAGGGCAGATTTCATATTGCAACAAAGGGAGTTGGCTACCTGACCCCCATTAAAGCCATTGAGGCTCATGAAGTAAGACCTCATGCAATGCTTTGAAAAAACTGTCTCCCAGTTTCTAGCTGCCATAAACCTTGGAGAACAAATGTAGTCACGAGTCCTGCCTGGCAAAGGGAGATTTGAAGATCAAGGCACTAACATGCAAGCACCTGCCCTATCACCTTTTCCCTGATATTCATTAGGCCTGTAGTACTATGTTTGGGTCATAGCAAGAGCTGCTTGACAATTTTCCAATGGACGAGCTTTCATCGGCACAGGGGAATCTTGTTTGAAGTAGAGGGGTTATTTTACCTCTGTACTTGGCACTGGTTTGACCGCTGCTGGAATCCTTTGGCCTGTTCTGGTGTCCACAGTTCAAGAAGGATGTTGATAAATTGGAGAAGGTTCATAGAAGAGCCACAAGAGTGATTAAAGGATTAGATAACATGCCTTATAGTGACAGACTAATTATTTATCTTAACAAAGAGAAGGTTAAGGGCTGACTTTAACACAGTCTATAAGTACTTACATGGGGAACAAATATTTGATAATGGGCTCTTAAATCTGCAGAGAAAGGTATAACCTAATCCAAAGCCTGGAAGCTGAAGCTAGACAAATGTAGACTGGAAATAAGGTGACATTTTTAACAGTGAGAATAAATTAAACTTTGGTCATTGTGGAATCTCTATCACTGGCCATTTTTAAACTAAGACTGGATGCTTTTCTACAGGATCTGTTCTAGGAATTATTTTGGGGAAGCTCTGTGATCTGTGTTACATAGAAGGTCAGGCTAGGCGATTACAATGGTCCCTTCTGGCCTTGGAATCTATGAGTTCAGTCTGGTAAAGTGCTGAGTGTTCTGGCCCTAATCCAGCAAAACATTTAAAGTATGTGCTTCAGTTCATCCATATTCAGGAAACTACTTAAACACATGCTTATCTTTAAGCACATGCGGATGTTCCACTGATTTCAGTGTGCTAAAAAGGAGATGCTTTCCTGAATCGGGGGCCTTATGTGTATACCTATCATTAAGCAAACTTTGAAATCAATGGAAGTGCTTACATGTTTAAAATTAGTCACATGCTTAAGTACCTTGCTTAACTTGGGCCTTGGACACATATTTACCTTAAAGGATGTGAGGGACTGTATTGGCTCCAGTGCTTAAAGGTGAGCAACTCTTATAACAAGACAGATTACTCATAGCCCTAGGGATGCACCAACCAATTCAACCAGAATGACCACTTGTTACCATAAGAGAGACAAGGTGGGTGAGGTAATATGTTTTACTAGACCAGCTTCTGTTGGTGAATGGTACAAGCTTGCAAGCACCTTGGAGCTCCTCTTCAGGTCTGGGGAAGGAAGGAGAGTGTCTGAGCTAAATAAAAAAATGCTCCGACACTTTGCTTCCTTCCCCAGACCTGAAGAAGAGCTCTGTGTAGCTTGAAAGCTTGTACTGTTCACCAACAGAAGTTGGTCTAATAAAACATATTACCCTACCCACCTTGTCTCTCTTATGGTAACAAGCGGTCATTCTTGTTGAATTGGTTGGTGCATTCCCAGGGCGCTGAAAGATCTGTCTTGTTATAAGAGTTGCTCACCTTTAAAAGCACCTGAGTCAATAGGATCTGTTCTTAGGAATTATTTTGGGGAAGCACCCACCTTCTCTCTGGGGCCAACATGGCTACACTGCAAACACTTTACCATGTTAGTCTGGTATACACAAAACCCGGGAGGGAGTGAAATAAAATACAATAAAAATAGAAAAACTTTAGTGTATTTTCATAGGACACATCTACATTTGAAAGGTAATGGGACCTGTTAGACTGGGACATGGAACTACACTTTGGCTTCTAGATATTGTGTATAATGATGGATTTAGAACAATGTTATTATACATTTCAAGATGGTAATTTGAATGGAAACGGATGACAACGCACAGGTTCCTGTATCTTACTAGCATGTGTTTGTGTGTGTGTTGCCAGGTTTCAGGAGGGTATTTTAAATATCTTAAAGTCTTATGAAATAGATGATATCTAAACTATACAACAGAGATCTGCAATTTTTGGCACGTGGCCCATCAGGGAAATCCACTGGTGGGCCGGGCTGGTTTGTTTACCTACAGCATCTGCAGGTTCAGCTGATCACAGATCCCACTAGCCCGTGGTTTGCCGTTCCAGGCCAATGGGGGCTGCGGGAAGTGGCAGCCAGCACATCCCTTGTCCCATGCCACTTCCCGCAGCCCCCATTGGCCTGGAATGACCCCCATTGGCCTGGAACAGTGAACCACAGCCAGTGGGAGCTGCAATCGGCCAAACCTGCAGACGCTGGAGGTAAACAAACCATCCCGGCCCACCAGCTGATTTTCCTGACAGGCCGTGTGCCAAAGGTTGCCGATCCCTGCTATTAGACATAGCATTGTATTTTAAACATTCACACACATGGTAGGGCCAAAAATAATAGTCTCACCATATTTCTGAAAACTGTTTAAAAAATCTTTGTTATTTATTTTTAGATGATTGGCTGGTTCTGAAATATGCTGAAGAAATTTCATGTAGTGTTAAATATAATTTTTCCTTTGATGTCCTATTCATTTTTTAAATGAAATATTATATCCGTGGGTGGAAAATATATGTTTTTTTCTTTATAGAAGACCACCCTTTGAGAACTGGACTATAAATTCATTAGCCTGGAAGAGAGACGATAGAAAGGTTACCCATCTATCTTGCTATTTATCTGCAGCTATACTGGTCTCATCTGCCTGTAGGGAAAAAAGCCCCCATGAGCATACACTGGGCTTATCATAACTGGCAGCAGGTGAAATATCAGATGGGGAGGTGATAAATAATAAATGAGCCTATATTTTTAAATCTGATGTAGGGAAATGTTAAATGTTAATAGAAATAATGGAGAGATTGTCTCCGGCATTTCCCCACTGGTGAACTTCAGTCAGCCTACCGCAGATAGCTTTAGGTCTGCTTCCTTCCTGACAGCAGGCCTCTGAGGGCATCAGCATTTTTGCGGGGCTTTCCTAGGGACAGGCACAGCCTCATACTAAATGGGATCATTTGCTTGGGTCTGATAAATGCAACTGAGGAATGCTAAGTAACACCTCAGAAATCAGCTCATAAGAACATAAGAACGGCCATACTGGTTAGGCCAATGGTCCATCTAGCCCAGGATCCTGTCTTCCAATAGTGGCCAGTCCTAGATGCTTCAGAGGGAATGAACAGAACAGATCCTGTGCTTTGAGGAACATCAGGTGCAAGTTCTTCTGTCAAATTTTTTCCTGAGCAGTGCTTTACGCCAGGGCTTGTTGGTCCATTTAGCCCACTGGCAGATTTCTGAAAGGCCAGGGTCTTGCTCCTATGAATCAACACCTTCCCCTTCTTTACTTAGGCAGATGACTAGCATTTGAAAGCAAGGGGCCATGGTCTTGATTCATTCCATAGATATTCCTGTGGGAGAGGGATTTGGGTGCTACTAAAGAGACCAGCTAGGTCAAGGGAATAGTTAATAGGATATAGAATTATTCCTAGTCATTGGTTCAAAGCCTAGGTAGGTAGTGACTGAAAGTTGTTACAGTCTGCTGTCTATTTTGTGGCCCCTGTGACATAAATTAGCAGGTCCCGGTCCAATCCATGTTGGACAAGTGTCCAAATCACACAAAAAGAAAACAACCCCTATGTAATTTAGAATTTAATTGGCACTTTTCCTGGCAGCCTCAGTGAAGAAAACAAAGACTGAAGGCCAGATTCCAATTCCTCCTTTTCCTGCACTCAGTCCAGGAACAGACGGGAAACACAAAGTTGGCTTTAGGACTTCCATGTTCTGACATGTCAGGGGTCAGGTGTGCTCCAAATACGGTGACTAGTGACAACTGGTGCACGCTCCTCTCCCTTCCCCAATGTGTCCGCCAGCAGGTCTCATGTGCTGGGGCAGTGAGGAAGGGCAATGTCGAACATTGCAGCAGTTCATTGCCACCCAGGAAAACTTACAGCAGAGGGTTCCCTACCATCTGGGTCCATCCCCCGTTACACTGCTGCAGTGTCAGAAAGAGGTCATGAAGCCCTGTCCCAGAATATGCACATGGAGCATGCATCACCTTCTTGCTCCAGATCCGAGTAGAAGCAGATGGGTACTTGCTGCCTGTGCTGTATCTGGTCTGAGAATTTACAGACTTCTTCAGGCTCCAGGGCTGTCATGCCGGTCCCTGATTTCACCAGCATTGCATTCATTTTGATAAGTGGTCAGACAGGAAGAACATGAATTTAAGGTCTAAGGTCTTTACGTAGGTATCCAGTACTTCCTGATTGGGGAAGGGGGATGCAAAAGAGGCGTGTCACAGGTTGCTTTTGCTACCTGTATTACCAAAATATAACAGATGCCTTATTTACTGCTGTCATTGGGAAATGCAGTCTGACGTAATCTCTAAAGATACGTTCATATTCCAGGCAGCAAACTACCACTTACAGGATGAAATTGTTTGCTGTTTAAACACTGCCAGTCAAGGACATTAATTGCTCTGGGTTAAATTAAACTAAATGGCACAGCAGTAAGATTCAAGGCCCAGAGGGGGGGAAAGGGGAAGGAACAATCTTATCTCATAAATAATGAGTTCTGAAAAGAACCCTTACTGGGACAGATTAATCTGCAAAGAGGCAAGTTCAACTCCAGTTCAAGTCCTAGGAGTGTCCCAGTCAGCCCTGGGTAAAGCACACAACACACTGACATTTGCAAAAGGAAACATTTCAGAGACCAAGCTTCCATCGGGGCATTTAATCCAAAGATCCTATAGAATGCAAGTGGCATAGCTGAGCAAGTCTGCCTTGCTAATGCCAAATGGGGTTAAGGTGACACAGAAATGCAAGGAGAAAAGGAGGTGTCTTTCCCCCACTTTCAAAATCAAATGACAGTAACAGAGGATGGCACATGGAGGTGGGGGAGAAATCGCAGCATTGTTCAGCATTACATATTTTGTACTGGTTCTCTGGAAATCTCTCTCTCTCTTCCCCTGCCCATGCTGCATTATGTATTAACTTGCCCTGGACCTTTAGTGCCATCTTCAAGAGCTTGTGCTCCAGCTGGGTCATGTACACTGAGTCTGTCTCATAGTCCATGTGAAGGGATATTTATTTATTCACACTTGTAAGAATATAAGCGGGAGCCAATCCCAGACTCTGGGTTCCCTTGAGATTTCTTTAAAAACACAAATTGAAACAGAATGACAGCACTAGCAGAAGACTCCGCTATCGACCTCCGGTATATTGAGCCCTACAGCTGTTGAATTAAACAACATCCCACCTATGCCCAGTATCGCTCCCCACTCCTACCCAACATCAATCTCCTCCCCAAAAAGCTCCAGGAAAAATATGATCTGACATCAGTCTGGGGCTAGTTTGGATCAAGGCAAGAAGTGAGTTCTAAACCAAGAGGCCCTCTGTCTTTCCAGCGCCAGTAGAAAACGCAATATCACCCTGACATCGTCAAACTGCCTGTCCACTTGGGACTCCATCTCCTGCAGCGACCAATGCTGCATGTGTCCAAGGAAGGCATAACTCTCCCGTAATGGCTCTGATTGTGCCACTCATGTGGGAAGGGAATTCTTCGTCCCCAGCTGGTGATCTGCTGATGAACTAAGTGTGAGGAGGAGCCATAGTCCTTCTAATTTCATCCTAGCCCATGTAAGAGTGGATGCTATTATTTATGTACAGCATTAGCCAAATTCTCCCCTTGGTTACATATAGACAGCTCACAGTGATTTCAATGGGAGCTATGTGCATGAATCCAAAGGTCCCAAGTGTTTAATTCTTTTTTTCAGAGTTTCTGAGCTCTTTGTTGCAATATTATCCTGCAGCAATGAGTACCCCAGACTAATTATATGTTAAGTAAAGAGAAGCCTAAAAGGTTGTACATATAAGGCCTGATTCTCCTCCCTTTTAGATCAGCTTTACACTGGTGTAACCCTATTGATTCTAATTTATCCTGGTGTAAGTGAGTGAACAATCAGGCCCTCGTTGCTATAATTATTGTTGCCAATGAATGCAACATGTACCATTTCCAGCACTTACCATGTTCCATGCTGGCCTAATGAAAACAACAGTGGCCCGTCAGTGATATATAATGTATCTCCTTCCAGTGCATTTTTAGCACCGCACAAGAGCCCCCATACCAGGGCTTGGGCCTTGAAGTCTAGGGATGTTGGTCTTTAAAGTCTAGGGATTCAAGTCATTTTCTGATAACAAAGCACCTACAGCTGTACTTAAATTGTATGTTAAATAAATGCCAATTATTATTAGTAGCATATTTCTCAAGGTTCAACCACCAGATACCTGCTAGCTATTCCAAACTCTGTAAACCTCAGTAGTGATGTGCTTAATAACTATTTGGCATTAATTTGTCATGCAATAATTATCCTATTATATCTAAATTAAACCCTCCACTCAGGCACTTCATTGAAAGTGTGAACATAACAATTAAAAGAGAGAAAAGAAGATATGATTTCTTTCAAAGTTGCTTGTATAAGAGCAGATATTTTGTGGCTGGCAGCAGCAGCAGAAAAAAAGATAAAGAAAATATTGAATGGGGGGGGAGAGTTGCACTTTTTTTTCAAAATCAGAACCAATATACTTATGTAAACAATAAAAATCAGTCACCTCCAGTATTTATATGCCCCCCACCATCACGGTATCTTACTAACTCACATTCTTTAGTGTGTTATCCTCACAACACACCTATAAGGTAAGGCAGTGCTGTTATCCCCATTTTACAGATGGGGAACTGAGGAACAGGGACAGTGACTTGCCCAAAGTCCTACAGGAAGTCTGTGACACAGCAGGGAATTATGTGTCCTAGGCAGAGGTGATGTGTGGGGGGAGTTATGCGGGGTCAAGGGCCCTCCCAACAGCTGGCCTGGGTGGGGAGCAGACGATGTGGGACTTCTCACACCAGTCAGCTGCTGGGATGCTAATCTGTGCAGTGCAGCAGCTGTCTGCGAGAGAGCTTGGTGGGCGAGGGGCAGCGGGCTGCCACCCACTCAGGGCCAGGGGCCAAGTGAGCCGGGGAGAAGTGCAGCAGGAGAATCATAGAATATCAGGGTTGGAAGGGACCTCAGGAGGTCAGCTAAGTCCAACCCCCTGCTCAAAGCAGGGCCAATCCCCAATTTTTGCCCTGATCCCTAAATGGCCCCCTCAAGGATTGAACTCACAACCCTGGGTTTAGCAGGCCAATGCTCAAACCACTGAGCTATCCCCAGTAACATGTGCTGGAAATGGTATGTGCTGGACATGGTATGTGCTGCATTCATTGGCAACAAAGGACAGAGACCCCTCCCCAGTAACCCGGGGCAAGAAGAGTGTGGCCGCCCCTATAAATGAAATGCTCATTATCATGCCATTGCATAAATGTTCCCACACCTCCAGCTATTGGATGGTTTTCTTACTCTGTGACTCATGTTGATGTGATGTCGCTTTGTACATCCTCCTGCTGAGCCTGCAAGAGGCAAAGTGAGTTAGCACAATCAAACCAAAGCAAGGTTCAAGGAACATCCCGGAAGGATCAACAACATGCAAGGGTGAGGCATCAGAGCATTGTGGTATTTGACTGCGGCACTGTAAGGCAGATTCCGTGGCATTGTAGCTATCAGACATTTAGAGACATGGAGCTGCTATCCCAGGCCCTTTGCATAAAGAGGCATGAAGAAAGGGTTGCTTTTAGTGAGATCTGAGCATACAGAGAGCTAGTTCCTTCCTTTCCGACAAACTACCAAGAGAAGGGACGGATTCTCCATCTCTTGAGATCTTCAAATCAAGATTGCATGCCATTCTGGTAGATACCATTTAGTCAAACACAAGTTATTGGGCACAACACAGGAGTAAATGCATGAAATGCTATGTCCTATGTTATCCTGCAGGTCACACTACATGATCCAATGGTCCCTTCTGGCCACAAAGTCTATGAATCATTTTTGATGGGAGGTAAGGCTGTGGGTCACTTTAGTTAAGGTATCCGTCTACTTGTCTGGCCCCCATTAATGGAGTATCTAATCACCACATGTTCTCACAAAACAACCCCTAAGGGTGTAGGGAAGTGCTCTGATCCCTGATATTACTGAGGCACAGAAAGACTAAGTGACTTGCCCAAAGTCACACAGGAAGCCTGTAGCAACAAGGGGAATTGAAACTGAATCTCCTGAGTCCCAGGCCAGCACCCTAAATGAGTGGAGCATCCTTTCTCTCTGAACTGTCCACCTGTGGACCAAGGCCTGATCCGGCAATCAGCTCCACGTAGGCAGGCTCTTGAGCCTACGTGACTTCATTGGGACTCTATGTGGGCAAAAGGGTCTGCCCACAGGGATCAGCTTGCACTTAAAGGGCAGGAAGCAAACCATACTATGCAGAACACAGATACTAGTGAGGAAGGGAAATCGGAGAGAAGGGGCGAGGTATTTTAAGTGAGGGTTTCAAACCCAGCGAGAGCAGTAATGAACATGATCTCTGAAAAGCCTATTTGTAATATTCAAACATGGATTAAGCTGGGAAGGCAACTCACACATGCAGAGACATCTGCCAATAATCGACTGAGAGAAGCAGTGCAAACAAGGTCTGCTCAGGCAATCATAAGCGAATGTAATTCAAAGCGGATGAAATGAGATTTCCTGTTCATCGTGAATGGCACCCACACCCCCACACACTATATTTCGAAATGTTTTAATTCATAGAATTTCAGGGTTGGAAGGGACCTCAGGAGATTCTCTAGTCCAACCCCCTGCTCAAAGCAGGACCAATCCCCAATTTTTGCCCCAGATTCCTAAATGGCCCCCTCAAGGATTGAACTCAGAACCCTGGGTTTAGCAGGCCAATGCTCAAACCACTGAGCTATCCCTCCCTATCTTTTAAGGGAATTCAATGCCAGTGAAAGGTGCCAGATTGACACCTCTAGGGGCTGCAGACTTCAGCCTTCAGACACACGACAGGAAGCAGAAGTAGAGATGTCTTCTCCCCACTGCTGTGAGCAATGATGCCCACACAGGGGAAACCTTCCCCTGAGCACCCCCACACAGCCATCTCCAGGGCAGAATGCAGATTTCCCAGCACCTTTCACACTACAAAGCTGGTTCGGACAGGATGCAAAGAATAGGGACACTGGGGAGTTGCCACTGCCATGCAACCTGCTCAGCCTGGGAGCATGCGATTTCCAGCAGTGGACTTTACCAGAGGAAGATGTAATGGACAATTGTGAAATAACCTGCTCGGGGGGGGAAGTTTCTTCCTAACTTCCGTCAGTAACAGGTTGGTTTATACCCTAAAGCATGAGGGCATACAGAGAAGCCTGAAGGCTTCTCTAACCTCTGCTAGGTCGCGATGACTCCGAGGGGTCAATACACCTGTGTAAATTTCCGAAGTACACTGCATTCTGGCCCTGCCACTCCAGCCCCTGAGCACTCTCTGTGCTGGAGTGGCCTGCAGCCAGCCACACCAGATTGATGAAGTTGGGGCTCCTCTACACCAGGGCAGACCACAGCTGCCCACCGATGGCAATTGTACAAGAGCATCACAAAAGGCCGTTAGCAGGGCTGAGGAACTGGTCCTCAGAACTACCTTTTAGGAAGATCGTTACTGATAGGGGGTTCGGATTCATTTCTGTGTCTGCCTATTCAGAGCTAGTCCCATTAACCCCCTTTCTTGAGCAGCACCACAGGGTGTGCTGCTAATGGCTTGCAGGTTGCTTTTTGGCTGGTGTGAAGTCTCTTTAATAATTAGCTATCTAAATTAGTCCTGTTTACACTGTAATTTTTTCTCCCCCCTAAATGGCTTAATTTAGTTAGTTTTTTGTAATCATTTCTTGTCTAATTTCTTGTTATCACCACTGGAATCAAACTGATAACATTTATCTTACCTTTTTCTACAGTTTTCCCTTATGTTTGCTGTCGCCGTTTACATATGCTGCATTGATCACATGAGCCTTTCTAACTGTGTTACTCCATGTGGACTTATGAATATACGGAGTGTTCAATTTTTTTTTTAAATTTGTTACTGACTGTGATGGTTACTGACTGTGTCCCTGTAGGATTCTTCTTGGGATGAACAATTGTTTTATCTTTCCTAATAACACCAACACTACTGCCTACCCCAGTTGTTTCGCAAGACCCCGGAAATCTTTTATAGCATCTTACACTGTCGCTGCTGTGCTGTTAAATCCTCATGAATGCAACAATGAATTAATCACACAGTTATACACCATAAACTATTCCCCGCTCAGACTTAACAGTAATGCTCAGCCAACACCGCAAGCTGGTGACAGTCAATGACTTGGATGGCATTATCTCATGCTTCTTGCTCAGCTTGGTTTCAAGACACTTGCCAGCCTGTTTTATAAATGGAAAACAGGGGCTTAAAGTGAAGTCAGAGGCAGGCTAGGCCTCTCATTGCTCTGTTACAGCTTTTTCTTGCCATTGTTCAGCCCATAACAAAACTTTTGTGGTCAGGCTGCTTGTAAAAAATGCATTTTATATATTAGTTATAGTTATATATCTATTTGACTATAGCTCCTAGAGGACCCCAGCTGAGATAAGCTCCCCATCACACTAGTAGTGTACATACACAGAACAACAGACAGTCCTTGCTCCAAAGTGGTCACAGAATAAATGGACGAAGGCAGACAAAGGATCAGAGAAAGGGAACACTGTTATACTCTTGGAGAACTGAGGCGGACTAATAACTTGGCCAAGGTCACACAAGAAATCTGTGGCAAATCCTGGAATTAAACCCAGATCTTCTGAATCCCATTCTGGAACCTGAAGTTTCTAGCTGTCTCAGCCACAATACTGCCCATTGCTTATTTCTGGCAGGAGGCTAAGGGAGAGTCAGCTAGGCAGTGGAATCAGAGTTGATACTAAAATGCAATGGCCTGAATTTCCCAGTCGGGAGCGCTGTATGTTTGAACTGAACCACTTGGAAATTGACCAGATATGGCCCCGAGTGGTGATTCAGGAGCACTGGTTCTGTTTCTCCCTCATTGATAAATGGCAGTACTGCCCTATTCGAGCAGTCGAATATCAGAACAAATCCATGAGATTCACTCCCAATGGTGTAGGATCCCCCAGTCTCACTGCTGATGCCTCTGTCTCGGGCAGCTGGCTTACATAATATTATGTACGGAAAAGAGCAAAGATATTCGCCTAGTGATGTGAATGACCAACAGTGCTTCCCTATTTGCCAGCTGTGGGAATGGAGCAGTGCTGCTAAGACTCCACCATGTCACTGCCCCTTTGTCACCAGCAAACCTCCCTTGGGCAGCCCTCCTTGGTTTTGTCCAGATATGACCCTGCACGGCCCAGCCCGCTTTAGCCTTGGGCAAAATCAATAGCCAATAGCTGCAAAGCAAAGTGCAGGAACCGAGCCTAATATGTCCAACTAAGTTAGAGGGAATTTGGTTTTAAATTGCAGCTTGTTGACCTGATGAGCTGTAATAGCTCGGAAAGTTCTGGATCACACAAACACGTTGCACACAAACACGCACATAGTCACAGACAGTGTCTTGATTGACTGACCTTCGGCACAGAACGCGCCATCCTCGTATTTACAGACGTTCAGAATTGCAGAGCCTGTACACACATTCCGGAGGAGCTGCTGAAATGTGGCTTAGGGCGCTCCAATAAGCCTCTCGCAATGGGTAAGTGGGGAATTTTCAGTGTCAGTATTAATGGCCCTGATCATGCCCAGGGGGTTGAGGTTCATGAATAATGGCTGAAATATATGCATAAGGTCTCTGATTGTTCCTATTTATTGGAAGCTAATACAGAACAACTTCATGTATTTAAGGTACATGCTTAGTCATTCCGATTGTGACCGTGGGGCAGAGGCTCATGCTAGACTATTGCACTGAATTCTGCGTTAGGCTATGCTTGGAAACAGGTGCAGAATGTGGCAGATTGGCTGTGAAGCAGCATTCCTTGAGCCACTTGCATGGGTTTCTAGGTGGAGGTTTAGGTGCTTGTTTTAACATATAAAACCCTAAGTGGCCTGGAACCTGAATATTTGAGAAATGCCTCCTTCCTCCACCCTCTACCCTCACAGCTGAAATTAGAAGAGGCATTCAAGCAGGAATCCATGTGGTATAAGATCTAACAAGACATTCTCCATGAAGACCCCTTTGCCCAGCCTGTTGAATGACAGCACTCACGGCAAAGTCCATGTTTTCTCTCAGGCTTTAGAGGCGGGGGGAAAGGTTTGTGGGGGTGAGGTACTTTACCTGTTTTTTCGCTGTGAGTGTGCATATGTGGGTGGTGGGGGTTGGCAGGAATATGCTGCTGGGTTTGTATCAGGCACATTCCTCGTAAAGGTACCCAAGCATAGAATGGATACCTTTAAACATTGTTTATTCACCAAAATAAACCTCAGCTCCCATTACGTGCATGGACTTCTCTCCAGCCATCACAGATTTACCATGTCAAGGTAGAGGCTCAGAAGTAACAGCTCCAGCCATGACCGTGGGGCCCAAACTCATGTGCCGGGCGGGAGCAGGGCAGCGCGCGCAGCTCATAATGGGGTTTTCCTGTTTGCTTGCTCGAGTCTTGCTGTGGCTGTCGATTCCTTGGGAGCAAGTTTGAAAATTGTCTCCTTGGCTGGCCTTCGGGGAGAGTACAATCACTGCTTCCCTGATTGTTATGGGAGGGAGGACGAGACAGCGTTCAGACTCAGTTCTCCATATGCTAACATAAGATGGCAATTTCTTTGAGGCATGAGCAACGTGCACTTAAAATTGTCCCTCTGTATAATTGACAGTGCAGTGGATCTAGTACAACCAGTTTTCAGGATGAAGTTGCAGTGTGGCTGCTTATCGGTGTTTGACATATTCACTTTCTGAGATTGCTGTATCCTGTTCATGTATTTGTTATAAAATGATCAAACATGCTTTCTTGATTCACATGCAGTTAGTCTGTGACTGATGTGTTGTTTCTTGCAAAACACAAAAACTGGTGCAGGCAGGGTTTGGGCATTTGGCTCCCAGTGCTTTGAGGTCTTTGGAAGGAAGATCCTGTACAAGTGAACAGTGTTGACTCTCTCCAATGAAATTGCCTGATTGGAGTCCCCTGTAGTCACATGGCTTGTAGTGGTAGAGGCTTGATTTGCAAGCAAGTTGACACCTAGATTGCAAGTTAAAATTGTTTGCCATGCAGTTGGCTAGGTAGGCTTGGCCTGCACTTGAAAATTCTATTGGCATATCTATGCGGGTTGGGGCCTGAAAAAACCACACCCCAGTGTGGATCATACTGTACAGCAATGTTGATGGAAGTAGTTCCGGGAGGAGGTGGCCCTCCACTGACAGCAAAACTCCTTCAAGAAGGCTGCATCTACGCTGTGTGGCTGTGCTGGTCTAGTCTCCTTGGTGTGCACATACCCTCAGTGTCCCTTGTTGGTTTTCAGAGCACATGCATGCTTGATCTCTGCAGTACGGTGACTGCACAGCCTATGTCACACCCTTTAAAGCTGAGTTTGGGACCTTATAAATAGGTCCCTATCAAATTCACTGTCCATTTTGGTAAATTTCATGGTCATTTTTAAAATCCATGGTTTCAGAGATTTAAATCTTACGTTTCATGGTGTTGTCAAGCATGGCTATGTATTAAAAAAAAATATAAACATGTAAAGCCCTTAAGGTAGCGTTTCTCAAACTGGGGGTCCCAACCCAAAAGGAGGTCACAAGGCTATTATTGGAGGATTGTGGGGTTTTTTTTTTTGTTTTTTTTGCGATATTATCACCCTTACTTCTGTGCTGCCTTCAGAGCTGGGTGGCCAGACAGTAGCAGCTTCTGACTGGGAGCTCAGTTCTGAAGGCAGTGCTGCTGCCAGCAACAGCAGCACAGAATTAAGGGTAGAAATACAGTAGCCCCCCCACATAGCCAGGTTTCACAGGGGAGACCAGATTTCATGGTCTGTGACACGTTTTTCATGGCTGTGAATTTGGTAGGGCCCTATTTATAAGAGCTTGAGCCTTTTCATTATACTTTGCAGCATGTTGGAGTAAAGTAACTTTAGAGCCCCAAATCTTGTGTGTTCTCATCTTATTACCAGAACTATTCTTAAGTGAGAGGGAGTTAGTATTGAGTATGGAAGTATCCAGGACTTTGAGTGTGATCGTAAGGAGTGAAGGAATACACTCAAACCTCATATGTGAGTTGAAGGTAAAAATGGAGGAGATGAGTCTGCAAAAGGAAGGAATCCATGGGATAAAATTACAAGTATGTTCAGTCTGCCATGCTGCTGGGCTTTGGGGGAACCCTGGCACTGGTAGTGGAGAGGGTGTTCTAATTGCATTACTAAATAATTAGCTTAATTAATTAGGTTTGCAGCAAAGATGAAAGGAAAATGCCAAGGTGTTGCTGGGAATTGCCTGGGAAAAAAAAGCTCTTGTATAAGGAACCTGGAAAGAGAATCTCAGTAGAAAATTGCTGCCACAAAATCGGTATGAACATGTATTTGTAAATGCCCTGATGTACTTTGCTCTCAGGGGTGAGGGTGCATATTTAATTATATGGTAAATATAACGAGAGCTGCGTGAAGGGGAGTCAGGCAGCGGTGCTTGGTGCTGTCCATAACAGAATATAGACCTGATTGTGCATTGTAAAAGTCTGAGGGCTTTTCTGCTCTTGAAATATGGATATTAGATGGATGGGATCTGATTTACTATAGAAAATTCTTTCCTGGGTATCTGGCTGGTGAATCTTGCCCATGTTCTCAGGGTTTAGCTGATTGCCATATTTGGGGTCGGGAAGGAATTTTCCTCCAGGGCAGATTGGAGAGGCCCTGGAGGTTTTTTTGCCTTCCACTTTAGCATGGGGCATGGTTGACTGGAGGGAGGCTTCTCTGCTCCTTGAAGTTTTGAACCATGATTTAAGGACTTCAATAGCTCAGACATGGGTGAGGTCTTTCATAGGAGTGGGTGGGTGACATTCTGTGGCCTGCGCTGTGCAGGAGGTCGGACTAGATGATCAGAATGGTCCCTTTTGACCTTAGTATCTATGAATCTATGAATCTATGAAAATGGTTCTGCTTTATCCGCAGCTCATGCATAATGGCTTTGATGATGCCTGTAAGACTAAGGCTCTGGCACAGAGTGGAGCCGATCCTGCCCACCTGTCCAGGGCTGGCCCACAACATTTTGGCACCTGAGGCGGGGAGCTCAAATGACATCCCCAGGCCTCCTCGTTTGGGCCAAAACTTTGAAACTCTGGGTTCTAGTGGCGCCCCCCACAGTCTGGCAGCTGAGGTGGCTGCCTCAGTTAGCCTCATGGTAAGGCCAGCCCTGCGCCTGTCAGTCTGCAGCATGCTCCGATGCGGCCTCGAAATAACCTACCACACATCGCTTTGAACGGCCTCTTGTTCCTAAATGAACTTGGCTCTTCCCCCCCCATTCCCTGATTACTGAAGGCTCTGGTCCACATGGCAGGACTAATGGCCGGTAACACTGCAGGTTCAGAAACAAAGCCATCTTGAGCGAGAGGCATGCAAAAATGCATCGGAAACCTCTAATGGCTAAAGCAATTTGAAAAAATCATTGCTCCCGTATGGAGAGCTCTGTGTGCCAAGATCTAGCTCCGGAGCATAACTTTTCTTGAGTGGGGGTAGTGTCCAGAAAAGAAGAGCTTTGCTAATTAAGCTTGGACTCAACATGGCTGCTCCGCTCTATTATTATTTTGTACTAATATCTAACGAGTCAGGGATGGGGAGACAATAGCCCTTTATGAGGTGTGTAGGGCAGTGGACTAGCTGGATCTGGCGTTGAACAGATCGTGTGACAGAGGAAACTGACTAATTCACAGACAATCCATCCACTGTGCAATTGTCATTTTCACTGTCTCTCTCTGATCTTGTTTATTGGGAAGTGAGTGTAAGAATTTAACTGCACTTTTTCTCATTGACTTGGAAGACACATGGAGGGGGGTTGGTTTTTTGTTTTCTTTAATATCCCATGGAGACTTCAAGACAATTTACTGCAGTTGTTCTGAAGTGACAGCTGATGAAGTTTCTATTATGGCTCTTTAATAGTTGGACATAGCTGTGGAAAAGTACCGTGTTTACCTTTCCTTTATTTGTGGCTAGCTGTTTCCAGTCAAGGAATGCTTCTCGCTCTCATTTTGCATGTAAACGTGAAGGTCAGCTCAAGGTCAGATTCAGATGGAGACAATGAGAACAGATGTGACTTGACAGCCTTGGTTTAGCAGATGGGTTCTGGATAAATTGGATTATATACTTTAATTTGTCACCTCTGGAGTGTATCTGTCCTATTTGCCAGATTGCTTTGGTGCAGCTTCTGCTCCAACTTGGTCAGATATCATACCTGGCTCTCTCACTTTATTCCCTTTGCCTACTTCATAAAAGAAAAGTTATTGAGACTCAATAAGCCTTTGCAGTGATTGCGGGGTTTTTAAACTGTTTATGGAAATGTTTTGGTAACAGATTACATATTTGTTGCTCAGCAGTTTCATGTAAAAGGGCTATGATAATACAGATGGAAAAACTACCAAGCTTCATTGTCACTTCTGTCAGTCCCATCACAGCCTTTGCTGGCACTTTTTACAGGCAAAATTTTCAGTGGTCCTCAGCAGATGTCCCCATATCTTCTAGAGTGGAGGTTCTCAAACTGGGGGTTGGTACCCATCAGGGGGTCACGAGGTTATTACATGGGAGGTCAGAAGCTGTCAGCCTCCACCCCAAACCCCATGTTGCTGCTAGCATTGATAATAGTGTTAAATATGTAAAGAAGTGTTTTTAATTTAAAAGGGGGGGGTGTCACACACAGTGGCTTGCTATGTGAAAGGGGTCACCAGTACAAAAGTTTGAGAACCACTTTTTCTAGAGCAGCACCCTCTGGGATCCCCAGCTGCTAGCTTTCTGCCTCCAATTATTTCCCCCCCATTGTACACTAGCAGTTGAGGCCTGTATGTTCAAAATGTTTGGCCACCTTTGTGGGATTCATTGGCTTTACTAGAGCAGCAGCAGTTTAGGACAAAAGGCAGTAATGTAGCAAAAATTAACGAGGAATGGGAGAACCACTTTGGGTAAAATTTTATGGGCATCCTTTTTTCTGCGAGAGACGGTGGGATTTGCAGCCTATGACATAAATGATTTGCAATGTCTCCTATGACTGAAGAGTCCGATCCGAGATTTGCACAATCATTGACAGCTGTTGCAAATGTATCTGTCTTGGTTGGGAGCTGCTTGCTTCCTATGGGCTCTTTTCTCTTCAAGCTGTAGGAGCCAGCTCCTGTCATGGACTTTGATGTCCTGATGGAGATGATAGTGCCACTTTCTAAAGTCACTTGCCAAGGTTTCCCATTGGTCAGGATCAATTCCAAACTCCTTCCTATCTCGCTTACATGTGTCTTTATAGCAAAGCTTGGGACGTCCTGTTGTTCTTGTTCCCTCTGATAGCATGTCCTTGGGTATGCATCTGTCTTCCAACCTACTGAGATGGCCAGCCAGCACAGTCATCTTTGCTTGAGCAGGGCTGTCACACTTGGTAAATTTGTCCTTTGAAGAACCTCTGTGTTGGTGACTTTATCTTGCCATTTGGTGTTGACTATGCGGAGTAAATAACATAGCAGGAAACTGTTTAACCATGGACCGCCATTCAAGTGCTCATCAGGCATTTGCTCTCACCATCAGCATTAAGAAAATGGTTATATTAGGACAGGGGGTTCCACAAGAATCTTCAATCACCTTAAATGCAAACCAGCTAGAAGTAGTCCAAAAGTTCAGCTATTTAGATTCTACAGTGACCACGAACCTCTCACTGGATGAAGAACTAAATGTTCACATTAGAAAGGCTGCCACCACTTTTAGTAGACTAATTAAAAGAGCATGGAACAACTCAAAGCTTATCAAGACCAAAATGCTAGTGTACCGAGCTTGCACCCTCAGCATTCTCATGTATGGTGGGGAAACATGGACAACTGATGCTCATCAGGAGAAAAGGGTAAAATAAAAACAAGCCTAAAGATTTGCCCTGACTTTCTGAGATGCAAAAGGCCAAATTATGCCACACATTCATATTTATGGATGGACCATTAGACCATCTAGTCTGGCCTCCTTTACAACACAGGCCATAGACCTTCATCCAGTTACTTGTGTATTTAACCCAATGACTTGCATTTGCTCAAGTGCCTCTTCCAGAAAGACATCCAGTCTTGACCTAAAGACGTGAAGAGATGGAGAATCCTCCAGTTCCCTTGGTAATTTGTCATAGTGGTTAATCACCCTCATGGATAAAAATGTATGGCTTAGATTGAGCAGTATTGCACTCTGAGTAGTCCCACTGACATCCAAGAGGCTCCTTATTCAGTGTGGTATGACTCAATATGGGTAAGGGTTGCAGTATCTGGTCACAAAACATTTGTGTGACTGTTTGGGAAAAAATCATTTTTGTTTAGCTCCCCATTTTTTGTTTTGGCTGGAACTAGATACGGAAAAACCTCAAGAAAGGCTGTTTTCATGCTATTCCTGACTTGACTAGAACTAGGGAAGTGTCATAAATACTGTTAGGAAGCCTGTTCTGATGAATTTTCCAGCCTGCATTTTAGACTAAAATGTGGGGAAGCTTCCAAATAAGAATCCAAAACTTTTATCTGAACCAAACCACACTTCTGAATCCCATTATGTTTTTATGAATAATCATTATTTAAATAATAATAGGCACCATAGAGAATTTTCCATCTTCAGAGTTTATAAACATTAGGGCAGGATTGTTTTGGTCAGACAAATGGAGTTACATTGGGGGTGAATTTAGTCCATTCACTAATTATCCTCCAAATGTGGTTGAAACAAGAAAGTATTACTACCCATGATCCCCTGGTAGTCCCATTATCAACATTAATTCTAAGAATGTGAAGCATTTGTTATCCAAAGTCCTGATCCTGAAGTGGGATGTGCTGGTGAAGACCCTGCTGTCCATACTTAGTGCCTCTGAAGTCAATGGAATTCATCATAGGCTATTAGGTCCATTAGTGGGTATTAGCCAGGATGGGCAGGGATGGTGTCCCTAGCCTCTGCTTGCCAAAAGCTGGGAATGGGTGACAGGGGATGGATCACTTGGTGATTACCTGTTCTATTCATTCCTTCTGGGGCACCTGGTATTGTCCACTGATGGAAGACAGGATACTGGGCTAGATGGACCTTTGGTCTGACACAATATGGCCATTCTTATGTTCTTATTGCAGGCTTGGATTATTGTGCCAAAGACCTGTAATGAGTCCAGAACCATTACATCCCATTGGGCCCACCCAATTGAAAGTGCTCATGAAATTTAATTTTAATTTTAAAATTAAATTTTAGCTGGCAAAAACAGACAGTATGTTTGTACATATTGTAACTGGGGTGTATTCAATCTGATCTCCTGGCCACAGAAGCACATCCTCCCGCCTAAGAAACTAAAACATGTATCCAATGGCATGCAGTACATATCAAAACAAAAAATTTTCTGAGGCACAGAAGAACAAAACAGACCTAAAGCCAGCACACTCATATTTCCTGCCCTCCAGCCTCCAGTCTTCCAGTGTTCTGTAAGTGATTTATCCAAAACTCAGTTAAGCATGGGAAAGGCCGTTCATGTTTCCTTTATTCTGTCCACCCTCCTGACACTGTGCTCTACTCTTGACCTGGAGTGGCCCCTTGTACAGGTAAAAGAGAATAACTGAGTCCAGTTGGTTCCATTTTGGATGGAGTTGATAAGAGAGTTCATCAAGTTCCAGAGTGATACTCCCAATTCATTTCACATGGGTCTCCAAATAGCTATCCAATGGCCAATGCTCGTTTGCCACAACCAAAGAAATTCAGTAACAAATGATAGTGGCAGTAGTTAAACTCCAAAAGCATATCATGTGGGAATGACACATATTTTATTCATTAGCATTGCTAACATGGAAAGCGCTGCTTTCCCTGTGATGAATCTGACTCGATATATTTGGAATATAGCAGACCATATTCCGAATATTGTGTCATACATACAAGTACCCACCATATTTTTTAAAGAGCACAGAAAATGGCCAATTGTGGAGTATTTTAAGAGTTGATTTTTATTATATTGCCATATGTACACAGATGTTTGATTCATTTTACAAAGTATATAATACATTCTTCATACTTATGTGTTGTACTAGCTAGATTAATGCTCTAGGTAAAAGACCTAAGGATGAGAGATTCATGGCAAGGTCCCTGGAGGTCATTGTACTTAAGACTGGATGATTTTGTCTAATATTTTGCAGGCCTATCAGATTTCACCACTGGTAGCAAAGTGGCTCAGATAGTGCTATTATTTGTTTTATTCTTGCTGGAAACTGCTCCTCTTAGTGGACTGAAAGACAAAATAATGAGCCTGTCTTTTTATTTCATGAGAGGACCTGTTCACTTACTATTAAGTTTTCATGGACCTTACAACTTGCACAGGTCTCCAGGTCCTATATCAGTCAATTATTAAGGCTGGCACAAAATCAGAGATTCTATCCCATAGTTCTTTGGTTATGATTATCAGTTCACAATGTTAGATCATTCCCTGGTTTAAGAGAATAAATGTATTTTATTCATGTCTTGTATGAATTCAAGCTTCTCCCCTGTAGACTCCCATCCTACAGAACACATGGACAGGTCATTTTGTCTAGTGGACAAGCAGTGCTTAATTTGTGCCAGAGCTTGCCAGAACTCTCTAGACTTGACAGTTCATAGACTTGGCACCTCTGGGCTTGCTGCATCAGTTAGGAACATAATAAAATTGCTTAAGCCCCAGCAGCTCTTTTATTACAAATTAAGCACTGTGGACAGGGCACTGGCTTGAGAGTCAGGATGCCTGGGTTCTATTTCCAACCCCATCACTGAACTGCTGTACGAGTGAGATTGGGCAAGTCATTTCACTTTTCCATGTGTCTGTTGTGTGATTCCCGGGCCACAGCCCCAACACACACACAAATAAGACTAGTGGAACCCTCCTTCCCCACCAAACAATGAGAGAAAAACCTCACGTCTGCTAATGTAAATGGGAACATTTTGCTCTTGATCAACACAAAAAAATCTGGAAACCCTGTTTTGAAACCAGAAAACAGCCCAGTCAAAGCTGATGCAGTATGAGTCATGAGTGAGCTGCCTGTCTCCCTGAAAGTAATTTAGTGCTGTTAGGGTCTTAGGGCAGGAAACACTGCAATGATCCTACAAGCCAATGGAAAGACTCCCATTGACATCAATAGGTAATGGATCAAGACCAGGGAAAATTGTGCAACTGCTTTTTTCTGCAGTGGCCATGGGCAACACATCCTTGCTTTGCTTTGGCAATGTAAGATACGAGTGGGAAGATTTCTGGCTAAGCTCAGCTCAGATCTTCCCTTTTGGTTCATCAAATAGACATACAGTCTAAAGATCACGAGGCTCCCAGTGCAAGTCTCAACCTTGCTGATGTGCAGGACACAGACATGAGTCCAAACACCAGATGGGTGACATCATCGTTTGGTAAATGTACTCATAGCATCTGGTTCCCAGGTGCCAGACACAAGAGGCAAGCATAACCCAGGACTGGAACTGACTGGCTGCATAAATTCTACAGCTGGAAAAGAGCAAATGCCACTACATCAACCAAAGCAGAAAACAGAAGGGAAATAAAAGAAAACCACTTTAAAGAAACTTTAAAGAGTAACGTAAGAGAAAAGCTTTTTCTCTGCTTATGTAAGAAACAAATATTGCCACTTACAATAAAAACCAAGTTTCCCATTTTCACTTTTCATGGCTCCTTTTTTGCCAAGGTACATCAGAAATGAAATATGGGAGATGGCATGTTATCTTGTTGAACGCAACTGTGGGTTTCCCATGGAGGGCTCGCTTGCCATCCCATTAATGGATTTCCCTTTTGCAGTTTCCTCGGTGGACTGCAACAGCAGGTTCTCTTGGATATTTCAGAGTCCAGTGAAACAAAACAACTTTTTTTGCTAGAAACAAAACACATCTATCAACTAACTAACAAAACCAAGGGAGGTTTTGGTTGGAGGAAAACAAATCAAGTGCAGAAGTGACTGTTGGACTCCTGCTTTCTATCGTTTGCACAATGCTGATAAGATACTGAAATACAGAATTTGTTTTGGCTTAGAGGAAGTAAAAGGTTTTATGCTCAAAGAAAAATTAGGAAAATGGATTTGACAGAACATGAAAAATCCTTTCTTTAAGGAGCAACTATTTACCATTTAGCCATCATGCTTCCCTGGCAAAGTGGTAGCGCTGGACGTACTAAAACCAAAACCTATTAATTTCATTCTTAGTCACCTTCAATTTCTTCAACCAGTGGCAATAAAATGAGCAGCTGAATAGTCAGAGCTCCATGGAGATGTGAAGAAGGAAAGGAAAGACTCAAGCTCTGGTGAATGAAACCAAAAAATCCTTTGTGAATGAAAAACAGGGGCAGTTATTTCCAGAGGAAAATTAATTCAAATGTGGGCGGAAAGTAAATTTATCCCAGACTGTTTTCTTGGGCTAAAGTCTGATTTCAGTGGCAATTTTTCTGAGGAAGATCTGAATAAGCACCTCAAAATTTGAAAACTGGATTATAAAGTCCTTGAGTGAAGGGTCTGTGTGCCAGATTACAGTCCCATCCATTCCAGTGTAAATTGGAAGTAATTTACACTGAAGACATTGACTACCTATATTGCTATACGTATACATCATATATGTGTTGAACATTGTATGTATTTTCAGTATTATGAAATGGTCAAGTTTTATAGTATGCAAAATATATTTTAAATGTTGAGAACAGACTTTGTACATATAAAAGTTATATTTTAAATCTGTGGGGCTTGATTCACCACTTTGGTACTCCAGTGTAACTCCCTTCAAATCATTGGAGTCATGCAAGAATAAAATTGGATCACTGAAGCCCAGTATTGAGTGCCATTTTTCTTCTACATTGGTGGAGAAGTATGTACTGGGGACTGTCTCCCATCTGATGGTTCCAAAAATGTGCCCAAGTAAGTGGATGAGATTCTGTTTTCGGAACACCGCAGTACATTATTTATTATTATTATTTGTATTATGAATCCAACCTTCTCAACTAGAGGAGTGTAACAATCTTCACAGAGTACCCAAGCAATGTGTATGGCTGCAGCTACCATGCAGAGAGCTAACTGATGCCTCTGAACATCGGTCATTTGGAGGGACGCTCTGTGGCTTCTCTCTAAGTCCTTGGAACAGCCTTGGGGATGGTGCTTTTGAGAGGCTAGGAAGAACTATTTCCCTGGCTTCATCCCAGGGAGCATCTCTTGCCTAGTGCTTTTATCTCACAAACGTAATGTGCATATTTAAAATTAAATGTTTTTACTTGATAATTATTTAATAAAATAGGGACGGAGTAAGCTAATAATGGCTTGAGAAGTAACATTTAATTTCCAAGAGTTTCCTCAAAGATGTTTCATGGAGGCAAGCCATGGCAATTACTTGCAAATTCAGTGTCAGACACATTTAACTAATCCAGGATCCAGGAAAATAATGTGCATTAGTGCTAAGAAGACTGTAGGTAGCAACAATCAGATAATGAACATCACAGTGGTGAATCGACAGGCAGAAATTACACAGCTACCTGCATGAGATTTAAAATGCAAATTATTTTCCAAATTTGCCCGGTATATTATGGGTCTTTTTTTAAAGCTTTCAAACCAGTGTTTATTTAACTCTGGATCATCACTGGATGTTTTGGTTAGCTTTGGTGATAGGGATTAGCACATGCTGGTGTGGGTATGTCATACCATGCTATTGAATTGCAGTGGAAGAAGAATCATTGAGCAAAGTTCAACATTCAGCATGAGCTGGAGCAGTATTACTCTTTTCTTCTACTTTGACTGAAAGGCCCTTGGGGCAGGGACTGCCTTTTTGGTTTGAGTTTTACAGCACCTAGCACAATAAGGTCATGGTCCATGATTAGGATTGCTCAGTGCTACCACAGTACAAGTAATAATACTTCTACTGCACCAGCCCTATTCAGTTAAAACTTCTAAACAGCTTTGTCTAACTAGAAATTAATATTGTTTATACTGGGCTCTTGTCGGATTTTTATAAATAGATAGGAACATAAGAGTGGCTATAATGGATCAGACCAATGGTCCATCAAGTCCAGTACCCTGTCTTCCAATGGTGGCTCGTGCCAGATGCTTCAGAGAAAGTGAACAGAACAGGGCAATTTACAAAGTGATTCCCCTGTTGTCCAGCCCCAGCTTCTGGCAGTCAGAGATTTAGGGACACCCAGAGCATAGGGCTGCGTCCCTGATCATCTTGGCTAATAGCCACTGATTGATTTATGCTCCATGAATTTAGCTAATTTAGCTAATTCTTTTTTGAATCCACTTCTACTTTTGGCCTTTAAGTATTCAAGGTATGGGTGTACCATAGATTTATACAGTGGCATTATGATATTTTCTCTCTTATCTATCCCTTTCCTAATGGATCCTAATATTGTTCGTTTTTTTGACCTCCGCTGATCAGATGTAGTATCTGGAGGGGACTATCTATGCTGACTCCAAGATCTCTTTCTTGAGTGGTAACAGCTAATTTAGACCCCCATCATTTTGTATGAATAGTTGGGATTATGTTTTTCAGTGTGCATTACTTTGCATTAATTAACACTGAATTTCATCTGCCACTTTGTTGCCAAGTCACCCAGTTTTGTGAGATTCTTTGTTACTCTTCATAGTCTGCTTTGGACTTAACTATTTTCTGTTATTTTGTATTGTTTGCAAACTTTGCCACCTCACTGCCCTTTTTCCAGATCATTTTTGAGTATGTTGAACAGTACTGGTCCCAGTACAGATCCTTTGGGTACCCCACTATTTATCTCTCTCAACTGTGAAAACTGACCATTTATTCCTATCCTTTGTTTCCTACCTTTTAACCAGTTACTGATCCATCAAAGGACCTTCCCTCTTATTCCATGACTCCTTACTTTGCATAAAAACGCATAAAAAAGGCTTTCTGAAAGTCCAAGTACACTATATTCACTGGATCACCCTTGTCCACATGTTTCCTGACACCCTCAAACAATTCTAAGAATTCAAAGATAGATAACTAGATCCAGCCATGAAAAGAGAATATACACTGGCATGTATGTCTAGAAAAATTTTACAGAACATTAATACTCCCACTAAACTAGGAACAGAGTGTACCATATTTACTTGTCCTGGGAGTCTGAGTATTCCTAATGAAATGACTGTGATGTCTTTACAAAATAAGAGTCAGAATGGAGAGTCTGGCCCTTAATGATGCTCAGTTAATGCAAGCACTGTATGTGTGTCTCTATTGTATGTCAGTACATTCAGTAGCAGGGGAATGGGAGTCCCCAACACACAATTTTCTTTATTGGCATTTATCTGATACAAGGGCCAAGAGATTGGAACATCTCTTGTCCCTCACCTTGCCATGCAGGAAGTCCCGTTCCAGAACACAATTACTCTGGATCCCTCCTCCTTTGTCCCTGTGGTTTGCCTCATTTTCTTCCCCTGTAGTGTGAAGGATGCATTACAACTTTTATGATCTGTAGCCTAACTAATACCCCTGATCCTAAGAAACTCATGATCCTAATCTCAACCACACTGGAACCCAAATACCAAATCTAAAATGCAACACCACCTGTCTTCTGACAGCTATATTCCCCCTCCCGACACTACTCCAGTCCTACAGCATGAATCTCTCCCTTGCCCCATTTTTCATTTGCTGAGAGCTTCTATGGTATTTATAGGTTTCAGAGTAGCAGCTGTGTTAATCTGTATCCACAAAAAGAAAAGGAGGACTTGTGGCACCTTAGAGACTAACAATTTTATTTGAGCATTAGTCTCTAAGGTGCCACAAGTCCTCCTTTTCTTTCTATGGTATTATAGTCAATTCATCTCCACCCCTCAAAAGAGTGCAGTACAGCAGGAACCCGCAGTGGTGGGCACCTTGGAAATAGGATACATAGATTCTCTGCCTCCTGGGGAAGTTGTGAGGCTTAATCAGTTGATGTTTGTGAAGTACCAAGATGTCCTGGAGTGAAAGCAGCTAGAGAAATATACAGGATTGTTGTTATATGCCAATGCATGAATGAGGGAGAAGAGCGGGCGGGGGAGTGAGGTTAAAAAGCATGGTAGGCCTCAGAGATTCAGCTGCTTTAATCCATGGTTTTCCAAAACTGCACTGCCTCAATTGGCACTTGCAGAACTGAGACTTCATTCATTCCTTCGAGATCTTCTCTTTTTTTAAAAAAAAAACCATCAACAACAACAAAAAAAACCCGATCTGAATAGAGCTGGAGATTTCTATAGAGCTCAGGTAATTAGTGGTGGAGGACTCGGATTATCTCTTTATACCACTCCTCGCCTTTTGACACGATTCTGCATAATAAGTCTCCCCTCGAACAATCCCAGGTCTGAGTCAGTATCTCCTCAGAGGCTGATTTATGATGTAGGGAGAAGAGCTCCAGCATTCCATGATCTGCAGACACAGGGTCCCTTTTCTTTTTCACCTCTCATTAATGCTTATCTGAGAATGGAGGAATAATATATTGAATTAAAAGAGGAAATCCCCGTCCCTTATCGCTCCTTGCCGGTAGGAACTATGGGATAGCCAAGTGCTCCTCTTCCCATTCTAATTTCCTTTTGTCTGCTTGTCTTGTTTGAATTAAAGGGAGATGAACGGTCAACAAGAAAACAAGTCCACGGAAGCGAGATTGAATATTCAACTGCATTTGATTGTAATAAAAACCTATAAGTGAGGATGTTAAATAAAATTAAACAATTCCTCCTAAACAGAGGGGGGAATAAAAGACAAATTTAAAAAACAGCAACAACAAAAAGACTGTGATCAATTAAATGATGAGTGTCTCATCATGTTTACTTTTCCACATATAAATTGGTACCCAAAGAGATCACTGAGCGGAAGATAGGGGATGGGGAAGAAATAACCAACAAAGTCAGAACGCCTAGGCTGGCAAAAGCAAAAAACCTTGGGGAACACAAGGCTCTAATTAGAGAAGTTGGCCATGCGTTTCGTTATCTCTCCCTTACAATGAATGGAAATGAGCGAAGGGGTTGCAGGAACACCTTGGGATCTGGGGAAATCTGATTAGACCATATACAAATAATTTAAGCTCAGAAGGTGGTCAGCTGATAAGGGGCTGGGTTCAGAGGGAAATGCATAATAGAACAAACAAGGATCAGAAATGACAGCTGGAGAGAGGTGGTAGGGGGGGAAGGCCCCAGATATTTTTGGAACAACAACTTTAATGGGGTGGAGGAGTGTAAGGAAGGAGCATGGGATAGAGAGAGAAAAACATATTGAACATCACTGATACTTGGGTCCATCTAGGCTAGGCATGTTTTTATAGCAAGAGCCAGAAAGGTATGGCTGCAACTGTGCTAAGCTGCTAGTGTAGAGGATGTTTGGGTGTTTCTCCCACATTCTCAGAGCAAGTCTTCAGGACATGTTGGTAAAAATGCAAAAGCCCTTTTATTCATTAGTTCTTGCAACATTGCTACCACCAGCACAACTGCACCATAGCTGGCAGAGCCTGCAGTACAGACATTTATTTTTCTAGTATAGACAATGCTTTAGGGTCTACCACTTCTGAAAATGAATGTTATGAAAACTTGAAGGGTGAAAGAAAACCTGCGAGTCACAGCAGATAAATTCTCTCTCTCTTTTTAATATCCAGTGTGTGTTTCTGTAGTGCACTGTTCAGGATAGGTTGTGTGTCCCCTTCTGTGTCTGATTCTCCAGGTCTACTACAGCCGATAGTTATAGAATGTAATCCTTCAGCTCAAACAATAAAGGCTTTTGCTCTTAGCTGTGAAGGTCCCAGGTTCAATCCCCATGGGTGACCAAGATCATTCCACCCTCTGAATGCCTACTTGTCTTGTGATTCAGCCAAATAGACAGTTGCTGCAATGACAGGTCTGTGTTTTCTTGGGGGAAGATGGGAAAGGAAGATGCAAAACTACAAGTTTATATTTTGTGAGAACTCACAGGGGGTTTTTGAATTTTCAAAGTTGATCCAAGGTGGAACTGCATTGTGAAGTTCCAGGCATGTCATACGTTTGCCCTGGAGAAACAAATTGCCATTTTGCAGAGAAATATAAGCACTTCCATTTAAAAAAATGGTTAAAACAGTTTAAAATGCCACACATTTTAAAGAATTTGAAGAGTTGTGGATTGATAGAAAGACTCCACATTTTAAGTAGTTTTTGCAAACATTTATATATTTATTTCTGTAGCTATATCAGATCATATAGAGTCAGTTCAAATTTGGTTCTAGCAGCCTTGATGCTGTCACTTTAATAATAAGAAGCAGTCCTTTGGTTGGTCACTAGGTGGTGTGTGACTGTATATTGCAGGGGAAGATTCAACTGTGACGTTCTACTTTCAGGGACAACAGTAGAGGGGTTGGCCCTAGTTAGAATGGGAGCAGTGAGAGTTCCCTCACTTCCATCCCTTAATATTATGCTCACCCCATGTAGTGTCAGAGGTATCAGCTAAATACCACCACTGAGTTCTGCACAAGATAAGGAAGGTTCACAACATCTCCAGCCCATCCCGCTGAGATGTAGACTTAATTATTGAGGTACTAGCTTAAGAATGTCCTGGGTGGGGAGACTTCAGGGAAATGGGTCCAGCAGGGATTCTAGAAAGGTCCCCATCAGTATGCACTGCTTACACAGCCCTGGAGGTAGCAGAGACAACGTAGGACCAAAGGGGAAAAGCCTTCAGGGGATGAAGTATGGGTGGCTGCTTTCTCATTGACCCTTTGGTATCATCTGTTCCAATGTTTAAAGACAATAAGTTTCAGGACTGAGAGACTCAGCTCAGTGAAGAGTCAGAGAATTGTAACCCTCTGCCTCACAACCCAGATCCCCCTCCCTCACTTGCACGGTCATTCATCCCCCCCCACCATGCCAACAAAGAATCTCTGCTGCTACAAACCACTAGACCAGCATCGCTCAGATATAAAACCTTCCGCCCGAGAGGGAGACAAACAGAGAGAGATACTGAATGAGAGGCAAAACTGGTGGCACTTGGATAAGAGGAATCTGCTTCGCGAAGGGGGTGAGCTGTACAAGCACAGAGAAAGAGACAAAACATTAGCTGCTGTTTTTCCTTTTTGAGATGGGGGGGGGCTGCGTGAGGAGGCGGTGCAGGATTGTACTGATGCCTTGATGGTGCCCAGCTACAGCCTTCACTGAGAGCCCGAGGGTACCACCACCCACCCACATGTTCCCTTCAATTTGTAGCCCGGTGCTTTTCAGGAAGTTTTCCTCCCCTAGTTAGTGTGTGCATGCACATGCATGCGCGTGTCTTAAATACACAGAATGAGAAGCAAATTGGAGAGAATTCAAAGAAGATCAAGAAGAAATGAATTACAGGCGCTGGAGGAACTGACTCGTGAGGAAACATTAAAAGGACTAAATATGTCTAGCTTGGCAGAGAGATGACCAAGGGAATAATGATAAATGTCTATTAATATTTGAAGGGCATACACACCAAGGAGGCAGAGGGACTGTGCAGAGAGCTCTACCAGGTGGTGGGACTAGGAGCAATGGGATGGAGTCAAGAAAAGGAAAACAAAAACTAAGCTAAATAGCAGGGAAAAAATCCACCTGCCGGTGAGAGGATTAAGCTCTGTCTCCCAATGGAAGAGGTAGACAACCCACCATAAAGGACGTTTAGAGCAAGTTTGACCCAACACTCAGCCATGTACAGCACTGTAGGCTTTGGTCAGGGGAGGCAGGAGACTGGATTGAGCATAGATGGGTAATGGGAGCTCTACAAATGCCCGAGACAGATTATTAGAAAGAGAGTTTGAGATAGGAAGTGAAGGAGATTGTTGTATCCAGTTGAGACTGAAGGGAGAATGTGGCTCAGGAGAGTTTAATTACCTGGATTTTGGCCAGGATAACTGGGGTAATACCCTTACTCTTGGTAGGGCCAGGTGATTCTTAATATCCAGCAGTGCTTTGAATTTCCCCTTGCATTTGAAAGGAGTTTTGGGGGAAGATGCCCGCATTACCAGTGTGAGGCCTCCATTATGTACAGCCCAAAGGTCAATAGTGAAGGGAGATACCACCACCACTGACACAGGAAACTTAAAGTGATGGTCAAAGGGAGGACGGAAGAGAGAATTCTATTAATCTCCAAATAGAACATCCAACCCAAAACACATCAGGGCTTCATTAAACAGCATGTAAAAGTCAGAGTTATGGCCTGCAGGAAAGACCCAGGGGTTCTGTCAATTAGTGGATGGATGGCATCTCCTAGCCCTCCCAGTTCCCCACCTCCCAAGAGGGGGACTCATTATAGTGGACCCAATTCATCTTTGCCCTATGGCCTCTTTGCACTAGATAAACTGGCACAAAAGGGCCAAAAACAGGATTAAGGCCTCTTATGGGCACTTCCAACACTATAGCATTTAACCTCAGATCCAAAGCCAGCTATTGCCTTCTGCAATGCTCCCCAGGAAGACAAGCCCCTAAATAAAATGAGCTGTTAAATACAGTTCTGAACAGCAATAACATTTCTGAGTCAGTTTGGGTTTCCATGTGGGGCCACTGCTTAATAAACAGATTGTTAACTTCTAGTAACAAGTAATTCCTCAAAGATCCTTGGTTAATGCTCCACGCCACCCCTGCCATGCAGTGGCTAGGTGGCTTTTCCATTTACAAACTAGCATGAGATAATCCATGATAATGAGGCAAGTTTAGGGAACAGAGACCTCTCCTCTGCACCCATCCTGCCAATGCACTTCTCAGACTCATCAACAGCACTGAAGGGACAGGAGACTCCTGAGGAGCCATTAAACTCCTCCCTTTCCCACATTGGACAACAAATAACAATGACATACCCAGCACCGAATAGAAGCATTGGGTGAAATATGGGGAACATTCGCTACCACAATGTTTAATGGCTCATCAGCTACCACAGGCTAGCACCCAGCTGGGAGACCTTCCAGAAAAAAAAAACCAGGGACTGCTAGCAGTGGTGGTATGAATTCAGTAGCTGGGGCTCTTCCCTCTGAATCAATACAGAACCCAGTGTTCCCATATGGTGTTAGGGGATACAATGCTGCTAGACCTATTGTCATTGACTAGATGTTTAACTCTAGCCTCCTCACTCAAATCCACTGTGGATAATGGGATTTCTTTTACTACCTAAATTTCACCCAATAGCTTCAGCTGGGAAATAGATTCATCACAGTGTTGCTAAAGCAGGACAGCTACCCTATTTCACCCCAGAGTGGGCTGCATTTCAGTCACAGGGAAGTAACCCATCTTCAGCACAAACAGCCTAAAGAGGTGTGGGATCCTGCTGTGTAGATGTGAGGTAGCATTATTCCCACTCTCCCCCTGGAAGCACTGGATGGAATTTATTATGAGTATTTGGAACTTAAACTAAAACCCTCTGGCTGCATAGGAGCAGTAAGCCTGTTTGAGGAAGCTGGGGGGAAATGTAGGATGCAGACTAGCTGGGGAGGAAGCAATGATTTCTAAGAGACAGCGAAGACATTTGCTTTTCTAACATCATCCTTTGCATTCCTAATCCATTTCTATTGTCCTGCTCTCTTCACCAAAACTTTGACACGTCTCAAAGCCAGTGCTAACCCTGTTACAAGCTATTCATATAAACTCTATTTTATTTATGTTATAACTACCTGGCTACCTTCCCTGTTTCTTGCCCCTAAGAGCACTAACTCTACCTAAAGCTCCTTGCTGTAAGACCTCCCCCTTTTAGCTTCTGGGCTTCCCTTTTGACCTCTCCTTTGGCAGACCCTCCCCTCCTGGGAACCAATCAGATTGTCACATCAATCAGACAGCTTGACAGCAGCTTCAACCTCTCTATAATCAGGACTGCAACAGCTGCCTTTCCCCAACCCTGCCCTGGTAACAATGCTATTAGAAGAGGATTTAAAGGCAAATCTGTGTAAGGAGCATGTACCAGTGGTGGTGAGGTGCCCTTATCAAGAGGTCTTACTGAAGGCTCTAGTTGATTTGCTAATGCCACAGAAACACTACACAGTTAACCCCATTTAATAGGCACCCTGCTCAGAAGAACCCCAAACAAATGGAAAAGCAGGGAAGGAAGCCATAACTCAGGTGCATGGGCAGAGCTGAGGTGGGATAGGGGTACAAAGAGAGCCTGCCGGGCAGAAGTGAGGTGCATTAGCAAGCTGGGTGCGGAGTACAAGGAGATGCTGTACATTAGGTTCGAGGTGCATTGGCAGAGCTGTGTGAGGAGCCAACATTCCCAGTTCTTCCCTACAGTCTGCTACTTTGAGCCACTCTAATAGCACAAACTAGCTGAGCACTCAGTTTAACCAGCTTTCCGGGGTTCCCCTGGGAACCTTTGTAATCTTCATCAGGATTTCTAACTATTCTTTTCACCCCAGTACTGTGTACTCGCCCTTTAAGCTTTCAAGCACATCTTTCCTTCTGGACTGTGTACCTGTTCTTCCCCTCTCTCCTGCTAATTTCGTGGATTTGACCCAGCCCCCCAGATCCCAACAACCCTGAATTTATAGATGTTAAAAATCTGGATGTGAATTTTGCAGCTTGATCTTGCCTCTAGTTCTTACTAGTGGTGTCCAGCATTTGCAGGAGGTGGCCCTGCTAGCACCAGACCCATTCTATGTCCCCATGGCAACCAGAGCTTCATGTGCATCACAGGCTGGTTCCTGAAAGACAAGCTTATGGGTCGGACTGTAGCTCCCAAAGAAACATTCAGAAGGCAGAGAGGCCTGGAGAGTAGGAGGAGAGCTGGGGTGTCACTGATGCAGGACACACTGTGGTCTTGCTGGTGGCACCACACAGAAAACTATTGCTTTTCAGTGAGGGGTGAACAGGCCTAAAATGCAATACCCTGGGTCAGATCGCATACTTCTTTGAATTAAAAATATGGCCCAGTCAGTTCTGAGTTCAAGTCTCCACCCCCCCCCCAGCTGTGTAAGAATCACATTCTGGGTTAGTAATTTCTGGTTGCACTTAGGGCCACCTGACGCACCATACCCTGTAACTCCTATTGTTCACTGGATGTGTGCAATGTAGCTGCCCATTTTATTATTTGTTATTTGTATTGTGGTTGTACGTAGGAGCTCCCATCATGTACCTGGACCCTATTGTGCTAGGTGCTGTAAAAACACAGAGCAAAAAGATGGTCACTGCCCCAGTCTCCTCCTGTAGTTTATTCTCATTTTGAAACTAAGCTACCCAACCCAAGGCAGATTGAGAGAGCCTTTGAAATGAAACAACAGCTCCGTTGGGTTTAGCTTCATCATAATCCACCACCAGGCCTTCTTGTCTCTTGCTATTCTCAATAGGGGTCATAGTCACAGATGCCAGTGGAGGAGGATGGACTGTAGTCATTCCATTTGCAAAAGTCCTTGTCACCTACTACTAGACTGGGGACTGCAGACACACAATTAGAGCATCCCTGTGGAGGGGCCCAGATTTGGCCTGATGGGCTCAGTTCCTGTACTGAGCTCCTCAGCCTTCAGCTCTAGAGACCAGCTGAACTAGGGGGACACATCTCTAAGCAACCTTTGACACTTCTTGCTTGAAACACTAGAAGATCTAAGGCTGGAGGATTCATTTCAATCTCTTTACGAACAGTTCTCCCAATTAGTCTCTGAGTTTCCTTTAGTGTGAAAAATAGAATCACGGTGTTCCTGCCCCAGGAACAGGAGTGTTAAAATGATGTTTGGGAGAAAAATATTCTTCTTTGTGGGAAGCTCATTGCCCCTCTCCAGTGGTGAGAACAGCATTATGCAGAAGGTCCCTGGTACAGCTGGAATAAGTGATCTCAATGTTCCAGTGTCCAATACACCGCAAGCCCATCCTGTGCACTCTCCAGCAAATTACACTGCTTAGGAGATTGGGTATCATAAAATTGTCTTGTAAATCAGCACAGAGCAAGAGGAAAATCTCCTTTGACAGATAAAAGGCACTTAGGAAGAGGCTGGAATATCCCAAAATGCAAAACACTTATGGCAATGCTATTAGCCCTCAGGTTTTTCATCTTGCATATTTTAACTGGCCTTGCAATATATGTTTGAGGAATTTAAATTACTGCACCTTAGCTAACTAACTGTTCCTATCTAGACTGCTGTCTCACTCCACCTAATGGTGAGATAGAGCCTTGCACAGATGACTTTTGAGAGGCATTCCCAGCTAGGAAAGGGTGGAGGGTAGGGGGATGAATGGAAGCTGTGTCTGCATATACATCAGAAATAACTAGAGATGAGGACTGGAAAAAGTACATCTTCTCAACGAGGACCGTTAACTGCCCACGTTGGAGTGGTCTATAATCACTCTGGTAACAGAGAGGTCAACCACCTCATGGTACATGGGGCTATGATACCTTTTGTGAAAAGCCTAGTATAAGAAGGGCAGTGTGGTCCAGTAGACAAGATCCTGGGCTGTCAGTCAGGAGAGCTTGGGTCTCACCCTAGCTTTACTGTTGATTTGTTGTATGAACTTGCTCAAGTCACTCAACTATTTTAGGCCTCTGTTTCTTCTTTTGTGGATAACAATGCTCACCTGCGCTTGCAAAGCTTTTTGAGCTCAACAGATGAAATTCCTTAGCCACGTATTCAATGCAGATATCAGTGCACTACACAAATAATAGATAGTAATACTCCTTATCTCATTGCTAGGCTTATCCAGCACAGCAATCAGCTATGCAGTTTAATACTGGAGGAAGTGCTTGAGGTCCCTTTAAGAGCCTCCGTTTTGCCCCAGCTGCTACTAGATTAATATAGGCTCGAAGAGGAAAATTAACCTCAAGCCTTTGCAAAAGTTGAATTGTAGAGCACTATACAGAATGTGGTTAGGTGAAACAGAGAATCCAATTAACCTACAGTGATCTGGGTTGGGTTCACCAATGAAATGGGTTTGGATGGTCTTAGTTAGACATTATTGTATGTTTGTTCATGCCACCAAATCTCTGTGCCTAGCACTTTGGCTGTGAGTTGTATAGCAGTGTGGAATTCTCTCTATCTGTGGGCTGGCAAGGTAGAGGACTGGGACAGCTAGTGAGAGGGACTCTGTGCCTGCTTGCTCTCAAGGTTGGATTCCCATTCAGAGGTCACCAGGCTGCCTGGTGTGTGCGAGGAAGGTTTTGCATGCACATGGAAATTAACAAATTTTGCTCATAGCTGGAAAGGGCAGATAATTGGGAGGGGGATTGGAAAAAAGCAGACGAGTCAAAAGGAAAGACAAGAAAGACCCATAGCCTGCAGCCCTCATTAACAACAACAAAAAGATGATGTCCTTACATTTTAATCAAAGGCAATTATTTTATGAAATGGTATTATCACTCCAGAGGACATGAGTAGGCCCTATGATGGACTCTTCTGCACTGAGATGTCACCCCAGCTTGCTAAGAGAGAAAACTGACATTTTCTTAGGTCTTGTTGGCTTCCTCCTGCCTGTGTAATGCAAGAAAGACACATTGAGAGAGAAGGCTCACCTGGAGTAATGTTACTGGGAATCAGTAGGAAGACATGGGATTCGGCCATACAGCTGCAACCCAAATCCCAATCTCTGCTGGGCCCAGGCAGTGCATCACATTGCCTCTACGTGTCCAGCCTGCAGAATGCTAATGTTGGCCAATCAGGCAAACATAGGGGGCGCCAGATGAATAATCAGTCAGCAGTGAGGAGTAGTCATGAGAAGGGCACTGAGCTAGCACTGGGGAGTGGGATGAGTCAAGAGGGGCAGTCAGCGAGTGCTTGGGATGTGTGTGTGAGGTGCAGTGAGGCCAGACAGGGTGTGGGGGAGGTGAAAGTTGCAATCAGGCAGCCACTGGTATGAAGGGAAGAGGGAAGGGTAGTATGACTATTCATCTGTGAGGAATGGGTGGTCCATCGTTGACCTGTTTAAATGGGTCTTCCCATTCATATCAGGGCCAAGGGCTGATTGTGCAGTTTTGGGCCCACTGTGGCTTCATGAAAAGTGTATTAGAGTCCTGCCTCTAATTTCCTCCCTCACCTCCTTCCTTCCACTGAAGGCGCTGACACTGAGTTCTCAATCACCGTCACTGCAGTGATGTCAGACACCCACAAGCTGTCAGGGGATAGAAGGGGATGGATTGTGAATCCCTCACCCTAAGACCCAGAAGAAGGTTGACTGACTGGGAGTCCAGCCTGACGGTCTCCCTGGCAGTTCGTCTTTGTGGACTGTGTTTCTCTTCGAGGACAGGGTGGCTACTGTAAAGCAAAGAGACGTGGAGAAAAAGGGACATAAAAGAGGAGAAGGGAGGAACATGGCCCAGTTGTGCCCTGTCTCAATCTGGTGTAAATCAGGAGTAACTCCAGTGAGATGTGTGGAATGAAAGCAGCATAAAACCTTGCATAATGACAGGTTTCAGAGTAGCAGCCGTGTTAGTCTGTATTTGCAAAAAGAAAAGGAGTACTTGTGGCACCTTAGAGACTAACAAATTTATTTGAGCATAAGCTTTCGTGAAGTGAGCTGTAGCTCACGAAAGCTTATGCTCAAATAAATTTGTTAGTCTCTAAGGTGCCACAAGTACTCCTTTTCTTTTAGCATAAAATCTGACTGAGCAAGAGCAGAATGGGGCCCCGCACGTCACACAGTAAAGAAACCTCCCTCAGGAAACGCTGTTTAATTGTTTCAATTAGCATAAAGAGACCGAGACAGTGAAAGGAGGGAAAAGAGTTTACAAAAGCAAAGCCTCAATTAAAAAAATAAAGGAACAATATGAGAATTATTAATGAAACACTTTGGCTTATTTACATAAAAGGAAGAACAAAGAGGGAATGTATTTATTTGTAGACATAAGAAGGAATTTTATACAGATTTTTCAAGGCAGTTCCACGTCCACTGCACTGCACTGACTCAGCAATATTTCTATCACAGCTTGGTGTATACTCAAACGGGGTGCTGGAAGCAGACAGGACCCAGGATTAACCTCTGCACCTCCCTTGGCCCAGGTGTAGGATGCACAGTGTGAGAAAGACTCCAAGTGAAGGGTAAAAAGTGTTATTCATGCAGGAAACTTCAGGTACGTGAGAGTCCCTCCTTTAGTGCAAATGTAACTGCCACCATTTTGCCACACTTGGGACTGAACTGGGACCCTTCAGAGCTAAAAAAATGTTACAGCTTCAGATGCCTTCTCAGGGGGCAGTTCCAGACACATATCCTCAGTGGATTGGACAGCACTGGGAGTCCCTGTAACATGCACTAACTGGGGGTCGGGGTGGGGTTCACAAATAACTTTTTCTATGACCTCAGCCACCTGAGACTGCAATTGTGAGGGGGCAAATTTTCAGCAATGAAAGTGAAGGGACACCACATTTCTGTACAACAGAAGTAACTTTGGGAACAAATGGAGAGACAGCTTTCAAAACAAGGAACGCTTGAGAGGTATGATCCAGGAAACAGCTACCAAAGCAGCCATATCCAATTCCTTCTATCTTAGTTCCTGCGATTTAGGACTTACATAGCTTATGGCTAGCACACAACTTCAAGCCTATGACAGAAAACACTGAAGAATAGTGGTAGTGTAGTTCCATTGAGCTCAGTCCCAGGAGAGGGGTGGGTTTAGTGTTGCGGAAGAGCACACCGTATAAATGGTTGGGCTTTGGTATGAAAGTCAAGTTTGTCTACGTTAGTAACTGCAATGCTGATCAATGTGATTTTCTTTGCACACAGGACTTCACCTCATGTTTCTTATACACAGAATCTATTTCTGCAGGACTCCCTATAGCAGATGGTATTAGACATGGTCCCCCTAAGCTTTACTAAAGCTACAAGTTAATGATGATGCTTCTTTAACTCAAGCTCTCAAGGTTCATGCTTTTAGCATGGAAGTTCCTGGATTCAAACCCCACTTTTGGCCTGGTCATTTCCAGGACCGCAGGCTCCATCATGAGAAGTTTTCCTGGCTTTGCACAATACGTTCTCTGGCCTCCCAAACCCAGGCTCGCTTATTGCCCAGAGAGCTTATTTATGATCTCTTGATGCTGAAGTCCCCAGACTCTAGTGACTCTCTTGGCCTGAGGTGCCTGTTGTACTTTGTGCACAGAGTGAGATCACGTTTTAGTGATGTTATTGTCCTCTAGGAGGAGGGCTAGAAAATAATCTGGCAAAACGTGTCAGTCTAACAGGAATATAGGTTTTATTCTGCCATGTCAATCTGTTGGTCCATGTATTCCTAGCTTCTCACCTCCAGCAGTGACAAGACTTGATACTTCAGAATAAGGCAGCTAGAAAACTGTGCAGGGCTGCACGACAGTAAATTCCTTCCTGGCCCCTGGTGTTTATCTGAACAGCACCTTTGAGCCATTTAAGGTTTGCCTATTGCCAGCTAATTTCGAGTAGGAATCAGTGACCTTCAGGATATGAATAGCTCCAGAGTGTCTTTGTACTTAGGGGGCAGGAGGGTGACACATCACCATTTATGAGCTGCAGCTATTCTCCTATTCATCACAAAAAACTTTGTTGGCCAGAATCGACGACAATTACTGAGATGTGTGCTGTGTCACTTGTAACTGGGCCAGACAGGTGTGAGTTTCCTGGTGTGACACTGTCTCTCTCTCACTGTCTTAGATTCTCAGAGGCCTTTGACAGCCTTCCCTTGAATGGCATGGTGTTGCTAGGCAACATTTGTAGTGCCCCTCAAGTGGGCTACTGGTTACTGCCCCATGACAACTGAGACTTTGAACACAAATGTTTGTCAGGATGAAAAAAATAACTTTCTATCTGTTTCCCCCCCCCTTCTCTCCTCCTATTTCATGAGGTGAAAGATGAATCATTCTAAATGTCATGGTTCAAATTCTGCTCTCAGTGACTCTGGAGTAAAGCTGGTTCAAATCAGCCTTTGGAAGGTAAGTTACTTGCTAGATGCCTGGGATCGGATCCTCTGCATCTGGAGTGTGAGTGCAGGATCTAGCTAATGTTCTTTAGTCACACGCATTAAAGGAAGTAACTAGAGCTGGTCGAATCATGAATAAAATTTACTGGCAAATACTTTGTTCGGCCATAGACGCAAACAAATGTGTGTAATCCATTTTTTGCAAATATGTTTCCACCAACTCTGGAAAAAACGTCGCTAAAGCCCCTTGCGCTGAGCTGAGAACCCTAATATTTAAATTCTGATTTAATTCAATCTCTTCCCCTTGTTATTATGTTCGGCAGCTTGCTGCTGCTGCTGCAGCTCGTGTGCCAGAGATACAAGGTTACAAGGCTTAGACAGTTCAAAATGTTCTCTCCGCATCAGTAAAGCCAGGAAGTACAAAGCGGCTCTTGCAACTGAGAGCAGGCAGGCCAGCTGGCATTGTGGCTTCGGTGCACTCTCACCTCTTAGAGGCTGCTGGCTTCAAACCTGGCTCCAGCTTTCAGTGGAAATGCATTTGGTGATCTCATCCTAGTCCCAGGAAGGATATTTGTCCACCGCCCAAAAATCACCAGTCAATTTAATATGTTTGGCAGGCTGTGCTCTGGAGAAGTACGAAACTGGAATAGCAGACAGTGATGTTACAGGTCAGCATTGAGGTCTATTGGGAAATCCATGGATGTGAAGCCTGTACTGGAAATAACAGGATCCATGGTAGATCAGGACTGAGATGCATTGGCATAGCTTCCTGGAGGTCCAGGACTGGAATAGCAGAGAGCACTGTGGGTCAGGATTGAGGTCCATTTGTAGAGCTCCAAATGGGGCTGGTTGAAAATTTTCAGTCAAAGCATGTTTTTTGGACAGAAAAGCGGGAGTTTGAAAAGCAAAAGATTTTGCAGATAGTGTCTGATTTCCTAAAACAATGTTTGATTTTTTTATTGGCAAACTGAAAAATCTCACATTGAATATGTTTGGCTGAAATCCAATAAATGTGGAGCTTTGAGTAGTTTTTCACGCCTACTCCCAAACTGGGTTTATGGTTTCTCAACAAAAAGTCAAACATTTCTGCCCAACCTACCCCCATTTTCCATCCAACTTTAGCTGTCCAGGTGCTCAGCACAACTGGCCACAATGTTCTGGGCTGCTGCTCCCTGCCAGCCAAATTGACTTCCTCCTCTTCACATGAGTCTTTGCACCTTTTTCCATGCAGTCCATTATTCATTCATTCCCTTGTGAAAACTCACTTTTTTCCATAAAGCCTTTCAAAAATAAACAGCCAGAAAGATAATCCCTTAGAAACATTAACCAAACTGCAGCACAATCACATGTAACACTCTCCCTGTGGTAGAGACCAAGCTGTGGTCGCAGCAGGAATCAGGCCTCACAATTAAAGCAGATGCTGGGAAGTGGATCCAATCTTAGGGCCACAACTGGAGTCAGGAACCAGGAATCGGAGCCAGAACAAGGAAGTGATAGCCGGGCAATAGGTCAGAAACAAGTAGTCATACCCAGGGTCAGAACCAGAGTCGGGGTGAGGAAACCCGAGCCAGGAGCAAGTTGAGGTAGCCAGGACTGAGCAGGAACAAGATTGAGGAACAAGGCACAAACAGGACTAGGAGCAAGGCTGGAGCAGGAGAGGAGCAGCAGGAACAGAGGAGATTACAGCTGCACGCAGGAATGCACTGAGCAGCTAGAAGGATGGTGCTGCTGGGCTAAAAGCCAGCCAGCTGACCTTGCTGACTAATCAGGTGATGCAGGCAATCAGGTAGCCTGCTGCAGGACAGCAGCTCTTGTTGGGTTGCCAAAAGACTGGCTCCACTGCACACCCTGATCCCTGACTCTGAGCACTAGGTAAGTATGCTCAGTGCGGTACAGAATATGGAGGAGACATGGGGCCTGCCCCATGAGGCTTTTGCTCTAAGCCAGCCAGCATGGTAGAGACCCACAAAGTACTGCACGCCTAGAGAGTGGCTTTATCACACCATGCAGTTGGGTTTTTTTCTTAAATACTTTAAATAAATAAAAAACCATGGTGCTGGCTGAAAGCCTCACGGCCGACGTGTGTTACGAGGTGGAATCTGAAGGAAGAGTTGGTGGATACATAGCACAGGATAAGCCTGAGGGAGTTCCAGGGTAGAATGGAATTAAGCACAGTGATGAAAGTAAGAGGATGCAAAGGGAGAGGCAAGGTGTAAGTTGGGGGGACGGGGGGGAGAACGGGTGGAGCAAGTCTGCAGAGAACTTTGTAGGGGAGGATGAAGTGCTTATACTTGAAGTTGAAGGGGAGAGAGAGTCAACAGGAGAATCTGAATTAGGTAATCGTGATCAGAGCAAAGAGCCTAATATTTGTCTAAGCTGCACTGGTGGTAGATGCACATTGTAAGCTCCTTGGGGCATTTTACCCTTTGTATGAACACATTGTCAGCCTATGTAATAGATCAGGGATCGGCAACCTTTGGCACGCGGCCCGCCAGCGAAAGCCGCTGGCAGGCCGGGCTGGTTTGTTTACCTGCAGCGTCCGCAGGTTCGGCCGATCACAGCTCCCACTGACCGCGGTTCACTGTTCCAGGCCAATGGGGGCTGCAGGAAGGGCGGCCAGCACATCCCTCGGTCTGCGCCACTTCCTGCAGACCCCATTGGCCTGAGATGGCTAACTGTGGACAGTGGGAGCTGCGATCGGCCGAACCTGCGGACGCTGCTGGTAAACAAACCGTCCCGGCCTGCCAGTGGCTTTCCCTGGTGGGCCACGTGCCAAAGGTTGCCAACCCCGTAATAGATAATAATCAATAATATTCCGTGCCCATATCCTCCATGGATCTCAAATCCTTTTATAAACATTAATGATTTAAGCCCCACAATGTAATATCATCTCCATTTTACAGATGGGTAAGTGACTTGTCCAAGACCACATGGAAAATCTGTGGCAAAGTAAGGAATGGAACCTAGGCATCCTGAGTTGCAGTCCTGTAGTTGACTTACTAGACCACACATGGATAATCATGCAACTAAGTCTTTTGTTAGAGTATACAGGATCGTAGTGGTGACAGTTCTGGCTGCCGACGAATGCACTACAGGCCAGACCTCGGTGTCCAGACCTCGGTTAGCCAATGGGAGAAATAGTTAACTCTGACAAATCACTGTCACCTGGAATTAGTGGTTGGGCATAAGGTACAATGCATGAGGGCTATTTCATGCTAGATTTTTCCCCTCACTGCCATTAGATGGGCTGTTGTCAGCTGATTCAGCAGCTAATGAAGTTCATGGTACCAACATATTGACACAGATGTCATACCAGAGATGATAACTCTCTTTCTTTTCTTTCTTTCTGCCACTCCAAACCTTGCATCTCCTCTCCTGCTGCAGACCTCATCTACTCATCTGCGTCTCAGCTCTGTTGGTAACTGTTTGGAAGATCACCGCCAAAGCCAGGAGTTTGAACATCAGAGGCCTGACTCTGCTTTCACCCAAAGCAGCTTTAAACATCTATTGGCTTGAGTGGTGTAGGATTGGGCCTCAGGAGAGGCCTAGCTGATAGATACCAGCCTGGGAGGGAGATTTTAAAAATGACCCTTTGCTGTTTAAAAGAACCAAACCCTTACAGTCACTGAACACCATCAATATGTGCTGTTAAACTGGCAACTGGCTCATATCCATTTAGAAGCAACAGCCATGCTATGTCACAATCACCAGTATTTTACCCTTTTCTAGCACCTTTCATCCAAGGATCTCAAAGCCTTCGAGGCTCGCAACACAAAATAATTTGCACCCCTGTGCATGCTATTATCCCCATTTTACAGATGAAGAACTGAGGCACAGAGAGCTTCAGTGAGTTTCCCAAGGGAGCAGGACCTGGACCTCCCAAGTCCCAAGCTAGCACCCTAACCACAGGCCGGCCGTCCTCTTTCTGCATCAGAGGGTGGAGGGCCTTGCTCAAGGACAGAGAGAACAGGAAATAGAGCCCAGAATCTCTGTGTCTGTGTCCTGTAACAGCTGTGAGAAGGCAGTGGGGGCCAGGAACTGCTGTCTTCTCCCTCTCGCTGCTCTGCTCCTTGCTCGCTCACGTCATAAATAAAACGCTGCCGTTTTTTTCTTATTATAATTGTTATTTTCCAGAGTGCTTTAAAAGCAGAGGACAAAGCAGCCCGACAGCCCAATAACAAACTGCAGATAAAACTAATTAGATTTTGTTTCCTCCTTTAGCTTGCTGACTTGATTCTTTTTCTTTTTATTGTTTATTTATTTATTTTTAGCCCTGACTTCAGAGGTGCTTTTTATTCATTTTATTTTATTTTATTTTAATTCCCCAGGCTCTGGCAGGGCGTCAACAGGATTGTTGCAGAAGTTCAAAATTAATTGTGGAGAAAGGAAGGAGGCTGAGGAAACAGAGGGCCCAGTGTGAGCGCTGCTCAACGCTCATCTTCTGACTGCTTCGTGTCGGGGCGGGGGGAGCCGTTGAAAGTGGCTGCGAGACAAAGAAAGTCAGTAGAAGACGTTAATACTCTCTTGGCAGGGGCACAAAAGAGCGTATTAATGGGGCTATCTGCTCACCTCTCGTTCTCCCTCTCTTTTGGCTGTTATGGAAATATTTGGCTTGCATCTCTCTATCTGACAGCTTTGCTGACTCTTGAGGAATGAAAACCTCAGGGGGCTGGGAGACTTTCCTCTCCTCCTTTTCTTTACTGGTTGCTTTAAAATTCTTGGTAATAGCCAGCCACAGTGAGACAAGGCCCTTCTGACAGCGCTCCCTGGGCTAAAGTAAGGTGACGCCACTCAGCGCTGCGGACAATGGTCCCATTCACTGGGGAAATACCGCAGCAAAATCACAAGTGCACGAGAATAAACAAGGCTGGAGTTAATCTAAAGTTGTTTTACGCTCTGTTTTATTAAAGTCAATGCATTTCCGTTCCTCTGTGTGGAGCCTAGTACCGCTTAATTACCATGACTCAGGGAGAATGTTAATAACAGAGACTGCGCTGGCTGAGCTGCAATGGAGGCCCTCTCCTGACCTCCAGAGGCTGGCTGAGGGAAGGAGTGACAGCTTCCTGTGAAAGTCAAAAGTTGGAGCTGTGCACGAGGGGGAAAAGGAGCAGAAAGGGCAGTGCTTTTTTGTGGGAGGATTTCAGGAGCCATTCCCTGCTTATTAGTCACAGGACCGACTGGCCATGCCTTCGGACATCACTTCCCGCCAACAAAATGCCACACACTCGTGTTGTGCTTTATTCTCATCTCGTTTTCTGCTCATCGTCTGCTACCGACGTCTAATAACCACATATTGACAATTCCTCATTTGCGCGGCACGCGGGAAGGAATTGTAAAGAAGCCTCAGCCCAGCTTTCATTTTTGTGTCCGCAATGTTCCAGGTGCAACTGATATACTTGAGCCAACTCACTGCCAGCTTTGCTGGTGCACTCCGATAGTCAGACGTTAAAGTGGCATCAAATGCACTGGCGAAATTGTCTTCCCTACTACGGGCCTCTGAATAATACTGAGCACAGAATGAGGCTGCTTTAGGGGTGTTGGAACAATTTTTATAGGGGAGGTGCTGAGAGTCATTGAACTAAACTGTAAACTCTGTATATAATAGAAACCACTCCAAGCCAGGGGATGCTGCAGTACCCCTGCACCCCTAGTTCTAGCACCTATGGGCTGCTTCTAGCTATCTGGCCCTAAACCTGTGCGGGGGGCCATATTCTGCCTCATTTTACATCTGGGCAAGTCCACTGGAGTCAATGGCATGGATACAGAATGCATGAGTGTAACTGAGGGCAGAATTTTGCCCACAGAGATGAATTCATCCTTGGTGTAACTCAACTGACTTTAATAGAGTTGTTTCAGGAAGGAATCGGCCCATAATGTTTACTTCATGAAATTAACAGTGTCAGATTATCAAGAATGCTGAAGATGTTGTGATGCAGAAGGATTTCTCCCTTACATTGGAAACCCACACAACTGGCAAGTCCTGATGCCTCAGTACATTGCAATGTGCGGTGGTACATATTCTGCGTTGCAGAAAGAGTGTGTGTATGTGATGTGGTATGTGTCCAAGATGAAGTATATGCTGATAGCATGTGCGCGTGTGTGTGTGTGGGGGGGGGGGGGAGGTCGTGTTGGGGGTTGTACTGTGGCATGTTTGTATTGTATTCTGGAGTTGTGTTGTAGCTTTTCTGAACATCCTGTAGCATGGGTTGTACTGTGTGTTTGTACTGCAGTGCGTGCATGGCACATTGTGCGTGCTACAAAGTGCATGCTTTGTCATGCATATGAACATTGGATTTTGAGGTTAACTATACTCATATGTTTCTTATTAATAAGTTTTGAAGCAATGTTATACATCCTATTATAGTGTGAACACGTGTTTTACTTCCTTTGTGTCCATTCTTATGAGCCATCCTTTTATCAAAAATCAGTATTATGTGCAACAAGCTGCATGCTGAAGCAAGCAGAACAGGACATCTGTACAGTGATAGCAGACATGATGCCTAATGAATTAGCACTAAGAAGCTCATCTTCTGAGGACCCAGGCAGCCTGTATTTTGAGCTGCATTAGAACGACAGATTGAGACTTGCAGAGCTGTTGTGTGGGGCTGTAACTTTAGAAACCTGGATACTGGAACCTCAGCAGGATAGGAAGGAGCTGTGTTTCTGACTTCGATCCAAACAGTAAACTCCCATTGAGCAGATCCAGGTCCAGGTCATATGGCCGAAAGTCATTCAGCAACATACTGTAAAATACCCTCAGCCTACACTGGGAAGTTTCTTTGCAGGCAACATATCGAATATGACTCCAGGTGGTGCTTTTAGCCATCCGGAAGTGATACCAAAAGAAGAAAGAAAAGGAGGACTTGTGGCACCTTAGAGACTAACAAATTTATTAGAGCATAAGCTTTTGTGAGCTACAGCTCACTTGATCGGATGCATTTGGTGGAAAAAACAGAGGAGAGATTTATATACACACACACAGAGAGCATGAAACAATGGGTTTATCATACACACTGTAAGGAGAGTGATCACTTAAGATAAGCCATCACCAGCAGCAGGGGGTGGGGAAGGAGGAAAACCTTTCATGGTGACAAGCAAGGTAGGCTAATTCCAGCAGTTAACAAGAATATCAGAGGAACAGTGGGGGGTGGGGTGGGGGGGGAGAAATACCATGGGGAAATAGTTTTACTTTGTGTAATGACTCATCCATTCCCAGTCTCTATTCAAGCCTAAGTTAATTGTATCCAGTTTGCAAATTAATTCCAATTCAGCAGTCTCTCGTTGGAGTCTGTTTTTGAAGCTTTTTTGTTGAAGGATAGCCACTCTTAGGTCTGTAATCGAGTGACCAGAGAGACTGAAGTGGGGCATTAGGGGACGAGAGCTGAGGAAGCGTTGTTCTAAGTCAGCCATAAAAATGTTGGCATACTGTGGGGCCATGCGGGTACCCATCGCAGTGCCGCTGATTTGAAGGTATACATTGTCACCAAATGTGAAATAGTTATGGGTGAGGACAAAGTCACAAAGTTCAGCCACCAGGTTAGCCGTGACAGTTGTTCCTACAACTACAATACCCACCTGCTGAAGTGAAGAAACAGATTGACAGAGCCAGAAGAGTACTCAGAAGTCACCTACTACAGGACAGGCCCAACAAAGAAAACAACAGAACGCCACTAGCCATCACCTTCAGCCCCCAACTAAAACCTCTCCAACGCATCATCAAGGATCTACAACCTATCCTGAAGGACGACCCATCACTCTCACAGGTCTTGGGAGACAGGCCAGTCCTTGCTTACAGACAGCCCCCAAATCTGAAGCAAATACTCATCAGCAACCACACACCACACAACAGAACCACTAACCCAGGAACCTATCCTTGCAACAAAGCCCGTTGCCAACTCTGTCCACATATCTATTCAGGGGATACCATCATAGGGCCTAATCACATCAGCCACACAATCAGAGGCTCGTTCACCTGCGCATCTACCAATGTGATATATACCATCATGTGCCAGCAATGCCCCTCTGCCATGTACATTGGCCAAACTGGACAGTCTCTACGTAAAAGAATGAATGGACACAAATCAGACATCAAGAATTATAACATCAAAAACCAGTTGGAGAACACTTCAATCTCTCTGGTCACTCGATTACAGACCTAAGAGTGGCTATCCTTCAACAAAAAAGCTTCAAAAACAGACTCCAACGAGAGACTGCTGAATTGGAATTAATTTGCAAACTGGATACAATTAACTTAGGCTTGAATAGAGACTGGGAATGGATGAGTCATTACACAAAGTAAAACTATTTCCCCATGGTATTTCTCCCCCCCACCCCACCCCTCACTGTTCTTCTGATATTCTTAAAAAGAAAAGGAGTACTTGTGGCACCTTAGAGACTAAACAAATTTATTAGAGCATAAGCTTTCGTGAGCTACAGCTCATTTCATCGGATGCATCCGATGAAGTGAGCTGTAGCTCACGAAAGCTTATGCTCTAATAAATTTGTTTAGTCTCTAAGGTGCCACAAGTACTCCTTTTCTTTTTAAGAATACAGACTAACACGGCTGCTACTCTGAAATCTGATATTCTTGTTAACTGCTGGAATTAGCCTACCTTGCTTGTCACCATGAAAGGTTTTCCTCCTTTCCCCCCCCCTGCTGCTGGTGATGGCTTATCTTAAGTGATCACTCTCCTTACTGTGTGTATGATAAACCCATTGTTTCATGTTCTCTGTGTGCGTATATAAATCTCTCCTCTGTTTTTTCCACCAAATGCATCCGATGAAGTGAGCTGTAGCTCACGAAAGCTTATGCTCTAATAAATTTGTTAGTCTCTAAGGTGCCACAAGTACTCCTTTTCTTTTTGCGAATACAGACTAACATGGCTGCTACTCTGAAACCTGTCAAAAGAAGAAAAAATCACTGGCAACACAGGATCCATTGGCAATTATTCTGCTACAAACCATGCGACCATTTGGAACTTCACAGAGATAGCAGGGATAGACCTCAGAGCCTCTTGGACCAGCACAGGCTTGTGCCATTTGAACTTAAGTAGAATCTCCATCAGCAGTGTAGAGCCTGTGACATACATCTGAGCCACTGGAGGGAGGAATGCAGATGAACACCATTGAGTTCATCACGGTGCTTAGCTACCTCCCAAAGGGTGTTGTGAGGCTTAATTCATGAAGGGTTGTTAAAGCTTGGAAATCTTTGAATGAAAGATGCTGGAGAAGTTCTAAGTATTGCTCTTATCCTTGGATGGTTTTATAGTGGTTAATTTTCCTGTATTACATTTTTATAAAGGGGGAAGATTCCATTAGCAAAGATTGAGACTCTTCGGCATCTATTTGGCTGCCACTGACTGAAGCTGCCTGACAGTTAGTTATACTAAATAATATAATAATAATTAATTAATAAATCCCACCTTGTATCCTGTACCTTACACTTTGCAGAATTTACTGCACTGACTGTGACCTGAGAAACATTAGAGAGAGCAGGAGCTGCACATCCATTGCCTGTGGTACTCTTGTACTGTTACCAATTTTTTCTTTTTTTATTATTCTTTTATTATATATTAAATGTTTCCGTGACACAGGAAGAAATGGCAATCCTTGTCTCTGCAAAGCCCGGGGCGCAGAGGTGAACAGTGAATGCTAATGCGTAGCAAAGAGTTAGGATCACAGAGTCAGTGCCATGTCGTGTTTTTTCCTAATTTCTTCTATAATATATGAGGAATCTCTACAAAATAAGCTTCTGTCTTTGCAGACAATACTAGGAGAACTGAACTATTTCTGTTCTTGGGACTGAAAGAGACCATTTTGACCCAGAGATGGAACTCAGCAATGCACAAGGTCTGACTCCAGCCCATCTGTCCTATTATCATTTCCTCGCCAATTAGCCAACAGGCAGAATCCCCTGGCCTTCTTGAGGACTCCAAATTTGTTAGGTGTCTGCATAAGGTCTACAAAGACACACAGAGTGAGTACAAATGATCACAATTTTTAGAACAATTTTTCTTGCCAGAATTCATTTTTAATGGAATTTTTTGTTTGTTTTTCATGAAATGGTTACAGATGTTTTCTGTTTTCTGATGACCATTTGTTTTTTGGTATCAATAGCCATCTCCATGACAGTTTTGATTAAAAAAAACTGAATTAAAAAAAAACACATTTTTTTTTTTAAAAAGGGTGAGGTTTGAACCATTCAAAATGAAAACTATTCGCTCTTTTTTCAGGAAACCAGCTTTTCATTGTCTGATCCACTCTAAGAGTGAGTCGGACTGTAATCTCCCTGGAACATGGACCGTCTTGGTATGGTGTGTTTGTACAGCGCCTAGCACAGTGCAGTCCTGGTTAATGACCAGGGCTCCTCGGCATTACCATAATAAAAACAATCATGACTATTTTTAATCCAGTTAATTTGTTTTCAGTTAATCACTTGCATTAACTGTGATTAATTGACAGCTCTATAAATAATAATAGACAATGGCCACTGGAATGGCGACCTGGCTAACGCAGCTGTCAAGTGTTGCCACCATTGATGTGTACCACACTGTTCCCCTTGATAAAATGCTAGGGATCCTGGCCAGGCTTAAGAGGAGAGACATTTGCCTCCTTCTGGAGGGTTCCATTATAGTGTCCCACCAGGGGAGTCCGTACCCTAAGAAAAAGTGCTGGATTTTAACTAAAAAAGGAAAAAGGAGTACTTGTGGCACCTTAGAGACTAACAAATTTATTTGAGCATAAGCTTTCGTGAGCTACAGCTCACTTCATCGGATGCATTCAGTGGAAAATACAGTGGGGAGATTTATACACACAGAGAACATGAAACAATGGGTGTTACCATACACACTGCAAGGAGAGTGATCAGGTAAGGTGAGCTATTACCAGCAGGAGAGCAGGGGGGGAAAACCTTTTGTAGTGATAATGAAGGTGGGCCATTTCCAGCAGTTGACAAGAACATCTGAGGAACAGTGCGGGGGGGGGGGAATAAACATGGGGAAATAGTTTTACTTTGTGTAATGACCCATTCACTCCCAGTCTTTATTCAAGCCTAAGTTAATTGTATCCAGTTTGGAAATTAATTCCAATTCAGCAGTCTCTCGCTGGAGTCTGGTTTTGAAGTTTTTTTGTTGAAGAATTGCAACTTTTAGGTCTGTAATCGAGTGACCAAAGAGATTGAAGTGTCCTCCGACTGGTTTTTGAATGTTATAATTCTTGATGTTTGATTTGTGTCCATTCATTCTTTTACGTAGAGACTGTCCAGTTTGACCAATGTACATGGCAGAGGGGCATTGCTGGCACATGATGGCATATATCACATTGGTAGATGTGCATGTGAATGAGCCTCTGATAGGGCCTAATCACATCAGCCACACTATGATGGTATCCCCTGAATAGATATGTGGACAGAGTTGGCAACGGGCTTTGTTGCAAGGATAGGTTCCTGGGTTAGTGGTTCTGCTGTGTGGTGTGTGGTTGCTGGTGAGTATTTGCTTCAGCCTGGGGGGCTCTCTGTAAGCAAGGACTGGCCTGTGTCCCAAGATCTGTGAGAGTGATGGGTCATCCTTCAGGATAGGTTGTAGATCTTTGATGATGCGTTGGAAAGGTTTTAGTTGGGGGCTGCTTCCGCCGACGTGCACGGGCTGAAATTGTGGAAAAGCAGCATCGCTTGCCCCATAACCTCAGCCGTGCAGAACATGATGCCATCCACAGCCTCAGAAACAACTGTGAAATCATAATCAAAAAGGCTGACAAAGGAGGTGCCGTCGTCATCATGAATAGGTTGTAATATGAACAAGAGGCGCTAGGCAGCTCTCCAACACCACAAGCCGTTACCCTCTGATCCCACTGAGGGTTACCAAAAGAAACTACACCATTTGCTCAAGAAACTCCCTGAAAAAGCACAAGAACAAATCCGCACAGACACACCCCTAGAACCCCAACCAGGGGTATTCTATCTGCTACCCAAGATCCATAAACCTGGAAATCCTGGACGCCCCATCATCTTAGGCATTAGCACCCTGACAGCAGGATTGTCTGGCTATGTAGACTCCCTCCTCAGGCCCTACGCTACCAGCACACCCAGCTATCTTTGAGACACCACTGACTTCCTGACAAAAATACAATCCATCGGTGATCTTCCTGAAAACACCATCCTGGCCACTATGGATGTAGAAACCTACTACACCAACATTCCACACAAAGATTGACTACAAGCCATCAGGAACAGTATCCCCGATAACGTCACGGCTAACCTGGTGGCTGAACTTTGTGACTTTGTCCTCACCCATAACTATTTCACATCTGGGGACAATGTATACCTTCAAATCAGCGGCACTACTATGGGTACCCGCATGGCCCCATAGTATGCCAATATTTTTATGGCTGACTTAGAACAATGCTTCCTCAGCTCTCGTCCCCTAATGCCCCTACTCTACTTGTGCTACATTGATGACATCATCATCTGGACCCATGGAAAAGAAGCCCTTGAGGAATTCCACCATGATTTCAACAATTTCCATCCCACCATCAACCTCAGCCTGGACCAGTCCACACAAGAGATCCACTTCCCGGACACTACGGTGCTAATTAGCGATGGCCACATAAACACCACCCTATACCGGAAACCTACTGGCCGCTATTCCTACCTACATGCCTTCAGCTTTCATCCAGACCACACCACACAATCCATTGTCTACAGCCAAGCCCTTCGATATAACCACATTTGCTCCAATCCCTCAGACAGAGACAAACACCTACAAGATCTCTATCAAGTGTTCTTACAACTACAATACCCACCTGCTGAAATGAAGAATCAGATTGACAGAGCCAGAAGAGTAGCCAGAAGTTACCCTCTACAGAACAGGCTCAACAAAGAAAATAACAGAACGCCACTAGCCATCACCTTCAGCCCCCAAATAAAACCTCTCCAACACAACATCAAAGATCTACAACCTTTCCTGAAGGACGACCCATCACTCTCACAGATCTTGGGAGACAGGCCGGTCCTTGCTTACAGACAGCCCCCCAACCTGAAGCAAATACTCACCACCAACCACACACCACACAACAGAACCACTAACCCAGGAACCTATCCTTGCAACAAAGCCCGTTGCCAACTCTGTCCACATATCTATTCAGGGGACACCATCATAGGGCCTAATCACATCAGCCACAGTATCAGTGGCTCATTCACCTGCACATCTACCAATGTGAGTGATATATGCCATCATGTGCCAGCAATGCCCCTCTGCCATGTACATTGGCCAAACTGGACAGTCTCTACGTAAAAGAATAAATGGACACAAATCAGACGTCAAGAATTATAACATTCAAAAACCAGTTGGAGAACACTTCAATCTCTCTGGTCACTCAATTACAGACCTAAGAGTGACTATTCTTCAACAAAAAAACTTCAAAATCAGACTCCAATGAGAGACTGCTGAATTGGAATTAATTTGCAAACTGGATACAATTAACTTAGGCTTGAATAGAGACTGGGAGTGGATGGGTCATTACACAAAGTAAAACTATTTCCCCATGTTTATTTCCCCCTCCCCACCCCACTGTTCCTCAGATGTTCTTGTCAACTTCTGGAAATGGCCCACCTTCATTATCACTACAAAAGGTTTTTTCCCACCCGCTCTGCTGCTAGTAATAGCTCACCTTACCTGATCACTCTCCTTACAGTGTGTATGGTAACACCCATTGTTTCATGTTCTCTGTGTGTATAAATCTCCCCACTGTATTTTCCACTGAATGTATCCGATGAAGTGAGCTGTAGCTCACGAAAGCTTATGCTCAAATAAATTTGTTAGTCTCTAAGGTGCCACAAGTCCTCCTTTTCTTTTTGCAGATACAGACTAACACAGCTGCTATTCTGAAACCTGAATATTAACTGTAGTCCCCGTATGTGATCAGCAGTACCTGTAGTCTCTCAGCACATGGTGCTGGAAAGACGTATTACAGAGAAAGGGTGTCACCTCCACTGTATGCAGTGGGACTAAGTTTGCACTCAGGTCCATTGCATAGGCACTGACTCCGTGGGTGCTCCGGGGTTGGAGCACCCACAGGGAAAAATCAGTGGGTGCTCTGCATACATCAGCAGCCAAGCTCCACGCCCCGCCCCCCCGCCTCACCTCCTTCTCCACCTCCTCCCCGAGCATGCCACATCTCCATTCCAGCTGTTTGGCAGCAGCAAGCACTGGGAGGGAGGTCAGAGGAGTGGAAACATGCTGCACTCAGGGAGGAAGCGGGGAAGAGGCGGGGCTGGGTCGGGGATTTGGGGAAGGAGTCAAGTAGGGGAAGGGAGGGGACGGAGTTGGGGCAGGGACTTTGGAGAACGGGTTGGAATGGGGGAGGGAGAGGTGGGACAGGGGTGGAGTCTGGGCAGGGCCGGGGGCAGAGCGGGATCGAGCACCCACCGGCAGCAGAAGAAATTGGTGGCTATGGTCCATTGGTGTAAATCTGCAGTCATTTGATTGACTTTACTGATCCATTTATTCCAGTGTGCCTGAGAGCAGCATTTGGCCTAGTGTGCCAGAAACACATTTGCATGTGTTGTTTCCATAAGCATGGATGATCCTCAGCATGCATACTTGAGAAAATACAATAAAAGAACCTCAGGCAACTCTCTGTCTGGGAACCGTCCAGGCATGCTTCAAAGCTCATCTTCTTTTCTGAGTGTCTGGGGAGGAAGTGGATCAATAGAATGGTATATAATGAAGCAGTTATTGGGCCACTGCACATATTTCACCATCCCTCTGGTGTATATGGGTATCCCTCCACTGAAGTCAATGGAGAAACACTGATTTATACCAGATGAGAATCTGCTCCATTCTAATTATTGGTTGGATTGGTTACTATTGTAGGTGGTGGTGGTGGTGGATTCTCCAGGTACGTTGGAATATGGCTAGTTGTTAAGCACACAGAACCTGATCCAAAGCCCATTAACGTCAATGGTAATCTTTGGATCAGGCTCCTAGAATTCAGATACATGCAGCAAAACCTCAGAGCCAAAAAAGGAAACAAATATCTCAACTCTGGCCAAAAATCTTCAGAAAAAGATCTGAGATTTTCTAAGTCACGACAGTAAGGGAAGGAATTGGGGTGAAGGACTCTTCTCCCATACTTTAGGTACTCAAAAGACCAACCATCATGACAATCTGCATCAAGCCACAGAGAGCTAAATTAGAGAAAGTGATTGCACTGGTGACAATGTATAAGAATGCTCTAAGTCTTCACATTGCACCATATGGACAAGTGACTGCTCACCCCTCTCTGTATGCACAGGGTAGGGAACCTCTCTCTCTCTCTCTGTTTTCCATAAACATAAAGTCAGTTTTCCATGCAGAACTGGGGCAACACATCTGGGAACAGAGCTGAAGCCGGCAAATCGGTAAAGAGGAGCAGTGACCCATTTGCTTATTGCTCGGTAAGTCAAAGCTCTGTTCACACAGGGCTGCTTTCAAACCCAGCAAACGTGCCAAGTGACGTTGATGGTAGCGGGAGAGCTTTGCTATTGCTTGTTTGGTGGCTGGAAATGTAAAACCCTCCAAGAACGCTGGAGCTGCATGTCTGTCCCTTGCTGGCCCCCTCCTCTTCCACCTCTCCTTCTGCCCTCAGGGAGATCTCCCGGATCTCTTCGTCTAGCTCAGAGAAGTCCCCTTCCTGGTCAGAGCAGCTGTCAGTATTGTAATCGATATCTTCCCCACAAGGAGGTTCATCGTCAATCTCCAGGCTGTTGGTGCTGCTGCTCCTGCCAAGGAATCATAAAAGAGACAGAATGTCAACGAAGTGAGGTGGTATTGTCTAGCGGTTAGACATGGGGGCTAGGTGTCAGGACTCCTGTGTTCTATTCCTGGCTTTGACAGTGTGGCAAAGTCACATCACTTCTTCGTTCTGTTCTCCCATCTGGAAAATGAAGAGTATGATATTTACGTACCTCCTGGGACAGACACATTATTGTTATTGTTGTTTATACAGCACCATAGGCATGCCAGGTGCTTTGCAGATGGACAACATAGTGTCTGTCTTGAGGAGCTTACAAGGTTAAGTAAACCATGTTAAGGCACAGGGGGAGAAGACACGGTATCCAGTTACAAAGAGGTTGTTGGTTTAACCATCATCCCCATCCTGTTTGTTCCGTATTTCGTAGAAGACCTAATTAATCCATGTGGGTTAAAGCGCTGTGACATCTTTGTATGGTGCTCTATGTAATGGTAGAGTGTTATGTGGAAAAGGAGGAATAAGCAGAAAGTAGAAGCTCCAGAGACATTGACCACAACTATGCCAAGAACAAGGAGGACTGCAGCACCTGAAGCTCTGTCATTTCAAAAGGAACAGATCTTTTTTCACAACAAGTCTTTGTGAGGCAGGGCCAAATTCAGAGATGAGTCTAAGGGGATCCACAGACAATCTTATCCTGGCTCTCTGAAAGTATGTGTCACACCAGCTGAGGCTCCCTCAAGACCTCCATAAGCTTACTTAGCAATTTGCATTCAAGAATGGTCACAAATGTTCTATGCGTACACTTGAATTCACAAAGCTCATTTCAATATGTTCTGTATTAAAAAATATCTGAATGAAATATTTCTAAATGAACTGTAACCACTAGACAGATGGCTCGGGGAATAGGAAGCCTTTCCTATTTAGTCCAATCTGGCCTTCATTCTGGAAAGAGGGTCGGATAGCTTGTGGGGGCTAGAAAATAGGATACAGTCCTTCATCTCTAGGTCAGGAGACTGGTTGAATAAGGGGAACTGGGACACAGTCATTTACTTCTAGATCATTGTTTTTAATCTGATTCAGGGTAGGAGAGTGGATTGCTTTGGGGAATTGGGAAAGGAATAACAATCTTCCACACTAGGTCAGTGCTTCTAATCTGTCCCAGGTTGGGAGCAATGAAAGGCTTGGCAGATGGACAATACATAGCTTTAATGTGAGCTCTGCTCATTTGCATGTCAGTTACCACAATACTTTCCCAGCTCTCAGCCGTCTCATATCAGTTCCAGCATCTGAGGTTTTTGAACATGCTGAAGGTTTAGAGTGTTGCTGTTGGGTGTATGGATCTCTTTTCTTACTGCTCTGCACTCCAGAAAAATGTAAGGTTTTCCTCACTTGAGCCTCCAGATCTTAACTGTGTATGGGCTGCTTTGCAAACAGAAACAAACACTATCTAGCAATGCTCGTTCCTTCCCCTGCTGATCTTTGGCTTCACTCTCTTCAGGGTTGTACTGATTCTCCATCTGCTTAATAGGTCTGTATAGCTTAAAAATAAATAAATGAAAAACTATGCACTTCTATAGTTTCTGACTTTCCTTCAACCTTCCCTGAAATCTGGGTCAGAAGGAGCTCAAAAGTGAAAGTGTGCATGGGACATGGAAAATACCCCACAATTTTTGTAACACACAACTTAAAAACCATCTCAGCTCTCTGTGCAGAGGACGGCCAGAGGACTTTGATTTTTTTTTTGAAGTACACAGGAACAGCACAAATTAACCAGTCTACCATGACAGTATTCAAAAAAAGAGTAAAAAACTCAGGGGAAATCAGATCCTTTCATTTTTAAACTATGCTGCTTCTTCTTTGTGATTGTCAAAATAAAGAAATAAAGAAATTTTAAAATAGAAAAGAAAAAAAGACTATGAATATTATTTATCTAGTTTCAATAAGCTTCTTGGATACACTGGAATTCAGTCACCTATGATGTAGTGATAGGATTTAGCTGCCCCCACGCTGAATCAACCACCTCTGTTCTAGAGAAGAGACTCAGACTCACCTGCAGCACCAGTATATCCAGGAACAACTTCTCCCTCACCAATTCTGCAGCCTATTTCTCCATAACCTTATTTGTATGCATTTTTTTAGTTGATAAAAGCCCCCATCAATATAGGCTATGGGAACTGTACAAACTATCTATCTATACAACATGCAGAACAATACTAACAGTGAAGATCGTTGTCCCAGTGCGAAACCTCAGATCTTGCCATAATCACCCTGCAAACAGGCAAAAGCCTGAAGAAAGAGACAGACCTTACAAGATGTTCTCATGGTCAACAGACCCCATGCTTGGGTGAACGAAAATGAAAGCAAGATCCACAGCTGATGACCCACCACTGAAAATGCCTTGACAACAGCACTAGGTGTTCACATCTGGGGACTTATCAATGGCAGCAGCAAGAAAGGCCTGTTCCAAAGTCCATTTAAGTCAATGGAAAGGCTCTCAGACTGCCACATGCTTTATCAGGCCCTATATGAGTACCCAGGCAGTTTATCACATCAAACCAATGCACCCAAGGCCTTAGAGAAGCATGTCAATGATTTGATTTGCACCCAGGAACGAATGTGAAGTGCAGCTTTGGGATTATTGGTATAATATGTTCCTTGCAGCCCAAGCAACCACGTGGGCATGCCTCTGAATTCTGTACCAGTTGCTGCTTCTGAGTGGTGTACCATGGTGTTATCTGTAGGTCCCTTCCAGTCAGTCAGGTACGTGAAGTTTCTGCCAGTTGCACAGATCAGCTGAGAATGAGTGCATAAAGACATGGCGACTTGTTAGAAAGGAAATGGAGCTTGGAGACACTGGACCAAATTCTCAATCCATTACATGAGTGCTGATTTGGAGAAATTTTTCTCAGATTAGTGCAGTTGCTTCAGGTTGGTAACCAGATAGCAATGCCTGTTGGCAGAAGCAGGTTCTGGGTATTTTAGCATGTAAATCTCCCTGCTTTTATTTCCTGGGAATTTTAGTGCAGGTGAAGGGAGACAGACTGACAGCCCCGGAGACTGAATTTCCCCTTCTCTAGCCAGAGTAACTACAGCAAAGACAGCAGCAGCAGCGAAAGCTTCCCTATACTTCCACTGCTGATGTGTTCCAACCTAGACTTGGATAGTCCATCTCCAAGGGTCTGAGAAGTGTGCTGTCTCCGTGCGTCATTCAGTCCTTGTCTTCTTTGCTGGCCAACAAACAACTAGCACTATCTGTGGTAATAGCTATGATGATTTGTGCAAATGTTCACAAGGAAATGGACTGTTACCACCAGCTCAGTTCACATACAGGGCTACCAAATAGCAGTTAGATGGTACCAATGTCTTATCACTACCAACACAAGCAATAATCACACCTGTGACTTAGGAGCTGAAAGGCTTTTTGCCGCATTACCAATGTCCCCAAACCAGCCAATTCCCCTCACATCTCTCTGCTATGCAGAATTTTCCATCCAAATAATTCACCGTCTACGGTAGGTGTCTTAGACCATACAACAAAGCAATACAAATGGGTCAGTTCAAACAAGCAGAATACAGGTTCTTCGAAAAGATGGCAAAATGGAGCCTGCTGGGGAGCAGGTCACAATCCCACTAATGAAGGGGCCAAAATCATTAGGAGATGCCTGCTCTCCACATCACACAGCCTTGCTCCCTCAGGAGAGAATGCAAATCATGAGACATGGTAATGAACAACCCTCACGGCATATATATTAGTGCACAGAGAACTGGGGTTTTTTCCTATCCCAATTTTTTTTTAAGGGCTGGAAAAAGCAAGAGATGAGAGACAGATTCAAAGAATAATGATATTGTTTTATGGAAGGTAAACAGAAGGGAAAGGCAGTGACATTACATTAGGGAACTCAAAGGCAAATATAGTTTATTAATAGCACTGAATGCTGACATGGTACTGAGGAAGGGAGGGGTGATATAGTTACAGTGGGTGAGCCCCCATCTATCACAATGAAAACACATGCAAGTGTTAGCTGGCCTACTAATTTAAAACGTACAGCCCCATCACCTCATCTCGTGCAGCCTACAGGAGCCTCAACAGCAATTTGCAACTTTCTGATGTGATAAATAGAATTTCTTTGTTTTGATTTTTAATTTGCATATTTATTGAGATATGACTTGATCTTAATTAGCTCTGCTTTTGTGTGCGTGCATATTTGTTTACTTTCTGTGATAAGGGAGCTTTGTGTTGCGTGAAAGAATTCTGCATGTTCAATGATTTAACAAGAAGAGGAGGGGAGGAAAAGGCCATAACTTCCCTTCAAGGCAACATTTTCTGGCTTTTCGATTTTACTCTGGTTTGTTTCTTTCAGTTGCCTTCCACCCTGCATTTTAAGCTGCCGCCCTCATTACATCACAGCTGGTCACCAAACCTCAGAAATCAGTTGTTCTGCCAAATTCCACAAAAGAAAATATGACATGTCGTTCTTGTTGATAAAATGCAGCCACACATTGTACAAGGAAGTGACAGCTGATCTATGCTCTGCAAACAATTACTCTTTACCTGCATGTATACATCTAGGCAGAGGGGGGGAAGAGAGCTCCCCAGGGCATTTCTAGGGATGTTGCAGTCACATTTTACTTTTCTGGCAGGTCACCCAGTCATCCATATTTTAACGGACTGGATCAAAAGCAAAACATGTTTTATTGTCTACTGCTGGAGAGAACTGGCTCCTTGCAGATGTCCCTTTTACACATTTGGTGATTTCCATTTAGGGTTGCTACCTGACCTTGATTTTGACAGGACTTTTAGGGGAATTACTCTAGTCAGTCAAAAGTAGCCTTGTTTTTCCCCAGTCCGTCATCTACGGCCTGACTAGTGAAGTAAATGGAAGTTTTTCCACTGACTTCAAAGAAGCAGAAGTTGGACCATGATGGCTAAGCACCATGACCAAGAAGGGAGACTAGGAGGAGGAGTAGGGTTCATTACTGAACATGATTACATTAATGGTTCCCTGTGGGGAAGTGCCAGCAAACAAATAAATCTTTGCATGCCTCAAGATGCATGCAATAGCCTCCCTGTGATCATAAGGCCTTTGCCCTCATCCTCCCCATTCCCCCAAGCCTTCCCTCTGTTGTTGTTTGTTCCAGTCCTGACCTATACTGCAAGCTCCTCATGGCAGGGACAAGGCCATTATCTGCTCTGTAAGGAGCCAGGCACATCCATAACACAATATATGTCATACATACATTTCACCTAAATCGAATATAATTATTCTTCAGGCTTGAGTGTGCCCATCCAAGGGCAGACTTCAGCTCTTAACATTTTCATGAAGTTTATGTTAGGGTGTAAGTGGACACACTTGCATCCAACGGTGTCTTTAATTAAAGGACATACACTCCTGGAAGAAATACAATGCCAGAATTAGACCTTGACAGTTACTGAATCAACTCTACCCTTTGGGGCTTGACTAACAGTCTCTTATCTTCAGCCTCAGCAATGGAGTTCATTTTTAAGATCACCCCATTCCTTCCCTTTAATTTCCCTGGTTCCCCATGGATCTAGGTCAGGCTGATCCATCCATATATCCAAGGAGGACTGTTTAAATCCTCACATCACTGAATGGGAGTATCAGCTGGACAGCAATACAAGCTGTCTCCAGCATAGAGACCCATCTTGTTAGCCTGCTTTGTTCCCATGGAGTAGATGGGAATGATAGAACTCTGCCAGTTTCCATTGGATCTCCATTCCAGTGGGACACTTTTCCAGGACTTTTTACATCTTACAACACCTACTTAAAATGCTGAGCTGAGCCCTGGGCAAGCCAGGTGCCCTGGCTTTCAGCCCACTGCAGCCATCCTTTGATAAGCACACTGTGACCTGGGAACATAATTCAGAGCTGCCTCAGGATTCTATCTGCTGTGGCTGAGCAATGTGTGGGCTCTTTCGAAGCACAGATTTTCTGCTGCATAAAGCCAAAGGAAAGATGTAATTCATCGTTAGGACTTGTACTAATTAGTTTTTCAGGAGTTCCCAAGGTAATTGCAGCCTGTAATGTTTGTAACTGATTTGGCAAGGTTAAAAATGGATGCTTGGTGCACCAGTTAGGTCAGTGTGGAGCATGTGAGGTTTCATAGTTTGGAGGGGAGGGGAAGCTATTCAGACTGGGGAGACTATTAATACAGGGACAGTATGCAGATTCCTGGCATACACTGTCCCCTAATGTTAATTAAGGCTTGGGAAGCATTTTATTATTACCTGTAAACACTTGTGATAGTCTTCTAAAAATGGGCTGTTTCCATCTTTCTTCTGAGTGGGTACTTAGCCGGTCGCTGTCATTGGCGCAGCAGGAAAGTAGAGTCTGCAAATCTCATTACATCCCTATTGGGATGTTAAATAGCCTTGAAAGTCAAAATGGTGATGAGAATGAAGATGAATAAGGATGCAAACTGGGAATGAGAGAGACAGGCCAGACCAAAATCAGTTGGCAAAAAAAAGAAGATAATGGGTATACTGGTGAGTGGGGCAGGAAATATTGAAGGGGGAGAAAAAAGACTTGGGAGATGACTATTTTTAAACTGTATATAATATTAAATAAAGCCTCCCCCCCAGAAAGGTATACATAAATTCAGGCTGCCATTCCAACTCAGAGGTTCTGGTGACCTGAGCAACACTCTTGTGTATTATGATGCCATTAGAAGCCTCTTGCGGTGGGATTACAGCTACATTCTGGACAGGGAGGGAAACAGACAAGGATATTAGGAGTGGTTTAGGAATAATTAATTTATTACACTACTTGACAACCCAGGAGGGTCACAGTGGGACTGCAACACCCACCTAAATCATTAAAGAAAAGCAAATATTCAAATCTGCATAAAATTCTCCCTTCTCACTCCCTGAGGATAGATAATTCAGATTTGAAGGCGATGGAGGGGAGAGGGAAGTGAGTTGGTAAGGGAATAATGGATAATCCCTCCCAAGGTTCAGAGGACAGGTGCCTGACAGTTCTGGTGTTTCTCCAAGCCACTGGGTCTGCAAATATAGAAATGAAGTCTCCCGATGATAGCTTTTTCCATGAGTTTTTCCAGGATCTTCTGTTTCTTATCAGCTGATATTGCACCAGATAAGCCTTAATTATCACCTTTCAGTGCTTCTAGTTCCTGCCCTGGTTGGACCCAGAAAGTTCAGGCACAGCAGCAAAAAATTGTGGGGGGGGGAAAAAGTTAACTGCACTTTTATAAAAATAAAAAAATAGTTCAGAGTCAGGATCCTGGAGATTTTTTGATGTTGTTTGGCAGGGAGAGGGTTGAAGGTGTGTGTAATTTTCCTGCCCTTTCCTATCCTCTTAACCTATCCTAGTTGTAACACAATATGTTGCCAAACCCATGGTCTTAAACCTTTGAAAAGGGAGATAGGTGGGAGGTGCCTGGTTTGCAGATCTCTTTACAAAGAGGAATAGCCCTTTAGTGCTTTGAGGGGGAGATTCTCCTGCCTATACACATTTCCAAGAGAAATGATAGACCCTAAAAGAATGAATTGCAGCAGCAGCTCAGGAGATGACTCCAGCACGGTGATTGTTAACTGATATGTGCGTGCAGGAGGGAAGCTCTCTGGTCCCTAAATCACCAGGTTGCCACCAAGGTTACAGGAACTCTTCTCTGAAGGGCAGGTTTGGGGAGGAGGGAGAGAAGAATTATTCATTCACATGAAGGCCACTAGCTTGATGTTAACCAACCTTCCTGCATGCCAAAGCTCTCCACCCTGTTCTAGGCTGATAGAACAGACCAATAAATTCACATGTATCAGTCTCCATCTCTGAGCCAATCCTTAAACTGGGCGGACAGAAAAGCCAAGGGCTCTGGGTTCAATCTTACGCGTGACTGTTAATTTCTTTCTCATGGAAAACAAATCTATATGTCAGTGTTGTGCTAACATTGACTTTTTAACATCACTCTCTTAGCTTTAGGCCAGTAAGCATTAATAAAACAAACCGACTTGAATGAATGCAGGTCAGATGCTAAACAAAGAACTACAAGGCTTGGTGCTGATCCCCACAGCTAACTCATTTTCTTTCTTGTTTTCTTCTCCATACTCCCTCTTTTTTTCCACTCCAATTAAATTTCAGCACAAACACCTGAAAGACTACACGAGAGTATCTATGGGAATCACGTGTGTTTCTCGGCATAGTAATATCATGCTGTCATGCTTTGCTCTGACATCACTCTTTGATATCCTCTTCCCACTTTAGGACAGCTGGGATGGGCAAGTTAGTTTTGAAACACAGAGGACCTGATGGCAAACTTGTCAGTCTGGCAATATGCACCTGAGTGATAGCAACAGCACCACCATCAGTATGGCAGCTGAAAGCCAAACTGGAGTTCTGATTCCAGCATGGATCTCAATTGCCAGGGTGCAATGGAGTTTGTCTGTTTCAGACAACATTGTGCTAAATCTAGATATTTAAATTAATGGAGCTATGCCAGTTTACACCAGCTGAGGAGCTGGCCCAGTGTACAGAATAGGGTGACCAGACAGCAAATGTGAAAAATCGGGACGGGGGTTAGGGGTAATAGAAGCCTATACAAGAAAAAGACCCAAAAAATCAGAACTGTCCCAATAAAATCAGGATATCTGGTCACTCTAGTGCAGAATGAGAGACCTAAATCATTTTAATACCCAAACTCCGCTGGGGAGGTACCAACAAAAGCTTAATTTACCCATTTTGCTGCCACTAGGCCAGATTTTGATACCCTCGCTCAGCTGAATAGTCCTTAACTCCATGATTAGCCCCAGTGAAGTCCATATCATCGGAGTCTGGCTCATCATGAACTTGTAACATTCAGTAAAAATCACCACTAAAGAAAGCACTTGGGGGATGGAGGGCAGACAAGGGGGATGTGACAGCTTGGCATCAGCCAATCAGAAATGTACAATGCTGTGATTTAACTCCTAGATGTAGTGTTTTCTGAGGCTGTGATTCCAGAGTCAATGCCGTTTCCAATTTGTATGGACTGAACTGCTTGCAAAAACATGAGGCGTCAAGTACCCATCTGAGTTGAACGTATTCATTAAAAAATATTGAAAACCATTAAGCCATTGCATAATGCTAGGGCTTTGGAAAATATGCTTTGGAGCTTGAATCAGACACTTTGTTACAATGTCTAGTTCCAGAACAGATTCTGTTAAAAATGATGATTGTTACTGATATCACATAGCAATCATCCAGACTGGTACAGTAAAATGATTAGATTTCTCAATTGCTGATGGGTGCTGTCAAGGTTCCTTCCCCACTCTGAATTCTAGGGTACAGATGTGGGGACCTGCATGAAAACCTCCTAAGCTTACTTTTACCAGCTTAGGTTAAAACTTCCCCAAGGTACAAACTATTTTACCTTTTACCCTTGGACTTCTACTGCCACCACCAAACGTCTCACCGGGTTTATTTTTGAGAAAGCATTGTTTGGAAATGTCTTTCCCACGTCAAAATCCTCACCAAAATCTTGCACCCCCTGCCTGGGGAAGGCTTGATAAAAATCCTCACCAATTTGCATAGGTGAACACAGACCCAAACCCTTGGATCTTAAGAACAATGAAAAAAGCATTCAATTTCTTACAAGAAGAATTTTAATATAAGGAAAGGTAAAAAGAATCACCTCTGTAAAATCAGGATGGTAAATACCATATAGGGTAATTAGATTCAAAACATAGAGAATCCCTCTAGGCAAAACCTTAAGTTACAAAAAGGCACAAAGACAGGAATATCCATTCTATTCAGCACAGCTTAATTTTCTTAGCCATTTAAAGAAATCAGAATCTAACGCATATCTAGCTAGATTACTTACTAAGTTCTAAGACTCCATTCCTGTTCTGTCCCCAGCAAAAGCATCACACAAACAGACCCTTTGTTTCTCCCCCCCTCCAGTTTTGAAAGTATCTTGTCTCCTCATTGGTCATTGTGGTCAGGTGCCAGCGAGGTTATCCTAGCTTCTTAACCCTTTACAGGTGAAAGGGTTTTTCCTCTGGCCAGGAGGGATTTTAAAGGTGTTTACCCTTCCCTTTATTTTTATGACAGGTGCTTTTAGTAATTGAATCACTGGCAGAGTGTGTGTGGGGGGGAATAAAGGAAGTTTAAGGATTTTGGCTTTGATGCTACACTTCCCTGCTTTTTAGAATAAATAATGAAAGTTATTCAGGTTATTTTGGGCTAAAGAGCCTCAGCTGGTGCAGCTCCATGTGGCTTCACTGTCATCACCCTCACTGAGGATTTGGCCCCATAGATTTAACTTCAAAATTCCACACACTGAACCCATAGAGCTCTGAGTAGCTTAAAGGATTTTGGGGTTTTGAAAGCTAAGAGTTTTAGGATGGCCAAGACATTTAGGCTATGTCTACACTGCAGACTTTTTCTCCAAAAGTTATGCCACTTTAATTAAAGAGTTGTAATTTAACCGCTGTTACCATAGGCACTGACTTCCCCTCTTTCCTGTGGGTGCTCGACCCCCTTCTTTCCCTGGTGTGGCCCCCACTCCACCCCTTCCAGAAGGCTGCGCCCCTGCCCCACCTCTTCCCACCCCTGTCTTGCTCCCATTCCAACCCCTATCCCAACTCTGCCCCCTCCCTGCCCTATTCCAACTCCTTCGCCAAATCCCTGCCCCAGCCCCGCCTCCTCCAGAGCGCGCCACGTTCCCGCTCTTCCCCCTCCCTCCCAGAGCATGCTAATGCTGCCAAACAGCTGTTTGGCAGCAGCTGGGCTGGAAGCACTGGGAGGTAGGCGGGGGAGTGGGGACACGGCACACTCAGGGGAGGAAGAGGTGGGGCAGGGGGTGAGGGGAACTTGGCTGCCGGTGCGTGTTGAGCACCCACTAATTTTTTCCCGTGGATGCTCCAGCCCCGGAGCACCCATGGAGTCGGCACCTATGGCTGTTGCATGTCCACACTATGCTCCTTGTGTCGGCAGAGCACATTTGCACTAGCAGCTCTTGCATTGACACAGAGAGCAGTGCACTGTGGGTAGCTATCCGACTGTGCAACTGGCTGCAGGTTGCTTTGGGAAGAGTTTGCCATGTCTCATGGGGCAGGCACAGTGTCACGCGATGCAAGTTTCTCAATCCCATCATTCCATGGGCATCCTACAAGATTGGCAGCTGGTTTTCAACTGAAGTGTGTGGGGGGGAAGGAGGGAGAGTGAGTGACAGGGAGTGTGTGCATGCAGGGTGGGGGGAGACAGAGACAGTGTCTGTGTTGTGGGAGAGTGAGTGTGTCAGCATGCTGTCTCTAAGTTCAGACAGCCGCCGAAAGCAACCAGTCCTGAGGCAGGGGGAGGGGGGACACCCCTAACATCAGCCCCCACCTCCCTCCTTGACAGCACAGCAGTCTCTCTCTCTCTCACACACACACTGGTGCCTGCCTGCCTCTATGTTCATAGTGTGGGAGAGAGCAGGAGCTCTCTGTTCCCAGAGCAGAGCAGCATGCTCAGCTGTCAGAACTTCAGGGAGCCTTGAAAGGTGAGGGGCACAGGCTTGCAGGGCAGCCAAGTTCAAAACAATGAGCAGAGCAGTCACAGCAGGCATTGTGGGATACTGGGGGAGGCCAAAAAGAAAAGGAGTACTTGTGGCACCTTAGAGACTAACAAATTTATTAGAGCTTAAGCTTTCGTGAGCTACAGCTCACTTCATCGGATACATTTGGTGGAAATGCATTTTTTCCACCAAATGTATCCGATGAAGTGAGCTGTAGCTCACGAAAGCTTATGCTCTAATAAATTTGTTAGTCTCTAAGGTGCCACAAGTCCTCCTTTTCTTTTTGCGAATACAGACTAACACGGCTGCTACTATGACACCTGGGGGAGGCCAGTTCTGGCAATATAACGAAGGGCAGCATCTACACTGATGCTTTGTCATTTTAACTTTGCCACAAAAGGCTTAACGCCTCTCATCGAGGTGGTTTTGTTTAGTGGCCAAAAGTGGCATTGCAGCGTGTACACCTCCACTGGTTTGCTGCCAAAAGCTGCCCTTTGCCACCAAAAGTGTGCAATGTAGACAAGGCCTGATGGACTGAGTTTTAGAAGCTGCATCTCTATTTTGTGCTCCAAGTTTTGCAGGAGTGAATAACTTCACATGCAAATATGTGCTGGTGAAACTGATGCCATGCAGATGTCTCACAACCTGACTGCACTAGCAACTAAGGTAAATGACTAAATTACATCCATTGTACCTATAAATATTTGCACTACAAATACTTGAATTGCAGGTGCAGAGCAAATGGGAGGCTGCTTTGAGGTCCCTTTCAAAATCAGCTCCTTAAAGTGAGAAAAGCAGCTCTATGGATACTGATTTCTCTTTGTGAGAGAGTCTTTTCTGTGATAACCACATTTCCTCTTAAAAGGGCCTTATGTTGCCTCAGAGTTCTCAGGATGAATCCAAAACAAAGCTGCCACAAATGTCTATTTTATTCTGTTCTATATAGGTTCTTATACTGTGCTCATAATTGTAGTGTCTGAGCACCACTCAACAACATATGAAACAACATGACTAATATGTGACATGTTTTGTTCTCTCATCCTCTCCCTAGGGTAAGAAGTATATACAATGGAGTGATTTGTATGTGTGTGTGTGTATATATATATATATATGTTAATGAACACAGGATCAGAGGAATGTGCCTTGTACTGGAAGCAGAAGGAGGTCATATTTGTGATGGAAACACATGAGGTTTCTGCGATCAGAGACAACTTTAGAATTAAGGATGCAAACATTTAATTTTCAAGGATGCAATTTTTAATTAAAAAACGGGATCAGGCTGAAACTTCTGGCCACAACCTGACCCTAAATCTTCTCTCAAGATATCAACCAAATCTGAACCAAACAAAATCTGAACTTTCACTCATCATCTCAATGGATCCCAAAAGTGATTCAACCTGATTTTTTTGGCCCAAAATTTGAACCAAACCAAAAAAGTTGCTTAACCTTATTTTTGTGTACAATTTTTTTGCATGCCTCTGCACTTCAGCTACTCCATACCGTATGATGTTTGCCTGTCATTAATCACAGTAGGTGAAAATCACCCTTGTGTAGAAGATTAGCACATGGGTGAAGTTCAACCTACATCCTACTTTAGTTTTCCAATGAGGCTTAAGTGGAATTTACATAGTGCATAGCTCCTCTGTACAGGGGTGAATGTCTCCCATTAGGAACAGGAAAGAGAAAAGCAAACTATGTTGCTGCAAGTCTGTGGAGATGGCACTACATCATAAAGAAATCAATGGCAAATGCTAAAGCATCCACCGGAGATGGCATTGCTATTTATTAATAATCTGTACATTATATCTCCTAATTCTTGTATTTGCTGCTACTGTGAATAAAAGAATGACATTTATGCTTTCTGGTTTTAGAGATTGTTTTTTCAGATTTTCTGTATTTACTGTAGAGTACATTATGGCTTTTTCTGAGTAAATATAATTTCTGATCATTGTTTAAAAATTGTTTTCCTTGGATTATATATAGAATAGAAATTCTGCATTCCTGGGAATACGTTTCCAGCATGTGGGAGAGAATTTTAGTGTTCATCAGTTCCCAACAGAGATAATTACTGAAAAAAAAAAGGGGGTAATTTCAATGTATATTTTACAAACACTATTCTTGAATTTTCACTTTACTGGGGTTTTATCAGTCATAACTTAAAATCCCAATTACATGACACCATTAACTCTTGCTATAAAAATGGAATCTAAACACTTACTAAAAATGCTAAAAGAATGTTAATACAATCACAAATGAAAGGAAATTCTGAGTTAATGCAGCGGCAACACAAACTGACAGAGAACTTGAGAAGTATTCATTTAATCAAAATGGGCTATGTACTTGGATAGATGGAACTAATTAGAGCACAGCTTGTGTAGCAGTGAAACAATCATTCCATGGAGAACCACCCTGGGCATATAATGTCACCCTCTGATTTAGAGACACAGGTGATAAAAGGCCAGTTCTTGCTAAGGAAGTATTTAGGTGGAAAGAGGTGTCTATTTCTGCATCAAGAAAAAAGGTTAGTCTTCTGGCTAGTGCACTAAATTGGCATTCAAGAAATGGTGGTTCAGTTCATAGATACTAAGGTCAGAAGGGACCATTCTGATCATCTAGTCTGACCTCCTGCACAGCGCAGGCCACAGAATCTCACTCACCCACTCCTACGAAAAACCTCACCTGGCTGTATCCCAATCAGCTGAGGTTATCTGTTTGGGTCTCACTTATCCATTACCATGGTAATAATACTTATTTTCTTCTACCCTTAGACTGGCTTGTCTTTTTAAATTGTAAATTCTTTGGGGCAGGGACAGGCTCTTCCTGGGTGTGTATACAGCATGTGGCATAATGAAACCTCAATCTAGGTAGCAGCCTCTCGGTGCTACCATAAGGATAAGAATAATTTATATATATTAACAAATGTGATTGAAGGCAGGAATGGAGTGGGACATAGGCCCTAAAGGCCCATGTCTAGGGCTCCAGCTCCAGGAGTTATGTGGCTACACTTTCCTTTTTATTAAAAAAAAATTATAGCTCTCATAATTGTCCAGAAAACCTTGAAATTGTGACTGAGTGTAACCAATGCAGTGTCATCTGCCTGAGTTTGCAGATAGTCTGAAACAACAGCTTTGAGAGGGGTGATCTGCCCTGTGCATCTTGAAGAGGTAGTAACTCCAAGACGCCCCATTCTGGAGAAACTTGCCAAGACCACCCCAACAGAGGTGAGTGTGTGTGGCTCCTGCATGCTGCCACCTCTGCCTCTCTGGGGAAAAACAATTTATTCTGTCAATCTTGCTGCTCCTTATGAAAGGATGCCCATTCCTGGTGGGTTAAGAGGGCCCTCATGCCTCCTCATGCCTCTGGGAAGGATACGGGGGAGGAAAGGGGAGCTGCCGCTACCACTTTACATAGATTGCAGGGCTGTAGTATGGGAGTCGAGCTGGGGGCAGGAGGGCTGTGTTATAGTGTGCCTAAAGCCATGGATTGCCTCAACCTGGCCTGACAGAGGACAAAATCTCCCACTCACAAAGATTTTAGTACAGAAATTAGTAAATGTCCAGCTCCATTAGGGAAACTGGTGAATTTTCATAAGTTCACCAGAGACAGGAAGGTAGGATTGGATCCTGAGAAGTGATGGGCACCCAGGACTCCAACTGGTATAAACAGTAGGGAGAGGGGCTCAGAAGCTCAAAGGGAAATAATGTAATCCTCAACAGCGATGAAAATATCTGGCTGCAAAATAATGAGGAGGAGAATATTCAGCCCATGGAAAACCCCTTCAGTTTCGACAAACAATTTGAGACGGCCCAAAAGTGTAATGTGGTGCCAGTCTCTGTGGCCAGCTTACCCTGTGATTCTGAACTCTCTAACTGGCCTGTTTGTAAATGTTCCATGGTATCAAAGCTAGCAATCCATGTAGTGTTACAAAGAATTAGGAGTTGTGCATTCCAGTGCCACTGAAACCCAAATATATCCTTGTCTGGAGAAACCTGAATTTCTTGGCATTTGCTTTTATGTTTATGTTTTTCTAAGTCTTCATTTCTTTCCTTTGCTTCAGGGAGCCTTTTATGGCACCCAAATAAAGTGACATCTGCTCTTCTCATGGTGATTTCCGTCATCGAGGAGCTGAAACACTAGGTGGGGAGAAGATCGTGAATTATTCTGGCCCATAAATTGTTCCCCAAGGCATTGACAAACCCCAGGAAAATCATAAATACAAACACAAATAGTTGGAATGAAAATATAAATGCTAGAACTTATGCACACACTTACAGAAGAGATATTTTTTGGGTGGATTATACCCATTCCTCGCAATCAATACAAACAAGAGCTACTGCACTCCAGGGAATGGGATGGAGCCCATGGTCTGTTTCTTTTCAGTATAAAATCATTGCTATGTGGTTTTCTCTTGGGATTCTTTTTGTTGTGTCAGTTCTGTCTTGGTGCCATATGTGCTAGCATCACCTGTAGCTGTAGCATGAAGCCTCTGGAGAGCTATGGCTGTTGCTGAGGGAGAAAGCCAGTTCTGGGTTTGTTCTGGTAGTGGTGGGGAACAGCAGTACAGTTTTGGAGCAGCAGAATCAGAGTGCATTTGGTTTTACCCATAGTTTGCCAAGCCTGTGCTGGCTTTTTCCCTTTTCTGCATGGCTAACCTGCAGATAAACTATGTCAGATTTAGTGATATGTGACACAGGCAGTTCAGTATCATGGAGAAAAGCATCTCTGAGGCAAGATGGATAATCAGCTTAGCTCCAAAAGTAGACTGTCAAGAAACACCGCCAAGATGATTTCTAAAATCTATATTTCAGATGTTACCTTAAGCCTTAAACTTTGTTTGAAAACTTCATACATCTCTCCAGCAGCAGGCTAGAAAAATCCACTAAGATCGGATCAGATCAGACCAGATATCAGTCTAGATGAAAAAAGTAACACACTTAATAGATATGAAGTGTTGTACACACAGAAGGTACAGGAAGGATGATGTTTTACCCTGCAAGGAATCAAAGATGATATTACTGGGCTGTTTTATCAGGACTCTTTTAGCCCATTACCTCCCACCAGCAAATGCCTTCTGGATCCCCCAAAGGACTTGCATATATAATAAAATAATAATAACCAATTTACTGTACAGAGAGCCCTTGCAGCTTGACGGATTACAAAGTGTTTTACAACCTGTGGGACAGATCGTTAGCCGGTATCAAATTGGCAATGCTCTACTGAAGTTAATAGAGCCACACTGATTTACACCAGTTGAGGATCCACCCACCAATGAATCTGCAGCCACCTTTATGGTAGGATGCAGCAGCTCTTTAAAAGTCATTGCAACAGTACATGACAGTTTAGGACAGGAAGGGAAGACAGCTAGGGGAATTTAAGGGAAACAGAATGTAATTACCTGAGTTGGAATTTGACAAGGACACATGTGCTAACACCCTTACTCTGAACTCTGAGGATATCCCTTGAACGGACAATGAGTGAGGAGTATTGCTGTATCACCATAATCAACAGCAGCACCATATCTATGTTGTCTTTCATGCCAGGATCTCCAGGCAGTTTATAGATTTTGGGTTTGATTCACTGCCTGGATTCCACTGATGGAAACTGCCTGGAGAGGGGTAACAATGGTGCAAAGCATCTTGCTTTGCTGGTGATCGGGAACTGGAGCTGCTTTACTGGTGCAGTTCAGAGAAAGACCACAGCTGGCTGGGGAGCAGGCAAGGGCACATGACAGAAACATTGGTTCAATGCACTTCTCAGGCAGCCCTACTATGGAGCCTCACTCATGCCCTTAGGAATGGCTCTCAAAGAAGAGGACAGCAGTGGTACTGCTGCCTATCCTCCCATGGTGTGCGTATACATGCCTGAACTTCCCATATAACTGTCTCCCTCCCACTGGTCCAGGGAATCAAGTCCATTAATTAAGTATCACAACACCTCTGCAACATACTGGAGTATTATCCCCATTTCACACAGGGAAGGTGAATCCACTAAGGCACAGAGAAGCCAAAAGACTTGTCCAAGGGCACATGACAAGGCAGAACTGGAGCCAGGAGCACAGAACCCAAACCTACTGATGTCAGTCGTCTGCTCTAAATGCTAGGGAACTCTGCCTCCTTCCATTCCCTGACATCCTCAGAGAGACAACCAAGGAAGAGGAAAAAAGATACTTCTGAGTAAAAGGAAAGTTTTCCAAGTGGTCTCTACCCTCACAATTTCCAAGCTCTGCTTCCTTCAGAAGTCTGGGTTATCCTTCTCCCATGCTGTTCCCATGGTCAGGAAACAGCTAACGTTTCACTTCATACAACTGAGGCTCTTCTGAGATGGATTAGCTCAGTGCTCTTTAAACTCAAACCTATCCATTTCCTTTGCTGGAGACTATGACTTTTGATATCTCCATTGTCCTGGAAATGGTCCACTGATAACAAGCCCTTATTATTACAAGTTGCAACTGTGTAGATAAAAACTTGCCGTTTAAACACTCCACCCTGCCTCCAAAACCGGTCTCACCTAACCTGTCAGGATGTTATCACTTTCTCAGCATGTGGTGCCAAACACTCTTGGGAGACGGTCATGCCTCCTGAAAGGGACTCAATAGTCACTTACCATGCAAAGTACTTGATTCTCTCACCATAACATTAAACATCATTACTGGAGAGACTGAAGAGTTCAATGCTAATTTCACATTTAATTTGGTGTTTAAAGCCATGTGTATATATATCTAAAATCTCTTTCTCCCCACAAACAGGTACTGGGCCCTGAAGGCAACATTGGCAGTGAGTGAAGACAGTAGTGTGTACAATTGTTTCTATGAGACTTTATAGGGACACGGGTGGAATGATTTATAAAACATACAGTTAATATACTGCCTGTTACAGGAAAAGGGGAAATTGAACTGCTCGTAGTTAGAGACTGATTTGAAGAAGTAATTATGCCGAGGGTGATTGCTGTAGGAGATGCACTGAGGTTAATTCACTTCTCCTTTCATCTCTGGAGACCTGTGTTCCAAGCCTGTTCAGGTCACAAATGGAATGAATTGAGCAGCCCATTTCTGCATCTGCCAAACGGACTTTGGTGCATGTTACAGACTCTCTATGTGGTTCAGAATGATTGGCAGGCTCTGCTCAGGAAGGGGGTGCAGGACTGTCACAGAGCAAACCCATCAGGGCCCTTAGAAGGAATGTGCCCCCCAAAGCAATAAATACACACACTACAGAGAGCACAATGTCCCCGCGACCAGCTTCCCTGAAATGAGGGTGTGTAGCCAGTGAGGGGAGGAGTTCTGAGGTGCGCAGGTGACAGCAATGCTGCCAAACCAGCTGGTGGAAATGCTACTGTGTAACCAGTAACACCACAGTCAGCAGGGATACCACAGAGCTGAACAATAGCCATGGAGAGGAGTCTGTGACAGTGAATGTCACAGTCCAGCAAACAGGAACAAGCTGGCAACACGGTAAAACTGAAGAAATGCCAGAAAAGTGATAGGTACAGGCACAGTGTCAGAAGATGCCCTGGCCTCCAGCAGCACTGAGATAGGTTGGAACATCACCCAGGCACTCAGGTGGAACATACCTCTAACCTTCTGAGAAGGCAAGTCAGAACAGTCCCAAGTCAATTTGGGCAGTATGCACAAAGCATATATATGCACATTCCAGAAACAGTGGGACAGAGCACTCATGTAATTATGAACACACTTTAGCCTGGTGTGTTGTAAAGAAGAACTAAAAGGCTTTGTGCACCCAAGACCTGAGTTCAAAATTCTGCATTTGTCCTGCAGCCGTTGATAGTCACTAATGAAAGGAATTGAATCCCTTCCACTGCTAGGTGCTAATGAAGTCATAGCAGGAGGTGGGGGTAGAGGACTTCTAAATTCAGGATCAGGCAGTTTGTGTTGAATGAAGTGACTTGGAAATGTGTCACTGGCAGGTGTACCTCCTTACCCTATTTTAAGTTCAGACTTAGCCTGTTTTCTGTTTCTAACTTAGGGATCTTAAAACTCAATTTTCAGTTAACTTTTCCAGTTTTGCTTCAATTCCCAAAGAACCTGGAGATAATTTACTTTGTAACACAGTGGCTCTGACATCCCTTCCATACTGTTAAAATTGTGCATGCTATCAGGCTCCTTATGACAAGTTTTCTGCCAGTCTTCATGTATGTAGTTCTTTGCTATGCCACCAACGACACATCCATCAGGACTGAAGCACTTTGGACTGGGTGATAAATTGATGATTTCACTGCAGTTACTAACACCTCTTAAATGTTTAACTGCATGATCAGATGCAGCCTATTGGCTGCTTCATTACTTTTATTTTGGATGAGGCACTGTGCAGTTCCTTAGAAGTGTGTGTCAAATATTCATAAATGGCAGGCTATCAGTATTATTTATTCATAGGGTTTATTTATCAATGGTATCTATCCCTATTTACCTAGCCGCAGTATTATATGTTGCCTTGTCCATTTTTCCACAGTCTATCTAACAGTATCCCTCTCTCTGCAGTGTCTATCCACTGTATTTGTCTGTTCAAAGTACCTTTCTATGTATACTCACAGTATCTATCTCTTTAATTCTGTCTATATATCCACACTGTGTAATGGACTACAGGTCTCTACAACACTTTACTATATCTCTCCATAGCATTTAACTATCACTGTAGTCTCTCTCTCGGTCATGCAGCACAATTGCTTAGCCAGGGATTTTGGATCCAAACCTTTCCATGGCGTTTTAGCCATGTCTTGTTCCACAGTCACCAATTAATTTGTCTGTCTTGCTGCAAAGGGTAGTTATGAGAAAGGAACCATGTGAGCGCACAAGTACTCAGAGTTAAAGTCAATTCTAAGGCTTGAATGTCTCCTGCTGCACGTGCTGTTGAAAGGGATGGCTAGTGTACATACACTAATTGATGGAGTTAACTGCACTGAGGGGAAAAGCTGATATAGGATGGTGAATTCTTGTTTTCAAGCAGAGAAAAGAGAAGATACAGTAGTCACTACAGCCTCTCTCTCTCTCTCATTCCCCCTTTGTCTCTCTTTCCTTTTTCCTCCTTTCCTCTCTTTCCCTACTTCCATCCCATTCCCTCCTTTTCCTGTCCCCCTAGCTCTCCCTCCCTCCATCTGTGTCTGTCAAGGTTCTTTTGACACTCTGAACTCTCGGGTACAGATGTGGGGACCTGCATGAAAACCCCCTAAGCTTATTTTTACCAGTTTAAGTTAAAACTTCCCCAAGGTACAAACTATTTTATCTTTTGTCCTTGGACTTTATTGCTGCTACCACAAAGTGTCTAACAGATATATAACAGGGAAAGAGCCCACTTGGAAACGTCTTTCCCCCCAAAATCCTCCCCAAACCCTACACCCCCTTTCCTGGGGAGGGCTTGATAAAAATCCTCACCAATTTGCATAGGTGAACACAGACCCAAACCCTTGGATCTTAAGAACAATAAAAAAGCAATCAGGTTCTTAAAAGAAGAATTTTAATTGAAGAAAAAAAGTAAAAGAATTACCTCTGTAAAATCAGGATGGTAAATACCTTACAGGGTAATCAGATTCAAAACATAGAGAATCCCTCTAGGCAAAACCTTAAGTTACAAAAAGACACAAAAACAGGAATATCCATTCCATTCAGCACAGCTTATTTTATCAGCCATTTAAAGAAATCAGAATCTAACGCATATCTAGCTAGATTACTTACTAAGTTCTAAGACTCCAGTCCTCTTCTGTTCCCAGAAAAAACATCACACAGACAGAGAGAGCCTTTGTTCCCCCCCCCCCTCCAGCTTTGAAAATATCTTGTCTCCTCATTGGTCATTTTGGTCAGGTACCAGCGAGGTTATCCTAGCTTCTTAACCCTTTACAGGTGAAAACCCTTTTTCCTCTGGCCAGGAGGGATTTAAAGGTGTTTTCCCTTTATATTTATGACACGTCCCCCAAATCACAGATAGGGTGAAACGCTGACTGTGATTTCTTCCTGGAGCTCTAGGGGAAAACAGAGTTAATAAGACACATGCATCTCTAAATATACTACCAAGTACATAAAGACTGACAATATTTTCCACATCTCAAGGACGATTTTAACCAGTGGATTCTGGGAAACTTTCATGGGAGAGTGCATCAGCCACTTTATTAGAAGCTCCTGAGATGTGTTGGATGTCGAAATCAAAATCTTGGAGAGCTAAACTCCACCGAATACGTTTTTTGTTATTTCCCATGGCAGTATGAAGCCACTGTAGCGCAGCATGGTCGGTTTGCAGGTGGAAACGCCATCCCCAAACATATGGGCATAGCTTTTCCAGAGCATAGACAATGGCGTAACATTCTTTTTCACTGACTGACCAGTTGCTTTCCCTCTCAGACAGCTTCTTGCTGAGAAACACTACAGGGTGGAATTCTTGATCCGGTCCTTCCTGCATTAAAACTGCTCCCACACCATGCTTGGATGCATCTGTGGTTATTAGGAACGGTTTGTCAAAGTCTGGGGCCCTTAGCACAGGGTCAGACATGAGTGTCGCTTTAAGCTGGTTAAAGGCCTTCTGACACTCTTCGGTCCACTGAACGGCATTTGGCTGTTTCTTTTTTATTAGGTCTGTCAGTGGGGCGGCGATTTGGCTGTATTGCGGTACAAATCGCCTGTAATAACCGGCCAAGCCTAAGAAGGATTGAACCTGTTTCTTTGACTTTGGGACAGGCCACTTTTGGATAGCATCCACTTTGGCCTGTAGGGGGTTGATAGTTCCTTGACTCACCTGATGTCCATGGTAAGTTACTCTGTTTAGGCCTATTTGACACTTCTTAGCCTTAACAGTTAGTCCTGCCTTCCTTATGCGCTCGAAGACTTTTTGTAGATGTTCCAGGTGTTCTGCCCAGGAATCCAAAAATAGGGCCACATCGTCAAGGTAGGTGAAGGCATATTCTCCTAATCCCACTAGGAGACCATCTACAAGTTTTTGGAAGGTGGCGGGTATATTTTGCAGCCCGAAAGGGAGTACATTAAATTCATACAGCCTGACATGTGTGGTGAAGGCTGACCTTTCCTTGGCGGATTCATCTAGTGGTACCTGCCAGTACCCCTTGGTTAAGTCCAAGGTAGAGGTGAACTGGGACCATCCCAGTTTCTCTAATAGTTCATCTGTGCATGGCATTGGGTAGTTGTCTGGGCGAGTTACAGCATTTAGCTTACGGTAGTCCATACAAAAACGTATCTCCCCATCTGGTTTGGGAACTAGAACCACTGGAGATGCCCATGCACTGCCAGAGGGGAGGATTACTCACATCTGTAGCATATCCTGGATCTCCTGTTCTATAGCCGGTTTAGCTGGAGGAGACACCCGGTAAGGTTGGACTTTAATTGGGTGAGCATTACCTGTATCAATGGAGTGGTATGCCCGTTTAGTCAGTCCTGGGGTGGCTGAGAATGTCAGCGCGTAGCTAGCGCACAGCTCCTGGATCTGCTGTTGCTGCATATGCCCAAGGGTCATGGAGAGGTTCACCTCTTCCATGCCAACAGCACTTTTCCCTTCATAGTAGACACCTTCAGCGTCATCTCCTCTCTGGGCTGTAAACTGAGAAACCTTTAATTCTCTGGAATAAAAGGGCTTTAGAGAATTAATATGATACACCTTACGCTTTCGGTTGGAGGTGGGGAATGCTATGAGATAATTAACAGCTCCCAGGCGCTCCTGGACTGTGAATGGCCCTTCCCATGACACTTCCATTTTATGGGCCTGGAGCGCCTTTAAGACCATGACCTGGTCCCCTACTTTGAAGGAACGTTCTGTGGCATGTTTATCATACCAGGCTTTTTGCTCTTTTTGAGCATCCTGCAGGGTTTTTTTAGCCAGGGCTAAAGAGGTTCGGAGGGTGTTTTGTAGGTTGGTTACAAAGGCCAGAATGTTAGTTCCTGGAGAAGGTGTGAACCCCTCCCATTGCTGCTTCACCAACCGTAATGGCCCCTTAACCTCGCGGCCATATACAAGTTCAAATGGTGAAAATCCTAAACTGGGATGTGGTACAGCTCTGTAGGCAAAGAGCAACTGCTGCAACACTAGGTCCCAATCATTGGAGTGCTCATTTACGAATTTATGTATCATGGCCCCCAAAGTTCCATTAAACTTCTCCACCATGCCATTTGTTTGATGGTGGTAAGGCGTGGCAACCAAGTGATTTACCCCATGAGCTTCCCAAAGGCTTTCCATAGTTCCTGCCAGGAAATTAGTTCCTGCATCTGTGAGGATTTCGGACAGCCAACCTACCCTGGCAAAAATGTCTGCTAGTGCCTGGCACACACTTTTAGCCCTGGTGTTGCTTAGAGCTACTGCTTCCAGCCATCGGGTGGCAAAATCCATGAAAGTCAGTATGTACTGCTTCCCACTGAATGTCTTTTTCAGAAAAGGATCCAGAATATCCACAGCCACTTGCTGAAATGGAACCTCAATGATGGGGAGTGGCTGGAGAGGGGCTTTGACCTGATCTTGGGGTTTTCCCACTCTTTGGCATACCTCACAAGACCGGACATAAATAGAAACATCCTTGCCCATTCCTTCCCAGTGGAATGACCTCCCCAAACGTCTTTGGTCCTGTTCACCCCAGCATGGCCACTAAGATGATGGTGGGCTAAGCTCAAGAGCTTGACCCGGTACTTAGTTGGAACTACCAACTGTCTCTGAGGATGCCAGTCTTCCTGGTTTCCACCAGAAAGAGTTTCCTTGTATAAAAGTCCTCTTTCTACAACAAACCTGTATCGATTAGAAGAGCTGAGAGGCGGTGGGTTGCTCCGGGCCGCTGTCCAAGCTCTCTAGAGGCTTTCATCTGCTTCCTGTTTGGTTTGGAACTGTTCCCTTGATGCTGGAGACATCAGTTCCTCATTGGATTGTGGACCTAGTCTTGGTCCCTCTGGAAGCAATGTAAGGGATGGGGCTGTTTCCGGTGACTGTGAACCACTCTCCACTGGTACACTATGTTGGGGTTCAGGCTCTGGCTGAGCCTCTGGTGTAGGGTTATCGGTTGCTGCCGGTTCGGGGACTGGATCCACTACTGCTGTTGCAGACATTGGCCTGGGGTCCGGGTCCATCACCTCTAACTGGGTCCTGGTACAAGTTTCCGGAACAGAGCTAGGCGTGACGGCTTGGTTAGTCTGGCTGCGGGTGACCATTCCCACCCTCTTGGCTAGCTTCACACGATTGGCCAAGTCTTCCCTCAACAGCATGGGAATGGGATAATCATCATAGACTGCAAAAGTCCACGTTCCTGACCAGCCCTTGTACTGGACAGGCAACTTGGCTGTAGGCAAATTGAAAGAGTTGGACTTGAAGGGTTGAATCATTACTTGGATCTCTGGGTTGATTAAACTGGGGTCCACTAACGAAGCATGGATAGCCGACACTTGTGCTCCGGTGTCCCTCCACGCAGTGACCTTCTTCCTGCTGTGACAAAGCTCTGTTGTCTCCCAGTCTCAGTGATTAATCAGGGGCAAAGGTGTGGGTGGCGGGGAGCCTGGGCCCACCCTCTACTCCAGGCTCCAGGCCAGAGACTCTTATAGTATCAGCTATGGTAGCTGACCTTTTAGAAACATGGCATGTACAATTCCCTGGGCTACTTCCCCCACAGCAGCCCTCGCTTCCTCAAGCTCCACTTCACCCTTACCTCAAGGCCTCCTTCCTTTTGCCTGATATGGTGTGTACTACTCAGCCTCTCCAACAGCACAACTTCTTCCCACAGCGCCTGACATGCACTCCCACCTGACTAACTGGGAGGCTTTTAACTAGTTTCAGCCGGTCCCTGATTGGCTTCAGGTGTCCCAATCAACCTAGCCTTCTCCCTGCCTTCTGGAAAGTTCTTAATTGGCCCCAGGTGTCTTAATTGACCTGGAGCAGCTGCCATTTCACTTATCCTGGTACCAGGATTTGTTTAGCCTGGAGCTAATATATCTATCTCCCACTACTCTTCCATAGCCATCTGGCCTTGCCCCGTCACACCGCCCACACTCACAGTTTCCCTCCGCTCGAGGGTATCTGGGAGGTTTCTGGGCCTGAGGACCTCTGGTGTGATTCTGGTGCAATGAACTGTAATTGGTTGGGGTTCTTGGGGCAGTTGGCCTTTACATACCCCGGCTCGTTACATTTAAAACATTGTCCAGTTGACGGGTCACTGGGGAGAGGTGGGTTGCTGGAGAACGGTGTGGCAGGACGATAAGGTGGCTGCAGGGTTCCTTGGGGGGTAGGTGGGGTCTTGGGCTGCCCCCGGTAGTAGGGGGTGGTCTGAGGTTGTCCCTTCTGGTATCCGCTCCAACTGCAACCAGTTTTTTTCTTTTCTGCCACCTCCACCCATTTGGCTCCAATCTCCCCGGCCTCGATTACAGTTTTGGGCTTCCCATCTAGGATGTATCTTTCTATTTCCTCAGGAACACCCTCTAAGAACTGCTCCATTTGCATTAGGAAGGACAAATCTTCTGGAGATTTAACACTTGCTCCTGATATCCAGACATCCCAATGTTTCACAATGTGGTAGGCATGTCGCGTAAATGACATGTCTGGTTTCCACCTTAGGGTCTGAACTGCTGATGGGAATGCTCGGGTGTTAGCCCCATTCTGACTCTCGCCTTGGTTTTAAACAGCTCATACTTGTTCATGTGTTCCTTAGGCATTTCAGCTGCCACCTCAGCTAAGGGTCCACTGAGCTGCAACCTCAGCTCTACCATGTATTGGTCTGTAGAGATGCTGTACCCCAGGCAGGCCCTTTCAAAGTTTTCTAAGAAGGCCTCGGTATCATCGCCTGCCTTGTAGGTGGGGAACTTTCTGGGATGGGAAGTGGTACCTGGAGAAGGATTGCCAGGGTTTGTTGGTATATTCTGCTGAGCCTTTGCCTTTTTCATCTCCAGTGTATGCTTCCTCTCTTTTTCCTTCTCCTCCAGTTCTTTGTCCCTTGCCTCCATAGTTCTTCTGTGGTCAGCCTCTTGGTTTTTTTCTGCCTCTTTCGCTGCCTCCATTTCTTTGTCCTTTGCCTCCATTTCTTTGTCCTTTGCCTCCATAGCTCTCCTGCGGGCAACTTCTAGGGCTTTTTCTGCCTCTTTCGCTGCCTCCAGTCTGATTAACTCCAATTTGTGTTGTGTCTTGGTTTCTGTCATCTTTGCCTCTCTGTTTTTAACTAACTTTACAGCCGAGAGTTAGAAATAAACCAACCAAAAATTCCCCTTGGCTTGTAAAATTTTGCTGTGCTGTAGTATGATACCTATATTCTCTGACAGTGATTGCCAGCCTACAGAAAAATCCTTAAAAAAACAAAAACAAACCTAACACCTTTGTCTCCAGGCAAATAGACAGAAAACCCCTCTAGTTCCTCTTAGGTAAAAAAAAATAACTTCTTCAGGTCAGTGAAGACTTATGAATTTCCCTGCAGGAGGTTAACTATCCTGCTTTTAGGTAGAGAAAACTCCTGCTCACAAAAGACAATTCCCTTTTGTCTCTACTCTGCCCCCCAAGCAGAGACAAAAAAAACCTCTAACTGCTTTCAGCCGAAAACCTGTTTTCCAGCAGCCCAAAGGAAAAAAAAATCCTTTTCAAAATCTGTACTTCTTGTTCAAAAAATCAAAATCCTTAAAAAACCCCCCAAAAACTAACATCTTTGTCTCCAGGCAAATAGACAGAAAACCCCTCTAGTTGCTCTTAGGTAAAAAACAACTTCAGGCCTGTGAAGACTTGTGAATTTCCCTGCAGGAGGTTAACTACCCTGCAAGTTAAGGTGCATCCTTACTAAAAATTCACTGCCAAATAAATATTAGAAAGGGAAAAACTCCATTTAGCAACCCATATTTTACTGTGATCAGACACCATCTGAGTACACCACCACCATATGGGGTTACACAAGTGACCCACTTCACACCCTTTTGAAGGGCTCAATGACCTTCAGCCCTTAAAGAGCCTCTGATTGGGTGAAAAACTCCCCCACCGTCGCTAGATGTAATAGTCTGATTGACATGGGGATGGATTTTCAGGGTCAGGGAGGAAGGGCAAGGAAAACTACCATTAATTTTGTTTTCCTTTCTACCTCTTCTCATCCGAATGAGTCATGACAAGAACTGCACAAAAGAGGTGCAGGTCACCTGGAACTGATCAGAGAGCCTGTTACAAATGTCACAAGTGTCTGGTGGAAAGAAAAAAACTACAACAAAGAAGAGGGGGAGGGAAAATCCCCCCATCTCCCTGAGTTTGGATCCTTAAACACAGACCCCTGCAGCAGAGCTTGGTAACAGTCCGTAATTTGCAGTCACGAAGTGCCAGCATGGCTAGATGGCAGCATAAAACATTTATAAATCATTCCCTAATGAACAGCCTCAGTGTTTTATGGCCACATTTAACTGTTTAGAGCTGCTGGAGCTCATGAAAGAAAGTATGAGACAGAGACAGTGAGAGAATTCAAGCTAAATAGTGTTGTTACAGAAGGGCAAAATGCTGCTTTACCTGAGGGAGAACTCATGATTGTTCCCTACAGTGTATTCTCCACTCCTGTGTTCAGTCTAGCTCAAGCAATGGGGTTTCCATCACCTCACCTGAGAGTATCAGATGTCCCGATTTTATAGGAAGAATCCTGATATTTGGGGCTTTGTCTTATATAGGCATCTGTCAAGGTTCCTTCCCCACTCTAAACTCTAGGGTACAGATGTGGGGACCTGCATGAAAACCTCCTAAGCTTACTTTTACCAGCTTAGGTTAAAACTTCCCCAAGGTATGAACTATTTTACCTTTTGCCCTTGGACTTTATCGCTGCCACCACCAAACGTCTAACCGGTATATTACTGGGAAAAAGTCCATTTGGAAACGTCTTTCCCCCCAAAATCCTCCCAACCCTTACACCCCCTTTCCTGGGGAAGGCTTGATAAAAATCCCCACCAATTTGCATAGGTGAACACAGACCCAAACCCTTAGATCTTAAGAACAATGAAAAAAACAATCAGGTTCTTAAAAGAAGAATTTTAATAGAAGAAAAAGTAAAAAGAATCACCTCTGTGAAATCAAGATGGTAAATACCTTACAGAGTAATCAGATTCAAAACATAGAGAATCCCTCTAGGCAAAACCTTAAGTTACAAAAAGACACAAAAACAGGAATATCCATTCCATTCAGCACAGCTTATTTTATCAGCCATTTAAACAAAACAGGATCTAACGCATATCTAGCTAGATTACTTATTAAGTTCTAAGACTTCATTCCTTTCTGTTCCCGGGTAAAGCATCACACAGCCAGAGAGAGAGAGAGCCTCTGTTTCTCCCTTCCCCCAGCTTTTGAAAGTATCTTGTCTCCTCATTGGTCATTTTGGTCAGATGCCAGCGAGGTTATCCTAGATTCTTAACCCTTTACAGGTGAAAGGATTTTTCCTCTGGCCAGGAGGGATTTTAAAGGTCTGTACCCTTCCCTTTATATTTATGACAGCACCTATTACCCCCCACTCACAGCCCGATTTTTCACACTTGCTGTCTGGGCACCCTTCCTAAGAGATGATTCCATAACATCTCAGAGGTAGGAGATCGCTCATGATATTCAGCTGAAATCTTCCTGTGCTTCACCCCACGCCACTCTTCCTAGATGTACACCCCTCAGTTGCACCTTTAACAATCCCCATCCTTCTTTGGTGCTTGCATCCATCACATACTTTGAGACAGTTATCATGCCACCCCATTCACTAGCACTATCGCTTAGCCAGCCTACTCATATTTACTTTTAAAAATCTTTTCTCATAGGTCAATCCTTCTGCATCCCCCGTCACTCTGCTCTGAATTTCCACCCATTGGATGCACCATTCATGCCCTGATGTGACCACAGCTGAATGCAAATTAGCCCAAGCTGTGACCTGACCACTGTCATATAGAAAAAGAACAATCATTCCTCACTGGACTAACACAAGATGCCTTGGCATGTACAACTCCAGTTCATTCTTAAGTTTGTACAGTATCTAGCACAATGGGAGCCCAACCCTGGTCAGAATGCTCTGTATGCTAGGCAGAGTGGTCCAGGTAACATAGTATTCGTCTAAGAGCCAAGAACTCCTCCTGTGTTCTAATTCCAGCATGGCTATGTGACTGTGGGAAAATCTCTGTATCTCTGTTTCTCCTCCCCTCCTTTGGTTGTCTTCTCTATTTAGACTGGAAACTCTGCTACGCCTCACGTTCTTCAACTCTAAATGGGAACAATTGTACTAAATCACCTTTTTTACAGGGTTGATTTTGAGGATGAATTACTTAGGGCCAAATTGTGACTGGTCCTTACCAAGGGGTGGAGGATGCTCACTCCTGCACACCCCATACAGGAGCATCTCAGAGCTGCAGTCTCTATACTCAGAAGCATGCAGAGACTGGATTCTTTATGCATCCTCAGGGCTTTACATTGCCTCAGCCCAGGTGAGCAGAGGATGCATGGTCTGCCTTAGCAGCTGAACAGGAAAATACTAATGTCCTCTCATAACAGGAATGCTGCAGCTTGTAATGGTAGCTTATTGTCTCCCAAGGAAGCCAAATGAGCAAGCCATTGCCATGCCAAGGTCAGAGCAATAGCAATGAAAAGAAGAGGTTGGAAAATGGTAAATGATGGGGACTGCGGTCAGGTGTTCAAGAGGTTTCACCCACACAACTCCCCTCTGTGTTCATCTAGATCACAGAGTGAAGACAAAGTGAGCACTGATTGGAACAGGATGTGGAATCTCTCCAAAGGTAGATCATAAGGCACAATCCATCTCTTATGACTGATCCTATATAATTTACTCATTGTGAGCGGCTGGGTTATGAGGTCTGCCATCAATGATGAATTATATTTCTGATAAGTCATTCAAAGCTAATGAGGATCCATTATCATTAGCTGCTAAGGAAGAGTAACAGTTCATCAGGACAGTGTGGGAGTTTCACAATTTCCAAGGAGAGAATTCTGGGCCAGCAGCCACCATGTTATTGAATCTTCTGCTTCCTTCAGCAGTTGGTGTTTAATTTGCTGGAGCAAGTTGAGGAGGAAAACGAGAAAGGGAATATAAGAAGGAGGCGGAGAAGGAAGTGAAAGAAAAGGTGGTAACCATGTCTGATAAGGCTGTGATTAAATCAAGGTCTCTCTCTAATTACATTGCATTTAAATAAACTTAGCCTAGTAAGTAATTGTAATTAAGCCACAATTAAACATGTATTTATATCACCATTTCCTTCCCTGCACAGCTGTCTCTATCTACCTCCTGTTGTTGCTGTCTACCTGCCAAAGCCTGAATCTGGCACATGGGACTCCGTGTTTTCTTGATCTTCTTGGATGGGGGAAGGGTGGAGAAGTGGGGGAGACTCCACAGGTCATCCTGGTGTGATTAGCTGATGGGCTTTATGGTTCCAAGGTGGGAAAGGCTGTGGCCTTTTTCTGAGTGAATTGGCTGCAGGGAGATGTGGAGACATGAAGGAAGTAAAATGGATATCTCTCCTCTTCTCATAGGAGCCTGAAAACAGATTTGATGGGTTTTTCCCTTTTCACATTTTGTGCAGTATTAAAAGCAATACTAAAATGCGAAAAGAGTGCAGGAGGGTGTTGCCTCTTGACTAAAGAACATGACTGTGAGTCAGGAGTCCTGGGTTCTATTCCCAGCTCTGCCTCCTTTTTAAGGAGGATCACTAGACTTTGACGTGTCTCAGTTTCCCCCATGGGGATAATAATATTTACCACGTTTACAAATGTGCTGTAAAGCATATTGAGATCCTCAGCTGAAAGGCATTAGAACAGGGCAGATGACTCGGAAGAGACATTAGAATCTATTTATTTAAGTCGGAAGCTAGGTTTCCATTATGAACCTGAAGGCAGTACAGGAAGGGAATGGAAAGCAGGAAAACATAGGACTGAAACAGGGGGCACAAACTGCTGAAAGCAGAAGGTGAACACAAATCCTAGCGAATGGTGCATGGGATAGTGAGCGTTAATGCAACTTCAGTGCCCTGCAGTTTCCCTCCCCAACAGCGATGATGGAAAATGTCTCCACTTGTACATCTCCCATAGCAAAGCTCTAGTTAAGGGCTCAGAGAAATACCACCATCACTCTCATCTGTTTTGTGTTTGGCTGTCAAAAGGACCCCATACATCTCCCTGACAGCTAGTCATTACAGCCTTGTATGAGCACCTCACCTTCCACCAGGAGTATTGAGCTGTCTGTTAAATATCCAAGCTGAGCCCCACCCTGAACATTTCTTACATCCAGGGGAGGGGAGCTGCGGAGTGCTACAGACCGAGTGGCCTTGCTGGGCAATTTCCCCCAGGCAAACCACTGGGGTGGAGGAGAAGGGAATTGATGGGCTGTCTGAATCAGTATGTATTGTTACCATTTAGATCAATTTAGATGAGGGATCAGGAGATGTTGAGGGAGTTTACAGGTATCCAAATATTGGGAAAGGAGTAAATGGAATTAAATATTTCCTTTCTGACAGCAAGTCTGTTGCACGGGGTTCAATACAGTAATATCTGCCTGTGTCTCAAAATGCACCACACAACACAATGTGATTGTATGCTACTGCTCAAAGTGCCCCCAAGCCAATGGCTCATTAGGCTGATGCAGTTAAGGCATGTTCAGTTTCATAGCCACTAGTCCATAAAACAGTGATGTGGCCAGCATCATGTCCAACTATCTTTACCAAAGGGATCAGGAATCCATTTTGCAGCTGGGTGAATTAGACGTGATCTTTCAGAGTGAGATCACATGAAACTTGAACCAACACCCATCAGCATAACAGTCAACCACCTCAACCACTCAGATACTGCACCCTATAGTATGCTACTCTTGAAAAAGTCCAAGAGGTGCTTTGGTAGAACTGATGGGCAGCCTAGGACTGGAATAGCAAGGTATGCTGCAGGTAAGGACTGAGGTTCTTGGGCAGAGTAATGTGTGGGTTCAGGACAACACCAAATGTATGAGCTGTGGGTTAGGAGTAGGATACATTTACAAGATTGCATGTATGAGTGTGTAGGGGTTGACAGGACTGGAATAGACAGGGATGTGTTAGGTCAAGGTCAAGGTCAAGATAGAAGCTCTATGGGAGACCTGGGGGGAGATGGATCTTGCACATGACCTTCTAGTATTATACCAGCTGATTCACTGCTGAATTTTCAACAAGTCCAGTACATTTATCCTGATCTAACAGGACTCAGTCCTAACTCTCTTCTATTTATATCATACTAGAGCTCATAAGGGATTCAGGGCCCATCATTCCTTATTAGAACTGTAATTGTATAGTGTGGTAAATATATACGGTGCTTTATAACAGACCGAACACAGAAGAAAATCCCTGCTCATAGTTCAAGACACAAAAAGGCCTGTGTAAATACAGGATGCTGCAATATAAAGAAAAGCACTTTTTGTTATAACAGCATCCAGAAGTGGCTATTAAAGCTAGCAGGGCCCATCTGATCTCACCATGTCGTATCTGACCGTTACAGATCACAGTTTCTGCAAAAAGCATATATGGACTCCCTCTCCCGCCGTCCCTCACACATTTTCTATTTTCCTCATGAATAACTTGGCTCAGCTAGGGGTCTACGACAGGTATTAGTGGACAGGAACAGTACAGGCATCTTAAGCTTGGTTTTGTGATATGATAGTAGTCGATCTGATCTTCTGTGATTTGTCATGTCAGAGAATATAGATCCCATGTCTGCGGCCCTCAATTTCCTTCCAATCCTTTCTTTACCATACAAACCTCAGTTCCACCTCCAGAAATAGGAGACAAGAGCAATTCAACTGGAGTGGCATTTATCAGAGGGAGAACTGGATGTTCCTTTCCCTACAACCTCTTGCTTCAGAATAACTGATTAATTTATTCACATGGGGAAGTTCAGCAATATGGTTCGCCCATAATCAATCAGTCACAATCCCTATCTTTACCTCACCCCAAATCCTTACTATATAAATCTAGGAAGAAAAAAGCTGACCTCCATCTCACAGGGTCTTTACAAAGTCCCTGGTTTCCCTCACAAGGTTCTGTTGCTTAAGACCTTTTTACTCAGGAGCCACAGAAAGAAAATCCATTCAGTGTAAGGCACCCAAATTGCAGCCCCAGGGCCAGATGCTGCCCACTGAGAGCTAGACCACCTGTAACCACTTTTCACTTTGCCAGATGTTAGACATGGAGGTGCAGCTAGTGGAGGCTAATTATTCTGACATGTCAATGTCCAAGCCTGTTCTTTCTCTCTAAATGACCTCTGAATGCCTTGAGCATTTTGCTTTCAATGCTCGTGAATGCAGGTCTGCAAGTAATTTTGTTCAACTATTAAAGCAGATATAAGAATACAAGCAATTATTAGCCCTATGTGCAAGCATTTTTTATTCCTAAAATGTAAATACATTTATGGGCAAATCAGTGGTGGTCTCCACTGCCCCTTGCAAGCTACCAAGGGTGAACCTCATTTGTTGCAAAGCTTGGACAGTGGTGCAAGTAGATTTTAACTCTTAATGGCATGGTACCAACCCCCTGGCCCCGCCCCCGCTTCACAAAAAATGATCTGTGACGAGAATCCTGCATGGATACAAATGTATACCCGCAGGTGCGGATATCTGTGGATAGAAATTGCAGGGCTCTCCCAGGAATCGCAGCGGCAAAAGGAGCAGAACGTGGGGCCATCGCTCCCAGGAGCCAGCGCCCCGCACTGGCAGCTCCTCTGGCGCGATTGTACTGCCCTCATCCACCCCCCCCAGCCCTGTCCTCTGGTAGGGCCATATCGACCCCAGACAGGAGATACTGCTGCGCGGAAGAACTGAGGGTGGGGCTGGGGGTGGCAGAACTGCGTTGGAGGAGCTGCCAGGGCGGGGCGCTGGCTCCTGGGAGCAGCAACCCCATGTTCTGCTCCTTTCACCACCACAGTTCCCGGGAGAGCCCTGTGGTTCAGCAGATACTGATTTCTGTCCTCAGGTAGCCGCATCAGCGGTATTAATTTGCATTCATGCAAGACTCTACAATTCATTCTTGAAAATGTGTCTTTCTAGTACAGTGGACCGACAATAAATGTCTTAATGGTATGATGGACCTGACCATAGCAGCTTACTTGCCACCCTGTGGACACCCCAGCCTACTACATACTCAGGGCCAGATTTCTAGGAATGTGTGTGCCTTAGTTGCTCAGCTTATTTGTGTAACTGCATGAAACACACAGTAACTGCCTGTGCAAACAGCCAGTTCGACCCGCGACTGCTCATCTGCACTCATAATTGATGAGACTGAGCATGGACTCACAGGAGCTGCACCCACAATTGTGCAACCACACACTTATTAAAACCTGGCCATTCATTAATGAATACTCAGCACTTGCTTTGACTTGTGTTGGCCTTTGAGTCAAAATGAGCCATCAGAGAGACTAAAAAAATGAATGCACAGCCCCTCTCCCTATGTTTATACTGCACCATCCTTTAATGAAAGTATTCCAGGAAAGGGGATCACTCACTTCCCCACCAGTCTCCCTTTAAGAGCCCATCACTTTTTTCTGCTATGGCAATTCTCATGCTCCTAATACTTGACCCTTGGGGAGTTTTTCCAACGACTTCATAAGGAGAAGGATCAGGGGCCTAGATGCTGTCCAGGAGGTGAGCTTCAGATATGCTCTCCAAATGCCAGGAGCAGAAGTATCTGCTGTGCATGTGAAGACGGAGGCAAAGAGGTATGAGATACTATCCTTCATCCAGGATGCAGATGAGTTCTCTGAGCTTGAAATTAAATGGATAAAAGTTGCCTGATGCATCACATGTCATCTTTGCTGTCACTCACATGCTTTAATTACCCTTAAATCAAGAGCAATAGCTTCCCTGGCCCTGGAATACGTGCTGTCTGTCTCCTTATATACATAATAAGGCCTACAGGGATTTCAGAGACTTTAGCCTTGCGTGTCTCACTGCTCTGATCCTTTGGTTTCTTTTTGCAGAAAATCAGCTGAAAATCATTGAAAGGCACAACCTTATTTTCATAAATCCCCATTCTGCTTTATCAAGCCCCTTCTGAGTCAACGAATGCCCAAGACTGCTATTTGGATTCCCTTGCACAGAGTATATTTGTGTCCTGCTGTTTCTGTAGGTGATGCAACTTGTTGTGTTGTTTGTACTCCAGTCATATATAGCTACAGAAGCAGCAACAACCTTGTCAATATTTAGAATTTACATGTAATTACATGTATAGATGGGAGAACTGGTTTGGGAAAAAACAAAACAGCTACCAATCTCAGCCCACGTTTCAAATCTAAATTAACTTCTCTTGTGGGTTTTATTGTTTGAAAAAGTTTGTGTGAGCTTCCCTACTTCTCTCCCATCTCCAACCCCACTTCAGGTACTTAAAGTAGCTTCCTTTTGCTGCTTGTCATTCAGGATAAATGTATATGCCATAATGTATCACAGGGACTGGCAACCTTTGGCATGCGGCCCACCAGGATAAGCTCTGTGGTGGGCCAGGCTGGTTTGTTTACCTGCTGCATGCACAGATTCAGCCAATCGCAGCTCCCACTGGCCGTGGATTGCCGTCCCAGGCCAATAGGGGCTGCAGGAAACAGCGCAGGCTAAGGGATGTGCTGGCCGCTGGTTGGGGTTTGGGGCCATGAAACCGTACTTGACCATCTGGGTGTGACTTGAGGCCACCCATCAGGAAGGACTGTGCTTAGTTGAGGTGGCCTCAAAGCTAGCCTACCCCGTAGTCTTGGGGTACGACTGGCAGTGTTTCACTGGTCTCCTTCAGGAGTGGAGTGCACACCCCTCGGAAGCTAGGAGGCACACCCCACGAGGAGGGGGTTGCTGGGTTTTCCAAGGCCAGATGATCCCACAGAAGGACCCTCGGGAAACCGTGGGACACCAGAGGCAGGCTTCCCCCTGGCTGAAGCCCCGACCAGGGAAGGGCAAGGATGGCTGGACATTGATGGGGACTTCCTAGAAGAGCAAAGAGGAGACCCAATCCTCAGCCAGGAGTGGGAGCAGGCAGCAGGCTCCACCTGGAAGGAGGATCAACCTCTACATTTCTCTAAGGACCCCGGTTTGAGATCCGCAACAACCTTCTCTATTGGTTGGTCCAGGGCCCATAGATGAAGGAAGACCTGTGCCAACTGCTGGTCCCATGGCAGTTCTGACGAGACTTGCTCTACCTGGCCTGGTATATGCCAAGAAGTGCGGGACTACGGCGCCTCTTGCCCTAAGTGTCAGAAGGCCCGCCCGAAAGGGGTACCAAGGGCCCCCATTGTGCCGTTACCCGTGGTCAGGGTCCCTTTTGAGCGTATTGGCCTAGACTTGATGGGGCCCCTGGAGAAGCACAGGCCACATGTATGTCCTCATTATGGTCAAGTATGAAACACGGTACGCAGAGTCTGTCCCTCTGCAGGCCAGCATTGCCCCCACAATAGCTAACAAACTCCTGCAGATCTTCGCCAGAGTGGGGAGTACCACATGAGATACTAACCGACCAAAGGACCAATGTAACGTACAAGTTGATGGCAGAGCTGTGCTGCCTGCTAAATATCCACACCCTCACGACCTTGGTCTACCACCCCCAAACAGATGGGTGAGTGGGGCGATTTAACGGGACTCCGAGAAATGCTGACAAAGTTCGTGGAGGATGATCCCTGGCACTGGGACAAGTTGTTCCCCATGCTCCTCTTCGCTGTGTGAGAGGTTCCACAGGCCTCCACCGGGTTTTCCCCATTCAAACTCCTCTATGGGAGACAGCCCAGGGGAATCCTAGACCTCTTAAGAGACACATGGGAAGAACAGAAAAGCCAGGTCAGGGGGTCTGTCCAGTACATACTACAGTTGTGAAAATAGCTCCAAGACCTGGGAACCATGGCATGGGAGAACCTGTTACGGGTCCAATGCACTGAAGAGAACAAGTACAACAGGGGAATGAAGATGAGGGTCTTCGAGCCTGGAGACCAGATCCTGTTGTTATTAACCTCTTCAGAGTCTAAGCTGCTGGACAAGTGGCAGGACCCCTTTGAGGTGACCAGCTGGGTAAGGCCTGTCGACTATGAGATACGGATGCCAGGGTCTACCACGTGAACCTCCTTAAGCCCTGGAAGGAACGTGAGGGCCTGATGACTGCCCCATACTCCCTGGAGCCCAAGTTGGGGCCACTGGCCGATGAACCTGCAGAGCCAGGGCCAGTGTCAATCAGCCAGGAGCTCAATCCCGATCAGCTGGAATAGGTACGGCAATTAGTATCTGCCTTCCCCACCGTCTTGTCGGCCTGGCCAGGGAAGACAAATGTGATCAGCCATCACATTGATACCATTCCTGGCCAGAAGATGAGAGAGAACCACTGCCTGGTCCCCAAGAAGATGTGGGGGGTTGTGCAAAAGGAACTAAAGATGATGCTAGCCCTGGGAGTGGCTGAGGAGTTCAGGAGTGAGTGGCGGAGCCCCATAGTACTGGTTCCCAAGCCTGACGGAATGGTCAGGTTCTGCATTGACTTCAAAAAGGTGAATGCCATCTTCTGGTTCGACACCTAAGCCATGCCCCGGGTGGATGAACTACTCGAGTGGCTGGGCAATGTGGAATTTATCTCCACCTTACACCTAACTATTCAGTATTGGCAGATCCCTTTGACACCAGCCTTCCGGGAGAAGACAGCCTTTCCTACACACTTTGGCCTCTACCAATTTACCATGATGCCTTTTGGTTTGCCTTTTGGATTACCTTTCAGTAGCTCATGAACCAAATATTGAGCCCCCATAATTCATCGCCGCTGCATACATAGACCTCCAGCACCTCGCCAGAATGCTGCAAGCCCTGAGAGACACAGGCCTCACCACAAACCTGGCCAAGTGTCATTTGGGCCAGCGAGAGGTGACTTACCTGGGCTACACCATGCGTAGGGGAAAATACGCCCCTTAGTGGACAAGGTGCAGATCTTATGGGACTATCCTACCCCCAGGACTGGCTCTAGGCACCAGCAAAGCAAGCACATGCTTGGGGCGGCACAATTCCACGGGCGGCATTCCGGCCACTTTTTTGTTTGTTTGTTTTTGCTTGGGCAGTTGCGCTCTCAGAGCTTGGAGTGGCAAATTTTTTGCTTGGAGCGGCAAAAAACCTAGAGCTGGCCCTGCCTAGCCCCACGAATATGAGGCAAGTATGGCAATTCTTAGGGCTGGCAGGGTATTACCACCAGTTTGTGCCCAACTTTGCCATGCTTGTTGCCCCACTTGAGGACTTGACAAAGAGCTCTCAGCCTCAGAAAGTTCAGTGGTCAAAGGACTGATAGGCCGCTTTCCACAACCTACGAGAACAGCTGACCCAGGAGCCAGTACTGGCCCAGCCTGACTTTAGAAAACCCTTCACCCTCCAGACAGACGCTTCGGAGGTAGGGCTGGGAGCAGTACTGTCACAAGAGTTACAGGGTGAGGAGCACCCCATCCTGTACCTCAGCCACAAGCTGTTCCCCCGGAGAGACCTGCTACTTCACAACAGAACGGGAGGCCCTTACCATTAAGTGGGCGGTTGACGCCTTAAGGTATTACCTCTTCGGGAACCCCTTTTCTTTGGTAACTGACCACGCACCCCTCCGATGGATTAATAGTATGAAGGAAACTAATGCACAAATCATGCGCTGGTACCTATCACTCCAGCCCTACTCCTTCTGCGTGCTGCATCGGCCAGGGAAGGCCTAGGAGAACACAGACTTCTTCTCCCAGGAGGGAGGAGGAGAAGGGGAAGGGGCATCACCCTCGGACACCATCTTAAGGGGGAGGGTGTGTGACAGGGTATATCAGTCCTGCACTTGTAAGGCAAGGGTTAACCCTTCTCTCTTAGCTGAGGAGGCCACACACCGGCTCTGCTGGGCATGCTCCAGCTGGAAGCAGGATATAAAAGCCAAGAGAGCAGCTCAGTCTGGGCTTACTGCTGGCTGGGAAGGAGGTGTATCCCCAGTCCTTGAGAGAGGACCGCCTGCACTCCAAGACGCGGAGGCTAGCCACTTGGAGACGGTCCCCGACACACCGGCATGGGATGTCACAGAGAGGGGAGAGACTAGAGAATCCCAGAGATGGAGGACTCTGGAGACTCAGGTAGGAAGTGAGCCCGGGAGGTTTTGTGGGGAAACAGTGACAGAACAGGACCAAGGCTCAGCGTGTTTCAGTCGGAGCCCCGCCGAGTTGCTGGCGGGCAAACCCGCCACCTACAGGGCCCTGGGTCGGGACCCAGTGGATGGGGTGGGCCTAGATCCCCCTATCCTGGCCACCACCCCCCCCGGGGTGGTGGCCCAGCTCGCCAGTAGCATTGACTCTGGCCATTGGGCCGCACTGCCCCGACAGCAGGGGCTATAGCATTGACTCTGGCCATTGGGCCGCACTGCCCCGACAGCAGGGGCTATAGCATTGACTCTGGCCATTGGGCCGCACTGCCCCGACAGCAGGGGCTATAGCATTGACTCTGGCCATTGGGCCGCACTGCCCCAACAGCAGAGGCTATAGCATTGACTCTGGTCATTGGACCGCACTGCCCCGACAACAAGGGCCAAATTACGGACTGCGCCACACAGCCCCGAGACCCGTGGTGCCCTTTCAAACTCAACCGCAGGGCTGTGACGCAGCTCTCCCACACCCCCATGGGGTGTATCAGCCCCACGACACATGAGGATGATGTTGAACAGTTGTGAAGCATTTGGGGGAACCTTTAAATGGTCTTACAAACACTCATTGAAGAAGACTGACCCATACAAATGAAATCTGTATATTCCTGCAAAATTCAGAATCAGTGGCTACCCTGTTGGTGAGGACAAATTGTGTTAATTTGATGCTGTGGAAAATGGGGAGTCGGTGAAAGGATTCAAACAGGAGTGTGCCATTGGGTTTGAACCTAGGTTAGATCACTAAGGAAAGTGGCTATGGTGGTCCTGAACCAGTCCCAAACAGATGTCTGTCCCCATCACAAAACCAGTGATGTGACTTGTCAGTCCCTGCTGAAGGGTGAGTCCTGAACAGAGAGTCGAAAAGACGGTAGGGCCCAACTGAGGTATGCTGACAAAGCTGTGTGTGTGGGCCCCAGATTGGAATGTGGTGTGTGGCATAAGGATGGAGGTGCATTAGCAGAGTCATGTGGGGAAGCTTATACATCTTCTGTGCACACATTGGTGCCTGCCTCTACCTAGTAATACTATTCACCTCACAGTTTGAGTTCTAAATTAACACTCAATTTAATAAAAATAAATCACTGTCTATCAAAGTGTTGAGAGTGGGCTAGGACGATTGACCTCACATGTTTATCATGATAGCAGTGGTGCATAATTTCTTTAAAGCTTTGTCTCCTTTGAGCAATGATCCCTGCCTCCCCAGATGAGGGAAGAGGTGGGGTGTGTAGGTGTGTGTACAACTTTTTCAAACTTGGGTGCCTAATGTTAGACAACTAAATTCCTGTTTGGCTAGACTCTCCCAGCACTCATAAACTCCACTTGAAATCAGTAAGAGCAGTGGGAGCTCAGCACCTCTGAAAACCACGTCCCCGATAAGTAGGTGGCTGAGTAAGGATTTCCATGCCTAACTTCAGGCTCCCACCTTTGCATATTTTAGCTGTCTATTTTTTGTACAGGCACATGCAGTAAGTACTGTATATCTGTTCTCCTTCCTTGCTGTGTGTCTTAGAAGCCTCCTGTTCCCCAGCTATGATTCATTTCTGAATAATTTCATGAAAGGCAAACAGCAGGTTTTCAGTTTCACACACTTGTCAGATATCGCTGGACACTTCATCATTTGGAGGTGATTTTTTCCCACACTTGTTCCAGTCCCCTCCTTCCTTCCCTCATACACAAAACCATTGCCCCAGCATTCTGACCCCTCAGTGCTTGCAAATCATTTTAAGTGGGGAGAGCCAAGCCTTGGCTTTGTGCTTGATGCATTTTGTTTAAGTTGCTCGTGCTGTTCCAACATCTGTCATATCCTCCACAGCAGTGCAATCAAACTGTCAGGGTTGAGTGAAGTTTTGCTGATCCAATCTGCTTCTTCTGCAATTCTTGTCAAAAGCATCATGATGGGAAGGACATAGCTGTATGCTCTTTAAACAACAGATTTTATTTTTGCACATTAGGGGAGCTGTTATTGTTTGTTTCTTTTAAGCTTGCAAAGAGTGCACTTTTCTCGCAAAAAGTGCTCAAATATGGTTGCAATCACAAGCAACACTGCACTTCCCTGACTCTCCTGCTCTCCAAAGGCTTCTCGGTTTCACAGTTGATCTTCCCTTGTAAAGCCAAAACACATAAATATTTCTCAATATTGCTTGTGTCTGTAATTCCACCACATATCTTCGAAGCACCCATGAGGAAGTAATTTCCTGGATCCTGCATTATCACTAATGAGGCAATTAAGACAAAGGGTGGAGGTGGGGGAGTCTTATTTTAATAAGCTCCCTTTAGGATACCTCACCGAAAATTGCCAGATGAATGGTAGTCACTGTTAATGATACCAAGAGAATCACTATTGATACTAATATTACTAATCACCTCCCCTAAAAGGAGGTGATTGGCAGTATCAGTTAAAAGGTAAAGTACCTTTCATGTCACCTTACATCTTAATAACGGAAAAACTCAAAAAAAGAAAAGATTCCATTTATGCTCTGATTAAAAATACATGCCCTGTATTAACAGTTTGCCAGCATGATGCACCTTCTCTCTCCTACCTGAAGCCTTAAACTCTGACTGTGTAATGAAACCTTAGGATTTCTTCATTTAATAGAAGGAATCTGAACCTAAGGTGAATAGCACAGCTGTGCCCCATTTCTGTGTTGGCCCTGCAGCCTATGGCTCCCCCATCAAGGCAGAAAGCCTTCTAATTACAGCAAAGTGCCAATGAAAATGGTCCCTAGCATGCTACTGTGCCCCTTTTCGCTGATAGTTATATCGGCCAATGATTCCTGCAGAGACAGAAAAGCAAGGTCAGAAAGAAATTTTTTTAAATGAATCAAAGCCTAAAATAATAGAATTGGATCCCAAAGGGGCTATGGTGCATTTGCTTCTTCGATAATCTCCATCTCCAGCCTGCATGAAAACACGTTCCTACGAACTTTCTATGATCTGACTTCGCTGTTCTCCAAAGCATCCCAGCTAGCAACACCGACGGGGTGTTTCCCCCTGGGGCAAAGAAAAACACCTCAAGTGCACCTAGAGGGGAACCACTGGCTATGTCTAGACCTATAGAAAAGGAAAAGATTGTGGTTAAAATTTCCAAATTGAATGAGTTTAAAAAAATTAATATTTTAAAACAAAGGAGTTGAGAGTAATTGTCTCATCTACTGAGCCCCTGGAGCTCATGATTCTGAGATTCCCAAGCTATGAGTGATGACTAAGGCTAAGATTTTGTCATGGATATTTTTAGTAAAAGTCATGGAAAGATCATGGGCAATAAAGAAAAAATCAGGAAGCCTTTGACTTGTCCCTTACTTTTACTAAAAATATCCATGAGAAAATGGGAAGCCACTAGGTATCTGCAGTGGCCTGCTTGGAGCTCCAGGATCCCACTCTACCCATGGATTGGAGCTGCAGTAGGTCCCCCCACTGCCTGTGCAGGCCGGGGAGTTGCGGGGATCCCCCTGCTACCCGTGGTGGCACAAAGTTCAGGGGCCACCCTGCCTCAGGTGGCAGGGGTATCCCACAGCTCCCTGCCCCTGCAGGAGGCGGCAGGACCCTACAGCTCCCAGCCGCTGAGGGCTGAAATCATGGAGGTTTTTGGAAGTCACAGAATCCACAACTTCCGTGACAAAATCTTAGCCTTCGTGATGATATCATTATGATTTAAAGTAATGTGAGAAATGCAACTTCCTATCTGATTCACATGCTTGTGCTGTCCCTGACTGTTACAAGAGAAACAGAGAACCCTTAATCTAGGTCTTGGCAGGTAAAGAGGTTTTCAGCTCACATTTAGAATAGCCAACACTGCAAAACAGCCCTTTGGTGCTGACCTCTGGTCTAAGCCCTTTGAGAAAGAGGGTTGTTTTGGGGTTTCCTTGAAGTGCCCTGGTGATTGTGTGGAACTAGGATAGATCCTGAATGCTGTTTTCCCTTTCCCCTTCCTTTGGCTTACACCATACCTGCTCTGTATCCCACGCCTCAGCTATTAAAGCTCACAACATACCTCATTAGAATCACCACAACCCTGTGCCACTGAAACAAAAGGAAAGGACAATCACAGTGGACAAGCACATTTCTAAACAGCTGTTTTCCATGACCAGAACACCCAATCCAACGCAACAAGGAAAAAAAGCAATGGGGACTTCTCAAAGGGAAACTTAGGTGGTCCATCAAATGCGGAGGCAGTAGACTACTTGAACCAGGGAATGCTGCAGTAACTACTGCTGTTATACTTCCTCATGCTGTGTTAAGATCTGGATCTGACTTCACTTGATACTGAAATTGGTTTTGGATCACTTCTGTGTGTTACAATGGGGTCCATTTGGGAAGTTTTGGCAGATGTATAGGGTATTAAGTGTCAAGTAACTTGAATTATTTTCTGAGAGTTTACGTCCCTGGGGAACTTTATCATCTGCACATCTCTGAATGAAAGTACTGTTCTTTGCAGCTCTGTGCATGTGAAATGACAGACATGAAGTAAAAGGTGACTTACACCAAAAGCTGAGCATGGGATTCTTGTTGGTCACTGGGAAACAGTCTGCTATTACAAAAGGCACCCACTGGTCCAGCATTAGCAGAAAAGTAGCTAAAGGAGAAGAGACAAATGGCACCTCTGTGGGGTGACCATCCTCAAAAGAACAGAACTGTTTATCTGAACACTGCTCAAAGTGCTGGGTTCCCAGCTGGTATCTCAAGTTGAACTTTCAGCGGTGCCTACATCTTGCATTTCAAAGGAAAAGAAATTGAGAAAGAGAGAAATGGAAAACAGGAGCTTTTGGGGGCTGGGAAATGAGAACTTTTTTTTAAGACCGGAGAAAAAGAAAATTAGATCTGATTTGGCCAATTAGCCCAAAAAATCCCCATTGGCAAGACAAGATCTTTTCGTAGGAATGCCTTGAGGGGAAGCCAATATAATTAGTTTCCACAGCATAACTGTCAAGACCCCAAAACTAGATGGAATAATGAACTGATTAAAACCTGTAATTGCAATTCAATGGAGGAAACCATTAATCATGGAGATGGCAGTGTTCCCTGGTTTCCGGATTGTGCTGAGATGAGTTGCCAATGAAGGGACTGGTAGGAATACAAGGATAATGTGAACTGGAGGAGTGAAGACATAACATGGTTAGAAAAATATGTATCCATGACTGGGCTTGGTTATGAGGAGAATGCTCTCCAGACAATAAAATTGTGAAGCGAAATATACAGTAGTATTTTTCTTTCTTATTTTTTATTCCTTTAATTTTCAGCAAACTGCATGAGTCTCCACAGAAAAGCTGACAAGCTGAGAACAATCAAAGATACCTTGGAACCTACCCAAACCAAACCTACCCAAACCAAATTCTAATCATTTTTCTTTTTATCTCTTTTGATATATTGTGTGTGTTTTTTTTAGAGCTGGTCAAAATACAGCATTTCTACCTTGTGGGAAATCCTGACAAATCAGCATTTCCTTTTACTATGAATGGGAATGAAATTGAAATTTCAAAATTTTCTACAAAAGGAAATTTCCAAAAACTGTTGTACTGGAAACATGGGAACAATCTTATCAAAACATTTTGTTTCAACTTTATCATTTCAAATATTATATTATAAATATACTATCTTATGTCAAAATGAAACATTTTGATAATTTTCTGTTAAAATTTTTGACAAAATCAATGCATTCCTGCAAAATTATTTGATTTTGTCAAATCAGCATTTTCCAACAGAAAATGGTTCCGTTGGAACATTTTTGACCACTCTAGTTGTTTTCTCCATCTCTTTTCCCTGTATCCCCACCTAACCTGTCTTCTGCAAGCTCTTCTAATCTCATCTTCACAGTGGCAAACAAATGCAACCAAATTGGCTGTGATGTTCTCATAAGGTTTAATGTACTGCAGGATGTAGATAGCCACCTTGCCAACTAATGGTTCCTACTGAAATGCATAGACTCCATCAGTGCTTATATTTTTGGCTGATGTGGGCAGCTCACCGACTTCTCAGCTGCTAGGTTGCTCATTATAATAAGGAAAGTTAACCCCTAATGGGGACTAGTAACTGGGAAACTCCAAACATTCCATTCGAACAAATAACTATTTTCAAACAAAGTTTATCAAAGTCTTTGGAAACAGTTCCACCTTTCACCCAGATCTCACACAATGGACCTTCCTCTCTTTATTTCCCAGCTCTCTCCCCTTTCTGCAGTCCCTTCCACATAAATCCCTTATGTCTGACGTCCATGAGGCCCAGAAGATCTATCAACCCTCTCTGCTTCCTATTTCAAATTTCCTAGCACTCCAGGTTTCCCAGAGTGATCTGCAGGCTTCTTATGACATGAGAAGTCTGGCCGGGCAGACAGCAAAAGGTTGGGGCTGGTTCTTTTTCAGAACGAATCTGCCTGCCTCTAGAACCTTTCTACAGTTTTGGTATTGTCCATTTCAAAACCTAATGTGTTAACATATTGGTGATATAATTTACAGCTCTATCAACTGGGGGGATTCTCTTCCAAAAACCAGGCAGGGCTCAAAGCACATGTGGCTGGCCAGTGAAAAGAAACATTTGTCCTAACAAATAAAAGGTAATGTGAAGAAATGAGGGGGAGTGAGGCAAAAGATCTTTCAGAGTAGAGAATGCTTTTCTTGGGGGCTCTGAAAAAAGAAGGCTTAATTAATGGTAGCATCCTCAAAATTCTGCATAAAAAAGGCTTATGAAATCACAAGGGCACTCCTTCAGGGCACTGTTCCCTACATTAGTCTCCAGGCTTTATCCAGCATAGTCTTCAATGTGTCAAGTGATTGGGCTTCCAGAGACACTAACTAATCGAGATAGTTTATACAAAACCATTAAAAGGGAGAGGGTGTTGACAGCCTTTGTGAGGAAGAGGAAAAGGACAACTGCTGATCTTGTGGTCTGTGGGACCAATCACAAGGATTGTTCTTCTTGTGGGACCTTTTAAATGAAAAATGGAATGGTGAGAGGAGAAACATAGCATTTTCTTAAAGCTGCTGGCTATTTTCAAATTCACTGTCCCACCCAAAACATATGATCCTGATAAAAAGATGGGCCCCCACCCTGAACTCCCCATTTAAGATATAAGAGCTCTATGCTACAGGTCTTCTCTTTTGCCCTCTCCACCTCTTCCCTGATGCAGCAGACCAGAAAACCAACTTGTTACAGGAGGAGTGGAGCAGGTGCTTTTTGTAGAACCTACATGCTTTTGACCTCATTTCAGACATATTAAACAGCACTGCTAAATCTCTCACTTTAAGATGGAATGAGTGCAGCATTGAATTAATGTGGTACTTTAATGGGTTTGCTTTTTACATCTGGAGCCTGGCTTCAGTTTCAAAATTTTTGTTCTTTATATGTATGTATGTATGTATTTATTTTTAAAACTAATGAGTTAGGGACAGGCATCTCAGCAAAATAATCTCCATCAGGAAAGATGAGGCCTGATTAAAAAAGCAAGAGTTTTTGGATGTGGGAGCAAGAACCATGATAGCTGGGAACCAGGGATACCTGCCTAGCTAAGGAGACTATCCAGAATGATAGAGCATTCCATAGAACTGAAGTTAGTGGAAAGGATCCTTTGTCAATGGGAAGTTGTAAAATAGTGATATGCATGCATTAGAGTCTGATTTAATGGATGCCATCAGTGATCCTTGGGGGCTGAAGTAATGCATCAAGAATCTGGACACAAAACACTGAGGATGGCCATATTCCCCAGTGAACTAGGGTGACAATGGAGAGACAAGCTCACTCCCCTCAGTCTGGAAATACCCAGGCAAGTTCTTTCACTGAATGGCAGAGCCTTTTTCTCCAGTCAGCTTTGAAGGAGCACATTTTTAAAGTGCTACATGGGTTCTGAGCTCTGTTATTCCCATTAACTGAAACAGGAGACTCTCCAAGAAAAAAACCACTGCAATTCTTCTGAGTGGCCATCCTGACTCTTCCTACTTGGTGTGTGAAGGGGGTACGGTACAGCGTCCAGGTTGGTGAAAACTTGTGTGGAGGCCAGGATAGTGTTGTTACAGTTGGGGAAGTATAGCTTAGGCATTGACAGGTGAAACTCCAGCTTGACTCAGATCTCTGAAGTTCTTAGACCTTTTAATATCCTGAGTGTGCCTCACATCCCTATTTCTGGGCCCTGAAGGACAAACCATTTTGGGAGAGCCTTTTTTAAGTGTTTGGCATTACTGTCACTTTCTATGAGCCTTTTCTGAGTCTTTGAGCTTTGTGGTTGCTTTCTAAGAGCCTTTTTGGCATCTTTGATATTTGTTGTTGCTTTCTCAGTGACCTCACAAGTCTGCTTAAAATCCCTAACATCCCTTTGTATCCCCAGAAGATCACACTGGGATATGTTTACATTTCCTTTCACTTTTGTTTTCAAGACGGTGGCCATATTCAATGATTTATGCTTTGCAGGACTGAATCTCTGCTTAAGGTAACCCCATTGCCTCCTTGGACCTGAATGTTACTCCTCTGAGGTCCCACTCTAATACCTGCTTGGCTCCTGCAGAATATCACTCTATGAACTGCTCCTGTCCGAAAGTTTTGACCATGAGTTCTGCCTACAACATGTCAACTACCGTTTAGAAATCGCACAGACTGGTCATGGTCTTGAAGAGTGGCAGCAGAAATTATTTCAAAGTTCTTAGAGTTTTAAATCTCAATGTGTCAGCCTCTCCAATTGTGTTTCCTATATCTTTAAAGACAACCAAATACCAAAACTTCTTTGAAATTGGGACCACAGGGGACCATATAGCTCAAGGGATTGGTATTAGTACTTGGCACTTTTCCACTTCTAGGTCACTAGAAGAAACCAGGCCAGATCATTAGTGATCAAATGCAATTGCCATCTCTCGGCTCTTTGGCAGCCTATGAGAAATGAGTAGTTGATCTCCATCAAAACCAAGCTTTTAAAGAAAGGGTGTCTTGAGACAGGCTCTGAAATCATTATTTAGACATCTAAAGAAGTAGCCTAATTTTCAAAAGTGCTGAGCACCATGAAGACCTCCCTGAAGCCAATGGGAACTGCAGGCACTCAGCACCTTTGAAAGTTGTGACTTCCATTCAGGTGCCTAAAAATGGACTTAAGAGCCTGACTCTATGCACTCAGGTTTGAAATGTTTATCCCTAGTGCCCAATGCACAAAAATCCACATGGCAAACATGTTCACCCCACAACTTGCCTTAAATTTGATACTCTTGTTAGCAACCACTACCCAACTTCTATAATGGTTAAGAATCTGTTTCAAACTATTTTCCTTCCTTCACTTCAGGTCATTGCTGCTTGTCCTACCAAATTCAGATTCTAAGTATTTCCTTTCCTTTATTCATATGGTTCTCTGGAAGGTGCTTATAGACTTTGATCACATCCCCATTGAGACCTCTCTTATCTAGACTACATCTATTTAGTTCCCTCAATGTCTCCTCATACTCTTTCTCTTGTCTCTCTGGGGCACTGCTTTATATATGTTTTTTTCTAATTTTTCTAAATCTCTCACATTGTGGAGGACCAGACCTCCACACATGATTACCATGTGTTGCAAAGCAAAACTGAGTAGCTCACAACTCCCCTGTTTTGGTTAGCTTGAAAAACAATAAGCCAAATCCTCAACTGGTACAAGATGGAGTGGCTCCACTGAAGTCAATGAAGCTACACTGATATACATCAGCTGTCCATGGACTCACACAATTTCTTCATATACTTTACCGAGAGTCAAAGGGAATCCGTGAAGAATCATAAATTCTGGGTTAAGAATAGGGGAAGGTTACCTGCTTGTGATTACCCTCTGGGATAACAGGAATACATTGAAACATAATGGAGACAGGAGTTTTGAGTCTCTATCTGCACATCATAATGCTGAATAACTGGATTGTGGTGTTTGTGTCAATATGCAACATCAGGAACTGGAGCAAACCCAACAAACAGTGATGCTGAGTCACTCATGTAGAAATGATTGAGCCACATATGGCTGCTTTGCTGGCAAGCTGTGGGACAGATCCAGGAAAACAGACTGCTTCTTGGATCTGGCGACACCCTCATTAAATGTCCCCAAGATTTTATCTGGCTGTTTGCAGTAGAATGGGTCAAGGTCTCAGGCAATGATCATGGATCAGGGGTGATAGGGTTGGCTTGGCCCCACTGAACACTGTCAAATGCTTTCATTCTTAGGCACATTTAGTTCTCCTCATAAAAGGAGTCAGCAAATTTAAATCCCTCGCTATCATCTAAAATGTTTTCAAGATTTATTTCTACAGGCTAGAGAGCTGTTTAATCTCCAAAGAAGATAAAGTTTAATTCTTTCCTAAGTTTAATAACATCCATAAGCTGTTGGCAGGTTTTTGGAGTTATGCATATTTAGCATAAACTGACAAGATTTGGACTCTCATCAGCCATGACTGCAAATCATGGGGCCCTACAAGTTTTTCATCATTCCAGATTTATTTCCAGCATTCTTGGGGATCCCCTGGAAAATGTACCCAGAGAATCCCTTGAAGATTCACAGTATTTGGGACACCAATTAAATGAGTCCTTGAACGTTACTGTCTCATGACCCTAGGGAATGCCTAATTCTTTTCAGTATCCAACGGTCCCCTTAGGATTTCGCTTGGGTTTTAGGGTGGTCCTGATGATTTTTAGTATTTCAGGGTGCTTTGAAGATTCCAACCATCCCAAGGAGGTGATTGTGGATTATAAAACCAAACAAAAGCAAACACAATCTTTAACTGTGTTAAAAAGAGAACAGAGAATAATTCTGACATTTTGTAAATCTATGGTGCAGCCTCAATTTGAAAAAATGTGTTCAGATTTAATCATGTCAGTTCAAAAAAGAGAGTGGAAAGAGAAGAGGTCCACTGACGGGCAACAAAAATGATATTGAGGTGGAGTGGAGGAAATTCATAAGAAAGAAAATTAAAAGTTCTAGGACTATTTAGAGTGGAAAGAGGAGGAAGAAGAGGTGATATGACAGAGGTCTATAGATAAGGCTAAGCGGTTGCTCCTACTTTTTTCACTCTTTCCTACAATACAAGACCAAAGGGGCACTTGGAAATAAAAGCTAACAAATTTTAAAGAGATTAAAGATAATACTTTTTAAGCACATAATTATCCTGTCTACCTCTGGAATTATATTACTGAGACAAACACCTTAGTAATTGTCCAAAAAGGCTTAGACCCTTATGTGAATAAGAACAGCATCTCTGGTTACCTAGCTAGAATAAAAGGGCTATCAAGCCTCATGGCTTTGGGGCATAAGTTGTTCACTGTGATCAACAGCAGGGGAAGCATAGCAGTATGCTAAAGAAACAGTTCTGCCAATACAAGCTTCAGCATACCACCATTCCATAGTGTTTTTAGATACTTGTCTTGGGTTCTTGCACACCTCCCATTGCCATAGTTTCTGAACACCTAGCAATCTTTAACATATTTATCCTCACAAAATCCCTGGAAAGCAGAGAAGTGCTACTATCCCCAGTTTAGAGATGGGGAACTGAGAGACTGAGTGACTTGCCCATGGTCACCTAAGAAGCCTGTGGCAAAGCAAGGAACTTAATGCTGCTCTCCTGAGTCCCAAGTTACCATCCTACCACTGGACCACACTTCCTCTCAGCTCTTCTTTGGAAGGAAACTACTAGAGGTGAGAGAGTAGTTCCATCCTCATGACCCATTCAAACCTTGGCCCCTCTGCTGAGACTGCCCAGATGGTAAGTGTGAAGGTGGTTGTTTTGTGAAGCAGATACATGTCTACAAGAAACTGGGCTGAGATCATCAACTTATTTTATATCAATCAAGGAACAGTCATCAGCTGGAAAACAGCTTTTGATGACTACCAACTTGGGACCTGATCCTGCAGCCAACAGCTCTGAGACAGGCTTCTGGGTCCGTGCAGAGCCCTGTTGGTCAGTGGAGCTCTGTGCAAGCACAGAAATCCACTCACATCCTATCCACAGCAGAATACAAGCCTTGAGCTATATTCAGATTGGCAGAGTAGGAGGTCAGAGGCACTCTTATTTCATTACAATTCCCTGAGCCCTCTAATGCCTTGACTCGTATATATTTTTAAATATATGCATCACTTTGTGCAGTTGGTGAGCATTTACTTACACAAGTAGTCCCTCTGACTCCAGTAGAACTATTCCATGAGTTGCACTATCTGGCAATCTTTTAAAATTACAAATGTACAGAAGCTATACATTTCCCCATTTGAATGAGTCCCACATATCATTTTCACAAGGTCTTGTCTATGCTGTACTTTCTGTGTCTTTTCTTTTTTATATTAGTACTGACTCAATGGATATTTAACTAAATGGGATTTAACAGTCCATCTCGGATAAGGAAACCACAGCACTCCTTTAATGTTCTTGTTTCTTTACTTCTTTTTTTCTTTTTTTTTTTTTAACCTTTTTTTTTTTTTGAGCAGTTTTAGCCCCAGATGGAAACTTAAAAGCTCCATCATGATCTTTCCTGGAAAAAAAGAGTCCACTTTGAAGCCATGATATGGTGAATGCACAGGTCATTTTGAGAATAAAATATAAAGAGACACTAAACATGAAAGTTTTATTTCCTTCTCCAATGATAAGCATATACTGAGGAAGGTTGTTGGGGTTTTTTTTTTTGCTACTGATTTGGTCGCTTGTAGACCAAATATCTTTAAAAACATTCTCTGTTGCTGATCTTCAACTGGTATCTTGTTTACCTTGAACTCTGAAAAGTTGCCTGCTCTAACCTATTGCTGCACAAAACTCATTTGCTATCTCTACAAAAGAAAGAGCTATTTTTTTAATCAGATCCTCTCCTTCCTTTGTCTTTCTTCCATCGCTGCTTTTTTGCTTTAAAATTGATTTCTAATACAAAAACAGAGCGGGTTATAAATTATCCAGGACAACACTATTCCCAAGTCAGTTTACCACCACTGGATTAACAAATGAATCCTCTTTCAATCTGACAGAACACAATTGCTAACAGAACTCAATCTTCAACCATGTCCTTTTTTCAACATTGCAAATGGCCAACTTTTCTAACTTTGTTAGTGGTGCCTGAGCAGATGGCCTAGAGGAGCTGCATCCCATACACAAGGAAAGTACTTCTCCAGAAATCCAAAGAACATAGGGTATGTCGTGGGATGAGGAGGGGGCAGGGAGGAAGTCCAACAAAGATTAGTGTTAGACATTCTCATTGCTGTGACAGTCACCCTGGAACCCCTACATAGTATCATTAAGTAACTGCAACCCATACTCATTGGGAACCCCATTCTTAAATAAACCTTTCCTGAACCCTGTCTTCTGGCCTTCAAACAATCCCCCCAAACTCTCCAAGCTCATCAGAAGCAAGCTCCCTACACATCAGGACACACTAACTCAGAGGCCAGAACAACAGATCAAAACCTGCAGATGTATCACCACTGCTAAAATCATCAACACCCCCCATAACACATCTTTCAATATTGCTGGGTCCTACACATGCCTATCACAACATGTGGTGTACCTTATCAGATGCACTAAATGCCCCAATAACAATGATGTGGGTGAAAACAGACAATCACTACACTCTCCAATGAACTCACACCGGAAAACAATAAAAGACAAAAACACCACATCAGCTGTAGGTGAATGATTTTCACAAAGCCATAAATCTATATCTAACCTATCAGTCCTCATCCTCAAAGGAAACCTTCACAACACTTTCAAAAGATGAACCTGGGAGCTTAATTCATAACTCTGTAGAGACTAAGTCATGGACTGAATAGACACATTGGGTATATGGCTTATTACAATAATCTATAATCCACTAACAACCCCCCTGCCCTGCAGCTGTTTTTCCTCCTCTTTTCCTCCATATGACTGGAGGGGTGTTAATGGATCACTTCAGCTTGAATGATCTGGCTAAACAATCTGTTCCACCTTGTATTTAGTTGTGTTAGGCTATGTCTACAATATAATTTATGTCAGTGTAACTTATGTTGCTCAAGGGAGTGAATAAACCACCCCCCTGAGCGACATAAATTACACCGATATAAGCGCCGGTGTGGGCAGCACTTTACCACCGCTCATTGTGGGTGGATTAATTATGTCGATGGGAGAGCTCTCTCCCGTTGGCATAGAGTAGATACACTAGAGATCTTACAGTGGTGCACCTGCATCGGTATAGCTGTGCCACTGTAAACTCTCTAGTGTAGATGTAGCCTTAATTAGTCTCCCAGACTCGAAGAAGAGCTCTGTGTAAGCTCGAAAGCTTGTCTCTCTCACCAATAGAAGTTGATCGATCATATATATGATCCAAAAAAATATAACCTTACCCACCTTATCTCTCTAATATGCTGGGACTAACATGGCTACACCTGCTTGGGAAAGGAATAACACAAATGTCATAGTTGTCAGGACAGCCAAGAGTCACTTTTGTTCCACTTTACTTTTCAATCTGCATTACAATAAGATTATTACCTCTGAAGATCACATTTTGAAAAGTAATCTGGTATTTTAAGAACGTTTTATCTAGATACAGTGCCAGTGAGTAAGTGTATCATAGGAGGCTAATTACATGGATAGTTCTCTCCTTTATACAAGAACTTTATCCTTTAGATCTAAACAGCGGACACACTTTCCATAGTGTCGCTTATCTGGGTATATCAAAGTGCTTCACGGACACTCATTGAAGGTAATTACTAGCTGGAAAATGTGAATAATTCATGGGCTAGTAGAGGTGGAGCTTCCACTTCTCTCCCCACTTTGTGTCTCTTCTCTCTCTCCCCCTTTTCTTCTTCTTCTCCTTCTACTTGTCCCTCGTTTTCTTCCTGTCCTTTGGGAGTTAAGTGCTTAAGGGCTTTTGACAATCCCACTAGGAGCCTATGATTTTTTAAGTCTGACCTTAAATCCAAAGGCAAATCTAAAGAAGACTAAGATGATGTAAATTACATGTTCTTCCAGTCTTCTCAGTGTGCCAGTTACAGTAACGTAGACATCTTTAGACTCTCTAGGCCAAATTTAGTGGTGATGTGTAAGTGGGTGTATGTTACACATCAATAAGTGTGTATGAGTCTTCCAAATCTAAATTGCACACGACTTATATGCTGACAGGGCCAGAAGAAGTAAATTACAGCACCTTATACTCCATTAAATTCACTTAAACTCACTTATGAATTTGGCTGAATGGTCAAAATCAGCCCTGATTTAAATGGGGTAAGATCCATTGTAGTCAATGGAGTGCCAATGAATAAAGCTGATTGAAACCTTCACAAGATGTCATAAACACTCTGAAATCTTCATTCCATTAGTTTTAGAATTGGAATATTTTTATTGTATTTTTCATGTTTTCATTTTATTGCTTTGAGAAGAAATTATTTTTGAAAAGAAAGTGTTTTGATTTGGATATAAAAAAATTTCCGTGTTGAAAAATAAAGGAATGATGACCAACAATGAAAAAGAACAAAAGAGAGATGTGGCAACCAAACATATGAACAAAAGAAGAAAAGTACAATGACCAAACACAGAAGTATGAAGAAAGGTTTAGCAGCTGGCTATGAAACAAACACAAAAGGGAAATGTTCAATTACCAAACAGAAAAAAGAGGAGTGTTCTGAAGACCAACCACAGAAAACGGAGAAAGAAATCAGAAGTGCAATGACAAAATACATACACACACAAAAGAGAGAAAAAGAATAGACATCCAGTCATGGAATATGCAAACAGAGAGAAAAATTATGGCCACAAACAAACTGAACAAGAAAAAAATGGCCAAAAGTGAACAAAGAAAGGTAAATTTTCCATGTAAATTCTCCATAGAAAATTAAAAAAAACAACATTGACATTTTGAGAACAAAACAATTTTTTTTTAGTTTGATGAAAATGTTCATTAAAAAAAATTCCCAACACAGTTTTCTCATTTAAAAGATTTCAACCAGCTCTAGTTATGCATCCCAGTCCCAAAGGACAAAAAATAATATATTTGGATTTGAAATGAGAACATCTTCGTCTGGATCACAGGCTAATAGCAACAGAGGGGCCTGTCAGCACCACAGAATAGCAACAGGAAAAGACTAGTAGGATAACATTGCAGCAGGACTCTAATATTAGCTAGTAGCCACTCAGTAACTATACCCAACTGAGAATTTTGGGTAGTGTTTTACAGGCACTGCATTGTTTAATATACATGAATTATCATGGGACCTTCAAAAGAATGCAATGCATCCCATTCCACACTAGAGAAGTGGTGGAGTGGGTAGACGGATGGAATTTCATTGAGAGAGCCAGAGAAGGGACTCTTCAGAGTGTTCTGCTAGGCTCCACAGAGCTCACTCCAGAGGATGTTTCCGTCATTTCCCATCACCATCTCTTAGGCCCTTTTCAAAGTAGTGATGCGAGGTTTTCCCCTGTGACCTTCTAACAAGAGATGGGGAAAACAGAAGGTACTTGAAAGAGGCTCCTCAATCTAGCCTTGATTTTACAGAACTAAACTAAGAGTGGCTTGCATGCAAGTGTCATTTAACTCAAACCCCTGAGTGCATGGTGTTCAGACAAATGGTCCTGGCCTACCTCTATGTCTGAGCTAGAGACAAGAGTCCTAGTAATTGAGCCATAGATATCAATAGAACCATCACATGAAGATACTATAGCCAAATAGTGGGCCAAGCGAGTCCCACAGGCTCAGATATTCTCCAGCCACCACTATCTTTTTCACCAAAAGGAAATGAAGAACATATATGCAAGAGGATGCCTCACCTGTAGGGACAGCGAAAGGTGTCCCCATACCCATCACTCTTCTGCTTTTTGCAATATTCACACTGGCCCAAAGATTCATCAATCATGCTCGCTCTCCTCAAGGAACTTACAATGCAAAATTCTAGCATTGCACTAAAGCCACGTCTACACTACCCGCTGGATCAGCGCGTAGTGATCGATTATAGGGGATTGATTTATCGCATCTAGTATAGATGCAATAAATCAATCCCCGATCGCTCTGCCGTCGACTCCGGAACTCCATGGCGAGAGGCAAAAGCAGAGTCATAGAATATAGAATATCAGGGTTGGAAGGGACCTCAGGAGGTCATCTAGTCAAACCCCTTTCTCAAAGCAGGACCAATCCCCAACTAAATCATCCCAGCCAGGGCTTTGTCAAGCCTGACCTTAAAAACGTCTAAGGAAGGAGATTCCACCACCTCCCTAGGTAACGCATTCCAGTGTTTCACCACCCTCCTAGTGAAAACATTTTTCCTAATATCCAACCTAAACCTCCCCCACTGCAACTTGAGACCATTACTCCTTGTTCTGTCATCTGCTACCACTGAGAACAGTCTAGATCCATCCTCTTTGGAACCCCTTTTCAGGTAGTTAAAAGCAGCTATCAAATCCCGCCTCATTCTTCTCTTCCGCAGACTAAACAATCCCAGTTCCCTCAGCCTCTCCTCATAAGTCATGTGCTCTAGCCCCCTAATCATTTCTGTTGCCCTCCGCTGGACGTTTTCCAATTTTTCCACATCCTCCTTGTAGTGTGGGGCCCAAAACTGGACACAGTACTCCAGATAAGGCCTCACCAATGTCTAATAGAGGGGAACGATCACGTCCCTCGATCTGCTGGCAATGCCCCTACTTATACAGCCCAAAATGCCACTGGCCTTCTTGGCAACGAGGGCACACTGTTGACTCATATCCAACTTCTCATCCACTGTAACACCTAGGTCCTTTTCTGCAGAACTGCTGCCTAGCCGTTCGGTCTCTAGTCTGTAGCGGTGCATGGGATTCTTCCATTCTAAGTGCAGGACTCTGCACTTGTCCTTGTTGAACCTCACCAGATTTCTTTTGGCCCAATCCTCTAATTTGACTAGGGCCCTCTGTATCCTATCCCTACCCTCCAGCGTATCTACCTCTCCTGGCAATTTAGTGTCATCTGCAAACTTGCTGAGGGTGCAATCCATCCCATCCTCCAGATCATTAATGAAGATATTGAACAAAACCGGCCCGAGGAAAAATCCTTGGGGCACTCCACTTGATACCAGCTGCCAACTAGACATTGATCACTACCCATTGACCCCGACAATCTAGCCAGCTTTCTATCCACCTTATTGTCCATTCATCCAGCCCATACTTCTTTAACTTGCTGGCAAGAATACTGTGTCAAAAGCTTTGCTAAAGTCAAGGAACAACACGTCCATTGCTTTCCCCTCATCCACAGAGCCAGTTATCTCATCATAGAAGGCAATTAGATTAGTCAGCCATGACTTGCCCTTGGTGAATCCATGCTGACTGTTCCTGATTACTTTCCTCTCCTCTAAGTGCTTCAGAATTGATTCCTTGAGGACCGGCTCCATGATTTTTCCAGGGACTGAGGTGAGGCTGACTAGCCTGTAGTTCCCAGGATCATCCTCCTTCCCTTTTTGAAAGATGGGCACTACATTAGCCTTTTTCCAGTTGTCCAGGACTTCCCCCGATCGCCATGAGTTTTCAAAGTCGACGGGGGAGCGGCAGCCATCGATCCCGCGTCACGAGGACGCGAAGTAAGTGATTCTAAGTCGATGTAAGATACGTCGACTTCAGCTATGCTATTCTTGTAGCTGAAGTTGCGTATCTTAGATCGATCACCCCCATAGGGTAGACCAGGCCTAAGACTCGCTCCTGAGAAGTGGTAGAAAGCCCGAAGACATTGCACCATTAGAAAGAAATGGAAGCAGGGTTCTTTGTTCTGTACTGTTGCAGCTGTGATTAGAGGGAAGTATCACTCTGTAATCAGAGCCATTATGACCAAATGGAAGGATCAATAGGGAGCTATCAGCAATTAGCACCGTTGTTATTGCCTGGCATATTTTTTATTTATTGAAGTGGGCAAGTCAAGATGCCTGAGGGATAAGAGGTCCCCAGGACATAAAGACATACAGAGGAAGAGAGAGAAAGAGGAGATATGCTACTGTTCATTTTGGAAATAACCTTTTTTTTTTCCCCATTGGATTCTAACAGCTTGGAGGCATATGGCCCTGTGTGCATTATACATCCCAAGATCATTACAAACACATCTGACTTATGGCAGGGGCCTGGTGGTACAGCAGGCTACTGTGCTAGTCTTTCACCTGTGGAGTCATGAATCAGGGCACAAATAGAATAAGTTTGTTGGTTTTAGTATACTCCTTAGTGGAAGTTTATTTTCATAACACTAGAGCTGGGCAAATTTTGGGGGGTGTTAACTAGTCAAAAACTGCACTTTCAGCTGGACCAAAACTGTTTGTGAATTCAGGTCAAATTCTGAAAACTGTCCCCCACCCAATCCCCAACTAAATAAAAGGAAAGAGTGGATTATTTCTGAAAAAGTCAAAATGTTTTGTTTTGACATTTTCTAAATGAAACTTTTTGACTTTTCATTTTAAAATTACATTTGTTTCAAAATTTAACTAGATCTATTTTTAAAAAGCAAAAAAGGGTCACTTTTGTTTTTTCATTTTGGTGGAAAAAAATAAAACATTGTCATTGCAACTCAACCCAAAACAAAACATTTTTTGGATTTTTTGGTTTGGCCATGCAACCAAAGAACCAATTAATTCCCCAGCACTATCTAAGGGCCTATTTGCCCACCCTGGCAGAGCAGACATTCTCCAATCAGAGGCGCCTCTGAGGCGGGAATAGCTGACATTGTTGCAGGCCAGGATGAAATTGCATTGGCAAAACTGTTATAGGAGCACTATACTGGAAAAGCAGGGATAGATCAAGGCCTGAGATACCTTTGCAGAGCTCTGTGAAATGGCTGGGACAAGAGTAGCTGCAAATATGCAGGCAGGAATGAGGTGAGAAAGGAGCAGTTTGGGAGCCCAGAACCAGAATAGGAAGTTGCAGTGCAGAGCTGTGTGATGGAAACTTGCTCAGCTCTGACAGGGAACCTCTTATCCTTCCTTCCCCTTTAGGAGCAACAGAAAAAAATCACAGAATACTCCCAAACATTTCCATAAGAAAACCAACACACCTTATAATAAGCACTGATTTTCAAAATGCTGTTTTAACCCTAAGACCTAACCCAGATGCTTTGGCTCTATTGGTGTTCTCTGTTTCCTTGAGGCAAGATTACTTGAAGTTTTGGAATGCATTAGTGTTCATCTGAAATTTGATGAAGACTCTCCGGGGAGGGACATAGGTTGGATTTTAAAAAGGGCTTGTATCATTAGTTTCCACCAGGGCCTAGTGTTCTCTCTCACACTCTCTCTCTCTCACACACACACACACACACACACACACACACACACACACACACACACACACACACACACACACACACACACACACACTCTCTCTCTCTCTCTCTCTCTCTCTCTCTCTTCTTTTGCAACCCTCTCTCTGTTTGTCCCTTACCTCCAAATACCTCTTTCTTCCATGCCACTCGCACATCAAGCGCAGGTCCAATAAGTAACTTTCTCCCTGAAGGGCAGTGATGTCTAGTGTGCTAAGACGTACATGTCGCTGCACTAGTTCAATCACCAGAGGATGCACTAGGCACAACCCATGTTTCAGCTGTCTTTGCCTGCATGTCTGCTACTTAACCCATCCAAAGAGGTTGGGCTTCACTGTCCTATCACTGAATTAACTCAAGTTCAGGCAAGCACAGCATGAGGCTACTCAATCTAGATTGGGATCAGAAGGTCTCATTTAGGAATGGATGCTTTTGTTAGCAAAACACATAACCTTTGAGTTCCTGGGGAAATTTCAGCTCTTTCTCTTTAGCCAATAAAGGGTTTCTTGTGTACTGGCTTGTAGGAATTGCAGCAGGACCCTTCATGTCAACCGCAGCTAAGTCAGATATCTTCTCCCCCTCCTCCCTTGTTTACACCCGACCACTGGGCACTGGAAGTCAATGATCATTGACAATGTGACACAGAGATCTACAGACATAGCAAGTCTAATATCCACTGAACTGACAGTACTGGATCCTGGGCCTCATCGTAGGAGATGCAAAAGTCCCATCTGTCAATCGTTGTGACTTTCTACTGACTTCTGGAGGACCAATCATGACTTCAGGAGCAAAAGAAATTAATCCTTGAGGTGCGGAGTTGCCATATCCTTTAGCCTCTCAGTCTTCTTTTCTGGCAGGCTGTTTGCTACATGTGGCCAACTATTTAGAAATCTTTCAGATGTGTTTATGTAGCACACAGCTAAAACTTAAGGAATTAACAGGCAGGTTTTTTTCTGATGAAAAAAGAGATCTCACTTCTTCAGTAGCTGAAGGGCCAGATACTGGAAATTTCTCACAGTAGCCCAGTTCCCTTTTCCACTTTTGTTTGCAAAAGACTCTTGAAATTTCTGCTATTGCTGGGGAAAACATTTGGAATCTGACATTTTTCTACTGTGAGCATCCATCTACATCCATGGCTTTCTCCTAAGGAACCACATCTGTAGCAGAGGTCTGACAACCTCCAAAATGTGCATCTGCAGCAAACTTCTGATAATCTCAGAGGGACAGGGACTCAGTGTGATAGGGAAGGCTGAAGTGAATAGCATTCCAGCAATCCTGGGCTGGTAGAATAGTCATTAGGAGCTCACTCTAGCCGACTGAAGTTAGAGAAACTCTGTCCAGAATCTAGCCAACCCCAGGATCAAGGAATACAGAAAGGGCTTTTAGAGCCACCATTTCTTCCCTCCAACCTTATCTGTACTCGGCATGATATTGGCACTGCTGAGAATCACGTCCACGTCTGACGTCCTTAAACAAAGCTCACTTCTTTAGCCTCTGAATCTGAGACAGCTGACAAGTGCCAATTACTAGCAAATGTGGACACTGGTCTGCTTAAAACCAGCCAGAGACCCATCAAATCACTTTTCATAGGCCACCAAAATGCCCTCTAATAACAGTACATTAGAACCTCAGAGTTACGAACACCAGCGTTATGAACTGACCAGTCCAACCACACACCTCATTCGGAACCAGAAGTACACACTCAGGCAGCAACAGAGAGCGCAAAAAAAAAAAATACAGAACAGTACTGTGTTAAACATCAGCTACTAAAAAAATAAAAGCAGCATTTTCGTTCTGCATAGTAAAGTTTAAAAGCTGTATTTAGTCAATGTTCAGTTGTAAACTTTTGCAAGAACAATCATAACATTTTGTTCAGAGTTACGAACAACCTCCATTTCCGAGATGTTCGTAACTCTGAGGTTCTACTGTATTTGGTTACTGTGAAACTGGGCTGAAGTTGAAATGGTGACCTAGAGGAGAAAGATTTCATTCCCATTCCCAATGTTCTGCACATCTTGCGTCCCATAATTGATCCTGCAAGGTGCTGAGCACTCTCACCCCCCCATTGACTTCCAAGGATTAGGTGCTGGAAGAGCTAGCAGGAACAATTTGAACACAGATTTAGCAATGGGAGAAAATGCAGAGTGAGAGAAAACTTCAAGAAACCTGCTGGAAACAAAACGAAAACAACAAACCACACTCAAACTCTGTCTATGCAGTTGGTGATATTAATAAACTAAGTCATCTTCTCATTCTCTCAACTTACAGGGTCACCCAGACTCTTGGATGCAATAATAGCCTCTTTATGTGATACTGATGTATATTAGGGTTAAAAATAATCCTTTAATGGCAAGATCCATGCCTGAGTGCCTTCTCCCAAAATATGCCATGCCTGAAACATTGGCACAGAGTGATGAGAACCTGGCTCAGCCCTTCAGTGTACTCAGAAAAGCTGCCACTATTGGTTAATGGGCCGTACAGTTTGTTGGTTGGGTCCTTAGCTTAAAAGAGGCAAAATACCCCTGAGTTTTGGAATGGCTTGTTTCTTCATTAGAGGCCATTACACCTGTCACTGTAGTTGTAGCAATATGAGACCTGTAACTAATGATTCCATCGGGCCCACAGGAGCCACAGCTAAAGATCTGTGCTTTAGGGTTACTACCCCTGCTGCTAGAGGAACGATTATCTTGTCATTCAAGCACTTCCTTCTCTGAGGAGGAGATAGAGAGGCAGTTAAGTTATCCAGAGACTGCCTAAAATACACATTTTTGAAAGGGAACTGTGAGGTGATGGATTATGGGAAACTGCCAAAACAGGCACCACAGCCATTAAAGCTGACTGGGGCCTGATTTCAGTTTTGCATAGAATAGGGACACTTTTGAAGAGGTATAATATAAAGGCTCATTGCTTGCTTCCTACCTGGTATTGTGAGAACAGAAAAAAAAATGGAGTCTAGTCTATTTGCAATCAGCTATTTGTGTTCTACTACAGAATAGTCTACAACACCTCATAAAATACTAGGTAATGAAAATGCTTGGCTTATTCTGAATTGCTTTAAAGTGATCAGCCAGTGACTGGAAAACTAGAGACGGAATTGATGGAACAGTCTCTGATATTTGCTTTATGTAACTCCCCCTGAAGTTGAAAGCCTCATATTTCCAGGGAGAATTATTGGCTTTCTTATGCATTTCCCTCTGTCACTTATTCTCCATCTTGTGATGCTACTGCTGGCATGTGAATGCCTTGCAATGCAGGATCCCAATAAACCAAGGTCTGGATTAAGAGGACGAACATCACTTTCTTCCAGCATGAGATACAAGCTTCAACAAACAGTTTTCATTTCCATAATACCTCTTGTTTCTGGCCCCGCTCTATTTCTTAGCAGCAAATTCACTCAGACACTGCAACTAGGACTGGCAGAGCATGGAGTTTGTCTTCTTAACCTTGACCTTGGTTTTATTCAGATCCAGAGGGAGGGCTGAATGGCTGATTTTGACTTCATGAGTTTTCACATGTGAAGGCAGGTTGGAAACCCGACTTTATTTTAGCAAATCATTTTGTGGTAAGAATGGAAAATGTTTCCCCCCCTTGAAAATGCAATTTCCTACCAGTTTTGTTGATAAGAATATTTTTCTGTGCAGCTCTGTTTAATGGGACGCACAACGTTTATTTTGACATCTGAGCCAACTTCCCCATATCATCAACAGACAAAATCCCTTTGACTCTACCTCCTTTCTTTATACTACAGCAGGGATTGGCAACCTTTGGCCCGCAGCCTGCCAGGGAAAGCCGTTGGCGGGCCAGAACCGTTTGTTTACCTGCCACAACTGCAGGTTCGGCAGGGGGCAGCGGGAAGCGACGCGGGCCGAGGGATGTGCTGGCTGCCCTTCCAGTAGCCCCCATTAGCCTGGGATGGCGAACCGCGGCCAGTGGGAACTGCGATCGGCTGAACCTGTGGATGCTGCAGGTAAACAAACCGTTCCGGCCCACTTTCCTTGGCAGACTGCAGGCCAAAGGTTGCCGATCCCTGTACTACAGGGATCAACTATGCCACTAGGTTCCATCTGTTTCACTCACCTCCTTTCATCATACCTTTGTTTATGTCATTGTTTCATCCATCCTTGTATGATTCCTTCTTTCACTGCTATTGTGCACTTCAAGCGGAAAGCTATACTCCTTGCATAATGACCGTTGGCCCCACACATGCAGACATCAGTGTCCTCAACAGGGTAAAACATAGCACCCTTCAGCACCTAAATCACCATCTTTTACCATTTCAGTTACAGATGAAAATCTTGTAGCAGGCTGTTAGAGTCACTGGGAGCAGCCCTTAGAAAGAGTCATTGCACAGTGGTTCTTCTGCCATAGAAACTGTGTACATAAAGTAAGGCAAGTCCAAAATCAACCCCCCTGAACTGAACTGATCATTCCTAAATTTTGGGAATGTTTGGAATCTGCTTTTAGATACTATCTGAGTATCCCACAACCCTGAGGAAACTCCTAACATCCTGTCCCAGTATGCAGTGGGCTCAGTACAAAGCCTCAGATGGATTCTCTAGGGAGGGCTACTCTTTTCTGATCAGGAATCTGAAAGGGATGCCACCAGAGCTTTATATGCTTGCACCATAAAGAGTGTACAATTCCTGGCATCCATTCGAGCACAGAAGTCGAGATTGCTTGGGCCATAGAGTCCAAAATTCCCCTCCTCTAACACCTAGAGGTGGCCCCTCCAAGTTGATATTGAGAGGCCATGGCATGGGGCACAGTGGGGAAGCTTGTCCTGTCACGGTCCTTGCTGTACCTACCTTGTGAATATAAAGAGGCTTTTAGTTTCCAGGCTTGTCCATGTGGTACCTCCTGCCAGCACGAAATTCACAAACAATCATAAAAAGAAAAGGAGTACTTTGTGGCACCTTAGAGACTAACAAATTTATTTGAGCATAAGCTTTCGTGAGCTACAGCTCACTTCATCGGATGCATTTGGTGGAAAATACAGAGGGGAGATTTATATACACACACACACAGAGAACATGAAACAATGGGTTTATCATACACACTGTAAGGAGAGTGATCACTTAAGATGAGCCATCACCAGCAGTGGAGGGGGGAAGGAGGAAAACCTTTCATGGTGACAAGCAAGGTAGACCATTTCCAGCAGTTAATAAGAACATCTGAGGAACAGTGGGGGGTGGGGTGGGGGGGGAGAAATAACATGGGGAAATAGTTTTACTTTGTGTAATGACTCATCCATTCCCAGTCTCTATTCAAGCCTAAGTTAATTGTATCCAGTTTGCAAATTAATTCCAATTCCGCAGTCTCTCCTTGGAGTCTGTTTTTGAATTTTTTTTTCAAAAAAATCGGTCGGAGTATGAACAAGAGGCTACTAGGCAGCTCTCCAACACCACTTTCTACAAGCCATTACCCTCTGATCCCCCTGAGAGTTACCAAAAGAAACTACAGCATTTGCTCAAGAAACTCCCTGAAAAAGCACAAGAACAAATCCGCACAGACACACCCCTAGAACCCCGACCTGGGGTATTCTATCTGCTACCCAAGATCCATAAACCTGGAAATCCTGGACGCCCCATCATCTCAGGCATTGGCACCCTTACAGCAGGATTGTCTGGCTATGTAGACTCCCTCCTCAGGCCCTACATTACCAGTACTCCCAGCTACCTTCGAGACACCACTGACTTCCTGAGGAAACTACAATCCATTGGTGATCTTCCTAAAAACACCATCCTAGCCACTATGGATGTAGAAGCCCTCTACACCAACATTCCACACAAAAATGGACTACAAGCCATCAGGAACAGTATCCCCGATAATGTCACGGCTAACCTGGTGGCTGAACTTTGTGACTTTGTCCTCACCCATAACTGTTTCACATCTGGGGACAATGTATACCTCCAAATCAGCGGCACTGCGATGGGTACCCGCATGGCCCCACAGTATGCCAACATTTTTATGGCTGACTTAGAACAACACTTCCTCAGCTCTCATCCCCTAATGCCCCTACACTACTTGCACTACATTGATGACATCTTCATCATCTGGACCCATGGAAAAGAAGCCCTTGAGGAATTCCACCATGATTTCAACAATTTCCATCCCACCATCAACCTCAGCCTGGACCAGTCCACACAAGAGATCCGCTTCCTGGACACTACGGTACTAATAAGCGATGGTCACATAAACACCACCCTATATCTGAAACCTACTGACCGCTATTCCTACCTACATGCCTCTAGCTTTCATCCAGATCATGCCACACGATCCATTGTCTACAGCCAAGCTCTACAATATAACCGCATTTGCTCCAACCCCTCAGACAGAGACAAACTCCTACAAGATCTCTATCCTGCATTCCTACAACTACAATACCCACCTGCTGAAGTGAAGAAACAGATTGACAGAGTCAGAAGAATACCCAGAAGTCACCTACTACAGGACAGGCCCAACAAAGAAAATAACAGAACGCCACTAGCCATCACCTTCAGCCCCCAACTAAAACCTCTCCAACGCATCATCAAGGATCTACAACCCATCCTGAACGACGACCCATCACTCTCACAGATCTTGGGAGACAGACCAGTCCTTGCTTACAGACAGCCCCCCAACCTGAAGCAGATACTCACCAGCAACCACACACCACACAACAGAACCACCAACCCAGGAACCTATCCTTGCAACAAAGCCCGTTGCCAACTCTGTCCACATATCTATTCAGGGGACACCATCATAGGGCCTAATCACATCAGCCACACTATCAGAGGCTCGTTCACCTGTGCAGCTACCAATGTGATATATGCCATCATGTGCCAGCAATGCCCCTCTGCCATGTACATTGGTCAAACTGGACAGTCTCTACGTAAAAGAATAAATGGACACAAATCAGACGTCAAGAATTATAACATTCAAAAACCAATTGGAGAACACTTCAATCTCTCCGGTCACTCGATTACAGACCTGAGGGTGGCTATTCTTCAACAAAAAAAATTTCAAAAACAGACTCCAAGGAGAGACTGCGGAATTGGAATTAATTTGTAAACTGGATACAATTAACTTAGGCTTGAATAGAGACTGGGAATGGATGAGTCATTACACAAAGTAAAACTATTTCCCCATGTTATTTCTCCCCCCCACCCCACCCCCCACTGTTCCTCAGATGTTCTTGTTAACTGCTGGAAATAGCCTACCTTGCTTGTCACCATGAAAGGTTTTCCTCCCTCCCCCCTGCTGCTGGTGATGGCTCATCTTAAGTGATCACTCTCCTTACAGTGTGTATGATAAAACCCATTGTTTCATGTTCTCTGTGTGTGTATATCAATCTCCCCTCCGTATTTTCCACCAAATGCATCCGATGAAGTGAGCTGTAGCTCAGAAAGCTTATGCTCAAATAAATTTGTTAGTCTCTAAGGTGCCACAAGTACTCCTTTTCTTTTTGCGAATACAGACTAACACGGCTGCTACTCTAAAACAATCATAAAGGAAAGGGATTAAAAAAGGCATTTTTTCTTTTTCTTTTAGCTCTGGACCTTTTAAATGTTGAAAGAGGTGACTGGCTTTCACGTAGAAAGAGATACAGAATACATGTATTTTAAGGGAGAAATGAAGAAAAAAATCTAAAACTACAGCATGGCTGGAATCACAGGAGTCCCACAGAGGCAGAATGGAACATGCAGCTAAGGAGATTACTTGAAGGAGGTGTGTGTGTGTGTGGGGGGGGGGGAATAGAAGGGAAAATAAAAGTAATTTTATATGGAGGAAAATCTTTCTTCCCTTGAAACAATCTGAAAGGCCAGGAACCATAGAGAAAACCAGGCAATTTCACAGCCATTCCTGTGGGAGATAGCTGTTTTCCTGAGTCTCCTAATTAATTATACATGCTATTGAAGAGATGTGACACAGCTTCAAATAATAAAATAATAATAATAATACAAAATTAAAATAAAAGAGAAGGAGAAGGAAGACAAAATGGTTTTCTTAATCCAAGTTAGAGCTAATTTCAATTTAATCAGAAGCTGACAGGAAAATGGTAAGCTCTGGCACTTGTCACAGTTAGCAGATACGTCCCCACCGTCTTTAACAGATAAAACATTTTACTGCTGACCTTCAGGGTGAGGAGAACATTTCTTTAGGCACTGCCTAAGCAGTTTCAACAGATCCCAGTATTTATTACAAACTACTCCATGGTCATTGCTCCTTAAGCCTGAACAAATGGGGCTCGTGTGTCTAAATCCCCTTACATACCCATTTTTTTTTATTATTTTTTTTTTTTTACAAGAAAGGGGAATATTTAGCCTGCAAGCTCTGCAAAGGCCAACTCCCAGCAGATACCAGCTCAGGCTCACCTGAGGCAAAGGGTGGCTTTTGACTCACCTTATAGGGATGCTTATGGGCCAGATTCTTAGTTGGTGAAAACAGTGGGAGCTCCATTTAAGTTGCACTGATTTAGACCAGTTGAGGATTTCACCTTTGCCCACATACCATAAGATTCCTGGTTTGAGGCTCAGGGTAATGTAGGATTCACAAAAAAGCAAGTCCAGCCCCTGCATGTTGAATTCTGCTTCTTGTTTACATCTTCTACAGAGTCTGGCCTGCAGCTAGAATTTATTTATTGTGTTTATTGGATTTCTCCAATATGAAAAAGCTTCTGTCACAAAAACAAAAATAAAATTAAACAGCAGATTTTCCCAACAGCCAAGAGAACTAAGCCCCCTACGAAACACAAAACTCCCTTTCCTCACACAGAACTCACCTCATCAAACCCCTCTCATACGTAGGTGCCCCTTGCCCAGAAGACCAATACACCAAGGCTCTTTCAGACTATAGTTGGGAATTTTTTCCATAGCCTAGGACCCCTCTGAAGAATGTTTTCCGCAGGCTCCCTCTCTATTAAATGAACAAGAATCCAGCACAAAACCTCTGGTGATCATCATACTAATAGCAGTATGGCATGAGGAGAGAGGCTGTCTCTCCAGCAGGAAGGTCTCAAACCACAGATCAAAATCAATGCCTTAAATTCAATCCAAACACTAAGAGGAAGCCAATGTGTATCACAGAGCACACTACCAAATACATTAATTACCACATTCTGTACCAACTTGAGTTTCTGGATTGATTCATTGGATTCATTTGTAGCCCCATTGAATTGGATTGGATTAATCTGTATTCCCATTGAAAGTGCACTGCAGCAATCTAGTCTGGAGGTGACAAAGGCATGGATCATTGTAGAGAGGTCTGCAACCAAAAGTAATGCTCAAAATTTCCTGGCCAGCATGCCTGGACACTGCTGCTATATGATCATCGCACAGCAGCTGAGGATCCAACTAACCTGTCAGATTGTGCAACTGCGTTTTAAGTGGCAGGTAAACACCCTCACTCAAAGGGGAAGACATCAGCTCACTATATCATTTAATGATTGCTTCCACTATCACCTGCCCGCATCAGCTCATTCTTATCCAAACTGAGCTTCCACCAGCTCTCATTCTCATCTCAATCTGCCTTTAAAAGCAATCTGGGGGCAGGTTGTCTCATAACTGTTAACTACGGTTTCTTGCACCTTCCTCCGAAGCATCTGATACTGACCACAATGGGTGACAGGATGTGGGAGTAGATGCACCAAGGGTCTAATGCAGTAAGGCGATTCTTACATTCCTGTAAGACAGGAGGGAGTACAAACAAAGCTAGCCAAAAACTCAAACCAAACAGAAAACCAACCTTTTTTGAGATCCCAAAGTTCACTTCAATTTTCTTCATCAGTTCCCTCCCCCGCCCCCGTGTCTTCACTTCCTGTCTCCAAAACAAGCTGTTTTTTAAGCCCTTTTGGCTCAGCCAGAAGTACTAGCGATCACATGGGAAAGTCCATTCTTCTACTCTTTGTAATAGATGTCACCAGAGTTGAAAAATGCTAGCTAGACACTCATGTAGCTTGAATTCCTTTACTTATTAACAGCACTGGTATCATATGAATAGTGCGAGCTTCTGTGTTCCATCAATGCTCCTCCACTTAGCTGATTCTGGAGATGGGGAAGTTGATTTTCATCGACCATTCAGAACCTAATCCAAAACCCACTGAAAACAACAGACAGACTCCACTGGCTTCAATGGGCTCCAGATCAGGCCTTGGGCTCTCTGATGACACCTGCTAATAAAGTGTAATAGTGGATTTTGGGATATGGACATTCCTCCAAGAGGAAATGGGCTGAAACAACCAATTAACTTCAAATAGGTCAAATGGCTATCTGAGGCTAATAACTTCCAGTCACTCCTGACTTAGGCTGGATTTGAATCTGTGGCCTAAAAAAGGAAAGCTCAGTATCACATTCCCAAGCTCCTGAGTCAACCAGTCTTCAGAATTTGTTTTCACCGATCTGTGCTTCTATGTATATCATTGTAATGTTCACATACATACTACAGCACAGGAAAGGCTCACATTGTGACAGTTCAAATCATTTTGCATGATATCTATTGCTACTGCTATATGCTACTCTGGGAAACAAGTACAGGAGGGGCGGAGCAACCTGGTGTGGCTAAGCCTATTTCATCTTCATCAGATATTAGCAATATCACTGTGTTTTAACATTCTTGGAACTACCACTTAAATTCCTGATTGTCTTGGCTACTGTTGCTAAGCAAAGCCTTCTAGGATTAAATTTATTGTCTAAGAAAGAGATATGAATTTGGGTCTTTCAAGCTGATGTGTCCCATATTCCCCAGACCACATTCCTAGTGATGTCTCTATGGTGGATGTCAGAGTTGCTTCCATTTCATTTCCCCAGTGCAAGCAGGGGTGATGGAACAATTTTTATAGTATCAGGGGGTAGCCGTGTTAGTTTGTATCCACAAAAACAGCAAGGTGGCACTTTAAAGACTAGCAGATTTATTTGGGCATAAGCTTTCGTGGGCAAAAAAACACTTCTTCAGATGCATGGAGTGAAAATTACAGATGCAGGCATTATATACTTCCCCAACCTGAAGCAAATACTCACCAGCAACTACACACCACACCACAGAAACACTAACTCAGGAACCAATCCCTCTAGCAAATCTCGTTGTCTACTCTGTCCCCATATCTACTCTACTGACACCATCAGAGGACCCAACCACATCAGCCACGCCATCAGGGGCTCATTCACCTGCACGTCTACTAATGTTATATATGGCATCATGTGCCAGCAATGCCCCTCCGCCATGTACATTGGCCAAAGCAGACAGTCCCTATGTAAAAGAATAAATGGATACAAATCGGACATCAGAAACAGTAACATAAAAAAGCCAGTAGGAGAACAGTTCAATCTTCCTGGACATTCTATAACAGATTTAAAAGTAGCTATACTTGAACAAAAAAACTTCAGAAACAGACTTCAAAGAGAAACTGCAGAACTAAAATTCATTTGCAAATTTAACACCATTAATTTAGGCTCGAATAGGGACTGGGAATGGCTGGCTCACTACAAAAGCAGCTTTGCCTCTCCTGGAATTGACACCACCTCATCAATTATTGGGAGTGGACTACATCCACCCTGATCGAATTGGCCCTGTCCACACTGGTTTTCCATTTGTGAGGTAACTCCCTTCTCTTCATGTGTCAGTATATAATGCCTGCATCTGTAATTTTCACTCCATGCATCTGAAGAAGTGTTTTTTTACCCACAAATTTTTATAGTGGGGATGCTGAGAGCCATTGAACCAAACTGTAAATCCTGTATATAATGGAAACCACTTCAAGCCGGGAGTGATGCAGTTCCAGCATCTATGAGTGCAAGCCAACCTCCTTCCTTCTCCTTTTTCTTCCTTTCCCTCTTCTGCTGGAGTATTTCTCTCATCAGTGATGCAGCCCCTGCTCGAGTTTTCCCTAGCTGAGACAAGATGTTGGCCACAAGCTGGGACTGGACGATAGAGGATTGATTGCTCGATAATTGTCCTGTTCTGTTCATTCTGTCTGAAGAACCTAGCTTCAGCCATTGTTAGAAGATGGGATACTGGTCAAGAACAACAGTTGGTCTGACCCAATATAGCCAGTATTATGTTCTTATGCACATTCAGCTGAGTGGACTGTTCTATAACGGGGGAACTGCCAGCTTTTAAAAACAGACCACACTTTTATCTTTGTTCTTTGTCTTTTGTTCACTCAGTGATTGTAAGTGTATTGCCATTAAAGTCTATAGGATGGACTGTGTCTACCTGGTGTACCAATTGTGTCACATCACACCCACTCATATGTACAAGGGCTTGCCTGGAAAATATCGAACAAGGTTATTCCTTTTTCTGCCAACTCTCCTACTGAGTGAATTACTGGCTTTAATTTTATCAATGGCAGTCACAGTGTGTTCCCCATCAGTCCAAGCTTTAACATGCACTGCAGGACATTCCTGTTGAGCCACACTGTACATGGCATGGTCTATTTTTCACTAAAGAAAGACAAAGAAAATAAGCCCATTGCATTATATCTAAACAGTAATGTTGTCCTGTCTCGTTTCCTCCAGCAAATCAATATGCCTGTCACTTACAGGGCTGGTTAGAAGTAGTAAAGGATTGTATGGAACAAGAGGGAAGAATGGATGTACAGCCACAAAGAAGGAATCCAAGATGACTCGGCGACTGAGATGAAAGGTTTTGGAAGTTAATGGAGGAGAGGACAAAAGTCAGTCTACAGGTGGGGAATCTCAGGGCTCCGTTAGGGAGACAAGGATCAATCTTTACAAGGACTGAAAAAGCAGCTGGTGACAGGAACCAAACAAGGACTATAGGAGAGAGAGCGAAGAGAAGCCCAAGAAATGGCACAAACAAAGGCCAGATTCTGATGCCTTTCCTCAGGTTGATTAGTATCTGAGTGCACAAGCTGTGCTACTGAAGTCCCTGGGGCCCTCCAGGAAAAGGTCCTATTCAACATGAGGAAAGGTATCTGAATCTGGCCCTACATCAGGTGCCTGAGATCCATATAAGAACGGCCATACTGGGTCAGATCAAAGACCCATCTAGCCCAGTATCCTGTCTTCTGACAGTGGCCAATGCCAGGTGCTTTAGAGGAATGAACAGAACAGGTCATCATCAAGTGATCCATACCCTTTCACCCATTCCCAGCTTCTGGAACAATTCTAAGGTGTATGTTCACTATGGATTCCTACAACGTGCTTTACAACTGCAAAACTGGGAGGATGGAGCAATCAGGATCCATCCCTGCTGTGCATGTATAGAAGAGCTATTTTTGTTCTGCTTTGACAACTGGGCTTTTCATGCCGAGAACAAAACAGAAACAACAAAGAATATGAGACATATTTGATCTTTAAAAAATCTAATTCCTTTTAGAAATGACCTCAATGGAACACAGGCTTGTTCAGTTGGCAGAGGACATTTCTGCTTTCCCCCCACTGCAATTGGATGGAATATTAGTGGGGCTTTATAGTCTATTCCCGGAACTAGAGTGTAAACTCTGCTGCCACTAACTCAGTCACACTGTGTCCATTAGACCCTCCTCCTGCATCAAGGCAGGAATTCGAGTGGAGCATCTACGCCCTCCAATTGCATCAGGGTGGGAGTGCTAAGGAGGGACATATGTCCCTATTGCTGCTGGCGGTAACAGCACTCAGAAAGTTTAAGAAAAAGCCCAGTATAGATAGCGCTTGTGGGGTTCCTTGGTGTGGTAGCCTGAGAAATTGCAAGGTTGCTTTTTTCTTTTTCTCTGGGTGCCTCTGGGTTTCCAGGACTGCCAGTCAGAAACATTGTCTGCTGTGTCTGTAAGCAGATTTCCCTCATGCCTTTGCAAGTCTGCTTGTGCAACCCTCCTACCCTGCCAATCCCACCATTCAGGGACTTACACTTGTCTTAGTTTGCACATGATACTGAGGTCAGTTAGAGTGGGAAAGGTTTCTGTGTGTCTAGATGGAAAATGTGGGGCGGGCTGTTGTTGCAAAACTGAAATATCAACATAAAGAACATCCTGCACATTGAAGAGCCAAACACAAATACAACTGGTTTTCCCTCAGCCAAAATCAAGGCATAAATCAAGGGCAGCTTCAACCAAGGATAAAGTAAAGTCTGAAAACAACCCACCCCATCGCTGCCTACAGCACTTCCTGCTTATAATGTGTGTTGGGTGAGCAGGGGAATTAACTAACTCCCCACAGCTGGCCCAGCCCTATATATTCACAGCAGGCTCCTTCCTCACTCCAGATAGAGAGGGTTTAACCCCTGCTTTACAGAACAAGGGCCCCAGACCCTGTCATACTGCCCCACTGAATCCCAATTTGGGTTTACACCCTTAAAAACCTACTTTACACACACCGGATTTTCATCTTCATTTCTGAAGCTGGCCCATTGTTCCCTCATGGCTTAGAACATGTCAGAAGGGTTTGTTGCTTTTGCTGCCAATGCATGCAAGCATTACCTCTTGCACCCATGGGCTGGCTGACTGCCTGACAGCTGGGTCATGAGTCTCATCTCCTCAGTGCACACAGCTAATGCTCCATACCCGATGAAGAGCTCAGTTATTGCAGTATTGCCTTTCAAATACTGGCCTATCTAGTAGTGGCTCTGTCATGTGGAGCATCACCCACTGGAGACTGAACTGAGTCCACGAGCCATTCTTCCACACTCTTCTGTGCCTTGGCTGACTCAGTTATGCCATCCTCATGGGACAAAGGGGCTTCAGGATGAGGGGGAGAGAAAGGCCCTCCTCAGAATATCCACTGTGCAGGGGGCCTCTCCAGCTTGCACACAATGAGCCAACTGTGAGCCCAGTCCCCAGCACAGTTGTATATAGGCGGCAGGCCGGGGGTGTCACGAGGGAAGGAGAGGCTGAGCTAAGGACTGGGAGGGATCATGGCCAAAATATATTGCCCTATAGCTACCCTCTGCTTCCCAGAGGGCATGAGAAGCAGAAAATAAATTAGAGGCTATTCTAATGATAGAGGCTAAGTAGGCCCTCGCTGCCCTAGAGTCAGGGAAGGCAAAGATGGCTTTAAAGCCACTTTTACTCTTCCTCTCCACCTAGCACAAAGGCTAAGTAACTACGAATTGGGCCCCCTGTGACCAAGAAGTTGTCAGGACTGGGAACAACCCTTCTAGCAGCAGCTGATAAGAGCTGGATGCGTACACTCAGCAAATCCCCTCGTTTTATGTTCCTTTTTCAGTTCACTGAAGCAAAAAAGCATCAGGGACATGAGATGCAGACACATTTTGATTGTTCTGTTCCATATTTCTCTCATTGTCTGACAAGCGAGACACTGCTTCTTAAATGGATTTTCTATTATCAGCCCGCTCCCCCGTTTCACATGGGTTTTGCAAATAACACACTGTAAGTGGTTAATGTCAAGCTCTGGCAAATGCTCTGATAAAAGAGTCTCCGAATTCTATAGAAGAAAAGAAGGAAAAGAGAAGCAGTATCTTCTATAAAATTGTCAAACTATGCCCTCAAAGTGCCTAACTTCCTCCTGAGGAGTAACTAGACTCCATTAAGAAGACACTTGAATCTGTGACTTTCAGCAGGAAAGTGATGTTGCTAAGGGGTGTCTTCGGCATGGAATCTTAGGCTCTGATCCTGTCAGATAAGAGAAGAATGGCTGAGCCTGGTCTGTACCAGGGCTGGCTCCAGGCAGCAGCGAACCAAGCAGGTGCCCTGGGTGGCAAACATGTAAAGGGGCAGCAGGATGTCGGGCTGTGGGGCAGCATCCGTTTCGCGCTTGGCGGCTGTTCGGCTGGCCCCGCACCATCACTCCGCCTCTGTGTTCAGCAGGGAGGATTCCGCCTCCCCGTTTGGCGGCAAGATTTTTTTTTTTGGCCACTTGGGGCTGGCCCTGGTCAGTACTGAGGTAGGAAACTGCCAAGGAAAACTTTTAGTGGTACAAGAAGTGGGATTAGTGACATACCTCCTGCTGTGTAAGGACTGAGCCAGTCCTCTGGCATCATGGAATGAGGATTGGATAACCCTTTTGCATTGTGGAGTGAGGACTGAACCAATCCTGTAGCACCGGGTTGATCAGACATAAAACTGTTAAGGATTCAGATAAAAGATCTCAACGCTATGTTTCTAAGGGGTAGCTATGTTTACCAGGTCCCCTCTCAAAATTCCAACTTGAGTAATTAGACCCTGCCTAGCAGAATTCCAACTACATTTTCAACTGAATCGGTTTATACCTCACTGCTTCTCATTAGAAGTTCGTCTGTAGTGTTGCTGAGCAGCTGATGTGTTCTACCCAGACGTGGTTGCACTGATCTTCAGTGATGGACACAATGATTAATTTTATATATATGGAGTAAAGAATGTAAAGATGTTGTGGTTATAAAGGCTTAATCCACAGGAGTTAGAGCTGCAAAGTCACAAATGAATTAGGCAGATAATCTTACACAAATACTGTTAAAAAGTTTTATACTATATCACACTGTTAATTAAGTCTGTAGATACCACAGAGGCTACAGAAAAAGATAGAAATGTTACAGTTTTACTAAATGTACTGGAACTCATTTTTGTATTTTTCCTGTTTTGCTTCTAAAGCTATGTTAGAATGGCAGCTATGGGAAGCAGCTCAGAGACTTGGACTGTAACTTGGACATAGCCATAAGAGAGAGAGATTGGTGTGTAAAGGGCAGGTGAAGTGGTTAAAGGTGCATGGAAATTCATCACATGGCTCTGTAAGTTATTACATGGACATCATCTCCTCATATACATATACACATGCAGTATAAATCTGTATATGAGTGTGTATCAAAGTAGCTATCCATTTCTATTTCTATATATACACACATAGTACATAGTATTTTATAATACATAGTATTTTAAAGTGATATTAGTGCTCCAAGATGAAATCCTGACCCCACTCAAATCAATGACAATGCTCCCATTTTATTCACTGGGGCCAGGATTTCACCCTAAAGTCTGAACTATTTTCCTTCAGTTCCAGGTAAAGTACAGGCAGTGAAAGTGGAAGTTTTAATGTGACTTCTGCAAAGAAGCCTCAACCCTTCTTGGGGACTGTCACTCTAGAAATGAGAGCGGAGTTTCGTCTCCATGGCACATTCAGTTATGGGTCTCCCTATGAAAAAGTCTTACAACAACAATAGTCTGCACCTGTTAGTTACCTGCAAATCTCTCTGAAAATGACAAAAAAGGTATTTTATGCCATTGGGTTTTTCTATTTGTCTTTATTTTTAACTAGATTTCATTTAAATCCCTTGCAGCCAGAAAAAGGTTGCAAAATACAGTTTGATACATAAAGGTGATAGAGTTATGGAGCTCTATCTTGCAAATACATTCGTCACTTAAAAGGATTCACGCATGTAAATATTGCAGGATTGGACCTATCATGGCCACTTCAGATACAGTGAGACAAGAATGCTGCTTTCAAATTCACAGACACAACTCCATTAATCTCAATGGGAGCTGCACCCAAGTAACTGAGAGCAGAATTTAGCCCATAGCCCTGACTCCACAACAAAGAAATCGGGAAAATAGAGGTCCATGTAAAATAAATAAACCATATGTTTGCATGGATCATTTTCCATATTAAAAACCTACACATGAATACAATCAATCAGCTCAATGTAAAGGCCAGACCATCCTTATCTCAATGAATCATGTGCACAATAAATTTTACAGTGTGTACACATGCTTAAGATCAGTAACTATTGCAAGAAAAATAAATTAAGACTTTTGGATGTTTTTGAGATGTAATCCCCATTTTTCTCCCACAAGATGAGACTGCCAACAAGGGAGTGGAGTTAGTTAGTAGAGGTGGTAGCAACTGTGGTGGGAGGTTTTGTGATGCGGACACCAGTCTAGGGACTAGATTGACACATAACAGCTTCATTCACATGGCTCAACCATCAGCAATGAGATGATGAATATTATCAGTAAATTCCCACCCAGGATGGATCAGAACAAGTGACCTTTAATGTGAAAACCTCAAACCAGTCTCTGCTCCCTTTTGCAGAGATCAGATAGCAAACAGCCATTACATTTACAAAACAAAATACAAAGGCATTAGGCTATTAAATCATGTGTATTTTTTTATTTGTCAGAGGGGAGAGAGATGGCTTCCCAGGCTATTGTCACTTCTCTCCCCACAAGGTACATTTCTATTCCAAAGAGAGAGCGAGTGAGAAAAAGCAGCAGATGCATCGTTCAGCCTTGTGTTTCCATAACGTCCGCTGATACTTCACCCCATCTGTGGTTTTTTCGCTGCATTTAGAAAGTCATTGAAAAATGTTAATGGTCTCGTGGCAAAGCAGAGTTTGGGAATGACGAATGAGCTGGCGACGGATGGAGGGTGTGCAGCTAATGATTTCCTACAAGTGCTGATTAAACATCATCCTCACTCGCCACCTAATTCTCCCCATTGTTTATGGGAAAACCACCATGCAAGGTGCTTGCCGTTGTATTAGTCAGTAACAATTTAATAGAGTAAGAGGCTTTTTTCATGGTTTCTAATTTTCTTCTTATGAAGAAAAAAAGTGAAAACATGCTAAATTGTCGTTGTCTAAATAATAATAATAAAAGTAATTGGGACTAAGTCAAAATAGCCTCATACAAATACCAAGGAAGGGGAGGGAACTACGCTCATCACTCAGGATCCTATTTATGATGAGAGGATCATTACTTCAGAGAAATCATTATCCTTTTCCAGGCACAGGAGAAGACGAGCACAAGTTCCTATAAGTGGAAACCATCTGGTGCTATTTCAGTAGGTTTAAAAATAGCTCAACACCTCATTTTTCCTAATGCCATGGTGCCAGCATCAGCCTTTCCAGTAAAAGTTAACAGGTTTCAAGACGCTCTTGAAAAATTCGGACAAAGGGGTCTGGGAAATTTTGGCCTATTTATTTTTTTAATGAGTTTTACAAAGTAGGCCCCAATTCTGCAAAGAGAAACGTGTGGCTAGAACCCTGCACCTGTGCAGAGCCTCGCTGAAGTCAGCACTGGGCTCCATACCTGAGCGGGAGTTCAGCAGTACAATTCCTTGTGAGGGACCTGACCTTGAAGATGTGCAATTATCCTGTTGTTGAGTTCAGTGGGGCCAGGAATTGGCATCTGAATACTAGTCAGTTTCCAGCACTGCGTTATTAGATTAGCAAGGAAGTTGGAGCAGAAACTGTCTTTTTGCCTGCGTTTGTACAGCTCCTCGTGCAATGTTGTCCTGATCCAGGACTGAGGTTCCTAGGTGGTATGGTAATACAAATAATAATAGTTACTAACATCAACTGCACAGCAGAGGCAGGTTAAACTGGGCTGTGCCTTACTTAATTTGACAATAGGAAGAATATGGCTTGTAACTGCACAGCAATTTTATTTTAAACAATAATCAATGAGTGGCACTCAACTGTTGCATGGCTGGGACTCTCCAAACGCATGACAGACCGCAGACAAAAAGTGTGGTTTATGTAAAAGTCAATTTAGTGCTAGCAACAGCCCTGGAGAATGAAGCTCTCAGTTTATCCACAGAGTAGGAACAGCATGGAAAGCAGTTGGGAAACTTGCTCCAATCAACGAAACTAACGTACATCAACTTGACCCTCTAGGAATATATCTAAGGCTGGGATGGCAGTTTGGTCTCTGTGCCTATTCTGTCTTTTATTTTCTGAGCTGAGACTGCTAACAAGAAGGCTTATCATTACAGCAGGTTAAAATATGGTAAGGTTTTTTTCTTGAACTAGTTGGGGAAAAAAACATCCAAAAATATAGGATGAAAATTCTCTAAATTTCTGATTTTTGAATGAGCAAGTATGGAAACCAAAATTTTTCTGGTTGTCAATTTTTTGGTATTTTTTTCTCCTTTTCACTTTTCTTTTTCACTCCCCTTTTTGGTGGCAAAATAGAAAAAAATAGCAAAAAGGGGAAATAAGGAAAAAGGGAGAGAGAGGGAAAACCAAACATTTCAGTTTTACAGTTTTCAGATTTGATAAAAAATCTAAGTATTTTAAAAAATCTGTGAAAATGTTCATTTTTTCAAAAAAAGGACACGTTTCATAAAAAAGTTTTAACTCTTTATAGTCTTGCTATCGATATAACTGTCTTCTAGATACTAATGATGGCTGCTTATAGAACTAGATTGAGAAAGAGTGGGAGAAAGGTCACCAAATAGCCATTGGATGGGAGCAATTTCAGTCATGTATCCAAGCTGGGGTGGATTCAAACAGTTAAAAAGATCCATATTTAATTACCAGGCTTCTGACCCATCCAAAATTCAGTTTAAAAGAACAGTTCCTTACCCTGCAGTAACTATGGCTCTTTGAGATGTTGTAGTCAGAGTGAATCCCATTGTAGGTGTGCCTGTACCTCATGAACATGAGCTCAGAATCTTGTCTGAACAGCCAGAGTCTTGTCTGGCTATTGGGGTTGCGAATACCCACTGTGCCTCTTCGTGGTCCTGTGTGAGGGCATACAGGGAGGAGTGACCACAACTTTCCCTCAGTTCCCTGGCAGTTCAAAGCCTGTGTTGGCTAAAGACTCCAAAGCAGCAAGAGGAGGCAGCTCATGGGATCCACACTGATTGCAATAGTCTTGAACAACTGTTTAAAGTAAGGCAAATAACCATTCTTCCCTCTTCAAAGCATGTGTCAGGGTGGATCTGCTTGTAGGTAACTGGCAAGCAACAGCCTTTCAGGATGGTGAGACTGAGAAGTATCGGGTGCATCAGTTGAATAGAAATTGGAGTACTTGGCATCTGATCTAGCAGCTAAGTCTAGGGCCTAATGCTGGACTGATGAGAAATGGTTGTTCCATGTAGCTACTTTTTATATTTCAATTACTGGCACATTTGAGAAGCAGGCCGAGGCTAAGATTCTGGTGGAATGAGCCTTGATAATCCATGAGAAAGGTACACCAGCCCACTGGTAAAATAATGAAATACACTGTGTTATCCATTTAGATAGTCTTTGTGATGAAATAGTCTGACCTTTTGAGTAATCAGCTATAGCTACGAATAGATGGGGTGACAGTCTGAAATATTTAGTCTGTCATTGTAATATCAAAGTGCACTGGATATATCAAGAACACATACTTCTCTCGTCCCATGGGCAGAAGTGTGGTTTTGGGAAGAACACAGATAAATTAGTAGATGGTTTTGACTGGATCTCCAAAACCATTGTGGGGATGAACCTGGAATGAAGTGTCAGTACCATGCTGTCCTCATGGAACAATGTGATGGGGATTCAGTCATGAGTTCTTGAAGCTCACTCACTCTTCTGGCAGAGGTGGTAGCCATCAGAAAGACCTTCTTACAGGTCAGAGGGTGGATAGAGCATTATAACAGGGGCTCAAAGGGAGACTCCATAAGTTTAAAGAGGGTGATATTGAGGTCCCATGCCAGAGCAGATTCTCTGATCAGTGGGGAGGTATGTATTAAGCCCTTAAGAAAGCTGGATACCATCAGATGAGAGAGGATTGAGAGTGACTGTATCAGTGGATGTTACAGCTGTATTGCTGCCAGGTAGACCTTAACTGAACAAACAGAAAGGCCAGAGTGTTTCAACTGTAGCACATAGTCAATGATCTTTGGTACCAGGCCTGCATTGGGTCTAGGCCATGTTGGCTGTCCCATATTGAGAACCATTTCCATTTGGCGGAGCAGGTTTTTCTGGAACAAGTTTTCCTACTCTGCATCAGGATTTAGACTCAGACTTTAAGGTCAGAAGGGACAATCATGATCATCTAGTCTGATCTCATGCACATTGCAGGTCACAGAACCTGACCCACCCACTCTTCTAATAGGCCCCTAACCTCTGGCTGAGTTATTAAAGTCCTCAAAACATGATTTAAAGACTTAAAATTAAAGAGAATCCACCATTTACACTAGTTAAAAACCTGCAAAGTGACCTGCGCCCCATGCTGCGAAGAGGAGGATTTCTTGAACTTGTAAGGAGTAGTTCCTTTCCATAGTATTTAACCAGCCAGAATCCAAGTCATCAACTACAGGGAGTTTGGGTCTGAGGTGGTTGTGTGGATATCTCTAGCAGGTCTGTCATCTAGAAGTGCCTTGGACAGTAGAAAGTCTGGCTATTGATTCTACTGGCTACTGAGACCTCTTTCTCAAGGCATGTGCTCATTCCTAGGTATGTGGGAGGGTGGATCCCAATAAGGCCAAGTAGGCAAGTTGTAGGGATACTGGCCTGGTTGTGGTTAGCCAGCCCATTGTCATAGTGCAACCGGTATTAGGCACAGAACATCTATGGAACTCCCTCCATGGCCCCTTGCCGACCTGAAGGGAGAGGGTTCCCTACTCCCTACTACGCAGGACAGAGGGAGTAGCTAAGAAATGATAATGCCAAGCACATCTCTTGGAACAGTGATGCTGTTGGATGCAGCCCTGTATTGGGGTACCAGTGCCAGACCCAGTTTTGGTGCTGAAGTGAGAGGGGATGGTGGCTTTTTTATTAACGTGTATCTTGGTAGAGTGATGGCCTCACTTATCGCTGACAGTGTTGGTACCAGTATGGATCTCTCACCATCAAAGTCAATACCAGCTCTGCCTTCTTCCAAACCCTCTTTGCAGTTGGCACTTTGTCCCCAGCCTTCAGTGTCAATGTGGACTTGGATGCCTTGTCTCTGGGGGAGTGCTTTGAAACCACCTTGTGAGACGATCCTGCGAAATTCTCAGAGCTGTGCTTATGTTTGGTGTGGATCCATCACTCCACGCTTTTTGAAGTAGAAGGCATAGGATCCAGTGGTGCTGGAACTAGGGGTGATGGGGGTGCTGCTACACCCTCTGGCTTAAAATAGTAATAACAAACACCAAATACATGGTTTCCATCATCACAACTCCACTACAGAAATTGTTCCAGCACCCTGATAGGATCTGGCTGGCTGGCCTGTGACAGGCGCCAAGATTGTCAGTGCTTAAGTTACTGATGCCAAGGGTACCAGTGCCAAGACAGTCAGTGAAGGACCTCCTGATGCTGGTGTCAGTGCTGGGGCCTTTTCAATGTCATTTTCTCTCCCATTTGAATTTGGGGTATGGTGCCTGCTTACTCGAGCACTTGTTGGGGACAGCCTTCTTGAGCTCAACTGAGCAGTTCCCATCTCTTAAGGTCTGATGCAACTTTCATAGATTGCTCAAGTAAAAGTAATTTGAGTCTCAAATGTCTGAATTTTCGGGTATGAGATGAGAAAGAGTAACCAAGGGAGCATCTGTCTTTTGTCTTTTTGATATGTCTTTTATCAAGGGTTCAAAGACATCTGTATGCCTGTTGAACAATGGCATAAGGCCATTGCATGATGGGCAGGGCAGAAACACCATGGGTTTGGAATCCACCTTGATGGTGGCAACACAGAGCACCTCACCCTACTATACAGTAAGGAGGGTGCCAAAATAGGAGGTTTTAAAATGTCTATTTGAATTGAAAGATGGTTGAAAGAAGACAATTCTTCAAAGAAGTTGATAAACACAGAGCTAGAGTCTAAGAATGAGTAGCATGCCAAACACTGCCGAGGTTCCATCTCACTGCTGTGGGCAGTAAGAGAGAACTGAGGGAGGGTTGTGGTTGCTCCGTTCTTGGTGCCCATGCAAGGAGCATGAGAAGGCATGGGAAGCGTGCACAGCCATAATGAACACAGCAAGTCAGAAAAGATTCCAAGCCAGCACACCTGAGGCCTGTATGCACTCATACTGGGACCCACACTGACACCTACCTGAAGAAGAACAGATGTTTTTTGAGTATTCAGTGTATGAAAAACAAAGAACACCCTGAAATCATTTTTGTTGCACTTCTGTAACACGAAGAACACTCCATTTCAAACTTTGCACACACACAATTCTGCAGGGGGTACTAATGGTCTCTGCTAGACATGGTCATAAATTAACCAGTTCTTCTGATCTTGGTGGCCCCACCTGAGGACCTTCTTTCTTTTCAGATTGCAGGTCTGTCAGGGAAGGACCATGTCTGCCTTTGTATTTCAGAGTAGCAGCCGTGTTAGTCTGTATTCGCAAAAAAGAAAAGGAGTACTTGTGGCACCTTAGAGACTAACAATTTATTTAAGCAATAAGCTTTTGTGAGCTACAGCTCACTATCATTGGATGCTGTAGCTCACGAAAGCTTATGCTCAAATAAATTCGTTAGTCTCTAAGGTGCCACAAGTACTCCTTTCTTTTTGCCTTTGTATTTGTGCACAACCAGTGATCCTCATTGGGGCTTTTGGTACTATGGCAACATAAATAATAAATAACAACAGCAATGGGCCAAATCTTCAATTGGTGCAAATTGGTATAACTCCATTGACTTCCATATACTACACTGATTACACTGACTGAGGATTTGGCCAAATAATTATACATGATTCAGCTCTGATTTAGAGCTAGAATTGCAGCTTTGGTAAGAGTTGTCAGAGGAGATCAGTGACAAAACCAAGGGCAGAATTTCTCTGATTTCCCACCTGAGATACAGTAAATGTTTCTGTTTTAATTTTAAAGAGGGGCAGAACAAAACTGGCCTAGCCTTTCTCTCCAGTAACAGCAGCCAAAAGCATTAGATCATTTCTCCCCAGCTTTATTTTTTCCTTCTTCTTCCCCTTTTTTTGAATCCTTCCATGTAACAGATACCAACATCAGAGTTCATCATTCTGCAGAAATATTTTCCTGTCTGCTCTTTCTTCCCCAGACAGATATTCTGATGATGCAATTTCCCAGGCCATCATTTTGGAATGAAAAGATTTTGATAAATCTCAAATTGCAAAGTTGTCCATCCCCCGCATTCTCTCTGGCTTGTGCATTTGGAACGTACTACAGAGAAATGAAATCCAAAGAGGTGAGGGGAGTCAGAGACAGTATGTGATTTGAACAATGAAAAGGGCAGATCTGGATTTCTCTAGAGCTCAGAAATTCATGTTGACCAAAAGGTCACTATGGCATTCAAGGAAAATAAAGAAGTTTTAAGAGGAAGGCAACAAAGGAATCACTTTGACCAGGGATACTAACACTAACACACATATTGAAATAAAAGGTTCCAATATGTTTTATATTAGAAGAATCAGTGACATTCAGTGGGTGCAATTAACTCAAGGAAGTTATTATAGTTGGATGTATATAAGTTGGAGGTTTATATTTATAGTAATGTGTCTCATTCTGTATTGACATAGCATCCATACCAATGAGGCCCTGATACTAATTGGGACCACTATGCACAATATAAATAAAATAAAATAATAATAAATAATAAAGTGGATGTTTGAGCAACTGCAAATAATGTATGTGTATGTGGCTCATTTAGTAGCTCTCCCGCTCTGCATCAGGAGACTGTGTGTATAAGATTAATGCCAGGACTTAGCTTCACAGTACAGCACTATGTGTCCAATCCTGCTGCCTCTGAAATCAACAGCATAGTTCATGCTGACTTCAGTGAAGACAGGATTGTGCTATCAGGAAATAGTGCTTCACTATTAATGGTTCTTTGGGCAACATTAGTAGCCCCTTTTGCCCATTGCATGTGAAATTCAAGATCTGCCATCCATACTGAAAAGGGGTGTAGACAGTCCTAGAGTCCTAGAAAAACTCTTTTAATAAAACAGGTATTAATGTTCAGGAGGAGCGACACGAGCGACCTGACACAAGTGACTTGAGTAATTTAAAAGTGGACGGGACAAATCACTGGAGAGGAATCCTGCATCAATAGGGGCTAAGGATAGGGTAGCCTAACAGGTCTTGAGTCTTGCCCATTTATGAGTTGTGATTGTCAAAGCCAATGTGTAAGCTGTAGCTGAGTGCATAAAGAAAGGTTCCCATGTTTTCCTAGATAGCCGAGGTATCCCTTGTATCTATTTCATTGATGTGTGAAGTGACTTGCGATCTCGTGGCATAGAATATCAGGGCTCACACAGCTGAGAAGTGACAAATGAACACTAGTTTATACTTACAACTAGTATCTTATTAGAACACATTTCAAATATATGTCTGTTTTGCTTCATTGCTCCAACATGCAGCACACAGACTGTCAACACTGGTTCAAACCAGATTGCTAAGTTGTAAAACTGAAAACCTGGAGTGGTAGAGAATACAAACATTAACTGAGCTGAAATCAAGACTCTATGTAAACCATGGACTAGATTTATAATCACAGTAACTGCTTCATTACGTCTGAGCATTTAGGACACTACATACATTCTAGTAGGTTCAATAAGAAATATTGAGCTACTACTTTCCTAACACCCCCCCATTCCATCTCAGGAAGCAGAAGATGAATTCAAACATTCGGTATTGCCTAGGTTTGGAGTCTTAGGGTAAACTGAAAAATGGTCTTGCAATATTTTGGACCACAAAATCCTTCCTTGGACAATATTTCCATGAGGTACTGCAATTACACTGATTATTACACCACAGCTTTTCCATGACAAGTACTCAGTAATTCTATCATACTCACAGGTAACTGTTGATCATTTATTTACATGAATCACTATCAGGGTATTAATTAAAGATAATTATTGCAATTGGCAATTTTCTAAAGAATGAGACAGTCTGGGGCATTGCTGGTCAGGTCTGAGGGGCACTGACAGGTGTGTAGGGAGCCCAGGACTGGAACAGTGGAGGTGCTGCAAGTCAGCAATGAGGTGCACGGACAGCTCTCCAGCAAAAGATCCCCAAATACGTCCTTACACTCTGACTTAGTCTAGATAGTGCTATTAGCCTTTCTGTTCTAGGAAAGGCCCATGCTACATATTCAAATGTTACATATATACCCTTCTATGTTTATACACTATATGGATGTAACTGAAACAGATTTTTCTTCTCCCAAAACACTGAGTGGCCCATCTTTCCTGCTTTATTGAAATCCAGAGCAGCTAGGCTTTGGTAGTGTGGCTTTTGAGAAAGGAGCTGCTTAAAGTTTCAGATCAGCTTCATACAGTGCCAAGTGAGCTTACAATGATGAAGCTCAGCTCAGATGGACAGCACCCTCTGCTGCTCATTCATGGAAGGGAGAGGACAGACCCTTCAGTGACAGTGTGTTCAATAGCTGGATATATTCTGGTGTAGGTATGCAGGGCTTTGGCCATGCCACCCCTGCAGGGTTCACACACTACACCAATGTGTGGTCTGAACCAACAGCTGCCCATGTTGTAACAGGCTTGGGAACTGTGTATGTGTAAGAGAGAAGGGGGTGGGGAGTCACTGAAAATCCTCATTTGTTTCAAGAAAGAGGAGGGAATAACATAACGCATTTTTTTCTTCGGTAATTCAGGGGCAAACCTTGTATCTTTCCCTACATGGGTACCCAAAATCCTCTTCACCACCTCCATATGCACACCCTGTGCCTCCCACTTCCCTTGCACATATCCACCCAATGGAGGTTCAAGTAAGCCTTAGTGATTTTTATTCTTAGATTTTAAGACTTCAGGGGAGTGTTTGTACAGCATTTAGGGATTGCCAACTTTTGGCCTGCCAGGCTAAGCCCCCTGGTGGGCCAACCTGGTTTGTTTACCTGCCACATCCGCAGGTTCGGCCGATCGCGGCTCCCACTGACGGCGGTTCGCCGCTCCAGGCCAATGGAGGCTGCGGGAAGCTGCATGGGCCGAGGGATGTGCTGGCCACTGCTTCCCGCAGCCCCCACTGGGGCCAAAGGTTGCCAATCCCTGACCTAGGTGCTGTACAAACACTCCCCTGAAGTCTTACAGTCTAAGAATAAAAAACACTAAGGTTTACTTGAACCTCTGTTGGGTGGATATGTGCAAGGGAAGTCCAGCACTGATTAAGATGCATGCTGGAACTGGCAACTACTTGTATTGTGACCTCATCATCTCTCTTACACTAAGCAAGTTTGCACTAGATGAGGAGCCTTCAGCAAAAAACAAGATATTGCAAGGAAGTAGTGTTAGTGATTAGTAGAAGGTGCTCTTCCCTGGTGCATCTGATCTCACTCAATACCCCAGCCTGGGACTGTCTCAGACATGACGTAAAATCAGGGTCTTGATGATCCTCTGCCCTTTTTCCAAGAAGACGACTTGTTAAATCTGGTAGACTGGCTAAATTCCAGTTAAGATATTTACATTTTGCCTACATACAATCCCACTGTAGTTCCAATTGGGGTTATTCTTCCTTTCCCGTTAATAAAACTTGATGTTGTTATTGCTGACATAGAATGGTGGCTGGATTCCACCCCAGAATCGCAGCATTTCAGCAGGGAGTGAGCAATCCCTTAGAATGCCATGAGTAAAGCCCTGTGGGATTCTCTGTAATAAAAGGAGCTATATAAATCTCAGTTATTGCTATTATTACTTTCTCCTGCATTATCCATAAACTAAATGGCTAGGTAAGTTGATTTTCAGCTGCTTTTCATTATTTGCTGAACAAAGCTACCTGAAAGTTCCTGACTATTACTTATATAAAATTTAATTTGGTGTCTAATAGACCCCAGCATCTAAAACAGGCAGTATTCTATAATCAACATAAAGAGACTTGTATTTACTAGGTAGTGACTGGGGACTTTTATGGACATTGTGGTTTGCTGAACCTCTCAGATTATTTATTCGAGTTTTGTAAAGTTCCTGTAACTCACTTTAATTCACAAACCTTTTCTTCCTCTATAATTTAAACTCACATGCCCAGATCCTGTCCCCCTCTCCAGGTGCTTTGTATTCCAGGGGGAAATCCACAAGCAGCATCAGGCCATTGTAGCAACTATTTGATCGCCCCTCTCTGAACTCCCATTTGGAGGGGGCACATTCGAGAGAAATGGTGTGTGCGCCCAGGCTATATCTATACCTCTCTAATCTTTGGCCATTGGTAGCTGGCACAAGGTTAGGCAGCCTGGAATGTGAACCCCCATAAAAACCCAAGTCAAACTTTGGAACCCCAGGTGTCTGAGTGGGTTCAAAATCAAGCAAACATGTTTCCATTTCCAGTGATGAGCAATACTTTAGGAGAGATGCTAAGAGAGCCACAGTTTGGTTTCCTGAGGGCTGTAATACTTTGGTCTAATTCCAGTTGTTGAGCTTGCTGTGAGGGTGGCTGGGTTGTGTTGGTGGCCAGTGATATACTGCAGGTCAGATTGCACAATCTGGTGATCCCTTATATCCTTTATATATATAAAAACTCTATGGCTCTATAACACCAGGAAAGATCAGACCTTCACCATGTTTCTAACCCTGCCATGGCCAAATCTATGGCAGAAACATATGACAGGGCCACAGATACAGAGGCTTGAGCCAGATCAATGGGAGTTTCCCAGTTTGGGATCAGATTACCAGGGAATCAACACTTGGCTTCTGCCAGACCGTGGGTAGTCATCCTTTCCCAGTTGTGCCAGGCCTGGCCTATGTGCTCTTTCTCTAAGGATTGACTTAAGGAAAGCACGATCAGCATTTCCTGCTAACACCATTGTCATGGGGACAGTTTCCTTTTGGAAGGTTAGGATCCCCACTCTAAGGTCACAGGACCTCATTGAACACCAAGCTGGAGAGTTTTCCTGTTTACCTTCTGGTCATTCACTGTACACGTGTCTAACTCCTCAGGGAAAGACCTTGCTGACTTCACCTGGCCTTTTCCGCTGAGTCATTCCACCGTCTTGTAATCCTCCACAAGGTTTCTGAGCACCTCCTGGAAGTTAGCAGAGCCATGTGAATAACTTAAAAAGAACCCCGCCAATCCTCCCCTAGGTGCTCACATACCCTGCCAAAGGGTGCCACAGGACAGCATAGATAGACAGCCGGGCAAATGGCAGCCCTTTTGTAGGAACCAATTTAAATGACTCAGGTTATGTCTACACTTGGAGCTGGGGGTGTGATTCCCAGCTCAAGGAGACATACTCCTGCTTGCTTTGATCGAGCTAACATGCTAAGAATAGAGTGTAGCCGCAGCAGCATGGGCAGTGGGAGGGGCTAGCCACCCCAAGTACATACCCATCTGAGATGCTAGGCGCATACTCATGATGGCTAGCCCCTTCTACTGTTCATGCCACCATGGTTACATTCTACTTTTAGCACAGTAACTCAATCAGAGCTAACACAGGTATGTCTTCTTGAGCTGGGAATCACAGCCCCAGCTCCAAGTGTAGACATATCCCTAGTGTTGGAACAGGTTTGTTATTCTCTAGCATTGTAGGCGCTTATAGCCTTTGTCATTAACTCGACCATGAAAGAAATATGTGAGCCCATGCTCACTCTGCCATGGGCCATTCTAGAGTTCAATTACAGAATTAGGTCAGGTAGTTATCTATTTATTGACTGAATAGCTAGTGATCCAACCCATGCAAACTCACTAATTAATTTTCATAATTAGCTGCTACCTCCTTAAAGTTTGCTTTAACTTTACAGGTATACATCTCCCCGAACAGTAAATGGAAGCTGACTATAGCAAGCTTTCAAGGTAAAAGGAGCTGTTTAAAAGCCTTATCTGGACTAACCAGCTGGAAACGTAAACACTATTGGAAACCTGTAAACCTTCTCCTTAATGGGGCACTAAATTGTGTGTTACTTCAACCCCTTTTGTCATGGAGGTGACTGTAAACCTTTGTATTATACAACACTGGAAACATTCACCCTTTCCCTCCATGGGCCTTGGATCACTGCACAGTTGAGTAAATTAGAAGACAATAGTCCCCTGCCTTAGCCCCGATATCCAGTTGGTTAGAGGATTTCAGCTCTTTATACCAGGAAGCTCCCCAAATCTGAATGGGAGCAGCTCGAGTCCTTAAGCAGCAAGAGATTCTGAGCCAAAAGAGCAAGGTTGCCACAGTGTGCTGGGAGCCACTCACCAATATCTTGGATGGGTATACACTAAATGCTATGTAGATGTTACAGTGGTAGGGGACACTACAGAGATGCAAATACATAAGCGGCCTTCATGGGTGTAAACAGAACCAGGTGGATGGAAAACAGAACGCACAATATTAACCATTTCTGTTTGGGGTTTTCTAATGTGAACCTGAAAAATCTGAGCAATGAATGAAGAGGCACAAAACTGACACAATAATTAAAGTGATATGGAAGTTGAGGAGGTCATTATCTAATCTATCTATCTACCTCTGTATTCTTCCTACATAAGCAATGGTGATATCCATGTAATAAGTCTCAGAGCCATTGCATTTATCATGCACCTCTGGCCCTCCTCACCTATAGTCTGCCCACTAATCCATCTCTGTCAGGACTAGTTCCAACATTCCAAACCCAGAGACCTTCAAATTGTTGTAACTTTTTGTGAAAATCATCAACCTGCCACAAATATGTCTCCTTTTTTTATCCTACATGTAAAATTTTCCTACTGAAATGACATTAGTTAAGTCCAGAATGGGTAAGCCTTGCTTCTGAGAGAAGTTTAAGATCAAATATCTCACAACTCTTTGAGGTAGGCTACTCCTGCCCTACAGAGTCTGTGTCAACATAGCCATGCTAGCAGAGCCCCCTAGTGTAGATGCCAGGGTACACTGACAGAAGGAAGAGTTCTGCCTGTATAGGAACATCACCTCCCCAAATGATATTAGTGATGCTGGCAGAAGCCCTCTTCTGTCAGCACAGCTCTTTCTACACTGTGGGATTTGTCAGCAAAGCTATGTCACTAGGCTATGAGGGGTTTTTTACAGCCCAGACAGAGATAGCAATGCTGGTATTTTAAGTATAGACTAGGCCCTAGAAATAGGAGCTTTTTATCACTGGAAAAGGGAGAGTCCCAGATGTCCACTGTGACAGGCTGCACTTGTTTCTATCCCTGGAAGGCCTCAGGAATGAAGACTTTAAGGCTATGACACTCATATAGAAAAAGTTATTTTGGGGAATCTTTAAAGGGTTTATTGATTGTAATTTTCTCTATCCCACCATCCTGTACAAGTTGGACCCTTGGTAACAAAACCACCTGTCTTTGCATTTAACATGATGGTCAGTTTTACTGGCGCCTGTGAGGGTTGACTTTAGTAACTCACCCAGGCCTTTGCCACATACGATAAAGCAGCCATCCTAAAAGCAAAAGTCACTGACACTTAAGCTAATTGAACTATTAGCTTCAAGCAATATAGAGTCTATGACACTAAGAGGAGAAAGTTCTGATTCTATTACAGGTGCCATATACATATTGGCCACTTCATTAACCCCAACTCTGAAGCAACAAATCCCATCCCCTTCTTCAAAATAAGCCCAGCAGTGTAGGTAGAGTCCCAGACCACAGAGACACTGCACTGAGACTGGTCCACATTGGGGCCAGGGGTTGCACTGCCTTTCTGCTCTTCTGACTCAGCCATGGAAAAAGGCTAATGTAGTGCCCATCTTTAATAAAGGGAAGAAGGAGAACTACAGGCCAGTCAGCCTCACCTCAGTCCCTGGAAAAATGATGGAGCCGGTCCTCAATTCTGAAGCACTTAGAGGAAAAGAAAGTGATCAGGAACAGTCAGCATGGATTCACCAAGGGCAAGTCTTGCCTGACTAACCTAATTGCCTTCTATGACAAGATAACTGGCTCTGTGGATGAGGGGAAAGCAGTGGATGTGTTATTCCTTGACTTCAACAAAGCTTTTGATATGGTCTCCAACAGTATTCTTGCCAGCAAGTTAAAGAAAGGGCTGGATGAATGGACTATAAAGTGGATGGAAAGCTGGCTAGATTATTGGGCTCAACGGGTAGTGATCAATGGGTCCATCTCTAGTTGGCAGCTGGTATCAAGCAGAGGGCCCCAAGGGTCGGTCCTGGGGCTGGTTTTGTTCAGTATCTTCATTAATGATCTGGAGGATGGCGTGGACTGCACCCTGAGCAAGTTTGCAGATGACACTAAACTGGGAGGAGAGGTAGATACGCTGGAGGATAGGGATAGGATACAGAGGGATCTAGACAAATTAGAGGATTGGGCCAAAAGAAATCCGGTGAGGTTCAACAAGGACAAGTGCAGAGTTCTGCACTTAGGACGGAAGAATCCCATCCACCGCTACAGACTAGGGACCGAATGGCTAGGCAGCAGTTCTGCAGAAAAGGACCTAGGTGTTACAGTGGATAAGAAGCTGGATATGAGTCAACCATGTGCCCTTGTTGCCAAGAAGGCTAACAGCATTTTGGGCTGTATAAGTAGGGGCACTGCCAGCAGATCGAAGGATGTGATCATTCCCCTCTATTCGACATTGGTGAGGCCTCATCTGGAGTACTGTGTCCAGTTTTGGGCCCCACAGTACAAGAAGGATGTGGAAAAATTGGAAAGAGTCCAATGAAGGGCAACAAAAATGATTAGGGGGCTAGAGCACATGACTTATGAGGAGAGGCTGAGGGAACTGGGATTGTTTAGTCTGCAGAAGAGAAGAACGAGGGGGGATTTGATAGCTGCTTTCAACTACCTGAAAGAGGATTCCAAAGAAGATGGATCTAGACTGTTCTCAGTGGTACCAGATGGCAGAACAAGGAGTAATGGTCTCAAGTTGCAGTGGGGGAGGTTTAGGTTGGATGTTAGGAAAAACTTTTTCACTAGGAAGGTGGTGAAGCACTGGAATGGGTTACCTAGGGAGGTGGTGGAATCTCCTTCCTTAGAGGTTTTTAAGGTCAGGCTTGACAAAGCCCTGGCTGGGATGATTTATTTGGGGATTGGTCCTGCTTTGAGCAGGGGGTTGGACTAGATGACCTCCTGAGGTCCCTTCCAACCCTGATATTCTATGATTCTACGGTGAGTAAATGCTGCATCAAAGTGATAGGAACATCACCCTCTGAGGTACCAAAGTGCTGGATTCATCAAATTTCAATAACTTTCATGAAAACTGACAGGTCTCGTGTCAGGCCTAGCAATCTGGTAGGGCCAGGACTTGCAGCCAAACTCTGTATATACCATGGTGCGGTGAGATTTACCCCTTGTTCTGAGAAGTCAAGCAGATCAAGTGGGGTTAAATGGCATCATTTCAGCCCTATTTGCTTCTCATCCCAGCTCTATTTTGTTGTGGGTTTTTTTCCCCCATCCCTAACACTGGTGTGTTTTTCCTTTTAGCCTGTTGATCCACCTAAGAGGCTGTTTTGCAAGGGAGTTTTAATCTAATTAGAAGCCAAGGTACAGATTGTGAGCAAAATGAAAAGCTGGAGAAGTGCTCGATTAAGCAGCAGAATGCTGGGCAACATGAATGCAGGTGGCTTCTCTGCCTTTGCTTCTGTTTTTATGATTTTGTTATCCTTCCCTGAAAAGTGCTATCTCCCTTTGTGTCCAGTGGAGAAGAATGGCACAGAGGAGAGAAAAAGGCCCTGTGCCTTATTTTTATTATTCTTTAATAAAAACACTAGATGATGGGGACCATAAAGCTTGAGCAAAGCTGATGCCAACAAGATGCATCAAGTGTTTGCGGCTTCCCTCTTGAAAGATGTATTCAGTGGCTCTTAACAATGTCTTCTCCTCGTGTTTGTCCTGGGGGAAAAAGAAGCCTTTTTGATGTTTCTTTCTCTTTTTATTTCCTTGCTTGAAGGAGAGGACTGAAAGAGCCAAAATGGAGAGCAGGCCTAAGAGAATGAATCCTTCAGGTGTGTCTGCTTTAGCTAGTGCACCAGCCCTTCATCTTTAAAGATATGTGTAGAAACTGCCACATGCATCCTTCAGGCCCCTATCGAGCCCATATTGAACTCAACAGGAGTCTCCCTTGCCTTCACTGGGAGATGGGCCAAACCCTACAGGCTGGTTTAAATACAAACCTGTATCCTTAACTGAATCAGGTTCCTAAAACCTCTTTCATGATTTCAGTGCACATTTGTGTGTGAGCACTCTTCTTTTGAGCTAAAAGAGGCTAAAGTCAGCTCATTAAGATAGGTAACAAACCAACTTTAACTAAATTGACTTTAGCCACTTTTATTCAGAACTAAGAATGGCCATACACAGACTTGTGCTGAAATGACTAAATGAGAGAGACAAGGTGGGTGAGGTTTAAGAGTAGCAGCTGTGTTAGTCTGTATCCGCAAAAAGAAAAGGAGTACTTGTGGCACCTTAGAGACTAACAAATTTATTTGAGAATAAGCTTTCGTGAGCTACAGCTCACTTCATTGGATGCATGCAGTGGAAAATCTCCTTTTCTTTTTAAGGTGGGTGAGGTAATATCTTATATTGGACCAACTTCTGTACCTAGAGACAGTTTAATGGATTGGTGGTGGTTGTTGAAGTTGTTGTGGGTTTTACCTCACTCCCTTTGTCTCTCCTTTTGCAAGTTTGTGTGCAGACATTCTTAAACAGGCCTATCTGGATCCAAGGGCCGACTAGATAGATCCTTCTGGCCTTAAAAAAAATCTATGAATCTATGAAAAAGAATGATTGTGTAAATGAGTTCCAGTGGTTCCATTTTGAAAACTCATAAATGTGAGTATTGTATTCTTCCCACTTCGTAAGGCTGTTGGTCCCAGGCTACCAGCTTATAGAAAGTCCAACTTCACTGGTATCCCCTTTGCAAATCCCTTTTCATAAAATGCCCCTCGCTATAACAAGAATAACTAAGGACAGATAATTTGTTCTGCAAATTTTGCCTCCTTTCTTCTTAGAGAACTATCCATGAATAGATTGTAATTCTCTCCAATGGTTTTGTTATGCATTCTTAGGGCACAGAGTATGTTTCTGTTTCTTTCGCAGAGGAGTTTAATTTTCAGAATTGTGAATACATGTGATTACAAGTTCTGCATTTGCTTTCCAGGAATATTCTGGAATCTGCATTTCCAGTTCCCTGTTACTATGAAATTCCCTATGTGAAAATGAATTTCAGAAGTAACTTTTCTTTTTTATGATTAAATTCTCCTCCAGCTAGAACGTTAGTGGAAAGTCAGCACAAAAGGAATAAGATCATGATCAAAGCAAATTTGTGGAAGTTCTAACTCATATTTGCAGGAAATGTTTTGCACTGTTTGCCTAGGTCTAGTCATGATAGTCACAAAAAGAGTGTATTAGACATCAAGCAGGCAATGACAATTATGGGTATTTAAGAAAAGGAAAGGCAGTAGTATATTCGGTAGCCTGTCTCCATTATGCCAAAAGTTAAGGAGTATATAATATGTAAGATAGGAAGAACTAATTAACACTGAATTTTGGTGCAACTATCAGAAATAAAAACCCAGGAGTGATTCTGCTACACAAGCAAAATCATTACTCCTCAAGAACTGATAGGGAAATACTGTGCTTAGATGCTATTGTTTTATATTGGTGATAATATAGGAGGCAGAAAATAGCCAGTTTAGTAGCAAGCCATGGTGCTGGAGCTAGAGGAGAAAAAATCATCCTTTGACTTTTAAAGTGAGCAAACTGGATCTGGGCATTATTGACAAAGATTGAAAATGACACCAGACAAGGTAATCTTTACTACCACTTTTCTGAACTATAAGTGCATTTTAATGGTAGGGGTAAAAGTCAAGCAGAATTCATTTTAATATCCAGGACTCTATAAAGAGCAGCAGTGTTCTGGCTTTGTCTTGGGATTATCTACTCTCTTTTCAAACCTAATCTCCTCTTTGATATGTATTACTGAACACAGATTGGACGAGCTTGGAGTCCCATGATATGGAGAGAGTGGAGGGAAAAGAACAACGAAGTGCCATAGCAGCATCAGAGAGTCCGCACAAAAAAGAAGGCCAGTGACAGGGGATACAGAAGGCAACAGAACACTGAAACAAACATTCTGGACCTTCAGAATCAAATTCTCAAGGAACCTCCAAAAAAAGAAATCAGCTGCAGAGCTTGTGAGCAGCTGTTTGGGTCTTCAAAGAATTCATGTGCACATGCAACAGCACACGTCTGCAAGCAAAAGCAGGCTTCCAAGTGAACAGAGATTCTTGAACACATGATTATTTAGTTTGAGCACAATGGTGGACTTATTGCTTCTTATTACCATTACCTTTTTTGTTTATTGTTACATATGTGAGGAACAGACAGAGCGTGAAAAACTGATGTATAAGTTCTGCCCATCGCCCAGAGTCTTGATGTGCAGAACTCCCTGTGCTTCCAGCCTAGGGCTCACACACACACAAAATGAACACACTTCAATGTGAACTTGGAGCCCGACTGCAACTCTAATCCTGAGTCCACAAACAACTCTGCCAATGCACTTCACGCCTTACCTGCATTACCTCTTTGCTTTTCCAGTCCTACTCCAGGTCTGCTGATGCATCTCATTTCCAAACTACAGCCCACCTCCCTCCCACATGCTATTCCAGTCCTGGGCTCCCATGCAGCTCTGCCACCATTCTGTAAAATATACAGTGATGGGAACCATAAGGGTACAGCTTTGAAATTGGCTTTGAATACTAAAGGTACAGCAGTCATGTGAAATGAAACAAGTTCTTTTCCCAGAGCATCTGAAGTACCTTGTGATTTAAGAACGGTAATTCCAAACCCCATATTACATTTGATATCCAATTTGAACCCAAAGCAAATGAGTGAAGCTTAGTTAAATTATTGTGAAGGCACAAGGAGTGATGGCAGGGAGAGAAAGAGAAACTCATGACAAAAATCTTTCTCTTTCTTTCTACCTTCCTTAAATCTGTTGCCCACAGTCTCTTTCCTGCTGTTATTCTTTGCTTTGGCAACACATTGACCCTTACAAATGTGTCTGCTGCTTTCCTGGAGAATGAGATCCCAGGAAAATTACTTGTCTTACTTTCCAGTTATCTTTTCCTGCCTCTTAACATTTAGTTAACAGGCTGCATCTCAGAAATAATAATTATTCTCCAGATTGCAGTCAGGACTTCAGAGCATGTTTCATGCCAAAAAAAGAAGATAGAAAACATGATTAGAGACAAATATGGTGAAAAATAAAATATGAAAGGATTGAAATCTCCTTGTTCAGAACTGCAGTCTTTTATCCACTATGTTTCTGGGGTCTGATCCAAAGCCCACTGAAGTCAATAGAGCTTGGTATTTAATCATCAGGCCCCGATGAAGTTTTCTTCCTAGTCTTCATATGGGTGTAGATATGACTCAACAGGTGACTTTTCCACCTCCTCATTCAGATATGTAACAATAGGTGTTTCGAGGTGGTTGGAATTCCTATTATTTCTCATTTGCATTACAGTAGCATATACCCTGTATATACACATAATAAAGAGCTAGTCCCTGCCCCAAAGACCTTACAATTAAAGAAACAATACAAATGGTAGAAGAAAGTATACAATTTTATCCCCATTTTAATGGGGAACCAACACAGAGCGATTTATGGCTTGTGTCTTATTCAGAAAGAAAGAAAAATGATACTCTGGGGGACAATTGAGAGACCTGTACATTCCTCTCATCCAGTCTTTTGTGCCCTTCCTAAGGTAATCACCCCACCCTTTGGGAAACACTTCTAGTGTTTGAGTAAGTAAGGTCAAGAACGAGGATAGGATAATGTTCAGCTTTGACTGACAATATTGCAACACTCCCAAATTTCCCTTGACTGAAATACAAACTAATATTATTGTTAATGATTGATATATAAATATCATTACTAGAGAACAGCAAATAATTCATTAGACAAAACTGTCCTGTTTTCCTGTTTGCCAATTACCAGGGAGCAGGTTTTGTAATGGATAGCTCACAAATCATTAGTTATGAACATTCAAGATTCAAACTCTGAAACTGGGGCTGTGTTGGCTAATTACATGTTATGTGATGGTCTCCACGGCGTGACTATTCTTCACATATAACTAAACACTGTCTCATTTCCTCTCTAGTAAATTATTTCTTCTGACTGGGCCATATACTCAAGGTGCTGAGGATCTGCAGCATCCATTGTAATGAATGAGAATTACAGGTGCTTAGCAGGTGCTCCACACCTCTCAACATTAAGCTGCTATATGATGAAGGGTGCTATATAAAATAGGGGTGGCCAAAACCGCTAAGTATAGAAGACCCGATCCTGTCAGATGCTCAACTCCTTAGGACACAGTAGCTTTGATGAGAATTGAGACATTCAAAACCATGCTGAGCTACTCAGCCCTGGGCTTAAAGTTTCACTGAAGGGTGCTGCAAACAGTAATGTGTACTCTACTGAAAAAAATGTCTGTGGTACACAGGAAGTACTTCTCTTTGTGCTGCAGAATATCACATGAACAGTTTTGGTCCAAGCTACAGGACTCAGGTAAAATGCATGTAAATACTGTCATGGCACACTGGTATTTCTCTTCCCATCCATTTCTCTTCTTTTTGTTGCCTTTTTGCTGCTTATATCTTCTGCCTATGTCCCTCTGCCATTTCCCAAGCCCAAATAAGATTGGGTGTTATTTTTCACTGGTGTCTGTATTGCCATATTAAACTGCACATAGTGCTTTCTATCCTATAGGATACTCATTTTTCAGCAAGCTATAAATCAGAATGAGTGGGAAATGACAGGGAGTAGAGGAGAAACAGATCCTACAGTGACCAGCTACAGATTGCAATCTTCAGCTAATAATCACTGTCAATAAGAACAAACCCCCACATACTCACATGCACTCAGACACACATGCATACATTCACAAAAAGCCCACACACACACAACAATGATATTTAATAGATTAACATGGGTGTTTGAAGAGCCCTTTTAACAACTACTGTACAACTCTCATGAGAATGTTCTTCAAGGTCAGGCCCAACTGGCTAACAGTACAGAGGCTTGGGAATGGGATCGCAGGGGTGTTGCAGGTCAGGATTGAGTTGGTTTACAAGAGTCGTGTGTGTGTGTGTTGTGCGTGCTCCAGTCCACAGTAGCAGGGGATACTACTAGTATAGTAGTACTACTAGTATAGTAGCAGATCAGGGAGTGGGGTGAATAGGCAGGGCTGTACAAGGGTCCAGGACTGAAACAACAGCTGCTGCAAGACAGGACTGAAGTATAAAAGAGCTGCGTGGGGCTTTAGGACAGGGATAGCATGGAATCGATTGTCAATGCTGGAGTGCACCAGTTGATCTGGGATTTGGGAGGGGGGAACCTTGAATAAAACCTGCCCATGCTGCCGGCTATGCTATTGGTCCCTACTTTTCACAGACACACTCTCCCACACAAAATGCTCATAAAAGATCAAACGGAAAGGAATTAGGACAAGCTTTCATTGATGAGCTGTTAGTCAGAGATCGATTAATGACTGCCTGTGCATGATGCATCAGCAACAATCGGCATTGGCAGGGCTGCTATCAGTGAATATTAGTTTATAACAGTACAGATGCAAGAGACCACCTTTAGCAGAGCTGTTTAGTGAATGACAATGGGCCGGGAGAAGTGAGTTTCCCTATGGCAGGCTGAGCTGGGTTTTGTCTGAGAGCTCTTTCCCTCATTGCTCCTACTTAATCTCCCACTCCCTCAATCCCTCACCAGTCTTTGTTTCCCTTCGGACACTTGTGAGGCCCCTTGGTTGTGACTGAAAAAAGGAAACAGAGGATGTGTTAACTCACTTTATTAAGAGCCAATGGAAGGAGCTGTTCTACAGCCTGCACAATTTATATGGTCTGCACTATCAAAGGTTCTGATCCAAAGTCCACTGAAATCAATAGGAGTCTTTCCATTGATTTACATCAGGCTCATAGGGCATGCAGATTTGCTAGTCACACTCTTGTGAGGACTATATAGTTCATTGAACTAGACAAGCACAAACTCTGGAGTGGACTTTAGAGTTCATGGAACCAGAGTTCCCACCTTTCCCTACCATTCTATACGTTCCAGTAGGATTGTTAAAAAGTGTTATTAAACTGTGTGTGAACGGAAAAGGGTTAGACTCAAAGAATGAAGGGGAGAAGAGATTGCAGCCACAGACTATATCTTCACTGACAAAAAAGGTGTGCTTTGACAACAAGACATCTATCTCGCTGTAAAATCACAATGGAGATGAGGGGCTGTAGTTTTTACCTTAAGGTAGCTAGTTGACGGAAATCTCAGATCAGGGGCATGGTGTTGATCTTGACTAACTACACTGCGATTAAAAAGTATCTGGGCCTTGTTTCCACTAGGAATTTACATTGAGAGAGCTAACTCAAGTTAGCCATGTTGCTCTGAAAACAATAAAGGCTTACTAGCATAGTGAGTGAGGGGATATGCTGTCTCTATGTAGGAGGACTGGTAGATGTAGTATAGCTACTTCATATCTCCTAGAGATGGTATAGTTGCCGCTGAGAGATTGTTTCTCATATATTACAGATCACCTGCTGATTTGTTAAAATCATCAAGGCCACCCTGCATAGCATCTGACATACGAGAAAAGGCTCTAATTTATTTGGTTCTTGCCTCTTGAAACATAGGAAAACACCCTTTCTGCATTAGCCTTCCCATCTACAGGCAAGAGTGTAACAGGGAGAGGTGCAACCCAATAATTCAAAAGTCAGAGGTTGAGAGTTTCACTGATCAGCCTAACAATTTTGGAGGGCTGTAGGTATTTATTGAAGGTGAAAGATGCCCACTGGAACACTTGACTTCACTCAAACAACCTTGAAATCTGAAAACCCAGACAGTCCTAAGTAGTGAATATGGAGCTCAAAATGTTTCTGAGTGTGGTTTGATTGCATTCATGCTGGGAAATATTGAAAAGCAAGGGCAGGAAAAGGGTACCTCTGAGAGCAGGGGGCCTTTCTCTCAAGGATTTGCTCTTGTTTCCACTGGTACTTACCTTTGGCTTATTAGTCCATTAAGAATGTATAATAAAATACATTCTCCTCCAGATTCATCACCAACTCTATTGTGTTGCAGAGCATTGGTTTGCTATACTTCACACCCTGCTACATAGGATCGCTTTACACTCGAAACATGGTGACACCGGTCAGCAACAGAGTCTGCGTTGGACTGCTACAGCACATTGGATGCCAGGATCCTGCAGAAGTGAGATCCTCTTTAATTGTGTTCTATGCTCCCATCACCATAACATCTGGGTAAATAACAAAGCCGGAGGGATTTATCTTCCACACCACAAGTGCTCATAACAGCACTGATGCACAAGGTAAAACATGATGGTCAGGACAGGGAATGCATAAGAACCTAATCCTGCTTTACTGTGTGGCTGCCAAATTAATCTTGCCTGCTAGCTGGAGTAAGGCGCAAGAGGGGAGCATGTAGTGAAGTGTCTCATTAGCATGATGAGGATCACACTTAAACCTAAATCTCCTCAAAAACACACCCTGACTTGCCTGCACCCTCACCCATTTCTTACCTTATTGGAATGAGGGTGCATGTAGGGAGCCTGAGAAATACAGCATGGAGAACAATATGCTTTACCTTATTTTTATCTGCATTAGCTGCCTTTCCCTCTTGCAAAGGACACAACGACCTCACACACACTGTTGCTCCCCACACCAGGACTCGCAAGATCAAGGCTTCAACTGCTCACCATGGAAAGAGCCCCCATCCTGGAGTTAGCTCCGCCAATCCTGACTTGGGGAGGCAAATGGGGAAGGAACCACTTTTGTTGTCATTTATGTAATGGTAGACGTTGCTAGCTGCGGTGCCAATTCTACCAGCCGTTTTGGCACATCACTATTGCCAGATAAATCCAGGACTGGAGAGAAACCAACTGGAGTTGAGGAACAGAACTGAGTGCCCCCAGAGCAGCCCATACCAATTCTGACTTCAGGAGTTGTTATCTTGGTAGAAATTTTCTTTCTGAACTTTGGCACGAGCCTAATTAATGAGTTAATTCCCTGTTAATCTATTCTCTTCTTTGTGTCTGTTTCATGATTAATTTAGTTCCAGTGAATTTCCTTTACTAACTGCAGAGTAGAAACACATTTCCTATCCTATTAATCTCCACTTTTGACCCACCTGCTGGGGGATAAATGGAGGTGAATTCATCCATGCACTCTGTTCCAAAGCCATTACAGCACACAGGGCATTTCTGGAGGAGAGGAGTGGGCTTGGGGAGGTTTCCCATGGATATTTGCACTCCCAAGATTCACTTGTAGCATCACAAACTTCTACAGATACTGCAAATAACATCTCAAGCAGAAGAGATGACTGCAATATTAAACCTTCCACTGGAGTTTAGCTATCATATCTCCAAAAAGAAAAGGAGTACTGGTGGCACCTTAGAGACTAACAAATTTATTAGAGCATAAGCTTTCGTGAGCTACAGCTCACTTCATTGGATGCATCCGATGAAGTGAGCTGTAGCTCACGAAAGCTTATGCTCTAATAAATTTGTTAGTCTCTAAGGTGCCACCAGTACTCCTTTTCTTTTTGCGAATACAGACTAACACGGCTGCTACTCTGAAACCTATCATATCTCCCTATCCATTTCAAGACAGTATGTGTCATGGTAAATGCACAAAGAATAATTAAACTCTGAATTATACATCCTAAAAGCAGTTTACAGGATGATATAGACACTCATGTTGTTCTGACTTTAGCTGGATTAAAAATGTGTCAAGCCTTCCAAAGGGATATATCTCTACAAGCAGATTCATTTGTCAACCACTCAGTTGTGTATGCAGGCCATGATGATAGCTCTCTCTCCTGCACACACGGGCAGCCTCTTCCTGCCATCCCCCAAAATCTTTCAGGTTAAAAAAAAAAAGATAGCAGCTCCACACCAGTGCCTGGAGAGCTGGGAGAAGGAAAGAAGGGTAACTTATCACTCACGTTCAAGGTTGCTTACCCTCTGGGATGGACATTGAAACAGACTATCCAAGAGATGTGGGATTTTCCTAACAAGTTCACTCTTCCAAATTCCAACGATATTTTCTGGCCAACCAACCAATCAAGTTCTGATTGTGGCAGTAGGAGCATGTTCCTTTGATCCCAGGCTTTCCACCCCCTTCTAAATCACAGACGAACTAGCCTACTCGGGAGAGGGTTTCTGAAGATCAGAGGAGGATCTTCCTTGGCAAAGTGCGCTATGGAGTCTTTCAAAGAAGCACATGGGCAAGTACACATTATCTCCTTTCCTACCCCATGAACCTGGAATTGACACTTTGTAATTAATCATAACTTGCACTGTAGAGATGCAGGTGGTGGTTTCACTAGATGTCCCTGACCACAAGGTTAATGTTCTTGGCATAATCTCCTCTTACAGTTTCAATGGAATACAATAGTCTTCACTTGCTGTCCCAAATTCTTGTATAATGCTGCCCTGTGCTGCTATATTCCTCCACAGAAATGACTGTACTTCAGCAATGCGTGAAATGAATTATAGCCATCTATGTGTGTACACACACAAATCCTGAGAGGTTCTGAGCACCTGCTATGAACCCCCAACTCCATTTAACACTCCCCTTGAAGTCAGTGGCAAAACTCCCAATGAGTTAAATAGGACAAGTCCAGGCCCATTGACTTCAGTGGCTAACTCCAGAGTCTGCTCTGGACTTAGCTAATTCTTTGCAGAGTTTGGATCTGCTATTCTGTGAAGTGCTGAGTATTTCTTGTGAGTGCTTTCATCTCCTATGGCTCTTTGAAACACTTTGGAATCTTTTGGGCTCCATGTAAATGTTCTCAGGACTTATCCTTCATTCTAGATTTAGTTTGTGGGGATGCTGCCTGCTTCTGCAAATATAGGAGCTGGTCTTAGGTGGTATGAACTCCTGTAATTCCAATTAAATCAATGGATCTCTGCCAATTTACATTAGCAGAGGATCTGGCCCATTGTCCTGAAGCCAGCAAGACAGCACAGTGTTATTGCAAACTAGCTAGCAGTCCCTGTCAGTGACAAAGAGGTAAGATTAAAGCTCTTTCCTAACATCTGAGGTGATATCCTTTCCATGAAGCAGGCCCAGATCTTTGGGTTTCACCAGAATGTTGGGTCTTTATGGCTCCCTTAAATGGTTCCAGAATAATTTTCCTTCACCTCATTTGGGGAGCACAGAAATGACCTTGACTCACATCAGAATGATTCCATTCTCTCTCCCGCCTTCTACCACATTCAAAAACAAAAAGAAACTTGATCTTGTCCCCCCCCCCGGCCCCTTTCTGGTGAAAGTTACTCTCCCTCTGCATTTAAAAATGCTGGAATAGAAACCTTGCTGCAGAAAAAGTCATTGTGTGCTTTTCAAGGCAAAAAAATCAAACAGCATTGTGAGTAGTGGTGTGCAAATGAGGAAGAAGGTGGCAGTAAGGCTGAGATGTTCTTAACAATGCTAAACTGTTAATAAGCACCTGGAATAAATTTTGGGAATGAACACAAGGCTGCAGTCTTATAATTCTGGATCCTGATCCTGGCTAGGCTGTTATTTTCCTCCGTGCTTGATATTTGCTAATGTTTCCAACTTCTAAAGGCTGCAATCTCTGTGTCGGTAACTTTCTACTGTATGCACTATTTGGGACAGGTTACAATTGGGAAAGACTCTATCTTATCTAGGATTCCTCCCCCACTCCAGGCATCCCAACACCTCTACCCCAGGGAAATAATAAAAAAAAACCAGAAACAAAATCTATCAGGGCCTTCGATGTGACATCCAAGTTAGAATAGGGATACCAGTTATTAGCATCGCAGGCCCTGCAGCTGATGGCACCGGGTGGCAAGGGCACTTTTAATGAGAGATCAAGGACACTGCTTGCTGTTTGTGTGGTGACTTGTTTAAACAGTGTTAACAGCAGTCTTCTTAGCACACAAATCCAGCATCTCATAAGGGAGAGAGGAAAGGGAGGCAGGTACAACAAGGTTCTGGAGATTTCTATGCAAACAGGTACCCTGCTTTCATGGCTAATCCTTTCATACCTGCAGGGGAAAACATCCCTGAAGTTTCAATAAGCATCTTTTTCTACTGTTTTTTCCCACTAGCTGGCTACTCAAGGATATGTTGTATGTGTATGGAGGCGCCTGAAATGAGAAGTGGGAAAAGTGATGCTTTGAAGAGGGAAGATCTTCTGAAGGATCCTGGCTTGTTATCCCCTGACCAATGAATTCTTGCTCATGTGCCATGGATTCAGCTTCTGAAAAGTTTTTGGAGTGAGCGGAAGCTGTGTGATTGTAGAGTCTGCAGAACCCTGATGCCAGTGAGGATCACCCTTCACAGATCATGACCATGGACACAGCTGAAACTGGCAAAGAGAACAAGGATCAACAGATAGACAGAGATGCTGAAAAGAACATTCTCAGTTTTGCTAGCTCTTCACGTGCTGTGTCAGGCATGGCTATACTTTCCCAGTACAGCCAGTAAATAGCCTGACAGAAACACGGGTTTCAGGTTTGGCTTTCAATCCCCACTCTCCAGGGCCCTGCATCTGCTGCAATACAAGGTCTGGTCCTGCACAAGGAGGCACAGAGTAAGTGCCAGGTGAAAGTAAGAGATGAGCAGGAGCCTGGTTCTGTAATAATGAGGCTATTCCTGTTCCTCCTCATCACTCTTCCCAGCAGTGCCAGTGAGGTCCACACAGGAGCACTCAGCTAAATGCCTAAGTCCATTCTTTTCAGACCTATCTAATTGGCACCCATACTCCACCTACTTTTTAACCCTATGATCTTGAGAACAAGGAAGCAGGCAGGTAGGGGTCTTGAGACTTACTCCTGTCCAGTGTGCAGGCTAACTTACTTGTGCCCATGCACAGCTGCCACTCACACTTGTGATGGAGCATCGCCACATTTTGCTCTCTGCTGTGTACTGCGCAGTAGCTGAAAGATTCATGACCTTACCCACCTCACCAGTTCTTTTTTCTTTCTACTGACAATGGCAGTAGCCATAGCTCTAGTGGAGGTAGCAGCAGTATCGACGGTCATTTGGAGAACGGTCCTGGCTATCAGTTTGCCTTCATCTATCTGAGCATGAAAATAGCTCTGTCCTGTGGCAGAAGACTGTCAGTAAACACCGCAAACTTGGCGTAGTTCAGGAAATCATATTTAGCCATTAGCGCCTGGTAATTGGCCATCCTGAACTGGTGCCTGGAACGTAAGAAGACCTTTCTCCCCAGCAGATCCAGGTGCTTTCCCTTGTTACCAGCAGGAGTAGACTGGGATGTTGCTGTCTCAACATTTCAGAAGCAGAATGGACAGTAAGAAATAAAAATTCTGCTCCTTTGGCTGGCATGTAATATTGCTTCTCTGCCCCTCTGGCGATAGGAGTGCAGGTGGTAGGGGGGCACCCAACTGTCCTAGCTGGCTCCAGTATAGCTTCATTAATGGGGAGAGCTATTCTGAGGGACTGGATGTGTGGAGGACTCCAAGAGTTTGTGGTGGAAGTCCTGGATCTCCTTTAGAGGAATCTGAAGCTTTCCAGCAACTCTATGGAGAAAGTCCTGGGACTGCATGAAGTCATCCAGGGGGAGGAGCAGCAGGGGTGGAGGGGGGAAAGAGATGTAATAGTCTCCGCTTCATCCGGGGATGACAATGGCAGTCTTGCTGGTTCTGGCAGAACCACTGGATCTGTAGCGTAATGCTCCTCCTTCTCCTCCTCTGTCAGATCCAGGGGCAGATCTGAGTGTCCTCTTACGGAGGAGGCATGGGGTGACTCCCTGACAGATCGGATCAACTCTGCAGGGGGGTACAGGTCCCACATCTGCCAATATGGACAGTAGGAGGGGTTGATAGGTGTTTGTGGGGGTGCCCATGGCATAGGGTACCAGTGGCCACTGTTCCCTCTAAGCTGTGCGGGTATGCGTACATAGATTCTAAACCCCGCTCACACGATGAAACACCACACGCACAAAAATTTGCATAGAAGCACAACAATTTGCACAGAAGAAATTTTTTGCGCACACGGCCTGTCAAAAATTAGAGGGAACGCAATGTGCCTCTGAGTTAGATGTAGCGGAGGTTGGTCCCAAACCAGTGCAGGTCTTCTGAGTGGTGGAGGACCCATAGGGTCGGGAAAGAAACGTTTAATAGGTGGCTCAGAATCTCCAAATGAAGAGAAGGCTGATTCCAGTTCCAGTGGCAGTGCCATCAGTGCCACTGGCGGGGAGATGTATTCTGCATATGGAATAGATGATAAACTCCTTCCAATGGTCGATTCCTTCAGAGGTGATATTATCCCTCTGGAAATGGAGGGCCCCAATGGAGGAAGGGATTCTGGATCAGGGAGAGTGAAAATGTCCTGTGGGGCAGCGATGGAATCAGATCTCCCAAGTGTGAGGGGGGTTCTGCTTGTTGGAGCCACCAGAGCCAACAAGGAGCATGGTATCTGAAGTTGACAGTGATTAGACTTCGTTGGTGCCAATGGATCCCGCAGTTTGGAAGGAGCCGGGGATGATAGTACCAATGGAACATGCTCCGATACTGATGGAACCCAATACTTATGGTCTTTCTTGTCGTGCCTCTGGGATTTGGACGTACTAAGTCCTCATGGGCTGAACTGATGGGCTTTGTTCAGAGCTGAGTCTGACTTCTGTGGAGTGGATTTGGAGGAAGACTTAGTATCATGCTTATAAGACTGCTTTCTGGTTTCCCAACAAGACCCCACCATGGGGTCTGAGCAGTAGTGTAGCCAGAGGAGGAGCGGGGGAAGAGCAGCTGCTCCCCCTCTGAGCACAAGTGGTGCCTTTTTAATGTATAGGCTCCTTTTTAAATTTTTACTCACCCGGTGGTGCTCCGGCTCCTCAGCAGCACTTCGGCGGCATGGGCCTTCACACACTCCGGCTCAGCCAAGGCCTTCACTCGCTCTGGGTCCTCGGTGGCACTTCGGCGGCATAGGCTTTCATGCACTCCGGCTCCTCGGTGGCATGGGCCTTCACGCACTCCGGGCTGAGCTGAAGCCTTTACTCGCTCTGGGTCCTCAGGGCCTTCAGTGCCGCCGAGGACCCAGAGCCTCGCCCAGTGAGTACAAGCGGGTGGCACTTTTTTTTTATGTCCGCTGCCCCTGTTCGCTCCAGCTAGCTGCGCCACTGGGTCTGAGGGGTTAGATTCTCCTGCACCAGAGTTGGACTTCACAGAAGGAGGTGGAGTCTGCTGGATCAGGCTAACATATGGGGAGAGGCGAATGTGTCCCAACTGGAGCCTCATGGCTTTCTCCATGAGGTATTTGCAGATACAAAGTTCCCACCCTTCTCAGATACAGCTTGGGAACGATCAGCACATACTGCACCTTGCCATGATGTGGACTTCCCCAAAGCAGTGCAGGCAGTGCTGGTAGTCATCACTGACCGAGAAGGACCACGGGCAGGAAGCACTGAGTTTGAAGCCAGGAGTCCTGGGCATAGTCTGATACCCAAATTGAACATGGAGGTGATGACCCCCAAGAGACTAATCTAAAACTAAAAGAGCTAAAAAACACTAAACTGTAAAATTATTAACATTATTAAGACTGTTAAAACAGTTAAACTATGTACAAACTAGATAATTCTTCTTTTCTGGAATGAAGCTGAAGCTGTGGACACTGGAAGTTCCAACCTGGACCATGCAGTGGTGAGAAGGAATTGGAGAGATGTTTGGCCCACCCCACATTTATCACCTCAGTTGGAAGCATAAGGTGAACCAGAGCACATGCGTGGACCAACAGACACCACTTTCAAATTCACCAGCCCCGAATGCGTGGTGCGCATGCACAACCCACAGTGGAATGCAACAGGGACCATCACTCAAAAAAGAATATCCACAGTTTCATTATTAAGATTATTTTGAAAGGTTATAAATCTTCATGTTTCTGGATATTAACAAATCACTGACTGACAGAGGACAAGAAGAAATTTCCCACAGGGGCAGGTAACTCTACAGCTGTCTGCTATGGCAATTTCTTGCACCTTCCTGTGCAGCCTTGGATACTGATTACTGTCAGAGATAAGGACACTACACCAGATGAACCACTACACTGATTTGCTATGGCAATCCCCATTCTTATGATTCACTTATTCACAGCTGAAAAATAATAATGTGTGAGAATGAGAAATAAGATTAAATGCTAGGGAAGGCCTCACAAGATAAATCCAGATGCCAATGCTTTCCACAAATTGTTGAGTGCCCCATGTAGTTAAAAAGAGGATGAAGCAACACAGTGTAATTTTAAATAAGGTTTACTCACACTTTGACCTGAAATGGTCTTCTATCTTTTAAAGAGATGTGGATATTTTACTGAGGATGTTATAGTATTGCCTCTTTAGAGAGAATCCCAAATCCATATAAGATACCACAGTGATGGGTGTAATATAAAAATTTGTCAGATGGGCTTGATAGATGAAACAGACAGATAAGACAGACAAATAGATTGAAAAGCGATGCTCGGTATTCTCCCCCTCATTCCTTATGACTCAGGATATTGGCCTGAAAGCAGAATCTGTCTTTTCCTGGCATTCAACTGCTTCTATTGCTTATTCCTCCTCTGAAGCCCATATCCTCGCACTGTGACTCACACCAAGATAGGGATTTAAGGCAGTAACACCCTGTTAACACTTAAGGGGAAGCTGTTATGGTCTAATAGGTGTATAATATGCATTAGATAAAGCCACTGATTGTGCATTTTAAAAATGGTTTAAGCACATATTTGAAAGGCTGACCATAAAACAGCCATCTGTTGCTTTAAGACTTCAATTTAGCCTTCCAGGAATTAAGTTTTTATCAGTGTAAATTCAAGAGCTCTAACTGGAATGAGTGGAATCAGGAATGGGGGACACAACTGTGTAGCAGTGTATTCTCCTGCATTGTCCTGACAATGGACTCACACTCTGGCTTGTTTGTTTTTTCAGCACCCATGTGCTGGACAGTACTGCACTCTCACTAATAAGTGGGTCTCTCACCAAAGGGGAGGAGGAGTCCTATGCAAAAAGGATTGGATGATGGGAGATGCTAGAACATAAAACAAATTGTCTTCTCATCTATTAAGTAGGGCCAGGCATGGTTTCACTCTCCAATATCCTGCTGTCCTGATTAGCAGTCACCACTACTATTCCAGTTTCAGGTCCTTCCACAGACTTCTGCCAACGCACCTCAGCCTGCAACGTCCTCTACCATCTCACTCTTAGCCCCACCTCCCCACCAAACACAGCTGTGCCAACACACCTCAGTCTTGTCCTGCAGCACTGCCATTCTAGTCCAGGGTCTCTCCTGCACAGCACTGCCAATGCACTTTGATGCTGATGCTCTTAGACCTCTTTGGACTAGAGATCCACATTCATGATGAACTGTTCAGTACTACAGATTGGCTTGGGCCACAAAATGAAGCTCCTCATCTGGATCTAGAGCTGAGCTTTCCACAGGCTCCAACTACTTGGATCTGCAGTTTTGATTTGAGCCCATTTCTACTGGGATGCAGACAAATAAAAACTAGAACAGAATACTAACATGCTAATTTCATTTGTGGCTTTCCATCCCTACTGTGCTATCTCCACTCCAGCCCAATTCTTATACGCCTTTGTGCCAAGGTTAAATTTAAACCAATTTATCCTAATAACTCCAAAGGGCTTGTGATATGATGGTAAGTATTTCCAGGGGGTGTGTGAGCCAGTTTATACGTGTGCATGTGTGTGCGCTCATATGCGTGTGTATGTATGTGCCGGGCAATGAACAAGAGGCCCTGGAGGTTTTTCGCCTTCCTCTGTAGCATGGGGCACGGGTCACTTGAGGGAGGATTCTTTGCTCCTTGAAGTCTTTAAACCACGATTTGAGGACTTCAATAGCTCAGACATAGGTGAGGTTTTTCGTAGGAGTGGGTGGGTGAGATTCTGTGGCCTGCGCTGTGCAGGAGGTCGGACTAGATGATCAGAATGGTCCCTTCTGACCTTAGTATCTAGTATCTATGAAACCTACTCATATTTCTTTCCTGTCTCAGGCTCTCTCTCCAGCACGCCTCTCCCTTAACTATCTCTAGAGTGGCAGCAAGAGTCAGGGTCTGTGTGTGAGTCTGAGTCACAATACACTGAGCAGCTGGAGCCTCTGACAGAATATACAATGCAGCTGAGATGTCAGCATAGGTGGCTTTGGAGTGCTTTAAAATGCTGTTTCAATGCCAGCTTTCAACTCCAAATATGACATTTTGTTCATCCACTCCCTTTCCTTCTAGGTAATAACCTCTTTTAGATGCAACTCACCAGCTTAAATTACAAATCTCTCTTTCTTTCTCCCTCTTTGATCGCCTACTCTCTCATTTGCCCTGCTAGGCTTTCTTGATCCCCCCACACCCACTAATGACCCATGTAGCAGTAGTCTACTGTCATCAAGGCACCAGTGGCTTCGTCATCCTCACATTTGCTTGCAAGGCACCACCCCAAAAGGGGCTGCAGTGAGCTGATCCCCCTGAAAGCAGGCTTATGGCTGTGCCTGTGAGTATCATAACAGCAGAACTCTTTGGTGCACCCTTAAGCTTGTTGTCTGCATAATTTCATAGAATTTCAGGGTTGGAAGGGACCTCAGGAGGTCATCTAGTCCAACCTCCTGCTCAAAGCAGGATCAATCCCCAATTTTTACCCCAGATCCCTAAATGGCCCCCTCAAGGATTGAACTCACAACCCTGGTTTTAGCAGGCCAATGCTCAAACCACTGAGCTATCCCTCCCCCCATTTGCATAGATTGTGTCCTTTTGGTCCTGGGAAAGATCGGGCCCCAGGATACTGTCTTCACAGGACACTAGGAAGTACTTTCATGGACAAAGTGTAGGGCTAGAAGGAGCCGATAGTCCCATGGGCCTTGGTTATTGTCAGTGTAAGTGTATGCACTGCTGCTGCTGCTGCTGCTGCGTATAAGGAAGAGAGTGGGAGGATCTGACGCCACTGACAAACTGGGGAGAGATTATGAACCACATGGCCTCACACTTTGGCGTCATGCATTCTTTGGATTCTTCTCTGTTTGTTGCCTAGTGCTAGGTCTTCTGACATTGGGCTCATGGCCTGAGCCCTGGAACTGGCAATCCTGTATGCTGAAATGTCTCAAAACCAAATCAAAATGTTGTGCCATCCCTAGTGTTCCATGTTTACCTCTTGAGCCCACAGGGAACTGCGGGTGCTCAGACTCTTGACCAATCTAATTTTCTCTTTCATGATTGTCTTTCTCTGGAGACTCCATTGGGACCTATGGATAAATTAAAGGTCATCCTGTATGGCAATAACAATAAACAGAACCACTTACTCAGGGAGTATGGAGGATAAATTCTTTGATTTCACAGAAATGTGCTTTCTTCGGAGGGGATGGGAGTGAGTTTCCTCTCAGTACTTTCCTGTCTAGACACCCCCTCACTGCAGCATTTCTTGTGCCCACAGGGGAACTGTTCCAATACACATCAGTGTGACGACTCTGCCAATCCCCTAACTATCACGTGCCTCTGGAGTCCATCTTGGAATCCAAGCATCTCCATTTTCAACTGCACCCCATGCAAACACATGTGCACCAAGACCTTGTGGTCTGTCGCTGGTAGTTATCCATGCTGCTCACCATGTCCAATCAGCCAGAATATGCCAACCTTACAAAACCCAGGAGGATTTCCCTCTCCATTCCACGCATCCACTGTTCACCATTATACCTTCCTCTGAGTGTGGTTGTAGCAGCTGAAAAGAAAGGGTCCAAGCAATAACAAGCATAGTACCGATAAAGTGGTGTCCTGCCTCCTACAACACTGCAAGAGTCTAATAGCCCATCTAGTAGGCGATGTCAATTCTTGCTGTACCAGAAAACACCACTGGTCAACATAAACTGGTCTCATGCCTCCTGCTCCACTAGCAATGGTAGACAGATAGGCAACCTAGTCCTTTACCATGCCTCCTTCCACAGCAGAAAAGAAAAATGGTATATTTGGTCTGAAATCCCACCGCCTTCTGCACTGGAATACACCAATGGCCCATTTAGCCCATTATGCCTTATCCTTCCCTGATGGAAAAGGCCACCCATTCTGTTCCATCTAAAGTGCTATCCTGGCCTAGGAAGGATGCTTCAAAAGACAGCATATATTCCTGTAGTGGGGCAGCTGCCCCACTCCTGAAGAAGAGAGGTTAAAAGCTGCCCTGGAGAGGGCTGCAGCTGGGGAAAAGGAGTGAATGCAGCTGAGGGAGTAGCTGACCACAGGCGTGGCCAGCCCAATCAGGCCACAGCTGGCCCTATAAAGGGGCTGTGGGCCAGGAGCTGGAGAAGTCCCACTCTAGTCCTAGAGTGAAAAGGGTTAGCTGCCTGGAAGCAAAGCAAAGCAAAGCAAAGCAAAGCAAAGCAAAGCAAAGCAAAGCAAAGCAGGGGAAATAGGGCAAGGGAGCTCCAGCCTGGTAAACCCTCAGGCTGCAGGCCTTGAGGAAAGCCTCTGAAAAGATTCTGGGGCTGCAGAGGGGCAACCCGAAAATAGGCAAAGGCAGCAGGCCCTAACCCCTTGCCAATGATGAGTGGCCATTACGGACTGCAGTTTGCCCCAGTGAGGGGGGCTAGATGATGACTGGCAGAAGCCACTGCGGCAAGGTGGTGTTAGAGGGTTGGGGTTCCCCTGGGAGGGGAGACGCACAGAGCGGATGTACTGTTGGGGCAGAACCCTGAGGTTAAGGGGCACTGGGATCTGGGAGGGACACAGGGCCAGCAGCAGGCGAGACACCGGCCTGCAGAGGGTGTTCCGAAGGCTGGAAAGAGCTAATTCCCAAGATGACCAGCAGGAGGCACTGTGCTGGTGAGTCTTCACTTCGCTACAATCCCCCATAATGCACTTCACTGGGTAATACTCCTTCACGAGAGGTCACCAAATCTTCCTGACCCCTGGTAGCAATCAGCTTTTATTTATCTGCCTAGGACCATTTATATGGTTGCTATGGCTATTATACCTCATCTGATGCCCTAAAGCACGAGGGTCCAGAGCTCTCGTCATTGTTACACTAGTTAGGGCAGACACAGATACAAGTGATCGATATGAAAATGTAAGATAAGATCCTACCAATATGCTTCACAGCAGGTCCACCGCAGAAAAGGTGATGTGGAGCCCATATGTCTGCTGGAAATATCTGAGTTCACTATCTGTAGCCCAGTCAAGCTGTACACATGGGTAATTTGAACAACCTCATCAAGACACATCAGCAAGCAGAGCTTCCATGTGAGTTTGCAGTTCCCAGCTTTGATTTCTTCCATTTCCTTCCTTTTTGTTGTTAGATGTTGTTTGATAAATTAATTACCTCTCGGGAAGGTGTGTAGGATCTGAATGCTCCCTGGCATGTCTGGGACTGGTGTTTGATGACAATTACTGACGGTACACAGCTTTCAGGTTATTTCCTAATCTAAAAAAATCAATAGGATTATATGAAAATGAGCAAGGGGAGGAAAAGCTGCTGTATTACAATGGACCACCAGTGGATGCCTACGTGAAGTCTGTTGGAATACCAACTGTATTAATTACAGGCAGTGCTGCTTGGCTGACCTTCCAAAGAATTCAATGGGCCCAGACTCTTGTAATACAAAAAAGGAATGTTGCAGTTTACAGGGTGAGCAGGAGGGAGGGATGGCTTCTCATTTCAGATTGCATTGCCATACAATAACCCAGGGTGCAAGCTTGCTCTCCTGGATGCCAGGGACCGGCAGTGTGGCAGATCCAACAGGTAGGGCCCTACCAAATTCACGGTCCATTTTGGCCAATTTCACAGTCACAGGATTTTAAACATCGTTAATTTCATGATTTCAGCTATTTAAATATGACATTTCACAGGGTTGTAATTGTAGGGGTCCTGACCCAAAAAGGAGTTGTGGGGGAGTTGAAAGGTTATTGTAGGGAGGGTTGCGATACTGCTACCCTTACTTCTGCACTGCTGCTGGTGGCAGTGCTGCTTTCAGAGCTGGGCAGCTGGTGAACGGTGGTTGCTGGCCAGGATCCCAGCTCTAGTGCGATGGCCAGCAGCAGTGCAGAAGTAAGGATGGCATGGTATGGTTTTGCCACCCTTACTTCTAGGCTGCTGCCTGCAGAGCTGGGCCCCCAGTCAGCAACCGCCACTCTCCGGCCACACAGCTCTGAAGGCAGCAGTGCAGAAGTAGGGTGGCATGGTATGGTATGGTACTGCCACCCTTCTGTGCTGCTGCTGGCAGGGCGTTGCCTTCAGAGCTGGGTTCCCGGCTAACTGCCGCTGATCTCCAGCTGCCCAGATCTGAAGGCTGTGCATAAGTAAGGGAGGCAATACCATAATGCCCCTTAAAATAACCTTGTGACACCCCCCACCCACAACTCCCTTTTGGGTCAGGAGCCCAATTTGAGAAACACTGGTCTCCCCTGTGAAATATGTATAGCATAGGGAAAAGCGCACACAAGACCACATGTCCCACTCCATGACGTGTTTTTTATAGCTGTGAATTTGGTAGGGCTCTACCCATAAGGCAAGAGTGTATTACTCTCCTACTGGGGAGACAGGTTAATGGAGAGTAATACATGGCCCTAGTGGCTGGGGGCCTTTCCAGTGCTTCCAGCCTTAGCTGGCCAGGGTAGTCAGGGAGCTCAGAGCATATATTCAGGTCAACTCACATGGCAAAGAACTGTGCCAATATTTTTAAATAAGAAACTGCTCTTCACAACAAATTCTGTACCAGCTACACGGCACAGCATTTCACGCTGAATTTAATTAAAGCTACTGGCAATTGTATAGCACTAATCGACCCAACATCTGAGCAATGAAGGGAAACGTCTCTATTTACAGAGATGTTCAGGGGATGGGAGGTGTCTGAATGTATTTAGCCACAGTGGAATTTGTCCAAAAATGCAGAGTCAAGAAACTAGTCTCATAAAAAATGCCATAGGGTCTTTAACGCCCCTGAATGGTCAGGATCTTAGTTGTATGTCTCAGTCAAAAGATGGCACCTCCTCCAGCACCCCCTATCATCATGCTGATGCACTAGTTCAGTACAGGTCAAAGGACAGTAGGGTGACCAGACAGCAAATGTGAAAAATCTGAACAGGGGGCGGAGGGTAATAGATAATATAGGTATCTATATTAATAATATAGGTACAGAATAATAGATAAAATAGGTAATATGTAAGAAAAAGACCCAAAAATCAGGACCGTTCCTAAAAAAAAAATCAGGACATCTGGTCACCCTAAAGGACAGAGCTCTACCTACTAAATCACAAACAGCTTCCCACAGCACCCTGGATTTTCCTTGGGTAGGGAGATGCAGGGGAAGGTGTTTGTGCTCCCAGCATAACCTGGCCCACTCTTGGCTAGAATATGGGAGCTGAGAAAATCACAGCTGGAAGTGGACCGGGGCAGGTGTCATTATTAAGCTTTCTGTTTGCCATTAACAGCAGAGACAGAAATTATTGCCATTTGGGGTGGGGGATACAGTTGCTCCCTTGCAGAAAGGTAAGAGACAATGGAGGAACATGAGATGAATCATTGCTGACTTAGCAAAAAGGCTCATTGACTCTGAAAATGCCAGCCCTGGCATAGTAGAAGTGTCTCACAAAAATAACTTGGCATGCCTGCCATAAATATGCAACACTTGCAAACCTGAGCTGGAGGGAGGAGGAGAAGGGAAAGGAGACCAGCTCCATCCATCTAGATTGTAGGGAAGGTGAAGGTGGAAAATTGTAACAGGTTTTTTTTTCTCTCTTGAACTTGCTGCAAATAGTCACAATTCCCTTCCCCTTTTTGGCCATGACAAATGTAAAGCTACTCAGAGCACTGACTAAAACCTAATCGCTTTTACGGCAAACGAGGCATGAAACCTATTGTCAAAAAACCATGATGTCCGAAGCATGTGTCGGCACTTCATCTTCCCAGCTGGGAGCTCCTGAAGGTCTGAGCTAACTATAGGGCACAGGGAAAGTCTGGAAAGGCACAAAGCTGCTACATGGGTTTGTACCATGCAAGGCGGAAATCATTGTGTTGGGGGTAATCGTTGGCTACCCTAGCAGGGCAACTGTCCAGCTGATTTGTGCTGCTGGCGGCAGAGGTGCGAGGGAGTGGGGGAGGATTCCGTACCATGTATTTACAAGGCATTTGCTTTATATTAATTCTGCCATTACGTGGGACTTACCCTTAGCTACTCCACTACTGCACATGAATTACTCCACCGAATCTCCCAAAGCTCATGCTTTAGGGCATAAGCTGATCACATATACACAGAGCAAATCTCAAGGCTCTTACTCATATTTTCCTTAGTCCCTAATCAGGTATAACACACAGGGACTTCAGTTGAAGGTTTTTCTTAGGAAAGGCTGAGTAAAGCTTGAGTAAGGAACCCTGGAGTTAGTCTGGAAAGCTCAGAGGGTAAACACCACCTCATTACACAGTACAGCATCTTCTACTGATGGCCCATGTACTACACCAAACTATTGACTAGGCCCAGTATAGTTTCTTTCCACCTTTCTCTGAAGCGCCACTCATTGGCTACCAAGGAGGCACTACATTGGATGCAAAGGACCAATGGTCTAATCTGGTGTGACAAATCCCACATTCATATGGCAACCTTTCATCGGAAAACTTGCTTACTGGACAGCTATGGCTTGTTCCAATTTACTGACCCCTGATTCTGACAGAACTGGATCAAGTGCACAAAAACAGTCTATTCTCTCCCAGTCATCCCCTTCCTAGCAGTGGGGAAAGAAAGACAGCTTGGAGAAGGGGAGGATTAAAAGACATGTATAGATATAAGCCCTGACAGGTGGAAATGTTTGCTGTCAGAGGCTCACATGCCAAGCACACCAGACACCCCAAGCAAAGGCAATGGCAGGAGATAAACTGCAGGGTTTTAAAAAATAAAAGAAATGGACAGAGACGTCTCTGAGGACTAGAAGATCTGACTTCACTAACTGGGACCTATAGGAGTTTCAGATGAGCCACTTAATCAATTAAGTCTGGGATCGAGTTATACCCAGGGCTGGATTAATTTCTTGTTTCATAGTTTGCCCTGTCATTCTGAGTACAGTGATGAGTGCTTTAGGAATGTGTATACAGGAGACAGACTAGATATAGATTTCTTTTATGTACCTCTTGATGTGCCACTGCTGAGGGAACAAAACCCAGATCCAATTGTATCAAACTCCTTTGGTACCAGTAGAGACTCATCTGACCTTCATTACCCCAGAGTAAATCATGAGTAACTACACTGAAGTCAAAGGAATCACACCAGTAACTCTGATGAAAGTTGGTGCAAGTGCAATCAGAGGCAAGTCCAGAATAAATAAGGGGCTTTGTACTGGAACATAAAATGTAACAGTGTGGTAATGGGATTAGTCTGTAACTCACCAGTTGCTAATGAATCTGTGCTGAGCGCTGTCATAATGGCTCTATGCTCCTTTCCAGCTCTTTGGAACAAATTAAGCAGACACAGCCCCTGAATAATCCATCCTGGGTTTTACACAAGACCCAGAGCTAAAACACAACACTTTGTCTGGAGTAGCTAAGCAATCCCAGAGTCAGAAAGGCAAGGGCTATTAAATGAAGGCTGCTAATCCTTTACCTTAACCCTGAGTCTTAGTCCAGTGTTTCCAGTGACTCGGATGTAAACCCCTGGGTCACTGAATGGCCACTCATATCAGTTACAGGTATAGTCCTGTATACATGAGAGTGTGCATACAGATGTGCATAGGTGCATATATGCAACTTTAGGACTTGATGGCAGAACCATCCCTCATGGAGTAGTCCCAAGGACTCCAATGACACTGTGCAAGTGAATAAGTGCCCACCATTGTGAGTATGGGTTGTTGCACAATCAGGTGTTTGTTTCTCATTTGGGGTGTATTTATCTCCTTAAGAGGGTGTAATAGAGTGTAGTTCTCACAGATCCTCTTTTGACATGTCACAAAATTGTGTAGACTCATTCTGAATTTTTGGCTAGTTCTAGTGAAAATAAAAGGCCAGGAATAAATCCCTTGTCTTTAAAAAAACATGAAAATAAAAAACTGTCCTGGAACAAATTTGGAACAAAAATCATCATTCAGCTCAGGATACAATGTCACCTGATTGGCAGCAAAAGTTATGTGGGTTGAAAGAAAATGGGTTGTTTTCACCAAGGTTAGAATCCCTCAGTTCCCAAATATCCTTGAAAATTCTCCAGTGTCACAGGTGCAAACTGTTTCAGCAGAAATCACCAGGCAGTGCTGTTACACACATGTTTACAAGTTAATTTTGTTAGTGTGGAAGTAGCATACAGTCTTTGGAGACATGTTGCGTGTTGTTCCTTTTGTGATGTAGTTTCCTTTTGAAATTTTCAGTCATTTCTTAGGACAGAGTTGCTTCCTGGGAATTCGGCACTGGCGCTGCTCCTGATTTTTCTGGAAGAGGGGTTTGGTTATGTTCCATTTGTAACCATCCCTGCTCCAGGATTGGTGTATATGGAATAAATAAAACCAGTTGCACTCAGACAATACCCGGACTCTGCATGGCTGATTTCTCCTCCAATGGGAAACCAGTCTGCAAGGCCTCAAAATCTACTACCACTTGGCAAAAGGGGCAAAAATACTTTGGGCAGTTTCACTCCACCCTACTTATACTCTCAGTAGCAGAGAGTATAACAGACCGTAGAGTGCAATGCACCTTTGTTGTAATCAAAAGACAATTACAGCATAGGTATTAAACCACCAAAACTTTACTCTTCTGCAAGCCCAAAAGGATGTAGCTATACTAGCAAATTTCATAGCTGCAGCTCCACTGTTAATAGCAACACTGGAAATACTAGTTGAGGCAGGACTCCCATGTTCTTACCACTGTCATCTAACCCTGCACTGAGTAAGGCTGGAGTACAGGGGCAGTAAAAAACCTGCACCCTGTCTTCACTGCAGCTTCCTCCATTGCTACTACTACTGAAGCTGCTCTGGTGGGAAATCATTCCTGCAAACTTTGCTAGTGTATATCAGGCCAAGGAAGAGCTATTTTCCTGCCTGTATACAATGTGCATTCTGCACACTGCATTTTTATTCTGCTTACAGTAGAGTTCCTACTCATATTCTGGAATGCATGAGGCAGTTATCTCAACTAGTCACATAAACTCTGCAGATGAATTCTGGTGTGCTGACCTGAAATCACTACATTGCACAACCATTTCCATTTGATCATTTATAAAGAACTTTATATGTTATCAAACTTCCTGTTTCATGTGTTCCTGCTCCACATTCCCACAACAAGCTCTTCCAATGGCATACCACTGGGTAGAATTCAAAATTCAGTGACTTACCTGATTTGCAAACACGTTTAGCAAACAATTCCACTAAGCCCGTAATTCTGCCCACTCAAATTCACAGAGAGTTCCTGTGAGTACTTGCAGGGGGTCACTCTGCCTAACACTCTCAACCAATGACACTACATCACTGAATGATGGTGACATACTAACTAAAGCCGGGCAAATTTCAACGGGACTACTGGTTCCACTTGGGTAGATACCTAACAGTTCATGTCCTTATCCCACATGGATCTAGATTCCTGTGTTATGGGAAACTTGCAAGATCAGTTGAAATTTTCAGTACAACTTGGTTTAAACTCATAGACATTAAGGCCAGAAGGGCCCATCGTGATCATCTAGTCTGACCCCCTGCACATTGCTAAATAAGAAATAACTGTGTGTGAATAAGTTTTCTTGCTATTATTTTGGTACACCCAGTTCCAGTCTTATCCAAGACTGTAAAGAGCTGAAGTGAATGAACATTACAATAAAACCAAGCAAATAAAATAACAGAATTTTAAATCTTTTCATCTCAAAAAGATTCCACTTAGTTGTAGGCCAAAAGGCTAGGATCAGTTCTAGCTGAACCGGTTCCACCTGACCTATTGTCTTTATTTCATTGCCTGGCTTCAGTAGGTGTTTGGATTTTTTTCCTCCCCATTTGAGAAGTTATTTTAACTCGAAGGCTCATGCAGCTCCAGTTCCAATGTTAGGGTTTGATTTATGCCTGGAATCTGTCTGTCTGGCCAGGCTTGAGTGGTTCTCTCTAATGACACGCTGATTGCTTGTCGGAAGGCTGTTCGTGGCACAGTCAGTGTTTGGGATACACAGTAATTGCTTCATGTTCACATGTACAAGTGAGCATGACTAATCCAAAGGAGCATCTCTATTTTTTAGACTTTTTCATTCCTCCCTCCATAAACATTAAAAATGATGAACAAGGTTGTAAATACGGTCTCCAGCATGGAGAACAGGTGGTACTAATGGCTGTTAAGTATCCCTGAAGGGGAAGACTGGAAATCCACTATAAATTACTGGGGTATTTCTGCTACACAACAACTTGCCTTTTTCACTGGTGAGAGTGAAAGAATCTGTTGACGAAAGACCCATAAGGGGAGCGTCGACTCGTATGAGTCACTGGGTTTTCTTTTTCCATCACTTTTTGAAAAACATTAGTTTGATGCATGCACATGTCATTGGCAAGTGAGAATGGTAATGTTGCATAGAAATCTCCCTATCTCCTCAGACACCTGAGTTTATGTTCTTTATACTCTGACATACATCCATGCCAAACTCTCCTCTCACTTACACTGAAGCAACCTCACTGATATCGAGTGCAATGGAATTGCACCCACGATACTCAGAGCAGAATTTAGCACTTTAAAAAGAGAAGCTTCTCCAAAATAATCAGTAGGGTCAAGGTTTCACTGTGTGGGTCACAGACCCACAAGCTGACTCTCTAAGAGTGTCCAATTCTTTGAAGTGTGGCGCACCATCAGTGGAAGTTTTGGGCACTTTGCCCCTTCCGGGATCGAGCTTAGAATTTCTATTGCTTGCCGACGAGCTCCTTTCTGAATATGCAATACCCATTCCCTTCCCTGCAGCTCTCAGGGAATTACTTCTTTGTGGGAGACTCTTCAGGGAGCCTTTTATTGGTGATGAAAACAGATTCTGATGGGGACAGTCTCCCCTCCTCAAACAGCTAGGAAGAGGATTTGTGAGACCCACCCCACCTACCCCAGATGGAGAATCCTTCAGGGCAATGCCACTCTGATGAATGTAACAGATGGGCAAACGAGTGGAAAGTCTGAGAGGACCATCTCCTTCCCTACCTAATTTACCCAGTTGGAAGGATGTAGGGCAGGGCAGCACTGCTAACCTCATGGACTAATGCCTCCACCATGGATTTCTTTAGGAATCACTTGTCTCCTCATTTATAATGAGCATCTCAGCCTGTGGTTGAGGCTGGTGGTGTACACGTGGAACCAAGGCTATTCATGGGGAGGACCCCCAGTAATGCTCTCACTCTGACCTTTGTGCCCAGTGGTCTGCAATCTCCTCTTCCAGATCCAGCAGAGCTGCTGCCTGAGCCATCAGCTTCTTGCTGCAGGGCAAGGATTTGAGCTGCAGGACAAGGAGTCCCAGGCAGAACTTGGCTCCCATTTCCTCCAACTCTCGCGTTCCAATCTGCAGGCCCTGTCGGTGAAAAACAGAAACCCTGAGTGATGAGTCTGGAATCACCCAGCTCAGGGTGGGAGGAAGAGTTACCATCTCATATAGGCTACCGCTCTCTGGGGTATTCCTCCACGTAGGAAAATCTAGAGGTAAGACAATGAAATGAACTAGGCAATACCCCAAAATGTTGAACCCACATGCTCACTCCATTGGCCAAAGATTGCAAACACCTATTTTTACTTTGCACTTGCTCCATACAGGTCTTTTCATCTGCAGCGAGATTTACGGTCATTAACAGGGTCCCCTGGCTTCTATTTTACAGATGGGGAAACTGAGGCAGAGACTTCAAAGGACTTGACTATGGCTACAGAGTGAGTCACTGTAAGAGCAAGTACCAGACTCCATGAGTTCCTGGCTCCACGCCCAGCCCTGCACTCAGAACATTAGACCACGCTTCCTCTCTGTTTAAAACAAGAGTTGTCTCCTTGAGCCATGGGAAGGCAAATGAGCTGTGCCACTGTAAGCTGTCAGAAGTGGCAGAGATGAAAAGGAAGGAGGGGGAAAGGTCTTTAACAATTATGAATCGTTTACAAAAATCAATAACAAAGTAATTACAAAACAACAAACACCTCTGAGAGGCTTCCCCTTCTACTAAACACTGGTGTCTCCCTGGCAGAGGCGGGCTGCTGTTCCAAATTGTGGAGCTGGATTTTCGACACCCCAAAATTCAGGGGAGTCCTACTTGTTATGAAATAACGGGATGTAGTTCCCGGTTTGGACTGCAAACCTCTGCAAAGTCTGGGAGGCTCTGGATCTGATTTGGTAAGCAGTGCAGATCAGGGTTTGGGTCAGACCCATTGCTAATCTGGTACATTGTCAAGTCTCTCTGACTTTGAATAAGGTGGAACGGCTCCTCTTGGGCAACCCTAACTGATAATCCAGTATCAAAGGAGTCCTGGTCAAGCTTGCATACAGAGGCTGTCAAGGTTCCTTCCCCAATCTGAACTCTAGGGTACAGATGTGGGGACCTGCATGAAAGACCCCCTAAGCTTATTCTTACCATCTTAGGTTAAAAACTTCCCCAAGGTACAAACTTTGCCTTGTCCTTGAACAGTATGCTGCCACTACCAAGCGTTTTAAACAAAGAACAGGGAAAGAGACCACTTGGAGACGTCTTCCCCCAAAATATCCCCCCAAGCTCTACACCCCCTTTCCTGGGGAAGGCTTGATAAGAATCCTCCCCAATTGGTACAGGTGAACACAGACCCAAACCCTTGGATCTTAAGAACAATGAAAAAACAATCAGGTTCTTAAAAGAAGAATTTTAATTAAAGAAAAAGTAAAAGAGTCACCTCTGTAAAATCAGGATGGTAAATACCTTACAGGGTAATCAGATTCAAAATACAGAGACTCCCTCTAGGCAAAATCTTAAGTTACAAAAAGATACAGCTTATTTTACCAGCCATTAAACAAAAGAAAATCTAACGCATGCTCTAGCTATATTACTTACTAACTTTACAGGAGTTGTAAGGCTGCATTCCTGATCTGTTCCCGGCAAAAGCATCACACAGACAGACAGAACCCTTCCCCCCCCCATCCAAATTTGAAAGTATCTTGTCCCCTCATTGGTCATTTTGGGTCAAGTGCCAGCGAGGTTACCTTAGCTTCTTAACCCTTTACAGGTGAAAGGGTTTTGCCTCTGGCCAGGAGGTATTTTATAGCACTGTATGTAGAAAGGTGGTTACCCTTCCCTTTATATTTATGACAGAGGCCAATTCACAAAGGTTTTCCATGGTATATCTCTGATGCTTAGTAAGGCACATGCTGAAGTACCTTGCTGAATCAGGGCCTAAATAGGATCTCATGGATTCAAAGACTTTAAGGCCAGAAAGGCCCATCATGATTATCTAGTCTGACCTTCTTTACATTGCAGTCCACAGAACCTCACCCACCCACTCCTGTAATAGACCCATAACCTCTGGTTGAGTTACTGAAGTTCTCAAATCTTGACTTCAAGATTTCAAGTTACAGAGAATCCACCATTTATTTTAGTTCAAACCGGAGACCTGTACCCAACGCTGCAGAGGAAAGTGACCCCTCCTCCCCGCGCCAGGGTCTCTGCCAATCTGATCTGGAGGGAAATTCCTTCCCCACCCCAAATACAGCGATCAGTTAGATCCTGAGCAGGTGGGTGAGACCCGCCAGACACACACCTGGGAAAGAATTCTCTGTAGTCACTCAGAGCCCTCCCCATCTACTATCCCATTGATAGCCACTGGAGAGATTTTCTAATAGCAGTTGCGTGTGCCGTATGCCATTGTTGGCAACGCAACATGCCAATATCATCCCTCCATAAAGTTATCAAGCTCAGTTTTAAAACGAGTTAGATTTTTTTGTCTCCACTACTCCCCTTGGAAAGCCAGTGATCCAGATAGAACCAGAATTGACTCATATTAACCCTGAACTGAACCATTCAGATGACTCTCCCCTTCCCCACATCTTGTATTTTTCATTTTAAAATGGCATCTTTGTGCTTACAGCTCTCAGGGAGGCTGTCACGAGCTTCCCAATCCAACCAGAAGAAGGAAAGACCAGAAGCCTCACAAGAAAGCCAGTTCCAGTGATATTTCCATTGCAGCTTTACGGGTCTAAATGGACTGTAATGCTTGAATACATTATGCAAACTTTTAGGCACTGATCCTAGAGGAAACCAAACTCTGAACCATTTCTGGTTGTGGAGTGAGGTTTTTTTTTTTGGTTTCCCTCAAAAAATATGCAACAACTAAAATGAAACAAATCCTGGGGCCTGATTCACCAGCTGCATGTAATTCTTAATGAAACCAATGGGAGTTCCATGTATGCTCTGTAAGGGCTGGACAGAATCAAACCCAGATATACAAGAGCGAGAAAGTGTCTGTAAACTCCCTCTCAACTTTGGCATTTATTGACCCCATCCAAAACATTCTCAGGGGGCTATCATCCAGGGCAGAATCAATCACTGAACATTTGCTGTCTCTGCCAGTATCAACCCTATGGTTTACCTTAGCATAAAACCTCTCTGTAGCCCCCCCTCTAATATGAGCTCCCAACTCCATTACCAAAGATTGTTTCCTTAGTAATAGTCAAAAGCCCCCATTTACATTCCTAGGAACAGCCATGTGAATGGTGTGAGCTCCATTCCAATACAGCTTTTATTTCTGGACTCGGATGTTTACTACGTATTATTACTGAACGTCTTAGGGGTAACAGAGCCTGAAAGTTCCATTAATCCATTAGAGGCAGCAGAGCTCTGATCTCATGGGCTTTCTCCCTGTATAGAGTCTGTCAGATTTGTAAAGCACTTCAGGACCCTTGGGGACTGAGCAGCCTTCTGTAAGTGCGAGCTGTGATTATTTCTGAACTAAGAGTGCCTGCTAGCTGGAAGTAAGGAGAGATTTCTCACATAAACTACTGCACTTCTTGCAAATACTTTTGCCAGGTTTGTCAGGCCCACAAGGCCAGTCAAGCCTATGAGAAAACCACCACTTACGGTTTGGCAGATACAGTACATGCAAATGTCACCTGGGGTTAAAGCTGACCTGGCAAATGCAGCTTTTCATGGTAAATACGTTGAAATTCTTGCTCCTTCCCCAGTTTGAGACAAAACTACAAATTTGCAATTATTATTGTTGTCAATAATAAAATGAAATAATACAGCACTCAAAAATATACCAGGCACAAGAGACAAAGAAAAAGAAAAAATACCCGCTCGATTGAAATAAAGCAGTAATGTAACAAGCAAAGAGAAAGCAGCCTGTGGTCTAGTGGACAGAGCACTAACTGGGAGTCTGACAAGCTGGGTTCCACTCCCCATTCTCCCAGTAACCTGCTATAAAACCTTGGGCAAATCTCTTAGACAGTAAACTTTTCCAGGTAGGGACTAAATGTGTGGGTATAATGAGTTATGGCAGGGATCTGCAATCTTTGGCACGCGGCCCGCCAGGGAAAGCTCCTGGCGGGCCAGGATGGTTTGTTTACCTGCCATGTCTGCAGGTTCGGCCAATCGCAGCTCCCACTGGCCGCAGTTCGTCATCCCACGCCAATGGAGGCTGTGGGAAAAGGCGGCCAGCACATCCCTCTGCCCACGCCGCTTCCCGCAGTTCCCATTGGCCTGGAATGGCGAACTGCGGCCCGTGTGAACTGCGATCGGCTGAACCTGCAGACACGGCAGGTAAACAAACCGTCCCGGCCTGCCAGCAGAGTTCCCTGGAGGGCTGTGTGCCAAAGGTTGCCGTTCCCTGAGCTATGGGAATACAAATCATTAATAATAGTAAGAAACCAGAGAGATAAGGCACAGGAAACACGCGTTATAAACACAAGGCAGTGATAGTGCTTGGTGCCTCTGAACAAGTTTAAATGTATTATTTATTTTATTCAAAAATAACTTTTTGGCAGTTTTTGGTTACGTCCAAGTAAAGAGGATGGAGGTGCATGGCTCAAGCAGAGAGAACAGAAGCACAAATCTGCCATTTATAGAATGACAAGGGCTTCTCTCAGGTGCAGAATACACAGAGAACATCTGGACGCTTCTTCTGTGGTGTATCACAGGGCCCTGCTTCCGAGATCAAGGCAACACACTAAATACTTATCAATCCCGGAGATGCCAAGCAGCGACTGTGCTAAAGCTCTGCCTGTGGCTTTATGATTCCCCAGAGTTTTATTCAGGATATGAAGAGGCCTTAAGAAACTATGAGCGGAGAAATAATAATAATAAAACCATAATATACCTGAGAAACATCAGGCTGTAATTGCTCATGCACTGAAGTTAGCTGCCATACCATAGTCCCATATTGCTTTGATATCAGACAGCTCAGGAGTAACAGCTGGAAATCTCAACTAGAGGATTACTTGTTAGCACACTTTATTCACTTCAAACACAAAGAGACTTTTATTTTTTAACTCAGCTAGATCACATAATTCTCTCTCTCACTCTCCCCTCCCTCTCCTCTCCACCCGTTTCAGCAGCGGGTGTGGTTGGAAGGGATGTGCCATGACTACAGTAGGAAGTAGAGGTGTTGACAGACCTGAGATATAAAATTAGTATCCTTGATTCCTCCTGCCGGCAGTGCCAGGGATTGCTGATGTAGATCTCTGCATCCATCCATCCTGCTGTACGAAATGCAGAAGGCAGAGAAAGAATGCAATAGCAATACCAGTCTGTGCCTGTGTTTGGTAAGAGGCTGGCAGGAGAGACTAGCCATACTGCACTGAAGTATACTGGCTGAGGACCCAGTGACAGAATGTGGTCTGGTTATCGCAGATTACAGGTCAGTGGACTAGGCAGCCATGTCTCACTGCATTTTTGTTCAAGATGTCCTTCAGTCTGGGTCTTCCAAGACCTTATCTTTCTGTCTAGTACATGGCACTGAGCCTCCTCAAACTTCCTAGGTTCACACAGTCCCTTGCCGGTGCGCTGCCTTCTGCAGATATCCAGTTATGGGATGACAGGGGAGCTGCCTCTTGGCCACTGTGGAGCAGAGGGGAGCTGCACATGTTTTGCCAATCACAGATGTCTGTGATTCCTTGACTCTGTCTTCCAAATTCTCACATCACTGTAGAAAGCTGCACTGAGTCCCCACCTGAGATTCCATTTCAAGCTTTGGGCCCCTTTTCTTATGTAAGAACACACAAAATCTAGAAATCTATGCAGTTGACCAGAGGTAGAGTAGGTCTTAGCTATCGCGAGAGGCTGAAAAGCTTACTCGTGTCTCTCTGAGCCAGTTCAGCCTCTGCTGAAATTGTGAGCTGGGGGTGTCAGTTAGTGCTCGAAGTCAGGGTGGGCTTTCTGAGGCAGATGTGTCCGGGAGCCAACAACACATACTGTCTCACAATGAGAGGGGAATTTGGGGCAGGAGGACAGTAATTACTTGAGCCACAATATGGCCAGGACACTACTACGATAACAGGCATCTCCAAAGCAGAGCTGGTTGAGTAATTCATGGTGAATAATGCTTGTTAATATTCAGCATTGCTGTATCCACAGATAAATGTTTCCATCATTAGACAAACTGCCCTCACAATGCTTCACAGGATTAATGATATAGCTACGGCGCTGGAGGCAAAAAGGCAGCATTAAACACTCCCACTGCTGCAAGCAACATGGCTTTGCCATGTTCACCAGATGACACAGAGGATTGTGGGACCTTGTGAGTTAAACTTTAGATGACTTAGCATAGAAAACTAAAGGTGCAGCAAATTAAAAGCCAAAAGACATACATACACATAGGTAGCCTGGAGATTTTGGGGAAAATGACTGCTCCCTGAGTTGAAAAAAAGGGACCTTTGGTGGGCAATAATGCCATCAAGGCGTTCTCTCCTACTATTGGTCACTTCTTGAACCCTTGGGGTAACAGCTTTCAGCTATAAACTCACCTGCTGCCTACATCATATACACACACACACACACACACACACACGGTATTCTCTGCATCTCAATGGCTTTACACATGCACAGTGGTTATGCCCTGAGGCTGGGTATAAATAAATTGACAGTCTGGTTTCCCACTAATTCCATCAGTGAGCTCTCAGTCAGAATACTAATAGAAACCATCTGAAGGCTGCAGTGAATAAACCAGAGAGCTGAATGAAACATTCAGTGTCTGATGTCTCCTGCCTTAATGTTAGTCTGCACTATGTCTGAACACTGCTGTCTCTACACACACACACACACACACACACACACACACACACGCACTGCTGTCTCTACACACACACGCACTGCTGTCTCTACACACACACACACACGCACACGCACACACTCTCTCTCTCTCTCCCCAAATGAAAACACACAGGCACACACCTGTAGGAACCTGGTGCTTATCGACTGGGGGGTAGTGAGGAGAAAGCTAAGTTTTCTCATGTGCCATAGTCCCTTACATAGCTAGAATAGTATATTCGGTATTTAATAACAGGGACATCATGCAAAATGGAAGAAATTACAGATAAAGCAATGAGTTTGGGCCAAAGGACTTCAAGGATAAATATGCAGATTAAGTGAGCAGGAAGGGCCAATGATGCAGGGGAAAAGTGTGCAAGAGAGGATCAAAGGAATTTCTAGAATGAAAGATGAGAGGAGGATGGGGGTGGGGCAGACAGAAGAGAGGAGGACGGGGGATATGAAAGAGAGGACTGAAGGCTGCTGGGGCCAGTGGTGGTCGAACAGAGGAATGGAAGTAAGAAGAAAACTCATGGAACCCTACCTGCCTAGCCTACTGTTATAGGAGTGTGTCTAGTTCTGAGTGTTTGTCATTGTTGTCTTGGAGATTGGCCACAAAGTGAGGTAACATCACTGCCTGTCTCTTTAGGATTGAACCTTATGGTCGTTACTCAGGCAAAGTTCCTACAAAGTCAATGGGAGTACTGCCTGCATTACAGCTGAACAAGGACATCAGGATTTGGCCAGTAAGATACCTAAAGAAACAGAGACAGACATGAAGGACATCAGGGGAGTGCTTTTGTTCTGAGTCATTTTTCTGTGATGAAATGAATGCTTCCCTAGTTAAACACGTGTATTTTACAGCCAGGATTGTTCAGGAAGTGGAAAGGGGAAGGCAAACAAGGAAGGACAACCCCATCCCCTTGGACCCACTAGAGGAGCTGTCTTCAAAATCTGTTCAGCGGCCCACTGGGAATTCAGCAGGGGACAATACTCTAGCCAAACATTCAAGCAGGTTGAATTTTAAATTCTCCAGACTTATTGTGGGGAAAAGACTAAACTAAGATTGCCTGGTGTCACTTCCTCCTCCACTCCTCTACACCCACTGGCTATTTGCCCCAGGTTCTCATCCCCACAATCTCTCCACAGCAGCCTTGCTCCCAGAGTCCTCCATGCTCTTCTCCAACCTTCCCTCGCTCCCCCAATTTTCCTCTCCTTATTCCCCCTTCTCTCCTCCTCCCTCAATATCCTTTGCCTTTCCTTCCTTCACCTATTCCCAGGGGGTACCCTGCCCTTACTGCCCTGATACATGAGAACAAACTAATGAATGACACAGAACCAATATTACCTTTGCCAACTGTTAGTAACCACATTGTTTGGATGGTTCACTCCCTGCTCCTCTGTCTGTTCCTTGTCCTTAGGCTATAAATTTTTCAGGACAGGGATGTAGCTCCTGATTCACCATTGCCCTACATCTTGTGCTGTCATTTGCACTTCCTTGTGATGGGTATAAAATGCTACTATTCTGATCCAGTCATCTTATGCCCACTTGCCACTACTGTAAATGACTGCACCTGGTGCAGGGCAATGGAGAACCAGGCTCTAAAAGGGCCCTTCCTGATAAGGGCCAGGAAGGGGTAGGTTTCTATACGGGGAAGAGTCCCATAATGTAGATCTTTTCAGATGCTCATTAAGGAGAGGAAAGATGGAGAGGAATAGAGAGGAGGAAATGCTCCCCCTGGAGGGGACAGGCTTTAGAGATGGGATGGAACTCCCTGGGAGCTCTCACCTTCCAGCAGAGGTAAGTACTGCATTAGTTTGCTTTCTCATTCATTTAAATGCCATGTATCATGCCAATGGACTGTTTTTAGGATGTGTGTTTTGGTCCAACAACTGCTTTGGATGGCACCTGGACTAACACTAATGGATTATGCCCCCTCCCTTCACACACACTGAACAGTTCTTAACCCTCTCCCACTTTGTCTCTCCCATAAGCAGCTGCTTTGTTTGCAACGTAGTGAAACAGGTTGAATGGGTGCTATGCCAGGCCAGAACTGAGTACTCTGTAGAAGTTTGCATTGTTTCAATCTGACAGAGCCTGGAGCTGCATTAAGCTCCTATTTGATTCTGACTGCCATAGACATTTCCAGCAGAAGGAAGTTTCTTCTTCGCTGGTTAACTTTGCAGTACTATTTGTGCATGAAGGCCTCCTACTACTGAGTATTCTGTTTTTCTGTGTGCTCAGAAAGAGGGGAGGTGAACAGACAAAGTGTTTCTATCCTTTGTAGTGAGACTTGGAGAGGAAGCCTCCAAAAATTGAAGTGAACAAATAGTTGGACATTTCCAATGCGTTCTTAAAGAAAAAACCCTGCCAGCTCAGGACCCCTGTGCTTCTCAGGTTCATATACATCAGCCTATCTATCTAGTTACTTCTGCAGCCCCCATAACCGTAATAAGTGAACGCCTCACAAACACTCATGAATTTATCCTCACAGAGGCAGGGAAGTGTTCTTATTCTGCAGATGGGAACTGAGACACAAAAAGGGAAGTCTATGACAAAGTCTGGAACTGAATTCAGGTCTCCTAAATTCCAACCCAGTGCCTTATCCAAAAGACCATCCTTCCTCCCCATGGGTCCCGTATAAGTACTAGGCAAACTAGTATTACTCCTGCAGGTGGAGACTGCGAAACTCACAGATATTCATATGGGCCCCATTACCATATTATCTGAGCACCTCACACAATCTTTAATGTATTTATCTTCACAGCACCCCGTGCGGTAGGGCAGGGCTATTATCCACAGGTGTCAATAGCGTTAGTGTTCATCAGAATAACTGGACCAATAGTCCATATTGTCCAATGTACTGACTAGAGCTTCTGAGGAAGATGTAAAATGTACCTAACTCAGCAATATTACACCATAGGAGTGAAATATCTTCCTGACCCCAGATGGGGGATCACCATCTACCTTGAAACATAAGGTCCTTGTAATTTTATTCCAGCTAATGTAAGTGCAGATACTACTTTTATTTATAAGTCTCTAATCCTTTTTGTTGTTGTTAATCTTAATAAGTTAGTTGTCTTTATAATGCCATCCACTGCTGGATTCCACAGGTTAATTATTCCATGGAGTACCCTCTTACCCTTGTATTATATTACAAGGTAAGGCACAGCACCTGCAGGGCCTTCTACATGCCACTCAATCTCATTGCAATAACAGTCCACAGCACCTTTCATCACAGGGTCTCAAAGGACTTTACAAACAGTAACTGGTGACGTCTCACAACCCGCCTCTCAGGTGTTTACTATTATCCCCACTTCATAGGTCAGATGAATGAGACATGGAGAAGGGAAGCTGCTTGCCCAAGGTTACGCAGCAAGCATGGTGCTCCTGGGAATAAAATCTAAGAGTCATGACTCCTGTTCTAAACCCTAGAACTATACCACAGGGTTGTAAAAGTCTTTGTTCCACCAACCCAGGGACTGAAGGGAGCAGACATCTTAATCACACTGAGCAGACATCTTAATCTAACTTCCTAAGTGATGGCTACTTATTTTTCCTCAGTGGTTACAACTAATTCAACCCCCATCCACATGTCTGGGTGCTTTAAATTGGCCCTTCTAATGTGCCTTTGTCTACATTTCATCAGCCATCACATTACTCAATTTCATCATTTCTTTAGCTCCTTACAATCTTCCCCACTACTGTATAATTCAGTAGCAGCAACAGCAGCAGCAAATTTTGCTACCTCATTCTCCTTCCCATCATCTGAGTCATTAATACGTATGTTGACCAGCACCAGTCCTAGCACTAATACCTGTGGTCACTTCACTTTTAACCTCTTACCATGCCAAGAATTGCCCATTTACTCCTACTTTTGATTCCTCTCTTTTAACTAGGTTTGAATACATGAAAGTTCCTTTACCTTTCACCTCAGGGTTCCCAAATTTCCTTAATAGTCTTTTGCAAGGGGCTATATCAAAAGCCTTATGAAAGTCTGATTACATTTCAGTCACCACTTCTCTTTCAGCCACTGAATTCCTTGCCTCTTTCAAGGAATTCTAACATATTAATAGAAAAGCAAAATTCACCTCACCAGCTATGTTGCCTTGTCCCTATGTTATTATACTCACCTGAAACTCTGTCTTCAATGGTTTTCTCAGCCCCTGAAGTAAGTCTATAAATGTCAAGACTCATACATAGCACCTTGTTAAACAAGGTTGTGACACTGACAGTCACCTAGTCCTCTGACTGTTTGTAATGATAAATTGCATATTTTTGTTAGTAGCTCTTCTCCTTTGTTCATTAGCTCCCTCAGAATTCCTAGAGGAATGTCATCTGGTCCTGAACATTAACAGTGATGGCTTGAAAGTAAAATAACATATGCAGGCAGCACACAAACCTTTGCTCCTGCCATATAATTTTGCCAGTGCGTCCTGATTCACAGAACTCCCTGCTATTCCAGTCCTGTTTCCCTACCAGCTCTGCCAACATACTTGAGTCCTGACCTGTTTCTTCAGATGTATCTAACTTTCAGCCCTCAACATGCCATGCCATTCCAGTCTACCACCTGCTTTGCCAAAGCACCTCAATCCTGACATGTAAATTCCCTTTCTATTCCAATCCTTCACCCTCTCCCCAGAGCTATACTAGTATCAAATCAATTTGGACCTGTACATGCTTCCCATAGTCCATTCCTGAGCCCCCAATATATTCTGCTAATGTACCTCAAACCAGAGTTCCCCATCCTGCTGGCAGCTACTGGCAATCATGCCAAACTCTGTAATGATTTTGAAAAGTGCACAAGTGTTCAGAGAAGATTAGACTGAGACCCTATCAACACAATTTCACAAATTAATTTAAAATATCATCTGAAAACAGTTCTCCAAGTGTGTGGAGCCACCTCAAGCCCTAACTCTCAGCCATTAATTGCATCCTTCATTACTTTAAACGTTCGTGCATCAGAAGTCTCTCTCCTACCCTGATGCAATACCCAAAGAACCACATCGTCCTTTTCCTCCTGAATTATGTATGACGGCTCAGCCTGAAGCAGAAACACTAATGTCGCTTGGTCCTCTTCAACTGACACTATCAAAGCTAACTTCCCCATCTATTGTTCACAACAGACTAAGGTTCAGTATCAAGAAGGTACTATAACTCTGCAACCTATTGTACTAGTGCATCTGAAACAACAAAGGACACATTCATTTTCCAAGTGAAAGGCAGGTGGGAAAACCAAAAACATCTACACCCCAGCTCAGATCAGAAAAAAAAAGAGACCTACAGCAGAATGGGCTTCTCCCCATCTCTCTAGCCATGCCCTTTAGAGCTGGATGGAATCACAAGCAAGGAGTGTGTTGTCTTGTTTTCTTACACGTGTCAGAGTTGTTATTCTGATTCCCATTCATCCCTCTTGCTGCTTGTCATGTTTAACAGAAAAACAAGAATAACAGTGGAGATCTTTTTTCCCTTTCAACGTCTTCCTCATGCCAACTACAACTGGGCATGCAATCTAGAGCATAGTTCAGAAGGGCTCTCGTGCAAGATGAAAATTCACTTCTGCAGAAAGTAATTCATACCAAAAGCATCCTACAGACCCCCTGATGGCGTGTGATCTATACAGCTAAATACAGGTGACCCCTGTCTGCTACAGTAATGCACTGTAAAGACCCTGTTTGTAGATGATGTTAGGGTATGTATGATAAAGCTAGGGCAGTGACCAGATTTTAGGAAGGAATTTTTGATGTTGTTAACTGGGAGGCTCAGGAAGTGGGATTCTGACCATTTATTGGGGGGGCTTGGGTAGAAGGCATATTTTTAGATGGGTCATGAAGATGGGATTTGTAAAGTCAAGGAGCCAGTGTTGCAGATGAGGAGAATGGAGCTGAACAGAATCTGCTGCTCTCTAAGGTTTATGAAATGGAATTTTGTAGTTCTTGGGGCCCGATTCACCACTGCCCTGCACCTCGTGTAATGCAAAGTGGGTATAGAATGCTGCTGTTCTGATCTGGCAGCCTTTAATACCCACACGTACCTCCCTTTGCTCTGGTGTAAATGGCTAGACAATGTGCCAGGCCACAGTAAACTAGACCCCAGGCATCTGTCCGTGCCTTATAAAGTAGTGTGTTACAGTAGTCATACAGGCTGCACAGGGCCAGTAGTTCGAACAAAGCCTTAGACTGCTGAACTTATTTAATGGAGAGAGGGAGTCTCAGCAGGGCCCAGGGGTTAGACCCAACCCTTTGCAAACTACCCAGGGGTCTTTATAGTCCATTTGTACAATCACACCAGAAAGGGCCTTTTTCTCAAGTCACCACCGTATGAGCTTGTGGAGGGAAAGAGACAGAAAGTGTCTGAATTTTGAAGAATCTAAGGAACAGACTGAGGAACAAGAAAAGAAGAGGTCAGAGAGACTGGGTCAGGGGGAGAGGGAGGCAGCTAGCCACAACTGGGATAACTAATGGGAAACACAAGTTAAAGCAGCCAACAATTCCCTTGTTGTGCAGTAGATATTTCCACTTCGGCTTTTTCAGAGATAGAGGCCAGCAGGAGGCAAACACATGCCAGCTGATTAATTCAGTGCCTCCTGGAGCAACAGGTGAGAAAGACACATGCCTTGCAACAATAAACCACAAGCCAATGTGTCTTTGAAGACCGACTGACTATTCCTAATAAACTAGGTAAAACAAATGGAAGCAGAGCCATCGCCGACTCCAGATGACACACTTCCTGGATTTCGTATCCAGTGCAATTACTAGTGTAAGTGAGGGGAACTATTGTGGGGAACTTTCCTGGCTTCTGCACCACCCTGGTGAAGTGGGCCAGTGAAAGGATCTGAGTCCTGGCTCCCAATTCCTTTACCCAGTGGCCTCCCTGCCCTTGAGGACTCCCCTTCCACTCTCCTGTCTGGCAGAGTCCTCGCAACCCCAATAAGGCTGGGCCCAGGATTCCTGGGGGGCTCGACCCCCAACCCTGCTGTGGTCACCTAGGACAGGGGCTAGGGTGTCCCCACTCCGGGATACTCTCTCTGCACTGGGCACTTCTCTGACCCACTGACCATTACATACAAGTTAAAGCAAATGCAAGTTATTTAATCAACAATTAATTTTAAAAAGAATAAGGAATAATGGGAAAGGTTAAAGGAAACACATCACCCGATCTGTGGCAGGGAACATCACAAATAGTGTCTCTGGAACGTCAGGGCAGTTCACAGTCTGTTCCTTGTAAGTCCCAGGCCTTCTTCTCAGGCCCTGGCTGTGCTGCAGGGATGCTGTGGGTTGGACACTTGCTCTAGTGGTGGCCACACGCTCTCAGGCTCTAAGTGGTAGGACCCTTCTTCCCAGTGTCGCCCCCGCCCTGTTGGGGTTACGATCCAAGCCTGGCCTGCAGAGCCTCTTGGCTGAGGCGTCTCCCTGTGCTGGGCCTGTTGCCCAGGGTCCCCCTCGCTCTCCCCAGCTGCTCACCGCACCCAGCTCCGGACTGCTCCAGCCCCAACTGCACCCCTCTGTCTCTGCACTGCTGCTGCTGCTCTGCCTCCAGCTCCCTGGGCTGCTTCTTTGGCCCCTCTGACTCTGGTTGCTGCAGCTCTGCTCCCAGGACAAGTCTGCTCTCTCTGAGCTGGGCCTCTGGCTTTGGGGCTGCAGCTCTGCTCCCAGGACAGGGTCTGCTCTCTGTGGGCTGCTTTTCTGGTCCCTCTGGATCTGGCCCAGCTGTTCTCCCCAGCTTAACTTGGGCCCCTGCTTTTTCCTTAGCTCAGCCCCACTCTGTCTGACCCAGGCAAATTAAGCTCACACGGAGGATGGGACCAACCTGGCCTCCTGACTCCCTGATTAGCCTGCCCACCCTGTCATTCATGCTGACCTGGAGCATTGGCCTCTCCCCATTGTTCCTGGGGACTGGCAGTCTCAGGGTCCTGGTTTCCCATAGACCCTTCCCCTTTTAGTACTGGGAGCTAGCCAACCAAAACACCCCCACTGAATGTTAGTAAGGGGGCAACAGTCCCCTCACACTAGCAAGGACATTTGTATGAACACAAGCTACTTCTTCCTTAGAAGTCCATTTAAACCTGCTGCTTATTCTTTCCCCCTAGAGCTCTAATCCTGTTAGTAATATCACAATCATTTCCACAGCAATCAAGTGTTATGTCCTGAGAAGAGGATTACTGTTTTGAGTTGGGAAGCTGAACGGACTCAGGAGGAACAAATGACCAGCTTTTGTGCAAATGTCTTTGGTAACAGAAAACAAAGAGAGAGAGAAATACAGAACTACATGACATATGATCAGATCTGCTGCTTGCAAGAGGCATCAGATGCTCTTTAAGTTCATAACAACTGATGTTTTCCAGAGAGATTTACAGTGGAGTGTTGGGAAAACTAGCAACAGGTGGTATGTACCTCCCCCGTTTTTTCTTCTTTGACAAACTAGCAACATTTTCAAAATGAAATGTCACAGACAAATAAAAAAGCTCCTCATGCATAACTCCATCCTTTTGGCACAGGATTCAATGAGGGGGAACACCACTGAAAAGAGTTGCACATGTTTTTGAATGTCAAACAACTGGTTTCAACCTTCGCCTGTGGCGGCTGCTCTGAAATCCATACAACAAACAGTTAAAAAAAAAGACCTTTGTTTTGCCTCTTCTGCCCCCCCCCCCAAGAATATAATGCAGCATGACTCTCCACAGAACAATTTGCATGGGATTACCCATAATACACTGCATTATGGTAATACACTTCAACCCCTCATGCATATTAGACTGACAGTGTTAAAAATCCGTCAAAGGAAAAATAAATGATACAACAAAATGATGTAAGACAAGACAATAAACATTCAGCACTTTTGTAATCTGCCAGAATGCACTCTGAAATTGGTCTGGGAAAAGAGAACAAGGGGTCTGTGAGCTCAGAAGAGTTTAAGGGAATGTTCCCAACTCAAGCAGAAAACAATTTCTGACTGATATGCAGACACAATCACATGAAGGATGAAAACACAACAAAGCAGAACCAAAAGCTGGAAAGGAAACAAGGTAAGTGTTCCCCCTTTTCTTTGATTTCCCACTGTGCAGTGACCTAGAGGGAATCTGCCTGCTCACTTTTTCAATGACGGATCACCAGGCTTCAACACACACAAATTCACTCACCTCCTACTCTCACACTGGTGGATTTAGATACGATCTCTGGAGCACTAGAATCCAGCCCAGTTATTCAGAAAACGCCATCCAGTATCTGGGAGCGTGAAACATGGGGTTCAAAGGATCCACCAGCCTCAAAATAGGTGAAGCAGCTCACATCACAGGTCTTTCTCTTTGCCTTAATCATAGATTGGTGCTTATCTCACTCAGCCTAAGAGTAGGCATAGGGAGCATGAAGACAGTAGCATTTTCAAGCCATTTGGCCTTGCACCTTTCCAGGTAGGAAGCCACAGGAAAGTGCTACCAAGATACACCTCACCAATGATCAAGGGTGTGGGCAGCAATAAAAGAGTCCATCTAGCGGGGCATATGTATGGGAACAGATGAAAATGGGATGATTCCTGGCCCCATTTGATTTAACCCATCCCTACTCTCTCTCGTGCACACACACTCTCTTTCTAACACCTCTTTGCTTTTCAGTTTGCAAGACAAAAACAAAATGAATGAAGGGAGAAGAATTTCACCCTTTAAAAAGTTGGCCCATGGGATAGGGTTTGATCCCACATCCTGAAGCATTGAAAGCACATGGGACATAAAGGATCATTTCCTTAATAGGGTAAATCTACCCTTCAAAAAAATGGAAAACTCCGAGCCAACTCATATCACTGTTGATTTCCATGCAGCCAAAAAACCAGGCACATCTTCTGAAATACCTAACCAAGAGAGAATCCTGCTCTTAATGTCAGAAGATGGGATTCTTAGCTGGCTATTGGAGAACAAGAGCTGGGCTCTTTTCTGGAAGGACTGACATAAACAAGGGCAAGGATAGCCAGCAAAGGACACTTCCCACACCCCTGGTGCCAGCTCAGGAAGAGGGATGCAGAGGAGAGTGGTGCTTTCTTCTTCTCTGCTTCTCTTTGTGCCCAGTCACTGAACAATGAATGAAACAAGGAATCAAGGCAGATAATATTTGCTGAGATGGAATTGTAAAGATTAGTGTTGTAATTAATCAGGACAACCCTATCAGCAAGCTCTTGACCTTTATTCCAACCCTAATAATAGTACCTTCCCCCGTGTCTTTCATCCCAGAACATAAAGCCTTTTTCAAACACCTTAGAGGAACCCAACTAGCTCCTGGGAAGTAGGGGAGCATTACTGCAATGAGGTCACACAAAGTGGGGGGGTGACCTAGGTAAAGTCACACAACTGGTCAGTAGGAGAGCTGGGAATAGGACCCTGGAGTCCTCTCTTTCTCAACCACCCCAATAATACTGTTGGAAGTTATAGCATTAGGGGCCATTCCTCAGAGTGCTGGGGTGCTTTTCTTATATCATAGGAGTCGCCGGAAGTAACGGCTGAGTTTCAAGAAAAATTCAAGGGGCACTCATAAAAAAACCAGGCTATACTATTGTAATAATCCCCAGGCTCTTTCCAGTGAGACCCAGAACTGTCTGCCCTAGAAACGCCCCCATCAACACCACCATGAGACTCAGTCAGAGAAAATGACAGGCGGCTTAGGAGAGCAAGACTGCTTCTAGCCCCAAAGCTGCCACCCTCCCTCTCCCTTTGTGCCCACCCTGAGATAGAGTCCTCCTCCCACACAGAACTACATTCCATCCCCACTCCCCTCTGAGCCCAGAGCCCCTTTCTGCATTCCCATATAGTCCTGCACCACAGTTATTTCCAGCTGCTCACCTGCCTGCCATGGGACTGCTAGCCCCAGAGGGCTTCGTGCACCACTTCCACTGTGAGTGAGAGCATCAAAGCCTTCTGGAGTGCTGCTGGCAGGCAGCAAACTGTGGTGCTGGTACTGTGAGGCAGGTAGACAACTGATAGAATTTGAACAGGCTCAAGAGCCCTAGGGCTGCATGGCAGGCAGTCAGTTGAACACAAATAAATGTAGCAGCTCAAGGGATAACGATGGGGCAGAGAGCAGTGGCAGTGTCAGAAGGTGGTAACCTCTGTCAGGACAGTTATTACAGCAACTAAGCACCTGGATTTTTTTCCCCCTCCAGAAAGAGGACGCTCAAGGCATTTTCCTGAGAAGACCTGGACAAGAATGTGGGACAGTGGCTTAGATTAGTGCACTAGCTTCTAGCTGCAGAGATGCTGGGTTAGAAGAATTTAACAAATTACGGTGTGCCAGGAGCTTTAAATTAATGCATTAAGATGCAGTATTAAGGTAAACAACTGGCAGCTTTATTGAGCATATCTAGCTGGGATAGAGGCTTACACCTACACAGAACTGAGTAATATCCCCAAATATCCCATCCCAAGCATGAATAGAGTCCTGTGTGAAGTCTGGCTGGATTCTTCAGGGCTGACTCTTCTTCTGTTGTTCCAAAGTCCGGCTGTGCAACACAGAAAGAGCTTATCTCTGGACATGATATGAAATGAGTTTGGTGGGTCTTAGCCTACCGCCAGTACAGAATTGGACCATAGGGATGCAGCTTTTAACAACATCTACATCTGTGTGTGGATGACAGTTTATCAACACTCATGCTTGGTTCCCTGGCTGCTGTCATAGACTCCTGGAGTTTGCCTGGTGGTGTCAGGATGCTATCCCATCACAGCTGGATGATCACGTGAGGATAATCACATGGGACGCAGGGCAGACAGTATGAAGATTGGTGCTGTCCCATAAAAATCAGGGCAGGTGCTGGTGACCCTAATGACCTAATCAGAATTCACAAGATCTCAAGAGATATGAAGACAGGTCACCTGTTAACATCTCATCCTCCACCACCATCCTTTGTCCTAACATCAGAACAGACATCCCTAAATGCTGTCATAGCCCCAGATGTGCAGTGGTGCCAGATGCTCATTAAGCCCAATGTACTTCTCTGCAACTGTTGACAGTACTTAAAGCAACAGCATGATTTTCATGGGTAGCCTCAGACACAAGGGGTCAAATTCAGAGGTGAATCTAAGAGATCTTGGGAGACTAAACTGGCATAAATCATACCTTCCTCCAGCCCCATGAGCTGTAGCTCACGAAAGCTTATGCTCTAATAAATTTGTTAGTCTCTAAGGTGCCACAAGTACTCCTTTTCTTTTTGCGAATACAGACTAACACGGCTGCTACTCTGAAACCTATCCTTATGTTAGTTACTCTAGCTCAGATTTCCCTCTAGACTCCCTTAGACCCACTTACTTACATTCACTTGGACTCTCACCCATTTGCCAACTGATAATTATCACAGTCCCCTCCTTACACGTCACCTCTGAATTTGGCCCAAAGATATTTCCCAACCCTAATATTTCAAACTCCAGGGATCAAATCCATCCCTGATGTAATACCTCCTTGGAAGTCAATAGAGTTACATCATGCCAGAATCCGGCTCACTAAGTGGTTTCTCCTCCCTCTCCTCAGTTATAATCGACAAAGGGTGACTCTAGTGACAGAAGCTATTTCTGGGCTTTTATGGGTAATTCCTATATTCAGAGAGTGGGGGAAGGAATGGCCCCCAGGGGAGAAAATGTTAGACGTCTTTCAAGAAATATAATTTCCTGCCAAGGGCTTCTGCACGTTCTGTAAATGAACCCTCTGAAAAGACAAAAGGCTTCCATTAGCTGCTGTTAGCAGGAGTCACGTCTGTGAGGCTCAACGGGAGAATGCGGGAGAGGTGGAAAGTTCCCAGTCTCAAAGTAACAATCACCCTCACTGTCCCTGCACCAGTGCCACCCCCACATGCTCGGCCAATGTATGCCTCTCTCCTTGCCCAGCAGAAAAGCTCCTGCTCCTTAGTGGCAAAGTAACTGCAAGCCTGAAAGAGACAGAGCAAGGCGAGATTTCCCAACAGCTTCCAGCTTCTCACATTAGATGATCTCTCATTTGGAATGCCTGCCATGTACACCCACCTCACACACAAACACATGCCAACACACGAAGTACACTCACATGGACATATAGCTAAGTACACACACACCAACACACAGACACATACACCCACAACACACAATCACACCAAATCTAATTAGACACATTTCTAAATATATAAACCCCCCAACAAACACACATACATCTCCATACACATTTTCTCACAGCCAAAATCTCAGCATATGCGTGTTTCATACAGACTTAAGTGCTCTCATTCACATCCATATGCATCTTGTCTTTCGGTGGTATACAGGCCCACTTAAAGAAAGGGGATGTGTGCATCTGTCTGTTTCACACACACAGATGTGCATGGACCCATATACAGACAGATGGTTCATATTGTACACTTGCACCAACAATTGCACTGCTTCACATGCACAAATACCTCAGTGCCTTAATGCATCCCAACAGCACATCCACGCTAACACACACAAAACGTGGTTTATTGAAGATGGGAGGAGGGGTTCAGGAGGCTACAGATTAACAGCAGATGGAGTCACAGATAGATCAGATATCTCTGTCTCTTATAACCCATGCACCTGGTGTTCTTACATTAACACAATGATAATTAATGTTGGTAATTAGAGTTATAACAGGAGGGTACTATCCAGAAGCCCAAAGCAAATCTCTCCTTTTGGAAGTGAATTCGTTATGCCCAGTAACTAAGCAAATGCCATATTTGTCAGCCCCCAATAAATACTGAGGAGATAGCAAAGGATGGTTTTTCTATTTCCTAAACACTTGCTTCAGAATAACATGGATGTATTCAGCAAGGAGATGGGAAACCGAACAATAAAAATGACTAAATGGAAACATAAAAATTAAACCCTTTTACACAGAGCGACTGCAGCAGCTCTACCTCCCAGCCCCTTCCAGATTCCTAATGAAAACAAACACTGATTTGGAAAATAGATACCTCATTCTTTTCCCTTTGCTTGTGTGCATGTGAATGTGGAGCTCAAGACACTGAGGGATTAATAGCACAGGCTACAGTCATGCACGGCCACAAAGTTCTGCAGCACCTCCGACTACTCCATTACATGCACACAGCTCAGCCAATGTTCCTCAGCATCCTCTGCTATTCTAGGCCTGGACCCTCCTTGCCCGCTCCCAGCTCTGCCAATGCGTCTGAATGAACCCTGACTGAATCAGGAATGGACAATAATGACAAAAGGACCCGGGGGATCAAACCCCAAATGGGACATGGAACCCTGTCCTTGGAGGGCCATGCCTGCCCCTGAAAGAAAAGTGATGGCAACACTTGTAGAGCTTGTAACACCAATAAAGTCTTGTTGAAGTGAACTGGACAGGTGAGGAGGCTGCCTTCCCCTGCCTGTGTGAGCAGAGACAGGAGAGCAAGAAGTGGCCTCAGCATGCAAAACCTAGTCACCCATCTCCTCCCCACTCCCTGCATACATTTGCGCGCGCGCACACACACACACACACACACACACATGCAAGCACTTGGCAGCGCAGTGTCAGGAATGAGGACTTGCAGCTGTGTCTCCCCAGTTACTGGGCACCCTCTGAGCACAGCTGAGCCACAGCAGGGCTACCTGATTAACCACTCAGCCTGATTGGTCTAGGAAGTCAGCAAACCTGCTCTTTACCCAACAGCAACAGCTGATTTCTGGCTGGTCACTGACTATGCTGGTAGCTGCGATCACTCCTTTGCCTACGTTCCTCCAGTGCTGCTCCTACCTCGATCCTGCCCTGTCCCTGTCTGCTCCAGACTTGCTTCCTTACTGAATTCCTGACTCTGACTGACCCCTGGGCTTTGGTTACTGGCTTGAGGACTCCAGCTCCTGACTCTTGCTTCAAACACTAGGACTGATTTCCGCTCCAACAACTAGGCCTGACTGCCCACACCCCGGTTCAGGACATGCCGTGTGGTGCGGAGCAGTACAGGACAGTACCTTCCATGCTAATTAGTTGCAAATGGAAAAGAGGCTGATGTCATATTTCCCCCCAGCTCTACATTTGCTAAAAGGTCACCGAGAAAGTGTGAATTTTTTTCCAGTGAACAGAGATATCCGCAGCTAATCAAATCTGAACTTTATCATTACCAGGTGCCCTTCTTCTCCTGTCTCCATTTAGAAATTATCTCCCTTCCCCAGCACACATTTATGCAGACACCACACATATGCATGTGCAGACTGCATACACATGCCCCCATATGCTGTGTTACACACATGCACACGCATGCACCTTATGCGTATAGATGTCTGTAGAAATATATACACAAAACACCTACCTTTAATGCTGCACATACATAACAGCCTTACACACACCCTTGCGCACACATACCCCTTCCTGCCGGCACACCTTCATGCACTCACACAAGTGCTCTCGCACACACAATTGTACGCATAGACAGGCGGACACTCACATGCATACTCATTCTATTATATATAGACACTGACCTGCATACCCGCTCCCTTATACACATACACACTCATGTGGAGTCATATCCTTAAAAGTAATCAGACAGCCACAGCCACAGCCACACCCTTACTCGCCCCCGCCTTCAGGAAAATAAGGACCCTGGGATCAATAACCACTTACTGCCCTTCATTCCAACACTGTCCACTTCATTCTTCCCTCTTTATGGAGACAGACAAGCTGACTACAGATGGGGGGCATCAGTATGCAGGGGAGGTGAGGTGGACACTGTGTTAGCATAAAAAACAGACAGATGCCACAGAGTCCAGCAGAGTCTGGCGCTGCAGTCCTGTAAGCAAGTGAACAGAGCCCCCTCTGCCCCAGAAGCCCTCTGTTTTATTCACAGAACACCAACGCCACTGCACCGAACAAGGAAGGGCAATTACACAGACCGTTTTCCTGAGGCAGCAGAACTGGGTGTGGGATGGAGGGGACAAGCAGACAGTTCCCCTACAGCTGTGCAAAGATCTTGCACACGTAGATTGCAGACATGTGATTCGTTCAGTTCTGCACAAAAATGACCTGATTTCATATCACGAAGACTATGTGGCAAGAAACCAAATGTACTTCAGACACCTCTCCATTCTCACTGGGCTGGTTTTTAAAGTTGTCAGTGTGCTTTATTGCCACTGTAACTAGTAATGAAAATGCAATGCTCATTATCCCTGCCAATGCACCTCAGATCTGCCTGGCACCCTCTGGTATTTCAGCACTGGGGCCAACCCAGAGCTCTGCCAATGCACCTCAGTTCTGACCTGCAGCACCCCCTGATATTCCAATCCCAGGCTGCCCCCTCCCCAGCTCTGATGATGAACCTCAAATCCCAGCCCACAGCGCCTCCTGCTATTCCAGTCTTACACCCTCCTCTGTCCAGTTTTGCCAGTGCAGCTCAATCTTGATCTGCAGCATGCCTCATTCTTTCAATTGGGCCCGCCCCACAGAGCTCTGCCCGTGAACTTCAATAATGCGCTACCAACACAACCAGTTATTTCAAGCGTGAACCAGTCCAGGGCAGAGCCTAACAATAATATAAATAACATTGTTTGCTTAATATATGTATTGATTGTCTTTCTATCTAGCTAGCTTAATTCGCCAAAGGAGTACATTTTGCATTAATCATGACAGGACACATTTTTAAAGTTGACTTTTACTATCAGTCCCCAGCACAAACCCTCTCCTCATGTACATAAATCACAGAACTTCCTATGTATCTGTGAGTTTTGCATGTGCACATGCAGTTTCATAGACTGGCTGGAAATTTGGTCTATAAGCACGCATAAAGGTCATCAGCTATGTGAGAAGGGCATGGGGAAAGAAAGGGCTTGTGGTGTGTGCGCATTATGGGAGTGAACTTTGCTCATAAAAAACTCCAGGACTTTCACTCTTGAGCAGCCTTCCAATCACGAGACATCCTGGCTTGGTCAGAGAAATGACCTTTCTGTCGATCTGTCACAGCAGACCTGGGTTCGCTCTCAGCTCCTGTATACTTCCCTCCCCACTCCAAGCAAGAAGAAATGGCAGCTTTTAAAGGTCACTGTGAAATCAGTGTCCAGCTTTTGGCTCTGAAATCCATATGGCCGTCAGACTGCAAAGAACATCAGTTCCATCAAATTTCCCCTTTGCAGCTTCCCTATCTCGGGGGTCATTTTAACAATTCAAGCTAGGAAATCCACTCCAAGTTGTTGTTTACCTGACCTCCGGGCCATTTTGTTAGGGTTCAAAGATCACATATGATGGGCCATGTTGCTTGTAAGGCCCAAGAAGAAATGGCCGAGGAAAGAAACAAAGGATGGGCTGAAAGAGACAATCGATCGGAAAAAAGGAATGAGAAAGTAAACACGCTAGGACATTCCGGATTCTCTCTCCTAAGTTTGTCTTTATGTTGAGCTAGCATTTCAAACCAAATGCTCTCCTTGCTCAGCTTTCATTTATTTTATATGATTAAATCATTTTATAAACCACTGGCTTCCCCTCCAAATGAGAACAAACCTTGTCGGCTGCAGCCTGCTGAATGTCAGCCTTTTAAAAAAAAATCCTCCACTGAAATGTAAATTGGCTTTCTGATTAGATTGCTTTCAAAAAACCCAGCAGAAAAGGCTATTGCAAATCAGACAAAATTCCTTGGGCTCCCATCCCTGGCTGCACATGGCAGAAGCTCTCTCAGAGTCACTGGCATCGTCTTCGTCCTCCCAAGTAGCTTCACTTTCATTTTTTCTTATTTATTTTCTTAAATCGTTAGTGTAATTTTCCTTTCAAGGTCAGTCATTAATCCCAGCCCCCAAAGGAAAATTTCTGCCTCAGCCGACATGTGAAGAAAGGTCGAGGGCTTGGCAGTGTTTTGAATTCCTCATATAGAAAGTGCTATATAAGTGCTAATTATTATTACTCCAACAGAAAATTGTAACGGTCCTTGGGGGCATGCGTGAGCCACAGTGTGCTGGTTCTGGCCATGGGCCCATGAAAACTGGCAGCTATAGTCACAGAGCATGTGACTGGGAGCAAACCTGTGACTTCCAGGAACCCATGTACAAGGGTTCCCACCTCTGGGGCAGGCACAGCAGTGAGGAGAGATCCAAACTCAGGAGAGCCCAAGTGGGCAGGTCGTCTCTCCACAGCAGCCAGGGTGAGCTAGGAAAGGGGGAGGTGCTGGGGAAATCAGGCATTCAAAAATTAGGAAATGCCAGAATTAAGGTTGCCTGTGGCATCTCCTCCACTCAGCCCCCTTGTGCTCATGTTCTGATAATCTTTCATTACATGATCACATACTATTTTTTCCACGGGACTCCTGTGTTATTCAGTCCCCCAGGATGGATGGTGCGCTGGGGATGAATCAGGGTTGTGTAGTGTCTGTAGGATCCCTGCCTCGATTGTTGCAGAAGTCAGAAGGTGTGTGGCGAAAGAGGCAGGGAACTGCAGGAGGAGAAAGGATGATCTTATATCTAAGGCAGCTGAATGGTGACTTTGTGGATAAGAATCTATTGCCTCTGCCCCAGAGTTCCTATGTTCTGCTGGGCTAGTCACTTAAACCAGACTTTTCACAGGTGGTCACTAAATGTGTCTTCTTCATTTTCTGGGGCCTGACTTGAGAGCCTGGGGTCTGACTTGCAGAAGTGCTGAACACGCATAGCTTCAACTAAAATCAATGGGGGCAGTGCCTTGAAACTATATAAAGTTTTATATGCTCTGAAAAATCAAGTCCTAAGTGTCTCAAATTAAGCACTCAAAATTAGTGGATATTTTTGACTTTAATCACCCTGTGCCTCAGATCCTCATTTGTAAAATGGGAATAATACCCCCTCATCTCATTGGAATTTTGTTAAAATTAAATTAATTAATGTTTTTGAAACACTATAGTGATGAGCACCACAGAAAAGCCCATAAGAAAATTAGCAATTCTGTCTTCAGAGCAGGGGTGCAGTAAATAAAGAATGGGCTAGCACAATGAACAATGAGGAGAAAACAGAATATTGAATAGCTGTTCATTCAGTGAGAACCATCCATTCTATGCACTGAATAAGGCATGGAAAAATAGAACGTGATCATGTAATTAAAGACTTCATAATAATGCATAAACACAAGGGGGCTAAATTAAGGTTACATGGGCAACCTTAATTCTGGCATTTCCTAACTTTTAATTTATTGACTTTTCAACCTTACTAAGCTTCTTTTAATATATTTCTTTATGTGTAATTTTAAAAGAAACTGACAGGAAGGATGCATCTGTCAGAAGACCCAGCTCAATAAAATAAGATAGTATGGAAAAAGTTTCTTCAACAGACTTGACAGTGCCTACATGGAAAGAACAGCTGGGGATTTAACCCAAAGGAGAAACCAGGCCCCATAAATGGATATGAATCAGGCACCAGCTCTCCCCAGCTTTCTTATCAGAAGTCATATGAAATAGGATCTCTCTCTCTCTCTCTAGCATTTCCTCCCCTTTTGCTTAAGTTGGAAGAAAGCTGGAGCTGGAGAAAGCTGTTAGACTGACATCAGTGAAAGTTAGCACAAACTCCACTGTGCCTCAGTTATGTTCTGGGTGGACGTGCTTTCATGAGGGGACAGAGAGGAGCTCAGTATCCATGCGGGAGAGAGTTGAGAAGGGACCTATATTGCCAGTACCCTTACCCATCTGCTCTGGAGCTAGAGCATTTTCATCTCCACCACTGTCAGTGCAGCCTGTATCATCCATGCGAACATTCAGGGGGAAGGAAAACTATTTCTGATTCCCCTCCAGTTTTTCTTTTAAGAAAAGGAACCAATTCTACAGAAGGGAAGAAATGGTCATTTTGCTAAAATGGTGACTGTTCACGTAGCAGAATCATAATGGACAATTTTGAGGTGTTTTTGCTGACAAGAGAAACATCCATCAGCATAAACAATGACATTTCACTTCAGATCTAATCCATAAATATCTTTGAGAACTCCAGGTTTATTCACACAGAGAAAATACTGGCAATTTAGTACTCAGGTCCAGCTGTACAGGCTAGGAGCAAAAATAAAAGTTAACTGCATGGCATACGCCAACCTGTGGAATTCACTGCTGCAGGGGACCACAAGGTCAACCCTCTGAAAGGATTATAAAAGGGCAGGATCATTGCACGGCCACTAACAATGCTGGTAATTTATTAGTCCACAGTTGCAATAGTGATGATCAAGCCTCACACTGAAGGGCACAAAGTGGAACGGAAAGATAGGAAGGATTATTCCCCTCCCATGTCTAAGCATAATTAATCAGTTGTATTATGGACGGTTTTGACTTCTTCTGGACTATCAAGTATTTGGCCCCTGGAGGAAGCAGGATACCGGAATAGATGGACTAGTGGTGTGATCCAGCCTAGCAAATTCTAAGATCCCTAAGAGGAGGGAAATCTATCCTCTCAGAAAATCATATGTGGAAAATGCTTTGAAATTTAGATGCCTCTAAAATCCAGGCAGAGTGAAACACAAATGCTGTCCTTTTAGTCCCTGCTTTCACTACCTCCCATTCTTATTTCCCATGCCTGAGGAGTTCATGATTAGACTATGAGCTTCATCAAACGGCAATTTTCAGCTGCCAAATAGATTTGTACAATAAATCCACACGGGGCCAGATTAATGAGCAAGAGAGACGTCAGAAATCAAAAAGCTAGCTGCTGTAATTCCACAGGAAACTTGAAAGGATAATGTGAAATGATATTTGGACATTTAAAGGGACACTATCAAAATAAAGCAGTTAATTTTTCATTAGAATTTCTTTGTCCCCTCTCTGTGTCTTACACCTTCCCAATAGTCTCTCCTAAGTAGAATGCAAACCCAATGACATTCAAGGTCATGCCATTCAAACTGATCTAGTAGGTTTGAAAACAATTTCACTCACATAAATAATATATATGCATGCACACACAGACACGTTACTTGTGTTACCAGTAACACATTGCATTAGTAAAACTGAAATAATATTTAAACATCTAAATTGCTTCATTTATGCTGTTGGTTTTCCATTTCTTCTAACAGTTTGGACAGTGAAATTAGATTGAATTATAGTCAGTTTCCCATCTGGGGCCAAATTCTGCCCTCAGTTACCCAGGCAAGCCTAATGATCCAATGGTAGTCAGTTTCACTTTCTGTTTTTTACATGCTAGCACAATTCTGATGAGTCTAGTCTCCGAGCACTGCAGGGAAACATTTTTAAATCTAAGAGCAGAGGAGAATGTTCTTTTTTCATGTGCATACCTAGTTGCTGCCCCTCAACCATGTCAGTGTGACAGTGCTTATCGATTTTGTATAACTGCACATGCAAATGTTGGTTCTGAGTAGTTAATAATCCCACACACACACCCAAAGTAGCAGCACTTAGCTGGTGAATGGATAGTATGGTGGCCATGTATGAACTCCTGTCCTATTCTCCAGCAAAACACAATCTCTATTCTTCTAATTCACAGATTTACTCTTCCACAGAGCCATGAATGCATTTCCTTCTGGATCTTCTTCTTTAAGTGACCCCTTTTATCCAAGGAACCAGGATTTACTTCACACACTTTTACTCTTCTGGGGATGGAAGCATCCTAATGCTTGGAGGTCTGCAGTGCTGCAGAAGGTACCTGGATTTGCTCTCTAACTCCTGGTCTCTCATACTTGCAAGGTTGGGAGATTGGGTGCTAAGTCCCTAGATGGAAAGGAACCTTTTATTTTGATCAATAAACTGTGGCCCTTCCTGGTCCATATCGTAGAATGTATTAAACAATAGCACTTCTGACTCCCTTCAGTCTCTCTCCATGTCCACCTCTCTCCTTGTACAACTATCTAGGGATCCAGTTCCATGCTCTGCTCTAAGACCATACTTGATGCATTCTTCCCAGAGGCCAGCTTGTCATGTCAAAAGGCAGAATAGCCCTTGCAGTAAACGACCAGCTAGGGCAGGAAGGAGGAGACTGAGGGAAGAGGTCGAGTGATGCAAAGACATTATTGTTTAACATACATTACAAAAGGAGGGAAGCCATACTATCAGTTATTCCTAAACCAGGAAGAGGTCATACTATATTCCAATTACAGGCCAATTTCACTGTTAATAGTGATACCAAAAGAATATTCTGCCTATGCTCCTCTGTATTCTAAGTGATCTACCTGTATTAGAGCCTTTCTGTGCAGCCTTGGTCAATGCTCATGGCTATCACTTAAAAAACTCCAGCTCCATACAGCCGAGGTGGTGTTTGGATTCCCAAAATTATTATCCCTTTTACCATGTCACTGATGTCAAAGTGGTTCCAGCATGCTAAAACCCTTATGTCCACATGGGTGGAAATGGAATGGATGTTAATGCATTCAATTCCCCCTGCGGGTCTGCTCAGTGCCTCTTTTTGTCAGATGGAGAAAAATAAGGTGAAGTCAGTGGTGACTGTATGAAGGGTCTGAGCTATCCTAGCTAAGAGGTACCAATTTCATCTCGCTTTCATGCAAAATCACCTATCTGGGGTAACCCAGACTTGCAAACTCGGGGGTGGGGGGGAAACCTATAATTTGGAAGGACTGGCTGAACCAGGAAACTATATGGATTTCCCAATTAGTCTAGGATGTGGGTTTTGTCTCTTTTCTAACACTAAAGCAACACAGCCTCAGCGGAGAGGCAGTATTTACAAGTGACATTTGCTAATGTATCAGTTTGGTCCAGATGCCCTCAGACTACCGCAGAGCTACTGGGAACCTTGGAAATGCTTCATAAACTCCCCAGGCCCATGTCCACTATGGATGCTTTGATAATAAAGAGGAACTCCATTGGTCTGGAGTTCTTTGTGAAGTGTGGGAAAAGGGAGTTAGTGCTTGCCTTCAGTAACCAAACCTCAGGTGAAAATTATAACCTAGATTATGTACCTACTATGCTGGGTTTAACTTCGCCACAAACTTGGTTCATGAGGGCCATTATGATAATCAAGTATATGATTTTATGAAAATGGAGGAGCAGGCTTATGCCCAGAGCAGAGCAATAGCATTCAGATCTGTTTGAGTTAGCAGCACCAGAAATAATAGCTTATCAACATAAAGAGCAATTGTATGAATTTGAAGAAATTTGGGCCCTGTTTTTTCATACATTTGGATAGAGAATGCTGAGATACCTCAGATAATGCCAAACTTCCATTCCTCCTGTCCTCTTGACTTTTTCCCTCCCTCTTCCTCCACTGGCCCTCACTTGGTCCCCTCCTTCCCTTTTCTGCCTATTTTTACATGTCTTTTGTTTTGTTATCCCCATTTTAATATGTAATGTCTAAATAATCGTGCTAGGTTTTGTATTGTCTACTCTTGCAGCTTTGGCAAGGTGTAAGGGTGCATAATTGTATATCTTTATTTGTAATCCCTGGGAAATGAGCAGTAGTTGGTAACATAGACAAGCTGTACATCCTTTAGCTTTTTGTATTTTTTATTGTTTGCTTCAATGTGAAAATTAGCCCCCCAAAATCACAACAAAATTCAATTCAAACCAAAATCTTCCAGGATTCAGGGGTAGGAAGAAGCAGAGGCAATGTCCCTTTCCCATCTTTCTGCCCACAAGAGGCTCACTGTGTCCTGCAGCCTAATGCCCCTTAGCAAACAGTAACCGCATTAGCTGGACAAAGGGGAGAAGAAGGTTGAAGGGATTTGCTGGAATGAGAGCCCAGAGGTTGATTCCAAAAGAGGAGGGGCTGATGGCAGTGCTGAAAAAGCTGTTCCAATCAGCATGGGGGAGAGTGCTGCTTCGTTATTCTGAATCCAGCCAAGTATGCTGGAACCCCAGCAGCACTGGAGGCTTCTCAGCTCCACAGATTCAGATCTATCATGATTCCATCCCTGTAGTCATTGTTTATTGTGCTGTAATTTAACCATATGGTGGGGGATTCATTCTCTAGTTTGGGGCCGGTTGAGAGCCAGGAACACATCAGCAGAGGAGATGAAGGAACTGATTTAAGATGTGCCGCTCCCACTGAAGGGGTCTCTGTTGGGTCAGGCCTTTTGTTTAGCAATCAAGGAGAGCAGAGGTCCTGAGGTTATGCTTAATGAGAATCATAGAATATTAGGGTTAGAATAGACCTCAGGAGGTCATGTAGTCCAATCCCCAGCTCAAAGCAGGACCAACACCAACTAAATCATCCCAGCCAGGGCTTTGTCAAGCTGAGCCTTAAAAACCTCTAAGGATGGAGATTCCACCACCTCCCTAGGTAACCCATTCCCATGCTTCACCACCCTCCTAGTGAAATAGTGTTTCCTAATATCCAACCTAGACCACCCCCGCTGCAACTTGAGACCATTGCTTCTGATGATGATGCCATCTGCCATCACTGAGAACAGCCTAGCTCCATCCTCTTTGGAACCTCCAGGTAGTTGAAGGCTGGTATCAAATCCCACCCCCCACTCTTCTTTTCTGCAGACTAAACAACACCAGTTCCCTCAGCCTCTCCTCATAAGTCATGTGCCCCAGCCCCCTAATCATTTTCGTTGTCCTCCGCTGGAGTCTCTCTAATTTGTCCACATCCCTTCTGTAGCGGGGGGGGGGGGAACCAAAACTGGATGCAATACTCCAGGTGTGGCCTCATCAGTGCTGAATAGAGGGGAATAATCACTTCCCTCAATCTGCCGGCAATGCTGCTACTAATACAGCCCAATATGTTGTTGGCCTTCTTGGCAACAAGGGCACACTGCTGATTCATATCCAGCTTCTCGTCCACTGTAATCCCCAGGTCCTTTTCTGCAGAACTGCGGCTTAGCCAGTCGGTCCCCAGCCTGTAGCGGTGCATGGGATTCTTCCTTCCTAAGTACAGGACTCTGCACTTGTCCTTGTTGAAACTCATCAGTTTTCTTTTGGCCCAATCTTTCAATTTGTTGAGAGAGCTTTGAAGTTGGCTCCAAAAGGCAGAGCCAGCTGAGTTTGTATCTCTTTGTGGTTCAGGGCCATTGTTTTCCCTTTTCAGAACATATGTCTACCCAGGAAAGCTGAGGTGCAACATCCACTTCTCAGCCAAGCCCTGATTTGTATCCTATTTCCCAGCTTGACTAACTAAGTAGCAGAGGCACAGAAGGGTCAAGTGGCTGACCTGAGGTCCCACAGTGAGCCCTGGCTAAGATCCAGCAGGCTGCTGCCTTCCAGGCTTTTGTCTGATTCTGTACTACTCTACCTCACTGCCACTTTCAGACACTGTCCTCCCCACTCCACCCCCATTTATGACATGCATCTTTATTCTAAAGGAGCAGGAAACTGGAGGACTGGGGTGTGTGGCATGGAATGACATGAGAACCTCTCCCCCCCCCCCAACACACACTTCCTTGGGCTTTACATCTAGGTTAGTTTTTAGGATTGCTTTATACTGTCCCTGACTTCAGACTGTGCTCTGCCATTGCAGATGCATACTCGGAACTTGGATCCATTTGGTAGCCTGATTTTACTTTGTATTACCCCAGGGTAGAGCAGTAATCAAGGAGAGGGTAATTCACTTCCCCCCATCTTAGGTATTACTGGAGTATAAACATTCATTGTCAAGCCTCATGACAGAGCATCTTCATTCATGTTGAATGCCGACCTTGCACACATTGCACTGCACAAAGGGGAAGACACAGCCTCTGTCCAAAGGAGCTTACACTCCAAGTCAGTTTTTATAGGAACCACCCTTTAAAAACATTTAGTTTGGAAAAGAGAGGGAGGATTCTGCAAACCCAGTAATGTCTAGGCCTCAAAGTGCTACTGATTGACATCCTTGACCCTTTACCTTCTTTTCCCAGTGCTATGTCACAATGTGAGCAGAGAGCTCTGTTCTCTTACTTGCCGATTGTCGTCTTTGGATGAAATTCACTCCGTCGTAGCACATAGACTGAATAGTTGGACTAGCAGGGGCCCAGTGGAATTCAGCCCCATGAAAACCCAGAGACAGGCTGTGGGGTTGAATGCAGCCTCTCCTCAGCTGTTATTGCAGCTTGTGTGTTGGAATAGCAGCCACAGGCCATCTGCAAAACCCACACACAGTGCAGTCCTGCGTGCCTGCAGCATCTGTTCAGGTGCTGTCATTCCAGTGAAGAGACATCATTTCAGAGACAGCCAACAAATGCTACAGCTACTGCTGCACAATGCTCAACAAAGAAGCATCTGATATTGTATCTGTTCCCTGTCATTTGTGTTTGTTCCAAATCCTGCGGTGACCTTTGCTGCTTCCTTGGGGACCTGGGTTCACATGTTCAGTTTATGGGAAGAGAGCACTTGGCAAGCATTCATTTATGAAGCCCTACAATACTACTTTAAGGCAGGTCCAGGGTAAAAGAGGATCGGGTAGGTTATGAGAAACTCCCATATCCAACTGAAAGTGGAAAGTGGAAAAAAGGAATTTTTCAGGTAAACTATAATTATCCAAACTGGAATTTGGCCAGGACTACATAGTTATGTACTCCACTGCTATAACAAGGATCATGTGGTATTTAGAACCCCAAATGGTCAGCAGTTTTATATCCCACCCTCACCTCAGCACCTCACTAACTCTAACCCTTGACCTTATCAGGAAGCCAATTTTAGTACTGACTCAGAGGAAAGAGTTCCATCATAGGATCAGCACCACTTGAAGCCTTGAAGGGCCAAAATCCATGTGCTGCATTATGTAAAAACCTGGCATAGGCTGTGTCAGCTCTTTTTACAGGCCCAAAAATCCAGCGTTTGGTCAAGAAGCCCAGTAAAAACGGTGAACAATATTAGCTAAAAGAAGCAGGACAAACAAAAGACAACCTTGCTTTTACTAAGATAAGCTTGGTCAGCAAAATGCCAGGTGGGGAGCAATAATTGGCGCTCTTATCTGAAGCTGCAAACAGACCAAAGAAATGAAAGAAGACCATTATGTTTGTGTCCGATCCTCAGGCAGAAGAGGTAGCCATGTTCCCCCACACACCAACCTTGAGTTTATGAAAGAGGTTCAAGCATGGCAGTAGGAGATATGGCATCCTCCTCCCTTCCCCAGATACCAGTGTCTCCTTTTAGAAGCACAAATGAGCCATTTGAACGACAATTTCTATTGCCATATACTTTTCACTGTTTTTCTGTTTTAACCCCCAGGTATGTACCTGTTGGACAATCTGAGGGGCTACTTCATTCCTATGGACCCCAAATCAGATTTCAACATATATATTTTATACTAACACACTTTATACATTGTTTAAAGTAAAGTACTAATTGTATGTTAACCTGAAACCATGGAGACATCATGTAATCTTTAACTATTGGCTACTGTGCTTATCTTGTCTTGCTGCTAGACCTATCCAGGGGCTTGGGACTACCTACTCCATCACTTTTCCTCCGCCCATGGAAAATCCATATAATCCACTGTAATCAATTGTTTGGCAGAGTCTCTGAACCTAATAAGCAAGGTGACACTCCGCCAGTGCTGTGCGTAATAAACCCACATGCTTGATTCTACACGGTGTCCATTTTGTTCCTTCAAAGCCTATTGAATTGAATGAAGTGATTTCAGCCTAATCATTATGCTATTTGTCAGTAACAGAAACCACACATTTTGGCCATCATTTGGTGCTGACTGCACATCTCTGCTCAGGAAAGCCTGATCACTCCATACAGGGATGCAGCAGCTCAAAACTCAGCTGCACTGGCAGAGGGGAGTGTGGAACAGGAACACCAGCTAGACATCAGGAGTGAAGTACACTAGTCAATCTTTGTGGGTAGCCCAGGACAAGACTATGTTGCAAGTTATGTTTAAGCAGAGTAGTAGTGCGGTGTATGGGAAGCATGCCCGGGGCCTGCCCACACTGTACTTGGCTCTAACCAGAGCCCTCTATCCCTCAGTTTGATAGGGACCTCCCCTTCACACAGTTTTCCCATGCTATTCCGTGCTATTTAACTGAATATGGATTACTGGAACCATTTCTGGTAGTACATGACTAGGGATAAAACCTAGTGTCTCTCCTAGATATTTAGTCATCAGTCAGGGACCTAGCATTGAGGTTCCCATTCCCTTCCATACAAGCTCTATCCAGAGTCGTATCTAGTCCCTGTGCACTGATTGCTTGAAGACCTTGCCCTGACCTTCCTCATGCACAGATCTTGAAGCACAGGACTGTTTCTGGAACATTTTCCTAAAGCTATAGGTCCATATTCATCCTGGCTGTAACTCCATTGAAGTCAACAAATGAAATCAGGAATGAATTTCATTCAATATCTCAGAAGAAACAAACAAAAAATAAAACAAAACAGGACAGGTTTTCAACTACTCAAATGTAGTTTAAAATAAATATCCTCAGTCTTCATTGAATTTGAATCAGTTTCCTTTTGTTTACATAAATGTCTAGAACTTTTAAACATGTCATGTTTTTGGGACACTGCCACTGAGAGAGATTCAAATAGTTTTGCTCCGTGTTTTCTGACAGTTCTAATTTTTGGTTCCATTTGTTTTCTGAGTGTGTGGGGGGGAGGGAGGGAAAGAAAGACCAAGAGGCCATCCTTCTCTTTTAAGTATCATTCTACTGAGTTCAAACATAATGGTACAACCCCCCCCCACCCCCGTGCTTGAAGCTTTCAACGTGGGAACAGAAAACAGATGGATCGAGTGACAGCTGAATTCCACCACAGCAAGTGCCAAGGGAGGACTTTCTCCAAAATGCATTTCAAGGAGGCATCCCTGGGACATTTCAACAGATGGGCCACTGCTTGGCAGTTGACAGGCAACTAACTACCCCCTGTACTAACTTCCTGGAAGAAATCAGAAATATTTGGCATCCCTGGGAAAATGACCATTTGTTCTCACAGTGTCAAACTCACAATGAGAGAGCACTGCTGTTTTCAGGTTCATTCACAGAACTGTTAGGCTTGGAGGGGGCATCTGAGGTTGATGGTGCCGCGGGATGGGGCAGAGTGTTCTCAGCACAAGGCCTGGGATGGTAGAATACACTAATACCAGAAATCAGTAATATGCACGGAGGGTGCAACATAATGCAAGACATCTTTTTTCTGTAAGCCTTCTCCTAAAATAGATCCAGGGGAAACCTGGAAGAAACAAACCACCCAATTCGGATCTTTCCTAAATAAGCGGTTGTTATGCAGAGAGGTTGGTAGCCGGGGGGGGGGGGGGAGGGGAGAGGAAGAGGGGAAGATAATGGAGAGTCTTATTTCTTTGTTTTGAGATATACAGACTTTTAAATTAATGGTGCTCAGACATAACAGTGGTGAGCATCTTAGAAATACGGTCTAGTAAATATTACTGAATTGTTGACTATGAAGAAACCATTTAAGCCCTATGTGGTTTGGGTCACGACTCATAATGACATCTCTCCTTGTTCACCAACATGGGTGTTGAGACCATCCAGGATACTCTCACTGGCTATTCCCACATCTTCTGGGGTTGTCGGGGGTCATGACAATCTCAGTGGAATCCCACAGCTCCAGGATTTGCTTCTCCTATTGGTAAGAAAGAGCCCCATAGTTTGCAGACCTTCAAGGTCTAACTGATTACTAAGGCTTTTCCCTATAGAGCAGTGGTCCCCAAACTAGGGGCGCCGTTTGTTCAGGAAAAGCCCCTGGTGGGCCGGGCCAGTTTGTTTACCTGCCGCATCTGCAGGTTCAGCCGATCGCAGCTCCCAGTGGCCGCGGTTCACCGTTCTTGGCCAATGCGACCTGCAGGAAGCGGCGCGAGCCAACGGACGTGCTGGCCACCCTTCCCGCGGCCCCCATTGGCCTGGAGCGGTGAACCATGGCCAGTGGAAGCCACGATCGGCCAAACCTGAGGACGCAGCAGGTAAACAAACCGGCCAGGCCCGCCAGGGGCTTTCCCTGAACAAGCGGCCCCTAGTTTGGGAACCACTGCTGTAGACGGTAGAATTTTTTAGTTGACTTTTTGGTAGTTTAAATTTCAAAGATGCCTTTGAGTCCCCCATGCTTACTATTAGGGTTGTCGACTAATTGCAGTTAACACATAGGATTTACTCAACAAAATTAATTCTGATTAATTACAGTTTTAATCACACTGTTAAACTGTATACCAATTGAAATTTATTAACTATTTTTGGATTTTTTCTACATTTTTAAATTGACTTATTGATTTAAATTACAACACAGAATACGAAGTGTAGAGTGCTCACTTTATGTTACTATTTTTATTACAAATATTTGCACTGTAAAAATTATAAACAAAAGAAATAGTATTTTTTCAATTCACTTCATACAAGTACCATAATGTAGTCTCTTTATCATGAAAGTGTAATTTACAAATGTAAATTTCTTGTTACATAACTGCACTCAAACACAAAACAATGTAAAACTTTAGAGCTTACAAGTCCACTCAGTCCTACTTCTTATTCAGCCAAATCACAAACAAGTTGTTTACATTTGCAGAATATAATGCTGCCGGCTTCTTATTTACAATGTCAGCTGAAAGTAAGAACAGGCATTTGCATGGCACTCTTGTAGCCGGCATTGCAAGGTATTTACATGCCAGATATGCCCCTTCATGCTTCAGCTCCCATTTCAGAAGACATGCTTCCATGCTGATGATGTTTGTTAAAAAAATAGTGTGTTAATTAAAATTTGACTGAACTCCTTGGGGAGAATAATATGTCTCCTGCTTTGTTTTACCTGCATTCTGCCATTATTTCATATTATAGCAGTCTCGGGTGATGACCCAGCACATGTTCATTTTAGGAACACTTCCACTGCAGATTTGACAAAACACAAAGAAGGTACCAATGTGAGATTTCTAAAGATAGCTAGAGCACTCAACCCAAAGTTTAAAAATCTGAAGTGCCTTCCAAAATCTGAGAGGGATGAGGTGTGAAGCATGCTTTCAGAAGTCTTAAAAGAGAACACTCCGATGCGGAACTACAGAACCTGAACCACCAAAAAAAAGAAAATCAACCTTCTGCTGGTGACATCTGATTCAGATGATGAAAGTAAACATGCATGAGTCTGCACTACTTTGGCTTGTTATTGAGCAGAACCCATCATCAGCATAGACACTGTTCTCTGGAATGGTGGTTGAAACATGAAGGGACGTATGAATCTTTAGTGCATCTGGCACAAATATCTTGCAATGACAGCTACAACAATGCCATGCAAACATCTGTTCTCACTTTCAGGTGGCATTGTAAACAAGAAGCAGGAAGCATTATCTTCTGCAAATGTAAATAAACTTGTTTGTCCGAGTGACTGGCTGAACAAGAACTAGGACTGAGTGGACTTGTAGGCTCTAAAGTTTTACGTTGTTTTATCTTTGAATGCAAAGTTTTTTTAATACATAATTCTACATTTCTAACTTCAACTTTCGTGGAAAAGAGATTGCATTACAATACTTGTATGAGGAGAATTGAAAAATACTATTTTTTGTTTTTTACAGCACAAATATTTGTAATCAAAAATATAAACTGTACACTTTGTATTCTGTGTTGTAATTGAAATCAATATATTTTAAAATGTAGAAAACATCAACAATATTTAAATAAATGATATTTTATTACTGTTTAACAGTGCGATTAATCATGCCACTAATCAAGATTAAATTTTTTAATCACTTGACAGCCCTACTTGCTATAAATACCAGCTTTGGGAGACAAAAGTAAAGTATGAGATGAACTGAGGTAGTCACAGACAGAGCTGTATGAACATTGCCAACATTTTCCACAAAATATACATTTGAATTTTTAAAGATTTCGAGCCCATTCTCTTTGCACCTATTTCCACAGATACTGAGCAAAGGTATTTAGTTGCATGAAGATTGCTGAAACAACAGTTTTTGGCAAATATTGCAAGATACTGTGGGGGGAGAAAGGATTTAAAATGAATAAATCCGATTTCTGCACCCAGAAGCCTACAGTAATGTCCATCCTATCAGAGAACAAAAACAAGACCATGTGACCTATGTGTCCTATCGAAGCAACTCAAATGTTGAATATCAAATACCTGTACCAATCAGACCAAGAATTGCTCACAGAAATTATTCAGTGAGTAATTTGAAATAATGGGTACACTTTGTGAGCTGCCCACAGATGACCCACAAAGGAAAAAAAATGGCAACATTCACTGAACAAATTATTCATTATGAATCATTTGGCTAGCTCTGGTTGTAAAAAAGCAGAAACAAGGAGAATCGTCATGAAAAAAGTCCTTCTCTGAGGAAGGGGCAGAACTACTCATCGTGATGCTCTCCCCATAACTCTGCCATATTCCCATGGTACTTCATCAGAATGATACTTTCTTAAAACATTTCAATTGACACAAGTCATGGAAAAGGCTGGCCGGGCCTCTGATCAGGAAGCCCAGGTGCCAGCACCAGCTGCACAGAAGTGGCAAGGAGCAGCAGCACTGGCTGCCCCACTGCCTATTAACATTTGGCCTGGCAGTCCCTCCATCGTGATGGGGAAGGGGTCATGGGGCCAAACCTGTGAGAATGGCGGTCACTGAAGTTTGCCCTCACGGGCCCCTCCTCCATCATGAAGGCAGACTGAGTGTGCAGGGGGTGGCCAGTGCTGCTCCTCCTCGCCGCAACCACAAGGCCAGCTCCTGAAGCAGACCAGTGAGAGCTCAGGTTGCCCCATTCACCATAAACTGGGCCTAGGTACGTGCCATGGTTGCCTATGCCTTAATTCAGCCCTTCCAATGGTACACGCCGTGCGTGGCTTCTGGCATCACTGTGAGTGGGAATGGTTGCCATTTGTAACTTCTGAAGACTCCCAGGGTTTAACCAAGGTATGCTGAGTTTTCCAGTTGCTTTTACTTTTTGCAAATTATTGTAGCCTGATTCTATATTAATCAGCACCCTGGGTTGTTATTTACAATAATGCAAAGCGAGGGAAAACCACTACTATTCTGATTCTCTAGCCTTTTATAACCACTTTGCACCAGTGTAAATGACTTCACCCAGTGCAGAGAAGTGGAGAATCAGGATCTGAGTCTTTTAAACCGCTTTCTACCCTTAAACCTTCCTCGCAGCTCACCCACCATACTTGGCTTCGTGACTTCACCCAGAGAGCGACTAACATTATTATAGTGAAAGACTGTGTGATGGAAACGTTGGGTCTTTCACAGATCTTAGTTTTGACAGAGAGCTTTTGAAGGCTTGTCAACGAAGTCTCAAGCGCTTGTCTGTTAGCACTCTGCCCGATACTGCTATCCCTGTACCCAAAGTCATCTGGGAAGTGGTGGTTATTCCCTCTTCTACTCAAGTCTGATGAGAAAATCAGGACCGTTCAATTTCTCCAAGTTAGAAGCATTAGATTGGTCAACAAAAACTGTTTCCCTCTCCACTCCCAAAGGCTCTATTCAAAGAACGATCTATATCACCAGTAAAATCCACTTCAAAGGGCACTGTCAAGGTATCTGTAATCATTTTACAACTCATTTGTGTTATTCCCTGTTGTTTATAAGCAGCCCTTAGTAGCATGAGGCTAAAATCTATTTCCTTACTGATTTATTTCCTCCATCATGTACAGATGCCGAGCAAAATTCTGTACCAGCATGGCATGGTACTGAAAGCATGGTGCAGTACAGAATGGTAAGCCAAGGTTAGCATGGGATGGAGCTGAAAAATACAGGGCAGTGTACGAATTGAATAGTATGGTACGGTACAATAGGGTACTGAATAATATAATGCAGGACAGATGCAGAGAAGGGCTACTAGCATGATCAAAGGAATGGAGAATATATCTGATGAGAGGAGCCAAAGGGTCTGTAAACACTACCACTTATGTCATATAATTTATGTTGTTCAGGGGTGTGAATAATTTACATCGACCTAAGCGCCTGTGTGGACAGCGCTATGTCAGCAGGAGAGCTTCTCCCACCTACATAGCTATCGTCTCTTGCAGAGGTGGTTTTATTATGCCGACGGGAGAACTCTCTCCCACTGGCAGAGCATCTTCACCAGACTTGCTGCAGCTGCGACACTGTAGTGTTCTAGCTTAGACTAGCCCTAAGGCTACATCTATGTTGCACACCTCTTGTGAGGACATGTAGGATATGAGGATATGTCTCGTGGTGACATGTAGATGCTGTGTCCTCACTATGGTGTGTAGCTACACATGTCAGTGAAAGGCTCTGGCAGGGGGGAGGCAGAGGAGAAAGGCTCAACAGCAGTCAACTGCCGGAGCCTTTCCCCATTGCAGCTGAGAACTGCCAGCCAGCGATGGGGAGTTACCAGAGCTTTCCCCACCTCAGGGAAAGACTCCAGCACGGCGTGGAGGCAGTGGGACACTATGCTGATAAAAATAGCAGTGCAGAAGGGGAGGCCCCGCTCAGGCATGTAGAGAGCCTGTAGGGTACATACACACAGGATTCAGGAGTTTCTTTACTTGCCTGAACAGTGCCTCACAATCTACACCACTCTTTCTACCCATGAGGAGGTGGGCATGCAGTATATTCTACATGCTGCTGAAAGAAGCGTACAGGATAGACTTACCTTAAGAGCTTGGCTTGTTTATCCTAGCAAAATGAAGGGTTTGGGGGGATATGGTTGCTCTCTATAAATACATCACAGGGCTGAAAACTAGGGATGGAGAAGAGTTATTTAAGCTAAAGAACAATGCTGGCTCAAGAATGAAAAAGTATAAACTGACCATGAGTAAATTTAGGCTGGATATTAGAAGAAAGTTTCCAAACATCAGAAAAGTGCAGTTCTATGACTGCCCCACTTCTATTGGAAAGCAAAGAACCACCTTATTAGTTTGAACATGGAGCTTAATACATTTATGAACATGATTATAGAAAAGCATTGCCTGCAATAGCAGAGGACTGGACAGTGACCCAGGAAGTCCCTTCCAGTCTTATGTACAGCATGGTATGGAACTGACTAACACAGTATGGTACAATACAGTACTAAATAATCTCCAGTATGGTTTGGCATGAAACAGAATAGGATGGTATAATAAATTGTGATATGATACTATATGGAATCATATTGAATAGCCTGCTACTGTATGGTCATGGCAAAGTTGTATTATATACAGGGGCAGGAAATGGAAGCTATGAGAAACTTGTGTAAGTATCAAAAGATAGCTCACTGGAGACTAAATTACCTGACTCCTCTTAGATCAGGACTCATGGTCAGAATGGGTAAAACTTCTTAAAAAGGTGCCGCACAGAATTCATTTTCACACAAACAAAAGAAGGTCCCAACAAACTGAATATCTGAGAGGTTGTTGCAATAAAAACCCAAGTGGTAGGCTGGAAGACTGTTTGGTTTAGTCCACCAAACACTCAGCCTTCGCAGAGGCAATGAACTTATGAGCTTCTTCAATTTTCTGATTGTTTTTTTCTTTCAACCACAGGGTTTCTAAACAGGTAGGAGTGGGAGGGAGAATTTCCCACTGAAATCCATTACTCCTTTTTTAGCAACACTTTCTGATAGAGACACTGCTCCTGTAAGACACCATCAGGCAACCTAGATGAAATGAGAAAGAGTTGGGGTTTGGCTTTTTCTTCTTCTTCCTTAGGTTGAATAAAATCTCAGATAAGATCAATAGTTTCTTTGGTTTTATTTTTCTCTTCCTTAAGGGCGATTGGCTTATTGCATTTCCATGGATCACAGAGACAGGGCGATTCAACAGAGATAAACCATCTTTAATATTCCCAGCCTTTTGAAGTCAAATGACTTTTAAATGAGGTTGGGGTCCACTCTTGATTCTAATTAGAATATCACATGTGCCAAACACCTTTCTTAATTTTAACACAATGAACCATTTCTAAAATGGGGGTTGTAAGTTTTAATGCAAGCCAGGCAACATTCCCTGAAAACTTTCTGGCTGGACTCACTACCAGGAAGTACTGGGTTTTATTTTAATTCAGTCCCTCCTCCACTTTGATGTCAGAGGACACACTTACCATTGACATGCAGCTTAGGGCAGCTGTTTTTAATGGCATCTAGAGGGCTTTTTTTTTTTTGCCCAATCATTTAACAACTCCCTAGAAGCACTCTGTGTAACTACACAGACTAAGTTAGTGGTCAGAGTGGGCAAAGGGACTAGTTGCATGAACAAGGAGAGCACAATTTGCTGCCTTATTGTTTGCAATGGGGAAGGAAGCATGGGTTATTGGTTAGATGGGGAGACTGGCAGCCAGGACTTACTGATATGGCCACAGGCAAGTGTCTTTAGTCATCTGAGCCTCAGTTTCCCTCTTGGTAAAATGGGGTGCTGGAAGACTTACTTGCTGTTTGTAAGGTGCATTAAGAGGCTATTTAAGTAAAAGCATAAAAAAAAAAAATTAAAGGGCCTGTTTGTCCAGGTGACTTTATGGATATACTTGTAGGGGGCTGCTGTCATGTGGTTTAAAAACAGATTCTAATTATAATCAATTGTGGGTGCAAAACTGCAGATACTGTTAATTGGGAGAAGAAGTCACAGGATGAAGATATCTAACTGACAGATTATACCCGCAAATCAGGTATCTCTCTAATTTGTGTCATTTTCACACAAGGGAGCTGCAGGGTCCAAAATTGCAGCCCCATAACCAGTATCTAAATTGCAGCCTCTTGAAAAATGTGGCCCTATAAAAATGATTTATTCAGTCTACACCCAGGAGATTTGGGACTATCAGATTCTAATGAGAATCTTTGATGGGTGGGACTTGGGTACTACATGGAACTATGCAATGAAATCTTTGGTTTACCATGTTGAGAATATTCTCCTAGGAACCCAAATCCAAAAGAACAAAAACAAGTAGTACCCTAGTTAGAGATTCCTAAATAGAAGGGGAAATCTCCTATTGATATCAATTATTTGAAGGTAATAGCTTATGATCGTTTACGCAGCTCCAAAATAAATGTCAGTGTAAGAAATGATACAACATTTCAATTCTAACAAATCAGGCACTTAGTGTCCTGGAGGAGAAATGATTGGAACTACTTTAAAGTTGCCTTAACCTGAGAAACTGCAAAAATATTTATATGCGTATGATGGAAGGAAAAAATGCCCCTGTGGGCATATTTAAGTGTCCTCTGTCGTTGGGATAAATGGTAATGATAAACAAAAAATGGAAAGATGACCTTAGAATAATAACCTCATGATCCAACTGGGACTGAGCTTTCCAACACACAGAAATCATTTGCAATATGTTCAGAATGGAAATTTCTATCCTGCTTTATAGCTTATAGACTTTCTTATGGGTCACAAAAACGTGGATTTGATTCCTTCTCTTGCAACAGGCGCCCACATGTAAAATTACTCTGATTCCCATGCTGGCTGCCTACAGTTCTGCTCAGTTGCTCAGTGATGAGGGTGAGGACAAGGGAAAAAAAACAGAGGGAAAAATAGAGATGCATTTCATATACTTCAAAGGATAGTTAAAGACAGTCCAGGTCCTGCAACACTGGGTATTTCTGTGTATCCCTTAAGACCTCCAAAATAGAGAAGAGACATTGAGAAAACAACCGAAATGCACTAAAGCTAATCACTGAATACAACATTTATACAGGGCTTTTCACATTACTGTCCTACCACCTCAAGTTGTGATCATATCAGACCTCACAAACTAAGCAGTGTTGGGTCAAGGACCACAAACAGCTGGTATGCATAGTGATTCAGTGGATAATGATCCTGAGTCTGATACCCCAGTATGGTGCTAGGGCACTCTGAATTGCTAGAGGTATCTGGGTAAAATCTTGGCCCCACTGAAATCAACAGGAGTTTTGGCATCCTGGTCTCTAACTATCCACTGTCTTTTTGGATAAAATGTAGGACGAAAATTCTCCTCTCTGGTGCTTATTAAAAATCCATTAGCACTTTTCCTAGGAGAAGGAGGTATCAGTTGTGCTGCTCTGGCCAATCTGGGTAATTATATTATCTTTCCTTAAATTCTCTCTGCAATTATTTTTTCACTTCCTGCCCTGGACTTCTATATTCTTACGTACTGTTAAAGCAGTTGCTGAGCTCCTCCTGGCTACACTTCACTGGAGGGCAAAGTGATTAGTGTATAAGGTTTGCAAAATTCTTGAGATCCTTTGCTCAGAGAGTAATTTGCAATGTATTACTACAAATAATTAATTAGTAATTATCTTGAATGACCTTTAGGACCCCTAATTGCTTTATTAACACTTCTGCATATAGGGGCACTGACCCCCTCCGACAGAAATGGATTGAAACATGGCAGCCATTCTGCCCTAGCAACACTCCCTATTTGTTTTGGGAGAGGAAGAATCCACCATTTGACACTGAACGGAGAGCTCAGATCAGCAGAGTATAATTACTGGGGTTAATAACCTTACTCTTGTTAAAAATGCCACAAGATTTTTAACAGCCACAAGTGGTCAGAGTGTGGGTGTTTCATTCAAAACACATAGCACCTCCAACATGAGTACCCCCTTCATGCTGTTTGGGATGACAATCAGTATTGACTTAGAAAGAAAAGTGTCCCTATTGAATCAGTAACACTACTCCCTCTGGTATAGCACTCCTTTAAGCCCCACGTTGCGATATTAGAGCAATACAGATTCAGAGAGACTAGCTGACTGACCCAAACTGACTGACCCAAACCCACCACTTCCTGCCAGACCTGCAGCAAGCTGCAGTTTTCTTAGAGGTAGCCCAGAGGAAATATCTTTATAAGGCCAAGCCCTGGGTATTCCCATGGGCCTGACATGATCAGGATGAGTTCATTACAGTGTGTCTAGTGCTAAATAAAAATGGCTCCAAGTGTGTCTGGTGTTCTCATTTGCATAACATTACCCAGAATGCTCTTTCATCTTACAGCCATTTGATAGAGGATGCTGATGTCTGTACTCTAGGAACAAACTCTAAGGTTGTATGTTTTGTTTGGATGCAGAGTTTCTTCAGCACATACAAAGAGTCATTACAGACGGCAGCAGGGGAAACAGTTGGTGTTCCCTAAGCTAGGGAGGCTCAGAGTAAACTAAAACAATCAGCCCATCAGCTTCCCTTAAAAAGGACAGGGCTTGACAGAGCCCACTGTCACAGGGTCTTTTATTTAGGCTACACCTGCAGGGTGTAAGCAACAGAGCAAGCAGTGGAGTATACATTCCCCTCCGTAACTGTGGGTGTCATTCGTAATATAGTTGAGAATGTCTCATGATTTATATGATGGCTTTATTTCCCACTGGTTTGGTGGGAATCCCTTGCCAACAATAAGATTACAATACATAGCACAGATGTCAAATCTTTCTAATCACATCATGCTAACCACTGGTGCCACAGCGCTGGATTCAGAACTCCATTACACCAGTCTCATGCCGCCAATGGAGTTATGCAGGCTTACAACTGCTGTAAATGGAGCTTCAGATCAGGTTCAAAGTTTAATAAGGAGAGGCAGCATACATCTCTCTGGAATACCTGATTGCCCCTAATATAGCTTCTGTAGGACAAAGTAGATTCAGTTTAGTTAATTTACAAGGAGACCCTCTGTTCAGAACACCAAGGAAACATTTATTGTGTTAGAGGAGAACCAGGCCCACGTACAGCAGTTTTACACCACTATAACTCCGCAGCCTTCATGGAATAAGACCTGATTTACACTAGGTTAAGTGAGAAGAATCAGGCCTTGTCTCCTTTACTGTTGAATGAGGCTGCAAAATAGGAGATACAATAGCATATCACTGTAGGCAGCAGATTGAGGTCTGATGGTAATATTATAGTACAAACTTGGAGGCAATTCTACTCTCAGGAGCAGTGGCAAGAAATTATAGCAAAATGTTTCAGAGTTCATTCCACCGAAGGGCTCAGGAAAGCAAAGGCTCCTGAGCAAGAAAACAGCATCCCACCATTACACAACTGCTCATCCCTGCACTGCAAGTCTAAGTGAGCTCCATAAGAGAAGAGAGGATAGGAATGGGCTCCCAGACATAGGTACTCACCTTGTAGAGCCCATGGCTGCAGCCACAGTAGGTGTTTTCCATTGTGTAGCTCCTCAGCACACCAATCTCCCGCCACACTACTACCCGTGCTGTTGATTCACGTGACTTCTCCACCAGGAAGCTACAGCTGCTCATGACAAATGCAGGTGCCACTTTATCCAGGATTTTTGGGAGGGTCTGCAAAAAAGAATCAAACAAGAATAAGAACATGAATTAAATACAGAGTCATGTAGTTATTATTTACATAGCACCAATAGATCTGAGCAAAATTCAGAATTTCCATCCCCTGGGAAATTCCAAAATGTCACTGTTTGTTTTTGTCTCAAATGGGGAATAAAAGTTTAAATACTAAATTTTCAGATTTTCGATTAAAATGAAACATTTTGACATTCGTGAATCAAAAGGCTGAGTTTTTGTTTGTTGAACTGACCTGAAAAATTTCATCTGGTAGTCTGATGTGCCAAGCTCCCCCTCTGAACCAGATTCCCTGGCTGGCTATATCTCCCATGATACACCTGTAGTCATAATTCCCATGATGCACCATGCATCTTGGTTAGAGGAGTGTGTGTTGCATCATGAGAAATATAATCCTTCAGGGAACCCAGCCCATATGAGAAAATGGGGGCCTGAACTACAATTCCCATGAGGCAATGTGCCATAAAAACATCCAGGTAGTGGGCTCCTTGTCTTTAATGGCAGCTGTACACATATCCAAAGGCCCAATTCTAGCCAAGTGCATTGCCTCACCCACTCCCCCCGTCCAAAATAAAAAGAGTGTTGGAACACCAAATTAGAAATTATGGGCCAAATTCTATGCTAATATAAATAAGCACCATTTACACCAGGTGTGTATTTGGCCCATACAATATTAAAATAAAGGGCACATTTTCTTTGCCTGTATAACTGTCACCACCTTAAATAGTTGAATTGACCAGATTCCTACAGAGGGGGCCTTCTCCATTGATACCACCATTTACTTTTCATTCTGTTCAGTTTGGGTGGTGAAATCTTAAAATCCATTTCACTTTGTTTAGAAGTCAGTTCTACAGTCTGATTCTAACTATTATAGCTCAGTCTTATTGGGCTTGGGTTCACAACACTGAGTAGGGGAATATTTGGCTTAACTGGCAGGGAAAAAAAAGACTTCTTAGGTTTTCTAAAACATGTTTAGAGAAACCACAAACTTTTGGCCTAACTGTTTAGATGATCTCCTCGTTAACATTCATTCTGTACATACAACTACCACCAACCACCAACCCAGACTCAGGCTCACAGACCCAGGCTCTGAGACTCGCTGCCATGGGATCCTGCTTGCTGTGTAGACACACCCATGAGTGCTGTTTGCCATGCAGCAATGTCACAAGACATCCAGTCTCTTCTTTCTACCTCACTGTCTCTACTCCTCGTCTAGCCTTGGGGCTCACGTAGCTCCGTCAAATCAATGCTCAGTCCCACTACACGCCAGCTACTCTACATGAAAGCCAGACAAGATTTTTCCAGCCAACTGGAAAGTTGCAGAAAAACACCATTTTCAGGGCACCCCAACTATCAGCTAATAGTTTCATGTGAAAAAAAACCTTGAAAACAAAAATTTTGGAAATGTCAAAACAATTCATGTTGATATTTCTAAATGAACCATTTTGACATTTCATTTTGAATTGCCATTCAACACAGTTCATTTGACCCAAGTGAACTTTTCAGTTTTTTGTTTTGTCAAGAAATGAAAAACTTCAGTTTCAGTTTGAAATACACAGAATTTATTTATTCGGTTACAGAATCGAAAAATCAATGATTTGCTCAGCTCCACACACCCAATCCTAGTGTGGATGTAGGCCTGGCTTTCTAGAATTCTAGATGTGGAATCCAATGTTGGGGAACATTTACTTTTCAGTGAAGCCTTAAGTGAAATGGCATCCAAATCCCACTGGCTTTTAATGGGATTTGGGCACCTAACTCACTTACTCTGCTTTGAAAAGCCAAACCTCAATGTCTTATCCTGCAGCCACATGCCAATCTCTCCGGTTTAGCAGAATAACTTTCTGTATGGTACCATCTAAGGGAATTATGAAGACTATCATCTGGGGAACAGACATGCAAGCTGTGGGCTGGAGAATGCCTCTGCAGCACGTTCTTGGATGGCAGTGGAGGCTTGCTCTGGATTCATTAATTGCAGATTCCGGACACACTCTGGATGACTGAAGGCAATGTTTGAATTCTGTTTGTATATCTGTTGATTCTCCCCAGGCTTCTCAAGCTTCTGAAATCCAAACAGAACCCAGCTTCAAAAGTGGTGCTGACTATGAGCGCTCTCTCTCCTCCACTTGTGAAACAGGAAGATTTGGCTAACGAAGATCTTGCAAGGAGTGCTGAAGCACTTTCCTTCTGGGAAAGTATACTCCTTGGATGATGCCTGAAGATAAATGAGGAAGACGTGGTATCCTAAAGGAAGGGAGGGAGTTGCAGATTGTCCTGGAGAGATGCAAGTCATACAACAGTGTAGAGCTATACAAGAACATTATAACCTTTTCTATGCCAGATCTCACTGGCCTATGCCTCTTAACCCAGTTTTGGACTACACTTTAGGTTTTGTAAAAATTAATTTTTAAAACTATAATTAGAGATAATTTCATCTCAGATGGGGAAACAGACAGAGTGGTGAAGTGACTTGCCCAAAGAGACGAGACAAGAATCCATTAGATCTGTGTACCAGTTTCCTATTTTAACCACTAGACAACTCTCCTTCCCTAATACAAACAGCATTATTTTCAAGATACTTTTAAAAAGTTTCATTGAAAATGGGGAATTTTTTAATATTACTCATTCCCTTGAACTGTCAAAAACTACAAACCAACAGCCATCAGATGCTGGTGCCTGAGAACCAGACAGTGAGGCTAACTAAACACAGAGCAAAAATAATCTAGTCTAGTTTCACTTTCTAACAGGAATGGACTATAAATGGGAAACAAATGGTCTGTTAAAGAGATGGGTTCCATTTTAAGAATCCTGTCACAGGAAAAACACTGAAGGGAATTGTATTTTAATATTCACTTAACGAATCAGATTTATTGGGACACTGCGAGTACCAAGTCCAGCACACACAGGCAGGACTGAACATCCCGCTAAAACCTGAGGTCAGAACAACAAAACACACAAGACAACAACTTAATATTAAGATAAAGCTTTAGCACCATCTACTCATGGAGGTGTTCTCTACACTAAACATTATAGTACAGGGATTGGCAATGTTTGGCACGCGGCCCCTCAAGGAAATCTGCTGACAGGCTGGGACGGTTTGTTTACCTGCAGTGTCCGCAGGTTCGGCCGATTGCAGGTCCCACTGGCCGTGGTTCACTGTTCCAAGCCAATGGGAGCTGCAGGAAGCGGCACAGGCCAAGGGATGTGCTAGCCGCCACTTCCCACAGCCCCCATTGGCCTGGAACGGCAAACCGCAGCCAGTGGGAGCTGCGATCGGCCGAACCTGTGGACACTGCAGGTAAACAAACCATCCCAGCCCACCAACGGATTCCTCTGACGGGCCGCATGCCAAAGGTTGCCGATCCCTGTTATAGTATTTAAAAATACAGGGTCAAGTCCAATGCTACATTACTCCAGTTTGACACCTGGGTAACTCTATGGTTTCAATTAAGCCATGCTGGGGTAAAACTGTAGTAGCATAGGGGTGAATCAGACTCTTGATTTTTATTTTGACATGGTGTTTTTAACAATAAAGCAATTGAATTCAACAGGGCAACATGACCTGTGGCCTTTTACCAGTGTTATTATATGGTACATAAAGGGTTAAATGAATGATGTTATGCATGTGTGTAGTTTACTCACACAAAAAGGTAGCTGCCCAGGTAGGCAAGTGTTTGTCGCCATGGATCAGGAGGCATGTTCATTAAGATGATACTTCTGCTAATATTCAGTGCATCTAGATTTTAGAGAAGGGTCCAGCCTCCCAGGAATGCATTCCTCTGGACTCTGGGGAAGTTCACACCCAGCTCCAAACTTCATAGATTGGGCCCATCCCTAATCCTAGAAATGCAAGACTGGAAGGGACCTGAAACTATCACCTCTTGCAGCCCCCTGCACTGAGGTGAGACCAAGGACACCTAGACCAGCCCTGACAGGTATTTATCCAACCTGTTCTGAAAAAACCTCCAGTGATGAAGATTCCACAATCTCCCTTGGAAGCCTATTCCAGACCTTAACTACCCTTATAGTTAGGAAGATTTTCCTAATATCTAACCTAAATCTCTCTTGCTGCAGATTAAACACATGATTTCTTGCCCTACTTTCAGTGGACATGAAGAGCAATATAACACCATCCTCTTTATAACAGCTCTTAACATATTTGAAGACTGTTATTAGGTCTCCCCTTGGTCTTTTTTCAAAACTAAATATGCCCAGGTTTTTTAACCTTCCCTCAGAGATCAGATTTATCATTTTTGTTGCTTTCCTATGGACTCTCCAATTTGTCTGCATCTTTCTTAAAGTGTCATGCCCAGAACTCCACCTGAGGTCTCACCAGTGCTGAATAGAGCAGGTCTTGTGTCTTGCATACAATTCCCTCTTGTGTCTTACATACGACACTCCTGTTAATACACCCCAGAATGATACTGGCCTTTTTTGCAACTGCAGCACAGTTGACTCATTCAATTTGTGATCCATTATAACCCCCAGATCTTTTTCAGAAGTACTACTCCCCAGTTAGTCAGCCAGTTATTCCCCATTCTGTAGCTACACATTTGATTTTTCCTTCTTACTTTGCACCTGTCTTTACTGAATTTCACCTTGTTGATTTCAGGCTATTTTCCAACATCATTTTGAATTCAAAATCCTGACAAAGGCCAGACCCCATGGGATCACAGTAGATATAGTTTGACAGCAAACTGTAACAACTCTGAGTATGATCTTACAGATCAATTGTGTGTGCGTGCATGTGTGCACAGTAGGTGTGTACTGTAATGTAAAGTCTCACCCTGTAGCCAACATCCTCTGTGACAACTGCTGTGTTGACAGTGCAGCCTGCCTGCCACAAGGTTTCCTTGATGCTGCAGCCATAGAGGAACACGTTCTTCTTCTGGGAGTGGCCGTGATAGTCGCAGAATACCTGGAGATCAGAAAAAGGAACAACACTGACCATAAAACAGGAAGGATTCTAGCCCTTCAAATGGCAATGTGTGACAGTAGTGAGTTGACCAATTGCTTAAGAACCACCTTTTTTTCAGAGCTCCTCAAAGGCTCTCGGATTATGGGGCATGCCCATAATGAACCATACGCTGTTGACCAATTGTGAACAGCCTTCCTAGTTCTGCCAGTCCACTTGATTCTGCAGGTTCAGAGAAGAGAGGGAGGTTATGTTGTTTTGTTTGAAACACAAGGAGCTGTGTCCCATCACTGTAATGATTCCATGGCAGCTCAGGATCCTACATGTATCTTATGATGCAATCAAAGGGTAGTTTGTCAAATTCCTTCTACTTCTAAACTTCAGCATTATCCTCTGGAGGTCTAAAACTTGCACCTTACCAGGCAATTAATCTTGGTTTCTTTAAGTTCAAAGTCTTTACTATGTAATTTGCAGAAAAATACAACCATGCTATTACACTAGTAGTTATTGCATATTGTTAGGACATTGTACATATCCCTATAAACCAAAGCACAGTAAGTGACCTATTTTACAGTCTAAATCAATCAATCAATCTAATCCATTTCTTTAGCATCAGTCTTCAGGTAGCTAGGCGCTCAGCATATTCCCACTTTCAGTGGAATTTTAGATTGTCTTTATAAGCACATATCAAGTCTTCTACAAATGAAAATCAGGGTTTATTGACCTACAAGGTAAATATTGACCCAGGCCTTGAAGAAGAATCAATCATGATGCTCAGTGAGCTATGCATTGCTGTTATATATATTCCCTATGTCTTCATCAGAAATACTGGAAAATCCAATAAGGAAAGGAATTTCAAAAGAAGAGCAATTGTTCTTTTTAAATGCTCTAATAAATTTGTTAGTCTCTAAGGTGCCACAAGTACTCCTTTTCTTTTTGTTCTTTTTAAGTCATCATTCAAAATGGTCAGAAGAAGATAGTGCTCCAGCAAAGTTTTATTCACTTTTGATAAGCCAATTGGAAAGCAAAGAGGAGCATCCAGATACCACTAGAAAAAGAAACTTCAGACTAGACAGGCAGAAGAAGGAAGATGGAGGAAGAAATAAGCAGCGGGTGCAATCACAGTGGGTGATGTTTTGCCATTGACTTCAAAGGTCCAAGATTTCACCCAGTATATTTATCTGCCTGATCATTTATTTACCTTTAAATAAATGATCCCGTTAAAGACAATTAAGTTTTACTGAATTTAACTGCAGTCATTCAGGATGCCATTATTTGCACACTAGGTTTGTCAGCTATGCCAGCCAGTCCAGCTTCGACTGCCCACGTCTGCTTCTCTCATAACCACCTCCGCACTTCCTCCCATGCATGAAAAACCCCACATCAAACTTCATAAACTCACCACCTTATCCTCTTTCAATCTCTCCTTAACAGCAAGTTCTGCAACAAAGCTTACAGATTTGCTACCTCTGGCACTGATTAGTTAAGCAGCAAACTGCAACTTCTGATTTTCAGGTAAACTATTTTACTGTTACCTAACCCTCACCAACATCTTTGTTTCATCCAATTGCTGGCTCCTGTTTAACACCTAGATTGTAAGCTCTCTGGGGCACAGACTGTCTTGTTACATGTCTGTACAGCACTTAGCTTAATAGGACCCCCATTCTTGATTAGGATTGCTTGGCTCTACTGGAATGAATTAGTACTATTGTAATTAGTTGGTTCTGTTTCATAACCATGTCTGTCTGAGGGGCAGGAGGGTGGATTTTTCCAATGCAAGTTCCCAGTGTAGACAAGCCCTAAGAAAGTTGGCATATCCTGGACATGCCAATCTAGGAGCATATTCTCAGATCCATAATGAAATAGCAATAGTGCTGACATCTGGTGCACACAGGTGCAATAGCAGGGAATTAAGTGAGAGAAGCATTTCCCCAGTTTATAATGCAGATCATGCATGGAACACCCGAGTGCACTACTATCAGGGTGGAAGTAGTTATGCGCCTACTGTTATGTCTCATCACAGGTATGTTTTCAGCCCGTGAGGAGCCAGGATTTAACAATATGGCAAACAAAGACAAAATGTTAATGTCTATCCCCCATTAGAGTTTTATGCAGCTGTTCCTGCTATGACAACCAGGCCACCGAACCCACATCACCCTCAGCCAGACCTCCAACATTGTTCCTCCTTCCAGCATCCAGCACTAGACGACTTTGTTACTATTTCTCATAAGGTGGTGTCCAGGGGACCCAGCCATTACTCAACTCCATTGTACTAAACTATAGGGAGACATGGAACTACTCACATGTTTAAGGGCTTTGCTGCATCAGGACCAGAGTATGCAGCGCCTCGCAGGGTTGAGCCCTATGGCAACATGCAGCCTACAAAGGGCAGGCAATGAGGATACAAAGAAAGCGTGAACAATTTTTATACACAGAATGACTGAGATTTTCAAAGTAGACTAGTTCAGTAGGACTTGGAGACCTAATTCTCATAGGCCCCTGAATGGGGGCCCTCCCCCTAGCAGTCTGGTGCAGCACTTGATATTCAATCTCTGCCTCAGTTTCTGAGAGTGAGGATTTTAATAAGCCCAATGAGGCTTGTATATTGAACAGCATCCCTTCAAGGGTCTAGTTTACTCAACTCCAAAGGCAGAACATCACACAAAGAGTCTGTCTCTCTCCATAGCTGGAGGAAGAAGGGGCTGTCAGCCTTAGTGTGTCAACCTCAGTTATGCCCAAGGTCCCTAACCAGTGAGGCCTTCATGAGCCAGGACACTGCTCTGGAGCCAGGGACTTCTTGTGACTAGCTGGGGAAGGGTCTCTCCTTTTGGGCCAAAGTCCCCACAGAGACCAAACCATGACAATCCTTCCTCAGGACAGCATATCATTTCTTTTTTTCCCTAGGGCTTCTGCTGTTCTTGGTGAATTCTTTCCTGGGAGCCAGGTTTCTCTGAGACTCAGCATTCATGGTCCCTGCCTTCTGGAAATGCTCCTACCCAGGAGCATTCTTCCTTGGTTTCCTTTGCTGGTGAACCTCCTCACCACCTTCCCCGTGAGAAGCCTTTACCATAGGAACCCTCTCGTCCTACATCTTGGGAACTATTCTCTCCTCCAGGAGTCTCTGTTCCCTTAGCTAGACACCCCAGGAGCAGCTTCCTTTTATCTTGGCCAGGTGCTTCCCTGCCTAATTAACTGCCTCTCAGTAACTCAATGAGTTAACCAATCCCAGGTGAACCTGGAATTGCCCCATTCTCCCTTGTGAAGCCTGTCAGAGGTAGGCCCCTGACCCCTTCAAAGGGCCAGCTACTCTCTGACAGCCCCTTAAAGTAGCCCAGCCTTGCACACATTGAGGGTGGTGGGTTAATATGTAAATATGCATGAACCACATCCAGCTGCCCTCAACCAGCCCCTAATTATCTGGTTAATTAAATGTAGCGTCCCAAGTAACAACTTACACAGGTGGTCTGTTATCCAAAGCTCTCCCATGTCCTGTCCATTCCCTGATTCTGCCGCCTACAGAACTCCACTGCTTGCACCTATGCTCGCCGGTCCGCAGAGTTTTGTGCTCGCATTCCTGACACATGGAGATCAGCTTGCTTCCCAGCAGTGAGTCCACTGCATTATTTACACCATTCTCACTAGGTGATGAAGGCAAGGGGAGGACTGTAACTGCTGTGAAACAAGATGCAGATCCACAAACAGCAGCATTTCCAATTAAACAAACCCAGTTTTGCACAGACCCTGGACATGCAGCCCACTCAGGTTGCACAGATATTTTGCAGAGCTATATGTAACCTGTGCACTGTGATGTAACTCCACCTGTGATGTTTTCAATTACCCTAAAATGGCTCCATCCAAATGGCTGCATTTACTACTTCCTTTAATAACAGAGAGACACTTTTCCAGCTAGTGTTTCATCTAAGCTATCAGCAACATCCAGCCATAGTTTAGGTTAACCACAGGTACTACATGGAATTTATTCCTATGAATATCGAAGAGGATTTTATAGTTTCCATCCTATTTTGAGGCAGAACTCCAAGCTCAATTGGATATCAATTACCTGCCAATTTCACATATTACTAACATGCAAAAGGCACATACATTATCTTCTTATATATTATTTTACATATTAGAAAGCACTAAGGGATATTCAGCTAGTCAGACAACAACATTGCCTGAGCAGTGATAGCCCTATAATTCTGCATTTAGGCAATCCCACAGATGAATCCTAACTGGTAGGACTAAAATGGGCCTGCTAGGTGATCCATTCCTGCCCACCTAAATCAATGCAAGACTATCATCTACACTGATTGCTGTGGGACTGTCTGCAGTAACTGCCCACAGAGCCTTATCCCCTTCAGTTGCCATTAGCTTCCAATGGCAGCAGGGTCAGTACCACTGTAGCTATTTATGGGCAGTTCCATTTGAAAGTTGTACAGAAGGCATTGAAAACTTGTTTTTATTTTCATTAAACTCACTTCATCGCATGATTTCCATGGGTATTTTTTTCTGCCCCTGTTCTGTGACTTTACAACACTTCCCTATCACTCCCTGGCAGTCCTACCTTTTCTATCACAGGAGTCTCCATCATGGTTCAGCCAACATAGAAGACAGGTGCTGTACTCTGTAGCCTGATAGCAGAGCTCTAACTGAGGATCTAAGAGTGGACAGAGAATGACCGTGGGAGTAAGAGGCAGCCAGCCTCTTCTCTAGCCAGGACAGTGTAACTTATGCAGCACAATCAGACTCCAAGACGTGCCACCTTTCTCATCCCCCAAGAAATTATCCAAGTCCAAGGTAAGAATTGGCAGTATAATCACTTTTGCCAACTCTCACACTTTTATCACAAGTCTCACCATATTTTTATTACAACCCTGGCTGCCAGAGTCAATTTATTCCCTGCGACTCTCAGCTTTCATTAAAAAAAGAAAGAGAGAGAGAGAAATAAAAGTTTCTAGCCCTCATGGCCCCAGAGAAAATCTTGAAAATGTGACACCAAAAGGCAAATAAAAAGACAATCACTAAATATTACCATGGTTGCGGGGGCTAGACTCATTGCACTTGGGTTGGTAATACTGCATTTCAATCAATTTCAGGCAGTGCCCAGTGGCTTCAAAGAATGATAAAGGCTCAGATTGTGGCTTTAGGACATTTGGTGGTAGGAGCCATGAAGCAGCAGGGCTTGAGGGAGAGGGAAGAATTATGTCTTACTCATCCATAATTTCTTCTGGGGCTCAGAAGGGAGCCAAAGCACTGCAGTATCTCTGCCTCCCGCCGACCCTTTCTCATGGCCCCACCTTCGTCCCAGCACACCCACCCTGGGCACTCTCCCATTCAGGTCTCTGGCAGTAGACTCATAGGGAGACTCAACTGACAGCGCAGAACAGTTGGTCAGAACACAGAAACCAAGTTTCACAACAGTCACACAGATGGCTTTTTTCAGAAGGGGCCAATTCTTCGTTGTTCTTCTTCAAAATTTTCCACCGGATTTTTTTTTAACAATTTTTTTGTAAATATTTTCAAAGATCAGCATTTTCAAAAGTGAATTTTTTTCTATCTCCCAAATTTTGGTTTTGATGTTGAAATCCTCCTGCCTTGTGATTAGAAGACCAATGAAAATCAGAAAACCAATGTTTAAAAAAAATTAAAGAAAATTAAAACCAAAAATGTTAAATAAGCAATTGTGTCAAAAATGAAAAATATTGAGAAAATTAAAGAGAGACAAGGTGGGTGAGGTAATAGCTTTTATTGAACTGACTTCTGTTGGGGGAAGGGACAAGCTTTTGAATGCCACAGAGCATTTCTTCAGGTCTGGGGAAGATAACCAGAGTGTCTGAGCTAAATACAAGTTGGGACAGATTGTTAGGCATAAGGGGTTCAAATATGCTGTAGGAGAACACTTAAAATAAAGTGGACTACTGAGGGTTTGCAGGCAGCAGAGTGTATCACAAATTGTTGTAATGAGCCATAAAACCAGTGTTTCTCTTTAGTCCATGGTTTTTAGTGTGTTGCATTATTACGTTCCCAAACTCATCTTTTGAAGGTGTGCAGGTTTCCTTAGAGAAGGAGGACTGCGCAGTCATATATTGAGTGACTGCTTTGTAAAAAGTGTTCATCCAATCTGTCCCAACTTGTATTTAGCTCAGACACTCTGGTTACTGTCCCCAGACCTGAAAAATGCTCTGTGAATTTCAAAAGCTTGTCCCTTGCACTGATAGAAGTTGGTCCAATAAAAGATATTACCTAACCTACCTTCTCTCTCCTCTATCCTGGGACCAACTGACACTGCAAACAACAAGAGAAAATCAAAACCATTTTCACAAAAAGACCATTTTTCATTTATATATTTGAAAAAATGTTGAGTAGCTCTGTAGCTGAGCTCCTTCAGAGCAGTGTGAGGCCTTGCACAGGGCATGTTAAGACAATGATGCTGCAATGCCAGTGTGCTATTTACTGCTCAGACTCCCGTGCCATATGTCAGCCCATCTCAAAAAAGATACATTGGAATTGGAAAAGGTTCAGAAAAGGGCAACAAAAATGATTAGGGATATAGAACGGCTTCTGTATGAGGAGAGAATAATAAGACTGGGACTTTTCTGCTTGGAAAAGAGGCGATTAAGGGGGGATATGATAGAGGTCTATAAAATCATGAGTGGTATAGAGAAAGTAAATAAGGAAGTGTTATTTACTCCTCCTCATAATACAAGAACAAGGGGCCAATAAAATAAATTAATAGGTAGCAGATTTAACACAAACAAGAAAGTATTTTTCCATGCAATGCACTGTCAACCTCTGGAACTCCTTGCCAGAGGTTGTTGTGAAGGCCAATACTATAACAGGGTTCAAAAAGGAGCTAGACAGATTCATGGAAGATAGGTCCATCAATGGCTATTAGCCAGGATGGGTAAGGAATGGCGTCCGTAGCCTCTGTTTGCCAGAAGCTGGGATTGGGTGACAGGGCACGGATCACTTGATGAACCTGTCCGTTCATTCCCTTTGGGGCACCTGCCATTGGCCATGTCAGAGGACAGGATACTGGGCTTGATGGACCTTTGGTCTGACCCACTATGGCCATTCTTATGTTCTTATGTATTATTTCTAGGCCCCAGCTGAGACCAGAACCACATTGGGCAAACACATAATAAGAGACAGTTCCTGTCCTGAGGTGCTTACCATCTAAAGAGCCAATGCAGGCACAGAGCAGGAGAAAGGAAGTATCATTATCTCCATCTAATGGATGGAAAACCAAGGCCCAGAGAGATTAAGTGCCAGATTGTTAAAAGTCTTTAAGCCCTAACACCCACTGAAAACACTATGAGTTATTATATTTTTATATATTTTTAAAAGCGGCAAAGAGTCCTGTGGCACCTTATAGACTAACAGACATACTGGAGCATAAGCTTTCATGGGTGAATGCCCACTTTGTCGGATGCATGACATATACTTTTAAAATCTGGCCCTAAATGGCTTGTCAGGGTCACACACTGATTTTGTAGCAGACATGGGAACTGAACTGAACTTGAGTGCTAGTCTGCTGCTTTAGCCATAAAACCATCTTTCCTCTGAAACAACACATGGTGAGTGTTTGAGCCTGAGGGCTCTTGGAAGCTAACATGAGGAGTCAGGTCCCTGCCCTAGTGGGAGCCCATCAGACCTTGTGATAACTGTATAGCTGAAGGGGCTGGTTTAATAGTGTGAGCCCCAGGTATTCAATACCTAGTTTTTTTGGCTGAACCCCCTCTGGGGTTGACTCAATCCTAAATCAAATTAGTAAGGGGTCATTCACATGAGACTTAAATGCCAACATCCTATCCCCACTACATGGACATTAAAATCCAGAGGGACTTTTCCTTAGAGATGGCATTTGCCTTGGCTTCCTTGTTACAGATTTGTTCTTCCATCTGTTTGCCAATCTCCTCCTGAGAAGGGGTTGCATTCCAATGGGACTTGTGTGTTTATAAGTTCTAAAGTGCTTTGAGATCCTTTGGGTTTGAAGGTTCTAATCACTTAAAATACAAAATACTGTAGTAAATTCATGTCCAGCTTGGATGCCACAGCTGTCTGTATGCTGAATACAAGGGGCCACTTGAACTTCACAGTGACAGAATGGACACAAAGCAGATCCTGTTACTTTAAAATCACACGGCTATGCCACTGAGCTAACGTAAAGCCTCCATTGCTGTTAGCAATAGATGGCTTTTGACACACAGCTGAGTTATTCTAATTCCATACAGTAGAAGGCAGAGAAGACACACACCAGGTCGCTCTTTGTTCTAGTGAGATTCCCCTAGCTGAAGAAGAAAGAGAAAGTCGCAATAAGCATACCTTTTTCTACCGGAAAAGCAGTTGCCAATTAAACTGGCCTGGTCTGAAAGACTATTAGCTTTAAAGCTCTGTCCCTTTCTCCTTCAAGATGTCATGCCCTGCTTTGAAGAAACTGCTCACACATCACCAGCATAAATGAGACCAAATCACTTCATAGAAAAATCATTTGGCTATCAACTAACTTGGCTCCATAGCTTACTTTCAGAGTAGGGAAAAGTATTTTTGAATGTGTGTAAACTTAAATCAATGTGCTTCTTAAAGTCAGAGAAAAATCAGTTTCTCATGTACTTCAGGCTGAGAGCAAGAGAGAAGATGAAATCAATAGCTTCTCCTAACTCAAGAATACTGACAACTTGCAATGCATATGGGCCCAACCTCAGGACCCAGATACTACATTGATAAGCACAGGATAAAGACACAGATTAGAGAGAAGAAGAAAGATAGATAGATACAATATATTTGAATAAGAGGGAATGAGAATGAGAAAGTATTTTAGATTAGATTAAGATAGCCCATTGAAGCACCACACCACTGAAAATGATTGCGAGCTAACTCAAAAGTAAGCTTCTGGGGGCTGGGTGTTCTTCAACTCTCCCAGGTGTCAATGTCTCCAGCAGTTGAGCTCCAGCATTCTGGCCTATGACGGAAACCCCCCAGTTGCAGGGAGTTTCACTGTCAGGACAACTGCAGACTTTTTCATCTCTACCTGCTGTTAGACTGTGAGCCTCCTCCATTGGACTCCACTCATGAAGCACAAGGGGAATCTTCCACCCGTGACTCGCCCTGCCCATCAGGTTGTTTCTCCCTATCCCTCGGGCTCTTGCAGCCTGAAGATCCGACTTGAATTTGCATTAGATCCATTTGCTGGTATTCGAACCACTTTGCACTTTTTCCTCAAGGTCTTGGACCCTTCTCCACATTCTCCTGGTCACTGACTGGGCAGAGTGAAAACTTGTCCCAGCCCCATAGAGGACCAGGAATCCTTTTGGGCTGCAGCTATCTCATGAATTTTTGCCACCCGCAGAGAAGGAATTTTTTTTCCCCGCAAAAGTAAAAAACACAAATTTTCACCAAAATGGCTTGAATGACAAATATGCAGAAAAGGAATTCCACAGTGAAAAATAATTAGACTATTCCCAGAGGCCAAGGGACCCATCAGTTGGATTTGAGTCGCTGGTGACTGGAGTATTAAGCTTTAAAAAAATCAGTGCAAAATCCTTACGTATGAACTAGCTTGAGTACCTGAACCACAGGAGAGGAGGAACCAGAGACTGGAGCTGGGCAAAATTTTTTGGACTAACTTTTTTTTTTTTTTTTTTTTTTTTTTTCAGATTCAGGTAGACCAAAACATTTAGTGAATTCAGGTCAAAAATCACCAAACTTCTTCAGTTAAAACTGAAAAGAAATCTGAAATAATAGAAATGTGTTGACATTTTCTAAGCAAAATGTTCAGATTTTTCAGTGTGTAACACGGCTGCTACTCTGAAACCTTTTTGTTTAAAATTTTACTGCATTAAAAAAAAGGTTAAAAAACTGAAAAATTTCGTTTGACCCACGATAAAAAAATTTCGGTTCAGCCACTGAACTGAAAAATCAATCATTAGTGCATCTCTACCAGGGACTTTAGAAAATCAGGCACTTACACTAGGGCATGGCATTCCTTGTCATGCCAAAATGCACATGTAGTTACCATGATTGCATATGCAAATGCCCAGTTAGATAATTAACCAGGGATACACATGTGCAGTGCAATTGTGAGGATTGTGTGTATCCAGCTTGCAAAGTCAGGAAGTATTCTCCTCCATAAAGTCATCACAAGAGTTTCTCCTCTCATCTACATAGCTCTTATTAGAGATAAGGCTTGGAAAGAGCTGCTTAAGTCTCTGCTTAACAGATGAGTTCTGAGCTTTCCAGAGACCCAAAACTACTGGCTAGCTGCTAACTATGAAACATCCTGCTCCCATTGAATTGAATGGCAAAAATTATCATTGAGTTCAGTGGGAGCAGGCTGAGCTCTTTGGCCCTGATTCAGCAAAGCAATGAAACCAATGGGACTTAAGCTTGTGCATAAAATTATGCACATGATAAAATGATGCATTGAAACAGGGACTAAATCAGATGAGGTATGTAAACGATGACAGTGGCCGACGACAGTGAATATCCTGTATCAGACTAGGCAGATGGAAGATGAAGTAATGGCCCATTCCACGACTTTGTTACTCTGTGAGCAACATTTAGTATTCAGCTGTTCCTCAGCTGCCTTTCAGATGGTCCCAGCTGGAAACCGGAGCACGCTGCCATGCTTATGGCTAATTAATGTTTATTTATATTTTTAAACAAGCATTCCACTTGTCATGTTCACATAAATCTTTTCCTTTTCCACAAGGGGCTGTTGGAGCACAAGCCGAAATACTTTGTTTACTCATCACAAGCCTAGTCTGTGTGCTGGTCTGGTGGAGGTTTCTTCTCCACCCTTTGCTGTGATTCATGCTGAGGGCTTTGAGCCAAAGGGGAGAAGAGGAGACCCCCTTCCCATGACTGAGAAGCACAGAAGTTATTCCCTTTTGGAGCTGGTTACTGTGCTGCCATCCATGTTCAACTTGCTCCGATGTGGGCTGGAGATCTCTAAGGAGAGACCAAACTGAGCTCAGCCCTATTGCACTGGATCCTGCAATGAGATCTTTGCAAACTCTCTCCCCTCTCCACCAGGAATGGTCTGAAGAAAACACTAATGATGGATAATACTTCACACCGATCTAGCACTTTTCATCTGAAGACTCAAAGAGCTTTATGAAAGGTGGACATTGTAATCCCCATTTTACAAAGGAGAACACTTTGCCCAGAGAGGCGAGGTTATTTGCCCAACATCACTCAGGGAGCCAGTGGCATGCTGAGAAATCAGATCAAGATCTCCTGACTCCTCCGTCCTCTGCTTTAAATGCTGTACTAAGTTGCCTGCCTGCACAGCAAACATTGCAGGAACCCTCTAAACTACTTAGGGGAATCCAAACAGGTAAAAATTGGCATCCTCTCATCAGGCAATTTCTTACTTCAGCGCTCTGCTATCCCAGATAGCATGGATTTTGGGGACAGAACTTCCCAAAACTACATCTCAACTTCAGCTCTCCTAACCTTAAGCTTTCCCCCCTAGCCAGTGTGCTCTCCAGACTGGGCATAGGATTGTTAGTTAGAATGGCTGATAGGCAATAAAATATCCCCTGAAGTGAAGGTCTCCAAGATCTTCCCCATTTCCAGAGTAATGTAGCACTGGAATGTTTCCAGATCTCCCCAGACCCCTTCTCTCTTAGACCTGAACTATACAGCACAGGAGTCTTTGGGGAAGGTTGCAACAAATGAGCAGTGCAGGGGTATTAATACAAGGGAAGATGGAAATGACTCACCAGCGGAGCCCGGCCAATGCTGCACAGGTAGTAGAGGAGGCCCTTGGTGTGGTAAATGGTTGGATGGAGCTGGCAGCTGGGAGCCAGCCACTGTCTATTCAGGTCTTCCCCACTCAAGGAGCACCGGTGGCTGGAATCACAGAACAAAACACACCCCAATTAAACTAACAAAACAACTCAGTGGTTTCAAAATGTCTGCTGTTTCTGGATAGTCCCTATACTAGGGCAGACTTGGCTTGTGATGCTAATTCATAGATATATATCTAGATTTCAGAGATGGGCTTGAATGAACTAAAACTCCACAGAAGCTTATTTTAGAGGATTCTGCAAAGAATTAATTATCTATTTCATTTCCCTGCAGGGCCTGCTCAGTTAGATTCTAGGTAACTAATGCAGTTTTGATTTACACATGCACTCATATTAAATAGGACTAATACTCTTTTTTTAAACTCTCTAAAACATTGCTAAAGTTTGATGTGAAATACAGAATCCATCATGGTCTATGGAGATATAAAGGGTGGGTTTTCCATAACTAACCTGGGGCACAGGAATGCCCAGTCATCAATCATTATAATTGGAACTGGAAAATCAGTCAGGCCCCATTGAAAATCTATAGGCACCTTCATGGGATGAGCAAAATATCTCATGGATGGTTTCTCCACTCATGAGAAATGCAACCATCTCAAACACATATCAAGAATCAATAAGATCTTTATGCTATACATCACTGTTATAGAAAACAATTGGCTTTAGTGGGAATTTGACTTCACTGTAAGGGCTGAGTAAAACCTAAGTAAGGACTTCACGGTTTGGATCAAAGAGACTTTTACCTTAGCTCAGTCAAACTTTCCTTTCTGGTTCTGTTTCACTGGCTAATACACTGTGCTAGATGTTTAATTGCATGGAGGGGAATTTGCATATTTTAGTGCAATTATGCAGATCTGAGTGATTTCCTTTATAATGACTTTGTTTTAGTTCCCAGCATCCTCACTCTACACAAAGGCTTCACTCTAACTGAGATTGCAATTCGCAAATTGTGATGCATTGATAAAGTTTAGGCCCTCCATTAGATCTGCATTCATGATAAGAACTACAATATTCAAATCAACCGCATCTACTGTAGAAGACTTACTGTTAGCTTAGTAAATGAGAGCTGGAGTGTGTTTGAAAGTATGTATTCTAAACTTCACATGGAATTTCAGCCACACAACTCCATCTGACTTTAACAGGAAATACCATGTTCCACCATTTCTCCCACACCAAATGTTCCAGCCCTCTAACAACACAGTATGTAGAAACAGACTACCGTCATGTGTGTATCAATGAGATTTCATAATTCACAGGCAAGACTTTAACCAGTTAGGCTGCGTTGCACACACCTTCAGCCCCATCAGTGCTTGATAGAAAATGTTTGCAAGGAAGAGACTCCAAAGTCTATTCAGAGCCTTTGGAGAGGGGCCGAAGCAATGGGAGTCTGACAGGAGGAAAGAGGGAATAGAAATAGTAGAATCCACAGAGCGGGTTATATTTTACACACACACACACACACACACACACACACACACACATATATACACACAATGTAGAAAAACAAGGCTCTGATGCCATTTTGGGGTTTCTGGTGAGATCACAACATCCATTCCAGTTTTGCTGTTGCTGTCACCTGAATTCCCCTTTCTCTTTAATTCACAGTTCCCTTGCTATTCATTCTGCAATTTGTAAAACATTTGCAATAGCTAACACCCTGGAAGCCAGAATTTGCTGGTGTGATAACGGCTGCTGAAAAACTTCTAGCTCAAAACTTGGCAATCCAGTATAATGTTGATTAGTGGCCCTTCACATAAAGTTTATAGATTCATAGATTCATAGATACTAAGGTCAGAAGGGACCACTCTGATCATCTAGTCCGACCTCCTGCACAGCGCAGGCCACAGAATGTCACCCACCACTCCTATGAAAAACCTCACCCATGTCTGAGCTATTGAAGTCCTCAAATCATGGTTCAAAACTTCAAGGAGCAGAGAAGCCTCCCTCCAGTCAACCATGCCCCATGCTACAGAGGAAGGCAAAAAAACCTCCAGGGCCTCTCCAATCTGCCCTGGAGGAAAACTCCCTCCCGACCCCAAACATGGCAATCAGCCAAACCCTGAGCACATGGGCAAGATTCACCAGCCAGATACCCAGGAAAGAGTTTTCTATAGTAAATCAGATCCCATCCATCTAATATCCCATCTCAGGGGATTTGGCCTATTTACCCTGAATATTTAAAGATCAATTACTTACCAAAATCCCATTATCCCATCATACCATCTCCTCCATAAACTTATCGAGTAGAATCTTAAAACCAGATAGATCTTTTGCCCCCACTGCTTCCCTTGGAAGGTTATTCCAAAACTTCACTCCTCTGATGGTTAAAAACCTTCGTCTGTTTACCCAAGTTAACCCAAGCCTCACCCTTTCTCATTTTTTTTTTGACAGTGGCAACTCTGCTAAGAGTAACAACCATATTTGCTCCCTGGGTGTTTAATGTATTGCTAGCAGGCTACCTCTGAAGAGTGATATCACCATACAAAAGTCACCAGTTGCACTGTGTGACACTCACTCCATTTGCAGGTGACCATGAAGAAATAAGATCCAGATTCTTCCTTGAGTGGCATGTCCTCCCATGGACCATACAAAGAAAATAACAGAATGCCACTAGTCATCACCTTCAGCCCCCAACTGAAACATCTCCAACGCATCATCAACCAATCCTGAAGGACAACCCATCACTCTCACAGATCTTGGGAGACAGCCCAGTCCTTGCTTACAGACAGCCCACCAATCTGAGGCAAATACTCACCAGCAACCACACAACAGAACCACTAACCCAGGAACCTATCCTTGCAACAAAGCCCGTTGCCAACTCTGTCCACATATCTATTCAGGGGACACCATCATAGGGCCTAATCACATCAGCCACACTATCAGAGGCTCATTCACCTGCACATCTACCAATGTGATATATGCCATCATGTGCCAGCAATGCCCCTCTGCCATGTACATTGGTCAAACTGGACAGTCTCTACGAAAAAGAATAAATGGACACAAATCAGACGTCAAGAATTATAACATTCAAAAACCAATCAGAGAACACTTCAGTCTCTTTGGTCACTCGATTACAGACCTAAAAGTGGCAATTCTTCAACAAAAAAACGTCAAAAACAGACTCCAATGAGAGACTGCTGAATTGGAATCAATTTGCAAACTGGATACAAATAACTTAGACGTGAATAAAAACTGGGAGTGGATGGGTCATTACACAAAGTAAAACTACTTCCCCATGTTATTCCCGCCCCCTGCTGTTCCTCAGACATTCTTGTCAACTGCTGGAAATGGCCCACCTTGATTATCACTACAAAAGGTTTCCCCCTGCCCCCCGCTCTCGTGTTGGTAATAGCTCACCTTACCTGATCACTCTCCTTACAGTGTGTATGGTAACACCCATTGTTTCATGTTCTCTGTGTATATAAATCTCCCCTCTGTATTTTCCACTGAATGCATCCGGTGAAGTGAGCTGTAGCTTACAAAAGATTATGCTCAAATAAATTTGTGAGTCTCTAAGGTGCCACAAGTCCTCCTTTTCTTTTTGCGGATACAGACTAACACAGCTGCTACTTTGAATTAAGTCAATGAATAGAAGTGATTAAAAAAATAGAATTTCCATCCCTTTGGAAACAGCAATATTTTGGACATTTATTTTTATTCCAAATCAACATGAAAATCAAAATATCAATTCTTTTCACAGAATAAACATTTCTAAAAGAAATTGAATTTGGAAATATTGAAATATATGGTTTCGAAATTTTCAGTCTAAGCAAAATGTTTCAGTGTCCGCAAAGAGAAACCTTTCATTTCAGGTTGTGTCAACAATAATCTGTGTTTGCCTGAGCTGTCATGGTCTCTTCCTCTAACCAAGCCACCACGGTGTGCGAAGGGAGTCCCATGACACAGTGCATCATGGGAGATGAAGTCCAAGCAGGGCAGCTCAGCTCATAAAGAACAAGGGGAGCATGATACAATTGAACTACTACTTCCAGGAGGCACAAAAGCTGCTCAAGCAGATGCAGAAATTAACCTCAAACCACCTCTACACTAATTTTGTCTCAATTTTTCTGTCGGAAAACATTCTGCAAAATTGACCTTTTTCTTACAGGATATTTCAATTAAATGGAAATCACATTTTCTATTGAAAAAACCCCATTTCTATGAAAAACTCCCAATCACTTCTATCAATGGGAGTGGCTCGCCAAATCCAAGGAGAGAATGTAACACAAAACCACAGAATTTAGTAGCTCTTGCAATGGAGTCTGGGCTCATTGTGCCTCAGAGTACACAGGGCTTTGCTTGAAATATATCACTTAAGCTGTTTGATTGAGTGGAGCAGACTTTGTATATTTCAGTGCAAATATGCAGCTCTGAACTAACCCTCCTGCAGTGAATTCATTTTAGTTCAGAACATCCTTACATCCTTGCGAAGGTTTCACTCTCACCAAGATTGCAACTCACAAATTGTGTTGCACTGATACAAGTCAGGGCTTTTCTTAGATCCGAGCTCAGGATTATCTGAGCTCACCATATTTACATCCCTCCTGGTGAATGCTTATTATTATCTCATTAACTTTAGTACAACTGCTTTAAAAAAAAATCCAGAAGCTCTTGTTCAGTACAATTGTTCTCAATGGATAGTGTGCATCTCCGTGGTAGTTAGTTACAAAGTGATGGTTATGCCATGAGTGTGTAAAAAACACATGGCCAACCAATAAGGGCCTGTGCATGGGGACAGGAGTGGGAAAGTAGAATTCCGTCTCCTCTTTTCAATCATTACCATCTTTGCTCTTTTAATCCATCTTTAAATATTAACACTATTGCCTGTCAGTCCATATTCACTGCCTTTGGGTTGCTGCAAAGCTTTAATTAAATTATGAAACGTTGATTCTTTTTTTCCATTAAAGCCCATTTACTTCAGTGACTGCTTCATGCCATCCCTCTTCCCTATTTTCTTCCTTTCTTCTCTCCCACTCCTTCTACCGATGACATTTGCAGATAAGGGCTTTGTCCCTTATGCTAGGCAGCCAAGAGAGAAGGTAAAATATTAAGCTGATCTCAAGTACTGATAACAAATAAAAGGAGTGGGAAGCCAAGACTGGCTTTTGTGTTTTTGCCAGGATTCAATGAATTCACTTCTCAGATCAAAGGTGTTCATTACCTTGCATCTCCACGCCACTAGATTTGCTGTAAATGCTTTGTGTCTTCTTTCCTTAGCAAGAGTCCTTGCCACCTTGGCTAGGACTAGCTGGAACTCAACGGAAACAATGAAAGCATTTGCCTCTGAAAGATTTCCAACATAAAAAAAAAAAGTCTGCTCTATGTGTCTTTGTACAGGTTAGCTGTAATTCAGCTATTTGTTAGAGTTTCAACCAGGGTGTTTACCAAGGATTTAATGTATGTGTTATCCACACATTAAATCCTTGGTAAACACACTTTTGTTGTTCACAAACCTGATGCTGTGCATTGGCTTTAGATCCATGTTCTTTTAGCTCTTCTAGATTTAAATACTGGGGAATCTCTATGGTCTAGAGAGAGCCATTGGATAAGGGGAAGTGCGTAGCTACCGGAAGACGCTGTGGAAAAGAAGACAGTGTCAGAGGCACCATTTCTCCTTTGCTCCCCCTTGTGATAATTGTGTGCTCAGGCCACTGGTGAAGAAAAAAAACACTCCTCCCCCCACCCAATGTACTATGAGGCTGTAAGAGGAGAAGGGGTATCTAATGTGACTCATGAAAAAGCATAGGTGAAAACTTATACAACAGAGGATATGGAGGCATTTGAAAACAAGAGATCCTCTGTTCCTACTATGGAGGTGTCTGTGAATGGATATAAGGCATAACACAAAGGTGTTTGCACAATGACACGACATGAGAAAGTTTCCAGTAGCCACAACTTCCTATGAAGACAATCACTTGTGCTCTCTCAGATATGCTTTGCCCCAACATAGTGCTGAGTTAGCTCTTGTCTCCATGATAAATAAGAAAAGGGCAGGTGCTATGGGAAAAGGTGGATCTGAACAAGTTCATTCTCCATCATCACAACACACCAATCACAGGGTCTGCTGTTGAGCAGCGGCTCCAGATTTTGTTCCTTAGGCATCCCAGAAATACTCAAGTAGATGAACAGCCAGAAAAATGAAACAAGGGAATAAGAAGTGACATGGCCACAGGTGCTAAACCTACTCATGCTGAGCTCAAGAGCAGTAAGTTCTGAGGAATCAGGTCCTGCCTGGGGGGCATAAAGACCCTTCCTTCTTGGTAATACATTTAGAAATCAACATGGCCCTACCATGGCTGGATACATAGTATGCAGATGGGCAATCACAGAAACCAAAGTATCATCAAGCCTTCTTCTACAGACCCCATATGCAGAGGTACTTAATGTCTGCTGTACTGGTTTAAACCATCTTTCTCTTTAAGAAAGCCATTAAGCACCTTGGCTTCTAACTGCAGTGGATTCTGACTGTATGAAGAGGACTGATGGGAAGATTCACTTGATGATTACCTGTTTTGTTCATTCCCTGTGGGGGACCCGTCATCGGCCACTGTCTGAAGACCGGATACTGGGCTAGATGGACCTTTGGTCTGACCCAGTATGGCCATTCTAATGAAAGACAGAGAGATACACAGGCTCCACTCCAAAACTCACTGAAGTCTTTCCAATGACTCCAATGGGCCTTTGGATCAGGCCTATTGATAGAAAGGGAGAGACAGAGATAGAAATGGAGAAGAAGAGAGATAAAGAGAAAGGAAGAGAGGAAAAGAAAAAATATAGAGAGAGTGAGATATAAATAGAGACACGAAGGAAAGAGACATATAGGGATAAACAAAAAGTGAAAGTGATTAAATGGGTGAGAAAGGAAGAAATGGAGAGGGAGAGAGAAATAAGTCACTTTTTAAAGAGAAAATGTTGCTGCAATTTCAAGATAAAATGACCCAAAATCTCCTGTCCATTACAGATAACTGGAAAGACAGGGCCCACTATATAGAGTAAATGATGTCAGTACCGATAATAACACTTGGGGCACAGTGAGCTATAAAATCTAAAGGGACACATTGTGTTTGATATTTAGAAAGCAGCATCACCATTCACTGCACATCCTAATAACAGAAGGCAGTACTGATACAGGGAAGCAGATATACTTAAAAAGCAGGATGCCTTTGAGCAGCATGGGACAGTCTCAACCAGGCACAGCATCTTGGGCTTTATAAAAAACTACTGCCAAAATGGAAGGACAAAAAGAGAATCTGCATTATGGTGGTTTGGTGTTGTTGCTCTGAATGTTCAGAACAGGGAAAATAGGAACCCATCATTTTGCTTGACAGATTTTCGTGTTGTGTTTCCAGTGAGAAATCAGAGGAAAGGGGCATCTCCAGTAATACTATTGCTCATGATCATGAGGACTATGTTAGAAGGACATGGATTTTCTCTCGCTCTAATTCCCAGTCCTCCCTTTAAGTCTCCACACTAAGAACAGCCCAACTGTCTTCAACATTTGTGCATCCGCATTGTGATGCTGTGTCACTGCAACAATGCTGTGTCATGGTGGTGCAATGAGATGTCACTTAGCACCATGCAACATCCCCAAGTAATTTCAGGGCTCTTTCATTACCCTCCAAGACTGGAATTGCGAGCGGGCTGAGGAAACCAGGACAAATCCTTACATTTCAGGATGGCTGGCATCCAAAGGTGGTCAGGTGCTATGACTCTGCACAGAGATGCAGAGCTATTCTGTTGACACCCAGGGAACCCAAGTGCATGGATACTATTAACTCCAACCTAAGAATACAAAAGCGTTTCTCTGAAGCAGAAGGAACTGGGGACGGAGGAAAAACTGTAGGAACACCCAGGCTCAGGAAGAAGATTACATGGAGTTTTATGTTTGCTGTTAAGTTAACAATAAAGACAAACAACAGCCAGGAACTGAGTTTGGACCAGATCGCATGTGTTTATGCTGAGTTAGAAGCAGGGTAGGAATGGCACACCCTTCCAGTCTTTAGGACTATGTCTCCACCGCAATTAAAAAACAGTGGCTGACCCATACCAACTGACTCAGGCTCACAGAGGTCAAGCTGTTTAATTGCAGTGTAAACATCTGGACTCAGACTGCAGCCCGGGCTCAAGGACTCTGCAAACTGGGAGGGTCCCAGAGATAGGAATGTCTACACTGCAATTTAACAGCCCTGCAGCCCAAGCCCCCTGAGTCTGAATCAGCTGGCCTGGACCATTCATGAGTGTCTAATTGCAGTGTAGACATACCCTCAGAGGGCTATTATATGTGCATCTGAGCACTCACATAGAGCAGGGGAGGTGATTAATTACACAATTCACTTTGATCTTTGTGCCTTTAATGCACAGAATAGCGAGGAAAAAACAAATGTTTATACTGAAAGTAATTTAGTGCAGAACAGTATGTGGTTATTAGGTATTTGGATGTGTTTTGGTGGGTCCAGAATGGGGTGACAACTGATTGGATGTGCTTTGAGTTTCCTGTGTCCCAAGAATGTGAGGAGGGAACCTTTCAGATCAAAGACTTGACAACTTGATCTGGATGTTTCTTCTGTGCTCTGGGCCATCACTGTGTAATACTGCATTATTTCTTTCCATAGGGGAAACCATCATTCCAGCCAGTAGGTGGACTGATTACAGCCCCTTATGGAACCCATCAGTGCTGCACCTGGGCTAGTGAGGGGGGTTCGCTGGAGTGAGCCATGGGGTGATCCCACTCCAGTTAGTCCAAGGAGCACAGAAGGTGAAGTTCTCAGTTTGCCAAGGGATATCAATGCATTAGATTGTATGAAATGAAACACAGATGAAAAGCTTCAGGGCATGAATGGAGACACTGCTGAATGAATCCCTTCCGTTCACCATTATTGCAGCTAGCAATTCACCAGTAACAATTCAGTTTCCTTCCAACACAAAAGGAACGGGAATAATAAAATGTCCACACATAATCAAGCAAAAAGAAGCCGGTTGGCTAGTCATTTCAGCATTGCTAAAGCAGCAGGGAAACGCACTGCAGAGACAGATAGAGGTATGTTGTGCGGTGTCATAGATTCAGAGGCAGCTAACCATGATTCTGTAAGGATGACTCATTTCTCACTCAGGACAAATAACCAGCACAGTGTGGGCTCAGAGCACTGCCTGGAAACATCGCTGCCAAAATAGACATTGTGCTTAAAAGACATAAGAAGAAGTGGAATATGGGAGTCACTATACTGCAACAGACCAGTGGACCACAACAAGTCCAGAATTCTATTTCTTACTGTCATAAAAATAAAGGGAAGGGTAAACACCTTTAAAATCCCTCCTGGCCAGAGGAAAAATCCTTTCACCTGTAAAGGGTTAAGAAGCTAGGATAACCTCGCTGGCACCTGACCACAATGACCAATGAGGAGACAAGATACTTTCAAAGCTGGAGGGGGGAGAAACAAAGGGTCTGTCTGTCTGTGTGATGCTTTTGCCGGGGACAGAACAGGAATGGAGTCTTAGAATTTAGTAAGTAATCTAGCTAGATATGCATTAGATTATGATTTCTTTAAATGGCTGAGGAAATAAACTGTGCTGAATAGAATGGATATTCCTGTCTTTGTGTCTTTTTTTGTAACTTAAGGTTTTGCCTAGAGGGATTCTCTATGTTTTGAATCTAATTACCCTGTAAGGTATTTACCATCCTGATTTTACAGAGGTGATTCTTTTTACCTTTTCTTATATTAAAATTCTCCTTGTAAGAGATTGAATGATTTTTTCATTGTTCTTAAGATCCAAGGGTTTGGGTCTATGTTCACCTATGCAAATTGGTGAGGATTTTTATCAAGCCTTCCCCAGGCACGGGGGTGCAAGGTTTTGGTGAGGATTTTTGGGGAAAAGACGTTTCCAAACAACTCTTTCCCAGTAACCGGGTAAACATTTGGTGGTGGTAGCGGAAGTCCAAGGGCCAAGGGTAAAATAGTGTGTACCTTGGGGAAGTTTTAACCTAAGCTGGTAAAAGTAAGCTTAGGAGGTTTTCATGCAGGTCCCCACATCTGTACCCTAGAGTTCAGAGTGTGGAAGGAACCTTGACACTTACAATGGGCAATGAAAGATATTTCACGGAAAGGCATAACCCTTCTTTCTCACACCCTATCATGCACCTGATAGACCCATGCAGATGGAAAGAGGACCTTTTCCTGACCTGGCCTGGTGTTCAGTTGTACCATGAAGCTCCAGGATTGACAGCCTTTCTCATTGTTATCCTAGCTTGAGAAAGTACCCAGGTTATTCTGGAGGCAAGCTGGATCCTCAGAGTAGGCCTCCCATCCCGTCTTTAGTTTGCATTGGCTTTAATAGGGCTGGCATGGCAGCACGCAGTGTGATGTCCAATTAGTGCCAACTGAGAGGAGGTGTCAGAAAGTTGGATAACCTTTACTTATGAAATATAACAGGAACCTTAGGAAGGTCGGGCATTTTCTTGTTCCTTTCTGTTTTCAGCATTACATTTTCTTGAGGAAATCAGCGAATTCCAGTGCTAAAGGTGATGGATTTCAGCACTCCTAGCTTAGGCAGCAACTGTACCAGATTCCCCCACACAGCTAAATTAACACAACTTCCAGCTGACCCTCCCCACCCTTTTCTATGTTATTGCTTAGAATCCTGCACAGTTCTAACCAATGCACCTCAGTCCTTACCTGTAGGATCTCCTGTTATTCTAAACCGCTTCTCTCCCTATAAGCGCACTAATGTATCTCAATCCTCACTTGCAGTTACCCTGTTATTCCACTCCTGGGAGCTCCACCTACAGCTCTGCAATGTCCCTTAAACCGACTTGCAGCATACCCTGCTGTCAGGCCTGCTTTTATAATGATCAACAATCATACTGACTTTCATAGTTGTTTAGGGACTAGGACTAACAATAAGGAAATAGGTGATGAAACTAAAGGCTGGAAAGCAAATGTAACTTCTCAATAGGCATCAGTATTCTCTAGTTTCTCTGCTGGCAACCATCAAGAGTCTAAGAGGAAACTTCTGTTTATCTTAGTTACAATGGATAGCTAAGGGATCCACACAGCGTGCAGAGTGGATGTTGCTTCTTGGCTGGTTATGAGACTGACCCCCTGTTGCCATGCTGGTTTACTGCTAGGCCTTTAGGATGAAGATTTTCTGTGCTCCCTTCTCATCGATATTACATGACACGTGAACAAATCTGTACTTATCTTCCTGAATGGCAATTGTGCCATCTGGCTGCCAACCGTTTAATGATGCCATTGAAGGTCTCCTTCCCAATTGGGGTGGCAGCAGCAGGACGATTTTACCCTTTCGGCACATACTAATGAATTCACGATGCATAATGCTTCCTCTTGGGCAAATGCTTTTCTAAAGCATCACTCTGCAAGCTTCCACTTGCCTCCTTACAACTAAGCACTGCTACTAATTAGCTTAATGAGGTTTCAGTGTTTCATCTTCTACATCTGACTGATTTTGTCACAATGGACAATCCTTTCTTCTTAAGATAAATGATAGAGAATCTGTGCTCCTTCAGCTTGGTGCATGTAATAGTATCACTGTCCTTGTTCAGCTCCCTCTATTACGAACCCTCCTTTGGACTTGATGGACACATTTCATTAAGTCAGATTTTGTTACAAACCAGTTAGGGACACAGAATGAGATCTGCTTCACCCCCAGCTAATATTAGCAAGGTAATAATCAAATGAGGCAACAGTACAGATGATCAGCTAAAAAGGCGAGTTGACAGTATTAATACAGACTGGTAATGTTACATCATAGTCCCACACAAATGTTGTCACAAGATTTGTCCATCAAACTCACATTTATTTGAGTGAATAATGGACAACAGCCTTGAGCATTCAACACTGTGGGCTGATTCACGCATTGGGCTCAGCACCTTGGGCAAAGAATTTGCAAATCATTACCAAATCCAAGTGGTAAGGTATTATATCCATTGAGCACTCACTTTACATGCAGAATACAAGGTGCAGGATAATGGTGAAACAAGCTCCATACATGTATCTCTTGTACTTCCCAGGCAGCTGAACTGCTACATAAAAAACCCCACTGATAATAACTGGACATTGCACTTCTCTTTTGCCTCTCCTTTCAGGATTGCAAACTGCTTATTGGATCATGCCTGAAAAAGCCTAACAACAAAATGTTTGATGAAAACTGCTTTTTGACGGAAAACTAGATTTGTGAAAAAACACATTTTTTCATAAAAAGTGTCTGCTTTCTTCAGAAATTTCTGACTTTTAACTGCAAATCAAACACCTGCAAGCCAAAATAATTTTTATTTTTTGGCCAACCCCTTCCCCGCCCCTGAATTTTTTTTCTCAGTTGAAACAAACAAACAAACAAACAAACAAACAAACAAACAAAAAAAACTGATTTGGAAATGCTGCCATGGTGCATCATGGGAGTTGTGGTTAAGGTTAAGGCTTCATGCTCCAATTTTCTCTGAGCTGAGTCCCTGATTGGGCTACATTTGCCACGATGCATCACACAGTCAGGAACTCCTATGATCACGGCTCAGGAGAGCAGATTGTGGTGCTTCATCACAGATGTAGTCTGGTTCAGGAGCCCGACCCACAGAGAAGACTGGGGGGCATGAGGCATCCAAACTACAACTCCCATGAGGCATTATGATAGCCTTTCTGAATAGAAATTTTTGGGTTTCAACCAAAGGTTTTCAGCTGAAAGTTTTCAATTTTTCACTGAAAAGTTAAAATTTTCCATGAAAAAAACCCCAAAAACATGTTCCAACCAGCTCTACTCATAACCCTCATGAAACATGTAGTATAGTTGTAGCCGAGTTGGTCCCAGGATATTAGAGAGACAAGGTGGGTGAGGTAGTATCTTTTATTGGACCAACTTCTGTTGGTGAGAGAGATAAGCTTTCAAGCCACACAGAGCTCTTCCTCTTGACCTCGAAAGCTTGTCTCTCTCACCCAGAGAAGTTGGTGCAATAAAAGACATTACTTCACCCAGTTTGTCTCTCTAACCCCCATGGAAGACAGGCAAGCAAATCCCGGTTTTACAGATGGCTGTAGTGAGAGATGAAATGACACACCCAGGGTTTAAAAGTCAGTCAGTCATAAAACTAGGAGCAGAACCTAAGACCAGGGAGCACAGAGTTGTACAGGTTCAATCCAGATTGTGTTTTTAAACAGATTTACTTAAATCTGTGCAAACTCCTGTGTGGATGTTCTTAAATTGTTTTATACCTGATTTATACCCATTTATCTAAAAATGATTCCTAACAGGCTTAATCTAAATTGCCCATACATAGTGTTGTACCAATTTAACTGAGTTGATTTTAAAACCTGTTGATTAAATCAATTTAATTTCTGTGTGTAGATAAATCCTAAGGATTGTGATTCCTTGACCCCTAATTTAAATCCTAGTCCACACTAAATAACAAAGAAGAGCAAAGCAGTCCATCAAAGGTGAACAAGCAAAGGTATAAAGGAGATCAAAGGAACAGGGCTACACTCTGAAGTCATGAAAAAAAAAAAAAGAGGATTTGATGACAGCTCTGCTGGGATCTCCTTGTTTCACTTGACCAAAAATTTCATACCAGCCAAGAAGCCCCAGAGGCATGACTCCCTCTGGAGTACCTGATCATTAATCCTCCTTGGGGAGTTTCATAGGTCACTGGAAGGAAAACAAAGCTCTCTCGGCAGCTACTGGGAACCACAAAGCTCAATCTCAGACCTCTAAAGATGTGCTACCACTAAACCACAGGGCCAGAATATCCCAACATATACCTAGGTCAGCTCCAATCAGAACCTGTCCTTGGCTCAACAGCAATGGGTAAGACGCTGCACAGAACACAACAATGAGAAATATGCAAGAAACAACTCCTTCATGGGCCTCTGCTGGGATGAGCTAGGTGTGACATAGCATGTTTCTGTCCTATCTCTAATTTCCATGATCCAGTAGAGGCTAAGCATAATCACCACCAGGGGAGAAAGTAGCACAGAGGACTTACCGGTACAGGGGGCCCAGCTCCAGGCCCCCCAGAAGGGGATGGGCTCAAGAGGAAGAGGCAGGGCTGGGGTTCAGCCTCCCCCAGCCAACCCATCCACGTTGCCTGGCCCATGCCACCCAGGGCTCGGGTGGTGATTTAAAAGGACCTGGGGCAGCTCCCCCTTTTAAACACACACCCACGGCGGGGCCGAGGTCGGCGGGGGGGGAAGGGCAAAAGGGGCAGTAACTTTCGTGGCAGCACTTTAACATCGGCTGCATACAGGCCAGTACCAGCAGCCACTTCTTACCAGTACGCCATACCAGCCCACTCTCACCCCTGATCACCACCCAATAGAAGAGCACAGATTGAAAACCTGCAGTTCTCAATAGGTGCCCCAAAGGTCTGCACTGCAACCTGACTGAAAGTGTCAGTGGGTTACGACAGATGCCATCCCACAACAGAGCAGGGCAGTGAACTGGGACTGAAAACAGTAAACAGAGCATGATAAAAGGGGGAGCAGAGAGAGACCAGGAAGGCGGAGGAGACAGAAGTGGGAGAAGCTAAAGTCACCACTTGTCAACTAGGTAAGTCCAGTCATGCATTGTGATAACGTTATCAGTAGTATCACAGTTCATCCAGTTCATCCCCCGTTCTCAAAACTTTTGTTGGAAACTACTCTGGATTAGGTGGCAGAGTAGAAATGACCTAACACAGGGAGAGCTAACCTTTGTCCAGCCCAGGGGTACATTGTCAATGTGCAGGCTAGATGATGCTCTGGAGCATTGCATGCTGGGATGAGAAAGTTACTCACCTTGTGCAGTAATGTAGGTTATTCAAGATGTGTGTTCCTGTGGGTGCTCCACTTCAGGTGTTCATGTGCCCCTGCGCTCATACTCAGAGACTTTTGGTAGCAGTGCCCGGATGAGTCACACTTGCATGGTCCTCATCTCATCCTGCTTCAGGCAGTTAACTGACGCGTGCGACCAACACCCCCTATGTTCCTTCTCTACTACAGAGACTGAGTAAGAAACTCCAAAGTAGAGGGGAGGAGGGAGAGTAGTGGAGCACCCACATGGACACACATGTCGAAGAACCTACATTACTGCACAAGCTGAGTAACCTTCTCATCTTCTTTGACTGCTGTCCCTATGAGTGCTCCACTTTAGGTGACTTCAGAGCAGTGTCCGCCGGTGGAAGGAGGGAGCTTCGGAGTTGAAGTCATGACAGATGACAGTAGAGAGAGTCCGAGCGAGGTACCAGATGTTGCCTGTTGCTCTAATGTCTCATGCTGTGTAAAGGTATGGGCTCAGGCCCAGGTAGCAGCTCTACAAATGTCCATGATGGGTCCATTGTTCAAGAAAGCAGTGGAGGCTGATAGGGCTCTGGCGGAATGTGTGCGAATCCCCTTGGGGAGTTGGCGGTCACACTGATTAGAGCATAGTTTTATGCAATTGGAGATCCACTTGGAAAGTCCTTGTTTAGATACGGCATTCCCTTCGTAAAAGGCCAATGCCCTCCGTACATCGAGAGTATAAAGAGTGAATTGCGTTCTATCTGTGTAGGATTTGGGGTAGAATGTCGGTAAGTAAATGGGTTGGTTAAGGTGGAAAACTGAGATGACTTTCAGTAAAAACTTGAGGTGCAGTCTCAGGAATACTTTATCTTTTAAAAAGACCATGTATGGGGGATCTGCCATGAGGGACCCCAGTTCTTCTGCATGTCTGGCAGATGTAACTGCCACAAGGAATGCCACTTTCATGAAAAGCTGTAGTAATGAGCATGTTGCCATGGGTTCAAATGGGGAACGGGTGAGGGCCCAAAGAACCAGATTAAGGTCCCATGGTGTAGTAGGCTCACATAGTTCTGCATAAAGGTTGTTGAGTCATTTGAGGAAACATTTGGTTAGCAGGTGAGCAAAGACAGAATGTTGATTCATCTTGGGGTGAAAGGCTGTGATGGCAGATAAGTGAACTTTTTCTGAACTCAAAGAGAGGCCTGAATTTTAAGCTCTAATAGGTAATCTAATATTGAGGGTAATGAGACTGAGATGGATACCATTTATTTTTGTTGGCACCATGCTTCAAATTGCCACCACTTGAGCATGTACGTGTGATGGGTAGTTGCTCTACGACTATTTAATAATATGTTTTGTACCTCTTCCAAGCAGGTCATCTCAGATCCCATGAGCCATGGAGGAGCCATGCTCTGAGATGGAGTTTTTGCAGATCCAGATGCAGGACATGACTTGAGTCCTGGGATAGCAGATGAGGCCGAAGTGGAACTCTGATTGATGGACGCACAGCCATCCTGAGGAAGTAAGGATACCAGGTTTGGCAAGACCATGCGAGGGCTATTAGGATTATTGTGGCTCTGTCCTGCCTGATCTTGTGGATCACTCAGGTCAGGAGAGGGATGGGAGGGAAGGCATATAGGAGGGAAGCATTCCACTTGAGGAGAAATGCGTTGCCTAAAGACTACATGCCGAGACCTCCTCTGGAGCAAAACTGGAGGCATTTGGCATTTTGTGTGGTTGCAAAGAGATTTATTGTCGGGAACCCCCGTTGTTGAAATATATGTAGAAGTACTGTCGTCGAGCTCCCACTCATGGTCCTGAGAAAAATGGCTGCTTATGGCATCCGCTGTGGTGTTCTGGCATGCAGGTAGGTAAGACATGGAATTGTGGATATTGTCTCTGATGCACCATTGCCAGAGTTTTATGGTTTCCACACACAGGGAGGGCAATTGTGCTCCCCCTTGAATATTTATATAAAACAAACAGGCTCTGTTGTCCATAAGGATTTGAATGGCCTTGTTTTTGATGAGTGGTAGGAAGTGGGAGCAGATGTTGCGGACAGCTTGTAGCTCTAATAGATTTATATGTAGAAGAGATTCTGCAGGAGACCAGCAGCCCTGAATAGAATGTGGATGCATGTGTGCCTCCCCCATCCCAAGAGTGAGGCGTCTGTGGTGATGGTTAGTGTCAGCATCTTCTGAAGGAAGGGCACCCCCATGCATACGTTGGCTGGTTGTGTCCACCAGAGTAGGGGGTCCTTTATTTTGTCTGGCATCGTAAGATGCTTGTTTATGCTGTGTTTGTGTGGGACATAATTCATACAGAGCCATCCTTGCAGGCAACACATGTTTAATCTGATGTGTCTGAAAACAAAGGTTGTGGCTGCCAAGTGATCAAAAAGTTGTAGGCAAGTCCTGGCAGATACCTGTGGACTGTTTTGTGCTGTGGATAGGAGGCTGGTGAGAGTGAGAAACCGTTGCCTTGGTAGAGAAGCTACAGCCTCGGTAGCATTGAGATGGGCCCCAATGAACTCCAACTCCTGCACTGGCATTAGGGTGGACTTTTCAGTATTTATTTGGAGGCCCAATCTCGTGAAGAGGGTTACCGTCTATTTGGTGGCTTGTATTGCTGCCTGCCATGTTGATGCTTTTAGCAGGCAGTCATCTAAGTACGGGAATATCATAATTGCATTTCTGTTCAGGTATGCTGCCTGTACCACAGCCAGTACCTTTGAAAACATTTGAGGGGCAGTAGATAGGCCAAAGGGAAGGACCTTGTACTGGAAGTGGTCCTATCCAATGGTAAAACAGAGAAATCTGCGATGAGAGGGATGTATTGTTACATGGAAATATGCAACCCAGAGGTTGAGGGCTGAGAACCAATCCCCTCTTACTAAAGCTGGGATTATGGTGCCTAGTGTGACCATCTTCAATCATTGGGTTTTGACAAACTTGTTGAGTTGTCATAGATCGAGTATTGGTCTCCATCTGCCAGACTTTTTCTTCGTTGACAGTGCCAGTCCAGTTGCTAATGAATAGGATACTAATATTACATACATAAACCCCATCATCATTCCTTTGTTGACAATCGTAGCCAAGAGGTTAAGGACTGGGTGGGCCAAGGAGACTAAACTCCCCTCGCAACCCTGGGTGCAGAGCCCCATGTCTGAGGAGAGCCACACTAGCTGTGACAGATTCATGTCTATGCATATGATGCTACCATACTGCCAGAGCTGTACCCATCCTGTGAATAACTAGAGGACCTCAGTTTCCAGGGCTGTCAATGGGACACCTCTCACCAGTACATTCATTTCAAACAATAATTAATTAAAACAAATGTTAAACTCTCACCATAGAGGTAAAGAGACAGCAGTTCTACATTCTGTAACTTCAAGCAACTAATAGGCCATCCACTAGCTCGGCCCAGAGCTTTCAGTGTGTTGTCAGAGCTGAGATCCCAGGAGTTGGCTGGGAGCTGCTGGAAGGGCATTCAGGAGACTGATCTGCAAGTGAGAAGAACCAACAGCTGGGGATAAGCCGAAAGGTTTGGGTAATGCTTGAGGATGCACTAAGCTTTCTTTCCTTTGTTTGCTTTCCCCCCACACATGCACTGTGAGCCTCTCGACCTCGGCTGAATGCTAATTCTGAAACTAAAAAATGACAACAAATTGCACTTACATAACTGCTCATCCAAGCACAGCATCTCTGGGCACTTCGCAATAGTAAAGTTAAACGAAGCATTCAATACACATTTATTAAAACAAAGTATCCGCTAGAGAAACCTAATGGGTTTGTGGAGCTCTGCAAAACATTTGTAATAAATAAAATTTCATGAACAGGCAAAATCATTGCAAACCTGAAACTTGAATCCCTCAAAGGGCTCACAGCCATAGCACAAACCTTAGCTGAGGTTTGAGAAAGCTTGTGCTAAAGTGCTGAGTGAAGACAAGGCTGAGAGTCACAGGCCAGGAGCGATTTATGGTTCCTGATAGGAACCACTTGAAACTCGGTGGCACTGAATAGCTTCTCCCGGAAATCAGGTCACACTCAGTGATTTTGGCAGTCTTGCTTCGGATTTTGGGTTTGCAAAATTCAAAACAGAACTACGGCAATGTGATCTCATGCAAATGGAAGCAAAAAAAAAGAAAATGGTTCACAAAGGCCAGTCTGAGCAAAACTCATCTGGTTTTGCACAATTATAGACACCAATTTTCAAACCAGATACCTAAAGTTATTTAAATATTTAAATCAGTGGCCTGATTTTTCAAAGTATCGAGTTACCCAGCAGCTCCCACTAAAGTTCAACGAGCGCTTCAGGTGGTCAGAACCTTTGAAAATCAGACCACTCTTGTCTAGCTGCTTAAAAATGGACTTTGGATCCGAACTCTATTCACCAAAGTGTGAACATTTTGGCTCTCATCTTTACATTGTCTTAAAGTGAACCAGGGAACCTGAATTGTGGAGAGAATTGTGGCAGAGTTCCAAAGGGCAGGAGCAGAGTCTATGGGCCTAAGGTTCTCCAGATTTGAAAGGTATATAATTCAGGAGACATGTATCAGAGGAGAAAGGATGATGTGTGTGTTGTGATCAATGGTGATACGTTCAAGGAGATTTTGAAAAAAGATGGGTGCTTTGCATAGGTTTCAGAGTAGCAGCCGTGTTAGTCTGTATTCACAAAAAGAAAAGGAGTACTTGTGGCACCTTAGAGACTAACACATTTATTTGAGCATAAGCTTTCATGAGCTACAGCTCTCTTCATCTGATGCATAGAGTCACAAGAACAAGGAGTCTGAAAATCCTGCAGATAAGAGTCGTTGTCCTCATCTGCTCACTTAAAAAGTTTAGGTGCAGGGCTAGTCTTGAAGAGCTTCATAGGACTGTCTTACCAAATAGAGCCAGGTAAATGCCACCTACTAGAGGGATCTAGGACCCCTCTAGCGTGCAGGAAATTGTTTATCAAAACAAAATTTCAAAGCTATATGGAAAATAAAGTTAAGAAACATTTTCACAAACTTTTTCCCTTCTTTTCTGGTCACTTCTACAAGACTTCTAGCTTATACCTCTGAAAAAGAAGCAAAATCAGAAGAACTATTTGGTACAACTCAGCAGAAAGTTAAGGGCCTATAACAGGTCATGATCCTTTCCTGCCCTCAAGCACCACAGAGGGCTCTCAGACGCTACCAGTTAGGGTATTTAAGTTCCCTCCACCAACACCTCTACAGTTTCATGCAGCAATACTATTTCCAGAGCCCCTTGTATTATCAGCCCTTTTCCCAGTGCCCAAGAGGAGATGTTTCTCTTCCTTGAGATCACACTCATGCTAAGCCCTGCTCCTCCCCTTTGCATTTCTTGCCTGTGCCTTTTTATCAGTCCTCAGCTGATGGGCTAATTAATCATTTACCCAGCCTGCCAGCCTGATGAGCTAATTACTTTCCATTCCTCAATCAGATTTCTGGAGAAACTAATTAGTGCCAGAGTGATGGCACGTGTGGAGGGTGAGGAACCCCCATGGGCCAGTCTGTATTCCACCTTGGCCCCACAGCCTGTCAGGGATATCAGCTGACAGCTCCTTCATGGGGCCGTGAGCACAGGCATGTATCTGACGCTGTTCACGCCTTTTCCTCGACACCTGCCCCTTCTGCAGTGTCAGGGAGACCCTGGAGCATGTCTACCTGGTATGCACCAGGTTTCATCCCCCTTTTCTGGCTCCTCCAGAACCTCTCTTCAGATTCTGGCAGCACTTTTTCCCCACAACTCCTGATCTATGCACACTCTGTCCATGGCCCCATGCAGTCGTGAGACCTCCTCGTCAACCTCCTCCTGGAGCTGGCCAAGGTAGCCATCTATAAAACCAGGAGGAGGGTACTGGATGGCAGGTGCACTGCAACTGTGGGGACTATTTCTGTTCTTCCCTTGGTTCATGTATCAGGGTAGAGTTCCTCTGGGCCACGTCCGCTGGCTCCCTAGACACCTTCAAGGTGTCTTCAAGGAGCAGCAGGTAGTGTCCGGGGTTCTCTGCTCGGTGCCCCCTTTGGGATCCCTGATTCTGAACCTGTGATCCTCACACCTGTCCCTGTTTATCTCATTGGTTGTCCCCAGTAATTGCTTGATCCCGGAGTTCAGCAGCTCCTCCCCTTAGGCCTTCCCAGGATTTCAGTAAGTGCTAGCACTCAGCACTCTGACACAGATCCAAATTGTCATGCTCCCTTATGAATGGGTTTGGGGGAAGGGGAAGAGTGCACACACAGCCTCTCCACCACGACCTGAAAGCCCCACACAAGGACTAGCCATGGTTGTAATCTCATCACTCAGAGGGCCAGCTCTTCAGTGGGTGTAATTTGGGATAGCTCCATTGAATTCAGTGTACACCGGCAGAGGATTTGGCTCACAGTGCTGAATCCCAGTGGAGCTGTGTGGCATTATCTGCCTTGACTCAGATCAGCGACTAAAGCCAAATTGGACCCCTCTAGAACACTCTTTCTAGGCTGTAAACTCCTTGGGTCGGTGATGTACTTATTTGTGTCTCTTGAGAGCCAGGCACATTGTAACACTTAACAAATACAGAAATAAATAACAGTAATGCTGGAAGCAGAGTCACGGGCATGGGGTGTTGTGCCCCATGGCTCCGAAGAGATGTTGTGTAAAGCTCTGCATTCACCATAGTAAGGTTGCTTTCAGAAAGTCAAGCATCCAAAGAGAAGGCAGCCTTCACACACACTGCTGGTGATGAAACGAGGCAATGGTTGCTACCTAATTGCGTAATTTTCAACAGAGCTGTAGCTGTAGTGTCTCCAGAAGTGTTAAAATGACAAGCAGGGGAAGATACGGAAGAATGAAGCTCTCATGGCTCAGAGAAATACCCCTGTTGCCATATGAAACAACTGCTCCCCAGAAATGACTCCATTGACTGCTTGGAATTACAACAATGTTTAAAAGCGAGGTAGCTGAGTCCCTGGGGACATCTACCATTTAGTGTAGAAGGCTTTCTCCTTTTGTATATCTTCAGGATTCTGTGCCCTTCTACGTACCCCGTTCCCTAAAGACTTCAAAGACATTAAAGATTAGAGCTGAGCAAATAATCGATTTTTCAGATCTGGAACTGAATTGAAAAATTCCCCCCCCCCAAAAAAAAAAAGTTGGTTAGATTTGAACCACAACTGTTTGGGGGGGTTTGTTTTTTTTTTAAATGCATTGGATCAAAATCTCAAAAATTTTTCATTTTGAATTGGCCAAAATGTTTCAGATGGATTCAAAGGAATTCTTTTTTTTTTCTTTAGAGAGATTTTTGTTTTGTCTCACCCATATTCTGGTAATTTTTCCCCATTGCTGTATGTGTGTGTGTGTGTGTTTTAATTAACCAAATTTGAACTAAAAACACTCTTTCAAAATGAAAAGTCGAAACAAACAAGTCAAAAGAACATGTTTTCAAATGGACAAAAAAATAAATATTTCAGCTTCCACAATTTTTTTTTTCCAGTTTTTTTTTGGCTGAAGCTATGCATTGACCCAAAATCATAAATAGTTTCAGAGAACCCCAAAAAGTGTTTTTCAACAAAAAAAATATATTTATAAAAAAAATTTGCTCAGCTCTATTAAAGATCCAACTGTACCATTTTTATTCAGATAGGTGGGCTCATTAAAGTAGTCTGAATAAAATCAATATGATAACTCAAGTGAGTAATTCTCAACAGTGTGAACAAAGGTGGCACAATAAAGACCAAAGGATTTAAACCAGCATTTTCCAAAATATTCCAATACTTTTGAAATCCTCACAGCTGAAGAATATTTTCTTTCATTGCAAACTCCTGGAAATGATCTAAAGTCCTGCAGAAAAAAATAAATAAAGCCACATCCTCTCGAAATTACTACAATTTTGTAATTGAACTATATCTTTTCTTAATCACAGTGGTCCTATTTTCAAGCAAAAGCCACAAAAATTAATATTCTGAACTAAGGAATTCTAAACTTTGGTTGAACAAAAATTGATAGTCACATTAAACCATAAGAAAGTTCTAATTTTAACACACTTCGATGGATAACTGGCTGTTTCATGAATGTTTCATGAGAAGTGAGAAATCCCTGAATGGAACTGCTCTGTGAGCATGTGCATGCACATAAAACGTCTTTAAAATGCTTTAGTAGTTTTTCAAAGCAATACGTTTTTAGCCAGCCTTCCTGTCTGACTCACCCTTTTCCATCTTCTTCACCAATTCCCTGCTCACAAACTCATTGCTTTCCCTAAATGTGGGGGAGATAGAAAGGAGTGAGAAAGAGGTAAGGGACTGATTTTTTTTTTTACCCTGCCAGAATAACAGATGCAAAATCTGTGGTCATATCTCCACTGCTACAATGATCAACGTCCCCCACAACCACACCTTTCAAGATCCATGGGTCCACACATGCCTATGATAACATGTGCTGTACCTCATCCAGTGCACTAAATGCCCCAATAACAACTATGTGAGTGAAAACCTGATAATCACTACAATCTCCAAATGAACTTATACAGGAAAATGATAAAAGACAAAAACATCACATCAGCTGTGGGTGAACACTTTTCACAAAGCGATCAGTCTACATCTAACCTATCAGCCCTCCTCCTCAAAAGAAACCTGCACAACACTTTCAAAAGACAAGCCTGGAAGCTTAATTCATAACTTTGCTAGACACTAACAGTCATGGACTGAATAGAGACACTGGATTTATGGCTTATTACAATAATCTAGAGCCATAGTCATAGGGGGGAAAGAAGGGATGGGGGAAGACAGCTGAGAGGGTGTTGTTAGTGGGTTATGTCTTACTGCAACAATCTATAACCCACCACCAACACTCCGCCAGCGGCCATTCCTCCATCCTTCCCCCCCACCCCCATGAACGGAGGGGTGTTAATGGGCCACATCACTTTGAATGGTCCTTGAAATATGCGTTAACTACTTATGCTAAACAATCTGTTCCACCATGTATTTAACTGTGACACTCTTAGGCTATGTCTACACCATGCACCTTACAGCAGCACAGGTGTGCCACTACAGCAGTGCCACTGTAAGATAAGCAGTGTAGTCACTTTTTGTCAGCAGGAGCGAGCTCTCTTGCTGAGAAAATAAAACCACCCCAAATGAGGGGCGGTAACTTTGCCAGCAGGAGAGCGTCTTTTTGTCAGTAAAACTTTTGTCAGTTGGGGGATGTTTTTTTCACATCCCTGACCGACAAAAGTTTTACCAAGGAAAGTGAAGTGTAGATATCGCAAAAAGAACAGGAGTACTTGTGGCACCTTAGCGACTAACAAATTTCTTAGAGCATAAGCTTTTGTGGGCTACTACCCACTTCATCAGATCCATAGAATGGAACATACAGAGATAGCGTAGCTCGAAAGCTCGTCTCTCTCACCAACAGAAGTTGGTCCAATAAAAGATATTATCTCACCAGCCTATTCGGTTTGGTGGCAGTTCTGAAAAATCAGGAAAAAAAATTGGGTTGAACCAAATCTGAAGTTTTTTGGAATTTTTGGTGAATCAAAAAAAAGTCATTTTAGATCTGTTCCAAAGTGGGGGTTCAAACCTGGGTTTCCCATATCACAGGCGAGTGCCCCAACCACTGGGTTAAAGGCTACAATAAAAGTAGATGGTAGCGCCATTACCACTTCCTCCCCCTTGTCTGGCTATTTTGTGAATGGACAAAACTATTCTTATCAACTTCAGAAATAGTTTCAGGTCAACCAAAACTGTATTTTTTGTTGAATAAAGTATTCATTTAAATAATTTTGTTCAGTTTTCATAAGGAATAAATCTGATTTCTAAGTGCTCCCCACTTCTCTTCCTCCCCAATATGGGCAGCATAAATTCATTGTCACATTTTCCATTTAGTTCGTTTGTGTGTCTTCTTGCTTAACTTAATACCTTCCCTTTTCTATTAGGAATAAAAATAAAGAAGTTAGAAGTCACTTGTTGCCCAGTGGACACCTACATAACCAACCACTTCAACTCAATTATCATGCTTTGCCCGTTTCTAGAACATGCCATCGCTGTAGCCCTGAGTATATATTTTGAGCAGGTTGGAAAATAGTCTGTTTCCTTCTCTACCTGCCAAAAAATTGAACACAAATTTTTAACAAATTAATTTTTTTCCTAGAAAACAGAACTTTTTCCATTTTTTTCTTTTGTTTTTGGTGACCAAAAACCCAGAAAAATTTACCAGTCTGGCAAACATTTTGGTTTAACTGAATTTTTTTGCCCAAAAGGCTGAAATTTCACTTTTTGATTGCCAAAGAAATGAATAAATATTTCTGGGGTTTGTTTTTTTTTTCAACTAAAATCCTCAAAAAAATTGTTGAAAATTGTCACTTCTCAAGGAAATCTCAATTCTGATGAAACACTATCCTTTGTCTAAAAAATATTTTATATGAAACATTTCAATGAGCTTTAGTACTAATGAATTAAGTCCCACAATGCTCCTGCAATGCAGACTAGAATTATTATCCTCATTTTACAGATGGGGAAAGTAAGACAGAGAGTTTAATGACTTGTCTGTGTATGTGGCAGAAGCATGAATAGACTCTCAGATTCATGCTTTAACCATTAGCCCATTCTATCTAGAATGAAGAGGAATGTGGTTAAGGAAGTAATTCCAATGATCTCAGGATTTTCCAGAGTTTCAAGCCACAGATGTATTGAGGCCAAACTCCTACAATGACCAACACCAAATGCTACAGAGGAAGGTGTAAAGCTCTCAGAGTAATTCATGAAGTCAACTTTGCAATGTCATAAACAGGGTGGGAAAGGATTACTTCCTGACCATCAGAGACGTATGCCATGAAGCATGTTTTCATCTATTCCTTAGCATGCAGCCCACAAGCTAGATATAGCAAAAACCACCCACTTCTCATGATGGTTGTTGCCAGGGTTCCAATGGAAGGTGAAATTGAGTCTGCAAGGGCTGCTTTGGTTTTATTGATGTATTTATTTCTCCAGCTCAGGGAGCAGTTTAGTTGGCATGAAATGCTTCCTCATTGAATTGTGGCACTACTGAATATATTTCTTAAATGAGCAAAATCCGGGCTGCAATTCGGAACCTAGGGTTTATTGTATTATTTTTTGTATATATAGGCAATTCTAGTGCTGGCTATGGCAGGCTGCAGCTAGTCCCCCATCAGCGCCCAGCTGTTGCTTAGCAGAAATGGAGTAACTACAGCGGTGAATAAGTATTAGTAAAACACAAATTTTGTGATTGCTGAAAAGGTTTGAAATTGCTTAGCGAGGGTTTGCACTGTCATTGCTCACCTCAGTCAGGTTAACAGGACTTGCTCAGATGAAATCAACAAACAGAATTTTTATATAAATCACATAATGTGCGATTATTAATCTCCTAAACACTAGGTTTTTGAGACAGCCCCTGAGTCAACTGGATACAAAACAAGAACATTTGGAAGCGATATAAAATCTCATGATTTGGGGTTTAAACTAATCTCTCACTGTTAAGAATTAGGATGATACCTCCATGGAGAACAGGTTATCTGACATCTGCTAACTATGGGGTTGCTTGCACCTTCCTCTGAAGCATCTGGTGCTGGTCACTGTTAGAGATTATATATATACACACAGTGATCACAAGGTGTGATCGCAACTCGAGCAGAAATTTCTGAGCCGGCTTTAATCTAGTTAGCTCCGATCCTGGAGTAGTCAAGCTGCAGCAGTACGAGCTGTATAAGCCCACTCAGAACTGTGGGTAATTACTCAAGGGGCTAGCCTGCACAGAAGGACGTGATGCCATAGCATCACTATTCCAAGCCCTGAGCTAGGTTGATTAAAGCTAGCTCAAATATGTCTACTTGAGCTGTAAACTCACCTGGTAATTGCTGTCTAGAAATACCCAGAGACAGAATACTGCACTATGTGGCCCAAAAATCAGATCCAGTATGGCAATTCTTACATTCCTACGTTCCAACACAACTCATGCTCTCCTTAAAGTGAGAATTTCACACCGGTGGATACTTTCAAGTATATCAAGCTTCCAAATGAAGAGAGACTCTGATCTCACTCGCAGTGGAATAAATCTGGGGCAACACCATTAAAGGTATCAGTGCAGTTAAAGTGGATTTGCTCCAGAGTAACTGAGATAAAGCTGGGTGACATTTTTTATTCTAAACCTTTTTCTGCTGACAAATGCAGATTCATTGAAACAATTTGCTAATTCGGATCAATCTGCAGACTGTTTTGGTCGGAAAACACAGACAAAAAAAAAGTAGAAATGTTGAAACCGTTCATTACAGTATTTCCCAACCAAAACATTTTGACTTTTGATTTCAGAAATATGTTTCATTTCAAAATTTCCCTCAATTTTATATATTTTTAAAAGTAGCGTTTAAAAAACCTCAAACTAGAAACAACATATTTTGTTTCAATCAAAATGTTTCAGTCAACACAAAATAAAAGTTTTTCGACATTTCATTTCACCAAAAGACTTGAAACATTTTCATTTTGGGTCAACCTGAAGCAAAGTTTTAAAAAAAAATTCAGACCTGCACCCGAACTCAATATTCAGTTATTTGAACAGCCCTACACTGAGCAGAATGTGCCCCGTTACATGTTTCTTTGTCAGTTTTTCTAGATATTCAGGGTCTTTGAATGTTAAGGACTAGCTATTTCCAGGCCCTATCCCCTCTTCATCTTCCTTGGCCCCACATTGAAATCAGTCTGGGAATTTTGGGGCAAAAATAACCACAGTATCTAGCTACCAAATACAAATCTTTAAACCTCATACTCTAAACCACGGTTCTCAAATGTATTTGATTTTGCCCCTCCTTCTTTGTGTCTGTAGTGGTTTATGCCCTGCCTCTGGCTGCCCAGCTCTGAAGACGGAGTGGAGAGCAGCACCGTTGCTGGCCGAGTACCCAACTCTGAAGGCAACACAGCTGTCAGGAGCAGCAGCTCTGAATGTGTGCAGTAAGGGGTTTTCCCCCCCAAAGCTTCTCATGCCTCCCCAGAATACATTCCCTGTCCCCCAGAGGGGTGCGCCCCCAGTTTGAGAACCTCTGTTCTAAACTGCATCCTGGGATACTTATGGTGTTGTAGTAGTTCCACAAGGCAGGTTAGTGCGTCTCGTGGTCTTCTTGCCACTTAAGCCATATCTTGGGTTGTTTGTTTGTGGCACTGCTATTAGCTAGGAGTTTGTGTGTGACCTGGTCTGCAGTCACATTGTAGAAGAAGTTTAATTAACTGATTAGTGCTTTGAAATGATCACCTGGCACATTTGGGACCCCTGGGGACCATTCTGCCCGTTCAAGAGTGCTGGAGAACACCACACTCCAGCCCTCCTCACCACTGCTGGCCCCTGCCAACAACAAAATGTGGTTATTAGAGTGGAGTGGGTGAATTCCCCTATGCCTGGGTAATCTTCAGCTGCCCCTTTCGGACAACTTTAACTCTTCCCTTTGTTGCTGGAGCAGGGCAAAGGGGACGTAGCCTGGGCTACTGATCCTTACTGATATGTATAAAGGGCAGTGTAAGCAAGGAGGAATGAAGGTCAGGCATGAACTACTAGGGTTAGAATACCTGCCTAATGCCCCCACTTAGTCTAAAGAGATGCCCTTTTATTGCCTCACTCATGAGAAGGATCTCACTGTGTCCAGCTCATCTACACAGGGTCATCAGGACATGTGCACAAATCCACACACTCTGTGCACACCTACAGCCCACTGAACCTGATCTTTGCAGGATTCCTTCCCAACTCCTTCTGTTCATCCTACCGGATCCTCCGAGGATAATCTGTCATGGTGCAGAGCAGGTTGTCTAACAGTTCCTCACACAGTTCAGTGACAGGTTACATCACTGCTTCAATTACAATGCCTCAGGGGGTCTCGCTTTCTTGTAGGTTCTCTTTGCCAGCTTCCACTTACATTACAATTTGCCTAGTGCGTTATCTGAAACCATCTGCCCTCTCAGCTGAAATGTTATTTGGAGAAACGATGACTCCAGAGCAGGTTCCAAGGTAAATTAATTGGCATCTCTTACAAATTCTGCTAATAATTTTATATGCTTCTGTTATAACCATAAGGGTAGCCTAAAATTCCTCCTTACCTTTAAGGGGTTAAGACGCTCAAATAACCTGGTTGGCACCTGACCAAAGAAACCAATGGGGACAAAAGATACTTTCAAATCTGGGGGTAGGAGGGGGGGGAAGAGGCTTTGTTTTCAGTTCTTTGTTTCTGTGTTCATTCGCTCTTGGGACTAAGAGGGACCAGACATCAATCCATGTCCTCCAAACCATTCTTAACCAGTCTCTCATATTACGGAAATTGTAAGTACAGCCAGGCAAGGAGTATTAGTTTATCTTTGTTTTCTCAACTTGTAAATTTTCCCTTTGCTGGAGGGAGGTTTATTCCTGTTTTGTTGTAACTTTAAAACTAAGGCTAGAGGGGGTTCCTCTGTGTTTTGTGCATCTTTTGTTACCCTGTAAAGATATCTTCCAACCTGATTTTACAGAGGGGATTTTTACCTTTTCTTTTTTTAAAAATAAAATTCTTCTTTTAAGAACTAATTGATTTTTTTTCAGTCTCCAAAGATACAGGGATTTGGGTCTGTGTTCACTTTGTAACCAATTGGTAAGGATATTATTCTCAAGCCTCCCAAAAAAGGGGGTGTAAGGGCTTGGGGGGATATTTGGGGGGAACAGGAACTCCAAGTGGTCCTTTCCCTAATTCTTTATCTAAATCACTTGGTGGTGGCAGCATACTGTTCAAGGACAAGGTGAAATTTGTGCTTTGAAAAAGTTTTTAACCTAAGCTGGTAAAAATAAGCTTAGGGGTTTTGCATGCAGGTCCCTACATCTGTACCCCAGAGTTCAGAGTTTGACAGCTTCTCACAGATACCATAGCCAGGGAAGCTAGGCCACCTGCCCATTGAAGACAGTGGGCTCTTTATTGAGATCCTCATATTAATAGTTGAGGAGACTGTCCTTGAAAAAGGAAATGTGGGCCCAGCAGCAATTTGGGAAAAGCTATTGAATGCTGAAATAATAGGAGCTGATTCAACTAAAGCATCTGTCCTGGAGGTTAGTAAATCTTTCCAAACTGAGGAGCAACAGCAATAAAGCTCAGGACAAAGAGGTGGACATATTTTTATTTCCTTTCATATAAAGTAACCCCAGAACCTTGAAAGAAGGAACCAGTCCCCTGGAAATCCTGATTCAGCGCATTGAGTTGAAGTTAGGGTGACCAGACAGCAACTGTGAAAAAATGGGACGGGGGTGGGGGGTAATAGGCACCTATATAAGAAAAAGTCCCAAAAAACAGGACTGTCCCTATAAAAATGGGACATCTGGTCGCCCTAGTTGAAGTTGACTTGAAAACATGTTTCCCATCATTGCCTAGAGACCTTTATGTCAACTTTATCCTCAGAATAATATTTACGTTCACTACTCAGGATTTCATCACATGCAAATTTCCTGTAATGACTGATTGGACATACTTCCTTAATCGTATTCAGAAAAGTGAATGGCTTGATCTTATTTTGGTTTTTTATTTTGTTTTATTTTTCCATTGTACTTGAAAATATCTCCTCAGAGATTTTTGTAACTGCTCCTGTTGTGTTTGCTTTTTGGCTGTCCAGCTGTTCTCAATAGCTGTTCTAGCTATTAATCTATCTGCTTTGTATGTAAGTGTGTCTTTTTCTGTCTCTTTCTCTTACAGTTCCTCGTGCTTCCTGCAATTACAGGTTTCAGAGTAGCAGCCATGTTAGTCTGTATTCGCAAAAAGAAAAGGAGTACTTGTGGCACCTTAGAGACTAACACATTTATTTGAGCATAAGCTTTCGTGAGCTACAGCTCACTTCATCGGATGCAATTACAGTCTGTCAATTACACAGGTTTTCTACTTGCCTGAGGGAATGCAAAGTGTGTTTCCTCTTTTGGCTGCTGCCTAAGCCAGATGTTATACTGGCAGGTTCTGATTGGCTGATAGATGAAGCTGAATGCTTCTTCTTAGGAAGGAAGAGTAAAGTAAGAAAAACACAGAAATTTGCACATTAAAGATCAGATTCTGTTCTCAGTTACACCAGTGTAAATGCAGAGTAACTCCAATGACTTTGGATTTACAGCAGTGGAACTGAAAGCAGAATCCGGCTCTAAACGAGGGGGGCCTCTTTAACCAAATTGACCTTCAAGCTGAAAAGTGTAGAGATGTTTCACAGAGTATTACTCAGAAGGCCAGCGGGGAACCTATTTCTTGATTCCCATAATACGGGAACAAGAGAACGCACAATTAAATGAAAATGCATCTAATTTAAAAGATAAACAAGGAAATATTGTTTATAATGGATAGAATCATTAACTACAGAATTTGCAGCTTCAGGTCATTCATAGTCAGAGATTTTAAGCTGAGAAAACACCAATGTTATATTATTTAGTGCAAGTTTTTTAAAAAAACTCTTTGTATTAATAAGAGTAGTTAATATAATTAAGTTATCTATGACAAAAATTACAAGGATTCTCAATTCTCAGATCTCAGGGCAAAAAATGATTTCAATAGATGGATCTAAAAAATTTCTTTCTTCCTCACCACCAACCCCAATCAAAATGAAATAGAATTGCCCAATGAAGTGCAGGATTGTGGGGAAAACTGGTGTCATATCAGCCTCTGAAGCTAGCATTGGCCAATATCGGAGACAGGATACTAGTATAGATAGATAGATGGATCTTTGGCTTTCTTGGGGAGGATGGTTATAATGTGATATTTATCCAGAGTTAGTCAACTATATTTTTCCACCATTGTTTTGGCCATTAACTATATGCATGCATCTCAGTTAAAATTTATCTTCATTCTACAACTGCAGAAATTCCCAGGGAAAATACACAAACCACATGACTCAAACACGTCACATCACCAAACGATGCTAGTTTCATCACATAGCTCTTATCTGTCCACACATCAAAAAAGATGTTGACAAATGGGAAAGAGTTCACAAAAGAAAGGGCTGCAAGAATTAGTTGAGATCTGGAAAACATGTCTTATAGTGAGAGACTAAAGATGGTCAATGTATTTAGTTTATCCAAGAGAACATTAAAAGGAGACTTCATCATGGTCTTCAAGTACCTATATGGGGAAGAGATTTCTGACAGTGAATGGCTCTTTAAATTAGCAGAAGAAGGCATTATGAGAGCCAATGGTTGGAAGCTGAAGTTAGACTAATCCAGATTTGGTCTACACTACCACTTATGTCGGTATAACATATGTCACTCAGGGGTAGGAATAAGCCACCCTCCTGAGCAACATAAATTACACAGACCTAAACAACAGTGTGGACAGCACTATGCCGGTGGGAGAGTTTCCCCTGCTGACATAGCTGCCGCCTCTCACGGAGGCAGATTTATGATGCTGACGGGAGAGCTCTCTCCCATCGACCTAGAGCATTTTCACCAGGCGCGCTCTAGCGGTATAGCTGCACTGGTGAGGCTGTGCCGCTGTAGCATTTCGAGTGTAGACTAACCCTCAGACTGGAAATGAGATGCACATTTTTAACAATGAGGGTAGTTCATCATTGGAATAACTTATCTATGCATGTGGTGGATCCTCCATCACTTGAAGTCTTTTAAAACAAGACTGGATATCTTTCTAAAAGACATGCTATAGTTCATACAAAGTTATGGGCTTCATGAAGGAATTATTTGGTGAGGTCCTCTGTTGCAAAAGCTCAGTCTAGCTCATGACAATGATCCCCTCTGGCCTGAAATTAACCTATTAATCAGACTGCACAATATCCTCAGCTTGACTGTGAAGTTTGCAGGGAAGAGAGATGTAATAATAATAATAATAATCCAGTAAAACTGAAAAATATAGAAACATGATATGTTAAAGACGGAGAAAACCATTGCGCCACCAAATCTATACTACTGATGGCTGGTTAACTTATCTACCAGCTACATACACCTGGACATAATATGAGATGAATTATTACCTATCACAGAAGCTAGAAATGAGAAAGTCCTATTAGATCATCCACGTAAACATCAGTCTTTTCCTTTTAAGTATATGCATTACCATGCCTTTGGCAGAATATTCCCAGTGTGTAATAACCTCCTGAGAAAGAAAGCTCTTCTGATATCCCACCTTACCCTTTCCTTCTTTAACCTCCAGACCTGACCACCCATAACAGCATCCTCCTTCCTGAATCCCGAATAGAAGCAACTGTAAGCATTACAAACAGCTGCACACAGACACAATGTTTTATTCATATAACACCACTTGGAGGTGGCGGGGGGGGGGGGAGAAAGGAGCCTCCTGCACATGATATTTTTATCTAACTAAAACGCATAGAGTGGCTCTTAAATGATTTCAAGTTATTTTCCTATCCTGCTGAGACACCTTTTCCCTTGTCAGGATGACGGCAACAAATGCAGATGATGTGAGCAGAACCGCAGAGATGCGTACAGTGAGTTGTGGAATCCAGGATCCCCTCCTTGTATCCCGCAGACAAATGGAGCATTAGTAACATGATTTTTTAAATGACTAAAACGAACCCAATCTGTCTTCCCCACTTCACTTAGCCAAATGAGTTTCAAGGAGGAGAAACAAAGAAATCTGCTCCCATTTTCAAGATTGATCATTCTTCTCTTTTAGTTCCTTTTCCCCCATCTGTTTTGCACAATATGCCGTTAATATCGTAATCACTGAATTATTAGCTAAAGAATTTACAAACCCTGTTCATTATTTCTTGGTGATGAAGGGAAACTGCCATGGAAATGAAAGTTACAGCTTGGAAGATATAAACTCAGGAATATTATTAATGGGATTTTTGCTTGTTTCAGAGCTGAGCAGCGTCTAAGCTACACTAAAGATACTCTCAATGTTGGTAATGAGACCATTTAATGTTCTTTATTATTCAGTATAAAGCAGCTGTTTCCAAATAACCCCCAGAAAAAAATATAAGGTGAGAGCATAGACCAACAGGGGCCAAGAGAATGTTGTCTGGCAGGTACTATGGAATATGAATGGATGGAACACTTTACCAACCAATGGAAGACATATCCAGGTAGGATCTCAGGGCAGGGGTGGTGAAGTGACACAGTGGTTAGTTGCACTAACTTTTAACCCCTGCAGACAGATGAGGTATCTGCAGACCAAGACTGAGATGTATTGGCAGAACACTGTGTGGTTGGGAAAGAATGGAATAGCAAAAGATGCTGCAGGTCAGGACTGAAATACATTACCAGAGACAGAGTGTGGGGGACTGGGCTAGAACTAAAATGGCAGATCTTTCATAGTTTGAGACTGAGCCACACTGAGAGAGCTGGAGTCAGGGCACCTGATCTGATTACATCTGTCTCTAGCCAGTGCTACCATTCCCTAACATTCATGAATTCCAGAATGAGTACTAAGTCTTGGGAATCAAAGACATACACTGGGATTTCTAGGTCTGTCTGCAGACAATGCTGCAGAAACTTAAAAACTTGTTCCATCTGCTCAGTAGGAGTCAGGTTTCAGAGTAGCAGCCGTGTTAGTCTGTATTCTCAAAAAGAAAAGGAGTACTTGTGGCACCTTAGAGACTAACAAATTTATTTGAGCATTTATTTGAGTTTCTAAGGTGCCACAAGTACTCCTTTTCTTTCAGTAGGAGTCAGGCTCTCTAAACTGCAACATATTGTTATAACCTCCACAAACCTTATCTGGTGAAATCAACCCTCTTCATACTGGCTCTTTTTTAATGGGGAGCATCATTAGGTACAGGGTCGAGTGATCTCCACAATTTCTGACATAGGACTTTGAAGCCTCCACAGTCCTAGATACAAGTCAAAAAAGACCCCTGGAGGATTTCCCAGGGTCGTTTTTGCCGCTGTTAATTTAGGCATAAATATCAAGAACTTTGCCTAAAGCATCTTCATTCGCTCCCCTGCTGAGACAGTAAACAGAGGAATTAGTTATTTTAGGACCGGACACTGGAAAAGATGTTAATAAAATAAATTGACCAGTTTCCCATGCATGAGAAACCTCAAACATGATGGCTTCAGCTGATAGTCCCTGTAGTAAATCCAGGCAGCACTGGATAAGTGTCTGTCTGCAATTCTGGAGAAAAAGCCACAATCACACTCACTTAAAAGATGAAAAAGATGAGAAAAGAAGCACCCTCTTCCTGCCACTCTGCACTGCTCACCTGCCTCTCTTGGTCTTCAGCAAAGAGACACAGGGAGCGATAAGTGTATCCTTTATTTACAGAATACTCCTCACTCCCCAGGATCCAAAAGCATTTTATGAACCACATTCCATAATATAGATATACAGACCCATACAGGGAATGAAGAGGACACTGTTCTGGAGTCCGGGACTTATTATATTAAGTCCTTATACCAGTCCAAAAAGCAATTTGAGTTTAAGGCAATTTAAGACCAGACAGCTCAAAAACTACTACGACTACAAACAAATGCTGGGTCCCAATGGCAAGCTGAGGTTGCCAGCCTTTCAGTAGTGATATACGACATTCAATTCCAGCCCTGCAAGGTTATAGGATATTGGATTCACTTTGCCCACCAATGAAGTGCCGCTATGTCTGGGTTAGAACATGACGCACAGCAACATAACTCTATAGTTTAGGACAGGAAGTGAAGGATGTTGCATCCAACTGAAACTAAAGCTCTAATTCAGGGAATGAAATGGGAATTTGACCACATCATCAAGGTTAATCACCCACCTCTGCAAAAAAAAAAAAAAAAACCAAAAAAACCTCTGGACTTTTAATGGGCAGAGATGGTCATGGCCTATCTTCTGTGTCTCAGCCAAATGCCTACACCTCCAGAAGCACAGGCCTGTCTCTAGCACTAGCCTGGGTACCACACTGACCCAGAGCAGACTGGTTCCCATAAAAAGTGAGAGATTTTGCTGGATGTGTCTGGGGGGGGAAGTGCCATTGCTGTTTGATTTCCTTGTTTAAATGCACCAAATCATAAATAAAATAATATAAAAGAACATGCTTTGCAATGTATTTTTTGAGAAAACTGATCCACTATCCTGCTGTTCCTTTCACCTGTCTTCGCACCACCAACATAACAGGATGTTAGCGATTTGCATGTCTTATGGGGAATATTTGATGCCTGTAAACTGTAATATCGTGGGAACACTCCCTCCATACACCTGACTGGACTTTTGAGCAACCAAAGCAGAAACTGCCTTGTGATGATCCATCCCAAGTTTTGCACTGAGCCCAGTTCACGTTGGCTCGTGACTTTGGGAGTTTAGTGAGTCCTGGGTGGGTACGCATGCAGGGCAGAGAGGATCAATAGAGCTCCTACATTTGGACAAAACATTCACTTCTGTTACATCAGGTCTGATGAGATGTCTTGAGTCCAAAGCCTTTTGGGCATGTCTTCCCTTGTCCAGGCCCTAGCTCAGATACGTAGTCAGAGTGCAATACCAGAGCGCAATGCCAGAGCTTTAGTGAGTGAAAGTATGACAGAAGCATATTTAGTAGAAGAAGGGATGGAAAGAGGAGAAAAGGGAGACATACACTGAGGTAGTGGAGGATTGAAACTAGATTGAAGTCCATCCTAATGTTCTGACAGGTTAGGGGATGCCGGTTCATTCTTGCTGCCTCTACTACTGGTTGTGCACCTGGAATTTCGTTTCCCATTGATTTACCCACAGATTTTCCCTCCCAGATTGACACATTTTTTTTGTTTGTTTTGGTTTACCCCCAGGTTTCCTCGCCCCATGGTTCTGCTGTTCCTAGCACCTCTCCTCTCTGAACTCCGAAGGGTCTCCTTCTCCCTAACCTTGACTGAAGGTGTTCGCAAAATTGGCTGATTTGATCAGAAATATGTGACTGGAAGGCAGATAATAGTCTGGTTCTCCACACCTGATCTCTCAATGAGGGGTCATTGATGGGGGTCAACTGCTGGTATAAGTGTCTAGTCGTATGAGGAGTTTGTGAAGAAAAAGCCGCGCTGCCTAATAAAGTGGAACAGAGTGAAGAGGGTGGAAGGAAAGGGCTGAGTTGTCTATAAATATCTTTGTTGGTTTGTATTTAGTGAATTTCATGCTGGTGGAAGCTGCCAGATTGACAGTCCTAGAGCCTGAAGTCTTCTATTTAACCACAGAACTGGTGAAGCTCCCGGCAGCTGCAATGCAAACTTCCAGCCCCACCAATTTGCCTCAGTGTTGATCTGGAGGGCCTCACTTCTGGGATTTTAGATGTCATGGGCCCATTTAGTTCTGAATTTTGATTAAATTATCGACAAGCAATTTGTGCCCGTTGTGATGGCGGTTTTGCTGACTAGTCTTGCATGCTGTAAAATGGATCCCAAGCCCATTTCACATGGGCCAAACAATCACCAACTGGCCTTGACTTTCAGCATTACTGATTAGAATCAGTAACCGGATGGTGACATTTGCTATTCCGCGCTGGCTATTAGTGCATACACATATGCACATTTCTTAAGCAGAATCAGAGCCAGGCTGGATGAGTCCTGAGATTACTGGTGTCAGATCTCTATTCTTTTTCCAGGCCAATTGGCTACATAGCTGTTGAGGATCCCATAATTCAGTGCAGGAAGGCAGCAAAAGGATTGCAAGGAAGAAGGGCAGATTAAACCAGATTCACAGGAGCACATCTTCATTTTGTGCTACTCTGAGGCCTCCTCTTGTCTCCCATCCACACAACCACGGCTGTGTGCATAATTAGGAGTAAAGATTAAAAAGCTATAGGAACATGTGGGTGGATGAAAAGATGACATAGGAGAAGACAGGTAGGGGAGGGGGAAGAGTGTCAGGGAAAGCATCCTGACAGGGAGTTGCGTTAGATTATGAAATACAATCCCAGCATTTTTTATATAGCTGGATTGGACAAAATGCTAGAAAAGTACCTCTAGGGAGCAGCCTGTAGAGACCAGGCTAGGTTAAAAGTACAAGCCCTTCCCCGGAGAGCTGACTGACTTAATAGCTATTTTTCATCACCAACAGCGGTCATTCTTTTCTTGACAAAATAAGTCCCATTCCTGCACCGTGGTTGCCCATTCCCTGCATAACTCTATGTGCATCAAGGTTCCATAATAATGGAAACATTTAATAGCATAAATCCAAGCACTTTCCCTCTTGGACTACACAGATGTATCCAGTTCAATGAAAGACTGGGGAGGATGAAGGAAGAAGATGATGGGGACAGGTAAATGGGTAGAACTGTGCCTTTCCTTCCAGAACTCCAAGCCAGACAAAATTCACCTGGCCTCATTTTGAGTAAGAAACTCAGTATTGAGGAGTTCAGCTTCACTAAAAAGTTCAACAAACTTTCAAATGACCCCAGAGCTAACTTCAAGAGAACCTGGGGCTAGTTTATGGGGTTGATGTAATCCAGGCATAACACAGAGGATTTAGCTAGGTTTCCCTTAGGGCTTTTAGGTACAAAACTCAAGGGACATCAAATCCCATATGAATATGAACTTTTCAGTTCTCCTACTCTACTGTGGATAGTGCTGATCTTATTTACTTCCTGTGCCGGCTGTTTGTGTGGCTGCTTCCCTTCTTAGTTACTCTCTCGCCCCTGCCTTCTCTGCGTTCAAAGGAAGCCAGCATGATGGATAACAGAAGTCCTTTGACATAGTGTCATTTATCACACAACAGCCTGAATCCCACTAACAGGGCCTTCTTCATATGTCACTGTCGGCTCCAGCACCACCCCAATGCATCAAAAAGAAACGTTTGAATATGAAGCACTGTAATTCCTAAGTCATGGCTCATAATAGGTTTGCACCCATCAAGTTCTCTTCTATCTGCCTACTTATTTATTTAATTTTCACCTTGTCTTACACTCACATTAAATGAACTCGTCAGCGAGGCCAGGACAGGAGGAAATCAATGAAAAGTCACAAGGGCTGGAGGAGAGAGAGATAAAAAGTACTGAACTAATTCCTCTGAGAATCAAATATGGCCTCTCAGAAAGGATCCAGAGAACATAGCCCACAAACATCATCATTAGCCATGGGCTAATTACATGCAGCCTCACCCCATCACACCTCTGTGCCAGTCTGACATAGGGAGGATTCTATTATGGGCTGATGGTGTAACAGTTTGGAGACCGTGCAGAGAAGCTTCCTGACGTACTGAAAGTTTATTGCAACTATCCAAACCTCCGAAGTCTGCAAAACCAGGCTGAGAATCATATGAGATACAGGGTTCTCTTAAGATTTCCAGTTTCTGGTTGGACAAGAATTACCAGGAAGCTGTCTTTATTGCAGTACTTTGGCAATTCTGCTCCCAGCTGTAACTTAAAAATGCAACCAAGAAAGGACTGCTTGGGCCTAGTTCTGCTTTCAGTTACATCAATGGTACTTCTCCAAAGTCACTATGTTGTGTGTCCTGCAGGTTAGCACAAACAAGAATCAAAGTGTGGCCTGTCTGGGGTCTACACACAACAGCCCTAATAGGTGAGCCAATGCAGAGACTGACTCTGACAAGCCAATGCAGAGCCTGACTCTGTTGGCTGGGAGTCTCTGTCTACAATACTGCACTTACTACTAGTTGGTGTTGGTCCTGCTTTGAGCAGGGGATTGGACTAGATGACCTCCTGAGGTCTCTTCAATCCTAGTCTTCTATGATTCTACACTTGGACTGTCTGAGGGGATGTCTACCCTGCCAAACAGGATGGATAACAACTGATTACTTTTAATCAAAAAATTGGATTTTTTACTTTGTAATTTTTTTTATTTGTATTAAATACAGGTTTATTTAAAAATAAACCTATTGAAAATTAAGGTTAAAATTTACAACCTATGTTAAGGCCTAATCTTATTATAATCTATGAAAATCATTTAAATTAAATAGAAAACATATTAAGCAGCATGTGTTTTCTGCCAAGTCTTAAAGGAAGTCAAACCACTGAACTGGTGGAAGTCACCAGATAAGCACCTGGAACTAGAGTATGATAAAGTGCTAAGCCAGCTTCTGACAGCAGTAGCCTCCTATGCAAGTGCCGAGAGAATATTTTCTTCATTTCACTTTATTCAGCTAGTTCAGTTCAATGACTAGTTTATTCACAGTTAAGAAATCAATTGGGCATTGAAAAAGCCAGAAAGCTTGTTTTTCTCTTCCAACCTTGGAATAAAAACTAGGTGCGAGATCTATTTGGTTTAAAATCATGAAGTACATGATGACTAGAAACCATCAGTTCAACTCATTAGCTACAGATAACTTTTCTTTTGTGGAATAAATCACTTTGTTTTAAATGTAAAACATGTTCTAAAAACTTTTTTTATTTATTCGGGATTTTTAAGGCATTTTTGTATTTAATACAAAAAATTAAAATGCTGTTTTTATGCATTTTAATTGAATGTCAATTTCTATTCAAAGAGACTTTGAAGCGACTCATGAGTAAAAGATTAATCATTTAGTAAATAAGAAATGCATCATTCACCATCTTCTAACATAATATAAGATATAAAAATTAAGAATCTGAATAAATGGAAGTTAAGCTACATAATTGTTTAAATAAATGTGTATAGATATAGTGTATCCTCCTAGTAGCAAAATGATGCACCAAATTTAGTGTAAAGGCTACACTTAGTTGCAAATCAACGTGTTTTAATGGTTACCAACTAATAAGAATCAATCTTTTCTTAGGAAAACAACTAAAAGGTACAAATGCAAAACATGATTAAAATGGATGATTTAAAACAAGGGCTCTTGCTTGCTGATTTATATCAAGATTAAAATGAGTGATCTAAAATCACTTTGATTTAAATCAGTCCACCCTGATGCAACAAAAGGTGTGTTCTTAAGTCAGGTTAACCAACTCTGGTTAAAATGGCAGCAAAGACATGGCAGCTCAGTTTTTAAACTCGGGTTAGAACCTCACCTTCACCTCCCAGGCTCCCCCATAGGCTTTAATGCAAGGGGCAAACCGAGTACTATGTCTTCACTGTTATTTCAATCCAAGTTAGGTACCCCGAGTTAAGAACACACCATTTTTTGCAACATAGACATACCCAGAGTAACAAGAGTGTCAAGATTTTGCTCATTGCACCTCCACTGCTTTGCTTGCTTGCTATACTGTGACCCAACTGGATGCCAGCTGGCAGAGGGCACTGGAGCATTTAAGTGTACAGTGAACCCCTGGATTCACCAAAAGAACGTCACATAAGATCTCTAATGAAAGCCTGTGTCACATTGGTCATCTTAATCTTTGTGAGATGTATGTACAGAAAATATATGGAGAGCTTTTTATATTTATATACATGCACACACACAAAATTATGTTCTCTAGGTCAGTAGTTAAAAGCAGGGCATTCAAAGGTAGCATCTTGAGACAAACTTGTATCAAAGGTCTGTTCTGGTATAGTTGTGGGTGCAAAGAGACATCCAGACATCCTTCTTCTTGAAAGTAAACTGACAGCAGGTTTCCTTTGTGAAAAAGGGATCTCACAGCCAGGCTTGGTTGAAAATACTGGGATGAGAAACTTCTTTAGACAGGAGGATAATTTGTTAGTTAAGTTGACGCTCTAGCATGGGTATTATGGTTTTGTTTTGGATGTAACCCTATGTTCCCATCTCTCACACTGGTTTTCATTTGAATCTCTATGCCTTCTTAAATACATTTTCTTTTGTTGTATAACTGAACTCAAGTGCTGTGTATAATACAGGAACTGTGGTCTAAAGTAAAACTGGAGTATACTTCCTTTGGGAACAGAGGACCTGGAATTTCTGTGGGTATCCAGCAGCCAGGGGCTGAATACCACAGTGGGATACTTTGAAGTGACTCAGAGGCTCGGGTACATCTATTGTTGACCTGCAAGGCAAAGGCAGGATCTGTGTAGCTCAAAGAAGAATGCTTGAGTGGCTGACAGGCTGGCTGTGTTAAGGAGCTAACACCCAGCTAGTACATGTAAGACTCCCTTGCGCTGGAGGCAAGTGGTAACAAGATGACTCTCATCCCTGAGTGCTCCGAGCAGCATCGCATCCACCACGCATCCTCTTCCTCTTCCAAGTAAGGAAAAGGAAAGTGCCCTAACTCCCACAGCCCTTGCTTTTGGACCTTTCCCCTGACACTGCATTTAGAATCCCCCCCCTTTTGTATGACTCACTCAGAGCCTCAAGCTCTGCCCAGTATGCACAGAGCACCCAGTGCCTGCACCCCTCTGCGGAGCATTCTTCCTACTTCTGACAGCCCACACTTTAGACCTTGATGGCCTTGAACAATCACAGAACAAATAAACTGCAGCATCCACCACCAGCCAGGTGAGGTAGCCACATTGCCCATTGCTCTGTGCCCATGAGTTATCCCTGGAAGAGCCAAGTTTATAGCCTCTGTCGATGTTTTCACAAAAGTTTACATGGATTCCCAGCAGTATTACAGACCCAAACTTATATGAGCCATTTCATAGACTCATTTCTTACTGGTTAGCATTTCCGAAGTTGGACAGATTTCCATATTACTTTAAATCACTCAAGGTAGAGCTGTGTTAAGTTCCAAGAACTGAAATGCCTTTTGGATCACGAGAACTGATATTTAAAGTATGATTTGCTACTTTATTAGGTCATTATCATGAAAGTATGTGCACAGCGTTTCTATTTCATAAAAGTATAAAATAGCTGCTAAGGAATCACAGGAAAATTACAGCTGGTAAATTAGTCAATAAACCTTTATTATACTACTCCTTTACACTATTATGAAGAACATAAAAACTGACACACTGGGTCAGACCAATGGCCCATCTAGCCCAGTATCCTCTCTCCAATAGTTGCCAGTACCAGAGCTTCAAGGGAAGGACCTACCCCCGTCTTCCTCTGATTGCTAGAAGCTGGGGGGGGGTTAAGGTCACATGAGCATGTGGTTACATCCCTGACCATCTTGGCTAATAACCATTGATGGACCTATCCTCCATGAACTTATCTAGTTCTTTTTTTTTAACCCATTTATACTTTTGACCATCACAACATCCCATGGCAATGAGTTCCACGGGTTAATAAATATGGAGGAACTTAAAATTAATTTCTTCCTAGACAAAGATTTATTGACAAAACTCCACAGCTTTGTGGCACTGGCTCATACTAGTCCTCTTCATAGTTGGACATTCCCACTCATGGGGATTCAAACAGGATACCCTTAGCAGGTGGTGTATCTGCAGGGCTGGGCCTAAGGTGTCTTTTTAAAATGTTCTTCATTTCTGCTGCAAGCTTTAGCATACTCTGTGCCACAATGCAGCAGTTTAGCATCAGTAAGAGGTCTGTCAGAACAGATCAGGTCAGTTCTCTTTGTACCCTTTGCTGAGGATTTGCAATGGGTGCTTTATGCAGAGACTGTGAAGAAAGATACAGGTGACATTAGCTGGCTAGTCTCCAGAGAGTCTGCAGACCAAGTCACTAACAAGCCCTACATTGGCTGAGTAGCCCCTATTTATAACTCTCTCTTTGAGGCTGTCAAACTGGAGCTCTGAGACAGCAATATCATTTCCACTTTCCTTTGTAGTTGCTCCAAATTTGGCATTGAAATGAAGCTTGTCTGTATGTATACAGGCAAAGAGGGCAGTTCAGAATGGCAGCTCAGCTCGAGGCATATCACGGTCTTCATTCAGACTCCTAGGCCACTAGGTTGACATATGACTGGCAAGGCCAGTGACCTAAATAATTATTTGCCAGAGACATTAGCTTACATTAAAAAAACAAGCATAAGAGAAAAAAAGAAAATACATGCAGTGAGATAGAACAGCTCATATTTCTTGGATTGCTAGACCAGATACCTCGGGTGTGCCTGTCAAATAGAAATTTCAGAACAAATCAATCCAATTTCATAAATACATGAAGGCAACACATTGTCAGAAGAGTCCACAACAAATGCAATCACATATGTGTGCCTAATTTGCAGAAGCAATTCCCTTCTTTGTGAGCACAACCACAGAAAATGAACGCATAAATGGCCACCCAGATGTCTGACATGTAATTAGAGTAACTGTGCTTGCAAATGTACACACTTTTCTCAAGCATACCCCTTCAATTATGAAAATATGGACCAAAATGTATGATATTATAGCAATTATATTTTATGTGTATATGTACATAGAACACTGCCTCAATTGGACCATATTTATGGATAGCCTCAAAACAAACTCCTGATATTTTTGATCACAAAACAGCTCAAGAAGGGTTAGCAACTAAAGAATGGCACATACACCTCAGTTAGTTCATGTAAATCAGGTGCATAGCAGATGTGCATACAATCTGGTGCGTGTTAACATATGCAAATTTTTGAGGGCCGGAATCAGAAGTTACCACTGAAAATATATTTTCCATAACATTACTTTGTAATATGAAATCTGAGTACATTTTCAAACCCATTGCATGGATTTTTCAGAGATGGTCAAAATGATTAGAGAAACATATGGAGACATAGGGCCTTTGATTGCATTCAGGTGATTTTCCTGAGTTTCTGGTGCCCATGTTTCACTATCCACCTCACAATATCTGCTTCTTACCTATCTTGTTTAAGCTTAAAACCAACAGTTGCACTAGCTCAGCCCAGAGAGATAACTGGTAAGTATTCATGTGGGCTGAAAAAAAGTTGCCGTATTCCACCTCAGAGGTGGATGCATTTCAGCACTTTGCTAATTGAAACCTGTATAAATACAATAAATAACGCTTGTACAGTACTTTGTGATCCTTTGGATTGACAGGTCCCATATAAAAATAGCTATTATTAATAAGTATTTAGGATCAGGTCTGACCTCAACTTCTTTTTCTCCTTCACATATCTTAACTGTATTAAAATAGTTTATGATTATGAATGTCTTGCATTCTCTTATGTACCATAACCATTACGGGGAAACAGAAAAATACACACTGCTTTCTTTACCTTGGTCTTCTGATTTTAACAATGTCTGTCAATTATTAGAAGACAAAAAAAATGAATATGGGACTGTTATTTTATAACAAGGACATTTTCATGAGCCGCAGAAGGTAATATTGCCTGAAGAGTCAGTTCCTACTTCTCACCTTGCTTATAAGCACTGTTCAAAGGAAACAAGAGCTCCCTGGGAGCTCTGGTACTTTCTTCTCCAGCAGGAGTTGAGCTCCTGAACTTCCTATCATGGGAAGTAAAGCTAAACAAAATATCTATTGCAAATCCTGCATCTGGATCTATACAGGTGCATCTCTGCACCCATGTGGAGCCCCATGATGGCATAATAATGGCATGCGAGGAAGGAAAGATGGAAAGATTGTAAAAGAAATAGATAAATAAGAAGTTAAAAGAAACAAAATGTTAAAGGAAGAAGAAAAATATTGTGAAAGCTCTGACTAGATTATGATGATCTATTGTATTATTATATTTGTTGATATGTTTTAATATATTATTTAGTATAGCAAGATGTTATTTGATAATAATTTATTATTCTTAGATGCTTCAAGTCTGTATGGTGGCCTTCGGACAGATAAAAGCCATCAGCCCAAATCCCTGCCTTGTGATCTGGGGAGACGTTTACAATCCAAACTGTCTTTTACTCTTCTTCTTCTGTTGTGCTCTGCTTCCCCAAGTAATCCAGGTGGGAAAATCCTATAAATTGTAGTAGAATATTTACCCATTTTATAAAATGTCATTGTATTTCCTAGGCAGTTCCTCAGACTGGTTCCAAAAGCTATAGAAAAGTTGTTTATATTTAATACTACAGGTTATTAGAGTAATTTCTACAGAATGCTATTGGTATCCTCCCTATTATTCCTATTTTATTATTTATGTTACCATAGTTGTCAGAGGTCCTGATCAGGACTGTGCTAGATGCTTAGGGTTCTCACTGTGCTAGATGCTGCACAGAGAGGGACAAATTCCAAAAAGCTTACAATCTAGAACTTTGCTATAAGGGCATATCTATGCTGCACCATTATAGCAGCAACCCTGTCTTTCCTTTTCCCACTCCATTCTGCTTCCCAGCTCAGCCTTGCGCCATATCTTTACAGGAATTCTTTCACTCCCCCCCCCACCAAGGCTCAGACCTGCTCTGCAGCATTACAACTGCACCTCCATGTATCTTCCTTCTTGGAGCACTGCCAGTTAAAGACTGCTGCTGTTTACTGCTTTCACATCACCTCAATTATTCCCACACTGATTCACTTTATTCCATGGTTTCATTCTTGCTGTTTGTTTGGAACGCTCAGCTATTCCTTTAAATAAGACTATTTGCTAAAATAGTGGCAGCAAAATTTGCCCGTATAACTATAACAATTGCATATGCAATCATGCTCCCGGTGTGCACTTTGATCTCTAGGTGATCACTTGCATGCTCATTTTTGCACAGCAATTTTGAGCCTATGACTGTAGCATGTTTCAGAGTGATAGCCGTTTTGCAGAAAAGCCTCCCTCACCACAGACAGTGTTTTAGTTTGTGAATCTTTTTTCCCCTTTTTTTTTGTTTTACCTTACATAGGGCTCTTTACTCTTCTCCATCACAGCATTTTGCCAGCCTTCAATCTAATAGATCTCCAACGAGAAAGGAGGAGGGAAGAGAGATACGCAATATCTAAAGAACACATAAGTAAAAAAACCAAACCCACAACAGAGCCAACCCTTTGCAGAATTCACTACTGCTGAAATCATAGAATATCAGGGTTGGAAGAGACCTCAGGAGGTCACCTAGTCCAACCCTCTGCTCAAAGTAGGACCAATACCCAACTAAATCATCCCAGCCAGGGCTTTGTCAAGCCTGACCTTGAAAACCTCTAAGGAAGGAGATTCCATTACCTCCCTAGGTAATCCATTCCAGTGCTTCACCACCCTCCTAGTGAAAACGTTTTTCCTAACATCCAACCTAAACCTCCCCCACTGCAACTTGAGACCATTACTCCTTGTTCTGTCATCTGCTACCACTGAGAACAGTCTAGATCCAGCCTCTTTGGAACCCCCTTTCAGGTAGTTGAAAGCAGCTATCAAATCCCCCCTCATTCTTCTCTTCTGCAGACTAAACAATCCCAGTTCCCTCAGCCTCTCCCCATAAGTCATGTGCTCCAGTCCCCTAATCATTTTTGTTGCCCTCCACTGGACTCTTTCCAATTTTTCCACATCCTTCTTGTAGTGTGGGCCCCAAAACTGGACACACTACTCCAGATGAGGCCTCACCAGTGTCGAATAGAGGGGAATGATCACGTCCCTCCATCTGCTGGCAATGCCCCTACTTATACAGCCCAAAATGCCATTAGCCTTCTTGGCAACAAGGGCACACTGTTGACTCATATCCAGCTTCTCATCCATCGTAACCCATAGGTACTTTTCTGCAGAACTGCTGCCTAGCCATTCGGTCCCTAGTCTGTATCAGTCCATGGGATTCTTCTGTCCTAAGTGCAGGACTCTGCACTTGTCCTTGTTGAATCTCATCAGATTTCTTTTGGCTCAGTTCTCTAATTTGTCTAGGTCCCCCTGTATCCTATCCCTACCCTTCAGTATATCTACCACTCCTCCCAGTTTAGTGTCATCTGCAAACTTGCTGGCAAGATTACTGTGGGAGGCCGTACCAAAAGCTTTGCTAAAGTCAAGTAATAACACATCCACTGCTTTCCCCTCATCCACAGAGCCAGTTATCTTGTCATAGAAGACAATTAGATTAGTCAGGCATAATTTGCTCTTGGTGAATCCATGCTGACTGTTCCTGATCACTTTCCTCTCCTCTAAGTGCTTCAGAATTGATTCCTTGAGGACCTGGTCCATGATTTTTCCAGGGACTGAGGTGAGGCTGACTAGCCTGTAGTTCCCTGGATCCTCCTTCCAGGGCCGGCTCCAGGCACCAGCGAACCAAGCAAGTCCCTGGGGCGGCAAACGTAAAGGGGCAGCAGGACGTCGGGTTCTGGGGCAGCAATTCCACAGCAGGGACGCAATTCTTCTTTGGTCGCCGGCTGCAATTTGGCAGCCGCACCATCACTCTGCCTCCCTATTTGGCGGCAAGCTTTTTTGTTTAGTTTTTTTGCTGCTTGGGGCAGTAAAAATGCTGAAGCCAGCCCTGCCTCCTTCTTCCCTTTTTTAAAGATGGGCACTACATTAGCCTTTTTCCAGTCTTCTGGGACCTCGTTTTGAGTTTTCAAAAATAATGGCCAATGGCTCTGCAATCACATCCGCCAACTCCTTTAGCACCCTCGGATGCAGCGCATCCGGCCCCATGGACTTGTGCTCGTCCAGCTTTTCTAAATAGTCCCGAACCACTTTTCTCCACAGAGGGCTGGTCACCTCCTCCCCATGCTGTGCTGCCCAATGCAGTAGTCTGGGAACTGACCTTGTTCGTGAAGACAGAGGCAAAAAAAGCATTGAGTACATTAGCTTTTTCCACATCCTCTGTCACTAGGTTGATTACCTCTTTCAGTAAGGGGCCCACACTTTCCTTGGCTTTCTTCTTGTTGCTAACATACCTGAAGAAACCCTTCTTGTTACTCTTAACATCTCTTGCTAGCTGCAACTCCAGGTGTGATTTGGCCTTTCTGATTTCACTTCTCCATGCCCGAGCAATATTTTTGTACTCCTCCCTGGTCATTTGCCCAATCTTCCACTTCTTGTAAGCTTCTTTTTTGTGTTTAAGATCAGCAAGGACTTCACTGTTAAGCCAAGCCGTTCGCCTGCCATATTTACTATTCTTTTTACACATCAGGATTGTTTGTTCCTGCAACCTCAATAAGGATTCTTTAAAATACAGCCAGCTCTCCTGGACTCCTTTCCCCCTTATGACAGGTTTCAGAGTAGCAGCTGTGTTAGTCTGTATTCGCAAAAAGAAAAGCAGTACTTGTGGCACCTTAGAGACTAACAAATTTATTAGAGCATAAGCTTTCGTGAGCTACAGCTCACTTCATCGGATGCATTAGGTGGAAAAAAATGCATCCGATGAAGTGAGCTGTAGCTCACGAAAGCTTATGCTCTAATAAATTTGTTAGTCTCTAAGGTGCCACAAGTACTGCTTTTCTTTTTTCCCCCTTATGTTATTCTCCCAGGGGATCCTGCCCATCAGTTCCCTGAGGGAGTCAAAGTCTGTTTTTCTGAAGTCCAGGGTCTGTAATCTGCTGCTCTCCTTTCTTCCTTGTGTGAGGATCCTGAACTCGACCATCTCATGGTCACTGCTTCCCAGGTTCCCATCCACTTTTGCTTCTCCTACTAATTCTTCCCAGTTTGTGAGCAGCAGGTCAAGAAGAGCTCTGCCCCTAGTTGGTTCCTCCAGCACTTGCACCAGGAGATTGTCCCCTACACTTTCCAAAAACTTCCTGGATTGTCTGTGCACCGCTTTATTGCTCTCCCAGCAGATATCAGGGTGATTGAAGGCTCCCATGAGAACCAGGGCCTGTGATCTAGTAACTTCCATTACTTGCCAGAAGAAAGCCTCGTCCACCTCATCCTCTGGTCTGGTGGTCTATAGCAGACTCCCACCACAACATCATCCTTGTTGCTCACACTTCGAAACTTAATCCAGAGACTCTCAGGTTTTTCTGCAGTATCATACTGGAGCTCTGAGCAGTCATACTGCTCCCTTACATACAATGCAACTCCCCCACCTTTTCTGCCCTGCCCATTCTTCCTGAACAGTTTATATCCATCCATGACAGTACTCCAGTCATATGAGTTATCCTACCAAGTCTCTGTTATTCCAATCACATCATAATTCCTTGACTGTGCCAGGACTTCCAGTTCTCCCTGCTTGTTTCCCAGGCTTCTTGCATACGTGTATAGGCACTTAAGATAACTTGCTGATCGTCCTGCTTTCTCAATATGAGGCAGGAGCCCTCCCTCTTGCGCTCTCCTGCTCGTGCTTCCTCCCGGTTCCCCACTTATCTCTGGGCTTTGGTCTCCTTTACCTGGTGAACCTAGTTTAAAGCCCTCCTCACTAGGTTAGCCAGCCTGCTTATGAAGATGCTCTTCCTTCTCTTCCCTCTCTTCGTTAAGTGGAGCCCATCTCAAATGAAGAGCTCATCCAGCTCTGGACTGGGATAACTACAGGCGAATCACTCTCCTCTCTCTCTTTTTTTTTTTTTTTTTTTTTTTTTTTTTTTTACAGTGTACATGTAAATCCCAATGCATATATTACAACAAATTATGTGTTTTAATGCTTAAAAGGAACTGAATGGTCCTATAAAACTGGAAATGTCACAATGAACTCTAGGGATGCCTGAGTTTCAAAGTGATAGAAATATTGCTTAATTTATGACACAATGTAATATAGTAAGATGTACTAAGACAGACAATAACCCTACATTCCCTTGCTATTTCAGTTTTCTGGATAGCGTGGATATTGTAGTCAAGTCATGGACATTCTTCATCACAGCTATTAAAGTGAAGTTTTTGCAGTGTCATTTTGTGGACTTTCCTTCTCCTGTCCAATGAATAAATGATTCCAGCTCCAGAACTGTGGCGAGGCACTGGCATGGACTTTGACATGCGACTTGGAATGGCGATGGGTGACCAATAGCTGCCAGTCGTCCCATGAGCTATTCTCCAAGAGAACTTAACAGACTAGGATCTGAAGGATGCAAGCTATTTGCCTCAGTGTCTGAGAAGATCTGCCACACTCAGTCAAATGAACTACAATGCATGGGCCAGTGTCAATGACTCTGATGAGAAGTGCAGTGATTCATCTAGGGACAGATGGGTTGAGGCCCATGGATAGCCCAGCAGTCGCAAGAGAGTGAAACATGATATTTTGTATACAATGCTTCGATTTTCAGTGTCATTTGCCTCCGATGGATCTTTCATTGTGGCTGTCTGGGTGGCTATTTGATCATTCGAATGAAGATATAGGAGTCTGGGAAGGTTTTTTCTCATCCTTAGATGAGGTGGGCTGGGTGGGCAATATTTAAATGTCAGATCGGGGCAACAAATACACTGATCCATCATGGCTGATGGGACACAGTGACATGCAAATGTGGCTGCATTAGCACTGTACACTAGAACTGGATGGAGTAAAATTAGAACTACTCGCCAAGAAATTCTGGCCTCCAAGATCATCTGGTATCTACAGTGACTTGTGCCACTGCATTGAAGCCTAGCAGACAAGTAACCGATTAAGCTACTCTACTGTGCAATGATTTGGATTACAACAGCAACATACAAAACATGGCTGAGATACAATGAACTGGATATACAAATGGCCATGACAGAGCTTTATGACCTACAGAGGCCGACATTAATATCTAAAAGTGGTTATCTTGCCTGAGCGGCCAGTTGTGGTGATTTCTATTGGCCTATCATGCCCTAGATTCCCTGAGCTCTAATTCACTGGTGCCAGTTATCGTTGCGGTTTGTTACTGATACAGCGCTATCGATGTGCATAGTGCTTTACAGATACACACAGCTAGCTAGGGTCTTACTTCCTGTCCCAAATAGTGAACAGTCTAACCTGGGGGGATACAAAGCAAACAGTTCAAGGCACAATCAGGAAAAGGGCAGCAGACAGTCATAGCTGATCATTGATGGGAAGCCTGAAGAAAGAAGCAGGATAGGAATGAGGTGCTTTGAGAGAGGACAGCATGACAAAAGGTTCAAAGTTGGAAGGGGAGAAGTGGACGCAAGGAGTGGTGAGGAAGGACGAATGGACAGGGTCTGAGTAAGGATCCATGACACAGGCAGAGCTGAGAGGCAGGACTGGAGGTGGAGATTTAAAAGGTGAGGGTGGACAGTTTCAACATGATGGATCTAGCTATACCAGTTAACCTCCAGAAAAGATCAGTGTGACCAACTACAGTGTCATAGACTAATGTGTAGATTTGCAACAAGACACCCCTGTTTCTTGCCTTTTTGCCAAGCATACTGAGTGCTATGTGAATAATAAATAATTCACACCATGAGATTCCAATAACTGTAACAAACACAAGGTATAATCAAACCCAATCAAACCAAAAATAACATAATTCCAAAGTCTGAGGCTAGAAGGGACCATTGTGATGATCTAGGCTGACCTTCTGTATAGCACCATCCATAGAACTTCCCCAATATAATTCCTAGAGCAGATCTTTTAGAAAAACATCCAATCCTGATTTTAAATTATCAGCAATGGAGAAACCACCACGATCCTTGGTAAATTGATCCAATGGTTAATTACCCTCACTGTCAAAAATGTACACCCTTCTTCCTGTCTGATTTTGTCTAGCTTCAACTTCCAGGCATTGGATTGTGTTATAGTTTTCTCTGCTAGATTGAAGAACCCATTATTAAATATCTGTTCCCCCATGTAGATACTTACAGACTGTAATCAAGTCACCACTTAATCGTCTCTTTGTTAAGCTAAATAGCCCACGTTCTTTGAGTGTATCACTATAAGACATGTTTTCTAATCCTCTAATCATTCTCATGGCTCTTCTCTGAACCTTCACCAATTTGTCAACATCCTTCTTGAATTGTGGGCCTGAGAACCAGACAGTATTCCAACAGTGGTCAAACCAGTGCCAAATACAGAAGTAAAATAACCTCTTTACACTGTAATAATAGATAAATAATAACAGTAATGATATTTTTCAATTTACTCTTTAGAACTACGAAGTTACAACTGCACGCACCAGTCTCCTGGCTCCCAGAACTGTCTTCCAAGGAGCGTGGGAGCCAGATTGTAAATTACTGTCAGTCAGAAGTATGAGCACTGAAGTACAGCAAAATACTCCCCTCTGAGATCATGGAACACAGCTCAAACTTCTTTCTTCACCTCATCATACTGATGTTAACCTGAAGGTACTTCCCATTTTACAAGTTAATACCATATCTTAAGCTAAACAAACTCCAAGCATTTAGTAGTCACGAATACTGTTATTACTGAGCTTATAGAAGTCAATGTCCACACTATTTACCAAGAGAGCTTTAGAAACATTGTGACAGCCTTGGCTTTAAGCCAGTGCAATTCTATTGAAACAAGGGGAAGAGGCACTTGCTCGCATCGGGTCTTAATTTGGCCCATTAACTAATTAGTCCTCGCTACCTTTTATGCGGTACAGTAAGTATAGTCATCACCACTATACAGATGGGGAAACTGTGGCAGAGAGGTTTAGTGATCTGTCCAAGAGCAGAGAAAAAGTGTCAGTTCAGAAAAGGCAATAGAATACAATTGTTCCTGGCTCTCAGTCCCATGAGCTCCTGGAAAAAAAACCCTCAAATCCTGGAAGTTCACAACATTAGAAAAGAAAAGGAAGAATGGCCAAGTCCCCAAAACTTCAGTGACTTAGGCACCCAGCTTAAAGGAAACAAAAGCACCAGGCAATAAAACCAACTGCTGATGTGTGACTGGTGCAGATACATAGACAAGCTACTGTTTAAAGACAAAGGCACACAAATACATTAGGTGAGAGTATGTTACAATAGACTGGCTGCTAATTAGTCACAACCCTCAATGATAGAGTATCACCAGACTGGCAGAGAACATCTCACAGAAATTACGTTTTTTAAAAACCATGCTGCAATCACTCCCTTGACAGCCCCTTCCTTCATCTCCCCTCTTGGCTTTTTATTTATTGTAATTACTTTCATAATAATATTTGTTTCCATGTTATTATATATATTACTGTTCACAGCAACCACAACAACAAAAATAATAGTCGGGAAGAGTTATGTTGCTTATTTATCTCCTTGGCCGTTACTGGGTTGCCAGGAAAGGGGAGAAGGGTGCTTGGGGGAGGGAGGCATCAGGAAAAGCAGTAAATAAAGAAGAAAGCATATTCCTGAGAAGCAAAGATGTATGGGAGCACATTGACAGAGGAGGAAACACTGGTAATAAACAAATAAAGCTAATAATTCAAGGGGCAAGGCGGTGCCAGCAGATAAAGAACAGAATAAACAACACTTTGCTGGAAGTGCAGGTAGAAGGCAGCATCATGGCTCTAGTATCTTTGGCTCAAGGGAGGATTACTGGGGGGGGGGGATGCAGTGGGTGGACTGTGACCCCAGCACAGTGCAAACGGATAGGTTTAAAAATGTGATGCTTTCCATGGCTTGCTGGCTATCATGCCAAACAAACAGGCCTCTACCAGTGCTCTAACAGGGAATCCCTCCTAGCTGTCAATATCTGTAACAGGGTCCATTTCGCTCCACAGGAGCTGGGCACTCCACAGGAGATCAGCAAGCTGCCCCCAAATCCCTACTTCACGAGGGGAGCTGGCGCTGGCTGGTTCATACAGTCACCCAAAATGGGTGTGAACAGCATGGAAGTCTGCCAGGAAATACGTTGATTCAGTGCCTCTCCTGCGCAGCCTCCACTAGAGGAGAGCCCATGGAGCTCTAGGTGGTCTTTAAAGCTGTCCTACCTTGGTAGAACCCCTGGGGAAAGGCAGCGGGGATATCGTTACCCATGCCGAATCTCCCCTCGACAGGGTGACTCTAGCCTATAAAGTTTATATCTGCTTTTCATGCCTCCAACCAAGTCACTGTATCAGACATTTTCCACACTGGACACATTCCCCCTAGCAGGGGACAGTGGTGAATATGCACACAACCTAACACATGACTTAGTCCTCCAGTAATTAAGCACATTAACCCATACTCTCAAATACTTAAGCTAGCCTCCTGCTATACCAGCATATCTGTACCATCATCTATACAAGTTCATCTATGGGAAATTTCTCTCTTGGATCTGATACACCTTGGCTTGCAAAGACGTTTAGCACAACTTTTGATGGCTTGGACAGAGGAAAAACCTTGGCTCGGGATCTTCTTCATGAGACAAGAGAAACCCTCTCACTGTACCAATTAATGACATTGCTCTAAACAGCCCCTTGTGATCTAGCACTACAGAAACATAGCAACTCCCCCAACCCATACTCCACCACACACCCACTGACACTTGTAACATAGATGGACCGACTGCTGGGAGCCTTCAGAGTATATTTGCTCACACAATATTTTATTATGGGAAATAAATTCCTCTTCAATTCCCCTGCCAGGAGAGGAGGCAGTGTGTGCGGGGATAAGGAGAGATGTGCTTCCATTATCCTTTTCTGAGCACCCTGCTATGAAATCAAGGGGCAGGCTCTGAAAGGAAGTGTAGAAACCCCATCATTTGGGCTATTTAGAGACCCACAAAATGTGCAGTAGGGAACAGTCTTGCACTGGCCCTGTGATGTGACCTAATAGGGCTTTTCCCTCTCTACCTTTCTATGATGATGTAGGATCTCAAACCCTGCCACTTTAGCTTAAGTGAAACAATCAGTGAAGAGTCATAACTCAGCTGGGATGGAGAAAGCAGCCTGAATAAAATAGGATCCAACCATCCAATAGGCACCCTCAGTTAAAGCAGACCTCAACTGAACCTATAACTATAGGCTGTGAAATGCTAGAACAGCATTTTTGTTTGGTTTGTTTGGGTTTTTCAAAAACAGAGAAAGGTCAATCTGTGGCTAAAACCTAAAAGAGCAAATCAGGACTCCTGGGCCCTATTCCTACCTCTGCCACTGACTTACTCTGTGACCTGGGAAGAAATCACTTAACTTCTCCATGTCTCAGTTTTGCTACCATTAAAAAGGGAGATACCACTTCCTGGCTCACACAGTTAGGAGGTTTCAGAGTAGCAGCCGTGTTAGTCTGTATTCGCAAAAAGAAAAGGAGTACTTGTGGCACCTTAGAGACTAACAAATTTATTAGAGCATAAGCTTTCGTGAGCTATAGCTCACTTCATCGGATGCATTTGGTGGAAAAAAACAGAGGAGAGATTTATATACACACACACAGAGAACATGAAACAATGGGTTTATCATACACACTGTAAAGAGAGTGATCACTTAAGATAAGCCATCACCAGCAGCGGGGGGGGGGGGGGGGGGGGGGGAAGGGGGGGAAGGAGGAAAACCTTTCATGGTGACAAGCAAGGTAGGCTAATTCCAGCAGTTAACAAGAATATCAGAGGAACAGTGGGGGGGTGGGATATCCCCAAATTCAGGGGATACCATCATAGGGCCTAATCACATCAGCCACACTATCAGAGGCTCGTTCACCTGCGCATCTACCAATGTGATATATGCCATCATGTGCCAGCAATGCCCCTCTGCCATGTACATTGGCCAAACTGGACAGTCTCTACGTAAAAGAATGAATGGACACAAATCAGACGTCAAGAATTATAACATTCAAAAACCAGTTGGAGAACACTTCAATCTCTCTGGTCACTCGATCACAGACCTAAGAGTGGCTATACTTCAACAAAAAAGCTTCAAAAACAGACTCCAACGAGAGACTGCTGAATTGGAATTAATTTGCAAACTGGATACAATTAACTTAGGCTTGAATGGAGACTGGGAATGGATGAGTCATTACACAAAGTAAAACTATTTCCCCATGGTATTTCTCCCTCCCACCCCACCCCCCACCGTTCCTCTGATATTCTTGTTAACTGCTGGAATTAGCCTACCTTGCTTGTCACCATGAAAGGTTTTCCCCCTTTCCCCCCCCTGCTGCTGGTGATGGCTTATCTTAAGTGATCACTAGCTCACGAAAGCTTATGCTCTAATAAATTTGTTAGTCTCTAAGGTGCCACAAGTACTCCCTTTCTTTTTACAGTTAGGAGGGCTAACTTGTCTGTATAATGCTTTGTGTTCCTAAAATGGACAATGTCAGCGAAAAACCAAATGCTCATGTGCTTCTTCAATTCAAAACCTGGAGAGGAGAACACTGGGAAAGAGAGGGGCAGGTGGAAGAGAACAGAGATGGGTAGTATAAAAGGAGGAAAGGAAAAGAAAGAAGAGGATGACAATATTGGAGATTGGCAGGGACTGGCCACACACTGGTAATACTTGCCACATCACCTAGGCAGGGCTCTGTGAGTGGCGGAGATGGGAAGGGGAAATAGGAGACAAAACATGCACAAAGAATCCACAGGCTGTTTGGTGTGGAGTATTTTTTTAAAACAAGTGCATTTCCCTGAGAGCTCCCACCCATAGCTTGAGCTATGATCCTGCAACGCTGAATCATTTTTAATTTAATGCTTCTGGGAAGTGGGGAGGAAAAAACCCATCAAGCACAGGCACAGTTCGCAAGCACTGGGTAATAGCATTTGGCAGCATTTATTATTGCTGTTTATGGTGATATATATTAGGTTTACACTGATATAATTAATAACCCTAAATTTAGGTATAATAAATAGCAATATTTATCCAGAACTGCCGTGTCTGGAGAAGCCCAACAAGAACACAAAATGCTACTACTTCTTTGTGAGTGTGAGTGTGTGAAGGTTGTGAGTGAGCGAGAAAGTGAGTGTGTGTAAGGGAAGCAGGTGTGTGCGAATGTACATGAGAGTTAGGAGAGGCACTGATAAGGAACATCTAATACTTTACTTAACAGATATAGCAAAATTAATCAGATGTGTCATTTGATTGGCTACATGCCTGGCTGCTGTTCTCTGGGAAAGGGTATAGGACCAGTGCATTCAGTCAAACACAACAACAATCACACAGTGATGCTCACAATTCCTTTTTGGGTTTGAACAAAGCCAAGTTCAGCTGTGATGACTGTTGATGAGCTATGTTTTTATATGAAAAGCACCCCCCCATACACACACACACACACACACACACACACACACACACACACACACACACACATTTCATTCACAGTCCGTTCCAGAGCTGTGATTCCTTCCATTGCTGAAGGATGGGGATCGATTATAAAAGCACTGAAAGAAATGAATAGCAGGGGAGATCAGGCAGGGAGGAGAGATGTTTACTGTCTTGGCCGTGTGCTGCTGGAGTGTAATCACATTACTGCACTCGTGTCTGCGTTAGAGGAATATTTGCCTTGTGTAACTTTCAGATCACATTAACCAAAGTAAACAGCGAGACCCTGCTTGTCTTGTTACTGCATGAGGCTTCTGGAGCGTGATCGTGCAGTGCCTTGCTGGGATGAGAGTGCTCTTCCGTTGGGCTGGGTACAGCGGGGAGCCACGAGGGTGACAGGGCTGCTAGTAGGAGCCCTTTGTAAATGCCCCGCACTGGCATCCATCTCCAGGACTGACTATGAAGTATTATGCATGCTCGGGGACCAAGGGAAGATGGGGGGAGGAGGAGCTTCAAAGCACTGCCAACAAAGAAAAATTAATTCTCTCTTAAATAAGGAAAGATACTGAGATAGGGGGACTAGAGCAGCATTAATCCATGGCACAAAGTTGGGGGGGGGGGGAGAGGGAGAGATGGATAGAAGTCTGTGCTTCCGAAGGGGAGAGATTTGCAACCACTCTGCTCATTAAAAAGCCACAGCCAGGCAGGGATGCTCAAGGTAATCATCTCAATCAAGCTGCCCTGGCTGGCTCATCTAAGAGCCTTCCAAAGAGAAAAGGAGGGCATTATTTCCTCCTGACCCTTTGGGCGTGGGGCTGCGAGGGGAGGCCATGAGATGGTGAGGGGGTGGAATCCTGGCCCAGGAGAGGCAGGGAGTAGGGTATCAGGCTGCCACACATGTATACATGATGCCATGACTCAGAACCCTGTGACCATGGAGAATAATGGAGGCTCAGGCCTCGGGTTGGAGAGCCCAGTACAGACTAGTGCTTAGATACCACCGACATTATTGTACTATCTGCAGAGCACCCAGAACAGCAGGAAAGCAGAGGAATGAAGGGAACAGTGGGGAGCCATGGCAAAAGAAAAGGACAAGTTGAGGGAGATGTGGGACCCAGCAGCAGTTAGATTGAGGCAGGGATCATCTTTGTGTTCTGTGTTTGTACAGAGACTAGCACAATGAGGTCCATGATCAGGGTTCCTAGGTACTACTGCACTATAAATAATAATACTAATTTAGTATTTAGGTGCATTCATGTGCTGCTAAATCCTGCCTAACAGGCATGTGATCCTCTGGAGAGAGCACTGGACTGGGAGTCAGGAGGCTTGGGTTCTAATCCCACCTTTGCCACTAACCTGTGTGACCCTGGGCAAGTCACTTTGCTGCTGTGCCTTTGTTTCTCCTTTTACACTTTTCCTGCCTTGTCTATTTAAACTGTGAGCAGTTTGGGGCAGATACCACTTTTGACTATATGCATGTGCAAGGCTTAACACCATCGGGCCCTGAACTCAGGCAGGGCCTCTATGCATGACTGTAATACAAATTAATAACAATCCCAGTACATGGCTCTCTTGACTGGTTTATGGCTCCCAAGCGGCGGCCAACACAGAAGTATCTCACTAGTGTGAAAACTGGAGATTTTGAGATCCTCTCCAGCTATTATTTCTGATGGAACTGTGAGAAAGGAGCAAGCCTAGAGGGGGGATATCTCACTGGAGCAGAGGGGGCACAGAAGGATGAAGCTATTTTAAGACACAAGTGAGACGTCTTCCTGCCCCCTATGTAATACATTGGGAGCTTCACAAGCAGGTGGATGGATAAAGTTAGGCACTTATCTATCAACTTCCACCTGAATATCTCAAAAGTATGTTACACACTTTAATTAATTAATCCTCAAAATGTAATTATAAAGGGTGTAACCAGGAATGGGGGAATGAAATTAAGAGATGGGAAGAATATCAGAAACCCTTCCTGTGTGTGCTATACTGTGTGCCAGGTTGTGGAATAGTCAATGTAGTATTTTAAATTAGACCATGTAAAATACTCATAAATGTACAATGGGCACCAATCCTACCTTTGCAGGGAGATGGACTAGATATATGTGTCTTTTCCATCCCTAACTTCTATGATTACCCCCATTTTACAGCTGGGAAAACAGACACAAAAAGGCAAAACGAGGGCTTGCCTAGATGAATGGTTAGTGCGCAGCAAGCTGGGTGTTGATTTACAGCACACTAGCCTGCCATGCACTAACTGGACATGTGGACCCTACTACCACACACTAGAAGTTCCCCACTGTGCATGTGCACTTATCTACCCCCATTCCAAAGTAGAGATCAAAGCACAGTAGGGAACCTCTCGTGCATGACAGGCTAGTGTGCCATAGATTTGCACCCCAACTTGCCACGCATTAACCGGTCATCTAGACAAGCTTTAACTTGCTCAGGGCCATGCAGTCAATGGAAGAGCCAGGAATAGAACCAGGATCTCCTGGTTCATCTCTAAAGCAAGAGGTGCTCCCGTCACCTAAGTCAGGTTTGAGCTCCTCTGCACCAGGTAAGGCAGACATGGGTGACATGAGCTCAGGAAGTAGCACTTCGTTGAGTGCCATGCAGCGCTCTGTCCTCCCCGCTGAGGTCCCACCCTTAAAGAGTCACCTCCTGAATGCTTGAAAAAGAAAGGTCAGACATTCCCTCCGTTCCTCCATCTGCTGGAGACTTTAAGTGCAGTGAAGGGGAGGGGGAGGACAGAAAAACCCATCTATCTTCAATTTGCCTTTGCTGCCCAGAAGGATTAGGGCATTCGGTGCCTGCAGAGACCTAGAACACTCAGTTATGTCTTATTCCATCAAAAGGAGCTGCCAAGCTGCTGTTGTGCCGGCTTCCTTGGAGGTGATATATCATGAATGACATGATGGTTCGTAGCATTGTGACAGGCTGGGGAATATCAAAGCAACTTCTAGCACCTGCCCACTGAAGCTTTTGCACCAACTCAGAATGAATTGATTTGGGAAGTTTGATAAAGTTATGTTCAGTTTCTCTCATTGTTTTTCATTTTTTGCTGCTGTCTCTGCACTCATGGGTCCCATCCAGCCTGTATCAAAATCAGAAGGGTCCACATGCCACAAGGAAGGGTGTTCCCAGAAAATCCCAACACAGTTTTATACACTCAAGAAGTCCGAAGGAGCAGCCAGACTTTTGAGACTAATTTCCCAGACTTTTGAGGTTAGCCTACTATAAGAAACTGTGGCCACGCATACGCATGAACCATGGTCACCAGTGAGGATCAAAAACTTAACACCTTCAGCACCAAAAATGGAAGCCCCTACTCCTGACCAAAAGGAGTAACTCCTCTAGGTGTAATCAGCAGGTTGTTATAATTGCTGAGGCCTGTCACTAGGGGGAGACAATCACCCTAAAAGAAGACAATGAACGTATTATAGTGCCACTACCAAATACCCATCGCAATGGGCAAACTCCATGTTCAGAAGCATTTGGGGTTTCCCCAAATATCACACAAACCCATCTCATCTAGCCCAGTTCTAAAATAGGGGCTCTCTCCAACTCACTGGCTACCTTGTATTTCAGGTTTCGACATCAGAAACAGGATAGTGCTTTCTTCAATTCAGTCAAGAGAGTGAGGGAGTGAGTGACCATGTGTGCATGTGTTGGGGTGGAAAAGGAGGGAGCATGCAAAGAAGACTCCAAGTGTATGTCTGCCCAGTAAAAGCTGTGTACAACTAACCTACCTGAGCTCCCTTGAATCCAGCCAGCAAGGGTAATAGGAGCGAAAAAAACACAGCGTGGGTGCTGCACCACAGGCAGTACAAGCCCAGCAGAGACCCACGGTATGTACTCTGCTCACTATCCACTCTGAAGTCCTCCCGGCTCTTTCTTCACTTCTATTGTTACCCGGGGGCTAGCTCAGGTGGGCGAGCCCACGCACAGCTTTTGCTGCACAGACATTCCCCAAGAGAATTCAGAGCAGATCAGCATTCCCTGGGCCCAAGAGGACCCAAAATCCATCACGCAATGTGAGTGGAGAGATGACGGGAGCATCACTGGCTGTAAGTATTTAAATGAAAACACAAAGGTAAAATAGATCCATAATCCTCTTCCCCCTTCTCAGGCTATGCAAAACATTAATCAAAGCAAGTTATTCCCAAGCATTGCTGTCTTGCAGCTGATGTCTGCACTGAATGATTTAGTAGGGGCAGATGGATTTCTGTTTAGCCAGCTAGAGCCAAGTTAGGCCATGAGGTTGTGGTACAGTTCTGTCCTGGCAGCTGAGAGCTATTATTGCTACTCACAGTTGTGAAATCAGACACCGAACAAGTGGCTTTTGTGTGGCTGTATGTGACTAACACAGAATGCCAGGATCCACAGGAAGGATGTTCTCCTGACCAAGGGCTCCCAAGATAAGGCTTGCTGCCCAAACTGAGGTAAAGTTTCCCAAATAGGTCCAGGAAAGGTTTCTCAGACAGCCCCAGGGTAAACAAAGGTTGTTACAACTCACTTGCCATTAATGACTCCATCTGGATTGAGCATGGGGATGATTTTGAAAATGAAACATTTCCTCAGGAGTTCAGCAATGGGGTCACCGCTCACAAGGAACTCCACAGTCCCCTTCATTACCCAGCTGGCATTGCTCTCCCCAGGGTGAACACGGGCCATAAGCACCACATAGGGACGATTGCCTATAAAACAGAAAATAAAACTTAGGACATTGTTTTGTATTTGATCTTTGTGGGCGGCATTTTGCCTTTTAATCCCTGGAGAGAATAATATGACAGTAAGCCAGCAGAGAGGCAACACTCCTTTGGTTTTGACATTTCCTAATTCTAAAGGCCATATTTTCAAACTGGCTTCCAAATTTGCACCCATGATTTTGCACATGGACCCCCACCATCCCGGAATTTGCCTGCATAGATAACTGTATGCACAGCTATAGGGTTTTCTGCGTGAAACTGCAGCTTCAGATTTCAAGGCCATTTATGAAAGTTTGACCCTGTAAGTTAATGACAAATTGTGCTGATGCTTAAAGGTGACAGGACAGGATTCCATTTGCTAAGGCCCAACTTCATCTTGTGGGTTTCTCCTTGAACATTCTAAGCCCCTAAGCATCTACCTGTCCTTAAGGTTTTGCCTGAGATGCAAGATCTTTCTAAAGCCTTCAAACTGTCAGACCTTTTGGTATTAGCACTGCTGGGGGAATCAAACCCACTGGTGTTACAACTGTGCAGGTGACTTTGCACAAAATAAAGGAAGAATAGAGATATAGGTTTTATCTAGGCAGACTGCAAAGAGGACAGTGTCTGAGGTCAACCATCGCTACATACTCACTTAAAGTAAGAGAGACATTATTTCCTCGATTTAAGTAAACATAGGTGGTGCAACTAGCGACACGTATAGTTACTATTGCCTGACACTTTCAATTATAAGACACTGTTTTCAGTTGCTTATAACTTTGCCAAACTAATTGCTGGGGTTAAAATTTTCAGTGCCAGGTATCTGCTTAAAGAGGAATTATTTTGGGAAATTTCAGCGAAAAATGTTGTTTTGCCCATGTTAAAAAAAACGTTACAACTATTGCATTGAGAAACTCTAACACCTTCATGCTTTAGTAAAGGGAGCTGAAACTCGACAGGAGTTGGAGGGAGTCATCGTGATATCAGGGATGTGTCTTGCTGTTCCTGTGAAAAAATGTCTAAACTTGGCCAAATAATAAACCTCTGAAAAATCTCAGTTTGCACATTCCATCTTCACTAAGCATGATCCGTGGAGAGAGAGAGGGACAAGATCTGGGAATGGGGATGATCGGTGTTGGGATGGAGGGAGAAGAGCACAGGAGGGGGGATGTGGGCAGGAACTGGGGACAAAAGTGAAAGAAGAATTATTTTGCTTAAAAATGATGATGTTGTGAGTATTCACAATGTTGAGCATGACTTTGTGTATTTTGGTTTTGTGCAAACCAGCATTTGTTAGTGTCACACCAATGCCAAGATGATTTTGTCCAGCTCTATCAGATCACTTCTGAAATATGTAACATATTCTTTTGCTGTACCTATATTGCTCAAGTGGACCTGGATTGACAAGCCTTTGGAGCAGGTCCAAGCAGAACCTGTGTCCCTGCAAAAGGCATCAGCTACTCTTTACTGCATAAGCAATAATACTGTAAATAAATACTGAATTAACAAATGATAATACTTTGCCCTCCTATAGCGCCTCCTGAGGATCCCAAAGTCACCCATGGATTTCTAACCACTTTACAAACATTCATGTCTTAATCCTCATAACGTCCATGTTCAAATAATTAGGTATAGTAAAGAGAGGTTTAGTAATTTGTCTGACAAAACAAGACTGTGGAAGAGATGGAAACAGAATTCAGATTTCTCATTTCCTACTCATTTGTATCAACCCATAGACCATGTTTCTTCTTGACAACTGCATATGCAGTTCTTTAGTTATTCTTCATTGTAAGTGTCTGGGCTACAGACCCAGATCTAGAGTTAATTTCCCTCTTCCTTTCTTTCTCCTCTTTCCTCCCAAGGCCCCTCTCCTCCTGCCAACAAGTAAGCAGGTATAAAACAATGTAAGCTGTTCCTGTGATTTGAGAACTCACACAGAGCTGCTGTATCATGAGTCCAGTAAAGCAACGTGAACTAGAGCTCAGTTTCCCGATAGCCTTATATTAGTTCCATATTGTTCGAATACTATGACTTCCTGTGGGTTACCTTGGGTTACGCTGATCAAAATACAGAAAATGCCTTGAGCATTTAAAAACTGCAAGAAAGGATCACCCTGGCCTTTGCAAAGCCACTAGCAGCATCTTGCCAGTCTCAGAGGGTGAGGCTCCTGTTCTGTTACAGCCTCTATGCCGTCTGTCTGTAGCACTTTAAAGTAGCAACAAGCAAAAACTTCAGCCTTTGCGAAGGCATCAGCTGCATTTTCCTATTTCCAGACATTTTCTTCTCTCCCCCATCACCACGATTTAGTGCTGTTTTTCAGTCGCATTGCTGAGTTAAACTTATGGGACTGTGCAGTTGTAGCGGGGAATGGGGCTCCTGAGAACTCTGAATGGACAACAGCTGTAAATAGCACAAAGCAAAATAAAACGTGTTCTCTTTTGCAATTGATGACTACAGCTTTAACAACTCTTATCTCTTCTCTGCGTGGGAAGTGCAGCATGTTCATTGAGAGGCCTCATTCCAGCATATGTATTTCTGCCCTTGGCCAAAAGAAAAACCGAGAGCAGGGTCAGCATGCTATCCACAAAAGCCCAGGAAGGTTTTGCTATAATTTTGCCAGTGATGTAAGAGGCCTGAATCCTGCTCACCTCACAGGGTGACTCCGAGAGCCCTCTTGTCTCAGCTGGACCACATGCTACAAAAGAGGCTGGAGCGTGACCAGAACTTATTTCCAGAAACCCAGTGGAGGTTATTTGGGTTTTTTTCACTTGCCTGGGTTCTGCACCCTCTGAGGACTCCTGCAAGGTGCAGAGTGGCCGCATCCCTCACTGAAGACAATGGGTTGTTGACGGCATTCAGCACTTTGCAAGATTGAGCCCATGGGTTCGAGCAAATTCATGGGGGGTTCTTCTCCTGGCTTCACACATGGATGCTATTGAAATTTATCAGGTAACAGTAGATATATGGTATGGCTGGGATGGAACACATGACCTTTGGCTCCAATTAGAGAGGCCTCTGGTACATCAACTGAAGCCTTCTTTTAAAACATGCAAACCCTACAGAGTAAGTTCCTTACCCGTGAGCAGCTCTGACATTCCATCCACAGGAGGGTGGCAATACAGGTGCATGCCAGCCAGCGCACTGCATGCTGCTGGAGATCTTGTTAGCACATGCTCCCTCCCTACAAGCAGTCAGTCACTGATAAATCCCATGCTGGATTGCTGTGCGTCCCTGGATCAGACGCTGCAAGAAGACTAATGATGCAGTAAATAGAACAAATTGCTGATGACACAGCCATAAAATTCCCTTCCACTGAAATATTCCAGAAACATAGATTTAGTTCTGTGGTAAGCAGGGGCCTAGGAGCGAGCTGATCTTGTACTTTAAGCCACTCAGCCACCTATCTGCATTACTATTGCTTTAGTAAAGGTGATGAATGTTATTGCTCATGAAAGTGCTGGACAACAGCTCTGGCCAGTCATGCTAAACATAGACAGGCCCAGTGTGAGTTTCTTGGAAACAAATCAGTGGATGCAGCTCAGTCCTGACCTCCAACTCCCCCTGCTATTGCAGTACTGGCTCCATACAGAGTTCTGCTAAAGCACCACATTCCTGACTCAATTCACCCTTTGCTATGCCACTGCTGGGCCACACACACACAGCAAGGCCAGTGCACTTGACACCTGTCCTGTCTCTATCTGCTGTTCCAGACTGGAGTGTCTCCTAATTGTCAGTAGTGCCCAGTTGCACGTGGTTTCATGACATGCACAGTCACTCAGGATCTCTTTCTCACATGGGTCCTTCAAGGCTAAAATTTGAGACCAGATATAAAAAGTATTAGACCAGTTCTTAGACCGAATCCTTGCTGAATTCTGGGGAAGGTGCCAGAAAGCTCAGGACAACCATTTATCTTTGCAAAGCCCACATGGCATATAACCTTCTCTGAGAATGCAAATAATAAAAAGAGAAAGCACAGGAACCTTTTCATGCTACATAAAGCCTCATCCAACTGATCATGTCCTGTTACACTGTGTTACATTTCAACATGCCCAGAATATAACACGGCACCAATAGACGCCAAGAATCCTGAGGTGAAGGATTAAAGAGACACCAGCACCCTCTGGGAAACTTTAAAAAATATCCTTTGAAGTAAGAGTTCTGCTAACATATCACACATTTCCCATCTCTCTTCCTTTTCCCTTCATTCATTATGACTCTGGGTATTTGCATGAAAACAGGGGCTGTGTGTCTTCAGTACAGCTTGCCTGCACCTGCTGCTTAATCTTTTACCTGTTGTCAAGCTCCTCTGGCTCTGACATCGTCAAGGCTTGATGCAAAGGCAATTCTGACGTTGCTGAAGATTATGACTGCAATTGGGGGAGCCAGCAATAGAGGCAGAGAAAAACATGAGGGACCAACAAAATCCCATTGTCCCTCAGAACAAGTGAGGGGGAGTGCAGCACAGTTCAAGATGGGCCTGATCCAGGTGGAAATTCTGAGCTCCTCAAATTTCAGGGTTCTTTCATTCTGACTCTGCCCACTGTAAAGATAAACGGTATCCACACAATATAGGACTGGGATTTTCAAAGGAGCCAATAGAGGTTACATATCCAATGCCCATTGAGTTCAGACTATCTGGGTTTGGATTCTCCCCATCTGCTAACACACACACACACACACACACACTCTCTCTCTCTCACTCACCTTGGAAGTTCAGGGCTCGACAATCAAAATTTATCTTTCATGCCTACCCCTCAGCATGATGGGGCTTTATTTTGTGCAACGCTGTTAACACATGCATTCAGCATCCCAAAGCCTGACAACTACACTAAGCCAGATAGCAGACAGTATATGGTGCGAGGCAGACACAACAGGGCTCCAAGAACACTGTATGGGATGACTATATAAAAGCAGCTGGCCGTGAGGCCACGTATTACAGATCTCACAGGAGACATTGAAACAGAGTTGTCAGTCTCTTTCAGTTGCTGCAAGACCTGGTAATCTCCTTCCCTCTCCATCTGTTGCATCCCTGCATTATTCAGGAGGGTTGTTTTTTTTTAAGTACATAATAAATGTATTATTATTGTTCCAAATGGCAAAAAGGGAACATTACAAGTGTAAATTGTCTTGGCCATGAACTGCCTGTTCTCTACTTCAATATCCTGGCGGGGGTGTTTCAGGCTCCAGGTTGCTTGGCAACCTCCTTTTGTTGCATGTGTCATTTGAATTCATTCACCTTTGAATTTGAGACATTCAGAGATGATTGGCCAGTCAGAACACAGGCACATGCTGCTCAGGCTGGGTGCAGCTTGACAAGGTGCCACTACTGGTCTTTACACTCAAGGAGCTGTCAAGTATGGTTTTAGATCTATTTTGAGGCATTTGAAAGCCGTGGGAAGAAGCTGCCATGCATTATTTCTCCACGGACATGGCACCCTGCCTACAGAGCATGGAGGATGGCTTGGTACGGCATCCCCTTTTCCTCCTTCCCACAGTATCTATGCTGCTGTTAGCACTAATCTCCCAGATTGCCCTTCCAACAGATTATCTAGGTGGCTGATGTAGCTGGCACCGGATTAGGGTTAAAAGAACATGAGTATCTATCATTCACAGCCCACATTCAACACATACCATAGCCTGAATTTGTTCTAAAGACAGTAGGCAATTTGAGATGTTCTCAAGTATTTTGTACTGCAAATCACCGATTTTCATTCTGTGTGTTCTGAAAGTCAGGCCTTGATGAGAACAAAACAGGTTGGCTTGTTATATTGTGGCAATCTATCTGAGGCATGGCAGGTAGATGGGGGATGAAGGTTCTATTACCTTGAAGGATTACCACCTCTTAGGTACAAAAAAACAGGACATCTGGGATGATCCTGATACCATAAACCGGACAGCTGGCATTGTGTATGGAGCACCTTTACAGATTTCCCGGGACAGCTACTTCAATACAGGGATGATCCTGCAAAAACCTGGACAAGTGGCAACCCTAGTTCCTGTAGGAGTACATTTGTGAATGAGTCCTGTTGTGATGGTACTAGACACTCAAGTGTAAGAGCAACTAAAGAATTGCAGTTAGCGGGAGCCAGGAAGAGCAGGGGGCATTTAAGCAAGAGCACAGCCAAACTGTATCCCACAAATGGGACTAGTCTGAATGCTGATCAAGGGCAGTGGGACCATAAGCCCCGCCCTGAGCTCATGGGTTCCCCAGGCCTGGAGTGTTAAGTCCGGTGCAGAGGTCCAAAGAGAATTGCTAAATCCATGGGCAGATTTCCCCAAGAAAAGGATTTCACCTGAAATGAATCAGGCAGGAGAAAAAGGCTGAGAGAGTTTCCTTTGTCATAAAACATTCTCCCATGGTAATCTATAATGATGGGGAAAGGAAACTGTGATAATTTATGTGACAGTGTAATGGGTTCAGGGTGACATATGATACTTTATAAAAAGTGAACCTGAATGGGACAGAACTTTAATAAGTCTCCAACTCCAAAACGGTAATATTGTAACCTATTGCACCAATATTTCATGCTGCATACTCACTGTTCATACACAGAGGTATCTATATTTACCTAATTTGCAGTGCAAACTTCAGCCAATTAAGGGCAAAGGCTTGGCAACCCTCCAGTGATTTCTCTGGTGAGTCACACATGCAAGGGACCAAATGTGCCATTGGCTTATTACAATGTACTTCCATTGACTTCCATGGAGTTGTGCCTGCTTATGCCAGCAGCGAATTTGCCCCAAGACTTTGTCTGAACTCAGGGCCACATACTCCCCTCAGTCTACAGTTAGCAACACTACTGACTTAGTTGTGGCTTCTTTGCATGTATAAAAGGTAACGTGGCCCAATGGGAGAGACTGCAGATGGGGTCAATGCAGATAGGGTCCCCCAGGGTATTCACAGGGAATTGCAAATTGCTCCTCATACTGTGTGCAATGCTCCCACTGGTGCCTGGTGCTTTCCTCCCTCTGAAAAAAACACAGTTCCTCCCCAGTGCAATCCCCAGTCTCCTGTGCTGACACTGCCTGCTCTTTGAGCATAACAGCAAGGAGGAAGAAGAATTGCTTAGAGCACTAGACAGGGGTGAAATCAGGGTTAATGGGATGAAACTTAGCAAAGGAATATTTAGGCTGAATATTGGTAAGATCTGTTAGGCTGAGGAAGAGACTCCTCTGGGGAGTGGTAGAAGCTTATGTAGAACTAGATTGCCCAAACACTAGAAGCCATTTTGTACAGAACACTCCTACGCTGCCCAGTGGAGAGAGGAGGTGACTTAACAGGCGTTTCCTTCATTAATTTATATGGACCAATTCCTGAAGTCCTTACTCTGGCAAAACTCCCAGAGAGTCTGGACAAGTGAAGAATGAGAAAAAACATGAATAAGGACCTCAGGATTTGGCCCGATTATTCTATAATAGCAGGTTAAAATCAAGTTGGATCCCACCAGGTTAGATCTCTAACTTCTACTTTCCAGGGTTGACATGAAGAATGGCGCATGGGGTGGTCTCAGAGCTGGGAATGAGAAGCATCAGCTGCAGCAGGAAGATACAATACCCAGGGAAACAACCAACCCATTTGTAGGGGAGAAGAGTTCAATTTGTTATCTGAAGGGACGGCTCTGAAGCCGGGAATGCACTCTGGTCACAGATATTGTCTCTATGGAATGGAGATCCATTTCCTGCTGAATCCCACCTACAGTAAGGAAATGTTCATTCTTAAACATATATTGAGTCTTTAAAAGCAGCACAGCGCCATCTCTGCCTCTGATTTGAGATCCTCCTGAGGGGATGAGTTTTAACAAACAAAAAATTATGAGGCAGCAGCACAATCAGTCTCCCATTATCAAAGGGATAAAATATCAATTTTTATCAAGAGATAAAGCATCACAGATTGGCTCTGATAGGAAAAATTAAATTCCTGGTCTCCACTTGATTTGATTGTTATCACTCTTTTGCCCCAGAAATGTTCTGTTGGGGAATGTTTAAAACAAATTTTCATTCATCCCACACTAACCAAATGGGAAGGGTTTCTGACTGTGCGCATGCAAGATAAAGAAAGAGAGAGAGGGTCAGATAGTAAAAAAGAGAAGGAAAAAAGTCTTTGAACAGCAGCTTCTAACACTTCACAGCAGCAAAACCATCACAGCAAAGGCCTTTTGTAGGTTCACCTCCTTGGTGTTATCATTGCACTCACTCCTGGCACGTTGCTGTCTCAGTCTGATCCTAGTCTTTAAAACAGTGTCTCCCATAGGTGATCACAGATGAAACATTCCTCGTATTCCACCTAAGAGAGTTTGGCAAGGTAGAACCATCTCCACCTTTCAGTAATGAAGCTTGCCTTGATGGCTCAGTAGAGAGTTCCAGATACCACTGAGCAAGGTAAGGGAGCAACCAATGGGGTCTTCTGTCCTTGGGCAGAAAGCTGGTTGCTTCATAGGAATGAATCTGTTGTTGGCCCAGGGAAGGAGGTGAACATGTGCCATAAGGTACCTCATCCGCTAGTGGACTATGCTGCAATGAGCAGGGAGGGGGATTAGGAGGAAATTCTGAATAGAGGGGAAAATTCTAGCCACCTAATGGGGCAGCTACAATATCCTAAGCTTCTGCCCCAGCAAGGGACAACCTCACCCATAAATGACATCATTCTGTACATGGTTTTGAGTTGATGCAAATAAGAACAGTGAGGTATAGAATCAGACTGCAAAGGGTGGCTACATTTTTCTGTGATGCTTAGGAGTAGTTACCTCAGTGGCTGATCTGTTTTGTTAGTGATTGTTATCCATTTGGAATTCATTTTTTATCTAGCAATCTGAACACGTCTCTTCAAAGAACAGCTGTCTCCAAGTACCATCTGAGCAACCAACATGCAAAGAAGTGCCTGAATGTTGCTTTCTGTGGCACCAAACTAAGGCATGGGGACTTCCAGGTATAGTTTAGAGTGGTTCTGGATTGTAACCTCACCTACTATCAATGTGCCTCAACTCAAGGTGGCATCTTGAGGCAGAGGAGAGGGGAACACTGGAGATCTTCGTAGATGGAAAAGTCTGGGTTCGTTATCACACAGCCATATTCTTGTCTTCTCAGCAGCTGAATACTGTGTGCTGGTACAGGCTTGTAGAATACATACAAAACTTGTCACTATGCAATTGAACACTGTTATGAGAATTGTCACAGGAGCGTTGAAGTCAACAGCAGCAGTCTAGCTTTCTGTCCTCATACATATCTTACCACCATCCCTTCAAAAACCATAATAATAATAATAATAATAATACAAGAATATGACCACGCAATAATGAACCCAGACTTGCCCATCTACAAAGATCTCCCAGATGTCAACTTAACTCAAGGAACCCTTTCCAGTTAGTGGCCAAAGCTCTTAAAACTGCAGGATTGCAACCAAAAGACAAGTGGCAAAGGCTGTGAAAATAGCAGGGTCAACAATCAAGACCTGATTATGGATCCTACAGACCAACCACCTTGCTTCACCGTGCCATGTAAGATATGGATCAGCGCAAGCATATCAAAAACTCCCATGGGCATTGTAAATTACCAAATACGTGAATGAAAAATGAAGGACAGCCCTATATGCTAATACAGAGAAGACATCCAAACCATGGAACACCTAGTGATCTGCAGAAGAGTCCGGATGGAGTACAATGAACTGTTATGTTTCTTCCTACAGCATCTGACGTTACAGTAACAGATAACTACCACCAGGATTCTCAATCTTCATGCTTCAGGGCATCAACTGACCTCCAGCTGGGGTCAGGAAGAATTGTTTCCAGGTGCTATAAAACAGTACATAGCAAGGCATGCTGGGAGAGGTTTATGCCATCCTACACCAGCCACTATTGGAGGCAAGATACCAGACTAGATGGACCATTAGTGTGTTCTGGAAGGGTAGTTCATCTGTTCTTATAAACCAAGTGCCAGGAAAGTTTAGGAAAGGATTATCTCTTTCTGAAAACTATTGCACAAGTACTTCAATAAGACCAAGGAAACCCTGAGTGGAGCAGACAAGCTATTATGACAGCGACCATGTGACAATCCCACAGAGAAGAGGAAGGAACCAGGTTTGCTATAAAGTTCACATATCACCTACTATTCCCCCTCTTCTTCCACCCATAGCATCTTCTTGGAAGAGAAGAGCACATTTCAGTATATCAGAGTGACATTTCCAGCATTCGTTGACTATAGTATCCCAAATGATTTTGAAGTTATTTATTTTTAAAAAAATCAGTCCTGGCTGGAAGATTCTATTTGTCATATAATGTGACGATGCAAGTGATGGCTGCTGTTTAGCTTGAATTTCGGGCATATTTTGTGCATCCATCAGCTCAGCAGAGCTGACTACAGTGCCACGCTTCGCCGATGGGATCCCAACTCCTTCCTGCATCTTTAACCCACATTTCACTGGCAGAGCTTTGAACATTTGCAACAAATGCTGCCACAGGGTCTGTCACCCTGCATGGCATAAGAAGAGCTAGCTCTGGTTCCTACCTATTTGCCTTGGAGGTTCACTGGCCCTTAAGTCATTATTGCATTGCAAAGCCTTTGCAGCCACTTCATCTTCAGGTTTGTAAACTATCAAAATGCTTTTAAAATATATAACACTTATTTAAATAAAAGACTATCCTTGTCAATCAATGTCATGACAGGCTGATGACTAGCACTTCATGGTATGATTTATTTCCCCATTTTGTCCACCAGAAAGTTTTTTATGCCAGTACCTTATTTGCAAGGGATAAGGTGACATCCATTCTTTAACTGCTTAAAGAGTTAGATTGACAAGGTAGATGAACTAATATCTTTTATCAGACCAACTTCTGTTGGTGGTTGGGACAAAACTTCCAAGCTTCACAGAGCTAATCAGAATGTCTGAGCTAAATACAAGTTGAGTCAGACTGTTAAGCATAAGGAGTCAAACATTCTGTAGGAGACCAAATTAAAATGAAGTGAGCAATTAAGGGTTAGCAGGCAGTAGAGTGTGTTACAATTTGTTGTAATGAGCCATAAAACCAGTGTCTCTGGTTAGAGTTAGAGTTATGATAAAAACCATATACGGTTAAAAAAAGCAAAAAACTCCTTGCCTACCATTCTGACACCTTCAAATATTAAAATGGAAAGAAGTTTGAGTTTAATACACTTTACTTAGGCTGTTTGTTTTCTCTGTGCATTTCACTCAGCTTGGATGATGAAAGTAAGTTAGTCAGTTTCTCAGTTCATAGTCCAATTTCACTTTCAGGTTCTCATGCATTAGCTATTGGAATAACTTTTAGGGCACATTGGCAGGGTATGTTTTAGGAAGGTTGTCTTAGTGCTTCCCTGTGCCTACAGGACTTCAGTTTCCATGAATGCAGAGAATATGAGCTGTTTGGTGGTAAACAGGCTGTGTTTCCCCTGGTTGGGCACAATTTTTAATTGCAAGTTGTGCCTAGGCAGATGAAATTAAAAGCTAGTAAATAAATTAGTGGGATCTGCATGGCAAGGGATATTCAAACTGGGGAGAAAACTGATTGAGGATCAAGGAAGGGGGTCTTGTACTAGGGAAGAGACACATCCACCAGAGCTTCTGTTAGTTAGCAAAGCAATCTGGTCAATAATTCAATCCATCTGAATGAGAGTTTTGCTTTATTAAGCACATCTCTACAAATGTGTGTACATGCCAGCTCGTGGCACAGCATACAGTGCTGCATGTGCACATAAGGGTGGACTTGGGTATGCTGCAACTTTGATGGTCTGGGGTTAGCAAACACGAGGCACAGTGAAAATAGAGAATCAAGTCAGATGTATCACGCAGTCCGAATGCTGGAGACAACATGCACCCAAAGAATGCAGCTTATAAAATCCCAGAATTGCATAGACACGCTCTTGCTGCCTCTTGCTCACTTATTCGCCTGCTGCTCTCATTTCTTTCCTCAGTCTGAAGCCCAATTCCCGAGTCAGATTGTGCTTCCCAGTGATCTCCTGGCTGTTGATTTTCTTGCCCTTTTAAAATGCTTGACAAAGGTGCCACAAAAGGAATTTGGCATCTGGAAGCTGTGACAGACATGACATGGCCTGATTTATGAAACATAGCTAAACACTAGGGCTGCCAAAGGCCAGGATTTACATAACTGTGTTCCTAGAGTGGCCTTCAATTCCAACTCTCCTACCCTGCTGCAATACAAATTCCCTACTGACTTATGGAGCGACATGCAGTAGCTGAGACACTGATTTATCAGGGCAGCCTTAGTGCCAGTGCTGTGAAAATAGCAGCCTGCCTCCTCCTGGCCACAGGGAAAGGAATGGCAAAGGGTCTGATTCTCCACGGACCTGGATCTTGGTAGCCTTTGCATCTGTGCAAAGTGGGCACAAAAGGCTACAACATTGAGAGGATAGCATTTTCCCCCACTTTGCACAGATGTAAGTGACAACACAAGAGGAAAGTCAGAGAAGAATCAAGTCCTAGAAGTTTTTGACACCCTGAATATTATCCACATCATTATCTTTGCAATATTCCAAATGCTTCACTCAAGCATTTCCATTTTTGCTCTCCTATGGAAGGACACTTTTACCCTTCTTTCCACCTGTTGCTTCACATCTACCTGGTAGCTGCAGGACCACCAAGGTACTTCTATAACTTTCTATCCTCTCTTGGATGAAGAACTCCTTCTTCTATCCATATACCCCTCCTTTCTCTGTCACCTCCTTCCCACTTCAGTCTCACCTTCTGCTGCATTTTTTTTCTCTCGCTCACACAGATTCCTGGTGCCTATTAGCATCCACCTATTTATCTAGACATTTATACCATGCTTAACACCATGGTATCTGGGTGCCTAACAAATGGCCCAGATCAATGGTTCTCAAACTTTTTTTTCCATGGACCACTTGAAATTTGCTGAGGGTCTCGGTGGACCACTTAATGATCTTTCCAAATGTTTTTGTACTGTTAGCTAACTATTGTAAAGCTCTTTGGATAAAAGCGCTATATAAAAAAAACTTAATAATAATTAACTTTTTTTGTTCTACAGATAAAAGCACACAACTCATATTTTAATATCAGTAGTCTTACCTTTCTAATGCGATGGATGTGCCCTCTTTCCCCCACCACGGCAGCCCCCAAGCTGGGGCTGGGAAGGAGTGCCATCTCTCTCTGGCAGCCACAGCCCTGAAGCTGGGGAAAGTCACCTCTTTCTCTGGCCGCCACAGCCCTGCATGTCCTAAATTCCCCCCACCCCCTCTTCTCACCCCACTGCCCCTTCCCACCTACCCCCTATTCCCCTATGGCCACCACCTCACTTTACACATGTGTCTTCTCCAGGGTCCAGGCACCTAATTAGTTGAGCACGGCTCCACTCATTAGGTGGGTGGCCCTTCATCCTCTCATGTGCGGCTGCCTAGGTGTGCACCTTAGAGGGAACTATTCGCGGACCACCTGAATGGAGCTCGCAGACCACTGGTGGTCCACGGACCACAGTTTGAGAACTTCTGGCCTAGATGTCATTTCTGGAGTCCTGTCAGTGTTGTTATGATGCAGTCGGTGATTAACTCCATCTATCCACCCCATCGCTGCAACATCCGAGCTCCTCATAGACATTTATGAACGTACCCTCAGAGCACCTGTAAGGTAAGGAAACACTGAGACACAGAGGAATTTAATAGATATGGGGAGTTGAGGGTGAGCTGAGAACTGAGCACCGATCTCCTGAGTGCCAGGTCCAGTGTCTCATCCACAAGATCATCCTTTTTCCACTGCTGACAAGCTGGGGTCTGAATTTCTGGCCAATGACTTAATACTTGTCTACACTGCCCCACAGTTCAGACTACAGGGGTACGCACCAAAGTGCTGTGCTGTGCCCCTCCTGTTAGATGCCCGGGAGCCAACTAAAAGTGTCCTGACATTAACATAATCCGACGTCTCCGACTCTAGGAATATTTCCAACACACCTCTGAACAACATATGAACCCACAGAGACCTTCCTACCAACACTACAAAAAGAAGGATTCTGAGTGGACTCCTCCTGAAGGTCGAAACAACAGACTGGACTTCTACATAGAGTGCTTCCGCCAACGTGCATGGGCTGAAATTGTGGAAAAGCAGCATCACTTGCCCCATAACCTCAGCCGTGCAGAACACAATGCCATCCACAGCCTCAGAAACAACTCTGACATCATAATCAAAAAGGCTGACAAAGCAGGTGCTGTCGTCATCATGAATAGGTCGGAATATGAACAAGAGGCTACTAGGCAGCTCTCTAACGCAACTTTCTACAAGCCATTACCCTCTGATCCCACTGAGGGTTACCAAAAGAAACTACACCATTTGCTCAAAAAACTCCCTGAAAAAGCACAAGAACAAATCCGCACAGACACACCCCTAGAACCCCGACCTGGGGTATTCTATCTGCTACCCAAGATCCATAAACCTGGAAATTCTGGACCCCCCATCATCTCAGGCATTGGCACCCTGACAGCAGGATTGTCTGGCTATGTAGACTCCCTCCTCAGGCCCTACGCTACCAGCACCCCCAGCTAACTTCAAGACACCACTGACTTCCTGAGGAAACTACAATCCATCGGTGATCTTCCTAAAAACACCATCCTGGCCACTATGGACATAGAAGCCCTCTACACCAACATTCCACACAAAGATGGACTACAAGCCGTCAGGAACAGTATCCCCGATAATGTCACAGCTAACCTGGCGGCTGAACTTTGTGACTTTGTCCTCACCCATAACTATTTCACATTTGGGGACAATGTATACCTTCAAATCAGGAGCACTGCGATGGGTACCCGAATGGCCCCACAGTATGCCAACATTTTTATGGCTGATTTAGAACAATGCTTCCTCAGCTCTCATCCCCTAATGTCCCTACTCTATTTGTGCTACATAGATGACATCTTCATGATCAGGACCCATGGAAAAGAAGCCCTTGAGGAATTCCACCATGATTTCAATAATTTCCATCCCACCATCAATCTCAGCCTGGACCAGTCCACACAAGAGATCCACTTCCTGGACACTACGGTGCTAATAAGCGATGGTCACATAAACACCACCCTATACCGGAAACCTACTGACCGCTATTCCTACCTACATGCCTTCAGCTTTCACCCAGATCACACCACATGATCCATTGTCTACAGCCAAGCTCTAAGATACAACCGCATTTGCTCCAACCCCTCAGACAGAGACAAACACCTACAAGATCTCTATCAAGCATTCTTACAACTACAATACCCACCGGCTGAAGTGAAGAAACAGATTGACAGAGTCAGAAGAGTACCCAGAAATCACCTACTACAGGACAGGCCCAACAAAGAAAATAACAGAACGCCACTAGCTATCACCTTCAGCCCCCAACTAAAATCTCTCCAATGCATCATCAAGGATCTACAACCTATCCTAAAGGACAACCCATCACTCTCACAGATCTTGGGAGACAGGCCAGTCCTTGCTTACAGACAGCCCCCCAACCTGAATCAAATACTCATCAGCAATCACACACTACACAACAGAACCACTAACCCAGGAACCTATCCTTGCAACAAAGCCCGTTGCCAACTCTGTCCACATATCTATTCAGGGGATACCATCATAGGGCCTAATCACATCAGCCACACTATCAGAGGCTCGTTCACCTGCGCATCTACCAATGTGATGTATGCCATCATGTGCCAGCAATGACCCTCTGCCATGTATATTGGTCAAACTGGACAGTCTCTACGTAAAAGAATAAATGGACACAAATCAGATGTCAAGAATTATAACATTCAAAAACCAGTCGGAGGACACTTCAATCTCTCTGGTCACTCGATCACAGACCTAAGAGTGGCTATCCTTCAACAAAAAAGCTTCAAAAACAGACTCCAACGAGAGACTGCTGAATTGGAATTAATTTGCAAACTGGATACAATTAACTTAGGCTTGAATAGAGACTGGGAGTGAATGGGTAATTACACAAAGTAAAACTATTTTCCCATGCTATTTCCCCCCCAATCCCCCACTGTTCCTCAGACGTTCTTGTCAACTGCTGGAAATGGCCTACCTTGATTATCACCACAAAAGGTTTTCTTCCTTCTCCCCACCCTCCCTACCTGCTGGTAATAGCTCATCTTAAGTGATCACTCTCCTTACAGATGCATCCGATGAAGTGAGCTGTAGCTCACGAAAGCTTATGCTCTAATAAATTTGTTAGTCTAAGGTGCCACAAGTACTCCTTTTCTCTTCAAAACAGAACTACATTAATGTGAACTAAGAACCTTTTAGTGCGCACGGGGGAGCTACAGCGCACCACTTTGGTGTGCACAGCTATTCACACCCCCGTAGTCCAAACTGCAGGACAATGTAGACATAGCCTTAAGAGCTCCATCCTTATTTTAAAAGAATGCTGCATCTCAGTATCCTTCAGCAACGATCAAACAGCACTGCAGTAATTTCCAACATAACTTAAGTGAGTTAGACCATTGCTATAGACTAGACCAGTGTCAGTTTTGGTTTTTCACAGCGGCAAACTTGGAAAGCTTCCTACTTGCACGGACACACAGTCACACCCAACTACTCGTTTACACACTGAAAACCACACACGCAGTTTATAACACACACCTCCACAAAGTGCCACAATCCCGAGACCTGCACCCATCCTTGCCTATTACAATTGTTTTGGGCACCAAGACATGGAGAGTGGGAGAGAAGCCTCAAGAAAAGAGCTAGAGGAGAAGGTGAGAGGCCAGGGGGAGAGAAGAATGGTTGCAGAAGTTCTTTTCAGACTTCTTGTAAAACAAAAGATCATAGTCGGGAAAGGGAACTGAAGATGGAAGAGAGGCAACCTCATCATCACACCTTCTCATGCTTTTGCCCCAAGACATACACACGTTTGTCATGCACAACCTACCCTCCACCCAGACTCACAAACTCATACCCCTTCACGCACTCACCTGTCCACACACCCACTGATCTTTAGCAAAAGGTAGGACATCTTTGCTCTGGCTAACTCATTGCCTGGTTCGAGGAACTTGAGCAGCACTGGGACTAACCTGGCAACCCCTCACAACAGCTCGTTCAATGAGTTCAGTGAAAACAGAAGAGAAAGACTTGTAAAGGGAATTACAAAGAGGCAGGTAAATTACATTTTTTTTCCCCATAGCTAAGTAGCACGACAACTGCAACTGATAGAACAAATTAAATTCTAAATGCACTGGTGATTTGATAGATATCATTTTACTAAGTGTTACTGAGAAAATGCCTTCTTTGGGAAACAGAGTTAAGATCCGGAACACAGCCTGTCAGTTCTGGGACCTGATTCGATTATGTGGAGTTTATTTCACAAAGTTAAGGAGAGGAAGGGAGAACACAATTATTCAGAGATACAGAGTCCCTTTAAAAAAAAATACAAAGCTAACCCTAGCAAAAGCAAATGCTTAAGAGTGTTGTGAGGGGAGCAGGTAGCTGACGGCCTGAAAAGAAACACTTACATATAATTGTTCCCTTCTGGGAAGGGGAGGAATGGAATGGTAACCTGAAATGACAAATGTTAGTCTCTTTACTACTACTCTTAACTCTGGAGGTCACTCTAGTCTGGGAGATGAAAAATGGGATCCAGAGTCTTTCAGCTGGTGCATGAGGCCTTGAATCAAGTCCCAGACAACAGAAATGGATTCCTGTGAGCATCGAAGTGCTGCGTGGTGGATCTTTTGAAGTGACTTGGGAATCTGAATCCAGTTCCTAGTGAATACATATCCACATCGCAACATCCAGCACAGCACTTGGTCTCCATGCTGATAATCTCAGTAGAAAGGCCAAGGCCTGAACATGGAAATTAACTCCTCTCTCACCTACAGAGATCACTGTTCCTGCATCAGAGACAAGGGGGTGAGCTCAAAGAACTTCCAAGTGCCTCATGTAGATGTAGATGAGAACAAACCTGCATCTTTTGCAAAGCACCGTTTCAATTAAGTTATCCAGTGGTTTCAGTCCTATTTTTATTGATAAGTTTTTATAACTGCTGTATAACTGCTATTGCTTAGTTGCTAACTAATTCTGGTTTCTGAGAATGCATATGTTACTCACAGGAAACCTCAGTGGTTTTTGAGCAAATGTCAGTCAGTGGGTGTTTTCAAAATGTTCACCTCAGCTACCTGTTGCATATTATTCGTGGTATGCGATTGGTCAACTAAGTCACATGGTAACAGTCCTGCTCTCTAATTGGATAACTGAAACTTTTAAATGAAACAGATAGGGTCTGATCCTGCATAGCTCTTGCAACTCCTATTGAAACTGAGTTGCAGCTCGGAGATACACACACCAGGCTCTAGAGCCACACAAGGATTTAGGTGTCGAACTGCCACTTTAGGCACCTAAAAGCCAAAATTTAGAAGTCCCTACATGCCTATGTTTCTGTCAGTAAAAGCTCTTAGGTGCCTAAAAGTCTGCTGCTGGGCCTTGACATAGCCATTCAGGTGCCTAGCTCACACCTCAGCAGTGTCCTCACACTAGGCGTTGCCATGCCTACCTCACCTGTAGGGCCTGATCAATTCATGGCTTGGTTCCTGTACGAAACAAAGGAGGAGACGCCGCTTTTACAATTTTTAACCCTACTATGTGATATTCTGAGAGGCAGGGTCTCTCTCAATCTCTCCTGAAGTGGTTTCCCTTTTTATAAATAGTCATTGGAACAAGGACTTGAGTCTCCCACATCTGAGGTGAGTTCCCTAACCACTGAGCTATAGAGTCATTTCACTCTGGCCTAATGACTATTTATTTATACAAAGAGGAACATCTTCTATGGAGAGAGACCCGCTCCAGAGTAGCCCACTGGTTACGGCACTCACTTGAGAGGGCGAGATGTTCCAAATCCTTGTTCCACATAAGGCAGAGAGGGAAAGTTAACTCAGATCTCCCACTTCCTGGGATGGTGCTCTAACCACTGGACTAAAAGTTACAAGGAGAAGGGCTTAGATGTACCCAACTCCAGGCCAGGGCTTCTGCCTGTGAATCCTGAGGAGAAGGAGACACCTTCCTCCAACCTGGAGTTAGTCACCTAAGTCTGTTTGGAGAGGTGCAGTTTAAGCTATATCCCTCTTCTTAGTGTTTCCTATGGGCTATCTTGGACTATTTCCTGTTCAATTTGCTGGGTTTTGTGGATCCCATTCTTAGGCACCCAACTCTCCGCATGACTCTCACTAGACAGGGAGCCCTGGCACCCAACTCAGGGCTGTGGATTTTATGAGGTGGAAGAGTGCCTAAACATTAGCCGTTGCAACACTGAGTCTCAGTCCCCTTTGTGGATCTAGCCCCAAGGGCTCAGCACTTCAGGCCCAGCTCAGAATAGGAGAACAAATGCAAATACTGAATAGCAAATACACTTGTTCCCGTTATCACCCTTAATATTGTGCACATACAGCATTTGAAAAGAAAGGCCATCCTCCAAAGCTACACATGAACGAAGTCTTAAATAACAGGTAAGAGGTATGAACATAGTTGAACCAAAGAGCTGTTCATAATTCCAACCAATGTGCAATAGCACGGTTCTGCACTACTCAACCAGCTCCTCTCATTAGTGATCCTGGGCTAGTTAGCTCAGCCTGGATAAGACAGGAATGCGTAAGTTGTAACATCAAATCTAGTAACTGAGCACTGCCTTTTCCAACCAGCCATTGGGTCCTCTGTTACCAAACTCTTTAAGGCTCAAAGAGGAGTCCAGATTACCTAAATGAGGCTGTAGAAGGCAATTTTTCAAAGATGGGGAAGCACCAGGAAACTCCCCAGTCCAGAAAAGTATGAAGAGTCAACATGTCTAGCTCTCAGAGAGGGTAGGGAACACTTTGTATTGCTCTTTAACAGCTTCCTGTCTATCTCACAAACTCCCAACAATACTATTTAGAGAGTGCTTGTCTGTCTACCTACACCGGTACTATTACAGCTCTCATCACTGTAAAATTTGAGCACCGCACAACCATTAAAGAATTGATCCTCCAAATACCAGAACTCAGGATAGACAGATCAGCTGTTCTCTATACAGCTCAGGCTTTTCCTCTGGCCTTCTGTTACAGGTAATCAGCAGACAATGATCCTCTCCTCAGGGCATAGCTTCAAAAGACTGGAGGTTTGCATAACTGGAGCTGGGGAATTTGCATTAACTTCTCCGTAGGGATTCCCCAGGAAATCCTCTTAACGCTTATTGTCCCAAAAGATTTGCCTGGCACATTTTCAATATAGTCTTTAAAACTCCCAAATCTCACATCTGTCATATCCCATTCCCCCCCTCCCAAGGAGGTTACGTACAATCCTGGCCTACAATAATACATAAACTTAATACAGTAAGGTAATTGCAGGAAATTGCCATATTTGTCACAATACTCACACTAGTTCTCATCAAGCTAGCATGCTAATAGTAGTAGTGTAGCCGTGGTAATTTGGGCTGCAGTGAGCAGTGGCATGGGCAACCTGCCCTGAATACATACCCATAGGGTAGGGGGAGGCAGCAGAGGTGGTACTTGGAGCAGCCAGCTTGTGCTGCTGCCCATGTTGCCCATGGCTACTCTACTATTTTTAGCATGTTAGCCCGATGAGAGCTAGCGCAAGTATATCTACTCAAGCTGGGAATCGTACCCCTAGCTCCAAGTGTAGACATAACCTAAGAAACTTGCCCAAGATCACATAGGGAGTCTGTGGCAGAGAAAGAAGCTGAACCCTGGTCCCATGTGTCCCTAATCATCTTAAACAAAAGACTATGTCATGGTAATCTCTGAGAAATTTGTATGGCACTTAGTATAATGGGGTCTTGATCCCCGAATGTGGCTCCTGGTGTTTACCATAATCTCTCTCTCATGCCAGATCATTTTTGCAGAAATAGGGAACAGCACAGTGTAGCCATTCATTCCTGTCCATGGCTGGCTCCTCCATTATGTCCATCTCTTTGTGTACGACATCCTGCCATCTGGTCAGTAGTCAGCCTCTAGTTTGGCCTGACCTTGGTGGTATTTGCATTATTGGCATCCTAGCATCTGTTCATCTTCAGCAGCGTCTCCACTGTTGTAATCTTTTCTATTGTAGCAAGGCCTGAACCCTGATTTCACATCCTACTCTCCTTTAACTTCTTCATTTGTCTTAAAATCATTCCACTTTACACCTGTCATCTTTCTAATGTCTGCAGCCTTCTGATGTCTGTTTCATTTAATGCAGCTGCTTCCAGACCCCAGAGTGATACTGTTAGTCCACTGGTTTGATATATTTTTACTTTGGTACCAAACAATGTTTTTATCAGTTCATAATTTTGTCAGTTGGCCCATCTCCTTTTAACCTCATCCTTGATGGCACTGATAAAACTTCCTAGGTTCACATAAGATTTGACTTGTTCTGTGACTTCCCACTGCTACATTTCAACACTTTATCTACTGTCCGTTTTCCAAGATACAACCGCTTTGTCTTCTTGGCATTTATTGTAAGCCTGGATTGACTACACCAATTTACCAAGGCAGTGAAGAGTATCATCTTTAATTCAAATGTATCTGCCAGTTGTACAATGTCATCTGCATAAGATACGGAGCTTAACTCTAGATCATCCAATGTCACACCCTCCAACTTGTTGAAGAACATAATGAAAAGTGACAGTGACTCCATGCCCCTGGCCTTACACCAGCCTTTGACTTGAACCAGTTGCTTAATTTTCCACCAATGCTTAAGGCACTGCAGGAGTCTTTGTACATCGCTTTTATAGTTCCAATTATCTTCTGTGGAACGCCATAGGGTTTTGTTACTTTCCAGAATGCTTCCCTCCAAACTGAATGAAATGGCTTTATGAAATCGATGAGAACAGCAAACATTTTTAACTAACATTCTCAGGACCACAGTACAAATAATAATAATGGAAAGGAGCTTTTTGGCCAGTGGGGGAAAATAAAAAGGAGAAAAAGTTGAACATTCTGGAGGAACATCCCTCCCACAACAAACTTGGCAATTTATTAGAACATAAGCTTGTGCCATCACACCACTTTTTACCTGCTCTATCCTTCCATTCCCCTCCACGTGCTCAAGGATAATTTACTTCAGTGGGATTAAGGTTTTAAGACCTGACAGATGTCCAGTGGGTAAGATTTGCAGTGAAAAGGTGATGCTATGACTTGAACACAGGGGGGAGTAACTACTGAACCAGAGACAGAAACTGCTTTCAATGGCAGAAAAGGCCTTCATTTGGTTTCAACAACCAACAGCATAGATTGATTCTCTCCACACTGGAAACTTGCCAGCTACAGTGTGCTCCATTTCATAAAGAAAGCTGGCAGGGCTGCTGTGACCATTCTTCCCTGACCACCTTTCCCGCACTAACAGGGACCCAAGAGGGCTTAGAACCCACCAGGAACTGAAGAGGATTGGTTCCTGTGACAGCACAGCATTCAATTCCATTTTAGCCATGGGGTGAGAAATCTTTCTTCACTTGCCTTGGAGATGGTAGACAAAGATGGAGGAGGTAGAAACAAAGACAGAGAGGCGGTAAGGAAAACTAGTTAGTATATCAGCTATTCCTCCTAGCAGCAGCAGGGTTGCAGTCCCTTTTCCTGAGAGTTGAGTTTCATTTCTCCAAAGCAACACAGGTCTAGATAATACTCAGTCCTGCCCTGAGTGCAGGGGACTGAACTAGATTACTTCTCGAGGTCCCTTCCAGTCCTATGATTCTATGATAAACTATACAGACAAACCAGGTCCCTTGGCCTGACTCAGTGTCTCCTAAGGTAGTCTGTGCTCCCTGTAGTTCTCTCTCTCCACTGAGCAGTTCGTTGGCCTTTTATCTCAGGCCCAGGTGGCATGCAGGCTATCATCTGATCCCCAACCTCAGACCTATCACCTGGGAGTCAGCTAACTAGTCACAGCTGAGGGCTATGTCCAACTCCCTTAAAGGGACAGCCCACCCTCTGACAGTCTGGAATTCTGCCTCCAGAAGTGGCCAACACTTTATATTTCAGAGGAAGAATAAACCTCCCTAATAATGCACCTGTCCAATTTAGCAATGCTATAACAGGTGGAAGGAATTCCTCCCTGACCTCTGTTTTGTCAGTTTACACCCTAAGGCAAGTCCTTTGATTGTTCGTGTATTAGCAAGCAGGTTATTATTGCTCATGAAATTATTCAGCCTCTGCAATCAAGCCGGCTCTAATGGATGCCCTCCCTTGCTAAGCCTGCCTTTTTAACAGGAAGAGTAGATTTAGCTCAATCTGATTTATACAGAACCACACTGACCTTTTAGAGTGTGCCCCACAGCACCACGAGGGACTGGAATTTACTGCCAGACATGGGAAATGTGTTGTTCAGTGAAATATAGGCTTTTTCAGGCTGTGATTTGAGCTTGATAGCAGAAAACTAGTAGCAGCTTAATGCTCATTCACCATTTGATAAAGGAAAAGCAGCTTGGAGGCTCTCCAGGACTATCTTTCATAGCTCTACCAAACAGATGAGTGATTGGAAGTGCAGCATGCATAGGTTATTCTGAAGCCTCTCTGAGGGAGGGGATATGGATTTTCTCTCACACCTCCCCACTCCTCCCAAGAAAAGGAAGAGTTTGGGTAACCAATCAGTGCCATGCAGGCCTGCAGTGTGTCCAGGGCAGTGTTTTTTCATCATAGGTGTGTTGCAGAGAGCAGGCTGTAAATTTCCCCAGCAGTGTAAGTAATGCACATTGAACTCCACTGGACCTATTTCAGTTTCATTCATAATTTTTAATGATTTATAACACACTTATAAATAGTGCCCGGAGCCTCTGAGGAACTTACGATGAGAGCTTACATGGTAGAAAACAAGCACAAAACAAATAATAATAAAAGTAACAAGTTGTATGGTGGTTTACATCTGCAAGACAATTAATTAACCTGACGTAAAAGTCTCCGAGATTTTTGGAAACACTGGAGTCTGCATAGCGTTAAGAAGGTACCTCCAATATCCTGACCTAAGAAGGCACCACCAGTACACAGTGCCAGAGAGAACTACCAATATCCAAACACTTTAAAATAAAATGCATTGTCTCCCAAGAGGAAATGGAAAGGCTCTTCCAGAATATGCAAAAGGTAGAAGTTCCTGAGAACCACGAGCTTCAACAGGAAAGTAGAGGCAGACTGCAGGACAGTCACTATAAAACACAAACATCTTACCTCATGTTGGCAGCTGTGTCTGCTAACGTGTCCTGTAAGACAACATATGCACCTTTTCAGCCAGCAAAGAATTCCACTAGTTCCACCTACTCCAAGGCCTATTTGTCAGGCAGCTCCAGATCCTAGCTCACTTTCTTCCCTGCATTGCTGGCTGCCATGACTAATTGGATTTGGTGTTTTAATATGCATTTTGCCTGGCTGCAGTCTCACCGTTGTGCGGGCTGAGTCAGCTCCCCATCCCCACAAGACACTGGGATTCAAAGAGCAGCTGATGCATTATGGAAAATTTCGGTGAGCGCTGGTTTGCTAGCAGCCCTGCTTCTCTCTCTCTCAGATTTCTGTACTACTCCACCAGCCTCCTTCTCTGTTGCTGAGGACGTTTGCATTCAAGCAGGAGTATACCATGATTTGGAGCATTGCAATGGGCTGCTATGGAGATGACTGGGATGTCACCCACAGAGGATTGGGACTGGAGATGTGCATAACGAGGAATTTCCTGAGACATTTTGAACAAATTTTTCCAACTTCCATGTAGGGTCCTCTTTGTGCCCCTGCCCTCAGCTTTAAGTGTTTGATGAACTAGCTATTTGTGCAAAGAAACATCAGGCTCTGAATTCTGAAACAACTTGGGATGAGCCCCAGTTTTATGCAGAAATGGGCTCTTTTTCACTCAGGACATCTGCATGAAAACGGGGTTGTGGTTTTCACAACAGCTTGTCTCTTCCTGTCACCTAGGGTGACCAGACAGCAAATGTGAAAAATCAGGACATGGGTGGGGGGTAATAGGAGGCTATATAAGAAAAAGACCAAAAATCGGGACTGTCCCTATAAAATCGGGACATTTGGTCACCCTACTGTCATCTAAAGCCAGGGGCCTGTGTAGTGTCCAAAGTAAGGACTACTACAATTTCCTGCCACTGGCACCAGTGTCATTAGGAGTAACACCAATGAACAATTGAATTATAGCAGTTCAAAATCCAGGGAAGGCAGAATCAGGCCCAGAATGTTTATGGAAAACTAGGAAGACAAACAACTTTTCTTTTTCCAGGGAAATATCTTCAGAAATAAAGAATGAAGAGAGGAAAAAGATGAAGAGTGGAAGCAGAACATGTTCACTGAAAATACATTTCTAAGGAAATTTAATGCTGGTGAAAGGTTCCAAAAGACTATAATGATGAGGTCCCTTGTAAATACCTCAACAGCTAGACTGACAATCAGTCCTGGAAACAGAAATTCTTCGTTTCCTTATAGAACAGGTGCAACATGGACAATGGTAGCGTCTGGCCAGCGTGCCCCACCCTGACTTAGGAGGGACCACCTCCGGGGGTGAGGGAAGCATTCACTCTCTATTCAGTCCTGGGATCTCTCTCCTGAAGTGCCACATAGGGTGTCAGTAGTTGTAGTGGTTCCAATGACATAGACTTATGTCCACTAGGCACTGGATTATGAGACCATCAGCACATTCCACCACTGGCCACTGAACTTCCTGAAGGAATTTCTGGAAATGGGATTGTTTTCAGTGTGAACATTAGGCATATGGAATGGGGTGGGGCCTAAGGGTATAGTGGTGTTGGCGGTACTGCATATATTTGTGGAAGATGAGGTCTAGTGCACAGATGTCATTAGCAGGATGACAGATGTGCTGGGAATTGTTACTATTTCAGAGTGGCACAACACTGTGCCCTCGAGTTTGAGCTCTAGCAGGCCTTCTACGGCCAACTCCTCCAGCCACTGGAAAGCTCTTCGCTAACACAAGCAGGTGTTCTCCCTCTCTCTATTAATGCTGTCAGATTAGAGCCCTATTTGAGGAGCACATTTTCCTTTGGGGTGGGCGAAGCTGTTATCTGATTTCATCCCTGCTTTCTTAGGAGACACATCATCTCCAGCTTTGAAAAAAAGTTATTCAAAAGAAATGTGCAACAGCTTTTCATAATTAATATGCATTGCCAGTTACCACGCAGAGAGCCGGCTCAATTATAATAACTTGGAGTCAATAATTCATAAACTATAATGCATTATTAATCAATTATTGAGGCCTGAATTACATTTAATGAGATTAAACTGATTGGAGCGCTAAACAGTTTGAATCATATTGATTTAATCAATGTGCTTAATTAAACTGTCTACATTTTCCGCACAATCATTATTTCCCAGTATCCTGTACAAGTGGTCTCTTTGCTATTCTTCACTCAGGAATTGTTCTTGAAAATTAGTTGAACATTAGTACTTAAAGATAAAGTGTCTTGTTTTCTTTTTATTAAAAAAAAAAATCAAACCAGCTAATATGCCATCTAAGTGGCTTGTGTTCTCACATAAAGAAGTGCACCGATGTTGATCAGAAAGATATGTAGATACCTCAAGGAGGCTGTATTCTAAGAAGAAGAGGTCAAATAAGCACATCTGATCAGTCTCCATTTATCCAGTTGGGAGAGCACACAGAAACCTTAAAGACTATAAGCATCCTTATATACCTACCCTAAAAGTCATCCCTATATCTGTAGGTTTCAGAGTAGCAGCCGTGTTAGTCTGTATTCGCAAAAAGAAAAGGAGTACCGGTGGCACCTTAGAGACTAACAAATTTATTAGAGCATAAGCTTTCGTGAGCTACAGCTCACTTCATCGGATGCATTTGGTGGAAAAAACAGAGGAGAGATTTATATACACACACACAGAGAACATGAAACAATGGGTTTATCATACACACTGTAAGGAGAGTGATCACTTAAGATAAGCCATCACCAGCAGCAGGGGGGGGAAAGGAGGAAAACCTTTCATGGTGACAAGCAAGGTAGGCTAATTCCAGCAGTTAACAAGAATATCAGAGGAACAGTGGGGGGTGGGGTGGGAGGGAGAAATACCATGGGGAAACTTGTCTGGCGCTGGCTGGTTCATACAGTCACCCAAAATGGGTGTGAACAGCATGGAAGTCTGCCAGGAAATACGTTGATTCAGTGCCTCTCCTGCGCAGTCTCCACTAGAGGAGAGCCCATGGAGCTCTAGGTGGTCTTTAAAGCTGTCCTACCTTGGTAGAACTCCTTGGGAAAGGCAGCGGGGATATCGTTACCCATGCCGAATCTCCCCTCGACAGGGTGACTCTAGCCTATAAAGTTTATATCTGCTTTTCATGCCTCCAACCAAGTCACTGTATCAGACATTTTCCACACTGGACACATTCCCCCTAGCAGGGGACAGTGGTGAATATGCACACAACCTAACACATGACTTAGTCCTCCAGTAATTAAGCACATTAACCCATACTCTCAAATACTTAAGCTAGCCTCCTGCTATACCAGCATATCTGTACCATCATCTATACAAGTTCATCTATGGGAAATTTCTCTCTTGGATCTGATACACCTTGGCTTGCAAAGACGTTTAGCACAACTTTTGATGGCTTGGACAGAGGAAAAACCTTGGCTCGGGATCTTCTTCATGAGACAAGAGAAACCCTCTCACTGTACCAATTAATGACATTGCTCTAAACAGCCCCTTGTGATCTAGCACTACAGAAACATAGCAACTCCCCCAACCCATACTCCACCACACACCCACTGACACTTGTAACATAGATGGACCGACTGCTGGGAGCCTTCAGAGTATATTTGCTCACACAATATTTTATTATGGGAAATAAATTCCTCTTCAATTCCCCTGCCAGGAGAGGAGGCAGTGTGTGCGGGGATAAGGAGAGATGTGCTTCCATTATCCTTTTCTGAGCACCCTGCTATGAAATCAAGGGGCAGGCTCTGAAAGGAAGTGTAGAAACCCCATCATTTGGGCTATTTAGAGACCCACAAAATGTGCAGTAGGGAACAGTCTTGCACTGGCCCTGTGATGTGACCTAATAGGGCTTTTCCCTCTCTACCTTTCTATGATGATGTAGGATCTCAAACCCTGCCACTTTAGCTTAAGTGAAACAATCAGTGAAGAGTCATAACTCAGCTGGGATGGAGAAAGCAGCCTGAATAAAATAGGATCCAACCATCCAATAGGCACCCTCAGTTAAAGCAGACCTCAACTGAACCTATAACTATAGGCTGTGAAATGCTAGAACAGCATTTTTGTTTGGTTTGTTTGGGTTTTTCAAAAACAGAGAAAGGTCAATCTGTGGCTAAAACCTAAAAGAGCAAATCAGGACTCCTGGGCCCTATTCCTACCTCTGCCACTGACTTACTCTGTGACCTGGGAAGAAATCACTTAACTTCTCCATGTCTCAGTTTTGCTACCATTAAAAAGGGAGATACCACTTCCTGGCTCACACAGTTAGGAGGTTTCAGAGTAGCAGCCGTGTTAGTCTGTATTCGCAAAAAGAAAAGGAGTACTTGTGGCACCTTAGAGACTAACAAATTTATTAGAGCATAAGCTTTCGTGAGCTACAGCTCACTTCATCGGATGCATTTGGTGGAAAAAACAGAGGAGAGATTTATATACACACACACAGAGAACATGAAACAATGGGTTTATCATACACACTGTAAAGAGAGTGATCACTTAAGATAAGCCATCACCAGCAGCAGGGGGGGGGGGAAGGGGGGAGAAGGAGGAAAACCTTTCATGGTGACAAGCAAGGTAGGCTAATTCCAGCAGTTAACAAGAATATCAGAGGAACAGTGGGGGGGTGGGATATCCCCAAATTCAGGGGATACCATCATAGGGCCTAATCACATCAGCCACACTATCAGAGGCTCGTTCACCTGCGCATCTACCAATGTGATATATGCCATCATGTGCCAGCAATGCCCCTCTGCCATGTACATTGGCCAAACTGGACAGTCTCTACGTAAAAGAATGAATGGACACAAATCAGACGTCAAGAATTATAACATTCAAAAACCAGTTGGAGAACACTTCAATCTCTCTGGTCACTCGATCACAGACCTAAGAGTGGCTATACTTCAACAAAAAAGCTTCAAAAACAGACTCCAACGAGAGACTGCTGAATTGGAATTAATTTGCAAACTGGATACAATTAACTTAGGCTTGAATAGAGACTGGGAGTGGATGAGTCATTACACAAAGTAAAACTATTTCCCCATGGTATTTCTCCCTCCCACCCCACCCCCCCACTGTTCCTCTGATATTCTTGTTAACTGCTGGAATTAGCCTACCTTGCTTGTCACCATGAAAGGTTTTCCTCCTTTCCCCCCCCTGCTGCTGGTGATGGCTTATCTTAAGTGATCACTCTCCTTACAGTGTGTATGATAAACCCATTGTTTCATGTTCTCTGTGTGTGTGTGTATATAAATCTCTCCTCTGTTTTTTCCACCAAATGCATCTGATGAAGTGAGCTGTAGCTCACGAAAGCTTATGCTCTAATAAATTTGTTAGTCTCTAAGGTGCCACCGGTACTCCTATATCTGTAGTGTCCTACCAGACTTGTGAAACAACAGTGGCCTCCACCCCCATCAAAAGACCTAATTAAACACAAGCAGATGCTGCTGCTTCTCCCTGTTAACCTTAATGTCTTCTCCAGTCCAGGAGAGGGGGACTGTCTACCAAACATATCAGCTCTTATAGACATACATCCATTAGCTTCTGATGTACTTTGCCCACTTCCCTTGCCACTGCTGCTAACTAACAGGGACATTTGGATTTAACTTTAAACAAACTAGCTCTTGATGCAGCACATGCTGATGAGAAGGCAATCACCATGCACAAGAATTGGGTGGAATACTAGTCACAGACTACATAATCAGCATTAACAGAAGCCACAAGTACATGTCCAGGTATGAAGACATCCTTCTGAACATGTGTCATGCAATACCATAAGCAACCACTAGTGGTTCACATCAGCATCCATCCCATTGGTATTGAAGACAATAGCAAATCTCCCATTGACTTCAATGGCTGCAGAATTGAGCCCCATGACATTATAATGGTTACTGTTCTGTGCTGGGAATACAACTGCAATTCAAATCAGCTGAGGAGGAGGACAGGCTTATGGCAGAAACAGGCCCTGGACTGAGAAATTGCTGTTGCAATCAGAGAATTCCCCTGTGACTTTGTTACAATTCTATGTGCTTCAATTTCTCCATTTGTAAAATGGGAAAAAATATTGCTTACCTACCTCAGAGAGGGCTAGTGAAGCTAAATTCATTAATGTTTGTAAAGCACTTTCAGATCCTCAGATGAAAAGCTATATAAAAGGGAACAATATTATTATTACCCACACCTTTCCAGGATTAATTTATACACCCATTATAGTTCAGAGATCAAAGGAAAAGGACCAGGAAAAGAATAGGTTTTTGTAACTAGGAAAGAGTAGGGCTGTGCATAGCGAGTAGGGCTGTTCTGAAATTTATCTAAAAATTTTTTTAATGTAAATGTTTTTGTGTAAATCAAAAACTTTCAAAACCCGGTCTATTTTGATGAAATTTTGTTCAGGAAAAAAAGGAAGTGTTTAAAAATGTCAAAACATCCATTTTGACGTGTTCAGAAAGGAATATTTTCGATCTTTCATTTCAAAACCATGTTTGCAACAAAATTAATTGTTTATAATGTACAAATATTTGTAAAAGTTTTAAAAGATCAAAATCAGAGGAACATAAGAATGGCCATATTGGGTCAGACCAATGATCCATCTAGCCCAATATTTTGTCTTCTGACTGTGGCCAATGCCACTGTATGTATCAGAGGGAATGAACAGAACAGGGCAATTCTCAGGTAATCCATCCCCTGACATCTAGTCCCAACATCTGGCAGTCAGGGTACACCACACAGCAAAGAAACACCCATGGCTGGGCCCTGCCAACTGACTCGGGGTCATGGGGCTCAGGCTGCAGGGCCGTTTCATTGTTCTGTAGACTTCCGGCCTGGAGCCCGAGCTCTCGGACCTCTGCAGGGGGGTGCCAGCCCAAGCCCAGAAGTCTACACAGCAGTTAAACAGACCCACATCCCAAGCCCTGCAAGCCCAAGTCAGCTGGCAGAGGCCAACCACAGGTTTTTCTTTGCTGTATAGACATACCCTCCGAGGCTTAGGGACACCTAGAGCATGGGTTTGCATCCATGACCATCTTGGCTAATAGCCATTAGTGGACCTATCCTCCAGGAAAATGATTTGATTTTATTGAATCAAAGCATTTCGATTGACCTAAAACAAATTTTGTTTCACAGGAAATTTTTTTGTTTTCATTCCATTCTGGAAAGAAAAAAACACCAAAATGCACAAAATCTTGCTCCTGCCCCACTCTAACAATGAGCCAATTAAATCCACTGGAAGAAAGGCTCAGCTCCCTCCATACAACACAACCTAAGCTGCCATGAATTCATCAGCCTCCTTACGTTTCTAGGTTTTAATTTAGTCATCTATTGTGGAGACAAGACACTGATGTGCTTGCTCTAGTTTACAGAGGAAAGTTTCATCATTACCTGGGTGTAACTGAATGGATCTTTTAATTATAGATCTTTGGATGGCTAATCCATCCATTCATTCATTCTGCTATTTACCATAACTTGCAATGGTCCCTAGGGGCTAATCAGCTGGTATCTCACCCAGGCATTCCTTCATGAAGTCATTGGGTCCTACTTACAGTAACACACCTGACAAAAAAGATTTCAGCTTTGCTTGGAAAAACAACTAATTTGAACTAGAAGCTCTGACTGGTAGATTATGGCAGTTACTGTGTGTATGTCCCTTTCCCAAGGTTTCTTCAGATACATGTTTCCTGTAAAGGGACTACTTGAGGTTATTAGTTTCCTTCCTAGCATTACTTATCACCAACTGAACAAGAGAGAAAGAGATGGTGGGGAAAAAATTAATTCCAGCACATCTTCTGTGTATGAACTTCTCTGACCTGTATGTTATATGCTCCGACCTGGGGCAGAATGTCCACCCTGCAATTTTTAGCATGCCACTTTGAGCCCCACTAGCACAAGTCTGTTTATAGGGCTGTTTATAGGGCTGCTCCCACCTGCACTGTAGACATACCCTGGGTCTCTCTGAATCTCATTTTCCCATCTGAAAATTGGGAATAATGATATTTCCTTTCCTTACAGAGATGTTGTGATAAATGCATTAATGACTGCCAGGTGCTCAGTTACTATGGGGATGAGGGTCATACAAGTAACTAGACAGACAGATGCACCATCCCTTTTGAAAATCCTGGACACCTGATAGCAATGCATCAGCAAGCCCATTGTCTGCTCCCACTTCAGCCTGGCACAGGGCATCTCCAACAGCTTTCACGTGGCTGATGAGCTCCATGCCAGACAGGTTGCTTGGCAGTCCAAATGTATAATGTTATGGGCACAGAATATGCAAACCAGCATGGAACATGGGTGCATACTGTGTTCCCACTATTGGCTGAGTAGAGGACCGTTTTCTTTATTTGGGGTAGTAACTTAGGGCAAAACCTGAGAAGAGCAGAGCACCTGAAACTCCCCTTGATTTCACTGGGAGCTGCAGCAGCTTAGCACCTCTCCGGATTTGGCCCTTTGCTGTTCTTGCTGCTGCTTCTTTCACTTGAGAATCTTTCCCCCCCACACACACCTCCTACACCCCTCAGGAGACCCTCTTCCTCCCTCCACCCAGTAAAGTGAAAGACTAGGTTCGGAATAGTTGGGATCAAAGACTCCAGAGGGGAGATTCTCTCACAACCATTATATTTCTTCCCCTCTGTGCTGTTAATTTTAAAACCACTCAGAAGTGACAACATCAAACCCATGGCAGGTGCAGTGCAGTGGCTCATTGCACCCATGGGAGCTTACAGAAACCCACTTTTTTACATTATTCTAAGAACTGCTACTGTCTTCCAAGGAAAAGCTTTTAGCATAATTTGGCAGGCTGAGTCTGCTCAGAACAACTCTTTGTGAGAAGCAAAAAAGTGGGGTGGAAGGGGGAAGGAGTAGAAGAAGGAGACGAGCGAGACAAAGAATCCTCCCGCTCTTTGAATGAGCATCCCACATGCTAGCAGCATGGGGGACAAGTGGTTTTCTTTTTGTCAGAAGGCAAGCAGGGGCCTTACAGTTGGGGTGAGGGGCACAGACGCCATAACCCAGTGGATGTTCGGACTCCAGATAGAGGAAAGGGTTTTGAATGGCAAAGCACAAAGGACCCAAAGCACAGCACTTTGCCCCTGCCACCCACCATCCTCTGGTTTCCTTAAAATCAAACTTGTCCAGCCTCTGCTGTCTTCCTACTCTAACATGTCAGTAATAATAATAATACAAGGGAAAACCAGCATGATAGCAAAAGCCGGCAACAGGGAGGTGGAGGGGAGAGGGCAAAGGTAACTGTGCTGAAATGTACCTTGGGGCTCTCATAATTTGAGCAGGAGGGGGAAGACCTGGTTTTAAAAAAAAAAAAAACACCCACAACTCCATTTTCCTTCAACACGCTGTGAAAGTGCAACTTCTGGGAACATGCACGGCTTGTGCTTCTCATTAACAAGCTACACATTAATAAATTTAACTCAGACAAATGTAACCATCCTTGGACCACATTAATCAAAAGCCTGACAAGACTGATCTAAAGAGCTGAGAAAGGAAAATAAAGTATAGCTAACACAGAGGGATGTCATGCACTGATTTTCTATATCTCCCTGCCCCCCACCCACATACCAGTATTCCTTGTGTTCAGAGTAACTCCTCCCCACCAAATCTATCCTTCCATACAGATGGTCCTATCCCTCCTAGCACCCTGCTATGTTTGTCCAGTGCACCCTTGTGAAGCACTCTCTTTCTTCCCCACCCCCTGTGTCTCTAATAAAAAAAAACAGAGAAGGCGTATAGGATATTAAAGCAAGATCATGCCCAACAATTACTCAGCTTTGAAAAACTGTATGTTATCTATGTTGTTGAAAAATCTCTCAGGAAAAAAATATATATAAGGAGAAAACAAAAATTTGAAAGGCAAGCAAAACCACTAAGACTTCTTGGAAACATGAATAGCCCACAGCCCTAGAAAGGAAAAGAAAAGACCAAAGGCCATCAACAACTTCTAGTCATTCCTCCCTGGGTTGACTCCTCCCAGGATGCAGCTCCACATCACCTCCTGAGCTGGAATGTATGTTTGCAGGGTCTTCACCAAGCAATGGAAGTCATTCCCATGCAGTCTTCTTCTCTGGGTCTTGAAGGATTCAGCTCTTTGGGCATTTGCTTTTGTTGGGCTGGGTTGCTAGCATGGCAATATATTTTCCAAAATAGTAGAAAATGTTGGATTTTTAGCATCAGCCAAACTACCTCAGAGTAGGGAGGGCTTCTTACACAAGCCAAGTAGACTGAGGAACAACTGCTGACCAAAGCAATGCAAAGCAGCAAAACTTAAGCTCAGCGTACCCCACCTCCCCACGACATTATTAACCAAGCTGCTTAAATGAAATAAACAAATACACGATAATTCAGGCTTGTCCAGAGGCAGCCCATGGCACAACACACAGTATGGAGTTTTTCTGCTCTTTCATTAGGTAAAACAAATATTTTCTATCACATAATACTATCATTATTGTCATTCATACAGCGTGCTATATGTGCCCATGACATACAAAAAAAAATGACTCAGTCTTGCGCCCACCATCCCTGCCCCAAACAGCTTCCAAATGAGTTCAGAAGATACTATTTTGATAGTTCAATTAGTTCATTGCTAGAGTTGGGTGAGATTTTTCTACCAAAATTTTTGCAGTGGAAAATGGCGATACTGAAATGCTTCGTGAATGTATGTCAATTTCATCAGATTGTTCATTTTGGGGGGTTGGGGGGGAAATTCAGAAAAAAATCAGAACTGTTTGGTTTGACATTTTTGCAATGTTGTTACTCTGGAAAGTGTTAATGGCCACCATCATGCATGTCCTTCAGCTGTAGACAATCACACATCTGTGCTAGATCACCCTTCATTCAGGCTAAATGGAAGCCACAATTAAATACTCCTTTATGTAGCAATAACTTGACACAACAGGAAGCCATCACCCAACGCACGAGGGCCACATGGGAAAGCATGAGCAGAAGTAAACTGTATGGTTGGAGGGGTTTCTCTGAGACTGCAAATGCAGGGACTATGAATTAACAAGCTGTGTACATCTGTGTGTGAGAGTGGCAGAAAACAAGAGAAGTCATGAGCGTAGCTGTGAGAGGGAGCTGAGGGACAGAGTTGCTTGGGGCCCAGGATTGCTAGAAAGGCAGGCTTGGAAACTGTGATCAAGGAAACTGACTGCTGTGTGTTTCTACTATGTTCAGGGAAACAGGACTTCATGTTCCTTCCCTGCAAATAAATAGGATTGCATCAAATAAATACCTGACTCATGCGGAGTCATGGCTAATTGACTGAATCAAAGCAACAGCAGCAGCCAGGCCAACAATCAAGTTCTCTCCCTTTTCAACAATGCCTCCAGTTTCCAGTGTATAAAGCTGTTTAACTGCAAGGTTAAACTTGGCAACACTGTGGTTTTGCTTGAATATTTCACCCTGAAATGCTGCATTCATGATCAGAAATGGTGATAATTCTACAGCAAATACTCCCTAAATGAAAACTGATAGACACTTTATGACAGGAAAACATAACCACAGTGTAATTACGCTGAAATGTCAATGTAACTACAGTCACTCTGTTATAAACTGGAACCAAAATGGAACCCATAACTTTCACCAGCCCGAGAAAGGGAAGAAAGCAGACAGGCAAAATTCTCTTCTCCGATCCACATGGTAGTACTCAATGCTAATATTTATGTGCTCCCTTTATGTACGGATCTAGTGTTGATGTCAGTGTTGATACAGATAATTCCCACACATATACTACTGCAGACAGCTGATAGGGTTCAAATTCAGAAACCAAAACCTCCATAGAATTGTATTGCTGGATATCTCAGTGATATAAAAATGTACAATTCCATTACACATTGCCTCCCCAAAAGATCCCAAAGCCATTTATGAAGTTCACAAATCTTACTCGGAGATTCTTTCACCCACTGCAGCCACCTCTGTGGTGCAACATAGCAGCTTAAATATTTAATAGCATGAAGCATGCAAACACTACTCCAGGGTTAGCACTGAAAGTAAGGACAAATGCTGTGTCCAACTGAATCTAAGGTGAGCATCTACGGAGACAGAATGGAATGACAAGAGTTGGAATTTGGCCAAGGGAAGCGCGGTTTACATCCCTCTTTCTTATGAAAAGTGCCATAGGATCTATGAGGCCCACAAGTAGCCAATACCTTAGTTGCGTATCTTAGGTAGGTACTTACGGAACTGCTCCAGGTCATCACTACTTTTAGACTCTGGCATAGCAGTGATGGTGAGCAGTGGGCATGGGTTTCCTCCCAGAGTCTGGCACAGTGTCTGCTGCCTGTAGTAGACCTTCTTGGGGTTCCTGGTTTCTTCCAGGATGTCAAGGTGGGACTGAGAAAGAAGCAAGGAACCAGCTTTACAAATGAGCTCATACTGTTTAAAACTCATTATATTTCAGTCTTAGGCATTTAAACTGTGCCCTCACCTTACAATCTGGGTGGTCATTTCCTCTGTTATTACCCACTCCTTTACCCTATTCTTTCTTCCATCAGTCAGAACTACCTCCCTCAAGATGTTTGCTGTCAATGCCCTAGTAGGTTCATTACAATAAGGACACCTGTCCCACCAGGAACATGGCTAAAACCCATCAACTCAGTTCACACAGGACACCCAGCAGCCACCAGATGGTAACAACTTTCTACCAACTTGGGCTAAATTTCATCCAGTGACCTAGAGACAAAAGACTCCAAATCTTATCACCAGGCCTTAGATCAATCTGTTGATTCCACCCCAATCATCCAGTGTCTAGTTGATCAAATACAGTTGGATACCTATGATGATCTACTTCATTAAACAATTTATTGTATAGAGTAAAAATGCAATTATTATACCTATTTAATTATCTTGCACAGATATAAAGGATTTGTTACAATCAATTTCTTATATGCTATGGTAACCAATGCAACTTAGTGGAACCATTGCTACCATAGATATCACACAACAGACTGTTGCATTATAGCTTCACATGCAAACATTTAACAAATCAATTTTTAAAAAATGAATTACTCATCAAGTACGCTTGATTAGTACTGGTCAAAAAGCAATGCACTAGTGAGTGTATCCATTGAAAATGAAATTTCTCTGTATATATGCTGTAAATATGTCTGCAATTATTAAAAATATATGATATTATTAGAAATGTTCTCAAATCACTAACTCCACATAGAAGTTTATCATCTTCTCAAATGCCCTTGGATTACTAATCACATTTACTTTATTACTTGTCTGTAGGAAAAGACATATTTCACCCACAGACGCATGCTCTAAAATAAAACCTACTGGTGCACTGACCTGAGTTAGAATTTGTTCATCATGCAAATTACAGTAGTATAATAATCTTCCAAAAGGAAATGTGCAAGTCCCATCACTAACATCATTTAAAATTAGCCTGGTCAAAGTTTCTCTGGAGAATATATTGCAGGCAGTAATCCTACTTTGGCCACCAGCTGGACTTAATTATCAGCTCTTTTCCACCTCTAACACTCACTTTCCAAACCCTGATGTCCTTCACTCAGTTTTAATTCATTCAATCCTTGCTGAGGCAAAATTCTCATCGATTTCAAGGAGCATTTTACTTGAGTAAGCAGTGAGGAAGGAATGAGTAAGTACTTCAGGATTTAGCCCTGTGAATCTAAGAACAACAACGTCCTTTCATTTCAATTCTATTCATTCAGATGAGATATTCAGGGATTCCCACAGGGTACAAAGTCTCAAAGCCTTGCATGCCCGCATACCAACAGAAGGAATCAATACATACTGAAATCATGACTAAGTACGGTACTTCAGTAATAAAGAATTCAGTAGGCCTCACATCCTTCGGTCTCCCAGTCCCCTACTCTCCTGCTGGCTGCAGCACACACCTGCCTTTGCATTAACTGCTTAAGTATATGCCACATTCAAATTCTGGAGCTCTCTCTGCGTTCCACATTAGCTCATGGAAGTAATTGGGTCCCATGGGCCTGGTGCAGATAGGCTTGCACGCATGTTTTGGACAGCCAGGGCTTGACCTGAGGGAACTTTTTGTTCAGCTTTTCTGAACATCTGTAGTGGGATGCGAAGCAGTCAACTAATGTGTTGTGGTTTGGAATGGGAATGAACCTAACATGGACTACATTACTATGCTGGGCTAGTCACACACAGCGACATGGCTTGTGTTACATAAGAAAGGAGGTTTTGTTCTCCTTGACGGTTTGCTCCTCCATTCTTGTGCATGGGCAAAATGGTACATTTAATAAGGTTTGAGTTTTAGAAATAGTCAGCAATGGGCCCAAAATGGCTTAACCCATCCATCAGTTGCCCATAGCAACAGGGATTGGGTAGAAGGCATTAATGGCAAGACAATTAAAGGGGGCTGAGAAAAGGGGGCAGGGGCAGCCTGAACGCCTGGTATCTTCACTTTTGAAAAGGTTTCTCTAGTGCTTAATGGTGAAGTGATGTGCTGCCTGGGATCCTCCATCTCCCCCTTTATTCTTCCCTTCTTTAGAAGCCTCACCCAGGGCTCCCCCACCAGTACGGTTCAGAAGGTGAGCTGGGTACAGCTTTCCCCAGACCTCCCAACACCATTCACCATTGGCCGATGAAGGGCTCTAGGGAGCCACATGAGTGAATCCCTCCTGCCCCAGAGGAACATTAACATCCATTTCAACATAGCTTTGGGACAGTAAAGCCTTATGCTTTGGGTTGGCTTGTTTTTCCCCCGCATACATTGGGAGCACAGCTGAGAGCATCTAACTGGGACAGAGTGCACAGCTGACAGAGTAAATCTGAAACAGGCCCTGCACCTCAGTATTGCATGGTGCAGCTCTGAAAATAGCAAGTCGTTACATGATGGCCGAAAAGGATTAGCCACATAGGAGAAGCAGTCAGCTTTTTCCTCCTAGCTTGCCATTAGCCCAGAGCAGCCCGTACTCTAAGGATGGGATGCTGGACATGTTTGGGTTGGCTGGTAAATACTAAAAAAAAAAATATCGGCCTTTAATCGCAGCCTGCTCCATGCAGTTAACGCTCATGGCTATCCTTCAACTCCTTCCTGACCTCCAGAGTGGTCAGGGACCATTGTAGACAAGGCAGTGAAAGCATTATGAAAAATAGCTAGCATCCTGTGAGCATTGCTACAAAGGGTAGCATATGTGCCATATCAAATACTACTCATAATCAAGACAGCTCCCCTCCCTTGTTCCCGTCAGTCTCCTCCTGGGACAGGCCAACATTACCATCAGTGTAGAGTAACTGTAGGGGTAATGGTAGGCCAGGTAGCAGACATCCTCCCCGTGAGGGAATGTGACGGTGAAGGTGAGCGTGTAGTAGGATTTCCCTCGTGCGCCTCCCGCTGTGGCTGCACTACGGCGGTAATGGTTTCTAGAGGAAGAGAAAGAGGGGGAATAGATTGTAATCAGCTTTTGGGTCCTCATCTTGTGTGCTTGTGCAAGAACTGAACCATCAGAGAAGTCTCCATCCTGAATGATCTGGGGCAGAGCTCCAACCTCAACCATGCATGGTGCAAACTCTAAGAGGGCCAAATTGAGAGGCAGCTGACCCAGCTCTGTGAAAGACCGAATACAACATGCAACACAGTGCCACTGAACAGTCTCCACCATACAGCTAAGGCCCATGTTATAGCAGATAGGTGAGAAGGTGGGGGGGAAGCAGCAGATATGGAGACACAGGCTACACGGTGATGGTTAGTGCCAGCATGCACAGCTGGATTCAAGCAAGTTACTTGGAATCCAATGGTCAAAGCGGGCCGGGGGGAGCAGTGAGTTAGAGGCAGAGCAGCTGGTGGCAGCACTGGTCATAATTTGCCCCTGCCAGTCCTGTGCCTCCGGGGCTGGGCTGCCTTGTGGGAAGATAACAGTTCATCTAGTGTGGGGAGGTGGAGCCAGCAGGGGATGGGTGGATGGGAAGAGGCTGTCTAAGCATACTTGAAGATTTTGGAGGAATAAAAATTTTAGGGGTTAGGGTCCAGTCAGTGCACTGTAAGAAAGGCGGAATTGGAACAGCATATAAAAGGATAGGGGAAAAGTGAGGTGAAGGGACATGGGCAAAATATTCCATACACCATCAAAGGCACAACTTCAGATTGAGCAGAGAAGGGAGCTGGGATTGAGAGGAGTCAACATCTGGAAGCGAAGATGACTCATACAGACTTGCATCTCATGGGCCAGCCAAATCACCCCCACCAGATCTCTCCCTTTCAGTAACAAGAGCACCTGAGTCTTCAAGACTCCACAAATCTCCCTTCACATATTCAACACAACCTCCCATTCAGGGGATTAACTCTAATAAAAATGTGGCTTCTGGATGAGAAGGAACATTTTCCTGCAGCACAGATGAAGAGCCAATTCATGCTCTTTAGAGAGAAACATCATGGCAAATTGCACCCAGAAGTATATTTCAAACAATATTTTTCCCACATTGCACCAACTATGCTGTTGCCAAACCTTCTGATTTTGAAGGACTGTGAGGCTTTTTGACAAATGTTATCATAATGTTGCATTAAAATGCAAAATACTGGAGGAGACCAACAGATGCAATTTCAGCTCCTGAAATTTACAATACCAGTTTATTTTTCTGTTATTTTTTATTCAAAGGGGTAAAGAGATGAGATAATTATTCTTCTCAAATCCTCCAGAATAATCAGCTCTTCGTCACAAGAAAAACACAGCACAAGCAGACATTTCTTTTCAAAGCATATGAATTTAGTGCTTACGAACACGTGAGGTGAATGGCACTGGCTGGAGCAAGGAATCACACAGATAGCATTCCCGCCTCCATGGCACAGTGAAAAGGCAATGATTTAATGCTCAGCTGGCACCCAGACATTTCTCTCTGCTATTCTCAGCCAAAAAACAGGTAATACATAATTTTAAATATTAGAGTGAAATCCTGACTCAGTTCCAAGTCAGTGGATTCGATTTCAGTGGGGCCAGGATTTCACCCCCATTTTCATAAAAATCAAGACAACAACATATCACTTTCTCTTCCAGTGAATCTGGATATTGGGGTCGTGGGGGGGCGGTCAGGAGCCATCTCTTGTGTGATTCATGTGGATAGAACATATCCTCCAGATCTCTATTCTATTCATTTTTACTTTCAGGATCACAATAACCTCAGACTCAAGATGCTGTCACAAGCCCTGAGATTTTCTGAGACAGTCCTCAGACATCCGCCACAGGTCACTGGTGAGAGGTGAGATGGGTGTGGCAGACGGATGCTATCCAGTATTCTGCCATACAATTCTGCCAGTGAATTTCCAGTCTGAACCTAATGCTCCAGTCCCGAGTTTCCCCTCCACCAGCTCCCAATGCAGCTCAGTCCTGACCAAAACATCCTTTTGTATCGTATTAGTCCATCACCACCGCACAGCTCTGACACTAGTGCAATCCTGGCATTCAGCTATTCCAGTTCTGACCTCTTTCAAATCACTTCTCAAAACTCATTTCTACTGCAATGCCCACAGCAAACAACCTCGTTATAATGGCAAGTCTACAGGGCTAGTGACCGCCGGGAGTTTTATTCATCATTACTGATTCATAAAAAAAAAGTAACATACACATGTAGCTAGTTGATACATCCCTGTGTTCCTATTACTGATAGTCATGACCTCCTGCACATCCACCTGTTATGTCCTGGCCTTATTTAGCTTGTAAATACCTTCGGGTTAGAATTGTCTTTCTCCGGATAATTGTATAGCACCCAGTACAATCCTGAACACTGCTAGAATACAAACAATAAATAATAATCTTCCTAAATTATGCCCAAGTGTGATGTGATATTAGGATGCGTCACGTGACAAGTCCACTAAATATATTTTCACATTTGATCTGTCTGATCCCCAGAGGTGGAAAAGATCACACATTCACGCATAGCAACCTCTGCTCTGGTCCCTGCTATCTCATTTATCCTCTCTTCCCAAAATATGCCCAAAGCTCTGCACTCTTTCCAGAAGCTAACCAACCGGTTCTTAGAAAGGATATGCAAGACCCAGTGATGGCTTTATCAGCATGAAAGCTACATCTGCTGTGCCTTTGAGTCACTTTATAATAGTCAAATCATAAAGCTTGCTGCTGTCCTTCAAATATACTGTGTACCAGGCAGTTTGCCTCTAACAGCAGCTACTGCAAGTTAATTAACAATCATAATACTTATCACTTACTGTGTAAAGCACTTGTCATGTTCAAAGCCCTTTGCCAACATTAGTTAATAAAACCTCACAAACTCCTTATCGGCTAACATTCCTTGGGAACCTACGAGGTCGATAAATCAGTATAATTATCCCCATTTTACAAGAGGGGAACTGAGACAGAGAAATGAAGAGAGACTTGCCCAAAGCCCCAGAATGAGTCAGTAGCAGAGTTGAAATAAGAACTCAGGAGTTCAAAGGCTCCAAGCCTGGCAGCAACAGTGTGACTACTCATATGGCCTTTTGACTCTCTTAACCACCTGCAGCATCTGACCAACAGCATTGCTGGCATTGGGAAAAGTGATAAATGGAATATGGAATATCAGCTTAGACTAAAGTAGCAGAGGAAAATTCATATATACACCATAACTTTAGGCCCACTGAAAATGGGGCCTAATATAAAGATGAAATATTTACCCTTTCTCTACTCTGTCCCTCCCCAAAGGACTCCCTTTGTCCTGCTACCTTTTAACCCTATTGAAATCTGACTTTGTTTTTCTCCCCCATGGACCTATACTTAGGCTTCCAGTGTGGTAGGTGTATGTGACACACAATCTTTTAGCAAACGCAGGAAACAGAGGTTGCCTGAGTCTATATGGGGAGGGTATGGTGGAAAAAACAGTAACAAAAACCAAATATCAGAAGATGGCTCGTATTATTGGGTCTGGTAAATGGTGGCTGGACCGAACCCAATGCAGTGGAGCTCCCTTTCCAAGGGCCAGACCCTCTGTGGGTGTTCTCATTTTTGAGTCTCTACTCTGAATCTGTTGAAAGAAGCAATGCCCCCCTAGTGACTGAAATAGACCATTCTTGTGGTCAAACTGCTAGTAGGGCCCATGCCCACTTACCACCGCATCAATGTCTTAACTCTGGCTAGCCAAGACCACCTTTAGGGCTGAAAGGGAAGATGCCATTCCATGGCATATTTAAGCATTGACTTCTCTCCTAGAAACTAATAAGACCCAGTAGCACTGTCTATGATGGCAATTTTTATAGTGTGAACACAAGGCCCCTGGAAAGACAGGTGAAACCCTCTCTCTGATATCACAAAGGCCCCCCAAAACACCTATCAGATGGGAATGAATAAGTCATTAGTGACCCGGGCAGGATTCCAACTGGTGGGCTAGATACAAACTGCTTCATAGCCCATTACCAATCCTCTGAGGCATCCAATGCCCAGAAAAGTTGCAGTTTAGACAATAAGCTGAAAACAAACTCTGGAACTGAATGCCCAAGTGCATTTTCACCAATTCAATATGCTGACATTTTCCTTAAATAATTTGCTGGAAAAGAATATTATTTTGTGTGTTAACATAAACAGCTGCCAAGAAGACAAGTGAATTAGACAATCTTATAATAACTGTGACTATTTATCCTGGGTGTACCCTGGCACTTCACACAAGGAAGCAATAAAACAGAGCAGCCGTGTCACGGAGATTCCTTTTGACAGTTGAGTTGCTAATATTCTCCATAACATAAAATCTCTCTCAAGAGATGTATGGGAAAGGTATATAATGGCAGAGCGGGGCTACGACATTCATCTTCATGACTGAGCTCTCCCATCTCCCCTCACCAGTGAAGATGAATGTCAGGAGAGATCGGCCAGCATGTATTACACAGACAACCCATGTATGTGCTTCTCCTCCCGCTGTCCTTCACCTCAGAGGCTGCTTTACATCTGAGCTGTGGAAGATGAGAAATGATGGGAATTTGTGGGTGAGCGGGCGTGTTAACATCACTGTGTTTACCCTTACTTATGTATTCAAGGTCTGGGGTCACAGCTAACCTTCCTCCAGGAAAGGAGAGTTGGATGAGGCTTCCTCCAGAACCCATCATCAGCCTAAGCAGAGCGTCGCGGGAAGATACAGGGCTCTTCCACCAAAACACATTGAGCATGCTGTCTTGATAGTGCTCCCATCTTCGACCAGCCTGGGGAGCCACAGACTCTGATTGCTCCTAGATGCAACTATTTGCTGCCTACAGACTGGTACTCTATACACTCCAATGACTGGGGAGTTGCTCTGTCATTGGTGAAAGAACAAGAGGTATGTGTTAACCTAGAAAGAACAACAGATTGATAGATGGCAATATAAAAATATATTGACATATAACTGGATGAACAATTGAAAGACACCACATACTGCAAAACAAAACAATCCTATGCTAATGTCTCAACCGTATCCTGGTCCAGTATATGATTAAGAATTTAATTGCACATTCATGGCTTAAATTTACCAGTCAGTTACTATTGAATCACCACACCGTAACTGCCTTGTTCATGATGTTAGGAGCCATTACTATCGGAATCAGCACATAAGCATTGTATGTTCTGCATCGACTGGTGCCTAGTCTGCCCGCACCCATGAGCCCATGCACAGAAGCCAAAGGCTACAGGCCTAGTGCAGCACCTAACACAATGGGGCCCCACTCTTGGTTGGCCGTTAGTCACTACTATAGAAAACATGATTACTCATAAAAATGAAGGTATGTAGGGGCCAGCTGTCCAAGTAGCACATAAGCTTCTGAGCTGAGCTGAAGGGACAGTCTCAGGAGGAGTAGAGGTTAGCTGGACCAGCGCCGGCTCTAGGTTTTTTGCCGCCCCAAGCTCAGGTGGGGCTGGGGCTCGCAGGCTGCGCTGGAAGCGGAGGGAGTGATGTCACCTTTACCCCCTCCCCTGCCCGCTCGCGAAGAGAAGCCTCGATATAAGGCGTGGCACAAGGCAGCGCAGCAGCCAGGGTGCAGATGAGGCGATGCAGCCCCAGCTCCCCGGCAGGACTCGCCCTCTCCTCCCCAGGTAGCGGCTGGGCCCTGGCAGCTCAGCATCCCGGGGCTGGGGCTTCCCCTTCCCGCTGTGGCCAGGGGTGCGGCACCCTCACCCAGTCTAAGTGGCACAGCTCCGAGAGCGCAACTGCCCCGGAAAAAAAGAGGGTGGCCGGAATACCGCCCCTGGAAATGTGCCACCCCAAGCACGTGTTTGTTTTGCTGGTGCCAGAGCCAGTCCTGAGCTGGATAAAGATGAGTGTGGGGGGATTATTTGGGCAAGGTAAATGGTTATTTGAGCTGTTACTGACAAGGCACCCATTATAGGCAAGAGAACCAGGACCCTTGACCCCCAAGCAAGCTTTATTTAGGGAGTTTGGGCTTGTTTTCACAGGGAACTGGAAGGTTTTTTTTATTCCTGTCCTGACATAAGTTTCTCTTTGTTTCTCCTGCAAGGCGATAACATCGCACTAAATGCACCCAGCAATGTTTGGATTGACTGTGATGTTGTGCATGCGAGTGAGAACAATGATGTTTAACCTTCTAGGCCAAATGTACAAACACTAGCAAAAAGCAAAACAAAACCCAGTTTATTTTGCAAGGAAAAATGCATTCAGTCTACCTGGGGTTCCACAAGCCCCTAAACTGCACGACCATGTGTGGATGAGACTGCCCTTTACTGTGACACATGTGGTCCATTAGCAGAGAGTGAAATGGAATACAGGCTAATCTGAACAAGTGACATTTAATTAAGTCCCGTGCACTGCTCTGACCACGTGCCTGAATTCCTTCCAGACTAACTCCCTGCATTCCTGCTTTCCAATTAATAAAAGTCCCTCCAGTGAACATGGGCCCTCTTCCTCTAGTTCCACTGATCATGATACATCCTCCCTATTTTACAAACATTTTAATATAAACATTAAAAACAATAATTGATGCCCAAACCCCCACCCTATGTCCCTTTGTCCAGAGGTTGCTGGACGTACTCCTGGGGGTTTCATCACATGACATGATCTTTAATTCAAGTTTAATCTTTAATTCCTGGAGACCCAGGGACAATCCTGGAGGGTTGGCAATCCTAGGTTGTTAGCCCATAGCAGAGTTGGAATCTTATCTTTACCACAGACTCAGCTGGTTACATAGTCTTTAAGATCGTTTAGTCTCCTCAATGGATGACCACAAAGGGAGTGACCTATCTCTGTCTCCCTCTCTAGAAAACCATCTCTCTGTGGAGTTTCCTTCCTTCTTGTGGGGTTGGCCTCTGGATGGTTCTCTGTCTCTCCATTCTGTGACACTCTCTCTCTCTCTCTATAGGTTCTATCTAGATTTTGTGTCTGCTCGCTCGTTAAGTGTCTCCTGATCCTTCAGATCACTTCTTTCTTGCATAGTCACCTCATACGTGGTGGATGCCAATGCAGCCCTCATTACACCTTTAGTCTATTCCATCTGGAGACTTTCTAAACCAGAGGTGGGCAAACGGTGGCCCGTGGGACCATCCTGCCTGGTCCCTGAGCTCCTGGCCCAGGAGGCTGACCCCCGGCCCCTCCTCCGCTGTTCCCTCTCCCCTGCAGCCTCAGCTCACTGCGCCACCGGCGTAATGCTCTGAGCAGCGGGGCTGTGAACTCCTGGGGCAGTGCAGGTGCAGAGCCCAGCCTGACCAGGTGCTCTGTGCTGTGCAGCAAGGCTGCCTGTCCTGGTGCAGCCACGCCGCCAGCCATCAGTGCTCCAGGCAGCACGGTAAGGGGGCAGGGAGCAGGGGGGGTTGGAGAGAGGGCAGGGGAGTTTGCGGTGGTGGTCAGGAGCCGGGAGTGTGGATAGGGGGTGGGGCGGTCAGAGGGCGGGGAACAGGGGAGTTGAATGGGGGCGGGGGTCCTGGGGGGCAGTCAGGAAGAAGGGGGGGATTGGATGGGGCGGCAGGGGGTCAGTCGGGCAGGGGTTCCAGGTTCGGTCAGGGGACAGGGAGAAGGGGTGGTTGCACGGGGCAGGAGTCCCGGGGGGGCTGTCTTGAAGGAGGGGGGGTTGGATGGGGCAGCGGAGGGCACTTGGGGGCAGGGTGTCCAGGGGCAGTCAGGGGACAGAGAGTGGGGGGCGGTGTATGGGGGCCGTCAGAAACAGGGTGGGTTGGATGGGGCAGGAGTCCCGGGAGGGCCCTCAGGGGGGCGAGAAGCAGGGGGGTCAGATCGGGCATGGGGGCCGGGCCATGCCTGGCTGTTTGGGGAGGCACAGCCTCCCCTAACCAGCCCACCATACAATTTCAGAAACCCGATGCGGCCCTCAGGCCAAAAAGTTTGCCCACCCCTGGTCTAAAGGCTGGATCCTCACAGGAGTACCTGTCTTCAAGGCTGGTAGGTCCTTGGCTTACCTGTTGTAATCTAGTGCCTGCTTTATCTGATCGTTGGCCCTGTTTTTTCCACCAGTGAAGCAGAGTGTAAAGGCAATGCCACAGACCCAGTGAGCATGGTTCAAGATGCAGACGTGTCTGCCACCTTCAGGTACAACTCCAAATTCGTAGGTGAAGTGAGCGAAGCCGCTCCCTGCTCAGGTCTTCACTGTGTGCCTTTGGGATCATTTTCATGTGTCATCCTACTCTGGGAAAACTAATTTCCCTCTCATGCCAACACAGCACCGGGTGGCCGCTGGAGCCAGGATTAGCAGGCACAACTCATGCAGATTTAGAAAGGCTCTGTACTTGCTCCAGACAGGACTGAGTTTCACCCCTACAGTACATTAATTTCTGGAGAAAATGTGGCAGTGATGGGAGAAGCAGAGCAGGGCACTCTGCCCTCAGTGCCGACCAACACTCTGAAACACCCAGATGAATCTATCTGAAATCACAGCTCACCCTTTGGCAAGGAGAATGGGTGACTAAAACTCTGTTAATCCTTTGTGTGCTGCATTCAGTTTGGTGCACCAATGATAAAAGTTGGGGATGGAAAAGAAAAACAGGTAGGCTGCCCAGTCCATCTCTCTGCCAATCACTGGAGCAGGGCCTTTAAATTATGTGGGTACCACTCCTTTGTGATTCTGTGCACACACGAAGAGGGCTTCATATTATCACCCCTCCTCCCTTCTCCACTCCCACTATACTTCAGAAGAGAGAATTCTGCATGTACCCTCTCTTTCCCCTGCATGCCAAATAAAAGGGTCTCGCTCACATCCAGTCCCTGCTGTCAGAAGTGCAGAATGTAGCAGGCTGGCATAAATTTATTGTGAGAGAGAAACAGGGCACTGGCAGCTGAAGGTTAATGACATGAATATGGTTAGCAGGAGGTGAAGGGAAGCCAAAAGGAATGCACCAATGAAACACTTACTTGTAGTAACAGATATCAGAGCCCACCCGAATCCAGTGAGGCTTGCCTTGGAGAGCTTCCTTCACCGAATACATGACTGGCTGCATGCCTACATAAAACAAAGGCAGTTTCAGGTGACATGACTTCCTTTGCGTGAGTGTGCATGCTCTTTGCAGCTCTTTTACCAAAAGCAGATACACTCTTCCCCTATCCCATACTTGATTTCAAAGCAGCCAACTCTCTATAGAAAATTATGGAGAGAGGAAGCCAGCTACCAGGAAATGAGTAGAAAATGCATCAGCCCTACTGGCTTTTCCCAGGTGTGAGATTCCAAGCAACTCTGCTTATACAGGGACTGAGGAAGGGAAAGAGGATGAAAAGAAGAACATAAGAATCAGTACACTGGACAGACCAATGGTCTGGTTAGTCAAGTATCCTGTCCTCTGTCCCACTGGAATACATCAATAGTCATCTAATAGTCTGGAAACCCACCTCCTGACATAATGGAAGCAACCAATGGACCGTGCATCTAGTCCAGGGATCAGCAACCTTTGGCACGCATCCCATCAGGGAAATCCGCTGGCAGGCCGTGACGGTTTGTTTACCTGCTGCATCCACAGCTTTGGCCGATCGCAGCTCCCACTGGCCACAGTTCACCATTCTAGGCCAATGGGGGCTTCAGGAAGCGGCAGCCAGCACATCCCTCAGCCCGCGCCACTTCCCGCAGCTCCCATTGGCCTGGAATGGTGAACTGCAGGCAGTGGGAGCTGAGATCAGCCAAACTTGTGGATGCTGCAGGTAAACAAATCGTCCCGGCCTGCCAGCGGCTTTTTCTGATTGGCCGTGTGCCAAAGGTTGCCGATCCCTGATCTAGTCAACAATACTTTTTGCTAACCTCAGCTAATATTGGATGCTTCATACGAAGGTATTAAACCTCCCATAAGAACATATAGAGCTGGGTGCCCTAAAAATGCTTGTAACAATAATATCCTTCATTGGACTGTATGATACCATTGGGGGCAACTTCTTCCTGACCTGCACCACGTTATCACCTTATGCCTTGAAAAGAAACTATGCAAACATTATCCATAGTTGCATGAGTCCAGCTCCTTGCAGAAAGATTTTTGCATACATTTTTGTATACAATTCCTTTGCTCTACATGGGTCCCCCCTTCTGCACGTAGGGCAAGCTTCTTGTCCGCATCTTTGACAATCTATTTCTTTCCCTTCCTCTCTTCCTGCTGACTGTCTCCTTCATCCAGTCCAATTTACTGCCTTTCTCTAGGCTGCTTATTACATCCAGCCCACGATGCCTATGTGTGTTAATATCTAAGATGTATTGGATACTCCTTGGTGTCATTAATGCTGGGGGTTTACTTGCGTCACACAAAAAAAGGGTTATAAAATCACAGCATTTTGTCTCCTCGCTTTGGATTTCTTTGGTGTAACTCATCAGCACTTAAACAGCCGTGGAGTACATCTCTGAGCGTACACAGGATTGTCCCATACCTCAACAGGAAGGTAACATGGAAAGAAACTTCAAATACAAACTCAATCACATCTCGGATTAACCTTTCAATTTTTGCTTCATGTATCCACGTGGAAGCGGGAACAATTTTTATAGTGGGGGTGCTGAGAGCCATTGAACCAAACGGTAAACCCTGGATATAATGGAAACCACCTCAAGCCAGGAGGTGCAGCAGCCCCCCCAGCACCAGCACCTATGTGTATCCATACAGTGCTTCTGCATGGACCAGCTAACAGAGGGGATGCCATGATGCATCATGGGAGATATATACCTATCCAGGAGACTGGCCTTTCAGAGACGATGAGGACATGAGGTACCAGAACTACAACTCCCATGAGGCACCACAGCATCACAGCAGGACACAGTCTAATGTCAAACTACCTCAAAACAAAACTTTTCAATTCATTTAGACAAACCAAAACATTTTGTTTCCGTTTTCTCAATGGAAAAGTCTAGTTTTCGGCCACGCTGTTCAGTTTTTTTTTGACAAAAATTCAACATTTTCTGCGGGGAAAGAAATCCATTTTCTGACCCGTTCTGCTGCTGACTACAACTGCTCCTTGAGACGTTCTTTCATGGATATGAAAAATTACACAGCACCATCTCCCTGACGGGGAGAACAGAAGGACAGCCATAGTACACAGCCAACCCATGTTATAGCACATTGTCACCCATGCCACTTTTGCACAGAAGCAGGACTTGAAACTTCCAGCTCAGTGGGGTGAACAGTAGCACTGGTAAGTGCCTGGAGCAGCAAGTAGCATATTTTCTCCTATGCAGGAGTCAATATCATGCATGCTGCTGACAATGCTATGGGCCTCACTTCATCCAGATAGCTAAGAGTTTCAATGCATCAGAAGCAATGGACAAGAATTTCCCGAACAGTCAATCACACACACAGTGACCACAGACCACACAGTAGCTGGCCCTGGGGCTAGCCTCCTAACACAGGATATTATTTTCACATTTTTCTTCCAAATATAATTTTAATTGCACATTTTTAAATTTGATTCCTGACCACTGAAAGCTCAAAAAAGTGAGGGGCTAATAAGTGCTGGCTATGATCAGAGAAGCAGATGCCTGAGAACTTTCCGCCAGTAAGGACCTAAGTCTACCCTACTGAAGCTACCCCATAGGATATACCATTGAGAGATACTCTATAGGTTTCAAGAGGTACCATATCAGCCTCTGACATCCCCTTTGCCACTCCTCCTCAGTGCACTTCACTCTCAGGTCATTGAGAGAATTGCCCAGTCATGCCGAACAGTTTGGTGATTCAGGAAAGTGGAATAGCACGACAATACAAATTCATTTTCACTTGTGATCTATTTCAGAACAGCTGGGCCACTGTAGCACATTAATGAAGATGCTCTATGCCAACAGGAAAACTCTCCTGTCAGCGGGAGAAGCTCTGGTCATTATAGATCGGTGTAACTATGTTCCTCAGGGGTGTGCATTTTTCACACCTCTGAGCAACGTAGTTATAGAGAAGTAATTCTGTAGCATAGACCTGCCCCAAGTCCCTTTGCTGTTTGTTATGGGTACACTGCTCCTGAGGTAGTTCCCTTGTTGATTTGTGCAGATGTATGCACAAGGCTACAGAGGGAAGTAGTGTTTGACATTGGGCACTTATTAAACATTCTGGGCCAGATCCTCAGCTGGTGTAAATTAACATACCTTCATGGAAAGCAATGATTGGTGCTAATGCCAAACTATGCCAGCTGAGGATCTGACACGCAGTCTGAATGTAAAAGAAACAATTTCTCTTCTAAAATGGGCATTGAAAGTTCTGATTTGCCTGCCTGTTTTATGGCATCACATCCTTCCTCCTGAATAACAGACTGCAACTGGAGCTTAAAAATAGAGACAGAATCTTTTATTATTAATGTTGGCAGAAACCTCAGAAGGTCTGGACATGGATTTTAATTTCTCAATAAGCCTCCTAAACTGTGGATGCTTATTTGAAGATTAGCCAAATTTATTCAAACCTTATGAGATTTCTCCACTTCTGCACCACTCATTCAGCCCAAATAGATCCTCCTCCTTTCCCCCACAGTCCCACCTTTAAATATCCCAGTCTCCAAACTCCTGCTCTTCAATTCCAAATCCCTCTTCCCATCCCTAAGTGCCCTTAAGGAGACAGAGAGAGAACTCCTTTGGAGGCTTTGTAGTTGCCCCTTCTGGCCGATTTCAAAGCAGCTGCTGTGCACCAAAGAGGGACCCCCTTCAGCTCTAATTCAGAAGGTGGACCTAGCAGTAGAGGATGAGATGACAGGAGACGTTAGCTGCTAGGAAATTGGTAGCAGGAGTGGAGAGTGGGAATAGAACCCATATTAATTATATGTATGGGAAAGAGAGAAAGGAAGAGTAGTAATACCCTGAAAGCCCCCAGCTTCACACCCCTGCTCCATGGTTCAGAAGGCACCCCGAGACTAAGTAAGCAACCCATGACCTATGGGACTCTAACAGACTCAAGAAGGTTTAAGCCTCCATGGAATCAATAGCGTAGCTCTGTGTGTGGGAGGGAACTCCAGCCCTCCCAAAGGCTCATACCGTAATTAAACTGGCTGTTGACCTTCTCGCAGTTGAGGATGTTAAAGCGGTAGGGAACGGCTGGCTTCATGGCACTGACCTCGAAGTAAAACCACTGGTGGTGCTGGACACTGTTCACATCACTGTTCATAATCAGATCGTACTCAAATCTGGAGAGCAAGGTGTGAGATGGTGTCACCATGGGCCAGGCAGAACGACAGGATGGGATGTAACGAACCCACGGCTGCAGTTGCTTCATACAAACACTACAGCTGTCATCCACTTGCGACAATGGGAGGGGGTGCCACTGAGATCACCAGTGGCAGGGGGAGCCAGAGGATGCCATCGAAGCCAATACAAACCAAGCGTGCCATCGCACTCGTGTCCTACCCTAGCACAGCATCATGTCTTTCCCTCTGCACCTTGGTTTCTCACTTCCTTTAACTTCACACCGCCTAATACCTCTGACTCTCAAACTCTGCTCCCCTTGCTGACTGTTCTAAAGTTCACAGTGCTTCATCTTTTCACACAGCAGACATTACAAGTGTGGCAAGATAGGACACAACCACTGCTGGGATCCAAGCTACTTACTTGCGCACTTGGATGGCTTTGCGAAGATTTCCTGATTCAAATTTAGAGTAGAATCTCAGGCAGTCTGGAGCATCAGTGCTTGAGGGGCTGGAGCAAAACACAGAAATATGTCTACTACCAAAAATTACCTTAAGGAGTAGTAACCGTATCGTATAGTATCCACTATAATTTATATAGAGATTTAGACTTACAAACAGAAGACATTTCAGAGCAGCTATGGCCCAGCCATCCAGCTCAAAGCACCCGCCTTTATGGGGTAATTCTAAATCCCACTTTCTCCCCATCTCAATTTTCCTATCTCCAGCAACAGATCCATACACTCCTCAATCTCAATTAGGATCTTTGCTCCAATCACCTTCCCCATTAACTTATTCCACAGGTTTATTATCCCTTGCGTGAAGTGGCTCTGCCCAAGTTCTCCATTTACTCCTCCCATTTTTACCTTATGTCCCCCTAAATTTTGGAGCCTTTACATTTATCTTGAGCAATTTTAAAATTCTCTCTTCTTCTTCTTCAAACCTCCACCAGGTCACCTCAAACTCTCCTGCATCCTGTGATCCTAAGAGGACAATCTCAGACCCATTAATTTTTTCCTCAGAATTTACTTGCTTCAGATTTGAGATCCTCTCCATTGCCCTGTGCTGCCTCTTCTCAAGGGCAATAATAATTTGCCAGAAAATGGTGCCCAGCCTGATTCAGAGTACCCAAGATGGGTGTCTCAGCTGCCTTACTGCACAGCATCATGGTACCACCCCTTTTAGTTTTAGGTTACATTGCTCTGCTAAAACCACTGAGTATCTGGTTTGCTTTTCCTACTGTCACTGTGCACTGGGCTGGTGGTTTCAGGGACTCTTCCACAATAGCCTGCAGATCCTTTCCCTGAGCCATAAGCTGAGACACAGCTTGTGAAGGGGTGTTTACCTCACACTTGCCCCAAAAAGGTTAATGTGACTAGAAAAGGGGGCTAATTAACCCAACAAGTGACAGCTGAGGGGAATCAGGTGGCTAACTAATCCCCTGAGTGAGTGAGGGAGCCCAGCCAAGGGGGAACAAGCTGGGCTGGGATTTATAAAAACACAGGAAATTAGAAGCTGAGGGGGCTGATGAGAAATACTTTGCTGTCATGCCCTGGGAGGAGTGTTTGGAGGCTGCAAAAACACGTAGCTTGTAGTGGCTCCCTGGGAGGAGGGAATGGGGACAGACCTTGGGGGAGGTGGAGCGCCAGATGGTAGGGAAAGGGCTCAAGGAAAGGCAGCAAGGTCCAAGAGGGAGCAGACCTTGACTGCTGGCTAGAGGACCCCTGAGCCAGAACCCAGAGTAGAGGGTGGGCCCAGGTTCCCCTGCCAGCCACTGAGGGAGTGAACGGGAAGGCTAGGATGCCTAGGATGGCCGAAGGAAGAGACTTTGGTACTCCGGAATGGGAAAATGCGTACTGTAGCCTGGCTGGAGGGCTGAGTTATGAAGAGGGAGCAGCAGCTCATTGAGCAAGAGAAGAGCTGCTGCAGACCCAGAGAAAGAGGCAGAGAGACAGCATGCAACTGCAAGAAGGGGCATCAACCTCGCAAAGCTAATCCCCAGAACAGCCATGAGAAGGCGCCATCCTGGCTGAGAATGGCGCACCCCGTCACACAACCTTGTTCCTTTCACTGGATCCTATCTACCAGGCTAATGTTTTGTACATTTGTCTAAATTGAATCAAATGCTGGCCTAGTCACCTAATCTATTACTGATAGTAACAGTACACTACAAGGAATACCTACCTGCGCCCATCTAAATCAAAGACAACTCTGTCTATCACATCACTTGGCTGGATTAGACGAGAAACATCCTCAAATATTTTGGCCCTGGAAAAGAAAAACAAATTGTGAGTCTGTCTGCAGCCACAGGCAGACACATACTGCTGTCTTGGAGGATCCTTGCTGAGGAAGTGAACTGAGGCTTATGATATTCTTTCCAAGGGGTTGGGGAGAAGGGGGATTCCTGTGCAGAATTAAACACCTGTATTAACTAAACAAAAATATCCCTTAGCACTTTATGCAGTTCACTAGTTTGGCTTTTGCATGACTCTCATGACTGGAAGACACCTTTAGAGTTAAATGACTTGTCATTCACATTCTGTAGGATTTATCCCCATTTCTTCTCATTCAGTCTCAATGAATGAGACCTACCTACCAATGGAGAATTTGTCACAAGGGATCAGACTATTGGTCTATCTATTACAGACTCCTGGCTCCTCCAGTGGCTAATGAGCCCATCCAACCCACCCTCCCCTCTTCCCCCGGTAACGACCAGTTGTACGATGCCATATGTGTTCTCGAGATTTCCTTCCTGACCTTTGCAGCAATCAGCGTAAACACTGAAGCATGACACAATTATCTCTGTCTTAGCTGTATGGTTACGTGTGTCGTTATGGTCATAAAAGTGGGGCTTTCAGAACATTAGTGCAGGGAAGAGGTGAGAAAATGACAGCCTCTCTGAGTAAGATTCCTGGCATTTAGCTGCTACGGAAAGAGTTCCCATCTCTATAGAGCACAGAGGTTCAAAAAAGCTCAGAAACTTGTGTCTTTGGTAAATGCCATGTTATTAGTATTGTTCAGTCCTAGAGCTTTTCAAGAGACAGTAGAATCACCCAGCCTGTTTGGGGTCTGGTAAGCATTACTTGTGCTACTAAGAATAAATGCCCTCTAAAGGAATTGCAGAGGGACACGCATGGGGCAGGAAGGGGAAGGGTAGCCCTGAGAAGAATCCCCTCTCCCAACACAGTTCCCCCCACACTCAAACACACAATTTATCCTCCTCAGTTGAACAATGTAAATGAGGTGAGAGCATTAATGCTAATTGCCAGGTGCACAATGCTTTCCATGGGAGGATCCCAACACACTTCACAAATATTAATTCCTTTAGCAGGGGAGGCAGAGAAGTATTTATTCACCTTTACCTTCCAGATAAGGAAAGTGGAGAGGTGACATGACTTGGCCACTGGCAGAGGCAGCAATTTGGCCTCCTAACTCCCCATCTGTGCCAAGAACATCTTAGATGCCAGTGTCTTCAACCTCAAGAGAAAAATCTGAATAGTATAAGCTTATAGCGCAGTTTTCCTTCTTGTGATAATCCATTGTGTGGGTCTCCGCAAGGACTGCAGAGACCAATGAAACTTGATACAGAAGTGATGATCAACACCCATCAAAACCCAGGCAGTAAGACATGAGAGTCCCCAATACTACAAGATGTGAGTCCCTATTTGCCCAGCTGTGGAGAGTACCTGTGGGATGACAATAAAGCAGAATCACCTTTGAACTCCATATTTCTGCTCCAGCAGGGACTGGCAATAAGGAGGGGGCTGGTGGCCCCAGAAATCAGGGAACGCCAAGACCCTGTAGTCTGGAATGGACTTGGTGCTTCCAGCCCTGGCCATGTAGAAGTGGGGGCTGTGGAATGGGATATCCCCTTGGTGTCTCTCCAGAAGCTTTGTCACTATGTTTGAGACTCCCACTCCTCCCATGGGGCTGGGACCTAAGCAGTTCGCACAGTGAGTGTGAAATGTGTGTGTGTCCCAGGAGGCTTCTTTTAGGGGAGGATGCAGAGCGCATGCATGGCTCCTGCATGGATCTTCTCTTTCACAAAGGGCATCTGCATCTCGGACTGAGTCTCCCATTGCTTGCTTTTCAAGGGCTGGAACCCTAGTGCATTTCTCCCTCTTTGCCCAGCTCTGCACTGGAGTCTTGAAAGCTGTTTCCTCTGGCTCTGGCCCCACGGCACTTTGGTTCCTGTGTCTGCAATGCTGTTGCTTCATGAAAGCAGCATTCAGAATGACTCGGGGGTGAGTGCCTGGCAGGCTCCCAGGCATATCCTCAAAGTCCTTCTCATCTTCAGACCCTGATTTCAGCTCCTTTAGATTTAAAGAATAAAAGAAAGGAAAGAAATAAAGACAGATGGTGTCTCCTTCCAGAAGGAAATAGAAGAAAGAAAAGGGAAAACATTTAATTTACAGGCATCTCAAAGTCTGCTCACCTCAGTGATCCAGAGAGATAGAAACCCACAACCCACCTGCCAGCATTCCTATTCCTGCAAGCGATCTCTCATCTGTTCCCAGAAGCTAAACAAGGTCAGGCTGGATCAGCTGCTGGGTGGGTAACCTCCAAGCAAAACTTGGAGCATTACAGGAAATTGCATGAGGCAAAGTGATGTGCTTCTCTTTGAACCGATGCTCCAGCATGATGCAATGGAGCCAGTCTGCCAAGCAAAGTTCCACCCTTCCTAAACACAGGGCTGCAATGTTAATCCAGGTTCCTGGCCACTTGCAGTTATTACAAATACCACAGCATTTTGTATGATAGGAGATGCATGAACCCTGGTGTCTTGATTAAATTTGAATAATTATATTCTGCCTTCCTACATTCCTCCGCCTCTAGTACTGAGTACAATATTCTTCTTCACTTCCTGTCCCAAACTCTTAAACGGCTGTTTTGATCTACCCCAGAACTGTCTACATTTTAAAAGAGTGACAATGTATGCTTCCCCATCACTGTGCTCCAAACCTGACCTTGACTGACCGCCTCTAGGGTAGACAAACCAGTTTAATCTCCATGTTCCATTTGGTTCTCAGCATCTCTGTTGAAACTGCCAACAAGGATACAACGCAATGTTCATTCGTGGATAGGAGTTTTTTCTCATGTGGATATTTAATTATTTATCCACTGGGCCCTAGTCAACCGAGACCCAGCCTGTTTGTTAAATGCCACCAAACAGCTCTCAGAAAGGTTAACACCTTTCACCCATTACCAGCTGGGGCTGCATTCAACCCAACGAGCTCCAGGCGCATCTACATTTTGGATCCTCTGATACCTTGAGTCATCCAGCGCTCCCCTTTGCAGTATGTCCATCTGCCCACCTCCTCTCAGTCAGCATCTCCAGTACTACACATCCCTACCTGCGTTCACAGATAAAGGAAGTCACAATGTTATCCTACCTGGAAAGCAAGGGAAAGTTCAGGACACATTGCCTCATACTGCTCAAGCTCCTCCTCTGGCCTGTCAAGACCTGGCTTTGAGCTCAGTTTGTTCACATCTGTCTCCAAATCATCATCCTTCAAAAGTCAAAGTAGGAAAAGAAATAAATTAAAGGTGCTATTGACCCATTTGGGACTGTCTCTGAGTTGATAGTTATAAAACGCTATATTGCATCCTTCCTTTCATCTGGGAATCTCTAAGCACCTGACACACGAAGTAAACCAGCCACACTTGACAACTAGATGAGAGCAATGAAATTCATTTTTATGGAAGGGCAAATAGAGGCACAAAAGTTTAAGTCACCTGCCCCCGCCATAGAACGATCCACTGGCATGTAACTCAAAAGTCCTGGACAAGATTTTCAAAAGTGAATAGTGGGTTTGGGTGCCTCGCTCTTTGAGTGCCCAAGCTAAGACACCTTATAGGGGCCTGATTTTCAGAAAGTGCTGAGAATCACCCTTCTGAAAATCATGCCCATTTAAAGGTGTCTCAACTTGGCCACCCAAAAATTGTGGCACCTAAAGCCACCAGCCAGTCTTCTGAGTATCCAGGATGTGCTGATGTAACCTGCAGATGTGCTGCCTCAGTTGTTGAATGAAGGAGTGAGAAAACACCTTTGATTCAGAGACCAGACAATCAAACAATTTAGATTTAAGAAAATTCCACAGTATGTCACAGGCAAAATGAGTTTTGCTGATTACCAGCAAAATTAGCATCTTCTAGTGTCCTGCCTCTTCAAACCAAGATTGCCTTGGTCCCCACTGCTGCTCATCAGGGCCCCCTCTCTCTGCCTTCGAAACTCAAATCCCCATCCCTCTAATACACACCTCACTGAGCCCTCAAGCACTGATTTCTCATCTGTTACTTTATTTATATCTTTCTATGCTGTTGATAAATAGCTTTTAGTCTCTTGACCAATCCATCTTCTGTTCATTTTTTTTGTTTTAAATTCTTTTGGGTTTGCAGTTATCTATAAAGCAACAACAAGAATCATGTCTGAAACTTGCACATCCAAAGGCAACTGTGCATTGACATGCATCCCCCTCCGTATCAGATACAAGAGTCAAAGACATGCAGTGTCAAGTGTTTAGTCATCGCATAAGAGAATGGGAAGTGGGGGTTGGGTGGCTAAATGGCATTGATGAATGGCTGCAACATGACAGCATTATTCAAATAATTCAGCATGCAGTTAGCAAGCATTCACCACCAAACCACAGCAAAGAAGCAATTTGTTCTTGATAATAGCTTCAGAAATGATTCTGTTTATCAACAAACTCCCATGAACATCAGGGTGTCAACAGCAGTTCAAACCCTGAGCCATAGTGGTACTGAAAGGTTGAGCTGTTTCTACAAAGTGTTACTTGTGTTGACTTGATGCGGTGGTTGGAACTGGTTGACACTGGAGTCAGTAGTGAGTGTTGGAGGTTTGTTGGGCTCTTGAAGATTGGTTTGGAGGGACTGACAGTTTGGAGAATTATGTGGAAGCTGTAGGGGTGGTTTATAATGATTTGGAGGGTGGGGATGGGCTCCATGACAGGACTGGATGTTCGATTGGTACGGGGACTCCAGTTTTGGTAGAGCTGATCAAATAGTTAAAGAGAGGATTCACAAATATTTTCACCAATAAAAGTGTTGTGCTAAGTTCACTATGATTAGTATTAGACATTATTCACAAATATCTGAACACCTGCCAAGTAGCTGTGAAAAAGTTTTTGAATCACAAAAGTGTCAGGAACTTGAGCACAAATGATTCTTTGCACAAAAATTTGCACTGAAAGTTTACAACTCGTCCTCCATTATCAATCTGTATAAAAGTCAGTCAGAAGGTGGGGTAGCATGAGACTTATGAGACCAATCATATGAGACCAATAAATAAAACTCATATTCAAAGCAAAGTGTTGGCAAACAGCCAATAAACTAAAAACTGTTCACAACTAGTTGGTGAATCCTTATGAATAATGAACATAATTACAGATTTTAGGATGTGTTTGGGAATGAATTACTAAACAAAAAGGGGCTAACTTGGCAAAGAACATTATTTCTAATGAACAGTTTGGCCAGTTTTCAGATGAAAAGTGTCACTAAAGGGAAGGTTAGCATGCTGAGCCCATTTGTTTTCTTTCCTTTTTGTCATTTGTGTGACATATTAATGTTCAGATAGGCAGGGCAGGCAAACAGTGAAAAGAACATTCAACTCACATCTAAATTGCATCAGATCACACAGCATTTGTGCCCTTTTGAATTTGATTACCACAAACATTTGTAGGAACAAGGTTTTGTTTGCAAAGATGTTTGAGAGAGCGAAAACTCATTCATGCTGGAATGTGTGTTTGTACAAAGATGCATTTTCACAGCAGAAATGTTTGCATGTGTAAGCAGGGTCTGAATGAACTCTCCCCTGACAGCTAGTTTGGGAGGGGGAGAGACTTCAGGGGCAAATTGAATATACATGAATACACTACTCTGCATAGGTATTTAGCAGACAGGAGTTGTGTTGCTCCAAGTGATCAGCTTTGGCTGGTGTTGGATTACAAATCATGCCATCAGGTGGTCAAGTGACATCTACATAGAACACATCACCGGACATCGGCAATACCAGGAGGGATGAGCTGGAGTGTGGATGAGAAGCGTTGTTGGGAAAGTAACTGAAATACTTTCCTGATGGATTGTATTTTGTAAATGGACAACCTACCCTAAATGCTCAATTACTGAGGGGCAATCTTTACTCATTGCTATATTTGCTTTCCACAGCCAACTCTGTATAACTTTTCATGAGTGATGTACCCGAATACTTGGATGCTAATATCCAAACTGTATTCTTAAATGTATTCACCTAAATATGGGTTTGCTGATTATGCACTATATGTATCTTATGACTTTTAAAACAAACTTTGTATTTGTGGATAATCTAAGCACTATACCCAAATGTACAGACACTCTTTTCTTAGCCTGTGTATTATTATATAATTTTTAATACTGAATGCAGGGGTAGTGAAATGTTGTTATCAATGTTATCTTCACTGTATGAGTAAAGGGGAGCAGAACTGTGTTGAGCTTGTCCCGACTGAAAGGAACTCGCTAAGCCAGGGGCTCGAATGCCAGACGCCTGTGAAAATAAGAGAGGTAGAGACAGGTCTTCCAGCCAGGTGGTGTGGACTCTCCCTAAGGGTCTCTGATCTAGTTTAACCTGTTTCTTCCCAGTGTTCAAAGATAGAGCTAAATAGGCTTCATTAGGAACCTTTTGTTATGTTAAAGTGCTCAAATGAGAGCTGAAATCAATTGAGATGGGGCAGTGTTTCTGCCCAGCCTGAAAAGAGCTGAAAATCATTAGGAGACTGATGTGCAGAGATCACAACAAAGAGGCAAGTGGCAGTAGAAGATGACTGACAGTTGGCTGGCGAACAATCGGCTGGCGAGGCAACGAGTGGCTGATGAGCAGCTGGCAGGACAACCAGTGGAGAGGAACGCTGGCTGGTGGGCCAGCCAGGCAGTGAGGAACCACAGGTGATGGGCTGGCCAGCAGAGAGGAACCGTGGCTCGCAGGCTAGCCGGTGGAGAGGAACTCTGGCTGGTGGGACGGCCAGGTGGCAAGGAACAGCGGCTGGCAGGACAGGCAGGATAGCCAGGAACCGTGGCTGATGGGCTGGCCAGGTGGTGAGGAACCGCAGCTCACGGGTCAGCCAGCAGAGAGGAACAGTGGCTGGCAAGCTGGTGGAAAGGAACTGTGGCTGGTGGGCTGGCCAGCCAGAGCAAGTGCTCACCTGGTGGCGCAAGCAAGGTGCCTTCTTCCCTGGGTTGAAGGTGAACTCACACAGATGTACCTATGAAGTCTGGGTCCTCACTGACCAAGGACAAACACTGTGAGTGGGATATGGTGAGGGAGCACTCTGGGTTGGGTGTCCTGCTCACAGTATTACGATTATGAATGCTGCTTGTGGCATTTTCCCTAATTAATGTTGGGTAACTTCCCTCCTTTCATTAAAAGTTTCTTCTCTACACTCAAACTCTGTGTTTGCGAGTGGAGAAGTATTGCCTCTCAGAGACACCCAGGGGTGCTATGTAATTTTTCCAGGTTACTGAGTCAGGGCTTGAGCTGGTTCTGTGCTGTATTGTTGAAAAGGAACCCCTAGATATTGAACCCGGCCCTGGTTGCTGCCAGCTCCACCTAGCAGAAGGATTGCAAATGCATCCTTGATTTGTGCCTTTCAGAACTGGGTGTGCAGGGAAAGAGAGTGAGGAGAGAAAGCAAACAATGTTCTGAATAATTAGTTAAATTATTTGTTCATGAGATGAGCAGGAACAGGTAAAAGAAAGTGGCTAAGAGTGGGTGCTTCCGCTGCAGCTTAAAGGAGCCAAGCTGTATTAAAGACTGGGGTCCAGGTACATAGCCAAAATATAATGTTATTGTGACAGGGAAAAAAGGAAAAAGTTAATACTTCCTAAAATCTCTTAGGCCTCTTATCACCTTCTCCTTAAAGTGCCTCCCATGCCCTCTACCTGGAAGAATCAAAGCTCCAGTGAGACTTATTCATGATTCTAGTTGTAAAAGGTATAATCACTCAAATAGGAAATGGAAAAAATACCATGTGACCTACATACAGCTCAAATTGGGACTATGGAACACATGAGGTGACAGTCTGTGAGCAAACCATGGGCTGAAAGCAGTTCACCCAAAAGTTTTGTTCCTGTAGTAAATGCAAGCGAGGAAGAAATGTGGGGAAATCATGATGCTGTTCAGAATCTGTTGGGGAACAGAAACAAGGAACTCAGAGTGATGACCAGATTGTTCCCGGGAATAGATTGGCCAGCTCTCTCTATAATAATGGGCAAATCATACAGGTTACCTACACAAAGCTGAAGGTAATCCTCAGCTTCTCAGACACCATCCTGGCCACAGCTGCCAAGCAGCTGCATCCAGCAGTGCAAGTAAGCCAGTACAGTCCGGTATGCCGGAGCAGCAAGCTATCTATAGCCAGTATGGCATACCGGAAAGATGCCATACCACTCCCAGCTCCTCCACAGAGCTGCCTCTCAGGAGAACAGGGCTGGGCGGGGGAGCTGGGAGCTGTACTGCAGCCAGAGGAGTTGCCGGCATTCTGTTCCTTTCCCCGCATGCTGCTGTCCCCCGCAGCGGGGAAAGGAGCAGAACCCCAGCCCTGTCCTCCAGCAGGGCTGCCACTATGTGGAGCCGGAGGAGAAGCAGCTCCATGGAAGCGTAGGGAATGGGGCTGGGAGTTCTTCTGCTCCTTTCCTGGGATGGGGAGGAGAGAGGAAGAGTGTAGGGACCCCGGGCTGGGGGTGGGGCAGAGTCATGTTGGGGGGGTCATGTGGGGAAGTCACATGCCTCCCGCCCTGACTTGGTGTGCCCCCCACCCCGTACTGGGAAGAAAATAATATTACTTGCACCACTGGCTGCATCCCAAACTGCCTAGACATCCGCCTGCACCATTTAGCTGTGTGTTCAAGAGACCGCCTTTCCATGGAAGATGTTGCTCTTTCCTTTTCTGTGGTCAAGCAGCCCTATATGATTACATATCTGCTTTGGGTCCACAAACAAATCAACCTTCTCTCTAAGAAAAGGAGTACCCGTGGCACCTTAGAGACTAACAAATTTATTAGAGCATAAGCTTTCGTGAGCTACAGCTCACTTCATCGGATGCATTTGGTGGAAAAAGCAGAGGAGAGATTTATACACACACACACACACACACACACACACACACACAGAGAACATGAAACAATGGGTTTATCATACACACTGTAAGGAGAGTGATCACTTAAGATAAGCCATCACCAGCAGCAGGGGGGGAAAGGAGGAAAACCTTTCATGGTGACAAGCAAGGTAGGCTAATTCCAGCAGTTAACAAGAATATCAGAGGAATGGTGGGGGGTGGGGTGGGAGGGAGAAATACCATGGGGAAATAGTTTTACTTTGTGTAATGACTCATCCATTCCCAGTCTCTATTCAAGCCTAAATTAATTGTATCCAGTTTGCAAATTAATTCCAATTCAGCCTAGTCTCTCATTGGAGTCTGTTTTTGAAGCTTTTTTGTTGAAGGATAGCCACTCTTAGGTCTGTGATCGAGTGACCAGAGAGATTGAAGTGTTCTCCAACTGGTTTTTGAATGTTATAATTCTTGACGTCTGATTTGTGTCCATTCATTCTTTTACGTAGAGACTGTCCAGTTTGGCCAATGTACATGGCAGAGGGGCATTGCTGGCACATGATGGCATATATCACATTGCGCAGATGCGCAGGTGAACGAGCCTCTGATAGTGTGGCTGATGTGATTAGGCCCTATGATGGTATCCCCTGAATAGATAGGTGGACAGAGTTGGCAACGGGCTTTGTTGCAAGGATAGGTTCCTGGGTTAGTGGTTCTGTTGTGTGGTGTGTGGTTGCTGGTGAGTATTTGCTTCAGATTGGGGGGCTGTCTGTAAGCAAGGACTGGCCTGTCTCCCAAGATCTGTGAGAGTGATGGGTCGTAACACGGCTGCTACTCTGAAACCTTCTCTCTGTGAATGGTAAGGGTGCCAATTAGGGAGAGCAGAACACCAGGGATGTCCCTAGCTATTTTGGGGCCCTATGCAGGGCTCTGAGGGGGTAGGAGCAGGGGGGCTGGCCCCAGGCCTCGGGGGGGGGGGGCTGGCTTGGGGGGAAGGGGAGAACCACCCCCCAGCACTCACCGATGGCGCGGCTGAGCTCAGGAGAATGGAGGCAGGGCTGGGGCGGAGCAGGAGCAGGGCTGAGGCGGGAAAGGGGTGCAGGCCATGGGGAAGAGCCAGAGCTGAAGCAGCACACAGCTGTGCAGGGCACCAGGAAATTTGTGCCCTCACCCTGAGTTTTTTAAAGGAGATGGGCTCCCAGGCGGACCTCTTAACTGCACAGAATTAGTGTGGAATGCAAGTTCTGCAGAGAGGTGCTTCTGGCAGCTTATGCCCTTGGGGCAGGGAGTCAGTGTCTTATTTACAAACAGAGGCAGGGAGATTAAGATAAGAAAGGTAAAGGATCTGGAAGTCATTAGATGAACCTGTAAAACAGTAATCCCTCTGGGAGGGAGTGGGAGTTGCAGAGAGAAAGCAGGGGACTCAAAAGAAATATAGCCAAGCTGTCTAAGCCAAGTTTACTTTCAGAAAAGAGGGAGATGTGAGGAGGGCAGGTGAAAAGAAGGGGCCAAAACCCAGGGAAGGGTCAGCAGTGATATAGAAAAGTTCCCACTCTACTTGTGGTACTTATGTTGCCCCATCTCCATAGTATCTGCGTGCCTCACATCACAGCCCCTCGGTGAGGTAGAGCAGTGCTATTATCCCCATTGTACAGATGGGGCACTGAAGGACACACTTGGGTGACCAGATGTCCTAACTGTATAGAGACCATCCCGATATTTGGGGCTGTGTCTTATATAGGCACCTATTACTCTCCACCCCCTCTCCTAATTTCACACTTGCTGTCTGGTCACCCAAGGGGACACAGACTAAAGGCCAGATTTTCAAAGGCATCTAGTGGGAAAATGTAGTCCCTGAGACAATGCATATATGATGTGTAACTCTGGATAAGGTGGCCCAGATATTTAAGTATGAAGTGTATAGTTATTGACCACACGTTATCATGTATTCACTGTGATGTTAATATCTATGAGTGGAGGCACTGATGGCAATAGTTTTACTTGATTAACATCTAGAAGATTTGACCCTCCAATTTTCTTTCAAGAGGAAGAGCTGCCCAGAGCTCCTGTACAGCTAATTTTCTTTTCCTGCCTGCAGTGGCCCTGAGATACCTCAGAAGTCTCAATATTTTTCCTCAACTTTAAAAGATGGAATTTTCTTGGTGTTTGGTTTTAAATAGTTTCCTGTGAAAACTGCAATTCAAGCACTGTAGTGTGACCCTCCTGGAAAGTAACTAGCCTCTAAACAGAAGGCAATGTTGCCAACTCTCATGATTTTGTCATGAGTCTCATGATAATTATTGTTTTCCTTAAAGCCCCAGCTCCTGGAATCAAGTGGATATGTGATGATTTCATCCTTCATTCTTAAAAAGAAATGAAGTTTCTAGCCCTTGTAGCTGTGGAGATGTGACCCCAGTGCACTGTAAAGGCTCAAAAAGCAGAATGTAAATAAAAAGAACACCAAATCTATTATTTTTACATAATATTATTTTTAAAGCCAATCTCATGATTTTTGGTGAGTTTCTAGTCTATTTGCAGTGGGGTAACACCCCCTAGAGCCCCACGCAGGTACAGTATAAACTCATGGGGCCTTGCCCTAGTAGGATGTTTCCAAAAGTTAAATGATCTATTCCAAGCTTGATGAACTGCAAAAAAAGTGATAGAAAGTAATCTAGATTTTTCTACAATTGTTTCAATTGTTGTATTCAAGAATTAGTAACAAAGTAAGAATACACATTACAATTTTAAACCTAAGCAGTGTCCCTTAAGTGAATTGACACAAGATGTCACAACATGTTAGTATTAGAGCTGAGTGGGTCTAATATTTATTTAATTTTCTTTCTTTTTTTCTCTTTCTTTCTTTCTGAATTAGAAATTATCATCTGACAGGAGCACTCTACCTAAGTTACAGGTTTCAGAGTAGCAGCCGTGTTAGTCTGTATTCGCAAAAAGAAAAGGAGTACTTGTGGCACCTTAGAGACTAACAAATTTATTAGAGCATCTAATAAACTAATAAATAATAATAAACTAATAAATTTGTTAGTCTCTAAGGTGCCACAAGTACTCCTTTTCTTTCTACCTAAGTTACTATCTGAAAAACAAACAGGAGTTTTCAGATGCCCAAGTAGCCTCTGGAATCACAGTTAAAATTGCCCCCTTCCCCCATCTGAAATGGCACCCCTGCCCATCAGAGCTCAAAATTGGGCCAGGGAGACCAAAAAAAACTTCCCTTCACAGAACATGGAGCATTTTAAAGGAAGCTATGACTCATATACCTACTTCCTCTTTATGCTCCAGGTCCTCATTATCCAGGTCTTTTTCCACTTCTTCCTCACCATCATCTTCATAGCCATCTGCAAAAGAAGAAAAGAGGTGGAGCAGGTGGCCTCAATCATAATATCCTTCGCCCTAGCCCTCCCCAAAAATGCAGGCCACCCTCATGTGCAGTATCCATGTCTTGTCCCTATAAACCACCACAAAGCTGAATGTAAGACTTAGAATAAAGATCAGATCCCATGTGTTCCATCAGATACAGCTTCATATGGGATCTAGGGCTTCCTAGATGCCCATTACTGGTGTATCTGAGCACCTTCCATGTAAAAGTCAATAGCAATAATGAAATCCCTAGTGGACTTTATGGCATCTCTGGCTCTTCTTCCTTCTGGGAGGTAAAAATGATCTTGGGCATGGATTTTATTGCTTGATTTAGGTTTGCCAGAGGTGGGGTAGGCAAGTAGGGTTGTGAGTTTTATTCTTGCTATGGCATGTCCTACATGCCTATACTAAAAGAAGCAGGAGTATCCAGAGAAAAGCAGAAACGTCCCATGAAAATCAAGGAAAATCCTGAAGATCAATACCTTCCAAAGAGGTGAGGCAGAAATTTGGAGTTATAGAGCAGAAACTCCATAATCTTTGCTGAAAATGGCTGCACAGATGAAATAGTAGTCAGAGGTTTGTTTGGGTTGTACCATAATGGTGCTGGTAAGGAGCGTGAAGGCTGGCAGTGCACAAGGTCATATTTGTTTCATTCTTGGGCATGCTTCTTGCACGTATGCTGCTCCCCTGCCTGGGCATACACCCTCCTGGCCTGCAAGTGCTCACAAACTCCATTCACATAGCATAGCCACAGCCAGATTATTCGAGAAGGAAAAAGAGCCACTGGTTGGCAGCATCAATTTACTAAAAAAGTTGCAAGGAAGGACGTGTGCACACACCCACACCCACACATGGGCGGTGAGGTATATGGGCCCGTGGTGCCCACGCTCCACCAATATTTAGGAAAGAGGGCCCAGCTCCACCAATGGTTGGTGCTTTGGGGGGCTCCTGGTGTTGCTCGGGGGAAGGGGCAGAAGCCAGAAAGAGATGGGGTGGGGGCTTGGGGGAAGGGGTGGAATGGGGTGGTCTGGGGCCGGGTCACATGCTGCTGCCAGCGCCAGACTTCCCCCCCCCCCCCCCCCGCTAACCCTCCAGGCTGCCCGGGACCCCATGTCCGGCTGAAGGGCAGGGCCCCCCTGAGCACAGGGTCCAGGGCGGTTGCCCCAGTCCATCCTATGGACAGGATGACTCCATTCTGGGCACCACCAAAAATTATATAAACCTGCTGCTCTCTCTCTCTCTCTCTCTCTCTCTCTCTCTCTCTCACACACACACACACACACACCCTTCCCAGTTGCCATGAAGCAACAGTAGTTCCAGCCTTTGCCAGGCCATTCCTTCAGGTTACTTGAAAGCAATAAGGATTTAATTTCATTTCCCCTCCCCTTCACTATCTCACAGCTCCCCTGCTGGCCTTGACAGAAACACCCAGAGTGAGGGATTCAAACCCAGTTCTATAGCATAACAGCCTGGGCCACTGTGCAAGTTTTAAATGAAAAGCTCAGGACTAGATTCCTCTCTCCCCTGGCCCTGACCTTCCATTCTCCCCATCAGTCCCCCCCCCCATCCACATTCTCTCCTCAGTCAGCAATTTACCTTCAGGTCCAGCACGTGGAGATTCGGAGCTGACACTCCCAGGAAGAGAGAAGGAATAGGAGCTGTGTACTGTAGCCAAAGGCAGAGGCCCCTTAGGGTAGCACTTTCTCAGGATCTGGGCCACTGTAGTTACTATAGGATCCAGGAGCTTGCTATCCAGGCAATCCTAGGCACCAATGAAGAAGAATATTCAGTGATGTTTGCCATTCAGAAGCATCCTTCCTCTTGCACAGATCTGACAGATATTAAAATAGCTGCTTCCCTAAAAGCCTTAAAGAGCAGCATTTGAATAATATTCAGTCAGTTCTGCGTCAACTTCTGATATTTCCCGTGTTTCTCTTTCATCCTTTTCCTTCCTTATCACAGCAGGGAAGTCTACATGGGAGCACAGCATCTTGGTTTTTTTAATAGGTTATCTGCTTCTACAGGTCATTCACCATCTGCTGGTACATCCATCTAAAGGGCACAGGGTCCCCTAGCACCATTCGAAGGCACTGGGGTCAGTAGCGTCTCAGGAAAAAAAAAAAAAGAGCTCCTGCTACTGAGTTATCCATACACCTCCCTACAGCTAGCGTGGGGCAAAATTGTTCAGCTGGAGCTCTTTTGGTCACTGAATCAGCATTTCATGCCCCCCAAACGTTTTGTGAATTTGTATCAGTTTCACTGAACTGATCATTTAAAACAAATGACAAAAAAAGTCTAAATGTTTCGATTTTTCGGTTTGAAAGAACTTTTAATTCAGAACTTTCCTTCCAATTTAAAAACACTCTTTTTAAAAAAAGCTCTAAATCCAAATGAAATGCTTCATTTAACCAGAAATGATTTTTTTCTTCGCTTTTTGACTTTCTGAAAATTGTGAGAGATTTTATTGTCAGCTCAACTTTTTTTTTTTAAATGGTTTAAGGCTTGCCAGCAAACTGGAAGTCTACATAACACACAGTCCCCTCCAGCACTGAACTGTGGCTCAATACTGATTCAGAAGGGACAGCACTTCCTGCTCAGCCACCCATGTCACCCCTGAGCCAGAGTGTGATGAGTAAAGCTACGATTATGTTCCAGAGGTCACAGAATCCTTGACTTCCACTGATCTCTGTGACATTTTCTGCCCTGGGGCTGGAGCTCCCAGCCAGCCATGTCCTCACAGCTCCCAGTCCCCAGTCTGGTGGAGGCACCCTGTAGCTGCCCATCCACAGCAGGCAGCTGGTGGACCCTGCAGCTGCCCAGCCATGATGGCCAGCAGACCCCTGAATATGCCCAGCTGCAGCTACCAGCTGTCCAGGGTGAGGGGACCCCACAGCAGCCCAGCCCCAGGGGCAGGAGACTCTGGAGCTCCCATACACCACATCAGTGGGGGACCCAGGAGCCTCAGCAGCAGTGGGTGCTGAAATCACCTACCTCTTTTGTCAGGGATATTTTTAGTGAAAATCAGGGACAAGTTGCGGGCTGCTGTGAATTTTTGTTTATTTCCCATGACCTGTCCCTGATTTTTACTAAAAAAAAATATCTGTGACAAAAGCTTAGCCTTAGTGAAGAGTCATCAGAAGCAACTACTTGCAGGTCTAGTAATAGGCCCTGTGCCATTCAGCAAGGGTTTAGTCAATCCACAGGCAAGAACCCACACCCAGGTGATCCAACTTCAGGTACATAGGCTCCTAAGGGAAACGATCTCTCTATTCTGCTCAGCATCACTAGCTGGCCAGGAACACTTCCATTGCCAATCGCTTTAACAGACTGCCCTTGCCCCAACTCCAGCCTACTCATGTCTGTTTCCACGCTAGCCAGCCCCTGTTCCAGCCTGCATCTGCTTCTACCTCAGCCGGGCACTCAGTGGTCCTGACATATCCCATGCAGGGGCAGTTTCCTAGATCTCCATTAGTTTTTTTACACACACACACACACACACACACACACACACACACACACACACACACACACACACAGAGGTTTTCAGCCTGAAGGACTTTTATTTTAAATTAAGGAAAACAAGACAAGCAAGAATAAAAAGGGAAGTCTCCTTGGGAGGGTGCAATGGATGAGTGCCTCTTCTGGAACAAGGACAGCAGCTCTGAGAACAAAATGGTTGCTGCCTCTGCCCAAAGGTGGAGTTCTTAGACATTTATATGTACAATACAGAGAAAACAAAGGAATCGTCGTTTCATAACTACAGAGCATATATACACCACAGCCTCCTCCGGGGGAAGAGCACTGCAAAGCTAATATAACTATCATCTGTCTAGCTTCTTATGCTGTACCATGCCTGCTAGCATAGTAGCTGAGTGTCTGTATCCTTGGTGACTTGGGACTGAGCCCTCACACACCACAATATCAGTAAAAGCCACAGAAAGCATTATAAAGGCACCAATACATGAAAGAGCAACATCAACATGATCTTTTATTACCATTCAGAATGTTTACACCCTCTCGGTAGACATTGAAAATGGAACAATCCAGAAGACAGAATAAATGGTTAGTGCCGTTGGCTGAGCATCCCTCAGTGGGAAATATGGAGGGCCAGGGCTATTCAGCTCATCCAGCAGGGTGATTGGTGAACAAACTGAAGAGTGCTTTGTAATACGCAATAAAAGGAAAGCGGCTGTATTTTATACAGGCTCTTGGTCCTCTTCCACCTGTATGAATGAAGGGCATTATAAGAGTCTGTGGAATTAGGCAGGATTCCTATGGGGAGGCTAGAAAAATAAGAGTGGGAGAAAAGACAATTCTGAAATCAGCTCTGAGGAAGGGAAGAGCAAAGGCCTAGAAGAACTTGTTTCTATTCACAGCTTTGCCTCTGACTGTCTAATACTGGGCAAGTCACTCGGCTTCTCTGTGCCTCAATTTCCTTATCAGTAAGAGACACTTTACCTTGCAGCTATTTTTGTGAGCCTATGTTCACAAATGTTTGTAAATGCTTTGAGATCCTCACATGATGTGGTCTGTAAGTGTGCAAAGAACTGTTTGTGAAGCACAGTATAACGTCAAACAGAAGTCCTCTGGATCCAGTCCAAAGGTGTGGATTAAACCACATAGCATCTCATGTATGCGCAAACAGTGGTGTGAGGGTAAAGTTGCTGCAGGTATGCTGCTTGGAAGGGTGATAGTAGCCATGTATGCGCTTTGTGGTGGAGTGCTGCAGATAAGGGAACAGACTCAATTCTTAGTTCAGAAATCCAAAGTAGAGTTGACCTGAACTCAACTCATCTGTGCTGTAGTCTCTGCACTCCGTGTATTAGTGAGTTATTTGACGCCAGTATAGGAAAGGTTGAGACTATAACAGTATTAACTGAGAGGAAAGACTAAGGCACAGGGACTGAGGAGATACCAGCTGAGCCTAAAAAAAGAAATCAGATGTGCAAATAATAAAGAAGCAGAGAGGGTGCTGCATGCAACCGTCTCCCGCACTCTCTTACGGGGCAGAGAACATTTTCTCATCTCACTGAAACCTGCATGCCTCCAAGGCCTGTGAGCTCTGTCTGAGACCTCAGCTAGATTCGGCCAATAGTTCGTGTTTAAAGATGTGTTTGCGAACATGTTTTAACCAGCACATTTAAGCATGAGCATAGAAAGAGTTTAACACTAGAGCTGAGTGGAGACAAGTATTTCTGTTTCATGGAGACTTGTAATATTTCAACATTTGTTTCCGTTCTGATTCAAAATGAAAATCCACATTTTTTTTTAATTCATCACAAAAGAGACTGGGGCCCCATTTCTGGGGCAGGGTATCTGATGTGTTGCCACAGAGCAGGGGACCCAAGAAGCCCAGGCTGCCGAAGTGCCATGCATCAGGACCCCCAAGGCTTCCAGGCTCTCGGCTTCCTGTCAGCATGCCAGATGGGCTACTGGAGGATCCAAGGTGATAGAGCTGGCAGGGAAGCAGGCAGGTTTCTGACAGAAAACTACCTGACAGGCAGGGTTCCATACGAGTCTTTCCTGGGTTCTGTTGGAATATCATCAAAATCAAATGGTCTCAAAACATTTCCGTTTCAACACGTAAGCAAATGCAGCCAATTCCAATGAAAGAACATTTTGTCAGAATTTTTCCAACCAGATCAATTTAACATCTTTAAAACCAGGTTAGCTGGGCATAGAATGAATCACCACCGGCTAATACATTTGTAAAGGGGTTAAAACACCATCTAGGCAGGGACTCTCAGTAGATTCTGTTCTCCCAGAGCAGGGAGGTCTCTCACTGTAGCCAGCACCCTCTCCCTGGATCTCTCTATCATGAGGATGCCTAAGAGACCCAGCAGCGGCAGCAATGTGATGTGCACACACTCATCTGGTTTCTAGCTGTGAGTGGGGAATTGGGTGGGATCCTCACAGAGTTGTATCTTTCCTCCAGGCGGTTGGGAGAACATTTGATCTCTCAGGGAGACAGTGTAAGATCAGAAATGTACCTTTTAGGGGTCAAAGAATGTGATATTTTGGACTTATTAACCTTGGTGATTCCCCTGCCAACAGATCTCCCATGGCACGTGGTAGAGAAAGCAAACTGGAACCCCCTGAAGCTGTCATTTCTGCTCTACTTCCAACCTTTGGAAGGATTAGCATTCTCAGTCTTCACAGAATTCTTGGCACGTCATATCTTGTTTATTCACCCAAGGTGACCCAGTGTTTGCACTTTTCAGGGTGTTTCTCCCAGGCTGAGTTATCAGGAGACATTAGCTCAGAAGGCACCATGGACTGGTAAAGGCTTATAAAGGCAACAAGCCATGATCGGCTGTCATAGACATTGCTCTCACACAGCTGCTTCCATTCACCACATGCATTGGGGACTTACTGTTCACAAGAGCCATTAACCTGATTGAAACCTTGCTACATCTGATCCCCTAGCCCCACCTGAAGCAGAGGCCAATTCCTCAGGCACCAGAGGAAGGACGTCCCATTAGGATTCATGTCCCATGCACCCGTGAGATGCTGCAGCAGCTCAGCCACAGGGAGAGATTGTGGAGATGCAAGCTAGCAAGGGAGTAGGGTCCATAGGAAGAATAGGGGCATGAGGGACCTGGACCTACAATTCCCATGAGGCCTTGCAGAGGCGCAGACAGACGGAGATTAACATTAAAGATGAAATGTTTCAAAATTTCTGAACTGATTTTTGTTCTCTGAAAAATTTCAATGTTTTGAATTTTTGTCCTGATTCGGGACAAAAAAAAATAGTCAAAGTATCGCAATTTTCTACAGGACGGAAATTCCATTTTTTAATCAGCTCTGCCTAAAACATAAGAAGAATTCTACATTGCAACAGTAGAGCAAGCCAGAAGCAGCTGCTGAGCTGGCTCAGCAGCTGTCCCCAGATTGTGTTTACCTGTGCAGTGGTGAAGAGGATCTCCATGCCACAGGCACTGAGGAAAGTCTCCCTGGCATATCGGATGTTGGTGATGTGTTTGAGGCAGAGCAGGAGACCCCTGCGGACATGGATGTGCCTATTGGAGGCATCACAGCGGTGCCAGTCCTGGTAAAGCCTGAGCAGTTCACACAGGTAGCCTCTGTTGACCGCCCGTCGGCTGTTAGACTCTGAAACCAAAAGGAAATGACTGAGTTACAAACTTCCACCCCCCCACCCCCCCCCCCACACACACACACTAGTACGGATTGATGATTGTCATATATATGCACAATGCTCACACACTCACATGCACACACTTGCACATCCATTTGGTCTTGCGCACACACAGACACGTTTGTTAACTTGATTTTAATAATTTGCATGGGTGACCTTAAATGTTGTTTGTTAAGCATAGAGCACGTGCTTGGCATAGCACTAAGCAAAGCAAAAACTAAAAGACAATTCCTGCAGTGAGATGCTTGGCATGAGCAGGAGATGCTGGATTGACAGCCCTGGGGACTGAAGTATTTTATTTACACCCACTATGTATGGAGCACAGGGCAGCAGCTGTAGTTGTGGCTGCCTCCATCTGACCCACGCACCACACCCCCTATGTTCCTCAAAATGAATATGAAAAAGAGGGAGGAGCCACTGAGGGGAGAAAAAGAGATGCAATATGATTGGTTGGGAGAGGGTCATGTGATCCTCATACAGTAGTATGGATCCCAAAGCAGATTGATCTACAGAGGGCAACAAAGCCAACCATCTTTCAGTCACATGACCCTGACCCAGACAATGAGATTGTGTTGGCTACTGAAAGGTGTGATGCATGCTCACACCCCCCTTTGTAATGAAAGCCATTGCACAACAGAGATTGTAAAATCACAGCCCCTTCTGTTATTTCAGGACCGCCAACCCAATCATTAATCATAAATCAGGCTCAGAAGATCATTATTAACTTAAAAATCATGAGTGTTTTTTTTTAAAAAAAAACAAAACAAAACACCACATTTGGTTTCTTTTTCTTTGCCCTCTGGTTTCTAAGCCTTCTGTGTGTGCTCAGGTCACATTTTCAAGCTTTACTCCAAAACCACAAAGTTCTTTACAAAAAATGAACACTGAGATTCTCACAATCACATCTCCAGACGCTTGGTCTTCAAGACAAACAAACACCAAATATCGCAAGACTCGCAATAAAATCATGAGAGCTAACAACACTGCAATTCAACTTTTCTGAAGCGCCTTTTCCCTGCATTCCTTGCCATGCCCCAGCATGTGCAAGTACAGGCAAGCTCCAGGTTGTTCTTTCCCTTTTAAACCAGCCCTTGAATGAATGTATTTTTCCTGGCTGGTCCACCATACGCCTCATTCTGACACACTTCAGAAGCTGCCAGGAGCATGCTCATCAACCCACAGGGCCTGGAAGCATATGTTGGGCCCCCTGAATCCCAATTACTATACACAGTTTGCAATAGAAAGCTCTTGGTATGGGTTTTCCAGGGCTAGTGGGCTCCAATCCATTGCTGTTTCATTAAACAGAGCGCCAGAATCACTCACACCTGGAGTATTAAAGTCATCAGCAGGGATTTACTGGGAGAAGAGGAAGAAGGGAGTCAGAAATTAAGAAGGAGAGAGAAAGGCAGTGAGACTGGGGCCAAGGGAGGTCAGCAACCAGGAGAGAATGGGAAGTCACTGGGGCAAGTGTAGGGGTTACAGGTGAAGGGCAGACAGCAAACATCAGCCTCAGTGATGGGGAGGAGGAGGGGATGTTGGGACGGATGGAGGAAGGACCCTGTGGCAAGTCTTCTCTATCTGTTCTTTAGAAACATCACACAGAGATCTTGCACAAAGAGGGAGGATGGGTGGGAGCAAAGAGCTCCACACAAAGCTCTGCCAATGTACTTCAATCCTGACCTGGAACCCCACTGATATACCAGTCCTGGGCTACCACATTAATCTGCTGACGCACCTCAATCTTCAGCTGCCATCTCTGTTATTCCACTGCACCTCAATCCAGGCCTGCAGCAGCCTCAGCTATCCTACTTCTTGGCCTCCACACAGCTCTGACAACATATCTCATGTTTTCAGCTCTGGCAATTGTGAGTGTGTATGAGACCACAGGTGTTACTCCTCTTACCTTCACTCAGTATTGGTGTGCACGTGCATGCTAGAAAACTTAAATTGCTTGAGAATCCCTTATCAGTCCCAACAGTTTGATTCACGATTTCCTGTTAATCCTCCACCAGATGTCATGTTCGCTAACCTGCAGGATGACTAACCCCTCAAATCAGTCAATCTTCCTTGAAGAATTGCTTAGGAAGTTCTGCAAAACTACATATACATGACAAGAGGCAGAGCAGAGTTAGGGAGCCGGGGGTGGGGGCGGTGTGAATCAGACTCAGGGTGGCCTCCTGCTTTGTACAGAGGCTAATGAAATCAGAATGGAGCTAGACACACACCATTCAGCACTCCAACCTATTTGTCAGGACTCATGGGGCATAGTGGCAGTGGAAAGGGCTGGGAGTGGAGCTAGTTAGAAATTTCAACCAAAGTAAAATTCCTGTAAAATATTTTTTGAAGATTTTTTCCCCATTTTTCAGCCAGCTCTAGCCTGGGAGTCAGGATGCCTGGCTTCTCTTCCTGGCTCTGACAGGGACTCGCATGTATGACCTTGTGCAAGTCACTTGATCGCTCTGTGCCTCAGTTTCCAATCCTCCCATTGTGCATTATGGATAAAAAGCACTACACAGTCTAAGGGCTGAGTATATTCATTTATTTCTCTTAGGTTTCCTGTAGCACTTATCAATGTAGCATCTAAACCAGGGATTGGCAACCTTTGGCACGTGGCACATGCCGCTTCCCGCAGCCCCCATTGGCCTTGAGCAGCGAACTGTGGCCCGTGGGAGCTGCGATCGGCCGAACTCGCAGACACATCAAGTAAACAAACCAGCCCAGCCTGCCAAGGGGCTTACCCTGGTGGGCTTCATGCCAAAGGTTGCCAATCCCTGATCTAAACATTGGCATTATGAACTAATGTAGGGAAGTCTGTTCTAGAGGAAAGGAAGGTTACTAGGGCAGGACAGGAGGGAATTATTCTGTGTCCATACCCGCAACACTGATTACAAGAGATGAGAATTACTAGTGAGGAACCAAAATGCTGTTGTCTCATTGAGACTTTCAGTTTGGCTGGTTCTCCTGGACCATCCCATCAACTTCTCCTGTTCTCTTCCCATTGGCAGGTCTCTCTCATTCTATTCTTCCATTTCAGTTTTCTAATCAGCAAAGCAGAGAAAGAGCAAAAAAGGAGGAATGCCAAAATCTCCAGAAGGCAGGAAGGAAAACAGAAACCTCCCCACCTGTCTCTTATCTGTTGGTCTTTCCATCTATGCGATGCACCTGTCTGTATATGTCTGTATTTTGGCTAAAATACAGATGGTGGGTATGAGTCACAGAGATACAAGCAGCACTGTGCACATTTGTAGGCAGTAAGAAGTCATACCCTCCTGAAGTGGATTTGCATATCCTGTGTGGTAGGTGGTAGAATGCCCTTTGCCTCTCAACCTTTTTGCTGTTGGTCCTCCACTGTGCTACAGGTTTCTACTAATATTCCATTGCAGTCAATGGATAATGAGGACATATTTGGGCCACACTTCTCTGCCTGGACATACCGAGTGAGTCTGATGGCACAACCGGCAAGCTTTGCCTGGATGTACCCAGCACAGCTGGTACATTCATCCTGGATGTTCCACAGTGGTTAAAGACGCATCTAAAGCCAGGAGCTCACACAAAAGAAAAGTCTCCAGTTTCAAGGGAACTCTGCCTCGTTCACTGCTTGGCAGGTGGGGGACCCCAAAACAGGGTCTGAGGATAGCAGATACATGTCACCAGTCAGCCGTCATTATGGCCTGGGGGGGTGTTGCTTTTTCTGGGGATGCTCCTGAAGCCTCTCCTTTTCAGCCCCACCCCCTCTGAAGCTGCACACATGGGACCACTGGAGATCACTTGGCTTATACAATCACATAACTGGATTACAGTCAACCTGTAATATGATGAGCAAGCCACTGCTCACCAGGAAGAACAAAGACATATTTATCTTTGTATCTAGCTATTTAAATCTCTCTGGTGCTCTCTTTGTTGATCAGAATCAGTCAATTCATTATGCCAAGGACATGGTTTGAAGCTAAGATGCTGTGCTAAATTAACCCTGCAGTCTCCAAGAGCTTGGAAGAGGTAAACTTGTTTACCTGCAGCATCCGCAGGTTCGGCCGATCGTAGCTCCCACTGGCCGCGGTTCACCGTCCCAGGCCAATGGGGGCTGCGGGAAGCAGCGCGGGCCCAGGGAACTGGATCAATTCTCCCCAAAGATGGGCCTTGTCCTGCAGCGAACAACGGGATGAGCCAGATCTAGTGGGCTCAGTGGTTTCAGCAAGAAGCTGATGTGAGTTCCTTGTTAAGATGACTCCAGGGGCAGCGAGTTGTATGGGCTCGTGGTGCCCAGACTCCAGCAATGTTTGGGCTGGGTCTCTCCCCAGCCCCGCCTGCCTCCCCCAAGTGTCCCCTGGTCCCCACTTGCTGCCCAGGTGCACCTCCCCCGGGTCCCTGAGCTGCCTCAAGCCCCGTGGCTGCCCACTGCAGCTCCCCCCTGCATTCTGCTCTGCTGCATCAACTGCTGCTGCAGGGTCCTAGTGCCCCCCATTCACTAGTGCCTGGGCAGGCTGCCCTGACCCTGCCCTTCCGCTTCAGACCTCTCTCTTTTCCAGCGGGACCCTCCACCAGCACAGGGAGTCCTCCCCCCTCGACCTGCAGTCACTGCTCCTGCCTCACGCTGGGCAAGGGGCAGCCCCATGCCCCACCCCCAGTGAGGCTACAATGAGGGCAGCCTGCCTGCACGCCAAACTCTTCATCCCCAGCCCCGCCCCACCCCAGAGCCTGCACTCCAGCCAGATCCCTCACCCCAACCCTCTGCCCTAGCCCTGAGCCCCTCCCAAACCCCTCATCACCAGCTCCAACCGGAGCCCTCATCCCCCTGCACCCTAACCCGGTCCCAGCCCTAAGCCCCCTCCTGCATCATGAACCCCTCATCCCTGGCCCCATCCCAGAGCCCTCACCCCCTGCACCCCAACCCTCTTCCCTAGCCCTGAGCCCCTCCCAAACCCCTCATCACCAGCCCCACCCCAGAGCCCTCATATTTTTACATTATTTTAAAAAATATATATTGGTTTACAAGGCAGGTGTGGTGGGGCAGGACTTGGACCTGTTCTGGGCACCACCAAAAATTATACAAACCTGCCACCCCTGAGTGACTCTCCACCCATCCCAGTATTCAGAGGGCAGCCATGATTCTGCCCCCCAACCTGCACATCCAGCCTGCAGGATGACATTTAAAGACATGCAATGTTTATTTCGTCTCTTGGAACAGCTGCATCCAATTGCAATGTCACTGAGGTATCAACACCATGGCGAGAAGAGAGGACACAAGTGCATCCCACAGGTCAGGATGCAGTACACATCTCCCTCTGTGCCCAGTCCACCCAGGAGATGAGTCTGTTTCAGCTATCAGCTTTAGTTCCAGCTGTAGTGACTCATGCCTTCAGCTCTGAAGGTACCTGTTTCAGTCCCTGATGTTGGCCAAGATGGTAGCTCACACAAAGATATAGCATGACATGAGAACCCTCCACTAACTGGCCATTGTTGCATCGTGAACATGTGAAGATTAAGAAAGAGCAAATCAATGCCCCACAAAGCTACAGAACTATCCCCAATGGGAATTAAATCTTTAAAATTTGAAAAGGTTTAATTTTTCTCCTTTATGTTTCATTTTCTGGATGGAAGCCAAAGTGTTGAAATTCCATGAGAAATACTGTTTGCACAAAATTTCCAATCCAGTTTTTCAGACTGAAGTGGTCTGGAGAGTTCAGATAAGGATCCAGAAATTTGAAGGACTTCTCCACACTCCATCTCTGAACTTTCTTAAGTCCACCCATCACTGGGGACACAAACACTGTCCTTCCATCTGGATAAGCATGCCTCATTTGCCAACACATCACTAACAGAGACACAAACAAAATGATGCAACATCTCCACTCCATTATTTCATCCTTCAGGACAAAATACAGATGGGCGCTGAGCTGTCCATGTTGGAGTTGAAACCATCCTTACACTCTGGGACAGTAGGTACATCTGCATTGAGAAACCTCTGAGAGAAGAACAATCTTGCGGAGTAGAAATGAAAGGGGCATCCTTTCCCAACCTTCCTTTTCCCCCTCACTCTACCCAGTTACACTGAACGACTATACTCTGAAGAAGAGACAAGATACAGCCCCAAAACTGGAACTGGGATCATAAACATCCTGAAATTCAGGGGGGAAAGGGGCGGATCAGGGGTTTTGCTTCACACTGTTATAAAGGTGGGGCCATCACTTGCAAAACTGAGATCCAGCTTCTAATTTTGACCCTTCCACAAAATATGGGCAGTTCTGATGCACACTCATCCCTGACAGGCAGGCTATGAAATGTTTGCTTAATAGAACTCCCCTCTTCTCTTTCTTGGGGAGCCTATGTGTCCCCTCAAGGAACCAGTCTGTGTGGGAGGCAATCATGCTGGATATTTTATCCCACTGGGCACACAATCCTCATGCCTTCATGAAAGGAAGAGTGTGAATGGTTAAATAAAGGATGAGGGAGGAAAAGGGGGGAGGACCAGGGAAGGAGAAGAATGGCTGGGAGGAAATAGGTAAGACAAGAGGATAAGGAGAGAGGAAACTGGGAGGGGGTGGAAAGGTCATTTGCAATAACTGCTGCCTGCACCAGAGAATCCTCTTGATTAAAGAGACATACTCAGGAGGTCATCACAGTCTCTTTAAAGTGCTCATTACAATTTCACTAGGCAAGCAATGCAGCAAGGTCTCTATCTGTTTCCCTAGCCCTGTCTCTTCAGTAATGCCTCCGAGATTGGCTCCAGCTAATTTCCTTAAAGACACGCAAGCTGCTAACACTGGGAAGTGCAGATAGTTGGGTATAACAAATATGACCAAAATTAGATTAAAATAACCTGCTGATAAACAAATTACTCACCAAAAATAAATATTGGATTAAACACTGATGGGACCTGGGATAGCTATAACAGCAGCACCATCATGTGGTTCTGGGGTGAGGCAGTTGGCTTGCGTCATGCGGGTGGGGGACAAGAGGAATGTTCAGAGTTACCCAGTTTAACCCTTACAGTCCCAAACGGGCAGCTGCCTAAGCCTGTTTCTTTAGATTGACTATTTTCCCCATCTCAAAAAATTGCATTGTGTTACTTTATTTTTGGCATGAATTCGGCGCTGACCAAAGCAAAAGATCCCATGGGATGGACTCACTCACACCACAGCTTCCCTTCCCCCACTCCCCGCTGCTCTGCCAATGCACTCGGCATGGAGCCAGGAGGTCAGAGCTCCATCTCCACCTCTCCCACTAGCTTGTTGCATGATTGTGGGCAAGATACTTTGCCTCATTGTGCCTCAGTTTCTCCATCTGTACAAGAGGGGCGATACCCACTTCACCCGGGGTTGTGAGGTTTAGTTCATTAATTTTGTGAAGGGCATTGACATATGCAATCACAAGTCCTTACAGAAGAATTACTGATGCTCCCCTGTCACTCAGCCTCCCAACTATGGTTATTTGCTAACAGCCAACAATATGCTCAGCCCATCGCAGACCCAAATAAAAGAAGGGCCTTGCCCTGCAGAGCTTACAGTCCTGAAGGTAGACAGTCAGAGGAGATGCATGGAAAAAAACAGAGGAAGGAGCCAATATGGGATTTGTGTTTGCTTATTCTGTTTGTGGACACTACAGAGATTGTGAATCATTAGGACGCATCAGAATGAGAAGACAGTGGGAGCCTGGCACACAGTGGTTAGGAGGTCATTCTGAGCACAAGGAAGCTGCTCAGAAGAAAGCATGAATGAGGGAGGCAAGCTAGTGACAGAGGATGTGGAAAAAGCTAATGTACTCAATGCTTTTTTTGCCTCTGTTTTCACTAACAAGGTCAGCTCCCAGACTGCTGTGCTGGGCAACACAAAATGGGGAAGAGATGGCCAGCCCTCTGTAGAGATAGAGGTGGTTAGGGACTATTTAGAAAAGCTGGACGTGCACAAGTCCATGGGGCCGGACGAATTGCATCCGAGAGTGCTGAAGGAATTGGCGGCTGTGATTGCAGAGCCCTTGGCCATTATCTTTGAAAACTCGTGGCGAACGGGGGAAGTCCCGGATGACTGGAAAAAGGCTAATGTAGTGCCCATCTTTAAAAAAGGGAAGAAGGAGGATCCTGGGAACTACAGGCCGGTCAGCCTCACCTCAGTCCCTGGAAAAATCATGGAGCAGGTCCTCAAAGAATCAATCCTGAAGCACTTAGAGGAGAGGAAAGTGATCAGGAACAGTCAGCATGGATTCACCAAGGGAAGGTCATGCCTGACTAATCTAATCGCCTTTTATGATGAGATTACTGGTTCTGTGGATGAAGGGAAAGCAGTGGATGTATTGTTTCTTGACTTTAGCAAAGCTTTTGACACGGTCTCCCACAGCATTCTTGTCAGCAAGTTAAGGAAGTATGGGCTGGATGAATGCACTATAAGGTGGGTAGAAAGCTGGCTAGATTGTCGGGCTCAACGGGTAGTGATCAATGGCTCCATGTCTAGTTGGCAGCCGGTGTCAAGTGGAGTGCCCCAGGGGTCGGTCCTGGGGCCCGTTTTGTTCAATATCTTCATAAATGATCTGGAGGATGGTGTGGATTGCACTCTCAGCAAATTTGCGGATGATACTAAACTGGGAGGAGTGGTAGATACGCTGGAGGGGAGGGATAGGATACAGAAGGACCTAGACAAATTGGAAGATTGGGCCAAAAGAAATCTAATGAGGTTCAATAAGGATAAGTGCAGGGTCCTGCACTTAGGATGGAAGAATCCAATGCACCGCTACAGACTAGGGACCGAATGGCTCGGCAGCAGTTCTGCGGAAAAGGACCTAGGGGTGACAGTGGACGAGAAGCTGGATATGAGTCAGCAGTGTGCCCTTGTTGCCAAGAAGGCCAATGGCATTTTGGGATGTATAAGTAGGGGCATAGCGAGCAGATCGAGGGACGTGATCGTTCCCCTCTATTCGACACTGGTGAGGCCTCATCTGGAGTACTGTGTCCAGTTTTGGGCCCCACACTACAGGAAGGATGTGGATAAATTGGAAAGAGTACAACGAAGGGCAACAAAAATGATTAGGGGTCTAGAGCACATGACTTATGAGGAGAGGCTGAGGGAGCTGGGATTGTTTAGTCTGCAGAAGAGAAGAATGAGGGGGGATTTGATAGCTGCTTTCAACTACCTGAAAGGGGGTTTCAAAGAGGATGGCTCTAGACTGTTCTCAATGGTAGCAGATGACAGAACGAGGAGTAATGGTCTCAAGTTGCAATGGGGGAGGTTTAGATTGGATATTAGGAAAAACTTTTTCACTAAGAGGGTGGTGAAACACTGGAATGCGTTACCTAGGGAGGTGGTAGAATCTCCTTCCTTAGAGGTTTTTAAGGTCAGGCTTGACAAAGCCCTGGCTGGGATGATTTAACTGGGACTTGGTCCTGCTTTGAGCAGGGGGTTGGACTAGATGACCTTCTGGGGTCCCTTCCAACCCTGATATTCTATGAAGGCAGGTGTGGGAGAAGGAAATGAAGGGGATGTCAAGACTAGAGTCACAGGTAGAGAGAAAGACATGCTAAGAAACAAGATCTAAGGTGTAGGCCAGGGTGGAGCAGTGCAGTGGCTGGTGGCAAAGGCAAGACATTTAAAGTCAATGCAGTGAGCAAGGGAAGCCAGTGAGGAGATGCCAGTGTTGTCAACTCTCATGATTTTACCATAGTCTTGCAGTATTTGGTATTCCCCTTGAAGCCTCAGCTCCTGGAGTCAGGTGATTATAGAAGAATCTCAGCTTTCATATTAAAAAAAAGTAAATGTGTATCCTCAGGGTTGCAGAGTAATATATGAAAATGAGCCTTGAGTGCAGGCTAAAGGCTTAAAAACCAAAAGGCAAATTTAAGTATCCACTTTTTGGTATGTTTAACATTATGATTTTTAAGCCAATCTCATGATTTTCAGGGGCCTTACTGGTGATTTTTTGAATGTTTGACTTTGGCAATACCGAGATTCCAAGTGCAGAGTGAGATGGTCTGATTGTCAGGCGAGGAAAATCTATTTTGTATAAGTAATCTACAATCTAATTATAAAAGGATATAGTCGTTATTGCAGCATTAGAAGTGACACGCGCTTCTGAGCCTACATTAATAGTCATCCAAATATCTATAATTCCTTCCCATTCACATTTTCAAGAAGAAAAGCATCTGGCTCCCTCTGGCCATGTCCTGGGGCTGCAGGCTTTTTTTCCCCAGTTGTGGATGAAGCACCAATTTCAAGAAACACACATTTGCTGTCTGAGCAGCCTCCTTTACTGGGGCCCTAGGCAGGTTTGAGCAGGAATATGGCTATGAAAATAACAAGCAGAATGGCCTCACCTCCAAAATCCCTCAAGCTGAGGGTGTCCCTTTGCAAATACCTTGGAGAAACATGGTCATGTTCATGAGGCATGTGAGGGGGACCATGTGCTGCAGGAGAGATGGTAATGATCAATGATCTCCACACCTGTGAGCAGGTGTTCCCCATGCGATATCCCAGCAGCCATTTCACTGGCAACCCTTGTACTTTTACTTCTAAGATAGCTACCAGTCAAGACAGTTTCCCAGCTCCAGACGGACTGGTAATTTCCTGACACTCTGCTGCCTTCTGTGGCTCCCAGACAGATCCTGCTCCCTCACCTACTTCCCCAACAGTATTAAGCAGCTGCAGGTGAGCAGTTCCCATCAGTGTCTGTTTGGACAGAGAAAGGTGAGATTTCGGCCACAGATCAAAGCTTGCAGGTAGCCCTTTGCTCAGAGCTGGCCAAAGTATCAGTGAAGATTAGACGAAGCCTAAGAGGCAGGGAGATTATCACCATGAAAACATTAGGGAGAGGCACTGCCATCTGCCTGCTCCTGTTAAAACTATAGGGGATTCTTTCTCCTTCTGACTTCCTGCCAAAAGCAGGAGAAGGGCTCCTGGCCTAAGAGATCCTTGCAAAGATGATCCGTGTAGCCAGAGGCAGAGCATCACTCCAGCTGGAGACACTGAGTGCAACCCTGAAGGTGGACCAAGAATGGATGCGTTCTTGACCTCTCTGTTTTCTGGGTGATCTCATTCTCATGCCCAGCAAGATCAAGTCCCACTGCAGCAGTACAAGCAGGTCACTTTTCAAGGCCCCAATGTGGCTCAGAATAACCAATGTGCTCATACACACCCTGATTTCATTGTTGCAGCTTGCACCAGGGTTTCCATCTCCCATTCAGCTCAAAGCCCACAGTTTTCACATCTGTGAGGTCCACCACGTTTGATTTCAGCCTGTGTCTTCACAAGCGATTCTCACATACAACAGTGCCTAATGCTCGTAGACATTTACTTTCTTCTAGTAGCCTCCAAAGACACTAAGAGTGAGAAGAAACCCAAATCATGGTCTAGACCAGTGACCGTCCAACTGTGGACCACTGATGAACCACAGAGCCGCTGCTAGTGGTTTGGGCAGAGCTAGCTGACCACACGGTGCTAGCTCAGCCTCCTTGGTTCCAGTTATATCACATTTTTTTTTAAAAACAGCTAAAACTCTACTGCTTACTTTCCTAATGTCACTTTTCCACTAAGCGGTTGCTGTAGTTACCACATCAACGTTGTGCAGTCGCAAATAGGGTGGGAGCTTGTGTTGGAACAGGAAGCCTGGTCCCATCAACACCACTGAGACAGCAGAATCTTCCTTCATAGCCCCAGATGCTGACCATCAAGCAGGAGTACTGCAGAAAGGCTTGTGTTGCCAACTGAGCTTTCCACTCTCCCTGCAGCTCCCCTCCTCTCCATGAATTCCTCCTTCTCTAAATGCTAATTTTGCTTTTAAGTTGAAGGCAGCTCTGGAGTGGACCCATCACCCCCTTATTAAGATTTAGTATCTGAACCAGAAGGTGTTTCCTCGTTGCAATAATGTGACCTTTAAATCTAGGCAGCAAGGTTAATACCAGAGCATTATTTGAGAATTCATCACTTGAGCTGGTGCGACTCAGACATGATCCCATTGTAGCATGCTCATTTAAGTACTGCTTCCAGGCCTACAATTTTTCACAAATGCATTTATTCCTAATGCCCACGAAAAGGACAGAGAAGAGAGAGTAAAGGGGGCGGGGAGGAGGAGGAGGAGGAAGAGAGAGAGGACAATACACCATTGTGATTTATTGGAGAGGAGATTGTCTGCAATAGTAGAGCACTCTTTCTTAATCAAAGCTTTATTAAATCCTGGTAATAAAAAGCTAAGTGTTTTTGGATGAGATAAAGGCAGAAAAGGGTAACACATTCACTTCAGGAACTTTCAGGCCAGGAGTACATACAAGGGGACCCAAGCTAAAAGAGCCCTAACCCCCACGGACCAGACACTGCCAGAGCTTAGCTACACCAAGGCAATCTCTAAGTACCAGGGCTAGCTTTAAGATCTGTAAGGCTTCAAGCACAAGTGGAGACCTAAGATGCTAGCAGGGGGAGAATAAAGTAAACGTGGTGTCATTATGACAGTCTGCAGAATTCTTCTAAGCTCTTCCCCCCCCAAAAAAAAAAAAAAAAAATCAGAACAAGTTGCCATCCTAGTCATTTCACTTAAGGAGCTTGCACCTTTATGTCTAGGTTATGATTTCCCATCATCATAGAGACACAGGGGGAAACATGGCAAGACATACAATAAATACTACATATTATCCCCTCCCATTTCTCAACACAGATTGCTTTGGTCTATTGCATTTCAGAGCTTTGTGTGTGTATGAGTGGTGGGGGTACGTTGAGCTGGAGAAGAATGTATCCATTCCTAATGGGACATGTCTATCTAGGTGCACAGCACAGACAGGTAGGTCAATAAGAATATAAAGAGAAGGTGCTTACTTGATTTCAGCAAAGCTGCTAGAACCTCAATGGCAGCCCTGGAGGAAGAAAAACAATGGAGAAATAATGTCAATTTCTTGAATAATTTTTTTTAACCTTGGTCTTCCCAAGTCTCTGGGTCAGATCTCCAGTTGTTATAAATTGGCAGGACCTCACTCACATTGATGGAGCTACACTTAGTAACAGCAGCTGAGGATCAGGCTCTCTGTGTTTGATTCAGTTATCCAACAAGACCAGCATTAGCCCTCTAGCCTCAACATTACGTTAATCTGTACTGACCATTAAAAATAAACAAACACCCACCTATCAAAAGAAACGAGACAAGTCTTCAGTCTTTGAACTGTTTCCCTTGAGCCCTTCGGCTGCATCACTGACTCAGAACAAATCCAGACCAGACACAGGGATATATTTCTGCCACCTGGGTCATCAGACATATGTACATCATAAGACGTGTCAGTTCCAGAGTTCTGGCCAAATTCCAACTCAAGACATTTCATTTTGCTAAACTAAACATTCCCCCCTCTGGCGTCAATTTAAAAAGAAAAACGGCCTTTCCCTTTATCATCCTCAATCACTAGTATTACAGTAGCCACAGCTGAGATCAGGGCCCCATGGTGGTAGGCGGTGAAAAAAACATATATTAAGAGACAACCCAGGCCCCAAAGTGTTTACAATCTAGATAGACAAAGTAGGTAGATGTGAAGTGACTTGCTCAAGGTTATACAGCTCAATCTGTGGCAGAGCTGGGACTAGAACCCAGGCCCTCCTGTGTTCCAGATGAGTGCCCTATCCACTAGACAACACTGCCTCTTGATTCTTTCCCTGATAGAAATTGTGTAACTTTGCTGTAGCAGAACAACTGCTGCGTCTCACCCAGAGACCGCTGTATTTCAGTGGGTGAACAATCCCACGCTGCTCAGGATTCTATAGGCAAGAGATACAAAATTGTAACAAAATATACTTGTAAAACCAAGAACTTTGACAAAGGGCCTTTTACACTCTGACAGTGGCTGAGGGCTCTTGACACTGACCTTTATGCTTCACTAAGTGCCAGCAGTGAAACTGCATGCTCAGATGTGTGTTCTTTCTCAGCTAAATAAATACAGGCAGAAGGGGGAGATGGAGTGAGACACTCCAGATTTTTCCCTTTAACTCTTTCCCTCTCCTTAGGAAAACAATGAAATACACATACATACAGTCCCTGCACAAAGGGCTAAGTGTGCCAGTGTAGTCAAACCAAGCTCCCTGCAACTGTCCCAAACCCACATGGGGAGTGCATGAAAACATCCATCAGTCCTCTCATGTCCCCACATCTCTGCCCTGTCTCTGACCTTCCATCACTGCCGAAGCTCCCAGCTGCTAGCCTTTGACAGCTCTATAATTCAAAAGAACGAATGGGTCATTTCACCTAAGAGTGTCACTGATAGGAGAGCAATCACGTGCTAGATTCAAGATGCAGAGATGCCACAATGGACTAAACTTCTATCAGAGTTTACCCTCCACTGGGAAACCCAAATCCCACCCACTCCTTACCCTCCTCTGTCCTGATTGCTGTCTCTTCTTCCTAGCAATGACTTTGGCTTGCCTTCACTAAAACAAAACCTTACCAACATGCACTGGCTCCACTACACAGGGAAATACCAACTAATGTGTTCCACTGGCTCCAGCTAGGCTGACAGTGCTTTAGGAGAAGGGAGAAAACGAATAACTAAGGAATCTCAGGTTCAGAACCAGATGCGCTTCAGTGCCCAGGTGAGCTATGTGAGAAGGTTGAACAATTCACTGACCCAACATGCTGCCAAGTCAAAGCAGGTCACTGGGTCTGGTTTTAAACAGGAGCTGGATCAATTTGTGCCCACTCTGAAAACCACAATAAGGACAATCAAATGCTTCAGTATGTCACTCATTTCATATTGCAATGACATGGCTGGTGGGTATATGCACCTCTGCTCTCAAATAGATGGAATCAGAGCTGCTTGTCTGTGTGGCATAGGCCCCATACAGCTAGCAGAAGAGATTCTCCTATATCAGCCTATACTTTTGGAGCAGGAGGACTAGAGTTCCAGCCCCACCGTTGCTGCGAAGTTCTGGTGCTGACAGCATGTCAGATAACTACATCTATAAGGCCCTTCATGCCCACAGATTCATTACAATATAATCTCTTTATAAACAAACCCCCAAATAAATCATATTAACTTCCGTGCTGAGCCAATTATCCTGCAGCAGAAAATAAATATTTTATTTTCACCAAATATTTTCACGTATTTATCGTGTGTCCACTCAACAGCTGAGAAGATGAAAGCTTCCAGAGCCGACTCCTGCCAGCACCTAATGTTCCAGGCCAACCTCCCTTACAAACCTACCTCTCTGAGAATTAATCTGTCAGACACACAAACAGGACCAAAAAAAAAAAAAAAAAAAAAAAAAAAAAAAGCCAACATGGTAGCATTTCTGCAACTAAGGTCTCACCAATTAAAAAGCAGGAAAGTCATCATCACTTCTGCAGGAATTAGACGGCAGCCGGTCAGTTGATGGAAGGTGTTCAGTGTGACATGCAACCATCAGTGTGTTAGACTGCCGCCTGTTGGAATGGGCTATACTGCTCACACCGATTACCTAGCCTTTCCCCCAAGTTCTCAATTAGGGACTAGGGAAATAACTTCCAAGCAAATCTCAACCCAGCTCAAACCGTCATCCAGAACTCAGATCCAAATATGAGTCATGACTGGGGTTTGATATTATGTATATACATGTATTGTGCTCTGGCCACTGCATTTCCGGGTGATTCCTGAACCAGATGCCAAAACCCCGAATATCATGAGAAAAGCTGTGCCCACAGTGTTTCTGGCTCCATCCGGCAGACCTACGAGGTCAGGGCAGTTCCAATAGGCATTGGATGCACTTTTGGGGGCTTATCTAAAATGAAGGATCAAACATTCACAAGGAACCTCCACAGACCTATGACACTGCTATGTCAGAGACAGAGAGAGCCAATCTCCCCTCTGCCACAGAGGCAGCAGGGACTCGTTTTGCACACTTTTCTGGGCAGTAAATCACCATCTAAACCCAGACCTCACTTGGGCCCAAAGCCCAGTACCTCCCACTAATAGGAATCATCACATTCCACAGACGATCAGCTGCTTCTGGGAGGACTTCATAATTAGTGTAACCAGCTGATGACAGAGCCACAAACACAGTGTGCACCCTCCCCCGAAGAAGCGAGCCCTTTCCCACCAGAAGAAACCATGGAAATACCGACAGTCATCTGACCACGCCCCTCCTGGGTGGTAAAAGAGAGTAGAGGGGCTTTGACTAACACAGATTGTCAGCACCTACCTAAGCCAGGCAATACCGAAATCTATCACTCAGTACCGGAGACTTGTACACTGCCGAATGCCGTCTGACCTCCCTTTTCCAAGTAAAGCTAATCAAAAAGCTAGTGAGCGCCCAGCACTGTTTGAAAGTCAGGCCCCTTCACCACACGTCAAGTTGAATACCAAAAATGACTAGTGATTTGAGACAACCGAGGCCCATGTTTCTTTGCCTGCGTGTCTGCTCTATGGCAATTAATCCCTCACAGCACTGGCCACAGAAGTCAAATCTGAGACCTTTCTCCAAATGTAGAAAAAAAAATTACTTCTGCACTGATATAGAGGACACCTTCGTATTCAATAATCCAGGAGGAGTTCCCATCTCACGACCACCAGAATAAACATTTGTATGTTGTATCCCTTCCAGTGGTGCACATAGAATCCATTTTTTAGCGAGCCGGTACTGCTGATCCCTTCCCCTCCTGTGTGTCTCCTGCCTATTTAGAATGTTAGCTCCCTCGTCAGGGCAGGGAATGTCTCTTACTACATGTCTGTACTGTGACTATCACACTCCTTTTAGCTAAGGTGCTTGTAGAACCGCAATCAAAGTAGCATCCAGTTCCTCACAATATTTTATGCATTTATCCTTCCAATACCCTTATGGGGCAGGGCAGTTCTACTTTCCCTGTTTTAGACATAGTCTCTCTGCACCTCAGTTGCCTAAGTGACTTCCCCAAGGTCACAGACGAAGTCTGTGGCAGAGCAAGGATTTGAATTTGTGTCTCCTGAGTCCCAGGCTGGCACCCTAAGCAGGCCCAAACTCAGCTGGTGCGTGCATGCGTGCGTGCGAGAGAGAATGTAATTATACTTAAGTAGAATGAAGCTTGCCAATTTCCATTCTGAAAAAACCACAATCAAAAGGATTTTAGAAAATGAAATATACAGTCTGTTGTGTGTCATGTAGCGTGTACTTTACAGGAACTCCATATAGGGTCAGGCATTTTAAATGTAGGTGCAACACAAGCAAAGTGAAGAAAAGACATTTGGAAAATAAAGATATTGGGCCAGATCCTCAGCTGGTGTTATTTGGCTCAGATAAATTGAAGTCAATGGAGCTACACTGATTTATGCTAGTGGAGGATCAAGTCCAGTATTTCCCATGAGACTGTAAACCAGTAAAAGAGATAGAGTGTCTGAGTTAATGGCGGGCAAAGCCTCCCCAGAATATAATCAATATCTGGGGCTATGAACAAATTCAAACACCCAAAACATTCTAAGGGGAAAGAAAGAAACACAACAGAAAGTCATATAGGGGAGGGAGGGAAGGACATTCAGCGAGGGATAGGCAAGCTGACTGATGCACTGACAGAACTTTAGCAAGCAAGACAACCGGTGTTGGTACCACATGGTCATCTAGTAACACCATATGGTAAACTAATAGCCCCTTTTCTGGCATCAGAAGAAATAATGAGATGAAGAACCTGGGACAAGGGAAATGAAGGGATAATGAAAAATAAACCGTGCATGAGTGAGAGAACAAAAAAGACAGGAACAGGAGGGAAAGGCTGCAAAGCTCAGAGAAGATGAAGCTGTGAGCACATGCTACACCAGAGAACTTGATAACATGCCCAGTGCAAAACTTTACATTTGTCTCAGGAAAGAACAGATTAAAAAAAAAAAAAAAAGCTTTACAGACCTGTCCAGATGTTGTCGACTGATTCTTTGCAGCAATAAATCACTAAGATCATAACTGGATTTTAAAAAACAACCCTCTCAAAGGGGGTTCATTTATACCTTTCAGTAAAAAATGTACAACTAAAGTTGTCCTATCTTAAAAGGCATAATAATAAATGCTGCGCTGTAACAGAAAACGTAAAAAAAAATCCTCAATAGCTTCAGAGACAGCCACTCTGAAGAATAAAGGGCTTTGAAGTGCTTCCAAATCAGCAGGGTTGATAACGGGGCATGAGCACAACTTAACCAGACAGACAAATACTTCTTGCAAATTCAGTGTAGGAACAATAAACAAACAACCATGAAAAATGCCACTGTTCTCTATGCCAAATAAAAATTGGATTATCCAGCACAACTGGGCACCCCAGACGATGAATAATAAGAAAAGTTTTATTTCTAGGTCACCCATGCAGATTCAGGCCACTATGTTGCCTGCATCCATCACTAACTGACGGTGTGACTTTGGGCAAGCTGTTGATTAATTCTGTGCCTCAGTCCCTCTATCTTTAAAATAGAGATAATTCACCTACGCTTCATACTAGTGTCATAGGTATGAAACAAACCCCTTTGTGCTTCTTGAGCACAACCTTGACTACCTGCACCTCACATGGTCCACCCTCTCTTAAACTGACCTTCTGGGCCGCAGCTCCCTTGTTCACCAACTGCATTAATGCCACAGGCCCAGTTTGGTTTAGCATCTGTAAGGCCTTTCACTCTGGCAACCTGTGACCAGCGTAGGGCTGCCAACTTTGGCTGGATGAATTCCTGGAGATACCATCACATGACATAATCTTTCATTAAAAATTAATCTTTCAATCCTGGAGGGTTGGCCTAGACCAACAAGGTGGTTAAAGTGACACAGCCACCACTTCTTCAAAACGAAGTGTTATGTATTCATGTGTGGGAAGCACACAGAGGGAAGGGTAAACAAAAACAACAATAAAAGGTCTACATGCACATTTGCCTCTACCCAATCCTTAAACTTTCCTTGCAAGCTTTGCTATGTTTCAGTTACCTCCATCTCTGGGTTGTGAGAAGCACAGCCCTCTGCTGCTGTTTCTGCCTCTCTGTCTCCTTGCCAGCCCGCCAGCTTTTGCTTTGGCTGACACTCTGACCACTCTCTCAACTTCCACCTTTTTTTAGGCCCAGGTTCCTCTAATGTTTGATATCCTCCTTTTGATCCTAGGCTTAAGCTTTGATAAGAAACCATTCTGAGCCTGAGTGAAGCCAGGTAGGGTATTCCCCAATAAACAGCTTCCCCATTGTTTTCTCAAGGACTCTTATCTATGTCATTGTTTTATCATTCCTGTTTGGCTCCCTTAATATCCCCTTTTGATCCAACTCCATAGCAGGTAACCCATCATAACCAAACACCGAAGGATTAAACAGATATTTGTACAGCACTTTGAAAATGAAAAGTGAAACTATGTGAAGGCTATTTGATGGCTTGGGTGAAATGAGTTGAAAGTTCATAGCCCAGTTCCATTGGGTAGGTGTCCAAATCTCAAAACCACCTTACAACTGCTCCAAGACAGCAGGGAGGCCAAAGATTGGATAGGCAGGGAACAACCCAAGAGATCTGTGCAAATCCAATTCCTACGGCTTTAATCACCCACCTGTCCACCTCTCCCATGGGCGTCTTTGCGCTTTTTGCATGCTGACACATGGGACACCTATCTCAAACTAGTGCATAAAACCTCTACCCTTTAGTTGGTCAAATGCCTCTTCCAGACTCCCTTCTGCCATGATGCCTAGAGAAGACCTCACACTGACAATGGCTAAGTAGAGCGCGAATGGGGATTCCTAGGATTTATTGAAGGAAAATAAAGGTGATTGGGAACCATGAGGTTCTGCACATGGCTAGCATACGGCATGATTTTATCATGGCCCCCCTCCTGTTCTCCCCCCTCCTCCATTCCTATTGCTCATTACACAAAGACAAGATGCAACAAGTGAGTGTAGATTGCAAGCTCTTTGGGCAAGGACCAGCCCCGTCATGCGTGTTTATACAGCACCTAGCACAATGAAGGTCCTGATCCTGATTGAGCCCTTTGGGTGCTGCCACAAACAATCATCTGGCTCGAAGCACATTTCCCAGAAAAGTGAAAGGAATAAACTACACTCAAGCTATACATATTGTCAGGCTGTATTTTATCTTCAATCCTAGGAACTCATGCTTCACTCTCAGGATTTATATAGTCAGCAATGCATCCTGCTAAAAATACAGTTTCATAATTGACAGTTAAGGGTCATTTAGATACATGGCACTTAGCTTTAAGGGTCACTTGGACACCATGGCGACAGGTGTTTTGTACAAGAGGTAGATCTCATCTGAGATAAATGCCTTGAATAATCATTTCCTTAGTGGCCCAACAATACTGAGCATAAATGTGCAGGCACTTGCATAGAAATTTGGTTTAAAGATTTAAAAACAGTGATTTATGGATCCTGGAAATGTGGTTGGGCAAGGCCACAGCTGCTGTTGGCATTTTCATGCCAATGCTAGTCCAAGACTGACACAAACACCCATCATCATGAGCTCTTAAATTCCAGCCTGCTTACAGTTTGTAATAACCCCTTCAACATCAACAGGTGGCGCTCCAGCTGTTCTGCACAGATGTGGGTTTGGTGGAATGCAGAAGGATGGCAAAGATGCCCGGAACATTAATTTTTCTTCACACTCTACCCACAAGTTCTTTGTTAATGTTTGCTTCAGTTCCAGCTACCCGGATTTTTTTTTTTTTTTTTAAAGGGAGCTCTATATTTCATCCAAAAAATAATCACATCTTTTCTGTGACTCTAGCCATTATGCTGGATGTAATTAGCGAGCAAGAGATCCCACGTATAAATAAGTGATACAGAAATTAAGCCTATTTAAAGAATTTTTCTCTGAAGCTTTATGGGTTTCTATGGATTTTAACAATCAAAGAGAAAAGGATGAAGACAGAAGATAGATGGAGGCCAAGTCACTGTTAACAGCACAGAGCACCCATTACTGCCGAAAATATACTGGGCCCTTGCCCTTTAAATGCCTTCAGCGGACATCAACCCTGATTCTTCTCTCACTTGCACCATGGAGAATTAAAGTCACAAAGTCTTTTCTAAAAGATATTCCCTGGCTCAAGCAGCAGTTATGGGTGTGATACAGATGTCACTAAAAGAGGATCTCTGTCCTGTGCGATGCAGGAGGTCAGACTAGATAATCAGAACGGTTCCTTCTGGCCATAAACCTATGAACTACACCAGTGTAAAACCAATGCCAGAGAAGAATGAGACCCAGAAAGCAGGAATTAAACTGATGCTCATTCTCTCTCATCCCCCATGCCCCCCAATATAAATCCTGCCTCTCACCCACCCCTCACTGGGGTATTTTATGGTGCCGCAATGAGTTTGTTTTTGGCAAAAAAGAAGAATCACTGGGCTTTACAAAGAGCTGCTGCAAAGAGTCCCAGCTCAGGCATCTCTCTCTGTCTCTTTCATAGACACATAATCCAACTACATCTGTGTACATGGTACAAAGCATGAGGGAATTAGGTGGTCTCTGAGCCATCCAGTCCCTTAGCTCCCAGAATATATCTCTCATCAGAGGAGGGGCTGATTTTACTCATTGCCAAGGACATACATTTTGATTCATGTTCAAACAAAGCACCAGTGGCTCTTTTTCAAGGCAGCGCAGAGGTAGCACCACCTCCAAAGGCTGAAATTCAGTCCCAGAAAGATATTTTCCATTTTTAATCAACTCTCTCTCCGGGGTCAGATGTCACCAGTATGGCTGAGGCAGGCTTGTCACTCACATCAAGATGAAAGGGCTGGAAGGATCACAATCAAATAGAATTTTTAACAGATTAATTACCCACAGCAGCTTCAGTATGACCATGTGAGAACCCAGTTTCCCCACCCAAAGGGCATGCATGGAGAGGCTGAGAGAGGCATTGATGTTATCCCTGATAGATCTATAAAAGCGGAGAATAGGAATGCTCTTCTTAGGTTGGTGTGTTAACATATTACCATAGAACCATATGCGAACAAAGCCAGTGCAGCACATTGGCATAATGTGGGCCCAAATCATCCAATATGTAATTAAAAAGTGTCAATCAAAGGGGTTCAATCTGTCCCTTTCCCCCTGGAGACCCGCCTTTCAATCCCATTTAAATCACCAGTGGAAATGAGTCTGGTGGTCTCTTAGCCAAGTCCTTAGCCGATACATATTCAGATCACATCAGTTTACTAGGACTGGCAGCCTATGCTCAAGAGGAGCCCTCCCTCCCGCCCAGACTGGCAGACATCAAAAATATTTTACTGCACATCAAGATTGAGGTGAATCAGCAAAGTGGGGGGGGGGGAAGAAGAGATCCAGCCCTACTTGTGCCTGCATTATGTTTACTTCTAGCCAGTTCTCTGACTCACACTTTTATGAGGACTAAACCCACTCAAAGCAATACAAGAAAAGCGGACAATTCATTTACCAAGTAAAACCGGTATAGTGTATCACTGACTCAGCTGAAGAGCATGGCTTAAAGACCTATGCCAAATCCCTGTAACCACAGGTTCAAATCTTGGTAGAGACGGACTCAGCCTTCTGAGGAGGATAAATTGATTTCCGAGCACTTTGCAACATGGGAGCCTTTCAGAGGTACCCTTAAAAGACAAAGTGCTCTCTGAGGGTATCTAGAGCCTGGCACTTAAAACTTTTGGGCGTGTGGTTAATTGTGGGCAAAATGATAGCAACTAGATGTCCAACTACATCCAGCTGTGCCAGCAAGCCAGGTAACAGGGCTTCTAAATGTCATTATTTATGCCATATTGTTGTAGGCCTGTAGGTCGCAGGATATTAGAGAGACAAGGTGGGTGAGGCAACATCTTTTATTGGGCCAACTGCTGTTGATGGAAGAGACAAGCTTTTGAGCTTACACAGAGCTCTTCTTTGGGTCTGGGAAATGCATTCAGAGCACCACAGCTAAATACAAGGTGGAACAGATTGTTTAGCATAAGTATTTAATACATATTTTAATGGACCATTCAAAGTGAAGTGGCTCATTAACACCACTCCAGTAATAGGGGGGAAAGGAAGGGAGGGAGGGGAAAGCAGCTGGGGAAGGGGAGTTAATGGGTTACAGATTGTTGTAATAAGCCATAAATCCAGTGTCTCTGTTCAGTCCATGATTTTTAGTGTCTAGCAAAGTTATGAATTTAAGCTCCCAGGCATTAATGCCCCAATAACAACTAAATGGGTGAAACTAGACAATGATTATGCTCTCAAATGAACTCACACAGGAAAATGGTAAAAGACTGTCAGGGTTCCTTCCCCACTCTGAGCACTAGGGTACAGATGTGGGGACCTGCATGAAAGACCTCCTAATCTTATTCTTACCAGCTTAGGTTAAAAACTTCCCCAAGGTACAAACTTTGCCTTAGCTTTGAACCGTATGCTGCCACCACCAAGCGTTTTAAACAAAGAACAGGGAAAGAGACCACTTGGAGACATCTTTTCCCAAAATATCCCCCCAAGCCCTACACCACCTTTCCTGGGGAAGGTTTGATAATAATCCTCACCAATATGTACAGGTGAACACAGACCCAAACCCTTGGATCTTAAGAACAATGAAAAAAAATCAATCAAGTTCTTAAAAGAAGAATTTTAATTACAGAAAAAGTAAAAGAATCACCTCTGTAAAATCAGGATAGTAAATACTTTACAGGGTATTCAGATTCAAAAACACAGAAGATCCCTCTCTGGGCAAAACCTTAAAGTTGCAGAAAACAGGAATAAACCTCCCTCTTAACACAGGGAAAATTCACATAAAACAAAAGACAAACTAATCCGCCTTGCCTGGTTTACCTATACTAGTTGCAATATTGGAGACTTGGATTAGGATGGGTTGGAGAAGATGGATTTCTGTCTGGCCTCTCTCAGTCCCCAGAGAGAACAAACACCAAAACAAAGAACACAAACAAAAGCCTTTCCTCCCCCATGCCAGGATTTGAAAGTATTTTGTTCCCTTATTGGTACTTTGGGTCAGGTGCCAGCCAGGTTAGCTGAGCTTCTTAACCCTTTACACATAACAGGAAGTTGCCTCTGGTCAGGAGGGATTTTATAGCACTGTATATAGAAAAGTGGTTACCCTTCCCTTTATATTTATGACAAAGACAAAAACACTGCATCACCTGTGGGTGAACACTTTTTACAAAGGGATCGCTCTAGATCTGACCTATCAGTCCTCATCCACAAATGAAACCTGAACAGCGCTTTCAAAAGATAAGTCTAGGAGTGTAAATTCATAACTTTTCTAGATACTAAAAGTCATTGACTGAGTAGAGACACTGGATTTATGGCTTAATAAAACAATCTATAACCCACAAACAACTCCCTCCAACTGCCTCCAGCCCAGGATAGGAGGGGTGTTAACAGGTTACTTTACCTTGGATGATCCCTTGAAATGTGTGTTAAATACTTATGCTAAACAATCTGTTCCACTTTGTATTTAGCTGTGACATTCTGAATACATTTCCCAGACCCGAAGACAAGCTCTATTTAAGCTTGAAAGTTTGTCTCTCTCCCCAACAGAAGTTAGTCCAATAAAAGATATTACCTCACCCACCTTATTTATGTCCACAGTTATTTGTAAGTACAAAATGGGAGGCAGGTTTCAACATAATAAGGTCCATAGCCAAAGCTCTCCTTCTCTTTCTACAGCATAACTCATTGGCTAGCACTCTCCATCCCAGAGATGGCAGCATTTCCAAGGCACTATATGTTGGTAAAGTACTTCAGGATGCTCTAAAAGATGTAAAATATTATTCACTAAAAAGTATCCTTTACCTGGATGTAACAAGGCTGCAGTGATGGATGGGAGATATGGCTTTCATTTCAGTCATTCCTAAAATGTATGTTTAAAGAGAAATTTTAAAAATGTAAAAATCTTTAAAAATTAACAGATATGAAAAGAATTAGATATGTGAAGATGCAACACTGAGATGGGGGTGGGCATACAGCACTGGGCCCTGTGCTCCTGGAAATGGAGTCAACTTGTGTAAGCCTTTCTTTGAAGACACTCTGGCTGTCTCAAAAGAAAGAAAAAGACGACTGATTGATACTGGAACCGGACGGGGAAAAAAGTTTGTTCTTTTTAATCTAATGGAATCATGAAAAAAAATGTTGCCATTTTACTAGTCTCAGATACATCAGTTTAATAGCTTTGTACAGCACTTCATTTTCCCCTCTGGTTCTGTTCAGATGAAGCCCATCTATAAAGTACAGCCAAAGGAAAGTGTTCAAGATAATGATTTAAAGAGGAAAACTAGCTTGCAGGCCCTTCTAGAACACACCACTGCAGCTAGAGGTCATATGCAAACACGGCTAATAGAGGGTATGTCTCAGGAATGAAGGGTTGTTCCTCACTCTGAAATATTCGTAACTCTGAACAAAACACTGTGATTCTTCTTTCAGAAGTTTACAGCTAAACATTGACTTAATACCATTTTGAAACTTTACTATGCAGAAAAAAATGCTGCTTACCTTTTATTTTTAGTAGTAGTTTATTTTTAACACAGCATTCACTGTCCTGTAACATATTTGCTTTTATTTATTTTTGTCTCTGCTGCTGCCTGATTGTGTACTTCTGGTTCCAAATGAGGTGTGTGGTTGATTGCTCAGTTTGTAATTCTGGTGTTCATAACTCTGAGATTCCATTGTACTACAATTAAAAGCCCACAGCTAGCTGGTGCCAGGTGACTTGAGTTAATGGGCTGTTTAATTGCAATGTAGTACATCTTCAGGCTCAAGCTGCAGCCTGAGCTCTGGGACCCTTCCACAGCTCAGGATCCTAGAGCCCGAGCTCCAGCCTGAGCCCAAACATCTACACCACAAAAACAGCCCCACAACCCGAGCCCGAGCCAGCTGGCCATAGGTTTTTAATTGCAGTATAGACATATTCAGGATCATTTTCCCTGTACTGCATGAAGAAATACATGTGTGTAAACAAGCAGGAATGCCATGTGATGCAATCCTCCAGTTTACACACCTCAAACCTGAATTTCTGAGTGGGCACTGAAGTCCAACTGTGTAGGTCCAATTGGGGCATTAGGGCCGCAGTTTGACTCTGTAAAAGCCTCCAAATCACTGTTTAACTGCAAGTAGGCCAAATGCATTGGCTGCAGCTGGTAACAATGAAGGAAGCATCATTATGACCAGTACACACACATTTGCATTAGGGAGTAAATGGAAAGATTAGTAACAGTACAGTGCTTTTCATCTGCATATATCAAAACCCTGCACAAAAGGAGGTAAGTAATATTATCCCCATTTTACAGATAGGGATTATGCAATTTATACATATTATCTACACTGTTATAGAATGTGGGTTGAAATTAGAGCTTGTTGGAAAGCTTTCATCTCAATGAAATTTCAACAAAAATGGGGAGGAAAATTTGTGGAAATTGTCAGTCCCAACCCCCACACCCCTGACTTTGCCACTGCCTTAATGTGTAGCCTTAGGCAGATCAAGAATTTCCACTGTATTTCCCTATGTGTATTTGCCTGCCCCACCAGAGTGATGCTATAAACTTAATTAATTAGTGTTGATAAATCACAAATGGAGATCAATGGATGAAGGTGGCAGAAAAATGCTAAGTATTTCTATTTTACAGATGCATTTTGGGCACCTTGGGTTAGATTTTCAAAGTTATTTGGGTGCTAAAAAATGCAGATGGGTGCCTAGTGGGATTTTCAAAAACACCTGTGCCGTTTAGGGGCCTAAATCCTATTGAATTCAATTGGAGTTAAGCACCTAATTTATTTAGGCACTTTTGAAAAACTCAGTAGGCACTGATCTGCATCCTGAGGCAGAACTACACACAGCTAGTTTCCAAAATATTTTGGTCATTATCAGCATGAGAGAGAGAGAGAGAGAGAGAGAGGTGGAGTACCTGGAAGAGTTGGTTTATACCCAGCTAAGGCAAGGTCAACCAGGTACATGGGGCTAGATTTTTAAAGGTATTTAGACTCCTAAATATACAAATAGGTGCCTAGTGGGATTTTCAAAAGACTGAGGGACCTAACTACCTTTAAACATCTGGTCTATAGTGGCTCAGCAAGATGGAGACTCCCTTTTGGCTCACGTGGTAAAATGATGCCTATGTTCTATAGGAGGGTCTCAGACAACAACATCATGCAGGATACGCCAACGGCTATTTTGGCCATCAGGCAGGGAATCACTTTTAGCTGCAGGGCAGAGAAGTGGGGAAACAGCCACATCACAGGCATGGTAGGAAACACATCTCCAATATAAAGCAGTGTCTATTTTTGTTGGCGATTGAATCTACCTGCTCAATTCTCCATGCACCTTGCTGAAAGTTGGCTCTTCAAAGTGTCAGTGCGGAGCATGAACATGAAAGAAATATCACTCTAGATCGGGGCGGGTTTCTTACTTCTTCAGAGCATGAGCCTAAGCTTAACAGATAGACACCTCGCCTTTCATCCTGACCCCTCTCCTCCCATTTGAAACATATAACGTCTTTTTGGCATCAATAGCAATTGCTTACATGGGAAAAGGAATGTTAGGAAAGCGTTTTAAGCTCTTTTTAATGCAATTTAGCAGATGTAAAAAATTAGACACCACCTCCTTGTTCTCTGCAGACCACTGTCGAGTGATGCACAAACCACAGCTTGGGATCTATTGGACCTGAAGTCTAGGAAAGAAGTTCTAAATAGTAAGCGCAGGGGCAGTGGAACAGATGCCCTAAGAAATGCACCATTACTTCGGAGAATGAAGAATGGGTCAGTGAAGACGCCAGTGGGGATGATGCAGGCAGGAGTCCTGCACAAACAAATTTGGCATTTCTTTAGCATCACAATGGGACAGTTAGTTCCGCAGTCACAGAGAAGAGTGCTCCCTATTAACCCACCAGAGCCACTTCCTGAATTAATCAAAAAGTGTCAAATTCTTCTCAGTTATGCCTGTACAACCCTCTGGGAATCAGCTGTCTGGTCAGATCTCAACAGCTATGTAGCTAGCACCAGGCTTGATCAGTACTGTACTCGGATGGGAGATTTAGAAGGAAAATTATTAATTCAGAACTCAGCAAATATCAAGCCAAGCTCTCATCTTGGTTACACTGCACAGTTGCCACTTGAGATTAGTGGGGTTTCAGTGGCATAACTGAGGGGACATTTTTGACCAGTATTTGCAGAAACCTAAATTATAAGTTATGAATTGTATATCATTATTATTCTTTTTCTCGGAGAGCTCCCAACCAACCCAGCCAAACTCTGGTTAGTATGTAAGAACAAACTTGATAACAGCCCAGGGTGGCACGGTCTAGCTGTAGATATAAAAATAAAACGGAACGAGCTAAAAGGAGCTCAGTCAAAATTTAAGCATTATCAGGGTGGTTCAACCATGTGCCCTTGTTTTTCTGCACACAACAATTTGGAAAGCAGTGAAAGTTGGCATGACTGCTGCCTTGCAAGCATGATTTTAAACAACCCCCCTCCCCACACACAAAATCAACAGACCACCACTCCCAACAAGATAGTGGGAGTTGAACCCAGCTGGCATCGTTATGTTATTGGAGTGTATGCCATATGGCTTGAGCAAAGTCCAAACATTGTTCCATTTAACAGGAAGGGAAAGTTCAGTGCATAAGCCAAAATCATCTGATGATTTTATGTGTCTTCCTAAATGGTCCAGTTATTGCTGCAGCCTGCTGTAAAGCCCAATCTCTGAGCCATGACAGTTTCAAGGTTTACACTTCAGAAATAGAGGGAGGCTTCATTGCCAAAGCTGCTGCCTCTTCCATATTTGGAGTCAGTGAAGAACTGGTCTTCCTCACCAGCCACTTCCTCAAAGTTGTCAGGTTCTCCTCCATGTGTTCCAGCCCACTTTTCTGAACACAGCCTAGGGCCGCACAGCTACAGGGTTATTTACAGATTTTGTTCTCATAGCTGCCATCCCGAGTATTGCCCTGCAAATAATGGTGCTAAGAAGAGCACTGACAGCATTATCAAGCCATGGACCCATACGGTGTCTGCAGCAACACCCATCAGAAAACCCTCTTCCTCACCTACCTAATCACATTTCATGTAGGCTTGGGCTGAACATCACTGGGTTTAAGCTGCTCTTTTATTCAACGCTCCCTCCCCATCCCCACAGTCATCAGACTACTGTGCAAACAATGTTGGGAGCCTGGCCTCAGGTCAACTGCTGAGTGCTGAGGACTCTTCTTCAGTCATAGCTTCCAGAAGTGAGCCAGTCATACTTATTAGTCCACTGCATACATGAAACCAAAGAGCATATCTGCACCAGGGAAATGCTCTCATAAGTACCCACCATTGCTAACACTTGTTCAGCTCCACCAGCGTCAACAGCTTAAGGATTCCTAGTGGAAATGGGCTGCTGCTGAGGACTTTGACACAGTGTCACATTATACCTGTTTGTGTACAAAACAATACAGTGTTTGAAACTGGTGGTGGCAGCTGAAGTCCTAGTCATACTTGCTGTGCCAGGCAGAGCTGAACGGATGTAGCAGCACTGGGCAGTTCTTTAGAAACATTTCCTAGTGTAAAAAGGATTTGCCTTAATTGAATAACTGTGGGATCTTATTGCTAGAACCATGGTATTCCCTCTGGCCTTCCTCTCCCTATTACAGTCCAAATACAGATAAGGGTATCAACGTGTAAGCTCTTTGTGGCAGGGACTATGCTTTCCTTTGCTCTGTGAAGCACTTGGCACACCTTGGTGCCATACCAATAAAAATCCAAAATACATAAAATCAATATCCCTACCCTGGGAGCACATTACTGGACCAACATGGATGTGCTGACACCTAAGTGTGTGGTCTGAGTTTTATCTGCTCACTCTTTCTCCCCCTCTCCCCCTGCTATCAGGAAATGAATGTCATCATACAGCTCAGCACTCTCCGAGGGGGATTCTTCCTTTGTCTCGTTGACATATGGGAATGGAGCCAAGCGAACAGGCAGGGAGAGTGCTTGCTTATCTCTTCAGTGGTGAGAATTCAGATAGGGTTCACATAGAAACTTCCTCCATCCAGTCACAACCCCCTGGGGATGGCGGGTGGGAGGGTTTGCTCAGTTAGGTCATAAACAAAAAAAAAAAAGGGCTGACAGCCTATGGTTTCCTTTAGTGCAAGTGCCGCAGCAGCTATAGCTAGCCGACAGTCTGGCTTCCCAAACAACTCCTGCTAATCAATAGTTCTGCTTTCCTAGAGCTTTGCTGTTGACCCCCTTCTCATACACGTACAAGGTAGTGTGAGCACATCACCCCACCCTCACTCACTCCTTCCACAATCCAGTTCAAAAGATGCCCTTTGTGTGCATAAAAGTAGCAGCCATTCGTACATTTCTACTGACTGCCTCATGGATCATCTCTCTCTCTCTACCTGCTCAGATGCCACCCCCTCCCCACCATAGTATCTGAGAGCCTCTAATGTTAATGGATTTTTCTCACTGCATCCCTGTGGGGTAGGAAGCATCATTACCCCATGTGTAAAAGGAGAAACTGATGCACAGAGAGACTAAGGGTCCAATTTTCAAAAGAGCTCATCACCTCAGACGCTCGGCTGATTTTGAAAATCATGCCCTTATTTTGGTACCAAATTGGGCTCTAAGATATTTTGGAAACCAGGCTCCATTTGTGTGTGCTGAGCCTCTGGCTCCGTGTGATTTGTCCAAGATCACACAGCAAGTTAGTACTACAATCAGGAACTGAACCTATGCCTTCCACATCCCAAACCAGGGCTGTAACCATAAAACTATCCTTTCTCATCTGATACCAGATGCTTGACTTCTACTTCTTACAATGGGAGAGCCATCTCCTCCACAGCTCCACCTCATCCATAATCCATCTATCTTTCTCAGAAATTATCCACAAAAATAACAGGAGTACTTGTGGCACCTTAGAGACTAACAAATTTATTAGAGCATAAGCTTTCGTGGGCTACAGCCCACTTTATCAGATGCATAGAATGGAACATATAGTAAGAAAGATTATATACATCTATATATATATATATATACACACACATACATACACACACACACACACACACACACACACACACAGATAAGTTGGAAGTTACCATACAAATGTGAGAGGCTAATTAGTTAAGATGAGCTATTATCAGCAGGAGAAAAAAAAACTTTTGTCGTGAAACCAGAAATTATCCAGAGGCTCTTTTCTCCTTTCACTATGAAGTACCTCCCGATCCCTCTTCCTTCTGATAATTAGAACATCACCCTATTGCTTACATATTATCTAACTCTGGGAAGCACTCTGGTATTCAGCTTGCATGAAAGATCCTATGTGAAATAGAGTAGTATATCTCATTAGACTGGGCAAATAATGTCTGTGGTTGAATGGGAGATATGCCTCAAAAGACATCATGCAAGGTCAACTGTAAATTACAACAGTTATAGCCATGGGGTGTGAAAGTCAAGTCACGGGGAATAGCAAGACCTTGCCCTGATGCCATCTTTTCAAACATAACCCAATAGGCCAGCGAAGGAGATGATATAATAGGAAAGCAAAGAAATCCCTTGAATAGGAAGCAACAGTTCTTTCTAACCCAAACCATTCCATTTCTGGAATAGAAATGAAATGGCCATTGATCTCTGTGAGCTAAATCAACAATGAGCTTAACTCCTCTGGAATAGTACTACTGATGAAGTGAGTCAATCAATACTTGTTCTTTCCCATCATTTTTTATAGAAATTAAGTTAAATGTGGAAGTGGATTTCTATCTGTTTGTCAAATATTGTATACAATGGTTTTTGAGAGCTGTTTTAACTGTGGTAATTGCATAACACTTGCGGCTACCAATAGATGGCACCAGGCTTTCTGTATGAATTTATTTGCTCCTGGCATCTGGAACAACTTTCCTGTGCAGTATTTCTCTCAGCCTCATTGACTCTCTATCTATTTTCAAATCTCATCAGAAAGAATCTTCTCCCTTGACTCTGCCTCTTAATTTTTCAATTTTTCTCTCCTTCTGTTATTAACAGTACACAGCCAATAACAGATAATTCTTCGGTGTAACTATATTTGCAAAGCATTTCTATTTCTGAGCTACCACTGATATGAAATAAGATTTTATTACTTATTATTAAGGCAGATTATTCAGGGAAGCAATATAGACTGTACAAGGAGAACCTAGGCTGAGGAACTGCATAAACGAAGTCTCTTCTGGCTCAGACCTCATTTGTCCTATTACAATGACTCATTAGATTACATTCAAATGCTGCTTTTTATTTACTTATACCAATGATGTACTCATCTCTGTTCCATGTCATCTAAGATATTAATCAAAACGAACAGCCCTTGGTATAAAGGAGAATCTTGAATGGACCGTTTTCTCCTCTCCTGTTGACATCCTCCATCCCTCTCCATCCAGTTTATTTAATAGGATGTTCTTCTAGACTAAATCCCATGTCTGATTTTTCAGCTTTCTTGGTGGGGGAGGGATCACGTTTTCAAGCCTTCCTCAGCAATCATGAGGGCTGGAAACTTTCATTTAAAAAAAAGACCAAAAAAAACAAAAAAAAAAAACCCACGCAAAAGGAAGCTGAGATTCTCAGAAACATGTTTACAGGAGCTAAAAATCACAAGAGTTGGCAAAAATAGCAATGGGCAAATATTACTCAAAGAATTTTTATAAGTCAAATTTTCAACTGAATTAGCTTTGGCGGGGCTGGCCACTATGCAAGTGCCCCCTCATGGCCCAAGATACCTCTGCTGTGCTGTTTTCCCCTTCAACAAATTCCACCCTGTCTCTTTCAGTCTCACCTCTTCCTAAGAGTCTGGGCTACTTAGGTGCATTTGGCATCATCTTTTACCATTTGCTAGGACACTAGTCCTTCCATCATGGAAGGAGCCTAGATAATTTTTACAGAAAATAAGAACCACTCTTCAGGGTTTAAAAAAATCCTATAACATTTAACAGCGAACTCTCTCTGTCATAGAACACTACAAGATGGATAAGAAAGTCTATTGAAAGGGCTTCAGTTTCACTTAAGTTCAATGGAGCCTCATCAAAGTTCTATAGAACCCTGTGGATGTTTATTGAATTCTATAAGACTGTTTCATAAAGTTTTGCCTTTTCTTTCCAATATGTCTACTTTTGGGTAGTCCCACACAATCATGGCATAACAATGTGAGTACCATACACGCCTAATTGAGACCAACAACGTCTGTGAGTTATAGTCTAAGGGGGAATTAATGCCACTTGGTATATACCCCAGTAGAGGTCAGTTGGGGCATGGAAGAGTCTGTGTCTAAATAACCCACCGCTTTGCCACTGTGAAAAATAAATAGCACTATGTATCTTGTTTCCACATCTTTTCTGGCTTAACAAATAGCTCTGATCCTGAGGCTCAACAGGCCAGGCTCTTAAAATAACCTTGGTGCATCTACTGCCTGGGCTAGTACAATCAGAGTACATCCATGAGAGAGGACATAGTAACTGGAGTGGGTGTATTTTCCACTATGCATTCCTGGCAGCTGATCAAAAAGTAAAGGTAGCATCAGCCCCCGGGGGATGCCAGCTGTTCCTTCCTCCCAACAGCAGGGTAAATCCTGGTGGCATGTAGCTATAAAACTGAACGAAAATGTCAAGGGCAGGGAAAAGGGGAAGATCAGAGGCTTGTTTAGAACAAGACCATGAGCAAAACCTCCCCAAATAGCCCAGACCACCTCCTTGGTCTCTCTTCAGGCTCCAAGCAGGAGCTGGAAAGAAACCCAATAACAAACCTATGCTCTCTTGCTCAGCTTGCTCTGCCACAGCAAGCTACTCTGCCTCTACCTCTCTAGAGATTTCCAATTACAGCTGATCAGAAAACAGAAAAAACATTTTCATATTTTTTCCCCACACACACACCCCCTGCCCCCAGTTTCTGATGAAATTTAAAGATGCTGGAGATTTTCAGACCATCATTGTCCCAGGAGTCCCTTAGAGCTGAGGGAAGAGGGAATCTCCCACCCTCCTTGCACTTTGGAGTTCCAATTTTAGACTCTAAATCCACATCAGTAGTCTCTGAGAGCACTCGCTGTCCAGTAAACCAAGTCTCTGCTTCTCTGTGGCACCGAGTGAGAGCAATGCCTTCAGATGGGCTGGAAACAGATGCAGCCTCTCGCTCCTTCTGAACAAGAGGAAAATAAAGCCTTTCAACAAGCTGTGAACAAACATACTGTTTAAACCAAAACGGGTTTATGCCAAAGTTAGTAGCACTTCCTCTAGTGAAGAGCAAGCTGTCTCCAGTCCAGCCATGGAGATGCTCAGCCATTCCTAGCTCCTTGCTCTTAAAATGTAATTAAAAGTACGTGCTCCAGACTGGCTCCCTGGAAGGCTAAAAGACTTCTGTTGATTCAGGTCCTGCTGGTTAACCCATGTCTCTCCACAAGTATCATGGGCTGGAGCACAGGGATGGAGCACACCACTTCCAGGACCCAGATGCCACATTCACCTGTCATCTACAACTCCCACAAGGCACCACAGCGGCTCAGGCAGACACAGATTAACGTGGAACTGACTCAGAATGAAATGTTGATTAGACTCAATCCAAACCAAACCCAAATGCTTGGGGTTGATTTTTCCAACAGAAAAATGACAATTTCAGCAAAAATCAAAACTGCATTTTCCATCAAAAAAACACTGATGGAAAAGTTCCCAACCAGCATTAGTGAGCCGGATAAAGGGAAACAAAATGAAAGTACTGCTGACGACAAACTAAAATCATTGCTGTCTGAAAGAAATGCACTGTTTATTAGCAGGGCCTAAGCTTGCCCTTCTTCTCTGAAACTGAAGTCTCAGCCCACTTCATAGTGCACCTCACAAAAACCACAAGTATGGATGTATCATTGTGAGCAGCTTTCAGCAGAGAGCCAATAACTAAATAGGGCCATCAAGACCGAACACCCCATGCAGCCCACGTAAGGTAGAGGACAAAGGAGGAAGGTTTCATTGCCTCCTTCTGTGCTTTATCTGTGCAGTGTGTAAATAGAAAAGTTCAGTTTCCAGGACAGCTTTCACTGGTACAAAATTCACCAGCCATGCTCCATCACACTGAACTGATACAAGTCCAAGTCCTATTACATTCACGTTCTGAGCTAGAAAGTGCAGAGTTACTATTTGCAGAGTATGCAGAGTATATGCAGAGTAGAGTCGTGCTACTATAACTAAACACTATTCTAATCACAGGCAGCAATTCCATAGGAAGGACGGAGAAAGGGGCGGGAAGGGAGGAGAATTTGCCTATTCAGTTAAGTATAGGCATTGACACATCAATCATTTTCAATTGCTACAGTATCTGAGCCCGGGCACTCTGGGGTGAACATATTCTGGGCCACGCAGTTTCATGTTAACCAATTCCCCAGTGAATCTGAGTCTTGAAGATAATGCACGGCGTGAGAGGAATCTTGGAGGGTGCTCAGACAGTCTAGGAATGTAGGAGACAGTATTCTCAGAGCAAAAAGAAATTTTCATGAAGTTGACAGATTTCCACTCTATACGGCTAAATTCAGTGCCTTGCATAATGACAGGTTTCAGAGTAGCAGCCATGTTAGTCTGTATTCGCAAAAAGATTCTTTTTGCGAATACAGACTAACACGGCTGCTACTCTGAAACCTATTCTCAGAGCGCGTGATATCAGAACCACTCCACAGGGAATGTCCTGCGCTCCTCCCAGGCTCAAAGGGAGGGTCCATGGAGATTACAGAAGCTGCAAAGCAGCTCCAGGTATTTCGCACACTATTGGAAGGCCAAAAATGCAGCCACAGCAGAAGTTAATTGAGTCCCACAAACAAGGCAGCTGCAGGAAGCTGTACATGTGCCAGGCCCGCTTGGTCTTAAGAGCCAAGCAGCTAGCAAGGCAAGCAGTTTAGCCAGATTCCAAAAAGCATGACAGATGTAGGACGAGGAGCAGTGTGTGCCATTGTTACACTGTATTTAAAGAATGACAGTGGCATGAGTCAAGGTATACGCTGATCGCATCAGGGTGGTGGGAAGCAACTCAAATCACTTCCCCATGAAAAATGTATAATTGGCCAGGTGCATTATTGGGAGATTTGGGCTGGTGATTAGGTCACCTTCTCCTAGAATATCAGGTATTGGCCCTTGACAGAGACAGTACGCTGGGCCTGACTGACCAATGGTCTCATTCAGCATGGTAAACCTATGACCCAGTTGGTTCGGCAAGTATCAGAGTTCCAAGTCCACCCACGTCCATCTGCTCTTCCTCCCTTCAAGACCTTTTGGCCTATAACTAGTGCCCAGCCTGTACCCACCCTATCTGCCAACCACAGGGCCACTAACAGCACCCAGATAAGGGCCGCCCCCTCCCTCTAGTGTCACAGACTCTCCTGTCTGCCTCTCTATCGTCCATGACCCTTGCTGAGACAAGTGAGAGTGAGCATAGGCTCTGACTCTGTGGGTGCTCCGAGGCTGGAGCACCCACAGGGGAAAAATAGTGGGTGCTCAGCACACCGATCAGCTCCTCCCCCTCTCTCCCAGTGCCACCTGCCTCTTGCTTTCAACAGCATGCAGGAGGTGCTGCGGGGAGGGGGCAGAGCAAGGGTGGGGCATGCTTGGGGGAGGGGGAGGGGTGGGAAGAGGCAGGGCGTGGCAGAGCCTTGGGGGAAGGGTTGGAATGGGGGCAGGGCCTGATGTGGAGCAGAGGTTGAGCCCCCCCAGGGAAATGAACAAGCCGGCGCCTGTGAGAGAGTGAGTACACTGCAAAAAGGAAAGGAGGACTTGTGGCACCTTAGAGACTCACAAATTTATTTGTGCATAAGCATAAGCATAAGGAATGCATCTGATAAAGTGAGCTGTAGCCCATGAAAGCTTATGCTCAAATAAATTTGTGAGTCTCTAAGGTGCCACAAGTCCTCCTGTTCTTTTTATGGATACAGACTAACACGGCTGCTACTCAGAAACCTGTCATTATGCAAGGCACTGAATTTAGCCGTATGGAGTAGAAATCTATCAACTTGGAATGCATCCGATGAAGTGAGCTGTAGCTCACGAAAGCTTATGCTCAAATAAATTTGTTAGTCTTTGAGGTGCCACAAGTCCTCCTTTTCTTTTTGCGGATACAGACTAACACGGCTGCTACTCTGAAACCTGAGTACGCTGTGTGTTCAACAAGCAAGTATTTGAGCATGCGGCAGTCTGTGTGAGTTGTGTACACCGGCTACTACGTGAGCAAGCACATGGCTGTGTGAGCTGTGCACACAGGGCACCACACAGACGTGTATACTGGGTGTTGCATGAGCCAGCTCATGTCTGTGTGCCTGGCTGCGTGAGCTGTGAGCCTAGGGCACTGCACAGACATGCATAGCCGTAGCCTGCATTTTCTCTCTATTGTTTGTAGCAGGCTGGGCTGGTGCAAAGCCGTTGATGTTTGTTATCCTCACCCATGTACTCCTTCCCCGTTACAGGCGTGCAGGCCTCATAAATCTTACTCTGAGAACTGGCTGCGGACAGGGCTGGAGCAGACAGCTGCATGGCTAATTTTAGTGGCAAGCTGGAGAATCTGAGCAGGTTTAGTATCTATAGAAAAAAGTCACTTTGAAACAACATTTGCCATGTGCTTAAAAATAGACCCAGACATTAGGATTTTATTAGAGGTGGCAGGGGTCCCAGCCCATTAAAAGCCCCACATTGGGCCAATCACAACTCTCCATCTGAGAAGGGCTGGGCAAAGCTCTGCTTTAAGAAAACCACTGCATCTCTCTGGTCAAGTGGAGCAGAAGCCTGCTGCAGAGTGACACAAAGGGCTTGTTACCATTAGTTGCAGAGAGGAGGCTGTCTCCACCTTACTCCTAATGCCTCACCACACTGGGGTGCGAGGAACTGATGCTAGGACCTGAACTCCATTCCCCAGCATAGCAGTGTGATGCACCGGGAATCCCCAGGGCCCAGTGACAATTTGCTGAATGTTTTTGTACCTCTAAAAATGTTCATTTCACATTTGCAGTGAAGTTGTGTCAGTTTTGATTTCATTTTCTTTACAAGTGGCACCAAACTCTTGGTTCCAGACACCCCTAGAACTTTAGAAACACTTGGATCCAGGTCTGGCTCTGACCAGTGCTGCTTGTTCTAGCTCTGATCTAAACTTGTCCATCCATCTGTATATTTGGCATATTAGCTACACTCGGACAGACCCAAATGGACTCCCTTGTAGCTGCTGCCTACCTGACTGTCCTGGAGTGTTTCTTGTTGTAAGGAGTGATGACTTTGAAAAGCAGCTCCATGGCTCCATTAATGCCCAGCTTGGTTCCTGCAGAGACTGGGACAACAAGAGAGACAGGGAGGTAGATCCAGAGCAGTATGCTTGGGTTGCTGGAGTTACCGGTAGAGCAGTAAAGAGAGGAGCAGCAGCTGGGATTAGCAGCAGCGTCTCTGGGCTTCCAAATGGGTCCCTTTGACCTTCTTACAGATGTAGGAACTGAGGCACATAGAGATCAGCGGTCACAGAATGACTCACAGGCAGATTCAAGACTAGCACCCCATTCTCCTAACTCTTAGCCTTGTGCTCATTCAAGTAGTTTACAGTTGCCCCATCATTTGTGGAAGATGTTGCACTCTCTAGAGACAGGTTAGGGTTAAATGGGGCCAATCAAATCCACTCACAGTTTCCAGGGGCAATTCCATGCACACGGAATATCTCCTAGGGGCTTGGAGTGGGATAGGAGAGAAGGATTTCTTTCCTTTCTGCACTAATCCCTGTTATTTCTGCTCTTGGGATAGGTACTTCTGAGTGCAGATGGAGCCCCACCTCAGCCACTCCTATCTTTAATTCTTCCCTTGGCAATGCTGTTAACTTTTGCAGTCAGACACAGTGGTGTACCTGGGAAAGGGCTGCACAGAAATTGGCTGCTTGGCTTTAAAGCTAACCTACAACAGTCCATCATCAAACCTTCAACCTCACACGGAGAGGGAAAAGCAGAGGAAATTCAGGGGCTCGAATGAGTGAAGCTAATAATGGGGGCTCTCTAGGTGAACAGGGAGGCATACAGCCCAAAACTGTTAAGTGCTTTGAAAAAGGACAGTTTATTGTCCTAAGAGGGGGAAAGAATGAGAAATCAGCATCCCCATCAGCAGCCAGCAGGAGTCTTGGATGCCTGCCCCAGGCTGGGTTTTTTGGCTGCTTTGTTACTAACTATCCTGCACTGGCCAGAAAGCTGCCAAAGAGCCCATCAGCTTATGTGGGTCTCAGCCAAGTCATCCTGCTGATGGAAAATCTTGGAAGGCTCACTGGCTACTTTCACAATAGCAAACTATTCATGGGGACAGCGCAGCGTACACAGCTGCTTAAACTCTGCTCCCCGCAGACTGGGGGGCATGCTGCACACAGGGCTGGCAGCCCACACTGGGAAAGGAGCAACCCAGGACAATAAGCAGCTACAGTGAGATCTTAACAAGGTCAGGCTGGCTGCTTAGACTCCTAGCCCCAAGGACCCTTCAGGGTGTTATATGCTCCTGGGTTCTCTACTGCTCCAGTCAATTAGATGACTTGGATGGAGGGAAATTCTCCAGTTCTTCACCACATCCGTAAAAGCCTCAGCCTATCCCAGAACAACACCTATGTCTGGTTATGCGCAGATGTGGTACTGAACTAACAGAGCCAGTGCTGAATGGGGTGGAGGAGGTAGGACGTTCTGAAGCACTGGAGTGGGGTTCACCAGGGGAGGTTGTGCAGACCCTAAGGATTAGGCCTATACAGCACAGCACAGTACAGTGATGAATTCCCCCTCAGGCCCTTGGTGGGACGTAGGAACTCAGGGACAGAAGAGATTTAACCAAGTTGAAAGATTCTGACTATGAATTTTGGGGGCGGCAGGGATTGGGAACAAAATTTTTGGCATTTTTGCACCAGTTTCTTAGAGAGATGCTTAGGTACTATTGCAGTGGGACCTCAGGGTCACTTTAATGAACTAGAGAGTGCGTTTGCAGGGCTCAAGGTCCTGACACTAATGGAAAGGTTTAAAGGCCACAGTGCAATGGGCTAAAGCCTCTGAATTCGGATGCGGATGCACTTAATGAGAGCAGAGGGAGCATGGAAAAGGGCTCAGTGTGGGAGGCAGCTCTGGATGAACCTGCAGCTCTGTAACCCAAATTAAGACACATTTCAACTGCTGTCTCTATTTCACTCACCCTTTCGAATGCCGCTTATCTTAGGCAAGGGGACTGAATGCTGGGAGCTGGCTACCTGCCTGAGAAGGCCCATAGCATGAGGCCAGCTCCTGTGTAAATACAAGACTAGAGGGCTGACAGCCAGTAATGTTAAATCTTAGGAGGAAAGATTTGGAAAGCTGGATGTGTACAGCTCGGCCAGATGGTGATGTGAGTATACAGCGGGGCAGAGGGGAATAGGACAACCACCTAGAATTATCTGCAGGGGGAAAGTAGCCAGGAGGGAGAAGAAGTGGTTAGGTAATGCAAAGGGATGCAACAGGATGAAAGTGAGCAAAGGGAAATTTGTACTGCCTCTAAGAAAACATTTCCCCATGGGGAAATATCTGAATGCACAGTGGTCTTTTGAGGGAAGAGCTAGAAATCTCAATGCTTGAGTCATTGAACACTGGAGAATACTCCGGTGGGTATGGCTCCAGTCGGGGACTCAGAAGGTCGGGGTTCAGTCTGTCACAGACTTCCTGTGTGACCTTGGATAACTCATTTGTCTCTGTGTGCCTCAGTTACTTCTGCACAATGGGGATAATAGCACGATGAGGATAATAATCCCTAATTCACAAGGGTGTTGTGAGCATAAATGCATTAATGATTGTGAGGAGGATAGTATTAGGGTCCATGTAAGTACCTAAGATATCTAGAATAGACTGAAGGGAACGATCCGGCATCGTCTGGGCTAAATGTTTTTTTACACAGCTATTTGCTATCTTCTATGGTCTTTGGATGAGAAGGTTCACTGAATCTTACAGTGAAAGATCCCTCTGAGAGTTACCCTACTATGAGAGCGTACCTAGAGCTATGCTAGCTCTTGCATATGATTCTATCTGTTATCAATCACAGATGCCAATAGCTTACTTATAGATGCACATCTCTGTAGCAGAGGGACCATTAGCTCGCAGTGTAGCAACTGCAGAAGGAGCTCCGACTCTCACTGGCATGAGAAATGGAAAGGAGCACTTACCACTAGAGGCATAAACCCGCAGGACCCAGAGACAGTGGATGAGATTCAGGTGATGAGTCAGATTTTTCCTTGCCAAGCTCAGTGTCACATCAATTGCGTCCAGTTTCTGCACTTTCAGCCCAAACTTTCTATCTGTGAAAGCAAACAGGAACAAAATGATGGTAAATAAAGAGTGGCTTTCGCCGTGACACAGAAATGCCGCATGCTGTAGTGTAATCATGCCGCATCCTTCAACAGGATCTTTTATAGTAAGATCTCAAAAGCAATTACAAACGTTTATTATTAAGGCCTCACAATACCCCTGTGAAGGAAATCAGTATTCCCCCCCACACACACACACACACACACACTTTTACAAATAGATAAGATGAGGCACAGAGGAGGCTGGTGCCTTGCCTACTGTTACATTTTCCATACGCAAAGAACAGTTTTAATGACCTATTTTAAGTTAAGGGAAACAAGACAGAACTAAAGTAAAGTCTCCCCAAGAAAGAGCTATGTGGGTGCCTCTCCTCTATGATATACTACATCAAACCTCTGTCTGACAAAATGGTAGCTGGTTTCGCAGATGGCCAACTGCCAGAAATGTAGAGGTGCAGTACATAGAAAACAAAATCATAAAAATGTTAGCACTTCACAGATAACGCTTCCACTGAACTTTGGGTGTAAAGAACAAAGCTCAAGCATCCTAGCTGTGCTGCAAACACTGAACAACAATCTCTCTGATGATAGAGACACAGCAGCAAGTGAAACATGTTTTTGAATGTGTTATTGGGATACAGAAACCAAGTCACAAGAGAAAGAGCCTTTGTAAGTTACCATGTCTTGTATAGGAATCACTTACTGCCCAGCTGGGCTTTAATCGGTGACATAAAATGCTATTCAGGAGCTCCGAATGAACTCCATTATAGAATCTCTCCCACCTGGATTTCCATCAGCTGTGCCTATATTCCTAGTACAAACTTCTAGCCACTAGAGGCTGAAACTGTTAGGAGGTCTTACAACACTCTGTCCCACCCCCCAGTCACCAAGCCAGCATTCAGTGCAAAGTGTCCTGACTTGTTAAAACACTCACCGATTCCAGTACTGACCTTTACTGTGACCTTTGGAGCTTTTTGCTCCTCCCTCCCCATCCTTTAAGTAATAATGGCACAGCATACCTCTTTGGCCTACTTTAGCCAGCAGGCGAAGCAGAGGTAAAAGGATGCTGTAGTCTGGCTGGGCTGTCTGTGCAGCATTCATCAGAGCCTGCACCAAAGCTTCACTCCCCCCTTTGCTGACCATGTAGTGAATTCGTCGGTCTGTTCCTAAGGGCAGAAAATTAAAAAGGAGGGATAGTCAATAACTTTCCTGTCTCAGAGCTTTAAACATAGCAATAAGTGAACATTATATGATTCAGAGGATGCTTATCAGACCTAAAGAAGCCCGCTACATGACCCTTCTCTGATGTTTTCTTGCTCAGACCATTATAAATATAAGGGCATTTGCAAAATGTATATCTGGACTTGGATTTCAAACACCCCCAGAGTTTGGAGCTGTGGTTCAGGCTCATCTCTGCTCTATGTCAAAACCATGAGTGATGCTCTTCCTTGCTCCAGCTGCTATTATCTATATAAGCCACCACCTGCTGAAGCTTTCAGTGTGCATTGAAATGGGCTGGAGAAGAATCAGCAGAGGCACTGACAGATTTCAAAGAAGTGCAATGCTCAGTGATCTTTCCCTAGATATTGAAAGTTAAATAAGTGAAGGGAAAGAGTTCCAACAGTGCCTAGGATAGGGGAATGAATCCTAGGAAAGCTCTGGAGTCAGCCTCCAAACAAATAAGGTCTCCAGAAAAACCAAATGCTAACCCTCTGGGTCCTCCTGTGTCAACAGCTCATAATCCACAGGCATCTTTGGCCAGCTGTGAAGTTTTCTACTGAAAACCCAGGCTGGGAGTATTGTGGAAGCAGTACATTCAGTCCTAAGGGGGCTCATATCATCCACAGTGAAGCCATCTAGCTGACTGAAGAATGATATAGACTCCAACAGAGAGTCACAGCTGTGGTTATGATGTCTCTGATGGAGTTGGGGGGAGGGGGGGGGGAGAGTGTAAAGTAGGAGCATATGAGGCTTGCAATAGGGATGTAAAAAACTACACACACACACACACACACACACACACACAGAGCCCTGCATTTTGGCAACTAGAGTTAGCTGGAAAAATTTTAACTAAAGGACATTTTGATGAAAAATGGAGGGAAATGCTCTGCTAGCAACTTATTTTCCCTTCATGTGGCCCGGACATCCTGAAGAATCATCTTCACTGTGAACATGTAGATAGAGGAGACCTTGAAAATAATGTAGTCTCTGTGGTGGGTGGATTACTACACCCATGGAGAAGATCTCATACCACTGAAGTGAAGCAGAGGAAAAGCTGTTCATTCCCCTGACAGTTCCAAGTACTTTTTTTTTTTCTGAGGGGAAATCCACTACAGAATCAAATGCTGCAACCCAGGAGGCTGTCTCCTGCTCATATCTCATGGTTCACTCTTTCCAGTGGGCCTGGTGACTGAACATTTCCAGTGTTCCACTCCCTGGGAAGGCTGAAACATCTTGAGAAGCAGTTAAATTAATGGCCACCTTTGAAATTCACAGGAACATTTTCCCCCCTCTTTCATCATGTGACAAAATTAAAAAGTGTATGGTAGGGGTGGGGGTGGGGGGTTGAGCAAGGGAACCCCCCCTTCCCAATCTTCTGTATAAATAGGAGGAAAAGCTGAAGGGCTATTCACCCAAACTAGGCAGAATTGATCTAGCAAACACCTGACTGAGATATGTGGATGTATGCTCTGTGCCCTATTTTAGTCCCACCCATCTTCATTCTACAAGAGAGGAAGGATGGTCCAGTGGAAGGGATGTTAGCTGGGACTCAGGAGACCTAGATTCAATTCCTAGATCTCCCCACCCCAGATTTCCAGTATGACAAGGCAAGTCGCTTAGTCTCTGTGTCTCAGTTCCCCATCTGTAAAATGGGGATAACAACACTGCCATGTCTTATGGGGTGTTGGAATTGTAAAGACATTTCAAATGTTGTGAGGTACTCAGATTCTAAAACCAAGAGGACCATATAAGTACCTAAAATAGAGACATTAAGGCATCAGTACTTACCGATAGAGAGTAGGTCTGTGAGAATGCTGAGAACATTGAGGATCACATCCTTGTCACGGGAGCTCTGCAAGAGGAACACAAATGCCCATCTTGATGGATGAACTCAAAATAGTAAGGCAAGGGGTCTACTTTCCAAGACCTTCAATGCTATGCAGGGCTGGATTAGAGAGCTGAGGTCTCTGGGGACCAGAGGCATTGCTGTCCCACTTGGATAATGGGTCCACCTAGACCCATATGGGCAATGGGTGTGGGCGGCCCCAGGCTAATAATGGATTTTAATGGCCACCTGCTGTCATTTTAATCATACCACATAAAAATGGTGTTTAAGACATGGGGGGTAGCAATGGGAAAGAAGAAAACGATCAAGAAATCTCTACATTTGAGCCAGCCTGACCGACACGACTTTGCATATTTCCTTACTGCTTTAATTTTGTTCTGTCTATACATCTTTCCACTGCATTGCCTGGCCTGACATCATCCCCAACACAACTTAATTTAGCACAAACATTGAAGCAGAGTCTGCAGTGGATTAACAACAGCTTTGACAAAGGGGAAAAATGCAAGAAGAGGTGAAATATGGAACAACTTCAATCACGGTCTAACAACTAAGTCCCAGAGATTCCATCATTTGCTGATGTTGGAGTTGAGGTTGTGTGTTGTTTTTCTAAACTTCATTTCTTCTTTTCAGCTTGGTCTGGCCAGCTCTTCCTTTTTCAATCCGCACCTAAAATTCTGAAAGTTGCAAAGGAGACATTGTACAACACACACACAAAGTAGGCATTTTGGTATTCTGCAGCAAGGGCACCTCTTACAATCACTCAGTGTCCCAATTTCATCTCTTTTAAATGTTGCTTTGTACCCTATAATGGCATTCCAAAGCCTGGCAACCAAAGCAACAGGGCAGACAGGAATTTTCACAAGACGAGAGGTTCTCTAGGCATATTTTTAATGAAGACTAAGTTAACATTATCTGGTGTAGATCATGCAGATTCTAAATGTATGGTGGATCCAAACCAAATCTTGTACTGAAGGGAATGGGATAAATTCAGCTGTACTTGGAGAGGAAAACCAGTGTTTATACCACCAACTAATTGCAGGAATTAGCCTAGAGTAGACACCCACCTGAATCTTCCTTATGCCAATAAGATTTTGCTACTGGAGAGTGAATGAGGAAGGATTTAGTGGTTACAGTCTGTATTGACATGAGGGATATGTAGGTTCAGTACTGGACCTATTATTTTTCATAGGAATTCCTAACATAAAATATAAACCTTACATACATGTAGCACCTATCACCTAGGAGGCACCTCAAGTTCTTTGTGCAAGCCACAATATATGTAAAGGAGTCACTTCATCTCCCACCAAAATCATAATGATAATATCTTAAAAATATACAATACCTGTCTTCCTAATGGCTTTAAAGGGTTTTAGAAACGTACCCTACTGTTACACAGTCTAGCAACAGGGGGTCTCTTCAACAATCACGAGAGAGCCAGCCACCTCTGGCATGCTTAATATTTTACAGCTGCACCACACAATAGTTGAAGACAGGGAGAGGAGAATCCCCTATCTAATTGAAACTGCAATGGGAATGCTAAGAATCCCAAGTGCAACCCCTTGGCTGTCTGCATTATGGTACAGTCTTTAATCACATGATTACGTATTACTTTTTCCACAGGACCCTTGCCTCAGTCAGTGCACAAGATGATGTTCAGGGAATGTATCAGGGTTGTGTAGTTTAGGAGGCAGTTGTTTGTAAGACCCCGCTTCCTCATTTGTTGTAGAAGTTGCAGGGTGTGTAGTGAATGAGTCAGGGAAGTGCAAAAAGAGAAAGGATGATCTCATGGCTAAGACAATGGCATGCCACCTTGAAGAACTGGATGCTATCCCTGCCTCCTCCATACAGTTCGTATGTTATGTGGGGAAAGTCACTTAAACTTTTCACAGGTGGCTATTAATTGTGTGTTCTTCATATTTGGGAACACAAGCAAGCTTACTTCTGGCATTTCCTAACATTTGAGTGTTGATTTTGCAACCTTAATAATGTTGTTTTAACACCATTTTTTGCATGTAATATCATAGGTTTTTTAAAAAGCAAACTGAAAATACAGAAAATCCACCATGTGCAATAACTCTGCCTTCCATACGATTGATCAGTAGGATTGGAACATGTAAATCCACCTGATAGACCTTGCTACTTAAGGTAAGAGTAACTGATAGCAGTAAAAACAACAAGGAGTCTGGTAGCACCTTAAAAACTAAACAGATTTATTTGGGCATAAAGCTTTTGTGGGTAAAAATCCCCACTTCTTCAGATGCATGGAGTGAAAATTACAAATACAGGCATAAATATACTGGCACATGAAGAGAAGGGAGAAGTGGAGAAGCAGTGTTGACAAGGCCAATTCAGTCAGGGTGGATGTGGTCCACTCCCAATAATTGATGAGGAGGTGTCAATACCAAGAGAGGGAAAATTGCTTTTTAGTGATCCAGCCATTCCCAGTCCATATTCATGCCCAAATTAATGGTGTTAAGTTTGCAAATAAATTGTAGCTCTGCAGTTTCTCTTTGAAGTCTGTTTTTGAAGTATTTTTGTTGAAGGATGGCTACTTTTAAATCTGTTATTGAATGTCCAGAGAGATTGAAGTATTCTTCTACTGGCTTTTGTATGTTACCATTTCTGATGTCTGATTTGTGTCCATTTATTCTTTTACATAGAGACTGTCCGGTTTGGCCAATGTACATGACAGAGAGGCATTGCTGGTACATGATGGCATATATCACATTCGTAGATGTGCAGGTGAATGAACCCCTGATGGTGTGGCTGAGGTGGTTGGGTCCTTTGAACAACCCAAGGTACAACAGTTTTTCTTGAAGTCCACCCTGGATTTGTTTTGAGATTGGGTCCAAATTCACAGTATTGGCTCCATGAGCCACTCAGAAAAAGGTTTGCAGAATCCCAGCAGAATTCTGCAAATTGTTCTTTCTCGGTGACATATGTTTAGCTCATATGCTTCTCTTGCTCATTTCTTTTTTTCACTAGGGCTCAATCATGTGAGACACTATATCCCTTCAACACTCACTGATCTTAAAAGGAAAGGAAAGAAACCAGTACCCAACTCACAGCAGGTGCTCACAACCTTGTAGGATTGGCTCTTTTTCTTATGACTTTCAAGGGTGATGAACACCCACAAACTCAGGGGCTTCAACTAGCGATGCCGATTCTCAGCACCTTTGAAAAAAATCAGACTGTCCCCTCTGTTTTTTTTCTTGATGTCTCTCAGTATCCCTTTATCTTGTAGGTGAATGGATTTCACATTTAGGTTTCAGCAGTGAAATCTTCATTGATTAATGCCCCTACTACACTGGGTTGTTTATTTTAGCTGATTGGATTGCGGGTTTCCTAAGCCATTAACACAAATAGTGATGACACAAGGTATCTTCTGAGTTCCTGTGTGCTTTATTGAGGAACTCAAATGGACAAGGAATGGGAAGGCCATGAGGGAGCGAATTTAAAAATGTTAAAATTAGAGCCAGCAGAAACTGCCACACATTCTCTGAACATTTATCCTGAATATTTAAATATATTTACTTGGATTGTGTCTATGATCCTTGTATTTGCTGGACATCAATGCTCTAATGATGGAGTTTGCTGGCAGGTGTGTTTGTGTAACCAATGGATGACAAACTGGTCCCAACAAAGTCACCTATTGACCTGAGCTGTTAGCCAAAATTCAGGATCTTGAAGGTTGTTGCAATTAGGAGGAGAAATTGCTGAGAGTCAGGTTTTTCTTTGATGCAATTTTGTTTATTTAAAGAATGTCCTGTTTCCCAGAACACAGGAGGAATCAAACAGCAGAAGAAAGTGGCCTTGCTCACAGGTCCAAGACTCCTTCAGCTGGCACCCCAACCCAAAGCCACCCACCTCTAGGCTTCTCTCAGGGCCATAGAGTGCAATTCCGGGCTACGTCTCCTTGACTATGTCTCTCTCTCTACTCCTTCAGTCACATACACACAGACCAAAAGAGTTCCACCAATCCAAGCCCTACACACCCTGCATTTGAAACCATTTGAGGAACTTGATTCAGCGTCTAGTCAAGCTTTTACATGTGCCTGTGTTTTGGGTGCTACTGCTATTCTTTCAGCCACTTTACAATGACTTCTTTACATTTATCCTGAATATAAGGTGGCAGCCACACCAGGCCATAACAACAATGGTTAACCAAATCCATAACAATAGCAAAACACCCCTTGACTTGATGGTGCCAGGATTGCAACCAGTGAGTATTGGAGAATATTTGTGAAAAATAAATTTTGAATTCATAATAGTGAGTATTCATGTAGAAGCTGATGTCAAAAAGTTATGTTTATGCAATAAGAAAACAAACTGTCATGTGATTTCTGTGTCCAATGGAGGCCACAAAAATTTTGTATATTTAGGCTGATATTTTCAAAGCTGTCAAAGGCTTTTAATTCCCATTAAAATAAATTAAGTTTAATTAATTAGTACTTGCCACAAGCGGTTTGCGAATGAAGTACCAACAAAGAATTCATTCAAAGAAAAATACTTAGCAAATAATTTAAAATAACAAATACAGTTGAGAAAAACACAATCTGTGCCAAGACCATAAAAGATACATAGAATAAATTATTCAATGCTAATTACTTGCCCTGTTCTGACTAAAATAAAGATTTTTTAAAGCAATATTTGATGGCACAGGAACGATTCAGATACAGAAAGACGATAGAAGGACAATTCCTCTTGTTAAATTTTTGCCATTGCTCCTGTGGCATTTATAGATATCCACTATAACATACACACAAAATAACCCTCCCCATGGAGGGTTTTACTGACAGAACTTTGGGTTTAAGCCAAATTGTCACCCACTGACAACAGTATCTGGCTGTGCTTCATGGCATGCAGTTGTATTTTGACTAAACTTAAAAAATAAAAAACGTGTATAATCCAAACTACCCAGCAATACTCTTCTGTTTGCCCAGAGTTCCTCATCTTGGTTTCTGTTCAGCACAGCCCCATCTGTCTCTCTGAACTGTGAATAGGACACAGTTAACTTAGCTGTGCTTAATCAGCTCCCATTTGGTAGTGCCTCCCTGAGCTTCATCTGACATCAGTTTGGAAATCAACCTCTGAAACCCTCTGGCTTTGGTTAGGTTGGCAGAGGTATGCCACTTGGCCAGAATTCAGCAGGGCATCAAAAAATACCCCATCATACAGCCATTGATACAAGAACAATGATAAATGATCAGCTAGTGACATCAGCTTCATAGGACAAATCCAAGTCCTTGTTGCAAAGATTGTTCTGATGCAGATGGACAGCTCCAATTTTTTGCTCTTTGACCCTTTTATAGGTTTGAGAACCTTGAAAGCATCTCCAGCAAGGGTTGCGGTCATGAAGTCTCAAGCAAGAAGAGGGAAACGGGGTGGGAAATTGACATGATGAATTTTGAAAAGTGTGCAGTTTCCTCGGCTCAAAAACGAGGAATGAACTACCACAGGGACAAAGGGCGGTCACAAATCTCACCACCGTGCACTCTAAGTGCAAGGGGCATTTGCTCAACCTTGCCCTCTGCAACATATGTGTGTGCATGTGTAGATAATGTTATGCACTGGCTCATGAGTTTGAGTACCAACCTCAGGGTAGGCACCCCAAACTGGTGGTATGTTCTATAATCAGTGTTCACCAAGCCAGTAACAAAATGTGAATTCCTGGATCACTATAACAGTCTCACCATGGAGTAACAGACAGTCCCCTTAGACTCTCCAGTCTATCCTGCCACCCAGGTAAGTTCGACTTAGTGATAAATGGTCACTTACACCAAAAACCACAAAATATTCAGGTTACTTCCAATCCCAAGAGACCAGTCACTTACCCCAGATCAACTCGGGGAGGTACCCTAGAAGATCTTACACCAAAGACAACACCTATAGCCAATCCTGTAATAAACTAAAGGGTTATTAATTAATAAAAAATAATAAGTTATTTACAGGTTATAGCAAGCAAACATATACACACAAATGAGTTACCATCTAGGATTCCTAAAGATGATAATCTGGTAATCTGTCAATTCAAGGTGTCTTTCAGGGCAGACTCAGGGATAACCACCTCAGTTTAGAGTCTCTGGCCCTGCAAGAGTTCAAACAGCAAAGAGGTGATAAATTTTCCTGTGTCTTTGTTGTTATTTCCTTCATTCAGCCTCCTAGTCCATAGGCAGGGTTTCCCTGCATGTAGCATTGCCAAGGTGTAAGAGCGCCATTCACCAATACTTTGTATTGAGATGTTCCTTGCGATGTATTGTGATGGCCCATCTGATATTGATAGTTCTTCTGGACAGGTAGGAGGAAACCCTCTTCCCATCTGAGTTCACAAGTTTAGAGCAAACATTTTCAAACTGATAAAGCAAAACTTGCATATTTCCTTATAGGATGGAATACAGACATTATAAAGAAGATTAACGCGTGCAGCAACTTATAAACATTCTATAGAGTCGAAACACAAAATGCATTCTTATAAGACTAATACCTATTCTGAGCAACACTTACACATAAGTGGACTAACTTGGTCTCCATCTATGAGTTTGTCAGTTTATAGCTAATGCCTGCAGCCTTGGCAACAGCAGTCATCTGACTTGCCGGCATCACAGATAATTACAAAACAAACCACGTGCTTTTCCCCCAGGGTGAGGATGAGAGAACAAACATCTGACACGTTGCTTGAGCACTTTCCAGTAGTGCCTTAGAAACTAGATAAGCATGGGATAAGAATGTATACAGAATAGAATCAGATATGCCCAATACCCTTTTCCCCCTGGTTCTTGCGCTCCTTAGAAGAAGGGTCAGACAGATCGGAGGAGAAGCAGACCAGAAAATGCAAAGGGAAAGTAGAAGAGAAAGGACCTTGTGAGTGTGTGTCCAACCACACAGGACTGGAAGGGGTTCAGGTGTCCAGGTAGGCCTATTAACTGCCCAAGTTGCACCTGGAGAAGAAGCCAGGGAGGGCTGGGACCTAACTGCTGATGGCACCCAGCTCAGGAGGGAGAGGTGGACCCTATAAAGTCAGGAAGCTGGCACCAGACTGGGGCAGCAGTCACTTGCTGGGAAGAGGGAGGAGAGTTTGGAGCTGATCTACCCATAGAAAGAGAAGGAAACCAGAAATTGTAGGAAGCGGTCCAGGGAAGGAGCAGCAAGGGCTGAGACAGTAAAACCCAGAATTACTGGTTGAGGGTCCTGGACTGGAACCCAGAGTAGTGGCCAGGCCAGGGTTCCCCTCCTGGCCACTTGCAGTGCTGAAGAAGACTGTTTGAGACTGTGCAGGAGGACTTTGGGTAAACCCCCCAGAAGGGAAGCCACATAGTGACCAGGGCCACTCTAGGCACCAGCAAAACAAGCAGGTGCTTGGGATGGCACATTTCTGGAGGTGGCATTCCGGTCCCAGCCATGCCGCCCCTAGAAATGTGCCCCCGCTGCCCCAGCTCACCTCCGCTCCATCTCTGCCGCTCTGCTTCTCCCCCCTCCCTCCCAGGCTTGCCGCGCACAAAACAGCGCGAAAAAAAAAGTCGGGGTGGCAAAAATCCTAGAGCTGGCCCTGATAGTGACCGAGCCAAAGGGCTGAGTCACCAAGAGGAGACTTTGGTTCCTGAGCAAGAGGGACTGCAGGGTGAGATGACGGAAGAGACATGATTTGTGGGGATGAGCATGCGCAGCTAATCCCCAAGACAGCCAGGAGAAGGCACCACCAGTGGTGAGTGAACCTGGTGACAGGCCTATTTAAAGATGCTAAGGGGAGGTCCTGGCTCCTTGAATACAGCCCACAAAGTGACATCTTTAAACCTCCAAGAAAGGTAGCCACACCTGTGGAGAATCATGTAGTCTTCAAATTGTACTTTGTGTATCTAAGGGGGCTTCCCTCGAACAGGACAAGTGTCTGACAAGTTCCTGCTCCAGTTCCCAAATCTTAGAACTAATACTCTTTCACTTCCGTATGCCTTTCTTAGACGCCACTTAAACCAGCATTCTGCTTAGGTATGCCCCACCAATCTCCATTCCCACTAGAGCTAACTACCAAGCCAGGTGCTATTCATCATCCCAAAAGAGGCAGCTGTAGAATTTATACCATGTAAATAGCATATGGTGGTGAAAAGGTCTTATCTCTGTGTTCAACTGAAACACGGTGTGTTTGGTTCACAGCATCCGGGAATCTGAAGTGCTGGTTTCCTCTCAATTGTTTGCAACTGAATGTGATAACTTGCAAGAGTCTCTCCAAAACACACCAGATCACTGAATATGGTGACTAGACTTCATTCAAGATCAATGGGGGGTGGGCTGTCCAGACAATTGGACAGAAACCATTACATCAAAGCGACTTTCTCTGTTGCATCTGTGAGTGCTTTTTTTCTAGTCATTGGAAGTAATGAATGCAGCACACTGCAAGATAGAACTGATTCAAACCCAGTTGCAAAGTCCAAACCCAGATCTGAATATCCTCAAAATCTGGGAGTGTTCAGGTGTAGCATTTTAGTCTGGACTCATCTCTAACCAAAATTACTTTTACAAAAGCGAACAATATGCGACTAGTGGCAACCACATGTGTCTAGGAATATGCTATGTGCCCAAGGAACCTTGCAATATAAAATACAATTGATTGTACTTATATCACCTTTCACCTGAAAGTCACAAAGCCCTTCACACACAGTAGCCTCACAACTGACTCCCCAGATCATGAAGTAGGTCACTTTGAGACATTACCCCCATTTTACAGATGGGGAAAGGAAGGTGAAGCAAAAGCCCCACAGTGAATTAGTGGAAAAGCCAGGAAGAGGGCACAGATATCAGTTGTAATATGTGGTGAAAGACATTTGTATGGTGAAGGAATTTCTAACTTAGTCAAACACATGCATCTGTTTCACTAGCAGGATTATGGATCACTGCATTTTCCTATTGCTCTCTAAGTACTAATAAAACACAAAGTGTTTATTGTGTTTGAATAAGGATTTCCTCCCTTTGGACCCATCTTCTCCTCCCACCTAGCTAGGAGGTCATGGAGAAGAATGTCATGTCCTAAAAGAATCCATGAGACAGTGCCCTGTGAAGTGAGCAAATCATTCATTTATTAGTATGATTCATTATGGGCCTGATTCTGCCACCCTCACTCATGTTGAGTAGAACCTTATCCTTCAAGAGGCTCAGTGGTTTCAATGGAACTCCTCGGAGAGTAAAAGCACTACTCAGCATGAGTAAGGATAGTAGAATCGGGCCCTTGTTTATGGAGAATGACATTCATCCCTACATACAAGTACTATTCACCACTGAATCCATCAATATAGGAAGTAAATATGTGTACAGACCTTGACCTGGCTCTCTGCATAGGGGTAAATTTCACCTACATTGCTCAAAAGGGTGTACAGGTATTTTACATAACTTCATTGCAAGGCTGTATACTAGGGTAATTCTGCAGGCTGTCCGGGAAGAGAGGCATTTATTCAAATCTAGATATCTGCAGCAAGTAGGACCTGATGGCCTGCAATTTCCTGGATCCCTTTTTTCCCTCCTTTTTATAAACAGCTATGACCTTTTGTAAAAGTTCCTCCTGACACAAGGTTCCTTTGTGTCACTTCCTCCTTCTATTACTAATGCATCTCTAATAGAGCAATTATTGTATTATGCAGAACTAGTGGTAAAACACATTAGTATATAACCTTAAAATGCTTCTATCAAATTGGAAATGTTTTTTTAAAAATCAAGAAACTTTGAGATAAATCAAAATACCTGATATTTTGCAAGGGGCTTTTAGACTTTTCTTTAATGTTCCCTCAGTAATTAGTACCACAGATAATTTTCTCTCCAGATTAATCTCTTATTTCACAATGAGTTGCTTGTGATATTTAGGGACTATGGCTGGATTGAATGTGATCATCATTCACGTCTTCCTTTTTTAAAATCTATTTTCTACATTTATGCAAAATTAGCTTTCTTTAATGCCATTATTCTGTCATCATTCTTTCATAATAAGGTTTTTATATGGCTTTAGAGATTCTTGAATAATGATTCCTACATGTATGTTAACTCCTACTGTTTATTTGATTTATATTTGTGCCGTTAACTGTATTTCTAATTATAAAATAACTACAGGATTTTAAAAAACAAACTATTTGATTCAAACATTAAGCCTTCACATGACACATCTGGGAACTAAGTTTAATAATGACATAGGAAAAACAGCAATATGGCTGTTGATTTTGATGGTGATGATGAAAAAGCAGCAGGACAAATGCTACAATCTGCATTCAGAAGACTTTATAGAGGTCGCTCCAGAGAATATGCAGTCTTCCAAAAAAAGTGGATTTGTGAATCAAAGAAGTCTTTGCTAGATATAGCATTTGTGAGAGTCCAAGTGGTCTCCACGATCCATGGAAGATTTCCAGGTATACTTGTTAATAAAACCATAGACTCGGAGATAACAGCAGTCTCTAGAATGGGGCATTTTTAGTCCTCTGGAGATGCCACACAGCAAGTGCAAGCATGTGCTAGTGGAAATAAGCTAGCCATAATGAATAGAGATGATGCGGTCACTGTAAGGCCTAATCCTCTGTGCTCCTGCACAGTGGAGGCAAGGTAAAGGTATGCCTTTTCTCAATCAATATTTTAATGGTGCTGACCCAGTTTATGTTAGATGGGGAGCAGAAAACTAAGTCAGTGTGGTAATACTCCTTTGCTACACATTAATCTGCTTATCCTTTGCATGCTAGAGCAGTGGTACATCCTAATAAAGTTCAACACCCATTCTTTTCAATTGCTGCGGTGCCCCTCCCTCTGCACTTATCTAGCCCAGTGTCATTGATGCTTTGTGGGACAACAATGGCAATGCTTTGATTCAGACAACACTAGCTGCTAAACTATTTAACACTTCCCCAGGCAGAAGTAGTGGAGACAAATGGCTACCAACTGTCAGCAACATGTCATTTTCCTAGTGTAGACAGACCCTGAAAATGATTAGTCTAATTTTCCTGTCCAACCTGAGTGGGGGGGGGAAACAAACCAACAAAAACAAACACCATCAATAAATAAAAGGCATTATCATCCCATGGTCTGAAAGCTAAGTCTCATTGACTTTAAGATCAGAAGGGACCATCATGATCGACTAGACCAGGGATTGGCACCTTTGGCCCACAGAGCTTGGCCCACGCCGCTTCCCGCAGCCCCCATTGGCCTGGGACGGTGAACCACAGTATCTGCGGATACTGCAGGTAAACAAACATCCTGGCCCACCAGTGGATTTCCCTGACTGGCCGCGTGCCAAAGGTTGCCGATCGCTGATCTAGATTTTGGAATATCCTTTTAAATCAAAACCCGTCTCCCTTAAAAGGAAGCCAAGTTGTTGAAGGGTCTGATTTGGACACTTAGCTTTGAGACCACACTATAACAATGTCTTTTAAAAAAAACCTGTGACTCATGCACGAGATATACAGCAACAGAAAGCTGATTCCTCCATGTAAAAGGAAGAAGGATTTTTTTCTCCCAGCCATGGATATGCCAGGTTGGCTGCTCACAATAAGCACATTTGACCTCAACCCAAGCATGTCTGGTCAGCTGGCATTTTATTAGCCCCGTGTAAGTGAATGAGATCATCACTGAGCTTACACTGTGGGCAAATTTGACAGGAGTTAAACTTAGAAATGCTAGCTTGCTGTCCTAGTTGACATGCCTCCAGGATGAGATATTTGGGTAGTGTGGCTCCGGGGGGAACAGCAAAGTAAGAAATGGAACACAGAAGCTAGGCTAAGAAGCCACCCTCCCAGGCCTGCTAGCCTCACCTCTGCAGCAGCACTGCACTGCTTCTGCATTTAAGGCCTCTGTGCCCACAGGAACTTGAGCGACAGCTTTGGCCCTATACGTACAGACTTGAAAAGGCAATGAGCATGACATTAATTTACATGGCACTCTCCACTCACACTCTCATTCTGCTCATAACGGCAGACCAAAGGGATAGCTCTGATTGAATTCAGAGTTCTCTGGGCTAAGGATTTACACATGCTCCTATAACATGTGGGTACCTGACACGAGAACAGAAGCTGAACTGTGCATCCATCAGCTTCTGAGAAATCATTGTAAAAAGAGATGTCGGGTATGGGCTGGTCTTGCCCCAGTCTATGGCAGCAATAGATAGTTTTTTCCTAGCCGCAGTGTTGCAGGCCACTATGGTCCACAATGTAATGCAGTTTCAGCTGTGAGAAGGAAAATGTGATCCTTGTGAAGAGAGGGGACTATTTGCAGGTTCCAGAAGCCATCTATTGTTCAGCCAATCATGTCCAACAGCAAGGTAGGGACCACCACCGTCTCTCTTCCCTAGCTCTGAGCAAATGCGGTCTTGATATGATGGTCTGGTCTCAGAGGCAGGTCCACATTCTAGTGAAAAGTTGGTAGGAGCTTTTGGCTAATGCTTGAAACTGGTCCCTGCCTGGGCAGAACTTACCATTTATATAGAGAGACCACCACAAGGGCAAAATATTATTCTCTCCCATTTTATCCAAGTTTGTTCCCACCTAGTATTATAAATGGGCATGTCCAGTGGGGTTAACAGTGTCCTGAACACTTTATCATGACAAGACCAGGGACAATCTTGCCAGTTTCAGCTAGGGTCACGGCCATCCCTTTTGCTCAGCCAAGCACTGACAGCTTGCTTTTTGGATACCGACTCTCCAGAGCTTATACTTAAAGTTGCTCCCCACAGTGGGTGCTTTCAGAACCTGCTAGGCAAAATTTTCCTTTTTAAAGCACGCATCATGTTAATGCCTCTCTTCCACCAATTGTCCTCAGAAAGCCTTTCCATTATGGGGGGGAGACAAGCATACTAAACCCATTTGAAGGGAGATTGTCCCAGAGGAACGTAGATCAGGGCACATGCATTCCTTATTTTCCATCTGAAGCACGGATGCTCAGTCTTGGAATTTAGCTTGAAGCAAGAACACCCTCAAAACACATGAGAACTTCCCCAAAGGGGAATTCCACCCAAGAGATAAACCTTGGGAGGGTAGCTCTCCTCTCCCCAACCCCCTCCAGAAACTACCCCCATTTGGAAATATGATGCTGGCTTCTGCCTGGAAGAGCAGAGTCAGTTTGTTCCTGCGACTTCAGCAGCTCTCCTCTGTTTTTTCCACCAAATGCATCCGATGAAGTGAGCTGTAGCTCACGAAAGCCTATGCTCTAATAAATTTGTTAGTCTCTAAGGTGCCACAAGTACTCCTTTTCTTTTTGCGAATACAGACTAACACGGCTGCTACTCTGAAACCTGTCATTATGCAAGGCATTGAATTTAGCCGTATAGAGTGGAAATCTGTCAACTTCATGAAAAAACTCGCACAGATACAGACAGACATCATCTTCCTCTCCAAATGCAAACAGATGGACATCATACCGAAAGGACTGAAGGTAAAAAATCCATTACAATCTACATACCACACAGACTATGCTGACAGCTTGTGCCACACACTCTCAAAGAAACTGCGGAACCACCTGATCAACATCCTCTACAGCAAACAGGGAAAGATTAAGAATGAGCTCTCAAAACTGGATACTCTCATAAAGAACCAGCCTTCCACACAAACTTCCTCATGGCTGGACTTTACAAAAACTAGACAAGCCATTTACAAAACACACTTTGCTTCTCTACAAAAGAAAAAGGACACTAAGCTATCTAAACTACTATATGCCACAAGGGGCCACAACAGTGGTTTCCGTAACCCACCCAGCAATATTGTTAATCTATCCAACTATACTCTTAGCCCAGCAGAAGAAAATGTCCTATCTCGGGGCCTCTCCTTTTGCCCCTCCACCCCCACGAACATGATACAGTTCTGTGGTGACCTAGAATCCTATTTTCGACGTCTCAGACTCAAGGAATATTTCCAACACACCTCTGACCAACATATTAACCCACAGAGACCTTCCTGCCAACACTACAAAAAGAAGGATTCTGGGTGGACTCCTCCTCAAGGTCGAAACAGCAGCCTGGATTTCTACATAGACTACTTCCGCCGACGTGCACGAGCTGAAATTGTGGAAAAGCAGCATCGCTTACCCCATAACCTCAGCCATGCAGAACACAGTGCCATCCACAGCCTCAGAAACAACTCTGACATCATAATCAAAAAGGCTGACAAAGGAGGTGCTGTCGTCATCATGAATAGGTCGGAGTATGAACAAGAGGCTAATAGGCAGCTCTCCAACACCACTTTCTACAAGCCATTACCCTCTGATCCCACTGAGAGTTACCAAAAGAAACTACAGCATTTGCTCAAGAAACTCCCTGAAAAAGCACAAGAACAAATCCGCACAGACACACCCCTGGAGCCCCGACCTGGGGTATTCTATCTGCTACCCAAGATCCATAAACCTGGAAATCCTGGACGCCCCATCATCTCAGGCATTGGCACCCTGACAGCAGGATTGTCTGGATATGTAGACTCCCTCCTCAGGCCCTTCGTTACCAGCACTCCCAGCTATCTTCGAGACACCACCGATTTCCTGAGGAAACTACAGTCCATTGGTGATCTTCCTAAAAACACCATCCTAGCCACTATGGATGTAGAAGCCTCTACACCAACATTCCACACAAAGATGGACTACAAGCCGTCAGGAACAGTATCCCCGATAATGTCACAGCTAACCTGGTGGCTGGACTTTGTCCTGACCCATAACTATTTCACATTTGGTGACAATGTATACCTTCAAATCAGCGGCACTGCGATGGGTACCCGCATGGCCCCACAGTATGCCAACATTTTTATGGCTGACTTAGAACAACGCTTCCTCAGCTCTCGTCCCCTAATGCCCCTACTCTACTTGCGCTACATTGATGACATCTTCATCATCTGGACCCATGGAAAAGAAGCTCTTGAGGAATTCCACCATGATTTCAACAATTTCCATCCCACCATCAACCTCAGCCTGGATCAGTCCACACAAGAGATCCACTTCATGGACACTACGGTGCTAATAAGCGATGGTCACATAAACACCACCCTATATCGGAAACCTACTGACCGCTATTCCTACCTACATGTCTCTAGCTTTCATCCAGATCATACCACTCGATCCATTGTCTACAGCCAAGCGCTACGATATAACCGCATTTGCTCCAACCCCTCAGACAGAGACAAACACCTACAAGATCTCTATCATGCATTCCTACAACTACAATACCCACCTGCTGAAGTGAAGAAACAGATTGACAGAGCCAGAAGAGTACCCAGAAGTAACCTACTACAGGACAGGCCCAACAAAGAAAACAACAGAACGCCATTAGCCATCACCTTCAGCCCCCAACTAAAACCTCTCCAACACATCATCAAGGATCTATAACATATCCTGAAGGACGACCCATCGCTCTCTCAGATCTTGGGAGACAGACCAGTCCTTGCTTACAGACAGCCCCCCAATCTGAAGCAAATACTCACCAGCAACCACACACCACACAACAGAACCACTAACCCAGGAACCTATCCTTGCAACAAAGCCCGTTGCCAACTCTGTCCACATATCTATTCAGGGGATACCATCATAGGGCCTAATCACATCAGCCACACTATCAGAGGCTCGTTCACCTGCGCATCTACCAATGTGATATATGCCATCATGTGCCAGCAATGCCCCTCTGCCATGTACATTGGCCAAACTGGACAGTCTCTACGTAAAAGAATGAATGGACACAAATCAGACGTCAAGAATTATAACATTCAAAAACCAGTTGGAGAACACTTCAATCTCTCTGGTCACTCGATCACAGACCTAAGAGTGGCTATACTTCAACAAAAAAGCTTCAAAAACAGACTCCAACGAGAGACTGCTGAATTGGAATTAATTTGCAAACTGGATACAATTAACTTAGGCTTGAATAGAGACTGGGAATGGATGAGTCATTACACAAAGTAAAACTATTTCCCCATGGTATTTCTCCCTCCCACCCCACCCCCCACCGTTCCTCTGATATTCTTGTTAACTGCTGGAATTAGCCTACCTTGCTTGTCACCATGAAAGGTTTTCCCCCTTTCCCCCCCCTGCTGCTGGTGATGGCTTATCTTAAGTGATCACTAGCTCACGAAAGCTTATGCTCTAATAAATTTGTTAGTCTCTAAGGTGCCACAAGTACTCCTTTTCTTTTTGCGAATACAGACTAACACGGCTGCTACTCTGAAATCTCCTTACAGTGTGTATGATAAACCCATTGTTTCATGTTCTCTGTGTGTGTGTGTATATAAATCTCTCCTCTGTTTTTTCCACCAAATGCATCCGATGAAGTGAGCTGTAGCTCACGAAAGCTTATGCTCTAATAAATTTGTTAGTCTCTAAGGTGCCACAAGTACTCCTTTTCTTTCAGCAGCTCTGCATTTTAATCACAGGAAAAGGTCAGATGGACCATTGCCCCTTCTCCCCTCCAACTCTAATGTAGGGGGTATGCCAAACAAGCTGCTTTAATGAAAATTCAGTATGCCAAACAAGCTGCTTAATGAAAATCACTCTCTCATGCTTCCCAGGTTAATCATGAAGGAGAGGAAGGGATATAGCTTTATCTTCCTCATACTACTACTATTGCTTTACCCTTCTAGAATGAATTCTGTGCAAAGATTTCAAAGCATGTTATATTTCAGAGTAGCAGCCGTGTTAGTCTGCATTCGCAAAAAGAAAAGGAGTACTTGTGGCACCTAGAGACTAACAAATTTATTAGAGCATAAGCTTTCGTGAGCTACAGCATATGCTCTAATAAATTTGTTAGTCTCTAAGGTGCCACAAGTACTCCTTTTCTTTTTGTGAAAGCATGTTATAGACATTGAGCCAATCTCACACATGTTCTGATTGGGGCTGATAAAAATTACTTATTAATATGATTTAGGGTGACAATCCAGATTGGAAGGTTTAGTTCATAAAAAACAATCTCCCAGCAAGGTAGAGGAATGCCATCCCCATTCGTTGTCCAGAGGGGAAAGCGGAGGCACACAGGTTAAACAAGTTACAGCAGGACAAATAAAGAGACAAGGCAGGTGAGGTGCCACAAGTACTCCTTTTCTTTTTGTGAATACAGACTAACACGGCTGCTACTCTGAAACCTATCTTTTTTTGGACTAGCTTCTGTCTCTGGCAGACGTGAGAACGAAGCCCAGGTCATCTGTCTCTCAGTCCCGGGCTTTAGCCACTGAAAACAGACTGGCCCTCATTGTTCCAAGGATGAGAAAAGAACAGCAAGCCTCGGTCCAGCAAAAAAAGGAGGGGTGAGATTTACCTCCACTTACCCCAGAGATCAAATTTGCATCGGGCTCAGTTGAGAACCAGCATCAGTTCTGAAAACTGCATTGACAATTAATGGATATGAAAGAACTCTCACAGTAACTGATTGCAGTAAAACACAGCACTATAGCAGTCTCCATAGGGTTGGAGTTTCAGAAAAAAAAAACCACACGCACATTTTGCTGTCAGAGTATCCCTCTGTTGGAAGGGGGAAACATACCAAGAGCAATTATTTTCCTGCAGGAACCTCCCATGTCAGGATTGCCTAATTTTTAAATAAAAAGAAAAGGAGTACTTGTGGCACCTTAGAGACTAACAAATTTATTTGAGCATAAGCTTTTGTGAGCTACAGCGCACTTCATCGGATGCATTCAGTGGAAAATACAGTGGGGAGATTTATATACACAGAGAACATGAAACAATGGTGTTATCATATACACTGTAAGGAGAGTGATCACTTAAGATGAGCTATTACCAGCAGAAGAGCGGGGGTGGGGGGGAAGAAAACCTTTTGTAGTGATAATCAAGGTGGGCCATTTCCAGCCCTTGACAAGAACGTCTGAAGAACGGGGGGGGGATATGGGGGGGGGTATTTACATGGGGAAATAGTTTTACTGATCAGCATCCTCTACAGCAAACAGGGAAAGATTAAGAATGAGCTCTCAAAACTGGATACTCTCATAAAAAACCAACCTTCCACACAAACTTCCTCATGGCTGGACTTTACAAAAACTAGACAAGCCATTTACAACACACACTTTGCTTCTGTACAAAAGAAAAAGGAAACTAAACTATCTAAATTACTACATGCCACAAGGGGCCACAACAGTGGTTCCCTTAACCCACCCAGCAATATTGTTAATCTATCCAACTATACTCTTAGCCCAGCAGAAGAATCTGTCCTATCTCAGGCCCCTCCTTCTGCCCCTCCACCCCCTTGAACATGATACAGTTCTGTGGTGACCTAGAATCCTATTTTCGACGTCTCTGACTCAAGGAATATTTCCAACACACCTCTGACCAACATACTAACCCACAGAGACCTTCCTACCAACACTACAAAAAGGATTCTGGGTGGACTCCTCCGGAAGGTTGAAACAACAGACTGGACTTCTACATAGAGTGCTTCCGACAACATGCACGGGCTGAAATTGTGGAAAAGCAGCATCACTTGCCCCATAACTTCAGCCGTGCAGAACACAATGCCATCCACAGCCTCAGAAACAACTCTGACATCATAATCAAAAAGGCTGACAAAGGAGGTGCTGTCGTCCTCATGAATAGGTCGGAATATGAACAAGAGGCCACTAGGCAGCTCTCCAACACCACTTTCTACAAGCCATTACCCGCTGATCCCACTGAGAGTTACCAAAAGAAACTACAGCATTTGCTCAAGAAACTCCCTGAAAAAGCACAAGAACAAATCCGCACAGACACACCCCTGGATCCCCAACCAGGGGTATTCTATCTGCTACCCAAGATCCATAAACCTGGAAATCCTGGACGCCCCATCATCTCAGGCATTGGCACCCTGACAGCAGGATTGCCTGGCTATGTAGACTCCCTCCTCAGGCCCTATGCTACCAGCACTCCCAGCTATCTTCAAGACACCACTGACTCCCTGAGGAAACTACAATCCATCCATGACCTTCCTGAAAACACCATCCTGGCCATTATGGATGTAGAAGCCCTCTACACCAACATTCCACACAAAGATGGACTACAAGCCGTCAGGAACAGTATCCCCGATAATGTCACAGCTAACCTGGTGGCTGAACTTTGTGACTTTGTCCTCACCCATAACTATTTCACATTTGGGGACAATGTCTACCTTCAAATCAGCGTCACTGCGATGGGTACCCGCATGGCCCCACAGTATGCCAACACTTTTATGGCTGACTTAGAACAATGCTTCCTCAACTCTCATCCCCTAATGCCCCTACTCTACTTGTGCCAGCAAACTGGATACAATTAACTTAGGTTTGAATAGAGACTGGGAGTGAATGGGTCATTACACAAAGTAAAACTATTTCCCCATGCTATTCCCCCACCCCCCACCCACCCCACTGTTCCTCAGACGTTCTTGTCAACTGCTGGAAATGGCCCACCTTGATTATCACTACAAAAGGTTTTCTTCCTCCTCCCCCCCCCCCCCCGCTCTCCTGCTGGTAATAGCTCATCTTAAGTGATCACTCTTCTTACAGTGTCTATGATAACACCCATTGTTTCATGTTCTCTGTGTATATAAATCTCCTCACTGTATTTTCCACCGAATGCATTCGATGAAGTGAGCTGTAGCTCACGAAAGCTTATGCTCAAATAAATTTGTTAGTCTCTAAGGTGCCACAAGTACTCCTTTTCTTTTTGCGAACACGGCTGCTACTCTGAAACCAATTTTTAAATGATATTCATCATAGAAGTTTTGCTACCATCATTAATTCCACTTCAACCTACAGCACCTCTTGAAAAACCAAGCTGCATTCTTCCTAGAGAATAGTCTGTGATGATTAAAAACAGCTACATTGCTCTCCAAACCCTCTGAAGGATGAAGGGTTAGCTTTGCCCCTCTGAATTTCCTCTCAAACAGATGCAATTCTATGAATCAATAGCAGGTCTGGAAATGAACAAGCCCACTCTCTCTTGTGTAGTTTGGCAGTGCCCTTGAGCAGGAGATTCTCCATTATGTCATTCATTCTCTGTCCTCTTTGGAAAACATGAAAGAGGAGTTAAATGCACCTTATTATAAAACCCAAGAACAAATCCTTGGCTTCCAAGGACACCTTAATTGCCATAAAAGATGGTGACTCTCCACTAAAAGTTGTCCAGAGTAGAGGAATGTGGAGCTGCAGAGAACTAGGGTGTCTAGTTTTCCCTTATCTTAAGGGTCATCCTTCATTGCACTAGACTTTTATCACCATAGCTATAGTTGGCCGAACAAGGAATCCCCCCATGTACACCCTGCTCATGTAGAGATGGGAAATAAGCCCATTCTGCAAAATTCAAACCTGGATCCAGACTTCCCCAAAGTTCTGGGTTGTCCAATATTCTTGTTAAGCCCCATGTAAAAATAGGTTCAGCCTCAAAGATCAGGAAAAAAATAATGGAGCCAAATTTCCCAAAATGTTGAGTGTTTGGGTCCATGGTCTTAGTTCAAGCTCATCTCCAGTAATTATACTCTCCCACAGAATAAGAGCACAGTTTTGCACCTAATTTACACACACACAGTTACCAGGGCTGCAGGCAGAGTTAAACCATGTGTGCACAATTGCATTGATTGTGTGGGCAAATTAGTGTGTAATTGCCTGAGCAGTTGTGTGGCCCATACCTCCCCCTCGCCATCCACATTCACACCCTCTGGGATAGACTTGGTTTTCATGGCAAGAAAGAGATATAACTCAATCTTGTCTGCTCGAAATTCACATCCCCCCTCATCCCTCTCCACTGGAGGGAGCGATGTGTCTGTCATGCAAGATGGCTTTGGTCCATGGCTGGGAGCTTTGCTCCACAGCTCATCTGGCTCTTTGTGTGAACAGGTGCACATAGACTATCCATGAGACACACACTTATTAGGAGAAGAGGGATAGACACCAGGGAATTTTTTGTCTCCTGCCCTGGTGAGAAGAATGCAGTCAGGGCGATAGAGTCTGGCACACTGCCCAGGTCCTAAGGCAGCTCCTTAGCAAGTGAACACAGCACAGAATTTTAGGCTGGGATTTTCAAAAGGAGCCTAAAGACTGTGAGGTCCCTAAACCCCACACACCAACACCTACACTTAGAAGAAGGGATGTTTCTCCTCTTGGTTACATCAGTGAAACCTGCTCAAGTCAGCAGGTTCCCCACAGAGTTAACCATGACCTGCTAACAGTTTTAAAAACATAGCTGCCTTTGTTTGCACTAGGTACTAAGTGGTGTTTAACAACTGAAACTTGTCTATTAACATTTTTGAACACTGCCCATTTCCCCAGTGTAGACAAAGCCAATGGGGTTGGACCAGTGTAAATGACAGGGGAGTCTGGCTCAAGAGTCATAAAAAATGCCAACAAAATATTGCCAAACATACCAAATAAGATCACGTTATATATAAATGGAGGCAAGATAGGTCTACACAGTCATGTATTGTTTTAAATGGTGTTTTATCTATCCTAAGATGCTTCACAGAGTTAAATGATAAGTAATGTCTATGAGGAAGAGAAAATACAAAGCAGAGGGAAGGGGTAAATTAGGTGTTTTCAGATGACATATGACAATGGAACTGATGTGATGGATAAATACATATATTTATATAGGGCACCTATATATAAATATACAGTACTGTTCTGTGCTTCCAGGCAGATTTCATGTGCATTTTTTATACTATATACCAGTTGAAAAGTCAAGCTCTGAAAAGTTCGGCAGTGCTAGAATTAAGGTTGTCCATGCAACTTTAATTCAGCCCCCTTGTGTATCTGCATTATGATACATTCTTTTCCACAGCACTCCTGCCTCAGCCCATGCACAGGATGGGTGGTGCTCAGTGAATGAGTAAACTCTTCAATATTTCATTTTATCCTCATTGTTCACTGCAGTATTCATTGTACAACATCCAAATCTGGCACTCAATACAGGGATTATTAATTTGCTCCTGAGATTCTCAATGGTGCTTTCTCTGTAATATCTTAGATCTTTACAAACAATAATGAACTGATCTCACTACACCCATGTGACTTAAGATGCTATCATTATCTCCAGTTTACATGTGGGGAACTAAGACACAAAGACTGGAGCCAAAAGTGTCAGATAATTTGGGGTGACCAATTCAGGAAGCATAGGGCCTAATTTTTCAGAGAACTTAGCATGTGAAGAGCACAGCTCTCACTGACCTCAGCTGCAGTTGTGAACTCTCAGAAGGTCTGCAAATCAAACTGCAGGCAGCTCAGGTTACACAACCAGTAAATGTGGAACGCACCATTAGTGACCACCAGTGAAAAGTCTGATATAATTGACTTGCCCTGCATCCCATAGGAACTCCTTGGCAGAGGAAAGGACACACTAATTCTACAGGGTAGAATTCAACTACCTTAACCATAAGACCATCCTCTCTCTTCTTGCAATCCACTGCCCTCTTGACAACACACCTTTCCTCTTCTGCAACAAAATGAGACCGGTCCAACAGACAACAGCCTTTTAACCATACAGTCCTAAATCATTCGCAAAGCACAGTCCATCCTGTACACTGAATGAGGAAGGGGTCCTATGGAAAAAATGCATTTGATCACATGATTGAAGACTGTATCATAACGCTTATGCACGGGGGGGGCTGAATTAAGGTTGCATGGGCAACCTTAATACTAGCACTCCCTAAGTTCTTAGTGCTTGACTTTTCAAGTTTAACATTCTTTTAAGGTAGTTGTATTTTTAAAATGTAAATTTCTTAAATAGGTGTTTAAAAAATGCAGAAATAGAACAAACAAAAATTTAATCACGTGGAACAATATTGACCCTGTGTCACTCCACACCACACATACATGTCCTCAGCAGGGTTGGGAATTTTTAAATCCACAATACAGTCTTGAACCACTCAAGCTAATGGAGTTACTGGTAGCAGTAGAAGATTATCTCCTCCTACATGTCCCTACCACTGTAAAGGGGATGGAGCTATATAGTTTTCCAGTGGATTTCACACCTATTTCCTACACAGCAAAAGAACATCAAAACTCAGGAATAAATAGTTTAATTCTGGGGTGTGACAAAGTGGGGGGTTTTCTTGGTTTTTCCTTGTTTTTTTAATGGTTTGCATGCAGAGGGGGTGGGACTCAGTTTCCCTGCGTGTTACTGGTTTAACGGTGTGATGAGAGAGGGAGTTTGTTGTTACAGAAGACCAGGGACAGAACTTGGGACCCCAGCCAATGGCCTGAAGAATGGATACCCCAGCGACTTTCCCAGTTCCCATGAGCCTATTCTCATGTGCTCCATCTGGTCTAATGTTAAATGTCTGATGCTGGGGAATTGCTTTGGAGGAATGGAAAGGCTGCTCCCCACTTTAGGTGTAACAAGCTGGGAAATATTCAGGGCCCAAGCTTGCAAATCTTCACAATAAATAGCATCTGCTTTTGAGCTGTGCTTTTTCTTTCCTCTGAGGATGCTCAAATGCATCCTGCCTGCAAGGCCTGGTTCTCTTCCCAAACACATAGATCAGTGGTAGGCAACCCACAGCCCGCATGTGGCCCAGCAGGGTAATCTGATTGCGGGCTGCGAGACATTTTGCTGACTTTGACCATCTGCAGGCATGGCCCTTCACAGCCTTCAGTGGACACCACTGACATAGATCCAAACCCTGAGCTCCTGCAGTTTCCACTGAAGATCGTGGGAGTTGCAGTTGCTCCAGTCTTCTCAGGACTTAGCCCACATTTTGTACAAACCCAAGCAACACCCATGTTTTTCCAACTGGATAAGCGCAACAGAGACAAAAGCATTCTGCAAAATACATTGATATTCTGTGTCACTAAAGCAGCAAAGATCTTCCCACTTGACTTAAGGAAAACAATAGAATTGGCTGATCACCCTGCCAGCAAAGCAGCTCTAAAAAGGCTGGCCCAAAGGAGTAGGAAGGTTCAAGTGTGAAATTAGTGGATCCTGTACCTGTTTCCTGCTGGGCATCAGTGTCATTCAGACAGGAATCCATACACCTTGACATGTGTCCCACTGATATGTAAAATTCGCACTCCTTTCCTTTTTAAGTGTGGGAGTCATGAACCTTGCAATCCAGCACAGTGGGAGAGTGTTCAAGCCCAGAGATCTGCCAATAGCCCCAGCAAGTGCCAGCTGAGCAGAAACCGTGCACGGGGCTGCAGCCTTGGGAGGCACGTGGGCACAGTTCCCATCTGGTCTGAGAGTGGGCAGGCAATCTGGGACACCTCCTATGACATCCTGAACTGTAACCTAAGCAGAGTCTCACTGCTGGGCCTAACAAGGAGGGAAGAGATTGGAAAGGAGGCATCACTTCCTTTCTTGGATAACTGGATTAGAGGAAGGGCAGAGGAGAAGGGGCATGACATGGGGCAGTCATAGCCTTGAAGATGGAAGCAGAACTATTTGTTGCCCCAGTTAGTTCTCCATAGCAACTCCCCAGTCCCAAGACCTCTATAAACCCCATGAGGTTCAATGGTTAGATACACTGAGATACTTCCTTGGTTTTTTTATTGCTCTGGTGAGTTATTTACTGGCCTATGCTGTCTTTTTAGTAAATCTCCAAACAACCCACCCTGACTATAAGTAAGAGATGGGCCTGACTCAACCTCCATGGAGATTTGGCACTGGTGGGTGGCTATAGTATCAAACTTCCCAGCCTGTTGTGGGCAGTATGTAAGGGAGTATTTATTTAAAGTGTCAGACAGTGTCTAAAGACTATGGCAAGGGGGACTAAATAAATCCACTCTTGCTCTAAATACATCACCATTTGCAAGAGACAGCGCAGGGCTTTGCAGGTGAGGATGGGGAGCTTAAATCTGATGCAGGAAAGGACAGGAAACCAATGGTCAGAGCAAGAAGAAGTGGGAGGTGACTGTAACAGCAGCATTTTGCAAGAGTAGAGGTGAAAGAAGGCAGCAGAAGCAGACAGGGATTCAGGCAAGAGATGGCCAAGAAGTAAGAGCCATAGGCAAGACTAAGCTGAATTCTTAAGAGCTTTGCTTTGCTGTGCAAACAAAGACTGTGGGGCAGGGCTAGAGTATCTTTTGATCTGCAGTTCACTGCCTGAAGATGAAGCCTGTAAGCAAGTGAAGTGCACATTTGACAGGGATGCAGGCTGAAATGCCATGCTAGCTCTGCCATGAGGTTTCCATGACAAAACATAGCTTCACTTTGAAGCTGCTTTTGCTTTATGCATTGGAACTTTTTACAGAATAATGGGCTTAGGCTGTCTTCAGGGGACCACGTTCCCAAATTGCACTGAGGAGACTTTTTGAAGAGCCATAGGTAAGCACACATCCTCACCTGTAATGCACTGCAGGGGACTTCGCCTCTCATACCCTCATGGGTGGCCACTTCTTTGGGTCCACAATGCCCAGTCCGTGTCTTCTCCCAATTCCTTCTCTGGGTCTTCTGTATCACCACCCTCCAGCCAAGTCACATAATAGTTCGCTCCCTTTTTGGGGTAACTAAAGATCCAACTTAAAGTTCACACACAACATCCAAACATATAGTTCTTCAGCCCCTCAGGCTTGACTGAAATCCTCTGCTTCCTGGCCCCTGCAGTCATTCTCTTGAACTGCTTTTTCCCCAGCAGGATTCCCCCACTTCTTCTCTTCACCTAGGACTCCAGCAGTTTATCTCTGAGGAATCTCCCTGCTCCTTGTAGGCCTTAAGTCAAGAGCATTAAGGCTCCCCCACAAAAGCCTACACTGCTCCCTGTGGTTGCCTCAGCCTGACTTCCTCAGGCTCCTTCTAAAGAGAAACACCAACACCCCCTTCTTCTCTCCAGTTCTATTCAAGTAGTGCTCTCCCTGCTTTACTACTACAGCTGGAGTCAGTCTTTCTAATTAAGCCCCATTACACCCCACTGGGGTGACTATTTAGCCTTTCTGTTGCCAGCTCATCAGTGAGGCTGATGGGTTGCTGCCAAGACATGGGCAAGGCTGAGCCTAGCTAGCCGCAAAGGGCAATGGAGTCTGGGGCAGTGTCAGATCAAGAGAGGGTTCCCTCAGGTTGGGGTTAAGGATGTCTGTGGCTAGTACCTGCTGCAGAAAGAGCTCTCTTCAATGGGGAGAGAGAACAGTAGGGCTCCCTCATTCAAGCTGAAGCAAATAGAGCCTGTGTCAGTGTGGGAAGGTGAGAGGGTTCCCTCCATCTGGGATTAATAAAGTCAGGAGCTGGTGTTGGAAGGGGAAAAGACTCCCTGGGTCTGTGATTAATGAAGTCTGCCCTCGTGCTACACAGTGGAAAGTGCCCAAATTCTTGGAATAAACATGTGTGTGAAAAAGACAGTTTTATGATATAAAACAACCAGAACCATACACAGGGACTAAAACCTCCTGCAGAACCGCTTGCTGTACGTCACGAGTAATGTTTTTAGTGCCCGCAAAAAGAACAGGAACAGATATTGACAATTCAGCAGGATACAGAAACAAAGAGACTAGTGTGTGGGAGCTATTGTAGGAAATAACTAAGCATAGAGAGATACCATCAAGAAATGCAACCATCAACACAAGACATCATTTCTCAGCTGAGTGCTGCCAAAGCAGAGCAAATATTTATAGCTATTTTAAGTTCCAGCAATGGTCTTTTTATCACTGGATTCTTGGAGCAGCACTAGGGGAGGGCATCGAGTTACACTGGGGATCATTCCTGGGAGAAAATCAGAATGCGCGGGTATTGCAATGCTTATCATCAATTTATTAGGGTTGTCTTACAGCATGAAATCACAGAATCATGGAAATGTAGGGCTGCAAGAGACCTTGAGAGGTCATCTTGTCTTGCTCTTGCTCCCTGCACTGAGGCAGGAACAACTATAGCAAGACTGTCCCCAAGAGATGTTTGTCTAACCTGTTCTTAAAAACCTCTAATGATGGGGATTTCACAACTTCACCTGGAAGCCTATTCCAGTGCTAATATATCCTTATAGTTAGAAAGTCTTGTCCTATCTTCAGTGGACATGAAGAACAGTTGATCACCCTCCTCTTTATAACAGCTCTTAACATATTTGAAGACTGTTGTTAGTTTCCCCCTCAGTCTTCTTTTCTCAACACTAAACATGGCCAGTCTTTTGCACCTTTCCTCCTAGGTCGGGTTTTCTTGACCGTTTATCATTTTTGTTACTTTCCTGTGGACTCTCCGGTTTGTCCAGATCTTTCTTAAAAACGTGGCACCTGGAACTGGACACAGTACTGCAGCTCTGGCCTCCCCAGTTCCCAGCAGAGTGGGACAATTAGCTCACCTGTCTTACATACAATGCTCCTGTTAATATACCCCAGAATGATAGAAGCCTTTTTAGCAAACGCATCACATTGTTGACTCATATTCCATTTATGATGCACTATCAGCCCCAGATCCTTTCCAGCAGTATTACTGCCTAACCCAGGGATCGACAACCTTTGGCCCGCGGCCCATCAGGGAAAGCCCCTGGTGGGCCACGCCGGTTTGTTTACCTGCCGCATCCGCAGGTTCAGCCGATCGCAGCTCCCATTGGATTTGTTCTTGACAAATCCATGTTGGCTATTACTTATATAACCCTATTATCCTCTAAATGCTTACAGATTGATTCCTTAATAATTTGTTCCAATATCTGCCCAGGTACTAAAGTTAGGGTGACTGGTTTATAATTTTCCAGGTCCTCTTTTCCCCACTTTTAAAGATAGGTACAAGATTTACCCTTCTGTAGTCCTCTTGGTCCTCATCTGTCCTCCATGAGGTCTCAAAGATAATTGCTAATGGTTCCAATATTGCTTCAGTGGGTTCCTAAGGTGAATTTTATCCAGCCTTGCAAAATTAAAAACATATAACTTATCTAAATATTCTTTTAATTGTTTCTTCTCTATTATGTCTTGTGTTCCTTCTCCCTTGTTAATGTTAAATATCTGGTCACAGTTTACCTTTTTAATGAAAACTGAAGCAAAATAAGTATTAAACACCTCAGCCTTCTTAATGTTGTCTGTTTTTCGCTTTTCTTCCCTGCTAAGTAGAGGAGTTACACTTTCCTTCATCTTTCTCTTGCTCCTAATGTAGAATCTCTTCTTATTGTCTTTTATGTCCCTTGCTAGGTGTAACTCATTTTGTGAGTTGGCCTTTGTCATAAATATAAAGGGAAGGCTAAATACCTTTAAAATCTCTCTTGGCCAGAGGAAAAACCCTTTCACCTGTAAAGGGTTAAGAAGCTAAGAAACCTCGCTGGCACCTAACCAAAATGATCAGTGAGGAGGCAAGATACTTTCAAAGCTGGAGTGGGGGAGAAACAAAGGTTCTCTCTGTCTGTGTGTTGTTTTTTGCCAGGAACAGAACAGGAATGGAGGCTTAGAACTTAGTAAGTAATCTAAATGGCTGATAAAATAAGTTGTACTGAATGGAATGGATATTCCTGTTTTTGTGTCTTTTTGTAACTTAAGGTTTTGCCTAGAGGGATTCTCTATGTTTTGAATCTGATTACCATGTAAGGTATTTACCATCCTGATTTTACAGAGGTGATTCTTTTACTTCAATTAAAATTCTTCTTTTAAGAACCTGATTGTTTTTTCATTGTTCTTAAGATCCAAGGGCTTGGGTCTGTGTTCACCTATGCAAATTGGTGAGGATTTTTATCAAGCCTTCCCCAGGAAAGGGGGTGTAGGGTTTGGGGAGGATTTTGGGGGGCAAGACGTTTCCAAGCGGGCTCTTTCCCTGTTATATATTTGTTAGATGCTTGGTGGTGGCAGCAATAAAGTCCAAAGGCAAAAGGTAAAATAGTTTGTACCTTGGGGAAGTTTTAACCTAAGCTGGTAAAAGTAAGGTTAGGGGGGTTTTTCATGCAGGTCCCCACATCTGTACCCGAGAGTTCAGAGTGGGGAACCTTGACAGCCTTTTTGATGTGTCCTTACATGTTCATCCTAATCTTTCATATTTATCCTTGGCAACTAGTCCATGTTAACAATATTTGTAAGATTCCTTTTTGGCTTTTCTGTTATTAAAGAGCTGCTGATGGAGCCATATTGGCCTCTTTTTATCATTGCTACCTTTCCTTCTCATTGGGATAGTTTGTTGTTGCTGCTGTTGCATTTTTAATATTCACAAAAAGAAAAGGAGTACTTGTGGCACCGTAGAAACTAACAAATTTATTTGAGCATAAGCTTTCGTGAGCTACAGCTCACTTCATCGGATGCATTCAGTGGAAAATACAGAGGGGAGATTTATATACACAGAGAACATGAAACAATGGGTGTTATCATATATACTGTAAGGAGAGTGATCACTTAAGATGACCTATTACCAGCAGGAGAGTGGGGAGGGGGAGGGGGAGGGGAGAAAACCTTTTGTAGTGATAATCAAGGTGGGCCATTTCCAGCAGTTGACAAGAATGTCTGAGGAACAGTGGGGGGTGGGAGGGGGAAATAACATGGGGATATAGTTTTACTTTGTGTAATGACCCATCCACTCCCAGTCTCTATTCAAGCCTAAGTTAATTGTATCCAGTTTGCAAATTAATTCCAATTCAGCAGTCTCTCGCTGGAGTCTGTTTTTGAAGTTTTTTTGTTGAAGAATAGCCACTCTCAGATCTGTAATCGAGTGACCAGAGAGATTGAAGTGTTCTCCGACTGGTTTTTGAATGTTATAATTCTTGACGTCTGATTTGTGCCCATTTATTCTTTTACGTAGAGACTGTCCAGTTTGGCCAATGTACATGGCAGAGGGGCATTGCTGGCACATGATGGCATATATCACATTGGTAAATGCGCAGGTGAACGAGCCTCTGATAGCGTGGCTGATGTGATTAGGCCCTATGATGGTATCCCCTGAATAGATATGTGGACAGAGTTGGCAAGAGTTGGCAACGGGCTTTGTTGCAAGGATAGGCTCTTGGGTTAGTGGTTCTGTTGTGTGGTGTGTGGTTGCTGGTGAGTATTTGCTTCAGGTTGGGGGGCTGTCTGTAAGCAAGGACTGGCCTGTCTCCCAAGATCTGTGAGAGTGATGGGTCGTCCTTCAGGATAGGTTGTAGATCCTTGATGATGCGTTGGAGAGGTTTTAGTTGGGGGCTGAAGGTGATGGCTAGTGGCGTTCTGTTATTTTCTTTGTTGGGCCTGTCCTACAATACAACCGCATTTGCTCCAACCCCTCAGACAGAGACAAACACCTACAAGATCTCTATCAAGCATTCTTACAACTACAATACCCACCTGCTGAAGTGAAGAAACATTTTGACAGAGCCAGAAGAGTACCCAGAAGTCACCTACTACAGGACAGGCCCACCTTGATTATCACTACAAAAGGTTTTCTCCCTTTCCCCCCCCCCCACCCGCTCTCCTGCTGGTAATAGCTCATCTTAAGTGATCACTCTCCTTACAGTGTCTATGATAAAACCCATTGTTTCATGTTCTCTGTGTATATAAATCTCCCCACTATATTTTCCACTGAATGCATCTGATGAAGTGAGCTATAGCTCATGAAAGCTTATGCTCAAATAAGTTTGTTAATCTCTAAGGTGCCACAAGTTCTCCTTTTCTTTTTGCGAACACAGACTAACACGGCTGCAACTCTGAAACTTTTAATATTGTCTCTTTGAGAAACTGCCAGCTCTCCTGAACTTCTTTTTTCCTTAGATTTTCTTCCCGTGGAGCCTTACCTACCAGTTCTCTGAGTTTGTTAAAGCCTGTTTGCTGAAGTCCATTGTCCTTATTTTGCTGCTCTGATTTAGAAACATGAAGTCTATCATTTAATGATTGTTTTCACCCTAGTTGCCTTCCACCTTCACAGTTGCCACCACTTCCTCGTTGTGCAACAGACTCAAGTCTAAAATGGCAGCCCCCAGCCATTATTTCCTCCACCCACCCCTAACGCCAAATTGATGAGTGACTGTAGCAAGACAGTACTTTGTTTTTGTAAATGAGTTTAGTACTCTTGGAGCTAGGAACCAATAGCACTGTTTGAGTTTGGGTTACTGTGGGCAGGTGCTGTGCTATAGTTTTTCATTCACACAGCTCTGGCATTCTCTTTAGTCCTGATCCACAGCATCGTCTGCTATGCCAGTCCTGGGCCCACACCCAGCTCTGCCAGAGAACTTCAGTGCTGACCTCTAGCAATACCTTTGTTTTTAATTCTGGACCCTCACTCACTTCACTTACACCCTTCAATCCTGAGAAGACATTGAGAACGTTAGGACAGTGTCCTTTAGAGAGAATACCAATCAGAAGGGACACAAGAGCAGTGCACAAAAGCGTGAATGCTATACAGAAAGTAAATTGGGTGCTTCTATTTACACTTCTTCATCATAAAAGAATGATGGGACAGCTAATGGAATTAAAAGGCAGAAAAATGAGACAAGATTTTTTTAAAATATAATACATGATTAACCTGTGGAACTCTTTGCCACAAGATACCAAGATGAGACATCTATGTGTTTAATCAAAATATTCATAGTTGTATCAGCTTCTTGAATGACAAATGTCAACCCACATGCTGGAGTGTAAATGCCAACCATTATAAGGTGGGGTTTGATACCCTCCTCTAAACATGTGACCCTGTTCACTGTCAGAGAAACGTTGCTGGAATAGATAAATCATTGGTCTGACCCTGTAAAGAAATTCCCATGTTTTTAATACAGCTATTCTAGTTCTGGGACTTGTCTTGGTGTGGGTTTCTGACACACACTATTAACAATGGCAGTCTACTTCTCAGGTTGCTATTGCCTTCAAAGGTGTTGGGATGTGAGTAAAACAGACTGTTTAGCTTAAAAAGAAAAGGGGCACCTTAGAGACTAACAAATTTATTTGAGCATAAGCTTTCATGAGCTACAGCTCACTTCATCGGATGCAATGAAGTGAGCTGTTTCTCACAAAAGCTTATGCTCAAATAAATTTGTTAGTCTCTAAGGTGCCACAAGTACTCCTTTTCTTTTTGCGAATACAGACTAACATGGCTGCTACTCTGAAGACTGTTTACCTGCATCTCATGCATGCTTATGTCTCTTGTTAGGCTGTGACTTGCTTCTACTCAGCTGCATGCATTGGGAGTCAGGGAATCACAAAAAGATTTGGATGCCTTGGAATTTTAAAAACTCTGACAAACATTGTTTGGGCAGAATTTTGTCTAAATGAAGCACAAACTCCTACCTGCCTCAATGCCAAAATGATGGATGTTTTAGGTTCAGCCACTGCACCTATACTGTGTTTATGAAAAACACAGGCTCCCCTGGCCAGAACATGCAACAAGAATGGTCATGGAGCACTCTGCCCACCTGGGCAGGAGATTTTATCATGCAAAAGGCACAACACCACACAAATATGAGAACAGGGTGCTGTAAGGTCGAAGATGTGTGTGCGCTTCTTCCTCTGCATTAATCTTTGTTGGGAACTGAACCTTGGAGCCTGACCACAAATGCTAGGAAAAGACGCTCCAAGGTCAGGGGCTCTCTACAGTTGCAGGGAGCTGTTTGGGTGGGACACACACAACTACTGATGAGCCTGGGTGAGGATCTCACACAAACTCCCTCCCTCTGCTCTTTTGGGCTTTCTTCTATTATACACATGCAGATGACACCAAAGCCTCTCTGAAGAGCCTCTGCCGTCCTGGTCTTAGGAATTTGCACAGCCACTTCTCTAAGGGCCAAAGAGCAGAGTGTGGACTTGCCCATCTCAGAAAGATCTGTTGTTGCCTTCCCAGCCTGACTCATAAGCTGACAGCACTGACAGGTCCCATTCATTGCAAACCAGGCTCTTTCTATCCCTGCTGCACGCTGGCAGACCCAGGGTCTGAGACGCTGCACTCAAACTGGGCTCCGTAATTGATGCATCGCAGTAATCACCAGCGTTAATCTCTGAACAGTGAAACTTCATTTTGTAAAAGCTTTCGGAGGGTATGTGTATGGGGTGGGGGGGGGGGAGAGATGCAGGGCAGGACTCCTGTTCTCTAATGCCTTTGAGACCAGCCTGCAGGGAGCTCATCAGCAACCTCAGCCCTGCAAGTCATTGTTTGTCAATTACAAAGGAAACCAGTCCAAGTGTCTGTCCCGTTAGCTCAAGCTCCTCTTACCTGGAGGCTGGAGAGAAGGAGTTGCAAGCCACTGGCTTCTTGTTCTGCCATGCTGATCCCCACTCACACTCTCTGCCTCTCAGCAGGAGACACAATACAGCTGGAGCACAGAGCTGCCAAATCGCCTTGCTGTGGCCCCCGTCCTGTTTAAGAAATGAAGATGCTAAACAGAGATCCCAGATCCACGCATGCTGCTACCATTAATAATCGCAGCAATGCAACTTTAGACCTCTCAGCGGGAGAGATAAATGTAGCCACCCACCTCCAGACACACACTGTGACAGGGAGATTAATTCCTATATAAAGAATCCCAGGGATTAAGCAAAGTGCTCAGAAAAGGTCTGGGAGTTTGGTGTGTGGCAGGGGGAGTTGGGAGGGTAGCAATGACAGCAAGAGAAAGGAGGAGAGCCACGAACCTCACAGAAGCCCAGGGAGAAGCGAGGGAGAGCTGTTGCCCTGGCTTCCTGACAGACATTCCCAGCTGACCTGCTGATCAGTTCCAGAAGGCCCTAAGTGGACACTTGTCTGTCTCTGTCCTCATGAAATTGGAGACACACATACACAGAGATGCACTCGCATTAGCTAGTGCTGACAACTGTAAGGATGGCAAAAAAGGATCAGAGGACCCTCTCTAATGTTCTAGGCTTGCTCGCCTGTCCACTTAGCCAGTACATCTAACAGCTGAGGGCATAGAAAGTGGTAAACCTCAAGATTTAAATGCAACAAGTGAACCCCAAGCATCTAGATCAAACTGATGGAATCACTATGAAAGCTGGTTGGTTCTTTAAATGCTCAAACTCTTCTTCATATATCACACACACAACAACAATGTTGAGAAAACATTAAGGTTGCAAAGTCAAGCACTCAAACGTTAGGAAATGCCAGAGTTAAGGTTGCCTTTGCAACTTTCATTTGGCCCCCTTGTGCACACGCATGGTGATAGTCTTTAATTACATGAGCACGTTCCCCATCCCCCAGGATCCCTCCCTTATTTAGTGCACAAGATGGACCTCATTAGGACTAGCAAGTTTCTACTGAGATTTTTCAAAGACTTATAATTTGGCCAAATTTGGGCACTTTTTCATGTGGATGGCTTTGGCACATCCCTGATGCAAAGGCCACTATCCTGCTGAATTTCAAATCCTTTCTCCAAAGCATGGAGGCACTAGAGCTTCTTAAAGAAAAGGACACCAGAAATATTTAGCATGGGAAAAAACACATATTTTCCCCAACCTCATTCTTGGAAACAGCTCAACACTTTTGGCTAAAATTTTCCGGAATAATTCAGAATGAGGCAGACAGGGCTGAATGGAAAAATTCATCCAAAACAGTTAAATCTGTCAAAGTTATAAGCTACTGAAAACAGGTTCTTATAATGAAAAGGGTCAGACAATTTTAATAATATGCGCTGCTACCAGTATCACCGTGTGTGTGTGTGTGTGTGTGTGTGTGTGTTCAATATAAACTCTTTGATCAATATAAAGGATGGAAAGATCCTCACCATCCTACACTTGCAGGAAAGCAAACCAGACATTTCTTGATATAAAAAAAACCTTTGGTTAACATTTCCCCTTTTCTTCATTAGGTTTTATATGGATTCTTACTGTCGAGGCTCCAATCATAAGTGCAAAGGATAAAAAAAAGCTGTCACAAGATTGCCAGCCAGATCTGGGGTTTCCTTTGGGTATGTTTCAGAGAAGTGTCTAGACTTCAGGGTTCTGCCTGCTAAATGAACCTCACACATTTCAAGATGTACTCACTGCTAATGTATTGCTTTGTGTGTGTACTCTTTTGATCCCTGGTATTTATACAAGTTCCACTTAGGTAAGTTTGATCTGCAGGAGAGTCTGCTCTTTAATTAATTTAGAATTGTTCAAGGGGAGAGGAGTGTGTGTGTATTATCTCAATGACTGATAGCAATAACAGATATTATTGTTACTATTTATTAAGTAAGTCCAAGAGGCACTTTGTCAATTTGTGAAAATGCATACTGGGCTATTTTGCAACCCAGAAATGTTACTCCCTGTGACATTTTCTTTATATGCCCAAGTTTTGCATCAAAACATGCAAGCATTCTTGTTCTCTTATGTTTAACTGCAAAAATTAATCTTTGTCAGCACAAAATGCAAAATTTTTCTTCCTTGAATGTCCGGAGATTCTCACTCAAAAATTGGGCCAGTTCCTGGGAGGGCAAAACTGCAAACTTTCTCAGATTTCACTCCAAAATGGGAACATTTTTTGCAAATGTGCAGTGTAATCAAAACTTCAAATGCTGAATTTTTAAATTTCAGTTCAAATATTTGACGTGCCTCCTGGTATTTATTTAGCCAGACTTGGTTCATCTAAAATACTGAAACATTAATGCACTATTTATATTTTCACTGCGCTGATTCACAGTCCTCTCTATTTATGTAACTTTTGTAACACTGGGTCTGATTCACTTTCTGGTGTGCAAACTCTGCTGAAGAGCAATCTGAGGGTGCAAATTGTGAATTGTAGTTTAAATGGAATTATATCAATGAATTTAATCCCATACTAGTTAGCAGAAAGAATCCAGGAACTTCTTCACCCAAACTCCAGTCCCCTGCCACTAATACTAAAGGGAAATATCTATTAGTTACTATCATATTAGGGTTCTTATCCTCTGTGGGCTTCCTTTACCTAGATGTCCTTCCCCATAGTTCAATGCCTGATCAATTCTGATGTGCCATCCAGCAGAGGGCAGAAATGATACATACACTGTGAGCCAGTATGATACATTGGGAAGAACAGTAAAATGGGGAGAGATCTTAGGGGAACTGCAAACCCTTCCCCCAATTTAAATGTTTAGGAAACATTTCCTTATGTTGTTAATGATCTGTATATTAGAAATGGGTTGGAAATTTTTAGTCAAAACAGGTTTCCATCAGAAAATGCCATCTCAACAAATAAAAAAGGTTTTGTGAAATTATCTCGATTTTGGTAAAATTTCTCATTTTGGAAAATTTTCATTTTAAAAAAATTGAAATTTTGTTTCAAAATGAAATGTGCATTTCAAAATGTATTTGATTTGATGGGCATTTCGATGTTAGTTTTATTTCATGACATGTCAGTAGTAGGAGGAGTGCATAATATGACATGTCAGATGATGACATAAAAAAGGTCCATTTTATTTTTATATTATTTTATTTTATTAAAAAAATAAGGATGGCTGCTTCCGAGTATAGACTTCTACAAAAGAAATATTTTTCAAAAACTTAGGACTTTCACTGACAAAAATCTTAGCTACTGAAGCGTTATGGCTGCCTGGTGGTAACTCAAGCCCTCCAAAACATCAAATTCAGCAAAACTCAAACCTCAAAAAACCAGAAAATAGGAAGTACACACCAGTGCAAACTTAACTGCCCTCTTCAGAGAAGGCCTAATATGCCAGTGACAAACATACTCCAAAGTCTGCCTTTGCAAATAGCACAGAACATTCAGGGCATAGACCAGGTGACCACTGAATGACAATCTGAGACCATCTCTTTGCTAAGGCAAAACTTGTGTTTAGGTGAGCAGCACTGAACAGGAGCTATCTACACCAACCCTACGTACAAACACTTAGCCTGTTCCACAAAAGCAATACTGCATTTGCTAAATTTTACAGTCCCCACCCCATCCCCCTTTTGCAACCCCTTAATACCTACACACAGGAACCCATCTAATACTGTGCATTCACTTACCCACCATTAAGCCCACAAACTACTCTCACAGTCCTCCTCGCTGCTGACAATTCCCAGGGCAAAAAGACCCCTCTACACTGCTAATGACACAAGCTACAGAACTCAGCACCAAAGAAAAACATACTGGATCTCTCAAAGTACAAAAGCATCTCTTTCCTTTATGTGGGTAGTGGGGAACAGGGCTGGAGACATGGAGTTAATCCTACCATGGGTTACTGGGTGATGAATTGGCTGAGCTGTGAGAGCAGCAAGGCCTGGAATAGGTGTGGGTCCTGTAGGTTAGCTGGAAGGTGCATTGATAGAGCCAAGTGGGTGCTCCTTGCAGGAAAAGCAGGGATCCTGTGTAGCAAGACTGAAGCACATTGGCTGTGTGAAGATCTAAGACTGGAATGGCAGGGGTGCTGCCACTGGTATTTGAAAGGTGAAATGGCAGAGTTCTACCTGTGTGGTAACTGTGTTCTACCAGCCTGCACTGTACTCCACTCCTTTCATTTCTATTGATCCCTCACTTCCCCAAGCACAAAGATTTACACACATCACCCTAAAAAAATGTACTTCGACATTGCAGACCCTAAAGAAATCAGTCTCCGAGAATTAACACATCTGTCAATTGACTCCCAGGGCCAGACTTTAAAGCTTTGTCTCTTATCAGTGGGGCCCAATAAAATCTAATAACAGAACTTTGTGTAAGAAATGAGGGAGAAGCAGCATCCTCAGATGGGCTGAAAAGAAATTCAAAAACAATGTTATGAGCACTGCTAGCACATCGTGTCTTAGAATGATTAATCCATCAACTGAAAATGACTTAAGGGCTAATTAAAGGCAGCTTAAAGAAGCTGTTTTGCCTTGTCTCTCATTCTGTTCCTAGTGACAATGGTACCTGTCAGCTGAACTGTGTGAAACAGCTGCATGAATTTTCAAAAGAAAATGAGAAGTGATGGATAAGAGCAGATCAATGGCCCAGGTATCCTGAGGGGTCCCATCTCCTATTGCACCACACAGACCAGGGATCGGCAACCTTTGGCACGCAGCCCATCAGGGAAAGCCCATGGTGGGCTGGGACGATTTATTTCCCTGCAGCGACCGCAGGTTCAGCCAATCCTGCCTCCCACTGGCCGCGGTTCACCATTCCAGGCCAATGAAAAGAAAATCCGTTCACCCAGCTCAGTCTCTATTCCTTTGCCACAATTTCCTGCTGGAAACTGCTCCCACACTGCAGTAGTGAAAGGGTTCAAATGAACATGAAATCGTTCCCAGGGACAAGTCATGATGTTGACTCTCATTTTCTGATGTTGATGGAAGTGGCTTTTGCAGCTACCACAAGGGAAAATTAACTTCTTCTGGCTTTGAAACACACTCTGGTGTTACTACTATTTAATAATAAGCTGTTACTGTATCAAGTATCAGTCCGGACTGGAGAAATCTGGCTTAGGCTAGAGTTGTTTCCCATCAGAGGTCACTATAACATCTGCCTTGCAGCGTGTTGTTGCTGTATTATTATGCTCTGTGGAGCAGTCACTGTGGAGATATATTATATGGTTCATCTTTATGAGGTCTTGAGACTGACTGGCAAAGCTCTGTGAGAGTGCAGGACTGACACAGCAGGTCAGGACTGCGATGCATTGGCAAGGCTGTGTAGGGACGCAGGACTGGGAGATCAGGGGTATTTTTGTACAGAACCTCTGTCTCATATGCCTGGCTCTGATCAGTTTTCCCCAGTGATGCTATCAGTCCCTTGTTTTCCTGATCATCAAATTCACACTTTTTAAAAACAAATGTTAAGGGACTTGAAAAAAGAGACCTCATTTTACTTCCCATCGAGAGATTTACTAAGCCAGAGATCCCAAGACAGCAAGAGGGATGATAATAACTGATTCTACATATGATATCTGCCTAGACTCTCAAAACTTTCACATGGTCCCTCCAGTCTCTGAATCCCTTTTGGAATAGATATTTGGCAATATGTTGGAAAATTACAGTTTGAGCTGCTTATGAGATCACTCAGAAACTTTGCTTTCCCACTGAAAGAGGCATGTAGGCTCACCTCTACCAGAAACTGGGGAGGAAAGCACTGATTAGATTTCACTCCATGGTGTTTATTTAAAATAAACATGTTTGTCAAGAATAATATATGCTTCCTCTATCTTGACAGTTTGTCAAATGATTCTGCAATATATTTTGTTATGATCATGTTCCCCTTTGGTTTATGATACGCCTGCCTTATAAAAACACATATCTTGGACTGAAATAGATTTATTTAACCGATTGATTGCTGTCAGATGTTTCCAGAATGCCTCCGATACATACAGGGAGATAATACCTGCTCTGCTGTTTAATCCTGCATGTGCATGAAAGTCAGATACACCAACTGTGTTACTGACTGGTCCAGATACATATAATGAATGCTCCAGATACATTCAGGTGGGGTGCACCTACAGCAGTGGTGGGCAACCTGCAGCCCACGGGCCGGATTAGGCCCATCAGGGTAATCTGATTGTGGGCCGCGAGACATTTTGCTGATAGTGACTGTCCGCAGGCATGGGCCCCTTCCCCGCCCCTGCAGCTCCCAGTAGCTGCTGTTTGGCATTCCCGGCCAATGGGATCTGTGGGAAGCAGCGGCCAGCACGTCCCTGCAGCTGCTACTGGTTGGAAATGGCAAACCTTGGCCACTCGGAGCTGCTGGGGCCAGTGCCTGTGGACAGTCAATGTCAGCAAAATGTCTCACGGCCCGCAATCAGATTACCCTGCTGGGCCGCACGTGGCCCATGGCCCGCAGGTTGCCCACCGCTGACCTACAGTGTCGCTGAACACTGTTCATCCCAGTAGAACTCATCTGTTGCACTGCTGCATACTCTAGGTGCATCCATGTGGGAGACACTTTCTGTGCTGCTGAATTCTCTGGATACCTGTGGGTAGAACCCACATGTGGTGAGGGTGAACATTTCACCTATAGCCCAATATTCCATGATTTCAAGGGCACGTTAATGGACATCAGTAGGTGCAATGGTGGAGCAGCAATGAAATAGTTAAATTAGCAATGCCGAATCATCTCTGTTGTCATTTCTACAGACAAAACAAGGGGATTCCTTGTTCCTCCTTTTATGGCTCTCTGAATGTTTCTAACACGAATGTCACCCATCCCCTTTTCTTTCATTAAATCACAGCAATATTTTTCATGTGCTTAGACAACAATCGGAATTCTTCCACCCTTAATCTCCAATCCCTTGCGCCTTGTGTCATCAATTGTTTCTGTGCAAAGTGCAAAATGCAACCATTCCAATTTAGTTGTGTTTTGCACAGGTGTAAATGTCAACATAAAATGAGGACATGGAGGAATCAGGTTAATTGAGTATTTTAGGAAATGGACCACATGCTGGCCAGACAAATGCCATGCATGTAACTCTGACTTCCCCATTAACAGGAAGAGATTGCATTGTGTCTGCTTTTCAGTATTATCAGGGGTTTTTTTTACCACACAGACAGATGCACATACATTATGCATAGAAGGCAACATAAAAACTAGGTCTGGAAGGTGAGAAATGTGGGAAAAGGAGAGCGAGAACTCAAGATGAACAGGCAAGACATTAACGTGCATTGTGGGGGTTCGCAGCTTTCTCTGATGGATATGGTATTCACCACCATCAGAGACGAAATAGTGGACTAGATCATGGAATGCCAGCCTGTTCTGATATGGCATCTTTTAGGTCATACAAAGTTCCCAATGATATTTTTCTCCAGGCACATTCAGGTTAGCAGCCTGTCCTCCTTCTTATTGTTCTTGTGTGATTTCAGCAGGAAAGAAAATGAATGAATTATTCTGGATTTGTTCCTGTTTATTGTATCCCTAGGATGGGTAAAACTGTATCTCTAGGATGTTCTTGAATTACAAGGGTACAAACACACTCGAGCTCTCCCTGTCTCTCTATCAATGAGCAAGGATATGGGTTAGTGCAGAGGGGAATGGCTTAGATTTATCATTGATGCTGGAAATGTTAGTCCTTTTCACGTATTCATGTTTAGTATTAGGCAGAGTGGCTCATCAGAGAAAGTGGCTGAAGGGACTCTTTGAGGAAATTAGAGATTAGGAACCTCCAGGGAAACAGGGAACCACTTTAGGTCACTAGATACCTAATCTTGGCCATTACTGGTAACAAAGCACTTTATCCAATCTGGTTTATCACTCCACCAATGCAAGGCTATTGGAGATTAACAATTGTGTCTCTTTTTTATAACATTTGCCTTGGCTAGCTGGGTGCACATCCCACAAGTCAATCCTGAGTGCCCGGGCCTATCTTCTTGGTGCATCACAAGCCATGGAAGTGCCTCCTCTCTGCCCTGATGTAACAGGATGTTTCCAATGAAATCCAAGAGGATTAGAGGATCTTCCTCTTTCGCCATGTGATGTGAGGCAGGAAGTGGGGATGATGATTATGCTTTTGATGCACTCTCCATGAACTCTCACTCTGCCCCATATCTCTGTAACCTTTCCAAGGACAACAAAGCATTCCTTTGAAGCAGATAAATCTTCTCATGTCTGCTGCTGGGTCCCACTAGCCTGGGTTGCTATAAAGACATCCTGAAGCCTACAATGTATTCTTCAGGTCTGGTGGAAGCTCAGGATGCAAACTTAGAACTGGCTAAGGTTGAACCTGAACATCTGTTTATAACCTAGTAAATTCAGCAGTTCTAGAGATGATGAGGAAGGATACAGTGTCTCTGAGGACGGTGTAGGAAATGCAGTGGGTGGCCAAATATTAATCATAATGAACCCTTAAAATTCCACCCATCCTGAATGGAGGAAGTGTTCTTTTGCAAACAGGAACTCGCTCTCATCCAGTGGAATTCACATTGCAGACAATGAGCTCTTCTCCAGGACAAGGGAGAAATTTTAAGGTTGAAGGATTGTACTTGCCCACATTCTGGTTTGACTGAATGGAAACATACAACGTTCCCAGAGCTTTGGCTTTTGAAACAATTCAAGAGGATCTCTTAGAATGATGTGTCCTGACTTTCACCTGCTCTTCATTTCTTGGAATTACATTCCCCATCTTGGTCCAGCTATTGTGCAGAAAAGTAGCTTTTTGAAAACACTCTGGATGCTGTCCAAAAGAGCTAGCCTGTTCTTCCGTTTATGCTAACACATTAAATACAGTAACAAGAGTCACACTGAGTAATAGGACTTATACCTCCTACCTCCACTTCGAAGAATCCACTTCTCTTGCCTTCATTAATTTGATCCCTGAACCCCCTTTCTGAGTGGATTGAGGTATCTCTCAGAGTCTGCAGAAGAAAACTGACCTAACACAATTGAATAGGAATTTTTGTGTCAAAGTGCAGCCCTCTGGAAAATTCTGTATGTAAGAAAACTGCTCTTAGAAAAGTAGTGATTCAATTCCATTTTCATAAAAAAATCCTTAAAAGAATATGAATAATGCTTAGCATTTGCATAGCACTTGACATTTGCAAAACACTGTATAAACCTTAATCAATTGATCTACAAAATCTGCTCTCCATGGGTTAGGTAAGTATTATTATCCCAGCTTACACTTGGGGAGACTGAGGCAGAGATATTAAGTGACTTGCTGAAGAACACACCGAAAGTGAATGAAAGAGCCAGGAATAGAAGTCTGGGATTCTGCATTCTCAGTACTCTATTTCGTGCTGGTCCACAAACTCAGTGAAATCTCAGGAGAGCTCTCAGTTGTAGTTGCAGTTGGAAGACATAGGAAATCAGTTCCTTCATTTCACTTGTGGGTTTTCCTCACTAGAATTAAAGAGACTGTTGCTTTTTAGAGAGCCTGTCTTAACTGATGATGAATATTCACATCCCTTTGTCCTTTAGGACCAGATTTGTAGCCAGCATCATTTTTTAACACATCCTTTTGTACCTGCACCCGACTCAATATGAAGTTGCGAGGGCAGGTTAGCTAGACCCAGTGCTTTGGACCCATTTCCAGTGGAAATGTGACCCCCTCAAAGTATTTGATTGAGATTTACCATAAAATGAAGTGCCTAAATAGAGAATGGTCCAAGGAGAGGAATATCTATCTCCCCCTAGGCCAGCTGAGGTCAGGAATATCTCTTAAGGCATGCTGTCTACTTCCATTCAGGAAGAGCTTGGGGGTGGCCATCTCATATCTGAATTCTTCTGGCAAGAAACTTGGTAATTGTGTGCAACAGGTCTGTCAGAAACTCCTGGCCCTTGCAATGCTCGAGTCAGGCTGCGTAATGCTGCCTCCTCGGGGTGATAGAGATGGAAGCTCTGTTTGTATTGAGTGATAAAGGAAATGGAGAGGACTGTGTTTCTGACTCTCCTGAATTGTATCCCCAGGGCTGCATGGAGAAGAGTTTCAGAGTAGCAGCTGTGTTAGTCTGTATTCACAAAAAGAAAAGGAGTACTTGTGGCACCTTAGACTCGGCTGCTATTCTGAAACCTGTCATTATGCAAGGCACTGAATTTAGCCGTATAGAGTGGAAATCTGTCAACTTCATGAAAAAACTTGTACAGATACAGACAGACATCATCTTCCTCTCCAAATGCAAACAGAAGGATATCATACCGAAAGGACTGAAGGTAAAAAATCCATTACAATCTACTAAATTTGTTAGTCTCTAAGGTGCCACAAGTACTCCTTTTCTTATGGAGAAGAGTGATGACTTTATGTAGGTACCTGTGGCTTAGATACAGCCTTCTCGAGTTCTGGGTGCAAGTCAAGGAACGTGAATAACCAATAGCTCTGAAATGAGGCTCTCCTCTCTTCTCCTCTGTCCTCCCCCCACCCCCATTGCCAATGGTTGTTTCTCTGCTCTACTCATTGCCTTGAGGCAAAGGGCCCACTCAGCTATTCACTTCTGCCCAATACCTACTCCCCCTCCCACCTCCATTAGAAAAAATGCATGTGCTAGCTCTTTATAAAGAAAGCCTTCATTGCATTAAGATTTAATTATTGGTTTAATTAAAATGGGAGGTCTGAAATGTGTACATTTTTTTGTGGCTGAAGGAGACTGTAAAGTCTCATTCATTTCACATTGTAGTTTCTGAGACAAATTGGGCTGCCTTTTTTATAGACCAATTCTCGGGGCTGCTTTGAAATGGATCCCAGAGTCATTCATACAGATTAATTCAAGCAGTGAATCAGATCCTGCTCATTGGCTGCCTTTCAGGACATAGAGCGGATGCACCGGGTGCCCTGTGGAAGGGGGCTGAGCGCTGGCAGGATTCTCTGAATGAATAATTAATCCTTATCCATCCTTTTTTTTTTGTTTAAGTTTTGCTTTATTCTATTTACATTGCAAAGTGAAGTTAGTCCTGGTGAAAGACATCAAACTGACAGCCCCGGAAACTGACAATTGCTCTGCTGTGCTCAGAGAAAAGTAGAGACGGGGAAAACTTCCCCCACACTGTCCTTCCAATAGGCCTATGTCCTGAACTGGCAGCACCTCCTCTAGGGTTGTGGAAGCAGTCCAGTCTCCAAGGCCTGTTCCATATCTGGCTTCCCTGTTGAGGATGCCAGCATGGGGAAAATTAGTGCCACAGGCGAAAGTGGTTTTGATGATGGGAACTCCCCCACCTGTAGGAACAAGGCTGAGACACAGACCCACCCCTCCCCACCCCCAGCTCATTTCACATGGGAACCATAGCTATTAGATGGGAATGGTGTATATAGGCCTTGACCTAGGCTGGATTTGACCTGGGTGTGAGGTGTGAAGGTGTGAGCTGTGAAGTTCTGTCCTCTATTGCAATCCCCGAACCAGTCAGTCATGGATCTTTCTGTATCATCCACTTTCCTCATTGTGCCAGTGAAACAATAAAAAGGGAGAGTGCCAATGTCCAGCACTTTGGAGATGCTGGTTCCATTCAACAATGTGGTCCACACAATCCATTAGATGATCAATACCTCTGAGATCCCCCCCTTCTCCTTGGGAGAAGTAAGTGCACTCTGTAGCCCTTTCATGATGTTGACACTTAGATACTACAATGATAGGTACCTCAGAAATACAGTCTCTTAGATAGCTAGACAGACAGATCATGCCAGCTGTTCAAAACCTATGAGCTGTAGAACACAAAGCAAAGCTGACACAGGAAGCAGAAGGGATTTTGAGGACTGAAAGAGGAGCAAATATTTTTTAATCTAGCAATTCCAGGTGAATTTATGCTGTCTCCTTTATTTGCAATCAGATCCTAGACATTCACCTACATATCTATGGGGTTCTGTGATCTTCAGATTACAGCTCTTATACCACAGTCCAGAGAAAGTGGAGTGAAACAGACTTTCAGATTTCAGAGTAGCAGCCGTGTTAGTCTGTATTCACAAAAAGAAAAGGAGTACTTGTGGCACCTTAGAGACTAACAAATTTCAGATGAGAGAGTGACCCTCCTGACCTTGATGTGAACACCTACACTGACCTTATCATCCTTCCAGTTCCAGCCACCGACACCAAAAAGTAGGTGGAGACAGAGTGCAGGGCTAGAGAAAGGGCATGCCATGTTCAAAGTCAGTTAAACCTCTGTTGTTCCACTTGGAATCTTTAATTTTCAGGCATACTGTATACACCACTTTTACAGCACAGGTGTGTGTGTGTGTGTGTGTGTGTGTGTGTGTGTGTGTGTGTGAAGGAGAACCTGCATGTTGACCTTTTAGTGAGTGACTTGGCCCACCTTTTAATGTGGAAATTTTAGATTGACAGTGGCCTGATTTTCAGAGCTCCCACTGACTTCAACCCTTTGTAAAATCAGATGCTCTGTACTTATGCTACAGCATATCCTTCTTGTAAAGGAAATAAAGACTTCTGCATTCTGTTCCTCTCTCTTCAAGTCAATCACTCTGTGGCCTTGGATTAGCAATATCAGTTCCCTGTGCCTTTGTTTCCCATCAGGAACGCTGACTTACATCACAAGTGAGTTATGAAGTTTGGCCACTTTGCGAAAGGGGCCCTGTAAGTGCAAACATAATTATATATTACTGAGGAATATGGCTATAATAAAAAGTGTCTATTATCCATTGTCTAGCTGCAGTATTTGTGTTTATGTCAGCAGTTAAAAATCATTGATCAGCTATCATCAAAGAACAAGGGGAAGACTCTGATCTGAGCAAAGAAAACCAAATATACCCATCACAGCCTGAGTGAGCAAGACTGTAAAGCTGCTGCAAACATCCCTGACAGCTGATTCGTGGAGGAAGATCCCAGGCTGCAGAAAACTTCTTTGCCTCTCCTTTCCTCATGTCCAGCAGACTAGCGACTAGCACTCCGGGAAGTGACCTGAGAGCAGAAACTCTTGCAGTGATACTCCTGTTGTAAGGCTAATCTCTGCCTTGCTTCCTTTGTCTCCAGAGAGCAGTCAGACTTCCGAGCTGCAGGTAGCCACCCACTGTGCCAAGCCTCCCCAACTACTTTTCAAAGTCAGATAAAGCCTCTGTGTATTGTTGTGTGTGACCACAGCACACCTTGGTGGATTTCTTCGAACACATCGACCAGAGCCTTTGAAGTGAGGCCTGTCTTGTTTCATTTGATCTGGGAGCACAGCAGCGAGTGAACAACGGGCATTGTGGAGAAGTTATAACCCAGATGGGATCGATTGATCTTAATTTTAAGATGCTTCTCAGCTTGGTATCTGACAGCCTGACGATTGCACTTCTTGCTCTGTCTCCAAAACAGACCCACCTTTAGATTATCAAGCAATATTTTTAAATATGTAGAGGAGGAGGGAATGAAGGTGCAAGTTATATGCATTGGATGCTATGGGAAAATGAACCATCTCTTCCAGAATGATCTCTATGTTTCTATACTGTGCCTTTCATACTCAAGGGTGCCAATGCCCTTTACAGTTGTTTGTATAGGAGTGGTTCACCCACCGCTGAAATGCAGCTGCCTCTGGAGTGGAACACAGAAGTACTTAACAGTGTAGAGAAACACTACACAACACGTTTGAGGGCAGGAAGTGAAGGAGAAGTAAATTGAAATCACAGAGGGAAATTTAAGTAGACAGAATGAAATTATCCACATTCAGATTTGGTGTCCCGCTTATCTCATGAGGACTGACAATATCACAGCCAATGAACATAAGAACATAAGAATGGCCATACTGGGTCAGACCAAACATCCATCTAGCCCAGTATCCTGTCTTCTGACAGTGGCCAATGCCAGATGCCCAAGAGGAAATGAACAGAACAGGTAATCATCAAGTGAGCCATTCCTTGTTGCTCATTCCCAGCTTCTGGCAAACAGAGGCTAGGGACACCATCCCTGCGCATCCGGGCTAATAGTCATTGATGGACCTATCCTCCATGAATGTATCTAGTTCTTTTTTTAACCCTGTTGTACACTTGGTCTTTACAACATCCTCTGGCAAGAAGTTCCACAGGTTGACTGTGTGTTGTGTGAAAAAATACTTCCTGTTGTTTGTTTTATACCTGCTGCCTATTAATTTCATTTGGTGACCACTAGTTCTTGTGTTATGAGAGGAAGTAAATAACACTTCCTTATTTACTTTCTCCACACCAGTCATGATTTTATAGACCCCAATCATATCCCCCCTTAGTCGTCTCTTTTCCAAGCTGAAAAGTCCCAGTCTTATTAATCTCTCCTCATATGGCAGCCATTCTATACCCCTAATCATTTTTGTTGCCTTTTTCTGAACCTTTTCCAATTCCAATATATATTTTTTGAGATGGGGCGACCACATCTGCACACAGTATTCAAGTGTGGATGTACCACGGATTTATATAAAGGCAATATGGCATTTTCTGTCTTATTATCTATCCATTTCTTAATGATTCCCAACATTCTGTTCGCTTTTTTGACTGTTGCTGACATTGAGTGGATGTTTTCAGAGAACTATCCACAATGACTCCAAGTTTTCTTTCTTGAGTGTAACAGCTAACTTAGACCCCATCATTTTATATGAATAGTTGGGATTATGCTTTCCAATGTGCATTACTTTGCATTTATCAACACTGAATTTCATCTACCATTTTGTTGCCCAATCACCCAGTTTTGAGAAATCCTTTTGTAGCTCTTCGCAGTCTGCCGGGGGCTTAACTATCTTGAATAGTTTTGCATCATCTGAAAATTTTGCCACCTCACTATTTACCCCTTTTCCAGATCATTAATGAATATGTTGAATTGGACTGGTCCCAGTACAGACCCCCCAGGGGCACCACTATTTACCTTTCTCCATTTTGAAAACTGACCCTTTATTCCTATCCTTTGTTTCCTACATTTTAACCAGTTACCAATCCATGAGAGGACCTTCCCTCTTATCCCATGACAGCTTTCTTTGCTTCAGAGCCTTTGGCGAGGGACCTTGTCAGAGGTTTTCTGAAAATCTAAATACACTATATCCACTGGATCCCCTTGGTGCTATAGGCTATATCTACTCTAATGCCTGTATACCTGTCCATGCATGTGGCTGTGCCATAGCGCCCCCCCCCCCCCGATGCAGGAAAGAGGCAGTGAAAAGTCATCGGGCCAGGTTATATGTTGTTTCCCAATTACCCTGTGCATAGTAAAACCAAGGTAGGGAGCTGTTCAGAGCTCCCTGATGCTCTGTCCAGCTCTGGATACAAATTAGAGCAGCCTGTTGGTGCCTTCTGCCAGTTGGAGATGTATGGAGTGCATCATGTTCCCAACCCACCTTTTCCCTGCCTGCCCCTCTCCACCCCTAATTTGCTCCCTGCTCAGTGGGCCGTGGGGAGGGTGGTGTTGTACGGGGAGACTTTAGCTAACCAGTAAAGTGCCTGAAACCACTATGGCTTATTACTAAAAGCAGCTAAGTCAGCAGGCTGTAAATTAGCCAAGTCAGCAGGCTTAGCTTAACCAAGGCAGGAGGGGAAGGGGGTTTTTGGGTGCCACAGAGAGGGCAGTTTGACCCTTTGTCCTTCCTGATAAGAATTGTTTTGAAGTTGCTGATACATGCATCTTAGAAGAGCAGGATGTGCCCCAGGAATGTCTATTGGGGCCTCAAGACTGCAAACTCTGGAAAAACCCACACCTGGTTAATAGATAATCAGAAGGAGCCTCTTGCTTGCCCATTGGAACTGCTTGCTTAACAAGTTTTCTTTAAGGGACATGTCATTCCATTACTCATGTATAAATAAGGGGGAAAAGTCTGAGGTACGGGGACTCTTCAGGACTGGACTCTCTTTCTCTCTGGATGCATCTTGTGTTTCCCAGCAGCAGAGCCACACTCAGCTTTGGTAATTATCAGGGGTTGGGGGTGTTTTATTAACCTCTTGTGGACGTGTGTATAAGTGCTTGAGACTAAGTAAAGTTTAGTTTTAAGTGAAAGCACTGTTGTGTTGTCCTGTTTGTGCCAGCCATCTATCAGTCGGACAGCCGTGTCTCCCCTGATTTATTTCCTGACACCACCTCGCACAGAGTAAAAGTTACCAAGAGCTTTGGGTTGAAAGAACCCCGGGTAACAGTGTAGGATCAGCCACCGGAGTCAACTGAGTAGCATATAGGGAGCAGAGCAGAACAAGAATCTGCCCCACAATCTCTGTAAACTCTGCTGGGGCTTAGTTCTAAGTACCAGAACTTGAGTCTAATCAGTTGGCAGCCTTAGTAGATGTGAGTCAATATCCCTCTCAATCAAGTTGGAGAAGCGAGAGAGCCTCTTAACATTACCATTTGTATGCCCTAGAGGGGATGCTTCATTTTGCTATGCTGCCTGCCCCGGTACCAGGTGGGACTTGTCAAAGAATTTCTGCCCAAACTGTTTTATGATGAAAAATTGTTTGTTTGTTTTGTCAAAACATTTTTTTCACAAAAATGTCTGCTGTAGGTGGAAAATTTCAATTGCTTTCAAAAAAGAAATGCACAAAACCAAACATATTTTGATTCAGCTATTGTGCCCTGGTGCCTCATGGGAGTTATAGTTTAGTTTCCTCGTGTCCCCATTCTCTTCTTTGGGCAGGGCTTCTTGACTACATCTCTGAGGATACAACACAGTCCATGATGCCCAGGATGCAACCATCTCTCCTTACTGAGATAGTGGGGCATTATAGGAGATGTAGTCCAGCCCTGGGTTCCAGCCCATAGAGAAGAGCATGAGGCACCCAAGCTGCAACTCCCATGATTCACCCTAGCAGCATTGAAATATTTTGGTTTTTTTTAAAATTTTTTTGCCTAAAGAAAGTCACATTTTTTTCAACCTGGTCTACTACCAGGTCACTTTCAGACTCTCGCTCAGCCAGCAGTTTACAGCCACACTGAGATTCGGGCTGTCACCTCTGAGGTACAAAAAACTGGGATATCTAGGATGATTCTGAGACCATAAAGCTGGATAGCTTGCAATGTCTACTGAACACTCTTACAGATTTCTCAAAACAGCTACCTCAAAAGAGGGGTAATCCTGGGAAAACCTGGCCAGGTGGCAACCCTAACTGGGATCACCACATCTTAAAATGGTCCTTAAGCACATCAAGTTAGAGAAAGGAAAAGAGATCCTGAGAATGAGAGAATCAACCACAGGCCACAGAGCTATACATTGTGCAAAAGGGGTGGAACTTCTGTACGACCTGGTAGGTATGCTGTAGGGCAAAGAAACAGGGCTGGGCCAAAATCCCCTCTCAGTTACATTGGTGCAACCTCATAAACTTTGGACAAGTGAAATCAGTGATTAGAGGTGTTCAGATGCTATGGCGAAGGTGAATACTCAGATACTTAGATGTGTAGAGAAAAGAGAATGGGAGTGGGGTCCTGGCTTCTATTCCTGGGTCTGCCACTGAATTATTGGGTATGTCCATGGGCAAGTCCATTAACTTCTCTGCACCTTGGTTTCCCTGTCTGTTGCCCATACAAAATCACCTCACAAAACTTTGTGAGTCCTGTGCCAATAAGTTGATTTGAGGTCTGTGGATTAAAGGTGATATAGAAGTGCAAATCATTAGAATATCTGAATGGCCATACTGGGGCAGACCAAAGGTCCATATAGCTTAGTATCCTGTCTCTGACAGTGGCCAGTGGCCAGTGCTTCAGAGGGAATGAACATGACAATTTTGTGCAGTCCACCCCCTGTCATCCAATCCTAACTTGTGGCAGTTGGAGATTTAGGAACACTCAGAGCATGGGGTTGCATCCCTAATCATCTTAGAAAACAGGCATTGATGGACCTATCCATGAAAAATATCTAATTCTTGTAAAAGGAAAAGGAGTACTTGTGGCACCTTAGAGACTAACAAATTTATTAGTTTATTAGTTTATTAGTCTCTAGGGTGCCACAAGTACTCCTTTTCTTTTTGCGAATACAGACTAACACGGCTGCTACTCTGAAACCTGTAATTCTTGTAAGAATCTAGTTATACTTTTGGCCTTCACAATGTCCCACGACAACAAGCTTCACAGGTTGACTGTGCGTTGTGTGAAGAAGTACTTCCTCTTGTTTGTTTTAAACCTGCTGCCTATTAATTTCTTTGGGTGACCCCAAGTGCTTGTGTTATATGAAGGGGTAAGTAAAACCTTGCTATTCACTTTCTCCACACCATTCATGATTTTATAGACTTCTATCTATAAAATCACAAAAGGTGTGAGAAAATGAATAGGCACTAGTTATTTACCCCTTCACATAACACAAGAACTAGGGGTACCGGATGAAAGTATTATTGCTTGGTGAGTTTATGCATGCAAGTGAAAAGTTCGTCTCTGCGACCAATCAAGGAGGAAGCTGGGGGCAGGGGAAACTATAGGGTGGATTTGGGCTGAGCTATCTAGAACACTGCCTGTGACTGGTTATGAAGACTTAAAAGTGTAATTTTAAAAAAAATGAATAGAGCAGTTTGATAACATCCCCTCTCTGGAAATCAGAGTCTGTGGGAGAGAAGGGAGTGATAGAGTGATGGAGCAGGGAGAGCAGAGAGTGATAAGCAGGATTTATTTAATCTGCAGAACAGAATAGTGAGGGGGGATTTGATAGCAGCCTTCAACTACCTGAAGGGGGGTTCCAAAGAGGATGGGGCTAGGCAGTTCTCAGTGGTGGCAGATGACAGAACAAGGAGCAATGGTCTCAAGTTGCACTGGAGGAGGTTTAGGTTGGATATTAGGAAAAACTGTTTCAATAGGAGGGTGTTAAGCACTGGAATGGGTTACCTAAGGAGGTGATGGAATCTTCATCCTTAGACGTTTTTAAGGTCCGGCTTGACAAAACCCTCGCTGGGATGATTTAGTTGGGGTTGGTTCTGCTTTGAGCAGGGGATTGGACTAGATGACCTCCTGAGGTCTCTTCCAACCCTAATCTTCTATGATTTTATGATTCTATGTGAAAGGCAGAGGGGATGGTACAGGTCAGAATTGGAGGTAATAAGATGTTGTGGTATTATTTCTGATGATAGGTTATAATATTATGATACAGTATTTCCATGGTATCCCCTCTACATGTCTACACCTCCTTAAATGGGGACTGCCTGTCCCTTCTACCACCAAATGCATCCGATGAAGTGAGCTGTAGCTCACGAAAGCTTATGCTCTAATAAATGTGTTAGTCTCTAAGGTGCCACAAGTACTCCTTTTCTTTTTGCGAATACAGACTAACACGGCTGCTACTCTGAAACCTGTCCCTTCTAGTTACTTTCCAGCATGCACCTCCCTTCCCTAGAACCAAAACCTGTGATCAGATTAAAGTCAATTTCATGTTCTCTTCACTTTGGTCTTTGTCACACTTACTGCCGGTCCCTGTCGCAGGATGACTCATTTCCACATAAAGAGCTGACATTTTCTTCTCAAATTCACGGAAGGGTCACCAGTTGCCACATTAAAGGGAAAAACTACAATGAAGTGATTTTCTAATCATTGCCTCAGATTACAAAGGAATGTAAATCACTGAACAGTGTTTCTGTTGAAAAAGAGTGAAGCTATGTCATGTAGTTCTAAAAGGTGGTTTGAAATTTCACATGCATGCATGCACGCACGCACACACACACTTGCAAAGACAACCAGGCTCTGTGTGTGTGTGAGCATATGTCACACACACACACACACACACACACACACACACATACATATAGATTGTGGTTGTCTTTGCAAATGCCTTGCCAAATACTTAGTTACTGAATAGGGGTCACTATGCAAAGTATTAGGAGGAAGGTAGTCCTGTGGTAATGCGCAAGCCAGGGACCTAGGATCAGTCCACTGCTTTTCCACAGACTTCCCATGCAGCTTGGAGCAAGCCACTTGTCTTAGGGTATGTCTACACTACAAAGAAAAACCCGCAGCCCTGAATCTCAGAACCTGGATCAACTGACTCAGGCTCATGGGGTTCCGGCTGCAGGGCTAAAACTAGCAGTGTAAATGTTCCTGCTCAGGCTGGCCTCTGGGCTCTGAAAACCTAGTGAGGGGAGAAGGTCTCAGAGCCCAGGCTCCAGCCTGAGCAAGAACGTCTACACTGCTATTTTTAGCCCTACAGCCCGAGCCCCACGAGCCTGACTCAATGCACCCAGGCTCTGAGACTTGCTACGTACCCTTGGTCTCCCTGTGTCTCAGTACTCCTTCTGTAAAATGGGGATACTAGCACTTCTCTACCTCACAGGGGTGTGTGAGGAGAAATCCATTAAAGAATCTGAGGTACTCTGATATTATAGTAATGTGGGCCATAGAAGTAACCATAGCTAGATATCAGCAATATCCCCATAATGTTATTTACCTGAAAAGGCAAACTAGTGGAGCTGTTAATGGCAAACTAGTGCAGATTTTAATAGCACCCACTGGTGTGTGTGTGTGTGTGAATCTGTGATTTGCTTATACACACACACACACACACATCTCTGCACTCACCCATCTCTAAAGACGTATATATAGACAATGATATATTGTTGTTAATACATATCTGTTCTGCCAGATTTTGACCAGACTTCCCCCCTACAGCCTGTGTGACTGCATTAGTGCTCCCTGGATCATGGCTGCTGCATGCAGGGGAGAGCAGGTGATGCATGTCCAGTACTCCCTCCTGCACAGATGGTTGGAAAATGAGCACAGCCTTGGCTCTTCCCTCACCCCCACCCCCATGGAGCTGAGCCAGCACAAGAGGGCAGGGCCGTCCTTACCCATATGCAAAGCATGCAGCTGCGTAGGGCACCAGAAAATTTGGGCCAAATTTCCTGGTGCCCTGCGCAGCTGTGTGCTGCTCCAGTCCCTGCTCCACCTCTTCCCCATGGCCCTGCCCCAGCCCCCCCCCACTCCGCCCCTTCCCCAAAGCCCCCACCCTGTTCCACCCCACCCTGCCCCTTCCCTCCCCTGCTCCGCCCCAGCCCCGCCCCCACTCCCCTGGGGACTGCAACAGGGCCAGGCCTGCACTCAATGGCGGCGGAAAGTGAGTGCTGGGGGGCGGTTCCCCCCTGGATCCCCAATCCAGCCCCGGCCCCCCCGCAGAGGCCTGGGCCCCCCACTCATGTGGGCTGCGTAGGGCCCCAGAATAGCTAGGGACGGCCCTGCAAGAGGGGGCAGTAAACTGAAGTTTGCTGGGGAGAAGTTGTGTCTGTTCTGGGGCAAGGGGAGAGCAGGGAAGGAATTGTGTCCTTCCGGGGCACTGAATGAGAGCTCAGCCTAGCCCTAAGGTGTGAGGGCAGGGGCACTGTCTGCAGTTTTCTTCTCCTGAAGATCAAGCACATGACTGGTGTCTCAATTTTGTGTTTGTGATTCTTGGAGCTCATCTCTGAAAAGTACATTTAAAATCCTGCTTCTGACGCAGGACTATAAAAATAAGAGGTTAGGTGTGAGGCCCCCTGAAGTCAGACCTCTTGTGCTTCCAAAGCTACTCCAAAGCCAAAAAAGTGAGTGCAGATGTGAACGGCTCCCCGCTGGCAGGCAAGCTAAATCCAAGTAAGGAAAAAACTGGAGCCCGTAATCATTTTATGATTCTAATTTAACTTTTACGAACATATTTCAAGCTTCCCTAGTCAGACTCTGGTATTGATCTTTCCAGTACTGTTAATTCATAACTAGACCATATTTGAAGACATAAACTTTAAGAGGGACAATTAAAAAGAGACAGATGACATTGGCTGTGCTCCTCTCAGCATGAGGAGTGGGATGCATAAATCCTGCTGGGTTCAGGTGAAGTTATGCAAGTGGAGATTAACTCATGGCTGTGTCAGTTTCTGAGGCACCAAGCCCCCGTTATATCATTTTTCATTTCTAAATAGAAAGTGGAGCAATGCTGGGGGGCAAATCCAGCAGGTGGCCAGTATGGCCCAGTACTCAGACTGGGAAAAATGGGATGTAAAGCTGCTCATCTCCCACTCCCACCTGCCTTTATTCTGGAGATGGGCCCGAGCTGCAACATTCTTCCCCAGAAGTGGATTCAGATCCAAATTCTCTCAGAGCTCCATAAGTCTCAGTTTCGAGGTGCTCCTTTGGGTCCATTACAGAGGCTGACCTAAGCAAAGAGACTTGGATCTGGTGCATGGTCTCATTCTGAATGGAGAACACTGACCCTGAGTTAGTACCTAGGGCAGGAAGTTTTCTGGCTATGCTGTACTGACAATGTGCCTTGGTCTATATTTCCGATTGATGAATAACATGACAAGTCTGAAAAAGCAACATTTGAGGGCTTTTTTCTCTCCACAGGAAAAATACAAAAATGACTGCTCTTCAGCCTCCCGCTGTTTGAGGAAGAAAGGAAGATGAATATATGCAGCAGATTGTATTGACCCTAATCCACTGAACTGACCCTAATTAAATTGAACTGAGGTTGGGGTCAGGGTGGTGGAGTAGTGGCTGCTCTAGAGTTGGGTGACGTGTAGTGCTTTTGTTTTGAAGGAGTCCCATTGTGATTCACTTGGAGTTTGGTGTTACAAATCTCAAAGCAAAACTTATTCAGGAACTCTGAATTTTACCTGGCGTTTGAGTAAAAATTAGACACAGACCCAGGTAAGCGATAAAGTTCAGGCTTGGATCTGGGTCTGAACTTCCCCCAAAGCTAACTGCAGTGGATTTGCTGTGCTTGTTCAGACCACACAAAACCATGTGCAGTTGTGAATTTCACACGCATCAGTTTAACATTATTTCAGGGCAAATTCATAAAGCAGCCAAAGTTCATTTGAAAGTTCCATGAACCACGGCAAGCCCTTTTGCTGACCAAAATCTGTTGGTCTCACATTAGAATTCTGAACAGTACCCAAAAGTGGGCGACTTCTGTGTGGCTTTGGGTTTTGTTTAAAACATTAAGAGCAGTGCCGTTCTCTTGCTATGCAGTGAGAAGCTGCTGTCTTTGATCCCTTTGATGCTAAGAGGGTTATATGTGTAAATTGCCCTGAGCATTGGAAGGATGGATTACACCCCTGGGCCCTACATCCATACATCTGAGTGACTCACTAGCTCTGTCTATCCATCACTACCATGATCTCCCCTGCCACTTGAAATTAAAACATAAAAGTGTGTTTTCAAAAATATAAAAAGGCATTGTGAGGACAAGTTGTGGGGAGCTCAGAGAAAATCAACAAATGATTAGGGAGCTGGAAGGAGCGTGATTTATGGGTAAAGATTACAATTGCTAAAAATACCCAGCATGGCTAATCAATGCTAATGCGGGGAACATAATAATAGTCTTCAAATATCAGAAGGGGTGTTGTAAATACCAGTGATGGAGAGAAATTATTAAGAGTGGTCCCAGGTTAACTAGGAGGAATAGGATTAAATTAATAAAAAGCAAATATGGGTCATGTATCAGGAAACTCCTCCTGAAAGTTAAATACATTAAGCTGTGACTGATCCAAAGCCTGTTGAAGTCAATGGAAAGATTCCCAGTGACTTCTGTTGCTTTTAGATCAGGTCTCTTAGGATATGTCTAGACAGCAATTAAACACTCGCAGCTGGCCCAGGTTAGCAGACACGGGCTTGCAAGGCTCAGGCTGTGGTGCTGTAAAATTGTGGTGTAGACATTCATGTTCAGGTGGAGCCTGAGGTCTAGGACCCTGTAAGGGAAGACGGTCCCCTAGCCTGGGCTCCAGTCCAAGCCCGAATGTCTACACAGCAATTTTTAGCCCTGCAACCCAATCCCCCTGAGCCCAAGTTAGCTGATCCAGGTCAGACACGGCCATGCTGTGGGTCTTTTATCCAGTGTAGATGAATCCTATGAGATCGTGCTTCCACCCCTTCCTATGGCAAGCTATTGTTTGGGGCATTTAAAATTATAGACAGGAGAAGCAACGATCAGATACACTTCCTGGACTGGAAGGGTGGGGAGAGGTGGATGAACTAGATGACCTCTTTTCTATTTCTAATGTCTGTGATGCTATGGTATATAAAGTCAGTGGGCCAGATTTAGACCTGTTGTAAGTAATATGGCTCCTTTGCCTTAAGTGGAGTCATACCATGTACACCAGGTCTGAATTTACCTCTGCTAATTCTGCTACCAAAATATAAGGCCAAATTTTTAGCTAGCCTGTAGCCACCCTCCAAATTTGCATGCACATTTTTGCACATGTAACTGCATCCACAAAAGGGGATTCATATCCAATTTTCACACACAAACAGTCATGTGCACTTAAGCATGACTGTTTGATGCACCCCGTGTGTCTGTCAGGTTTTTCTATGTAGCTGGACACTTCTGCATGTGCAATCTAGCGCACAATGTTGTGCAACATCAAAGGCTAGCTGGAAATTTGGCTCATGAGGTTGCTAGGTCAACTTCACTGGTCTAGTTGCATGCCACTCTCTTCATCCAGTTTGCTACAACATAGATTAAGAGAGTTTAAGGCCAGAAGAGACCATTATGATCATCCAGCCTGACCACCTGTACAATGCAGACTATAGAACTTCACCCAGAAAATTCCAGCATCAAGCCCATAACTTCTGTTTGAGCTATAGCATATATTTTAGAAAGATATGTAGTCTTGCATTAAAGATGTCAAGTGATGCAGAATTTACTATATCCCTGGGTAAGCTGTTCCAATTGTTAATTCTCCTCATTGTTAAAAATGGGCATGCTATTTCCAGTCTGAATGTGTCTAGCCTCAGTGCCCAAGTGCTGGCTCTTGTTATGCTTTTTTCAACTAGATTAAGAAGTTGTCTGCTACCAGAAATCTCTTGAACATGGGCCATGGAGGATGTTAAGGGTCCTTCCAGATGCCACCCTAAAAGAGCTGGCCAGCCTCAGTACTTACCACTGCTTTCTATTGGCTGGCATCAGAATTGCTTAGTTATGTGTCACAAGCTCTGTATTGCAAATAGCCAGTGGGGATTCTCCTTGAGCTCAGGTGGTACGGGACTACAGTTTTGAACCAGAAGGCTCTGAGGCTCTCCGTGGCATGCAATGTTCAGTACAGTGATAACTGGGTAGTCCTGTCATAGCAGATAATTTCACTTGCAAAGGATCGTCTAAGGAGACGATTATCCAGGGTAATTCTGATCAGAAAAAACTTATGTCAGACATGCCACAGTGCCTATCGGATTCACTCCTCCAATAGCCATGGATATATCAGTGAATCTTTCCAAGGAATAGTGAGTGCTTTATGGATTTATGTCAGAAGCTGGGACTGAACCCAGGTGATGGTCGAAGCTGCAGGCTTAGGAAACATGCTGCATGTACAGTCGCAGTGAGCGTTGTTCTTGTCATTCTGATTGTTGCTGTTGTTGCTCTGGCAGGTGAGTGGCTAATCCCGGTGTTCCATTTACATCGAGCTGGCCACGCCACTCAGGGCTGTGAAAAATTCCATGGCCGGAGCACCACAGTTAGGTCAACCCACCCCCTCCACCCCCCCACCGGTGTAGACACGGCTGGATCGACAGAAGGGTCCTTCCATCGGCCTAGCTACCACCTCTCGGAGAGGTGGGTTAACAACCGCGATGGGAAAAACCCTTCTGTTGATGTAGGACGTTTCTACGCTCCGGCACTACCATGGAATGGCTGCGACAACATAGCAGTGCCATTGTTGTGCAGACGTTCCCAGAGTCCTCTTTGGCATCAGCCGTGGAGGCCAGGAACGCATCCTCAGACTCTCCTTCCTGCTCCATTCTGGAGCCTTGTTTGTGATGACAAAACTGGCCCTTTAAACTGTCTTCCTGGGTAAGTATGTATCATTGTAATGAAAGGGAGAAACGTCAGTTCCTGAGATAATACAAACAGGAAAGGAATTTCTCCACCAAAGAACCTACAGTGTCGGGGATGATCTGCCCTACGGAGACTACACTGGCATAGCTGTGTCGCTCTGGCTATGCTGGCATAACACCATAGTACAGACCCAGCCTACGCTGACAAAGATTTTTCCGTCGGTGTTGGAACACCACCTTCCTGAGCAATGGTACCCACGTGAACACCACCCCGAGCGTGGGACAAACCACGGGTCATGCCCCGAAAATCATGAGATTGGCTTAGAAATTATGTAACTTCAAAAAATAAATTTGGGTTTCGACATCTGCACTGCAGTTTATAGCCCTGGAGGCCGAGCCCCATGAGCCCAAGTCAGCTGACATGGGCCAGCCATGGGTGTTTTATTGCAGTGTAGATGTACCCTAAATTGCAGCTCCCAGAGTATGTCTACACTGCACTGACAAGGAACAGCAACGACTAAAGGCCTGTTACGTTGATTCCCGCTTTGACCTGGACTCTAGAATCTCCCCTGTACTTACAGTGACACCTAGTGGCTGGTTAGAGTAATCCCAGGGGTGAATAGGAGATCTCATGACCTTTAATATTGCCTCACCATAATCAGTATGGATAGAGGACTATGTTCTCACCAATGTAGAAACATTCACATACTTGGGCAACACCATCAGCCAGGACAGTGGAACAAGCCAGGATATCTGGAACAAAATCAATAAAGCCAAGAACACCTTCAGGAGCTTAAATAAGGTCTGGAAATCATCAAAATACAACACCAAAACCAAACTCAAGATTTATCAGAGCTGCTTGCTTTCAACACTACTTTATAGTGCAGAATGCTGGGGAATGAGAAAGTATCACATGCCCAGACTGTCTTCATTCCATACGACCTGCCTCAGAAAAATCCTCCATAGTTTTGGCCCAGAACAATCTCAAACTAAGGTCTATTGATACAGTGCAGCCAAGAGGATGTGAGCACCATCATTGCCAGGAGGCACTGGAGATGGATTGGCCATGTGCTTCGGATGGAAACTGATTCCATCACCAGAGTAGCAATAAGATGGACACCTGAAGGCAAGTGAAAACGAGGCCACCCGAAAACAACATGGCAAAGAGCTGGGGAAGCCGAGCTGAAAAATCTGGGGCACAGCTGGGGAACCATTGAAAGACTTACCAGAAACAGACAGGCGTGGAAGCGCTTTGTCACAGCCCTAAATGCCAGAGGTGAAATAGGAACATGATGATGACAAACTCCCAAAGCTGATTTCGGGATAGAAAGCTGGTAGGTGTGTGTCCCATTTCTAGCCTGCAGGGGGCAGTGGGCCAGGCTCAGCTTTCCTGTTTAACAGTGGGTGTTTGACTGTGATGTGGGATTTTGGTTTCTAGCTGCCGTATCCCCCAGATCTCCTTTTCTACCTCCCCACTCTTAGGGGAGCAACCAGATTTTTCAGGACTGTGGATCCCAGATAGGTGACCAGGCAGCAAATGTGAAAAATTGGGACGGGGGTGGGGGGTAATAGGAGCCTATATAAGAAAAAGACCCAAAAATCAGGACTATCTCTATAAAATCGGGATATCTGGTCACCCTAACCCCAGATGAATTCATCACACAACGGTGCCCCGTTCTTTGCACACTAAATGAGGCAGGGGTCCTGTGGAAAAACATAACAGGTGACCACATAAAGATAGTATCATAACTAGTGATACACAAGAACAAATGGGTATAAACTGGCCACCAGGAAGTTTAGACTTGAAATTAGATGAAGGTTTCTAAACATCAGAGGAGTGAAGTTTTGGAATAGCCTTCCAAGGGAAGCAGTGGGGGCAAAAGATCTATCTGGCTTTAAGATTCTACTGGATAAGTTTATGGAGGAGATGGTATGATGGGATAATGTGATTTTGGTAATTAATTGATCTTTAAATATTCAGGGTAAATAGGCCTAATCCCCTGAGATTGGATATTAGATGGATGGGATCTGAGTTACCCAGGAAAGAATTTTATGTAGTATCCAGCTGGTGAATCTTGCCCATATGCTCAGGGTTTAGCTGATCGCCATATTTGGGGTCGGGAAGGAATTTTCCTCCAGGGCAGATTGGAGAGGCCCTGGAGGTTTTTCGCCTTCCTCTGTAGCATGGGGCATGGGTCACTTGATGGAGGATTCTCTGCTCCTTGAAGTCTTTAAACCACGATTTGAGGACTTCATTAGCTCAGACATAGGTGAGGTTTTTCGTAGGAGTGGGTGGGTGAGATTCTGTGGCCTGCGCTGTGCAGGAGGTCGGACTAGATGATCAGAATGGTCCCTTCTGACCTTAGTATCTATGAATCTATGAACGACAGGGGATGGATCATTCAAGAATTGCCTATTTCTGTTTATTCCCTCTGAAGCATCTGGCACCAGCCACTGTCGGAAGACAGGATACTCGGTTACATGGACCATTGGTCTGACCCAGTATAGCCATTCTTATATTCTTATTTACTTCCACAGTATTAGTTGATCATCATTTAGAAAGAGATTTTTCTGCCTGTATATATCTTCTTTGCACAATTACATGCCTGTCTTTTCTGGAAACCTGGCACCCAATTTTACCCTCATTTACACCCGTGTATATCCAGAATAATTCCATGTAACTCAGCAGAGTTCTAGTGGCAGTGAGAATAGCATTTATCCCAAAGTCCTCAATGCAAACTCCTGAAGCCAGGAAGGCTTAAAACTAAAAGGATGTGAAGCAACCAAAATCAGGTGGCTAGAAACCATAAACCTACTTGTGCACACACAGTGTAGGGGGTGGAGTCACAAAACAGCGGCGCAGAAAGAGAGGCCTTAAGCTCTCTAATGTTCTTAAAGTCCTTCACATAGGATAATCCACTACATGTTGCCTTTGCTACTGCTTGCATCCTTTGACACTTTGATACTCTAAATAGCTGCTACCTAGAAGCAACTTTAATCAGCGCTTGAGTGCCACAGAGCGGCCCTTCATCCTCTGTTTATCTAGGAGTCTTCTCAGTGCTCAGAGTTCAGAAATCATAAGGATCCTGTTGCATTTTATTTACACTGCAACTGTATTAATTTTATTTCCTAGGACAGCTGTTTTAGACCATTTCACTCTCCACTGGCAGCATGAGAAGGATTGAAATGAAGATTGTAAATCGCTGTGCAAGTTGCACAGCAAAGTCTAATTTAATGGGTAGCATGTTTTATTAATGTTGCAACATTTATTGTGTATTTTAAGTCACCATTGATTTGTATTAAAGAAGGCACTTTTATTACAAGTGCATAATGCCAACAAAATAAAATATTATGCTTCCCCTCTCCCTCACTCTAGTGTGAATTCTAGTTAATTTTCTGTAAGTGGTTGAGAAAGTGGGAGACAGTTCCTGTAGCTGGAACTAGACTTAGAGCCTGAAATTGTTGTCTGAGCTTCCTCCATTGCAGTTCAATCCCAAGGGACTGACAGAGGTTGTTTCATTGTATGGAGCAACGAGCATTGGATAGGGGCTAAGAAAATCAAACTTTCTCTTGCAGCCTATTAAATCTCTGACTGATTAGCTCAAACTCTTATTTAATGAATATTCAGAGAAAGAGGAAGAAAACCCGGCACTGACAAGCTAAAGCCTTGTGATTTGTGTGCATGAAACTCAAAGGCATGTGTGAGGCCATAGACTGGAAATAAAGTGGAATCCTGTAAATGTTCTGTTTCAGAGTAGCAGCCGTGTTAGTCTGTATTCGCAAAAAGAAAAGGAGTACTTGTGGCACCTTAGAGACTAACAAATTTATTAGAGCATAAGCTTTCGTGAGCTACAGCATCCGATGAAGTGAGCTGTAGCTCACGAAAGCTTATGCTCTAATAAATTTGTTAGTCTCTAAGGTGCCACAAGTACTCCTTTTCTTTCTGTAAATGTTCTGCACTCAGTGACTGGATACTTGGTTAGAGCCAAGTTTTATCACGTCAGCCTGTAATCATCCCATCTGTCCCCTTGCCCCTGGGGTCTAGGCTGGTCACACAGACGGTGCTAGCATGTGTATTGGAAGTAAGGCTATCAATAAGGAAAAGCAGAGTGACTGGTTAGAACAGGAGAGATGAAGATTGGAAGAAGCTCCACTATCAGTGGGAACCTGCTTGCTGAGAGAAAAGGAGTACTTATGGCACCTTAGAGACTAACAAATTTATTTGAGCATAAGCTTTCGTGAGCTATAGCTTACTTCGTCGGATGCATTCAGTGGAAAATACAGTGGGGAGATTTATATACATAGAGAACATGAAACAATGGGTGTTACCATACACACTGTAAGAAGAGTGAGGTTTGCATCATGCTCTCAGTCACTGTACGGTACTCGGGGTGAAAAGGAGACAAGGGAGGTTTCCACAATACCCGTCTGCTGCACAGAGTGACATTGTTTTTTCAGAGAGCCACTCTGGGATGCAGAATAAAGAAAAGACCGAAAGGTGCCATTTTCCGAAGGTAGGGATTACACAGGGAAAGGTGATATTAAAAAAGCTGCCATAACATCACAAAGCCCTTGTGCTGAATTGAGCAGCTTGACTGCAGAGATTTACATTCAGATTCGAAAGCTTTATGGGCATGACAAGCTACATAAGTGTTGCCAAATATGTACAAGACAGTAGCACAGAAGAAGAAGAATCGGTGCATAGCTTTGCAGGGGTGCCTGGAGTGCGATCCCCTGGGTCTGTTTAGCATTGTTGCCCATTTCTGACTTGGTGGCAGGTTATTTCAGAGCTTGATGCTATTTCCTGACATCCCTTTCCTTTATTCTAGAGTTATGCAGAGATTTTATTCCTCCCTTAGGATGGCAAGTGTGTGAGCACTTGAGAAATAATCTTGGCCATGCTCCTCGGTGTATCCAATGATGGCGTACTAACTCTCCATTTCTGTCCCAACAGCTACATAGTCATTCTTCTCTGGCTGTCCACTACTTTTGTGTGTCAACCCACTTTGTAAGTCTAACTCCAGAGCTAGTACAGCTATGTGAGTAAAGCCAAAAGGCCTCACGACATAGTGGGTGTGAATACAGGGTCAGAAGTCTTAAAACTTTCTTAATCACAGGTTTCAGAGTAGCAGCCGTGTTAGTCTGTATTCACAAAAAGAAAAGCCACAAGTACTCTTTTTCTTTTTTTTTTTAAAACTTTCTCTGTTTCTGTGAGTTAATCAGGTGCTCCTTGTCAGCAAAGCAGTCCTTGGTAGATGGATGAGACCCCCCCAAGTGAGCTGAGGAAAAGATACACAGGAGTTCAGTATTGCAACATATTCTGTGCTGCTTTGGTGCTATTTTTGGAAATCTAATTTTGTTGCCCCTCAAGAAGGTGGCAGAAGAAGGGACAGATGAGACCAGACTTGTACGTATTAAGTGAATGATTGATTAATTAAAAGATATTTCTGCTAGCGGTTACTTGAATACCATGTGTTCTTGTCAAAGAAATGTGTCTATTGGATATCACTCGTCAGAAAGACTCTGCTCTAAGTGGCTCCTGCGCATTCATCTCATCACTCCAGGGCTCCAGCAGCTGCTACCAGCACTGCAAGAATGATGCCAAAGAACCCAGGGAATGCAGTGAGGTACTGCCCAATTCTTTCTTTCTGTCTGGAGGGAAAAGCTTACAAGTAGTTTGCGTTTCCCAGACTATTATTATTTTTATGTATTATTTGTATTGCTGTCTTGCCTAGGAATCCCAGACATGGACCAGAACCGCATTGTGGTAGGCACCGTAAAAACACAGAACAAATCCAGTTCCTGTTCCAAAGACCTCACAGTCTAAGTAGTTTCCATTTTAAACATGCTAGTCTCATCAGGCTTGACTCCATTTTATCCATTTGTCAAGATGGATGCCATTCAGCACCACTGGCAGTTTTTCTGCTTGAGGTCCCCCAGCTGGAATAGGTGGGAGGTGGCTGAAAGGTACATGGTAAACTTTCTGCTGAATTCCGTCCAGGCCATGCATTGAACTTAGCAAGGTTCCTCTATGTGAAAGCATCTCAATACATGGAGTCAACTTTGAAAAGAAAAGATTTGTTCCTTATATATCAATAGTTCTGCCTATTGACCCATTAATGATCAGTCTATGTCTTTTAACAGTCAAGATACAGTAGAATGCTGTGGGTGATATTTCCAGTGTGACATTCTGGTGAGACGAAAATAGCTAAGCTGGCTGTCCAGCCCAGAGTGAGGCAAGCAGTGTAACAAGGTTATAATGTAAAGCACTGAGCAATTAGCTGGGAGATTTACCTCCCTGTCTTAAAAGCATTGTTATTACTTAATCAATCTCCAGCAATTTATAAACAAGGCTGGGGTTTTACAGGGAGCCATAAATCTGCCTTATTTGCTTCCCAGATAGAGCAGGAAAAACAGACCCAAAGTTCCAGAAGAGATTTGGTCAATTAAAAGGAAAAAGGGTAACTCAAAAGAAGGGAAATAATTTCTCAAAGGGAGGAAGCAGCCTTGGGAAAGGGGATGGAGCGGCGGGCTATCCGTTCGTCTATATCATCAGTTACTCCCAGAGGTTTAAAGTGGAATTGTTAAATTTAATTTTAAATTATAAACTCTTTGGGGCAGGGCCCCTGACTTTGTACGTGTCACAATGGGGCTGGACTGCAGCATCTGGGTGCTAGTACAGTATCAATGTTAAATAAAACATCATCATAACAAAACCATCCGCAGAATAAGCATCCCACATTCCAGACTGCAGCGCTGTTGATACACTGCCAAAACAGGTAAAGAGGGGAACCCTATTAGCGCTTGGCTACACTTGCAAGTTAGAGCGCATTAAAGCAGCCCCAGGCATCCTAACTCATGACCTGTCCACACTGGCAAGGCACTTAGAGTGCCTGGACTCTGCAGCTGGAGTGCTCCTGGTAATCCACCTCCACCAAAAGCATAATGCTTGCAGCGCCTTGGCTGAAACACCCCAGCGTCAGTGTGAACGAGGTGTTGCATTACTGCGCTCTGATCGGCCTCCGAAAACATCCCATAATCCCCTGAAGTCAACTGGCCACTCTTGCTATTGTTTTGAACTCAGCTGCAGGAATGCGGATATGCCCTTTCAAAACTGTTTCTGACAGCCGGCTGCTTATCTGCTCCGGGACAAAGCAACCATTAGTGTGGAATGCTGCTTGCTGTGAGTGTGTGAGAAACAGAGGTGGGGGGTGAAGAGGTCTGCTACTGTCTGAACTTACAAGACAGCATGCTGACATGCTCTCATCCCCCCAAAAACCCACTCTCTCTCCCCCCACGGACACACAACACACTCTCTGTCACACTCCACCCCCCCCATTTGAAAAATACATTGCAGCCACTTGCATGCTGGGATAGCTACCACAATGCAGTGCCCTCTGTGGCATTGCAAGAGATGCTAATGTGGCCTTGCCAGTGTGCTTGAATCTGACAGTGTGAACACACTGCAGCACTTTCTCTACTGTGCTCTCTGAGAGCTGGTTTAACTCCCAGCGCTCTATGTCTGCAAGTGTAGCCATGCCCTTAGGTATTTGTAGGATATCAGCTGCATCCAACAGGGTCTTTGGAAGTTTCAGCAATGCTTATAGCAATGGCTAACAGAGAGTGTACCGCCTAGACAGACACCCTGTCAAGGAGTACAAGAGTGTACACCATTGGGCACGCCCTCCTCTCTGCCCAAGGAGTTGCATATTGCTTGCATAGACCCCATCATACTTAAGAACAGCCCTTTGCATCTACACACAACAACCATCCCAGGCATTTGATAAGCATTGGTTGTCCTGGTTTGTGGTTATTAGCTTAACACATGCTGAATCAGTGCTTGCTGTCTATGACAGTTTCTGCCTACTATGGTCAGGAAGGCACAGGTTTGGCAGCTGGCCTGGTTCAGTTGGTCCTCTCCATCTGACTGTGTAGTCCCTTAACCACTCCAGCCCCTTTACATCAAGCAAAACTGTGGCCACTCTGGGGCTGGTGCCTCATTCCCTATGCACTGATACACTCGTGGGTTTAAGTCATGCTGTGTGGAGAAGTGCCAAAACAATTCTGTCCCAATAGGCTGTATGGGAAAGCTGGGGTATTACTCACATCATGCAATAGACAGCTCTACAAGGCTTATCTCACTTTGTGTAGTTGCACTTGCTGATCTAACAGGTCTTTTTCCCTCTTGTAATATAGATGAGCCTATGACTCCTGGGTTTGATTCTCTGCTGTCCTGCACCTTGCACTGTAATTTACCCCAAGCAAAGTAGGTGTAAAATGCTACTGGCTCAGACCGGTGTTATTTGTACACCCACTTTGCACAATGACTACACCAAAGGCAGGTCAGTTAACAATTACACATGGCTCATTTACTCATCGTCCTGCTGTTTTCAATCATCCAGTGTTGTGAGGCCAGCCCAGGATGATAGATGGATTTTGCACACATATCTGCTCATGTGCACACACAAACACAAGGGAATGCACATGCACTCCACTCTCAAGCCATCTCACAGTCCCAGTCAAGTTAATTTATTCCAGCTAAAGACTGATTGTGATGCAAAATGCTCTTCTAGTCTTCTGCTTGTTTTGCATCCAATACAATAGAATCAGCGCAGTGGTGGGTCATGGCTGGAGGAATTCAGTTCAGAAAACCTGCTCATGTAGAACTGTTTCCATTTGTTATTTGCAATAACCGTGGCAGCGCTCACAAATTTTGAAAAGGGCAATGAGATTAAAGAGCTCTACCTGGGATGTCCATAGAAGGGTCTGCTCCATGCAGCTGTCATGGAAAATATAACTTCATTTGCATGAGTCATTTTCCCCTATGAGGGAGCCTGCATATGCCATGGCAGCGACTTTCTTTCACTGGGACTCCCTTCCAATTAATCACACGACTGCCAAACAACTGTTGATCAGCATCCAAGCATCAATCTTTGCTTGCACGTATAAATGTGCTAGAAAACAGCCTGCCATGATGGGGAGTGTCAGCCCTGGGGTCTTGCTGACTGCAGGTCCATATAACTATGCCCTCATTGTAATGTCCTGGAATGATCCTTTCTGTGTGCCTCATCTGGGCTTTGAAACAACCAAAGTAGACCAGGCCCCTTAAGGATCCATCCCTAGGCCCTGCCGTGCTAGGAAACACACAGAAAGGCACAGTTCCTGCCCCCAAACTGGTGTAGTACTTTTAAAGGTTTTTTAAAGGTTAAAAAGAAGTGATCAAAACGTTGGGGAAAAGGCTGAAAGAAGGGGAACCGTTGGGGGAAAGTAGGAATACATTCAAAAAAAGTGCAAAATGGTTTAAAAAATTGGGGGCAAAAAGAAAAGAGATTGGGGGGAAATGTAGAGAAAGCAAATTAAAAGAAAAAAATGAAACTAAAAGGGGTAGAGAGAGGATAATTTCAGTCCCAGAAGTGTGTGTGTGGGGGGGGTTCTTCAATCTATTCATCAACCTTGTGTATGTGTGTGTTGGGGAGGAGGAGGGGTGCATCATGCTATCCCTGTTTTCCCAGTTCAAGCACTGGAACAAAGACTATGCTCCCAACACTGATGCAATCCTCTCCCTGCTGTACTCCAAAAAGAGCCATCTCACACCTTCCAGCTTAAGAAGCAGAGCACAGACTTTCACCATTACGGCTGGCAACAATCTCTCTCCACTTTGGGTGGACGCAGAAGAGCGATATGGCTACCAACCTTAAGCCAAGTGTCTCATAGGAAGGATGGCCCTGTGGGTGAGGCACTAGACTGGGACTCAAGAGACTGGGACTCACTTCCCAGTTCTGCCACAGGCTTCCTTGGCTTTAGTCACCTTTAGTCTCTGTTCCCATCTGTACAATAGGGATAACAGCACTTCTCTACCACACCAAGGTGTTGTGAGGGTAAATCCCCGAATGATTGTGAGGTGCTCAAATAGGACAGTGATGGGGCCGTATGAGTAGCTGGACGAATCTATTTCTGCAGTGGTCATGGAAGGGCGTTCCTAAATCCGGGTCTCCGATTACCAAACCAATGAGCACTGTCATTTTGAGTATAACTCTTCCAAGTTATAGATATTTATGAAGGGATGCTTCCAAGCCTTCAGAATTGTTCTGTCAACGAAATATGTACTGCGCAGTTACTACACACAAGGTTCTCACATTTTCAAGATCTAATAGGAACAAATGTGTAATTGCATAGTTCACTGAGTTAACAACTCGTAGCATTTTTGATGAACAGCCCCTTTATATTTTCAATTCATAGACTTTTACAGCAAATAATGAAAGTCAGAAAGTCATTGCTTCGTGTCTGGGAACTTGCCGGATGAAGATGCACCTTTGCATTGGGTCATGGGCCGAATCAGAGCCAGGGACCACCCCAACCTTCTCTGGAGCATCTTGTGTACATGGGAGGTAAAAACTCCCTGATCCGCAAAAGTAAAAGCAATTACAGGATTTTGAATACAGAGCAGACAATGGATATCATAAAACAGAAATAAAAAATAATAACTGATTTTAAAAGGGGAAAATGCTGACCCATGTCGTCCTTTTCACCCCAATTGCTGTGATACAGGGACACAAATAAATGGTGTACATTATCCGTTAAGGTAAATATAATATGGATACAAAATTACCATCCCATCACCCCACACTTTCACCAGGGGAAGGACCATGCCTCACTGCTCAGCACCAGAACTGCAGGGATGGTTCCATCGTATTCTGGCACTTGTTATTAACAAGGTTATTAACCTTGACACAAGAACAAATGGCTGTAAACTGGCCATCAACAAGTTTTGGCTTGAAATTAGACAAGGGTCTCTAACCATCAGAAGAGTGAAGTTCTGGAACAGCCTTCCAAAGGAAGCAGTGAAGCAAAAACCTAACTGGCTTCAAGAATGATACATTTATGGAGGGAATTGTATGATGAGACTGCCTACAATGGCATGTAGCCCATCCGCAACTGCTAGTAGCAAATATCCCCCATGGCCAGCTATGGGATACTAGATAGGGAGGGCTCAGAATTACTACAGAGACTTATTTCCAAGGTGTCTAGCTGTTGGGTCTTGCTGAAATGTTCAGGGTCCAACTGACCTCTATATTAGTGGTTGGGAAGGAATTTTCCCTTGGGTCAAATTGGCAGAGACCTTGGGTGGGAGGGGTGTTTTTCCTCTGCAGCATGGAACACAGGTCATTTGCATGTTTAAACTAAAGTAAATGGTGCATGCTCTGTAACTTGAAATCTTTAAATCATGATTTGAGGACTTCTGTAACTCAGCCAGAGGTTAGAGGCCTATTACAGCACTGGGTGAGCGAGGTTCTGTGGCCTACAATGTTCAGGAGGTCAGACTAGATGATCATGATGGTTTCTTCTGACCTTGAAGTTTATAAATCTCTGAGAACAGAAAGTCCCTGCCTCATTAAAACATAGAGTCCATGAAGTGCACCACACATCCCATTAAAGTCAGTAGGCATTCGGTACTTCTTGGAATAATGCCTTAAATCAGATACAGGCAGAGCAGTGTGGACATATGGAATTCTTCAGATGAAAACTTGCTCTGAGATTTTTTTTTTCTTGTAGCATGTTGTTCAGCTATTTTGAAGTACCCCACCATTTCTGTAGGGTGAGGTGTTGAAATTGAACAGAGTGGATGAGAAGACCTAGCTGGTGAGTATCAACATGCATGTTCTGTTACATCCCTCATGGATGAAGACAAAGCAGTGTGTCAGGAGGATGCTGTGTCCTGAATGCCTCAGAAATCAGAATGATACCACATATTACACTAAAGAGCCAGAGCCATTCTACTCAGCATGGAAACGTATGCAATTACTCCATACAGTTTCCTTAAGACTCGACTAAAGCACCCTGGTTGTTTAGCTCCAGAACAAGTCCCATGACCACCGGCCCTGCGAATCAATGGGCAATGCTCAGAATGGTTTGCATTCAAATCAATACAGATAACCATCACAAAATGTGAATATTTATCAGAAGCTTATATGAGCTGTTTGAAACTCTTAAAGCTGCAAAACCAGGTTGACATTTGCATGAAAGCAAACTTTCTTGTGAGATCTCCATGACCTCTGCTTCAAGTCTCAAGTTAAAATACACTGTAACACAGCTTATCTCATGGTAGTTTGGCATTCCTTGTTGTTGTTTGTTCCAATTCTGGGTGAAAACTGGAAGTGAAGAGTACTTCTCCAAATATATCAGAATGTGCAAAAAAAGTTTGGAATTTTGTGAAGATTCAGGGGTCTCTTTAATTCATGCAAACTGGTTCCCACATCTCTAGCCATGATTACCACTTGCTGCATGGTTGGGTCAGCACAAAGGAGCTGATTGTCAAGGTGACTGAGCACCTGCATCTCTCATTGATTATCTGGAATTTTAGGTGCTCAGCTCCTCTGAAAGTCAGGACCTAAATCCCTTCCAGACAATCATATGTAGGTTCTGCTGTAGAAATTCAGTTTCAAAGGAGAGTTTCTTTGACAGCTTTGACAGAGACTTTGTGGATGAGTGGAGATGATCATGCAACAACAAGACAAAACTATAATGGAATATTGTTTTATTTCTATGGAGTGTTGTACTTAGGGAATTCTATTATGTTTTATAAAGCCAGTCTCTCAATACCCAGGGTCTGATTCCCCTCTCACTCACACCAGTGTAAATCAGGATTGATTCCAGTAAAGGTAAGCCCATATTTAGGTGCTTTGCTGAATCAGGGTCTAAAACTGTGTTGGGATCAGCATAAGACCCTATCAGTGCAATGGCTTTATACGCACACACTATAGCAATTATGTGCTCAGGAAAAGTTCACATATGGCAAGAGACATTAGAATCTACTTTACTGAGAGAAGGAGCATCACCAAAGAAGGATGCTGTCCATTACTGTGATGCCTACAAAAAAACAGACTGTAAGGTCTTTGGGGCAGGGACCATCTTTTTCTTCTGTGTTTGTACAGCACCTGGCACAATGGGGTCCTGGTCTATGCCTGGGTCATCTATGCCTGGGTCTCCGGGGTGCTACTGCCGTACAAATAAAAAAGATATCAAATGCTCTAGGGGTTAGGACTGCCGATGAACAGCTGTCTGATCGAGGACAAGCAAAATGAACTTCAGTTTAACTCTATATCCTCTAATGCTGCATGACATCTATTGACCTCCCATTACTATCACCTATTCCATATCGACACAGACTCATGCATGGCTCCTCTTTCTCCAAGAGGTTTCAACTAGTGACTCCTTCAAAGCACAGAAGGTCCACGTTAGGCACTGCTGCTGAGTAGCTCTGCTGATCAGTGTGTGTCTCCAGATTGCAGGTCTTTCATTTTACTTCTGCAGAGGCTCAAAAAGAAGATTTTCATTTATCTCATAACCCCTAGCTCTGTGGCTTCTTCACAAGCTTCATAAATCAGACTGCGTGGCAGGGGCTATTTATTTACAATGTTTTTATATTGTAAACAGATCATTTGTATTTGTATCTATATTTCCTTCCCTTTTCAGCCCTATAGTCCCCAAATTCCCCTCCTAGGCCATGGGTGCCCATACAGTCTCTTTGGCATGATGAAATATAAATAATTTCACTTCCACTCCCACTCCCGTCATTTGTACAAGGTGAAGGCAATCGATACATGTGATGAATGTTGCTAACTACAAATGCAGCAATGAAACTGTTGAACTAAACTTACCCATTTCTAAGCAGTTTTTATTGTAATGTAATTATTACAAGGATGGACAAAAATATTAAATACAAAGGGCTTGATTCATCACTTTGGCCAGAATTGTCAAGAGCTCTGCTTGCATTTAGGCACCAAAATAAGTGAGTGGCTTTTCAAAAGAGCTCGACACCTTGGGTTTTACAAATTCCACCAAAAGTCCAACAAAACTCTGAACCCAGAATTTCTACCAACCTATATAAGAACATACATTCCCTCTAAATTATGCAACATAATTAGATACAGGAACAGTTACATGATGGTTTGCCATATCTGGATTGGGACTTTAAGTTCTGAACGTGTAAGAATATGAAAGGGAAAAAATATTTTGTCTGACTTTTATTCCATAATTCTTATGTTATGTTAGAAACATGCAAGGGCCATGGCCGTGGCGACATCACACAGTCTTGTGGGTTTTGGTGAGGCTATAGATGGAAATCAACTCAAAGACCAAACATTTCACTTTGCAAATACTCGCCATAGCTCCAGCGGCTCAGTGTTTCTATGGGCACGGGTCATTGGGATAAGCAAGCAAATGAACTCCGCCTCACTGCTTTCTTAATTCTCTCCACACCTAGGCTGCATTAGGAGATCCTGTCTCTCTACAATTCATGTGGTGCTAAACTGAAGAGGTTGGAAAACAGGAAAAACCAAATCGCAAAAAATTTTGACGTCAAATTTCATTCTGCAGGTTTTGAAAAAGAACAATTTTTTATTTGAATTTTTTCATAAATATGTCTAGCAAAAATTTTCAGCTTTCACATTTTTCATGTTTCTTGGGGTGGGGTTCAGCTTTCCATGCTCCACAACCCACTTTTTCTTCCTTTCCCCTTTTTTCTCATTTTGATACAGAAAAAAGGTGAGAAAAGGCGGGAAAGGAGGAGAGGGAGAAAAACAATAAACCTAAAAACCAAAAAGATGCTAATTTCTGTTTTCCAATTTCATCAAAAAAAGTAACATTTCACCAGCAAATTTGTTTCCAAACATTTCTGATTTTAAAAAAATTGACCAATTCTATGTTAAATAATATGGACTCTCTGGTAGCTGATCAGTTCTGCCCTTACTTTGAATACATCTGAGACCCGTGAAACTGCAAAATAGTCTCCCAGACTTGTTCATTTAAAAATAGACTGCACAAACCACCAGAAAACACACATACCAGGAAATTCTTCATGTACTGCAGTGTTACTCTATGGAATCCACCATGCAGAATGCCGTGCTTGATGAAGGTAACTTGCACTGGCAGGAATATGGACTGAATGACCTAAGAGATGTTTGCCATCTCTACTGCTATGGTTTCATGACTCACAAAAGGATTTTACATTTGTGATGCTGCTGTGTAAGTCTGGGCTCAGTCCTCTACTGTACCCTGTCTCTCCTGGGCACAGCAAAGGTGAGGGGGCACAAAGGAGATGGAAGTTGTTCCCCAAACCTGAAGCCAGTTAGAACCAGCAGCTGCTGTAAACTACACTTCAGTTGCAAAGATCCCCAAAGGACCATCTGCTAGCCAGGGACTGCCAGGATACAGCTGTTCTGGCCAGGCCTCCACCCATTCCTGACACACTCCCTATGTTAGGGTCTGGGAGGAAGATAGCATAGATTCTATGCTAGGGCCTATGCCAGCCGGCTGTTTAAGCTGTGCCAAAGGATATAATTATACATAGTCCCAGCTCTTCATCCAAGGATAGAAAGCCAGGAAAAGACACCAAATGTTGGGTGATTAAATCCAGAAATGTTCCATCATTTACTGTCTCTTTTAATACCTGGTACCTAGAAGGACATTTTGTTCCAGATACCTGCTATAGCAGGGAGAAATGACATAGGCAGAGGCAGATTTCCAAAGATGGACATTCACAGTTGCACACACATACTTCTGCACACTGCTAATAAATTTTGTCAGATGCCTGTTGTACTTGTGGAAATTTGCATGCGCACCTGGCTAGTTAGGTGCCAAGAGGCCCAAAGACTAGCACAAATATCTAGTGTGCATGCACACATTGAATATTATCACCCAGAGGATAGGTGCATGCATCTTTGAGAATCTTTGGTATTTAATGTCCTGTTACCTTCCACTTCATTATTATCAACCACAAACTGCTAGGGAGCTTGCTCAGGTGAGCAGCATTTCAAAGGCCTTTGTTAACTAGTTTAAAATGGACTCCAGTTTGGCTATATTAAATATCTTTGAACTTCATCAGTAGGAACATGCTACACCCAATGTCATGGACCTTGTCTCTTCCCTATTCCCTTCACCCATCTAGATCTACTTCTTCTCTTGTCTTCTTCATCCCACCCCCTGCCACACACACACACAATTTCAAAGCAAGAGCCTTACTTCTTCTTTGTGTCTCCTGCCATCGGTAATGAACAGTCTCTTGTATCTCTCTGCCTCATCAACTCTCCATTTCTTTTCAATTCTCATTTTAAAATGTATATTTCGTGTTCTCCCTTGACTCTACCTCTTAATTTGACTCATCCTCTGCGATCAATCTTCTAACTGCTTAAATTTATTCACCATACAATGTCTTTATGACCACTGTTTTCTGCAATTTATGCCATATATTGTCTGGCATTAATTTAATTCTCGAAAATGTTTTGTGATCCAGCTTACATAAAAGGTGCTTTATAATAAAAGTTTTATTGTACGCTATGGACAAAATCTGCATAGTCTTTATCACAGCATCTTGAATGTCAATTTCAGTTTATCAACATCCCTCTTGGAATTCATGGAGACATTTTATTGGAATTGGTTTCATAACTAATCTGATAAAGCAATTTGTTCTTGCGAAAGAAAGAAAGAAAGAAAGAAAGAAAGAAAGAAAGAAAGAAAGAAAGAAAGAAAGAAAGAAAGAAAGAAAGAAAGAAAGAAAGAAAGAAAGAAAGAAAGGTTAATCTCTTCCAGTGGTCTGGCTTCTTCAGCCATCATGGCAGTTCCCTTAACATTGCCATGTAAGATGGCCCAGAGAGGTCCCACACTGCAATGAGGGGGTTAAGATATGCCTGTGTATCCACCTGCTACACCTGCAGCCAGTGTCAGACATGGAGAAAAGAGCTAAAAGGGGGAGAACTAGCCTCTGACAGAACTCAGCTTCTCCTGATGGGAGAGAAGCCTGGTTACAGCCCTGAGAGGGAGCTCACTAGCCAGCTGGATCAACCCTCCTAGAAGGGGAGACCAGACCCCAGGGGGAAACCAGTGGAAGCCTGGACTGTTTGGGAGACAAGCTCTGAACAGAAGAGTGGAGCTTCACTGAAAGTTCGCAGGAGCTGCCCCAGCAACATGGTTATACCATGCTTATTTTATTTTCTTGTCTGGGTCTGATTTGTACTTAAATTTGTATCTTCTGGGTACAGAGTAGAGGCTCTACAGAATGATATACGTAGAACTATCATTTTTCTCTACTTGTTTGTATCTCTGCTCTAAAATTGTCCAAAACTGAGGAATTGGATGGAGAATAGATAAAGGAGTCTGTTACTTCTGGGTCACCGTATGGCCCGAGTCAATACAGATAGAATAGCTCTATTCTCTGGTGGCTGTCATGACTCATACATGTTGTTTTGGTAGTTCTCTTGTCTCTGTTTGGTGACCTATGTATCTCTAATTCCACCAACACAATCAAAGCCAGCAAAGAAGCCAAGGATTAAATGGACCGTGGAGCCTGAACTCCCCTTGATCCCTGGAGTTTGTCTCTCCAAAGGAATGTTGAGAAACACTGGTTAGGGGCTGTGTGTGAAAGAAGCTTCTTCTGCTGGCGTTGGTGCAGATCTCTTTGTTGCAATAAGGAGTTGATTTTAGAGAATGACCCAAGCCATGAAGTTTGGATCCAGATCTGGATTCAAAGTTCCCCACAGCCTGGGTGTAGGGTTCTGATCCTTAGTATGATAATCCTAAAGCCAACACCAGCAGAGCTGAACTAAGCTACTTAGATGATATACTGATGAACATGGGATGGAGGCATGTGTGAATGGACAGCTTTGTACCTGACAAGCTGCAGATTTTAACTACAATGGTTATTCTGCATTGTATTTGGGCACCAGCATAAACTGTTGCATTGATTGAGATTAAGCAGTCAAACATTCTGGAGGTAGCGGGCATGTTTCTCTGGGGCTCTCGGGGCCCATCTAAACAACCCTCACATTCTCCTTTATGTTTTAAGACCCAGTTTTGAACAACTGCAAACATGATTCTGAATGCTAAACATAGACTAATACAATTTGTCACATGCTGACAGGTTTCAGTTCCATGAATGAGCCTCCCAGTTGGTCCTTTGACATCTCCCCACTCTAGCTCAGAGTGAAAAAGGTCTTTGTGAATAGCAGGGTGAAGTCAGTCGCTTCTCTCACTGTACGGGCTAATACATTTCTCCATTCCCTTTAGGATTAACCAAATTCAGATGAGCACAACAGTCCCTCTTCCTTTCAGATACAAGTAACTTTTATTGGCAAATCCTGCTGGGAGAGATTCAGACGCCCATGCCACGGGGTTAAGTCTTGTATCTTTCTCTTGTCTTTACGGCAGTAATAAGTCTGGTGCCCCGCACCAACATAAATCCTACCTTGTGGAAAACCAGCAATGTTGCAGTAATAGCACATTTATTAGGCCCTATGCCCAAGCATGGCAAGCTACAGTGGTTCTGTTTATTTTCAGCAAATCACAATTCCTTAGCAACATCACCCACCACAAAGTTTGTCCTCTCAGTTCTCTCCCTCCCAATGCCTTACTCTTTAGATTCATGGCTCCATGAATAGTTTGAGTCTGCACATGACTGTGTGATTTCAGGTATTTTGTAAATCTTTTTCTCTCCAGGGACTGGGATTGTTACCTGGCCAGGATGGAAAAACATGTACCCAAGAACAGACGATTTAGCAAAATAACTGTAAGCATCAGTTGTGCCTGAACAAAGAACTGCAAATGGCCCTGTAATGTGCTTTACACTCTCTTCTTGCCTAAGATTGCACTGCAGGTTATTTACAATTCCGAATTCACACAGCCCTGCATCCAGAAATGTCTTTCTTTTTCACTTTCTTCCTGATTAAGTGGCAGAGCCTAATCTCAGCCCAGTCCCCACAGTCACAGCAAACACCAATCATCCCAGAGACAACCAAAATAGCTCTTTTATTTATTTTTATTCTTTTGCAAATGCGGTTATTTGCATACTAAAGTGGTTATTAGAGGAGAAAAGTCACTGATGCAAATTTGACATTCAGATGTCAGCTCCTCCATAAATAAGGTCAACTATGATGAGGACCTGTTAGTCTCCGATTATAGGTCTCTTAATGCTTAAATAATGCTGATGCGCGGCATCTGCCATCAGTACACAGGCTCATAAAAGAGATGCTCACCAGAGTCACCCGGGCTGAAATTTGCTCCTCTTGCTGTCTTTTGGCTTTTTGGCTAGTACGAGATTCATATGCTGACCTGAAAGCCTTCCAGATCAGCAGGGGCAGATGGCTGGGTTCTACAGGGTAGCTCCTTGATCAGAGTATACCCAGTGTCATCTTCCCCCTCCGGGAACACCACTCCCACTGCTAAGAAACAAGTGGCCTAATTTCTGAACTAAGACAAACCCAGCTTGGGTTACAGAACGGTCGCTGCCACCTATCACTCTATCCTAATGGAAAAAGCATCTTGTCTGTTTCCAAACAAGACACCAGCCACTAATGTGGGGAGGCATTCTCCTTGGCCATCATCGCGAGCTGGAGTGATAGATGATATTGTATCTGAGAGGCTTAGCATGGCAAAGGGGACCAAAATAGTATCGACTGGAGCCCTGCGGCGGTCCCAGTGTTTGACCTCGTGCTATATTTTCTCTGTCAAATAGCTCCTTGCATAGCTGTATGTTTCCTATTACATAACACTGGCAGCCAGAGCTAATTGATGACTCCTTTTTAACATCTCTCCGGTATCGGATGGATAAACTGCTTCTATCATTATATAGTACCACTAGTGCAAGGTGTAGGGTGACAGGGGATTAGGAGAAGAGCCCAGGGCCTACTGCCAAATGCCTCTGGGACTTTTTATGTGTGCCTCTTGCTTGCTTGGTAATATTTTCACCCTCATAAATTTCTGCTTGCAGTGATCAGAGTAGCAGCCGTGTTAGTCTGTATTCACAAAAAGAAAAGGAGTACTTGTGGCACCTTAGAGACTAACAAATTTATTAGAGCATAAGCTTTCGTGAGCTACAGCTCACTTCATCGGATGCATTTGGTGGAAAAAACAGAGGAGAGATTTATATACACACACAGAGAACATGAAACAATGGGTTTATCATACACACTGTAAGGAGAGTGATCACTTAAGATAAGCCATCACCAACAGCAGGGGGGGGGAAAGGAGGAAAACCTTCCATGGTGACAAGCAGGTAGGCTAATTCCAGCAGTTAACAAGAATATCAGAGGAACAGTGGGGGGTGGGGTGGGGGGGAGAAATACCATGGGGAAATAGTTTTACTTTGTCCATCCATTCCCAGTCTCTATTCAAGCCTAAGTTAATTGTATCCAGTTTGCAAATTAATTCCAATTCAGCAGTCTCTCGTTGGAGTCTGTTTTTGAAGCTTTTTTGTTGAAGTATAGCCACTCTTAGGTCTGTGATCGAGTGACCAGAGAGATTGAAGTGTTCTCCAACTGGTTTTTGAATGTTATAATTCTTGACGTCTGATTTGTGTCCATTCATTCTTTTACGTAGAGACTGTCCAGTTTGGCCAATGTACATGGCAGAGGGGCATTGCTGGCACATGATGGCATATATCACATTGGTAGATGCGCAGGTGAACGAGCCTCTGATAGTGTGGCTGATGTGATTAGGCCCTATGATGGTATCCCCTGAATAGATATGTGGACAGAGTTGGCAAGAGTTGGCAACGGGCTTTGTTGCAAGGATAGGTTCCTGGGTTAGTGGTTCTGTTGTGTGGTGTGTGGTTGCTGGTGAGTATTTGCTTCAGATTGGGGGGCTGTCTGTAAGCAAGGCTATACTTCAACAAAAAAGCTTCAAAAACAGACTCCAACGAGAGACTGCTGAATTGGAATTAATTTGCAAACTGGATACAATTAATTTAGGCTTGAATAGAGACTGGGAATGGATGAGTCATTACACAAAGCAAAACTATTTCCCCATGGTATTTCTCCCCCCCACCCCACCCCCCACTGTTCCTCTGATATTCTTGTTAACTGCTGGAATTAGCCTACCTGCTTGTCACCATGGAAGGTTTTCCTCCTTTCCCCCCACTGCTGTTGGTGATGGCTTATCTTAAGTGATCACTCTCCTTACAGTGTGTATGATAAACCCATTGTTTCATGTTCTCTGTGTGTGTATATAAATCTCTCCTCTGTTTTTTCCACCAAATGCATCCGATGAAGTGAGCTGTAGCTCACGAAAGCTTATGCTCTAATAAATTTGTTAGTCTCTAAGGTGCCACAAGTATTCCTTTTCTTTTTGCTTGCAGTGAGTTAGTATGTCTTGCTTTCTTATGGTATAGCTCAATGTCTTCTTCCCTTTCAATGGCAGCTCCCCCAGTCTGGATCCAGTAGCTGAAGCTACAAACAGAAAGTGAAAGAAGGCCATTAGGATTTGAGGAGGCAGGGCAGCCACTGGCTAGGACGTGGAATAGAGATTCAGGAGACCTGTTGTCTATTGCCACTGACCTGAAAGGTGACTCATTTAAGCTCTAACAAATTTATGTGAGCATAAGCTTTCATGAGCTACAGCTCACTTCATCGGATGCATTCAGTGGAAAATACAGTAGGGAGATTTATATACAGAGAGAACATGAAACAATGGGTTTTATCATACACACTGTAAGGAGAGTGATCACTTAAGATGAGCTATTATCAGCAAAGGCAGGAGGGGGAGGGGGGAAGAAAACCTTTTGTAGTGATAATCAAGATGGGCCATTACCAGCAGTTGACAAAAACATCTGAGGAACAGTGGAGGGTGGGGGAAATAACATGGGGAAATAGTTTTACTTTGTGTAATGACCCATCCACTCCCAGTCTCTATTCAAGCCTAAGTTAATTGTATCCAGTTTGCAAATTAATTCCAATTCAGCAGTCTCTTGGAGTCTGTTTTTAAAGTTTTTTTGTCGTTGGGTATTGTAGTTGTAAGAATGCTTGATAGAGATTTTGTAGGTGTTTGTCTCTGTCTGAGGGGTTGGAGCAAATGCAGTTGTATCGTAGAGCTTGGCTGTAGACAATGGATCATGTGGTGTGATCTGGGTGAAAGCTGGAGGCATGTAGGTAGGAATAGCGGTCAGTAGGTTTCCGATATAGGATGGTGTTTATGTGACCATCGCTTATTAGCACCGTAGTGTCCAGGAAGTGGAACTCTTGTGTGGACTGGTCCAGGCTGAGGTTGATGGTGGAATGGAAATTGTTGAAATCATGGTGGAATTCCTCAAGGGCTTCTTTTCCATGGATCCAGATGATGAAGATGTCATCAATGTAGCGCAAGTAGAGTAGGGGCGCTAGGGGATGAGAGCTGAGGAAGCGTTGTTCTAAATCAGCCATAAAAATATTGGCATACTGTGGGGCCATGCGGGTACCCATCGCATTGCCGCTGATTTGAAGGTATACATTGTCCCCGAATGTGAAATAGTTATGGGTGAGGACAAACCCAGGAGCCTATCCTGCAACAAAGCCCATTGCCAACTCTGCCCACATATCTATTTAGGGGACACCATCATAGGGCCTAATCACATCGGCCACACTATCAGAGGCTCATTCACCTGCGCATCTAGTAATGTGATATATGCCATCATGTGCCAGCAATGCCCCTCTGCCATGTACATTGGTCAAACTGGATAGTCTCTACGTAAAAGAATAAATGGACACAAATCAGACGTCAAGAATTATAACATTCAAAAACCAGTCGAAGAACACTTCAATCTCTCCGGTCACTCGATTACAGACCTAAGAGTGGCTATTCTTCAACAAAAAAACTTCAAAAACAGATTCCAACGAGAGACTGCGGAATTGGAATTAATTTGCAAACTGGATACAATTAACTTAGGCTTGAATAGAGACTGGGAGTGGATGGGTCATTACACAAAGTAAAACTATTTCCCCATGTTATTTCTCCCCCCCACCCCACCCCTCACTGTTCCTCAGACGTTCTTGTCAGCTGCTGAAAATGGCCCACCTTGATTATCACTACAAAAGGTTTTCTGCCTCCCCCCACTCCCCTCCTGCTGGTAATAGCTCATCTTAAGTGATCACTCTCCTTACAGTGTGTATGATAACACCCATTGTTTCATGTTCTCTGTGTATATAAATTTCCCCACTGTATTTTCCACTGAATGTATCCGATGAAGTGAGCTGTAGCTCACGAAAGCTTATGGTCAAATAAATTTGTTAGTCTCTAAGGTGCCACAAGTACTCCTTTTCTTTTTGCATATACAGACTAACACAGCTGCTACTCTGAAACCTGTCATTTAAGCTCTGTGTGTCTTACAAATGGAGATGTTAACAGCCATCTTTACAAAGTGCTTTGAGAGCTATAGCTGAAAAGTGCTATACAAACTCAAAGTATTAATATTAGGCTGAATGCAATAGCCAAGTTCTGAGATCAGGATACCCAAGTGAAAAGGAGCCCTTAGAAAGTAGACATGGAGAGACACAGGCTACACTTAAGGTCATCATAGGGTCTGCTTTATTGTAATATGGTACTACCCACAAGGATCATCTCAGGCGCAGCCTCTATAGTCTCCCTTTGAGTCTCTCTTAGTGGTTGTCACAAATTCCCCTGCTGTGCTGGTCGTGGAAAGGTACAGGAGACTGGTCCCTACTGAGATGGGATTTCCCCCCCCCCCCCCCGCCCCGTCCCCGCAGATGGCTGCAAGATTTTGCACTAAGTTCAGAGCAAAGGCTATGGTGTGAGGTTTTCAGAGCTCTAGACATGGGCCATCACTGCAAGCTGTTCTCCAACTCTAACCTCCTGGTAACAGCAGTGGGAGAACAGAAGTAGGAAGAGCAAATAGAGGGCAAAATAAAAGCAAGATCTGTATGAAAAACAGATCGGTGGGATGAGAGATTTGCCGCAGAATCCAGGTATTTGCACTAAGTACTTCTAAAGCTTTATTTATGAAAAGGGAAAAAAAGCTACAGCATTAGATCAATCTTTGGACTCGCTTTAAAGCAGCAGCCCAGCTGTGAAAGCTAGCAAGCCACAGTTTCAATGACAGACCTTCTGCCCTTTTACTGTCCTTGTCAATGAGAAGTTTGCTGAGAGAGAAGGGTCAGAGGAGAGAAATAAGAGAGATCTGGGTATGGGAGGAGCAATTGGGGCAGGGAGAAGCAAAATGATTTCTTCCTTTAAGAGGCACCATGAGGTCTAAAACTTGCAGCTACTATCATCTTCCTTATCCGTAAGTGTTTCATATCACAGCAAGTGTCTCCTTCAACACACCATCCTAAAAGGCAACAAAAGATCTCAAAATGCAACTGGGTACAACAAAAGGGGCACCATAGGGTGTCTTCAGTGGCATCTAACCTCAATGTAAACTCAGTCAAATGAGATCCTGAACTTCATTTACCTCCGTATTATGGAAACAGCTATCAGCCACGCCTCCACTCAGACCTCTAGTCCCAAAAGTGGTGCTCACTCTCCGGCTATGAGGAAAAGAAGTGGAGATTGGATTCTTCCAAGGCTGAACGCTTTGGTCTGAATAGGCAAGCGCCATCCTTTCTTCAAAAGTGTCACCTCGTCAATACGCAGGAAAGAAGCAAGAGGTGACTAGCAAGGTAGCTGAAATGCCGCCTTCCTCTCTTTCTCACTGCTCACCTACTTGTTTGTGTATAGTGCAGATGACACAGTCTCTCAATATTCTCACAATCTAGGCTAGACAGACAGCTAGGTTAAGATGACCAATATAGCAGATGATAGTGCAGACTTGCCATGAGATGGATTTTTTTTTAACCCTCCTAATGTCCTGGTATCTATCTGACTCCAACGCCCACAAAAATGTAAATACAAATTTCCATGCCAAACCTGTCCTTCTTCAAACATTAAGTATTCTCAAAGTAGGATGAGATCAGTCCACACTTGTTTTATCATCCGGCCTCTTCTGGTTTTTGTGTAGCAAAAGAAGTCACTAAACAGGTAGTGGTTCAGTTAGACCTTTGAAGCTTAGTCAATGAAAGTACTACATTTCCAAATTCTTTGGCAGTCTCTTGGACCCTGAACACATAAAAAAATTAAATCAAACATGATAGGCAAACCACTGCCTCTTCTTTCTTCACATAGTCACAAACTACAATGCGGCCAGCTGTTAGCATTGGTTTTGTTGGCGTACCTGTTGCTGTTTTAGTATAGTGGAAAAAAAGTCAGACCATATTGGGGTCAGTCAGACCCTCAATTAATTATTCAGGTGGTCCAGCAGCAGATTGGTTTTAGTTTGAGGGAGCAGTTGTGATACCATTATCTGACTCTTTCAGTATTGTTTTTATCACCAGAGTTTCAGTTGTTTTTGGTTTTCAAAAAAATGCACCCAAAGGGTCCTGGGGATCTGTGACCCCATGATAACATTGTCCTCATGTATCATCACAATCAGCAAATTGAGTTTCTTTGAAGATAACACTGTCAGATTGAATTTCTGGGAAGCCTGCACTTGCTAGGAAGAGTTTCAGAGGAAATACAATTGTCAGATACATTTGTTGATAGATACCGTCATGAGGCAAAGACTCCCTGTTGCTGGGGGAAAGAACGACTGAGGCAAAGACTTGCTGTTGCATGGCACGTGCACATTACATGTCTGAATGCATATGTTGTTGGGATGTTGAATCACACATGGCACAATAAATCTTTAAATAGGAGATGGGTGTTTCCCAGGGACCTGGATAGAGAAATGGTGAAACTCCTGATGTGGGATAGGAACATTTTTGCAGCCTTGCCTCAGGGCCCTAGGGAAACAGTGTCCAGTGTGCTGAGTACTGACCCATAGACTAAGGAACAGGGATGATGTTATATCTGTTCTAGAAAACAAGATAGAAGAACACATAAAAATGTCCATTTGTCCAAAGTAGTAGGCCATTTATTACCACTTTGCTGTGTTTGCACCCTTTGTCTGGTTGCTGTTGCTATCTATTGTCATAGTCTAAACATGGGGTCAGTTAGACCCCCAACACTTGTATAGTGTGTAGCTTTTAAAAAAATACGTTTGCTCCTGGGGTCAGTTAGACCCCAACACAAGTATTATGTAGTGTGCTTCTGAATCTAGGAAAGTTTAATATGTTCATAGTTTTATAGTTCACTGGTTACAATAAAATCGGGTTTAAATGCATCCCATGTGGTTTTTTCCAATTTTGACATACTAGAGGTTTCCAAGACCCTGATACAGAAATATCTGGGTGATTTTTGGTCCAATGCAAGGGTGAAGTGAGCTATTGCCGATAGGCTTTATGGCATGGCAGGAAAGGTGTTGTAAGGTTTTGAGAGCGGTTCAAGGCTTTCCACTGAATGCAAAGTCTAGTAGTTCACGGTCTCTGTCTTGATATTCAGAGTTGTTCATGGGAGTGGCTCTCGCTTCCTGAGAGAGTGTTACTCCCTCCATGATCATGGTTCAAAGTTGCAGTTGTCAAGTCAAAAAGTGACCAAAACTTGGGCTAGTGGGGGTGGGGAGGGGGGAGAGACATTACACAAAGTAAAACTATTTCCCCATGTTATTTCTCCCCCCACCCCACCCCCCACTGTTCCTCAGATGGAAAGGATAGATTTCAGAGATTCATTAATGATTTAGAGATCTCTTTTAGAGATGCTGGACACATTAATCCGGGGACCTGAGACATCTTCCCTGTAACCCACTTCTGGGCTTTCAAACAGCTCTGCCAATGCACATCCATCCTGCCTTGCAACAGCTGCTACTATTGCAGTCTTTCCTCACCCCACTCCCCCAGCTGTACCAGTCCACCAAAGCAACCAACCAATCACATCAATCCTGCTCTGCAGCACGCCTGCTATTCCAACTGGGAACTCCCCACAGCTCTCCCAGTGCACGTTATACATTTGTCCCATAGTATCTTCTGCTAGTTCAGTCCTGGACCATTCTTAAAAAGAGAGGGCCAGTCACGCAAAACAATGTGTTGGCTTTAGGATGTGGACAACTAGGGAATCCAAAGCATGTTCTCTCATCACACCAGGACCTGGCTAAAGACATTAATTAGTTTCATCCATTCATAATCTGCCTGTAAACAGCTGTATCTCAGGGGACCTTACACATCTGTCGATACCTTGGGCCTTATTTACAGGAGAAGACTCTGACCTTCATGACTAGGCCTCGACGTGTCTCAGCTCCCAATATTACTTGAGATGCCATATGTCCTGTTCCTTTAAATAAAGATGATGCTGTTGGACCCCTCCAGGTGAGGTTACTTCCAGTGACCTTGGGGTCTGGAGAAGTCTTTCTCAAACCACAGTGGTTCACAGCTATGTGAGTCTCAGACTCCTTCCTGGTGGACAGCTGTCCTCCTCACAAACATCAGAGCAATTAATGAAACCTTTGGTGGGGGTTTCAGCAGAAAGGCCAAGCATTATGATTTATTTATATTACCATAGTGCTTAGCGAGCTAGTCATGGACCAAGACCCCATTGGGCTAGTTGCTGTACAAACACAGAACAAAGGAACTGACAATCTAAGCATAAGACAAAAGGTGGCTACAGATCAACGGGGAGCCCAAGGAAACAAGACAACATTGGTTAGCATGGTGAGCAGTGGTCTCAGTACACCAGCTGCCTAACTGTTGTCAAGCTTTTTGTAGCTTGACAGAAAAGGAGAGTTTTGAGGAGGGATGAAGGTAGGTTTGTGGATGTTGACAGGAAGCACCTGCCAAACATGAGGGGCAGCGTGGGAGACAGTATGAAGGTGGGATTTTTTAATATTAGGTATTGAACAACTCATGAAAACTTTTCCTTTGCTCCTAGAGGTGGTCCCCTCACGCCACAATTAAGGCCCTCTCATGGGATGGGGTGGAGCAAGCTTGCATTGTTTCTATCTATGATGTATTTTCTCCCTGTGGTCCCCAAACATTTGAGGGTCATGACCCCTTTACCTCCGTCCGTGCCCCCTGGCCCCTCCTGGAGCCGGGGCAGGGAGTGGAGCCACAGCTCTGTGGGGGCGGCAGGGACATGGACAGGGGTAAGGGCCACAGCTGGGGGTGGATCTGAGGCCGGGAGCCAGGGGTGGAGGCAGGAGCAGAGCGACAGCCGGGCCCGCAGCCAGGTACGGCTCTACTCCCAGCTTTACTCTCAGCCTCGGCCCCAGGCCAGGAGCAGAGCTGCACCAAGGCTGGGGACAGGGCCAGGAGTGGGACTGGGAGCCGGGGACGCAGCTGGGGCCAGGACCAGAGCAGAGCTGGTGGTGGGAAGGGCCTGGGTGGCACTCCTTCCCAGTTCCCGTGGGGGCTGGCCTGGGCCCTGCTGTGCCCCCCCCCCCGGACAGTCTTCAACATCCTCTGGGGGGGGGGCATGCCCCACACTTTGGGGACCTCTGCCATAGACAGACCGACAAATAGATAGACAGACAGAGGACTTCAGTCTCCAAGACCTTTCTCTAGCATGACTAAAATCACTTAAAATTATTTTTAAATGTAACCCGTGTACCAAAAAAAAAAAAACTTCAACAGCATACAAAACAATAAATCAACCTGACTCATTCTCAGACAGTGAAGGGAGATGCTGGAGGTTGCATATGGATTGAAAATCTTTTGTTTTATTCCAGAAACTTTCATTTTACCAAGAATTCACATTACCAACTTTTCGATCACAAGTTCTGTATTAAATCTATCCTAGACCATGGGGGAAAGTCAGTCATACAATACGAAATGTGCTAATTCTCCATAACCCACCTGTATATAATGAGGCTTGCCTATTGCTCTGATAACTGACTTATTTTAGTATGCAAGGTGCTGAGCTCTGTGTGTGCCTTAAAATTGCCTGAGTGCAATTATTGCATTGATTTGATGTGGCATTAGCTCTGTTTTTAAGGTGGTTTATGTTTTTTAATTTGCAATTAAATAAAATGATGTCTATTCCCTAAGATGGCTGACAGTTGTTTATACTCTGCAGTGCTTGATGAAGCAAACTTTTATTTGGCTTCATAAAACATGCTTCTTCGGCAGCTCTGAAGTCTAGTAGTTTGATCTCTCAGCGAGGTTTCTAAAAGATAAAACTAAACTCCAATCTATTTTAAAATGGGCCAAGTAACAATGGTAGCATTGCAATGGGACTATAATGAAGTAAGTGAGTGAGCGATATTGTACTATTGATAAAAGTAATGGTGAAACTATCTTACATTTCTATAGAACCTTTCATGCTGAACGATTAAAAAGTGCTTTAGAGGTTGTGTGTACACACACACGCACACACACACACACACACAGAAGTCATTTCACTTAACCACCCACACCAACACCACTTATATCCAGCAGCCGCTGGGAGGGAATGTAGTAGCTGTTTAACAGCACACAGGGCACAACAGGCTTGCTGCAGCACCATGACTCAGATTCCTCCATTGTCTGAGTCTAATCGAATAACCCTTTTAAAAAAGCTTGCTACCCCAAGAGGTTGTGCTGTGCAGGATAGAAGCAGGCGTCTCTTCATGCTCCTAGGCTTCCTGAATAAATCAGAGGTATAAAATGGGAGAGAAGAATGGAACAATAAGATCAGAACCTACACAGCTTTTCTCCTTTGAGAATTTACAGTGCTGCTTTCACAGTCTGGTGTGAATGAAACGATAGTGAACGGCGATCTTGCGACAGATGGTGAAATCCTCTCCCTACAGAACAAGTATCAAACAGGAAGAGGAAGAACTGTCTTTCTCACACACAGCATTAGAACCACCTCACCACTGTGCCTCACTCCTTATCTCAAGGGACCACCTCTAAAAGTGGAAAGTTCCAGTCCTCCTCCTCGGCCAGGATTTCCAACAAGGAGGGAGGTTTAATGCCAACCTGGGTGCCACAAAACCTAGGGTCTGGTCCAATTCACATTGAAGTAAATGGGAGACTTTCCACCAGCTTCAATGGGCTTTGGATTAAGTTCCCTATTGTATACAAAGAAAGTGGATGTCAGCTCATACACCAATGCTACACAGATAGACTTGGTGGGTTTCAGTCCTTATTCAGCTGGTATTCTGGATTGTAGGGTTAAAGTTACCAGGGACTTATTTAGTACAGTAAAGGCTCCAAGCACAAATAAAGCGAGGCCTTGCTGATCAGTTTCCACTGGGCCAAGGCTAGAAGTTCCAAGACTGATGTCTTTCAGTTACTGTCTCAATTCCAAAAAGAAAAGGAGTACTTGTGGCACTTTAGAGACTAACAAATTTATTTGAGCATAAGGTTTCATAAGCTACAGCTCACTTCATCGGAGCTTATGCTCAAATAAATTTGTTAGTCTCTAAGGTGCCACAAGTACTCCTTTTCTTTTTGCGAATACAGACTAACACGGCTGCTGCTCTGAAACCTGTCTCATTTCTAGAGATTCCTTCTCACATGAGTGTGGAATGCAAGAATACAGAACATTAGAAGGGTTGGGTGTCTCAAAATGATGTATAATGTGTCTCTCTAGCATGGGATGGACCTCCAGAAATTCCATAGATTCTGTACTATCCATTCATCATCCTAAACTGACTTCTTATGTCTATTGTCCCATTTGAAACATGTTTATTACTGGATGACACACCACAGTGTGCATACCAAGGGGCAGCATTTCTGTGTCACCTTGGGCTCATTCTGATGGGAGTTAGGTAGAAAATTTTCTATGGTCAGATTTTTTAGTGGGTTTGTTTTGATTGTGCTGGTGCCCATTTTGCGATTGCTTTCCACAATACGTTAGCAAACAGATATACCAGCAGAAATGTTCCTAAAGCGAATATTGTTGAATATTCTCAATAAGTGGATTTTGAATTTGTTGTGCTAAGTATTCAACCCAGAAACCTGACTTTGCTAGGATGGATCATCCAGTGAAGAACTGATATATACCATGTGAACACTATATCTAATCCAAACATCCCAAATAGTAAATTATGAATATCAAAACAATATTCACTGCAAACATTCACAAGCAACCCAGAGACTGAAATATATTTACACTGAACATTTAAGGAATAATCACCATCAATGAGCTGATTTATGAAATTCAGTCGGTTTGTAGATCTGTAGAAAGAACTGAATTATATATATTTTTTCTAGTGTGAGTTATTCACTCAGCACTAGCTGTCCTGTGTTTTTCACATATATATATTATATATAGATTTTAAAGTCAAAAGGGATCATTAGATTATCTAGTCAGACTTTCTGTGTAACACAGGTGAGGCTGGAGAATTTCACTTATGAATTCTAAATAAAAGCCCTGTTATTCTGCCACCTAGAGGTGCATGAAGAAACATGTCATTAACGTTATTAAATCTGCAGCCTTTTGCATTCACTGCATCATGCAACATCACCATGAAATGTCTTCATATTATCACAAAAAAATTCATCATGTGATGCCATCCCTTCTTGATGCCATGATGCACAGTGTTATCACAACGCAATGTCATGATGTGATAATTTTGCACAACCCCAAAAGCAATTCTGGAGGCAGCTGAATCGACATCCAAGCCCTGCTTGCAAGACACAGGCTCATCCTTCTAACAACTAATGCCACCTATGGAAGAATGATGAAAACATATCAACTGGAGACAGTGATAGAGACAGAGTTAATGACATCCAGGAGCCAAGAGAGAGACAAAGGTCCTAATACCAATGGTCAACTCTTCCATGTTTAAAGCATTCTGAAGACTAACTGCCCAATCCTGAATTCCTTGTTTTCCCCAAGCTCTCACTGATTTCAAGAGAAATTTGGAGTGCACATGGAAATCAGCTTTGGGACTTAATGCTGGGATATGCAATAATACATAGCAAGATATTTAGAAAGCTAAGCTTCTCTTGGCTCATAGACTTTATATAGAGCCCTTCTTCCACAACTAAATTGACTCCACTTGTAATAAGAACCACTTCTAATATTATTCATGGCAACATTATAACTGTATCACAGATTTTAGCGATACCCATTTTCCAAATCTTTCATACAGCACATGGTTTTAAAGACATTTACATGTAAAGTGTCAAGTGGTTTAAACCCACAATTTAAGTTTGGAATATATATTAAAAAAGCAGTTTCACAAAACCTAACTTGAAGAGAAATTATGTACAACATCCATAAATATTGCAGTAAGGGCTGGTGTTCTTTGCCCAGGCTCCCACTCAGTAGTCAGGAAGGTTCCATTATTTGAATATTTTCAAATTAATTTGGTTTTAGATTGCCAGTCCTGGAAGTTGAACTCTTTCTCTGCTTATTCACAGAACATGTGTAGTGTCAGTGCAGACTTCCCATACATCCTGCTTGCTGCCAATGTGCCTCTTACCTGTAAAGAACCCCTTGGAGGACCGAGAGGGCAGTTTGAGCTCATGCATGCCTTAGCCTCTCTGCTGAGATTGCCAACAAGGGGGCAATTAATACCAGCTCTGATGAGGCTCTTTATGATATGGGCATATGCCTAATAGGAACTGAACAGAAAACCCCTAATTCGTTCACCAAAGAGCCATCAGAATGTAACAACTTTTGCTCGCTATCAACCTGATCTGGATTTTGAACTGATGACCTAGAGATGAAAATTTCTTGACTTGTTTACTTTAAATCATTATCTCCCATTTCCAGTCACTTGAGCCTTCCAACACATGAACTGGTGAATGGCCTCCCTTCAATTCCACTTTCATGATATTTTGAGCTGTGAAAGTCCAGAGAAGATATCTTGGCACTGAGGTTAAAGGGAGGGACAAATGAGGCCCAACCCTAAATATGTCCCCTCATTCTCCATCACCACATGAGCCAGAACATACACTGAGGTCATTCCCTTTCCACTGTCTCACATGATGGTAACCAAGGTGACTCTCTCAAAGAAATCATGGCCAATACCCCATGAAAATCTCCCATTATCACATCTCTAATGCAGATATCAGTGCTCTCTCCTTGGGAATATTCATTCTTTGTGCTCATCACAGGGGGCCAGTCCATCGGGATATAGTATTTAGAAGGAACCACATGAAACAGTCTCTGGAGCATATAGAATGGGACCACCTTCCAGGTTAATGGAGACCCAACTTTTATCAGTGTTTTGTTTGCACTCATCAAGGAGGGCTGGTAGGTGAATTGTCACTGTCGTAAACAGCCACCTCCAAATGTTAGCCAAGCGCAGATCCCACAGCTTTAGGAATAGGGCATGATGAAGGCACCTCAGACACAAACCCCTCCTTCTCCATGAGAACATTAGAGTCAGGTCCTTCTATGGTCCAGCAGATTTAGCCCTTTCCAGTGAGGGCTGATATAAATATAAATATATTGGTGCAGCATGCCCCAGGGATGCCAGCTAATATTCTGTTACCCTCCTGCTCTTTGCACATTATTCAGTTTCAGGACTTAGAGTAGCTCATCATCCACTGACATTGAGAGGCTGCTCGGCGCAAAGCTAAGCTGATGCTATTCTTATGGTTTTCTTCTCAAAACAGAGGACTTCTGTTCAGCATCCATGCTGTGTCTATTATGCCCCAGTCTTCCTGGCCATTCGTCCGCAAAATGCCAGGTTTCGCTTCCTATTAAACGGGGGGACATACTTTAGTAGAGCAATAAATTAGATTCAAAGAGAAAGGGAAAGAGAAGCTAATGAAAGAGCAGCATTGTGAGGGGTGGGGGGCAAGTAATAAGGAACCCGCTCTGTTCCATTGGATAGCGCTCACACAGCACACCACACTGTCCCTTCCCCTGCTGTGCTGTGCTTCATAGCATGCCACAAGTATGCGAAAGGAGTGTTCTTATTTGCTTTGCTTGTTCCTCCTTCAGCATCCATTGGCTTGGCAGAATTAGCTGTTAACCCTTTTGTCAACCCAGAAAGATGAGGAAAACCAAACCAAAACCATTTATCTCTCAGTCCCAGCTTGAAGCATCTCCCTGGAAAGGACAGGAATAAAAGCTCAAACCCGTTCCCACTGCAGTCACTGGGTGTTTTCCTTTTGACTGTAGTGAGCACAGGTGTGGACTCTGAGGCTATGTCTACACTGCAATGAGAAGTATGGGTTGGCATACCCTTGTTATCTTGAATCTAACTAGCATGATTAAAAATAGCAGTGAAGAAACAGCAGCATAGGTTTCAGTGCAGGCTAATAATATGAGTATGTACCCAGGGTCCCAGATGGGCTTGTACAGCACACCCTGACACCCTTGCTGCTGCATCTTCACTGCTATTTTGAAATGTGCTAGCTAGATTAAAGCTAGCACAGGTACATCTACCCGAGCTGCAACCACACCTTCAGTTGCAGTGTAGACATACCCTAAAAGAGAAGACATGGCAGTTACAGAACAAAGGAACAATACAATGAATACGGACCTGCGGATCCTCTTCTCTTCTATTCCAAGAACAAAGGGAGCATTTCATGAAAGTGAAATATAGATAATTTAGGAACAAATAAGAATATGTTATTTTCTAACCATGCAGTCAGCCTGTGGAATTAGCAGCCACGACAGATTAACAAATCAAATAGTTTGTACAGATTCAAAAAGGATTAGATAGCTTTAAGTGCATGAATAATACTTTTGGTGACATGAGCCCAAAGCAAAAGGATACGTAGGGAAATCAAGCCTCATGCTTTAAGCCCAGAGCACCAGCTGATCTAGCCTGCAATGGTCAGAAAGGAATGTTTCCAAATCCTGATGTAGCAGAATGGCATTAATTGAGGTCTCATAGAGGAATGATGTGCATACACAAGGCACACAAGGCACTACTGAATCTACCCTGACTGCTTTTCTCTTCTACCCTGAACAATGCCAGCATATGATCTCCCAGAAATCTCCTGTTCTAGGCCTCACATCTCAGCAAAGCTGGTTAAAAAGTAGAATTTTAATCTACCGATCAGTTTCAGTAATTTTACATGTGTTTAAATCCCAATTCAGAATGAAAAGTTGAAATATCAAAACTTTTAATGAACTGAAAAGTTCTGAAAATTTTAATTTGGAAATGTCAAAATGAAACATTTCAACATTTTGTGTTTCCTTTTGATTTTTTTCAACAAAAATATTTCAATTATCCCATTTCACTTTGGGAATTTCAGGGGGCTTTTTTCTTTTATTACCTTCACCCCCTTCTTTCCACTGGACAAAGGGGAGAAAGTTAGAACAGTGTGATAAAGATGGGACGTTTTCTCCTTTTCTGACTGGAAAAAGTTGGAAAACAGTGAAAAGTGAGAGGTTGCTCCAGTTTTCCACTTTAAAATTTGCTTTCTTGAGCTTATGTATCCCACTTCCATAACTTACAGGGTTACCTAGAGCGGGAATATTAATCTAACAATCCCTTGAAGTCAGTGGTGCCCAAGCCATATGCACAGTGCATACCATTGGCAGGGGTAGGGCTGCCCAGCTCTGGGCAGTAAAAGGAGAGGTTTGCCATAGGCCAGGATCCAAAGCTCCCAGCTTGAGGCTGTCTGACACTAACTGACATATGGCTTGAGAATGCCACCCACTCAAGCCCTTTGAGGAACAAGACAGGCCAGTCTGCTTTGTTATTATTGAAATGCTCAGGCCCAAGGCCTGGCTTTCAACCACACAGAAGCATGGATGCCGAGACTTCCTGCAGGGTCTGACAGACTGCTTCCCCATCCCTTACCCAAGGAAGAGGGCGCAGCCTCTTGAGGACCGTGGAAGGATTTCCTTTGTTTGGACGACTTTATTATAATATAATTAAATTGTAGACTTCAATGGAAGTTAGGAGCCTAAATACCTTTTGAGGATCTGGACCTCAGCTCCTAAATCTTTTCCTTTCATAGAATGTAAACATTTCTGTCAATATGAATTCGTGATATAATGAGTAAGACCTACTAAGAACATGTAATACGGTGAACAAGTACTTAATAATGGGCTCTTCAATCTAGCAGAGAAAAGTATAACAGGATCCAATGGCTGGAAGTTGAAGCTAGCCAAATTCAGGCTGGAAATAAGGTGTAAATTTTAAACAGTGAGAATAATGGACCGCTGGAACAATTTACCTACAATTGTGGTGGATTCTCCATCACTGCAGTTTTTAAATCACAATTGGATGTTTTTCTAAACGATCTGCTCTAGGAATTAGTTTGGGGAAGTTCCAGGGCCTGTGTTATACAGGAGGTCAGACTAGATGATCACAGTGGTCCCTTTTGGCCTGGGAATCTGTGAAGAGGATGGGAGAGAGGGGAGAAAATGAAGTTTAAGAAAAGAATATTCCTTTTTTATAGCACTTGTGTGTCAGCAAGGGATAGCTTTGATATTTTTGGTCGTTCCAACCAATAGTGTGTGTGTGTGTGTGTGTGTGTGTGAGAGAGAGAGATCTTTCTCTCACAGAGAGGGATTTAAATTTAATAGACAAACATTCCATGGTTCACCTCCCATCTAATTGTAGCAGTTTGAAAGCAGGCTATATTTTGATCCTATTGTTTCTTCCTTTTAAAATTATGGCATTTGTCTCATGAAATTTAAGCCAGTTTGAGCCAAAATTTCTGCTGCTATGTAAAGCTGATTCAATACAAGGGGAAGGAGTATGTGCAATACCTCGTGGGAAGACTAGAGGGAGCTTTGAGACATTCAGGAGGACAATGGAGGCAAAAACAAAGAGGAGTCTGGTGGCACCTTAAAGACTAACAGATTTATTTGGGTATAAGCTTTTGTGGGTAAAAAACTCACGGAGGCAAGAGACACTAGAGTGGAGATACTACATTTGTGGGTTTGCTTGAATAAAGTTTCCAGTTTAAACCTGTTGATTTGACTCACTTATTTACTTCAGAAAGAACTCAGTGGTTTTGGCCACATGTGAACTTGAACTGGAGAATAGATCCCTTATCGATTTGTATCTGACCAGGAAACAAAACAATGGGGAAGAACTCACATTCACAGTTCAAAGGGGCTCAGATTTGTGGATCCATTTTGTCTTATCTCTGATTAAAATGCAGCATATGTATCTCTTCACTCATGAAGAGAAATGCCTGGTCTGACCTCCATCCCATCTTATGATTGGAAGAAACATGATATACCTGAAACAAAACTTCTGGACACAATGCTGCCAGGAGTTTCGCCTTCTGGGTGTAGAAAAAAGTCACAACACTTGATATCAGTTAGTATTTAGGTTTATAAAAAGTTGCTTGTTGTCATGTGAGTGAACTTCAGGTATTAAGACCCGTGTAGAGGTGCAGATATTTCCTGCTTACTCATCCTGGCAGCTAGATCAGGCTGGTCTCATTAGCTTCAACTTAGAACTCTAAAAGGCTGAGAAGTCTATTAAGATGAGAGAGAGCTAGAGCAAGGGACAGGACGTCCCACCGGGAGAAACCAGCATGGCACCACCTCTGGGAGAGACAGACTTTCATGTTATCTGAGCTATAAAAGTGTGCTGGATGGCCATCCATCAACCTGTGTGAAATGAGCTGGGGGGTATCAGTCCAAGTATTACATTTCAGAAACTACTACAATCATTTTTGCCCACGCTGCCAGTCCCAGCAAGGAAGCCAAAGGGCTGAATGAGTCATAGAGACAGGTCCCTCTGCACTCCTAGGTAACATCCCTCCATATCAGGCATGATGATCCAGCACTGGGGAGGGGGGCAATTTCCTGTATCACTACCACCCTGTACTCAGTTTAGCTTAACATTAGGCATCAATTTCCAGGACTGTCACTGGGGCATCTTTCATCTCCCCTCTCTTTCTTCTACTCTCAGCTGGCCTCTGTTTCTTTGTGGCCCCTCCGCATTCCTAGTGTGAGACCATCGGTGCTCCCCCCTCCTTCAAAGATCAAACCGTCTAGGACCTTTCCCCAGCATTAATTTCACTCATTTTTTTCCTTTAAGTGTGCAATATCCCAGAGTGCATTGTAAAAAGCAGCTAAATATGTTTGAAATCACATGAAAGTGGGTCACTTATGCAGAGCTCTGAGCCCCTTCTGTATGTCATGAGGCAGTGGGAGTACTTGCAGCAATGCTCTGAGTCTGTAACAAATCTCCACTGTTGTCTTTCTCCATTCTCTGGGGGAGTAGGTGGAGAGGTATTTTTCCTCCTCAGGTTTTATGCCAGCACTGAACCTGAATTTCAAACCTGAGCTTGACTGGGCTTTAATGCACTTCCTACATGGTATGGCCACTGAATGTCTACTGTACTTCCCGGGAGCAGCCATGCCACACGCGGATAGAAAGTGCTTTAATCCTAGGTGATGCAATTACCCATTTAGACTGGAAGGCTTGGCTGTAGAACTCATTATAAACCTCATCTAGTACTGCTGCCCCTGACAGTGAGGGACCAAGGAGCAGCTATCAATCTTCTTGGTTCCAGTTAATAAAGACTGGAGAATGCTACCCAGATATCAGCCAGACTATTGACTCGCTCGCTACAGGGCTCAAGCAGGGGCTAGTTCACACTAGCAGGCTGCCCAGCAAGTGTATCCATTGTGGAGCAGAAGTCAATAGAAAAGGCTAAATCTATCTACTGGTGAAACTCCATCCATGTGGGAGCTTTACAGCAATCAGACAAGAGACACCAGAAATAAATAAACTAAGCAAAGGGTATTTCATAGATCATGGAAGGAGGGCTGGAACTTGCATTACCTTCTCCCCTCAGGAGTCCTGAATTCAAATCAGGCCCCTCAGATGTTATTTTGTCATATCACAAATCCACACCATGATTAACCACAGCTCCGTTTGTAGCAATTTCTGCACAGAAGACACAGAGGACTCGAGGAGCAGAGGGTGGTGAATGGCGGGAAGGAGGTGCATTGGAAGCCTGAAGCTGGAATAAAAGGGCATTCCACAGGTGAGGATTGATAGCAGGTAACGCTGAAGGTCAGGTTTGAAATCTATTGGCAGAGCTGTGGGGGGTGGCTCAGCACTGGAATAGGAGGAGGTGTGTCGTGGGGTTTCACATCAGCAGAGTTGTGTGGTGCTGAATGCTATCGCTAATTCCCTTCCATGAGCAAAAAGTCACCAAATACACCCCAAAACTAATATTTGTAGATAATATATATGTGAGAGAGAGATGAGCTGTTTGGATATATTACACTTAAAAGAAGAATCCAAGCAGCTACTCTGAATATTTCTGATTATTTCAGGGATTCTGGAATCATGGAGGAACTGAGATTTATTCCATGGTGTTTGCCCAATGCTTCCGCAGCAGAAACAAGCTTCACAGGGTACTGAACACTCACACTAAATCTGCCAAGACCTATTTTCCGCCAGCTGCCTGATAATTGCACTAGGGGCTGAGTTTAATTTCCTTAAAATCCCAACTCTTCACACTGAAAAACCCACGGTAAAAAAGATGCGGTGGGTTATTTAGTCTCAGATTACCAACTTGGAATGAGAAACTCCAAGCGCCAGCTTCCCCTGACCTCTGGTGCTGTGCAAATCCCCCTTCCACTCCCAGGGACAGAGTCAGCTTTCCCATTATTCAGAATAACAGGCCAGACTCTGTCCCTCCTCCTTTTTCTTTACTCACGGCTTCGAGCTCCAGTTGTGGCGCGCCCTTCTGTGTCAGTTACACTGTATTTGGCTATGGAGCTTTCTTCTCATTTTCATTGGCCTGGATTGTGTTTCCCCAGCACATTGCTGTTTGTCTCACTCCCGCGTTAGGGTGCTCAGTAGGGCTCCCTGCACCCTTGAATGCTGGAAAGGTTTGGACCACGATCTGAACTTCACAGTTAGTCCCATCTCCATAAGGAGTCAAACCAAAGCACCACAATTTAGTACCCCCATGCACTGGGAAAGCTTGCACCCAGTTCTGAACTTTTCAGCTTGGGCCTATGTCTGTTTGTGACAAACATCGGGGTTTTACTACTCACACAAAGACGCAAAAAAACCATGAGCCAGAAAAGGACGTTGGGGATTGCAAGAAGCGCGGCTTAACTAACTGGTGGTGGGGTTTGTATTCTGGACAATTTGTCCTGTAAGAACCAGACTGAGTCCCACCAACCCTTTCCTATGAACACAAGAGAGGAAGCCACAACCTCAGCTTGCTGCATTCAGAGCTAAATTCAGAGCAACTCTTTGACTTGGCTTTCCTAGAATAGGCTCTACGTACCCACCCACCAGGGGCTTACTGAGGTCAAGGGAAGTCTTTCTGTTCACTTCGGTGTGCTCTGGATCAGGCCTATAGATATAGACTAGCCCCCCCAGCCCCTCTCACTCATAAACTCACACAAAACCCTCACAAAAATCCCCATATGCCCTAAATCAAGCTGTTTACTCTGGCAGTTTGAGGGCTAGGGAGGAAAAAGACAGAGAGATGTGTTGTTTCTATTTCTATTTTTCCATACTTGGGGCACTCAGTTACTCTGGTGGCGGTCACTGTGTTAGAACCCAGCTAGGGAGACAGATTTCACATAGGTCATTCAATGACTGTCAGATAGTAGAAATGATTTTCAGTACCTCCCAGCCTGGACAGCCTTTGAATAAGGGATTTGGAAAGTCCAAATCCCACCTCCTGAACTTTCCATTCCCCCCCCATAATTGGCCCATTTTGATCACAGGCCATTTTGATTCTGGATCACTAGCATCACTCATATGATCTGGGTGGATTCGTTTTACCAGCTAAGACTTGTTTAGCCAGAGAGTCACGTGGTGGTGTTTTCCCTGCTCCCCAAGGCTTATTCACAGTGATGGGTAATTCAGTGGATCAAAGGCAGATTAATGAAAAATATTTGAGATCCAAGCCTTGTAGTCCAAGAGGAACAAAGGTCAAAACAGAGCAGCAAGCAGCACATGAAAGGAAACTCAAGAAGGCAGGAGATGAAGGTAGACTACACTGCTTGTGGATGAGCTGGGAAGGAGAGACCATCCTTGGAGGGATGGATTGGTGTGGGAGGAGGAGTTGGGGGTGAGGGGATGGCACTGGAAAAATAAAAGTGAGGGGGGGCTGAATACCCAAAGTTGCCTCTCTGTCCATCTCTGGTCTGGCAGATTGTGAACTAACACAAACCTGCATCCCACACTCCTATCATTCCACACACAGATTCTTTTGGAGGTTCAGAAAAGTCCCAATATAATTCACTTATTATACTTAAAGCTCAGGTCTGCCTCTGCTCTTCTAGACTCAGGCGGGACCCAGAAGCAGAAGATCTGAAGCTCTGGGCTATTCCCATGACAGCTGATGAGATGGGGGGGAAGACTAGATGAATGTGGAAACAATACAGATAAGTAGCCAGATTTTTAGGTCTTTATCCTCCTGGCTGCCCTCCTCTCTATTAGTTGATGCTGATCTGCCTCTGTGTCTCACCCACCATAAGGTGCAGATGCAGTGAATGCAGACCCCAGACAAATCTTTTTTAAGAGAGACCTGTGGGAAAATCTTCTAAGTTGAGGCAATCATGATACAAGATTTTCTGATGAATTAGTCAGCAGACAGATTCAGATCTATTAATTCACTGCAATTCAACAGCTTGTTATGCTTTGCGGTGCGAGCCCCCTGGGTTTTCCCCACACCGAAGCACATCACCCTGCACAGAACTACATTACTCACCAGCTGCTGTTCTGCATACACTATGGTCTCTTTTCCATTAAGCAAAGATCAAGAGGACAAACATGTATTAATACTGGAGAGAGCTGCCCGGAACATTGTTGGCTGTCTTATTGCCATGTCGGATGCTGATCTAGGCTATTGCCTTGCTATGCTAAGAATGGATCAGAGCTGCAATCCTGCAGAGACCTCTGCATGAGAGCTTATCTTTAGAGAAATTCCCAGCTGAATTTCGCTTCCGTTCACAACGCTAAGGGTGTGATTCTGCCGCACTGAAATCAAAGGGAGCTTTGCCACTAAATTCAAGAAGAGCAGGCCCTCCACATTTTTCAGCTTCCTTCCCATCTACCACAAATAATGGACCAAATTCAGCCTTGGACACCACTTTGATGAAGCCAATGGACTTGCACCTCCTTATACAGGGGTTGCAGTTAGTGCAGCAGCTATTGGGATACTCCACTTTTCTGCCTACCCCACATGCACAAATTAATGATGTTCCTGCCCCGATGCCATTTTCCCAGTTGGGAAAATGGCTATCAAATCACAATACAGCCCCACCTGAAATTCTGATGCCAAGAGCCAATGTAGTACCCATGGTAACAAATCCCCAGATGGGGGAAAATCCTCATTCTCGATTGCTGGACTGGCATTACTGGATGGTAAAAGAGGACAAAGGCAGTCTTCTCTTGTCACTATGCACATCTGGCTACAGCTGTTTCACCTGTCCCTGTGCACATTTAAGACAGATGTTTCACCAGAGGGTCACTGTTCTGTACTCCTGACTTCGCCAGATAGTTTGCTCCCTGAACAACTCCATTGGTTATCTACTGTTGAGGTTGGCCAATGTATTTCTGACAGTGAGGTTTCCATGAGATGTTTATGTGCAGAGAGATAGGTGGCTTATAATACAACATAGAGCTTTGGCATGACTTACTGCTAATGATGGCCCCCAGGAGACTCCTTTCCCAATCATGAAAATTCATCTATTTCCAAACATGCTGGCATCTGCTTCTAGCCCATGGCTCAAGTGGACAATTTGCTACCCATACCACTTTCTGCTATTTGAGGGCAAAAGGATTCAAGTAGGGCTGTATTTCTGTATCCCTTGCAGGTGCCCCAAACCTAAAGTTCAAGGGGGCATTTTGAGAGCTGATGCTTGGGGAAAAAATGCCAGTTACAAGAAATGATTATGCAAAACATTGGATGGGCTAATAGGGGCATCTCTTTAGCCCACAGAGTGTTATTCACAGATCGCTATGGGAAAGAGTCCAGAAAAATCTAGCCACTGTGGGTGTAAGAACCTTCTCCGATGAGCTCCTACCATCTAGAACTGTCTCCTTGTGTCTCCCCATTACACTGACTTTGTCCTCTTTTCAGATCTCAGCTGAGGATACATCCTTCCTTTCTTGCCTTTGCCTCTTAATTTATCTCTCCCTCTCCTGTTATTTACTATTCAGCCCTATAAAGCATGCAGAGATGCTGAGATACAATTTGTACGGAGGAGGGTATATGAAACAGGAGTTGTAATAGGCTATATTTTATCAGACAGCTTTGTGGGATTTACTGTGGAGGAGGGTCTTGGTGAATATGGTGGAGGAGCAGCAACCATGTAAATCCACCTTAGAAAAGAAAATTATCACCTACAACTCCCCACCAGAACAGCAGGTAAGCTTTCCCAAGGAAGAGACGCTGTATGGTCTAGCGGTTAGGGCACTAGCTCAGGACTTTGAAGAGCTGGGTTCAAGTCCTGGTGCAGCCACAGACTCCATGTGTGACCTCAGGTAAGTTACTTAGCCTCTCTATGCCTCAGTTCCCCTCTGTTCAATGGGGATTATAGCACTGCCCTAACTCACAGGGGGAACAATTCATTAAGGAGTATGAAGTGCTCAGTTACTAGCGTAAGTGGGGCCAGAAAAGTTCTTTTATAACTAGGTACGTTCTGCATATGCTTATACACCATTGAGAGGCACAACCCTAGACTCTCATTAGATCTAGATAATAAACCGTTCAGTGCAAAGGAAGCACTGCTGAAAACCTGCCCCTTTGTGAGTCAGCTAAATATATCCGAGCAGAAATATTTCTCTTTTCTGTACAGTGGATCTTCCTAGCATAGCATAGTTTGTGTGTGCATCATAATACCTAATAGAAGCTTGAACATGGGACCATCAGCACAAAAACACAAGTCTGTGCCATATAAAGCAGAAATTCCAGTAGTCAGCAGCATTAATATGCTGTTATCCTCTACTGGGATTAGCAGCTAGAGGGGACAATGACACACCTTTGACAAGTGTGTTATGTGTGTTTGCTATGCATCATTCCTGTAGCAGCTCTGTGGATAGAGAAAATCCAGTATACAAAAAAAAGATCTGCAATGTGAGGACAATGAAAGGGGAGAATTTTGGCCTTCAAGTGGAAAATGGAGGGAATGCTGCCCTGCTCCTCATACTGGTGATCAAACACAAGCTTTTTCAAAATATTTTTTTGGTTTGGTTTTTGTTCTAAAGTCTAGCATGTTTCTAAATGAAGGAGAATTCAGCTTCTCTCCAGACATCAGACCTTACAACAGATGGGAACAAAGGAGCCTAGACTGTATAGTGTAGTTCCTTTTTATGACTTCTTTTTTATTAGGTTTTGAAATATATGCAGTACAACAAAAGCATTTAGTTAAAGTAAAAGAGTAGTTAGTGTTAAAATAGGCCATAAACCATGCTATAAGGCTCACATTTCATTTAAGATTTAATAAACATACAGGCAATGCAAAGCTTTGGAGGGTTTTCTATTAATATGAAATATTATTTATTCTTTATCAAGGGAGTATTTTTCACTGAGTGTTTCAGAACCTATCACTACCCATGAAAAGCAAGAAGTATCCCAAATTTTTGTTTTCAAAAGATGCAGTTAAGTAGTTTAATATGATACATTTTAAAAAATAATAAAAACAGTTGCTCAAAACCTACAGTAACTTCAATAGAAATGCTATGAAATATACTTTAAAATAAAACACACACACACACAATTCCCCATTCCCTGAGGCATTTAAATATTCACCTGCAGTGATGGAGACCCAAATACAAAAGTTTTGTGGTGGGGCATGAAGAACAGAAAATAAATTTGACTAGAAATGGAAACTGGCACAGACTAGTTTTCAAGGTTCCTTCCCCACTCTGAACTCTAGGGTACAGATGTGGGGACCTGCATGAAAACCTCCTAAGCTTACTTTTACCAGCTTAGGTTAAAACTTCCCCAAGGTACAATCTATTTTACCCTTTGCCCTTGGTCTTCCACTGCCACCACCCCACGTTTGATTGGGTTTACTGGGAAAACATTGTTTGGGAACGTCTTTCCCCCTAAAATCCTCACCAAAATCTTGCACCCCCTGCCTGGAGAAGGCTTGATAAAAATCCTCATCAATTTGCATAGGTGAGCACAGACCCAAACCCTTGGATCTTAAGAACAATGAAAAAAAGCATTCAATTTCTTACAAGAAGAATTTTAATATAAGAAAAGGTAAAAAGAATCACCTCTGTAAAATCAGGATGGTAAATACCTTACAGGACGATTAGATTCAAAACATAGAGAATCCCTCTAGGCAAAACCTTAAGTTACAAGAAAGACACAAAGACAAGAATATTCATTCTATTCAGCACAGTCTAATTTCTCAGCCATTTAAAGAAATCATAATCTAATTCATATCTAGCTAAGTTACTAAGTTCTAAGACTCCATTCCTGTTCTGTCCCCGGCAAAAGCATCACACAGACAGACAGACCCTTTGTTTTTCCCTCCCTCCACCTTTGAAAATATCTTGTCTCCTCATTGATCATTGTGGTCAGGTGCCAGCGAGGTTATCCTAGCTTCTTAACTCTTTACAGGTGAAAGAATTTTTCCTCTGGCCAGGAGGGATTTTAAAGGTGTTTACCCTTCCCTTTATATTTATGACACTAGTCTATTTCACAGTCCAAGCTAAGTGAAACGCATAGAGTTAAGGAAAATGGTGATAAATACATCAGAGTCTTAAAATTATTTCAGTTCTATTACTTTAAGGAAGGATTTGGTTTATTATTTTATTCTTGATGCCGTCCCTTTAACGTTCAAATTGTGAGGTCTAATTCTCAGAGTGCCTTCTTAATCTTAGTGCATGTGTAAAATGTGCTCTTGCACCCCTGTGCACACACAGACCCTGTATCTGAGTGCACTGATCACCATTTGGGAACTAACTACCTGATTTACAGACCCCCAAATTCAGTTTACCCAGGTGAAGCAGGTACTTTAGGTGTGCATATACCTGTCTGCATATATCAATGCTGGGTCTGCACACTTACAAATAGACCCTTTTGGACTATGCCCAGCAAATCTAATCCATGCACTGTTATACCTGGGGAGACAGAGGAACAAAACAGCAGGGGCTTCCTCATTTGTTAAGCCACATGCACACTGTGCAGCACGTACGCTTTAACATCAGGGCTAACATTCTTATTATGTAAACTTATTGTCACGACCAACTTCTCCCTGAGCATTAACGAAGTTTGAAAGCTACCATTAAGCATGTCATTTTGACCTCAGATTGAAACCTATGTACTTTTATTAATAAGTGGATGTATATAAATGCAGCATTTGCTGCCATTAACTATATTATTGGGTTACAGAAAAAATGTATATGATGAAAAGGCAGGTTTCAGAGTAGCAGCCGTGTTAGTCTGTATCCACAAAAAGAAAAGGAGGACTTGTGGCACCTTAGAGACTAACAAATTTATTTGAGCATAAGCTTTCGTGAGCTACAGCTCACTTCATCAGATGCATTCGGTGGAAAAAAAAAGGCAGCAGTTCTGGGCTTTTTCCCACCTTGGTGAGCAGTTTACAGGCATCCATATGTCCCTTGAAAGATCCCCCGCAAAACAAGTGGACTACAGTTTCAGAGAGAAGGAAACAGCTGATTCTTGACCTTTGACTTCAGTTTAAAGGCTCTGCCTACATCTCTGATCGCCATCTCCTTCCCATGACTTTGTGCCCCCCCTCCCCACCCCGGCTCTTGCTGCCACCTATGTCTGGAACAGCCTCCTGCTTCTAAAAGGAGAGAAGGAAACAAAGGGATCCATTTAGAAGAGCGGATCTGGTGGATCATAGGCAGGAGCCAGGGACACAGGAGGAAACCAGCAGTGATGTAAAAAGAAAAGCGGTACTTGTGGCACCTTAGAGACTAACAAATTTATTAGAGCATAAGTTTTCGTGAGCTACAGCTCACTTCATCGGATGCATTTGGTGGAAAAAAAAAAGTTTTTTCCACTAAATACATCCGATGAAGTGAGCTGTAGCTCACAAAAGCTTATGCTCTAATAAATTTGTTAGTCTCTAAGGTGCCACAAGTACTGCTTTTCTTTTTGCGAATACAGACTAACACGGCTGCTACTCTGAAAGCAATGATGTAGGCAGGGATTTGAATGTGAGAGCAAGGAGCTTGACCTGCATGTGGAAATAGAGCAAAGAAGCCAGCGGAGGGATATGAGGAGATGGCTCATGTGGTCAGAGAGGTAGGAGAGGAAGATGATGCTGTGAAAGCATCCTTTCTTCTCATGTCTCAGTGCTTCCTTTCCCAGGGACAGATCCTCGGTTGTTGTAAATTGGAGTAGTATCTCTGAAGTCAATAGAGCGATTCTGATCTTTTTTTATGATTGAGCGCCTGCTTGTCACTTCATTTCATCTGAGAGACCACCTCGCTCCCCATGGCACGCTGCCACAGTTGCGGTCAGTGGAGGCACTTAGGTTAGATCCCCCTCAATATGTCAGCGAGGGGGTGGCTGGCAGGGTTTTCTTCCTAAGAACTCTACAGCTGTAGAATTCCCTCCTGCCCCTGGTCCAAAATAGCTTGATTTATTGACTTCCAAGGCAGGCTGCAAGCAGAGCCCATCTGCTTCACCTGGCCTTTGAAGAGCAGCAGGGGGATTTGAAGATGAATGGGGGTGTTACCTTTTAATGTTGAGCGACTGTTGGAGATGGGAGGGTGAACTCATTAAACTGTATTTGGTGTCAGAGTAGCAGCCGTGTTAGTCTGTATTCGCAAAAAGAAAAGGAGTACTTGTGGCACCTTAGAGACTAACAAATTTTCCACTCTATACGGCTAAATTTAGTGCCTTGCATAATGACAGGTTTCAGAGTAGCAGCCGTGTTAGTCTGTATTCGCAAAAAGAAATTTGTTAGTCTCTAAGGTGCCACAAGTACTCCTTTTCTTTTGTATTTGGTGTGTACTTGTAAATAATTGGCAGGGCACTCAGAGCTTGTGCATGGGGGATTTTTACTGTTCACGCACCAAAAGGAAATAAAGACATAACATAAATACATCTCGAGGGTGGAGTATATTGGATCTTCCAATGGACACAGTCTGAAGAATATCAAACCCAGGTAGCAGGAGATACTCTTGCTTAGAGTTAATAGTATGCTGAAATGCTGCTATCTACTAGAATCAGCACAAAAACATGTCTATGCCATATGAGACAAAGGAGAAACTCCAGTAGCCAGCGACATTAATAGGCTGTTATCCTCCATTGGGCTATTTCTGCTCCCTCTTCCCCACCCCTCCCTTCCTGTGAGAAGAGTGCGGGCTCCTGAGGGGAGGGCGAGAGAGCTCTGCCTGCTTCTTGTAGCAGTTCTGATTGGCTGCTTACACCCCAGGAGGTCGGGGTGCAAGTGGGGACAGCAGCCAATCAGAGAGCCCCCCTCCCCATCAGGCAGGGCTTAAATGTACACCATCCAGCAACCCAGCCTGAGTTGTAGAAATTTTTGTCACGACTGCTTCCACTTTCGACCAGATATGTCATAGGCCTTGGTCCCCTCCCCTGACACCTTGCAGAGCTGGACTGAATCCCTACACAAGGATTCATCCTGAACAACACACTTGTGTTCCAATGTCAAACTGTACAACACACTTTTGTTCCAATGTCAAACGCACTTTGTCATTTCTTTGGCAGGCCAGTTTTCCCCGACATCATTTGCCTTAAATTGGACATAAGTGCAAGAGGACATAGAGAGACTGATAGAGTTTAATCCCAGAAAGGACATTAGATCATCTAGTCTGACCTCCAAGTCGTTACATTTCACCCAGTTACGGAGCCCAACAGCTTGGGTTTCACTTAAGCATACCTTCCAGAAAGGCATCCAGGCTTGACTGGAAGACATCAAGATGGAGAATCCACCACTTCCCTGGGTAGTACTGCTATAGTTGTGTCTAATCTCTAATTAGAATTTGTCTGGCTTCAGCCTCCAGTCCTGGGTTCTTCTCTCCCACACCTTTCTCTGCTAAATTAAATAGTCTTTTTCTACCCACCATTTTCCATCCACACAAGTCACATCTCAATCTCTTTAGTTCTTTGAGGCTGGCACTGTAAGGCATTTTCTCCAGCTCTCGAACCATTTTTGTGGGCTTTTCTGCCCCCTCTCCAATTTTTCAGCATCCCTTTTTAAATGTGGACACCAGAACTGGCTGCAGTATTCTCGTTTCAGTCTTGTCAATGACATATACAAGTAAAATCACCTCCTGCTTCCTACTCGCCATTCCTTGTTTATACATGCATGGACCACAATAGCCATTTTGGCCACAGCATCTCACTGGGAACTCATGGTCAGATGCTTGTCCACTATGACTCATAGACTTTAATGGCCCCTGAATCTTTTTCAGCCAAGGCTCTCCAGGATATAGTTCCCCATTCTGTTTCTAGTTGTATAGTTTTGCCTTTAGTTGTACTAAAAAAGGGAGATACAGACCCAGAGAAGAAGAGAGGGGTGACAGAGATATGGAAAATAGAGAGTGGTGGAGAGACACATCACAGCTCACTGGGGGTGAGTCATAGTACAGATGAGGGACAATTGTTTGGATGTTACAGCAGTTGAGCTTTGAAGCAAGATGCATTGTTCCTGGCTCATTCAGGGCTCTAGCTCAGGGGGAACTTGGCATGTTCCCAAGCATTGGACAGGACTGATAATCTTTCCTCTCCCATGATCTACAATCTCTGTAACTCCAAGTGAGACCCAGGCCAGCTGTTCTGGAGTTGTCAAGACCAAATGTCAAAATCCAAACAAAGAGAAACGTATTCTTCTCCCTGCCCAGGATTCCAGAGGGTTTAGAAAATACAAACATCCTAAATGCACACATGCTTAAACCAACACTCTAAACCAACATTTCTACTGAATGTATATTGTTAATTAGAATGCGGACATATTCCTGACTACAGGCCAAACAAATGCATAAAAGGATATATGAACACTCAGTGGGTGGATATTTATGCCTGCCTACGTACAGTCTCTAAAGGGTTAACTAGATCTACATGTCCTTCACACCCCCCTGAACAGAATTCATTTGTCAAAAAGAAAACAGACTACGAAAGTATTTTGGATTTCTTCTGATACCCGTTTAATTCTTGGTTATTTTCCTCTGACACATGCAGCCCGCTGGTGCCAATTATGTAGGTTATATTTCTGCCAGCTTTGCTGTGATATTGTCTTTAATAATTCATATGAACATGCTTATATGATGCTGTGTGTGTATGTGTGTGTTGTATCTATCCCATTTTAGAGGCCATCTAGGCATGAAAATCCTTTATAAGATGCTTCAGCTAGGAGATGAAGTTGTCATTGCAAATTTAATGAAGAAGGGGAAATTTAACCTGGAGAGAGAGCCCTCAGTAATATGATTTGCTTAAATACCCATGTCGAGAAAGGTGTCATTTCTTGGCAGGATGAACAGAAAATTCAGTTGAGCATATTTGGGCCTATTGAACCAAACTCCTGCTTTGAGAGTTCCAGCAGAGCAGACAAGAACAGTATGTGCAGCAGGAAAAACATGTATGAATGACTGACATTTATCTCAGGAAAGGATTCTGAAGGGTATGTGTAGCAGGTCAGTCTGATAGCCAGCTGGCCTAGTGGTCAGGAAGTGGCTTCACTGTTCTTTTCAGTCTGTCCATCCTGGAGGGGGCTGTGTCAGGTCAGATGTAGCCGACCTCCCTCTCTCCTGTGTGCCCCTTTTCCTCCCTGGGATTTTGTCACAATAGAGAGGAGGGGGAGCAACGGAGGGTGTCCCAGGCCCTCCCACTCTATCAGATCCCGACCCAGGGCTCTAAAGTAGTGTTGCGGTATCTCGACCACTTACTGGTCTGCCCCAAGTTACACTCCCCACCAGTTGCTTTCTACCTGGCTGTGGCTCCTGTGTTTGGGGCATGGTCACAGTCTTAGAAGTACCTGTTTCATCTGTCGGGGGGACAACGCCCCATTCTTCGGGGACTCTCCTGGGTTCTTAGCTCCGAAAGGTGAGAAATATGAATCATTGCTCCCAGAGTGGCTTTACCAAGGCTGAAGTCAATCTGTGCACAGCTCCAGGTGTCAGCCTCACTTCCTGGTGCAGCCTGTGACCCCTTACCCACTCTCACTGGTCTGCCAGTCCCCTTTTAAACTATCCCTCTACCTGGAGCATGCCCAGCAGCTGTTGAGGGGCAGGGCCTCCCTGACCCAGTATTGCTCCATGCCTGTGGTTTAGCATGGGGTTTGTAAACTGAGTCCAGTTTCAAACTGAGTCCAAGAAGGCAACACAGTGAAAATAGGAATGATTGCTCCTCAGTGGCAGCTACCTCTGGGGTAGAACACAGCAGCCTTTGAACAGCACACAGCACTACAACGTAACAGTTCAAGGGAGACAGTGAAGAATGTTGTATCTAGTAGAAATTGAAGAGGTGGAAGTAGGTAAGTAGAAATTAATTGCCTGAATTGGAATATGACCAGAACAGCAGAGTTAAAACCCCTGTTTTTACATAAAGAGCACTGGGATCTTTAATAACCCCAAGTCATCAGGACCCTTCTTTTACATCTTATCCTACAGACAGCACCTCCAGAAGCATAGCACCCCCAACAAAATGCAAGATCACAGGTTTAGCACTGACTTCCAGAGAGGAATGCCCCACACCAAGTCACCAGAAACACCTCTGGAAGCACACTGGGTTTTTCTTGGGTCTCTCCTACTGAGGCCCCACTGAACTGTTGAGATCTAAGACAGTAACAGCCCAAGATTGTGGCAGCAGACCCAGCAACATTCATACCATCCCCTCAATGTGCTGTGAGTGTTCTAGGAAATCAAAATGAAACGTGAATTTAGGAACCCAGAGAATCAAGTTGCCAAATAAGGGACTCTACCCTGCAACACCCCTTCCTTGCTCAAGTAATTCTCACTCATCCATATGAATTAAGCCTCTTATCTTGGTGGCCTCACAAACTGATAGAACTGGGACTCAGAATTCACCATCTCTGTCCTTTCCCTCTCTCTCTTTATCCATCTTAGGGGTTATTTTTAGACTTTTTCTCTGAGCCGACTGGTAAGGAGCCAGTAATTCCATCAGGTTGTAGCCAGCCAGGCTACCATGAAACCATCCAGTGGTCATTTCAAAAGAGGTAAAGAAAAGACACTATCCAAAAAAGCTTCCTTGACAAGAGAGATTTGGGAGTAAGAACAAGCACTGATGGGCACGTGCCATCATCAGATAAAAATTAAATGCCAAATATTTTACGGCTGGCAATAAAATCCCTGATACGCTCCTACTTCACCTCCAGTGTATTTGATTCTTCTCTGATGCACAACATTACTCTCACAAAGGATCCCATTCATGGCAGGAGAAGGGTGAGAAAGGGATTCTTTTGTCTTCAGAAAGAAGCTGTCTCTGCTTTTGAACTACTTCACTCAACGCAGATAAAAAAGACCTTTCATACACCTTTAAATGTACCCATTTTAAGATAGTCAGTCAGCTTTTCAAACTTAACACAACTCAATCAAACTTGAGTTGGCCTTGGAAACTGCACACAACCAGGAACTGAGCGAAGATCTGGAAGAGGGATAAAATGTGAGAAAAGTTCTCCAGCTCTTTAAATAGCCCTCCTAGAAAGAGTTCAGGCTCCACACTAACCACAACCCTTTTCAGACTCAGTGAGGAGGGAAAGACAATGCAGCATAGCTAATCATTCAGGGCTTGCCTATTTGGGGACATGCAAGAAAGTTAATCCAAATTAACTAATGGTGTGATATGAAGTGGGTTAGTTAAATCACATTAAATCCCTCTGTGAACAACCTCCTCAGAATTAAAGTAGCCTTAATTCACTTTATCTTTATTTGCTTCCAAAGTGAATCAAATTCAACTGAATTAAGGCCACTTTAATTCTGAATAATAGCATTCACATAGGGATTCAACAAAGTTTAACTAATCCACTTTAAAAGTTCATTTGGATTAATTTTCCTGAGTGTCCTTGTTTAGACAAGCTATTAGACTAGTGCTATCTGTGAGAGACTACACAAACCCTCACTCAGATGAGTAGCTCTGATACAAGGAGTCTTATTGATTTAAATGGGACAACTTGCATGAGTAAGAACTAATGGTGAAAGGTGTTGGATAGCAAATGGGGTCAAAGACTTCTGTTTGCCCCAGATCAGGACAGAGAGACTATAAATGTCCTGAAGGGACCCCAGTATAAAGAAATCAGTTCTAGGATGAGAGCAGAGTTTGGTCTCTGTGTCCAGTTGGTCCTTGGCTTATTAGTTGAGAAATGTCAACGGTGCAAATTCAAATGACGTGTTTTTGGGGCATGGAAACTGTCCAGTAGAAACTGGACTGGAGCCCCAGCCCCTTTCACACAGGCTACCAAACAGCAATTCAAAGGATCCTGGATGCTTCCAACTTGGTCACAGATAAAGGAGGTCTGACTCCAGTTTTATACCAATTTAGCTCTAGTGGTTTCTATGAAGTTTCTCCTGATTTACATTAACATGAGAGGAGAATAAGGATCATGAGGTCTTTTCACAGCTACTATATCCCATATTCCAACACTGATGTCCTGTGACATCCACTCCCCACAGTGCTGAGCCACAAACCAAATTCATCCTGATCTCTTTTCAAGTGAGTATTTTATAGCAAAAAGAGGAGAAGTACTACAGGCATGAATAGCAACTGAGTGGCACATACGCTTGTAACTTTGAGATCTAATGTTACAATATCAGATCATGAGTAGGATCTCTCATCTCATAGTCATTTCTTGATGGTCCTCCGGAGAGACTGTAGCAAAGTTATGTCCCATATGCTCACTTGGAGAGTTTGGAGATATCGGTGGCTGCTGCTTTCAGCCCTTAGTGATTCTTCTGAGCCCAGTAGCTTCTGATGTGTTCCTTAAAATACCAAAATAACTAGTTTCCTGTGCATTAGAGGCCATCTACAAATCTTTCTTTAAGAAAGGCAAATATTTGTATTTTTAGTGATAGAGAAACCTCTTCAGGGTTCAAGCCCTGGTTTCATTTCAGATTCCACTGGAGTTTACACTTGACAGGGTCAGAGATAATAATGTAATTAAAGTCAGTGAGCTAGCTTGTGTTTTTCTGAACTGTGTGGGCTATTCATTTACTAGAGCACTGGTTCCCAAATTATGGTCTGTGGAGGAAACCAGAAGGCATGGCTTCCCATCCAATGCTACAGCTAATAGACCATTCTACTGCCAAGAGATCCTTTCCTTTGGCAATTTGATAGTTTCATTTCAGTCAAAGGAGACTTCCCAAGCTGCAATGACCACTACAGCTTAAATCTATTGAACTCATACCATGGACACAATTGCAAGAAGGGGACAAATTAATAAGCAGTGTAAACAGGGGCAGCTCTTGTAACTTCCCATGTATGTCAGGTTGAATTTAGCACATGGATTTTGATGGTCATGTGTTGGCTATAGCATGCTTTCATGTGGGGAGAGCTGTCACCAGAGAAACCCAGAGGGGTAGAAGTTCTATCTGATTTTGGGAGGTTGTAGTCCCTCAAATTTGGGGAGATACCTGAGGGATGAAGTTTGCACTCTAAGTCAAAGACAGCCTTTGGAGCTTTTTGGTGTCTGTTAGTCAAATGAACCTAAATGCCAACTAATAAGTTTGGGCACATCTGTGATTGAACTCAACCGTAGTAAACAGCAAGATACCAATAAAGAAAAGGAGTACTTGTGGCACCTTAGAGACTAACAAATTTATTTGAGCATAAGCTTTCGTGAGCTACAGCTCACTTCATCGGATGCATTTGATGAAGTGAGCTGTAGCTCACGAAAGCTTATGCTCAAATAAATTTGTTAGTCTCTAAGGTGCCACAAGTACTCCTTTTCTTTTTGCGAATACAGACTAACACGGCCGCTACTCTGAAAGGCTGTTACTGTGAAACCAGATACCAATATGACTGATGCATTAGCAGCTCCTGCCATCTAGTGACAGGTTTCAGAGTAACAGCCATGTTAGTCTGTATTCACAAAAAGAAAAGGAGTACTTGTGGCACCTCAGAGACTAACAAATTTATTTGAGCATAAGCTTTCGTGAGCATCCGATGAAGTGAGCTGTAGCTCACAAAAGCTTATGCTCAAATAAATTTGTTAGTCTCTAAGGTGCCACAAGTACTCCTTTTCTTTTTGCTATCTAGTGGTAGATCAAAACAGATATCTACATAAACGTAATTAAACTGTTCAACAGCATGAGAAAGGAAAGCGATATAACAGGGGCCGTTTCCTCAGCCCTGTTAAGCCAGCTTTGTGCTGCTCTGATGGTGCAAAGCGGACTTAAATGGATTGCTGAGAATTCCTTTAGTACAGAGAAATCCTCTACTGGTGGAAAACTGGCTTGGCTGACTCATTCCAGGCCCCTTCAGAGCATCTTGCATGCAGCAGAGGGGGGGGTGTCTGAGGAAAAGGGGGTATACCCTTGCACTTTAGTGATCCCCAGCTTTCTGAACTGCCCTTTGGGGGGCATAGATGCCATACAACATAGAGCATCCTGAAGTTGCCCTATCCTCTCACTCTTTGGGGCCCAGCGGCCCAAAGATCAGGGAGCAAGAAGGATGGCAGTAAGTCACCTTTGCAGCATTCCAGCCTGGGCTGCACGGATTGTCAAATGGTCAGTTCTGGGGATCTGACCAGTTGTATCTCACTCATACTATTGATGGATTGGCTGAGAGAACAGAACATATGAGTTTAATTTGTTCACTTTGGATTTCTAATGTCAGTATCAATGAGATGAAGATGATGACTGATTACCATTGCACCTTTGAGGCCACAATCATTATCAGGCCCTCATTGTGTCAACTGCTGGTCAAACACATTTAGAGACAGAGTCTCTGCCCATCAGCACTTACAATCAACAGTCCCCATCCCACAAAACCTTACGCATTATGCACTGTGAGGAGTCCCGTTGAAATCTATGAGACTTCTCGCAGTGCGTAACATTAAGCATATGAGTAAGTCTTTACAGGATTGGCCAAAGAAGACTAACATGCCAGGTTTTTTTCTTTTGCTTTCTGTAACATGGCAGAATTTCCCCTATCTTTCAGTGTTTTCATTGAGTGGAGCTGAGTTAAGTAATTTAGTGGTATTTTATGTTTCACACATTGACTTGTTTGCAAATTTTCACTTGTTCCTACCAGTTATTATGGATGCTTTACATATATACCATGCCCCAGGTGCTTTACAAGCATTAATTAATTCTCATGATACCCCTGTGAGCTAGTAAGTCTGAGTAAGCACCAATGGGTAAACTGAGGCTCACAGAGATTAAGTGATGTAGCCAAAGTCATGCAATGAGTCAGTAGCAAAGTAGATACCCACCAGTCTTGACTCCCAGTCCCTTTCTATAATCACTCCATACATTCCCTTCTATTCTCCTTAATACTCCAGACCAAATTTTGCCATCAATGATATTCATGCACCTTCATTAAAGCCAATGGGATGACATGGATGCAGATGAAGACAGTTTTTGGCCAGCTAAAGCTCTACTGCATTTGTACGTCTCTTTTTATAGACTGTTTAGCTTCAATTACCCTTCAGTTCCAAGCCAAATGCACAACTGATAAAAGCCACTCTGGGTAACATCCATAAATGTGACAAAAATGTTAAAAACAAAAACATTAAAAGGTTTTTAAAATATGTGTTCAAGTCTTCTCCAAAAAGATCTGCACCAGGATGCTATCTCCATATGGCTTGGGTTTTCTATGAGGAGCCTCTCTGCTTTGGTCTCAAAGAGCTGAAATATTACTTCCTTTTCAAAAGACTCTTCAGACCTTAGTAAGTTGATTCACTCTCCATATCTGAATGTTACAGCTGCCATCTTGCTGTATCCAACTTCCCAATCACACAATCGTCTTGAGCATCTCCTCTGTCATCTTCCTGTAGGCTCTTCATCTCCTCTTCCATTTTCATTCACTTATGGACAAATTCAACCTTACCTTAAGCTAGGCAAAAATCCATCATCTTCAATAGAGAGGAGTCTGCTTACATCAGGGCTGAATTTGACTTGTGATCTACTACATAATATTGACTGACAGATCTTCCCACCTTCCCTACACATTGGGTGAAATTCTGGCCCTATTGAAGTCAATGGCAAAACTCCCATTGACTTCAAAGGGGTTGGACCATTGAATTTGCCATGACCTTGGGTTATGGATGTAGTGTGATGAAGCGGGACTGTTCTTAATGTTTCCTCTGAATATTGTGGGGGTGCCTCAGTTTCCCCTATGCAGTTCTTAAGTATCTAGGTGGTGGGATAAGGGTGTATGATCATTGAAGAGCTCTAGAGGGCAGGTGTGTGAAGGGGTCTGGACACAGAGAATGGTCAACACCCTGTTTCCCGGCAACTGATGGCCTGGCCCTTCCCCCCTGCAAGGTGAGAGCTAAAGGGTTGGAGAACAAAGGAATCAGATGACCTCCTGGCCTGGAAAGGGACAAAGCCCAGAGGAGGAGGGGCTGGAGAGAGTCTCAGTTTGGGGCTGGCTGGGGACAAGGAGTAAAGTGCAGACGTGGTTGTCTGGCTCACTGACCCCCAGAATGGACCCAGCTGAGGGGTCCTGTTCTCTACACCTACAAGCTCTGTTTTAGACCAAGTTCCTGTCGTCTAATAAACCTCTGTTTTACTGGCTGGCTAAGAGTCACGTCTGACTGCAAAGTTGGGGTGCAGGACCCTCTGGCTTCCCCAGGACCCTGCCTGGGCGGACTGGCTGTGGGAAGTGCACGGAGGGGCAGAGGATGCTGAATGCTTCGAGGTCAGACCCAGGAAGGTGGAAGTTGTGTGAGCTTCTTGCCCTGAAGACAGTCTGCTCACAGAAAGGAGACTTTCCCCGGAGTCCTGACTGGCTTCGTAGGGAGCAGTTCCAGAGCATCACCCGGGGACTCCGTGACACGTAGATTGCCAGGGTTGCTGTGATCCATTTACATTTCTATAACTGTCAGTCTCGTCCAATATCTGTCTTGGCTTCTGTCCTGCTGTGCAGAGGGACAATGGGGACAGATTGTGTTCCTGCACCACTTTTAATTCAAGTCCTTCCAATTTCTTCTTCTTTAGAAAGGCCTCATTCCCACAAACGGAGCTTCTTCAGGAGGTGTGCGATTTTCTTTGGGGAAAACTTGCTGCATTCACTGCTCTCCCTGTGCCGAACCAGATGGGCTTTCTGTAGATGCTTTGGTGGTTTCTGTAGGCACAGGGGTTCATTTCAATTATTCCTCTACTCTTATAGTCTGGACCGCAGTCTGGGAACTCCCAAGGGACAGGTTTCAGAGTAGCAGCCGTGTTAGTCTGTATTCGCAAAAAGAAAAGGAGTACTTGTGGCACCTTAGAGACTAACAAATTTATTGGAGCATAAGCTTTCGTGAGCTACAGCTCACTTCATCGGATGCATTTGGTGGAAAATACAGAGGGGAGATTTATATACACACACAGAGAACATGAAACAATGGGTTTTATCATACACACTGTAAGGAGAGTGATCACTTAAGATGAGCCATCACCAGCAGCATGGGGGGGAAAGGAGGAAAACCTTTCATGGTGATAAGCAAGGTAGGCTATTTCCAGCAGTTAACAAGAACATCTGAGGAACAGTGGGGGGTGGGGAGGGGGGAGAGACATTACACAAAGTAAAACTATTTCCCCATGTTATTTCTCCCCCCACCCCACCCCCCACTGTTCCTCAGATGTTCTTGTTAACTGCTAGAAATAGCCTACCTTGCTTGTCACCATGAAAGGTTTTCCTCCTTTCCCCCCCCTGCTGCTGGTGATGGCTCATCTTAAGTGATCACTCTCCTTACAGTGTGTATGATAAAACCCATTGTTTCATGTTCTCTGTGTGTGTATATAAATCTCCCCTCTGTATTTTCCACCAAATGCATCCGATGAAGTGAGCTGTAGCTCACGAAAGCTTATGCTAAAATAAATGTGTTAGTCTCTAAGGTGCCACAAGTACTCCTTTTCTTTTTCCCAAGGGACAAAGTCACTAGGTTAAGGTGAGATCACATAAAAAAGGAGTCTTTTAAATTCCGTGTCCTTCCACAATAAGGAAAGTTAGCCTGAGAATGTACAAAATATAATGGAGGAATAGAATGCTTCCTAATGCCCGACTGGAATAAAAAAGGATGACACACAGTTATCTTGGTGTTGTATTCTGATCAGTCAGACAGCAGAGATATCGTGCTTTACTTAGCCCTTCTGCACTTGCCATGTGACAAATATGAAGAGGTGCAGGGAGAAGAAAAAGAGAGAATGCTACTCTATTGGTCAAAAGACCCTCTGAACCCCTCTGTATAAGCTAGCAGAGGAAGCCTGCATGGAAACCTAAATGAGCCTGAGGAATATTCATATGCTGGTAATGTACCATGACTACTGCCTCCCCACTCCAGATAAGTTGAATTAATAAACTGCCTTGCATTGGTGACACCTCAGCATGAATTTTGCATTAGGCTCAATTCGGTAAAGTTCACAACTGACACAGTTCCCTTTATGACGATCCTATTCAATTGTTTTTTGTGCTGGGATGTCATAAAGATGTTTGAGTTGCTTCTGGCAGGGAGCTGTGTTTTATCTTGAGAAAGAGCTTTTGTAACCCACTCATGCCTACAGCACTCTTGAATTAAGTCTGAAAGCAAAGCTCCTAGTCTGTTTACACTATTAACAAGGCAGGCATTTTTTCATGTCAATGAAATTCTCGATGCTAGGCTTGTCACAGTGGAAAATTTCAGTGGTGACAGGTCGGGGGAGATTAATGAAGGGAGCAGACCTGATGTGATAACATCAGTGGATACCTTGTGGAGTTATTAATACAATGATTGTGGCTCACCTCTGCCAGTTAGAACTCAGGAGGCACTTGCCGAGTTTATCAGACCATGAATCTTCTCTTCCTTAATTGATAGGCAGTGACATGGCTGAGCAGTGTTCAGATTGTACAGAGAGAGATAAAATCATCTCCAGATAGATAGACAGTCTGACTATAAGATGTGTTTATCTCCTGATAATCACTATGTTAACTATATCAGTCAGTCAGATATCTCCCTCTGTTGGTCTCTAATCAGGACGAGGCTCGTCTGAATGATAGATTTGGATTAAAGTTTAGGTGACGATTTGGGCTTTGAGTTTTGGACTGAGCCTCGGGCACCTCTGGGGTTTGGAATTTCACTGCACTCAACATGTTCTGGCAAGACTTTGGCCAACATGGTGGAAATCTTAGGAGGTCAGCTGTTCTTTTGAGATTTAGTCGATTTGAGATACTGGTCCCGCCAAGCCATCAGATAAATGCAGCCTATTCCTGAAAAGCCTTGTGTAGCTCCATTGAAATCAGACATATACTGCACCAGCTATAAAATATGAATAATAATATCCCTTTCTCCCACATTTTTTTCTGTTATATCTGCTTAGATGGTGAATTCTTCAGAACAGGACTGTCTCTATGGATATGTACATGGCCTAGCACAATGGAGCCCTCATCTCAGTTAGGTACACTCCCACATGTTGAGATTTCCAAAGCAGGCTACAGGATTTAGACACATATTGTCTATTAAAAGTAATGGTCTAAACCCCAATCTGCTTTGAAAATCTCAGCATATGAATACATAATGGTACAGTAGGCAAATTTCATCAGCATGAACTTTGGATGACTTCATCGTTGCTTGAGTGACAAAGATACTAGTGGGTTATGCAGCTCATCCCAAATGAGTCATCAAAGCCTGTATCTCAACCCAGCCCATCACGGAATCTGTAGATGCCAGACCTGTTCCAGAAAAGCTACTTTAGAGAGAGGGTTTTTTTTAAAATTGTATTGGGATGATTTTTTAATCCCCCTGCCTGCAAAACCAGGTGCCTTCGTTACCATGAGTTCCACTCTGCTGTACTCAGAAAGAGGGGAAAAATACAGCACGTTTTGAAAAGATCTATAAATGACCTAAAATAGCTTTTCTATACATAATAATGTAGGGAGAGTGGGCGGCGAGTGATGGGGGGAAGGGGAGCTCCAGTTTTTAGCCCAGCAGGGATGGGAGACGGCAGATTTTGAAGTCATGACCTGTTTATGTACAGTCTGGTACTGGTGCAGGACTCAATCTCGCCCCTCCTGGGCCTCAGACCAGGCTACTTGGAGGTGGGGTGCATTCCCCGTTTGGAGAGGAGAAGGAGGAAACATCTTTCCGGCAGGTTGATTGATAAAAGAACTGGGGGCTGTGCAAGCTGCTCGGGTGGGTGGAATGTTACAATAAATCTGGAGGAAGTAGATTGGTGGGCAGAGTGCAGGTGAGATTTGTCAAAGGTAGATGATTAATGAAATGTTATCATGTATCTCTGCAGTTTATCATGTGGTTCCACAGGATATCACGCAAGTATCACCTCCGCATATATGGTGTGAGTGTGTATAATTTATTACTATTACAGCATCCTCTTGGTGGCAAATGCCTTAGTTAAGGTTGGAAAGGAAAATGTCTATAGGTATCTATCGATGGGCCTGATCCAGCAATTCCTTACTCATGAGAGTAGTCCCTTAGTCTGTACTGCTAGGAGGGTCTCCCTCTCCCCCAGCACCCCTTACTTTAGGACTGAACATGCTGCTTCCACAGCAGCTTCTAATTAATTTAACCCCAAGTGCAGTGCTGGCAAAATTTCCTACTGGCAATTAAAAAGAAATAAAAGTCAGCATTGAGACAGCAATAGGGCTCCTCCATCTCGGATGAGCTTGGAACATGGGAGTTATGTGCATACATTGTGAGGGGAATAGATGCCTCTGCTTTTAATTAAGCCTAAAGGACATTGCAGCTAATAAAAAGAAACAGAGGCTTGAGAAATCTGAGATATTTACTGTCTGATCAACAGTGCAGCAAATACATCTGAGAATGGGTGAGGGAGGTTGTGTGTATAATTCAGCATCCCTTGAATGTCCCTAATGATCTCCTAATATTTCCCAGTTTATAGCAATTATGAGATAAGAATCTAGGCTTCTGTCTCTGTTTGCTTTAAGAGCCTGTTCTCCATTCAGACTGATTCAATCCTGATCTCCAGTCCACCCTTGTCTCTAGGAGAATCAGTCTCAGAATATCTTTGATTATCACACCAGATACCAAAATAACCATGGCGCCCTCCTCCTTCTCCTCTTCACTCCACACAGCACCTGATTTCCATGCAGAACATGAATGAGATTTGCATCCCTTTGCCTCCTGGAAACACACTAGTTAGGCTACTCTGAATACTCAGCAATGGGAGTATCACTTGTCATGTAATTGTGGTGCTTGTCACTGTGTGAGAAGCTGCAGTTTCTGGTGCTCGAAGTTTCTTATTTCCTAGCACACAGTGTGATCATGTCTGGGTGATTCACTCACTTTGACAGCTGTATTTCAGCGGATCCGGTTGCAGGGAGCAGACACTCATTGACTCATGAAAGAAGGGGGGAAATAAAAATAAAGCCTCTGCTTTCATCAATAAAGTCGTTGCCATAGGAACAGTTAGAGAATGGCTCTCCCAAGCGTAGGTCAGCAGCGACACCTAGAGGCCACAGACAGTATATCCTGTGTTCCTAAAGGAATGTTCTCTCGCAACCGAATTTTTTTCTGGCAAAAAAATGTTGCAGAGCCCAGCCTGTAAAAAGCGTACATTTTCCTTGTGTAGCACACAGCCTAATTTTGCCCTCAACAGTGAGTGTGGGGCTCCTACCAGCTTCAAAGGAGTCGCATGCATGCATCAAAGGACAGAATTTGGCCCAGACTGTATACATAAACTGCATTGCACACATTATGCAATAAAGCTGATTTTGGTTTTGTTTACACCTCTGCAAATCTGAATAATGTAGATTCATAGATTCATAGATACTAAGGTCAGAAGGGACCATTCTGATCATTTAGTCTGACCTCCTGCACAATGCAGGCCACAGAATCTCACCCACCCACTCCTACGAAAAACCTCCCCTATGTCTGAGCTATTGAAGTCCTCAAATCGTGGTTTAAAGAATTCAAGGAGCAGAGAATCCTCCCTCAAGTGACCCGTGCCCCATGCTACAGAGGAAGGTGAAAAACCTCCAGGGCCTCTTCCAATCTGCCCTGGAGAAAAATTCCTTCCCGACCCCAAATATGGCGATCAGCTAAACCCTGAGCATATGGGCAAGATTCACCAACCAGATACTACAGAAAATTCTTTCCTGGGTAACTCAGATCTCACCCATCTAATATCCCATCTCAGGGGATTAGGCCTATTTACCATTAATATTTAAAGATCAATTAATTACCAAAATCACATTATCCCATTATACCATCTCCTTCATAAACTTATCGAGTTTAATCGTAAAGCCAGATACATTTTTTGCCCCCACTGCTTCCCTTGGAAGTCTATTCCAAAACTTCACAATGTCATAGGAGTTAGTTGAGTTCCAGCCTAAACCTGGTATAGGTGAGGTTAGGATCATGCCCAATATTTCAGTATGTGATGCAATCATCTCCCCCCTTAATGACTGCAACCTCTTCCTTCTGGTATTTTGGAAATTCCCCTCACTCCCCTTTAGTCCATCTGAAAAAAAAATCCCCAAAATTAGAGAGGCAAGGTGAGTGAGGTAATATCTTTTATTGGACTGACTTCTGTTGGTGAGACAGAGAGAAGCACAGAGCTCTTTCAAAATTGTCTTTCTGACCATTGATTTGTCTATATCATTGCCCACCCCCAGAAGTATAGATCCCTCCAATAGCCCCCATTTCAAGTCTGGTTCAATGCTAGGGCTTGAAGTGGACCCACGGTTACAGTCCAGGTTCTAAGTCGATGATGCCAAAACCTATTGAGCTGTTCTCACAAGATTATAGCCTGTAAAATAGGGATAATAACCCTGGCTAACCTTGCTGGTGGATCATAAGGCTAACTGATTAATATTTGTAAAGCACTTAGCGATCCAGAGGTGGATGTATAGATATGTGCAAAGTGCTAACACTGTTTATAATTAAAAATATAGTACTCATTTGGCTGACTGAGTTCCACAATTTGTATGAATGGCGTTTGTCCCATGATTTTTGTTCCGACCAATTATATGAAACAGGCTCCATCACCAATGTATCACGCACATGATATTATTGCTGGTCGAAACTTTTTGTGTCTTGAAATTTTGAAAAATAAAACCAGGAAGTGTCCCAACAATGTTATCACAAATATTCCCACTCTTTTTTCTGCAGATCAAAATGTATTCCATTTTGAAATGTTGAATTTTCAGATTTTAAGAACGAAGTCAAATTTCCAACTAAAACTGAAATTTCTCCTTTTCTTTTTTGACCAGCGGCATATGATGTGAATTTGAATGAAAACAACAAAACCTCAGGAAGCTAAATAAATAATTTTAAAGTAAGATTAAAAAATGAAAATATGGCACATCCTAGTTGTCACAAGTCACTGGATCAAAAAGCCATCCTTGTGGCATTCCATGAACTCAATGGAGTGGTCTCCATTTTCACCTGTGCTGAATTTAGCCCACTGGGGCTGATTTTCACAAGTGCTGATCACTCACAACTCAGTTGAAGTCAGCAGGAGCATTGGAAACCCATACACATGGGGTATAACCTCAGCAATATATCCTACCAGGGAGCATGCATCTCAGCAATAAGGATAGAGCTGCAGGAAATTTCTGCTTCTCCCATCACAAAACTCTGGAGAGCAAAACTGGAGATATTTGGGAAAACAAACTCCTCAAACTCCGCTAATGTAACTGTAGGACCCTTTCCCTCAAACTCGTCCTATTTCCTACCCACAAATACTGACTGTGATCAGAACATCTCTTAGCTCTGAGAGGAGGCAGCTCTGTCAGTATCAGCATCGCTAATGGCTGCGTTATTTCTAACACCTCCTTTTGTGTTTAATAACAGTGGCACAATAAAGGACCCAGTGTGCCTTCAAAGAGCTAATGTGTAAACATGTAAATGACAAATACTGAGGGCTCCTTATCTTCCTGCCCTCTACTACTGTGCTGTGTGGACAGCGAGACAGGGAGGGGGATGTGCCTCCTAATTAATCACAAGCCATGGAGATCAATTAGAGCTTTGAGAAAAAAGTGTAATGTGATAACTGTTCGGTGTACTGAGCATGGAAATTCCCAAAGAAAAGTGTTAAGAATGAGGATGATAGATAGATAGATAGATAGATAGATAGATAGATAGATATCTCTTATTGGTTATGACTGAAACAATTAATAATCACAGGTTTCAGAGTAGCAGCCGTCTTAGTCTGTATTCGCAAAAAGAAAAGGAGTACTTGTGGCACCTTAGAGACTAACAAATTTATTAGAGCATAAGCTTTCGTGAGCTACAGCTCACTTCATCGGATGCATTTGGTGGAAAAAACAGAGGAGAGATTTATATACACACACACAGAGAACATGAAACAATGGGTTTATCATACACACTGTAAGGAGAAAGAAAAAGAGTACTTGTGGCACCTTAGAGACTAACAAATTTATTAGAGCATAAGCTTTCGTGAGCTACAGCTCACTTCATCATGGGGAAAGAGTTTTACTTTGTGTAATGACTCATCCATTCCCAGTCTCTATTCAAGCCTAAGTTAATTGTATCCAGTTTGCAAATTAATTCCAATTCAGCAGTCTCTCGTTGGAGTCTGTTTTTGAAGCTTTTTTGTTGAAGTATAGCCACTCTTAGGTCTGTGATCGAGTGACCAGAGAGATTGAAGTGTTCTCATCCTGGGCCAAATTCATCATAGCCCTAAGGCCCCCTGTGCAAAGAGGATGTAAGCCTGCCTTAAACCCCACTTGGGAAACATGCAGGGGTATTCTGGGATGGGCTGGGGGCAGAGTATGGGCCAGGTGAAAGCAGGGGGGAAGTTGAAGGGCAAGAGGAAGTGTGGCCTGGTCAGATTTGTGCCACAGCTATTCTACACCCTTGCAAAGTCTCACAGGGGCCAGTGAAGCAGGGGTGTGATTTAGGGCCCTACCAGGCACTAGGGGCCACCCCAGAACCCTCAAGCCCCTTAATATGGGAGGCACAAGTGACCTTCCCTCTGTCCCTGCACTATGTCTGCTCCAGAGTGGAGATAAATCTGCCCTCAGTGGTTTTCTGGGGTCATAGGGCAAACAATACAACCCAAACAGTCAGAACAGGATTTCAATGCAATTCTCAAAGTTATTTAGGCACCTCCATTGATTCCAATAGGAAATTAGGTGCCTAAATACTTTTGAGGATCTGGGCCTTTGTTCCTTTCCCTGTCCACTATACAACATTCCCTCCCCTATGGCACCCGGAGATCCTAGCACTGTGTGTCCTCTCTCTCTCTCTCTCTGAAAAGGGCCCAATAGAGGGGAACAGACACAAATACACTCGCATTGATTACACAGTAAGTAAGAATAAACCACTGAGACCACACACATTGGTAAGATAGAGGCTTCAGCCCTATAACAATAGCATGTTGCCACCCTGTGATCCCCAGGAACTACTGACCACTTATAGTCTTGGGAAATTACTTAACACAAGTAATGGAAATCTTTTATGAGTCAACATGTAATACAGTAAATATGGCACCATATAAGGGCCAAATCAAGGCCATGCCACGTCCTCCCCACTCCCACAGCCCAAATAGCGAGGGTACTGTCTGCATCTGGATCTCATCCCTCCTTCATGGAAGTGGGGGATGGAAGCTTCCTCTGTAGAGCCATCCCCACTGTCTGTGATCTCATGGTGGGGTCTTCATGGCACTGGGATCTGTGCAGAGGGTGGAGACAAGGAGTGATGGCCTGCATTGGGTGGGGCTGGGTAAAGGCGCTTTATCCTCCCTCCAGCCTTGCAAAGCTTACCTGAGAAAGGTAATTCCAGAGCCCACTCCATGATAGGGGTTTCCTTTTTAAAGGGGGTTTCCCCATGGCAGCTGCAGCCACAGGTAGCCTCTGGTAGAGCAATTCCATTGGAACAGTGCTGCCAGAGTGCTGGGGGTGGAGGGGGGAAGGGGCTGGTGGCACAGTAATTGCTCTGAGCTACAGCATTTCATCCTTGGCAGGCGTGGCCTCATGATGGGTCATGTCTGTTACGGCAGTAGATACGGATCAAGTGAGAACAGGGCTCCATTGTGCCAGGCATTGCAAAAACAGAGGAGTAGACAGTCCCTGCCCTAATCCACATCCCTCATGATCAGCAAGGCTTTGGGAATGGCCCTGTGCATCATTCCACATACAGAAAATCCCATTCCCCTGGCAGACTGATCAGGGAGGACTCCAGAGGGGAGTCTTCCAAATTCTACCCTGTACCCAAGTCCTCTTCTGTTGGTTTAACTGGGGGATAGGGCAGAGTATCCCAACCCAAACTCCCTTAGGACTCAATGAGACCCCTTGCAAGACAAAGGGCTATGGGATGGGTCTCTAGTTCAGTGCCCATCACCATAACCTAGGAGTGCCGTAGACAGGTTCAAGACTAAATAGGTGTTAAGGATTGTACACCGCCCCGCCTCTCCTGCAGTGGGAGCTCAAGGGATCTCAGAGCAAAAGCACAGAGATCATTAATTCCTCATGGCATGAAGCTCTGAGGTCACATCTGAGAATGTATTGCTTGGCTGGGGAAATTTGCTTTTCAGTGATGTATAGGGTGACTGACTGTCTAATTTAGGGGCCTTAAAGGTATTCAAGTCAGACATGCAGGAAGGCCTTTTACAGCATGATGATGCAAAAGGAGAATGGTAAGTGGCAGTTCTGCAAAGTGGGAAGAAGGTGCTTTGCCAACCCTGTCTTAAGTCAGACACACCATGATAACTGGCTCTGAGTAGCCCTATGTGTGCTAGGTTTGCAGATATCACCATGCTGCACTAAGTTCAGTAACCATGACCGTGACTTAAAAACTTATCCCCAACAGTTACTGTGTAGTGAGGGGAGGGAGGAGTGGGAGTTCTGCTGTATTTTTCCTTTATGTCTCATCAGGGGGCTGGGCCAGGAAGAAGAGGGTCAAAAAACTGATATAACCCAGGGCAAAATGTTTAAGCGGGGAACTGTGATACTAGTAGAAGGACGTGAAGGCAGCAGTTCTACCATGCTCCCCTGAGGGAAGGCCTTGCTGGGACTTGCTCCAAAGGCCATGCATTTCACAACCACCTTAGCTGACGCCTTCAAAAAGAAAATATAAGAAAGACAAAGAGCTGCATTGTCTTTCTCCTCCTTGTAAAGGGAAATCTCTTTGTTTCACATCCCCCTGGAAACAGACTTGCCAGTCTCTTTCTTAGGTCTTGTAAGAACAAGATGAGAGAAGCCAGGAACTGGAAGTGATACCAACCACTGTTTTGCCACCACTCTTTAGTGCATCTAAAAATATGATTTTCTCTTGTGTTTATGATGTGTTGGAACTAACGCAGCTTATTGTGGAGGAAGTGGGGTCTCAAAGGGAGTCAAGATCTGAGTTTTAGGCCCAGTCTACACTAGCTCTTATATTGGCAAAATTTTTGGTGCTAAGGGGTGTGAAAAAAACACAGCCCTAAGCAACATAAGTTTTGCCGGCATTAGTGCTCGTGTGCCCAGCGCTATGTCAGAGGGAGACGCTCTCCTGCCAACATAGCTACCGCCACTCATTGAACTGGTTTTATTATGTCAATGGAAGAGCTCTCTCCCGTTGGCATAACGTAGCTACATGAGCACTCTTATAACGGCACAGCTGTATAGGTACAGCTATGCTGCTGTAAGCTTATAAGTGTAAACGTGGTCTCAGTCTAGACTCTGTCCAGAACTTCATATGTGACCTCAGGGATTCGATTTGATTCGATTCCAGTTCACGCCCATCACCATAGGATCTGAGGGCCAGATTCTCAAAGGAATGTAACTCTTAGACACCTAAATACCTTTGAGGATCTGGGCTCCAGTGCCTTCCCTCTCCTAACATGAGCCCTGAATCTGTAAAAAGGAAATAATACTAGAGCTGGCCAAAACGTTTCTATCAAAACCATTTTCCTGATGGAAATCGGTTATTGTCAAAAATCTTCATTTGGCAGGGTGAAGGAGTGAACACTGAAAAACCCACATCCAAAATATTTTGGTTTTCAGTGACAGAGAATCAAAAAAAAAATATTTTTCTTTAAAATTGCTCGCCAAAATCTGGAAAAATTTCAATTTTCAACAAAACCCCACCCAAAACATTCCAAAAAAGATTTCAGTGAAAATTAAACAAATTCAGTGGTGTCAAAATTTTCCATGGGGGGGGGGCGGGAATCATTTCCCTGACCAGCTGTAATAATCTCTGCTTCTCAGGGCCCTCGTGAGGGTAAATTTAGCAATTCTCTCATAGAAAGGCACTTTGAAAGTGCTTTGAAGTCCTCCTATGTGACGCAACTACCACAGATATTAGCCAAAGAAGCAAACTCCAAGAGCTCAGTTTTATAGCAGAAATAACAACCTCTATAACTTCAGTTTTATCAGGTCATTATTACTATTATTGATCATCACTGATTTGGACACAGGCGAGAAATATACATTGATGCAGCCAGTCAGGATTGATGCAGGGCTAGCAGGCCAGTTTATATTTGCAATAAACACTTCCCAAGTCAGTTTAATCAACAATCATGTTCAGAGTTTATCCACATCTTGCATAGTGTTTAGCAGGGATAGGGTTAAAGCTCGCAGCAGAAGCATTCAAGGAGGTGTCTGTCTTCACTACTAGGCCACCAGGCCTGAAGAGAATGGGGGCTAAGTTCAGCTGGACCTGACTGTCTCATTAGGGAGGGGGAAATGGCCTATACCACAGGGGAGATGGAAGATGTTACTTCCTCTGGAAGTTAGAATGAATCAAGGCACTAGAGTTTCCCTGACATGTGTCTGTTCAAATTTCTGTGAGCTTCCTTTCCTTCTACGCTTTGTACGGTCTCTGGCTGTGTAAGGCCATGTTCTTGTATGGGTTGAAAGACTCTGGAGACAGAAATAAAGCTGGATGGACAAAAAAATGGTGGGTGTGTGTGTAAATGTTGCAATTTTTTTCTTTTCTTTTTTTCAAAATTAGAAATTTTGTCAAAAGTCAAGCCATTTCCAGACAGAAAGCATTGTCTTCTTAGCACTCAGAGCCCCAGCTGCACCAGCTCTTTCCAATGACCTGCATTGGGTGGGCCAAGCCACCCTACTAGACTCCAGTTACCTGTATTTGACATAAGCCCACTAGAAGGCTGCTATGAAAGCTTGACTGACCTGTGTTTTTTAACTAAATGCTGCAGCAATAAAGCAGACTCATGTCTTCAATCTAAAAGGGTAACGGCTCTGCTTTTTCCATACACAAATCGAATGTATGTTTCACTTTTTATACAGTTTTTTTCTTTTACCTCTGATCTCTTTCTCAGCTGGGACAACAAAAACAGACTAGTTAGTTTCGTGTTGATTGGTTTCTTGCTCGGATTCTCATGCACTAGAATGAGGTTGCAATGTTTGGCTGCAAACGCTGAAGGGGGTTGGATGGTTGAGTTTTCAACTATATCCTTTGAGGTTATTGGCCCAATTGTATTAGCCCTGAGGTTTATAAAAGTTTCTATTTTTTACAAAGCTTACATTTGTGGCCAAGTGTCACCTGACAGCATCCCCTGAAACCAAGTCTGTTTGGGTTGAAATCATGAGTGAATCGAGTTTGCCACTAGAGGGCCCCACAGCCATGGTGAATGGAGAGCAGGAGCAGGAGTAAAGCAGCACTTATTCTGAAGCAGGTGTCCTGGGGGTTAGGATGACAGTCTGTCATAGATTGAGACGGTTCCCCTTTGCACTACCTTCTCCCTCTGCACAGTTCATGGGGGCTGCCAAAGAGTCATTGCCCTCTTCTTTCAGGCACCCGGCTGGCTTCCTGTCCCCTCTGCTCCTGTTAGTGGAGGGAGGGAAAGTGCCTATGACAGAGGGGAAAAAAACACTTTTGAGGATCCAAACAGCAGCTGCACATGGTCTAGGAGTCAGGGTGGAACTCTGGCCAGAATAAGCTTGGCTTTTTAAACACCTCCCTGCTTTGAGTCCCCATCTTCTAGGGTGAGCAGGTGAGCAAGAACCAGGCCTCGTAGGTCACCTTGAGACCTGAGCACCTTTGCCGTTGTCCAAGCCTTGGGCTGAAGGCTGCCTGCTATGATCCAGATGGAATGGAGCGCGTAACTGGGTTACACCGGATCTGTGCTCACGAACAACTTGTTCTCGTTGTTGGAGCAGCAAGATGGCCTCAACTGGAAGGCCTAAACTTCTCGCCTTCAATCAGGCTGCCATAACTTCCTAACACACCAGTGCATTGGTAACAAATGACAGTGGGACAGCAGCCCAGACAGGATCCCATTCCCAGCCTCTTGGGAGGTTTTAGCAATTGCTCCATGGTGAAAAGTGTTGGCTTAACAACCCTGGAGAGCAAAGCTCTGTCTCTAGCCACGGAGCAGTGACAGCCCAGCCGCAGCAGTGCAAGCTTTCCACCCAAACTGCCCATGTACCATAACCATAACTCTGAGAGGCTACCTATAGGGCAAGAGAGGAGTTGGCTCATTCAATCCTTTGCCTCCTGGCTGAAACAAACAAGGATGTCCATTGGTGCTAATTAGGGTGCCTGTTTTTATAAGTGGGTGTCTTGTCCACTGGAACTGGACTGACCATCTGTTCAGAGGCCACCAAAGGCTCAGCAGATGGTAACAATTTAGGGTCTTGGCTAGATCGTAGCTGTTGCCGTAGATATGAAAAGCTGTATGTTCCATTACCCCTCCTCTGGGTCATCTAGCCCCACTCCCAGCCAATGTGCCTTTGTCACCCCGCAGTGGCAGTGATGCAGATAAAGCACTAAGACCCAGGTTAGCTGCAGTGCTGGACCCCTTGTCACCTTTGCATGTCCAATAAGCCATTAAATGGCAGGCAATATGTCCCCTCTGTGCACAGGAAGTCAAACCATAGAAAGTTACTGTGGGTGAACGAGACAGTTGCCGCATTCAAAGCATTTGTTCACCAGGAACTGCAGGTACCAGTCCACAGAGACCTCTAGCAAAGAGTGGCACCCACTAAGATTCATCTAATCCCTCGGAGATGAGCAATGCCTCTGCTGTGAAGCTGCAGACCACATTTCTTGGCTTCTGTTCTCTCTGCCCACTCATGCCAGAGACCTGCTCTCTGTGCCTGCTGTTCTTGCCATGGAAATACAGTGCCTGAGAAAAAGGCAGATCTGATGACACCAAGCAGACTGCATGCTCAGGGATTTCACTGACATGAGCCCCAATGGAGGGGAGTCTCCTTCCAGGCAGGGTAGCACCAAATCAGCTGCCAATGGGCCACAAGAGAGTCAGAGAATGTATACGAACAAAGTTCTTTCCAAAGGGACATAGTATAAGTAATGATATTTGGTGGCGTATTGAATCTGGTTTTCTAAAGCACCTAGCAGATGCTGCTATGACTGGCGAAGGCGAATCCAGCTAGGAGAGGAGGAGAATGTTAAATCTGGAGATGAATCTGAATCCGAACCCCAAATGTGAATCTTCTGAGCTTTGTAGCTATTCAGATGTGGAGCTGAACTTTGCAGATTGGGCCCAGCTCTTCATCAAATGTTGGGCATGTTTCATAGATGATTTTGTCATTGTAGAGCTGACTGCTCCACGGGGTGGCACTGAAATGTGTAGGACAGACACCATGCTCTGCTTATCACCTGCCTCTCCAGGGTACATTATCAAAGCAAAGCCTTCCTAAGAGAAGGAATAAGAGCCTGCTTTACTCTGCTTTATTCTGTGTTCTTCTTGAGGAACCATTTGTGTGGCTAAACACTGTCTGATCAGGATGAGCCAGGGAACCTACTCCAAAATCCTCTTTCTTTTTGCCCCCAGGCTCCATAATGTCATCTACACTATTGCTATTGGCTCTTTTCCAGAAATGGAACACATTGCTCCGTTTTCTGTCCAACCACCCTACCTCCCCAGCTTCCTCTAAAGATCTCAACCATCCTTCCAGTCTCACCACACATCACAGAGACAGAGAGAAGGCGGATGGTGATCTGCTCTAGCTTTAACACTAGAATCCTTTCCTTTGAATGGAGCAACTCAGTCACCGGCCCCTTGAAAACAAAGTAAAGGACCCCTCCGCAAATTGAAGTTGGGTTGCAGCGTGATTGGAAGGGTTTCAGAGCCGATGCATCCGATGAAGTGAGCTGTAGCTCACGAAAGCTTATGCTCAAATAAATTTGTTAGTCTCTAAGGTGCCACAAGTCCTCCTTTACTTTTTGCGAATACAGACTAACACGGCTGCTACTCTGAAACCTGACATTCCGAATGTTACGCTCTCACATCATCCACTTAATTTGGACCGATCCCAACTAGGGTCTTTGATGACTTTCTACATCCTTGCTGGTGTTTGTCAGGATCATGCACGCATGGCCATTGTCGCTGGGACTGGGAAACTGGTCCCTCTGAATGCTTAATTAAGCTCCGATTAGCATTTCTTACAGAGAGCCGATGCAGCCTTTCCATCCCAGCAAACAATGCCATCTGTTGTTCCTGTGCAGTAATTTCCATCTGAAAGTCTGCTCTGGGTTCTATATTTAATAGCGGACGTGTGCAACTGCCAGAAAAAGTAACGTTTAAAGTTGGCGGCGGAGGGGGCCGGGGAATTCTCTCCCCCTTTGAAGGAAACATGAGCAGGTTTTGTTTCCTCTCTTTGCCAACCGCCAGTTCAGTGTGAGTGAAGGAGGCAAGACCGACAGCTCGGGAATCTGCACTCCGCACGCCTCCACCACAACTCCCTTCACCAACGAGCCTCCCCTCTGACCGACGGGCTGTGTCCATACAGTAACTTTTCTGCAAAACTTTCCTACTGTTGCTAATAGCGGTGCAGCTCTCCAGCGGTAGCAATGCTGGGAATGCGAAGGCAGAGACAGCTCTCACAGCCGCTGCTGTTTGTGTTACTCTGCTGCTATCTTCCCTGAGGACTGGCGCTCCCCGGGTGTTAGCAACAGTAGAAAATATTCACCAAATACTCCAGTGCAGACGTGGCTCCAGAAACTGCTTATTTTCCCCGGCCTCTTCAGTCCTTGACTTACGTGCTGTGACTGCCAACAAGGAGGCTTTTTTGTGGTAGGAGCTAGAGTGAGACCCAATAATGAATTTCACGCAGACCACTAAAAGAGCCATCAGCTGGTCATAGCATTTGTTCACTACTGGCCGGAAGTGGATTGAGATCAGAGACCTAGAGGAAAAAGGTACGGGATCCCTTTACTTAGCCCCTTCAGCAGATGAGTTTCCCAGGATGGAAATGCTGAGTGAAAAACAGAAGCAAGAAAAACAAAAACATACAAGGAAGCCAACGAAAGTTCTGGGCCAGTTTTAACCTCTCCTGTTACTTCTGAAAACACTGGCAATGTAACCTACTTCCTTGATAGCAAGATCTATTTAGATGAGTGACAAGAACTGGTGAATATGGGAAATGGGCTAGAAGAAAACTCGATATCTGAAAAACACCAAACTTTGGTTTCAGAGTAGCAGCCGTGCTAGTCTGTATCTGCAAAAAGAAAAGGAGGACATGTGGCACCTTAGAGACTAACAAATTTATTTGAGCATAAACTTTCGTGAGCTACACGAAAGCTTATGCTCAAATAAATTTGTTAGTCTCTAAGGTGCCACAAGTACTCCTTTTCTTTTTACCAAACTTTGGGAAAGTTTGGCCCCAGTTACCAACTTCCAGTCTAGATCCTATTTCCATAACAGGCAGGACCAAACCCCTTGAACTTTGGGGAAATTTTGACCTGGCACCAAAGTCTGTGACTTGTGTCCATCTCAAGTAAACATTAAACTGAACAAATGCAGTGATGACTACTGCTGGTCAAGAAAGGGGGGAAAACATTTCATAAGGATTTATTTTTTTTAACGTTGCTTCTTGTCTTTTGAATTTTGTAAAACAAAAACACTTCAATCCATTGCATAGCTGCTCAAAAAATAATTGCAGGGGGGAGGAGGTGGGGAATTTAGCCAGTTTTTCAACTTTTCCCTACTTTTTTTCAAATGTCAAAATTTTAATCACATTTTTAAATGGCAGTTTGGTTTTTCAATGCTGAGCACATAATCAGCAAATCAAAGGAAGGCCGTGCCAGGTGCGATGTGTTGTAATAGTGCAGGAGAATTCTCCCCACCTGGCAGGATTCTCCACTCTAGATCCCATCCAAGGTGCTGGTTTTAAAGTATGGAATGGTTGAAGCCATCTCCAGGAGTGTCCTGTTCCTCCCTTAAGGAGGAGCTGCTCTTGTTTTCCTCCCCAGCTGGAATCCTTCGAAAATCCTCTGATTTCTGCAACGCAAGAGATCAATCGTTTTTCCACTTGGCTCCTCCCACTGCTGCCCTCCTCACTCTCTCCCTTGCTGTCAGGTGCCCTCAGGTGCAGCTCCCGCTGCCTCTTTGGATGTCAGATTCGCTCCAGCAGTTTGTCTTATTGTCAGGCTATCTGCCTGTCTGTGTGTTTGTGTTGTGTCCATCACCATGCTGCCTAGGTCTGCTGCCTGCCGTGCGCATGCTCCCCACCCTGCTACAACCACACATGTAGGCAGGTTCCTCCCCATCACAAGGAGTCTGTCAGTTTTCAGGGCTGCTACTCCTTTAGTTTATGACCATGTTGTGTGTGACTGGGAGGCAGTTCCTTTAAAACATAGGTCTTAGCCTGTTCCATAGCCCCATCCACTCAGGGCCCTGCATTGATCATTGTAGAGCACTCAAATATGTTATTGGTGATTTCCAGCAGACACAGAGCCCTACATGCCATTCCGCAGTGGGCTACAGTCTCCCTGTCCAAAGGGATGGAACAAATGAGGCTGACACGCAGCAGGGTAGGATGAGGAGGATGAAGTTTAAAGCAGTAACATTACTGTAGATTTGCAATTGTTGTGACTGTTTACCAGCTCGGGCAGATGAATGTACTTGCCTGCCTGTCACCATGATAACCATGACAATACTGATGGTCACCTCTCAACAAATCAACTTGCCCCAGGTAAGTGGGTTAGTAGAATTTAGCAAGGCTGCTCTGTTGGGATTGCACTCCAAGTGTCTGATTCTACTCATAGTTACACTGGTGCCAATCAGGAGTGACTCAATTGAAATCAATTGAGTTACACCAATGTAAAGCTGGCATAAGAGAGATCAGCATTAGGTACCATGTATTGGATGAGGGACAGAAGCACCTTCCAAGACATGAATTTGCAAAAAGCTGTTCTGAGCAAAACTGAAGAAATGGGGGAATCCCTTATAAGAGGAGCTGAAGCCCTTCCCCCTCATAGACCTTCTGTAAGTGACAGCTGATACAAATTACTCCTCCCTCTTCTCTGGATCAGTTACAAAAGGATGGATGTCAGTCTGGGTTCACACACAGCATGCGGTGATAAGGACTTTGCCAGCCTGAGCAGGTAGCAGTCGGAAACTGCTCTGAGAATTAACATTTACTACATTACACTCTTCAATGGTTCTTTTATAGTCTGGAGCAGCTGGATGAGACTCAACCGCAAAGGGAAAAAATCAATTTAGTTTTGTCTTTAAATGCTGCCGTTGTTCAACAGATGTTTTCTGGGTGCCACAGCAGCCACCTTGCTCAAGATTCCACTTGTCATCCACAGCAGCTCATTAAACTAATTAACAGGGTATTTCATCCATTTGAAGCAGCAGCTTTGCTGGAAGCTGGGAAATGTTCAGAGTTAATTTTCACTTGTCTGGGACAGCATGGTCAAATCCAGGGAGCAAGGATTTAAAATAATTTGATGTACCATTACTATTATTTAGTGCATATAGTCCCTGTTAACTGTAGTTACATGATGTTATCCCATTTCTACCCCGGAGGAAGTATGGGACTGTATTTTGTCATGCAGCTTTTTATTGGGGTTGTTGCTTCAGTAAATCCCATCTCCTCCTCTCCCCATGCTTCGCAGAATGGGCCCTGCAGGCAATGCCTCCTTGTGAGTCACCAGCATGAAATAGGGACAAGCAGAGGCATAAGTAACTATGGTAGGAAACTCACAGAGAACTTTTCTGGGTTAGAGCAAAGGGCTTCCAGATAGCCCTTTAATATTCTAGACTTGGTTTTAGAGAAGCCCCTGCACACTTTGGGGACAGGATATTTTCACTGGGTCACTAGCCTAGCTGGATGTGCTCAGTAAAGTTGCTAGTTCTTCACTGTAATATTGACCCTTATTGTAAGCTACCTACTAAGCACTACAGAAAGCAGAAGGGTATAAGCCTAGGAAAGTGAAGGAGGTAATGGGAGAAGAGAGGGGAAGTCCTCCCCTGTGCCCTAGACACACCTTTTCAGCGGAGATGCACTTTGTTTAGAATTAGAGTACCTTAAATTATTTTTCAAGAGGAAAAAAATCCAGGTTCGGGAGCAAATTTCAAATGCCAGTTTTTCAAGACTCTAGCCCGAATATGGCATACTACCACTACTTCTACTAATGATCAATTAGTGCTCTTACACAGTGTAAGTGCTTTTCATCCAGAGATCTCAAAGCACTTTACAAATGAGGTAACTATTATTACCCCCATCTTTCAGACAGAAAAACTGAGGCACAGAATAACGAAGCGACTTGCAGAAGGTCACTCAACCGACCAGTGGCAGAGACAGGAACAGAACCCAGCATCCCATTCCAGTGTGCTATGCATATTTTTGAAGCAGATGTGGCCTTTTAAAGTTTTGTTTATCATTAAATGTCCCATACGTTGAAGCAGCTGAGAAACCTCAGTGCAAATGTGGGTGATTTTAAAAATCGGCACTGACTTTGGCTGAGGCTTTTATCACCCTGCCTTTGTGTTTGTGACGACTGTGCTGGACCGGAGGTGGAAGTGCTGGGCACCAGGAAAGCACAATTTTCTGTTTCTCCTTCTCTATGTGGAGGCCAGCAAGGGGCGTATTAGGTTCAATAATTTTATCGGCACAGAACTGGAAAGGTTTGGTGGCGCTCGCTCCCCAGCACGTCTTTTACACCTCGGACCAGAGTAGCAGGGCCCTGCAGGTTGGGATTGAGGTGGCCCCACAGCATTGTGTGGGCAGCCCAGTTCCAGCACACAACAGCAGATGTAAAGGTCGCCATCCCACAGCAAAAAAGACTTCAGGACCAGACTTCAAAGACAAACTGCTGAGCTTCGGGTTTCAGAGTAGCAGCGGTGTTAGTCTGTATCCTCAAAAAGAAAAGGAGGGCTTGTGGCACCTTAGGGACTAACACATTTATTTGAGCGTAAGCTTTCGTGAGCTGAGCTGTAGCTCACGAAAGCTTGCGCTCAAATACATGTGTTAGTCCCTAAGGTGCCACAAGTCCTCCTTTTCTTTTTGCTGAGCTTCAGTTCATTTGCAAATTTGACACCATCCGCTCAAGACTGTGAGCGGCTGGCCAAAGACAAAAGCAGTTTCTCCTCCCTTGGTGCTCACACCTCAACTGCTGGAAGCCGGCCTCATCCTCCCTGATTGAACTGACCTCCTTATCCCTAGCCTGATTCTGGCCTGCGTATTTTCATAGATATTCATAGAATATCAGGGTTGGAAGGGACCTCAGGAGGTCATCTAGTCCAACCCCCTGCTCAAAGCAGGACCAATCCCCAATGTTTGCCCTGGATCCCTAAATGGCCCCCTCAAGGACTGAACTCACCACCCTGGGTTTAGCAGGCCAATGCTCAAGCCACTGAGCTATCCCTCCCCCCTGCCGCTGGAAATTTCCACTCCAGGCATCCGATGAAGCGGGTATTCGCCCACGAAAGCTCGCGCTCCAATCCCTCTGGTCGTCTAGACGGTGCCAGCGGACGCTTTGCCGCTTTTACGGCTCCAGACTCGCCCGGCTCCCCCTCCCACGCCAGTCCCAGAGTCGCCCGGCCGCCCGCACGCTCGGGCCGAAGTGCATTGGCAGCGCGGAGCGGGAGGCGCGGGGCCCCTCGCAGGGTGGGGATTAAGGGGCGTTAGAGCGGAGCTATGCGGGGGGCTTCCACAAGGAAGGGCAGGCGATGCTGCCGAGCGGGGCAGAAACGCTTTGCCAAGCGCGGCCCAGCGGGAGGAAGGGGGAGGCACAGAGGGCAGGGTGGAGGCGCAGTGGCAGAGCTGGGGGTGGAGGAGCCGGCTGGCGTTAGGGGTCAGGCGCAGGCTAGGCTTGACATCCCGCCCTTCCGCACTGTGGGTTAAAGCTCCCTCGGGTGCCCCGCCCTGGGAAATCCCGGCTCTTCTGCGCCGCTGCCTCCCCCCCCCCCCCCCCCAGCCTGACTCAAGGGCTCCTGTACCTTTAAGAATCACGGGGGGTGGATTCCAGCGGCTTCAGCCCCTCCCGACGGACCCCCTCCTTGACTCCACCCAGCGGCCGCTTCCTCTCACCCGATTGGCCGACTCCGCTATTGCACCCGCCCCCTCCCTTCCCCGAGCCTGACCTACGGCTCCCCCCACCCCCCACCCGGCTCAATCACAATGCTGCAGCTCTGATTGGTTGCCCTGGCTGCTGGGCGGTGTCTCCGCCTCCGGCTTGGAAACTAGTTTAGTCTCAAGCCCCTAGTGCGACCCTGTATCCAGTGAGTGAGAGTTCCCTGGGTGGGGGGCAGCATGGGCACCCGCCCGCCGGGGGAGCTACCGTGACCTGGGGACACGCTCAGACCCCTGGGGCAGATCGCTGGCTTGTGAGTAGATCCATCCCCATCCCCATCCCCATCCCCATCCCCATCCCCAGTCCTGCCCTAGTCTGCAGGGGGGCCGGGGGGGGGGGGGAGGCAGCCTGAAGTGTGTGGAGAGAGGTGAATGCAGACTCCTGGCTGTGAAAGTTAGATCCCAGCGCCTGGGATAGCGCCGGAGAGGGTGCAACAAAGTCTTGTCCGTGCGGTTGCAAAGTTGTCATTTGCAAAGTGCTTTGAAGAGGGGGAATCTGCGAGGCAGATCTCAGCTGGAGGAAGGGGGGGAGAAAGGCGCAGTCCTTTATCTCCTGCATGCACTGCGTGGTACAGCAGAGAGAGCTTTGATCGCAAAGGGACGCTGGAGATGAGGGCAGGATGTTTTTCCAGCTTTTTTCTCCTATTCAGTTCTCGTCAGTGAATCATTTCGAGAGGCTTTGAGAAAGAAGTAGCTGCAGTTAGTGGTGAGAGCTAGAGAGAAATTAGTTGATGTCTTTTCCCTCTTTCAGGAGTGTTTGGATAATCTTGGAAGAACACCTCCTGGGTTGTTTTTTGTTGTTTTTATTGAGCATGGATGGAGATTAACTTTACAGATTGGGGTTTAAGGCTGGGGGGGGAGGTTTAGGAAGAAAATCCTTTTGCTCTCCGATTTACCCTCTAGTACTGAATTTGCTACGACCACTACTCAGTTTACTACAAATATTTGTGTCTTAGCACCTGAATGTTCAGGGTTTATCTTGAGTCCAAATCTTCAATGCTTAGCTTCACAATCCAGATCATCCTCTCTTACTAGGTCTAAATTCACGTTTACTGAAATGTGTAGCTGGGGACATGGAAAGACCCAACTATACGGTGTCACACTTTTCAGTGATAGCGTGAACCCAGCATGCTGTCTGTGAGTAATTGGATGTGTTATTCTCTTGTGATCCTGGAGTGCCATACAGGTTGTAGACACTGAGAACGTTAGCAGTGAAATATTTAGCAAATGCTTGAGGCATTCGGCTTTTTAAAACAAAAAGCTGTCGTTTACACCAAGCCTAGGAATACAGCCACATTTATTCATTTTTTGTTTGACTCTAAATGTGTTGCTGTAAGACTGCTTACGGCTCAATGGACCCTACTCCAGGGATCCTCCTGATAAAATAATGAGCTGCGGAAATAGCAGCAACAACACAATTCTGAAAGTTTGCAATTGTGTGTAAATGGCTGACTCAAACTGGCTGACTGTTCTAGCTCCCTGTTCTGTTGGGACAGCATCTGCCATGTCACCCTGGCCTTCCCCGGGGCTCTCTTGTACTTCAAAAGTTACAGCTTTTTTCTTTTTTTTCCATAAGCCCATTCACACTGTTTGATTTCAGGCTTCTTTACACCAAAGAAAACAAACTCTGAGCTCAGTACAATCACTCCTTTCAGGAGGAGACATCTGTCCATTATGGACACCTCTCCATATGGTGATAGCCTTCCTGTTCAACCTCTCTCCTCCTCCTATGAGTGCCTGGGTGATTTCTCTTCTTGTGACCGTATGCTTGGAGTCACCTCCCAGATCCTGTATACCTTGCAACCCCACTTGCTGTTCTTCAAATCTCTCCTCCAAATGTGTTTATCTCACTCCAGCCCGGACACGTGATCCCAGAAAAAACAAGTGACCTCACTTTTACTGTGTAAACCTCCCTCCTCTTCCTCACTCCAGCCCCTTACCGAACATCAGAAGACACAGGAAGAGAAACCCCTCGTTCATCTGTAAAGCACCAGGAACAGTTCTGTATAAATAGTAACACATAGCCACCACAAGTGCTAGTGATTGCCATCCTACTGATGGTCCCTTCAGTGTAGGCATAAAGCATGCTGGGGGGGCATGTGGGAGAAACTTGTGCTGCCTATTTTACCTGCCCCTCTCTCATTTTCCCCTTTCTACTCCTGTTAACCCATCCTGGGTCTCCTCTCCCCAGAATCTGGCCGCTGTTGGTGTAGGAACTTTTTTTTGCAGCTCTTGAAGAGCCTCCCATTATCTGTTCCCCTCTTCTGTTTTCTGGTTCAAATCAAATCTTATCTGAAAACAAATTGTGTCTCCGCCTCTTTAATTTCTCTTGCCATTTGCTATCAATTATCTCTGTAGTAGGATTGGAGTCGATGAGGTGTGTTGGGATAAGGTTTGTATGGAGGTTTGCTGTGCGCAATAAAGGTGCCTGGGGTAACAACAGTTTGCAACATTCCTCTTTAAGGTAGTCTCATTGTCTCATTATTTATAGGATTTATAAATTTATAGTCATGAACCGGGACTCCATTGCACTGGCAGCCGTACAAACACAGAACAAAAAGACGGTCCTTGCCCCCAAAGAAACAAGATTCTTGTGTGCAAACCCAGCACCAAATTCACTCCAAAAGGCTGACATCCAAACCGTAGCATAAACTTACACAATTTGAAGTAGCGCCACTGAGGAACTATTTCTTTCTACCCTTCTATTTAACCCCCCCATTCCCCGCCTTCTGACCACCCTGACCTCTATCCACACCCTCGCCCCCGACACCACCCCGAACTCCCCTGCCCTCTATCCAACCTCCGTGCCCCCTTACCGCGCTGCCTGGCGCACTGGTGGCACGCCAGCGTGCGGCACAGAGCACCGGGTCAGGCCAGGCTCTGCACCTGCACTGCCCCAGGAGCTCGCAGCCCCACGCCCAGAACATTGCGCCGGCGGCGCAGTGAGCTGAGGCTGGGGGGGAGGGCGAACAGCAGGGGAGGGCCCGGGGGCCAGTCTCCTGGGCCAGGAGCTCAGGGGCTGGGCAGGAGAGTCCTGCAGGCCAGATGTGGCCCGTGGGCCATAGTTTGCCCACCTCTGTATTAAACCTAATAGTCAAACCCCATCTCACCCTCAGTGTGTGCAGAATTGTTCCCTATGGTAGAATCTCTTGTGTTTGGCCCGGTTTTAAATGGCTCAGGTGATGGGGTTTGCACCACCTTCCAAAGAAACCTTCCCTGCATGTGTAGAACAGGAGAGAGGAGGCCAATTTAATATCATACCAGCAAAGGACCAGGGTAGTTAAGCGCATGAGGGAGATGGCTCAGGGGCAAATTAACTCTGCGTGCTATGTGTACGCTGTGTGTGCTATATGGTTTCGTGGTGCGGGAGGGAGGGCTGCGTAGAGTCAAGGCCCAGAAAGAGTATGACTTGTTGTTGAGTGATGATTGTATTACTACCCCTGCAGGGGAAATTGCCTCTTGCACAAATTCATTGGGACTCAAAGTAATCTTCCCTGATGGCCAGTAATGTTTTTAGGAAACATTTATTGGGTGATGGGATGGAACAGGAGAGGCATTATGTGGTGGGCAACTTGTCTGTAGGGGTGGAACAGCACGGACAGAACCTGGTCAGATGTGAAGGGAGATGGGAACAGGACACAAGGGTACAGGTCAGGCTGGTCCTGGCCACATATATGTGTAAGTGGATCAGGAGGGGCAGACCTGGCCTGGTGGGTCTGTGGTGTTGGACTTACTCACTGGGCAGATGGGTTGCTGAAAGGGTCAGGTTAGAAATACAAATGTCAGAGCTTATTACCAAGAGCCAGATTTATTCTCATTCTTTATAGATTGTAATTGAATTGAGGCAAATGTAGTCAACGTTGCTTAAACAGTGGCTGCTAGAATGCATGCTAGGATGCATTTAGCAGTACCAACCTACATCAGCCCCCCTGGAGGACCTTTAACCACCATCCCATCAATGTGTCTTTGCTCGTCAACTTTTACATATCCACGGTGGCTGTTAGCACCAGTCCAGTGAGCAGGGCTGCTGCATCATCCCTTCCGCTGAAGCCTGGGTACATTGCTTCCCTTGTCCTAGGATACTGTGACTGAGCCATCCCAACTTGCCTGCTTGCAAAACGCTTAGACTCGGGAGACCACCAGTTTTATCTGTTGGCCTATCAGCCTGAGGCCAGGCAAGCTTCATACTGCAGCCCATTGGAAAGCCCTTTGATTTATTGTTGATTGGTGCAGAGGTGAGTGTAAAACACCATGTAAGGTAACATGAGCAGCTGCGACCCAGTAACTCATGGGTTGAGTCATGTGGTTTGATGCCACATGTAGCCCTGAAGAGTGAGAGATCAGAGCCCTGTATCTCTCAGAGTAACACTCCCACCTCCTTTAATCCTTGTTAAGAATGTTTTTAATTTCTGAATCTTCCCTTCTGTCTGGGGGGGGTGGTCTCTTCTTGCTCTCCTTAGAGTCTTTAATCTCCTTCAGGGGTTGGCATTTTTGCTGGCCAGCACTGAATTCCCTCCAGTGCCCATCAACACCAGTGGGTAATCATCTACGGAGATATAAGGTCCTCCCATCTTCACGGACTTCCGTGGGGTGCTTAACCTCTGCCAGTCCCTGGAAATTGTACCAAGATCTCCTGGCAGAGCAATACAGAGCATCAGGTTATCTGACGGGGAGCTGAATTTAAATTCTGAATTGAAAGTTGCGAGGAGAACTGGGCCTTGTTGATAAGAAAGCACATGGTAGAGGCTCTGATTGACCCCATCAACCAAGCCCTCTACTTTGCCAACAAGTTTGTTTGTGCTCATAGTCAGGGATGACATGTGAGCAGAGGGCGGGAAGCTCTGCCTGCCCCCTAAAGTTGCAGCATCTTCATCAGACACTCTGCCACCATCCCAATGGCCCGCCTCTCGCCCAGTGCACATGCGCTGGGAGCTGTGTGGTTAGGTACCATGTATGGGCATTTGAAGTAGACGCCTCTCCTTCTAACTGTAGTAGCAGTTAGGCTTTCTTTCATGGGACTCTCTCCTGGAGATGGACACTGTGATCAAATGGGTCATTTCCATTCCAGGCCCCTGTGAGCTTGATTTGGGAGGCGGGCAGGGGGGATGGAGACATGCTCTATCTTCATCTTCAACTCTGCATCATTTCACAAACAGATTGTGATGGATCTAGCTGAATGGAATTCATTCACTCATTGAGCTGGAAGGCAGGTTTTGCGGGGGTAGGGGGTGGGTGGGGGAGCTCACAGCAGTTCCTGAAATGAATTCGAGGCTTTGAAAAGATCTGCTGGGCTGAGACATTAAAAAGCTTTTGTCCACAGCCTTAACTGTTGCTCAAAACATGATTTCTCCTGGTTGAATAATGGCAAAAGGATGGGGGGAGGAGTATTCCCAGCACTACAAAGCCAGAGGGTTTAATAATGAGCATAGACTAACCCACCTTTATTGCCTCCGGAGGTGGCTTAATAAGAAGGTTTACAGAGCATTCACTGTGGAGGGTGTGGAACAGGTTGGTCTACACACAAGCTTGCACCAGTTTAACTAAACGGGTGTTCTTAAACCAAGTTTGTCTACAGACACTCTTATTTGCTCTGAGGAGGGCTTATTTTGGTTTAGCATAATCCATTTTTATAGGCGGCACCAGAATCCCCTTTTCCTCCTTCCATGTCAGATGCCATAAGAATCCTGCTTTCCTCTCTTTACCATGTGAAACATAGCTCATAGTTTTTGGGACCCAGGCATTTAATAAGCCTTTGTGATAGCTTTGGAACTGGAGTCCCTGCAGGACATGAGGGAAGGTTGGTACCACATGATGGAGCATGTTCCTGGCAGGCTGGAATATGAAATAGTGATGACCAGAGCACATTTCTGAGTTCAGATCCAGGTGGATAAGCAAACAGAAGTTCAGATGCTTGCCCAGACCTTCTCCAGATGATCCCTGCAGATTTGGGTTTGGAAAACCGCATGGTTGCTGTTTGAGTCGAATCGGCGCAAGTGGAACAGCATTTTGCAAGGTATTTCTGCCTCCCACCCAAGAAGTGCAGGGCTGTCACGAAAACATGAATTAAAGAGGAAAAAATTGTCAATGGGGATCGTTCAGATGACAAAGATTTGGGTTGAATCAGAGCTTCAATTTTGTTGGTCCAGTTAGCCCTCCCTGCTTCAGGTACCTATTTCTGTATGTGATGTGTTTTATAAAAGAAAGATACTGTAGCATGTCAGTGAGCCAAATTCTGCTCCATTACAGAGGTGTGAATCCTAAGGGCTGGTCTACACTACTGGCTAAATCAGCGCCACTGCAATCGATGCAGCAGCGTCGACCTAATGGATCTGTTGAAGATGCGATAAATTGATAGGAGAGCATCTCCCATCAACATTGCGCAGAGTAGACACCGATGTAATTCAATCTAAGCCAGGGACTGGCAACCTTTGGCATGCGGCCCACCAGGGAAATCCGCTGGCAGGCCGGGACGGTTTGTTTACCTGCAGCATCTGCAGGTTCGGTCGATCGTGGCTTCCATTGGCCGCGGTTCGCCGTCCCAGGCCAATGGGGGCTGCAGGATGCAGCACAGGCCGAGGGATGTGGTGGCTGCCCTTCCCTCAGCCCCCATTGGCCTGGGACGGCAAACCGCGGCCAGTGGGTGCCACAGTCGGCTGAACCTGCAGACATTGCAGGTAAACAAAACGGCCTGGCCCGCCAGTGGATTTCCCTGGTGGGCTACGTGCCAAAGGTTGCCGATCCCTGATCTAAGCTACATCAACTTAAGTTGCGTAACTTAAGTAAATTGACTAGTGTAACTTAGATCAACTTATCTCGTTAGTATAGACCAGGCCTGAGTAACTCCACTGACTGCAAGGGAGTGACATTGCCTGAATCACAGGGTGCAAAAAGACAGTTGCATCTTCGCTGCATTAGTTGTCCTCTTAGGACAGAGGAGAGGGAAGAAACCAAATTTACAGATACGAGCAGACCCCTGACTTCAGTGGAGTTACTCTAGATTTACCCAACTGTAGTCGAGATCAGTTGTGTCTCCTGGAGTGCAGAATCCAATGACTCAGTAGTTGTGAACTGACACCGTAATAGAAAGTCCATGGCTGGAAGCAGGTGTCGTGTCTCTTTAACCTGGTGGGACACTTCTTTCCATTCTATCTGGCAAATGGCCAGCTTTCACTGTCAACATTTTCTGTATTGCACTAAATGTGGGTTGCTATTTTTACTCCTCTCATCTCAAGTACTATTTACTGGAAGATGTATTTAGTAACAAGCGTGTCTGTTTGGGGCCAGCCTTTGGGGACAAGAGTGCATTGCTTCAGCCAGAACATAGGGAGCTGTGAAAGTTTGGTATCGAAGGCAGATCCCCTAGTACGTGCAGGTACGGACCAGTGTCCCCTGAACAGCACTAGTGGGGTTGCAGGTTTAAAGCCTGCAAGGAGGAGTATATATTCCAGAAATGTTGAGCTGTTTATGTGAAGTGACATGAAAGTGGAATATATGCACCAAATCTTTAAAATTCCAATTAGAGCTGCTGCTGACATCTCCAAAAGGGAGGATTTATTCCCCTATCTTGTCTATTTGCCATCTCCCTTCTGTCTTTCTCAGCAAGATCTGTTTTCCCCATTGTGTCTGCTATTTTTGATTCCTGTCCAAGTGTTTGATCCAGGTCTCTTTGACTAATGGACTATGTGAATAATTGTAGCTCGCATTTAAAGACTCCATTTTACAGACTGTATGTGTGTGTGTGTGTGTACACATAGGAGGAATCTGTTTCCCTAACATGGAAATGTAGCCATATCTGGTGGGCAATGGACAACTCTTTTAATAGTTCAACTGTTCAGGACAGGAAGTGAAGAACACACTATCCAAATGAAACTGCGGGTGAATGTTAATGCGCTAGACTCAGAGACTAACAGCCTAACACTGAAGATGGGAGAGCGGGAAAAGAAGGGTGCAATTTCATAGCGTTTTAAGAGAAGCTGATCTTTGACCGAGACCAGAAAGAAATTTCCCCTAAGGGTTGTATTGCAAAATTTGGGTGATTATCATGTGTTTTATGCCTTCCTCTGAAGTATCCAGTGCAGGCCTGTTTCATGGTGTATCTTGGTCCAATACAAAGAAGTAGGAGTGTGGTTGACTTCTGTGGGAGCAGGCTTTGGTACTATGTGGGTGAGCCTTGTGTCACGATAGCCTGGATGCTGAAACTCTGTTCTCCAGCTTGCCCTAGATGCCAGCGCTACTCCAGGACAGCCCAGTGGATATGGAAGTTCTACTGGTGTGACTCCCTTGATTACACTACAGATGTACAGGGGTAGCCAAGAGCATTGTACCCAGTAATAGATCTGAAACTGAAGTGCTTGAGGCCAGATGCTTCTGGCATTTTCTCTTGGGCTATTGACTGCCCTGGGTCATCTGGCTATATTTACCACTGATCTACATGTTTGTATTTATACACTGGTGGCTGAATTTCCCTATCCCTCCTTAAGGCTTCTCCCCAGGTTTGTGAGATGTGGGATGATTTGTGGTTATTGGTGCTGAGATGAGAGTAAAACACCATGTAGGAGACTGCTGTGGCCTGACCCAGTAACTCATGGGTTTCCCAGAAGATTTCCCAGGAGTACCAGTAGAATTATACTACTGGTGCCCCAGTGCCCCAGATCAGCGGTTTCCTTTCAGTCTGTGCTGCTGCTTTCATTGCCACCTTGCCCAGAAATATGTGTGCTAGTGACCCTGTTCTTGTTTCTCTGAAGGTTTTAAACTCAGAGCACCTGCCACAGCCTGTGTGAAAAGAGACAAAGAAGGTGACAAGAACAGCAGAGGCAGCAAAACCAAATAGAATAAATTAAAAGGGAAATTTGAGCTTTTCTAAGCCAATGCCTTTGATCCCAAAGCTGCCTGGTTAGCATTAAAATGCTAATGAAAGCCCCTCCTGAAGCCAGGAGGAGCAGAACCTGCAACGAGAACCCTGGTTTTCCAGCCTCCAATGTTGCATGGGCATTTTCTCCCAAGAGTTGTGAACCGAGTGAATATCAGACCTCAGTGACTCTTAATGCTGTAGGTAGTTTTTAGTAGCGATGGTCAAATAGAAAGCAACCCTTAAACAACTCCCCCAAGCCCTGTATTGGGACTATCAGCACAGGGTTTGGTTCATAGGGTCAGGGTTGCCCAGGCATGTTCCGGCAGGTTTGGCAAAAACATTTCTGAATGACAGTGTTTCCCGCTTTTTAGCAATTGTTGGACCAGAAATTCATAGCAGGGAACTTGTTACTTGCTGTTTTATTTTACAGGAGTAAACAATAAACAAACTTGGTTGCCCAGTCAAGGAACAGAAACTATATTGTGTGATTTATTAGACCAGCCACACACCTCAAACTGTTTTGTGAACAGCTCTCGGGCTGTAAAGCTATTTGTTCAAACTGCTTCGTGAATTCTTATGGATACTGGAAATGTTAGGATGTTCATGGACAACCTGGTAGCTTTTAAAAACAAACAAACAAACAAAGCTAAATTTACTACAAACATTGGCCCTGCTTCTGAGCAGGCCCTTCAGAATGCAGAGCTCACATAGGGATAGAGAGCAAAGGTAGCTCTAAGGTACCTTTTGTGCCTCCTGGTTTCTTGGCCCCACCAAGCCCAACTTAAAGCACAATCAGGAGACGCTCTAAATTATAGCAGCTTCCCTCAGATGCCTACAGGCTACACGGCCAGCCCGGAGTATCTGGAACGCAGCGAGCTTCAGTCATGCCCTACACCCCCAAGTCACTCTAGTCTCAGGGATTGCAAGGTGGGATATAGGGATGCTCCATTATCCTGGCACCACCTGGGAAGCCCCTTTATACAACTGTTGTTTGCTGGGGAGCTGTTCTACTTTCTTGATGCCACCATAGCAGGTTTAAGTAGCAACAGCGGGTGAGAAAATCAGATTTCTAGGTCTCATCTTACTCCCTGGTTCTCTACACTGGCTTTGGTCCTCCCCAGGGGGCTATTGGCTACTTTTTTTTGTGCTCTGAAAGCAGAGGCGCCTGGCCTCCCCGTGATTCAGTGAACTTTCATCTTTGTCTAGGGTTGCTGCCATGGGGGCTTTCCTCCCACAATGGGTGTGTGAAAGGCTGTCCGAAACCCCCTCCCCGTGCTGCTGTGTTGTAAGAACTCTGTCTCTCTCAGATCTACAGAGACTGACTAGAGCCAGGGAAATATTCTAGCCAGCAGACAGCCTTGGCTATCTGACAAAAAGGCTGATGCTCCCAGGCCCTCATCTATATGGAAGAAGGGCTGCCGTCTGTCTCCGCCTGCCCTGAGATCCCGTGAAGACAGTGCCATCGTTATTTATTTTTTATAACTCCCTTTAAAAGAATAAAATGACTGCAACATATGAGTGTATCCCAGAACCACTTTGCTCAGGTCAGGTCCTCTGCTATTTGAGCTGTCGCTTCCATTCTAATGACTGCCCCTATCCTACCCCAAGGATGCTGGCTGCTGTGCTCTCAGATGGCCCTTTGAGCTCTGTGTAGTAGGTGGGAGGTTGGAAAGGGACATTGGCAGATTTCTGTGTACAAAATATTCCTAATCTGGAGTTCCCCATCTGCTTTGATAGCTCTATACGTTCATCAGGAAAGCCAGTGAAATGTTCCGTCATAACCTAGGGCCAAATGCTGCTCTATAAATTTCTGCTTCAGCAAAGTTCTTAAGAGTGTGCTTAATAGTAAGCATATGCTTACGTCAAGCCCTATTCAGTAATGCATGTAAACATTAAACAGTTAAGCACACGCTTAAGTGCTTTGCTAATTGTAGACTAGCCTTGGGCATATTCTGATTAAGCAGCAGAGGGGCTCACCTCACTTACAGATTTTGTAAGTTCATACAGCTGCAGAATTTGGGAAGAAACTAATCGGGAAAATTGCTATTGTCTACAATTTCTGTTCATCTGATGTGTATCAAGGGCTATATGGTCTAGGGAAAGTCCTGGGAAAGCAGGGGTTGTCCATTGTGCCACTTTATATGGTAGTCTGAGCTACACCCAGCTAGAGAGCAAGAAGTAGAACGTCCACATTTCTACTCTTACCCAGCCAAGGTCGGATTCAATCCTAGGTGTTTTGAGAAGATTTCAGGCCTTTACCATTTAAAAATAGGGCAGGTAACACTTGCTTCCTAAAAACTCCTTCATACAATATAAAAGCCGCTGCAGACTACAGGCTTTTTTTAAAAATCCCAAGTATACAGTAGTTTGATGCTTCTTAGGGATGGCCCTCGCTAGTTCTGAAGCCTGCATCAGCCTCATTTATTGGCCAGCCCAGCTGTCTGTGAGAAGGCCAGGTGACAGTAGATGTCATAACCTTACACCTGTCTGAAGGGACCATCTTTAAGGGTGGAAGGATGATCCAGTGCCCATTCAATCTTTTGGCCTCTCTGCCACAAAGGAACCATGTAGTGTTAGTTTTGGTGGGTCACCAAGCAGCAATCAGATGGAAATGTAACTTGGCCACTACCTACCCACCTAAGAACTACCGTACATGGGATTTAAAAAAAACCCTAAAAAGAAAAGGAGTACTTGTGGCACCTTAGAGACTAACAAATTTATTAGAGCATAAGCTTTCATGAGCTACAGCTCACGCTCACGAAAGCTTATGCTCTAATAAATTTGTTAGTCTCAAAGGTGCCACAAGTACTCTTTTTCTTTTTGCGAATACAGACTAACACGGCTGCTACTCTGAAAAAAAAAAAAAAAAAAACCCCTGTGGCCTCATGCAGCTTTTGTATTTTATTTACAAATATTTTATGTTTTTAATTTATAAATTAGCCACTCCTTCTATTCTGAGTGGTGCCTTTTCTTCCTCCAGGCTCAGGAAAAGCTAACCTTGTCCCTTTCCCTTTCTGTGCTCTTCTGTTTGTTTCTATGGCTATTCTGTGTGAATTGCTTAACATTTGGTTTGATTATCTGCGGAAAATTAACACATCCACTCACTGCTCAGGTCTGGTCTTCAAAGGAAGCAATAGATTGGGAGGGTGTTTTCTGTGATTGGAGGAAGGGGAGCCAGAATCAACAGCTTTTAGCAGACTCATAAATGTTTCATTTGTATTCCTCAGTGTGGTCAGGGGTGCTGGAACAATTTATATTGTGGGGGTGCTGAGAGCTGTTGAACCAAACTGTAAACCCTGGATATAATGGAATCCGCTTCCAGCACTGCTAGTCTCAGGACCTCTGAGTTTGGTGCTGTAAAATTGTGTCACTAGAATCCATATTAACCCTTAGAAATTTGTACTAGCTCTGAGGTGGGTGCAGAATAAGCATCCTGATGATGCTAGAAACATTTCCCCTTGCAGCTCGGCTCAGCCACTGAATGTGATTTCCTGCCCTGATTTCTGGAGCCCTGCATTGAAAATTGCCTCTGCTCACAAGTCAAATGAGTATTGCGGTCTCAGCCTGGGACCTTGGGGATATTTGCTAGGAATCTGGGAATGTCAAATAGTTGAATAAAAATATAATCAATAGCAGCATAATTTGGGTCAAAGATCCCACAGCTGCAGCGACTCTGCGTTGTTTACGCTGTACTGTTTGGGGCCAGGGAAGCCTAGGGAGACTTCCCCAGGGCCTGTAACTTGGCCCATTTACATCTGCCCTGTAGAACGCTGTAAGGGAGGTAGGGAGAGGCAGAAAACACACAACTCAGAATTATTCCTATTGATTAGGATTTATTTGTGTTTTGTTTGAGATGTTGGAAAGTGTCTGGGCAGCTTGTGGTTGAGGCTGTGTCTGGCTTATCTGCAGCCAGGCTCCATGAAGCATGAGAGTGTTGAACTGCTTCATGTTTCTGGGAGGTCACTGTGAAGTAAGCAGTGGCTCACTAAAGCTTATGCTCAAATAAATTTGTTAGTCTCTAAGGTGCCACAAGTCCTCCTTTTCTTTTTGTGAATACAGACTAACCCGGCTGCTACTCTGAAGTGTGTCTGCTCTGTGTCCTGGGGGGCTGCTAACCTGTCATTGGCCTCTGAGAGGTCATCGCCTCTCACCCAAGGTCGGTTATTCAGAATTCCTTGCTTGACTCCTGCCCTGTAAATCACGGGTCGTGCTATGCACTCTCCCTCTCATGAAGCCAGCAAAGCATGAGTACACCACCCACTTGTCATCCAGGGCTTGTTGACTCTTCTGACATGAGCTGCGGATTTGACCGTCTCCCCTAGGTTGGATGTTTCAGAGCCTAGCAGCTGACTCGGAACCGTGAGCTCCAGTGGCAGTGTTGAGACCATACCCTGATCTAGGTGACTTGGGAGGGCAGGGGCCTGTTGGCTTCGTGATGAACCGGGGATTTTATTAATTCAGGATTTTTCAAACTCTTGCGGTACTTGATGCTTTTTCTTAATGTCCCAATTGCTGGAATCGAGAGGTGTCATGAGAATCTTTATTGATCTTTAAATATTCAGGGTAAATAGGCCAAATCCCCTGAGATGGGATATTAGATGGATGGGATCTGAGTTACTATAGAAAATTCTTTCCTGGGTATCTGGCTGGTGAATCTTGCCCATATGCTCAGGGTTTAGCTGATTGCCATATTTGGGGTCGGGAAGGAATTTTCCTCCAGGGCAGATTGGAGAGGCCCTGGAGGTTTTTCGCCTTCCTCTGTAGTATGGGGCATGGTTGACTTGAGGGAGGCTTCTCTGCTCCTTGAAGTCTTTGAACCATGATTTAAGGACTTCAATAGCTCAGACATGGGTGAGGTTTTTCATAGGAGTGGGTGGGTGAGATTCTGTGGCCTGCGCTGTGCAGGAGGTCGGACTAGATGATCAGAATGGTCCCTTCTGACCTTAGTATCTATGAATCTATGAATCTCACTCTTTCCTCCTTCTCCCCCCATGAAAGCTAAGTTTCTAACCCTTATCATTACAGAGAAAAGCTTGAAAATGTGAGCTGAGTGCTCAAGGCTCATACAACTAGAAGGCAAATTAAAAGCCCCCCAAATCATTATTGCAAATTAACATTTTAAAGAATCTCATGATTTTGGGGCCTGACTTGTGGTGGTTTTTGAATGCTCAGGGTTGGTGGTACCTTGTCCCTAGCTAAAAAAGCAGAACAATAATTACAAAGAGAGGTTTTTTTAGGGTGGAAGAGGTGAAAAAGGGAACCCAGATCTGCATCTGACCTGTACAACTTGGCCCCATTTCTATCTATCATGTTTGGACTGCCTGCCTGCTCCCTAAACGCAGACTCTAGCTGTGTGTGTGTGTTTTGTTTTTTTGCAAAATGAAATGAAACAATGCTTGACCTTAGGTAAGAAAGTGTCACCTCTTTATGTTTATTACAAGCCCTTAATAACAGACACTGTGGGGGTGCGGTAGCAACAGGATGTTTGTAATGGTATGACATCAGCATGGCAGTTGTGGGGTTTTGTTTTGGGGCTTTGACCTATGAGCTAGTTACTCAATAAGATAAAGGGGGGGGGGGTTGTCCAACTGAAGCTGCAGCTGTGTGGCTGAGGTCTTGTCTGTCTGTCTCTCTCAATCTCATTTCCAAACTGTATTCTTTAGCTCTTCTTATATTCTTTGGAACTGACAGACTGGCTTTTAGTGACTTGCAATTTCTCTCTTAAACATGTTATTTTCCAGCAATGCTGTGCCTTCTGCATTTACTTTGTAAATTATGGACTAAATTTTCCAGTCTTAGCTTCAGAATTTTTTATGTTTACAAATACAAATCAATCAGTCAGCCTACCAGTTACCTGATTTACACTTGCAGAATAGGATCACTTGCATAGTTGTGCCTGCGCATTGGATACAGATGGAAAAACGCAGACTGACTGAAAATGCAGTCTTGGATATTTTAGACCAAGCAATTTATCAAATTCCATCATCCAGACTCAGTTTCTCTCCCTTTCAATAGATTGGGAGGGTGTTGTGCGTATGTTTACACTGCAAAAAACCCAGCAGCAGTGAGTCTCAGAGCTGGGGTCAACTGACTTGGGTTTGCACGATGGGGCTAAAAAGAGCAGTGTAGACATTCTCACAGGCTCTGAGACCATCCCCCTCACCGGGTCTCAGAGTCCAGGTTCCAGCCCAAGGAGGAACGTCTACACTGAGCTTTGTCATATTCCCTGAAGCCTGCCTGTTCTACAAAGTAGTTAAGTCATGTGGAAGAGTCTGCTGAGATTCATCAGCCAGAAAGTAGAATTAGAAGAGTTTTGCAAAGTCTGTTGAAATCTTTGGTTCCCTCTAATAGCTAGATACCCCATAAATGAATACGGTTGCAATCGCCTTTCCTAAACATGTAATAATCTCCCCACCAGAAGCCAACATGACATGAACTGAGCCAAGAACAGGCCAGAGCCCTTTACCCTAAATATACTGTTCTCTTTAACAAGGAAAAGTAAACATTGCGTGGTTTGTGTGTTTGCCCTCCAGGGGCTGTTGAGAAAATTTGCCATTTAGTTTGGGGCTTTGGTTGCTGCATTTTGCTTATTCCTCGTTGAAGCCAAAGTGCGGAATTCTCTGTTTCTGCCATGATTACCCAAAAATACATTTTAGAAGAATAAGCAAGCCATTACAGGGTGCTCTGTGGCTGGAATATCTGGGGGATGCTGCAGGTCAGGACTCAGGAGCACTGGCAGAATTGGGAAGGGCTCAGTGCTGGGACACCAGAGTAGGTTTGAGCTGTGTTGGCAGATCAGTGGGGAGAGGGAATTAGGCACAGCAGATGCCCACACTCTACTGCTGGCTCTAGCTAGTGCTAGTTTCTCTCATCTATAAGCACCACTAATTAGTTTATTTTCTATTCGCTCCTCAGCAGACCGTGCCTCTGTCATCATGTCGGTCAGCGTCCACGAGAACCGTAAATCCCGAACGAGCACTGGCTCTATGAACATCTTGCTTTTCCACAAAACCTCCCACCCAGATTGTGTCCTGTCCCATCTCAACACCTTCCGGAAGCGCTGCGTGTTCACTGACGTCACCCTCTGGGCAGGGAACAGGTCCTTCCCATGCCATCGGGCTGTGCTGGCCGCCTCCAGCAGCTATTTCGAGGCCATGTTCAGCAACGGCTTGCGGGAGAGCCTGGACGATGAGGTGAATTTCCATGACAGCCTCCACCCAGAGGTGCTGGAGCTGCTGCTGGACTTCGCATACTCCTCCCAGATCATCATCAACGAGGAGAATGCAGAATCCCTGCTGGAGGCTGGGGACATGCTGCAGTTCCACGACGTCCGAGATGCAGCGGCTGAGTTCCTCGAGAAGAACCTCTACCCTTCCAACTGCCTGGGCATGATGCTGCTCTCAGACGTTCATCAGTGCCGTAGACTCTATGAGCTGTCCTGGAGGATGTGCCTGGTGAACTTTGAAACAGTGCACAAGAGCGAGGACTTCAACAACCTCTCCAAGGACACCCTGCTGGACCTGATCTCCAGTGACGAGCTGGAGATAGAGGACGAGGAGAAGGTCTTCAGAGCCATCATTCAGTGGGTGAAGTATGACTTGGACAAGCGGAAGGTGCAGCTCCCAGAGCTGCTGAGGAACGTGCGTCTGGCCTTGTTGCCTTCCGAGTGCCTCAAGGAAGCCATGGCGTGCGAGGACCTGATCATGGCAGATGAGAGGAACAAGCTCATCATGGACGAGGCCATGCACTGCAAGAAGAAGATCCTCCAGAATGACGGGGTGGTCACCAGCCCCTGTGCCAAGCCCCGCAAAGCCGGGCACACCTTGCTGATCCTGGGCGGGCAGACCTTCATGTGTGATAAGATCTACCAGGTAGATCAAAAGGCAAAAGAGATCATCCCCAAAGCAGACCTGCCAAGCCCAAGGAAAGAGTTTAGTGCCTGTGCCATTGGCTGCAAAGTCTATGTCACTGGCGGGCGGGGCTCAGAGAATGGGGTCTCCAAAGACGTCTGGGTGTATGACACCGTTCATGAGGAATGGTCCAAAGCTGCTCCCATGCTGATAGCTCGGTTTGGGCATGGCTCGGCTGAACTGGAGAACTGCCTCTATGTGGTCGGTGGGCACACTGCGGTGGCTGGTGTCTTTCCGGCATCTCCTTCTGTTTCCTTGAAGCAGGTAGAGAAGTATGACCCTGCCTCCAACAAATGGACCATGGTGGCCCCTCTAAGGGATGGAGTCAGCAATGCTGCAGTGGTCAGTGCTAGGCTGAAGCTTTTTGTCTTTGGCGGGACCAGCATCCACCGGGACATGGTGTCCAAGGTCCAGTGCTACGATCCTGTCGTGAACCGGTGGGCGATCAAAGCAGAGTGCCCCCAACCTTGGCGCTACACTGCCGCCGCTGTTCTAGGCAGCCAGATTTTCATCATGGGCGGGGACACTGAATTCACAGCTGCGTCCGCCTACCGCTTCGACTGCGAAACGGACCAGTGGACGCGGATCGGGGACATGACTGCTAAGCGCATGTCATGCCACGCCTTGGCCTCGGGGAATAAGCTTTACGTGGTGGGGGGTTACTTTGGGACACAGAGGTGTAAAACGCTAGATTGTTATGACCCTACCTCGGACACGTGGAACTGTATAACAACAGTGCCGTACTCACTCATCCCCACGGCTTTCGTCAGCACATGGAAGCACCTGCCAGCTTGAGAGGCATTGGCTTGGGCCCAGAATTCAGGAGCTTAACTGGGTAAGATTATATATATTTTTAACCTGATACTTCATCTCCGCCGCCTAAAATCTACATCCACACCCCATGTCAAGACAGCTGGATCTAGACTTGCTCCTGGGAATGCCACCATTTCCCTGTATTTACATTTGAAACAGAGAGGGGTAAACAGATAGAAGGCCGAGCAGGCCCCAGCCGTTGTAGGTTGAGACCTCTCTGCTTTCATACTATAACTATTTCAAGCTGGCCCCTTCAGTATCTTGGAGGCTTAGAGTGCAACCCTTCCACTTGTGTCCCAGGGCGAGACAGAGAATACGTTCCGATCATGCCTCTAATAATACTTGTATTCAACACCTTCTGGTAGGGTAGACGCTGTGGTGATGAGCACTTAAGAAAGGCATAGCATGAAATACTTACCCAGATGCCCGCACAGGGGACAGACTATCTGACAGGTAGGTATTAAAATGACTTAACCCTTGGCATGCTGGGAGGGAGGGCATGGATGTCAGTGAGGGGTAAAAAAAGTTATGTTGTGCATACTATTCAGTGGATAGGGCAGGAGAAGTACAGAAGCCATGGCACATTTCCCAGGGATCAGATGTAGATTTGTCACTAGAGCAGTCCCCTATCAAATTGAAAACCACCAGACTCCTGTGTGAGATGTGAGTGGGAGGGAAGGGGATGTAATAACCCGAAGAAAAATGCATTTGCTGCACTGCTGTGTGTGCATGCGGGGATAGGCTGTGAACTATGTTGATATTTGACCCCAGGTACATAGATTCTGAGGCTATTTTCCCCAGTTGGTCAGGGTAACAGGGAAAGCACTGTTTGAAATGAGGGGCAGTGGAAACTTGGACAGGAAGCCTGGCATCTGGCTCCCACCCACTCATCTATAGTGGGACATTTGGCTGCTATGCCGATTGCAAGATTTTGGTTAATGGTTTAACCTTAAAATTACCAACCTGTGTATATCGGCATATGCTCAACCTGTGCCAGGATGCAGTTCCCCAGTGAAAGGTGGCACTTCCTAAAATCCTTCCCATTGCTTGTCGTGAACCAAGTATTGATCTGGGCAGCACATCTAGCACCACTTCTGGAACTGACTGCACAGATTCCTCTACCACTGGGATGTCTGCATCCCTCCATGTGAGTTTGGAAGCCTGATAATAGCCAAATGAGAGAACCTGGAAGCATCTCCTGGGGTGGATGGGGGATTGGCAAATTTCCTCTATAGGGTTTTCATCCCAAGAAGGTGGATGAGGGACTCCAGAGAGGATCCTCTTCTGCACATAAATTCTCCTTTAATTTTAAAGTTCATTTTACACCTGGAGGAAAGAATGATGCCCAAACCCTGTAACGCCCTCTTGTTTCCCTGGCCTCACACTTAGTGTCAGACATGTCAGGGGAAAAATGCAACAGGGTGGTATTACAGCAGCCTTTCAGCATTTCCCCCTTCAATTTCTGCTGCCTGTGCAGCTGGCATCAAAGAAGGAGCTGCTGGCACCTTCGTGTACAGTTTGCCCAACTTGCCCGCTGCCTGCTTTTCATAGACATTTAGTGCATGATGGAAAAAGCACCCAAAACACTGGGCTGCTGTAAGATTTTGAGACGTGTCTGGCTTTGACCCGGCTGCACCGTTTTGTAGGGCACAGCAAGGATGTGAGGGGTTAACATGGGATTGTACTGTGCGTTCCTTGAGCTGAATGATAATGGCTTTTCCAAATACCCTCCCCTCCTCACGGGTTGCCTAGCATCTGTCGTGGTGGCTCAGTAATCTAATTAACTGCCACTCGGCTATTAAATATCGCAGCAAAGAGTATGAGGACTCCATCATTTTCAGCTCAGGGCAATGGGGCCTCCCCACAAGAGCCATCCTAGAGCTGAAAATTAATTTTCTCAGTGAGCTGGTGAACAGTAAAACACCGTGCCAGCCACCCAAGTGGGAATGGGGCTAGGGATTGTGATGCTTCATCTACTGAATTCAGTTTTGCTCAAGTCTCTGGATCTCTGCAAGGGATAGGGAGTTTATGCCCTGCGTGCGCCAAACCCACTAATCGGCAGTTTTATGATTTTTTTTTAATTAAATTTAAAACTTTCCAGACAGAACAGGTTTTAGGTTTAAACATTCCCCAGTTGTCCGCAATCTCAAACTAGTGCATGAAAACCAGGAAGTGAAATTGACTAGCATGGCCACATTATACAAGATGAGTGATCTGCAAAGAGCCACTGTAAAGTCAAGGTGGAGAATAAAAGGTTTTGGGGCCTGTTACCTTTGATGGGTTATTAGTAACCCAAAGAAATAAGACATTTAAAAGCGCAGGCATGCTAACCGCATGGTGTTCTGTCCCTGATGTATTTTAGCTTTTTCATTCCATTAGTTTTAAAACTAATTTGTTGTTGTGGCCTCTGTCCTGGGTTTCTGACAGCTCCTTAAATCAAACACACAGAGTTGAGAGTGAAGCCACACTGGAAGAGGTTTGCCATGCATGTGTACCCCACAGTGCATCAGCTGTACCCCTTGCCCTGACCGATACTGGGCCCTGGGCAAAAGCTGGGAATGGTGCTCTGGCAGTTAGTCTCTAATTTGGTCGATCCAAAATACTGGTTAGGAATGTGGAGAGGACATCTCCAGGACATTACATGTATTGGTCCATTTTCCCACTGAGAGCATTTGGGGGGTTCATGGGAGTCAGTTGCAGATTCCTGAATATGGGATTCTATGCTGTCCCCAGCCCCAATGTAGTTGGGCAGTTGGGGTGGGGGGTTGCTGTAAAGTACACCAGCTGGCTGTGGCCCCTAAGGACCATCCACCAAGCAGGGATAGCCAGAATGCAGCATTCTTCTGCTGTGCCCGCTCTAAATTCCTCCCCCTCCCTGATTTACTCTCTACCTTGGGAGAAGCATAGTGTGGCTGGGAGTGATGAGGGGCTGGCTATGCTGGCTTACTGGGAAGTGCAAGGAAGACCTGGGAAGGCCATTGGGTACCTAATGGCCGTTTATACCTGAAAAAGCCTGGCCCAAAAGCTCCAACTCTGCTTTAATTTAAAACATAACAAACATAACAACAATGAATTGTTTCCTGCAGAAGGCTTGGCCTCCAATATGGCCATGTTTAAGCCCCAGAGGGTTTGCATCAGCCTATCTTTCAAGGAGGATCTCCATGTCCTGTCCAAGAATACAGTGGGACATTAATTTAGTGCTGATCACAAGCAGTAATTCCAGGGATCAATCATGATTAGCTGCTTAAAAAGCAAAAGCCTAATCTCTCCCACCACACAGCCCTCCAGCTGATTTGTGTGTCTCCAGTGGTCAGTGACCCATGAAATAAGAGACTTTTGTCAGTGCTGTGCGGAGAGGAGCTATATAGGCATGGGAATCTGCCCTCACCCCATTTGGTGTCTCGGATGAGATTTAATCAAGTACTTCTTTTAAGACAAAATTCTCACCTTTCCTCTCCTCCCCCGCACCCCCACTTATTCTGTGTGTTTAATACAGAAAGTTTCCATAAATGTAATAAAACAACATAAAATTGGCTTAGCCAACTTTTGACACTTGTACAGGAATCAGATCACAAGTAGCAAAATAAATGCAGAGAGGCAAATGCAAACTCCAAAAACCTCCACTTATAAGGGCAGCATAAATGCAAATCAGGAGCTGGGTTAATCGCTTAATAGAAATGTGTTGTAATAGAAATGGCGATCAAGCTTAGATTACAAACATTTATAAAATATAATTTACTGTTATCCCTTCTGCTCTCTCTCTGCTGGGGGCCGTGAAGCAGCTTGGTCAGTTTCATCTTATAGTGAGGCCCATTGTAGTTCCTTGTGCATGGACATTGCTGGGTTTGCACGCTGGCTATTTTAGACTGACCTGTTTGAACTCTTTGGGCCTCTAGAAACCACAGTTCAAAAACCTGCAAAATCTTAGTAAAAGTTGCCCATGGCATGGCTACATATGGTCAATTTAAAAAATGGACCATCCCTAAAATACTGTAGCTAATCCCCTCTCTGGGCAAGGCCTTAATGTAGTTTTAGAGCAACTCAGCATCTTGTAATTACTAAAGTAACCCAAGTGACCGATAATTTTTGCCTGTGTCTCATGGGGAAACTCATTTGGCTCCACTGGATTGCAAAGGCAAGATAAGCAGTGGCTGCAGCTTGCTGCCGTTTTACAAGCAGATGTTTGTCTCTGAAGCCTGTTTATATGGCAGAGTCAGAAGGGAGTGGTTGGCCTGCAGAGCCAGGTATATGAAAATCAAGCTTTTCCTAAGCCTGGCTTTGGGTAGACAAAAACCTGGTTCGTTCATTGTATGCAGAACATGAGATCTGGCCCCAGGCTGTATGTATGATCCCCGTGGAAACTTGTGTGGTTGGTTTTTTAAGAGCTGGTTGGTGGGAAAATGGGAATTATTTCCCCCATCTCCAAAACATTCCCACTTTCCTTCCATTTTTTGCTCCAGTGTAATTTTGCTGGGAGTTTCCAGACCAGCCCTCATGGTCTGTACCTGTTGTGAGCCAAGAATGCAGAGCCTTCAGTCTCAGGGTACAATCTAGACTAATGAGTAGCTGGGCCACCTCTAACCCAGGATGCCCTTTGCAGTGCTCTGCTGCTGTAGCCTCCAGCCTGGACGGCTCACAAACAGCCTCCAGCACGCAAGTCACTCCCAGCAATGTCTGCCTGTGTGCTGCAGCCAGCCAGCTACCCCTATCGCAGTTACCAGCCTTGCTTATACTGCAGGGTGACCCACAACACACTCCCAGCTTTAGATTTCCCCAAGAAATTTATGTCCTGCACTGCCCAGCCCTCTCCTGGACAATACAAGTTTACATAAAGTCTCTTAGCTGTTTAATAGAAATAATATGCACTCAACTGGCCACCCCCAAATGGAGTTTCCCAAATGTTTCAATTTAAACACGCTAGATTAGATAAAACAATAAAACAAGTTTATTGTCTTGTAACCATTTCTAACTTACGTGCCTCATTACTTGTACTCACCTAAAATCTCTCTCTTTGTAGTTAATAAGTTAAAACTCAACTGCTACCTAACTTAACAAACTATATCAGATTCTCACCATATGATTTCAGTAGTCTTACAGGCCAAACTTCTCTAAGAGTTCAATGAATGCTTCTTTGGTCACTTCTGGTGCTGTGAATGCAATGGGCAGGAGGAGAGAGAGGGGTCGTCTTTGGTGTTTGTCCCTCCTTTTTATAGTATCAGTCCCCCTCTTGAAAACCATTTCCAGCTGAGATTCAGGAGACAGAGTGTCTCTATGGAAGGATGTTCCCTGCTGCTTTTTCCTCACCTGGTTGACCGTCCTTTGTTTCCCTTCCTGCTTGATGACTTGATTTATTGCTTAAATGCAAATTTAGCAGAGCACACATTCCTTTCTTTGAGACAGACCTGTCTGCCAACCTCAGTTTAGAACAAGTGTTAACAGCACCATACAGTGGAATCCTAGAACTTCACATACAATGTTGCCCCACACATTTTATCAGGACAAGCAAATTATGAGTTTTCAGATGATACCGCATAAGGCATACATAGTACAAAGATTATTACAACAGTGTGGGGGGTGTGGACGCGGGTCCATTCCGTCACGTTCTCCCACCCCATTTCCCTCAATGGCCAGGCTGTCATTACATCAGTGGCCCTGTAATGGGGTGCAGTGAAGCAGGACTTACAAGGGCTGACAACACAAAGCCTTTTGAGATTCACCAGACAAGTGAGAGAGTGGAGCCCGTCGTCTCCCTTGGGGATTCATTAGCTCCAGACGTGATCCCCCATGAATGGGAGGGACATGTTGATGGCTGCTTGACCGGGGCCGTGGTAGATGAGTGACCTGGGTATTAAAGCTTTCTCTTTCTTATTTCCTCCCTAGATGCCACTGTCAAATTCATCTCCCTTTCTCTCTGCTGGAGTCTGCACAGTGACCAAATGCTACTAGCCTCACTCCTTACTGCTCCCACCCAAAGCCTGCAAAGGGTCTTTTGCAGCCCTTCTCTGGCACAGGGCGCAGGAAAAGGGCTGACCTGAGAAGGAAGCCGCGCCATTCGGGCTGGGAGGGGGTGCTGAACAATGCTGCCACTCGAACGGCCGTGCAATCAAGCAACTGAAGGAGAACAGAGCCGAGAAGCATGCTGGTGTGGAGCCCTATTGTGTCAGGGCCGTTTTCCATCGGGGCTCTCGTTTGTGGGAGTGGGGAGGGAAGGGGATTGGTTTTAATATGATTAGAAAGATGAAGTATCGATCGATGCTGCATTAAGCCTATTGAGATGCAGGAGAGGGATGGTGCTGCCACTACCGAAGGAGGCCCGGGCTTGAATTAAAAGAGCACAGTGGGAGCACCGGGCCTGTCCTGCCACCTGATTACTCTGGAGTTTGTGCTAGGAGCCCTCAGGGTTTTTCGGTTGTCCTAGGAGCACACAGCACAGTAACCCGACTAGGTGCTTTCTGTACTAGGACGCGGGGGAGGGTTCTACACTTTTTAAAAGCAGTTAATTTTGCAGAGTGCTTTAAGTTGGTGATCCCGGGTCTTTAGGGCACTTCAGAATGATCCAAACAGAAGGGGAGTGTGAGACGGGTGGCTGTTGCCACTGGGGCGGGGATTGGAGAATCCGACTCTGAGCTCTGCTCAGATTGGAAAGGTAGCAGAGAGCCAGCCCCGTGCATAGATACTCCTAGCTGCGTGACCCAAGTACCTGCTTCTGAGGCCAGGCAGGGAAGCTGGCTGCTGAAACTTAAAGGGGTAGCCCTTTGATGTTGCTAAAAACATCCCAGGAAGCCGACACCCCAGACAGGCAGGTAACGTGCAGGAAGGAGGCAGGGATGTGTTGTGCACATGAGAACATTTTCCTTCCGCATTCTACAGCGGTCTGTCTGAGGCCTGGCAGCTCCCTTCCCACAGCAGCTGGGGAGAGGCGTTGTACACCTGTCAATGTGTCAGGAGCTGGGTTAATTATGTTGCAAAGCTGGATAAAGCTGGATACACTCACACATTCAAAGCAGGTCTCTGAGCCGCTCCTCTGCATTATTACGTCCCCTAAATACTGGGTGTATAGGAGGGAAGGGGGGTTTATCAGCAAATGAACACAGAATTTACGTACCAGGTCTGATCTTCAGTTCATTGAGAAGGGTGTCTTGCCTCAACAGTGCCTAATACATGATGCTTCAAATGTAAAGTATCACACAATTGACAAGGTGAATTATGGGAGGGGAGTATTGGTAAAGCATCCATTTCCCACCCTGCACTGGCACACCCTGAGGTTGCTGTATCCTGATCCCAGCCTGCAGAGCGGCCACTGTTTGTTGGTCATAAATTACCCATAAGCAGCTGTTAAGTTTCGGTGGCTGATCTCTGCAGGCCAGGGCAGTCACAACTTGGCTGTGCGCTCGGCCTGCATTTTGTTTTACATGAAGTACCCAATAATTCTCCATGACCTGCCTTGTTCTCATCATGGAGTAGGGCTCTTTGATAACTGTTTACAGCATGGAATACAGCTTCTTCCGCACCTAGCCAGACCACTGCTGTCTGCAGGCATGGCTGCTCCAGCATGCCTTTGCGTACTCTGAGTTTTCAGTGGATTAGTTTAAGCTGCAGCCTAGCCAGCCAAATAGTGCAATGCACTCAAAACCCTTGACATGGCCTCAAACAGAGAAGCCTTTCAGGAGGGAAGAGCGCCCTTCCCTGTAAAGATGAGCACATACTTTTTACACAGCTGCCTCGCGAATGGACTGAATTGTTGCTATATTTAAATATTGTAGTTTCTCCCCCGATGTCTGAGAACTTTAATAAAACTGCCTGGGAAGCCTTGGTAGGGGTGTGGGGGGGGGGGCCTGTGTGAGTTTTCTTTCCCAAACAAATGGGCTTTATGACTAAAAACAGGGTTCTTAGTGTAGTTGACACCAAGCGGTGCCTCATCCCTGGGCAGTTCAGCTAGGCTCACAACCGTAGCGAGCTGTAATTATTGCAACTTTACAGTTGGGGAAACTGAGGTACCATTTTAGGTATCATGTCCAAGGTCAAGGCAATGAGTCAGTGGCAGGAATGGAAATAAAGTCCCATGGGCTGGGGCTGTTCTGACTTCTCAAGAGACTAAAATGAGCATGCACACACTCAGAGGAACCTCACAGCTATCCTGCCACTGTTTGCCTCTGCAGGTCAGAGATCAGCAAGAGCAATTAGGGGCAAGAATGAGAAGCTCAGAGCCTGACTCTGGCCTTAGAGGACTAACGTCAAATAAGCTTTGGTGGTCAGCCCACATTACAGCACAGTATCAGGGGAATCTGTGGTGCTAATGAGGCTGAGAGGAATGTTGAATGACCACTGTAGCTCTACACCGGGGTGGGCAAACTACAGCCCACCAGCCATTTTAAGCAAGCCCTCAAGCTCCCGCTGGGGAGTGGAGTCTGGGGGCGCTCCACGCAGTTCCAGGAATGGCCCCCCTCTGGCTCCTATGCATGCCAATGGCCCCTTCTGGCGCACCAATGAGAGCTGCATGGACAGGGCCTGTGGACAACGCAGCATGCAGAGCTGCCTGGCCACGCCTCCACACAGGAGCCGGAGAAGGGACATGCCATTGCTTCCTGCACCCCTGAGCCTCTCCCCATGCCCCAATCCCCTGCCCCAGCCCTGATCCCCCTCCTGCTCTCTGAACCCCTCAATCACAGCCCTTCCTGCACCCCAAACTCCTCATCCCCAGCCTCACCCCAGAGCCTGCACCCCCAGCTGGAGCCCTTGCCCCCCCACACGCCCCCACCCGGAGCTCCTTCTTGCACCCTGAATGCCTCATTTCTGGCCCTACCCACCCCCAACCAGCACCTTCACCCCCTCTCATGCCTCAACCCCAATTTTATGAGCATTTGTGGCCCACCATACAATTTCAATTCCCAGATGTGGCTCTCCGGCCAAAAAGTGTGCCCACCCCTGCTCTATAGTGTTATAGGGACAGGTTCCTGGTGCTAGTCTGGAATAGCTTTCCTGCTTTTCTCTGTAGGTTCTAAGCTGGCCCTCATCACCGGAGCATGTCAGTCGCCTTTAGTGCTGCACACACCCCAGGGTTAGGATTGCAGTGAGCTGGCGAGGCGAGGAATTTTGTGAGTTGTTCTCCGTTACTGGAGCATCCAACAATGCAGCACTGTGTGTACAGATGCTGTGATACCATTTCTAGATAGGGAAGAAGGGTGGTTAAAGCACTTAACTGAGACTGAAGAGACATGAGTTCAATTCCTGGCTCAGCTACAGAGTCTGTGTGTGACGTTGGGCAAGCCCATGGGAATTAGGTGCCTAAATACCTTCGAGGAGCTGCGCCCTGAGTGTCTCTGTGCCGCAGTTTCCCATTGGTAGAATGGGAATAATAGCACGGCCCTACCTCACAGGGGGTTATGAGGATAAACATGCTCATACTGGTGAGATGCTAAGCTACTAGCGGGAGGGGAGTCCATAGAACTAGCTAACAAAAGATCCCCTTGTAAACCCAGCTCACTGTATTCATGAAGGGGGATTTCTACTCTATAGTTTAATGGGAATTTTGTAGCCCTAATGCTGTTTGTGAACTCGAATGTTACCCTTGGCTCTGTCACTTTGAAAACAAGGGTGGGGCGATTCGAGAGTGGAGTGTTTTGATCAAAGCAAAACAAAAGAAGTTCTCCTTTGTCTTTATTCTTGCTCCAGCATGAAAAGCAATTCAAAAGTGATTGCCAGTGGCTGTGACAGCTGCAGCCTGTTGCTAGGGGATTAAGTTTGATGCTAGCCACAAAAGAGTCTTAGTTAAAAGCAGCAAAAGGAGCCCAGTAAGTAAAATTGGGGGGGGGGGGGAGAATTAACCCTTTAGAAAACAATAGCTAATGCTACCATGACACTGAAATTGTGGAGGGGAAGGAGCATGAAAGTGCTTTTTGTGAAACGCCTTTTACCGCTAGCTCGCCAAACAACTAGGGCGACCACTATCAGACTCCAAAAATGATCCTCTCCTCCCCCTCCCCTCTGACTGGTGTTTCCGTGCCAACTGTCATTTTTGTATCCAAGGACAAGGACCAACATCCTAGGCCACAGTGACAGCAACTGAAGCCGGAAGATTCTCGTGCCGTTGATTAGACCAGGGATCGGCAGTTTTGGCCCGCAGCCCGCCAGGGAAAGCCACGGACGGGACGGGCCGGTTTATTTACCTGCTGCGTCTGCAGGTTCGGCCGATCGCCACTCCCATTGACCACAGTTCGCCGTCCCAGGCCAATGGGGTCTGCAGGAAGGGCAGCCAGCACATCCCGCTTCCCGCAGCCCTCCATTGGCCTGGGATGGCGAACCGCAGCCAGAGGGAGTCAGGATCCGCCGAACTTGTGGATGTGGCAGGTAAACAAAGTGCCCTGGCCCTCCAGGGGCTTTCCCTGGCAGGCCATGGGCCAAAGGTTGCCGATCCCTAGATTAGAGAGAACCACACTCTCCTTTTGTCAGGTGGGCGTGTGAGGAATTGGGGGCAACATCACACAACTGCCAGCAGAATGTTTGACCGGGGCCTCAAATCCCTTTTACCCCGAGTCCAAACTGGCTTTTTGGGGAGGGGGTGGAAAGGCTGTATGGGAACGCACCGGGGCTGAGTCAGGAGGGAAAGTGATTGGAAGGCAGGCTTCTGAAGTAGTGAATGGCATCAAGGGCTCTGCTTAGTTTCCTTCTCCTGACAATCTCTCTTTTCTTTCTGCTTCACCACCTCTTACTTTAACGTCATCGGCTGTTGTGCAAACCCTAGCCCAGGAAAGGGTGACTTATTTAAATTTCTTGCTGACTTCCTAATTAAAATCACAAGATCAGAGACCATCAAATCCATTTGGAGTTTGTCAGCTGAATAACAAACCTGATTAGATGGAAGAAAGCTTGGCTTTCGTTCACTCGACACACGGACGCCTCACTTCCTTCCCCTGGTGCATGCAACAGCTTCAGATGTTTTTTTCCCCCAACATCATGACTAAGGAGCGTGTCGAGATTTCCCCAGGGACTTGTTGATGGGGAAGGAGCTGTTCCTTGGGGAGGTGCAGTCACACTTGTATTGGCTTCCTGCCATTACAGCTCCTCCTGGCAGGTCTGACTGCCTCTTTGGATCATTAAGCTCAGCGATCAAATTGCTGTAGCTTAAAATTCTGGCTGACTGGGAAAGTCCTGCATCAGGCTGAGCCCTTCCCACCTGGGGCTGGAGGCACAGCTCTCTGGAGGTGACTGCACTGGGCCAGACCTGCCCTTCTCCCCACTTCAGCTTTTGATCTAGTCATATTCTAAGAAGAATCTGACCTGGGTCACTACAAGGGTGAGAGATGCCAAACAAACTGGCTATTTGGAGGCAGCTCCGAATGAATGCCACAGCGTGGTACTAGGGGCCAGTGTGCCGCTGGGCATGGGGGCCTTCAGAGGAGCTGCAACAGTGGGTCCTGATCACGTGTGTTCATTAAAAATCCGGTGGCAATTTAACCAGGCCACAGGTGCTAAGATGCAAATTATTAGGTCATTACATTCAACCACCTAACGACTCCCTAGCTGTTGTAGCTGGAAAAACCATCCATTTTTTTCTCTCTTAAAACTACTACGTTTTATTCTGGCCACCCCAGACAGGGTAACAGCACACTGGTGCTCTAGAAGTTGTGGGCTATTCTGCTTTTGTTGTTTCTTGCACACACACAAAATCTGAAACACAACGTGGCAGCAGACCCTGCAGCAAGCCATGAGAGTCTTTTATATTTACAGACACCGAACACAGAAAATAATGCCTTCCTGTCCCAGAGCCACAGAGGCTGAAAGGAGGCATGTAGGTGGGGGTTTTGAGGGTGTCTCATGGGTGGCTGAGCTGCCAAATGTCCCATTAGTTTTCCCCCTGGAGAGCAGCCCCATCGCTGATGGGAACAATGCAATTTGGGGTTGCAGCAGCCTTAGGAGCAGAGAGGCGGAGTGTCCCTTCAGGAAAGCTGAGCAGGACCGAGCCCAAAAATGCGACTCACAACCACCTTAGCAAAAATTAGGGGGCAAAAGCCAGGTGGGTGGGTTGGGGAATCCTTTGGGGTCTAAATAGCAATGAAAACCAAATCCAACTGCTTGATTGTCTCACTCTCAGACCAACAGTGTATGTGGCCACGTATGCCAGAAGGGGCACCTCTGCTGAGCCCCCAACACAAAGATCCTTCACTCAGCCAAACAGCAGTTTTGTCAGGCTATGAAGAGTCACCCCACCGCCACTCCCGCGCATCCCTTCTCTCTGAGCACGTTGCAGTTAAGCTGTGGGAAAGGGGAAGTAGGGTGATGTCTCATCTGTGTTCCTGGGACAGACCCTCAACATGGACACACACCGCTCTGGCATCAAGAGACAGCACCCAAAGGGCACACATGCTATTTTCGAAGAGCCTACATACAAACAACATTGTGCTCTCCCTGCTGGCTTTGCAGCTCACAGACACGGATCCTAGTGCCGCGGGGGCTGGTTCCTCAGCAATGAGGGATGCTGCAGGCAGGCAGCGCTGTGGGGAAGAGATCTTTACTGAGAGGCCAAGGTACATCTAGGGCAGTGTGGCCAAGCTTGCACATCTCAGCCCTTGCCGTCACACCAAACTAGGTCCTTCACGCTACCTGACCCTCTTGCTCCAGTTCCACTCAGACAACACTGACATATTTTTCATAACAAAAAAGGAAAAGGACAAAAATTACCAGGAAAATCCCTCTAGCTTCTGAAAAGCTGAAGCCTGACTTGCTAGGAACCACTTGGTCAGCACTTGCCGCAGGCTTCAGTCGCTAGCTGTTTGAACCTAGCTGTCATCTGGCTGTGACCTTAGAGCAGATTGATCTTACATTAATCCTGTATGATCAGCACCCACCCGGCAGTGCTGGGTGGAGAACTGACAGTCTGCCAGGTGGCTGCAGGTAAGCACTATAGCAAACCCTAGAAATATGAAAAGGAAATTAGACTCTGTGCTGCCCAGGCACCCAGTGCCCACCGCTCTTGTGCACCCCTGTCCTCCAGTCACTACATTGGTGCCAGGCTGTCAGCAGAGTGAAAGAATCCTCCTGCACCATGCCGTGAGGGAGACCCCTGATTGATTGCTGCTCAGGTTTGCTTCCTTCCTGGGTCTGGAACGATGCAAAGAGCCACTGCAAGGCCCTTTAATCCTTAGCATGCTGGTTTGTGGTTCGTGCCCGTGCAGCATTGCATTCATCACACTACCCTGCTGATTGGGGTCCAGGTTCCCCAAAGCTGGTCAGGTGCAGCTTGGCGGAATGAACTTCAGAGAGTCAACGTGGTGCTTGGAGTGTCCCTGCTTGGCTCTTATGGGCAGATGTAGGTAGTGAGCTCACTGCACAAAACTGGCAAATGCCAATTACTTTGTTAGGGGTCATTGTCTGGGAGAATTAACCACATCAACAGGCTGACACTTCTCTACCGAGGTTTCTCAGTGCAGTTGCTAGACAGCAGCATTTCCCTAGGCAGGGAGAGGGGCCCTTCTGTATAGACCCAAATGACAAAGCTCTCTGCTCCCCCCTACACATAATCCTTGCTTTGCTTCACCCACATCAGCCCTTCTCAGCATTCGCAGTTGCTCTCCCCCGTTCCAGAGTGGTGCAGCTGTCAGGACAGTACCTTTCCACACACTGGGCTAAGGCTCTCCACTACAGCTCCCTGGCTGCCCCCAAGGCCCTGCTCCCACCTCACAGCTCTCACGCTGCAGTCAGGGATCCACATCTAATTGGACTCAACAGCCTGCATGCAAAAATGTGACCAGTATGAACCAGCTCCTGGAGAAAAGGGAAGCGGGGGCGGGGGGGGGAGGAAGCATATAAAGCTGTTGAACCCTCTAGCAAGAGACGCCAGGCTACAGCTGGAGGTCAGGGAATAGCAGGCACTTCATTCTGAGAATAAAGAAAGAAATTACAAATCCTCTCCAGGGAGCCTCTCTGCCATCAGGGTAGAGGGAAACAATCCCTGGATTTGTCCTCTTTAGGGAGCATCTGTCTGAGGCACCGGGATGACAGGTTTCTTTGTATAGGCCCACTGAACAAGCCATTATCCTATGAAAGGAGGCAGGAGCCCCCCAACTCAGAAAGGACAAGGGCTGTGGCTGTGAAAGCAGCATGGGGTGGGACAGCAGCGAAGCCTATCACAGCACCCGGGGCAAAGCAGCAGCTGGGAATGTAGGAGAGGGAAGGCAGGTGCATGGAATGAAGGGCAGGAAATAGATTTTTTTTAAAGTGGCATCTAGGTATGGTGACGGGGGCCATAAAAGCACTTAGGACCAAGGGGAACGTTAGGCCTGAGTCATTACAGGCCGGGGGAGGCGTGACCCCAATTATCCCTCCTGATTCTTGGGGTTGCTCCTTGGTATAGCTCCCCATCTTACTTAACACTTGGTTCCACACAGCCTACTGTTTTCTTGCGCCTAGCACGGTAATGGAGCCTGCTCACACAGAATCAGGAAGCTGAGGCTGGAGAAAATGCAATTAGTGCAAAAGTAAATGGAGCTTGCAGCAGCATTTTAGGATGGCCCTCCTACAGGATCCACCCCAGTACAGTACAATATCTCGCTCTTTTAGGGTCCTTGCCAATTACTGTAAATCCCCCCTTTGAGGCCTATTAGCCTATAAGTGAAGGGGTGAATCCAAAACCAATCAGTTCCAAATGACTTCAGCAAACGTCTCTCCATTAGGGCCAGGCTGGGATCACATGGTGTTTTTGCTGCACCCTCCTCTCCTTCCAGGACTGCAGGGAAAGCAGGTGAGCCACAAGCCCAACCACAGTTAATGCGTGAAACTCCTCGCCCCTGTACAGGAAGAAAACAACAGACTCATTGGACTCTAGAAGCTGCTGTTCCAGCCCCTGGCACAGCCATTTCACGCGTTACCTCCCAAGAGACCATATAGCGTAAATGCCACAATGGGTTCATTTTGGTTAGTCAACCCCTCTCACATATACCACCACATCGTACAGTCCTGGAGGTGGAGGATGCCACTTTTCCTGGGTGTTTTCTGCTCTGCAGGGGTAACCCCTTATGTCACACTAAGCTCCCGGGAAAACAAACAGACTCCCTTCCTGCAGAGTCAGGTGTAATTTGGTTTGGACGCTAACGGGGGCAATGCTGCAGAGTGGGGGCAATCAGAGCTGCTCCGGAACTAGGCTCGCTACTCGTGCTGCCCCCCAAGACTTCCCTTCCAAGCCCACGCTGGATTCCCGGAGAATTCTCTTTGCTACCATATGAAAATGTAATCAGTCAACAGTCTCACACACCGCCACTCTGCTGATGTGTCTCGTTTTGCAGCAGCAGCCTCAGTAAATCAGCTCCGTCAGGCCAGTGTATACTTTTGGTTTCCCCCTTGTCAGCAACTGCTCATGTTCCCTGAGGCAGAGGATTCCATTGTTTTTGGACCACAATGCAAGGACTTGGAAAAATCCCCAGCCCTGCTGCAGCTGCTGTTGTGAAAGGGGATCCCACCAGCACAGCTGAGTGAATAGAGGCTTTGAGTATCAGCCCAACTCCCGGCTAGCTGCTGTGCTGGTGCTTTTGCATGAAGATGCCCAGATTCATAGATCTGCAGCTGTGAAGATTTTCCCTAGGGGGACAAGACAAGCTTGTTGCCTTTGGCCCGTTCATAGACTTTACAGCCAGAGGGGCCATTGTGATCATCTAGTCCAGGGGTGGGCAAAAGTTCTGGCCCCACGGCCATATCTGGGAATATAAATGACAGGCCATGTAGGCTCACAAAATTGGGTTTGGGGTGCAGGCTCCAGGGTGGGGCCAGAAATGAAGAGTTCAGGGTGTGGGAGGGGGCTCTGGGTTGAGGAGTAGGGTGCGGGTGGGGGAGCTGAGGGCTCCAGCTGGGGTTGCGGGCTCTGGGGTGGGGCTGGGGATGAAGAGTTTAGGGTGTAGGAGTGCGCTCCAGGCTGGGACCAAGGAGTTCGAAGGCTGGAGGGGAATCAGGGCTAGGGCAGGGGGTTGGGGTGCAGGCTCTGGGGATGAGGGGTTTAGGGTGCAGGAAGGTGCTCCGGGCTGGGATTGAGGGGGTCAGAGGGCAGGAGGGGGGAATCAGGGCTGGGGCATGGGTTTGGGGCGCAGGAAGAGGCTCAGGGGTGCAGGCGCCGGGAGGCACTTACCTCAAGCAGCTCCTGGAAGCAGAGGCCATGTCTTCCCTTCTGCTCCTATGCGGAACTATGGCTAGGTGGCTCTGCTGCACTCTGCCCCCATCTGCAGGTGCCATCCCTGCAGCTCCCATTGGCCGCAGTTCCCACCCAATGGGAGCTGTGGGACTGCTCTTGGGACAGGGGGCAGCATTTAGAGTGGAGCCCCCTGACCGCCCCGATGCTTAGGAGCCGGAGCGGGGCCATGCTGTGGCTTCCAGGAGCCGCATGGAACGGCCCACAACCCTGCTCCCTGGCTGGAGCACCGGAGCAGAGCAAGCCCCAGACCCCGCTCCCTAGCTGGAGATCAAGGATTGTAGTTTGCCCACCCCCATCTAGTCCTTGATGCCCTGAATAAAGTATAGCACCGGCCATAGAACTTCCCCAAAATAATTCCTAGAGCAGATCTTTTAGAAAAACATACAATCTTAATCTAAAATTAGTCAGCGATTGACAATTGTTCCACTGGTTAATTGCGCTCACTGTTGAAAGTGTGCACCTAATTTCCAGTCTGAATTTGTCTAGCTTTAACTTTCAGCCATTGGCTCATGTTATACCTTATCTGCAAGATTGACGAGCCCATTATTAAGTATTTAAGCCCCCTGTAGATACTTGTAGATTGTCATCCCTTAACCTTCTCTTTGTAAAGCTAAATAGATTGAGCTTCTTGACTCTCTATCTATAAGGACTTGTTTTCTAATCCTTTAATTAGTCCCGTCTTTGTCTCTTCTCTGAGCCATACACAATTTAACAGCATTCCTCTTGAACTGTAGGCACCAGAACTGGATGCAATATTCCAGCAGTGGTCGCACTAGTGCCAAATACAGAAAAGTAAAATAACTTCTCTAGTCCTGCTCGTGAGTCCCCTATTTATGCATCCCAGCATCGCATTAGATCTGTGGGACACGCTGTAAACGTGATCAAGTCGTGGTCACATGTTCAGCTGATTCTCTACGACAAGCCCCAAATCTTTTTTCTAGGCTAGTATCCCCCTCCTGTAAGTATGGCCGCTACATTCTTTGTTCCTAGATGTTTAGCCATATTCAAACACACATGGTCAGGCCTGCCAACAGCAATTCCAGGCTCCAGGGCGGAACAGTCAATGGGCCCCCTAGAAAGGGATGTGCCCGCCTGGCTGCCTTTGCCACTGGCGGTACCACCCTGCACGCGCCTGGGAGCCAGGACTGGATTATCTTTTTGTGGGCCCAGTGCCAAACATATTTGTGGGCCCCCATGGGGGCACTGGAGCATGATGCGGGGAGGTCAGTCCAGAGGCTTGGTTGTTTTCACAAAAGTTGTCAGCATTGGTTTGCAGATCAGTTTGTCAAACCAAGCTCCTCCACTTTTACTGTATAAATCCATGGTACGCCCATATCTTGAATACTGCGTGCAGTTCTTGTCGCCCCGTCTCAAAAAAGATCTGTTGGAATTGGAAAAGGTATAAAGAAGGGCAAGTAAAATGATGAGGGGTCTGGAACAGCTTCTGAATGGGGAGGGATTAATAAGAATGGGACTTTTCAGCTTGGAAGAGACGACTAAGCGGGGTATGATAGAGGCCTATATTCACTTTCTCCCCATCAGTCAAGATTTTAAAGTGTTATTTACTACTCCTCACAACACAAGAACTAGGGGTCACCCAGTGACATTAACAGGCAGCAGGTTTAAAACAAACAAAAGGAAGCACTTTTTCACACAATGCAGTGTTGAACTTTTTGCCAGGGGATGTTGTGAAGGCCAAAAATTGAAGAGGGCTCCAATAAGAACTAGATACGTTAATGTCTATCCATGGCTATTAGCCAGGATGGGCAGGGATGCAACACCATGCTCTGAGTTTCCCTAGCCTCGGTTCACCAGAAGCTGGGAGCATATGACAGGAATGGATCACTCAATAATTGCTCTGTTCTGTTCATTCCCTTTGAAGCACTTGGCATTGGCCAACTGTTGGAAGACAGGATACTGGGTAGATGGACCATTGGTCTAACCGGTATGGCCGTTCTTATGCAAAAAGTAATTATAATAAAAATGTTTAGTACAGAAACTCCCCAAGATGGTGACAATGTGAGATAATGACCTTGGCAAATAATACATTTTAAAAATCTTGGCCTACTAGGAAATGTACATCTATATCCAATTCCCAGTCACAAATCTAGCCTCCTGGAGCAAAGTCACTAAATCACAGTCCAACAAAGAAATTTCAGAGTAGCAGCCATGTTAGTCTGTATTCGCAAAAAAAAAAAAAAAAAAGGTGTACTTATGGCACCTTAGAGACTAACAAATTTATTTGAGCATAAGCTTTCGTGAGCTACAGCTCACTTCATCGGATGCATTCACTACCGACAGAAATCAATATGAAAGGAATGATGGACTCAAATGGTTGTTCATTTACTTGACCTTACTGTACTGGTTCCAAGAGTAATACTACAGAAGCCCACTGAACCCTAAGGTAGATGAGACTTCTAATGACTCAGTATGGACCAGAGAGTATACATTTAATAATTGAAGTGACTAATAGATCTGTAATATAGAGGAAAAAAAAATCTATATGACCAACTAAAGTCTGTCCTAGTTAAGGCACAGCAAGTGAAATGAGAAGTCCCTAGTGGTTCATGTTATGTGAGGTATACAGAGAACAGATGATAATCCAGTGCAGACTTTTGCTTCCTTTACTGTGCCCCTCCCTTCTCCCTTGGGGAAAATACTGCACATAGACTCAGAGAGAGAGAGAGAGAAAACAAACAGTTCCTGATGTACAGTATTGGTTTAGGTGGCACAGGAAGACGCGTTGGGATTCAGTGTGGCTGTCAGAAGCCACTAACAAGCATTCCAGCTGAGGGAAGAGAGAGAGGCACGTCATGAGCATTGAGTATATTGATCGAAGTCTCCATAGCCCTCATGTGAAGACGGGTAAAATAACATATATGGAATAAAAGCAATTAATCTGCATCCACAATCAAAGTAAAAGGACAGGCAGTGCAGACTCTGGTGTCCTTACACTTGGGGAGAATGGATGCTGAAGTTCAGTTTGTGGAGCAAAGGATTGGTGCAAGTAATAATGTTCTTGGATTGCTAAAAACTATTTGACCATGGAGGCAATGCCAACTATGGCTCCACCATAAGTAATGCGTTGCCCTTTAATGGCCAGTGGGCTACCGAAGTTAAGCCATAGCACAGCCTACCCCAGCTAACAGCATGTATCTGAGTGTAACAATAGAAGTTTGTGTTTCTGGAGTTGAAGGTGCTCAGGTAATGATAATGGTACTTACCCTCCTTGTAAAGAGATGAGATCTATGGACAAAAAGCTGTATCTAACAGAGTCAGCTATCTTTATATCTGTCTTCCAGATGGAGAAGTTGAGGCATACAGAGGGAAATGCAATTTACTGTCAGTCACACAGCTAATGATTGGCTGAGCTAGGAACAGAATCCAACTCTCCTGCCTCCCTGTCCACCACTTCCCAATTCTGTTCCTCACGACCAGCATGGCCGCAGAATCGTTACGAAGACATGTACAACTTTATGGTCCTGCTTGTGGCTAGGTCATCGACAGCCATCACCAATACCCACTCATTTCAGTCGGTGTTGCTGGTACTTTCCAAATTGAGCCCATAAGTAAGGGAACCAGCCAACAGCAACTGGGTAAGGAATGAAGCGTGAGTATACCAATGTGCAAGGACTTCATCTTGTGTTGCGTAGAACACCCTCAATTCACAGTGAAATCAATGGGTTGAGTGCTGCCTTACCACAAGATATGTTTTGCAGTCTCTTTCTAGAGAGGAAAGATGGTCTTGTATAGTGAAGGTACTCAGCTGAAACTCAGGATGTGTTCAGTTCCTCCATTGACCTACTCTATCACCTTGGGACACTAGCTTCCTGTTTCTCAGCTCCCCATCTGAAATGTGATCAATCAACCCTTCCTTTTTCTCATTGGTTATAGCTAGGTAGTCTGTAATCTCTAACCATGTGTGTACAGGGTCTGGTACAGTCTTGGCTGGGGTCTGGAGGCGTTACCATCATAAATAACAGCTGTTGCACAAAGAAGCTCTAGCTATAATTACTATGTCTACACCTAGCCTATGTATTCTTCAGGGATACAACCAGACCTATTTTCAGTGCTGATGATCTCTGGAGAGCATGGTAGACACAGGAACGCAGCAATTGCCAGACTGGATCAGGCCATCTCATCCCATATCCTGTCTCTGATAGTGGCCAGCACCAGATGCTAGAGGAAGGTGCAAGAAACCTTGAAGTGGGCAGATGTGGGATAATCTGCCTCCCACATTATGTCTCATCGCAATCAAGACAATTCCTTTTTCTCCAGAAAATTTAAACTTTACAGAAGGGAAAATAAATATTCACATATTTTAAACATCCTCAAACATACACATAGGGATTCTTAACTTAAAACTGGGAATATCTATTACTGGTAAGGTCAGTTCTGTTCCTCCCCATTCATTCTCCTTCATTGCAATAAATCCCGTCAATAAAAGGAAAACTACAGGGATGGCAGAAAATCAGACACAATGCTCAGACTTAAAATCAAATTTATTTAGAGGAAAAAAAATGACTTTACAAGAGGATGCTGCTGCTAACTAGAAAGGAAGATAAATAAAAGCTTGTTACAAAACCTGATGGTTTCTGGCAAATTACAGAAAAACTGAAGAATTTACAGTCAATAACCAGCTCACTTTTTACATAATTACAAATTAACATACAGCAATTGTTTTACCCTATTTTTTTAAATTTCATTTTTGCAATGTTTAACTTTTTTATTTTTATTTATTTTACAGATTCAACATGAAAAAATGCAAAGCATAAAAAACCCCCCCAGAACTGGATGCAGAGGTATAGAGTGTTATTATAACGCACATCCTCAACATTCTGTGGATTGCTCTAGTGCATTCCAGATTAGTACAAAATAAACACGAGGCTAAACTTTAACCATAGGCAAACTGAACTGGACATAGATGTTCTGAGTCAGTGTTTATCACCAATAAAGAACAGAGTTAAAAATACATAAGACTGTGAATGTGATCCGTATGTACAAACTCTTAAAAATACACACAAAGCTTACTGCTGTATGTAAAGAACTACATCCTTTTTCCCTCCAGGCAACGGAAGCAGAATATTTTAGGGCTGAGCTTCAATGTCAGTGAAGTGCATGTGATGGGAAAAGGCAATGAGACCCTAAAAGGTATACTGATAGTGGTCTTCCAATTACTCAAGAGCATGAGAGGTCCAAGACTAAACCAGTTCAGCTTGCCTATCTTTAAAACTTAGCGAGATCATTGGATAGAGAACTAATCATGGATCGCTGCCCCTTCTGACAAATAAAATAAGAATTACGAGTACTCGGGGATGATTTATTTCATAGGTTAACTTAAATTATTTTAAGTTTACAAACCTGGCCAGCAGGCAGAATAGTTTCCAGAGTTCCGGTTAACAAGGAATGTTATGCTAAGTTTAAAGGGGCAATCAAATCCTTTGTTGCCACCTCTGACCAGTCTTCCCTTGCCCAACTATCCAGCTATCCCAGACAACTCCCATGAGATTTGGCACCCACTACGCTCTCCCTAGCCCGATGTCTTCAAGGCTCTCTTGCATAATGGACTGGATCAGTGAAAGCTTCAGGGTGTTTTAGGAACCCAAAGATGTGAAGATTACCAGACTCTACAAATACCCGTGAAAGAAAATATAAATCAGACCAATCTAAATTTATACCTGTGGTCAGACTTCAAGAGCTATGTGTAGTGAAAAGCTCCGGCCATCTCAACTGAAAGCAAGTGCTCCCATCCCAGAGACATAGCCTATGAGGTCCATGGATGTACTGCATAGTAAAGATCTTAGTACATGGAAATAGCCTCATTGCACTTCACTCACTGGCTATACCCCTTACTCTGGGTTTCTTACTAGAGAAAGAGGAAATAGAAAATAAGACCTCAATGGTAGCATTGCTCTTTACACAGCATTCTCCACCCTTGCTAGGGAGGTGATATCGATACCGATGCCAATGCCATGTCTCTACTTTACCCTGCGGGAAGCCAATCCCTCCTGCCCTGCCTAACCCTCTGGCAGCATTGCTGCTCTTGATTTTCCTCCAGCGTCACATGTAAGATGAGTCTTCCAGGCTAGGGAGTTGGGCTAAGTTTCTGAAGAAACTAACCAAAAGGCTGAGCAATAGATGAGTCCCACAAGGAAAGAGACGGTTCTCAGCTCACTACATTTCCAAGGGGACAGAGGTAAAATTCATACTTTCTGAACTTTGGGCTAAAAAAAAAAATTTGGAAAGATTCTTTCCCACCACGGCTCCTAAATCTCTTTAAAGCCTAAATTATGCAGACTTCACACTTAAATATTTTGTAACGTCTAACCTCCTTCCCAGATTGTACTAGGGATGGGGAGAGGAAGGAATTTGTCCGATTGTCTCAATATAACCAAAAAGCAGCGAAGGAAGTGACAAGACAGATTCCATTTAAAGCATTTTATGGCATCGAACAACATAGAAACTTATATACTGAGATGATCACTTCATTTAAAAGATGCTGACATCAAATCCCAGGCAATCCCTTTGATTCTATAGACCGTTTGCTACAGCTGCAGTCTGATCACAGATTGCTGGCGTGGCCAGAAGTTCCCCAATACTGACTCCCCGATATATTTCATGCCAAAATTACATCCCTCACTATGCTATTCACTGAAGCTCCTTCTACTGTGTAGTAAGAGTTACCATGCCAAGCCTTGCCACAGGCCTAAGGGAGATCTGACCCTCCCATCAATGACAAAGTAGCAAAGGGAGCTCAAACTGCAGCTCCTTGCAAATTAATCTTATCCCCGCACCAGCACGGAATTCACGCAGCCACTTCTGAACCTGGCTGTCATGCAGAGCAGCACAATACATAGTGGGTGACTTTTGAGAGGACCAGGCCTTAGAAGCCTAGTGGGATGTCAGGTTCGGGCTAAGAAATAAAGTGCACTCAACAAACACGAGCTAGATGCCAAGCATGGAAGTGGAACAAACATAATTCATTAATTAAGGCCAGGAAAGGAAATTAATAAAACACTGGTGCTGCAAAAACTGACCCACTTAACACTACCCCTGGGACCATGCACTAACTGGGTAATGCTGGATCATCTGCAGGGATCAGAGTGGGAATCCATCTCCATGGACGAGTTCCAACCTATCAAGGAAAACTTGAGCAAAATGGATAAATAATAAAAACCTTCAGTTCCCTAAAAATGAATGAAAATGGAGGAAAGAGGAGGGTGGGACTACAGGCTTTAATCTAATATAATCAAATCACACAGCAATTTGTATCCTCCAATGACAAAGGGTTTCTGTTCACCACAATACAAACACAAATAACTTTGATAACATGGGCAGCCAACCGCCTGGTGAAACACAGACTGAGCTTATATAGTTCCTTGAATGCCATTCTATTTACAACAGGACTAGAGAGACAAGCAATTCAGCCATGGGATTTCATCCCCACTGCCCCTAGGTGATGTGCCTCTATTCAGGAGTGCCGTTTTGTAAGTTCAAGAAGTGCTGGCTTTAGGGAGATTTACCACTGGGGCAGAAGAAAGCACTCACACGGGCAAACGCTCCTACAAACTAAATGGAATCCTTCAAAAATATTAGCCAGCTAAGTTCTGTGTACAAATTGGTAACCATGCCATACACTGGATTGAGTTCCAGAATTTCCTTTCAGCACATTCACTTTCACAAGCAGGCGAATATTAGGGCAGAGGTTCTTTAAATTAGCTGTGGCTGTTGTTTTTTCCTATTTCTAAAAATCACACTCCAGCCTTAGGGCATGAATTAATGCCCGCTGAAGCCAATGGAGAGACACCCATTGATTTCCGATGGCAGCGAATCAGGCCCATACACCAAGAGCAAAATTTGGCATTTTATCTTGCCTCAGAAAGGTATGGGAATATATAAAACAAACCTGTTTAAACAAGAAAATGGAGGGCCAGTAAGGTTCCAGACAAAAACCACTGCCTCTCTTCCCAAATTTTTGTCTGGCCTGGAGATACTTTGCCTTGAAGGCAGCTCTCCAGCTGGAATCACTTGTACCTAACCGCTCTTCAGGCAGGACACGGGCTGCTATGCAGCACTGAACACACCCTGGTTTTGTATTATGCAATGACAAAATAAAACCATTGGGTTGATCAAGCTCATCTTTAAAAAAACAAAAGAAAAATAAAAAAATAAAACAAAATAAACTTTTTTCTAAACCAGACCTCTTTCAAATAAACAGAAAGATAAATATTTTTGCAAGCCCAGCTTGCAATTAAGAACAAGCACCAAATAATATTTAAAAAAACAAAACAAAAAGATAACCTCAGAAAACATCTTACTTTTTTTTTGTTTTGTTTTTTGAGCATGAATTGTTTAGAGAGCTTCAAAAGCAAGCAGGCTATTCAGGAGTCCCCCACTGATTGAGACAGACCAATCTAAGCACTCATGTTGCTGTTGCTCATTATTAAAGATGCTAGCACTGAATTCTGAAATCTACTGCATGTAACTAGCTTGTGAGGCGATATAAAGCAAATCAGAATCAAAACATAGTGCAAAATTTTTTTAAAAAGGAGAATCTGTGGGAAAAGAAATGACTGCAACAGCTTCAAACTGCTCAAGGGATTGAAGCAGACAGAGTCTCATGACATTTACAAATCTGCTTAGGTAAATCTCCTGAGGCGTGTGGAAAGAACAATGAATTTAGAAACAATTCAGCTTTGTGCATGTATCTCCCTTGGTCTTCACACATTACCACCATACTTAGCATTTGTATAACACCTTGCATCACGAATGCACTGAGGGCACATCTGCTAATTCTCACAGGTAATGATTATGATCCCAATTATGCAGATGGAGAAACTGAGGCAAAGAGCGGCTAGGAGACTTGCACACAGTGAATCAATGATGGTACTGGGAGCAGGACTCTGGAGCTCCTGACCTGCAATACAATGTTCAGTCCATTAGGACACACTGTCTCTCCAGTAAGTGTATGTAAGCACACAGTACTGTACATGTATAATTACTGGGCTTTGTGTTCCTTCCTGTTCATCTGCTCACACAAGTTGTTCCCCACCTCAGGTTACAACCTCTGCCATCTCGTTTGAGTGCTCTAGAAATTGCTATGATGTTGCTTTGGGTTAGAAATGAGCTATAGGAGCTGATGGAATCTGGAGAAACAGAAGCCCAGTGATCATACAGATGGCATCACTAAGAAACGCCAGGGGAAGGAAACCACAAGCAGTAGGTTAAAAAAAGTGATTCCCAAATGGAAGGTTCTCACAGATTTTTACGATGGGACAGTGAATTTGTAACAAAACAGTGTTGATCCCAAATGACTTCTTGCTGGAGAAATGTAATTTGACAAAGGAAGCCTTGCTCGGGAAGAGGAGGGAATAGACTGTAACTCACACATACACATTAAAAAGCAGTTGTCACTTGAACATAGTCTGTTCTGGCTTCCTGGGATTACTTCACAAGAACAGCATCCTTTTTCCTTTCCGGATCATGTTTTTAACATATCCAAAGACATTCTGTTTGGTGCTGGAAATGGATTAAATTTTAATTCCTCTGCCCCAAAGAAATCCTTGGGAGTAACTTTTGATTGTATTTTTTTTCCACTGTTGCTGCTGCTTAGTGTTTGGTACCTTTCTGAAATGAAGCATGTAACATACAATGTGCTTGGAAGGGGCATGAGGGCCAATAAAGATACACTCTGAGCATTAAGGCTAAGATATTTAATATCTACATGCTCCCTGAAAGTCATCAGGTATCCTTGGACTGAGCTAAGCTAACCCAGCTTGTCTGTACAGACTGTAAGTATATCCCAGTGGATACACAGACACATACATACATACATACATATATATATATATGCCAGTGTGTATGCACCATTTGCAGAGTCCTGGCCTTTTGCTAAATACTTGGTTTTGGTTGTATTCCCCAGGAAAGAAGAATTTGGAGGCACAGACCCCTTGGGCCATAGTCTTTCATCCTTTAGCAATAAGAAGAGACTGGGAACATCCATTCCTACTTTCAACCAAGATTTGCACCCGAAATGGGTGCTATTTGCAATGTAGTCAGCCTCTGCAGCCAAAATTCATTAAAAAAACCGCAGGACAGAGCCCCTTTCCCACCATCTGCAGCCTTTACAAATGTTTTATTTAACACATGGAGAGCTGGTCGGGTGCAGGAGCCAGGAGTGTGCTGCAAAATGTGGGAGGGGAGGTTTCCACTGTACAAAGGCTGAGAATGACTGATGTGCAGAGGGAGAGCTGCTCATGCTTTGGCCCCCTCAGATGCCTGTATAGCTTCTAACACGTACAGTGGAGAGGGAGGCTCATCCCTGCAGAATTAGGAGCAGACATTCAGCAGAAGATCTCCTCGCCCTCTGGTGGTGCTTCTGATGAATGAGCATCTGGGAAAGGAAAGCCAGCCATGAATAACCAGAAGAAACAGGCAAGGAAAGGGTCTATGTTAAAACAAACACGGCCTACCACCCACTGTCCCATTCCCAAGGACATGACAACCTTTCTGGGTGGGTGACATTTAAAATACACCTTTTAGTTGCTAGACCCACCAGTCCCATGACCATGTAACTGGCGTGCAGCAAAATTCCTGTGAGTAATCCACCAGCAGCCTTTCATCCCTGAGGTGCTGGGTTCCAATTTTCACTGGGTCACAAGTATGATAGGTTTGAGGCTCACAAGTTAGTCTCCAGTTAATATAAATCCACACGATAAAGTGATACAACTGTATCACTTTACACTGGCAGGTCAGGAGTGATGTGCATCAGCTCAGAGAAGAAGGAGAGAGGCAACTGGACTAGCCAGGGGTGCTACCGTCAGGAATAAGGTGCACTGACAGAAAAGGGAAGGACTCAAACAGCAGGGAGGTACTGCAAGAGAAGATTTCATGGACATAAGCACAGGTTTCAAAAGTTTTCTTAAGACCTAGCCCTGGCTCCGGCTCCAGACAGTGTTTATCAGCACCTCCCTTGCATAAACATGGAGATTGCACAAAAGAAGTAGAAAAATATAAGGAGAGCCCAAGCTTTGAAGCCACCTAGGTTAGGTTGGGAGAAGGGAGCATTGAGTGCCCCCTTGACATCTGCTGATGGGATGCAACCCATCAGGCTTGGTGTCAGCATAACTCCCATGGCTGCAAAAAAGGTGCTCCCATATTGAAGCCCTGGAGAGCAGCAACAATGCCATATAGAAGAGAGCAGGGGGGAAAAAGCAGAGAATGTCATCATGTCTGTTCTCTGCAGGCATGGGACAACACCTCTCCCTCCCAAACATGCAAAATCACCTTCTGCCGGAAAATCCACTCACGACTTCCGTTTTTCTCCACCCCTCGCTCGGTTATAACCCACCCCTTTGGGCTCCATGGCTCCCTAAGGTAAAACAGCCACAGACTGTTAACCCCTAATGATCTCCTCAGGCCCCATTTGACACTCACCAGCAGGTTGGGAGCGGTGTCCTTTGCCCTTTTTCTTCTTGTCCTTCTTCTCCTTTGGCTTGGATAAACCGAAGAGGCGGGTGGGCTGCTGCACCTCGGCTGCCTTGTTAGTCTGGTTCGTTGCGCTAAGCAAGTGGAAAGTGCTTTTCTCTTTGTGTGTCCTTGAGAGACTGTTCCTTTTGGACGACACAGACAGTCCTGCATCAAAGTGCCCCTGTTTGGGTATGGAAGAACCGTGCTGCATGGAGTCCTCAGCAGTGGGCTGGGAGAGAATCCTCACTGTTTTATCATGGGGATTTGAAACCTGCAAAGAGGAGAACAGAAGTGTTTTACTGGCAGAAGCAGGCAGGGCTCAAAATCCTGGGGAGGGTAATATTACCATGACTGCTGCCAGAGCCTGTTGCCCGGCATGCCACCTATAACCACCACCCAAAAGTCATCTCCCAGTCAAATGGACATCTTCTCCTAACAAAAGCCAAACAGCCAGAGGCAGCGCTCTCCATCCAAGGGGAAGAGACAAAGATTTTAAAGATGAATCCTTCCACTCCTTTCCAGATACAGATGGTGGCACAACTACCTATGGGAGAGTCCTCTTTAAAAATCTAGGAAATCCAGGCTCCTTCCCCCTCCCGGATGCAGATGGTGGTAGAAGCCATGGGAGCTTCCTAGGGAAGAGAATGTTGTAGGATGTACTGATGCATGACGACAAGTGGAATCTTCCTAAGTATAAAAGACAAGGCAAAATATTGTACTGTTTTTCTAATGTGTCCTCCAGCAACATAACTGAACCCAAGGTATTTAAAGGGGGGGGGGTTAAGACATGAATTCCTATCCCTACACGCTCCATCAAACATCCCTATTAATAGCTTTGACATGTTCTGGATGTTGCCTGCTTCCAAGAAGTTGTTTCCTTTTGATGACCCTGGCATCTTATTGGTCTTCAGCAGTATTTTCTCTCAGGTGTTCATATAGCACCCCCGGCCAGATTATCTGAGCTTCCTGCAAGTAAGTTAGAACTAGATGATAATACATACAACTTCTTTGTAGAATGTGGCATGCTTATCTGCTCTCATATAGATCATAATTCACAGGGCCGTGTTCATTATTCAAAATTGCATGAAGAAATTTCAGCCCCTGGGCTGCTCAGGAAACTGGGGGTAGCAAGTATTCCTCTGATTATCTGCTATTCAGAATTTACTGTTGGAGATAAATGATTGGTCTATTAAGTCACACGGTGCTGTTTCCACTCCCTGAACGCATGACACCACTTACGCTTCAGCCCAAAACAAATTACATTTTGTTATGGAATTAATTCTGTGTCTTAATTAAAGATCTGCTCCAGGCCTGAAATCAGATTTCTGCATGTCCGTATGAACTACAGCTCATTGAGAAGTGTACATGGTCCCTGCACGCAGCTGTAACTCTGTACAGCTCTGTCCCAAGCCCCTCTGCTCTATTCCCACCCTCACTTGCTGTGTCGTGTCTATATGCTAGACTGTGAGCTCGTGAGAGCAGGGACATGTCCAGCTAGCTGTTTGTTAGGCGCCTTGTTTTCCCCAGGAATTTACGTTCGAGTGTGTGTGTGTGTGTGTGTGTGTGTGTGTGTTGGGTGTTAGTTCACATATATAAATATAAGGCCTAGCAATGTAGTGGCAAGGCTTATACTGGGGGAGCTGTTCAGCACCAAACTTGTCACCACCAAGCTGCTTCTGTGAATGCTCAGGGTTGTGGTCAGACCAACAGCGTGTCCCAGGCGAATGGACAGACTGCATATGGAACAATCTGTGCTTGCCTGTACGTTCCTCACAGGTGAGCAAAAATGGTGTGAAAAGGCCAAAGTGAAATGCACCAGTGATTTCTCCATCAACATCCCAGTATATGCTCTTCCCTGCCATTCGATATCAGACCAGTGAGGAACGTCTCAAAACAAGCTGGCCAAACACAGATATGTTCACAGATGACCCCCACTAGAAAGACAAAAGGCACACTATGATTTCACATACCCAGCAGGACCTGTTAGGAATCTTGATTCCACAACATTCTGAGCCCTGGTCTACACTAGGCGTTGAGGTCAAATTTAGCAGTGTTAAATCAATTTAACCCTGCACCCGTCCACATGACAAAGCCCTTTTTTTCGACTTAAAGGGCTCTTAAAATCAATTTCCTTACTCCACCCCCGACAAGGGGATTAGCGCTGAAATCTGTTTGGCTGGGTCGAATTTGGGGTACTGTGGATGCAATTAGACGGTATTGGCCTCCGGGAGCTATCCCAGATCGCTCCATTGTGACCGCTCTGGACAGCACTCTCAACTCAGATGCACTGACCAGGTAGACAGGAAAAGGCCCGCGAACTTTTGAATTTCCATTTACTGTTTGGCCAGTATGGCAAGCTGCAGATGACCATGCAGAGCTCATCAGCAGAGGTGACCATGAGGGAGTCCCAGAATCGCAAAAGAGCTCCAGCATGGACCGAACCGGAGGTACGGGATCTGATCGCTGTATCGGGAGAGGAATCCGTGCTATCAGAACTACGTTCCAGTTTTCGAAATGCCAAAACATTTGTGAAAATCTCCCAGGGCATGAAGGACAGAGGCCATAACAGGGACCCGAAGCCGTGCCACGTGAAACTTAAGAAGCTGAGGCAAGCCTACCAGAAAACCAGAGAGGCGAATGGCCACCCCGGGTCAGAGCCCCAAACATGCCACTTCTATGATGAGCTGCATGCCATTTTAGGGGGTTCAGCCACCACTACCCCAGCAGTGTGGTTTGACTCCTGCAATGGAGATGGAGGCAACACAGAAGCAGGTTTTGGGGAACAAGGAAGATGATGAGGTTGTAGATAGCTTACAGTAAATAAGCAGAGAAACTGGTTTTCCCCGACAGCCAGGAACTGTTTCTCACCCTGGACCTGGAGCCAGTACCCCCCGAACCCACCCAAGGTTGCCTCCTGGACCCGCCAGGCGTAGAAGGGACCTCTGGTGAGTGTACCTTTTAAAATACTATATAAGGTTTAAAAGCCAGCATGTTTAATGATTAATTTGCCCTGGCATTCGTGGCTCTCCTGGATATACTCCCAAAGCCTTTGCAAAAGGTTTCTGGGGAGGGCAGCCTTATTCCATCCACCATGGTAGGACACTTTACCATTCCAAACCAGTAGCACGTACTTGGGAATCATTGTAGAACAAAGCATTGCAGTGTATGTTTGCTGGCGTTCAAACAACATCCGTTCTTTATCTCTCTCTGTTATCCTCAGGAGAGTGATATCATTCATGGTCACCTGGTTGAAATAGGGTGCTTGTCTTAAGGGGACATTCAGAGGTGCCTGTTCCTGCTGGGCTGTTTGCCTATGGCTGAACAGAAATGTTCCCTGCTGTTAGCCATGCGGTGGGGGGAGACAAAATGAGACCTTGTAACGAAAGCACATGTGCTATGTATGTAATGTTAACAGCAAGGTTTACCATGAAAGAGTGTACCCATTGTTTTATAAAATGTGTCTTTTTAAATACCACTGTCCCTTTTTTTTTCCTCCACCAGCTGCATGTGTTTCAAGGATCACAGAATCTTCTCCTTCCCAGAGGCTAGCGAAGATTAGAAGGTGAAAAAAATGCACTCGCGATGAAATGTTCTCTGAGCTCATGCTATCCTCCCACACTGACAGAGCACAGACGAATGTGTGGAGGCAGACAATGTCAGAGTGCAGGAAAGCACAAAATGACCGGGAGGAGAGGCTGAAGAGAGTAAGTGGCGGGCTGAAGAGGGGGCTGAAGCTGAAAGGTGGCGGCAGCATGATGAGATGAGGCAGGATTCAATGCTGAGGCTGCTGGAGGATCAAACTAATATGCTCCAGCGTATTGTTGAGCTGCAGGAAAGGCAGCAAGAGCACAGACCACCACTACAGCCCCTGTGTAACCAACCACCCTCCTCCCCAAGTTCCATAGCCTTCTCACCCAGATGCCCAAGAACGCGGTGGGGGGGCCTCCGCCCACCCAGCCACTCCACCCCAGAGGATTGCCCAAGTAACAGAAGGCTGGCATTCAATAAAAGTTTTAAAGTTTTAAACTTTTAAAGTGCTGTGTGGCCTTGTCCTTCCCTCCCCCACCACCCCTCCTGGGCTACCTTGGTAATTATCCCCCTATTTGTGTGATGAATTAATAAAGAATGCATGAATGTGAAGCAACAATGACTTTATTGACTCTGCAAACAGTAATCGAAGGGAGGTGGGGAGGGTGGTTAGCTTACAGGGAAGTAGAGTGAACCAAGAGGCGGGGGGTTTCATCAAGGAGACACAAACAGAACTTTCACACCGTTGACTGGCCAGTCATGAAACTGGTTTTCAAAGCTTCTCTGATGTGCACCACACCCTTCTGCGCTCTTCTAACCGCCCTGGTGTCTGGCTGTGCATAACCAGCAGCCAGGCGATTTGCCTCAACCTCCCACACTGCCATAAACGTCTCCCCCTTACTCTCACAGATATTGTGGAGCGCACAGCAAGCAGTAATAACAGTGGGAATATTGGTTTCACTGAGGTCTAACCGAGTCAGTAAACTGCGCCAGCGTGCTTTTAAACGTTCAAATGCACATTCTACCACCATTCTGCACTTGCTTAGCCTGTAGTTGAACAGCTCCTGACTACTCTCCAGGCTGCCTATGTATGGCTTCATGAGCCATGACATTAAGGGGTAGGCTGGGTCCCCAAGGATAACTATAGGCATTTCAACATCCCCAACGGTTATTTTCTGGTCTGGGAAGAAAGTCCCTTCCTGCAGCTTTTGAAACAGACAGAGTTCCTGAAGATGCGAGTGTCATGTACCTTTTCCGGCCATCCCACGTTGATGTTGGTGAAACGTCCCTTGTGATCCACCAGTGCTTGCAGCACTATTGAAAAGTACTCCTTGCGGTTTATGTACTCGCTGGCTTGGTGCTCCGGTGCCAAGATAGGGATATGGGTTCCGTCTATGGCCCACCACAGTTAGGGAATCCCATTGCAGCAAAGCCATCCACTATGACCTGCACATTTTCCAGGGTCACTGCCCTTGATATCAGCAGATCTTTGATTGCGTTGGATACTTGCATCACAGCAGCCCCCACAGTAGATTTGCCCACTCCAAATTGATTCCCGACTGACCCATAGCTGTCTGGCGTTGCAAGTTTCCACAGGGCTATTGCCACTTGCTTCTCAACTGTGAGGGCTGCTCTCATCTTAGTATTCTTCTGCCTCAGGGCAGGGGAAAGCAAGTCACAAAGTTCCATGAAAGTGCCCTTATGCATGCGAAAGTTTCGCAGCCACTGGGAATCATCCCAGACCTGCAACACTATGCGGTCCCACCAGTCTGTGCTTGTTTTCCGGGCCCAAAATCAGCATTCCACCGCATGAGCCTGCCCTATTAGCACCATGATGCCCACATTGCCAGGGCATGTGCTTTGAGAGAAGTCTGTGTCCATGTTCTCACCACTCTCGTAACCGCGCTGACATTGCCTAGTCGCCCAGTTTCACTTTGCCAGGTTCTGGTGCTGCATATACTGCTGGACAATGCGTGTGGTGTTTAATGTGCTCCTAATTGCCAAAGTGATCTGAAGGGCTCCATGCTTGCCGTGGTATGGCATCTGCACAGAAAAAAGGCGCGGAACGATTGTCTGCTGTTGTCCTGACAGAGGGAGGGGCGACTGACGACGTGGCTTACAGGGTTGGCTTACAGGGAATTAAAATCAACAAAGGGGGTGGGTTTGCGAGAAACTGAATGGCCGCCTGTTTAGCTGTTTAGCTCAAAACTGTTTAGCAGGCCGCTGATTTCACAAAGGGAAGGAGGGAGGGAGGGAGGGAGGGAGGAGAAAATGAAACAAAACAAATCTGGTCTATTTCTTGTTTTGAGCCACTTCATCTATCTTTATACATCTTGCTGGCAGCAGACTGTGCAGTACGACCGCTAGCCATCATCACCTCCTGGGTGCTCGGCAGAAGATGGTGCAGTATGACTGCTGGCCATCATCTTCTGCTGGCTGCAGATTAAAAGACAGTGCACTGCCGGTAGGACTCAATCGCCATGACACGAAACAAGGGAAATGACCTGGCTGAGTCACTCCCATGTTTGCCCAGGCGCCCAGTTAAAAGAGCACCCAGGACTATGTCGACAACGGCTACCAGTCATACTGCACTGTCTGCTGCCAAAAGGCAATAAACTGCTGCTGTGTAGCAATGCAGTACCACGTCTGCCAGCACCCAGGAGATGTAGGGTGATAGTGAGCTGTGCCGGCTCCATGATTGCCGTGGTATGGCGTCTGCACAGGTAACTCGAGAAAAAAGGCACAAAACAATTATTTGCCCTTGCTTTTACGGAGGGAGGGAGGAACAGGGGCCTGACGATACGTACCCAGAACCACCCACGACAATGTTTTAGCCCCATCAGGCACTGGGATTTCTACCCAGAATTCAAATGGGTGGTGGAGACTGCGGGAACTGTGGGATAGCTACCCAGAGTGCAAAGCTCCGGAAGTCGACGGTTGCCTCGGTACTGTGGACGCAGTCCGCTGACTACATGCACTTAGAGCATTTGTATGGGGACACACACACTCAACTGTATAAAGACGCTTTCTACAAAACCGACTTCTATAAATTTGACCTAATTTCGTAGTGTAGACATACCCTGAGGAACGTCTTTTGCCAGATGTCTCACCCTGCAGCCTTCTGAGACATAACAGGCAAAACATAGCCCCAAACATCAGGTGCAAAAAGAGATGCCACTGTTAGAAATCAGGCCCCACGTACCAGCGTCATAGCTTCTAGATCTTACATCTAGTCTGACCTCCTGTATCACATGGGCCACAGAACCTCCCCTGGTAATTCCAGTACTGAATCCATCAATTGTGACCAAACTAGATCATCTCTTTTAGGAAGACATCTTGTCACCCTATCCATGTGCCCTGCCTGGGAACTCAACTGGGAGCAGGGTGATTACCTGTCTGAGGTCAGGCTCCATCTGCACTGGGGGTAATCGTGCCACATCTCTCTTGAGTTGATCCTTCTCCCTTTCCAGTTGTTTCTGTGCTGCGCGCAGCCGCTCCAGATCCATCTGGTAGGTTTCTTTCCTCCACTTCAGCTCTTCCTTCTCCCTTTCCAGATCCTTGTGCCCCTTCTGTGCCTGCTCCTCTCGCTGGGTCAGCCACACCTCCCGCTCTGTCAGCTCCTTCTCCCGGGCCTCCCACTCCTTCTCCCTCCTCCGCTTCTCCTCCTGGTGCTGGGCCTGCTGCTTCTGCAGGTTAGCCAGCTCCTGCCGCTGCTTCTCCAGGCTCCGCTGTTTCTCCTGCTCGATCAAGGAATTTGGCCGGGATGAGCTCCGTGTCAGCGCTCTCTCACTGAGAATCAGCTTCTGATCTTCAATATAAGTATCCTGCTGCAACACTACAGCCTGAGGGGAGAAGCAAGGACAAAGTCAGTGTAGTGCCTCCCTTCACTGAATGCACAGACATGCAATAACTCTAACATCATGAGGCATCTCGCAATTGTAGTAAGGGCAGGGGAATGGGGAGAAAGGAGGGGTATTTCATTAATCATTGTTAACCCTTCTCTGAGTCCAGAACCTAGTAATGTTGGTTTATTTGCCCTGATGAATCCGAGGGCCCAGTAGGGCTGGTTTATTTGAGGTACTTATTTGTAAGACACAGAGTAGGCCTGATTTGCCACGCACTTGTAGCCCCTGCTGGCCTGGGCAGCAAGAGAGCAGGGGACAGTACAGAGTCACTAGGACACAGGACTGGACCCTTCAGTTTCACTATGGATGGGCAATGCAAAGGGAAGCGGGTGGAGGTGAAATGCTGACCTCACCACAGTCAACACTTACTGAGAGGGGTTGCTGTTTGGGAAAGAAGCACGTCAAAGCAGGGTACTATGTTTACGACCGACCTACCTGCAAAGTGCTGAGCAGCTTGTGGAGGCAGGTAATGCTTTGGAGAACATGCTGTAAGGAAACAAAAGCACAAGAGTATTGCTGTTATACCTCACTTTACTGTCTGACCACAGGCAAGGCCCATTTTCTTTTCCATTATAACTCTAGCAACGAGCAGGGCTCCGTGTTTGTCATGGAGGTTGCGGAAGTCCGTTACTTCCTGTGACCTCCATGACTTCTGCAGCGGCCAGTGGGCTGACCCCAGGGCCACCCGAGCAGCTGGCCCCATGCCCAGCCGCTGCGGGAGCAACTCTGCAGCCAGCCACTCAGGTGGCCCCACAGCCAGCTGCTCCTGGAGCGGCCCTTGGGCCAGCCGCACCGGCTGCTGCTCTGGCGGCTCTGGGGACTGCCCGAGCAGCGACCGATGTGGCTATCCACAGGGACTGCATGAACAGCTGGGCCCAGGGCATCTGAAGCAGCCGCTCGACCCCACAGGGCTCACCACAACTGGCAGCTGGCTCCACAGGATTTCCCCCCTCCCCGCAGCTGGTGCCGCAGGCTCCACCCTCCACCCAAAGATTTAAATCAGGGATATTTATGGTATAAGTCATGGACAGGTCATGGGCGATGATTTTTTGTTCCTTGCCTGTGACCTGTCCATGACTTTTACAAAAAATACCCCTGATTAAATAGTAGCCTTAGCAATGAGGCTTACAAAGCCAGGCCATTTTATTTAAAGCCACACAGACATCCTTCTACTTCCCCCGACTCTTCCCATGCTCTCTTCCCTGTATTTACTTATTCCAAACACACGTACTGATCACAGGTATCTATTTATCCATCCATTTCTCTCGGGCATCTCAGAGACATCTAAGATAACCTCACCCTGGCCTTCCTCAGAGATCAGTGAAGCAACCAGTCATTGAAAGAACCTGACCACGGCATCTGGTGTGCACATACTCTCACAACAAGGTACGTGATTCATGCACAGAACCATGGGATTGTTGATACCTCACAGGAATTTGCAGGTTGTTTCTTTAAACTATTTCCTGCAGTGTCAACTAGTTGAAGCGCTAATGATGCTAGGGGAAATGATACAAGGAGGGAAAGGAATAGGCACAAGTTGACCATATTTTAAAATGTGCAGGGAAACAACTGTTAGGGTAAAAATTATAAAAAAGGCCCAGAATGTGTGCCTGTAATGTCTGTTCAGAAATGCAAACCCTTGCATTTATGGTGCAGGGAGACTGCAAAATAACGGGCACACAAATGCTGCATGAGTATTATTGGAGGCCTTTTGAAAATACAGTCCTAAAGGCAAGCGCTCCAATATAATATACTGGTATAGTGCCAACAGAATGCCTGATGCTTTGGGTGACTTCCAGTATCTCAAAACACTGGCTAAATGCTTCTTTGAATCCTGATGAATATATTGTAATTACTCGTTTAATACAAAAATTCAATTGACAAAAAATGCAGTATTTCCAATACTTGTGTAATAAATGTTATTAAGAGAACCTTTGCTCACTGTGATACTTAGCTGCTATTAAAGTTAATTGGGAGTTACCGATGTGTATCAAAGGGAGAACAGAAATCTAATTGCCTCAACTCACTACACCTGCATCATACAATTACACTCATTCTATCTGCAGATGCATGGTAAATACAGTCATGTGCTTTCTAATTGTAATTAAACCTTGATGTCTACGATCAAGGTGTATCCTACAGCTGGCAATCAGATGCCAGTCAGCAAATCCTTAGTCTGAGCGTCCAAGCCTAAGTGCATACATAACACAGTGGGTTTAGCTCTCAGTTTACTGTATTTAAGAATCTTGTTAAACTTTAGCCTCACCTATTGAAACAAATACACTTGGTACCTAAACTGAAGGGGGGGGGGGAAACCCACACACCTAAGACAGGGAGATTGTTCTTACCTCGTTGTTTCTTTTCAACACGAACATCAAATTAGCATTTCCGCCCTGTAAAAAGATCACAGCTTTATAAAAAGGCAAATGAGAAATCATAGAAGTGTCTTTCTAAAAGTAGGATTAAGCATAGACAAACACTCCTGTTTTCCTTTTTGGAAGGGCAGAACTCATGTAGTTTGTAGTAAGGGAAAAATCATAAAATCAAATGTTAATTCGCGATCATTTTGTAGTGAGAATGGGTGTGAGGTTATGTTTGGCCATGGTATTTCAATAATGATGCATAATTAGACATGTTTTACTTGATTTGCAGACAGATGGCAGATAACCAGTGCCACAGAAGATTCTATTACCCAGTAAAATTGTTTGAGAGGGGGAATTTTAAAGGGGAGTTAGAACAAAATTGGTTTGAGCACGTGCTCCCCATTGTTTTTTCCAGGGGGGTGAGTTTTAACTTGTTCTAATATGGCCAGAAATATACTTTTTCAGATTAAAAAAAATACAATTCAAGTGTTAGAAGCGTCCAAGGCCCATGGATGACATTTGACACAAACACAACAATAGTACCTTCTTCAAAATGCTGTCTGATTCTGTTCTCCGAAGATCCTGAGCATCATCACCTTCATCTTTCTCTCCACCTAAAACAAACACACCAGGGGGGCATAGGTCATTTAGTTTTTCAAACCCCAGATAAAATCCTCAGTCATTAGCAACTGTAAAATGGGGGAAAAGGACTTAAAGTGGATGCGCACAGCTGAACCATGCTCTTCACATATGTACGTTTGCTTCCTATGTGTACCAATAAATATCAGCCATTGCTGACCGTGAGTAGAGAAGAACATAGGTTGGGGACCAGCTTTGGTTTCAAATAGTATGCTGAAAATTGAGCAAGCTGACTTCTGGCTCATCTGATAGTTTATGGGAATTGAGAGACTTCTGTTTCCATTTCACTAGCATATTTGCTCTGGTCTCCAAGACAAGTTGTTTTAGATCATGTAGTGTGAGTGACAGCTATCAAGTCAGATCTTACTACATCAAGCTACGTTTCAATGCTACCCATGCAAACTGGACTTGGAGGTCTTAGACCAGGGATCAGCAACCCTTGGCATGCGGCCCACCAGGGTAAGCCCCCTGGTGGGCCAGGCTGGTTTGTTTACCTGCTGTATCCACAGGTTCGGCTGATTGCAGCTCCTGCTGACCGCGGTTCACCGCTCCAAGCCAATGGGGGCTGTGGAAAGAGCGGCCAGCACATCCCTTGGCCCACACCACTTCCCGCAGTCCCCATTGGCCTGGAGCGGTGAACCGCGGCCAGTGGGAGCTGTGATCAGCTGAACCTGCAGACGCAGTAGGTAAACAAACCAGCCTGGCCCACCAGGGGGCTTACCTTAGTGGGTCTCGTACCAAAGGTTGCCGATCCCTGACTTAAGACACTAGTAGTGCACACACACTAGTAGTGTGTGCGAACAGGTAAGTTTTTTTTTGTGAGCAGTTCACCCACAGCCTCTCAAATTAGAACCCTGGAATTTTGATCAGGACACTCAATTTATCCACTGGGATCTTTAATTTCCAGCTGGACAGCTGACAAGAGTGCCACCAATTGAGACATACCACATGAAAAGACCCACCTGTGCCCATGGTACCCCTCTAGTAGTTTTCTTCCATTGATTTCAAGGTGCTTTACCAACATGGTGTAAGCATCCAACCCTGCTTTGAACAACCTACAGCACATGACATGCAATCTAACCATATCCCTTTCCTGGAGTCTGGCTTTACTGGTAACTCAAACAAACAATAACCAACCCTAAACCGCAGCCTATGCTATCTATCCAAGCATCCTTTCATTCCTTTGGAGGGTCCTAGAACCTGCCTCTCTCCTCCACATAGATGGGTAAATGCTCATTTACTACTATTTTATAGATAGGGAAATGAAGTTATGAGGCTTGCCCAATGTCACACAGGGAGTGAGTGGCAGAGTTGGGAATAGAACCCAGGTTTCCTGACACCCACCCATGCGCCTTCTCCAGTAGGCCCTACAGTCTCCTCCCAAAGCCTCTTCAAGATCCCTCATTATCTAATTAATGTGAACATATCTCTGCAGAAGCCCAGGAAAGATAAAGGGTGGGCTAAGCAGTGAACAATCTCACCAGCCCAACTGGAGGCTGTCCAAATTATTGCTGCACTAAAAAGCAAGGAAGTGCAACCTAAACAAAATCCCTAAGATTCCCTGGGCCAATGTGTTTTTCATTGGTAGGAGAGGACCTGATGGGAACTTTGTGGCCTTCCAATGGCTAAGAAACTCTTACATACGGCACACTGCAGATTGTTTGGAGCTTAAGCTTAGTAGTGCAGAAACAGAAGGCTGGAAAGGGAGTCGGGGAGCCCAGTGCTGAGACAGCCGTGCTAGCATAGCACAGTTTATGACAGTTGGGGTGGGAGGGTAGGAGAGAGCACACAGGGCTGAGTTCTGAGGGGGATGGAAATCTCTGGAGCTTGCTGTGGACAAACAGTGAGTTGGGAAGCAGTGAACTGTGCTGCCAAACTAAACACTCATTCATTTGGCTGTGGGAGACTAAATCCACTGCGGGATTGACACCATCGATTGCGTTTGGTTCACGTGTGTATAGAGAGCACAGGGAGGAAGGAGGGAAGGTGGTGTCAGGCCCCAGCTAAGACCTCAGTCTGCTCTCAGGCTGGGAGGTGGGAGCCCACTGGAGATGAGGGAAGAGGGCTGCAGATATAAAAGCACTGAAGCGGAAGTGAAAGAAACAAATACATAATTAAGGCAAAAGTGTTCAAGTACTTTGTGTGTAAAGAAGGAAGGATGGTTTGAGGGGAAAGCACAGGACTAGAAGTTAGGAGAGCTGGCATCTATTCCCTGCTCGGTCCCAGACTTTCAGTAACCTGGGATAAGTCATTCCACCATTATATGCTGAACCTTCCCCATCTGGCAAATGGGTACAGTGATATTTACCAATCTCACGGGGGGGGGGGGGAAGGTAAATTCATTTAGATATATAAGAACTTTGAGTTTCTTGGCAGGTAGCTGTCAACCAGGTATAAGGTATTATTAATACATACCTTCATGCATGCACAATGCACAGAGATACTTACACTTGGATGCATTCATCTGATGACTGTCAAATCCTCCAAAAGTTTCTGCTCTTCTAGGAAGGGAGATGGGGCCAACTCCCCCTTCTTGCTCAGAGTTTGGCAGCAGGTCAGCAGCCCCAAGTGCACTTCCTAGACTCCTACTGATTAAGCTCTGCAAATATTCAACTGAAAGGATAAAAAGCCACAGGAAAAAAAGGTCCATTAAAAAACATCCTCAGTATTTACTGACTAGCGTGTTGTTGTTTTTTCTGGCTTAGAGGTGTCAGGGCAGTAAATGTACACACTCGTTTGTAAAAAGATTTAATGGGTGTATAGGAGGACCACGATGCAATAAGAGAGGTGCAGGTGCTCCACCTGCAAAAATGTCATGGTACTTCAGGCCATAACTCAAACACACTGAGTCTTACACATGTGCTTCCCATCATCCTCTTCCCCCTTGGCAAATGTTTTTGGTGTATTCTTGCACAAAAGCAGGATTTCTAACTTCAGCCTGCTGTGTAATTTACCAAGGGAAAATGGGCTACATCTACTTGAGGATTTTCCAAAAGACTCAAGTGCCTCTTGTAGATACCAGACCCATAAACTCTTGCTGTGGTATGGAAATCCGTTTAGCTTAGCTGTCATATTCCATTATGTGGCAGGAGGGGAGTGTAACCAAAGATAGCATGGCCCATGTTTCAAACAAAAGACCAGATCCAGGGATGTAACTGAGTTGCACAGAACACAGACCAGCGTGTGGTGGGCAACGGGATGAAAGTTCATTTTTGCACTGCCCTGACACAGCTCAAACTCTAGGAAGGGCTGGCTTCCCCTGTGCTGGGTTAGCAGCCTGAAAACTCCCGGGTACCTCCACTGCCTTCTTCTCACCGATCATTATCATCCCCTTCCTTTCCTGAATTTGTGAGCCTTGTCTGTCTCACATGCTTTACTGTCTGAGGATGGGACTGTGTCTTTAATTATGTTCAATATTATTATTATTATTGTTTATTCATTATCAGAGAAGGGTCATTCTCCTGAAGGTGGCACTTGAGCACTCATGGATTCAACACACCACTGTTGTTTTGGACACTGTAATTAATGGGACTGTTTAGTTTGCTTACCCTCGTTTATTGCACTTTTCATAATGGTCTCCCCTTTGTGTGCCTCCTCTGTATTGGACCTGAACAACACTCTGGAGACCGAGCCATCCTCTGGCATGCTACAGTCAGTCATATCCCGGAAAATCTTCTCCTTTTCCTCCAGCAGCACTAGGATCTGCTGATCTTTCTGCTGAAGCTGTTCTGTGGGTGAACAGGGGAACACAAATTTAAAACAGAAAACAACACTACCCTAAGGAAACTGAATAATCCCTGTGGCACGGGCCCCATCATGTGGTAAATCAAAGAATAGCAGGAATTGTGTGCAGTTTACAATCTACTTTTAGGCCTTGCAGTGTTGTCGCAGCCATGTTGGTCCCAGGATACTAGAGTGTATACAGAGTCTATAAGCAGGCTTGGCAGACTTTGATTTTTATTTTTTTTAATAATTTTGATGGATAACAACATTAATATTTAAGCTTTTTCCCCTCAATTTTCATCTATTTAAATTTATATAGTTGCAGGAAATTAGGGCTTTTCCCATTTTTATTGATTTAAATGTTCACTGTTGCAGGAAATTGTGAGGGGAGGGGGTGCAGTGTCAGACAATAGGGAGTGTCAGAGAATTATTTAATGACAGTAGATGATGAGATTCAAAAAATTGAAGCTTTATAACCATTAAAACACAAATTTTCAGCATCACATGTAAGAAATATACAAAGTAAATATCTTCAAATCAAACTAAGTTCTCAAGCAGCACTTTTCTTACTTCACCTATCTGCAGATTTAGATTTTTATTGATGGGAAAAAAATTTGTTGTGTGTACAGTGAAATTGACATTTACCAATAAAAAATTAATCCTTCCAAGCCTAGCCATATGCTCTCACAAGGAGCAGTCCCCATGGAGTCAAACTTTGTTTTTTCAAATGAGGTTGGGGGACATGAAAGTAATACAGATTGATGAGGTGTCACTCACACAGATGCATTTGATACACATTGGGGGTCATAACCTCATTTCAGACAATCCAGGTTTAGACAAAGTATGACTATAGTTACTCTACGCAGCAAATACCAGAGTCAATCACCAGTAAAAAATAAATTCTAAACTATTTTGGCCTAATACCCATAATGAAACATTTCAGAATCCCCAGAGAGCTGCGGTACTCAGCAATATTGCATTCCTAGTATACAGGCTGCTCAATGCTCAGTTTTCAATATAAATTCATACACACAATGGTGAAAACACCACCGGATAGCAGTCCTAGAGGATCACTGCAATTCCCCGGTTATTGTACTGACTTGGCCTTTGACCTTTTTTACATCTCAGACCTGAGGGGAGGCTACGACATAGGTAGGCACTAGGCACAGTCCTCCTCTTCGTGGTACCAAGGCACTATGCTTTGCACTCATTTCTTTGGCCTCACTTCTACTCGTAGGCAGAAGTAACTTGGCAGCCATGCTGCAGTACTTGCATTAATCCAGGAATGGGCGCCCTTGTGCTCTCTGCCCTGCTTGCTGGCTCTTTTACTTTGCATTTAAACACACACCCCTGCACCTCTGCTACAACTACAGCCAGCAAACAGAATTTCTGCAGCTACGTTGGTCATTTGGTAACTCAGAAATAAAGTCAGCACAGCAGAGGTCTGTCCCAGGCTCAAGGCTCCCGCTTCAAAACTACACATCTCATCCTGGGGCAGTATTCATCTGTTAGCAGTAAACAGCTATCCTTAGATGCTATTCAACTCCCACCTGAATGGCATCCTAGCTTTTACAGTGCAGTAAAGGAACTGTGCTAACGATACTTGCAAAGCCACATATCTGCTTGACCCATGATGCAGCAGAGGAAACAATACAGAATAGGTATATTTCTTCACTCTTTACTCCTCCTTCCACAGCCAAAACACCCTGCATGTTGGGGCCATCCCTCTAAAGAGGAGGGCTCTCTGAAAAACCAGTGAATGTACCTCCAAACCCTGGCTAGTGGGGGTTTCAACAGCAACTCTCTCAGCTGCTGTGTACATCTAGGGGCCGAGAGACGGGGGACCTGAACCCCAATCCTCTCCCAAATATCTTGTCACTCGTAAACCATGCTGGCCTAGGCCACAAAATTCATTTTCTTCACAGCTGAAAGCCACTGGCACCTGAAAAGAACTAAAACTATTGACTAATAGAGGCAAGAGAGAAGTAGAGTACCTGACATATCAACTATCTGCCAGTGTCTCACATGTACTGCACCACAGTTATAAGACAGCCTTTTCTGAGGCACCAATGGAGGCCATCACCCCATGGGAAGTCATTTCCCTGTCCTGAAGGACACGTTGTTGTTTCACTTCAGCTGCAGTTCTGTTTTGGTCCCAGTGAGGAGGGGAGAACTCATTTTGTCAAATTTGAAGCCCAACTGAAAATTGGAGGTTCTAGATTTGGACCAGAATTTGAAACTTTGGAGGTTCAGAGCTTTCCTTGGTACTGGCCCCTGGCAGCCTTACAACCCACAACAGACTGACTTTCAAACAAGGATTGTAATTGTTTGCAAAGCGCAGGTTTCTATCTTCCCTGAAAATCCACGGTTAAAATCAGGGATGAAAAAGTTTCACAAAACTCAGTATTAGGTTTGCAAAACTTCACCCAATGATTCTCTGAGCTCCAGCAGCCTTACCTTTTAACTCTCTGGCTTTCGTGTCCAATACCCTCTTCTCCAGTTCTGATTCACTCGGGATTCCTTCATCTTCATCTTTGTCCCTGCATGAGAGGTACACCTCAATTACTACCACAACAAAGCATGTGAGAAACACATAAACCACACAAATAGTGCATTAACTTACATGGTGTTAATTGTGTCCTGAATTATTTGTATCCAGCTATTGCGTTCCTCCTTGGAGCTGGCGTGGACTTCTACCATCTCTGGATCTTTCACTACGGTGGTAATCAGGAATAAACCCTTTTCCTCATGGGCCACTTCTCGTACAATCAGTTTCTTCAGAGAGATTACAGTGGATCTCTGGTCCTTCAGATGAGAGGAGGTTGGTGAGAAGATGGACAAAAAGCCCCAGAGCTTTAGGCTGGCAATAAGTGCTCAAAAGCTCCTAATACCTGCAGTCACACCTCCTTCCTACTTGTGAGTACCTTTATAAACTACAGGCCAAAAAAAGTGCTAGGCTCACCAAACATGTATATTCTGAGAGTAATTTATTTCACTGTGCCCGGAATGCTGGTGTCACCTTCCTCTGTCAATTCAGGAGGAACTGCCCCCAGATGTCCCTGGATACAATTCAAAATTGCCTTTGTGGTTTTCCAGACTCTCCAAGAACTTGCTCTGATCTCAAATCCTGCTGCCTATGCTCTCTATTCCTGGACTCTTTATCCCCACATCACCACTCTTGGTATGGCTTGCTGGTCCCTGTTTCACTGTCATCACCTTTGTTCTCCCTCCCTCAGAACCCTTGCATCACATCCTCTCTTCAGATCTCACCAAAATCCTTCCTGTTCTCTGTAGCTTAAAATCAACTCCTGCTAAGTAAATTTTTGTGAGATTGTTGCATCAAGGATTCCACAGAAGAGTATGTGCAATGTGCTGTTAGGGTCACTGTAATATCACTGTGTAATCTTTCTGTTAGCATTGAAAGCTTCTCTTCCCACCTGTGGCATGCATAGTCCAATGGGCTCATTTGTAGTCTTTACAGAATCCCAGTGATATTTTTGTGTGTGCGCGCGCGCGCTTGCTTTAGCAGAGGTTTGCCAGCATGAGCCTTGTGTGCACCACAGCCAGCTGAAGAGCTAGAAATGCCCTGCGCTGGCAGCAGGGGGTTTGGAAATGTAGTTCAGTGAATGGGAAGAACAAGAGGAACAGAAAGTCTCCTCTTTGAAGCATGCATGCCAGACCCGTGGCTACTCACTGGTTTGGGGGCACTAGCATTTTTTTTTCATCAGGTCAGCATGTCTCATAGCCTGTCTCTTTCATCTAGGACTTTCTCTAAAAAAGTTCTTATTTTTGTTTACATCAACTGGTCCATGACAAATATATTCCTATAGCATACTGCTTTGTGAGCTTCTCGAACTTTATTGCAGCAGTAGGCTTTTGTTCCTGTGCTTTTTGCTTTTTAGATTGATTTATTAAGTCTGTTCTTTCTGCTGGGATTCATTTGTACACAGTTCATGTTCTTCCCTCCTAAGTGAGCAGTATTTGCACAGGCTGATGAAAAACAAAGGTATCCAATGACAGGCTTATTTTCAGAGCCAATTACTAAATGTTCAAAATCACTGTAGAAATCACCGAGTCGGGGAGAGAAATTAAGACATGTTTTCAATAGAAAATAATGGAGTGCGCTAAGGAAACAAATGCAAAGTGATCTGTTAAATGCAAAGTGATCTGTCCAATAAAAACTAAGGAACGTAGCAGGCAGTGACATGCTTTCGTTGCAAGGATCATCTATGTAGAAGAAAGGAAGAGAAAACATCAAAGCCTTACCAATGAGGCAAAGACATACTTCTGGTCCTTTTCCTGAAGGAATATCAGCATGTCTGAGAGGAGGACAGCCTGGACCTCTACAACAGAGAAAAAACACCAAGGTTTAACCATCAAATATATATCTATGTCAATCACTGGTTCTTGTGCCTACCAATACCTTTTATTTAGCAATGCCGTGCATGCTAGAGCTCCTGGTGAACATAAGAGTGATAATTTGGGCTACCCTAAGAAAGTGGATTGGTCTGCTGTTTGCTGTGTTTTGCTTCCTAGTTAGTAGGAACTATAAGCATCGCAGAGGCAATATGCTCAGCTCCTAGAAAGAGAATGGCCTCTATCTCTATAACGACTCCTGTGGGCAATGTAAAATCACCACTGAAAGAAGTCAGAGGGAATCATATTTACTCAGTCTTTGCTGGGATGTTCTTTTCAAACCAGAAGCCCTCTGAGAGTCATGGAAGATTGGGGAAAGTGGAAGCAAGGGATGCTCACTGAACATACACCCTATTCATTCACATAATCAATATTTTTATCCTCAAGCAAAATATCTGTTTGGTTTTATTGCTCTCCTCTCTTGAGTGGTGCAAATTATCTTGTAACAACACTTGTCAGCTGCAGTTTCTTCTCCAGGCACTTTAACTTCAGCAGCTAATGTTGACTCTGCCCACAGATGTATATGGCTCTCTCTGAATTCACGAGGAGCCAAACGGGTGTGCCCCAGAGGGGAGAATCTGACTCAAGCAGGAGAAAAGAAAGAAATACAAAGAGAGGATGAAGAGAAAATTCTGAATCAGAGCAAGGATATTTCCCCCAAATACACATGCTACCTTCCAAATTGCATCATGATACAGTACATCACAAGATTACATAGTAAGTATTGAGTGCGATGCCCCACCACAAAAAGAGTTTCTGTGTAATACACTATGAGACCTCGTGACATACAGATGAGGTAAACTCAAAAGCTAATTCATCCCCTGCGTAACTCCTTCCAGGCATTTTGGAGGAACAAGATCCCTTTCAGATCAAATACGAACCAAACTTTTGCCAAAGCCTCAAACCAAACCCAAACCTCTTTAGAGGTTTGTAAAAGTTCAGGTAAGATTTGTTTTACTTTGGTTTGTTTTTGTTTCCAGCTGCACTTTCTGCTTTTGGTGCAGAGGAGGAAAGACCAAAATACTTCAAGGAAAGCTATTTCTGTGTTTCTCCTGGCTCCAGTTCCAAATCCCAGAAGTTAGGGAAAGCAGGTTCTAAACTTTTGGATGCTTTCCCATCTGGAACTTCTGACTCATCTCTACTGGTTAGCTATAGGCTCTGGTAGTAGGAGCCATTTCTATAGGAACTGCATAATAAAACCTATGCTAACTGAGAGATCTCATGAAAGTGTAACCCACATGCCAAATAGGAAGATATCTCTTTAAGAGATCTATTGGGTAGGAATGAGTTGTGCCTGCATCACTGCTGCTAGGCAGATGCACAATTAACATTCCACTCAGAAATTTCTGGAATTGGATGTGGTAGTTTTGGGTATGCTCAATAGGTTCCCCGTTGCTGGACTCAGACTTCATGAGGGCAAGTAGTTAGGGCAGCTGCTTTGCAACAGGCCATGTGCACTCTGTGGGCTGGGAGAAGCTGAGCTCCAGGAGCAGAAAGCAGGCTGTTTTCCCTAACTGAAGCATTTTGCAGCAGGTTGGTGGTGCAGTTCGCCCAGCAGGGAAGCCCTGGCAGTGTTAATTATAGAGAGAGGAAAACGGGAGGGAAAACTAATTTCTTTTATTTTAACAGTATACTTTGAATGCTGTTTAATTTTAGCCAAACTGTTTTAGTTTAAATTGTCTCAACCAGTATGATTCCCCAACTTTTATTTAAATGGGATAATGAGGAAAGAGTCATTCATATTTTGCTATTCTCAGTTTTGTTTTCTTATAACAGGATTTTTTTTAGATCTATAAACTTAACTGAGTAGTTAGTTAATTGGTTAGCCGACTAGCTGAGTGATTTCAGCAGAGGAGGAAGAACCTGCATGGATTCCAACTGAAGTTTTCTACAGGCAAGTGGACGCAAGATGTTGGTTTTGACTCAGTGAAATGTATAGATTTGGTGATCAAAGACTAATTGAGACTCAGGTGAACTCAACCTAAGCTTTTGGGAACTCTGAGTTTATTCTCGCTGTGTTTCGGTGGGGACTGACCTGTTTAAATGTAATTTTTTTCTTTACGTTTATGTACAACTGTAAAGGTAATACATGTTAATTATAAAGTAATCATGTAATGTTGTAGAAATTAAGTGGTAATTATCATTATTATTAATTATGTTTTTTATCATTTTATAAAGTTGGTACTTAAGAATTCAGTTCATTCCTTTTGTTCTTCTGGACTTGATTGTGGGGAGGTTGACCTTGGGGAATCCTTACTGAAAATCCTCAGTGACTAAATTCTGGGTCTCCAGGTGCTTTTCTATGGGTGTCAAGTTTTTTTAGGCACTGGAGAAGGGCAATGAAGTAAACTCTAGCGTCCACCCAAAGATTATAATAGCAAGAGAAATAGTTTGCCTTACCACCGTCCATAGTCACAAACATTCCTAGGAACTAGGGCTGTCAATTAATTGCAGTTGACTCACATGATTAACTCAAAAAAATTAATCACAATTAAAAAATTAATTGTGATTAATCACACTTATAACAATAAATTGAAATTTATTAAATATTTTTGGATATTTTTCTACATTTTCAATATTGATTTCAATTACAACACAGAATACAAGTGCACAAGGCTCACTTTATATTATTTTTGATTACAAATATATGCACTGTAAAAATGATAAATAAAAGAAATAGTATTTTTCAGTTCACCCCATACAAGTACTGAAGTGCAATTTCTTCATCATGAAAGTGTAACTTACAAATGCAGATCTTTTTTGGTTACATAACTGTACTCAAAAACAAAACAGCGTAAAACTTTAGAGCCACTCAGTCCTACTTCTTATTCTGCCAATCAGTAAAACAAACAAGTTTGTTTACATTGACAGGAGATACTGCTCTCTGCTTCTTGTTTACAATGTCACCTGAAAGTGCTGATGATGCTCGTTAAAACAATAATGCGTCAATTAAATTTGTGACTATACTCCTTTGAGGGGAGAATTGTATGTCTCCTGCTCTGTTTTAAATATATTCTGCATATATTTCATGTTATAGCAGTCTCAGATGATGACCCAGCACATGTTCGTTTTAAGAACACTGTCTCAGCAGATTTGACAAAATGCAAAGAAGGTACTGATGTGAGATTTCTAAAAATAGCTACAGTACTTGATCCAAGGTTTAAGAATCTGAAGTGCCGTCCAAAATCTGAGAGGGACGAGGTATGGAGCATGCTTTCAGAAGTCTTAAAAGAGCAGCACTCTGATGCGGAAACTACAGAACCCGAACCAACAAAAAAGAAAATCAACCTTCTGCTGCTGGTGTCTGACTCAGATGGTGAAAATGAACATGCGTACTGCTTTGGATCGTTATCAAGCAGAACCCATCATCAGCATGGAAACATGTCCTTTGGAATGGTGGTTGAAGCATGAAGGGATGTATGAATCTTTAGCACATCTGGCACATAAAAATCTTGCAACGCCAGCTACAACAGTGCCATGTGAATGCCTGTTCTCACTTTCAGGTGACATTGTAAACAAGAAGCAGGCAGCATTATCTCCTGCAAATTGTAATCAACCTTGTTTGTCTGATTGGCTGAACAAAAAGTAGTACTGATGGGTTTTTTTGTACATAATTCTACATTTGTAAGTTCAACTTTCATGATAAAGAGATTGCACTACAGTATTTGTGTGAGGTGAACTGAAAATTTTTTGTTTTGTTTTTTACAATGCAAATATTTGTAATCAAAAATAAATATAAAGTGAGCACTGTACACTTGGTATTTTGTGTTCTAAGTTAAATTAATATTTGAAAATGTAGTAAACATCCACAAATATTTAAAATAAATGGTATTCTATTGTTTTTTAATCACGCAATTAATCACGATTAATTTTTTTAATCATGCGATTAATCGCGATTAATTTTTTTTAATCGCTTGACAGCCCTACTAGGAATCTAGAAACCATCTGTAAACTTTCCCTCTCCAAACCCTCAGAACAGATCAAATCATATTTGGAATCTAAATTATCCTCTGATGGCACAGAATATGGAGGGATGCACAGATAAAAACCCTTCTACTTCCACCTCTACAATCAAGATATTCTTTGGAGCCATAACATGCAAGCCCTCCCACTGCAAGCCCTCAGCGAACAGCTGTGTATCATCATTCACACCAGCAACAGCACTATTGCACCCTGTTGCTCTTCTTCTTAATTTACTCTTGGTGGCCAATTTTCTATTAGTCTGGATCCCAGGTCTCCCAAGGAGGTGCCCACTGGAAGAGTGGGGTTGGTTCTATCATGAGCTCCTCCATGACTGTTGAGGAGCAAGTGAAGGCCAGATGACAGTGAGCAAGGTTTCCCTTCCCTGGGGGTGGATTCACCATCACACTCATCACTTAGCTTGCTGGGCAAAGCTTGGAAGATAAATAAATAAGCACCATCAATGGTGAGCAGTAACAGAAATAGCAGAAATATTTGTGGCAGTAATCTAGGGTGTTACTAGGAGCACAGGGAAGGATTTTTTATGGTTTTTACTTTGACAGCACCTTTCTAGAAACAGAAAAATCAATAAAATTATATGAATAATAAATGGGCCAGCGATTTCAGAAGAAACCCTGTGTAAAAGGCAGAGGAACCACCAAGCCAAAGGAAAGGGAATGAAGTCACAGGTCATAAGATGGATGAGCCCTGCCATCATCTGGAGACAGGGAGGGTACATCCTTTGGGTGCATGATTTGTAGGATTTTCTCACCTTTCAGTCTCCCAGCTGTGTTTTTCAGTGAGACAGGTCCATCTCGGATGAGTTTCCTACGTCTCAAGTCCTCCCTGGCAAACATCTGGCCGCTCTTCATCCTCATGATCGACTTGCTGTCCGTCCGGGTGTAGATCTCAGTAAGACGCGTTTTCTTTTCATAGTTGTTGACTTTGCTATTGACCGCAGCAATCACATCTTTAACCAGGTTTAGTGACTGGGTCAAGTCTTGATGTTCCACTTCGTTTTCTTCAGGAGTGAGAGAGAGACTTCAATTTCAGTTCACCCTTATTGTGAATATGGAGAGCCTAACTTCTTACTTCTCCCCTTTCCCTTACCAGTGAGTCATCAAAAGCTATAGCACACGGATGCGCTATTTTTAAATATCTTCCTAAGACAAGTTCCATTTGGAAGAAATGAAAAGTTTTTGTCACAAACCTTAAACAGACACCAATATAGTAAAGGGGATCCATAGGAAATATACTCTGCATAAGCTATGGCAAACTAGGACAACGTAAATAAGGACCACATTTTCAGCCTCTGCAAGTGCATGGCTACCTGACTGCATGTATAAAAATTGGCATGCATCCATAATGCCATGTGCACATTTCTCACGTTTATGTGAGAAAATCAGGTGCAGCCATTTTTGAATACCAGATTCTATTAGGAACACTCAGTAAAGTTGCAATGAAAGTTTTAAGGGTCTGGATTAGTGGTCCACCCCTGGTAGTGGCAAAATTTTCATCTGTTTGGGTCTTGATGAAGTGACACATTTGTGAAATAAATTGTTTCACATTTCACATTCAGAGATGCTCACTCACACTTCTATAAACCACGCCAATGAGACAGACGACTATGTATGAGGAGGATAATGTCCCTTGGGAACATAAACTTACTTTATAAAAAATAAACAAAATATTTGAAAACTTTTGAAAGGTATGAATTACAGAACATTAATGATTATAAAGACACATTGGTCAGTCTCAGCCACTCCTTGGCTCATCTACAATGTTAGCTGACATATCTGTAGGATGCACCCCTGCTGATAAACTGGAATAGAAAGCATTACATATACATCTCTCCCCAGAGGATTTTTGTGGGTGAAATCATATAAAAACACCCCTGGAGTTTACCATATCTTAAATGAAGTGGCACTGATAAACCACGCCTCATCCTCACCTAATAAAGGGTTTCCACAGAGATTAAACAGAGTGCACCAGCAGAAAGCAGGTGAGATTAAACTGTAAACTGAGACTTTTTGCTCTGTAAGTGAGAGACTGAGAGAAACCAGGAACATAGCGAGCATCCGATGAAGTGAGCTATAGCTCACGAAAGCTTATGCTCAAATACATTTGTTAGTCTCTAAGGTGCCACAAGTACTCCTTTTCTCTTTTGCGAATACAGACTAACATGGCTGCTACTTTGAAACCTATAGCGAGCATGTGCTCTGCAGGCTACTCCCACATGTTTCTACCATTCTAACCCCTGATCCCCTCTGGCATTAAGATTCTGTTGCTCCATAATTAGCTAGAGTGATGAGCTGTAGTGATGAGCTTACCAAGGCACTTCACTTCTACAGGGGCTGAGTGCTGTTTCTTTGCAGCACTCTCAGGCCTGTCTAGCCTGAGGATTGAAACGCTGTTGGAAGAAATGAAATCCAGGTCTCTAATTACAGCAGTGCTGGGCACTAAACACTGGGCTAGCTGGCTGATTCTGAGTTAGGCGGTTTTACTGGGAAAGGTCCTGGAGAAAGATACAAAGGAAACAAACGTGCTTAGGAAAAGGAACAGGCTCTACCTTTGGTATATTGTAATATTCTTTGTAGTATCACGGGATACTTTGTGATCCTCTGAGTTACTAGTAAGATGCATTCAGGTATCCCCAGGCGCCTCACCACCGTGCTGCTCATTTTTTTCTAAAAAGACAAGACATAAATTAAAACGCTGCCACTGAAGCACCCTCCAAAACATGCCGACGTGCAGTGTGCACCCCCTGTGGGGGTCAGCAACAAATCCCCCACCAGTTCCTACCTTGATGAATGCCTGAAAACGCTTCTCTTTTGACTGCAGGTCTTTGAAATAATTGACAGCCTCGTTATGGTGCCCGCAGAATTTGCCGTAAGTTTTCTTCATTCGCTCCCCATTCTCACCGGAAAACTGCAAGACATGAACAAACTTTTGGCCCCCCACTGAGCTCCTGGGATCAATCACTTGGCATCACCCACCATCTGTCACTGAAAAGGACAGCTACACAGACAGTACAAATCTAGCCCAAAGTATAGCTTTCAAGAAATAAATCTATGGAATTTAAAGAACGGAGACTAGGCACTGTATAAACCCAGAGCGAGAGACCCTACCACAAAGAGCTAGTGCTCCAAAGAGACAAGATGGACAGAGGGAGGGAGGGAGAGGGGGGAAAAAGAGCTACAGAGGTGTGAAGTGGCTTGTCCAGAGTCACAGAACAAATCAGCAGCAGACCCAGGAAGTGGAATCCAGATCCCCTGCTTTCCAGCTTAGTCCCATTCACTACAGACTGTACTGTAACCAGCGCTGATGCTTTTCTGCACATGTGGCATAAAAAAACAAAACAGGCATCAAACCTGACAGCAACCCTTTCACCTGAAAATCTCTAAGTGCTTTACAAAGATGGACAATTATTGTCATCTCCATTGTATAAGCGAGGAATGGAGGCACAAAGGATATGTCTACACAGCAAAGAAAAACCCGAGCTCTGGGGCCCTCCCCCCCATAGGGTCCTAGACCCTGGGCTTGGGCTGGAGCCTAGAAGTCTATACAGCAATGAAACAGCCCCACAGCCTGAGCCCCACAAGCCAGAGTCAGCTGGCATGGGCCAGACACGGGTTTTTCTTTGCTGGGTAGACATGCGCAAAGAGAAGATGCGACTCACCTTAGGCCACCAATAAGACAGCATAAGGGCAGGTCTACACTAATGAACTACTTCAGTATAAATAACTATGTCGCTCACGAGTGTGAAAAATCCATACCAACCTAAGCACTGGTGTAGAAAGTGCTATGTCAGTGGGAGAGCATCTCCTACCGATATAGCTACCACCACTTGCTCAGGTGGATTAACTACACTGACAGCAGAGAGCTCTTCATTAAAGCGCTACAGCAGCGCAGCTGTACCAATGTGGCGTTTTAAGTGTAGACCTGCCCTAAGAGAGAGAATTGTAATCCAGGAGTTCCTGGCTTTCAGTCTTGTGCTTAGAGCATGCAGGTGTCTCTAACCACTCACCTGATTCACCAGGATGTCTCCTATCCTCTTGATAACAAAGTTCTTTTCACTTTTGTCCATGAGGGACTCTTTCTTCCTCTCCAGAATCCGCTGGAAGAACTGGTTGTGGATGTTCAGCAAGTCATCCAGGCAAGGAAAGACCTTTTCCACCATTTGCTGTTCAAACTGCAGCTCCTGCACCATCCCCCTGCTGTACACATCACTCATGATCTTCAGAGTGCGGACATGATGCATCTCTGTCTGCATCAGCTCTGCATGAGACAAGGACAGGTCCAACACAGGAAGCACATGGGTCAAAATTACTATCCTTTAAGACAAGGCGCTGTATCAACCCAGAGTACTTGGCATTGCTAAGACAAGGAAAGGCATTCACCAGATCTAGCTAGTTAGAAGGGCTCGTAGAAGCTAACAATGTAATGAAGTGCTATGGGGTCATAATTCCCCATTCTGACATGTGTGTTACTTGCACTACTATTACTGGGATTTATACATGTGAAATCAAGGGAAAACAGTCTATACTACATTAAATGCAACACCAATACCATTGATATATACCAGTTTCATTCTTTTTTTTAACCTCTTAATAGTTACTGATTAGATTATCAATGTGAAAACATTTTTTCTCTACAAAGTGCATGGTAGGGCATAGCTTGGGGGTGGATCAGCCCTCCCTATACTCTGTTTATATGAACAAGTGCTCGCTCTCATTACTGCTAGAACACTGGTCCCCAAACTTTGGGGCCTGCCCCCCTCGGGGGGGCATGGAGGAACATTTGCCGGAGGGGGGGTAGAGCATGAAGTGGGGCCTGAGCCAGCCCCACACAGGGGAGAAGGGAGTGCCACCCGCCCCGCTCTGGCGCCAGCTCCAGGCGCCAGCCGCAGCCCTGGTCTTGGCCCATGGAGCGACTGCGGCTCTGCGCCAGGTCCCAGCCCAGCTGCTGCTCTGCTCTCAGCCACAGATCTGGCCCCAGCCTCAGCGCCTGGCTCCCAACCGCAGCTGCGGGGGAGGGCAGGGCGCAAGGGGGGGGCGCAAGGTTAAATGTTTGGGGACCATTGTGCTGGAATCTGAACACTGCAGAAGGACAGATAACAATACCAAAACACAATGTTGCTCCTCTCAATATAGTTATTTTTCTGTGTAGCACAAGAGGACTCTTATATCAAGGGGGAGAAGATGCTAAAACAAGTAATTGACTACTCTGTACTCATGGATAACTGTATAAAGGTCATCACCAGACAAACCAGGAGATGCAATTTGTTTGGATGGTTCAAGGTAAGTGACATCCAGAATTCTATAGCTTAGTAAGATGGTATTGGAGGTCTTCATTTCCAGTAAACACCAAGAGTGAAACTCTGGCCCCAGTGACGTCAATGGCAAACTCCCTTTGACTTAACATTTCCAAATTAGTCACAAACTAAAATATATGAACGGACCATCCAAACCTAGAGGTTTCTACAAACTAAATTGGATCACTTCTCTTTAACCAATAAACATCTCACCATATATGACATCTTGCCGTTTGACGACATCCTTCTTTTGCTGCCGCAAAAACTTGCTGTCCACTACTTGACTCCAGGATTCTGCCTCCAGCTGCTTGGAATCCATCTCGAAGTCCCCCATGAGCTGTCCTTCATTCATGTCTGCACCTGCATAAAAGCAGCATAAAGGGATGTCTGGTCCCATCTGAAATTGGCTTTCTACAGCTTTAGGCTTTGTTCTGAATGCCACAAACATCATATCTACTCTCCTTTACTGACATGGAAACAATTATATCTAATTTTACTGGGTAAGTACCAAACAATGCAAAGTACTTTTATAGGTTACTTGCTAGTTGCACCAAACAAGTCCACAACTATCATCTATACTGAACTCTGGTTTACAAGACAAGCAAGAACCAGTTATCTGCCATGCTTCTGTGTTTGTATGAATATATTGGGATCTGCTTCTGTGTTTGGATGAATACATTGGGATCTCTTACCCTCATCAGTTAGCGACTCCGTGGATTCATTCACCCGGCTGATTTTATGTAAAGAGTCTGTTGACTGTGACAGGAATTTCCAAGTATGTACTATGCTTTCATCATTGCCAACTCTGCAGAAAAAAGGAAATGCAGAACCCCATTCAGGACTCCAAAACTCAAATCAATCACTTTATAAAGTACACAAAACAAATATAATTTTAAATAAAACTGAAAGCTGCACTAAGTGTTGCCGATTATGCACAGGTATATGTATTGTGTGCGCATGTATTTATATATTTTATATATATTGCTAATAACTACAAATTAGGACTCAACAAACTGGATCATCTACATTTCTAACTGAAATAATCATTTCCCTAAAACCTGAATTGAATATTTGAGGTCTGAAAGAGTTTGGTCAACTTAATTTAATTATTTTCATTTCTGTATTGCCATTCCACCGCCTTATTCTCAAGATACTGTATTTCCAGCTCAGCTAATGCAGAGGAATATCGGAAATCTCTCAAGAGAGTCTGTACATGCAAAGTTCTAGCTGAATGAAATTCACCTAACATTTGGATAAGCAGTTAATCTTGTGGATGTTTTTCTAAACTAAGCCTTTTGATAATTTCCCCCTTCACAGCTCTGCAAACACACATCCAACACCGTTTTCTAAAATCACTGGTGTTAGGGAAAATGGGAGAGAGAATTACTGATCATGGAAACTCTATGTATAGCAGCACTCTCTCTGTGTGCGTGTATGTATAATTATTTTATACATATATACAAAATGCATGATGATGTGTGATGGTATGGAGCTTCTACTAGCTTGAGTTCTGAATGGCTGCATTACATGCAAACTTCTGAAAATTTTAATTCCCAACACACAGGAAATTTGAAGTTATAGTTCCTACAGCAACTGCATCTTGACCCCTTTCCTCAGACAGTATGTGGTATTTGTCTTTCTGTGTATGTGATATTTTATACATCAATATATGTGACACATACCCATAAATGTATTCCTAATGAAATATGGGGAATAATGTAGGTTGCTTACACTATGCATACTGTATGTATACCACACATACACACAGAGGCTTACCCTGCAATGTTCTGTATTGAGACGCTTTTTGAAAGTGTTGTGGTCTGCTGTGATCTCCTGTTATTGAATATTGAGGTTACGGTGCTCTCATCAGGGGCAAGTATTGCAGACCGAGGGCGCTCCTTAGGTTGTGAGGCTAGAAGAGAAATGCCAGATATCTGGTAAGAAACCCCATCCAAACTCCTTGCTAAACTCATTATGATGACTCGACCAAGCAAGGTTCTAACAATTCACTTCCTCTTTGCTTAGAAATAATCAGCTCTTCAGCTGATATCAACTGTCATAGCTCCACTGAAATCTAGCCTCATTCTCTGTCTTTACTGGTTTGTTAACACAGGGCCCATTCCAGATATCCCTGTTCAGGACATAATTTCCATTCACTTTAGTAGTTCTGCCTGAGTAAGACTTCAGAAGTAGTCCCCAGGTAAATCTGGAGCCTACACTGAACACCAATGTTATTTACATTTGTTTGACCTATCTGGGCAGTTCCAAACTATTAAGACACAATATTCTTATGTATAAATAACTTATACAGCAATATAGGAAAAAAACGAACAATGTAATTGCTCAGTCATCATCTTCTGTGAGACTGGTTCAATTGTTCGCTTGTGTTCCTGTGCAGGGAAGTGGTGACCAGAGCACCAAACCGAACACTGGGCTTTCCTAATGGGGGAAGAAAGACCTTTGACTCTACACTGTAGTGCCTGCTGGAAGGGAGGGTTGGGTGGAATACACAAAAGTCTAGAAACACTCTCATGGGAAGCTGAGCAGAACTTTATTACAAAATGACCAAAACAGTCACTTAGAGCAACTCATCTTGGTGCTCTTATCACCTCCTTCGAGCTCTTCCAACTCTCGATTTGCCCTGACCCACTTAGGACTGAGTTTCAGACTATCCATTGGTTCACATGATGGAGAGAGAAAGACCCTCCAGTTATGTAGAAGGGCTTGGTCATCTCTCTACATGATCACTAGCCCCTGCATCTCACTCCCTCTTTTTTCTTTCCCTGTTCAGCCTTCCTGTTTCCCACAGTGGTGCTGCTGGTCCATCTGACAAAAGCAGCTTACTGAAATGGCCCAGTTTGGAACTACCCCTTCCATTTTAACTTCCCCATTGAACAAAACACTCAGTTCGATGTTGTTTTAAACATTCTCAGTTTATGAATAACGCAAGTAACACCTATGATGTCATCTTTCCAGCTGAGAGCTCACTCGCTCCAGGAAAATTCTCAGCTGTCCAGCTACAGCCAAAATCTAGCTCCACTGCATTGTGTAAACAACAGAAAGGAGCTGGATCACTAAAAATACTGCGTCTCCAATACTGAAAACATGGCCTCTTTCTTCCATAGCTTGTATCTGTATAAGATTATATGGGTACCACAAAACTGGGCCAACCATTTGCACAACATAAGCAATGCCTCTAAAATCCCAAACGTTCCTTATAACACAGGATATAATCACTTTATTCCTGTATCCTAAACTGTTTTATCTTTCATCGTATTGAAATGGATAACGGTTGAACATGAGGGTAAAAGTTTATACTGAATACAATGAAAACCAGCAACTTTTAGGGAGCTACACCAGAAAAAGACAGAAGGGAAGGCTTCTTACTCTTGTTTCTCATAATTACTGTGGGTAACGAAGAGGTATCGTGTGCCTGAAGCATCCCTTTTTGCAGCTGAAAGAAAAAGATATAGGTTTAATTTTTCCCACTCCCAACATAAATAAAGGGCCGTGTATATCCACATACACCTTACTTTAATTACGCAGTAACACCATTCTGAGTTCCCTCAGAAGAGCTTAGATCCTAGATACAGTGCCCTGGGTATCTACAAGCAGCATGATCTTCAGCATGGTGATACAGTCCGAACCATCACAAGGTATGCAATCAAATATGGAGAAATATTTGCAATAAGTAGTAAAATAGGGAGACAATCCTGATATTGCTCGATAGCTAAAGCATATTAAAGCCAAAAGGATCACTGAGGGAACGGTATACATAATTGTAGTGACTAGCTGTTAAATGTAACAATGTGCTCAGCACAGTGAACACAGTCCTTGCCTCAGACAGCTTATGATTTAAAGACAGGACAGCACTGTTCCCTCTAAGCTCTGTGTGTGTGTGTGTGTGTGTGTGTGTGTGTGTGTGTGCGCGCGCACACACACACACACACACAGATCCTAAACCCCACGCACACGGCAAAACATCACGCGCACAAAAATTTACACAGAAGCACAATAATTTTCACAGAAGAAATTTTTTGAGCACATGGCCTGTCAAAAATTAGAGGGAACACTGGACAGGAGAGAAAGACTTGAACAAGAAGAGCATGGTGGTTTGGAGAACCAGGATGGGAAGGGGGCTCCCCACACATGGGACAACCATGAATTCCAATCAGAGGTGCTCATCTATATTAACATACAAAAACTGCCTTGCAAGAATATTAAGGTTGCAAAGTCTAGCACTTAAAAGTTAAGAAATGCCAAAATTAAGGTTGCTCATGTAACCTTAATTTGGCTCCACGGTGCACATGCATTATGTTGTAGTCTAATTACAGGATCAGATGCTACTTTTTCTATAGGATCCATGCCTCAGTTAATGCACAGGATGGATGTGCTCACAGACTGGGGAGCTATTCTATATTTCATTGCAACCTCATCCCAATCTCCCTGCTCACTATGCCCACCACACCCAGGCCCGACTCCTCTCCCTGCTGTACTCCAGATGGGCCTCTTTTCCCTGCTGCCAGGGGAATGTGGAGGGCACAGGAGAGAGTATCTTCCTGCTCTGGGTTCCTGTGCCCACAGCCACAGCGGCCCCTGGTACCAGGAGGAACAAGAGCAGGGGAAATCCAGCACAGTTGTGGGCTGCAGCATGCTCAGTTGCTCGGTGGGGATGGTACATGCTCACTCGGGTCACACAGAGGTGCACAGGACCAGGGGTGCTCCATTAACAAACTGCTTTTCAATATGTGTTTTATCCTCGTTGTTCAATGCACGGCTCCACGCTGTGCTTACTGCACCCTGTTCAAACTCTACTCTGTAGAGAGAAGTAGTGATCTCCTGATGGCCTTTTCAATGGTGTTGTAGCACCTGAGTGTTTCACAAATGTTAATTAGTTGATCTGCACACACCCCATGAGGTAAGGTATTATTACTCCTAGTAGCGTAGTGGAGTGTAAATATGGGCAAACTCTTCTGATTTGGAGAATATGGAGTGTAGGTTAGAGCAGTTTACTCAATTCTTCTTCTTTTTTACCGTTTTACCGATAGGGAACTAAGGTATGGAAGCAGTAATGTCAAAAGCGTCCATTAATTGTGGGTATCTGATTTGAGATGCCCGTAGCCTGATTCTTCAGAGAACATAGCACTTTCTCTCTTCAGAACAGAGCTCCCACTGACTTCAGTTGGAATTCTGCAAATCAGACCTCAGGATCTCAAGTTAGGCACCAAGAAAGAAAAGGACACAGGGGTCACGTTAGAAAAGTTTGGTTTAAGTGACTTGACTAGCATCACAAAGGAACTCTGTAGCAGAGGCAGGGTGGCATTCGAATGACTAAACAAAAAGACTATCCTTCCTCTTCCTGCAAGCCCCAGCCTCATTCACCACACACCTTTCAAGTTCTACAACAAATGAGGCCAGGAATCCTAAGTACAGCAGCCACACTAACTACACAAGTGTGATTCATTTCCTGAGAATTGTCCATCGTCTGCACTGAATGAAGCAGGTCCTGTGGAAATATAGTATGTGATCATGTAAAGACTGTATCATCATGCATATGCACAAGAAGGAAAATTAAGTTTGCAGAGGGCACACCTTAATTCTGACATTTCCTAACTTTTGAGTGCTTGACTTTTCAACCACAATGTTCTTATACAGTAGGCTTTTTTGTAAGTAATTTCCTAGCTTTTTTTAAAAATCAAACCGAAAAAACAAATTCTATATTGTGAAACCATATTGACTCCCATATTATATATATAAAATCAGCAGCACTGCTGGAGTCTTCAGATCCACAGCACAGACCTGTCACTTGGGCTCACATGGTAACTCACAGCAGTAGTAGGTTGGCATCCTTTATATGGGGCAGTCACTAGAGGGAGATGAGCAACCTCCTCCCCTTCCCCTGTGCTCGGCTCCAAGTCCCAGTCCTTGTTTCCCTCTTCCTCCACCACTTGTCCCCATCCCTGTCTTCCTATGACTCTAAACAAACAGAATTGCATTTTACAAAACTTAGAACATGATTTTTCCCTAGTCACATCAGACAAGGGAAGCAGAATTAATCTACAATTTGGGCGAGTATCATAAATTTCAGGAGACTTGAGGAAAATGATCCCCCCATAACATGGGATTCTGACGTTATGCCCAGCAGACTGGAAATTCCATTCCTGAACATGTTGCAAAAGTTATCTGCATGCTAAAACACTTCAAAATAAATGTCATGTTCAGCAGACGACATGAAACCTCTCACCTTCATTTTGACTTTTGCACAGGATACGAGACTCTCCTTACAGCCTTTGTGAACAATTGCATTGCAGTCTGTAAAGTGGGAAAACACACACAAAAAGCCAGGTCAGAAGTTTGCCTTTTGATTTCCTCTTACATTTCTATGAGAGACCGTGGAGTAATTAGGGATTTTCACTTCCACTCATATACTAGAAGAGCAGCTCTAGATATTGCCAAATGTGCTGCCTTCCATGATAAGTAGGCCATATAATGATTGATTATTAACAAGATTTCCACACAGATTTCAACTGATTGGGAGTTCTACTTAAAAATCAATAGCATACTATGCCCCAAATTATACAGGTTTCAGAGCAGCAGCTGTGTTAGTCTGTATTCGCAAAAAGAAAAGGAGTACTTGTGGCACCTTAGAGACTAACAAATTTATTTGAGCATAAGCTGTAGCTCACGAAAGCTTATGCTCAAATAAATGTATTAGTCGCTAAGGTGCCACAAGTACTCCTTTTCTTTTTCCAAATTATACAAACAAAGATGCTTGTTATTCTTTAGATGAAAAATAAGGGGGTGAACAGGAGCTACTGAACAACTAGGGACATGATTGAAGATTTATGACTTCACAGGCAGGCAGAAGTAGGAGTTGATTATAACAGCAAAAGATTCTTCTTAAATACAAACATCATCTTAATTAGAGCAAGAATGACAGGAAACCAGATGCAGGAAAGGAACAGGGAAAAAAATCTTGCATGAGTATGAAAAAAGATCACTGTTTTATATTTATATCTTCCATCACTCTGCAGAGACGCCAGAGAAGGTAACAGGAATGAGAGTCCGGATACTGGGTTTGCGATTTAGACTCTTGTCCACCTAGACTGAATTCCTCAGTTCATTTCATATAGGCCACTGATAGGTTCCAAGGGTAACAACTCTCAACTCACTACTTAATACCAACCTGGCTTGCATGTGACCCAGCGACCTGGAAGTGAAAAAGCTCCACATCCTAATGCACTGAGTCAGCCAATCACTCAGTGCATCAGATTTTGTCCTAACCACTCTGGAGATAAGCTGTCCATTAAGGCTGGGCTCTACAAAGGGGGCGCAGGGAGTAACATGTCCATCACACAATGATTTATAATGGGGGATTTTGGTTACTAACTCCTTGAAAATCCTCAGCCTAAAAACATTCAGATGAAACTCAATATAACTAGATTCAGCAAATATACCTGGTCACTTTTGTCTAGACAGGGAAATCCATTTTAAATATTTAGTTTGCAAAATATATTTAAAAGGCTTCTAATAAAACCAGAAATAGCAAAACCCCTGAACGAACAAACAAAAATGCCCAAATCATCATTAAGTTCACACATATGTGTCTGCTAAATGGAAGGATGTGCATGCATGTTGAATGTGTCTCAGAGCGGTAATGGGCGTTAGGGTTTATGCTCTTTAGTTCCCACAATTTCCTGTACATATGAAACAGAAAGACAAAAATCTGCCGTGCCGTGTAAAAACAAAGACAATCACATCTCGAATCAAGGGAAAAAAAGTGCAACGGACCCAGAGAACTTTCTGTCTCTTTCTTGCCTCAGAACTCCTCTCCTTCCTGTTTGATATAACACCCCTTTTTCCTTGCTCATGCTTGTAGTAACATCTCCTATGATCCTCACAGCCACAGGAGGACTGGTCAAGAATCCCTAATCTTGCTACTCAATGATGCTCTTGAATATAGTGAAGTGATGCCACTGCGGGAGTTTAGACTTGCCCTGGCCTGACCAAGGCTGAGAGCATTGCCATCACAGCAATCCCGCTAGACTACCAGGACATGCAAAGTCAGAACTTGTCTGAGGTTGAACACACGTAAGGTTTCCTATACATACTCTAGTTAGGAGGTTGGGAAGTCTCTTACAAGGCTAGTGCCACTTCTGTTTGGTATACTGTCTAGCGAGAAAATGATTTTACAATAGTTGCCATCACCTTAGTGGATAGCATAAGTCTCCATGACTAATAAAGCAGGAGAGACCCAAGTAAGTAAAAAGGTAGCAATATTATAGTCCAATTATTTGAGTTAAAAGTACTAATAGCCCCACCCCACTTTAGGTAATCCCCTTGGCCCCTCCAACCCTGTACACATCTCACAAATGAAGCTCCTGGAAATTACAACCACAAAAATCTTTTATGAGAGGGAAGAATCTCTAAATCTGAATGCCTTCGCATTTCTGGAGGTGGGGTAGGATTGGATTCCCTTGAGTCAAACCTACCCCTCCAATTCTGGTTCTGGGCCTAGCTCTGATGGAGCTAAAAATCTCTCAAAAACAGATGATACTGTGATTTCCTCACCACACATGATGGCAGAAAACTCTTAAAAATTCTCAAATGATTCCATAAGATTGCTGCTGTCCTGGAACGGACATCCTGTCAGAACAGCTTGTGAGATTTCAGTGCCATCAAATTCAAACTAAAGCCCTGATTTGGCCTTGAACCTGTATTTCAAACCCTAGCCTAAACCAAATCCAGACCCAAATGTCACTTCCTCATCTGATCTCTACAATAAAAACCCAAGCACTTAGGACAAGATAGGAGCTGGGAGCTGGCCAGGCAGCAGTTATTAATTCACTTTAACTGGTGCAAAAGTCACTGGATACTTTTATATGGAAATTCTAGACCAGCAACAAGTTTCAGCCTTGCAGGGAGATTTTTCAGCTCCCCTCACCCCCCAATTACAAAACCATTAATAATTACAGAAGGGAAAATTTCTGCTTTGCCCAAGCTGGTATTTTATATTAAAAAAAGAAATGAAAGGAAAAAAAAAGGCCAGAATTATTCAAAAATTGACCTTTAGAAACATTTATAACAATAGGCCAAAGCTCTGCAGATGTTTTTTTTTAAAAAAAGTCTACTCTCTTAAGAACTACCACAGCAAATATTGGCCATTAGTGCAGAAAAGTAGGAGAGTCTGAAGCAACAAGTGCTATGTGAACAACAGAACTCTAGACCATTGCTGTTGAATATTAGTCATTTTAAAAGGGCGTCAGCAGACTGTCATCATCACGATGAAGAATTGCTTTAATTTGTGAGACATGGAAACTGGCTGGTGTCCTCTGATATAACCCAGGCTGGAATACATGCGTGGCAATCATCCCCAATTGAAATATAAATCTAGTATTCCTTCTGTGCACAAACCAAAGGGCTCCATTAACCGAAGAGGAACAAAATGACAGAGGAAAGCCACAAAAAACAGCCAAATCATCCAAGTAAAAAATCAGACAGCAACTGTTTTACACAGAATATATGGAAGTGAAAATGTGTGACATAATCAAGAGGCCGAATCTCTACTTTATGTGCAAAACTCAACACAACTTTAAATATGAACTTGCTACTGGCACCTCCATAATGACAACTTTCTTTTGGTGTCACAAAAACACACTTTGCTGCTTGGCTTGAAAGTTTCACACACTGATGTCCTGCATCCCATTTCCAAAAACAATACGCTTCCTCTCTTTGGAAAGAGTTGTGCAAGTTGCAAAATGAAGCAAGTACTGCAAACAAACCAGGCCCCTAAAACCAGTGTGTCTTTAATCTGACACAAAAAACCCTGACCGTATATTTGATTCTTAGGCTTCATCTGGTCTACTGAATATTCCACGTGTTCTACAGAGAGCTAACGTACACTGTACATTACTTTAATTTTGACAGAAGCTGTTGGCTACACTGACACTACACATCACCAGTGGTGGCATGTAGTGTATGTGTAGCTACACACTGCAGTGAAAAGCAGGCTGCGTTCACACTGTGGTGTGTAGATACACACGTCAGTGAAAGGTTTTGGTTGGGAGAGTCAGCGGGGATAGGTGGGCCTTTGCCAGAGCCTTTCCCTGCTGCCCCTACCCTGATGGAGCCTTTCCCCATGCAAGGGGAATGCTCCTGCAGCAGGGAGCTGGTGGAACCTTTCCCCCCGCCAGAGCCTTTCCTATTCTGCAGCAGGAAGCTACCTAAACTTTTTTCCACTACCTCCTGCCACCAGACCTTCCCTTGTTGAGGGAAATCTATTCCTGAGGCAGGAAAGGTGCCAGAAGTGGGACACTGATATTTTTAGCAGTGTAGACGAGGAGACATGACGTTGGTGAGTAAAGAGTATGTAGGGTACATAATCGCATGCATACCCATACCCTTCAGACATGTCTTTATTTGCCTAAGCCATGTTTCGCCAGCTTTAATGTTATTTATTTTTACCTGTGCCAGGGGAGTTTTGTGGGATGTACCCCAGACGCTGCCCAAAAAGTGTGCAGTGTAGATGTATCTTAAGGCTATATCTACAGTACTTTACAGTGTACTGCGTGCCACCGTACAGATTATGGTGGGCTTGAATAGCTGTGCGCACTCTAACGCTGCACTATAACAGCCCCATGCAGACGCTGCAGGCATAAATTAGAAGTCCTGTTTGAAGAGAACTATGTTAACACAAACTAGGAATCTTAGTTCATGCCTGCAGTGTCCACACGAGGAAGTAACAATGCACTGCTATTCGCACCCCCGTAGTCCCACATGTCGGGCAGTGCAGACAATCCCTAAGTCAAGCAGGGCTGGATTACTTACATCCATCGAAGCAAAAAATAAAAATACAATCACACAAAACTTATGCCCATGTTATAGCATCCTTTACAGTGGACATCGTACAATGGAGTAGATGACCCTTGCGGTCCCTTCTAACCCTATGGTTCTATGACTCTTGGCTAGGACACAGGATGTATATTTAGGCACAATGCTTAAGTGAGAGAGATTTCACATGTGCATATGTAGGAGGAGATTTTGAAAGGCACAAAGAGCAGCTAGATACTCAACTTCCATGAAAATAAACAGAATCTGGGCACCTGATATCCATTTGTATCTTTGAAAATCTTCCCCTTGCTCTCTGCATGCCATGACTGACTGCAGGGAAGCAGCTACTGTCATTGTGTAACAAAGATGTTTAAAACCTTTGTTTGAAAGCAAATTTATTTGAGCATAAGCTTTCGTGAGCTACAGCTCACTTCATCAGATGCATTTGAATGTAGCTGTAGCTCACGAAAGCTTATGCTCAAATAAATTTGTTAGTCTCTAAGGTGCCATAAGTACTCCTTTTCTTTTTGCGAATACAGACTAACACGGCTGCTACTCTGAAACCTGTCGCTTGTTTGAAAGCGATAACCATCTTACTTTTCTGTGTCTATATTTGTTTTGTTAGGAGAGAACCCTAAGCAATTTTCATTGTGCGCCACACTCTATGCTGTGTGCATGCATATTAACTTAAAATAAATCTTACATAGTTTAAACCTGTATACTGAAAGGAAATGCAACCCATAAAAGTACATCCAGGACAATGTTAACTTTTTTTTGGCATGGAACATGTATCCCTATCTGCACAGGTCCACAGACAGTCAGGAATTTATTAACAGCTACTTTTTGCAGCAATTTAAGCTCATCAGAATGTAACAAGTTAAATCAGGTGATGTTTTGTATCCTAAATGGATTGGGAGGATTTAAACAATAAGCACAGGAGGGGAGAGGATGGATTTAAGCACACATAATTGTTAAAATTTTCCACTTCCTGGCGGGTTAACACGGACCAGGCTTCATACAATCGTGCTGCTGTCCTTTCTCCTTCAGGAAACTCCAAAGCTGCCTCTGACTCTAGAGATACAACTAGTTATTGTTCCCTTCCTTCCCCCCAACATTTTTAGATGCTGGTCATCTATTGCAGTTGAGTGTCCTCGTGCTGCCTGCCAAATGGGTGAATGCTGCAGTCTGCATCCTCTAGGAGGACAGGCCATTCACAGTTTCCGATTTTGCAGTAGTTTAGGGCCGGAGTCTCTCTCTCAATGGAAAGGCATCACATGCTGAACAGTTCTCAGATGAGCAGCCAAGCGCCAGACTGAGAGCCAGTGGCCTCTGCTTTTGAGCAGAAGAGGTACTTGTAAATACTTTGTATTGTTTCTAAACATGAAGATAAATATTATCACTGATTCAACAGCAAGCAATCAACAGCACAGGGTGGCTTTCCAAATATCCTGCAGTTTTGAACTGTAAACTGAAGGAGTGACTGTTTTGGTCTCTGCTGAACTAAGTCTGACAACTTTACTGAATTTCACGTGGCAGACTGTGTGAAGAACATTTTGCTTAGGGGCTAGAACAAGAACATTAAACTAATTTAAATAGATACCCATATCGCCCAGTGGCCAACGTGCTGTCTATGCTCCATTTAGGCTTGGCACAATTTGATTTTTTTCTAATTTTGATGATTTTTATCAATTTTTAGTTGACGATTCCCCTCCCCAATTTTTAAGTTTTTTTTGTTTTATTTGTAACTACTTTTATTTTTACAGCTGTAGAGTTGGATTAAGGGCAGTGCTGACAGTTGGGCTGAAGAGGTGTCCCTGTGCAGGGGGATGCTGCGGTGATCGTGGTGCAACGGAAAGAGAACCCCAGCCAGGACTGTAAGGAGGAGGACAAGCTGCCAACTGGAGGGGAAGCCACCCTGCTGCTGAACAGTTCCAGCCCTGGGAGAGATTCCACACTCCTGGCTGGTGAGTGAGCAAGTGGGGCCATGACAGTATAGCTATAGAGGGCTCCCGGCAAAGTTGCTTGGCCAGTGACACTGGATGCCTGCACATATATGGTGTGGGGAAGGCTGGAGTCCTAGTGGGGAACAGCAGAGACTCCCCCACCAACCTTGGTCAGGACTTCGAGGAGGAATGGGTCCCCAGCTGCAGAGACAGCAGGGTGGCTAGCTCCACAGCCAGGGACGACGACGACGACTCCTCCTCGCAGTCCTGGCCAAGGGTATCTGTTTTCCCCTGTCAGGACCGTGGCCTCTCTACCACACCTTGCGCCTGCAGGGATCATGTATTATTGGCCCTGAGACAGCACAGGAGAGCTTTATTGTTATGGACCCACTCACTCAGAGGGCTCCCTGCTGGCATGCTGGTACCAACAGATATTTTTTTTCTTTGATTTCAGTGTGGCAGCTGAAACCGACATTTACCAACAGTTATCTATTAAAATCAAATGTGGCCAAGCCTAGCTACATTATACCTACAGAGTGTGGATTACATATTCTGCAACACTAATGCATTTATATGTATACACCTTCCCCACTAATACTCACTCTACACAATAAATAGCTGTTGTTCATATAGTGTTTTCAACATTATATTCTTATCCTTTGAGACTACATTAGTCCAAGCCAACAGCTACCACTAGGCAGAGAATAGATAAACTACCTGTTTTTTGGTTTTGGCCAGCAAAGTTTGTACCTGATGCATCAGCAACAAGCAAGCACATCTCAGGGACCTGGAAATTCCCCTTACCAAAAGCACCTGAATGCATGGTAAGATGTATCAATGAGTAGGGCAGCTACTCTTAACCTTTAGAGCACAGGATTTATTCAGGTCTGAAAGCTGTTTAAATAGAACTGCTGCAACCAACTAAGCTTGCAAAGAAAAATGGCAGTCCTTTGATCTGAGACACAACATCATTACCATGCACAGATGTGATGGGAAAAGTGTGAGTGTTTTCCATTTTCAAAATGTTGTGTTACTGCCACCGAGATCTCACTGGGACACTGAATCAATATTTGCTGGTGCTAAAGCAAGAGGTAGGTTAGGGATAGGATAGACAGTTCTTTTTTTCCTGAAGTTAAAATGGAAAACTAAACAGTCATGATCCAAGCTAGCTTTCCCCATCACCCCCAATAGCTATATAACACTGCATCTCAGTCCCAAGTACTAGTACCACAGTCCCGATCTGTTACTTCTAAACAGATACAGATGACAATACTGAACAGCATCGTACCTGTGAACTGGGCCAAACATCAGCTATGAACTAGATTGAAAATCAATCTCCATTTCACTTGAGAGTCATATTTGAACCCTTGCTACTTGACATGAAAGGTTGAGACATTAATCAGATAGGGTTCTCCCTGATCAGAATTCTCAAACTTGTAGGGGGAATAAATGGACCTCAAAAGGTCCATGATCAGCATCCTGATTCTGGCTGACAGGCTTTCCACCAACAGTGGAACACAAAGAAAAAACTACTTACTTGCACAGAGGTGTGAATCTTTGTTGAAAGGTTTCATACAGTGGTAACAGTTGATTGAACCCACAGTAGGGGTTGCACTGAAGAGGTGTCCATTTAACATCTTCTTGTCTTTTTCTTTCTCTTTGGAATCTTTGTCCTTCTCTTTAGTCTTCTCCTTATCTTTCTCTTTTTCCTGAAAAGGGAAAAAGGACAAGTAGAGTCTAGTGACAAATCCCCCATGGTTGGAGCTATGATTACATTGATCCATAGACACCTTACCAATAGCCATGTGTCTTCATAGATCTTAGCTAGGGAAGCAAATTTACAGCCTTTGCAGAAAAGGATTAACACTATGGATTTCCTGTGTCCTCTCTCTACACAGGCATTTTGCAAGTACAGCAGCTCAAGAAATTAGGTCTCTTCTCATCAAAGCATCTGTGTTTCTTCCCATCTTTCTCTTTAAACATATGCCCTGGTTCTGATCATTACTAAATGGCACCCTGAGAAAACTTAATCTTTTCAGCACTTTCAATGGATTGTAGCATAACTAAAATAACAGGTTTTGTGTAGGCCAAACTGTCAATGTGAAGTTAGTTTTTACACTGGCCATAAAAATTAATTTTATAAGTATTTTAAAGGAGAAAGACGGACCTTTATTTTGGGGTGGGCTGATAGAATTCTGTTCCTTATTTTCCTCTTCACTAGTTTGAGCTGCCTTCTTCAGTTTCATTCAATCAGCTGTGAATAATCTCCTTGGGGAAATGGATTTTTCAAAAACATTGTATCCATAGTACAGTAGAGTAGGTTGATTTACTGAACTATGGCTAAATGGGACTCCAGGATACCCAGTACCGGCTTGTTCATTGTGCTGTCTTAACTGCAGAGACCAGTAAAGGCAGGTGATGGCTGCTTTGCAAAGCCTAGGTTCTGAGTTCCCCATGTCTCGATAGCAATGGAGATAAGACTGGTCAGATACATAGCCAGACTAGCATCAAAGCATTATATAAAATGTTAGAGAGGCCACACTGGTTACTCTCAGCTTTGGGAATCCAGAGCACAGCCGCTTTTGGCAAGCTGACTAGCAAAGCCTTCAGGCCCATCCGCTCTGATTTTCAGAAGGGTCCCTCCTCCTTCCCCCAAAGAGATTGTTGTATCCGCAAGATTATGCTGCTTTAAATATGCAGGCTTTAAGTTCCCTCACAATCTTGAAGCTTAATGGGTGATTCAAACTAAATCACAGAAAATGCAAACATTCCCATTTTGCACAGCCTGAGGTAGCAGATGACTAAATACTGAGACGATGAAATAATATAGGAAGTGACAATATGTTGGTTTCCTTCTATGTTTGGAAGTCCCATTAAATATGGGTCTTAACTTACAACAAACACAGGCATTTTAGCTCTCTAGTATGTGGCCTGTATCACTGCCACCTTCATGGGAGCTGCACATGCAAAATACAAATCTGAGTAATATTCAACCCTTCAACAAATATATATCTGCACATACACACACAAAAAAATGTAACTTCTCATTACACGATGCGACCCCATTATCATCTCAACAATAATCATTTCTGTCTCAATGGATTATTGAGACCATGATGGCTTCTGTAAGAGAAGTCATCATGGAGGCTAAAGTGAAATTATGAAGGTTTTCTGTGGATTTATATGTTGTTAAATGATATGTAACATGCCTAGAGGTAAACATTTTTCCAATAGAGGTCTAAATAAACAAACAAAAGAGCCCTCCTGCTGCTCAGAAGCAGGCCTGAGGATCAGCAACAAAGCAGTTAATACCAGGACAGTGAATACAAGTTCTGCAGTCACCATGAGGAAAACTTTGAGCCTTTGATGTCATATGTAAATAACTAGTAACAAGTTTAACATTTCTGTCTGTCTCTCTATGAATCCAAAGTGAAGTCCATCCCTACACTGCCTTTAAACTAAAGCTGACTATCTCCATTACTGGCCCCAGAGCCTCTCTCAGTATTACATCCACAGAAATGAAAGATACTTAGGATGCATTATTAAATGTGACGATGTTATCTGGGGCAGACAAACCTGAAACTGCCAGCAGTCCCCTAGATCATCTAGATTGGATTAGAACCCTGTGACCTACAGGTGAAAGGCTCCATGTCCCACCCACAATCTGCTGAACTGTGCAAATCCAGCAGAGTTCACTTTGGAAGGGGCTCGGGATTTATACTCTGTAAAAGTGGTAGTAAATCAAGACCAAAAGGTTTGCTTGAATGTCAGACTCTGAGGAACTCAGACTTCCAAGGGAAGGATCTTACTCTCAGCCAGACCCTAGGCCTCGGTGAACACTTAAACACTCCTAGCAATGTTAAAAGAGATTAACTTTAATAACTTCCTAGGGAGTGCAGCTGGTATTTAAAGACAGGTTTTTGCAATTTGGTAATTTTGGGGTCTGGGACATTAATCGTCCTTTATGATTTTATAACGAAAGAAAAAATGTTTAAAAAAAACAATGATTTCAGTTAGATACAGGAAATACTGCACCACCTTTAGTGAGCAAAAAGCCAACTTTCATACGTCATATGTCTGACTGCAAACTTGGGGTGCAGGACCCTCTGGCTTCCCCAGGAGCTCGCTGTGGAAAGCACATGGAGGGGCAGAGGATGCTGAATGCTCCGAGGTCAGGCCCTGGAAGGTGGAAGCTGTGTGAGCTGTTTGCCCTGGAGACAGTCTTGAGCTGTAGCTCACGAAAGCTTATGCTCAAATAAACGTGGTAGTCTCTAAGGTGCCACAAGTACTCCTTTTCTTTTTGCGGATAAAATCTAACGCGGCTGCTACTCTGAAAACTTTCATATGGTGGGTTAATAACACATCACAAAGCATTACCTTAAAATGAAATGTTCTTTCTACACTACACATTACAGAAGCTTCCTTCAAATAACAGCATGAAAATAGAAACACTTTTCTTCCATAAAAAACCAGCAGCATGGTTGAAGGAACCAGTTCACTGGGCAGCGTACTTAAGCATCAGATTTCAGTGTGAAGTAACAGTTAAGTTCTTACCTCCCAATGTGTAAGTCCTACTAGTCTCACTGTTATTTCAGGTAATTCACTAAATCTACACCGTTTTACCGACATGCTTTCTCAGGGACAGAAGAGCTGTTCTCTATGCGTATTAGTCCATAGTGACTGCACACTGGGCTGCTCAGTTTGCCACGACAGACTATTGGGAGAGGAAGTCAGATTGCTTGGGCAAGGGAGGGAGGGAGGTGTGTTAGCTGCTTACTTCCTTAAAGATGATTGTAACTATTTTGCCGCTGCTTGTATCACGTTTTCCCCTCGCTAGACCTGTTTACAAAAATCAGAGGGGCAGTGGGGAAAGGAAATAAATTTTAAAAGCGAAGTGGCACTTCAATTGGAGTCCAGAACTTTGAGAGATTTAATAAAATAACCCCTCTATGATACTTAGGGCATTTATGAAAATAAAATTTTATTCTGTTAGAAATAGATGCACATTTAGTGTACTTCCCCAGTATTTAGTACTTTTGCAGTATCAAAACACTTCTTATACAGATGGCTAGAGAGGTTGCTTTTGTATATCTCTAGCTACTGGTTGTTTTTTATTTAATTCACAGATGTTTACAATCTCACAGTTCTTTGAAATGCTATTTTGAAAAACTGTGGTGTTTAAAACTCCCTGGATGCAGACACCCACTTTAACTGCACAAGTGAATGATAGGAGGAATTCCGTACCCTGCTTTTCTTAATTTGATTCCATATTTGCTGTCATGCCCCAGAAATTCATTTTGAAAAAGGGGGAAACGCTGAATGTTTTTCTGACTAAGAGCAATATCACACAGTAGAGATTGTGTGTATATGACCCATTATATGCAATTGAGTAGAATGGAGTTTCACCAATGTAAAACTGAAGTAACATGATGTGGCACACTAGACACACTGGTAAAATTACCCACTTATCTATTCCCCCTTCATGTTTAATTTCCCTTGTGCCTATATGTCTCTTTTTGCATTGTTGTTAACATAATTTTAAAAAAATATATATTGGTCATGGTCTTCGTCAGAAAGTTCATTTTACAACTGATCTTAGAAAACTGCATTATCTAAAACCAAGTTCTGAGCAGAGCAAAATCTGTTAGGAGCAACTGTATGTTTATACCTCTTGCTCTGCTAGAAACAGAAGAAACAACCAAATCTTCCTGTTCCACTTCCTCTTTCAAGGGTTGTTTTTTGTCTTTCATGTTTTAATCTAAAAAACTCTTCTTCTCTGTGATGATCCATTTCTCTGAGGAACTTGAACCCGTGTTTCTCAGGCTGACTATATAAAATTGCAGTAATTAACACAAAAATATTCCGAAGCAAGAAGAAAAAAAAAAGTGTTTGACTTGGATATCACTCTGCATTGCCAATTAGTAAAAAGTCAAAGCTGCTAGCTGTTGTGAGCTTTTAAAAAGAAAATTGTGTTTACCATCTTGGAGGGACTCTTGTTTTATCAGAAGGTTTTAAAGTGAACAAAAAAGCCAGCGTGTGGCAGTCTCTGTGGCCTTTGGTTCAATAGACAAAGGAACGGGAAGTATCCCAATGTGCATTCTCCATGTACTGTCTTATCCCTCATCCTAACAGAGCCTTAGAATCTTTCTCTATATACAACTGTGATCAACTATGATCTCCCAGTTCTTACCTTATGGCAAATCCCCCAACTGTACATACTTCACAAATTCTCACAAGTGGTTTGTATGAAGGGTTCTATATAAATATATTCTCTCATATTGAACTTTGCATTGGAGAACAGGGACAGTTGTCATAGTCTTTTGAACATGTCATAATTGGTGCAGCTCTGGGGTTGTCTATGACCGCAGCATGCATCCTGTCGAGATAGATCAACAAACGGGAACTGGTCTCCCTTGCACAAGGGCTTAAAGATGTCACAATCTCTAGATGATGCACCAGAGATGACTGCACTATTGTGCATTTATTATATTACCACACAAAGACCTACGTTAAAAGAATGTTAAGTTTGGAAAGTCAAGCACTCAAAAATTAGGGCATGGCAGAATTAAAGCTGCTTATGCTACCTTATTTCAGCTTCCTGGTGCATATGCATTATGATATAGTCTTATTATATATCCTATACTGTTTTTTCCAGAGGACTCATTCAGTGTACGGGATGGATGATGCTCATTGAACAAGCAATTATTCAATATTTTGCTTTATCCCCATTGTTCAGCGTGTGGTCCCACACCCTATTTACAGCACATTATTCAAACCCTGCTCTGAATGAAGAATTATTAATTTCCTTTTAAATTTTGGAATGGCACTCATCATTACAGTATCTGAGTGCTCACAAACATTAACAAATTAATTTTCAAAGCCCCTTGCAAGGTGATGTGGTATTATGCTTCGTATTTTACAAGGGGGAACTGAAGCACAGAGAGGTTATGGTCAAAAGAGTCCACTACTTTTGGGTGTCCAATCTGAGATGCCTAGAGCCCGACTTTTCAGAGTAGTTAGCATTCTGTAGCATCTTATATGTTCAAAGCACAGCTCCCAGTCACTCCAGCTGCACTTGGAGAGCTCATCACTTTTGCAAATTATACTCTAGGGTTTCAAGACAGGCACTCAGAAAATGAGGAACACACATTTAGCAGCCACCTGTGTAAAATTTGGTTTAAGTGACTTGCCCAGCATCCCATAGGAACTCTGTGGCAGAGGAAAGAATAGAAGCCAATTCTCCAAGGCAGCATTCAACTGCCTTAACCACGGGACTGTCCTTTCTCCTCCTGCCTCATTTCACTACACACCTTCCAGTTTTGGCAACACATGAGACAAGACATTCAACAGTCTAACTCACTACACAACCATAATTCATCCCCAGAGCCTGGTCCATCCCATGCACAGAACGGTGCTGGAGTTCTGTGGAAAAAAAAGTCTGTGATCATGTTATTAAAGAATGAATGCACATAAAGAGCTGAATTAAGGTTGCACATGCAGCCTTAATTCTGGCATTCCTAACTTTTGAGTGTTTGACTTTGCAACCTTAATGTTCTTTCAATGTCATTTTTCATGTGCAATTTGCTATGTCTTTAAAAAAACTGGAAAAACAGAAATCCCATCATATGGAACCATACTGACACTTAGACCTATAGCACAGACCTCTACCACTTGAACGAATGAAGTAACTGATAAAAGTAGAATGCTGTCATCCTCTACGACCTGGAGTTCTTAACCTGGAGTACAAGATGCCCCTTCTGTGGGGTGCGAGACATGCCAGATTTTTTTAGAAGGTAAATCATCGAAAACACAAATTAACCACAGGCACTTAAGTACAACTACTTTGTTTCATCAAACCTACGTTTATATGTATATAATTCTCTCTCTTTCATTCTATAGTTACGATATATCTAGATTTAAAGAACGGACCTATTTCAACGATTTTTGATAAGGGGTGCGAGAACATATTTTGAGAACCAAAAGGGTGCAGGGTACAGTAAAGGTTAAGAACCACTGCTCTATGAGAACCAGACAGTAGAGGGTGGCTGAAACACATACTTTGCCAGTGGGTTTCACAGCTATTTGCTGACAGCAGAGAAATGGGGGCACTCGTGAATCGTGAAGTTCCATTTCAGGTTCTGACAAGGAGTGTGCTCTAGTGGTCATAGACCTTTCTGCCTTTGTTCCTTCCATCCCCACAAGCTTGGCACTTTTTGCCCCATCCCTTTCCCAATCCTGTGTTTTCTCCTCCGCGCTCCCATACTCATGCTCCTCATCTGATCTCAGTCTCCTGAGCTCACCCTTGCACAGAGAGTCCTAGTGTCCCACTCTGGGGTCCATGTTTGAGTTCCATTCCTTCCTCCACCATGGCTCCCAATCCCAGTCTTTGTCTCCTGGCTCCTTGCCCAGTCAGTGCCAGTCTTCCCAATCATCGGGTTCCCCATTTGATCTCAATTCCCCTCCCCCTCGGGTTCTAAGACCCTTTGCTCAGCCAGTCCCAGTTCCGCTCTTTATCTGATCTGTCTCTCCTACCCTACTGACTGCCAGTCTCCTTAACCATAGAATATCAGGGGTGGAAGGGACCTCAGGAGGTCATCTAGTCCAACCCCCTTCTCGAAGTAGTTAGTCCCAACCTCTCCCTAGCTCCTAGTCTGATGTCAGCCCCCTGCCCTCCCACGTACCTTCTCCCCAAGGCTCCTTGTCCTAATCTATTCCTTTTGCCCTCCAGGTATGGACCCTTGTTTCCTCAGCCTTTGAATCATGGTGCTTCGTCCTCCAAGTTGCCTGGGCCCAACAGTGAAAACGCAAGCAAGACAGACTCCCTGCTCTTATTTCCAGTGTCTGTCCTTAATCTAGGACCAACTGCAGGAAAAGTCTAGCTCCCCCTCTGCAGCCTTTGTGCTGCAGTATTTTCAGTGGAGATGGAAATTTTGCTGCAATTAGCTGTTAAACACTATCATGTCTCTACTGAGCATGTGCAAACTGATATTCTTCAAAAGCTTATAACTTGGCAAATGTGGGCATTTTTCCCACGAGAAAAGCAAGAGGTATATTCCTGACATAAAGGCAAACCTTCTGCCAGACTACAAATTCTTGCTCCAATGCAAGGAGATGCTGGAGCTTCTCAATGAACCAACTGTAAGAACGTTTTCAAAACCAGCAAAACCAAGTATTTCCCCTTAATCTTGTTCTTGTAAAAGACTGGAGTATTTCAGCTGAAACTAAAAAAACCCAAACACTCAGGGGAGGCACCCAACATAGCATTTCACTTCAATCTGTTCTAGTCTAGCAAAGTTATGAGCAACTGGCAACCGGCTCTTATAACTGGAAGTGCTGGGCAAACTCAAGTATATGTGGTGCTACCAGCACCGCCTCAAATAGTTTTTTTTTTTTTTTTTTTTTTTTTGCCAACCACAACACATTCTTTGTCACTGTTTATTCATAACATGCAAGCTGTGACAAGGTCTCTAGTATAATAATAATAATAATAATTATTATTATTATTATTAAAGAGCCATGTCCTCCACGAGACCAGAGGAGACCATAAAGAACATGTGGGACAGACAAGCAGGTCTGTTTTGCCTGAACTGAAAATATATAAACACACTTATATAGCAAGGCATCACTGGCTCCAGAGATTCAAATTTAATGGAGCCGATGAATGTTTCATATCTTCAACTAAACCTCCATCCAAATCCCTCAGCAAATGCAAAAATATAATTGTAAAAACTCCCCTCACCCAGTAGTAAGGGCAAAATCCATCATTACTTGTGAGGCAGTATCTCTTTAAAAACAAAAAGGCTTTGAGGAACATTCAGCCAGTTGAACTATTACAATGGCTGAATACAGTGTATGAGGAAGAGAAGTATGAAGGCAAAATCTAAGTGGGACTGGTACCTACGCTGAGCACAAAGGCATGTGCCCTATATTCTTTATACACCACCCTTTTTCTCTTGCTAGTTTGTATTATTGCCTCAACTTGCTTTTACAATGATTTCCCCCCTACACAACAATGTTTCACTAGGAGGAAAACTGACCTCTCCAGCCAATGAGGATTCTCCAGGGTTCTCAGAGCTGCATGGAATGGTACATTTATCTGTGGGCTTTGGAAATTTGAAGAGGTGCTAATGTTTTAAATAATCACTGATCAGGTGCTAAAAGCACAGACACTTTTTAATTGGGAGGTGAAAATTACTGTATCACTCCCGTTTAGTATTGCAAATTCTGCTAGTTTTCCTTTGCACACACAAATTGCAGTTTTTTAGAAAGGTCTGCAGTGCACTATTGTCTTGGGCAGTGACAGCTTATGTCACAATAAGATGTGCAGAGCTGGGTAAATCTTTGCAGACAAAATAGCTTTTCCCCTTTATGTATAGGGACCATCAGCAAGCCTAATTGTAGAACTCTAGATATTTGTTTTTGCTTTTTCAATGCCATGTTCCTTAAAAGTACATATTCTCTATCAATACACTTACATTTTGACCCAGTTCTCCTTCCTCTCCATACAACTGTTTACATAGTCTGCTTTGTTCTACAAAAAAAAAAGCTCTATTCTAAATAAATCTAAAAATCAATGTCAGCAGCTCAGCCCCCATGTTAACAAACCAATGTATCTCAAGATCAATGGGATGTCATTACATAAAGGAAAATTTAGGCTGAACATCAGGTAAAACTCTACCTATCAATGGGATGTATCAGATCGTGGAATAACCTCCCCAAGAAAATGGTGGGCATTGCATAGCTTGAATCCCTGAAACCTTTGGAGAGCAAAGTACTAGGAAATGCACTATAGAGAACAACCCTGCATTGGCTGGGGCATATAGTAAACAGGATATATTAAGTCTTTTCCACCTCTGTTGTCTGTGATTCTGTTAAATGTCTGTGATTCTATTTTTGTTATATTTCTAGCACAAGAGTACATCAAACTCTGTAAGGAAATCAACTTCAGCATCAAGTTTCCCAGAGGTTGTTACGGACATGACAGAGATTTTAGAAGTATTTAAAATACCTTGAAAGAACATCTATTGCCTTTTACCAAAAGCAGTTCGTTTTATCAGAATAAGCAGCGTTTTCCAGACATCAGATTTAAATTTGTTTTCATTACATTTATATCTCTTTGGTACTCATTCTATGGGTCAAATCCCAAAAATTTACAAGTCCTGTTGAAATCAGTGGTTTCAGAGTAGCAGCCGTGTTAGTCTGTATTCGCAAAAAGAAAAGGAGTACTTGAGGCACCTTAGAGACTAACAAATTTATTTGAGCATAAGTTTTCATGAGCTACAGCTCACTTCATCGGATGCAAGCTAAAGAGAAATCAGTGGTAATTCCTGGTGCTCACCACCGGGCACTATGTTAGACTGAACGTATTTCTTTGAGGCCTAACAGGATTCATTTAGGAGTTCTCAACAACACACTAAGAAGTCTTATTCACAGGAAGATGAACATAAAGCACATGGTACTAACGTAATAAACATGATTAATAACACCACATGGGCACCAGATGCACTTACTTTGCTCTTCTTGCTGCTGGACATTTTATTCCTGAGGTAGCTGAAGGTGCGACTGACTTTTGTTCCACTTTTCCCTTCTAAATCTTTCCTGGAGGGGCTGGGAGGCAGGAAGTTGCCGCTCTCTTCAGACACACTAAAGCCAAAAGACAGAGACTGTAGATTTTTGTGTTATTTTTTTCCCAAATTATGCAGGGAAGGGAAAAAGACTCTAGAGGAAACCTTGGTTTTTTTCTTTAAAAGAGCAAATACATTTTTCATCCAGCTATTGCAGCTAACCAACAGAGTCATTGGTTAATTTACATTTTTATATGAAATATGACAAGCTAAAGAGAAAACACTATTCAGCCACTTAGTCACACGTTTCAAGAGACTGTTTCTTGGTAAAATTTCAGTACTTCAGTCTCAAACTATGACATTGTGCCCTCTACTGTTTTAAGGGAAAAACAGCTTTTCATTAACACAATAGTCAGCAATTTCCAAGTTGTGTACTGCTACACAAACCCAGTCTTAATTTATTGGCATAAACTACTGGTGTCTTCCATAACACACACACAGCAGATGGTTATAAAGAAAGATATGTAGCAAAATCTGCACAAAAGACTGTTCCCACTGGGAAGCACCCTGTCTATGAAGTACCCTCAATTTTTCCAGTATAATTTAATTAGAGCTTTTGTTAAAAATTATCTTTGCTAGACTACTAACTTTTACTGATCCCTTAAAACAAAGAAAATAGGACTCAATTTGTGTTTTTGTGTTAATCTATAGGTTCATTTCATGTCAAACTTAGAGCTATCAATAATTTCAGAAGCGGGTGATGAAATGGGATGCAAAGCCAAAAGTGAAGCCATATTGTGGTGGTGACAGTGGATAAAACAATTGTCCTGGCGCTCAGCAAACAGGAAGATAGGTCAGAGATTTCAGAAGATAACACACTGCTGTGCACTAAAGAACATTTTAAAAGGCTGTTACATCGTAAGCTCTGTGGGGCAGGGACCATCTTTTTGTTCTGTCTGTACAGTGCCTAACACAGGGATCGGCAACCTTTGGCACACGGCCCGCCAGGGTAAGCCCCCTGGTGGGCCAGGTCGGTTTGTTTACCCGCAGCATCCGCAGGTTTGGCCAATCGCGGCGCCCACTGGCCGCGGTTTGCCGTTCCAGGCCAATGAGGGCTGCAGGAAGAGGTGTGGGCCAAGGGATGTGCTGGCCGCCGCTTCCCGCAGCCCTCATTGGCCTGAAGTGGCCAACCGCGGCCAATGGGAGCCGCAATCGGCCGAACCTGCAGACGCGGCAGGTAAACAAACCGGCTCGGCCTGCCAGGGGGCTTACCCTGGGGGGCCGCGTGCCAAAGGTTGCCAATCCCTGGCCTAGCACAAGGGAGCGTTGGTCCACCACTGTGGCTCCTAGGTGTTACCACAGTACAAATAAATAGGAGCATTTTTATTACGTTACGGAAGTAGCAGGCATCGAGTCTTATAAAAACATGCACCATTTCCTGTCCAAATCCCCAGCATGTACTGTAAGAATTAAGTTCCAAAGGGGAAAACTAAAATACCTCCTTCCCCCCAACACTCCTCCACTCCCCCACCCCAAAAGGAAAGGAACCTTTGCAGGGATATACATAATGGAGTCATATTCCACATAAAATACACAATCTTTCCAAGACATGCCAGAATACAAAAGTGAAATAGTCAGCTGAAGAAACCAAAGGGAGAGGAAAACAGCAATAAAAGGTGAGCAAGAGCCTTCTGGGCATGTCAGACAAGCCAGAACTGTCAGGAGAAGTAGCACAAAGTATGAAGAAGCGATCAAAGACCCAGCTCCCTCAATGCCAAAAATGCTATCTTGCCCACATGCAGAAAGGAACTACTAAAGCAAGTATCCACTCAGAACAGAGGATCTCCGCTTACAGCCATGCAAGGATGAACAAAGTATATCTAAAAATCATGAGAATCTCTGCAATCATAAAAAAAATAGACAAAGAGAAAGGGAAAAAGTGGGAATAATATTTGGGCCTTGTGTAAATTTATGTTGATTAATAATAAAAATAATAATATTCCAAACTTTTCTTATTTGTAAATAAACATTAAACATCCAGAATTAACCACTGTTCGGGAAAAGACAGCTGCATGGATGGACCCGTCTTCATTTCCAGGGTGGCAATGTTAAGAAATATTTTATGGTTCTAAACTGTTCTTCAACTTACAGAAATATTGGCCTGGTTCTCAGAGGGTCTGAGCACTTGCAGATCGCCCTGAAGTCAAGAGGGGTTAGGAGTGCTCAATACCTCTAAAAAAAAATAATCAGATCTATATTTTGGGTATTTCAACAGAGAAAAGATCAGACAATCACAGTACTATACCTCTGAGACAATGAACTACTGGTGCTGCTGAACGATCGTGTGCCTGGAAAAGATTAAACGAAAACGTTAGACTGCGAAGTCTTGCCCATAGTAGTGCTAAAAATATAGTTCCTGGATTCAGGTAGTTTATGAAAAAGAGGGGACTGTTTAGAAGTTAAGGGTTCAGATATGTTTCTTCGCGTGCCCGGGGAAAGAATGTTCACCACAGCCCATGGGATTCCAGGTTAATGACAGAGGTGGAAAACGAGGTGGATTGCTTAGCAGTTTTTTCATTCACCAGCTCTAAGGCAAAGGATGTGAATCTGTGATCCTCACTGGTGCATTAAGGGTGCATAATTCCAAACTGCTAATTTAATTACAATAGGTGAAAATGAGAGTCTTTGCCTCAGCGCTTTTATTTATACTGCATCAGAATGAATCTATTGTAAGATACATCCTTGTTTCATGTATAAAACAGAATTCTAGTTGATAAAATTATAGTTCATTTTCCCTTCACAACCCTTAGGCATGTAATAAAAGGATAAAGGAAACAAGAAAAGCCTTATTAATTTTTCCATTGAAATGTCTGCAGAGGCAGAGCTTAATCACCCAGAATTGTGCTCTAGGAAAAAATGATGTACAACATGCTACTGAAGTCCTCCAGTGACACAAATTCCCCTTGTTCATCAAGAAACCTGCCTACACAGTCTGCTTGGAGCAGATTATCTAGTTGATGCTAGATGTTATTGAGTAGCTGATTAGTATCTGGGAGTGCTAAAAAATCCAAATAAATCAATTCCGATGGAGAAAGATGCCAGATCCTTTCTCCAGGAACTAGGCATGGCAGGACCCTAAAGGACCCCTTTAAAGTATTTTCAAACATGCTACAATGACAGCAAGCAACATAGCTGATCTTATTATTAGGATTTTGTAATTGCCACAAGAACAATGGTACTTTGACTTCAAACACTGTTAACAAAAGTTAGAGCTACGAGCTAATGCAAACGAACTTAGCACTTGGCATCTGAAGCAAAGGGCAGATCAGTACCCAGTTTATTAAAAAAACACATTTATTCAGGATCGTCCCACTTCTAAAATAAATAAATGAAGTCTCGATTACTGACTACAGTTCCTAGAATAGCATGAGAGAAGGCTATTTTTTTACCTTTCATTCTTGGATATTCATGAATTAAACAGTGGCCTAACCTGGTCATCTAGTCCTGGTTTAGAGGAGCATTTTTGTATGTCCCCTGTTGAGCCTTTAGTCTAGCAAGTGATTGGTCTCAAATCCATCATATAGTATAGTGCAATGATATCCATTCAGTCAAACTCCATACTATTTATTATCTATCTCAGGTTTTTGAATAGTGCCTATTCCCTGAGTATCTAAGCACTGAACAAGTAAGTTAAAGGCTCAAACGGTTGTCCATGGTGAACTTCATAGTGGACTCTGCTCTTCACATCAACTTCAATCTGCTCTTCAACACAGGTTAAGCCTCTGCTCGCTCACTCTCTATATATTTAACAATTATCTTCCTTGACTGAATTTAAACACGCCATATAAAACTTAAAGTATTTTACCATCCTATCCCATCACCAGAATAAGTAGGATGAAGCAACATTTAATCAAGAGCTGCAATAATTTGTTGCTCATGATCCAGTTTGCAGCATCTCTGAGAATTCCTGAGCTGCATGGCATTTCATTTCATCTATTCAATTGCTGTTCATCCCGTATGGAGAGATGGTACTTTATCTTGAACAGAGAGAATCATTGATAGTGGTGGGCAAACCAACCCAGAAAAAATAAGAACCAACCCAAATTTTGAACTAAACTGGTTTTTACTAAACCTAAAACTAAACTTTTTCAAAAAGGACTATGTGACAGCATTCAGATTCCTGTTATATTCGCCATAAAGACAGAGGGATGGACAGAGAGATTTTCCTCCCCCAATATTTTTTGTATTCCCTCTAGCCCGGTGCTTCCTGGCTCTGCCTGGAACCAAAAGCAGAAGTGCTGGGCAACAGCAAGAAAATATCATCTGTGCCCTGACTGGATAGCACCTGAAAACATCTGTTCCTGTGAGATTTCCAGCCCCACTGTGGAACTCCAATGGGTCTGGATAAGCAGTCAAACTTTTGGGTGCTCATCTGAACATCTGAACCTTCTGAGCTTCACCATCAACAATAATTTCATATTGTAGATGGACTTAAAATAATTCATAAGTTTCATGATACAGGAAGAAGCTGCAGGATTGGCATATTCCAATGAGAATGCCTGAATGACAGAAAGCAGCTTGCAGCGCTCTAGGACAGGTAGTAATTAAATTTAAGGGGACCAAAGAATTCCAAAAGCCTGCTCACAACCAACTAAACTTGGTGTAAAACGTACAGACTAGCTCGTCAGGTAATAATTTACCCATCTGAAATCTACAACTTGTCCAAAAAAAAAAAAAGCCATCTAAATATATGATTGTGTCAGACTAACTGCAGCTAATTCCAAAGGAAAGCTGGGGTGTGGATATTGGAGGTAGGTAATTAAAATGCACACTTGATCTGAAAGTAAATGCATCCATCTCCTCTGTATGATATGAGCCCTGGAGAGGTAGAAAAAAAATACAAGTCTAGGGTTATTGTATCTAAAAATACCTGTTAAAGTAACCTTTATATAAAGCCATCACAGAACTGTTTGAATGAGAGGGATTACAACAAACACCAAGGGAAGTAGGAGCACAGGACATAGGTTCTCCTGGGTTACTGAGTCCAGTCTCCTGTTATCGCGGGCAACTCCATCCTATAATCAGATTATAAATGTGTCAAGTTCTATCTTCAAAGCAGTGTGATAGTTTGCACCCTATACTCTTATTGTTCCAAAACCTCACTTCTATGATGGTTTGAAACCTTCTCATTTCCAGCTAAATTTATTCATGGTTAATTTATACCCATTTGTTCTTGTACCAACATTGCAATACCTACTATCCCACTTCGATGTTTACCCCCAACGTATTTAGAGAGAGCAACCGTATCCCCTCTCAGCCTTTGTTTTGACAGGCTAAACAAGCCACGCTCTTTTTAGTCTTGTCTTGTAAGATCGACTCTCCATTCCCCTATCATCCTAGTAGCCCTTTTCTCTGTTCCAGTCTGAACTCATATTTCTTCAACAGGGTGACCAGAACTGTACATAGAATTGTAGATGAGGTCTCATCAGTGCCTTTTACAATGGCATTAATACTTCTCGATCTCTACAGAAAATAGCTCACTTGATACATCCTAGGATCGCATTTGTTTTTTCTGTGCCTGCATTACATTGGTGGCTCACAGTCTTCCTACAGATGATTAATACAACCAGGTCTTTCTCTTCCTTTCTCATTTCCAAGTGATGAGCCCCCAGCTTATAGAACATTTTTATGTTCTGGGGCAGTAATAAACTCAATTTTTAAAGCTCACTGGTCATTAGTGGATGGTTGAGGAAAAACACAAGACAGTCTGGGTTATTCTGATTTTAAAAGGTCACTTTGCCTTCTGGCAGGATGACTTTTTTTTTTTTTTTTTTTTTTTTAAAGTTGGCTGGGGAGCAGTCCCTTTTACTACAATGAGAGGGGTAAGCCATAATAAAAAAAAAACCCCAATCAACCAAAACCCAAAATCACTGCATGAACATCTTTGTCCTGGAGGGAAAAACACTACAGGTGTGGCCTCAACCAGAAAATCTGGACCCAGATTTTGAACTCCCGAATTTTGAACGTGTTTGGCTCATATGTGTGCTTTTAACTCATCAGATAACAGGGGCAGATGTGAAATTCTAATCTGAATCAATGCTCAGACTGCAAATGCCCATAGCGGACAAACTCTCAACAGTGCAGTTTATGAGCATTCAGATCCACATGCATGATTTGGGGTCCCATCTCTACAGATATTCCCAGTGTGCTGGAAAAATCAAAATACAATAGTTTTTTTGAAAGACCAACAACAGTATTTCTCATTCCCATGGCAGTAGGTAAACCACACTTACTGACCTGATACAATCAACCTTTATAAAGCCTTCTTGATGCGTCAGAAAGGAAGAATATTGTGAACACCTCAAAAACTAATTAGCTGAGAAGTCAAGGTGTTGGAATATTAAAGACTTTGGATTAGAATCCTTTCATTCTGTTGTTACTGAAGCATTTAGACACAATGGCAAAGGTGAAGCTGTTAGACATCATGCAATGGAAAGATTAGTTTAATGCTCACAAGCTAAAACAGCCAGGTGTAAAAAACAGAAATACCTTCCCTTTACCTCCACCCATAATGGCTGCAGTTCATATAAAATGATTACTTACTATCCAACTCCTCCTCCTCCTCATCACTGGAAGAAGAGCCAATAGAAAAGAGAGTTTTAGACTTAGGGATGAGCGGAGAGATGTTGAAGGAGAAGGAGATTCGTCCGGATGGTCGAGTCCGTCTCTGGGCTGAGAAGTGGGTTAACAGCAGACATTAGAGCATGCATGAAAATGCATTTAATAATAAAAAGGAGAGGAAAGCAGCCAAAAACAAACTAAAAAGAAAGCAAAATAAAGGTCTGCAGAGCAGCTGGTTTCAGAAAAGGCATGGGCAGCAAAGAATTCAGCATGTTTTCATTTTTATTTTAAAAGGTGCAAGTTTAATTGCATGCATAACTTTGGGGTCAAGGCTTCTCTTATTTTCACTGGCAGCTTTTTGTAGCAGTGCTCAACAGGATAATATATTTGAACAATTATGTTTCCAAATACAGTAAAATTCACCTAACGCATCCCAGAATAAATAGCACCTACTGAATTTATTGGGATAATTGCCAGGGAATCCATTTTAATGTCTCAAAATACTTGTTAAGTGGCACACCTTGTCCATTTAAATGGCACACCAGGTGCTATTATAGCCATACAGTGTTGCTGAACCGTTGGCTGTATTTATTTATTTATTTGGTGTTGTTGCCGCCACTGCCACTCTTAAAAGATCCAGTTAATTTTATGCTTGTGAAAGGCGCTAAACGCCCTAGTTTATCTTTCAAACAAATATAGCTTTCACACCAGCAGCCTTCCTTCTTCTGTTCTTTTCAAAGTGCATACCTCATCTTCTACATGAACTACTTATAGGGAGGATGAATCTCTATGACCTATTCAGTCTAACTAGGGTGCCAAATTATTTCGTGATGTGGACCCCTGTAACAGGACTGAAGCTAGCAAAAACTCATAAGTACAATTCTGTCACATACTTAAATGTTTTGCTTTTTTCTTATTTTAATACAGTTTGTGAAATGACAATGTTTTTCTCCTGGTCTGTTCTTTTTCCTAGGAACCAGGGCCAATGACTCCCGGCATATTTCAATACTCTTGTAAATCTCCAGAGATGAGGAGCATTCTACTGCACTTGCTTTTTAAATTAATGTATTTTAAGAGAAGTGTCTTAATAGCAGAAGACCATCTAATCTTTGGCTAAAGAGAGTAGTTTTCTTGAAATAGAGGCATAGCCATAATATCAGCCATAATAGCTCTTATGGAAAAGAACTATGGAATTTAATAGGGATAAAACAATATCAATTTAGTAGGACTCTATAAAGTTACTCTTAACAAACCTGTAGGATGAGTATGATTCTCTATTAAATCCTGTAAGTTTTTAGCCATACTACAGAATTCTACAGACCAGATACGATTCCCTATTAAATACTGTAGAGTGACTATTATTTTCTATTAAACACTACAGGGATTTTCCATATGTGAAAATAGAGGCAAAAAGGAAAAAGAGAGAAGACTGATACTCAACTTGAAACGTGCATAGTTTTACAGATTTATGGAGAGGAATTGCTTTTCAGTGCAATTTAGAGTCATGCAAAAGTAGCCTTTTCTTTAAAGAGCAACCAAGCAGACATAAGATAGCACATCAATTTGGAATACTGCTGTTAGCTGCAAGAAGTTACTAAAGAAAATAGGGAGGTAACATAGTTAGTTTCCTTCAGGAACAATTGGTGGGGGGAAAAATTGACCTATCTTTTAAAAACCTTTCTTCAAAATCAATGCAATTCTTTTGAGTCTTCATGCCTTTTACCACAGAAAACAATAAATGCTTTAATGCTTTATTTTCTTAAGCATACTAGCAATGCCTACAACAAAACTCTGCCTTTCTGAGCAACACCACAATAACAAATCAGCGCATATATCCTAGAGCTTGTGAGCAATCCTTTGTCACACATAAACTTGCGTGCCTGCATGCACAATAGAGGAAACAAATGCTGAGGAACCAAATTTCAGTTTTAAAGAAACAACTGAGAAGAAAACACAAATGTCTTTTTGACCATTTATAAAGAGTCTCTTGTATATTTTTGGTTCTGTATCTTAAGGCAAAACGGAAATTCAGAATGCACAGGATTACCCAGACAAAACAAGCAAAATGATGAAAAATCTCCCATAGTGTTTTCTCTGTCACTGGATAATATGCTCACGCATGGGAAGGACTGGTCAAGGTCATGTGACACATTCAAGAACCAATGGCACTGCTTAATGCAAAACACTCAGATGCATTTCCCAGTGGAAGGCATTTAGCTGGGACATTTGCAGACAAAATTAAGTTTTAGTTTTATTCATATATCCTCTTAAACTTGCTGATGGACAAACAAATCGCTCATGTTCCCTGCATCTTGGCTCTGAAAACCACGATGGTGAATAATTATTTTTTCTCTTTTTTAGGTTACTATCTTGTCAGATTTCAGAGTAGCAGCCGTGTTAGTCTGTATTCGCAAAAAGAAAAGGAGTACTTGTGGCACCTTAGAGACTAACAAATTTATTTGAGCATAAGCTTTCGTGAGCTACAGCTCACTTCATCGGATGCATTTGGTGGAAAAAACAGAGGAGAGATTTATATACACACACACAGAAAACATGAAACAATGGGTTTATCATACACATGGTATGGAATTAGCCTACCTTGCTTGTCACCATGAAAGGTTTTCCTCCTTTTCCCCCCCCTGCTGCTGGTGATGGCTTATCTTAAGTGATCACTCTCCTTACAGTGTGTATGATAAACCCATTGTTTCATGTTTTCTGTGTGTGTGTATATAAATCTCTCCTCTGTTTTTTCCACCAAATGCATCCGATGAAGTGAGCTGTAGCTCACGAAAGCTTATGCTCTAATAAATTTGTTAGTCTCTAAGGTGCCACAAGTACTCCTTTTCTTTTTATCTTGTCAGACTATTCTCAAAGAGCAAATATGAGCCGCAATATTTTAAATGTAGAGAGAATAGGCTCCCCAGGCATGGCTTAGTTCCTACTTCAGTTTAATTATTTTTATTTTTAGAAGTTCCTGACTTTGTAACAATTCTCCTCACTGGAAATGTGTTATTCCACAATTGGGAGCAGCCTTCAGCATATTCCTGCCAACAGCTCTTCTGAACTCTCTGATTATATAAAACACTGCAGCATTAGCATTTGTGAATGCTAAGTGCACATCAGCCAACTTCTTCAGGATAGTGTGGATGCGGCAGGAACAACAGATCTAGAGGGATTAGAGGAAGTGCAACTCTACAACCCAGCTCCCAAACCAACACATGACAAGGCACATGCAGAGACCAAAATAAGGCCAAAATCCCCCAAACATTTACCCAGTTGGGTTTTATTTTTAAAGCTTTTGTGAAAAACAAGCTGTTTTCTTCCCATCCAGGCACTTTGTAGTATTTGGGATACACTTTATTTTATATCATCTAGCATAACACAAGAACTAGGGGTCACCAAATGAAATCAATAGGCAGCACGTTTAAAACAAACAAAAGTAAGTATTTCTTCAGACAATGAACAGTCAACCTGTGAAACTCCTTGCCAGAGGATGTTGTGAAGGCCAAGACTATAACAGGGTTCAAAAAAGAACTAGATAAATTCATGGAAGTTAGGTCCATCAATGGCTATTAGCTAGGATGCGCAGGGATGGTGTCCCCAGCCTGTGTTTGCCAGAAGCTGGGAACGGGCGACAGGGGTTGGATCACTTGATGACCACCTGTTCTTTTCATTCCCTCTGGGGCACCTGGTATTGGTCACTTATGGAAGACAGATACTGGGCTAGATGGACCTTTGGTTTCAACCAGTATGGCTGTTCTTGGGTTCTTATAAAATTATTCAAGTGGACAGAATAATCATGGACAATTAAACTTGTTCTAGATTTTACTTTCTTTATTTACTTCTATGAAATCACTGAGATTTATTCTTGTATAACTAAGTATGCACTAAGTATGCTGTAATGAACAGATCAATGTTCAGTTTTGGAAATCCAATAGAAGTTACGTATTATACCGTGAGATCCTCCAGCAAAAGGCACAAAAGCACTTCACCAACAGTAAGACAACACACCCTTGGGCTGGTAAGAATTATCATCCTGCATGTTTTAAAGATGATCTTGCTAAAGATTGATCTGGGTGGCACTTGTTCTACAAGGAGGCTACATCCCTTTGGTATTTGCCATGATGATGATGATGATGATGATGAAATGGAGACACTGAAAGGTGAAGTGTTTTGCCCAAGTTTCCACATTCATAAGTGGCAGAGCTGGGAACCGACCTTATGACAAAAATTTTCAAAATGACTAACGAGTTTGGATGCCTTACTTTTTAGCTGTCTAACTTCAAACATCTTAAAGGGACCTGATTTTCAAAAAATCAGGCTTCTCTAAGGTAGCTCAAATTAGCCACTCAGAAAGTTAGACAGTCTTGAAAATTTAGGCCCATAATTTGGCCCAGCTCTAGCCACCCCAGACTGACCCTACTATTCTACCCTAAACTGGTTTGATTAACAATATTCAATTTCCATAGCCTCCTGTTTGAATTACCACTTTCATTCCTTGCATATATAGCGTGCTCTGATTGGGCTGACGTTAATTAGACAAAAACAAAGGGAGGGATTTGTGACCAAGTTTATCTGCTCCCAATTCAGGTCTTGCTGGTACCTGTAATGCGCATTTATGAGGGAAACCTTTATGAAATGGGTCACAGTTTACTTGAAAGTGAAGTGGCGTAAGTCTTCTACTGATGCAATCTCCTCACTGAGCCCTACAGAAAGTTTCTAAGTAATGGGGAGATAAGCATTAGGTTGCCAAGCTTTCTGGTCCTCTAAAAAAGTCTGTTTTTCTGGGACTGTGTTATTTAGAGTGTTTGGTTAGCAACTGGAAATGATGCCAACAAACTGTTTACTTAAAAGAAAAAATGAAGGGCTTGAGCAAAAAGAGGGTATGACATAATATAGAGTAAGACATAGTTTTTTTTTTTTGGATGGATTTCGTGGTGTTTTGGTTACTGTTGCTGTGGGACACATCCTTTAAGCCACATGCTTATTTATCATGGAAGAATGAGGGCAATGAACTTAAAAATGTCACAAGGCACCCTCTCTGTATGGTTCTCCCTGCAAGCTTCCAAACGAAATAAAACTCTCTACTTTAAAGCATGTCTTTTTGCTAGGAACAGGTCCTTTTGGGTGTGATGCTCCCACTGAATGGATGTTTTGTCACTGAGACAGAATTGTTTTTTATAAATGTAAGGCCAAACAAATCTCTGGTGTAACTATTAACTTTGTTTGGACGATTTTGACCAATAGGCCAAAACCAGACAGGTTATTTTTAGTAAAATGTAATCCATAATATGTAAAGACTGAAGAATCAGCCACAGATCATATGCATTTCAGTAATGAGAAGAAGCTCAGAACTGGTCTCATAAAGCCAATGAGGAATTGTATAAAAGCAGACCAAACATACTGCCTGGCCAACACTTAGTGAGGAGAAGAAGTGTGTGATCTTCTCAAGCACATCTGGAATAAAGAAGACTTTGCAAACTACTTGTTCTTTTCACTGAAATTAACTTAAGAAAAGCACCCCAGATTTTTGACATTTCACTTCTGCATCTGTTGCTTCTCCTCAAAGCATGCAACTTGAAGTTATGCCCTTCAACCCACAGAAAGGTTGATTCGGGTAACAGGAATATTAATGAATAAACTCCTTTAGAGAACAAATATCAGGAAGACATTCCCTCTCCAGACTTAAGAGTAGTCTTATGGCTTTTCTCCTGAAGGATACAGATGATTCAGATTCCATATCTCTACATCTCTCAACTCTCCAAGATATGGAAAAGAAATACTATAATGCTTCTTCATTTGCAGTAACAGCAGAGGAAGAAATTCAAAAAGGATATAGGATTTATCATGAACATAATCAGTTTTTTATAATATAATCAAGAAACATCAGTTCTGATACCAATAATTTATGTTAACAGAGTAAAATAATTCTATGTACGCAAGGTGGTAAATTTGAGTCTAAAAATGAGAGATGTCCCTTTTTTATAATTAACTGCAGTAGAGAAGCATACCTCTACTTCAAGTAATAAGACAGAAAGAAAGACAGAAAAAGTTGGGGGGACTCTATCTTGGCGAGTTAGCAAGGGATACATGAATACTGCATATGGAAAGTCATGTTTACTCACTGTCTAGTCCTGGTTGAGTGATTGTCATTAGCGAAATAGATTTGGTCAGCGGAGAAGTGGCAGAAGTACAGAAACTAAATCCATGTGGTTGTGATCTTTGGTGTGTCTATGGGATATAAAAAAAAACCTCTATTAAGCATAAGATATGCCAAGCAATGCCCTCACCCCAACTGCAGACTACAGTCTAGTGTTTAAATGCATTAGTTGCCTATCCCTTTAAATACTGGAACATTAAAACACTCAAGAATATCTTCCCCAAAGGAATGGGCCCAACTAGGGTGGTAGGGCACAAAAATGGTGAATTGCAGCATGACAAAAACACAGAGGAATTGTAAAAGTGAAATGCAACGTCTTTAAAAATGGGAAACAAATGTAAGTATGTAACAAAAATAGAGGCAAGCACAGGGTGCTTCCCTCTCTGTCAAGCCAATAAAATGTATGTTTGTTGTCCGATGACCAATGAAAATACTGCTGTGATTTCAACCCCTCCAGCTGTAGATGATATTTGCTTTTGTTAAATAGAAATGTGCTGAAATGTAAGTAGAAAATATGCTTTTGGCCTTAAATTTCGGCTTGATAATAATAAGGCCTAGTAAAATGTGAGTACAGTGAGATAATTTAGAGGCAAGTTAGAGATAAATCTGGACACAATCCTAGGCCACGTTGTAAACAGATTTTGGTTTTAACTAGTTTTAACAAGCGTTTTAGACAAAATGCGAATGTTTTGGAAGAATGCTGTCTGTACTGATAGTTATTGGAATGATACTTACATAGACATTAAGAAAGATTATGTGTAATGTTAAACAACTAATGAGAAAGCAGAAAATATTTAATTATGGTAAATACAGTAAAAGGTAGACCTAATGCTAATTAATTAAGGGGTGTTATAATTGATTATATAAAGAGTAGTATGCTAGTTTGGGGTACCAGAGAGAGAAACGATGATATACTCAATCTTCTCATCCCAGGACTGATCACCCTGGATGTACCATTTTATCCTGGAATGTGGGTATAAATGCACTGTATGGTTACCCTGTAATGCCTGTCTGCTTTAACTAATTATTTTATTTTAAGTCACGTCTTTAATTCTGTCCCTCATTATGTCATTCACAGTCCTCCATTACATGAAATGATCTGTTAGTGCCCTGGAAGCTTGAACCTTGAAGAGTTCAGTTTGGTTCTATTTCTTATCCTTAGCCTATTAATTGGGAACACATAAATCAAGATTACACACCGGCTGTCAGTACAAAATGGCAAGAGTCTGACACGGAGGGTATGTAGCTGTAACGATGGACTTTCAATGAATATCATTCATCAAAACAATGGCTAAGAGATACAATCCCACATCGTAATACCAGCTCTCACAGATCAGTTCTCACGAGCCCTGGTTACTCCATTCACCTTGGGAAGTAAGGATTTACTTAGGCTGTGCCTCAAATGCCACTTTCAACAACACTTTGATGCTCAAGTGACAGATACACCAAGCAACACCAATTTCCTCTGTGTGAGACTCATGAAGATGTCACAGAAAATCACTGTGCTAGGATCAGTCAACAAAGACCATCTCTGGCAGTTAAACAGGGGCAGCTGAATAACCCCCAGTTCTTTTGTGTCTGCCCAGAGAAGTATTAGGGCGGAAGTGTGGCTTTCAGATATTCAATGCATTTAATCTATTTGCCTTTTTAATAAAACAGATTGAAGATACATGTCCACAAAACACAGGCCCATCTCTCCTGATTAAATCATCCCCATCTATGTCCTCTGCAAGAAGGTGAACATAAATTTGCATAATTCTCCATCTGTGATATTGCATTTAGTTGCTGCTTATAACAGTAGGATAAGACCATTAAAAAAAATCAGAATACGGGTTATTATGAAAGAGAAAGGTCCTCATTTTCTTCTACATTATAGATATAAACCTAAAAAACTTAACAGATAAAATAATACTTAGTACTTATATATGCTTCACATCTTCAAAGTGCCACACAAACATACATTTTTTTAAACCTCGTAACACCTCTATGGGAGAAGTGTTATTAACTCCATTTTACAGAAGCAAAAAGTGACTTTTCCCAGACCATCCAGTCAGTAGCAGAGAACTCAGAAGTTGCTTGTTCCCTGTCCTAGGCTCTAACCATGCTGCTTCTATGGCTGAGTAACAAGGCTGCTTTGATCAAGTGGAGTGATGCATCCTTTAGCCTTTCCAGGCATATCTCTATATTAAAGATGAAAATATCTCTGTATTATGCATGCAAAGGGGACACTCACTTGGGCAAAGTTTGGGAGTCTTTGATTTAGAGTTTTATGAAAACCCAACAATTAGAAAAGTACAGCTTTACCTGATGGTCAAACCCTCTGATTTCCCCCTGCTCAGATTCTACTTCCTCTTCAGTGAGTGAGACCAAGGAGCCACGTTCATCATTAGCAAGTGGACTTCGCCTGAGGTCTTTGGAACTCAAAGAGGAAGTCTCTAAATTTGAGGAGGGCTTCTTGTTATCATCGGAGTCTCCTGCAAGGCCTTCTAGGCTGTAACTGAAGAAAAATCAGAGAGGTTAGACCCTGAAAATTCTTAATGCTTTAATATGCAACGTGTGCATGAGTCACGTTCTAATTCAAAGAGGATGCAACTTCGACATTCTCCGTGGAGTGAAACACATATTATTCCCTCAGTTTGTGTTACGTCCTTGAGTAACATATGTGACCTAGTGCAGATAGCTGCTTGTGGTGTGATTTAATAAATTATATCCCTTTCACTGCAGACAGCAGTATCTTGGTACACTCAGGCAAATGGTTGTGTGAGAATAATGGACCAATACATTTCTGTGTTATTGGACTCCTTCTCACTCTCTTGAACAGTGCAAAAGAAATACTGGGAGCTTTCTTAGGTGTGCTTATTTCCACTCATTCCATTTTCTCAGCTTTAAATGATATACTGGATGTGGCTCAATTTAAGCTACACATAGCTGGTATATCCTGATGCTATTTGCCCCGAACCGATGTTCTATGCTGAAATATTCTCTATCCTCCTATACCTATGAAGTCATTGGTTTATAGACAGCAATATATTGAATGTGTACAACTCTTCTTCGCAGAGATGTTCCTTGATGCTGCTTAGCATTTGCCACTGTACAAGGTTTTGGCAGAAAGCAGGGCATCAGTGCCAAAATCTAAGTATTAAGTAAGTGTTGTCTCCATCAGCCAATGAATCACATTTCAGCTTTTGCCTCTGCAGCTAGGTTATCCAACTGAGTCAGACACGATCACTTAAAACAAAACAAAAAGCATTTGTCTGCAACATTGGTGCTTATGAAAGAGTTGGCCAGACTCAGCCACAGAGACCGCTGCTGATATGCAAGTTTTCCCTACCAAGAGCCATGCTAGTGTAGCTCAATTCTCACCTGCAACACCAACCTCCATTCCCTGTTGCCACACATTACATTATCGTCCCAGCCTCACCGTTCTATCAAAAGCACTGTATCCAGCACCTCAATCCTGACTTGCAGCATCCCTTGCAATTCCAGGCCTGGGTCAGCCTACAGATCTGTAGAGTCACCTCATTCTTGACCTGCAGTGACCCCAACTTAGGGTGACAAGATATCCAGATTTTACAGGGACAGTCCTGATATTTGGGGCTTTTTCTTATATAGGCTCCTATTACCCCCATCCCAATTTTTCACACTTGCTATATGGTCACCCTACCCCAACCATGACAGTCTTAGATCCCCATCAGAGCTCTATCCCTGAAGCTCAATTCTCATGTGCAGCAAATTCTGCTATTCTGATCCAGGGCCTTCCTTGAGAAAGGTGGCTTTTGTTATGGTCCAATTTACAGTAGGGACTAAAGATGACACCAATACACACATTTTCATTTTTGACATGAATGAGGATTTCAACCCGTTTCTAATGTTGAAAGATGAACAAATTAGTTCCAGCGTACCTCCTGACATCTTTCGGATAGGATCCTGCTATATAACCTTAGCATTTCAAATACGTCTTTTTTCAAACTTTGGAGTTAGATCAATTGATATTTAATGACCCATAAGTGCCTGAACACAAAATGTCAATTACAGTGACACTTATGTTCTTTTGATTGTCCTCTATATGCATCATATATTATATGACAATTTGCTGTGGTTGGATGAGGGGCAAGTGTTTTACAGAAAACACTTAATATGTACAACACACTTGGACTCAAGGTTAATCATTAAATCTAACTCACTATTGAGTTAACATTCAAAACGTGTTAAAAGGAAAGAAAAATACTTTGTAATGTACAGATTATTTACACATCCAGTGAAGCTTTAAATCCATGTAGACACCAAATGGATACTAGTATTCTACATATCACTGGAGGAGCTGGTGGTTTACAAACATGTATCATATTGAAAGCAAAAGCTGCAGTAAATCTTAAATCAGAAGACTCAGACATCTGGCTTCCAAAGATTTTTTCAGGTCAGTAAATGAGAGGGCAGACAAATCATGAAATTTGCAATTTATCAATTCACAAAAGCCTTTAATTGCATTGTGTTTAGCTATAGCATGCATTGTAAAGTTTACTCCCAAACATCTGCAAGGGGAAATCTGTCCCACTCCTATAATCTAGGGATGACAGACTTTTATTCTTCCAGCCCAAAATCACGGTGGTAGTTTGCTGTGATCTTGACATCTATCTTCTAATAACAGGGCTAAGAACAACAACTCACTTCAGACATGCCATCAAATAGTCATCTGCTGATAATGATCTGTGGTTTTTAACTACTGTATTTGGATCACATTCAAATCAGTGTTCTAAAGTAAATGATCCGTATTTCAAATTTCAGAGTTATCTAGCCTCCAGAAAATATAGTTAGAATTCTATCCTTTAATTGTTGGAGGCAAAAATAAATCTGGGTCCAGAGCTTCAGCTCTGCCAATGTACCTCCGTTGAAGATCTGACCTGTGATAATTAATTCCGACTCTGGACTTTCTACAGGACACACAAGTTTTAAGTGCCTGGGAAAACCAAATCTGTGGTTATCAGATTTTGTTCTAGAGAGGTTTAAATGATTAGCTTCTCTGCTCGAGAGCAAAAAGAACTCTAACTGTACTAGAAGCAGTCTGCATGAATTTAAATGCCTATAAAATATCAGTCAGTCTGGAGGAAAACATAACTGTATCTCATTAACTCTGGCTTAGATTCTTTTGCTGTCACTTTCATTGCTCTGATTGTATGGAAAGATGTGCCTAACAATCATCATAGAAAAAAAGCAGCTCCAGGTGAATAATGCAGCTTCTCTGACACTCAAGACTAGCAGAGACTAATCAACACCTTCACCTGCACTTCACTCTCTAGAGGACCCAACACCAAACATGACTGGGGGGGGGGAAAACAGACAAAGCAAACAGACACAAGCACATTCCAGCCAGAGCAGCAGAGAAACAGACTACCACACAAAGAGTTGACAACACTGTGTTTGCAATGCCTTTTGCTGTTGCACATTTATTTATACCATACCTTCTACAATTAAAGTCAGCACCCATGGTAATGTACTGTACTCCAGAGGGACACCAGCTCAAACTGGGGATATCAAAGGCAGACAAAGGAAAAGGGCTGCAGTTATTGGATTATCACAGAAAGGGAATGCTTCAGGACTCGGTTAAACTTATTTAATTTTAGAAAGATTTTTACATTGTATGTTAATTAATGGTGGGTGAAAGGTACCAGATTGGCAGCCCCACAATACAGGGAATGCATGGAGGCATAAAGCCATTTTTCCCTTGTCCCTCCTCCGTTCCAGCACTCCAAGCAAAACCGGAAGTACTCAGAAACGGGGCCAAGGAACTTAAATGAATAAAAAAGTAAGAACAGTTAACTGAAGAACCCATGGTATTTAGTCTGAGGGTATCCAGCAGCAGTTTGTCCAGGAATTCAAGTAGTTTCATATTGAGGCTGCTGACTGGGTCATAATTAGAACCCTATCAAATTCACACCCATGAAAAATGCATCACGGACTGTGAAATCTGGTCTTTTGTGTACTTTTACCCTATACTATACAGATTTCACAGTGGAAGACCAGTGTTTCTCAAATTGGGGGTCCTGTCCCAAAACAGAGTTGCGGGGGTGGGTGGGCCACAAGATTATTTTAGGGGCAGGGAGTCGCAGTATTGCCACCCTTACTTCCACACTGCCTTCAGAGCGGGGTGGCCAGAGAGCAGCGGCTGTTGGCCAGGAAGGAGCCCATCTCTGAAGGCAGCAGCACAGAAGGAAGGGTGGCAATATCACACCATGTCACCCTTACTTCTGCGCTGCTGCTAGAGGCGGCTCCGTCTTCAGAGCTGGGCTCCTGGTGAGCAGCTGCTGTGCTCCAGCTGCCCAGCTCTGAAGGCAGCGCTGCCACCGGCAGCAGCACAGAAGAAAAGGTAGCAGTACTGCGACCCCGTCTACAATAATCTTGCAACCCACCCCCACAACTCCTTTTTGGCTTAGGATCCCTACAATTACAACACTGTGAAATTTCACATTTAAATAGCTGAAATAATGAAATTTACAAATTTTTAAAATGCTATGACCGTGAAATTGACCAAGATGGACCGTGAATTTGTTAGGGCCCTAGCTATGATGCATCTGTTAGTCAAGCTCCTGTGCTCTGCAGGCTGTCAGATATATAGAGAAGATCTTTTCTCATGGCTTCCAAAATATTACCATAAATATCCATTATGAACAATTACCTTGCTGTAACAAGCACAACCTTTAAAGTGCATTATAATCAGCAGCTAAGTAAACCACTGCAGGATAAGGAACTATCTCCATTTTACAGATGGAGAATCTGAAACAAAGGGGATAAGACACTTGCCCAAGGTCACAAAGGGAGTCATTGTACTGCTATACTACGAGTACCTCACATCATTTACAGCTCCATGGCTGCTCTCACCTTCAGAGTCTGCTGACATCCATAGATGACCTGTGTGTCCCTTAAGACAAAGGTTCAACATACTCATGCAGCTGTGTGTGTGTGCATATTGTGGGGGTGAGGTGCAGGAAGGAGAGTGTATCCAATTTCCTTCACAATGAAAACTGACCTACAGCAGACAGTTCTGTAGATCTGTGTGTATATATATATAAAATCTCTCTACATACATATATTTCTTAACTATATTAATTTTATAGTGTGGTGACAAAACTGCAGGGCAGAAACTCTATAATTAAGAGACGAAGGAGTAGGAGGCTTGGAGGAAATGGCAGAAGGTCCCAGAGAGGAATAAAAATTCTTGGCAAGAGCTGTGGAAAACACAGACGTATAGAATTATAATCCTGCTGGTGAGCCACCCACAATATATTGGCAACACTATGCAAAAGTGAAGACAGTGGCTTGTCATACAATATATACAAACCCTTGGCAGAAGACTGGGGGGGAGGTGTGGAGGGAGAAGAGGGGAGAGCCATTTGTGTGACCAGCTACAGACTGGAATTAGTTTGAGGCTGTGCCATTGTCCTCTCTCCAGCACTAGCTTGTAGGGTATCAAAAAGGCAGGGGCATTGGTAAAGAGACAGAACGAGAGTATATTCACTGAAGAATCTGACCTAAATTGCAAAGGTAAGCAGTGATATTAAGTGGCCAACTTGAAACACATTCTCTTTATGATTAGCATAGGGACTCAAAGCTCCTCTGTAGAAGTCGGGTGGATATCACCGTGCAACTGGTTAAAAAGCAGTTAGCATGCATATGCTCACAAGGCAATCCTTGCATGCTACCTTACAAAGGACAGAGCAGTGTGGAGTCCGAGCGGCATGGAGTCCATAGCGTTTCACTAAGGGTGGGTGTATCAATAACTTGAAGTCTAGTATATTAATGAACATAATAAGGATATCTGTAGGTGTGAGCAAGCATGAAGAGAAACTGGATTGAGAGCCTCAAGGGGAAAGCAAAGAGGAAATCTCGCCATTTCCCCCTTCACTTGCTCTTCTCAGAGGCTATAAAATCATAATTAGATATGCTAAGTACTTCACTGAGGCCTGTGCAGTCTGTGTTGCACTGTAAAAGGAGGATACTGTAGAAGGCACATAGAGCACTAATTCCTTGAGGCCGTGCTTGAGAATTTAGGTTTTTGCACGTTACAGCAAGGTGTGAGAGCACGTGCTTCTGTGTAGTTGAGAGTCAAGGTCAATGGCCACGTCAAAGGCTTGTCAAGGGCTAACGCTTCACTCTACACAACTAGGAAGAGAACCAAAGATCTTGTAGAAAAAAATTCTCACCGGTGCAACCAAACCAGTTATAGCACTGGTGGGAATATTTTGCTGAACCCCTTTACTATAGACAAGGCCTTAGGAAACTACTATACACAAGAGCTCCATGTTCTGTGGCAGTAGCAGATCGTGTGTCATGGCACATGAAGTGAACCAACATAGTAGGTACTTAGTCTCTCCAGTCAAAACAATGACACAATCGTAAGTAAAATGTCAGAGAAGTGGGTACATCAAAGGAATTAATGGGTCTGGGGTGTGGCCAAAACCAACAAAACTCCCCATAAAACTGTGGTCATTGAGGGTGAAGGAAGGATTCCCTACTGTACCTTCAAGAAATCTAACAGTAACAGCAGCAACTATTTTGTAGGGTCTACATAGTGTTTCTGTAGAACTAGCACTCAGTTTTTTAAAAAAAGCTCTTTCTTGAGCTGTGAACATTGCTACTCACATAAATTAATCATGCTAATGCTTCTACAATAAAATAGGGTAAGTTTACCTTATCTTTATTTTATTTATGTATAAATAAATATGTATGGGGAGGATAAGAAATCATAAATGTTTGCCAGATAGAAAGGGATAAAAATGGGTTTGAAAATCACGCTCATTTTCCAGCTTTTAAGAGGCAGAGTTAAAAAAACCCCAGAAAGTTAAAATTAACCAAATCAGCTGCTACAGGTGTAACAAGTGTATTATGTATCCTTTGTACTATTTTAAAATATGTTCCTATGTGCCTATCCTGGAGATCTAGGGATTCTGATATATTTTAAAGAATAATTAAAGTGAACAGACAAACAATTACTTGCCCATTTAAATTCAACCTCCAGTCCTAAATATATTTTTATAATATAATTTTATAATATTTTATTATAATATAATAATTTTTATAATATTTTTATTATTTTGTTGGATGCTTCCAATCCACAACGTCCAATATCCTTCAACCCACCCCCTCAACTAGAAGCCTAGAAAGAATGACTTTGCAGCTTGCACTGAAGGTTGTAAAAATGGGGTTGTGTCAGACTTAGGGTGAGAGGAATGAAATTAGATGCGTGTCTCTGTAACAGACAAATGTTCCGAGAAGTACTGAATCTAAACTGAATTAACTAACATGAGAGTATGAAGTTAGTAGACATTCAAATGCAAAATGGTTAGTCAAGTTAGTTGGCTCTGTACCTTCTCCTATGAATGGGAGGCTTCCTTATACCATCCCCCAGAACTCGCATTGAACTGAAAATGAATCATGGAAAGTGGTCAGAGATGAGAATGGAACAAAATGAACAAATGACAGCTGAAGGGAAAACACCCTTTCTTCCCCCCCGCCCTACTCCCCCAAAAAACAAACGAACAGCAGAAATAAGGAGTGAAAAGGAGAGTATACAAACTATAGCACTTAAGGGAGCAATGCATCTCCTGTGAAGTTATCTTTCTCCCTCTATTTCACAGTAAGGCCTTGTTACAGGACAAAGTATCACGGCCACTGAAAATGGTTGCATATAAGCAGGTGCCAATCATGGGTCAGCTGTATGTGTAGACAGGGACAAACTAGTCAGTGCTAGTTCAACAGCAGCCATTGTTGGCAACCCTCACCAGCAACAGCTCTATGTGGTAGTGTAGACAAAGTCTAAAGGACCATCAAGTGAAAAATCTAATTTTTTTCTTTCCTTCAAAAGGGCATTAAAAACCACGGCAATTAGTGGCAATCTGAAGGCATGTCAATGCCAAAAACATGGTATGTGACTGCAGTTCATGGAGACATCCTCGAGCCAGCTATAATCCAGCTAACTTGGGCACAGGTGCAATGACGCACGGCAGCACGACTCCAGCGTGGGCTGGCCACCTGAATAATTGCCCTGGGTCCAAGTGGCCTTGTATATTCCACCATGAATCCTGTACTGCTCCAGTACTGTACCTGAGCTAACTAACTAGGGAAGTTAGCTGGGTATGTCTATATGAGCTGCAATCCACCCTGTGTGAGATGTATAAAACTCAGTATGAACTCTAAAAGTTACCAAGGATGAGCATGTTCCATTGGAGCCTTATAAGTATTCTTCAGGAGATTTATAAAGGAAAAAAATGTTTTAAAAACCATATTTTAAAAGATATTTAAAATGCTCAACAGGTTTTGTCTTTCTTCTTTTTAATAAAAAAGATTATGCTCCACTAATTTTTTACCATAGAAATATAGAGAATATGAAATCTGTTATTCCCTGCTTTTGCTAGAGGACCCGTGGAGGGAGGGTAGAGTCTCACATGGGCAGCTCTCTCAGGGCCTGATCCAGCTTTCATTATAGTCAATGAAAAGACTACCTTTGACTTGAATGGAAATGGATCAGGCTCTCAGCCCTTAACTGAAGGGATAGAGGAGTTAAATCCCAACAAAAGTATTCTAGTTAAATAGTTATTAGCAAAAACCAATCAACCAAATAGAGATTTAGGTTTGAATAAAACTTAATTTCCAGGCCTTTATGCACCATAAATAAGCAAAAAAGTGATTTTTTTCCTTTTTTTTTCCCTTTGCAAGTCACCTTTCAGCCAGACATACATCTTCTCTATTGGTGGCTATGTACGTGAAAATATGAAAATAATTCCTCTGTTTCTTTACTTAAAAAAGAATATATCAATAATTTACAGTAGGTATATTTTCCCATGTCACAAGCATATCCATCCAACCTCTGATTCAGAAGGTTTTTAACTCCATCTGCTTAGCGTTAGCTGTAATTGCCAACTATGCAGAGTTTATTACCCTCAGAAATCCTTACATAATAAGTTCAATACATAAAAATAAATCTTTCTAAATGAATTTATGAGTTTGTAGACTCAGTCCATCATAAACCGGCTTTGATCTCTGAAGTTGCCTCTCTTGCTGTTTTAAAATATTGGTGTGATTTTATTTGTCTCTCTCTCATCCTGGGACCTGGAAAGAAGTCCAGGAAGGGGTGACAAAGTCATGTAACAAAACAAACAATGCATATTACTTTCCAAGTACTGAATGGTTTCTCAAGTTTATCTTTAGAGGAGATAAAATTTATAATTTAAGGATCTATAATTTCTCTTCAGTGCGTGCAAATAACATTTAGAAATGTCAAGGGGACTTATGCACATGCATTAAAGGGTGACTATTATCTCTAAATCAGGGTCACCAAACTCTGCCCTCTGGCAATTTACCAGAAACCAAAGGACACCTATTGGTTTTAATATAATGCAGGTGACTCTGGTCATGTTACTTGTTAATATGGAGCTGTGACCCATGAAAACAACAACTCCCAGCAGTCAACTGGATGGGTTCCAATTTGACTCCTGATGGACTTGCAGTCTCCAACAAGCCACACATCCATATTGCAGATAAGGGTGGTATCCAATATATGTGATTTAGGGAACAAACTTTGACTACCCTGGCTCTAAAGGGATGTTGGTACTATTTAAATCAATGGCCAAACTCACTTGGTTTCAAGAGAACCAGGATCTTAAATGACTATGTAAAACTAGAGTAACTTTTGTGCGGTGTAAATGAAGAAAGGCTGATGCGTGTAAGAACATGCTGGGTAGAAAGGGAGTCAGAGAACTTGATAGTTACTCAGAATGCAGAGGGCTTACTCCTAATCAATTACTTTATGGGTGGAATTTTTCTGCAACTGGAGATCAAGGGAAGAGTGGTCCTGGAAAACAACATTATTTCTTTTCACAGTAGTTGATGTAAAGAGGTACATGGCAAGCCTTGCCTTTGTGGTGTTCCCTAGTCTTTTCTGAAAGGAGAGAGAGCAGAGGGGGAAACTGGAAGAACACCCTAGACCCAGTGTACAGGGTCTGTCCACTTCATTCAATACTGCAATTCTATCAGGAGTCAAAAATAGACCACCCCAGTCTCAAGACTGAAGGTCTATCTTTTTCCATTACAGCCCATACAATACCTTAATGTAAGAACCCTACTGATTAATAATGGCTATGTTTATTCTGTGGTCACCTAGATTTAACACTCAGATAACCTTTCCTTTAGCAAAACCCTCTGCATAGGAACAGGTGGTGATAATTCACAGGTCAAGGTGTTTCCATTCACTTCAATGGGCTTTAGATAAGGACCTAAGTCCTCTGAAAAGCTAAAATATATTGTAGACAAAGTACTTTTAATTCAACATGTAATTAAAACCAGGAAGATTAGTTTGTTTGAGGGTATTTTTTTTGTAGTAGGTAGTTCTCTCTCTCTTTCCTCAGAGTTCATAGAATGGCCTCACTTTTCTGTGTTTTTGCACATCCTTCGAATGCCAACCACAAAGCCCACATGCATGTGCTTATGTGTGTATAAACAGCTTTAAACAACCCTTCACTCACCTCCTGTGATTGATTTCTGCCTCATTGGCAGCATTCTTCCCTGGCCCCCAGCTGTGCCGTCGGAATGGTGACAGTGGTCGCATGGAATTTCTTAAGACAGAGGAGTGGGTAGGCACTTCTGTAATACTGTCCATCTCTTCTTCCATCTCGCCTGAGCCACCAAGTTCACTCTCCCGTCCCCCTGCGGCTCCCATGTTAATGCAGCTTCCATCCACAATGTGCCTCTCCTTAGGCCTGTTGAGGTTTAGAGCATGTGGAAGGGATATGTCACTCCCAAGGGAGGAATTCCTCTCCAAAGACACTGTGTCATCTGCCGATGAGCTGGAACTGGTGACATCGCAAGCACACTGTTCCTCTTCAGGCTGCTACAGCAAAAATAAAAACATGAACCTTAGCTAAGAGAGGTCTCAACTAATAGCCCTGGCCAGAGCCAGTCATCACAAAAGCTAGGCCTGTTCCTTCTTTTTTGCCTAAGTCACCCTCTACAACTTTGCTCTCTTGTCTTATCCTACCCAATAACTCATCCTGCTATTGTAAAGTTGGGCTCCCTACTCAGTTCTGCCAGCACAATCCAATCCTGACACTACAGAACTTCCTGCTATTCTACTAATGTCCTTCTCACAGTTCTGTCAATGCACCGTAACCCTACAATGTAGCTTCTCCCGCATTTCCAATCCTAAAGCCTTTTACCAGGCAAAGATTTGTAAGCCTGCCAAATACTTATGTAGTTTAAACGATGGGCACAGATGATTGCTAGGTCATATGACTTCAGTCAGCAAACTCAGTCCTCTTTGTGTGAGCTGAACCAGATTTGTAGCTTCTAGTCATTACAGCAGAAAGGCTAATGTACTGTTCCACTGCACCATACACCACAAACTGAACTTTAGTCAGTAGCATAAACAAATACACACACACACACACACACACACACACACACAAAGAATTAGTCCCCTCCCCCAACCACCTTCCATTTATCAAAAAGTTAATGTCAGGATTTTCAGCATTTGTCAAATCCAACTATAATTGAAAAATACTGTTCCACAGGATTGGCCGTCTTGTGGGACGGGTCTTTATTCAGACTATAATCTTGGGTTTAGTTTGCTCCAAAAGCAGTAAGTGGAACCCAAGCTAGCTCTATTTGGCTATCGGCCACATTCTGACAATACATCCTAAAGCAAGTCTGTGATTATCCTGTGTTCCCGGTGGCTAGTATAAAAAACACAAGCATGTTGATGACATCACTTTCAGACAAAAGGCCAATGTGGGAAGTTTCAATGTATACTCCTACAGAGCCCTGCACTGTATCATTTAAAATAATAATATTCAGAATGATCCATCCAGTCATATATAATGGACTATTCACCAAAGCCACAGTGGTTAACTGCTTTCAACTAGCAGGCTCACTGATACTCACCAGGGACTGAGAATTCAAGGAGCTGCAGTCTGTCAAATCTCATTTGCAAAAAGATAACAGAATACCAAATTCAACTGTCAGATGAGAGATGTGCCTTTACAAATGCAACAGACAACAGGGATGAACATGAACACAAACGCCATTACCACATTCCCACTATGGGGCATCTCAAAGTCCAACATTGTGGGCTCTTTAAAAATCAGGCAATTAGACCACTCCGGAGCCTGCATGTTTCTGTTCTGCATTTGTACCAGAACAAAAATATCAGCTAAAAGCTGCTATGGCAATTAAAAAGGGAGTATGAGGTGTTTGAAAACAGTCATCGGTAAAATACTTCAAAATTTACTGACAAGTTTGGTGGGCATGAGCCCTGCTTCTTGTATCAGTTTAATAAGTACAAGATACATTTTTAAGACATATATTAAAGAAATGCTTCCACATTCTTACCCCCAAACACATCCATCAAAAACCAATATCCACAGAGGAGAATGCATGAGTAATACTTTCCCCCTGCACTGTAAGTATATATTTTTAGTTGAAATAATTCAGTGATCTGTGTGTCATGATAAGGAATATCGGCCATTAAAGATAATTTTTGAGTAAATATATTCCAGTGACAAAATTATGATGTAGTGTTAGAAAAAGTATATTACAGTATATTTTTAAAATGTGGTTTGGGGTGGAAAAAAAACAAAAACAGAAAAAAACTGGAGAAGCAGCCTGATAAAGTCACTTTTTTTTTTTTTTTTTAAATATCATTGATGGTAGCTAGCATTTGCATGAGATGAGAGTTTATTGAACTGCCTAAATCCAGACAAACTACTTAGTAGTCGTGATGAGAACAATACTTTATTAGAGAAGGAAATAGTTTGTTTCTTTTCCGGATCACAGGAAGCTGTTGTCATAATTAGGGCTGAGTCCCTGAAGGGAAGGAAGATTGCATCCTGGCTGATCACCAGAAGGGTGCAGTTAGTTAAAGGACATTAATCCTGGATGCAAATGGAATGGATATAGTGCAAAATTGCTAAATTACTATGTTTTGTTGTCTAACTCCAAAACAGGCAAAGGGATTTTTATTTTCCAAATGGAAATAATTTACTAAAACAAAACATCCTTATTTTAAAAAAATCAGAATTACTTTCCTTTATATATGCACTTGCTTGTTTCTTAAATTACAGCTGGATAGAATCAAAATATAATTTAAAAATGTGAAATACATTTGGTTCATTTATGGTTTTTCCTTCATCTCTTAGACTGGTTTAGTGAAAAAAAAAAAAAAAAAAAAAAAACCAAGGTGCAAGTTGCTTGAGCCTGCAGTGTAGAGTCATGACTCTAATATCCCTCCTGTTCTTCAGGAAAAGTTCTCCTAAATAACACTGATTTCCTATTTTAAAAAAGACACTCCCTTCTTGTAAGACAAAGAATTTTAAAGAGCCAAAACTAACAGGGACCAAATGTGGCCTAGTTGATGTAGCACCAGACTGTGACACAGGAAACTTGGATTCTATTCCCAGCTCTGCCAATAGGTGATCTTGAACAAGACACTTCACCTCTCTGAGTCTCAGTTTCTCCATCTGTAAAATGGTGATAATGATACTGACCCCTCCTCTGTAAAATGGTTTGAGATTTATAAATGAAAAGTGCTGTATAGGAATTATTATCATTATTTAAATGTGAAATAAAAGTTAAGCCGTCTAAGCGATCTGTAGGTCAGATGTGAATCCAATTCCTTTCTAGATGAGTTCAGTGCAAATAATATTATTATACATACATCCCAAGGTGCTTTACAAATTATATACATGCAGTATCACCGAAATGCAGCCTCTTCTGTGGTGGTCAAGGGCATTCAGTGCATCACACAACAGTTTGGGGAAGGAACGTTATGGCTAAGGGTGCTGTGAAAAACCGCTATTCTTATAAAAAGTACTATCTTTAATATCCATACATAGCAGACAAGAGTTAGCTTTTAAGGAAAAGCATAAAACAACTTTTCAGGTCCAGTGAAGATTAACAGAGGAACTAAACAACTGTAGGAGGCTCATCGTTTATTCAGTGATTTTGTTTTACCTAAAAATTAACCTCATTGTTGCTGTTACCGAGTTAAAGACTTTTAAAATATCTGTTGGAGTGGGCTGTTGCTTCAGTAATGAAGAAACAATCTGTCAGCCAAAAAGGTTTCCTGCTCAAATTTATTCTTCAAGTTTTGAGGATTACAGTTACAATTAGACACACAAAACATGGTTTTACGTAAACTAAAAACAAACACACTCAGAGCAGAGTCTGGGTGACAGCCCATTCCCAAGACAATGGAGTGTTGGTTCCTGGCTTCTCAAGCACCTTCCTTTCCTTAACTTGCTGTTCTTAGCGTGTGGAAGCCTGATTGGGCCTTCCTTCCTAAACGCTGCCTGTAATCCGTACGGTCTAAGGAAGTTAACTTCTTGTTTGCCGAAAAGCAAGTAGGGCAGGGATGCGGCCCGTCATTGGCCTGGAGCAGCGAAATGCGGCCAGTGGGATCTGCAATCGGTCGAACCTGCGGACACTGCAGGTAAACAAACCGGCGTGGATTTCCCTGACAGGCCGTGTACCAAAGGTTGCCGATCCCTGCACTAGACCCATCATGTCTACTCTCCCTAATTTGAATAGCTAATTAGAAAACCATAAGAGCTGCATTAGGAATAACAATGACAACTGAGAGCTTAAAATGGTACAGCACAGGAGATTGTACATGTGGATGGGAATCACCATGTTGGAAAAACCTGTACAAAATTTCAAAACTTGGAATGCAGAAAATGTCCCTCCACTCCATTAACAAAACATCCTCTTTTAGCCCCACTTATCGGTTGCATGTAAATTCCCTAGATAATGATGCAAACGCAGAAAGCAAAACACACAACACAACGCTGGAACCTCTCAATATCACAAGGCCTGATAGTCATAAGCTATTCATCACCACCACTACACAGAGGGTTTTTTTTTTTTAAAATTTAGCCATCAGAGAAGATTAAAAAAAAATCTATGTTAATAGAACTTGTAAACTGTGCTATGCAACCCCCACTGTAGTGGCAGCTCCAGACCACTATTTCTTCCAGCTAATGAACTTAGGTACTCAATTCTAACATTGCTGATGACCCACTGTTGGGGGTGATTACTAAACTAGGCATGACCATGGCTCCCAGGTGTTAGCTAATTAAAAAAACAAAACCCCACATCATCATACACTAGCTCCTGGGAACTTTTTAAGGAAGGCAGTTTAATTAAGGTGATGGGAATTTTAAAACCCCAGAATAACATCCTGTGGTCTTAATATGTGCCAAAAATGGGAGGATCTTAACATTAAAATTAGAAACAGACAGTTTCCTTTGTTTCATTTATGCTGTTGTTCAGGGGAGTGTGGAAGCTTCTGGGGAAAAGAAAGAGATCATAGATGAAGGAAAAGAAAATTAGTGAGATGGGGCCATCACCCATGAGGAAGTCTTAGGGAGAATCCTCAATCATATTAACATTTTGGGAAGTGAAGGCCAAACTGTCTACTCATGAAAATGATCATTGTACATTTCTATACATCACTGACTCCCTATCTACTGCCCAACTGTGTGCAAGATTGGAAGCTTTAGGATATACTCCACAGGATTTCTCTTCCTTTTCTAGCTGTATGCAGTGTACCACAGCTTAAATTGTAAGACTGCTGTGTGGCTCAAAAAAGATAAGGAATAGAGTCTCAGGTGTGACCTCTGGTTCACAGAGGTAATCTGCTTAATAATATCTGCAAGGGCAGGTTCACAAGCTGCATGGTGACTTTAAGTGTCAATGGGAGCTTAAAAGCTAAGATGAGCAAGCAGTACTAGTTATGCCCCAGAAAGATAGAGTTACACAGACGACAGGAAATGACCTTAGACAGCATTAATCATTCACAGAAGAGAATGTTGCAATATCTGCCTACTGCACAGATACTCTTTAGAGAAGGAGGAGGAGGATGACTAGGCTATGGGAATAAACACTGGAATAGAGCCTGACATTTTGCTGGAGTCTCAGGGCTCATTGTGTAAATGACTTTTGGATGCCAGCAACTGCTAAGTATCTGAAGAAACAAGTCGTGCTTTGATGATAGGGCCTCTAACTGAGAAGCTCTTGTTTCTTTGGCACGTGATGCTCAACCCTGCATGTGCCAATCAGAACAATACAGGAGATGGGTAAAACACACAGTAATGAGAACACACACACACACACACACACACACACACCCCCCCATAGTCAGTTGCAATCCCAGGCATCTCACAGAGATTGACTGCTCAGAGGACCTCAATCCTCTGGAGCCCCTGAACAGAAGCAGGGCTTAAAATGGGTGAAATGTTAACAATCTTGTGGAGACTACAAGAATTTCTGATGTTCACAGGAGGCTCCATATAGTCATGAGCCTGCCCTGCCTACAGTTTCCTGACTATATTAAATGACTAATATTGGATTTCCAGCCAGTGCTATCATTCACTTCACAGAGTATTTGTATAGTAACTCTTGCTATGAAGAATGGACGTTTCATGCAGCAAACAGCTGCTGCAGCAAGCAGTTCAAGTGTAACTCCATCCAAAGGAGAATCAGGAACTTTAGAATAATAATAATAATCAGGAATGGGCAAAATCAAAGTACTCGAGGTTTTGAGACCCTCACATGCTCTTTGCTTTGTTTGGGTTTTTGTTGTTGTTCACACAAGTAGTTTACAAACTTTTTTCTTCTAGAGTTTAAATCTATTCCTCTTCCCCCCCACTCCACCGCAATCCAATTAAAACAATATTGGCCTGGATAAAGGGAAGCCTGTGCTCGTTACTAGGGACAGAATTACCTCACTAGCTCTAAGAAAGACAGGCTTTAAGCCCATGACCTACAGTGTATGCTGTGCTTGTTCACTAGGATTTTTCTCTCTTCTTTGTTTCTTTTTTAAATTAACTCTGTATTTATTTTTCAGTCTCTCTACTTTCCACTCCATTTTTTTTTATCCCTGCGCCTTTTCCGCAGTATTTCCTATAAATTTAACACAGACCCTGGTACGTAAGAACTGGTGTGCACGTCACAGAATTTCTAGCCTGACCTGCCTGTATTTTGATAGTCTCTCTCCCCTGCACAAATTAGAGTTTGTCTACACTACCACGCGGGGTCGATCTAAGATACGCAACTTCAGCTACTTGAATAGCGTAGCTAAAGTCGACATACTTAGATCTACTTACCACGATGTCTTCACTGTGGTAAGTCGACAGCTGACGCTCTCCCATCGACTCCGCTTGCGCTCCTTGTTCTGGTGGAGTACCGGACTCGAAGGAAGAGCCCTCAGCGGTCCAATTATCGCATCTATACTAGACGTGATAAATCAACCCCCGCTGGATTGATCACTGCCCACGGATCCAGGCGGGTAGTGTAGACAAGCCCTTAGTCTTCAATTCCTAAACCAGAACTCATCAACATTTGGGACTCGAATAGAGAGTGAGGTCTAGGATATACTTAATAAATTTAACCCCTTGCTGTTTGTGTACAAACCTGACAAGAAACAGGGCAGTGAGCAGATCTGATTTTTACAGTGTTTACAACATTTGCTGAATGAGTTCCATGAAGATTATGGGTAGCTCATAAACTATTTGCTGTGACTACCACTCAGGATTTGCTATGAATAGCTCTCTATTTATGCTGTGTCTTTGGTCACCTAAGTTACATGATCTTGGCTGTGCTCCAGAGCTGGATGACTCACACTCACACTCCAAACCCACACTCACTTTCAAGATGGCCATTCAAACATGAGTACTTGTGTAAATGCATATTTTCACCATTATTTCTCTGAAATATGTCAATATTCACAGCACTTTCCATTTTGAAAACTTATTTATGGACAAAACTTGCTGGTACTAATGTTTGTGAAAAGCGAGCAAACATGGCCACAAATGCCATATGATTGAGTTCAGCCCTCATTCAAATGCATGTTCAAAAACACTTTCTTTTTAAAACTGATTTTTCCCATCTCTAATTCCCATCTCTTGGAAAAAAAGATAAATGAAAACCAGAAAAAGCTACTGCAAGCTTAATGGTATTGATGAAAGCTTCTGGTATTTATAAATATACAATGGATGGAGGCACAAATGTAGTAAAGAGGTGTCAGACATATAGGAAGGAGAGAGACAGGGAAAAGGGAACCCTTCTGTTTAGATCTGGAGGGTTAGCAATGGGGAGACAAAAGTGCTTGTAAGGCAGAGGTCAAGTAAGTCATTTCAGGTTTGAATAAGCTTCCAAACTAAATTGCTAAACCTTTTCAGTTTTACCCATCCCTAGATGCAATCCACTGCATAATGGGAAAGACTCAAAACACTGATTTGATAAGAGCTTCCCATTCTGCAAATGAAACAATGTCCTCAGTACTTGCCCTGTTGCTGTAACGGAGCCATCAAAAAAATATACATTCTACATGCATACTTCCCTCGGCCCCGCACCTTGATGTTTCCTTCCCCTGTGACACTCCTGCCATTTTGGATTACTGTGTCATTTTGAGACTCCATTTTTGTGGGTTATATTTTGGTAAACACACCCTATAACATGGGGGGGGAAGTAAAACGTTTTGCCTTATATACTTTAACTCCCCACCGCCACCTCCATGAACAACATTATTAAGATCAGACTCAAATAATGAGCAATGCTGAACTCTGTAACTCATGCAACTCCCTGAATGGGATAATTGGAGACAATGCTCTGCTCTGCCTGGAACAAAGCCCTATATAGAGACAAGTCACCCCTCCTCCATTTCGCGAGTGAGATGGGAAAGGGAAAAGCTGGTGAGCTCCATGCCCTGCCACATGCACTAAGCGTGACTTTCCAGTGCATTTATAGCACATGAGATCACTTAGTCCAGGCCGTGATCTTTCCCATTCTGCTGGAAAACGTTCACCATCATCTGACTTGATTTAACCAAAGGAGACATTCAGTTTGTTAAATGCATTTCTCTGGAAGTTTGCATGAAAATCGCTCCCGCTTCCAGTTACTCAGGACAGAAAACACATGTCTGCATAGCAGGTAGACATGGGATGGCTACAGATGATAAATAATAATCTATGCAGAATTCTAAGCTTCACTATATACACACAGATGGTTGTTCACAGGAGCCTAGCGAGCCTTCTCATTCTGGAGCATTTTTTCACGAGGCGCCTTTTCACCTGCTATGCTATCCTTTCACCAGGTAGAGTGGGTGATGGCAAGCAGCTTAACATTATAAATTGGTCAGCTGGAAGTATTTGAGGATAGGTGGTTTTTGCTTCTCAAGATATACCAGGCTGTCCTGGTCCAGGAAGCAGTAGACCCAAGGCAGATTCTGAAACAAACCAACTCTTATTTAAGAGTCTGATCTTGTATCTTGGTTTTCACCCTCCTCATCAGGTCAACGATGACTCTTGGGACGTTTGGGACTCATAGCAAACTGGAAGCACAGTCACTCAAAAACATCCAAGAACTAGAACTATTATTGTCACTTATATTGCTACTGCCTGGCAATGTAACCATGCCACTCAGCACTGTTCAATTGGCCCTATGTATCCAGAGTGAGCGTTTTCTTCCTTTTAACATACTCTCATTGAAGTGATGGAATCACACTGGTTCTCCAAAAAACCATAGTATACAGTGCAGAGGAGGCCAATGGAAAGCTCAGTGCTTTGCAGGAGGTCTATGTTTGTAGGAGAAAATGTAACATTTGTAACACTGGATTTCATAGCCTCTGTACAACCCTTATTAGAGGCCTTGAAAGAAAGTGTACTTTTTCAGCTCTTCCGGTTGTGTTTGATTGATCTGCAGAAAGTTAAAATCAAATTATTCCCCTTTAAGGAACCCTGCTGGAAATCAATAAAACGTTGTGCAAACCACAGCAAACATGTCCCTCTTGAGCATCATTGTAGCTGTAGCTACACAAGTTCCAGTTACTTATCACCAGTCGTTACATAGGCAGAACTCCCCCCAAAATCAGTGGAGTGGGTCGTTCGGATCAAGGCCCCCCAGAGCGGTAAGCTGGCCTTCTGAGACAGCCCTACCTTTCCAAAGACGATGTCATCCATCCCATCGCCAGGCAAATGGAAGAGTTCAGACTCGATTCCAGTTTCTCTTTTCAGGACACCCTGCGATGAGGCACAGTCTCTACTCAGCCCATCCTCCAGGAAATGTTCACATTCTGGGGAAACAAACAACATAACACCAGAATGAGTGACAACCTGGCCTTTTCTTTTGCAGTCACATGCATCCACCTCTCATTTTTGCTGAGGTATAAAAACAAACTCCATAAAATCACTAGAGAGGGCATCATACTTGCAATTGGTTGTGGACAGCAGTACTGGTCATGTCAGCTAATTGCTATTGACTTATTTACACAGGCCACAAGTGTGCAACCCACTTTACAAACTCTGCGTGCACCTCCCAGAAAGTCAGAGCAGGTTTTTAACATTTTATTCAACAATTTAGAACGCCTTCTTTAGCACTTCTCAGAGTACGTCTACAAAGCACGTGGGAGGGTGATTTCCAGCAGACAGACAGACATACACATGTAGCTCTGCTACAGCTAGTGCACTAAAATTAGCTGTGTGGCCACAGCGTCACAGGCAACAGCTTGGGCTAGCTGCACAAGTACAATCCCATCCGAACTCCTGGGTACATACTTGGGTGGCTAGCCCAAGCCACTGCTTGTGACACTGGCCACACTGCTATTCTTAGCAAGCAGAGCTAGTGCATGTATGTTTATCCAAGGTGGGAATCAACCTCCCAATTGCTGTGTAGATATACCTTAAGCGGTATAAGTGCGTCTGTGTAAAATAGGCATGCCATGAAAAAAACATATTCGTACCTGTAGTATGTGCTGCCAGTACATATACAGTATACATCTGGGGACCAATTCGGACTGCATTGAACTCAATAAGGGGCTTACCACTGACTTAAATGAGAGCAGAATTAGGCCCATATTCACTAGGCGTAAAGCATATGTAAGTGAAACATGTGCTCCTCTTTCTCAATATCAGAGAAAGTCAATTCCATTTAATTTCTTAAAGCCAAGGTTAGGATTTATTTTGTGCTTGGCAGGAGAATTTGAATAGGATTTCCCACATCTTGGAGAAAGGTATGCTCTCTTAAGACATTAAGTTATTTAGAATTTATGTATTTTTTAAATTTTGTACTTGCACCTGGAATTTGATCGTTAGAGACATTTTATAAATTAAAAATAAATTAATTTCAACCTAATGCATGTTTTCACAAATTGCCTCTACCTTTCATTATCCTCATGCTGAGCTCAGGATGAACACCTAGAGTACAGCTGATCTGAAAGGGATTACCTCCCCTACATAATTTTTTTTAAAAACTAAAAAACTTTAGTTGCTGTTGATATTTCAGTGCAAAAACGTCAACATTTCATAGAAAAACCCAAAACCTGAAAATCAAAATATCTTCAGCCTTTGGCAACCAAAAAATGTTTAGCCAAAAACCGAACAATTTAGTTTCTATTTTTTTTATGAAAAAAATTGAAAATAGTTGAGAAAAGCAGGCACTTTCTATGAACATTTTCATTTTAGCAAAAAACCAATTTTCCATCAAAATATTTTTAACTAAAATATTGTTTTAGTTAAACATCTGGGCCTAACCTAGGCAGATAAACACATTTTGATGGTATCTGCTTGAATGAAATGTGTATTCACTTTTAAATTACATCTATCGTGCACAACCCTCAGCTGTGTCATACTTACATTCTGCGTAGCTGAGGTGGGTTTGGGGTGGGGAGAATAGCCATAAGCTACCTTTGTCTTTACCTTGGGCCAGCCTGGGGCTGAACCCCCCCGGCAGCTCTATTTCAATAGTAAGCCTCTTGGGGCAGGGACCATCTATTGCTCTGTGTTTGTTCAGCGCCTAGCACAACAGGGTCCTGGACCATAAGTAGGTGTCCTAGGCACTACGGTAATAAAAATAATATTACGCCAGCTGTAGCCAGCCTCTGCACAAGGGATAAGGACTATTAGAGGAAACAACTTCCAAGCAAGTTGCACTGCAAAGGTCTCTCATGAGCCTATGTTCACATGGTCCTAATTCAAAATTCAACTCTAGCTAAATAGTACATGTAAACTCAGTACTTCTCAGCTGATTGAGGGGAGTTCACTCAGTGAGTATGTGACAGGAGAAGAGATGCCAAAATGAAGGCTGGCTACACTGTATAGTCTATTGAGTAACTGAGGGATGACTATGATGTGGTAGTGACATGCTTGGCTTTTGGTGGTGGTGGAGAGAGAGCACTTAACAGCCAACCATCCACCTCTGGCACCAGCACTGAGCCATTACATCCAGGAACAGCATGGGTCCACCTATTTCCATCTGTGTCCCTTGGCTAGTGGGAAATGGAGACAGCTTGATAGTTATTGCGCAAAAGAAGAATAGTGGAAAGTTCAAAGAGAATGAAAAAAATGCTCTTTTGAAAGCACTCAGATACAATGAATGCTTCCCTAGAAAACGGTTTTCCACTAATGGAGATTAAGATGTTCCCTGTGGTACTGTAATTATGCTCAAGAAAGAAAATAAGACTGGAAACACCAATATTCCAGAGGTGAGTTTCCAAACCACAGAGAATAGGAAAAGTACTTATTGTACTAGGTGTGGCTGTTCCCCACTCCTTCTCCCCTTTCAGTAACCCGGAAAATCTGAACCTCTTTTCCACAACTTTGTGGGGGGAAGAGAGAAAATGAAAAAAGAGAAGCTGTAACAGACAGAGCCAACATCCCAGACAATCCAGCTGGCAGTTTAACAGAGCATGTCCACATTCCAGACGGAAAAACAAACAGGCTCAGAGACGTTCTGATGGAAAATTCACAGGGAAGCTCCAGATTCGCCAATGGATGGATACCTCGCCCAGAAAATAAATCAGAACAGGCATTAAACTGGACTGCAGGGCCAACAGAGGGGCATGAGAGGGTGGAAGAGGAAGGAGTTTCTTTCTTTCAAGAAACAATGGGGAGAGGAGGAACCTGACACATACCTCATCCCAGCTGAGCTGAGAACTTTCCAAATCCAAAGGCTGTTTGGAAGAATTCTCTCCCCTTTCCAGGGGCACTTTATTTATTGATTTTTTTTTAAACTGTACACATGTTGCACAATTTGGGACTCCACATTCCTACACCATGATCTGATAAGCCCTGGTGACAAAACTATGACAATGCCTTAACAGAACTAGATGGATGACTCATCACATATACACCATGTACTTACTGCGGATAAATGATTTATCGTTTAATTCTGCTCATACATGTATGTGTGTGTGTCTCTCTCTCTCTCTCTCCATGGCGACGCATATGAAAATAAAATGACACTGAGTGCATTTTTATGTGCATCATATGGAGACAAATACAAATCAAACTAAAAATCTATGGGAAGGAAAACTCCAAGCAGTTCACTGCACAGAATTAATGCAGCATCATCCCCTCAATATGGGGGAGGGTTAAAGGAGGGAGAAGGCCTAGCCCTCTAACTGAATGTTTACACCAAGATCCATGGGGAAAACCATAGATCTCAATGTATTCAAGCAACCTATATGTTTTATAAGAATTAATATTAAATGAGAACCTTTCTATAGGTGGTTGTTTTTAATGATCCTATAAAATTTAAGTGAGCTCTGGCTCTACTAGCAAATTTGATAGGATTCAATTCCATACTGTACTCTTGGAGAAATTCTGTGCCACTGCAAATGCACAGAATTTATGCGCCCCACAGATTTCTTTGCTTCCCTGCAGAAAAGTGATTTTCGGATGGGGAAGCAAAGGGAAGCCACATGAGCCGTCATGCAACCCGCCCCAGCAGCATGTTTTGCGTACCCATGGCAGCCAGCAGAGAAGTAAATCACTGTGGGGCAGGGGGCAGGATTGGGGAAGACACGGCTGGTGGCTCCTACCCTGCACTAGGCTCAGCTGATAGTGTCGGCTGGGCTGGGGAGGACGGGACTTCCTCTTCCCTTGCACAGCATCTGGAGTCGCATCAGACCCACCCCCTGATTTCTCCCCCAAGCTGTAGGAAGCTCTGCAAACTGCCCCCCATCCCACACTTCCTGCAACCATTGCTCCTCAGCTGCAGGGGCAGGGATCACAATAAAGGAAGCTGCTCCTGCATCTGCCAAACCTCTGGGCATCGAGACCATCTCATAACCAGACCCTCCTGCTGAACCTCACCCTACCCACACCTAGAACCTCCCCCCCAACGAGCCCCACTCCCCCAGCACTTGGAGCACCCCAACGAGCCATCCACACCCGAATCCTCACCCTACCGAGCCCCAACCAGCCACACCTGGAGCCCCACCCCACCGAGTCCCACTCCCCACACGGTCTGGATCCCTTCCAGAGCTCCCCACACCTGCACCCCCCACTGAGCTCTATCCCCCCTACACCTAGTTGTCCCCCCCCGTTGAGCCCCAGCCACCTTCACCTGGACCCCCCTGCAGTGTCCCATTACCGTTGAGCCTAGAACCCCCCAACAAGCCCCTGTGCATCAGATTGCCCCACACAGAACCCTCTCAACCCACACCTGCCCCCGCACACTAAGCCTCTCCACACTTGGATCCTGTCTTGCTGAGCCTGCCTGCTCACACCTGGTATGGAGGGGCAGGGCCGCGGGGTGTTTCTGGGGCAGGCGCGTTACTTGCATTGTGTCAGGGTTGGGTGCAACCTCACTGCTGTGTCCGTGTCCTGGGGGGCGGGCTGTGGGAGCTGCACAGTGATCTCTCATCTCTGTGCAACCAGTGGCCTGTGCTCCCTAATGCCTTGCTGGAGTTCCCACATTTATTTGACAAATTAAACTTGCAGAATTTTAAAATATTGTGCGCAGAATTTTTAATTTTTGGTGCAGAATGCCCTCTGCAGTAATATACAGTTCTACTGGTTGTTAAGTTAATGTCTGCAGAACTCTATTGGTTTCATCTCTGTCACGTTCTGTCAGACCTTTGCCTAAAGGGGAGAGACACACCTGCATTCTTCCTTGTCCCTCCTCCCATCCCGCAGAATTGCTGCTCAGTCAGGAGCTATGTTGCTATTGTGATCCTGGAAGCGTTTGTGCAGTAACCACACCACTTCAGACAGGGAGAGAAGCGGAGAAGCTGGAGTACATACACTGGCTTCAGAGGCGGTAACACCAACACTCCCAGAGTCAGATCAGTGGTAGATTTGGTGTGCCCTGTTTTCATTATTTATGGAGTAATGGAGAGTTATGTGTAAAGGCATTTTGCAAACACAGAGCACACAGGCTCTGCCTTGAGAAATTGAAAATCAACTTCACAGAGGCAAATACAACCCACAGGGAAACCACATATGCAAAAGATGGAAAGCCAAGTTGGAAGGTCTCATGAAAGAAGTGCAAAGGAAAGAGGCGGCTGAGTGCATCTTGGGAGTGCTAGGCCATTCTAAGCATAACGGGACATATGAAAGAAAATACAGCTGGGAGTGGTTAAAAGGAGACAGAAGAAGCAGCTAAGAGATAGAATTATTAGAAGACATAAATGGGGAAATTCAGATGAACTTTGAAAATGCACGCAAGGAGCTTAAACTGACGTAATAAGAGACAGAAAGGCAGTGAAAGGATTGATGCTTACTACTGCCCATCAATCTGGGGGGGACTCAGGAGTGGAATTATTGACTGTTTAGATGATGCTTATTATCTCACTGATATGGTGGATTACTGTCAAGTGTTTCCCCAGTGAAAGTCTAGTTTTTAAAAGAGTTTTATTTTATCTAATAGGGGCCAGAAGCTGGATAGACCCCTGGTCACTTAACTACCCACATCACCCCCTCTTAACAGCACTTTGGTCTTGCACAGAGAGTGAGATTCAAGGCTGTATCCTCAATGAAAAAAATAGTTTAATTAATTTCACTTAAGAAACATCTCACATTTTTGAAGCAGATGATGAAGTTCCAATTGAAGGAATGCATGAGCTTGGGCAGACACTAGGCTGTTGTGGGAATTCATCAGGATAGTTACATTGCCACCTCAGGAAACTGTAGACATATAGTTAGGGCTGCAGGTTTGTCACTTCGCTGAAAACGTCACGGATACTCTAACTTCTCTGTTTGGCTATGACTTCCATGCAGGAAGGCTCCAGGTGGGTCGTGACAGAAGGGCGGCAGGCCAAACTTCAGTGGCTCTATGACTCCATGAGCCAAATTGCAACACACACAGCAGGGAGCGGGGCCCAACCCCACAGGACACAGGAGCCACTGCTGCCCGGGATAAGTGCAGGGTGGGCTCACTCTCAACCCCAAGGTCCAGTCCTGGGACACAGGAGCCATCGCTGCCTGGGGTGAGTTTGGGGTGGGCTTGCTCTCCAGCTCCCTCTCCACCACCCCTCACCCCAGCTCCATGGCTTCCCTCCTCACCTGGCCCAAAACAGGGTTGCAGTGCTAGGGTGGTTCATTTGTCAGGGCTTTTTTATTTAAATAAAAAATCATGGAGCAGTCACTAAATCCATGACTTTTACTACATTGATCATGAATGCTCTGTGATTTTTGATAAAAAGAATTGTGGTGACAAGTCTTTCAACCTGCGTATAATACTCATTTGCAATGGATACTTCACTCAACATGTTGCTTGGTCAGCATGCCCAGGATCAACCAGACAGCTCGCTACTTCACTGCAGGATCTGATGCGAGGGGTGTCATGACACTACAGTGCAATCTAAAGTCCATTATTCAGCAGGAAGCAGAGGCAGAACGTTAATGCACTAACCAGAGTGTTGCTGTTGGTCAATAATGCACACTCAGGACAGTTAACCCTCATCTTCCAACTCATCACTGAAAACAAGGTAATACCCCTCCTTCTCCACATCTCAACCCCTCCTCAAGTGTAATTTCTTTAATGAAAAAAAAAAAAGCAAGAAATGGCTGCTATAAGGAAAGTCCACTTCAAAGCCACCATTAAGGGACCAGATAAACTACTCCAATTTATGCTGTTTTAAACACAAGGATTAGAAGACAGGAAACATTCCCTCTTATCTGGGATATCAATGCGTGCTGGAACAGGCCAGGCTAGTTTTTCTGTCCACATGGAAGGAAGGGCAAATATTAAACAGCATAAATGACCATAAACTCAGCACTGCTCAGGAGCGGGGGTGGGAAAGACTCCTTTGAACCACCTTTCTTCTCCCTGAATCCTGGGAATCAATGGAGGATGCTGGGTGCCTTCATACTTTTGAAAGATCAGGCTACTGATTTAGGTGTCTCAATACGGATTCAGGAACCTAATTTGAGGCACCCATTTTTTAAAGGCTTGGCTATAATCTATACACCCATGCGCCTCTACATTTTATTTAAGAATCAAATGAGTGAATAAAATATTTTAACACAGAATTGCATCATGAGAAGATAGGCTATGTAGCTGGATGTCTCAGTATCAGTCATATAAGCACAGGAACAATGGGCTAATAATTACATGTGCCCTTTTCGCCCATTTCTGCATGTTTTTATTTTATCGTGATGGGAAAGAGGAGCGAGAGAAAAGGAGGGAAAGAAGGATAATCCCTTGGTAGAAGGTTAATTGTAAGGAAAGAGACTGGTGTCTCAGCTCTTTGAACAAAGGGATTAGGTGCACAGCATTCTACTTACCTCTAGATTCATGAGTTTGCGTCGGCTCCAGCAGCGACGGATCTGAACATGGCTCTATTGAACACCAGCTTTCACGATTTATCTGAAAGAGCAAAAAGTAGGCCAAATAAGTAAATGTCGACAGTGAGGTCATTTTAGGGAGTGCACCACTCCTGCTTTAAGGGCGTAGTGCTCTTGCTGCATGGAGACCGGTCTGAACTTTCCCACCAGTGGCACTGTTCTGATTTGAAGATTTTAGGACCATTTCCACTTTCCAGCACTGAGAAAACAATGTATTAAGGTCCACAGCTCCGTCACCTAGGGTACTTTGGCCTGCTTGGGGGCAGAACAAAACCTGTCAGTCTCTGGCAGCAGGGGAATTCCCCACTCCCCCGTAGTTCCCACCATTTGAGACAGCCCCCACAGCCTGATTAATTTAATTCCACTTCCCCAAATTACAGATTGTGTTAACTATACTGTGAGGAAAAAGCACAATGATTTCTCCTGCTGCATGGGAGGGGACATTCCCCTTAGTGAGACAACACCACATCTTTGGGTGCCAATGTCCACCTCTGTTTCATTTGCCTTTGGATTTTCTTGGTCTAGCGCTGAGGAACTGTCTCAGAAGCTGGCAGGGCCTCAGCTGCTGCAAACACTTCAGACGGGGAAGTGGAGCCGAGAGGAACAATCTCCCCAAAAGTGAAACATAGTCCTGGGATTCGGCTGGGAATCAGACATGACTGAGCGAAACTGTTGGTCGTTTGAAATAAAAGGTTGGCCTTTCTCTTTGGAAAGTTCTGCAGCAGGGAGGGCTGGGGGAGCTGCCAGGGAGGCAGAGACAACCAGAGGGAACTTCTGGGGATAGGGCATTACGTTGCTGCCAGTGACTGACACCAGAGGTCTGGTTCTGTCCCTAAGCTACAAGCAGACTGAAATATCCATTGTAATGGATCCTCAGAACTTAGCAGAGAGAAGAAAAAGATGATGCAATATTTTATCACACTTCAGCACTCTCTGCCACTAATGTAGAGAACGCTGGAAGGATGGGTTTGGAACTAGATTATGACATCTGCCACCTCTTAACTGGCCAGTGCCATAGCAGAGTCAACTGGTAAAGTGACAGAAGTAAAAAAAAAAAAAAAAAAAATCAGCGTTAGGCATCCTGGAAAAGCGTTAGGCATCCTGCTCTGAAGTCCAGCTAAATCTTACTATAATATAATTACATACAACAAACAACCCTAATGTTATACAGCTTTCCCATTGTCTCCTGGGCCAAAAGAATCTCAAAATTAACTCACAAAGTCATAGGATGTGTGTTTGTTTTAAGGTTTCAGAGTAGCAGCCGTGTTAGTCTGTATTCGCAAAAAGAAAAGCAGTACTTGTGGCACCTTAGAGACTAACAAATTTATTAGAGCATAAGCTTTCGTGAGCTACAGCTCACTTCATCGGATGAAGTGAGCTGTAGCTCACGAAAGCTTATGCTCTAACAAATTTGTTAGTCTCTAAGGTGCCACAAGTACTGCTTTTCTGTTTGTTTTAAGTGGCTAATGAAATGACCAAACATTCTAGATCATTTCCCAAGATCAGGGAGAGATCCTGCTTGAGTGTACAGGAAGGATGACACAGTGTTTACAGTGCTAGCTTTAGACTCAGGAGACCCAGGCTCAATTCCCAGCTCCACTTCCTGTGAGACCTTGGGCAAGTCACTACTCACTCCGTGCCTCAGTTCCCCATCTACAGAATGAGCATAGCACCTCAGGGGCGCATTGTGAGGAGATACAAAAAAGATGCTCAGACACTACGGTAATGAGGGAAACAGAAGAATACAAGATAGAGTGGGAATCAGAAGCCCTTTAAATATTTCAGATTTCACATACATGCAACCAGTCTAAGTGACGGTTACGATGAAAAACACGAGACATTTAATATTAAAAACACATAGACTAGCCATGAGGCATGGTGGATGTGGGTGAGGGGAAAGGATTGGCATTGTCCCATTCATACATATCGAATACCTGGGAAACACTGATGCACAGCATATAATTAAATGGTTTAGTAAAGCCCGCAAACATTATATAGACCAAGTTAAATATGCACTGGTTAGAAATTGGGGGGTTTTAAGTGTCTGCTTCAATTCTGCAGGAACAAATGTAGCAGCAAAGTTGATAGGCTGTGTCCAATACAGAGAAGTTGCATCTATCCATTCCTGGATTTACATGCATATATTTCACAATTAAGAACATCACAATAGAGATAGCTAAATACCATAGCAATATTCTTCCACTCTTCAAGTCAAACCAGAATGTCTTTGGAACTGATATGTAGGCTTTCACTGACAAATCTAGAGGAAATATCTGCAAACACATGGCAACATAAATTCAGATTTACCCAAGCTTATGACTCTGAAGAAAATCCACTGTGGTCATTTATTTGTGGTATTGGACCAACCTTCTCTCCCTTCAATACCAGCTTGCACCTAACCTTCTCTTGCAAATATTGGGCCTGATTCTCCTTTCACAACAATTTCAAACCGGTGTATCTCCACAGAGCCAAGGGAATAACACCCAATTTACATCAACGTCAGGGAGAGGAAAATAATACCTAATGATGTCCTGTCCTACAAACAATGCTTGGAAAACAGATAGGGTGTTTGCAGAGCTGATCAAGAGACTTGTCATGACAGAATAACTTGCACTAAGTTGGATTAATGTCATTATCTATCATTTTCTCTTCTTCCATCAGAGTTAGTTGAATAAAATCACTGCAAATTCATTACAGATTTTGGCCATTTTTTCAACAGATAATTATTTGTGATTTTTCCCCATTAGCCAGCCAGCTCCATCCTCTCTAGTCTGTGGCTTTTCCAAGTATTTAAACTGTTGTATTCTAAAACTAATTAATAAAAGTAAGTAATGAAAGGGTGTTACTGAAGGGAGACCTTAACAAGCCTACATAACCCACACACCTTCTGGGTGTGGTGTTATGTCCCATATAGTGGCACTGAGACCACTTATGGAGAGAGAGAAAGTTAAATGAGTCTGCTCTACAGCCTTAGCTAAGAGGCCATTGGCTTTTAGCTTATCCGGTAGAGGCTCATGCACTAAGCTCCAGAAGTCCCTGGTTTGATCCTGCCCGCTGATGACCAGGGTTTGTTGGTGTTACACCTGCTTTTAGAGTTAATTTAATATATTCTGTTTTTACAATACACCCAAGTATTCATTTAACAGCACTAACATAGGAAGAATATTTATTATGCACCAATATAAAAACAAATAAAACTACTTGTGTAAACGAATGCTCTCTACACTATAGAAAGCCAAAGCAGCATTTGAGAGAAGATGGATCGATGATCACAGAAACTGGGTGATCCAGACATACTCAAAACAAAGGGCTGTCCACTTAAATTTCCTTACCAGAGCCCTTCTTCATCCTCCTCAAAACCAGCCCAAAGTTTACATTCGGCGGTGACTGAATATTGAAGCACTGGGTAGACAAGTGAGGCTGGTCACACAAAATCAGTCTCAGCTCTACCTTCCTGTCGCAACCTAGAGATTTTATCATGGACACCGAACCATTATCAATCACTAAAACTAATTCGCCCCAGTCTTTCTGCTTCTTTAAGAGGGATGCTAGGAACAGGAAGGCAGACTGATTGCTACAAAAAATTCAAAGCCCTTCTTTCCCTCTGCACCCACACTGATCATACTTGTTGATTCTGAGCTGCCAGAGGCTTGCATCTTGATTTGCTAGTGTGGGAGCAGAGATAATATGGTACCATTTAACAGCAAAAAATCTGCAGCGTTCTCTATGGACAGAGCTTCAGTATGCAGACTTTCGGGAAAAGGTCAGCAGGAAGCCAGGTATTTTTACATACACTGGATTGAACCTGCTTAAGACAATGAACAGACCAAGGAAGCACCTGCACAATAATTAAAAAGTGTATCCCAGAGGGTTTTGTTTGTTTTAGAGCTGTATGCACAGGACCAGAGTGTGGATATGGCAGAGTAGCAGCCAGCTCAGTACCAAAGAGAACTCAATTAGGCCGGCACCAGTGTGGATGTGCAAACGTTGCACAGTTAGATTTTTCTTTCAGGGAACATGTGCGCAGTGGCTTCCAGAATCTCAGAGCCAACCTACTGCAGACATTTAATTTAAAATCCAAAGCAACTTAATACCAAAACCTCTGTGCAGAGTAAAAGAAAGAGTAGACATAAGACAGTCTGCTAGACAAAAGGGGCTGTTAAGTTACATTCTGCACCATGTGGGAACAATTAGCGACCACCAGCTCTTATTTCCTTCAGCTAAACACAGAGATCTTTCACTTTAAAGATCCACAATGGCATCCCCCCGCTTTCCTGTGCTCATCAATGTGTCTCAGTGGAGTTCTCTAACATCCTTTACTGTACTCAGCTGTAGCTCACGAAAGCTTATGCTCTAATAAATTTGTTAGTCTCTAAGGTGCCACAAGTACTCCTTTTCTTTTCACTGGCTCTGTTACTTCTTCTCGGATAACTTTATAAACACTGGCACTTTCCTCTTCTCCTGCAGCTTGTGTCTTTTCAAACAAAAAGCCACCAAACATTCCCAGAGGGCTCGCACTTCAGCAGTAGATGATTAGGTCCATCTTCATCTCTCACTCACATCTCCCCCTCTTGCTGGGGAGTGCGTCAGTGCAAGACCTGAACATGGGCCCTAGTGTTCCCTTTCCAAGAAAAGAGTTATGTTAAGTGTCGTTAAGATCAGCAGCCGTCATAACAAATGCCACCAAAAGCTGGATTGTTGGCAAGACTCATGCGCATTAATGGCGCTAGGTTGAACTGCAACAGAGCTCTTCAGGTTGCACACCACTGGCCATATAGTGAGACAGCAGTGAGTGCTCCTGCTTAACCATACTTTAAGTTCCCCAAAGGAGCGCCTTATGAGTAATAATGACTAAGACACGATAGTTGGGGCCACTATAAGATGTTTTAATGGAGAAAGGTCTCATTTCCATTCTATTCTCAAAGTATTCCCCACAACTGCACACATTATCTTGACATCAGGAAGCCTTCCGCTATTTAAAAGGTTTGCAATTTTCAACTTTTGTTGGCAGTGTGATAAATTAAATTGAAGTATCTCCGAAGAAGAGGGTACCAGATATTTTTAGCTTTAATTTCTTGAAAATCTCTAATAATTTGTTTTCCCTCTTTTTTATTTTAACATAGTCTTAAATTTACAAGTAAAGTTTCTCTCTCTATTTTATTTTTTTAAATCTCCCATCCTTTGAGTTCTACCTCTCAACTCAGAGCAGGATACTACTATGCAAAGAGACTATGGCTCTAAAGAAAAAATATATACCGTTAACCTATCCATTTATATTCAGCTGATATATTAGTAAGTACTTAGGATACCTGAGTATTAATCAGCACTAGGAAAAAGACTTGAAATGTCTAATGGAGAACAAACATAGTTGAACAAAAGTTACTTGAGAATTTTTCTGATTTTAAATAAGATACTATTTTACTTCAAATGTTTTTCTCATTTGATTAATATTCAGAAATTGTGCAATGAGTTTTAAGTTAAACAAATGCAAACCTTAGTCCTGCCCTCATATTCATGGAAATATCCCGGGGTCCTTATTATTTCATCTGAAGAATTTGCACAAATCACTGGAATTAAATTTTAAGTGAATTAAAATTATGATGGAAAGTCACAGACACCATTTGTATATTCCTGGACCAGAAACTGAGGGAGAGGCCCAATTATGGATACCCCTCCCCTGGATAAAAAAATAAGTAAGATAATACCTTATGTTTTCAAGACCCTCCACAGTTAGTAACAAAGCTACTATCTAATAGGGCATGCATGAAGGGGAATGCAATAATGGAATTTTCTGCATGGTTCCATAGACAAGCAATAGGTGTTACATTGGGGGGTTTCTCAAATCAAGGCAGTAGAGATCCTTTAAATCACCATAAATATTCTGCCTGTCAATATAATAGCAGCAGCATCCATAACTTGCTCAATTTTTGCCCTAAATTATCTTCAAGCTCTTCTCATTTCCCCATACACTGCTAACCATGAAACTTGTGGGGCCAGAAGGACAACAACAGAGCAACGTAAAAGCCATTCCACAAGTTATCCAGAAAGGACTATGGGCCAAATCCTGCAATGACTTGCACACGTGCTTAAACTTTATGCACTGTGAGTCGTCCCCTTGACTTCAGTAGAAATACTCACAGTGCATGAATTTAAGTCTGTGCATAAATCCTTAACAGATTAGGGCCCGGACCCTTATAGTACAGTGAACACCACTGCCATTTCTCCCAGTTTCCAGGGGCACGGGTATTCAAAAAAGAGCCTGTGGGATATATTAATAAGTAAGTGGAACAAAAGAGACAGGGCTATCAATGACTGTAGTTTGAACAGGGAGCAGGGAAGAGGCTCCTATAACCACAAGACCTTTCCAGTTGCTAGGTAAATTGTTGCTGTGTAGTCTAACACCAGGGGATACTCAGGCTGCAGTATTCCCTTTGACAATCTTCCAAAGGGAAAGTGGATAAATGTGCCAAGAATATGTTTTAATTTTTGACACAGAGAGATCCCTTCCCCATTACCTAGGACTAGATTGCTGCTGAAAATCACTGTGGCGTAGATGTGTGTGAGCTGCAAGGAAGCCACCTGCTAGCCTTATATTTTCCCCTCTTTCCAAATTATAGGTATCTGAAACTTACAGGCAATCTGAAAATGCCCTATTATCCCAAACAAACCTGTGTGATCCCTCTGCTTCCCTCTGGAGAAAAACTATGCTCAAAACAAATGAAACCTACAGCATATTAAATGTATCCCCTTCCCCCCAAAAACACAAACCGCATACCCCCAAAAGCTGACATTAGTTCAACATTATGGCTTCGAAATCAAACAGTCAAAAAACAGGAAATTCCAAAAGTTGAGGCTTCCTTCCCACAAGGGGCATTGCATAGCTCATATATTTGATTGTAATGCACAAAAATCCAACAAATTCATGAATGTTTTTATTTACTGAAGAAAAACATGTCTATAAACTAAATGCTCAGAGGGAGATAAACTAGAAACCTTGGGCTTAAATATGAGCTATACCAAGGTGGGAAGGATAGCTCTAAGAAAACTTTTACACACACCCTTCAATTCTTGCCGGACTGGAACTGAAACAGTCCATGGCATAATTTAGAATAGAGAAAGTATTGCTCTAAATTGTGCTGGCTGCAGTGGTACTACAAGGACAATTGCACTGACAATTTATTGCACGGGATGTCATCTGCCCCAACCCCTTGCAGTCTCATACATGGAACAGAACAATCTGTCTGAACGAGAGGTTGAAAATCTGGTCCATTCACTTTCAAAATATCGAGTGCTTGTTTTCACACCTTCACACTGCGCTGCTACTAATTTCTGCATGTATGCTCTGATTCAACCTCGACTAAAATCAATGGTTTACTCAATAGGAGATCTGGCCCTCAGTATCTCTGACTGAGAAGAAATAAGCAAGGGAAAAAATCCTAAACTAAACTATTTGACTCACACAGCTTATAAACTCTGCAGGCCGAATTTAAATTCTCTGACCTGGAGCTAACAGTTTCATAAGCATGAAGCTACAAAGACGCTGTGAAATGTACAGCGAGCTATTTCAAGCCATTTTTTACTGTGACAGCTCAGTCCTGAATTGGTTATTTTAAAGCTTAGCAAAGCAAATACTGGTAATCAAGGCCTATTTACATACAAATTCCTAGACAGACAGACAGACAGACAGACAGACAGACAGACATGTAAGGTTCCAGGCACTGAGGTATCTGGCTGCTATGCCTAGGTTGTATCTACATTTCTAAGACACCCGTACACAATGATGATGGGTACCAGCATAAGAACCCAGAGAGGATAGTTACCAATACTTTGAGGCTCCCCGATCCTATGGCTGGCATGACTGGTTCCTGGAGTAATTTAGAGATGGATCAGAGCCTTCCTAAGTTACACCTTGCTGCCTAGAACCATAATAAGCCATTCAGGCAGGTGAAGATACAAGTATGGTAGAGGCGCTCTGACCGCTCGCCTTCTCCTACATCTCCTAGACAGGTGTCGGGGAAGGGAGGGTGGCATAGAATCACTATGTCAGCTCTATGCCATAAAGGACTTCCTATATACTGTCAGGTTTCAGAGTAGCAGCCGTGTTATCTGTATTCGCAAAAAGAAAAGGAGTACTTGTGGCACCTTAGAGACTAACAAATTTATTAGAGCATAAGCTTTCGTGAGCTACAGGTCACTTCATCATAGCTCACGAAAGCTTATGCTCTAATAAATTTGTTAGTCTCTAAGGTGCCACAAGTACTCCTTTTCTATATACTGTCAGAATCCCCTTGTAGCCAGCGAAACCAGCTTTATAATCTCTAGGCTACTGCAGTGACACAACAGGACCATATAGTAGGAAAGAGGTTTTGGTCCCAAATTTCAAATGCTAGGAATTTTTGAGTTGCCCCCAGGAAAAGGAGGTCAGATGTTTTTTAAATGGGGGGGGGGAAGGCAGGGAAATTACTTTTATCCTCTGAATCCCACAATCACTGATGAGTATTGATTCAAACTTTCCAAAAAACAGCTTTAAGCAGTCTAAACATGAACAAAATTCAGCCCCAGAGTTGAAGCCTTAAGATAGTTATGAGCATGTAAAAATAATCAGTTTAGAACTGAAATTTTGCAACTTTACCTACTAGTGGTTGCAGCCAATGCAAATGCAACATCATTTATATTCTGTAGCTAAAACAGCATTAGTTCTCCTGTGTTCCAAGCTTATCCCAATGATATTTCCCCTACCAGCTATTTTTACTTCTGATGTCACAGAGATCACCTACCTAAAAAAAAAAACAACAACAGGGGTAAGGGCACACCAACACATTACTGGCAGCCCTCGATTCAAGGGTCCTTTGAGAATCAAATCAATGCACCAATATAAAAGCTACTCGCTCTCTTATTATGTATTTCACCATGATTTCAAAGGCAGACTTATTACTGAAGGGTATTTTTGTTTGTTTGCTTTAATTTATCTATTGATATCTGACCTTTGGACACTTGAAGCTAAGGAAACAGTGTCCCACCCAAACCAAAATAATTACTTGGGAGAGTCCTCCTTCCTTCTATAAATAGTTTAATTAAAAAACCCCTCCTTGCCTAAATGTCTGATCCACATCTCATCAAAGTCAACAGAAGATTTGCTGTTGACTTTGCTTGGTGTTGCAATGGGCTCCTACATCTCTAAAACTAGCCCAGATTGTGTTATAGATGACAGATTAAAACATGAGGCACTAAAAACAAGGTAAATGTTACTGTAATTCCCAGTTGTTTGTGTCTCTATGTTCCCCGAATTAGCATGGCACCCCACACACAGTGAATCATTTTCAGGAACAATCAGCATCATCCAGAGTGTTGGAAGCTGATTGGAAAAATATTAGGGTGATTTCACAAGAGCCATATTTTGTTATAAATTCTAAGTTTTACTTAACAAAAATTAAGTTAGGGAACTGATGACTTCAGAAATACTAATTCACTATAATCATATAAAATAACAGTTCAGTCTAGGCAGACAAACACAGCTTCCAAGAAGACTGTGCTTTTTAATGTAAACAGTTGAATCTGTCAGTGGGTAACAGTGCTTCCTGTCTATTGCAGGGGACCATTCAACACCACAGCTACAGCACTTTTTGTATAACATGTCTGAACATTTATTTTGTCTATGACTCAGAAGGATGTCTAGAAATTGCACTGAAGGGGCTTCCAGTTTCTTGTAATTAGTATAATTAAAGATAGTATTAGAAAACAATTCACCAAATCCAACATGGCAAGAAAACCAGCAAAGGTTTTTTAGGGGTGGGGGAAGAACACATTAAGTGGGAGCCAAAAATAATAATCCATCTATAGGTGAATGCGAGTTGGCAAGTGCCAGGCTGATCTTAGTGCAGGTGGGATGGGTCAGGGAATCGTTTGGGAAAACATATCATGGAAAAAATAACTACACTGCTTATAATTCTGGATTGAAATTTTTTTTTAGTTTTTCCACCTTCACCTCTGACATACAGAAAGGAAAAAAGACTAGGAGCCATAAAGCGTGACTAACAAAAATTAGCCACGCAACCATGCAGCAGGAGCCACCTACCCATCCAGCACCTCACCACCTCCAGTTTTAAAAAAAGTGACTCTCCTCCATGAGTTAAGATATCAAAGTCAGGCTGTGTTATGAAGTTACTTGGGCAGCCTTCCCATTTCCATCCGCTGTGCCAGGAAACTGTTCAAGCTCCAAGCAGAGCTGTTACAGTGACAGAACATTCCCAGACTGCCACCATACCGTTTGGTGGAGTGCTTACTAATTTTAGATTGGAGGAGAGCGCCTGGACAATTAGCCAAGAGGCGTCTGAGGCTTTCTTCCACCCATTTTAAGACAAAACAAACAGTTAAACAAACAAAAGCAAACCCTCTCCCCCAAAATAGAAAAGCTTTATACAGAACCAACAGCCAGAGCCATGCAGCACTGACAAAAAAAATCTACCATGCCTTTTTGGGCTGAACACACAGTCTTCCAGATGAAGTGCAGAGGACCAGTGGGTAAAAACATTTTTAGTTCAAAAGCAACTTAATACAGGAAAACTCAACACATCTCCTTGGGAAGTTTGCAAAATATTTGCAGTACCACTGACGATTTTGATAGAGGAGAAACGACAGCCAGCCAGAGCACTTGAAAAAGACATATTTAACATAATGTCTCCATCGCCACACAAAGTATCTGCCATAGCAAGAACAAGATCACTTGATGTTATATCATTTTAATAGGTTTCAGAGTAGCAGCCGTGTTAGTCTGTATTCGCAAAAAAAAAAAAAAGGAGTACTTGTGGCACCTTAGAGATTAACAAATTTCGTTTCAAGTAAGTCTACTGTTAACCAGGCAAATTTATTTGAGCATAAGTTTTCGTGAGCTACAGCTCACTTCATCGGATGCAAATGCATCAAATGCATCCGATGAAGTGAGCTGTAGCTCACGAAAGCTTATGCTCAAATAAATATGTTAGTCTCTAAGGTGCCACAAGTACTCCTTTTCTTTTTGTATCATTTTAATAAATACTCGAGATCTAAAAGCTGCACAGTCACCTCCTGATAGCTGCCTCCAACCTGCTCCTCCTTTCAAAGGAGACACAAGAAATCTGGCTGCTGGGGTGTATTTACAGCAGGGAGTAGATTAATGAATCCAAGATGAGTAAGCAGCACTAATGAATAGGAAGTGTAAACAAACAATACCGTACCTTTAACAACACAACATCTACAGTCCTGTCCACCTTGGAAATGTCACACAGGCTGTACCGCCTCTTGTGTCGTTCGTACATTTTGTCCAAAAAAAGGAAAACAGAGGTAAAACGCGAGGAACAGAGCCCACCATTAACTCCAGGATAAACTCGGCAAGGCGTACAGTCCAAATCTCTCACATATGCACTCAGAGAAGTCCCTGCATCTCAGCATTCTTTGAATCACATCAGCCTCTCCAATTCTCTTAACAGGAAAAAGAAAATCCCAGAGCTGTGACTGTTTGATAAAAGTCTTCTTAGAACACAGGGTCACTTATGCAGATGACGTAAGAATTTACAGCAAACAAGACAGATATGTTTAGAGAGATTATTCTAAATATGAAAATTAAAAATAATATTAAGTGGAAAGGATGGCAGCAGCATTCCTGCTACCTTTGATAAAAAAAAGTTTTCTAGCCAATGTTAATGGCAGACAAGCACCAAAATTAAATTCTGGAAAGAGAGCGAGAACAAAAGCCAGATGCATGCAACTGGAACTGTGTAACATACCAAGAGAAAGAAAAAAAATACCTAGGCTAGACTCAAACACAATGTGTCTAATTCAAAGAAGAAAAGAGTCTGGCCCTCAAATCTAAAGAAAATACTGTTGCGGATAGATTTTTTCCTCCACTATTTAAAGATGTAAAAGAACAACAACAAAAAAGACACTTTCCTTGTTTCAAGTAAGTCCACTGTTAACCAGGCAAGAGGGATTGGTTTTAAATAAGTTTAAATTTCTAATGACAGCACAGGGTAAAAGGGGAAAAAATAAATAAAATAAAGCCACTCCCTCCTGATTTCAGCTGGAACGTCACTGCTTGCCTTTTTAGTGCTGTACCAGTGTTTTTTGAGTCTTGAAAATTTAATTGCAGTTGTGGGAAGATGATTCATCTTTTTTGAGAGAGAAAAAGCAGGGGGACAACTGGGTTTTCTTTTTCACCCCATTTCGTTCACCTCAAGATGCAGCCTCTTGGTGGACTTGGTTAATCAAAAGAGATGAAGAAGAATAAAAATGTGCATCTTAAAGAAAAGGATCAGGAGAAAAGACAGCCCTTCTCCCCATCCTGGCCTCAGGTGAATGAAAAGACAGTTTCAGGCTTACAGCTTCTCAAAAACAGGAATGGAAACTTGTGATTTAGTGTGTGGGAAAAAAGGAAACCAGCCATTTTCGGTGCTTGCTCTGTCTGCAGTATACAGCAGAAGAAGCAAAAGGCTTCAGCAGCTTGTTATAATATTTACAAGATAAAAAATACAATTCTCTCTCATTTGTTTTAATCTGAAAAGCAGCGTTTTTAAACAAAGTTTTTAAGCCTCTCTAATGCTGGTCTAGCCAGCGAGTCTTCCTTCCTCTCAAAAAGAAAAGGAGGACTTGTGGCACCTTAGAGACTAACAAATTTATTTGAACATAAGCTTTCGTGAGCTATAGCTCACTTCATCGGATTCATTCCTCTCAATGGCTCATTCACATCAGCCGGGCCCTCATTTCACACTGCCACATGGTTTCCTGTTTTCAAACTGATTCAGTCCTCTCCCAACCCCCTTCAGCTTCCACCCCACCCTGACCTCTCATGGGACAAAATGTTTCCATACTTCCTTGGCTTTAGACATTCTCTCACTCATTGCTGAAAAGGGAAGAGGAACAGAGAGACAGACAGAAGAAGAAGAAAGGAAAAAGGCTTTCTTCACTTTAAGTTGCAAAATGCAGAGATTTTTACAGAGCAGAAGAACTCACTGCTGTTGCTAGAGAGGAAGATGGGAATTAAGGGAGCTTTTAAGTCTGCGTCACAAAAGAAAAAATAAGAACTTTATGTAATGGCAATATCAAATCAACCTTCCATTGCAGATATGGAAAGATATTCTACATGCGGCTCATGACATTGGCTAATCCCCCAGGACAGGGATTCACTCTATTAACGCGCACAGTTGAGGATTTTTGAGGCTGTTGATACAGTCCCAGAGGAAATGACTCAGTGATCTAAGTCCCATTAGTTGTTCAAGACTACTTGTAACTCCTAGCTCAAATTCTGGCAGAGACTACTCAACCCTGCATCCTTCCAAAATAGATGAAAAGTGCGTTTCACCCACGTCAATGCATGAGGACCTTTCAGAAGCATCTTTAAAATCAGCGGTCCCATCTGAGCTGACATGTGAGAGCTCTTCTCACCCTTCTGCAACTGCAGGAGTCTGCTGCAGCTCAAGTTCCTCTCTTTTGAATGTTGTCAAGTCTGCTGGGGCATGTTGTTGGCTTCTGCCCCACAGGATCTGCCTTTCACTGGAGGGCAAATTAATTCTCATAGGCAAAGAGTTTGTAAAACACTGAGATGAAATACGATCCAAAAATGTAAATTATTATTTTGAGCTGCCTTGTAAATGCCACCCCAATCTGGCTATCCTGAAGCCATCAGATCAACCACCACAACCAGTACACTCACCATGCAAGCTGAGAAGAGTGGCAGTCTCATTCGACACATCAGAGTGGCTCGGTAACAGCTACCACTAGGAAGATGAAAGTGTCTGATCTCCTCTGAAATCTCCAACCCCTGCCTCTCATTTCAGCTTTCCACAGCCTGGAGCAGTTCCAATCTCTCCCTCACAACCTATAACATCACCGCCACAACTCACCCAACTGGACTAAGGAGGTTCCCATACCTGAATCTTTCATGTAGCACCATCCACTGGCTCATGAGATGAGTCCTGGAAATCTTTTCTCTCTGCTAGTGAACGCAGCTTCTGCTTTCGGTATTAGGACATACCCCAAATATGACAATACAGTAAACAGGGACTTTCAGGAGTCACCAGTTTCATCCAATGATGAATTCCCAGCAGTCATGCAATCATAGAGATAAGAAATCACAAATGTCTATGACAGCTCTTCAGGCTCTTCCATATAAGGCAGGAATTTCCTCAAACTCAGATGTCCCCCAGACAGTTGCTTGTAAACAAAATCCTGAAGTTAATTCAGATAAGGAAAACTGTGATGAGCAGTATGAAGGGATGATGCTCTAATGCAATAGAGTGTTGAAACCAGTATCTACAACTCGTATATTTGACATTTTCTTCAGTTGTTTTCAAATGAACTTAGTGATTTTTTTTAAAACTGCATTTCCTGGTGACAGGTTCTTGAGACACTGAGATACATAAGTCTTCTCTTCCTCTACAGAGCATGGCTGACCCATGCAGCAGCTATACAAGCTCCTTCAGACTGCCTCAGATAATGTATCTCATCTTTGAGCTGCTGGGCATAAAAGTGGCTATACTGGATCAGATCAAAGGTCCATCCGGCCCAGTATCCTGTCTTCTGATGCCAGGTGCCCCAGAAGGAATGAACAGAACAGGCAATCACCAAGTGATCCACCCCCTGCCAGCCTCTGGCAAACAGAGGCTGGGGACACCATTCCAGAGCATCCTGGCTAATAGTCATTGATGGACCTATCCTCCATGAATTTATCTAGTTCTTTTTTGAACCCTGTTAGAGTCTTGGCACCCTCTTTTAATGATGAGAGAGAAGTTCAGTGATCATGGCTCACTTGGTCCTTGGCCTCCAAATGAGACAGCCGCACAGGCTAATCCGTGTTAATTATGGGTGGGTTCTGGGCAGAAATATGTGATAAGACAAACCTCTAAAGGTGGCAACTCCACTTGTAGCATAGGCTAGAAGCAGCCACTTCACCCTTTCTAAAGGCTAGAAAGTGACAATGACCTCTAGCCAGGGACAAAAACTAGAGGATATCCAGGCAGGTACTTTCTGCACCTGGAGGAAGAAGAGCAAAGAAAGGATCAATATCTATCTATTCATCTTGTTAGCTCTGTGAAGTGAAGTGACTACCGGAACTCCATTCAGGATTAACATGCTTTGATTTTTTTTTTTTTAATTGAAGCTCCTTAAGTTGCTCCTGGCAGTGGCTACAAACGCCCCTGCCCCTTCTCCAGGTTTTTTTTTCTCCCAGGTTCTGTGGTCAACAAACTTCACGTTGTAAAACACACACAAAATTATCTGCCACGTGCACTCCCACGTGAGAGAGAGTCAGCCTCCTTCCATCTAAGGTGGGGCTTTTGCTGCATAGCCAGAGACTGGAAATCTCATTTCCCAGACATCCCAATTTCCTTACATACACATGAAGAGGGAAGATGCAGGAAACAGGCTCCTGCTGAGTCAAAGCAAAGCAATGGTATCCTGGTATCTTTTGTTTCTTTATTTTTAACACATGCAGGCAGTCCCTGGACACACAGTCACATACATACACTCAGGCAACATACAGTGTGTACATGCTGAGGAATACAACCACAAATGCATGGCACTATCAGTGAAAAAACACAGAGAAAACAAATGAGCTAGTAATTCTCTCTTTTTCTGCTCTCCTTTCATGAGAGTTACTCAAAATGGAGAACAGAAACAACCAGCAACTACATCCATTGGCAACAGATTCGACAGTTCTGGGCACTTTATGAAAAACATCTGGAAATGATGAAGAGTTTGAAACTAACCAATCATTTCATATCCAAACCAAAACCAGTGCTGCAGATTTCAAGTGAAGAAAAAGTCTTGTTCAACTGCATCATATGAGCTCTTAACTCCTCCAGATAAACCCCTCCCCTCGCCCCGCCCCACCAGCTAACAGACCGCTTAATGACAAGAAAATCATGGTTAGCTGAAACAGACAGCATTATTGTTATCTGTTTCAAATTACATGATCATATAGTTATGAAATGCTGAAAATGATGCAATCTACAGAAATACTGCAGAATATTAATATTTTAAACTGTGGCTCTGATATGAATTAATAGAGTAGAGCGCAAAAAAATCCTCTTCCTTTTAATCAAATCAAAACCCACTTCTGATCACTACATGCAGGAGTTGTTAAAATGCATCAGAAAGAGAAAGGAGAACAAGGAAAGGGCTAGATTTTAAACCGTGCTTTTAAAAAGATACGACTTTCTGCAAAAAGTGTTAAGATTTCTGCCCAAACGAGATACAAAACACTATTTCCTAAAACCAAAGAAGAGGAAGGAAATCTGCACCAGAACATTACAAATCTAATAAAGAATTTACATCCAAGTTTGGAAGAAGTGCACATTTAGTTTATTTGGAGAATGGCAGGTCAGCAATGGTGAGAGAAAAAACGTTAGAAGACGGGGATCCTAGGGTGTATTTTCAAGAGGACTAGGCAGTTTCTCTACATCAAAGAGTCACAAAAAACTCAGTACTGAAAAGACAGGCATTTTTAAAAGTATATATATTATGTCAGATTTTATATATTTTGCATTCTCACAACATGCTTCTAAAAAAAAGCAGAATTTGCAAAGTGAACCTCTCAGAGGACAAATGAAGTCTGGAAAACATTTTGTTTGCAGTTATGCTTGTTCTTTTTCAATCTGATGAATGTTGCAGCTGAACATGAAAACAGAACCAGCCTGTGCGCCACCTGGTGGCTACAATTTATTTAATTTTTTAAAGTTAACATGTCCCTCCTAGAGCAAATGAAAGCTCTTGCAGTTGTGCAAATATTGAGGCAAGTCTGCAACAAACAGAAAGTTAGCAACTTAGACAGTTATTACCTTGGATTCCCCTATTAGACATTGCATAAAAAATAAATTGGACAACTGAAAGGATGGAGGCCTAAAGGAAAATGGGCACATGTTTAGCTGATTCTAAGGAATAAGCTCTGCTTAACAATACAGAAGACACAAAAACACCAAGATCCTGCTTATATACCCTGGAGACAAATACCTTCCTGGTCCCCCATATTTGCCCAAATTAATTATATTGAACTCACTGCTAGGCAAATTCAAATAAAAAGCCTGACCCTGCAACCGTTACTCATGTAACCCCCATTTAAATCACTGAAATATTCTTTCAGGGCTTTAGAATCAGGCCCATCCCCTCACAATTAGACTATAAGACAACATAGTGGGATAACATTCCAGAACTGAACTTGTAAATCCAAACAGACAAGATTTACACCGTCTTACAGCTTACACAAACTGTAAAATAAAAATTCTGAAACAGTAAAAAATAAAAGAGAGAATGAGGAAGTTCTTCTAAATACGGAAACATGGAGTGCATATTTAAAAAATAAAAATAAAAAAGTCAACCTTACAGGCCCTTTAACTACTTCCCAATTTTCTCTCTTAATACCTCTGCAATATAAATGTCTTCTGCCAAATTTGTAAATAACTGTGGCTTTTTTTCAAAAAGAAAAAATGCTGATACTTTTATTAGACTTCAGTGCATGTCTGAACATCTTTTTCAGAGGAAGTAAGCTGCACATTCTACAATTCCCAAAGAGATTAGCAACCTCTCATCTCATTTTACATCAGTTTGCAATGTACAGCTCTGTCCATACCAAAAACAAGCTGCAAATGAAGATGTCTGGCTGCACTGGGAACTTTGTCAACAACATGGATGATTCTTCCAAGCACGGTAGGAGTGTTAGGAGAAAGCGTCTCCCCACTGCCACAAATTCTGACCATTTCAAACTGTGCAGTGGGGCTAGCTCTTTGAAAACGACAACGGAAAACCTCCCATTTTATATCTCAGTTGGTGATCTTCTAAGCTTATTGCAAGCACCACAGTTTTGAAACATGGTATTAAAAGTAACTCCTCATAGCAGTGTGGCCTGTTTGTTGTTTGAACTGTGTGAACTTAGAGCTCACAAAACTGAGGAAGTAAGAGAAGTAGCTAAAACCAGGAACACTGCCAACAGGCTCTGCAATTATCACCTGTAGCAGTACACTAGTATTCCAGAATTGGCCTTCAGAACACAGCTTTGTCCATGCGCCTATCTCCTCAAGTACCCCTGCGATTTGAGTCCTTAAACACTCCAGGCAGGGCAGGAAGTTTTGTGATATGGACACTGTTGTCAAAAGAACCTGAAGCCCATTTTGAACCAACATCTCTTGATATGAAATATTGCTGAATTAATCCTTTATAAAGCATCTGCTCTCCAGTCTTCCATCTATCACTGTAATTACTGTATGTCTTTTTTGATCATTACTAATCATTCTTCTACTGAAAAGTCATTTTTTGCTGGAACATGAAAACAAAGTCTGCAGCCAGAAGCAAGTGTTTCCTTTTTAAATTTGTTTTAACAAAAAAGCTGCTCACATGAGCTTGAAGGAAGTTTTACTTTGTTTATGATTTTAAGATGCTGGAAATTTGTGCACTAAGTTTAATGTGAACACACATGTTTAACAGCCAAGTGGGAAATTCCTCAAAAGAGACGTTTCTTACAGAAACCTTGACAGCTACCCTCATTATCCACAAGATCATCTCTTGCCCTACAAGCCCATGGAAGAGAGTATGGGGTATAAAGCATCCCTTTACTCCCCCACAGGAGGGGAGAAAGTCGTTTGTAACTCTTCCTCCTGTGCAGGTAGATGAGCAGGGGTGGGAAATGGGAAGGGCTTTGGCTCCACCCCAGAAACATGCACAGATGAGCTGGTATAGAGGGAGAAGTAGTTGGCTACTGATATAGACCAGCATGCACATTGATTCCCCCCTTGGAGCAAGAGGGAAGCCAGAGAGAGCAGTTAACTTAGGGCTGGTCTACACTTAAAAGTTAGGCTGACATAGTTACTGCAGTCACAGGTGTGAACAATTCACACCTGAGAGCCATAGCTATGCTGACCTAACCCTCCCAGTGTAGATGCGGCTAGGTCAATGGAAGACTACTTCTGACGACATAGCTACAGCTGCTTGGGGAGGTAGAATTCCTTCAATGAGGAGAAACCCCTTTCCATCACTTTGGGAAGCATCTGTACTACAGCGATACAATGGCACAGCTGCAGTGGGCTGCTGTAGCACTGGTAGTGTAGACGTGGCCTCAGACTCACAGTTCCCTCTTTGGTCTACTCCTTATTAACAGGTGTAGGAGGTGCAATGGCTCACTCCTCCATCTGAAATATTCTGTATAATAAAGCCCCTGCTATATATGATGTACTGCTCTTGAGGAGTGCTGAAGAGGTAATCTTTTCTAACACCTGCTGCAGTCAAATGAACATTTACACTAGATATTGTGAAGTAATCTGAAAATAATGAAAACTGGCTACTTATGACAGGTTTCAGAGTAGCAGCCGTGATAGTCTGTATTCGCAAAAAGAAAAGCAGTACTTGTGGCACCTTAGAGACTAACAAATTTATTAGAGCATAAGCTTTCGTGAGCTACAGCTCACTTCATCCGATGAAGTGAGCTGTAGCTCACGAAAGCTTATGCTCTAACAAATTTGTTAGTCTCTAAGGTGCCACAAGTACTGCTTTTCTTTTTGGCTACTTATGGACTCAGTCCTGCAAGGGGCTCAGTGCCCCTCAACTCCTACTGACGTTATCCTCCTCCTCCTCCTCCTTATCCTCATCAACTTCAGCATCTCAACTGACATCCTCCTGCAGGGGGGTTTACATACTGGTCACCGACGGCACATCTACATTGCCCCAGAGTTCGGACTAAGGGGACGTGAAGAGCAGTGCACACCAAAAGTGTGGCGCTATAAGTCCCCTATGTGAATGCTGTGGGCGCAAGGGTACAGTTCCTGAGTGCTATCATATCCCCTTAGTCCAAACTGTGGAACAGTGTAGGCTTGCCCTTAGAAACGTTTATAGACACAGACATTAGCTGAGTTTATATACAGAGGAGAAATGCTGGAATTATTTAGTTTGCAAGGAGAAGAGTATGTCAGGACTTGACTGAGGCATAGACAGCAATGTGTATTTCACACAAAAGTGATCAGATGCTTCTTTCTGCCGTCATATGGTAATACGAAGACTAGGGGAGACTATAAAAGCTGAAGGCACCAAATGGAAAACAAACAAAAAGGAAAGAATTATTTATGGAACACAAAATTGACCTATGGGATAGGCTCCTACAAGAAGTCACATGGATACAGAACAGAGCATTTTACAGAATTTTAAAGACGACAATATACTATTAGAAGTGTTAACCATATTGACAACTATGCAAACTGAGAGAAATCAAGCCTCATACTCCAGAACAGAAGATAGTGATGTGTGGGGTTAGGAAGGAATGCTTCCACGTCATACGAAAAGATACTGAAAAAATCAGATTGTTTACCTCAGAAAGGAGATGAATAAAAGGGGACATAAAAGTACATAAAATAATGAATAGTATAGAGGAGGTAGACTGCAAGTTTCTGCTCTCCTTGTCTCATAACACAAGAACAAGGGGACAGCCAATGAAATTAAAAGGTGGCAAATACAATATAGATAAAAGGAAATAGTTTTCACACAATGTGCAACTAGACTGTGGAATTGCCACAGTATGACATTCAGGACATAAATTTAGTAAGATACAAAAAGAGATTGGACATTTATCTGAATAACTAAAATACCCAGAGTTGTAACAGTTAATGCTAATAAGTTCTGAAAGAGATATTCCACATAATGCTTTAGGGTTTAAATTTAGCATTTGGGTTTGATGTACGGGACAGATTATCTCACATCTGCCTACTCCGAAGCATCAGCAGCTTGCTACTCTCTGAGTCAGGATACTGGATCAGATGGACCATGGGTCTGATCCATTATAGCAATTCCTGTGTTCCTACAGTCATACACAATTGTCTTAGAGGACTTAGGGTAGGTGTATTCTTCCCCCAGGAAATATTACATATTTAGTTATCTAATAAGAGAGACAGAATAGCAGATTAGATAGACCAACTGGCTGACAAGGTCCAACAAAACCCACACACAAAATCAATGAGGAAAACTAGTAGACAATATAATATGGCGCAGTTTAGATTGCAAAAGTATTCATATTCTACTTTTCTTCTAAGCTTTTAGTTTAAACTGCTTTTGTCAAACTGAATAACACAGAAAGATAATTCAAATGCACAGCTCAGGCCAGAAAATGATTCAGCTTCCTATGGCACTTTTCTTTTCTTTAAGTCTGTAGGATTCACACACTTTGGATAGACTGGGGAGCACACACAATCCAGCCTATAGTCCCTGCTGGGTATTTTGTCAAAAGGATAAAAAAAATCTACTCTTTCATCAAGCAGCTTGGAAGACTGGAAGGAGAAGTGGTGGGAAAGTAGAAGACTGGTGTACAAAAGCATCCGCCATCAGACTGCATTTCCAGGTCAATTTTTTGCTTGGCTGCTACTGAAGAAGGCAGGGAAGAGAAGACACTGCATTTACTTGTTTTGTCCTTCCAAAAAACATTTGGGGGGGGGAGGGAGGAATGGAGATGGGTAGTGCATCACAGACTCCAATGGTAATCGTAATAGTCGGTGATTGCAGCAATCTAAGACACGCTCCCCCTCCTAAGCAGGCGGTGAACAATATCTATGATTCCAATTAGATCTTGTACATATACTCATATAAAACTGATATTTTCATGCCTTCTTTAGGATAAAATGACTTGCAACAAAACACAGGAGGAAACAAAGACAATTAAAGCCCAACTTTACGAGGAGTGCATTGGCCACAACTCCTTCAGTCTGCCAGCTCTGTTTTGTAACCAAATTTCAAATACCAACTTGTTTATTCATCTATACGTTTATGTTACCCGGAAAGTCCTCTATCAGAGTATTTTTGCTCACTATTATTTACAATAGATGAGCCCAGTAAGGAATTGATAGACATTTGGATCCTGCAATGAAGGGCACTTTAGAAATCCATACACTTCATGTCCCTTTGTGCCCTACAGATTTCAATAGGGGACTGGAGGGAGGGAATGGGTAGGGTCCCCAACGAATACAAAACTAAGCTCCAATTTACAGATAGATTCAAAACATGACCACACACTTCTCTGCTGTAGCAGAACATGCCTCTTCTTCACAGCTTTATATAATACTACAAGAGGCACTTCAGGGGATAAAAAGTATCTCTTACTTAACAGCCAGATATCACAGCCTAAGCCTTATTGTTGACATTTTTACAGAAAATAAAAACAATATGTATTTGTATAATTATGGAATACCACATGCTACAGCTATCAGATAAGAATTTTGGCTCATAATATGGTACATGAAGATTGTCATTCCTTCCAGTTCATCTTAGAACCCCACTGGAATAAATCTGTTCCTGCTGGCAGAGCATCTCAGTGGAATAGTGCTCTCTTTGCTTCTAACAATGTCAGTGCTACCTTGGAACGAGCTTGGAAGTTGTGTGAAGCTCAGGCCACTGGGTATGTTTTGGAGAGGCTTCGTCTATTCCATTTTCATGACCACATACCTCCCCGTCACAGTTACCTTATCTTTGCTGAAACCACAGCCCCTCAAGGCATTAGAAGTGTATACTTGCTGGTACTGCAGTAAACCCCACCTACTGGGCACAGGATGCACTGGGGGGGGGGGGGAAATGCCACAAAGAAGCATTCAAGATGCTTGGGAGTTTTGGAAGTTCCCTGGGGTACTGGAGAGACTAAAATGGGATCTTCCTTCCTCAGTTAAAACTCCTGATGTCACAGGTAACTCAGCAGTTTGTTCTTGAATAAAAAGGAAGATCTCCAGTCTCTTGTTAACAGTTCCAAGGAAGGAGATTAAAAACATTAATTAATTAAATAAATACAGATTACATTACATTAACTGAGGGGTGAAGGGAATATTTTCTAGCATTCTCAGGGGCCTAACAGCAGAAATGTTTACTAGACTCAGAAGCATGAAAACACCTTCAGCTAATCAGCAAAGTAGGTCCCAGTGAAATCAATTAAAAGCAAAACAAAAGGATTTGGAGGATGCAAGAATTACAAGAGATTATTTTGTAAAGCAAGAAAGAAATTCCTTCCCATTACAGAATGGTTAATTAATTTATCTGCAACGCCCTTCCACCCAACGCTGGAACTGCAGTTGACTCAGCTAGCCCTTTTGGCTATTACACAGCATTTGTCTCTCAAGTTTTTGAAGTTAGCAGTTAGAAAAAAAAAGACTACTTCAAAACATGCAAAAACTAATGAATCCCATATGTGGGATGCTGTCATTATTCCATGTTTATAGGAGGATCGGATTTTGTTAAATGGGTTTATTTAATACAGACGGTAAAGGGGGGGTGAAGGGGAGACTCAGCAAAAAATCCAAAAGCTATTGAAAGAAAAGCATTTTCTTTCTTAACCAAAGCATTCAGTAATAGGGGAGAAGACGGAATTTAAGCTAAAGTTAGAAATGTTTAAAGAAATACAATATACTTTGGTGTACTTCTGTTTGCAGCTTTTCTGACAGCCTGTGAAGTTTTGGCCAACGGCAAAACCTTTTTTAGAGGATTAAAAATATATATTAGGATCCTCCTCCTCCGTCCCCTTCCCTCACCTTATTGGGACTAGGACAAGTTAAATGCCTTATGGGAACATCTGCTGGGATAGTCAAACAATTATGGCTTTTTCAACAGCTGTTGCCATTTCGTGCTCTCTTGACTAGGTCAGCTTCAGAGAAATACAGAAATATTAGTCGGGTCCTTCTACCAACGCTCACCCCTACTCCAGCACTAAAGACAGTCCCCTTGGGGGGCCTGGTAAAGAGGCAGACAGAAGCCATGCTCCTTGCATTAAAGCTAAAAGGGTGATGGCCAGACTTTGCTTAAACTGAGAAGCTCCTTTTCCTTTTTCAATTCTTAATCATTGGTATTAGATACGAAACCAAGAAAATGCAATGCCCAGAGGGATGCCTACACTGCACTGTTCATGCACTTTAATCCTGACTTGTAGCACACCCTGTTATTCTAGTCCTGGGTCCACACACAGCATTGCTAACGTACCAAAATTCTGACCTGCAGCATCCTGTGATATACCACACCGGGCCTCCTTACCCCATGTCCCCTTCAGCTCTGCCAATAACCTCAGTCTCAGCCTACTACTCCCCTTGCTGTTTCAGCACTGTGACCCCAGACATCTGCCAATGTATTCTCCATAAAAGTTACACAGAATATATTTAAAAAGCTGACCTGCCAAAGGTAGCTAATCCGCCAGACAGCATTACTCATTAGTTGGGGAACAGTTATTACTCATCACAATACATATATACATTTCATTTTTGTGCTTTTCTCAAAAACATATTTCAGTTAGAAAGCATTTTAAATTAAACCAAATACCCTAGTTTTCAATGAGAAACATCTTAGCTACTGGGTGGAATAAAGTTTGTCTGTTAGCTTTATTCTCCTAACAAAGAATGAGCCAGAATGAGTTGGGAAAGCTCTTGCGTTGTAGTATCAGTAAGTACTTTATGAAGACCTTTTCATTATATTCTTACGTAGACAGGGAGAAAAGACAATGCTCAGAGAACATACAATGCTCAGAGAATTTTCCTTCTACTCCTCTGGCCTAAATGCAGTTGCCTGCTTTTTCCTTTAAAACTCCTTTGTTTTCATGCTATCATGTGTTACTACAATCTGGCTGGATAGCTGTTTATTTGCAGCAACACTTTCCAAAAAGAATGGTAACAACAAGAAAAGCTAATGCAAACAGAGCTCACTTATCTGAAATAGGCAGAGCCCTGCTCTCGAATGGAAGATAGGTTTATGAATCCAAGGAGCCATACAGTGAAGAGGCAACACTGGTACCTGGAGCACAATAAAGACTAATACCATGAAGGAGAGGTCAGCCTAGAAAATCCCAAAGGCAAAGTCCAAATTAGAAGCAAGCTGGATGCATTGAGAAGGGCTGGGGTGAGGAGCTAGGCAGAGCATTCTCTAAAGTGTTGGGTTCCCCATTAATGGGACAGTTATTTAATCAGTCTATTTATTCAGATTTATAGCAAAAAGAGAGCAAGAGAAAAAAAGTGCCTATTGTGGGATCCAGAAACCTCTGACAATTTTAAAAATATAACAAAACGCAGCAGCTTCCCCAAAGGATAAGCATTTACCAAAACTGACAAGCTATCAACGAACACACCAACAATATCCCGCCACAACTGCAAAGCCCTGTCCTCACTATTCCCTTCCTCCCCAAAACTTTGGGTAGAGAAACAGGACATGCAGAGGACTCTTAAGCCTATTTCAGACTGAGGGAACAGTAAGGAATAAAGAAGTTAAATACAGAGTTAAGGTGCCATTCCTACCAAGAGAGCTCCAGCTTGAGCATCTCTGCTGACCACAGCAGCAGTCTGGCATAGAAAGAGAGGAAAACAAATTCCAGGCTCCATTCATCTACACCCTCTTAAATCACTCCCACAAACCAACAGGTAGTCAGAGCAGATACAGAGCACAGGTGGTGGTGTGTTACTGCCAAGATGTTCCACTTTATAAGCAGGCTGCAGCATTCTGCATCTGTTTACCTTTCAGGGCTCCAGTTTTGGAACTACATAATTTTTCCCGTTCTGTCTCCCTCTATCTACTACTGCAATGATTGAGGGACCCAGACCTTGCAACCAATATCTCCATCTCAGCTTCCACATTTCCAGTGTGTTGCATCGTTATTCAACCATCGCAGCCACCCTAAGGTAGCAGTGCAGTGCTCCAGATGAGAGTCCAAATAGAGACTCCAGGGCAAGCTGTAAGCACAGGGTGTCTCTTACCAAAGAAGTCTACTGCCTCCCTCTGCCCCCAGTCCCCCCCAAAATAACCTGCCCCGTAAAACCCAACTCCACTCAACCTCTGGGGTCCCCCACTCCACAAGGGACTCACTCCTTTCTGGGCATCCCCAAAGAGACAGCACTCTCAGAGGCACCAACCCAACTCAAGCCAATCCCCTCTTACTGAGGATGGAAAGTTGGTCTGATCCCCAACTAAGAGTCCTGCCAAATAAAGAGAAGTACAATATTTGTTCCACTTTGATCCCAGGGGACCTAATATTAACAACCCTTCCCATTAAAAGGCATCTTTTGTTATTCCAATTCCCCTGTGGCAACCATAACCTTCCCCTTTGCTAAATATCAGAGAATGCTCAAGCACAAGTGTGAGGCAAACAGCTTTGTCCTCCTCCTTCTGGTCATGCAGGTGTTCACTTTGCAATCACAGGGAAAAAAATGCAAGGTCAAAAAGAAAAAAGAAAAGGAGAGAAGATGGGAAAGGACTCAGAAATACTTGTCAGTGATGACAACAGACCCCAGCTGTCCACATCCATCAATGTTTCTGTGCTTGATAAGCAGCACTGAAAACTGTGCTGCAGCATTTAGGAGAGATTTCTAAGCTCCTGGGTGCCAGATCTCAGACTGAAAATTGAAACAGGAGTTTTATCACCCATCTTTCTACAATTATATTATATGCCAATCTGAAATAGCAATATCCTTCCTAACGGCTTCTAGGTATTCTCTTTAATGCGTCCAGCTGTGTGCGGCGGCTGAGCTAAAGTTGAATGTGAAATAAATTAGAATTTTGGGCTCTCGCTCTAATTTATGGAGGCAAGTACAGTCTCAGACAGAAGAAAAACAAGTCATAGTGCTTGATGTTGAGCAGGCTCAATACCAGATCTTAGAGCTAATGAGTTAGAAAAGGCAGGGCTTCGCTTTCTTGCCTCTCATCTCACCAACAAGGATAACCAATATATGAAAGGGGAATACACAATATTGTGTATATAGTGAAATGCTGGTGGGGACACAAACAGATCATTGTCACAACACTGGTAAGAAACTCTATTACTCTACTAACAGAAAGACACACAGAAGGGCACTCTCTGCATGAAAGGGAAGCACATGGCACTTGAAGAAACTAACAAGCAAGTACAAAACGCACAGAGGCACCTTCCTGCATCCCGGTATTAAAGGGATCAGGAAGACTTCCAAGAGAAAGCCTTTTCTTAAGAAGAAAAGGAGTACTTGTGGCACCTTAGAGACTAACAAATTTATTTGAGCATAAGCTTTTGTGAGCTACAGCTCACTTCATTGGCTCACGAAAGCTTATGCTCAAATAACTTTGTTAGTCTCTAAGGTAGCCACAAAGTTCTCCTTTTCTTTTTGCGAATATAGACTAACATGGCTGCTACTCTGAAACCTTTTCTTAAGGTGATTCTACTAAACCATGACAATTTGCTTTAGGCTTAATTTTGCAATTACTGTAAGAACTTGCCCAGAGAGTTGTTCCTATTAAAAAAAAATACCCACAGAGCAAGCAAAACAAAACAAAACGCCCTCCCAAGAACCTTCGTCTCCCGCCCAAAAAAGCAACACTGTTTCTACATCTATTCTATATACAGTAAATTGTTTGGGACAAGAACTGCCATCACTTTTGTTTTATACAGCACTGAGCACGCTTAAATGATAAACAGGAAGAGGAAGGAAGAGCTAAATTCAATGGTGATTCAAAGGAGATGTTTCTGAGCCCATTTAGAACTTGAAATCCCATTATAGTGCCAATTTTGTTTTTCATTAAATACACGTACATACAAATCAGATTTAAAAACCCCAAGCAAGCTGAGAGGAGAGGGAAATAAGATGACAAAAACCGCAAGCAGTCTGGTTGCAATGCAACCCCTCTCGCTCTCCCACTGCTGCTACGATGTACTTCACTAAACCACTGCAAAAGCTGAGTCACATATCTGGTTTTACAGGCCCCATGGTGGGTTTATTGCAAAACAGCATGCCAAACACAGACCACAAGAACAACAACAAACTGTTGAAGGGAATGACCTAAGTGGTGGTAAAAAGAAACATTGTTCTGGTGTCCCATTCATATTTCTGGGTTCTCCTTCAATAGGAAAGTCAGTATCATCCAAGCATTTTAGAAGCATCTGCATCTGAAGACGTGATCTGGCTTTTGGTACCAATGAGGGTGAATATAGAAATTCTGCATGAAGCTCAGAAGTCCCAATGGTGAGTTACTTCATGGCAAGCCAGGGTATACACCAGCCTGTTATGTAGTAATGTCTCACATGGACTCTGCAGTGAGAGTCCCTGACTGCAGTTTAGTATACTACACTTTCCAGTACACTAAGCTACACCCAAGGCTTTCACTGTACTGTAGTCATGTCCACATGGGACATTAATGCATGGCAAGTTGGAGGGCTGTAGATTCATACCCTGGCTTGCCACACAGTAATTCACCATGCAGACATGACCTTAACTTGGAATAGGGTGACCAGATAGAAAGTGTGAAAAATTGGGACAGGGGGTAATAGGCACCTACATAAGAAAAAGCCCCGAATATCAGGACTGTCCCTATAAAATCTGGATATCTGGTCACCCTAACTTGGAAGTGTTTTGGAGAATTCAGTGCCCATGAAAGTGAGGGGCTTCTGGTGCTGGCTGTAGTCAGGCATAACAAGGGCAGACACTGCTGAGGGTTTCCCATCCCAGTAATGTAAATGCGCTTCAAATCTTGATCTGCAGCACCTTCTGCTATCCCAGACCGGTGCCCTCCCATAACTTGGCTGAAGCTCTTTAAATTCCAAGCACTTAGACACCAAGGTGTGACCGATATTGCAACCCCGTGCAATATTTTGGGGATCACTCTATTAAATTTATGAACGGTTTGTGTATGATTATGTTCTACTCCATGGGGGAAGGTTACCACTGTTCCTCCAGGAAGTAAAAACAGTGGGGGATAATTAAGGTGAGAAACAGGCTAAACAACTCTAGAGAGGTACCAGCACCTGGAGAGGTTTGCATATACTGGTTCAAATATTTTTTTTTCCCCAGAGACTCAAACACAGAAAGAGTTTCTGAGTTTGAACTGACAAAGGCCTTATTTCTGGATCCAGCAAATGAATAGGACCTTATATTCAAAGCGGCAGGGGGTAAGGGGTAACCCTTGCAGAAAGGTTGGAAACACTTAGGCCGACTAGGAGCCCCGAAGACTAATGGTTGACCTCTGGCAAAATTTTAGCATGTGTATAGGAACTTTTATTGCTTTAACCGGAGGAAAGTTAACCACAGCTGCTGGACCTTCGTTGGACCTGCTGGGAAAGTCACAGTGAGGTACAGAGGGGCTGCAAGCCTAAACCCCCAGTCTGGAGGGAGACAGATGCATGTCTCTGTCCAAGAGAGGTTACACCTGACAGCTTGAAACCTTAAGTGGGTGCTCTCAAGGATTCGGGATGGGGGGGAAGGGTGGAGGGAGAGGAAAGAGGATCAAAGGTACAGTTAACCCTCACACTAGCATCTAAAACAGGCCTAAAATAAACAGATTTTTAATCCTGCACTGCAACTCCAACTCCAACTCCTTACCCCCATCTGTGCAATTCCAGTCTGGGGGCCATCTCAAACCGTCACCACCAACTATACCAAATGTTGTGGTTGTAGAGACAAGGCGGAAGCCACCGCGAATCAAGACACTGGTGGATTTAAACTATATCTGAATCCAGGTCTACACAAGTGAGGACAGAACAGTGCACTGCATTAATCCTCTATGGGCAGAGAGGGAGAGGAATGGTAACATCTGGGCTGCCATTTGACTCGGTATTTTGAAATTCCTGTCATCCTAGAAACATTTTGAAAAATCAAAAAACATTCTGTGAGGTTTCTGGCCTGTATGACAACTGAGTGTCAGTTCATGTCACACAAATCGATACGAGGCATCAAGTAGCAATAGGGCATAGGCCTTAGCAGAATAGGACTTAGTATTTTCACCTTTGCATAAAAAAAATTGCAAAAATAAGCATTACAGTCTACAAAAGAAGGGGGAGGTGCGGGGGAAGGGGAAGGGGAGAGGTTGGAGAGAGAGAACAAAAACTAAACAGATTCTGTGAAGAAACTGTGAGGCTAAGTTCAGTTTTCAATTCCATAATTCCAGAGAAAGTGTTTTAATGGCACTGGGTAAAATGCCAAATAGATTTTCATAGCAATTCACACGGCATGAATGGAAATACTTAACAGAAGAACTGTTCTTTCTAATCTGCACTCTAGTTTTAAATAAAATGCTCGCTCTCTCTTCCCCTCCCTCTTTCTTTCTCGCTCCCATTTTCTTCTGATGCACAACCCTTTTCAACCTCTCTGTCTGGAATTGCCACCAGATATGACCACCAGCCTCTAACTCTCCATCTACTGCCAGGACACTGGTTCCAGCTCATCTCTTGAATAATCACTCACATCCATATCTGGGTTCTCCAGAATTCCATCACTGTGTCTGATCTTCTAACACAGAAGTGACATTTATTATCACCTGCTGCATAACACATGCCAGAGAATCTCATCCAGAAATTTCTACATCAAATCCATAACTTTTATTTGCACTACTGCATATCTTTTAGAAAGACATCCAGTCTTCATTAAAAGACTTCAAGTGATGGAGAATCTACCATATCTCTAGAGTAAGTGTTTAAATGGTTAACTACACTTAAAATGTGTACCTTTTTTCTAATCTGAATTTAACTTCAGCTTTAGCCACTGAATCTCATTATGCCTTTTTCTGCTAAATTAAAAAGACGTCTACTACCAGAAATCTCTTCCCCATACATGTACTTTTCTATCATGATCAAGGCACCTGTTAATCCTCTCTTGGATAAACTGAATACAGTGAACTTCTTAAGCCTCTCAATATCGAGCATGTTTTCCAGATCACAAATCATTCTTGTAGCTCTTTTCTGAGCTCTTTTTTAACAATGTTCCAACAGCCAGCCTGATTACATTTTTTAAAAAATGAAGCTCATGCATATTAACAACTCTGGATTCACAGACAAAATCATTACTGGCGTTATTAGGTTACTAGCTTCAGTACACACTCAGTACAAAGTAAACCTTGTGCCAAGAAAAAACAATAGATAGGAAAACAAACATACTGCAGATGCTAGAACAACCAACATCCAGCTAGCATTTGTCCTCCTGTTGTCACAAGATTCCATAACAAGGGATGAATTTCTTCCCCAATGCCAAATCTAGTAGTCAGTTAAACTCTGTAGCCCACTCTTGCTCTTCTGCATCATTCCACAAACAAGAAAATTCACTGTACTGCAAAAGGGTTTTAAACTCTGTATATACCACTACCATTTCCCACCCTCTTCCCCTTCTTCTCCCTATCTCCCTCCACCAGACTCATGGGGGTCTTCAAAACCAGGAATAGGAACCAAAAGGATAGTCCATAAAGTACACCCACACAATATCAGTCTACAGATGAAACAGCAGGAACTTCTCCATGCAAATTACTCTCCAGCAACATATGTGAATAATATACCACTACAAGGTTAGAGATTTAAGATACTGGATCTTCATAGAAAGTCTATAAAATATAGAATTGGTCAAAATGTGCTGAAATATTTTTCAAAACATTTCTGAAAGATGTTAAACAGGTCTACTAATTTTGTTTTAATCACCCTGATTCTCATGGGTGACTTTAATTTTCCTGATATCTGCTGGGAGAGCAATACAGCGGTGCATAGACAATCCAGGAAGTTTTTGGAAAGCGTAGGGGACAATTTCCTGGTGCAAGTGCTAGGGGAGCCAACTAGGGGGAGCGCTTTTCTTGACCTGCTGCTCACAAACCGGGTAGAATTAGTGGGGGAAGCAAAAGTGGATGGGAATCTGGGAGGCAGTGACCATGAGTTGGTTGAGTTCAGGATCCTGACGCAGGGAAGAAAGGTAAGCAGCAGGATACGGACCCTGGACTTCAGGAAAGCAGACTTTGACTCCCTCAGGGAACAGATGGCCAGGATCCCCTGGGGGACTAACATGAAAGGGAAGGGAGTCCAGGAGAGCTGGCTGTATTTCAAGGAATCCCTGTTGAGGTTACAGGGACAAACCATCCCGATGAGTCGAAAGAATAGTAAATATGGCAGGCGACCAGCTTGGCTTAATGGTGAAATCCTAGCGGATCTTAAACATAAAAAAGAAGCTTACAAGAAGTGGAAGCTTGGACATATGACCAGGGAAGAGTATAAAAATATTGCTCGGGCATGTAGGAAAGATATCAGGAGGGCCAAATCGCACCTGGAGCTGCAGCTAGCAAGAGATGTCAAGAGGTACAAGAAGGGTTTCTTCAGGTATGTTGGCAACAAGAAGAAAGCCAAGGAAAGTGTGGGCCCCTTACTGAATGAGGGAGGCAAGCTAGTGACAGAGGATGTGGAAAAAGCTAATGTACTCAATTGCTTTTTTTGCCTCTGTTTTCACTAACAAGGTCAACTCCCAGACTGCTGTGCTGGGCAACACAAAATGGGGAAGAGATGGCCAGCCCTCTGTAGAGATAGAGGTGGTTAGGGACATTTAGAAAAGCTGGACGTGCACAAGTCCATGGGGCCGGACGAATTGCATCCGAGAGTGCTGAGGAATTGGCGGCTGTGATTGCAGAGCCCTTGGCCATTATCTTTGAAAACTCGTGGCGAACGGGGGAAGTCCCGGATGACTGGAAAAAGGCTAATGTAGTGCCCATCTTTAAAAAAGGGAAGAAGGAGGATCCTGGGAACTACAGGCCGGTCAGCCTCACCTCAGTCCCTGGAAAAATCATGGAGCAGGTCCTCAAAGAATCAATCCTGAAGCACTTAGAGGAGAGGAAGGTGATCAGGAACAGTCAGCATGGATTCACCAAGGGAAGGTCATGCCTGACTAATCTAATCGCCTTTTATGATGAGATTACTGGTTCTGTGGATGAAGGGAAAGCAGTGGATGTATTGTTTCTTGACTTTAGCAAAGCTTTTGACACGGTCTCCCACAGCATTCTTGTCAGCAAGTTAAGGAAGTATGGGCTGGATGAATGCACTATAAGGTGGGTAGAAAGCTGGCTAGATTGTCGGGCTCAACGGGTAGTGATCAATGGCTCCATGTCTAGTTGGCAGCCGGTGTCAAGTGGAGTGCCCCAGGGGTCGGTCCTGGGGCCCGTTTTGTTCAATATCTTCATAAATGATCTGGAGGATGGTGGGTATTGCACTCTCAGCAAATTTGCGGATGATACTAAACTGGGAGGAGTGGTAGATACGCTGGAGGGGAGGGATAGGATACAGAAGGACCTAGACAAATTGGAGGATTGGGCCAAAAGAAATCTAATGAGGTTCAATAAGGATAAATGCAGGGTCCTGCACTTAGGATGGAAGAATCCAATGCACCGCTACAGACTAGGGACCGAATGGCTCGGCAGCAGTTCTGCGGAAAAGGACCTAGGGGTGACAGTGGACGAGAAGCTGGATATGAGTCAGCAGTGTGCCCTTGTTGCCAAGAAGGCCAATGGCATTTTGGGTTGTATAAGTAGGGGCATAGCGAGCAGATCGAGGGACGTGATCGTTCCCCTCTATTCGACACTGGTGAGGCCTCATCTGGAGTACTGTGTCCAGTTTTGGGCCCCACACTACAGGAAGGATGTGGATAAATTGGAAAGAGTACAACGAAGGGCAACGAAAATGATTAGGGGTCTAGAGCACATGACTTATGAGGAGAGGCTGAGGGAGCTGGGATTGTTTAGTCTGCAGAAGAGAAGAATGAGGGGGGATTTGATAGCTGCTTTCAACTACCTGAAAGGGGGTTTCAAAGAGGATGGCTCTAGACTGTTCTCAATGGTAGCAGATGACAGAACGAGGAGTAATGGTCTCAAGTTGCAATGGGGGAGGTTTAGATTGGATATTAGGAAAAACTTTTTCACTAAGAGGGTGGTGAAACACTGGAATGCGTTACCTAGGGAGGTGGTAGAATCTCCTTCCTTAGAGGTTTTTAAGGTCAGGCTTGACAAAGCCCTAGCTGGGATGATTTAACTGGGACTTGGTCCTGCTTTGAGCAGGGGGTTGGACTAGATGACCTTCTGGGGTCCCTTCCAACCCTGATATTCTATGATTCTATGATTCTATGATTTGCTTCCAACAAGAAAAATTCTTCACATTATCCACAGAAAGTGTGCCCAACCATACGTCAGAGGAACTAATAGGCAACTATGTAAGACTGGTCTGTGTAACACTTCAAGGGTTTAGCAGTGACTTTCTCCATATCACCTGAAATTAAATACTTCATTTCCAAAATCAGCAACACCAATCATAGCACAGGATACGGAATGTGTTGCTGCTATAAAATATGTGCTCCTATACAACAAAACAACAACATTCTTCTTCTGATGGGGTCCTGGGAACTACTTGCGATGAATACTTGTGAGAGAGAACTAGCATACTGGATGAGCGTCAACAAGTCTATAAACATCTTCCCAGGATGGAGAGAGAGCTAAAGACCATTTCAATTTTGTTATATTTTACGATGAAGGGAGGGAAAAAACCACAAAATCAAAAAGCACATGTATGGCAATTAAAATTATAAACCTACCACTAGTGTATAATTCTTGGCTATACATTTTCTTTCTAAACCATTCTAATAACCAATTAGCCATAGCCTATATATAGCAGTAAGTCCTTGCTTATCCAGGTTACAGGGTGCTGATTTCAAATGCCAAAGGACCAGAATGGAAACAAATGTAAAAAGTAAACATTCTATAATGTGACTTCCAAAAATACCCACTTCTCATAATATACAAGTTTCCACTGAAAATCAGCATTTGGTCTTTGAGGTTGGTATCAGCTGTTCTCTATATTTAGAGTAGGAGTTAACTATGTAGTAATTATGTTTGCTATAACAAGACAAGATTGAAAGTGTTAAAGTAGAAGTGAAAGAGTCCAAACGCCTGGGTTCTCCTAATCATTTAAAGTACAATTCAGTATTTCTTCAAGAAACAATGTTAATGCCAACTCTTGCATGCCATTGTGATGGATACCTTTGATTACACAGCTATGTTAATATAGGAAACAATTTAAAAAAAAATCAATATCCAGAAATAAATTAACCACATAAAGAGAAAGTAACACATTATTTACCAGTGGTGAGCTATTTGAGAGATTGGAAGCCCTTTGTGGTTGAGAATTAGTCATCATATATGTTTGGAAAAGCTCCTAGCAAAATGGAGCCCTGATACTGATTGGAGTGTCAGGGTGCTACTGTATTATATATCTTAACAAGAGCTAATCTCTTCTACTTAATGTCCAACAAAAGTATTACAGAAAAATTCAAATACTACATCCATATTCCATCTCAACTTTTACACCACAGCCTTAGAGGTTTTGTTCAGCAGAATGGCAACTGCAGAATGCAATGGGAACTCCACGTATCTCATGAAGCTTCAACACTCAAGGTGAAAAAGCTAACAGATAAATACCCTTTGTGACTGGTACTGGCAGCAAATCTGGACCAAAGGGGTAATAATGAGGAGCATGACTCCCACACACGAGCTAACGCTGTCTTGTCACTGGGACTACGGAGAATCTTCTGGCTGTGGAACCAAAGCTGTTCTGGCCCCTTTCACCCAGTGCAGCAAAAGGACCCTGGGGAGGGCGTGCATCTACCCAGCATGATGCAGAACTTAGCTTTGTAAGGGAATCTTAGAGGTCAACCTGCAGGAGTTGGGGGCATGAAGACGACATAAAATCAGAACCCCATGCAACAGCCTTTGTAATCTGCAGACCCCAGTTCTGTGGTGGCTTCTTCCATGTCATCAAAGAATGCTACTCTGCAGAGGCAGGTGCAGATAAGTCCATCCATTACTACATGGATCTGCCATCTCAAGCCACCAGCAGGTACAACAACAGTCTTAGTGGCTTCTACTCTGTGACCTGGGCTATGGGGGATGAGCATTCATCCACTTCATAGTCCTGACGAATTATCCCATATTGAGCCTGTGAATATGGTGTTGGCACTGGATCTGGGATTTTGCCCCTTACTTTATGATACTGCTCCTCTTACTGATTTCCAGGAATCCTGTGGTCTGAACTTGGACATTATTATATTCAACTGAGGATTACTGGGATGTAAGCATGAAGGAAATCTCAACTATGACATCATAGATGAATCGTGGGAAGGGTAGGGGGCGGGGAAAGGAGTATTGTGAAAGCCTTCCCGCCACCGACTTATAAAAAAAAAAAATAAAAAAAAAAGTTCTGGTAATATTTGTTCAGGATAATCTCAGGCTAGTCACTATTTTAGCTTCCTTATATTTTATAGTTATTCTAACTCTAGAAAACACACACTATGGAATATGCTGCTTTGGTAATCCAAAAGCAAATATCTGAGCTGAGGGGATAGTATGATGGGATTACCTACAATGGCATGTGGCCCACTTGTGACTGCCAGTAGCAAAACTCCCCAACTGATGGAGATGGGACAGTAGATGGGGAAGGCTCTGAGTTACTACAGATAATTCTTTCCCAGGTATCTGTCTCGGGGGTCCTGCCCACACACTCAGGGTCTAACTGATCGCCAGATCTGGGGTTCAGAAGGCATTTTCCACTGCGTCCGAGTGGCGGAGACCCTGTGGGGGGTTGCCTTTCTCTGCAGCACAGGGAACTGGTCATTTGCAGGTTTAAACTAGTAAATGGTGGATTCTCTGCAACCTGAAATTTTTAAACCATGATTTGAGGACTTCAGTAACTCAGCCCAGAGATTAGGGTCTATTTCCGGAGTGGGTGAGGTTCTGTAGCCTGCTATGTGCAGGAGGTCAGACTAGATGATCACAATGGTCCCTTCTGACCCTAAAGTCTATGAGTCTATTTGGAGATGCACAGACTTTTCACTGGCGGGAGAGGACGGGGGACAGGAATAACTGCATATCCTCAGGCAGCGTTAACAGTGAAAATCACCTTTGTGTAGTTCAGCAGAGTGGGGGAAACTGAAATCAGAACATATTTACCATTTAAAGCTAACAAACATAAAAGGGAATGTTATTCAGTAAGATACTGAGATTAAAAGTAAGAAGGAAAAAAAAGTTTGACCATCTGACATAATTTCCCCTCAGACCACAGGAGCCTGTGCTCTGTGAATGACCCAGATAGAGACAGGATACTAGTGGGTGTGAGAAAGGTCTGTGCCGATGACTGGACTAAAGTTCTGCCCCAGTGTGTCACCCTTACTAGAGTAAGTAGAACACGTGGTAATGGAAACACTGATAACACATCCCATTTTTGGTTCATTTCTCCTACTCCATTCCTCTCTTTGTCAGCTCAGGAAGGGTGGAGGAGATTGATCCTCATTGCATCACTCACAGAAAAGCAATGTGGTCTTCAAGAACTGCAAGTTATTTCAGCGGGATCCTCTCTCCTGCATGGCTTCCTTCTACGTTTATAATAGTTACAAATGCAGTAAAACATTTTAAAAAGGCAAATGGCACAAAGAATTTAATAGCCAGAGAATATAGGGTTACCTACAGTTAAGGTTCTCAGTTGCTTATAACTGCCAAACTTCAAAAAGAAAAGGAGTACTTGTGGCACCTTGGAGACTAACAAATTTATTTGAGCATAAGCTTTCGTGAGCTACAGCTCACTTCATCGGATGAAGTGAGCTGTAGCTCACGAAAGCTTATGCTCTAATAAATTTGTTAGTCTCTAAGGTGCCACAAGTACTCCTTTTCTTTTTGCGAATACAGACTAACACGGCTGCTACTCTGAAACCGGCCAAACTTCAGACATTCAATTGAAGTTTTCCACACTACACAATCACTGAATGAGGCAAGGTCGAATAGAAAATATACCATGCGGTCATGCAATTAAAGATTAACAAGAAGGCCGAATTCGGATTGTACAGACAACCCTTAATTTCCTAACTTTTATGTCCTTGACCTTGCAACCTTAATGTTCTTTTAATGTCTCTTTTTGTTTGTTTGTTAAAAGTAATTTCCTAATTACAAAAATAGAAAACAGAAATTTTATTACATGGAAGCATATTGATGCCCTGCCTCAAGTGATCAACAAACATTTGAATCTTTACATCCACAGGCCCAGGACCTCTATCACTTGAGCTGACAGAGTAACGAATATCCAACACCCCCCACAATGTAGCTCCTGCATCCTTCTGCTTCTGCCCCATCCACACTCTTCCCAACCCTCAGCTCCTGCCCCACAACGGCTCCCCCTACCCCAGCTCCTGCTCCCCTCCTCCCCCCCCGGCTCCTGACCCTCTTTGCACCCCTCATCCTCCAACTCCTGTCTCCCATCCTCCATGACTCCTTCAAGGAGGTATGGACCCTTCTACCTCCCAATTTCTCACTCCTCTGTATTCTGAAAACAAAAGACAGTGTTCTAGCACTCGGTTCCAGTGCTGGGTGCCACACTAGCCCCTGGCTGCCAGAAGGTGCAGGCATAGGGAAAGTTTACTCAGCCCTGGCCATCCAGGTTGAAGCATGCTCAGTACAGTCAGAATCTTTAGAGAATTTAGCTGCAAAGCTAACTTTCTACTGACCATGTTCAAACTGAGATTTTTTTTTGGAGTCATATATTGGCCAAATTTGGGCAGATTTTCACAGGAACATCAAAAGGCACAACCCTGACACCAGGGTGACCCCGCCCCCAAATTTCAATTCCCTGCTCCAAAGCATGGGGGCACTAGAGTTCCTCAATTAAATGGTTGTAGGCATTTTTTTTAACTTGGTCAAAAGGTATTTTTCCTTAATTTCAGAAACAGATGAATCATTTTAACTAAAATCTCCCCCAAAAAATTCAGATTGAGGCTGACACTGGGCATGGAAAATTCCAGCCTGAATGACTACTGTCTGTCAAACTTATAAGCAACTCTGAACAAGGTCTTATGATGGGAAGTAGTGGGCAACCTTAACTTTATACATTGCTGCCAGGAACACCAATAATTAGCTACACCTTTAACATAATCTTTGTCTTCACTGCCCACAGTATATTTTGGAATGATGTAAATGAGCAAAACCCAGATGTCTTGGTCAATATGTTAAGTGGGGACTATAACATTCTTCTGCTGTTAGCACAGTGCTCAGTTTTGAAAAGGCACTGGCTGTGGTTATCATCCTGTCCAATAAAATACTACTACTAAGAATATAAAAAAGATGACCAAGATCTCCAAAAGCGACTAATGATTTTAGGCACATCAGTTATTGGATAGCTAATGTGAGATGCCTTAAAAGGGGCTCGACTTTTAGAAAGTGCTAAGAGCCCACCCTCTGAAAATCAGGTCCCTTTAGAATGTGTCAAGTTGGACCCCCAAAAATGAAAGTGCCCAAAATCATTAGTCACTTTTGGAAAATCTTTATTTTATTTTCTCATTTCCCTATGGGGCAGTGGTTCGAGCATCCCAGAGGCAGAGCTACCAGTGTCCTGAAGGTCTATAAGGTGCCCCTGTCCTAAAAGCTACATGAAATAATAAAAATAACGCTACAGAAAAAGTCAACAGCTTTTTTTAAAAAAGGGTTTGTTTATTTATTTATTTATTAAGATGAGGTAAGTATGTAGCTTTGAACTCGGGGCTTGTGGATAAATAAAAGAAGGCGGTTTCAAAAATAATGCTTTAAAATGCCGTTTTAAATTTAAAACCGATACACTTATGTTGCTAATTGTTTTGGATCTTAAAAGGATCATAAGTAACCCTATGCATATATATACAAATATTAATTTTAGTAATTCAATTCCATTTCTTCTAAGTGCTGTAGCTCAATTTAAGTGCTAACAACCTCAAATGTGGGAGATTAACTTTCCTTCCAGCTTAAACAACAATTTTTTTTATTATTATTATTAAATTTGTACTGCAGAAGTACCCAGGAGACATGTCACGGACCAGAACTCTGTTATGCCAGGTATTGTGCAAACCCAGAACAAAAAGGCTTATGGAAGGGGATATAAGCAGCATTATCTAGTACAGCGGTCCCCAAAGCGGCGCCTGCCGAGGCATTTATGTGCGCCCGCCTACTTACAAGGGAGGGCTTCCACAGGACAACCCGCCGCAGTGGAGCGCAGCCACCGGACAACCAGCCGCCGAAATTCCGCCCAGAAGGAAGAAGCATCACCGCTGAAATGCCGCTGCTTCTCAGCGGCGTTTCGGTGGCTGGTCATCCGATGCCTACCACACTCTTCTGGGAACATGAATATGCTATTGCAACTGAAAGGTTGGGGATCACTGAGTATATTCTATTCAAGCATCTACTGCATCCATCACTATGGTACCTGAGCACCTACCAATGAAGTAAATGATGCGGCTAGCACCTATTATTGGTGTTTCCTTACTGCAGAAGCTGGACCAGTGGACATGTGGAAAAGTGCAAACGGCTTACTTAGTTTAGTTTCCCTCCACGCAAAGATCATTACAAATTCCACTTTTACCAACAACGTACCTTTTGTTGAAAATACATACAATCCTTTAAAACCTTCCATCCTTTAAAGGGTGCATAACACTCAACAATATATGGTAAATAAACAAAATAATAAGCAAAAAGGAGAATTCCTAGTGAACCGTCTCTGTGTTCTCATCAGCCAGCTACCAACTGTTACTCTCAGCCTTGGACACTCAAAAAATAGCAAGAACCAAGAAAGGTAGTTTCTTCCATTGTGTCACCACTACACAAAGCGATTCAATGAATAAAACAGCTGCAATTTATTTCTGGGGCAAACACAAAGGGAAATGTACGTCAGAAAGTAGTAAGTGTTATTTGACCCCCCACAGCTACCAGATTCCATTTCTAAATACAAACACAAAGTCAGGCTCATTTATCTTTTCAAAAAGTAGAGACTTAATAAAGATTTAAGGCTGTCAGTGCACAAATAATCTGACATCCTGTCAGTTTACTGAAATTAAGTCATGTCTGCTAAGCTTGAACATATCCATGTATCCAAGGTAGGACTGATTTCCCATCAGTATGTCTTGATCCCTATATGAAAAGTGATAAAGTTTAACATGAATGGATCATATCCTGCTATCATCCCCAATTCCACTTATGTTCCCTAAACAAAATACAAAAAGAGAAACAAAAGAGTAGATAATTAAATCTCAGACATAACCACAATTTATAGTACATACTGCTAAATGCATGAAGAACAAAGGTCCATCCTTTGTATCCTGTCTTCCGAGAGTGGCCAGTGCCAGGTGCCCCAGAGGGAATGAACAGAACAGATAATCACCAAGTGATCCATCATCCCTTGTCGCTCATTCCCAGCTTCTGGCAAACAGAGGCTAGGGACACCATTCCTGCCCATCCTGGCTAATAGCCATTGAAGAACCTATCCTCCGTGAATTTATCTAGTTCTTTTTTGAACACTGTTATGGTCTTGGCCTTCACAACATCCTCTGGCAAGGAGTTCCATAGGTTGACTGTGCGTTATGTGAAGAAAGACTTCCTTTTATTTGTTTTAAACCAGCTGCCTATTAATTTCATTTGGTGACCCCTAGTTCTTAGAATAAGTTGGGAAATTCTTGCTACAAAATTGGACCTAAAACTGAACAAATATAATCTCTAAGGAAGCAGTTTTAAGACATTTGAGAAATGCCCACTTTAATTGGAGAAACCTTACAGGAAGGAGGATGGAAGAGCAAATAATTTCATCTCCCAAAAACTGCTGGATGGCAAAGAGCAGCAATGGACAAGTACTTTGGAACACCCAGCCCTACCACTGTGACAGTAAAGAAGATCTTCCTAGTATCTTAACAGTATTTATGACAACTGTAGCTATTTATGTCAATGAACTCAAGGAGAGCGTGTGGTTCTGTGTACAGAGAAGCCAAATCCAAATGTTGATTGTTAAATTCCGAAGCTTCCACTTAGAACTACCTTCTCATATACCCTTATCCTGTTATATTCTTAATGTTTGCAACTCTCAAAGCCACACCTTTCCTAAATCCTTTTCAGCTGCAGCCTTTCCATCACATGCACAAGATCCACATTCAGGCAAAGTCTTCTGGGACATGATAGGTACCTGTACAGATAATGCTCAAGCGAGTACAATCGCTGTGCACCAGCTACCCAATTACTTCTCTGGCTAGGAGATTAAACCATAAGAAGAGGTATACAGAACTCCACTCACCCGCATGTTCACATATGTCCTGGCCTGTTGCATGACAATGAAGCTTCTCTCTTTTAGGGACTGAAAGTTCAATGCTTACTTTTCTCTGCACAGAAGTTTATTTCTGAATTATAAATATGCAAATACTACCATGCAAATTTCACATGTGAAAAATGTGGTTACTTTCACTTTGCTTCCCAACAACATCAATAAAGTATCTTTGATAAACAAAACCCATGAGCAGATGCAAACAATAAAATAGTCCCTATTTGGAGCAAACTAAGAAACCACTTTTACTAACCACCAAATGGCCCACTAATGAGAAGGCAGTGGACACCTGAAAATCTCCGGGCTATGTGAAATTAACACTACATAAAGCAGTAGCAGAGAACACAGAGAGCGGCACATCTATATTTTGAGATTCTCCTCCCCCATCCCATCCCCAGCCTAAATCTAGCCACTAGCTAAACCTACATGTGTGAATTAAGCTCTATTTATAAATCTTCAGCTGTTTTTTTTTAAATGGCCTTAATATAGTACAGTTATGTTGTTTTTGTTGAACTTAGCAACAAGAAACTGTGTCACTCCTTCTGCAGCAAACTTTCCATTCTCTTGGCGCTCCCAATCCCACACCAGAAAAGCCAGATTTAAAAAGGGGCCAGGGGGTTGGCTAATCTGAGCATGCTCCTTCCCTCTGAAGGGAAGCAAAGGGACAGGACAAAGCTGCAGCCAGATTTATATTAAAGTATCATACCACCTACATTATGAAACATAAAACAAAAACTAAACTCGGTACCTTTTTTTTGTTCCTCTTTTGAGATGCATGTTGCTTGAAATAAATGAAATATGGGGTGTGTTTTATCTAAATAGATCCTGCTATACAAGCAGACATCCAGGGATTAATCATGAAAATTATCTATCAAAAGGGGCGGGATAAAAACAGTCAGCATCTTTACACTACAGCATAATGAAAGACATTTATCGAAGTGCACACATTTTAGATTGGAAGGTTACTAGCACTATTCCCTGGTTAACTCATTGAGTTAACAATTACAAACTCAGCCTTAACTTTATTAAAAACATACAAAAATAAGCCTGATTTTATTGTCTGCTTTGGCAAGATTATTTTACCACCCAAAGAGCTTTCATTAATGTGCAGAGAAGATTACAGGCTCCTGTAATGTTACTTTATTTCTATATTGTTTACTATTATAACATTAGCTTCTTAATTATAAACTAACACACAAATACAGCTGCTCTAAAACAGCGCACATGCACACTACTGAAAATGCCTCAAAGACAATTGGGTCAGATAACATCAAGAAAGATAGCTTATAACAGAGCAAAATGCATGAAGTCTGTTTTAAACCACATCTTAACTCCATCTCAAACAAATGTGATAGCCTAGCTTTTATTATTGTAATTAATCCTCAAAAACGGTGACAGTTGAAGAAAACGTTTAACACAAAATAACCCCACTTCATTTCAAACTTCCTGCCTGGTCTTTTTTCTTGGTGTCTCCCATTTTATAGTTCCCCCTTCCCCCTCAGATTTGGTTCCCCCTGTATTTGGGCTTATGATTATTATTTATTTGTATTACTGTAGTGCATATACAGTATGGGATATTAGATGGATGGGATCTGAGTTACCCACGAAAGAATTTTCTGTAGTATCTGGCTGGTGAATCTTGCCCATATGCTCAGGGTTTAGCTGATTGCCATATTTGGGGTCGGGAAGGAATTTTCCTCCAGGGCAGATTGGAGAGGCCCTGGAGGTTTTTCGCCTTCCTCTGTAGCATGGGGCATGGTTGACTTGAGGGAGGCTTCTCTGCTCCTTGAAGTCTTTGAACCATGATTTAAGGACTGCAATAGCTCAGACATAGGTGAGGTTTTTCATAGGAGTTGCTGGGTGAGATTCTGTGGCCTGCGCTGTGCAGGAGGTCGGACTAGATGATCAGAATGGTCCCTTCTGACCTTAGTATCTATGAATCTATATAAACTCCAATCAAAACTGGAGTGCTCAGCACTGTGCAAACACAGAGGTTACGTCCACACTAGAAACACTACAGCAGCACAGCTGCAATTGCGCCACTATAGCACAGACGCTTACTACGGAGACGGAAGAGGTTCTTCCATCGCTTTAATAAATCCACCTCTCCAAGAGGCGGTAGCTGCATCGACAGAAGAATTCTTCATTCGACCTAGTACTGTCCACACTGGGGCTTAGGTTGGCTTAACTGTGTCTTTCAGGAATGTGAAAAATTCATACCCTTGAGGGATGTAGCTAGGTCAACCTAACTTCCTAGCATAGAGCAGGCCATAGTTAATAGTCCCCTGCCCTGAGAAATTAACAATTAAACAAATGACTGGTGGGAGGAGACACAGAAGCACAGAGATGAAGTAACTTGCACAAGGAAACAGGACAGAGCAGAGTCACATACACCACCAGGTCTCCTGACTTCCAGTGCAGTGCCCTATCCACTGGACCATGCTGTGTCTCTGTACACACTTATGAACAATCATTTTATGTTAACTACACCATGAGCTACAGTAATACTGGAGGGGGAGGAGCGAATCTATCACCTCCCCAACTTTCGACAACCTCATGTTGTGGAGCATCAACAGACCTGAGTTACCTATCATACATTATGAGACTGTCAAAAATTTTTGTGGCTTTCATCTTTTTATTTTAAACTAAATACTATTTCAAAAATAAGGAGGACTAAAAATCAATGCTATTTTTAGAAGGTTAAAAAGAAAAGCCACTCTGTATAACTTATGTTTAGCTTCACAGCAGCTGTGGAACGGAAATCAGCAACTCAGATGAGCATCAACAGCTGTACAGACATTTCTTTTTAAAGCATTGCAAAGTACAACAAAGATGCGAAAATGACACTTACTGTTCCTTCAGAAACTGCATGCTCTCTGAGGTCTTTCAAAAAATCCACCTCATCTTCAATTTTCATCTCCAGCTTTTCTGCAAGGACAGAAGGTTTGCAAAGTAGATTTAAACAAACTTCCTTTGTTTAAGGCTGCTGTTTTTCTGTTTATTCAAATAATTCTAAAAAACTCAACAGGCATTATTTTCTTTCCAACAGCTGGTTTCATTCCTGACTTTGCTGCTTGTTTGTTAGTAATTTTACAACTACAGTGTCTGTGAATGAAGGAAACTATGAAACAGCGGTGAGCACACAGAAACCACAGGACTAGACTTCTACAGATGGCTCTATGTGAAGCTTGAAATCTAGGTTATATTTGCATATATGTTTACACCAAAGAAGACTTGACTTCCATTATTCCTGCTGTATGATCAAAAAGTATACATTTGTTTTTCTCTGATTTAGTTGGGGTTGGTCCTGCTTTAAGCAGGGGGTTGGACTAGATGACCTCCTGAGGTCTCTTCCAACCCTAATCTTCTACGATTCTATGATTCTTTACCATAACATGGAGACAGGTGGGAGGCAAGAATATTTTCTCAACTTTCAAGTGTTTAATGCAATGCCTGCTTCTCCAAACGTGCCAAACTTAACCTGAAGTGGTGGATTAGGTCCCAGAGAGTAGTTAGGCAAGTCAACTCCACCCAAATTTGGCAACTGCCTGGACAATTTTTTTTTTCTGGTGATGGTGCTGATGAAACACAAGAAAAACTTTGTAATCCCATTGTCCTCTCTTCCCAGCAAATTAACATGTAAAACTTAAATGATCACCATTTACACCAGCATTTTCTTTCTCTGTATCTTTCCCACTTTAAAATAACCATTTTTGTCTTGTGACACCTACACAGACCAGGACTTAAATCTAAAACCAATTTCCACTTCTAAAGTCCCATGAATTACAAAATACTTCAGAGACAGTGAATGAAGCTTCACTACCCCACATTGCGAGTTATGTAAATATTCCCATTTTACAGCAGAGCAGAGAGGTGAAGTGATTTGACCAAGGTATCACAGTGAGTCAATGGCTGAGCCAAGACAGAATGCAATGCCCCCACCTCCCTGCTCTAACCACTAGGCACATCATTCTTCTCCTAGCCATCTGTAACTAAGCACTATAGGAATCAAAAGAATTTTTAACTGACAATTTGTAGTGGATCATTTGTACAAAAGGAGGCTGCAGGAAACCACAGTTCCATCTTAAATTAAAATCACTGAAAAAAGTAGTTGGCACGGATAGTGCAAGCTATTTTGTCTTAAGGGCATTAAGGATACTTTGCTACACACCACTTGCTGTGCTAATTCAAAGAAATTACAAATTAACACAATGTTGTGGTATCAGATAGAAAGACCTGATGAGTTTATGGGTTGTTAACAGCAGAACCGCCAAGGAAACCAGAGCCAATTCAGAAATAGTTCTGAGCACATGTGAGAATCACCTAGGGGCCACCAGTTTGTTGGCAAAACAGCCAGTGATCATGTATTTATGATAAGGAGTAGGGTTCAGCTAGGAAGGGTGACCCTCCCCCACAAACTCTTGAAATGAGCTGTTGGAAAGGATAATAATGCCGCAGGAATGGGCCCCCAGGAAATTCCAGCCTGTTAATGCCCAGCATGTGCACCCTAACTGCCCCAGGACCATAGAGGGGGAAGGGAGCCACATTGGGGCCCCAGGCTGCACATATGAACAAGAAACTGTGTTTAGGGGGAACAGACAGGCTGCTGTCATGAATGTAAGAAGGTGCTCCTTAAGTATAGGGGTGGAAGAAACAATCTTGTTGCTAAAACACAGTACTGGGCATCAGGACTCTCTTCCTGGCTCTGCCACAGATTTCCTCTGTGGTCTTGGACAAGTCACTTAAACTGACTGTGCCTCAGCTTCCCCATCTGAGAAACGGGTATCATAATGATACTTGCCTCCTCCCCAGTGGGATTGTGAGGATAAATTAATTCACATTTGTAAAGTGCTTTGAGATCCTGAAGAGAGGGCAAAGGACATTTCTAATCCCACTCCCATTAAAGCCAACAGTTAAACATCCAATGACTTCAATGGGAGCAAGATCAGACCTTATTTTTGTTGTTAACCTATACAACTGTGATTGGCTAGATGTACAATTTAAGGACTTTTTATTTTTATGCTTGAGCATTATTTACATATATGGATTCAACCCAGCCAAATCTGACTTCCAGGTTTTGACCTTTGTGGGCTTCCATATCATCACGTGGACTAGTCCAGCATGTAATTTGGAAGAACCAAGTTTTGTGCACTTCACCTCCAGAACACAACCACTTCTACTAAGAATGAATATCCCAAACCCATAAACTAGTGTTGAAATACATCACAGAGGCATTCAGGCATGGAGCACCTTATGTAATATTATTAATATTAATAAAGCTTGCCTCCAGTGGAACCTGCCACCCTAGCTGCTGAAATAAATGCTAGTGAAAACATTTCTGGACAGCCAAAGTGGATGTCCTTGTGGTGAGGATGAGGTTAGGAGCTTGAAAGTAGAAATGTTAAAATTTTACTCATGGAAATTAAGCATATGCCAGCCAATGAATTCTCTCTAAAGGCCTAGACTTGCCAAGAGATCCATTATGGCAATTTGTTCAAGGGGAATCTTTAGAGAACAAGGCACACTATTCGTGACTTAGTTACTGTAGAAACCAGGCCAGTGTGTGTCTTATTATCTGTTGGGTATCCAAACTTCAGCTTCATACCCCAACTGCTTGCTTGCCCAAATGCAAGTCAGGCCAAATATGCACTATTCAAATAGTTTGCAGGAAAATCCCATTTCACAGGGGTATTTGGTGCTGAATAAAAGGCCCAACCCCTAGGTACTGCATGAGGTTCATAAAACTTTCTACAAGAGGCATGGGAGTCTCCCCTTGAGGACCAGGCCCTGAATAACTGTTTGGATGCAGACTTGATTTTGCTTTTGGGGACTCTAAATCTTATTAAACTGATCACATGACAAGGGGATGAAATGAAAGAGAGTGATGTCATGAGGAGCAGTTAACATAAATGAAAAACTTACACAGCTAGATGGTCTTGCATTTTTCCCTGCATCTCTCACTGAGGGGAAAAATCATTTGATTGCATATCACAAACTGTGACAATTTAGCGATGACAATAAAAAAAAAATCCCCAGTGACGTGTGTTTCCGGGAAGCATTCACCTGACCGGAGCCTCTCTTCTGAGAAGGGCTCCAGCCCAAAGTCTGTCAGAAAAGGATTTTGGTTCTTTCTGCTGAGCAGTAGTTACGTCCCCAACCGAAAAATAAATATATACACGTCCCTACTTGCCAAGATAAGTTCTGACTCAGAACAAAGTGAACTTGAAAAACCTCACAGTACTTAGTAATTTGCTCCTTTGACAAGACAATAAGTTATCCAGGTAGGGCAGTCACCACACAAAGTTTAAATGCCCTCTCTCTCTCTCCCCCTCCCCCTTTCACTCCTCCCACACAGTAATAATAGAATAATAGCACAATAATAATAGAAAACACAACACATCTTCTTGTCTTTGCTTTAATCCCATGTCTTGTCTGTGCCCACATAGCATTATTCTGTAGATTGTTCCAATAATCCCCAGGAGAAGCCATTCTACCCTAATTTGTCCTTTGCGCAGCTTCAGATTGTGACCATGGTTTTTCTTATGGGTAGAAAAATTAAACATATGCTGGATTCTTGTATGTTATGTCCCTTTTACATTTTTGAAATCTGTAACAATCACCTCCCAGTTTCCTTTCCCCTACCCTACCTTAGTATCATGTTTTAACATTTTTATAAAAACACAAGTTGTATTTTTCAATATGGGCACTAATTTACAGCACTGTAATTCCTTGTCTCTGATTTCTATACAATATCTTGCATGAAAAACCTGTATAGCCATCAGCAGGTGCAAAATTAAACCTTAGCTACTGAGACTTAGAGGGCAGGAGACAAAAAAACAAGGAGCTCCCAGAAGAAATTAGCATTCCCAGGTATTGATTTACAGCCACTCCCACTGTACTGAAATGTCAACCTGCCACAATACAAAAATAGAAGTTTCTTTATTAAAGGAGCTTTCCGATTCATGTAAATAGCCTGTTACATAGCAGCTGATAACTTACTATGACTAATAAAACACTTTAAAATCCCAAGCTCACCAAAACTTACAAAACGTTCACCACCCCTACCCCCAAAGAATAGGTACCCACAACTGTGCTGCCAGTCTATGCTAAAATAAATTGCTTTCCACAACTCTATTTGACAAAATCTCTTTCCTTTATGCAGTAAAAAGCAGTCACACATTTCTATGATTTTACAGCTCCTGTCACTAAACTGCTGCATTGATGGATGCATTACATCTATTTTGATTATTTTCTTTACAATTCTGAATTAGTCTTTTGTTTTGAGCTTGTTAAAGGAAAGATACGTCTTACCTATAGATTCCTTATAACTAAATAAGAGCAACCCAGAGATAGGTCAGGTGTTTACATTTAACAGCTGCCTGAACAGGTGTATTATAAAGCCTGGATCAAACCAGCTGCGCGCTTCAGTAGAAATTTCACGTGATTTCAATCCAGACTGGAAGACTCTGAATGTCAGTTATTTTTTGTTGTATTTATCAGAGGAAGAGTTGCTGTTTTGTTTTGTTTTTATTTTTTGACGGTTCCTATTAGCTCTTGTTGAACACAGACTGACTCTGCCAAAGCTCTCCTGATGCAGTCACTTATCTCCTATGACATCACTCATCCGAGGTCCCCACTGATCCTTCGTTCTTGCTTGTTGCACTGAATGAGTAATGAGCATTTGAATTCCAGCACTGCTTAAATACAGGGAAAAGACTGCGGCTTTGCTCCAGGATGGCTTCACAGTCAGGAAAAGTGGGTGGAGAGATGTGTTCTCTCCCCCTCTTTTTTAAATGACTCAATGCCACCAATCAGAAAGCTTCTTTGCCCAGTTCAGAATGACACTCTCCGCTGTTCCAGTTGATCAGAAAGGACGCTTTAATACAGCACTGTTATATTCTTTAACTCCAGATTTGCAGAGAAAACGGGGCAGAACTGAAGGAAAGTCAAGTTAGCACAAAACCCTAAGGCACCTGGTCCAGAAGGAAACACATAACTAACACAGCAAATTTCAGCATCACACTCCCATTTAACTGTTTTCTTCCCTACTAGGGAACATAATTTACATGTTAAAGATGCCTCTAAAATACTTTGGCATAAATATAAGACTGTTTCCTAACTGTGATGCAATCCTAGAAACATGTACTTGTAGTGTAAACCTTTAATATCTATTTCAGATTTCTGGTCTCTGCAGGAAAAGAAAGTACACTTGCCAAGGGCAGGAGTCCCCTCCCAGGGCTGGCCTCCGACACCCAGTTCTCTACCCACCATGGCCTGATTTTCATTCTTTAAAAGAAAGAAATATCTCATTTAAGTTGGAAGCTCTTTCTTGCAGAGAGCATCTTCTTTTATTTGCATGTGAAATGCCCTGTGCATATATGGTACTATATAAAATAAACACAACACTATTTTGCCTACCTGTAACAGGCTCAGATCCTAGGACTTCTGAGCTTGCATCCCCCCTTTTCATTGGTTCATCAAACTGCAAACTTAAATCCATTTCTCCATTAAAGATGTCTCCCATAATCACTCTGGCTTTGGAAGGGGATGGGGAGAGAACCCCAACAGGTACACTCTCTAGCTTCCCAACTGAAGACTCAGGGACAGAAGGTGTTTCCAATATAGAAACAAATCCATCAGGATTTTTCACCCTATTGGCAACTTTATCCAGCCAGGAGCCATCAGCCTCTGGAACCAAGCTCTTTGCCCCAACATCATCTGTAAGCTCAGCAGCAGCATTTATATTGTGTGGCTGTGACTGTGAGAGACACGCTTCCAGCATGGCATTGCTCTGCTCCTCTTGGTCTTTGTTGGGCCAATCCAAGACCTGTTGCTGAGCTTCTTTCACTTCAGACCCAGCTTCGCTCTCACTGGCCAGACAGACAGTGTCAGTGCTGGAGTCGCTGTCGCAGGGGGGTTCTTCTGCAATAGGCTGAAGTGATGCTCTGGAGAGTACATTGTTCATATCCTCCTCCTCTTCTGGACCACCTAGTATTGTGGATGTCTCAGCTATACCTAGAGGTGCCTTATTCTCAAAGGCAACAGAAGGTGCTTCCATAACAGAGACCTCCTTTAATTCTGGTGATTTGTTTTGCAGAGACCCTCCCTGTGCCCCCTGACTGAGATCACATTCTTGGTTCAACATTGTGTCGGGAGGAGGGTCATTCTTCGCATCCAGCGATTTGTACTCTGATTCAGACCCTTGTACAATACTTTCTTCTGCATCCACTGTTGCATTGTCATCCGTTTCCTGACAGGAGATTTCCCCTTTCAGCCCAATATCTGTGTTACTGTCATCTGCTGCAGATTCCCCTCCCTGACGGCAAACAGAGGATTTCACAGTAGCAGCAGCAGCAGGCTCCTCGGACAAACCCTTTTCTTTGCCAAGTGTCCCACTTTCACACAGCTCCTGACTGGGTTCAGCTTTGCTCTCTTCAGCCGGCGATGACAGACTTTTCTCATCAGGGTCCTCTTTTTCCACACTGTCTTTAGGCAAACTAGTTTCTGCTGTTATCTTACGATGCACAGAACTGTCCTGTTCAACGAGCACTGCCGCCTCTGCTCCTGCTGCTACTTCCTGGTTTTGTTTAGATTCTTTATTATGAATTGCAGAGGGTGTGTCCATTAAATTATCCTGGATACACTCTGTCCCCATGCCACGTGAAGAGAAGACAGGATCATTACCATGCACAGACGCCTCCTGTCCTGGAGGTGCCACTGCAGCATCTCTCTCCTGACCGATTGCCTGTCCCTGTTGCACATCTCCTTTAAATAAGGGAGACAAAAATGATTTCATTTGCTTGCCAACCCCCTCCTGTTCGGAAATACTTTCTGATGTCACCAATTGGTTTTGCAGAGGCTCTTTTTCTGCTGAGGACAAACCTGCGTCAAGTGGAGGTTGTGACCCAGGCTCACATTTGCTAGCTGAAGCAGTCTTTGGTTTTAAGCTGTCACACATTTCACCTTTTAAAATAGCTTGATTCTCAGTGTGGCAATTGCCAGCAGACCCCTGGCCTTCCTCTGCTGAATCTGTGCTTCCTCTGCCAGTAGTTTCAGTTCTCAGTGACATCTTTTTAAGAGCTTCACTGTCACCTTTGCCTTCAGCTAGAATTACAGTGGTTTTACTGCTTTCAAGGCAACACACAGACTCCGCATCACTTGGACCAGGCCTGTCAAGGGGATTGTTTTTCATTCCACTCAAAGCCAGTGCATTCAGCCCAATGTCTGCGTTTCCATCTTCTGCCTGCACGCCCTGCTCACCACTCTTACTATTGTTGTTCACTTCCAGAACAACATGATCACGCTCCAATGCAATCTCTGAAACCTTTATCTCAGCCACAACCATCAGCTCCTCTCCAGTGTTGGGAATCATACTCTGCCTCTGCTTTGCAAAGGGGTCACCTTGGACTACGCCCACTGGCAAACCGATCTCTGCACTTTTGGTGTTCGAGTCTGTTCCACTCTCCTTGCTGCCTCTTGTGTCCCAATGGCCAACAGGGACAATATCCCTGTCAACACGTACATTTGCATTATCCTGTGCCTGCATCCCTTGTCCAGCTCTACATTCCCCACCTTCTCTTGGAGATTTCGGTGACACTGCAAGTAAGGGCTCAGTAGCATGGATCAGCACCCCACTTGCTGGGGGCAGCTCTTTCAGATTTGAAGTTCTTAAGCCCCGGGTCTCATCCTTTCCATTCTCCACATGCTGCTGGATTGAAGCAGCATCCACAGACCCTGTACAGGTCTTGCATTCTGCCTGGCCCATAGCCACATCCACACCCTCACAGGGCGTTGGGGCTTCGCATGCAGTTTCAGCCACAGCAACAGTGCTTTCAGTTGCGCACTCTTCAACGACTTGCACTTCCTGTTGGGTATTATCTCTACTACACAGGCTGGCTTGACTCAAAACAACTCCACTGGATGTCATTCCGGTTTCCGCATTTGTATTTCCACAGGATGGAAGGCTTGCAGCACCATTTACTCCAGTACCTGAGCTCAGTGTGCAGTCATTTTCATCTGATACAGTCCCAGAGTCTACAACAGCGGTTGGCCCCTCCTCTTCCTTTTTACTCAACGTAGCTGTATTTTTACTTTCACAGGAAAACCCTGGGTTGTCTATACCCGCCAGGCTCAACAAATCACTTGATGTGTCGTTAAGCACTTCCAAACTCGCACTGTCACACTGGTTCTCTTTGTGGCCTGTTGGGGCTGAGAGCTGCCTCACATCAAAGTTAACTAGTGCAGAAGGGCATTCTTTGCTTCCTTCTGTTGGCATTTCTTCTGAGAGGGGGGCTGCAGCAGCCGGAAAACCCTCCACCTCTGTTCCTATATTGCAGTTATCCTCTGAAGTTCTCAGCTCAGGCTCTGGCTGTTTCGCTGCATTCTGAAAAGAGGGAAATAAAGACTATGACTGTTTGTTTTGCTGTATGTCACACTCTCAAAGTGCACACATTGATTTATCAGTCACCTGTACTGATAAATTCTTAAATCTATAACATTAACCTGAGTGCAAACAAATGAGACCAGTTTCTCTCTCCATCTGTGTGTGTATATCCACTTGAACTGCATATACAAAATGTACTGGAACAGTAACTGATCTTTTAAGTCTTGCCAGCCATTGGGTATATATTGAATACTATTGCTTGAATGGATTTAAATTTAAACTCAGTAAAGAGCAGGATTTAAATTTAATTTGCAGTATTAAGTAAACATGCATCTGAATGTACAATCCAGCTCCAAAATGGCACATGCAGTTCTTTGTGAGATTGGCTCTGGGCTGAACTGCCACCCTGTAGGAGGATTACTGAACCTGTGTGTCTTTGGAAACACCATATTAATCTGCCCCCAAAGCAGGAAGCAGCCACTTGCCACCATCCTCTGGGGGCTAGTAAAATACAGATTTTTCTCAAACAACCAATCCAAGGCTTGCCTACCACCTTTCCTCATTGCCCATTCCCTCCACAGCCCATCTCCATGTGCTTGTTCCTTCTCCCACCCCACTCCCATACACAAAGTCCTCTGTCTCCAGCTCCTCCCCACCCCAATGTAACACACATTTTGGTTACTCCAGCTGCTGACTACCTTGCTGTGTTTACAGTAACTCTAGTCATAAAATAAAACCACATAATAACAAAGACCATTTGTAGCGAGCAATACGCATTATTAAATCTTTATAGTTCAGGTATACAATGGCTCAGACTAGAAATGCCAGTGGTGGGATATTCACCGGGGCAATGACGTTGGCCAATTCCCTTGAACTACCCAGGCAAGCATAAAGTGGTTGCATAGAAACCCTCTCACTTTTTTTTCTTTATTGATGTAATCTTGCCAGAACCTTACCTGTTCTTAAATACTGTTCACAATTTGGGTCCCCACAAGACTTAGCAGGTGCCATGCACTATTTAGGGTAGAATTTGATCGAAAGAGACCATTTTGTCCCACTTCAGAGCAATAGTTTAACCTCTAGTTCAGAACAAAAAAAACCACACAAACTTTTTTAAAATGGCTAATTATTTGGGGGGCTTCTCTCTCCAGAATTGATTCCAAGGACCCTAGATGTGGGTCACTTGCCTCACTCTGCACTCCCACAAACATAGCAAACATCAAGAAAAATATCTGTGCAAGCATGCAGATTTTAGAGCACTTAGAAGTGTCATCCTTTAAACAGGAAGGACAGAGGATCAACGGTGGGAAAGGGCTCCTCTACATACCCATCTTCAGCATAGGAGGCTCTGAAAGGTGTACTGTGATCAGTGGTGAGCTGGAGCCAGTTCGCGTGAACCGGTTGTTAAATTTTGAAGCCAGTTTAGATCTGGTTGTTAAAGGGGTGGGCAAACTCTGGCCCACAGGACCGTCCTGTCCGACCCACCTGAGCTCCCAGCTGGGGAGGCTCCGCTGGCTGAGAATTTTTACTCACCCGGCAGTGCTCTGGGTCTTCGGCAGCAGGTCCTTCAGTGCTGCCGAAGACCCGAAACCGGTTCTTCAGATTTTGGCAGCTCATCATTGACCGTGATCACATCTCAGCTGAATGAGAACACCCCATGGAGATGAAGACAACTTGAAACAACAGCTCTGAGACACATGGGGCACTCCACTCATCTTAGTGGACGTTCCCACCCCTCTTTGGAGCCTATGATATACATGAAGTATGCCTGTTCTCCACTCCCCATTCAAATGGGCAGGACTTCAGTTCTTGGCTCACCTGAGAAAGATTGAGGCCAGGGGCTGTAGATGAGAATAGGCCCCCTAGATCCAGACACACACATGGGTGGCAGTATGAGAGGCTCACAAACCCAGAGGGGCAAGGTTCCCCATAGCCCAGCTCATATGTGGGGGGCCAGAAAGGGGGCTTAGAACTGCTAGAGAGATGACAGCCCCCCAGATCAGGACATACACAGGGAGGAGATAATGTGAGAATGACAAGTGCCCCTGCCCCTAGTCTCCCCTCTGCCACACATTGCCACAACCTCCTTCCCACTGCACTACCCCTCCACTGCCCCTAACCCCCAAGCCTCCTTCACCTGATCTGTCAACCTCTGTCCCCCTTCCTCTTATCCCCCTTCTCATAACCACCCTCTCCTCGCTACAGCCCCAAACTCCCCTCCCACAACTCACCCCACACTCCCTGGAAATATTTGCATGGCTAATTTTCCCCCATAGACTTTTGGAGATGTAGGGGGGGTTGGGTGCACAATTGGGATGCACTGGCAGAGCTCAGGATGCCACTCCCCTCTCACCTGAGCCCCCAACCTTTCTCACCTCCTCACCATCACCATTTATCCCCCACCCCATAATCCCACCTCCCCTCACTGCAACCCCTACCCCTCTCCCCATATTTCCCACTTTTCGACCCCAATGCCCCTCAGGAAGCACTTCCCAGGAAGCACTCACATGTCTAATTTCCCCCCCAAAATACTTTGATTCCATGACCCCCCAAACTCAAATAGCCACTTATGACTCACAAATTGTACCAATCTCTGGCCACTCAGTTCAAAACTCCTTTGGTCTTAGATGGTGGTTTGTGCTTAACATGTTTAGTTATGTTAATGGCAGGATGAGTTCACAGCCAGCAAGAGGTCTCTGATTCATCAGTCATTAGTAAGACTAAGATTTTGTCATGGCAATTTTTAGTAAAAGTCACAGCCAGTAACCAAAAATTCCCAGAAGCCCCATGACCTGTCTGTGACTTTTACTAAAAATAACCCTGACGAAATAGGGAGTGGGGGGGAGGGATCCCCCAACCCCCACCGCTGCTGATGCTCACAGCGGCTGGGAGTGGCAGGCCCCCACTGCCCATGGAGGCTCAGAGCTCCAGGACTGGCAGTTGGGAATTGACAGCGCCCCTTGCCCCAGCTCTGAACTCAGGGGCCCCCCACCGCCCGTGTGGATGGGAGCTCCGGGGGCTGCCCGCCACCCGTGGAACTCCAGGGGCCATTGCACCTGGGAGCTCTGAGGCGACCTGCTGCATGTGGTGGCTTGCACCTGTGGGGGCCCCTGCTGTGGCTCAGAGCTCCAGGCAGACGCCTGGGAGTTGCAGGGCCCCCCCGCACACAGCTCAGAGCTCCAGGGCTGGTACCCGCAGCTGAGAGCTCTGGTGCCCCCTCTGGCTGACAACTCCAGCCCCACGGCTGAAGAAGAAAATGTCACAGAGGACTCTGGAAGTGACTGATTCTGTGACCTCCGTGACATAATCGTAGCCTTAGTCATTATTATCTCTCAGTTTAACAGTACAACACAGCAGAAGGAAACTGATTTTTTGGAGTTGGCACTGTAACTTAGGAACCCCTGGGGTCAAAGAACCTCAGTTTGAATCACTAATGCTACCCTGTGGCCCTATGCGGCACACCAAATTTCAAAGCTATCCAATTAACTATTTAGATTTTAGAGCACTTACAAGAGTCAAGCTTTGAAACATATAAAATGATGGGAATGGAAGCCATGTAGTCATTTTTCTATATCAGTGCATGCACAGTGTAAATATGTACATTTCCTTAAATACCATTCTCAATTTGGGTCTCCCAAAGATTTAGTGGATGCCATGCACTACTCTGGATAAAACTCAACAGATTGAGATCATTCTGACCTGCATCACATCAGTAGTTTAATCCCTAGCTCTGGGCAAAGAAACCCACCAGAAATCTTTTTTCAATGGCTATTTTTTTGGGGGGAGGGGCCTTGTATCTCCAGAACCCCATGCTCATGTGACTCCAAATTTGGGTCTCTAATCCCACCAAGCACCCTCCCAGGCACCAAATTTAAAAAAAAAAACCTGACTAAGCATGTCAGTTTTAGAGGACTTAGAAGTGTTAACCTTAAACAGATATCATGATGCAACCTTAACTATAGGGGTGCTTCCATGCCACTACAATGACAGACCATGCAGTTCTAAACTTGCGATGCTGTCTAAGCTTCATGGTGGGTTAGGATGCACATAAATAATTGGGAGATAGTGGGCATTGGCTGGAACTACTGCTCTACATGAAGAAAAAACACATGATAGATCCATTTGTGTGGGTGTGCAACTGATCAAGTTCAAATGAAGTGTCGGCTGTCTGGTGGTTCCACCCTGCAGCAGAGCAGAGGAAATGCTCTACTGGTTTCCAGCCAATGCAGACAAACAAACAAAAGTAAAGGAGTACTTGTGGCACCTTAGAGACTAACAAATTTATTTGAGCATAAGCTTTCGTAAGCTACAGTTCACTTCATCGGATGCATTCAGTGGACTCAATGCATCCGATGAAGTGAGCTATAGCTTACGAAAGCTTATGCTCAAATAAATTTGTTAGTCTCTAAGGTGCCACAAGTACTCCTTTTCTTTTTGCGAATACAGACTAACACGGCTGCTACTCTGAAACAAACAAAAGCGACACTTGTTGTGGAACAAGCAAGGTTTTGAAACAGAGGAAGTGGGAGCCCTCACATCCTCGCAGTGAAGTCACTCTGCTGATAGACTGAAAAATAGAGCCTTCTCCAGAGGAAGCCAATTGGCTTTCAGCTGAGCCTAAATGAAGTAATTACAGGGCTGCTTTCCAAATTCAAATCAGATTAGATTTGAAGTGAAACAGGGCTGGAAAAAAAAATCTAAACATAGCGTTTCTGATTTCATTGTCAGACAAAATGTACTCGTCAGGCATCTGCACTATCAAAAAGAAACATGCTTGCTATGATAGACATATTTTACTGTCATCTGGTGGTAAGGGGAGGCAAAGTGAGGTGATTCCAATGCTCGCTTTGGTTTGCCACTTGTATCACCAGTATCTGTTGAAACCCAGAGTTACTACCATTCTGTATTCAGACAACAGTGAGGACTGTTGTTCAGAATGGTCAGTTGGCTAAAATGTCAACTAGTAAAAATGAAAAATATTCCTCCAACCTCCTCCTTTTTATCTCTTAATGAAAAAGGAGTAGCAATATTTAAATATAACAACTCTGAGGGCTGTAACTCTTCAATGTAGACACTACCTATGCCAACAGGAGGGCTTCTCTCATTGGCGTAGGTAATCCACTGCCTCGAGAGGTGGTAGTTAGGTTAAGAATTCTTTCATCGATCTAGTGCTGGTCTACACCAGGGGTTAGGTTGGTATAGCTATCTCTCTCAGGAGTCTGATATTTCATATCCCTGTGAGACATAGCTGTCCTGAAGTAAATTTCTAATGTAGACCAGGCCTAGGATGGTGGAATTAAACACAAACATACAGACATCTGAAAGGAACGGTGGACACACAAGGAAAACTGCAGGGTTCTGCAGCAGCAGTAAAATCCTGACCACCATTTTGCATTTCACCCTCTGAACAGGGTCTCCCTGGCAGCCTCTTTCAAGCTCTGAGAGTGGAATTTTCCAAAGACCTCAGACTTGACCTAACTGCAGATCCTATGATCAAGCTCCCAGTGGCTTTAATTGGAGCAGTATCAGGCCAATGCCAAGTGCTTCTGAAAATGCCACCATGAACTCCTACAGCATTTAACAGGAGTGGACTCACCCTCAGAATCTTGCACTGAGGTACTAAAGAGGAGAATACAATGCTCTCACTACCACTCCTCTTGCCCGTCCCCTCAACCAGAGTGCTGCTTCCTGGCAGATCTATTAGTGTCTTCTCCTAAACAAAAACATTCCCATCTCCCTAACCCCAGCCAGTACCAGAACCCACCTCACACTCCACGCCCACTGACCCAACCACACTGCAGGGAGCTACCTTGTGCTCCAAGCAATGTTCTTCTGCCCTCAGGATGTAACTCATCTTCTCTTTGCAGGGACGAGTCAGGATCTGGAAGCAGAGAGAGGCAGAGTACAAGAGGAAGGAGGTGCAAGGCAGGATTTGCTTCTCCCTAGAGAGTTCTGACCAAGCTCCACCTCCCTGATGGCAAAAAATCTCTCTTCATCCTAACAATGCCTTTAGTAGAGCCCCACTCCCAAATCAGAGGAAAGCAGACAGTTCCCAGGTAACATCCCCCCTGGCATTATTAGTTAGTTAATTAGTTAGTTAATTATATCTAAGTTAAGAAACAGTTTCTTACTGTAACTGTGGTTCTTTGAGATGTGAAGGTCTAGTTTCATTTGTAAATCCCTATGTGAACATTGCCTAGGTGCAAAGTTTCTTACAAGATACCTGTAAGCTCAAGATAACAGCAGTGGGCATCCCAGGTACATTTACACTCACTGTATTGCCCTGTCCCTTTCTCACCGTGTGCTGGTGGCTCGCTATGTATTGCCGAAGCTGCTCTATGTCATGCTCCATGCTGGCCTTTGCTCCTTCCTTGGCTTCAGCCGTTAGCATATAAACGTTCAGCCCAAGGTGGTATTTCACACAGTAGTCCCCCGAGTGCACTATATGAGACAAAGTGCTCCAAGAGTCCGGTTCACCAGCTTCCTCTCTGAAATAAAACAAACCCAGGTTAATACATAAACGAGGCTGAAACGCTGGGATGCAGTGACACACGTCATTCCTCGGTCTGGATATTCATCTAGTTAATGGCCCAAGCAAAAAAGAGTCTACAGAGCGGTTTATTCTGCAGGCTAAAAGGTCAGGCCGAGAAACACATATGCTCCCCAATCTTGGCAGAGGGAAATGAACTGGAGTTGAGAGTTAGAGTCAATGACAAGCTCCATCCCAAAAAGTCCTGCCAAGTCTTATCGACCTTGAGTTTCCAAGCTGTCAGAAGGTTATAGCAAGTACTGATGAAGGGCAAAGTGAATTTAATGCAGACCAAGGTGGCCAGATTGACAGCCCTAGAGTGGGAACTGTCTCCTAATCTATGGAATAAGGACTTTAGGGCAATAGGAAAGCGACATGACAACTTTTATGACAGAAACATTCCTCCAGGGATCGGACGGAGATAATAAACTTACTTCACAGAGTGCAAGCAGCCATCATGTGGTAGCAAACTTTCATTCACTACTGAACTGGACTTGATTTGAATGGCTGGCCTAAAGGGGAAGGTCTTATATGACCATTCTTAAATAACAGTTAGGACACCAATATCCTGAGACATCAAGTCCCTCTACACTAGGATTATTGATTTAATTATAGAGCCGCCCATTTTGTCAGTTAACAGTAACAAAATCTTTAATAAAGGTCAGTCGGGGGGGGGGGGGGAAGGGAACTATGCCATTGTCTCCACTAGCACAGAGCTTTAAAGTTATAACTAAATTACATTCTTATTTACATAAAATGAACACAGTAATGGTCAAAATATTGCCACCTTCACTTCAAACTTCAGCGCATGACTACACTGACAGAAGAACACCCATATGGAACTTTTCCTGTCTCTAATTGTTAGAAAAATTGTTATGATTCTAACTGTTAACATGAACTTAGATACCACAGTAAATGGCACCAGTTTAAGAACTGGGACTGAATAGAGAAGAGTCAAGTAGAATTTCCATTAAGGTTACAAGCCAAATTCAGGCCTAGCAGAAATTTGCATTTGAGTGATGCCTGAGATAAACACTGAATTTGAATCTAAAAGTATAAATCATACCGACGTGCTGTGCTGTCTCACAGTGTGACTGGCCCTTTAAGGGGAGTTGGGCCCTGCCACAGGTGTGATAGATCAGCTACCTTCCAGCTGAGGCAGATCAGTTAGGAATCAGAACCCAGATTTTTAAAGGTATTTAGGCATTACTATGCTCAGCATTCCAATGTCTAACAGATTTAGGAGCCTAAATCCCATTTTCAAATGTCATGTAAGGAGCCTAAATCCCATGAACCTTCAATAAGATTTGGCTCCAAAGTGCTGAAATCTCTTTTTTAAAAATGAGATTTGGGCTATGTCTACACTGCACTTTTGTCATGATATCTTTTGTCACTCAGGGGTGTGAAAAAACACACCCCCTCAATGACAAAAGTTTTGACGCCGAAAAGCGCCGGTGTGGACAGTACTTTGTCGGTGGGAGATGCGCTCCCAGTGACAGAGTGGCTATCTTACATGGCGTGGCTGCATTGGCACAGCTGTGTTGTTGTAAGGTGTGCAGTGTAGACATAGCCTTCGGCTCGTAAATCAGTGAAGCAAATATTCAATCTGCATTTGCTATGTGACAACGTGCTGGAGAATGATGGGAGAGTGGTCCAAGCCTTTGTGGATTATGCTAAGTCATTTGATAGCATATGGCACAAACCTCTCTGGGCAAACCTGTGGTTGGTCGGAGCTGGGGAAAATGTAGTAAGGCTTATAACAAATCTCTATGAAAACAAGATGGCTTCAGTGTGCATGAGCAACGTAGTCGGTTTGACTTGAGGATAGATGTCAGACAGGGCTGCGTGCTACCTGCACTTTAACTGTAGCCTACAGGAGGGCACACCTGTCAGTGGACAAAAAATTAGTGATCTATGTTTCACCAATGATGTTAATCAGATAGGACTGTTGCCAAGAAGAGGGGCTCAAATTGCTGGAAAGAATAGTGGTAGAAGTAGAGATGTTAGATCTAAAGATATCACATGAAAAGAAAAAGACAATGGTAACATCTAAATCTTCTGGAAAAGTGAGATACTTCTAATCCAAATCTGAAAAGGCATTGGAGTGTGGTGAGCACTTCAAATACCTAGGTAGCATGACGACAAGAGACTCTAAACATCGCTTAGAGATTCGACATAGAACTGGACTCATGACTGCTGCTCTAGCGACCCTCAGACACATTTGGAGAAACAAACATATTACCATGAAGTGTAAAATTAAACTGCTGCTGAAGGCAAGAAACTGTATCTTGCAATATGCAAACAAGACATGAACGCTAAGGGAACAGGATAGTAAGAAGCTTTCTGCTTTTAAATTGAAATTCTACAGGCAATTGCTGTGTCTTAGCTAAACCTCACACAGGACTAATGAGGACGTAATCACCCAAATTTACAGTATAATTAGAGTGATACTGTATATTAAGACAATCAGACAAACAACACGAGTTTGCAGGACGCATGGGTCAGATGAATGGACGAAGATGGCCAAAGAACGTTTTGCAGGGACTGATGCAAAGTGCCAAGGGGCGCCCATGGTGAGCATGGGTTGACAATGTGGTTGATTGGATGGAATGTGGTACAGCGCGCTTCTCGAAGCTGCATAATGACTCTGAAATGTGGAGGAAGATCGCATGCCAATGACTTCCATATACTGTGGTTACTGTTTATTTTGATGCGATTCCATGCAGTTTCCTTTGTGGGAGAACGTGTACATATATTACAGTAAAGGTGTACAGTAAAGGTATATTACAGTTAGGTGTGCAATGTTGACTGCAGCAATGCCCAAATACCTTCAAAAATCTGGTGATTATAAAAACCCAGTAGGTAGCCCGGTGAGGCAGAGAGAATGTCAGGAGCAGGGACACTCTGGCAAGAAGCCCCTAGGTCAAAGGGGAAGAGCTACTAGGAAGCAGGCTGGCTCCACTGGCAGGCCCTGGAGCAGGGTGACTCTCAGGCAAACAGCCAGTAGAGTAAAACCTGTAGGGACTAGTTCCCCGCAGGAGACTCAAGATTCAGGGGAAGGGACGATGGATGTACTGTACTAGTTTTATGTAGAAGAACCACAGCAGAAGCCCTGAGGAAACGGGACTGAATCAGAATCCGCACATGATGTCACTCTTTCCTAGGCTGGAAAGAGAGGCCAGCAGCCTATAGGCTGCTATTTTGGAAAGTAAGCATCTTGGTTAAACAGCTAGCCCTGAACCCACAAACATTTATACAAGTGCTTAGTTTTAGTCATGTGATTAGTCTCAGTAACCTCAATGGGACTACCTACATGCTTAAAATTAAGCATGTGCACGTTTGTAGGATTGAGGCCTTAGTCTGAAGTTTGCTGAGGTTTTTTTTGCCCTCTGTCAAGTTTCATTTTGAACCAGAAACGAATTCAGGGAACTGATGAGACACTGGCCTCTTAGCAAGAAGCACTTTCCATTAATGGCCAGATTGTGGCTCATTTTGTCATGGTGGCATATAGTGGCTGTGCTGGCTAATCACCCTAGGGGTAATCATATCACTTTCACAATAGGGAAAACAGCCACTGTGGAGCTGATACTTTCCCCTCCAGAGCATGTGGGTGGGAATAGACAGGGAGGAGTGGAGCCTTAACTTCATCATACTGACAGGTTTCAGAGTAGCAGCCGTGTTAGTCTGTATTCGCAAAAAGAAAAGGAGTACTTGTGGCACCTTAGAGACTAACAAATTTATTAGAGCATAAGCTTTCGTGAGCTACAGCTCACTTCATCGGATAATGCATCCGATGAAGTGAGCTGTAGCTCACGAAAGCTTATGCTCTAATAAATTTGTTAGTCTCTAAGGTGCCACAAGTACTCCTTTTCTTCATCATACTGTGTGCCAGCTAAGCCAGCTGCACTGGCGTGCTGGGGACATATGATGTGTCAGGTATATGGCTCTGCAGGGTACGTCCCTGCCAGAGCAAGTGTGGCAGGGGGTCTGGAAGGCGGGCAGTTGAGGCAGTTTTCTTCACTAGGAAAAAAAGATGTGTAGTTAACTTGAGTCAGTGGCACAAGTTAAAATCCTAGAAAAGACAAGGCCATTTGTAGTTCTCACACAAGTTATCAGGTCAAATTCAAGGCTGTGGTGGAGCTTAGGGTGTACCTCAAGCTGCTAACACGTGTAAAAACTACAAATTGCTTTAACTTCATAAGGATTTTATCTTGCATAAGGCCTGGTCGACACTACATAGTTAGGTGAACTTAAGGCACTAATTATATTGGTGTCTACACTATAGTCTTGTCCCACCAATGTAAGTACCCTACTATAATGACATAACTACACCTCCACAAGAGGTGCAAGGCTTATGTCGGTGTAGTTAGGACTATGCAGTGTCTGTATAGACACTATTATTTACATGGTCTGTTCCCTCTCGTCAATTTCATGGCTCTAGTGGAGCTGTGAAATTGACAAGAAAGTGGGAAACTAGAGCCCAACTGCCCCCTGATACCTCCTGCGAGCTGGGTGGCTGGACCCCACTTCCATCTGGGAGCCAGGGCAAGAATGGATCCCACTCCCAGCTGCGAGCCGTGGGCGGCTAAACCCTGCTCCCAGCAGGGAACAGGGAGGCATGGGGGGCAGCTGGGCTCCCGGCAGGAAGCTGCCAGCGCAGCTGAGAGACCTGGCTCTCTGCTCCCCACACTGCCCTTCTTAGGTCACTGGAAGCGCTCCTGGTGAGAATGCATATCACTGACTCAGAGAGAGTCGTGTGGACATGCACCATCACAAAAATTACTGTGGTGGCTATAAATCGACTTAAGTTTTTAAAGTCTTCTTAACTTCAATTAATTAACACGCCCTTCTTCCCTAGTGAAAAAAAGGCGAGAGCCACATTCTGATTCCCAAGTTTCTTCTGGAGCACTGCAATTACAAACTACTTCATAGGTCAGATGCATGGCAAAGCTATGGTTGAGTCCTAAATGATGAAGGGATTCAAAAACTAAAACTAATGCACTCCATTGAGAAATATGTCCATTAGGCCTCAAAATTATAGTTACATTTACAAACATTTCTATACAGTGTCTATACATGTCATTTTGAGTCCTTATGATAAAAACAGTAACCCTTTTAACAGGTTAACGAGTACCCAAGGAAACTACTCCAGGAAGGCAAGTCCACTGGATACTGTTATGTAAGTTACCATGCAATTTAAAAGAAACATCTAAGTCTCTGAAATGAAGCAGAAATGGATCTCTATCAACATTGGCACTGTCAGGTGGGGCTACCCTGAGACAGTTTAATACACCTCATGTATTGCAAGGAACAATCCTGAACTGACAGTGGCTGATGGACTTGCTGCCCTAACAGATTTTTTTCCAATTTCTATGACTCACTTCAAATTAATCTATTATTCATCCAAATCAAGCCCAGTCTAAATGGACCTGATTCTCCTCCCTTTTTCCACAGTGTAACTCAATTGACTTCAATGGTATTGCTCCTGGTTTATTCAGAATCAGAATCAATATTGCAATAAAGAAACAGAAGGTAATGTACAATTTTCTATCATAAATGGCTGTTTCAACTTCTGTAAAACCGACCATCAAACCCCTGCAATCCAAGTTATTTTATGGTTTTAATAGCTCAGTTAACTGAATAAATGGCCCTTCTTTATCAAGGAAACACAGACATTTCTGTCTGAGCTATTTTTCTTTTCAGCTGTCATATATGAGAAATCACTGTACTTAGAGTAGCTTTCGGAATACAATGAAGCAGTCATCGTGAAAACCCCATTCACCAATTCATGAGAGCAACATCAGTGAGATTAAAGAGAACTAAGTGCAACAGCCTTTGTCAATTTCCCATCAGCTTCAAGTATTTTTGCAAGCATCTTCAAACAGGCATCCACAAGAATCTACAGAATTCAGGATTATAAATGACACCGAATGACTTCACAAACATCAAAATTCAGAAATGAATTACAGAGTAACTATGCCTACCTGTTTGCCTCTAATGAAATTCACCACCTTCACAGAAGTATGCCAGATTTATTCAAATAATTACTTCCACATACAAAGAAAATCATTTCTTTCATATACAAATTTCATGCTGTGTGTTAAACTGAACATTTCCATAATGGTGCGCAAACCTTATTAAGTAGCAAATTACAGTTCACACCCAGGCAGTTGCAGGGGACTTTTGGCTGAGTATGCAATAACAGTCATATGTACTATGCCCACATGAAACAAAGATATAACTGATGGCTTGCATCTACCAGCCTTACTCCACGAGTTGTCCCACTGAGGACCATGATGAGTCTTCAGCTAATGGGACTCCACCCAGAGGAAGGTACTGCCACAGTTCAGGGCAACTGCACTTGTAGTTCCCCTGTGTATCCCAGCAAAGGCACCCATTCTTAGGCTTCCACCTCCCCAGCTGTCCCTCTCTTGAGCAGAGACCTGCATCTCACTCCCTGCTGACTGCGGGTTTTCCAGGCTGTGAGTTCCCCAGCAAGTCAGACTGCCTAAGCAGGCCTGCTTTGCTTTCTCCTCAAGGCTATAAACAGAGTAACTGCCCATAGGCACAAGCTATCCATAGCTTTCCCTAAGCAAGCAAATTTATTCTCAAGGTGAAAGCATTAGAGAAAAACAACCCCCCCCCCCCAAAAAAACCCCGATGCACATGCTAAGAAGCTTACCGGAGATCACCCCAACTCTGACAAGGTCTCTGGGAGGAGTCAGTCCTTCAACCCCACTGAAAGGTTTTTTCTGTGGTTACAAGTTCATAAAACCTTTTGCTCAGAACCAGAATGCCCATGAATTTGAGAGTAATTTTTTATACAGTTTAAGCTTCTGATCTTGCCCTCACATAACAGGTGATCAGATTACAAAGGTTTCCCCCTCCCACCCAGGGCAAAGCTTCAAAAGGCTTGTTTCTTCCATAACCAGATAGCTTGCACACCTTTCCTCCCTAGAGACTTCCTTGGAAACCAACTTAACTTCGAAAGCTCATTTTTTGTCTGGCACATTGCTTCAGATAAAAATATTATCTACTCTTTCCTGTCAGTGTGTAACTATAAAGTAGACAACACCAGCAATGTGAAAGGAAGTTTAAATTTACTGTGCTAGTCCCTTCCTTATCTTGGAATTCCTCAACTTGGAATTTGCATTTTTACACAGAATCTTTAGTTTTTACATTTTGTGAATAAACAAAAACATATATTAACTATTAAGTAAATTTTACTGAAAGTACCAGTGTCACCCATTCAACATGCATCTACCCTCCTGTGGTAGATATTTGAATGTGCTTTAAATTTACATAGTTAAACATATTCTAATAAACTATTTCTGGCATATAAAATTTATTCAACGGTGTACAGGGGTTCGTGTTTTAATGCATCTCAAATTTTACTTCAGCCTCCAGATATGAGTAATTAAAGTTATGAAAAGATGCTGAAAACTTTATAAAATCACTCCTAAAGACCATGTCACTGTGTTTGGCAAGGACAAATTTCACGTTGATGGTAATGTGCTGTTCAGTACTGTAGGCAGCAAGGCTGTAGGCTACATTCTAAGGCAGACAAATACAAATGGCAATTTATTTTATTTTATTTTATTAGAATGATCGATGGCACTGGTAGGATTTGAACTTGCTTAAAAATTGTAAGTAGATCAATAAAACATTGTGTTCAACTGAATATTGTGGCTAGGGAAACCAAAGCTCAGAGTTTCATTTTAATCACAGAAAAATACAGATTTTTATGTTTTTCTTTTATCAGAGAATTTTGGGTTTTTTAATCATGGAAAACTAGGATCCCTGTTGATCAGATCTATGCAGTTTGAGTATCCACACAGCACTGAATAAAGTTCAAGCATAAAAACTGGGATGAATTCTCTGCTCTCAGTCCCTGTTTTGGTTGTTCCAAAATCCTAGTCAGAAAAAAAGATATTCCTGAAGGGAAGAAATTTCTCTCTTTGAGAACTGATGAACAGTGTTTGCACCCAATAAGGAAAAAATATTTACCAGGCCCATCCTGCAGCTACAGAAACATTTCACATTAGGATGCAAGCCCAAAATGGAGTGATAGCCAAAGCAATTAACCCAAATCATTGCTATTACCAAAGTAATTCAGGTCATGATATACTGAATCCAAGAAACGAATTAGACTGGTCATACCCTAGTGCAGTTAGTACATTTGAAATGTAAAACAGCACAATCTATTTTCATGTCCAAAGGCTGCCCAAGTAGATCATTTTCAGAGTAGCTGCCGTGTTAGTCTGTATTCGCAAAAAGAAAAGGAGTACTTGTGGCACCTTAGAGACTAACAAATTTATTAGAGCATAAGCTTTCGTGAGCTACAGATCACTTCATCGGATGCATTTGGTGGAAAATACAGAGGGGAGATTGATATACACACACAGAGAACATGGAACAATGGGTTTATCATACACACTGTAAGGAAAGTGATCACTTAAGATGAGCCATCACCAGCAGCAGGGGGGGAGGGAGGAAAACCTTTCATGGTGACAAGCAAGGTAGGCTATTTCCAGCAGTTAACAAGAACATCTGAGGAACAGTGGGAGGTGGGGTGGGGGGGAGAAATAACATGGGGAAATAGTTTTACTTTGTGTAATGACTCATCCATTCCCAGTCTCTATTCAAGCCTAAGTTAATTGTATCCAGTTTGCAAATTAATTCCAATTCAGCAGTCCCTCACTGGAGTCTGTTTTTGAAGTTTTTTTGTTGAAGGATAGCCACCCTCAGGTCTGTAATCGAGTGACCAGAGAGATTGAAGTGTTCTCCAATTGGTTTTTGAATGTTATAATTCTTGATGTCTGATTTGTGGCCATTTATTCTTTTACGTAGCGACTGTCCAGTTTGACCAATGTACACGGCAGAGGGGCATTGCTGGCACATGATGGCATATATCACATTGGTAGATGCGCAGGTGAACGAGCCTCTGATAGTGTGGCTGATGTGATTAGGCCCTACGATGGTGTCCCCCGAATAGATATATGGGCAGAGTTGGCAACGGGCTTTGTTGCAAGGATAGGTTCCTGGGTTAGTGGTTGTGTTGTGTGGTTGCTGGTGAGTATTTGCTTCAGGTTGGGGGGCTGTCTGTAAGCAAGGACTGGCCTGTCTCCCAAGATCTGTGAGAATGATGGGTCGTCCTTCAGGATGGGTTGTAGATCCTTGATGATGCGTTGGAGAGGTTTTAGTTGGGGGCTGAAGGTGATGGCTAGTCGTGTTCTGTTATTTTTTTGTTGGGCCTGTCCTGTAGTAGGTGACTTCTGGGTACTCTTCTGGCTCTGTCAATCTGTTTCTTCACTTCAGCAGGTGGGTATTGTAGTTGTAGGAATGCATGATAGAGATCTTGTAGGTGTTTGTCTCTGTCTGAGGGGTTGGAGCAAATGCGGTAGTATTGTAGAGCTTGGCTGTAGACAATGGATCGTGTGGTATGATCTGGATGAAAGCAACCTGAAGCAAATACTCACCAGCAACCACACACCACACAACAGAACCACTAACCCAGGAACCTATCCTTGCAACAAAGCCCCTTGCCAACTCTGCCCACATATCTATTCAGGGGACATCATCATAGGGCCTAATCACATCAGCCACACTATCAGAGGCTCATTCACCTGCGCATCTACCAATGTGATATATGCCATCATGTGCCAGCAATGCCCCTCTGCCATGTACATTGATCAAACTGGACAGTCTCTACGTAAAAGAATGAATGGACACAAATCAGACATCAAGAATTATAACATTCAAAAACCAGTCGGAGAACACTTCAATCTCTCTGGTCACTCGATTACAGACCTAGGAGTGGCTATCCTTCAAAAAAAAAGCTTCAAAAACAGACTCCAAGGAGAGACTGCGGAATTGGAATTAATTTGCAAACTGGATACAATTAACTTAGGCTTGAATAGAGACTGGGAATGGATGAGTCATTACACAAAGTAAAACTATTTCCCCATGTTATTTCTGCCCCCCCCACCTCACCCCCCACTGTTCCTCAGATGTTCTTGTTAACTGCTGGAAATAGCCTACTTTGCTTGTCACCATGAAAGGTTTTCCTCCCTCCCCCCCTGCTGCTGGTGATGGCTCATCTTAAGCGATCACTCTCCTTACAGTGTGTATGATAAAACCTATTGTTTCATGTTTTCTGTGTGTGTGTATATATATATATATATATATATCAATCTCCCCTCTGTATTTTCCACCAAATGCATCGGATGAAGTGAGCTGTAGCTCACGAAAGCTTATGCTCAAATAAATTTGTTAGTCTCTAAGGTGCCACAAGTACTCCTTTTCTTTTTGCAAGTAGATCATTTGAGCTTCCCTGGTGAAGAGCAAGCACTTAAGTAACAAAATAACAAATTTAACACAGCAGAGCAAATAGGATGACTCTGCGTCGCTATCTCTGCAATAGAAAGAGATAGAAATCTGCAGCTATATAGCAAGTCTTAGAACTTCCTGCAACTTCTGATGAGATATTTTTTAAAAGAGGGAAGAAAAGTGAGAAGGGGAAAACAAAATGTGCTTCAAAAACAGAGAGACGCATGTGCAATTGGACTCTGAGGTCCTAAGTGCAAAGTTTCAGATATTGAGTTGCACAGGTTTAAAAATCATATGGAGTCCATGCATCAAGTGAGTAATTCTGAAGTATAAAGATTTCCCAGTATGCAGGAGAACACAGAGAGAGAGAAAGCATGGATTGGTGAATTCAACAGATGCTTGTGTTAGGAAAGAATTATCCAGCATCTTTCAAAAACAAGCCAAGAAAGTTGTGCTGGTGCTCAACATGTTATTTCCTGGGGTTAGCCCCTTCAGACCTTCATATTCTGGAGCTGGACTTTGACTCAAACAAAGCAAAAATTACCAGTGTTGTCAACTCTCATAATTTTACTACAAGTCTCATGATATCTGATTATTATTCTGAAATCCCCAACTCCTAGATTCATGTGATTAATGAGATAATCTCAGAGGGTTTTTTAGTATGTTTCTAGCCCTCACGGTTGTGAAGAAAAGCTGAACAACATGAACTTTAAACTCTCAAATACCAGAAAGCAGATAAAAACACACCACTTTTTTTTTTAAATTAATCTCATGATTTTTTTATCACTTGGTGTTGGGAAATGGCAATACTGGATCAAGCACTAGACAATCTATTCAGATTTTAGTGAGTGCTCTGTGACAGATCAGTGCAAACAACTTCAGTAAAGCTCATAGTTAGATCCTTCACTATTGAAATTTAACGACACTGATGACAGGGTCACCATTAAAAAGTCAACATTTCTGCAAAGCTACCACAGTGGTATATCAGATTCCAGAGTATAAGTATATATATATATATATATATATATATATATATATATATATATATATATAATATATAATGTATATAGTATATACATAGTATACCAGTGACATTTTCAAAGAAGTTGTATGGGTTAAGGAACCCACTGCAACATACTCAGGTGATTAACTTTTCACCAACTACCACACCTGACTCTGTGTGGGTATGGGTATGTGAGATTGTGTGTATATGAGAGAGATTCACATTTTAGGTGCCTCCAGAAATATGTAGGAAAGTAGCAATTACATTATACATTTGTTAGTGCCCTAAGAATATGTTATGGACTACTTGCTAGTTTGAATGCTTTCCGAGGTGGCAAGAAAGAGTTAAAAATTTACTTGTGTAATAGTGACTAATTCCTTACCATACTGCATATGGAAGTGAATAGAAGCAGGGTAGAAGATTAGGACACTAATAATTCTGGATTGTGTAACCACTGCTCCCCAGTAAAAGTGAAATGTTCAACACATGGTTTCAAAATGCCTTACACTGTAATTTGGGAAATGTTCAGACCACTGAGCAAATACCAGACAATATAAAATTCCTCTCAGAAAGGTGGTTTAATTTGCATCCCTTCTTTAATAAAATGTTCAGACTTTCATATCCTCAGATAGCGTGCAAAATTATTCTCAGTGCAATTCAAACTATACTTCTTCCCACAAAGGGACTACACTCTTTTAAACCAAGCATTTTTCAGGTTTCAATGCAGGTTGTAAAATAAGAAATCAAAACAGCAACACTGATATGATATATACTTGCAAGCAAAGCAGTTCACATACTGTAAATTCCATAAGACATAATTGCCTGTTATTAATTCTTCCTTTTGTTTTATATTCATACCAACTATCTTGAATTCAAAAAGATTGATGCCTCTTAGCATTCACCTCTAGAGATCCAATACTGTACCACTCAACATTACTTAAGGAACCAAAATAGCCTATTAAAGGCAATTAGTGAAGAAAAGGGATGGCCAAATTTTGTATAGCTGATGGTCTCATTGGAAAATTAGGGTAAGTCTGGGAGCTGCATGTATTTAGGATAAATTGGAGCAGATTCACCTCACCTCATCTTTAATACACAGGTGTGGCCAACAGAAACTACTTCGGCATACTTGAGGGAGGTAGGAGATCTTCCCCTCATAGTCTTTTTTGGCTTCTTGACTGGAGCTGTGGAGAGAGACCTGTGCTGGCCATGGTGCTCGGTGTGGAGTCGGACCACTGCTCCGGTGCCGGAGTGAGTGTCAACTTCATTAGAAGTGCTTTTAGAAGGATATCGCACTCCTTCTTCATCTTAGGTTTGAAGGACTTGCAGATACACCACCTGTCACTTATGTGCCCCTCGCGTAAGCACCATGGGCAGCGATTGCAGGGCTTAAAGCCTGGGGCTAGGGGCATGCCCTGTCCCCCAGCTGAGTCCCATTCGAGACTACGAGAACTTCAAGTACTACTACTAAGGGTAACAGGTTTCAGAGTAGCAGCCGTGTTATGCATCCGATGAAGTGAGCTGTAGCTCACGAAAGCTTATGCTCAAATAAATTTGTTAGTCTCTAAGGTGCCACAAGTACTCCTTTTCTTTTTTTTTTTACTAAAGAGTAACTAAGTGTAACAATAACTATCTACAACTATACTACAAGTTCTAGGAACAGAGAACGAGACAATGCTAGCCGAAGCAGCAGACATTCCAGCACTATCACTGGTGGCAAGAAGGAACTGAGGGTTGGGTATAAGTGCCCCTTATACCATGGCATATGTGCGTTGCTCCAGGGGATGCCAGAGCTGGTCCCCTACAGATACTGCTGAGAGAAAAACTTTTGGCTCTAGTGCATGTGGCAAGCACACACACCTAATATGGAATGGACATAAGCAAGCACTCGAAGAAGAACTGCTCTTCTTGTATATTGGTTAAGAACCTGTAACAAACTTGTTTTCTATCTACAAGGAACCCTTTTGCTGGACTACATGGAATCTTGTGCAGAACAACTTTGAAGGTACACTGGAATGCCTATTGCTAAGTTATTCTACCCACAACCCCCAAAAAACCTTATTAACTCTATAACAGATAAATATTCACAGGGTAACAGGTAACAATGTTACCAGCTTAAAATAAGGAACTTTTGCATAATATATGGAACAACATGGAAAGCACTATCATAGCCTGTATAAATTCTAGTACAATATGAAAATTGAAAGAGAGTGGCAATCAAAGCCATTAAACAGCTGGCTAGAGTGGGCATTCAAAGGGATACATCTATCCAATAGGACACAAGTGAATATGGGCTACTCGATAGGACATCAGGTTTTGTCTGTTGTATATTACATTTTAACAGGATAGTTTCTGAGCCATATCTGGGTTAGAAGTAATGTTTATCCATTAACTGGAAGAAATGCTGAGAAGCTGAGGTGCTATGCTAGTTGCAAACATAGAAGTTCGGGGGAGGAGTAGACTGGAAGTCTGGGGAGAGGGAAGGTTTGGGTGCAACCATGGGGGAACATGAAAGGGACATCATTTCCCTCACTTTTCTTACAATCCTCGTGGTGCCTCCCTCAATGTGAATGCTTTAAAATGGTTACTCTGAATCAGCCCAGTCTAGTAGGGACAAAAAGATGTTCCCAGATGAAAGACCTTCAGTGACCCGTATGGAATAAGCTAGTATTCTTCATCAAGTTTCTAGCAGACAGCTACACACCTCACAAAAATAACTTCCTATAATTAGCCCTCTTATTAGCATGCTCAGCAGAAATACTGAACAATGAATGGGCCATAGAGACCACACTCTCACTAGGTTAGGGCTGTGACAAAGGAGATGACATGTTCCAGATTTGTCAACCTGGTGCCTCTTGCAAACAGTATATTTAATAAAAATATTTATAAGTGTTACTTTCTGACACTGAACATTCTGTGGGTTCAAGCTATCTGCCTAATTAATGAGTCATTCTATCTCTTCTGGATAACAATGAAATTAATACCCCAATTAACTACTATCTGTGTAGCCTCTACATTCTGTGTGTCACAATGGCAAAGCCAGCCATCACCTACAATTACAGAGGTATGAGGACACCATCAATACTGCTACTAGAGAAATAAGCACCTAAACGCTCACAAATTTATTAAAGGGGCATTTCCAGGTCAAATTAAGCCAAAAATTCAGTTTGTAAAAGCCTTTCGACGTATTCTCCACTGTTTTGCACCTTGTGTCATCATATACACCTGTGCAAACTGAGTGCAAAATGCCATAAAATGCTACTATCCTGATTTAGCAGTGTTATATGACCACTCTGCACTCACTTTTCACAGGTGTAAATGACAGCAAAAGATACAAGAGAGACAAGATGGGTGAGGTAGTATCTTTTATTGGGCCAATTTCTGTTGGTGAGAGAGTTTTTTAGCCACACAGAGCTCTGCTTCAGATAAAAGATACGAGACAGAGGAGACTCAAGCCCAAAATGATGATGATGATGATTATTTTTTTGGGGTTTTTTTTTTTTTTTTTTAACATCTAATCATATACAAATGTTTCCATGACTCCACTTTTTTAAATTGCACCTTTTAAAAAAATACTCTGTAGTGATGCAAACACAAATACTACAGCTTTGTATTAGGGCACAAGACGCAGAAAGTGTCACTGTCTAGGAAGAAAAACTATGAATAAAAGTTAGACTGATCAGATCAGTCTGCCCAAGCTGAGTGAAGTCCAAAATAGGAAACAAACAACAAAAAGGGTTAAAAGTATATTCTTATTTTTTCTTGCCATGTCTCTATTTGGGATCTTTTATAGCCTTCTTCCAAAACTCATGATAGTATGCTTGGCTGTCATGCAATTGGTCTCTCTAAGGTCCAGTAATGCCCAGCTCATGTACCGAGCCTTTGGTCTCCCCCTTGAATGTCTTCCATTCACAACCATTGCAAAGGCCAGCCTACCAATATAACTCTCAGGTCTCCACTAGATGTGTCCTTACCAATGTAGCCTAGTCTCCCTCAACTTGTTTTCAATTGGGGCAACCTGCATTAGGCCCCTCACATCTCATTTCTTTTTGTCTCACAGAGAGCGTCCAACCATTTGACCATCCCAACATCTTCATCTCCATATTGGGGAACATATTGATTTATTTTCTTGTGGAAGGTCAAGTCTCTGTCCCGTACATTAGGAGGGGTCAAATTACAGTTTTATGCACTCTAGCCTTTAACTTTATTGCAATCTTTTTATAAAGGAGAACTGGGGTCAGCGCCTACCATTTGCATCAAGTAGCTTTGGTACAATGCCGAGCATCACTCAGGAGGACATGACTATCAGTAACCACAGATCCTATGTATTTAAATTTTTTCACTCTTCTAAGCTCTCTGCCTGTAATATCTTTTGGGGGTGGGTCCTCCTTCCGCAGTCAGCATAACCTCAATCTTACCAACATTCACTCTAAGTGCTGCCTACTCAAAACTGTGCTGCCAATGTTCCAAATTGGTCTGCAGAGTCTCACAATGTTTTGCGCATGCCACTAGCCATCAACAAACAGGATATTCCAAGGTGGCTCCCTTTGTACACTCTCACTTAGCACATCCAAGACAACTGTAAACAAAAAACGCTGACTCCTGGTGCAGGACAACATTTACTGGAAATTCTCTGTGTAGCCTCACTTGGTTTTGACTACAGTAGTCAAGCCATGATACCTAACCCAGATAAAATGGATATATCCGTCTAGCACACCTGTCCATGCAAATGCTAATAATCTTGGTACATGATTATGCACCTTCTCCAAAGACTTTGCCCAGTTGCCATCTCTTTTTGCTGAACTTCTCCATGAGGATTTGTAGAGCAAATATGGCATCAATTTTACTTCTTCCTGGCCTAAGTCCATACCGACCGTTCCAAATTTCAGCTATTCCATGCAAATACTTTTCAATAATCTTCTCCCATACTTTCATAGCATGTGATGTCAGCTGAATTGAGTGATAATTAGCACACAGTGTAATATCTCCTTTATGTTTAAAAATGGGCACCATGAAGCTTTTAAGCCTTTCATTAGACATTTTCCTTTTTCTTAAGAATATAGTTCAACAGACTTGTAAAATATATGACACCTTCCCTTCTCAATGACTTCAGCCCATCCACCAGTACTACTTCTGGCCCAGCTTCCACCTTTTTCATTCTCCTATGTGCCTCCCAAACCTCTTCCTCCTGCATGCAAGTTTTTATGCCCAAGTTTGGCTTATGTGTTCTTTAGTTCCTCTCTTGAGTTCTCTTCATTCATCACTCTTTCAAAATAATCACCCCAGACTTTATTGATTGATTCACCATTGTTTACAATATACCATGTTCGTTTTTAATAATACACAAATTTTCACATCCCTCATCATTTTCTCTCTTGCCTTAATGAGTTTGCAGATGGTCTTTTCTTCCTCATCTCCTCCTAGTCAGTTATACAGCTTGTCACTGGCCTAAATTTTGTTTGTCGTAACACTTCTTTTAGCTTCCTTTTTTGCCTTCATATGCGCCATACTATCACTGTTCAAGCCACTGGCCTGCTATTTTTTTTAAAGGTTAACTTTTTCTTTTCAATGGATTCTTTCTTTTGATGATTCCATCACCAAGTATTCCTTCTTATCCTTTTCGGCACTGATTTCATCACTCCTAGTACTCCTTGTGCCACATCCAGCAATATTAACTTTAGTTTGTACCGGTTATTTTCCACACATCCCTGTGTGTAGTCTGGAAGCACATACATTACTTCTTGTTCAAAGATTTTTTTCATTCCTATCTTTAAGTTTCCAGCAATTCAGCCTTTCCAGTGCCCAGCAGTTCAGATGTTTCTGAGGTCTCTGCATTCCGAAGTCCATAATAAGTCTGTGCTGGTTTACAATGCACTTGCCAGGTATTACCTTACAATTGATTATTCTTGAGCTATTGCTTCCTCTTGTCAAAAAGAAATCAATTTGGGACTTGTGTCTTCCACTGGTATACCTTATGAGGTTGCTTCCCCGCTTCTGAAAGTGTGTGTTAGCAATCACCAGACAAGTCTGTAGGGCCATTTTCCCTTTGGAGATTTCGTTTCCAATGTCTTGCCTTCCATGGACTGTTTCATACCCAGTCTTTGCAATAACAACATGTGTACTTAGATCTGCTTGATAATTATCTTCTCTTTGGGTGGTTTGTTTCCAATAAGGCACAACAACTGATCCAAAAACTTCACTTTTACCTTTTGATCCTCTCCTAACTCTGGTGCATATCCACTTACTATATGGACAGTTACGTCAGCTCAGTTTAATACTCAACTCATCAGCCCGTCAGACATTATGGTAAACTCTATCAAATGGACCTTTCCATTCATAAAACCTTTTGCTCAGAACCAGAATGCCCATGAATTTGAGAGTAATTTTTTATTCATGGTTTCATCCAAAACTCCAACACCATTAAAACCATATTAGATTTTAATATTTTTAAATTGAATAATATAAGGTGATATTAATACAAAGAGACAACTGATTTTCAGTATTTTTTTAAACTGGACAGTGTCCCTATAATATCAAATCTACTGAGAAAACTTTAGGAGAGGGAAAGGAAATCAGTTGTCATCTAGTGAAAGAAGACAACGCTTGGAGGGAAAGAAATTTTATATTCTTATCAGAAGGAGGAAGCATTTCATGAGCTTTGGAGAAGGGCATGAGTCTCAAAGCAACCTCCATTCTTTTCCAGTTATGGTTGCTCTTGGCCATTGTCAATTGAGATGCTTTGCACACTCCTGTCCACGAGCTTAATATTTATGCATCTCACTCTGCCACCATCATTCCTCCTAGTTGAAGGGTCAATAAGAGGCAACCTTAGGAGGACATGGCACCTTTCATCTCTAGGTTATCAGTTCACATCTGGCTAAGGACAAGCACATAGGCAAAGATATTTCAGCCTGTCAGAGAAGAAGCACCTGCTTACATACAACAGCCAAAAACCTGGAGCTGATATGAAGCCAGGTACTTGCATCAGTACATGCGTATAAGTGGTGATTCTGGGAGTGCATTTACATTGTAGGCAACTTTCTTGCTAGGAACAGGTTAAGTTTAATAAAACTACCTAGCCATGAAAATAAATGAAAATGTCAATTGATTTATCCTCATTTTTGTTATTGTTATTATAACATTTGGAGATGAGAGAGGGGAAGAGAATGTCTTCAGCTTCTACCCTGACCACAGTTAAAGCCCTTATTCAGCAAAGTATTTAAATACATGCCTATCTTTAAACCCATACTTAAATCCTTTGCTAAATAGGAATGGGATTACTCATGTATTTAAAATTAAGTGTGTACTCAAATGCCTAAAGTGACAGATACATAGAAAAGTACCCATCTCAGAGGCACTACTGAAAGCATCTCATTGGGACAACAGCACAGACCTCATCACTTACGTATTTTAGATCAAGGATTGCAAAATGCTCACAAAACATCTTGTTATCCATGAGATTTTTTTTTTCTTTTATGTTAGTTGGGCCTCGGTCAGTATGAACTTGGAAATTGCATCAATTTTCTGACAAGAACCACACTTTGTCCTGCCTCTCTGTGCACTGATTTACATCTTCACATGCTGAGGCACCTGGCTATTATCAGAATATTTTAAGGAAGGGTAATACTCTCCCTATGATCCCTTAGAAACCCACCAGACAGTGATAACGGCACAGACGCAGAACTGACTCAAATGAAAATCAGAAGGTTTCTAGGAGAAATTAGTGACTGTTTAAGCTTTGAATCTCTCCTTTCTCTCATAAGCATCCAAAAATAAGAGCCAGACGGCGGGGGGGGGGGGGGGGCGAGAGGGGGAGGAAGGGTGTATTCCTTGTGGTTCTTTTCATCCTTCTCACCTACTTCTTTATGGTGCCACACTCATGATTAGCTGCTGAAAGATTCCACATGTGTTGCTCACCGAAGATTTTTGCACTTTTCAGTCATTAGACTAAAAGATTTAGGCTACTATGAAGCAAATCAGATTATGAAAGCGGCATTGTTAGGTTGTTTATAGACACATACACACAACAGTATGTCAGATTTTAAAAATAACAATTGTGCAGCATTCCCGAAAATATTCAAGGTCAATAAGAAGTGGAGATGATACAATGAGAAGTCCTGCAAAGTGGCCTGAGTGATCTTCTCCTTGCTCTAGTCCTTGCCATTCACAATCTCAGCTGCTAATTTTTAAACATGTTTATATATTTTTTCCCCAATTTTCCCCTCCGCCCCCAAAAAAGGTGGCAGGGTGTGGGTGTGGGTGTGGGGGCGGAGGAGTCAGTCAACTGGCAAACTGAATATCAGCTAGTCCTTGGAATCTCCTCCTATACCTGCTTCACAAAGCAAAGAAGAACATGGACCTGATAGCCTGGATTACTACACTGCATTCATTATGAAAACATCTGCTAATGCAAAATGCAGTTGTCCTCTTACACAGCCAAGTTACTGCCAGGAAGCAGGAGACCCCTATGTTCCAGAGTGAGCTGGCTCTTAGGGTATAATCTACACAGCAACTGGGAACATGCTTCCCAGCATGGGTAGACAAACACACGCTAGCCGTGCTCGAGCTAACATGCTAAAAATAGCAATATGGCCATGGTGGCACAGACAGCTGCTTGAGCTAGCCACCCGCCTACATACCCCGGGGGTTTAGGCAAGGAGCTGCCTGTGCCACCACAGCCACACTGCTATTTTAGCACACTAGGCTGAGCCAAGCTAGTGTGTTTGTTTACCCATACTGGAAAGCACATTCCTTTAGAGGTCATCTCTCCCTTTGCTTGATAACATGGGCACTGAGGTTAGCTGAGGCTCTCAAGCTCACAGTGGCCGGAATTAAACATGAAAGGGCTACTGGCAAACCATTCTCAATGAAGGGACCTCGAATCTGGAATTCACTCCCACCACCGCTCTAACAGACAGTTGGCTTTCAAGGCCAGCCTATTTTCCTAGCTGTTTTCAGAAGGGGATGGATCATTTCTTTGGTCACTGATTTGTACCCTGCAAGTTAGAGAGATGCATTTAAAATGTCTAATAAATAGATAGATACTTAGCAAATGTGGATGAGCTCCAGTAACGGAGGATCCTGATGGGATGTTTTGGAAAATATCACTGCCTCAGGCAATAGATTATTCCATTTTCACTAGGAGAGAGGCGAGGTTTATTTTGCAAACCTTATTTACAGATAAAACAAAGGCACACAGGGGTGATTTATGACTTATTCATCACACTCCCAGTAAGATCCCACTTCATTTTAGTTTGCTGTCTGTTCTAATCCAATTCTGTCTTTCACTCTTGAAGAAACTGTGCTCACACCCCTCATATTAAGATAGAGATGATGCAGGGACCAGTTAACATAAGAAAGCAACAATTCTCCAGGAGTTATAAGAAAGAAAACGTCAAGGCTGTTTTCATGAAGAACTGCAACAGCTTAAAAAGGAAAAGCCTTTTTCATAAACAGGTAGGAATCAAGGGACAGAGAGAGAGGAACCATGGGATTTTTTTTTAATTTGACCACGTCCCAGAATTCCACTGGCTTCTGCTAAGCATCCCACAACACGATGCTCCCACAGCGAGCAGATCGAGGGACGTGATCGTTCCCCTCTATTCGACACTGGTGAGGCCTCATCTGGAGTACTGTGTCCAGTTTTGGGCCCCACACTACAGGAAGGATGTGGATAAATTGGAAAGAGTACAACGAAGGGCAACGAAAATGATTAGAGGTCTAGAGCACATGACTTATGAGGAGAGGCTGAGGGAGCTGGGATTGTTTAGTCTGCAGAAGAGAAGAATGAGAGGGGATTTGATAGCTGCTTTCAACTACCTGAAAGGGGGTTTCAAAGAGGATGGCTCTAGACTGTTCTCAATGGTAGCAGATGACAGAACGAGGAGTAATGGTCTCAAGTTGCAATGGGGGAGGTTTAGATTGGATATTAGGAAAAACTTTTTCACTAAGAGGGTGGTGAAACACTGGAATGCGTTACCTAGGGAGGTGGTAGAATCTCCTTCCTTAGAGGTTTTTAAGGTCAGGCTTGACAAAGCCCTGGCTGGGATGATTTAACTGGGACTTGGTCCTGCTTTGAGCAGGGGGTTGGACTAGATGACCTTCTGGGGTCCCTTCCAACCCTGATATTCTATGATTCTATGATTCTAACACGCAGTGAGAAAAATCCGAGAACACACACAGCTCAGCAGCAAAGCAAAAAGGACCATGGGATAACCTCCGAGCATACAACACACTTAGTACATGTCAAGCCCACGTCATGTACCCAATAGATGTGTGTACACAGCAAGCGGTAGTGAGTCTTCAAGCCCAGGTCAACAGACTCAGGCTGATGGGACTCATGCTACCTCACTAAAAATACTTGTGCAGATTCTGGGGGTGGAGCTTGGACTCTGAAGCCTATCCCAGTCTCTAGGCTTCAGAGCCCAAGTCACATATACATAGCTATTTTTATCACAGTAACATGAGCCCAAGTCTGTTGACCTGGGCTCAAAGGCTCACTGACCATGGATGTGTAGACTTACCCAATGATACAAACTGAAAAAGGGCACAGCTCTCCTTGGTGCACGTTATTAGTATGGCTCACATATTGCATGCCAACTAGTGTCAACTCAGTACAAACTATTCCCTTAATGTACACAGGGCCTTAATTCTCTTTGGGGCAGAGATTGTCTTTTTTGTATTGTTTGTTTTAACACAAGGGGGTCGTGGTCCACGACTAAGGTTTGTGGGCACTACGATAGCATAAATAATAATATATCCACACATGTTATGTCCTCACTAGTCAGGCTAAGAGGGGGATTCAGTATCTTGTTGCTGAAGCTAAATAATGTTTTGAGGAAATAATATGGATAACAGGAATTCAGATCATATTGGTACCATAACTGGAATTTGGTCTTTTATTTTCACAGATGAACTACAAGGCCATCACAAAGCCTCTTGTCTTAGGTCAGAGTCGATTCCAGGGAAAAACAGTAACACTAGGGGGATACTGCCAGAAATTCAAAGACTCAGAACTTTTAATTTTCACTCCAACAGAGATCTGACACTCCAGTACTTGAACCAATTGTGAAATATTCCTCAAGTACACTGCACAGCTGTTGTAAAAGCTTTATTTCCCCATTTTTACTAAATTACCAGCTCTACTCCTATTTCGGTAATAATAATATTTACAGTACTTGCTGGAAGCTATACAATGGAGTTTTGACTGATGTAATTTTCTTGACTGCATCCTGTCTTTCTTGACTATCTTGTTATGTTGCTAACCATCTAAACACTTAGGAGAGTTTCACTTTATTATAGGATTGATCCATTTATTCCAACTTTAATGCAGTATACAGACAGGAGGTGTGTGGGTATCAGAGTATTATGGGGATTGAACATTGTCACAGAATGATTCATATATCAAAAGATCACTTGGGAAAGCAGGTGTAATGCCCACCACCATGCCTCCATATTATTCCCAGATGATGGGTATTAAATGAAAGCTTAATACAGAGCTTCTTCCCCCCACCCCCACTTTAAACATGGTGTTGATAGACAATTTTGAAACTTGTGAGATGGAAGATTAAATTCAACGACTTCAGCAACATATATCAAAAGACTGACTTTCAGCTTTGAGAATTATTCTCCCCCATTTCCTAAAACAACAACAACAATAGTAGCAGTAGTAATAATAATGGAGAGCAAAGACAATGCCCAATAACATGCACTGGTGTTTAATAATATTAACATAATACATGGCACTGGGTAACTGAATGCAGATTTAAAAGGAGTCTAAAAATTCAGAGTAGAAAAGGAAAGTTAATGACGAAGAGCTTAAGATGACAAGATATCAAGATAATAAAAATGGATACCAGTATAGATTAAGCGTGCAACTGGTTAAAACCTTTTCTCCTGCTTTGGCAAACATTCCACTCAAAGCAAACAGATTAAATAACTGTCATCAGCCTTGGCTTTCAAAAATAGATCTCTCAATATACTGTTATCAAAAATAACTTCTAGTCCTCCAAAACATTCTTGTAAAGCACTTCAATAAAGAAAATAACGTGAAAACGCATACATGATTGGTCACTTGGGACTAGTCAGTGTGTCTTCACAAACCTCTTATTTTGTTTTTAAACACAAGTTAATTTCAACCCAGACTTTCAGGGCTACATATCTTTTCCATAAATGATCATATTTTATTCTATAGAATCAGCATGGCTTGTTTTAAGCAAAAACTGGTAGAGAATATTATTTAATAGAAAGAAAAACAAAAAACCTCACCCAAACTCCCAATATCAGCCTTCCATTGGGGGATCTGGCACTTGTGCAAGGAAAACGTTCTTCACTTGTGTTTGCGTAAGGTTTAACTCTAACTACTGTTACAAAAAATGACATGACAGCTATAAACAAAAGACTGTGCAACAAAAACAGAAATGAGACTATAACATGACTATTGCATTTCCCTTAAACCTTGAGGTCCTGCCCAACCCTTTCCAGCAACAAAGGCAAAAATAAAGAGTTAACTACAAAAACTGCACTTAATTACAAAGAACAGTACTTGGATTCGTGTTATTCAAATAACTGCACAATACAGGCAAGGATGCTGCAGGGGATGGAAAGCCAACACAGAAACTTAGAAAAATTATTCTTACTCTGTCAAAAGCTGATGCAGCTTCTGATAGCCCCGCTCCAACGCCAAGCTCACAGGTGTAGCCCCTTCGTTGTTGTGGATGCAAAGAGCTCCTCTTCCACCTGGCTGCTGTAGCAGAAACCATGTCAACCTCAGAAGGCCCAGCCTCACTGCAAAATGCAACAACGTCTCCCGGGGGCTACTCTCTGGGAAGAAAGAAAAAAGAAAATGAAACATGCAGAATATGGATTATATGAATGCCATTTCCCCACATCCCAGCTACTGGAGTTGAGCCACACAGATGCAAAATACAGTAAAATGGTTGGCACAAAACTTGCAATCTCTCAAGCCAAAAAGCCAGGCAACCTAAACAGTGAAGCACCTGGAAAAACATATGCGAAGGCTGGCTGTTCACATTCAGGAGAGGATGGCACCTCAGAGTGAGCGGATCACCACAGTGTAGGGCCCTATCAAATTCGCAGCCATGAAAAAGGCGTCACGGATCGTGAAACCTGGTCTCCCCCTGTGAAATCTGGTCTTTTGTGTGCTTTTACCCTATACTATATAGAATTTATGGGGGAGACCATCATTTCTCAAATTGGGGGTCCTGACCCGAAAGGGAATTGCAGGGGTGTTGCAAGGTTATTTTAGGGTGGTCACAGTATTGCCACCCTTACTTCTGTGCTGTCTGCAGAGTGGGGTGGCCGGAGAGTGGCGGCTTTTGGCCGGGCACCCCGTTCTGAAGGCAGCACCCTGCCAGCAGCAGTGAAGAAGTAAGGGTGGCAATACCATACTATGTCACCCTTGCTCCTGCACTGCTGCCTTCGGAGCATGATGGCTGCTTACTGAGGGCCCAGCTCTGCAGGCAGCAGTGACGTAGTAAGGGTGACAATATCATACCATGTTTCATAGTAGCAGCCATGTTAGTCTGTATTCGCAAAAAGAAAAGGAGTACTTGTGGCACCTTAGAGACTAACAAATTTATTAGAGCATAAGCTTTCGTGAGCTACAGCTCACTTCATCGGATGCATCCGATGAAGTGAGCTGTAGCTCACGAAAGCTTATGCTCTAATAAATTTGTTAGTCTCTAAGGTGCCACAAGTACTCCTTTTCTTTTTGCGAATATCATAACATGTCATCCTTACTTCTGCGCTGCTGCTGGGAGTGACTCTGCTTGCAGAGCTGGGTTCCTGGCCAGCAGTTGCCACACTCCAGCTGCCCAGCTCTGAAAGCAGCACCACGGCCAGCAGCAGCGCAGAAGTAAGGGAAGCAGTTCTGCAACCCCCCCTACAATAACTTTGCAACCCTCCCACAACTCCTTTTTGGGTCAGGACCCCTACAATTACAACACCGTGAAATTTCACATTTAAATAGCTGTAATCATGAAATTTACGATTTTTAAATTCCTACGACTGTGAAATTGACCAAAATGGACCATGAATTTGGTAGGGCCCCAGTAACTTTAATGGAAGTTGTGAGTGCTCAGGACCTCTCAGGATCAGACCTATTGCAGAAGCTAATGAGAAAAGGTGCAGTTTCTAGATGGGCTTGATATCTAGAGTATTTAACTACCTCTAAATAGAAGATCAGTAAGTTCAAGTAGGCTGTGTTTGTCTGTACGTGCTGGTACTTTTCTCCCACATAAGACTGAATCAATTTTTTGGCACTGCCAAATTTGGTGTTTAATGACACAGATTCCTCCCTGGGCACAGCAAAAATGCTAACCTGAAGGCATAAATCTGGAGAAGGTATAAAAAGAGGACAGTCTACACTTTCTCAAAGAAAGCAAAAAGTGAGGACTTTCTTTTTCTAATTTGATTAAGCGTTAGACAAGCTTTTACAGTGCCCATGTCAGCAGACACAGCATTACGCAGAAACTGTATAATTCTGAGCAGCAGCATTTGTCCGATAGGTGCACTCCCTCCCCGCCTTTTACATTTAACAACCATGGTCTTATAATTTGATTTTTAAAAAATCACTGTGTCTAAGCTTTCATCTCTGAAAAATAAACCCTTATTCAAAGAACTGAAGCCCCAGAACCTTGCTCTGAACAGCAACAACCAGAAATGAGCTCCAGATGCACTGTGAAATATTGTATTTGGAGATCAAAGCATTTGTGATATCTGTACCCATACCATGGACATTTGGATTTTAAAATCTGCAAGAAGAGGTTAAAAAAAAACCTAAAGATTTATTCTTGAAAATTAACAAAGGATTTCAGCATTGACTGGTGTAGCTTTAAAAGGCACCCTGTACACTGCAGTAAACCAAACGAGTGAATAGATTCAGTGAAACACCCTGAATATTGTAGTAAAAATGTATAGGCTTATTAATTTGGTCGACAACCAAACCAATAGATCAGGTTACAATGTGAGTGCATAATGCTTCTAAGATTTAATCAGGTAATTTCTCTCAAGCACATTTTTGAAGGATGCCACAGTACAAATTGCTAATTCCTTTGTTCAGATGGGTTTTAAGGGACATCATTAAGGCGTTTAGCCAACAAAACCCACAACAAAACAGCGATTTCTCTGCTTTTTGCCATCTAGCTTTTGCTGAGCTTCTTGGCTGGCTCAGCTCCTGCAAAGCCTAATCTGTATTCAAGTACCAAAAGCTTCCTGGCACAGTCTACCATACAACTTCGAATTAGGGCTTTGGCAACCTGCTTTCTCCCTCCCCTGCACACACCCACTACACACCACCCAAATCCCAGCCCCCTCCTGTTTAGCGTAAAGGAAAATTACAACCTCCTGAATATATGAGCATGTGTGAATGGTGGTGCCAGCAGATTAGAGGAAGGACATAACCGAGCTTGCTCAGAGACAATATTTGTAGCCAGTGAAAGACCGAAGACAGGGACATTAGTAGAACATGCTACAGCATGGCACTTTATAGACGAATGAGAAGACAAGATATCTGATCAGAGATCATTACAATCTTAATAAGTCAGGACAAAAAGATGGCCAACTGTATGGGAAGGGAAATGTGGCCTGAGGAGACGGTACAAAAGTTGCTGTGGGAGGAACTTTTCCAGAGAGGAGAACAGTAGATTCAAAAATTACTTTCCTAGGGGCTTGTCTACACATAATATTGTACCACTTTAACTGCACTAGTTTAATAAAGCAAATCAACCCTCCTATCGTGGATGCAGTTTCAGTGTATAAAATAATACGAGCATAGCTTATTCCTGTACTGAATTGGGACATCTATGCTACTTCTCCCAAGACAGTTTCTATCATTTAAAAAAAATGGGAACAATTTTCAAAAGCACATAAGTGATTTAGGATCCCAAGTCCCATTTTTAAAAATGATAGTCTTCTTCCATGCTTAAGTCTTTTTTGAAAATTGTACCCAACTTATTACAATACAAATCATCTTCCAAGCAGCAAGACACATACACAAATGCAAGATCTTCTGTTTCCTGTGTTTGGATACTACCCTGACATGCAAGGATCCATATATGCTACACTAAAGCCTCTGAGTACCAACATGAGAGAGTGCAGTCTTTCACCAGAAGAGATGGCACTTGCCACGTCGAGCACATTAAACAGAAAAAAAACCTCACCATCCAGCCTCAAACCCTGAGGATCTGACTACCGTGTGAACTGGCATCAAGCCACCCTAACAGAGACAAGCATGAATGATGGCAGCCAACAGACACCATACTGTACACACAACAACCATGAGTGCTCAGGACAGGAGTCTTAGCTGAACACATTTTCAGCGATAGACGATACAGAACTTACATGGCTAGTGTTAAAAGGGATGCACCATCTGTGAACTGGATTAACTTTCCAAAATAAAAATGCATCTGTCACTGTGACGGCTGCTCAAAGCAAGTTTATAGCCCGTTTGCATCAGACCTTATGAGGAATGGGGAAAAAGGAGGAAGGCAAAGAAATGAAGCTATTTCTACCCCCCCCCCCACCCCCCCTTTTTTTTGCCTAGCAACAGGGGAATCTTAGGGCACTGGACTTTAGAAATTCAGGCAGAGGTTTGTTTGAATAGGTTGGCATGGTGCAGAATGCCCTTCCCAAGCATGGAAGAGTTACGCAACCTTTAGCATGGATTAGCTGTAGCTGTTTTCCATCATAAATGGCTGAAAGCAGAAATTTAGCAGGGGTCTTCAGAATCATCAGGCAGCCCATAAAGTGGTAACACAAAGCCCTTTGCAATTAGAGAATTACAGAAATAAAAGTACATGCAATACTGGGAGGTCAAGGCTATTTTGTTCCTTCTATGTCTCCTAGTAATAGGCAAGGTTTAAAACATATGATTAGTGCCCCATAATGAAAGAGCACTTTAATCCAGCTGGCAAGGAATGCAAGATTTTAGAGTGTGGGGGGTTTTTTTGTTTGTTTTTTTGGGGGGAGGGGGTTATTTTTGACAGTTGTGGCAGATAAATAAGCAGGCAGTTTAACTGGGTAACTAAGGATCAACTTTCCACAGAAAACTGTCAAACTCACTTTGTTAACTGACAGGATTAAGGTTTAAGGTGCTTTTAACCAGGAACAAAAAGCCACTGAGGAAGAAAATGCTTGAATATGACAGATCTGAGAACATACACGATGTTCCCTGAGCCAGGGGCTTCATTTTTAATGACCTTGATTGAAAGGAGGAAAAAAACAAACCATTTCCCATGAAGAAATACAGAGTGAGTGATTGTGGAACTCCCCATCAAATCTGGCTTCCATCCCTGCACCCCTCCCTCTGTGGGAAACTGCCCTCTCACTCAGTTCAAACCTCACAGGTCAATTGGACAAGGAAATGGAAACATGTTATCGTCACAGATCAGTAAATCCCAGATGACCACCTGAACCGGCAACGTTAGAAGAGGAGGGTCAAAAGAGAGGGACATTGTGCCTTAAAGTGTTGAGAGATGAAACACCAACTCAGTTGAAAATAACTGATTCGTTGGTAATTTTTTTAATCTTATAAACTGTGATTTTCAAAGGCGTGTAGGGAACTGAAATGCCTCAATTCCTACTTATTTTAAAGGGAACTGGAAGTGGCTTTGATATCTGTCACAGAATCTTTTATTGAGCAGTAGATTTGGGATGATGGACTAGGGGGCAGGGACCATCTGTACAAAAAATAATTTTATTTTGCTTGCAATTATCCAGTCCCCTTTTCTCCTCCCATTGCTGAAGATATCTTGCATTTTGTTCTGAAATAGGTTTTCCTTCTCTATCCAGAGTCTCACTGTTTTTTAGTTGCAGTGAAATGATAAGATCATGTGCACAATGTTTATGCCCAAATAAGTTAGTTAGTCTCTAAGGTGCCACAAGGATTCCTCGCTGTTTTTGCTGATACAGACTAACACGGCTACCACTCCGAATGCTATGCTGCTGGCACAGGAAAGATGATGTATTCCACACACTTTACTGCAACATACAACAGGAGGTGAATGTGAGGGAGCTGACTACAAATGAATATGAAAGTCTGTAGTTAAAGCTCAAGCATTACTGGTAGCTATTACACAGAAAGGGGTCAAGGGAAACTATCAAAATGTGGAAAATGTATAGATTTAAACCTTTGAACCTGAAAGAATCCAATTACAATATGAACAATGACCGCTGATCCAGAAAGCCCACCGCTCCTTTCAACTAATACCCACGTCTGTTTTACTGCTACCACAATATTCTGTCTTCTGTCGTGTAGTGGTATCACCAGAAAGACTTCTCTTGTCTCAGCCTGAGAAAGGATTGTACAGGCACAGTCAAGACAAACATCTCAGTAAAACCCCTTCCTTTTTTGTGGGAATAAGATTAGGATGATTTCAGACCATCAATTCCCATCCAAATTTCTACCCGTAATACACATGATTGCTTCTTGCTTCGAATCAGGCAATGCCACCTGCACATACTTTGCTGATGCAAATGTAATAGTACAGAGAAGTGCACTGTGTTTGCATATCATCTCCTTTTAATTTCTATTGATGGCTGAATTTATTCTTATCAGGACAATGCCATTCATACAGCAATGGGTATAATCTATTCTGGAAATAGCTATATTCAAAGTGTTGGCTTTTGCATAATCCAACAAAGGACATTTAAATCTGGTAACCTTTTATTAGAGCTTTACTTTGAGTACATGCACATAGATGATTGACTCAGCAAGTCCTATAAAATTTATCCTGCTGGTCATATGAACCACACCTCTTTTATGCACTTGGACAAAGGTCAGTTGCTTCTAAACGATTCTCATTATTCTAGCCTTATAATATTCCTCTCTCTCTTTTCCCCATATCTTCATACTCTGTCTCTTCTGATATTTCTTTCCCTCTAGTATTTAAAAACAAATGGGGTATTTCCTTGCCACTCTGACACTAATGTTGCATTATGCACTTACGTGATTTAGGAGTCATATACTGGTGATTTTGTATGCTTGGTTATCAAAAGCTTAATGCAAATCTAGTCAAACAAATTATTTGGATAATTTCAGATGACGCACAGAATGAATACGAGTTAAAGTATCTTGTTCTAGACTTTCCCCTCCTTCCTTGCTATCTCACAGCATCAGTCTATGCATTTTTCTTAAGAAAATATTGCAAATGAACGTTTATCATGCAGAGTTCCTGGAAAGTGATACAAATTCTTGGGACTTAAGCATGTGCCTAAAGTTAAAACATATTCAAGTGTTTTGTCAAATAAGTACAGGCTTTGAGTCAGCAGTCCACAACCAGGGCCCAGTGTTCTGTAGTTTATAAAGAGGAGCGTTGTCTGGCTCTCAGAATAATTTCTCCTCATCCTCAGTGAGGAGTTACCTTGTCTCAGTGCTGTCAGTAGCCACCAGGAATCTTCAGAAGTTTTATGAAATTATTGAAGGTACTACTGAATGTACCACCTTGAACGGAGTCAGTATGCAAAATATCCCTAATTTTCAGACTTTAACCATAGGGTTGGATCTCTGTCATTAGTTTACTACCCATTAGAAAGGAAAGAAAACCATCTATATGTGCAAAGATTTTTCACAATATTACTTAGAAGAAATTTAAGAAGGGAATCTGTTTTTTGTTGATATTTCACTCAAGGATTAACTTTCATATTCCTTTCTTTCTGAGCCATTGAAGATCCCATCTAGGTTTTGTCTGTCTGCCCCTCCTAACATAACACAAGCAATGCTTTATCTTTCAGCACATGATGTTCTGGATCTTGACAAACTATTTGGTTAATTTTCTCTTTGCTCATATAAAATAGGAAACTACAGCCATTCCTCCAATTATATTTTGTGTGTTTCACTTTTCAGAAGAGGATATTTTAATTCAATTGATCATATCATTTCCAGATACAAGTATAACCAGAGTTTCAATCTCAACAGCTCAGGGCAAAGCAACAGCTCTACCTGTGCTATTATGAATAATAAATAACAAGGATAGCAGTGTAGCTATGTTCTTTAGAAAGATACAGTACACTTGCAATAATAAAGAACAGCATAATTAAAGGCAATTGCAATCAATTCCATGTTTGGAATATTTTGATGACGGGGTAATCCTTGATTATGCACATTCTGCACTAAGTATTGGACAACTCTTGAGGTCATGGTGGATTAATGAGTAACTCGCTATGGCATAAAGAACGTTTACTTCAGAACAGAGATCGGCAACCTTTGGCCCATGGCCTGCCAGGGGCAGGTTCGGCCGATTGCGGCTCCTACTGGCTGCGGTTCACCACTCTAGGCCACAGGGGCTGTGGGAAGCAGCAGCCAGCACATCCCTTGGCCAGTGCCATTTCCCGCAGCCCCCATTGGCCTGGGACAGCGAACCGCAGTTAGTGGGAGCCGCGATTGGCTGAACCTGCAGACACGGCAAGTAAACAAACCGGCCCAGCCCGCCAGGGGGCTTACCTTGGTGGGCCACCTGCCAAAGGTTGCCGATCCCTGCTTTAGAGAAAAGTTTTGGATGATGGAAAATAGTTCTCCTCTTGTGATTTAACTGCCCGCGGACAGATGTGAAACAAACAAGGATGCAAAATGCACAAGGTGGAGGTCCCCTTAGATAACCAATAGGATCCAGGCACATTCCTTCAATGGAACACAGCCATCACCTGCCATTAGATACACCATGTAAACAGTTTCACCCCTTTAGATGTATCAATTAAAGAACACAGTGCAAGTCATGAAGTGATATTGTTACAGTACACTACTGGTTCCTTCACCCCTACATTTCTGTACAGTTTTCAGTTTTGTGCTTTCTTCCATTAGCCGGCCAAGCTAATCTAGCCAAATGATTTTAAATCTTCTGGCTACCTTGATCACAGACAGAGTGGGCCAGCAGATAGGATACAGGCCGGGAAAGTCAGGAAACCTACATTCTACCATCTCCAGTTCTGCTACTGACTGTGTGACCTTTGGCAAATCGCTTCACCTTTCTGCACCCTGGTTTCCTCCTGGTTGTATAATGAAGGTAATGATACCATCCTTTGTAAGGCGCTTTTAGATCTGTGGATAAACAGATGTCTGATGGGGGATTTTTCAGCAGGGGCATGGAGATTTTTTTTTTAAGTAAATTTTTGCCAATGTTTAACTCCACCTTTAGTTTCTGTGGTAGTTTTGTTTTTTTCAAAACTGGACATGACAAATTATATACTACCAACTCATTGTCTGAGCCAGTCTATATGTGGCAAACACAACACAGAAGATGTACTGGTCAGATGAAATGCAATAAGAAAAAATGGTAAAGAGAGGAAAAAACACAATAGTTTAAAAAAAAAACTAAAATTTTACTCATTTAGTTTTTCTCACATTTTACACATCAGTGGGATGCATTCTTCACCTTTGGCATAAGCTACAGTAATGTGTAAGAAAAGCCAGCAGAAAAAGGAGGACTGATTCATCAGAAACTTTCAAAAAAAAAAAAAAACCCTAAACAAATGTCGCACTATTTTTAAGAGTGACCATTTTCTTTTGGAAATAGAATTGGTATATCATTTATTTGATAGAAACAAGAATCAAACATACAAAGCTGCATCTAGATTGCTTGTAAACCTCCTGAATCAAGCTGAGTGCAGAGAGAAGAGGAGAGAATCAATTCATTTATTGATCTACTCAATGTCACAAGGTCTGGTTGTGAGTTTGTTTCTTTGAACTTCCTTCACTACCAGAGAGCAGGCTGTCTAGTGCTTACACAACTCTTACCAATTTGCAGGTGGCAAGGCTGATGTCAGGAGACGAGGTTGCATTCTGAGATGGAAGCCCATTTGGTGGGGCAGAAGTAGAATTGTGATTGTAAAAATAAACAAGTTTGCATGAACATGACCAACATGCTCAAAACTTACACAGGATTGTACATAAACAGTCCCTCTCCTACTTTCTAATCGGTTCCGCAGGCTATAGCTTAGTGGCAAGTTATTGTGCCACCTTTTCTCAAGAATATAGTACTGACTTGAAGAGCATGAAACATGATTACACCTTTTAAGAGCATTTGTCACGAGGAAAGGCTAGAAATTGAGTTTTTATAAATGCTCGAGAGAAAAATATTTGGCAGGTGATCAAACCGTAGCATTCAAAAATTACTGAAAGGATTATTACTAAATATCTCGTCCTGATGAAGCAGGATCAGAAATCAGAGGAGAAAATTAGGAACAAATCAGAAATGTGGACAGTAACCCTGCCTTAAATAAGAGTGGACATTAGGAATATGTTACGAGATAAAGCCATTGATAAACAATTTAGAGTTGCACTGAAAACTTTTGTAATTAGTAAGACTTCAGAGCTGGGTTCCCCTGTTTCTCTTACAACTGCTATTGATATAATTAACGATACTTAGTTATACTGCAGTATCTACAGTTCCCAATCAGGTTCCATGGTCCACTATGCGAGGTGCTGAACAAAACATATGAAGACATAAACCCTGTCTCCCCCTCCCCGCCAAGGTTTTATAATCAAAGGCCTTAATCCTGCAAAGACTTGACCTCCCTACCCCCTTAGCTTTATGCACTGTGAATAGTGCCCCACTGAAGCAGTGAGACTACTCATGATGTGTAAAGCTACACATGTGCAGGATCAGTGCTAAGGGGCTTCTCCATAGCCTACTGAAGTCAAAGGCATTCTTTTCGTTCACTTCAATAGGCATTGGATCAGTGCCTAAGAGAGCTGTAACTGCAGGTTGGGTTTTGGAGTGTTCGTATTAGTGATGTGCTAGATGTACATAACATACTAAAAATGCAATTAACTTACAAAAATAACATTTTATTTAAGTGTTTCTTTAATCTAATGTCTGGAATACTGATTGATGTATTAAATTAAATTGTGTTGCTCAATATATTTTGTTTTGGGGCTGTCGGGTTTTTTAATTTTTATCATATAGTTTGGGTGGGTTGTATTACTTTGAAAAACTAATACAGGGATTTTTTTTTTAAAAAGAATGGGTTAATTTGCAATATGTTCAGATGACATCCGTAATTTATGTATAATTAATGTGTAATCTTTTTAATAAAACTTTTAAATTAACCTATGGTGGAGAAAGATAGAAAAAATGATCAAAAGAAAGGTGAGTGAGGGATAAAAGAGAGTAGAGTAGAGAGGCCGGCTTGAAATAAATTAAAATGACTTCCGTTTTGGGGCTAAGTGAATTTCTCCAGTGCAACAATTTGCGATAAAATGGTTACATATTCCATCAAAAAAAATCTTCCACTGGAATAGTTTCAGTTCTCCTACGGCAGCTGCAAAATTCATACTCTAAATAATCCTATTAGAGGTGTTTGTTACCTGCAGCTGAGAAAGATTTTTATTTTTATTTTTTATTATTATTATTATTTTTAAAGATCTGGTTATATGGGAAACCCCACCTTTGGCCTTGACTAACGGTAAGCTCCCAGAGAATGAAGAACCTAACTTGGCAAAAATGTAGGACCAGTGGGAAAGCCATCAACACTAATCCTTAAAATGTCCCATGGCATGCTGTCTCTCTTTCTCATATTTAAATAGTCAAACATGCTGACATACTAGGGAAAAGAAAAGAAACTACCAAAATACAGGAAAGAAAAATAATGTAAGATTATGAAGCACTTTAGAATGTTTACCTAATTACTGCCCAGTTTGTTGAATGTGCACATATTTCTTTAAGATCACACAGAATGTAAATGCTGTAGCATCTCATCACTGCTGGGGAGGGTGGTCCAAGTTCAAGCACTAACGTATACTGATGCAAAAGATTAGCTGAAAAATTTTGACCAGCTATAATTGGGTGTCACTCTTCAGTGACTTTTCTGTCTCCTGTGGGAGTGGCAGTGATGTGCTCAGTAAGACCCTCCTCAGTTCCAATGACAGTTGCACCTCAGGCCAATGAAAGAGGGAGGAGCACAGTGAGGAGAAGAGATGAAATACGGAATTCGCCACCGACAACCCTACCACTTAAAAATAAGCAAAGAACTTCACTCAATTGAGAGGCCAATATCCAAATTTTGCTTCTATAGAAATGCTGAGTTACTGCATCACTTCCTTAATTGCTCTTAGTAGGAAGTATGAGTCATTTCATTCTCCTGTGTATCTTTAAACACAATCAGGAAGGGTTAGCTTAGAGGATTCTCTGCTCCTTGAAGTCTTTAAACCACGATTTGAGGACTTCAATAGCTCAGACATAGGTGAGGTTTTTCGTAGGAGTGGGTGGGTGAGATTCTGTGGCCTGCATTGTGCAGGAGGTCAGACTAAATGATCAGAATGGTCCCTTTTGACCTTAGTATCTATGAATCATCTCTGAATTAGAGACATGTCCTCTTAAATGGCTACAGTTAAGATCTGGTTGATGCTTTTATCAGTCCTGTTTTCAGGGGCCTAAGCAAACAAACAAACAAAAACCAACAACACTGGTAGCATCTAACAACCACTAGTCCAAATTCACATAAAAAAATCGTTTTTCTTTTGTACTGCATCTATGTTAAAGGCACAGCTTCTTAGACAAAAGGCTAGTTACGGGAGGATCAAAGAAAGGCAAGCAATCAATAAACTGCCTTTAAACAGTTAAGTGCAGGGAGGACTCATAATAAGGGAATGCTTGTGTGATTCAATACAAGTGTAGCCATTTATTTGTGGCTGTTTAACACATTTAATCCCATTACATAAAACTCACTTATTCATCTAAATTATCTCAGGTTAACAAACATCATTCCCACCCACTTCCCAGCAGACACCTCTCAGAAAGGTCCCATTACACTGATGGTCACAAAAAGAAAAGGAGTACTTGTGGCACCTTAGAGACTAACAAATTTATTTGAGAGGTGCCACAAGTACTCCTTTTCTTTTTGCGAATACAGACTAACACGGCTGCTACTCTGAAAACTGATTGTCACAAGGAGCTCCTCTTTTTTTTTTTTAATGGAGGTTGTAACAGACACTCCACAGGTGCCATTCGGCCCTGAATATTCATGGCTTTCAGACACAATCGTTTTTTTTAAGCAGAACAATTTAACTGCTATGAACCTGATTTTCACAAGTGCTGAACTCTCAAGAATGCAACTGAAGTCAAAGAGAGAGACTGGTTGTCAGTATGTCTGAAAACTAGGCCCTAAGTCACCAATGATTCAAACATAATTTTCGACTGTCTGGCTAAGACCACTGTTAGTCTGTTAAACGTACTTCATTATTTACACAGCAGCATGTAAGTGACTACGTTAGCATTATCTTTAAACTGAGAGGGGGATAAAAAAAATCTCACAAAACACAATAAGAATGTAGGAGCTATGCAAGAGGACGAAAGAAATGGCAGCATTGCTTGTTTATCTACCTGTAAGCGAACAACACAATGATTGAATTTTAATGCAGAAACCACCAAATATGTTCAAAACTATGAACATTCACTAACCTTGATTCAATTACCTGCCCAGGCATACATGTTTATAATAAAACCAAACAGACATTAGCTATTCACTGAAAGACACGAGAGCAGCCACCGCAAAATGCTACAGAAAATCATGATGTGTGAGAACAAAGTTGCCATGCTAGTCTGCACAGAACAATTCTTGTTCCACCACATGCAAAGGGTTCATTGCCTCCCCCCACCCCAACCCCTTTTTTTTTATTTTGAGAAGGGAATTCATGCAGTAATATAGTACAGATCTCACAATCACATTCTCTGTGTGCAGGCATATGCCATAAATCACTACAAAAAATATAATGTACTGTGAATGTATATGCGTCCTCCCAATCCCCATGTGACACCCAGGCACAGGGCTTCAAGCAGGTGTACTTGTCGTAAACTTGTAGGTCTTTGTAGTTCTGTTTCAATATTTGGCAAGGACTCTATAGCTCTGTCTATGCTGCACGCGCTCTGCAGATAAAGGTGTGCAGAAATGCCTATACCTTCCATCGTCCACACTCAAAGCCATTAAACCCACACCTAGTAAGCAAATACATTCCGAGTTGGTGAGCTTGTCTAGGGTGTGAATAGGTGTGTCGGTTGAGCGATGACCTGTCCACCTACAAGCCTGCTTTGCAGTGTAGAGGTAACAAAGGTGAGAATACCTGGGCTCAAGCCTTACCAGTCCTCTACTGTCATTCCCATAATTCCCCATGCCCTTATCTTCTGGGCCTTCTACAGACTATCTTCCCACTTGCTCTCTATGCATTGGAAACTGTCTCAGCATTTAACCCTTCATTTTCCACATGCCATGCTCCACTTTCCTATCATTCTCTGAACAGCTGAGCACAGCATGGAATATGCCTTGCACCATGAATGCTGCTAGCTAGCCAGAGGATTATACCAGGGTACCAGTTACATTGAGTACTCCCAGGAGTATGTTTTAACATGACTTTGGACCAGACTTGATATTTATTTATAAGCCTTATCACTGTAATACTGATACACACGCTCCCCATATAAAAACAGAACTCTGTGCACATTATAAAAACACTGGATCACCGAAGACAATTTGTGCTCTTTTATTACAAAGGAGGTAGAGAAAAGCACCAGTCTGTGTGCCAATATAAGAAAACGAGTCCCTGCTCCAAACTCTGTGGATATGCATGGGGTACTGGGAAAAGTTGCACCTGGGTATCTTCAGCATGGCTAAAGCTCAAAGCATAGGTCGTTGACCTGTCTGCTGGTCAATAGGAGAATCCCCTCATACATCAGAGGAACTTCCCACAACAGAAACATTGCAACACATGCTGTGATCCTCTCTCTCTTTCTCTCGTACATACACACACTACTCAATTGCTACTAGTTCTCACCATTAAGTGTCTGGTCTGTTCCCAACACATTCCATTCTGCTGGCAGTTTCAGATGCCGAAATGCCAAAGCCACTTTCTCATCCAGAAAATCCACATCTCCAGAGGGAGGCCTTGACCGGTCCAGGAATCTTGTGAAGTTCAGTGCTTGCTGGTTGCCAGCACAGGTTGCTAGGAACTGAGCTGCATCATAGGCCTCGTCCTGAATGAACTGAAAACTTTCCTCTGCCACCACTAGAACAGGAAGCCCTTCCTTGGCAGTGCAAAGTGCCACTTTCACTGTCTCACAGCAGTCATGGCCTGTAAAATAAAACCAAGGAAATGAACATAATTGTAACGGAAAAGAGAAATGACTAAGCTAAAGTTACGTGGGTTTGGACATTGGTCACCCCCTCTCATAAATATGAAGGGAAGTGTAAACACCTTTAAATTCCCTCTTGGCCAGAGGAAAAACCCTTCCATCTGTAAAGGGTTAAGAAGCTAGGATAACCTCGCTGGCACCTGACTACAATGACCAATGAGAAGACAAGATACTTTCAAAGCTGGAGGGGGGAGAAACAAAGGCTGTCTGTCTGTCTGTGGGTTGTTTTTGCCAGGAACAGAATAGGAATGGAGTCTTAGAATTTAGTAAGTAATCTAGCTAGATATGCGTTAGATTCTGTTTTGTTTAAAAGGCTGATAAAATAAGCTGTGCTGAATGGAATGGATATTCCTGATTGTGTGTCTTTTTGTAACTTAAGGTTTTGCCTAGAGGGATTCTCTATGTTTTGAATCTGATTACCCTGTAAGGTATTTACCATCCTGATTTTACAGAGGTGATTCTTTTACTTTTTTCTTCAATTAAAATTCTTCTTTTAAGAACCTGATTGCTTTTTCATTATTCTTAAGATCCAAGGGTTTGGGTCTGTGTTCACCTATGCAAATTGGTGAGGATTTTTATCAAGCCTTCCCCAGGAAAGGGGGTGTAGGGTTTGGGAGGATTTTGGGGGGGAAGACGTTTCCAAACGGGCTCTTTCCCTGTTATACATTTGTAAACGCTTGGTGGTGGCAGCAATAAAGTCCAAGGACAAAAGGTAAAATAGTTTGTACCTTGGGGAAGTTTTAACCTAAACTGGTAAAAATAAGCGTAGGGGGTTTTTCATGCAGGTCGCCACATCTGTACCCTAGAGTTCAGAGTGGGGAAGGAACCTTGACACCCACATTAATATATACACACCCGCATGTGGTGTCCCTGGACACATTACTTTTTGCATATAAAGGAAAACACTGTACAGCAAAAAGTTCTCAGTGGTGCCTCCTGCATGAGAACCCACTCACTCTCTTATCTAATGATCACATCACAGCCTTCTTGTTAGTGGGCTAACTTCAGGCACTGAGACACAAATTCAGGACTGCTAATAGACTCGGGGGAAGGTTTTCAAAGCCACAAAGGGGAGTAAGGCTATTCACTCCCATTGAAAGTCAAGAGGAGTTTGGCACTTAAATCTCATTTGGCTTCCCCCTCAGTTCACAGAGCCCTATTTTAAAGAATTCTCTGAGACCATGGCAGCCCATCAGAAATAAAGCACAGCATTTGGAGCACCTAGCCAGTGAAGACAATGAACTAATTTCACACTTAAGCAACCAAAAAGCAACAATTAATACTGGAACGTAACATGTTTCAGACATGTTCTATGTGTGTGGTTACATCTCTTTTGTTCAACACTGTACCTGCTATTTGGATTTGGTTTCACATGACAGAACTAAGCTTGCTGTATTCCAGAGAACAGGGAAATTGCTGCTTTTCATATTTACCAAAAAAGAGAGAATGTGAGAAGCTTATTTTCACAGCTCTGCTGACTTTTCATTTACTTATTTTAATGAAAGGCCAGTGCAACAGGGCAGCAGTTTCATAGACCCAGAAAATGCAAGATAAACTCCCCTGCAATTTAAAAGGTGGGGAAAAAAATCATCTTTTTAGCATGACGGATACTTAAAATTGTCTGACAAGCCCCTTTAATAATACGTTTAATGTTTCAAGTTCAATGTTCTCTGCCGTCTCTCTCTGTCTCTTGCTCCTATGGTAGACTGATGTCATTGCTGTTTTTGCCAGAACAAGCACAGACCCTTCACTAATTAATGGAAAAGCTGCTCTCTCTACCCATGACCTCAGCATCTTACTACGTTGATCAAACCCTATTTATTTATTTTATTAAATAAAAAAGATGAAGGATTTTTCACAATTGGGCTTGAAAATTCCATTTATCCACACACATGGATGATGAGTGGGAAGCCTTCCCTTGTGTTTAGGTGGGGGTCTCAGTTATCACTTTCATTTACAAAGAAAAAGGTTTCTAGCCCCTATGGTAAGGAAGAAAACCTTCCAGATATAACCAAATGCAGGTTTGTCTTCCCAGTCTGAACACAAACTGCTCCAATGCCTCTGCTGTTGCTCCTAGATTTGTCAAGCATCAGCCAAATGGTCAGTTTCAGTAGAAAGGTCAGTTTCACAGCTGCTATTCAGGACTCTGTAGGCAGCAAATTGTCAAGTATCAGGTTAATGTCATGCTGCTTCCAGTGAAAAACATGTGCAATAGGGGTAGGCAACAGAGGCTTCCCACAGGAAAGGAGGACACACAAAAACAGGCTAGGACAGAAGGAGTAGATGAGACCTCTCCTTGCAACCTGAAGGCTCTGGAATTAGGAGATGAGACACAAAACTCCTTCTCCCTTCCAGCTGCTAGAATGGAGTGGAGATTCAAATTTATCAAACACCTACTAGCTAAAGGCTGATGTGAAAGATGAAACAGTGGGTGTGGCAGAACCAATGCTAAAATTGCTTAACTGCAAGAGAAGACAAAACCAATTTCAACACCATTCCAGAAACCTGTAGCTGAGCTCTGATCAGAGCAAGGTCTGGAACATGGTTTCCGAAATGGTGTAAATCCTGGATTTGCAGTTTAACTATCCTTGCCACCAGTTGATGACACCTATTATCATCAATAAGTACATTACTAATACAGACAAGTCCCAATCAAGATCCAAGGACAGCACCCCGGTAGAACTCCCAGCAACTGAGGGCTATGGGGGTGGGTGAGTTTCTCACTAGATTACTGCTCCTGAACTTTGCCAGTGGGGTCTCCCACCCTGCCATTCATTTATTCCTCAAACTGCAGGATTAGTCCTCTGGATAGCAGGTGTCTGGTAAACTTTTCAATTCCTGTTACACAAAAATATTGATACAATGTACATAATACAGTAATGACATGGCATCATCCCATGCAAACCAGCTCAGGTGCTGCACACTTTCTGTTTTCACCAACACAGACACTGTTAGCAACCTGTGGTGGCTGTTTACTAGGCTGTAAAGTTAAAAATAGTTCATAATAAAAGACTCTCCATGAAATACAGGACAAGTATGGCTTTTGCTGCTGCTATTTTTTAAACTCTAATTTTCTCTTTATTTCCAGAAGCGTCTCATCTGCAAAATGTGCCTATAATACCCCTGTGATGCCAACAGGCCAGCTCAGGTCAGAACAATAGGTCAATTTACTTGTGTGTGAATAGCAAAGAAATGTTAAGTGTACTAATTCACTCATGTTTTAATTTAGTTCAAAGGAAATATGAATGATATTGCTTTCACTTATCTATTACTTGCTGATTATTATCGCATTACATTATGTATACCTTGTAATAGGATAACCCTAGACCAAAGTGTGTGTTAGTGCTAAGATGAAAAGATGTCTGAATGTAAGCTGCATGAAAAATAATGAAATGTTACTTGTATTGTTTTCACTTATCTATCCCTATTAGAATTGAATTTTGTATATCATTGTAACTAAATTACTTGTGAATGCAATGGAAGTAAAATGCTAACTTCAAAGCAAGGGCTGTTGTGTTCAAAAATGGAAATTTACAAACTAAGTCTTACAGTTGCTACTCATCAAAACCCACGTGGGTGAAGACACTGGTCAGAGTGTCTTCTGTAAGCAAGATCTATAAATTCTTGTCTATGGGAATGATCCTGCATCTCTGAACTTTTTGGACACTCACAGGAAAGGATTTCAGATGCAAGACAGATCCCCCAAGTTACTTTGTGTAACTAAGAGAGATTTATGAACACTAGCAGATTACTACATCTCTGATATCATTTTGGATTTACAAACTTCGACTCACCTGTTAATATTTTTTACCTGCTTTAACCTCTCAATAACACTCACTTATTTTTCTTACCCAATAAATCTTTAGTTAGTTTACTAGAGAAATCGGCTGCTTGCTTTTGAGATCAAGAGTATCCACTGAGGTAGGATAAGGGACCGACCCTTTGGGGTTGAAAGTAACCTGAAGTAGTGTGATTTTTTTTATTTTAATAACTTTTTATCACTAAGTTCAGTCTGTCTGCGTGGCAAGACAGGCTGGACAGTCTAAGGGGATCATCTGTGACTCCATGTAATTCTGGTATAGTAATCCAGGACTGCATATTTGTTATTGGCTTGGTGAAATCTAATTATAAAATATACCACCAGTTTGGGGTGTCTGCTCTATTTTCAGACAGTCTGATCTGAGATTGGCACTCATAGCTGTGAGCCTCTCCAGACAGTGTGACAACCCCTACTCTGACAGCCTGCTGTCTTTCAAAATTCAGACTGAACTTCTCCAAGCACTGCCAAGTAATAGTTAAGGGAGTGGAGTAGTGCACAGACAAATAGTTCAGGTCAGTCAATTCTTATACCTCCTAAATGAAACTAAGCAATTCCTCTACCTAGCTGACACTAGTACAGGCTTTTCAATTAGGAGAGTAGCAAGACAAATCCCAGGTGTGATATTTGGACTCCCATGGTCAAATAAACTGGCACTGCACTCATGTTCTCATAGCAGACATCCATTAGCCATGCTGAACAGAGTTCCCATGAACAGAACAGAGAGAGAGAAACCCTGAACCTCAGAGTTTCTGCACCAATTTAAAACAAAACCAGATGGGCGTTCAGTGCAGCGTACTGCAAACACTTTATGCACTGATCTGCATACAGTAAAGGTCTCTCAGAACTCACATAAAATAACCAGTACAGCTTTCAGAGAAGCAAGGGAAGTGACAATTCATTTATATCTAATGGGATCAAACATGTGTTCTGCTAACCCAAGGGGCATGTTCTCCTAAAGGGTAACCGTATTCTATCCCCTCAAATGCTTTGATGTTCTCCTTCCCTCAATCTGACAAAACATCAGATTCAGGGGGTGAGTGTCTGGGACAGGTTCTGACTTTGGCAATCAGTTCAAAAGAAAGAGGAGCAATTAAGCAATGAGCATGACAAATGCTAAGATTGCTCAAGAGGACCCTGCCCCCTGCTTTGAAATGTCTTCAGGAATGGTGCATGTGAGTATGCTTCAAAACATGAATGCACATATACAGCCTTCTGAAGAGACCGTCTCCAGTGGGGTAACATTTCTCTCAGCTTCAAAGATCCCCTTACAATAATATCTGGACTGCAGCAACTCCTTTCCCAGAGCATGCCAAATAGCATTAGAAATGTTAGCTGAGTTTCCCAACATTTCTATGAAATAAGTGATAGTTAACAAGATTATGCTCATTTTACAGGTTGCAGAGCAAGGTTAAGTGATTTGCCCAAGATCAAACAAACAAACAGTCAGTGACACTGATGGCATACTCAATTAGTCCTGGTCATCGGTTCCCTGCTCTAACGACTATGCTGGAGGGATTTCCTTTATGTATGGCAAGTATCAACTCATTTACTCTGAAAAACACAAACAAGCTTGTTGTATGGAACAGTTCCCCTATGCTTATTACAGGGAATACTTACAACACTGCAGCCAGTCATTTGGTTACCTGAGACAACACCTCAAAGTTTCCACCGAATGCATCCGATGAAGTGAGCTGTAGCTCACGAAAGCTTATGCTCAAATAAATTTGTTAGTCTCTAAGGTGCCACAAGTACTCCTTTTCTTTTTGCGAATACAGACTAACACGGCTGCTACTCTGAAACACCTCAAAGCAGTCTCTCCCAATCTTTTCAGGTTCATCATCAACATCTAGCATGCGTAGACTACTGAGGACCATTGTGCCAGCCAAAATGACCACAGCTGATGGCATCGCACCAGGCATTGTATATTGAACTTCCCAGATCTGAGTCAATACTGCAAATCCAAGAATCTCTGGGGTGGACCAGTGAGCAGTGCCAGGTAGGGTCAGGGCATGCACCCCTTTGCTCATCAATGGAGAGTTTGAGAGCACAGTGCGCCAGGGTGTTTTTATCCATCCTGGTGACGTGGCCAAAAAGCATGCAATATGGCTTTTGAATATAATGAGCAACTGAAAGAAGGCCAGATCTCTGTGAGATCTCTGTCATAATTTTGAAAAGATCTGGCTTTCCTTTCAGGTTGACAACTGTCACAGTTCAGGAAAACTGCACCTGTATTCCCCCTCCATGGCGTATCATGGGCACCTACTTTTAGACTCCCAGTCATTACCTTTCTTGGGTGGAAAGCTGCATCTTTCCCCCTCCTGACTGGTGTTTTCCCAGACTACATTGTGATAGTCCCAACAAACTAGACTCCCTAAACAAGCTAGCATCTGCACTTCAGTTCTCTCTGATGGCTTAAGCATAACTGAAAGCAGTTAAGTTAAGCACAGACCTTTATAAGCAACACATTTATTCTTAAGGTGAAAGCAATACAGAGAAAACATATAAAAAACAATAAACGTTCCTACATGCATGCTAGAAACTTACCAGAGGTCATCCATCAGTCTTACAGGGCCTCAGTAGGTCAAAGTCCTTCCAACCCTTCCCAGGAAGGATTGGGGTCCCCCTTGGCCACAAGGTTCTGACCATTTGCTGGATGAGAAAGGCAGCCCTGAGACAGTTTAAACAGACTATTTATCCAGAAGTCCTTTTTTTGTCTGTTGGTCTCTGGAGAATCCAGTTTGAACTACTGTATGCCTCTCTAGGTGGTGGCACTTCTATAGAGGTATCACAACTTGAGTCAATTCACCTAATCTTAGTTCCTGGAAGAGCTGTGGTCATCCTTCCCCATGGAATTACATACAATTCCTGGCCCTGACAATTATAGAATATCAGGGTCGGAAGGGACCTCAGGAGGTCATCTAGTCCAACCTCCTGCTCAAAGCAGGACCAATACCCAACTAAATCATCCCAGCCAGGGCTTTGTCAAGCCTGACCTTAAAAACTTCTAAGGAAGGAGATTCCACCACCTCCCTAGATAACGCATTCCAGTGTTTCACCACCCTCCTAGTGAAAAAGCTTTTCCTAATATCCAACCTAAACCTCCCACACTGCAACTTGAGACCATTACTCCTCGTTCTGTCATCTGCTACCACTGAGAACAGTCTAGATCCATTCTCTTTGGGAACCCCCTTTCAGGTAGAATCATAGAATCTTAGAATATCAGGGTTGGAAGGGACCCCAGAAGGTCATCTAGTCCAACCCCCTGCTCAAAGCAGGACCAAGTCCCAGTTAAATCATCCCAGCCAGGGCTTTGTCAAGCCTGACCTTAAAAACCTCTAAGGAAGGAGATTCTACCACCTCCCTAGGTAACGCATTCCAGTGTTTCACCACCCTCTTAGTGAAAAAGTTTTTCCTAATATCCAATCTAAACCTCCCCCATTGCAACTTGAGACCATTACTCCTCGTTCTGTCATCTGCTACCATTGAGAACAGTCTAGAGCCATCCTCTTTGAAACCCCCTTTCAGGTAGTTGAAAGCAGCTATCAAATCCCCCCTCATTCTTCTCTTCTGCAGACTAAACAATCCCAGCTCCCTCAGCCTCTCCTCATAAGTCATGTGCTCTAGACCCCTAATCATTTTCGTTGCCCTTCGTTGTACTCTTTCCAATTTATCCACATCCTTCCTGTAGTGTGGGGCCCAAAACTGGACACAGTACTCCAGATGAGGCCTCACCAATGTCGAATAGAGGGGAATGATCACGTCCCTCGATCTACTGGCAATGCCCCATCTTATACATCCCAAAATGCCATTGGCCTTCTTGGCAACAAGGACACACTGTTGACTCGTATCCAGCTTCTCGTCCACTGTAACCTCTAGGTCCTTTTCTGAAAAACTGCTGCCTAGCCATTCGGTCCCTAGTCTGTAGCGGTGCATAGGATTCTTCTGTCCTAAGTGCAGGACTCTGCACTTGTCCTTGTTGAATCTCATCAGATTTCTTTTGGCCCAATCCTCTAATTTGTCTAGGGCCCTCTGTATCCTATCCCTCCCTCCAGCGTATCTACCTCTCCTCGCAATTTAGTGTCATCTGCAAACTTGCTCAGGGTGCAATCCATACCATCCTCCAGATCATTAATGAAGATATTGAACAAAACCGGCCCGAGGAAAAACCCTTGGGGCACTCCACTTGATACCTGCTGCCAACTAGACATTGATCACTACCCGTTGAGCCTGACAATCTAGCCAGCTTTCTATCCACCTTATCGTCCATTCATCCAGCCCATACTTCTTTAACTTGCTGGCAAGAATACTGTAGGAGACTATGTCAAAAGCTTTGCTAAATTCAAGGAACAACAAGTCCACTGCTTTTCCCTCATCCACAGAGCCAGTTATCTCGTCATAGAAGGCAATTAGATTAGTCAGGCAAGACTTGCCCTTGGTGAATCCATGCTGACTGTTCCTGATCACTTTCCTCTCCTCTAAGTGCTTCAGAATTGATTCCTTGAGGACCTGCTTCATGATTTTTCCAGGGACTGAGCTGAGTCTGACTGGCCTGTAGTTCCCAGGATCCTCCTTCTTCCCTTTTTTAAAGATGGGCACTACATTAGCCTTTTTCCAGCCATCCGGGACCTCCCCCGATCGCCATGAGTTTTCAGAGATAATCCATAAACTTAACACTGTAAGATCTCCCAGAGTTATCACAGGAAATTGCAATATCAGCCACAGCAACTCCTTATTAGAAATAAAAAAAACTTCACGACTCCCATTCACTTTCTACTCTTACTTCTTTAGTAAAGTATCAGTAACAACAATAATAAGCCTATATAATTTGAGTCTGTTTCAAGAGGTCAAGAATACTTGTCCTTGAAGAGAAATGGTGGGCAGGGAGTAGAAGAGAGTGGCTTTAATTGTAGTAAAATTTTCCATGTCTTGTGACCCCTGGATTGCCTTTCATGACACCCTGGAGAGTTGCGACGTATGGGCTGAGAAACAATGATCTAAGGCAAATGATAAATTGTTAAGCATGACCACTGTATAACACCAAACAATACTCTAACAGGAATTTTAGCTGTTCTGCCAGTGACACCAGCCTTCATACCACATTTGCCCACTACTTTCACAAACATTTGTGTGTTTTCTTCCCTGCTATTCCTCTGCATGGAATGCCTTTCCCACTTAGAACCATCAAGACACATTTATGACACAATATCCACATAACATTAGCCAATGAACATACTCATTAACTCTGTGAAAACTCATATACACCAAGCATTACTCCATCAGACCATCCAATAGCTCTTGCTGAGTTACAGTATTGTCCCTCTGTCCCCTGTCTCAATTAGGTTTATACACTCCTCAGGGCAGCAAGAAGGTCTGCCTTCTCTTTTGAGAGGTACCAAACATATCACTGAGCACATTATAAATACATAAACAGATTGAAAAGCAGTTTTATTTATCGGTTTACATGGGGTATGATTGAATTTGAGCTATGGCAAGCTTCTACACATTGCCCTCTCTTTGTAAGCAAATTACAAAATCTACAATATTAAGAGCATGTAAGGTGAAACTAGAAATAACTGAAGGATCTCTTACCTATCTACAAACTACCCCAAAAACTTGAGCTCTGCCCACCCTCAGTTCAGTGTGGCTTGGTACATTTTCTTTCCAAGATTCCATACAAAATTTGTGTTAAGAGAGGGTCAGCGCTGATAAGAAACCAATGTTTGCCTAGGAGCAGGCAAACATTAAAAAAACATTTTTAGAAAGTGAAATGCCATCCATTTTTCAGTCACATAACTAAATTGGCTTCTCTGATTAACCTCCAGCTTTTTTTTTTTTATTTAAAAAAACGGCTTCTCTGGGCAGGGACTCAACATGAAAAAATGTATGCAGAAAGCAGGTTTTTGGGGGGTTTTTTTAGAAACAGAAATCGGAAGTGAAGGCAAAAAGTGAGCTTACAACAGAAACAATCCTACAACTTGAACTATGGAGTCTCTATTGCGACTCCATTATACAAGTAAATTGTCAGAATGGTAAAACTTTATCCCCCACACTTGTAAAAAGACACATCTGAGCTATATAGAATCATAGCAGATTAGGGTTAGAAGAGACCTCAGGAGGTCATATAGTCCAATCCCCTGCTCAAAGCAGGACCAAACCCAAGTAAATCATCCCAGCCAGGGCTGTGTCAAGCTGGGCCTTAAAAACCTCTAAGGATGGAGATTCCACCACCTCCCTAGGTAACCCATTCCAGTGCTTCACCCACCTAGTGAAATAGCATTTCCTAATATCCAACCTAGACCTCCCCCACTGCAACTTGAGACCATTGCTCCTTGTTCTGTACTAGCTGTAGTGCTGCATTATACTCTCATAGCTAGATGCTGAATTTGCTTCAGGCAACAGCAGGATATATAAACACAAAAAAATTAAAATTAACACAGGCTTCTCGTCGACCTGCACTTATGCACACAGAACTGAAGAAAACTGACAAAACTGCCTTTTATTTTTTCTGTGGAGACACCCTGTGAGATAATACACAGAAAAAATATGGAAACCTGGAAGTTACAAAGAATTAACTGCTAATGGTTAACTTACCATATAAAACCAAGCTGGGTCTAATTTATACCAGTACCATAAATTTGCTTGACTAAAACTGAGGGTATGTTTAAAAGGGTGGTATCATTTCCTGCAGGCTCCTTATCATTAAACAAAGCACACATGGAGACAAAACACTGTTGTAGCTAAACAAAACCAATGAATGCCTTAAAACATGACTTCACTTCCTACCCAGCTGAAAGTGGAAATCCTGTCCAAGCATCCTATTTTGAGGATTCATATTTAATACACCAAACAATAGGTTTTTGGCCTCAGCAGCTATTTAAAGTTACATTGGAAGAGCATGCTAGGTTTGCTTTAGTAAGTGACTCGGGACTCCTGTGCTAATTGTATCCTCTGTCATGACCCTGTCACGGTGACTTGAACTTTTTCTACAAAAGGATTTAAACAGGAAAAGATACCTAGTATAAAAATTGTTTATTTTGTATGCAATGTATTGGCTTTGTGTCAGTGACATTGCCCCTGGGTGGCTGGCGCACACAAAGATTAAAGGATCCAACTACTGCTACCAGATAAAGGAGTTATTTTGTTCAAGGAGTTTAGCACTCTGCTTTTGAAATTTAAGGACCCCGGGTGTGATTTAGTGTGTGCGCATGATACACCCACTGTTTGCCACACACGGATTTACTACAGGCTGAAATAAACAGATATTGCAACAACAATGGAGAGAGGCCACATTCAAAGTTTTAAAGCTTCAACGCTGAAATCTATTTCCTAGCCAAAGTCTTTCCACCTCTTCCATACATACTCAGTGGCTTGTTAACGTAGGGTTGTCAAAAAATTTATGGCATTATATAGCTTCCAAACACGCCATCATATATACTCCCTATACAGTCTTCACCATTTTTTTCCTATGACGTAAGTCCTTTAGCTGGCTTCATCTCCTTTATATAACTCTGTATAATGCACCAAAGTATACCAGAGAGGCTGCAGTATATAACTGTTTTTGGTTATATCAGGTTTCAGAGTAGCAGCCGTGTTAGTCTGTATTCGCAAAAAAGAAAAGGAGTACCCGTGGCACCTTAGAGACTAACAAATTTATTAGAGCATAAGCTTTCGTGAGCTACAGCTTGAAGTGAGCAGTAGCTCACGAAAGCTTATGCTCTAATAAATTTGTTAGTCTCTAAGGTGCCACGGGTACTCCTTTTCTTTTTGGTTATATCATGTCTCTATTTTAGCTTTGTAGAGGTTTCATCATTAAGAATATTTTAAAACAAGTCCACATGACTATTACTGCCAAGTGATCATTTGTTACACAACTTGTTTACTCTTTTGGTCTTCCAGAAGAAAGGTTATTTAATAAAGTAGAGAGGGCAGCCTTTTCTATTACCAATAGTTTCTTAGGTGGAAACATATTCAGTGGTGGAGGAGAATAAGCATGAACATACATTTTAAAAAATGAAAAATCAAGTATATATTTCAAATGAAGATATTCATCGTTCAGTAGCAATTTATTTCACTTTAAACAGCAGCAGTCAAGTAGAAAAAAATCCTAAGATTAACTGAATTACAAAAAATTTAGGCAGAACCTCCCCATTTGAACATAATTAAGGACAAATATAGTGAACAACATTAAAAAGTCAACATTTTCTGAAAGTTATGGAACCATGCAGTAGTAACAGAAATATAATATTTCTACATATTCAGAAGAGGAAATAATTGTGGTACCCCAAATGCATGGTAATTGTTGGCAAATGGCAACTACCCCACAGAGACACACACGTGATGCTCAAGAGCCTAATTCTGCTCCCACTGAAACCAGTGCAAAACTTCCATTGACTTCAGCGTTACAGGAGCAGGCCCTAATGAATTAGATACTTCACACAAGACAACTTCTGAAAATGATAAATGATAAAACACTACAGGGAACATGGAGTCAATGGTATGGCATATAATCACCTTCTTTATTGTTTTAATGACATGGTTCACAAACATGACATTTCTTACCCTACCAGTATGTTAAGAGTGGAGTTTTGTTTGCCTGCAGCCAACTATTGTTACTGCAACAGAACAATTAAGGGTTTCTTCCTACTCTCATTTAAGTCCTAACTTCCTAAACTACAGTTAAAAGGAAAGAGAGAGAGAAATGAAGCCTTAGACAGATTAATAGGAATGTTAAATCATGTAACCCACTTAAAATGAGCTTGCACGTAGCAGTCCAAGGCCCAGTGGGTAAATCCCCACCTCACAAACTTACACAATGGGCACTAACTGGGACTTAGGAGACTCGAGTTCAATTTCCTTTTCCACCACAAACTTCCTGTGTGACTTTGTGCAAATCATTTAGCCTCTCTGTGATGCAGTTCGCCATCTGTTAAACAAGGATACTAGCACTTTCCTATTTCACAGGAGTAGGGTGACCAGATGACAAGAACAAAATATCGGGACACATGTGGGGGCAGCAACAGGCTCACCCCCTCACCAGGGCTAGCTCTAAGTTTTTTGTCTCCTCAAGAAAAGCAAAAAAAAAAAAAAAAAAAAAAAAAGCTGGAGTGCCACAAAATATCGAGACAAATGGCGTCCCGACCGTACATCAGTTGGGACACGGGACAAACAGCTAAATATCAGGACATCTGGTCACCCTACACAAGAGTGTTGTGAGGACAAATGCATTAAACCCTGTGAGGCTGTCAGATGCTATGGAAAGGAAGACTATACAAGATAGATAAGATAAATAAACACCACCACAAAGTACCAAACAAGATATAAAGCTCAAACTACTCTGCAGCATCAGCATTTACTTCTGGCAAAAAGGAAAACATTTCAAATTATGGGTTATAAACATGAGCTCAACAGGAAAAACAAAAAGGCAGCAGTTTGGTGAAATGTTTCATTTTAGAAAGCGAAAGGAAAGCAGTACCACAAACAAAAAAAAATGTTCAGTTTAACAAAATGGTTTAACTACATTATACCACTTGATGAGTGCTCAGGTCGGTAAAAAAACTGCTGAAAGCACGTAAGGCATCATGAACGGAACAGTTTTCATGACCCTTTAGTTCATATTTGATATTGTATTACCATACATCAGCTTGATTGGGGATTTAATTTTAGCAGCAGAATGTTATTTTCCCTTGGGTTGATAAAAACAACAGTGGGACAGAGTAACCAATCTCTCTTTTTTCAAACCCAAAAAACAACAGTATATTAAAAAAAACATAGTAATATATATTTCATTCTTTAATTTTAAAATTATTCTTTGTCCTAAATTAGCTACAGCATCTTAACTCCAGTGAAGCTTCTGCTTTAGTTCAAAGGAGCATTCGATCCACCCACAATTCTGTTCCACTAATAGGGGATCTTCAGCAATAATCATCTCATCTTCCAATAAGGGACTAAGGCTTAGTCTACACTTCCACTTACAGTGCTGAAACTTTCTTTGCTCAGGGGTGTGGGGAAAAAAATATGAGCGATGCAAATTTCAGCGCTGTAAAGTGGCAGTATAGACAGTGCTACAAGCTGCGCTCCCAGCGCTGGTAGCTATTCCCCTGGCAGAGGTGGTTTTATTACAGCGGTGGGAGACCTCTCTCCAACACCGGAGCTGCAACTCCCCAGCCACGTTAAAGCGCTGTCAGCTGTGTAGACATACCCTTAATCTATATTATGCTCTTCTGAACCCTCCTTTACTGGGACCTGGTAAATGTTCCTGCTTATATGCAGGCTACATAACAAGCCAAGTCCCTTTTATGATACCTGTTGGATCCCCATCTGCTACTGGATGATCATAGTGCTTCCTTTTACTCCCGTAGAAAATAACTGTAGAACAGTCAGGGCACCTAGTATCTAGTTTAGAAAGGAAGGTCAGTAAAAGGTTGTCAGTGGAGAGGTGAAATAGAAAATCAACAAAAGGGCAAAACAAGGTCCTACTGCAATAACAAAGGTCCATCTAGTCCAGTATCCTGTCTTCCGACAGTGGCCAATGTCAGGTGCCCCAGAGGGAATGAACAGATAATCATCCAGTGATCCATCCCCTGTTGCTCATTCCCAGCTTTTGGCAAGCAGAGGCTAGGGACACCATTCCTGCCCATCCTGGCTAAAAGCCATTGATGGACCTATCCTCCATGAATTTATCTGATTCTTTTTTGAACCCTGTTATAGTCTTGCCCTTCAAAACATCCTCTGGCAAAGAGTTCCACAGGTTCACTGTGCGTTGTGTGAATAAATACTTCCCGTTGTTTGTTTTAAACCTGCTGCCTATTGATTTCATTTGGTGACCCCTAGTTCTTATGTTATAAGAATGAGTAAATAACACTTGTTTATTTACTTTCGCGACACCCGTCATGATTTTATAGACCTCAATCATATCCCCCCTTAGTCGTCTCTTTTCCAAGCTGAAAAGTCCCAGTCTTATTAATCCCTCCTCATACAGAAGCCATTCCATACCCCTCATCATTTTTGTTGCCCTTTTCTGAACCTTTTACAATTCCAATACATCTTTTTTGAGATGGGATGACCACATCTGCAAGCAGTATTCAAGATGTGGGCATACCATGGATTTATATAGAGGCAATATGATATTTTCTGTCTTACTATCTATCCCTTTCTTAATGATTCCCAACATTCTGTTTGCCTTTTTTGACTGTCTCTACACATTAAGTGGATATTTTCACAGAACTATCCACAATGACTCCAAGCTCTCTTTCTTGAGTGGTAATAGCTAATTTAGACCCCATCACTTTATATGTATAGTTGGGATTATGTTTTCTAATGTGCACTACTTTGCATTTATCAACATTGAATTTCATCTGCCATTTTTTTGCCCAGTCACGAGAGATCCTTTTGTAGCTCTTCACAGTCTGCCTGGGACTTAACTATCATGAGTAGTTTTGTATCATCTGCAAATTTTGCCACCTCGCTGTTTACCCCTTTTTCCAACATAAAAGGCCTTCAGATTGTAAATTAAGTGATAATTATAAACTGCCCAAGTATGCTATTGACTCTGAGACAGAGTTTAATCTTGGAGCATGGGAACTATCCTGCTTTGGCAATGGGAGGAGGAAGAGGACAGACCCTGTTAAATTTATTCTAGCATATAAAAGGTGTTTTTGTTGAAAATGTGCTCTCTCTCTCTCTCTCTCAAGTTATTCTTTGTTATAGCTTTTGTGTTTTAGGCATAGGCACACCCGACCTGTGCCAACTGGATGTGGTTTGTAATCCAATGGGGGAAAATAAACATTTTATATATGTGCACACAGATCAAAAGATAAAAGATGGGGTGACCTCTCCTAAGCATCTCAAAATCAAAAGTTCTTACTAATCTCCTTCGCAGCAGTAAGCAAAGGAAACAGAGCTTGTATAAAAACAACCCTAATTACCATCACCCAATAGAGAGACAAGTGACATTCTGTTAATTACGCAACACTCCTGGTACAAATCTAGACAGTGATTTTCCCACTTTTGTTCCTCCTCTTGGCTAAGGTGATCATTACTTCAGAACGAAACCCACTCCAGTTCTGGCCCACCCTGCCTCTCCCAACACTAACTAGCAATGGGAATGCAAGATGGAACAATTTTATAATCAGGTGCTTTTAACAAACTGCCACTTCCAGTATTCAAACACTTCATAGGAACTTTTCAGACCTAACCCACCAACAAATCCTAAAAAAAAACTCCTCAAAAGTCTCACTGTAATACAATTTCATAATTGTACTACACATATGAACATGAGTCTGTATTTAAAGGAGACTGTGGGTTTTCATGGTCCAAACACCAAGTTATTCCTTCTATGAACCCATAACATGTTAAATGAACCAGAAGAAAATGAAGCCTGATCCATTTCTGCTTACACATTTGTATGATAATTTTACTGGGTTATTGGATATTTCCACTGTGTCATTGTGGGAGTAGGACTGTCAAGTCCTGGATATTTGTAAGACATCATAGTTGGTGACCTAATTTGATGTACAATTCAGCCCAGGAATATATTCTATTCGGAATCTAATATTTCAATTAAAAATGATCCCTATGTAAATAACAATCTTGCCCTATCTTCAACCTCTGGTTATAAATGTAAATCCTTCCTTCAGTTTTGTCATGCACAGAAGTAAAGGCTTGTATTTCAATAGTCAAAAGACTTCCTTTAAAGATTTGTTATCATATGACCAACAATGAAAACACACAGTAAAGAGCAGATTACTCAGAGAAGATGAAATGTAGCAGCAGGCCTTGGACTCTGCCCTCAACAACTTTTGTTTAAAGAAAGACTTTCAGACTATGGAATATTTTTTATGTATAATAAGAATCGAAAGGGACACTAGCAGTTAAAATCATGTGTTTAAAAAAGTATTTGCCTAATGCTACCTTATGTTATTCAGTCTAATCAAATGCTCTCTCTTTACGGGAGTTTGTTTACTTTTAAACACTCCCCTTAGCTTAGACGGCAGTACCTACCCTGGTCAGTTCCCCTTTCTGGTTTGCATGCACTAGCAGAGCGCTGGTATGTTTTCAAACCAGAACTGCCAGAAAAAGTTCAGAAACAAAAAGGCAATGTTTCTTTTGCATATTAGGTTTAATGAAGTTTAAAAACTTTTCTCTTTAAACCTCATTCTTCCCTGCCCCACCCCCTACACAAATTAACCCAAGCAAACCAACAACTTCTCAGTCTTGAGCTTATGTTATATAATATTGCGGCAGTTCCAATAATATCCGGACATCTGGGCACCCTACCTTTTATGCTAGGTAGAGAACCTACACTCCTAGTTCTATCACATGGCGATAGGCCACAAGCCATTCACTTTGCTCATGGTTTTCTTAATTTGTGTAATCATGAAGGACTTGTTAATTACCCCAGCTATGATGTTTTAGCAAGGGCTTGTCTCCCACACCACTGCCTCTTGCTCACAGTTAATCCTGCAGTGAGGTCAAATAATACTTGGCCATGAGTCATCATAATCATTTCCAAGGTAACTGGCTGAATATACAAGGTAAGTACATGATTGCAGATTCACTGTAGAGTCCAGCAGGAGGAGAAGCTGAGCTAAGAGATCATTTTCCTACTAGAATCAGCATCTTCAATTAAAAACAACGAGGAGTCCTTGTGGCACCTTAGAGACTAACACATTTATTTGGGCATAAGCTTTCGTGAAGTGGGTTATAGCCCACAAAAGCTTATGTTCAAATAAATGTGTTAGTCTCTAAGGTGCCACAAGGACTCCTCATTGTTTGTGCTGATACAGACTAACACAGCAACCCCTCTGAAAACCATCTTCAATAAGAAAGACTGAACCATGGAACAATACTGGCTATATAGATTTCTTTCTGGATACAAGTATGATAAACTACTACATGCCACAAGGGGCCACAACAGTGGTTCCCGTAACCCACCCAGCAATATTGTTAATCTATCCAACTATACTCTTAGGATAGATTCTTCTGCTGGGCTATCTCGGGGCCTCTCCTTTTGCCCCTCCACCCCCACGAACATGATACAGTTCTGTGGTGACCTAGAATCCTATTTTCGACGTCTCCAACTCAAGGAATATTTCCAACACACCTTTGAACAACATATTAACCCACAGAGACCTTCCTACCAACACTACAAAAAGAAGGATTCTGGGTGGACTCCTCCTGAAGGTCGAAACAGCAGACTGGACTTCTACATAGAGTGCTTCCGCCGACGTGAACGGGCTGAAATTGTGGAAAAGCAGCATCACTTGCCCCATAACCTCAGCTGTGCAGAACACAATGCCATCCACAGCCTCAGAAACAACTCTGACATGATAATCAAAAAGGCTGACAAAGGAGGTGCTATCGTCATCATGAATAGGTCGGAATATGAACAAGAGGCTGCTAAGCAGCTCTCCAACACCACTTTCTACAAGCCATTACCCTCTGATCCCACTGAGAGTTACCAAAAGAAACTACAGCATTTGCTCAAGAAACTCCCTGAACAAGCACAAGAACAAATCCGCACAGACACACACCTAGAACCCCAACTTGGGGTATTCTATCCGCTACCCAAGATCTATAAACCTGGAAATCCTGGACGCTCCACCATCTCAGGCATTGGCACCCTGACAGCAGGATTGTCTGGCTATGTAGACTCCCTCCTCAGGCCCTATGTTACCAGCACTCCCAGCTATCTTCGAGACTCCACTGACTTCCTGAGGAAACTACAGTCCATTGGTGATCTTCCTAAAAACACCAACCTAGCCACTATGGATGTAGAAGCCTCTACACCAACATTCCACACAAAGATGGACTACAAGCCGTCAGGAACAGTATCCCCGATAATGTCACGGCTAACCTGGTGGCTGAACTTTGTGACTTTGTCCTCACCCATAACTATTTCACATTTGGGGACAATGTCTACCTTCAAATTAGCGGCACTGCGATGGGTACCCGCATGGCCCCACAGGATGCCAACATTTTTATGGCTGACTTAGAACAACGCTTCCTCAGCTCTCGTCCCCTAATGCCCCTACTCTACTTGCGCTACATTGATGACATCTTCATCATCTGGACCCATGGAAAAGAAGCTCTTGAGGAATTCCACCATGATTTCAACAATTTCCAACCCACCATCAACCTCGGCCTGGACCAGTCCACACAAGAGATCCACTTCCTGGACACTACGGTGCTAATAAGCGATGGTCACATAAACACCACCCTATATTGGAAACCTACTGACCGCTATTCCGACCTACATGCCTCTAGCTTTCATCCAGATCATACCACACAATTCATTGTCTATAGCCAAGCTCTACGATATAATTGCATTTGCTCCAACCCCTCAGACAGAGACAAACACCTACAAGATCTCCATCATGCATTCTTACAACTACAATACTCACCTGCTGAAGTGAAGAAACAGATTGACAGAGCCAGAAGAGTACCCAGAAGTCACCTACTACAGGACAGGCCCAACAAAGAAAATAACAGAACGCCACTAGCCATCACCTTCAGCCCCCAACTAAAACCTCTCCAACGCATCATCAAGGATCTACAACCTATCCTGAAGGACGACCCATCGCTCTCACAGATCTTGGGAGACAGGCCAGTCCTTGCTTACAGACAGCCCCCCAATCTGAAGCAAATACTCACCAGCAACCACACACCACACAACAGAACCACTAACCCAGGAACCTATCCTTGCAACAAAGCCCGTTGCCAACTCTGCCCACATATCTATTCAGGGGACACCATCATAGGGCCTAATCACATCAGCCACACTATCAGAGGCTCGTTCACCTGCGCATCTACCAATGTGATATATGCCATCATGTGCCAGCAATGCCCCTCTGCCATGTACATTGATCAAACTGGACAGTCTCTACATAAAAGAATGAATGGACACAAATCAGACGTCAAGAATTATAACATTCAAAAACCAGTTGGAGAACACTTCAATCTCTCTGGTCACTCGATTACAGACCTAGGAGTGGCTATCCTTCAACAAAAAAGCTTCAAAAACAGACTCCAGCGAGAGACTGCTGAATTGGAATTAATTTGCAAACTGGATACAATTAATTTAGGCTTGAATAGAGACTGGGAATGGATGAGTCATTACACAAAGTAAAACTATTTCCCCATGTTATTTCCCCCACCCACCCCACCCCCCACTGTTCCTCAGATATTCTTGTTAACTGCTGGAAATAGCCTACCTTGCTTGTCACCATGAAAGGTTTTCCTCCCACCCCGCTGCTGGTGATAGCTTATCTTAAGTGATCACTCTCCTTACAGTGTGTATGATAAACCCATTGTTTCATGTTTTCTGTGTGTGTATATAAATCTCCCCTCTGTATTTTCCACCAAATGCAGCCGATGAAGTGAGCTGTAGCTCACGAAAGCTTATGCTCTAATAAATTTGTTAGTCTCTAAGGTGCCACAAGTACTCCTTTTCTTTTTATGATAAAATAGACACTCTCTCCCCCCTCCCCCACCACTCCCCCTCACCAAAGACTGGTCCAATATGAAGACCTCCCTTCTGTGACAATATCTTCCAACATGAAATACACATATTAAACCCAGGTTACTAGAGGTAACTGCCATCCAGCACCACTGGACATACAATCATTAAAGTCAAACAGAAGCTCAAGTGGTGTCCTTTGTTGCATACAGGGATGTTAGGATAACAACAATAGAAATGGATTGCTTTGTAATGAAATCCTGTGAGGTATTCTGGCTCCTTTTCAGGCTGAAACGGAACACAGTTCCATTCTGGGAAATTCTGCTATTTGGGTTCCAAGAGAGATGAGATCCCAGCACCCAATGCTGTCAGAGTTACTGTACGTCTTGTACACAGAACACAAAAATAGCCTAAAAGTTACCAGTTCTGTATCACTTCCGTGAGAAAATTAATCATAGTATCATTGATTGCACTGGGTTTCAGTAATCAATATTCATACTAGATTGCTCTTTCCAAGTAACTTTAATTACCCTGATAGTGCAAACAGAGACTGTACGAAGTGAATAATATGGCGAACTTTGCTTTAATCACTACATTTACCAGGAGGAAACAAAGAGTACACAGCCACCTACGGAACCATGCTGTCATTGGCAAATTCCATTTAACATGTGTCTCTCCTATAACATTACCTACCACATAGATAAAAAGCAGGAAATACACTATTACACAAGCTATACTGTTGTATATAGTTGAAAATAATAGATTATTTTTTCCTCACACTCATATCAATGTGCTGTATAGCAACAGTCAGAATAAAAGATTAATAGTAAGGAATGCCATCTGGAAAATTTTCATTCCCATGGTGCTGAAGCCACTGAAGGAAATTGTTACCCTTCTTTAATTACATGAAGTCAAAGAGGCTCCAAGAATGACTTTTCCTGAGCACTGTATACCTCAAGCGCAGGAAAGTCACCAAGGATCAAACACATTTATTGGAGAGAGATCATATCCTGCAACATCTTCAGAAACTGTGTCACTGTGTTTAAGTGCATGAAGGTGTTTTAGGTTTAAGGCAGGGGCTTGTTTCAGTAAGTCTACATTCATAGGAGCTGACTCTATGGGCGCTCCGGAGTTGGAGCACCCACGGAAAAAAATAGTGGATGCTTAGCATCCACCGGCAGCCAGCTCCTCCCCCTCCCACCCCCAGTGCCTCCTGCCCACTGCCGGCCCTGCTGATCAATTCCTCCCCCTCCCTCTCAGTGGCTCCCGCCTCCAACGATTAACTGTTCCGTGGCATGCAGGAGGTGCAAGGGGGAGGAGTGCGGAAGGGGTACACTTGGGGCAGGGGAAGGAACAAGTGGGGTGGGGGTGGGTCCTTAGGGGATGGGGTGGAGTGGGAGCAGGGCCTGGGGCAGAGCAGGGGTTGAGCACCCCCCGGGAAAAGAGGAAGACGGTGCTTGTGGCTACATTAATGAGCCTCTGTTCAACTCAACCCTAGCAACCTAAATGCAGCCAGTTCCTTACTGTGCTGCAAATCCAGTTGAACAAATGGCATTTCTAAATATTTGTGATTCGTAAAGGCAACTGTGTCCTCTTCTGTCTGGCCTTTTCTCACAGTCTTTTAACATGTGTAGGCAAAACTTTGCGTTTTCTTTTGTACAGTGTAACAGTTATGCATTAAATAACTATGCTATCATACTGATGCGATTCCATTATAAACCTCTGTTTGCCTCTGGAACCTTTTTTTTAAAACCCACCCAGTCAAAGCTTAGTTTAAAAATGATCATTCCAGATGCATATTTTTTTACTCTAAAAGATTTTGCAAATAGGGGAAAATAATAAAGATTCTCAACATTACATGAGGTTTAAATAAACTTCAATGCATCAGTTTTCACAAATTTTTTTAGGCTGCGTTTTGCAAAGAAAGCAAAGCACTTACCGGGAGCAATGGTCTCCAGTGTCCCACGATTAATTTTTCTAGTGCTTGTACAGTGTTGGACAGTGGAGCCAGTAAACACCAAGTAAAAAACTACATCATCTTCAAGTTCATCTTCTTCAGTCAGCAGCACTGTAATAACACAGTCACCCTAAGACAAGAGCAAAAAAAGCCAGCGGTCAAGTTCACATTCTCAATAATTTTATTATATGAATGACCCACTTGGTCTCCCAGGCTCCTGGTTTCTTCTCTCTGTTCTTTTTTACATCACTGTAAGAGTCTTTGCTCCCATCTTCAGATATACAGGTAGATTTCACGATGCATTTTGGCCAGATCATCAAGCAGAGCAATCAGCTTCAAAAGATATGCAGAGGCTCGGTCACTAGATTCTCACAGGAAACAGTTTTCCCATCCCGTGAAAATTTTCAAGATTTTGAACAATTTTCCCATGTTGCACTGGGATGAAACCAAGAGTTTTAGAAAATGTTGCTCCCCCCTCCAAAAAAAGAGAGCAAGATAAAGCCCTCACCCCAGAACAGCCAACACAGCCTGGTGTGTAGGGCACTCACCTGGAATTTGGGAGGACCAAGTTCAAGTTTCTGCTTTCAGTCAGGCAGAGCAGATTCTTGAACCCGGGCCTCCCACATCCCAGGTGAATGCCCTACCCACTGGTTACTCTCTCTCACCAGAAATCCCAGTGTGTACCTGAGAATCCTGCCTGATTAAAGTTTTTTCAAAACTGATAAGTTTTCATGAAGAGTTTCGGTTTCGACAATGTGTTATTTTCTGATGAAAAACTGTCTTTACCATACTAATTTCCCCCTACAGTTACTCACACCTTCTTGTCAACTGTTTGAAATGGGCCATGCTCATTACCACTACAAAAGTGATTTTTCCTCCCTTGGTATTCTACTGTTAATTGAATTATCTCGTTAGATCGACCCCCCACTTGGTAAGGCAACTCCCATCTTTTCATGTACTACGTGTATATATATAAAACACACGCACACACACACCTGCTACTGTGTTTTTCACTCCATGCATCTGATGAAGTGGATTCTAGCCCACGAAAGCTTATGCCCAAATAAATCTGTTAGTCTCTAAGGTGCCACAAGGACTCCTCGTTGTTTTTGTTTATGTCAAAAAAATTCCCAACCCCAGCTCAAATAGCCATGGTAGGCAACATCATCTGGAAATATCAGCACAAGATCAAAATGAGCACCTCACAGCACCATGATATCATGATGGTACTGTAACATCTCACTGGTGTTTGACTCACACCAGGAAGCACAGAGAGCAACCCAAAATTGCTCAAGTATCCAAAGTATCCCAGCCTAAATTCTCTCTCTGTGCCTAGGTAACTACCTACTGATACCTGCAAGGTGACTAACTCAAGTACTGACCACTACCCTCCTCCTCAACACACATACACAGAAACCTAGGGAAGCATCAAATTCAACAGGGTTTTCTCTTGCTACAAAGAGAAGGAGGTGGAAATATGATTGTAAGGAACCAATAAGGACAGTGTTGTTGCAAAATTATACTCAATAGAACTACCCTTCCTGGAACAATAGCTACAGACAGGAGAATAGACTTTATATTATCAGGACTCAAATCTGACTCCCTTTGCAACCCAATACTATGTACTGGCACGTATCAATATTGCCTAGAAGTAAGATTTACTGTTATGCCTTCATTGTCATGTGCAATTACACTTTCACCAAACAATAACAATTTAAAAATATCCACTGCCTTGTTGCAAGGTATGCATTACCTCCTCATTTGCCATATTTTCTAGCAGATCATGCTTTGATGAAGCTGCAAAACCTTATTTATAGCGAATACAAAAGTCCATGAAACCAGGACACACCCTGAATAAGTGGCAGATTTTCTCCTTTATCTCCTGCTGCCTCAGGTCACACTCCTACGCTCAGTCTGCACAACCTAGATTTTTAGAACTACTGTGTGCAAAAAAGTATACATAAATGAGACATGCAGTATAGGTGTGGCTGTGTTAGTCCCAAGATATTAGAGAGATAATGTGGAGGATGCAATGAAATCTTTTATTGGACCAACTTCTGTTGGTGAGACAGATTTTCGAGCCCTTCTTATCTCTGCATATATGATATGTGGTTATCACAAGTAACTCTGCATGTAACTGAAGTAATTGTATGCGCAAATTACACACATTCTTTTGCACATACAACACTAAAAATCTGGTTTCGAGGTATATAAATACCTATCATAGATTAAAAATCCACTCTCTTGCAGCCGCAGAGATGCATTCATTGCAACAGAAGGAAAGTACATACAGAAATAACAAGGATAAAGGGTGTTTTGTATGACTTTGCTATCCTTTATAATCTGCCGACAATTAATTGTTTAAGACACACATCATTGGGAACAGTAGGCTAAAAATGTCTGGTCCTTTTCTAGCCCTCTAATCTAATAAGATCAAAACCAGTTTGATGCCTCAGGTTTTAAAATTAAAGCTGTATTAACTAGCCCTGTTTCACCATTCCACTTAGCATATATTAATGTTGCAAGTTTGGAAAAGGCTCCAGGCAGATCATGCAAAATCTAATTTGAATATTCAAACAACAAGCACTATCTCATTATATATATAAAACCTTAACTCTAAAATTCAATTCATTGCTCCTTCTCCCTCTCAAATCAATACTTTCTCCCAAACAAATCCACCAGTTTCCACTCCATCCTCCTTTGTGCTCACTCACCCTCCCACCCTAGGTTCCCCACCCCCACTCCCTCTTCTACCTCTGGATCCCCACAGCTCCTCCACACTCCGCTCCGCATTCTGGCTCCCTCATTTGAATTCCTCCTCCATCACCCTGGCTTGGCTCCCCCAAATTCATCTCTGGTTCCTCATGTCCCTCTTTGGATTTGCCTCATTCCTCCCTCCAAGAAAGTAGTCCCCCAGTGTACCCTTCAACACAGCACAACACCCTACATCACTCCACCCAGTGTTACTCTTGCCTTATCTCTGTGTCTGCAGCTGGTTGGGTGATGCTGTGTGTGGAATTTCTATGGTTACAGAGCTCCCATGGCCTCCCTAGTGGACTCTAACCACAGAGATTCTGCCTTAGAGGAGACTAACTGAACAGAAACCGCCTCAAGTACCTCTCCCTCCAGTCTTCCACTCCAACCCCTTTCACTTTTCATGGGACTCTATAATAAAGGTACACCACTGAAAACCAGGCCGGAGTTTTAGCCAAGCTTTGCTGCTGACCTTAGACAAGTCTCACAGGTTATCTTTGCCTCAGTTTCCCCATCTATAATATGGTGATCACTCACAAGCAGAGGATGAGGCTCTATTAGAGAGTGCAATGCCCTGTGGCATATTGACATCGGAGGCATGAGAGCAGGTGCCACGTAATGTGATTGATCTTTGTTAGAACCATTACGAACCCTGGGCACGCAGGGTGAAGGAGCAGCTGGAACTACAATCTTTGTTCTGTATGGCCAGCCCCCAGACATGCAAATCAGGAGATTAAAAAATAAAAAAGGTTACTTTAATTGGCCTTGTGGGTCACATTTTGAAGTTCCTCTCCACAGCCAAGAGAGTTAGAACCTTTTTTGAAAAGAGAAACGAGTGAAACAAAAGGAAAGAGAAACGAGTGAAACAAAAGGAAAGAGAAACGGGGGGGGGGGGGAGGAGGAAAAAAGAAATAGAATGTTGCATAATTCCATGACTCCAGGAGCTGGGGTTTTAAGAAAAACATCATAGAATCATAGAATATCAGGGTTGGAAGGGACATCAGGAGGTCATCAAGTATCACAAGAGTTGACACTACTGCCAACTAGTCATATGCCAGATATGGACTGTATGGTAGTAAATCTAAGCAGGTTTTGGATGATAAAACCACAAGGAAGACAACTGTGTGTGGTAATGTGACTTCAGCAGATAGGCTCCTGAGGGCTTGTCAACATACAAAGTTGCCCCAGTGTCATTACACTAGTGGAAAATCCTGAGGGAACATGCCAATATCATCTTAAAACTAGTTTTACCAATTTTGCTTTCCCCTGTTTTAAAGGAACAAGCTAAGCAGATATCAACCAGATTTAAATCCAGATGATGCTGAGAGTTAAACCTATCACTAGCCCTGGTAACATGGCTCATAGATTAGTCCTTCATCACTGCTCATAAAACTAATGCTTACAATGAAACAATTAGTATATTACCCACTTTTTGTTGTTGTTGCAATTCATCTTGACAAAAATTACTGAGCCAGTGGTAGAAAAGCACTAGAAGAAGTGCTTCTGTAATCTATCAGGATATAAATACCAGAGCAGCGTTCTAGAGGATGTGAAAGGAATAATACACAGAAGAGGCAGAAAAAGAATGTGTGTGTTTTCAATGATACAATAAAAAGACAGAAAAAGTCTCAGATTTGAAATTCAAACATTACCAATTCACATGCAGAACTAAAACATTCAATTCCAGCAAATGTGTCCGGTTTTGAAGCAACTATGCAAAATGCACGCTTTTTAACCCACAAATTTCTCCCTTTGCTTTGATTTTTGTTTCTTCATCCTTGCTCAAACTGTTCCCCCCATGGGATCCACATGCAAATACTTAAATGGCCCTAAAGTCCTGCTAAAGTTTAAGACAACCCCATTAACAGAACTGACTGTTTAAACAAATGGCAGCTGATGCTAATATTTTTAAACCCAGAACCTGTAAATATGGCTCATCACTTTCCTTTGGAACAAAAGTGATCAGCACAGAGTACATGTGAAAAGAACTGTGTATTGATGGGTTTATACACACATGGACTAAACGAAGGCCATCAGGGTAATACTTTAACAAGCTTAAGAGATACAGGTTAACTCACAAATATTAGAGCAAAAACTATAGATGCATTCACCTAATTATTGTTAAAAAGATCAGGATAAAGGGCTAACACAGAACAAGCTGCAGATGTGGACAAATACTAGAACCCCTCAGGCCCTCTATATAGGTTTGTCTAGACTAGGATTTAAAGGTGCGATATTAGATCAAGGTAGCTAACTACTTTACAGCTTCTAAAACTCTAGTCAGGCAAAGCAACTGTACTTCAGAATTTGCTAAACTGGTTGAGTTAACATCTAGAGCGAAGCCTAGGTTATGACAAAATCAGCTAGCATGATTGTAAAGGTCTGAGGCTATGTCTATAGTGGACTGCAGTGTAGACTACAGGGGCTGTGAACTATATAGCGCACCAAAATGTTGCACTATCTGGTGGATGATGCCAACACAAACTAAACATTACCTAGTTTGTGTTAGTACAATCCTGTTTGAAAGAAGACTATGTTAATGCAAAGTAAGTACCTTTTAGTTTGCACCAACACCGTCCACACTGGGCAATAAGAGCACAACATTTTGGTAACACCCTTGCAGTCCACACTGTGCCACAGTATAGACAAGCCTTTAAACTATGTCTACACAGGCGCTAAAGGGGTGTTTCAGTGATGCTAAGCTAACTTATTGAACTAACACAATTGACAAATGCTCCATTTTCTGCTACATAGACAAGGCCTACAAGCCTTGTCTAGACTAGAAAAAAAGGTGTGGGGGAGGTTTAATAGAGTGAGCTCAATCAAGCTTACTTAACTTGACTGTAAACCACACTTTATGGGTCTACCGTGGAGCTCTATTTCAAACTAAGGGTGGTAAACTATGTCTACACTGGTGTTCAATGGGGTTCGCAATCAAGTTAAGTTAACCAATTCTGTTGAAACAAGGTACCTTTTTACCTAGACAAGGCCTAAGAATAAGCATCTCCTGCTACCTCAATTAGCAACCTGGGAGCTGCAGCTCAGGTGTCCGCTTCATGTGACATCACCATCCAGATCTCTCCAAACCCTGCCGAAGTCTTTCAATAAAAAGCGGGAAGTCAATACCCAATATTCCTAATATGAAAAACAAGCATGGCTTTTTTTTTTTTAACTTAAAAGTTGACACTCTCTTTGCGGGTCATTAGCAAGATGGAATGGATGCCATTCATTCATTCATCGTGCATTGCAGTTCACCTCTGCATGCGCCTTCTGAACTGCCATCTGCTGTTGTGTACGAAATAATTAACTGTTTGTAATCTACTTTGAGACCCCTGGAGATATACAAGTTCTAATGATCATGATTAAGAAAGTGGGTGGCCTTTAATATCTCTCATTAAAATCAGAAACAGACAGCAAAACTCTGTCATCTTCATCATAAAAAAAATCCATATCCAAAAGTTACTTAAAAATCTTTTTGAAAATATGAATTAACAGTTTACAGTACAAGGTTCTCTCTTTCCAACAACTTCAGAGTTAAAGCAAATCAGTTACAAATGTGGCCAAATTCCTTAAACCCACATAGAAAGAGTTTCCAATAGCACTATTGCACTCAGCCTACAAAAACATTTTAATTGAAGCATGTTTACCTTTATTCATTTAATATTACCCAAATAATGTCATCTGTTCAGTATCACTGCCACACAAGGTGGCTATTATAACTCCTTTCATCCTGAATGGCTACAAATGGAAAGCCAGGCTGCCAATACCCCTTTGGTGAAAGTACAGATAGATCAAAGCAATTCTCCAGCACATGCCAACAAATAAGAATAATTTAATTTCAAACCTAGTTTGGATTGACTAATATTTATTTATCTTAAAGCCCATTGGAAATGAAAACATTCCATTTTATGTCCATTCACACAAAAGGTCACCATTTCTTTCAACTCCCAAATTTCGATTCAAGCTGTATGAAATAAACATTTCAGAGATGTGATCTGTATGAATTAAGCCTATTATTGGAAAGTACATTCAGTATCTCCAGCTGGGGAGGGAATGTTGTTTAATGGTCATAGCACATGACTAAAGATAAGGGACTTGGCCACAGATTCACTGAGGGCTGAGCTACACACAATTTTTGTACCACTATATCAATTTAGAAACTGATTTTAACTGAAGTGGTACAACATCTAGTGTTGACACCGTTACATCAGTATAATAGTGGCTATATCGATATAAGCATCCTTACATCAATATAATTGTGTCAACACTAGGGCACTGTACCACTTTGTATCAATTTCTAAACCATTACAGTTATGGGAGAACAAAAACTGCTTTGATGAGCCCTGGGTGATCATGGCTAAACCACTTCCTCTCTGTGTTTCACTTTCTCCATCTGTAAAAGAGGAATGACCTGTCCTTTAAGGGCTTTTATATGAGCTTACTTCATCAGTGTTTGTAAATTTCTATGATGTTATTAGACAGAGGCCACTATATAAGAGCCAAATATTACTAATTTATATTATTTATTATTTTGTAAAAATGTATCTGCATTCTAAAGAGACTACCTTAATCTCTTAAATGTTTGCACAATTATATAGCAAAAGCTCAAATTTCCAATTCAGTTATTGAGCATCTTTGTATGTCTGCTTCTGTAAGTGCTGGGGAACCATGAATCTTGTCAGACCCTATACTGCAAATGACAACGAATCATAAGGATCCCTCTGTAACATGCACCATTTGGGATCACACAAGGACTCAATGAGAAATGGCAGAAGCAAGACCCACAGTAATCCATTCATCCCCAAAGCAAATCTATATCATTTTACAGGTTTCCTATACACTTGTAAGTGTATGTCCCGACTAGGGTTGGAAAAGGATGTATTTTTTTAAATGTGCTAGCTAATGTATTTTAAAATTCCACTATAAACAGTTTAAGTTGTATTTTAATGTGAACCATATTCACCTCAAGCAGTTAGCACATTTTAAAATACTACTTATCCCTATACTACTTATCCTATTGTGGTGTTTTGAAGTATGTTAGCAAACATATCAAAAACTCATCTTTTTTCCTCTAACTCAGACAAAGCCTAGGACTATTTAAATAAATGTAAACTCCAGTATGATGTGTTAAAAGGTAAAACTGAAGGACTTGTAGAAGTTTTATTAAAAGCAGAATAGTAAATGGACAGAATATATCAGCACTTGGTAATCCTGCATTCGTTTCTTATGCATACACGAGATTGCTGATGTTAACCACTACAATCTCTGGTTACATTTTTCATCATGGTAGCACCTACTACAGTACACTGATGCTGGGCACAAAAGCATGCATTAGGTGACTAGGAAAAATTTACTAAGTGGATGCAAAAAATAGGTCTGACACCTTTCAGCACTTTTCTTTCCAAACAGCTATTGCCAAGAAGAGTTCTGCTGTTTTACTGAAGAGTTTGGCTTGGAGTGTTAGATTAGACAAGTGAGAATAATGTGCCCTTTTAACAGGTTTAATTCTGTTTCCATTCATAACAGAACTGACTTGTTCTTGGGTCAACTTATTACATTATGCCTTTTGGTGTCATAACAATTAATACTTTCAAACTGGTATCTTCTTTATTAATGGAAAGCTTTTCACACAGTTTCAATATGGATCTTCTTTTATGGGCACAGAAAATTGAAATCCTTTGATTGTTTTCCTCCTTGAACTGATAAAAGTTCACCTGCGTTTTTTTTTAAATGAAGTAGATATGCTGTCATCTAACCTCCAAGCAGGAGCGTCATTTAGCGCTATGGGCACACAAAGAGAAGTCAGATTTCACTCCAGAGTCACTATGGGTACATCTACACTGTGAGTCACTATGCAATGGCTGCAATGTAGACACATCCTGGGCAAGTGTAATGGGTTTATAAACAGCACATGAGCACAGGCAGGAAAGGAGTCTTCCCTGCTTACTGGCAACTAGGCTGACCACACCCCGGCACAGTGACCAGAACTGCCAATCATGGAGGCATGCACCCACAGCTGGGACCAGTAAGGAAAACAAGCTCAGCTATAAAAAAGGAAAACAGAGCAGTGAGGAGGCAGAAAGACCAGGAGAACAGAGGACTAACAGCCCCATGCCATGCTGCCTCTAACCAAGTGACAGAGAGACAAAAAAGATGGCGAATTCTGGAGTTTAAGGGCTGATTGGCTCATTGTAGGTGAAGTTGATGTACTGGGCTAATTTGAGATGAATACAGAGACCCCAGTTTGGAGAAAACTGGGACTTCTAGAGGGGCTGCCCCAAGAACAGTTCTCAGCAAATCATTTCACTTCTCTGTGCCTCAAGTGTTCTCATCTGTAAATAGGGTTGCCAACTCTGACTAAAGCTATTCTGGGAGATTTCCCCTCCCCAAAAAACTTGACAATGTCATTTTCTTAAAATATCCTATTAAAATCTCCCAGGTTGCTTTCAATGGGCACTGGGAGATTGGTGCCGATTCTGGGAGACTCCAGGCCAATTCTGGAGGCTTGGCTACCCTATCTGTAAAATGGAAATCATCATTAGTGGTGGGATGAAAATTTTCCATCAAAACTATTTTTGATGGAAAAATTGGGTTTTTGCATACACGAAATTTTCCATGGAAAGTATCTAGTAGAGAGAATAAATGGCAGCTCAAAACCAAGGGGAAGGTGAGGATCCCACAATCCCATTCAAGATTCAAATTACCGTGACTCACCTTCTAATCAATCTTTTAGCATATCTGTTTTAAAGGAATGAGGTTAGAAGGGGACAGGTCAGGGGTGCATGGTGCAGTGAACTCATATCAGTCACGGAAGCAACCCCCGACTCTGCCATTTTATGACTCAGAAGTGCCCCTGGAAAAAGATCATGTCAACCCAAGTCACTTTGCAGATAATCAGATCTGGAAGAACAGAGGTGGTGGTATTAAATAGGAGGTTTTGACTTGAGTAGCACTAGAAATCCCTGCTTATGTGGAAATACCCCCAGATAACAGTGATGATCTAGGCCAGGCATGCAAAGAAAGATGGATGTCATTCTGCTGCACTGTTTAAGCTCCCTGCAGATAAGGTGTCCAAGAAACAACTCCTGAAATAAGTGGAATGGAAATTTGTCAGACTTACGGTGGGTTGGGTCCATTCTCATAGTGAATGACTACAAGCCTCTTGATCTTTGAGGAGTCTGAAGCCATTATATTTGTTTTTTAAATGAGCCACAGCACATCAATGTAAGGATACGCCATCAGATTACTCTCAGAATCCCTGGCTTGACTTTCTTGTTTTTCCCTTTCTATTATTTTAAATAATCCATGTTAATGTTAGTGCCGATGGAAGATTTAAGATTAAAAGAACTGAGGACTGAGATACTCTCTGATGAGACAAGCAAAAGTGTCAGTTAAAACAGAGCCTAGGATAACCAGATGTCCCGATATTTAGGTGTTTGTCTTGCATCCTGACTCATGTATGGTCGGGACACCATTTGCCCCGATATTTTGGCGCGGGACTGGAGTGGACTGGTTAGCGTTTACCTGGGGCCCCAGTGGCGCTTACCCAGAGCAGCTCCTAGGAAGCAGCTTGCAGGATCTTGTGGACCCTAGGCACAGTGGTGGCTAGGGGGTCTCCGCGCTGCAGCCACCACGAGGCACCGGCTCTGTGGCAGCCAATGGAAGCTGCCGGGGTGGGGCTTGTGGGTGCAGGCAGCACATGCAGATCCCACTGGTCACCCCTGACCTTAGGAGCCAGAGGGACCTGCTGGCAGTTTCCCAGGAGCTGCCCTATGTAAGCGCCACTGGGGCCCCAGGTAAGTGCTAACCAGTCCACTCCAGCCCCGCTGGATTGATGTTCGGAATCGAAGCAGCATACACTTGGTGCCACGTGAAACCCTTGCCAAAATGAATTTCCGGATCACTTGCAAGATCTTCTACAACTCTGTGACTGCCCAGAAGCAAGTCATGATTATGGCAAAGTCATCCAAGAAGTACAAACTTCTGGCACATCAGAGAGGTATGCAAATTGTGAAGTTGATTTATTAACTGAATAAAAAACCCCACTCTTTACCCCTGTTTGTTTAGTGTACAAATAAATCTGTATGTTTAAAAATGGATTATAACCAAGTCTATGCTTTAGTCAGGGAGAGCACGGCAGTCACTGATTCCGGACCTCCCTGATCTCGCTTGCTTCAGCTGTCAGCGGCTGAAGCTGGGGCTGAAGGCAGGACTGTGGGCCTCCCCTCTGTGACTGCAGCTGCGGCTGGGGCTGGAGCCAGGGATAGAACCGGGACCCTTTGCTCCCCTGCCTTGCAACTGGAGTTGCAACCAGGATCCTGTGCCCCTGACCCGTGGCTTCTGCCAGGGGCTGGAGCCGAGACCCTGTGCCCCTGACCTGTGGCTTGTGGCGGGGGCTGCAGCAGGGGCCAGACACCCCCCTTGCAGCTTCCTAGGGCTGTGCGGCTCCCCATGGCTTCAGTTGGGGCTGTGTGCCTGTGGCTACTCCTCTCCCCCATGTGTTCTGATATCTTCCTCTTGCAATCTGATCACCCTAACAGAGCCCAATTTTGCAATATGAACTCCTACCCACTAGAGTGAATTCAGCGATCCCAACTCATTTCACAATAGGCCATCGAATAGCTGAAAGATGATATACGTTTTTTAATCCACACTACAATAGTGACTGAACCATGCACCTAGAGAGGACACCCCTTATACCCTCATTAACAGTGCCCTGAGCCAGCCAGTCTCCTGTTTTGGTGTTAAAAGAGGATCACAAAGCCAAAACTCAAACAGATTCATATGCTAAATCAGTGGTTCTCAACCAGGAGTCCGGGGCGCCGTGGGAGGCCACAAGCAGGTTTCAGGGGGTCCGTCAAGCAGGGCCAGCATCAGACTCGCTGGGGCCCAGGCCAGAAAGCCAAAGCCCCACTACATGGGGCTGAAGCCGAAGCCTGAGCAGCTTAGCTTCATGGGGCTCCCTGTGGCATGGATCCCCAAACAATTGCCATGTTTGCTACCCCCTAACGCTGGCCCTGGCTTTTAGATGCAGAAAATCAGTTGTTGTGACACTGGTGAGCTGTGGAGGTTTTATAGCATGCTGATGGGGGGGGGCAGGGGGAGGTCGGGGCTCAGAAAGAAAAAGGTTGAGAACTCCTGTGCTAAATGACTCCCACTGCCAAGTCTGTGAGGAAGTATTTGGTCCAGAAATATGTTGTTAACTGACCATTTTGAGGGAGGAAGGATAGTTGTATGTTGAAAGCATGGGACACAGAGCCAGAAGATCACAGAGTCAGAAGTCCTATGACAACAGGGACATGTGAGAAACTTAAGGAATCTATATAAATACAGTGAAGTTAAATATATTCAGACTAGTGCGATCAATACTGAAACCCCCACACCAATGGATATACTCAGGAAGACACTTGGTAAGAGAATATGCATCTTGCAGGACTCGTGAAGCTTACACTACTTGACAATGTACGTCCATCTCCCAAATAGCTATAGGATGAGGTGCACTTCTGCAAGCAACCATGGGCAACCTGAAAGGGAGATACCCATAGGGGAAATCAGCAAAGTACCTGTGTCTCAGTGGTGATAAAAGGAAGACATACATTGTGACTTGATATGAAAATGGCCAAGAAGCGTTCCAACTAATTCCTAATACCTAAGAGGACATGTTAGAATTAACACTGAAATGGCAAAATTAAACCTAAGTAATAAAAAAAAAATTGAAGAGACCTTCAAATATATTCTATTGCTGGGATCATCATCAGAAAAATAGCTGGAACTAGAAGTTTACTGCCTGGGCATTATTTCACGATTTAGGTAACTACAGTATTCCAAAAGTAACATAGCTATATCTTAAAAAAAAAATCAATTTTGTTGTATTACTTCAGGGTTTTTTTAATATTAGAATGGTTTATTCTAATATGATGCAGTATTATTATCTAATAATCTAACAGTCTAATCTAATATGAGATTAGAGTAGATTATCTAACAGTCTAATAATCAAATAGTCTAATCATCTAATATTATCTAATAGTATATATTGTCTGCATAATACTCTGGCTGTATGCAAGCCCCAATGTAATGGCCCCAAGTACTTCAGGCGTTGGGCAAAGCAGCACCAGTGAGCAGCTCCAAAGTTGTTCTAATATTATTTGGGGGGCAAATCTCTACATGTGACCCCAAAATGTCAGTGAATGACCCCAAAGGCTGTACCCTTACCACTTATGCTATCCAATAGTTCAGGGGTCCTCAAAGTTCATTAGACCACGACCCCCTTCTGACCACAACAATTACTATATGACTCCAGAAGAGGGGGGACTGAAGCTTGAGTCCGCACGAGCCCCACTGCCCCGGGTGTGGGGGCCAAAGCCTGAGCCCCACCGCTCTGGGTGAGGGGGTGGGGAAGCTGAAGCCCAAGGGCTTCAGGCCCAGGCAGGGGGCCTGTAACCTGAGCCCCGCTGCCCAGGGCTGAAGCCCTCGAGCTTTGGCTTCAGCCCCAGGTGATGGGGCGTGGGGTTCAAGCCTAAGCCAGCCCTGGCAACCCCATTAAAATGGGGTCGCGACCCACAGTTTGAGAACCGCCGCAATAGTGCCAATCAGACCATCCTGGGGTCCACAGGAATCCTGAAAGCTATTGTGATGGAATTATGGTATCTTGCAAGCCAACTTTAACTTGCTCAGCATTCCTTGTCCCTGCCCCTCTCTCCAAGCCTTAGGTCAAGATCCTCAAAGGTATTTAGACTCTTCACCTCCATTGATTTCAATGGAAGTTAGGAGCCCAAATACCTTTCAAGATCTGAGCCTTTTTGGCTACACTGTTAAGGTATTCAACCATATAATTTGATTAGTACCTGCTTGAGTGATCAACACCGCTTTCAACCAAAAGCGACAAAATGGGCCCTTTTATTAAAACATGCGAATGGGAAAATAGCAGGCCGTGTTAATGCATCTGCTGCCTGAGAAATGGAAAGTCAGCCCTGGAACCATGTAGTTAAAAGGAGAGATTTAGAATTCCTGGAGGCTAAGTACATATGACCATACTGTTTGTTAGACTGTTTCCTATCAATGGTATAATTCCTAAAGCATAGCAGCTGTATCTAAAATCATAGGGTTTCAGTCTTTCCCCCATTTAAAGGCTCATGGCAGCAGAAGGGCTCTCCTCACTCTACTCTGATCCGCTCTCCAGCATCACACTCCAAAAGATACTGCTCAGACCACTGTGTGATTTGAAGCATCAATTTCCCTACCAGCTGCAAAACAGCCTCTCCCACTTACAAATATTTTACAACAACAGCACTTGGAGCTACAGTAATAATCAAGCCAATTTTTAAAGTGACATTGTACTTTTTTGCAACTAGGAATATGATACACTGTATCTATATTTTACTAAGGACCTGTATTTTTCCTATTTCCCTAGACAACTAGTTCTGTTACTCCTTAACAAACAATCATTTGCAACAAGTAGCACTGACTCAAAAGCAGAACCTCAGCACTAAAATCTTTGTCCCGTAACGCAGCTGCCACTGGGTGGCAGTACATAGCACTGATCTCAACAAAGACTTACTATATTTTATTTTCCGTTTATAAATAAAAACATATTGGTTTATTTAGACAGTTATATGTCACATAGTTTGTAGGAAAGATACTGTGTCTCAATACACTTTACAGAGCCACATAAGAAATAACAGCAGAATGAGGGGGAGAGAAAGAGGTGACAAGTAAAGGAAAGCAGATATGTTTTTCTGATGAGATTTGAAAGCTTATAGTGATTTGAAAACGTACACTGGCATTCAGGTCTTTTTTAAAGGGGAACTGAAAAAACATTTTCAAAAGCTATTTAAGAACCCAAATGAGCTGCAGAATACATAGATTTAATTTTACATAAATAGTAATAGCTCACTCTGATATGGTGTTTTTCCATCAGTACACCCCCAAGCACTTCACAATCTTTTTAAATACATTTTTCCTCACAATAATTCTGAGCATTAGGGAAGTGATGATATCCTCATTTACAGATGGGGAACTGAGGTACAGCAAGGTTAAGTGTCTTTGCCCAAGGTCACCGAAGAAGTCTGTAGTGGAGCAGAGAACACCATATCCTACGCTAGTGCCCTAACCACCAGATTGTCCTTCCCCCCCCCCCCCCACATACTTCACCAAAAAGAACAGTTGAAGTCTCTGTTAAGTCCTGGGATCTGTGTTCTTCCTGTGACAGCTGGTCACATTATCACCCAATGTGGGGTAAGGGATGCAACCCTTTCCACTGTTCCTGCTGCTAGCGAGCTCACCAGCCACTGTGGGAGATAGAGAACTCAGGGCCTGGCAGATATATGCTATCTTAACAAATTAGTTACTGTGCACTGCATAGTAGCTACTTTTCCAATTAAGAAGTTCATGACGCTTTTTAGTACTCAGGGTTTAAAATAACCAACTTCACGATAAAGGTGTTACAGCTCAGAACAATATGGTGCCTTCAGCAGGGGGCAGGGGGCCTCTGGGAAGGCACAAATTATTTCAATATCACGTAGGCTATAATACTTCAAGATAATGGTGACTTAAGGGCAGAATCTCAGACAATAAATGCCTTGGGTTTGTTTGTTTAAGCCAGTCCATTTATGTTATTTCACCATAAGATTTACATACACAGACAAGCTCCATTTATACCCATCTAGCAGAAAAGATGCAATACAGGGTGGGAGAAGTAGGAGGGGCTGGTTCAAACTAAATTAAGTAAACTGTGTGTCAGTGTTTGGAATGTGTGAGAAATAGGGGAGGAAGGCTGAGAAGGGATTTACCAACTGCAACTCACCCCATGACCAGTCTGGAAGGAGTATGGTCTTTAAGCAGGAAAGCTCTCAATTGACGGTCATTTCATTTCACGAGGCTGCTCGAGATAAGACTGCTTTAAATATGTGAATTAACATTATATTAAATACATGATTGATGTGTGAAGGTGTTTACATTGGTATTCAGCAAGGCTCATGGGTTAATGCAGCTCCTAGTGTGAGAGTTATTCGAAATGGCTCTTAAATTGTGAGGACCTGTGAGGTCTGACCTAAGAGGCAACAATAAATTGCAAGTCCAGGATTTAAGCAGCAGCATATTTGTTTTCAGAAACACAGCACTGGTGGACTCTACAGTTCAACAGAATAGGAGACAAACTATCCTTGCATGACATGGACAAGAATTTGGGGAGTTGGGAATGGAAGGATCACAGATCAAAGGCCAAGATAGGTATCAAACATCGTCATTTGGTGCATAGTTTAATAAGGACAATGTTGCACGAAAGAAGTATATGCAAGGATACCTTACATTTCCATCTGGGAGACAAAAAATAAAGATACAAAGGGAAAGCTGCACATTGTTCTTTAGAGATGCCAAATATAATGTGTTACTCTGAAAGGTCAGAACTTACCCGAGCATGATGCTTTCTGTAAGACTTTCTAAAAAGTCTCCTTAGATTGTCAGGTCCCCCTTTAAATAACTCTGACTAATGTGTTCTTTGCTCCTCATTTAAAAGTCCTTCTCATGTAGTGGAAGTCAAAGGTTTTGGGGGTGGAGGAACAGAAAATCACCTTGTCATTAAGAGAAAATTCAAGTGCCCAACTAATACATGACAGGAGAGATTATCAGAGTCTCCTGCCTTTATAACTACAAAACCAAATCAAGATCAAAGCTTCTTTTCGTCTTGCCTGAGGATCCCAAGAGAAAGTCACACAAAGGTTACTATGTTGCTCAGAATAATGTTCATGGACTACTCCGATGTTAAAAGATGACCAAGATACATTCTGCTTTCTGCCTGTTATCAGATACCCACAAATCCCAAGTGACCTGTATCACCCTGGCTCTCTCCAAGAAAGCAGTTTTACTGCCTTTAGGTAACTGATTAAAACGTATCTGTCCATCCAATGGCTTTGGGAACAAACTTCATTGACAGGTAGCATCATACACAGCAGAGGCATTTCACTTGGGCTTCATCCCTCTGGTAAATATTTTAAAAGATCACTAATTATAGTACACAATGCTGCACAAGTTGCACACTTTGAGACTCTGTTTTAGACATGGTAATTATTCTGCTGTCAAACACTGACCGCTTTGACACCTCTTTGTGTTTTCGCTCACCACAATATCTTTATTTAAATTGGGATTTTAATCAGCCATTGTCCACCTACCCAGTAGGAAAGTAATTACTTTCTAACAAATTTCAAAGAGCTCAGTTTCTCCATCCACACTGGCAACTTTGGTACCTCACCATCCCTCATAACTACTGTTACTGTTTAAATGCGGACAACGCGCTTGGAACTGTACTAGATACACAGATGAAGACAATTGCTGCTCTGCACAGATTACAATCTAAACAGGAGACGTGAAAAAGGCAGGACACATTGGGGAACCTAGAAGAGTTTGCCTGGTTTTATTAATGACTCTCTCTTCCCTTGGTACGCTATGTTGTGGTGGTGAAGACACTAGTGGGTTTGTGGGCCCTAATCAACAGTCTCAGAACAAGCAATTGAAAAAGTTCTAAGCTGATCTCTTTCCTGCGGGGTAGAACGTATATACATGTGTTGAGCAGTATGAATTAAGCTTAGGCTGTCTGCTAGGGAAGCAAATGTTGCTCTCAACATGTGAAGGAAAGCTAGGAAGAGGCCAATATGGTTCCATGAGGAGCTCTTTAATGACATGAATATCAAAAAGAACTCCTACCAAAACATGGAAACATGGCCAAATGGCTAAGGCAGAGTGCAAAAGAATACCACAAGCATGTAGGTTCAAAATCAGAAAGGCTAAGGCACTAAAGGAGTTACACCTAGCAAGGCACATAAAAGGTAATAAGAGATTCTTTAAATTCATTAGGAGCAAGGAGAAAGTAGGTCCTCTACTTAGCGGGGAAGGAGAGCTAGTATCTGACAACATCAGCCTATTTTGCTTCAGTCTTCACTAAAAAGGTCAATGGTGTCCAGATACTCAACACAATTAATATTAACAACAAAGCAGACAGAGCACAAGCCAAAATAAGGAAAGAACAGGTTAAAGAATATTTAGATAAACTGGATGTTTTCAAGTCAGCGGAACCTTATCAAATTCATCCTATGGTTCTAAGAAAACTAGCTGAAATAATCTCGGAATCATTAGCAATTATTTTTGAGAACTCATGGTGGAACGGGTTGGTCCCAGAGGACTGGAGAAAGCTAAACATAATACTTATCTTTAAAAAACGGAACAAGGTCCTCGGGAATTACAGACCAGTCAGCTTAAGTCTGATACCTGGAAAGATACTGGAACGAATTATTAAACTATCAGTTTGTAAGCATCCAGAGGATAATGGGATTATAAGGAACAGCCAGCATGGATTTGTCAAAAACAAATCATGTCCAACCAACCTAATTTCCTTCTTTGACAGCGTTACTAGCCTAGGGATGGGAGGAAGCAATAGATGTAACATATCTTGGTTTTAGTAAGGCTTTGACACAGTCCCACATGACATTCTCATAAACAAGCTAAGACAATGTGGTATAGATGAAATTATACACTACAAGGTGGGTGCACAACCGGTTGAAAGACCATACTCAAAGAGTAGTTATCAATGGTTCCCTGTCAAACAAAGAGTGTATCTAGTGTATCCCACAGGAGTTAAGTCCTGGGTCCTGTACTATGCAATCTTTTCATTAGTAACTTGGATAATGTAGTGGAGAGTAAGCTTATAAAATATACATATGATGGGGAGGGGGAGGGGTTTGCAAGCACTTTAGAGGACAGGATTAGAATTCAAAATGACCTGACAAATTGAATAACTGGTCTGAATTCATCAAATTTAAATTCAATAAAAACAAGTACTTCACTTAGGAAGGAAAAATCAAATGCAAAACTAGAAAATGGGGAATATTTGGCTAAGTTTTAGTACTGCAGAAAAGGATCTGGGGGTTACAGTGGATCACAAATACAATATGAATCAACAATGTGATGCAGTTGCAGAAAAGGCTAATATTCTGGGGTGTATTAACAGGAGTTTTGTATGTAAGGCATGAGAGGAAATTATCCTGCTCTACTCAGCACTGGTAAGGCCTCAGCTGGAGTATTGTGTACAGTTCTGTGTGCCACTCTTTAGGAAAGATATGGACAAATAGGAGAGAGTCCTGAGGAAAGCAACAAAAATTACAGAAGGTTTAGAAAACCTGATTTCTAAGGAAAGGTTAAAAAATGGTGCCTGTTTAGTCTTGAGAAAAGACGATTGAGGGGGGACCTGATATCTGTCTTCAAATATGGTTGAGGGCTTTTTTTTTTTTTTAAATTAAAGCGGACGGTGATCAATTATTCTCCCTATCCACTGGAGGTAGGACAAGAAGTAATGATCTTAATCTGCAGCCAGGGAGATTTAGGTTAGATATTAGGAAAAACTTTCTAACTATAAAAGAGTAGTTAAGCATTGGAATGGACTTCAAAGGAAGGTTGTAGAATCCCCCTCATTGGATGTTTTTAAGAACAGGTTGGACAAACACCTGTCAGGGATGGTCTAGGGTTACTTGGTCCTGCCACAGCACAAGGAGCTGGACTTTATGGCTTCTTGAGGCCCCTCCAGCCCTATATTTTTATGAGTCTATGAAATAGCCCCAACCTCCCCCCATTCAACCAACTCTGAGCCACAATGGGCATGATCAAGCTCTCACTGAAGTCACTGGAAAACATTCCTTTTTCATATATGCAATACACAGATGACCAATTATACAACTAAAGACTTTCATCAACTTTCTGTAAACAAGCATGATCTAACACCAAAATTTCATTTATCAAATATTATGTGTTATAGTATGTGTTAATTTTACTATGCTTCTGTGATTGGAGACAAGCAAAGAGTTAAATGTTATAAAAACACTATAGATAGGCATCACTAAGGCTAAAATAGGGAAGTACCCTGTTCACTTTTTAAGCAAGATTATTAGACATCATATGTAACTAAAGACTTGATCTTGATCATTTACCCCCGCACACGCTATATTTATTGAAGGTAAGTTGGTAATAAGAACATAACTTGTGATCCTTGATCCTTTGGTTAAGTCTACAGTAAAGCATCCAACAGAACTCTCAATTATGATACAAACCATAAAAAAGCAAAATACAGCCTATATAAAACTTGTTCATATTTCCTTTCTCGTTATTTAAATTAGAAGCAATTCCATTCAGCCCAAAAAATTGACAAACTGAATTTCACTTATAGACAATGGTGCTTCTTTTAACTAAATCAGAAATCAAAGATCACTTCAAAAAAGTCTAAGTGCTAAGAAAACTTAATAACGTACGTGAATAACGTAGCTGGAGCCGACGTAGCTTAGGTCGACTTACCCCAGTATCTACACGGCGCTGCGTTGATGGGAGATACTCTCCGGTTGGACTTCCCTTACTCTTCTCAGAGAGCTGGAGTACCAGGGTTGACCAGAGATTGCTCTGCCATTAATTTAGCAGGTCTTCACTAGACCCGTTAAATCAATCCCTGCTTCATCAATTGCAGCAGCATCAATCTCCCCGTAGCGGAGACCAGCCCTGAGAGACTAACCTTGCTCTACCAATGCATCTCAACCCTCACCTGCAATAGAACTGGCGATTCCAGCTCATAGTCCCCAAATGCAATACTGGCAATAAGTACAGCACCTCCTGATATTCTAGGTCTAGTTGCAAGTTTTCTGAGTGAAAAAATGTCTATGATATAGTTAAGACGAGAGATTTAACTGTAAGACCTTCAGAAAACTAAGTCTGATGTTGATCATATCCCTCCCTTCATTAATAAAATATGTTTGTCACTTCCCAACTCTACACCCACATTTACACTCACCAACGGAAGGGACAAAATAATTTTTAAAGTCTGACTTGAACATACAAAATCCATCACAGAGTCAGAGCTAAAATTGAAACTCCATTCTTAATCCACTTCACTGCTTAGGAGATCCCTGAACTGATGGAATGGTGTTGAAATATGAAATGACAATGGAGAGGAGTTAAAGGCCATTTCTAGATTTAATTCTGTGCTTTTGCTTTAACATAGAAGTTCCCCTATGATGAGGTGAGGTAGATGACTGGATAACTACAGTGGCCCATGGAGAACTGTCCAGTCACGTAGCTTTGGTTCCTCTTCCATATATCCTGCTTCTAATATGCACTAGAAGGCAAACAAGGCACACTGAATATTTTCCTCATGCCATTTTCCATGTAATTGCTGTAGAGGTCCCAAAAAGATTATGGAATTGTGAACAAGATGAGAGATGGTCCTTACAATCGCAAATTGGAGGGCAAGAGGTCCGTTATAGCATTACACACAGGAGGCTCTGGATACTGATCCCAATCATGTGACATAACTTTTTGTAACCCTGACCCATGTCACGTGACCGTGGCCAATATATAAAGTGCATTCTCTGACTAGCACTACTGCACCTCACAGCTTGATTATAGTGCATAAGATCATCTCTGTGTTAAAGTGTGATCCATATCATAAAAATTTTTTGAAAGCTCCAGGTTAGTATGGTAATTCATCTGTTACAGGGATATAGATAATCCTTGTCAATGATGTCCCAACTCAGAGTTACTTGTCATCAGTAAGACTGCAGCTGATATAACAGAACCTCCCACGTTAGGGAGGGGAAAAGTGGGTTTAAACTTATTTGCCTTAAATTCACACTATAACTTAAAACAGAATATCACCTTTTATAAAGTAACTAAGTGTTGACAGTTACACTGAGCTCACAGCTGCTTGACCTGCCACCTGATCAAATATTGGCATTAATTATATCACATTCTGCTGATGTTTCCCCATGCTATATTGAGGAACACTTGACTGCCCTGCCTCTTCGGACATAAATTGCAAGGCCTTGTGACCGAATCAATGAGTACGCTGGGATCCAAGCCAAATCAAGGAGCTAAGAAAGACCACATTAAAAAGTATTGTGATAAAGTGTAGGTAACTTACTCAGAGATTAAAGGAGAGATACAATTGTCACAGGGAAGCCAAATAAAACAAGGGCCAGTTGCTTTCAGCATGAAGCGTGAGCCCACGTTCACACAGATGCTGGAAGAATAGACTGACTTCATCACTACCTGCCGATTTTTTTTTTCCAGAGCAGTTCCATCACACCTGCAGTTTACAGTTCTTGGCTTTAATTCTCACTCACCAGAGAATGCCGAAATAGAATACTGACATTTAATTTTAAAAATGGATTTGAGCCTCTCTCTTTTGGTCTTCAAATAAGCTCTCTGAAAGGTCTGTAGCCATATCATCTCAGGATATGACCTCACCAGATCTCACATACTGAGCAGAGACAGGATGGGTCAGCTCTTATGGAACTGGAGAATGAAAATCCAGGTGATTTAGGAAGTAGTAGTGGTGATTCATTAGGTGGCTCTCCTTCCCTCCAAGTCAGTGTAATGAATCAATTACCCAGTATGGAGCTAAAGGATATTGTTTTTGGAAATACCTTCTTTTCTATCATATACACAAACTAGGTCCTGAGCACATGTAACCTCTTAGGTTCCCACAACACTTTTCACAAGTATAAAAGCATTAACCTAGCTGTCTCAGTCAAGTATCAACTAGGATAAATTGCATTCTGCCTCTCTAATTAGACCTTGAAGTTCAACTGAAGATGTTATTTTTCACTTTCTCCCTCTAAAAGTGGCAGAACAGTGATGCTGGTGCATAGCAGCTGTCAAAAAAAGGAGGCAGTTTGGTGTATGGAGAATGGATCCCTAAATATATTTTTACCTACACACACTCCACCCCCTTCAGGATGGAAGTTGCTAGAGAAATAGCAACTGCTACTCATATTTAAAACTTTTTTTTTAAACTAAGAAAATAAACACATTCCAAAAACCTCCTAAAAACCACACCAAAACAAAAACTTTTCCTGGAAGCAATCACTGGTGTATGTGGCTCCCTCCAGATAATCACCACTTTCGTTTCCAATAATTTGCTTTGTAGATGGCATATTCCTTATTAACAAATGAATGACTTGTTTTGAACGTAATTCTTAGCTTTCTGAAGTGCAGCCCTCAACCAAGCCTATGTCTGGGATGTCTAATAAATGTCAATCTGAAAAAGAACACAAATTCCAAGAACTTCTAGTGCTCTTTGATAGTAATGCCCACTGCTGACTGGTCCTGAAAATTATTCTGCCTCCCCATTTTGAACCAAAAAAAATCAGAAAGTGGTTGATCTGTTTTTGATATTAATCTTTTTTCTCTTCCTCTCACATGGAACAATCCACTCAACCGATAGATATCAGTTATCAATTAGTGGTAGGTGGAACATGAAACTGATCCAAAAAACTACACAGTACATACATTGAAAGCAAACATTTATTTTCCTGGATTATCTGCATTTGCTGAAACTGGCTCTTGATTTCAGTAGAAGCAGATTAACTTTTATAGCTTCGGGGGGGGGGGGGGGACGGGAGGGGGCGCAAATCACCAGAGCAGTAACAGTCATGTCATGGCCATATCAGCATAAACAAAGAAAAACCATCCAATATGCCAGTATCATCATTTTGTTCATCATTGTGCTTAACTAAACTTCCATTTAATCCTTCCCGCCCCCACACAAGGAAAAAAGAAACCTTGTAAATATGTCCAATGCATGAATTTATTATCTATAAAATGCAAAACAATTAAAAATGATAGGGGGAAAAATAAACTTAACTTGAGTGCAACATTAGGACTGAGAAATCAAGCACTCAAGAACAGGAAATTCATAAAGTTACACACTCAAATTTAATTCATTCTGGTGTTTACATCAAATATATGAATATAACCTGCAATTTTTTGTAATCGCTCTCTGGTGGTTCCGAACTTTAAAATGAGGTTTCTTCTAAATTGACGGGGCTATAATCTGCCAGTGATTTACCAACTTTATGTTAAAATTTGTTACAAGATTACATAATACAGCTGTGGATTTCAATAAACCATTTTTACAGTCACTTTTCAGAGAAGAATCACAGTCTAGTGCTGCTATGTGAAAGAGAAGGTGGCAGTCTCGGGGTAAAAAAGTAAGCCATTGACAGAACAACAGTGCAGAATTAAAAATGACATGAGATTAAAGGCCAGTATAGTCCACTGTGTCAAACACCCAGTGCTTCACAAAAAACTCCCCACCATCCTTGCCCACTTAGGAACTTACTTCTACCTGCTAAGGCTGTCTACACAAGCACTTTTCTTCCACTAGAACAAATGGAGATCTATCAATGGTAGCAATGGTGAGACTATAAATGTAGACTGACCACTAGAGTTTTACCCACCATCTTGGCAAACTCTGCTCAGACCAAGCATAGACAACATGGAAGTTAAACAATTACTGACAACCAGTGGCCTGCCGACACTCGAATGCCCAACATTGCTACCAATAGAAGATGTCGGTGGAGCTATACCCAGAAGTAGCAAGTGACAGATTTTCCAAAACAGCCTAGCATAGATAAGATGGTTGAAGTTCCATTGACTTCAATAGGAACAGGATCAGATGTCGTGTCATCAGAAGACTCTTTCCCATGCCATTATTTTATCAGGAGAGAAGGATACGGTCATTAAAAAGCCGACAATCTACAAATTAACAGTTAAGGAATCTGTGTTTCGAAATAACAGGTTGGAGTCTATTTAAGGGGTTTCCAGATTGGAAAAGCTGGTGAGAGGTATGAAATGTGCATTGCTAATTGTTCAGAGTACATGGCAAAGGTTCCTAGGACATAATTGCTTGAAGAGAAGTAGCTTACCTAGAGTAGGACAGTGGTTACTTATTTTTAAAACTGGCACCGTACATTTACATTCCCTTCCAAACAGGGAATACATTTTGAACAATACAAGGATTCCACAAGCAAACCACTAACATGATGCACATCTGTGGTGCTATATACAGTAAAACACTTAAGCCTCCTGCCACTGATTCCAAAACATATTTGAACAATTTATGTACACGTGTGTCTAGCTCTTGTTTGGCAGTTCCTATCATGCTGCAACAGGGCTTCTATTCAGAAGTAAAAGCTATCCTGTTCTTTATTATTGTGGTCATTCATGTCACCAGCTTCTACAGAGACTGATATAAAACATACCGTACGATAGAAATCTTAGAGAGCTCTCCTGCCATTTCCTGATGATGACCCAGCTCCATTTCTGTCCTGTCTAGGTCTGACAAAAAATGATACCCTAGGGTGAACATTAATATTTCTTGTTTCACACACAAACTGCAACTTGCAAGACCTCTCAATACTCCCTGAGTTCCAACGGCACTGACGTCCACCCAGAAATATACTCCAAAAAGGAAGGGGATATTTCCATGCTTTTAAGCTTATTCATGGTGCAGAACAGTGTTCTACATTACAGCATTCCACCAGTGGGAGCCTTAAACTTTCTACTTAAAAAGGTATTATCCGGGTTAGCTAAAAAGCTTCCTTTTTATTGCAGTATTAGACCTTTAATTTGATTTATTTGGGGAGCAAAGAATAAAACAAGGTAACCAAGATCCCTGGGAAAGACAAAACTGAATCAAATAGGTACAATTTGTGACACAAAAGAAGAAAGAACAAGTAGTTTAAATGTTGGTCTACTCACATATAATGGAGCTTGCTGTGGATTAAGTTTCATGACCCGAACACTGAAATGGAAGAGAAAAGATGTGTTAAAAACATTCAGTCCTCTCTAAAATTAACTTTTTTGGGAGTAAATTGCAGAATCCTAAATAAATAATATATAAATCCACACAAGTCCACAGCTTGAGAAAAATTTCTCTCTAACTGTAGTTTCACACACTTTACCTTATGGGTCCAGCTGATCTAAATAATACAAGAACCAAATTCTTCCATCCTTGCTCATACTGGGCAGCATTGAGTAAGGGTGGCAGAATATTGCACAAAGGGAATAGCTAGACCTTCCAACCTCTCCTGAACGAGGACTGGCATGAAACTGCACCAACCTAATAGCAGTGTAGTGGTCACTGTTCCCTCTAAGCTGTGCGGGTGTGCGCGCGCACACAGATCCTACACCCCGCGCACATTTGTCCCGCAACCCAACCGCACATCGGTCGGGATGCCCTTTGTCCCGATATCGGGGACCGCTCACCATCACCACTAAAGTCCCAGGGTTGGTGTGGCGGCGCTTCCTAGGGCAGCTCCTGGCGGCGCACCCGCCCGCCGGCAGGAGCCAGTGGTGCAGGCGGCCCCTAGGCACAGAGGTGGAGGGGGTCGCCATGTGCCGCACCAGATCCCTCCTGCCCAATCAGAGCTGCGGGGGGTGGGGCTTGCAGGCACCAGCAGCAGGCAGAGAGCCCTCTCTCCCCGCACCCCCCCGCCCGACCTGACCCTAGGAGCCAGAGGGACCTGCTGGCTCTTAGGGTCTCTGTGCGCTGCCAGCACCTGCAAGCCCTGCTCCGTGGCTCCAGCAGCTCCCATTGGCACCTTTCCTGGCCAGTGGGAGCCACGCAGCTCATGCTTGTGGCGGGTGCAGCACATGTAGAGTCTGGAGAGAGACACCCGCTGCGCCGCTCTGACCCTAGGAGCCAGAGACCTCCCAGCAGGGCTGGTGAATGCAGCCAAGGAAGGGGGCAGGACGTGATGGAGTGAGCGTCTGGAAGGTCTGTGGTGGGGTGCTGGGCTGTGAGGGCATGGAGGGCGCTGGTCAGTGGATCATTTGGACATGCTGATGTGTATTAAGAGTTACCAGCAAGATGGAGGACTGACAGATCTGGAAAGAGTTTATATTGAATGTGCAAATGAAAAAGATTGCAGGGAAAAACAGCAAGGTTAGTTTAGTAGCCTTTGACATTTCAACCAATAAGAAAATTAAATTGCATTTGTAATTACATATCTTATTCTTGGCTGATAATCATTTATTGATCATTTTTTAGGAAAATTTTAAATTTGAAACACAAACTCTTGTTTTTCTTTTTTTACTCATGATGTCTTTATCTGAAAACCCATATAAATTGACACAAATTGTAAATTAAAACTTTTTAAATGTATAAGCATTTTACTCATTTGGACACATTTGCTTCATGGCGCACAAATTTGAACTCTGCTTCAAAAATTTGCACAGAAAAAATCTTCTGCACTCATGGCCTGTCAGAAATTAGAGGGAACATTGGCAGTGGTCCCATTTTGCTCTGAGGGAAGGGGAGGTTACTTCACCCATTTCAGGCAGAAGTTTACTCCTTCCCTCTGCACCTAACCAGCTGCTTTGACCAGAGTGCAGGGAAGGCAGTGCCAGGACTCCTCCCAGTCAGGGGCAGAGGAGCCAGCAGCTATCTCCCGGGTTGATATTAGTTAGCAGAGATGAAACTCACTCCCCTTTACCTTCTCATCAGTTCACCTCTCTTCATTCCCAAAACACATCCTAAAAGCCACTTATTTCCGAATGTGTTCTTTAGTGTGACGACTGCTGTAACCCTTCCACGCATCTGACACCCCACTGGTATTTGCCCCCTTTTATTGCTTTTGTTGGGTCCTTTATAGGAACGGTTCCTAAACTAGGGGCGGCACTTGTTCAGGGAAAGCCCCTGGCGGGCCGGGCCAGTTTGTTTACGTGCCGCGTCCACAGGTTCAGCCGATCACGGCTCCCACTGGCCGTGGTTTGCCGTTTCAGGCAATGGGGGCTGCGGGAAGGACAACGAGCATGTCCCACAGCCCACGCCATTTCCTGCAGCCCCCATTGGCCTGGAATGGCGAACCGCGGCCAGTGGGAGCCGTGATCGGCTGAACCTGTGGACGCAGCAGGTAAACAAACTGGCCTGGGCTGCCAAGGGCTTTCCCTGAACAAGCGGTGCTCCTAGTTTGGGAACCACTGCTTTATAGGGTGTTTTTTTTAAATCTCCATGAATGTGCTGAGTTCTCTGTAATGGTACAGAATGCCCTGAAGGTCTCTACATGTTGCATGTTAATAATTATTATTATTCCACTATACTTTGCCAATAATTCCCCTCCCCTTTTAGCACAAAACTGTTTTATTTATTGTAGCTGTTCTCCCTCAAGTCACAATTACAGTACTGATGGCTTGTTCCAGAATGAAGTGATGAAATCCATTAGTCTGGCAAATGTATCTTCCAAAGGAATCTGGTCCCTATGCTTGCTAGAGTGGTGTCTTTCAGGAAACATTCCAAGAAAACGCAGTACACTGGAAAATCATTCTTTATGAAATTCAGGAATGTTCTTCAGAGAAAGCAGCATAAAGTGTCCAAGCATTTCTTCAGTGATAGCCTAGCCAGGAAACATGAGCCCTTGTCCCAATCATTTCCTATTCCAGTCTGGGAATCCTTAGCAGGTATAACCACACATAGATGAAAAATTTTTTGAAACATTCAGCTGCTGTTAGGGTAGGTGCCGTTTTAATTCTGTGCTGTGACAATGCATGCTGCTTTCTAGAGCCTTTAAACTAAGGTTCCGTTAATTCTAATATTTAACAAAAGAGAATTTGGATATTTAAATGCTTTTGGGTCTATTTGGCACTCCTGAATTATAAGGGATTGCCCTTATATTGCCAGGAGATTAAAGTCTCTTGTGTACCCAAAGGGCAGGTGCAACACACGCATTGGCAATGCAACCCCTCCTTTCATAGATCCTCTGAAGACATGCCTCAGGCTTGACTTAGAAGGGCCAATTACTTGAGAGGCGAGAAGGAAATTCAGGCTCTACACCCACACAATCCTTGGCTTCTATGCTTACACTGCCAACAAAAGTATGAATTAGTGAAAACTGTGTTGATAGCTCTCGCTTCTATCCTCTAGTTCTTGTCCTGAGACCCACCAACTCATTTCCCATAGGCCAACAAAAAGTCAAGAGATGGTAGTGACTTTCCATCACTACTAACATGGACCATACTACCCATAGTCCATTTCAGTACCCGAACGCTTTCAACTTCCATATCGCCCCTTCCTATCGTGGTTGTGTCACGTAGATTTCCCCATAAAGAACTGCATTTCTTTAAACATAACTTCCATTTCCTTTTCTTCTGATGTTGTGAAAATATAAAGCACATCTGTAGAAAACAATCTAGGAGAATTGTACTATAGGTATGTGGGGGGAGGAGGGAGGGGAACCTTCTCTATGTAAAGCCAATGGCAAAAAAAGTGTGCAAGCTTTTCTTTCAACTTCCCAAATGTTCACTTTGCTGAAAAAGGGCTTTGAGGAGAAGTTAGTAGCTGATTCTAGTATGCCTCTATTTAAATGTTTCCAGGAGTCAGGCACCCGAATCCTAACTGCACATTGTGAGAATGTACACCTCAGTCTGGGAGAGCCTGAATTCAGGTACAGGATATTTAAAGGAGTTTTTGTTCTCTCTTTTTTTTTTTTTTTTTTAAATAAAGCACCATACAACATAGAAACAGAAATCAAATGTGCCCTTAGAGATAAGGATAGATTTTTGACTTCACCCTCCTGGTGAATTCATAAATCCCTTGCAGTTTGGTTTTGTGATTTGTTGCATCGTCAAATCTTTCCAAGGAAAAAGTGAAGGCTTTGCACCTATTCATCATCCTAGGATCTTAGGTATTACTGTGACTGTCAGTACATCTAAATTCCCAGGACCAACCTAGAAGGGAAGGAGGATATTGCAGCTCAAGTTTTGGGAATGGAAGTTAGGAAAACTGGATTCTGTTCCCAGCTCCACAATGGATATTGTGTATGACCTGGGGAAAAGATCTCTGGGTTAAATTTTGGGCCCACTGAAGTCAGTGGGAGTTTTGACATTGGTTTCAGTGGGGCCCGGATTTCACCTTTTAGTTTTAGTTGCCAAGCTGTAATAGATAATACTCATCCTACTTGGGGACTATGAGCTAAACTTATTATTAACCACAACATGCTTTGAGATCCACAGATGGAGGAGAGCAAAGCTTTAGTCTTATAATAGGACCTTTCAATTGTGCTCATTTCTTTCAGTAGTGATGGGAGCAAATTTCTAAGTACTTAAGGCCCCCGGTAAGCAGGATGAAAATGCCACCTGCACCTAACACACACACTTTGAATATCTACCCCCTCCCTGGGATTTGCCTTCATTGTTAACTTAAACAGCAAACCAAAATAAACCTCAGCCTAAACTTTCTCTTGATCTTAGCAATTCCTACACTCTTTCCCCTGAAGGACACCCTCCAATTCCTTTTGCCTTACAGTCAAAACTTTTTGTACACCTTGGTAGGATTAATTATTTAGACATGCCTGGTCTGGCTACAAGGAGGAATCAGCAAAATCACTGTATTTCTGTGAAGGATCCTAGTATTTGACATCTTGGTATATACACTCTTCCTCTTAACAGCTTCTAAATCTGGTCATAACATCATGTACAGTTTCAATCACAACTTTCTCTTCTCAGAGTCACAATAAAAGTTTTACAAAATAGCTGTGTTTGAAAGACTTGTTTTGCCTTTTTCCCCGTCTTTCAGCTTGTAAGACGGTGTATTACTTGTGAAAATGGGGGACCAGTAACACTGGCTTGAGGGTGGCACGCTTTTGCAAGGTGCAGAGCAAGCTTCCAGCACGCAGCTCTGACAATGAATCTCACTCCTGACCTACAACAGCCCCTGTTCTACCAGTCCTATCCCCCGCTTGAATCACACATCTCTCTCTCTGCCAATTCTCCTCAGTCTGAGCTACAAGAGCCCCAGATATTCTGGAGCTGGGCCTCTTGAATAGACACAGAGTGTCGTCCAACTGGGTGCTTTTCTTGTCTGTAATGAAAACTAGGTTGAGACCGAACAGTTTTTCATTTTGATACAGACCATTGTTTCAACCTACCTTCCCCATGAAGTGCCAACTAATCATTCAGATTTTCACAAGAGAGGCCCATATCTGATGGGCTTCTCCCGTGTTCTGGAATTAAATCCTGAAATCTCTGGCTTGACAATTTAATGACATTTGCATAATGACATGATGATGCAAACATTATGACATCAAGCCACCACACTTCTGTCTCAAATCAGGGTGTTTAAAGGGAGCAAAAACTTTGTCTAAGCCTAGATTCTTCTTCAATATTCAGTTCCTTCATTGCCATGGAAATATTCTGCACCATACAGGAAAACATCTTTTTCTTTATTATAAACTAGAATGGCTAATTTGTATTTTTATAGTATTTAATCAGCTGAATTCACAAACAACCACATTTTACACTCTGAGACTACAGATAAAACCTGCATAATCATCTCATTGTATAGCGTCTATCTTATCAAGGAAGCTGAAAATGTTTTATATACTAGCAGAGAATACTTCACCTGCCCCTGAAATTCCACCACACAGCAGCCATTCTACCCCAGCAACATTATATCACAAGGTTATTGCATACGGAAGTACAGTTACTCAATTCAAGGGATGTCACATGAGGAATTTAAAAAGTGACCAGATTTTGGTTCTAAGCAAGACAACACACCTAACACTCTTACTCTTTAGGGCTTTTTCTGAAGATCTAATTTATTCTTTATTAATTTTTCAAGAGCTATTTAGTTTTTAGTTTCTCAGAAAGAACTCTGCTGAGAGGAAGGTATCCTAATCAGTGCTTTCCCACTCCTCCTCCCATTTTAAAACAGAATTTCTCTTTCATGCTGGAAACTCCCAGTAAAGTGTGTCAGGCTCCGAGGTATTTGAAGTCACCCTGCTTATATAATTGTTTGACTTCTGTGGTTTGAAGGTAGATACAGTCACATGTTTCAGAATCCAAAAGGTACATAAGCATGCACACTCTGAATGAAATCAAGTATCAGAGGGGTAGCCGTGTTAGTCTGTATTCACAAAAACAACGAGGAGTCCGGTGGCACCTTAAAGGCTAACAAATTCATTGGGCATAAGCTTTCGTGAGTAAAAAACCCACTTCTTCAGATGCATGGAGTGAAAATTACAGATGCAGGCATTATTACACACATTTACAGATGCAGGCATTATTACACACATTATAATAATGTCTGCATCTGTAATTTTCGCTCCATGCATCTGAAGAAGTGGGTTTTTTACCCACGAAAGCTTATGCCCAAATAAATTTATTAGTCTTTAAGGTGCCACCGGACTCCTCGTTGTTTTTACTCTGAATGAGATTATGCCTAGATTTCAGAGTTCCAGTTGTCTTGTTTGTGCACACAAAGCTGCAGAGAATCTGTGTTCCTTATTACACTACACATGGTCATTTAAGTCTCCTCTCTCACAGCAGCTGCCTGTCATCTCTTGGCAGGTAAAGGTCTGATCCAAAGCCTACAGAAGTCAATGACCACTTCCATTGACCTCAATGGGCTTTAAATCAGCTCTAAGGATGTAAGCATTCTGGGGCAGGGACTGTTTTTATTATTATATGCTAGTACAATACCTAGCACGCTGGGGCTCCATCTCTACCTGGGCCTCTAGGCACTACTGCAACACAGGTTCTGCTCTAGCAGATTTTTTTAGTTGATTTGCAGCAAGTGTGTGTGTTTGTGCTTGGGAGGGGGTGCTAGAGAGGAACTGACAGAAGCACCAGGCATCTGAGAAAAACCTCTCCCTCAGCTCATACATGTTTCATAGATGCCTTTACTCTCCAAAAATAGGAATTTCAAGATGAAGGGTCTTTCAAATGGAAGCAATAGTTTTTTCACACAGCCCCTGAGCAACCATGCTTCAATCACAGAATCCCTCTCTCTAAGCCACCACTGGCCTGTGGTCTGTAGCGCCTTTGATACACCACGGTTCAATTCTTGAGTCCCCACTTGGGTAGGCAGCACTTGGAGTGTTAAGAAGGGAGCCCACTCAGCCTCTGCAGGAAAGAGGCAAAGCCAATGAGTGCCAGACAATACTCAATAACAATCTCTCTAGACAATTAAATGACATCGACTGGCTTCTAGGAACGATCCTGGCTACAATACAAGGAAAACTTGGGGTGGAGGAGCCCCCACGAAGAGCGAAGCAGAAATGTGAAGGTCTCTCCAGCCGTGAATTATTGCTCTCTCAGATTCTCACAAAATAGTCTACATATGTTTAGTGTTTGTGCTACAGTCCTTTATAACCCGAAAGCTGCCTTATCATTATTGTGTGTCGCCAATAAAAGCTAAAGGCAACACATTTCTTGAATTCCTGGGATTTTGCACTGCCTGCAAGCATTCTGCAGCAACTCGGTCAACCCCGACAAGGAATGCAGATGACTTTAGAAGACCAGCATTCTTTACAGAGCCCTGTGAGCCCAGGGTGGACTGCCCAGCTCTGATCACTTACAAATAGGTTACTCTTCAAAACGAAAATTAGTGTCTTGTGATACTCATGGATGGGCATGTTGGATGAGCGACAGCCTTGCCAAGCTAGCATTTTTAGCCACTAGTCCTGCTTACCCAGGAGTCCATCCTGAAAGCTTAGCTTAACTGATGGCGGCTTAACTGAGTTTACCACATGGAACTTTTAAAAGGATGGAGCACTTCCACATTGCAATGCAAAAGGAACGGCAACCATACAAAGGAAGCTATGTAGCACTGATTCTGATACACATGAGTATCCTTTAGTCCAGAAGTTATATGCAGGCAGAGCAGCATGGGAGAAGGAAACTAGCAAGGAGGCAAATTGGGGGCTTAGTAGATAGCTCTGCATGTACTATACAATACAGTTTCGGCAGCACAAGCAACGGAGGCAAGGGTCTGCTTTGGCAGCATGTCTTTTGGTATTGCACTTGCCCTGCACTCAGCACCTCATGTCATTAAACAAACGTGACATGATCTGATACTAAGTAGGCTGTGCCTTTCCCCCTAAAATATCCCACTTCTGATTTCATCATTTATAGAAATGGTGGACACTCTAGCACAGGCTGGGCTCCCATAACTACTGTTATTTTTACCATCATGTTATCTAACTCTGTTCAGAGCAGGTCCCTGTGACGACAGTGCTGCACACTGTCAGATCAGGGCTCCTACCTAGCCACAGTGGGAAATTTGGAAGGGAAAAAGGTTAGTGGAGGCAAGGTCAAAGAGACAAAGACAGCTGTTGTAGACACTTCATCATCAGGGACGTTTCACTGTAGAGGAGGTTGTGAAATTGATTATTGTGAATAGTGATACCAATTAATTGCAATGCAGGTGAGATGACATTGCATTTTGGTCTGCAGCCTCAATCGAGTTCCTGGAGGACAAGCAACGCCCCAACTAAAAGGACAGCACTGATCCATCTGGTTCGCCTAATGGCAACCCCAGCAGAAACTGGGTGGGCAAAGAACAAAATAATCTCTGCAGAACCAGTTTGAAGCACGTTACATGGGAATGTGAGGAAAGAGGCTTGCCACTGCCCCTACTGTAGCTGTTTCAGAGAGAGGAAAGATGCAATTGTCAAGAATTGGCATTCTGCATCTTTCACTAGTGCTAACTGTGCTTTTTAAAAGAAAATAAGATACTGTATGTGCTTTGAACTTCTTCCCAAGGCCCATTCTGCCACCCCAAAGCAAACTAATAAAAGAGAGAGTTATTTTACACTTTCAACGAACACATGCAAGCCATTTTAGTTCCAAGCAATCATTCTCTCTCTCTCTCTAACACCCATTCACGCTCTCAAGGAAGATATTAAAATAGGCAATGCTATTTATAGAAAACCAAATTTAAGCAGCAGAATATGTATGAATAAAAAAAAGCTTCCTCTCGACATGACTACATCGAACAGACAGAGAAATTTCTTGCATTGTTTAATATTACATAGAGAGCAGTGTTGCAGATGACAAAGATCTAGGCAAAATGCTATACCAGAATAGTACCCAATTAGTAGTGTGTTTGGGGCTCTGTGATCTAAGTAACAAAGTGGAGCTGAATCCTTTATCTCTACCTCTGGTAAAGAAACACAGATAGGGCTTCACCACTCAGGCCTGGTCTACCCCTAAAAAATCCATGCCCCTAAGCACCCAGTTTAGACACAGCTAGGTCGATGGAAGAATGCTTCCATCAATCTAGCTAGAATTAGAGAATTAACAAAATTAAGGAAGGTGAAGCTAGACTTCTTCACAAAACTAGTCGCTCAGAGAAAAAGATCGGGCTAGTCACTTGCGGGAACCATCTTGCTGCTACAGGTGAGATCAAGGAATTGGGAGAGTGTCATGGTCAAGCCACCCTTCACACCTTTGCATGAAAAGGCATAGTGCACATGTGCAGCCCCAGATGATGCTATTAAAAAAAAAATCTAATCTCTTGCTCATTTGGCACATGTGCTCTGCCAGTAGGATCCACACCGACACTGACTCAAAGAACATTTGTTACACGCACTCAGTTCAAAAGGATGTTTACAGTGCCAAAAATAAGGCTATAGCAATAGCCACAGTTTACAGCAGGCTCGGAAGTGTCTGATTCCCTTCCCTAGGGCAGCTTGTTGATGAAAAGGGAATAAATAATGGAAACAGTTGGAGTTCACAATGGTCTCTTTAAAAAGTCTCCACAGCTGTGGTTGTAAATAGACAGAGCTGAGCCAGTCCATGCTACCTTTTGCAATGGGAACATGAGCCCTGCCTCACTCTGGTCCTGGCCACAATGAAAAGCTCAAGCCTTGTTGCAACGAGTGTGGGGCATCTGCCTTCAGGCACATCCCAATGGTGGCCATGCCATCACCCAGCTGTGATCCAAGCATACCCCATGTCGCAACAAGGCTGCGACAATCCTATCCTCACCCTTCTCCTATCTCCACCTATTACAGTGGGCCACACTCTGATATCCTGGCTCCCAACGAGTAGCACCTTGCTCCACGAGTAGTTTCATTGACTTTGGCGCAAGTAAGTGTATCAGAAACTGAACCGGTGTCAACATTCAAGCTTCCTTCCCCCAGATTCAATGCAAGCATCACTCCTGATGCTCTCCCAGAAGCAATATGAATGCATCGTATTGCACCAGAGAATATTTCCTTGCTTCACCCCCACATTACCGTAGGGTAGCGTGAGCACAGCCCAGCATACTGTGAGCCAAGTGCCACTTCCCCTCCATTGCATTGCGAGCACACGTGCCCATCACTGAGAACATGGCACCTGACGCCCCACTCATCATGCAATGGAATCAAAATGATCTTCAATGCCCTCATCACAATGCAGATGTAATAGACTGCTCTAGTACATGTGATTAGGCCTCACTAAGGGCTAGCTCACTGAGAGCACTGACGCCTCATAAATGCATTCCTTTACCTCAGAGGTGGACGTCTGGACTTGAAAAGGAAGGTCCTGGGTTAAGTCCCTATACAGGGTAAATATTTAAAGTGCCCAACTCTCAATTTCAAATATGACTTGGGTGCTTTGAACAAGCATGGTACCCCACAATGCCATTGTTAAGCAGTCACTTTTCAGAGTATGACCATTCAAACTCAGACCAACTTCTGTGGGCCTCTATGAGATGTAATATTCCTAATATACATATACGAGACAGAGAGAAAGAGAGAATATGAATGAATGTCTGTCTGTAAAGTTTCGCTACAAACTTGGCCAAGTCATTTATGCCAACAGGAATAAACCAAATGCTCAGATTAAATAAAAAGAAGTTGAGATCCCAAAATGCTTGAAGACTATTTCAAGCATCAGGAACAGAATACATAACTACATCGGACGTAACCCTCTGACAATGGGCATAGTTCAAATACCTGCAGCCGAAACCTTTAGTTAACATCAGGCTGCATATTTCTCCATCAGCACTCGACATTTGCTAGGGTACCTACTGTGAATATGTTATTAAAATCTTACATGGGGAAATCACAGCAGAATTTGAATTCTACTATTTGCCTTTTAAACGCAAAATGGATTTTAGCTTTTTCTGATTAACTAATTCTGGAGGGCAAACATTTGTGGATGAACATTTTCATTATGTTGTTTATAACAAGTGCTGTGGGTAACCTTTGTAGTTACTTGTCATCCATCTGAGACCTGTCTCTGTACATTTCCTCAGATTGCTTTTTGCAAATCCGTTGTTGGCATTGTAAAACTAGATAAAAAGATTTTACACGGACTAGAAGAATTGCAGCATGCTGGTGGAAGTCTGCCAGTTACTCTTCACTTGGGATTTGGGGTGTATGAACAGCGAATATAGTGTTTTAAATGTTTGTGTTGTGAGAGGGGACTCGTTAATGAAAGCTCTGTTGAATATACACCCTGCTACCCCCCCCAACACACTCATTATCCTGCCGCTCTAATCAATCACATTTTAAAATTACCCTAAGTTGAACAGACACACCACAAAGTTGATGATGCCTACATCATGCACTAATTAAAAGGGGACCCATTTTGAAGTGAGTGGTCTTAAAATTAGAACCCCTGTAAATTATGTTTGATTCACATACACATTTGCACCCTCTGCTCCACTCCACTCATGTGTGCAGAATATTGAGCCTTACAAGGCTCCTGGCATTGTGTTCTGGGCACATTCATGAGAGGAGTAGGATATGTACTGTGTAGGATCACAGCTTTGGCCCATTTTCTGTGCACATGCTCAAATACTGAGATTAAAATATGCCATTTCCATTAACACTGTCTAGATACTTCTATGTGTCCCTGTCTTGGCAAACAAGGAGCAAGAGTCCTTCCTGTAACTTCATTCACTAGAATATTCATGGAAAATGAACTTAAGACATGAATGCCGCTGAAGCAAATTCAATTGTTTTTTTTATTTGAACAAATATTCATGAACACAGTTGCAGCATTCTAATGTTCAAACAGTTTCTTTCAAATAACTGAACCATATGAAATTCATGTTTGGTTTGTCACACATTTTGTAGCAATTCAGAACACTCAGCTTGTGATTGTTCTGGCGTTCTATTTTGTCTCTCCCCTTAAAATAACACAGTAAAATCCCCTGCCTTTGCAAATTTGAAAATAGGGCATGAAGTAACAATTCCAGGTTGAATTAAAAAAACACTTAAAAAAGGAACAGTGGTTTCAAACAATGAAAAGATCAGCAGGGGTCAGAAAAAACAAGATCTGAAACCACAGTTTTCTCATAATAGAAGCAAGCATCATTAGGTACCTTCCCTTTATAGGAACCAGAGGAAACTCACTATGGAGGACACTGCAGAGGATACAGTATTCTCCTCAGCAGAGAAACCCCCACCGGGGTGGGGGGGGGAAGCAAGAAGCCAGGCAGAAGGATTCCCAAGGAGCAGGGTAGGCTCCTGGTGGGGGAGGGCACTGATGTAGGGCCAGTTAAAAGGACTTCAGTGGATCCTAAGAGAGGTGCAAGAGTGATTAGTTCTGTAGAGAACCAAGGAGCTGGGAGGATCTACGGAGAAGCCAGTGGCCAGAGAACCAAAGGGAAGATGCATTAATCACAGGCTGTGGGGAAGCAGCACAAGGGGGCTCAGAGGTAGGACGTGTCCCAGGGAAACAGAAGCACACTTGAAGAAGTGGACCTATCTACTTAATATAGGCTCCCAGGGCGAGAGCCCAGAGTAGAGGGTTGGGGCCTGAGTTCCCCTACCAGCCCTGGACAAAGAGGCATGCAAGCCCCACAGAAGAAATACTGAGCCCAGGTTAACAAATTTATTTGAACATAAGCTTTCGTGAGCTACAGCTCACTTAGTTCACGAAAGCTTATGCTCAAATAAATTTGTTAGTCTCTAAGGTGTCACAAGTACTCCTTTTCTTTTTGCGAATACAGACTAACACGGCTGCTACTCTGAAACCTGAGCCCAGGTTGGGGCTGAAGATTGACCCCATAAGACAGGCTGAGGAATCGCCCAGGGGGAGGGAGAGTTCTTTTGTGTTGGGATGTTTTCTGAACTTTTAGTTGGACCTTTCTGTTACTGTGGAAGGGGACTGAGCTTTATGTAACTTGGCTGGAGAGCTGAGCCAGAGAAGACCCTAGGAGAGACAGATGGCCTGCAAGAGGTGCTGGAGACAAGGACCCCTTACAGCATCACACCCTGACACAAGAGGGAGTTATGGGTGGTAAGTATACTAACGTACAGAACTGCACAAACACATAAGAAAATATGTTCCCTAGCCTGAAGAAGTTACAGACCAGGAAGGGTGAGGGAGAGGGATAAAACCATCAAGTGCAGGTATATTTATAACATTGTGTTTTTGTAACAAATACACATCGTCATCAATGTACATGTACCCCTCAATCCAACGTATCAGTTGGCTGGATTCTTGTACATATCCCAGAAAAAGTGGGCCCAACGGAGAGATCCGAAGGAGAGGCTAGTGACGTAAAGGATCAGTTCATGTATAAGGGCCAGAGTGGACAAACAGCTATACGCTAAATGAGGGGATACTTCAGGTGTATCCAACGTCAAACTTTGCTGGCTCATAAAAAGACGAAGTTGGATATAAACATTTGGAAGTTCGGCATAGATTTTCTATTTACTTTTTTTTGGTTAACACTATTCAGTATTTGTTAAGCTCTAAACAGTATGTTCAGTGATATACAAGACAGCTGCTGGTATAAGACACTCATGGTCTAAAGGGACAAAGATCAGGCACACAAGGAAATCCAGTGGGAGGTTTTATAGGCCTCCTGGAAAGAGTTTTAGAACATGGGTATGAATGAAGAGAGGACAGGAGAGAGTTCAAGATGTAAGGGGCAACACATGCATGCCTCACGAAGGCACAAAGCTGGCAGTGGAAGAAGGAATTGAAGGGTTATTTCAATATGACGCAACGTTGGGAGATTTACAAATAATTGGTCTGGAAAATGGAACACAGATATAGGCAACCACGGGAATTGGCTGGCATGGCTTACCAGGGTTGGGCCTTATGTTGCTTCACAAGATTATACAAACAACATTTCAAAGGGTAGTATAAGCTACGAATTCTTTCTTCTCAATTAGAATTGCTCTATCTGTGCAGACTACCTGACACATGTGAAGTAACAGACTGACTTTCTTCGTGTTGCGAGAGAGATTTTGGATAACACGCTTAAAACACCCAAGTAAAGTATTCCACAGCAAAATGCCCACTGCAATTCTTGGATCAGCCGCCTTAGGCAAATATCCTATAACCCTCCAAGAAAAGTTTAAACAAATTCAGGGATTAAAAGAACACAAATCCAGGGCTCCTTGGATCTGACAAATATCCACTGAAGCCAATGGGAGTCCTTCTATTGACCTGAATGAACACTGGATTAGATCCTCTCTAAATTCTTAAATGTAGCCAAAAAATGTATTGGGTGGGAGCAAATCTATCTACCTTGACTATCTGGCATGATTTGATTTTTGCATTACCCACATTACAAAAAAGGAATTATGCTTCCAAAAAACACACACTCCTCAGTCATCAAATATAGAAGATGGCCCTGAGGGCACTCCCACACTATAATAAAACTCTGTCAAACTATGTTTAATTACAAACATTGGTAAGACAGGTTCCCTACTCCAAAGTATTTAAGCTCTAAAGTAAAGTATCTAAAGCAAGATAAACAAAGACAAGATGTAGGACAAGAGTGGAGAACAGGAAGAGTGTGGGTTCATGAGCAGGACAAAAATCAGGAATTTGATGCTTAAGTCCCTTTTCAGAAAATTGTACCATCGATACTCATTTCATGATTATTTATTGTAGTTCTTCTAAATAAACCTCAGTGTCATGAGAAATAAGTTGGAGTTTTGTCTCCTTTCCTTTTGAGCTGTGCATAATGCTGTTCAAAAACTAAGGTAAGAAAATTCAACTTATTTAATGCGGTGATGGAAAACAGAAAAAAAAAAATCTTTGTAGTAACCCTAGACTTAAAAGCAAAATACTAATCAAATAGAAAGTTAACTTGAGCTTCCCGCGGATCCAAACTCTAGGTTCTCAAAGAAGAGAGGATACAGCGCAAAAGCCAATGTCCATCTTTGCCTTAATTCTGAAAGTCAATTTGTTTTCACAGCATGGAACTCGGTTTAGGAGGGATTTAGCTGGTCTTTAGGCTTTGGGTTGACCCTCTGTGCTTTGAAAGTCAACCATATTCAATAAATAGCACAAATACATGATAATGTAATGAACCGGCACTAGGTATACCTCAATGCCCTCTACTGGATTACCATGTGAGAGGAGATTAAAAAAAAAAAGTACCATTTACTTTAGAAGAGACATAACTACAGAAATGATCAATATGTGCATGGAGAAACTCAATCTGGTACTATTTCTTCACTCATGTAATAAAGGGAACAAAAATTAATTAAATGAGAAGAGAACAAAGTAAACAGAAATGCTTTACACACAGTTAACCCTGTAGGACTCTCTACCAAAATATACTATAAGGCAGGGATTGGCAACCTTTGGCATGTGGCCCGCCAGGGTAAGCCCCCGGTGGGCCGGGCCAGTTTGTTTACCTGCCATGTCTGCAGGTTCGGCCGATCATAGCTTCCACTAGCTGTGGTTCGCCGCTCCAGGCCACTGATTTTACAGTTTCCTGCTAAAATTATCACTTAAAAAAATTTCATGTGCAGCATTTCCTCAGGTGATGTTTGCTTCCCAGCTGTATCCGGTCTCAAGCAAAACAGAACCACATGCTGCCACTAGAATGCAAACACAGGGACGTTCATTCAGCAGCAGCAGACATGAGACTCTTTCTGCCATGAGAGTAGATTCATGTTTTGAAGATTTTGTTGGGATTTTCAAAAGGACTCAGTCTGGGCCTACTACTACTTTCACCGACTTCAAAAAGGAACAGAGTTAGGACAATCCTAAGCCACATTTGAGTGTAAAACAGACAAATTTAAAATTACAAGCATAAAAAGAATGGAGATGGTAAAATTGATGGGCTTACCTTTTTTCCAGCTCTGTGGGGAAAAAACGTCAAACCAGATAACTTGAAAATGACTTTAAAAACAAAACTCTGCTGCCTGAATTTTTTCAGAATCCTCAGATCCTAGGCCTTTAGGCACAGCAGCCACACAGTGGGACCCAAGGGGTTGCTATGGCAACAATCTTTAAAAGATCAGGTTATCGTGCTCACTGCACCACACCAAAGGGGGGAAAAAAACAAAACAAAACAAAACAAAAAAAACAACAACAATGGGTGATGAAAGCCAACCGAGTGTCACTGATTTCATTGACTGATGATTAAATAAAATGCTCTGGATACAGATTAACTTGCTTTGCTTCATATTAATTATTCCACGCCCCTGGAACTGGGAACTGAAAGTGCCTTGTTAGATTGAAATCTGGTATAGTTTCACTGGATCTTTCATAAGTGCCCCCATTGAAGTGCAGACCTGTGCAGAACCAACCAGTTTCAGTTCACCCAAGTTTCAATCAACGTTGTCAGCTGGTTCTAGTCCATGGGTTGTGCATTCCCAAGTTTCCAGTTCATCCCCAAGACAGCATAACTCTATAGGAAACTGGGGGGGAGGGGAAAGAGGGGGGGTGGGCGCTATATGAAACTCACTCTACTCCTTCCTGCTGCTACAAATCCCATGCTATGTCTCCCTTACCTGGTGCTGTGATATGGGGGAATTCCCCATCACACCACCATCTAGAAGGGGGTCTTGGGGTTCTTCAGGAAGGGTAAACAGCTGTTTCAGTCTGAGTCTTTGAAGGGCAATCACTGAGAAGGCTGGTGCACTGGTATCTTCTGGGTGATGCCTCTCTGGGGTGGAATTCTTCAGAATGCACCGGACGTTCCGTATAAATGCCATCCTCACAACACCCCTGTGAGGTAGGCCAGAGCTATTATACCCACTTTGCAGATAGGGAACTGAGGCACACACAGACTAAATGACTGGCCCAAAGCCAGGAGGAGCAGAGAATCAAACTTAAATCTCCAGAGTTCCTGGCTAGCACCCTAACCACTGGACTATCCTTCCTTTCTGGGTTTTGTGTATGGAATGGCACAGCCAAAGTAACACAGTCTCCTGTGGCCTTTGGTATATTCCTCAGTCCCTTCTTTTAACCTGCAGTACATTTGAGGACGCTTCAGTGAGTGATTGCCACGCTGTCAAAAACCCCATTGCCATGGTACGGAGGTGAATATTTAGTCCACTATGCCAATGCAGAAAACAAGGTATATGACAGGGGTGGCCAAACTGCAGCTTGCAAGCCACATGCAGCTCTTTTACAATTGAAGTGCAGCTCGCAGAGCCCCACCCCACCCCACCCCACCCACCAACTACCACACTGGGAGGTGGGAGAGGCAGCTCGGGGCTTCTGCCCAATGGAGAGGGGGGGGTCTCGGCACTAATGCCCTGAAGGAGGCCTGCTAGGGCTTGGCACTTCTGTCCTGCAGGAGGCACCTGCTAGGACTAGGGCAGAATTCTCTAGCCCCACTACAGGGCAGGAATTCTGGTAGGTGTGCTCCACAGGTCTGAAGCCCCAAACCCCGGCAGGCACTCCTGGCTCCTGAACTTTTGAAGATTATGCACCTCAGAGGGTCAGTAAGTTTGGCCACCTCTGCTATATGACTACAGTGAGAAAACCCTCAACTTCTGAGTCTGCCTGGCTACTGAAAACCAAGCTAATCACTTTGAACTAGGAGGTAGGTGCATACCCCCTGCTCTCCTTCCAAGTACCTCTGCCAGTTCTGTTGGACTGAGTAAGGTTTGTCTGGGGATGGGCACCAATCAATCAGTGTTCCTGTTTCACTGGTGCCTAGGTCAGCAGGTGACAGAGCTTGTGGACACTGTGCGGCAGGGTGGACTATGCGAGTGTGAATTGCTGAGTATTGTGCTCGAATTGCCCCGTGTGGATCCTGCAGACAACCACCTCTGATGAATTCTGCAATTCATACCCCCATAGTCCACGCTGCAGCACAGCGTAGCCACAGCAGATACAGGAAACGCACAGGCAGGGAGGAACTTCCCAGTACCTAAGACAGGGCTGAAGAAAAGCTAATCAGGCTTAAGTTCATTCTTAGGATGTTCAGGAGAGAACTGTGCATGCGACAACAACAAAACCATGAAAAACCAATAGCAACACTGCTACTACAAGGTATCCTAAAAAGTATTTTTCCCTGCCCCATTTTTAAAATTCTTCTTTCTGCAACATTCCTGTTCAAAATTGCTAAAATAGTCAACTGATTACTCACTTCCCAATCAAAATGCTGGACTGAGATCAAACAGTGACCACGGTTAATAAAGCCAACAATACTCCCCACACATGGGAAAGGAAAGTGGCAGCAGCCCCTCTCTTTAAAATGGTTGATCGGGGATGGCAGAGAAGCACCCACCCATCCATCTCTATTCCCTGTAAAGAAACACAGTATTAAAGAGCCAGAATCCAAACATGCACTGCTCTACAGCCCACGTGCTCCATTTCAAATAAACAGAAGCACTGTAAATGTTGAAATGAGAGAGAGTAAAAGGATTATCAGCTGGCTCTAATTATACCAACTGATCTCATCCTCTTGCCATAAGCCTCTTTCTCATGTCCAGAATCTATTTGTGTAACAAAGACGAGCTTCTTTTAATGTACACTGTATGGAACGAGGAGGGGTGTGTAGGATCACTGGCTCGGTATGAGCATACTTAACGGTTTACATCATCATCATCATCATCATCATCTACTACGGATGGACTCACTTGCATCAAGCTATTATCTAGTCCCTCACCTGACGATTTTTATTTCTAAATATCCACCATCACTGATGGTAAATGCTTTTAAAAATAAATATTTTTCCTAACGTTATCTTAGTGCATACTAACACAAATGTCAATCACCAAGAGTTGGCCTATGTAGAATCTATGAAACATCTATTTGCAGAATGCACCAACCAACAACTGAGGAGCTATGATGCAATTAAAGACAAAACACAAATAATGTCAGACAGCGTTTGATTTACATTAGGGATTCAGCTATGAAGTTAATATCTAGCCATTAACTAAATGAATGGAAGCGTCCCCCCGCAAGTGCAGCAAACGAGACTATGTGCTTATGAAAGCATGTTTGTGCAAGCGTTCAAATTAAATCTTCCAACAGGTTCTCGGGCAGCTGTTGTTTCTTCCCCATATGTGCAAGGCAGCTATACACAGGCTGAAATTCCATTTTTGGAAGGCTTCTGCAGCCCGTCTAATCAGCTGAAGAGTTTGGGTAAAGATTTAAACTTTAATTTTTTTAAACAAAATTTTTTTGGCATCAAACTCCTGAAAACTGTGCAAGGATAGTTGTCCTAAAATTGCAAGAGTGAATAGTAATTTTTGGGTGCCCAACTTGAGACTTCTCAAAGGGCCCCAATTTTTAAGGGGTAAGTAACGCAGAACTTTCTGAATAATCAGGCTGTTTACAAGGTGTCTTAAGTGTGGTATCTAAAAAACTGAGGCAACCATAATCACTAGACATTTTTGAACATTTAGATGAATCCTGTAGTCTCTATTATCTGCTGATCCTTTTTGGTGGAAAAAAAAGACCTTGTGGAGTATTTTGCCAAATGCAATCCACAGACATTTTGTGCAGATAAAAGAAGAGGGACAAAGATCACTTTCAGCTGGAAAGCTGTCATTAACAGAGGAGTGCATGCAAAATCTTGCAAGCAGTGGGATTTCTTGACCTACAGATTCCATGATCCCAGGCCACACCAGGTGGCTCAGTATTACTCCAGCTCAGTCTTGCTCCTGTGAAGACTCTGACTTGTGTGGTATTGTAAGCATGTGCATTCAGCAGTATTAGCATTTGGGTTTCACTATTATGTTTTATGGCTTACAACACTGAATAAAAAAAAAACCCACCTCCCCCACCCACAGGTACTACCCTGAGTGCCGGCTCCCCAGCTCCCATTGTCTGGGAACCACGGCCAATGGGAGCTGCGGGGTTGGACCCTGTGGGCAGGGACAGCACGCTGAGCCCCCTGGCTGCCCCCCGCCCCCAGCCTAGGAGCCGGAGGGCCATGCTGCAACTTTCCAGGAGCCGTGTGGACTTCCTCTGTCCCTGGGAAAAGCTGGGGCTGCCTGAGTTCAGCACCACATGGAGCCTTCACCCCGAACTCCCTGCCCCAGCCCAGATCCCCCTCCTGCACTCTGAATCCCTTGGCCCTAGCCCAGAGCCCCCTCCTGCACCTCAAACCCCTCATCCCTGGCCCCACCCCCATCAGAGCCCTCACCCCCTCCTGTACTCCAACCCCCTGCCCCAGCCTGGTGAAAATGAGCAAGTGAATGAGGGTAGGGGAGAGCAAGCGATGGAGGGAGGGGGATGAAGTGAGCAGGGCCTTGGAGAAGGGGTGGGACCTCAGGGAAGGGGGGGAAGGGTGTTCAGTTTTCTGCAATTAGAAAGTTGGCAACCCTAGCCCCACTCCCTACTTCCTCCCTCATTCACCTCAAGCCGAGAATGAACAATAAATTTGGAGTGGAACCACAAAAAGGTTGCTTTGCATCTCAGATTTGCATGAAGTACCACATATGCCTCAGAAACAGCATCATAATTTGACAAGGATAATCATTTGTATGTGTTTACTGGTACGCACATGTGCAAATCAGATAATTAGCCAAGCAACACATGCATGGAAATACGTAGTCTGACAAATAAATACACCAACTTTGCATTTGCAGCTAAGGCAGAAGTCTTAAAATTTGGCATCTACTCCAGATTCTCTCTAGGAGCACAGAGAAGCCTCTCTCTCCCCCAGCCCTACCCCCACTTATTTCTAGTTCCAGGTAACTCCACTAGCTCTGAGTCCCTAACTTCTGTGAGCATCTCCTTTCTTGCTGAGAACCTGGAGGCAGCAGAAACATTTCCAGAAGGGCATGCCCATTCCTTTTGGCTCCCAGTCATTCTCCTTGCAGAATCCTCCCACACTCCAAAATTTAAATTACCCTATTTTTTTCAGTATTTGTGAACAGAGTATTCAGGTAAGGTTTGGCTTTTTCCACAGGAGTAAACCTTCCTCAGGAACCTTCTAAGATTCCCTCTTTGGAATGCTTCTTTTAGGTCCACTCCCACACTACTTCACAACTCAAAACCATCCCTTGCCTCAAGAGAGAGAAATGCTCCATCTGTAATGCTCCTCTATTGCAAAATTGTTCTCAGTCCACAGACCCTTGGAAAGCCAAGGAAATATGCTCATACAGATAAGCGGTAGAGATTCTTCCGCAAAAAGCTTTTGTTACAGGTACCTGGAAGGTTGGAACTTGACCAGGAATGTAGCAATTGTGATCTTTCCCCAGGATAAATGTCAAACTCTCCATATCTCTAAGACCAACTCCCCTTAAAGCAAGTTCTGCCAAATTTCTTGCAGCCCCTAACAGGCATCTTCTGGGATTTGCGTGGCAAATAAGTGAGTAGATTTAAAGACATGCCTCCATGTTATCTGTAAGACATCTTCTTTTCAGAGGCAGAAGAGGAAGTAAAGCTAGTTTGCACCAACCTTAAATCCTCTATAAGGAGCTCCACTCACAAATACAAGTTGAAAAGCCAGTGCTTCCTCACCAAAAGATCAAGAAACAAAGAACCAAAGAAATCTGAAAAAGTACAAAACATTCCACTCATCATCCAAATAGAAACACACTCTATATCACAGCATAAATATTAGGATCAGGATATCCAGGAAGGAATTTGCCCCACTATTCTGTGATTTACTTGATACTATGGGTAGAAGGAGGATAATAATGTAGGACATCCAGCCAAATAAAAAGGGAAATATGGCAAAGGTAAATTACCTGCCTTCTAACTGGAAACCGGATATAGTCCTGACCCTTTGGGATTGGGGGGAGGGGAGGGGAGACTGGTTACATTAGAACTGGAATTTACTGATAAAATGACACATTTCTTACTGAAAGACCACATAGATGGGGAAAATGGAAGCACATCTGAAGAGACTATGGGGCCTACATCTCATTTAACCAAGCAACCATAGCAAACACTTTTTTTGCAGGGACATCTCTATTGTGGCATGGTCTTAAAAGCATGTCACCCATCTATACCCATTTCTGGACAATATATTGAAATCTCTCCAGATGTCCAGAGAGCAACAGTTCAAGCTTTAATGCTGCTCCAGGAATACAGTTATGTCACAAATCTGAAGTATATGAAATCCAAAACAGAATATCCCTCCTGTGAGTGGAAATAGACACAAAGCAGGGCACGACAAGGATCAGATCACGTAGATCCTATAAAGCTCAGATCCTACCCTATTCCCCGCCCCAGAGAAGTTAGCTTTGCCTCCATTTTATGGGATCAATGCTATTCTGCATCAGGATTACACCTTGACAAGGTGAGTTTGGCAAACATTTATTCTCAGAGCCTGGAATCGTTTGCCTCAATAGTGATTTTAGCAACAAACTGATCCCTTAGGAACGAAATACCATAAGGTACCCACAGGTTCCCCTCCTTCCACACCCCAATTACTTTGTGATCTGGGATCACAACAGACAAGTGTAAAAAGTTGAGGAGCCCTTGTCATGAAGCAGCATGCAACTCAGGGAACTTGTGTGCCTATAGTACAATGTACAATTAATCTGGGGAACAGGGTTGGTGTCAGCCTTACAGTTATACAGTTATTTTAAATGTTCCATGAAAGTTCATAAAGGTAAACATCATTAACAAATTACCAAGTTATGAATAAAGGAACTTGGATTGATTTAAATCACCAATTTTAATCATGATTTAAATGAGCAAGCAAGAGACCGAGATTTAAATTCTCAGATTTAATTGTTTTGCATTTTTACTTTTTAGTTGTTATCCCAAAACCAGGGCGACTTTCATTGGTTATTAACCATTAAAATATGTTGATTTGCAACTAAATACAGTACATCTTTTACACTAAATTTGGTACTTCTTTTTGCTAATGGGAGGGTACACCATATCTATACACTTTTATTTAAGCAATTACATACATTAATTTACATATATTCAGATTCTTAACTTTTACATTTTTATTATGTTAGAAAATGGTGAATGATGCATTTCTTATTTACTGAATGACTATTCATTTTTTACTTGTGATTTGTTTCAAGTTCTATTTGGATAGAAATTCAAATCAATTAAAATAGACAAACAGCATTTCAATTATTTTATTGTATAAAACTATCTTAAATGTATTGGATACATAAAAACATTTAATCAAAATGTTTTGGATTGAAAACTGACTTATTTAACAAAACGTTAGTAGATAATGAACTGAATTGCTTCTGGTCTCCAGGTTCTTCAAGATTTTAGGACTGGTAGATCTCATCCTCTCCCAACTGCATTTTTATTCACAGATTGGAAAAGGAAAACTAGCCTTCCTGTTTTTTCAATTGCTTTAACTTTGAATGAATAGTAATGGAACTGAACCAGTTTATTCAACTGAAATGAAGAAAACATTCCCTCTGCACCTGCAGAAAAGGTTACCATAGTCAGAAACTAGTTTAGCACTTGAACAAACTCTCGTTCCAGAAGCTTAACCAGTTAATTCCACCAGTTCGGTGCTCAGACCTGTAAAATTTGGCAGCAAATATGTATTGTTTCATATTATTTTTTGTATTTAAATTATTTTAATAGATTCTAAGTTTGCACCTTAATATAGGTTGTCAATTTCAAAACAGGTTTATTTTTAAAAAACTAATTTAAAAAGCCAATTTAAATAAAAATAATCTTTTTTGAATTTTTTTAATCAAAGAGTTATCCACCCTGCAAGGAAGTCATTTTAAAAGCTTTTAATCATATGTACAGTTTTGCCCTGGTCCATGAGCCAAAAAGGAAGAGGCATGATCTAAAGGATATGGTTACTGGGTAACAAGTCTAGCTGTCTACAGATTCTGCATAGGAGACACGCCCAAAAGTCAGGTTTTCCAGAAAAGGCATTAGATGAGCAGGTTTCAGAGTAGCAGCCGTGTTATTCTGTAGCCGCAAAAAGAAAAGGAGTAATTGTGGCACCTGTTAGTCTCCAAGGTGCCACAATTACTCCTTTTCTTTTTATTAGATGAGCAGTTTACCACTGCCTATCCACTGGTTCTCTGGAGATCAGTCTGCTGCCATCTTCCCATATAAGGAAGCCACATTTTTCCCTTGCTGAGTCACTCTTGGGAAGAGAATCACAGATGCTTCAGAACAATGAACACTGCCCAAAATCCAGGCTTGTTATGCCCCAGAAAAAAATTCTTCTAAAGCACCTCAAGGAGTTCACTATATTAGCATCTGAAAAAGATCCGATATTTCTTCCTCATGAATACAAAACTACTGGTTATTCACAGGTGATCTACCCTCATCCTTTCCATAGTGTTTCTCTGATTGGTTTATGTGATAAAGACATAGCCATTCTCCTTCATATGTGCAAGGATATATTAGGTTGGTTGGGGTTCAGGAAGAACCATGAAGCAAGGTTTTTAGCCATACATATCTTCATTTTTTTCCTGTTCAATTAGGTGTCATTTCTAATCTAGCCAAATAAGGATTCATTTCCTACTCTACGTGCTATCAAGGGTTAAAATACGTATCATTCCCCAGTTCCTCAACTGTGCAAAAGAAAAGTTAAATCAAAATAATTACAATAGTAAATGCTCATCTTTGCGACTAACAGCAGCTTATGATTAATCCATTCAGCTGCTGCTAACATTCAGTTGTGCCAAATGATCTGGGCCAAAAATTGTTACATATGCTGTGTCCAAAGCGCTAGTTTTCTTGGGTAGGTCCATGGAAAATCTGAGACACTACACACAGTAAACAGGCTAGACAGAGTAGGAGTAGAAAATGATCTCCACTCCCGAAAACAGGACCAATTTAAAAAATAATAATTTAAAATAGCAGGACAGATTGGCAACCCCTATCTAAAAGGATAGATTAAGTTTTAGTGTTCTGGCATTCTGTATTCAATTCTGGAAGACTGAAAGGGGGATTCAAAAGGGGACCTTGAAAAGTTATATAGATCATGGAGGCTCTAATCAGAGCAGAATGCCCAGAACTGAGCTCAGGAGGGGAAAACTGACCCTAAGGTCCTATTATAAGGGAAAAAAAATACAACTGAATTTTACCAGCAGCTCTCAAGAGCACCACAAGAGCTAAAAGAGTGACTGCAAGATTTTCTAGTCAGAACTCTTGATGCTGACTCTAACCTATGGTATGATCCTCTCCTCACACATGCATGTTCCTCCACTCTGTCCTAACAGGATCTCAGAACAATATGCGAATAGCGATTTACCCCTATTTTAAAAAAGATAACCAGGATGCAGATGAGACCTTATTAGCGAAACCAAGAGCGCTGAAAGTGAGGAAGTAAAAGAAAAAAAACTGAGGAACCCATATGAAGGCAGTAACGTACTTCTGTGAAATCACTGTCTACACAACAGGGACTGGAGCAGGAAGCAGCACCTCCATTTCCAGGAAAAGAGATCCCTAAAGGTAACCCACTGACGAAGCTAGGGAACTAAAGGCCTGTATTGATTAAATTAAATACATGAAAGCCAAAATTCACATATTAAGACAAGCTATCCAGACAAGACAAAAGCAGTGATAACAGGATGAGGACACCTTCACTCAGGTAATGCCAGAAAAAAGAATGTGTGTGTTAGCTGCAGGCAGCCTGGCAGAGGCAGTACTTATAACCAGTATTTCAGATGTGGGAGCGGAGAACACTACCAGTCGGGATGCCATGCACAGAGGCTCACTTGAGGAACTAGCAGAGGGTCACCCCTACAAAACCAGGAGTGACTGGTGGAACTTCAGAGTCCCAAAGTCAGCTTCAGCATCAGGCAGGAAAATCACAGGAGAGCAGAGACAAAGCTGAGAGCCCTGTGTCTGATTTACCAGGAGTGAACCATGTCTGCCATCTAATGCCCGAACAGCAAACCAGAGTGACTAGCTCAATTGGAAAGAGATGTTGGTGTGGTGTTTCCTCAATAAAGCAAAAACTATGAGACACTAGGACACAGGTGTGCATAATCTTCTTGAGCCAGTGGGTGGAAGATAATCTCCCAAGGACACACCTTAGGAAGCTTGAAGAGTTACTGGAAATAGAAGATGGGCTTGATCTTAAAGCTGCCAATGGAACTAAAATCCCTTAAGAAGGATGGATTGAAGTCCAGTTCCAATTAAGCAAAGATGACAACATCTTGACTGCTCCTGTGCTGGCCAGTCCACAAAAACTGGAGAACTCGATCACTGACCACAGTGTTATTGACTATCTCCTCAAATACCACTGCTGCAATTTACCTGATGAGGCACCAACACTTAGCTTTATTAACAATATGAAACATCTATTTCCTCATTTGAGCATGGCCAAAGTAGCAACTCTTGTGAACTTCATCAGAAATACACAATTCATTCAAATTGTGAATGCTTAAAATGGGGGGAAAGGAGTATGTGATCCCCAAAGGAACAGCCACTGACCCAGCATGTTGGGTTCTTACAGGCCTGGATACTGAAAGTTTAATAGCCATATTTGAGTCAGATGCTGCTGCTGCTCAATGGCCTGAGGATTTAGACATGAGACTCACTAGCCAAAATACCTAAAGGATCACCTTGCTGGATAAATATCCATGTGAGTAACCCTTCAAAACATGACGTAACGGTGAAAGGATGAACTGTGCTGGGAAGTTTACTGCAAATTAAATCTGAAATTTAAGTGCATGGATACTCAACAGATAAAACTTTTCCAGGTGGCATCAGTGTTTAAAAAGAGATGGTCATACCAAGCACCAAGGACTAAAGCCAGCAAAGAGAACAGTCTCTAAGCGGAAGAGATGACAGATCTGTTTGAACCAACAGTGAACCCGAGCCATTTGTCAGAAATGCAAAGGAAAATGCTCCACCAGACATTGAAAGAGGAGCCCAAAACTTTTTCCAAAGATGACAGAGACATGGAATAGATCTCTAGTCTGCAGATGACATTACCAGCAACCCGTACAGAAGACTTATATCTCAGTGTCTCATCCACTATATAAAGAGGTAAAGGAATATCTGCAAGAGCTCCTAAACAGGGGCTGTGTTACAAAATCAAAGTCATCCTATCCATCATCAGTGGTACGTGTCTGGAAAAGGGATGGTAGTCTAAGATTCTACATTGACTATTGGGAATTGAATGGAAAAACCACAGCAGACAGAGCTCATCCCTCAAATCCATGATGTTCTGAGCGGATTAGGAGGTAAATCCGGTTCTTCCTTTTGGATCAAGTGAAGGCCCACCATCCAAGTTTCATGGTTGAACAAAGCCATCACATCATGCCCTTCATTACTCCATGAGGCCTGTACGAATGGGTTAGAAACCCCTTCAGTTTAACAAATGCACCTGCTGCCTTCTACGGTGTATGGAAGAGTGCCTTGTGGACCTTAGGGATGAGGTAATTATTACACGCTTACAGCAGTATCTTTGAAGAACACATGGAGAATGTAAGGGGAGTACTACAATTACAAAAACATGGAATTAAGCTGAAAGCTTCTTAATGTGACTTCTTTAAGAGAGAGGTATGTTACCTGGGAGTGGGGGGTGTCTGCTGAAGTTTATAAGATGGATCCAGTTGACACCATGGCTGTTTGTGCTGTTGCAGAGCAACCACCAAGCACAAGAGGGGAATTTCATAAGCTGCTAGGCTTCCTCTCCTACTATCAAAGGTACATTCAAAACTTCTCTCTAATAGAAAAGCCATCATATGGCTCATCCAGTCTTTGTTTAATAAATTCTAAGGCCAGAATGGACCATTGTGACAACCTAATCTGACCTCCTATACAACACAGACCATAGGACTTTGCTAAAATAATTTCTAGAGCAGATCTTTTAGAAAAAGATCCAATCTTGATTTAAAATTTGTTAGTGATGGAGAATTCACCAAGCCCCTACGTAAATTGTTGCAATGGTTCCTTACTCTCACTGTTGAAAGTTTACACCTATTCCCAATCTGAATTTATCTAACGTCAACTTCCACCCATTGGATCGTGTTATACCTTCTCTGCTAGACTGAAAAGCCCATCATTAAATATTTGTTCCCAAGGTAGATACTTGTAGACTGTAAAAAAGTCACCCCTTAACCTTCTCTTTGTTAAGCTAAATCGATTGAGCTCCTTGAGTCTACCACTATAAGGCATGTTTTCTAGTCCGTGAATTATTCTTGTAGCTCTTCTCTGAACCCTCTCCAATTTATCAACATCCTTCTTGAACTTTGGACACAAATGGACACAGGATTCCAGCAGGAGTTGCACCAATGCCAAATACAAGGTAAAAAAACCTCTCTACTTCTACTTCAAATTCCCCTATTTATGCATCCCAGTATTCCATTAGCTCTTTTGGCCACAGTGTCACACAGGGAACTCACGTCCAGCTGATTATCAAAAACAACCCCTGTAATGTGGGGTCTTAGAAATAAAATAGCTGGGGAAATGGCAAATCTACAGAGACAAGCTAAATTACACGACATTCCCCACCTCCGAGAGAGAGAGAGAGAGAGAGAGAGAAATGCATTTCACACTGTGTCAAATGGGGAACTCTGTGAGCTTAATAGTGAGACAGATAATACCCCATACTCCACGTAAAATGCTGGTATTGCATTCTGTTCCAAAAGCTTTATGAAATCTGTACCTGATTGGTTGTTCTTCAGTATGATAGTTATGTTGTTTGACTTCTACTTCAAGTCAACTGTAAAAAATTAATTGTAGCAAAATAATGGTCTTTTAAACCACCCTAAGAAATGAGCTTTGATATCAGCATCTTCTTATGATATCAACAGACAAGTCAGGGAGATAACATCACAAGAACATGTAATCTCAACTACTTCTATTCATCACTGATCAATAAAAAGTGTTTAACCTTACTGTAACTGCATGCAGCAGCGTGCAGCTTCTTTCAAAACCTCCAAGTCAAGCACAGAGAATCGCAGCAGAAAGCAATATACGGGTCCTGGAAAAGAGAAAATTGGAATCATTTGAGGCACCACTGGCATCGAGGGAGTTTTAGAATTACATGTACAAAAGCGAGAGACAGAAAACAGTTGAAGTGGGACAAGCAGCTAATTTGAATACAAGACAGTGATTGGTCCAGGAGGGAGAATGGAAGTCTTCATTAACCTGTGGAGCTTCACATTTCAAAAAGTAGTAACATTCTGAAGGTGGGAGCGTAAAAACAACTCTCTTACCCTTTACTCCTCCAAGTGACATGCAGATGAGGACGGCAAAGCCCCCCTTTCCATAGATGGTTCAATTATAGTATAATGAAAGATACATTTTGTTCTAAATGGAACTTCTACAAAGATCAAAGAAACTCATTTCAGGAGGAAATCCTTCTGGAGCAGGAGCACATGCTGCCAACAAGACCCACTCTCCAGGGCACTTAGTAAAGAAGGGCCAGTGGAGAAGGGGCAGAGGAGGGCCAGGCTAGCTGGAAGGAGCCCTGAGAAGCCTCCACTATCAGGGTTCTGTGGAACCCCAGCTAGAATGTAAAGCATACTCCTGCGTGTCTTTCCACAGGCAAATCCCCTGCTCCAGGACATGACTTGCTTCCCATACTGCACCCAAAGGGATTAATCTGTCCCACTAAGTGCACATGGAAAGAGGACAGTTTAACCAAATAGGGAAGTTGGATTGTTAACATACAATTCAGAACGGTGAGAGGAGAGAAAGTACAGTTAGTGGTTCAGTTTATTAATGCTCTATGGGAGATTTTATTAGTTAAAACAAAGTCAGTCAAGCACCTCAGACCATCACCTGGTCACCACAGCAGGGAAAGTTCCTGTGTACACACAAGTCAGCTGAAACTAGAAAGCTCAACAGGTCATCTCCTGCTATCCAAGGAAGGGGAGCATCTGTCTTTGCTTACAAATGCCTTTCTGGCCAGGAGAGAACAGAGATAGGTAGCTGCTCTCCCTCACGCTGAAACAATATTCTTTAGGGGACTCAGGATTAAAAGTGCATTTATGATCAGTAAAATGACAGTGGCAGTGGTAGAATTAGTGACTGGGAAACCCTTTATCCTGTGTGAATTAGCAAGTGAATACAGAATGCAAAAAACAAAGATATGCATCACAAAATATACCTTGTTCATTTATTCTCACAACTATAGTATGGCTTTAATTACAATGTTGCACAGTAGAACATTTCATTAAATGAATGAAGACTTATTAAGAGCAAAAGCTGCAATGCAGTCTCTTATTGAGTCTTCGCTGAGAGGTCAAGAGACTTTTTGTGCAGTTTAGCAAGGTTCTATTGTATAGAAAATGGTATCATTTTACTACCCATGGGAAATAACGGATACTCAGGGAACAATAGTAGAGAACAGAGCTGATTTTTTAAAAAGTGTCTTCTTTCTTCAAAATGTAATTGAAATTCCAAAATTCAAAAGTTTTCAACCAGTTCTTGTAGAGAGTGTATGCCTCTTCCCATGTTTCTTTGTTGGCAAACCCCGATGGTTCACAAAGAGAGCTTTAAAAAAACCCTGAAATCCACCCTTGAAATAATTTCCCTCCTGGTTGACAATACAATAGACATTAAAGTGGAAATTAACCATCTAAGAGCGTTACTTCTAGTACCATGCATTTCTATCTGGTGCCCACTTGCAGAGCCTGCTAGATAAAGAAACGCACATCTTAATACTCATTTGGTTCAAAAAGGATGATGTCTAGAAGACAGTGGTTTTGTTGTTTGATCAGATACAGCTGATCACTCAGGGTGAAGTTTTAAATATGACATGAAGAGGGTTTAGGCACACAAACACTCTCACATAATGCTAAAAATTCACTCAAATTGTAATGTCACAGCACTGGATGTAAAAAGTCATTCCTTTGTCAAAATAAAGAAAATCCTCAATCCATCTAGTGGATTTTCAGCTGTTATCGTCTCAAAACCCAAAAATAATAAAGCAACTCTGGAACGCCCACATAGCTCTGACAATGCCCATTGATTTTGACCTGCAATACCCTCTACTATACCAGTCCTGTGATTCTCTTAAGAAGAGAAGCTGTCAATCATGTTAAATTGTTTAGCAGTTGTGTGACATGGAAAGAACATCTATAAGACACGGCAGTAAGAATTTGAAACTAACTTTCACTTGTGGTCAGAGAAAGGACAAACTCAGGTATCTAGAAGCTACAAAAATAAGAAGCTAAGATATAAAACCATTGGGTCAAGTTCATTCCTTGTGTGATGCCCAAACGAGGTCAATTCAGTGACACAACCGGTGAACTTCGCCCATACATTCAAAAAGCATGAACTATATGCAGAAGGATTTCACAGTGAAAGAGACAGAAGCCAAGAAAAGAAGGATAAATTATGTAGCAATAAGACAGTTGCAATGCTGAACTGAACAAATCTTATTCACCCTCAGAATCACCAGTTTAATGCATGTGAATACAATTAGGTATTAACCGATCACTGGTTACTATCTAAAGTATTTCTTTGATGCCATTCACCTTGATATCTCAGCACTATGGTATTTTACAGCACCTACAGTGATATATAACACAGAAGAATGAGGAAGTCTGAGATTGTCAAAGCATCTATGTGATTACTATCTTGGCAAATAGCCTAAGCCAACATAAACCGGATTTATCCTTAAACTTTTGGATTGGCACACTATTTAGAGACGTCTCCAAGACTGGCACCTCAGAACTCTTCTCATATAACCCTCTGTGAATTATTATTAGGATTGCACAGAAACCCCAATCAGGGTCCTATTGTGCTAGACACTGGTTAAGTATCAGAGAAGACAATCATGGCCTCAGAGAGTTTACAATCTATGTGAAGGACACAGAACACACAGCTGAACCAACCAGACAAGCAAGGGGATGGTGGTGTTGGTAAAAATGAAATAAACAGAGTTAAACAGAAGTCACAGTTTGCCACCAGCTCATCAACTAAACAATGTATTTCTGATCTGAGAAATACCTTTGTCCCATCTGGCAAAATATGATCATTGGATGGCAGATCATTGTGTCAGTCAGGTCTAAATGCAACCTTTCACATTGAGAAGATTGGCGAACACTCTGCCCATATCACTGGTGAATTATTGAAGAGATTGAGTTTTGGCAGGTGGTGATGGGAGTTTGCACAATTTTAAAGATATAATCCAGTGCCAGGATTAGGTTTGCACTTTGGCAGGGTTGGGAGTTACAAACATGTGCTGAAATGTGGGCCACGTGTGTCCCCCAAACCCTGACTGCTTAGAGTGAGACAGCTTCAGACACTGTCCTTACAAGAGAAGGACTACACTTTCAAAGGACCAACCTCTGTACTTCTAGATGCAAAATGAACAACAATGTTGTTTAGCACCGACTTAAGAAATGTGACTTATACTCAGTTAAAAAAAATGCTTACAAACAATTTCAGGGCAAAGAGAGAAAGATCCAACCAGTGATTTACAGGTGTCCTGCTGATTTCCCCTGAAGAGTCAAGTAAGCTGAACCATAAGCTTGCTTATACTTCAGTTAAAACAACACAAAACTAAAAAACAAACAAACATTAACAAAGCTGGAAGTCACATTTTTAAAGTTATTTCCTTTTTAAAAATAAAGGTTATTTTCTTTTCCTTTGAAAAGTGTTATGTACTTTCCACTTTGCAAGCTTCAATAGTTTTGACAGATATCTCAAAATCTGTTTGTAATTGTAATAATTAAGCTTTCAACAAATCCAAATGGAGCACAAAAATTGGGCACCAATGAGCTACAAGATAAACAATCTGGTCACTCGATTACAGACCTAAAAGTTGCGATTCTTCAACAAAAAAACTTCAAAACCAGACTCCAATGAGAGACTGTTGAATTGGAATTAACCTGCAAACTGGACACCGTTACATTAGGCTTGAATAAATACAGGGAGTGGATGTGTCATTACACAAAGTAAAACTATTTCCCCATGTTTATTCCCTCCCTTCCCCCCCCCCCCGCACTGTTCCTCACACGCTCTTATCAACTGCTGGAAATGGCCTATCTTGATCATCACTACAAAAGGTTTTCTCTCTCTCCTGCTGGTAATAGCTCACCTTACCTGATCACTCTTGTTACAGTCTGTATGGTAACACCCATTGTTTCATGTTCTCTGTGTATATCAAATCTCCCCACTGTATTTTCCACTGCATGCATCCGATGAAGTGAACTGTAGCTCATGAAAGCTTATGCTCAAATAAATTTTGTTAGTCTCTAAGGTGCCACAAGTACTCTTTTTCTTTTTGCGGATACAGACTAACATGGCTGCTACTCTGAAAGATAAACAATTGATTATTTTGAACTGTTTGTTACAGCTGGGACCTCATAATGACGAAGACACCCAAATTAGGCCAATCCCATAGCAATGACTCCCTTAAAAAACCACAATAACCCCCACTTTACAATTTAGTATCAAATTAAACCAACGAAGCTGTTGACTGCCCTCGCTACATCCCCAAACTGCTGTCCCATCGACAAGGTTTTGAACAGAATTTTGACCCCCTTCGCTGATGGCTGTATTTGCATGCACATATTTATACATTGCCATAACATATATACATAGCCTTTCTGGTTACAAAATATCCTCTTCAGTTTTTACTGGTCCTTCGGAAGATAAAAGCAGCTCATGGAAGGCTTTTGGAAGTTTGTCCCACTGTTTAGACAGAATTCGAAAGTGTGGCCCAATTTCTGTGCACAACCAAAATATTCAGAAATACATATTAATGAGAGCAGGATTGAACCCAGGCGACCCAGTCTTGTTTTTACTGGAATGTGTCACAATCTTCATACTACATGAGTACTAATGATATTTTTGTTTGTTAAAAAAAGTAAGCTCTTGGAGAACCATATTAGGGTCTGCATCAACATGTTCAGTGTATTTGGGGGACAGCAAGAGTATTCTATGAACTTTTTATGGATTTTAAAAATACTGATTGATGATGTGCCCTAATGTTATAAGGTTCATGCTAAGACCCAGTTTCCATCTCCAGACGAAGAACTGTATTTTAATTTTTAATAATTTTTTTTTGGCAAATAACTCCAAGCAACATCTAATTGCTAGAATGACTCAAGCCTACAACCCTCTCCTCAAAAGAAAGCGTACTAATGACACCATGGATCCTCCTCCTTGGTGTTAGCGTTTCCCTTCCGGGGGCACAGCCCCTGTCTGTTAGTACAAGACACAAAGGATGATGTCTCTTCTATGATGACATTCAGACTATAATGCAAATAAGTTATCCGCTCTGTTAACATGGGCCAGAGCCCAAAATAAACCCTCATCCACAGACCAGGAAACGTGCAGGAAGTGCAAAGAACAGCAAGCTGAGCACAACAGGAACACTGTCATTGCTAACCCACAGGCTGAGGCGCTGTTGATGGAGCATCTCAATCCTTATTTTACACATGTAAAGCCCATGCTCCATCCTAAAAGGATGGGTTTCTCTCCCTAGCTTGTGAACACGTATTCACAAGCGGTCTTGCAAGAGGCAAAGTTTCAAGTGCACAAAACTTTGGGAAAAGCAAATACCATGAATTCTTTGGATGGATTCACTCCTATAAGCAGGTTTTTGTTGCTACTCGATGTGGTATTTTTCAGAGCAGAGAAGTAAACGTAAACAGAACCTAAACGTATTGCAACTCATTATTCCTAGGAAAGAAGCAGCTGACCCTGGAGAAAAATACAAAATGGACCATAGTACAGCAGTCCACCTGTCCTGCAATTCAGGGCATTTAGAGCCCATCACCTTCATGCCCTTTTCTCTGTGTTAGCTTCCTAAGGGGAACATTTCAACCCCAAGGTTTTATCCTCAGCATTTTTATATGGGTTGCCAAAAGGTATGCAAGGCTCTACCTCCATTTATATAACCATGACTCGCCAGCAGTTATATTCCAGTGAAACAGCTAGCTAGAATGATGAGGGTAGCAAGCACAGGGGATTGAGCTTTCTCAGCAGCTGGCCTATAACTGCAGAACTCTCTCCTGGAGATAGCAGAATGCCCCAAAATCTCACCTCCTTCAGAACTAAATGCAAAATTCAGAGAAAAAGATGGTCCTAGTGGTTAGAGCAGCTACACCACTGTAGCATTTCAGTGTAGACACTTACTACAGTGGCTGGAGAGGTTCTCCCATAGCTATAATTAACCACCTCCCCAAGAGGCCATAGCTAGGTGGCCAGTTAGCACTGTCTATGCCTAGGGTTCGGTCGGCTTACCTACATCTCTCAGGGGTGCAAGTTTTTCAGGCCTCTGAGAGATGTAACTACGCTGATGTAACTTTTCAATGTAGACCAGGACAGTCTCTCTGTCTCTCAGTTCCCATTTGCAAAATGGGGACAGTAGCACTTCCCTACCTCACAGGGATGTTGTGAAAATAAATACATTACAGATTGTGAGGTGCTCAAATACAGCAGTAATTGGGGTCATAGAAGTATTTAAAATAGAACTCAATTATTTAACTTGACTTTTCCACAAAACAACAACAAATCCATTACAGAAAATATGTGGGAAAGAAGAGAAAAAAATCACTTTAAAATATAAAATTAAAAAAATCAGATCCATAGCGATGAGTATGAAACAAAAAGTTTAGCCAGATCAGCTATTAATTAAAATGGATTCAAACTGTACAGGATAAAACAAGAAGGAAATAAATACTGCCTCAGTGATAGTGTTTATATTTTATATGGACATGAGATTCTTAACCCCAAAGAGCCAATTCCCCCCATCAAATTATCATTTCTATGCCTAGAGGCTCCAACCAAGAGTGAGGCCTCATTGTGCTCGGCACTTTGTCTATATATAGTATGAGTCCCTATGTCACAGAGTTTACAGATTAAACAGAAACTGTAAGAAGGGTAATGGAGGCACAGAAAGGAGAAGTTACTTGCCTAGGTCTCACACCAGATCACTGGCAGAGGGGTGGGAACAGAACCCTGATCCTGATACCCCAGTTCAGTGCCCTACCCACTAGACCATGCTGCTTAGCACACAGAAATGAGTTGGGAACCAGAGAGGCTCCAAAAGTGGGCTGCAGACTGCCTTTTCTAGTGTTCTAATGCCTCACAAATATCTGCTTTTAATCTGTTGCTGATCTGTCCAGATTTGCCAAACTGAACATCAAGTAGGCAACCTTAGAATTAAATTGTTTGACTGCTCAAAACAACACGTCACTGAGGCGATGTAGTATTTAAGATAATTACATTAATGAGGACATCTATATAATGTTCCTAAACCAATAATGAAAGAGGAGGTCTAATGATGCAACAAAAAACCAACTGAATCTCAGATTACATACTGGCTTGCACAACAGCTCAGACAACTAAACACTGAGGCAGCTAGTAGAAATCTTACATACAACACATCATTTTTCCCCACCCGTTGCTACTTTCCCACAACAACCACCTGATGTTAAACAAGCTAGATCCTAGCCAAATATACCCCACTTCCATTCCATCAGGAGCTAAGGGGTAAACATCATAGAATGAAGTGTTTTAGCAGCACTGCCATCAGCAGTATCACCTAAAACAGAAAAAGCATCAAAATGAAAAAAAGCATCACTGGGAGGCTGATCTGTGCGAAAACCTTCTCCAAATTCAATAATATATGTGGCAAGCCTGTCCTAGCTGCACAGCTCTCTTCTCCCAAGTGTGGAGAACTGCCCTTTTCAGCGAAGAGCAAGAGGAGCCATGTACACCAAAGAAATACGCCATTCCCAACAGATCATTGAATTGGTTTCACTGGGGTTAAGTTTACAAAAGTCACCACAGTTGTACTGTGTTGTATGTTTTAACTCCCAGCTGGACCCTGATCCAGGGGCAATGTCAGCACAGGGTCAGTTTATACTGGAGTCATCCATAAATCACATTCACAAGGCCTGGGGTTCTTTAGACATTGGTTGGATATTTGCTGCTAGGCTGAGATTGTGAGGAGGGGAGGTGGTCATGCTCAGAAGACTGCTACAAGGAGAGTTTTTTATTTTGTTGTTACACGTCCTTCATTAAAACACTGCCAAACAGTAATGCTTATTTAAAACTACGACATTATTCTGAAAGTGAAAAGGTATTTCATTCCAAATTCCTCTTTTTATGGTTGTTCAACATTTTTAGTTACATTTTACACACCAATAACTAGAAGTATCAGATTAGCAGTATTATTTTACCTTCCCTCTGTAAAGGGCTCAGAGATGTACAGATGAAAAGTGCTACACTGGTGTAAGACCTCAGAAATATTATTTAGATTTAGAAAAAGGACCCAGACAATGCTATTGAAAATCAAGGTGTTCATAATCAATTAGAAAACTCAAGTGCTGATTAGCTGAGGGGGAACAGTATCCATTTGCAAATTGTTTATTTACTAATACTTGGTAGTGATATGTTTCGTTTTAATGGGTATGGCAAAAGCCTCAATTTGATGTTCTATAGTATCTGGAAATATACTTTGAAAAACAATGCCATATATTTTATTTTTTCCTCTATAAAAATGCTCATCCATTATGGAAACAACATATTCATATTCCTCATTCACTTGGAAAACAAACTATTCAAAATTCTCATACTAAACTCCAAACTAGGAACAATTCACTCCTGCAATGCATCCTACTATGCACTCCCTTGCTCTCCTCCCTCCCCCGAAATCATTCAGCTATTACTTTTCCAAGGTAACATTCAATAAGACCTCCACATTCCACGAAGCACAAGAGAACTTGATACTATGACAAGGTTAATGTTGAAAAATGGGGCAGAGCAAGACAATTAGAAGGGGAGAAAAATTCCATTTGGCTTTCAAAGGTAAAAGAGGGGTTTGGGTTGTGTTTTGTTTAAATAAAGTTTTAAATAAAGTCTCTAACCCTGCTTTGAGCAGAAAAGTTAGTTTATTCCTGGTTACATTAACACATTCAATGCACGTTTAATATGCGTGTTAGAACACTCTCAATTCTTATCTTTCCAAGACCTTGGAAAACATTCCATCTCAAAAAGCAGGCACTTTTATTATAAAAGTCGGAGTTGTTCACTGTGCAAATATCACTGAGTGCACAGCAGCAAAAGCTGGAAAGTTAAAGTTCATTTGTACTTTGTTTCATTTATTTACAGAATCATTTCTGCAGTAGAAGTACAACTTATCTCTAGCTATTGTTGTTACAAAACTGGTGTGGGCTGAACTGCAGTAGGTCAAATAATTTACAATATTGTTGCAGCTGGCTGGAAATTAACACACTGCAATTATAGAGCATCTTTTACCTGAGGATCTCAAGCCCATCACTGGCACTTCTTGATGGGCTCACTACTTCAATTTGTTTTTGATTAATATTTTTGAGAGAAACCAGGCCAATGCAGTGGGCAGCATTGTTTTCACCCAGTTACTTTCCTGCTCCTCCAAAGGGAGACAGGAAGGATGCAACAATAATATCTTTAAGGAGATGCCTCATAGTGATGCAGTGCAATAGTTTTCAACTTATGGTTCACGGAGCCCTAGGGGTCGACAGACTATGTCTAACATTTCCAAAGGTGTCTACTCCTCCATTAGAAATTTGTTAGGGATCTGCAAATGAAAAAAGGTTGAAAACCACTGATGTAGTGTATCACGGGTAAACAACTAAAAGGATTTGTTAAATAGGATTAGTAAGTCACAACAAGAGCCAGAGTCCACCCAACAACACAGCGCCACAAATGCCATGTACTTTAATGGCTCTAAAGGGAGGAAAAACAGGCTCAGGTTGCAAGAGAAATTAAAATGATTGCTAAGAGAATCAGCGTACGATGTAATTCACTCGCGCCTGGAGGCAGACGTCAGCATCACACTAGGTATCAGAACCTGCCATTGCTTTGTATTCTGGAGGTAACAACAATTCAGGCAGCATCATTAAATCCTAGTTGCACCAGCAGACTCCTCCTGTAAAGTTTACAAGAAGACAAGGTGTGTGACATGAACGGGACTTTGAAAAGTGTCCCCCTGCATTATACCGAAGCCAAGACTGTAAGACACAAAACCAACCACACAATGACTTCACCAGCACTGTAAGACGTAGTGGGTAGAAAAACATCCCAAAAGCAAGTAAATCAATCTGAGTACTTTGCTGGGCACAAAGCCTACAGCAAGAATACTGTGGCATTACACGATACAGTAACGTATACCTTTGTGCCTCCCTTCATAGCACTGTGGTAGCCTCTCCTCCTAACCATCCCTTGAAGTCAGAAATCTTTGGTTAAAGCAAAGCGAAAGTCTTATTTCTAAAGGATGACCACAGATTCAAGCGGGTGCTCAAGAAATTTGGCGAACTGGCCAAGATACGTAGGGCTCAAATGTTATAACATGGAACAACAGATGCACCTTCACTCATTGCACCTGTCAACTGTATTTTCGTATAATATGGCCCTCTCTCAGTGGGGCCTCTAGGCACTATTGTAATACAATAGCATTAACGTATATAATGAACTACCTGCATTTCCACATGCGTATTGGGCAAGTTACAGCACCACTACTCATCTAGACTAACACCCATGGGCGGTCGCATGTTGCAACCGGGTTTGTAAATGTGACTTCAAATCTCTTGGATCTTCCGTCTACCAGTTCCTATAACTGCCAATAATCTTCCACCCTCTTCCCCTGCCTCTCTCAGCATTATCATAAACAATCTAACACTAAGGCAAAAGTTGAGGGGTGGAAGGAGAAAACAGCTCTTTGAAACACAAAGCTTTCAGGATATTTGTATTTGCATAGCCTCCCTGAAGTCAAGGGGAGGACCCACATGGTTAGTTAAGCACAGACAGTCTGTTACAGGATCAAGGCCTTCAACAATATGCACTCCAGGGCCAGGAATGAGGTTTGCTCTATATTTGTAAAGGCCTGTGGGTAGCTGCAGTCCTATACGCATCATTTTATATCAACAGTAGTAACAAGTATGTTCTAAGCTACTGTGCACACACACATCCCTCCACGCATCAGTAGGCAACAGAATTCAAACTCAGGACCTACTCCCCCAAGAGCACAGAACTTCTTATTGGAGACCCAAAAGAGCAGCTCCACCAACAAAACCACACTGCCACAGCTCACCCGAAGGCCTTTCATGTCACCCTGAGAGACAGATGTTCTCTCTGATTTCATTTCAAAAACATATCCAGATGCAAGTGCCTTGTCACGGACCAAAAATTGGGGGTAATATCCTGATTTTCTGAGGTACAGAACAGCCATTGAAGTCAATAGAACCTGCAGGTGCTAAGGACCTTCGGAAAGCCAGCTATAGGACTTTAAATGAGGATTTTGCCTAATATTGGTCTCATGTATATCAGATGATTCCATTCTCCCTCACTGCTCCCAGCTCACCTTGCTTGAGTTGCCTTTTCTGGAGATAATGGTTCTGATAGGAGATGCTGGCTGGTAAGATACATTTTTTCTAACACCTTTTTCACCTATCTTCTCCAAGTGCCCCTGGCATTGGACATTAGCAGCACTTCTAAAACATTGAGTCTTCCTCAGTAGCAGACATCTTATGCTGTGTAGCATTTCTCTTGTTTACTAACCAGCACTCCCAAATAACCCTAATATTGTCCTGCCGCCACAGCAGTTTATCAACTGCATGGCAGCACATTCAGGATTATACACCTAGGACACAATCCTGCAGCCTGAAATAAAACCCTGACACAGAGAGGTCCGTTCATCACAGATACTCATGTGTAGGATGCCATAGCATTCCAGGAGGCAATGTGCCTCATGCCTCAGGAATTACCACTTTGAAAGGCACAAAAGGGTGGTATTTCTAGGAATGGCAAGTTGAATTATACCACCTTCTGTAAACTTCAACACCTGCCCACAGATCTGCGAACACAGACAGAGGGGGTTAAAGGAGTGTTTCTGAAGAGTTAAAATGTTTTCCAGATTCGCCTCACCTGTCCCCTGGAGTATGCAACATGCGTATCTGCTATCAAGAGACATGTTGAACAGGTGGACATAGAAGGAGTTAGCAAGAGCAGAGATAACCCAAAATATACATGGTCAGCAAGTTTTAGAGGAATAGAAAATCCATTTCTTTAATTATATAAGTTAATGGGCAATTTTTATTAAAAGTTACACTCTTACAAGGATAATTTTTAGAATTAATAGTCTGCTTTAAGAGAAAAATAAATCCCAGGGCCATCGGTGTCACCATTAAAATGCCCATGCTCTCAGCTTTAAACTACTTACAGTATGGAAGGTTAAGAGACCAGCTGTGTTCCTCTTCCACTAACCTGGGAACAGGCAGTCAGGGAGAGAAGAGAAAAAACAGTAGGGGAACAAGAGAAGCAACACCGCTTCACCCATAACTTAAAAGAAACTACTCCCCTCTTCTACAGGCCATTTCATTTGCAGGCTGCCAGTAATGGATCCCTTGAGAATTTCAGGTGCGGAATAAGCAACAGAAGCAGATTAACTCCTAAGCAACAAGAACCCTATTTTCATGTAAATGTCCTAAGCAACTAAAAGTGAGTGAGAGGGAAGGAAGGAAGAAACCAAAAAATAAATCAGAGAAATAGTTTCTACCCAAAACATTTTTCCAAACTATTTCTAGAAAGGGCACACTTCTCCTTATGTTGGTTTTGTTTGTGGGGGTTTTATTTGGGAGGTGGGGTAGAAGATAAAAAGGAGATTTTGATTAATAGCTTTTAGGGACAGAAGGGACAATTATGATCATCTAGTTTGACCTTCTGTACAGCACAAGCCAGAGAATTTAATAATAATTCCACCTCGCAATTCCAGCCTCAAGATAACTACCAGCTGAGGTCTGTCTATGAATGCTCACACCTGCAATGGAAGATTGGGCTTTGCCTCCAGTAGCCCTGATGCGTATCTTGCCTTTGATAATTTTTCAACAGCTTGAAGTGCGTATTTCTTCCTTTGCAATTTCCATCTCAACCAAAAGGGAAAGCGTAAAGGTGCTATGGCTGGAAAAGAGAGCTTGGGACCAAGAAAGATCAGCTCCCATTCGGCTGCCAGCACTCTCTCTGTCTCACTAAGTCCAATTCTTTTTGAGCTACACCGATCAGTCAGAGTCAGTGTATCTTGCAGGAGAGAAAGTGTGTGCGCGCGCACTCCAGGGATGCGCGGTAAAGTTTTAAACTAGTTAAAAATAAGTTAAAGGCAGCACAGCCAGACCACCACCAGCACTTCAACTCTCTCTTGACCTACTGAGAAAGTATGAACATATCTACGGGGAGCGAATAGGAAATTTGCTTTAAGCTTTGCATGCCTCACCTCTGACCCCTGTCCCCAGCTCCCACCTCTGCCATTCCTTAAACAACTGAGGAAATGAACTACAAAACATTAACACAATGCAAAGGGGCAGACTTAAACCAACAAAAACAAGGAAATTGCAAGTTAAGCCTCTTGCTCTGCCCTTGATTCACCTTGCTGCATTTAGCTCCTGCTCTGCTACAGGGCCCTTCCATCCTCATGTACACACAAGCAATAAGGCAAAGTGATGTCTAACCTGGATTATGCTTGTCTGTATTCACTGAAGTGTGTTTTAACATAGGCATATTTTCCTGATTGGAGCTTCACAAATGCAGCCAATATATTTGATTCTCCTCCTCCTCTTGTTGTGAGATTTGCCGTTATTTTAGGAAGTATTTCACTTACACTGCAAAGGGCATCCATTGTGCCCACCCGTGGCAGCTATTTCATTGCTCATGCTAGAATGTAGCTTTATTCATACAACTGTTCAATCATTCTGTTGTATTCCTCTTTGTCCTTGAGACTGATGGACACACTAGCCCAACAGAACCCTAACAGAAGTGTCAATTTTCTTAGCTGCCTGAATTGGTAATAATACTATTTGTTTTCACTAGCAACATAAGACTCCTCTTAACCCTGTTCTCCACCACCCTAATTACTGATCCTAATTGGAATGCAACACACCTAAGTCCCAATCTTGCCCACCCTGAAAGCAACAGGAGCAAGATGCCTCTGGATGACCCTTAAAGGGTCAGGGAAGTAAATGCTCAGTGTCCAAGTGAGGAGTTGCACTCAATACTGTGACGTGCTAACCACTTTCTTGAAGTGGGGCCAAAGCATTTAAGCACATGCTTGGAGTTAAGGGGAAGATGCATACGCCTGAAGTATGTGGTATAGTGCTTTGCTGGATCAGGCCCAGAATGCTCAGCACTTTGAAGGACTGAACCTTAAAGAAAGGGAGAGGGAAGTGGGAAATACTTGGTAGAAGCACAGCTCGTTCTATAGCATCTTTTGGTTTGGAGGAGTTTATGGGAAATTTATCTTCAGTTTTGTCCTGCACAGGGTTCACTGCACCCACACAGGCTGTGCCCTAGAAAAGACTCAAACTGGGTGCACTGAGTTGTATGTAGTTTTGATGTGAAATCAGCCACAGTTTGCTAGAAACTGAGGACCAAGTCACTCAAAGGTCTATGAAAGTTGTAACAATCCGGGCAAGCTCAGAGTTTGAAGTGAAGCAAGGATCTGAAAAACTTTCACAGGGGTGCAGTTTTTTTGTTTTTTCTTTATGTATTATTTTAATGTAACAATAATGTACACAGTAAATTGAAATAAAAAAGGGATCCTCCGGAATATTTACATTTAAGAACATCAGGAATATGATGCAGCAAAATGTCTTGATGCTGCATATTTCACAGCACCAGCATTTGAAATCTTCTCATGGAACAACAATGCATCTCTAGCAAACATTGTAAGAGGCACTAATCTGCCGACATTAAAAATTACAGGGAATTAATACCACCAGCTTAGCAATTAACAGAAGAAAAGTTAATATACAGGAATTGACTTTATAAACTTCCAAAGTCCAAGTGTTACTCTCCCTCTTCCGAATTCATACACACACTTCCAATCCTCAACACTGAAGCAGTAAGAAGAGCTTTCCTGGAAGTGGAAATCCCTGCAGCAAATATGCCAATGAGAGAGAAGGTTTAAGGGTTGTTTTGTTTTATTTTGTTGGTCACTTAAATCTCAATACAAACACATCTATTGGCTTCTTGTTTCCAACAAGGCTTCATTGACAGCAGTACATGCAATTGATTAGAACAAGCCATGCTATTTGTTTGGTGGCTCAAATGTCTCCATTCCTAGCCCTGACCTTAAAACCGACTTTCTTTGACTTAACATTTCAAAAGGGAGGGCAGGGAGCAGAGATAGAAATAAAGACGAACTTCACATTCCAACATCTTAAGTAAATAGAAATACTAAATGGTATACATCTATCTTCCACTGACAAGAAGGGCTGGAATGTAAATTGAAAAAGCACAGAAGTGGCATAAAAAACCCCCAAGAGAAATCTTACAATCACCCCCCTCTGGCTTGAGAGTTTTGGTCTGGTTTTTTTTTGTTCACGCTGCATGTATTAAACGCAATGTGCAAATGGTGACATTCCAGATTGTTCTCATATATCGAATATAGTAGAATGGTGAGCTGTAAAAGAAACACTTAAATTGTGCAGACGTGTTTTGTACATTGCAAACAAAAAAAGAGAAATATGGACTAGGGATAGAACTTTAGAAATAGTTTTTGACCTTACTTTGTTTGATTATGGAATGTTCCCAATTAAAACCAATCGACTCATATTCTGGTTATATGTAAGTGGGTTACTGAGTATATAGGGACTTCTCCAAGTTTTAGGATATGATGGAGTGAAAAGGCCATCAAATGATCCAAAGGTTCAGTTCAAAAATATTATTTTATCTTTTCTTATAAAGTGTATTTTAAATAGTTTGTTTTTGCATCATCATAAAGAATGGGGGGGTTGAGAAAAGAGAACATGAAGGAAGTACATAAATGTATGAGGATCATCTTTCAATTTCAAGCTTCAAGCGTGGGGAAGAAAAACTGGTCAATTATTTGGAGACACCTTTGGGTTTAGGGGTTGCACTCGCCTCCTTCTGAAAGAATTTGATGGGGCCATTTGTGAGAGTTTCTTTTCCCTATATACTTGCTCTCCTCTCAGACATTTCTAAATACTTTTTAAATTGTACTTGCAATCTTCCCTCTTGTAACTGTATCTTGTTTTCCTAGGCCTATCTCCCACTTGAGTTATTTGAAACAAGTTTTCCATCATGAACTGCTGGAGACATCCTTTATTATTGCTACTAGTCACCCAGAGCTGAAGAATGGACATTTTATTCATAGCAGGGTAGGTGCAGAATGATGTGGGGGTGGGAGAGTGGTCAGGTTTTAACTTGCTGTGAAAGTTACCTTCAGCTTCCCATACAGACCTGTAGTAAGCAGGATGGATAAAAATCAATGATTTTTTAAAAAAAATAAAATTAAAAAAAAAAATCGATGTTTTTATTTAAATTGGATTTTTTGATAAAATGTTTTTGAGGAAAAAGCCTATCTAAAAGATAAATTTAATTAAGATACATTATAGCTCAAAGATATCTCATCATAGAATAGGATTATAAATTCTAATTCTATAGTATGAGACAATATATTCATGTAATGTTTAAGAAAAGTTTTGTAAATGAATTCCAATAGTTCATGGATTAGGGACCCAATTTTATGGGGTTCCAGGGGCTTCTGTATAAATTACTTAGGTTAATCTTTCTATCTACCCAGTGGGACTCAGTGATCCGTCTAGAAGATACCATCAGAGACGCTTAGTTTTGCAGTTCTCAAACTGTGGATTTATGTCTCCAGAGATAACATGCTTGTTAACAGCAAAATATTTTATATAAATAAATATATAGAGAAAGGTGAGAAATAACAGACCTCAACCCTATTGTCCCTCTGCAAATTTGTGTACACAGAATCAATCCCTTACCTCTCTCTAAAAGTGCAGAGTTTCAAAAAGTGCAATGACTAGAAGATTGTTGGGGGAGGAATAGATCTGGACAAGGAGAAGACATCTGGAGATAAATGTGAGAAGGGAGGGACAGGCAGTAGAAACAAAAGTGAAACTGTTTGAGCAGCATATTCCAGAAGTCTTGAGGTCTTTCTGAGTGTAGCCTTCATTGATTTGAGATCTACCATACCATTCTCTCACTAGAAGGGAAAACCTATAACGGCAGCAAGCCGTAAAAGAGACCCAGTTTGCGAATATTTTCATGGAGTTCCTCTACCTGTGGGTAAGACAGGTATTCATGCAAAATGCAAACAGTGCAACAAAGAAATCCAAGGCCTGGTTGCCCGAATGAAACCACATCATGAGAAGCATTCCTTCTCAGGAGAAAGCTACATTGAAGATGATGAAAGGAACATGTATGAACATGCAGGATCTTTCATAATTCTTTCTTAAGGACTGCCTCTCTTCCTTCTGGATTATTCTTGAATTCTCATGTTTGAGCAAAAAATATAGTTGTTACTCTATGGTACTATCATTTTAGATGCAGTTGTGATAAAAAATAAATACATGAAATAGGCAGATCTTCCTTTTACAATTTCACCTTTAAAGTAACAAATTTATTAGAGCATAAGCTTTCGTGAGCTACAGCTCACTTCATCGGATGCATTTGGTGGAAAATACGGAGGGGAGATTGATATACAATTGATATACAATCTCCCCTCTGTATTGGTATATCAATCTCCCCTCTGTATTTTCCACCAAATGCATCCGATGAAGTGAGCTGTAGCTCACGAAAGCTTATGCTCTAATAAATTTGTTAGTCTCTAAGATGCCACAAGTACTCCTTTTCTTTTTGCGAATACAGACTAACACGGCTGCTACTCTGAAACCTTTAAAGTAGTACTGCGTGTCAGTGAATGCAATGAGTAATACTAAATGAGCAGTATGGTAGTAATAATTAAATAACTGCATTGACTTATTTGTTTAGGAGACTCTGTCCTCAACATACAGGATTCTGAAGACTATCCACCTTCAAGATCATCATCATTTTCTATAGTTTCAGAGTTATCTGCCAATGATAGTGTTTCAGTCACATCATGTATGTCACATAGCCACAGTATATCACCTGTAGCAAAAAGAAAAAAAACCTCCATCATCCAGAAACAACCATAGATAAGTTTGTGATAAAAACCAGCAGATTACAAAAAGAGGTAACTGATGAAAAAATTGCCTGATTTGTTTATGCAACAAATTTTCCTTTCCGTATGACTGAGAACCCACAATTCATTAATATGGTTCAGTCATTAAGACTGGGACACAGTCCACGCAACAGAGCAGATGTCCCAGGCAAATTGCTGGATAAAGTGTATGAAAGAGAAATTGAGCAGTATGCAAAAGGTCAAGAGGGTGAAATTGTTAACCTGAGTCTTGATGGGTGGAGCAATGTCCACAATGATCCGGTCGTATGTGCTTGTGTGACAACAGAAGGAGGAATGTCTTCTTCCTTACAGAAACAATTGATACATCAGGAAATGCACACAAAGCAGAATACTTGCAAGTAGCAGTAAAAGCTATAACAAACTGAAAAAAAATTCAAATGTCTAGTACACAGCTTGATCACAGACAATTCTGCAAACGTATCCAAGATGAGAAGAAATTATTTAGAAGAGAGTCCCAAGCTAGTAACATACGATTGCAGTACTCATCTGACGCACCTCCTAGCCAAAGACTTCAGTGTTCCAGAAATAAAGGCTAATGTTGTTGAAATTGCAAAATACTTCCGAAACACCACTTTGCAGCAGCCACTCTGAAAAAAGTGGGAGGAACCAAGCTAACTCTCCCGTAAGACATGTGATGGAACTCAGTAGTGGACTGTTTTAAGTACTATATCAAGAACTGGCCTAATGTGATGACAGTTTATGAACAAAATAGTGAAAAAAACAGATGGCACTGTCACAGCCAAAGTTCTCAACACTAGGCTTAAGAGAATGTTGAACACATGCTGAGTACCCTGAACCTTATTTCTGTTTTCTTGAACAAAATGCAGGGAAATAGCTGTTTTATTGCGGATGCTGTTGAAATTTGGAAGGAATTGAGTGAGATCTTAAAAAGAAATATGCAATGACAGAGTTAAATTACAAGCATTAAAAAAATGAATGGGACAAGCATTATCTCCAGCTCATTTTCTTGCAAATGTTCTCAATACTTGGTACCAGGGTCAAACCTTAACTGCTGAAGAAGAGGAGCTGGCTATGGCATGGACATCCAGCAATCATCCCTCCATAATTCCAATTATAATAAACTTTGGAGCTAAGGGTGAACCATTCAAGAAATATATGTTTGCTGATGATGTTTTAAAGAAAGTCACACCAGTGAACTGGTGGAAGTCACCTAAGCACTGGGATTCAGAGACTGTTGAAGTGATAATCTTACTTTTAACAGCAGCAGCTTCTTCTGCCAGTGTAGAAAGAATATTTTCTTCCTTTGGACTAATACATTCCAAATTGAGAAATCGTTTGGGACCTGAAAAAGCAGAAAAGTTTGTTTTTCTTTTCCAGATGATGAACAAACAAGAAAATGAAGGTGAAGATGACAGAGATAGCTGCAGTAGTCAATATTTTAAAGTTTCTCATGTTGACCTGGCTGACAGTCTATTTAATTTTTGTGGTTTTTTTTAAATATTTCATTTAACTATTTTACTTGAAAACAATTTTAACAAAAACAAACCTGATTTTAAATAACTTGAATGTTTAACTAAATTCAAAAATTCACATGCTTGTTTTGTTAAAAAATTATGCTTGCTGTTGAAGAAAAAAATCCAGAATACATAACGTTGTTTTAGTTAAATAAAACAATCTAAATGTCTGTCAGGTGATGTTCTCCTCCTAATACCAGCATGGCAAGAAAATCCTCTAAATATTAACGATTAACCTATGGAATTGGAGATAGTTCACCTCCCAATGACTTCGTAAATATCTGCTTCAATTACCTTTGGTAAATGAAATAACCAGTCATTCACAGAATCATAGAATATTAGGGTTAGAAGAGACTTCAGGAGGTTATCTAGTCCAATCCCCTGCTCAAAGCAGGATTGACACCAACTAAATCATCACAGCCAGGGCTTTATCCAGCTCGGCCTTAAAAACCTCCAAGGATGGAGATTCCACCTCCTCCCCTAGGTAACCCAATTCAGTGAAACAGTGTTTCCTCATGTCCAACCTAGACCTCCCCCACTGCAACTTGAGACCACTGCTTCTTGTTCTGTCATCTGCCACCACTGAGAACAGCCTAGCTCCATCCTCTTTGGAATTCCCGTTCAGGTAGTTGAATGCTGCTATCAAATCCCCCCCTCACTTTTCTCTTCTGCAAACTAAATAACCCCGGTTCCCTCAGCCTCTCCTCGCAAGTCATTTTCGTTGCCCTCCGCTGGACTCTCTCCAATTTGTCCACATCCCTTCTGTAGTGGGGGAGGGAAACCAAAACTGGACACAGTACTCCAGGTGTGGCCTCACCAGCATCGAATAGAGGGGAATAATCACTTCACTCTATCTGCTGGCAATGCTCCTACAAATACAGCCCGATATGCCACTGGCCTTCTTGGCAACAAGGGCACACTGCTAACTCATATCCAGCTTCTCATCCACTGTAATACCCAGGTCCTTTTCTGCAGAACTGTTGCTTAGCCAGTCAGTCCCCAGCCTGCAGAGGTGCATGGGATTCTTTCTTCCTAAGTGCAGGACTCTGCACTTGTCCTTGTTGAACCTCATCAGATCTCTTTTGGCCCAATCCTTCAATTTGTCTAGGTCACTCTGGACCCTATCCCTACCCTCTGGCATATCTACCTCTCCCCCCAGCTTAGTGTTATCTGCGAACTTCCTGAGGGTACAATTCATCCCATCATGCGGATCATTAATAAAGATATTGAACAAAACCAGGACCAGGACCAACCCTGGGGCACTCCTCTTGATACCAGCCGATATCATTTTTTTAATATAGCCGTAAAACTAATCTGAAAAGTTTTCAAAATAAATCACTTTAAAAATGTATAGTGTGTAGCTTCTAGAAATGAAACCTACACCTATCTCTGAGTTGTGAAGAATATGTATTAAGGTTGTAACAACCAACAAGAATGCACTTTTATGTAGAAATCCATGTTTAAATGGAGTCTTCCTGACTAGTGATTTAAATCATGATTTAAATCAAATCCACCATGATGGTAAGATAGGTTGCATTATTCTCCTCTCTTTTTCCAACAGTTGCTATTAACGGCCCCGGCAGGGCAGCATGTGACATGGAAAAATGCAGATACATTTTTGGCTTGGGTGGCTTTGTTGCGGCCTAAGAGTCATGAGACAATGGGCCCACATAAAAGCACTAGAGAAGAATGCAGATTCATTCTTCTTTTGATTGTAAGCATGTGTTTCTTTATTGCATAGTCCTGATGTGCCTCCCCACAAAGTTACTGACGGAGGAGGGAGGACGCATACCCAAACAGAAGCCTTTCTGAAATGGTTCCATAAAAACCACTTGTTCAGCTAACAGCAGCGGTATCCAGACTGTGTCCATCCAAGAAGCACATAGGCAAGGGGCCTGAGAGCTACACCTAATATACATATAATGGAGCAGACCACAGCAGCCCATAATTAACCTCCACTCGGATCTAGAGGCAATGTTGCAAGCTGGGACCTATATATTCTGCAGGACACACTTGTTAGGAAGATGTGGGGGTGGCCCTTTGTCACGCAGCAGAATTCTACAGGGTACACTCTGGACAACCTCAATTGGGGTGAGGAGAGAAGGAGAAGGGAGACCTATGCAAACTGTGCTAGTTCTATTATGTAAAGGACCAGGGATCCCAACCAAGTCCACAGTGCTGAGCCTTCCCAGTGATGTGGTTTTGTGGGGATAAGGAGGATGTTTGAGTACATTTGTGTGTAAATGCAATTTACATTGAGATGATTCCATGGCCTCAGATGTCCCAAGGAAATTCTCCTGACAAAAACATAACCTGTGCTATGGAGAGAAAGTCTGAAACTATTCCTCAGTCTTAACCCATTATGACTGATAAAGGACCTTCAGATCCTCTGTAAACTAAACCCATCCAAACACATCCCTTGTTACACTGCTTAGAGCCAATCTGGTAAACATAAGATAGGAGGGAGCGTGAGAGCAATTTGGACTGTGGTCTAAAGAAGAATGTCTCATGGCTCATCTTTATCGCAAGTTGGGGGATACTGTCAATGAGAAGCTGTTCCCACACTGCATCATGTCATCTGCCTACAGAGGCAGCCTGCAGGCAAAAAAGTATTGTGCCAAGCAAGCTGAGAGAGAAGTAATGGAGGCAGCAAGCATTACCCGTCTAGCAAGAGCAGCGGGCAGCTACAGTTCCTGGCTCAGGAGACCCTTTGAAGGGAGTACATGGAGCGTGAGTGAGAAAAAATAGAGGTCTGTAGAGCCAGAATAACCTAATGCTTAAGGCACCTGCAAAGAGCACACTCTGGACTGAATCCAGCTGCTGTGTTAATTTCTAACCCACCTTGAGAAAGACTCCTTTATGCCCTTTCCCCTGAAGTAAGGAAGCTGAGAAACTGACTGCTTTGTTTTAATGTTTCTCAAAGGTGCCAGCAACAGGTAACTCTCATAGCCATCTCCTCGTCTATAAAACTAGCATAATGCTTTGATCACCTTGTTGGCTAAGGGAAGAGAAATAGTTCCACTTCACCATGGGGATTATTAACTGCTGCAGCAAGCCTGTGCCTTTGTTCTCAGGTACACCATGCTCTGGTAGAAGTCTTACAGCTAAAAGGTAGTGGGGGGGGCGGAGGATGGGGGAGAGACTCCCTCCTCAAGGAGAGAGAAAATTCTCATGCAACTTTGATGAGAATTCCCTAGCACTTTCCATACTCAAGTATATGGAATAGTTTTGAGGGAAATGGGTGGAAAATGTGAACCATTTGCTTTGGGAGGGGGCTTTAAGGACATGTATGGTACTGCATACCACATTTCACTGGATGGAATAAACAGCTAGATTAGATCCTTCAATTTTTTAAAAAAATAGCAAGAACGTTACGTATTCAAATATTACAGAAAAAAAGACAGGTTTTGTGCAGTAAATAAATCCATCAGAGAAACTGAGTCATATCTCAGGAAGTGCCCACCTATTCAGGGATGCCCTCAAGTGTGCTAGCAGGAAGCCAAGGAAAGGATATGCCACAGCAGCAATCTGGTACCCTGGCAGCTAACAGGGGTGGCAGGAAAAAGCATTAACAACTCATCTGGTCCTGCAAACTGAGCTTTGGTTCAGTATGAACAAAAGGTGAAGTTTCGTATTAGGAATAACATTTTCAAAAGCACCTGTGTGACTATGTCCCATTGACTTTCAGTGAGACTTACCCTAGATCTTCATTTGGTTGAACTCTTTTCCCCATCCCACACCATCCATAACTACAACTCAGGCGGGCGGAGTTAGGGCTGATGTTGGATCTTACAGATGGCAGCTTGTTGTGCTGGTGAACTGAGACCATTTTCTTTTTGGTTGGTTTGGATTTTTTTGGTAAAAGGCAAGATGAATCACATCACATGTAGTCCCAGTGCAGGCATTACAAGTATATTCCACCTCCTCACCATTTGTTTTACAGTAGCACCCAGTGGTGCCTCTCTTGTTCTATAGCTACACAAAAGCTATTTCCCTCGCTACTAAAATCACGTCACCCATACTGAAAACTCTTATTGGCCTAACTCTAACGCGCACACACACAAAAACGCAGATTACATTATGATTTCTTAGCACCATCTCTAGCCTGAATGTCTTTTTTCCGAGCCCTGGGCTATAGGCAGATGGGCCTTATGCAATAAGACCAACTTCCTGCCTGGGCAAGTTCCTACACTGTATGTTTTTATTCAAGAACACATAGGTCATACCTCCTGCAAGCCATAATTGCCAAGGTAGCTCAAAACATTAATCATAAAGGCCAAAAGCTTCCATGCAAGAATGTTCATTTCTATACTGCTGTCCTTAGGAGCCATCACTGCAAATCTTCTGCAGCATAGGTAATGCTAAAGAACATGCATCTGTATGCTCAAGTAATTCCTGATACTGACAAGACTCATTTCCGTGCTTGTGTGAAAAGAAGAGGACTCTTCACTTGGCAACAAACCCCACTTAAAGTGCAAGGCACAGATGCAGAACAGTGTCACGCTGGACATATCAAAATTCCTCAAGTAGTCCAAGTATTGTATTGCATATGGGAGAGGAGCAGACAGACACTGGCAGTTTCCCAAGACAAGGTCCATTTTAGGAATGCAGCTGTTCCTATTAACCCTTTCATTGGCATTTAGGATGGGTTTTTTTGGTGGGGCAAGGGGGAATATGAGCAAGATGAACTAATGATTGTTTATGTAAAACACAGCAGTACTTCTGTAGAGGAACTCTGGAACCACCAGCCTGCAAAGAGTTTAATTCAGTACTATTACTGTGGCAATGGGATCAAGGGCCAAATTCACCCCTGAAGTAATTTCAGTGGGATTACACCATGGATGAACTCAGCCCCAAGAGGTTAAATTAGCCCTTGAAAAGTGCACAAACTGTTAAAGCCTTTACATAACAGAGAAGGACCCAATGCCAAAGAATATGTCAGAGTGGGTCCTAGAATTACAATATGCCAATGTGTCCCCTTTACCTTTGTGCACTCAATTATAAGGTCATCATATCTAGGACCCGCTTCCACCTGCCCAGGAAACAGACCTAAGAGGAGGGATCTAATGCGCAGATGCTTTTCAAGTATGCACTAGTAAAGTTAACGTTACACTGATTCTCCTCTTCCTTTTAAACATTGTGTGTTTTGTTTAACATAACTTTTAATTAACTGGTTTGTTAATTAGGACAAGGACAGTCTGCATGTAAAGAATGGGGCCATGGTTTTACTGAGTCACCCATTGAAATGACTCAAGCAATTTGTTTTAGTACAAAAATACTTAATGTCATCACGGAGCTAGAGAGATACGGTAGGTAAGGTAATATCTTTTATTGGACCAACTTCTGTTGGGGGAAGGAACAAACACTTCCCAGAACTCTTTTGTAGGTCTCTGATCTAGCGGTTAAACAAAAATTGTTACCAACTCACAAAACATATCCCAGGATCCTGCAAACTAGCATGTAAACAAACAGCAGCACACATTTTTCTTTATCACTCCACATTTGGTTTTTGGAATGCTGTTTTACACACCCGTAGCCAAGGCTACCGCGCTATGCCAAGGAGCTCAATGGCTTTTAGAAAGATTAACTTCTTAAATAGGCATAAACGGCAAGGATTCAGCTACAGCCAGTGACGGTGAACTGAAGCAGGCAACATCATGGAAGGGGGGAGGTGGCGGTAGCACAGGGAGATATCACGTAACCTCCTCGTGAAGCTGATATAGCTGTCTGTAAGATCCCACTCAAAGCAGGAAAGCACCAAATTTGTTTTTAGTTTGTTGAGTGATATTCTTCACATACCAAAGGGGGGAAAAATAAAAAAAAAAAAAAAAAAAAAAGAGAGAGAGAGAGAGAGACACAGACACAACAGGCATTCCACTGTAAAGAAAACTGGCAAAAGACAATACCTGCAAGCGAGCGCCAAGAGTAAGCACAGAAAGCATCTAAAAACATAATCCTAGCTGCTGAGAAAGGAGTTCATGAAACCTACTGCCCCTCGATAGAAGCTCACTGGGCCCCTTCTGGGCACTCAGCTCAGAATTCGACACACCAATTCTCCAACAATTCTCATTAGGGTCAGAAACTCAACCCCAGACCCTCTGGTAAAAAAAATGTTCATTTTATGAGTAGACCCCAAACATCTTGGGGACACTGAGCTCGAATTAACATGAACCCCCGTATAATCACAGCATAAGGGCATTTAACAATATCTGAACTAGTGCTACTGTAATTGTGCTACCAACTCTGCCCCCTTTTCCCCTTGTGAGGGGAACAAAACCCACCACCACCACCACCACCACCACGCAAGTCAGAGAGCCAACCCAACTGACATTTGAACATTCTTATGTTCTTATTCCTCATTATTTTATTTTCAAACACTGAAATTCATGAAAAAGTTTTCCAGGATTACCAACATTATTTTTTTCTTCGTGAATGGAACAAGCATCTAGACCAAGATAAAGTGCAGCTCTGAATGTACCTTACAGCATAAATATCCAGGAATGAGACATACTAGAATAAATAGCTGGCACTACATCACAACTCATAAGTGCCTCACCACCACCCACGGACTGCTAGCTGGGCTGAAAGAATTACTATGTAGCTAGATTCCTTTTCGTCACTCTGTGATACAGGCAAGCTGAATTGGAGTATATAGGAACCTGTTGGAGACTATTCATGCATATTTTCATTGATACACCAAACTCTGGCAGCTTGAGAAGAAAAACCCTGTGCTCTGTAACCCAGCTCTATTCCATTTCATTTAGTTCAAAGAGTGTGACGCTAGCAGGTCCGATCAAATTCCTCACTTGACTCAGGACAGAATGAAGGGCTCAGCCAAGCAGGGGAAAGAGAGACCAAGTTATATGATCCTTTTCCTTTTCAAAGGATGATTTAGATGAACATCTGTGTCACAAACCAGAGACAGTATCACTGGCACCAGTCACCGGCACCAGGAGGTTTCAATTTGGTTTGAGCAGTGGGTTTTGAGCTAGCCAGCTTTAACCAGAGTAAAAGATTTGATATCACCAGCTCTCTCATGAGAATGCCCAGTGTTGTTATTTTTTTAAGCGTAGGTAAAATAGACTACAGCCCAGGGCAACTAGAAAATGTCCCCAGGTAAGTGCAACCACTGTGATCGACTTCTGCAGATTACTGATGTTTAATTTAAATAGTCTAGCACTGATGATGGTGGGAGAGGAACCCTTATAACAAACTGAGCGCAGACTAAGCTGCACCAGCCGGGCCCTGAAAAGCAATTGTTCCACTATTGGGCCTGTAGAGAGAGCACCACACAATCTGCCTCAAGCAATTGACCAGCTCCTGCTGAACCCTCCCCTCCCTGGATCCCTTTACCTGTGCAACGCACACTCTCACTTTATCCCCAGACAAGGTGAGGCCCAGAACACACCTGCCTTGAAGCATCCTCTCACAGCCAGCCCCAAACGCTGCTGCCTCCTCCTATCTAACTCCAGTGCGCCCCCTTCCCCAGGGCTAGGGAGTGGAACAGGACAGACCCAGCACCTATCCCACTCCAGGGAAGGCTCAAAATTTCCAGCAGCCCCATCTCTAAAATAGGAACGAGGTAAAGCAGAACTCCCAGCCTTTCTGCAGGTCCTGAGGAAACAACCCTGCAAGTGGAGAGGGGAGATGCCTGCCACCAGAAGACTATTTGAGGCCTGACTGGAATATGGAGACCACTGCAATTCTACGTGGGTGGGAGCAGGGCTAAGATGGTCATTGATTCTGTGGGGCGGCTCAACTGGGTTAGAGGGATTGAAGAGGCCACTACATGCCTTAAAGAGCTGCTGCTGAAGAGAACAAACATTGGTAGGGCAGGGAAGACAAATACTGAATTTGCAAGGGAAGAGAAAAGAGGATTGATTAACTTGGAATAGAAAGAAAAATAATGGACAACTGTTATAGAAGGAGAATGGTGAACAAATGGAGTGGTAACTCAGTAGGTGGGAAGAGGATTGGGGTAAGGTGGAATGTGCATGATGGAGCGAAGGGGTTGAACAGTGAATTTCAGGTGGTGAGAGTTTGCAAGCGAGAGAGAAAAGATGTACGTGCAAGTAACATACTTTACACTTCTATGTCATTTTTCATTTAAGTTGCTCAATAAAACAAATTGGGGTGTATATATTTTGGTACAGTCTGATTACATGATCACATATTTCCCCTTTTCTAATCCTAGAAGAGCCCCGGCCTCATCCAGTAGCCAGGCTGCATCACGCTCAGTGAATTAGACTGCTGTTCAATATTTAGTTGTAAACTAATTGTTTGATGTGTGGCCCTAGGTCTTACAAAAAAAAGCACACAAACCAATCTCATTATGAGTGAAGCAGTTTCCACGACTCCTGTCTTATTCACCCTCCCAACTGTATGCTGATGAAGGCAGAGATCCTACATAAAAAGTAGTATACAGTTATGTAATTAAATAATGCATCACTGTTTATACACACAGAGGTATCAACAATAAGTTTGCATGAGTGACTATTTCTGGCAGTTCCAGACTTGAAGGCTACACCTTGTAACGTTAATATCCTTTTAAAGTAGGTTTTATAAAGGAATCTCTTAGTATTTTTAAAATAAATAAAAAAACAAAAATTCCATATCATGCACAACTCTTTGCTAGGCACTAGCGGAATAGTCCCCACTCCCATGCTTAACTTCACACTTCAAAATTCACCTTTACGTATTGTATGGAATAAGGCAAACACCTATCAAGCTTACCTATATGTTAAACATGCCTGTACAGTGTCAATGGAACACCAAGAGATCATTAATTCATCCTATGATGTAGAAACAGCATGTATACGAAGAGTGTTTTTTAAAATCCTTATAAATCAAAACAGATTTTCAAAGGAACAATGAGGTGTATATCAGCAGTCTGGGTACTATCTTCCTATTACATTTCAAGTCTCTATCACCACTTGCTGATAGTAAAGAACTTTTTTTTCTAAAATGGCAAAATTATTCTGCCACTACTCACTCACTCATTCTCAAACAGCTCAACTGTTAATTCTTCAAACTTTCCAAAAACAGTCACCTCTAGGCTATGAACAAACATGCTAAATTCAGCCCCAAATTTGTAAGTGCCTAAATTCATCCTTGACATACTTGCAACCAACTGAAAACAAATTAGAATGAAATTCCTTGGGCAACTTTAACTAAAGGTTGCATCACTCTACGATCTACACAAAATATCTTTTTGTCAGTTGATTATCTGAGGCACAGAGCAGTTAAGTAATTTGCCCAAGGTGAACTCATTTAAAGCAGATACCGCTTTGTCTCTTTCACTTCCACTTACCACTTTAACAGTCTCATCAGCACACTCCTCATCCCATTCTCCGTAGTTCCTCTTGAACAATCTCACACTGATAAGTAATGAAGGTAATTCATGTGCAAACAACATGCTGATGTGCCATGCAAACATTCAGTTTATTTTTTAAGAAGCGTACCCAGTGTGGCAATACTGGCTAACCCACAAATCCAAAGGAAAATTATATACACGCTAGAGAACATCTTGTTTTTCCTACGTGGCAGAGCGATTTCTTGATAATGTGAGGGTATCAAAGTCAGCTAAAGAAGAGACCTATTATTAATCTATCTAATCCAGTTCTCTTTGCCAATACAGGGCTCCCTACAGTATGTTTTCCAGGGCTTTATGCAATCTAGTTTTAAGGTTTCAACATGGAGCACTTTCTTTCAAGAGCAGATACGATGGCAAAGATGATTCAGGGATGGAACCTGTGAAATGCAGAGCACCCTCAACTTGCACCGATTTAAAAGGTCCTCTCTCAGTCTATTTGTTGACCCTATCGTTTTTAACTGTAACTTGTGCCCACCACTTGTACTCACCAACACCACAAACCTGTGGCACACACCCTGCTCTAAATGGAGTAAGAAACAGAGAAAGGCAAAAATGAGATGGCACTCAACCAAATTCAGAGCTTTTGTAAGAAATGGAAGTGCAACTCATGCACAGCAAGTCTACCTTATCCCCCTAGACAGGGAACCCCCTCTTGTTTTATGAAAGGCATATTTTATATCCATATTAAACATACCTGATTTATCCAGTGGTGTGTGTAATTTATATAGCTGCATTTTATTTCTAGAGCTTACTAAAAAGGGGATGAGCGCAAAATTAGCTTCTAGGGCTTTGACATGGGTTTATGGCAAAAGGAATAGTTGCACCTGACTGCTGCAGGGGCAGCAGAAATAAAACCTTACCTGACTAGTTTAATTTAGTATTAATACATCTATTGGGACATACCTAGAACTCCATATACACATAGGAATGTGCACAGAATTTTATAAAGCCTTTGTTTTGCAATAAGCTGTTACTCCTTGTTTCTTGGGGGCCAGAGGGACTGGTCACAGACCTGCAGATGAAGTACACAGAACTTAGCATGCAGAACCTCTGAAATCACGGAATAAGTCACGTGTGGACTGGGCTCAGTATTCAAGATTCTCTCAGACTCAAAATGTTGGCAATGGGAAATAGCTAGATTAAGGACAAACAGTGAGGCTGTGTCTACACTGCCATTTTCAGCGCTAAAACTTAGTCCTTCAGGGGTGTGAAAAAAACTGTGCAGAGGCGAAATCTAGTCATAGTTTATAAATATATCTGGTCCTTTTTAATATAACTACACTCAAAACAACTCAGATGTGAAGTCATTTTGTTTTGTTCAGGGAAAGAGTAAGATGACTGAACAGCTATTATGTTGTGCAGTGTGAGATGCTGAAATAAGAGAGACGTGTTTGGGGGAGGGGAAAACAGGCTGGAGCCTGAATCCTCTCTCTCATGTTATTTGTGCAGGTCATCCCACTAGTCAAGGCTTTCCTGATTAACAGGGTTCTATCTGAATAAAGCAAACATTCAGTTACCGTGCCTATGGCTCTGTGTTCTCTTATAACTCAGGTTTCAGAGTAGCAGCCGTGTTAGTCTGTATTCACAAAAAGAAAAAGGAGTACTTGTGGCACCTTAGAGACTAACAACTTTATTTGAGCATAAGCTTTCATGAGCTACAGCTCACTTCATCGGATGCATTCAGTGGTTTATGCTCAAATAAAGTTGTTAGTCTCTAGGTGCCACAAGTACTCCTTTTCTTCTTATAACTCATTTATACTCACGAACATGAACAGGTGAATAGTTTAGTAACTGCAGAAGGCACAACTTTTAAAAACAAACAAACAAAAAAAACCCTGTGTGACAGAAATCAAAACTGTGAGGGATTTGCAAAGGAGGACTAAGAGAAGAAAAAGCTCAGGTTCTGTTTGTTTTTAGAGATGGAGAAGATGCTAAAGTTAAGAAGGCTACACATGGTATTTACTAAGCATTTATATAAACAGATTTCATTAAAAATAGAGCTATTCCACTATAGGCAGCTGCTCAGTGAAGCTTTATTATAGCGTGTAATACACACATGCATCCGATGAAGTGAGCTGTAGCTCACGAAAGCTTATGCTCAAATAAATTTGTTAATCTCTAAGGTGCCACAAGTACTCCTTTTCTTTTTACATAAACTTTAACATTGCTGAAGAGTCAAAATGTCGATTTCCCTTTTGCAAAAAGGCATCTCCAAAGACAGGTGAGAGCCAACCATTTGCCATCACAGTATATGAACCCACTCTAGCTGACCAAGGTTTGATTTATTTAAAAAATAATGTTGTGTTTTTAAACCATATAAAAGAAAAAAGAACCAATGTTCACATTACCAGTCATTGACATGAGACTCAGGAGGGAAATAAAGTCTATATCATACTTTGAAATGAGTAACTTTTCATTTCAGTCCCACTGCTGTACACGCCCCACCTCCTTCTCTCCTGAAGATATGTGGGTATGAAACCTAGACAGGGAAGTTACACTGCAAAGCCATTTTCCTTGTGGTCCTCCATCTGTGTCTGTAATCATCTGTTTCCACCTGTTGTCTCTTCTCTTGTGCTTAGATTGTCGGTTCTTGGGGGGGAGGCGCGGCAGCGCAGGGGGGAAGAACTGTCTTTGTTCTGTGTTTGTACAGAGCCTAGCACAATGGGGTCCTGATCTATCACTGGAGCTCCCAGGAGCTGCCACACTACAAATCATAGTAACAATAATTGCACTAGACTCTGTAAGCACAATGATAAAGAGCTAAAATTTGGACACTGTAAGTGAAATATTATTGGCCTGCCATTTTCAGTAGCTTTATCAACACTTGTGTTGCTGCCTGCCCTCCCAATACACAACAGTACAACAGTACTTGCCTCAGGTTTTTGTGGGCAGTACCACACACCAGATATCGAAAAGGAGAGAAAAAGGGTATTAAAAACAGCAGCTCTGTGAGTGATCAGCTGCAAAACTAAGAATTTACTGACGAGCTGAAGACCTTTGATACCTATAAACTTTGATACTGAAGAAAGATGATCTTCTTCACTCTCATGCCAAGTGGGTCAGACAAAGGAAGCATCTCAGCAATCTTCCAAGTCAAAGCAGAGGGGGAAACGAATAAAGTACTACATGAGTAACTAAAAGGAAACACATTTCTGTCCACTTCACTTTATTATGACCCATCACAAGTGGGCAAGGGTCGTCTGTGGCTGTGACATGAACACAAAGGCTTGCATCTAGAGCAGATATTTGGAGAACGGCACAGCAACTATTTGGGATTGCTATTAAGCCAAAAACAATAAGATAAAAAATAGAATACCAACCTCCACTGATTACGTTTGCATTGTTTCTTTAAATCAGTAGCAGAAAGACAGAAACGGGGGGCCTGAGAACGTGCTACATGGAGGCTCTCCAGTCAAGCAGAGAGAGCTGGTATTCTAGGGATGAATTTTATTAAGTAAGAAATTAGTATTATGTTCGATGTTAGAATAAAGCAATTCTTGCTAGACTCTTTACAGTCATCATATGAGCGATATATTTATATAGATATTTTAATCCATTATAACTCTATCTGGAACACTTACTGCATGTATTTGCAAAAAAGAACTCTCCTCTACCACATAAAAAAAACAAAATAAGCCACAACAACAACAAAAGAACACAGCAGTTTACACATGCCACAAGAGTCTCCTTCTCCGAATGCACATACAGAACCTTCCCCGAGGAGTTTACAATTGTCCTTTCTCAGGCTTCACATCACTTGCTGTGCTTTGTGCCAAGACTGTCTCCATATTCAGGGATGCATCCCTATCACAGGGTAACCTCACTTGCCCAAGTGGTCAAACCTAAAACCAACTAAGCTTTCCCAGGGTTATGCTTATGGGACTTGGAAACCCTCCATCTGCCTCAGCAAAATAAAAAGATCACTGGCTGCAACAACACAACAACATGTTAACCATAAAACAATAGATCCTTTGGCCAATATGAATCCTACCCTGCATTAAAGGCAAACATGTAATTTTCTACTACGTCTTTTCCAAGACACATCCGGTCTCTGTTGGATCTGTGGTAAGGAGAGACTCCCTTCAATTTTAGTTTTTCTTTGAATAACCAGTAGGGCTTTTCTAAAACCTTTGGAATTAGAAGGAGAGGGTAGTAAGGAGAAGGTCTATAAATGATTTATTCCTGTCCACAGCACAGGTGCATGGCCAGGAAGATTTCAAATGAATGCCTTTAAAATAGTGGTAGATAGAGCATTAGGGTAGTTAATTGCATGGACTTAGCTGAGGAGATGCACAGACAGCTAAAGACAAAGCACAGTAATGAGCTATTGGTCTTCTAAAGAAAATACAAATAAGGCGGAATGGAGGGAATTCTTCCACTGCCTCCTTTGGGAATCAGCTGCCGAGCCAGAGCAGACATTTCATTGGTGGCCCCTTCAATGCTTTTGATAAGAACTCCCAATGGAAGAGCTAGAGCTGCAAGAGTTAGAAGGGAAGTCAACAGGAAGGAGCACTCAAGGTTCCCCTAACACACACTCTAAAATGTACGCATCAGCTTCTGTAGTGCCTATCGCCATGGCAGCAAGGCCCATTAACAAGAGTTATCACTCCCATTTCTAAATGTTTTATTACATTAAGTGATAACCCAAAAATCACACCTGCAAACATGTATAACCCAGAGATTTTGCAATGAGCATTTAAGCTCGCCAGACTCGGACCTTTCCAAAGAGAACAGAGATGAAGTCTCAAGTAAGGACATCCTGGAACCAACCTGACGCTACAACTATAATGGCAAAAAACAGGACTCCTAATACACAACCAGTCACAATGCTGCAGCTCCACGGATGGTACGTATGGATCCTATTCTGCCAGCGTACACAAGGCCCATGAGTGTTACCCTAGGAACTCCATATATTATTTCTCTTTCATGCTATACCATACCCTGTGAACTGTGTACTTCTCCAGAGAAATTTCCAAGCTAAGCTACCCTAAATAGGAGTCTTGAGACACTTGAAAAACAACCTCCAGAGTCCAAGAAAGCTCTAAATAAGTGGGCAACCAGCTCTGTGGCTTTTGGAGAGAGGAGGCGTGTCCTAGAGGTACCCAGAAACCCATGAAGAACTTGCTGCAGGCTCTTAAAGTACAATGCAACAAGAGAAGAACTTCCATCCTCATCCTTCAGTCTGCACCTTAAAGTTGGGAGTTAGCCCAGAGCGTTTGTATAAAGCAGACTGAAAAATTTTAGTTTAGGAGCAAGAAAATATACAAGAGAATAGAAGGTACATAGAAGGAAAATCCTCTTCCATTCCATAGAGAGTTTAATATGGGTAATCTGATGAGCAGAAACATGCTTGAATAGTCTTGGGCTAAACCATACCCTGGGAGCAGGAGCTAAATATATTACAACCACAACAAATTTAAAACAAGGACCTTCAGCAAAGCACCATGACAAATATGAATTAAAAGAAAGGAGTAATAGCCTTTCATAAAGGGTAGGGCTTTATCAGGGCTCCACTGTACAAAACAGAGATCATCTACATCTAATAGCCCATTAAACCTGTTACAAATAATTATTAAATCAAAGGAGGAAAAAAACAATGTCAGCCTTGTGTGTGTTCCATTGTTGAATAATGACAGTGTTTACCTTTCTAGTGTAAACCATTACCGCTCTGGATCTAACTTAAAAGCAGAGCAGATGACAGATTTAATTATGTCTTTCCCTCTTAACTACCAGCGTCTGGGTTATTTATTAACTAGGCCTGCGTATATTCATAGATTTGACTTGCTGTCTAATATACACGTAGCTACAAGGCTCTGCTTCCCCGCTACATTTAGAGTGGCTGCCTGGGCACTTTATGCGATCTTACTTTACTAATTTGCACGGGTGTTTTTTCCCTCTGGACCCACTCAAATGTCAATACAGCCTAGTCAGAGCTCAGGGACTAAGCAGAGCAGGACAGGTCAATAACTTAGATGAGAGACCACAAAGGAAAATGAAGTAGTGCGCTGCAGATGTGTTGCAATGGCTCCGTAGGTGTCACTCTTCTCTCTAGTTGTGTCTACACTAACATTTTGTTGTTTGACATCCCAATTTGGAACTACCACAGGATGATAGCACAGCACTAGCACACACTGTATGAAACAGGAATCTTCCCTCCTAGGAAGGAAATAGTCGGAACTGATTACATCCTCTCTTAGTCTGTCTAAGGGCAAAGCTTGGACTTGGAGTTTGTCAGCCATAAGAGCTGAGGCTGGAACTTGGTTCCTTTTATATTCCTACTATTTAGGGCTGTACTTGACTGGATGGAGAAGCTGGGCTTGCTCTTAGGGAAGGAAGATTACAGAAAAGAAGCAGACTGGCTTTTGCACAAGTGAGCCTCTGGAAGGGGGAGGGATGTCTTTCCTCCCACATCTCCTGGAAAATAGAGTTAAGGATATTTCCAAAGCTGCCTGGGTCCTCTAAAGTACTAGGGGTCAGTGTTTTAATGACATTCTCTGCACCTGGCACCTCCCATGCCCACAATGAACTCAGAGAACTCAACAAGCTAGAATAAAGGATCCAGAATACCAGCACATAGCCTAATTGAGTCCTGTGCCCTGTCATTCATTCAAGCTGTTCATAGCCAGGAGGTATCTGGAGAGACTCCTGTGGACTGGTTTTGGAAACTTCCATTTACAGGGCCTGTCAAGACAGCTGTTCTCGATAAGTGAGATGCAGAGAATGCTAATGTATCCAACACCACCAAGCCCATGAGTGGTTCTTAGAAAACTCCTCTGCCCTGTGGTCTATCAGGTCCTCCTGAGAGAAATCAGAGTATAGAAGGAGGCTGCTACTGAGTCCACTTTGGGATCAGAGAATCACAACTCTTTGAGGCAGTCTTCTAGCCTGTATGCAAGTTTCTGGGTAAGGTGAGAGCCACACTGTGCATGGAACAATTTGAGCCAGCACTTTGGAAACAGAGAGGTGGACAGGGAGAATGAGTTAAGAAGGACCTCTTTGCAGAAAGTCAGGAAACCTCATGACCTTGCCTAGAGCCTTGTCTGCTTTGATTTTTAAGACTTAATATGTGAGGAGTCACTAGGCCCACTCCACAGGCACTATTCTCTGCAGAGGAAAATAGAGCTGGGGGGGGGCAGCAGACCAGAGCACAGTAGTGGTTTGTTCTACACTTGGATCCACCTGACCTTCCTCAAGTCCGGGGCCTCAAGAGTCAGAGGGGCCTCAGAGGAATAGGCTCTGCAAACCCATGGGGAACACAAAGAAGGCCTTAGAGAGATGGCAGCAGAATCAAGGATGGTGAGAGAAAAACCTCTCAGCCACTTTAAATGAAAAAAGAAAAGCCATGGGTCTATCTAGGTATCTATGTAGCACTCACCACTGCAGTATCTGAGCACCTAAAGACGTGAATATGCAGAACTTGTGCAATTTTTTCCAATTGCTGCAAGAGCTTGTCTAAGATTTGAAACCAGCCCCTCTTGCATCCTATGAGAGACCTGTACCCCTGGGGCAACAAGGCACCCTGCATGTTTGGCAGCCTGACCCTCTCTTCAGCTTAAAGACCAGAAAAGTACAATCTGTTGCAGGTCAGTCCTGAGGTGCATTGGCAGAGCTGTGTACTGGAAGCCCTCCTGCCTATACACTGGGCATTGCAGTAGTGGACCCCCAGGTTTGGCTCATGACAATAAGCCTTTGTCACTTAATAGCAGGAAAACAGAATTTGCCCACAAAATTAGAAAAACTAGACAGGTGTAACTATGAATTCTGATCGAAATCAACCATGAGCACCCAAAAAATCCAAGAACAGGGACAGCGCCTTCATTGTTCAACAGAGATATGATGTGAAATACAGCAGCTTGCGCTGTCAGAGGATACACTGGAATTTTATTTTTTTTCCTGTTTGAATGAATCCAAAGATTCAAAGCTAGCTTGCTGAGCTTTGCTTAATTTTGGATCAAAACAATTCAAGCTTGCCAAGTTTCAGATGATTTGTTCTCAACACCAAACATTCCTTCCTGGAGAAGAAAAGTGGTTCACCTGAAAAAGTGGCCCAATTAAGCAAATCTTGGCAAATTAGGGCTGAGTTTTCACAATGAAAATCAGGTTCTTGTCCCATCCCATTACCCCCTCCCCCTCAGAAGTCTGGTGCATCTCCAAACAATGATCCCTTTGTAAATAACTATTGTGCCTAGCTGAAAGATATAAAACTCGCTATTTTACAACTGGATCCTTTTTAGTTGATTATATAAACAACATTTTCCAGAAAAGTGAGAAATTAAAAGATCACTCCCCTAAACCATACTACAGGCATTATCCTACTTATGTTTAATACATATCTCTAGACTTATTTAGCCACAGGTCACATGGGCAGCCATTTTCCAGAAAAGCAGCTTACAGTTACAATAAAACATACCATAAAAGTAAAACATGGAACTTGAACCTGTAAATACAAAAAATAATCTTGCTTCACTTACCTAAGCAAAGTTCTCATTAGAGACACACAATTTTCTGATATTAAAATCCAAGAGAGACCTGAAAGAGAGAAAAAAAAGTGCCACAAATGAATGAACCATTTTAATTTCACATACCCAGAAGTGACAAAACAAAAAGGTCAACAGCTTAAAAAAATAAATCACTCCATTATCATACATTTCAAGCAGACTAAGTAGTGGAAAGGACACTATTCAGAAAGCCAGCATGTCAGAAATAAAGGATCTGATCTTCCATTGCATTACACAAGTTTTATACCAGTGCAAGCCCACAGAAGTCAATGGAATTTCCCTGGCGTAAAGCTAGCATGGCACAGTAGAGAACCAGGCCCAAAGCATGTAGCTAAGCTGTGACACTGCCATGTTCAGACTTTATTTAATCATTGGCTTCTTTCCTTTATGAGCCAGCCGTGCTCAACAGTAGAGAAAGGAATAAATAGACAGCCACCCAGTCTGGAAGGGGGTGGGGAGGAGGGAATTGAAACTGTCGGTCATTACAAATATCCAGACACTCCCAGACTGAAATTCCAACAGAAACATAGGAAGGCCCAACATTCTGTTCAATATGTGGAACCTTGCAGTCTGTGGAACATATCACATGCATGTACCATGTAAGTTTTTAGCATTCAAAAATGCAGTGGAGCTGTAGCAGGTATTAGGAAGGCAGCAATGGTGGCTGTATTAGCCCTTCCAAAATGGATATGGTGTGTGTGTGTGTGCAGGTAGATATAGGTAGAAAAACCGTCTGAAGCTTGTTAGGATTCACTATGAACAGAAAAAGAAAATAAACAACATGAGATTGGCTGTATTTGCCACTAAATTGACAGGGGTGTTTAATAGTTAGTTGAAGAGGAAGAATTCTTTGTTCCCAGTATTAAAATTTGCACGGCTGGCCCTAGTTGAAGGACCATCATTCACTACTCTGGTACAGCTTAGTTAGGCCGATCTTCCTCTCAGACAGACAGTGCATTATCAGAAGTTCCTGCTATTCATTCTGCTTCCTGTTCGCTAGTGAAAGCCCCTTTTATAGCTGCTCTTAGGGAGGTTGTTAAACCATGGAAGACTTTAGGATACAGCAGATAAAGTACTTAGAATTATTCAGGAGAGGGCAAAGGGAAGTTACACTGGCTGGTTACACCTGCGCCAAAACTCAGAGATAAGAATCTATTTATTTTCTTCTTAGCAGACAAGAGAACCAACAATATTACAATCAGAACTAGAGCAGCAGTGGAAAAAAATATGCTATTTCAGTTATCTACAGCTGGGATTTAGATCTGATTTAGTTTTAGTTTGCATTAGCCAACTGAATGTGTTTGGCTGGTAATTTATGTACACATTCTCTGAGACCAGGTGTGCCGAGAGCATTATTAAAAATCAAATAAAAGAATTAAATTGGGGGTTGTGGGGCAACTCACCAACCCATAGAGGAAGACCCTTTCTGCTAAATCTTCTTCAGATGAACTCAGTTCATGAATAACTTTCAAGGTCAGAACCTTTTTGCCACTGACTTCAACGGGAGCAGGACGCTGCTCTCAGTGTTTCTTAAACCATGTCAGGTATCAGCAATTCCAAGCAGTTATTCTGCAGATTTCCATATATTACTAAATGACTATTTTCTATGAAAAAACCACCACCACAAGCCTGGTATAGTACTTGACTGTTCAGAAGGCCATGAAAAAGCTGAACAGCATCTGGAAATACTATAAGGATGCTGAAAAACTACCTACCTCCTCCAGCCAAATTCAGATCTGTGGCTTTTAAACAGGCTGTCAAAAAAAAGTAATAAATAAACAAACACGGAGGTTTGCCATCATAATATAGCTAAAAAAATATCAAGGTACAAATGCAAGCACTTCACAGGCTTCCAAAATGGGGATTTGGGGAAAAGTAAATTGTTCATCAAAAGTTAAAACTAATGCCGAAAGATATGAAGGTAACGTCCACTCCCAAGAAGTCAGCTCAAGACTCAAGAACTCAAACCAGATCTACAATCCTCAACCACTGCTCTATCCATTCAGAACACCTGACAAATCCTGTTTGAGGTATTCCCTCAAACCACAGTGAACGGAGCAAAGCCAGCAGGACGTAGCCTCATGTTTTGGATTATACAGACAGGAGCATTTTTCCTGTAAAGCATAAGGTGATGTGTTATTCCTCAGATAACTTTGCTGCCACAGTGTCAGAGAAGACAGGCAAAACAACGTCCACCTGTGAAAATGATGGGAGGGGATAAACCAATGCTCAGGTTACAACAGGCCCTAATGGGGATGAGCCCCAGGTCCTCACCTGGAAGATGAGGGTAAGTGCCAGAGAAGGAGAGTATCTCTCTCTGTTTAGTGGGGTGGAGGGGGATTGCCTAGGTATGGCAGCTGAACTCCCCCTGTGGAATATGCCCAATTCATTATACAGGGTTATTTAGTTCAAAATGAGTCTTAGGGTATGTCCACACTGAACCCAGTCTATGGGACCCGGACTTGTGGACTCAGTATGTCCAAGCCTATACTTGAGCAGCCACACTGTATTTAACCCTGGATTTACAATTGCTGGACACAGGCCTCACAGCTGTGCTAACATGTCCCTACTGTATGAGACAGACCTTCTGATTCAGGTCTGTGGCTTAACCTGTGTCCACACGACAAAATGACTCTGCTTGGATTCAAGTCACAGCAGGACTCTGGCTCTGACCCACACCCCTAGCAGGGTCCTAGGACTCAGGTCCAGAGTGTTTACTGACCTGAATCAGACCAAGTGTGGACGGAAAGGGGACTTAGTCTCAAACATGAGTCAGAGCCCAGGCTTAGTGTGTAGTGTATACATACTCTGAGAGGTCTTCAAGGGAGGCCGCTCTTCCCCAAGATATCAACAGGCCCCTGAGTAGACAGCCCCCATCAGTTCATACTGACTCTCTGCCTGCCTCCAGCATCAACAGCATCCTTCCCTCCCATGTTATCTGTGGCAGGGAGGTGACGATTAACAAATGACGTAGCACAAGTGTATTAGCAGAGCTTGCCATTAACACATCTGCTCCTTCATACCCGTCATGATGAATACTATTTCAGAATGGTGACACCTATTAAAGCATGTAGCTACAAAACTATCAAACTGTCAATTTTCATTCTCCAAAAGGGGATAAAACACACCCACACTTTAAAGTTGTTATTAACAAAAGATTCTAGGATTTCTGTATTAACTGCAACACAAACCTACAGCAATGTTCAAATTAATATAATTTCTGTAATTACAAAAGCATTTATAAATGGGAGTCAGGAACTCTGCTACCAATGCACGTGTCCTTGGGCAAATCACCTAGGCCCCATTTTATTTTAACAGGTCCACTAACTTTGGATGCCCAGCTTGAGACACCTATGTGGATTTTCACTACATGCACCTACAGCACCCACTAACTCAAGCAGGAGTTGCAGATGCTCTGTTTGCAGGCACTCTGTTTGCGGGCATCTGGTTTTAGTGGACATTTTTGGAAATGGTAGCTTTCATTTCTTTGTGCCCGAGTTCCCCCACTTATTATATGCAGATAATGCTGCTTACCTAGCTGCATGGTGTCTTTGCAAGCTCACATATGAAAAGTCCAAAGTACTGTTATACATGTATACAATATACAGAAGGGATTAAGCATATTCCTTCATTTGCATCTTGGCACTATTAGGTCTAAATTTATCAAAACAAATCAACGGGTGTTTCCTAGAATAGAAATGTTGTAATGGGATGACACGATGGAGCTTGTTTGTTCTGTACATTTTGTAAGCTAGTTGGTTCTGCCTGTCAAAGTACAACCCTTGTTGCACCAATGTTTAATTAAAAACAATTAGGCAAGAACATCCAAACCTTCCCGCTTGTTCTCAGAGCTCAGAGAGCAACACCGTAAGGTTATCCATGACAGCTGTGCAACCACAGACATGCATTTTACCCCATTAAAAGGAACAGCCCTGAGTTCTCTAGCTCAACAAGTAGCTTTGAGCTTGATGCAGAGTAAAATTCTATGCCCTGCGTTATGCAGGAGGTCAGACAACTTTATCATAATTGTCCCTTCTGGCCTCAAAAGTTACGAGTTTGAGGTTTTAACACAACAAGATTTATGTCCATTGTTCCACACTTGGATAGCACAAATCCTGCTCCATTTCAAAAGCTACCTTCTGTACCAGTGATGGATACAAGAAGTCTCAACTAGAGAGAGCTTCAAGTGCTCTTTTGCATATTACTACCAGCATGCTCTTCTGGTTCACAGTTGTTTCAGAAATGCTGTTATTCTGAGAATAGAAATGTTGATGCTTTGTGGGGGAGGGACAGCTCAGTGGTTTTAGCATTGGCCTGCTAAACCCAGGGTTGAGTGTTCAATCCTTGAGGGGGCCATTTAGGGATGTGGGGAAAAAATTGGGGAATGGTCCTGCTTTGAGCAGAAGGTGGTTGAACTAGATGACCTCCTGAGGTCCCTTCCAATTCTGATATTCTATGATTTGGGGGAGCACTTAGTTCTTGTTCACAAGCCTGGTTTACAAGCCTAGTTCTTGGTTTACAAGCCTGAATTGTGGAAAGTTTTAGAATGCCTAAACACATCCTTTTCTTAGCTTCTATAATCTTCAAAATCTAATATTTGGAATAACTGGTACTGAAAGAAGTGGAAGATATTTCAACAGTAGTTTCTTTGTCACTAGATGAATTTGCTGCAGTACACTGGTTTGTGTTTACAGATGCAACCAAATTTTCTGCTTGCTTTGCAAGGACCGCCAGTGCATTATTAACTAACGTGAGTGTCTCTCTCAATGATAATGTATTCATCCTACAGCGTTTAATGGTAACAAAGTTCCATTTGTGCAGAAAGTTTCCCACAAACCTGGACTCACTGGGAGATGTAATTTAAAAAAAAAATTGGAAACCAAAGTTCAGATTAAAAGGTGATTATTTAAACAGACTGTGCTCTGAAATAGTCAGAGCAATACCAAACAAGGATTTTATGCAATGCCAGAAGAAGGTAAGGTAGGGTGACTAGCACAAAATAAGGTTAAGAGCAAATGAAACAGTGTGCACAAAAGAGAAAAGTTCTATAAGACCCAGAGTAATGTCTGCGCAACGTATGCAATGCTTTTCAGTTCTACTCCATCTTGAAACTGCTTATTTAGTACTTCAGTATAATTTTCTGCTACTGAGTCATACATTTTCCATCCTCAACTTTCTCAGTACTATCAGTGTTCATGCAATCTCCTGCTGCCTATATAAACCCACATACAATATAAAAAAATTAATATTGCAAAGATCTCAAGATCTCCTAAAGTTACTAAATACTGTTCAGCTTTTGAAGGCAAATTCATAGCAATACTACCAGGGTTTTGTTGGAGTTTTAAACTGGATATGAAAGTCATCCTAAATTTTGGAGAGTTTGGAAGACAGTCTAATACTAATACACATTCATATCATTGTACAATTACATACTATATTCCTCAAGGTTACAAAAGAACTTTGCAAAATAAGGCCATGTCTGCATTTAAAACTTTTGCTGGTACAATACTGTTGGGTAGGAGAATTCCCTCTCCCCAGCTTTTAGTTTGTTTTTAAGAACAAAACATTTTTAGACTAGCAAAGCAGCTTCCAAAGCTTGTTTTCGCCGATAAAACTTACTTTGTTTGGGTAGCTGGTTTAAGCTATACAACAAAAGCACTACTTTGCAAGAATAAGCTGCGTCTATGCTAGGAAGGCATAGCTATACCAGCAAACCTTCTCTAGCATAGATTAGGCCTTCAGCTCTGCTCCTGCAAGGAGATACATGCAGGCTAAATTCTGTGCTGTGCTCACATAGGGTCCAAGTGAAATAAAGGGAGCTGAGTAGGGGTCCACCTGTAAGCATCTCCTTCCAGGACTAAGGCCTGAGTACTGAACTGCAACTACCTCTAGGGTGGAATGCAGTTCTTCTTTAACAGTGCACAGGAACACTATATAAAGGTTTAGATCAGGAAGTCAAGAAGAATCTGGACATGAACTGCAAGTCCAGACAGACTTCAGGGATGCAGAAGGTAAGAAGTTAAAGTTACTGAGTTACATCTTGAAAGACAGGAGAAAACCTGCCAACTAGCAACATCACTGACATGTTACTTCTTCTCTCCCAATATAAAAAGAGAAGAGAGGAGAGGAAGGGAAATCACAAAAAATAACTCTTATGAGAAGTGACAAAATAATTCATTCAACAAATTCAGCTTTTTTTTTTCCTGTTTGCGGGATGTCCGGGAGAAGATCAGTTTCTTCAAATGTGTATTTGAGTCTTGTTTGACAAGTATGTTTTTGTTTAAATGTATACCAGGGGTGGGCAAACTATGGCCCGCGGGCCACACCTGGCCCAACAGCTTATTTAATCCGGCCCTCGAGCCCCCACTGGGGAACGGGGTCGAGGGCCAATCCGTGGGTGCGTGCCATGGCTCCCAGAAGCAGTAGCATGTCCCCCTTCCAGCCCCTACGTTTAGGGGCAGCCAGGGGGTGCCACCCCCGCAGCTCCCCTTGGCCAAGAACTGCAGCCAGTGGGAGTTGCTGGGGCAGCGACTGCAGATGGGACAGCATGCAGACCCTGCTGGCCACGCCTCTGCATAGCAGCTGGAGAAGGGAGTTGCCACTGTTTCTGGAAGCTCCTTGAGGTAGGCACCCCGGAGCCTACATCCCTGCCCCAAACTCCTCAGTCCCAGCCCCCTCCTGCACCCTGAACTCCTCTTTTCTGGCCCCAACCCAGAGTCTGCACTCCCAACCAGAGCCCTCAACCCTTCCGGAACCCCAACCCCAATTTCATGAGCATTCATGGCCCGCCATACAATTTCCATACCCAGATGTGGCCCTCGGGCCAAAACGTTTGCCCACCCTTGACGTATACTGATCATGAATTTGAAATGTGAGCTGTGTTGCTTAGTATAGATTGCTCAGATAAAAGTCATACTGTACTTTACTCATCTTCATTTACTTAGGGAAGAAGAAAATCTGGCATAAGCAAGTGCATGTGAAATTTTAAAGGTTTCAGAGAAGCAGCCGTGTTAGTCTGTATTCGCAAAAAGAAAACGAGTACTTGTGGCACCTTAGAGACTAAAATTTATTTGAGCATAAGCTTTCGTGAGCTACAGCTCACTTCATCGGATGCATTCCGATGAAGTGAGCTGTAGCTCACGAAAGCTTATGCTCAAATAAATTTGTTAGTCTCTAAGGTGCCACAAGTCCTTCTTTTTTTTTTTTGAAATTTTAAATGTATTGTTTCCATATAAAATCATATGGAGACTCTGAAATTTGCTTTCTATAAACAGTTGTACTAGTAAAACTCAATTATTCCAGCATTCATGGGATGTGAATAAAAAAAGAGCCCAAAAAGGCTACCAGAGTTCATTTAAGAATTCAAACAAATACTATCGAGAAATTGTTTGCATTATTTATCCAAGTCTAATTATTACTGTATACTTCTAAAAACATCTTTGAATAGCAGCAAAGAAGATACATTTTTTGCAACTAAAAACATACTACTGTGTCTCAAAGTAACTTATAATTACCCCTGAAAATTTTAATTTATACACACACACAGCTAAATGTTAGATTGCCAAGATACCACTGTTGTTGACAGGATATCACCTCCCTACAATCGTTGCTACACAGAGAGAGAATCACATTTTTCATAAAATATTTGAGAAGTCCTTTTTTAATTCAATATTTACACAAGAACTACTTTAAGAGAACATCAAGGGTTGAAAGAAAAAAATACTTAAGGGAAGACGTTAGCAAGGTTAGAAAACACACCAGACATGTTCATAGACATCGGGGGTGGCAAGCCAATTTCCCAGTGCATTTTCACCCTTTACTTTAGATACTGTTATACTGTGCATCTCAACCTTACATCATGCCTCTGAAGGTTTTCTAGAACTGTATGCACTTTTCCATGTATGTACTAACATCTCCCAAACTCAGACTAAGGAATGACTTCTTCTGAAAGGGGGGAAAAAAGAAAAAAAGTGAAGGATTCCTTAAAGATAAAAAGCTTTAAAATGGAATCGTGATCAAAGTGTGGCTCTGCCTATCTCCTGCTTCTGACTCAGCTGCCCCCCTAACCACTTCCTTCCTTTCTGCTGCATTATTTTCTGTTTCTTAGGTCTGGTGCATCTTCACAGTTAATATATGCCAAGACCCCACTTTCAAAACACAGTCATTCCAGGATGCTTTCCAGTTACAATGATTACCTGCACCCCTCCATTTTTATTTAGTGCAGTCCATGCTGTACCAGTTTGTCCCTGACATAGGGTGTTAGACATTTGAGGTAAGGCCTTATTTATTTGTTTGGCAGCACTTCCCCCTATACAGTTCCACACTTCTGGTGCTATATAAATAAAAAGGTAGGAGATGTCAATTTCCCAATAGATTAAGTGTAGCCAGCTTTGGCAACGTTCATTTAACTTGAACAATACTTTGTATTTCTTCTGCTCATTTCATCCAAGGAGCTCAAAACACTTTAGAAACATTAATGAATTAACACTCACAGCATATGAACTTCAGGAACAGACCAGCTGCTTTAACAGTACACAGCTAATACTCCACAAGAATGATTTTTAGCACCACAAGAGTTACAATGAGTTTTTGGAGGGGTGGGAGTAAGAGGAAGCAGTCACAAATACGGCATTACTAATACTGAAAAACTAGCCTGCTTACAACAGCAGAAGAGTCACTCATGTAAAGATAGCAAGATATGGCCTTAAAGCAAATACCAAGACAGCTGGCAGAAAAAGCTAGCTTAGAAAAAATTCACTGCTGTTGAAGTCAAGATTGCGGAGAGTAGCTTCATCGCTAGCACAGCTGCTGAAACCAGGTTTTTATTTTGCATTTAACCTAATGTTGTGGTTTCCTCCAAATGCCTTACTCAACCCTCCTCCATTTACTTTTCTGTGACAAGTTTATTTAGTATAAGTTTTGCTCTAATTTTCCTGGCTGTTCTGCCATTAGAAAACCTGCTCTACTATACACGCACCCACGACAGGACATTGTGGCTGTTTTGCAGATTTCCTGTTCACTATGAAGTACAATATTATTACATTTCTGCTTGATCAAGCTAGTATTCAACCTGCTAAAAAGCTCAGCACAAATGCTAGAAAAATAAATTACAGTGGGCACCCTTGTGTGTCATGCAAAATCATTTATATTTCCTTCAGAATGACACAAGAGAAGGGGAAAAACAAAATTCTCTAAAGCTTGTTTCTTTGTCTGATGCAAGGTGTATTTCTATAACATTAAATATTTCCTTCCTTGCTAATATGCAAAATCATATTATTGTGAAGGAAATCAACTGAAAACAGAAAAAAAACCCATATGCAATCTCACAAATGCAGCTGAATCATTGTCGTCATTTAATTCAGAATAAACACTAAAATGTACGAAATCTCACCAGCTTGTTATCGGAAGACCTTTACAGCTTCTATTTGATCCCTCAGAAACTTGCCAGAGAGTTGGTTGAAAATTGGAGGAGGGATGCACAAACAATTGCAGTAATTTTTGTTTCCCGGGTTTCAAAAGGGATATTTCATTTCTTTTAATTTTTTCCCACACAAAAAAAAGAGTTAATCAGAATTTTTGCTTTTGAAATTTTTCCATTTTTTTCCAATTTTCCTTGTTCCTGGTCCCCTTGCGACTTGCCATTGAAAAGGAAGGCAGAGAGGGGAGAAAGGAGATAAAGGGACAAAGAAGGAGAAAAGATAAGTTGAAAAAAAACTATTAAAAAAATTATCTTTGACCCCATTTAATCAAAAACATAAAAAATGTAGAAAAAGAAATTGTGGAAATTTACAATTTACATAAAAGCCATTTAAAATAAAATGTCATTTGCAAAATTTTAACCAGCTCTAACGTAGATTACATCTTGCTTCTCTTGTTCCGAATAACCTACTGACTTCAGAGTGAACAGTATACTGCGATGGCTCAAAATCTCTGAAGGTCAGGCTGCAATCATCTCTTTCCATCACCGCTGTACATTAAGTTGTAAAATACCTCATCTTCCCATGATGTATATATAGTTTTCTTTTAACTTGTATTTTGGTTAAAGTTTCCATTAAAAAAAAAAGCTATTAACCTATGTCTCCCACCCTCACTAAAGAAAAAGCAGAAAGCAAAATAATAGTGATTTCCTACTCTTCTTTGCACTAATTCCTAGACTTTTATCTCACCCTCCCCTCCCATTCAACAAGTGATTTCATGCCTTAGAAATTCAAGTTTTTACCACAGCTCTACAGTCCTTTAAATGGGTAGATCCCCCTGCAATTGTTAAATTTATCCTGTCAATGCCTATTCACATAGTACAAACAAGAGAGGCGAGCTGTAATTATACCTTTGTCACACCAAGGCAAACTGAGGGATTCTGGTCTGAGAATGCAGTGAAAGTGAGAGAGAGACTGGGAGAAGAGCCAGACTGTGTCAAGAGCAATAGATTAACACTCTGATTTATTAGCTCTTTAAATCAGGTACTGCATTTTACACTCTTATTCCCATAAAGGCACAGATCTTAGACTTATCAGAGAATGGTACCAGAACACGGTGTGCTTCAATGACTACGATGAACTTTCTCATAACACATTCTTTTAATACTGCCCTAAGACTTCTCAATTTTGGTTTGTTTAACTGTACAGTAGTTAAAAGAAGAATGGGTCACTAGCACCTACGGCATATAAGGAGATCCTTTCTGAAGCCTTGTTTGTGTAGATAGATAGGTACTTAAACCCAATGGCTGTGTGAGTGGAGGAAGCTGGACAGGAATCACAGACAGATACTTCAATTCAAGAAAGCTGCCAAGGACTCTGGAATGCTGCAGTTCACTATCTTGGTGTTATTTACATTTCTTGACATCAAGTAATAATCATGCCACAATCAGTTTAAAAAAAGGAAAATAAGGAGAGACAGAAGAGTACTTGTATGCAGTATTTTGCTGTTAAGGAGCAGGAAACAGCCTTCCTCATTCTGATGCCTAATCTTGAACTTAAACGTTTAATTTTGCCTCTTTCTGGTCTGTTGGACTGGAGCCAGGGACACACAGAGAACGAGAACTAAGGTTAGAATTTAGCTGTCCCTGCTCCCAATCAAACAGATCACAAAACTCCTTACCTGACAAACAAGGAAATCACCTTACCAACTGTGCTGTGAGTCAAAAACCCAAGACCCAAACATGCCACATTCTTGGATCTGGCCGTGGTGTGCTTGGCCCATACCCAAAGGGACAGGAGTGGGGAGCTGTCTGTGTACTCCCCCAATCCTGGGTCATGCCAGGCTCCAGTTGGGCCAACAGTTTAAGTTACAGCAGTTTTAACAGTCACCCAGGGTACAGTTTCATCCACCAGAGAGCACCGTGCACTCTGTCCATTCTTTCCTCAACCTGCCATGATATGCTGAGCCAGGCAGATGGGGAGAAAAGTAATAAGAGGGTGACATAGGGCTTGCCACACTAGCTTGATGCCTCCTGCAAATTCTGCCTGAGTGGCACAAAGTTGCCAATGGGAGGGGAGGGGAAGGGAAGAAGAGGATCTGGGTCAAGGATCCGGTCCATAATCAATTATGCTCATATTCTTAAAAGGTCTATGCTTCAAGTACAAAAGCTATAGCCTTACTGTATATGACTGCAGGTGTCCCTCCTTTACCTCATTTTGTAACTGTGGCACACTTCCTTTGCTAAAGGAAACTTGCTAGACAGTAATGCTATTTATGGACATACAGCTATGAAACTAGGCAAAGTTTCAACCTATCATTCATCAGTGTTCAAGTAGCTTTTGTTATTGTTCCACCTGCCCTGAAAGGAGTAGCCAGTGAAGAAAATCAATCTATTTCCAACGTGGAGGGTTTAAAAAAAAATGAGTAAGTGCAGTTAGAGAACGAGCACAGGTTAGTAGTATCTGAAAATTATTACCACCTCCCGAGAGCTGTTCAAGAGAACCAGGTAAAATGGGTTGGTGATTTTAGTCTAGTGCACAGGTGTTCATACACAAAGAAACCAATCGCAGCTACTATTACTAGCCAATTCAGCAGAAACCAAGATAAGATGGGCACGAAGAGCGCCCCTAGAAGTGTTCCCTCTCCCCGCATCCTTACCCCCAGAGGTCAGGAGTTCCTTAAAGAAAGTGAGAAACCTTGCACTACTCTTTTATACGCTTCACTTGATTCAGAGAAGATTTCAGTTTCCCGTTTCTGGGCAACATTCACCAGCTCCATTGTTTTTAAAAGAAACTTGATATAAAGCACATTAACTCATGTTGCTAATTAACTCGGGCGACTGATGAGTATAACGTACTTCCCACAGATAGTCCAGCTAACATGAGATGTATGTGTTTCCAAGTATTTTTAATAGAGGCATCTTCATATTTAAATGCCAACTAACTCACAATCCCTTTTCTGTACATGCATGTTTTACTCAGAGGAAGCACCTCCGACAAAGTGAATTTGAAATGCAAGAAGTTTTGCAAAGCTCTCACAGAGCTCAAGGACATTTGGAAGGGTAGTAATAGGTTTATAATGAACATTAGCATACCATCAGCAAAAACAAGTCTATTCTTAGATTTCCCCCTTTGGTGTTTCCCATAATCTTCCTTCTCTCCTATTCCCTTGGGAAAATAATTTCATGGCTATCAGAAATGGGGAGAACCTGTTCTTCTAAACAAATGGATGAAAAAATAAAATCTCCCAATAAAGAAAAGTGCACTCAAAACTAGTTAAACATTAGGGCTGTAACACAAACAAAAACCCCACAGGAAACACTACAAGTTAATCACATGAGCAAGCTTTACTTTGATTGATTTCCTGGCTTTTGAACCATTAGATACAGTACTTTAAACGTGGGTGGGAGAGGTAAAACAACTTATTTTCCTACACACAGTCATATCGCTGAGTTTATGTAGATAGGTGAAAAAGAGCCAACACTTCAACAGCAAGGTCTGCTCCGATATTACATACATTCCTCAGCAGGCATGGGCACAAACCATTGAGTCAGACAACTGCATTCAGGCTCTCACCCATCATGATAACAGAGGGTATGTTTCCTGCATGAAGTACTAAATTAGAGCCCTGAATCAAGCGCAGAGTGACACACAGCTCTCGGTTTCCTTCACCATATATGACCATACCACTCCTACCAAGATGACCCAGTGGACAAAAATCAGCTCATGGAGGAAGAACAGCTGGTTTAAATTGAACTAGAGCAAGCCATAAGTTATGCTAATGGACAGAGGAAAACATTCTGAAGAGCTTGCACCCCTGGTGAAGTCTGTTTTGGCTGAAGAGATGCACCCACAATTAGTCAATTCAGTCTGCAGAAGGAGCACTCTATGGAGTTGTTGCAAATGCTAAACTGTCACACAGCAATAGCTGAGGGTAATGCTTTCTACCATCTCCAGCTGCCTAGAAACTCCATCCTATCCTGGACAGACGATGACTGGGCCTCAGATACTCATGCCTTTGTCATCTCTCAGCTAGACTAGAGCAATGCAATAAACCTAGGCATGAAGACTTCAAGGCTTAAGTCCAACAGGTAAAGAAGGCTGCAGCACATCTCTTCAGAAACACAAGCTCCTGGAAGCACATCAAGCCAGCCCTCCACTCCCTACACCAGCTTCCCACAGAATATTGAATCAAGTTCAAGGTCTTGGTCCTTAACTTCAAAGACACTCTATGCCCAGAGAATCAAAAACATTGACTAAAGCTCCAGGATACTCGTGATCAACAGCTACACTCGTCGGGCATAAAAGAACTTTTCACAGTAAAGGGAAAGCTCATCTTGTGAGGGAGACACAGCTGTCTCAGGGGCCAGTCCAAGATTGTAGAATGAATTGTCCCAGGAAGCCCATCACAAACCTCATCACCTTCTACTCCCAGGTGCACTTCTTCATCCTGTCTTCCCTAAAATACACACACACACACACTCCCCACCACCACCTCCAAAAGCAGACACTCCGCTGCACACACTTCTGCCCATAAAGACAGAACAAACTCTGCTCGACAGAAGTTAGTCACATTGCTAAATGCACTCCTGGAAGGCACTGCAATACTACAGCAACGAGCACAGTATAAGAACAGCAGCAGGAAGAACAGCATTGAGAGCATCCCCATCAGATCCAAATACACGGTCTAAGAGATGGTTAGGAGGAGCAGGGCATTCTACACAGCTTTAAGGGCACCCTGGCTTAGGGGAGAGCTCAGTAGGATAACTCTCAGTCACAGAATACCTAGACTTCTCTGACTCACAACAAAAAATCACAGCAGAGCCCACTCAAGTCCTTTAAAGGTAGGTAAGTGGAGTATCATAAAATCATAGTACTGTGGGACTGGAAAGGACCTCAAGAGAACATCTAGTTCAGTCTCTTGCACTCACGGCAGGACTAAGTATTATCTAGACCTGACAGGTGTTTGTCTAACCAGCTCTTAAAAATTTCCAATGATGGAGATTCCACAACCTCCCTAGGCAATTTATTCCAGTGCTTAACCACCCTGACAAAAAGTTTGTCCTAATGCCCAGCCTAAACCGCCCTTGCTACAATTTGCTACAAAGTCCATCACGCTGAGCAAGTATTTTTAAGGGACATCAAAAGAACCAAGAACATTAAAGATCTACTGGTATTTTTCATAAGCATAAGAGATTCTGTCAGGGGATATGGCCAAGATTTCTGTTCCTATTGTTGTGCAGCATGAAGTGGGCTAGTTATTATTTTATATTATTTGTATTACCATAGCAACTAGGAGCCCCAGTCATGGACCAGAACAATGGTTGCTTCCTGCCCTGCAAGCAAGAGGAAACAAATAGTTTGTAAAGCACTTTGGGATTCCCTTTGAGATGAAGAGTCCCATGTTATCTCTGTGTATGAGCTATCTGCTTGTTATCCTCCAAGCTAACCCATTCAATAGAAAATCCTCTATTTCACTTCCAAATTATTTTTGAAAGGATACAACTGCAAAATGTGACTATGCTTTCTAGTGGTTAGCAACCCCATTCCCTGACTATGTTCTCTCTGGTACTGTGGTGGCCAGGCTCAGATTGTGTATCAATCTATTTGTCCAGCCCTGTATTAAAACCTCCTTCCTTCCTACCCACCGAGATATTCTGAGAGATACATTTCACCTGCTTTGTCAGGCTACCATTCAGAGGCTGAGTGTCTTGTTTTAATATTGGCGCAAATTAATCCACCTGGAACAGAATCTCCCTTCCCAGGACATTTCACTTGTCCTCATCAGGTTGCACCTCAATACTGCTACCCCAAGGCTTTTAGGAGTCATAGTGAACATGTCCCATTAAAAGTCATCCTTTGTTATTTTGACATCTACTCCCTCTTTATTCAAGAGTGCCCCGTGCAGAATTCCCAGAGGTAGTGGGACATCTCTACTACTTCACCCCAACTTATCACCAAAAGTCTTTCAGGAATTGGGCTGCCTTTGGTTCCCACCTGTGGATGACCCAAATCCCATAGAGAGTTTGACAACACAGAGGAAACCTTTACATAAAATTATGCTGATGTGGCCTGCATTATCTAATATAGAAAATTCACCCAGTATCTAAAGGGACCCAAAGCAGATTTTTTCCTATCCCCTCAAGACTGCAGAGCCACACATACAGATTGTATGTAGGCATGTCTATGAACTCAAAAGAAAGGAGGGAGGTTGGGTTGACAACTAGTCTCCCTTTGAGGAAATCTAGGCTACTGCAATGGGTTTTCCATTGTTCATATCTGCTCTCTGGTGTGGGAAATGCTCTGGACATTCAGACTTTTTTCCCTAACCCAGAATGTTTAAACTACATGGTACAAATTTAAAAAAAAAAAATCTACAAGCGACTGCTGATGGTAATTTCTAATCCCTTTTGTTCTAAATACTACAAGTCCCTCAGTCCAGCCTTTCACAGAACATTAGAACCTGTCAGGTATGTCTCCAGTGAGGCATCATTGAAAGCCACTTAGGTTGTAAAAAACGCTATCCAGCGATGCAGGCAATGGGTCAGACTGGGCAATAAAACAAGACTTTCACAATGCAGAATCATCGATTAATAGTTTTAGGGTCAGAATAATTCTCTGCCCCCTGCAAAAGTTCTAAATTCCTTTTTAATTCCCCTCTCTCTCATAAAAGCACTTCTCCCCTTTCCCATCCCTATCCAAACATTAGTTATCCCAACCACAAGTATGTATTTCCTGAGGTTTCAGCATCCCAAAGGCAATTCAAAAGGAAAGTAAGGCCATAGTGAGCAGTCCTTTGTCTTCATTAAGCCTACATTTTCTGCATCCCCCACCCCTGCAAATCTGTTTTCCTTAATAGTAATTACAGCCCCAAAATTTACCCTGATGTTCAGAAGACACGCAAATGCTTGGAAATACAGGCGGAAGCTGAATACTATGGTATGTGTGATGCTTTCATCAACAGAACTAGAAAAGGAGTACTTGTGGCACCTCAGAGACTAACAAATTTATTAGAGCATAAGCTTTGGTGAGCTACAGCTCACTTCATCGGATGCATTTGGTGGAAAAAAAAAAGCTGTAGCTCACGAAAGCTTATGCTCTAATAAATTTGTTAGTCTCTAAGGTGCCACAAGTACTCCTTTTCTTTTTGCGAATACAGACTAACACGGCTGCTACTATGAAACCTATCAACAGAACTAGACTCACTTTCAGAGCAGTGCTTCAAGTACTAAGATGCATCCCAAACATGGTCCCTTTACCTTATTCATGAGTGTGCAATCAGTTAAACCATTACCAGACAAAATGATCCGTCTCATAAGGATCATAGCAACATTCTACCACTCTCTAAAGACTCCCCATGCTCCCAATTCTACTAGACATCCCTAAATTCGCAACAAGAATAATGGCAAAAATAAGATCAAGCCAGTCAGCACCTGTGCCATTAGGTGCATGTTAGCCCTAAAAGGAGGAAAGTTTGAATCCATTTTTTGAATCCATTTTGAAGACAGGGGATTGTTTAAAACAGCTCTGGTATAACCCAATACTTTCTTGGTAGTCAGAGATTTATTAATGATAACACTGAGTTTTATACAGCAGTTACACCAGAGATATTTACCCTCCTGACTAATTTTGCCAAAAGCTTTGGATATAAGAACTTAGATTAGGTTATGAAGTGTACAACAGGTTTTAAAAATGTTTGCTGTTTTGAACTGCAGTAGGCCTGGCTGATAAAAGCATGTAGCTACATGCAGAACTCCAATGTGGGCACACTGAGAATTCACTGGCATAAGACTTCAAATATCACAATCCCTTGTGCTGTACTCTAAAACGACCACAACAGATCAACCCTATAAAGCAAGTGTCATATCAAAATTCCCCTTCTTCTCTACATCTAAACAGTCGTCTATGTTCTCTCCCCATCAAGGACAAATTAATAACATGACTAAGTACTTTGAGAGGTTTCAGAGTAGCAGCCGTGTTAGTCTGTATTCGCAAAAAGAAAAGGAGGACTTGTGGCACCTTAGAGACTAACAAATTTATTTGAGCATAAGCTTTCGATGAAGTGAGCTGTAGATCACGAAAGCTTATGCTCAAATAAATTTGTTAGTCTCTAAGGTGCCACAAGTACTCCTTTTCTTTTTACTTTAAGAGAAAAACTAATTCCCACCAATACAGGAGAAAGGTTGAGTGGAATTTGGCCTTGCAACAAGCTACACTCTATATAAAGCACTCATGTTGCAAACTTCACACAGTCTCTATAAGATGGGTTTAGAAATAAAACATACATTTGGGAAAATTTCAAGCCAAAAATTGCCGCTCTAAGGTTGATGCAATTTAACATCTTCCACAAACTTGATTGACCATCAAATCAAGGTCCAGGAGACAGGCTAATGAAGATTAGAAGCAGTCAGTAGCTACAGGTGTATGTTTTGGTAAGCACCAAACATTAAGAATTTTTCTTATTCTATTATTATATTTATGTTGTAGAAGTGAATTCACAAATGCTTGAAAATTAAAACGCAGATTGATGCCAGCTACGTGTTCCTTAGCAGATCTGTTTAAATTAAATGGACTCACAAAGAACAGCTGACCTGGATCTCTCTGGTTGGCTTGGTCCTGCAATTCCTACTGATGTGAGTAATCCCTCTCATTCAAGAAGTTCCATGCAAATCAATGGGAAAAGTCATGCATTGCTTAACCAGGTGAGAAAAAGTTGCAAGATAACTCACTATGTCTGCTATTGCCAAGAGTTATTCTCTGACATTGGAAGGGCAGGAACATTTATTTGGGAAAGAAATATTACTAACATGGTAACGACAGCATCATAGAAAAGTTATTTTTGGAATGAAGACCAAGCTGGCTAATTTTGAAAAAGTGAGATGGTGTGGAGAAGAGGCAATTACTGATGTTTATAGAAGACAGAAATCCAAAGAAAATATAAATGCAGAAATAGGGATCTCAGATTGTCTCGGAGGAGAAAGATTAACATACACTAGTTATATGGGAGGGGATTATCCTATGAATTAAAATATATACAGGAAAAAGTACCAACATAGGCTTTGAGTCGGACCTCTGCCAAGGCATCTGTATACCAGCTGTGAAGCTGTACAGGGCCCGTAGTTCTGGCAGACCTCTCCAACCACAAGAGGGATTCCACAGTAGCATAGATTCCTAATAGCCCCAGGCATAGAGGATGTGGCTCCAGGTATTCTCTGCTACTAGACAGGGAGATGCTGCAGCACATAGTAAATCAGAGCCATCCCTGGGGCTACTCTAGTTTATGATGGGCACCACTCCAATCACCCTGGCTGTCTCCAGAATCAAGGAGATGCAAAGATCACAGAACCCCCACCTCAAAGTCCTCTGGAGCTGCTCCCAGGTCAACTTCACCACAGTTTAGAATTGGCCCTGTAAAGCTGCCCATTAGAAATCTACATTACTCCAGTTTTACCCTCTTTAATCTTATCAATATTTTGATAGAAGTTACCCAACACTCTCCAGCATCAGGTCTCTTTATAAAAAGAGAGAGATAAAAAAAGATTGATCTTTGAAGACCACAGCAATACTACTTTGGGACACATGATAGTGTAAAATTATTTTAGACATTTTCAATAGATTTCAACACTTATCTTGTTGGAGGAGTTAGGAAAAAAGCCAGACCTTTTGAGAAGTGGATATGCTGACTAGCATAGAATACCTGCTATTGCACTTTCTACCCTTCGTCCTGTATCATCAACTTGTGATATTAGACTAAGCTTTTTGGGTGTATCCATTCTAGGGGGGAAAGTATGGTTTATTTGTGGGGGGGGGGTTTGGTTGTTTTTTTTTTGTTTGGGTTTTTTTTTGTTTTTTTTAAAAAACAAATGGTAAAACTGACGTGGACATATTTATAGTTTTAACTGTGATGGTAGGTCAAGGGAACAAGCTAATGTTAAATTCAACCTACTAATACATATTAAAACAACTGCCTGTCGACACTACAGTTTTGTCTCATATAAATGTTAAGATGGTAAAAGATATTTTTTTTCAGTTAAGACAACACCTTTGAGCCTGAGATTTATTTGCTGATAACAGTTTACTTATTATACACTTCCAAAACAACTATATGCAAACACTAAGAGGGTGTAACGTCACTGGATTTATAGCTGCACACTATGAATTAGAAAATTTAGTTGCATTTTTATCATGTAGTCAAAGGAAAAGTTACACTCTTAAAAAGAATCAAATGGATATGATATGCTGCGGGGGGCGAGAGGGGAGAAGATGTGTTCTATAAATTTAATGTAGCAACAGGTTCATTATGTAAATGTTTGTTCTGGAATGCTGTCAGCATACTTCTTTATCACTAGCCAAAGGAACGCTAAGTGAGGGTTATAGCCTTCCAAAGCCGCAAAAAGGTCAATTCCAAGGAAGAAAGACAGGTAAGAAAAGGACTTTTTATAAGCTGTCTCCAAATTTTTGCTGTTAGCTGAGGTGATCAAGAAGTCTGGTTCCGAATGATGACAACAGAAATATTAAGTGGCTGGCTAATCAGGGAGTACTAGGGATACTAGAATTTTTCTGTCCACACTATTTTTCCAACAGAAAGTTAGGAGTTTGATTATACAAGATTCTTTGTGAAGAGTGTCAGCTCTCTGTGGAAAACCGACTTTTCATAAAAGACCAATGTCCAAAATATTTATAGATGGTAACCATAAATTTTGATTAAAAGAGGCTGCCATGGTGCCCTCCAGGAGTTGTGATTTAGGTTCCTCCTACTATCATAATCCTACAGGCTGGGTTCCCCAGCTGGAACACATGTCCTATGATGAACCATGGTCAGAGACTCCCATGAGGTACCACAGCATCCTATCAAGAATGGAGACCATGGTGCATGCTGGGAGATGCAGTCCATCCAGGACATCCCTTTCCCCATATAGAGGTGACTAGGAGCACAGGACTCCCAGACTACAACTCCCATGAGGCACCATCTCAGCTTTTCCAAATCAAAATAGTCTTTTTTTGACAAAAAAGTTGAAGGGCTCCATGGAGTCAAAAAAAAAAAAATTCTGATCAGCAAGTACCTAGCCAAAGATAGAGAACAAGATGTTTTTTGATCAATGTAATAAAACTTTTAGGAATCCTGCACAAGCTATATAGATCTCACTACTAAACACTTAGCAGGAGGTATCTCTTAGCGAGCTGCATTCTGGTCAGTAGTACATTTGCACTAAGAAGAAGAAAATTAAATACACTGGGGGAAGGAAAGGAGGAAGACTTAGTATTTTGTCCAAAAGCCCATTTAATTTGAAAAGGGTGAAGAAGTCAATGAATAGTACAGAAGTACAAGCTTTGGTACAAGTTTTGGTGAATTTATTGGTCTCTCACACACACACACATATATATATAGGGAAGGCTTCTATTTTCTTTGGACAGTTGCATCTTTTCTTTTCCAGAATAAAGGGTTCTTAATAGATGGTCACTTAATGGAAAATGATAACAGGCAGGAGACATAAGGTCTTTTCCACTTTAATAATGTGTTCTGAAAACAGATCAATTGTCTTTGCTCCCCATTTGGTTTTGTTTCACCTGCATGCAAACAGGCATTCTAAAGGACAAGTTGTTCTAGTTTTACTGTAGTTTGTACTTCTCAATCATCTGCTGAAGTGCTATTTTTATAGGATTCTCCCCAACCACCACCATTAACCTGAAGTAAACATAGTAAAACCTGAGTAACAAGGAGACTATTTTTCCCCATTCTGGAAGGGTGGGGAATGCCAGTGTCACAGAAGTGGATTGAGACTGGAAAGCTCAGGGGACCAAAAAATTATGTATGAAGCCTTCCCACTACATGTCAAGTTCACCGTGCGCAGCGGTGATAGAATTGGTGATCTAAGTCCAGTTCCTAGCCAGCAGGTGCCCACATCACAAGTATCACCTTTAGCAGAGATGCCAAGAATTTAATGGACATGCAAATTAAAATGGCTAGCACCCAGAACTCCACAGTTTGTGGGTGCTTGGCACCTCTCAGGATCAAATGCTAACATGCTCTCAATCATAAACATGAAGGGTAGACAAGGCAGTAAATGACTGATATTGTTTTTGAAGTTGGTAATGATTTGGGGTGTCCAACTGAAGTCCCCTTAAGAGAGGCCCAACTCTTAGAAAGTGCCGAGCAGCACACTCTGAAAAAGCAGGCCCCTTTCAGGTCTTTTACCCTCCCAACCCCTGTGTGGTGGTGAAGTTGGGAAGTGCTATTATCCCCACTTTATGGGTGGAGAACTGAAGCACAGAGAGTCTAGATGACTTGTGCAAGGTAACACAGGAAGTCTGTGATGGAACAGAGAATTGAATTGGGGTCTCAGGTCCCAAGCTAGCACCTTAACCACTGGACCCTCCTTCCTCTAGCCACCTACGATATCCCAAATGAGCACTCAAAACCACTAGCCTCATTTTACAATACTGGCCAATACCATCTGCATAAAAACATGCAGAATATTTTAGTGTTGGCAAGCTGTGCATGCACATGCAAAATAATCACATCATGAAGTATAATCTGATAAGCTACCTAAAAGCCATATTTGATACACAAATATTCTTGTTAAGGTTCTTTAAGGGAACACAGCAAGGCTGGTTGATTGGCCAGCCCACAATCTGCCTGACTATTTTCCTTTGGAAAGTTCATTAGGTAACAGGATATATGAGGGGGAAGAAGAAAGAAAAAGTCTGAGGGGGAATGATAGTCTTGGAGTTGGAGCAATGTACTGGAGGACTGCATTCAATTCCCCTCTCTGCCACAGACTCCCTGTGTGACTGTGACCAACTCATTCTCTATGAGTCAGAAGGGATGTAAAATGTTTACCGGCTTATCAGTTTAGGGGTTATGTATTCAGTTAATGTTTAAATGCCTAACGCATCCAGGGTCCTGGCCACCTGTGTTGCGCCAGGGGTTCCGGCTGCTGGCCTTGGTCCCCTTACCCTTATCCAGGTCCCCCCACTCCTCTAGTTCCCATGCCTATGTTGTGAACTCGTTAACAATTAAAGGTTTAACAGATAAAATTTTAATAATTTAAACAGTTACTTTTTTTAACACTATTTACATCCCTGTGAGTAAATACCTCAGAACTATATACCTGGGGAAGCAATAGTTTCCCCAACCTCAGAGATGTTGCAAAGTCAACTTCAGTAAAATTTGTGAGATGTTATGGTGATGGGAGAAATACAAAAACACTCCCTCCATTAAATGATTCATGAATATCTTACCTCAGAAAGGATATCTGGAACCTAACTCACCTTAGCAACTCTACAAATAGCCAGTGTGTACAAAACAGAGGAAAAAAAATCCAGAGAAGGAATGATTTCAAGCTCCACAGGGTTACTGTAAACAGAAACCACACCATTTTTTCTCCCTTTAAAACTGATTAAATTACATGACTCAAAACTCTCAGCACATAAGACATTCATGCAACTCAGGACAACTGTCTAAACTTGCTTTATAGTCTACGTGCTTAACATACTTCTACTGCATCACATATCTCCTACTTATTTTAAGTTTCATGTTTGGCTGAAGAACTAGGTAGTCTACAGATGCTACTGAGTGTTTTACTATCATATTTGTAATGTGTTCATGGAGACAACATCTGAGCATCTCTAAAGTGACACAATATCATATCAGATGGAATTAGTACAGTATGCTCATACAAACAGCACTATGAAAATAGCCTGAATGCAAGAATGAGAAGATACACAATGAAGCAGCGTAAAAGACACTGCAGTAGAAGAAGTTAGAGAGGTCAGTAAAACTGGTCTCTGCTAATCCCAACTCCTTTGTATGACCTGCAGGGATAACACGGACACAGAAGGTGGATTAATAAACCCTGACCGTTAAAAGGTTAAGAAACAGCAGCACTTCTGTGACCCTTGTTCAGGAATTCCACAGACTGTTTTCAAATAAGAGTCTGTTTAACTATAGAAATGAAATGTGTGTGCAGTGCCCTTTAAAAGCCACAGAATAAAAACGTGAAGCATGTCTATAGGTTTCAGAGTAGCAGCCGTGTTAGTCTGCATTCGCAAAAAGAAAAGGAGGACTTGTTGCACCTTAGAGACTAACAAATTTATTAGAGCGTAAGCTTTCGAGAGCTACAGATCACTTCATCGGACGCATATAGGATGACCCCCCTCAGAATAACTTCAAAAGGTTCATATAACAAATATTACAACAGATTGTGTTTTTAGCTCCTGGATTACCTTCCTTACAACAAAGTGGAGATATTAAGTGCCATCTGGTTGTACTACTGAAATTCAAATTAAGTATTTCACATCACAACATCCATGATTCTGATACAGAGGAAGTTTATTTTACAAACATATATTGACATTTTTCTAAAAAAAAACTTCTCCCCCTCCCCCCCCACACATATCCGTGGGTAAAAAGTTCTGAAAGCCACATTCTGCTAATTTATCAATAAAACGGCTTTGCAAGCTCGCATTTCTCTCTCCCTACCCCTCATAGCTCCTCGGGATAAGAGGGATTTAACCATTGGTGGCAATCGCTCGAACTACTCCAGAGAACGTGGTAGTTGCCGCAGCACAGACAAGAGCGGAGGGAAAAGTGGTTTCGGGCTCGGACGCAATCAAGTATGTTTGCAATTAGCAAAAGAAGAAACAAAGGAAAGGAAAGTGAGGAAAGGAGCAGCCCAGAGCAGAGCTGTCCGATCCAGCAGCGACCTGTTAGAGAGCGACCCTGGCTGCGAGCCCGTCACCACTCGCACGGACGCAGCCCGGGACAGCTCGTGGAAGACACAAAGTTGCCAAGAGAACCGCCCCCGGGGGCGGGGTGGGGGGGTTGCAGGGCTTGGGCAAGCGCCTGGTGGGAGCTCCCAAGGTGCATTTTCAACCGAGCCCTTCAGGCCCCCTCCCCGGACGCGGCCGGGACTGGGAGGGGTCAGGAGAGCGGGGGAGGAAGGGGCCTCTCTCCACCCGGGAGAGGAGAAGCAGGAGCAGAACCGCATGAACGAGCCCCCCCGCCCCGCAGCAGAACCGCAGCGCCGCGAGCGAAGGCAGGCGCTCCCCATACCCCGGCCGGAGCCCCTGCAGCGCCACCTTCCCCCGCGGCCCCGTCTCCGGGGGGGGGCGGCTCCCCAGCTTTGCAGCCGGAGGGGCTCCCCCAGCCCTGCAGTGATGGGAGGGCTCCCACCCCCAGACTCTCTGCCGAGATCTCCCGGGGAAGGGACGTGTGTCTCTCTCCCCCCGGCCCCCCGCAGACTCAGCCCCCCCCCCCCGTCCCCGGGCACTTCCCCCAAACTCGCTCACTCACTCACCCCGCGGGCGGGGCTGCTTGGCCTCCTGCGGCGGCGGGGAGCGGGGGACAATGGCTGGCGGCACGGGGCGCTGGTGCAACAGGCGGCGGCACCCGAGCGCTCCCGGCGGCTCCCTCCCTCCGCTAGCCCGACGAGCAGCCCCGAGCTATCACGCATGCGCCAGCTGGGAGGGGAGGGGGGGCAGAGGAGGAGACCCCTTCTCCGTCCCCCTAGGTTCCTCCTCCTAGCGCGGGTGGAGGGAGCGGAGGGCCGCGCTGATTGCACGGTCCGGGGGCTCGCGGGGGCGGGGGCGGGAGCCCGGGTGGCTGGAGTTCACGCGTGGGAGCCGCTTGGACGGGCAGGGGAGCTGGCTCCAGGGGGTGCATTTTGCTGGCGTGGAGGATTCAGCAGCTGAGCAGGGACTTCATCAAAAGGCTTCTCCGGGCAGGTCCCAGCTCCTGCCCCTCCCAGAGCGCTTTAACCCGCTTGCATGGATTGATCCTCGCTATGCTTCCTCCCCGCGTGACTTGCCCGTTACCCGCCTCACTTTACGGGTAGGGAAACTGAGGCACGGGTCACTTAAGCGGCTTGCCCAAGATCTCCTGCCTCTCAGTCCTGAGATGAGCTTTCGCGGGTAGGTCACCGCTCCCCATCGGACAACACAGTTACATCTCAGAGATGTACAGTATTAGAATTACAATAAGAAAAGGAGGACTTGTGGCACCTTAGAGACTAACAAATTTATTAGAGCATAAGCTTTCGTGAGCTACAGCTCAGTGAGCTGTAGCTCACGAAAGCTTATGCTCTAATAAATTTGTTAGTCTCTAAGGTGCCACAAGTCCTCCTTTTCTTTTTGCGAATACAGACTAACAGGGCTGCTACTCTGAAACCTGTCAGAATTACAATAGTAATTTTCCCTCTGATGATAGTTGCCCCTTCTTGTCAACTGTTGAGAATAGGCCACTTCCACCTTGACTGAATTGGCCTCATTACCACTGATCCCTTCCCCCCCCCCCCCACTCATGGTAAGGCAACTCCCATCTTTTCATGTGCTGTAATGTATATACTTCCTGTTTCAGAGTAGCAGCTGTGTTAGTCTGTATTTGCAAAAAAGAGAAGGAGGACTTGTGGCACCTTAGCAACTAACAAATTTATTTGAGCATAAGCTTTCGTGAGCTACAGCTCACTTCATCGATGAAGTGAGCTGTAGCTCACGAAAGCTTATGCTCAAATAAATTTGTTAGTCGCTAAGGTGCCACAAGTCCTCCTTTTCTTTACTGCTTCCTGTATTTTTCACTCCATGCATCTGATAGAGTGGGTTTAAAGCTTATGCCCAAATAAATTTGTTAGTCTCTAAGGTGCCTTAAGGACTCTTTGTGCTTTTTTACATCTCAGAGAGTAATTGATATATAGATATTGTAATTCTTTGAGAGATGGGGGGAAAAATAGGTGGTCTGCAGATTTTAAAGTTACTATTTACCTACATAGAAGATTACTAAATTATCATCCGTTAGAGTTGGGGAACTCCTCCCCAGACTCTGGGATTTTGTAACATTTCAGAACCTCTTCCCCCATTTTATGTTTTAGATTTCCCCCAGTTTCACTGAGTTTCATAAAATATTCTCCTCCCCCTTAAACAAATAATTTAAATTCTCAAGGGATGGTGTAGTTTTAAAAGCACATGTATTTCTACTGAAATGGAAGCCTGCTCTCTGTAAAGAAACATGCAGCAGCAGTTTGCTGTAAACCAGTGGAACGCAAATCTCAAAATTCACTTCTAAATGCAGGTCCTCTTTGGATATGCAAGGGCACTCCCACTTTGCTGGCACACCTGAGGAGAGGGCGTGGCACTGCCAGACTTTTCCATCATCCTAAATTGTGGGGAGCAGAGATTAGAGCCGCTCCAGGGCTACTCCGGTTATGCTTTCTGAAACAATCCCATAATGGCTTGTACCTCTGGGTCCAGGCTCTACAAGAGCAAAGCACATTCTGACTCACCCACAGTATGCCTCCTACTAACTGGGCAGGCAGAGAATAATGTATAGCTGGCATTATTTATGTTATACCGCTTGGGGATTTTCCCTGTGTCAAGGGATTCCCCAGCAGCTTTAAGCCTCTTTGCACCACTGGAGCTACACAAAGGGCATCCACATCAGGCAGATGACATATCTGATGTTTCACACACTCATATGGCACAAAAAATAAAACCTTTCTCAAATGGAATATAATGTCTGGTCAAAAGCAGGGGGAAGCACAGGTTATCTGCACACAGAAGACCATCCTACCCTTACAATGGGCTAAATCCAGAAGTTTTCACTTAGGTTTTACTCAGTTTCACTTCATTGAAGTCAACGGTACTTTTGCCCCAGGAAAAACCTGCGGGAGGGAGGGAAATGAGCACAGAGCTCAGTATTTTGTCCCAATAAATTTTTATCTCTAAGCTGGATATTCTAATTTAGAGGTTCTCAGACAGGGATTTGTGGTCCACATGGGCTTTCAGGGGTGGGAGTAAACAGTATGGGAGATCTTCAAAGTTCCTGAGGTGAAATCCTGGTCAGAGTCTTGAAATTGACTGCAGTGGGACCGGGATTCCACCTGTTTCCCTCTATACAATTTATGCATTGAATAACAAATTGTGATTTGGGTTTGGTTTTGTTTTTTGATGAAGGAATTACAGCTTTTTCCAGACTGGGAAGAGAGATTGCTGGTCTCCCAAGGCCTGAGAAGCCTTGTTTTGATTCCAGGGAGATACTTCGAGTGAGTTTTATCACCTACATTTCACCTTGATTTTTCTCCCTTCTGTGTGACCTTTTCCAGTTTATTCAGCTGCTCTCTGAATTCTAATTAATTATAGTACTGTGCTTCTTTATTGAAGTAAAGGAACATGGTTTAAAGCCCTGGATTTATTTTTATATGAAGGAAATAACTTTCACCCACTAAACTTTAGCTTTAGTTGTGTGTTTCAGTTTGTGTTACATTTCTAACATTCCCTCCTCCGGCTATTATAAAGTATCTCTTTCTAATGTTTCTGGCATCATACACTCTTTAGCAGTAAAATGTGATCCTGTGCAAATAAATGTGGTGCACATGTACCCACCACCACAACATTCTGTTGCATTCACCGTATAAGTGATCACTGCAGAGGGAAGGACTCATTTTGTCGTGTTTGAGCTGCTCACAGATTAGATGCACATATTATATCATTTTTTCTGCAATGATTCTCATACCTCTATAACCCTCACAACAAACCTATCAGTTGAGTACATATGATTATCCCCTTTTATACTCATTGTGAAACACAGAGGGCCAAATGCAGCCCTGACTTACACTGCAAGGAAAATGAAAAGGAGTACTTGTGGCACCTTAGAGACTAACCAATTTATCTGAGCATAAGCTTTCGTGAACTACAGCTCACTTCATCGGATGTAGCTGTGCTCACGAAAGCTTATGCTCAAATAAATTTGTTAGTCTCTAAGGTGCCACAAGTACTCCTTTTCTTTTTGCAAATACAGACTAACACAGCTGCTACTCTGAAACCTGCAAGGAAAATGTGGCTTAAAAAGTTTGTGTCTTGTCAAACCCACGAGTTAGCAGCAAAGCCAAGGCTAGCAGCACCTATTTCCTGTCTTCTCGTCCCACTAACCACTATAAATCATTACCTCACTAGAGCATCTTTTGTCTAAAGGACCTAGAACACTATACTAAGTAAAGACTGATCCTGTGCCCATTTAAGTCAACAGAAAGAGTCATTTTAAGTGAAATGAAAGACTGCTCAGGCCCTTAGATAGTGCACAAGAATCATTTCACCACTGGAGTAATACAGTCACTTCTTGGTTTGGAACGCTTCTGCTGTTTTACCACACAACAACATTATGTGACCAGTTAGAAGAACAAGATGAGAAGAATAACTTTCCCAACTGAAGCTACAAGGGATGGGAGAGGAAGGGGGATTGTAGGGATACTATAAGGACCCAACTTTTAATTTGATGAAACCATCTAGGTTAATACCTCTTCCCTTGTGAAAAGGTGCCATGGGTTCTTTAATGGCTATGACTAGTCAGACCCTCATTTTTATCTCTCATCTAACAGACAGGAAGTCCAGCAACACATTATTGACTTATAGGAAAGAGTGCCACCTAGTGAAAACTCACTTCCTGCAGCTCTGCTGTGTCCCATGGAAGTGTTCCATCAAAGCACTGACCCATCCCAGCCCATAAGGACAAACACAATAACAAAGTGGCATGGTAACAGCTGACTAAATCTTTCCGTATAACATATGGAAAAACATATTTTTCCCCACTTAAACTTCGATCAAGGGAATGTTTCTGTTTTAGCAGCTAGGTATACAGCAGACAACTCCATATATCACAAGTCTTTCTCTCTCACATAACCACTATGCCTTTACACACACACTTAACAGCTATAAACACTTTCAGGAAGTTCTTTAAATGAGAGAAAGCAAAGCTAAGCAGTCTCTTGAGAGATTGTACCCTAATTGCAACATTCTCTGCAATGAAGTCCCCTGCAATGGAGAAGGTGTGTCAATTCACCTCTAGTCTGATCCACAACAGCCTCAGCACTGCTGTTCTCTATCACGTAGATATTGCCAATTGGATAAAACTGTGCAGTGAGTTTGTGATGTAGGTGAAGTAGAGACCAGGTTATAGTACATTGGCTCTGAGGACCTCAGAGTGCTTTCTAAACAGGTTAACCTCCATTTCCTACCTGTGAGGTAAGTAAGTGTTATGCCCATTTTACTGCTGGATAGAGAGTGTAAGTGAGATGCCTCAGATCATGTAGCAAAACAACAGAATGTGAAATCAAACTGAAAGGCCCAATTCATTGTTGGACTCCAGCCCTTTTCTTCTGGCAGGCTAGCTCAAAGCGGCTACAGAATAGGCATAACCCAGCCCACCAGGAATACCGCTGGCACATGAAGAACTTGATTCCAGGGGAAGAGTCAACTCCATCAGCACTCTACCACCTGCACATTAGGTCTGGGCAACAGAGGTCCAGATGAGATGGCAGGGGGAATATCACACAGATGAGGTGTGGGCAGGTCTGGGGGAGAGAGGGAGGGGTGAGTTAGATGAAAGAGCATAGCCTAGGCACCCTTGAAATTCCATCCCTCTGCAAAGTCCAATAGGGCTCTTTTATTACTAATACTGCAGTGGCACATAGGAGCCTCAGTCATGGAGCAGGACCCCTTTGTGCTGGTTCTGTCCCAGAGAGCTTGCAATCTAAGTTGAATCCAGGGCTCAGTTTAGAGCAGACTTTAGGGCTACTATAACCTGCACTGGAAGGTGACAAGGCCCCTGCAGCCCCTGAATGGAGTAGATATAAACTCCCTGCTATCTGTTGCTGCACCAGTGCCTATCCCAGCAATTCCTGACTTCCAGTCTTCTGCTCCAATGACCAAATAATACTTTTTAACTGCAACCATCGTCAAGGTGATTGGGGTGAAAGACTTGTGCATTGAAATGGGTTTTTTAAATTATTTTTAAAGTCCTACCTATGCATCCAAGTTCCTCACCCCAAATAATTCTTGCAATGGGTGCATTAGGAGCACTGTTAGTGATCACCCATAGAAGCAGATTAACGGTAGATATTGACAGAAGGACATACAGTAGTTTTCCTGAGTGTGAGTGTATGCCCACATTCCCACATCATTTTCTTTTTGACTCATCTTCAAAAATGTTTACATCATGTTTCACTAATTGCCATAAGCCGAGCCAACCCAGATCCACGTTTGAATTTTTTAGAGCGAACAACAGGCAATAGAGAATCATGCTTTATTTGATCTGTTTTTCAGATTTTTTTTGTCCTGGAACCAGCTGCAAGGAGCTCAGTCATTGCCCATGTTACAGATTTATGTGCGAGTTGCACCAGTGTGACAGAATTTGGGCCTGTGCACAGATTCTGAATAACTAGCTATACTAGCATGAATTAGCAGTATGACTCCATTGGCACTGATTGGTAGAAAGCAGCCTACACAGTAGAATCCATCAAAGGAAGCAGCCGTGATTAGAAACAAATGTTCATTAAGTTTATGCAGCTACAAAAACAAGACCCTGGACATTAATGGTACAGATGATACAGGCCGCACATGATCTTAGTTTTTTAATTGTATGCGTTTAGGACCTATGAAAGTGAGGAACTGGTGCTAGCTCTAGGTACTGCACTAGGAGATGTGCTAATGCCACATCAGCTGTTATCTAATCGTAACCTCCCTCAGAAGCTCTAACAACACACCCTGTTATGTCCTGTAAGCCCCCCTGAGTCCTGTGCTCCTATTGAGCCAAGATTTTATAAAGTGGCCAGATGTCCAGTAAGGAATAAGATGAGATCACCAATCTAGTTTTCACTTGTGACCAAAACTCAGGCAGGGTTGGATTTTGGTTTCTTAGATTGCCATACCAAAGAGAGCAGAAATGCAAAATGAAATTGATTAGAAATCTGGTTCAGTCTTGTGTAAAGAGCTTGCTGCAGAGGGAAGTTGTCAGTTTTCTTTCGTCTCAAGCTCTGGAGGAAGCTAGCTACAAAGAGAACAATCCCAGTCAGATTGCAGATTGCAGTCAGCTCTGGGGAGAGATTAATATCAAAGGATATGAAAGAATCCTAGTCAGTTTCCTTTTGTGCATTAGTTAAGAGTGTGTACTATTTTGAGATAGTCTGTATTCTTGAGCAGAATTCCCCATTAGAAAATAGGGGACATCACTGAAAATGACACAATCTGTGGGACTGCAATAATACACTTTGGGGTCTTTTTATTGGCCCTCTGGTTTCTGAGCCTTTAGGGTACACGTGGGTCATATTTTCAAGCTTTTCCTGGCATCCACAAGGGCTATAAACTTTCATTAAACAAAGAAAAATCTAAGATTCTCTTGCAGTTTTTTGATTCCAGGAGCTGGGACTTTAAACAAAAACAAATATCACAAGACTTGCAATATAATCTTGATCGTTGGCAACATTGTGCACCTTCCGTATAAGAGAAGCTTCAGGGTGAAAGTCAGAGTGAAGACAGGCAGAGATATAGCTTAGAGCAGGGGTGGGCAAACTTTTTGGCCCAAGGGCTGCATCTGGATATGGAAATTGTATGGCGGGCCATGAATGCTCAAAATTGGGGTTGGGGTTCAGAGGGGGTGAGGGCTCTGGTTGGGGGTGCGGGCTCTGGGGTGGGGCCAGAAAAGAGGAGTTCGGGTGCAGGAGGGGGTTGGGGTGCCGGGGGGGGTGAGGGCTTCAGATGGGGGTGCAGGTTCTGGGTTGGGGCTGAAGATGAGGGGTTTGGGATGTAGGAGGGTTCTCCAGGCTGGGACTGAGGGGTTTAGAAGGTGAGAGGGGGATCAGGGCTGGGGCAGGGGTGTAGGCTCTGGGTGGCGTCTACCTCAAGCAGCTCCCAGAAATAGCGGCATGTCCCTCCTCCAGCTCCTACACAGAGGTGTGGCTAGGTGGCTCTGTGTGCTGTCCCGTCCACAGTCGCTGTCCCTGTAGCTCCCATTGGCCGCAGTTCCCGGCCAATGGGAGCTGCGGGGGTGGCGCCTATGGACGGGGCAGCGCACAGCGCCCCCTGGCTGCCCCTAAACGTAGGAGCTGGAGAGGGGACATGCCACTGCTTCCAGGAGCCGTGGCATGTGTGCGTGGAGCGGCCCTTGACCCCACTCCCCAGCGGGAGCTCGAGGGCCGGATTAAATGGGCTAGCAGGCCGGATGTGGCCCGCAGGCCATAGTTTGCCCACCGCTGGGCTAGAGGGATCCTACCATGGGGCTAATACTGTGCCTTCAGCTACTTTGATCAATTCCATTCCGATCACTTTAAAATAAGTGGCCACTGGGAGCTGCGGGCGGCCATGCTTGCGGACAGTCAATATAAACAAACTGTCTCGCTGCCCGTCCATGGATAACCCTGATGGCCCACGTGCAGCCTGCGGTCCGCAGGTTGCCCACCACTGTTATAGAGGATTGGTGTCCTTGTCTCCTGTCAGTGCTTCTCTCCAGTCCAGTAATACTTTTCAGGGGTCTCTGCTCGACCAGAGTTTCTCAACCTTTTTGATGCCAGGGACCAGCTTACCGCTTTCCTAAACCGTGTCAGGGAGATCTCAGGGACTGGTGCCGGTCCACGGACCAGTCATTGAGAAACAGTGGGCTAGACCCATTGTTAGTCATTTCTTGGCAGCCTCGGCTTCAGCTTCTTTTTTGCCATTACACAGGCTGTCCTGAGGTAGGGATATGGCATGTTCAAATTCCTATGATGTAGCAAACTCTGGAAATGCCTGACAGGGAAATGGAGGTTGATTTTCTGTAGTTACGATCACTGGAACCCCGTGGTGGGCAAACTGTGCTTTGCAGCATTCACTAATGGCAGCTGCTGTTGTGTGCAAGTGATCTGTTTCTCGGTAATCAGAGAAGCAATCAGTCATCATAAGGTATTCTTGACCACGCACAGTAAATCAATCTAAGGGTAGCTTACTTCAAGGTCATTTGGTTATTTAATATGTCTTGAGTGGTCCCCAGTCTGGTAAACTGTGGAATAGTTTCTCAAAGGAGGCAGTGGGAGATGCATTGGGTGGCCCATTTCAATCTAGAATGGACAAAATAACGAAAAATAGCTGCACTGCGAAGGAATAGGCTAGATGATCAAATACGGGTCTTCCATCTCCAGTTTCTATGATTCCATGTTGTTAGCTGGCTAGGAATTCATTGCAGATACTGTACCAAATCCAATGACTTATGAGGCCTTTGACTTCTCTGTTCTTTTTGGGGCTACACAGGACATCTTAAGTCCTGGCTAGACATGCTTGAGGCTCTGTATAAGTAGAGTGTGTGTTATTGCTTATTATTATTATTCATTGTTTGTACCACAGAGGCACATAGAAGCCCTGGCTGAAATCGGAGACTTCTTGTGTGAAATGTTGTACAAACACCCAGTAAGAGACTGTCCCTGCCCCAGAGAACTTACATGGTGTAAGTGGGCTCAGTTTCATTGTAGACAAAGGTATGGGAGTTCCACCCTGCAGTATGTTCAGTGCTGTTCTTAAATTAATCCCTCTGTGCTTTGCTATCCTGACTGATCCATGATTTGGAGAGTATGAAGTGCACCATCCATATGGGTATGTCTCTGCTCTGGACATACCACTTTTCAATCACACGAAGGCAGCCTGAGGGCCCCAGTAGTCACTTCCTTATGGTACTGATTCTCTGGACAGAAATTCAACAATGAACATCAGGGAGTCTTCTTGGTACCGTTGATGCATGTTACATGTTTTAGTTTTCCTTAACATTGTTTAGAGGTGATTGGGGCTAAACACATTTTTGGAAATAGCTCTCACATATTTGTGGTCGAGATGGGTCCAAACCCAAACTCTGGATCTGAACCCTCCCCTTCACACCCACCCCCACCAGTCCTCCCACATTGGAAGATGGGATTTGAAATGTGAACCCAATTCTGGGTCAGAATTTTACAATTGCGTCCTATTGTCTATAACAAGCCAAAGCAAAAGCTTGAACTGAGGGTTTAAACTTGGATCCAAATGTTGTGTCTCCAGTCCTTTAGCTTGTGATCTGTGTCCACATGAATGTGATCCTTTCCCAGAAGATACTGGTCAGACTCACCACATTCAAAAACAATGGTTAGGCATTCTCGCTATACCTGAATTTAGTTTCGCCCTCTTGGAAAAAATAAACACCCAGTAAGCAAAAAAATGCAAGCACAGGATTGTCAGCTAAGGAGTGCTTAAAGTGACCTACCTATCTACAGGACAAGTACAGCAAAGGCAAGTTTCCTGCTGTCCCCATCCAGGCCATGTGACTCAGCCCTGAGCTGAAGAGAGCTCCCCTACAGCACGGAGGGAAGTTCTGTCTTTATGGTCCATTCAGACCTTGGCCTCTGCTGAAAGACTCAAAGACAAAAGACTCAATCCTGCCAAGCACCGAGTGACTTGGTATGGTGTTGAATGCCCCCAACTCCTACTGAAGCCAATGAAATTACACCAGACATGAATTTGGCTGGCTATCCTTTTGGTGAATCTATTGATTTATGGAGAGCAGTTGAAGACCTTTATGAGAATGAAGGAACAGATCTCTTCCTCTGTGAGTTGGGTAGTTTGATCACGTGTCCAAATGTCAATAACACTCTTTGTAGCTCCAGTCTGCATGCCTGAAGGATTGTCCTTCATGACTGTTGAAACCACAGACATTCCCAGGCACACTGTATCTGATTCTGTAATTTAGATCATGCAGAACATCTCTTTGTTAGCTATAATGTCACCTTGCAAGTCTCCTCCTGGGTTCACATTAAGCTTCTTATACAAATGTGTTTTAAACAAAAGGAAAGTGAGTTCCCAGGCATTCTTTCAACTGTGGTTGGGACCAAACTAGTTCAGGGTGAGGCTAGCTGCAGTTTTCATTGGAAGAATTGGAAACAGGATAACATCTGGGACCAGATGTTTTCAAATGTGCATGTTGAAATGAACATGTGAAAAACCAGTCAGATGGTTGTGTGCACTAAAAAAAAAATTAAGAACTTCATTTTTTAAAATAAAATTTATTTCCAAAAATGCACCTGCAGAATTTGCATGCTCATTTACCACAACCGCATTCACATTCTGATAACTGCACCTGACAGACATTTAACTGATCGTTTCCAAGCAGGATTCATTGGGTTGCTTGTGCAATGTGGCACATGTAGGTGCAAATCATGCCAGTGCATTGTTGTACCCAACTGAGTCTAAAATTCTGGCCCTGGGTTTGCAACTAAAATCTCTGCATGGAAGCAATTTTGGGATTTTGTCACAGCCTTTTAACAGATCTGGGTAACAGTGACCTCGCTTCCTGCCAAGGAGACTGGATATGACACTCTTGGAGCCCATTGGCAAAGCTCTGAGCAGCAAGCACAAGGGATGTCTTGAAAGTGAGATGAGGTGCTTCCTACTTCTAGCAGCTGAGCATATTGCTTCCATTGCGCTAGTCCCTGCCAGCAAGGGAGGGGGAAACTTTAACTTTAATACCCTGCCAGCCAGGCCAACACCCCCAAGATGCTGTAGAATGAGCAGGAGTCATCTAATGATGTATTCTGAAGTCCCTGGGGGGATATAGTTTGCTGGGAGTGTCAAGGGGAGGGTAAGACACAGCTACAGAAGCTCAAAAGGGCACTGCTTACATGTTTGTGTCTTACTGTGTTGGTGACCACCATAAAGAAATGTAACATCGGGGCCATTGGGTGATCATTATCAGATGGATGAATGTTATGGTGCTGCCTAATGGCCCTTTTTAGTTTGCAAAAAGTGTGTGCGTGTTTCTTTGTTTGCTTGTTTTAAGCAGGAGAGAAAGGAATTACTCCAGAAATTATTATTGTATGTATGGTTTGCATGCCATGGCAGACACAGGTATATATTGAAAGAATAAACTACAAGGAAGTAGATGTTTTGGCAGTGAAGATACAGTTGTGTAAGAAGCTTAATGTGAGCCCAGGAGGAGTCTTGCAAGGTGACATTATGGCTAACAAAGAGATGTTCTGCATGGTCTAACTTTCAGAATCAGATACAGTGTGCCTGTGGTTTTAATAGTCACGCAGGACAATCCTTCAGGCAAGCAGACTGGAACTACAAAGAGTTTTATGGACACTTGGTTCAAACTAAAAACCATGTGGTTTCCAAATAAAGACATAATAGAATAATAGAATTTAGTTAAGATTTATTAGTTCATGTACCTGTAATCTCCCTTCCCCCTCCCCAGCCCTACCTATGCAAGTGCAATTCCCTGTGGTATATTTTTCAGCATTTTGTCCAGTCTAGTTTTTAGGGACTCATCAATGAGACTTCTATCACTTTCTCTGGGAGATCATTTTGTGGTCTAATAGAGCTCTGAGTTTAAGCTTCCTGCTATCCAATCAAAGTTTCCTTTCCTTTTTTTTTGAAACATGCCTAGTCATTTGCATGTGATCAACACTTACTAGATAAAGAGAGGCATTTTATTTTCTCTGCATCCTTTATTATGAATTCTTTTGGCACTAAACCCCATAAGCCTGGTCACAGTGAAGTCATTAGCTTCCATTCATGTGCAAGCCACATGTCCTCCCCTAACTGTTTTCATTATAACTCAGCATCAGTTGCTTAACTGGCTGATTGAAGAAAGCATGATCAATAAAATGCTTGCAAGGCAGGAAGGATTATTAATCCCCAGGCAAACTGACTTCTTCTAAAAACATCTTTTGACAGATGGGTACACACTGTGGCTGAATGTACCGAGACAGAACTACGGTATCCTCCAGTGCTACATAGTACAAACACAGGAACATAGGAATTACTATACTGGATCAGACTAAATCTATGGAGGGGGTGGAATCTCCATCCTTAGAGGTTTTTAAGGCTCAGCTTGACAAAGCCCTGGCTGGGATGATTTAGTTGGGGTTGGTCCTGCTTCAAGCAGGGGATTGGACTAGATGATGTCCCGAGGTCTCTTCCAACCCCAATGATTCTAATCTAATATCCTGTCTTTGACAGCAGCCAGTACCAGATTGTGAGGCAAACTCACAGCCAGACCAGGGCTGCTCATTCAGCTGTCAGAACTTACCCTTGGCAACCAGGTCTGTGGCAGCAGCCGAGGGGGAGGATCTCTTCGTGGAGCCCCTGCTACACTCCCCCCATCTCAGTGTGCAGGTGGCGTAGTCCCCCTTGGTGCGCCAGAGGTTAGTTCTGGCTGGTAGCACCAGGATTGGACTGGGTGGACCCTCTAGTTTAGGTTTAACACAGTACTATACTGTATTTGCGCTTTTTTTTTTTTGGTCTCTGCTGCTGCCTGATGGCGTACTTCTGGTTCCAAATGAGGTGTGTGGTTGACTGGTCAGTTCATAACTCTGGTGTCTGTAACTCTGAGGTTCTATTGCCCAAGTAGCCCCTCTATTTAGGGACTCAAATGAAGCAGTAATTGAACCAGATAAGAATCTGCTAGGCATTATCTTACCAGAATGTTGCAGTCATTTAAACACCTGCCAGCCTTTGTATATAGAACATGATAATGCAAGGTAGAGAGAGGCACAGAACAGTGATCCATCTAGTCTAGTACAGGGATTGGCAACCTTTGGCATGCGGCCCGTCAGGGTAAGCCCCCCGGTGGGCCGGGACGGTTTGTTTACCTGCCGCGTCCGCAGGTTCGGCCAATCGCGGATCCCATTGGCCACAGTTCGCCGCTCCAGGCCAATGGGGGCCACGGGAAGTGGCAACCAGCACATCCCTCGGCCCACGCCGCTTCCCACAGCCCCCATTGTCTGAGAACGGCGAACCGCGGCCAGTGGGAGCCGCGATCGGCCGAACCTGCGGACGCAGCAGGTAAACAAACCATCCCGGCCCACCGAGGGGCTTACCCTGATGGGCCGCATGCCGAAGGTTGCTGATTCCTGGTCCAGTATCATGACTCCCACAATGGCCAGTGTTGGGTGTTTTTGATTTAAGCAGCCTCCCCATTTCTCTTTCTTTCACACACACTAATGTATCTCATAAAGTTTCTTCCTGACTGTGGATCTTCTACCTGATGAGCTAATGGAGGTGCAATGCTCGTTAGGCCAATAGAGACAGCGGATAAACACATGATCATATGTAACATTTGCCAACCAGCAGAGGGCATTGTTGGACATACATGAGCATGCGTGCTCACACACATTTCATTATGATTCTGGCAGCTGTAAGCACAACACCTCAGTTAAAGCTCAGTGAAAGAGCTCTCTGACCTTCGCTCTTTCCATTGCTAAGGATTACTGAATAGCAAAGTTAAGTTCATCACCATAAAGCCAAAAGCTATAGGCTCCCAAAATATCAGATTTAATTATTTTTAAAATAAGCAGCCACATTTTTATCTATCACCATTTAATCAACAAAATCACAGGCATCCAGCCCTTATAACATGTTAAAACTTTTTTTAGCAAATCATCAGTGGTTTATTTTGAGGGTCATATAGCCTATTTCCTTCCCCATTGTTAGTCATTTATCTAATCATTTTAAAGTAGAAAAAGTAGCAACTGAAATATTTTTCAATTCCCCTAGTGACTCTTCCTTCATTACATTAAAATAAATAAAAGCACCACTTAATTTTTACAGATCCACCTAATTTAAAACACTAAAGGCCCTGCACATATCGCTGCATTGTGAGATATGGACAAAAGGACTTGTGCTTTGAAATTGCAGCACAAAAAAATATTTTTTTCATGGACTTTAATGTACAATCTATGTTCCATCCTTTTTCCATAGCCTTTTGGTGCATGTCCAGACAATCCACAGCCTCCATAGGGCCCAGCACAAACCAAAAATAATGGTGTGTTTGACACCCAAATGGAATGCAGGATAAGAGCTATGGAGGGCCTGGGGAGCAAAGGGCCAGTGCCAAAAGTTAGGAGAAATAGCATCATGTGCTAGTGAAGGAGAGTGACAGCCCTGGACCTAGGCCCAGATCCTTAGCCCAACCCTTTAGTTTTCTTTGCACAGCTTCAACAGGGACTTAAGCTACCTTATAGGGCAAGGCTGGAGTACAATGTGTTCCAGCAGTCTCTTGGCAGCCCTTATTATGCCAGCACAAGTTAGAGATGGTCCAGCCTTTGGATTAGAGGAGAGAACAGGTGACATAAAGCCACCTATTTCCCCCTTCCTCATTCCCATGTGCATCAAGCACTGCTCTGCCACACCTCCATTTGTAATAGTCCATATGCCAAGATATGACAACACCGAAAAGAAAGCAAACACAAACCACAGTGATGACAGTGCCTGGGAGTCAAACCAATCCAGTGATGGAGACACTGGAGACATTGTTAAAGAGTACAATGGCGGCCTCTAGTGGATCTTGCTAGAATATTTTTTCTATATTGGTGGTGTTTCTCTCCCTGATCTGGTGCGACTTGTTAGGGTGGCCCGATACCAAGTGTGAAAAATTGGGACCCTTTTTTTTTCAGGGGGGGACGTGGTGGTGGTATAGCTGCACAGATAAGACAAAGCCCCTAATATGGGGACGATCCCAATAATATTGGGATGTCTGGTCACCCTACCACTTGCACTAACAGTAAGGTCTGGTAGAACCAAAGCCTTCTTTTCCCAAAAATAAAAGGCCGGGTCATTTGGACTAAAGTAACTTGCCTGACATCATACAACTAGTCAGCTGGAAATAGAAACCAAGTCTCCAAATCCTAGTCTGATGATTTAGCTACAAAATAAGCTTTCTTCCTGAACCCACTATTTCTGACTGGCATGGAACGCAGAAGCACTGGTAATCCCATGAGAAAGCCCAATGAAGTGATAGCAGGGAGAGAGGCGTGGTCTCATTGTCTGAGCAAGGGACTGGTAGTCAGTAATTCCCGAGTCCTGAATGCTGCTCTAAGAACTTCTCCAGCAGCCTCAGACAAGTTCAGCATTTGTGCCCAGTTTCCCATTTGCAGTGATACCTAGCTACCTGAGATGTTAGCAGGGAGTGATTTCTAAAGTGGCAAATATTATGTCTGTGTGCCCAGAGCATGGAGTAGGAGATGTTTGGATAAACTTGAGACAAATTCCTGGATGCGAAACTGAACTGAACCTTGGGCATTTTGTCTCTCAATGCAAACTCACACCCACTGAGCTTTACTCCTTCTTAGTATAGGCTTGGTATATACAGCACCGACCACAGTTGGATCACAGTCCAGGACACTACTGCAAAATTCACATTAAAATATATAATAAATAGACTAGTAGATCCATGCAGGATAAAGCTCCTGTATGGAAACACTTACCTTTAGAGTTGCTACTATGTATCTTTTCACCCCATCCTCCCTATTCAGGAAAGAACTTTAACATGTACATAAGTGCTTTGCTGTATCAGGGCTCTCAAAAGTGGTTTTGGATATATACGCAGATCTGAATCTATGAATATAGGTTGGGCAGTATTTCCACTCTATGATAATCACAGAAATTAGAGATTCTATTCGATATAGGTTCTTATACCATGCTAATCAAAATAGCATCTGAACACCTAGCAGAGCAACGTGACTGCACTTCCGTCATATAGTATTTGTTCTCTCTCGCTCATGCACACACATGTTATATATGTTTATGTTAAAGACATGCCCGGTGCACTGAGAGCAGACAGTGGTGAGGTAAGCCCCAAGTTCTAATCCCTGGGCATTTATATTGCAGCTGGGTGTGTTGTAAATGATTCATAACCAGAGCAGTGAGTAGGTCATCTCAAATAACAAAATAAAATGTATTTGCCGGGAACAGACAACATCTGACAAAAAGCGCTGGTGCAACACAGACCCCACAGATGGAAAGAAAAGCTGTCACCAGCACATGGCCCTTTAAGATCAGCTAGTGAAGGGAGAACAATGTCTCACATGAGGCAGCTTCAGTTCAGCTTTTCCTTTTTAAAAAGGAAGAGAAGGCTTAAGGAATAAGCAAGAATAGTGATCTGGTAAAGCTGGCATTTAAACCTGTAGGAAATCACAACTTGCCTGGCAAGGCATGAGTTAGCTAAAGGTGGCTAGAAGGTGAAAGACCTACGAGGGAAGAGTGACAGGATCATCTGCTTACACTGAATTTATTTGAGCATAAGCTTTCGTGAGCTACAGCTCACTTCATCGGGTGGATTTGGTGGAAAATACAATGGGGAGATTTATATACACACACAGAGAACATGAAACAATGGGTTTTATCATACACACTGTAAGGAGAGTGATCACTTAAGATGAGCTATTATGAGCAGGAAGGGGGAGGAGGAGGAAAACCTTTTGTGGTGATAATCAAGGTGGGCCATTTCCAGCAGTTAACAAGAACATCTGAGGAACAGTGGGGGGTGGGGTAGGGGGAGAAATAACATGGGGAAATAGTTTTACTTTATGTAATGACCAATCCACTCCCAGTCTCTATTCAAGCCTGAGTTAATTGTATCCAGTTTGCAAATTAATTCCAATTTAGCAGTCTCTCGCTGGAGTCTGTTTTTGAAGTTTTTTTGTTGAAGGATAGCCACTCTCAGGTCTGTAATCGAGTGACCAGAGAGATTGAAGTGTTCTCCGACTGGTTTTTGAATGTTATAAATCTTGACGTCTGATTTGTGTCCATTTATTCTTTTACGTAGAGATCTACATCATCAAGGATCTACAATCTATCCTGAAGGACGACCCATCACTCTCACAGATCTTGGAAGACAGGCCAGTCCTTGCTTACAGACAGCCCCCCAACCTGAAGCAAATACTCACCAGCAACCACACACCACACAACAGAACCACTAACCCAGGAACCTATCCTTGCAACAAAGCCCGTTGCCAACTCTGCCCACATATCTATTCAGGGGACACCATCATAAGGCCTAATCACATCAGCCATACTATCAGAGGCTCGTTCACTTACGCATCTACCAATGTAATATATGCCATCATGTGCCAGCAATGCCCCTCTGCCATGTTCATTGGTCAAACTGGACAGTCTCTACGTAAAAGAATAAATGGACACAAATCAGACGTCAAGAATTATAACATTCAAAAACCAGTTGGAGAACACTTCAATCTCTCCGGTCACTCGATTACAGACCTGAGAGTGGCTATCCTTCTAGAAAAAAACTTCAAAAACAGACTCCAACGAGAGACTGCTGAATTGGAATTAATTTGCAAACTGGATACAATTAACTTAGGCTTGAATAGAGACTGGGAGTGGATTGGTCATTACATAAACTAAAACTATTTCCCCATGTTATTTCTCCCCACACCTCATCCCCCACTGTTCCTCAGACACTCTTGTTAACTGCTGGAAATGGCCCACCTTGATTATCACCACAAAAGGTTTTCCTCCTCCCCCCCCCCCGCTGGTAATAGCTCATCTTAAGTGATCACTCTCCTTACAGTGTGTATGATAAAACCCATTGTTTCATGTTCTCTGTGTGTGTATATGAATCTCTCCACTGAATGCATCCGGTGAAGTGAGCTGTAGCTCACGAAAGCTTATGCTCAAATAAATTTGTTAGTCTCTAAGGTGCTACAAGTACTCCTTTTCTTTTTGCGAATACAGACTAACACGGCTGCTACTCTGAAACTTGCTTACATCGACTATCTCTGTGTACAACTAGAGGCATTTAAGTGCAATTTGCTACTTTTAAGATCCAAAATTATAAGGAATTATATTATTGTTTTCATCATTGTTCTCTAGAACCTGATGCCTGAGGATCTCAAAGCACTTTACAAAGCTTAAATAGCTGAGCTTCACAGTATGTCTATGAAATAGGTAAGTATCATCATCCAACATTATAGACAGTGAAAGAAAGGTGGAGACAGTTGAATGACTTGGCAAAGGTTACACAGCAAGTAAGTGGCAGAACTAGGAATAGACGCAGGATAGCTGGATTCATAATCCCATGTTGTAACCATAAGAACATATTTCCATCATTCATACCATGTGCTATTAATTATTTTTATTATTATTAGCCTTTCAAGAATTTAAACTGTGTCTTCAAACAGCAGATATTCCTTTAAGATTCTGCCCTTGTTATTGCTGCCTTTATTTATGCTCAACTGTCCAGAGCAGCTGAGAAAACCTAAGAGAGGCCAGTACTAAACGCAAGCATCAGGTCACGTGACTGAGACTGCCTGCATCTGCTTCACAGCTGTTACCACTGCAGAGTCGCCTTGTACGTTCAAGCAACTCAAGGGGAGAATGGGTAATGTGGATAGAGGATTGTGGGATGGTTGTGGCTAGACTCTCTCCATGCTCAACAGTCATTAATTTGGTCCTGGCAGGGAGGAAGTGACAAGGACAGCACAAAGAGTAGAACATCTAAAGTTTCTGCACAATGTTGTGAATAGTTTACACGCTTGTCAAGCTGTTCAGTAAACAGTGAATGTCTGCAGCCAGCTGTAATTTAACACAGTGAGATCACTCTAATATGAAGAGCAAAATACTATTTTTTTCTCCATATGGATAGCTACACAAAGCTTCATTGACTTAAACATTTCTCATCATTTACTGGGACAATTTATTGCCACATCATCGTAACATATTCTGTTTTGTATTTTAAAGGTGGACATGGCATGGGGACCATCCTGATTTTCAGTTTCAAATTGCACCTAAAATTATTAAAACTCTTCGCTATCAGAGGGATACTGCCCATTTGGGGCATTTGTGCAGTTATTGTTGTTTACTTGCTTAGCACGAACAATGTGCTCAATGTTGAATGGGAGAAAAGTAAATACAGTCCCTGTCCCAAAGAAGTTACAAGAGACACAGACAAAGTGGTTTCCATTGGGTTGAGTCTGTTGATGAGGTTGTTCTATGAGTCTCCAACATGATCTGTCTGAGATGCTGAAGTGGTGTTGGAGAGCTGCCTAGTAGCCTCTTGTTCATACTCCGACCTATTCTTAGACAGACCAGTCCTTGCTTACAGACAGCCCCCCAATCTGAAGCAAATACTCACCAGCAACCACACACCACACAACAGAACCACTAACCCAGGAACCTATCCTTGCAACAAAGCCCGTTGCCAACTCTGTCCACATATCTATTCAGGGGATACCATCATAGGGCCTAATCACATCAGCCACACTATCAGAGGCTCGTTCACCTGCGCATCTACCAATGTGATATATGCCATCATGTGCCAGCAATGCCCCTCTGCCATGTACATTGGCCAAACTGGACAGTCTCTACGTAAAAGAATGAATGGACACAAATCAGACGTCAAGAATTATAACATTCAAAAACCAGTTGGAGAACACTTCAATCTCTCTGGTCACTCGATCACAGACCTAAGAGTGGCTATACTTCAACAAAAAAGCTTCAAAAACAGACTCCAACGAGAGACTGCTGAATTGGAATTAATTTGCAAACTGGATACAATTAACTTAGGCTTGAATAGAGACTGGGAATGGATGAGTCATTACACAAAATAAAACTATTCCCCATGGTATTTCTCCCTCCCACCCCACCCCCCACTGTTCCTCTGATATTCTTGTTAACTGCTGGAATTAGCCTACCTGCTTGTCACCATGGAAGGTTTTCCTCCTTTCCCCCCCCCTGCTGTTGGTGATGGCTTATCTTAAGTGATCACTCTCCTTACAGTGTGTATGATAAACCCATTGTTTCATGTTCTCTGTGTGTGTGTATATAAATTTCTCCTTTGTTTTTTCCACCAAATGCATCCGATGAAGTGAGCTGTAGCTCACGAAAGCTTATGCTCTAATAAATTTGTTAGTCTCTAAGGTGCCACAAGTACTCCTTTTCTTTTTGCAAATAATATATTTAGCTTCTCTGTAACGGCCTTGTCTTCCTTGAGCTCTCCTTTAGCAACTTGATTGTTCAGTGACCCCACTGATTGTTTGGCAGACTTCCTGCTTCTGATGTACTTAAAATATGTTTTTCTGTTAGTTTTTGTGTCTTGCTCATTGCTCTTCAAATTCTTTTTTGGCCTGCCTAATTATACTTTTTCACTTGATTTGCCAGAGTTTATGTTCCTTACTTGTAAAAGGAAAGAGGGATGAAAGGAATTGAGCTTCCATTCGTTCCATACACGGAAATGGGACTAAATTAATCCCTAGTGTAAACCCTGTTTTCTTTGATGGAATTACATGGGGGATGAATTTGTCCCAGAGGGAGCAATTTTAAACATCATTAGCAGAAATTCTAGTTTAAAAATTATCAGCTGATCCCAGTTGGCCCACTAGGTTTTGCAACAGAACTAGTCAGCGAGTTTCCTGCAGGCAGGAGTTGGCCCGTTAGCCCCATTTTTGATGAGAGGTAAGTTAAAGGCTCCTGGGGCAGCTTGAACGTACAAGCCCTGTACATGAACTGCAAACATGCATATGGAGATGCAAAGTGCAGGCCTCTTTCCCTTGGCTCCACCTCCTTCTAGTGTGGCCATGCCCCCTCCCTGCCAACTTTGAATGTGTTGTGCACAGCCAAAACACACCCCTGGCATCTGGGTGATGCACAAAGGGGCAGCATTAGCCCATTTCGCTTCCCATATAACCTACCCTGTTTTCCTGGGTGTGCTGTGCAAGTTAGACCTTTCTGGCCACTCATGCACCATGCAGCTCTCATGGGTCCATCAGCACCACAGGCTGTAGGGAACGCAACAGTGGCCTGTGAATGGCTGAATCAGCAGAGGAATTCTGACCATGTTACCATCCCACCTGGCTGCTGTCTTGTACTTTCCCTCATTAACTGGGAGATGGATGATAAAAGGCCGCAGAGAACTGTTAACGATCTGCTGTGTTTGTCTAGGCCGAGTTTATGTTCTCACAAGAGCATTTTTGGGGTCAGTTCATTAAAAGGAAAAACAACAGAAAACCAGGATGAAAACATGTTACAGATTTGCTCAGGCAAAACTTTCCCAATTCTTTCTAAGCATCTGCAGGCAGTGGACACACAGGGAATAAAAAGAAGAGGTTAGAAAAGAGTCCAAGAGGACATTCTGCATTAGGTCTGCAATGTACGGTCAGGCCAGCCAAGAGCAAAACGTCAGCGATTTTAAGCACTGTGAGCAGAGCCCCTCCCTCCCTCTCTCTTTCTGTTCTACATAATGAAGCTCAGTGCCTAGAGAGAAGCACAGAAGATGATTGTTTTCAGTTCTGGGAAAGCCTGAGCACTGGAAATGAAAAATCCACACAGCTGGGCAGATACACACATGGTGGAGGGAGATGGGGGGACCGTGGTATGTGCTTAGGTCCCCAGAATGGTGGATAAATTCTGCAAAGTCTCCCTGGAATAATAATAAGAGGCTGCACACAAATGTGCTGGAAACAAGGCAAGGAGTTGAGCTGTGAATCCCCCACAAGCTGTTGGAGCGAATTCGTGGCACTGTAGACCATTTGCCTGGTTCTAAGGTGAGTGCCCTTATGAAAAAAATCTGAAGGATCAGGGCAGTCTGGCTGAGCCTGTTGCTGATTTCTGAAATCTTCTGACCAGGCAGGAAAGTCATAAGGTGCAGAAATTGAATGTATTTTTTTGTACAGGTGCCAATCATATATCCCAAGGCTGAAACAGGGCTGTTGTGATCATGTAGTCTGACCTCCTGCATAATACAAGTCATAGAATGTCCCCCAAATAATTCCTAGAGCAGATCTTTTACAAAAACATCCACTATTACCTTTATCAGCCAAACTTGTTATCTCATCAAAAAAGATATCAAATTAATTTGACAGCATCTATTTTCCATAAATCCATGGAATTAATTGGTCTTAATTACATTACATTTCTTTCATTCTTTATTAATCATGTCATGTATCTTCCGCTCCATTATCTTGGCTGGAATCTATGTCAGCTTGACAGGCCTGGGTCATCCCACTTACCCTTTGTAAAAATTGACACGTTAGTTTTCTTCCAGTTTTCTGGACGTTCCCCAGTGCTCCAAGATTTACTGAAAATCAGCATTAATGGTCCAGCAATCAACTCAGCCAGCTCTTTTAAAACTTTTGAATGCTCATTATCTGGACCTGTGATTTAAAAATGTCTGCCTTTAGTAGCTTCTGTTTAATATCCTCCAGAGTTAAGAGTGGAATGGAAAGAGAGTGATCATCACCATAACATGAGACAATATCATCTGTTTTTCCCCCAAATGCAGAACAGAAATATTTATTGAACATTTCTACCTTTTCTGCATTATTATGATCAATCTACCATTTCCATCTAGTAATGGACCAGTACCATTGTCAGGATTCTTTTTGTTCCTAATGTATTTCTCCTTGTGTCCCTTGACTTCCCTTATCAATTTTCTACAATTCCTAACCTCTTATTTAAATTTATTACTATCAACTTCCCTTTTCTTCCATTTGATATATATAGAATTTTTTATGGTTGTTTTCACTTCCCCTCTATACCAGGTCATTTTTTTCACCAATAAGCCTTCTTCCTTGATTGTGTCATTTGATGACCATGAGTCCATCCCTCTCTCTCTCTCTCTCTCTCACGCGTGCTACCTATGTTGATTTGAATGTAGATGTTACTCATATTCCCAAATGAGGAACCTTCATGACATTCAATGTGAGATTAGAGAATTTTATCCTCATGGAGGGATTGGGAAATCCTATTTTATCAGCCTGTGGCCTAATATTCCAAGAACATCCAAATAAAATACACCTGTTATCTGCTAGTTATCTGGTTACATCCAAGTAAAATACACCTCTGCACTGCCAAATGTTCCAAGGAGAGCTCACTTGTGCTGGGAACAGCTGGAGACAGTCTTGATCCAAACACAGCCAGGCAAAATGAACCTGCCTTGCTATTGAATATTCTAGCTTCATCTGTGCGCAATGCACATACTGTGTCACATCCAGGAAGAACATGCTTGCTGGGTGATGTAGGCACAGTATCCTTGCATCCAATGGACTGTCAGTAGACTGTTGGCACCACGTGGGTGCAATGGAGGACAGATAAGAGCCAGGAGTGAAAGACTAAAGTCCCAAGATTACTTAGGAGAACTTAAGAGCTCCAAGCTATTGTATCTTACATGTTGAATAGAGAGCCTGGACTGATACCACAGTCCTTCTTATCATTATTATTACTCAGCATGAGTTCATAGAACTCACAGGTGTGCTACACACTGCACAGTAAAACACATGGGAATGCTGGGTGTAAAAGCTGGGAACTCAGTCACAAATCCACAGTTACTCAATTTTTCCCTTTATTTATACAGCTCCGTATAGAATTATTGTGACTTATAGCGTCTGGACTTACATTTATGCCAGATAAATAATAACAGACAAGACGGAATTGCTAAGCACATTCTGAAGTACGGGAAATCCTTCCACCTTTTATGATAGTCATTTCCTTCTCTGAATCCCTTGGTCTGGTCCTTCTGTCCTGGGGCTGGTGTTTCTCCACTTTGAGCCCATGTTCACTTGAGGCTTTTATACATTTCTGCATTACACATTACTTAATCTTTTTCCAATAGGCTTTCAGCATGTCAACCCTTTGGGTTTTAGATAACCTGTATGTTATGCACATGTAACACCGACAGACCCGGGCGGGATCAAACCTAGTGCCTCTGGAGTTTAATGCATGAACCTCTACTGCATGAGCTAAAAGCCAACTAACTGTTAGCTAGTTTTCTCTCTCTCTCTAAGTGGTCTCAGTGCCACTAGATGGACAGAACACCACACCCAGGAGGTGTGTGGGTTACACACACACAAACTTCAGTTGCCCAACTTCTGCATTTTTCCTGCTGGGTTTACAATTTTCTAGATTGAGTTGTCCTGGGTGACCCTGTGTCTGAGCCTTCCCAGAAAAGGGAATTTTTATTTATCATTACATGTTTGTGTTTCTCTCAATTATACCTTCCAACACAACATATTGCTTATCTTGCCAGCAATAATATCATTTTAGTCAGGGATCAGCAACCTTTGTCATGCGGCCTTGGGCCAGGCCGGTTTGTTTATCTGCCATGTCCTCAGGTTTGGCTGATCACAACTCCCACTGTCCGCGGCCAATGGGGGCTGTGAGAAGGGCGGCCAGCACACCCCTCGACCCACACTTCTTCCCGCAGCCCCCTGAAACAGCGAACCCTGGCCAGTAGGAGCTGCGATTGGCTGAACCTGCGGACACGGCAGGTAAACAAACCATTTTTTTTTTTTACAAATCATTAAAATATAGCTAACGAACCTGTTAATCTTACCATTTAATATTCCTTCATTTTATATTTCAATATTGTATGTCAGTAATGTGTATTATCCCCTGCTACCCTTTCATCTATTAGAAGTATATGTGTGAGGGTGTAGCTTTGGAAAACATGATGATTCTTTAATGTCAACATTTCTTATCTTCTTTTAACATGGGCTTTTCATTCAAAGTCCAGTTTTGTGGATCATTGCAAAGAAACTTAATTAGAAATTTCCCTGTGAAGGCTTTTTGAAAGGTGTCTCAATTTTAGGACCTTGATGTTTAACTGCTTTTAATGGTACCCCAGTAGGAGACAGGCCCCTGTTCTGAAAGGCTTACCATCCAAATGGTGGACTTGGTAGACAAGGGAGGCTATCACATGGCCCACAAAGCAGAGGATCCAGACGGGAGCTGTTATTCAGGTCAGGCACATGTACCGTGATAGTTCAAACATTGCGTTCTTCATGTAGGTGTAAACGCATTCATTTCTTGTAGTGATGTTGCAAAAATAGGTTCTTAGGAGTGACCTGAATCAGACAAGACATTTACCAACTAGTTTGTCTCACAGGGTGGGACCTGGGGACCTCACCACAGTCCCTGATATTGCCCTTTCAGCGGGGGTTGGGCACTTGGGGAATATAGATTGTTTCTTGCTGGTTTTTTGTCTCATGCTTTGTCTCATAGAAACCAATCTTCTGGAGTGTGAATTGCAGGACTGTTTTCTGATAGCTTTGCTCTGTGATCTGCAGGCTACTAACATTGTAGGGCTTCTGCTGGGAGCAGTAGAGTGGTGAAGAAGGGCAGGAGCTGTGAGAGAAGCACTTATGGCTCCTTGATTGTCTTCCCCAGCCCAGGAACAGCTGGGCTAGTGGCTGCTCTAACTTGCACAGACTGGCTATTGTCTCTTAAAGACATGTGCAGGGGATAACTAGAATACAACATGCTTTGGCAAATTCCTTGCCACCCACCACCCACATCCCCCAGAACTGGGTTTACTGTCTCACTGGGGAATCCCTGGATGACTAGAGTATACCCAGCAGGGTACTTGCAGGGGGTTTCCATTCCTGCTGCACTGCTTTGACCTGTATAAGGGGACTAGATTGGGGCAGAGATTCTGCCCCTTTGGATTTACTTAAAATGGTTGAAATGTAACAAGAAATAGTCCATTACTGGGCAGCAGCAGACTCTTCTTTAATTGTTGGATTTACCACTTAGATACTGTGAGGAAGGGGGCTTTACAAATGTCTGGACAACAAGATGCAGTTCGTAAGCCTTGTGGCCTGAAGTTTATGAGAGAAGGGAAGTAAGGCAGTACCTCATTTAAATATCATCTGTGTTCTCTGCCATATCTCATTTACATTTCTACTGTGTTCTTTGCTGTCATCTCCGGGAGAGCAAGGGAGGTCGACTGAGTGAGGCAGTACCTCATTTACATCATAATTGTGAATAGTTTGGGGACATTGGGGTATAAATTGGCTAAGTTTTGTAACTGGGGCCGATATTTTGGAGCCATCTCGGCAACACCTAGATGAAGCGTGGGTAACAGGATCACGCTGATGAAATTGATGTTTGCTGAGGTTGGGTAAGAGGGAAATCCAAAGTTTAAAGAGAGGAACAGTATGTGCTCCTGGCTTGCTGTTGAGGCTACCTTGCTGGCTGGGAGGGACTGTAATGTGTCCTTTGGGTCTTTGATCCTCTTCTAAGGAGCTGTTTTGGCTTTATATGGACAGAGCTCAGCAGCGGTTCCAGTTATCTAGCCAGTGATAAGCAGAGGTCAGAGCCCAGAAGCACTTCCAGTTATCTGGAGAGCTGTAGACAGAGAAAAGCAACAGTTGGGCCAACCCACAGCTGCCAGAAGGCTGAGAGCTGTTGTGAACACTACAGTGGGAGCAGAGGAGTTTGCAGCATCAAACCTACATTATATCAGCCTAAAAGTTCTGGTGAGGCCACCCTGTCCTAGAGGTTGAAATGGTTATAGCAGGACAGGTAGAAGAGCCCCAGATCTGCCTGAGAAACAGGAGCTCTGATTTTTCTCGATTCCTGGAACCGCAAACGGAGAGTGAGGAAGCTGGGGAATTGGGAGTGGGGAGCTGGGAGGCAGAATAAAATGCATTAGCCACTCAGGATCCAAGTTGCAGATGGAATCAAACTGGGGAAGGAAATCCAACCCCCTTCATCTTCGAGTAAGTTCTGATTCCGATCCAGGCCTGAATCCGAACCCCTCACCTCTGTCCTGATTCTGTACAGTAGATCCAGAGAGAAACGTTGCATCCACATCTTACTCTTTAACCTCGGTAAGTGTGAATCTGGAGCTGAACTTCTCAGCTTAGACCCATCTCTGATTTTCACAGTGACCTTCTTGAATGTTGTCAACACGAGCCAGGGCCTAGCCTCAGAGACAGGGCTAGTGAGGGCCGATGACAGCTGTGTATTAGGACAGCCCATCCAGATAACTCGAATGTACAGAAATAATGGCTTGTGGCCATCTGGTGACATGGTAATATGGTGCTTCCCACACTACCATAGCTGCTAACCTCTTGATTATATTGTGTCCTAGAAGGTTATTATGGAATGGATGCATTACTGACCTAGACAGCTCCACTTCTTTTTTGGAAGTGTTTTGAAGTTATTATGAACTTGATGAATTTACTGTGGCCTGTTTCATGTCTAACATTAAGCAGTGACAGCCTTGGCACTGGAAGACAGAGCATTCGGCAGTAGAAAGTGGCTGTATATCTTCCACACCCAGTTCATTTGCTGCCATCTGCTGTAGAAAGGGTAGCATAGCACTCCATGTCCAGCCCAAAGCCTACAACGATTTCAATGGACCTAAAAATCAATGGGCTCTTTATTCTCCTTTCACCTTTCTGCTAGGAATAGAAGAACTGGCAGGGGGGGTTGTGAACGTCTCAGAGGATTGTTTTTGAGTCCAAACATGGGAACCTTTTCTCTCGTCATTTAAGCCCATATTGTTTTTAGGTAGAATTGGTTCAAACAAACAAACAAACATGATTTTCCAGCTAAAGGGGCAGCCTTTGCTCTGGTTTAGGGAGAGAAGACTATTCCCAAAGCTAGGCTGGGATGAGTTGGGTACCCTAGATCTGGTATTTATTATTTTAGGTTGATATTTCTCCCTCTGCCCCCCCCCTTTTTTAAATCTGTTGTGATCACTGGATTCTCTTTCTCTTCCCCTTACTTATTTTAGACTCTTTTAGAAAAAAGTGCAAACATGACAATCCTATAATTTAATCCCTGAATATGGAACCTGAGTGTCTGAGTGGTAAAAAAAAAAAAACCTGCTGGTCCCTAAAACCCATTTCTCAGATCATCTGAAATCGCTCCATCAGCCAATTTTCCTGGTGCACCACGGCTGGATCCCTTAATATGTCCCAAGACATTAATGGTCCTCATCCTTCCCCTGCCCCCCCCCCCCCCCCGGCATTACCCTGCTCCAGGCCCCTAACATGTGCCACCATCTTTTCTGCATGAGGATTAGATGGAGTTCTAACCTCTTGGGCCAGCTGGGGTTCCACGGGGAAGCCAAGTCCACGTTAAACACTTTATATTCTATTACAGCTTTAAAAGAATTTGCAAAGCGCTCAGAGCATGAGGCCAGTGCTCCTGTGGACCTTATCAGGTGCACAGGTAGTGAGTGTACACGTTGGACTATGGAATTTATACAAGCTGTTTGCTATATTTGAGAAGCCAGCAGAGCTTCAAAGTCCTGGAGACTGAAGCTTTTTCTGTTTTTTCCAGCTTTTATTGAAGGTGGAGGGAAACTCCTAAGACAGGGATCGGCAACCTTTGGTACGCGGCCCATCAGGGAAAGCCGCTGGTGGGCCGGGCCGGTTTGTTTATCTGCAGCATCCGCAGGTTCGGCCGATCGCAGCTCCCACTTGCCGCGGTTCCCCACCCCAGGCCAATGGGGGTGCGGGAAGCGGCGCCCAGCACATCCCTCTGCCCGCGCCACCTCCCGCAGCCCCCATTTGCCTGGCATGGCGAATCGCGACCAGTGGGAGCTGCGATCAGCTGAACCTGCGGACTCTGCAGGTAAACAAACTGGCCCAGCCTGCCAGGGGCTTTCCCTGACAGGCTGTGTACTAAAAGTTGCTGATCCCTGGCTCAGACAAACAAGTTTGGTTACAATTTGCAGGAGATAATGCTTGTTTACAATGTCATCTGAAAGTGAGAACAGGTGTTTGCATGGTTATTCACATGCCAGATGCTCTAAAGATTCATGTGTTCCTTCATGCTTCAACCACCATTCCAGAGGACATGCGTTCATGCTGATGACGGATTCTGCTTTATAATGATCCAAAGCAGTGCGGACTGGTGCATGTTCATTTTCACCATCTGAGTCAGATGCCACCAGCAGAAGGTTGATTTTCTTTTTTGGTGGTTTGGATTCTGTAGTTTCCACATCTGAGTGTTGCTCTTTTAAGACTTCTAAAAGCATGCTCCATATCTCGTCCCTCTCAGATTTTGGATGGCACTTCAGATTCTTAAACCTTGGGTGGAGTGCTGTAGCTATTTTTAGAAATCTCACATTGGTACCTTCTTTGCGTTTTGTCAAATCTGCTGAGACAGTGTTCTTAAAATGAATATGTGCTGGGTCATCATCTGAGACTGCTATAACATGAAATATATGGCAGAATGCAGGTAAAACAGAACAGGAGACATACGATACTTCCGCAAGGAGTTCAGTCACAAATTTAATAAACACATTATTTTTTTAATAAGCATCATCAGCATGGAAGCATGTCCTCTGGAATGGTGGCTGAAGCATGAAGGGGCATACGAATGTTTAGCATATCTGGCACCATGGGCGACGCGTGAACCGCTCACTGGGGGAGGCTAGCCCCCAGCTCCACCCCTTCCACCTGAGGCCCTGCCGCTTCTATCTCCTCCCCCCTTCGCCCCCCGCAGCCACCGGCCCAGAGCCCCAGAGCACTGGGAGGGCAGATGGTGCAGCCCCAGCCCCAGCCATGGCCAGCACTGGCTGGGGGACTGGATCACTGCACGCAGAGTGGCGGGAATGGAGGTGGGGGGCTGGGGACAGAGCCACATCTAGCTGTTTGGGAAGGCACAGGCTCCCCTAGCCTATGGTATCTGCCGCCCATGTCTGGCACGTAAATACCTTGCAACGCCAGCTACAAAAGTGCCATGTGAACGCCTGTTCTCACTTTCAGGTGACATTGTAAAGAAGAAGCAGGCAGCAGTATCTCCCATAAATGTAAACAAACTTGTTTGTCTTAGCGATTGGCTGAACAAGAAGTAGGACTGATTGGACTTGTAGGCTCTAAAGTTTTATATTGTTTTGTTTTTGAGTGCAGTTATGTAACAAAAAAAATCTACATTTGTAACTTACACTTTCAAGATAAAGAAATTGCACTACAGTACTTGTATGAGGTGAATTGAAAAATATATTTCTTTTGTTTATCATTTTTACAAATATTTTATACTATTATTTTTGATTACAGAGAACATTGTACACTTTGTAGTCTGCGTTGTAATAGAAATCAATATATTTGAAAATGAAGAAAAATATCCAAAAATATTTAATAAATTTCAATTGGTATTCTATTGTTTAACAATGTGATTAACCGCGATTTATTTTTTAGAGTTAATCGTATGAGTTAACTGCGATTAATTGACATCCCTATATGCAGAGCATTACTTTGGCTACTGTGACAATCAGGGAGTCGTATCAAAGGGAAACTGATGGGCTGATTTAAGGAACCAACATTAAGCTTTGTGAAAGCGGGGTCTTAGAACAGGGTCAGAAAAGCTCACCGTGTCAATGGGAAATGCAAAGTTTGTTCAGATGAATTTCTCACCCAATATTTTCCTCATTGCTTGTCCCTCTCTGGAGATGTCCTCTGCCCCTATTCAGCAGATGAACTTAACGAAAAGGGAATCAAATTTTATTCTTCAGGTCGTACCCTGATCACCACTGGGGACAGGAAGGAATCCTTTCCCCCATGTTCACCACTGAGCAACTGGCCGAGTGCATTATAGTTATTTTCATCTGAAGCATTGGCCATTGAGAGGGGGATGGAGCAGTTAACGGAGCGGTGGTCTGATTCACTCTGACAAAACCCGTGTTCCAATATACTTTCTTTGCATTATACTACTGGGTCTCATTACATGCTAGTGGCATTAGGGCACATTGCATGGCAGTAATGCCATCACAGGGCTGGGGTTCAAGTGCTCATTTCTTCAGCTGTGAGTTCTGAAGCACACGTGAAACCCCCAAGTAATCCTGTGAAGCATTTGAACCTCCAATAATTTTCCCCTGAAACCTCTTGCATTGATATTCTTCCCTCTGGATGGCAATGCTGCACAGGGCACTAGTTTGTATAGCTCCCTCGCATTTTATTGATTGCCTTTGGATTTTCTCTTGTAATTTGGTTGCTGCTCTGGGGAATGACGATCGCTTGGTAGCAAGGCTTCCCATGCACATGAACGACAGCTACATTGCTGACATCAGAGTTTTTAGCCCATGCATTTTATCGGTATCTGACTGCAAATGGGCAGCAATAACATCATTAGATATTATACTTGCCTAGCATTTTATATTGTATTCATCATTATCTTTACTACTACCGCTACTACTAAAGTCTAACAGTGAATCCAATCCAGCATTGCCCTGTATTATTCCCTATGGTAAAGGCTGGACTCTGGCTTTCTGAAGCAGAGTTTCATTAATAGTGGTGGTGTTGGGAGGAGGGACTGTGAGGGTTAGCGTCTGAGTGCTAGCGGCTGTAAGAATTCTGCCAGCAGAGACTAGCAGCAGAACGGCTCCAGGGTGCTGAGAGACCAAGCCTGGATGCGTTAACTGCTACACCTTGAAAATGGTACAATGTCCACTCCCACTTGGGTCAACCCTGGAGCGCTTGTGGGACCCCATGTGTCACACCTGCCCCTGGGGTGTTGTGTGCCACTAGCTTGTCCCCATCATGCCTCCCTCTGGATGTTCAATCTACCTGCTCCCGGGATGAGGGGGATTCTTGCAGCATCTGCTATAGTAATGTTATATGCACTCAGCCTGGTGACTGCCTGAGTTAGCACCAGCCTGCGTTGGGAGGAGCAGAATCAACTTTGGGTGACTCGTGAAGCAATTTTCGCCTTGCTTCCCCTACATGTCTCCTTGCTAGGCTTGCAGTTGGCCTGGGGATTGTGGGGAGGGTCTGTGAGGAGTTCGGTCCAAACCGAACTGACTCATAATATGGGCTGGGGGATGTGTGTGCCTTACCAACCTCTTGATGTAGAAGTGGTGCCTGGCTGCTTGACACTTTCCACCTTAGCTGTTGGTTTATATCCAGTTCTGTTTTCCAGGCTCTTATCATCTCCCCTCTTTGTCTATAGCAACCTTCCCCTCTCTGGTCTTCCTGCCCTTCCCTCTGCTCCATCCAAGCTACACCTACTAAAATCATCCTCCTAGCTTTCTGTTCTGACTGTGTCACCCTCCGTCCTCTTTCAGTCTTCCACTGACTCCTCCAGTCCAGTGCATCAAATACAAGGTTATTGTCAGAAAAGAAAAGGAGTACTTGTGGCACCTTAGAGACTAACAAATTTATTTGAGCATAAGCTTTTATGAGCTACAGCTCACTTCATCGGATGCATTTGGTGAAGTGAGCTGTAGCTCACGAAAGCTTATGCTCAAATAAATTTGTTAGTCTCTAAGGTGCCACAAGTACTCCTTTTCTTTTTTGCGAATACAGACTAACATGGCTGCTACTCTGAAAAAAGGTTATTGTCCTTATCTTTAAAGCCCTTGACAACTTAGCCCCCCCCCCGGCCCCTGCCTTGTATTTTATCGCATTGCTCCACCAACAGTGGCAGCTTTGGCCACCCATTTGACCTCTTCTCCCCCAAGCATTGTCACATTTTCTTCCACGCTGCCCCTTGTGCGTGAAACATCCTCTCTGAGCTCATTGGTGAAGCCTCTACCCTCCTTCAAATCCCTTCTCAGAGCATCTCCTGAGATACTTCCAGGAGACGTTAACAGAATAGCTATGGTGCTGGCCAGGAAGGATTTCTCAGATTTAGCTTCTTCATCTTGTGATTTATCATTAATTAAATAAAATTGGCAGAATGGCCTGCCGAGCTACTTGCTACTAATATTGTTTCTCTCATTCTCCCTCCTCTGTTGCACCTGATGGCTACATCCACTTGCTGTGGCTTGTCTTAAATGGGGTCCCGATCCTGTTATACAGCTGAATAATTTGACTCATGTGTGTAAATGATCAGTGATGGCCGGATCGGGGCCTCAGAACATAAGCTTCTTGGAGCAGGCACTGTATTTTATTCTGAGCTTGTGTAGCATATTGGGGGCCCTGTTTGTGCCTGGGATTGATACCAGGTCCCCACTGTAATTGCAATAATAAAATGGGCTGATTTTGCTTTTTTTTTTTTTTTAATGAAAGCTAGGTGCCCTTTTTACAAAAAGAGAAAGTGGTAAACCCTGAAACAGGAATTGGATGAATTTCAGGGCTTTACATGGTTTTGATTCCCCGGCCTTCTCCGTCTGAAATGCAAACTAGCATCCCTCTGTCTCTTAACCTTTATGTTTAGTTACAGAAATAAGATTTAAGATTATACAGAGATACGATTTGCTAAATGCACAATAGATGGCCTGTCAGGGTTCCTTCTCCACTCTGAACTCTCGGGTACAGATGTGGGGACCTGCGTGAAAGTCCCTGAAGCTTATTCTTACCAGCTTAGGTTAAAACCTGGTACGCTGCCATCACCAAGCGATTTAACAAAGAATCAGGGAAGATCCCCCTTGGAGACGTCTTCCCCCAAAATATTCCCGCAAGCCCTACACCCCCTTTCCTGGGGAGGCTTGAGAATAATATCTTCACCAATTAGTTACAAAATGATCAAAGACCCAAACCCCTGGGTCTTGAAACAATGGAAAAATCAGTCAGGTTCTTAAAAGAAGGATTTTATTAAAAAAAGAAAGGTAAAAATCATCTCTGTAAAATCAGGATGGAAAATACTTTACAGGGTATTCAGATTCAAAACACAGAGGATCCCCCTCTGGGCAAAACCTTAAAGTTACAGAAAACAGGAATAAACCTCCCTCTTAACACAGGGACAATTCACATAAAACAAAAGACAAACTAGTCCACCTTGCCTGGCTTACTGAAACTGGTTGCAATATTGGAGACTTGGATTAGGTTGGGTTGTAGAAGATGGATTTCTGTCTGGCCTCTCTCAGTCCCAAGAACGGCCACAGAAACAAAGAACCCAAAACAAACCCTCTCCCTGACCCCCAGATTTGAAAGTAACTTTTGTCCCCATTGGTTCCTTTGGTCAGGTGCCAACCAGGTTATTTGAGCTTCTTAACCCCTTACAGGAAGGAGGAATTTTAGGCTACTCTTATGGTTACAACATGGTCCATGCAACTGCCCCTGACTTAGGGAGCTCAGCACCTCTGAGAGTCAGGCCAAGTACACCTGCCCCTAGTAGCTTACAGCTGATGAGCATCACATAATGTTTAATTGCAGTATGACGGAGTGTAAGTGATAGCTCCAGTGGGTTCATTAAATACGCATTGCCTTTGTGTTTTCTGCTTCATACTTTTGCTCTAATTATCTCTCTTTTGGTTGACATGCTACAAGCAGGAGGTCACTCAGCTGCCACTTAACTTCTTTTGCTGCCTTTGTTTTCACAATATGTTTTCACAGAGGGTTTGAGCTAACATGGTAGAGGGCAGGCACAAAACTTGCTTTGTTGTGCTGCAAAGACACAGGACTAATACATTTCCCAGGAGTGCGGTCGCAAGAGAAATTGCCAGAGTCGGAACATGGGTCTCAAAGGCGCGAGGGGTTAGCTAGGATGGGGAGGAATGACACTGACCTTTGTCATTAATATTTCCTCCACATTTACTTAAAAGAGCCTGAGCAGCATTAATGGTCATACTGTGGCACTGTGCTTTGTTTGGATGATTTAGCCATACTTCCAGCCGTGTCCCTATATCCCTGGCTGTGCCACCCGCTGTGCTCCTGAGTTCCTAGCGATGCTGCTGGCAGTGATATTTTGAGGATACCTTTGTCTCCCCTCAGCGCAGGAGTAAATAGAGTAGATCATCTGCCAGGAGCGGTTGTGTTGATAATTGATTTTCAGTGGCTTTATAATAGTTTCTCTGGCTTACACTGCTAAATAGAAAGACTTCAGGCCCCCAGCTTTCCCTCTTTGTGGGCCTAAAATTCCCTTTGATGTCACTGAGCCTAGAGAGTCCATGTGGAATGCAGAATCAGGTTCCCTGCAAGTACCATATGGTGTTAAAGAAAATGGGGCTGTCCTTGTCCTTGTCCCTGTGCTTTGCTCTTTGAGGTACCTGCATCCCGCTGGCAGTCATTAACACAGACAGTAGCTTCACATTCCCACCTGGAGTGCGTGTGTAAGTAGGAAACAATGATGCTCACAATGCAACGGAGGAGAATGTCTCCTGGATTTTTATTTTCCAGGCAGCCTCCTTCTGAGTGGCATTAAAATGGAGTTATGAGGGCATGGCTGGGACTACTCAAGAGCTGGCTTCAGGAAAATATCAATTACTGAAGGTGCTGCACTTTCTGCGTGTGACTCATGCAGGATGTGGTGGAGCTGACACACAAACAGAATGAAAGTGCTTCGAGGAATGAATGCACTGGGGAAATCAGAGGCACAGTTACATGTGAACAAAATGGCCCTCAGTGGGGCTGCGATAGATTGGCTTGCATAACACTCCTCTCTAGTCTAAAGGCCTCGTGACCTAGCCTTTTACTTATATTAGTAATAATCATCAGTTGACTTCTAAAGCATCCCCACTCCGAAGTGATCAGTGCACTGTGCAATGTAAGAAATGCAATTAAGCTAATGCATTGCACACATGGGAAAATAAAATGGAACTTCATATTCACATGTAATACTGTGTTTCTAAATGGGTGGGTGCAAAAAACCTCAAGGTCCCGAGGTGCCTGTGGGTTCAACACACCTGATGTGCCCAGTCACAGAAACTGCACCTGCAAACGATCAGAGCTGGATATAGTTTGCAGGTCCAGTCGTACTATTGGAGGCATTCTTTAAAAAAAATTGGTGCCTGAGATTCAAATCAGATGAAATGAATAGAATGAGTCAGCTGCAAAATATAGGACAAAAGAGAGAGAACAACAATAAAAGGGAGTGGAGGGTCAGGGTTTGAAGGAAAGGGGCGGGGAGTGGTCAAATAAATAATCAGTAGATCTCAAAGCACTTCACAAAGGAGGGTAGTATCATTAACCCAATGTTACAGATGGGGAACTGAGGTGAAGTGACCGGCTCAAAGTTATGCAGCTCGCCAGGGGCCAATCCAGCTCTCCTGTATTCCAGGCCAGGGCTCTATCCACTAGGCCATGCTGCCTGATGCAATAGAGAGGGGTGGCTTTAAGGCGTTTTTTTTAAAACTAGGGCTTTGTGATGAAACCCAGTCTGGGAGCAGCCCATGGCCTCCCTCTGGCTCTGTGAGGACACAGGCAGCTCGTTCTGTGCAGCCAGGAGCTAGCAAGGAGTCTGTGTGTGTGTTATTCCTCTGTCAAAACCTTTCCTTCTGTTACTTGACGCTGGATCTGCTGCGGATCTCTTTCCACAAGAGGATGGGCTGGGACAGAGATCGGGGGGGGGAGGGGGAGTGAGTTCCACACACTAGCACCCCCATGGCACATGCCTGATCTCTTGCTGAGCTGAGATACGATAGTGGGACTCTAGGAGGTAGGTGGTGACTGACCAAAGATACCTCTGCTGATGAGGTTCAAGGAGAGGCCAGCATTGGTAATGGGTTCAAGTGCCACACAGAGGCCTGTGAAGTTTTAGCTCTGGGTGGAAGTTCTGGAGTTTCAATGTAGACAAGCATCAAAAATGTGGAGGCTTTCTTCTCAGCTTACATGGAACTTTTGGATGTGGAGAGCTAGCTGATGAAGGCAGATTTCCCCCCCACCGATGATGGATCACAGCCCTTCCAGGCGCTATCTGGCCTGGCAGTGCCACAGGGTCAGCTACTCCTTCAGTGATGTTGGAGGCCATTTGGAGAGTAATTGCAGTAATCCCTTCCACCCCAAACCCAGAACAATACAGTGAAGCTCTCCTTGCACTGGTTTCAGAGTAGCAGCCGTGTTAGTCTGTATTCGCAAAAAGAAAAGGAGTACTTGTGGCACCTTAGAGACTAACAAATTTATTTGAGCATAAGCTTTCGTGAGTACAGCTCACTTCATCGGATGCATTCAAGCTCACGAAAGCTTATGCTCAAATAAATTTATTAGTCTCTAAGGTGCCACAAATACTCCTTTTCTTTCTCCTTGCACTGATACCCTAAGCGAGAATGGTTCTGTGCCCTGTCTCCCAATCAGCAGAGCAGGTTGATGCCCCATGTTTGTCCCTTCCCAGTCTCCTTATCACTTTCTTGCTCCCATCATCCCCATTTCTCTTGTCTTCCCCTTCACCAGGGGAAGGAACTTGTCTTCTGGTTGCCTGGCACTCCCAACAGCGGGCCTGGGTTCCTATGGCACAGCATCATCCAGCCACCCAGATTCTCCCTGCTCTGGGGACAGGCTTCTGGCATGTTGGAGGCAGAAGGGGCTTTCAGCTGGACAGCTTCCTCTGGCAGTGGAGCAACGTGGCACACAACAACAACAGCCTCTCCGATTTGGGCCAAGAGCCACCCCTGGAGAAATGGCTCCAGATGTGGTGGTGGCCAGCAGCACCAGATGTGGAGGTGGAGGAAATAATAACGTGGTCGCCCAAGTAAAGCAGCAAGGAAACATTCTGGATCCTATTTAAGTCTAGAGCCAAAATATGTGTCTGCATTATAACAGTAAACATATTCCCCTGTGTCACCAAGAACTCTCCTAGAAAATCTTTAATGTTCAGGCAGAGGTCTGGTTACTTTATTACCCTGATTAAATTACACAAGCTTTTCCTTTCTCTCTCTGCCTGCCTTAAAATCTCTCTCTCTCTCTCTCTCTCTCTCTCTCTGCCTTTGCACACTCCCTCCCTCTCTCTTTCTTGCTGTGGTGGTAGTGATGCAGGTATGACACAGCCCTGTTCTCCCTCCGCTGGGATCTCCTCTGGTGCATCATTAACATGCACTGGCTGGCTGGACTGCATCATTGTTATAGGAGACTCCTGTGCAGTGCAGCCCTCTTTCTTAGAACTCCAGCACAGAACTGAGCGCAGAGCTGCAGCAGAAGCAAATAACTTCACATTACAGGTAAGAGCAAGTCATTTCTCCTGCTATTGTAGAAACAGACAACAGACATTTTACAGGGATAGCTAATGGCTGATGGGAACCTCAATTCCCAACATTAGTCAGCTGAGTGCCCGGCTAACATCTGAGGGCTGTGAAGAAAGAGGCACACCAAATAAAATAAAACAAAAGAAAAATGTCCCTGAGAAGGAGGAGGCTCAAGGGCATGAGCTCAGCAGCCTGGCTGGGATGAAGTAACAGGGATTGTAGGGTACTTTGTTATTGTAACTAGATCAGCAGTGTCAGAGCAGTCAAGACCAAAACAACAATTCAGACTAACACCGTTTCCCTCCCTGGCTCTGTTTATCCTCTTCTGAGAGTGGTAATGAGCTGCAGTCTGTAGTTTTCGCTACGTTGAAGGTGCCCAGGCGTTGAAGCGAGACGGGGTTATTTTAGGAGGACAATTAAAATACATGCTGATGGTGTGTGTCTGGGGAAAGGGTGTAGCGGTGGGCTGTGGAGTGTGCATGCGTGAGGTGTATATAAGTGGGGCGTGTTGTATATGCTTGGGGGTGTGTGTACAGATGTGTTTGTTTGCATCTGGATGAGTCGTGTGTGGGTTGTAGGGTCCCCACTCTCCCCTGCCCCAGGCACAACACAGCAAATCCGCATGTTAATTGTCCTCTTTAAATAATCCTGTCTACCTCGAGATATCATAAATGTAGCTCAAACTAAAATCAGCAGCTGGTCACTTCAGTCAGCAGAGAATAAAGGCAGCCACTGAGGGCAAGGTAAAGATTTTCAGTTTGAACTGTGGCTGTAATATATCTTGGTTTCTCTGACGCAGCCGATCTGGTTAAATAAACCTGTGTGTGTGTATGTGTGTGTATGCGCGTGTATATGCATATGTGTCTGGGGACAGGTGCTGTTCAGCAGAGATTTTCATGACATATGTAGACTGCAATAATACAGTCCCTCATACTGAGATCCCATAAAAACCATAGATATCAACTGGATCCATCACAAGGCTCCTTGATGTGTGTGCCCATGGCTCTGACCAAACCAACAGAGTGATTGTAGCAGAGCAGGGAAGAGGGGACCTGGACTGTAGTGCTTTCTCCTGTGTGCAAAAGGGAACCCCGGGTGGGTTTTGATCAGGTGCTTTTCACATGACACCTGAATACATGGGCTCAGAGGGCTTTCTTCCCATGGAAAGCCTAGGCAGAAATGAAAGGCAGGTAGGGAGTGAGTGATGTGATATGATATCTGTGATATGATATATGATATCATGATGTGATATGATATATGAGATCTGGATATGAGTCAGCAGTGTGCCCTTGTTGCCAAGAAGGCCAATGGCATTTTGGGATGTATAAGTAGGGGCATAGCGAGCAGATCGAGGGACGTGATCGTTCCCCTCTATTCGACACTGGTGAGGCCTCATCTGGAGTACTGTGTCCAGTTTTGGGCCCCACACTACAAGAAGGATGTGGATAAATTGGAAAGAGTACAGCGAAGGGCAACAAAAATGATTAGGGGTCTAGAGCACATGACTTATGAGGAGAGGCTGAGGGAGCTGGGATTGTTTAGTCTGCAGAAGAGAAGAATGAGGGGGGATTTGATAGCTGCTTTCAACTACCTGAAAGGGGGTTTCAAAGAGGATGGCTCTAGACTGTTCTCAATGGTAGCAGATGACAGAACGAGGAGTAATGGTCTCAAGTTGCAATGGGGGAGGTTTAGATTGGATATTAGGAAAAACTTTTTCACTAAGAGGGTGGTGAAACACTGGAATGCGTTACCTAGGGAGGTGGTAGAATCTCCTTCCTTAGAGGTTTTTAAGGTCAGGCTTGACAAAGCCCTGGCTAGGATGATTTAACTGGGACTTGGTCCTGCTTTGAGCAGGGGGTTGGACTAGATGACCTTCTGGGGTCCCTTCCAACCCTGATATTCTATGATTCTATGATTCTATGATGTTCCTGGCAGGGCTTTAAAATTGCTGCAAGCCATAACTATCCAGGCTCCTATTTCTTGTCATCTGCAAGAGGAGAGAGAAAGAGTTAATCCTATTGCTTGGCTGGTCAGATTTAAATATACTATACTGCTGCATTGTTCACCTCCTGGTGAAAAGACCCAGCCACATGCCTGCTCCTCAGCTGGCAATTAACTCTACCACTTCTGCAAGAATTGCACATCAGGCTGCCAGCTTATCCTGTCGATCACTTGTAATCACAGACAGGTAACCCCCTCCCATAGGATACATGGGCAGAGGCTTTGAGGAGAGGAGACCACCTAGAGTTTCCTCCAGAGACTTCCGCTGGGAGGAGCAGGGTCGCCCTCCACCCTTCAGTGGAAAAAAGGAAAGTGTTTGCCCCCAAGCCCTGCAGATCTGAGGATCCACTACAGTCCTGGGCCATCTGCAAGAGGACCCTATTCTTCTACTGGCTCCTCACAGATGGGCTTTGGGCTCTGCTGAGCAAAGGGCCATTGGGATGTGTCACTCTGATGGTCACCTGCGCCTACAAGAATGAAAGTCTCTTACAGCCTTCCCTGAATGCCTTCCTTGTGCAGGGGTATTTGGAAATGTAGGTTGCCCTGTGGTGTGGGAGTTTATGCATCAGCTTTGCCAGCATCTCTTGCCTCGCTCCTGTGTTATGCTGAGCATCCTCAGCTCCCACTGAAGTTAACAGGGGTTCAGAGGGTCCAGTAACTTGCAGGAATTGCTCAGCACCTCACAAGGATTTGTAACAAGAGTCTGATTCCCCAGTTGCATTTTCCCGGGCTGGCTGGAGACCGTTCCATTGCCAAAAGGAAAGATTGCATTTGTTTGGGATTTATCCACCCAGAACTGATGAATCTGCGTCATGCTTCTTTTCTGTAGAGCAGTTTGAGGGGTCTTTCAGCCAGTAGGCAAGGAACAGATGCCAGAGACTGGGTAGCATTTCTCCAGAATTCTGACCATATAAGAGTGAACTCTCGGAAGCATTACTAGGACCACCCATTCTCCTGTAAAAATAGCAGACCACGGTAGAAGCTGGTCTCCTTTTCTTAGCCAGGCTGGAAAAGGCTGATGTTCAAAGACCTCTGGCTGGAGATGAGACTTGAGGTGATGCCCCTTGTTTTTCTGAAAGGGCTGAAACAATTATTGTGGTACCCTGGGAATGTTATCAGAGCGTCACTGCTGTACTAACAGAATGCCACTAGGCAGTGAGGTGCTTATCTGGTTTGCCATTCAGCTCCCTTAGTTGGCAGGGGACGTGTTATTTGCACCCATCATGAAGGTGATGTGTTATTTGCACCTGTCTGGGGACTGTGACGTGCTGCAATGCAGAGGCCAACCTCAGACAGATCTTTATTCAGGGAAGTGATCTGGAGAGATGGGGCCCACGATAATGAATTCTTCTGGCAGGCTCTGATTTTGCACTCCTACTTGTAAGTGCACAGCAGGGTGAGGCCCCAAAAGCAGCCATGCACCCATCCCATGTGTGCAAATGTACACAGAGTTTGTGTGCGCAACTGACAATTTGCATAAAATGTGAGCACGGACACTTTATGGGGTGCAGTAAACAACTTGGACAAAAATGAGAGTGCACTATGCTAAGGTAGGAGTGAGCATCTGTGTCAGGGCCTTTATCTGGGGTTGCGAGCGTGTATGTATACTTGAATGGGAGACTGCCAGCAAGAGCCAGGAAGCTGGAGAAGGGCTGTACACAGGTCTGGAGGTACGTGTTTACCTCTTGTACATTCTGCCACAAGAACGGACCATAGATCCAGAGCTGGGAGGAAGGGTGGAGGGCGGCAGGCAGAAGGGAGGGAACAGTGGAGAAGTTTTAAGCCCCCATCTCCCATGTGACCTGTGGTAATCCTGCCCACTCCATACAGCAAATCCTGGGGTAAAATGGCACCTCTGAACAATGGGTATCTGGAGTTAAAGGCAGAAAGCACGGGCTGAAGGGGCTGGCTCTTATTTGATGTATAATATCTAGGGCCACTATTTAAGCTACTCTCATTCTGCATACTAAGTGCTGAGAGACACAGACTCTCCCTCCGCTGCTCAGTGCTGGCACTGAACAGTTTTCTGGCCGCAGTACAAAATCCCAGGACTGCAAACAGTCCTGACAGGGGAAGCCCAGGACTCTGCCTGAGGGATCCCACTTCCCATATTGTCAATTCCCCAAATTAATTTTCCGGATCAGGAGCTGAGTCTTTGAAAAAGGTCTCGTCTGAAAAGATTATGGAATTACTCCCATGCTAATGAGCAGTTTAATGTTATGGCAGCTTAAAGTCCTGCAAGGAAAAAGGAAGTGAACTAAAGATACCATGAGAACAGGGATCCTGGGATGTCTGGGCAAGGGGATGGAGGGGCATGCATTGAGTCACTGAAATACACTGTTTGCAGGGCCTGGCTTGGCTTAAGCCCTTCACTGTAAAGAAAAGAAACTTGGTGGAAAATTAAGCTGAAGAACCGAACAATAATATCTTCGGCAGGCCCTAATCTTATCCCCTTTTCTGCTGCGGGGACCAAAGGGGAAGGCAACCCACAGAATGATTCTTCTCCTCCAAAAGAAGCGTACTCCAGCCAGCAGCAAGAGACAGCTCCAGGCCTGGTCACCTGCTATGGGAGCAGAGCTGTAGGGCGGAGGAATTGCAGTCTTGGATCAGATCTGTGGTCTAGTTAGTCCAGAATCCTGTCTTTGACATTGGTTGGCACTGGATGCTTAGAAGAACGCTGTAAAGCTCCCTAATTGATATTGGAAGAATTCCTTCCTACCTCAGGTAGTTAGTGGCTGGCTGCTGCCTGGAAGTTGATCTCTCTGAGATGTTTCTATTCTAAGTCGTTCAACTGCAAATGGTATTTTTCTTATTCCCATAAATATGTAAGGGACCAGAAGGGGAGGCAACTATTTGACTTGTAATCACAGCCAAGTCACCCCCTCCCACAGGAGGAGAGGCAACTATTTAACTTGTAATCACAAGTCAAATAGTTGCCTCCTCCTTTCGGTCTGGGACCGCAGGGAAAAGCAGCTCCTTAACCGATCTTCCACTCCCAGGTCCTGACCCTGAGGTCTACTCTGTGCAGGCCCTGAGCTGGGTGGACAGCAGGGAGGCAAAGGTGGCTTTACATCATTTTTGTGCTCTCCTGGTCTTGGAGTCAGGAGGGGGTCGTCTTTGTCTGTCGGTGCAATTTAGGACAGCCTCAGGGCTGCTCTAGCCTACACTGGCTCCAACAGCCCCCACCAGGGCATTGAGGCAGCTGGAGATTGCTGGAGCTCAGCAGCACGTTGGCATACCCTCCTCCCTGGCCACATCCCCAAGACCCTTCTTATGATGGAGCATGTGAGGTGGGGATGGCGTAGACCTGACTTAGTGCCTTTGTCCCGCCACACTGGCACCAAGGGGGCAAGAGTGGGGCTGAGGCTGTGCCCCCCCCTCCATAATGTGCACAGCACGCTATGCTGTAATTTCACATAGCCAGGGTGCCCCAGGAGTTAGCTTTCATCTTCTAGACCATAACTATGGACTCCAAGTACACAACCTGAAGCCCAACGAACAACCACCACAAGGCTTAATCAGTTGCTTTCTCAGTAGGAATGTGCACATCTGGGGATTTCACTGCATCTGTCATGCTGGCTTTGACATTCTGATTAGGGACCTGGTTCTGCTCTCGCTGATGCTGGTTTTATTCCAGTGTGACTGCCCTGACTACAATGGGGTTCTCCGGATTTACTCTGGGGCAAGCAAGAAGAGAATCAGCCCTCTGGGACCAGCTGGGGAAGTGGAGTGGGGGAAATCTCACTGTGCAAGATGAGACGAAATGAAAAGGAAGGGCCAGTCTATATTTAGGCAAGGGCTCTGTTCAGAGCAGGTAATCCTCTTTCCGTGAATTATCCAGCCTGGGGATTAGACCGCTTTAAACTCCTCACCAGACCTCCCCCGCACCAGTAGGCCACCAAAAGCTTGCTCATGGCCCAGATGTGCAGTGACACAGGAGTGACGTGCGATGCTACATGGTACGTCAAGGGGTGACCATTAAGAAAGAACGTGAAGCTGAGTGCGGCAGCAGATAAAGGGAGGGATGACAGGCACAAAGCAGCCCTTTCCCATTGTGCAGTATTCCTGCTTCCCTGTCACATGCCATTTCTTCTGACGTGGGGAAGGGAAGCTCCCTGGGTTGCTTATCAGGTACATCACTCTCCGTCTGGAAGCTGTTCCTGACCTGCCTTGCTCTGCCAGCATCTGACCTGCTTTGGCTGGCTATAGAAACTAAGCCCTGGGTCTGCAGGTCCGTCCCATCTGCCTTGTTTGGGAATGAATCACTATCAATATTAAATGATGGGTCTGGCAGCATGGGGGCAGGAAGGCGACACAGCCAGGGAAAAGTTGGGGGTCGGAAAGGCTGGGATGTGGTGCCAGGAGGATTGGGTGGCATTAGAGAAAGAAAATCCTTCTCACCACAAGTTGTGTGATGGATTCCTGTGCAATGAGCCAGTGGGTCTCAGTCTGGTGCCTAGTGAACTAATGTCAGCATAAAAAAAGTGTCCCTTGTTGACTTTCTCACCACATAGACTGCATGTGCCCTAGAGAATAAACTCCCCTCCCCTCTAAGGGTGGGCCCTCCAGGTCAGAGTTTTGGTAGGGTGACAGGCATGGATGCACTGCCATTGCACGTCTTGTACGTGTCCTAGGGATACATGACTCGGTTCTCCAGGGCTATCAGGCCAGCTCCTTTCGCCAGCACTACATTCACTTGAACCTGAAGATCCTTTTCTGAAGCAGCAACACGGCCACTCTTTGGAAGAGTCAGAGGCTCTTGTTAGTTCCCCTGGGATTTATGAGAGCTGGGGTTCTGCCTCTGCCCCCCAGTTGTAGGGTTCATTTTACACCCCCTCCCCCACTATCCTTTATTTATGTATTTATTCTGCCTCTCCTTTCACTCGGAAATGGCTAGACATTTTTTATTCCCCTAGTTTCCCTCTGCACTTTCACCACTGGCCTCCGACGTTGCTACTATGTCGTTTCAGCCAGGAGCGAATTCTGATGACAATAAAAGCTAACTCTTGTCGGATCCTGGAGTGGCAGGCTGTGAGCAGTTGCTATCCCACAAACCCATCCTTAGAAACCCAGGGCCTGAGAGGGCTTCAGCTGCATCAGCGTTAAACTCTGGTGAATGACGCTGATCTTTTCGTGGGGAACTGAATTCTCTCAAGGGACACCATTGTTCATGCATTTAAATAGTGTTTAACATACTCTCAGCTCTTTGTTGTACTTCCTCAGAAACCTAAATCTTGCATTTTGGTCCTATTATATTTTCTCTTCCCAAAATTAAGACAAATTTTGTGCCCTATCCTGGCACTCAGTATTTTGGTCCATCTCTTACTGAAGTCATTTGGATGATGTCATATAAATAACTTCTGTGGGAGTTTGATTAGAGCAAGGAATCCATGATTGGCCCCATAAGTAGCTGTTGGAAGGGTAATACCTGTTTAACTCTCCTCTGAGACCCCGCTGGCAACATCAGTACTTGCTTTGCTTTGACTGACAGGTAGAGTCTGTGCTGCCAGTTATTGCTTTTTTGTTCTAGAACTAGAATTAAACCAAAATGCCCCGCTGGAGCAGAGAGAAGAAAAGGCCACTGAGTGCAAACAGCCACTGCTTTTAGTATCAGCTATTGTCTTTTTCTCTCTGTGTTGAGCATTATCAATTTCCTGTTTAAAGTCAACACATCTGTCACTTCAGCATCTCCGGCTGCCTGGCTCCCTCCCCCACGGGCTCTCCCACTCTGTCTGCAGTCTCCCTATCCTCCACCTGCTTTGTTGCTGGTGTGTATGTTTTTTGTAGTGGCTGATGGACTCATGCACTGCTGGTGCCTCTGTTCCATTTGCAGTGGGATGATCGGCTTGGCTCGCGGAGCATTACTCCTAATCCCCAGCTTGTAACAGTCTAGTGGCAAAGGCAACTCTTGCAGGGTCTGCTGTGGGTGAGAGCAGTGCGGGAAATGATTGGCAAATGGCTGGTGATTCTGGGATGAAACATTTCCTAGTTCTGGTAAGAAATGTTTTTCCATTTGGTCCCCTTTCTGTGCATTTGGTTACAGATAGTGACGAGGCTTAAAGGGATAAACGGCAGAGAGGGGAGGAAGTTGTGAAAGAGACAGACAAATAGCAGAGTCAATGCAATTTAGACGGAAGCCTTTCCAAGAGCAAACGTTTATTAGAGCAATTTATTTACCACTAGTGCATGGCTTCCAGCTAGTCAGATCATACAGTGATGAAGGCAGTTGAAGTACCTAGCCAGGTACAATGCAGTAGCTGACGTTATGTTTTTCCTCTATGGGTGTTTCTATGTGCCTTTTCCAATTAGGTCTGATTATTAGATAGATCCCACAGCCCGACCTAAAAGGCACTCTCTGTCATGCAGTTCTGTGGGTGTAGCTTGTGGAATGCTTCTGTTTCTATCTGATGCCTTTCATAGCACTGGCTTTGGAAAATCATTCATGAATATGTGTCTCTCCGTTGAGAAATAAAGCCCTTCAGCTTTCCTGTGTGCTAAACTTTCTCCTGGTCAGCAAAGTCAGAATTATTCCCTGGAACTGGTCTCCCCAGTACCACATGCATTTAAAATAGAGAGAGAAGCAGTGAGGTAGTTGCAGACGAAAATGAGAATCTAGTCAAAACTATGAGCAGATCTCTGAGATATTCTGTGTCCCAGACATCTGCTTATTTTGAATTTGAAGGCATTGAGCTGGTTTAATTTACAAGGCTCTTGAGCTGATAGACAGCCTGGGCCAGATTCCAGTGAAACCAGCGCAGTTATTCCGCGGTGAATTTGGGCTCATTTGCTTAAAGAGGAACAGTGAGCTGTAGCTCACAAAAGCTTATGCTCAAATACATTTGTTAGTCTTTAAGGTGCCACAAGTCCTCCTTTTCTTTTTTCTTAATAGTAGTCGGGCTGTGTTGGGTCAGCAAAGGTCTGTCCCTAATATACTGCTAGTGATAGGAGGGAAATGAAAAGCATGATGATGCATCTTCAATGATTCTGCTAATAGATGGAAAGCACTGACCCTCTTAGCATCTCTGGATCCCTTCCTAAAACTGGTGCCTTGGTCCAGGAGTTCCCAAGACCCTTTTGTGAGAGGGGTTTGTAAAAGCATTCGGTTGGTGATTCCAAGATGGGTTCCTTCTGTGTTTCTGAGATTAGGGTTAACAAAGATCTGCCTAGAGAAAACAATCAAACTGGTTTGTTCACAAAAATTAAACCGCCATGTGCACAACAACCTCCCTCCATCACAGACATTCTTCTGATTGTTTCTACATACAGTGAAACTTGCACTAAGGAGGGCCCCTGTTTTAAGTGCTAACTTTGGAGCCTCCCTATGGTTTTCAGCACAGTTACATTAAACTTTTAGTTAAAGACCCAGCACTGCTAGGCAGCTGACTTTTGTTGAGCCCTTGGGTGGTTGCTTCAGAGTTCAGAGTATTTCAAAGTAACAGTCTTTGTGTCAAAGCCACCAATAAAATAGCACTGGAACAACGGCTGAAGAACAAGCACTAAAAGCGGAAGGGTCTGCATGACTCTTACCATCCAGATGCTGTACAATGAGGGGATAGCACAGTAACTCTAGATTGAGGTATTTGTAGGCCTTGACTATTTCCTCTATGATGCCACTGAACAAGACTGCAGAGCAAGGTTTCTAAGTGATTTGACCCACGTGTATGTCCTGGAGAGAACAGCCCTTGTTGCCTTTAATGGAACCACAAGGCTTGGTTTTTAAAGGAGCATAAATCTTTCATTGCTATATGTGTTTTGGAAAGACACTATCAAGTTAAAAATTAGAAATTTCTATCAATTAATTCCCGTGCCTAGTTAGATTATAAAAACGGAAGGATGTATACATCCAGTTCATTTTTTAATTATCTATTGTGTGGTGTTTGTTTACTTATTAAATTTCTCTCTGCTTGAACTTTGAAAAGAGAATGGTCAATTTCAATTGTTTTTTCCCCCCTAGTCAGTTTCTCCTACAGGTTTCTCCAATCCCGCAATGCTGCTGGGATTCCAGGTGCTGCACAGGAAAGTTAACTGTATTTTAAAAAAACTCCTTGCAGTTGTAAAATCAAAGTGAAAAAAATCCTGGAAATATCCCTCTTTGTGTTAGGGTCGATACATGCTCAGAACTGCAATTTTGGGGCCAAATTTGACCTGACAATGAGTCTTTAACTCTTTAAGCACCTTTTTTCAGGGGGCCAGTCAAATAAATGCTACAGTAGGGTGTGTATGTGTGTGTGTGTGTATGTAATATGTAGCATCCCAAAGATATTTCCTTGATGGCAATTACATTATGTTTAGGGGACATATTCCTGTATACAGATGGGAACAGAACCTGATGTCTTCCAGATGCTTTAATGTCCAATCAGAACTCCTGTTTGGAGGTAGGTCTTTTAATATAGCCAAATGGGATAAAATGGATGGATTTGTCCCCTTTTAAATATCTACCCATGATGATCAGCGATTGCACTCAGAAACTACCACTGTCACGGCAGAGTCTTGAACCTTCCCTATGAGATCAAGGTATCCTGAACAAAGAACACAGTAGAGTAAATGGCAGTTCCAATGGAGGTCTGTGGTACTGTGCATTGATACCATGGGATATTTAGCCCATCAACAGGATGTAACTGAGAAACTGTAAAGAGAAACTTTCATCGTGGGGAAAATTCCACATTTATTCAACATAAATATAAATCCAATAACCTCATTCCTCTCTCTCTCTCTCTTTTTTACCACATCTGCTAAATTATCACAAGCTATTTGTGTTTTAAATGAGGACTTATTCCCTCACAGCCCATCTGCTCAGCCTGTTTGTTCCTCCAGCAAAGTCACGATTCTATTATCACGCTGTATGACTGTGGAGGGCAATGCTGTGGGGATGGAACTGCAGCTTCGCTTGGGGATGGGATAAAATGGAGAGGCGTGGGCTGAAAGGGGGAGAGTCACTAGTGAAAAGAGGGAGATGGAGAGAAATACACCAGAGCAGATGCATCAGGAAATGCTGGCCACAGAAAGATCCCTCATTGGGTTTTTTTTGGTATAAATGTTTTTTTTTTCAATCTTGTCTTAGCATGAAAGTCACCTTTAAACTCAAGGTACCAGAAAGCCCCCACTAGGTCTGATCCTGCAGTCATTAGAGTTGACTTCAGTGTGAGTTTTGCCTCCCTAGGGAATACAGGCTCCAGGCTTTTTTGTGTATCAGATAGGCCTGATTCTACTCTCATTGACATTATTGCTGTTGTTATTATTTATTTGTATTATGGTAGCACCTAGGAACCCAGCCCTGGACCAGGACCCCATTGTGCCAGGCACTGTACAAGCACAGAATAAAATGACAGTCCCTATGCCAAAGACCTTATAATCTAAATATAAGGCAAGACAACAGATGGATATGGACAGGCAGACGGTTGGGGGGAGAGGGGGAGTAGTACAAGGAAATAAGGAGATAGTATGAGAATGAAACAATGAGGTATCCTTTTAATCTCACTGAAATCAGTGCAACCGAGAGCAGAATTTGGCCTTGCTGTGTTTTTTCATACCCAAAGGGCAAACATTTGCTCTCACTTTACACTGACTTCACTTTTTCGATTGAGGATTAAGTACAAAAAAGAACAAACATAGTTTCCATGAGAGAGCAGCACATGCCTGTCACCTGTGAAACATGCTGCAGCAACTAGGGGAACAAAATGGCTGAAGCCTTGGCACACAGACTGAATTCTTTGATGTTTAAAGGTACTATACACAGAAAATAAAGGTGTTGAGGTTTCATAGGTATGTACGCCATAGGCGCTTAGTGTGTTTACTGCAAAACCCACTAATAAATCCAAGTTACTAGAAGCACAGTGAAAACTGGCATTCAGATATGTGCTCCCTGTAGCTGTACATTTACACATCCTCGTGCTAGTCTCATCTCTGCAGGAGAAAAGCAAAGTAGGGTGTTTTTTGTATGGGCGGGGGTGGCAGAGGTGAAAAGTATTTTAATGTTTTTGTGGCTGCCTCATTAAAGGTCGAGCCAGCTGCTGGTCTGCAAAGGTGTCATCTACCCCTTTGCTGGGACGTTGCTGGAATTCAAGTCTCATTGGGTGATGCTCTTTACGCTGCGTCGGCAGCAGAATTCTCACTGCCCCAACCATTCCCTTCTGTGTGCCCTGGCTCCTTTTAAACGCTCTCACTCTTTATGCGCAGATCATGCATGCAGAGATGCGCAGGATCATTTTTAGTTCTTTCCCCCTTCGGGATGGGGGTGGGGCAGGTTACAGTCGGCTGCCTCTGTGGTCACCTTCATGAACACTGTTTCTCTGTATTCCGGATAGGAAGATGAGGGGTGAAGCAGCAGTCATGGTGGGGTAGAGAGGAAATAAAGTGAGGCGGGAGAGCAAGATGACATGCCCGCCCAACAGCCAGAAGAGGTGCAAGTGCAGCTGTGACTGATTTAACTAGCAACGGTGTGCATCTAAGGATAGGACTGAGGCTTAGTGAGAAGATATGGAAACTCCCTCTTTTGAGGGGAAGCATTCTAGGCCCATCCAAAATGTGCAGCTTCATAACCTGGACTGGCTTTTACCGTCTCCGATATCCGTCAGTAAATCGCCTTGACGGCCATTTTCCTTAGGACCAGTCCTGGCCTTTCCCAGGGAAAGCGATGAAGAGATTTTTTTCAGAGTAGCAGCCATGTTAGTCTGTATTTGCAAAAAGAAAAGGAGTACTTGTGGCACCTTAGAGACTAACAAATTTATTTGAGCATAAGCTTTCGTGAGCTACAGCTCACTTCATTGGATGCATTCAGTGGAAAAAAATTCACTGAATGCATCTGATGAAGTGAGCTGTAGCTCACGAAGACTTATGCTCAAATAAATTTGTTAGTCTCTAAGGTGCCACAAGTACTCCTTTTCTTTTTGAAGAGATTTTTGTTGCTGAGGATGATTTTTCCCTGTTGAAAATTGCTGGAAGGGGCACGTACTCTAGGCTCAATTTGGGGTGGGGAGCGAGGGAGGCTCAAGAGTCAAGCAAAATCTCAGTCTCAAGCTGTTATACTGTTACTGCAAACTCTGACACTGAGCAGAGTTTGTTTGTAAGGATCCCAAAGAGCCTTTACCTGGCCAGGGCCTCACTCTGCTCTCTCTCTCTCTGGCTGCAAAATCATTCAGCCACCACTCAAAGACAGGGGTAGAACACAGAGCCATTCAATGCCAGCAACACTAGAACAACAGGCCCTAGCAGGGGAAGTAGAGAATGCTATATATAACTGAAACTACAGGAGAGATTTTAGGTAGGAAAGTAAATGAATGTAGGAGGTGTAGATCAACATGGCTACAACAACACTGCAAATCCATAATTCAGTTCAGTTCCTAAGACTGATGTTCTGTTCTGGCCCACAGTGGCTCTTGTGAGAAGTGGGTTGGGAAGGAGCAGGAAATAATCGGTTTTTGACTGGGTGCTGAAGATTTTAGACTTTGGCTCCTGCTGTGCTGCAGACCAACCCAGTGCTGCTCATCACCTCACCCACCCTTAGCGAATGAAACATAAGGCCCACCTGTGAACGGGAATGCAGATGGGGCTAGGGGAAAGGTGGATAGGGTGGCTGGACCTAGCAGAACTCTCCATAGCTAAGGACACCAGATAATGTCCATGGCAACATGTCATTTTCCAGCCCCAGGCTTTGCCTGAAGGTGAGCTTTGATTTTTTGCAAGATGTGGGAGTTTGAGCAAAACCCCTTCAGCTGGTGTTGAATGAGGAAAGTATGGAAAAGACACAGGAACCAGCCCCTTGGCAACGGATTTTCTTTCTGACTCTTTGTGTGGGCTGTATTTAGTTTTTGTTTGGCAGTATATTCCCATCTGCTGCAGCCAGACTCAGTGAACAACTGAACATAGTTCCTGCTTGGAGGTTTGGACTTTTATAGCCAAATGGGATCTGATGGATCACCCTTCCTGTCCTCCTGTCCCATGGCCACACATGCTCTCTGTTACCCTTTCACATGCAAACACTCCGCCACGGTGTATTTAATAATAATTAAATTATTGATGTCTAACTGGAGACAGCATGCCTCAGATGAGGGAGATTTCTCCTGCCCTTTCTGACAGGTAGTCAGACTGTGGCAGATTTCCCAGTTTTCATTAAGACTTACAAGCCTCTGGCCTCCTGAATTCACATGTAACCTCTCCCAGTGTACCCTCCACCCACTTGCCCTCCCCAGCAGCACCTTAACAAAATCACTGAACTGGGAGGCCTGTCCAGGATTTGAGCAGTGGCCCTGGGATCTTTGAGAAGTTCTTTAATGTACTGCATTCAGACTGAATTCCTGCAAAGGAATATGGGTTTTAAAAATGGAATGGTGTTCTTTTTCTAGGGCACCATTGTCTGTAGCTGCTGAGTTACTAGGGTGATGTGCACGGTAGCACAATTTAAATGCCTAGGTAGACAGACAGGTAGATCGATTCTGAGTGCAGTCATGTGAGTGTAAATCCAGAGAAGTAAGCAGAGTTCCTCTGGATGTACACGAGTGTAACTGAGACCAGGGCCTGGCCTGCGAAGTATGTAGCAATGTAACTGAAAAGAGAGGCTGTCCTCTGGGTGATGCAGCTTTAATTGTAGTGGAGTCTCTCTGCCCTCATTGAAGGTGAGCTGGCTTTAGGTCTGCTTTGTGCCTTGAACTTGGAGTTCAAATTTTTTTCACAACTGGGGACAGATTTTCCAAAGACCTCTGCACATCATGTGTGGGCGCTGATGGAAATCTAGCTTGGAAATCTAGCCCCGTGCCACCTCCTGATGAAACATAGACGGGCACTGGTGAAGACCAGGCCTCACTGGGGATGAAGTATTTGTCTCTAACTGTACCAGAACGAGGTACATTTGCAGCCCAAAAGCGACAGTTCTACATTTATTTTTAATTGGGCTGGTTCATCTCAGGAATCTGATGTCTTTTAATTAAGATCCTTTTTAGATGGCATGTTAAATTATTGATAGGCAGGCACAGATTGAGGCATTCCAGTGACTTCTCTGCCTGATATAAAGCTGCACCTGCCAATTAGTCAAAGTTTCCAGGGACTCAAAGGGGGTTGCGGGGCCCTTTGCCTCTGAGTTACTGACCTGACTTCAACCCAGCATTGCTGTCTGAAGGCTGTTTGGGGACACTATGTGAAATATGTATGGTGTCTATTTCTACGGGGCAGGTGTCTAGATGCCGAACCCTCCCCACTTGGTGCTCGTTGGTCCTTTTGATGACAGCGGAGACGCTAAGGAGGGTAATTCAAAGTCACATCTCACTCCGGAGCAGGGGTTGTTGCCTTTTGCTTTCTCCAGGCATGAGAATGGCAAATTGAAACAGAGTGTTTCTAATGCAAGTAATAAGATCTTGCATTTATTATTTATTATGAATTATCAGTATGTGCCCGTATGTCACTGTACCATCTGGGTGCCCTGTAATTGCATGTAAGAATGTTTCTTAGTTAGCGCCAGTTATTACTAGTTATTTAATAAGCCCATGGAACTGGAGCCTTTCTCCTTTAAGGATCCCAAATGTTATAGATGCAGCTATAACTGCAGACATCTCTGGTGTGGAAGGCAGCAGCAGTTTTCACAGCTCACAATCACACTAAGAGATTAAGGCAGGAAGTGAAGGAGATTCCCCCCAGCCAGTCGAAACTGCAGAGAGAATGTAGGGAAGCAGGATATAATGACCCAGGCTAGAATTTGGCCAGGATACTAGGGTTCTTGCAGAAAAGGCCAGGGGAACATTACTAACCAGAAGTCATTAGGACTTTGGTTTTTCATATCAACTGAAAGCCGGTCCTATGGGTACTTTAGCTAAAGCAGCTGTGTTAAGTGATATCTTACATATTATTGTTTTGCAAAGGATTCCTGCCTCTCTCGTGATCCATAGGGCAGCTCCTGGGAAGCCCTGAGGATCACAGAGTTTAGGGGGTCCTCTAGGCACACACAGGTGAATTGCTGGTCATAGTAGCATCCCCAGCCCATCCTTTGCAAAGTCACTGAGTGCCGTGGTGACCCTGATGAGGATGGAGAAAGACCAGGGCTCATCTGGGTCAGCCTCTCTATTTCCCCCTGAAGCTCAATCCAGATGGTTTCAGGAATGCATTTTCCCCTCTCTATGTCCTGCACCTCAGTGAGGTCAAGGGAGATTTTCTGAGGCTCAGAGACTCTGTTAGGTGGTTAAGGGCCATTCCTCCCCCAAATCCCAGCCTACATTGCCTGCCACCTTCTTTCCTTGTGCTGACTGATGACATACAGCCCCAGCCTGGTGCCATACTGCAGCCTTTCCACGGTGCTGTCCCTATGTTCCCAAGTGACCCTCTCCCCAAAACCCCAACAGGTGTGCCCCAGTCCTTGCCACCTCCGTCTCACCTCCTCCAGCCCCACCCTATTCCTGACTCTCCTCCTCTCCCATTCTAACCCGTTAAATCCACAGCAAATCCTCTCTCTCTCTCTCTCTCTCTCTGCCTCTGTCTCCATCCCTCACCCTGTGCCTCTCTCTTGGAGGTGTGTACCGGAGCTGTGTGGATCAGGAAGGTGGTCCTTATTCTCTGGACACAAAGAACAAATCAGCCAAGGAGGGACTGCTGCTTGAACCTGAGCCTTCTGACTTAGCCTTGGTCATGACTAACCTCTGGGCAGCCTTGATTGCCACTGGGTCCCACCGAAATACTGTTTGCACCTTCAGTCCACCCATCAACATTCATCATCCCCCTCGGCCGTCAGTCAGCTCAGGTGTGACCGAACAAAAATCTCCTGGGCGCTCAAGTCCCATGTTAGCCTTCACACTGGTACCCAAACGACTATTCGCACCTGCCCAAGTGGGAGCCGTACTGTAATATCAATCCAGAGAGAGGAGAGGCCCTGCTCTGCCAGGGCAGATTTGTCCTCAGACAGCCTCATTTTCATCTGGAGTTGGGCTTCCGCACAAAAGCAACCAGAGCCTTTCAATATTTAATCAGCAGCACAGCCGTACACAGCATGCACCAGCTGCCTTGTGCTGTGCAGGTGGGGGAGGAGAGACAGAGAGCGGCCCTTTCCTTATACCTCGCTAGTGAATCCTTTCCCTATACAACGAACACGCCTTTCATTTGCACACTCACCACGGCAGAAAGCAGACCAGCGGCCTGTTTGCTGCCTCAGCCAGGCAGGTTTCAAACAGCATCTCTCTGAAGCAACCTCATTGCTGATTCCCGGATCACGCACAGCCACCCTCAGGTGTGACTCTAACTTTCTGCCCTTCGGGCTGAGGGGAAATTGCTCTGCTCAGCCCCCTGTGCTGACAGATCACGCTGTACAAACGCCCAGGGCTCAATCCCAAACCCTCCCCGAAACCCAAGGGCCTGCCAGAGCTAAAAGCATGATCTGCTACAGCCTGAACCGAAGAGGCAGGAAACGGGGTCATAACAGACTCACATTCTCTGTGGAGCATCGCAGAGGGGAACGCACTAGTGGGTTGTGCTCTCAGCCCTAGCCCTCCAGAGAAGGCTTGTTTTGTCCACCAGTACTGGGCATCAGAGAAGGCACAGCTTTCCCTCTGAGTGCACTAGGGGGACACAATTCAGCTGCTGGAGATAGAAAACATACCTGTTTTATGGACACGATGGCTGCACATGGCACCAAGATGTTCCTGGCTGTGGTGGCAAGATACCAAGGGTCGTTTCCTGACTTATACCTTGACACTGCCCCTCTGCCAAAGTATTGGCCCAATTTTTAACCTGAGCCCTTGACCCCTGCTCTGTGTTGAAGTGAGGCTTTGGGAGTACTTGCCCAACAGCTCACCCCCCAAGAGGTCATTTCTGTAACTGTGGTGCCCATTTCTGGGTCTCTGTAGCTGGACTTCCTCTTGTCCCCTGACTTTTTTTTGCCATCTCTTCCACTACCCCAGATCCTTTGGGGTTGGCCACTACCCTGTGGGATCTGAAAAACAGCCTGCTTCTATGCTGCTCACCACTGGGCGCCCACATGCAAGGTACTAATTTACGTAGGCTAATATCCTCCTAATGAGCATTTCTGAGAACTCACCATGTTTGCATGGGTTGCTTTGGAAAATCTCAGCAAACACTGAGCATTCAGACAACTTGGGGCAGCAAACTCCAGTGCTGAAAATCCCTTGGGCATCCGGCTTCTACTTGGAACCCTAGATGGGGCCCCAAATAGCTATTTGCACCAGCTCATGCTTTTGATGTGCTGCCTGTGATGTGTAGAATTGTCCCTTCTCTGCTTCCCATTCCACTTTCACACAGAATAGGAAAAGCTGCTTCCATAGCACTTTTAAAAGCTAGTGACCAATTTCTCCCCTTGCCCTCCATCTCTTTCTGAGTCTTTTCTGCCATAGGTTGATCCATGGGAGGGTTCCTGAAGTGTCATGTGTGTCATGCTGGATAGGGGGATGCCGTGACTTTTAGAAACAAAAAGGACATCATTGCCCAGGGAACATAGTGTCCTATAGCAGTGCGGTCCCAAAAGCTGGCCCAGCTAAGCTGGGGAGCAGCCAGTCAGTTTGGGCACCCAGTATGGATAGCATATTTTTCCAGAGCACTAGCATGGCCAATATTTTGCTTGGAAAATTCCCTGTGTAGTTTGAGTGACAAAAGTGGGGGCCTAAATCCTCTGCAGGGTGTTCAGAGGGGGCCTGTTGAAAAATCCCTCTGAGTATAATTCAATGTAAATATGACAGCTAGATGAGTTCCAAGTGCAAATCAGATCCTCTCCAAAATCAAAAGGAGAGCATTGGTTGCATGCAAGCATGTTTGTCTATTTGAGAGACAGTGTGTTTTGTCTGTGCGCATGTGCACCCTCAAGGTAGAAGGCTCCTTTTCCTGGGCAGCTGGAAGAGTATGGTGTGAGTGTGCGCACCTGGTAGCAGAGACAGTGTATGTTTATCCAGGGAGTAGTTACATACTTGATTTTAATGCTGCTGTATTCTGTAATTACTCTGGATAGATTGGCATCCAGACATCTGGTAACAACTGGATGTTACCAAACAAACACCAGTGAATGGAAAGGTAGCCTGGTCTCCAGAGATGGGAACAACACAAATAATGTCCGGGGGTTGGATAAATAACCCAAAATTCATTTACTGTATCCAAACCTGAGTGGATATAGGGAAAGCCATTGGATGCCAACAGATCACAGAGAGGAATAGAGCTGGGAGACTGGTTCCTCTGGAAGGAAGAAATTCTTTAAGGGATGGTGTTTATGTATTTCTTACAATGGACAGTTAGCTTGGGCAGCAATCATTTCCCTGGCTTGCTTCATATGTGTATTGTTTTAGAATATAAAAACAGCAATAGAATGTTAAGCCATATCTGAAACCGAGGTAAAGGAAAGCCTCCTGAGAGGTCATTTCAGTGCTAATGGGGGTCAAGATGAGTTCTATTTGCAGGGCTGCCCAGGAACGTTAGCAGAATCTGACAAGAAACACAGTTTATCGACTTTCTAATTTGACCACACCGATCATGAAACACCCCAGCTGCCGCCTGACCAAAGAGAGGCGTTCAGATCAAATGCCTATTGTGCAGCAGTCAGCGAAGGCCTGGGCGAGGGATTTGGGCTTTGTGTTATCTCCTCACCTTCACTCCACCAGGGCTCTCCCACAATCGGATTCAAAGCCCCACCATCCCCTCCGTGTCAGGGTGGATTATGGTTTTCAAAAGAGCTCAGAGCCAGTAATTCAAGTGCTCAATGCCCAGATTCTCAAAAGAGCTCATCCCCGTCATGCATACAGCATGTTCACGGCCCTGAGCATGGATTCTGCGGAGCCCTTCTGAAAATTCTGGCCACGATGCCATTGGTTGCATGGCCCTTGGCAGATGAGTTAGAGTCATGATTTCTCTTGGGCTGGTCACAGAGTCAATAAATGGAGGTGCTTGCCAGACTTTGTAGATGCTCATATAACACACCAACACAGCGTGTGCAATCACATCTCTTTCTAGTGTCTGGACCCAGAGACTATAAAAGCCTGCTGCTTACAGATAAAAGGAATCTCTTTTAGCTCAAGTAGGTCTTATGCTTTGGGTGCTGAAGTTCCCAGGTTCCATCTCTGCTGTGGAGCCTGTAGGGGAATAGCATTGTTTGTTACAATATGGGACTAGACCTCCTGTGGACCTCACATACTTGGGACTAGCTTAACAGCTGGATGGCCTGATTTTCCAAAGTGCTGATCGCCAGGCAGTAAATTGTGAAATTGGTGGGAACTACTGGATGCTCCACTCCTATGGAAGTCAGGCCAGGAGTGCATAATGCAGTGGCTTAGTGCATCTGAGCCTGTCTCCCTCCAACAGAGGACTCCACTTAAAGGAGTTCTTTAATGCAAATAGTGGAGATCTGAGCTCTAGGACCTTAAGTACCACAGTGTCTGTAATATATGTGGCCACTTGTTTTTATATGAATTCATACTTAGCTCTGCGTGTGGCCGTGGTTCTGACCTGCTCTCTCTCTCTCCCTATATATAATATCTGTGGTTTAATTCTTGGCTTCAAAGCAGGTAGGTGGACAAGGGGAAATGCGTTGTCAGAGGACTGCTATTAGGTTGACAAGGTTACAGTGCTGTGAATGCAGGAGAAACTTTTGAAGTGATAGGTCAGAGCATGACTGTGTGTGTAGAACTGGGACTTTGTGCTAAGCACGAAGGAGAATGACAGTTTAGTCTGCCATTTATTGGAAGCAGGGTGACTTTTCAGATTGGAGTAATAAATGCATTTGATATCTTTGAACTGGAACAGAATGAGGAGTTTCCCACCCCTGACATCACATTGCCTGGTGCAGAGCCTGTAAGTGCCAGCTGGAGGATTTCTCTCTTCTATCCAGAAGGGCTATAGGGGATAAAGGAGCAGTTTCCGTAACAAACTCCTGTGTTGCTGTGTTAATTAGTGGTGGAATCTAGAATGTTGGCAAAAAGATGTTACTAATTTGGCCACAGATGCAGCCCAGAGCTAGAGAGGTTGTGGGTGAATTTCATTAGCAAAAATCAGCTAATAGATCAGTCCAAGCATGAGGCATTTGAATAGGAAATACTGGGAAGTTTTCTCTGCTGGTCTGCATGACTTTCACAACATTGGGTTTCCCTGCATAGCTTTGCTTTGTGTCCATCTGACACTGTTTGCTGTCTCATGAACTTGTCCTATCTGGTCATTCTGACTCCATCATGTCCTATAACTCCAGAATACCAAGCATAAGAGAGTGCTGAGTTTGTTTTTTCACACTTTCCTTTCCATTCAGCCAAAAGACTGCTTCTAGCAAGCCTTAATTGTAAAGCCACTGGTATGTCTCCATGATAATGAGATTCATACATGTTTCACTGTTCATTTTCTAAATGTTCCAGGTAGCCAGATGTTTTCCTTGGGGGTGGGGCTTATAGAAAGTGCAAATGATTTTGACCCAGGGGCTGACAGCAAGATCACCAGTTTTGCAGAAGATAGAAAAGTGAAGAAAAGTAAATAAGGAACAAAATGAGCAGGACTCCAAAGGCAGCAGGCAACTTCTATGGCTGGGCCAACGTGGTTCAACATCAAGAGATTTACAATTGTCACTCTGAAAGCAAACATCAAATCAGGGAAAAAGTGAACATAATGCAACAGTTTTCTGCCCAGCTTTCTTATCTTGCTAGGTCCCTTTGTGTTATTTCTTTGTCCTTACTAGCATGTGCAACTTCTCCCCATTTAATACCATCTGTGAATTTCATCATTGTCCTTCCAGATAATTCACAAAGGTGTTAAATGAGAAGAGATCAAACAGTGGGCTCTGAGTTACCCTGGTTGGCAGCTCACCCCAGTCAGAATACGGCTTTATGCCATTACCCTTTGTTTATACTCTTTGTCAGTTTTCAGTCACAACGTAGTGTTTCTACTGAAGCTGAGTGAGCTTTGGTGAGACACTTCATCAACTCCTTGACAAAAATCCAATAATATTACCCCTGTGGTCATGTGACAGTGATAGAGACTCCCAGAAAGAGTTGCTTTCTTTTGACATTAGTCAAAGAACATGATTAGAATAAGAAAAAGAATATCATTAAGGATAATGCCACACTCTCTCTCTCTGCTTCAGTGGAGAACTTCTGCTTAGTAGCTTCCTCAGCTCCCTTCCTGCTACAGGGTTAGAGGAAAACACTCCAGATTGCACAGCAAGAATCTGTTCTTTATAAGGCCGTTCCCAAAATGCTGCTTCTTGCTCATAGATATGATGATGATTCCATTTGAATTTCACTCAGCCCTGCTGGAGAGAGAAGACACCTGAATCCAATACCTTTGCTTTCCTAGGGCCTGTTCCACAGTCTGTTAAAGTCAATGCAAGTTTCCCACAAACTGCTATGGGCTCTGGGTCAGGCCCCTAACAATTGCTATGCCACACTGTGAACAGATTTAACCCCTCATCATCCACGTTTGCACGCCCATTCAAAATGCATGAGTAAGTGTAAAACAAGGATTTTGCTGTCTGAAATGGAGGCTTGTCCAGCCAAAATAAAAATAATCTGTTCAAAGGTCTGCAGGATTAGAAACTTTTTGAAGGAAGCTGTTCCCCTCCTGAGTCACTGACGTTCACAAAAATTACAAGTGGGAATAGGGCTGAAGCTCCCCAGGTCAACCAATTAAAATGCCTTCTGTGGTGGGATTCCACATACATTAACCAATTCCACACATGAGCCGTGAGATTTGTTCAGGGCAAAAGAGCAATAAAAGCTTTTCCCCACAGCATGAGGCAGGGCCTATAATAAGCATCCCTTCTGAGCACACCTAGCTGCCTGCATCCTTCTTAAGAATTCATGCTTGGGAGAGACACAGGTATCTTCTGAAGCAATATTTCCAGCTGTCAAGAGTGGAGTGGATTAGATCCCCATTATGTCATTGTGTCAGCCTGGTGATCACATGGCAGATTAATAAGCAACAGCTCTAATAATTAGCAACATATGTGACCGAGTTTCTTCTGCATGCAGTAAGCTTCCTAAGAGGGGCTGAGTACTAGCAGTGATTCTTGTTGAGGCTCAGAGTCTCGCTCAGCATTTGTCCCCCTGTGATTTGGCTTTGGAGTGTACATCAAACAGCTGATCTGCTGCATTAAACATCGCTGCAGCATTCAATTTAAGCAAGTTGCTCTTTCAGTAGGTCACCTGTCCTCCAGTGTTTAAAGGAAAGAAGGTGGGGTGAAAAGGGGGCTAGGGTGGATGCAACATTTAACCCTTTCTGCACTCTAGGGGCATGAAATAAACAGAGAAGAAAGGGACCTCAGTGGGGCCCTATGGACTTGTGCTATATGTTGTGTTGAGTTTCATTCTAATCAACAGGTATGCAAGTACCTGACTGGCCCTGATCCTGTCCCATGAATGCATATGGGAGGGCAAGGACTGGCTGGTCCTGCAGCACCAAGAGCATTGCCATCTCTCAGATTTGCCTTGCAGAACAAACTCCTCCCCCTCACAGCACCTTAATATTGTGATGTGATGTCACATCACGGTGCAAGGTTGTCTAGCAGCCCGAAGAGGTAATCTGTGGAGTTTCTCTATTCCACAAGCCCAGCTTGCAGGACTGACTGTGAAACTTGAGACAGTCCTGCAAAATGCGGGACTTGTGACAAACAATCCTGCTTCTAAGATGCTAACATCATGATTGAATGTGATTTCACTACTGATCCACTAACATTTCACAACAACTATCCTTACCTGTATGCTGCCATTAGGTAACAGGAGTCATGTGTTTCCTCTAATTTTTTCCATCCATGTGTGGAATAAATTTTGTTATGTGCACCGAGGTACGTGGGGATGTGCGCCACCAGTAGAAACAAAAAACCTAGACAATATATATATTTTTTTTTAAAAGTTACCATAGGGATAATTACTCCAGCCAGGAAAAGTGAGGCATTTTAGAACTCACTATTCAAAGAATTAAATGTAAGTTTAAGAAAAATAAAAATTATGAAATACATAGACCAGTCACAGGTTTCAGAGTAGCAGCCGTGTTAGTCTGTATTCGCAAAAAGAAAAGGAGTACTTGTGGCACCTTAGAGACTAACAAATTTATTAGAGCATAAGCTTTCGTGAGCGCATCCGATGAAGTGAGCTGTAGCTCACGAAAGCTTATGCTCTAATAAATTTGTTAGTCTCTAAGGTGCCACAAGTACTCCTTTTCTTTTTATAGACCAGTCAATAACACACTTTGAAAGAATAAAATTACAGAGAATATGTGCACTGCAGGAAGTACCAAGAAGTGAAAACAATAATACAAATATGTGTTAGGAAGTGAGTGTGAAAGAGACAGAGTGTGTGTGTGACAGTGTGTGTGACACAGAGACTCTGTATGGGATGGCTGCTGGGGGCATTTCTGAGACATGCCCTGCATTGTCTCTTTAAGACATTCACTGAAAGCTCTCCTAAGCCCTGTTGTCTCCCTTCCCATGCTCTGCGGAGATGGGGTACATAGGCAGGGGGAGGCGGGAGAGAGAGAGTGTGTGTGTGTGTGAGAGAGTGTGTGAGCTGGCTGCTGGGGAAATCTCAGAAACAGTGCACTGTCTCTTTAAGAAAGGCACTCAGCCACTCACTGGTCACTGCAGAAGCTCTGGGAGTCTGGAGTCAGGCTGTGTCTTCTCTGCCTGGCTCTGCGGAGATGGGATACAGGGGCGGGGGGACCCCCTGACCTCAGCACCTTCTCCTCCAGCCTCCCCGCTCTGCGCAGCCAGCAGGGTGCCAGGAGGGAGCCACGTGGGGGGAGGGGCACCTGAACACATGCCGTGGGCTGTGGGCGCTCTGCTAATCAGTGGGGCGGCATTTGAAGCTCTCCTGGGCAGCCGCCCAAGCGTGCAGCTTACAGGGAACAGTCTCTTCCTGTCTCTCTCACTGACTTGCTCTGTGACCTGAGCAAAACCTGCCACTAAGCTGTGCCTGCCTTGGTTTCCCCCTGTAACATGGGGCTAATAAAATGTGCCCACCTTTATAAAGTGCTTTAAGATCCCTTGATGAACAGTGATATATAAGTGCAAAGTTATATCACCTGTGATTATTACTGTTACCTCCAGGTACAATGCAAGGCAGACAGGAATTTAACAGGACTGCTTGTGAATGGCACCATTGGCCCAGTGTACAGGAGACACATGACTATTGTCAAGAAGACATTTGGATGGTGCCCAGGCACTGCACCGACAGGTATTTTAGCTGGCCCATGCTGTGCAGATGGGTCTCTGCTAAATAAGCAAATTTGTCAGGGTGGAGGTGCTAACAAAATGAACAATCACTGAATCGAGGCAAGTCAGCCCTGTATCCTTATGCAAAACATTTCTTGCTTGAAGTGCAGATGGAGCCAATTATAGTGTTTGTATTTAGCCAGTGCTAGGGAGACTGCCTTGCTCCCTGTCTATATTTCATGAGTCCCTGGGCTCGCTGAGCTGTGCTCTGCCTGCAGTGTCTTTGAATGGCTTCTGAACTGGAAGAGGAATGATAGCTTAAGATTTCTGTAGGAAAGCCCATGGACAAGTGAATATGTGGGGATCTCCCCCCTTCTTGCATTGGATTTTGCCCCCCAGTGCTCAGGGCTGGATGTTGTTTGGCTCTGGACTGGTCTCTTAAAATCTGTCTGTATTCAGACATGCCTGGGTGACTGGCTGGCTCGCCAGCCCACCAGTCATTAGGAAGAGTCAGAAAACAAGCAGTTCTGCATCACTGAATAGCAAATAAAAAATCCAGCTATTCAATGTCTCTTCCATCTTTTATTCATCTAGAGGTTAAATATGTAACAGGCCTATTATTAGCTCACCTAGCCCAGCTGTCTAGTCAGTGCGAGGATTATCCCAGTAGGACATTGAATAACATTTTGTCCAGTCTGATTTTAAACCTGCCAAATGATGGGGTTTCTGTCATTTCCCATGGGATGCTATTCTTCAGCTCAGTAGAGCTCACTCTAAAAAGGTTTTTGCTGATAGCCAGCATTTGAATTTCTTGCCTTCATTCCTACCTGTGACGCCCCCCACACCCACATCTTTGGTGGCTTCCCGGCTGGTGTAAATGGGTGTAGGTACACCAATTTCAATGGAGCTACACCACCAATTCAGGATCTGACCCCTAGAGCACACTAAGGCCTGGTCTACACTTACAATGTAGGTTGACGTAGCTACCAACCCCCGAGAGCCGTAGCTTTGCCGACTAGCCCCCAGTTTAGATGCAGCTGGGTCGACTGAAGAATGCTTCCGTGGACCTAGCTACCGATGCTTGGGGTGGTGGAGTTCCTACAGCAAACCCTTTCCATCTCTGTAGACATGGTCTAAATAGCTCTCCTCCCTCCACACCAAAATGCAAAGCAATCATGTTTCATTAAAAGAGACGCTTCCTGTCTCTTCCTGAACCCGCTTCTTCTGCTGGAGCGGGTCACACCTTTTTCATCAAAATTGTTCTTTTTGACAGAAAATGGCTTTTTCTGGGGATGATGAAATTCAATCCCTGCCTCTCTACAGGATTCCTGTTCAGAAAGGCCTACAGGATGGCTCTTACCATGCAGCCAGAATTTGCTGCACAGCCTCTATTGCTGAGGTTCCCAGTTTTTCACTATGGCGTCCATTGGCCTTGTGTCCTTGTCATTTGCATTAGGAAGTTAGGGATACTCCAGATTCCAGTTCTGTCTACACTCACACATCCATGTGAACCTTCAGTTGCTTCAGTGGTGGCGGGCCAGATCACATCCAGTGTGCACTTACAAATGAATGTAATGTCTCCCTCCACCTGTTCCATTCCCTGGATCCCTGGCACTGAGCCCTGGGAATTACCTGACTGACTTGTGGCTGCCCATGCTTCACTCACTTATATCTCTCTGGGTAGGGTCTGCTGAACTATTGAAAAGCCGGTGAGATCTGAGAGGATCAGAGCCCACAGTGATTTGGCTGCAGGCATTTCTTGGGTCATTAAGCAGCGACACTATCAAATGTTACTGGGCCACAGCTGCCTTTCGCTAGAAAATAACTTCCACCCATCTTTTGGAAATTAACCTCCGAACTTGCTGTGACTAGTAAAGCGTTTGAGGGTCCAAGTTCTGCTCTTAAATGTCACTGTAAATCGCTGTAAAGTGCTGAGAATCCAGGGGCAGATAATGTCAGGCTGGAATAACTCCGCTGAAGTCAGGGGAGGGTCATCCGTGGGAAACTGGTGCCCAGGTGAGAAGTGGTGCATGTGAGAGGATTATCAAACCCAAGTGGGCCAAGTTAAGACCTGATGCAATTGTACCTCTCTGAATATGCCCAGTAAAGTTACTCCAGGTTTACACCAACATAACTGAGAGGAGAATTTGGTCCAGGGTCTAGAAAACTTGATCCAACAATATGATTTCCTAGACACTGCAAATGCTGCATTTGTGGTCCCTGTCTGTCTGTCTCCTCTCTCAGGATCCTTTCTTGTTGGAGGGTAGGTCTCTGTTAAATACAGTCTGTTGGCCCCACCTTTCCTTATATACATTCTTCTGCCTCCCTTGCTTTGCAGTTCTAACACTCTGTGGTACGGGGTTCCCTGCAGCATGACATCATGGAGATTGCTCGCTGGACTTGTGAATAGAGCTGGCTTTTTCTAGTAGAGTAACCCTACCTGCCTAGCTAAGAAAGAGCTGCTGGCTCCTTGGTACACAGCATCCCCAGAACCTGCCCCTCAGTTACAGACAACACTTCACAGACTCGTCTGAACTCTAGTGTGCTGTCTCAGATGGGCTGTGACTGTTAACTTCCTCTGCTGGAATATGACAAAGCTTTCTCTCCCTCTGTCTTTTCTCTTGTGTTGCTTGCTGAGTCTTTCCTTGGGAAGATTTTAACACATTAAATATTGTTTGCAAGAACATAATATTGGCCATAATGGATCACCCCATTGGTCCATCTAGTCCTGAATCCTGGCTCCAGCACTGGCCAGTTCTAGACACTTCAAAGAAAGTTGAAAGTCTTCGCCACCACTACCAGTGCCACCAGCCGGCCATACCCTCACCACCAAGCTCTGGGAGCAGCACTGGAGCTGCTGGGCAGGGAGGCTGGGTGTCCTCCTGTAATGAGGCAAGTGGGTAAGGGTCAGAGAGGGAGGGTGTTTTGGAGTCTGCAGAAAGAATTGCAATTGAGGGTATCTCGGTGGGCATCTGAAGAGGGACAAAGTGCATCTGCTATGGCTGTGCCGGCCCCATAGCATCCTGGCATGGGGCACTCTGGGGAATAAAGAGCTAGCTCCCAGGAAACAACCAGGCCTCTCCTCTGAGTCCAGCCTGGTGACACAACATCATAGTACCAGGTTGTGAAAGAAAGGTGGCCACCCTGAGTGAGCCAAAGCCAGGCTGTTAGTGTCTGGCAAGCTCAAACGCATCTCTGTCGGACTGGCTCTGATTCAGATCCAGCCTGGTGCTGGTGAGACTGCTGTGTGTATAGTAAATCCTACAGTGGTGTCCCAGCGCAAACTGAGTTAGACCCGGGTGTACAGACAACCGTAGATTCTCCAGTTCCTTGCATTACACCTTGACTAATGATTACTGAAAATCATCCCCTGCTGGCTATCTGTGATAGTATGCCATCATTCCTTCTGAAATGTTATGTGTGCGGTCTGGCTTGACGTATTGGTTGTCCCCCTGAAATTCTCCAGCGAATCCCCCTGCCTTGTCACATCTGTGTCACTTATTAACATACTCTGCTGTTTTCTCACCCAGGATGCCTCCTGTCAGCACAGTCCTGTATTTATTTTATCTCAGAGCTATTGGGAATGTGACAAGTTGTGTTTTTCTCTTCCGTTGCAGGAGTAAATGCCTCTTATTTTGATATCGCTGTCTTGTGGTGTCCTTTCTGCCTGAATAGCCTCAGCTCAGTTACAGGACATGTTAGAAAACCTCATGACAGCCATTCTGATGCTACTCTCCAACCTTCCTGTCGGAGCCATGCAGGGATTACCATACAGAATCAGACTAGTGATCTGAGTAGTCCAGGATCCTGTCTCCTACAGTGGTCAGTGCCAGCTGCTTCAGAGGCAGACGCAAGAAACCCCACAGCAGATAATTATGGAAAGGAAAGGAAAGTTTTCCAAAGGAAAGTTTCTTTCTGACCCCCGTCGGTTAGTGGCTGGCTTATGTATTGAAGCATGAGGGTTTATTTTCCTTCTAAAAAAATAAATGACCCCATTCAATGTAAATGTGGAAGTTCCCATTAGCCGTATAAATGTCCAATCCCTATTTTGAATCCTCTCTGCCTCCATGATATCGGGTGGCAAGGAGTTCTACAGGTTAGTTATATTGTGTAAACAGGCATCTCCTTGTATCAATTTTGAAATCGTTGCCTTTTTAATTTTCTTGACTGTCCCCTGGTATTGTGAGGCAGTAAATAAGAGCACCAGATTTATCTTCTCTAGCCCATTTCTATTTTTTTTCGATATGACCATTAAGTTTCATGTCATAGTGCCGGCTAGAACACAGCGATCCTGCCAGGGCCAAAGGGAACACTGCTGACATTTCACTGACATGCATTTCTTGCTCTGATTTGCCTTCCACTACCACCTGTTACAGGGTCCTTGGGTGCTCTGCTACTACAGCTGCCTGGCCTCGGGTGCAGTCTGCAGACACGTACATTTTTTGGCATGGTGCAAAGACGCAGATGTACTTTTTTTTCCTACCAAAAGGTTGCGAATCAATTCAGGGTCTGAGTGACACATGACGATTAGGGCAGTACAAAACGGAAGGTCACATGATCTCTGACCCCTGCAAAGCTCACGGTAGAATAGCTTGCTGCTGCAAGGTGCTGAATGGCAGCAGTGGGAGTTGGGAGCAATCAGCATCTCCCAGCAGGCACTCGCTTCTTCAGGATCGGTCCTCAAGTGCCAGATTCTGCCTGTTCTTATGTGGGTACACTGAGGAAGGTGGGAGACACTGGGAACCCTGTGCTTTTCCATCCTCTTGCATACCTGTAGCGGGGGCCTCCAGAAACAAGGTGCAGGTGCTTGGGAGGCAGACCACATCCTGTGGAGCCAGGCACCCCAAGTGGGAGTATCTGGGAGAAGACATGCCTGGTGCCTGATCCCCTTCCTAAACAGCTTGCCACCCAAAGTACCCTTCTAAAGGGAGGGGTACTTACTGATTCTACTTCAGGCCCCATTCTGCCTGCCTCAGTCATGCGCAGGGAATGGGCACGTTGGTACCTCCCCTACAGCCCAGGATAGCCCTAAAGCGACAGAGAGCCAAAATGGCCTTGAGAAGCCAGGGGAGGTTCAATTCGAGAGCATCACAAGGTTTTTTTAAAGCAGAATATTAACTCACTGGGGGTAGGAAGAGGATCCAGTCATCCTAATGGGGCTGAATGCAAATAACCATCGCAAGGCCACGATGCCCATAATGCAAAGGAAGGAGAGATGCCTGCTTCATTTGTAGGAAGTGTGTAGGGAGAGGGAGTTGCCCGCTGCCAGTAACCTCCCCAGCAGTCACTTTCACTGAGCGGTTCTCTCAATTGGGCTAATTAAGATCGGAGCCCAGCTGCCTGCATGTGAGCAAAGTGAGCCGTCAGCCTGGCATGAAGGGCCCTCGGCCTAAAGAGCCCTGCTGCTTGTCATGCACCAGCAAGCTCTGAAGTGACAGTGGCAGCTGCGGCACAAGGAGGGAGCCAAGGACCAGCTGGGCTAAGCAGGTGCTGCTTCGCTGCTTTCAACCTAGTGGAAATGTGGGAGATGAGGGTGCTTGGCCCCTTGCAGGATCAGACCCTCTGTTTACAACTGTCTGCAGCTCTCTGGGTCCCAGAAAGGACATTATCCCTCTTCCATTCACCTCTAGTAAGGCCATTATCCTGTACAGGAATTTCGGTCTTATGACTCCACTGCAGGATGGAGCAGGACAGGAGGAGATTGGGCCCAGATGAGGAAAAATCCTTTATTTCTGTGTGTTTGTATTGCAATGAGCAATCAGAAATTAATCCAGGGGCTGTGCCCAGCTCCTCTGAACTCTGACTGGCTATGTCAGACCTCTCCCATCACCGCTGAGTCAGCTGCTTTGCTTTACTCCCAATTACAAAATGCAAACATTAGTTTCATTCCCGTCTTGTCCCCTCCCAGTATATTTCATCATTAGACAGTTTATCCTAAGAGACATCATAAAGACTTGAGGGTACTTCCTTTGACTCAGTAGTTATCGTATCCCATGCTAATAAACTCCCCACTCTCCTTATTACCATCGAAACAGGAAACACCCTCCACTCACCATCTCCATATCCTTATAACTGGCTATTGAAGAGAATCACATCATGTAACCAAACTGATTGATGAGTAGAAGATGGAGGGATCTACCATAGACTGGCTCTCTCCTGCCCTGGAACACTGTACCTGGTTAGTTTATTACTAACTCTCACTCAGTTCCTTTTCAAAGTCAGGTCAATCGCTTGGGCCTGTAGGGTCATCAAGCCCACTCTCCCAGCCCAGGGAGATTGTTTAGGGATGTTTCCCCCACCCCCTCAGTTTACCTATTGCAGGTATTAGCACGGCTCAGGTGGGCCCAGGCCTGCCCCTCAACCAGAGGGGAGGAACTGCTGAGCCCAGGTCATAACTGAGTTTGGGGGACAACAAATAAGAAAACAGGGATGGGAGTGAAGTTCCTAAGGCCAAAATGAGGGATCCAGATGGGCACAGATCAGCAAAGAACCCCAGACAGCACCCACTCCTCGAAGAAGTCCAAGGAGCCCGTGGACACCACCCAGGGGAACTCTGCCCAGATGTGTGAAGTGACAAGGGACTTTAATTTTACTGCCAACATTTTGAGCCAAATCTTGATTCCATCAAAGTCAATGATCAAATTCCCATTGCGACAGGGTCTGGCCTTTATTTTAGTATTTATCAACCAGTATCTGCAAAGCGTTTAGGAGGGTGCAGATCTGTGAAAATATTCCTCCATTGAGGGTAGATTATTATGAAGCAATTGGACAGGTCTTAAAGGGACCCTGCCATACGTTTTTGCTGAATATTTTTAAAATCTTCATTTTTTTACTCTCAGATTTTAATATTATATTAACTACATTTTACATTTATAGGACACCTTTATCCCAGCATTTTAGAAAGCATTTGATCAGACAGCTGTTAAAAAAAAATCACTTCATTCACCACTGAAGTTTAGTAGCAGCAATAGCCTACCAGCACACAGCAAGACTACACAGCAGTTTAGGACAGGAAGTGAAGAAGAATGCTGTGTTCAATTGAAACAGCTGGGGCTATTTAAAGATCAGAATGTAAAGACCCAAAATAGATTTTGGTCAGAAGTTTGGGGCTAATGCCCTTGCTCTTAAAAAGTATTCACAGGATCTTTGGTGACCACTGGAGGCATTGTTTTACTTCTCATTGCAAAGACAACACCACCATCAGCACAACTGCCCCAAATACAGTGCAGAAAGTTGGCTCGATAATGATTCTTTGGGAAGAGCTCCACCTTTTGATTCCACAACCCCTCTTCCTGCTGTTCCCTTGGGGGTCACCCATGCAGGGTGGCTTGTGTATCTGGCTAACATAACTTGGCTTTGTGTATCTGAGGAGAGCTGATAGGTCCAGAGCCTGAGGTAGCAGTGTTGTGGTCTGTGAAGAGCTCAGAGTGAGTCCCTACAGGCAGCAGTGAGCATGCAGCAAAAATTCCAAAGTTCACTCCAAGTTCAGACGAGGGAGACATGAGCCAGTTCAAATAAGATAAGAGCAGACCTTCATCTAAACCTCAACTCAGACCAAACCTTCTGGGAGCTGGACAGGATTTAGCTGCCTTTTATATTTGGTTTTGTTCGTGTCTATCCTGTGGGTACAGCTGAGGTGAGAAGAGGAAATGCTGGAATCTCAGGACAAACATTCTTGGTATTTCTGACAGTAACAGGGCCTCTGCCCCCAGAGTGCCCATTCATGGTCCCTGCAGCATCCCTGCCTCAATTTCCTTCTCTTTAGGGCTCCTCAATAAATTCCACCCAGGCTTTTCTCTGGGCCAATAATATCCTGGTTTATTAATATAAATCATTCCAAATAAAGTCTTCAAAGTCCAAATCAAAGTTCATACATTCTTCCTTTCCCACTTTTCATCAAACATCCCCTACTCCCAGTCTTCCTACCTATTGTCTTTCAAGCCTCTCCCAGCCCCTCCTGCCTAGAGTCTTTCCCTGCTTTGGCAGGCCACTCCCAGTCCTATCTAGAGGGAGTCTTCTCTCCACTGGTGTCTCAAGGTCTTCTACAGGAGCCTTCCTGCTCTCTGAAGGCCTCTATCTCACTACCCAAGCCCCTCCCTTATCTAACCTGAAAGCCTGATTGATTCACATGACATTCTTTATTTGGCTGTACTACAGGTGAGGCTGAGACCTCTCTCCCTTTAGAGGGCCAACCTCCCTGGGCTATTGAGTGGCTTGTAGAAACTCTGCTCCTGTAAGAGTGATTTCAGGGTCACAATAGTCCTGATGAGCAGCATCTAAAGTCTTGAAAGCTGAATCTCTGAACTTGTCCGTCAATTGTTAAGGCTTTTATGTTTCAGCTATTGACAGTATCTATCTGGTCCCCATCTGAGCACCTCATACCCCTGGGAGGTAGGGAAGTGCTGTTATCCCCATTTTACACATGGGAAACTGGGGCACAGAAAGACTAAGTGACTTGCCTAAGGTCCAACAAGCAGTCTGTGACATAAGAAGGAACTGAAGCCAGGTATCCATATTCCCAGACTGACACCTGTCCTTCCTCTCTGGCTGTACCCTGTCTGACTCTTAAGGTGAGCCATGTTCTACAGGGACAAACTACTGCATGTGCAACCACTACTTGTTAGCCTTCTTATACTGAACAGAAGATTCACAAGTAAAGTACAAGCAAAAATAATGTGACTGCAACTCTCTCTGAACACAATACACCAATGGCAATTTAGCTATAACTTCTATCCACACAAGGCCCCTCCCAACAAGCACCTTGGTAGGCAATAAATAATGGCTTTCGGTCAGTTGCAAAGTATCAATAAATCTGCCCGTGCCTTGGTAGGAAATTCTGAGGATGTTCCCTTTGCAGACACATCAAGTCATTGTAGCATGGACTGGTGAATATATTGCAGCTATTCATTTCCGGAGATGAAGCTTTCTCATCATTTATCTTAATGTCCAACCTAGGCAGGCATTTACTAGATCGTATGGGAGGCAAATGCATAGCCTTCTCACTGGACATTTAAAATGTCTATAAGTATTTATTCTGCCTTTCTAATGGCTCAGGACAATGTTATTTCAAACTTCTGAGAGGATTGCATGGCAGACAGCATCTCATGCTGGGATCCCATCAGATTACATGAGCTAAATGGAGATGAACCCCGTCAGTATATCTACCAGGTTTGGTGGTTCTAAACCTTTCTTGTTGGAGATTCTCTTGGGATGGATGACAGCTGGACATACACCCCCGCTTACTTCCTACCCCACAAACAATGTCCTTGTGTAACCCTCACACCTTCTGGGTGTGGTGTTCTGTCCCATCTAGTGGCACCGAGACCACTTAAAGAGAGAGATAAAATGAGTCTGCTCTACAGCCTTAGCTAACAGTTGGCTTTTAGCTCAATCAGTAGAGGCTCATGCACTAGGCTCCAGAGGTCCCTGGTTCGATCCCGCCTGCTGACGACTGGGGTCTATTGACGTTACAAGTGGGGGCTCTTCCGGGATTCCAACTGGGAAGTCTCTGAAGCTCAGGATGTGCTTCCTCAGCTAGGGGAAATATATAACCCACACACCTCCTGGGGGTGGGGTTCTGTTCCATCTAGTGGCACCGAGACCACTTAGAGAGACTTATTGAGTCTGCTCTACAGCCTTAGCTGACAGCCAGTTGGCTTTTAGCTCATGCGGTAGAGGCTCGTGCACTAAGCTCCAGAGGTTCCAGGTTAGATCCCACCAGCTGGCGACTGGGGTCTGTCGGTGTTACACTTGCACACTAACTGCTGCCTTTCTTTTTTTCCCTCGTATCCACTCTCTCTCCTCTTTTCTCCACCCTTCTTGTTGTGGTCCTACCTCTTTCCTACCCTGGGGTACTTTATGCTTACTTTTTCTTGTTCTTTGTTCCCTGTTGCTTTGTGCCAACTTCTTCCTACGTGGCTCCCTTCTTTCTTTCTTTCTTTCCACCCTTTCCTGCCATCCTCTCCTCTTTGGACATTGCCTATTGAAGAGCAGAGTAGATGCTTCTCTGGAGGAAGACTGTAGGGTGGAAGGGATGGTGAGTTAAGATGTCGGTGCTTATGGTTAGCTGACAGCCACAGGACCAGAGAGAAGGAATTTGGGCTGGCAGGATGCTGCTATGCAGCCAGATGAGCTGCTTTTATAGCCAGCTGCCCTGAGAGCCACTATGGGAGCAGGGAGGGAATGCCATGAAGCTGTTGAAGAGCCTTTGTCAACATGCTGTAGGCATATCCCGTCACCTCCTCCTATCGCTGTGCAGTGTGCTGGGTGCCACCTGCCCACCAACTACCCAGAAGTGGCTGCATTTCCATGGCGCTGTATAGTGTAGTTTGCAAATTACTGTGGCTCCTTTGAGTTGAGAGTTGACGTATGAATATAAAATGTGACTATAAAGAATACATCATTGTGAAAATAATAGCCAGGGAATGTTGCTTCGTGTGAGGCATTGGGTTATCTGCCAAGTCAATGCTGGAGCTTGTTCAGTACCCTGAAGCACCTTTAACTTGCCTACCCAGTCATGCGAAAAAACATCCTACCTTTGTGAATTTCAACAATGCGGTTGCGTCAGCCAGGCCTTTAAGGACTTGTGCATGTGAGTTATGCAAGGTGCAATTCCCAGAGCAGCTTCCACAGGCCCCGTTAGAAGGAAACTCACCGTGTGGGTTTGTTTCTTTTCGAACAAAAAGACCACACTTGAACCCCACTGCAGTAATGTGTCCGATGCACATGGTGAGTCTGACAACCATATGATGGACTCTGCTTAGTGGCCATGCCTGCTGCAGGGTGTAGGTCTTACCAGCCAGCACACTGTCCCCAGCAGCATCCTAACAGAAAGCATGGTCTGAATACTGATGAAATGGAAGCCACAGTCCAGCACTTTTCCTTCTAAGAAACCTTGGAGAGAGCCTTTCAAGTGAATGCCTGTAAAATCTGCCACTTCATAGGTTTATATGTCTAAATAGATAGGATGCATAATGGACATTGATTGCTAACATGGGCACAAGGCAGCAGTAGTCAATCAAAATGCTGCAATGGGGTGGGGTTACATACAAAAAAGAAAGATATTACATTTTCGTTCTAGAACCTAGCTTCTTATCTGATCTCGTTCTTAGCATTGCAATAACATTGCTTCCTGAGATTTTATTGTACAGCAGCACTGAAGGGAAACTTAAAACAAGAAATCCTGCGAGATAGCATCATAGAAACATAAGGTTGGTTATGATTGTATGGCCCGGGCACTTATAGATTCATAGATACTAAGGTAAGAAGGGACCATTCGATCATCTAGTCCGACCTCCTGCACAGCGCAGGCCACAGAATCTCACCCACCCACTCCTATGAAAAACCTCACCCATGTCTGAGCTATTGAAGTCCTTAAATCATGGTTCAAAGACTTCAAGGAGCAGAGAAGCCTCCCTCAAGTCAACCATGCCCATGCTACAGAGGAAGGCGAAAAACCTCCAGGGCCTCTCCAATCTGCCCTGGAGGAAAATTCCTTCCCGACCCCAATATGGCAATCAGCTAAACCCTGAGCATATGGCAAGATTCACCAGCCAGATACCCAGGAAAGAATTTTCTATAGTAACTCAGATCCCATCCATCTAATATCCCATCTCAGGGATTTGGCCTATTTACCCGAATAATTAAAGATCAATTAATTACCAAAATCACATTATCCATCATACCATCTCCTCCATAAATTTATCGAGTAGAATCTTAAAGCCAGATAGATCTTTTGCCCCCACTGCTTCCCTTGGAAGGCTATCCAAAACTTCACTCCTCTGATGTTAAAACCTTCGTCTGATTTCAAGTCTAAACTTCTGGTGGCCAGTTTATACCCATTTGTTCTTGTGTCCACATTGGTGCTGAGCTGAAATAATTCCTCTCCCTCTCCTGTATTTATCCCTCTGATATATTTATAGAGAGCAATCATATCTCCCCTCAACCTTCTTTTAGTTAGGCTAAACAAGCCAAGCTCCTTAAGTCTCCTTTCATAAGACAAGTTTTCCATTCCTCGGATCATCCTAGTAGCCCTTCTCTGTACCTGCTCCAGTTTGAATTCATCCTTTTTAAACATGGGAGACCAGAAACTTCACACAGTATTCTAGGTGAGGTCTCACCATTGGCTTGTATAACGTACTAAAACCTCCTTATCCCTACTGAAATGCCTCTCCTGATGCATCCCAAAACCGCATTAGCTTTTTTCACAGCCATATCACATGGGCAGCTCATAGTCATCCTATGATCAACCATACTCAAGGTCCTTCTCTTCCGTTACTTCTAATTGATGCTTCCCCCAACTTATAGCTAAAATTCTTGTTGTTAATCCTAAATGCATAACCTTACACTTCGCACTATTAAATTTCATCCTATTACTATTACTCCAGTTTTACAAGGTAATCCAGATCCTCCTGTATAATATCCCGATCCTTCTCCGAATTGGCAATACCTCCCAGCGTTGTATCATCTGCAACTTTATTAGCACACTCCCACTTTTTGTGCCAAGGGTCAGTAATAAAAAGATTAAATAAGATTGGTCCCAAAACCGATCCCTGAGGAACTCCACTGGTAACCTCCCTCCAACCTGACAGTTTGCCTTTTAGTAGGGACCCGTTGCAGTCTCCCCTTTAACCAATTCTTATCCACCTTTTGATGTTCATATTGATCCCCATCTTCTCCAATTTAACTAATAATTCCCCATGTGGCACAGTATCAAATGCCTTACTGAAATCTAGGTAAATTAGATCCACTGCATTTCCTTTATCTAAAAAATCTGTTACTTTTTCAAAAAAGGAGATTAGGTTGGTTTGGCACGATCTACCTTTTGTAAAACCATGTTGTATTTTGTCCCATTTACCATTGACTTCAATGTCCTTAACTAATTTCTCCTTCAAAATTTTTTTCCAGGACCTTGCATACTACAGATGTCAAACTAACTGGCCTGTAGTTACCCGGATCACTTTTTTTTCCTTTCTTAAAAATAGGAACTATATTAGCAATTCTCCAATCATTCGGTACTATTCCTGAGTTTACAGATTCATTAAAAATTCTTGCTAATGGGCTTGCAATTTCAGGTGCCAATTCCTTTAATATTCTTGGATGAAGATTATCTGGGCCCCCCGATTTAGTCCCATTAAGCTGTTCAGTTTCGCTTCTACCTCTGATATGGTAATATCTACCTCTATATCCTCCTTCCCATTTGTCATGCTACCATTATCCCCAAGATCCTCTTTAGCCTTATTAAAGACTGAGGCAAAGTATTTGTTTAGATATTGGGCCATGCCTAGATTATCTTTAACCTCCACTCCATCCTCAGTGTTAAGCGGCCCCACTTCTTCCTTCTTAGTTTTCTTCTTATTTATATGGCTATAGAACCTTTTACTATTGGTTTTAATTCCCTTTGCAAGGTCCAACTCTACTCGACTTTTAGCCTGTCTCACTTGATCCCTACATGTTCTGACCTCAATTAGGTAGCTTTCCTTGCTGATCCCTCCCATCTTTCACTCCCTGTATGCTTCTGCTTCTTGGAGTGAATTTGAATTCTGGGGCAGCTGGCTGGCTGGCTGGCTGGCTCTATACATGTCCTGAAATCGATGCCTGAAAAATGACTTTTGGTTATGAAATGTGTGTTCTCAATAGCAGGGAATAGGTTGCTAACCGTGAGATTTCTTAGCCTCTAGAAACTTCCCTCAGTGACAGAGTCATTTACAGCTGACCTGTAAAATTCATTGGAGTACATGCTAGAAATGCATGAGAGGGAACAATTCTGCACTGGCCTCTGAAGAAGCACAGGATGACCACATAGATCTTTGCCCTTCTGTAGTGTCTATCAGCGGAAGTCGTGTGCCTTACGTGTGGGTGGGTGAAGGGGAAATGGGAAGGTGACAACAATCCTATATAGTAGCCGAGACCCCCAATTTAAGTATAAGGAAATATCTCAGATACCGTACTATGGTAACTCTTGGCAAAATGATGACTTTAATGCTGCCCACCGTACACAACCACCTCCACACCATTCATGGTGGGTTACCTGCTGAAAGGCCTGGGGGAAGAAGGTGTGTTTGAGGGAGGGCTCTGAATACAGCAATGGAGGTTGCTAGGGACAAAAGGACAGGGAGGGAATTCAGGTAGCAGTGCTGATCTAGCAGGAGGCATAAAGATGGGAGAAGGATAGGAACAGGGAGTTCAGAAGTGTGGCATGGAAGGAAAGCAGGCAGTGTATGGGGGAGGAGAAACTGTGCACTGTGAAGAAAGGCAAAGACTAACACTGATATCTGACCTGCAGGATACAGCATAAATGGAAGTATTTTAATTAGGTATTTAATAAAGATACCCGATCAAATGTAAGTCCCTTCTGATAGAGAGTAATTGGAAGCCTACCCAGGGTTGCAAGAACATCCATGGTGGACTGTCACTGGAATGGATCTATTCAATACTGTCATGTATGAATGGATTTGTTAATTAAGTGGCTCATTATTTAATAACCCCAGATGAAAGGGTGATGAAATAAATCTGCCAATAAAATAAGCCTTTCATTGTTAAGAAGGAATGTTTCACATGGGTGGAACTTGCTGATTGCAGACAGTTTGTTTCAAAGGCTGTCACCTTACTGTCATATCGCCTTAGGTGGTAAACAGGTTCAAAGCTCATGAGCCACGAGGGTTGGGCTCGGTTAAGTTTCTCCAGAGGAACCTCCAAGGAATGCCCAGAGACTGGCCAGAAGAGGGGCTAGTGATCCAGTGAGTGGCAGGATTCAGTCTGAATCTGTGCTAAGTCAGTGCATCAGCATGCCACTGGCTGGGTGCACTATCTGCTAGAGGATGCAGTCTTTTATGAGCTTAGAACCACATCCTTGCCCTTCAAGAGATGAAGGATGTTAAGGTGCTAGCCTAGGACTTAGGAGACATAGGCTCAAGGTCCTGCTCTGCCACAGACTTCCCGAGTGACCTTGGGTAAGTCACTTAGTTTCTGTGTGCCTCAGTTGCCCCTCTGTATAATGGGAGTAATAGCACTGCCCTAACTCACACAGGGGTTGTGAGGATGCTCAGATACAATGGTGGGGGGGGGCAGATAAGTAGCCAAGATACGTTTAAAGACACCATGGCACTTTTTTAGGATTAAGGGCGTTAGTCTCAATGGCCTGGACAAATACAAGTTCAGACAATTACATTCTGGTTATTTCCAAGTTGACCCTGCATAAATTACTCTTCTCTTACCCATAAAAACACTGGAAGGCCTCACCAGGCCTCATGCTGTGATTATCTCTCGTCCTCCCTAATTCTGTTCTTTCCCTTTCACCTCCTTCTTTTCCACTGAGATCTTTTGGTTCTTGAAGTGCCTCTGCTCAGATTTATCAGCTCCTTTTATGACATCTGTTTCAATTCACTGCACATATTCAGCTTCTCAACTTGACCTTTTATGGCCTTTCTCCTGCATCCTAATAGGTAGTCTTATATAGCTTTGCACCGCTCTAAGCCTCTGTCTTACCGTTACTATTGTTCAATATTATCCTAGCTCTATCTCACAAACACGCTCCTTCTTATTCTATGTCCTTACATTCAGAAAAGCTGTTTATTCTTCAAATAAGACTGATGATTGTTATTTGTTTCATCTATTCGATGAGCACTGCACCAGCTTATCATGGGCACATGCCATCGTCAGCTTGACTTTTAAAAGTATCCAGCCCCTTAGAATATCAAATTAAAAATATAATATCTCCTTAGCAATCTGTGAAGCTTTCTGTCTTCCTTTCTCAAACAAACACGGAGAAGCAAAACTTAAACTTCGGAGGCAGTTACTTCACTAGGAAAGTCACTGTCACATGCAGTGGATGGCATTTTAGTCATCGATCTGGCACGTTTTAATAGAAACTTACCCAATGCTCTGTGGGTGTAGGAGGCAAAGAAAACACACCAGGCTATTGGGTTCCTGATGTACTGTACTTGCATGGATGGAAGGACATCAAGTAGATTAACTATAACATTAAATGAAATACCTGATTTCTTAATTTTCTTTTGAATGCAGTTTACACAGCAGGGTATATCAGGCTTCAAGGAGAAATGGTATTGGTCCATTTTGTGTCTTTTGGAAGCTTTCCTCCTAAAGGAACCATGTTGCTAGGTTTTGGTTCTGAGTGGGACCATGCATCAAAGCATCAAGCAGAGTTTGATTACAATAGTATGCGTACTACACAAGAGGCTGGATTCTGTGGCCTACTCTGTCCATCGTCTTTGTGCCACTCAGGTGGTCCAGTGTGGGTGATTCTGGGTGGAAATGGCTAGTAGAGAAACTCTCAGATGGGGTAGAGCTAGCAGCGGGTGTCGGGTTGGGGATGAGGGGTTGAAGCGCAGGTATGGAGGAGCAAACATCTTCCACTTCATTTCTCCATTGGTGTAAGTTACAGCAGGACCCCAGCTGCTCTAACGTACATAAGGGCTAGGTGGTGGTGGATCTTGGAACCATAAGTGGCTCTGGGAAACCTTCACGACCCATTCCTTGCACCTGCGCTCGGCGTGGGGAGGGTTGAGAATCCAGCCCAAAGTATTAAGTTTATAGTAGATGCCTATACTCATAGGATGTGCTGAGAGACATGATACTGAAGCTCACATGCCATCAGTCATTCAGGGCAATGGTGAATTGGAGATAAGTGAAGTATGTGTGTGTTTCTGTCCGTGTACACTCACATGTTTCTTGAAGTGTTATAGCTTTTTGAAAACATTTCATGTTACATTTGTGAAACAATTGTGGAATAAATCCTGACTTCACACACAGACAGCATCCTCTCCAGGCAATCACATTCTGTTTTCATACTGCCTCATCATCACAATCTAAGAAATAAAACAATAACACCAGTATTAAGTTCTGTATAGACTGAAAGATAAATCCCTTTAATGGTGATTTACATGATCATTAGGGAGTCCAGTTATGAGGTATATTACCCTTAATTGTTTGTAGAATCATTTATTCAGAGCATACATCTTACCATGAATCACTAAGTCCCTTTCATTGATCATATATTGCAATTCTTTACCAGAATAGAATAGAATAGAATATGAAATCTATTAAAGACAGGCATGTTATGGCCTTGATTTTTTAATCTAGCCTCCTATTTTGCAGTTTTGCTCCTGCAAATAATTGCCCCTGCTGTTAATTGTGGGTACGATGTATAGCATTTCTAGGTACTTGCAAACCATGTCTTATTTGGGTGGGATTTTCAAAAGCACCTAAGTAACTTAGGAGCATTAAAAGTCTAACGGACTTTTACCCCTAAGTCAGTTAGATGCTTTTGAAAAATTCACCTTTTATGATTGTGGCAGGTGGGGCTACTCCATAGCACCCCCTGTGGGGCCAGGCATGGTAGAGCAGGTGTTCCCAGCCTCAGTCCACTGGCTGTGACTGTAAGCTTGGTGTCAGTCTACCTCCAGACTAATAGTCAAACTTTGGCAGTCTGCTCCTTTAAACACACAAACAAAACAAAACTCCAAGGCCAATGCCTGTCTGCAATGTCTGAGGGCAAGGCCCTGACTAGGCCCCGGGGTTCTGAGCTATCCCTAAGGAGCTCCTTCTCTGCCCGAATCTCATCTTGCCCTCAGAAGAAGCAGGCAAGCCTTCTTAACTGGCTTGCTGGGTCTTGGATGGTCAGTATTTTCCTCTTGACCCTTCTGGAGGACTCTCTTGTTGATACCTGGTCGGAGTCTCTTTTCCTTGGGTGGGGAATATCAGTGTGCTGGTGCCTCCAGCAGGGGGCAGAGAAGACCTGACAACCCCCACCACAATGATGTTTCGACTCAAAATGCATTACATTACATTTGCTCAAATTAAAGTCAGAGCTCTCCCATATGACGATACACCCATTAAGAAAAAAAGTGACAACTTTCTATTGTTCCTAAACAATATCAAACAACTTGGATCAAACTGAAACGTTGATGTTTCTTTTCTGTTTTTTCCACATATTGTTGTTTACTCATGTCAAATTAAATTGCTTTGTATTTGCTCCTTATTGACCCACTTCTGCCACTTGAAGGCACTATGCAAGATGAGTTAAGGGCCGCAAAATAGACCAGTAGGGCCAGAACCTCAGCAGGTATAAATTGGCATAGTTCCATTGAAGTCAATGGAGTTACCCCTATTTATACCAACTGGAGATCTGACCCATAATTTGTCAGCCTTTCTTAGGATAACTTACTTATCCTCAGGCCCCAGGATTTATCCTCATAGAAACTAGATTACTGTAATGAATTAATTCCAAGATTGCTTCATTAAACAGAGAATATGCACATACAAGAAAAGTATAAAAATGTACCAAATATAAACAGATTATCCTATAACATGATAGTCCAAGCTCAATAAATTCTGAAGCAATATATTTTGAACTAAAGTGTTTTCTCTAAATAATAATATTATGTTGATAGTACATTAAATTACCCAAGCTCTTGATTTCCCTACATTTCTCAATATGCCATGGATATATCATTGATGATCTCCCACCGATCTGTAACACATATGGAATGATTAAACGAGCACCATTCTGTAGTGATAAGAAACACAGCAGTGTCACAAAGCAAATCTTCAATTTTAAATTGGACAGCGGAGTGTTACCCACCTGGCCTATCTATATCACAATATAGTAGTCATTAGGTTCTGCCTATGGTGCTGAAAACTATTCCTTGGTATTAAAGGATATGAAGTCAATGACCTTCAAATGTCATCTTTTCTTGTGAGTTGTGACTCACAGCTACTAATACAGAATCTGTGTTGCAGATAGCGTACTTAATAAGTTCCAGTGGGGTCTTTTTTGGCTTGTACTGCAGTGTCCATCAAATAACAAAAAGGTTGATACAAAAACGTCTCTTGGATAACAGGTTTATGTTTATTATTTTAATATAATGCTATGTTTTTTATTTAAATAGCAGCAAAAGATACTTCCCTTACCCAGTTTTCATAGAACTTACTTGTAAATATGAAATCTATTAAAGACGGGCATGTTATGGCCTTGATTTTTTAATCTAGCCTCCAATTTTGCAGTTTTGCTCCTGCAAATAATTGCCCCTGCTGTTAATTGTGGGTACAATGAATAGCATTTATAAGTATCTGCAAACCATGTCTTATTGTGCCCACAAATTCGTTAAATGTGTAAGCCCTAGGCACAATTATTATAGCCATAATTATTTGTGGGTGTAATTTTACGACGACAAAACTAAAAGCAGACTCTTAATATAGGTCCCAGCTGGTAACATTCTTAGGGACAGCTGCAAGAATAGTATGTATCTGATTTGTGGGTGAATAATGTGTTGCTTCAAACCACTAGATTACAATTACGGTAAATAAGTACAGTTTTACTGCAGTGATACCCAGCTTGAACTTCTGCATGTAGCCTTTGAAGAATCTGTGCATGCGATGATTACTAGTCATGACTGCAAGCCGAGTGAGCAGAACTCTGCTTGATGAGGTGGCTTGGGGAACATTGAGCCAATGAATGAATGGAGTTGGTGCCTTTGCTTCATGTTTGTTCATTGCTTCATTTGGAGTTGGGAGAATGAGCTGATGGCAGCATTCCTCCCATGAGCCTGGGAGAGACTGGAGAGAAACACTCCTTTACCTCCCTGAAGCCAGGAAAAATGAGCACTGGATGAGTAAAATAATCATGGCCAAAGATCTTGACTTGGTATGACAAGATCTGTATTGTGTGAATATCTGATGAAGTTGTGACATGACATCAAGCCATATGCAATGCAAAATAAATGCCAGACCATTACAACATGGCTATTTTAAATGTTGTTTTTAAAAATGCCTTTCATCGGTGACAAAGTAGCTTCCCACCTCCTACAGATCAAACACAGTTACATGGACTGTGCTGAGAAAGCTCATGTACCTGAGCTAAATTCCCTGGAAGAGGAACTGGAAGATGATAGAAGATGGGCCCAAGAAATCAAATTTGGGGAAGTTCTGATCTGGATGCAAAGTTCAGGGGAGTTCAGACCTGGCATTTTGATGTGGGCCTATCTCTAGAAGGTCATGATTTCCTTTAGACTTAGATTCTGGCTAGATCCAATGCAAGAAACTGCAGCACATAATCCCCTCTGGACCTAGTGGGGTTTGAGAGGGGTCAAGAGAAATCAAAGGGAATTCTCTTTTTAAATGATATGCTATGCAATAGCTCTCTGTATCTAACTATAAACTCCTGTCATGATGCCTGATCAGGGAGCACCAGTGCTTCCAAACCATGGGCCAGATCCTTAGCTGATTGAAATCAGCATGACTCCATTGTCTTCAACAAAGCTATGTTGATTTACACCATCTGAGAATCTGGCCCAAGGTCACCATATAAGAAAATCCCAAGGAGCTCTGTTTCATTGGTGTCATGCGATCAGTTCATATGATGTGTGGATGAAACATGGAACGAATGGCTGCAAACTCACAACAGAAGAGAAGGGATCTATTTAGAAAAAGCCAGGCACAATCCCCTCATATTTTAAGTGTTTTAGATGGGCTGATTTCCCCCCCACTAGTTCCCTATGAACATCTGTCATTGACATATGCTCTAGCAAAATCTTCTGTGTCCTCGGTATGGGTATTATATTCCAGCTCGTTCTGGAGGTGAAATACAATTACAAAAGACAAGCAGGAATGTGATTTTGAAGATGTAGTGAGGATTAAAGGCTCAGTTCTAATGAGGATGGGATGGGAATATAATACTCAGATATGAAGTTTAGAGCTCATGTTATTGCTAAACTACAGGGATTGCTCTTTCCACTGTTTATGTATCAATAATTTCCCAAGAGCTTTCATTTTCCCCTTTACACTTCCCCACATGTCCCGCGACTTCACTCCGTACACCAAACATCCTGTCCTCCTTCACCCCAGTCTCTGATTCTTGCCCTCTAACTATTTGAGCTGTATCCTTAGCCCTATCCTCCTTCCTTGTCTCCTAATTCCCTTTCCCTCCACTCTCCTCCCATCAGTAATTCCTCTTTCCCGTCTGTTATCACATCCAGGCTTTCTCCAGATCTTGCCACTTTTCCCTCTATATTTTGGCCAGGAATCCATCCTTGCCATCAGCCTAAAAGGCTGAAATCCTTGTCCATGCCCTGATCATGTCCACCTAATCTCTCCTCGAGAAGAAAACAAAAAAAAAAAAAAAAAAAAACAATCTTCCCTATCCTATTCCCTTCCAATCTATCTAGACTATCACTGCTAAAATCCTCTTCTTTGCCCGCTGCTCAGGACCACATCACTTCCATCTTCAAAGCCTCTTCACTGGTTTTCTTCTGCATCAAATTAATTCTTCTTATTCGCACCTTCAAGGCTCCACACAACTTATCCCCTTTATATCTCTGCTCTTATATCTTGCTACCCTGCTCACTTTGATCCTTTCCCCATGGCGCTCTCTATGCCTTGGAATCCCATTCTCTCCTGCTGCACCAACCATCTCTTCATTTGAACCCCCCAGGAATCACACTTCTTCTATGAAGCCAATCAAGGAAGAAAAGACATTTCCTTAACATCAACTCCCCCCCCCACCCCCACCATAGTACAGCTTTGTGATAAACCCAGATGAGTTTGACCTGGAGTCTTATGCATGATGATTATGGGGAACATTCAATGGGTGACTAACAAAGCAAATTGGTGCATAAAATACCTTGGCTTGTATGATATGATTATTATTCACTTACATTAAATGCTAAACAATCGTGTAGCAACACTATAGGGGAGATAATCCAAGTTAACCTTGAGATCTAGATCCATGATAGGGGACCACAGATAATGATAGCTGATGTAGCTGTGAAGATTTCAGTGTTTTCATAGAGTCATAGATTGTAAATCCAGAAGGGACCACTGTGATTGTATAGTCTGACCTCCGGCATAATACAGGCCTAAAACATTTGTGAATTTTCAGCGGTCACCTTGTTTTTTCTCCTCCTAAGATCCTTTTACCCAAATGAGATGAGCAATTTTCCTCCTGGATTGCTCAGCTCTGCGGCAGATTTTGCAGCTGTTGAGTTTTGTGTATGGGTCTTCAAAAGGTAGTCAGGCATTAGAAGGTGTGGCCTCATTTACATAGAGGTTGTGGTCTTATTATCCATTGGGAGGGGGTCTATTCACTTGCAACTAAATCTGTAGAGTGTAGGACGGCTTTGACTTTTCTTATGCTTTCCTACAATACTTTTCTATTGCCAGCGACAAACTGCTGCTCACAGAATAGCACTAGCAATTATTATTTGACTAAACCCTGAGGACCTTACTCAATCAAACTCCCATTGCTCTTGGGGTAGCCTACCCCGAGAGCAATGGGAGTTTGAGTGAGTAAGGTCCTCAGGGTTTAGTCAAATAATAATTGCTAGTGCTGTTCAGTGAGGAGGACTGCAGAGGTGATGCAGTCCCTGGGCGGGAGGATATGTCACATATTTCTCTTAAGCAATGCCCTCCTCTTTGCTGACACAGGGATTGATGTTTATTCACTACGGGCAATAGTGGAAATACACATAGCTTTCCATGGCTGGTACTAAGGAATGAATAAGCCATGTTGGGAGCTGGATATGCATTAGGATTTGGTGAAGTTCATGGGTTTTGAGGCCAGATCAGCTTCAGATTTGGTGGTGCTGATACCACCTAGGCTGTGCTTTCAAGAAATTGTTCCAAAATAGGATTTGAATCCAACTTCTTTTCTACCAAACATGCTCACGTTTGAAGGGGTTTAGAGTCTAGGTTCCAGTTATGGGCCATCTTTAGCCAGAAAGATGAGTCAATCTGCTTTGTGGGCTCTGAGGGCGGTGGGAATAAAAGGACTAAGTGTGGGTTATTTTCCCAAAGACAGAACCAGCCTTTCCTACAAACCACCAGTTTTTTTCCCCAAGTGCTGTGTTTGCACAAATACTAGGGCTTAGTTTTAAAACAAACCTGCCTGTTCAAAAGTCACCCTCAGATTTCCCAAACCGAAAAGCAGAAAGGCTACACATATTTCCTTAAAGGCCAGAAAAAAAAAAGGCTCCTCTGTACTCTACTCCCTTCAGTAAAGCCCCCTTCAGACTCAGTCCTTACACAGAACCATATTCTGTCCTTAAATCCAGTTGTGCACCCTGCAGTCAATAAGATTACATGGCTGGAGCTGAGGGCAGAGTCATGGCTACTTAGCAAACAGGACCTCAGTGTACAGAAAAGAAAATATTACAGTGCACACAAGAGGGTAAATGTCTGTTTCTTTTTATTCCAGCAAAATCAAATAAACGGCCTGAGGGATTAAAGAAGTCCTCCGAAGATTACTGGGTTTCAAGTGAGATAAAAAAATAATTACTCCGAATATTAACTAATATACGTAATTCTGCTGGGCTTTCCTATTCCCAGGGCAAAGGAGTTCATGAGAATTATGCAGCAGAGGTGTTTGCCCCCCAGCCTTGCCATTTCCCAAGGCCCCTCCTGAAATTAAGATGGTGCAGGTCATTAATCTGGTTTGGGCAGAAACGTTTTTACGTCCATGATAAAGTCCGTATGAAGCCATCAAATTCAGTAGAGAGAAAACAGAGAAGAGGAAAGCGTGCTTCAGATACCTATGCCTGGCTGTGGTCTCCCCGGAGGGCTGGAAGTTTTATATACAGCATATGGAAGAGAACCCCTGAAACAGAGGTGAGAAGTATTGAGCGTAAGAGAGAAGAGAGAATGGTGGAGTGGGGGCGGAAGACTTTACCATCCTGGGCTTGGGCTGGCTGCATTACTCCCAAGGGATGGACTAAGACAGTTCTGCAAGTTGTTCCAATTCAACCTTTTTACCACACTGTCACGCATGCTGCATGTCAACATATTACAGAGAAAATGACTTCAGAGAGAGCTGACATTTAATGGGTCTACCGAGTGTGTCCCTCCAAAGAGAGAGGAAGGGTGGTCTTGTGGTTAAATCGTTGATGAGACTTGGGAGGTTTGCGTTCAATTTGCTGCTCTGGCACGATTTCTGTGTGACCCTGGCGAATTATTAATCTCTCTGGGAACCTACTCCCCGCTGTGAAATGGGGACAACAGTGCTTCCTTTCTTCCCTTGGTTATCTTGTCTGGTTAGGCTGTAAACTCTTTGGGTAGGGACTATCTCTTGCTATCTATGGACTTAGTGTCTATGTCCCCTCGCCCCCTGTTACCATGGCATTTGAGCACCTCACAAGCAGATGCCAGGTTTCTATATTTTTGGTGGTACCCAGAACAGGTCCAAGTCCCGCCCCCCAAATGGGAGCAGGGACTGTGTCTGGGAGGGGGACCCAGATAGAGGTAAGGGGTAGTGGACCCCAGGTGCGGGGCCAGCAAAGGAAACCTGGGCGGCAGCCAGGACCCCGGATACCAGGCTGGCAGTGGCATCCCGGGCACCGGGCCGGGCTGGCAGCAGAGCCCTAAACATTTGTGGAGCTGGGCCCACGTTCCTGAATATTGGTGGAGCATGGGCACCACGGGCCCATATAACTCACGGTCTACACTCACAAGCTTCGTAAGGCATTTCTCCTCACAACACCTCTGTGAGGTAGCAAAGTACTAATACCCCCATTTTACAAACGGGGAGCTGAGGCACAGGACACTAAGCCCCAGATCAAATATTTTGGAACCTAACGCCCCTTGATTTCAATGCCTTTGAGGAGCGGGGTGAAAGTGAATTGCTCAAGATCACACAGGGCGTTTGTGCTGGAGTAGAGAATTGAACTTGGTCTGCCCAGCCCTCAGGCTAATGCCACCAACTGCTGAACCATTCTTCCTGTCACACGTAGGTAGACATACAGCACTCAGTCTCACTTAGGTATCCTGCCACCACCACAATAATACTCCGCTAAATTTAGCATCCCCGAAGTCCAGGATATTGTCCAATGGAGAAGCGGGAGCTCAGGATTTCTCAGAATATGGTCCTGGGTTAATATAAATGGATTCATTAATTGCATCCACATTAATATTCACATTCAGGTTGGAACATCAGAAAAAACATAACGGCACAACTCCCCTTCTTCTAGTCAAGGAGAAGAATTTCCTCCCAGGCTTGTTTCAACCTGCTCTGCGAAGGCAGTGTCCTTATGGCCGCTGTAGGATTTGGGCTCCTTCCCAATGCTGTCAGCAGAAAGCAGGATTGGGGGCGGGGAAGTGGTGGATGCTTTGAAGAAGGAGCTGTCCTTCAGGCAGAATGCTAAACTGAGCTACCATCTGTTTCCGGGGAATATACTGGCTGTTAAAGATCCTATGACAATATTTCTGAGTCCTCTTACCTGCCCCTTAGTATCTCTCTCCCTGCATCCTATCTGGAAAAAAAAAGGGAAGTGATCTGAATTTCTCCTTTCAGGTCTTGTCCCCCTCTCCAGAGTGTGCATGTGCTTGCATATGTACACACACACCTTTTCAGCTCCTGTGCTCCCGGGACAGGGAAATATAGATCTCTTGTCTCTTCTTGTTCATTCTATTCTCAGCCATACTCTCCTGCATCTTTCTTCCCTGGCAATATGCCAAGAGGGATTACCCAAAGACCTAGCTTATTCCTTTAACCTATGGTTACATGACGAAGGGGGAGGGAAGCGTCTGATCTTTAATGAATAAGAGGCTAGAGAAAACAGGACAATCCCCAGATAAGGTCCTACTACCATTTACTCTTATATCAATGTGACATACATAAGAACTTGTGAAAAGAAAGGAGTACCGGTGGCACCTTACTCCTTTTCTTTTTGCGAATACAGACTAACACGGCTGCTACTCTGAAACCTGTGATAAGAACTTGTGGTAACATTTTAAGTTGCAGAGTACAAATTAGAAGGTACCTTGCTCACAGGATAAACAGGCAACATTTGGTCACAGATGAAGTAGCTCCTGGATGTGCAGTAATGTAGTGCAGAGTAAGTACTCTGTAGAGGAGGGGTCATTTCAGAGTAAATTATAGCATGCAGAGGTAGGATTTAATGAAGGATACGTTTTGTGTAGAGTCAGGATAATTGGATCGTACCTAGTATTTGGTGGGGACATAACTGGAGTGTAAATACTGAATAGAATATATAGAGAAGGTTATTGTGCAGTATGTTTAGAGGGTAAGTAGTGTGTAGAAGAGGGTGTACACTGGAATGCAGATTCACCAGCCAGCAGGGGTGCTGGAACAATTTGTATAGTGGGGGTGCAGAGAGCCATTGAACCAAACTGTAAACCCTGTATATAATAGAAACCACTTCAAGTCAGGGCATGTTGTAGCACCTCTAGTTCCAGCACCTATTGTTCCTCCCAGCTGGCATAACATCCCAGGTATGGGGTCCCTAAGGCTCAATTTATTGTAAAACCCAGGTTCCAAAACAGGAGCAAATTAACTCAAGGTACAGGTACTAACTCCCAGCCTCCTATGGCTTTCCCAGCTCCCGCCAGCTGGGAGGGGAGAGAACACCCTTCCCATTTCACAACCCTTCCTGGCTACTATGGAGAAACACTCCCTCCCTGCGCTGGGACTTCTCTAACCCTGGCTCCCTCCTCTCTGCTGTTCCTGCCTGAAAGGCAGGACCCCTTCTCTCTCGTTTCCTGTAAGTCACATGCTTGCACCTACCTAGTCATGTATCCTGTGACTACAGCTGGCAGTTTTAAAGGGCTCAGGGCTGTTAACAGACACACTGGGATGTGCATGCACCTCAAGCCCCTAGTGTCCTGTTACAAGGAATAATTATAGAAGATCCCATTCTGGAATCCTTCCAATGAGTCATACAACTACTAAATGTGACTACTTGTGTGAGTAAATGCACCTCAGCTTGAGTAAGGGTTGCAGACTCAGGCCTAGAGTACATTATGCTCTGCAGAGGTGGGAGTAAAAATAGGGTAAGTGGTGCAGAGAATCTCAGAAATCGCATGGTAAATGGGGTAGCTAAGAGGGGTAATTGTAGGGTAAGAAGCATTTAAACTTGTAGTAATGTTTAGATACTTGGGTGATGAGTACTGTGGAAAAACTTAAGATAGAGGGCTAGATATGTTAGCAAGTAGTAAGTGGGTAATTAAAAGGTAAGTAGTACAGAGTGTACAGAGGCAGAGGGTAATTCCAGGGTAAGTATCATAGAATCATAGAATATCAGGGTTGGAAGGGACCTCAGGAGGTCATCTAGTCCAACCCCCTGCTCAAAGCAGGACCAATCCCCAATTAAATCATCCCAGCCAGGGCTTTGTCAAGCCTGACCTTAAAAACTTCTAAGGAAGGAGATTCCACCACCTCCCTAGGTAATCCATTCCAGTGCTTCACCACCCTCCTAGTGAAAAAGTTTTTCCTAATATCCAACCTAAACCACCCCCACTGCAACTTGAGACCATTACTCCTCATTCTGCCATCTGGTACCACTGACAAAGTCTAGATCCATGTATCATGTAAGTATTGGAAAATTGCAGGGTAAGTTACTGGTAGACATATCCCAAGGAAAAGATAGAATTACCTGTAACTTTGCTTGGATTATGTGTTTGCTGCTGGACATGAAAGACTCTCAGTGGCATAACCGAAGGGCTGCCCTGGTTAAACTGAGAGCAGTCAATAAATCACTGAAATGACAACTCCTCCTTCCCCCATGGAACAGTCTCACAGCTCAACATCTCCTCTGGGACAGAGTGAAACAAGAAGCTGCTAACAGGACTCCTGACTGGTAGCTGCTTTAGAATAGCTGGGGCTAGAGCCAGAACTCATTGAACCTAGCGGTGAATTTTGCTACTGATGTAAATAGGAGTAGGATTGGGTCCTCAGTGCACACTGACAATTTGGGATAGATTAAATATACGATGCTGCAATATCTTCTCTGTCCTGACATTCGTGGAAACCAGTCACTGGTCATGAAAGTGCCGGGCCAGTACCATGTGACAGAGGAGGGTTCAAAGGGGGAATACAGCAAGCTGCTGGCTGGATACACATTAGAGCAGAGTGAAGTTGTTAGCAGAGTACTGTGTAGGCCGCAGTGTCAGAGAGACAGCAAGAGTGTGGGAGAGAGAGGACCACCTGCGGGCTGCAGGGAGAGAGATTTCCCTGCTCCCAGGAGGGTGTGCAAGCTGCAGGGAGAGAGCACAAGTTCCCTGCTCCGGAAGAGTGCGTGCTGCATTACTCCATGCCCCAGGAGAGGAAAATGTGTGCTGGGTGTGACTGCAATCTGTGGAACAGCTGCAAAGTGAAGGCAAAGGCAGGGGCTACCATATAGCTGTTGAGTAAGATAATGACCCATGTGCCACTGCCCTTGCCATCCAGATCGGACTCTGTGCAGCTGACAGCCCTGCATTCTGCAGAATCAATATGAACTGAAAAGCTTTTTACCTGCCAAGACCTGAATTATATGGTTCACGTTCTCACTTCAACAGCTGATAATATCACTAGAGCGGCATTAATTTCCTGCATTCCTGACAACGCCCTTGATGTAAGTGGTGCCATACGGTAGGGAACAATCCTGACCTGGCAGGGTGATGGTCTGGATGCTCCCCTGTCTCCTGTGATTCTGAGTGACACACAGAATCCTCAGCTCATGTTGTGGCATCTTAGGAAAGGAGGAAATGATTTCCAGCTTTTTTGTTGTCAAATGTATCTATTTGTAATGTTAAAGTCTTGGTATAAATTTCAATGGTATTCAGGCATCTTGGGGCTGTGGCTGATTTGATATCTTAAAGTCTGTTGCTGATCTGGACTCTTGAAAAGTTCGTTAATTATTATTATTAATTATTATAATTTCATTTACAAAGAAAGCTTTACAGTTTGCCTTTACAACAATCAGCAGGAAGCAACGTCTTGTTTTCAGAAAAGAAAAGTGGCAACTGAAACACTGCCCAGGTCACTTTCTTTGATTTGACAGGCTGAGACTTTAGGTCACTTTGAAACGTAACCTGCCAACAAAGGCCTCTTGAACAATTCAACAGCAGGGGCTAATGTTCTTCCTGATTCTTTGTACCAGAACAGATTGTTCCCATTTAAAAACCCTTCTCCCTTCTTTTTAGAAGAAAATATTCTCCATGGAGCTAAATTTTCATTGCCTCAAAGAGAATATATCCACCTTGGAGTGAACCTTTGTATAATGGAAAAGGTTATTTCATAAGCGAGATGGTTTTTTAAGACTCCAAAGGAGTCTGGGGATTTTTTTTAACCCACACTGGCAGCCCTTTAGCAATGAAACTCGAGATGTAAAGCCTGTGAAATGCCTCCACTAGGCTGTCAGTGTTTTAACTTCTTTGCATATAAACACATCCAGAGTGGATGCAAATACTTCTCTTTACTGCAGCCTGCTCTAGAGTTGCTTGATCTTTCTGACTTGATTGGCTTGCCGCTCTTTTTGGCTTTGTTTTTTCATTGATTGGTTTTTCACGGTCCCGGAAAATGCCCCGGCTGCCTTTTTAACCTAATGGAAGATGTATGGGGTGACTCAGCAAAAGGAAAGGAAATGTGCTTAATGCAGCGACAAATGTCATGGGAGCTAAAGCAAAGATAGATGTTCTGACAGTGCCCACGGAAAGAGACTGATAGCCCCCCCCCCACATTTCCCCATAATGAGAAAGCGGCCTATGTATATGCCATACATTTAATGAAACACATGCTGCAGGCTGCACACAATTAGAAGGAGCAGAAAGACCGAGCTCAGCATCCTGGCCTCTTTCATGCCGAAAGATTCTTATTTTCTATATTCCTTGCACTGCGAGTGGCCCCTATAAATGGCTGGATTGTGCCTGATTGGGAGGAATACAGAGCTGGTTGCATCTAAAGCAGCTTCCAGAAGAACTGTGCCATGGGGATGATAGTGAAGCATGCTCATCCCCATCATGTCAGATGAAGAAGGTGTGTAAGGTCATGCTCACATCTCCTTCCCTCCTCCCTCTGGAGCAGTGTACACCCTTGAAGGTACTAGCAGGTAGCATTCTGTGCTCTCTGCCTCCCCCTGGGGTGGATGGGGTAGGCAGCTTCCCATCCCTCCTTCCTTCCCTCCTACCCCCATGCTAGCGCAATCCCCTAAACAGCACTGAATTCTAGAAATGAAGGATGCTTGCAGACTAGAAAGTCATGTAGTGTATAACCCTGCTGGATGATCCACCGTGGCGTACTCTCCAGCACTAAACGTGGGGACAAGCTTTTATCAGCACTTAATACAGAGCAGCTGGTTTGTTGCAAGACACAAGAGTCAAACCACTTGTTCATCAGTGACTGGCTGAAGTGAGATAATTCTTGCATCAGCAGAGACCAGTGGGTATAAATGTACCTGTGCACTGGTGGAGACTCAGTTACAGGAACCTTATTGGCACACCTACCATGCCACGAAGTTATTACCTGCTGCTGGGAAGGCTTGTGATACCACTTATAGGGAAATCATAGATCAAAGTTAATCTAGATTTGAAGGGAGATCTTGATTGGCATACCACAAATATGGCAGTAGAAACAGTAGTAACTGTCTATATTGGGACCTGTTTCTTTCCGATTGTGTGTGCATGACCAGCAAGCTGGTGCCTTCCACAGTTAGTAGGCTCCATAAGCAGGTTTGAAGAGTAGTAGTAACTGTCTATATTGGGACCTGTCTCTTTCAGATTATGTGCGCATGATCAGCAAGCTGATGCCTCCCACAGTTAGTAGGCTCCATAAGCAGATTTGAAGAGTGGTGCCCTAGATGAGCTAGAAAGCAGATCTGTTACAGGACACCAGAGCAACAGGAGCAAAAGCTGTTTTACTCTGCATGAAACTCCTGATTCGGGTGTAAACATAACACTGCAGGAATCACAGGGTTTTGCATAAACACATGGAACTGCTTGGAGGATCCCCATTTGTGCTCAAGGAAACTTTTTTCAATGTAGTATAGAAAGACCTTGCTCTACATGCAGACTGTTTTAATCCAAATGATATTTTTGACTCTACTTTGACCGTAATGCCTTTTCCTAGCGTGACATGAGTGGCCCCCTTCAGAGCATTTGACAATGTTGGCTTTACTGCATTTCCTGTCAGAATTGTGTGTACATAATTTCAGCTTTATGGCATTTGCACAGTGCCCACATGATGAGAGTAATATTCTGAAGTGCAGAGTTTGCATTGTTATGTTGAATATCACCTTTGCATGCCATACAAATGTATGTGTGTGCATGAGTATACACACACACACAAATACAAAGCGTGCATAAGTGTATATATACATATACACACACAAAATAATAGTGCTCGTACGTTATATTATATAGATACGTCAGTTAATGGTTCGTTTATATTTTATATATTTAGGTTCGTACCTGAAAGACTAAAATGAAAACCAATCTTATAACATCTGACCTATAGTAGCTCTTATAGCATGATTATACTGTATATTTATTTACTAACTGACGCCTTTTTTCAAAACCCTTGTTTTCAGCTCTTTGTAATAATGGAAAAATGCACAAGAGAGCCAACTGGCTGAAATCCACTTGAAAAATAATTGACTACAGGTGTCCAAAATCTGAGGTTGTTTTTAAAAGATTTGGCTTCACTCCATTTTCTCCAAAGAGGTCATGATTCCATATTAACTTAATTTGTTGCTGACTGAGACAACTTCTCCTCCAGTGGCTGCTCGAAATGGAATAAGTGGGGCATGGGTGGGTGGGAGAAGAATTTCTCTCTGCATGCACTGCATCTGTCAGGTTTATTTGTCCAGATGGGGTACATTTAAAAAATCCATATAATAAAATGACATCTGCGATCTGGCTTAAAAAGAAAAAGTGAAGCTCCCTTTTTCTTTCACTAAGATGACAATGAGTTCCTAAATATCATGAAGGCTGGGCTCCAATTTGGCAGACAGACATTCCTCTAAAAAAGAAAATGAGTACCTGTGGCACCTTAGAGACTAACAAATTTATTTGAGAGACTAACAAATTTTATTTTGACACTAACAAATTTATTATCGGATGCATCCGATGAAGTGAGCTGTAGCTCACGAAAGCTTATGCTCAAATAAATGTGTTAGTCTCTAAGGTGCCACAAGTACTCCTTTTCTTTTTGCAAATACAGATTAACACGGCTGCTACTCTGAAACCTGTAATAATTTCATAGTAATAATTTAAATATAATACTATATTCTGGTCCTGGAAAAAATTTTGAAGGAGAAATTAGTTAAGGACATTAAAGTCAATGGTAAATGGGACAAAATACAACATGGTTTTACAAAAGGTAGATCGTGCCAAACCAACCTGATCTCCTTCTTTGAGAAAGTAACAGATTTTTTAGACAAAGGAAATGCAGTGGATCTAATTTACCTAGATTTCAGTAAGGCGTTTGATACCGTGCCACATGGGGAATTATTAGTTAAATTGGAAAAGATGGGGATCAATATGAACATCAAAAGGTGGATAAGGAATTGGTTAAAGGGGAGACTACAACGGGTCCTACTGAAAGGCGAACTGTCAGGCTGGAGGGAGGTTACCAGTGGAGTTCCTCAGGGATCAGTTTTGGGACCCATCTTATTTAATCTTTTTATTACTGACTTCAGCACAAAAAGTGGGAGTGTGCTAAAAAAGTTTGCAGAAGGTACAAAGCTGGGAGGTATTGCCAACTCAGAGAAGGATCGGGATATTATACAGGAGGATCTGGATGACCTTGTAAACTGGAGTAATAGTAATAGGATGAAATTTAATAGTGAGAAGTGTAAGGTTATGCATTTAGGGATTAACAACAAGAATTTTAGTTATAAGTTGGGGACGCATCAATTAGAAGTAACGGAAGAGGAGAAGGACCTTGGAGTATTGGTTGATCATAGGATGACTATGAGCCGCCAATGTGATTGGCTGTGAAAAAAGCTAATGCAGTTTTGGGATGCATCGGGAGAGGTATTTCCAGTAGGGATAAGGAGGTTTTAGTACCTTTATACAAGGCACTAGTGAGACCTCACCTGGAATACTGCATGCAGTTCTGGTCTCCCATGTTTAAAAAGAATGAATTCAAACTGGAGCAGGTACAGAGAAGGATCCTACTAGGATGATCCGAGGAATGGAAAACTTGTCTTATGAAAGGAGACTTAAGGAGCTTGGCTTGTTTAGCCTAACTAAAAGAAGGTTGAGGGGAGATATGATTGCTCTCTATAAATAATCAGATGGATAAATACAGGAGAGGGAGAGGAATTATTTCAGCTCAGCACCAATGTGGACACAAGAACAAATGGGTATAAACTAACCACCAGGAAGTTCAGACTTGAAATTAGACGAAGGTTTCTAACCATCAGAGGAGTGAAGTTTTGGAATAGCCTTTCAAGGGAAGCAGTGGGGGCAAAAGATCTATCTGGCTTTAAGATTCTACTCGATAAGTTTATGGAGGAGATGGTATGATGGGATAATGTGATTTTGGTAATTAATTGATCTTTAAATATTCAGGGTAAATAGGCCTAATTCCCTGAGATGGGATATTAGATGGATGGGACCTGAGTTACCCAGGAAAGAATTTTCTGTAGTATCTGGCTGGTGAATCTTGCCCATATGCTCAGGGTATAGCTGATTGCCATATTTGGGGTCGGGAAGGAATTTTCCTCCAGGGCAGATTGGAAGAGGCCCTGGAGGTTTTCTGCCTTCCTCTGTAGCATGGGGCATGTGTCACTTGAGGGAGGATTCTCTGCTCCTTGAAGTCTTTAAACCACAATTTGAGGACTTCAATAGCTCAGACATAGGTGACGTTTTTCGTAGGAGTGGGTGGGTGGCCTGCATTGTGCAGGATGTCAGACTAGATGATCAGAATGGTCCCTTCTGACCTTAGTATCTATGAATCTATGGATGCATTCAGTGGAAAATTCAGTGTGGAGATTTATATACATAGAGAACATGAAACAATGGGTGTTACCATACACACTGTAACCAGAGTGATCACTTAAGGTGAGCTATTATCAGCAGGAGAGCGGGGGTGGGACGGGGACTTTTTGTAGTGATGATCAAGGTGGACCATTTCCAGCAGTTGACAAGAATGTCTGAGGAACAGTGGGGTTGGGGGTGGGGAATAAACATGGAGAAATAGTTTTACTTTGTGTAATGACCCATCTACTCCCAGTCTCTTTTCAAGCCTGAGTTAATTGTATCCAGTTTGCAAATTAATTCCAATTCAGCAGTCTCTCGTTGGAGTCCTCTAGTGACTTAAAGGCAAGGGAACTGATCAATCAGCACCACTCAATACCATGATGTCCTCTATGGAAACCAATGCTGTGGCTTTCTAGGAATGACATACTATGATTCAAGACAGTGTCAGCCACAAGTTGGGATATCAGTAGGGTAATCATAGTCTCTAACCCATTTAATAGCCTTTATATGCCTCCCATTTAGAAGGTGCAATAACAGTCTCTGAATGTTCCATCTCCTTTTTGCACCCTTCAGATAGAAAAGAATTAGTTAGGAATGTTGTCTATTTCACTCACTGCCTTTCTCCTCTCAATTTAATATTGTCTCATTGCTGTTTTTCTTTCTTTCTCAGGGCATGACCTTCATCAACACAATGGATCAGAAAAAAGAACAACCTACCAAGTCTTCCTAGCTCCTGGTTGTACAAAGTTGCTGATCCCTCACATATCTCCAGTCAACAGTCCCAACTACACCTTCCCTCCTACTGAAAGAAGCAAGTCAACAAAGTCTAGCTCAAACTTGAAACGTTACTAAAAGCCCTGTAAAAAACTCTCCCTGAAAGTTTACAGTCATTCTCTTTGTGAGCTCAGTGCACTGTGCATCAGATTCCAGATCAGAGGGAAGTTATGTTTGTGTAGCTAGTAGCAGAGAGTGCACAAACACGCGTATATATTCGAGATTATACACACCGCACTATACTGTGTGTAGAAGTATATGCTCAGAATGGATGATCGGTATAGAAACAACGCAAATCTGTATCAAGGGGCTAAGGACATCGCTAGAGAGGTGAACCAGGTGTCAGATGACTACCGGTATCAGGATGGTAACTATGAAAGGTATGCACCTTCGGATGGCTATCACCATGATGGAAATGGGCCAACCCAAGAAGAGGATGCCCAGAGCGATGCCACGGAAGGCCATGATGAGGATGATGAGGTCTATGAAGGAGAATACCAGGGCATCCCTCATCCAGATGATATTAAGGGCAAACAGAAGAAGAAAGCCCCTGCCATGGCCGATGAGTTTAGAGACAAGGCTGAGCTCATAGCCGAGCGGATGGAGGATGAGGAGCAGCTTGCCCACCAGTATGAGAACATCATCGAGGAGTGTGGCCACGGGCGCTTCCAGTGGACACTCTTCTTTGTTTTAGGCTTGGCACTAATGGCAGACGGGGTGGAGGTGTTTGTGGTTGGCTTTGTTCTGCCCAGTGCTGAGAAGGATATGTGCTTGTCCAGCTCAAACAAAGGGATGCTAGGTAAGTGCCACTGAACAGCCTTCCTTCAGATGTTATGCAGCGGGGATGGATCCAAGCATAGCTTGTTCCATAGGGCGGGTTCATTCAGGATCCTCCCCCTTTTCCTCATCCTGACTCACTCTCACGGGGCTGAGAATGGCTAGATGGAGCTGATTCCAAACCCTGTCCATGCCCTTCCATGTGCTGATGGAGCAGGGCTGCTCAAGAGCAACATAACAGAATCATGCCCATCTCCAGACACTGAATGTGCCCACAGCTCCTGTACTCACCGCCCAGGACAAACCTGGCACCTGAACTTGAATTCCCTCCCCTGCCAGACAGCCTAGTCTGCAGTTTCCAGAGAGTGGGTTAATTTGTACAAAAATATTAGGCTTATGTAAAGGACAAACATGCATGGAGATATTTCCAATCCGAGCACCCAGGGAACCAGATTTCAACACTTTTAGTAGCTCAACTTTAATGAGAAGCTCACAAAACAGTGTCATCCAGGTCTGATGGAGCCTAATGTAGATGAGTCAGTTCAACTATATATTAAACTATGTTAAGTGGGTGAGCAGAACCGATGTCCCAGAGGATCATTTCTGTATATCTGCCTCCCTCCTACTTCATTTCCATCCCAGGAGGATGAGCTTCCCTTAGACATAATTGTTTATGTATGGGAGTCTCCTATCTAATCAAATCTAATCTAATGCCCTTCACTGTGCTGTCTGAGTGGTGTATAAATGAGGGGGAAAGAGAAACTTTCTGATCAGGCTTGAAGAGGAATGGATAGATGAGAATGAGAAGAGACATAGGAAGGCAGATAAGGGACATGGGGCTTCTCTGCAGAGAAGAGCACTCTTGGGTGGGGCTTGCTGCAACATTTTTTGGATCGAAAATTCAGTTTTTGACTAAATGTTATTTTTGTGGAATTGTCTCCTTTTTTGAGCACCAGGAAACCAAAAGAGTGTTGGGGTTTTGCCTTTAGCAGCTTTCAGCTGTTTCATAATAATGATTATTATTTGTGAGTCTGAATTTTTTCAGTTGTCTGGGTTCGGGTTTTTTGATGAACAGTCAGATTTTTCTGCAGAATTCACCCCCATTTTCTGATCAGCTCAACTTTTGGCCAAGATTGAGGAGACTGAGGGGTGCATCAGAAAAGAAGCTGCAGCTAGGCTAGCAGGAAGCTGTCCAGAGAAACACAGAAAGGTTCCTTCAGATAGCAGGTCTGCAGAGAAGACGTCTCTCACACTGACAGTGGCAGAGCATTCCAAAGGGTAATGAGGAGGCCAGTGCTAGATTAGGTAGGGAAACAGAAAGAGTTTCATTTAAAAACCCTAAAGGACAGTCTAATCACAACTGAATGTCTCCGATTCCTTGCATCTTTCTTTCCTCTCCACTGCCAATACATTCCCAGTGTGATGATAGCAGAAATTCTGCAAAGTCTCAGTGAGCTTTATAGAGTTACCAGCTGGAGTCTGAAGTCAGCATTAATAAATTGGAGGCATTTGTAACAATTTTGAGCAGTGTGTCTCTCTCTGTCACCATGGTGCTATTGAACAATGGAGCATCTAGTTGGTGCATTTCCTTTCCATCTGGTGATACAGCTTCAGGTTTTCACAGGTATCCCTTCCCCTGTGCTACCCCTTATGCCAGCAACTGCATCTCTATCACATTCTCCTTTTTAAAATCTTTCCTGAAAACCTCCATTTCCCATGAAGTCTAGTCAACATTAATCAACCCTCAAACTGCATAGTTTGGTAGTAAGTCCAACATTTGTCCAGTAGGCTCAGTATGAACCTGCATTGTATTGTGTGTCTCTTTGAATTGAAATCTCCTTGACTGATAGGAGTCTGCATCCTCTGTGGTTGGTATGGTGCGAGTGGACTGAGAGGCGTATCTGAAATAACAACATGCTGATCTATAAGGGCTCGGTTCTGCACTCCTTACTCAGATAAAATGCCCACCAAAATCAATGGGAATTTCATCTGCGTACGAAGTAAAGGATAGAGCTCTATCTGGTTTAACACTCATAGAACAAGGAAACTTTATGCATCAACTCGCTTTTCATTGTCCCATCCAGAGGCAGTTCTATTTCTGGTGCATGTGTAGGTCTCATTTTCTTATCATGTACCTTCCCGCATGGCTCAGTGTTCGCCAGCTGCTGAACTTAGGCCTCCACATCAATTTGCAAGCTGTCACATTGTCTCCCCTGATGCTACCTTTCTCACTAATGTTCTTCTCTTTGCCCAGACTCCATGTCTCTTTGCCCAAAGTCCAAATTAGCAGAGAAGCTGTGCAGTCATTTCCCTTTGGACACCAGATTCTCAGCTGAAGCTGTTTTCTAATGTGTACCGGGTCAAAAGTAGCCTATGGAGGATTCCTCCTAAATCTGGGGAATGAATTTAATGTCCCACACGACATAAAAGAGTCAACCTCTAACAACAACCAATTGGTTTCACTCCTGTCGTGTCCCCTTTGGCATTAAACAAAGATTTATTTATTTTAACTGAGGTTGAAGTTGAGTGGAACAGTTTGGATAAAATAATTTTTTTCTGAAAACCTTAACCCAAATAAGCTATAGACATCCCCAGACCCCTAGGAGTCCAGGCTTGTCTGATAGTGATACCCAGTCAGGCAACAATAAAGGAGGCTTACAAGAGAATGAAGCAACCATTGGAGTATCTGAATTGGGATGGTTGGGTAGTGTGTGCATCCATAGTGTGGTGGAGAAATCTCCCAGGCTTGTAGCTTATATCCTGGCCTGTGATCCCAGCCAGTTTACCCCAACTGAAATTAACTTCAAAGCTTGAGCCAGATCCATCCCCCATTTGCCACTTTAGCAGTACAAAGGGAACAGACAGCTGCCCTTATAAGGACCTTTCTAGCTGGTGTAACTTAACTCATAGCCACCTTTCTCTCTCCTATCCAACCCCCAAGTCCTGCACTAATTGTGCATCAGCTGGACTTGGGGGCTGGGCATTTCTTTCTTTCTTTCTTCTTTCTTTCTTTCTTTTCTTCTTTCTTCTTTCTTTTTCTTTCTTTCTTTCTTTTTTCTTTCTTTCTTTCTTTCTTTCTTTCACTAATTAATCTCCCCCCACCCTCTGAAAGCTTTTTCAATTTTCTAGGACCAAAATGTCAAAAGAGATCAGGGTCAGATTTTCAAAGGAGATCAGGATTCAGCAGCTCCCATTGGGATGCTTCTGACCAGATTTTCAGCATATTGTGTGGTGAGAACCTTTGAACGCCTGGCCATTTATTTTGTTCTAGCTTGGAGCTGAGATTTTTTAAAAATCTGACCCTAGAAATTTCTATCTTGGTGGAGCTCAGTTTAACATGCACCAGAGTCAGAAGGACTGATATATCCCCCCCCCCCATATCTTTGAAGTGTTTCTGGCCCAACCAGAGGTAGAGAGTACCAGAAGTCTCACGAGGAAGCTTGTTCTTCCGTTTTTCCCAACCCAATACTTACCTTACTCAATGTTCACAGAGTGCAGAGGAGCTTTGGATAAGCAAGCAAACTTTTTGCATGTTTATCCAATTACAACTTATAGACCAGGTCAGGTTCATCTGTCTGCAATTTTTAATGAGGGGGGATGGCATTTTCCTCCTAGTTCCTTCTCACTGGGAGTTCTCCTTAAGGTTAAAAGAGGCCTTTTTAGAACTTGGTTTTGCAGTTTTTCCACCCCTTTCCTAGTTGTTTTGGGAGTCAGATTCTGGAGCTTGTATTCAGAACATGAGGCTGGTGCAGCTCAGTGAAGAGCCAGATAGGGAAGGTGCAGAGGAAAGTGGACTACACCAATGCGGTATTTCCCTACTTACTCTGGTTGATGTGGGATAGGAAGAGGTTCTTAAATCCAGTACTTTTTTTTTAAATAAAAAAGGTTTGGCTAATATAGTGGTTTCCCTTCCTGCAGCGGGCTTAATGCATGTAGGAGGAGTCGGCTTGGATTCTAGGGCTCTGAGATAAATCGATGTGAAAAGGGATTGTGCTAAGAATGGCTTAGCAAACACTGAGCCTGCAGAGATGTGCAGGAGTATGAATAATGAATACTCAATGACACAAATACCCTCTGGCTCAGGAGGGTTCTGTGCCCTTGGTGTAGGATTTTCCTCTTCTGAGCACCCAGGAGGGCATGGCATGTTAGAGAAGACAGGGCTGGAGCTTAGCACCTGAAGAGGAGAACTATAAAGGTGCTAATGATGGATAAAAAAAAACAAGCTTCCTCAGAACCTTTCTTGGCTCAACTTTGCTGGCCACACACCAACTACTCAAAAAAGGAGATAGAAGTCAAAGCTATTCAGGAAGCCCAGAGCTTCTGATACATGCTCATTTCCTTCTGAGTATTCCAATTCTTTGATGTTCTAGGGGTTGTACTCTGGCAAATTAGTCTTGTTAACGCTCAGGGTTCAATGATACTTACAGACTGACTTGTCAGAATAATGGTAGCAATCAAAGAGCTCTTTTGGCTCAATCTGTGCCTAATGTGCAATGATAATCTGCAAGAGTGTGTCTGTGTGAAATGAGCAGAGGTTTTTACAGTGGGCATGGCTTTCGCTCAAATTACCATGGCCCCTGGGTCATTATATACACATGAATTGCTATCCCTTACCTTTTTTACATACCAAGAATCAGCACAAGGGTTCATATTTATTCTTTCTATGACTGTTCTTGTCATATTTTTTGATAAGGAACATGATCAGGTCATCCGAGACAGAGCTAAGGTTGCTTCCAGGAAGCTGCTGATGTTTGCACATATGAAAGTGACTCTTGCTCTCTTGGTCATGGGTGGAGGAGAGTGGGCAAATGGAAAATTAATAGGAGAAATAATCAAACTATTTAAGAAAAGAAGAAAGACAAATTGCAAGAGCTAAAAGTGGTGCTGCCTAAAGGCCAAATTGGTGAACTTTGGCTTTTGCCGAAAGGATGTTTTGTCTTTAAATCCCAGTGTTTTGCTTAGGTGCTGGAAATAAGGGTGCGGGGGGGAGGGGTGCTGCTGCACCCCCTGGCTTGAAATGGTTTCCATTATATACAGGGTTTACATTTGGTTCAATGGCTGTCAGCACCCGCACTATAAAAATTGTTCCAGCACCCCTGGTGTTTTTCATATTTCTCCCATCAGAAAAAGTGGAAAATTTACCAAAATTACAATCAGCTTGAGTAAAAACTGCAAACAAACAAATGCCCATAGAGTTTCTTGAAATCTGAGAAATCAATGTGACACCTCTGAAATTTCATAAAACATTTCAATTTTGTGCTGAAAATAAACAGTTCTACTTCAGATGCAAATTAACAGCTGTTTTACCCCAGTTATTCCTAATGGTAAAGAACAAGTATTTGAGTTTTCCCTTGATGTGAAATGTTATTTCAAAGATGAGTGCTGGGGAAATTAAAAACCCACACCTACTGCAGTGAATATTTAGCATACTGATGGCATTTATTTTTAAAATTTTGTGGGCTGAGAAGTTTGTTAATTTCTCACCAGGTTATTTCCACTTATTCGTCAGACATTTCTGCTTTAGCTGAGTCTGATGTTGTAATAAATAAAATAACAATAATAATAACAACAATTAATAAATACATAAATAAATAAATGTATTAAATCCACTGCAACAGACAAGAAAATTCCTGTCTTGTGACTGGCTGAAAACAGTTCTGTGGTGAGTCAATAAGTTTATTCACTTGAGAATAGGGTGACCACAGTCCCAATATTTGGGACTTTTCTTATATAGGGGCCTATTACGCTCCACCCCATCCCAATTTTTCACACTTGCCTGAGAAGTCATTCTACTTGAGGAGTGACTTGAGAAGTGACTTGAGAAGTCACCCTACTTGAGAAGTTTCTATTCATTTTGAGAATACTGGCATCTGGAGGAAATCAATCAATCAGATTATACCTTCAATGCATGCATATTGATTGGCGGTACAATGTGCATTCATTATTGCTATTACTAGCATCTCAGGGAATTAATATTATCAGTTTTTACACAGGGCAGTAAGTGTATAAATATTATAAAGAGATATAATATTGTTCACTTACATAGTTAGCACCTTTCCTATGAGGAGCTCAAATAGTTTAAACTTTGCAAATCCCCAGTGAAATAGGCTGATTTCCATCACTTTACAGAAGAGGAAACTGAGACAAGGAGAAATTGAGTGATTCAAACAAGGCTGCAAAAGAGTCCACATCAGTGCTGAGAATAGACTTCAGATCTTTTAGGTACAAAGCTACCTTTCTTTCTACAAATTAATAATAATTTCATAAAAAGAAAAGGAGTACTTGTGGCACCTTAGAGTCTAACACATTTATTTGAGCATAAGCTTTCGAGAGCTACAGCTCACTTCATCGGATGCATCCGATGAAGTGAGCTGTAGCTCACGAAAGCTTATGCTCAAATAAATGTGTTAGTCTCTAAAGTGCCACAAGTACTCCTTTTCTTTTGCAAATACAGACTAACATGGCTGCTACTCTGAAACCTGTAATAATTTCATAGTAATAATTAAATATAATACTATCTTCTGGATTTTACTCCAATCTCCTGTTTAGAATGTTGGAGCCACACTTAAAAATTCTGCTGGTAGTTAATGCAGGTAGATAGGAGTTCAAGCCTAGTTTAAAATGGATTATGTAACAATACACTGGCCTTATCAGGGTTTATATCCCTTTGAAACACATACTGGCCCAGCAGCTTTGTCTCTGTCATTATTTACCTGTTGTTTCAATGAATCCTAATTAACATCACGAGAGACTTCAGTATCTTCTTACCACTTACGTTTTTTCTGGATAAACATATGTAAACCCAGGAATGGCTCCCTGATGGCTGGGGCCCTACCAAATTCAAAGTCTGTTTTGGCCAATTTCACAGTCATAGGATTTTAAAAACGGTAAATTTCATGATTTCAGCGACTTAAATCTGAAATTTCACAGTGTTATCATTGTAGGGGCCCTGACCCAAGAAGGAGTTCTGGGGAGATTGGAAGGTTATTGCAGAGGGGGTGGCGGTACAGCTACTTTTACTTCTGTGCTGCAGCTGGTGGCGGCGCTGCCTTCAGAGCTGAGCAGCTAGAGAACGGCGGCTGCTGGCCGGGAACTCAGCTGTGAAGGCAGAGCAGCTGCCAGCAGCAGTGCAGAAGTAAGGGTAGTATGGTATAGTATGCCGCCCAGCTCTGATGTCAGCACAGAAGTAAGAGTGGCAATACCATGACCCCCTAAAATAACCTTGTGACCCCCCTGCAACACCCTTTTGGGTCAGGACCCCCAATTTGAGAAACGCTGGTCTCTCCCCATGAAATCTGTATAGTACAGGGTAAAAGCACATGAAAGACCAGATTTCACGGTCCGTGACACATTTTCATGACCGTGAATTTGTTAGGGCCCTACTGATGGCCCACCCTCTTCTGTGCCTTGGGCCTGCAAGCCTAACCATGGCAGCATATGACTTAGGCCGTCACATGAACGTATCTCCGTAAGTATATTGTCCTGACAATGTTGCAAACAACCATGTTAGTTCACAGATGCTCTTAACCAAGCCAGAAAACTCTGTACTGCTGTGGTTAAGCTTGTTGTGTAGCTGGACAGTTAGAATCAGTTTTTTGGTGCTGCTGTTCATGATTTTGACCCAAATCTGCTGCTCATGAATATTCTGTAATATTTTCTTAAGATTTTCTGCAACATTTTTGCCTGCAAGTTCATTAGAATCAGCAGACACGAAAGAGGCACAAACACAGCCAATATTCCAGTCAGTGTTGGCCAATATCTTCTTTGCAGTATTTGCACCTCTGGTGCTCTATCTAGCTGTGACGGTAGAGCTTCGTGCAGCTTTGTGCAGTGTGATGATTGTCTCCTCATTTGTAAACACAGCAGTAATTTTATCTGACGTGAGTCAAAACGAACAGCTTTTCAGTTAACGGCAAAGGATTAATTTGGCTTCCTCTATTGAAGACTTCAGTTTAACAGAGGAACTTAGGTGTGAGGGAGAAGGGGGAGGGGGGGGGAGATGGTGGTATGAATTTTAAATTGATGGACAAGACCCATGGGGGTATTTGAAAGACACCGAGTGCAAACACTCACTTTCTGTGCTGGCGGCACCCAGTGAAATATTCAGTGCACATTTTCAATGCCACGTTGGAAGATTCTGTGGGTTCCTAAATCCACCTTTGCTTTGACTTTGCAGAATTCCTTCAGAATTCCCAGCAGCCATAGATCACTCACAGCTAGTTTATAATGTTCCCCCCTCCCTCTGAATAGGAAAATCCCACTGTTATTATTTTAGGTGTGGTGACTCATTTTTTAACTGTAGGGTAAGTCATTTTAAATGGTAGGTGAGCTATCTCCACTTCTGTTTATTCAACAAAGCAAATGCTATATGAACCAATGGGAATTTTCTTTCTGTATCATTGATTGCCATTTGTCAGGGCAACGAGATCTATAGATAAAGCACCAACTGTCCTATAAGCAAAAGCACACAGGAAATATCAGGAACCAAAAAGGCCATCTGACCCAACATACGTGCCTTTTGTTGGCTATTTTATTCACATCGTCCAGATGTTCAATGTACCCTGCTCCCTTGAACCCCCACCCACAATCTTCTGCAAGACCAAATCTACTCAATTCTTCCTGAGTTCCCCATTTATTCCCAGGTCCTTAGGACCATAGGTAAAATTTTATAAGCCCCTGATTGACTGCAGAGCCTACATCCCATTGACTTTCAATGAGACTTAGAAGCCAAAGTCCTGTTTTCAAAAGTGATTTTGGCACTTATGAACCTAAGTCACTTTGGCAATTTTGAAAATTTTACCTTATGTCTTTTGGTTTCTGAAATTAGGACAGTTTGTCTCTAACAACTTTGTTGAAATATTATAATAATAGTAATAATAATAATTAATCACTTAGCATAGTTATATTATATCCAGCCTTTCTTATTTGTACATTCATAGAGTTTAAGGCCAGAAGGGACCACTGTGGTCATCTAGTCTGACCTCCTGCATAACACAGGTGATGGAATTTCAACAGAGGTCAAAAAATTTCTTAATTTGGAAACTTTGATGATGGCATCTCAAAGTTTTCCTCTTTTTCAATGGGAACAAGCCCAATGCCTTTACATTTTCTGCATAGCTACAGCTGGTTGAATTATTCATAACCAAGAGTTTATTATTTGAATTTCACCTTTTTCTTCTGACAAATATTTTCTGAGCAGATTGCATTTTCTCACATGTATTCATTATTTTATATTAGTCACAGAATAATAGCTGCAAATAATGATTGTTCTCTAAATTGCTTGACAGCTGTTACATTTAATACCCAGCATCTGTGCTTCTTTGGTTAGTTTTCTTAGGTCGCACAGTATACTTCTATCCTGGCTGGATGATTATAACTTTTGGAATGAGGTTTCTGGTGTGGACTCTCATGTTTCCAAATTCAAAATTTTTTCCAATGAATATCTTTTAATATTTTTATAACATTTGCTATTTCATTGGACATTCCTGACAGTAAATTTGTTCCCTAGAATATTCTGTGAAGACAAAAAACAGGAAGAACACGCAGGAGGAACTTAGTTTCAAAATCTGATCAAACTATTTTGTCCAGTTCTGCTTATAATTTATATTTCCAAGACCTAATATCACGCTTGTTTCCTTTTGGAGAGATTAGAATTGTTGCTGTGGGACCGTGCTCAGAAGGGATTTAACACACAATGGTCTTAGAAAGTAACAATATTACGTCTTTCATATCCCTTGTATCAGTATCTAATTTGCCTTTTTGGCTGCAGTGGTATATGCACTGGGTCCATGATTTCAATGATCAGTAATCCCCAGATCCCTTTTGTGCACAGTACACTGGATGACAGTCCCACTAGGTTTTTCTGCAGGTTGGTTTCCTCTGCACAGACTAATTAATGACTGTACCTTTGTTGAGCTGATCCTCATTTGCTCAGTCACCTAAGTAGCTGTGATTCCTTTCGATTCTGGCTGCTCTGATCCTGACTTGCTTTTCCTTCCGTTTTGTGTCTTTTACAAAACTGGTGATCTTCTTTCCATATCCTTATCCAAATCATGTACCCTTTCTGTAATTGGCCTCCTGCACCACGCCCTCAGAAGAAAAACATGGAGCACATTTTGGAAAAGAATAGTAAATGATGAATATCATTCATTGTTGTAGGATGCCCATCCAGGAAAATTGTTGTTTGTAAATTTTCTTTCCTTTACTTGTTCTGGCACTTACTGGTGGAGTGTTTTAGTGCAGCTTCCCAAATGAAGGTTTTATGTTGTTGGCTGGGATGTGTAGTCTTCACAAAAGGACCCCCAACTGTCCATCATAATAAATCATTCCCTTGATTTCATTTCAGCTGTGGAGTGGGTTCTACTGTAACTGATCACCAGTGCCTCAGAAACCAGTGAAGTGGCTTGCCTCTGATAGCCACTGAAGTGATGGCTGCAGATCTTGGTTGTTTTAAGGTTTTAGGGGCTGGCTTGCCCATTGCCACTGCTTTACAAGACTCAATAAAAAAATGTCTGAAACTAAATAGAAGCCATTTCCACTGAGTTATGTTTCGCAACACTAATCAATAGCCTTAATGTACCTTACATAGAACTCATCTTAACAAATGCTGTATCACAGAGAAATAATCTTGAGGCCCACCTTTAGCTTGGGTTCCTGAGCTCACAATCTGAACTGTTCTTCATCTACAATAGCAGTTCCAGGCTCTTTCTTGGACTGCTTCTTCATGTGCAGTTGTTGCCCCTTTAACACACACACACATGCACACACATGCACACACACCCATAAAGCTGCCAGTATGCAGTGACTTTAAACTCAGAGCACTACACTCTGCATCAACTGTCTCCCTGACAACAGCAGTGCAATCAATTCAAATCTCATCATGATTAGAAATAATCTATTGGCCAAATCCATCTTCGGCCCCAAACCAAGCAAAGATACACATGTGAACAGATGTCTGCCCTTCTCCCCTTCCTGGAGCTGAATACCTTCAATTGGGTCGGAGCAACTGCTGTTGCCTAAATAGACATCTGTACACTGGAGTTCGAAAACCAGGATTTGGCAAAAGGAGGTCTGACTACAAGTCTCCCCCACTCTTGCCTGCACAGTAGACTCTACTCCCTTAGATCACATCCTGAGGCACTAGGGCAATGAGCCTCCGTTCTGCCCTTGGGGAGCAAAGGATGCCAATAAAGAGCATGCAAGATGCAGACATTGTTGCAGACTGACAAGTTTGCACCTGCAGTGTGTCTGTGGTCACCAACTGTGGTGCACAAAGCACCTCAGTATCTGCTTCTGCACACACAGGCTAATACAGGATAAGCCGCTTTGTTAAATAAAATAAGGAAATGAATGCATTGGGGCAAGATACTAGAGTCCTGATGCTTTTGCAGAACCGTGGATCTCCCTCAATATTATCACTCCTTTAACAAAGCCCTAAAGTCCACCAGGTCTCTTGTTTGCAGAAAGAGAGGAAGCAGCATTTGCTTCAGTCCAAATGGCTGAGTCAGACATTTTATAACCAATGGAACTTCCATAAAGTATCCAGAGTATTGGAACAGTTGCTCATTCACTCTGAGCGGCCACTGCTGAAAAACAAATACCGCCCAGGGCCGGGCACCTGGCTCCCACACCCTCAATCAGGATACCCAGTTATAATAATAATAGATCACAGGCCACAAAAAAAGAGTCTTGGAGGTTAGAATGCAGCAACCACCCCCTACGCAGATTCATTTTTGTTGTTGTTGTTTTTAAGAAGCTTTGGATGAACAGCTGCCAACCTGAATTTTCTCTGCCGAAAACAAGTAACCCCACCTGATCATTCATTTTAATCTGGGTGCAGGAACGTGGGTTTAGTGGTGCTGCATGAACATCCCCTATTCTGCTGGCTGGGCTTATCAGCAGGACAGGTGACTGTGACACACCAGCCTACCTGCCTGGGATGGGTTGCCACTTCCCTCTCCTGGCTGGAGAGCTGCTCCAGTCTGTGGGATCAGAGTGTCTCTCAGTGGCTAGTGTAAAAGTCCTAACCCACATGGCAGCCCCTGGAGATTCGCCTTCATTATGATTTTGGGTCTTGTATGTATTGCTACCGTGTCTTCCAAATCTCTAATTTTAGTGACTATGGCAGAGGCCTGTGTTGGTGGAGAGAGAGGCCCTGAGTTCCCATGCCATGTGTGTGCACTTTTTCTGGCTGCCATGCAGTCTGTATATCTGTAGCCAAGATGGGTGAGGTCATATAAATATCTTTTATTGGACCAACTTCTGTTGGTGAGAGAGACCCGCTTTGAGCTATACAGAGCTTTGCTTCGAGTCTGGGAAAGGTACTAAGAATGTTACAGCTACATACAAGGTCCAACAGATAGTTTAGCATAATTAGTTAACACATACTCTAAGGGACCAGTCAAAGTAAAGTGTCCCGTTAGAATATGTGTTAACTACTTATGCTATTACTTATCTAACCAATCAACCTGGATGGAATTTTGAATATCATGTTTGTGATCCAGTCACAGAATGAAAAAGAATAATTGGAAAAAAAATGTTGAACAAATTCATACAATGAATACATGAAAGGAAATTATGATTAGGTCATGGAAAGTCTGTGAAAAGAGAAAGAAAACTAAATAATTCACTATGAGTTAATCCCGCAGCTCTAGTTAGGGGACGGCAGTGTTTTTAGTAGTATGTACTTTCCCAAGATATGATTAACATATGCCAAAAAAAAACCAGGCTAATTTACAATCCAGAAGAATATCGGAATTGATGGTGCCAGATGCTCCCCTCCATCAATCTGCTGCCGAATGGTTGAATGGTGCGTGCAGTCATCAGCTTATGTCAAATCATTTATATATTGCAAGAATGTTCATTATTGTTCCCTGGTCTCCCACTGACAAGTTTTTTGACAGGAGATTTTACACATTGTAGGACAGTTCCTGAGAAGCACCGGTAACTGTCAGTGAAGACAGGCTTTGGCTCAGGGACAGGGCTGAACCTCTAAATGGTCAGAATTTTTCTTTAGCTAGGCATATGAAAGGACACTTTTACCAGAACCTGTTTGGTCTAGAAACAGGGCTGTAAATCAAAGAAATGTTGGGCCGGAAGGGACCTCAAGAGGTCATGCAGTCCAGCCCCCTGCGCTGAGGCAGGATTAGGTAGATCTAGACCATCTCTGACAGGTGTTTGTCTACCCTGTTCTTAAAAACCTCCAATGATGGAGATTCCACAGCCTCCCTCAGTAACCTGTTCAAGTGCTTAGCTATCTTTCCAGTTATAAACTTTTTCCAAATAGCCAACCTAAATCTCCCTTGCTGCAAACAAAACTGATTGCTTCTAATCCTACCCTTGGTGGACACGGAGAATAATTGATCATTGTCCTCTTTATCAGAACCTTTTATACATTTGCAGACTATCATGTCTCCCTTCAGCCTTCTCTTCTCTAGACTAACATAGCACATGTTTCCCAAACATCTTTTCATTTTTTGTTGCTCTCCTCTGGACTCTCTCCAATTTGTTGACATCCTTCTTAAAGTGTGGTGCTCAAAACTAGGCACAGTACTCCAGCTGATGCCCCACCAGTTCTAAGTAGCATGGGACAGTTACCTCCTGTCTTACACATGCCACTCCTAACACATCCCAGAATAACAGAATCTCACAGTATCAGCCCCCTGAACCATATATGGACACCTAAATGGGAGCGGGCTGGTTGTTGGTAGGTGCTGAGCATCTTCATCTCTTTGTCTCCGGCAGGAGTTGTGGGTGCTTGCCCCTTGCCCAGTTGGGCATCTGACTTTGGGTCCCATTTTACAGAGGTCTCAGGGAATCAAGAGGCTTGTCTCATGGAGCTTCATCTGGGATACCATCCACATGTTTATCTTATGAGCATCTGAGTGCCAATCTGTTTGCACATCACTCTTGGTGCAAGATGGGTTGGGCTGGGTTTCCTTCTAGCTGTTTCCCCAGTGGCTTAGTGATAGTAGTGTTGCATCACAATTAAGTGAGCTTAGTTTGCCTTTTTTGTTTTACAATGTTACTGGCTGATGTAATCTGGACAATGTTATAGATAGAGAGACTGCAAACTGCAAAATCAGGGCCATTCCAAGCTTTACAGGTGGGACTGTTACTGCAGAGGCTGATCAAAGCACACCAGAGGTATGTAGAGTGCTTTGGCAACCAAAAAGAATACCTGCTGGATTTGAGAATGCTCATTGCTTGCTGAGTTATTAACAGTGTCCAATCAGTATCCTCTGTTTTGGGGCTGATATTTTAGTCCTGGTTGGTTGGTTGGACTTTCTATCACCAATCTGTCAGCAGGATGAGAGGCTGTTGCGTCAGTTCACCTCCCTTTATTTGGCCCTGGGTTTTCTGCCTCATACTCCTTGGAAAAAATTAAATAGAGGAAGATAAACAGTTTGGAGACTGAATGATCTAATTGTCCCTTCTAGTCTCAGTAGTCTATGTCTCTATGAAATACAGAGAGAAAAGGAGGTGATACACTTAAGGGGCACTCGGATGAAATATGTAACCTGCAAAGAAATTTTCCATTCCTTTAGCTCTCCGACTGCACTCTCCCGGTTGCCTGAGTTATCATCAACCGCCATACAGCACTCCTTCCTGTGCTCCTTCAGCACCAGTTGCACTGAGAGGGGTTAGTAGATATAAGATGTCAGACTCCCGTTGTGCAGTTAGTGGCACACAGCAGGGACATGTGCATTCTAACTAATCAGCTTATGCCTGGCTCTGGCTGATGTGCTTGGGACGTGCTAGGGAAGAGACGGCTGCGGGCCTGGTCAAATGAGACAGCTCCTGAGGCTTTTTTGGGGGCGGGGGGGAAATGAGATCTCACCTGAAGCTGAGTGAATTGGGTGTTTGTTGTTACCTTGAATTGAGTCAGAGGAGGGTCTGAGAAAATAATAATAACTGAGTCCTAATAACAGCCCTGGGAGGCAGGCATCATTATCACTGTTGTACAGATGGACACGCTGAGGCTGGGAGCAACAAACTCAGGGGCACATGATGAATTGGTGGCAGAAGCAGAAGTAGAATTCAAGCATTCCTGGCCTCTAGCCTCATGCTCAGTCCACTCAGCCACACTGACTCCCTAGAGAGCGGATCCTGGAAATAATAAACAGCCAGGTGCCTGAGGGGTTTATGTTTGAGAGCTGGGCCTACCCTGTTTGTAAAATATTATTCTTCATAATGATCATTTTGTATCCTGAGAGCACCCACTATATGCCAGGAACGTTCCAAAGAAATATGACTGCAAGTTCCTCCAGACTCATGGGCCTTTGAAAGTCCAAGGGTTGGGAAAGCGACATAAGTTCACTCCCTCTGAAGTAGCCTGAGCCTGAGGTACCATTTTGGATGTCAGCAGAGGGCATATTCCACCTGAAAGCTAATTGACTTTACAGTGCCCAGAAATTTGATGCTCAGATGAGGATGTATGAGCCCATCACTAGTACTGGTGAAGCAACTTTGGCCTGACAGGTATCTGGCAAAGGGTGCTGTTTTGGTCAAGTAGAAAGTGAATGTGTCAGACCCTGACAGGCATTCAGGCTGGTGAAGTATTTCAATATTTGCTAACAGGGCTTTGGTTGGTGGCTGGTTGGGATTTGTGAGGAAGTGCTCCAAACATTGGATATGTGTGAAATATTAACCTAATTGCCCTGTACTGCACATGGGATAGGATCACTCAGCTCCCTGTCTTTCTTTCCTCTAGGGCTCATAGTCTACCTGGGAATGATGGTGGGAACTGTCATTTGGGGTGGCCTGGCAGATAAACTGGGAAGGAGGAAATGCCTCATCACATCACTCACAATCAACGCTGCCTTTGCATTCCTCTCCTCCTTCGTCCAGGGATATGGATTCTCCTCTTCTGCCGCCTTATTTCCGGCTTCGGGTGGGTAACACTCTCTTTAGTTCCCCAGCTCCAGGCTGAGGTTTAAGACAGGAGAACCCTTTGAGCTTGACAAGACTGCACAATGATTTGGGATTGCCAGCTGAGGAGATGGAAGGACTGACTGGAGAGGTTCTACACAGCACGTGTGTGTTATAAATAAAATGTTCACATCTCCCTAGAAGGATCTAGAGCCAGCCAGGGAGAAGACACTAGACAAGGGGGATTATATAGTTTGTTTTTCCTTAAACAGAACAATTTAATGCTTGGAAAATTGACAGTCAGATATTCTGAGGTCTTAGGCAGAAAACAGGTGCATAAAAGGAAGCATCTGTTCACCACTTCAGGATAGGACACCTCAAAGTTGACCTAAGAGAACTCAGTCACTGAAATCTCAATCTCCCTGCTGAAACTGTGAACATGGGTGCTGATTGATGTTGACTGCAATGTAGACGCTTGTCTACTAGGACCTGTACTGAGATCTCTACCCATTTCGTAGGCATGAAACAACATTAAGTTGGTAACAACTTTCAGTCACTACTGACCTGCTCTATGACTAGGTGATTAGAATGTGACGGGATCTGTAGTGCTCCCAAGCACATACCAGTCTCCCAAATTGCGATACAGTCGATATGGCTTGGTTATACAAAGCATCAGGAAGATACTTTGTGGCAAAGACACGAATCCAGAACTCACTACTTTATAAATACCACATTATTAATAAGGAGCAGAGGGGAGGCCCCATATTCTCTCCGTTATATTCATTTGGAACTTTGCCTTTTAAAGGTAAGCTTTTGTTCAGGCAGAGAAGAAACTTGTTCTTAAACCTTGACAAGAAGCTGCATGTTTCATTCCCCCATTTATGGAATTAAGCAAGAAATGACTCCACTGGACTGTCCAGTAAAGGTTATGCTGGTGGCCTGTTATACGTGAACTTTGGGGCCATGACCAAGATTTTCAAAAATGGCCCAGATTTTCAATGCCTGGTTTGAGAGATATTACGGGGGACTGATTTTCAAAAAAGAACTGAACTCTGAATTTGTGAAACTCAGGCCGTTTAGGTGTCTCAGATAGGACATCCCAAAATGGAGGAACCCCAAATCATTTGAAAACATTGCCCATTTTAAAATGGCTAATTCCAAAATGTTTTTATAGAACTTCAGAAACATTTCCAAAGTTCATGGCAATCCCAGCACTCCCAGGCTTCTTTCATCTCTGAGTCATGAGGCAGCTGAGCTACTCTGACGAGATAGTGCAGGGGATGGGAAGGGGAATTGCAGAATGGGTCCTCCCTTGTGTGGACTGGGTCAAATTTGGCTGGACTCACTAGCAACCAATGGCTGTTATTGCCTGGCTGTTTGCTGCCCCAGTGAAATGAGTTTGTGCTCTCCTGTACAGTTCTCCAGTTTCCTAGGGCACAAGCATTCAAATCACAAATGCTCTGCTGAGCATATCCATGTCCCCTCGAGGCCAGGTTAATTCACTTTGTTAAAACGGGAAAGTAAAAATCAACTTTCTGCTCATGACAAGCTTCCTGTGCATCCTTCATGTTTAAGAACAACCTGATATGGGGAGCTGACTCCCTGAGTAGAGAGTCTGTGAGAATCACCAAGAATTCCAGTGAGCTCCTGTAAGAAAAGTTACCCTCCCACTGTGGGCTGTAACTCTGGAGACCTTTACTATAAATGAACCCAAAACTATGAGGCTCCAGATGTGCTGGTGACACCTGTTTGGTAAAGTCCTTTATTCTTCCCATGTGGTGTTTTCTCTCCTCAGCATTGGGGGATCCCTCCCCATCGTCTTTGCTTATTTCTCTGAATTCCTTTCTCGTGAGAAGAGGGGGGAACACCTGAGCTGGCTCTGCATGTTCTGGATGATTGGTGGCATTTATGCCTCTGCAATGGCTTTGGAGCATCATTCCACACTACGGTAACTGCTTTGTGCTTTTGGTTACAGATAACACCCTGCGCACAGCACATATAAGGACATACAGTTAGTACGTGGCGAGCTGGCGTGTACATCTACAGTGCACCAGCCTGCTGCAAACTAACTGTCTGCATGGACTCTGCCACTGGGCACTAAAAAATTCCATCATGCACTTCGACCTACTCCTGTTTCAAATTGGAGTAGATTAAAGTGCACTATGGAAAGCTTAGTGCGTGGCCGCAGCGTCCACATGGCCAGTTAGTGCTTGGCAGGGCTAGTACGTTGTCAAATTACACCCCAGCTTGCTGTGCACTAACTGTTTCATATAGACTAGACCTCACTCATAAACAAACACACACAACCATCTCGGGTGGGCTATCGATTCTTAACATGATATGTTGTAAGTTAGCCCTGCAGCTTCTGTGATGTGTAAGACCAGAGTCCGACATGCTTGTACCAATTGCAACCAAACTCACCTCTGCCATCCTGGAACTTTCAAATTCCACCTGCCTTTTTTACAGGAACTCAAAATAATCAGTGGAATTCATCCTGCAAGTCTGGACATCCCCAGCAGGACAGGAAGGAATTGTCTAGACTGTAGCATTGTAGGTGCTATTGTGATTGGGGCCCTATACATGCTGATGATAGAGAGAATTAATTGAATGATTGATACTTAGGCAGGATGATGGGTGATGGCTCCTTTATGATAAAAGCCTCTGATACATCACACCTTTAGTACTGCAGATTGTAAGTGCTGGCCTCTCTCTATGAATGGTCAAACCCAGCATCACAAATCCACACATTTCCTGAATTGGGGATAGTTTGACTCAGGTAAACTTCATGGCGCATGTCCATGTTAACTGCAGAGCTGAGCTAAGCAATTAATCAATAAATTGTAACTCTGCTGAACACTAATATCGGGCAAGGGGGGGCGGGGGGCTAAGCAGCACATTATCAGGTCAGCACATCCCACTATGTCTTAGCCAGATACCAGTGTATTGGGGTAATTTTTGTGTGTGAATAGGTCTCCCTAAAAACATATATTTGCTGGGATCACATCTGATTTCTACTGATTTTCCCATGTGTTGAATATGGTAGAGAGAAAGGACTCTGAAATGTACATTACTACTATGAGGAACAAAAACCTGCATGTCACATGGTTTTCCTGGTAATTCATTTGCATCACCTAGGAAAACATCAGACTGTCAGTATCTATTGAGAAAGATTAATTCCTCTAGTATCCAGTATTGCCAGCTGTTTGCAAAATCCTGATTGAGAAAAGTAGGACAGTCCAAAAAGATCATGAAGAGGGACTATAATATCTATCTATCTATCTATCTATCTATCTATCTATACACCCTCCCACCCACCCATCTTACAAGCTAAAACTGCCCTCTGTATTTAGAAAAATTCACATTTTGGCCAGAGACAGGCTGTTGGAACAGACATGTGAACTAGAGTGCAATGGTGTCAGGCTAAAGCACATACATTATTTGCAAACAGGGTTTTAAAACCCAAGCCTTTAAAAGGGTAATATTAAATTTTGCAGGTTGGTCAGCATTATCTATGTCACATGTTGGAGCATCTGAGCCCAGTGCTGTATGTTTTTTTCCTTTCCAGTATCCCTTTGTTCCATGTTGTTTTGGAACTCAATTGAACGTGTGTAGCATTGTGGTTGATGCAGTTATCATTGCTGCAAAAGCTGTAACTAGTTTATTTCAATATTATGACAGAGAGTATATTATAAAGAAACATTTGAAATAAATATCCTCCCTGAGATCTGACTGTGGGAAGGCAAACCGAGAAAGAAAGAATTTTGGTTCGTGATGTTTTCTCTGTACCTTTGATTAAAGTTTGATTGTTTACACCCCCCAAAAACCTGCTTTGGTCAAGCTGCCATTTGAGTTTAAAGTGTCTGTGCTGCTTTCAGACTTCCCCGGGCCCCTTGTTTGCTGACTATGTGGCCTGGGCAGAGCATGAGAGAGAGCCCAGAGTAAGGTGTGGCCTAAATGCAGCACTAGAAGCAAGGATCTCCTGAATTTGAACTCCAGCTTGGACATTGATATTGTATGTTTTGGGGAAATCGTTTTGCTTGCCTCCCCCTGCTTCCTCTGTAAAATGGGAACTAATGCTTCCCTTACAGATATGTTGTCAGGCTGTCTCGTAAGTGCTCTGGAAATCAGAAAAGGGCTACGTATTAGAATTCTCTGTAATGTTATGTAAGGAGGCCACAGAAGTGTAATAAAATATACCAGTGATACCATGTGACCCTTGCTAGGTTCTCGCTCCATGGATGCTAAGTATCCTTAGTTTTATTGCATATCTCACTTCCACCCTGATTTCTAAACTTAAAGGTAAAGGAAGATTTTAAAAAGGCAGGAACTTAATAATAACCGATTCCATTGTCTGTGCTGAGCACAAAGCCATAGGGTATTATCCATCTGACTGTCTGACAGAGTCCACAAAGAAATTCATTACCAGGCATAATAATCTTTCGTCAGATGTGTCTTTGTCAGCCTATCACCATCTTGCACTGAGCCCACAGGGATCATTGGTATCTGAGAGAGAAATCTGACTAGGTGGACAGAATTTTCACTCTGGCTTTTGTTGGTCATAGGCTGGGGTTTCAGCATGGGAACCAAGTACCAATTCCACAGCTGGAGGGTATTTGTAATCGTCTGTGCTCTGCCCTGTATCTCTTCACTGGTGGCACTTAAATTCATGCCGGAAAGTCCACGTTTTTTGCTAGAGGTAAGATGACTCATCTGAAAACTGTACTCCAATATCAATTAACAAAGGAGATCTGGTCCTCACATGTTTTTGGCTGTCTCTTCACTTCCCTCTCCCCAGCCCCCTGGCCACACACCCAGTTTCATTTAAAACTTAGAGACTCTCTGTATTAAGGTGCTAATCACATACTTTCATCGTATCACCTTTTAATGTTGACATCCGCATCGAACAACAAGCAAAATGCAGACACCTGGGATTCATAAACCCATCAAAGGGTTTGCGTCCCTGATTAAAACACAAGCACTGATCCTTTGTGAATGTAAATAGTAGAGCTGGGCAGGAAGAAGAGTGAAGCGCAAGAAACAGGAGCAGGATAAAATGCATGGTGGGTTGGATCTCAGACCCAGCAGGGAAGTGCAGTACTCCACAAGCTGAAGGGACAGCATAATTATTTATTGTTATCACCTTGTACTTATTGTACATAGCACCTTTACCTGAGGCTCTCAAAACAGCTGACATACATGGATTAAACCTCAGACCCCACCGTGATGTAGGTAAGCATTATTTATTCCCATTTTATAGATGGAACACTGAGGCACATTGACTTGCCCAAGGTTACACAGCAAGTCACTAGCAGAGCTGGGAAGAGAACCATGTCTCCTGACACAACCCTCTGCTTAGCCTGGAGGCAACACTTTGCCTAACTCCTGCCTCCCAAATAATAATTACAGAGTGGTTTCCTTCTTCTACCACAAAACTACTGCACAGTCAGCAAATATAAACCTTGATGGTTCAGCCTTCTGCCCTCTGCTTCTCTCTCCTCAACACATGACGCGGCATGGCACGGCTCCGTTACACCCGGGCCTCCAGAGCTGGTTCCCTGTGTCATTTTTAAAACCACATGACTGTAGACCATAGTATTTAATGGCTCACTTGAGATGTTCTTCCCTTGGTGTTCCAGATAGGTAAACATGATGAAGCCTGGATGATTCTCAAGCAAGTTCATGATACCAACATGCGGGCTAAGGGGGAGCCGGAGAGAGTGTTCACAGTGAGTGTGGTTTCCTTCGGGAAAGCAGTTCATTATACTGTGGTAAAGGGGTCACTGGCACGTGGGAATCTTCATAGGCCAGGGGTTGGTTTGGAATCTGCTTTAGTAGGCTTCAGAGCTGCCTTATTCTCCCCCCTGTGGTTTCCAGCTTCTCACACACTATGTGGTCTCCAGCAGCCAGGAGGGAGAATGGGAGAAGATAAGGACTGCACACTTCAGGTCATACACCAGCCTTGTTTTGCAGTGATCAATCCCAGAAAAGTTGGTGGGAGTTGTATATGCATGGGAATAAAGCACAGTGGATAGCCCCAGCGGCTTTCCAGTTATACTCAGACAGCTAATTGCTCTGTTCTAAGAGCAAAGTAAACGAGAGGGACATTACTCATGTGGGAAATCCGGACGACTCCTTTCTCCATTCCAGCTTCTAATCAAACTCTGATTAAGCTCCATGTACCTCCTAATGAGCTTCCTGAACCACATCTGCCTGGTAGCCAGCCTTTAATCTCTCTGAACGAAAGGGAGGTGAATGATTACTACTCACTGGGCCAATGCTCATGGTGAAAAATTTGAAATGGGCAGAGTCTAATTCAGTAAGCTTAGAGAAGGTGTGTGGTGGGGTTAATTGTAAATCGCAGTGAGTGTGTTGTAAACAGTGAGTGCACCAGCTAGGGAATGCTCCTTGAATTAGGTTGTTATGTATGAGAAGGCACATACCCTTAAAGGAAGGAGGGAGGGAGGGAAGAAAAATTTGGCTGCAGAATTCAGCTTTTTGGTGCAAAAAGCCCGATTAACTGGTAACAGGAGTTATGGAGGAACAGTATCCATAATGAATGAGCCCATCAATAATACAAGAGATTAATTTACTGTACCTCCAAGTGTGCTAAGACTCCAGGGTCAGAAAATGGGCTTAATGAGCTTGAGCTATTTCCAGGGCACAAGCTATTCTACTGCTGTGAAAGAAAGAAGAAAGAAAGAAAGAAAGAAAGAAAGAAAGAAAGAAAGAAAGAAAGAAAGAAAGAAAAAGTTATCTGCTCCTGTAAAACTGGGATGGTCAGATCAGTTATGCTGCAGATCTATAAGATGTGGCCAACTGGATACTGCATGTTTCAGATGCTCTCCCCTCTGTGCATGCCCCTTATTAAGGAGCTGTCCCCACCTCTCATCTTTAATATACAGTGGCAGCCTCAGTCCACACCAGCTTCTCTCAGACTTGCACCAGGATAAACCGGGCACATTCATATTATAATGTGAGACTGACCATCCTCGAGGATTTAGGGCCCTCTGAGCCAATGCTGCTCCTGGATTAAAACCATGTTTTGTCTGTCACTCTTGTGTCAAATCCACGTGTACCTTGCTCCTGCATCTGATGTCCTAAAGGCATCTGCTCCTGTTAGGACTCAGTCTGTCAATCTATACTGCACTCATGAACACTTATTATGCCAGCTAATGATGTCCTATTTGCTACGTGTCATAATGGTCTGAAATATTGTACTTCAGATCTGGAGTTTGGCTGTTGAATCAAGACTTACTGAAACCTCTTGGCACAGACAGACAATGAGCTCTCCTTGCCTTGTACTTTCCACGTGAAGTTGTATTTTGCTAATTTGCCAGCAGGAGCCAGGCAGTCATGCACCAGCTGTTACTGGGACAATTCCCAGATCTGACATTTAAACAGTTCCAGTCAGGAGAACATAGACACTATCTTATCGAGTTGGGTGAATCATTCATACTGAATGAATTATTCAGTGAATTTCACTTCTTTTTCTGCATGTGAACAGACTGTGATTTTCTTGAATATGTTCTTTATTCAGAATTATTCACCAAATACTTTCTGTTACTGATTCCTAGGTTATAACCCATTCACGAGCACTTACTTACAAGTATTCAATATTCAAAATTCAGGCTATTTTGACTGGACAAATTAGTCATATGGTATGTTTCTATTCCCTGATTGGATGAATTTTCTGATGCAAACATACACATTTATGCACTCAGAATTGACTTTCCACAAATGTTCTTCCATTGGCACTTAAAATTTGCTGTTAGAGAATGTTTTTACTAGTTGCATTTGAGAAAAGAGAACATGAAAGCAGTTGAAGCAAGTTTCTTTAAAACTGTATTAACTATTCCCTGAAATTTTTTGGCAGTAATCGTCAGCTCTAATTAGCGGGCAGATTCTTAAAGACATCAAGATTACATAGCGTAAGTGTGTTAGCTTAACGTGTTGGGTGTTAGAATTACATTTTATTATCAATCTAATAAATGAAGATTTGAGGTTGATGTGAAACATTTGAAATGTGTCACAGAGAGAGAGAGACACTTTTAGCCCATGAGAAAAACTCAGTAGCCAATGGCAACACATCAAGAAAAGATAGCAGGGGAAATTCTGTGGCAAACATCAGAGAAAATTGCTGTGCAGGAGGCCGAGAAGGAATGTGCAGAAAAACAGAGAAATGGTTGAATCCATCCAGGGTCAATTGCTGAAACTTTGGTTTGTGGTTTTCAGGTCGCCCCACATCAAAACTCCAAAGCAAATAGATGAGTTTATTGAAATCCAGAGCTCAACAGGGACATGGTACCAGCGCTGGTTGGTCAGATTCACGACCACATTCAAACAGGTATGGAGCATGAGGACCATCCCACAAGAGCTTTCAGTGTGTTGAGATTCTGATTCATATTCCCAACATCCCTTGGGTTACTGTGTAGGATAAATGGGTCTGGGCTCTGGTAGCATTTGCTATACTCCCCTAATCCTGATCCTCACCCTGTCTCTTCTTAACCCAAGCCATCAACGAGTTCCTGAACTGATTAGCCATACACAGCATATCAGTTAAGCTAATATGGGTCAGACCAGAGCACACAAGTATCTGATTTCCCTTCTATTTGCACAAACAGAGAATACCATCCCCAGTGAATGAATTAAAATTCTATCTGCTTAATGTTGCTGCTTGCTAAGGCTGAGTCTCCAGCATTATAATATAAACATTTTGGCCAGCTACGGATTTCACACCTGCCATTCTGCTGCCCACCAAGACTGCCCAGAACTTCACAGCAGCAACCTAGATTCTTAGGCTCCAGAAGCACAAGCTCCTGCCACTTGAAGTAAAGAAGAATCTTCCTTAGCTGTTAGCAATCTAGATTCCATGAGATACAATTTAGCAGCTCTAGATCCATTTAGTGGAGGGCAGTGTTACATGTACATACTAGCCAGCTCATTACAGATATGCTCATACTGAAGGATACTGGAGCAAAGCTTCATGAACATTGTCCCCTCAGGTCCTCATATGTTTCTCATGAATCTATCCCTGTAAACACAGTTTAGAAGAAACACTGGATCGAAGCACATCATCTATCTTCCCCAAATGAGCCCTCTTCACTGTTAATATTAAATTCATGATCTGGTCAGAAATGAATCTTTCAAGATCTTTGCTAGGATTTCTCTGTGACTGAACCTTTCCTGTGGATTTGTAGGTCTGGGACAACCTGTTGTATTGCTTGACAGCCCAGTACAGGATGAATACACTGATTCTGGCTGTGGTTTGGTTTTCAATGGCCTTTAGGTAAGTCACTCCTCTAACTTTTTCAAGAAACAGTAGCCGTCTGAGGGCTTAGTTGTTGCACTCAGGATCCATCTACAATGAAATGTGCTCTCAGCTTTTGTGGGATTAACTGTGCATATAAATAAATTGTTACAAAAATCAAATTTTGCCCCCTTGATCCTATTTTAAAGAGACAGAGCCCGTGAAAAGCTAGGTCATGGTCTACTAAGTATTTACATTTTACTCAGTGATCTAACTGCCCATAACAGAGACTTTAATATACCTTGAACAAACCAGGCCTTGAGGAAAAGTTGGTACTGCATGGCTCAGTAGTCTTATATGGAGCCTTTCACTTCTAGGTCCCTTGTCTGAATCCTGTCTGTATTAGTAGTGTCGAAAAGTAATTGCTACCAGCTGGCTGGCTGTTCATTGGTCTGTGTCAACTAAGAGGGTGGATTTCAGTCCGCTTAAGAACAAATAAGTGTCCACACTGGGGACACCACCCCCTGATCTGGTGATAAAGATGAGCAAATAGTTTATAACAAAAATGCTTTGTCCTTTTCTGTTCATAGAACATTTATGAATGGATCATGGCTTTCCTGATACAACCATGATTCAAAAGTATTAGAAAAAATGTTAATGATTTTCCTAAGGTCGGTGGCATGTACCATGCTGTTCAATTGTGATTAGTCACATATAGCACATGGTGTAGTTTCTGATCCTTGTGCAGCTGAATGTAACTTATGATTGGGTTTCTGGTGTGAATGCTCATGGGAAGTGAATTTACAATTCTCTTTTATGGAGAATTAGGGAATGTGTCATTAACCTTTGCTTTCCACAAGGAGCCTTGCTAATGCAACTTGATTGCACTTGTTCCGGAAAGTGAATGCAAAAGAACCACAGACACGAAAAAGTGAATTTGTTAACAAAATTGGAATTCTATATATATAGAATATTTTTACTGTATTTACCCATCTCTTGTTGGCACCAATGATGCCTTCTTCATTGGGAACCTCAACTGATAATTCAAGGGCAGAGAATTCCCTAGAGACTGATCTACCTGCTTGTCACTCCAAGGCAGGTTTTGCCATTGCCCATGACATTCCAGTGGTGTGGATAAATGGAAGACTTTGCTCTCCAGTCTGTCAGTCTGACACTTTCCCCAAGCACTAAATTTACTTAAAAGCATTGACAGAGAACCAAAAATTAGAGCTGCTTACAAGTCAGATATTGTCCAAAATATGTGTAAACTTTATCCTGAACATGCCCCTTTCCTCTCCTTGCTGTAGTTACTATGGGCTTACTGTCTGGTTCCCTGACATGATCCGATATCTCCAGAATGAGGAGTATGAATCCCGACTGAAAATCTTCGAGCGGGAACGTATAGATCACTTCACCTTCAACTTCACAGTGGAAAACCAGATCCATAGGAATGGGGCATTTGTCAATGATAAGTAAGTGAATGTGACCTGATTTCCTTTATATCTGGGGGATGAGAGCATATGGTTCAATAAAACATGGCACATATTGTTTTTAGAGAAAGAGCTGAAATTTTCAAGCATTTGAATGATCCCCAGGCTTTACCTCATACTAGTAAGGGTTAGCAGTGGATTGGACATTCTAGATCAGGGATCGGCAACCTTTGGCATGTGACCCGTCAGGGAAACCACTGGCGGGCCGGGCCAGTTTGTTTACCTGCAGCGTCTGCAGGTTCAGCCAATTGCAGCTCCCACTGGCCGCTGTTCACCGTCCCCAGCCAATGGGGGCTGCAGGAAGCGGCACGGGCGGAGGGATGTGCTGGCTGCTCTTCCCGCAGCCCTCATTGGCCTGGAGCGATGAACTGCAGCCAGTGGGAGCCGCGATCAGCCGAACCTACGGACACTGCAGGTAAACAAACCGGCCCGGCCCGCCAGCGGCTTTCCCTGACGGGTCACATGCCAAAGGTTGCCAATCCCTGATCTAGATCATTACCAGTCTGGGAATGGTGGTGATCACCAGTTCATGACTTTCTGAAGTTTTAGAATACAGCCAGTTTTTCAAACTAATTAGACAGGCAAATGCTGCAACTGCATGTGCAAATTGGGTAATTACCTGGGCAAGTTGCCAGTTAAGCATGTTTACTGTTTGTATACACAGTTACAATAACTGCATGCAGAAATTAGACATGCATGTCTACTCAAAACTACATACCTTGGCCGTTGTTTGAAATCCTGAAATCTTGGCCATTAAGTTGCCATTCCATAGCAAGGCAGTCTAGCATTTAGTGGTACTGTATATAAATAGGGCTCTCAGCATCAGTTGTGTCATACAGTCCCTTTCATGTCATGCTGCCAACTTCCTAGGAAATCTAATTGCTCTTGTGGCTGGGGCCTGTCTAAATGAAGATTTAGGGTCAGGCAGAGAGGAATGATAGTCCAGTGGTTACGTTCTATCCTGTGATCTGTGAGACCCAAGTTAAATTCCCTGATCTGCCACAGACTTCCCATATAACCTGGGGTGAGTCCCTTAATCTCTCTTAGTCTCAGTTCCCTGTCTGTACAATGGGAGCAATAGCACTGCCCTACCTCTTGGGATGATGTGTCATAAATCAATTAAAAGGTTGTGAGGTGCCCTTGAGGGCCACAGAAGTACCTCAGATAGATTGTGTCAGGGGCTACTTGTGCCATCTGTAATTGCCATTCTTATAGTATTCGTGCCTGCGGTGCATGTGGTCTGATCCCTTGGAAACACTCCTGGGGAGTGATGGTGCCACATAGGGTATGGCAAGGGACGAAGAAGAGGTGGGCCCATGATCCTATCTCAATTCTCTACCATCAGGCTGGCAGCAACAAGGGAGTGTATAAGCACTTTTGGTCTGAAAACACACGCGTGTGGATTTGAAACTCATTTTCTATGAATCCTTATGCCTGTGACTGTGACATCTATTTTCAGCATATATGTTTTGTCAGTTGAACTTAGTCAGTTGGATATTTGAGAAAGGTAAATCCCAAGCCCCTAGTAAAGCCATGGACACAGCTAATGCAACATTATGTAAATTAATAGTGGAAAGGATATTTGTAGGAACCATCTTTTTGCATTATTCACCCAGCTAGGCATAACCCTCATTCTGTGGGAAACACCACGTGCAAATGCATGGAGCATCCAGGGCAGCTTCTACAGATCATGTGCTCTTTCTACTCTGCTCTCTCTACACCCCTACCCATTTATCCGCATCTATAGTCCTAAAGAAGTGTGTTTGAGGAATTCCTTTCCCAGAATTCATCTCTAACAGGCTCACATGTCCTCATGATGGGACCTTCTTCATCTGGAATCAGAGCAGGCATTGCTTTCCTGGGCCTCTTTGGATCCAGAGGTGGCTTTCTTCTCTTTCCTTAGGACACACTGACATCTAGTGGTCCTGGGCAAGAAAGATTTGTTTTCTTTTTAAAAAAAGAAAAGGAGTACTTGTGGCACCTTAGAGACTAACAAATTTATTAGAGCATAAGCTTTCGTGAGCTACAGCTCACTTCATCGGATGCATTTGGTGGAAAAAACAGAGGAGAGATTTATATACACACACACAGAGAACATGAAACAATGGGTTTATCATACACACTGTAAGGAGAGTGATCACTTAAGATAAGCCATCACCAGCAGCGGGGGGGGGGGGGGGGGGGGGGCGGGGAGGAGGAAAACCTTTCATGGTGACAAGCAAGGTAGGCTAATTCCAGCAGTTAACAAGAATATCAGAGGAACAGTGGGGGGTGGGTGGGAGGGAGAAATACCATGGGGAAATAGTTTTACTTTGTGTAATAACTCATCCATTCCCAGTCTCTATTCAAGCCTAAGTTAATTGTATCCAGTTTGCAAATTAATTCCAATTCAGCAGTCTCTCGTTGGAGTCTGTTTTTGAAGCTTTTTTGTTGAAGTATAGCCACTCTTAGGTCTGTGATTGAGTGACCAGAGAGATTGAAGTGTTCTCCAACTGGTTTTTGAATGTTATAATTCTTGACGTCTGATTTGTGTCCATTCATTCTTTTACGTAGAGACTGTCCAGTTTGGCCAATGTACATGGCAGAGGGGCATTGCTGGCACATGATGGCATAAATCACATTGGTAGATGCGCAGGTGAACGAGCCTCTGATAGTGTGGCTGATGTGATTAGGCCCTATGATGGTATCCCCTGAATAGATATGTGGACAGAGTTGGCAACGGGCTTTGTTGCAAGGATAGGTTCCTGGATTAGTGGTTCTGTTGTGTGGTGTGTGGTTGCTGGTGAGTATTTGCTTCAGGTTGGGGGGCTGTCTGTAAGCAAGGACTGGTCTGTCTCCCAAGATCTGTGAGAGTGATGGCTCGTCCTTCAGGATAGGTTGTAGATCCTTGATGATGCGTTGGAGAGGTTTTAGTTGGGGGCTGAAGGTGATGGCTAGTGGCGTTCTGTTGTTTTCTTTGTTGGGCCTGTCCTGTAGTAGGTGACTTCTGGGTACTCTTCTGGCTCTGTCAATCTGTTTCTTCACTTCAGCAGGTGGGTATTGTAGTTGTAGGAATGCATGATAGAGATCTTGTAGGTGTTTGTCTCTGTCTGAGGGGTTGGAGCAAATGCGGTTATATCGTAGCGCTTGGCTGTAGACAATAGATCGAGTGGTATGATCTGGATGAAAGCTAGAGGCATGTAGGTAGGAATAGCGGTCAGTAGGTTTCCGATACAGGGTGGTGTTTATGTGACCATCGCTTATTAGCACCGTAGTGTCCAGGAAGTGGATCTCTTGTGTGGACTGGTCCAGGCTGAGGTTGATGGTGGGATGGAAATTGTTGAAATCATGGTGGAATTCCTCAAGAGCTTCTTTTCCATGGGTCCAGATGATGAAGATGTCATCAATGTAGCGCAAGTAGAGTAGGGGCATTAGGGGACGAGAGCTGAGGAAGCGTGCCTACATGCCTCTAGCTTTCATCCAGATCATACCACTCGATCTATTGTCTACAGCCAAGCGCTACGATATAACCGCATTTGCTCCAACCCCTCAGACAGAGACAAACACCTACAAGATCTCTATCATGCATTCCTACAACTACAATACCCACCTGCTGAAGTGAAGAAACAGATTGACAGAGCCAGAAGAGTACCCAGAAGTCACCTACTACAGGACAGGCCCAACAAAGAAAACAACAGAACGCCACTAGCCATCACCTTCAGCCCCCAACTAAAACCTCTCCAACGCATCATCAAGGATCTACAACCTATCCTGAAGGACGAGCCATCACTCTCACAGATCTTGGGAGACAGACCAGTCCTTGCTTACAGACAGCCCCCCAATCTGAAGCAAATACTCACCAGCAACCACACACCACACAACAGAACCACTAACCCAGGAACCTATCCTTGCAACAAAGCCCGTTGCCAACTCTGTCCACATATCTATTCAGGGGATACCATCATAGGGCCTAATCACATCAGCCACACTATCAGAGGCTCGTTCACCTGCGCATCTACCAATGTGATATATGCCATCATGTGCCAGCAATGCCCCTCTGCCATGTACATTGGCCAAACTGGACAGTCTCTACGTAAAAGAATGAATGGACACAAATCAGACGTCAAGAATTATAACATTCAAAAACCAGTTGGAGAACACTTCAATCTCTCTGGTCACTCGATCACAGACCTAAGAGTGGCTATACTTCAACAAAAAAGCTTCAAAACAGACTCCAACGAGAGACTGCTGAATTGGAATTAATTTGCAAACTGGATACAATTAATTTAGGCTTGAATAGAGACTGGGAATGGATGAGTCATTACACAAAGTAAAACTATTTCCCCATGGTATTTCTCCCTCCCACCCCACCCCCCACTGTTCCTCTGATATTCTTGTTAACTGCTGGAATTAGCCTACCTTGCTTGTCACCATGAAAGGTTTTCCTCCTCCCCTCCCCCCCCCCCCCCCCCCCCCGCTGCTGGTGATGGCTTATCTTAAGTGATCACTCTCCTTACAGTGTGTATGATAAACCCATTGTTTCATGTTCTCTGTGTGTGTGTATATAAATCTCTCCTCTGTTTTTTCCACCAAATGCATCCGATGAAGTGAGCTGTAGCTCACGAAAGCTTATGCTCTAATAAATTTGTTAGTCTCTAAGGTGCCACAAGTACTCCTTTTCTTTTGCGAATACAGACTAACACGGCTGCTACTCTGAAACCTCTGATTATGCAAGGCATTTTTCTTTTTAAATATACTTTCCACTTTTGCTTCCTGAAAGCTAACACTTCTATGCTCCCTTAAAGCCATTATTTACCATGGCCACCATTCTGCACCATCCCAGTCAATATGAGTTCTGCCATTGCCTTTGTATCTGACTCACAAACTTCTCCCACACCCACCCTTCCCCCAACTCAAAACAAAATATATTGGCCAGATCCTTAGTCAACGCTTTAAAGTTAACGAAGCTATGCTGATTTACACTAGCTGAGGATCTGACCCTATATAACTGTCAAGACATGTATTCGTCATCACTGTGTTCAGTTTGTATGTGGTATCTCTTTTCTCTACCCTGGGTCTAGTTATTCTTTTTGGTCTTTCTGGTTTGAAAGCTTTTTGGGGCAGGGACTGTGTCTTCTTCTGCATCTGTACAGCATGGAGAATGTATTTGGCACTACCACAATATAAACAATGAAAATCATGGGGGGCGGGGCTGTGACGGGGCAGTGTGCCACACCCGTCTTTTCCACAAACACAGACTGCTCTGAGACCTTCTTGTTTGTAAATGCCACTGGGTAGTTTATTTTCAGTGTTTTAATCCCTCCACCATACATAACAATGTCTCTACACCTTTACACACTGTATCTCAACTTTCTAACTCCTTCTCCAAAGGATGGGGAATTAAGGTGACTCTACTTCGAGGACCCCCTTTATTGGGCTCTTGTAGCTTTCTGGTTGGTTTGTTTCTCTCTCCCATTTTCTCTTCCTCCCCTAAACCCTCCTTCCTGTGCCCTTTTGTACAGCTTTCCCTGTTAATGGCTAATTGGCTCATTGATTCACTAGCTCCAATCTGGCCTGGTAATCAGGTACACCTCTGTCCAATTAGGCCTTTTCTAGGGGAACCTAATTAGTACAAACAGTGACCAGGGTGCTGACTCAAGTGCTAGCCCTCAGCACTCTGTTACAGGGACCACGTCCCATGTCTAAAATGGAAATTCACCCTGTCGCCTTCTAGGTGTTACAACATAATTACTCCACATACTTCCAAACAGACTTAGACTCTCTAAAATCTCAGCTGCAAATGTGCCTCCTGGGAGGAATACATTATGGACCCAGAGTTACCATCCTACAATCACATTTTATTTTACTCCTAGTGGTTGAAAAATACATGGCATTCCCTATCGCTATTGTCCGTTTCCATTTGTCAACATTGTTTTGGATTACTTCCATGTGTTTCTAATGGAACTGACATCGGTGTGGCCTTTTATGGCTGCTTCTTTGTTTATGCCCAATCATCCTGGGTGAGACCACTACTGCAATAGGATGCAAATCCTCCTCTTCCTCCCCAGAATCCAACCTAACAGGAAATGTGTTTAGTGGTTAAAGTGCAGGGCATCCAGCCAGGACCCTCTCTCTGCAACTGAGTAACTACATGACCTTGGATAAATCACTTCATTCCTTTTTGCCTTCCAACTCTTCCAGCTACCCTCTATTTAAATTGGAGATAATGTTGACTGACACGCTGTGGATGCTGTTGTGAAGCTTTGTTAATGGATGTCCTGTAACGTGTTTCAGATGAAAAATGATACAGAGGACCAGTTGATAGACTCATAGACTTTAAGGCCAGAAGGGACCATCATAATCATCTAGTCTGACCTCTTGCACATTGCAAGCTACAGAATCTCACCTACCCACTCCTGTTAAAGACCCCTAACCCTGGCTGAGTTACTGAAGTCCTAAAATCATGATTTAAAGACTTCAAGTTACAGAGAATCCACCATTTACTCTAGTTTAAAGCTGCAAGTGACCCATGCCCAACGCTGCAGAAGAAGATGAACCCCCCTCCCCCCAATGATCTTTGCCAATCTGACCTGGGGGAAAATTCCTTCCTGACCTCAAATATGACAACCAGTTAGACCTGAGCATGTGGGCAATACCAACAGCCAGACATTTTGGAAAGAATTATCTGTAATAACTCAGAGCCCTCCCCATCTAGTGTCCCATCACCGCCATTGGAGAGATTTGCCATTAGCAGTCGCAGATCAGCTACCTGCCATTGTAGGCAGTCTCACCATACCCGCCCTTCACAAACTTATCAAGCTCAGTTTTGAAGCCAGTTAGGTTTTTTCCCCCACTACTCCTTTTGAAAAGCTGTTCCAGGACTTCACTCTCTGAAGAAGGAATCAAAATGGTTATCGGTCTGGCCTATGGGAACTTATGACAAAACCCTGGGCATATCCAAGGCTGTTCGGTAGCACAAAGAATTCCTTTGACTATAATACAATAGAGTGTCTTTTGGATCTGGCCATAGAAAGTAAATAGACTACACCCAAATACCCCCCATCCACAATCTTTTTGTTGTAAACTACTATGATTGCACAGTTTTTTGTATCTGAACTCTCATAATGCAAAATTAGAATATAGGATATGGCCCAAGGATGTTTGTGTGTGTGAGAGAGAGAGAGAGAAAGAGAGAGAGAGAAAGGGGGGATATATGGCAATTTCAATGATGTGTGCGTGTGCATGTGCGCATGCGAGTACAGATATTAACTGTTTTCTTCCCTTTCAGCCCTCCCTGCATGTTCGTTTTGTCTTCCTGGTCCTGCTTTGCATCTGTACAGCCGATGCTCTTCAGCGTTTGTGAAAGGAAATAAGCTTCATTTCCCTTCTGCTGTAACCTGGCAAGTTTCAGCCACAGTTAATATAGTTAGGTATTCCTTGGTAGCACTTGGGGAGTAGCTTCAGAACTATTATCTCCCCACTGGGGAGCAGCCACACACTGGATGGCAGGATTGGGATAGTGTCTTGGTGAAGGGACTGGGAGCTTGATTGTGCAAAGGGCTGATTATTCAGCTGAGGTGCTGAATGTCCTCAGCTCCTCCTGAATTCAGCAAGCATCAAGGGCACTTGGCACCTTGTAGGATTGAGCTCTGGGTGGGGATGTGACCAGACATTCTTCTCTTTGAGGTGAAGGAGCCGTCAGCCATGTGATTAATGGTTAGCCCAGTCCCTGTTTGGTTCTTTCCTAGTGCAGTAACTCACTCAGAAGCTGCTCAGACTGTGTTTCAGGACTACCTGTATCACATCCTGATATGACTTATGTCTCCATTTTCCCGTCAACCCTCGGCTGTGAGTTAAAACCCCACTGGACGCCATGCAACTGCTTTATAACTCCTTTAAAGATAAATGTTCAGAAATCAAACTGCAGGGAGAGGGCTTTTTACAGGCCTTGGAGTAAATGCCTCATGGGCTATTACTGAGCAAATGCAAATCAGCCTCAGTTTTGCTGTAACCTCTGAGGACCTTCCTTATGGAAAATAGAGCTTGATTAGTCTTCATGTAATGTTTGAGAATTAATAATGTCTTTTTGAGGCCTCTTGTTGAGAAGCGTGGTAGCATAATTTAGTGGAGTAAAAACATCAAACTAGCAGATGTTCAATTAAACTAAGGTGCTAGATCTTTGTTCAAGCTTTTATCTGGTGCCTGCCCTGCTCTCATTAGTTTGGACGATAACACTTGCACTTACACACACACACACTCTTTACATCTTCTAAGCACTCCCCACATATTAGCGAATAAATTTTCACAATGCCCCTTTGAGATACTGTAGGTAAGTAAGAGTAGTGTCACTCATCTAAAAAGTGGGTAGCGGATGTCAGGGCCTTGCAGGTTGGCTTCCCATGACAGGAGAAATCAGCGATGTGGAGCCTGAGTATATTCTTAGTTTAAATTGTTTTATTTAAATTACACACAATAGTCCTTGAACAGAAGCAGTCACAAACAAGATGCAGGTGAATCCCTTCTTCCAAAAATCTCAGCCCAGGACCAATGCCTCATTCCCAGAAAGCAATTCTGCTTGAAGAATTACTCTAGTTGAGAAATTAAGGCAAGGAGAAAACTTGATTGCTGTTTGAAACAGCCCCGCAGAAAGAAACATACATCAAACACTAATAAACAATGCTGTTTTTCTTCCAGAAATGTATAGTGCTCGCACGCTAAGGAATAGAACTTTGGAAACAACGTGCAACAGTGCCATCTTGGCGATTCCCTCCATCATATTGTACAGATGGGGAAAATAAGGCACAGAGATGTTATCCAATGGCCACAGAGAGAAACAGTGGCAGATATGGGATTGGAGATTAGGTGTTTGAACCTCCGAGACCTCATGCTTAGCCCAATAGATCCAATGGCCTTCTGATAAAGGATATTTTTATTTACCCTTGGCAAGGGGATGGGAGGAAGAACCGGAGACAAGAGGCTCTGCCCAGGGACAGAGAGAGTGCTATGCATTGCTGCTGAGTGAAACCTTCTCCAGTTGATCCAGCAGCAGTATGACAGTAGCTGTATCTAGTCCCCTTGGCTGAAAGGGTGGATTGGTTGATGTGAGGACTCTGAGGAGTGAAGCAGGTGCAGGAATCCTAGATGATCTGTGTCTACTAAAACCAACCCCTTTCTTTGCATTCACACGACACTTTTCCTCAGGAACATCCCATAAACCCACTATTGTCACTCTGTGTGACCACCGCATTTGCAGTTAGGAGGTATTGGAAAGGTCACTGAGTGCTTTGTGCTTACTCACTGTTACTTTGGGTGGGGCTTCTTTTCCTGCCCTGCAGATTACTAAGATGAAATTCAAATATGTGACGTTTGAGGCGTGCTGTTTGAGGAATGCTATTTTGAAGATGTGACAGCCATCGAGACCTTCTTCAAAAACTGCACCATTATATCCACTGTCTTCTATAACACGGGTAAAGGGGATTCCTGGCTTGGGTCTAGTCTGGTGGAACAATGTGCACGTCGATTTGTGATGAATGGTTGTAGTGGTGCTACTAGAAGTGCGTTGTTGGGGCTGTGACAGGATCAGGGAATAAGAAGGGGGAAGTCAAACAAGAGACCAATTGTGGTGTTAGCTCTATGACTATGGTGAACTTCTGTAGAACCAGGTGTATATACTACACTTGCCTTAAAATGTAAGGTGAATTAGGATTTTCTCATCTTTCAAGACCAAGCTTATCATTCCATGCACATACTGTGTCTGAATCACAGAATTACATTGATATCAGGATTTTTGCCAGAGGTTAAGACTGCTTCCCATCTGTAGCTTCCATCTCATCTTTAGTTTCAGGTAGCACTTGATGAGGGCTTAGAGCAGATCAGACAGCTTTATTCCCAGCCTTCCTTGATTGCACTGCTTATGGTGTCATTGACTGTTGAATGACATCATAAGCAGAAACCCAGAAAAAATGAATTCAGACCTTGGCAAGTTAAAGTAATAGGGGAACTGATTAAACAATTTTGGCTGAAGATAGTCATTTTTCAGCCCATATCCAGCTTCTGATTTGGGATGTCAAGCAGCTTAACTAATTTAATTGATTCACTTATTTAAAAAGAGCTTTTCACTTCTCCTTTAACCGAAAACAAACCACTGGACGATGAAAATTGCAGATGATAGCACCAGCTCCTGGGTTATTGCTCATCATTGGTTGAAATGCCAAGCAATTAGGGCCAAATTATGTCTGCTCCAGCATGGATGCATTAAAAGGGTGCTCCTCTTCCCTCTAGTGCAAAGGGCAAGCATAATGCTTTAGCCAGCACTCCCCAACACTGAAGAGTAGGGAGATGATAGGCCTGCTGACAGCACTGAAAAACCCAGAGGAGGCTTTATGAGGCAGTTGGGTATATGTGCACAACCCTGTTCCCTGCATCAGCTAATGCAAAGGGTGCACAGGTCTTATATCGTTCAACTTTTGTCTCTTGCCTTCTCAGATCTTTAGGAAACACAATTCATCGAGTGCAGGTTTATAAACTGCACCTCCTGGACCAGAAGGAGGGATGTCACCTGGACTTCGAGCAGGAAACGACTTCTAATTTATCTCGTCAGTTTCCTGGGTAGTTTGTCCGTGTTGCCTGGCAACATCATCTCAGCACTGCTCATGGACAAAATAGGAAGGATAAAGATGATTGGTGAGTGAAGATGATGGTCAACTGACATGTCAACAGCTGGGTGCGTGGATGACCCTGGGCATAATAAAGGCATTGTGAATACAAAGGTGTCTCTGTTTCTGTGCGCACAAATGAAAAATGGTCCGGCTAAGTGGGCAATGAGTACTCCAATACCAAATAAAGCAGAGGAGTCAATGGTTCAGTGGGTAGGGCACTAGATGAGCACTCAGGGCACCTGGGTCCTATTTCATAGATTCCAAGACCAAAAGGGACCACTGTGATCATCTAGTCGGACCTCTATGTTACACAGGCCATAGAAATGTATCGCTCTGCAACTGACCCTCTGTAATAACTTGCACAAGTCACTCCCCCTCTCTGTGCATTTTCATTCCCACCCTTTTTATATTCTGTTTATTTAGACAGTCAGCTCTTCATGGCAAGGGTTGTCTCTCGCTCTGGGTTTGTCCAGTACCTAGCATATGGGGCCCTGGTCTTAGTTGGGATTTCTAGGCACAGTTGTGTTGATAGTGATGCTAATGCTGATGCAGATGTCTGTATCATCCTTTGTGGTAGAGGCCAGACAAAGCTTATTTGTAATTGATATAGAAAGAGATTCTTTACTATGGCTGTTGGACACAGAGAGGACCCTATAATTCTTTCTCAGGGCCTCAAACTCCCAAACTGAATAAACTCAGACTAAACTCAGTACCTAAGTCCTGGACTGGATCAAGCATCCATGGACTGGATTACTGATTATGCTACATACTGATAAAGGTGTCACCTTCTTGTCTTGAGGGACTAAATCCTCATTTTATGTGACTGTGATGCATACACAGGGATTTTCTGATGTTGTTTCACAAAGTGGCCAGGTAATATCATCTAGTGCTAATATAGCTTGATCACATGGTGGGATGGCGACAGCAAGTTGTATCAACATCAAAGTAAATTGAGAGCTCTTGTAATGGACATGGAACACACCCAACCAAACCAAATGTGTCCTGTGAAAAGATTGGGATAGCTGGCAAATGTCAGAGCTAAACAAAAATCAGAATTTCCTTACTGCAGGAAATTCTGATTGTTCAGCATTTCTTTTCATCCCAAATTGAGACAAAAGGTTGAACTGCTGAGACTTTTCACAGAATGAAAAGTTTTGAAAAAAATTTGAATTTGAAAAAAAACCCCACATTTTGTTTTGGCATTTTTGATCAAAACAAAACATTTTAATATGCCCAAGCTGAAATATTTCATTTTGGTTTGTTGAACTGATCCAAAATACTTCATTTCCAATCAGTTCAAAATGAAACTGCATTTCCCTATAGTGGTACATTGCTTCATGGGAGCTTTAGTTCAGGTTGCCTGAAGCCCCTATTATCCCCCATGGGCTATGCTCCCTGACCTACATCTTATGATATACCCGAAGTTATGTGACTCTCATGAGGCACCATGTCACTTAGTCAGAGGAATGACTGTGTTGCATTGTGGGAGATGTAGTCTGGCCAGGCTTAGCCCATAGGAAAGAAAGGGGACCCAAACTACGAGTCCCATGAGGCAATGTGCCACAACAAGGTAATTTAGTTTTATGTTGAACTGACCTAAAATGAAACATTTAGTGTCAATTCAACAATCCAAAATATTTTGATTCAGTCAAACTGACCCAAAACAAAATACTTGGTTTTGGTTTTCCTGACAGGAAATAGAAACACTGGAAAATCATCCTAAGGGAAAATTCCCAGCTAGCTCTTGCAAATATTAACAGTGTAGCCACTATATCAGTGAGCCTCAATAGAGGATAATGAACCATGAATGTTCTCACTTTTTCCCTTGGGCTTGTGCCTAAAATTAGAGCCCCTATGTAAATGTGTCAGGCAGTTAAATAACATCTCTATAATTAAGGGAGACCCCAAGTGCTTTATACCATTGACTGCAAATTAATCCTGAGATTATGGATGAGCCAGATGATTTGAATGCAATATAAACTACCTGAACTCCTCACCCAAAACTCAAACCATTTTTCAGCTTCAACAACCTTCAGACAACTCTTCCCATTCATCAATATTCATGTTTACTTGCTTCTGCTTGTCCTGGGTCCAGCTGGAACTCTGCAATACCACATGAAAGAACCCATGTGTGTGATATCTGCAGGGTGAGATAATTGGTAACATCAGCCTAGTACCAGATTTCCAGCCTGTTTCCTGGCCACAAAGAGCTAGACAGCATCATTTGGATGCTGAGCTGAATCTTGTGGAGATCACTCATCTCTAGGGAGAAAATCCATCATCTGAAGACACTTCATATTAATGGTGGATTTGGCTGCCCCGAGATGCCAAGAGAATGATGCCAAGCTTTCTCTCCTTACTTCCCCGACAGGTGGCTCGATGCTGATTTCTGCAGTGTGCTGCTTCTTTCTGTTCTTTGGCAATAGTGAGTCTGCGATGATTGGCTTGCAGTGTCTGTTCTGTGGGACCAGCATTGCTGCCTGGAATGCCCTGGACGTGATCACCGTGGAGCTCTATCCCACCAGTAAAAGGTAACTATGCTCAGAATATTCTTCTCTTTGATTTCTATTCTCTGACTTCAGGCACAGCCACTCTCACATCACAAGAACTCATTATTGAGTTAAAATGTATGCGATGGAAGGGTTTGTTGTTCTTTAAAATCTCAGAGGTCCTACTACTCCTGTGGCTACCTTTGATCAGCACAGGTATTCAGAAGTAGAAGCGGGCAAATAACTGATTTGTTGGTTTGGTGGCCGTTCTGGGGGGAAAAAAAGCATCAGAACAGTTTGGGTCTAAATGAATCTAAAGATTTTCAGAACTGTGAGTGAATCAAAGAAAAGCCCATTTGGGGTCTGTTTCAGGGTAGGTGGGTAGGATTTGAAAGTGGGTCTCCTACATCTCCTGATAAGTGCCCTACCCACTGGACTCAAGGTGATGTGGAGATACAGATCAGGGGGATGGTAGTAGCAATCCCACCTCCTCTTCCTCTTGCTGTTTTGTGAATGGCCAAAATGATTTGTGTCAAATTCACAAATCTTTTCCAGTGGACCCCAACTGCATTTTCTATCAAATAAACTGTTTTTCGAAAAACTATGCCCAGCTCTATTCACAAGCCTTATTCTACATGTAATATAACTTGTGTACATGTATTTGCACAGGCAAGTGTAAATTACACACAGACAGAACTTGTATATGAAGACTCTGTCAATTGCATGCATGTTGGACAGGTTGAAGCCCCTTTGGAAATGTGTCCTCCAGTTTCTTGTCACAATGTACCACTCCTGATTATTTTAGCTTCCAGCTCTTGCAGACAACCCATAAAGATGTGGATTTGGGAAATGAGGCACTGTGTTCAGGTTTCAGGAGTTTTTGAGAGAAGAGCCTGTCTACATCAGGATAGTGACAAGTCTCTTCTGCCCTTTTCAGTCTATTGATGACAGCTGTGAGGGAAGTACTGGGACTGCACTGTGACAGCAGTGGGCTCAGCTGCTGTGTGAATCAGGGTGTGTGGGAGCACTCTGACTCTCCAGAAGCTACTCACTCTAACCAGCACTTGGAGTGGCTTTGACAAGCTCTAGAGTAAGCCTTGCTCATTGCGTTATGTCCACAACCAAACATTTATCCATGACGTGAACTCAGTGCTTTATTTGTAATGAAAGAGGTGCCCGGGCTCAAGCAATTAGGTGCCGGGGCTCAAGCAACTTTTTTACTTTCATAAGTGATGCAGCAAGCCCAGAGGTGCCGGGGCTCTGAACTGCCAGGCCCAGAGGTGCCGGGGCTCTGAACTGCCAGGCCCAGAGGTGCTGGAGCTAGAACTGCCTAGCCCAGAGGTGCCAGGGCTCTGAACTGCCAGGCCCAGAGGTGCCAGGGCTCTGAACTGCCAGGCCCATAGGTGCTGAAGCTAGAACTGCCAGGCCCAGAGGTGCCGGGGCTAGAACTGCCAAGCCCAGAGGTGCCGGGGCTATGAACTGCCAAGCCCAGAGGTGCTGGGGCTCTGAACTGTCAAGCCTAGTGGTGCCGGGGCTATGAACTGCCAAGCCCATAGGTGCCGGGGCTGTGAATTGCCAAGCCCAGAGGTGCTGGGGCTATGAACTGCCAAGCCTAGTGGTGTCGGGGCTCAACTGAGGCACAAATTAAGCATTGCATGAACTCCAAGAGATGGTGGTGTGGAAATAAATAAGGGCTGCCAAATATACCCTGCCTTTCCCCCCCAAAAAAGCTCAGGGGCATTCATTCAGTCTGGCTCCAGTTACTTGCTGAGAGCACAGACTCTGCATATCAGATCAGACTGTTGGTCTACTCAGCCTGCCATCCTGATGCCAGCAGTGGTCAGTATGTGATTTTTCAAAGGAAGTTGGACACTCCCTGACATGTACCTGAGCAAATGTTCAAGTCTGCACTTGTGGGGATGGGGAAATTCTTTGTTGACAATTGCAGGCGAACAGCATGTGCTCTGTTGCATGAGGTTCCATTAACTTCCATAGCTCAAACCAGTCTTCATTAAGAGCGTAACCATTACCACACTGGATGCCAGCAGTACCTGCTGCATCATTCTATAATTAGAATAGGAGCTGCTAGTATTAGGGGAGTCATGCAATGACCCAACTCTCCTTTACCGATGGTGGAACCAACCAAATAACCCGCTGTCCTTGTCTGACTCCTAATCACCACTTTCTGCTCTTCCTCTCCTGCAGATCAACAGCCTTTGGCATCCTCAATGGTCTCTGCAAGATTGGTGCCATCCTGGGGAACTCTATCTTTGCCTCCTTTGTTGGGATAACCAAAGTGGTTCCCATTCTTCTGGCCTCCTCTGCGCTGGTTGCGGGAGGGCTGCTAGCCCTGAGGCTACCCGAGACTCGAGAACAGGTTCTGATGTGAGAAATTGGGCAGCAGGGAAATGGAGAAGAGCTACAAAAAAGAGCCATGTCTAAAAAAATCAAAATATCCATTTATCCTTTTCTGCAGATACCTCAGATAGGGGGGGGGGGACAATCCCTATTTTAAGACCATTTCCCATCCATGATTGGCTCTTTGCAACCAGGGTACATACACACTGCAGAACTTTGCTCATTTGCTTTAGATCCAACCCACATTGGGGAGAGACTGAGGATCTGTCCTTCCCATGCATGCATGGGCATAACTGACACAAACATTAACAGCAGCATTGTGTGTGCAGGCATCAAGGGGGAGAACAGATTCAAACCCTTATATGCCCTGGATGAATTGCAAGAAAACATCTGCATTTACAAGCTGTCTTGGCTTGCAAACGAACTGGAAGATAGTTAACAAACCAACTCTGCTGAGGTTAGGTCTAGATTTGGGGGTCAAGATTTCCAAAAATGTCTAGTAATATGGAATATCTTGATTTTGGGGGGCCCAATTTGATACACTTTTCAGGGGCCTGATTTTTAGAGGGTAAGTGCTCAGTGCTTTCTGAAAATCAGACCCCTTTATATTATCTCTAGTTGGGCAACCAGAATCACTAGTCATGTCTTGAGCTGGGATTTTTTTTAAATAAAAATATATCCTATTTCAATTTCTAATTTTAAATCTCTATATTGTTCTCACCAAGAAGAATCTAAAACTAAAACAAAACTAAAAACCAGTCCCACTAATCCAAGACATCCAGAGCAATCCCTAGGAAGAGACATGTCATTCTTGTCCAGTCAACAGTTCTTTAATGGTGTTGATTTTAGGATATTTCTATAATAGGGATTTTTTTCTGCCTAGTTCTGTTTAAGAGAAATTGGCATGATGTTGGGGATTCTGCAAACCAAATGTGTATATATTATGCAGTGTAAATAGGGGACAATTTTTGTTTAAAGTCTAGAGTATGGTAACTACTAGAATTTACCAGCATTTTAGCCATATTAGTTAAAGAAAATGATGTTCGAGTTTCCTATAGATTTGGGTCTTATTGAAGCACTGTAAGCACAATTATTTATAGCTTTTTAACCTGATGTCTAGAGAATGCACTTAGCAAACTTTCATTGTACAGTACATTAATTGTCTGTTAAGGGATAATTAAGTTTTAAATTCTGTAAAGATCATTCTTGGAATTCCTATATTCCTCATGATATGACTTTGGCTTTGCCACACAACTAGACACAAAGTAATACAGTAGAACCTCCGAGTTATGAACACCAGAGTTACAAATTGACTGGTCAACCACACACCTCACACAACTAGACACAAAGTGATACAGTAGAACCTCGGAGTTATGAACACCAGAGTTACAAATTGACTGGTCAACCACACACCTCATTTGCAACTGGAAGTATGCAATCAGGAAGCAGAGATAAAAAAATGCAAATACTGTACAGTAGAAAAGAGAAAAGGAGTACTTGTGGCACCTCAGAGACTAACAAATTTATTTGAGCATAAGCTTTCATGAGCTACAGCTCACTTCATCGGATGCATCGATGCATCGAAAGTTTATGCTCAAATAAATTTGTTAGTCTCTAAGGTGCCACAAGTACTCCTTTTCTTTTTTGCGAATATAGACTAACACGGCTGCTACTCTGAAAACTGTACAGTACAGTACTGTTGTTAAATATAAACTACTAAAAAAAGGGAAAGTTTTAAAAAAAGATTTGACATGGTAAGGGCATGTTTCATTTAAATTAAGATGTTTAAAAGCGGCATTTTTCTTCTGCATAGTAAAGTGTCAAAGCTGTATTAAGTCAACGTTCAGTTGTAAACGTTTGAAGGGACAACATAACGTTGTGTTCGGAGTTACAAACATTTCAAAGTTACGAACAATGTCCGTTCCCCAGATATTTGTAACTCTGAGGTTCTACTGTACACGTTCAGTTGCATTTTTGGATATACTTTTTTGAAGCAAGAATGAAAGGCAAAAAAATAAATCTTCCACTGCTCATAACAATATAGATAATGCTAATCAGACCATTAGCAGGCATAGAGGCTGGCTGGCATCTAATGGGACCAGATGAGTCATGGGAAATTTGTGTCACTTATGACAGTTTGTGACATAAAAAGCTGTTTGGTACTATTGCCACTGTCAAGTTTGATGGAGAAGTGGCACAGTGCAAAGAAAAATCAAGGTTCCCATTTGTGCTTTTAAAAATCACTGGTTCAGGTTTGAATCCAAGCTGAAAACTGACAAAATCCACAGGGATTTCCCCTTTAAACAACAAGGCAGCAGTGAAATGAGTTATAATGGCACAGTTACCATGCAATAATGCATCTTACTATACAGAAACTACTAGGAATCATCACTAATTTGGCTAACAGATCACTAGAAACTCACATGCTGATTGGATTCTGGAGTTACGGGGATCACTTGCTCTTTCTTTTGCCTTTTTCCCCATCCACCCACTGAGTTGAACTGCTCTGTCCGCATCCTCTCTCTCCTCTTTCATGACCTCCAAAATCCATATTGATCTCCCCGCTGGGTCCCCTGCCTTTAAGGATAGGAAAAAGGCCACTCTGAATCCCCTATACCTGGGGTTAAAGACTTTAAAGTCTAACTCCTCTGCTGCACAGAGGCAGTTATATATAAGCAGTAACTCACATTAATATTGTCCCCTGATAGCTGCGGGATTCATTCATGGCACCACTGTAAGGAGTATATTTTCTACAGTAGAAGTATATAGAGTATATGTAAATCATGGGAAGCAAATGTTTCTGTGACTCCTTGGCCCTGACACTAAATCTCCATTGGGTTTCACTGTTCTGTGGTCATCTCAAGCAAGGAAATTGCAATAAGTAATTGTGAAGCTCCCAGGTTACAACTGGCTATGGATTTTTCAGATTTAGGTTGAGGTTTATGAAAGTGATAAAATCATGAGCTGCTGTAATAATTCTAGGCTTCTTATGCCTCGTGTCTTCAATTTATGGATAGCTTTGTTCTCTACTAGTCTTCAAAAGGGCTAGGTCCAGCTTTCTTCATGAACAGCACACAGTCCCTCGGAAAGGCTGAAGTTAATGCTGCTATGTCCTTTTAAATATGGCAGCAGTACACGGGCACCTCCTTAACCCCTTCTCTGCTGCTGAGGATTGTGTCCGAGAAAGCAGTGTTCCCTAAAAAACATCCTATCCTTGCCCACTGCTGGAGGTAGACATGTACTTCAGCACTGAAGAGATCACAGACTTCCTTGTGATTAAACGACGACAGGGCGACTCACTCCATTTGTCTCGGTGTATTTAGGGAGAATGTTTCATGTTCTGGGTGATTGTGATGCATCACTCTGTGATGTAGAGTTCATCTCTATTTATTTTACTAGGCATTGTTAGTCAAGTAAGTATGTAGTGCGGGGACATTCAAAAGTACTAACCTGACCCAATTGTGTTCTGCACTGACTTTGTACAATGACTGTAGCCACAGTGTTTATACTGAAAACCCATCAATTCATTTCTGAGGAGGCAGAAACTGAGATCTTCATTTATTGGAAATGGGGAAGTAGGAGATGGTCACTGAAACTTTAGAAGCCTTTCTTCTTCCGGGGATTAATCTTCCCCAGAGTCTGCATGGTGGAAGTTTGGATTCCATAGGTTTGTGGGGACAAATTACTAAGCAGTAGACAGTGGGTATGAGGCTTACACTAGCCAGAGGCATCAGCTAGATGATATAATATGCCTGTTACATCTCTAATGTCTATGACTCAATCACTCAGAGGTGCACAGGATGCTGCCCTTGTATCTTGATGAATGGTACAGTTCTTGTCTGTGAACTTTGGACGAGGAGTTCACCAGCCCAATTCTAACGTGAAAGCTTAGACACACACACTGCATCTGATCACTAATATCACAATAGTCTGAGAAGGGATGATACAATGCTAGGGATATAACAAAGTCTATAGCATGGGGAAATAAAGCCTAGTTTGTTCTTATTACAGAGATCTGTCAAATCCCTAAATACACCCTCAGCACATCCTGGTTTTTGTTCACCTGCAGCCCAATTAGCTCCCTGTAAAGCTGCACCCAACCATCCAGTGATTTTATCCTCACCTTACTGCCTTGTAGTTTTTAATTAGACTTGGGGCCCAACCAAAATGCTGGATCTGCGCATATGCTGAACTTTGGGAGTATTTGGAAATAGATCTGAATTTTGAGCTGCTGCCGAGTCCTTTTCAGAATCAAAACCGTAGATCCCAACAGCCCTGTATGTTGGGAAAGTTCTGATTTGGATCCAAATTGTGTGGACTGGGCTCATCTCTACCATTAAATCTTTTCCATATGGAATTTCTCAGACAAGACCAATATTTTACCTGCCTGTTTCTGGTATTTGCTACAGTTAAAGGTCATCTCTAGTCTTAGAATGTCCTGGATACACTGGACCATCCACAGCGGGAACTGGTTCCTGGCTTTAGGAAGCCCTCTCAGTGGGCTTCCTTTTCACTGAGTATTCGCTCCCCAAAGCGGTTAGAAGATTTCATAGACTTTAAGGCCAAAATGGACCAGTATGATCATCTAGTCTTACCACAGGCAATAGGAATACATAACAAAAAGGGGGTTCTGCCTCAAACTCCATGGATCTCCAAGAATCTGCCAAAGGCCCATCTGGCTCTCTCCATTCACACAGTCCAGGGCATAATGGGTGAGAAACATGCCCTACCACCTGGTCAGGGGAAGCGAAGCATGTAGAGAATCCCTTCTATGGATGATTGGGGTATAATCTGGCCCTCTGTGCCTGACTTTTCCTAACTGTAGAGTGGAGTTGATGAGACTCACTGGCAACACAGGTGCATCATGAGTCTTGATCCATTAGTGTTTGTAAGCATGCTGAGATCCTCAGGTGAGAGGTACCAGAGAAGTGCAAAGGACGACTATTAGTGCTGTTCTTCATCTTATTAGAATAAGGATGCCATGGCACTTACTGCAGGATGCTAGTCTGAGCATCCTGGTCCCATTCTAATATGGAGAATTACATACTGCCTCCCTAAGTTCCCTGGTGCTTTAATTGGATAGAATGCTCTCCATTCCTTTCTTTACCGTAGCTGTGCAGAGTTTCCTCTTGCTGTCATCCTTAGAACTGCCTAATTAAACCACAGTTCGGCAGAGGGCGAGGTGATCTCTCTATGTTTATACTGTCCACTGTAATTCAGGACCGCTCTCTGAGACTTTAAAGAGACAATATATGAACCTGCCATAATATTATTACTGAAACATGAGCCACAGATCCAAAATCTGGAGCTAGATCCAAACTTCTTCTAAGTGTGGTAGTGATTAGATCTGGGGATCCATTACAGAGATAGGATGGAGCCAGATCTGATCATGGGATTCTTTTTGGGGACAAGTGCTCAGATTTTTAGTAATGGAATTTATTTTCTGGAAGACAAACAGATGGGGTGTTCAGGCCAATGTGTAACAGAACCCCATGCTCCATGTGTACTGGCAAATCTCTCTCTTACGTGCTCACCCCTGTGTCAGCAAAGGCTGCTTTTAGGGGGAAAACAAACCAGGAAGTGTGAAAAACCAAACCAAACCCCCATAACTTCTTTGCTGTATGTTATTCTAGAGCTCTCTAAACTTGTATGCATTGTATGTTTCACTGTAAATAATATCCAATGTGGTACATTTAATAGAATGTTTCATCTAGATGTTCTCTCAGCTGACTCTGTATGTGTGAAATGGCCAATTCTATGTCCTTGGTTTCTTTTCTTTATTTTTTTAAAAAATGTTGGTTTGATCCATGTATGACTGTCACTGGAAAATGGAGTCATTGCAATGGACTTTGTTTTTGTTCTGTCATATTAAAATCTGGAAGAAATAAAACAAATTCTTGCCGTGTCCATGCTTCAATGTATAGCTCACCTTCTTCTACTAGGGCTGTAGCTGCTGACCGTTCACTTCAAAAATAAGGGTCTTCATTGGATGTAGGATACCTGTATCCTCCCTGCCAATCTCAACTTGATTAAGTCTCATTCCTATCACTGTTTTGTCAGGTCTGATACTTTCTAATGTACTGTACAGAAAACTTTGTGTCCTGAAAGCAACCAATGGAGAGGGCACCCAAGAAAAACAATGACCTCCAGACACCACTAAATTGTGTCTTATTGTAAGAAAAGACTTCATAAATAAACATTTCTCTTTATAAGCTAGTACCACTGTCACCGTGACTCAGTGGGTCACAACTGAGAATACCAAATACAGGACAAACTGCCAAGAAACACGGCAGGACACACTCCAAAAGTGGTGGTTATTCTCCCATAAGATATACCAAACCAGCAACAAAAGTAAACTTCTGTCTCACCGCACTGGCTAACAAGAAGTCAGAAAAGCAGTCTCCTTAGGCATTCAAGTTCTGGATTCAACACCCAAACACTAGACTTAAAGATGAGTGGTTGTTTAAAACCAATTTCATCAAACAAAAGGGCTCTTCTGATCCAAAAGGACCAGCCATATACCCAGGTCAATATACAACTCAGCTCTTACCCAATAATCACGCTGTTGCAAATCCTTTAGTATCTAAAATCTAAAGGTTTATTTATAAAAAGAAAATAAGGAAGGAAGGAAGGAAGGAAGGAAGGTGAGAGTTAAAATTGGTTAAAGGAATCAGATATGTACCACAATTGCAAAGTTCTTGGATCAGGCTTGTAGCAGTGATGGAATAAACTGCTGGCTTGTTAAGTCTCTGGTGATTCCAAATCACTGGAAGGTCCTCAGACCCTTAGTTAGAATGCTCCCATTAATATAGTCCATAGTCCAGAGGTTTGAGAAGAGAAGAGGCAAAATGGAGATGTTTCCAGGGCCTTTTATAGTTTCTCTCAGGTGAAGAGAATCCCACTGTGGAAAATTACAGGTAGCAAGATGGTGTTTGGGGGCACATGGGCAAGTAACATGTCCATGCCTGATTTCGCTTAGTCACAGCAGAAGACATTACCTATATTCCAGATGGAATGTTCACAGGCAAGTCCATTAAATGTAGATAGGCATATCCCATGGTCCATTGTGAGTTAAGTGTTCCTTGATGAGCCATTTAACTTGAATAGTCCCTTCAAGATGTGCAGGCTAAATACCTTGTGGGTGCTACCCAGGAGCAAACATATTTGAAATACAGGTATAAAGCCAATACTAAGAACTTCAAATACAAAAATGATACATGCATACAAACAGCATAATCATATTCAGCAAATCATAACTTTTCGATTGACACCTTACTTGACCCACTTTGTACAAGATTTGTTGCAATTATATAACAGTGGTAGCAACAATGATCTACATGGTCATATTTTAATGAGATAACATCACAACCACCATCTAAAACAAAGCTATATCACCATGGAGTCATCCATATTTTCCACCTGTAATTATGTGTAGACATGGTTTAGGACATGCAGATATCTAAATATTTAACTGTGCTTGAAAATCAGGTACGTAGACATCTAAGTGACATTTTCAGACTCAATTAATGGCTTTCTGTGCAAAAAAGGAGGCCAGATTGACAGACAGGAGGACACAGAGCTGTAGACAGACTACCACATAGTATATATGTGTACACAAACATTGTAGCCATGTACATTTATTATTCATCACACAGCCCCATAACTGTAGAGTTACTTGCAATCGAATTAAAACAATATGTGCTACAAGGAACAACAATTATGCACAAGGAAGCATGGATATATCATCCACGTGGAGAGCAGAGCAGGAAGTCTGAAAAATAAGTGGGGCTCAAGCACAGATTCAAGCTATATCTACTATATAGGATGGAATGCCGAGCCTGCTGCACAAAGTTCAGTTCTGGACATAAACTTCAGTGAAGTTCAGAAGCGCTTGGACCCAGGGTTTGCCTTTGAACCATCTCTGATGTGGTGCTAATGAATTTAGCTTGCTGAAAGATGCTACAATGAGTGCTCAAGTTCTCTATCTACGGAACAGGTGCAACAACCGAAAGCGAATCAGAGAAACATTCAAGGACAAAGAAACATAACATCTTGCAACTGGAATAAATGAAACAAAGAGGTAGCTCCAGCTCCATTGGTAAGACAACTTTCCTAATCTGAGACTTACCCAGGTCCCTCAGCCTTCCAGTGGACTGCAGTTGTATGGGGTGAATCAAAGTGAGCATTTTTCTAAGTGAGCTGTTAGGGACTGAACTAAACTGGTCTCAGCTGGAAGGCATCCTCGGTATATTCTACAATAACTGTGCCTGCAGGTAGGGTGCAGAGTTACGGAGTCAACATTTGATAAGCCCCTTATGTGTATTCTGTATTTATACTGGGGATTGTGCATTAGCAGCCACCATCAAAAATCATTTGCCTACCAGAGGCAGGTCTTTAAATAAAGGCCAAAGAGATTTGCACTTGGAGATGCTTTAAAGTGGTCCTTACTGCAGGCTATTTGACATTCTGCATAAGGAAGAAATCTTAGTAAGTAGGAAAATCTCATATTTGAATTTGTAGACAGATTTGACACAGGCTCTGTACATATTGCTACCATCATCTGACCTTCTCCGGCTTCTCACTGAGCGGCTAGAAAGTACCTCCTATTTTAACATAGGCTGAGATTCTCATTAATCACCAAGAAATGACACAAATGTCTCAAATGTTTTCACTATGGCACCTCACCCAAAGTGTGACTGTCACAGAAGCTTTGGAGAAAGAAACAGCAGTGAAATTGAATCATTTTCACCAACTATTAAAATTGGGGGTAGATCTAAACCATATACCTAAACTGTGAGGCGGTTTGAAACTGGAAACTAAATCTGGATCAAGATTATTGGGAAGCAGTCCCTTTTTTATTAGTGGCCTCGGCTCTTAACACCCCTCTAATATGGAACTTTCAAAGTTGAGACCAGCTTCCAAATTTTGCAATTTTGAGTTTCTTTCTGTTTAAAAAGCTGGAAAGGGAGAATGATTGGCTCAGAGAATTGACAATAGAAGACAGAGTCCTTGATTTTGAAGTTGTTGGCTGAAACTGAGCCCAATTTGGTAGCAATAAAAATCCTTGCCATGTGAGGGCTGCTCAGGGGTCTATAGGAAATGAGTTTGTATTTCTCACTGCAGTTCCTAGTGAGCACATGTCTACCACAAAATGATCAAGTGATTTGCAACAGAAGCACTTTTTCTGCCACCTTCAATGCATTGAGTGGATTTACAGCTGCATACCGTAGCACATTATGAGCATAACAATATTTATATAGCAGTTTACATTTTTAAAGCACAGTGTAAAAATAAACCAATTACTACTCACATCTCAAAAGTTATAACTGAACTGGAGAACAGTTTATTCTGTAGCACCTGCTTGGCCTGTTATAGTAAATAAAGACCATATGTATTTGTACACATACACACATGGGCTAAACAGTTACAGACTTTAACTGCATTTTGTCTCTGCTGATTTTCTCTCAAATTCTTCCCCATCTCTGAAATAACTTAAGTCTCTTTGGTACCACTAGATGGCAGGATGTACATACAAAATAGACTTCTGCTGGCCTACAGAGAAAGATCAGAGAAAAACCGTCTTCTTCTTAGAAGTATTGCGGTAGCTCCCAGGACCTCTAGTCATGGCACAGGACCTCATTGTGCTAGGCACTGTACAAACAGAAGAAAAAGTTAGAAATATGCCAATATCATTTAACATGGAAGGATGGAATTAGGAGGGAACAAAAATCTCAGGGGATAGTCCCTCCCCTACAGGCTGAGAAGGGTAACCCACTTGTGGAAAGAAAAGGAGTACTTGTGACACCTTAGAGACTAACAAATTTATTTGAGCATAAGCTTTCGTGAGCTACAGCTCACTTCATCGAAAGCTTATGCTCAAATAAATTTGTTAGTCTCTAAGGTGCCACAAGTCCACCTTTTCTTTTTGCAAATACAGACTAACACGGCTGCTACTCTGAAACCTGTCACTACTGGTGGAGTTAATGCTGCTGTTCCTATGCTGCCTCCTAGACTTGCAGAGGAAACCAGTAGGAGGAGTTTTGTCCATTTCTCTTTTGATTATTCTCTTTAACTGGTTCATCTCTTTTCCTTTTCTGTTCCATTTTTCCTTTGTGACTCACTCTCAAACCCCCTTCTTGGCAGGATGAGTCTCACACTCCCACCAGCCATAAAGAATGTGTGTGTGTGTGTGTATATGTGTGTGTGTGTACGCTCACAGAGAAGTGGGTTGTTGGAGGGAAATAGTGGGACTTGCAGCCATACTAAATGGCATAACAGAAGCAGAAGGACTCAGCCCAGGAGGCCAGATCATGCCCTATGGGTCTCATCATCCCTATACAGCTTGCCCTGTCTCTGAACCCCCGTCATGCCCTTGGTCTCATGGCGAAATTGCCAATGACATTATTAACTCCTAAGCAGATTTCCTCCATACTTTCAAACGTCCCCTTAAGGGAGAGCTCCATGAGGTAATACCCACTGGGTAAGCCATGTTCCCCACAGCTCACAGGAGCTATGTTAACTGGCACCTGGGAAGAGACCTCATTGGGCAGGAACAGTTCAGAAGCTCAGGTAACTAGATAACCCTGGTCAGAAGCCCTGAGAACCACCCAACGCATCATCAAGGATCTACAACCTATCCTGAAGGACAACCCATCATCTCACAGATCTTGGGAGACAGGCCAGTCCTTGCTTACAGACAGCCCCCCAATCTGAAGCAAATACTCACCAGCAACCACACACCACACAACAGAACCACTAATCCAGGAACCTATCCTTGCAACAAAGCCCGTTGCCAACTCTGTCCACATATCTATTCAGGGGATACCATCATAGGGCCTAATCACATCAGCCACACTATCAGAAGCTCGTTCACCTGCGCATCTACCAATGTAATATATGCCATCATGTGCCAGCAATGCCCCTCTGCCATGTACATTGGTCAAACTGGACAGTCTCTACGTAAAAGAATAAATGGACACAAATCAGACGTCAAGAATTATAACATTCAAAAACCAGTCGGAGAACACTTCAATCTCTCTGGTCACTCAATTACAGATCTAAGAGTGACTATTCTTCAACAAAAAAACTTCAAAATCAGACTGCAATGAGAGACTGCTGAATTGGAAATAATTTGCAAACTGGATACAATTAACTTAGGCTTGAATAGAGACTGGGAGTGGATGGGTCATTACACAAAGGAAAACTATTTCCCCATGTTATTTCCCCACGCCCCACTGTTCCTCAGACGTTCTTGTCAACTGCTGGAAATGGCCCACCTTGATTATCACTACAAAAGGTTTTCTTCCTTCCCCCCCCCCTGCTGGTAATAGCTCATCTTAAGTGATCACTCTCCTTACAGTGTGTATGATAATACTCATTGTTTCTTGTTCTCTGTATATATAAATCTCCCCACTGTATTTTTCACTGAATGCATCCAATGAAGTGAGCTGTAGCTCATGAAAGCTTATGATCAAATAAATTTGTTAGTCTCTAAGGTGCCACAAGTACTCCTTTTCTTTTTAAGGGATCAGTGGTATTTGATTAGGTAAATGTCCAGTTTCTTCCATGCTGAGCCCACCTCTATGCTGATGGAAGAATTTGCTGGGAAATCCACAGGGGATTCAACAGGGGGCTTTCTCCATCTTGCCTTCTAGGTTTTCCTGTGGGAGGTGCAGGATCTGCCTAAGGAATTTTTGGCTTTTGAGGGGTGATTTTTCTTTCAGTGCCCACATAATTTCCCCTCTACAGCCAAGGCATCTCCATTGGTTCTGTAACCACTGAAGATCCCTATCAAAGTTGTGCTTGTAAATGCAGCAAGCTGATCTGCAGCTCTGAGCAACAATCCAAACCAATAACAAATTCCATTTGCCAAGACATCCCTATGGGCTGTTTGGGCGAGGCACAAGAATTGAATGTGCTTTCACAGCTCTGTCAGCTTAGCAAGGACGGCTCTAAATTCCCTTGGGTCAAATCAGTAGCAGTGTTGAGTAGGAAGCTGCCACACAATCATTGTTCTTGACTACGACTGAATTTTAAAGAGATAGAAAAGCATTGTGTTTAGAATCAGCTCTATGTCCCTTTTATCTACCACCTGCATTTCTCCTCTCCCCTGTTAGAAAGGAGAGTTACATGGAAAAAACAACAAAACAGGAGTTTTATTTCACAACCGCTCAACCCCATGTAACCTGAGCTGCTCCTAACCTTTGGCCTGAGACAACACAGTCTTGTTATTGTGACTTTCCCTGTCTTGGCCAACATACCAGGGATTGAACTGTGGGCCTCCAGAACTTTAAAACAAACAAACAAACAAGAAACACAAGCTGCTACAGTTTGAGCTAAAGAGCCACTGATTGCTAGCTAAAGGCTGTAACAGATTCATATATCCTGCAGACTGGGCCCTGAGTAGGAGCTGTAACACACATACCAATGCGTTAGAGCAGCTGGTCTCAAACTGTTTTAATGGGGTTGCCAGGGCTGGCGTTAGACTTGCTGGGGTCTGGGGCCAACGCCCAAGCCCCACTACCCAAGACCAAAGCTGAAGACTGAGGGCTTCAGTCCCGGGTGGCGGAGCTCAGGTTAAAGGCCCTCTGCCTGGGGCTGAAGCCCTGGGCTTTGCCCACCACCTCCAGCCTGGGGTGGCAGGGCCCAGGCTTTGATTCCCCCTCCTGGGGTCATGTAGTCATTTTTGTTGTCTGAAAGGGGTCGCGGTGCAATGAAGTTTGAGATTCCCTGTCTTATATGAGTGTGATGGCTACAGGTTTAACATTCATTAGTTTCGGGCCCCATATTTAAATCTCGTCACAAAAAAGGTCTTTTTAAAAAAATGAAACTCAATTGACGTGGAAATCTTTTACATTATTTTTAAAACAAATTTCAATGTAAGCAGGATTTTTATTCAAACAGGGCCCAATCCTACATCTACTGAAATAAAACAAATATTTCTGTCAGCTTTAATTGGCTTTGGATCAGGCCCACCTTCCACAGCTCCTGCACTAGTGTTGCAACCCCAAAGAAAGGTATTAGGCTAGTTCCTGCAATAACTATAAAGGGAAATGGAACTAGAAATAGAAGTGAAACCAAAGTGAAACCAACCAGTCTAATTTTACTGGCAAAGCCCTGTTAAATGCAAAGAGGAAATAACCAGCATGCATAATGCAAAGTAAATTTGGTTTTAAAAATTCTTGGTTTGAATAATCTAGTAGAAGGAGGGAGATTTTTAAACCAATCTGTCTCTCTCTATAAGGAACCTCTCATCTGGGTATTTAAGTTCTTATGCCAAAAGATAAATTTTATACTGACAGTCTCTTTTTGAGAGTCAAAAGACTGCGTTCTCCTGGAAATATTTTTGTTTCAAAACAAACGAGTGAAGCAGACATCCAGTCAATACACAATATCCAAACAGAACTGACTTGAAAGAGAATTGGCCACATTCCTCCATAGTGTAATCCCAGTAAAGTGAAGGGAGTTGTACCAGGGATGAAATTGCCCAATATTTTTCATGAGGCATCAAACTGCTCTCTATGACAAACCGCCTCAGGCAGGACAGCAACTGGAGCAGGTCCAAAGGGGCCTGTGTGAATTCAGAAAGAGCTGACAATATTTCTCCAGAGGGAGCTCTTTCTTAACTTTGAAATCTTCTGCTTCACGCTGAGAAGAGAATCTTGCACTTGGCTTTTCAAAAATCTTCAAGTGCTGAATTTAGCACTTTCATGCTTTTTATTCCAAGTTCACAACAAGCAGAAAACTTGTTTGAAAACTTTGAAAACTTCCTAGCAGCACCTTTCCCTCTCACAACTCCATTATCAACAAACTGCTCCACAACGACCAACAATGTACTGGCAGGACACAGTTATGTCTATACGAATATCAATATATCACCAGGAAACAGGGCAACCTTTTGGCAATCTTATTTTGGCCATATACAAACAGATCTGAGTGCAGTTCCCTGTCTGGCACAGACTCCCTGTGTAACCTTGGACAAGTCACTTAGTTTATCTGTGCCTCAGTTTCCCTTCCATGAAAAGGAAATAATAATGCTCTCTTTGCCTGTCTTGTCTCTTAGGGCATGGATTTTCTCTTGCTATGTGCATGTATAGTGTTTAATATAATGGGGTCCCAATTTCAGTTGACACCTCCACGCATTGCTGGAATACAAATAAATAATAATAAATAATAATAATAATAATAATAAAAGTGCATAGATACTACAATATTGGGCACTCTACAAACACTGACAGTACATAGACAGGCATTCATAGTTTAAAATTTTTAATGGTTTATATTTAGCCTTTTAGTCTGATACTGTTACCTTTCTAGCATTTACCTCTGATCTCAGCCTGTCCTTCCTTCAGTTCAGCTGTAATTTCTGTCCTATCCTTTGCCATCTCTGTATAACTGAAATCCCCAGCAGGTGTCCTTGGCACATGTTGGTTTCTTCCTGGCTACCATGTAAATAATCAACCAAAACCTGTCTATTCTCTGTGCTAGCAGGTTGCTTCTGCTTTGGTGACAGTTTATCCCCTTCCCTAAGGTGCCTAATAAATGTCATCCCTTGCATACAGCAACCCAGGATTGGGGATGCACAGGTGAGCCCAGAACACGTCTCCCTGCCATCCGAGCTGTCTTTTGTTCCTCAGCCATAGCCAAGGGTCTGGCTCAAAGTTTTTTCAGTTTTTATTTATTGGATTTTCTTTACCTGGGCTCCTCAATGACTAATTTAGAAGCCTGCTCCCCTGCAATGCCTCATTCCAATCAGCCCATACTACCCCTACTCATTCTGTCTGGATGTCTGCTCTGCTCAAGAATGTGGTGATGTGACTTGTAGACATTACGGGTCCCAACATACTCCATCTTGATCCATTCAGATGTGGGGAGGGTCCTCAGGTTCCATCCCTGAATGTTCACAGTTGCTCAAGAACTCCAGACACTCCCAGAAAACATCATTCTGACATATCGACATGTAACACCATCTACACATCCTGAAAGCAAAAGGTAGCCCTGGCAGAAGCCACACAAGCTTCCCTTGCACTGCCCTACCAATGTGCCTCAGTCACCTCCACTCAAGATGAACATCTGGTGCTCTATGGTTCTTCAGTGCCATCTCTACTGAGACCATCAGTGCGTGGCATTGTTGTGTGGGGACCCTCTTGAGCTCAGTTGTTGAGCTGGGACCACTTAATGTCTACCTGTGCTCTAGAAACCATGCTGAAGTCACCATCTAGCCTTCGGATAGGAACAGATTTCAAGCACTATTGATCTCAGCCACATTCAATCCAATGATTACTAAGTGAAAGTTTCTATACTCTGTTACTAATTCGCTGAGCCACTCAGTTCGCTAGCCATAAGCACACTATCCTGTGCAGAACAATGTTTCAAAAATCATAGAAAAAGAGATAGAAAAGATCTAATTAGGTATCTAGTTTAGACCACCTGCTGATACAGGTTTGGTCCCTCACTGTCAATTTAACGTTTGTTCAAGCTAAACAGAAATGAAGTGAGAAAATAGATTCCTGCCTGATGGCAAATCAAAGCCCCTTTGTGTCTAACATAGAGGAGAAATTTGATCAAGAAGAGTTCATGCTGAAGCGGAGTTTACCCTCTGAATGATTGCCAATGTCATTGCAAACTTCGGTTATCTACTGTGGATGGAAAATTTATCTGGGATGAACTTTGTAGCTGGGGTTTCCACAGAGAAGGAATTCAAGGACAAAAGATGGTACAGACTAACAGTACTTTTTGAAATCTTCACTGCAGTAAATCCATGATATCTGGTGTTCAAATCAGCGTTTTTGAAGCTACAACTTCTCATTGTACTTCTACTTTGATCCCAGAGTAGAATCATTGTGTAGAATTTTTGACATCACAGTCAGCTCCACGGCAACCAATAGAGAGTATAAACATAATCATAATGCTTGGTGTAGCTTCTTCCTTTGAGAATCGCATTGTATTTGATAGGTTTCAGAGTAGCAGCCGTGTTAGTCTGTATTCGCAAAAAGAAAAGGAGTATTTGTGGCACCTTAGAGACTAACAAATTTATTTGAGCATAAGCTTTCGTGAGCTACAGCTCACAAAAGCTTATGGTCAAATAAATTTGTTAGTCTCTAAGGTGCACAAGTACTCCTTTTCTTATTGTATTTGATAAGCATTAATGAGGCAGGGAAGCAGAGCTATATTACCCACAGTTGTTACATGAGGAAACTGAGTCAGAGAGAGGCTTAAGTGACTTGCTCAAGTCACACAAAAAGTAGGTGGACGAGAACTCTAGCACTCGATCTTTTGCTTTATCCTCCCCTGTATGTATCCCTCACCTAGAACGATTGCTTCCCCAGCAGTATTTGATGGAGAGGTTGGGCTGTGAAGGGAAAAAGCTTTTAGTCTGGCACCAACTAGTCCCCTTGCAGTCTCAGAGGGAAAGTCAAAGGAAAATGAACTATCTTCTCATCACTACAGGTGTTTCCACTAGGGCAGGGTTGAGACTGTTGGTTGGGTTGTATGTGGGAAGTTTTCTCTGATGCTGCTTGGGTTTATCTATTCTGTAGAGAAACAGAGGACTTTGTGCTCCAGGGCTGTCGGTCTTGCACCATTCAACACAACAGTGGCGATCCATAGTGCTGACTGTCCATAACCTGAAGTGAGCTGTAGCTCACAAAGCTTATGCTCAAATAAATGTGTTAGGTCTATAAGGTGCCACAAGTACTCCTTTTCTTTTTGCGAATACAGACTAACACGGCTGCTACTCTGAAACCTGTCATAACCAAACTGTATGGCTTATTCTAGGTGTCTAAGATCTCCACTGGATCTTAGTGTTGCAGCCAGGTTCATTGTGGGCTATTACGTGACTGCCGCCTGTCCGTGATTGGGCAGTGACATCTCCTGACCTCAAGTCCAATCTTCAGAGCTCGATGTGCAGGGGACGTTGTCTCTGAGGTGGGTTTCTTCAGCTGACAGCCTAGTGAAAATCATGACTGTCCTGAGAATTTCAGAAAGGGTGGCAGAAATCTCTCACCTCTCAGAGAAGAATTTCTGCTCCAAATCTCTGCAGCTGATAATCACAGCATGAGCAAACTCAGGGATGATCAGCCACTCACAGCCCTCTCTCTCTCTCTCTGTGTTTTATTCTCCCCACACCTTCAGGGATGACTTCCCAGAGGATCCTCCCTTGTCTGATATAACTGAGATCTGGAAACTTGCTGCAAAAGTAATATTGATTTTTAAGCAAGACTATGTAAATCTAGCATGTTTGGTTATTGTAGTTCCAGAAATTCCCTTAACACAACATAATCATTAAGTCTGAAATTCTTCATATAAAAAAGACACTGTCCGGGAATGAATAAATGCTGAGCCCATCACCGTAGTGTGTAACAACCAGGAATTCATAGGCATGACAAAGAAACAGAGAAAGTTGCAGAGCCTCTGGTATAACAGAGGATTGAGAGAAAAGCACATTTTAGCACAATCCCAGATTTTAAGTCTTGCCCGTACGGCCATATTCTCTGTTGCGCTCAGGTGGCACAAAGGGTCCAGAAAGCACCAGATCTGTCTAGCTGAGAATTCTCCCATTGTGGGGAAGCCTCAGCTGGTGCAGAGCCTGAGTAGCCAGTCCTCACACACCACCCCTCCAATTCAGCCCTGGCGTAAAGGTATGTGCCAGGGCAAGGAGGAACATAGAATAAGGACTGTAAGGGACCTTCAGAGATCATCTAGTCCAATCCCCTGCACTCATGGCAGGACTAAGTATTATCTAGACCATTCCTGACAGGTGTTTGTCTAACCTGCTCTTAATAATCCCCAATGATGGAGATACTACCCCCCTAGGCAATTTATTCCAGTGCTTACCCACCCTGAGAGTTAGGAAGTTTTTCCTAATGTCCAACCTAAACTACTCTTGCTGCAATTTAAGCCCATTGCTTCTTGTCCTATCCTCAGAGGTTAAGAAGAACAACTTTTCTCCATCCTCCTTGTAATAACCTTTTATGTACTTGAAAACTGTTATCATGTGCCCTCTCAGTCTTCTCTTCTCCAGACTAAACAAACCCATTTTTTTCAATCTTTCCTCATAGGTCATGTTTTCTAGACTGTTAATCATTTTTGTTGACCTTCTCAGGACTTTCTCCAATTTGTCCAGGTATTTCCTGAAATGTGGCACACAGAACTGGACATAATATCCAGTTGAGGCTAATCAGTAGACAGGAAGAATTACTTCTTGTGTCTTGCTTACAATACTCCTGCTAATACATCCCAGAATGATGTTTGCTTTTTTTGCAACAGTGTTACACTGTTGACTCACACTTAGCTTGTGATCCACTATGACCCCCAGATCCCTTTCCGCAGTACTCCTTCCTAGACAGTCATTTCCCATTTTTTATATGTGCAACTGATTGTTCCTTCCTAAGTGAAGTACTTTGCATTTGTCCTTATTGAATTTCATCCTATTTACTTCAGATCATTTCTCCAGTTTGTCCAGATCATTTTGAATTTTAATCTTATCCTCCAAAGCACTTGCAACCCCTCCCAGCTTGGTATCATCTGCAAACTTTATAAGTGTACTCTCTATGCCATTATCTAAATCATTGATGAAGATATTGAACAGAACCGGACCCAGAACCAATCTCTGCAGGACTCCATTCGTTATGCCCTTTCAGCATGACGGTTAACCACTGATAACTACTCTTTGGGAATGATTTTCCAACCAACCCATCTTATAGTACCTCCATCTAGGTTGTATTTCCCTAGTTTGTTTATGAGAAGGTCATTCAAGACAGTATCAAAAACCTTACTAAAGTCAAGATATACCACATCTACTGCTTCCCCCCATCCACAAGGCTTGTTACCCTGTCAAAGAAAGCTATCAGCTTGGTTTGACATGATTTGTTCTCAACAAATCCATGCTGACTGTTATTTATCATCTTATTATCTTCTAGGTGTTTGCAAATTGATTGCTTAATTATTTGTTCCATTATCTTTCTGGGTACAGAAGTTAAGCTGACTGGTCTGTAATTTCCCAGGTTGTCCTTATTTGCCTTTTTATAGATGGACACTGTATTTGCTCTTTTCCAGTCTTCTGGAATGTCTTCTGTCTTCCATGACTTTTCAAAGATCATTGCTAACAGGATAACATGCTGCACTCTGGCTGTGTTTAACTGGAATACGGTCCCATAGAGGCCATTCTCAGCCACCATTAGCAAGAGGAGGTCCCAGGCTGCTTTAACCTACACCAAGGTCAAGACATAACAGGTTGCAAGCAACAGAAGAGAGGAAAATAGCCCTAGTGTTTGCTGACCTGCGGACTCAGACAATTCTTCCCATCAGCCCTTGAGCTGGCCAAGAGATATGGTGAATTATCGGAATCAAGAAATATCATGGTGAATTATCAGAGTAATCTCTTCTGAGATGCTTTGCTTTCATAACACTGACCCATTGTTTCCTTGCATCCCCTCTTTCTGTCTGGTATATTCATCTGTCTCTTCTCTTATATGTACATTGGAGTAGGGATCTTCTTTTTCTTGTGTGTTTGTACAGTGCTTAGCAAAATAGGGCCTGCTCCCTGAATGGGGCTCCTAGGAACCATAGCAATACAAATACATAAAATAATAACATATATTTTGAATAAGTTCAAGCGGCTCGTTTTCAACCAAGCAACAGGCAAATAACAGCTCACTCAACTCACAGACTAGAACACGCTCTTTGAATGAAAGCTCAAGCACAAAGCAGAGAGAGGAGTGATGAAGAGATTTACAGACTAGCTGTCCTTTAAAACCAATGATTCATCCCTGATCAAGATTATTAAGCAGTGAACAAAATATCCAAGTCTCAGACAATATGAAGCAAAATTAAAATGTCATAAAACGACTAATTACCAGCCTTGCAACTTACTCTATTAGCCAAGAATAATTATTACCCACACGAAAAGCATGGACTTTTCAGGGAGATAGCATCTTAAATCACAGCAAACTGTAAATTAAATTGAAAGTGCAGAAAAGCCCATAATGGCCCAGCTCTCTGCTATCTGGCCAGGAAATATCATTACAGTATAGTAAAAGACAGCCTCAATCACTACATTAAATATTTGCAGCCTAACACACCACAATTCCATTTTCTCCTTGTCAGATTGTGTAATTGATATTTGCATTGGTGGTACCAAAACAAAAAAATATGAAGGTGTTGATAATTTTGCAGTTGCCATCTCTTAAACCTTTCAAGAGGTTGTAGGGAAAGGATGGCAGTGAAGGAATGATACTGTCATAGTGGGAGGTGTAGCAATTCACCTCTATGTCACCTACTCATACCCAACCCCGACCTGTAGTGAGTGACTGTCTGGTTGCCTGTGCTCTTGGTCCCTGTACCTGCAGGCTGTAGTTGGGAGCTGGACCTTTGATTTCAGTGAGTCCGGATTTCACCCAAAGTATGTAAAAGTTTCACCCTCCACAATTATGGAGCTGAGTCTGGTTTTCCTGGATCACTCTTCTCTTTCTGCTGTTTCCAAAGAAACTCTTCTGTGGCCAACTAGACTTATAGAATACACAGAGTCTGCAGGGTGGAACAATTGCCAGGATCCTTGTTGAAGCACTGATGACTATAATCATTGCTGGTCCATGACTTGTGCTTTCTGAGCCCATGCAAGGATGGAGCGTAGTGGAGGGCTTTGCAAATCTCCTAAACTAGAAGGTCATCATCAATAAGAGTCATTTCCCTGCTCCACAACTAAGATCAAGTAACAAGCAGTAACTTTAATTCTAGTGTCCCTCATTCACATGCAGACAATCTAGGCAAACTTCCCCTCAGCCATAACTCAGAGTCTAGCTTCAGAGGTGCCTGAAATGCCAAGGGCTTTAATCTTCTCCATTGCTGTTTACACCCCTATTCTTTCAAGTTTTGCTTTCACAAACTATAATGGGGCTGGTTGGCTGGTGAGATGCATATGTCCCGCAGAAATAATTTTAGTTCTAAAGACTTGACACCTAGGACTTGAGTATTTAAATTGCACTACAGAAACAAAAATGAGAATCCATTTGTTGAGAGAGTCTTCCTCTCGGGTGCCACATAATTGTTATCCGTTCCACCTCCAAAGTGACTCAAATCAGCCTGGTGACATTTGTCACAATGAAGGCAGTTATTAATAGGCTGCATATTTATGAGGCTCCTTTACAATGCAAATTGCACTTCTCACTGAGCCACCTTCATGCCTGCTTTTGGGCCACTTTATCTGCATATTCCTGACATCTCACCCCTGCCTGGCATGAATTCCCTTAGAGGAAGGAGGGGGGAAAAACAACCTCAGCTGGTCCTCTCCAGAGCTCAAAGTTTGAAGTATCCAAAAAAACAAAAAAAAAAATCACTTGAGATACTGGAGCAGAGTTGCAGAGCACACACTGTTCTAGTAAGAATGCAAACAAACAAGTATCCACAGGATAATGTAGAGTTACTATTAATGCTGTGAACAGGATGAGTCCCACAGAATGGCTAATATACCGGGCACTATTTTTCTTTCCATCCTTACTACAGGGGAAGTCACTGATGCTCATGTCACTGACATACATCCCTTTGTCCATCTATCGTCCATCTGTCCACTTTTCTAGCCATTGATCTGTCTGCTCTCTATTTAAATGCTGGGAATGGAAATAAGATTCATTTCAGTTCTATCCAAGTAAGACTTGAACTCTCCAAAAAGACCAGAAGGGTTGCCTGTTGGGTTGTCTATCAGGAGAATGTTGCTAGCCCTCCACTGGGGGGAAAGTCCAGAGCAAGCAGACAGATCTTGCAACAGGCGCTATAAGTGATAAGAATCAGGCTCATTCTGACCTTCAGCGATAAGGAATTCCATAGATGTGAGCCCTCCATCGAGAACTCTTCACTTCCACTATCTATGACAGCTCTATCCTCACTCCGTAGAGGGAGAGGACTCAGACAATTCTTCTGATGGTCTGTGGCAGAAGAAGTATTTTCTTCATGTCATGCTTAGAAGGAGGTAGGTATCTTCATGATGTACCAGCTGCATGGCCTTCATGGCCTACCCTGGGTAGAACACAATGCATTAGTCTAGCCTGGAGGTGACAAAAGCATGGAACATCATGGTTAGGTTCCTCATCCAACATGACCTGGAGGCTGAATTATGCCATGAAAATCAGTGGGCAGATATCCTTCATAGATATCCTCATCGTAGGGAATGAGGTCATAACTCCTACCAGATTGTGCAGATTTTCCTCTGGAATGTCTGACGTGAGTTCTTCACAACAGGAAGCAATTAGACCTAAAACTGAACAATCCATATTGATGAAATGGCTCTGTTATGGTAGTTAGGACTTCAAAGAAGCTATGGCCAAGCAGACGAGGGATCTCTTCGTCTTCTTCATATAATCCCATGCTGCAGCTATGAACTACTTATATGGAGCCACTTGTGTTCAGAATCAGTTTTGCATGCATTTCATGCCCTCATGCTTCATCTATCTAAAAAGTCATCAGAGTCATCAGCAAAGACCTTTGTGTGTGGGGAACGGTGGGGAGAGAAAGGATGAAGACTGGAGACACCCAGGGGTCACTGCTTGCACCCGACGTTGGGGACATCAAGCACCCTTCAATTTGAGCATTGAAAATGGAAAGAAATTCAGGGGGAAAACACAAAAGAAAATCTGTAAATGTAAATCAGTGTACAATAGTAACAAGGACCTGAGGGAATTATTCTATCTTTCAGCTTCTTATCACTAAAGTGAATGAATGACATGTATACATACATAAATGTCTGGCACAGAGCACACTATGGCCAGTTGTCGAAAATATTCAGTACGCACAACAATGGCCAGATTTTCAATAGTTAAGCAGCTAATATACAAAACTCTTCAAAAATCAGCCCATAAATACTGTAATGAGAGCTTCTGGGTGCAGAATGCTTTGGAAATCTGGCTCTTAGTTAGGTGCCTAAATGGAAGCTGAGATCTTTTGAAAACCTAGTCCCAATTGTGTGTGCTGAGCACTTGAAAATCTGGTCTTGAGGTCTTTTGTAAAATACATATAAAAACCTTGAGCTAGTTATGTATTCACACACCCCACACATTATTTCTAAACAGATTTTGATACTCCTTAGAGTCAAGGGTGATATAGAAATGTAACTTATTATTAATAATAACAACAATTATGACAGCCTGGGTTACTGAACCAGAACACAGTCTCAGGCCATCCACCCTGCTATTTTATTAGTAAGGCATGAGTCTTGTGGTGCTAAATGTATTAACGTGTAGATGACATCAGTGCTCCATTATGTACTTGTCCACGTGCAGACAACAGCTAAAACTGGGGCCTGTTTGTTCCAAGTTCACGATGCAGATGTAGTGGTTTATTGTACGCATAGTCTCATCCCTTTTTTATTTGTTTTTTGTTAAGCTAAATGACCCTCATTAAACCTCACATTTATTTATCCTTCTGAAATACTTTTTGGGCAAGCCAAAACCAGTAATCATTGTCTGAAGACAGTCATCTGCCTTCCTAATGGATCTCGGTTACTTGTGCAATTGATTAATTAAGGAAAGAAAATCACCGCTGAGACCGGGAGAAGCATCTGCAACTTCAGCAGCCATTGAACTGAACTAGCAGCTCTCATGTAAAGCAGCTGAATTTCTTGTTCATGTATCCCTGTTTTCAATAAACCCATTCCTCCATATATCAATTTAGGTATTTATACAACACCCCAACACCATAAGATCTATTTCAGTACTTATATAGCACCCCAACTCCATAGCATCTCTATGTTTCCCATGTATTTAAAATAGGAAAAAAATAATTTCTCCCAGTCTCGCTTTCCAGCTGGTAGGAGAAACACAGCTAGATTAATGTATGGGTTTTCTTAGTTTGTGTATGCTTTTGTCACATGTTTCTGTGTGAGAGTGGTTGTGTTGTGGGTGAAGAAATTAGTGAGGGAAAGCTTAGTCAAATAAATGAGTTCTGCATTTAGTTCTGGTTTCAGAGTAGCAACCGTGTTAGTCTGTATTCACAAAAAAGAAAAGGAATACTTGTGGCACCTTAGAGACTAACAAATTTATTTGAGCATAAGCTTTCGTGAGCTACAGCTCACTTCATCAGATGCATCCGATGAAGTGAGCTGTAGCTCACGAAAGCTTATGCTCAAATAAATTTGTTAGTCTCTAACGTGCCATAAGTACTCCTTTTCTTTTTTGCATTTAGTTCTGACTGTGGTGAGGCCCATGGTCATTAACATTTCTGACCTGCATGACTTCTATAGTCTAGTTCCAGCTCCTCCGAAGATTCTGTCGCAGGCACTCACAAGCTTCCCTCATTGTTCAACGGTTCCTTGTTGGACTGTATCTTAGTTATCGTGGTAGGTCCTGGTTGTGGTTGGGGGGAGGAAAGAGATGACAACTCAAATAGCAAGGTTCAACCCTATGGAGTGCTTTACACATCAGAACAGAGATCTAGAACTGGGGAGCCAACGCCGAGAACAGAACACCTTTGTGACAGGTTGGTGGTGACGTGTATTGCTAAGCAGTTGGGTTGCTGTATTTTAGACCTGTTGGAACTTTTCTGGGGTGTGTGGCTTTATACCTATATATTATGAGCAGCAGTAACTGCGACTGGTGGGCATTGTCTGGGCTGCAGTGGTAAATTGGAGTCTAAATACATGTACATAGATATATATTTTGCACAGTCTCAGTGACTGCTTATGAAAAGTAGTCATGCAAATGCTTATACATGTTTCCATGCAAATCTTGTCCATCTGATAGTCTGAAAATTGGCACCTTGTTGTTCCACCAATTTCCAATTTGGGGAAGGCACCCTCACATTGTAAAGTGATTCTATTAGTGTCTTTCAATGATATTTCAGCTCAAGAATATGGCTGATAGAGTAGGAAATACAGAACTGAGTGCCCTACAAAATCTGGCTTTCTATAAGATCCACAAATGTTCCAGTCTTGTTGCCTTAGCCTGACCTTAGACAAGGCTCCAGGCACATCCAAAGATCAGGCTGAATTTCTAGTGTGCTAAATGAGCCACTTCAGTGTGCTGACAACTGATTGAGTTAAAACACCTAATCAGATCTGCAGAGAAATGTCTTGACCCTTTTAAGTGCTGAACCACTGGCAATTCAGTTACATCAGGCCAGGTTAAGCTAAGTTGTAATTGTTAGACGTCTACACTGTTCAACTCATTCCCTTCATTTACATATTAGACACCCCCCATTAGGCACCCAAAAACTGCTGTGCCATTTTGTGGGATGGTAGATGAACCTTTAGGACACAAATGGCTTTTTTTACAAATCTCTCAGCCAAATTTTCTTCATACTAGAAAACAAACAGTTTTACCATTTATGAGATCCACAAAGCGAGGGCCCTATTCAAGGGGTTCTTATTCAAATTTTAATGGCATTTTACCTTTGTACCAGTCGTTCATGGTCTGGTCTATATCTAGCCCTCAAGAGGTTGTTTCTTGTGCAATGGTGAAGAGCAGGGTACAAATGGGACAGTTTTAGTTACAATCATAAGATCCATAGGGAAAAATTGCTGAACTTTCTGCATTGCTCTTCTTTGGCATCAAATCAGGACTTGCCCCCAAGTTTCAGACTTCATCTATAAATTTGTCTGTGAGGACACCCCACTGAAATATACGGACACCTTATGGGTTTTAAGACAGCCACAACTAACTGCTATTTTAATGCTTCTAAAACTGGTATGAAGTCTTCATAAATGTATTCCACAGAGTTCTTCTGATTTTGAATGTAAATCAATCCCCCGTTACCCAAGGTTCCTTGGAGCTCTCTTTGTGAGTGTCAAAGCCTCTGAATCAGCTGTGTTAGGTCACCCCGACTATTGTGAACAGTTTTGTTTGCTATAAATTTGTGTCTTCACACTATGGGATCTGGTGCTACCCAAGGTCCCAAAAGCACTCCTAGTATGTGCTTATGTGCTTTTCTTTAAATGAGCTTAATTCTAATTGAAGTCAATGGGACTTAAGTGCATGCTTAAGTGCTTTGCTGAAGAGGGATGGATTTAAGCATGTGCTTAAAAGTTAAGCATTTATGTAACAGCTCTGCTGAGTTAGGTTAGGTAGGTAAGACCTAAGAAATAGAGAGAGAGTTACAAAGCAGCTGGCAGTGCTGCCTGCGTATCAGTGAGTTCTATCCAGTGAGCAGGTGAAGGAGAGGAATTAGAAGAGGGAAATTTTTGATTAATTAAGGGGCGGAAAGGAGACAAATAGCTGTTCATTGAGTAGTGGACATTTGCAGATTGTCACATTTGCTCCCTTTGATGGAGAGGCATCTGTTCTATATGAATGTTTTCTTCCTTCATGAGCTTCATTCTATCTTTGGTTCTGAATGATGGCTTAATAGAAAGCCCATCAGAATAAACATCATTCCATTCATATTCCATAAGCAAGGAGAGCAGAGGCTCCTGGTCTTCTGATTTATGTCACCTTCAAAACCAGCCCAGAAAATCCCTTATTAAAGAAAGACAGAGAGAAAGAGAGCGTGCCGGGACACAGACAAAACCTGTCATTGCCAGACATAACAATGGAAGTTTATTGAACAGATAATAAGCTTGCCTTGTTTTCCATTTGCTTTTCATCTCAGAGGTGAAGCTAAGGCATCTGCAGCCAGTGTCAATTAAAATGACTTATGATTTGTACCTGCTTTGTTATAGATTGTGGAGTGCTTTCTTTCACTCAATATAGATCTGGAAATCAGCATGGTTTGGAGGTTAGGGTAAGGAGATTTCTGGGAGTCAGAAATCATGGGTTCTATGGCCGGCTCTGGGACTGATTTGCTATGTGATCTTTGTCAAGTCATTGAACCTCTGTCTCAGAGTCAATTTTCTATCAGTATAATGGGGATAGTGATGTTACTCACTGTTCTAAAATGCTTTAAAGAGAGCACAGGGAAAACTCATTATGGTTCTGTGTGGTTGGGCTGGGGGTTCTAATTATTTGTTAAACGTGAAAGGTTAAATGCTATGTGGAATGCAAAAGGCCTTGGATCAATTTGATCAGAGACATAACAAGCTAGTCCTGAAATAATGGAACACACCTGGAAATAGATCTAACAACTGGCTAGGACACTAAAGTGGACTCAACCAATCAAAATCATTCTCCAATCCAGTGACTGGATTTACAGCCTTTAACAATCAGACCAGGACCCTTCTCAATGGGCTATTGGCAGTAGGCAAAATTTTCAAAAGTACCTAAGGGACACAGGAACCCATGTTCCCTTATGCAGCAGCTTTACATAGGTGAGCCAAACAGGAAGCTCAGTCTGGCTAAGCTCTGCTAGTCTTGATTCAAGTGGCAGTTGCTGTTCATATAGTCTACACCTAACAATGACTCTTGCTATTGTCTCCTTTTCCACATACCCTTTGTGGTTCACATTGACTTATGCCAGGCATTGGAATTGCCAGAAAGGATGTGGTCGCAGAGCTGAAAAATCCAAAACGAGTCATCACACAAATGGGATTGTTATTAGTATCTTTCATTTATATAGCACCCAAATGGGCCACACAGTTTGAAGACTAAGATCATGAAGATTAACACTCACGAGTGTTCTGTTCCCTTCAGTGCTAAGATCAAGGGTAGCTTGATGAGTTTTGCCATCTTGCTGATTCATCTTTTTTTTTTGTTTCGTTTTAAATATTTCTAATTATTTCTTTTTTCCCCCAACCAGGAAATGCAAACCACAGTGGTCAGGCCATGATCCTACAATTTCTGCTAGCCTAATCGTCCTGGGGGAGGGGAGCTGGGGGGCAGAATGTCTCAGCTGTGGCCTCAATTACTCCTGTGTATTCTGATTGCTCCCCCTGAGAGGTTCTGTCCCGACTGAAAAGCCGAGGGGAAGTGGCAAAGTAGGGGGACCCAGGCTCACCCACTCCTCTGGTCCCAACCCAAGGCCCTAGGGGTTCATCAAAGCATCCAACCCAGTTATTAAGTTACCCCAAATTAGGCTTTCCTCTGGGTCACAGTTTACCAATCTGGAGCTCTTCAGCTTCGGGCATGGTAACTGGCTTAGAAGACCTTCCTCATTCTCTGAATGTGCCATACAAGTGATCTCTTTTAGGAGTTTCAGCTCCCAAAAAAGGAAGAAATCCAAATCCCTGCTACAAAAGCAACCTTCACAAAGCTGTAGCCTCTCTTGTCACCATTCTCAGAATCAACCTTGCTTCCTGGTACAACATACAACTCCTCCCGACTTTCCCCAGACTACCAATGTCCTTTTTAACTGTTCCTCCACTGGGAACATGCCCTGCACTGGGAACATGCTAGGCCTCCCTAGCCTGGTATTGCTCTACTCCTAGTCCTGGTTCAGTGTGGTGTCTTTAGACCCCGACACACCCTTCCAATGAATCAGAGAGTAAGTGTTCAGAAGGACAGACTCCCATTTGTGCATGTTAGTCTCTCCTGCAAAATTTCTGCTGGCATTTTATCTCAGTGCTTGTGCCTCTGACTACAGGTGTAAAAATGAGAGTGCAAACTGCACCCACTAAAAGGGAAGCTGAGCCTTGGCCTGGTTGAAGATAGAAAGTGTATGCTGAATTTGGTGGGAAAAGGAATAATTTTTAAGTGGGCACAAGTACTGGGGAACGTGAGAGAGGTCTGGTTGATTCAATGCCTGTTCTTCCTTTTCCTGGCTGCCAGAATTATTATAGGGTAGAAACTAAAAGGTGACTCTGTTTGACCCCTGAAATTGACCTGAACTTCCCCATCAATGAGCCAGGATTTTTTAAAGGATAGGCAGTAAGCGTGCAGTGAAGCCCCTGGTCTCTGCTCTTTGGGCTTCGTCTTATGAGCTCAGCAATGATTCCAACTGAAGAAGGTAGAGGTGCCTGGCTAAGTTCCTGAGCGGAAAATGGGATGAGATGAAAATATTCCCTGGCATTGACCACAGAAAAACACAAATAACTAACGCACATTATAAGCAAACCACCAAGTGACAGGAATGCACCACTGAATACGTCTACACTGCAATCCTGGGGTGAGACTGCAGCTTGGGCAGACATACCTGAGCTACCTTTGTTCTAGCTAGCTCAGATACTGGAGCAGAGAAGCCATGGTAGCATAGGCCTTCAACTGTATTAGTCTACCTGCAACCCTAGAGAAGTATGTTGGTGGCTAGCCCACATTGAAGCGTCTGCTGTATTGGCTATCTAAATTTGCGCTAGCTTGCCTATGTCTACATGAACTGCAAACCCACCCGTGATTGCAGTGCAAACGTGCCTATAGAAATCAGAGGATAAGACCAAGCTTACACAAACCTCTGTGCATACTCTGTTTACTAAATAGCAAAGGCAATAGTGTCTTTAGATGTTCAAAGGACTCTCTTTAGTACCGTACTGATCTCTCCTTTTCCTGATAGAAACATATTTCTGTCTCACACACACACACAACACATAGTTCATGCTTTGCTCTGGCGGGAATATTTTAGCCTTCACATGATACATAAGCCAATTAAAGGTAATCAGTAAGAGTTAGGCGTGTGAAGGCAAAGATCCAGCAAAAGGAAAATAAATGAGCAATGGATGTTTATCCTAATGGACGCTGAAAAGGCTAATATGTTTTAAACACTAATTTATTACCACGGAGACTGGCAATGTGATTCAGATGCAGGAAAATATTATTAGGTCTAAAGCTCCAGAGTCAGTGCATTTTCATGCTGACACTTCCATTCTGCTGGTTGAAGGCCCAGGTTATGTATAAATCAGTTCAAATGGACAACGTGTATCAGCCAGAGCAGATGAGCTGTTCAACTGCTACTTCGAAAATTGGAGCCTGGAACCAGAGTTAATATCAATGTTAATATTACTTATAGCAATGGTCTGACCCTTTCATTTTCCTGATTATTTTTGTATAAATTTGCTTGGAAGGTAATGAAATCAAATCAGTTCCTGGCAGATGGTAGATGAGTCCTTTCAGGGAAGGTCTGTGCACAGGATTGTGTTCAAAACTGAAGTACGCTAACTAAACATAGTCAATTAAAATCTGATGTCACAAGTAAACAAACTAACTGCAGCAAAAGGTCTAACAAGATCCAGTGGCTAGAAGTTGAAGTTAGGCAATTTCAGACTGGAAATAAGGTCACATTTTTAACATCGAGAGCAATTATCCATTGGAACAACCTACTAAACGTTGAAGGAAATGCTCCATCACTGGCCATTTTTAAATAAAAACTGGATTTTTTTTTTAAACGACATGCCATAATTCAAACAGAAATTAAATCAGGGAAGTCCTGTGAGTAATGCAGGATGTCAGACCAGATGACCACAGTGGTCCATTCTGACCTTGTAATTTATGATTCTATGATCTTCTGTGAGCAGACAACCATGAGAAAGAGACTGTTTGAACAGATACTATTAATTATTATTTGTAATATTAGCATTACTATTACAGTAATGCCTGGAGACCAACTGATTTTGGAGCTTTGTTGTGCTAGACACAATACCAACATAGAGTAAAGGCAGTCCATTCTCCAGAGAATGTATGATCTGACCTTTTGTTTATCTTGTCTATGTAGGGGAAAAGGATATAACATTAAAAGAGACTGATTTTTTGCTGGCTTGTTTCTTTGTCTTAAGTCCTGCAGACCGGAATCAAATGTGGAAACATGCTCTAAGAGTGTTCACCTTAGGCCTCCATCATATAATCAGCTTAGTTCAAAATTACATGTGTTACATTATTATGAACACAGAACATCAAAAGCAAGTGCCACATAGAGAATATTTGGAATTAGGTTATTAATATTGATTATTTTTATTACTCTGGGGCATAGGAACTCTCGTCGAGGATCTGGACCCTCACTGTGCAGATAGGGGCTGTACAAAGGTAAAACAAAAGGCAGATCTCTGCCCCAGAAAGCCAACAGATGGATTCAGACAGACAGATGGCGAGTGGCAAGGAAACAATGAAACAATTTTGGACAGCATGATTGGCAGTGATCTCACTTCTCAGCACACGTTTGGCCATAACTTTGCCATTATCAAAGGCAATGGCAAAGTTCCAGTTGACGTAAGTGGGATCAGTATCTGGTCCAACAATCATACTATATGTGTTATATATAGATATATTTTAGACCAGTTCCATGGTTGAGATACCAGATTGGTAGCATCTAGTAGCTGTTTGGTACATTATGGGAAGAGTGTCTCAGTCTAGTTCAAAAGCGACAATCACAGCTGACACCCTTGTTGGCAGGCCAGGAACTCTATGGGCACGGGAACCAGATTAACCCAGCTCCCATCTTTAGACATTATTCCTGCAGAACATGTGGAAGGCACATATGGTGAAAGCACATATGGCCTGTACCTACTTACCTGTGCTGTGGATTACAAATATTTCCATTGCTGTCAGTCTGGTTCTTTATATGCAGTATGAGCAATGATACAGTTACAGAATACCCTTAAAGAGATGGTTTCCATCCCAAACAGACAATAACTGAAACACACACCCTCATAATTACTCATTATAGTGAAATACAGCCAAGTGCTTAGTTCATCTCTAAGCACTGCCTTCCTCAATGAGTCATCATCATCATAAGATTTTCCCAGTGGACAAAATCCTAATGCAGTTAGTTGCATTCAGATGGCTAACTGGGATCAAGCATGGGCTGTTGTCTCTTAGATATACAATTTTCCCATAGCTATTTAACATCAATGAAATGGAGCACCAGACCAGATGCTTAATTATCCTAAATGGATTTTGCTAAATGGTTATCAACTTTTTTCCTCTTTTCTTCCTGTCATTATGCCTCTTTAAAAGTTGGTGTACGGATAGTTGGATTGTTATTTTGCAAGTGGGATCCATATGAAGGGCTTTTTAAAGTTGATTTCCTTTTCTTTTTTCATTTGTTTGCTGTTAGGGTTTACTTATGAGAAGAGATTTTTCTGATATAGGAAATTTGTCTGTGCCAAATGAAATTTCCTGTGTTCATTACCCGCACTGTCTGTATGAAATGTACATCTATCTGCCCTCCATCAACAGAGATCTGAGCACCCTCACACAAACGTATTTAAAAACAAAAATAAGCTATACCGTCTCACTCTCTTTTCTTTTCCAGTAGCTAGGTGTAAATCACATATTTTGGTTTGGGGTATGTGTGTGCATGTGTCTGAAGAATGTATTGAAAGCAAAGTTAAAGAAGTAAATTTTGCATTTAGTTTTGCACACACTGAAGTTATTATTAGCCCTTCTTATCTCTAGTTTAGTTCCGCTGCTTGGAAAGTTGTGTCTCCTGCAATCTGAGCTTTCCCCTGTCTATCACCAGTTTAATTGTTCAGATGGTGCTAGCTGTCTTGGGTAGGGTTGCCAACTTTCCAATTGCACAAAACTGAACACCCTTGCCCCACCCTTCCCTAAGGCCCGCCCCTGCTCCGTCCCTTCTCCGCGCCTCCCCTTCTCATTCCATCCCTACTCCCCCCATCGCTCACTCTCCCCCACTGTCACTCACTTTCACTGGGCTGGGGCAGGGGGGTTGGGGTGTGGAGGGGTTGTGGGGTGCAGGCTCCAGGAGGGAGTTAGGGTGTGGGAGGGGTTCTAACCAGAAGCAGGGGATTGGGGTACAGGAGGGTCTCAGGGTTGGGGTGTGGGAGGGGGATTGGGGTGCGGGCTCCAGCCAGGTGGCGCTTACCTCAGGCAGCTCCCAGAAGCAGCCAGCATGTTCCACTCCTAGGTGGAGGCTCCAGGGGGCTTTGTGTGCTTCCCACACCCACAGGGGCCACCCCCACAGCTCCCATTGGCCTAGATTCCCGATCAATGGGAGCTGTGCAGTCGGCACTTGGGATGGGGGCATCACACGGAGCCCCCATGGCCACCCCTCCGCCTAGGGGCTGGATCCGTCCACTTCCGGGAGCCACGCGGAGCCAGGTCAGACAGGAAGCCTGCCTTAGCCCCATAACGCAGCCAACTGGACATTTAGTGAGCCGGTCAACACCGCCACGGTCCCTTTTCATCCAGGGGTTCTGGTCGAAAACCAGATGCCTGGCAACCCTTGTCTGGGAAGGTCATCATCATGAAGGGAGAGGAAGTTTGTCAGGTAGCTAGGGCCAATCTCACAGCAGACTTTGATGATACCAGGACAGGCACCTTGAACTGTGGTCTGTACTCCATAGGGAGTCAGTGCAGAGAGAGGAGCACCAGGATGATGTGTTCATAATGATCTGTGTTGCCAGCTGGTGGATTGTTGCATTCTGTGCCAATGGTGCTTTCCCAAGGTGAGTGGCTTTGTTCCTGCATGATGCAAATATCTGTGCTAATACAAGGCTATGGCCAGAGGTGCATGAACAGTTTTTATAATGGGGGTGCTGAGAGCCATTGAACCAAACTTTAAGTCCTGTATATAATGGAATCCACTTCAAGCCAGATGGTGTGGCAGCACCCCCAGCATTCTAGTTCCAGCACCTATGGCCTTGGCTGACAAAGCAAACCCTTTCAACGTCAGGAAATGCAGTTAAATCTAAAAGGTCAAACATACGTTTGACCCTTTATTTGTCTGCCTTGTGCCTGCCAGGTACTTATGCACATCTGTCTGCTGATGCATTGTGTCTGAACTTGTGATTTGGAGTACAGGGCATTCAGCATCTTGCAGGATTTGGCCCTTAAAGAGGTACGTGCATCTGACAAACAACGTTTGGTGCCTGTTAGCAGAGAGCCTTAGCAGAAAAGGACTAAGGTAGAGAATATGCATGAGATTGTGTACAATGCACTGCATAGAGGAGAGGAGTCACTTTTCCCAGCACATATCCTACTAAATTAGCTGGAAATGAGTGTTCAGAAGTCTCCAGGGGAAGGAGCCAAAAGCCTTTTCTTTTCCCTTCACATCAGCCATTCATCAATGGGTCTTTGATCTTATGGCTCTCAACTAAACAGGCTTATAGAAAAGATCAGCGTGCAGCTCTGCAAATAAGTGTCCATTTTTCAAGGGCCATGTCCTGCTGTCCTTATTAGGGATACTTGTAAATAAACACAATTGCCAAACTAAGTAGGTTGACCCCATTCTCAGTTCTCAGTCACTCAGTTCTATCTGGGTCACTTGGAAATTCAATTTTCCCATCTCTCTTCTGTAAGAGCAGGATGAATTTTAACTTGGAGGAAGGTTATTTTATTTTTACGTGTCCTAACTCTTCATTCTTTCCTTTTTATTTGTAGCATCCAGGCCAAGCATGTTACAGTAACTAGTTTTCACAGACCCTTTAGATTTGGGAGGAAATCTACAGTTTTGCTTGGGGACAGTGGTTGACCTTTGAAATGATATAAAAATGGTTTTAAATGCTTGGCTATTGTTCTTTCTGCTGGAGAACGGCTCTCTCACCAGCTTCTGGTGAGTGTTCTATAGAGATCTCTCAGTCCATTTGTTCTGGTTCCAATCTTTCACAAGCATTTCACTGGACTCTATCATTTGTTCTTGTTAAATTTCTCCCAATTTATTCCTTCTGTGTGGCAGGTATGTTGAATGAAAAGAAAGTGAAGTCAGACTCTCACTTTGAGATTATAAAATAAATATCACAAAATAGATCTTCAGTTATTTGTTTGCCAGAAGCTGGGAATGGGCGACAGGGGATGGATCACTTGATGATTACCTGTTCTGTTCTTTCCCTCTGGGGCACCTGGCATTGGCCACTATCGGAAGACAGGATACTGGGCTAGATGGACCTTTGGTTTGACCCAGTATGGCCGCTCTTATATTATCACAAAATAAGCAAAATGGCCTTTTATGTTTGGCTTCTGTTTACAAGTGAGTTTGATTGTTGTGTTTTGGAGTATAGCAGGATGGGCACAAAGATAGTCTTGTCACATGTGGTGCAAGTTTCTTTCTTTCAAGTTTCACCCGCTCAAATCTGCCATTCACTCAGTTCCCTCATCACTAACCAGCATGGGGAAAGGAAGAAGAACAATCCCCGCAGTCTCTGCTGATCCACCTAGTGGATCGGGGAACAGGCCAGAGACCTTCCCCTCTGGTGGAACCCACAGTCTGGGTCAACTCCTCCGGTATCAAGTAGGGGGATGGAGGTTTGGGGGGAACCCAGGCCCGCCCTTTACTCCGGGTTCCAGCCCAGGGCCCTGTGGATTGCAGCTGTCTACAGTGGCTCCTGTAACAGCTGCATGACAGCTACAAGTCCCTGGGCTACTTGCCCATGGCCTCCTCCTAACACCTTCTTTATTCTCACCACAGGACCTTCCTCCTGATGTCTGATAATGCTTGTACTTCTCAGTCTTCCAGCAGTATACCTTCTCACTCTCAGCTTCTTGTGCCTCTTGCTCCCAGCTCCTCACACACACCACAAACTGAAGTGAGCTCCTTTTTAAACCCAGGTGCTCTGATTAGCCTGCCTTAATTGATTCTAGCAGCTTCTTGATTGGCTGCAGGTGTTCTAATCAGCCTGTCTGCCTTAATTGTTTCCAGAAAGTTCCTGATTGTTCAGTGTTACCTCACCCAGGGAAAAGGGACCTACTTAACCTGGAGCTAATATATCTGCCTTCTATCACTCTCCTATAGCCCGGATCCCAATAGGATCACTCTCCTATAGGTATGTGGCCTGACCCTGTCACACTGTACTTAGCCTGGTCAGGTTCTTTCTTAGGAAAGCACTATTGTAGTTTTCCAATTCTTTACCACAAAAAAGCCCAGAATATTTTAAGAAATGCTGAGAGAGAATGATATGAATGAGTGAAAGTATGAGTGATCTAAGAAATCACAATAGTTATTAGGTCATTGATCAACCCTAGAATGTGTGGGGAACATGACCACCCATACCCCAAGTGTTGTATTTCAAAAATTCAATATAGTATGGAAGTCCAAGGTGATTAGTTAAAATACCAAACTCAAGATCTTTAGAAGCAATGTCCTAAGTGACCTTCTATGTTCAGCAGAGTCCTGGAGAAATAATAAGTCCATCCAATACAAATTAAACAGCTTTGAGTGTTGGTGTCTACACTGACTATTCAAAGTATAATGGACGAGTAGAATAAGTAATGAAGAAGTCCTAGAATAGGCACAACTACTTGCAATACAAGTAGTACATGAGAAGAGATGGATATATTTGGGACATCTTTTAAGAATGCCTGATAATAGGCTAACTAACTAAGCATTTCTTTGGTGACCTCAGGGCAAGGAACAGAGAGGCCAACCTAGAGGCACACTCTGTAACACCTGACATGGCATTAGGATATCTGAATATCAATGACCTGAAAAAATGATCCCAGACTGAGTCCCGGATGAACCAATGTGCACTTGCAGAGCGTCCCCATCCCATGGGGGCCCCACCACCAGGAAAAAGCAAAACCAAAACTGAGTGTTGCTGCAACCCATGTGCCCAGTCACAATGCCACTCACTCCCAATTTATCCCAGCCACCTCTCCATCATGATGGAGGGCCTCAGGGCCAAACCTGAGCATTGCAGAGCCATTTGAATGCAGGACAGGCAATGGGAATGAGCAGAGTTGGGTGGCTGGATGGGTAGAAGCTATCCTAGCCTGGAGGCCCTGGGGAATGACCAGAAAGGTCCCAGAGGTGGTGGGCTAGGGGTGAGTTGTTGGTGGGCTATGCGGTGACAGGTTGGGGGTGAGTGGGAACGTTGGGAGGTGGTAGGGTGAGTTGTGGGAGCTGTGCGGGAAATGGGGGAAGTTGGCAGGTGGTGGAGTTGGGGACCTGGATGTTGGGGGTGAGTGGGGGATGTTGAGGCTATGGCACATGGGGCTGAGCTAGTGAAGGCGGCAGAGAGCGGGAAGTGAGTCAAGGTTGCTGGGATGTGTGGGGGGCTGTCAGGAGTAATTGGGAGCTGCTGGTGGAAGGTTGTTGGAGTATACATAGGCAATTCATAGGCAGGAGTTGTAAACCAAGCTGGATGAGCAAGCATCTTAGAGAGGTGATTAAGAAGAAGCAGAAAGCATACAGGGAGTGGAAGATGGGAGGGATCAGAAAGGAAAGCTACCTAATTGAGGTCAGAACATGTAGGGATAAAGTGAGACAGGCTAAAAGTCGAGTTGAGTTGGACCTTGCAAAGGGAATTAAAACCAATAGTAAAAGGTTCTATAGCCATATAAATAAGAAGAAAACTAAGAAAGAAGAAGTGGGGCCGCTAAACACTGAGGATGGAATGGAGGTTAAAGATAATCTAGGCATGGCCCAATATCTAAACAAATACTTTGCCTCAGTCTTTAATAAGGCTAAAGAGGATCTTAGGGATAATGGTAGCATGACAAATGGGAATGAGGATATGGAAGTAGATATTACCATATCTGAGGTAGAAGCGAAACTCAAACAGCTTAATGGGATTAAATCGGGGGGCTCAGATAATCTTCATCCAAGAATATTAAAGGAATTGGTACCTGAAATTGCAAGCCCATTAGCAAGAATTTTTAATGAATCTGTAAACTCAGGAGTTGTACCGAATGATTGGAGAATTGCTAATATAGTTCCTATTTTTAAGAAAGGAAAAAAAAGTGATCCGGGTAACTACAGGTCGTTTAGTTTGACATCTGTAGTATGCAAGGTCCTGGAAAAAATTTTGAAGGAGAAATTAGTTAAGGACATTGAAGTCAATGTGTAAATGGGACAAAATACAACATGGTTTTACAAAAGGTAGATCGTTCCAAACCAAGCTGATCTCCTTTTTTGAAAAGGTAACAGTTTTTAGATAAAGGAAATGCAGTGGATCTAATTTACCTAGATTTCAGTAAGGCGTTTGATACCATACCACATGGGGAATTATTAGTTAAATTGGAGAAGATGGGGATCAATATGAACATCAAAAGGTGGATAAGGAATTGGTTAAAGGGGAGACTGCAACGGGTCCTACTGAAAGGCAAACTCTCAGGCTGGAGGGAGGTTACCAGTGGAGTTCCTCAGGGATCGGTTTTGGGACCAATCTTATTTAATCTTTTTATTACTGACCTCGGCACAAAAAGTGGGAGTGTGCTAATAAAGTTTGCCGATGCTACAAAGCTGGGAGGTATTGCCAATTCAGAGAAGGATTGGGATATTATACAGGAGAATCTGAATGACCTTGTAAACTGGAGTAATAGTAATAGGATGAAATTTAATAGTGAGAAGTGTAAGGTTATGCATTTAGGGATTAATAACAAGAATTTTAGTTATAAGCTGGGGACGCATCAATTAGAAGTAACAGAAGAGGAGAAGGACCTTGGAGTATTGGTTGATCATAGGATGACTATGAGCTGCCAATGCGATATGGCTGTGAAAAAAGCTAATGCGGTTTTGGGATGCATCAGGAGAGGTATTTCCAGTAGGGATAAGGAGGTTTTAGTACCATTATACAAGGCACTGGTGAGACCTCACCTGGAATACTGTGTGCAGTTCTGGTCTCTCATGTTTAAAAAGGATGAATTCAAACTGGAGTAGGTACAGAGAAGGGCTACTAGGATGATCAGAGGAATGTCTTATGTCTTATGAAAGGAGACTTAAGGAGCTTGGCTTGTTTAGCCTAACTAAAAGAAGGTTGAGGGGAGATATGATTGCTCTCTATAAATATATCAGATGGATAAATACAGGAGAGGGAGAGGAATTATTTAAGCTCAGCACCAGTGTGGACACAGGAACAAATGGGTATAAACTGGCCACCAGGAAGTTTAGACTTGAAATTAGACAAAGGTTTCTAACCATCAGAGGAGTGAAGTTTTGGAATAGCCTTCCAAGGGAAGCAGTGGGGGCAAAAGATCTATCTGACTTTAAGATTCTACTTGATAAGTTTATGGACGAGATGGTATGATGGGATAATGTGATTTTGGTAATTAATTGATCTTTAAATATTCAGGGTAAATAGGCCTAATCCCCTTAGACGGGATATTAGATGGATGGGATCTGAGTTACCCAGGAAAGAATTTTCTGTAGTATCTGGCTGGTGAATCTTGCCCATATGCTCAGGGTTTAGCTGATGGCCATATTTGGGGTCAGGAAGGAATTTTCCTCCAGGGCAGATTGGAACAGGTCCTGGAGGTTTTTCGCCTTCCTCTGTAGCATGGGGCTCGGGTCACTTGAGGGAGGATTCTCTGCTCCTTGAAGTCTTTAAACCACGATTTGAGGACTTCAATAGCTCAGACATAGGTGAGGTTTTTCGAAGGAGTGGGTGGGTGAGATTCTGTAGCCTACGTTGTGCAGGTGGTCAGACTAAATGATCAGAATGGTCCCTTCTGACCTTAGTATCTATGAATCTATGAATCTATATATGAGGTGGGAGGGGCATTATAGGTGTCTGTGTTTGGGGTAGGGAGAGAGGGGCATTCTGGGGTCTTCAGGATGAAAGACACGATATAAAGTAGTATTAGTTTTATTGCCTACAGATGCTAATACAACCTTGATCACTAAACACAAAGCTCCATCTATAATTGAATCATTTTGCTATTTGCTTCCTTTTTGCTTACATACAGGGACAAATTCTTCTTGGGTTTTCAGATGCACAGAGAATTGCTTTTCATAGCAAAAACTGTCACTGCCTTTCAAGCCAGTTCATGTCTTGTTCCAAAAGTCTCTGCTAATGCTGGAATCAGATGCATGGCTGTTCTCATAGATGTTGCTGTCCCAATGGCATGAATCACAGCCTTTCTATATTGAGAATATATATATGTGCACACACACACAGGCCCCAATCAGTTTGTAATGAGAACCAAGAGGCACAGAGATTGTGCCTGCAGGTGTCACAAATCCTGTATATAGATCATTTGCTTTTAATTTTGCCCATGTCCTGTGTCCTATAAAAGTCCACATCTCTCTGCCAGTCCCTCAGTTCCATTATGGATTTTATTTATTGGTATTGAGAAAGCAAAGCTGCATAAACCCATCAATAGTGAACATGGAGAATGCTCTTTGGTTGCTGTGATATAAATCAAGGCCTTCCTGTCTCTTACATCAGACAAATTGTGGGTTCCCCAGCTCTGAAGTGCCAGGCAGATCTGTCCAGCTCCCCAGAGACATGGTGATGGGAGCTATTAAAAACAAACCCTAGTTTGGACTGAGGGATTGAATGAGTTATGGAAATATAAATTAAGCCACACTGCTATTGATTTACATCTGCTGGGTCACATTAGACGGTGAACACGGCTGTTCAGAGAACTTGTCTTGTTCTTTTTACATTTATGTAAACTTATTTCACTTTTTAAAAAGAGAGCAAGAGGGGGGAAATCGACTGAAACAAAGAGCAGAGATTTAATTTAGCTTGAGGGAAATCTGATCAAGGAAGGGAAATGATAGAGATAAAAGTAACCCCTATCCCTGCGCAGCGTGAGAGAAGCTCTGGCTGTCTGATATTCATCAGAATTAATTAACAATCTTCTGCCAGTCTGAGGCACTGGGAGCTGGGGAGGGAGGGATTTGCTGCTGTTTTAAGAATAAATTTCACACACACACACCCCCCCACAGACAGCCATTGATTCCTGGGGGTTTTTTCTTCTTACCGGAGATGGTGGCTGAAAGAACCAATGTTTGGACTGACAAAAGGAGATGGTTAGATAAACACTTTGCAAAGCAGCAGCAGTACGAATAGGATTGGAATGGGGTGAGGGCAGACAGCTCCATATTAGGTTGTTGGTAAGAGAGCAAAGTGTGTGACTGACTGTATTGAAAAGAGCAAAGTCTTTAGTGAAGAGGTCTTTGCAGGCCTAGTGGCACCTGCAAACTGGCAGGGAGAGTGATCCAGTTTGTCTAGGCCAGAAAAACAGTTCTCATCTGGCCCAATAACCCCACTCTGCTACTGGGGTTACATATTCTGGATGTTGCACATGTGGAACGATCTCTTGTTTGACAAGTCTTCCAAGGAAAAAGGCCAGAATGGTACCCTGGATACCTGTTATCACATCTTCAGAGACCTTAGGACATTCCTCAACAGAGTCTATCTGTGACAAACCATAATATCACTATTCTGTTACTTAGCTATAATGTAACATTGATGCCATGGTTAACGTACACCCCTAATGTTTCATTACACTCAGTCAATTAATGAAGACAAAGTCCAACCACCTGCTCCTGCACCTGTACTTGATTTGAAAGGCAACAGTCCCAAGTAATTAAGTATTTCCCCTAATTTAATAATGATTATAATCTGGTGGAGGACATACTGCAGATTCTAAATACAATTTCTTTTCTTTTTTTTAATTTTCCTCATTCTGTAACCAAGACATAGGGGAGTGAGGAGGAACCTATTCTTTTTGAACCTGCACTATTTTTCATCATCTTGCTGCATGAGAGAGGTAGCCAGGTAACCGAGAGCACGTTAACTAACAAACCCTTTCTCCAAAAGTTGGGTAGCCAGGTGCTCATACAAGGAAGAAACTAAAAAAAATTGAGAATAAATCGAGCTGTTTTGTTTGCAGCGTCAATATTATTTTCAGGGGATGTAAAAATCAGCCTCTTCCAAATGTAGGGGGAAAGTTAATTTTCAATCTTCAGAGAGGATAAGAGTTAAAAAAAAATAAACCGTTGAAATTAAACCATGCAAATGTACTTGAGAGTTTTACTGCTCAGAAAATGATGCCCAGCAACGAATAGTTCTTTGGCTGTGAAAACATAACAACATATTGGCAGCTCACATAAATAAAAATAACCCCCAAAGAAAGGCATTTTAGGTAATCTGTTTTGCCAGGATGCACCCATGTGGTGAGGCTGTATATGGCTACATCTGCACTTGGAGCTAGGGCTGTGATTCCCAGCTCGCCTAGAGGTGCTCACCCTCCCTCTTATTGAGCCAGCGCACTAAAAAGAGTAGCATAGCTGCGGCAAGTGTGGCATGGACTAGCTGCCCCACATACAAACCTGCCTGGTCCCCATGGGTACGTACTCAGGGCGGCTGGCCCAGGCCACCCCTTGCAGCTGCCCATGCTACGGTGGTGACGCTACTATTTTTAACATGCTAGCTCAAGGAGATTCAAGCGTAGACACAACCTAAGTGGCAGTGGAATAGAGATGGCTGAGTGACTGGTACAGATCACTTTTTCAAAGGAGGATACACATGTGTGACTGTAAAACTGACCCCATCCTGCACAGGGCATCAGTCACTGAAAGTTGTTTCCAGCTAATGTCTGTTCAAAAGCTTATGTGAAATGAATGGGGTGGGTCTCGGTCCAGTTTCCACTGAACTAGTGTCCATCACAGAAAATCCACCAGCACCACTGGCAGTCTTACCATACAGAGCAAAAAATGAATGAGCCATGAAGGGCTTCTCGATCCAGCTTTCAACAAAGGTGAGAGGTGTCTGGATTGAGGGTCTTATCCTGATCCATTGCTACACATCCCACCCCGACCTTTCTGAAACAGTAGCAATTTGCAGACTGTTTTTAGCAGCCTACGAGGACACAGCATCCTCACTTGCAAAGAAATGTCTGTTTCCTAGCAGCTAATGTTTAATGGAGTCAAATGAGAAGGAAAATCCAAGCAAGATTATGTGTTAGGATGGGAATGTGAGCAATCTGACAATTTGAAAATTTGCCAAGCATTTCAGTAAGCTGCCTTGAAGCATGCCAGCATGATGCAGAAGTGTATGTCTAGGTCTGAACCAGATGGCTCAATCTCTCTTCAGTGACTGTATCACACTAAATTCAATCTTTAGAAAGGTAGCACAGAGCTGAAAACTGACAATGGGAAATTTGAATCCCATGGAGGTAGGAAGGTAACCAGGCATGGAGGGAAAGAAAATCACTTCTTAAATATCTTTTCCTTTGCATTTTCTACTAAAACCAATGTTTGCCAAGTGATAATCTACATGTGGCTTTTCCTCCTGTGCCCAGGAAAGTACACTGGGGGGGTGGGCAGATTTTGAAAACTCACCTCCGTTTTTGCACACATAGAGCTCGATTGTGAACCACAGTTACTTTCATGACCTTTCCCATTACTTTTGACAGGACTATCCTTGTGTGTAACTGCTTACCTGTGGGAGTGAGAAATTCTCAATCTGGCCTACAATTTACTCACAAAAGTCATTTTAGGTACAATTGTCCACCACAGTTATTTGGAACAAGATTAATGTCATTGAAACGTCTACGTACCTGACTCTTGACCAGGTTAGATGTCCAAATGCCATCTGGTGTGACTGCAATCTGGACTGAGGAGACCCCATTTAAAATTGTACCCAGGTCTTGCAGCATCACATCCTTCAGTTCCTTACTCCTCTTCGTTGCTCATTTTCTCATTCTGGTTGCCAAGGAACAGATTGCATGAAGAAGGCAGTGCACAAGGAGCCTTTCCCTTGGGTGTCTCATGCAAGGCACTGCCCTAACTCCTTTCTTGATGCTGAGAGCGTACTGCCCTGAGCAGTAAGCAAGGTAGCTGTAGCTAGGACCCCAGCATGGGGGTGACAGCTGCAATGGTATCGCTACTTCCTGCCTCCTGCTGCTCTTCTCAAACTCCTGCTCTGAGCTATGGCTGACGTCTTATTTTATATGCAATATAATTTCTCCATAAAGAAGGAACTGATTGTAAATCCAGATGGAAATGGAACAGTTTGCATTAAATTTGCTTTAATTAATTAGCTAAGTTCACAAAGTGCTTTGAAGATGAAAAACTCTGTATAAGTGCTAAGCAGTAGTAATAATAATAATAAAAAATAATAATAATTAATATCACTAGGAAGCATGTGTACAGCACATGCCCGGAGTATTCCCATCTGACAGCTTAACAATTGCCCTTTTCCCTGGGACACTTTATCAAGGACTGTGAGTAGTGCAATAAAATAAAGGCATTAGGGTTTTTTCAGTCATAGAGACTTGAGTTTGAATCTAGTTTAAAATGAAATTAATGGTCCCACTGCCTGTTAGTCAGCATGACCAAGTGGAGGTACAATTTAGAGCAGTTAAACAAGACACATGGGACTACTTTAAATGGGGTGGAGTTTGATAAGGAAGGCCACATAACTCACTCCTTTTCAGTCTCCCTTTCCCCCAAAAGCAGCTGTCCAGATAGTGATTTGGAGCTCATGTGCTGCACTGGGGTTTAGCAATGAAACACAAGTCACTTCTGAAATGCATGCTGCAAACATGGAGTTTGAACTTTTCATTTACAAAATTCTTCTCACTGGAGCATGGAGAATATTGCAGAAACATTTCTTTTCAGTGTTGAGTTTCCTTATATTTGCCTCCTACAAACATGCTACAAGTTTCTGACTGCAAGAATGTTTGTAAGAACAGAAAGCGTTGCATAGTCTAATGCAAATATGTACTTGCCCACTTGTTTGCTCTGGAACTGTTTGACAGACATCGGCCTGGGAGTTGCAGCTTTAGCTCAGGTGTCAAGTCTTCTCATTCCACACTGCCACAGTTGCAATTGGCAGTAGCCTTAGACCTGGACCCCCCTCAACTTACAACAGAAGAGGCTTGCAGGACAGCGTTCTCCTTGGGGCTCCCTCGGCTCTGGAATAGGCTTCCCCCACTAGTCCGAAATATCCCAGGTCTATTGACCTTTGGGGTACATCTAATTACACAAATTGGGCTCCTCAGCCACTTGAAAACCCACCAGTGAACCCCCTTGGCAGACATCATCCTTGCATTGAGGGGTAGCCGAAGAAGAGAAGACATCTAATTATGCAGATTTCTGTCAAGGTGGGCTTCAGAACAAAATCAGATGGAAGAGGAGGAGAGTTTGGTGTTCTGTGGGTGGTTTAATTTTATTTGCCCTATAGAATCATAGAAATATAGGGTTGGAAGGGACCTTGAGAAGTCATCAAATCCAGCCCCCTTAGCTGAGGCAGCACCCAGTAAATCTTAGTCCCTTCAGACTTTGTATAATCCAACATAAATAAGTGGTGGCAGGAGTTTGTGCTTTGGTGCTGCAGGTCTGTAATTCAAACCCTGTCAATGACCCATAGTGGAGTCATTACAGTTGGATAATTAGCCCTGCAGACTCTAAAGCTAAGAAGATGATGAGGGGAGGGAAAGAATGATGAAAATGAAGAGAAAATAAACTTTTCCCCAACAGCTCAATCATTCCCCTGCAGCTTTACTCAGTGGCAATGAGGCAATTTCGGAGTAAAATCAAACTCATTAAGCGATTTTGTTGGAGAAGAAAGGGAAAAGAAAGCACCATTTGGCAGCTTGGAGAGGCTTTGTACATTTAACAAGAATAGTCCATTGCGGTAAAGCGCCTGCAGAAACCTTTCCCGCTCCACTGGTGGAGCAGCCCTATTGTCTGAGGCTGGAAGCTGGGGTGCTGGCTCCTCACCCTTAAAGAGAGGGTGGAAATGCCACACAAGGTACAAATATAGCTGCATTAGACTGTGTTTGCTGGGAAATAATCAATGGGATTATGATGGCAACACACCCCTCATTGTTTTCCTACCCATACACTTCCTTACAGTCAGAACAGAGGGGAGTTATCCTCGGGATAGAGGAACTAGTTCAGATGAAGCAACAACGTCTCCTCCCTCCTCATACACATCCTGAATCTTCATCCAAAGCTCAGAATATGTTTGTGAATGTCAAGAAGTTTGATTAATGGATTGATTAACTTCTCTCCCCTCCAGGCTACATAAAATGCAGCTGCTATGAACTTTTTGCCATTTGCTCTGAATACGTGATTCCCTTTGCCAGCACCTCTCCCGACTCCTCCTCAGCTTTAATCAGACAGGTCTGGAGTTTGGGTGTAACTTTTCTATGACTAATGTTCATTGACAGCAGGTGTTCTGAATCCAGGCTCCTTTCTACTCTCCTGGAGATGAGCATGTAATTGGTAGAGGTTTGTAAAATGCAGCAATTCTATTTTTCTCTCCTTCAGAGGACGGTGCATTTTGGACTCATGAGACCAAAGCGAAAAGTGTGCATGTGTTTGAATCTGACTTGCTGGTACACAGCAGGCATTTTCCACACAAAATTGCATGCTCACTTTTCTTAATCTGAGCCTCAGTAATGAGGGTACCTGGCTTTATTGATAGAGGATCTGGAAAACAGTCCTGATAAAAAGTTTGGAGATCCTCTAAAAGAGTTCTGCAGAGTATGCGCACATACAGAGAGAGTGCATGATAGCGTGATGTGGTCTGCAGGTGTTTTTTGGCATCTGTGTGCAATAAACTGCATAACTCTCTCATAGCTTCATTATCCATGAGTATCTTAACCTCATGCCAGCAAATTCGTTCACCCCAACATCATATATTTTCAAAGAGAGAGAAATGGCCCCAACTTCTGATTATGGGTGCCTTAGTTTTCAACCGGTGGGTACTCAACACATTGTGAAAATTGGGCCACAGGTGTCTCCATTTGGACAAGTCAAAAATTTAGGCACCCAAAATCACTATCCACTTCTTAAAATATACACTACTTGCACAGATTCAGCCACTCTCACACTCAATCCCCAAACAGCTCTTCCAAATTATATCAGTCCTGATTTGCAGCGCCATCTGCTGGGCCAGTCCTAGGCCCTACCCAGCTTTTCTAGGACACTTCCATTTCTTATCTGCAGTCATAGAAACATAGAATATCAGGGTTGGAAGGGACCTCAAGAGGTCATCTAGTCCAACCCCCTGCTCAAAGAGGACCAATCCCCAACAGTCTTCCCTTGCGTCCCAGCCCTGGGTTCCTCCTGACTGGGTAGTGGGACAAATGCCCACTAGAGACAAGGCGGAGACCAAACTCATTTCCATCAATACCTAAAGAGCATAGAGGAGATCCTTCCCACAGGGAAAGGGAAACCCAATCTAGAAATGAGAGAACCAAACCACCAGTGAGGTATCTATTGCTGTCCCCTGTGTTTATAGGAACAAACAGGGGAAAGACAGTTGAAGTACAACAGTGTTTTCACTTTGGCTCTTTCCTCGCATTGTAAATATCCTTCCGGTAACTTGAGAAGTCATTTAACTCTTTCCCCACCTTTTTTTTTGAATGTGGGGATCAAACCAACTCTAAGGCAGACACACGTACAGAATACCCTGTCTACGTTCAGTGGTGTGCCCAAGATAAAGACCTCAACAGCTATATCTCGGGTTAGATGCCCTGCTCAGTATTGAAATGCATTAGTCTTAGACTTCCTGTTGCCTGGTATTGCAAGAATGATAATTTGCAGCCAATGGCAGCCTTTTAATTTCTATATCCAAAGAAAAAAATCCCTGTCTTCACACAGAGTAATAATATGTTAGCATGTGAAAGGAGAAATTAGATACTGTTGAAATTTGTTTAGAAAAACAATAATCCAGGCTCAGTCTATTTAACTGTCAGGTGGTTTAGGATAATATTTTGCGCCAAACATTTTCAAGGCACTGAACAGATGTTAACTAATCAAGTCTTACAACAGTCCTGTGTGGGAGGAATTGAGGAAACGGAGGAAGAGAGGCTAAGTGACTTGCTTAATGAGAGCCACCAGAGGAAGTCAATGGCAGAGTTGAGATTAGAACTCAGGAAAACCTATCCAGCTCGCAGTCCACTAGATCATTCTGCCTCTTAATACTTGGTTTGATGGATGAACACTATGGAAAGGGGGAATGTTGGCCAAGATGGCAAAGGTTAATCACTCATCATTTTGAAAAGTACAATGGGATCATTAACTTTCACTTGTGTATTCCTTACAACAAGGCAGAAGGGACCTCATCTTAATGTCTCATCTAACTCATAGTTATGCACCTATAACTAGAGTGACCAGACTTCCCGATATTAGGGGCTCTGTCTTATATATGCAACGATCCCACCCCCCTCTGGAAAAAAAAGTGTCATGATTTTTCACACTTGCTATCTGGTCCCCCTACCCATAACAACATCACACCCACCACCATGTTCAGAACTGCACTGCAGTATCAGCATAAGCTACGAGTTTAAGTCCAGTGTGGGACATTAATTCATTACCTCGTGGGCCCCAATGCAAGGATGTATTTAATGCTGTGCTGTGCATGGCACAAAATGAAGGGAGTCCCTTATAAGTAGCATTCATGTTGCGGTCTATCCTGTTACTCTTCATAATTATGATGGGATTCGAAGCTCCAGTAATCCATTTAACAAGGAAGTGGTTTTATTGTTTCAAGAAAAAGCTTGAACGTTCAACACTTTGGGGCAAATCCTACCCATTCTGGGCATGACTGGCTCCCACTGGGTTAATAAGAAATCCCCAAACCCATGTTTGCATCTAAGCTTGGCACAATTAGATTTTTTTAAAATAATTTTGATGGAGATATTGATTTGTTCTAACCTTTTTTCCTCTTTATATCCATTTTAGTGTTCACAGTTTGTGCAAAAATTATGGATTTTAAGCACTTTTGCTCAACTTTTATCCATTTAAAATTTTCACAGTTGTAGGAAGTTATGGGGAGGGGTTCAGACAAAGGGTGGGGAGACAGTAATTATTTAATGACAGCAGACTTTGAGATTCAAAAAGCTAAAGCTTCATAACTGTTGAAACACAAATTGTCAACGTCATGTCAAAATATCCAAAGTAAACAGCCTTAAATCAAACTCCCATAAATTCTCAAGGAGCATTTTTCTTACTTTGCCAATCTGTGCATTTTGATTAAGAACTAGAACATAAGAATATGAGAAAGGCCATACTGGGTCAAACCAAAGGTCCATCTAGCCCAGTATCCTGTCTTCCAACAGTGGCCAATGCCAGGTGCCCCAGAGTCAATGAACAGAACAGATAATCATCAAGTGATCCATCCCCTGTCGTCCATTCCCAGCCTCTGGCAAATAGAGGATAGGGACACCATCCCTGCTCATCCTGACTAATACTCTTTGATCATCAATGGAAATATTTTTTCATTGGTTTGTATGTATACAGTAAAATCAATGATTATTGACTTTTACAAATAAAAATCGAATCCTTCCAAGCCTGCTTGTATCCAAGGGAACAATTTGGTTCTGTGTAGCTGGAATCAAAGGGTGATAGTTCCTGATCATATCAGGGAAGTCCAATAAATGTCTACTAAATAATAAGCAAAACCAAGTAGCAAGCGAGCACCCAATCAATTAGAGCAAAATGGTTAAAATATAGAGTAGAACAAATCCATGGTGCATGCTAGTTCTGAAACAAGAGCTTCCAATTAATATTGAGAGCTGTGTGCAAAACACCTCTCTCAGCTTCACAGGTATTCATAGGTCTCAGCAGTTATTGTCACAAAATTTTCAGGTTTGATCTGAAGCAGGGTGAAAGTTCACTGTTTCCAAAGGCAATGTCCCCCTCCCCACCCCCATTCATTCCACTTCCCCTTTCTATCACTTTTTTCATAATGGGATTATCTTTCTTCCCCAGTTGCATGTCTGTATATACATATACACATCTGTACGATGGAGGAGTCTTTTTCATTAGCCTAGGACTCTCGTGTTATGTATTGTATATTATGCATATATTGAACGTGCATCTCATTTTCATTTCAATTAAGATTTGAGGGCCAATTTCATTCATGACTATTGATTCCTTCGAGGCCATTTGCATTTCATTCCATTCATTATAATGTATGAGCTTCATTCTTTCAGAATAATTTAAAGCTCCCTTGCATTGCTACCCTAAGTGCTGGGTTATGCACCCTCCTTCCAAAATCACTCCAATAAACCCCTTGTTACTTATTGGATTTCTCTGTGTGTTTTTTGGGGGAAGCTGTGACTTGTCCCTGACTGTTATGAAAAATATCCATGATAAAATGAGGAGCCTGAGGGCTGCAGGTGGGCTGGGAGATCCAGGGTTCCCCTCCACTCGGGTCGCTGAACTCCAGGGGTTCCCCCTGCCGCCACCGAGGCCCGGAGCTCTGGAGGTTCCTCCTGATGCCCATGGAGGCAGAGAGTTGCTGGGGACCCCCTGCCGCCTGCAGTGGCAGGGAGCATTGGGGGTCTCCCCTGCTGCCCATGGAAGCGGGAGCTGTGGAGATCACCTCACTGCTCCCTGTGGTGGCCAGGAGCTGGGGGAGGTTTGCCTGCTGCCAGTGGCAGTAGGGGACCCTGCAGCTCCCAGCCGGGGCTGGCTGAAATCACATAGGTCTTTGGAAGTCATGGAATCCATGACCCCTGTGATTAAATCACAGCTTTACTAATAAAGAAGGATAGCCATCACTTCCTTTCAATGTAGCCCAACCAGAATAAAAGGTCAAACCTCTCCCCATCTGAGTAACACAATGGTAACAGGATTAGTCAATTGTTCTTCATCCCTCTCCCATTTCCCTGGGAAGACATCATCGCCTAAGGGCAGATGTGGTGTCCCTTCATCTTTGGAGAGAGATTTTAGTTCCAGGATTGATTTACAGCAGGTTCTTACTAAACATGTCTAGTCTCTAACTCCATTGACTTCCATGGAGTTACTCTTGACTTCAGCTGGAGTAAGAGGAGAATCAGGATGATCGTTCTTACTGATCTAGCATATATACAGGTTCCGCCAAGTTTACTGATGGTTTGGAAGATGCTGCACTGAGAATAGAATGTACAACTTTTGGCTTGAAAATGAATGATTGGTAAGCTTCAAAAATTTTAATTTTGGCTGCTTCTCTGAAGCTTATCCATACTTCTTTTTGGCTCTGCAAAGCGCAGCTGGAAACCTCACAAAAATTATTTCTTTGTAGTATTTTGGCATTTCCAGCTAGAACCTGAAAGATCAAGAGGTTCACAACAGTGCGGGATAATAAAATAGAAGCTAACTAAACATTTTTAGAAATGTGGCAAGTTTTCTTGGGATAGGAAATTAAAGAAGTTCTTATTTCTCCTGAATTGGTTCACCTATCTGGCTTCTATCCAGTGAGTTAAAGAAGCAGACATATTGGCCATCTAGCAAGGTACACCCACACATGTAAAGTCTACATGGAAAGAAAATGTAATCCAAAGGTAGCATATGGAAATGAGACAGCTGCTGTCATTTCTTCCATTCATTTCTTCCCTTCTAACTAGTAGCAGCTTCTTTTTCAAATGAGAAAGAACTGGAAAATCTGCTTTCTACACCAGTTTAAAAATTACAAGTGCAAATTGTTCTTATAGCAGACTTAGTTAATGAGAAATGGTTATATTTCTGAAATACATATAAGCTTAGATTTCAGTACCTTGCAAGAACTTCCAAGGCCAGATTTAGTATTTCTTGTTCTTTTGGTGAGAGCAGATTATTACGCTCAGAGCTGGGGTCTGAGATGAGAGATTTTGCGCCTGTGAACCAGTGCCTATTCCATCCTGCTTTTTATGCAGCTGCTTCTTTTGACTGTCTGAGCTGTGAGAATCTCCAAGCTCACCTCTGAACTCTGCTGTGCAAGCAGCTATCAGGAACCTAGATTAGCATTATCCTGTACCAAGTAATTCCTCAGGGGAACACTTGGTCAACAACCTTCACAGCTGAAAGAAACTCAGCTGTGGTGAGACACAGAGCAGAGGGACCACTCAGTTTTAGTAACCATAACATTTTCTGTGTGTATTGTGTGACTTTATCTAAGCTGCAACAGAAGGTGGATACCCACCGGTGTTTCTACATGTGGATCTTAACTGGCAGACACCCAAAAGGCGCAGGATAGTCTCCAAAGATTTTCATTCACATCTCATCTATATCTATCTATCTATGTTCCCCCTCTGGCCTCTTTTTTCATCACATCAACTGCTAACTAGTTAGCAGCATGGCTACTACTGAGAGGAAACACGATAGGGGCAAAGCAGTCAAAGCTCAAGTGTAACCCCTGAAGCTTCTCCTTGAGGATGCTTCCAGCTATAATCACTTAATCGCAGCGTTTTAGAGCAGCACTCGGTAGAATAAGTAGCTCCTCATGCAGATGAGTAAAAGGAGCGGGTGGCCTTGGGCAAAACATACACACACACACACACACACACACACACACACACACACACAAAGTGAAAGGAAAGGGAAATAAAAACAGAACAATATGGGGCAAATGGATCAGTGAGAAAAATGATTAGCAAAGAATTCAAATCTGGGAATGAATATCTCCAAGCGGAAGGAGGTTATAAATTGAAGATTTCTTTTAGGTTTCATTTTCTTTAGCCCAGGGGACAAGAAAACAATCTATTTTTTGATTTTATATTTTCTGAATAAACCTACTCTTTTTTAAGGAAAAAATTTGGTGTGTTTGGTGAAGTAGCTCAGATTTTGTGAATAAGTTCAAACTGTTTCACAAAACTTCTGGCAGGCTTTGGATGGAGTTTAAGGGGCTAATTTTGACTTATTAAATCCTAAATGGCTGAGGTCCTGGAGTTTTATCAGTATAAAAGAGAGGGAGCTGCTGGCAGTGAGTTCTTTTTCTGTGGCACATGCTCATAGATTCCTAGATTCCAAAACCAGAAGGTACCATTGTCATCATCTAGTCTGACATCCTGTATAATACAGGCCAGAGAACTTCCCCAAAATGTTTCCTGTTTGGTCCCAAAATAGATTGAATCTCTTGACTTTCAGGCCATGTCACAATGCTCCTGGGCCAAATTCTGTCCTGCACCCAGGGCCGTCCCTATCCAAATTCCTGGTGCCCTATGAAGCTGTGTGCTGCTCCAGTCCCTGCTCCACCTCTTCCCCAGGGCCCCCGCCCCTGCTCCGCCCTGCCCCGCCTCTTCCCAGCCCTGCCCCCACTCCAGCCCTTCCCCAAAGCCCCCTCCCCTGCTCTGCCCCAGTCCCGCCCCACTCCCATGAGGACTGTTTCAGGGGTTGGGTCCCTACACTTACTGGCAGTGGTAAGTAGAATAACCCAGCCCCAGCCTGCTCCTCTCCCTTGGCTCCCAGCCGCACTGCAGTTCCCCCTGACTCTCAAGCCCCAAGGCTGGGAGCCAGGGGAGCAGAGCAGAGCGAGCTGGGGCCAGGTCACTCCACTTCCTGCCACCTCATGAGTGCGGAGTCGGGCCTGGCTGCCCTGCACTTATGGGCGGCAGAAAGTGGAGCCACCCGGCCCCAGCCTACTCTGCTCCACCGGCTGCCCCCATCACCCCCACGGAGGCTTGGAGGGCTGTGTAGGGTATCAAAATGGTGAGGGACAGCCCTACCTACACCCCATTTAAAAATATGAACACACATTTGCAACCTGCCCCACAGTTATTTATATCAATTGGCTCTCTTTAATATGTACTTAAAAGACTGATTTGAATGTACTGCAAGTCTCAAATATACTTACCATAATTTCAGACATTAACACTAAAGTTTCACCACTACAAGGTGATATATTGTCAACAAAACATAGTTGATATGGTGAAGTGCCAGATCTGAACTTCTCCAAACTTCACACCTGGGCAGAACTCTTTAATGGGGTTAAACCAGAAACCAAAGAAGATGGGCATTAAACTTTGGGAAAGTTCATGGTCAGCATTAGATCCTGATACTGCAATTAATTTCTTGTAGGCAGACCCCTGAAGACAATGGGGCTCTGCCCATACAGTGCTCACTGCAAAAGAGGGTCCAGTCTATATCTGAGCTCCCCAGCCCAGGTCTCTATATTTGGTCGGGGAGCTTTGTGTTAACCTTAAAGACTATTGTTAATATTGCTTTCTTTGCATTTGTGCCTAGGCTTGATCTAAGCATCTTTTACACTGTATGTTGAAATATACTAGCTCTTGGATCTAGCAGTCTACTACTTGCGTAGGCAGAAGTGAGACACTTGCATATTGATGCGCTGAGATCTCCAAAAAACCTATCAAACAACTCAGCATAATTTTACTGAAAATGTGGGGAAATTGGTACAAAAAGGAGCTACTGTAATTCAATGAATCGAGTTTGATAGGCCAAGGAGAGTTAATCTCAAGACTTATAAACAATTGTCAGACATGACCTATTCTGAAATCCAGGCCAAATTCCAGGTCATATTTGTGAACAAATCCATCACCTTACTTGGGCCTTCAGATCCCTTCTGAGCTAGGGTACTCAGCCTTAATTATAAGCCTCTATATAACAACTATTATAGAAAACCTTAACAGATGGCAATATCGACCTGACCACTTTCCAAATAAACCATATTCATCATCTTCATACAAATGAATTTGTAATTGCTGAGAAGGTCATCTCTTTTTCACCGGCTGTGTCCTGAGCAGCTCCTCTGAAAAAATTGGCTGACATATTTCCCTACTTCTTTGGGTAAAAATAAAACCCCTTCTAGTTCCATTTGGAAAAGTCCCCACTAGGCAGAAACAATATAGTTCTACAAGTTCTAAAAGAACAAAAAGAGATACAAGCCACTGTACAATGTAAACATTAATTTACTGTGGAATAATGCCAGCAAATGTCACTCTGTTTATCAAAGGACTCTGCCCAGGGCACTGAACATGAGTGGGTAGTGCATGCTTTCTTAAAAATAGATTGTTCTGTTATTTCTCTCTCCCCCTGAGCCTCTGTCATATTCACGGTCTACAAAGGCAAAGCTGTGGGCTGCATGATAGAGATAAGAGGTAGAGTTGAAGCACTTGCAGATGGCAGTTGCTATAAAACCACAAAGAATTCTTTAATTAAGTCTTCCTTTCCCCCTTATTAAAATTCAGGAAAGATTACCATGGAATTTGTACTGTATCTGCAAAACAAATCATAACAATTACACTAGGCTGCCTCAGGCTGGCTTGATTGTAGCTTATTATCCAACAAAGGCTTGATAAATGTGTACATTTATATGGAAGTCTTCTGCATACCACCATAGCCAGCTAAACAAAGACTTCCTGCCTTCCATACCCAGTTTTGGAAAGGATGTTGTTGTTGAAGTTTCAAAATACATATAAATGATCTCTCCTATCTACAGTTTACCTAGTCTGTTGAACTGGGATAAATTCATGCTCTTTTGGTGATTACTGACACCCCATCAAAGAGCCCACTTAACCCTCTAAGCCAATATACAGAAAACATCAAAAACCAGCAATGGAATTCAAATTGAATTCAAATATTCAGATCTAAATGCCACAGGCTTCCCTGCTGAATAAAGAGGTAAGTCCTATGGGCATAAGACAAGTCTTTCTAGTAGACACATGCATTTCTAATGCTGACCTGGACTTTCTGTGGTAAACTGGATATAATGGTGGCCCAAGAAAGCTACTCATGTGAAGCAACCACTAAACTGAATCCCATTTAAGAAGGTGGCTTAAAATGAAGAAAAGGGCTAGGTCCACCCTTGGGACATATATTACCCTTTATTTTGTGTATAGCTCCTAGGTTTCACTATGATGAATGCATTAGAAATTCAGAATTTCAGAGTAGCAGCCGTGTTAGTCTGTATCCACAAAAAGAACAGGAGTACCTGTGGAACCTTAGAGACTAACAAATTTATTAGAGCATAAGCTTTCGTGGGCTACTGCCCACTTCATCGGATGCATAGAATGGAACATATAGTAAGAAGATATATATATACACATACAGAGAAGGTGGAAGTTGCCATACTAACTGTAAGAGGCTAATTAATTAAGATGAGCAGGAGAAAAACCTTTTGTAGTGATAATCAGGATGGCCCATTTACACAGAAATGGGCCATTTTGGGTAGAAAAATGAAAAAGAATAAATGGACACAAATCTGACCTCAGGAATCATAACATTCAAAAACTGGTCGGAGAACACTTCAACCTCTTTGGCCACTCAGTAAAAGACTTAAGGGTGGCAATTTTGCAACAGAAAAGCTTCAAAAGCAGACTTCAATGAGAAACTGCTGAACTTGAATTAATATGCAAACTACATACCATTAACTTGGGTTTGAATAGAGACTGGGAGTGGCTGGGTCATTACACATATTGTATCTATTTCCCCATGTTAAGTATCCTCATACCTTCTTGTCAACTGTCTAAATGGGCCATCCTGATTATCACTACAAAAGTTTTTATATATATACTACAGCCCACTTCATCAGATGCATAGAATGGAACATATAGTAAAAAGATATATATATATAGATATATATATATATATAGATATATATCTTTTTACTATATGTTCCATTCTATGCATCTGATGAAGTAGGGCTGTAGTCCACGAAAGCTTATGCTCTAATAAATTTGTTAGTCTCTGAGGTGCCATAAGTACTCCTGTTTTTTAGAAATTCAGTTGATGGAGTAAATTAGATATTACAGTAGAGGGCAATGTTGAGTAAACACACAAATCTCCACAGTGGCACATAAATACATATCACAATGCATTATTAATACCCATGTGTTGATGGGATTTCATTTTCTTGCTCAGTGAACTTCAGCATAAAGCAAAGGACTGATTCAGATTTCATTTGCACCAGTACCATTCAGGAGTAATTCATACAATTCAGTGCAGCTTCACCAGCGTAAAACTGGTGTGAGATCAGAACTAGACCCCAAGAGTTCTGGCTGTCATGTTTCCGGGGAGGGCAGCAGAATTATGCAGGAGGAGAAAATGTCAGAAAAATATAAATAGTTTAAAAAGCCACCGTTGTCAGTTATTTTTAACCCCAACATTTAGATGATGTGTAAAAAAGGGTTTACAAAGAAATCCTAGTAAGAATAGAAATGTTTGCATCAGATTTATTAAAAAATATTTCAGTGGCATCTGTGTTTAACACATCAGTTGCTGCCTATTTCTGTTCTCTTAATTGGATTCAGTTATGTTGACTTCCTGTCATTTTATGAGGTTTCATACATTCAAATTAAGTTCAAAACACATTTTGCAATAACAAATGATCATACTTTCATAGCATCTGTTGGCCACGGATTTCAAAGCACCTTGCAAACATTTAGTGGTATGATTAGTTATTATTTTTATTATGGTAGCACTTAGAGGCCAACTGCCATGGATCTAAAGGGCGAGCTTGTCTCTGACCTCTATATAAGCTTTCTGAGAACATACCCTGTTCTTTTTTTTGCAAGGCGGAGCCCCAGAGCTCCACTACTCCAAGACTGGGCACCCTGGTTTCAGCACCCATTTTTCACCGTGGCTTCCAGCGTGTGTCCGAATGAATTTAGATCCCTGTCAGAGACTTATCCCATTTGGGAGCTATGCAACCAGCAGATATTTGCAGTGACACAAAACACACTTTTCAAAGCAAGACAGCATTTTTTAGTCATCTGGAATACCGTATTTTAGGATCATTAGATTAGAATGGAAAAGCAAAGCAAAGCTTATATGTATGGTTAAGATGGCGGGGTAAATTGAGGCACACGGAGGTAAAATAATTGGAATAAAACCATACAGTAAATTAATGGCAGAGTCAAGAATAGAACCGAGGACTCCTGATGGCCAGCCCCTTGCTCTCACCATTAGAATATACTCCCTTACTTTATATATAATAAATATACAGTCTCAAGTAGCCTGAAGCAGAAGAGGTGAAGGGGAGAAGGGTTTCTGAAAAATCTGATATTTGGTCTTAAATAAATCTTATTGTTACATTTATATTCATATATCCCAAAGAGGAAAGGACTAGCCAATTAATTAGCCAATTAATTGCTTCTCCAAATGCAATCCCCAACCTTGCTTTACATGGAAGGGATGTGGCCGAGAAATCAAACTTCCCCAAATGCCTCCCAAATAAGTGAATAAATAATATGACATTCACTCTCTGCTGTGAGACGAGACCTCTCATTTCATGAACCAGCAAACTGAAGGAGGAAAGAGATTTTTTTTTTAATTGGGGTGGAAGAAAAGCTGATTAAGCCAACTTTTAAATCCCGCAAAAGAAGTGAATGAGCAAGAGACTTTGTTCCTTCCTCCCCTTGCATAAAACAATCAATAAAATAAAGGGCATATATTTTATATTGAGTTTCCTAATCCGTATGACAAAAATCACAGTTCTCACAGAAATCGCACTGAAAACAAGCTCAAGTGAGGAGATGAATGGATGCCACCTGCATGTAGGTTGGCTTCCAATGTAAGTGCAAATCCATGGATGTTTCCCTTGCTGACTCCTTTATGGCTTCCATTTTCAAGTCTGACTTGTCCAGTTTTGTTACGGAGGGGCCAACAGAGCTTTCTCCAGTTCCTCCCTGTCTCATTTAAATCCGGAGGAAGAGGGGAGGAGCCTTGAAATGGAAGAGGAACGGAAGTAAGACTGATCCATGTTTGTGCATGCTTTTCTCATGGCTTGTCCCGGGAGGCTGTTGGGTCCAAGTCACCACATACAAGAAGCAGAGGTTAGCAATGACAGTGGGATAAAGTGTATGTCAGGTCCTGCCCTAGCATTATTGTGCAATGTTGTGCACCATTAAACGGACGTTCTGTTCCTTACAAGAGGTGGATGCAGTGCTGGAGGGAAGTGTTCTTTATATATACACAGAAGGCCCAATCCTACAGTCACGTGAGTAGTCCCATCAAAGTCAATGAGGTTGTTCAGAAATTGCAGACCGCATCCTGCATCCCTTACTTGAAGCATAGTCTCCTTTGGAATGAAATCAGAAATGTAAGACATTATTACTATTACTGATGGTTTAATTATGTTTTTGGCTGAATATTTGCAGTTGAGCAGCGTGGTGCATTCTTCCATAGCTCATAAATGATTGGAGCTTCTCCTTTAAATTCAAACCAAAAAATGACTGCTCTGTTAACAAAAGAACCCCTCCCCCCCCCGGCAATTATTGACTGAAGAGTTGTAGGCATTGCAGGACTTCTAAAAAGAAAAGGGTTATTTCGCTTAGGGGGCAGAAAACTGGATGTGGCCACTGCCTCCTGGTTTGCAGCCCTGGATTTTCAGCATGGTTTTTGATTCCCTGGCAAGCTAATATTACTGTTTCCCTCTGATATGCTAAGAGGGCTCTCTCTCTCCTTTTTTATCAAGAAGCTATGCACTGAGTGTGGTGCATGCAGTTTAATTTACATCTCCTTGAATTCAAGAGGAAAAGGGGAGAGATCTCCCGAGAAAAGTAAAACCTTTAGGGAAAGAGATTTGTTTAAAAGTGATCAGTGCCGCTTCATTTCTCCTTTAAAAAAAAAAAAAAAAAGCCGAGACACGCCATCAAGTATCTGCTACAGGGTGGGACTAACACTTTTGGTTATTAAAGAGTAACAGATCAGACCAAGATTGAACAACATTAAGAGAAGCACAGGGAGGATAATGTGCCATGCAGTACTTTAAGAATTTCCTTCTCCCAACCCAATGCCATGTTCTACTAGTGTATCAAGGAGGAGGCTGAGGGAATTCTTAATGTTGAATGGCACAAGATACTCCAGGAGGAGCTACCCATCTCCTTGAAATGCAGTCCCCATTTCCCTAGTGCTTGGAGGAAGATCCAGGGCAGAAAGCCAAAGCCCAAGCAACATAGCTTCCTGGAGGTCCCCTGTGGGGTGGGGCCCTGGGCAATTACTCTGCTTGCTACTTCCTAAAGCTTCCTCCTAATTCCAGCCCTGGCTTTTAATCTACTGGATATGCAGAAAAACAGTTGTGGCACAGGTGTGCCATGGAATTTTATAGCATTTTGTGGGGCCCTCAGAAAGAGAAAAATGAAGTGTAAATCATTCTTTCATCTACAATTATCACCAATAGCAGTAAATTGCGATGAGATGTTGGGCAGAAGGCAAACTCCGCCTTTTATGGAGTTGGATTCCTCTCTGTGCTTGCATGGTTGGTAAATGAGTCAAAGGGCAGGGCGGGCAGAGAAAAACATGCAGGGTGAAACCAGAGCGGGAAACATTCTGTTTTGCGAAATACCTTTTGTTAGCTGAAAATTACACTTGTAAAAAACCATTGTGGTTAAAGACCAAAGTCTTTACCGCTAATTTATCCTGACAGCACAAAGCAGCCATCTCTGGAGTCCCGTCACCTCTCTCATTACTAGGAGGAAAGTCAACTTACACAAGCTAAACTGCAGACTAACTCTTCATAAAATGTTCATATGCAATTGGCAGAGTAAACACCTTAAAACAAAGCTTCAGTCACCCAGCTGGAGGGCTAGGCTTAGCTAAATACCCTGTAGGTACAGGGAGTGGAAGATTGGAGTGATCAGCAAGGAAAGCTACCTTATTGAGGTCAGAACATGTAGGGATAAAGTGAGACAGGCTAAAAGTCAAGTAGAGTTGGACCTTGCAAAGGGAATTAAAACCAATAGTAAAAGGTTCTATAGCCATATAAGTAAGAAGAAAACTAAGAAAGAAGAAGTGGGGCCGCTAAACACTGAGGATGGAATGGAGGTTAAAGATAATCTAGGCATGGCCCAATATCTAAACAAATACTTTGCCTCAGTCTTTAATAAGGCTAAAGAGGATCTTAGGGATAATGGTAGCATGACAAATGGTAATGAGGATATGGAGGTAGATATTACCATATCTGAGGTAGAAGTGAAACTCAAACAGTTTAATGGGACTAAATCGGGGGGCCCAGATGATCTTCATCCAAGAATATTAAAGGAATTGGCACCTGAAATTGCAAGCCCATTAGCAAGAATTTTTAATGAATCTGTAAACTCAGGAGTTGTACCGAATGATTGGAGAATTGCTAATATAGTTCCTATTTTTAAGAAAGAAAAAAAAAGTGATCCGGGTAACTACAGGTCGTTTAGTTTGACATCTGTAGTATGCAAGGTCCTGGAAAAAATTTTGAAGGAGAAATTAGTTAAGGACATTGAAGTCAATGGTAAATGGGACAAAATACAACATGGTTTTACAAAAGGTAGATCGTGCCAAACCAACCTGATCTCCTTCTTTGAGAAAGTAACAGATTTTTTAGACAAAGGAAACGCAGTGGATCTAATTTACCTAGATTTCAGTAAGGCGTTTGATACCATGCCACATGGGGAATTATTAGTTAAATTGGAGAAGATGGGGATCAATATGAACATCAAAAGGTGGATAAGGAATTGGTTAAAGGGGAGACTACAATGGGTCCTACTGAAAGGCGAACTGTCAGGCTGGAGGGAGGTTACCAGTGGAGTTCCTCAGGGACTCCTTTGGGACCAATCTTATTTAATCTTTTTATTACTGACCTCGGCACAAAAAGTGGGAGTGTGCTAATAAAGTTTGCAGATGATACAAAGCTGGGAGGTATTGCCAATTCAGAGAAGGATCGGGATATTATACAGGAGGATCTGGATGACCTTGTAAACTGGAGTAATAGTAATAGGATGAAATTTAATAGTGAGAAGTGTAAGGTTATGCATTTAGGGATTAACAACAAGAATTTTAGTTATAAGCTGGGGACGCATCAATTAGAAGTAACGGAAGAGGAGAAGGACCTTGGAGTACTGGTTGATCATAGGATGACTATGAGCCACCAATGTGATATGGCTGTGGTTTTGGGATGCATCAGGAGAGGTATTTCCAGTAGGGATAAGGAGGTTTTAGTACCGTTTTATAAGGCACTAGTGAGACCTCACCTGGAATACTGTGTGCAGTTCTGGTCTCCCATGTTTAAAAAGGATGAATTCAAACTGGAGCAGGTACAGAGAAGGGCTACTAGGATGATCCGAGGAATGGAAAATTTGTTTTATGAAAGGAGACTTAAGGAGCTTGGCTTGTTTAGCCTAACTAAAAGAAGGTTGAGGGGAGATATGATTGCTCTCTATAAATATATCAGAGGGATAAATACAGGAGAGGGAGAGGAATTATTTAAGCTCAGCACCAGTGTGGACACAGGAACAAATGGGTATAAACTGGCCACCAGGAAGTTTAGACTTGAAATTAGACAAAGGTTTCTAACCATCAGAGGAGTGAAGTTTTGGAATAGCCTTCCAATGGAAGCAGCGGGAGCAAAAGATCTATCTGGCTTTAAGATTCTACTCGATAAGTTTATGGACGAGATGGTATGATGGGATAATGTGATTTTGATAATTAATTGATCTTTAAATATTCAGGGTAAATAGGCCTAATCCCCTGAGATTGGATATTAGATGGATGGGATCTGAGTTACCCAGGAAAGAATTTTCTGTAGTATCTGGCTGGTGAATCTTGCCCATATGCTCAGGGTTTAGCTGATGGCCATATTTGGGGTCGGGAAGGAATTTTCCTCCAGGGCAGATTGGAAGAGGCCCTGGAGGTTTTTCGCCTTCCTCTTTAGCATGGGGCACGGGTCACTTGAGGAAGGATTCTCTGCTCCTTGAAATCTTTAAACCACGATTTGTGGTCTTCAATAGCTCAGACATAGGTGAGGTTTTTCGTAGGAGTGCGTGGGTGAGATTCTGTGGCCTGCGTTGTGCAGATGATCAGAATGGTCCCTTCTGACCTTAGTATCTATGAATCGATGAATCTATGATTGGCAACCTTTGGCACGTGGCCCGCCAGGGTAAGCTCCCTGGAGGGCCGGGCCAGTTTTTTTACCTGCCACGTCTGTAGGTTTGGCCGATCGCGGCTCCCACTGGTCGTGGTTCACCGCTCCAGGCCAATGGGGGCTGCGGGAAGTGGCGCGGGCTGAGGGATGTGCTGGTGTCCAGGATTGGTGTCCAAGTTGAAGGGACAAGACATTTGCTTAGAAAACTATGGGAATGGCTGGGTTCTGCTGCTCTTGAATTAAATGTATTTACTCTATGTAGTACAATAGTTTCTCATCAAAAGAAATGCTGCAATATTCTACAGTAGATACTGCAGATCACTACTGCAAGGTATATTATTATCAAAGATCAACAGGGCATGCTCTGTCTCTGACCACTATAGTCTTTTAGGGAGCGTATCCCTTCTTTGTGGGTTTGGGGCCTCCACTTTGCTAAAGGGGGAGCCCTTCCAGGCACTGCTACTCAGAGTGGGTCCTTGCTTCTGCACCTGTTTCTCTCTGTGAGGTTCCAAAAGAACTTGGTCCCCTATTGGAGACTTACCCTCTGGGGAGCTATGCAACTAGCAGATGGTTGCAGCAATACAGCACAGCCTTTTCCAAACAAGACATTATTTATTAGTCAACTCGAATACAGTATTTAGGGCCATAGGGTTAAAATGATAAAGCAAACACCATCTGGAATGGTCCCTTATAATATGTGCTAGCTACTTATGCATTTTGCTGCAATGCTGGGAGTACCTTTCCCAGACCTGAAGAAGAGCTGTGTGTGGCTCGAAAGCTTGTCTCTCCTAACAACAGAAGCTGGTCCAATAAAATATATTCTCTCACACACCTTGTCTCTCTGAGCCAGTTGTTCCCAAACTAGGGGCGCCACTTGTTCAGGGAAAGCCCCCCGGTGGGTCGGGCTGGTTTGCTTACCTGCCACTCCCACTGGCTGCGGTTTGCTGCTCCAGGCCAACGGGGGCTGCGGGAAGAGCAGCCAGCACGTCCCTCAGCCCGTGCCACTTCCCGCAGCCCCCATTGGCCTGGAGTGGCAAATCGTGGCCAGTGGGATCTGATTGGCCGAACCTGCAGACGTGCAGGTAAATAAACCGGCCCAGCCTGCCAAGGGCTTTCCCTGAACAAGCGGCACCCCTAGTTTGGGAACCACTGCTCTAAGCAAAGCCTACACACATCTCTCACCTAATTTGTCAACTTCTCCTTGTTTCATTAGGCAGGCAGGCCCTGCTTTGCCCTGGCCTGGAAGGCCAACTGCATGCTACCAGCAAAAGTTCCCTTAGCTTCCCCAGCCATCCCTGGATTGAATTCCATGCTGCAGGAAGCCTGTGAAGCAGGATTCTTCTCCATATCTCCTAAGACCTCAGCCCTTTGTCTCAAGTTCCAGTCATGCTGTTGCTGTTTCATGTATGACCCCCTCCTCCATCTGGGTTTTGGGGAAAGGAGCGATTGTGGTGAGACAATCTCCTGGACAGTTAAGGGTCCAGAGGTTGGTCTTCTATTGTATCCCCAAGGTAGCTCCATTCACATGTTGACGTTCTTGATAGCCCATCCATACCAACCCCCCCAACATGCCTACCTGACTCACATCTCAATCACTTCCTCACTTAGCACTTGTCTCTGGAAAGAGATTAACCCCTTCATATCAAGTGGGTAGCAATACAGAAGTGAATAGGGAAAATGAGTTACCCACACTTTTCATAAAAATAATACAGAATTTTACCACATTCTCTGCATCTGCTTTGGATCACTAGGGTTGATTGCTGCAGTATATATACACAATAACTCAAACTGTAGCTTTGTGGGGTAAATCACCTTCTGTCCAACCAAATAAGACAGACAGACAGTTTCAGGTCAAGGATTCTCAATGGAACCCTTCAATGTGTTTAAAATTGTCTCCCTCTACCAAGAAACACTTGATTTGGTGTTAATTGTCCTTATAGTTTGATTTGTAGGGACAGCAGAGACAACACAGCAGTTGGAAGGACAAGGCTAGCAATTGTGGATTTAGCTTAGAAAAATGCTTTGTGCTTTCTCCCAATTTAACTATTTTCTTTGGCTTCTACTGCAATTTCTGTGGTGCTGGGTTTTTTTTAAAGCTGATATACATAAATATCTTTCTGACAGTAGTTTGGATTCTGGATTCATTTTAATGGGCCACAGAGAGAGAAACTGATGTACACTGAAGATTTAATTAGCAATAGTTTGAATTGCAATTTTAAGAAAAAATCTTCTGGTTGGCTCATTTGCTCTCTTTTAACCTCACTTGTTAGGGACAAAATGTTGCTTGAAATAAAGTTTTAACAAGTCTTCAGTGCTGCACGCTCATAGACTCATAGACTCATAGAAACATAGACTCGGAAAAATTCCCAGCTCCCACTCTCAAATCCTTATCATTTGCACAGGTTTCCATCTGGCTGGGGTTCAGTCTTGGGGTATGTTCCACAAACTCCAGCAGAACTAGTCTTCTGGGATCTGGAAACACAATAATGCTCTCACCATGAGCAGGACAGCATGCTGATCTCCTGTGAAACCTGCAAGACTCTTCTTCTAAGTCTTCAAAAACTTCTGTCAATATAAACCACAGCGTGAGCTGGATTACTGCAACATGGCTGGCTAATGGGCTTCAAAAGAACTGAAGTGATTAATCAATGATTCATCATAAACACAACTGCACTGTATAATTGGCATCAAATTGAGAACCTGCTTAATGGAAAACAATAAAGTACTGAGTCTGGAGGAGATGGAGAGACAGGGCACTGACTTCTAGCCAATGCCCAGAGATCTGAGTTAGAGGCCTAGCCATTGGGGTGATGGAGATGCTCAGTTAGGAGGATGGGAGAGAACTTCAAGGGGATGATGGAGGGTGGGGTAACAGCCTGTGACGTGGGTCATGAGAAGGGAGGGGAGAATAGGGTTGTCCTGTTCAGAACAGAAGCAGATTTGGGGCTCAGCTTCCTATTTGGAACACCCATTTGGTGACATGGAGACAGTTATTGTCTTGGTATCATTTGCTTATTTACCCAACATGCCTGTGATAAATGAGAGAGGGGGTAGCTCCCTTTTGTGGACACCCAGCCAGCGAGTTATTTATAGAATCCCTTTTGGTAGCTGTTCTCTACTTGCTTTACCTGTAAAGGGTTAAAAAGTCTGACTGCATGCATAGGTAAAGGGAAGTGAGTGGGCACCTGACGAAAAGAGCCAATGGGAGGGCTAGAACTTTTTAAAATTGGGAAAAAACTTCCCTTTGTCTGTTGTTGTTGTTCTCCGGGGAAGAGGGGAACAGGGCATCAGTTATGCTGTGAGATGCTGAAGGCCAGGTATGAAAATAATCAGAATAATACCTAGAAATTGCTTATTTGGAAACCCAGATATGTAAGTAGATTTATTTTGTTTATTTCTTATGGCTTGTGGACTTCTCTGTGCTAACCCCAAATGCTTTTGTTTTGCTTGTAACCTTTAAGCTGGACCTCAAGAAAGTTATTTTTGACAATTTTTGTAAGTGGGTTTTTAAAATCTAGCAAAAGCCTAAGTTCCAGATGTATTTTCTTTCTTTTTGTTTTTAATAAAATTTATCTTTTTTAAGAACAGGATTGGATTTTTGGTGTCCCAAGAGGTTTGTGCATATGTTGGTTAATTAGCTGGCGGCAACAGCTGATTTCTTTTGTTTTCTATCTCAGCTCTTCCCTGCAGGGGGAGGTGAAAGGGCTTGAGGGTACCCCACAGGAAGGAATTCCCAAGTCCTCCTTCCTGCGTTCTCAAAAGGTGGGTTTTTTTTTTTCGCACTTGGGTGGTGACAGCATCTACCCATCCAAGGTCAGAGAGAAGCTGTGACCTTGGGAGTTTAATACCAGCCTGGAGCGGCCAGTATTAATTTTTAGAATCCTGGCGGGCCCCCACCTTCTGCACTCAAAGTGCCAGAGTGGGGAATCAGCCCTGACAGTGCCCCCAAGGCCTGTTTCCTTGAACAACAGTGTGGTAACAAACCACAGGCAAGCAACTTCCTTTTGCTGAAATCTCAGATAAGGCCCTGCTCGTCTGTTCTAAGTGGCAGCCTTCTTGGGTCCGTCTGTCTCTCTCTCTCATGGACTCACAGCAAACTCAATCAGATCCAAATGCTGAAATCACACTCTGGGCTCATTCTTCGCCTTCAGCCCCTATGCTTTACACCTGGGAGTGCCTTACTTCAAGGCCCCTCAGAAGAGATGGTTTGGAAATTAGCCCTCCTTTTGTGCAGCTCAGTAAAGTCTAAGAGGCCAGACAAATAAATGTGTTTTAACTCACACAGTAACCTGAACTCTGAGGCCAGGTACTTTATGGCACTTTTAACGTTTTCTGTGGAGAGTTGCACACTGGTTGCTGGTACATCAATGACCCCATTGTGCCAGCCATTAGCACCTCTCTCCATAACCATATAAAGGGGAAATTGAATGGAAGAGGAAAGATGAGAAAAGAGGCACAGAGTAAAAGCTAGACTGGAAAAAGGAGTGAGCAGAGGAGGAAGGATAATGAAGGTTTACACTAAAACCGGTGCTGTAGCTATGCCACTGTAGTGTCCCGAGTATAGACATGGCCCAAGGGCGTGTGTGAAAGGCTTAGGAAGATAAAGCAGAAAAATGAGAACACTAGGAAAGGAAGAAGAGCAGAAGACGTCCCAAAGAGCAATGTAGGAGTTGGTGAAATCAACAAATACTTCTGTTCCCTTTCCTGGAAGGGCGATCCCGCCCCCACAATGGGCTGGGATTGCTGACTATGCCCCAGAAGGCTGCATGACCCTTTGGACCTCTCTACTTTTCATGATTAGCCTCAGGGGAAGCTCTGGCATGCGGGGGGAGGGGGAGAACCCTTTGCCTTTGTTTTCCCTTCTATACATTCGAACAGTGCAGGGATGATATCAAAAGGATCTTTTCTCTAGGGGTATGGGACTTGAGTTAACCACATATGGTAACAGCTCCTGCACATCCATTTGTGTCTGCAAGATCTCTCTCTCTCTCTGAAGGAAGCTTGGGAGAGTTATGTGAAATTAGTTATTTGCCTCACTCTTGTTCCAACTGGAACTGTGTCCCCGTCACAGAACTGCCATCAAAAGGCATTATGATGCATAACATAATGGGAAGAAGGATTAAAGATTGCAGTGCGGTGGCCTGTAGATTACAGTAGTGCCCCACTAGCTTCAACCAAGATCAGGGCATCATGGAACCACAAGGCCTGCTCTCCCTCTGATCTTTCAATCGTCTCTCTCAGAGTATGTCCCTCTTAGGTGGTGGCTCAGGCCCTATACTTTCTCAATGGGCAACCCCGAGATGCTGCTATTCTGAGACTGGATCCTTGGCTTAACCACCTTTGGTTCTCACCATGGCTCCTTCAACTGTCCATAAGAGCCTGGACCTCTGCTGGGGATGGATGCCTCTTGGGAATAATGCAACCAGCAGAAGTTTGCAGTAATGCAGTGCAGCCTTTTCTAAACAAGACATTATTTATTCATTCCTCAAAGGTGGACAGAGCACCCGGTAAGAACAATAAAAGGCCTGCATGCTCCACTATTATGTACAGCTTTGCAAGTTCCCCTCAGCTCTGCTAACTCCATCTCTGGCTGGGAGGAAATGGACTGCCCATGCTCATAACATCTGTCTCTTTATTTGTGTGCCTCAGCCCATCAGCTTCTCACTGACACACTCTGGGGTAGCCTCTCTGGCTCATCCAACCCCACTCCCTTTTCTAGAGTCATTGAGGTTTTAGATCTCCTTTGATCCCAAGCCTGGCCTTAGGAAGAGTAAACTATTTTGACCTGGATGGAGCCAGGTCAGAAGTTTATTCCCCACTGAGAGCCCAGCCATTTTTATCATACCTGCTTTGAAGGTGTGTACCTGACACCGACTTATCTTTGCCGTTCTCTCATTTCCTGTGGGCTTTCCCATGTACAGTGTCCTTTGATTTAACTCCATAGTAAGTAACCTCCCCCCCCAACTGAACACACCAGGTACATCTACATTTGAGCTGGGAGGTGTGATTCCCATCGTCAGCTAGCCGTCCTGAGTACAACCCTACCTGACCCCCTCGGTATGTACTTAGGTAGCTAGCCTGAATTACTACCAGTGTTGTCGCAGATACACTGCTATTTTTAAGCCCCGGCTTGAGCAAAGCTAGCGTGGGTATGTCTACATGAGCTGGAATCACACCTCTCAGCTCAAATGTAAATGTACCTACAGAGGCCTGTGCCATATTCATAAAAAATAATACAGATGGTTTCCCAGTTCATCACACAGGGCTCCATTGTGCTAGGCACTGTATATACACATAGCAAGAGACACTCCCTGCCCCAATGAGCTTACAATCTAAATAGATAAGACAGACAAGGGGGAGGAAGAAAGGAAGGATTATCATTTTACAAGTCGGGGACAGAGGCACAGACTTTAAATGACTTGCTGAGAGTCACTGAAGAAGTCTGTAATAGAACCAGGAGTCGGAGCCAGATCTCCTGAGCTCACAGCCTTCACCACGGGTCCATCCTTCCTCTCTAATGTAATGTGGTGATTTGGTAATGGAGAGGCGGGTGTACATCAATAAGGAGCATGTAAGGGGTGGAAAGTGGTGATACAAGTCAAAGCAGTATGAACATGAAACATCATTATGGGAAATAATAATATGATAGTGCTTTACTGTGAGAGATATTCTTGTTGTACTTGTTTGTGCTGCAGTTTGTGAAACAAAAGGCCCAGAAAGAATTCAAAGTAGTTTTGACCACATTTTCTCTTCCGAAAATAAGTTCCTTCTACTGAAGAATGTGCCACAGTCTCCTCCTCCCTTCCTGAATGGGGGAGCAGGGACACACAAATTAATCATGTCTATGTTGCCAATTTGGTGCTTACCTCTTGGTCTAAGCTACAAAATATTTCCTGTTGCTTGTTCAGGAAGAAACTTTCCTCCAGGCTTCAATGCCTAATCCAATAATACAAGGCACTACAATGAATTCCATCTTGTTCAATCAACAAGATATTAGGTGGAAACAGTATTCCAATCAGAATCCCCATTCACCTACCCAAACAGTAATGTGGCTTTCCCCACCAAGACAGGAGAGCCAATATGTTGTGGATAATGATGTTTTCCTGTGTCTATCTAGTCCCTGAATTCTAATTTTCAACAGCTAGCTTCCAGATGTGTCTAATGGTTCATGAAAGGTAGTGATCCATCTGAAATTCCTTGGGACAGTCCTGATTTTGGCAGGTTTTGTGTTGCTTCCTTCAAAGGGGGGGGGTCCCACTTTATTTTTGCTTCATGAAGCCACAGCTCCACTTTCTGACATAATTTCCTTATCCTGTAGAAGAAAACAACAAAGTGGTGACCCCAATTTTGTAGAGTTTACACTCAATGTGCTTTTTTTTTTCTTTTTCTTTTTCAGATGTGTCCTGATTGCCAAGGCTAGATCCCAAATGGGCAACATTCCCATATTTGTAATTTTAAGTCTACATTTGGGTTCTTTGTCTTAAATAGTGTTTTGTATTTAATTCAATTTGTGTGTTTATTTAGTGGAAGGCATTTCAGCTTCCTTGATATTGTGTAAGGAAGATTTTTGAGGCTGTCTGGCTTCACCTTTTTCCACTAGAAGTTTTACATGGATGCAAAATTCTCCTTCCCTATGCCCAAGTTTCAGTCCTTGACCCACAAAGGAAGAGGGAGAGGTCCAGTTTTCAAAACATGAGGCTAGAATAACTGCTCAGTGTCAGACTGGAAATGGGCAAGATTCTTGACTGTCACTTTGCTTTTTAACATTGCCCCCCTTCTGTTCCTACTGGGGTTACAAAGCCTGTCCCGCTGACTCCCGTCCCAAGCCCTATCCTTGCAAGCACATGGCACAAAATGTATAGGCCTAACAACTGGCAAGGCAAGATTGTAGCAAGAAACCTATTGATATCCCAAGGGAACCTGATGACAGATAGAATGTGTCGCTTTCAATTCATTCAGCAAAAGAGACTGGTCGAGAGGGTACCTTTCCCACAAGGTGTGTGGAGTCTTGGACATCAAACTCCTGTTCTGACTTGGGGCTGTGTGTTTAATTACCCTCTGTGTGGGGCAATGAAAATTAATCCCCAAATTCACAGGTAAACCTTCCCCGGGCCCCCTTGGAATTAGAATGAAAAAGGCCTATCAGGAAATATGATCTGATAGTGTGGAACAGGTGAGGGGAGGCATGTTAAAAGGAGGAGGGGAATCTGCTTAATGCTGTGAAGAATTACAAGGTTTAGCTCCTGAAATTCTGAAGGGATTTTCAAATCTTTCTGAGGTTTGCCCATCAGGAGTATAGCTTCCAGGAAGTGATAGGACAGCCTGAGCACACTCACAGCATCAGGCCATGATTCTGATCTGACACCAGTTTTAGAGTGGTGAAACTCCATTCACTTTGGTGCACTTACTCCTGCTTTATGCGCTGGCCTGCAAGAGAAGAGTCATGCCCAAAGACTCAATTTCTAACCATTGTATTTTGTCATAAATTTCTCCACAACCCAGACTCATCATGGAAAAGGAAATGAGCCATCTGCATAGCCTGCACTGAAGCAAATGGCCTCAGAAGAAAATGGTAAGCCATTTCAGAACATAAGCTTTCATATATATATATACATATATATATATATATATATATACATATATATATATATATATATATACATATATACATATATATATATATATATATACACATATATATATATATATATATACATATATATATATATATATATATACACACACACACACACACAGCACATCCTATATACACATACACACAGCACAACCCTTTACCTACACTATGATGTTCAAGCACCAAACAAATGTCACCTTTACGCAGGGTATTATATATTGATTTGGGGTTAAATCAATTTTTTCTGGTTCCCCAGAGAATCTCATGACATTAGCTATCTTTTCTCTCTTAAAATTATCCTTTTTTGTGTGTACATTTGTCAACAGCAAGGCAAATAAACAATAGAACTCCTTCACTATAAGGTTAATGCCTGAATATAGCAGTGGAATTTTTTCTCTTCATTTCACTAGATAGGGCTTCAAATAGTTGCTTTGAATTGATACTCACTAGAGATGGATGAAACTCTCATGATTTGGTTAAATTTGGTGCTCCAAAAGTTTCAGACTTCATCAGAAACTTATACAGATCTTTGTACACTTCTCACCTCATAATGTCTAATAATTCAAACAAGCTTTTCTCCACAACCTTGAAGGCTAGAAACTTACTCTTCTTAAAAAATGAAAGCTGAGATTCTCACCTAAGCACACATCTCCAAGAGCTGTGGCTTTAAGAAAAACAACAAATATTTTGAGAGTTGGAGACCTTCACTCTCTATAGCAGAGGAGCAAAATTATGTTCATTAAGAACATAGGAACGACCATACTGGGTCAGTATGTCTAGCCCAGTATCCTGTCTTCCAACTGTGGCCAAGGCCAGGTGTTTCAGAGGGAATGAATAGAACAGGTAATCATCAAGTGATCCATCTCCTGTTGCCCATTCCCAGCTTCTGGCAAACAGAGGCCAGGGACACCATTCCTGCTCATCCTGGCTAATAGCCATTGATGGACCTAGCCTTCATGAATTTGTCTAGTTCTTTTTTGAACCCTGTTATAGTCTGGGCCTTCACAATATCCTCTGGCAAAGAGTTCCATAAGTTGATTGTGCATTGTGTGAAGAAATATTTCCTTTTGTTTGTTTTAAACCTACATTCATTGGCCACTGACCTCCAGGACAAACTCATAACCTCTCCATCCCAGTCACAGAGTGATTTGATTTTCAGCTGAAAACAAGAGCTTTTATTTAAATGTGTTCACAAACAAATTATTTCAGTGTGATTTGTGATTCCCATTGACTTGAATGGCACAGGCTCAAACCATACATGAGGAGAGTCCTCTTACACGGAATATCCCATCTGCTCAACTTTACCTCGATTAGCTAGGTGACTCTCCCTTTCCACTTCTCTGCCTCCTCTTTGGGTCTATAGCCCAGTCAAAATTACTGGAAGCCTGAATCCAAAACTCCCAAATAGGAAAAAAAGTTAAACCAGAACTTGTGGTTCTGGGCAGGCTTCCTGTATCCGTAGGTGCTCTGATGGAATAGACAGTGACTTGAACTTTTTTTCTGACCCTTAGAGATGAATCGGAATCAGTTCCTCAGATGTGAGGAGGCCAAAACCTTGGAGGATGGGGAAGGTTGAAATCTGAATCGAAATATTGATCAAAATTTCACATCCCCTCTCATTGTAATGGATTTGGACAAAAACTTCAGATCCAAACTCCACCACACTTTGGAGCATTCCAAATCCCTATCCATAGTTGAAGCTTGATAGAGAAAATGAATTCTTGGGTACGCTAATGTTTCTTTCATCTCCATCTCTTCCCTCCCAGGTCGTCTTCACTGGCTACAGGCTCAACTGTATCAGCTATCATGTTCTCTGTGCCAACTGTCCTATCTATAAACCTGCCGCTACAGTGTCAGTCTGTCACCTCCCTTCTGGGTGGTGGCAAAGTGTTTTTGTTCACTAGGTCAGAGGAACTTCTTCAGTCCACAATGGACTCATTTCCTCAGCTGTCCATTGCATTTCCTGCTGAAATCAACAATAAACGAGGCAGCCAGGAATTCCAAACATATTTCTGGGAGTGATCGGTTAGCTGAGAAATCTTGAACAAGACATTTTTCTACTGTAAGTTTCAATCTATTCCATCGCATTTCTTGTGTTAAATGTTTTATAGAATCTAATCTTTGAGGCTCTTTAACATCATTAAAATTCAGGTGAAAGGAAGCTGAAGGAACAAGAGGTGTGGATAGAGCTCTGACTTTCTGCAAGATTCCACTCTGTTCTAAGAAATAAAATAAAATGAGAAATGTTTCAACTGTAGCCACATGTCATGCAAGTCATTTCTTTGGAATGCTAAAAGAAGAGTGACTATGTCCTTCTCCTCCATTACCCTGGGCATGACCTTTGCTTTCACATGGACACATACTGTATGAAAAAATCAAAGGCAAAATTAGTCTGTGTCAAAGCACAATATAAGGCCCGCAATAACCCATTTCCACATGAACAGGCTAAAAGGTACAGAGGCAGCTTGGCTGAGAGTCAGTTAGTTATCCTGAAACATTAATAGCCAGTGCCAGCCCAGCTGTTTTGGAAAAGAGCTGTGACCCACCCCTGCTGCTGCTACTGTCAGCTTGGTGCTTGTCAGGTGGAGACAAAAGTTGGGGGGGGGGGCTTGTTGTAATACAGCAGCTGTGCAGTGAATACTTCAAGCGATGCCAGGTCAGGATTAAGAGCATTCCACTCCCCTACCCTGATCCGATCTTCTGCAGGAGAAGAAATGGCTGCAGGAACTTAATTCTACCAACAGCTGTGATTAGGTCAGCTTGCTGGTACAGCTCTAAGTTCTACATCAGTGAACCAATGCACCAGGCCAGTAGAGTCCTATTATATTGTTGTGGTATTTGTTTTTCGCAAACTGATCATTCAGATTTAATTTCCTCTGACTTTGTGTTCCAAAAGGGAAGAAAGAGCTTGGTTTTCAGTGGGAGATGTACAGCTCCTGTTAATAATAGGAAACATTATTAGTTTTCAGTGGGAGATACACTATTGCTGTTTAGAACGAGTTGATTTTCAGAGCCAGGGGTTGAGCAGTGAGCACCCCCTGGCACATTGGAAAGTTGGCGCCTGTAGCTCCAGCCCCGGAGTTGGTGCCTGTACAAGAAGCCGCATATTAACTTCTGAAGAGCCGCATGCAGCTCCGGAGCCACAGGTTGGCATAATTTATTAAATTTCATTAATGCAGGCCCGGATCCAGGGCTGAATCAGTGAGACTTTAACTTTGCTTAAAGTTAAGCAAAGTTAAGCACATGCTTACACTAGTTAAGTTTTCGGGAGTCTAAAGTGGGCACCTGTAGTCTGAAAGATAAAAGACCTTCAGCCAATTGTCTCTGCCTTCTAATTATATTATTTAGTACAAATGGATTTTTCAAGCTGCCTTGTACAGTTTGTGTGGCAATTACCTACGAGAATATGAAGGAGAGAGAAAAACAAACGGAGAGCTGTCAGCTTGTTTTAAACAAGTCTGTGGATCAGAAGGAGATTTATAGGTGGAATAAGCAAACAGTGATTAGTGTGAGCCTTGAAAATGAATGCTGGTTTACTGCTTGCTCTACATTTTTTTTCCCTTGCATCCCAACTTCAAAAATATAATCTGCAGTTCCACAATATGTTCAAATAGAAGAAAGTTTGGATGGTTGTCATGAATTAGTGGACAGAGTCTTCGCTTTCTACCCTGGAGGAATGGAATTCAAGTCATGTTTGGTGATGTGGGATTTACGGGGGATGAGTCCCCTCCTCACACAGTTCTCAGAGGACATATATTTATAGCCACCATTATTATGACCTATTTCAGGGGTCGGCAACCTATGGCATGCGTGCCAAAAACAGCACGAGAGCCGATTTTTAATGCCATGCTGCTGCTTAGGGGGTCCCAGCTGCCAGCCCCGCTCAGCCCGCTGCCGAACCCAGGCTGGGACCCCGGCAGGCAGCAGCATGCCATTAAAAATCCTGCCTGCACTGGCCTGCTCTTCTCCGCCCGCCCCCTCAGCTACTGCTGCAGAGCAGGCAAGCTCCCCCCTCCCTTGCCTCTTCCCCCCAGTGTGCTGCGTTCCTGCCCCTCCTCCTCTCCCTCCCTGCCGCCGATCAGCTGACGGCCCTTGTGAGGGAGGAGGAGAAGCAGAGCCGCAGCGTGCTCGCTGCTCCGAGGAGGAGGTGGAGAAGAGGTGGGGATGGGGCCATGGGGATGGGGCCATGGGGATGGGGCATATCCCCTCCAGCCCCCTGCCATGAGCTGCTCAGGGCAGGGGATTGGGAGCACCCCCACAACCCCAGCCCACACCCCCAGCCCCCTGCCCTGACCTGACCCCTGCACCCCCCCCACACCCCCAGCCCTTTGCCTTGACCCCTGCACCCCCCACACGTACCCAGCCCCCTCACACTCCATGTCCTGACTCTTGCCCCCCCACATTCCCATCCCTACCCTGAGCACCAAATGGGAGCTCCTGCACCCTCCCCTACTGGGGACTGAACCCCAGACCGGCAGCGGTCTGAGTGGCAGCGGACTGAGCCGTTCAGCCCACTGCCAGTCTGGGGTCCCGGCTGCCGGCCCCGTGCCAGCCGGGGTCCCGGCTGCCGGCCCCGTGCCAGCCGGGGTCCCGGCTGCCGGCCCCGCGCCAGCCAGGGTCCCAGCTGCCGGCCCCGCTCAGCCTGCTGCTGGTCTGGGGTTCTGGCTGCCAGCCCCGCTCAGCCCGCTGCCGGCCTAGGTGAACGGAACCCCAGGCTGGCAGTGGGCTGAGCGCGCCGGCGGTGTAAGATCAGCATTTTAATTTAATTTGAAATGAAGCTTCTTAAACATTTTGAAAACGTTGTTTACTTTACATACAACAATAGTTTAGTTATATAATATACAGAGAGAGATCTTCTAAAAAATGTTAAAATGTATTACTAGCACGTGAAACCTTACATTAAAGTGAATAAATGAAGACTCGGCACACCACTTCTGACAGGTTGCTGACCCCTGACCTATTTGGTAATTTCTGCTCAGGAGATGTCCAGGGCAGAGTCCACACACAGTTGCCCTACTGTACCTAGCTAACGGGTTAAATAAGGCGAGACTTTGGTTTCCAGAAGTGTATATATCAAAGAGTTTGTCAACATGGGGAGATTATATTGGTGCGAGGTAGTGTGTGAATTTAAACTGCTGGAGTTATACCAGTATAACTTCCTGTCTGAACACTTTTACTCTGCTATGAGTGCCTTTCTCTGATGTAGCTTATATCACTTGGAAGCAGTTTAGAAGTTTAACTATACTAGTTATAGCCAGAAAAATCTCCTCTGTACACTTTCATGAACACAAATATCCACTCCTGAAAAGAAACCCTCAAATCTTTTTTAAAGACGACGACGGACCTAAAAGTAAATCTTTGCTGCTCATGGATGGTTGGTGTCCAGAGTAATTTCAGGGTCGATTGGCTCAGCCTCTCAGCAGTCTGACGTTGCATTCCAGCACTGGCAACAGAACCGTGATACAGATGTCTCCCATGTCAAAAGCAAACTATCACTGGTCACACGCGGTGTCTAAAATAGGATTTACTATTTCTCTTCCAGGACAGGAAATGTCTGCTAATTGGTTCCATTCCATTGGGTAAAGACAAAGCTGTGTGCATTTTGATCCCTGACACATTTGTTGGATACATACATGTTGACATGATGTACTAGTGTCTGCTTCCCTTCAATCTGATGGGAATCCCTGTGAGTCCTACAACTTCCCTGACATAAAAGGAAAAGATCCAGTTTAATAATCTATCATCATGCTTAGCCGATATCAGAAATATTTGTCTGGGAGAATTCCAGTTGCAGCTGATTAATTGCACGTGGGCTGTGGTTAAAGAAATAATCGATTTTCCATTCAGTGTTCATGTGTGCTACAGCATCTAGACCAGAGGTGGGCAAACTACGGCCCGCGGGCCACATCCGTTCTGCAGGACCGTCCTGCCCGGCCCCTGAGCTTCCGGCCGGGGAGGCTACCCCCGGCCCCTTCCCCACAGCTTCAGTGCACTGCGCCACCAGTGCTCTGCCCCGCCGCTCCTACTGGACAGTGCGGCGGCGGCGTGGCTGTCTCCAGCATGGTAAGGGGGTGGGGAAGTCCCAAGGGCAGTAAGGGGACAAGGAGCGGTTGGATGGGGTCGAGGTTTGGGGGGGCAGTCAGGGAATGGGGAGCAGGGGGCGGTTGGATAGGCATGAGAGTCTCGGGGAGCGTGTTAGAGGGCAGGGGTGTGGATGGGGTCAGGACAATCAAGGAGCAGGGGGCATTTGGATAGGTGTGGGAGTCCCGGGGGGCCCGTTAGAGGGCAGAGGTGTAGATAGGGGTCAGAACAATTAGAGGACAGGAGCGAGGTGGGGGGGTTGGATAGAGGGTGGGGTCCCAGGGAGCAGTTAGGGGCGGGGGTCCTGGGAAGGGGCAGTCAGGGGACAAGGAGCAGGGGGGGTTGGGGGGTCGGAGGTTCTGAGGGGGGCAGTCAGGGGGCAGATGGGGGTGGGGGCCAGGCTGTTTGGGGAGACACAGCCTTCCCTACCCGGCCCTCCATATAGTTTTGCAACCTCGGGCCAAAAAGTTTGCCCATCCCTGAGCTAGACCTTCACATTGATAGTGCCACTCTTATCACTAGAGATATCCTCACCTCACTGGTGCCACACTTCCATCATACTCACATCCACCCAGAGCTTTGGGTTCTCTCTTTTTCCTTTCTCACACATTACCTGCACATATCCCAGATGTTTTCCACCCACAGTTTTCTTTAGCTTCTTTAACTCCCATATTTCAAATAGTTTTACTGAGATGCGTGCCCAAGGGTCACATTACATTGAGCTTCCAAATGTACAGCAATATCTCCTTTTCTTACAGATAGCTGGAGCCAAACAAGACTCCAGGGCTGTTTTTAGACAACAGAGCCTCCCTGAAAAAACAAAATACACAAAAATTAAAATCCAGAAATGTTCTCTATAGAGATGGGCCTAAGCCAAAACCCTGGATACAAATATCCGTGACTTTACAGGGATTAGATTCCAGATGTCTGTTTTGTCAGTTGGGCCCCTCTCTGGTTTTGTAACAGCCAAAAATTCTGTTTTAGGATCATTAGCAATTTCTAATTGCTAATAGCAATTAGCATTTCCAATCACCATTTCAATTAGGGGAGGGATAGTTTAATGGTTTGAGCATTGGCCTACTAAACCCTGCATTGTGAGTTCAATCCTTGAGGGGGCCGGTTAGGAATCTGGGGTGAAAAAAAATTGGATGATTTAGTTGGGGATTGGTCCTGCTTTGAGCAGGGGGTTGGATTAGATGACCTCCTGAGGTCCCGTCCAATCCTGATATTCTATGATTCAATCCCACAGTTTTTGCGCACATTCTGCTATCCACGGATCCATTTGCCCTATATGAAGACTCTAGTCCAGTGATAAATAAACTGCTTAACGTTGTTGTAATGACAAATTATTTGTCGGCATCTTAGTTTTAATTTTATGCTTCTTCCAATCTCTGTGGGCTGGGGTTTTCCCTTTTTTGCACAGACATTACAAGCCTTGTGGAAAGCAGCCAGGTTACAATATAATTCTTGCGTGTAGCTTTTAAAGGGAGGGTCATGCTTTCATATGCTATACCCTTTGGATCAGTTCTGCCTCTGAAAATGGTGAGTAGGGCTGGGAAAAGTAAGTTTGCCAAATGTAGAACCCATGGGAACATGATGGGTTCTAGATTCCAGAAACAACTCAAAAAGTTTGAGGTTGATGTCTCATTTAGCTCTAACAAAAATGTTATTTCTAACTGTTGTTCCTGTTCTGGGCCTAGAAGCAGGGGAATAATTATTTTAAAACAAAAGTATTTATTGTTTGCATAACACAGGTTTCCATTTTATGGCGACCTAAGAGGTATCTTTGGGGATAGGTTAAGTAAGGCCGTGTGTATATTTAAAACATTGCAGCAGCTTGTCGGTGTAGATACTCCACCTCCCTGAGAGACAGTAGCTAGGTTGACATGAGAATTCTCCCGTCTTAGCACTGTCTGCACCAGGGTTTAGGTTGGTTTAACTGCATTGCTCAGGAGTATGGATTTTTCACAGCCCTGAGTGATGTAGTTATACCAACCTCATTTCCTAGTGTAGACCAACCCTAAGTCAGCCTGCAGAGTAGTATTTCCTCTTCATGCATGGATCCCTCGTGCCCCCTCAGAATCAGATTCTTAGTAAACCTTGATTGAGGAAGGATAGATCTTAACTGTATCAATTATTGTAGGTATGCTTCCGGCATTACCCTCTATAAGCTCTGTAAAGGGTCAGGCACACTAGTGCTTACACTCCTAAGAACGAAAAGGAGTACTTGTGGCACCTTAGAGACTAACAAATTTATTAGAGCATAAGCTTTCGTGAGCTACAGCTCACTTCACGAAAGCTTATGCTCTAATAAATTTGTTAGTCTCTAAGGTGCCACAAGTACTCCTTTTCTTTTTGAGAATACAGACTAACACGGCTGCTACTCTGAAACTCCTAAGAACATAACATAAGAATGGCCAGACTGGGTCAGACCAAAGGTCCATCTAGCGCAGTATCCTGTCTTCCAACAGCAGCCAATGCCTAGTGCTTCAGAGGGAGAAATGGTAATGGATGACCTTCATCCATTTATCGGTTAGCTTATCTGGGATAAGCCATAAGTAGCATGTTAATTCCTTCATCATGAAATTCTCAATTAAAAGTTCCTTTCTTCTTACTCTTTGGTTGGTGGCCCAGTCTAGTGTGCATAAATGCAAAATGTCTGTTTGTGCTCCGAAGAAGAGAAACTGTAACAACGTATTCCATGCTGTCTCAATCTGTTCATCTGATGCCACACAAAAGGCTTTTCTCGGGATATTTACCGCTGATAAAAGGCTCCTGGATAAGCAAACAAACTGTTGGTACTTATCCAAATGGAATGAAACCTCAAAAACTTTCAGCTCATTTCTTATGGCTAACTCCTGGCCTCATTGAAACAACTGGCAACATTCACACTGATTTCAATGGGCTTTTGCTAATTAAGTTCCCATGTCCCCAGTAATTACTCTACAGCCTGACAACTTTCCCTTGTTCATAATGAATTGGCCCTTGTTCAGGGTAGAGAAGATCCTAACACCAAACATGCCAGAGGATAAAGGACAAGATGCAAGGTCAATTGCAATGAGCCGCTCTGCTGAGCTAGCCATTTTTTGTCCAACTTCCCAACGTCGTGCTTGTGCAAGTAGTGATTTTAGTGTGGAAACTATAGGACTTGAGAAAAGGTTATTCTGGGGTTGCAGACTCTCAGGCTGGCACAATATTTCATAAATGCATGTATGTATATCACAGTTGTGGTCAAGGACCTTGCCTTATATAAGTTTATGGAGGAGATGGTATGATGGGATAACATGATTTTGGTAATTAATTGATCTTTAAATATTCATGGTAAATAGGCCCAATGGCCTGTGATAGGATGTTAGATGGGGTGGGATCTGAGTTACTACAGAGAATTCTTTCCTGGGTATCAGGCTGGTGAATCTTGCCCATATGCTCAGGGTTTAGCTGATGGCCATATTTGGGGTCGGGAAGGAATTTTCCTCCAGGGCAGATTGGAAGGAGCCCTGGAGATTTTTCACCTTCCTCTGTAGCATGGGGCATGGGTCACTTGCTGAAGGATTCTCTGCTCCTTGACTTCTTTAAACCATGATTTGAGGACTTCAATAGCTCAGACATAGGTGAGAGGTTTTTCATAGGAGTGGGTGGGTGAGATTCTGTGGCCTGCGTTGTGCAGGAGGTCGGACTAGATGATCATAATGGTCCCTTCTGACCTTAATATCTATGAATCTTATATCTTTTAAAAGGACAGCTGCATCCTCTTATAATTAATCCATAGTATATGGCAGTTCATTTAGAATGGGAATGACTAATCACAGATGCTCTATGGCAGAGTGTATCCTTATTACATGTGAATCCCAGTGACAGTGAATGAAAATCAACTCCCTGAAATCGTAAGGTAATAATTTATATCTCCAAAGAGTTTGTAAGCAATAATTAATTTATTAAAATAGCGTGTGAGTCTCTTATTTTTCAACATGGGTAACACACCAAAGCAGCATCCCTCCAGAATATTCAAGAGTGAATCATCACAGTGCTTTGTGTTCCAGTTCAGTTCAGATAAGCAACTAAATACTGTCCAAGCCTTGTTTGAACAGGTGGGAGATTCAGGGAGGAAAAATGTGTCCCCCAGGTTGTCAGCATTCCCGCTTCTCACCCAGGATAAATCTAGGAAATGCAAAGGCACATGGAAACTAAAGGACCATCTGAATTGGTTCCCTTCCTAATTATGCAGCTCTCTTAGATCTGCAAAGTAGATGAAATCACAGAAGAGCAAGCTTGCTCATGAGATATTCCATTGTTGCCTTCCCTTTTCCTGAAAATGTCCAGTCCTGGCTTTACCTTAGAATTGCACAGAAATATGGAACATGCACAATTAACCCAACTCCTGAAAAGTTTCAATTTGATTTTGTTATGAAGTTTTAGTTAAATCTTTGGTCATTGTTGTGATTCATTAAATTAAATATTTCTGTTATGGTAGTGGCTAGAGGCCCCCCAAAAATATCAGGGCCCCATTACACTGGTTGCTGTACAAATAACACAAAGGCAATGCCCGCCCCAGAGAGCTCACAGTCTAGCATTTAGATAACATGCAATGGGAGAATAAGCACTTTGGAAGGCCAGCTACCGCGAGAGAAAAGATTCCACAAGGGACTAGTTACAGGGGATCTCAGGAAGAAGAGGCAGTCATCAGCTACATCAAGGCCAGACATTTATCATAACTTGTCCATCCACCACTTAGTCCTGACACCAGAATCATCTTGTTCAAGTCAATGGGCCTGACTCAGTGCTGTCCTGTTGCTTCTTTATGCTGGTTACACGGGTGCAAGGTTGGCACAAAGCAGCTATACGACCCCTTTGAGGAGTGCCTCCAGCTTCCTGGGCCACTCCAGTAGGTACAGAGTGGTTCTGCTGGTTCCCTCCCCCACAGGAGCTCCAGCCACAGGAGATATGCCAGGGACTTGGCTGGGGTTTTACTTTGCCCTGGCTATTTCCCACGCTTATGGAGGTACAAGTTAGAACAGCTGATAGGGCTGTCTAGCTTGCACCAAGTGCCAAATCAGCTTCTGGCAGCTCCAGCATAGGAGACACCCAAGCCAGCTCCATCACAGAGATGAACTGGGTCCAATGAATTTCCTGTGATCTGTAAGTGTTCTCTTAGCAGCTGCCTGGACCATGCATGCATTAACTGTAGCAGCAGCATAGATGTTAGTGAAAAGGGGGGTGGGGAAAATGCAATATCAAAGAAAGAAATAGGTCCTTGATAAACAGGGTAGGGGGTCCAGGGGCGTAGTGTCTGTCTCTGAACACTGCAGAGCAGAGAATTAAGCAATGAGAGCACAAGCCTACCAGCAGCAGAAAGGTCACCAAAAGAATCATCTGTGACAAGAAAATCTAGGGCATCCTGCACTGAAGACTCTTCATTTGATCTCCTCCTCCCATGGTGTGCAGTATTCCAGGCATGTTGTTGTGTGCCAATAGCCCCTTACTAAAAGGCACAAATCCCACACTTCCAAGAATTGCAGCCCCCAGGACGTTATCTAGAGACAGCAGCTTGGAACTTGGTTGTTTTCAAAATTCCTATAAAGTTAGTCAAAAGATGAAATACTCTTCTGTAATGTAAAGGCACACAGAGCAATGTACCATGCTGAGAGAGCTTGCAAATGGATTTACAGGACAGTACAGTGTACAGGATTAACAAAGAACTGAAATTGCTTTTACACTTTGGCTTATTAACCCTTATATTACATCCCCCTAGACAGATCCTCAGTCTCTTTGCGCAGTCAGTGCAGGGCTTGTAATGTTCTTTAACGATTCAGTCGAGACCTTAAATACTGACATGTTGTCTGCTCTGTGTACACAGTATAAATCCCCTGTCTCTTTCCCCAAGGGCTTACTCCATTGTCTTTGACCAAAATTTTCCTTTCCATGCAAATGCTGTTGTGCAGTGTATTGCCTGTCACCTTCCACCCCAGAGGTGGTTGCATTTCAGTGGTGTTGTATAAAGATCTAGGTAAGTAGTCATTTTTTTTCCAAATCATCATAAAATGCACAAAATGCATTATTCAACAGATATTCTTTGACAAGTGTAGCATATAGTTTTGGGCAGCATTGAATTCTTTACATGAAAAACTATTGGAGATTTAAACTACAATTCATTCATTTCAGAGTAGCAGCCGTGTTAGTCTGTATTCGCAAAAAGAAAAGGAGTACTTGTGGCACCTTAGAGACTAACAAATTTATTAGAGCACAAGCTTTCGTGAGCTACAGCTCACTTCATCGGATGAAGTGAGCTGTAGCTCACGAAAGCTTATGCTCTAATAAATTTGTTAGTCTCTAAGGTGCCACAAGTACTCCTTTTCTTTTTGCGAATTCATTCATTATTATTACTACTAGCTCTTTTGCATTATATGCAAATGCTTCCCACCTGTTATGGGGAATATCAGAACATTTGCTTTTTCATTTGAGCACTAAATTATACTGATTTGCAGCAACAGTATCCCAACCCTTTGATCACCATTTTCATTAAAAATATAGGCCCAAGTCTTGCAACGTTGGTGTGTGTAAGCCGACCGCTGTGCTCACGTGAAGTCAATTGCAGGTTATGGCCCAAAGACTGTACTATAGCGGATGCTGGATGTTATTATTTAGACTTGTGCTATCGTAGCTCCTGGGAGCTCTAATCGTGGACCACAACCCACTGTGCTAGACACTATGAAAACACAGAACAAAAAGATTGTCCCTGCTCTAAAGGACTTATATTTGTATTATCATTGCTGAATGCTTTGTTGGATTCTGTGAGTGGCATTATGGTAGTACACAACACATAGTTCCTACCAGCATCAGGGCCTCCTTGTCCTCAGTGTGGTACATACATAGAACGACAAACAGTTACTGCACTAAAAAGCTTACACAGTGTAAACAGGCAGGACAGGGAAAGCATGGCAGAAAGGTAGTACTGGTAACCCCTTTGCACCTCAGTCCCCATTAGATGGGGGAACTAAGGGGCAAAGTGATTAGGTGATTTGCCCAAGGTCATATAGGAAATCCAGGACAAAAAGTGTGAAAAGGAATCCAGTTCTTCTGAGTCCCAAGCCAGAGCTTTCACTGCAAAACCATACTGTCTTTGCCCCTTTTTACTGAATTATTTGATGACTAATTGTTTTATTTGATGGTGACATGGAGGGAGCATGGGACTCACAGCAGGACAGATGAGCTGCTGTCACAAGCTCTTGTGACTTAATTACTACTGATACATACATTTCACTAACACCGTATTGCTTGTAATGGACATGGCTCGCTGGACAGGTTCCATAGCTTCACATACGTGAGCAGTCCCACTCCACTCCAGACCTAAACCAGGAGAATGCTGGTGTCCTGCTATTTTTGTGTTTCACATTTTTATTACTTCAACTCAAAGAGTTTAAAAATAAATATAATGTTCAATCCAACTCAGGTGTTTGCAACACATGTAAAGGCTTTAATTACAAGTTAAACTGACAACTTCCCTTTAAGTGCAAAAGCAGATGAACAACCACCATCACAAACACAAAAAGTTGACTTAATTTGTTTTGAACTTCAAAAAAAGTTTCAAGGCCTGTTTCATAGATATTAAGGTCAGAAGGGACCATTGTGATCATCTAGTCTGACCTCCTGCACAATGCAGGCCACAGAATCTCAGCCACCCACTCCTGCAATAAACCTCTCACCTATGTCTGAGCTATTGAAGTCCTCAAATCATGGTTTAAAGAAGTCAAGGAGCAGAGAATCCTCCAGCAAGTGACCTGTGCCCATGCTACAGAGGAAGGTGAAAAACCCCCAAGGCCTCTTCCAATCTGCCCTGGAGGAATATTCCTTCGAGACCCCAAATATGGCAATCAGCTGAACCCTGAGCACATGGGCAAGATTCACCAGCCAGATACCCAGGAAAGAATTCTCTGTAGTAACTCAGATCCCACCTCATTTAACATCCCATCGGGCCTATTTACCACAAATATTTAAAGAGCAATTAACTGCCAAAATCATATTATTCCATCATGCCATCTCCCCCATAAACTTATTATCAATTTTAATCTTAAAGCCAGATAGGTCTCTTGCCCCCACTGGATGAAGGCAGCTGGGTTGTGTTTTTGCTTTACCCATTACACACAGCCACCGAGTAAAATATACAGAAAGGTCTGAGAGTCAGTCAAGCTCTTGGGGCTACAAACTATTTTCCACTTTTCAAGTGGGATGATAAATTATTTAGGATGCAAAAGGAGTTGTCCAAAGGGATTAAAGGGCCTGCAGAATGGGAAAAACACACTCAGGGAAGAATAAGGTTTACAAAAATAAAGACCCCCTTTCTCATATTCCTCCATAGCACAGTGCAAAGTGAATTTTCTCTTATACATGCTGTTAAAAAAAAAACAAAAAACCACCTCATCAACCAAACCACAAGCCTAGACCCCAGCTCTCATCCATCACCCCAGCTATTATTTCAGTTTCTCAGAACCAAGTACTTCTAACTCAATTCTTAAGGGACTAAGCTACCATACTACCTAATTCTTTTGTGAATCAGTTTTGTAGATATAATCTACTCCCAGTTTTCACCCTAGAGCAGCTCCTCTGCTGAGGTCCTGATACTTTATAAAATATGCAGTAGCCTGATTGGCCTATTTAAGATTAATGAGATCATCTGTGCTGATGAGATGAGTTACTCACTGTGCTTAAAGAAAAGGAGTACTTGTGGCACCTTAGAGACTAACAAATGTGGTTTTCCTGATCTCCAACAGCTGGAAGAGGAGAAAAGCTGTCTCTATATTACACTTTTCAGGGGTATGCTTTGAGGGACTGACAAGATCCAGCTAAGATCCATTTCAGAATCAGGATTCAATAAGAATTCTGTCAGTGCTCTGTAAGCAAGTGCTAATTTCCTAGGCAACTACCCATGGTCTTTAAAAATCCTAATCTAGTTTTCAAGGAAGAGTGACTGCCTTGAGACAGAAACCAAGAGAAAGGGTGTGTTTCACCCCCAGATGAATTTCTCCCATTGATTCTCAGATAGCTTTTACAATACACTGGTTTAATGAACTTTTCTTCTTTAGCTCAAGCAGTAAGGTTTCTGCTTTTGGAGCTGAAGGAGCTATGTTTAATCTGCGTCAATGACCATGATATCTGCATGTATGGTATTGTTAACCTGAAAAGTGCTAATGTCTACTATCAGCTGGGTCTCAGATCCAAAGCTATCACAGACCTCGTTAAAACCAGTAGATAGGCTAAGCACTCTCTTTCAGATTTAACGTTACATTTCTTGTTTGTTACATTTGTCCTTTCTTCCCATGATCTTGAAAATAGATCACAATGTTGTAACTGTTATCAGAATCAATCCAATGTTAGAAGCATTACATTTCTGTGCATCTTGCTCTCAGACACTCTGCTGTGACATACTTTTCTGCAGATAATATGGGAATGAACAAACATGGTTCTAGCAGTTTCCATAGGAGGGGAGACTAAAAAGCTTAGGGTTGATCAGTTTAGAAAAGAGATGACTCTGAGAGGATATGATAGAGGTCTAGACAATTATTAATGGTTTGGAGAAATTGAATAGAGAAATGTTATTTATCCTTTCATACAATACAAAATCCAGAGGTCACCTGATGAAATTAATAGATAGCAGGTTTAATACAAATAAGAGGGAAAACTTTTTCACACAACCTGCAGCTAATCTGTAGAACTCATTGCTGAAGGATGTTGTGATGGCTAAAAGTATCATTAGGTTAAAAAAAGAACTGGATAAATTCATGGAGGAGAGGTCCCTCAATGGCTATTAGCCAAGATGGCCAGGGATGCAATCCCGTGTTTGGGGCAATGCTAAATCTCTGACTACCAAAAACTGAGAGTGAAAGACAGGGATGGATCAATCCATAATTGCCCTGTTCTGTACACTCCTTCTGAAGCTCTATTATATGCCACATCAGAGACAGAATACTGGGCAAGATGGGCCCTGCTGTGACCCAGTATGGCGGCTCTTATGTTCTAGCTCGCTTTAGAACACAAAGTATGCCAGGAAAGGTTATGGTAGTAACTAACATTCTAGGTACTAGTCTCAAATACCGCATGAAGCTATAGCAAGCTGTAATGTTTTAGGGGATGTTACTGCAGAATGATTTTAAAATAAAAAGGGTAGTTTACAGGGTAGCTCAAACAGAGAGCAGAGCTAGAGGACAAAAGGGAATTATCCCCCTGAATCGCAGGAGGTTGTGTTTCTTATCGGTAAAAGGATTCTTCATATAATATTCACTGAGGCATTTAACTGTTCATACCTTGAACACCTGAGTCAGAATGGAAGTGGGCTAGACAGAGGACAGACCACATGGATGAAGCTGGTTTGGTAGCTGTAGCTGCAATTCTGATTTCATTTTAGTTCTTAAATCCAGAATTCTGACATTTATGTTGAGAAAATATGGAGATGAGACTGATGTGTAGTGTGTGTTCTAATTGTTTACTCTGGTTAGCCCTGTTATCATAATCAATTGGTCACAGTGAGGGCAAATGACATGTCTCCCCCCCCTTTTTGTTGTTGCCTGTAATAAACCGTAAAAGTCATATCAATGCTGTAAATCATGAGATGCGGTTAAAAACAAGAACACTACCCTTAAACAGAAGGTGCTGTAGATTCTATCATATTGCTGTTGAACAGTGTCCATCTTCAAGAGCAAAATCAGCTGATGTTCTCTTTTTTCCACCATGGTGTGCATGTTTTGCCCCCTTTATGACATCAAGCTGGGGTCTTATTAAATCTCACAAGCTAATCGGCAGCAGCAAGCCTGGTCAGTATTTGTCTGGGAGATCTTCAAGGAAAACCCAGATGCATCCCACTGAATCTGTAATGAATCAATGTCCCAGTATGGAGTTAAGGGGCAATATGACCCTAAAGACACCACCATTCAAATGAGATCTAAAACCAAGATCCTGACTATTTCATTAGCAATAGGTCATGCAGCAAACAGGCACAGTGGTACGAAATAGATCTTTATTAACCATGCTGAGAGGCCAGTGGTACTGGTTTTTCAATGAGCTGTAATTAGGGCCTACTCCTGCAAAGTGCAGAGTACCTTGGCCAAACTGTCAAATGCCCTCACCTCCTATTCACTTCAGGGGGAGTTGTGCATGCTCAGAGGTCCTGATTCAGGAAACCACATAAGCACATGCTTGACATTAAACACTGACTTCCACGGAACTTAGGTACATCTTTAAGGGCTTTCCTGAATTATGACCAGAATCAGGACCTTCCTGTGGGGTACTGTTAAACAGCTGCTGTGTTCCACACTTGAGGTGGCAGCATTTCTATGGCAGATACCTATATCAAAGGGGAGTCTGAACCATAGCACTATATGAATTTGAACATCTGATGAAAACTTTGAGGAAGTTTGGATCTATATCTCAATTCAGAAGCCAAGCCAGAACACTGATTAACACACCTCTGAACCTCGGGGGGATTCAGATTTGGATCAAAATCCAGGTGTGATATTTGAAGCTTGAGCTAGGCAGACACACACATATAGAAGGCAGAATTTTCTGGACTGGCCAAGGAGTGCTTGGCGTGGGGGAAGGAACCAATATGTTTTTGCATTCCCCTGATCTTAGGGCCATCAGGCATTGGCTTGTTCCCTGCATATTTGAACAGCCTGAAGGCTATTTTATCTTTCACTGGCTGCCAGCCATTCCAACAAGTAGGAATGAGCAGGAAGCAGGGGTGCCTTGGCCACTCTCCGTTTTCCACAGCCACATCTCTGACACCAGCAGCTCTGCACCACTCAAAGATCATCCTAGGCAGGGAAAATCGTCAAGTGACCAGAGCTGCCAGCTGTAGGGCTGCTTTGTGCTGCCTGAACAGCACTTGATAGTCACAGCGTTCCACAGAATTGGGGTCAGTGCATGGAATGTGTTTTGGGCTGTGAGATGCTATGGAAATGCAATTTTTCTTTGCGTCATTCTGAGGTCTTGCCTTGCTAGCATTAGCAGCAGCACTTTCAATCCTGTGGACCCTAGTTTCTGAAGAGGAAGTGGGCTCTTTTCTTTTGGCTTCTAAAAGGCTCATGGCTTGTCTAATCTGTCAGGAATAATTAAGAACAATGATAATATATGTCCCAGTGGAAGGAATAAATCAATGTAATGGAAAAGCCCTAATTAAAAACAAAAAACAAAAAAAACCCACTTTGCCAATGATGCACCAGGTATGTGGTAGCCCTTTAACATAAATATTTATTTCCTTTTAAGAGGTCACAATTTCCTGAGGATAAGGACAAGAAGGGGAAAATCTCAGCAGGGCTCTTTGGTAAATAATGTGCCTGGCTGTCTGCTTCCCCAGTATTAATGAGGTTTCCTCATAATGAAAGGAAATGAAAATCCCTGTCTTATATCAACTCCAGGACTTCACTAGCCTTTGTACAGCACAGCACCTTACCATAGGATTTGTCTACTCTCCAAGACATGGATTTAGGAACTTCAAACTGTGCTTAGTAATTACAGATTAGTTCTCGAGTTTCAGGACCCCTTCGCAGTTATAGATAGCACCCAGTAGTGTGTAGCTCACTTGTAAAATGAATTGCTGTGTTAAGGGCTAGGACATTGGCCAGGCTGATATCCTGGCAAATGAAGCCCAGAGCAGCTTCCTTCAGCACCACTCTGCCAATGAGACGATGCTGAAATGGAAGGATGATCTTTAAGGAGGAGAGGACAATTCTATCTCCAGGACACATTCAGACCTTATACTTTATGATGTGGACACCTGCCCACTGGACAGCTCCAGATGGAAGCAACTTTCAATGACTATCGCCCTTGGCTCCTTTCAAACTGATGATCTAGCTGTAGAAGGCTGTGTTATCCCATTAGTCACCTTGCTAGCATGCTCCCTCCACATCAGCAGCCATTCTCAATGCCCTCACTTGAGTCTATGGGCTGCACATTTCATTATCAGCTGCACAGCTATGCTCAGTAAACAGTTTCCTAGGAAATAGCGGACTCTGCTAGTAAATGCGTTAACTGTGTTCAGTGCTGCAGTGTCTAATGTTAGCTCATTGTATGACGGTTCCACTCCCTGCCACTCACTGGCTGCAGGGATAGAACTTTAATCTTCAGCTCCAAAGAATGGGGGGCCAGACCCTCAGCTGGTGTAAACTGGGGGAGCTGCTGACCCTGGGTCACTACCACTTGAGGGAATCCTTCTGTTCTATTCTATCTATACAGGTTCTTTTACCACCCTCATCACTATAGTATTTGAGCACTTTCCAAGCAGTGCATTAAACAATGTGACTAGTAGCAGGTGGTTTGTTTGGTCTCTCATCTTCTCCTCAAGGGGAGAAGTGTGTGTGTAGTATAATCTTTTATTCTGGTAGGGTTGTTTTGGGGTTGTTTTTTTTTGTAAATTCTATTGTTTTAAATGTACACATAGCTCTGTGTTTAAGTTATAGAAGGCTGGTTGAGGGAATTTACCTGACACTTGGAGCAGAGGCAATGAGGTTTGTGATGGTCCTTAATTCCTGTAGGAATACCTTTATGAGCAGGTAGAAGCAGTAGGCTCTTATCTGCTATATGGACAAGCCAGTGGAGGGAGACAGGTTTCACTTAGCCCAGTGGGATACATTTGGAAGGTGTCTACCAATATTGCTGTATTTGGTCTGTAACATGTTTTGCGATACACTTGCATTAACTCTCTGGCAGTTGCTGATCGATGTATTGTATACACTCTAGCAGACACTATCAAATGGTAGAACTAACAAAGTTCAAATTTTCCATTTAAAACAAAAGAAAAACCACAGCCCTCTGCCCTTCTCTCCCAGGAGGTAGATAGGCCTCAACAGCTGGATCTCGTTATTGAAGGCATAAAAACACTAGAGTGGTTTATTTCTGATAAATTAAAATTTACCAGATATTTAGCCCTTACTTACCACTTACTCAGGCAAAATGGGTCCCCACGATCCATATAGATTGTAGGCATCTGTGGAGCTTCTTCAACAGGCTCTGAGGAAGTCAGGCCCCCACAACAGAAACATTCCTAGGGAACTGCATAAGTTAAGACATGCCTTGAATATGTTATGGCTGCAAAAGGGCAAATGGGCTGTAGGTGTAAAGAGAAGGGAAGATCTAGTAGTTAAGGCATTGTACTGATACTCCGGAGATCTGTGCTCTGTCTCTGGCACTGCTGCTGCTGCACTCTGTGTCTGCAGTCAAGGCAGGTGAATCTATCTATGCTTCAGTCCCTTGTCTGCAAAATGGAAATAATGTCATGTCTACCTCGCGGGGAAGTAGTGAAGATTAGTTTATTTATGTTGGTAAGGTGCACAGATACTCCCATGGTGAGTGCCGTAGGACAGCACTGGAACAAAAGGAAAGGCATCAGGATTTGCCCTTTACTTTTTTCAATATTTTTAGTTAGGAGGTGCTTTATAAATGGAAGGAGCGATTATTATTATTCTCAATAACAGCCCTGCCTGGGATGATGGGAAGGAAAACACAGCACAGCAAGAAGGAATTTTTCCATGTGCAGAAGATGGATCTGTCTGCTTAGGAGTATTGACAAGAGTTTTATCTGAGCATCTGTGCTTTGTGCTAATTGATCTATCTATTTGTCCCCAGGGTTCCCACGCCCGGGCCCCCCTTACGCCCTGGACCAGGCTTCAGCACTCGGGCCTTTGCTCTGCAGTGTCTGGGTATTTTAGCATGCCAGTCCAGTCTTAAGAGGCTTAGCTCACTGACTGAAACCCCGATAGTCTGTCCCTTCTGCGGTTCATCAATAAATACAAACACATTGTCCCAGAGATGTGGTAAAGCTCTCTTCCCTCAGAGGGCTTCTGTGAGCCTGTGGGCCCAACCAGGCTCACTTGCTAGTGTAACGAGGGCAATCCCATCACAAGTGGGTCTGCAAGAGGACCTCGCTTCCTTCAGGGAGGAGTTGCTGAGCAGAAATCCCATGAGGAATTCTTGCCTCTAACCAGCCCTTGGTCCAGGAGCTGAGAACTAGAGACCTGCTCCTCACTGGTCTTCCACCAAAGGAGCTGGGTTTCCGTCTTTTAAGCTCCTCCCTCTAAGTCTGACATCTCTCACAGGAGCAGCAGGGCAGGATGACCCAGCATGATGCCTGGAAACATTCAAAATATAGCACAAGCACACAGACAAATAAAATGATGGTCAGAGACAGTTGCCTTGGTTCATTTAACCCTGTCTTGTGTCTTCAGTCCTGACAAAGGCTCCTCAGCTGTAACTACAGGGCGGGGTGGTGGGGAACATTTTCATAGGATAATCCAGCTTCTGGCAATGTGGTACCCTTTTAGCATGCTGATCCCTTTAGAGCAGTGGTTCTCAAAGCCGGTCCACTGCTTGTTCAGGGAAAGCCCTTGGTGGGCCGGACCGGTTTGTTTACCTGCCGCATCCGCAGGTTCGGCCGATCGCGGCTCCCAGTGGCCGCAGTTCGCCGCTTCAGGCCAATGGGGGCTGAGGGCAGCAGCGCGGGCCAAGGGACATGCTGGTCGCTCTTCCCGCAGCCCCCATTGGCCTGAAGTGGCGAACTGCGACCACTGGGAGCCGCGATCGGCCGAACCTGCGGATGCGGCAGGTAAACAAACCGGTCCGGCCCACCAAGGGCTTTCCCTGAACAAGCGGCGGACCGGCTATGAGAACCACTGCTTTAGAGAATGTTGACTTGTTATCTGTCAGGCACGGATGTTCAGCTGTCCAGTGTGAGGCGATACAGGGGAACTGGAATAGCAGTGTGTGCATTATAAAATGGGATGGTTTTAAATGCACTTGGAATGATGCAACCAAACCCAACAATTGAAGGGCCTCCAAAGATGCTGCTTTCTGAAAATAAGACGATTGCCTCAAGGCATTAGGGGAGAACGTGTTCCCTTGGCATATTACTGCAAAACTAGCAGGCTGTAGCCGGCAGTGGGCTTCTGAATGTCTTCCTCTGACGCATCAGGAATAGACCACTACCAGAGGCTACCAGGCTGCATGGAGCAATGGTATGACCTACTGTCCCATATGCTGCTCTTAACATAACAAAGTCTGGGGACCTAGGCCAACATTTTCAGCCGCAAGGTTAGGCATTCAATCCATATTTTTGTACCAAGACTTGAGCTTCATTTGTGCTGAACTCCTGCTTGACATTGCTGTGGTGGCGGGTGCCATGGCTAAACTAGCTTTCTGATCCTGATGTTGGCCTGGCAGTGAACTGGTCCCTGGTATGGGTTAGAGCAGCCACAGTGGGGCTTTAACTTACCCGCCTGGAAAGGTCTCCTAGGGTCCATTCAGCTGCTGGGGACCACTAGATCTCAGGGCACTCTGGCCCCACCTCCAGAACACAGCCTATTCCCCACAGAGTCTACCTACATGGTGGTGGGAACTAGATGGTGTGGAGCTGGCTGCACTAGCTTTATGCAGTGAGGGAGCTTTATGCCAGGAGCTCCTCAGCTGCCCTTTTAGGGCAGCTTTAGATGATTTAGCTTAGACAAGGATCAGCCCCTAAATCTGATTCCGGTGGCTAACTTGGAATGCACACTAAGAGATCAAACAAAAGCACTCTGGTGAGGAACAGAGAAGGGACAGGCTGTGTGCGATCATGTTGTGGGGTTGTGCTGTGGTTTTTTCCTGTACATATATATCAAATACTCATAGAGTACAAAGAAAATCAGCCTTTGCTCTGGATAAGTCTGAATGATACAAAAGGAGGATTAGGTTTGAGACACAAATAGTGAAAGTCCTAGGTTGTTACTATTTGCCACTTTGTCTATTCCCTTTCTTTAGTATGTAATTGTGTAAATAACCTGAGGAGAGGATTTTTCTTCTGTTGCAAAAATTAATAAACAGGTTTAGAAAGAAAGAAAATACTTTAAATTCCAGTCTCACATAACTACAGGTGCTTCAGATCAGTAGAAAGGTACATTGGTAGAGCAGTGTGAGTTTGAGACTGCAGTAGTTAGGGCATTGCAGGACTGAGAGACAGTAGCAGAACTGTGAGGGGAACACTGGACTCGCAGCACAGAGGAGCACTGGCAGCACTTTTGGAAGGTCTGGACAGCAAAAAAATCTCCCCCATCCTCTCCAGTATATTGCAAAGTATCAGAGGGGTAGCCATGTTAGTCTGGGCTGTAAAAGTGGCAAAGCGTCCTGTGGCATCTTATAGACTAACAGATGTATTGGAGCATAAGCTTTTGTGGGTGAATACATGCATCTGACGAAGTGGGTATTCACCCATGAAAGCTTATGCTCCAATAAGTCTGTTGGTCTATAAGACGCCACAGGACTCTTTGCTGCTTTTACAGTATATTGCAAAGTACTTTAGGCTGGAGGGTGCATTGAAAAGGCCAGTGACAATCAAGGATGATCATAGATAGAAGGGGAACTAAGGCTCAATCCAACTCCCCTGGGTGTTAATAGGAAAATGTCAATGGGAATATCAGGAAAATGGGAGTTAGATCAGGCCCTAGGAAAGCTATTTGCACACTCCCATCCCACTTGCCTTCCCCAGCCCTAAAACTTCAACACAAAAGTATTTTTTTAGTTCCTCTGTTATTGTTTTCTCCAATATTTCCATGGCATTGATGCAGCTATACATGGTGTTGTCACGTAACATCATGCATGACAGCAAAATCTGGATGGATTCCCCTCCAGCCCCGCAGTAAAACCAAATATGGTTAATAAGAGAAGAATTAAGTATGTTACAGTTAGTGGTGGGTGAACCTGGTTGGATAAAGACACCCCTCCTGTCCCACACCCCCCTGAACAAATCAAGTTGAACCTGAACTAAGCCTTTCATTTTCAGACAGGAAATGTGTGTTTAACATTTTTGTTTATTTGTTCAGATCTGCACTGCTTAATTCTAGTCAGAAGCAGAAACACAAGCGCTGAAATAATATAAGAGAGGCTGATCTAGCTGTATTTTCCTGGTCTGATTTGCAGATCAAATGGCTTTGGATAGTTTATTTGGACAAGGTTTGCATAAGCCTCCAAACTTCCTGGATGCTTATCTGCAGGCTGCTAAACTCCAGTAAGAGGGGAGGGTGCTCAAAATTCCAGTCAGTGAATTGCTCATAATCTCCAGCTGAGCAACCATGCCTCACAACTCCCATTCCTGATCCGAAGAGCTGCGCAAAGGGGCATGCAGCTTTCCTTTGAAAGCTGGAAACTAAAATAAGCATAGAAACATATTAGATTCATTCCATTGAAGGGGAGTGAAGGGGGGAGGAAACACGTTGTTTTCTTCTCTTGTCTTTATTCAGCTATTAGTTCTGTTTCTTCAGCTATCAGGTCCTATCCAATAGGCTCACCCGGAAGTTGTAAAGCTCCAAGAAGAGGATTTTCATGCTTTTGATGGTCACGGCACACGAAATAGCTGCAATTATGGATTCCTCTCTTCTTTTTTTTTTTTTTTTTGCATCAACAATTAAAAAGAATCCTCTGCTAGGGGTTCTTTTAAAGATCACTGATATCAGTCTGATCAAACGATTATACATTATTTCCACATCAAACTGCAAGAAACATACTCTTGTCTCAGTGTTTTTTGTTACCAAGTGGGTGAGGGTTGGTGGGGGGTGGGCAGTGGAGGGTGCATTTTACATCTAATCAGTACCTTTTACTGAATTTTTACACTGCAGATTTTTTTTAAATAAACTAAATAATTGGAGTAGGAGGATGAGGTATCCAGCCCTGCAGCCTGTCAGAAATCAGTCCTGCATCAACGTGTGTGGCACTTGCTAATGGCCATGGAATGGGGATTGAGTGTGTTGTAGGTTAGGTAGCTGCAAATCCCTGTTTGTTGCCTCAAAAGGGGAAGGAGTAAATGAATTAATATCAGAATATGGCTGTTTGGCTCTGAACACCCCTTAGCTGTGGGGTGAGGGTGGTTGGATGTGGACCCATCTGTGATTTGTACAAGAAAATGCTTCCGGGAGAGAAGTGATCATCAATTAAAGAGAAAAAGGAAGGTGTAAAGTGAGGTCCAGTTATGCAGGGTGCCTCAGTGGCAGACAAGGGGACGGGAGGTGCGGTGGACAATCCTTCCTAAGAGCTGAGGAGACAGAAGGGAGCAGAGAAAGCACCCGGAACAAAATTCATCCCCGCTGCACTCGGCCCTGGGGAAAAGAGGGGAGGGCAAGATGTCCCCCGGCACAGATCCACGCAGCCTGACGGGATACCAGTGACCTGTGGGGGCCATTGCAGAGCTGGGAATGGCTGAAGTGCTGGAATGCTGTGGCCATGCGTCCTTTTTCCCACCATGCCCCATGTGCGAGGGTCTCCTGTGCGGGGAGACAGAACCGGCTGTCCCAGTCCAAGGCCTATTAAGGCCCCCTCACTGAAGACATTCCCCAGGAGGCCTTGCAGTGTCTTCACAGCTTCTTTTTGCTGGCTGAGGAGAGATCCAACAGCCAGAGGACACCCAAGAATTGGGGCCCGAAACTGCAGGAAAGTGAGAGGGAGCATAAGTTGAGATGAAAAAGGTGGAGTGGGAGCTGCCTCCCCAGGACTCTCATCTGCTGTCCAGGCAATAAGGAGCAAAAGCCAGATCTTCCATATTGCCCCCAGGTCGGCCAACCCCATACCTTTCTATAATCCATTCATGTTCATATTTCTCCAAGTAGCCACGGCAGTTTGCACTCAGGAACATTTGAATATTCTGCAGGGGTTTTCTTTATTCCTTTAAATAAAAGGTAGTTTTGATATGCAAAGCAGAGAGATCAACACACACCCTTGGGCTAGCCAGGATCCAGGGTTCAGTGTCAGTGGCCAAGCTCCCTCCCTCGCATGGCTCTTTTGCCTCTGTGAACAGCTACTCCCTGAGCAGGATCTCTCTTTGCCTCTCTCGCTCTCTATGCTGTAGGGTGGCATCCTGGTCTGGGGATCAGTGAAGCCCTGATGAAACTGAGGGGAAGACAATCAATATTGCCATTACACCACTGGGTGAAGGATAAAGCAGAGTACATCTTGTTTATAATTTCCTCCTTCAATGCCTAATGAGGATTACTAATGGAGCGGCATTGCCCCAGAGCCCAGGGTCTGAGCATCTTTCCTGCAGCATGTTGTGCCTCTCTTATTTTAGATGTGTTATACATTCATTCAGCTGTAGCGCGAGCTGAGCTTTGGATGCAAAATATTCTCATTAGTGTTGATAATGATGATGAGGAAGGTGCCTCCAGCATTCTGTGCTGATGGCCTTCTCCTCTGGGTAGAAGAGAGAGAAAGATCGCTCCACCTCCTTTCACAGCTTCACTTTACCTTTCCATAAGCTACCCATGGAGGCAGAAGCTGGAATTTCTTCCTTCGAATCCGTGTCAGCAAGTCCAAAAGAGAATCTCTGGCTGTCCAAGGCAGGCTCAGCCTGGGGGTAAATTTGGTGGTGTCTGGACATCACGGCAAAACATGTCATACCCTTGACCATCCATTCAGGCCAAGCGGAGCTGAAGAGGAAGTTTCCTGCTTTGGGGGACTTTTCTCCTGTTTCCCTGTCAACTTATCCAGTCTCCTGCCAGCTTCTCCCTGCAACTTGACAAGGTCAATTCACCACCCCTCTGTCCCTTCCCTGCCTCTGAAGTCCAAAGGAGGTGAGTGCCGACCAGAGAAGCTTTCTGGCTCTATTTAAAGGATCAAATCCCAGCTCCCACTCCAGCCAGGAGAGTCAGGCAGAGCTGGGAGTGGCGATGTTTGCACTGACTAAGGACAGGGAGCAGATTGACTCTTTGCAGAGATGCAATACCTTCCCACCATTGACAGGTTCAGGGGAACTGAGGAACAAGGGGAGATGGGTCAGTTCTTTGGAGCCAAAGAAAAATGGAAGGTGAGAACAAAAGAGGAACAGCTTCCTAACTTCCCTCTAGGACAGGGGTGGGCAAACTTTTTGGCCCGAGGGCCACATCTGGGTTTGGAAATTTTATGGTGGGCCATGAATGCTCATGAAATTAACAATTCATGTTCAAACAGGGACAACACAAGTTTGTTTCAAAATCAACACTATTAAAATAATTCTGTTGAACAATGCGCTGTTAGAAAATTACATTCCTGTGCTGTTTGTTGATTTTACCACACAATTTTGCTCCTGTCTGAACACAAATTGTATGTTAGCTAAAACTTTTCAATGTATGGCATTATGTAAAAGTTTGGTAGTTTTCACGTTTATTGCTGACTTCTTTATGATCTTTAATTAGCTTTGTTGAATCATCAGTGTTTCTCCACTTGACCATGGCAATAACCCAAATATATACAAAGGGAAAAGAAAATCCTAACTGCTGTCCTTATTTCAAACTGCTGTTTTACAAGATTACACGCACTTCACGCAGGGCCTCATTTTCAAAAGAGCTGAACTGTCAATGTGTTTTTTTAAATCAGCAAAGACACGCTGCATCTGGGGCATAGCCATGGGTGGGCCATGGCCCACCCACTTATCATCCAGACCCACCCCATCATTTGCCCCACTCCACCACCCAGGGCTCCAGCCGAGAAGTGGGGTTGGGGGCTTGTCCCGCTCCCCTTGGCAGACCCGTTTTCCTGCGGGGGAGCGGGAACAGGGTGAGGGGGCTTGCAAGCTCCCCGGCCGGAGTGAGGCAATGGAGTTCAAGGGCCAGATTAAAAGCTCTGACAGGTTGGACGCGGCCTGCGGGCCAGAGTTTGCCCACCTCTGCTCTAGGAAATCTCCTTCAAGCCTGGGGTCGGAATTAGCACCCCTGACACCACAGCAAGATTCCAGTCAAGCCCTGTAGTTCCCATAGGCAGGAATGCTGCTGAAAAGATCGTTGCTCTGGCATGGCCTGGGAATGACTAATACAAGTATTGAATATGTTCACTAGGGAAGAAGTTGCCATGTACTGAGGTGTAGGGTCCTTGGCTAGTTAATTAATTCACCTTTACCTGACTGCTGGCTAACCATTTGCCATTTCCAGCCTTACTCCCTTCCCAGCAGATAGCATGAGCAGGCAGAGCTCAGCTTGTCTCCACTGACTTCCCACCTCTGAACAAACTAATCAGTGCAATAGTGGGTGTTTGCTGTTCTCCAGAAGAATGGTAGGTTGCTTCAGAAGATCCCAGTAAGATCTCTGAATAGATTCCTGTTTCATCAGGTTCTGCTTAAATGAGGAAAATGACACAGTTTCATGACAAACTAACAAACACAGATAATATTTAGGTTCTATAAGTTCCTGAAATGAGCCCCTTGCTCATTCCCTTCTTTGTCTGGGTGTCACGGATCATTGCTCTTTTTTCTTGCATGTATTATGTTGATGCCTTCCTTATATTTTTGGGGGCCCAGTTCAGACCCAGAGTAAATGGGTGATATCTGCACCAAAGTGCATTGAGCTGCACCAGGTCTGAGTTTGGTTCCCATATTGATACACTCTCAGGAACAGCCCTGCTAATGAAGGAGGCAGTGAAGGGTTTCTGCACCACATCTGCCATTTCACAGGCATTCATCTTCCAAACAGGTATTCCAAACTAGCCAAGGTGCCAGTTAGTAACAATTGTGAAAGTACTTTTAAAACTGGTTGGAACATTCCCATGACAATAAAATTTGGACCATAAAGAACTACGAATGGAAAAGAGTAGTTGTGTGTTTTTTTAATGTTGGTGTATGGGACACTGACCACCCAGTGATTCAGCTAAGGTAGCAGCATCTATCTTAATCAAGTCTGACTGAGGGAGGTGATGTGTGTGTCTCAACTGAAATATTGTCAGATGTTTCAGATCTCTAACATTAAGTATATCTAGTTTCTCTTGATTCCCCAGGGGGAGAGAGCCCATCCTGATAATTAGGGACTGAGCTGAGACCAACACCACATTTCACATAGCCCTCCAAACAGCTGTTGTACGATAATAACTGTGAGGATCTGGGTTTGAGGTGGTCAGGCCTGGTGGTTGGGACACTGGTCGAGAACAGGGACCAAGGATCAAAGCCAGACATCGAGTTGGGACCAGGCCAAGGGCAGCACTGAAACTGGAGTCCGGAGACAGGCCATGGGTCAGAACCGGGGTCAGAATTCTCAGAAGGTTGAAGATGGGTTCAGAACAAGGGTCTGGGGGCCAGGAGGTGGGTGCAGAGCTTGAGTGGGTCAGGAAGATGTCTGGACCAGGATCAGAAAAGAGCACAGACAAGGCTGAAGCAGGCTGGGACAAGGCTTGGGCAAGACTTGGGCAGGAACAGGGAAAGAACTAAGGGCAGGCTGGAAGCTAGGGCGTCCACTGCAAGGCAGTAGGAGGGTGCCTCGCTGAGTGGGGCTGTGCATGGACTAACTGGCAGCTCTGGTGGTGAGAGTGAAATGCCTATGCCGTGGGGTCATCTGACCTGGGCCCTGTGCAGGGATAGGGTGCTACCGCATGCTCAAGATATGAGTCACTGCAGGCTCTGCTGGAGGGGTGAGTTGTTGTATCTATTGAGGGTCTGGGGATGGATGTGCACAAGCACTCACTTCTACAGGCCTCTCCTCCCAGCCTAAGGGGAAGGGCTACTGGACCTAGAGCACAAATGAGTTTTTGGGGAACAACTAATGAAAAACAGGGATGGGAGTGAAGGTCACAGGGTCAAAAGCAGGAATCCAGAGGGAAACACGGAGCAGAGAACCCTGGGGTGAGTCGTTGTAGCTGAGAAAGCAACCTTGGTCTGGCTGTGGGTTTGCCTCATAGTAACTTTTGGTCACTATTACAAACAGGTCTGAACCAAACCCCCCTTCTGAAAACGCCCAAACTTCAGATCTGTGTTCAAACTTTGCAGCTAGCCTGCTTCTCTATCATGGACCAGAAAAAATGGTCCAATAAATCCTGGACCCAAACTGCAGGCAGATCCAGACTTTGTGGCCGCTGACCACTGATGTGAGCTGGATTTGGACCGATGTCATAGAGATAAAAGGCTCTAACCCATAACAACTCCCAGAGGTGACTAGACCCAAAATTTCAAATCTATGAACACCTAAGTGAATACATAATTTTGTGTGTCCCAGGTGTGCAAATTGTCAGTGATAAATCTTTCTATTTCTCATTTCTTGAGGATAATAATTATAGGGAGAGGGTCAATGTGTGATCTTAAGAGGCCAATGGGTTAATAATACATTTATTAAAATGTTCCATCACTGCTAAAAGCTATATTCTTATCTTTGAAAGCAACACATTCCATTACCCTGGAAATGACTGATTGTCCCTAATGAAGCTTCGTGGGGAGAATATACAGTGGCAAGATGGCTGACATTAGTTACCTTAGCAACTCTCTCCCTGGGAATTCAGAGGCTAAATTTATTTAAAGTTAGAGATCTAAAAACATCTGACAATATTCCAACTGAGACACATTTAGCCCATCAAAATTAACTCTGATTAAGAAGGATGATGTTGCTTTAATTGTCTCATTGTGTGACTCCAAATGACAGGCTTTGTATATATGCTGTTATTGTAATGAACATATGCTTTGAGGCTGGATTTTCAAAGGGGCCTAAAGGAGTGTACGATGAAAGTGAATGGGAGCTGGGCACTTTAACTCCCGTACACCCAGCCTGAGCCTGGAGGCTATACTCAGAGATGAGTCTATGGGAATCTAAAATAATTTAACTTACACTTTCTTCAAGTCCATCAGCATGTAAATTACATCACTTTACACTCTGACTTGATTAGACTCATACCCTCTTACTGAAGTGTAACTTACATCCCCTTACAAAGCTCCGCTGAATTTGAGCCACTGAGGCTGATTCTAAGGGTATGTCTACATGGCAAAGAAAAACCCATGGCAGCAAGTTTCAGAGCCTGGGTCAACTGACTTAGGTGTTCCCATTTGGGCTGGAGCCCTAAGCTCCAAAACCCAGCAAGAGGGGTTTGTTTCAGAGCCTGGGCTCCAGCTCAAGCAGGAACATCCACACCGCTATTTTTTGCCCCATAGCCCAAGTCCCATGAGATGGAGTCAGCTGACCCAGGCTCTGAAACTCATTGTCTCAGGTCTTTCTTTACGGTGTAGACGTACCCTAAGAGACTCTGCCTGAGTCTGAGAATGTCTAAGTTGGTATAACTTGCATGCCAAAAGAAATGTGTCCCACTATCTCTGCCTCCTTCTTGACATGCTGAACTTTCTATCTTCTGCAGAGAAGAGGAAAAAAGCCAAGATCTAAGGGAGGCTGACAGCCACAGCTTTGAAGAGGAAATGGCCTCTTCACAGTGCTTTACTGCTGGAAAAAATGGTGGGCCAAATTCATCCCTGGTGTAATTCCAATGGAGCAAATGTATTCTATTGTTTGAACCATCTGGATGTCTTTCAGAGTTACTTATCTTCACTGCACAGTTCTCCGGACAGTGCTGAACTGGAGTTCAGGTGTCAAAAAGAGTTGGAAACTCTTTAACTTCAATAGAGATTCCATGGCTCCTTTTGAATTGCCAGGTCATAATTCTAACACCATTTCAGAGTGCAATTTGACTCTAAGTGGCCAGCCTAGACTTTCTTGCTGTAATAAGACACCTGTGAGAAGACCGATAAAGGCAAGGAGCTCTGTCTTCTATTTTCATGTGTCCAGCTCCGGGTCTTGCATAACTGACTCACACAGAGCTAAACCCCCTCTGTGTCTTTATGCTATATGTGATTGATGTGTTCAAATTCATTCCACAGATTCTATTTCTAGGTAAACTCAGGACCCAATATCCTGGTTAAAGGCAGAATTTGAAAAGCCAGAGGGAAAGCATTAAAAATACATGAGTAAAAAAGTTTGGCTCTCCCTCGCCACCCAATCAGGGATTAAAATAAATTTATAAAGTAGAACTAAAGAGTGAAGATTTTCTGTAAAGTAGCACAGTCTAGTTCTTCTTCTCTAGGGCTGCTAATTTCCTCCAGAGCGACTCACGTTGCAGAGTAACTTGAACCACATTAATATATTAGATATGATAAGTACGATATTTGGAAAATTTCCTTTAGATATGGGTCAAAACCTCTCTGTGTGTGAAATGAGTTTGGTGAACAAGTGTCCCCCTCACAAAAACCACCCTCACAACTGGCAATAATAAGCCCCCCTTTAGGCCGTCCCAGTGACTGAAAGGTCAATGTGGGGCAGTTGTACCTGCACATTTCTAGAGGGGCCCCTTCAAGCTATGGGGTCATTAATGATCTGGAGGATGGCATGAATTGCACCCTCAGCAAGTTTGCAGATGACACTAAACTGCAAGGAGAGGTAGATACGCTGGAGGGTAGGGATAGGATACAGTGGAACCTAGACAAATTAGAGGATTGGGTCAAAAGAAATCTGATGAGGTTCAACAAGGATAAGTGCAGAGTTCTGCACTTAGGACGGAAAAATCCCATGGACTGCAACAGACTAGGGACCGAGTGGCAGCAGTTCTGCAGAAAAGAACCTAGGGCTTACAGTGGACGAGAAGCTGGATATGAGTCAACGGTGTGTCCTTGTTGCCAAGAAGGCTAATGGCATTTTGGGTTGTATAAGTAGGAGCATTGCCAGCAGATTGAGGGATGTGAGCATTCCCCTCTATTCAGCATTGGTGAAGCCTCATCTGGAGTACTGTGTCCAGTTTTGGGCCCCACACTACAAGAAGGATGTGGAAAAATTGGAACGAGTCCAGCAGAGGGCAACAAAAATGATTAGGGGGCTGGAGCACATGATTTATGAGGAGAGGCTGAGGGAACTGGGATTATTTAGTCTGCAGAAGAGAAGAATGAGGGGGGATTTGATAGCTGCTTTTAACTACATGAAACGTGGTTCCAAATAGGATGGATCTAGACTGTTCTCAGTGGTAGCAGATGACAGAACAAGGAGTAATGGTCTCAAGTTGCAGTGGGGGAGGTTTAGGTTGGATATTAGGAAAAACTTTTTCACTAGGAGGGTGGTGAAGCACTGGAATGGATTACCTAGGGAGGTGGTGGAATCTCCTTCCTTAGAGGCTTTTAAGGTCAGGCTTGAAAAAGCCCCTGGCTAGGATGATTTAGTTGGTGTTGGTCCTGCTTTGAGCAGGGGTTGGACTATATGACCTCCTGAGGTCCCTTCCAAGCCTAATCTTCTGTGATTCTATGATTCTATGCATGAGGCATACTGACCAGGCAGTGTGGAGAAGATGGTGCTGTTGCTTCCAGGCTGTACCTGCTCTGGTCATAAACAGAGAACTTCATGGCTTTCTTCAGGCTCTTTCACCCGCATGAAAATCTACATGTTCAGCTAAAAAGAGGACAAGCCAAGCCAGTGAGATTAGATAATGCACAGGTTCATCTGAGCCTCTGTTGGAGTTAAACCAATGTAACCTGGAGCAACACAATGAGGAAACAGGCTAGATGCATAGGGGTTTGGGGTGAGGACTCTGGGAGGGGGTTCAGGGCTGGGGAAGGGGGTTTGGGGTACAGAATGGGTTGGAGTGTGGAAGGGGGTTGGTGAGGGCTCCTGCCGGGTGGCCCCTACCTCGGTTGGTGGTGCAGTGGGGCTAAGGCAGAGTCCCGGCCCGCCTGCCTGCCCTGGTCCCATGCCACTCCCTGCAGCAGCCAGCAGAACATCCCTGCAGCCCCTGGGGGGAGGGATGTGGCTCCACACACTGCTCCTCCCTGCAGACACCGCCCTGCAGCTCCCATTGACTGTAGTTCCCTGTTCCTGGCCAATGGAATCTGCGGGGGCAGTACCTGCAGGCAGGAGCAGTGCACAGAGACCCCTTGCCCCCCTGGGACTGCAAAAGGGCAACCAGATGTCCCAATTTTATAGGGACAGTCCCGATTTTGGGAGCTTTTTCTTATGTAGGCACCTATTTCCCCCCACCCCGTCCCAATTTTTCACACTTGCCCTCTGGTCACCCTAAGTTGCAGGGACATGCTGCTAGCCGATTCCGGGAGCAGTACAGGGCCAAGGCTGGCAGAGAGCCTTCCTTAGCTCCACTGTGCTGCCGGACTTTTAGCGGCCAGAGACTGCAATTGACTGGCAGAGGCTCCACGATCGACCAGTCGATTGCAATCTATCGCGATCAGTGGTTAGTAACCACTGGACTAGAATGATCAATGAGATGATCTGCTATGGAAAGTCCTGTGTTCTAGTCACTTCCCATTCAGTCCTTCCTTGCAATACTGCAACACTACTCACTGTTACAAGAAGCCAGGACATATGTGCAACCACAAATCTGCTGGGTTTAGCAGTTTCACTTGTTTGCTCTATGACGAATAAGGTCTCTTCGCAGTCAAGGCCCCCATTTAATTTAATTTGAACAGCCCCTTCTTCCTGCAGGCAGCACCTGGCCATTTGGTGTTAGCTTGTGTTTCTCGCTGTTGGCACAGAGAGTTTAATAATGAAATGCGTGGAGATTTTGGCCCTCCTCCTGCTTGCTCATTTCAACACTGCCAGAATCATTTCAATGAAACGCTCGCCCAACTAGCAGCTGACGAGAACCCTCTCAGAGCGATGGGCCCGGTGAACAGAATTTGACGCAGATCATTCAGACTGTGGGGTTGCTGCTGAGGTGAGAGAAACTGACTCCCTCGTCATGTTGAAAGGGTCAGAATTAAGCTCTTCACCAGCTATCATCCTCCTCCTCCCCGGCTATGTGTCTTCACTCTAGCTAACCCACTTGCCTGCAATGGCCCCCTTGGAGTTGGGATGGCCCATCCAGACCCCTTGGTAAAGCTCCAAGGCCCCTCACATACATACAGCTGCGGAAACAGCCAAAAGCAGGGACTGCTGCACTGGTGGGAGTAAAATGGGGCCCAGGCCCACCCCTTGTGGGGGCATGAGCATCCAAGTGGTGCCTTCTCCTGTGGAAGAACTGCAGAGAGGAGATGGCCAGAGACTCTGGGCTGATAGGAGCAGAAGCAGCTAAACATAGATCTGTTGACACGCAGAGAAGTCTCTACAATTTTGACGGGACTTTCTCTGTCCTGTCCTGATTGGCTCTTTGCTCCAGCCCTTCTCCTCCCTCCCAGTCTCTTCATCTCAGCTTCATTCCACACCTCCCCCCATCCTCTTCTCCCCTGCTCTGTGCCACTCAAACCCTTCCATTCAAAGGCCCCTTCCATTCCATTTTCTTTCCAGTTAGCTTATCCCATCCTAGTATGTGGCTGAGGAGGCCAGAAGGTGAAGCCAAGTGAGGAGCAGCTGAGAGAAGTAGGCGAATTCAGTCTCTACCATGCCAAAGCCAAACAAGACCATGGAGAGGGAATTGGGCATGGTGATAGGTGGTGTGTCTGGTATGGCATCTCTAGGAGCACAGGGTCGTAGGTGACTCTATAGGCTTTTGATTGCTGCTGCAACAGAACTTTAAAGTGACTCAGCAGCTCACTTAACCTTTCTGTGCCTCAGTCTCCCCTTCTATAAAATGGGGATAATATTTCCTTATTTTAATAGGCAAGGGGATGATGGGGAGGTATCGTGAGACTTAATTCGTTAATGTTTGCAAAGTGTTTTGTGATCCTGCAAAAGAAAGTGCCATCAAAATGCAGTCTTATTACGGTAAACAGGAAGAGTTATTCTAGTTGAGAATTAAAAAAACCAACCAACCCCAAGTTCTACTGATATATTTCACAGCAAGGAATAATTTTAAAAGTACCCTAGAGATGCAGCAGGTTCAGAATGATTTCAGAGTCACGTTAGTGAAGGAATGAAGATACCATTTCCAACCTGTCATGCCCCTATGCCATGTTCTCTAGGATATTCCAGCTGTCTCTGTTTAAACAATAAAGCCCTTGGACTTGCGTTATCTCCTTGGAGGTATTAGCTGGAGCATATCAGATACAGCACAACACTGTCAGCAAACATAAATCAAAAGGCAGCAGGGAAGGGGAGAATTCCTTTCAGCAGAGCTTAAGGAGAGTAACAAAGATCTTTGTTCTCAGCTGTGCAATAAAAGTACTCTAGAGAGAGATAAACCCAATAAATAAAACCTAGCAACTCTTTGATATGCAGTCAGCCACGTTACATCCACAGCATGGCAAAATGCCATTCATATGCTGGATTTGCTAGTGCCATATATACAAGCTTTTGAAGCTGTTTGTTCAGTGATGTTTAAAATTCATTGATGAAGAAGGAAATGTACTTTGTGGCAAAAGTTTCAAGCAGCTGTAAACACCTGTGATTTGAAAGTGACTAAGATGGTGACTGTCATGGTTTTAACAAGGCCTTTGCCCCATGCCCTCCATCTCTGTGCGATGGCATGAGATGGGTCAGTGTCTGCTTTTTTCACACAGATATAAATCTGGAATAATAGCTCCCCTGAGATTAGTTTGAATCATTTTTAATTTGTATTGGTGTAATGATTTATTTTGGTAAAACTGAGAGCAGAATTTGACTTAATATATTTTGTTTCCCTCTCTGCCTTCCTCAACTCCCAGGTATGATACTTGTCAAATAGTGGCCAGATTTTAGAGGTGAAAAGCCAGTTATCAGAGTTTGGACAGATGACAGCTTTACTTGCAGCATCCATTTGTTTGCACAATCATGACTCAAACTGAAAAGGAATACTTGTGGAACCTTAGAAACTAACAAATTTATTAGAGCATAAGCTTTCGTGAGCTACAGCTCACTTCATTGGATGCATTTGGTGGAAAAAAGTGAGCTGTAGCTCACGAAAGCTTATGCTCTAATAAATTTGTTAGTCTCTAAGGTGCCACAAGTACTCCTTTTCTTTTTGCGAATACAGACTAACACGGCTGCTACTCTGAAACATGACTCAAACTGGGATCTTTGTAAGGCACTAGATGGGAACTCTCACTGGCTGAGTCAGTTGGGTTCAGACTGTACTAAGCTTGTTTCAACAAGATGTTCTTTGCAAATATTACTGTAACCTACACACCTCCTGGGAGTGGTGTTCTGCCCCCTCTAGTGGCACTGAGACCACTTAGAGATTAATGAGTCTGCAACAGCCTTAGCTGAGGGCCATGTGGCTTTAGTTCATGCAGTAGAGGCTCATGCACTAAGCTGCAGAGACCCCCGGTTCGATCCCGCCCGGTGATGACTGGGATCTGTCAGCATTACATTACCACAGGGCCATGAGCTTCAGGAAGAATAGAACTGTGAAGCAGGACCCATTCCTATACATTTGGTATCTTCTAGTCCAGGGATCAGTAACCTTTGGCACGTGGCTCATCAGGGTAAGCCCCTGGCAGGCTGGGTTGGTTTGTTTACCTTCAGCGTCCACAAGTTTGGCCGATCACAGCTCCCACTGGCTGTGGTTCACCATCCCAGACCAATGGGGACTGCGTGGAGGGCGGCCAGCACATCCCTCAGCCCGCGCCGCTTCCGGCAGCACCCACTGGCCTGGGATGGCAAACTGCAGACAGTGGGAGCTGCGATCGGCTGAACCTGCAGACGCTGCAGGTAAACAAACTGGCCCGGCCCACCAGGGCTTTCCATGATGGGCTGAATGCCAAAGGTTGCCGATCCCTGTTCTAGTCAGTGCAATCAACATCTCTATGGCAGGCTGCTGGAAGCTGGACTGAAGTCACAGGTAGAGGAGATTGGGAAAAAAGGTCAACATTTTCCTAAATATTTTTGTGAAAAATTCTCTCTTTCTTTGGATTTTTGTTTGTTTGCTTGCTTGTTTTTCGTCAAAATTTTGAATTTGATTTTTTTAAACCAGTTCAAGTCAAGGAACCACATTTTAAAACCCTAAAATCTTCATTGACACCAACACATCATATCCAGAGAGCACCAACAGAAAGGGCAAATAATAAATGAAACTATTTATAAAAACTTTTATGAGTCTTTTAAAAAGTTAGTGTTTTTCTCATGGGTAACAAAATAGAGCTGGCTGATGGGACACAATCCAAGATACACAGATATTGTTGCAAGTGAAGCACAGACTTGAAATATGTGGGGTCATATTATTGATTAGGTGTGAATATTTGGGCAACAAGCAAGTATTCATGAAAATGTTCACAACTCTCAAAAATGTCATTAATTTTATCTCCAGTGGTCATTCATCCAAAGGTTCCTACTGAAAAGTGCATCACTTGTTGTTTGTTACTTGTGTCAGTCATCCAGTCAGGAAGCAGAAACACTTCTATGTGACATGAATAACTAACTGCATATAGCAATGAATCAAAACAAACCATGTGCTACCTGTATCCTGAAAGTAATCCATCTAATCTGCAAATGCTTACAAAAACCAATGCACCTTAAAAGAAAATCAGGATCTGTTCACAAATGATGTGTTACCCTAAAATGGGTCTAAATGTATTAGTTCAGCCTGCTGTTCTGGAACCTGATCCCTGCATCCAGGAACCTGAACCAATAAATATTTTCTCAGGAAGCTACAAGACACTGGAGCAACCTAAAATAAACCCTAAAAATGAGTTAAAATACAAACCCTAAACCAAGGTTTCTACGTCTCATCAGTAAATTACTTAACACAGTCAAATTCATGATGAACAAGAGTATCTTCAAAGTGAAAACAACGTAATTAGTGAGAACAACCATATATGGAAGGAAAATCTAAATTTGCCTGAATTAAGATGAATGAAAAGAGTGGTGCAAGTTTTGGGCAGCAGATGCTTCTAATATATTATGCACATTAACTCCTTACAAATGTAATTATTGTTTAAATGTAAATTAATAGGTATAATGTATCTTGTGTTCATAGAAAATGTAATGTGATTATAAATTCCCTTAGCATATATATATATTTATATATCACCCATGCAATATACTTTTTTGGAATTTAATTAAGCAAGAAGAGAGGATAAACAATTTCTTTCTGAGACAGTTTTTCACTCTTGGAGGTGTTAGAAATAGTGCATGAGGTTGAACTCTGGCTGACTTTAACCAAGTGAAAAATGCAATAATCACCCTGAAATGCAGAGCTAGGAATGACCTACTCCTATTATGCAATGAAATTTTTATATAAAGCACAATAATTGCCATGCAAAATTAGACTATCTGGTCCATCCAGCTCAGTATTCTGTCTCCAACAATGGTGAGTACCAGATGCTTTGGAGAAAGGTGCAAGAATAGACAGTTGCAGATTAATTTGCCTAGGGACATTTCTTCCTAGCCCTTGGCATTTATTGGTTGGCTTCTAAAAAATATGTATCCTGTCTCACATAATAGCGGATGGTCCTGTAGAGATATGTTTGCATAAGATTATAATTTACAGATGTTTCCTCATAAGGGCCAGTATTGTGAACATAGGAATTTGGAGATGTGCCCTGAAGGCAGGGGTTGTGAATACAATATGGCTGCATGCAGCAGCTCACTACAGAAGCTCTCCAGTTTGTTTTATTCCTTTCTCATTCACTGGTTTCTTATTTAGTGAATCCCAGGATCGTTACATGGTGAAAGAAAATCAGAAGTGGAAACAGAAATATTATTTTGACATAAGGGCCCATGGTCTCCCATCTCTTAACCCAGGGTGATAGAGTGTGCTTGAGGAATCACATCTCCAATACTTGCATACCAAAGGGGTACCATTAAAGAACAGGTGCATGCAAGGTTTTATGTAGTCCAGACAGACCGGGGGACACATTTTGACATAATCAAAGGTATTTGTGAGTAATCCCAGAAAGTTCCAACACATTGACAGTAGACGTAGACTCTGGCATTTCCCATCTGACTGATTCTTTATTATCAATGCACAAAGGAGAAACTGTCAAGGAACAAGAGAACAACTCAGACTCTAATGAAAGGCTGATACGGAGAAGACCAGAGCATGACATTAAACATCCTGAAAGACGCATAGAGACTTGCTAACCTGCCTGGAGAAGGGGTATTTGAGGAAAGTGAATGGTAAAGACTCACTTGAGAGTGATGTGCTGGGTTTATGGAAATGTACTACCTGGGTTGAGAATTTAATGCATGTGTTATTAAATAGTTATTAGCTGTTTATATATGAGTTAGTTTGTTTTTCTTTAAGAGAGAAGATGTAGAGATATGTTTGTAGAACATTATAATGTAGAGACACTACCTCATAAGGGCCAGTATTATGAACATAGGAATTTGGAGATGTGCCCTGATGGCAGGGAATGGGAACCCCCACATGGCTATGTGCAGCAGCTCACTCCAGAAGCTCTCCAGTTTGTTTTATTAAAGTTTTATTCCTTTTTCATTCACTGTTTTTTTATTTAATGAACCCCAAGATTGTTACAGTTCCCATTGTCCATAGAAATGCCTAATCCTTTATTGAATCCCCTCCAGGTCTTGGGCTCAATGACACCTAGGGGGAATGAATTCCATAGCCAACTATGAACCATGCACAAAAAGCATTTTCTTGTCTCTGGTCAAAGTTGCGCCTTTCAGTTTCATTGAATATTTTCTTGCCTTTGTGTCTTGAGTAGAGATAAATAGAAGCAGCCAATTCATCTCCTCTATGCCATTCACACGTCCCTAGCTGGAATTCCCAGAAGAACGAACTCTCCTGCAAGGTTTCCAGTCCTTGCCATCTCCATTTGCACTAGAAGTGCTAAAAGAACAACTTTCCGACTTCCTCATGGTACTGTGAATTTTTGCCTCTTTAATCCTGATGCAAATGAAGTGGAAAAAGGTGGTTAGAGGGTGGGCAAGAGGAAAGGTAGCCAACCTTTTCTGAACTGAAATGGTTCAGTTTGGTTAGTATCCTCGAGGAAGGTTGGATTGATTATCCTTTTATCAAAAAGAAAAGGAGTACTTGTGGAACCTTAGAGACTAACAAATTTATTTATCAAACTGATTCTTTCATCCCTAATGTTCACATTCATTGGCTGCATTTCTTCCAGGTCAGACAAATGCCCTCTGAATAAGCATTTCTGATACACGTCTCGAATCTTGAAACCTTAAATCCTCTTGTGGAATTTCTGTTTAGAAACTGCCAAATACCCTTGTAAATTCCTCTCTTATTGGAATAAGATAGCTAGGTCCTCTAGTACTTAGATGAAGGTTTCTGTAAACAAGATGGGATTAAATGATAAGGCAAAGTATTGCCATTCTGCAGTGCTAGGGGGTGGAGGGTGTTGTGTATTTTAAAATATCATATTTGTCTTCTTAAGAGATATGCTCTACTTCAACCAGAAATTATGGTCTTGAGGTAGGAATTACTAGATGAAATTCTGTGCCCTGTTTTAGGCAGGAGGTTATACAACATTATTATAATGGCCCCTTCTGGCTAGTATGGATCATGAGAAGAGACACAGTTGCATTGGATAGTATTAAACCAGGGTTTTTGTTTTGATTTGATTTTTTGAGAGATATGAACCCTCATGCTTAATGGTATATCATCAACCACTAAACTGACCAAGGTCAGGAAGAAACTTCCTCTATGGACCAGCAGTTATTCCATAATTGTTCATTATGGAGTTTCCTGTATCTTCCTCTGAGGTAACTACTCCTGGCTAATGTTGGGGAGAGGATAGTAGGCTAGATAGACCAGGTGGTCCAAGCCTTATGAAAGTTACTGTGTTCCTATGAAGTAGGGGAGTCCCATAATCCTATAAAAGTTGTTTTGTGTTTCATTATTAGAGGTGGGTGAAGAACTTGCACAAAATTTCTCCTTTTTTTGTTATTTTGGTTTTGTTTCAGAGATTGTCCTCCATGACTGGATTGCAGTTTAAAAACTTTCCTACTGATCCCAAGTGCAGTTGTATGGGTTTATTGCACCGTAATCATGTGAACTCTTCAATTTTGACCCACAAAACCCAGAGGAAACCAGGTGAACTTCTGTGGGTGATTTCAGTGTGTTTCGGTCTGAGACTGAATTTGCTCAAACCCAGAACTCAAACAAATTTTTGGGAGTTAGCAGGGTGGAAGGCTCAGAAATAAAGAAAACAGTTTCCTGATACTTTCAGAGTTAACAACCTGATCCTGCAACCTTTACTCACAACAAGTAGCCCTTAGCCATGCAAGTAGTGTCATTGATTCATGTGAGGAAGCTGTGTAGGACTAGGCTCTAAAATGCAATTTTATTGCCATATCTGTTTTGCTCATAATTAAAGATGTCTTTGGTGGTTGAACATTCCACTTCTTGGATGGCCTTACTTCTTTGATCAACAATTTTTAGTTATTTCTGGTGGCAAGGGGTCCTGCTCCATGGGGTAACACCTGAGACCTGCCCAGTCAGAACATCCAGCACAGGTTCCTCCAGTGACTGATGTCCCTTTTCTTAACCTGCATAGAGGCTGACAGCAGCATCTTCCTTGATATGTTACTCTCTCACTGTGCATGTATTGTTCATGACCCCTCACAAGATGTTCAGGCAAACTTATTGCTTAATACCAGAAGGGAAAGAGCGGCTTGAGCAGATGGAAGGAAACTTGGATAAGAGAAAGCAAATTGAAAATGAAGTTCACTGCCATTTGGAATTAAGGAACTAAGCAGGAGTTAGTTGGCTCATTCCCTCCAGGGAAAATTACCTGCCTCTTAGAGCCTTCACTGTAAAGAAGCTTACAGTAAAATATGCATTCTATTATATTTTGTTGAGGGGAAGCAGGGCAAATGAAATGGCCAGAGCAGAGAGTGGATGGAGAGTGGAGCATACTCTGCGCTTTCCATTATATATCATTCGTCAAGCCGGTTAGTCTTGCTGCAGAAATAATCACAGATTCTGTTGCTTTTCCCTTCAGACACCTGCTGCCCTTTAGCTATGTTTTTCCTTTTATCCTCTCAGTGAGATAAAAGCAGAGAGAACGGGCACATGGACTGATCCCCCAAACCCACACTCAGCCCTAGGGGGAGTCCTTTCACAGGTCAAAAGTGATGACAGTGGTGGTATTTGGAGGCAGTATGAGTCCTGAGCCCTACCTGTTCTATGGGTAACCTGAGGACGTTAATCTCCAGGGTTGTTGAGCCAGCACTTATTAGCAGCACTGCAGTCTCTTTGAGACAATATGTTCCATCCAGGCATACATCAAAGTGCACCGAGGATGGGTCAGAGTATATTCAGATTTGTGATGGGTAAATCTCCAAAGTTTTGGATCAACTTCCAAAACCTCACAGGTATTTTACATGTCTATATCTTATGCTTTATCAACATGGAAAATGTGCATCTTTTCTGTACGGGATCTTATGAAATCATTGAGCAAAAACTGTTCTGATGGCACTGTACTCACTTCTTTTCTCAAGTGCTATCTATGGTAGATACACTGTAGTTGTGATCTCTTTTTTGTGAATATCATTTAGTCACTGCTGTGTGCATTGCTATACATTCCCCTGTATAAAAATCGAAGCAGTTCCCATTACTCAGCAAAGTATGCTAATGCACTAGCTGCACTGTTGAGAAATGCTACAATGCTGTTGCATATGCAATAGCCACAAAGACGGATGATTCTATATGGCCCTGAAGCATACACAGTAGCTGTGCTAGGTTCTCTGCAGGGCCCAGTTTACAGGCCAATGAAAGCATTCAAATCTTTAACGTGAATTTCCCAGGGATCCTCCTGGTCCTCTAACTTGGTACTTGCGTAGTTCTCATGTAGAGAAAACAAAACTCATGAAGATAAAACAATCAGATTATTACAGAACATATGTTTCCCTTCAACCCTCTGAAAAGTTAATGGGCTCCCATTTCTCCCCTGTGTGCGTGAATACTCAGCATGACAGATATAACTCAGATGACATTTTTATCCACTTGTTATTTCACAGAGAAAATTTAAACTACTTAGTACGAGCAATAAGAAAAGGAGTACTTGTGGCACCTTAGAGACTAACAAATTTATTTGAGCATAAGCTTTTGTGAGTTACAGCTCACTTCATCGGATGCATCGATGAAGTGAGCTGTAGCACACGAAAGCTTATGCTCAAGTAAATTTGTTAGTCTCTAAGGTGCCACAAGTACTCCTTTTCTTTTTGTGACTACAGACTAACACGGCTGCTACTCTGAAACCAGTAAGAGCAATGTTATCTTGGGGGAAATATTAATGTGCCATGAAGTGTCATCACCCTGCAGCATGGTTGTTAAGGGAAATTGAGATCATAAGTTAGTGAAAGAGGCAACTTCTCACAATTGCCAGCTCTAGAGTTGATAACCAGCTGAGAGGGGCGGGGCTGTGTGAGCTTTCCATAGAGCCTCCAGTTCTAACTGAGAGTAAAAGGAACATCTGTCTCTCTGCTATTCTATTCTGCTTATCTGCTGGTGCCAGGTCATTTGTGAAAGAAACCCTGCAATTCTCACAGTAGCAGCATAAATGAATATGGAACAGTACTTTTGGCTTTCACAGGGACACTTTGGTGGAGCCGCGTGATTTGCTGCAGGAGAGGGAGAGCTTTTAGGGGAGCTGAGGCCGCCTTGTGGTGGTCATTTGCCCCAAATGCAAAGAGGAGGAGACCCTGCTTGATTTCTAGACCTCAGCTTGAGTTTCTTTCTAAGATTTTTTTTCTGAACTTTTAGAATACACAAAAGAGATATAACTGAATGTTCAATGCTTTTCCCCATTGATTAACATGGAAACCCAGGATGAAATTAGATTCTGGCCTTCTGAGTCAAATTTGGCTTCATTTGGAGGTACTGAGAACTCACCACTTTTGAAAATCAGAATCTTATTTAAGTGCCTTAGGCCTTGATTTTGCAGTCCAACCATATTCTGCAAAGCACTTAGACATGTTCTTAAAAGTACATGCTTTAGCGCTTGGCTGAATAGGGATGGACTTAAGCATGCACTTACATGCTTCGCTGAACTGGAACCTATATAAGGATTTAGGAATCTAACAATTGGCACCCATATTTGAAAGCTTGGGCTTTGTGCCTCAGTTTCCCCATTTCTACAATGGGAATAATACATGGCTGTTTAGGATAAATTGTTTAGTATTTGTGAAGAGTTGTGCAGATACAAAGGGCCAGATTTTCAAAGGTATTTTGGTACCTAAAGATGCAGATAGGTGCCTCATGGGGTTTTCAAAAGGACTCTGATACCAAACTCCCATTGATTTCAATGGGAGTTGGGAGTTAGGGGGCTAGGCCTTTTTTCCCACTAAGTGCCTATCTGCATCTTTAAAAATCTGGCCCAAAATAGAATAAATGCTAAGCAGCATTAGAGCTGTCTATATAATCAAAAGATTAAATACCTTTTTATCCTACAGCTGTCAGTTTTCAGTAATTATGAAATTGATGCTGCAACAAAACAGAAAACGCACAAATGCTACCTGTGGCTACAAACAGCCAGCATGAATTAGAAAATTAGAAACAAATGATTTTTTTTTTCAAATACTTATTTTCCCACATTGCATGTGTAAGCACATCAGATCTGTAAAAATCCAAATCAGTTCTAAATAACAGCGTTAAGGACCACAGCTGCAACTGAGAGAGAATAAATCATTTGCTAATCTCATTTATGGTATGTTTCTTTTTAAGAAAAATTAATCACCATTGTATGAACCTGTCCTGGGGCGGTTCCCTGAAGGTCCTTTCCAGCCTCAGTCACTCACCACAAAGACTCCAGATCTTCTTAACCTTTCTGTGCCTTGTTATAGTCTCCTGTGGATTCACAGATTTCACTGTAAAATACATATTTGAAATCACAAGCTCTTCAAAAAAGGAGAAGAGAACATTGCTGAGCTACTCTAGGACCATGATGAAGCTTACATTCTTGTATTTGGCACCTAGACAGGAGATTGGATTGGATTAGATAGTGTGAGTGATGGGGATATGCTGGGAAGGAGATAAGGTGATATATGAAGAGAAATTATCATAGGTAAGTGGTCTGAGCAGTAAGGAAGGGGTTTAGTAGTAGTGTTAAAGCCAGCTCTCATTATCTCCAACACATCAGCAACAGAGGTACGAGAAGCGAGAATAGGAAGTTATTTCACAGGAAGGTGAGAGTGGTACCATGGAGTCTCAGAGAATTAGGAGTTGCATAACATCCATTCCAATGAACCTCAGAAACTAGCCTGGGTGTATATACCTCTGGGAATTTCAGTGTCACATGGAATACAGGGCAATACCATTACCAGTGCGTGTCCATCAGGCACCCACATCTTAATGCCAGTGGGAGAAGCTGATCCCAGGGATGATCCACTGGGTTGATCATTGACTTGGCTGACTTCTACTCAGCACCCAGCTCCTGCTGGACAAATATTACCTCTAAGAAGTGTGATCACCAGTACTCTGTGACACACCACAGTCTTGAAATCACCTGTGTTTCTCCACCTCATCAGCTGACAAATTGCTGCAATTAGAATCTCATTAACAATCCAAAGTGACCTAGCAATGTCAGGGCCTATGGACTGTCCTATCAATCACAAGACACAGATGTTACCGAACTTAGGCCTGGAATGTTGAGGGGTGATGGGTTTTTTCTGGCTACTTTGCATATGGCAAAGACATCAGTTACACATGGAAAGTGACTTTCAAGCTTTGGGAAAGACATCACAGGATTCCCTCCCCCTCAGGCCACACACTGTGGGCAAATTTTGTATCTCTGCCTTTTTGGTGTGCTTTGTGAGGAATACAAACTGAGTTTTCCTCTGAGGAAAACTTTGCCCGGGCTGGTGGTTATGACCCTCAAGAGGCTTTTCTAGCAGTGCGGGAGTGCTGGGGTACAGTGGTGTTTTGCTGACTACCTCATCACAACCCCTCCCGTGCAACATGGACCAAAACTGAAGGCTACAGGTGGGGGTTGAGTGTGGCATGTAGAGGTCTAGGAAATTACCTGTGGCTTTGGCCACATGAGGTATGAATGGTCTCCATATAGGTCATATAGACTGTACAGCCAGACCAAGGCAAACCATTTGGGGTCGATTTCTTCTATTTGATTATTTTACAAGGATAAATTCAATCCACAGGACACATGAATTTGAAAGTGTCACTTATCTATGGAACACATCCCACTCCTCTGAGGGAGAGCAGGGGAGCTCCAGAAAGATCCAAAAGAAACCAGAAAAGGGGAAAAATTACCCTGCAGTACAAAAACAAACTATTTAGCCAAAAAAAGCTTAATATTCCTCAACTAGGCAGGATACAGCCCTTTAAATAGCATCCTCCCCTACCCTCCAATGTTTCAATTCATTTATCTCAGTCAAGAAATTTAACATTCATGCAGGTAAGTTAAGGTAGATCAAAGCAGGTAAGGCCGGGGGATTCCCAACACTGAGCTCCAAGTAGGTCATTATTAGAGCTGAGAAATAAATTGTTTTCCCATCCTGTGAAAATTTTCAAGATATAAAAAAATTTCCCATCCCAAATTGGGATGAAAAAACACTGTCTCAAAATCTGAAAATAAAATCTCTCTCTCACCCACCCACCCATGCCCACCAGTTCAACTCAATTGAAATCAATGAGAGTGAGGTGCCTAGATGCTTTTGAAAATCCAGTAAGGCTCCTCTCTGCCTAAAAACCATTAAATATTTGCCAGTAACTGATTTCCCCAGATCACACATGAAGTTTCTGGCGGAGCAGAGACTTAAACCCACATCTGTTAAGTCCTAGGCTAGTGTGCCAACCACCGGACCCATCCTTCCTCTCTAACCATTGTTGAAGAATGTATTGATGTTGGGCCTAAACTAACTGATGGAGCTGGGTTAAATGTTTTGCAAGAACACCTTGTCATCAAAAATTGGCCCTTTTTTTAAAAAAAAACCCACACATTTCTGCCACAATTGTTGACATTTTTGAAGTTTCCAGTGACTTCTTTATCAACATCTTTATTCAAATTTTATCAAGACTTGGTTCAAAACCATTTTCGAAATCATCGTGAAAGCGTTTCGCTTGTTGAAAACTGGCTTGTCAGTAAGAAAACACCATTTTCAGAAATTGGAAAAAAAAAACCCAACAATTTAAATACAGTAATGACCTTGCTAAAAATGTTGAGAAGATTCAAAAAATAAATGAAGAAATAAAATTAAAAAAAACCTGGGAAAATGACATTTCAGCGTTGACAGTTCAATTTCTTTTTGCATTGTTACTATTATTTTATTTATTTGTGTTAATTTAGCACCTAGAAGCCCCAGTCAGGCTAGGCACTGTACAAACACAGAACAAAATGATAGTCACTGCCCCAAAGAGCTTAAACTCTCAGTATAAGACAAGAGACAACAGATGAATACAGACCAATGGGGCAGCACAAGGAAACAAAGAGATAACGTGGCATCGGTCAGCATGATAGATAGCAGACTCGGTCATGGGCACAAGCTTCCTCCGGGCCCAGGGGTGCTCAATTCCCCGCCCAAGCCCTGCCCTCACCCAACCTCTTCCCGAGCATTTCCGGCCCCCTGCCCTGAGGGTGCCCCATCCCCATCCCCCGCACTTCCTCCGACAGCCTCCTGCACACTGCAAAACAGCCAGTCGCGGCAGGTGGTAGACGCTGGGAGGGAGGGCGAGGTGCTGATCTGCGGGGCCACTGGTGGACGGGAGGCACTGGCAGGGAGCGGGGAGCTGGTTGCCAGTGGGAGCTAAGCACCCACTAATTTTTTTCCACGGGTGCTCCAGTCCATGGCACCTATAGACTCAGTACACCAGTAGCCCAAACATTGTAGAGTGTTTTGTAAGCATCATGACAAAGGAGAGCTTTAAGGTGGGATTTGGAGGAGGATAATGAGGTAATTTTGTGGGTGTTTAGAGGGAGCTTCTCCCATGCATATGGGGCACAAGAGAGAAAGCACAAAGGTGCTTGTTTGAAAATTTCACAAGTGGGTGATGGAGGCTGGTCGTATGGGCCATCTGGAGGCAGGAGTTGGCCTCTTGATACTGAATGAGAGATGATCCTATTCCTGTTTTTTGCCCACCTGTTCTATTTGCTAATGGCTTATTATCCACTCTGAAGGCCTCCAACTCAAGTTGCCAGAATAAGCAGACCCCCAAATTCTGAAGCTCAGACCCCCAGATTGTGTTTCTAACCCCCAACCTGACAGCAGCATTCAGTTCAGCATAAGGGAAGGGCAGGACTATCCAAATGCCTCCTTGTATGACATGCTTTAATTAAATCATCCTGCACCAGTGCTTCAGATGTCCAGGAGGTCTCTACAAATTCTCCACAGCTCTCACACGACTTCTTCGGGACACAGCAGGGATGTTCTAGCTTGCAAGATAAATTATTAGTCTTTTCTCCCAATTAATTGGTACACAGCACAATTCCGGCAATGTTCCTCCGGACAGTGAGTGCCAAAATAATCTGGGGAGAGGAGAGGGAATTGTTGTGTCTTGGGGAAGATAAATTATGGTGCCAACTTCCTGGCAGCAGCTGTCATTATTCAGCCGAAAGATGCATATAGAGATATACTCATGTGCATTCCCATTTATAGGCTCTCTCTCTCTCTCTCTCTCTCTCTCTGTGCCTAGCAAAGTTTCAGCCATCAGCTGAGAGCTGAATGTGCTTCAAGAACATGGTAGCATTTCAGATTGGAAGGAAGCCATGTATCCCTTTTAGTTTGGGTCACATTCGGATTCGTGGTCTGTATTATCAATGGGCAAATCTCCAGGAAGCCCCAGGCTCAAATAGATGCTTGTCACCAAACCAGTCAAGGCAGGGAACTAGGCTGGCTATGTCATGAGGAAAAATCTTTCTGAGCAAGGTTTCCTCTATTCCCTATGGCTATGTCGGAAATACTAAAAACCCCATCCTTTTGTATCTCCATCCTACTTCACAGACTTCAATGGGAGCTTTCCCATTCAGTGCTACTGCTATCCCAGAACATTGCAGCATTGCTATCATAAACTGCAATACTTTGTACCATTACTATAGCATACTGTAGTATATTTTTATAAGGGTCTAAGTTCCTGTCTATTTTCTTTTTAAACACGTTTGCATTCACAGCTTCCACTGCTGCCTTTGCGGTCCTTGCCTTGCATTAATTACCTGTGCATTGTATTACTATGTGTGCACAGGCCCTGATTGTTGTCCAGAAGCCTGTGCTCTGTGTAGTCACTTATACTTGTGCAAAAGAGGGGTAGCTTGTCACTGTTTTGCACAAGTGTTAATGACTCTTTGCACAGGTATCAATGATGACAAGGAACGAACCACTGGAGAATCAGGTCCCATGGCATTGTGTGTGCTCTGTAATGATAATTTTAAGTACTTATGGTAGGGACTGTACAGCAAATGCTGTTTGGACTATACCACCCAGAACCCTTAACAGGAAATAGGTTGTCCTGTAATTGTAGAAGGGAAAATAAAGCATGGTGAATTGTTGTCAGCAAACCTCTGTCTTTTCTTACTACCTCCATTCATCCCCTGCCCCAAAAAATAGATGTGTGGTGCATGGCCACATTTCTGCAGACAATAACCAGGACATGTGTTGTGGGACTGGGTAGTGAGGGTGCCAACGCTGCCAGTTCTCACCATTTTATCACCACTCTTGTGATAGGGGGTGTTTTTCTTAATGCCCCAGTTCCTGGATTCATGGGATTAGTTGAGAATCACAGCTTTCGCGTAAAAAGTTAATGGTCTACCCTTCATAGTTGCATTAAAAACTTGAATATGTGACCCTAGCCAGACCTAAAGAGGCACAAACCATAAAGGCCAAAGGAAAAGAACCCCCATTTTTTTCCTTCAGATTTCATGATGCTGGGTAGCTTATTAGGTTGTTTTTTTTAACATGTGGGGTTGGCAGTGCTGAGTGCACAGGCAATAGTTTCAGTGACCATCCTGGAAGTGTGCATTGGAAGGTTCCTCAGCCAAACAATTCCTCTTTCTCCTGCCTTCCCAGCCCGTGGATTTGACCTAAGAGAGGGGATGCTTCAAGGAGGAGAGTGGAGGACATGAGGAGTCTAACTGCAAGGTCTATGGAGAAGGCTGGAAGACTGGCTTGCTGGGGAGGGGCATTTGAAACATACAAGCGCTGAGGAAGCCTGGCCTCAGATTCACTGGTTCACCTCCTTCTGGTGGCCCGTGTGCAGGGGCCATGCAAAAATCAGGAGGAAACAATGGGGAGTTTGGGAAAAGCCTTTAAAACCAGGGAATTCCTGGTTTCCAGGGACACATGACCACCTTATCTGTAAACACAATAAACCACAGCCCTCTGTGCAAGAAGAGTTTTGTCCAAACTCCAAAAAGCCTACTGATGTGTCAGTTCCATGAGAGCAGATTTCCGAGTCACCTCGTCTGATTAGCATAAATCTTCCAGAACTTGTCAGCTAATCGGAAATGCTCAGCAGGGAGCTTTCACTGTTTCCAAAACTGTTCATAAACGCAAGAAGGCTGATATCACTGCAGCTGCCCTCAAGCAAAGCTGCAGTTCCAATCAATTTAAGTGCGGAGGATCCGGTTTTCCTTGTTTAATCAATGCTCGGTGACTGGTGTCCACACCAGCATTTTGCTGACTGTTAAGGCCAGGTAGAGAATACAACAAGAGCCAAATCAGACCAGTGAATTATCCAATGCTTTTTTTTGGCTGTATTATTTCTCCACTTGTTCCACGCAGCATACAGAGGCCAACTCTGCAATACGATGTGTCTTGTCAGATGCTACTGAAAACTGTGTTGCAACAAAGGAAACTACTAAATCTCATATAATTGCTCTGATAATAATTTAGGTAGGGTGACAACAAATATGGATTTTTCCCATCCCCCAAAGTGAACATCTCGGCGGATGGATTTGATAGGCTTAATCCTGCAATGGAGGAATTTTAAAAGTGGTTTTTTACAGCTCTCTCATTTTTAAGAATGTAAATAACAGCTTACTGAGTATTTCTTGACTTATATACCTATGAGATCAGCTCAATTTGTAATAAGCACATAGTAAGAGACAATTTTATAAAGAAATTTTACTACCTAAATAGACAAGATAGGCACAAGGTGGAAGGAAGCTAGTAATTATTCTCTTTTTACAGGTGTGGAAGTGAGGCCCAAGTGAGACACTGTGGCAGAGTTGGGAACTCAATTTAGGTTGCTCAAATCCTAATCCACAGGATCATCTCTCCTCTTGGAAAGAGGTCTTGTATGATTTCATTTCCATTGATTTCAAAGCCAAAATTTTCGCAGGTGTTCACTAACTGAAATCTATGAGATTCCTCATGTGTCTAAAGCTACAAATGCTTACATCTTTGCAGGATTAGATCATGGGGCTTTACAATGAGTCAGCTGTCCCTTAGCTTTTCAGATCAGAGGGGACGGGTCCCAGGAGTGCGCCAGTAGGGTAAGAGTCCCTGAAGTTGCTTTTCTATTGCCCAGCACTATTTAAACTTCAGCAGATAAGCATCTTAATGAACATAAGACCATAATAAACACTGCTAATAAAACCACCAGAATCTTCTTGTTTGGTCTCTAAACAATCCCTAGTTACTTGCAGCAGGACTACATAGCAGCAACAGCTCTCAGAGCTGTGCAAACAAGTCATCATTCCAAGGAGTCAAACACTGAATGCTGGCCTCCATTTCCAAATATCCAGCCAGTTCCACTTGCAATTGAGGGTGAGTTCCTGTGTTGTGTGGGCAGACTGGACAACAGGGCAAACTGTGACCCAATTTTCATGTGCAAAATGCAACTGAAAAAAAGATGATGTTAGTCTTTTGCATGCACTGTAGAGACCTCACTCCCACCCAGCCCTTGGAAATCCTACAGGACAGCTAAGTGCTCTCCAGATGCATGCGAAATTTACCAGCACTGGAATAACTGTGTACAGTTGCACTGCACTGAATGTAGTGCTTAGATGCTTACCTACTTTGAGGCCAGCCAGAGTGCCCACTCTATGCTCAAGGGAAGGCACATTCACTTAGTTGTGGCTTATGTTCTTCCACCTGGCAGACACAAGTGGAATTTAAGCAATCCACAGGCATGCTTCCTTTGGAAAATCTAGCCCCCAAGGTCACTGGCGGGCGCACAGGAAACTCCACCCTTTCGGTGCTATTTTCTTTCATCATCTCACAGTTTGCCAGGAGAATAACTTTCTGCCTTTGTGTTGAACTGTAGCACTTCTTGCACAGGAAGGGAGGAGATTTTCCAAACAATTGATTCACCTCCGATATTATTGCCTTTGGTAAAATTCCACTTCTCAACTGCAGCCATGAAAAGCAGCTCTGATATTTACATAAACACTCAGGCATTTCTTAATTGGTTGTGAAAGCTTCTGAAGGCAGCAAGAGCAGCGAGAGCACAGAGTTGTGTTTATATGCACGATGCTGCTTTGCCTCCAGTTTCTCCCAGCCAGATTCAGCCCAGTAGCTATCTCCCTCCTATAAAAAGGGTAAGGTAACAGGCCAATGGAGAGGGCTTAGGAAAGCAGAATAGCCATGAGAAGATCAGCAGGAAGAGGAGAAAATGAACTACACAACTGAAAGGCAGGTCATTGAGCGTAATACAATTGGGTTAATTAATCAATCAATTAATTAAAAACTTATCCTCTGGGAAAGGGGAGAAGAGGATGGGATTGTAGCCATTGGCCCTGATTTTGCAATAAACCCAGTTCAAGCAGACCTCTGCCTCTGTGTGGAGTGCCACAGTAATCAACTGGGCTCTGTGTGGGTGCAAGGGTCTCCTGAACATGGCTCCTTGCGGGATCGGGGCCTTTGGGAGCATGATCAGTGTACTTCTTTATTGGTGCATGGTGCTAGAAGACACCCTGACAGGTAACTCAGAAATATGTATATATGGGTGGCTAAGTCACCCTGAGTGAATGATTCCACGGTCAGCACAAAATCCTGACTTTCACTTTAGTTTCCCACCAGTGGATTTTTAGGGGGTTTTTAGCTTCAGGGTTTTTGAGTCTAGAATCAGCTCTGCTGTTGGCAGAGCGGGCAACATAACAGAGTGTGACTTTTCCGAGCTGATTCCTCACCCACATGGCACCAGCTGGTTTCTTAACTGTTCAACGAACCCGCTATGAGTGCTCTCTAGGCTCACAGCTGTCATCCTGCCGTGGCCCAAAAGTGTGACAAACACCCAAAATGAGGGGTCTGATCACCAGACACTGGTGTGTTTAGTGCTCAGCAAAGATGCTGCATGGACAACACTGTCTCTCCCCAGGCCAAATACAGGATAGGGGCAGCAGCAGTGTCAAATCCCCTATACCGCACCCTACTGTTGGACAAATTCACCCACTGGAAGTCAACTGGCGTTTTACCACCTTATGTGAATGTTACCCAGAATGCCTCAGTGCTGACCCGGAAAGACTTTCTCTAGAGGTGAGAGATAGGTCCTCGGGGCTTCTTTGGCTCTCCACTGTGGGGACCAGTTAGCAAAAGTCCTGATGATGGGTTTTCTGACATCATGGGAGGAACTGGACCAAGACAGCAACTCATTCACAGAGGCCACAGAACAGCAGCAATAGAAACATCCACATTGGCTTGGTCTTGAGTGCTCTGCTGATACCAATGTAAATAGTTTTGTGGCCCATCCCCTGAGCCTGAGAGCCTCACCCGTTTTGATTGGTAGGGTGCATTTTTAATTAGATCAAAACCATCCATAAATAGTCATCAGGAAGATTACCTCTCTCTGGAATATTTGGTGGATAGCTTACAAAGGAATTGCTAGCACCTCCTCAAGTGAACCAAACTGCTATTATAGGACCCGATTCCCATTCACACAAAAGCCCCTTTACCTCATTGAGGCAATGTAAAGAGGCCTTAAAGTGATGCCTGATCTGTGTTAAGGAGCCATGGGGTAAATGTGTTTAAGACCTAATGCCTTGTCTACACTGCCACTTTACAGTGCTGCAACTTTCTTGCTCAGGGATGTGAAAAAATACTCTCCTGAGCGCTGCAAGTTTCAGTGCTGTAAAGTGGAAGTGTAGACAGTGCATCAGCAGTGATAGCTACTCCCCTCATGGGAGTGGTTATTTTTTTGGGATTTTTTTTTTTTTACAATGCTGCGAGAGCTCTCTCCCAGCGTTAGTGCCCGACTACACAGCCACATTAAAGTGCTGCCCCGGCAGCGCTTTAACATTGCTAGTGAAAACATACTCTAACATATTATCTGTCTTGCTAACACATCCTTTGCCATAGCTAATACTGCTATAATTACAGGTTTCAGAGTAGCAGCCGTGTTCGTCTGTATTCGCAAAAAGAAAAGGAGTACTTGTGGCACCTTAGAGACTAACAAATTTATTTGAGCATAAGCTTTTGTGAGCTACATGCATCTGATGAAGTGAGCTGTAGCTCACGAAAGCTTATGCTCAAATAAATTTGTTAGTCTCTAAGGTGCCACAAGGACTCCACTGCTATAATTATCGATCATGTATTCTCTTGCTATGAAGAAAAGGAGTACTTGTGGCACCTTAGAGACTAACAAATTTATTAGAGCATAAGCTTTCGTGAGCTACAGCTCACTTCATCGGATGCATTTGGTGGAAAAAACAGAGGAGAGATTTATATACACACACACAGAGAACATGAAACAATGGGTTTATCATACACACTATAAGGAGAGGTTTCAGAGTAGCAGCCGTGTTAGTCTGTATTCGCAAAAAGAAAAGGAGTACTTGTGGCACCTTAGAGACTAACAAATTTATTAGAGCATAAGCTTTCGTGAGCTACAGCTCACTTCATCGGATGCATTACTATAAGGAGAGTGATCACTTAAGATAAGCCATCACCAGCAGCAGGGGGGGGAAAGGAGGAAAACCTTTCATGGTGACAAGCAAGGTAGGCTAATTCCAGCAGTTAACAAGAATATCAGAGGAACAGTGGGGGGTGGGGTGGGAGGGAGAAATACCATGGGGAAATAGTTTTACTTTGTGTAATGACTCATCCATTCCCAGTCTCTATTCAAGCCTAAGTTAATTGTATCCAGTTTGCAAATTAATTCCAATTCATCAGTCTCTCGTTGGAGTCTGTTTTTGAAGCTTTTTTGTTGAAGTATAGCCACTCTTAGGTCTGTGATCGAGTGACCAGAGAGATTGAAGTGTTCTCCAACTGGTTTTTGAATGTTATAATTCTTGACGTCTGATTTGTGTCCATTCATTCTTTTACGTAGAGACTGTCCAGTTTGGTCAATGTACATGGCAGAGGGGCATTGCTGGCACATGATGGCGTATATCACATTGGTAGATGCGCAGGTGAACGAGCCTCTGATAATGTGGCTGATGTGATTAGGCCCTAAGAGTGGCTATACTTCAACAAAAAAGCTTCAAAAACAGACTCCAACGAGAGACTGCTGAATTGGAATTAATTTGCAACCTGGATACAATTAATTTAGGCTTGAATAGAGACTGGGAATGGATGAGTCATTACACAAAGTAAAACTATTTCCCCATGGTATTTCTCCCTCCCACCCCACCCCCCACTGTTCCTCTGATATTCTTGTTAACTGCTGGAATTAGCCTACCTTGCTTGTCACCATGAAAGGTTTTTCTCCTCCCCCCCCTGCTGCTGGTGATGGCTTATCTTAAGTGATCACTCTCCTTATAGTGTGTATGATAAACCCATTGTTTCATGTTCTCTGTGTGTGTGTATATATAAATCTCTCCTCTGTTTTTTCCACCAAATGCATCCGATGAAGTGAGCTGTAGCTCACGAAAGCTTATGCTCTAATAAATTTGTTAGTCTCTAAGGTGCCACAAGTACTCCTTTTCTTTTTGCGAATACAGACTAACACGGCTGCTACTCTGAAACCCATCTCTTGCTATGGTATCTCAGCACTAGCTTTGAGAAGTACCTCATCTTCACGGGATTTGTGGGGAAAACTGCCTTAGATATTAATAATGATGGAATTTAAATCTTTGTAATTTGTAAATTTACATTGCCATGGTAACATTGGCAGGTAACGAACTAATCCTCGATTCATCATCTTCCATGGAATTCCAGCAACTCTTCCTAAACCTTCATCTGTTTCTAATCCCACAGCTGTTGCCATGGAAATGATCAGATAAGATGTAGGCCTTTAGGCAGATGGGTCCATAGAGGATGCTTAATGTTGGCCCTTATAAATCTATGGAAATATGGAGGCTTTCTTTTTTGTTTAAATAACAAAAATTGCTGCCAGTGTCTTTGAAAAGATTAAGTAGGCATGCAGTAGGAAAGGGGTTCTTTGTGAGTTACCTCCCGGAAAAGCAGAAAAAAATGGCCCGAGTGAACTCAGAGTTCTGAAAGCTCTAAATTTGGGGATCTAGGGTAATATTGTTACCCCTTTGGACTCAAGCAGTTGGCCCATATTTTGGGTCTTGTGGGTTGTTTCCATTAAGAGGAGAAATTGTTGGAGTCAGGAATTTCTTTGATGTAAACAAACAGAATTACAAATACTGTACAAAGCCCTTTTTTCCTGAACACTGTAGGAATCAAACAGCAGGAGAGAATTTCCTTGCTAACAGTTCTAAGCCTCTTTCAACCAGCAATCTGCCTAAAAAGCTCACTTTCTCTTTAGGCTTTTTCACAAGATCTTGTTCCCAGAGTTTACTCTGGCTGTCTCCTTGGTTTTCTGCTGCTTCTCTGATGTTTCTACATTTCTCTTCACACACACACATTCAGCTCCACAAAAACAATAACCCCCAGCTCCTTTGTATTTGCATTCAGCCCAGTTTCAGCCCAAATTTCAGCTTAATTTGTAATTAAAAAGGTGCCTGGGCTTAAGCAATTAGGTGCTGGGTCTCAAGCAAATTTTTTTTACTTTTATAACTGACGCAGCAAGCCCAGAGGTGCTGGGACTATGAACTGCCAACCCTAGAGGCCCTGGCGCAAATTAAGCACTGATTCAGGCCATAGTGAAATCTCTCTGCCCACATAGCTCAGATTTCTGACTGGCATTGCACGTTGCCTGTGTTTTGGGCAGAGGCTCTTTTTGAGGATCTGGGCTGAAGTCAGTTGGCTGCGGAGGGCAAAGGAAAAAGAGGCAAAGCCAGCATGGAATGTGCAGGAAGGAAAGGAAAAGGAGGAGGACAAGGCGGCAGCAGCAGGACCCATAAGATCTGAGGGAGAATCTGAGGAAAGGAAGAGGTGACTGGGAAGCTGGTAGTGGAAAGGAGCTTGGGATTGTAAGAGGAAGAGAGATGGCCTGGAGGACTGGTGCTTACGTACCTGGATGGTAATTAGCACTCCCTAGATAGGGCAAAACCACAATTATCAGCTGATAAACTTCTTGCGGCTAACATATGATTCTGATGGGCAATACTATGTGCATATGCACACCCAGATTTCTCTGCCAGGGGTGAGGAGCACTATCAAAGTCTTTCCTGTGATCATAGTCACATTGATCTGCCCACAGCAAAAGGACTCTAGAGTCTAGATAGATGGTTTGGTTAAAGCATCCCAATAAGTCCACAGACAGCATCTCACTCTCTGCCATTTTACTCAAGACAGCTGTGATGTCAGCAAAACTTAATAGCTCCCTAAAATATCCCATCGTCCGGCCAATAGCCTTGATTTGCAGATGTGCAAAACCAGATGAAAAGACAAGCGTGAGACAGGCACTCGTGTGCAAGTTAAAGGATGTTGAAGCCATGGAGTTTTTCTCTGGCTTTGCCCCCAGCCCTTTCCTTTAAAGAGGCTTATCTGTTCACTGCATACCAGCTTAAACACCATGACCTACTAGTGCGTGTAAAAGAGTGGCACCCGCAGGGCTGCAGATAGATATCTGCATTTGCTCATGTGGGAAGGAGCCAGACACTGTTCTTCCCAGCACTCTGGGGAAAAAAAGAAATTTCTGATCTTCACCTTTTCATAATGTCAACGTAAAAGTTTATCTGTGGCTTTCAGGAAGGTTTATGGCTTCATCTCTAGCTGGTTGCCAGTGTCAATCTCTCTCTCTCTCTCTCTCTCTCTCTCTCTCACACATTCATTCCCCTTAAAATTCTTGTCCCAAAGAGAGGGAGGTGAATCATTCACCCAAAAGGTGAAAAGCATGCTAGCACTGACCCGCTGCGGTGCTGCTGCCCAGAGACTGACAGGTACTTCTTGTCTTCAACCAACCTACAGGACATTTGGTGCTCTGAGTGCACACTAGGCATCAAAAAGAAAAGGAATACTTGTGGCACCTTAGAGACTAACAAATTTATTAGAGCATAAGCTTTCGTGAGCTACAGCTCACTTCATCGGATGCATTCATCGGAGGCATCAAGTCATCTTTAGTTCAGAAGAATTGATTTTTCAGTCTGATACACATTTATGGCCAAGCCTGATTGCTCCTGATCAAATATCAGGAGTCCCATTGAACCATGGGATTCTTATGTATTATTTGTCTTACCGTGGTGCCTAGGAGCCTCGTCATGGACCAGGAACCCATTGGGCTAGGTGCAGTACAAACACAGAACAAACTGATAACTCTGTTCTTCCTAGCCCATCAAATGAAAGAAGCATTGTGGGTATATGCCCTTGATCCCTGCAGGAATGTGGGCTGGTGGTTAGAGTACGGGGTGGGGAGTCAGCCCCCTGTCCCTTCCCTCTCCCCCCTGGGAAATTAGTTTAGAGGGCTCCCATTTTTCTCTTTTAATAGAATTTGGTACTCATGAAAGGCAACAAATTGGCAAGTCCCTGCAGACCAAAGCTTGTGCATATCTGTATGAACCACAAAATGGGTACAGCATGGGTAAGAGCAGTGCAAGCTTCCCTGAATAACTTCCCTCCCCCAGCAAAATGTTATCCTGACATGAAAGTACCTGCAGTCTCTTTCCATCTTCAGTCCTTAGCTTCTCTGCTGCCCTCATTTTAACCCTGTTTTCACACACTCGGAACTCTGTAAAACAGTCATATGTGCGGCTGGATGCTCCTATATTCAGTCAAAGGTTCAAGTGTATTTGTCATGGAAAGATTTTGCAAATTGCTTCAACCTGTTCTATTTTCTGATCTGCTTCCCCCCCACCGAGAATTCAAAAAACACTTTGAATCGTTGACGTTCAAATGGTTCCCAGTGGCGACTAGGTGTGTTGCAAATACAGTGACTTTCGTTTGCACTCAGACCTTCAGTACTGCAGTACAGCTCCCTCAGTCTGAACTACAGGAATAGCTCTATTATCTTGTAACAGTGGTAGGTTGTCATCATCTTGTGGGCCAGACACTAGAGGGAGACATAACATACACCCAGCCAATGTTGTACTACATTTGTAAACACCTGTTTTAAAATAATGAAGTTATAAATATTTAGGGCCATAGATTCATAGAGTTAAGAATCAGATCTAGTCTGATCTCCTGTGTAACATAGGCCATTACCCAGCACCCACACACCCAGAACCAGAATTAGAACAAAGTCTTAACCTGCAGGAGACTAAGGTATCATGTGCGACAGGCACAGAACAGATGGGACTAAGGTGCACCAATACCCGAGGCTCCTGTAATGGCAGAGAATTGATTAAGTGAGAGATACCCAGGTGATCCTAGCAAGTAACCTGTGCTCCACACTCAAAGGAAGATGAAAAAAGACTCCAGGGTCATTGCCAATTTAAACTGGGAGAAAATTCCTTCCCGACCTCACATATGGTGATTAGTTAAACCCTGAGCATGCGAGCAAGAGCCAGCCAGCCCAAGCACTAATGAGAGGGAATGCATGGTACCACCTCAGAGCCCTGACCCACCCCACCCAATGTCCCATCTCCAGCCAAGGCCACCCCTGACACTTCAGAGGAAGGAGATTTTAAAAATAAATAAAGCAACAAACAAACAAAAAAACTCACTTCAGAATCCATTAGAGGGGAGGGGGAAAACACTTTCCTGCAGGCAGACGGCTGAAACCCTGAAGCATGAGCCTTTAGGAACATATGCCATAAACCAGAAGTGAGCCTCAGGGCTGTTGAGCCCCACCCCCTATCATCACAAGCAACCTGGTCATATAATTGCACTCAAAAATTTGTCCAGCTCGCTCTTAAAACTAATTCAGTTGTTTGCCCCCACAACTCCGATTGGGAAGGAGTCTGTTCCAAAACTCTCCCCTCTGATAGTTAGAAATCTTCTAATTTTTGGCCTGAATTTGTTCATGGCCAGCTTATATCCATTTGTTCGTGTGCCAACATTGTCCTTTAGCTCCTCGCCCTCCCTAGTATTTATCCCTCCCACCAGATGTATTTGTAGAGCACAATCATATTCCCTCCTCCCCCCACCAGCCTTCTCTTTGCTTGACTAAACAAGCCAAGCTCTTCCAGTCTCCTGCCATAAAACAGGCCCTCCATCCCCCTGACCATCCTAGTAATACTTTTCTACACCTGGACCAGTTTGAATTAATCTTTCTTGAACATGGGTGACCAGAATTGGACACAGTATTTCAAATGAGGTTTTACTAGTGTCTTCTACAATGGCATTAATGCCTCACCTGATACATCCAAGGATCCTATTTGCCTTTTTCACAGCTGCATCGCATTGGTGGCTCATAGTCGTCTTGTGATCAATGGACACACCCAGGTCTCTCTCCTCCTCTGTTGCTTCCAACCGATGAGCCCTCAGCTTGTAGCGGAAATTCTTCTTATTAGATCCTATATGGATGATCTTGCACTTTGCACTACTGAATTTCATCCCATTTCTGTCACTCCAGTCTTTAAGGCCATCCAGATCTTCCTGTAAATAGTCCGATCCTCCTCTGTATTGACAATGCCTTCCCTGATAATTCACCTTTCAGCACAACCTGTTGCCTTCTCTCATTTAGCCAGTTCCTTATCCACCTTGGTGTTCTTGAACTGATTCCCCATTTTCTCTAATATAACTAATAATTTCCCATGTGGTACCATGTCAAATGCTCGACTGAAATCCAAGTCTGATAAATCCACTGTACTTCCCTTACCTAAAAAATCAGTTATTTTCTCAAAGAAGGAAATCAGTCTGACATCATCTTCCTTTGGTGAACTCACATTGCATTATATCTTATTTACTTTTTCCTCCATTAATTTAATTATTCTTTCCTTCACACTTTCTTCTAAAACCTTGTATAATACTAAGGTCAGACTAATGGATCTATAATTACCTGGATCACTTTTTTTTCTGTCTCTTAATATAGGTATGCCATTAGCTATTCTCCAATCCGATGGTATTATTTCCATATAGGCGGATTTATTAAAAATTCTTGCTACCAGACTAGCAATCTCATGTGCCAGTATTCTGGGATGAAAATTATCTGGTCCCTGATATGAGTTTTTTTCTTCCACCTCAGGTGTGGTAATTTCCATTTCTAGACACTCATTTTCCTCAGCAATCCTGCCTTCATGCACATGTTTCATATTATCATCCTTACTGAAAACCCAGGCAAAGTATTCATTTATCTTATTGGTCATACCTAGATTATCTTTAATCTCCTTCCCATCCATACTGCATAGTGACTCAACCTCATCCATCCTTGTTCTCTTTTTATTTATATGACTAAAAATCTCTTATTTTCATTTTCTTGGAAAGAGCTAATTCAGCTTGACTTCTAGCAATTCTCACTTTATTCCTATATGTCCCATATTTTGCAGTTCAATCATTCACTGCTTTTGGCTTTCTCTTCATAAGTCTCTATTAATTTTTTCATCTCTGAAGTAATTACCACTTTGTAGGTTCCCAGTTTCCTTCCACATCTGCATTCAGACACATCTCGGTCATTAAAGAGCAGGTGTAATATTGATTCTCTCCTTGTTGGCTGGAGTGCATATTGATGTGCGTATATTATTTTATGTTGCTAATTAAATACTGGACATTATTCTACAAGATGCTGCTTAAAATAACATGCAAAATTTCAGGAGGAATAATGAACCTGCATAGAGAAGAAAAATATAAAGGGCTGTCGATACCTCACTGGGCAGAGCAGTGCATTTAGGAAAAAGCCTCCTTTAGTATTATTGGCCAGATTCTGCTCTTGTTTGTACCTACACAGATCTGGAATTTAATCCTATTTGTGTTTCTCACTCCCCTTTCTTAACTACTGTAGTATTCCTGAGGAAGGAGGCAGACTCAGCAGTCAGTGAAATGCTTTGATTTAACAATTGCATCAACAATGTAATAGAAGGAACCAGATTCAGCACCTGACTCAGAGAACCCCCTAAAATCTGTTTGTCTCCATATCTCTCTCTAGCCTCTTTCCAGTTAGATAGCTGCAGTGTCCACATGCTGGAACTATTCCAGGCCTAGACTGTGCCTTGGGCACTGGCGGGCACAGCAACGGGGGTGTGGAAGGGCATGTTTTCACTGGGTGGAAGGACTGAGCCAGAATTCTTCTCTCGGCTCTCAGTCAGTGCACATGGGGGCACATTCTACATCAAGCTTGGAGAAGGTTCAGAACTCTCCATACTGGCGAGTTCTGCAGGCTAGTGGAGAAGGAAAGGGGGGAGGAGCCATGACCTGGCCCCATCTCTCCCACTTCCCACTTCCGAGAACCTTCAGAGGCACTAAGGGATCACAGACCAGGATCCCCAGAAGAATTCTGACCAGCCCCTGCACATGGCAAAAGGAGCGGAGTTCCTCGTGCCCTCCCCACTTGCACACCTGTTCAAGGACTAGCAGAACCTGGCTCTGAGGGCACTTGCATGGAAACAGAATCTATATTTCTTATAACTCCAACTGCTCCTCCTGCTTATTCACCACCCAATGTCTGCTTTAATTTCTAGTGTGTGCCATCACCTCAGCAGCAGTGTCCTCTTTGATCCTACAACATGGACTCTGATGACTAGAGGAAACGAAGGCGAACTCCTGTGAAATGGAGATTCTGGTATCCTGGAAAAATTATTCTGGTCCCTGTCCAGGGACCTAGAGACATTTTTCTCCATTTGCTTCCAGAACGCAATGGGACGTTGTCAACCGGGTTTAAAGCCGAAGTCAAGGAGGGTTATTGCAAAACCTTAAAAGGAAGAGAAATGTTCTCATGACATTTTTAAAAAGTGCAGTTTAAACGTGTGTTCACTGAATACGAGTCCGCTGGTAGGGCATGTGAATCAAAAGTAACCGACTAGATGTGAAAGTGACTAGTCTAGTTTCATTGTCCAACCTGAGTGCAGAAGCACCGGTAAATGAACAGCATAGAGGGTGAAAAGTGAAATAGATGTTTCCTGTACGTTCTTTGTGAATCATCTGAGCTGTTAGTCAGAAATTATTTGAAATCCAGATCTCCAAACTCAAATGCTGCAGCTTAAGACTGTCCCTTCTAATAACAGAGGCAAATCATTATTTTTAATGTATAACTTATGGTTTGACAGTGGCCACTTAAGATGCACTCTGAAGAGGAAGGGGATGAGAGAGTCCAGTGAATATGCAGGGGAAAAACAGATGCCGGCAGTGATGTCTGAGAGTTTTACAGGAGGATCTATGAGTTTCCACATAGCTGTCTGATTACCTGCCGTGCCACACTCTGGACGGTTGGGCCCAGGAAACCACCACTCCTCTTGTTCACGGAGCATTGCTGGGAAGCGACTGTTCCATAGGAGAGAAGTTTGGTGCAGCCCCATTTTCAGCTGATCAGTGCTCTCTTTTTAGCAGGATTTGACTAAACCCACCAGCCCACTGCCCAGAAAGAGACAGAGCTCTCTGACTCAGTATCTACAGTGGGTTTTGTGCTGGCAAGTATATTGCCAGGGCTTGAGGCCAAAGCCCTCTACATAGAGCCAGAACAGTGAAATAAAGGCAATGGAATGGTAGGCTCCCTAGCAACGTGTCTTACCGAGAAGCTCCGCCACCTGGGGTGAAAATGCAGCTTGGTCTCCATATTCATTCACTCACTGATGCTTTTGCTGAAATTGTCTCCTAGAGCACCGACAGACCCCGGTCGTAGGCAGATGGGATCGAACCTAGGACCTCTGAAGTTTAGTCCATGAGCCAAAAGGCAGATGGGCGTTAGCTGAGGCTGTAGAGCAAACTTATTACTCTCTATCTAAGTGGTCTCGGTGCCACTACATGGGACAAAACACCACACCCAGGAGGTGTGTGGGTTACATAGTTCCCCTAGCTGAAGAAGCACATCCCAGGCTTCAGAGACTTCCCAGCTGGAATCCCTGATGAGCCTCCACTTGTAACATTGACAGACTCTGGTCATTGTTGGGCAGGATCGAACCTGGGACCTCTTGAGCTTAGTGCATGAGCCTCTACTGCATGAGCTAAAAGCCATATGGCTAGTATCTGAGGCTGAAGAGCAGACTCATTAATCTCTCTCTCTCTCTCTCTCTAAGTGGTCACGGTGCCACTGCATGGGACAGAACACCACACCCAGGAGGTGTGTGTTACACAAGGAGCAGTGAAATGTCTACCTGCATTGGATGAGTTCCCTTCCAATCATTCCCAAGGTTAAGCCCTGATCCTGAAAATGAGTTTTGTATGGAAATAGGGTCAGCCCGCATGGAGCTCTTTGTAGGACTGTACCCGTCGATGGTAACCCCTCCAGGGTAGGAAAGGCAGCGCTTAATTTGTCCCAGGACTGAGCAGACACCATTATGCTTGGCAGTTCATAGCCCCAGCACCTCTGTGCTTGCCACATCAGTGATGAATGTAAAAACATTGCTTGAGCCCCAGCACCTCTTTCATTACAAATTAAGCACTGTGGGAAGGTCTTTCTGCCTGTATCATACAAGGCTGAGCAGACTGTAGGCCCTTAACTAATAATAAAATGAGTGACATTTAATCCCTTTTTCAACACAGAGGCAATTCAACTAAGACTGCTTCAGCCTGGTAGGGTTTTCTGTAGGGAATCTATCAAATGAGCCATGAAGTCTGTTGGCATTTTTGTTTACTACATGCCTGCTCTTGGTAAATATTGGCCAATCTGCCTGTAACTAATATTAATTAATTTAATTAGCAACAAAAGTTTGCAAATGTGAAAAAGCTACATGCATGCGCAAGGCTCATTAAGCTTCTCAGTAGCTTTAAAAAAAAAGGAGTTAACAGTGTGTTCCATTTCTTGGGGGTGGGGGAGGTTGCAGGGGAAGGATTTTCCAAATGATTAAAATATGTTAGCTGTTCTGCTCAGATTTTATCAAAGCAACATCTAAGAAATATTTGCATCCTCTCTGCTGGAAAAAAAGTCTTTTAAAGGGGAACTTGGCTGTGGAAGAAAGAAAGAACCTCGTCCTTCGTATCACCATGGGATGGGCAGCGGGTTTGACTTCCAGAAATCCACAGATCCCTGAAGTCTGCATAGATCTGTAGAAACCAGGAACATCCAAAGTGAACCCCTATAGTCCAGTAGCTGTCCCTGTATCTGTAGGTCTGCTGGGGTTTGAATCAAAGCCTGTTGAAATTAGTGGGAGTTTCTCTGCTGAGTCCAGTGGGATTTGGATCAGGCTACCCCACAAGCATCCTCCAGACACAGTGCAGACCGGGACAACTTCAGTTTGCACCCCAAGTCCCCATAGGGCTGAAGGGAGCCAGTGCTGCAGAGAGTGCCTTTGCTCCACACATTCCTCCCCACCCTACCTACCAGGCAAAGTCTGACACCGACTGGGCCCCATGGATGATCTTCCACATGGTTAGAGAGAAGGGCAAGTATTTGCATTACCACTTGCCCACCCACTAACCCCAGGTCCACTGTTTCCCACCAATTTCCCACCGATGAGCAGAAAATAACACATGGCCCTAAGCCAGGGGCAGAATCACCCATAGATTCTGTTTATACAAAAGGTTTGGAAATCAGATGGGGTCCTTCTCTTTCTCTTTCTCAGCCCCCTTCTCCTCCCAGTTTTGGATTCTTGCTCCTCTGTTTCCAGAGCCCAATCTCTACTCCTGCAGTAGTGAATGGAGATTTTTACCTAGCCTCCTTAAAACAGCAGAAATTGCCACTAGAGGGCCACACCATACAACAGTATCTGCTACGAGACTTCTCAGCAAAGCATCCAGCTCCCATCGTACTCGCTGCAGAACACAGGGCGCTGCATCTGACCTTATAAAAATGCAAAATAAGAAAACAGCGTTGCTTGTGGGTGAGAAATATCCCCACATTCCGTAATGCCCCAGGGTATGCTGAGGATGTGCCAAGGGTCACCACTACTTCCCCTTTAGAGCCAGGAATAGAGCCCCATCCGCAGGATATCCTAGGGGAATACCCTCCTGCAATTAACCTAGTTGGTGTCCTCCTGCTCTACACAAATGGAGCTGACAGAGCATTTCAGTTGCAGTAAGAAAAGCATGACCTTTTAAATAAGCAGTTTTTCCTATGACAGTGCTGGGCAGCACAGCGTATCCCTAGCACATCATCAATCAGGACCAAATGTTAGATTTGCGATTGTCCTGTTTAATAGCATTATGGCATGCCAAGATTTAAGTCAGTGCTTTAATATCTGTGTCTGTTTAATAGCATTAGTGCATTGTAGATTTAAGGTAGCACTGAGGTTGTAATTTTGTCAAAGCAATGCCTGGGATATATAATGTCAACTCAAGTCCCACCACTAAATCACTTGCACTGCTTTGAAAATGTCCCCTTCTAACCACTTCCCTTATCTGAGGCTTAATATCCCTGCTCCAGGGGACACCTCTCCTGCTGCCCCCTATATCTGGATGATCCTTAACTAGTGGAGTTGCAGCTTTCCAATAAAAGGTCAGTACTCAGAGACACAAAGCCACATTTCACTGCAGCACAGAGGATTAGTCCCTAGGATATTCCAGGCAAGCAGTGCCAGCAGCTAAGGAGTTAAGTCCTGAAGATTTGCTTGGCGGGCAAAGCTTGGAGTGCAAGAAGCTACTGCCAAGGTGCAGCTATATTCAGAAATGTATTGGTATCTGCCTGATGTTGTATTAGCTGGAGCAGATATAGGGAGTTGTATCAGGAGACCCTGTTTCCAGGTCTGAAGAGGACAGCCTGAATTAGGTCTGACATGTTTTCTCCCCCCACAAATCCTGGTGCCCCATTCATGCAAACGTCACTTCTTATTTATTACCAATCTGGGATGCTCCCCAGAACCCTGTGCAACCACAGAAGGGTCCCTGCCTATGAGTCTGATCCAAAGCCTGCTACAGTCAATGCAATTCTTTACATTGACCTCAATGGGCCAAAATCTGGACCAGGCCCTGGCTGCATATGAAACTATTGGAAGGACAGGCAAGACTGCTCACAAACTGAGATCCCCCTTCCCCCCCCATGTTCTCTGTTATAAATTGGAACATGGTGCCATTAACTTGAGGCACAACAATTCTGTGAGTTTAAAGCCGTTCCCAGCTGCCCCCCATTTCCTAGCAAAGATGCTTTGTGTCAAAAACATGTGGGAATTCTGTGATTTTTGAGGTTACAAAGCCATTTAAGTAGCAGCTTCCCCGACCACCAAGGTGAGGAGAGCAAAGCTACAGGAAATCAAGTGGCACAAGCACCCATGAGCAAATCGAGGCGATGGAAAATGTTTGTATTCTCCACTGTTCTGGACCCCCGCCCCAGTGAACCTGCCCCTGCAGCTGGGATGCACAGGAATGACCAAGAAGATTATCTGCCTTCAGTAAACTCTCTGAGCTGATTATTTTCATGTTATATTTTTCACTGAGGAATTGATGACGGTTCTTTCTGGGGACAGCCCATGCTAAGGGGCGGCAGCAGAGTCTCTGGGAGGGGTACCGGCAGCTCACCGGTCCACAGGTCTGGTGACATGTTCTACTACACCCCTTGGCAAGGCACAGCTTGCTCCCTGGTGGGGATGGCCAATGTGAGGGTAAGCACAGCCATGGCCCTTCCTTTTCATACTCTTTGGAGGGCGATGTGCCCCTGGGTGAATAGGTAGGAAGCAACCCTGGAACTCTTGAGCTCACAGGCACAGCCATTCTACCTGGTCCTTGTCTGGACACCGTAAGGTGAATGGAAAGGCTCCTTAGGGATCAGGCCATTCTTCCCCCATGTGCCCACATAAAGGTCAGCTCTGAGATATTAAAATGTCAGCTTGCCAAAGAAACAAAGACTCCTCCCCTCTCCCCCAGTCAAACCACAGGAAGCTTTGCATAGTTTTTAAACCTTGGGAAAGTTGGATACAAAACCAGGGAGTGTTAGGACAGGGAACTAAAATGAGGACTCCTGGATTCTGATTCCATTGTCCCTCAGTTTACCCCTATTTCTCAATGGAAAGGGTATATTCTGGTGTGGGGAAAGTTGCTAATCAAAGAAAGTTGCTAATCAAAGGCAAGTTACAGAGACTTCTCCAGGTCTGAGTTTCATTTTCATTGAACTGCTTTCACTCTGAATGGCAAGGGAGTGGGGTTAGAATTAGACCACAGTAAGCTAGACAGATGGAGGTAACAGCTACTTGCCTTCTTTGGTTCCTGCCCATTAAAATCCACAAGAAAGGAAAGTTTCCATTAAATTAGAATAGCTGGTGCTTTCTAGTGAGTGACTTAAAGCCCCTCTCAGATTCAGTGTGAGATCTTATTAAGGGCTGCAGAACAGTGTCTCTTTCTCCTTTGCGGTTTTCTAATTTAAAAAGAAGTGAGATTTCCTGGCAGCTGCCCTGTAAGTTGGGCTTTCCCTTGACTGAAACATAACTTGGATGTTGTAGTAATTCCTTCAAAATCAGGGGTCAGTGTGCTGTTAATGGCTGTTTACTTGGTGTGTTATCTAACCCCCCAGCTTTTACTTCAGGTGATGCACTAATATCACAGACACTAACAAGGAGTGAGACTTGATTTTCCAGAGAGCATCCCTCCTTAAGTAGAAACTTAATCAAATGCATTCAGCATTCTCACTGGATGCCAGAGCCTATTTTCCATTGCTTGGTCTTTCTGTGCTACAGCATTAAGTCCAGTAAACTGGAAAAAAAAGAAATTCTGTAGGAAATTGAAGGCAGTTTAGTGCAGCAGCAATCACTCAGCCATCCCCATGCAAAAGCTTAGGAATGCCAAGTGCTGTTATTGAACCCCAAAGACTTCTCCGGCAATTAAATGGAATATCAGAGGATGCTACGCTCCAGAGGTGACTCTGCTGGTGGACTCTGAGTAGATGTCTTGGTACTTGACTTGCTGAGGGTAGGAGGACATAAAGGGCATGTGGACAAGTCACCTCTCCCACTGGAGAATGTGGGGCCCAATCCTGCAGACACACGTGCAGCTTTACAGAAAGCCGAATTTGAACATACAAACGGATCTGCCTTAGAAACTTGAATCTGGGGTCCCGCTCAACCAGCCAGGGGACTGACACAGGACCATGTGATCCAGTCACTTAACTGCCCTGGCTCAGTTTCCAGATATTTGTAGTGAATTTTCTCACAAATTATCTACAGCTCAAGAATTCCTCATCAGAATGATTTAGTGAATTACTGAATGTGATCAGCCATTTAAGGAGGTATTTATGAATAGAAAAAGAGGTTACATAAAAACAGCAAATTGTGCACTGTGAACTCTTCAGCCAGTTCAGTGCCCTATGGGCCAAATCCTTGTCTCACATGGGAGTAGATAGAATCAATCATTATTTGGCTTTATGAACAGGTTTTATATATGACATTAAAGAGCTTCGCAAAAAGAAAAGGAGTACTTGTGGCACCTTAGAGACTAACAAATTTATTAGAACATAAGCTTTCGTGAGCTACAGCTCACTTCATTGGATGCATTTGGTGGGGTGTGATGATAGGTTTTTATTCCCATATATGCAGCACAGGTGCAAATCACATCAAACATGGAAGTATCAAACAGTACGGTAAATGTCACAGCATGAAACAAGTTGGATACCAACAGAACAATTTTTCATTCCCCATATTTCAGCTTATTTCATTCCCATTTGGCAAGCAGTGATTTTTCAACACGCTTTAATCCAACTTTATCCCTCGTATAACTCCACTTAAATCAATGAGAAGGGCAATGAAGATGTGCCAGGATGAATTTGGCCTAGCATGTTGCATTTGCAATACAAATCAATTTGGCTCCACTTGCTTCGTTCCTCGATCATGCACCAGATAATCAGTGATGACTCTGAATTACTCTAGGAGTAGATATTGCTGCTGACTTTGTTATTCTTAACACCCTCTTATCTATGTTTGCAGTTACAGTGCTTCAGGGTAGTTGGATTTAATGATGGTGTAATCAGAAAGTTGTAGGGTCTTTGCTGAATCCCTTGTGACAATACAGTCCAGCTGATATAATGTTCTTGATATTTTTCTGCTTATATCCTTGGCATGCATGGTACAAAGATGAAAGCTGTCAAGCCTGTTTGACCACAGCTAAAATACCTATTTGCAATCAGAAGAGATTATATAAAACTAGCTTTGCTTGGGCTAAAGGTACCTTTAAGACATACTGCCATGACACAAAGCATTACCGTCATGAAGATACAATCGCTTCACGTGGCAGTTTAGCTTCCAGGTATGACTGATTGCTTTAGTGCTACTGCACTGATAGCTGATAACACCCACATATCCTATTTGGAAAGTTCCTTCTTTTAATTTTCATATGTTTGGGGAGAGGGAGTGGGGAGAAGATTCTCAAAATGCTGCTGTAGAAGATTTATGCATTAAGCTTCTTTCCCTGTTAAAAGGGATGTAGTGTCACAGTGAAGTCCACCTGATCAAGCCTCTGAACATTAGAACTAGTCAATGACTTAGAGTGTAAGAAGGTTGCATTTGAAGGGCCTAGATGCTGCTCTCATCAAGTTTCTCTTGTTGCTGGAAAGTGGGCAAGTTAGAAGGGTGAATGTTTTAAACTGAACAAGATTCAGCTGGTTGCCACAGGAGACTGACAACCTGGCTCTTCTGAATCTAGTGCAGGTCGACAATGGGCAAAAATCACTGCAGCACAGTGTCCTATAGGAAATGACTTTCTGATCTTGGACCAGTGTGCAGCCCATAAGTACCCACCAACACACACACACACAAATAGCTTCACATTTTGATATGTTTGTTGATGGTCTCAGAAGAGAGCCCAGCACTGAATGGACATGAAGGTTGAACTACCCTACTGTAGCTGTTCTGGCTAGGAAGAGAACTAGAGAACTTCATTCTCAAGAGCGGTCATTTTGTCAACATTCACAACAACTCATTGAGGTTGCATCTACATTTTCCCCTGCACCTCTTTATTTATTCACTTCTGATCCATGACTCCACAAAGTCCAGAGACCTCCTCCTCAACCTCGTTCTGGCATGGGCCATAATAGCCATTCATCAAACCAGGAGTTGGGGCTGTCTGCATGTGTATGGGGAGAGGTGGGGGCTCTCTGTGACTGCGGGTCCCTTTTCCTTGCATTGTTACATTCATGTATTCAGACAATGTTCCTCCAGGAGATATCCACTCACTCTCTTGATTTTTTCTCAGAGCAGTAGGCATTGTCTGCTGTTCTTTGCTTGGTGTCTCCTCCTGGTTACTTTGTTTGATCCTATTACTTGGACCTCTACTCCTTGGTTTACATTCTTTGTCCTCTGTATTTAATTGTTCCTGTTGTTGTTAAGGAGTGACTATTTATGATTCCTTTGGATGGTGCCCCTTTGTGGGCTCCTGCCATCCCTACAGGGATCAAACCAGCTGTCAGCATTCACCGGCACTAACATTCACTCTACATAGAGGAAAACAATACATAATGACTTAGCAACATGGCCCATGATGAGTTCAGAGACCTAACAATCACATGAGGCAAGGATAAAAGGCTGGGTCAAGGCAAGAGTAATTTGATTCGTGCATTTAATTGTGTGTGTGAACTGAAGTAAATTGGTGACCCCAGAAGACAACTGGGATCTAGCATAAAAAAAAATCTTCAGAGTTCCAACAGCAAACATCTGTCATTGCACAATTAGATACGCTCTGTTGGCACGTAGCCTCTTTCAATTTCACAGGGGTGCAGGCTTCCTTGGAGATCAAATAAAATATTGGGCAGAGGGCTTTAGGTGATTGGGAATGAGGATTCAGTTGCGGGGCTAGGAATAATATCTTATGTATAGACACAATACTACTACTACCTCTTATGTAGTACTTGCCATCTGTAGATCTCATAGCACTTTATGTGGGAGGTAAGGATTATGGTGCTCATAGTAAAGTATGCCTAATACTTTCCATTATAAGACACTGACCCTGTCAGGGGTCCTGTGGAAAAAAATAAGATGTGATCAGGTGTTTAAAGACTGTATTTATAAGGTGTATGACCAAGGGAAGTGCCCGTGCAACCTTAACTCAATTTGAATTCTGGCATATTCTAATTTATGAATTCTTGACTCTGCAGTCTTAACATTCTTTCAATGCAGTGTGTCCCGATCTCAGGATGCTGCTTGTTCAGGGAAGGCCCCTGGCAGGCCGGGCTGGTTTGTTTACCTGCCGCATCCTCCGGTTTGGCCGATTGCGGCTCCCATTGGCCGTGGTTCGCTGCTCCAGGCCAATGGGGGCTGTGGAAAGGGCGGCCAGCACGTCCCTTGGCCCGCGCCACTTCCCGCAGCCCCCGTTGGCCGGGCACAGCGAACCGCAGCCAGCGGGAGCCACGATCGGCCGAACCTGCGGACGCGGCAGGTAAACAAACCGGCCCAGCCCGCCAGGGGCTTACCCTGAACAAGCGGCGTCCCGAGTTTGGGAAACAGTTTTAACGTAATTTTTGTGGATTCCATTTTACAGTTGGAGAAACAGAAACACAGAGAAGTGACTTGCCCAAGCTCACAAAGGAGAGCAATATAGAACCCAGGTCTCCTACTGACCAGTTCCAAACCTGGTTAGTTTGTGAGCTCTGACAAGCTCAGAGCCTGAGATACACAGCTGCCAGATGTGTTCTGCTGCTTTTAAATCTGGCTAAAGAGAACATTGCATTTTTAGTTTAAAAAAACCCAATCCATTTTCTGGTATATATTTAGGCTTTGGAGGATTAGATTTTTGTCAGTAAATGTCAGTAAACATCGATTTCACCCTTCACACGCAAACAAAGGAAAAAATATCTCCATTGTTAACCATCAAAATGTACAGGTGGACAAAGAAAGAAAAATGCTGTTTGAGGATTTATTAGTTTGATTTAAGGATCTTTATTTTGTATATTTTGACATGTGACGTTGACAATTTATGTTTTTAATGGTTAGAAAGCTTTAACTTTTTGAATCTCAATATTGGTGGTCATTAAATCATTGCCTGACATTCCCCGCCCCCATATAATTTCCCACAACTGTGAAAATTTAAATAGACGAAAAATCTAAAAAAAAATGCTTAAAAATAAACATTGATATCATCTATGGAAACCATATATCAAAAATGAAATTCTGCCAAGCCAATGTATATTTCACTTGGCCTACCAGACATGATGGACAAATACCCATAGCCTCATTTATTTTGGTTTTTTTTTTTTTTTTCAAAATCTTGCATTTTGGATACTGTGTATTTTGAGAAAAAAAAAGAGACCCGTCAATTTCACATTGATGTGCAATTTTAAGGAAAAGCCGGGGGAATTTGGGTTCTCTTGGCCCATATATACTCTTTATTCAGAAGTCCCTCCTTTCCCTATCATGGATAATAATCAAGAAAGCAGATGCTTAAAATGTGGTTCATATCTATAACAGACACACCAAACAGGGCAAGATTGACTCTGCTCCAGGATTGTTGTTCTGAGGCTTGGTTACATAGTAGTGAATTATAGATGTTATTCTAAATGAAATGGTCCATTTCATGTTCAATTTTGTACACTAACAGGACTGTAAAACTCCCAAATAAAATTAATCAAAAAAGAAATCTAATGAATATGGATTACAGACTGGAATTGTAATGGCCATGCAGCGCTCCTTTACCTTGCTGCTGTATTTCATTAATTACTTCACTTTTTTTTTTCTTCCCCCCTTCCTTTGTGAAAGTGAATTTTAATGACGATGAAAGGCTCTGGATCAACAAACTAGGCTGACTGAAATCCCCTGTTTACCCATGGAACAGATACAACGCTGGGAGCGTATGAGCTCACTGCTAAGAAAAGATGCCCGCTAGCTTCCAAAAAGCTTCTGAGTAGAATCCAGTGCATTGGTTTTAACCTATAAAGAAAAAAGAAAAGGAGTACTTGTGGCACCTTAGAGACTAAGACAGATCCCCTCTGTATTTTCCACCAAATGCATCCGATGAAGTGAGCTGTAGCTCACGAAAGCTTATGCTCAAATAAATTTGTTAGTCTCTAAGGTGCCACAAGTACTCCTTTTCTTTTTGCGAATACAGACTAACATGGCTGCTACTCTGAAACCTATAAAGAATAAGTTGAGAGAAAGGCTTGTCTAAGAGGAAGGATGAGCCAGTAGTTAGAGAACTAACTTGGCAGATCTAGCTTCAATTCCCTACTCTGCCATTGTGTGTGACATTGGACCAGTTGCTTAGGCCTGGTCTACACTAAAAAATTAGAACAACCTAGCTACATCACTCAGTTGACTTAACTCTCTGTATAGAGGCAGCTAGTTGACAGAAGATTTCTTCCACTGAACTAGCTACCACCTCTTGGAGATGGATTAGCTCCCTTGACAGAAAAACTCCTTGTGTTGATGTAGGAGGCATCTGCACTATGGTGCTACAGTGGCATAGCTGTGCCACTGTAGCAGCTATAATGTAGACATACCTTTATCTATCTGTGGTACTTATATGGATCCCATTACCACAGTATCTGAACACGTCTCAATGTATTTATCCTCCCACTACTCCTATGAGGTAGGGAGTAGTAGCGCCACTTTCCAAATGGGAACCAACCAAGGCAAAGAGAGATTAAAGTCATGAATAGTTTGGGACCCAGTTACCTGAGAGCTTCTGTCTCTGTGTGAGATAGTTCCACATTTGAGATCTGCTGAGGGCTGGAGTTCCCTCAGTATAAGTGAGAGGAAGCTGCTCAGAGGGTATTCTCAGTGTGAGGTCTTCGGTTTTAGAACACCCTCCCTTCCCTTGGGCTGTCAGATCCTGATTTGTTAACCTTCCAAGTATGTGGCAAAGCCCATAATTTTTATTTTTTCCAAGGCTTGTGAGGAGAGAATGGGTTGAAGTGGATATATTTTTGGGTACTCCTTGGATGTTTAAATTGTGGCGTTGGGACTCTAAGCACTGGAAGGGTGCCCTTAGCTGTTGCAACAGATCCTCAGGGTGTGCTTTCCTCTGAGTTTTACCCTGTCCCTCTGGGAGTGTAGCCTTTCTTCACAGTAAGCCCTGGGCCTCCACTTTGTGGGGAGAGCCCTGCAGTTCCACTTCTCCAAGATGGGGTCCCTGGCTTCAGCTGTTTCTCACCATGGATCCTTCAGCAGGACCATATGAGCTTTAACCCCTGTGGAATCTTTCACTCATGGGAGCTATGTAACCAGCAGATGTTTGCAGAGACACTGGACAGGCTTTTCATAGTAATTATTAGTCTATTGGAATACGGTATTTAGGGTCTCCAGAATGAAAAAGCAAAGCTTATGTACATATGCATGCTGGCAGCCCGGCCTGCCTGTCTTGCCCAAAATCCAGAGTTCAACAAACACACACACACACACACTCTCTTCCCCCCCCCCCCCCCAACACACATGCACTGGACAGAAACTTTCCAGTTTCAGTCTGTTAACACCTCAGTTCTTTGTTTCAAGTTCCAGTCACGCTCTTTGCACATGTTCTGCCCCATTGGCTAATGGTCCTGTCCTTGGACTTCCCTTGTCTCTCCAAGGAAATCCAATCAGCATGTGAATGGCTTGTGATAGACTGTTCCACCCAAGGCCTGTATGCTTACATGACCCACACCCAGTCCCTGCAGAGCGTATCCTCTGTTCCAGGAAAGAAATTAAAGCCTTCACACTCAGTGGAAACAATACAAAAGAAAGTGGGGACAATGAGTCATATCTATGTTTCATAAAAATAGCTCAGAAATCTGCCACGTTCTGCACAGCTATATTATAGAAAGTTGACGAAATAAATAACAAGAAGCAACAAAGCAAGTTTCTCATACCCACTCTTGGGCCTCTGTCCGGTTTTGGATGTGAAGATGTCTCGAGAAAGTTCACCCTCCTTTCCTATTCAGTCCTTGACTTTTCCACTGACATATCCAATGGAAGGTTTCACCCTAACCTTACAGCCACAGCAGAGCAGAGCAGAAGATGAATGCTGGAAAGGGGTCCGCTAATGGCAAAGGCGAAAATGGATATGATGGTTAAATCTGGAGCAAGCGGTGTATATGTAAGCGGTACTTGTTCCAATGATCTTTTCCATTACACTGGAGAAAGCCCATTGATTTCAGGGGAGTTTCGTGAATGTAACGGAGAAGAAAATTGCCCCCGACTGTCTACACTGGACCAGCACTGGGAAAAGCTTTGAAGTTGCTTTGAAGTCTTGTGATGTCGTTGCGTGGTTTTTGCCCCTTTGTTTTCCTTTCGGTGCAGGAGGCGGGCATGCCTGCAGCACTATATAGTCAATGCATTTCCTTATGGCAAACACCTCAATCGCCCCCATTTTATTCTTCTGTTCCACAAACACAACACCCTAGGGGAAACCAGACAGAGCTCGGACCTAACAAAGTACTTTGGGGCAATGCCGCTTTTAAAATCTGTATTACACCTTTAATAAATAATGTGCAACATCAACAGCATCCACCCAACAGCGTCTTTCCATTACTGAATAAAACAAAGGTGCAAAATTAAGATGGGGTTGGCAGAGATGAGATGTGGCATGTGAAATTTCAAAGGGGGATTGAGGTCTTTTTGAGGAAGGTGGCTTGAAAAAAAATCAGTCTTATAATGGAAAGCTTGCTTCGACATTAACTATGGAGTATCTGATGGCCCACAGCTTGGCTGGGGCATCAAGGATTGAAACAGTGACCTTCAGAGATGCAGAGGCTATAATACACTAGCTAATGGGTTACACTTCCACTCCACTCTATAATTTATAGATCACAGCAGTCACTGCCTACCTACATATGTGGCTCAGTTCTGTAGTCGTTAGTCAGAATTTCCATTGAAATTAATGGGAAAATCTGCCCAAGAGCTTCAGGGTGTGTATGTGTGGGTGAAAGAGAGAATACAAAAATCAGAGAAGCATAGATAAGCCAGTGATGACTATGTAATTTATACCAGCTCTGTAGAAAGCTTTATGATGGTTTGAGGATTGCATCTGTTCGTGAATATACACATTTTAATAGTCCAGTGACTAAAACTAATGTTAAATTTCTTCTCTCTGTGCTTTTGTTGATGTATTTAGTTTCTAGGATTAGGTCTAGAAGACTTAATCATCACTGTTCTTAATGCGCCAATCCTACCCCAAAACCTGGCACCTGACTTGATGAACAGTTACCAGTATAAATCATTACAGGGAACCAGTTGCTGCTTTGTACATTTGCCTGAAAAATTGCTCTCTGTGTGGATCCTTTTAATAGATTTCTCAGGCCTTTCCCTAGCATGACACAAAATGCCTGTAAATCAATGGAGACAACAAATGGAAGTGACCAAAATTGAGGGAGAAGCATAATTACTGTGTATCAAAATAAAATGTTCTGGTAATAGAAACTCACAGCTTATGAAGCAACAGTGTAACATTTCTAGTCATTTGGTTTTAAACTGAGCTTCCTCACAACCCCACTGCCACCCTACAGTCCCTCCTCCAAACCTAATTACCTTGCAATTAACAGCTGGGGGGAAACTGTGGTCACTAGAGATGAATTGCATCTCTCCCAAACTCCCGCCTCTGAAGCTGACAGGAAGAATGACAAGGAATGGATCACTTGGTGATTACCTCTTCTGTTCATTCCCTCTGGGGCACCTGGCACTGGCCACTGTTGGAAGACAGGATACTGGGCTAGATGGACCTTTGGTCTGACCCAGTATAGCCGTTATGTTCTCAATGATCTCAGTGCTCCTGTCCATAACTGAATGCATAATTCATGGAGAAAATACAGTGGGCTTTTAGGAAATGTCAGGCAGAAGTTGTCAACTCTCCGCTTAGGCTTTTGCGGCTACAGGAGCAGACTGGCCACTTCCCTATCTCCATTCCAGCAGGGCACACAACATCTGACTTTCACATGCAACAAGCAGGGGCCAATTCTGACTATTGCAAGAGCCCTATATGCCATGGAGGAGTGGGCTGCAAGACTGCTGGAGGAGACCTCTGCTTGTGAAGGAGTACTACAGTGGGATGTAATGCATGGAGCATTGGCCTAGGCAGTGACTTACACTGCCTCCTCACAGCTCCTGGTATAGGGGGGATGCCAGGGACAGGGATGGAAGTAGAATGGGACAGATTGGGGGTGCGAGGGGAGGTGCCTAAAGTGTTGAATGCTATGGAGTTTCTAGGCTGCAGAGTGGCAAATAAGCAATTCAGGTAAGGCTGCAAAATTAAAGAAGTCCGTGGAGGTGCTTTAGCTTACATCAGGGGACAGGGGCTGTAACAGCCTGCAACACGAAGATGGCAGGAGCAGGGCATAAATCATCCACCCTGCTGCATTTTCAAGTGTGGTCAATAGAGTATGTTTCAGTCTTTCAGGTTGCAAAGCTCTTCTCTCTCTCTCTCTCTTCTCCCACCCCCGCCCGCCCTGCCCCGCATCTGGTACAGATGTGAGCATATTGTCAGCATTCATCAAATATTATAATAATAAGAATAAATCCTGTCAAAAATGTCTTTTATTCAATGACCTAACAGTGACTTTGGGAAAATATTATAAACTAATTTACTAACTATACATACAAGGATCACCTCATGCAATGCAGAAATGCATCCACCTCTGGGGTGTAAGGCTGCAGTTATTTACAGAAAACCTAGTAGTTATTTAGTGGCTCAGAGCAATGCTACACAGTCGTATGGGTAGGACTTGAGAAACATATTCACCATATGAAACTGGTGTGAAAGCTTTAGGGAGCCAGAATGTAATTACCCACCTGGAATTTGATAGGGATGCTGCTTCAATATATGTGTGGTTCTTCAATTACCACAAATGGTCAGGACCTTGCCAATTGCAAACCTATCAGCAGCACAGAGTTTGCTATGCTGAAAGACTGGCTCAAAGAGAAGAGCACTCCTTCTGAGTCACTAGCACACTGTATTAGCTGTCATCCTAATATAAACCTGTTATTATATATTATCTGTAGTGCCAAGCAGCCCCAGTCATGGCCCACAACCCCATTGTGCTAGGCACTGTACAAACAGAACAAAAAGACTGTCCCTGCCCCAGAGAGTTGACAGTTTAAATATTTTATCATCCTGGCTTTAAGGACTGTAAACAATCCAGGCTTAACACACAGTAATCGTGACATAAATTAATCTATTATTTTGCTCTGCAGTGAAATTTATATACTCCCACTCCAAAGATGCTGCTGCCAAAGTGGTTATTAAGCCAAGTCTGTAGCAACGGCTTCCCATACACTTACAGAGAATATATACAGAGAATTCTTGAACTGGAGTGATGATAATAATTCACCTGGAGGAAAATAACCGGTGCTAGAGTTTCATTGGCTTTCAAGAGAGCCTGGCTTTGTTTTAGAAATGGTTGTTCTCGTGTTTCCATTTGATCTGTCCAAGTGTCTTGTACTTGTGATATGGGCAAGAAGCGAACGCATTCCAGTGTAAGGAATCCTGACACAGTCTTTAAGGATATTGCTCAGAATGGAAAGTAACTGGTTCATACAGTGTTAAAGCAGTGATAAGACAGTGACCCTCCCTCTTTATCACTGATTCAATATCGTTGAAAGGCAGCATACCTGGCATACTCGCAGTCCAGACTGACCCTATCAGCTGGTATTACGTCCTGGATGGTATGTGTCAAAGACTTGGGGATGGGCAGTTACGGTTATTTTGTTCATTCATATTATAGTCGTGCCTACCCATGTGCTAGGTGCTGCCTGTAGCTGTAAGGAGATATAGTGCTCACCCTAAGGAGCTTAACATCTAAGAGAAAAGCAGGAGAAAAGTGTGGGAATCATCATCAACTACCCCCAGTTGTCTATCTTGCCACTACCAGGCGGCTAATTTTGTGTAGGTAGCATGGTAGAGGTGGGCCTAGTGGAGGGATTGGAAGGAGGAAAAAGGTAGTGGCCTTGAGGATCAGTTCAGGCCTGGTGTTTCATTACCAATGGGAGGAACAAGGTGGTTATGGGAGAAGAAGACAGACAAATTGCCAACGCAACTGGTGGTGTAGGGAGCACGGGGGACAAGGCAGTAATGCATCAGCCCTTCACAGTCTCCCTAACATTTTTTGCATTGTGGTTGACATCTGTAATAGCTGCTAAGCTCCACCTCAGAGATGACTGCATTTCAAGGAGGGGTGGAGTCAGGTGGTCCCATGGGATTGATTCTGCCACCCTTACTCACAACGAGTAACCCCACTGCTCCATGAGTAACCCCACTGACTGATCGCTTATCTCAGGGCTCTGCACTCTGGAAGGTACTTGGCTTTTGAACTTGACCATGGAACAACAAGCCAGTGGAACTGGATCAGGTCCTGAGCTTAGAATGTTACTTCCCTCTGTTGTATAGCTAGTTTAGCACTGTGAGCTGCATGAATGAGGCTGGTCCCGAGAGCCAGAAGGTTGTGCAGTTTAACCCTGCCTCTCCCATGGACTCTGGGCAAGTCAATATAGCTCTTTGGCTCAAATTCCCCATTTTTGAAATAGGTAGAATAACATTCCACCTCACAGGAGTTAATGTTTGTAGAGCACTTCACACAGGTAAAAGTGCTATGAATTGCTATTACCACCATAGGGGTGACAAAATTTTTGGACGAGATTTGTTTCCAGTTTTCTTCCAATTTAAGAGTTGATCAGACCTGGGAGTTTGGTTCTGGACCATCTAGTAGCCCCCCTCACTCTAGGTGTGTGATTATGACAGTATTTGGACCTCTATTGGGGGCTCTTACTGCATGCATTAAACATGAAGGCAGAAGGTTGTGCAGAATTTTTATGGGTTGCAAGAAACCTTGACAATATGACTAGAAGCTACTCAGATTGATCATACCCTGCTAGCCTCAACTCTCACTTCCCAAAGCAACCCTGACCCAGTACCTCTCTGTCACGGGATCCACTCACCATGAGTGGTGCCTCCGGCCATCCTGGGGATTAGCTCTGCCAGCTTGTGCTCTCCCTCCAGTGTTGTCTTCTCCCATCTTGTCTCACTCTGTGGCCCCAGCTCACTCCCAGATTTGCAGTGTCCGCTTCATTGTGTAGCCCTCTGAACAGGTCACTAAAGCCCTCCCTTTCCAGGGTATTCAGTAACTTTCCAGACCTGCTGGCTGCTGCCACCTCTAATGCCCTTGCCACTCCCCAGGGACTAGTAGGGGAACCCAGATCCACCCTCTATACTGTGTTCCAGCCCAGGGAACCTATAACAAGCAGCCACAGTGCCAATACAGTCCTACTTCTAGCTGCTGTTTCCCTGGGCTTCTTCTATATCTGGCTACCCCACTTTGGGTTTGTCAGCCACCAACTCCCTCCACTCAGGGAGTGACTGCAGCCAATTTCCCTGCAGTCATCCCCAGCAAAAGCCCCACTTCTGCAGTCAGCTATCTGGCTTTATACAGGCCTTGCACAAGTGAGCCTGATCCTCTAGCTAGGACTTTCCTTTCAGTGTTTAATTTACTATTAATTGGCCCCTCTGGCTTCCATTTACCTTTTCCACTCCTGTGTGGGGTGAACACCACACCACACCCACAATGACTGGACAAGTCCAGAATGTATGCACATAGCTCCCGGAACTGCTATTACAGCTCCATTATTGATTTTTTTCTTTCAATTTCCTGCAAGGGGAAGAACAACTTCGGTTGATTCTGAGTTGGTTCACATTATGGGGCAGCTTTTGGTACAGTCCTATTAATCTTCCATGTAAACTGTAGTCCTGTGTTGCATTACGGGAATGCCTTGCCTGCTTTGTTTCAAATATTGTATCTTTTCTAGGAATTGTATTGATCCTTGAAAAATTAATAAATAAAATAAAATAAAATCAACCACAATCCCACAGGTCACATAGGAGGAAAAAAACTTCATTCATGCCTCATAAAAACATTCAGAACATGAACACAGGAACATGTTTGGTAAATTAAAACGGTAGAAATGTATCTACAGAGCTGATGCATAGAGTGTAGTAGGAAGTGGCTTCAGAACTTCTTAGGCCTTTTCTATACACAATCTTGCACTGTTTTAATTAAACCAGTTTAGTTACACTGAGGAAAAACCTCTTGTGGGCATTTTTATTTAAACTGAAAAGTGGTTTATTTCATTTTAGCATCAACTAGTGGCAGAGTCATGTTTTGCAACCTGGAGGGGGCGGGGAGGGGTGGCAATGGGCCATTTGGTGATGGGTTGGAGAGTGAGCCCACCTGCACTCACCCAGCAGTGGCAGCTCCTGATCTCTGGGTCTGGGCCTGGCTCCCCACTCAGGGCATTGCAACCTGGTGCACTGGGTCACCGTGCCATTCAGGTTTGGCCTGGCCACGTGTCTAGGGTGACCAGGCAGCAAGTGTGAAAAATCAGGACGGGGGTGGGGTGGTAATAGGAGACTATTATATAAGAAATTCTTATATAAGAAAAAGACCCAAAAATCGGGACTGTCCCTATAAAAGTGGGACATCTGGTCACCCTACACGCATCTGTCATGACAGAGAGGCTTTTGGGCCAAAGTTGAGTGAGTGGCATTGCAACATAATGCACGGAATCGCATCCCCATGCAGCCCTTTGAACCAGGTTGCAATGCTCGGAGTGGGGAGCCAGCAGGAATTGCCACTGCTGGGTGAATGAGGGACAGTCTTGCTCTCCAGCCACATGTGACAATTTGTGTAGTATATCTCCTTTGTCAATTGCGTAACAGGGTTGAAAAGGCATCACACTAAAGGGAGTATGTCTGGGATGATCACCCCTTGTGCCCCCCCTTAGCTCCACCAAGGGCTAAAACCCATTCCCAAGCAATTGCACCTGAGATGAAACAAACCTGGTTTAAATCAAAATTAGTGTCCACACAGCCTTTTTTGCATCAGTTTAACTAAATCGGTTTCAAATCACACGTTAAGTTAAACCTGTAAAACTCTGCAGTCTAAACCCTTAAACTGTAGATTGTTTGTGGCAAAGACCACAAACATCATTGTACAGAGCCTAACACAGCAGAGCCTGATCCTTATGAAGCCTCTAGGTGTGACCTGAACACAGGTATGCGATATGAATATATGCTGGACACGTCTACAATGCCCAGTGAGTACCCATGGCAGGATGTTTTCCTTGTATTTAATTAGTGATTAGTAAACTTTGAAAAGAAACAACACCCAGGCTCCCATTGATTACAACTAGGTGTATAGTGCCTCTGAAAATCAGGCCCGTATATTATTAAAATGCATCTGTGTATTGTAGATTCACGATTATTGCATTTAATGCCATGCTTAGAAATAACACATACAGGGAAATGCTGATTTGAAGATAGGGACCCTGGGAGCTAAGGCCCCAAGTTAAACACATGCTGAAATACTGTTAAGCTGACAGGTGCTAAAGGTTGTTAGCAGTTGACTCTCAGACCCAAGACAATCACAGACCAATCAGTGTGCCATGCGCTCTCTTTCAGGCTCAAAAGAAGGATCAATCAAGCCTCTTCATATAGTAAAATCAGCTGTAGATAATGGTGGGATCATCCAAGCAATAGTCCTGGTAGGTCAAAATTAAGCTGTGTTGATAAAGGGCTGCAAACGCAGATGCTAGGATATCAGGCTATGTGTGTTGGAGGCAGAGAAAATCAGGATAAAAAGTTATGAGTGTGACCCTGAGAGGAAGCAGAAAGACAGGGACAGAGCTTCTTGGGCACAGAGATTGGTGGAGTGGCAGACTTAGGAATTTCTAAGCAAGGAAACTGCCTGCTGCTGTTTGTTTCTGCTGTGATCTAAGAAACAGGACTTGGTGTACATTTTTGTAAGTTAAAAATATTACACCACAAATTACTCTGACTTGGGTCACCAATTTCTTCTTCTAATGGAAACAATTCTGTAAGCCCCTGGATTTTGGCTAACAGCTTGGGTTGGAGGGGCAACAGTTCTTTGCTTGCATAGGCGCCAACTTCTGCTCCCGCCAGTGGGTGCTCAACCTTGCCTCTGCCCCTGACCCCACCCTAATTCCATTCCTGCCCTGCCCCCTCCCACCCCTGACCTGCCCCCATTCCAACCCTTTCCCCAAAGTCTCTGCCCCAACTCCGCCCCCTCCCTGCCCCGATTCCGACTCCTTCCCCAAATCCCTGCTGTGGCCCTGTCTCTTCCCCGCCTCCTCCCCTGAGCGCACCACATTCCCTCTCCTCCCCCTCCCTCCAAGCATGCCACCAAACAGCTGTTTGGCGGCAACTGAGGGGAAGCGCTGGGAGGTGGAGGAGCGGGTACGCAGCACGCTCAGGGGAGGAGGAGGAGGTGGGGTGCCAGGTGAGGGAGAGACAGCTTGACTGCCAGTGGGTACAGAGCACCCAGTAATTTTTCCCGGTGTGTACTCCAGCCCCGGAGCACCCACGGAGTCGGCGCCTATGCCTTGCTGAACATAAGCCTATACCTTCACACCTTCCTTTGTGTTCTGGCCCGAAGAGCTTCCAGTGGACTTTCTATCTCCCCTTCCTTACCTCTCCTTAACACTCGCTTCCTTCATGAATACTTCCTACACTGGAGTCTCCCGCAGGGATGCCTCCATGCCTTCCCCTGCCTTAACCTATTTCCCCATGTACCTGTGTTTGTGAATGAGATAAGCCCTTCAGGATAGGGACCAGGCCCAATTCTTTGTCTTTTAAATGGCCAGATGCACATGCAGCACTGTGTAAATAATTAAGAGAATCCTAATAGAGACTGTGTGCTGTATCTCTTGGGAATTACATCTCAGCCCAGTGGGGCAGAAATGTGTACCACACTGCTTACAGGTTGGTATGAATCTGACTTTCTAATGCACATGGTGCCCTCTTCCTACTGGGAGAGGGTTTGGAATTCAGATTTTTCCAGTGGGTTTCTTTTTCTCTTGCTTCCTCCATAGACAGACCCATGACACTAGATGCAGTGGTGATGTGATCTATCTATCTATCTATCTATCTATCTATCTATCTATCTATCTATCTATCTATCTGGTGTCTGTTGGTTTAACAGTTAGTGCTGCTAGTATCTAACAGAGAAAATGTCCTTAATGCAATTGACTGTGAATGAAGGACACATCTCTCCCCAGAATAAGCTATAAACAACATTACTATAACTAATAAACTTTATTTATTTTGCTTCCACTGACTTCCATTTTCTTTTTTTTTTAAACTAAATTGATTTCAAATCTCAGCAAGCTCCTGTGATCCTGGCACCGTATCCACAAAGTCACAAATGAAAGCCCAAGGGGTCTTTATGGCCTAAGCATCTAAATTGTCTATTATCTGGGGGCAATGTTAGGTACCAGTTTTCTGAATAGAGCACCCGTCAGTGATGGTAATTACTGAAAAGGAATCGAAGGCGTTGTGAGGTACTCTCCTCTAATGACATGAACTTTGTCTATGTAACTGAAGGTGTGTCATTCAATGCCTCTCAGCCATGCAAGAAAAGAAAAGAAAAGAAAAGAAAAGAAAAGAAAAGAAAAGAAAAGAAAAGAAAAGATCATTCTGGGTTTTGAGCTGGAGCGCAGAAGGAACTGACAAGCAAATTAATTGTTTTTCACTGAAAAATGCCCTGTTTTGTACATCTTCTTCTCCTGGTGTTTGAGATTCTGAAGTGTTAAGCCACTTGAAATGAGAGATAATATAGTGGTTTTGGCTGGTATCTGGGTCTCTGAATCCTGCCAGGGTATGAATAAAGATAGACTGATTTACATATTTATTAGATACACTTTTACAAGGATGCAGCCATCATGGGTCTCTCACAGTCTGTGGCCCAAGCGCCAGGCAAGGTCATTGTAAGGAAAACGCCATTACACATTCACACTTAATGCTGTTCCCAGGCCTCAATTTAGCAGAAGACGAGGCATTGGGGCCTGTTGTGAATCCAAGTGGAGGGGATTTGAAGGACCTGTGTGGATGTATCATCCTGTTAATAGGCAAAGCAGTGATTGATACCCCTTTGTTCTCTTCACTGGAATAATGTGACCTAGATTAGCTCATGGCCTCCAAGTGTAGATAATAGTGTTCCACAGAGACTTAGCTGACCCTGCAGAAAATGCTTGTTGCCTCCAAGGAGATGGAGCATGTACTGGGAGAGGCGTCTGCCTTTGTGGCACAGGCTCAGCACTGACATAAATGCGACATTTGTTTTAAATGGTCACCTCTCATTCCTGATGGGTGCTAAGTGCCTACCGCAAACAGTTGAGCTCCTTCAATAGAAGCTAAGGGCATTCCTCATCCTGCAGCAGGCACTCAGGTAGGCTGACCAGATAGCAAGTGTGAAAAATTGGGATGGGGGTGGGGAGTAATAGGTGTCTATATAAGAAAAAAGCCCCAAATATCGGGACTGTCCCTATAAAATTGGGACATCTGGTCACCCTACCCTCAGGGGCAGATTTTTAATGGTATTTGGACCCCTAAAAGAGAAGATAGGGACTTAATAAGATTTTCTAAGGTGTGTAGGTGCCTAACTTTCATTGGTTTCAGTGGGAGTGAGGTGTCCAGGAACTGTAGACAGTCCCACTAGATGCCTAAATACTTTCAAAATCAGCCATCAGCCCTTTGCAAGATTGGGCCTAATGTGGCTTACGTGCCATGGTGAACGACTGATGAGCAGGTTTCAGAGTGGTAGCCGTGTTAGTCTGTATTTGTTAGTTTCTAAGATGCCACAAGGACTTCACATTGTTTTTGACTGATGAACGATTTTCTTTTTTCCGTATTTCACTCATATGCTCAGTTCTTTGACACTGTTGCGACACAGAATTGAAGAGAGAAACATGCCATTCACCCAGGGAAAAACCGATCACCCTGAGCAGGAATGAATAAATGAGCAAGACGCTGAATCAACATGCAGCTCATTGTGGAGTTTGCATAATGTCATCAAGTACTGATGCCAGTGCTCGACACCTTTCATGTCACAGCATTCGTGTCATTAGCAACACTAACGAAGTGCTGAAGATTTACTACCATCCCCACTATGTGGCTGCCTGCAGAGACACATCAGTGATAACCAATCATCAAATCCTGCTCGCCTCATTCACATGGGTAGCTCCTCTGAAGTCAGTGTGACAGCTCACATGAGCAAATGAACAGGACATGTAGAAGATCAAACCAAACTGCCCTGTGATCAAACTACCAGCTACTTTGGTAACTGTTATAGCAATGGCCACCTAAATCGGCCTTTCATTAATATGCCATTCATCATAATGCCCAATACATGCAATAAACATTCCTCTCCATTAGCACAGACCCTCATGGAAACTGACCTGCCAATCCAGATTTTAGTCTCAGAGGTTCCCAGGAATGCATTGTGAGGGGGGACCCTTTAATTTCATGTATTATGTTAGAAATTGATCAATGCACAACGTATTGCAACATTTTGAAATACTATATTAGGGTGAGATATGTTTTGTTACAGGCCAGGGAGCTGCCAGGTGTAAACAAACAAGGTTTACACCAGCAAACATCAGTTCACACTAATTGGTTTTTTTCTCTTTGGAAAAAAAAAATTGCTGAAGGAGACCGCTAGGTTTTGGGTACGGAGAGTTTGAAAAACAGCACAATACAAAAGCTCCCAAGCCCCAGGCCCTTACTCGCTTTGGACCCACTGACTTCAGCGAGGGTTTGGTCTGTAAGGACATCACAGTTTGGCCCAAACTAAGTTGACTCTCAAAGAACTCTTCAGTCCACCAGCCATACATTTTGTAAAGGGGCTGCTCAGTGCACAAGAAACACACCCTACTTACAGTACCGCAGGCTGGGAACATGCTGCTTTATTCAACTGCATAGCAACAGAGTGGCGGGAAATGCTGCTGACTGAACAGCAAGTAAGGGAAGGGTGGAGTGTGGATCCAATCCATAGTACTCTGAGTAACGCTTCCAACGAACCCGTGATGACCACTTCACTGCAATGCAGAACTCAACCCTCACTAATGCCCCTCCTGAAGCAAAGGGTCGGGATTAAGGGAGAATCTCTGCCTTGCGCCCTTCAAGGTTGAAGGACTCAAATTCTGGCAGACTAGCAAGGGAAGTCAATTGGGAGCTGAGGGCCCTCCACTTCTAACTCATGTGAGCTGTCTGCAAATAGCTAGATATGCAGCTGATCTGGAGTTTCAACACATGGTTGCAATGCAGTGGTCTGAGTCTCTTCTATGGCAGTTGTACCAATTAGGCAGGCATACTGTTTATCAAGGGCCCCCATTAAGTGGAATCTCCTATAGCCAATTAAATCGAACTAGATATGTTAGCTATTTCATTGATGAGATAGACAACTGACAGGATTGTGTGGCTGGCACTTTAACAGTGGCTCCCCAATGAATACATAGGGTGCCTTCTACTGTATCACATTTACAGTAACCCAATAGAGGGAAAACATCCTGGGTCCTCAATCAGTTCATAACACTATTGCTCTCACACCAGCTCATTTTGATATTGCAGCAGACTCACAATGTGATGGGAAACAAGAAAAAATATAAAAGGAATCCAAATCTAAATGAGTAAGACTTATGTAACTTGAGAGTGTGAGCAATAAACTAGAATTGGAAGCTCATTTCAAGGTTTCCAAGGTAGCAAGAAGCAGCTCCTTATAAAGCATGTACTGCAGCTGCATTTAAATTTGTGTTAGCTTCCTTTATATTCTTGGTAAGACAAAAATCTTTCCCATAAATGGATTGAAATAATGGGGAGAGGATCTGTGACATGGGTTGGGACCTTTTGCCTCAGATGACTGGCTGTTGTGACACCTTGATCTATTTAATCTCATGTTATAATATGACATTTCATCCCAGGGAGTTCAACTGCAAGCAGGTCATCTGTAATTTTGTGTGTAAAGAAAGGGGTCTGAATTCATGATTTTTAACTCCTGGCCCCACGTCTAATACTGCAGATCACCTGCCTGTGATGAGATTGGCTGGAGGAAATTGCTCTGCTACATGACCTGGAGACCAGTGACAGTGTGAAGGATGTGGGGCTACACTGTAATAATTCTGGAATGCTGTGTGCTTGTCTGATTGTTGCAAGGGACATTTACAGTAAGAATATATTGGTTTTGTTTTATAGCAGGCTGTTGGAAAAACCAGCAAGAAGGCAAACAGTGACTGGAGATAAGACATCCCTCAGCAAACACTTCAGGAGCCGTTGCAATGGAACAGCAGCTGGCCCAGAAGAGATTAGCTCGACTTCCCATAGAGGTCACCAAACTGATTTTGTCAGCAGAGTCCAAACCTGGGATACTGAAAGGCAAAGACTTTTGGCTGATTAAGAAGACTCTTTCTGGCCAAAAGTCAGGTTGTTGTCAGTGAGCTGTTTGTGGTGGCACACAATGACACACAAACACACGCTGGGGTATCTGAAGAAGGTAGGCCTTCCTAGGTTCCCTTCACAGGGTAGAATGGCTTAGGTAAGACTGACATAGAATCATAGAATATCAGGGTTGGAAGGGACCCCAGAAGGTCATCTAGTCCAACCCCCTGCTCAAAGCAGGACCAAGTCCCAGTTAAATCATCCCAGCTAGGGCTTTGTCAAGCCTGACCTTAAAAACCTCTAAGGAAGGAGATTCTACCACCTCCCTAGGTAACGCATTCCAGTGTTTCACCACCCTCTTAGTGAAAAAGTTTTTCCTAATATCCAATCTAAACCTCCCCCATTGCAACTTGAGACCATTACTCCTCGTTCTGTCATCTGCTACCATTGAGAACAGTCTAGAGCCATCCTCTTTGAAACCCCCTTTCAGGTAGTTGAAAGCAGCTATCAAATCCCCCCTCATTCTTCTCTTCTGCAGACTAAACAATCCCAGCTCCCTCAGCCTCTCCTCATAAGTCATGTGCTCTAGACCCCTAATCATTTTCGTTGCCCTTCGTTGTACTCTTTCCAATTTATCCACATCCTTCCTGTAGTGTGGGGCCCAAAACTGGACACAGTACTCCAGATGAGGCCTCACCAGTGTCGAATAGAGGGGAACGATCACGTCCCTCGATCTGCTCGCTATGCCCCTACTTATACAACCCAAAATGCCATTGGCCTTCTTGGCAACAAGGGCACACTGCTGACTCATATCCAGCTTCTCGTCCACTGTCACCCCTAGGTCCTTTTCCGCAGAACTGCTGCCGAGCCATTCGGTCCCTAGTCTGTAGCGGTGCATTGGATTCTTCCATCCTAAGTGCAGGACCCTGCATTTATCCTTATTGAACCTCATTAGATTTCTTTTGGCCCAATCCTCCAATTTGTCTAGGTCCTTCTGTATCCTATCCCTCCCCTCCAGCGTATCTACCACTCCTCCCAGTTTAGTATCATCCGCAAATTTGCTGAGAGTGCAATCCACACCATCCTCCAGATCATTTATGAAGATATTGAACAAAACGGGCCCCAGGACCGACCCCTGGGGCACTCCACTTGACACCGGCTGCCAACTAGACATGGAGCCATTGATCACTACCCGTTGAGCCCGACAATCTAGCCAGCTTTCTACCCACCTTATAGTGCATTCATCCAGCCCATACTTCCTTAACTTGCTGACAAGAATGCTGTGGGAGACCGTGTCAAAAGCTTTGCTAAAGTCAAGAAACAATACATCCACTGCTTTCCCTTCATCCACAGAACCAGTAATCTCATCATAAAAGGCGATTAGATTAGTCAGGCATGACCTTCCCTTGGTGAAGGGAATGACAGACAGGACAGAACAATACCCTCTCATAGAACTATACAAAGTTAAGATGGAAAGGACCTACCATATCATAGGGTCCATCCCAATCTCCTCCCCATCCAGGCAATACAAGATTGGTCCATTTAGTACACATGTGTGCAGAACTTTGTTTTAAAAATCCTCTTCTCTTCTGTTAGCTTGGTTCCTGCTGGTAAGATCAAACGTTTGTTTGACAAGGCTGTCTGGTATCTGTATGCACGACAGGTCACAGATTCCTGATGGAAAGAACTGCAGGTGCTGAATCCGGGCAGACCTACTGGATACGCGCAGACAATACATGGTCTACTGAAGCCCAGGGCCCGGTCTGAATGTGGGGGAATTGTGGGGTTCCACCCCAGGAAAGGTAAAGGCACAAGGCCCGACTCCGGTGGAGGAGCACTCAGAGAGAAGAGAGAGGGGCCAGAGATGCAGCTAGCCTTTACCCGTGACAGACAGGACAGAACAATACCCTCTCATAGAACTATACAAAGTTAAGATGGAAAGGACCTACCATATCATAGGGTCCATCCCAATCTCCTCCCCATCCAGGCAATACAAGATTGGTCCATTTAGTACACTTGAGACCTTTTTCAGTTTTAAATGGGTCAAACAACAGCTTCCACCACTTCCTCTGGCACCATTTAAGGAGCCAACAAGTATGGTACATTTAACAGTTATCTATGCATGATACAGGTGACAAAATAGGCTGTCACGTTAACACCTGTGCAGCAAATGGTGCACAAGTTTCCGCTCAATAATGCATGCAATGTACATTAGTTACAATGCCTTCTTCCAAACTCTGCTTAGTGACCTTGCATTGCTATGAGTGACGTCAGAAACAGAGGATTATCTCCATCCATGGAACACGCTGCCTAGGAATTGTCTAAGAGAGCCCTGAGAGCAGAGCTCCTGACCTGGGAGAATGTGAAGCCTCCTCCAGCTACAGTTCAGAGATCCCTGTTCAGGAGCAGAGTGCCTTGCCTTTAGGCCCTATCTGTAGGAAAACAGAACAGACTCTGATAGGGAACTATATAAGTTTGTAATGTACTGAATCAAGAGCTAATGTAACCTAGTGCTGAGCTGAACAGAGGGAGTGGAACGCTGTTAAATCTATGTCCCCATGAGAGAGTTTTCCCAGCCCACCCGCTCAGCACGCTGACTTACTAGGAAGCCCCTACCACCTGAAGCAGGCTACGTTTTCTCCGGTTAGCAGAACCCAGAGAGGATGAATGCAGATTGAAACACCTTTCCATTGACTTCTGTAGTCCTTGCATCAGGCTCCAAGTTACTCAGTCCCACTTCTGTATGAATGAATCACAGTCAATGCATTGAGGGTAGATCTATGCATTGTAGTAGCAAAATTTATAATTTTACACAGGTTTCTGTAAGAAAAAATATAAACAATTTGCTTAACTGAATTTAATTTTCTAGTTTTCTGGAGGGATCCCAATGAATTCCTCAATGAAAGTTTGACTTGACTTATCAGCCGGTTCAATGATTTCCCCCCCCCCCAGTTATTTTACTGCTCTATGAACAAATCCCATTCCCCCCCATACCCTAACCTCCTAGATAATACACTCTGCACACTGGCTTCCCCTCAAGAAGCTACTTTCTGCACCTAGATGAGCTTTCAAATAGCTCTGTGACAGGCTGGTTGGATCAGGAAAGGATTCTGTACATCTAGGCAGAATTCAAGAATTTTGTGGTTGGTTTTATTGGACAGGAAACCTCAGTCCTTAAAGGACCAAATGCAACCACAACAAGGTGTTCCTCAGCCCATGTCCAAACTAAACATATGGCACATCGCTGGCTTCAGTCAGGGTCAAAGCAGATGGCTGACACATGGCTCCCTTCAGCCAAGCATCAGAGGAGAATTACTGCTATCTTCTCACTGTTTCCACCAAGCACTGCGTACCACCTCATTTCTCCTTTCAGATCCAACCCTCTTCCTCCAAATCCTTTCTTCCCAGCTCAGGACCCAACTCAACCTTCTTATAATGTGTTGCCATTGGTAGATGTGGGAAGAAGGGCGAGGAGGTTAATTAATTTTTTCTAACTAGCCCGGCCCTTCTACACTGCACAACCCAGCACTCAGCGCATACTGCTGTGATCCTTCAGCTAGCCATTTGGAGAGGGTTCCCTGCCAACCTCTACATGAACGGGCAAATGGGATGCGTACAGACACATCTGAGGGTGGAAGCTGACCCCTGGCTTCTAACTTAGTATGTTAGCAAATGTTTCCACACCATACTATAAGCGCTGAGCAGTGTTGTTAGGGCTGGTGGTTTGTCATGGTAAATTGTGTGAAAGGGCACCTTCTACCTATGGAAATAAAAGCAAAGGACTAACAGAGTTAGAAAATGCAAAAGGCCACAGTCTCATCTGATGAAGTGAGGTGTAGCTCACAAAAGCTTATGCTCAAATGAATTTGTTAGTCTCTAAGGTGCCACAAGTACTCCTTTTCTTTTTTTAGTCTCGTCCTTGTGCAATAAAAACCATTTGAAACGATGAGGTCACATTTGTCTCATCGTCAAAAGCCATTTCCAACTGCTTTCTTGGTACCCAGCAGGGACAGGAAGGCCAGTTGTAGAGAAGAATTTTATCATTATGATGGCTCATTATTTCTCTCTGTTGCAGAAGGACAAAGGAGCCCCAGTCATGTACCAGGGCCTCGTGCTAGGTTACGGTACTATACAAAAACAGAACCATGTGTCCCAAGGAGCTGACAATCTAAGTATAAGACAAGAGCCAAGATGGCTAACGACATTTTGGGCTGTATAAGTAGGAACATTGCCAGCTGATCGAGGGATGTGATCACTCCCCTCTATTCGGCATTGGTGAGGCCTCATCTGGAGTACTGGGTCCAGTTTTGGGCCCCACACTACAAGAAGGATGTGGAAAAATTGGAAAGAGTCCAGCGGAGGGCAACAAAAATTATTAGGGGGCTGGAGCACATGACTTATGAGGAGAGGCTGAGGGAACTGGGATTATTTAGTCTGCAGAAGAGAATGAGGGGGGGATTTGATAGCTGCTTTCAACTACCTGAAAGGGGGTTCCAAAGAGGCTGGATCTAGACTGTTCTCAGTGGTGGCAGATGACAGAACAAGGAGTAATGGTCTCAAGTTGTAGTGGGGGAGGTCTAGGTTGGATATTAGGAAAAAAATTTTCACTAGGAGGGTGGTGAAGCACTGGAATGGGTTACCTAGGGAGGTGGTGGAATCTCCTTCCTTAGAGGTTTTTAAGGTCAGGCTTGACAAACCTCTGGCTGAGATGATTTAGTTGGGGATTGTTCCTGCTTTGAGCAGGGGCTTGGACTAGATGACCTCCTGAGATCTCTTCCAACCCTGATATTCTATAATTCTATATTCTATGAAGAGACAACAGGTGGAGACAGACAGACAGATGGGGGAACACAAGGAGACGGTAAGGTAGTACTGGCCAACCTGATGGGCAGTAGTCTCAATGCACTAGTGCCCTAATCATTGCAAATGTTTTGAAGGCATCGCAGCAGAGGAGAGTTTTAAGGGCGACAACGAGGTAGCTTGGCAGCTATTTATGGGGAGCTCCCCCTCCCAAGCACTGCTGCTTTTCTGCTTCAACAGTGAATTGATTAACATTGTGCCCATGCTCACAGCTTATGAAACTCCTGCTATGGTCATGCTCCCAGCGCCTACCATGGACTGGCATGTGAGAGCGGAGAACACAGCTGTGCTTCCCAATCTAAAATGTGGGGAGCAAAATATAAAATGAAAATGTGTGTGGGGGTGGGGATATTTCTATTGCAGGTCCATGTTGTCAGAGCTCAGGCTCATACCTCCTTGTCTAAAGTGGAGTTTGTTCTCCATGGGAAAGGCCCATCCTGAAAAATAGGGAGTGTTGCTGGCAATGTACCATGTGTCCTCCTCTCCCGTTGAGGTCAATGGCAGTTGAGGGTCATGGCACCTCCTAAGACGGGCATGAGAACCCAGCAAGTTCAGGACTAAGAAGCCTATTGATACGGAGGCCGAGATTTTCAGAAAAGCTCAGTACTGGCTCAACTCTGCTCCCCCTGATGTCACTGGCTATGGAATTAGGCTGATGCTGAGGATGCGGGGGAGGACAGACAGAGACTTCATTTGCACTCAGACCATCTCAGCCGGGAACTTCCTCCCTCAGATATTTTATTTTAAAATAGGCTGGGTTTTTCTGTCCACTATTCCATTTTTGGAGCCTGATCCCTAACGGTCCTTCATGAATAAGGAATTAGCTCTGATCCTAAAAGAACTGTTTTTACTCCATCCTTCCATGAGCAAAATTTTCTTGAGCCATAAAATCCCTCACTCGGTTTTTCCTCGGGCCAGACTCCCACTGAAGTCAACGAGTGTTTTGCTTGAGGAAGGAATGAGATCCTGGCTGGGCAAGATCGGGGTCTGAGTTAGCCCTTAACTCTTCTGATTATTAAGCATGAAATCATGGCAGATCTTTAGCACCTTCAGTGGAGATGAGACTGCCTGATCCAATGGTTTTAATGCTTCCCAAAAGGCCTTTTATATCAGAGCTAGCCTGGCTAACAAACCGGTTGCCTGCTCATTGCTTTATAAACGTCTGCTCTAAGTGCAACATTCTAGCCCTTCAAGCTTGGCCTTACATGTGCTATTTCTGGATTGTGCAGGTGACTGACAAGTCCTGCTCTGTGAGTCATCTCCCATCCTAGTAAGACAGGGGACTCTGATTTATGGGCTCCTAGCCTGGGAAATATACACATTTCTTCTTTGAAGCACCCTGCACAGGGTGTTACATGGGAATGGTAACCTGGCAATGCAGGAGAGGAGTGAGCATCAGAGCAGGGTACTGAGCTGCTTTAATGCATGGTAAACAAAGGGCTGATATAATAGGATTTATTTGATCAGCTGGCATCTCAAATATTGGTCTAGAAGAGATGAGTATTTATAGACCCAGGCTGCACCCACCCTGTTTAAAAATACTGTCAGAAGACAATGGGAGAGCTTGGATTACAGAATACAATGTGAAATAGGTAATCTTCTTCATAACCTTTCTACTGATAGAGAAACCTTCTAGACTGCAAGCTGTTCAGGGGAAGAAATACAATATTTTCCTCAAATTAGGAAACATATGCTTAGTTTTCTCCACAGTGATCAAACCAAAGGCAAAACTGACAATCAGACTATTTGCCAGGTTACTGATAGTATGTATGTGTGTTTAGACACAGCAATATTGGGGAAACTATATCCAACTTGCCCTCTTTGATCTAAATAGCAAAATTCTCATGCCTTCTATTTGGCATTTTATTCATCTGATAACAATATTCCAAAATACTTTTGGGGATAATTTTTCAACCTTTGTGAAAGCTACTTCGTTCAAAGAGTTTTACTGATACATAATATACCCGACAACAAGTTAAAGTATCTGTTGCATCTATTTCAGACATGGGTGTAGATAAATCTAACACACAGTATACGGTTCATGCATAAGTGTGATATGGATAGTGCATCAATATTTATCACTAAATAAATAGTTCATGTTTCTCCAGCAATATAGGGCATAGAGTATTGGAAAGACGTTTGAATCTGACAAAGGTTTCATTGATTCAGTGATGTTCCTCATAGGCACAAACTGGATAATGATCCTTCCTCCTGCAACATGAGCAGACATGGTAATGCCAAAAAATTATGGGATTGCTAGGGTGGAGGCAACTGCAGACATGGTGCAGGACAAAATTCAGTGTCTGGGAAAAGGAGTTCACTGAGGGCTGTGACTGAGAAACAACAAAGGCTGGATTTTATTTGGGGAAAATTTTAAAACAAAAGCATTGATTCTTGGCTCAAATTTCAAGAATTTTACCCTAAAAAAATTCCATAAGAAGTGTTTGCTCTGATTTTGCTGTAATTTCATTTGCATGTTTTTGTTGTTGTTTTTTTTTTTTTTTTACAAAATATGAACAGTTATTCCTCTTAACCAACCAGAAAAGCTGGGTTGACGGTTACTTTACATAATCAAAATAGCAGTCAGAACATACCAGTTCATCTGGCCCACCACTGTGAAATGTCTTGCAGCAATTCTGCAGAAAACTTTCAAACAAACCCTGGTAAACACAAATAAATTAACACTCAGTTTCAGCCCTCCACTCACAGTATGGAAGAAGCTGTGCATGCTTCTGTTAACTCATAGGAAAACCTACTTGAGGACTTCTCCTGTTTGCTGCAGATAACTTCATCCAAAATGATTAGCCAAGCTAATACAGGTACCAGTTGTATATTACCTCTATGTTCATGATATGTGTGTATTTGCAGCTTATTGTGTTGTGTGTCGCTGTACATCAACAAATACATTTTACCCTTGGTACTTAACAGTCTGATGCTGGCAAAAATAGCATCTCAGACAGTATAACATTAATTTAAACTCAGATTACAATGCGTTACTGATAACCAGGAGGGAAAGATACTTTAATTACATTCTTTTTAAATGGACAACAATCGACAAGGTATTATCTGTAGCTAAGAATAAACAACATTGTTCGGAAGTGTGAACTGCCTCTTTAAATACTGATCACTTTTCTTACAGAGAGAAAGAGAAGATGCTGTATATTTTTAATTATAACCAGCTTGGCTTGTACATACTTGACTTGGCTTCCTGCTGGTTAAGGGTTGTGCCAACGTCTTTTCCTTTCAAGCTTTTGCACTAAAACCAAAGGAAATAATTTTATGTCAAACAGGATTGGCTCTAATAGGATAGTTTCCATTGGTTAATATTTGTAAAAGATGTGAAACACGTTATAAATGCTAAGTGCTATTATTATGATTATCAGCACAGGTGTGTAATATTTGTATAGCTATGCTGGAGCGGGTGAGGGGTTGGGAATGGAAGGGGGGACTGTTGTCAGGATCAAAAGAAATATATACAAAAGAAAGCAGAGGTAAAGGTTTCAAGAATCAAAGTTAAGATCAAAAGAGCAAAGAAATTAGAATATTGACTTGTACAATGGGAAGGGAGAATGAAGAACAGTGCCAGAACTCCAGATGTCAGGGTGTGACACACTGTGTTTATATATATTTTATTACACAAGATGCATGAGTTAGGCATGTGACAAGTTGAGACGTCCCTTTTTTGTACTTAAAATCTGTTCATATTGTTATGCCTTCCACTTTTCTACCAAGTGTTTTACAAAAGTGAATGAACTGAGCCTCACAATATCACTATGAAGTAGATTAATATTATCCTTTTCTTAATACAGAGGGGTAAACTGAGTTACAGAGTGATCAAATGGCTTTCCCAAGGTCACGTAGGGAATTAATGGCAGAGCCAGAATTACTGCCCAGGTTTCTCGACACATCCTAGCCCCCCTACTCTGACTAGACCATGTTTCACCTGGGATCTAGGAGACATTCTGATAGTGTATTGCTTGCATTTGATGAGTTAGAAATAACAGCAGGACTCCACGGTTCAGTAGGACTCTTGATATTTAATCAGGTTTGGTTGTTATATTGCACATAATAAAAATCAGTGTTTTTATACCAAATATGCTCAAACTCTGGCACTGTATGATCTATGCCTGATTTTTTTTCCCTCTTTCATTTTGTATTTGTAGTGTTTGCATCCAATGGGTCTGATTCTCCTCCATGTTACTCCAGTTTTATGTTGGTATAAATCTATGTAGTCAATAGAGTTACACTGGCATAAAACTAGACCAGTGCAAAGGTGAATCAGGACCCTTGAATCTGTGCTTTAAGCCCTGAGATCCTAATGAGTCCACATCACCATCGAAGACAGCAAAATAAATCAAACAAAATGAACTTCATGAACAAGCAAAGACCATCCACGCTTAATATGCTCTCTTTATTTTATTTTTATTTAGTCCTGTATTCCAGCTACCACCTCCTCCAAAAGATAACCTGATGCATCCGATGAAGTGAGCTGTAGCTCACGAAAGCTTACGCTCAAATAAATTTGTTAGTCTCTAAGGTGCCACAAGTCCTCCTTTTCTTTTTAGTTCTACTAAACATCTCTTAATTTCTCTTTAAACTTATTCTGTATTTTTATGACCCTTCAGATGACGCAGTTTAGCCAAAGTTTCTCACCAAGTCCCACTGACATTTCAATATTGTCCCCTTGTTTTAGACATGTGCCAGGGTAAGAAATCTAATCTCTTGATGGAGCTGTACCGTAACTGTGAAAATTTCTCTACAATCGCCACATGCCTTTTTGTTTTCCAGTGAGAATCAGCCCATTTGCAAGCTTTTCCTGCTCAAGAAAGTAGATTCCTCCACACACCTGCCCCATGGTAATAATTTCCTGCCTGGATGCTAGTACTGCTCCCAAGGAGCCAAAACACATCTTCTATACTGTCAGTCTTATCTCCTCTGCTTTGTTTCTATCTCTCTGCTGATACAGCCCTCCTTTGCAGCCTCTGTGCACCAGGCTCCAATGATTTTCCATAATAATGTTAAATATTTTTCCTGATCCACATTCAACTTGATCCACACACCCCACTTCACTTCCTTGTAGGCCCAGACTAATTATTTTACATTTTTCTACATTGAAACGCATTTGACATCTGTTGCCCCAATTGCCCTAAATGATCCAAACTCGTTAGAGCCTACTTGTCCTATTTCTCATTATTTGCTCTCTTTCTTTCTCCAGTTTTCATCAAATCTGAAAATTAATAATAATTCAGGTTTTTACATTGCACTCATCACCATGGTTTCTGGGTGCCTCACATGCTGAAACTATCGACCTCAGAAGATGGCTGACCTCCCTGATCCTGCAGCTACATAGTCATGCTTAACACAGTATTCTTGTTTGCAGGATTGGGACTATAGTACACAAAATAAGCCCTAAACTCACATGAGCAAAAAGTGACCCCGATGCCCTAGCACACTGTTAAAACAATGCCCCCAAGAAGAATTTCAAGGCAGAGAATCCAGCTTTGAATTTATATAGGTGCTTTCATGAAAAATGCCCCCAAACCCCAGCTCATGATATTTTCTGGGTCTGATTTTATTTTGCTGGAGACACTGATATCCTCCCATTGACTTCAGCTGGAATTGTGGGAGCTCAGCTGCTCTGACATATAACTTTTTAAATCCACATTCAACCCTTGTGTGCTAACCTTGGACAGGTTACATTTTCTGTAAACGAAAGTGCCAGCAAATAATCTGTTGATACTTTTATGAGATTTTACATCACACGGTACATACATACAATCAGGGTAGGAATAGTCTTAGTTTTATAACTGTTAATACCTGCCATTCTGTTGTACGCCTGTAAGCTAACCCAGTGGCTCTCAACCCTTCATGATTACTGTAGCCCTTTCAGGAGTCTGAGTTGTCTTGTGTACCCCCAATTTTCACCTCACTTAAAAACTACTTGCTTACAAAATCAGACATAAAAATACGAAAGTGTCCCAGCACACTATTACTGAAAAATTGCTGACTTTCTCATTTTTACCATAAATTATGAAATGAATCAATTGGAATATAAATATTGTGTGGGAAATGCTGAGTATCAGATGTTATAGAAATGTGTGCCAAGTAATGGAAAATAACAGTACAAGAGGCGGGGCTGCGGGTGGCAAGTTGAAGGACAAGGCCAGAAGATTTTGGCTGGACTGAGGACTAAACTTTGGCTGAACTAAGACTAATGAGATAAGCAGCACCTGAGAGTCTTTACCACCACAAGATAATGGAACCCAAAGATAAGTATGATGAGAACATTGGGTGATAAACAACAGAAAAGGAATAAACAAGTGCTGTATATATATGGCTGTGGGAAGGGAAATAAAGTGCTTTTTACCAGCAACTGTGTCAGTTGTCCTGTAAGCCAGCCTGCTAGCAGCAACAAATGGTGACCCCGACGTGATAGAATTCTGTGAATTTGATACCACGGACAGAGGAAGAAATAGCAGGGACCGCCGCTGCCGGTGTCCTCCGTTCAGGTGAGGGACCGGGATGCCCAAGAAGGGAGAGCTCCCACTGAAAGGTGAGCGGCGGGGAATATCTCTCATAATGGGAGCGGCAGCATCGGCAGATGAGCAGGCCGTGTTTAAGGTCTTAAGAAATCTGCTTAATAACCAGGGAGAAAAATTTTCCCCAGAAGCTCTGCAAAAATTGCTTCGGTGGGGAAAGCGACGGGGTTTCCTGGTTAATGCAAAGAATGTGTTTGACTCCTCGGTGTGGAAAACAGTGGGGGAAGACCTGTGGGACTTTGTGGGGGTCGGAAATAAAGAAGCTGCTGCCTTGAGCCCTATCTGGCGGACTGTTCATCGAGCCGATACCACCGCAGCGGCTCAGGCAGGGGCGCGTATTGCATTACGCGAGGCATTAGAATCATCAGCGAAAGGGGCCTTCACGGTAGGAGCGAAAGACTTTTTTGGTAAAACAAAGCCTATGATTCCTTTGGCGCCGTTGGACCCCAGTGAGGTACCGTTGCCCTTGAAGGATGACGACTCAGATCGGGGCGAACCGATGGCCGTGGATCAGCCTGTGTCGGGGGAATTGTCATCGGGCAATCCAGAGAACCCGTTACAAGGGGGGTCAGGATTGCCGCCCACGGTTGTGCCACCAGCCCCTCCCCGACACGTTCGGATTATTGACTTGCCTAAAACTGGAGAGTTTGATAACTTGACGCAGGACCAGATAATTCGGTGGTTATATAAGGAAGGTATTGCAGCTCAACAGATGATGGATGAGCTGGATAGAAAGGAAAACAGACCGCAAGGATCGTCACGATTGCATCTGCTACAACAGCTTCAAGAGCACGGCATACCTGACCCCTCACGTTTGCCCCATATTTGTAGGTTGTGTGGGTATTATGGTTGTACGGAGCACCTCACTCCCGAGGTAGAGTTGCGACCGACAGCAGAGGAAGAATATCGCAAAATTTATGCCCCCGCTACGCAACCGGTTCAACCAAAAGTGAAACCTCCGCCACCTACGTGTTCTTCAATTGGACGAGGGCAAGAAGAACGGGGGACGGGGGTGATTTGGAGGGATGGGGGGGAGGAGTGGGATCTCCTGACCCAATTAAGCGCTGGCATGGATTGATAAAGGATGCTATAATTGAAGGGGAATTTTTGGATGCCATGCCGGCTACTTTCCCGGTATCGGTATCAAGGGAGGGGGTTAAATCTTGGATGCCGTTAGACTGGAAATTGATGAGGGAGGCTCAGAAAGCTATTGTGGCGTATGGCTTGAAAAATCCGTATGTACAAGCGTTATTAGAACAGATATTCTCGGGGCAAGCGATGTGCCCCTTCGACGCCCAGAAATTTGCAGACATGTTGTTAACACCCACACAGAGATTATTATGGAAGGATTCATGGAGAAAAAAGGCTGAGCACGCGGCAGTGCTTAATTTAGATAGACCCCGGGACGACCCTCTCCAGGTAGCATCAATAGACATGTTGTTGGGAGAGGGGCGATTTGAAGAGCCTCAGCTACAGGCGCGATTGGTACCCCAAATATTACAACAGTCTCAGCTTCTAGCATTGGAGGCATTCAAAGAGCTCCCTGATTTGGGCACCCCTTCACCTCCCTATTTAAAAGTCACGCAGGGAGTGGGCGAATCTTTTGCCCTCTTTTTGGACCGCCTAAGGACGGCATTGGATAGGGCCCCTAATTTAACACCAGACGCCAGATCGGCATTGGGGGTAGATTTAGCCCTTCAAAATGCTAACCCCACGTGTAAGAAGATTTTGGTGACCTTACCAAAATCGGCCTCCCTAGTCGACATGATTGAAGCCTGCACTCGTGCTCCTTTGGTGGAGGAGGAGGATAAGGCAAAGATTCATGCACGCGCCTTGGCGGTAGCCTTGAATACCTCCAAGTCGAATTGGCGTAGAGGAAGGGAGGGGGCGTGTTATCAGTGTGGAAAGATGGGTCATTTAAAACGGGATTGCCCCAAGAAAAGAGGTCAGCCACAAAACAATGCACTTCCCTCCCCATTTCCCGGGACATGTAATCGATGTGAAAAATTCGGTCATAAAGCCACTGAGTGTCACTCCCGGTTTAAAAAAGATGGGACCCCTTTGTCGGGGTCAGGAAACACCTCGCGGAGTGCCAGCCGGCAGGGCATGAGGACAAACAATATGCCAGCTGCTTGGACGGCCTCCGCGTGGCAACTTCCGGCCGTGCCGGAGTTGATTTGGCCACCGCCGCCGACGTCTCCCTAGAATGATAGGGTGACGCTCGTTCCATCGGTGGCATCTGGACCATTGGGGCATGGATTAAGCGCATTGTTAATAGGTAGATCATCCGCCTCCTTACAGGGGCTTTTTGTGCTTCCAGGGCTATGATTGGCTGATTATAGAGGGAACATTGGGATATGGTACGAGCTATATGCCCACCTTACATAATGGCCGGAACCAAAATTGCACAATTAATACCCCTTCGTGCGAATGTTCCTGTGAAGTCATCCCAGATAAGAGGGACTGGAGGCTTCAGGTCGTCCAGTCAGGTAGACCCCCACACATAACAACGGCATTTGTTTTGTCAGTGGGACAAGATCGTCCCACTAGATTAGTTCAATTTAAGGGCCCAGATGGTGATTCTTTCGAGCATCAGGTCCTATCGATACTGGGGAAGATGTGACGGTGTTGCCCCTGCAGGGTTGGCCAGTGACATGGCCACTTCAACCGGTAACCACACCTCTTCAGGGCATTGGCGAACAGCGTGAGCCCATGCTAAGTGAATTTTTTATTGACATTATTGATGCTGCCGATAATGCATTGAAGGGGTCAGTCCGCCCTTACCTTGTCGATACAACTATTTGGCTGTTGGGGAGGGATTGCTTGAGTCAACGGGGGGTGGTGATCAGCTCCACCCCTTTCTAGTAGCGGCCACTGAGGAGCGGCCAACCCTGGCATTGGAATGGAAATCCGATGAGCCGATTTGGGTTGCTCAGTGGCCGCTGCCAACAGAAAAACTTGCCGCATTAACAAAACTAGTAGAGGAGCAAGTACGTCTTGACCATCTAGAACCCTCAGTTAGTCCATGGAATACACCTGTATTTACTATCCTAAAGAAATCAGGAAAATGGCATTTGCTCCAAGATCTGCGTGCCATTAATGTTATTATGGTCGACATGGGTGCTTTACAGCCCGGTTTACCTGCCCCATCCATGCTCCCATCGGGGTGGCCATTACTAATCATTGACCTGAAGGATTGTTATTTTACTATTCCATTACACCCGAGAGACAGAGAGCGCTTTGCTTTCTCTATTCCGATGGTAAATCGTGAAGCACCTTCCGTACGGTATCAGTGGAAGGTTTTGCCCCAAGGAATGAAAATTCCCCTACCATCTGCCAGCTTTTCATTACATGGGCAATATGCCCAATCTGAGTGAAATATCCCCAATGGAAAATATATCATTACATGGATGATCTTTTATTTGAGGCACCAGTAGCCCTTGAACCCATGATTATAACACAGATCACCTCCACGTTAGCAGAAGCTGGTCTGTTTGTGGCCCTAGAAAAGGTTCAGACTAAAGCCCCTTTTTTGTATTTGGGACTTCGGATCACTGACTGCACCGTACGCCCCCAGCAGTTGAAAATCTCTCCTCACGTGCGCACACTGTATGATGCACAGAAACTGCTAGGTGAACTGCAATGGCTTCGCCCCCTTTGTGGCATCACAAATCAGGATATAATTCCTCTTCTTCCCTTATTAGAAGGGGGGAGAGCCCCTGGAGATAAACGACAACTGTCGTTACTACAGAAGCAAGCATTACAACGAATAGGACAGAAGGTGGGGGAGGGTTATTCCGGGAGATATCAGGAAAACTTACCCTTTGTGGTAGCAGTCTTTAGCCTAGATGCAGTATTGGAAGCGCTATTATTTCAGTGGGATACTAGGGATAAAGACCCCCTAGTCGGTTTGGAATGGATATTTCCACCGTGTAAAAATGTGCGTACGGTAACTTCCAGAATTGAAGCAATAGCCATGCTAATAGTGCAAGCGCGGAAAAGAGTAACCGTAATGACAGCAATTGATCCGCATCAGATTTTGTTGCCATTTTCAAAAACGATGATTACACATCTGTTGATGTATGACACCGTGTTTGCTGTTGCCCTAGCAAATTATCAGGGACAATTGAGTTGTCATTACTCTCCCCACCGCCTGTTTTCTTCCCCGTTGCAGTTGGAAAAACACCTTATGAGACAGAAGAATCCAGTGACAGGAATAACAGTATTACTGATGCGGCTGGGCGAACAGGGAGAGCAGGGGTAATCTGGTGGGATGGACATACTTGGGCCCATAAGAAGATTATTAGCGAGGGGTCGGTACAGATATTAGAACTCCTAGCTATACTTTTCGCATTTGATCACTGGAACCAAGAATCGCTCAACGTGATGAGCGATTCTAAATATGCCGTGGGGTTAGTAAACAGGTTGGAGAGAGCTATGCTGGGAAAGGTTCATAATCCAGCATTGCAAAGAACTCTTGCGCCTTTGGCATCGACTCAATGAAAGAAAGTTTCCATACTTTGTAGGCCATATCAGGAGCCATACTGGTCTGCCTGGATACTTAAGCACGGGCAACGATCAGGCAGATGCACTGGTGGGATCTGTAGTAGTACCCAATCGGTTTGAGCAAGCTCGCCTGTCTCATGGATTTTTCCATCAATCAGCGAAAGCCCTAGCGCGACAATTCTCTCTACCTATATCCCAGACCCGAAGTATTGTAGCCTCTTGCTCAGAATGTAATAGGCTGACACCCACCTTTCCCGCCGGGGTTAATCCCCGAAGTCTAGAGGCTTTAACATTATGGCAGTCAGATGTCACCCAATATAACCAATTCGGAAAGCAGAAATACATCCATGTGTCAGTAGACACCTTCTCTGGAGTTATCTGGGCTACACCCCACATGTCCACGGGCAGTAAGGATGTGATAAAACATTGGCAGGCATGTTTTGCTGCATTAGGGGTGCCCCGATCGATAAAAACAGATAATGGAGCTGGGTATGTGGCCAGGCATACCGCAACCTTTTTGCAAATGTGGGGGATAATACACAAAACAGGAGTGCCAGGCAATTCGACAGGCCAGGCCATTATTGAACAATCTCATGGTACTTTGAAAGGAATGTTGGATAAGCAGGCACAAACTGGACAGGATGCAGTAGTTCAGACACCAGCTGGGCGATTAGCTAAAGCGGTATATGTCCTTAATTCGTTGCAACCTAGTAGTGCTGATAACAATCATGTTCCAATGCAAAGACATCTAGGAAGTATTGGGATAGAACATGAGCAGAAGAAACCTAAGGTGAAATGGTTTGATTATGCCTCTCAACAATGGAAGGGGTTTCCAACAATTGCTAACCTGGGGACGGGGTTATGCTTGTGTCTCCCTTGATGAAGGTCCTCGGTGGATACCTGCTAAGTGGGTGCGGCCGTGGCTACAGCAACCTCGCTCGCCCTTGCACCCGGCGCCTGGAGAACAAGATCCCGCGCTTGGAGGGGAAGCATCAGAGGAGGTTGTGCTTGTGGCCATATCCTGTTTATTTCCAGAATGAGGATGTGGGTTATCGATATTGTTATAGTGGTATTGCTTGGGTTACAGGGGGGACCTTGTACCCTACGCGTGCGAATGACGTATAACCTATGGGAACGTCTAGCATTGATAGCCAATGTCACACACTTTTGTTTGTCTGATTCTGTGGCAGCCGGGGAACTACTGGGCACTTGTCTTGTGCCCATATGTCATCATCCCGAAGAAATTGGCAGTCACACCATGCTTGCAGCTTATGCCAATTTGTCTTCACAGTATTCGAATATGGCAAATTGGGGCCCCGCCAATTACTCCTTGCCCCCTGGGGCCCTATCTTTACATACCCCGTACCCAGCCGGGGCAGATAATGTAACGTGTGCGCGAGTGGTTAATTGTACACGCGCAAAGGTACCCATGGGCTGCCAAACCGTAAGTGCCTCCCTTTTGAATTGTACTAATGCGGTTAATGTTTCTTTTAATTATGGACATATTATTTTGCCGTCTGGTTGGTTTTTTACCTGCGGCGAACGAACCTTTAGTTATATTCCTGCCAATCTAAGTCATAATACCTTGTGCTGTCTTAGCCGAATGACCCTTTTGTTGCCCGGATAGAATCAGCAGCGAAATCGGCGAAGCACGGCCCTGCAAAATACGTGTTCCGCCGATGTTACCTTATATAGTCACTCAGAATATTTGGCTTTGCTGAATGCTGTTGCAGGCATTCCTGGCTTTGCAACTTATTATACGGTGCAAACTTTGAATGCATTAGCTTGTTTTGCTGTTAAAGCGCTTAATGCTACATCACAGGCAATTGCTCTTTTAAGTATGGAACAACAGGAATTAAGAGATGCCATTTTAGATAATCGAGCTGTGATTGATTTTCTATTGCTTAAGCATCCCTGGTGTTGCTATTATGGAAAATGCTTTTAATTTAGAGAAATTAGTGTGTTGGAGTATTAAACAGTTTAATCTAATTTTTGAAATATTAACTGAGTTATTAATCGATGTAGATAGCATTTGCCATGCAGTTTTATATAATAGTGCTGCGAGTGAATTTTTGTTATTAGCACATGGACACGGATGTGAAGATTTTGAGGGTATGTGTTATGTTAATTTGTCAGATCATTCTCACTCTGTTCATGAGTTACTTGCAAAATTAGAACAAAATATGAATAACATCATTATAGCACACTCTTTATTAATTGGTATCTGTATTGGTATAATTTGTTTGTGTGGTCCATATATAGTTCAATGTATGCGTTGGGGAATGTCACGGATGATTCAAGCTGCTTTTTAACAAAAAGGGGGAGATGTGGGAAATGCTGAGTATCAGATGTTTTAGAAATGTGTGCCAAGTAATGGAAAATAACAGTACAAGAGGCGGGGCTGCGGGTGGCAAGTTGAAGGACAAGGCCAGAAGATTTTGGCTGGACTGAGGACTAAACTTTGGCTGAACTAAGGACTAATGAGATAAGCAGCACCTGAGAGTCTTTACCACCACAAGATAATGGAACCCAAAGATAAGTATAATGAGAACATTGGGTGATAAACAACAAAAAAGGAATAAACAAGTGCTGTATATATATGGCTGTGGGAAGAGAAATAAAGTGCTTTTTACCAGCAACTGTGTCAGTTGTCCTGTAAGCCAGCCTGCTAGCAGCAACAATATTGTACTTACATTTCAGCGTATAGTCTATAGAGCAGTATAAACATTCTCGGTATGAAAATTTAGTTTGCACTGACTTCACTATTCGTTTTTATATTTGCCTGTTGTAAAACTAGGCAAATATCTAGATGAGTTGATGTACCCCTGGAAGATCTCTGTGTACCCTCAAGGGTTCATGAAACCCTGGTTGAGAACCACTGAGCTAACCCACCTTGGATGGGAGCATTGGCACAAGGATTGAAATCTTTCTCAAGGCCTGTAAACAAAAGATCAGATCTCCTGGCAATATATCAAGCTGAAAGGAAGTGTCCTTTGGGGTGTGACAGGACCCCCTTTAATGGGACAGACCTACAGCTGATGTAAATTTTCAGCTCCTCTGAAATCCATGGAGCTATGTCAATTTGCCCAATACCTTTAATGACATGGAAGAAGGAGTTACCAGTATCATAAAGTAAATCTGAAGGGTTGTGAGCCTTCAATGCAATAAGGCAGCAAATGAAGTCAATAATACTTAGAGTCGTATACACAAGTGTCTCACATAATGCATGGTGGGATCGTGGCCCCTCATTCTATGGCTCTGGTAACACTTCATCTAAGTACCGTTTTGGGAACCCCAACATCAGGAGATGCCAGAGAACTAGAAACCAATCTGAGGCAAGCCACAAACTTGCAGAAAATGAGGCAAGAGTAAATGACTAAAGATGTCTAGCCTGGCTAAAAGAGAATTACAGGGAAATATGAGAACCATGTGCATATATCTGAAAGGTGTAAATATCAAAGAGGGGAGAAGACTTGACTAGAGCGATAGCAGGGGGAGCAACTGGCCTCCAGTATGCCCCATGTTAATTGATAACGGAACTGTGAAATATGTGGGCTTTTTAATGCTATGCAAATGGAAAGCATACCCTGAAGATCTGACACCAGCTAAGCCAGCTCCACCTGGATCCCTTAGCCCCAGGTCTACACTGAGAACCAAGCAGGGGTACTCCAACACTATTCTCAGTTCATAGTCGAGGCCTCGGCTTGCATTTGCATCTCTGGGATTTGCAACGGAGGAGACGCCAGAACCGAGGGGCAGTATTTCTGAGAAATAACAGAAGCCTTTGCTCTGAAGCTCAATGCATTCTACTCTACACACATCTCCTGAAGGAGCAGCTTACGCAGAGATAAATAAGACATGTAATTTCTTGTCAAGCTGTTGCATTTCCCACTGCTCACTCTACCAATTACCCTCGCTCTGCTTTTTTATTTTTTATTAAACACCTGAAAAGAATTGAATCTTGTAACCTAGCTAGAAAAATTGCTGGGAGACATGAAGAATATCCAGATATAATTCTCTCTTATGCCCTTCTTAAGGTATTTGTGATGAATGTGTTTTCATTACAATAGCCAGTAATAAGACTTGTGGATTCTGGCAGTTGTTTCCCTGCCGCTCTTTCCTTTCAGAAGACAATCTCCTTAGAACCTAATCCAGGTGGAGACAATTTTGGAAGAAAAGGGGTAGCTGTAAGAGTTGCATGAGTTGCTTTCACAGAAGCCAATGGGAATGTTGTCATTGACTACAATTTATTTTATAGGTGAGTTTTTCTGATTCTTATTTTTAAAGCAATTCTAGAAATAAGTAATTGCTCCTCCAGTGCACTGTCTCCCTGTGTGAATTAGAACCACCATTTCTTTGTGGGGTTCCTCTTTTCACTGGAGTCTGAGCCACTTGTGGATTCATCTATAAAGAGGTTGTACACCTATGACTTTAGTTAGCATTATTAATCATTTCCCAGTCAGGGCCCATTTTAAGGGTATAACTGCCCGGGAGCTTCAGAGCTGGAATATTCATTGCAAAGAGGAGGCATGCTCCTTCCCTTTAAAAATAAATGGGAAAATGTCTACACAAGGTTAACATTTGCCAAATGCTTCAATATTTCACTTCACTCCCAAGGCCATAAATAAAATGTGCTTAAAAATTCATGACTAAAACTTCAGTGGATTTGGAAATGGGGACATTTCTGAACTCAGGATCAACCTGTTGTAAGAATTTAAAAAGCTAGCTGCATTCTCAGGGTATATAGAGAAAAATGCAGCTGAAAAACACATACAGAGACAGATGTCAACCTACCCCTATAAATATCAATGTTTAAATCAGATTCAAAGAGCTATGACATGGTCTCATTTTCAGGGATTGTTAAGTTCCCAGTAATACATTTGTCACATATTTTATTATCATGCACATATAAAGGAAAGAGCTATTACAGCTTCATCTTGAAGCAAGGCTACTGTTAAGGTTGTGTCAACAACATATTTCTAACAAACCTTCTCTTCTGGCAGGTTTATAATTCAGCAGGCTGGAAATAAAAGGGGAAAAAAGACTTTTGTACCACACCATGTAAATTAATGTAATTCAAAATATATACAGCTGTGTCCAGAGATACTTCTCTTGTTGGGAGTGGAAATACAATGCTTTTGGAAAAATCAAAAGGTTCCTTTACAATCAAAAATTACCTGAATCTTTTCCAACACAAGTAGTTCTGTTGAGCTCAATGAGACTACGGTAGTTGTGGAGGTATGGATTATTCATATGAGGGGAGAGTTGCAGGATCCAGGAGTTTTAAGGAAAGAACACAACCTACCGGCTCACACACCCCAGTTCCTGGGTTTTCTTTGGAGGTCTTCCAACCAAGCTGTGTGACCAATCCAAGCCTTCTTAGTTGGAAAGAGCAGAAGAGAGCCATGAGAGTGATTAAAGGATTGGAAACCAGGCCTTATAGCAAAAGATTGAAGGAGCTCAACCTGTTTAGCTTAACAATGAGAAGGTTAAGTGATGACTTGATTACAGTCTGTGAGCTAATGTTAAAAAATTATATAATACACGGGTTAAGAAAAGCTTGTCTGAAAATCTGGGTATAGTGCTTAGATTATCCACAATACAAAGTTTGTTTTTAAAGTCATAAGATTCATATAGTGCATAATCAGCAATAACCCAAATTGAGGTGAATAAATGTAACAATACAGTTTAGATATTAGAATGCAAATACTCGGGTACATCACACATGAAAAGTTATACAGAGAGTTGGTTGTAGAAAGCAAATATAGGAATGAGTGAAGATTGTTCCTCAGTAATTGAGCATTCAGGGTAGGTTGTCCATTTAGAAAATACAATCCATCAGGGAAGTATTTCAGTTACTTTCCCAGCTGCACTTCTCGTCAGTACTCCAGCTCATCCCTTCTGGTATTGCCGATGTCCGGTGATGTGTTCTATGTAGATGTCCCTCGACCACCTGATGGTGTCTGACACCATGAGTATCAGCCGAGTGTAGTGCTGACCGATTCTGCATTCGCTCAACACTCGCTTGTTACAGGGGTCCCATGTGCCCAGGGCTCCGATGATCAGCGCATGTGTCTGAACCTGATAACCCTTGGCTCTCAAGGTTTTGGCCAAAAGGGCGTATTTTTCCACCTTTCAACCTCAGGCGTCATGGAAGGCTGGGGTCCTGTTCTCGAAGGGCACTGTGATGTCCACCATCATGATCTTCTTCTGGTCCTCATTGGTGATGGCAATGTCTGGTCGCAGTTGGCTGTCAGTTCCGGGGATGGTGGAGTTCACAGCAACCTTCCCCATGGGTGGCAGGATGGCTCTGACTAGGCGATCCTGGACAGCATTATGCTGCAGGCCAGGCTCTGGAATGGGGCTTGCAGCTTCACAGGACATGGGGTAGTGTCTCGTTGGCATAGCCACACTTCCTGCATCGCTTGTCCTGATTCCTGTGGTGGACGGCTCCATTCAGCGGAACTCAGTTGAGCCGGGCCGTGTGGATGAACCTCCAGTCGGCAAATTGGGTGAAGCTGCCCCCAGGGAGGAAGTGGATGCTGGCATCCCACTTGCACGTCACCTCGAATGCCTTGCCCTGGTTTGGCTTCCATTTCAGGTTTTCCACGTATTGTCAGAGGATGGCATTCTTCAGGGTACTCTCCAGCATGGTTCTAGCTCTCGGAGAGAAGATTGTGTGCTCCATGTTCTTCATCTGTGGCACCAGGACTCCCAGCTCCTGGAGTTCCTCGCACCACATACAGCGGCAGCCAATACACTTCTCCAGTCGTTGCATAGCATTGTGGGCACAAGTCCAGAGCAAAGCAAAGTCTCCCCCGTCTCTTCCAAATTCGACTTCCAGCGAGCCGCTCAGGGAGGTGGTTACATCTTGGTTGGAGAGGGTCCTGGCGATTCGCTTGTTGTTGACATCCCGCATAGCACTTTCTGCAATGTTCCTCACAATAGCATTTTGTGTTTGGGGATGTTCCAGGGGTTGTGTTTTACAGGAGGTCAGATTAGATGATCACAGTGGTCCTTTCTGGCTTTAAAATCTATGAAGTTGCAAGATGTCTGGTGTGAAATTCACCCTCATGCAGAGGCCCAGCAAAAGGACGAAGTGCCACGAAAGTCTAATCAAGCCTTATGAACATAAGTGGGACAAGGTTTTGTACTGCTCTGAGCATTCAAATGGGACTTATGTTGCACACAAATAGAACTCACCCTGGTCTTCTGCGTGGGGATGAATTTCACCCTTAAATGTACATTTAAAAAAATAAAACAACCAAACTACTTTAGACTTTCAACTGTCTGAACAGGGCAGTACGCTGTGTTGTTGTAGCTGTGTCGGTCCCAGGATATTAGAGAGAAAGTGGGGGAGGTTTCACCAGCAGAAGTTGATCCAATAAAAGATATTACCTCCCCTACCCTGTCTCTCTGAAAAAGGCAGTGCAGATGAATGCTGCACAATAAGCTTATCTCACTCATAAGCCATTTCTCTGATTAGGCCAGTCGTTGACTGAATTGCAATCAAATTTCTAAAGCATCAGTTACACTGGCTTGTGGCTGCTCATAGTTGATATATAGTCCATTGTATCGTGACCTTTATGACTGGCCTAGATACAATCCTAATTGAAGAGACTGATATAAAGAGGTATCCACACCATTATTTTTAGCTCAACCCAATTGGAGTAGTTGAATAACAAGATATACAGCTTCCCAAACTGAGTGACTTATTTCCCCCCATAGCTGAAGGTTGCAGTTTATTGTTATTTTATTTTATTAAAGGGGACAGTACTTAAAGGGCATAAGATGGATAAATTGTAGCATTTCATGGATAATTTTCTTTTATAGTTATCATTATGCTAATTATTTCTGGTAGTAACCTCCCAGTGACATTATAGATCACAGGGCCCAGAATGAACCATGGAGACACTTAGGGCTTGTATCCTCTGACTGTGGGATCGTTGCGCAGCAATTGATCTTCTAATGAAGACCCACTAAATCAACCACCAGTCGCTTTCCTGTCAACTCTGGTACTCCACTGGAACGAGAAGCATAAGGTAAATCAATCGGGGAGTTTCTTCCGTCGACCCAGCGTGGTGTAGACACCGCAATAAGTTGATATAAGGTACATCAACTCCAACTATAGTATTCAAGGTGCTGGAGTTTGGTAACTTAGCCCTGTAGTGTAGACCTGACCCCAGATAAAGCATTCTGAGTCAAAGGGATCCAGCTATGGAACAAACTTCCAAAAAAGATTAGGGAGGAAATCCGTCCCCCAATGTAGCCAAAGGGAATTTTGCCATTTACTTCAATTGGGTTGGATTTCCCACTAGCTGAATCCAGCCTGGCCACCTTTCCGTAACAACCAGCATGGCCATTCACAACATCAGCTGCCCATGCTGCCTTTCCCAGGTCCCCCCACTATAAGAAATTTCCCAAAGCAGAGTTTTGAATAATTCAAAATGGGAGAAGAGCCAGAGACATCTTGAAATCCGCTAGAGGCTTCACAGTTGCCAAGCTAATGTGGAAGGCATTCAAACGCTACAAAGCTGAGTGCAGTAAAACACCCTGAGATAGATTGACAGTGTGCTATGTGACAGGTGGTTTCCAAATATAAAGGGGAAAGAGACCCCAGTCCTTGAAAAACTTGCCATCTAAGGTGCCAAACCTACAAATAATTATGCCCTTGAGAGCATGTAGTGGGGTGCTCCAAGATCTGTCCTGGATCTGTGCTGTTCAACATATTCATAAATGATCTGGAGAAAGGGATGCACAGTGAGATGGCAAAATTTGCACACTATACAAAATTACTCAAAATATGCAAATCCAAAGCTGACTGCTAAAAGTTACAAAGGGATCTCACTAAACTGGGTGACAGGGCAACAAAATGGCAGATGAAATTCAATGCTGATAAGTGCAAAGTAATGTACATTGGAAAAAATAACCCCAGCTATACATACAAAATGATGGGGTTTAAATTACCTGTTACCACTCAAGAAAAAGATCTTGGAGTCATTATGGACAGTTCTCTGAAAGCATCTGCTCCATGTGCAGTAACAGCCAAAAAAGCTAACAATGTTAGGAACTATTAGGAAAGGGATAGATAATAAAACAGAAAATATTATAATGCCACTATATAAATGCATGGTACACCCAGACCTTGAATACTGCATGCAATCCTGGTCACCTCATCTCAAAAAAGATATATTTGAATTGGAAAAGGTACAGAGAAGGGCAACAAGAATGATTACGGGGATGGAACAGCTTCCATGTGAGGAAAGATTAAAGAGACTGGGACTGTTCAACTTACAAAAGAGGTGACTAAGGGGGGATATGATAAAGATCTATAAAATCATGACTAGTGTGGAGAAAGTAAATAGAGAAATGTTATTTACCCCTTCACATAACACAAGAACTAGGGCTCACATCATGAAATTAATAGGCAGCAGGCTTAACTCAAACAAAAGGAAGTACTTCTTCACACAATGGACAGTCAATCTGTGGAACTCATTGCCATGGGATGTTGTGAAGGCCAAAAATATAACTGGATTAAAAAAATTAGATATGTTCATGGAGGATAGGTCTGTCAAAGTCTATTAGCTCAGAAGGTCAGGAACACAACCCCATGATCCACGTATCCCTAAACCTTTAACTGCCAGATGATGCAACTGGACAAGAGGGGATGGATCACTTGAAATTGCCCTGTCCTGTTCACTCCCTTTAAAGCATCTAGCACTGGTCACAGTTGGATGACAGGATATTGGGCTAGATGGACCATTGATCTGACTCAATATGGAAGTTCTTCTGTTCTTATGAAGAAATCTGCTTCCATGAGAACCCATTAACCATTAAGGAAAATCACATTCCTCATGTATGTAAATGTTTTCAGGATTGGGATCAATAGACAAATCCACCTATCAATAACAGACAAACAAAATATTTGGCATCTGTTCCTTTTACTTTTATCAGTTGCTTGCCCTCAATTCCTTACCCCTTTTTGGCCTCTCTCCATCTTCCCAATTGTACCTCGTCTCCATTTTCATCACATCTGTCCAAAACCATCTCCAGCATTATGTTCTCCACTTCCCAGAGTCCCCAGCCTTTGAAATTAAAAGCTCGCTGCATGTTGGTGCATTGACAAGGCAGGATTCCAAACAGTCCAGATTGGTGAAGGTGTGCTGCCTCTGTTTCTTTTTTAAAGGCTGTCCTTTAAACAGTGTGAGAAAGGCCTAGAGCTTGCGAACACTATCTGTTTGTGAAATTGAATAGATTGATTTTTCTCCCATAAGTCAATATTTTAATTATAAAAAGAGGTGCAAAATCTTGACTGAGATTTTACTCAGTCCTTTTACAATCAAATCTCCCATTGATGTAAATAAGACTTTTGCCCATTGGGTAAACACTGCAGGAAGTAATCAACTTAAAGGTGACATTAAAATATTTATGCTACTTTAATAAGAACTTGTGTATTCCTGATTAAATTCATCCTAGTGCAAGGGGTCAGCATGAGGCTCATACACCACTTAATACCTTGTGCTGGTCCTTTGCACGGGGATGAATTTCACCCTCAGTGAAAATGAATAGCTTGTGTCCATTTAACATTCTTCTTCAGTGTATTGCCAACCCCATTCCATCTTTATTCAGATAGATCAGTTGTTCTCATCTAAAACACAACGTTCCTTCCGGTCCTCTCATTTTGTTTTTAGGAACCTGTGTTTATAGTTTGTGGTTGCTCTTGCAACCATAAAAGAGCATTTACTCACTGCTGTTGTCATATTTTATGGGTTTATTTTGTTAAAAAGCACTCCCTTAATTCCTTTTCTTTTTAATAAATATACTGTTATATCATAGACAGAACTTTATGGCACACAGAAGTGTGTTTTCATATTCTGTTCATTAATCTGAAGATGATGATGACTATTATTATTAATAATAATGTTTATTATGATAGTGCCGAGAAATTAATTAAGAATAGGGTCCCATTGTGCCAGGCACCATACAGACACAAAATAGACAGTCCCTACCCAATGAAAGCTTACCATCTAAATAGACAAGACAGCTAGAGGGTTGGGGAAAGAGATATAACACCGATACACATAGGGTTCTCTCAAGTTACGAGCATGCAGCACCCCATAGCTTTGGACCCTAAGGGCTGTATAATTCTCCCCTTTGTAGAGTATTAGGTAAAATTCATTGCAATCAAAATGCCCATGAATGGGAACGAGAATTCACTGAACCATGTGTATGATAATAATTATGATTTTATTATCATAGCACCTAGGAGCCCCAGTGAAAGACCAGGACCCCATTGCGCTAGGTGCTGTACAAACACAGAACAAAAGACAGCAGCCCTTGCTCCAAAGAGCTCACAATCTTAAATAGAATATTTCAGCAATGAGGCATGGAAGGCAGTGTTCCTACGGAGCTGTTGTATGTCCTAGGTAATGTTACAAAGACTGAACTACTTCATCTGCAGAGAAGTGCATTGGGTCTTCTTCCAGTAATGGAAATTCTGTAACTAAGGAAGAAAGGTCATGTGCCATTGTGATGGGGTGTCTAAACCCCACACCAGGCAGGCAGGTATTAAGGAGTTGCTCTGGGCTGGAGTAGCCCTGACCCAGTGCAACTGCACATCATGTCAAGAATGGAGGAAGAGTTCAAAGGGAAGAAGCTCAGCTCAGTCATGGGCAGATGTGGAAAGAGAGCAGAGGGTTGCACTACCCAGCTAGAGGCCTGGTAGACAGCAGAGCCTACTCCCTTGCCTAAAAGAAGGCCCAAGGCCCCTGAGGTGGAGGGGGCTGTACTGTGTACCTCTGCTGGTGAATCAGCAGACTTTGAGCCAGAAGGCAGCCTGTCCAAGGCTCCTTTGAAGGAAGATAGGCCAGCTGCCTGGCTGAGATTGACTGCAGAAGACCTCTGTGTAAGCGCGAAAGCGTGTCTCTTTCCCCACTAGAAGTTGGCCCACTAAACCATATTACCTTACCCACCTTGTCTCTGTATATGTTCTTTGTTCATTTCCTGGCTCCTCAGTTGCGTTTGTTCCCGAGTGACACCATAAGAGGTACGTATCCAGAGGGACTTGGCTGGAGGGCAAAGACTCTGTCCCCTTCTGACTGCACCTGGGAGCCCCCGCCCTTGAGAGACCTGACCTGGAATAAGATACAACCCAGTCAACACCCTAAGACAGTGCTGATGAGGAACCAGAGCACTGGCAGACATATTTAATAGAGCTGTGCTGTTTTACCTCAGGTAAGAATCTGGCCCACATCTGGGCATTTCATGGGTTACACGGTAGTGTCAGCACATGGAGTTAATCAAAATGTGCCAGTTATTCACAGAATTCCTAAGCACGTGTACTCATGTTCAATATTATTTGTCATGCATGGCATTCATTTAGAACAGATGCATCCGTTATACCCATAGAAGTTTAAGATGAAAGAGACATTGAGAGGCTTTCATCCTTCTATTTAATGCTAAAAGGGACTTTGGCTATACAAGGGTCTCTTATTCTCATTATTATTTAATAGCCCTCCCTTATCTCCCAGATGTGCTAGGCACTTAACAGAAAACACATAAACATGGATCCTTGCCTCAAAGAACTTAACATCTAAATGATGGACATGACAGACAAGTGAACATACAAAATACATCAGGAAGGCAAAGGACAAGGTTACATTTGTATAATTGTAAGGTTATTCAGTTTAGGCAGACCAATGCTGCATTTTGTTTGCTGTTTGTGTAAATCCAATAGAGCTGGGCAGGAAATGTGAGTTTTTGACATTTTGAATTTTTTCCCCAGCCTCAATCGGGAAGAAAAGTTGAAATCTCAAAAATGTTCACACGCCAACAATACCTCCTACCAAAAAATTCTGACTGGATCACTTGCAATGTTTTGTTTTGATGATTTCAAAATGTTTTGTTTCAGTTTTGACCTATTTTTAGTTTTTAATAATTTTTTAGCATAAATTAACTGAAATTTCTAAATGAAAAGTCATTTTGAACCAAAAACTTCTCATTTTAAAAATGTCAAAATGGGACATTTCAGCAATTTTGAAACTTTTTTTTTCCCCAAAAGATTTTCAAGTATGGAGATTTGTAGAAATTAACCCTTCCCCAGGACCAGTTTCGGTTTCAATGACTCATCATTCTCTGATGAAAAACCATTTTGCTGGAAAGTGCCTGACCAGTTCAAAAATACACTCATTTTTTTGTAGGTAACAGCACATGTGAGCTTTTTGGAAGGAGGCAATGATGGGGCCTGAATGAAAGGATTTTTGGAAGGACTTTTCAAGCATAAGGGGCAGTGTGGAAGAAAACACAGAGAGGGATGAGAGGCGATAAAAGTGATGCCCAGGAAAGCTTCTCTTTCTCATTAATGCTTGGATATTTCCAAAATCCACATTCTTATTTTGGAGGCAATACCTCAGACGGGACGAGACATTTTCAAATGACTGTGGTGTGGGCTCCTTAGTTTGCTAGACTGTTCCAAATTCCTATCCTCTTGCCTTGGGAAGGAGACAGTTCCTACAACTTTTTTGGCGGCCGAAATTCAGCCAGGCATCACTCCAGTGTACAGATCTATTCCAACACCTTGATCAGCGCTGACAGATCCAAAGCATCATTGAAATGAATGGTTAATGAGAGTTGTATGCTATAAATCCAAAATGCTTAACAAAATGGATTCTAACTCCATCAGATAGACAGACCACACTGCTCCTTTGTTGAAGATTAGGGCACTTCCTTCTCTTTTGGCTCTGTCCAATTCTTGCGCACAGTGCAAAATTGTAGTGGCCATTCACCCAAGTTTCTTCCTGGGTCTATCTCAGTCTTAGGGCCTGCTGTGTCCCAGCAACAGTGGCATGCACCCCCTGCCTGCAGCCCACACTGCACAGTAGAGTGGCATCCCTGATTTCCAAATGGGAGAAGGACTGGTATCAGGAAGTTAGGGCTGAGATTCCCTGCCATGCCATTTTCCTAGCCAGCTGTGACTCTGCGGGGCACAGAGATCAGTTCCCCTTATGTGCCCACTCCCTAACCAACCAGGGCTCAGGGACAGGACTGGCTTTCTCATATGCTGACATGTGGCATGGGGACTCCATGGCAGCCAGTTCTAAGCTCAGTAAGAATTTTTTGTACTATAATGTTGCTCACAAATGAATATATGTGGCATGCATCTCTGGGACCGAGAAAGCTCAAGTCCCCTCTACTGAATGCACTCTAGCACTTAAAAGAGACAAGAACATTATTTCTGAAGCTCTGTGGTGCAGCCATCAAAGCAAAGGGGTGAGAGGCCTAAGGATTCTGGGGCTCCAAATACACTGATTCAGTCTGTGACCTTGAGCAAAGTCACCTGACACTCTTGTGCCTCCAGGTAAAGCCAGCTGGAAAACTGATTAAAACACAGGAGCTCAATGAAAGCTACATCCTTCATCGGAGCTGGGAAAATAAATGACTAGATAAGCAAACAAATGTCCCCATCGGAATGCCCCTTCTAGGAAGCAGCAAAGTCTTGCGGGTCCCATAAGAGATGACTGCATGCTGTAAATGCCACCTTCCACTGGAGCCTATTGTAAATAAGCTTTCTAGTTTAAGAATTCTTGTTCTAGAAAAGTCTATTCTGCTAGCTAATGAATCACACTTTCACTTTGCCGTCGATAAGCACAGACACCTGATTTACTGGGATGCTACATTAAAACTAACCAAGAACCATCAAGGAAATCTAAATGGATCTAACTCGCCACACTCTCTCTAATCTGTAATCTCTCTGCAAATAAAAAGTACTCAAAAATCAAGGGAAGCCTGTCAGTGTATCCCACTAGAGACTGTATATTTGAGGGGAGGGCAGGGGAGGAAGGGAAGTCACACAAAACCAAGTTGGCAGTGTAAGTCATTATCATCTGATGGCTGCTGAGAGCCCTATGTAAGCTCAGTAGTGCTATTACTCCATTTCCTAATAGCCAAGGGTGTACAACGTACAACTGGCTAATTGGCGGGGGAGGGGAGGAAGGGGAAAACAATTTCATGGAAATGTTTGAAATGTTGAAGGTATTTCCCTTTCGCAAGGTTAGAAATGGACTCCTTTTCCATTTTTCATGGACTCTCCCATGATTGTTTTTAATCAATATTTTTATCATAATTTTTATCAACCTGATTTTCAACAGCATTGTTGTCAACAGGTTTTTTTGTTTACTGAAAGCTGCATCTTCTTACTGAATACCAAGGAAACGAATAATTTCAATCATGATTTCAAAACTGATTTAGATCCAATTAGTGATAAAAATATTGTGGCAAATTTCACAAGCAAAAAATGGGCAAACCCCGTCCAACCTCCCCCACCCCCAGTAATCTCAACAATTTTTCACAAAAATGTTTAATTTTCAAAAAAGGCGAATTTTTGACCAACGCAGTTTGGAGAAATATTTTGACCCGCCCTGCAACTTAGCTCTTTTGCTGACAAGCCTTCACATTAAATGAATGAAGAGAGATTGTTCCCCTAAGTCAAGAGGACACACGTTGGTGGAATAATGGGACTGACTGGAGAAGCACTCCATATTACAGCCACTTTGCATGGGTTTAAATGGATACTCAGTGTGCAAGATAGTGGAGAGTCAGGCCCAGTGTGTGTGAAGTCTTTATTTCTGCTAGCCATGCTATAGATTTACTACTGTTCTTCAGCTGCCATTCTTAAGGAGAAGGTACCAGTCACCATGGCTGCATGGACACTGAACCATTTTTGTAGCTGAGCTCAAAGAAGTTTCTCTGATGAAAATAGCTTGGGACCTCATACTACCAATAAGATGATTTGCACAGGTAAGGATGTTGGGTATGACTAAAGTTTCACTGTGGTTAATTAGTTTTAATGGGAAAGAGGATACTGTAGGCTAAAGGGAGAAAGGATGGTGTTGTGGGCTACAATACAGGAGATCTGGGTGCTTGGGGATGGTGCTTCTGCTCTTTGTCTGTTTAGACTGCAAACTCGTTTGGCCTGGACTGTCTCTTACTAAGTCTATATATACTGTCTAACACAGTGGATCTCTGATTTCGATTGGGGCTTCTTGGCACTACCATAATACAAATAAATCATTAATAAAGAAGTGAGCTGTAGCTCACGAAAGCTTATGCTCAAATAAATTTGTTAGTCTCTAAGGTGCCACAAGTACTCCTTTTCTTTTTAAGGAGAACAAGGGTATTTGAATGTGCCATGAGAATTCAGCTGACAATTATTCTCTCTGTATATATACACATGAAAACTCACTGATCTGATAGATAATCATAATCCAAAGCTTTCACAACTATACCCTCAAGGGGAAAGGAGGTAAAATTGAATTTCCCACTGAGTCATGGGGTTGAAATCCCCTACACCTGTTGTTGAGGAGCAAATTCAACCTATGAAATTCCAAAGGCTTGCCCATAGATAAAATTAACTGTAACTTCCAACATCCATGGAACAGATTCTAGGATATTTTAATGAACCCACTTTTTTTTTAAAACAGCCGTGAAAACTGGAGCAGTAATTTTAGTAAGTAGCTGACAGTTTTTCCTCTCCTTGCTGCTTCTGTTCATTTTTGCTCCATTTTCTTTACATTCATTGTGTGTTCTGGAGTTGGAGACGGATGGGGTTACATTTGGGAAGCTCCAGGACCCAGATAACAAGCTTGCAAATCTCCCTTAATAACTCCCTACCCTACCATGCCATGCCTTTAAGGCCTGTCATTTTCTGCTGTGGTTTTCACATGAAGGTTTTGCAGTTATCCTAGCTGAAAATACTGGCTTTATTAGCTCTGTGGCTTGGAAGATAATAAGAAAGTAATGAATTATTGCATTTGTTATCCCAAAGGCACAGCTTGTTTTGGGGTCACTGAGAAAACCATTTGCTGGCTTGGTGAGGAATTAAGTTGCTGTTGAACAACCTGTTCTTATCCTTTGATTGACCCTTTGTTTGCCCGTCCCTGTTTATATGTTTGAGAGTAAGTTCAAGAGCAAGTGAATCTTCTTTATCTTCCCCTGACTAATCAAAGTTCTAGCAGGGTGAACAACATCTCCCTCCTTTGATTCCTCAGGTTCTGCATTATTATTTGTACTGCAGCAGCAGCTAACTGAAACTGGGGCTCTATTGTGCTATATGCTGTGTGAGCACAAAAAAAGAAAGTTCCTGCCCTGAAGAGTTTGAAGTCTAAAGAGACAAGACAGACGAAAGGAGGTTGATTATCCTCATTTTACAGATGCAGAACTGAGGTGAGACTTGCTTAGAGTCCCATAGGAAGTTTGCTTTAGAGAGGGGTATGTAGCCAGCCCTAATCCAATGCCTTAACCCCAAGATTGTCTTTCTATTCAGATTTGAATTTAATGGAACAGTGCTTATTTACACCAGCTGAGGACCTGGATCTGAATATCACAATGAAATATTATTTTCTACAGTAGCTAGTGGTATAGATATTTCAGTATACAGAGCTGCAGTCATCTCAAGTGCTTTACAAACCCTGAGGAAGAAAGCTGGATGGATATAGGAGAAAGAATATTAACGAATACTCTCTGGAATAAAACTAATCAATCTCTCTGATTGTTTTGCTGGTAGGCCTAACACCATCCGTTTGCTTATTTGCAAATATTCCAGAGAGCAAATGTGATCTACAAGAATGTTCAGTTTATTGTACCGAGTTTTCTTAGCAAGAGAGAAATCCTGCACCCAATGAGTTTATAGTTGAATTTAAGACAGAGTAGAAGCATCATGAATTTTGGCAGAAATAAATATTCACTCGAGTGTTCATTCCAGAAATGCTGTCACTGCCATTTTGTAAAAGCTATTTTTTGTGTTTATTTCTCCAATAGATTGCCATCCAATTCAGGACACATCACTATGTGACTTCTGTGACCAGTTATATGGAATAAAAATGCAGACGGTGTGCCTAGATGATGAAATAGGTGCTTTTTAAAATGGTTAGCTTGATTCAGTTTGCAAGGCCAGAACTCTCCATAACACTTGAACAGATGCAGGTTAACACCCAACAATATTAAGTGGTCCTAGAAGGGAGCCATCGATCCCTCTGTTCAATTCCTAGAGTCCACTAGTCAACAGCCAGTGAGAATTCCAATTCTGGCTAATGAGAACTGCAATATATTACTTGGCTTAGGACAGTTATTTCACTTTTTAAGAAGCCATCATAACAAAGGATGGAACCTATACAGTTCCTCTCTCTCTCTGTCTCTCTCTCTCTCTCTCCCTCCTTATTTCAAGATCAAGCTTTTTCTATTAAGTGTTTCATAACTGTCTTCGTTCTTTTATTGTTGGTTGATTGTGTCTGCTGCTGTCCATGCAGAGGTTAATCTGATACTGCTCCATGAGTATCACTGACTTTACTTGACAGAATTAACATCTTCCTAAATGGAAAGTGGCAGATCTTTATGCCTAATATACCATGACTAAAGAGGCTGATACACATTAGAACATGATTTGGCCAGTTGTTTAGTAGTAGCTATAAGAATATAAAAATAATTACATCTTTCAGTCCTAGGCAAAAACCAGGACACCTGAACTCAATATGGGCCAAAAGCTAAAGTCCTTGCTCTGCTTCCCCTTAGTCAAAATTTTCCCAGGCAAAATTCCATGGACTTTGGGATTGAGTCATATGCACATAACCAATGTGGTTATAAAACAGAAAAAAGCTGACCTATCTCTTACTGGTTCAGCCAGAGGGATTCCTTGGTAGAACTACTGGTTTTGCATCCTACAGAATCTAACTCACATCTCTGTAGCAGTAATATGTAGGCAGCAGATCCTGCCATCAAATGGACACCAGTAGTTTGTTTGGCTATTAACCAATAGACATAATGGGGCCAAATTCATCCTGTTGCTCTGACCTCAAGTGAGTTACAGCAGGGATAAATTTGGCCCAATAGGGTTTAAATTACATTGATCACTTGCTCTCCAACTAGGAGCATGATTGTCTTTGTGTTATTTGAGTTCATCTGTGTGTAACCTACTGGTTCGATGTGTTTTATGAGTATCCTGTTCTAGTGGCTGGTCCACATAAGATGATAGCCTAATACTGCTCTCTTAACAGAGTTGCTCCTTTAGCTCATATGTTAGCTGTCTGTGCTATAGTAATACAGGTCCCAAGTTCTAGCCCTGCAGAGAGTTGCTACAATTGCAAAGAAGTCTTTATTTTTTTTAAAAAAAAACATTCCCTATATTTGCCTAATAGGCAAATTATGTCATGACCAAAGACATCAGACCTAAGGTTCAGACTGCTTTTTCTCTGAGGTTTTGTTGTGAACCAAAAATAAAAAGGCATATTTTCATGCTGTTTATTTGTGCAGTACAAGTCTTCACATTGTTTTCAACGTCCAGTCCTGCATGCAATTTGGGGATTTAAACAAATGATGACGATAGTGCAGCAATGTATTTTGCAATTATGTAATTCTGTAAAACGTTAGCAAACTCTAGGACCCCACACTGGATTCCTCTGTTAAGTTATCCTGTTATGAGGTGCTTGAACATGTGGATTCAGTAATTATTGCTGAGTCACCTTTGCATGTGCATTCAATTAGCTCAAACCAGATTATAAAAGGGTTGAAGCCAGTTTAAGGGTGGACAGTAAAACCAGAGAAATACTGCAGGGAAGGTGCTGGTATTAGCAGCTGCCAAGTGTTGGGAGATGGCTTAGATTTATGATGAGCTGCTGTTGTTTCTTACTAACACAATCAACCCCCAAGAAAGGGTAAGCTTGGCTTTTTAGAGTGTGTATAGCCTATTCAGAATAGAGTGGAATTCCACCTGCTTTCAATTGCCTCCATCCCTGATGATCCAAAGCACTTTCAACTTAGTTATAGAGGCCTTTACTTCCCTTAATGCTGAAATGCATTAACCTACATGGGGGAAGTGGCAGTTGTCTGACAACACTTACATGATTCTAACTGTTCTGTATCCAGCTGAAAGCAGGGAAACAAAATAGGGAGCTGCAATGCACAAAGGGCTCTTTGGCTGACATGCTAGGGCTAGCATTTGTATTGGACACGAAGTGTCATGGTATCATTAAGTGAGAGACCTTGGTTGAATTCTCATCTGCAAAGTCACACCACTACTACCCAGGGCACTCGCTACTATCTGGAAAACTAGTTCTGAATGGACTTTGAGGGAAACATACCCCCCTAGTTTGGCTAGCACGGCTTCCTGCACAACCATGGTTTTCCTTAAAGGTTTCCCATTCAAATGCTGACTAGGCCAGATGCAGCTTTGCTAATGAGACTGGACAAGAACACATCCCAAAGTGCTATTACAGCACTAAGTAGAAGACTAGCTCTGTAGAAACCTATATCCCTTACCAGTATTGTACTGGCTTTGTAATTCACACAAATCTGTCTAAGCTCCACACGCGGCACTGACTCACTTCAGTGGGAAGGCATAAGCTCTGTCTCCAAAGTGCTTCAAAACAGAAAGAAACGTACGCTCCTAAAACCCCTTTGAACTAAACTAGCATTTAATCCCATTTTATTTTCCAGCATGTGTACTGCTACTCTTTACTCTATGTCCAGCACATGCTTCTGTTCTTCCCTTCTATAAATGGGTCTAATAATGATAGAATCATGTTCTTGCATTATAGCATCCAGCTCTCTTCCTTACAATAAAACATTAGCAAATGTTTTTATTGAATATCGATTTATAGTTTGGATTATAATTTCCTTTAATGAAATGTTGATTAATAGATGGAAAGCTGTAGTCTATTGTCTAGTACTTTGCTAGGCAATTTCTGAATCTGCAAATGACCTCTCCCATTAAATGCAATGGAGAGGCCAATGTCAATATTTGCAGGTATGCTGCAATTACACTGTATTTGTTAGGTCACATTGATTTAATCCAAAAGTTACTCTGGCTTCCATTTGGGGCCTGATCCTGTGATGTGCTGAGGGCCTAGTGCAATGTGCCCTCATCTCCCACTGGAGTCAATGGAAGCTGCGGATATCAGCACCTCACAGGTTGAGCCCTGATTAGTTGCAAAAACATAATTATGGGTTAGGAGCTAGGTTTATAACGGTGTAAATGTAATTGGTCATCCAGTTCTTTCATTTGTGAATCTCTCTCCTATTTTATGACCACTTGCTAAGTGGGAGACTTCAAGGTGAACTTGTACCTCTTGTTAAACGGATGTCTTAATTTTCCACAATTTTTTAGCTTTAGTGAGATGCTCTTCAGCCTTTCATCATCTAGGGGAAAGGAACAAGGCCCCTAATCAGTCTGTCTGAAGGAAATGCCTTTTAACGAGCCCAAGTCTCTGGCAGAACTCAATAGAGTAATGTGATCAAGTCTGACATCTGTATAAAAAGCAATTGTATTAAGAAAGTTAGCATGTCATTGGTGCCCTGTCATTATTGCTGCTGATCCACAAGTCACTGCAATGTAAAGCTGACTCCCCATCACCATCTCTGTTGTAGTCAATTCACTGGACTTCTCTGCAACTCTTTAACAAGATGTATGCTTTAATCACACATGCATTCTGCGCTGGCAAGTAATTAAAATCATTCTCTGTCACCACCTTAAGGGGCAGACTCCTCCACAGGATTTTGCATCAGAAATTGCAGAACATAACTTCTGTCCAGTCATGATGGAAGGCTTTCATGTTGCATGGCCAGGGGGTTTGTTTTAGTTCCTAGCTTTGAACCATTTCTGAAATTATCCCTTATTTACTTAACCTGACATTGTTCCTCCATACAAATATACCAAGTGGGGCTTTGTAGGATGGGGAGATATTAAGCAGATGCAATTTATGGTACCTGTAAATGCATTTTGACAGAGCAAACCTCACACAGTGTGAAGCTGTTCTCTTCATCCAAATGGTTCGTGCTGAGCTAAACTCAGCCTCTACATAGCAAGTTGCACAGGAAAATAAATGCCTTGTCTGAGTAGTGCCATTGGGCCTGGGCTCTCATCTCCCTGGGGAACTTCCATTGATGTTAATGGAGCTGCTCCTGGTTTACACCAGTTGAAATAAGAGCAGCAGAAGGCTCATCACTACCATTCTGCCTATATAATCCTGCCAGAACTACCAGGAGCAGTAGGCCGAGAAACCTCAAGGAAAGAGGTAGCCTGTGCTCCCAGCAGTGTGCTCTAACTGGAATTTCTAGCACACCCCCTGCACAGACCTGTCCCCTTTGAGAGCCCTGGCACTGCAGCCGCCCAAACTGAACTTCTCTCTCTGCTCCCCTGGGCTTGCCTCCTGATTGGGCACCTAGGACACCAGGAGCCCTTCTGCCCTATCCCCTCTCTAGTGTAGTGTAAGGCATCTCTTATCCCATTGAGGTGCTGAGCTTAAGTCAGTTTGGGGTCTATAAATATGACTCTGAATGGGGACTGCTGGATGGCACTTGATGGCACAGACCAGCTTCCTGTGTAACTTCAGAGCTATCTGGTCACCCTACAGATAAAGGAGGTGCTCACCCTCATCCCCTCTACAGGGGACTCACAAGCTGCTCTGTGTTCCACCTCCTGCTATTAATAAAATCACCTGCTAGGTGTGAGTTCTGAAGTCGTTATTAATGGTGACAGCTACTGCTGATGTTATGAACTTGGGGAGAGGGGGAGAGTTTTTAGCCTCCACACAGTGGTCCCCAAACTTTGGGGGTGTGCTTCTCTAGCATGAAGGAACATTTGGAGGGGGTGCAGTGGAGCCTGGCCACCCCCATTGGGGGCGGGGAGGGAGTGCCATTCTGCCCCGACTCCTGGCTGTGGTTCCATTCCCAGCCCGCCCATCTGCGGCTCTGCTCCCAGCTACGGCTCTGCTCCCAATCACAGCCCCAGCCTTGGACCCTGGCTCAGATGTGACTCCGGCCCCAGCCTTGGCCTCCAGCTACCAACCCTGGTGGGGGGCAGGACATTGATGTGGTGGAGGGGGCACGAGGTAAAAGTTTGGGGACCACGCTCTAAACAACTTGATGTGCTGATAGGGCAGAGAGGATCTTGGCTTTGGTTTGTAATGAACCAGCGTTGACCAGAGGCACAAGCTAAGCAGAAGGCTACCTATGGCCCCACATCTCAAGGGGGCATTGGTGGATTGTCACTGCAATCCACCACTAACTGTCAGTTCTGACCAGCTGTTTTGGGGCATCATTGCCACATGGCCTCCATCCCGCTTCTATGCAGTCCTCTGCAGTGTCCACCTCTGGGTTACGGTGTCCCAGAAGCCTTGGTAACACCCATTGCAATACTGGCTTTAAAAGTAGCATGAAGTAAGAATTGTAGGGCATGGCAGAGGTCTGACCCTATGGGATGCCCTTAGGAGGAGGAAAATAACAGGGTAGGCTGTGGAGTGGACAAATGTCAGGTGGCAGCACAAAATCCCACCTTCACACCAGGCCATTCCTAGCATTGCTACTATTTCGGGGTGTGACACTGGGCAAGTCACTTAATCTGTGCCTCAGTTTCCCCACTGATGACCTCGGGGAGTAGAGTCTTTGTGAATTACTGCCTCTGGATGGAAGGTACAGGAGAAATTGAAGTATTTCGTTGCTCTGTGCTTTGGCAGGTTCTGAGGGTGAAGCTCTCAGGACATGGCATATTGCAGAAATCCTGGAAAGCTTGGATGCACTGTTCAAACCCTTTGAGCCACCTTCCCATTCTCTTCCTCTTCCTTTCAACCTGGTTGGGCCCTCAGCAGGTGTGATAATCTCATTTCACCTTTAAAGAAAGAAAACTAGTTTTCCTCAAGAAACAAATGGGCAAAATATCCAAAGCTTATTCTCCTCAAATGCTTACTCCATTGGCTTTATTGGGATTTATGTGCACAGAAAAGTATTCTCGTGATGGGGAGGGAGTGATCATTAAAAGGCAGAATTAGCTTTCTTTATTAGTTCTGTGTTCTATATGTGTCTGTTTTCACCAAGCTTATAAACTTATTAATGACATACTATAACAACTTAGGCATCAATAGTTTTACTTTGTATTTCCTGAAGCAAAGCATGACGGGGAAGTCAAGATTTATTATAGAGCTGGCTTCCAGCTTAACACCAAAGAGAAATCAAAGGACTCCTTGAAACTCTTAACCAGTAGTTTTCTGTGGATGTCAATGGTGTACATCTGTGCACGTTCTCAGAAGCTGGACAGGAGATTCTGTCCCAATCACAAACCATACCAGGAGATTTTTTCTTAAGGAATCATTTCCACTATTTTCTAAAAGGGAGAACATATTAGTGGAGGCATTACATATTTTCTTTCCTTGCCATCAATAAATTCTAATTTATGTCATTATTCAGTGACAATTTTATTGCATTTTTGGAGGCTTATATTAAAATAACTTATATCTATATAAAATGTTGGTGGGAAGCAGATTCCTGAAAACATTTGTATAATGACTTAAATGTCTGGTCCTTGGCTACTTTGCTATGAAAGTTTTGGATTCTCTAGTTTATTGCAAAAACCTGTGGTTGCTATTTGTGGATGGAACTCAAGAAAGGTATTTAGACAGAGAAGAAGGTTCGTCCAGTGGTTAGACTCAGGGCTTGTCTACAGTAAGGCTCTGTCTACACTCTTGTCTACGTTGAGACTCAGATTCAATTCCTGCTCTGTGCCAGAGGCTTTGTGTGTAACCTTGGACAAGTCACTTAAGTCTCTCTGCATCTTCAATTCCCCATCTCTAAAATGGGAGAATAGTGCCTCATGACTTTTAATGTATTTACCTTCACAACTCCTCTGTGAGGTGTTCAGATTGTATGGTAAAGGGGGATTATATAACTCCTGAGATAGTCCTAACAGTCTATCTTCTAAAAATGTTTATCACTGTAAAGATGTGGCTAGAATGAGGAAAATATTTGCTTGATGATGTGAACAATAGCTGCTGATTTTAGGAATGGTAAAAGAAAAGTTCAGAGTAAGCTTAAAATAGCCATAACAAAGGCATATTCTTCATTCAGACTACCGATAAACACCGAAAAGAGCTACAAGTATGAATCATGTCTGGAAACACATCTTATAGTAAAAAGAAAAGGACTACTTGTGGCACCTAGAGACTAACCAATTTATTTGAGCATAAGCTTTCATGAACTACAGCTCACGTCATCAGATGCATGCAGTGGAAAATACAGCATCTGAGGAGTGAGCTGTAGTTCACAAAAGCTTATGCTCAAATAAATTGGTTAATCTCTAAGGTGCCCACAAGTACTCCTTTCTTTTTGCAAATACAGACTAACACGGCTGCTACTCTGACACCTTATAGTGAAAGACGACGGAAACTCAATCTATTTGATTTGTTCAAGAGAAGGTTAAGAGGTGAAATGATCACAATTTTACAAGTACTTGTATGGAGAAGAAACTGCTCCTGATAGACAGTTCTTTACGCTAGCAGATGAGGAATAATGAGATCTAATGTTTGGGAGGTGAAGCTAAACAAATTAAACTAGAAAGAAGGTGCAAATTTTTAAGTGAGGGTGATTAACCATTAGAACAGTACAACTTACTTAGGGTTATGGTGGATCTTCATCACTTGAAATCTTTAAATCAAGATTGGATATCTTTCGAAAAGAAATGCTTTAGCTCAAATAGGAGTTATCGGGTTGATGTCGAAATTATTGGCTTGTATTATGCAGGAAGTCAGATTAGATCAGAATGGTTTCCTCTGGCCTGGAAGTCTGGGAACATGACATATCTTACTAAAATATCAGTATCGATAGAACACATTTCAGCAAGACAGAGGAATTGCAATGTATTCTCTGCTGAAATATTTCAATGCCACAGATTTATGGAAACCTGGAAAAGGGAATTCCAGGGCTATTGATGTATCTGACTGAAAATATAATGAACTTAATTCTTTTGCTTAACACCAGATCAATTCCACAATAAGTCAATGGAGTTATACAATGCTTGAAACCCAGTATAAATGAGAGGAGAATCAAGTACACTGTCTCTGGAGGACAGAGTACCTGATGTCTGCCATTTGCTGGAATAAAAATGCCCTGAAGTCTCAGGCAATCAGTATGAAACTTGGATTTCTTAGGAAGCTGTTCTCCTTGTCATAGATGTGTTAGTGCATCTGCCTCCTCAACCTGAAATGTTAACATAGAAATCTTTTGTGACACTCCAAGGAGACCTAAGACTCTCCCTTCCCTGATCCCAGGCATTGAAGCTTCTCACTCTGTCCTATTAAAGAGGGAGAAGAAAGATGAACGCAATTGTTAGACCCGTGGTCCATCTCCTCTGATATCCTGCCCCTAACAGTGACTTGTTGCATACTTCAGAGGAAGGTGCTTGTTCTTTGTTTAGTCATTGAAGCTGTTACTAGGCAACTCTATGGATTAACCTGAATGGAGAGCTGGTCAAGGAAATGGAAAAACTACTTTGAAATGAAAACAACTTAAGCTTATGCTTAAATAAATTTGTTAGTCTCTAAGGTGCCACAAGTACTCCTTTTCTTTTTGCAGATACAGACTAACACTGCTGCTACTCTGAAACCTGTAATTAAGCATTTTTAGTAAGTGTTTGAAATAGACCCTTTTCAATTTAAAGAGATTTAAAATGAATTATTTTAAATATGATTGCAATAGTTTATCAAATAGTTATTAATTTCTCATTGACTTTTTGCAATCCTCCCAGCTTTTCAAAAAGGCAATTTTTCAAATGAAAAATGAAGACCCTTCTACTTTAAGCCAGTTAGTGGTTATCTGATGCCCTGACTGATGATGGAGGAACATTTTCAAAAATACCAAGTCCCATTTGAAAAAGTGACTTTTTCAATCAGTGCCTAAATCACTTTTGAAAATGGGACTTGGGTTCCTGAATCATTTAGATACTTTTTACAGCACTTATCCTATATCCTCATAGAACTGGAGACTAGAAGGGTTTAGCAGATCATCCATGCTGACCTTTGTCACAGACCACTACCCAGATATCCATACAAAAAGCCCAACTAGCTGAATTTCCAAATGCAAGTACTATCCACAAAAACCAGAATTTCCCCTAATGCCTGGTCCACATACCAATGGTTGAGGAATTAATAAGGTAAGAAACCATGATAGAATATGAGAATGCACACTCAAACTTGAAAGGTATGCCCTCAGAGAAAAGCAGGAGCTCAGGTTTTTGCTGCTGGAGGGAGAAGGAATGTGATCTGTAATGGCAGAAGAGCTATACAGGGGTCTTTAAAAGGAGAACTCTTGACATAAGAACTCTGGAGCTGGTGATAATGTAAAGCAAGTGATGATTAGAAGGAGAAGTGGTCATGCATATGATGCACAGGTACCTTAGAATAAGAGCTTGTCAGGGGCATAGAAAGGGGAGTGGATTTCCATTCTCATTAATTGTCTGCAAGCAGCATAACTTGCTTTTGGTAGGGTTCTTAGTGGCCGAAAGTCCATGTGTTTTCAGACACATAAAAGCAAGTGCATGACCAGAAACTAGATGGGGCTGGATCCTGAGCTGCTGTAGCTCATTGTACCTCTACTGCAGTCAGCAGAGCTATGGCTATTCACATTAGCTGAGGATCTGGCTGTATTGTCCCCTGTTCCCTTTTTTGCTGAGGCTTGTGTTCAAACAAACTTCTGCGCGTTGCTTTCTCTCTACTTAGACTTTCCTGCTGGGCCCTTCACCATGGTATCAGAATATTCCCCTTCCCCCTCCCCAATTTCCTGATTGGAACATCTACCATTTCTGGTCTTGCTCCTAACAGGAAGCAAAGCAGGTTGCACTAGGAAAAAAAAAGGCACAAGGGTCCAAAAACTAGAGAGAATTGTAATGCTGGTAGCCTGGCATCCCCTCCTCCCCCCCCCCTCCAAAGTGCCAGATGGAGCAGCACCGAGTTGAACCAAGCTGTTGGGGAAAGGAGCTGGCTAATGGCTGTTCTGCTCTAAAAAAAAAAAAAATCTCTCCATCCGATATTTCTGGGGGCTCTTACATGCTAAGGGCAGGCACCCCGCAGTCAGTATGTATAACCAGCCGCCTGGGGAGTGCTGGCGCGAAAGGAGACGCCACCGACGTGCAGGGGAGCGGTGGGTTTGCCTGAATCCTTGGCTGGTGCCCGAGAATTGTCTATTTATTGTCTGGACTCCGTTGGTCAGCGCCAGGGCGCTGGGCGTCGGCATGGGCTAGGGAGCTGGGGTCCACCAGGCAGCGCCCAGGAGCTGTGGGCTGGTGGGTGCCAGGGAGCGGGTGGGCAGCTGGAGGTCGCCGAGGCAGCAGAGCTGGCGGGATCTGTTCAGCGGCTGGATCCTTCTTGCCGCCGTGGGGAAATTGGCTGCGACGGGCTCTGCCCCTTGCTAAGAGCCGCCGCTGGGACTCTGGCGGGGGGGGGGGGCGGCATCGCTCCCTGCCCTGCCTGTCCCGGGACAGGCCAGCCCAGCAGCCCCCTTAGCCCGGGCTCACGCCCCCTTCTTTGCCCCCACACAGCCACTCCCCGCCCCCCGCCGGCTGCAGCCGCAGGAGGGGCGGCGGGGGGAGCGCGCTGGCTGGAGCCGGGCTGGCGAGAGACGGCGGCGCTGCCAGCCCGTGCGCAGCAGGGCGAGCGGAGGAGGAGAGGGAGGAGGGAGGGAGGGAGGCAGGGCTAGCGGCGGAGGAGCTGGCCCGGGCAGCCAGAAGAGAGGCAGGGGCCGGGCAGCGGCCGCTGTGATTGGCACACCCCGCTCCGGCAGAGGCGAGCCGCCGGGGGACGCAGGAGCCCCGCGGCGCCCCTCCAGCAGCCCCTTGGCAGCCCGGCCGCAGCGGGAGCCGGGAGCTGCCGGGCGCGGGGAAGGATGCAGGGGAAGAAGCCCGGGGGCTCCGCGGGCGGCGGCGGCGAGCTGCAGGGGGACGAGGCGCAGCGGAATAAGAAGCGGAAAAAGAAGGTCTCCTGCTTCTCCAACATCAAGATCTTCCTGGTGTCCGAGTGCGCCCTGATGCTGGCCCAGGGCACGGTGGGCGCCTACCTGGTGAGTGTGCGCCGGCCCCGGGCCCGGGGCATGGCTAGGGAGAGCAGGATCCGCTCCCCCCCGGCCCCGAGCAATAGGCTCTCAGCAAGCGCTGCGGCGGGGATGGAGAGCCCGAGCCACCGGGGCGGGGGCCGGGAGGCATTGGCGCCCCGGATTGCAGAGGGGAAAGGGCCGGGGAGCTAACCCTGGGGGCTGGGCTTTCGATCCTCAGGGAGCCCGATGCGGTATCGTCTCCCCAGTGCCGGGGCTGGCCGCTGCGCCCTGCCCCCGGCCGGGGTGACCCCTCTCGGCTAAATCTACTCCTGCCTCCGCTCACTGCTCTGTATTTAGTAGCGCCAGAGCGGTGTGCTCCTCGCTTCGCTTGGCGTCTTTCGGTTACCTGCTAATTCCCCGCCAGTGAAGGGAAGACAGACAGAGCCACACGCGCGTAAGTGACCGAACATTTTCGGTGCGTCCCACTTGGCAATTGATCGATGCCGATCGCAATTGATCGATGCAAACCCGCAATTGATCGATGCAACAGACAAGCTCGATGCAGCGAAGTGCGTGGCCCCGATCCGTGCCCCGGGCGGTAAGGGTAGCGGTTTCCTTTTTTCCCTCTCCTCGAGAGCCATCTTCCACTGCGGTGGTGGCTAAAGTTGATGAACGGCTTCAAGTTGCTGTACTTTCTCCGGCTAATGCTTAAAGGTGAATTTCCTATCGGCCGCTGCTGCTGCGAATGTGTCTGGTGATTGCAGGAAAAGGCAAGGGGAAGTGGACGGGGGTTTTCCACAGCAACGTGGCTTGCAAAATCCCAAGGGGGAGCAATCGTGTTTAAGCTGGGAAACGCTTGGCTGTTGTAAGTGACTCAGCACTGCTGAGGGGTTACCCTTCTTCTGTGTCTCTTGTTCGCGTGCATGTCTAACTCTAGGGGGACTAGGGGGCTGCTTTCCAAACCCAAGCGCATTTAATGGGCGCACAGGATAGATCGGTAGGGTTGCTGGGTTTCCAGCTGGCCGGTAACTGAGATCAAATGTCACAGTGCCCGAGTTCTGTTGAATAGGTACGAAGTAGATAGAATAGGGCGTTTATTCCATCTCCCCTGTGTTACTAGTATTCCTTGTGCTAGTCAAGTGATACACTGGTAAGTACAACACTACCACAAATCTTCACTGTTAGGTAAAAGTGCTGTAGATTGTCTATCACAGAAGCTACATAATGAGGTCGGTTGTTATGGGAAGGTGCAACACTCCTTGTGTCTGGTATCAAAGGCAGAGGTAATAGTAAAAGAGTGAGAAAATTGTTGTTTGCTTTCTGTGTGAACAACTTAGGGACACCTCTGTAGAAACACGCACACTCTTGTATATGTGTTGGGACAGCCTCCGGAACTGAAACATATTCTTCTTTCAGTGCATGTAAATATGAGTGGGGGATTTTTTTCCCCCCAAAACAGCCTAGGTGATTTAGGAGCATAGATCCAATTGAAAGTCCATGGCACTTGCGTTTCTAAATAGGTTCTTGAAAATCTCTCTCATCCTGCATAGCATGGTAGACCATAGGTAACTTAAACTGATATGTAACTATAATAAGCACCATTAATATGCCCTATCATATTAAATAAAAATTCGCAGTTGTTTCCATATAGCAAGACATGTAGCTTTATATATGTATAATAAAATGCACCATACTTTAAATTCAGCAATGAAATCAGATTATATGAGCTTCTACTGATATTTAATGTTTTAAGTGACAGATTGTGCCATGCTTTACTCACATTGAGTAGTATCTTACTTCATGGGTAGGTACCCCAATTTCAGTGGGAGCTACCTGTCAGTGTGAATGAGTGAGCCACAACCTGATGCTAAACTAATAAACCAAAGAATACTATACCACTTAGATGGTCTCACTTTCAGTGGCACCCTAGTGCCACTTGCTTTCAGTGACAGCAGTAGAGGTAATTTATGTGAATTTTTACAATCTTAGGGGTTTATGCACATCCATCACCGTAGTATCTGAATGCTGACCATGTAAAATCAGTGAAGATCCAGATGGAATTTAGGGAGACTCTGGCATCTCTGCCTTTTGGGGGTATAAATCCCACATAGGCCTTGCTAAATTTTACCCTCCTCCATCTCTTTTATCAGCATGCTATCGTCAAACTTCATCTTGTACAGCAGGATATCCTGCATTAGCACCTAGCCAGATCTATAAACAGTACTAGACAACTAGCCAATGACAAATACCACAGCGTGAACCAAGGCCAGTGATTAGAGCTGCTATTTTCCTGTATCACTTATTATTCAGCCTCAACAAACACCAGACAGTCTTCAGTACAACTAACAGATGCAAATGTGGAATTTCATTTGAAGAGCAATATATAAATGGCTGTGTCTACACTAGCATTTCCCCACCTGCGCTAGCACCTGTGGAGCTGAACTTGTCCCTGAGCAGGCATGGGAAATGTTTCGTAAAATACTGATGTCTAGGCTGAGGACCTGGTCCTTATTCAGACAAGGTGTCCCAAATCCTATTCTCAGTAACAATAGTGAAAATCTGGAGTAACTACTGTACATTGAAATCAATGGAAGTACTACAGAATTGCACAGAGGTGACTGGGAGCAGAATTTAACCCATTGGAACTACTCATATGAGTAAGGACTATCTGCATGAGCATGCACGGATCGCAAGACTGAGCCCTGAGTGACAACTCTGGCTGAGAAGGAAGCCACTGAGAACAGAGAAGGAAAAGCAAATAGGGAAATGTTATGTGGTATAATTACAATATGTAATACTGCTGGGAAGTTGAATAAACTCCTTATTTTGCCTTGTTAAAAATAACCAAATAACACATTCATGGTTCCATTTTGCTTGACAACATAATTTTCCTTAGTTATTTGTAACTCCTGGAGTGTGGGGGGGAATTACCTTTAGGGGGGCACTTGTGGCACCTTAGAGACTAACAAATTTATTTGAGCATAAGCTTTCGTGAGCTACAGCTCACTTCATCGGTGCATCCGATGAAGTGAGCTGTAGCTCACGAAAGCTTATGCTCAATAAATTTGTTAGTCTCTAAGGTGCCACAAGTACTCCTTTTCTTTTTGCGAATACAGACTAACACGGTTGCTACTCTGAAAACTTTTAGGGGGGGAGTGACAGACTGGCTTGCTCAGAATTCATTTCTGCTGTGCCACGCACACAGTGAGGATGATTGGAAAACTTAACTTCTGAAAAGCGGGGGCGGGAGCTTGCTTGTTAGGCCTGACTGAATAACTCACTCCTGGCTGTGCTTTGCTTTGACACTATGGAATTTGCTAGTGGTCACTGGTTTCTTAGGGAAATAAAAAACTTCTTTCATATGTGCAGATTCTGCATGTGTATTATCTAATCTTATTTACATACCCACACAACCATGAGCTGTGTGTGTACATGCTCTCTCCAGCCATCCTGTAGCTGCTGTGTTCTTGGGTCAGGGCTCTCTTTTTTTGTGTGTTTGTAAAGCACCATGAATGGCTATGATATTATAGTAATCATCTATATAGCTCAATCATCCTGCTCAGTTCAGTGGCAAAATACCCCAGGACTCCAAGTAGTAGATGTATATGTTAAATCAGCCTGTCTCTTTGAGATTATATGTGAAATCTTATGGAAAGTTTGATGGTCATTACCTTGCAGAGCATTTGTCAGTTACACTGCACTTGTCTGTTGGAATTTACATATGTGAAATGACTGTGTGTACCTATCCTTATTATGACCCTTTTTTGCATCGCATATGCAAATGATAACCTACGCTGAATGCTTAATTTTTGAGGCTGGGGCATGCTCCCTGTTATTTGCATGTTCGCTGAAAAATTTGTTTGGCTTAGTCAAATTGTCCTGTGTCCTTTTTGAAAACAGAATTTATCAGTAATTGTCGCGACACCAGTGAAAGGACAGCTCATCAACTGCAGCCTTTCCTGCTGCAGAAGGCTGCCAACAAGTTGCTCAAGATTTTAAGCAGCAACTTGAAAAGATGGGATTTTTTTCTTCTTTTTCTGCAGCATAGGCCCACAGGTGAAAACCGAGATTTACTATCTTTACTTGTGTGTACGACGAATAAAGTGCCAATAGCACAAACAGTGAAAGGCCGGAGCCAAGATCTTTCAAACAAATGCAGCAGTATGATCAGTCATGCTGGCCATGCACAGTGACAGTGATTTATGAGGCTGATTCTGATACCTTGGCAACAGTTATTTCTCTGAACTGTTACTTTCATTATATTTTGGAATAGTTTAAGTGGAGATCCAAGTGCACCTGATGGTTGATCACCAAGATGTTTTATCGCCCTGCCACTCAAATCTCTGCATAACTGGTGGTGAATTCATTGCTTTAGCGTACGAGAAGAGATCTGTTTGACAGCCAACGTCTGTGGACCAGGAGCACAATTTAATTTTCTCTCCTCTGTCTTTAGCCTCAGATAGCTCCAATGCAAACTGACCTAGTTGTGAGGACATAACATCTGCTGAAGTCAAGGGCCGTTTAGATAACGGGCATGCATATGGGAAATACGTTTGAAAAATACTATGCTTTTGTGCACCTGTTTTTACAAGGATCTACTGAGATGTCTATTTGCTATAAACAGCTTTGAATGCAGTTATTCATGTGTTTTGCCGAGTGATGGAGGAGGATTGGTTAGCGTAAAGGATACAAAGGAAAAATAACTGTTGGAACCTCTTAGTATGTTGGAGCTCATATGGAAACGAATGCAAAACTGTTTTTTTAGTTTCCTGAAAGAAAACTTCAGAGGACTGTAGTCAACTCCCTCTGCAGAGTTTTACCATGGAATAAATGTTAGCTGGAGCTGGCAACAGGCTCCCTTAATATATGTGCAAAACTGAGTGTGCTTTGGGTCTGTATGAGATTGGAATGTGCTTGCATTTGGTATCTGAGGAAATACTCAGCCTGTTCTTATTTTTGTATCCAGAATTATGTTACAAAGCTTTTTAAATGTCGAATTCAAGAAGAAATAATCATCAAAATGATTCCAGCAGCGGTAAACACAATCAAAGAGCCCGTCAACCAGACTCTGCCCTTAGGCACATGAATACAGTTCTTAGTGACCAGCATAACTGAGCTGGCTCTGACATCTTTTGCTTGCATCAATTTAAAAAAAAAATCCACACAGACACCGAAGATTAGCAAACATGGTACTTATTATGCAGTTATTCTATATGTCACTAAGAAAGAAAAAGATGTTCCAGTGATGCAGACATGCTCCAATGGAACCCAAAGGTAAAACTCCCAAGGGAGGAGGATTTGAATCCAGATCTTCATTGGACATTCTTAGAAATATTTTGAGTATACTAGCAGTATTACAGTAGCATCTCGAAGTCCCAGTTGAGGCTGAGTCCCCATCATGCTTGGTGCAGTACAGACAGATAGTAAGAGACATTCCCTGCCCCCAAAGGGCTTGCAATGTAACTAGACAAGACAGATAAAAAGGATGGGAGGAGGGAACTATTATCCCAATTTTTCAGATGAGAAGCTGAGGCACAGAAGCTTGCTCCTATGCTCATTGAACTCGGTGGCAAAGCTTCCATTGAGTTAAATACTGCAGGACCAGGGCCCAACTGATTAATCCAAGGTCAGACTGTGACAGTGCAAGCAACTGAACCCAGAGCTCCAGTCCACTGGCTTAACCGCAAGGCAAGCTTTCTCCTGCTAGTTTATCACATAATTTTGATTCAAGTAATTATTTTCCTATAGTGAGAATTTGCATTAAAACCTCTTTCTTAGCAGTGCTGGGGAACTAGCTGTAAAGTTAATATGTTTGCCACTTGGGTATTTTTTTAAAATAAAGTAGAGTGAAAAGAAATGTTTTGGTTGGGAGGGAATTTGCCAGGAATTGTCTGGTTGTCGCTTACGGTTCATTTTCTGTGATACATCTTTGCTGGCTGTGTTATTTCTGAAAAGCTGTCTCTGATGCCCCTTTTCCATTAGAGAATATTGTCCGTTTTGCAGTTGAAAGTCATGCTGGCACTGAACAAAACCTGCTGGTTTGATAACGTTTTTACTTGCTGTGTGAGGATCCTTCTGATGTTTCTTATTTTGGGGCCAGAGAGGGTCTGTGACTGCAAAATGGGTATCAACCCCGTCCAGATCAAGATGCTGAACGTCTTCAAATTCCTGGGAATATTCAGATCAGGAGTTTGGGTTTGACCCATTGGAAAGCTTTTGCATTGTAAACCACTGCAAATTACTTGCAACATTCTGATCGAGATCTGGGCTTGGATTTTGAATACCCCTAAAGTTTGGGGGAGATCGTGTTTGGGACCTTCTTTTACTTGCTGCTAATAGATAAGTATTTATATGGGTAGCATTATAAAGATGAAGAATGCTATAGTATGTGTCTGTTCTTTGTCTTTTGCAGAATGCATATTTTGATTATGGTTTTTGATTAAATGTGTAAAGGATTAAATATCTGATCCTATAGCAGGCATTTGGGCTGATTAGTTTCATGAATTAATTTTTTTAAGTAGGAAAATGCTTAACAGTAGCTTCTGCTGCTGTTTTCCTTAGGGGCACAACAAGTACTTTTGATCTCTGGAGGAATGATCAGCTGCTTAAAAGTACTAAGAGCCATCACAAGACCAAAGTCCTCTACTGCTTTCCTTGTCTTTGGCCAGTTTGAGCTTCCAAAATACCTTTGCCTCACATATGCATGGCAATGGCCAATCATATCTGTGTGTATTTTAATGGCCTGAAGTATTATAAACATAATTAGTGGTTGAAGGGGCCTTGAATTGGACTGCAGAATGAATTGGATCCAAGAGCAATGTGGAGTTGTTCTATATGTACAGTATGAAAGAAGAATTGTTCTCTTCTTTATGTATTTACCCTGCTCCAAACCATCCTTTCATACTAGCAAACATAAGTTTATTCCACACACAATTAAAGTAGTACTTAATGGGGCAGATTCTTAGCAAATGTGAACTGGTGTAGCTCTATTGACTTCAAACAAATTCAGGTTAACATTAGATGAGGCTCTGGCCAGGTACTTCAATGAATAGCCATAAGATAGTATGAAATCGATACGTACTACTTGACAGTACTTTGCACTCTACCTCTCCGCCAAACAAGCCTTTGATTGAAGTAGGTAAGAACTACTGTTTCTATTGCTAGGTGGACCAACAAAATCATGAAGTACTGAGATGTTTTAGACTTACAAGGTTTCATAACAACTCAGTGGCAGACTGAGAAATAGAACCCAGGAGCCCTGATTCCTCATCACCCTGCTATAACCACCAGCCATTCTTCCTGTTCATACTGATTATTTGTATCGTATAGATCTATCTTGAGCTTTATACTGCTGCCCGTCGTGATATCGGAGTGCCTTCCATGTAAATCAATGGCAACAGAAAAGTCCAGAGTGGAATTCATGGAGTCTCTGGCACTTCTACCCACCAGTAGTAGTGCTTGGAAATCCCAACTTGAAATCCCATAGGAAGAGACAATCCCTGTCCCAAAGACCTTACAATCGAAATAGACAAGAGAGACAGAGGAGGGGAGAAGAGTGCAATAATACTTCCCATTTTAGGGATGAGAAACATGACTTTACCAGTGGCACATAAGTGTGTTGCAGACCTGGGAACTGAATTCAGGTGTCCTGAGTCCAGCAACCAACAATTTGTGTTTGTTTGTTTCCAAGCCCCACTTGAAACGCTAGTATGCTGGTGGAGCTACACATATAATAATTGACCTGCCTGGGGATAGGGACTGTCTTTTAGCTTGGTTTGTGGAGCATCTGGCACAATGGGGCTCCTAGGCTCTCACACTTCCAATAATCAAGGATTCAAAATGACTGCTCATGGCAAGAAAGGGAGAACTCAGTAACTAAAGAGACAGAGTTGTTTGTGTATGTATTGTTTTTCTTCCCTGCTGCTTAGGAAGCAGAAAAGCAAAATGTGTTTTCCCTGATGATGTCCCTTCCCATTTGGCAATCATGGATCTGATTTCCCTGCAGTTCTAATTGACCTTGAAATTAACACGTCTTTATTTTTTGTTTTCTGCATCTACCTCCTGGATGACAGCACCACTGTAAGAACAGCATGGTATTTTTGGTTGGTTGGTTGGTTGGTTGGCTTTTTTATGTCCTACTTACCTTATGGACACTGCTATAGAATAGCTATGCCTCTATAACCCTGCTTTGCAGATGCAGACTGGCATTGTCACTGTAGGAACTCCACCTCTCTGAGCAGCAGTAGCTTGATGGAAGCATTTTTCTGTTGACCTAGCTGGGTCTACACCAGTGGTTCCCAAACTTGTTCCGCCATCCATTGGCCTGGAGCAGCGAACTGCGGCCACTGAGAGCCGCGATCGGCTGAACCTGCGGACGTGGCAGATAAACCGGCCCAGCCCACCAGGGGCTTTCTCTGCACAAGTGGCGGAAAAAGTTTGGGAACCACTGGTCTACACAGAGGGGTGGGTTGGCACAGTGATGGCACTCGAGGGCATGAATTATTTTTTACTGAGCACAATAGCTCTATCAACCAAAGTTTTAAGTATAGACCAGGCCTTAGCTAACAGCTATGGGAGCACAGAACTTTTTATTTGTTTAGGTCCTACATAATGAGTTACTTTCCCCACAATCCTCCTCTTGGCAATAGAATGATGGAGATTTTTTTTTAAAAGAATGATTTAAATGTCATTGGAAAGCCCCTACATCATAAACAATCTAAATTCTTCACTTATATTACTAATAGCACCTGAGCTTACTGGAACTGGAAACATTTAAAACAGCCAGTTTACTGTCACTCCATGGTGTTTATTAAAAAGTTCATTCACTTTATGAAAGTGCTTGGACAATGCTGCCTCTTTCGAGGTCCACCAATCACTGTAATATATAAAGTAATTAAGTCAATTCACTTTCAGGTGCTTGGTGTGTCAATGTTTGTTTCTGATAGTGTGGGGAATGGGAGGAGTTTTTGTAAAAACAAACATACCAGGCTGTTTTTATCAAGATTTTGGGGGGAAATTGTAGAAATATTTTTAGTTGGCATTTAAAATAAACTCTGGGCCAAAATCAAATTGACACCAGCCATTTATATCTGGAGCATGTTGCTTTGAAGATTCTATATAGTTATTTGTAGTGCCTGGAAGCTCCAGTTTTGGATCAGGACCCTATTGTACGAGGCACATTACAAATTCAGAACAAAAATACGTTTTAAAGTAATGTCCAATTGGCTGAATTTTGTGCCTAAAGTACTTGATGTGTTTTCCCTTTTAATTCTAGATTTGGAATATAATGGTCACATGTCATTAGGCTTGGAAGGATTAGATTTTTATCAGTAAATGTCAGTAAACATTGATTTCACTCTACCCACACAAACTGATAAACATCGATAATTGACATTTCAGATTTGCAAAACAATGCTGTTTGAGAACTTTTTAGTTTGATTTCAGCCTTTCTCAGGATATTTACTGTTTATGTTTTGACAGGTGATGTTGACTGTTTTGTGTTTGAATGGTTATAAAGCTTTAACTTTTTGAATCGCGACTTCTGTCATTAAATTGTCTGATTCCCCCAATGTCTGACCCCTCGCCTATAATTTCCCACAAATGTAGAAAAATTATATCAATATCAGTTGAAATTAAAAAAAGAACAAAACCTGCCAGGCCCAGATACAAGCATGAGGGGTGATTTGTTCTATTTCAGTTATGTGTGAGTGAATACTTGAAATAATAAATGTTATACTACAGTAGTGGTGGGCAACCTGCGGCCCGTGGGCCGTACGCGGCCCATCAGGGTAATCCGCTGATGGGCCAAGATACAGTTTGTTTACATTGGCATGGCCGCCCACAGCTTCCAGTGCCTGTGGTTCACCATTCCCGGCCAATGGGAGCCGCAGGAAACGGCAGCCAGCACATCCCTGCGGCACATCCCTGTGCCACTTCCCGCAGCTTCCATTGGCCGGAAATGGCGAACCGCAGCCACTGGGAGCTGCGGCTGGCTGTACCTGCCGATGGTCAATGTAAACTAACTGTCTCATGGCCCGCCAGCTGATTACCCTGACAGGCCGCAGAGTGCCCACTGCTGTACTACAATATTTGATCAAAAGATGGGTGTTTGGTTTTTAACTTTCACAGTTCTGTTTTTCTATGTTTCTAGGGTTGCCAGGTGTCCAGTTTTCGGCCCCAGCCCAGAGCCTGCATCCCGGGCCAGAGCTCTCACCCTCCCCGCACCCCAACTCCATGCCCCAGCCCGGAGCCCCTCCTGCACCCTGAACCCCTCATTTCTGGCCCCATCCCGGAGCCTGCCCCCTGCCCAGCTGGAGCCCTCCTGCACCCCCCCTGCCCCAGCTGGGTGAAAATGATGAGCGTGAGGGAGAGCAAGTGATGGAGGGAGGAGGATGGAGTGAGTGGGGGGTCAGGTCTCAGAGAAGAGGTGGGGCAAGCGTGTTAGGTTTTCTGCAATTAGAAAGTTGGCAATCCTATTTATTTCACATACTAAGCTACCTCTTCTTGAAAATCTGAATCATCCTCCCTTCTCCCACCCCCTCACTGGCATCTAAAGCATGAGTGACTCATTCATGGGGTTATTCAGTTCCTTCACTGTCTCTGAAACCAGGTGGCACCGTCACTTGGCACCTAGGTTCAACTGTGGCCTGATGTCGTCTGCACTCTGAAACAGATGAATTTGTATGTGAATTCATAAAAGCAGAAATGTAAATATTTTTCCCCTTGAGTGCATTTGAAGTCTACATTAGATTTGGTGAGGCTCAAACATTCTCAGATGCCTATGAGCACCTAAATGCTGGGTGGGCAGAAAATAGCAGGGAAAATTATGCTCCATATGATGCCTAGATTCATTGTGACAAACTGATGGATACATATTTCTGCATTAAAGATCAGGACAGGGCCCCAAATTTCATGTAGCTGCAGATTTGCTTTATTACTTCCATTCTGTGAGGGAACAATGGAATGAGAAAATACTGTACTACACAGGTTTACAGCCCATCGTGTTAAACAATGAATGTGTTTTTCATTGAGCTCCAACAGGAAAAGTGCTGCAAATGCCTTTTTGAAAGGGAGGATGTGAATTAGCTGCTACTTCTACCCACTTCTGGCCTCTCACCCACAGAATATAAGTTGGCATGACATTAACAGTGGACTAGTATATTGCTGGGTGTCATTATTACAGAGGAGTTAGGGCCGAATTGTGCGGTCTTGACTCAGACAGAAGTCCTGAAGACCGTGGGAGCTTTGGCCTGAGTGCAGCACCAGGAAGAATCCTCACTGCTGCCTAAGGTCACAGTATGACATATTTGGGCAAAAAGGGCAAAATGCAAATGGAATGTCATGCTCTGCATTTTTCCTTTCTTTTAAAGAGATACTGTGTGCTTAGAGGCAATAATGTCAGCTTACTTTATATTTCTTGTATCTGTTTGCAATTATGGTGTAATCTTATTTTGAGGATTTTTTTTAACTTGCTCCTTTTTCTTAGAAGGCCAGCCGCTGTGCATGATGCTATAGCACCAGAGTGCGCCCTGCCCAAAGCTCATGGAATCCCTACAGTAACGAACCAGCTTTCGCAAGGAAAGCTTTGCGAATAACTGATATTTTTTAAAGAGGCCTTTACTTTAAAAAAAATAAAATTGAAATATAATTTGGAACAAAAATTGTTTGGAATCAAAAATTAGAAAGGATTTTATTCAGATCTCTTGTTTGTTTGTTTTGATCAAAGCAATTCGGCAGACTTCACAAGAACTTTCAAAATGTGCTAGTCAACCTGAATCTGCATTTTTTTCAGTGAAAAGTTTCCCCCCTCAAAAAAAATCTTTGCCTAGCACTATTCATGAACAATTCTACAATAAAGTGTGTCTGTGCAGCCCAGTGATTGAGACCCTATAATAACAAACCAAATTGTTCAGCCCCGCATTCATGAGCAACTCTACAATAACAAACCTGTGTGCAGCCAAACTATCATGAGAACCTATGTTAAAAAAAATAAATAAAAATCCCTGCCTTGCATCCATAAGCAATGCTACAATAACAAACTGGTGTGTGTGTGGTCTAGCCCTTACCAGCAACACTGCAATAACAAACCCATTTGTAAAAAGAAAAGGAGTACTTGTGGCACCTTAGAGACTAACAAATTTATTAGAGCATAAGCTTTCGTGAGCTACAGCTCACTTCATCCATTTGTGTGTGCATGCACCATGTAATGGGGAGTATTCAGAATGCAAAGATTCAATGTCAGGGTTCCAAGGAGGAGTTATAAAAGGCGAGTAAAAGAAAACCATTAGGAAAATTATGAAAACACCCTGATGTACTTTTAATATTCACAGAACTCTTCCAGTCACTTTTGCCATATTCATGGGTTTTTTTAGTGTGAAGATATGTTTACTTTTTGCTTTGACATTTGTATTGTGCACTATTTATTTTAAGATACCAGATTTAAAAAGATCAACAGATAGTAAGGGAGACAGATACAATGTATAACAGATGGAAGATTCTTGGTCTCTAAAGATGTGAGCTAGGATTTAAGTTTTCAATCCTATTGCCTGGTTCTCAACTTCTGACTCATCGGCAGGTAGAACTGATTGTCACAGCTCGCTTAGCAAAGTCTATCTCAAAGTCACTCGCCCAAAGCTTTACAGTTTCTAAACTGTATCCATCCTCTTGGCAAAATGTAAACCCATAGTTCTTAAGGCTATGATGTCCTTCTAAGCTGACCAGGATTTAGATTGGAGACCTCCAAGGATAGGACAGGAAGTGGTGTGAGTGGTTTGATAGTAATCCTGATCCTACTGAAACAGTATTGCGTACATTCCCCCAGTCCAGTGGTGAGTATGCTCTTCTGAGAAAGGTGCCATCTTTTGGACCTGAAACTAAAGCCTTAACCGCTTGCAGTCACTAAAGATCATTTTGTACTTTTTGCATAAGTATTGGTATTAACTCCAGTGTCCTGGCCAAATTTCCATTTGGGAAACAATATTCTCCATCCATGAATTCCTCCTGCAGTTTCAACTGCACACAGTAGTCTCTATATCCTGACTGAAACTGTTGTGTAATATTGCTGTTTGATGCTTCCATGTTCCACCCAAGTGAGAGGTGTATTTCACTGGTGGGCGAAACCATTCATGTGGATGTAACTTACATGTAAAGTGAATAATTGTGTGCGTATAAAATTTGAGATTCATTGGCATGAGCAACACTATATGTATATAAAAACAACAAGGAGTCCGGTGGCACCTTAAAGACTAACAGATTTATTTGAGCATAAGCTTTTGTGGGTAAAAAACTCACTTCCTCAAATAAATCTGTTAGTCTTTAAGGTGCCACCAGACTCTTTGTTGTTTTTGTGGATACAGACTAACATGGCTACCCCCTGATATATGTATATAGTATCTTTCATTTGTAAAGTGCATAGAAGGAATACATGCTCTTATAAAGTCTTCATCAGTTTAGGTTCTTCATGTGGCATTTAGAAAGACAACATTTATTTGGACTTCTAGTACCAGCAGAGAAGCCTGTGGTTTTTGTTTTTGTGCCTTGTTGGATAGACAGTACTAAGGGCAACTTAGTTACAATGAGGCCTTTCAGCCTCTTCATGGGAGACGTGCACTGTGTTTCCTGCAGCATATTGCTGGTTATAATGCAAGCCCTTATGTCTGAAGTTAGTGCAGCTGAGCGCTGGTAGCTTTAGTAGAAGGGAAGCCTTGTCTTAAAGGGGGTATCAAACATATCTTTGGTGGCTGTTCCATAAGGGCAGTAGCATTAGCTGTAGTAAGATCAGCCAGTTCAGAAGATACTGTAGTTCACAAAATGGATTCTGGGCACTGGCTTAATCCTGACAACCACAGAGCACCCTCTTCAGCAGTGCTTCTGCAGGGATCTGCTGGTGGCTTTGGTTCCTCCAGCTCTGGGGTTGGAGGGCAATGATCCTGTCCTATGCTCAACTTCTGTCCTCAAAGCGTTGTTGTATCGAATGCCCTATTGCTAGTTTGAGCATTGGAATCTCAGTGCTAGCTTAGTTTTTCTCTTTTCTGTTTGAAGTCCTTTGCTGGGAGACTAGATTTAGAGACCTTCCTAAAGTGGGGAACCATCCATTCTGGATAGTTTGCACATGGTTACTGTAATCCCTTCCTATAAGGGACTGGGAGTCAAGTCCACCATTACAATGTGCTTGAAAGCAAGAGCTGAGCCAATGAAACGTGCTGTATACTCACCTGTACAAACTCATCCACAGCAAACCGCTTATTTGCCTGGTTAAGTCCCACTCTCTGTTCATGTGTCCCTCTACAAACAGATCAGTTTCCAGAAACCTGTTTGGTGGGAGTTACTGCTGGCTGCTTTAGGATAGCACACTTCAGCCTCTGGGGCGCTTGCATGCTGTTCTGCTGAGCGTGTGGCCGTGGCTATTCGATTGCAATTTGAAACTTGAGCTGGTTTGTTGGGATAAAATCTTTAGCGTTCTGGAGCCTTATCGCAGAACTCTGGGATGTTTTCTTCCATGAGTGACTTTGTTGCCTAAGGGACTGCTGCAGATGTCATTCTATACACCTAGGAGTGTTGTGTCGGTGGGAGCCAGGGCTATCTCCCTGCTAGGGAGGAGAGCATTTCAAATTTCTAGTCTTTGCCTTGTGGAATTACTTTAATTTTATGATTTCGGCTCTGAGAGCTGAGGCTGTATTGATTTATATGTATATATTTTGGGCAATCAACTTAGTTCTAACCTGGCTAAGCTTCTGCTGGTATTTTTATGTTGCCATCTATCATTTAAATAGATCTCCAGTCTCTTACTGTAATGGTACCTGATGGCTCATGGGAAGCCGTGGACACGGTCTCTAGAAAGACTTATACTTACAATCTAAGTTTTAAAAACATGACGTAAGTTCTTTGGGGGCGTGACCCATCTGTGTGTTTATGTTTGTACAGGGCCTAGCACAATAGAGCCTTGATCCATGTCTGGGGCTACCACAGTGTAAATGTGTGTCATGTTTATCTGTTTCTTTCAGTAGGAATTTATCCCCAAAACAGGATCCAGGGGCAAGATAATGTCCAATAGGTAGGGATATGTGACTGTATGTGTGTGTGTGTGTAGTGTTCACTCAGTTGGGATAGAGTGGAGGGGTCTGTGGATCATGATCTGGGCTTCCCCTTTCCCCACCCCCACCCAGCCTTCAGACTTTGGACCATATGTGCTCTCTTCAGATCTGGGGATTTGTGCATGGGGATAGGTTGGAAGGGAGGCAGGAGGGTGGTGGTTAACTTTCCCAGGGGGCCCACCTCTGTGCTTGGGGAATCCCTTTACAATGGTGCTATGGCAGGTAGGGGAAATCCTGGTAATGTGGCTCCATTGGAACTGTATTTCCATGAACCTAGAGGAAGCCACAGTAGGTCTGGGGGCATGTGGCCTCTTTGTGGTTAGTCCTGTGTGTATACCCACAGATTTTAGTGGATTTCAGAGGGCAGGAGGCAAACCTTACTCCTGATGGAAGGATTTCAGGAAACTACTGGAGTGAAGTCTCCTGGAAGTTTACTTTCTCTCCTGTAGGAGGCTGTTGACATCTCTTGTGACTCATTGTGAGTCTCATAACATTTGGTGTTTTTATTTTAAGCCCCAGCTCCTGGACTCCTGTGACTACATGAGAATCTCATCTTTTTTTAAAGTAAATTTCTCTCCCTCGTGGTGATGGTGGTGGTGGTGGAGAAAAGCATGAAAATAAGAATTGAGTGGCCCCTAAAGACTCAGACAGCAGAAAGCAATTAAAAATCCCCAATTTTTAAAAATATTTTTAAAACCACATGATTGTAAAGTCAGTCTCATGACTTTAGAGCACTTTGCATTGGCAAGTGGAGGCATGCTCTGACCCCATGTTTTCATAGAGTCATAGGACTGGAAGGGACCTCGAGAGGTCATCTAGTCCAGTCCCCTGCACTCATGGCAGGACTCATCTGCTCTTGCTGACTGTTTCCCCATTTACATCATCAAAGCATCACTACCCATGTGACTCTCACCCCAGGTGCACTGTGCAGATGTCAGGTGGGCCTGAGGATCTCGCTCTTTGCTTTTCAAATCTTTCATAAGCTGTGACCATTGGGGGCTGCCTTACTCATTCAATGGCAGGGTGGTAGCTTTTACAAAGAGATCTAGGGTGAGGCTTTCAAAAGCCCCTAAGTCCTATTTTCAAAAGTGACTTATTCTTATATATAATATAAAAATATAGAAAATAGCACACATTGGGAGGTGGACCTTGTGGGTTTGGCACAGAGATGGGAGTTGGTGGTTGTATTTCCAGCATTGCCGTAGGTTTCCTGTGCACCTATTGCAAGCTATTTCCCACTCTGTGCCTCAGTTTCCTCATCTGTAAAAAAGTCTGTTTCCTGGGAGTGTTGAGCTGGAAGGCTGAATTAATGTTTGCAAGCACTTTGGGATCCTTGAACAGGTGGCGATCGAGGTGGGCAAAAGATTTCTATTAGCTGAAGAAAGTGGGCTCTGCACAGAGGACCAAATTCTCTCCTGTTGTAAATGGGCACCGCTTCAATGTCACTGATGGAATTTTGCTTCTTTACACCAGGGGATAATTTGGCCAAGGATGCTATGCAGTTTTTCATGGCATGTCATCATTGTGATGTTGCAAAGTGTGCTTCTGAATAAAACTAAATAAAACTCCAAGGTACTGGAAATGTAAGTTGAAAACGAAATGACCTCTGCTTTCTCCTTTTTTCAATGGCTTGTAGTGTATAGATTCAGCCTTTTTTTTTTTTGGGTTCCTGGCATCCTGATAACACTTGGAACTCTTTATCCAAATGACAACACAAAAATTACATTCATGGAATATCCAGGACACAGTGTCATCATGTGTTTCCCTAGCCTTCCTGCTGATCCCTACCCCTCCCACCCCCACACAACTGAGAGAGATTAAATGATGGGAAAACAGTAACTTGTTTGCTTTAAGCCAGCACTCACTCTGCAGAAAATGTGGATAATGACATTTTGGCAGTCCCTGCTCAACATTCCTGCTGCACTTGGTAATGTTTTAAAACTGGAGTCTCGCTCTGCATTGTGCTTTCTGGAGCTGTCACATCCAAACTGTCTCCCTTCACGAGTCAAGCCTTTAATTTCCATGCCCAGAGAAATCAGCTTTCACTGGCATTTGAGCAGATGTGACACCTGGCAGTCATGGGAGCGGGCACCCTTGTATATCTCACGGTACCAGTGGTTAAAAAACAAAGAATGGGTGCATGGTCTAGTGGTTAAGGTACTTGCCTGGGATCCAGGAGATCTGAGTTCAATTTCTGGATCTGTTTCAAACTTCCTGTGTGACCTTGAGTTGGGTCACTTGATCTCTCTTTGCCTCGGTTCCACATCTGTAAAACAGGGATAATAGCATGGGTGTTGAGAAGATAAATACATTAGTGTGTGAGATTCTCACAACCACCAACTATTATCTGATGCTGTAAAGTCTTTGCTGGCAGAGGTTTGGGATGAGCCCACTATTTTATGTGGCCCAAACCCTGGCATGTGCCCCACCCAATTACAAACTGTGCCTCATGGCACTTAGTCTGGTTTTTTTTGCATTTCTGTAATATGGTCAGTATTGTGTATTTGTCACTCTCTACTTCCAAAGGGAGAGGGGGGAACCATATTAAATGTGATGGAACAGAGGTGTTGTGAGTGTAGGCCCAGGGCCCTATCCAAAGGAAGGATTAGACCTACTGCTTAGTGCTACCTACAAATGCAATGTAAAGCCACTTTTATATATTAGTTTGAAATGTAATCTGTGACTGGAGGAGTTGATGGGATGTTGATCATGACCACAGGCATAGAGTGTATAGATAGAGAGGGGTGCTACCTACCATGTCTTAGTTAGAGCCATTGTCTGGGCATCAGTAGAAATCTCAGCACAGAAATCTCTAGGATAGATAACTAACCTCAGTTAAAACTTTTAGGCTCTCTAGGCTGTCCCATGGGTGGGGGGGAATGATGGATGGGGAGCTTCCCTAACCTTGAAGAAAGAAATCTTTGGGGGCTGTAGAGTTGATATAGCCAGTCCTATGGTGTCTGCTCCTGCCACACAGCCCCACTGTAGGAGACACTTCGGGGAGGAGAGGTGGGAAGGAGGTGTCATGCCAGGGATAGGGGAGGTTGTGGTCCAGTTGTGCTGCTGTTTCAGCTAGTGCTCAGCTGTCCCCATGATTGGGGGAGGAAAACTACTCATGTGACTCTCACCCCAGGTGCACTGTGCAGAAGTCAGGTGGGCCTGAGGATCTAGCTCTTTGCTTTTCAAATCTTTCATAAGCTGTGATCATTGGGGGCTGCCTTACTCAGTCAGTGGCAGGGTGGTAGCTTTTACAAAGAGATCTATGGTGAGGCTTTCAAAAGCCCCTAAGTCCTATTTTCAAAAGTGACTTATTCTAAGGGCTTAAGTCGCTTTTGAAAATGGGTCTTTGACGCCTAAGTCAAAGTGCTTTTGAAAAATGTAACCCTACTTAAAATCAAGAGAACCTGACTTATCAGATTCTAGTAGCTTTAAGGCCTAAACATAAGGATGGTGGCCATTAAATTATATTAGGGCTACCACTCTGACTAGGCGGAACCTATGGAAGTGCCCATTGTGTTCTAGGAAGGAGAATCAGCTCCAGAGGGTCCTTTGTTTAAAAGGAAGAGTGAAGAACTGAGGATATAGATAAAAAGAAAGGAACTGAAGGAGTGGCAAGAGCTGTAGGGGGAATGGAGCTGAGAGGAAAGGCTTAAAGGTAAGAGGAGAAGACAAGGGAAGTCAAGGGGGATGGGGAATAGAATGGGGCAAAGAGTCTCCTATCATACATCAAAGCTATTTGGTTTTCCCTGCTCTGCAGGAGAACTGACTTCCAGCAGATGCCCATCTTCCTGCTTTCTCTGTGTGTGTTTGGGGATGAGTCATTCATTCTGTTGTCACATCAGCTCCCCAACAACACCCAGTGTGATCCCGCTAGTCTGTAATCTTTTGGTTACCGTCCACATAGCATCACTACCAGCTTCCAGGCTCAGGGTCTGCATGCCCCGCTTTAGTGAGATATCTGTGGCTCTGCTTTGCCCAGATTAATGCACGGCATGCAGACGGGTCCCTTCACATTCCCTTGCTCAGAGAGTATCTCGGACTGGAATTTGTGCAGCTCTGTAGAACATAACCTTGGGGATGGCTGGCTCCTGTTCTACTGCCTGAGGGCTGCACCTATTGCCCTCAGATACTGCCTGGCCTGTATTATCTGTCCATGATATGAGGAGCAGGAGAAACTGAGCAGTCCAAAGGCAGTACAAGGAGAAAAGGGCAAAACTAGGGCTTGCATTGGCAGCCGTAACCAGCTAGGTACTGAGTCAGTCTCTGATCAGGTCTGGTTTTATTTAACTGTTCATAGAAAGCTTTTTTTTTCTCTCTCTCTCTTCACCTGCCAAGACTTGAGTTCTGAGCATGTGGGGAAGCAAAATACCTGCCACTGAGATGTCGCCAGTGGTTGCAGCAGAAACACAAGAGCCATGAATTCGGATCTTGGCAGGTAAGTAGAGGAGAAAAGAATGTAACTCCCTTAAATATATTTAACTTTCTAGGGCCCTGGAGCTGCACTGTGCTGGGTGCTCTTAGCTCTCGTGGGGCATTCAGCACATGGCAGAAAGTAAGATGGCACATGCAGCCAGCTGGGGCAAAATTCAACCCTCTGTGTACAGTCACTGAGCAGCAGCCTTTATGAATTGGCTTTCTGAGAGTGCTGCTTGCTGCAGTGTGTGGCACTCTTTGGTGAGGGAGGTGGCTATCAGTGTCCCCATTTAGTGGGAGAAACTGAGGCGTGGTGAGCCTCTGACAAAGCTGGGCATTGAACGCCTATCTCTTGTTACCAGTGCTTTTACCACAAGACTCATTTCCTCCCCCCCATGTTGAACAATTGTTTGTTATTTAAACAGCCTCATGGCTACTCATGGCCTTTTGCAGATGCATAAAGGGTGGCTCCCAGTCTTAGTGAGAGATGGGAGAAAGAGAGCAAGGGAAGAATGAGGTTCATTCAATACGAAGTCACTAGGCTATTTGCTGTGTCATTGCCCACCCCAAGTATTTAAAAAATCGTGAGCCAGGGCCCTGAAAAGTCTGAGTGGCTCAAAAATCACAAGAACTTTACCCAAAGGCTGTTCTTTTGATTTCTCTTCACGGAGAAGAGTCATGTTTTCAAGCTTTTCTCCAGAACCTCCAGTGATACAAACTCACTTTGGAAGGAGGCTGAGAATCTTGGGTAGTAACCTGATTCCAGCCGCCGAAGCTTTAAGAAAAATGCCAGAGAACATGAGGCTTACAATAGACTCACAAAGGTCAGCAACTTCACTTGGCTATCTGGTGAGGTCCATTTTAAAAAAGGCTTATCCCTTTCCCCCCTTGCTGTATTGGCTTACATATTTCGGGAACAGGACTGAACATCAGCGATATTGTCAGAACCTATGCAGCAGAAGAGATAGGTCCTTCTCCCCATGTCATCTGTTTTCCCTTCTTAGTACGTAGCCCTTGTATAATCACTACTGTCCTCCAGACATGAGGCCTGAACTCTGCTTCCTTCGAAACTTTTGTTAATGCTGCTTGAGAACGGCTGGCATGTGTTGCTTCTGTCCTGGTTCCCTACTCCTCCCTGGGAGCTGGGAAAGCTCCCATGACCAATTCCCTTGGCCTCATTCACCTTTGTCTGCAGTGGGGCGTAAGCCTGTAGCCCCAGATTTGTCTCTTGACCATAAATTAGGCTAATTATGTTAAGGCCTCTGCGTGGCATGTTTCCCTGCAAGGCTCTGGTTGTGGCTTCCTCTGTGGTCATTATTTCTTTTTGTATCCTAACTGCTCCTTTGCAAGCATAAAATCAAGCAGATTGTGGGCGGAAAGACTTTCCATTGCTGTATGGAAGGCACATCACATAGATGGGGATTCTGCCTTTCTAGTGATCAGCTACATGGAAGGAGGGGAGGGGCAGGACTTTGTTTGGTGCACAGGTATCATCACCCTATGGACAAGGCTCTTCTGTCACCCCTACTAGAGTCCTGAGATTCACTTTCCGCTCACCCCCCCTTTATTTACAGCCCTATCTTTTAGGCCTGACATCACAACCGTTGCTCTTCCCACTAAAGAGGATGGGATGGTTTCATTTCAAAGCTTGACAGCCACCCAGAAGGAATGTCATTGCGAATGAGGTGGGTATTCAGTTCCCTGGTGCCATGAAGGGTGAGAGCCCAGGATTTGGAATTTCACCTGAGTCAATTATATTGTAAAAGAAAAGGAGTATTTGTGGCATCTTAGAGACTAACAAATTTATTTGAGCATAAGCTTTTGTGAGCTACATCTCACTTCATCAGATGAATTCAGTAGAAAATACAGTGGGGAGATTTATATACATAGAGAACATGAAACAATGGGTGTTACCATACACACTGTATGACAGTGATCACTTAAGGTGAGCTATTACCAGCAGGAGAGTGGGGGGGTGAGGGGAGGGGAAAAACCTTTTGTAATGATAATCAAGGTGGGCCATTTCCAGCGGTTGACAAGAATGTCTGAGGAACAATGGGGGATGGGGGCAGGGAAATAAACAAGGGGAACTAGTTTTACTTTGTGTAATGACCCATCCACTCCCAGTCTCTATTCAAGCCTAAGTTAATTGTATCCAGTTTGCAAATTAATTCCAATTCAGCAGTCTCTCGTTGGAGTCTGTTTTTTAAGTTTTTTTTGTTGAAGGATAGCCACCCTCAGGTCTGTAATCGAGTGACAGGAGAGATTGAAGTGTTCTCCAACTGGTTTTTGAATGTTATAATTCTTGACGTCTGATTTGTGTCCATTTATTCTTTTACGTAGAGACTGTCCAGTTTGACCAATGTACATGGCAGAGGGGCATTGCTGGCACATGATGGCATATATCACATAGGTAGATGTACAGGTGAACGAGCCTCTGATAGTGTGGCTGATGTGATTAGGCCCTATGATTAAACCACAAGCTATTACTGAGCCCCATTCTTGGTTTTCCTTAGCTTTAATATGGCTTGGGATCGCAGGTATTTTTTTCCCCTCGCTGCTTAAGATGAGACTGTAGTCTCTTGTCTCAAGTATTCATGGTAGCCCCAGTAGACTCATGTTTTTCTGCAGAGCTCTGATATGGCTGGGCAATGTCAGCAAAAAATGTCCGGCAGTGAAAGTCACAGGTCTGGATAGACTTCCTGAGATATCACACCTTGAATCTGTCACTAGATATTGCCTATCCTACACTTGGGTGGGAAAGAAGGAATCATTTGTCAGATAGGTCGTTTTTAAAACAAACATGAGGCACACACACACCATGTTGTGAGCAGTCCTGTGCAGAGATGGGTTGGTAGGCTGGCCGCAGATGAGGCCATCAAGGATGCACGATAATGGTGGTCTCATTTTTCCCACAATTTATCACATGGCTGTTCCAGTTTCATATATGGATTGCATGTATATGTGTATCATTATGGATAAAGTTAGGTATCAATTCTTGGTAAGACTTACTGGCACAGTTCTCCCCTCTGTGCACAGGGGGCATTGCTCTGAAACTCCCATTAACCCCAGCGGCTAAAAGACCAGTTCATCCTGCATTTGAATTATGGCAAAAATAAACTCCTCTCTCTCCCTCAAGCCTTCCTTATTGTTGATTTTTTTACACCTAGCATCTATGTCCATGACTGCTGATTGATATACCTGGTGTACTGTGCAGAAGGGAGAAAGCATCTTCCATGCCATGCTGTTGAATTTGCCCGGTACATCCTCAAGCTGCAATTCATTGCATGGGCTGGACTTTTCAAAAAGGCCTAAGAGGGCCAGATGCCCAATTCTCATTGATGGACTTTCAGTGGGAGTTGGGCACCCAACACCCCTGGGTCCCTTGGAAAATCCCAGCTTTAAGCACATGCTTAATTGTAAACACATGAATTATCTCATCCCTATTCAACAAAGCACTGAAGTGTGTGACTTCAATGGGACTTAAGCACGTGCTTAAGCTTTAAACGCTTTAGCTGAACAGGTTCCGGAGTTCGCTGGAATGTGAACAGCATTGTAATAGGTGACTTATGACCTGTAATGCAAGAATGAATAAATAAGGTCCTTTCTACCTACCTGAGCAAAGAGGAGCACAACTGGGCAGAGCAGCAAGGGAGGGGTAGAGCTGTGGCTTTAAGGATTCTTCTGGTAGCTGCATGGTTGGGTTCTGTGGTTGAAGTCCAGGAGAATCATTTCCTACCCTTAAAATTATTCAGCCAGGCATCTGTGCCAGGGTAAATACTGATGCTTGTGGCAATGATTGCTGCTTCTTCCCTTCATCTCTCTGTGGAGGGGGTGGAAGTACTGGGCAAGGTGCAGTAAGGAAATTCTAGGTATGTCTACACTGCAACTAAACACCTGCGGCTGGCCCATGTCAGCTGACTCAGGCTTGTGGGACTCAGGTTTGTGGGGTGGGAAAATTCTGGTGTTGACGTTCGGGTTCAGCTGGGGCAGGAGCTGGCGCTTTGTGACCCTGTGATGGGGAAGGGTCCCGGAGCTCAGACTCCAACGTGAGCCAGAACATCTACCCCGCAGTTTTGCAGCCCCAGCCCTGCAAGCCCAAATTAGCTGACATGGGGCAGCTGCAGGTGTCTAATTGCAGTGTAGATGTGCACAAGTCTTCATGTATTAAAAAGGCTCTAGCTCAACTGCAATTTATGGGCTTGAGAAAGGATTTACTGGGTGAGATTCTCGGGCCTGTGCTATGCAGGGGATCAGACTAGATTATCATAATGGCCCCCTCTGGCCTTAAAATAACTCATGTATGGACTCTGTTGCCTGGAGGGGAACAGGGAGGCCAGTACTCCTGAGGAAAGGAATTCATTCCCCCCCCCCCCACTCCCAAATACATGTAAGGGAGACTGTCCAACCTAGGGATTCTCCTGGGCTCAATTTCCATTATGTGGGCTTTGCTGGAGGAGAGGACAATGTGTTCCAAATAAATCGTCTGTGGAGTATAAGATGGAAGCTGTGCAACTTGGTAAGGTTGTGTTGGCTCTTCAAGGAATCTGAAGATCTATGGATCTGTAATGGAGGCTCTGGGAACCTGTTCTCTTTTGCTTCTCCTTTGGGGATATAGTTACCAGGCAATTATTTCACACCCTGTAGCACTGCAGACATGTCTCTTCAAGTCCAGTCCCTTACCACGTGGCTGAGAAAATGTATTTTACATTAAAAAAGAAGCCTTTAAAGAAATGCCCTCCAGGCATAAAGCCGATGTGTTTTCTGTATATAACCCTCTGTTATTAATAGAGTAAACTTCTCTTCAGACTCATGGGGAGCGGGGAAGGGAATGTGACTTGATCACTGGAGATATGAACGATATGATACCCATTTTCAGTGCATTGTAGGTCTGATTCCGTCACAGTGCCCCAGCCCGGGCTTCATTTTGCAGAGATAAAGCAGTGCAATACTGTAAAGCGGGTTTATGTGACATTCGTTCCTGCGGAACATTAGTATAAAATAAACAGATTATATAAGCAATTTTACGTTGGCTCAAAGATGCCAAGATATATAGATCTGGGCAGAGTGGAATGATAAACAGCATGTATGATTGAAAACTTGCATAACAAAAGCCCCACTCGTGTTAGTGATGGGAGTAAAAGAAATGTTGCTTTAGCTTTGACTTTTTAAAGGTGATTATTGATTTTTGTCTCAATAATTTGTCACTGTTTATTATATGAGATCTTTTTACCTCTGGTTCTAAACATTGAGGAATATTTTATGGAGCTGATGCACCAGACTTGAGCAGCACAGATCCTTGTGAATGCTAAAGTCCCCTGAAATCAAGTAAGGAGCAAATCCCTTCTGTTATAAAAATACATAATTGGGCTTTCCTGGCGAGGTTAACAGAGGGAGTAAAGTGCAGTTACTCTACCATGGATGTAAGTTTGCACATAATGGATCTAAAATGTTGACTTTTAATTACGGGTATAGCATCTTAGATGTTTCGTTCACAAATAAGTAGGAAGACAAATGAGCAGATTCTGATCTTGTTTACACTGGTCTAATGGAGAGCAGAATCTGGCCTAAAGATATACCTTCAGGGTACCAAGTGCCATGTTTCCTCACTGAGGCCCATTGAACCCATGGGCACTAAGTCCGTCGCAGGACCAAATCCTTGGAGATACAGGACAATATTAAAGGTTGGGCATAAGGGTGAGCGTGTAGAAGTAGAGTGGAGAGGACTGATGGAAGGTGAATGGAATGGGTCAGGTGAGGAGCAATTTGGAGGCAAAGGAAGTTATAAGACACACAGAAGGCTGTTCCAGACATGGGTGTTCGCATGAAATAAGGTACTAAGCCATGACAGGGGGAAATGGAGTCCTCAGCCCTGCAAAGGACCGACTGCCCTCAACTCTTATCAACTTCAGTGGGAGTTGAGGGTGCTCAGCAGTGAGCATCTTACTGAATTGACTCCAAAAGAACACTTAAAGATTGGGAAGTGTGTAGGACATGAGGTAGCAGAAGCAGAAATGTAGGCAGGGATGGAGCTATCCAGACTTTTGAAGCATACTTGTATCACCCCCCCCTCGTGTGGTTGTGTGTGTGGGTGTGCATGATGCATAGAGTTAGAGCTAGCTGAGAAGTTTTTCCAACTTTTTTCCAACTTTTTTTGGGTGGAAAATCCCAAATTCATTGCAACTTGTTACAGAAAAGTTTCTCGGGTTCAGGATGGAATTTTGCACCCATCCACCCCCAAATAGCCATTGTCTGGTGGCTATTGAGAACCATACTTGAATCCCGTCTCAGACTCAGGTCTTTTCTTTTTCTCATGTGTTTTCATAATTTTTGAATGATAGAATTCTTATTTCATAAAAAATTGAGGTTTTGAAGTTTATTTTCCAGCCAGCACTACTAAGGATTAGACTGTTTAGTAACTGATATGATTGTAGTTTAGTGTTGCTCTTAAATGCCTAGAGAGTGAGACCGACATTTCTATAACTCTAAGCCAATAAAGATGGTGAGTAGGAGTTGATTTCTAATACACTGTAGGGTAGGCTCATCCATAGGTAATATGAACAGTAACAAACAGTTCTCTTGTTATTTCTGGCAATGACGTGGTCTCAGACACAACCCAAGCTGTGTATTCGAGTCACAAAGGAACCCTAATGTGTTTTGAGATGGTTGTACTTAATAAGCTGTATAAAAAGAAATGAGATGGCCAGAGATGGAAGAATGTTTCCGGGGTGCAAGAGGCTGTCCTGAACAGGCTCTGATCCCGTAACCGCAGATAATGGCGCCGCTATGCAGAGGGCCTGAATATATATAGGTCATAGCCAGTGTCAAAGCAAGAACTTGGGCTGCAGCTGCTTCTGCTGCTGCCACCCTGGATGTCACAGTATCACGTTTCTGCATCATCTGGTTAAATATCAGCGTGTCGACAGTCACCCCGCACACCTCCAACAACATCCCTTTCTTTCACTACTGCTCTTCCATGACACTTTGGAAATGGTCTGGAGGCCACTTTGCTGGCACGGATGTCAGCTACTTTGCTCGCAGATGCCAGTTTTCCCTGGATGCTTGCAGCTGGTATGATGGGGTTTGCCCTTACCAGAGAAGTGCAGCCAATTTCCCCGTCCCTTTGCTTCCAACGACAGTTAGCTAAGGCAGCATTTATATCAACTGCGAGAGCATTGGTAACCACTTGGGCAGTACCACCGCACCTAATTTGGGACAGGGAGGGGCTCAGTGCCCCAGCCACAGAGAAGGGGGAGCTGTGGGAAATGTGGCTGAGCCAAGCAAGGGAAGGGGAACTCCTGTCTGCTTCTCACAGAGGACAGGGAATAGCACTTTCCCTGAAGACATTCCCCTTTGATAAAACCCTTAGAGACATCCATCCAGTCTCCCATGTTCCACATCTTTGTGTCACAAAGTAAGAACCCGCACTCCTTGTTCACTTGTAACTTGTGCTTGTGATGGGGGCGGGAGGATCCAGACGTGTGTTTGAATGGAGATGATTATTAGGTGGAATGTGAGAATTGTTGAGACTTGGGGCCACATCCACGTGGGATGCTAGCTTTCAGGAAAGGAAAAGATGAAACCAAACCACCCCCCACACTTAATGGCTGAAGAAGCAGAATAAGAATCAGGACTCCTGGGTAGGGTGACCCAGATGGCAAGTGTGAAAAAGCGGGACACTCTTTTTCGGGGGTGGGAGGGTATAGTTGCGTATAAGACAAAGCCCCTAATATCAGGATGGTCCCAATAATATCGGGAGGTCTGGTCACCCTACTCCTGGCTTCCATTTCTGGGCCTGCCACTGGTCTGCTCTGAAAGTTACCTCAGCTGGAATTTTCACACTAAACTGTTTAAAATCAGGCCTTACTTTGTGCAGTGTTGAGTACTCCACAGGGCATCTTGACTTCAGGAGGAGGTGACTCTCTGCATCTTTGAAATCAGGCCCCTTTTTAGGTGCTTAAATATCGGTGGGTGGTTAGGGATTAAATTTAGACAGCCAAGTTGGATCCTGTTGGGAGAGACTGCCAAAGGCACAAGGTATAGTTGGGGACCCTAGCTGCCTTTTGACCTTTGCAAACTCTCCCGTTGACTTTAACCTTGTAACTCAAATAACTTCGTCTTCATACTTGCCTCATTGATTAATTTGGCTCCTTGTGACTCAGTTAACACACATTAAGAATTGTCACTTCTATTCTGATCTGCCCCATAGGGCAAGTGGGGATCTCCAGAAGAGAAGCTCTAGGGAAGCATTTCCTGTATTACTGCAAAAAACATCTCTGGACAGATGAAAGTGCTGATCCGAGAGGAAGGGTAAATTCTCTAGATAGTGTCTTTTAAGAGCAAGAAATGTATAAAGTGCACATGGGGGGATCATCACTGCTGTGTGCCTTGGTTTCCCTACCTATAAGATGGAGATGATGGGCAGGTGTTACTGTGGCAAACTGTTTTGCAATCCTCAGATGAAAGGTATAATGGGAAAGAGTTATAATTGTTCAAGTTTCCTGAGCTGTAGATGGATAGGAAATGGGATAATGGACACAATGCCTCTTGTTGAGAGTTGCTTATAAATCTTAAAGGAACCTGCCCCTCCTCCCTTTTAAAATGGGTGTGAAAGGTTCGACCCTCCTTTCGGGGTGCCACCAGATATGCTGGAGTACCACTGAGCCTGCCCTTTCCATGAGCCTGGGCTTCCTCACCCTGTCCTTGCTGTGCCAGGCCCTCAAGCCTTCTTTAGCACACACACAGGGAAGGCCACACCCAGCTGCAGACATAGACTGAAATCATCTCTGTGTGGGAGGATCAGCTCGGGGATTTACCCAGCACTGATGTGCACACCTCCTTTGCGGTGTAAACCCAAAATAATATTGTCTTGCACTGTATAGAAAGATCTGTACAATGCAAGCTCATAAAAATCACCCCCCCCAATGTGGAGGGAGATATGCACAGCTTTTTGCTTTTTGCCCCTTCCCGCCCCCCCCCCCCAACCCCCAGATATGAATTGCACAAACTCAGTTTTGGTATAAAAAAGAAATACGTTTATTAACTACAAAAGGTAAATTTTAAGTGATTATAAGGGATAGCAAACAGAACAAAGCAGATTACTGAGCAAAAAAACAAACACGCAGACTAATCTTAATACACTAAATAGGTAGGATATAAATTAGCAAATTCTCATCCTGAGTGATAAGCAGGCTGGCAGATTCTTAAGGCACAAGTTGCCTGGGCTTTCCCAGGTTTTCATACACAGTCTAAAGACCCTTCTAGCTTGGGACCATCACTTCCCATAGTTCAGTATTTGTTCCTCAGGTGTTTCCAGGTGTGTTGTTGTAGGGAGCATGAAGTTCCCCCATAATGTCACTGTCCCCCTTTTATATCTTCTCCCCACTTGCTAGAAAGCTCTTTTGTTGTGACCTAGGTCAAACAGTTCCTATTGTGTAGTGCTAACTCTGAGAGGTTTCTATTGTACACAGTTCCTGGGATAATCCTTGTGGTTGTGTGCATTTCTTCAGTGAGCCTTTAACATTTTTGGCCTCTTTACTCTTGTACCTGAAAGGTTGCTTGTGGGTGTTTTCAACCTCCGGACATGTTTCAGCAACACATACATAGCCAAACTTCATAACCTCACATACGATAATAGCACATATAATCCAAAGAGATATTACTGTTGAGACTTTAAGAATGACACCTCACAAGGCATACTTTGTATAAAGCATATCCTAATTACATGACAGTGGTGAATATTGGGGTGTCAGGATGTCACAGTGGGGATTATGGTTTCCACAGAGGATGTGGAAACAATGCCATCTCTGACAGGTTTCAGAGTAGCAGCCGTGTTAGTCTGTATTTGCAAAAAGAAAAGGAGTACTTGTGGCACCTTAGAGACTAACAAATTTATTAGAGCATAAGCTTTCGTGAGCTACAGCTCACTTCATCGGATGCATTTGGTGGAAAAAACAGAGGAGAGATTTATATACACACACACAGAGAACATGAAACAATGGGTTTATCATACACACTGTAAGGAGAGTGATCACTTAAGATAAGTCATCACCAACAGCGGGGGGGGGAAGGGAGGAAAACCTTTCATGGTGGCAAGCAGGTAGGCTAATTCCAGCAGTTAACAAGAATATCAGAGGAACAGTGGGGGGTGGGGTGGGGGGAGAAAGACCATGGGGAAATAGTTTTACTTTGTGTAATGACTCATCCATTCCCAGTCTCTATTCAAGCCTAAGTTAATTGTATCCAGTTTGCAAATTAATTCCAATTCAGCAGTCTCTCGTTGGAGTCTGTTTTTGAAGCTTTTTTGTTGAAGTATAGCCACTCTTAGGTCTGTGATCGAGTGACCAGAGAGATTGAAGTGTTCTCCAACTGGTTTTTGAATGTTATAATTCTTGACGTCTGATTTGTGTCCATTCATTCTTTTACGTAGAGACTGTCCAGTTTGGCCAATGTACATGGCAAGGGGCATTGCTGGCACATGATGGCATATATCACATTGGTAGATGCGCAGGTGAACGAGCCTCTGATAGTGTGGCTGATGTGATTAGGCCCTATGATGGTATCCCCTGAATAGATGTGTGGACAGAGTTGGCAACGGGCTTTGTTGCAAGGATAGGTTCCTGGGTTAGTGGTTCTGTTGTGTGTGGTGGTTGCTGGTGAGTATTTGCTTCAGATTGGGGGGCTGTCTGTAAGCAAGGACTGGTCTGTCTCCCAAGATCTGAGAGCGATGGCTCGTCCTTCAGGATAGGTTGTAGATCCTTGATGATGCGTTGGAGAGGTTTTAGTTGGGAGCTGAAGGTGATGGCTAGTGGCGTTCTGTTGTTTTCTTTGTTGGGCCTGTCCTGTAGTAGGTGACTTCTGGTACTCTTCTGGCTCTGTCAATCTGTTTCTTCACTTCAGCAGGTGGGTATTGTAGTTGTAGGAATGCATGATAGAGATCTTGTAGGTGTTTGTCTCTGTCTGAGGGGTTGGAGCAAATGCGGTTATATCGTAGCGCTTGGCTGTAGACAATGGATTGAGTGGTATGATCTGGATGAGAAAGCTAGAGGCATGTAGGTAGGAATAGCGATCAGTAGGTTTCCGATATAGGGTGGTGTTTATGTGACCATCGCTTATTAGCACTGTAGTGTCCAGGAAGTGGATCTCTTGTGTGGACTGGTCCAGGCTGAGGTTGATGGTGGGATGGAAATTGTTGAAATCATGGTGGAATTCCTCAAGAGCTTCTTTCCATGGGTCCAGATGATGAAGATGTCATCAATGTAGCGCAAGTAGAGTAGGGGCATTAGGGGACGAGAGCTGAGGAAGCGTTGTTCTAAGTCAGCCATAAAAATGTTGGCATACTGTGGGGCCATGGGTACCCATCGCAGTGCCGCTGATTTGAAGGTATACATTGTCACCAAATGTGAAATAGTTATGGGTCAGGACAAAGTCACAAAGTTCTGCCACCAGGTTAGCCGTGACAGTATCGGGGATACTGTTCCTGACGGCTTGTAGTCCATCTTTGTGTGGAATGTTGGTGTAGAGGGCTTCTACATAGTGGCTAGGATGGTGTTTTTAGGAAGATCACCAATGGACTGTAGTTTCCTCAGGAAATCGGTGGTGTCTCGAAGATAGCTGGGAGTGCTGGGAATGCCATCTCTGTTAGATTCTGGTTTGGACTCTGATTTCAAGTTCTGGCTGTCTGAGCACAGAAGCTGCATTTACTAGAGAGGGTTCCTCGCCATGCTGTGTATCTCAGAACAGCAATTTCCCCTTTGAATCACACTGTTTCATCTCATCAGGCATCCTGCCTCTTAACAGTGATCACCCCAGTGCTTGAGTGAATGATGACCAGTCCCCTCCCTTCCATAATGCACTTACCCAGTTGTTTAATGTTGTATTTCTGGGGTACAGAGAAAAAAATATTTCCATCACTTTGTCTTGAAGCATGGGATTTGATTTTTCCCTCATGTTGTCTTACATTCCATTTGCAAATATTACTAGTGGACCAGCCCCACCCAGTATCCAACCCCACCCAGTATCTGACCTGACCTTTTCCTGCTGCAGAATGTCTATGGAGAGCCAGCCTACTGCTTATAGTCAGCGTCTTATGGGAGCTGGCCCTTGATCATATGTCCTTTAGGTATGTAATCATTAGAATTTTGGCCCTAGGTGCACCCTAGATTTGGGGTGCTTGGTTCTGGCAACCATCACTTTCACTCCAAAGCATTTTCAGAATCGTTTATGCTGACTGCAGTGAGGATCCTGATAATGGCTGCTCTTAGAGGCTCCCACATAGAGATTGGTCTCTCCCCATGCAAGGTGCATTTTACTGACCTCCTGCAGATGAGTGACCATGGTGGTGTCTCCTAACTGTGGTGCACTATGGAGGCTGCCTCTTATACTGATGCCTAAGTGCAGCTCTTGGTACATTAGAAAGGGGGCACTAAGTCACTAGCACCAACAAAATAGTAGTTTGGATTTGGGGGAGGACAATTGCAGCTGTAAAAATGATGAAAGTTGTTTTTCATGCTGGAGTCTTTGGATGTCCAGGAACCTGAGGTCCTTATCTTTCACACAAGTAAGGTAACAGAAGTAGGCTATTCTGTTCGTCCATTTTATTGCCAAGAGGCATTTCTTTGGCATAACAGCATCCTGGTGTATCCTAATAGGGTCTAGCTGCCCTGAGAGGAGAGCTGCTGTCAGAATACTTTAAAGTTGGACAGAACATTTCCTGCTTTTTGAGGTATATCAGCAAACATTCTGATCGCCTCCAGTGGGAGACTATTTTTATACTGTCCAGGGGCTGTCTTATATTATGAGATTGCTATCACTTTTTTTTATTTGAATCCTAACTGCATGTCTTAGGATGACCTTAAAAATATCATCTCCATCTCTGAGGAAAAAAACCAGACACCCTGTTTCCAAGATGAAATTGGGTTATCTTTTTTTAAGGAGATATGACCATGAAAATAAAAGTATGTTGGATTTCTTCCACGAGCGTGGCAGAGAGCAGCTGTGGTACCCAGTGCTGCATCTTCTTGGCTCTAAACTGATGTTGCATAAAACCCACAAGTGTATTTCTTTGCATTATGTAAATCTTAATTGGCCTATCTCTTTTGAAATTGTCTTCTCAGTAAGTGAAGCTCCCAGCCATTAATTAATCTGTAAAAGATTATTTTAAAACATTTGTTCAACTTAATTTTTATTTATTTTGCAAAGAAACTTTCTGTTGGGGCTCAACTCCTTACCTTTGTGGCTGCTTCTTGAGTCAGTTATGTGACACGCTGCCAATGTGTGAGGCAAGTGTCAGTGTGTCAACAAGGCCATGAATTCAGACAGAAAGGGATCAGGTGCCTAGCTTGCTGATTGTGCTTTGGTGTGCGTTCTTCAACTGCTCCATGGGAGAGTTGGGTTTCAGTGTTAAACCACAGTCCCAAAAGGGAAGGGGTGAAAAGTCAGGCCAGCCTTTGACAACAGGCAATTCAGCTTTGCAGAGTGCACAGTAGAAAGGAGCTCTCCGCACACACCAGCTCCTCCAAACATATCTACTTCTGATGGGAATCAAAACTAGTACTGAGGAACATGGGTGAGTTTGAGGGGTTCACCACTTGTGCTGCTCAGTGTTAAGGATATGCTTGAATGATACCCAATGCACCAACAGATTCAAACTTTGGGGTCAATGTTATAAAGTGCCCATGGGAGTTGGGAGCCTTTGGCTTTTAGGACTCCAATCCTCTTTGTGAATGTGACTTAGGTGCCTAAGTCATGCAAGCATTTCTGAAAATGTTGCCTGTGGTCTTACACCAAGATCTAGAAGCATGTGGTTGCCTTGCATAGTGCTGCTAATACAGCATCTATTATGACTAGAACCTTGATCATGTCCACTAGCCCCGTGCTTCACAAGCAGGCAGTCATTCCAAGGGACTACTTGCAGTGTAATGGCCTGATCCAAAGTCCCTGAAATCAATGGAAGATTCCTATTGACTTCCCTGGGCTCTAGATCAGGCCCAAACATACTAACAGCTGTGAGTCATCATGGCAAGATCTGCAAATGGAGCAAACAGAATACAGGTTATTAGCCAAGATGGGCAGGGATGATGTTCCTAGCCTCTGTTTGCCAGCAGCTGGGACGGGTGGATAGGGGATGGATCACTTGATGATTACCTGTTCTGTTCATTCTCTCTGGGGCACCTGGCATTGGCCACTGTCAGAAGACAGGATACTGGGCTAGATGGACCTTTGGTCTGACCCAGTAAGGCCGTTCTTATGTTATGTAGGTTATGTGCTCTTTAAGTAATTGTCTCTGGATTTCTCTCTCTTTGTAGGTGAGTGTGTTAACTACCTTGGAGCGGCGATTCAACCTGCAGAGCGCTGATGTGGGGGTGATAGCCAGCAGCTTTGAGATTGGGAACCTGGCCCTCATTCTCTTTGTGAGCTACTTTGGAGCCCGAGGGCATAGGCCACGTTTGATAGGATGCGGAGGAATAGTCATGGCTCTGGGCGCCCTCCTTTCTGCGTTGCCTGAATTTCTGACCCATCAATACGAATACGAATCTGGGGAAATACGCTGGGGGGCTGAAGGGAGGGATGTATGTACTGCCAACGGGTCCACCAGCAACGAGGGACCTGACCCGGATCTTATCTGCAGGAATAGGACTACCACCAACATGATGTACTTGCTTCTCATTGGAGCGCAAGTGCTCCTAGGCATTGGTGCTACCCCTGTACAGCCACTAGGAGTTTCCTACATCGATGACCATGTGAGACGGAAGATTCCTCCCTATATATAGGTAAGAGTTTAAAGTTTCTTGAATGCAGTTGAGATGTTCCTGCTATTGCAGCTCATTCTGTTGTCTGGTTTATCCGGCATCAATAGAAAGGATGAATTTGGGGTTCTTCTCTGTGCTTCTGTGTCTGTGAAGGTACCTTGGCTTTGGTCTACCAAGAACTAACTACTACAAGAAACATCTCTCTGCCACTGATAACCATTGTGCCCTCCCTGTCCCTTTTCCACTTAAAATATCATGGCAGAGAAATGCAGGGGTCTTCGCTCTTAGTAGAGAAAGATGGTGATGTGTTGTCATCCTTTGGGTTGGCAGTCATAATGAGGCAGTAGATGATTAGGAAAGATGTTCCCTTGGTATTTCTTTTCATAGCAATTTCCCATATCCCTTAAACTCTAATGATATTGATCACTTGTGGTTGAGCTTTAGCTGCAGAACATCAAAGTAGCTTATAAGACTGTAATTAACCACATTATCCAGTGTACCCTAGCTGCCTCCATAGCATGTTAGTTGACATGTATGATTACTGTATGAAGGCACCGGATGCAAGGGGCATTTCTCCTTGCAAGTTTTCTAATAATTCCTTAGAAAAACTGTTCTGAGCACACACCCCTGATGGACAAAGTTCTCTTTGTAGAGCAGGTGCACCTACTCAGCATCTTGTGGAAAGACCCCAGAAAATGTTACCTATATGGGTGCAGGATGGCAAAGCTGGTAAGTCTATTGTGATCTATGGGAAATTAGGCATCTAACTCCCAATAGTGGTGATCATGCTGCAAAATTACTCACTCTATCTCAGGCAGCTTGGAGTTAGTTGCATGATGTTACATGTTAAGGGGTAAGGCTAGGTTTTGGTTATCAACTCAAATATCCTGGCCTTAGGGTAAAGAGCTCATGGGTTTCTGCGAGGAACCCCTCAGTGACCGTGCTTCAGAAAACTTTGTGAGTGAAGTTGTCCTCTGAAACCTCTAGACTCTGTGTCCATCTTTTGTCTATATCTGCTCCATTTCCATAGGATTCAGTAGTAGCTAGCCACCAATTCTGCTGGCCCCAATTCAGCAAAGCACTGAGGCATTTGCTTATCTAATTTGCCTGCATGCCTGTTTTCCTCTTGTGCCCCTCAGCATGGTATTTAATGGCTACAGAAACTTCACCCCCTGACCTACTTTGACTGGAAGCCAAAAGACAATCCCATCAACAAACCACCCTTGCTATGACCTCTCCAGTTGAGTTACCAAATAGAACAAAATACACCTGGCTGGAATCACCACTCGGGTAACCCTGCTCAGCTTCTGTTGCCATTTCTGAATATGTCCCATGATATCAAACTTAGTGAAACAGCGGGGACACTGATTGGATAGGTTGGCTAAAGAGCATAGCTGTTGTAGTCCTCTCCTAGATTAATGCCTCTTGCATCTACTTAATAAGGTTCTAGCATGTGAATGGCACAGCCCATTCATTCCTTAAGTGGTCATAAAATCATTATTTCAGCATTTAGCTCCGCACGCTGGAATTTTATGCTCTGAGCATTTTACTTTAATTTTGTGTGAGGGTTCCACTGTACAAAGAGGACTGGAAATATATCACTTTGTGTGTAAAATACAGGATAACAAATGGCCTCAAGGTAAATACAAAGCTGAATTCACTGGAGCAACTCTGTCAATGCCACAAACCATGAGTTTAAATTAAGTCTTACAACGATTTCAGAATTATTGATCATAAAGAAATATCTTGAAAAATTAGCAATTTGCTTAAGTCAATGGAGTAGATACATAGGCAAGATAGATATGACAGCTCTGAGATTGGGACTGGGGAGGGGTATGTGCGCAGGGTGGTAAGAAGGAGTTGCTATCAGAAATTTTGTTCGAGACATTAAACTGGCTGTGTTATCATAACCTTTAAAGCGTTGGTGGTTTAACTGATGCTGGGAAAATATTGACAAAACAAAATCCACTCAACAATCATTTGAATTTCCTCATAAACTTGCTTCCCAACTGTTTTGGTTTTCACTTTTTGCAAACAGCGTGTTTTGGTTAAACTGGCATGAATGTCCATGAAAACTCATTCCTAGCAGTTCAAAATGTGGTTATTTGTGCCAGAAATGTGTGTGCACTTATCCAATCGGGGACCAGCAGTGTCAATGAGTAATTTCTGACCGATCCCACTCATGCATCACAACTTGGCTTGTTAAATACTGTTTATCAAATGCTTTCTTCAGACTGTGATCAATTCATAGAGTAAAAAAGTGAAAATCATTCTCTGAATAAATATGAATACAAAATAAACAAGAAGGAATCTGGATCTGCTTTGTATTTGTCACTAGCAGGAAGGAAGGTTAAATTCTTCAGATAAAATACTGATTGTGAATTATTTGCTCAGCTTTTAATTTAGTTGACTTTTTCAGTGATGTCAAATGATAGAATTTTCAGTGACCTTGGCAAAAAGAAGCCTATCCGCTCTCAACAAAGCTAATTTAGTGTCACGACTGGTTCATTCTCCATTGTGTTATACACCCTCAGTTATTCCTTGTTTGTTGTCACCAGGCAGTATTTTATACCAACCTTCTTCTCCTATAATAAAGTGTTCACTCTGTAGGGGCTGTGCTGTATGCATCCAGGATAACAGGTTCCTGGGATAAATTCTATAATTTTAAATCAGGAGTAAAGTGAACATAGATTACTGCCTTATGAGAGAAATTAATTAATAATGATAGTCCAGACAGTCATCTTGTCACATTAGACAGCTGCAAAGAAATGATCATTTCTTGGCCAAACTATGTAACTTTTGCCATATGGCTCACTTCAATAATGTGCAAATTGTGTCTGGTCTATGATTGAGCTAGGCAAAGCAATTATCTGACTCCTAGGTATTAGTTAATATCTGCTCACCCCTGACTTAACCAGAAAGCATAAGAATTCCTTCAAGAGTGCTCATACAGTGAACTGGATGGAACTGTCCTAGTGTACTGTGTCTATTTCTATTCATTCATGTTGCACAAGAGTGAGACATTCTGGCAAGTAACTGTAGAAGGTGTCTAATGCCACCTATCTAGTGATAAACTGACATTTGGGAAACACTTGTGGTGGGGAAACTCCACCATAATATGAGGTGTGGGGGGCAGGGGGAGTGGAGCATGGATTTGAAAAGTATCATGAAACCTGATAGAATTAAGGGAAGGATAAATAAATTAGGAATGTAACTGTGTGGGCCTCAGGGCTGGAAATTTGTTACTACATAATGATACAGATATTGCAGTTGATGGGCCATCCATTCCTAGTGTAACTCCACTGAAGGTGATGGAGAGAAGGATGAATTTAGACCATTTTGTCTAGGCTCAAAACCTTCAAAGACTTATGCATATGCTTAATTGTACCGTCTCCATGAATAGTCCCATTGGATCTAAAATACAAACACTTTTCAAACTTAGTATATTATAGTCCCACAAAATTTAGATATGTCATTACATGCACATATGAAGTTATGTTTAATTAGCTACCCTGACCACAGCTGCATGTACAATTGTGAAAAGTGTGTGTGCTAGTTAGAGCCCTGATCCAGCAGTTGGATCCTTGTGGGCAGATCCTTGTGTCTGTGCTCATCATCATGGACTTCAGTGGGATTCCATGTGGGTCCTGTTACAGGTTTAACAGTGCAAATTCATGCATTCACAATTTCCCCCCCTCCACTTTTGGAAAATCTGACACATGGCATTGGGGAGAGTGTCCAAGGCCCTGATTGGCAAGATACATAAGCATGTGCCTAACTTTAAGCATGTGTGTGTTCCCATTGAAATATGGGACTTCTCGGGTGGTCAAAGCTGGGCCCATGTATATGCACCTTGCTGAGTCAGAGGTGGGGCTTCTTTGGATTTCATCCTCGCAAAGAGCGAGGGGTGAAATGCTAACAGAAGGATATCTCATCGGGATCAGCTCCTGCTATGTTGTATTTCAAATTTCTAGAGACAGTAGCAGTGCTTTGGGTTTATGATGCATGCAATATGTTGCTTCCAATCGCAAACAGACTGTTGTTGAAGTAGCCAGCCCTAGCAAAATAAGAAGGAGGAACTTAGTGGTAACTGAAGGAATATCAAATCAGAGAGCCCCACTCCATACAAGGATTCTTAAAAGAAAGACAGTTTTGCCTTAACATAGACAAGGCTTTGCTGTCTCTTGATATCTTTTCCCACTAATGATGGGATACAAATTCTTTCATTTCATCTACCAAGAGTTTGTTTAGCTCAAAGGTCATGAAAATAGCAAAAGGAGCCAAAGAGATTAAAAAAAAAAACCTGTTAGATCATTGAGGTTGTGAAAGGCATTTGATTCAGTGCTTGTTTATTTGCGCTTTTTTTCTTATCCAACATCATACTGTTTCATCTCTTTAAAACAAATCTGATTTCCTCTCAAAAGATTCCAAGTCAGGGATCAGTTCCAAAGCAGTTTACCTACTTTACACGTATGTTTCTCTGTAGTCATCATAAACAATCAATTTTCGATGGGGAATTCCCCCCAGGGGAACCTGCGTAGCTTATTATTCCTCTACCTTCACTGACAGTGAAGCTTCCCTCATGATATCCATTTTTTCCAAACGGCAAATTATTTCTATAAAATAAATGTTAACTTCTAAATAGTGCAATTCTCTCCCATTACCCCTGCTAACAGCTTTTATTATGAGGAATTCTGTGTTTATACTGTTCAGCTGCCCATGGGTCTGATCTTCACTACTGAAGCCAATGGGGATTTTGTTACGAGAAGGATTGGATGCCATATGGGACATATAGTGCAACTGGGGAAAACATATTTATGTAAGTCCCTGTTTATCATTTTAAACTTGCTGCCTTCTGGAGGAGTGTTTTGTGGTCATTAAACATCCAGCAGTTTAGACATTAATTTGTATATCCTGGCAAAATTCCATCTTAAAGTAAAATAAGCCATCTCCCTAAAGTCCTTCTACGTGACAGTGGATGAAGGTTACTTAACTGTTGCATAAAGTTGCCATTAAAGGCTGCCCCATTTCACCCCAGTAATTGTTGCCTTTTGGAGCTGAGTGAATGACCTTTGTATAGTCAGCGTATGACTTGGCATAATTAGAGATGAAAGATGCTACATGCATTCAGGAGATCATTACTATCTAAATCATTCTGTTGATATAGAAAATTAAAAGGGACTACATCAGATCGCACTGGCTTTCCATTCCTTTCATTGGGCACCGGATTGGGCCCTTAATGTATTAAGTTTGAGAGGGCCCCAAAATTTGTCCTTCCCTAACATTGGTTTCTTTATTGACATGTCCTCTGAATTCAGGATTCCCATCACTGTAAATCTCCCACAGGCTTGCAAGAGTGGATCCCCTCTGGAAGATGGAAGAATTGCATTAAGGCACTTCCAGAATGGTGCAGAGCAGCTCTGAGAACAGGAAGCAGACACACTTCTGTCATGCTGCAGGGAAAGTAGAGAATGAGGGGAGGGAGAAAATAGGACAGGTCCAGTTAGGCCCTCCTAGTTCCATCTTCCAAACTCCATGTCCTTGCACCATATGTAGTCACTGATACCTGGGCAAGGTAAATGCCATCCCTGGTGTGTGAGTGGAGAATTGATTTCAATGTGTTCTTCATCCACTTTGCACAGGTATAAATGATTAGATGAGGCAGGAGGGAATCAGGCCCTTTATTTTCATTATTCACTTTCATTCCTGCAGTTGTAGCGTCTTTTTATTTTATTTTCCATGTGACTGTGTGAAACCTTTTTTTTTTTAAATTCCAAAGAAGTGCTGATACTCGCCTCTTGTGAGTTCTTGTTTGATTTAAGCACCAGATCAAGTCTGCTGAGCTGCAACACAGGGAAGACCGATATAAAGTAGCTTGAATCCTGAAGCCTTCAGTGATAAATGTCAATTTAAAACCCACTCAAATTAGTCTGTGTCAGTCAAAAAGACAGCAATCATTGTGCCTGGAGGAAGCAGAAGTATTTTCTTTATTGATCAGTATTAAACCTGAAGATCAGTAACTGTGGCAATGGGTTAATAGCCAGTTCGAAGCATAGGATGCTGAATATAGAAGGGCAAAAGATTTTGTGTTCTGGCAACCACTGCTTTGTATTACAACACAAAATGTTGACATTTTGAGAGGTCACTTTAGCAAACTAAACAAGTACTGTGAACCTCAAGACCATACATCTTATATGTTCATTATTTTAGGGCTGGTCAAAAAATTTCTGTCACTTTTTTGATGGAAAATCAGATTTTAAATTAAATATATTTTTGTGAAACTGAGCACTCGAATAAGGGCCAGATTTGTCAAATGAGCTCATCACATCCTTGAAAATCTGGCTATACATTTTGCAGTATTTGCTACTGGGTGCACAGAGTACTTCTGAAAAGTCTGGCCCTTATTTAGGTGCCTAAATAGGAACTGAAGACTTGAAAATCTGCCCAGGAGCTCCATTGGAAATTGGTTCCCATGTTTCCTTATGTAACACATTATCCAAAGTATGGTGTCTTGTTAAAACTGTAGATGGGTCAAGCCTCTGAGCACATGCCAAATTCTGCAGAACTGTTTTTCTTACTTTCTGCAGAATGTGTGTTTGACTTTTCCCCCCTTCTGCTAGCAAATTTATTCAGATTTCCATGAGAACCCAAGTAGTTTGTTGGTGCTACTGATAAGTTTAAAAGAAAACTTAATTTCTCACCCAGTCTCATCCATCTTTCTGAATTTCCCTTCATTTTCCTGAAATGTATGTTTAGGATCTACGCTGTAAAACAAAAAACATTTGCCTTTAGAATGACATTTGACTGTATCACTTTTCTCTTTTGAATCCCTTTGCTTGCACCCCTTAGCTACCATATAGAATCAATGGCGTAGCTAGGGTAGAAAAACTGGGTTGGCCCTGGCTGTCAGGTGGGTGAGCAATGAGAGAGGGGCCACCTCCCCCCACAGAGAGGACGTATGGTTTTGTGGGGTCCTGGGCCAGGACAAGTGGGGGTCCCTCCACACCCCTTCCACCGGCAGTAACCCCCCGCAACCCATGCTCCTGCCGGGGAAATGGGCTCAGGACATGGGGGCTTGTCCCGTCCCCCTTCCCGGTGCTCCTGTTGGGGACCAGGGTCTAGACACGGGGGCTTGCCCCATTCCGCCCACCTGCCCAGCGCTCCTGTCAGGAAGAGGGGTGGGGGTGCGATTTGGGTGGGCCGAGATGCCCGCTGCATTGAATTTAGGCTCCTGGCCACCTTGAAAACTCTGCCCTACCCTTGCTGAATCTTCCAATTGCTCCCAGCCCCCTCCATCCTGCCAATAGAAAAGGAGTAAACTTGTGGCACCTTAGAGACTAACAAATTTATTAGAGCATAAGCTTTCGTGAGCTACAGCTCACTTCATCGGATGCATTTGGTGGAAAAAACAGAGGAGAGATTTATATACACACACACAGAGAACATGAAACAATGGGTTTATCATACACACTGTAAGGAGAGTGATCACTTAAGATAAGCCATCACCAACAGCGGGGGGGGGGGGGGGGAAAGGAGGAAAACCTTTCATGGTGACAAGCAGGTAGGCTAATTCCAGCAGTTAACAAGAATATCAGAGGAACAGTGGGGGATGGGGTGGGAGGGAGAAATACCATGGGGAAATAGTTTTACTTTGCATAATGACTCATCCATTCCCAGTCTCTATTCAAGCCTAAATTAATTGTATCCAGTTTGCAAATTAATTCCAATTCAGCAGTCTCTCGTTGGAGTCTGTTTTTTGAAGCTTTTTTGTTGAAGTATAGCCACTCTTAGGTCTGTGATCGAGTGACCAGAGAGATTGAAGTGTTCTCCAACTGGTTTTTGAATGTTATAATTCTTGACGTCTGATTTGTGTCCATTCATTCTTTTACGTAGAGACTGTCCAGTTTGGCCAATGTACATGGCAGAGGGGCATTGCTGGCACATGATGGCATATATCACATTGGTAGATGCGCAGGTGAACGAGCCTCTGATAGTGTGGCTGATGTGATTAGGCCCTATGATGGTATCCCCTGAATAGATATGTGGACAGAGTTGGCAACGGGCTTTGTTGCAAGGATAGGTTCCTGGGTTAGTGGTTCTGTTGTGTGGTGTGTGGTTGCTGGTGCTTCCTGCCAATGTTCTCCTCACCCCTGACCCATCCACTTGTCAATATCCCATTCACTCACATCAGTACCTTTTCTCCTGTGGCCCTTTTATGCTCGGTCCTACTTCCCTGAGCTTATCCACAAGGCCTCTGCCTTGTTCATATTTAAGACCCTCTGAAAGTCCACTTCCATCATGCCATCTACAGTGATTCTAGTTGGCTTGTCTACGTGCACCGTTCCCTCCCCTTAATCTCTATCTGATTGTCTCTCAGACAGTATGAGCTCCTCAGGGTATGGATCCAGTGATGTACTGGTAAAAAATGAACTGGCTAAACTCCCCTTCCTGGTGTTCCAGGGCAGTGGCCTGGTAGACACTGAGGATTCCCTTATTCTGAATTGGGTTTAGGGTAGGATGACATTAGGGGCTAGAAGTGACATTAAAATGCACTTTTGGGTGAGCATAATTAACTAGTAGATAATGTGCATGGCAGTTGTGATGTTCATACAGCCAGGATGTACTTGTCATGGGAGAATGGGAATGAATATATGCTTTATCCCTTAAATGAAAAGTGAGTAAACTCCAGATTCTCCAAATGAGATGTTTTCCCTTTACTACACTACTGTAGGGACCATCCCTTTTGAATAGCTCAAAAGCATCCTTCATGTTGTGAGCCATAAACATACAATAGGTTTGCTTGTTCCAACTCTGTCACTCACATTCACATACACTCTGGGCACAAGCATTGAATTCCCTACGAGTATGTACAGTTTTAAAGGTATGTAATGTTTTTAGCCTGAAGGATTTGGCAGTATTCTATAATCATATTTGCTAGCACTGCAGTAAACTCCTTTTCTGGCTGGTGATTGGAGAGAACCTTTTCTTTCGGCTACATACTCCCCACGGGGTATATATTGAGAGGAGACAATGTACTAATGCCAAACGAAAAGGAGAGCCATCCTGCTTGAATGCAAGGACATCTTTTCATCATTAAAAGGTGTCCTCACATCAGATTCATTTCTCTTCCCCTACCCTTATACTGATTCTGATAAGATTAAATTGCATGGCTCCATAGGGATATCTGTGCACTGTCATAGGCCACTGATCCATTGATAACCTTGCAGTATTTTAAAATAAATCATTGCGCTTTGGAGGAATCCATGTTGATCTCATTTGCTGTATTTGAGTGGGGCTGGGTCGGTTACACATGTCCCCTTTTACAGCCTGATACAGGTAGTAATATTCTGGAAAATTAAATTGCAACATAAACAAGCATGTAGCCTGCTTTAGAGGGCCAACAATAGCCAATTAATGGAAATAACCTGACACACTGCAGGCGGGAGAATTGAGAATGGAGGCTGTTAAATGGATGTACTTATTCAATTAAAAAAATACACAGTCATAACTGCTGTGAGCTCCATTATTTTACATCAGTTGCTCCAGTTCCCTTAGCCCTCTGCTAATAGTTTTCTGTGTCATGAACTGAATAAACAAAGTGTGCATCCAGACAGCCACAATTCATTTTATGTTTGGTGGATAGGTGATGCTGGGAGTTGTTTGCATGTTACTTTAAAGTCCTTAAGCATTCTGCAATTGCTTTTGATTTTGTGCGGGGCCGCAGTATACTCTCACTTCGAGTGTATGTATGTTGATTTTTATGCTGTATTTAAATCGGTTGTCAGTGGGGAGAGTCACATGAAATGTACCATCCCCATGGAGAGAGCTGCTCTATGCTTAATTGCCAGGCACACTAAGGAAAATACACAATAAACTACCCAGAACTCTGTGGTATGGTTCCTAGAGACAATTAAACAGAGGGGCTCTTCTTTGAAGATAAGTTGGTTCTGAATGTTCTATTAGTCATCAGAGAGACAAGGTGGGTGAGGTGATATCTTTCATTGGAGCGGCTTCTGTTGGCGAGAGATGCAAGCTTTCAAGCCACACAGAGCTCTTCTTCAGGTCTGGGAAAGGAACTCCGAGCATCACAGCAAAATGCCAGGTGGAACATAGATTCATAGATTCATAGATACTAAGGTCAGAAGGGACCATTCTGATCATCTAGTCCGACCTCCAGCACAACGCAGGCCACAGAATCTCACCGACTCTTGCGAAAAACCTCACCGATGTCTGAGCTATTGAAGTCCTCAAATTGTGGTTTAAAGACTTCAAGGAGCAGAGAGTCCTCCCTCAAGTTACCCATGCCCCATGCTACAGAGGAAGGCAAAAAACCTCCAGGGCCTCTTCCAATCTGCCCTGGAGGAAAATTCCTTCCCGACCCCAAATATGGAGATCAGCTAAACCCTGAGCATATGGGCAAGATTCACCAGCCAGATACTACAGAAATTTTTTTCCTGGATAACTCAGATCCTACCCATCTAATATCCCATCACAGGCCATTAGGCCTATTTACCATGAATATTTAAAGATCAATTAATTACCAAAATCACAGATTGTTTAGCATGAGTAGTTAGCACATGGTCCCTTACAATATGTGCTAAGGGACCATGTGCTAACTACTTATGCTAAACTATCTCTTCTACCTTTCATTTTGCTGTGATGCTAGGAGTTCTTTTCCCAGACCTGAAGAAGAGCTCTGCGTGGCTCGAAAGCTTGCATGCAATGCTACCAGAGTGGTATACTGTAGCCATAAAAGCACTGGAACTCACTGGAGGAGAGTACAAAGCTCCTGATGAAGGGAGTAGGCCAGAATGAGAGGGGGCTTGTCAGGCATCTGTTGGGTAGTGTTGCTGTAATTTATGCTGAGGATACATTGGTCCCTATCTGGCCCAGGATCTGGGCAAATATAAAGGAAGCGTAAAGCCATATTTTGTCCCCTGGACTTCATCTACTGTGTTGTCCCTCAGTCCACACTGAGTAGTGTTCTCGACTTGAACTGATGACCTAGAGGGAAGAGCCTCCCTAGCCTGGCATGAAGCCTCTGATGTGAGTCCTCTTAGCAATAGCAGCAAATACAGAATTTGGTGTGGAAGATATCTTAATACTTGTCAGAAAAGATTATCCCACTTGTCCTCAGCCAAATGAGCAAAAAAAAAGGGTTTTCAGGAATTTTTCCTCTCTGTCCTTGTAACCTTGCAATGAGTGGTGAGCAGCGAACAGAGTGTCAGAGGAAGTAGTGTTAAAAGATAATCACTGCCTTAACAATTGCAAAATAGTTACCACTCTTCTTATATATCCTGACACACACATGCATGACTGACCGAGGCTGGTATCTTACTGCTACCGGAGCTTACCAGAATGTGTACTGATGCAAAGACGTGTGCGTCCCTTCGTACCTGCTCTGCCATGTCTCTTGACTGTACCTCATTGTGAATGACCGCATTCATGGTGCACAACAATGTGTGTTGCATCATCCCAAACATCTTTGCTTCTGGCTCCCTGTTTATTTCTCTAAATAATCTATAGGCAAGGTGTTTCAACTAAGCAAACTTGAAACTCACTCAGTGCAAGAACCTTGGCTTATTTTATGCTTCCTACTGCGAAGTGCACATTTATGTATGTAACACACATTTACTGGCACTCTGTTATGATTTATTGTCACACACAAAGGCCAGGGTCACACACTGAGGTCTGAGAGACTTGTAAGCGATGGCCTCTGGGCTTAATTTCCGGATCCTGTGATGTCCTTATGAAAATGATGTCCGCTTGCTCTTGTAGCTGGGTGGATGTTAACCCAATTTTCATCACTTGCCGGGGGCTCCCTACAATTCCTGATCTTTGGTCCACTGTGCGCACACATTCTTCAGATGCCAGACATGTGAAATATGCCTAACCTTCTCCAAGTTGTTTTTTGGAAAGCCCTGAATAGGACAGTAGGATAAATATAAATGTCAGGTCGTGTCCCCTTGACATATGAAGGTAGGAAGAACCTTGCATAGTTGCCATTAAGCTAAATTTTTATCTTGACGGCCTTCCTGTACGTTGGCTTTTCAGTGTAGGTCACTCATTGATCTAGCGGCTCTATTGCAGCAGAACTGTTAGGAATCATATACATGACAGACTTTCCAGTGCTGGGGTGCCAGCGCTGGAGTTTATGCCATCAAAAGCCTGCATAAACTCCTGTGAGTCTGGCTCATGATGTTAGCGAGAGACCATGCTGTATATTGCCCCTAAGGTTTGTTCGTGCTAACTGATTAGTGATTTAGTATCTTTCAGAGCTGCCTAAGCTATCAAATAAGAATGCTTGTCACGGAAAGAATGTGCTGCATGTTCCTTTTAAAAAAATAATAAATAAAATAGTCAGCTTATCACACGTGTCAAATCTAGGGAAGTATTTGCTGGCTCAGACTGAAAAACAATGCAGGACAGAAACAAAACCCACACCCCTTTTTTAAATTTTATAATTATATCGTTCAGCCTAGAGTTCAGCCTGCAATCAGACTCAGATTTTCTGTCCTTTGGTTTGTTTACAGATATTGGGGGGTACCGGGGCCGGGGGTGGGGGGGATTAATCAAAACAGAAATTCTATGACAGAAGTGAAAATCGAAGAGATGTCTTTCACGTTACTGGTGCATCAGCAGGGGGGCTGGAACAATTTTTATAGTGGGGGTGCTGAGAGCTATTGAACCAAACTGTAAACCCTGGATATAATGGGAACCACTTCAAGCCAGCGGGTGAGGCAGCACCCCTAGTTCCAGCACCTATACGCAACACTTCAAATACCCATCTGTGTGGACAGAAGGGCAGATTCAGCTGAACATGATTCTCCCAAAACAGAAGAGTGTGTGTGAGTGAGAGAGAGAGAGAGAGAGAGATGCCCTGACAATAAGAAGAGGAGGCTGTTCATTGGGACAGAGATGTTGGACTTGTGGTCTACATGCTAGACTTGGGACTTGGGATCTCTGCCAGCTTTGCTACTGGCTTCCTGAATGGCTTTTCCCCCTCAGGAACTGGCCACTGATGTTCTAGTTCTTTGCTTACTATTTTAGTGGCACTGCAGTGCTTTATTACTGTTGCCAATTTCTTATTGCCAGGATACCACAGATCCTCTAACTACAGTGCCAATTACTTCCTTCAGTTTCCCTTAGGCCAAATTTGGATCTTCTTCCTCAGTCTAACCCTCTATTGACTAGAGTGCAGGTTTTGTCTGAGTGAAGACATCAAGATTTGGCCCTTTCTTAATTGTCCAAGATTTGAGGATTTAAATAGACTTCATGGGTGGTTTGCAGCAGGGTCATATTTTTCACTTGTTATAAAGTTTGACTCTGAGTATTTCATGTTAATTAAAGCCTACTCCAGGCTGAATCCTGCCCTGGGAAGGGCAGGATCTGACCCCAAAGCACTCTGATCAAAGCAGCAGGGGAAATTGAACAAGAATCTTTTCTAGATAGGAAAGCATGGGGGGGGCCTTTCTTTTTCACTTGCTTAATTTAGTCATCCTAGTTTGTTTTTAGGTTTCTGAGTGTTTGTGCGCAGGGAGGGGATGGCTCTTATTAGAACTTACAGGAAATAAAAAAAAATGGACAGCTTTGCTGTGGCGAATGTTGTTTGTAATTGTTGCACATACCAATTACACCCTCCCATCAAAGACTACCTGCATCTTATTAACAATCAGCTAATGACATATGGATCTCTTAATTCAATCATCCAAGGAATAATATACTAGCTGGAGAAAGCTTGAGAGCTTTGGTCTTTGGAGCTATCATGAGAGACTAATGTACTGTGGGGATAGAAGTGGGAGGGGGCATGCGGGAAGCGAATTACCTCCCATCAGGATGAAACTAGGAAGAATATGTGAGCGCTAGTCAACTCTTCAGTGACCCAGGCCAAAGTTTTTGTTGCTGTTTTTGAATTACTCATTTGGGCCCGGGCTGTGATCGTTTATGTTGTATCCTAGCAATGCAGCATCGTTTGCAATATGAAAATGTAGTGTGGTAGCTTTTTCTTTCCTTCATGCATTTTTTGACAGACAAATTCCCTCCCTCCCCCGACTATAAATGTAAGGATGTTTTACAGCTTAGTACTTTATGAGAATAGATGGTCGTGATGGATGTCCCCTGTAAAAAGCAGAATGTACCGGTATTTCTGGTGACACGTTAGCAGGCTGCTCTCTGGAGCAGTTGCCTGTGAGCGTGGAGGTATTTAGAGAGGCACAACTGACGGTAACTGAACTAGTTTAATTTGCAGGAGTTCTACTTAGCCTTGGCAGAGGAGGCTACAGTCACAGTTGCTTCTCTTAAATTCGGTAGAGGTACAAGATTCTGTATCTGGTTATAAGAGAGATCTTCTCCATACACATGCATAACTTTTGATGCTTGTCAATGAAGGCAGTTTCTTGCAGTTGGAGCTAGGGGCTGGGACTCAGAATTCCTGGGTTCTATTTTGACAATCCTATTGATTTGCTTTATAATCTTGGACAATTCTGTAAACCTTTCTTTGTCTCACTTGACCTATCTGTAAAACATCTACCTATAACTGAACAAATACAGTTTGAGCTGATGTTTTTTAAAAGTAAAAACTATTTTCCTTTGTCCCTGAGCCTGCAGCCCTTACTCCAGCAAAACTCCCATGGAGGTACATTTTGTTAGTAAGGATGGTAAATGAGCATTGCCTGAGTAAGGACTGTGAGGTTGGGCCCACAGCATTTTACTTCTGCCAAATAAGTGGATGAATCCAATTTACAGCACTCCATGGGACCTGTGTTCTCAATAGATTCTCCTGGTACACAGTATTATAGCTTAGACAGTGAACTATGTTATTTGAGTAACTGCCGACAAATTGTATATTGATCATAACATCTCTGAATGCTGTATATGCCCCTCTTTCTGACAGCAGTTCCAAAGACATCAGCGAGAGTGGCAAAGTGGGTCAAGGTCACTGTATAGCCCTTTAGTGATCATTTGTGTACCAATCTAAGATGGCCGCCACAACAGAGAGAGACACAACTAGGTAAACATTAGCATCTCTGCATGCGCTTTGGAACAGCCAGGTGTCATTCCAGCATTCAAGAACTCAAGCCACTGCCATTAGTGAAAGAACAGACATTTGTAACTCTTAATATAATGGGGACTGATTAACAGATGTTGTGGGGGGTGGGAGGGTGGGAGGTCTCGACTGGTTGAGGTATGCATAAACCTCATAATCAAAGGTATATTGCACTGAAGATATTAACCCATTCCTTCCTGTTATGCACCAACATGTTGTAGCTCATGCAACTGTCCCATTAAAAACAAATATAGTGAGTGTTTTCATATGTAGCCCTTCATAAAATGTATCAAAACCACTTTGCAGACATGTAGAATAGTCTTTACACAGCAGGGTATGGTGATTCATCCAGGCAGGAAGAGGGAAAATGAGAGAGAGAGAGCGCAGGCTAAGAGAAATTAAATTTGAAAGATGGAAGAAAGTGTTCCTGCAAGCTAGCCCAAGGCACAGGAAAATGGAGAGAGGCAAAAATGTGGGCAGGGTCAAGGAAGAGGTATGGGAGTGAGCATCAGCGATAGGCTAAAGTGGGACGTGAAGGTTAGAAAGTGAGATTGAAACCAAAAGTATTCAGTGCCTCAGAGGGAAGGAGAGAATTCCACATAATAGGGAAGTAGAAGTGAAAGTTACCCTTAACATTAGAGAACTGTGGAGAGGGGACATAAGGAAGCCACAATGGCAGTTTGTTTAGGTTTATAAAAATCTCCCATCACTAGGTCTCCAAGAGCATCCCCACTATTCAATGCCTACCAAAAATCTAACGGCGTATTGATCAATATTGGCTTGAATCCCACAGTTTCATTGGATTCCAAAGCCTGAGAAAACAGATGAGACTGACACTGTGCCTTATGGTCAGCAAGGCTGGGCTTTGTCAGTCCTATAGGGCTAGTGAATTCCAGCAGGAGTGGGAGGAGGGAGAGGACAAGAAGTAAGAAGGTATAACATCAGATAGGATACGGTAAAGCAAGTCGACGAAGCACACAAAGTCAGGAGGGCAATTTTGAATTAAATTTACAGAGCACCGGGAAGCTCATGAAGGTGACTAAGGATGGGGTGGTCCCTAAATGGTAAAGATTCAGGAAATACATGCGTGGAACCTGGATGTGATTAGGCCAGGAATATAAGATAAGAGCGGATTCTAATACTGGCACAGAGGAGGGGATCAGCATATTTACAGACTGGTGGAATGCGAGAGCCAAAAGAAAGCTCAGGGTCAGGAATTTGTGGGCTTACAAACCAAAGGTTACAGTCTGAGCTATACAGAGCTATAGCAGAGTCCACGATATGGGTCATAAGAGCTCAGATGCATCCTGATTTAAATACACTGAACATTTAAGGAGATTCTGCATTATTAAAAATCTGCTAGAAATGACTGAGTGCCTCCCAAAGGCACAGCTCCATGCAAGCAATCTTTTTATTATTGAAAGGGGAGCCTGTTTCATGAATATACAGTACATTTTGGTGTTGGGGGGAAATGTCTAGCCTTGTTCCCCACAAGATCTCTGCATTTTCTAAAGATCCTGATTATCGCCTCAAGCCCATTATTATTTGTCTTCCGACAGCAGTACGCAGACACACTACACAAAGATGTTGACAACTGTGCTAAAAAAGAGTAGCAGCTAATAAGTAAAAAGATCCCAGTCACTGTGAGACTGCCTGCTATTGACCTCCAGAGCTTATTTCTTGGTTGCCACTTTTGGAGAGGCAATTTTTCTTTAGAATGAAGGTGGGGGAGGAAGGAAATAGATTATAAAAAAAAAAAAAGAACCAACGGCCATTTCATTAACTGGGGAGCCTCCAGCTGTGTAACTGGATGCTGTTATTGCAGCTACAAGGCAAATCTCGTTCCTAACTGTGCAACCAATAATAGTTACTCTTTTGTGTGAACCTGCCTCCTGGGGTTGCGATGGAGGAAAAGAAAAGTGACACGTGCCATATTCTGCCAACCCAATGAAAATGTTGTTTCATTTGTTCCAGAGTGACCGTTTTTTGAGTGGACTGTGAGAATTTGAGTAAAAATCCTGTCAGAAACTTGTCAAAATGCACTTCGGTCTGAGCAGAGGTTCCAAGGATGACAGAACCAGCAGAAATATACTGGGTTTTTTTAACAGGCCAAGTTAGGCTAATACGATTTTTGGTGGCACGAGAGATGGGTATGAGCTTTAAAGTTCTCCAAAACTTGGAGGTTACTCTAGTGTAGATTTCTACTACAGTATGCAAATAGTGTCTTGCAAATGATATTCACATGGAAGAAGGCAACAGCACCTGCACTTAACATTATCCATTGGGCACTATCCAGATATTTAATGAGTTAATCCTCACAACATCCCTGGATAGGGAACACGAACTCTGGCTCATTTATTTCTTTACTTGCTGGCATTACAGATGGGAAAGCTGAGACAGAGAAATTAAGTGATTTCCTCAAGACCACGCAACACATCAGTGACAGAGCTGGAATGAAAACTCAGGAGAAGCTCTGAGTCACAGGATTGTTTCACTCCGCCACACTGTCTTTTGTATGAAGGAAGACTGATTGATCTATAGGTATATAGATATAACTAGTCTATTATCACCTGAGTTTGGTCACTGGAGGTCAATAGAACCTATAAAAAGCCATTTTTAGTCTCTAAGGTGCTACAAGTACTCCTTTTCTTTTTGTGAATACAGACTAACACGGCTGCTACTCTGAAACCACTTCTAGGGGAGTTTAAGTCATCAGTTTATAGTAAAGATGGGTCTAAACCAAAAGACTGGGTCTACTTCCACCTACTACTGAGTCTGGCAGATTTGGGTTACTTTATCTCTACAGTGAGTTGAGGTCAAAACACAGAATCTAGATACCTTAGACCTCTAAGGAACTTCAGATTTAGTCCTAATTTTACCCATTAGGCTCCTCTTCAATGTGTGCCCTCTTTATCCCAACTGCCCCATTCCGGGTCCTTCTCCACAGTGTATGTAGTAGAGTCCACGTAGATTCTCTAGGTACCCTGCACCAGCGGGACTGATGGTTTCTGGAAGATGAAGAATTGGTCACAAGAGTGGAGCATTCAGAGGCGCATTCTCCTGGCCTCAGGTCCCTCCCTCTCAATATGGTAACAGCCGCAACTGCACAAGGGGATAGGTAAGTGGTTCGCTCCCTAGTGGTACGACCCTGAAGAGCTACAGGGCAGTCAATGAAACTGATCTGCTTCCAAAGCTTTCTGACCTTTTTGCTCTTCCTTCTGCTGGGCTCTAAATGCCCTGAAACCCTTTGCTGCTCCACCCCTTGGGATGCTGACCCCGTGATGTTCGGGTGTCAGTCTTGTGCTGGTGCCCCTTCATTCGATACGACTATGGAATGACACAAAGCTAACAGAGTGGTACAGCACAGTTAGCTGTACAGGAGCACTAGTATATTGGGTATGCGTGAAGCAATGAAAAGAAGGGGCCGGGTAAATAACAGAGATGCCTGTAGGATGCGAGTATTTCCAGGCTCTCAGAAATGGGCCCTAGTTGTTAGGCCCTAGTGTCTCTGATTTTCAGTAGGCTGAGGGCTGGCCTTGTTCATTGCATGGCTTAGTGAACACCCAGCACCTGCAGGATGGAGGTCAGCCCAGCGGCATCACTTGTTAGGAGTTCAACGGCTGACTCGTCGCTTCCCCTGCCAGCTCTCCTTTTGAGCTGTATTGTGTGGCACAAAGTCCAGGGCAAGCAGGCGGCCGTTATATTTATGACCCAACGGAGGGTTGTAAAAGTTGCACAGCAGTTCATGTGAGTTCTCTCTCTTCAACAGTGGGAGGGTGACCAGATAGCAAGTGTGAAAAATTGAGAGAGGGGAGTGTAGGGCCTATATAAGACAAAGCCCTGAATATCCGGACTGTCCCTATAAAACTGGGACATTTGGTCACCCTGGGGGACTCTGCTTGATCCCTCCCCTTTCCCACAAGACTCTTTTTGAAAATGGGAGCCAGCATGCCAGAGAGTAGACAAACAAATGAGCCAGCGCTCCTGTTACACCAGATGTCATGCAGGTCGGCAGAGGTATCAGAGCACAGGTGCAGAGCTCACTGCTGGTTAGGTCAGGAGCTGAGAGAACCGTTTGCCAGGCTGAGAATGCAAAAGCTGAGCAGAGGGAAAGCAAAGCTAGCTCCCCCTATATTGCTTCCCGTAACAGTGACACTGTGCACCTCCATAGGGGTCCAAATGCGTTTTATGAACACAAGTGCCCTGAGGTGAGGTAGGGAAATGGGTGCTGTTAACTCACAGATGGGCAGATTAGAACACAGAGCCGTTAAGGGTCCAATCCTGCAAGCTGTAAGCATCATCTGCTCTTAATACTTGATTCTTCACTGTATCTGAGTTCAGCCCAAATGGAGCGTGTGAGCAAGAGAGTGGGCCTGTATGAAGCCCATTAAGGCTCTCTGATTCAGGGCAGCTTTTCCACAGTATGGGCTAGCACTGCAGAAGGACAGCTCTGCTCTACTACGCTCCCTCTTCTCCCAGTTCCACCCCGACATGCCCTTTTCTTCCTCTTACCCCCATAGTGCGTGGTGAAGGAGACAGCCCCAGCTTTGCAGTGGTAGAGAATTCCCTTATACAGGGGCAGTGGAGTTCTCCAGCTGGTTAGAGCCATTTTGTTCCATGTAAGTGAGGCAAAGTTATAGTGGACTGGAGAATCAAGTCCCTAGTTCTCACTGGCTTCTGCAGGAGTTGGCTTTGCAGAAGGCACTCACCACGTGGTAGAACCTGGCCTCAAGAGATTTGCCAAGAGGCTCACAGCAAGTCTGTGTCAGAGACAAGAACCAGAGCCCCAAGTTTCTGACCCCTAGGCAAGTCCATAACTACACTAGACCATGCTTCCACCCTGCATACCATATTTTCGTCCATTTTGGTGCGTGCATGACTATTACATAGAAAAAATAGCTGAAGAAGAAGAATGGCTGAAAGACACCAGTGGTCTCCCGCTTCAATCCTAGTAAATTGATATGCTTACCTGATCTTCAGGGGCAATCCCTGCACAGTGTTCCAGAGGAAGGTAGACAAAGGTTCCTGTTAACGTCCCCACAGGGAAATCGCAAATCTACCTGTTTGTTTTTGAGTGAGAATCAATATAGCTGAGCATCAGTCACTCTGTTCCTGTGTTGTATTGAGCTGTTTGTTCTATCCTGTACCAGCTGGTGCACTTAGAAAACAGCCACATGCTATTTATTTACTGTTTGTTGAGTGCTGTCATTGTGCTTGATGTGGTATAAAATCTAGAGGTAGGCCTGGTCCCTGCTCCATGGTTCTTCCATTCTGTCCCAAACAATACACTTCAAACACCCACTGCCCTGGATTCGCACAGGATAATAGCCCACACCCGGGCAGTTCAGATTGCTTAATCACACTGCTCTGTCCATAGTGGATTAATGTAATTAACGTAAACCCCTTTTGGGCTGGGGACCTGCTCTTTGTCTGGCCCTGCTCTCCATTTGTACAGGCTGCACAGGCACACATGGGGCTATAAAAAAGATGAGAATGATCTAATCCCACTGACGTCTCTCAGTACCAAGTCAATGTCCATTTAGAGGCAAATTCTCTTCATGGGGGATTTTAGATTATTAAGAACAGCCAAGAAGGCCTGAGGTCAGGTCAGAGTGATAAAGTGCATCACAAGGAGAAGTGAAATTGACATGCTTTAAATGTAATGGGATCTCTTTATGGAGCAAAAATAGCAAAAAAAAGCTACTAATAATTCTGGGTTTGAGTATGCCTTAGAGGCACTGGTCTACTTAAGGGGCAGGGCAGAATCTCCCCACCTAGGGAGCTCCCCAGTGTGCAGAAAGGAGCACGCCTGCCACTGCTCAGGGGTGCCACATGCTGTCTCCTGCACTGCCAGCCAGCTCTGCTCGTAGGAGCACATGGTGGGAGGTGTGTCATGGCTCGATCTCCTTTTGTGGCATCTTGATTTCCAGGAGGCATTAGGAGAGAGCTCTGAGCACCACAGGGCCCTGCAGCTGTGCTTGACTGCTGTGCAGGAACACAAGACAGTGGGCCGAACGAGCCTTTCCCTCCCCTCTGCCTGCATCTGCAGAGCAACTGAGCAGGATCTGGTCCAAAGGGTGAGACGTAGTGTGTCTCCCCTTTCCACTCCCTAGCTGCTGTAGATAAGGAAGAGGGTGAATTGAAGAGCTGGGTGGAAAATGCCAATGATTGTTTATTGGGAATTGTTTTTTTAAGCATTTTCTTCTTCATTTCCTGTGGCTTTTTTATATTAAAAAACCCACAAAAACTTTGGCTTTAAAATCCCACTGGTTCTGGTTTTTAAAAAATGACTAAATATCAAACTTTTGTTCTGAAAAAACATTCAGTTTTCAGCCAAAAACTCAAATATGAAATGTTTTTCTGCAAAAATTATTTTCAGGTTTTTAGTTTTGTTTTGGCGGGCTGGGGGAGTTGACAGTTCATGAGTGGCTTGATTCCTGGCGAAGGTGTAAGATCCTTGGCACGTTCTCCAGGTAACCGAGTCTGCCCTTGAAAATTAAGCTGAAAGTGACATTTACATTTTGCCAGCAGCTAAGAAGCCTGTGTTCTGTCTGAGGGGTCAGAATCAACCACTGGGGAGCTAGTCTAGCCTCCAGGGCTCCGCTCAGAAAGAGACTCACACAGATCCTTAAAGTAAAGTCATAGAAGCCAGTGATTTTGGGGTCTGTCTGGCTATGGGATTTGGCAGAGCTCCCACACACAAGCTCTCCAGCAGACTGATTTTCCATCGTGCTTCCTTCACACACAGTACAGGAAAGCAAAAAAGGCCTTTCTTAAAGGGTCAGGCTACAGAAACAGTATGAGACTATCGGCCGATTGTGCAAAGGACAATATAGACTTGACTTTCAGAAGCAACCTCTGATTTTGTGTCCATAGGGTTCTCGCTACCTGATCTGCGGACATAAACAGTTCAGTGTCTCAAGCAATGGCATTTCCCCACCATTTTCCCTCACACATGAGCCAAGCCGGCTTGAGGCCTGTCCATGTCATGTGAGCATATGGAAAGGGTGGCCATGGGGCCCAGGTACAGTTGGGACAGATGTATACACTGAATGGAGGAATGTTTCTCTTTTGGCTGAAAAGCCCAGCATTTATGCTCAGAGCATGAGGATCATTGTCTGCAACAAAATAAGCATCCTGGTAGGGCATGTTTTTACACAGCACAGACCCTGCTGCCTTCCCAGCAATGAAAAAATTGCTGACATCTGCCTGAATGCCGATATCTCCTTAGCCGCGTGAGCCTTAATATCGCAGCTTAAGCTTAGTATCTGAGCTTCACAGTGCTGCCAAATGCAAGCCGCTGTCACAGCAGTTGGAGAGATCTGAGCTTTTAACTCACTGGCTTTTTAATGTTCCCCTCCCCTCCCTCCTTTCCTATGCTCCTGGATCATAGCTGCTGGTTCAATTACTGATTTTTCTAATTGGCCTATGATTTTCAAAGCCACTCCTGGGCTGTGATCTTATCAGATATTGCATGCTAAGTGGGGTTGGGTCTGGCCAGTAATTGGGTGGTGCTGCCATCTGCTTCCTTGTCACTTCCTCCCTCCTTCCCTCCAGAATAAAAATGGGGACGTGTTAAAGCAAAGGATAGGATGAGAGAGAACTCTACTGGCTCCTCTGCATCCTCTTTGCTGCTTTCTCCCTATCTTTAACCCCCTTCCCTTTTTTTTCTTATTGTGGTCTTACTTCTGCAGTTACTTTCTTGAGTAAATCCCTTCTGTGCAACATTTTACCTTGTTTTTATTCTCTCCTTTGTCCCTTTGTTGCCTTCTCCTTCTCCTCTAGGGTAGATTCTGCTGACTGCCTCTGAGCCCTTCTAGGGTTTTATTTTTCTCTTCCCATTTCAGTGATTCTCTTTATCTGAGGATCCTCGAAAGTGCCTTTCAGCATAGTACATCAGCCCATCTCTCTGCCTTACTCATTCATTTTCTCTCTCATTCTCTTTGCCTTACTCATCCCTTCTCCACCCAGAAACAGGATCGCTTTTGTCCCCAATGCACACCTCCGGTTAATAAATTTGGACTATGACAAACTGATGTTTAACGAGGTAGTCCTATAATTAATTGAACCTTCTGAGCTTTAGTCTGATGTAGAGATGGGTCCGAGCTGCAAAATTTTAGATATCAACTTTCACCCAAACTGATCCGGGGCTGGATCCGGGGATTTGGTCTGGCTCTTTATAGAATTTGTGTCAGGGCCACATGTGAAATTTGGATCTATCACAATTAATTATAGTAAAAAATTTTGCAAGGAACATTAAACATCATGCTTCAGGACTTATGCCAATTGTTTAGATACCAGGATGAGATCTGGCCGGGGGATTATCACACATCTGCCTTTTGCAGGGCTCTTAGACCATCTTCTGAAACATTTGGGGCTGGCCCCTGACACAGGCAGGATAATAGATTGGCTGCTGGTCTGACCCAATCTGGCAATTTCTATGTTCTTACCTGAGCCTTCCCAAATGGAGGGTTGTCTGAGGTGGAGATTTGGGGCCAGCTCCTCCTTTGTTTGATTAGATTGCAGTTCAGTGCTCTGTTGCAGATGCAGAAAGAGTTGCCAGTGAGTACCAGAGCTGAAAAAGTGGGGAGTCTTAACTTTTGACTGAGCGTGTAGAGGAAGGAATTAATGCCATATCATTCTTATTATTACTTTTTCTTCACCATTCACTCTTATTTAGGGCCTGATTCAGCTCCCGCTCTGCCTTTTCTCCCCTAACTTCAGCAGAAGTGGGACTAAGCCCTCATATTCTTACTGATGACTAGACAACTATTTTTTTTCTTGAAAACTCACTCTCTTTATAATGCTATGACTCCAACAGCCTAGTTCACGGCTCCAACAGCCTAGTTCACCGCTCCCTTGAAGACGGCCATAAGCTACCTCTGTGTAACACACACCTTGCTTTCCCAGGTGGAAGACTTCTTGAGCAGCAGAAGCTGTATTGAAACCCACTGTTTACCACTGAGGTGTGGTGGATCTCACTCCACTGCTGAGCCAGTGATTTAAGATTGATAAAGCTTATGCATCATGTCCTGGAATAGCAGTTTGAAGGTATGACATTCAGGGCTAACTGGTATGGACTGGCTCACTCAAGAGCTCTCTGCTTTGCCAGCAAAAGGACAGGAGGGGATGAAGTCAGTATGTTTCTGCCTACAATGCTCAAGGCAGAGTTTGCCCTAGAAGAGCAACGGCAAGCAAAGCTCCCATCTCTCCCCTCCTGCACTTTGAATGACACTCTTTCAGTGTCAACAGTAAGAGCTTGGAAAATAATTGTTAATTTCAGCTTGGAACAGCTATTAAAATGTTACCCGCTGCAGGAAGGCTCTTTGAGGAGGACAACAGTCTTCATTCATGTGGAATAAGTGCTGAATAATGGAGAACCGTAGTGTTTCTGTAAAAGAAAGTGGCATTTAAATCCAGTGTAGATGTTTCAGAGGTGGAGGGAAAACAAACCCAAGCCTGGAAATGGTGGGCAGAATTCACGTGGAAGCAGAATGGCAGCTTCTTTCTTCTGGTTGGTGAGGCCACCGTAAAGGCCAGCAGTTGGAGCTTTAAGTCATGCCTGCCTTACCTGCTGTGGTGGATATGCTTGGAAATACTTCCCCCCAAAAACTCCCTCTCGCATAACCCCTCAATTCAGTCTTTCTTCTCTTATCTTTAGTCCAGGAATCCAATTTGTAGCTGCCTCCCCTGCTCCCCAGCCCAATTTACCCTCCATCTCCTCTTGAGCTAATTCACATTACATGCTTTTTTGGAGGCCTCTGGCAATGTGTGAGGCATTTCAGCTGTTCATTTGTGGAAAGAAATGTGTCCTGAACAGTTTATAGGCTCCCCACCCCCTTCCTTTAATCTTTGATTCTAGGAATTGGAATTGCCTACTGTTACCTACTGTTGAACCCTGGGGGAGCTCTACGTTCCCACCCCATTGTCAATGCTAAGAGTTTATGGCGTGGTTAGAATCTGCAAAGCGACTCTCTGAGAATAGCCCCTTCTTACTCAAAGGGTTGTTTCCGACTCCAATCTTGTTACCTTATTGACTAATATCTTTTTGTGGAGCCAGTACAGCTCTGGGCATGCTAGCTGGATTCTCTTCTGCTCATTCATTCTCAGCCAGACATCCAGCAAATTCCACTTGCAGTGTCTCTGTGACTAGTGGTGATCTAGGGGACAAGAAGATCAGGTTTTCAGCTTCCAGGGGAAATTTGCTATTGGAAAAATGTTAGCTTTATTTGACTCATAAACAGAGCAAATATGATCTTCAAGCCACTGAGAGAGAATGGATTTTGAAGGTGCACAAAGTCAGTTTTCTGAATATAACTGAATGTTATTTTGTGATTCCTTGCTATAAGTCACAATTTACTGGCACCAGTATCATTTTCACCATTCCTGATGCCATCTCCTACACGCTGCTGTGTGAACTGCCCTAGCTGACTCTTGACATCTGCACTTTGATGCTAATAGGATCAGCCTTTAGTCGAGAAGAAAACCTGTCATGCTGATTTAGCACAGCTTTTTGTGTTGCATGTGTGTTTCTGTCACTGTGAAAAGAGGACAAAGTCCTATTGGTGTGCAGTTGGTTAAGGGGTTCAGGGGAACCTTTGCTTCACTGATGAGGGCTGCTGTGCAAAGTTACAAAAAATAGGGCACCATTGGAAGGGAGGAGGACAGAAAAATGAGGTTTGGGTCTCGGAGAGCAGGTGATCTAGAAACTTCGTTTGTTGCTAATCGTGGGGTTGTTCAAAAACAGCAAATACTTGTTTGCAACACTTGATGATAAAGTATTCTCCATTTTGTGGTCTCAGGGTACCACCCATCTAGTACTATGGATATATGTGATGCTGTGTTATCATGCACAGCTACAAAAGTCTTGAGAAACCAGGGTTCACCTGCAGTAGGACAGAGAGCCTCTCCACACAAGGGAACAAGAGCCTTGTGCCAAAAGCCTGGCACTAGGCATCTGGGAAAGAGAGTTCTATTCCCAACTCTGCCATGGACTTGCTGGGCCATATGCTGTGCCAGTGTAAATAGATGTGGCTTCATTGATTTCACCCATTAACGCTGGCAGAGAATTTGACCTGTTGGGTGGCTTTATGCAAGTCACTTAAGGTATGTTTACACTGCAATTAAAAACTCATGGCTAGCCAATGCCAGCTGACTTGGGCTTGGGCTAAGGGGCTATTTAATTGAGGTGTAGATGTTTGGGCTCGGGCTGCAGCCAGAGCTCTGTGACCCTCCCACCTCTCAGGGTCACAGAGCCCGAGCTCCATCAAGTACCCAAACATCTACACTGCAATTGAACAGCCACTTAGCCCAAGCCCACGTCAGCTGGCATGGGCTGCCACGGGTGTCCGATTGCAGTTATAGACATACCCATAACCTCTTTCTGCCTTAGCTTTCCCCATCTGCAAACTGAGGATAATAAATATTTAACCCTCCGCATAGTGATGGAGTGAGATTTAATTCCCCAATATTTGCAAATATTCTTGCTATTGAAGTTTGCCACATAAAGGAAAACACTCTAGCCCTGGTTGTGGGTATGGGATCAGCACAAAAGAGGGTTAAACAAAGGAATGGCAGTATATCTACAGGGCATCTACCATGCCCCAAAGACTCCCTAGTCAGCTAACCTTTCAGACTCCTCTCCTGGAAGCCCTGCCACTTCCTTTCCGCTTTGCTTATAATTACAACAGACAACAGCAAGAAACTGTCTCCTGCATATGTCAAGATCTAATCTGCCGGATATCACCGCGCTGCTGCACAAAGTGCCCCAGAAAGATTTATAAAGTGTAAATATTGTACAATATACTGCATGTGCAGCGGCATTGGGGCCAAGCTCAGAATAGGTGAGCTCTGCTCTCCACAAGCCATCTAGTATTGTTCTTTTCAAAATCCTCATCATCGATTAAAAAATAATGAAGTAATGACAGAAAACATGAGTCACTGGTATGACACTGGGGCCACACGAATAGCATTAATGTTCTTGCACAGGATTGTGGAGTAAAGGCTCTCTTGTAAATTCGGCTTTTTGCTTGTCTCCGTTTTCCATGCACTTGGAAACTCAGGTTCTTCATGTCAGGCAGGAAATCAGACTCTGAAATGTAAAGCTCTGGGTTTCTGTACACCTGTTAGCAATCATTCTGTGTACATTGTTAATGTAAACCTGGACCACTGCTCTCAGACAGGGCATGTTTGTTTAGGGGCTATTGTCAGTTTCAGTTGTGAGGAGTTCATGAGGACTTTTTCCCCTCTCCTTCTTTGTGTCTGTCTCACTGCATAGAAACACAAGAATTGCCAGACTAGCTCAGATTCACAGTCCATCTAGTCTTTTATCCCACCTCCAACAGAGATCACCACCAGATGCTTCAGAGGAGGGTGCAAGACACTGTAGGCCAGCTTTTCAAAGGTATTTGCACACCGAAAGGTGCCAGTGGGCATCCAGCGGGATTTACAAATGCACCTAAGTGTATTGGGTACGTGGCTCTCATTGAGATAGATGGGAGTTAGACACCTAACCTGTTTAGGCTCCTACTGGGATTGCCAAAAGCATCTATGATAGGTTTCAGAGTAGCAGCTATCTATATCTTTAGGTGCCTAAATATCTTTGAAAATGTGGCTGAACATATCTTGCTTACAATAGACAACCGTGGAAGTCTAGGTTGCGTAAAAGATGGTTTTCAGCCCTGAGATTTTATATTCCTTCCACAATTCATCTTTTAGCATTAAGTTCAAGTTTTGAACACCCAAAAATATAAAGCAAAACTGAGTCAAAATTCTCAGATGAGCCATGTTTCTAGTAGAAATTAGGTACTGAGCCATGTTTGCCAAAAAGTTGAGAAGACCTCACCCAGCTGGTTCTGGACCCTTGGTCTTTTTGGGAACCGCAAAGAACCAAGCACATTCCAATCATTTAGCAAGTATGTAAAACCTCTGTGTCTCTGCTTCCCATGGTATTTTATATTTAACCACTTCTTTCATTCAGATGACCCCCACCGCCCCCCTCCAAAATCCTTAAAAAACGGTGTTTTAATGACCAATGAAATATTTTTCAGAAAAAAATAAATTTTGCCAAAAAGAAAACCATTTTTCAATCAACTTTTTTAAATGACAAATTTGAAAATTTGAAATTCTCTCACTCCTTAAACTTTTCAGAAACTTAAAAATATGTGTTTACCTCAGTTTCCCCTCCCCATACTTTCTTTTTTTATACCTTAATTTCTTTCTCAGTGGAAAAAGGAGGAGGACACAAATTTTAAAATTTTTTAATACCCCATTAAAGCAAAACAAAACAAACAAAAAATAAAATTTCACCTGAAATTTAAAAAATCTTTAAATTTTTCATTAAACATACTTAGCTATTCCAAGCACCTCTAGCTAATATGTCCTTCTGGTTCTATCATCGAGCTTAATAATTGATAAACTGCAACAAATTTGTTAAACTCGTATCAAGAGAGTAACATTTTTGAGTACAATGTGTACTGGACTAGGGAGTAGTTGTCGAATAATTAATTGCAAAGCGGATATGGGAAAGGAATATGCGTGTGTGTGTGTAGTCATATGGGCTAAGGTGTTAAAGTTTTATATACAATAGCGATGGCTTTTTAAAAATCAATATAGAGAAAAGGCAAAGCCACAGATTTAGCCTTACACCTGTATTGCTCGTGCAGTAAATATTTGTGTAAAAAATCAATACAGGGAGCCTACTCAGCAGTGTAAATCCTGTGTAATTATTGAGCAGAGAATTATAGTTGTTACATATTGATTTCCTTCTGCTTTGCCAAACCTTCCTACTTTCCAAATACCTGATTCACATTCACAGGGCCAGCATTAAACAAGTGAGGAAGGACTGTGTATGCATGTGAACCAATATCTGTAAAGTGTTGTGCACACATACCTACACATACATTCCATCTGAGAGTACTTAATCAGCTGATTTGGAAAATAGAATCTCCATTTTATGGGAAATTTGGATATGTCAACATTTTGGTTTCATCCTGAATACGAACAAAGTTAAAATTTAAAGTCTTTTGCAGATGGAAAGTTCAGCAAAAAATTAAATTTGGAAATGTTGAAGTGCTCTATTTTGGCTCAGATCAACATTGAACTGCATGCATTTGAGGTGCCACAGTGGCTCATGGGAGTTGTAGTTACAGTTCCTAGTGACCCTGTTCTGCTCCATTGGCAAGGCAGCCTAACTGGACTACATGCCCATGGTGGGCTATTGCCTCCTGTCTCGCTGAATTGTGGGAATCCCATGAATATAGAGCATCCAGGGAGGTGTAGTCTGGCAGGGCAGCCCCACACACAGTTACAAAAGGGGACAAGAGGTGTTGAACCACAACTCCCACGAGGCACCACATCAGTTCACGCAGATACAGATTTCTGTTGAACTGACTCAAAACTAAATATTTCAATTTGGTTCAACAAACCAAAATATTTCAGTCCTGTTCAACATTAAACTTTTTGTTTCAATTTTCCTTATAGGAAAAACAAAACAAAACAAAAAAAACCTGGCAAAATTGAAAGTTTTCTGTGGAAAACTTTGATTTTGCCTAAATTGTATTCTCTGTCCAAAAACATTTTGATGGAAAACTTCCAGCCAGCTATAATGGTGGCTCATGCTCACTGCAATTAAAATTAGAGAACGCTCTGAAAGGCATTAGTAGAAATGGGTCCGTATTAGGCTTCAGACAGTATAGGGTTTTGACAATGCAGCCTTTTGGCAAGCTCTCCTTGTAAAATTTAGAACACTCATGAAGTTGGCTAATTTCTAAAGATCTCTGTCCTCTTGTGCTGCATTCAATCCAGTTCAGGGAGCCGAAGGCCTTTTCCATTGTGAGATCCAGCTCTTACTCAAAATTATTGTGGTGGGTTCAGATCTGAAAGTTAGTGTAAAGTTGGATTTGAGGTTCTGGCTCTGGTCTTTCTAGCTTTAAATAACAGCATCAATTGCTCTCCTGAAAATTATTGTGTAATCAGCTGCCATGGTCTACCCCAGAAGTGGTTGCAATTCAGAGGTGGGCAAATTGATACATGTATATTGTCCTTAGAGTATTATGGATCTTTAAGATGGCATTTTTCTCCAGCTGTATTGTTATGCTAACTTATTTTTTAAGTGCAGTAAAATAAAGAACAGAATAAGAGATTTGAAAGAGATTAGGAAATCACCTTATTTTACAAATATTCTGGAGAGGAAGGTGTTGGACCTCATCACCCAGAGTCATGGGACCTTCACACTGTGTGAGGAAGCAGTTTTGGCTGTAAGCTAATCTGGAGAATGTTCCTCTCCCTTCTGAACACTGGGAGTATCAGCACAAGTGTAAGCCTAAAACCCAGATCCTAGCAGCGACTTAAACTCACAGCACGCTGATCCAGGAGCAAGAAGGCTCATGTTGTGAACACTGTTCATTTGTAGCAAATCAAAGCCCACCTGCTTTGCCTGCTGAAAAAGAGACACTTGGCCTTCAGCTTCCTTACACTTGTGAATGGTGCCCAAACCCCTTTAAGATGCCTGCTGATGTAGCCTCTCCTGCAAAGCTGCTGTTTCATTACTCCGCAGAGGCATTTCTCTTTTCTGGATGGCTTGAGTGCTTCATGATTCTGGCACCTTTGAATATTCCAAGATCATTACAGCCAGGGCTTTTCTGGAAGCCGCTGAACAGGGCGCTGTTTTAGCAATAAATGCACTGACATAGAACTGATGGAATCCCGGTGCTGCACCTGGAAGCATCGGCACAGCTCTAGTCCTAGGGGATGTAGTAAACTCCTCCTCCCTGGCCTTCCCAAGACCCATATCTTGCCTCTGTACAGATGCAGACTCTGCAATCCCCTTCCATATTCATAGCTCTGAGGCAAAAACTGCTCTAAAGTTTGGCCCAAGGAGGAGAATCCTTTGAATGTACAAAGCCACCTTGACAGCAGCTATGCCACTACTACTTTCAACTGCAGGGGTGTGTGTCTTTGGCTAAATGAACCCTGAGGCTGCTGGGAGCAGGCACAGATTAGAACAGCTCTGAGGTTGCTCTGATCTGCATTGGGGATCAGTTAAGTGCAGAGCAGGCTTCAGGATGAGAGAGATAAAAGCAAAGGACTTCTTTGCTCCCTCCCTCTCCTGCTCAGCTGAGCCCAGCGCTCCCTGAGCAACTGCTGCATCCATGCCGCCACCTGACAGCTTTGGCAGAGCAGTGATTGTCAGGCTGCGAGCCTTGTGGCCTGAGCACCACAAGATGTGCTGCCACGGAGAGCCAGACTCACAGTGCTGCTGGGGTCCCTGATTGGCACACACTACTTAAGCCCGGAGGGAACACCAGGAAGGTGTCTGTGCAACTAGGTGACTCCTCAGTTAGCTTCCACAACAGGCCTTGCTCCTGACCTGCTCCCTTTCTGCTCCTTCCTTGTTCCTTTCCTGACCTAGTCCATGCCAGCCCTGCTCCCTGGCTTCTGACTCTGGCTCCATCCACTAGGCCTGGCCGCCCACACGCTGGCGGTTACACAAACCCCATAATAGTTGCTCAGTAGCAATGACTTATTAATATAGGGCTAGATTCCCAGTCTCCCTCCCACACCGTGTAAATCTGGTGGCTCTGCTGATTTACTCTGGATTTGAACCGGGGTAACTGAAAGCAGACTTTGGCCTAGAACAAAGGTGGGCAAACTACGGCCCATGGGCCACATCTGGCCTGGAGGACCGTCCTGCCCGGCCCCTGAGCTTCTGGCCTGGGAGGCTACCCCCGGCCCCTCCCCTGCTGTTCCCCCTCCCCCGCAACTATGCCGCCGCACGGGCAATGGGGCTGCGAGCTCCCACCGCTCAGAGTGGCATGGTAAGGGGGTGGTGGCGCATGCGCTTGAGTGGAGGAGTTGGGTAAAGGGTCCTGGGGGGCAGACAGGGGGTGGTTAGGCGCAGGGGATCCCGGGGGGCAGTCAGGGGACAGGGAGCAGAGGGCGGTTGGATGGGGCGGAGGTTCTGGGGCAGTCAGAGGACAGGGAGTGGGGGGTTTGGATAGGGGATGGGATCCTGAGGGGGGGGCGGTTTGGGGCAGAGGGTCCCAGGAGGGGGCAGCCAGGGGACAAGGAGCAGTGGGGGTTGGATGGGTTGGAGGTTCTGAGAGGGACAGTTAGCTGGTGGGAAGTGGGAGGCAGTGGGGGCCAGGCTGTTTGGGGGGGCACAGCCTTTCCTACCTGGCCCTCCATATAGTTTCACACCCTGATGTGGCCCTTGAGCCAAGAAGTTTGCCCATCCCTGGCCTAGAACCTCTCTTACATCAGGCCCTGACATGCAGCGGTTGACATGACTGTCATTTGTGGAAGGCAGTTGACTTCTTAAAGATGGGGAAGGAGTTGAACAAAATGGTCAGAGCAAGTTTTCTAGGCAGCTCTTCTGATTCATTCAAGCATTTCCAAATGCCACTGAAAGAGGAGTGTAGCCGCTTTGCGTCATTCATAGCCATGTTCGCTGCTCATTAATTATTACATTTGTTTTCAAGTATAAGACTTTATTTTGATACCCTGTCCCCTCATCACATATAAAATAAGAAGTAGGTTTATTTTTTTATTACTATTATTTATTCCACTTGGAGGAATGGCAATAACCTCCTAAAGAATTCCATTGTAACTATGGTTAGCATTGCATGTCATTCCCAGAAAGGAACTTCCCACTTCCGAAGAAAACAAATTTTACTTTTTTTTACAGTAAAACACAAATAGCTCCCAATTTTTCCCCCCTCAGGCTGCACCAAATCAAAGCTGCATCATTGCTCTGCTGGTTTCTATTTACCACTATATTTGGGTGTAAGCTGCCTGCAATGGAGAAAGCCAGGTCAAGGATGAAAATCCTTTACTAATCCACTGTCTATTTAATTTCAGCTAAAGCCTCCCTCCTTTCTGCTGTTTACCTCTGCAGGGTCAGCTGCCTGGGTGCTGTATTAGGCTCAGTCATGCACGGTCACTTTGAGGAGAAAGTTGCCACGTTTGTTCTCATCCTGATAAAATGCCCTGTAATTCCATCACAGTCATGAGAGCCTTCTCCTTTGTAGCCTCCGCTGTCTGGAACAGCCTCCTGCAGTCTCTCTCTGCCTCACCAACTCTCCATTTAACGAAAGACTGCAGCAGTGACCGGTCAAAAGCAAAACCAATCTAGATTTTGGCTGCAGAACTCCACATTTGCACATTCTGTCTCAATATATAAGTGCATCTGCCTCCCAGCTAGGGTGACCAGATAGCAAGTGTGAAAAATCGGGATGGGGTGGAGGGTAATAGGTACCTATAGAAGAAAATGCCCCAAATATCGGGAGTGTCCCTGTAAAATAGGGACATCTGGTCACCCTACTCCCAGCTAACCCCCACACCTCCAATGGCTGTGGCTGAGCCCATTGTACTGCCGTCCTTTACTCTTAATATTCACTGCTTTTCAGATCTCAGCTGGAGGCCTTCATGCTAGGGCCTCTTTGTTGTTCCTCTGGTTATTATTTTGCACTCGTTTTCAAACGTGGTCACTTAGACTGTACCCCCAAGCCCCACATTTGTGCACAGAAATGGGCACTTGGATACAGTGGTGGAGCACTCCGTAGGCTGTCGCTTTGGAAGACTAGGCCCCCCTCTGTAGAATGTTTGGGAGGCAGTTTTGTTTTCTAAATAATTGCCTGCATTGCAGGTTGTGACTCTTCATCTCAAAGAGACAGCCCCAGTTCGTGGGAAAAGTGGGAGGTGGAGAGTCTGGTGAACACGTATAGAACACTTCAGTCTTTGTCCCCTGCTGAAAGAGGCTTCAGCTTTTAGAATCCCTAGTATGGAACTTTGTTTTACAAGAGCTGGAAATGGCAGAGATTTTGTAGAGAGATGAAAAGGGACACGAGACCAATTAATTCCAGAAATATTGCACCCTCCCCCAAAAAACACCCTCTCCCAAATCTGTCTCCTAGGTTAGTGGATAGCATAGGTAACAAACACTTGAACTGTGTATCTTGGTAAGTCCAAAACGGATTCTCAACCCAAGTTATAAAGCAGGGATTGGCAACCTTTGGCACATGGCCCACCAGGGAAAGCCGCTGGTGGGCTGGACCGGTTTGTTTACCTGCATCATCTGCAGGTTCGGCCGATCGCAGCTCCCACTGGCCGCTATTTGCCGTCCCAGGCCAATGGGGGCTGTGGGAAGGGCGGCCAGCATATCCCTCAGTCCATGCTGCAGGTAAACAAACTGGCCTGGCCCGTCAGCAGCTGCATGCCAAAGGTTGCCGGTCCCTGTCATAAAGCAACAAATGTCTCAATCCCAATGATAACACAAGGAACTGAGGCCAGATCCAAAAGTGTTTAGGTGCCTAACTCCCATCAAAATCAAACCCTCCTGCTTGGTCCCAGGCACACAAATATCATCTTCTATTTTTATGCCAGAGCCCCAAAATACCCTCCTCCACAGTGTCGCTGGAGGGGACAAGAAGCTGGAGATCCTGCATGAAAGCTCATTTACATGAGATTTACAAACTGGTTTTGCAGGCAAAAGGGATTTGATAAGCATCCAAACCACCCAGCATTCAAGTCAGGTGCAGATTTGGGGGCAGAACTCAGGTCTCCTGAGTCACAACCTCCGTATTAACCAACTGGTAACACACACTCCCTTAAATATATGTGCATTTATCAGTGCAATGCTTCTTTGCACTATTTGTATTCAATGCATCTCCTCTCTTGATATAATGACATTGAAAGCAAATAAATAGTGTGAGGCTGTCTTAAATATTTCTACGGTGCCTTGGTATCTTAGGCCTTATCTACACACACAGGTTGTACCACTTTAACTACAGTGTCATAGGCAAAACAGTACACCCCTTAGTGTGGATGCAGTTTTACCAGTATTAATGTGTGTGCAGGAAGGGGAATAAGCTACAGTGCTACATAGCATCTTTCTTCCACTACAACTGCATCCACACTTGGATAATTATATTGGAAAAAAGTTATACCCCCTTATGATATAAAAGAATTTAAACCAGGCTTTTAGTAAATATTCAAGAGCCCATCTTTGAGAACTTGCCTCTCAGGTAGAATTAATCCTCTTGCAAGTTTTTTTTTGTTTGGTTTTTGGTTGGTTTATTTGAGGCCCACAAGTTGCCTTGTTTTGGTAGTCATCTGTCCAAAGGCATAAGAATAGAACGGCCATACGGGGTCAGACCAAAGATCTATCTAGCCCAGTATCCTGTTTTCCAACAGTGGCTAGTGCCAGGTGCTTCAGAGGGAATGAACAGAACGGGTAATTATCAAGTGAGGCAGAAAAGTGATGCCCATGAACCAGAAATATTGTAAGCCCAGTTGCCTCAATATTGCTGTATTTACCAATGACTGCAGAAGAACATGATGTTTAATGGAACTGAAAGGCCTAAAATCTCCGATAAACATTGCATCCCCCCCCAATCAAACAACAAACCAAGACAGGTTCTATTTGTTTTGACTTGTTGTTCTGGGATGCACATGGAAACAGAATATTTATATCCACCTAGAGAGTTTCTGGCTGAAACAAGATTAGCAAACTAAATCTTTTTTGTATTAATACCTAAATATGAAATTATGCTGCCATCGAATATGAGGGCAGAACAGACTGGGAATGGAACCATGTGAGCTGGGCCACATCCCAAGCAGCTCAAATTCTATCCAACCCCCTCAGCGAGAAAGTCAGACCACATGCACACCACAAAAATCAAATATAAATCTGATGCCATATTTTACACTCAGCTGCTAGGCACTCATTCCCACGCAGCCTGCCAGGAAGAGCTGAAATAATGGAGTCAAGCGAATAAGAACAGACAATTGGGGAATGGGAATTATTTGTTTCTTTATGGGCTGCTGTGAGGATAAATGCGGAGGCGGGAGGAGGAAGCAATTGCTGTGAAGAAAAATTTAGTTAATTTTAAAAGCGCACTGTAAGTAAATAAATAATAAATTTGAAAATTCAAGCCCTGGGTGTCTTTGCAAGCACTCCCCAAGCCATGCAGCTGGTTCCTAGGAAAGCTCAGAAGCTTGCAGCCTCACTTTGAAATAGCTGGGAGCAGGCTATGGATTCTGGGTGTTGGCAGGCATCTCTGCTTTGCTTCTGGATTTCAAATTCCAATATCCAGCTTGGCCAGAACAGGGAGTTTTGGCATCTGGCTGGGAGATGGAATAAAATCCTATGACCAGATTCTGCTTTCCAGATATGCTGGTGTAAATCAGGAGTCATTTTATTGGGGTAACCAAGAACAGAGCTTGGCCTTTGGTTTCCTGATTAGGTATTGGGCAATCTAAAAAGAGCTCAGCACATTGGGCGCCTAAATGTAGTTGCGTAGATGGCATCTGAGCATCTAGGCCTTAAGTGATGCAGACAGCAAATCCACGACAAAGTCGTGAGGAGGACCCTGGCATCCTTACTCCTTGTTCCTTGCTCTGATCACTAGGTCATGCTAGTTCTGAAGATCAGAGTCCGTGTGTACGATTGAACATATCCTACCTACACAGTTTATACAGCTCCTCAGCTTGGGTAAATCAGAATAGCTCCATGAACTTCCATGGTGCAATGCTGATTTTCACAACCAAGGATCTGGCCTGAGCTCATTCATATTTAGTATTTTATTAAGTTCTGTTTATAATGAAAATGTTCAGGTTTTGACTCATCCTCACCTGCCGTTGGTCTGCGTCTCCTTCCTGTGGATTACATCAGTGTTCTTGTGTCGTAATGCAATGTCATGCTGGATAATGATGCATCAGGCTAGGAAACATGACTTGGCCCAAGATCAAAACTGATGTACACTTCACAGAAGATTTTTGGGACATGTGAATTAGTCTGTGCAGATTCCGATGCACTTTTCTTTATCCTCCTGTTTTTAGGGATTTTGGACATGCCCTTTTTGAAGACTTTTAATTTTTTTTTAAGTTCCTTTCATTTTCTCGCATTTGAGCAAGTAATTAATCCATTCACTGCTGCATTTAAGAGCAAGACAAAAAATGCACCTAGCCCAAGTTTTGGGTGCCCTTGACAATTGTATTAAAACACACATCAGGCATGAAAACAACTCCAGCAACATCCTTCACCATATACAGTAAAAACTGACTAAGCCTTACAGCAAAAGGGGAACTCAGGGAGAACAAGCTACTCTCATAAACTCTGCATCTCAAGCCACAATCCCCATCTCCAAGAGCCTCTGCACGAAGAGCTTTGGACTAAGGAGTTGATTGGCTGTTTTCTGACCAAGGAGGGAGCACGTTTCAAAGCTGGAGGATGCTTTGCCCACACTGTTTTCTTCCTTATATTGAAGGAGTTCCTGTTCGAGCACCTCTGCTGATCAGTTTTGACAGTGTCCAGGGAGGGAGAGGGCATCTCTCAGTAGGCAGATCCTAGCCTTTTAGGACTTTATAAGTCAGAACCCACATTGTGCATTTCACCTGGAGAACCGCAGAGCATCAAAGTTATATGTTGACAGAGAGAAAACCCACTTACCCAGTTGGGGTTTTTTAAGAGCTCTGCTTCTGCTCTTTATTTCTGACTTCCTTCCCAATCATCTATTTTGTGTAATCAGTATCTTCTCCACAACAAACAATGTCTTCACCTTGGACTCTGGTGTCACTGTGTGGTCTAGTGGGCTTGAACGTCAGATAGGAACTGTGAATAAAGATTCTCTTCCTGGCTTTGACACTCATTAGCTGTGTATCCTTGAGACCCAATGGAGCACAGAATCTAGCTTGGGTTTATGTATACAAAGCGTGTGCATCACCCAGTTGCTTTTCTGCTCAAGCAGAAGTACATGTTCACATTTTCACATGCACTCTTGAAAATAGACCCTCAGCGTCTTAACTTTTGTTTTATTTTTATCATCCATAAAATGGGGATGATAATATTTGCTTATCGATATTACAGGTATGTTGACAGGCTTAATTAATGTTTGCTTGGGGCTTTGAAACATTATATAAACACTATTAATGTGATGTTGGGAGCAGCAGGAGAATTGTTTTAAAAATAAAGCAACAATCCAGTGTTGTCATGCAAATTGTCTAGAATAATGATATGAAGGAAGAGCAGAGGAATAAAGAGATGGAAGCAAAACTGGCATTTCAGTTGAAAATTTCCAAGAGACGCGAATGAAGCAAATTTGCTGCATCATGTTGCAGGCTTTGCAGCTTGAAGCCTCATCTGATGACTTACAGTGTTTTTAAAAATAATAATTAAATGAGCAGAGAGAGCTTTATTAAATGGAGTAATTACAGAAAAGAGACGGCTTATAGTGATACGATATGCGAGACAATTGTTATTTACTGAGATTGCTACAGCACACACAGCGCACTAACCAAGCACACTGCAAACACAGAAGGCGGTTCCTGCTCTGACAGGTGTGTAATCTAGAAAGACAAGGACAGGAAAAGAGTGGGGATAAGGGATATGACATCCCCAGAGAAGAAGTCAGGGTAGTAATAATCGTATGGTGCATGAGCGAGCATTTTAGTTTTTTAAACTAAAGGGCAAAATCATGGAATACTGTCCCCATTTACTCCCTTTGGGCTTGTATCACAGGGTGTAGCATGGGAGGAAAAGTGGGCTCTACAGAGCTGCTGCCTCCCACATACCCATGAAGATGGGCAAGAGGGAGGGGTGGATTATATGGAATGGAGCCTCCGTCTCCCAATACGCCCAGCAGCATGCAGAGCACTGAGTATGGTCCTGGCACTGTTTATATCCCCTACCCCCAGATAAACAAGGGAACTGGGTGGGTGATTGTGGTAATGATTGGGCCTGGCTGGGAACTTTTCATCAGTATGATTCTCAGATAGAAAACTGACTTTCCGTAGAATTGACATTTTTCATGGGAAAATTTTAATTTTACTGGGAAATTTTGATTTTTTTTCTTCTATGGGAAAATCATTCCCAGCTTCATGGCTCCTGCACTCCTCGGCACTGCTAGAAGTTTAGCCTCTCTGGCTCTGGAACAGCCTTCCAGGGCTCCCAACTCTCAGCCTCCCTGAGCTGCCCTGCTCTCTACCTGTCAGGTTGTCAGGGCTCCAGGCAGCTTGTGGAGTGCAGGAAACATTTTGAAAAGGTGGAAACAAAATGTCACTTTGCCCTTTTTTTTTATTTTTCTTTTTCTTTTTTTCAAATGCAGTTTTATGAATTTTCATTCTGCAAGAAATTCCAAAATTTTGATATAACGGTCCATTTCAGAATGAAACGGATTTGAAATTTCAGAGTTTCCTATGGAACATGAATTCCAGTTCCCACCCAGCTCTGACGATGATATAGCCTGAAAATCCGTCTTCCCCTGTCATCATTCCACAACTCAATTTCCCCCATCCCCAGTTCTCAGCTTTCATCCAAGTATCCAGGTGTCCTTCCCTCCCAGCACCTAATCCCCTCCCCATGTATAAAGGAGCAGTTCCCTCATCGTCTAAACAAATGATCAGTTGTTGGAACTTCTGTGGCATCTACATAAAGTCGCTAACTGTAATGGATATTTCTAATCCCCGAAATCATTCAGGAGAACATACAGTTTCTCCCACACAGCCATATTCTCACACACTAGGGTTGTGGGTTTTTTCCAGGATTTCTGTCCTCCTCACCACTCTCAGGCCATTAAAGTAAAAATTACCACAGCCCATCACATTCTAAAAAGCGCCATGCACAGTTGCAGTTATGAGGTACTCATTAAAGTCCATGGGAGGGTGGGTGACGTAAACCCCTGCATGAGACAGTCTTAAAAATTGTCATTTCTCATTTTTAAACCCTTTCCGTGGAAAAATCGATTCCATAAACACAGGGGACGTCCTGTGAAGTTTTGGGTATGGAAAAATAATTTCAGTGAAGGGAAAGAATTTGTTTTCTCCAGGATATTGGACATGTGGATATGATATCTGTGGGATATTTGAGTGGACAGGGATGCTGTGTACACGCTGGATGGGATTTTCAAAAGCACTTGTTTTAGGCCTCACCCTCCTCCCAGGAGGAGAGTTAAGACAACAGTGAGTGGTTTTTGCAAATCCCACCCACTCTGTGTGCGTGTGTGTGTGTGTGTGTGTGTGTATGAGAGAGAGAGAGAGAGAGAGAGAGAGAGAGCAAGAGCTCAAGGATACCTGCTCCTAATATCCTGTTTTGATTATTTTCATTTCCTAGTAGTACCCCCTCTGCTCTTCATTTTTTATTCCCCTGGAGACCAAGTTTCACCTCTCTGTGGGGCGCCTGTTCTCCAGCTGCCGGAAAAGGAGCTTGGAAGTTCTGAGGTCACCCTTCATATCCCTACTGCTTGGGATAAACCATGATTGTTGTGCTCTTGCCTTAGTCTTTATGTGCCTGGAGAGTCTTCCCCTTTCTACCTCTCCCCTCCCTATGGGGAAGCTGCTTTCCATAAAGCTAAGGAGAAATGGAAAATCCAGACCAAGTAATTGCCTTTCCAAAATCCATCTGTGCTTCATCAAGCAGCTGAATTATGTTAGTCTAGGATAAGCACACAGTGCACAATTACCTCCATAAATACCCTGAGCACCCAGTGTATGGGGAGAATATGCAATAGAGATGATACAAATCAGTGTCACAGACAACATGTTTGAGGATGTCCTTGTTAGAGATGGGTTACCTCAGGACGAAGTGAGTTGGCCTAGATGTAATGTGAATAATGCTGTTTTTTAGCAGACTGATTCAATAAAGGAGGGTTAGCAGCACCAGTGAGGTGGCAAGAGGGGCCAGGGAAACCATTTTTCTTTTTCTAAGTGTGTGCATGAGCTAGTTTCAGGTTTTTTTAATTAGATTTACCTGATAAAGAACACACACTGCCTGCCCTGCTGAGGCGCGCTCTCAAAAAGCTCTCCGGGAGATACTTGTGGAAGCCGGTAAGCAGACTCTGTACTGAGAGGACACAATGTTTGCAGAAAGCAAACACCTAAACCATGCAGCTCACCTCCAAAGTACCAATGTTGGTTGTGGGGTCATTTGTTTTTATTCCCTTCCCTTTATTGTCCATGCAGATTAATGATATGTCAGGAGTTCCTGCAGGTGTTATAGAGATTGCGCACGGCTGGCTTTAGCTTTTCCCCTCTCAGAATTTGGCTGTTGAGTGGCTTTTTAAATATTGCTGCTATGCATTGATATCTGGAACTGCAGAGTGAAGAAATGAGCCTTTCTCTGGACATAAAGTGTGCTGAGCCCATACCAACAATCTTTAGAGTTTTTAATTACCAAGCCATTCAAAACTTGCCACGTCCAAGGGAGATAATCTGACACCAGTTTAAGGTTTTAACATCTGCTCTTTGTACAAAGCTGAGATGGTTGATGGAATCTGTTTAATTTTTCATTGTCAGATGTTTACTTTGTGTTCCTGTAATTGCGATCTTTAGATGACTAAGTGGAAATATTTCAGAGTAGCAGCCGTGTTAGTCTGTATTCGCAAAAAGAAAAGGAGTACTTGTGGCACCTTAGAGACTAGCAAATTTATTTGAGCATAAGCTTTCGTGAGTGAGCTGTAGTTCACGAAAGCTTATGCTCAAATAAATTTGTTAGTCTCTAAGGTGCCACAAGTACTCCTTTTCTTTTTGAGTGGAAATACTGACTTCCAAGGAAGCCTGGCTAAAGTGGATCTTTGTGGTGGGAAAATTAGCCATTTCTCTTCCACAGATCTAGTGATCTAGTGTTCGGAGTATAGGAGTGGAAAAGAGGATGGCCTGGATTATAATCCCACACTGACACTAGCTCCCTCTGAGACCTGGGTAAATGATTACATCTCTCCCTCTGTGCTTCAGTTTCCCCATTTGTAAAACCTCCCAGGATGTTTTGTATATTACTGATTGGTATCTGTAAAATGCTATTTGCAATGGTTGCCACTAGAGTACTAACCTTTGTCACGCCACAGAGTTTTACTTCTCCTTGGTTGAGAATTATAGCTACCACATCTTGTGTTTTCACCATGGTGTTTCCTATGCTGGAGAAGTTCCGTCATTTGTATGGAAGCCTGATATTTCAATGAGGCCTGTGTTGGTGGTAAGTGCCGATGTTATAATTACCTCTGGATTTTTACTAGGGTTAGAGGCAAAAATAGCAAAATGCTGCAGATGTGTTATGCGTGGCACGAGCTGAAACCAGGAGCTAGTGATCCTCCACTAATATGACCGTCAGAACTTGCAGAATGAGTGAGGGATGAGGTTCAATAGACTTCATGGTCCAAATTCAGGAAAGTATGAAGGCACATGCTAAACGTTAAGTATGTGCTTAAGTGTCATTGAAGTCAGGGCAGGGATTGTCTGTTACCGTGTATACAGTATGTACCATGGTGGTGCTCTGATCTCCCACAGCTTTATTTTCGGAATCAAAAAGTGAAGCAAATACAAAGGATTCATAAAGGGCTGAAAGGAAAAGGGATGGGGCATTTGCCTTTTCACTTAATGGTCGTCTGCCTTGAGCTTCGATTTCCTGATGCCATGCAGGCCTGGGATTTCTGTAGCGATAAAGGGCTTGCACTGCTCACTGTGTGAAGCTCACTTCCTAACGTCACGAACATCATTCATATTTAATTCCAATTCTAATTCTGGGTTTGTACCACTGGAGTGGAGAGAAATCTCTGAGCAGAAACTATGCCTCTCTCCTTGACTGCATCTCAATTAGACACCTGCCGCTGCGGTTTCAAGCTGTTCCATTCTCCCCAAAGGCGACGTTTTATAAATAAAACACCCTATCCACTCGCCCTCCTCCACTCTCTACCAGCTTAGCTCAATCAGTCAGTGGTGCTCTTTCATGGGCTACTGCTGCTGGCCATCAATCCCACTTGAATTCCAGAGCTGTGGGTAGCATTAGAGTGCTGTGCCCCAAGATAGCCAGTAGGAGAGGAGTTCAGAGCATCGCCCCGTCAACCGAGGTAACCTCCAAAGCATGCTGCGCTCCTCATGCCAGCAGGGTTTTAATGATTCTATCGTCGTGGGTGTCAATAGTGTCACAACAAAAATGATGATCCTTTTAAGGCACTATTATTACTTTATTAAAGTGTTTGCTGCCGACAGTATTGTAGCATCTGGGGTATCGGAAGGCATGCAGTGAGACCATGTTGTGGTGAGACCACATTGTTTAAAACACCCAGTGCACTTTAAGGCAGGCAGCGTCGTCACATGGCAGCACCTGCCTCCTCTAGACCTGGTGACAGGTGACTGCGCCCCGAAGAACGCTTTGTTTCTGCTTCCCCAGCCTCTCCTTCAACAAACCATGCCCACCTGCAGCCCAGCTAATGGGGGTGGGGAAGCCCATTATGCTTGGACTGGTATCAGATAGGCAATGAAGACAGTCCCTGCCACAAAGAACATTGGAGAAGTTTGGCAGCACATAATGTCTCCTCCTTTGTGGAGATGGCTGGAGGATGTAGCAGCACATTAGGTGCGGTCTGTGTGAATGGCTTACTGGCAGAGTAAGGCACTGCTCACTGTGTGTAAAGGTGGGAGAATCAAGCCACAGCAGTTATTGCAAAACCATAAGATCTGAATTTTCAGACCTAAGGTCAGATCTTCAACTAGCATAAACTGGCAGAGCGCCAGTAAAGTCCATGTAGCCGCTCCAGTTTACACCTGCTGGGATCTGGCTTACGGTCTCGACATTTGTGCATGCCCAGCGCATCTCTGACTCCACACACGGAGCAACAAGAGCAACAATCAAGTCATTTCATTTTGAGCCATCTGATACGTGGGTGCAGAACTGCCCATTTATGTGTGTTGTGTTTTGCCTGTAAATTTTGCGTGTGCATATTGAGAAGCTGGTTTGAGGATGGCTGAAAGTTTTGCCCTCAGTCTAATCCCTTCAACTACATCTTGACTATGGAACAACATCCCTCAGGGACGGGCCCCTCTCCTCTCCCATTCTCCGGCATTTGGAGAGAAAGCACAAGCACTTCTTGCTAAGATTGTAAGGGAAGCCCTCCTAGTTGAGTTATAGAAGGATCACAGATTTAACTTTGGCATGGGTTTTACTTGGTGTCATGGCAATACTTACACAAACACAATCCCAGGGATGTCTCATTTCCTGTTTTAACAAGCCTGGAACAAAAGAAGCAAGCTTACTTTTCTCAGAACTGGGGTGATAAATTTGACCAAAAAGCAGGAGAGTTTTCTATACTTGTTCTTGCAGTGCATGGGAATCAAAATCTCATGCACACAACCACCATGACCCTCTCTGGAAGTGCAGGTTCCATAAAGAATACAGTGTAGTGCAGCTGTTTGCTACTTGTCAAAGGCGGGTTTGTAGAAGCTATAAATAGGGAGTGTGCACTGTTCACACACATCTAAGAAGCGACGTCTCAGCCATGCAAATAGCCAGGGCTCACTATGATGTAGATCAACATTCCATTTCTGCCATAGTGTTCTCCCCTCAACGCCCAGGTGGGGGGCAGTAAACTTTGAAGGCTGCAAACCACATTCTTGGCTGGGTAGCTGAAATCACCAAGCGCCTCAGTTACTACCCTCCAGCCTCATGTCAGCTGGCAATAGATCAGTCGCTCTTTGTACGTACAGCTTGGCTTGTCTATCTGTTTCCAGCTGACGCACCAACAAGCTGCATGCTTTCAGGCAAGTCACTTTTCTCGGTGCCCGGCCTTCCCCATCTGTACAATGGGAGTATTTGTACTTTACCCTGCATGTGAAGTGCTTGGAGTTAGATCTTTGGATGAAAAGTGCATATAAAAGCTAAGTGCACGCTCGCTCACTCGCTCGTTGTTTTGTGTCATTATTAGTGCACTCGTTACTATGGCTATCCAGGCAGCATCAATTATATTTCCTTATTTCTCTTAGCCCTGGTGACCTTTTCATTCAGTAGTTGATAGAGTGGTTAGACCTCTTGATTCTGACCATAATCATCTCTATTTTATGGAATATGCTTTTTTTCCTTGCATACACTATAACACAGACAATTGAGTAAAGTCAATAAGCTATTTAGTTGAATTAATATTTAGGTAAGACTTGATCAATTAAGGCCCCAGTTTAGGGAAGCACTTAAGCATATGCTTAAATCCTATTAGAGTCAGTGCTAAAAGGTAACATGATTAAAGCTAAGTGGCTACCTTAGGGATGGAGTTAGGCACATGCTTCCAGTGTTTTGCTGAATCAGGATCTAAACCTATCTAACATACACATTTCTTTGTGTGTGAAATCCTTTGAAAGCCATGATATATATTCTTTAGACATCACCCATCAAAAGAGTGTACAAACGTATCAGCCCACACAATAACTATGCAATACAGTGCAAAAACATCTGGTCACAGGAAACATATGCTTGCAGGAGAATTGCCACAAAACTCTGGAACTCCATTTACCCTGAGCCAGGGATGTATTTCTTTATAAGTGTCTAATGAGGGTTGGCATGGCAAGATCTTTATGTAGAGGTGTAAAAACAGGAGGCATGAGCTAGATGGACCTTTGGTCTGACCCAGTATGGCTGTTCTTGTGTTTTTATGTAGGCATCCACCACTACTTTAAGAGCTGATGGTTTATGTTGTTGAAACGCTGGCACTTAATAAGCATATAACACAGTGGTTTTCAACTTTTTTTTTTCATTTGTAGACTCCTAAAACATTTTGAATGGAGGTGCAGACCCCTCTGGAAATCACAGACATAGTCTGTGGTCTCCCAGTGGTCTGTGGACCACAGGTTGAAAACCACTGATATAGCATCAGACTGAGGAGGGATGGAAGATGTGGGAGATCTCTGAGGCTAAATGAGGTGTTTTCCTGACAGTCAGCAATAGAAGTGAACAGTTGCGGGACTGAGAGGCAGGGAAAATTCTCCTTAGCTTTAAAGCGTAGTTTTGAAAAGGAAGACAGCAATTCTCTCATATAATGACATGCAGTCATGTGCAGTTGTACACCAGCAGAATCCACCATCAGCTATGGTAATAAAGGAGCTGCCCATGTACTCAGGCCAATGCTTGTTGGCTGTGCCACTTCACCTTTCCTTTGTACCAGGGTTAGACACCTATTCCTTCCAAGAAGTGCCATGGAGGTATTTAATTTCATCAGACACACGGCCAGTTCATTGCCTGATTTACACTAATCAAGGATCTGGCCTTAGTCAGTAGGGATGTCACAGTAACACCACATCTACAGAATGGCACACCTAACAGCCCACCAACCCCCCACTTGCCCTTGTTCTGCATTATAGTGTCAGCAATTAATGTGTTTGGGGCTACTGCACCAGTATTGCCCTTCATGGCCCAGTAGAGCACCCCCGCTAGGCTCCTGGCTTCTTAGCCGTCACCTCTCTTGGGCAGAGACCTCCCTCTCTTCCCCCTCCTGACCAGGGTTTTTCCCTGCACAGTTCCCCACCTACGCTGTGAGTTTCCGGGCGAGTCAGACTGTCTAAGCAGGCCTGCTGTGCTTTCTCCACAGCTGCTATAAACAGTGTAATAACCCACAGTTAAGTTACCACAAAGCTCTTTCTAAGCAAGCACACTTATTCTTAAGGTGAAAGCATTACAGTCAAAACTTTAAACCATTAAAAAACCTACATGCATGCTAATAAGCTGACCAGAGATCGCCCCAACTCCAGCAAGGACTCTGACAGGTGATTAGTCCTTCACACCCCACCAAGGGATTTTTCTGCGGTTACAAGTTCGCAGTAGCTCTTAGCTCAGAACAAGCACTCCCATGAATCTGAGTCACATCTTTATTCAGCATGGGCCTTTGATCTTGGGACCCTGGGAACAGATAATCAGCAGACAATCGCCTTCTCCTCAGGACGTAGTTCCAATGGGCTGAGTTGTTGCATAACCAGAGGTAGGATTTACATTCACCTCCCCCTCAATATTTAACAGGAAATCCTCTTCACACGTATCGTCCCAGAAGTTCATTCTTGTCTGCCACATTGTTTAATATAGTTCTTTGATCATCCAGGCCCTCAAGAATACATCACCTTTGCATTTAATACAATGGACTCCAAAGATACTTAAACTTAATTCAGTAAGATCTCCCAAAGATAGTGCAGGAAATTGCCATATCTGGCACACTCTGAACCCAAGATCTGGTGACGAGGGAGTTTAGACCCCACAACCTTCAGCCCCAGAGGTAAGAGTGCTGCCGACTGAATGAAAACAATGATCTATTGCAATCACACCAAGCTTTGTTGTGTTCTTTTTTCTTTATAGGCCTGATTTCAACAATCTTTATACGAAGATTTTTAGGCCACCGTGGTCAGAAACTGATGAAACTACTTGGCCCAACTTAAAACAACAAATTCCCATTGCAGTTTGCATGCACTAAAAATACATGGGTTTGATTTTTGAAGGAAGTGATTTTCCCCCCACCCCCAGTGGGAAATTCTGCCATAATACTTGCTGTCAAGAGCAATGGGGACTTTATCCAAGAGGCGAGAGGTCATAATTTCTGAGCACCTATATATAACTCTGATTATATAACTATATCTAAAATGTGCTCAAATAATGTTAGATTTCTAGTCCATAAAACAGCCATAATCTGGATCCAGAAGCCATAGTATATTTTCCAGCTGAATCGGTTTATATAAAGTCTGTTAATAAAGGGAGCAGAGTCACCGGGAGAGAGAGAAACTCTGCAGTTGCACAAGTGCCCTCACTGCTGCTTGGTTTAAAGAATGGCTCCTGCAGTTGGACCTGGCAAAGAATCTTTCTAAACAAAATTCCTGATACGAGTCCAGAAAAGAGCAAACACCCCAGCTGTGCTAGACAGAGGCTGAGTGAACTGGCCTGTTTTATTCTTTCCATTGCTGTTCAAATGGACTGCTCTGGGAGAAGCGGCAGACAGAAATAACGATAGGAAACCCTTCCTGAGAGGCTGATTCTGCCAGTCTTACTTTGAGTAGCACCTTACTCCACACAGGGTACATGGATCTCAGAGCCTGAGCGGGACCATTTACATGGCTATTTTAAGCACTGTAACAAAAGCCCGAGACTGTAGAACCAGTTCTGAGACTCACTGTAGTGTGGTTTTGGTTTTTTTGTTTTTTGTTTTGCAATATAAATGTGCAGACACAGAACTGCTGGGAGGAAGGACAATGGAAATGAGTTTGCATGAGTGAAAACCAAGGGGTAGATCGATCCCCCCTAGTGTGTGAAGCCAAGGGCCTAGGGAGAAATTCCCACTCCCCTTTTTCAGCCTGCACTGAGGCCAGACAGAAGTGCAGCCCCTGCGTTCTGAAGAACATAGGTTCTGCTTCTTCTGTACTCCTAGAAAGTACCAAATAGTCACAAGGAGGGATAGGCAGGATTAGGGTTGCCAACTTTCTACTTGCACAAAAGCGAACATCCTTTCCCTGCCCTCCTCTGAGGCCCCACCCATGCCTCGTCCCTTCTCCGAGGCCCCACCCCTTCTCACTCCATCCTCCCTCCCTCTTTTGCTCACTCTCCCCACCCTCATTCACTCGCTTATTTTCACCGGGCTGGCTCAGGGGCCTGGGGTGTGGGAGGGGGTGAGGGCTCTGGCTGGGGGTACGGGCTCTGGGGTGGGGCTGGGGATGAGGGGTTTGGGGTGCAGGAGGATGGGATCCCCAGGCTGGGATTGAGGGGTTCAGAGGGCAGGAGGGGAATCAGGGCTGGGGCTGGGGTAGAGGGTTGGGGCCCAGTAGGGGGTCAGGGATGCAAGCTCCCGGCGATGCTCACCTCAAGCAGCTCCAGAAGCAGCAGCATGTTCCCCTGCCGGCTCCTATGCAGAGGTGCGGGGAGTCGCTCTGCGCGCTGCCCCGTCTGAAGGCACTGTTCCCGCAGCTCCCATTGGCCATGGTTCCCAGCCAATGGGAGCTGCGGGGGCTGCCCCTTCACATAGGAGCTAGAGGGGGGATATGCCAGCTGCTTCCTGGGACCCGCACAATGTGGAAGCTAGCAGGGAGTCTGCCAGCCCCAGTGCACAGTGCTGCAAACCGGACAGTCAACAGCTCAGTCAGCGGTGCTGACCGGAGCTGCCAGAATCCCTTTTCGACCGGGCGTTCTGGTCGAAAACTGGACACCTGGTCACCCTAGGCAGGACGTATGTCCCTTCTGCCCTACACACTTTTCAGGCTTGAGCAGGCTGGCTTTGCGTCAGGTGAGGGGTATATAAGGTTTAACCTCACCTTACAAAGGGGAGCTATAGTGTGTGTGCAGAGGGTGCCTCCGAGTTGATGTCCATGGTCTGGGCCCAAATGTTAGTGCCCCCAGTAAAGACTTCATATAACTGTCCAGAAGGGACCACCAGGATATCATAGGCCACCAACACCACCCCTCATGGCACACTCAATCCAACAACCAAAGTGAGATCAAAGCATTACAGCCCACAGGAGCCTGTGCCATCGGCAGAGAATAGGAGGGACTGAGGTGCACCGGTGCCTGAGGCCCCACAATTGCGGGGGAATGATTAAATTACAACCAGAGAATGCTGGCAACTGGCGTGCACCTGCATCCTGCAGAGAAGAGTGAACCCGCCTCCCGCCCCCAAATCTGCCCTGGGCCAATCTGTTGCCAATCTGCCCTGGGGAAAAATTCTTTCCTGACTGCTGAGTTTATCCCATAGTTTGGCATCAATAGTTGGCGTCTCTCTCTCTCCCTCCCTCTCCCCCCCCATGCTTCTGTGGAGAATGACAAGGTTTTAGATTAGTGCAAACATTCCCCTCAGAGCATTGCCCACCCCTGGTGTTGCTCTAATGATTCTGACTGTCAAATCCACTGCAATATCTGCTCCTCGTGCCTTCATGAGCAATGTCTCCTTTTGCTTCTCATCTTGGGCCAAACAGGCTGTCCATCAGGCTTAACAAATAGTACAGTAACTCTCACCTTTTCTGTGAGGTAGGTAACTGAGTACTAACTCCATCTGACAGGGAGTGAAACAGAGATAAAGAGCTCCGTGACTTACATATGGCCACAGAGGGAGAAATTGTTGATGTCAGTGTTAATAAGCAGGAGATCCTAAAGTCCAGTCTTGTGCTCAGACCACTAGACCATGCCTCTCTGGAAATAACTAGACTTTCTCATGGAAATATTAGACTGAAGTACTTGTGTATTGTGCAAGGTGTGGGACTTCAAATGCTAGAATGGAGGGGGTCAGTTTTCCTATGGTCTGGTGAAGTACTGGAGTTGCTCCTGGAACTAGCTAGGAGTGTTCCAACTCCGACTGTGGGTCACACAGAGCAAGTGATAATGTTCATAGCTGTCATTGCTCACGCTTGAGATAGAATCAGCAGTTGAACTTATCCGAATTTTGAATTTTTTTATGATTTTTCATTGAAATTTCTGATTTAGAAAAAAAACCCAAACCAACCAGATTATTTCGGGGGGAGGGGCAAAACATTCACAACAATTGATGAAGCATGTTCTCACTTTTTGACCAACTCTAAGCACCAGGAAAAGTAACAAAGTAACTCGTTACTTTCTGATTTGAAAAGTAATCCTATTACTTTTCAGGATTAAGTCTTTAAAAAGCACCTTGTTATTTAAATCAGCTAATTGAACAGTCCTGTATAAAGGTTTGGGGAGAAATGGCATCTCTTGCACAGTGTTTAATAGATGCATAAAAACATCCTAGTTCTCATTAAATAAGATGTGTGCTGGCCCTTTAAATTTCTTGCTTGCTAATATGGGAGAGGGAGAGATGGGAAATTCATGGTCTGTCTGGACTTGAAAAGGTAGGAGAGATTATTGTCTTCAGCGTGGAATGAATGTCCTGGTGCAGATAGGGCTATGCAGAGTCTGAGAAAATGGTTTTCTAATTAGATATGCAACATTATAGATATTTAAAATCATATTAAAGGTCCCTCCCTGTGGACTGCTTTTGAAAATGCTCTTCATGTGTGTTTTGCTCTGGATTGATCTCGATTTATATGCATATCCAACTCTATTCAAGTTTATTTTTTGTTGGTTCCCATCTCCAAGCAGTTAATAAGATTTATTATTATTTCCTCACGTATGAATTCTTCAGGATGGCTGGCAAAGAGGCCTCAGCTGCTATCTTGATATCACTGGGGCAGATATCAACAGTTTGAAAGGACAAATAAATAAATAAATAGCTCTCTAGCATTGTCAGGCCAGCTTTGTAATAATCAGCCAGCAGCACAGGTTGGAAACAAGATGAGCTTTCTAGAGGAAAAATGGATACAGATATAGATAGATTCTTCCTGGTATCTGTGGGGAAGCCATATCTCTCTGAGTCTCAGAGGAATATCTGAGCAAAGAAGGGAGCATGGTTTAGTGGTTAGGGCAGAACACTAGACGTTTGCATGTCTGTGTTCTACTGACCTTCTGATTTACTGTGTGATCTTGTGCAAATCACTTAATCTCTCTTCATCTCTATTTTCCTATCTATAAAATGGGGATAGTACTTATCTGGTGGTATGAGGCTCCATGTATTGTATAGAGCCTCTACCACTAACCTGCTGTGTTACCTTGCAGAAGTCACTTTACTTCTGTTTCCTCTACCACCCTGTGTCTGTCCTATCTATTTAGATTGTAAGCCCTTCATGGAAGGGGCTGTCCAGAGCTAGGTGTCTGTATGGTGCCTAGCACAACGGGAACCTGATCTCATTTGGGGCTACCATAACAAACAGTAATAATGTAGAGGAGTGCTTTGAGATTGTTGGATGAAAGGGAAAGTATTATTATGAATAATGAGCATCTCCTTTCCCTGTGCATTGATCAGTGGGGGAAAGAATAGTCCCCTTGGAATAAAAGGGACTGTAGATGGCATTGTGGCCATATTAATTTGTTCTGCAACCTGATTTCTCATAGAATAATTGTACTATCACAGCATTTACCAGTTAACGAAAACCTATTTGCCAAAACAGCAATATAACAGGGAGACTAACAATGAATTTTTTAGAAAGCATCCATTATTCATGAGTCCCCTTTGTACATGTATCACTGTGATGGGTTTGTCCAGGACTCTTGAGTGAACTCCTCAAACCTAATAGAGCCACATATAAAAATGTGTATTCAGATAAAGAGGCGCTTATGAAAGATCAACTGCAGAGCCATACAAGCTATTAATGGTGAATAATGTATTTGTCAAATGTAGTCCTCTTCAGTTATTACTATTTACTTGTGTTGTTGTAGAGAGCCTGGGAGCCTCAGCCATAGACCAGAACCCTGTTAGTCTAGGTGTTGTACAAACACTAACAAAAAGACAGTCCTTGCCCTTCTCTGTGCCCACACTGGGTAGCATAAGGAAGCTGCTGCCCCAATACACAGCTCCCACATGGGTTGACAGTGCTTCTGGGGCCTTCTGCAGAGAGAAAATTGTGAACATCTCTTTGAAAATGGGGCTTCCAGTGGCAGCCTTCCCTTTTTTGTCTTACTGGGCCACAGGCTAGATACTGGAGGAGAGAGAACATTTCCACCTCTCTGCATCCAACTACCAGTGAGACCTGACCCTGTTTGTTCTGAATGTATCACAAGCTGAAGATGTACAGGTGCAGGGGAGCAAGTTCAGGTATATCCCCGTGCTAGAGGGAGTGAGAATCTTTATGCCCCAGGGAAAGCTCTGCTTCGGAAGGAGCCAGGGACAGCAGTTATGCCCAGCAGCTGCAGCAAGGGCACAAGTGTGAGGGTATCACAGGCTCCTTGGCTCCCCCAGATGCATATAGCATACTCATGCACTGCTTGGGCAAAGCAAGTACGTGAGTCCCTCTGTAGTAAAATGTGCTAGTTGCACATCCTCTGACCTCCATTGTTAGGTTACTGACTAATGACAGTGCTCCACATCCAAGTGCTTAATTACATTATTTAGTGCAGTGGGTGTTTGGGATCCCAGACTGATCATTTTCAGAGCAGTTCAAACAACAAAAAGAAAACAAAAGGGGATTAAAGCTGTAGTAGGGTGTGTCTACATGTTGTCTGGTAGCTTTGTGTGCACGGAGTGCGGGTGTATTTTGCTTCTGTTTTAGCTGCACATGAATTTCAGGATGTGGGACTAAAAGCAGCCCAGGAAGCCAGTACAAATAACGTTTAATCTTGTGGCTTCCGAAACATGAATGTCTGAGGTCTTGCTGGGCGAAGACACTTCCTGGCTCCATCTGGAGAAGGTGCACTGTAAGAATTACAAGCTAAATACTGAAGCCACATTGGTTACTAAAGTACTGGGTTCTTCTGCATTAAGAGTGGATTAGCCATTGCCACGGCAGCAGCTACTGTCTGTGTGTTTGGAAAGGGGATTTACAGAATTGATGGCTTTTAAGCTTTTTGAGCCACAGTACGGCCATCAAACGCTCAGCCCCACTGGGGAACAGCAGCAGGGCGGGGGAGGGGGAGCTGCGCCTAGGGCAAGGACCCATTGAATGACAGATTATTAGAGAGAGTGAGAACAATAGGGAGGGGAAACAGGGCTGGATGCAAGTGAATTGTGTATGGAAGTAGAAGGGGAAGGGGGTATTGTCCTCTGCTGTGAGCAGCATTGGAGGTGGTTATCGTAGGCAGGGGGACGCTGTGCCTCCCCAAACAGCCTGGCATGGTCCCACCTATGCTCTGCCCCCAAACTGCCTCCTGCCTGCTGTTCCCTTCTATGGCCAAGAGGCTGGGGGCTGTGGTGTGCACAAGAGCCACAGGCTGAGGTCACACCATGCCGCACTGCCCGTCCTCCCAGTGCTGCGACCATGCTGGGGCCAGAAGCACTCTGGCTGCGCCGCCTGCCCAGAGCTGGGGTTCGGGGTGCACGGGGGGGGCAGCGGCCGAGGGGGGCAGTGTGCTCTGGGCTCCAGTGGGGAAGAGGGAGCAGAAAGGGCGGGGCCTCAGATATAGGGGGAGGGAGAGCAGAAGGGGCAGGACCTCCGGCAGAGCGGGAGGGGCCAGGGGCTGGCTAGCCTCCCCAAAGGGCGCGTTCACTTGTCGCCCATAGTAGGCGGGATACTGAACTAGATAGGTTTCAGAGTAGCAGCCGTGTTAGTCTGTAACCACAAAAAGAAAAGGAGAACTTGTGGCACCTTAGAGACTAACAAATTTATTTGAGCATAAGCTTTCGTGAGCTACAGCTCACTTCATCGGATGCATTCGATGAATTTGTTGGTCTCTAAGGTGTCACAAGTACTCCTGAACTAGATAGATCTAAGCTCTAGCGCAAAGGAAGCATCACACAACCCAATGGGCAGGCCACTGTAGTTGTTTTCCTGGCTTTGCAGTTGACTCCCTATGTGTCCCATTCACTTCACTTCTGTGACTGTTTCCCTAACAGGGAGAACAATTAGAACTGGGTGGGAAATGGTTTCCCTGTCCCCTGAAAATTCTCGAGAGGTCAACAATTTTTCCAATCCTAAACTGGGATAAAAAGTCAAAATCCTGAACGTTTTCGTGAACTGAAAATCTGAAAATTTTCAAAAAGTTTCATTCTTACTTTGACCACGTAATATTTCTTTTTCATACAATTAGCTCACATTTTAAAACAAAAACAAAAAAAAATCATTTGAAATGGGGCAAACTTTGTTTGTTTGTTTTTTAAGAAACGTCAAAACAAAATACTTTCACAATGTTGAGACTTTTTTTTTTTAAAAAAGGTTTTGATTCAAGAAACTTGTTGAAAGTGACCCTTTCTCATGAAAGGTTTGTTTCCATTAATCAGCATTTTCCAACAAAAAATGTTGAATTGAAAAATTCCAACCTGCTCTAATAATAATGTGATTCTGCTTTGAAAAGTCCTATGTAAGTGCTAAGCATTGTTATTCTTGACCATCATTTATTATTACAGGAAATCCTGTTCTCCTGTGTGGGAAGGGGACCATGTCGTTTTTTGCGCCTGTCTCTCATCCCATTGAAGTTAAAGGGTAAAGGGCCATTGGGTAAAGTGAGCAAGTTTTGGCATTAAAATGGTAAAGACCCTGTTCACTGGGGGAATTCATCCTGCTACAGGGAGAAGTTTTATATTGTTTAAGAAGAGAGGTTTTCTATATCGAGCTAAACCACTGGTTGTACAGGACAGAGGGTGGGGAAAGCGTAATGAGACTGCTAACCGTGTAGTCTTGCGTAGAGGAAAACACACGGTGAAGTACCACCAACGAGAGAGACTGGTGAATCCATGTAAATTGCAGAGACTTCATTCTGTTCAGGTTTTTATGTTGCCTTCCTCGCTACAGTATCTGAGCCCTGGTCTACACTAGAAAAGTAATTCCAGTACTGTATAAGAATGTTAGTAAGGGGTGTGACCTTTTTTTCACTAGTTATTGCTGTAAAAGCCCTAGCATGGATGAAGTTATATTTGTACAGTTTATTTTGCTTTCCAAACCAGAATAAGCTATACCAGTAAAAACACTCATGCCACGTAACTGTATCCACATTATGGGGGGCTGAAGAGGGTTGCCTCTTTAACTACACCAATATAGCTAAAGCAGCAAAACTTTCTAGTGTAGACAAGCCCTTGATTTGAACTGCCTGCTCCAGAAATGCCAGCACACTGGATTGCGTTCCCCTCGAAAGCCTGTGGATCCCCTAAAGAGACTTGCATACTTCACCATGCAAGTGCAACATTTTTTTTTAACTGAAGCTGTCTCCTTGACCTTCTACTCTAAGTAGTCTCCCCACTCTGATGCTATCCTGTCAGTAATTGAATGCTTGGAGATAAACATTCAAGCTTAATCGGAAAAGGTAATGAATTTCTGTTTAAATGTCATGTTTTCATGCACCTTTTAAAGCTCTCATCCTCAGATGAGCAGCTCATGGATATGAATGTATAAGGGTATTCTTTTTGTCTGACTCTCTCCTCTAAGCAGTCCTGCTGCCTCTTTAGTGTGATAAATTCTATTCTCCTGTTCTGTGATATTTATGGGAATGTGGGTAACAGATGAAATCCTGAGGCTGAGCATGGTACTGTTGAAGATGGAGATGGAAAAATGTTAGAGAGACAAGGTGGGTGAGGCAATAACTTTTATTGAACCAACTTCTGTTGGTGAGAGAGACCAGCTTTTAAGCCACACTGAGCTCTTCTTCAGGTCTGGGAAGGGGACTCCCAGCCCCACAGCAAAATGCACAGTGGAAAAGATTGTTTAGCATGAGTAGCTAGCGCATATATCGTAAGGAAGCTTTCAAGGTAGAGTGACCTGTTACCACCTCTGCAGTCATAAGACAAGGGTATCTCTTCCAAAAGGCTTCTTCAGTTGAAAGAAACCACTAAATCTTTGAGGGCCAGGTCTTTAAGAAGGAAGGGAGTCTCCCTCTTGCCATCACAGTCTGTATCCACACCTAAATTGTGCCGCAAATCTCGCTACTTGCATCTCTTAACTACCTGGCATTGGGCCCAGACTAGAAGTTCCGCTGTCATTTCATTGGAGGAGCAAGTGGTACTCACAAAAAGGGCAGTTGGGCCCCTGCCTTTTGGACACAGCCCCCTTTAATTGTGGTGATGGTGAAAGGGTGATTGTGACTTTGAGAGTGGGGTAGGCAGGAAAGCGGAGGATAAAGGAGGGGGTTATCCTCAGGGCTTTGATTAAGGACACTCCTTTGGGGAAGGAGAGAGAAGAAGAAATGCTATTTGATTGTGTACGAGTGCAGGGGGTGCAAACTTCTAGCATGCACAAATCTCATTTTAGTGCAGAAAATCAGACAAATATTTAGGATTAGGACCTAAATCCAGCCTCAGATATCTGGTAATCCCCCAAATCTTCCCGTTTTTAGGCCATTCATTTAGCTCTAAATAGCTTCTCTTTGTGGTCATATTGTTTATGATGTAGGTCACTACACAGCACTAGAGTCCTAAACCTGCTACGAGAGAGACCAAGCAGTTTAGAGAGTACCTGGCCGTACATGGGATTTCAGCGTGTCTAGCTGCCCGAAATGGTGCAATTACTCTGCGCTATTTTTTGGCACTGCTGAGGCCCTGTGACACCTTGTGTATCCTAGTATGGGATGGAAATGACACCTGGTTGATACAGATGATGGAGATGGGAGAGCAGCGATATTCATGTTAGCTATAAGAAAAAAACAAACTTTAGCTGTGGAAATGGTACCAGCAATGTAACAAAACTGTCCAAGGAGGCTGTAGAATAGTTATCATTGGCTGTGGGATTAATTGCTGTCCTTGGCCGTCTCTGCTAATGCAGCACCTGACCAAGTATAACAGACCCCTGACAGCTCATCATCATCTATTTATATCATTATTATCATAATTCCATAGCAGCAATATAACAAACTTCCTTAGATTAGCATGTGACGTCTGTGAGAGGAGCTGACCCTGTGGAACTTTGCTCTGGGATTTTCAAAAAATCACACAATATTCAGGTTGCTTCCAGTCCTGAAAGATCACTCACTTACCCCAGATCAACTGGTAGCCTAGAACTTACACCAAAGACCATGCCTGTAGCCAATCTTGTAATAAACTATCTAAAGGTTTATTAACTAGGACAGAGAAATAAGTGTTATTAACAAGTTAAAGCAAGCAAACATATGCACAAATTAATTGCAATCTAAATCCTAAAAGTAGCATAGTTGTAGTGCTCTGTCCATTCAAAGTGTCTTTCAAGGCAGAGCCAGGAGATAACCCCTGGGAATCTCTGCTTCAGTTTGGTTTCTTTGGCCCTGTGAGAGTTCAAACAGCAAAGGGATGAAAAATCTTCACATCAATTATTTTTATTTCCTGCTCCCAGAATTCAAAGCAATGGGATGATACTTCTGCATGTTCTCCTCCATGGGTGTGATAGGGCCATCAACCAGATCTTCATATTGCAATGTTCCTTGCTGGCCCATCTAATTTGGATAGTTCTTTTGGGTGGGCCGGGAGGAGGATTCATGTGCCTGGGCTCACAAGTACAGAGCAAATATTTTCAGAGTTATAAAGCAAAACTTATTTTCTTACTTCATGGAATACAGGCATTACAGGTGAGATTAATGCATGCAGCAATTTACAAGCATTTCAGAGTCTGAACACTTGATACATTCTTATAAAACTAATACCCACTTTGAGCAAAACTAATATAGAGGTGAACTGGTCAGGTTTCCAGCTATGAGTTGTTAGTTTTTAGCTAATGCCTGCAGTCTTGGCAGCAGCTGGCATCTGGCCTGCCAGCGTCACACATGCAAAAACACTCATATCACTGCAAGGGGGATGATGTATTTGAAAGTCTAAGGGTTCTTTAAAGGTTCAGTTAAAACATTGACTCTTCTTATATGTTATTTGGCTTGCAGCGTTATTAACCTGACAGAGAAATCCTGGAGCTGACTACTTTGTAGCTGTTGTGAGCCAGCAAATAAGAGCTAGAAACATGGTCAGTCTTCACAAAATGAAAGCACCTGTGACAAGAAGAAAATGATGGGGAACAATGAAGGCAGCGGTCACTTTATGCACAGCACCTGTAATTTGTATCAGCTGGAAGGTTTCAAGCTGAAGCATCTGAATGACCATGTAATACCATTGGACTTGGCCTTGGCAGACCTGGGTCAGTTCCTGGCTCTGCAACAGATTTTCTGCTGAGGGCCAGTGCCTATTTCAGAGAGCATCACAGCTGTTTTAAAGGAAGCTCTCCTGTAGAAATAGACCCACTTGAAAACAATAAAGTCTGGCTATTTCAAAGCCTTCTCCTGTGTTAGATTTAAAGCTGGAGACCTTGACCCAGCTAGACCAAGCACAACATGTGCTGCAAGTGGGTGTTTTACTTCTGGCTTTTTCTCTTATCTTTGTCCTCTTTACACCACAGAATCAGAGAAATTAGAGCTAGGGAACATCTATAACGTTATCAAATCTATCCTCCCAGTGGTGAATGCAAGAGTATTCCCTATAGTATACTTTCTAGTGCTCTGTCCAGTCAAGTTTTAAATGACCCATCTGATGGGGTGCCCCATGGGAATCTGTTCTACAGTCTAATAGATTATGATTGACAAAAGGGTCCTACGCTTAGCATCCCCCGGGAGAGAATGAGAGGATTACTCAGTTTGACAGTTTCTATCCAAAGGAGAATGGATGTTAATTTAAAACCATTATTTTAAAAAATATTGAAAGTGATTTTAGTGCTCCTGAGGTCTGCCAGATTGACAGCCTCAGAGAGCAATTTTTCTCTGTCCCCAGAACAGGAACAACAATGAAAAGTTCACCCCACACAGTGCCCACCACCTGCCAATCTGCCTCATCCGAGACCAGGAGTGATCACCTCTAGGGGTGAACTCACTCTTCATGTCTGTTCAGTTTCTTGGCTTTGCTGCTGAGATGTCCCTCAAATGAGGCCAACTGGTGCTGATTTGGGGGTGGGGGCCATTTGTCATGTGGACAACCAATCACCAGGGACAGGACTGAGGCCCGCCAACTCATTTTACATAGGTCACTTAACAGCTGTCAGATTATAGTGACTTTTGATTTCTAATGACCTGATTCCTGATTAGCACCTGTAAACCTCTGTATTCCATAATCCTGTGAGCCATTTAGATCCTTCAATCTCCTCCACACAAAAATGAGTCTTTTCAGGGACACATTCTAGCTCCAGTTGTAATTAGTTGCTTCTCCCACCTTCTTTTTTAGGGCACGTCTTTAAAATGTTCACCTATGAGATGCCCTGTTTTCCAAGCGTCTTACCATGATCAATCACAGCTTCATTTTTATGGAAAAAATCTTTGCCTGGGACATGCTGGCCACTTTCATGCCAGTCAGTATTTTTACACGTGTTAAGCTGGTAGTTGTCAGTCTCACTTGTTTGCTTCTGGAAAAACAAATGTTTTCTTGTTGCTTTTGTATGCTTAATATTTCAAACCGAAAAGCACTCAGGTACTTTTCTTTGGAGTCAGACCTTGCCACCCTTACACCTGATGAACTGTGCCATTCTCCAGGAGTAAGGTCCCATCAATTTCAGTGGGACTAGTCATAGAGAAAGTTACTACTCAGGGAGTAAGGGTAGAAGAATTTGGCATTTCATTAGTAGTAGTAGCTATAGTTCCACTTACAGCGTGAAAACCCTTTTCTCTGAGGATCTCAAAACTCTTCTTGAGCTTGAATGGAGCTGCTCATCACCCTTCTGAGGTCGGTAGTTGTTACACCAACATCACATAAAGGGAAACTGAGGCACAGAGCACTTCAGTGACTTTTCCAAAGTCATACAGTGGGTGAGTGGCAGAAATGGGACTAGAACTCATGATCCTAGCTGTCAAGCCAGATTTTGGGCCTGAAATCAATGGGAGTTAGACGTTCAAATACCGTTGAGTAACTGGGCACCAGTCCTTTATACTAGTCACTATCTATGGCATTTGGGCCAATGGTGTAACTCTACTGAAGCAATGGACTTGCATCATGAATTAATTTAATCCCTTTATTGTCACTGATTCGAACAAAAATATTTATTTGCAAAATTGGCTAATGTGGATCTCTTAAATGTCTTCACAAACATTCCCTAAATGATCTCTCCAATGATGTATTATACATCTTTTATTGAAAAGTCATTTTATAAAACAAGACAACATTATAAATTTATCTGGAACACTTTTTGGTGCCAAGTGTAACAATTGGTGCCAAAACTTTTTGTTTTATATTTTCTGACAGTTAAAAAAAATCTCTCTGTAACTTTAAAGTTGCATGTGCAGAGTTTTTTGCAATTAATTTCCTAGGTTTATTTTTGAGAAGATAAAAGAAAATAATGTGTCCTCTGTTCTAAGAGGTGCCATGCATCATTTATTTATATCTAAAATCCTATGAGTTACTGGTAGAATGTCATGGTCAAAATCAACTCTTGAAACATGAAATCAAGAGTGATAAAGCTCACAGCTGTGGTCCAGAGCAAAATCTCTGCTGCAGCCACTCTATCTGAGAAGATTTTATAGATCTCTGACATGTAAAATGATTTTGTATCATCATAAACTGAGTCTTTGGCAGAGAGAAATTCAAGTATATTGTTTTTGACATTTTTTTCTGACATTGTTACACTTTGACATTTCTCTATCCCAACTTGTTTTCCTACTCACTGACCCACAATATCATAACAGTCTGGATCAAGGGCTGCAACTAGCCTCAAATTTTGTGCTCTGTAAGCCTTCACTTCAGTTTAGTTTAGTGAGCTGTCAAGTACCTACCTTTAAAAATCAGAAAGCATTAGAGACCCATCATGGGAATCCTGATGACTGGGAAATCATGACTGGGGCACAAGGCAGGATTCTGTACTGCTGCTATTGCATTATTCAAGAGAATAATAAATAAAAAGGTTTTGCCCTTGGGATCATCCCATCTCCTCTCTGCCTCTAAGAAGGTTAGATGTGTAAGCCTCTGGTGACCAACCGACCCAGTTCCTAGTCAGTCAAGAACTTAATAGAATTGGGCGGGGAGAGGAAGGGGTTGTGTTAGCTCCCATAACTGCTGAGCTCTCTGATCTTTGTTAACCTCTGGGTGCATTCAGCTGAGTTTTGAGGTGTTATAAAAGCTCAGTCCAACCTAAATGTGCTGCTTTAAAAGACAGCCATGCAAATGGCAGAGTGTTGAAGTAATATAACCCCCGGAAAACACATCTGACGCTGCAGATCAATGATATGAGTGCACATGGAGGTACCAGACGTTCTGGCATTGCGGCTGTTTAGCATCAGTTTTGAAAAGAGCATCCATTCAAGGTGTGCAGAGAGCGCTGCAGCAGTGCAAGGGTTAAGATCTGATGCCTACCCATCTGTAGAGTTGCATAAAACAGAGTGCATCCTGGAGAAATGCTGATCACACATTCACCTGCAGTGACAAAAAGGAGATTTGGCAGCATGAGATGCCTTTGTACTGGAACACCCGCTTGCTCAGTGCTTAATTTGTAATGAAAGAGGTGCCAGGGCTCAAACAATTAGGTGCTGGGGCTCAAGCAATTTTTCTACTTTCATAACTGACGTGGCAAGCCCAGAGGTGCCAGGGCTAGAACTGCCAAGCCTAGAGATGCAGCCCTGGCACAAATTAAGCTCCCTGGCAATAACACTGTGAGACCACCTCCCATGCAGCGAAGGATAGAGGGGTGAAGTGGGTCTCATTATCTCGTTTTAGGAATGGTGCCTAAAGCTGGGGACAGGGAGCCAGAACCCCTGGATTCTATTCCCCAGGGCCAGCTCCAGGCACCAGCTTTCCAAGCAGGTGCTTGGGGCAGCATTCAGAATGGGGCGGCAGTCCGTGTCCCGCAGTGGCAATTCGGCGGCCGCTCTGCCACTGTTCCGGGGGTGGCGGCAATTTGGCGGCGACTACTTGGGGCAGCAAAAATGGTAGAGCCACCCCTGCTATTCCCGACTCTGCCACTAACTCACTATGGAACCTTGAAAAAAATCGCTCCATGCCTCAGTTTCTCCATTTGTAAATGGGGATGATGATTCTGACCTGCTTCCTGGGGGTGCTCTTTATTCGTTCAGATTTGCAAAGTGCTCTGAAATCAGACAGTGAAGGGTGTCATACAAGTGCAAAACATTATCACTGGGCTACGTCCTGCAGCTTTTTTCAGGCAAAGCTCCCTTTGACTGCATCATGATTATACTTCTGTATGGATGTGTGCTCCATGGAGACTCTGGGCTGAGCAAATTATGCTCCTCCTTCCAACTGACCAGGCTGCTTAGATCAAAATGGAACATTGCATGCTGGGACATGTAGTTTCCAGAGAAGCTGCAGGCTTTGGTGTGGAACTTCCCAGCTTGTATTTGGCCTGTGGGTCACACTTACAAAAGTAGACTAGATAAAGCAATAGAAAATATTCTGTAGGGAATCGTCCCACACTGGACAGAGGAGTTGTGATCTTCTACGACTTTTGAACATGCTACATGTTGCTGCTAGCAAAGAAAAATGGCTTCAAAGCACAAGGTTCAGAACAGAAGCAAGAAAACAGGATACAAATTATAGAAATAGAATAAAACAACCTCAAGAAGAGCTGTCCCTTAGTGTATCTATTACTCAGCTGCTTCACGGGGCAGGCTCTGTAGCGGTGGATGTGGTGACGTGCCTTTGATTCATCCTCAAGAGTGGACTATTTCAGCACTCGGTTATTTTAGCAAATGTAGTTAGGCCATATATTTATATGATGTGATTGTCACTCTCCCAGTGAGTAGTCTGTTGCTAGAAGAAAACAATTAATGTAAACTCATTGCGGCTTACTTTTCCAGCAGAGATTAGCGTACAGTCGCCATTTCCATTTCTGCTAAGACATAGTACTGTGTCATCTTCTCACGCTGGCTGTATCCTGCATGTGTAGGGGATGGACTCCAGAGTTTCATGGCTCATTGCCATCTCTAATTCCTCTGATTCTATGGGAGACCATTAAAAGTCTCTTTCTGAGGTGCAGCCTCAGTTGTTTAATAATAATAAAGGAGAGAAAATGAATATTCCCTGGTAAGACCTGATAAAGGAATAGGCTTCCCCAAGCTGGGTGGGGTAAGCCCGATTGCCTGATGTGTGCTTTTGGGGTCCTTCTCATAAGCATCCCTTTCCCCTGCATTTATCTACAACCTTCCTGGCCTGCCATGGCTTTCCCCCTTGAAAGACAAACTTGGAGACTCAACCCTACCCAAGTCCCAGCAACAAGCAATCCTCCCTAGCAGCTACTTTTTGACCCTCATTTCACTCCCAGGTGCCAAAATCTTCCCACCACAGTGGCGACAAGTTCCTTGACCCCCTTCCCAATGACTGGAAGCTTATTATGCTTCATAGGGCAAGCCGTAGGGGTCTGCCTCAGGCCTCCACCCATCAGAGTTTGCACGGGACCCTGCAAATCCTAAGATAGTCGGATGCTGTACCACAGCAATGACTAAGTGCCTGACAAGCCCTGCAACTGGACCAAAGGTCTGGAAACCAAAAGGTCTGGGAGCAGAGATTGGCTTTCTCATGCATAATGTGTTACCTTTGCCACTTCTTTGCCATGCCAAGGTATACAATATAGATATGAAATGGTATGTGAGAGAGAGAGTTTATCCCACCGTGACAAACTACCAAGAGCAGTGGTAGAATCTCCAACTCTTGATGTCTTCAAATCAAGACCGGAAGCCTCTCTGGAAGATAAGCTTTAGACAAGTATAAAGTTTTGGGGCTCAACATAGGAGTGACTGGGGGAAATTCTCTGGCTTGTGCTATGGAGGAGGTCAGATTAGATGATCTTTTAGTGGTCCCTTCTGGCCTTAAACTCTGTGAAGCTATCCAAGGCCAACACTATGGCACCAGGAGAACTGTCTTTCTCCTAGCCTGTTGCCAGTAGACATCTGGGCTGCACAGACAGGTGTGAGGTACACCATGACTTTTTCATAGGCTGCTCTGTCTCTTGTAAGTAAACCTGAAAGAAAAGCCATGAGGCAGGTCATGGAAAGTAAGCATGTCTCGAGCCTCTCCTGGAGGCCATGAGGAGGGTTTAACAGACAAATGGTTTGAATGCACCTGAAGCACAATCGCTGTGTGGTAGGATTACCACAGCAATTGTATCATATCATAGTGCATCATAGCCAGAGTCCCCTGAGAAATTTCAGACTTTTTCAAGCATGCTGTTACAATTGTTCTGTGACATTTGAACCGACCTGTCAGCAACCAGCACATCATTATAAATGCAGCCAGCCCACCATGTGGAAGAAAGAGTGGATGGGTAAGTCTGCCATATGCAGCTCCTGTGCTAAGCTAGCAAAGCTGGATCAAGTTACAAGAGAATCAGAGCCTGGTTTGTTAATGACATCTCCAAAAATTATACATGTCTGGGCATGGGTGCATGCACTCCCCCGCCCCTGCCACACTCACACACACTCACGCTCTCCTCCAGTTTCAGTGCAGGCCTTCTTGTGCTGCAGTTTCTTTACATGTTACTTTTGTAGTTCTCGCTCTCCTTTTTTTAAAAGGACAAGTAAAAGTAACCATGGTGGGCATAGTAAGGAATTGAGGCCAAGGTTTCCAAAGTGACCAGTGATTCTGGGTGCCTCAGTTTTTGGGTCCCCCAATTTGAGATATCTGAAAGGCATTGATTTTCTGAAAGCACTGCATAACCCTTAGAAAGCCTTAGAAAATCAGGCCTCTAAGATATCTTCACGGTTGGGCTCCCAAGAATTGAGGCTTCTTGTCACTTTTGAAAATTGGTAATGGCCAGTGCTGTCGTTAGAGGGTGCAACTTATTCCATTTGGCTTAAAAATACCAAATACCTAGAGATATACAGTGTTCTCCCTTCAGTCTGACTGAATCAAGGGGAAACCAAACCTCTCTAATTTTCACCCATTCCAGGCATACCTCCCAGCAGTCATGGTGGGAATCTCTCTTGTGACACCAGCAAGAATCTGTGGTAACCTGCCATCTTACTGGATTGTTGACCATTATCCACTGGTCAAAATGGGGAGGAAAAATTTAAACTCCCTGCTCTCCTGCTGTGGTACCTGCCCACCTCTCTGTAAGTCAGATACACAGCTACGTGAGCTGCTCTCACAGGATGAGAGAATTGGACTCTGAAAAGGCTGGGAATTGCAGAATCACAGCATCCATCATATAGAATAATTAAGCCTACACCAGCCTTTAGAATTCCCAAAATAAAATCATTTTAAGAGTGTGTCATCAACGGATCACACTCGCCACATCCTATAAATACTTTGGCCCTGCCTGAACCAAGGGCATCATTTGCTCGGGGGCAAAAGGGGCAGTTGTCCCCTCTCTCCAACCTGGCTTTATCCCCCACCAAAACTTTTCATAGGTCTACATGCTCCATTTTTTGCCCCCTGAAGACTTTGCAGGGTATAATCTAACCACATATAATATTCTATATGCTGACACAACTCCCCTCCCCCTTCCCAGAAACAATGCCCGAGTCTTAACATTTCTGTCCTGTAGCTCTGCCATCAGGCCAGCCAGATTTGTACATGCTTTTAAACAGTATATACATGTGCTGTAAATGTAGCCACGTATTGTAGCATAACAGCTGGAGCCCATTATGCTGTGACAACATTGCTCTTCTCCATTTCATAGGAACTTTAATTTTCCGACCCACGTGTATCTCCGGTTCCACGCAAAGCTGCTCTCTAATCTCACTTGTGTTACTGGAAAAGACTGCCATCTGAAACACCAAACAGAGGCTCACAAAAGATGTGTGTCATGCTGAGGAAATCGAGCCCATGTTCGGAATCTGCCTTGCATTTGGGGGTCTTTTTCTCACATACTTGTCTGCTGCCAAGTTGAGAGAGACAGCACTTGTGGATTCAGTGCCTGGGATTATTCATTACCATGAGTGCTCACTGTTTTAAATCTTAGGTTAGAGCTGAGTGTTTCATCAGTATGGAGGTGGGGCTGAGATAAATCCTGATATGGCTGCTGGCAGCAGCTTAACAGGCCTGGTGCACACATGCCATCTGAACAGGCTAAAGGGCATCCTTTTGGGGCAGACTATTTCTGGAGGTTGCAAATCCGGCCTCTTCCATGTGCTGTGCTATTTTTAAACAAGAGTGCTGCCTAGCGTGGCTCCTAGATGGGATTTACACCATTCCCGTATTATTGTTTAGTTGAAAGCATGTTAGGCATTACAGAACAATAGACTCATGCTAATTGCTTTGGGTTTCTCAGTGGCAAAGTAGTTACCTTTTAGTTATATGACTTTGTTGGTTTTCTCTCTCTGCCATTATTCCGAGCCACCCCCCGCAGCGGGGGCTTAGCTAATCTTGTTTCCAGCAGTGGCTCAGTAAAAGTAAATTCAGGTTAGCAATGACTGAGCAAAACCGCACATGTTGGTGGAGCTATCACAACATTTACAGTAATAGAGACATTATGCAAGTTAAAGCAGAGGGGCTGAATGGGAAAGTTAAGAGTATTGTGTAACCTCTATTGGAGGCCTCAGCTACAGGAGTGAGCTTGGCATTTCTGCTCCTCAAGATCAGGGAAGGGTGAGGGTGCCATGGGGTGAGGATGCTCGCTGTCTCCTGATGGCTAGGGAAAGGGAGGCAGGGCTAACGGAACTGTGCATCCAACTATCTTGCTTTGATCAGCTGTAGAGGCAGTAGCCTCCCCACAGTTAAGTTGCAGCCATGTATCCTTGATGATATGAGATGGCAATTCCACCCTCTCAGGTTTAGGGTGAGCTTTGCAATAGTCAGCATAGAGGACAAAGGCTACGGGGATATAACCAGGACCGAGAGAAAAATGAACTAGCACCTACTCCCCAGAAGGATGGAGGCAGGTGGTGTCACCAACTGAGATCTCTGTGGAACTTAGTTGTTGGTTCCCACCAGGCTCCAAACTCAGATTTGTGTGAGAGGTATCCCAGCTCCAAGGATTTGGGCCTAGATCCTTCTACAGACTGAGTTCTTATATTTCTATCCACTCTCTCATTCCAGTCCTCTGCCACGCTGGATGACCTGGTCCTGACGTTGACCAGCCTCGGTTGATTGGGTTAAGGCAACATCGTGTGCAGCAAGAGGAATCATGGTGCTCCACTAAGTGGTGAAGAATCACTGCCAGTATGGAGCTGCAATGACCTGGGCCAAGAAACCAAGCAGTTCACTTCCACCTTGGGGATCTGCTAGTCCAAGAAATGGTCCCTTCCGAATAGTAGCACACAAAGAGCAACCAAGACTGGGCCCCCATTGTGTTAGGCACTATGCAAACACAGAGTATTGTTAGTGATTATTTGTATTGTTGTAGCAACTAGGAGGCCTAGTCATGGTCCAGGATCCTATTGCACTAGATGCTGTACAAACACAAGACAGTCCCTGCTCTGAAGCGCTTACAATCTAACTAGACAAGACTGACGCAGAGTGGGGGAAGGGGTAGGAGAGACAAGCAGAGTGCACAATGCAATGGTAGCAAACGTCGTGTTTGTTCCCCGGTATGTTTTATTTTTTAGGGGGTGAGTTTAGTTAGGAGGGGATCCTCTCAATGGATAGTAAAAGGAGGACATTGAAGGGAAAGGGAAAGGGGGACAGGGCAAGGGAGAAGAGGGTAAGAGGGGCAGGTGTGGAGTGGAGCGGAAGTGAAGAGACTGTGAAGGATGAGGAGTGGGAGGGCTGGAGCACACAGCCAATCTTCCCGGGGCAGAGAAAGTCCAGTCAGCACTGTAGGGAGTTTTCTGAACGGCCAAACATGTGGCTGCTTCTGTTCTGAGTCTCTGGTTGGTTCTGCCCTGCCATTTTCCCTCAAAGCTATATGATGAGGGTGGGGCCCCTAGTGCCCCTGAAATGGTGGGTCTTCCCTGCACAGGAGGGTTGGCACTGGCTGGACCCCATTTTACCTCCTCCAGCCCAGTGCAACAGACCCTGCTTTGATCACTTCTGCAGCTGCTCCTACCTGCTGCAACACCCTCCTGTTTCTGTGCTGCTGCAGCACAGGGGCCCGGGGATACTGTAGTTCACACTGACTTTCACCTCCAGCTATTCTGCAGTCTGCACTGGCAAAGAGATGTAGCAGGAGGGAGAATCCCTCCCAGAGTCTGACTTGATAGATACTGTACAGGACAGCACTGCTCATGCCTCTTGGGAGTCATGTTCGACTGGGAATTCGGCTTGCCCCACTGCTTTGCCCTGTAGGAGAAAAGAAAAACAAAAGGGATTTGCCAAGGTTTTAATGCAGATCAGAGACCCTGTGCTTGAGCTCCCCAATGAGAACTGGTAACCAGGCATCACAGCAACATTCGAGTCTAAACTTGCTTTGGCAATTGTCAGCGTTTGTGGGAGTCTCCTTCCTGCGACAGAGCTGGAATCTGCAGCCCTGGGACAGTTGTTCAGAGCTAGAGAAAGTGGCTTAGCCCCCATCTAGTTCATCCCCCTTCCCAAGGATCCAGTGCAGGATTGCTCCCTACCGCACGTTCTCTAGTGGTTCAACCAGTCATTCTTTAACCTAGGGTAGAATTCCGGCCCTAACCAATTAATAGACGGTGATGGTGGCTATGAAGCATATGGACCATGCTGTGTTAGTTTTTCAAGAGTGATGTGGTGAAACTTAGCGAGATTAAATATTCAGAAATTCTTCCTCTGTTGGCTTTCATAATTTTAAAGTAGTGAATGTTCAGGTGTAAGCAAATTGGCTCTTTCCCAGTTTAATAATAACAACAATAAATAATACCTAGCACTTTCCATAAGTGCAGATCTCCATGCGCTTTACAAAAAAGGTTTCAGAGTAGCAGCCATGTTAGTCTGTATTCGCAAAAAGAAAAGGAGTACTTGTGGCACCTTAGAGACTAACAAATTTATTTGAGCATAATGCATCCGATGAAGTGAGCTGTAGCTCACGAAAGCTTATGTTCAAATAAATTTGTTAGTCTCTAAGGTGCCACAAGTACTCCTTTTCTTTTTACAAAGAAGGTATCAGTATCATTATCCCCATTTTACAGATGGAGAAACTGAGGTGTGCAGCGGGGAAGTGACTTGCCCAAGGACACCCAGCAGGCCAGTGCCAGAGCTGGGAACAGAACCCAGGTCCCTGAGTGTCTCTGTTTACTAGGCAGCACTGTTTAATCCAAGTGTCTCATGCTTCTTTGATGAGTGATTTTTTTCCATTGAATGCAGATGTTTCTTTCAGTCCTGGGTGTATATACGATTGGCTGCTGCTTAGCCATGCTTCAGAGAGCCTGCAGCACATCACTCGAAGAGCTAATGCTGCCTGGGAGTTCCCACTGGAAAAAGAACTCTAAAGCAGCAGCACAAACGTTTCTAAAGTTACTTAACAGATTTTATGAAGTGCTATTAAGCCCCATAAAGGAATTTGTATTGAGCGAGGCCTTTGTTTATATTGAAGTTGGTTGCTGGCATACTTCCTTTGGCAATTGTGTGCTTAGCCAGTATGTTTATGGGGGAGAGGTGGTTCTTGTATGACTGATGAATGCCGTCTGCTGTAGGCATGTGTATGTCTGTCTGATCTAACTTTATAACATCATATTTTTAAAGCACCTATTACATTGGTATCTCCGCACCAGACATAGTTTTTTAAATAGACCAAAATATCTAATAGTAGCTAGCTTTCTAATTTAGCAGGAAAAAGCATAACAAGATCCAATGGTTGGATGCTGAAGCTGGACAAATCCAGAATAGAAATAAGGTGCATATTATTAATAGTAAGGTAATTAACCCTCTGAATAACTTACCCTAGGGATGTGATAGATTCTCCTTTACTTAAAGTCTTTAAATAAAGACTGGGTATCTTATGCAGGTCAGACTAGATGATTGCAATGGTCCCTTCTGGCCTTAAAATCGATGAATTCCCAACGGGTGCTCTTTTCTCTGCCTTCCCATAACTCCACTCTTTTTTAATGGGTAAAAAAATCATAACTGGGGAAAGACATTAGTTAAAAAAAAAAGTGAGCCTTGCATTTCAGTCTGCGCACAGTCAAGCTTCAGCAAGGAGTCCCACAGAAGAGAACTCCCACCTCGGTGCCTGAACTCCCATGCACTGCCCCTGGATTGCTAGAAGGTTCTGGTTCTCTCCTGATCTGATCTGCTACATTGATCTCCTTGTGATCACTCCTTCTCTTGCAGATCTCTGTTCATTTTATACGTATAAATTAGATCCATCAAGAGAATGTGGAAAGTAGGAGGAAGGACGAGACCTCAGCTCCAAAGGCCGATTAACTCCCTGGTCCTGGCTGAGGAAAAAAGGTTGACGCTATGATGCTCAAATGAGGGATGGGAGAATCCATTCAACTGGACAAAGGCCTGGGTTGCTTAATATTCTATCATATGAACATAATTCAAACCCCTTTCTGAGGTCCATGACACTTCACAGAAGTGTTATCATCCTGTCTGCTTACCTCCGGATTGGGACTGCAAGTGGGCGTGTTACAGCACTATGATGTCTGTCTGTCTGTCTGTCTGTCTGTCATACTTACACGGCCCCTATCACCATCGTATCTAAGTGTTTAATGTGTCCTCACAACACCCCTGTGAGAAAGGGCCTTGCTATTATGCCCATATTACAGATGGGTGACTGAGGTGCAGAGAGGCTAAGTGACTTCTCCAAGGTCACTCAGGAAGTCTGCAGAGCAGGGAATTGACCCCCAGTCCAAGGCTAATGCCCTAACGACTGGATAATCCTGCCTTTCTGAGACAGGCTGTTCTTATGGTGTCTCCATCACAGTGGGAACAGGAGGTATATGGCATCTCAGGAGATGGATTATTCTTGTCAGATTTCATCTCCACTTTGCAGAGCCAAGAGGTTCTGAGATATGTGTGAATTTTTGGGTGGTTATGGGAACCAGACAAGCTCTGAGGTTTCCCCATCACTAGCTATATAATCCTGCACTTGCTTTCCCTGTCTGTTCCAAAGGCATTTTACTCCTGGCAGGAAGGAACTGGTTTGGCAGAAGAATTAATATGTTTTGCTCAAGTAGTTTTTTTTCATTTCCCATTGCTAGGGTTAGGGTGAAGGGCTGCCCTGGTTTACTGAGATTTTCTCATTTGTTGGGACCGTCCCAAATGTCCTGGCCACACTTACTGAGAGAGGTGATGGTGTAACTCCAGATCTAGGCACAGAAGAAGTTCAGTGAAAATGAACATTGCAGTGATCTATTGTAAACAGGAGCATCCCTAGCTGTTTTGCTGGCCGGGGCAAAAAACATTTTTGCCCCTCCCCCTGCCCTGTGAACGGATGAGCATCCCAGCAGTACTGCGCCCTCTGGAAGTTGGTGCCCAGGGTGACCTCCCTGCATGACTGTCCCTAGAACTGGCACTGATTATAATACCTTAGGGCACAACCGTGGCCTATATTATGTACCAACAACAGGGAGTAAGCAGGCACATGGCACCTCCTGACTCTCCTATCCAGGTGATATTGTGGGAGTGCAACTTCTGAGTGGCTGCTACTCCCCATCTTGCAAAGGTGGTTGTGGGATGGTTGAGCAGAAATTAGAATGGGCAGGGCCCCCATCCAAATGTGCTAGCCAGCACAGGTAAACTGATACAGAGGGGAATAATTTCTGCTAGCCAAAAGGCTGGTGCAGATTATATCCCCTATGGAGTAAGAGAAGGGACTACTGATTTTCCACTGAATGCATCCGATGAAGTGAGCTGTAGCTCACAAAAGCTTATGCGCAAATAAATTTGTTAGTCTCTAAGGTGCCACAAGTACTCCTTTTCTTTTTTCAGATACAGACTAACACGGCTGCTACTCTGAAACCTGTCCACATAGTAAGTCTCTGAGTCATAACACAGTCCCTGGTATTTTATGGGCCACTGCCCCTTTATTCCTGGTGAAGTCGCAATCTCTCTCTCTTGGAGCATCAAATAGATATTGCCTAAATAACACTATGGGCTCAATCCTCCCTGTCACTATTGCCATTGGATGAAGAGCCCATTGCCCAGCTATATTATATTGAAGCTGAATTTTCAGAAGAATATGCAGTGATCCCTTTCATTCTGCTGGTATCGCCACGTGGGAAATGGGCCTGACGTCTCTGGCAGTGGAGGCGGCCATTTTATTGATATGGCCCCCGCGCGTCCCAGCAGGACTCTATAATGGGTGGGGTTGGATTTCTGGCTTGCAAGCTTTACTGTGTAGCAAATGACAAGTTCTTCTTTATGAAAGCACTAGGCTTAAGAGACGTGCCAGGGTGCTGTGAAATACAGGATTTATCCACTGCGGCAGCAGCACTCAGAGCAGATTATTAATATTTTGCACAGTCTGCCATGGAAATGCCAAGTTTGGCTGGAGGATTCTGGCATAATTGTGTCACAACCCTATTTGATTACATTTTACACTACAGCAACCAAAAATGGGGCAGTTACTTCGCTAGTACCACGTGTGATAAAGACTTGAAACAAAGCTGATAAAGTAAAGGCACTCAGCAGCTTCTGCCCTTTCTAGGAGATGTGAAAGCCCTCTAATCCTCTTCTGATTTGTTTTGTCTGTGCTTTTTCTAAAGGCAGTTTATGGTACATGGTAAAATGCTCCCTATATAACTTCCCACAGTGTTAATGTTTGATTAAGCTAATGGTGAATGATTTAGTTAATAGAGTGCTATTACTTATGTTGAGTTAGATAGCTGTATTAATGGCACCTACATCAATATTGGTTGGTAGCACAAAACTGCTGTTTTCAACCTTGAAAACTATTCTGTAGACTTGCAGAAGAGTCATCTTAGATGCAAAGAGCTCAGTGACACTGGTGCAGTTCCACGGACATCAGGGGAGTCAGAGTGGATTTACAGTGGCATTACCAAGAATAGAACAAGACCCAGAGTGCGTACATTGTAGCTTAGTGAGTAGATTTTCAGGAACTACAGGTTTCTTTTTACTTTCAAAAGAAAGTGTATGCACATAGGAATTGCTAGACTGCGTCAGACCCAAGGTCCATCTAGTCCAGTGTCCTGTCTCTGACATTGTCTAGCACCAGATGTTTCAATGAAGGTGTAAGAACTCCACAATAGACAGGTCTGCGCCCCCCCCCCGCCCAACCCCCATATTAGATTTCCTCCTAGTAGTTAGCTTAAGTCCTGAAACATGAGGTTTAATACCCATTCCAAAAAAGTTGTTGGTAATGCTAACTATTAGAAAGTTTTGAGAAATGGAACAAACATTATGGCTTGTCTTGTGATTACTGTTCTCGTGTATTTTGACTATCCGTAATTCTCCCTATGGATTTGCCCGAGAAATCTTGAAATCTGAGACCTCCGTAATGACATCATAAAGGTCTTGTATGTTGTGGAAACACCTTTCACATGAAGTAGTGGTCTCCCAGAGGTGACTGGTACATTAGCTGAAATTTGTGCTTAGCAGAGACAACATTTGTAAGACAATTTCAAGAAGAGCCACTCTTAGATGTGTCTGATATGGTTCCACCATATGCAGGGGAGGTGGATCAGATGATACCCTTGCTACTGCACTAAGGGTTAATAAGAGAATGTGAGCCAGGCCGAGAGCTGTGGGATTTTCTGTGCTTTAAAGATGCTTCAGATGTACTTCATGTGGGAGTCTGAACATTTCACAAAAAAGCTAGTTAGGGATGTGTAGTTTGCACAAAATCCAAGTGTTGGGTGAGGGCGGAGGTGGAATCTGCTGGAGTTGTGTTCTTTGGAAGAAGAAAAAAAGAGAAGGAAAGATTTTTCTTTGAGGAAATGTTTTGGTTTGGATCAATTCGACCTGAATTGGAATAACTTGTTTTGTTGAACTGATTTGAAACATTTTTTCATATCAGTTCAATAAAATATTAAATTGCATGTCCCTGTGAGTTCATTACCTTATAGGAATTGTATTTCAGGCACCCATTCTCTCCTATGGGCTGAGCTCCCTGCATCTCCCATAATTCAATGTAGATTTCCTTCTGACCATGGTCTATGTCAAGGATCGGCAACATTTGGCATGCAGCCCATCAGGGAAATCCGCTAGCGGGCCAGGCCGGTTTGTTTACCTGCAGCATCTACAGGTTCGGCCGATTGCAGAAACAAACTGGCCCACCAGCAGATTTCCCTGATGGGCCATGTGCCAAAGGTCTATGTGGTGCATCATGAGAGACGTAGTCCAGCCGGGGAGCCTAGCTCATAGGGAAGAATGGGGCATCAGGCTCTCAACTTCACAACTTCCATAAGACAATGTGCCAAAATGAGGAAATGCAGTCGAATGTTTAAATGACTGGAAATGAAGTGTTTTGGGTCATATTAACAAGTCAGAAGTTAAACATTTTGATTTGGCAAATGTCAGAATGTTTCGTTTTGATCAAAAATGTTGAAACGGTTTGCACTGACATTTCCAAACTGACACTTTTCAGAATTCCAACTTTTCATCCCGATTTTGGACAGAAACATATGTTGAAATGTAAGAATTTTGCATGGGATGGAAATTCTGAATTTCCCACAACTCTAGTTTCATGCAGTGCATGTGAATGAGATGACTTGAAATATACCAGTTGTGGAGGGACTCATTCTCAGGGCTGCTTATTCATGGGCAGCATATTTTTCCCTGAATGCCTAGATAAGTAGGCTAATTGAAGACAGGAAAAACGGATGGAAATGTAGTGAAGGAAAATAAAAAGATGGCTGAGCAGTTTCCATAGCGTGTGTGAATCTTTGGGTAAAGAGCCCCTTATATATGTGTTAAACTCCTAGATACCTATGTGGATACACTTGTTCAAGGATTAAATTCCTGTGCATCAAACAGTGAAATATGATTAATATCAGAGCTTCTGGATGAATGAAGCTCTTACATGAATACATCTTTGCACCAATTAATGTCAGTGGTCAATAAAAGACCTTTTTGATGAATACATAATAAAGGAGCAAACCTCTAAATACATTTGTCACACTTATTCCTAGCAAGTCATGCCACTCTGGTACCTATGCACTTGATGGTGACCTGATCCCAAATTTTGTGGAGATATTAGAAAGGTGTTTTTAATATAATTTCTTAACCACCAGCTTGGTTGTTTGGGGTTTTTTAATCACCCCCATGAGAAACAGCAGTTTCAGCCTGGCAAGAGAAGGTTTTGTCTGTTGGCATTACAGCACAGAAGGGGCAGGGCATGGAATGGGACCACACTAGTCATTCTTTAGTATGTTAGGTTTAAAGAGTGACTGGTCTCTGTGTTTGACACCACTGGCATTATCTAATAAATGGGTGCTGTGCTACCTCTTGAAGAATCGCTATTAGAACGCTGGCTGTGATATCAAGTTGTTGTTGTTAACTTGGTGCTGAATGGCTCTGAATACCTTTGAGCCATCCTCAGCCTGGTTTCTAGGACTGTTGCTCTGAGTTACTAGATCTGCACAGATTTACACTGGCCCCAGCATCTCTATAAAATCCCTTCCTTGATATGGTCCAAATGCCTAGGTCCCTCTGGAGGCATTGCAGTACCACAGAGTGCATCCTGCCATCTATTTCTGATAGAGTACAGGGTCTGAAAACAAAGCAACAGGAGTCAAAGTCTGCTGTTGGTGAAATTAGTGAAAATCAGTAGAGTTTTTCTGGATTCACACCATCGTGATCCAGGAAAGCATGTTACTTACGAACCAGTATGATCAACCAGTGTCTACAGGAAAGGAAGTCATGGTGCACGGCAGAAAAAAAACACAGATGAGATCCTGGAAGCCTCATTCAGACAAAATTCGCACGGGTATCAGTGGAAATTCTGCCTGATTAAGGACTCCCTGATTTGGTTTCATATGCATGGGGTGAAACAGTCAGGAATTCAGTGGCCTGGATCATGGTGAGATTATTACGCCACAGTCCACTCACTGGTGATATGTTCGAATGTCCATATATACATTATATCTGAGCCCTAAACTCTTCTTCCAGTGTTTGTTTTCTAACCAATCCAAATGTCTCTTGTATGTGTGTGTGTGTCGGGGGGGAGGTCTAATCCCAACACCCATTTAAAGTCACATGCGCTCACTATCCTCCTTCCATTAAGTTCTCAGTGGTCTTTAAACTGAAGACTGGGTTTTTAAGTCTCTAAAGCCTCCTTGGCCTATGAAATGCTATTTTGTTCCACTGACTACCCTGCAGTACCAGGCTTCCCCTGCTCATAATTTGCTCCTCTCTCTCTTATTTATGTTGTTACTCTGCCCTTTGCAGTGTACAGTGGCACTTCATCTGATGTGAGCTGTGAGAACCCCCTTGTAAGCTAAGACAGTGATGGCCTGTTATCTGAGCAGCAGTCAGTATCTTGTGACTAAGCATAAAGACAAGATTTGACTGTCACAACAGGAAAGGGGCACCTGTAACATACATATGGGCCGTGATGTGCTCCTGTGGGTTACCACGTTACAATCCATGGATGTACACATACAGAAACAAAACGGGCGCCAGCTGACTTCATGCCTGCAGCACATGGCACTCATCACCCTGATTTCTACCCACTAGTAATAAATTACTCCCCTCTACGGGGACAAGTGGAAGGAGCAGGTCACCCATTCCACAGTTCAGGGCAAAATTCAAGCTGGCTTTTCTATTCTATCCAATAGAGGACAATAATACACAAATACTTAAGACAGTTCAGAGAAATACTTTCAAACAAATAGGGCGTGAGGACCCTGTCAGCCAGAAACACCACACTGGGTAGCAAGCGCTCAAGTGCTGACAACCTCTCCCTCTCCCCGTTCATACTGGAGCTAAATGTGGATTTGCTGACTGGGTTTAAAATACGGTCTTAAATTGCTTCAGCCAACACACTTTAAACCCAGTTTGGCTGGCCGGCATGGCGCAGTGTGAATCCTGTTCAGCTTTGGGTCCCTCATTGTAAGCAGAGTAGATAACAATGCCAAGGTTGCCTGACACTTCTCATTGTAAGACGCTGTTTTCAGTTGCTTATAACTTTGCCAAATTTTAACTGTTTTGGCTGAAGTTTCCCATGCCTGGTGTCTGCCCTTGCAACACTCAGACGCTATGTGAGTATGCATGGTGAGACTTTCATTACTATTTTTCCCACCAGGGTGGCCAAAAGTCTATCTTTTCCCCAAGCCAGTGGGCACTGAGGGTGAAATCTGCCCTTACTGAAGTTAATGGGAATTTTGTCATCTATTTCAGTGGGACCAGACTCACTCCGAGTCCATAATGGAAGATATACCCATTGGAAACAGGTGTCAAGGGAAAGGGACCAACCACAGCCCCTGTATTACATCATCCACAAAATGGAATGGACAGTGGGAGAAGGGAAGGGGAGAGATGGGGGAGATGGAGCCAAACTAGAACTTCCTGAATTTCCAGGGGATCAGAGGCAAATTGGTAGAGTACAGGGTCTAAAAACAAAGCAACCAGGGGCCAGATTTGAACCCTCAGATTGAGACCCGCCACAACAATTGTGGGTGGAGGTTGCATCCAGACCCAGAAGGGGCCTGTTTTGTGGAGATCAGCTGCTCTCATGAGATTGCCACTGTTGTGAGCCTAAATCTCATGAGTGGTTCACAGAGATATGGCACCGCTGAATCTAAATGCAAACTCGAACGTTCACCCATGTGCAGACTCGAGTTGGAAGCTCTGAGGGCCACACTGGACCAAAGGGGTTTAGAAAGGGAAATCCGTGCTCTGATTGCTGAAATCTGCACTCCCTGACACGCCATACAGAGCATGCGTTACACTAGGGAAAAAAATTAGTGTTTTTCCTCCTCAGCGCTAATCTGAGTACTAGTGCAGAGCAGCTCACACTGTTTATAACTCTGGGGCAACTGCCTTAAGGCACAGAAGCAGTTTGGACAAGATTGTCAGCTGGTGTAAATTGGCACTACAAGACACTGGAGCAGTGCCGATTCACACCAGCTGAGGATCTGGCCTGCCCCCATTTTTTTTAGTAGTGTAAAAGTGGCCAGAGTCCGTGTTTTCCATTTTCTGGTGAAATAATGAGCCACAAACCAGCATGTGTATTATCTGGATAGCGTCTGATCAATAATGTTTTTTTCCTCCAAACCGCCTTGGCTCGTTGCCCATGTAATTAAGTCACAACAAATAAGCAACACGTGCCTTGACTGTGCCATGTGGCCACCTATTTATTGTATGTCTTACAATAGAGCGTCTCAGGACATGTGGGTTAATTAACATCTTTTAGAGCCCTGAATAATAGATAATGGTGCACAGGGCTTTAATGGGTTAGTCTCTAATCAGTTTATTAGAAGACAGATGAAGACAACACAGCAGGATCATATTACTCCTGGCTAAAGCTCTGGAAAGTAAATTGCATGGCATTTATTTGAAATTTAACCGAAATGCAATCTCTTTAAAAACCCACTGGCCCATTTCATTCAGGTCAGTCTGTAGTTTTTTGTTTTTTTTTTTTAAATTGACTAAGAAAGGGAACTCTTGGAAGGAGATTGCAGCCATATTTAACCCTTTACAGTATTTTGCCCCAGGCATCATTCAATCAACAAAATTTCCCTTTAGTTTGATTAACATACCTGTCTATAACATTAATTAATGACTTGCAAATGGCAATATTAAAGTTGTTAACGGTGACCTCTGGTCACAATGACCTGACCTCTTGGCAGTACAGGGAAAGCATAAGGGAGCCAAAAGCAAGCAATAAGGCTTTCTGCTGATCATTTGACCATAAAATCATAGAAATGTAGGACTGGAAGTGACCTTGATTGATAATCTAGTCCAGCCCCTTGAACTTTGTATTATCTAGGCCATCCCTGGCAGGTGTTTCTCTAACCTGTTCTTAAAAACCTCCAATGACAGATCCCATAACTTCCTTAGGTAGTTTGTTTGAGTGCTTAACTACCCTTCCAGTTAGGAAGTTTTTCCTAATGTCTAAGCTAAATTTCCTTTGCTGCAATTTAAGCCCATTACTTTTTATTCTGTCCTCAGTGGATGAGGAGAACAATTTATCACCCTATAACAATCTTTTACATACTTGATGACTATTATCGTGTCCCCCCTCGATCTTCTCTTCTTCAGACTGAAAAAACTAGGTTTGTTTAACCTTTCCTCATAGGTCATGTTTTTGTTGCTCTCCTCTGGTCTTTCCCCAGTTTGTCCACATCTTTCCTGAAGTGTGGTGCACAGAACTGGACACAGTACTCCAGTTGAGGCCTAATTAGTGCTGAATAGAGCAGAGTAATTACTTCTTGCGTCTTGCTTACAACACTTCTGCTAATATATCCCAGAATGATGTTTGCTTTTTTGCAATGGTGTTACATTGTTGACTCATATTTAGTTTGTGATCCACTATAACCCCCAGATCCCTTTCTCCAGCAACTCCTTCCTAAGCTGTCATTTCCCATTTTGTATTTTGCAATTGATTGTTCCTTCCTAAGTGGAGTACTTTGCATTTGTCCCTATTGAATTTCAGACCATTTCTCCAGGTTGTCTGATCATTTTAAATGATCCTGTCCTCCAATGCACTTGCAACCCCTCCCAGTTTGGTATTGTCCACAAACTTTATAAGTGTACACTCTGTCCCATTATCCAAATCATTTATGAAGATATGGAACAGAACCAGACCCAGGATCTTTCCCTACAGAATCCCACTCAATATGCCCTTCCAGCTCGATTGTGAACTATTAACAACTACTCTCTGAGGATGCTTTTTCAACCAGTGGTGCACCCACCTTATCGAAGGGTCCTCTAGGCTATATTTCCCTGGTTTGTTCATGAGAAGGTTATATGAGATGGTGACAAAAGCTAATTAAAGTCAAGCTATTACTACTTGACCCCTATACATAAGGCTTGTTACTCTGTCAAAGAAGGATATTAGGTTGCTTTGACATGATTTGTTCTTGACAATCCATGTTGACTTTTACTTATCATGTTATTTCTTGTAGGTGTTTACAAATTGATTGGTTGTTTGTGCCATTATCTTTCCGGGCACGGAAGTTAAGCCGACTGGTGTGTATTTCCCTGAGTTATCTTTATTCCCCTTCTTATAGATAGATGTAGGGATATAGTTAGATAGGGAGGGAGTAGTTGCTTGATTCTGTGGCTACACATCTCCGCCTTATCTGTCCACTGAACAGAATGTAATAGGGTTCTGGAGGATAGGATCTAACAGTTTGGTGCTTCTACATTTTGATGCCCTCTCTTGGATGTGCTGTACCATCACTTGTATAGGTTAGAGTGGTGTTGCATTCCCTGCTGTTCCTGATCTATGGAATCTTATGGAAAGGCTATCACACAACCAAATTGAGGTCTCCCATCTGAGTACAGACTGGGCCTGACACTGCTTAGCTTGAGAGCTGATTAAATTGTATCTAGGGAGGGTTGTAAGAAACATAATAATCAGCTGCAAAAGTGGTATCGCTCCATCACAAAAACTAGGAAAAGTTACAAGTGAAGGCTGAGCCTCATTCCTTGGAAATAATCTGGGCAGCAAGCATAATGCAGAATGGTCCTTGATAACTCCGGATATGCATCCTAAATAACTCATGCTTTTGTGGATCTGTGAACAAGTTGGTTTTATCTTTCTTGGCAGTGGGATTCTACAACATGGGGGAAAAACAATCCGCTCAAGCCTGATGGCAGAGATCACTGTGTCCCAATTAAATATCTACTTGCTAGCCCTTCAGGTTTGGACCAATGACCTCCAATTTTTCCTTGTGGAGCTCCCAGCCCCCATCTAGTCTGGATGTTCCCCAAGTAGTTCCTTCTGATTCAAAGCTAGGCTAACATGCTGTTGTGACAATGACTTTATCACAAGTGACCTGTTAGGATAACTCTGCCACACTATCCCTTTAATCGTGAGCGTGTGGTGTTAACACCCGAGACCATGACGTGCCTGGCTAGACTCTTGGAAAAGCTGGCAATTATGCAAATATCATTGGCACCTCTTAAAAAACACCAGCATCAGGTGTCTTCCTGGTGCCCATCTCAGCCTCAGCATTCTCCAGTCTGATGGAGGTGGTAAGCAATCTTTTATCTTTATTTTGGTTGCTTTCCTCTAGTGAAGCATGGGAAAGGTGAGGCTAGAACACTGGCTGTGTTTCTGTGTCCACCAATCCTCCTGTCAGCCTTGCTCCAGTGTGTGTCATCAGCCACATTCCTCTTATTAGGGACCTTGCGGTTCTGACATCTCTAAACCGAGTGTGACTTTGCTCTCTGGTGGCTGGAGCTTACAGAGCCTATATAAGCCCTACTACTAATACAGATATATATGGGTTTACCGGGGACCCGTTGGCCCTGGGAAATTAGCTGGTGAAATATGACTTTCATACTGCAGTTTCAGAGGGAAATCCATTCCCCAAGTAAGGAGAGTGGGGCAAGGGATGCCTTTAAAGGCTTTTCTGGTTAGAAAACACAATTCAGTTTTGTTTAGACCCCCTCTCTCAGAGCATCTTTGGATGACTCGCTCTCTCCACAAATGCTCCGCAGCCTGGCAGCCCAACCAGCTGATGCATTGGGCAGCAGCCTGTAAGCCTTTACTTGAAATCCTGGTGCTTGCTGGTATTATCAGAATGCAGCAGCCTCCACTCTTGAAGGGCTTTAGTGAGATTAGTGAAAGTGAGATGCCTCGGTCATGATAGTGGGATGAAAGGGGAGCTTTCATCCAAAAGAGAGAGAGAGGAGAAGGAAAGGAGTGGGAGGGAATTCTCCATGATGGGGGAGCCAGCGCATCAGCTCAGCATCTCCTTCCTCGTTCATGTATGAATAAAAATATCTGCAGAGACGGTCGAGCAGGAACAGAGCTGCCGCAGCTGACGAGAGCGGTAATATGGCCACTTGGTGACACAGTTGCAGAGGTGAAATTCCAGAGCACTGTCCTGCAGCACGGTCCACAGTCAGATTACAGTGACCAGAATGCAGCGGATTATGCCTGTACACGTTCAAATCCTGGAAAATGATCTGTTCAGCCCCATAACTGAAGCTCCCTATTCCTGTATTAGCAGTTAATGGGCCTGATCCTGTGAGGTGCTGAACCTCTCCTGAGCTAGAGTTCTCAGCTCCAAGTGAAATCCATGGAAGTCCATGGCTCAGCACCATGCGAGATCTGATCTTTAGGAAAGCAAAAATTCAGCCCTCTAGGAATTATTACTAGCAAATTAATGAAGAGTTAGTCAGCTAATGGCCCATGACAAAGCCAAGGGCAGTTAATGCTCTGACGAACAGGACATTAACTGCTGCAGTGACCAATTGCCCAGAGATTACTGAGCCTGTAAAGCAGACAGGGAAGTGATTTTTAGGGATTTTTAGGCAGAAACAAATGGCCCAAGTGAGCCTGCAGCATTCAGTTTAAATATTAAAAGTGAATGAGGTTGTTTTGTGCCATTAAGGCCCACTTTTCCAAATCAGGCCTGCACCTTTACTGCAGCCAGCCATGCAAATGGCTGGTGGGTGTGATATTACAGTCATTGTACGTGCATATTAGGCGGGTGATTGAACATTGTGGGTTTGTGCAATACACTGTGTGAAAATTAGGCCCATCATGATCTTTTAGTCCCTAAGTGAGGACAGAGTGGGTATGTCTATACAGCCTTCAGCAGCAAGCCCCCTAGCCCAGGTTGACAGACTCAGGTTTGTGGAGCTCAGGCTATGACCCTGAAAGTAGCTGTGTGGACAGCTCTTTGAACTTGCAGCTCGGGCTCTGAAGCCCACTCCCCGTCCCTAGCCGCAACGTGACACACATATATGTAGTGCAGTAGCATAAGCCCAAGTTTGTCAACCCGGGCTGGGAGGCTCGTGCCTGTGGCTGTGTAAACATATCCAGTGAGGTTTGTAATCGTTACACTTCACACTTATATAAAGAGATGGGCCTGAATCAAAATCCTATAAACACCCCAAACACAGGAATTGGCAGGTCCATCCAGTCCAGTATCCTGTCTCTGAGAGTGGCCAGCACCAGATTCTTCAGAGGAACGTGCAATAACCCAGTAGTGAGCGGATGTGTGTACATCTGTCCCCTATGCTCAGTCTCATCCTGGTCTCCAATAGCTAGAGATTGCCTTCAGTCTGGAAACATGAGGTTTAATGTCTCTTCCAGAATTTGTGTTATCATTAATAGTGATAATTCTCGATATTCTTGCTTTCCATATACATGTTCAATCCCTTTTCAAACCTGTTAAGTTCTTGGGTTCCAACAACTTCCTGTGGCAGTGAGTTCCACAGTCCAATCATAACTTGAGTGAAAAAGCTTTTCCTTCGATCAGTTCTGATTTTCCCACCTTTTAATTTCATTGAATGTCCCTTTGCTCTTGTGTTAGGAGGCAGAGAGAACAGATACCCCCTGTCTAACTTGTTTAGACCCTTTTGAGGAAAGTTTCCAAATGCTGCATGGTTTGGCCCCATCTCTGCTTCCCTGACACCTCGTTGGAGGATGTAAAATTGCTTTTCAGACAGTAGGAATGTAATGTAGGCCAGTGGATAGAGTGCTGAGCAGGGAGTCAGAAGACTGGGCTTCTATTGCTTCCTGTCCCGCTGACCCGCTGCAAGAGCACGGGCAAGTAAATTTTGTGGCTAAGTTTCTCTTATTTTTAAAAATGGGGATAATGTGTGTTACCCTTCTTTGAGATCAGTGGATGAAATGTGCTATATAAAAGCTACATCTTACAGCACCTCCTCTACAGCAGGTAATATCACTATTATCTAGAGGAGGGAATCAAGATACAGAGAGATTCAGTGAATTGTCCAAGATCAGAGTCATTAACAGAGCTGAATATGGAACCCCAGAGACCTGGTTCCCAGTCCCCTGTTCTAATCATTACACAGCCCTTCTTTAATAACTATGGAAGTCCAGAGCATGTGATTCTTACAGGCTGAACTCCAGCCTAGGAGGGTACAAAGCAGCATAGCCCGGTAGCTTCTGCTGTTCTGTGTTGATTAATTCATGACAACATAACACCCTGCTGTTTCTTTACTAGCAGAGCTAAAGGGAGACAGGAGAGGAATTTGCATTCCTTCTGCCAGCAAAGATTAAACAGGGCCATTGTGCAGGGTAGAGTCTGTGCACTGCAACTCTTCCTAAACTGCAGCATCTCATTCAGATATGCTATCTGCCTTTGCCTTCTCTCTGTGGATTATTCACCAGCCAGGCAACATGCTGCCTAAATACCAATAGCAAATCATGAAGATCAAGTGTTACCTCTAACTGCATTATTATGAACAACTTAGATCTTTGTATTCAGGCTTAAATGATGTTTTGGTGCAAAAAAAGGCAAGTCTCGGAGTTGAGTTGGAGTTGACTGTGACGACACTGGGACTGTGATTTGGGGCGAGAGGGACACATCCACCATAGGGCTAAGCTTGCTCAATCTTCTTATGTTGATGCATTTGAGAACCTCTTTCATTTCACTGTTAGCAAGAGTGACAGTTTTAATATATAGCAAATGTGATTTGTGACTCTGCTGTATATAACAGTTTTCCTCAGGCAAATCACCTCTTCCCTGAGCTACAACATTCAGATCCAGATCATAATTTGGGGGAGGGAGGGTATCTGGACCTGCAGTTTTGCCTTGGTCCATTAGAGAAATAAGGTCATCGTGAAATTTGGAATCTGATAGAGAATTTACCCCAGGGTGCTTGGATCTGGAGGGTTGGTTCAGGCCCATTTCTAACCTCATCTTCTCTCTTCCATTTTAAGATGTTCTTGTATTTCTTTTGTGGGGAGGGAAGAGACAAGCATAAGTTTCATTTTTCCCCTTGCCTGGCCCCAGGTACAGAGAAGGTAGCATTGAGAGGCTGTAGGCACTTATCCCTCAGCATAGCCAACAGATCCCAGAGATGACAGGGGCATATATGCTTGGACATGTGGTTTTCTCACAGGTCCCTCTGCCCCCTAAGCTTCTGATAGTTACCTGTTCTCAACTGCACTCTCAGGGAAGTAAGTACCTGATCTTGCATCATGCACTGAGGGTATGTCTACTCTGCAGTAAAACACCCCACGAGGGGTCCCAGAGCCTGGGTTCCAGCTTGAGCCCAGATACCTAAACTGCAGTTTTACAGTCCCACAACCTGAAAGTTTTATTGCAGTGTAGACATGAGAGGCTGTGACTTTGTTGGTTACAATGGTGATTTTTTACCTCGTCACTTGCCTCTGGAACAGGAATGCCAAGAAAAAGAAGCACCTGACTGGAATTTAGGTTGCTCTGTGGCTTGACAAAGGACTGTGTAACATTTTTCCCAAGTAATTCATCACTGTGAGCCTGAGAGGCCAGATCCTGCGGTCAGCATGGGGGTTGAACTGATGAGCACCCAGGAGCAGGGACTGCTCAACCCTGCCCTTCCTGGGAGAGCCGATCCCTAGAAAGGGGCTGTGAGGAGAAGATACACCCATCTGTATCTTCCAAATGGCACAGAGTATGCACTGATGGTGCAAAATCTCTTCTGGTGCTTCCCTGGCAGCAGGATGGCTCCGCGCTTCCCCCTACACAGGGGACTGTGAGTAAAATGCACTGTGCGGCCCTTACAGCAGAACCTGAAGGCTGTCAAAACACCTCATAAACTCGCCCTTAAGAACTCCAACGGTACTAACCGCAAACAGTATTCGGAACCTGAAATTCACATCACACGAAATGTGGGGCTGCCTCGTAAAACAGTCACCATTTCGGTTCAGAAGGTCGAATACTGCACTGATGTGCCTAGTATAAATGCAAGGATAGGCAGATGGGAAGTTTGCTTAGAGTTACATTTATAGTTCCTCTTGTGGAATCCCCACGGAGGTCAGTGGCAGTTTCATGCACAGGAGTGGCTGCAGAATCTACCATTAAGTATGTAAAATTTTGCCACATACAATCTTTAGCGGAGGCCTGATCTCCGATAACTCATGGATTCCAACACAACAGCATCTGAGTATCTCGCCCAAGATTTGGGGGAAGAATGGAGCTGGAAAGCCAAGAAATGCAGTGTGAGGGGGATGCTCTCTGGGGTGGATGTACAGGAGTAGGGACTGTCACAGATGCTTGCTGCGGTTTTGGCAGTGTTGGCTAGAGGCTAGAGCACTGGGACTTAGGAGACCTGGATTCTATTCCTAGCTCTGCCACTGGTCTGTTGGGTGACCTTAGCCCAGTCACTTTGCTGCTCTGTGCCTCCATTTCCCCATCTGTAAAATGGAGATAACAATACTGAGCTCTGTGTAAAGCATGTTGAGATCTACTGATAAGGCTTTAAATAACAAAAAACAGCAGTAACAACAAGAAGCCATGGCACGAACATGCCATTTGGAGACCATCACTGTTCGCATGTTCTGTCCTTTTCCCTTTAACCCTGTGTCTCTCTTGTCCTTTACACTGCCCACTCTTCAGGGCTGTGATTGCCTCTTCCTCTATCTGTACAGCATCTAGCAGAGTGGGGCCCCATTCTCGGTTGGCCCCCTACGCACTACGGTAATAAAGATGTCTGGAGGCACACATGAAGGTATAGCAAGGTGCCTTACTTTGAGAACTTAAGGGCAATACTTGGAAGTAGCATGCCTGAGTGGAACCTTCCTCAAGCCACTGGCTTGAAAACCTAGGCCCTACAAACGAAATGTCAAATCATTCACATCGTTCCAGAGGAGCCACCGAATTCCCTCTCCCAAAAGCCACTAAGATTTTTGCTGCTTACTTCAATGGGGCTCACAACATATGTGTCAGAATACCGAAACTGTAGCATAATGCACATTAGAGAAGCCTTAAAAAAATTCTCCAGCAGACCATGAGACCAGAGTTATTCAGTCTGAAGGGTCTTTCACTTCTCATCACCACATCAGGAGAAAACTATCAAATCCATCAACCTCCCATTTTTGATGAGTGCTCTGTCAGCAATTCAGTGGCATCTTAAATGACGTGATCAGAGCCACAGATACTCCATCAATGTTACATTTGATGTCTTAAGCATGGGCCTTATTCTTAGCAAATACATTGAACTTTTGGTCTGTCTTTGAAATTTCTACATAACCCTAGAGTTGCTCAAAGTGCCAGTATTAATGAAAGGGCTGTAACGGTTTTGTGGAAGTCCAGTCCCTGGGCTACTGAACAATGCAGACCTGAAGTAGACATTTAGCGTTTCCAGATGAAAGGCATTCTCTTGCACAGAAACGGAGCTCTGAAGTCTGTGTTCTGAATGTCAGGAGCTAAGAGTATATAATGATGATCTAGGCTAGGAAGAGGTTCAGACATTATCCCACAGCTTCATACTATGTTTCCCCCTTTCTCTGACTTCCTCTGTTTTCACTGCCTACCTGATCAGTTTTTAGGTGAGGTCAGAAAGTGCTCTCCAGAGCTCAGGGCAAACCATACTTCTTTGCAGAATCCTACCCACAGGAAGGCCAGCTGAAAGACAAAGGTTGGGAAGAAGATAAGGAGACAGACAAAAAAACTTCTGCGTTTAAGTGCCTAGTTACTAAGATGGCAAAGCAGAGCAAGTTATTGATTGTTATAATGTAAGTGGTACCCATGAATTATAGCAATTGGCCTTCTATAAATACGCCAAGATAGGCAGATAGTTGAGACTTCTTCTTGACCTGTACTCCTTGGTTAGATCAGGCCTTGTAGGACACATCAAGAGGTGTAGCTCTCCTGGTGGCCACCCCACTACATTCTCTTTTCTACCACCCATGAATAACCCAAGAGTAACTCTCTACTTGATTATTCAAGCTCATGGTTCAGCTAAACTGGAGTTGGAGTGTCTAGCAGTCCAGTAACATTGTGACCAGCATGGCATTGTGCTCTGAGTGATTTAACATTATTGAAAATGTTAATTATAGTACTACAGTAGCAATAAGAGGCCCAACTGATATTGGAGCTTCATTGTGGTAGGCACTGTACAGACCTGGAGTAAAAGACCATCAAAATAGACCAGACAGACAAAGGATGGGAAGGGAAATGTGAAGTGACTTGCCAAAGTCACACAGCAGGTTAGTGCCCAAGGCAGAAATAGAACACAGATCTCAGTCCAGCACCCTATCCATTGAACCATGCACCCTCTCTGTAACTGGATCCAATGACCTTGCAGATCTGTGGTCCTCAGGCCTGGTGAACTAGAGAGTTGCTTCATTGGCTAATAGAACTTCAGCAAGCCACCAGACTTTAGACTGATGTGATGGGCTGTTGCATTGTTCTATCCATCACTCATGTGTGATGAAATGAACACCACAAACACCGCACTGTGACATCAACACATTTTGCACTAGTGGTTCTATGGCACAGAACTTCCTCTGTCCACTCTCCATACACATAGACCTTTGAAGACACGGGATATTTCTTCCTACTTGAAAGGAAGGTTCAGTGTATTTTCTCTTGTGTGCCATTGTTCCACTTGCTTTGCAGGAGAAGAACCAAGCCAGATGCTCACTTGAGACGTCCTCTCTATCAGTGTTAACATCATTAGGGCTTTAACCTTGCAGGGGTTTACCTTCCTCTGAGACATATAGGTGTGGGTCACTTGCCAGGACTGTCTAGGTACATCTCACTTAGTCATTTCCTTGCCATTGTGGGGGTCTCGGACAGTGGTGCACCTTGATTCTTCATATTCACTGCCTGCAGTACATACCAGTCTAGGTTCCCATGGGCTGTAATACTTTGGTCTCAGTTCAGGTGTTGGTTAGTGTGAGAGTGTTGGGTGGTGTTGGTGGGCTGTGATATACAGGAGGCCAGAGTAGATGATCTAGTGGTCCCTTCTGGTCTTAGAGTCTTAAAAAAACAAACAACCTTAGCCCTCTCTGCTACAGCCGGAGTCTGAGCAGCAGTTCTCTAGAATAAAGAGACATTCAGGCAGCACTTCCTCTTTTCTTTTTTTTTTTACCCCTCTTACAGTAAACCTCTCCTGGTCTGGGAGCCTTTTGGTTTTGCTTTGTGTAATCATCTGTGCACCAAAAGGAGACCTGCTTTCTCCTCCTTATCCCAACTGTTGCCGCAAGGCCCATGGGCATTTTACTTTCCAGACTCAGAGAAGAGTGGAGGAGAAATGAGCCAAGGTAATCATTCAAGCTGCAGGTGTTCTGTTCACTGTCTCCTTTCGTGAAATGTGGCAGTAACAGTATGCACTTTTTCACAAATAGGTTCAATGCTTGTGAGCAGGTCAAAGGCTGGATTAAATGCCCCTTTGGTGGCTCTGCCCCACTGTGCTATCATTTTGGAATAAATGAAGGGTCTCTTACAAATAGAATTGTTAATCTGCATATACCCAGAGGGGTTTTATTTTGCAAATATCCCAATCAGCGCAAAACTATCTGAGCCATTAAAGCATCTGCTATTAAGAGTAAGTTCGAAAGCTTCTCTCTTTCACCGAGAGAAATTGGTCTGATAAAAGATATTACCTCACCCACCTTGTCTCATTAAGAGCAATAGTGTTTTTTTCTACACATAATGGACCAGATATTCTCCTATACTCCCTGCCCTTGATATGCCTGCAATCTAAATAAGTTAGACATCTGTGCGCATAGTTACTAGTTCCCCAGTTTTACACAATTATCCATGTGCATGTCTGAAAATCGATCTCGTACGAGAAGACTGGAAAGTACAGTATTGAAGAAGCAATCCTGCATTGTCCGTGGAGATTCAAGTAGATATGGTCTAATACAGGGGTCATCGACCTTTCAGAAGTGGTTTGCCAAGTCTTCTTTTATTCACTCTAATTTAAGGGTTCGCGAGCCAGTAATACATTTTAATGTTTTTAGAAGGTCTCTTTCTATAAGTCTTTAATATATAACTAAACTATTGTTGTATGTAAAGTAAATAAGGTTTTAAAAATGTTTTAAAAGCTTCATTTAAAATTAAATTAAAATGCAGAGCCCCTCGGACCCGTGGCCAGGACCCGGCATTGTGAGTGCCACTGAAAATCAGCTTACGTGCTGCCTTTGGCACACGTGCCATAGGTTGCCAACCCCAGTCTAATAAGTCTTTTCTATATGCAGTTTGTATGTCCCTATGTGAATAATACAATGATTTAACTATAAACTTTGCTAATGCCAGACTAGATGGTTTGCAAACTGTATCCACTCTGTAAGTACATACCTCCATTAACATTCAGAATTGTTACTAACCCACTAGTCTGGCTAATGGTCAGTGACAATGAAAGAAACCTGCTTTTCTTGTTCCTAAATGGTAACATAATAATCTTCCTGAGGGCTTCAATTTCTTCACAGCAGATGATGAAATACATCATCCAATACCCAGGCAATATCCTTTAGTAGTGTATTTCCAATTATAATCTCATTTAAGATGTCACAGAAGTGTGTGTTGCCTTGTTGAAATTCTTTGATCCACCATCAGTTTGTCAGAGAATGTTCATAACATTTGCATTAAGTTCAAGAAGCTCTGACTTGTCATTGTCAGATGGATCACTTTTCTGTCAGACAATACTAATTTGACAAAATCTAAACGTTTGACGGGAACTTGTTGACTTTGTTGGAATTTTTAAAAGGAAATTGTTGAGATGTTTTGGTTTGATAATGTAAAACATGAATATAATGTACTATGATATATAATATTTATTGAGACAGTAAAATCAAAATGAAACATTTCTACCTTATTGAGATGAAACATTTCAATAAAGGTGAAATGAAATATTTTGGAATATTTTATTTTGCAAAAAAAAAATCCCAGGTTTTTATTTTATTTTATTTTATTTTAGTCCTGATTTGGGAGTACACGAAACTTCAAAATCTTGGAATTTCCCATGGAATGGAAAGTCCATTTTTGACCAGCTCTGCTAGGCCTGTTTTTCTAGCCTACCGTAGAGACCTGTGTCATTGGAACTGTCAGTTGCAAGTTCTGGTTCCTGTGCTACATTGTATGCAATTTGCTGATGAGCCCAGTTGTGTCTGTACATGTAGGTGATTACAGAACAGTAGCCCCATTTAAGTGACTTAGAATATGGGTGCATATAAGCCAACACATCAGGAGAAAAACAAGGGGGAAGTGAACTAGGTATGAGCATGCTTTAGAGCTGTAGTTACACAGAGGGGGGGGACACCAGTAGATAGTAAAAAGAAACATGGCCTCCTCAGCTCTCAGCAGTTGCATCTGTGGCTCTGGGCTTTGTTGCCTCTACAAACATACCTTGCAGAGATTAAACTATCAAGGGGCCAGGGCAAAGTAATTGCTTCTTAGATCTGCAATGGGTACATTTAAAGTTAGCCAGTGCAACTGTGCCAGAATAAAAACCTATTGGAGAAGATAAAGTGGCATAATCAAAAAATAATAGGTAAGGCGGTAATAAAATCAGGGGCTGTGATTTTGTTGCATAAACCACAGCTTCCAATCCACATTGAAACTTTTTATTGCCACAATATAATAGTGACCCCCTGCACCAAGTCACAATGCCACTCACTCAGATTTGACCAGGCTGTCTCTCCATCATCAATTGTATCTGTCAGCAATCACCATTTCTTCCAAGGAGAAACCTGTAGCATGGTAGAAGTTAGAGGAGATCTCTCCTCCTGTCAGGGCAGAATTATTACCTCTTACCTGCTGCAGATGAACTGCAAAGTCACATCCTTTGATCTTTTTCATTTCTAATAATTGCAGTAAATAAATTTAATTTCTATAAATAAAAAGGGGGCACATTTTTATGGTCAGTTTGCTATTTCATGACCTGTGGTCCTGGAGCTCGGATGAGAATGGTAGAAAGGTCAGAATGATGTCATTTCAGTCACGGTAGGGGACTTTTTATTTGCAGCCACTGCAGAAGTTCCTGTTGTGATCTCCCCTTGCTCTGGCAGTGAAGGAATATGTGCTAATGAGCTAGCAAGCAATCTTAGCAATTCTGACTTCACACAGCCAACACTTGGAACCAAAGTCGAATTCTCAGACTGATGTCAGCATCTGGGGACCAAGTGAAAGGGGACAGCTGTGTCAACTTTGGAGGAGGTGGGAGATGTATCAGCCTGTGTTGGTTGTATCATTGGAAGGGGGGGTGTCACATCAGCGTGGGGCTTCAAAATAAGACAAATTACTCATACCAGAATCCAGGTGTTACCTGGCATGTTTGCTGAAATTAGGGAATGAAGTAAGGGGATGACTCTTTGCCCATTATGAGGTCTCATGGCCACACCAATGTTGCACACACGATTTTCATTTTTTAACACATTGTGATCATACCACCTTAGGAAGGGATTTCATCTGCTCTCACAAGCAAAGCAGGGCTGGGCTTGGATAGGAATTTGAATGGGAAACACGCAAGGAAAACCCAAGGTGTTGTAGGACATGGTGCTGGTGATTGACTAGGGAGTGTTCTTCCTTGTGAGCCAGTACTGATCACCGTTGTTCTAGACTGCTGCAGGGGCTAGTTCTGGCAATTCAGAAGAGGCTGCCATTCACGAGTCAACCGAGCTAATGCTCCAGCCTGGGGTTGGTGCATTGTGCTGCGAGAGGGGCAGCCTGGTAGATGAAAGATAAAATTGAGTTCTTCACTCTTACCAAGAGCCCTTGATGCTTTTCACAAAAACAGCCTAAAAACAAAAATAAAGGGGAAAAGTGAACCGGAACTTGTTCAGACATAAAGTTCCAGGTTTGCAATAAGTTTGGTTCAAGTTCTGGGTGGAGATGAGGGTCGGTTCTGAGTGCCGAACATTGTATCCCTAATTGAAATGAGGCCAAAAGATGAACCGGTTTCTGCCTGTATTTACACAAGTGCAGTGCCACGCTCCAAAATCTGTGCTGGTTTATGCGCTACAAGCCTGTGCCATGGGGGTTGCTGCTGATGTTCCCCCCTATTTCTAAAGACCTTTCAAGCATACACCACACTGTAGCAGGAAGATTGACATGAAAGCTAGCATAGCTGGAAATGAATGCTTCTCACGATGGTTCCAGCAGAGTTTTAATAACGACTCGAGGCTGGAATCCTAACAGATAATTAAAGTGGGCCTCTTGGTCACCAGATTGAGCTCTGGCAGACAGCCTTTCCTGGAAAATGTAATTACTATTCTAAAGAATACAACAAACTCTGCCAAAAATAATATAAGTAGATCATCCTCCAAAATGATACCAGATGAAACATGTGGCAGTAGCTACTTGTCAGTCAACATGTATACTGCAGGGGATGTTTATGGCAACTTCAACCAAGCACAGCCCAGCTTCTTGTCATAACAGGAAGATTGGGGGGAAAATAGATGAGGCTAGGTTCTGATTAGCTGAAGCCAAGCCTATAAATGGCTTCAAAGACAAGATGAAGCTGTCACTCCCTGACCATATTGAAATTATTGGACCAAATTCTGTAGTTCTTTTCCAGGCTCAACTCCAGAGCCTGGAAAAGTACTACAGAATTTGGTCCAATACAATAGTCTAGTGAAGCAAAACAGAGAGTGATGTATTGTATTAACTGACTGAATTTTGACGCTACCCCTTTGTTTCTTCTCATATTGTGGAGGACCACATATAATGCTCCTAATAACCATTTATTATACTCTCTCTGTTCCTATGTTGCTCAAGTACATTGGATCAAAGAAATTTTATATTGCTGCATTTCTGATCAACGATCACCTACTCTTTGTGTGATGTACAGAAGAGTGCACAGTAATTCAAGATCCCCTTTATCTGTACCAACTAGGGTTGAAACTATATGAATGATATTGTATTATTTGAGAACTTGTAAGTAAAGATATAAAAAGGCATGAGGGCAGAGTTATGGTGTTCTGACCAACCTCTACTGTGGCATTTCCAGACCTTTGCCTCCTTCTTATTTTATTTTATTTTATTGCATATACTGACTAAAAAAACCAGAAAACCTGTTTTCTTTTTCATTTTAAAATAATCTTTTTGTCTGCATCTGAGATCCCCCTGAGTGCCAGCCTACTTCATGCCTTGGTCAGAGCACAATCCATGTCCACACACCAGTTCATCAGCCATGATGCAGAGAGCAGCCGTTGCAATGCTCTGTGCCACTGACAGCAATCGCAATCCCTAGGAACTGGGTTCTGATTGTCTGATCAGGTTGCTCACAGGTTTCCATTACAGTAATTTGTTGTACTTGTAAAGAAATAGAACATCATGACAGAATAATGGTCTCCTACTTTGAGAATAAGTGTCCTGGCTGGGCCTCATTCACGCTGAGAGCATTAGCCTTTTTTAAAAAAAAAAATTCATAAGCGAATTTAGCAATGGTGAAAGTTGCTAGATTGATAACACCAGAAATTGGAGGCTTCCAGTTAGCCACAGCACGGGAAGTTGCCAAGCCGTCCTCTCATGCTAACCAACCCCTATTCCTACCGTTGACATGCGTCTAACTGCAGAGCTGCCCGAAAGAGCTGCCCTGACTTTATGCTCCATTCAGCCCTTAGTCTCTGTTGAGGCTGCAAGCGAGATGGTACTGGCGTTTTAATGCAGGCCTCAGGGACTCCACTGAGCAACACTACTACACTAAGAAAGGCTGCTGAGCAACTTCTGAGTGATAATCAAAGGGTTGATTTGGACCTCTTGTCTTGAGAGGCAAGGGGCTAATATACCAGGTCACTGCATGCGCACGCGCACGCGCACACACACACACACACACACACACACACACACACACGATGTTCATGTTAGGATTTGCGTGGCTGGCCCATTATCTCAGGCCTTTTTTGCTTTCCTCAGACCCAGAGCTGACCCCAAAGAGCCAGCTATAAGTGGAGAATCTGGATGTGTTTAATTCGCTTTTCACGCTGAGAAAGCGCCAGATGATAGTGACACTTTGGTGGGTGGGCTGCTGATTGTGTTTGCTGGCAGCACTGCCATCTTATCCCTGCCTTAGAAGACAAAGGGGCTTTGTTTTCACCTTGGAGCTTTGGCTATGGCTGCTTAATTATGGGCAAAATCCCCACTCTGATGGCGGCAGGTGCCGCATATGCTGGAGGGAAGGAAAATCTTTGGGGGTCTCTATGCTTCTTTGGAGGGTGTAGGGGGGAGTTTTGCCACAAAAGCAAGACTGAGGGACCTGCTCACTACTGATGGTGTAGGAAATAGCAGCATGATGTAGGCACATGGCTGAAAGCTTTGCCAGGTGGAACAGTCCGCTGTAGAGCTGTGTCTGTGTTCTGCACTTGCCCTCAGAAACGTATGACTACACTGGAACCGGAAGGCCTAATTCCCAGCTCGAAGAGACATACCCATGACTGAACTAGAGAGCTGGAAAAAGCAGTGTAGCCGTAGTCAATAGTCACTATAAGCCTACTATACTATTAGTGTCCAAATTCGCTTCAGGATTTCATCTTTTTGTGCTCCCGTAGACGCTAGCAGGAGGAAGAGCTCAGTAGAACAATGACAACCCACAAACTGGAAACAGAACCCAGCAGTCCTGGCTCTCTGTCCCCTGCTCTAAGCACTGGGCAAGTTACGGTATAATACTCTAGAAAAATTGACCAAATAGTATAGTTCTGCCCTAATCTCCATCCGAGCAATCCCACTGGAATGGATGAGATAATGCAATTTAATCAGGCCTGCTGTGTTTCTGAGTTGGCATGAAGTAGCACTGCATATTTGGTATTAAAGATAAGTATTGTTTTAAATGGATGGGATGACATTGGAATGAATACAGTACAAAAACATGTTATTCAAATCCTGTAAGTGTACTTGTCTTCTAAGTGCACTTATCTTCATTGGAGTAAATGGCAGCTGCTTCCCACCGAAATTAGTGAAGAGATGTTTGTCTGCAATGTGGAAATCTCCCATTCAAGTCCAAGGCTATTAGTAACATGTTTGCATTGTATGTCAAAGGTAGGGAATTCAAATCCTGGCTGGGCCAGACTTCAGAGTATAATAAATGTAGCACAGAATAGTGAGCTACAGCTAGATGCATTCTGAGGCCAGCACCTTCCTTTTCAGTCTGCTGAATTGGCTTCTGTTGAAGATATGACAATGGACAAGTTCCAGTGCAAAAGTATATGAACGAATCAAGTCATTGGTCTCTTCAGGCACACAATAAGACAAGATAGGGGATTAGCTGGACCATTGTTTTTCAGGTGTGGCAGGGGCCAGAATATCAAATTGTCGTGCTGTTAGTGTACCAGAAAGCAGGACACCAGATGGAATGGACACTGGTTCATTTCTATTACGGAGGGTGATGGGACACTAGACTAAATCAACATTAGTCTCCTTTCCAAAAATGTTTGATCCAATTCTTGTTGTTAGTTTCTTACCTCTTGCTGCATGTCTGTCTAAATTAGACTGTAAATTCTTTGGGGAAGAGACATGGTCTTTTAGGGCTGCAATGGAATGTGTGCACCTTCCAAGAGAATGCTCTATAAATAACATCATTGAATAAAAACCAACACAGGACTATGTAACGGAGACATGGTGTTGTACAGTGCAAGTAGATGCACCTTAAAACAGCAGTCAGAGTACATAGATTTGCAAAGAATGCACACATGGATTGCTAGAATGTCAATTTTGTGGTCTTTTGAGACTCTTGTAGGTTGCTTATACACACAGTGTATGTAAATATTAGGAGACGGGGAAAGAATTGCTCTGATTTAAATAGGAAAATACTACTACAGTGCAGGCTCATTCTTAATCCTACTCGAGTGTTCACTGCCTTAGTTAAATATGCAGAGACTGATGGAGATTGCTACAGGATTAGCATCTAGTACCAGTCACACTGTGGACTGTTTAACATAAACAACTTTGCCCTAAGATTTATCACAACTGATGATAGAAAAGGAGCAGCGTCTCCATTGCTTGAATTCTAATCAGGAAGAATATTTAGGACAAAGGGAATATCAAACTCTCAATGCCAGCTGCAGTATGTCAGCTTAATTCAAATATTTTTAACACAGATCTCCAGGGGATTTACTTTTGCAATCTTATTCAGGTTGGTGCGGTGGTTTGTTTTCTTTTTTTTTTTAATTCCCACCCTTCTTCAGCTACTGGCCAAGGCAATGATCCAACAGACCAATACAAGCAAAAACCTGCCTTTTGTTTGTGTTTTCATTACTTCAGATCATATCAGGGATCACAGCAGAGACTAATGACCTTCTGTGTCTCTGGACTTTGTGAAGTGTAATTATAGTCACAGGAAATTCTGGGCTGGCTGGTCAGCCCAGCTCCCAATCTAGGGGTCCAATCCTTTTGTGAGCTCCTGCACAAACAATACTGTGTGCTCATCTGGATCTCCTGAGACAGCAAGTTAATGGCATATGTTGCCCTGGGAATGAGGATTTGCTGAAAAAACAAACTTTAAGGCTCGGTAATAATTGAAGGTGCAAGATGGCTCGTCAGGCAAATAAATGCTTACAGGAATCACATTTCATCTCTCTGTCAACAGAGATCTCCTTGGAGATAGCCTTCTAAACTCTGATAGAAATCGGTATTTAAAAGGACACTGCCAACTTGGGTAAATGCCTAAAATGTATGTACGTTAAAATTCTAGCGATCTCTTTATAGATTGACACTTGGACTCTAAATATCTTTCACAACAAAGACATTGTTACTGTGCTACAAAGACCTTGAAATAAGTAGCCACCTTTTTGGTGTGGACACACTGAAAGCATACTGTGTGAGCTTCCTCTACTGCTCTGCGGGGGTCATGTTACCAGAAATCATTGGCCCTAGCACAGTGCTGCCACCTCCTGAGAAAGCAAATGCTGCACCAGCCTCCCAAAGTGAAATAAATATAACGGTCTGTTAAATAGGAGGGGTAAAGTTGTATCTCAGCATCAGAACATAAGCTACAAACCGTGAAGAGTAGAACATCTTTAAAAAAAATTATAAAATAGTGGCTGATGGATGTTTTCCAGGTTAACTTCCTTACCAGAAAGTGACTTAGTAAATCCCTGTCTAGCTGCAGAGAAGAATGGTTTTCTAAGGGAGTGTAGGGAAAGGGGTTGAGGGAAGCTATCCTAAGACAGGCATTCTCAGCGGCATAAAATTCATAGTTTAGCTCCGATGCAGATTCCACTGGCAAGCAGGCGTCAAAGCCACGATCACAGTTCACAATCAGAATTGGGGCTATAGGGCATGGCATGCATTTCAAGGGGCTTTGGAGAGACGTATATCCCACGAGAGTAAGAGGAGAGGCATTATTTTGGGGGTGGTTGGAGAAATACAGTTCAGTATAAGGCTTCCGTTCTGCAGCGTGGTTATAGTCTCATTGTTTGGTTAGTAACTCTGGCTAATGAATGCCAAAGACTGAACTTGGGAAAAGACTCTGCACACAGTTGATCCATGGGAAATCATGCTGGTATTAGCGTTCCCTTGTCCTCGCTGCCTCACCCCCTCACTCATTTGTTTGTTTCATTTGTTTGGGTTGCATTGTTGCAATTACAAGGCTGTCAGCTCTTTGGGGGAGGAACGGTCCCTTTACTACACGTTTGTGCAGTGCCTTGCACAAAGGGATCCTGATTGGCACCTCAAGGCGCTACTGCCAAACAAATGATTGATGATGATGGTAATGCATTCACTGTAGGAATGGATCTAACTATCCAACTGCAGTCATAGATCCAACAGGTATACTTGGCTACACAGCAAAGAAAAACCCGTGGCTGGCCTGTGCCAACCAGCTTGGGCTTGCAGGGCTCTGGCTCTGGTGCTGTTCTATTGCTGTGTAGACTTCCGGGCTCAGGCTGGAGCCCGAGCTCTGGGACCCTCCCATCTCACAGGGCCCTAGAGCTGGCATGGGCCAGCCATGGGTGTCTAGTTGCTGTGTAGACATACCCTGTGAGGCACAAGGGCTTGGATTGATACCTGCAGTTCGTTTTGCAGGCACAAACCATCCTCCCCACTAGGAGTTCCAACTGTGACACGTGGGACCCATTTGTGCTGAGCTCTTCTGAAAATTTGGCCCCAATTGTTGGCACTGAGCACTTGAAATTTCGGCTCTTAGAGTCTGTGCACTTTCCATGAACCCCTTTTGGCCGTCCACGAAACCCAGCTGCACTTGGCATCTGATATAACTAGCCAGGTGCAATCATAATCAGTGATTTATTTGTGCAATCCCATTTATATTTAAAATGTTAAATAATAATTTAAAAAACACTCAATCCTTTTCCCCCTGTTCGTTTGATGCAAGTGTATAGTTGAAACTGCTTTGATCCCCATCAGAATAGAGGCTAAACATTAAAGTGAACTATCCCAACACTGCTCCTTATTAATTAGCAGCTGCAGGCACTTTGAAACATCTGTCAGGATTGCTTTGACATTCCCTTTGCTTCACTGGCTGCACTGAAGAAGCAGAACAAATCAAAATGAGACTTTTTTTTGGAGATGCCTGATCTTGGTTTCTGCATTAAACAACAAAAATAAAGGTAGGTGTTAGTAATGGTGCCAGGAACGCAGGCTTCGTGCCATGTGAGTTAATAAACATCAGGGAAGATGATGTCTCTTCTTGGGTAACCATGGAGCAAAGAGATAAAAAATGCCCCAATGGAGTTGGGGAAATGTCAGGAGCTGCATCCTAGTAGAAGGTTCTTTGATAGGCTCTATAGGGTCAGGCAGGAATGGGGACAGGGGCAGTTTGATGCACTTGCTGAACAGAGAGCTGTCTGGCATGCTGTGTTTCAAGAGGTGTAGGGTGCATTATGACTAGAAAGGATTTGACCCCAAGAAGTTATCAAACCAGATTTCTCCTCCTGGCATCCAGATCCCCACATGCCTCAAGGACTAGATCGTGAGCTAGTGCATATAGAAGTAGCTCCGTTGAAGTCAAAGGCATTTACTGATTTCCCCCTGTTGAGGATCTGGGCCCAGGAGCTGATCTTCCAAACTGCCTGAGGATGATTAACCCATCTGAAGATGGTGGGAAGGAGGGAGATCAATGGGGAAGTCAGGGAAGTGAGAGAGAGCCTGAGGAAGAGGGATGGTAAAGTAATAAGGCCATCATGGCTGACTCAAGTCTAGAGATAGGTATCAAAATTGCTTGACTTGAATGCTAGCCCCTACTGGCAAAAGTACATGTATCATGCTGAGGCCAGGCTAAAAAGCTCATGCCCCTGCCAAGAGGTGGAGAACAAACTAAGGTTCCTGCAGTGTCCCTGCAAAGTACATTCCTGGTAGTATGCACTGGATTCCAGCCCCCACTCTCCCCCAGTCAGTCTGCAGCCAGTTTGCCTGGCCTTTATTGGGGAAGTTTTACAAAGTTCCTTCCCAGCAGAAAAGTTTCCTCCCTCAGGAAACCTAGTGCCTGAGGCAGCAAATCATTTGTCTCTGAATGATCATGAACAGAACACATTATAATGCAAGTTAAGCAACACACTGTTCTCCTGTGGGAGCAAAGAGAGACCTCTCCAAGTGCTGGTCAGTAGCCTGTCTGGGTCTCAAGGACTCAGTGAGTACTTGTTAAGCAATTCAGTTATGGATGATAAGGGAGCTCCTAGTTTCAAGGCCTCCTCAACGGTCATCTTGCTCCTTGCATTGATAGAGCGAAATCAGTCTGCAAGAAGAGAAGGTGTAGTGAGTCTTTCCAGCTCTGGTTATTTTGCTTTCACACAGTTGTGTCATAACGGGAAAGTATGTGAGCATCATGGATGGGGGCTCTGTGCTTGTGGCCTCCATAACCTTTCACCGGTGCACTCTGGAAGAGTTCTCCAAAGCGCAATGCTGCTTTGCTCATTGCCCCACCTAAACCTGAATGCTATTGTATTCATAACCATTGGGCTTTGCTGGATGGGGCAATGGGTAAGATCTCCGTCAAGTTACAAGTGGCTCTGTTGTGTTCACATGGTGCTCTCAGCACAAGGAAGTATCCTCCCCAGCAGACACAACCAGCAGGATGGGTATGGGCAGAAATGACATCTAGGGACAAGCACGGAGTCTGGAAGTGGGAATGCCCGGTTCTGTTCAGGTAATTATGCAACCTTAGTCATTCTCTGGTCTGCATCTCACATTCCCCATCTGTAAAATGGAGGTGATGACACCGCCCTACCTCCAGGGGCGCCGTGAGATTTAATTATTAAATGGTAGTTAAAATAACTATGTGAGGTTAACAGCAGTAAAGTTCTTAATTATATTTCCCTTGTGCTTTGCATCAGAACTGAGCTCCTGATCCTCCCATCTCTACTCTCATTTCCTCCTGCTTCCCCTCTCGTGCTGCCCACACATTTCCCTGGGTGTTCTTCCAACCACCACTTCTGCAGTCTTCTACCACTTTTGCCTTCACACGTTCTTCTATGCTGCCTCCTATGCTTTGAATTCCCTTCTTTCCCTTGTGCACCAAACAACTGGCTGCTCCTCATTCAGCTCCCTCTGCAGCCTTCAAGAGTAACCCACTCAGGTAGGGAGTTTGTCACCCAGCAAAGGGCTTTTTATCCCACTGAGAGATCTGACCATTGTCCCAAGCAGCTGAGCATCCTTGTCTCCAATTGAGCTTAGTGGGAGAGCTCCCCTTAGAAAGTAATCACCATGGGACAGAGATTGTCTCTCCTCTGGGTTCTGTACAGCACTGATCTCACGAATATTGCTCAGTACGGTGTAATATGAGGTCACATTCATTTCCTTGGCAACAGGTTGTGATGTCACACACTGAGTTATGACCAGGCTGCAGGACTGAAGAGGAGAAGCTGGGCTGGGCGGGAGAGATGCTCTTAGGCCACATCTAAACTACGAGGTAGGGGTGTGAGTTCCTGGTTTGTGTACATATGAGATATGTGCGGGGGGAAATGCAACAGAAAGTCTCAAAGCCACTATCAGCTTGAGCTACAGGGCTGAAAATAGCAGTGTAGATGGTCCCACTCGGGCTGGACCTTGGAATCTGAGACCTTCCCCCTTCACCAGGTTTCAGACCCTGAGCTCCAGCCCAAGTAGGAATGTCCACACAGATAGTTTTTAGCCCTGTAGCATGAGCCCTGCAAGCCCGAGTCAGTTGACCCACACTCCGAGACATGCTGCCACAGGGGGGGTTTGCATCATAGACATACCCATCCTTACGCTAGTGCTCCCTGAGCTAGCGTGAATATAAATAGTAGTGTCACTGCGGTAGCGTGGGCAGTGGCAATGGAAGCACAGCTGAGCTGAACCAAGTACATACCCACCAGTTTCAGGCAGATTTGTACTCGGCACAGCTAATCCATGCTGCCACTGCTCCTGCTATTTATACTCATGGTCGCTCGATGAGCGCTAATGCAAGTGTGCATACTCGAGCAGGGGCATCACACCCTTCACTCACAGTAGAGATGTAGCCTCATTCAGATGTGACTGTCTGCAACAGAAACGGGCCTCAGCCTAAACCCTGGCCCAGTTGCGAGCAAGGCCCAGTTGCGAGATGTGAGCAAGGCCCAGTTGCAAGATGTGTTCAGGATCAACACCTGCACCTGCTTATGACTGTGGATTTTACCAATCGGCCCCTGTCTTTACGATGGGCTGAACCACCTACCTTGATCCAAGTGCTTAGGGAATTTGAATTCAGAACCCCGATCCAGGCCTTGTAAAGAATAGGGCCTTTTGCAATGGGCTGAACCAAAATCCCAGCTCTGAGTCCTTGGGCTTGGCTGGGGGTGGAAATCCAGATGGAAATGGTGCAGGTTGAGGCCACATCTAGAAGCCATGGACTCGCTCGGTACAATGCCTTGAATCTGTACAAATGTTCCCTTTGCTCAAGTCTGCTGCAGTGCAACAGGGGCTCTTTAAGGGCCCATGACAATATGGGTTGAGTATATCCCCAGTAATTCCTTCACACGGCCCCACCCCTTCCCCATCCACCACGGAAGCAGGGAATGTGGGACAGGCAGGGTTTTGAGATTATCTGGCATACTCCATATGCAGCCAGTCCCCTTTTGCTGTAACGAACAGCTCGTTCAAGTGCTGGGTAGAAAGCACCCATGCCGGGCAGGCTGGGAAGCTCACCCCCGAGTGTTAATTCTTTGTTCATGCACACCCACATGCATGTGTGCGCCCCCTCCCCTACAATATACACCCACATGCACCCATGCAGCCCCTTCCCCACCATACACACGCACACATGTGCACCCCATCCTCCGCCATACACACACACGCATGCAGCCCTTCCCCCACCATACACATGCATGTAACCCCTCCCCCCACCATACACATGTGCACACATCCACTTGCTGCCCTTGAATGATCTCTTCAGGATCATTCTCAGCAACTAAGAATTTAAACTTTTCCAAATCTGGATGTTTAGGGGGATTTTTTTTTCTCTTCCCTTCAAACCAAAGAAATGAAAAACAAATCTATTATAAGTCAGCGATCGGGCCAGGAGTAGATTCTAGTGCACCCAACACCTCAGTTCCTGTCTTTACCCACCGGACAGCACTCCCATCCATGCTGATAAATAATACATTGGGCCAGGCCCTTGGGCCCAACTGAGCTGAACGCGACAGAACCTGGGGCTAGGAGCTGTGGGGGAAGATGCTTCTAAGCCACCCATTCTGATCCTGGGGCTGAGCAACAGACCCATTGGGATCTCTCCACCAGCCAGGAATCACAGGAGCGCAGGCCACTCCAGCCACACACCCCATCTTGCCCCTCACTCAGTCACGGTGTGTCCCCTATGCCATGGCAGGCAGCTGCACTGGGGCCTGAGGATCTGCCCCATTGAACCTATTTTTTATCTCTCTGTCAATATTTTTTTCAGGAGATATAATGCGTCCACAGTGCGGGCCTCATCCTGCATCCCTGCCAGCCATTAACAGAAGGCTGCAGAATCAGGCTTCTCTCTTAACAACTACCCATGGAGCTGGTTTTCCTGACATCACTGTAGTTGGCAGCTGTAAAATAAAAATGGCGGTAGGTCCTACATGTAAACAAAGCTGTGGTGCAGGCATCCTCTGATTGTTTTAACATGCTTCTTCAGGAAAGCTCAACTATGAGGCAGCAACCTCCAGATTTCAGAGCGGCCCCTTCTTTCTATTGGCTTTTCCAGTTGGATTGACTGAGGCAAAAGGAATTCAGGTGACTGACCAGAGGCCTCCTGGAGGGAGCGGCCCCGCACTCCTGTCAAACGATTCAATATTTTCTCTCCTGCTTCCTTCATCAGTTTGTGGGAATAAAAATGCCCACAATGCAGGGGGGTGCTGTTTAGCCAGAGAGGATTCTGTGAGCTGCTTTCATTCAGCTGCTTTCTGCAGGTGGGGCACTGAGAGGCACTAGGGTTGCCAGGTGTCCGGTTTTCGAATGCAACGCCCGGTTGAAGAGGGATCCTGGAGGCTCTGGTCAGCACCACTGACCAGACCATTAAAAGTCCGGTCGGCAGCACAGCAGAGCTAAGGCAGGCTCCCTGCCTGCCCTGGTTCTGCGCGGCTTCTAGAAGTGGACATCAATTCCCTCCAGTTCCTAGGCAGAGGTGCGGCCACAGGGGCTCCGCATGCTGCCCCTGCCCTGAGCACCGGCTACGCAGCTCCCATTGGCCAGGAACCATGGCCAATGAGAGCTGTGGGGGAAGTGCCTTAGTATGGGTGGCAGAGCCACCTAGCCGCGCCTTCACCTAGGAGCCAGAGGGACATGCCGGCCTCTTCCAGGAGCCGCCTGAGGTAAGTGCTGCCCGGAGCCTGCATCTTGAATCCCCTCCTGCACCCCACCGCCCTGCCCCAGCCCTGAGGCCCCCATACCCCAATTCGCTCCCACAGCCCACGCCCCATCCTGCACCCCAATCTCCTGTCCCAGCCCCATCCTGCACTCTGAACCCCTCAACCCCAGCCCAACAACAGAGCCCACACCCCCAGCCGGAGCCCTTGCCCCCCTCCTGCATCCAAACTCCCTGCCCCAGCCTGGAGCCCCCTCCCACATTTCTGGCCCCATCCCAGAGCTCACACCCCATCCCAGAGCCCCTACCCCTCCCACACCCTATCTCCCTACCCAGCCCGGAGCCCCCTCCCACACTGCAAACACTTTGTTTCTGGCCCCACCCCAGAGCCCTCACCCCCTCCCGCACCCCCAGCCAGTCTGGTGAAAATGAGCAAGGGTGGGGAAGAGTGGATGGAGTGAGTAGGGGCGTGGCCTCAGGGAAGGGGTGGGCCAGCGTTTTTCGTTTTTTTGCAGTCAGAAAGTTGGCAACCCTAAGAGGCACAGGGAGATCCAGTCACTTTCTCTCCTTGGCTCTCAGTACTAGACAGCACAGCTGGTGTCTGGGAGAGCACAGTGCAGGGATCCCTCCTGTCAGCGCTCTGCCCATGTGCTTCATTCTGAGTCAGGCGCAGGTTTCTACACCCTGATTTCCTGGAACAGCAGCATCGTGTCTCTGGATCTCAGCCCATCGGAGCCCAGATCAACCACCGCTCCTTCACAAACCAACACTGGAGCCTCAGTATTGATGCCAGGGACTTGTCTGTCTTGGGGGGGACCCAGTGCAATTCTTATGCGCCCCCCCCCCTTTCTATCCCTAACGTTCTGCTGCTTCACTTTAAGCCAGCTCCGATGCTTTTGCCTGTTAGCCCTAGATGTGTATATCTGGTGGCAGGCTGCTCTTAGATAGAGGATCCTGGGCTCTGAAATTGTACTGCTCTGCCAGTGCTAGGCATCAAGGCAGGACGAAGGCTTTTGCAGAAGGGACGATGATTTTGCTGGGGTGGGTGTACATGGTTTTCAGAAGGGAGAGAGCGTAACCTTCTCAGAGGCAGCGTGACTTAGGCACCTGAGTCACTGTTAAAAATGGGACTTAGGTTCCTAAATCACAAAGGTGCTTTTGAAAAGGTTACTCAGAACTTTTATGGGCCAGTGAGTTGCTTTTGTGCCTCGCCCGGAAGCTGAGTGACGAGAGCTATTCTAAATCTAGGTCCCCTGCCCTTGGTGCTCAGTAGATCCCCACCCTAAGAACTGATTTCTTCTCTCCTCCTCTATGGCTTTATTGCTTATTAAATGCATCCTGTTCGCCTCACACGCAGACTTGAGAGATGCTATATCTGTCCGCTCACATCACCCCTTCCCCATGCAGGCCCCTCCCTTGAACTAGGGTTGCCAATTTTGGATGGACTTATTCCTGGAGGTTTCATCATGACTGATTTTTAAATCCTGGAGACTCCAGGGCAGTGCTGGAAGATTGGCAACCTTATCTTGAACAGGTTTCAGAGTAGCAGCTGTGTTGTTAGTCTCTAAGGTGCCACAAGAACTTCTTTTCTTTTTATCTAGAACAGTTGCCCGGCAGGTGTTATAGGTCTCTGTGTTGGAATATAGGCCCATGTTAGATCTGGGTAAACTATGGTTTTAAATTGAGTTGGGATCTAACATGAACAATAGCCCCAAAGCATGTGACCAGAAAGAATGAGATCATGAGAAAGAAGAGTTGTTGTGTTAAACTTGTAGTGACCGTTCGAAATATTAGTGTTCTCTTATTTAAGGCTGGGATGAAGTAACGGGAATAAAACGCAGTTAATTGGGTACCAGGTGCAGTAAATAACTGGCTATATAAAAAACTGCTTCATCTGGTCTTAGCTAAGGTCCAGTAACTGGCAATGACATTGCTTGTTTGTTCAAGGGTCTAAAAAGTAAACTCTTAAAGGATTCCTTGCTAATCCCTGCCTGATCAAGCTGGAGCCAACCAATATGAGTCTGAGCATCCCAGGGTTTAGCCTGTTTGTAAATACCTTGATCAAATGCTTATAAATGGTTTGTTACTGTTTTGATGTAGTCAATTTGCTTATTATTTAGGCATGGTTAGAGCAGTTGTATAAATAGCATTCAGATTTGATTTAATAAAGAAATTTACAGTTAAATTAGTGTTGTGGTAATAGCCTGCATAAACAATAATAATTCCTAGGCTGTGATAGGGAGCTAGAAATAACAATCAAGATTAGCACTCAATACAGATGCTAACTCAGCAGCACAAACGCCCCGTGACGCAAGGAGCGGTTAAAAATTCTACATGAGGCAAGGAGGTGAATAAGGTGATTTGGCCAAGGCCACTCAGGGACTCGGTGGCAGAGTCTCTAATATGCTAGAGATAATACTTTGCACTTAAGTCTCTTTCCATTAGTAGCTCTCAGAGTACTTTACAAAGGAGGGCAGGATAGTTATCCCAATTTTTCAGATAGGGAAACTGAGGCACAGAGTGACTTGCCCAAAGACACCCAGCAGGCCAGTGACTATAAGAACTTATATGTTTGATCTTGACTTCCTAGGCTACATTGTCTCACTTTAAAAGCCTATCCCAACCCAATTATTCATTTTGGAAACCCTAACAATACATAGTATTTTCCACATTCAGAGCACTGCACAGACATCCATAAATGAATTCTTACACAGCCCCGAAGGGTGGGTCAGTACTATAGTATCTCCAACTCTAAGGGTTCAAAAATCATGAGTCAGGTTCCTAAAAATTGTGGGGGGGGGGGGGGGGTTAAAGAAATCTAACAAACATGGGCTTCTTTTCTTTGCCTCCTGAGCCTTTAGGTGCCCTCGGGTCAGATTGTGATTCCAAGCTCTTTCCTGCAACCACCAGGGCTAAAAACAATGAAAACAGAGATTCTCACCTGATTGCATGCCTCTGGGAGCTGGGGCTTTAAGTAAAATATCAAATATTGTGAGAGTTGGCAATGCTAGTAGTATTAGGCCGGTTTTACAATGGGGAAACTGAGGCATGGGGAAGCAAAGGGACTTGGCAAGACAAGTGTGTGTCAGTGGCAGAGCCAGTTTGAGAACTCAGGACTTAATTCCTAGCCCTTCCAATGACTTGGTCTGATTGCAGAGGTTGGTAGGAACGAGAGGAGATGCATTTTGTTAGAACTATATAGTCCATATGTAAAATCATTAATGAGATTTTGTCAGTCTCTGTGGCTCTCTGCTAGTTCTTGGGATTGCAGGAGCGCCTTCTGGTGGCCAATGTGATACCTGAAAATTCTTAGCTGTTTTTTAAAAAAAAACAGTTAATTTTACTATATGCAGTGTAATGTGCAGTAATTTTACTAGTAGAGAGGAATTTAACACAGAGAGCTGCATGTTCAAATTCCGTTTGGGATTCCCTCTGGATTCTTGCATGAGCATTTATTTTGTTTTCTCTTAGTGTGATCTAAGTGAATCTATGATCTACAATCAATTTTTAAACCAAAAAAATAAGTTGCAAGACTTGATCCAGAACACTGAATGTGTCGAAAATAATAAAGTCAAGGCAGCAAAATCGTCCATCAGGGGAAAGGATTACTGAATAAATGGCAACGCTTAATGGGACACAGTAAGAGCACTCTCTCCCTTGCTCACAAATAAGAAACTAGTTATTGAGAACCCCTAAAATAAACTGTTACTCTGCTTGATCTTAGCCACAAGGATATCACCCTTGCATCTTTTTATACGGCTGCCCTTTTCTATATTGGCTTCTGATGCGCATGTTAAAAGGATGCTGACATCTCAGGGAGACTCACTAAATAAAGACATCTGCTTATGTATTTATATTTCTCCTATGATGCCTCAACATACCTGCTGTGTCACTTCACCTCTCACCCCCCTTGTTAACCTTTCCCTTTCATTGTCTCTTGCCTGGGGCTCATCACCTACATAAGGCCCCAATATACCGCAAAGCTCCTCTTTAAGCACATGGAAAGTTCCTTTGAAGTCAATGGTTAAAGTTAAGCATGTACGTAAGTGCCCTGCTTCATCAGGTCCTAAGCCAGTAACTCTAAATCTTGCAGGGAGCAATATATAAATATATATCCTCCAGGGAGTGGAGTTGCACGTGTGTATAAATATTATACGTTACTCTCTTCAAAAACAGCTCAAGCATTCTGTCTCAGTCATTCACTAAAATAAATTCAACTTTGGGCAGAGACCAAGCCTGGGAAATTTCTGAGTGAGTGAAAATGGGAGATTAGGAATGGAAACTGTTATGTGACCTTAACTAGAGTGCTGGATTCTGAATAGTCGATGATCACATGCACCCATGTATGAAAGCCCTGTGGATAAGAAAATATTGTCACTCTCTTGGCATTTCTCACCTGCTCTCGTACTACGCACCTATCACTCGTCAGGAATGCTGTGAAATATAGCCATCTCTTGCTCTTTTGCTTTGGGCACAACCTGGCTTCCCTCAGCTCCAATCCCCGCTCGGAGGCAGCTGCCAGAGTAGTGAAATGGCAGATGGATCGCTCTGCAAAGCTTTCCAGTAGAGATCACAGCAAAGCTTTCTGGCTTTGCTCTGACATGCTTCACTTCATGTTCATCTCTGCAAGGTGCACTCTTCTCCTTTTGCTGAAGCACCTGCAGTGGAACCTGCATTTAGTGTTTAGCACTAAAGGGTTTTGAAATGAAGGTTCTTGTTCCGTGACCCGTTGCCTTTATCCAGCCCACCACTGTGAACTGGAGCTGCTCTTCTTCACAAGGGATCCCCTCCTGAAAACGAACGTGAAACAGGCTCCCTAGAGAACAAGTATGTTCGTCTGTGTATTTTTCATGTTGGAGTCTTGTTTCCAGCCAGGAGGCATTTCTGCTGTGAGTTACTGTTCCATGTTAACTCACTGCAGGGATTCAGGACAGATGCTTCTCCCACTTCTCACTGCAAACACAGGGGGCTTGAGTTTTCTTTAGTATCTTTTAGCCAGCAGTGTGTAGCAGGGTTTGCCGAAGGATTGCTCTGCTTCACTGCTATGTTGAAATCCATTCATTCAGTGGGATGTTTCCCAGCTCTGTCACTGACCTGCTGTGTGACTTTGGGCAGATCACCTCACCTTCCCTGTGCCTCAGTTTCTCCTTATGTGCAAGGTGGGTAATGATACTTCCTATCACTCCTCCCTTCCCCTCTATACAGTGCTTGGAGAGTTCTAATGAAAAGCCTGATTGAAGTGCTAGGTTTTATTATAATTGACTAGAGCTGGTCAGGAATTTTTTGATGAACTTTTTGCTTGGGAAACACCAATTTGTTAAAACCAAAACTTGTGGAAAAGGACTGATTTTTTTTTAAATAAATTTTTCATTTTGAAAAAAAATTGGAAAAAAGTTTCAAAGAGATCTCATGTTGACATTTTCTAAGCAAAAAAGACCCCTGTTTATTTCTGTTTGAAATGACTTTTGGTTTTACATTTAATGGGGGTGAGGGGGTTAATTAAGATCTTGAAATCAAAATATATGAACCAAATATTTATTTATTTACTTTTTTATTTATTGGATTGTCAGTTACTGAACATTGTCCAGATTATGACTTTTTGTCCTGATTTGGGATAGGAAATCTCAAAAGTTTTCCTGGGATGGGAAAACTAGTTCCTGCCCAGCTCTGTTATTCACCCTTAATAGGAGTCAAATGCTGAAAAAGAGCTGTAGCTCACGAAAGCTTATGCTCAAATAAATGTGTTAGTCTCTAAGGTGCCACAAGTCCTCCTTTTCTTGTTTTCCCCCAGTTGGTTAACCATGAGGCACAACAGGTGACTATCACCTAGGAAAACAGAACGCTGGCTGGAGTGAGTGCAGCTGTCCCAAAGACCAGGAGAGCTGCATTTCCAAGGCAGCATTGTGTCCACCACTGCTCATGCCTATTACTGAGGCAGGGAGGTGATGACACACGGCAGCTGAGCCCAAGCTGGGAGAGAGGAGCCCACACAGAGACAACCAAAGGAAGGAGGCTGAAGCAAGACATACCAGGCCAGTCCTGGGCCCGTTGCAGTCAATGGGAGTTTTGCCACAAATTACAGTGGGGCCAAGATTTGACTCACAGTCTCTCTGCTGCTGAAAACAGATCACAGCCGACTTGGAAGAGTAGTTTTCCATTAGCAGGTTAGCAGGGCCTAGGGGGTCCTTCATGCCCTCCACAGCCGCATGAGACTGATTTCAAAGCAAGAGGCAAACACTGGAAAAGGCCTACAAATGGGGATAGATAGACCAAGCCACAGGATTCAGGATTTTAAAACACCCTCCTTTCCATACTGTACCCCCTTCCCCCAAGTTTGGGACAGGATATAGGGTCAGGCCTATCTCTACTAATAAGTAGCTCCTGCTCCTTGATAGCATTGGGGGCTCTTTGTTGCTGGTGGGTGAGATGGAAGCATTCTTAATGAGTGGGGTCATTAAAGATCACAGAGGAAGGGTGACTGGCAAACTTTAACATGGGTTATTCCACTCCCCTAAATCTGGATACAGTAATCTTCAGCTCCTGTCTCAAACTGTTGTGCATTGTGGCTTGCTCTGTTGAACCTCTGTCATGGTCCACCTATCTTAGGTACTTATATGGCCCCCATCACTGTAGGTATCTGTAATGTATTTGTCCTCACAGCACACCTGTGAAGTATGGCAGAGCTATTATCTCTATTGTACCCCTGGGAAACCGAGGCACAGAGAGACTAAGTGGTCCACCCAAGGTCAAACATGAAACTGAACATTTGTCTCACAAATTTGAGGTGATCACCTTACCCAGTGGACTGTCTTTCCGCTTCACCTCCATGCCAGGTGCAGAACAGCTGTACGTAGCGGCTGTGCTTTGGGAACCTTCAGATGAGTTACATTTTATTTTAAATGATAATACCATACAGAAAGTCCCTGAGCTCATGACACAATTGGTTCCTGAAAATTACGTCTGAAGTCGAAACGTTGTAACTCGATTTTCTCACAGGAACAATGTCGGCTTGAGCATCGCGAAGTCGAAAGCAACATCAGAAAATCCAAACAGGATTTCAGTTTAGAAACGTCGTAAATACTGTTCGTCCTAACTCCAACGTCGTAAAGTCGAGGACTGCCTGTAATATATTGTTAGTACACGGCGAGCGTTAAGATGGGATCCTCTGAAGAGGAACACGGGGAGTGCTTGCTGTAGACTTGATTTTAGGGTAAACTTTAAGGGACGTAAAAAACACAGTTACCTTTGGGGGAAGGAGGGTAATTGCAATTAACCTGGAGGTGAAAGATAATTTAATGTTTCAGCATAAAATGCTTTAAAAGTCCATTCTTTTAGCAGACACTTTAATCCCACAGTGCCCTCTAGTGGTGAAATGTCAGAGTGAAGTTTTCCGGTGTTCAGTTTTACCAGTCTCTCTAATGCTTTATCAGCTTGCCTAACACATTCTTGTTCGCTCCCTGCGTTCGAAAATGGATCTTCTTTCTCACATGCTGATGAGATCTCTGTCTCTGTCCCTTTCTCGGTCACTGCAGTCCCAAACCAAGCTCTGATTCAAGTGGGCCTGCTTACATACCCCTGGAGTCTGACACAACTGAAACTGGGACTTGTCACTGTACAGGAAAACAGCATGAGACAAAACTCAGTCCTTCCTCAGCCCAAACTCCTACTGACTTCAATGACCCCATTGCTGGAGGATTAAGGATTTCAGGGTTTGGCCTCTTGTGACATGCCACGTGTGACTTACCCCAGTGATCCTGCGTTGGCAGCAAACAGCAGCCTTTGAAAGTTCACAGCTCTCCAGAGAGTGCAAAACACTTTGTGGAAATCAGAAGCTGCAATTCGTGGTTACAAAGAAAGGACTGACGCCCTGCTGGGTCTGGAGAACAGGTCAGACCCAAATCACAGCTGATTTAGCCTGCCTTCTGGGCTCCAGCTAACACCACGTGTATTTCATTCTAAGCTGCAGAAAGCTACATATCGCCTGCCCTGGTGATGGCCCTGGAACTTGATGGAAAAGCCTGTCTGCTGACCTAGTACTACCCTTGATCCACATACACAATGCCCACTGGGAGTACTGGGAATTTAGTCTTGGCTTTAGAGTGGCTATTAGGACATTGATGTCTGTGGGAGTCCATCACCACTCTAAGCCGTTCTATTGCCCTGTGTGACCTTATCTCAGGAAGAGAGCAGTCTCTGTAACAATAATATGGGGATGTGTTTGCCTGAGAGCATTGTGCTTCCCAATAGCAAATCATCTGTGTGTGCTCGCTGGGCAAGGGCCAAAAGAGTGCATGTTAGATAAGGTCTCATTCACATGCTGGGGATCACATTAAGTCTATGGGCTAATTCTCACTCTGATTTCCAAGAGCCATCTCCATTGGCTTCAGTGGTGCTATGCCAATTTTCAGCAGGTGAAATTCTGACCCTGTGTTTGCTCATATGTGCCTGTTCTGCCCCCCACCCTCCCTTGCAGCTCTGCACACTTGAGAGCAAGGAGGCAGGGATTTTGAGACTCACTTCTGCTCATTGCAGAGGGCTACCTATGCCTAGTGCTTAACCATAGCTGTTAGGGAGCTTATTCCTTCACCCACTTACTTCCCTGGTCCTTCTCGCATGAACAGAGAGCAACAATACCCGAAGTCCAAAGGTGCAAACAATTCAATGTTTATTGGGGTGAACTTCCAGCAAGCATGATTCCAGTTTCCTTCCTTAGTGTCCCCCTTCCCAGCTATGACACCACAGAGCCTTACCTGTGTCCCTGTTCCCATTCCTGCCCTTAGCTAAACATGATTCAAATTTCCCCACCCCCATTCCCTGTTCCCATTTCCCCCTTTAGCAAAACATGATTCCAATTTCCCTACCCCAATTCCCTGTTCCCATTCCCCCCACACACACACATTTCCTGATTGACTGCAGACTATATAGTAAAACTGAAGTTCTGCTTAGCTATACCTTAACCTACCATTTTACTGAAATTTAACTACCAATCCTAACATATTGTAACATGATTATATAACTAGTTATATCCCACCATCTTAATTAGTTTATACTCAGCAAAGTTAATTATACAGCAGACTGGTACAATCACGGAACCAGACAGAGATTATACAGACAAACAATAGGGAAATGGGGACTACAGTGATAGAACAAACACAGAAATGAGGATTTCACATCCCAGCTATTGATAGGTGAGTTCTTGCCAGACAGGATGCTACCAAACTAAGTTTCCTTTTACATCTTCTAGGCACTTCCCTTTCTCTGGAGGCGATAGGCATTATCAGGACAGGATTGTGTTCCTAACGGCCCAATAGCACCTTATTTCAATGTGACTAGTTTGGAATGTAAAGATGTGACCATTTGCTTCCCAGCTTATGGCTACCTCTGTTGCTTAGCCAAAGGCCTTAGCCTAAGAACAGGGCCTCAGACTGTCACCGTAAGAGAAGCCCTTACACCGGCAGACAGTGATTTTGATTCTTTCTTTTATATCTCTAGAACTAGCAAAGTGGTAAGAATACACCTACATTCTTAGAGTATAGGTCTTTACAGACAGGCCTGAATATCTATATCCTAACAATAGGTGCCCCCGTGTGTAGCCTCTGCTCATACATATACTAGAGTGTAATAGGCTTGCACATGGTATGCTGTGCAAGGATTTCCAGGAGCCAGACCTTATCGTGTGCCTACAGGTATTTAGCAATAACTAAGGCTACGTTTTAGTCACGGGTATTTTTAGTAAAAGTCATGGACGGGTCATGGGCAGTAAACAAAAATTCACAGCCCGTGACCTGTCCATGACTTCTACTATATGTACCATGACCCCTGACTAAAACTTGGGCCCGTGGGCTGTGGGTGCTCTGGAGAGAGTGACAGTCTGGGGGCGACACAGGTAGCCCGGGACCCCCGCTGGTGCTGGGGTGTATGGGTGGGTGGCAGCATGCTGTCCAGGACCTGGTGCTGTGGGGGTGGCCTGGAACCCCCGCTGGCACTGTGGGGGTGGGGGGCTGGCGGTGCTGGCAGGCTCTCTTCCCAGTTCTGACCAGCATGTCACTGCAGCTCCTAGGGAGAGGGAAGGTCAGGGGGGCTCCAGGCACTGCTCCCACCACAAGCATCAGCTCCGCAGCTCCCATTGGCTGGGAACTGCAGCCAATGGGAGCTGCGGGGGCAGTGCTTGCAAGAAGGGACAATGCACAGAGCCCCCTGGCTCCTCTGCCTAGGAGCTACAGGGACATGCTGGCCTCTTCCAGGAAGGCCCCCCCACAGATAAGCACCACCCTATACCCCAACCCCATGACCCAGTCCTGAGGCCTCTCCCACACCCAAACTGCTGCTGGCCCAGTTTTTGGGCACCCCCTGAGCCAGCCACACTGGCCACTGCAAAAGTCACAGAGGTCACAGAAAGTCACAGAATCCATGACTTCCATGACCTCCATGACGGACACGCAGCCTAGCAATAACACATATGGGGCTAATCCGCAATGGATCCCCCAGTCAACAAAACTCTGACTTTGCACACACACACAATTATTATTACTGTCTAGCACTATTATTATGATTAATATTACATAGTGGCATATAAACAAATTATTAGTGCATAACTCTGTGCGTACCCACACACATACAGCAGATCCTTGCCCATTCCCATGTTGACTAGTAAAGCACCTGTGAATTAGTGAACCTTGTGAACTAGCAAAAAAAGTATTCAAACATGCTGATAAAGCCTGAATGCTGCATTTCAAAAAGTGTGCTCCTTTCCTTTCCTTTTGTCAGTTGTAGTTTGTTTTGAATGCTGGGAGAGTTTGAGTAAGTGTACTGTGATGTGTTTGATAAAAGTACCAGTGTCTCTGTCACTTGCGGCTTTTGCTGTAGTGCAGATAGATGAAGGAGATCCTGCCAGCTTTAGTGTAGAGTCTCTTAGTGAGGTTCTCCTGCACGTTCACTGTGCCATAAGCCTGAGTCTGAAATGTGGCAGATGGCAGCGTGGGATCATATCTATCAATCTCCAGCACACAGTCTGAAGTGGGGACTGAATGTGATTTATCTTAGCTCAAGATCAGCATTTCCCATTACGCTGAGTTCAGCCATGATCTTTAGGCTGCAACTTACTCTTTCTCAGTAGGTCTATTTGCAATGTTACCTTTGACTCTGAAAGTGCGTCAAGACAATATTACAAGTGAATCCTCTTAGATAATGAGTAACATCAAGAAGTGTTTTCCCTTTAAAAACCATCCACCCTGTTAACAGCACCAGGCTAGCATGATGCTTTGGACAAATCCAGCCCTAGTACTGCCCATCACCTCTTGCTGTATCTGGAGACGCTCCCTTTCCCTCTCACCCTCCCCACCCCCCATGTCACTGCCACCCATAAACAAATCCACTAGCCCCACAGTGCTCCAGGGGCCAGTAGAGAGTTGATCTGCTTATTTTTAGAAACCTCTGTGGTCTTCATCCAGCCTCTCCCTCCCCCATAGCACCAGCTTCCTTCATGCATTTTTACACTGATGGCAAGAGCCCTTCTCTTCTGCAGCTCTCACCCCCTGCAACAATCTTCCCTGGACCCCATTCTCTGAGAGAGATCCCACCCCCTCAGTGTCTGAGCCATGAAGTGGCTCACAACAGCATTGTGTCGGAGCACCTGGCAGACATTAGTGAACGTACCCTTTCCTCACCAATGTGAAGTAAAGGAGGAGTATCCTCATTTTACAGAGGGGGAAGAGGGTCACAAAGAGATTAAAACTTGGACTGTCAAAGGAGGCCACGTGATTTAGGAGCTCAAGTCCCATCACCCTTTCATAGGATTTAGGCACACACCGGGCTTTTGAAATTCCTACCGTAAGTGACTTACCCAAGATCACACCATAGTTTGCACTGGAGAGAGGAATCGAATCCCGATCTCCCAGCCTAGTGTTTTAACCACAAGGCCACCATCTCTCCTTCGCATCATTTACAAAAATCTCAGAAACCCGCTTTTTTCTCCCGGCCTCTCCCTTTCTCTCTCCCCTTATTGGTCTTGATTTCGGGGCCAGTATCGGTGAGCTCCGTTTGCGCGTGAGACGCTGGAGGGGATAATGGTTGCTCCGTGGCATCAGTTATTAAAGCCAAGCCGCGCACTTGAAGGAGCTAACGCATGCACAGAACTAAGGCAAAGTTATTTCTGGCCAGGCAAACTCTTTCTTGTTGCCCAGCCAGGCTTTCATTAGGGCACGTGGCTTTATTTCAGGAGACTTGGTGTTCAGTCACAGGTATTAACAGGCCACTGCTTTTCTCCAGCTCTTCTCTCTGCCCCCTGCAGTAAAGATCATTTCTCCGGTTGCTGAGAATTGCGCTAGGAGAAAATGCTTCGGGATGAAATCTTGTTTCGGGTTAAAGGGCTGGGAGGCTGTGATTAACCAGTGTGTTACCAATCCGCCGAGATGTCAGGGCAGCGGCAGACAGCTTCTCTGGATGGCTTTGCAGAGGGGACAAGGGATGCATCCCACTGCCAAACTGAAGTGTGAGTTCGACATACAGAGCGAAAGCAGAGGCAGGGTGGTGGGGGGAGAAATGTCCCAGCTGGGACTCAGATAGCTCCTTGCAGGCCCCACCGCCCCCAGGCTGGAATGAGCCCCATTCAGCTCCTCTGATGTCAAGACAACACCCCCTTCACCCACCCCCAGGAACAGTGTGATGCTGGGGCACCTCAGTGGAGTGGCAGGATGGGAGCTGCAACTGTAAGGGAGTATTTCAACAGCTGAAAAGGCATGTTTACACCATATATTATAGCAGCTCAGTGTGTCAGGGATAGCCTGGCCCCAGGTGCTGAAAGAATCCAGGCCTGTCTGGTAAATGGATGGTATTTAACCTGACTGGACACAGGTGAGGATTTCCCTGATGGAATCTGCCCTGGGAGAAGAGTTGTGTCTGCTGTAGCTTGTGCTCATAGCAAGGCAAGTGACCCTACCAATTGAGACCTCGGCACATCTGGCCACTAAGCTATTTGCTGCACTTGCTGTGAAAATCAGGGTCCAGACACCCCAACAGAAGAACAGGGGGTCTGAACCCCAAAGAATAAGCAATTGAATTAACTTATTGTATACAATGTTGTTGTGCATAAAAATATATTGAGTAAGGTCTCTTATGAAAGCTTGTAATGTTCTGAGCTTGATGGTCATTATGAGATATGTATACAAACTGCCGTCATGAGTTCATGTATTTGTCTGTATGTATAAAACTGTAATGTACTCCTAATTTGTGCTACAGCATTCAGCTCCACCTCCTGACGGGGCAGTGGGCAGTCAGCCAGGGAGGGGCTGCCTCCCCAACCAGATGAGACTAGCTCCAAGCACCTAGGAGAAGACAAATGGTGGGCCATTACAGTGAATGGGAAGACATTGAGACACCCCGGCTATCAAGTCAAGAGGGAACTTCTCTTGCTCTCAGTGACCCTGCGAGAGAGAGACAGAGAGATAACTGCAAACCCTTTTAAAAGAGAAGGGTTTTGAAGTGAAATCTAGTCAGAAACTGAGGGACAGCATCTAGGCTGGAAGCTGTCTGGGAAACACTGATCGTCCTTGCAGTTAGGAGGTATGCTGGAGTAACCCACACACATTGTGGGTGTGGTGTTCTGTCCCATCTAAGTGGCACCAAGACCACTTAGAAAGAGAGTTAATGAGTCTGCTCTACAGCCTTAGCTAACAGGCAGTTGGCTTTTAGCTCATGTGGTAGAGGCTCATACACTAAGCTCAAACCAGATCCTGCCCACTGATGAGCAGCGTCTGTCAGCGTTATACTGGGACACTGTTCAAAAGTAATAGGTACCTTGTATTACAACAGGGGTTTCATCTAATTTAAAGTGTAAAGCCTGAGGTTCCATTATGATGTTTATTTTCTGTGTAACTTGCATGTGTTTGCTTTCCCTCATGATTTCATCTTTGGCTCTGGGAGTTTTCTGCTTAATAAGCTTTTTTTTTTTCATTTTTATCCCAAGCAGGTCACTGTATGCAAACTGTATGGAGTGTGCATGTCCGAGCAGGCTGGGGGCTGGGAGTTGGTTTCATATCTTGGGGGGGTGACGAACCAGAGTATCTGTTAATTAAGAACTCGGCGTGGACAGGTTTGGGGAGACTCGGGACTGGAAGGGCTTGGGGTCACCAGCAAAGTATAACTAGGCTGAGGAAGCCAGGATAAGACTTTGTGCTTGTGGACGGGCTACTGGTGTCAGGGCTGTGAACCAAAGATACCCAGCATAAAGGCACCCAAGATTACAGGGCAGGAGGTGAGAGAAAACCTTCCTGGCCTGGGTGGTCCCTAAAATGTCTCACTTACAAACCATTGCTTCAGGTGTACAGAAATCCTTCCTCGCATTCAGCCCCACCCATCCCTCTCCTCTGAGGAGCTGGGGCAGCACAGAGAGCGTTATGGGGGAGCCCTTGTGTTCAAAGCTTGTATCCAACCGGCATGACATCTCCATGCTCTACAACAGTGTTTCTCAAACTGGAGGGGGTCACAGCCTGAAATATTTTCAAAGAGCGCCCAGCAAAAAAAGTTTGAGAGCCCCTGTTCTACAGTATTCTTTGGAAGCAAATCTTGACTCGATGTCAGTAGAGCCTGGATTTGGCCCAATGTGTGGTGAACGATCTGTGCCTAGTGTTTAATTTCCTTGTGTTGTTTTCTGCTTCTTTGCAGGGATCTTGTTTACAATGCTGGTATTTGGACCAGCCTGTGGATTTATCTTGGGCTCCTTCTGTACCAAAATCTATGTGGACGCTGTCTTCATTGACACAAGTAAGGCGAATTGTTTCTGAGTTGCTGTTAAAGAGCATTAATGATGTAGTGGGACTAAGATGTTGAGATTCACTCATAAAGCCCCCTCTCATTTTTCAGAGTAGCAGCCGTGTTAGTCTGTATTCGCAAAAAGAAAAGGAGTACTTGTGGCACCTTAGAGACTAACAAATTTATTTGAGCATAAGCTTTCGTGAGCTACAGCTCACTTCATCGGATGCATTCATCGGATGAAGTGAGCTGTAGCTCACGAAAGCTTATGCTCAAATAAATTTGTTAGTCTCTAAGGTGCCACAAGTACTCCCCCTCTCATTGCGTCTCTTAGGCTCATGAGCATAACAAGGCAGGAGGAGATCCTTTTGAGAGAGACTCAGCTGCTAGGTGGGATTCAAAGCCTTTCGCCCCAATTCCAGTGGAGAAGAGGTTGGAAGTGGCTGGAAGTTGTTCCCATCTGGGATGGTTTGGAATCTTATGTTAAATGAGGCTGAGGGGATCACAGCCCCTTTCTTAGTAGACAGACATTGCATCGAGATGCCACCATCACAACTGGTGCTAGCTAGCTCCCATGCATGCAGCCTCCACCAAGGGACTGGGGACAGTATAGGCCATGGAGAACGAATTCCCCATTTTGCCACTACAGGAAGTCTTTGCAGCCTAGCGTAGAGGCATATCAATAAGAAAGCTTCTGATGCTGTCTTTGCGCTACCTCTCTTGGTGATAGTTGCTATGTGACTCTCCTCCCTCAGCCCTACTCTTTAGTTTTTCACAATTAATGATATTCTAAATGTCACTCTCTCTTGATCTGTCTTTCTCTCTCCTCTTCTATTATTAGAGATATTATTCCTTTTGTCAGTAGAGTCCAGTTACACTGTACATTAGCCCAGCACACCTCTGAAAAGGGAAGAGGAAAGAAACAATAGGGTGATAGATAATAAAAATGTTCATGGTCTAAGACAGGGAATTCAGATAATTTATTATTTAGACCCTGATCTTGTAAAGACTTAAGCATACACTTAATTTTATACCTGGGAGTCATTCCATTGAAGCCAATGCAATAACTTCAGTCAATGGGCCTACTTGTGAGTGGAAAGCAAGCTCATAAATAAGACTTTTTGAACTGAACTTTTAAAGTGCCCTTGATAGAAACTTGGTATTAATTATGGGGGTAAAGCTCTCACAAAAGCAAATAATAATTCCTGCCAGGATGCTGATAAAACTTAGCAACAGAAAAATGTCTTAATTAGAGCGGTTAAAAATATTTTTAAATTAGGTGACGTTTTTTGTGAAAAATGTTTGTGGATTTGAAAATTTCCAAATTTTTGATGAAATGATTCAAAATGGAAACGTTTCCATTTGGTTTGTTCTTTTTTGCCATTGGAAAATGGAATGGGGTTATGAACAGGGGAGGAAAAGCCTGAAAAATACATATCAGAAATTTCCAAGTTCACTTGAAATGATCGCTTTTCATTTGAATCGTTTCATCAAAAAATTGCACTGAGGTTTAGAATGAAATGAAAATGTTTCATTTTGTTTGAAACTTTTTTATTGGAAAAGAATTCCCATTTTTGTGACAAAGCCTACCAGTAATAATACTCTCACTTTATTCCATTCGGCAAAGATAAAACTTCAGGGGAGGTAGGTCAGGGACTCCGAGTTGTTATCTCCATGTGACCAATGGGGAAAAAGAGGCACTGGGATGGGTCATTTGCCCTGTGTTTCCCTGTAAGACAGAATTGGGGAGGAGACCAAGGAGTCTTGATTCCCCACTTTCCCGCCATTCCACAAACTCAGACTATTAGGAAAGTCAGGTGCTGGTCCCTGACAGAGGCTGGATCCTAGTTAGATCAGTAGTCTGATCTATGTGGCAGCTCTTATGTGTAAGTATCAAAACGTTTTCAAGTAACTTCTATGTCCTGCTCAAATTTTTGTAGGTGGATGGGTACATTATTATTTAAAAAGAAAAGGAGTACTTGTGGCACCTTAGAGACTAACAAATGTATTAGAGCATAAGCTTTCGTGAGCTACAGCTCACTTCATCGGTATGCATCCGATGAAGTGAGCTGTAGCTCACGAAAGCTTATGCTCTAATAAATTTGTTAGTCTCTAAGGTGCCACAAGTCCTCCTTTTCTTTTTGCGAATACAGACTAACACGGCTGCTACTCTGAAACCTATTATTATTTAAGAAGCAGAACCCTTTGTTCATTGCCAATATCATCCCTTTGCCAGCAGAGGGTGCTATAAACCAACCGATCCTCTCCTCTGCTTTCCTGACTGCTTGGTTAGATTACAAAGCTGGAGCTTCTCCCTTTTGTAGAACTTTTCTCCGCCTTGTTCAAAGGCCTTTGCCTATGTCTCCCCTCCAATAGGCTCTATCAGCGTCTCTCATCTTTCTTCAGGGGTGTTGTCCCCTTTGGAAAGGTGCTGCACTTCTTTGACATCGCAACACATCATAACACCATAAATACGGTATTTTGTATGTCCCATGAGGCTGCCTTGCAGGGCTTGGAACAGGCCTCTGCAAATTGGCTCAAAGGTGCGGAGCAGCCACTGTGTCTTGTTCTGTCATACACAAGGGGCATGTACAAATTCATCTGAAAACCAGACACTCACTGGCTTTCTTTGTGCTGCTTGCCCACCTGTAAATATAACTTACTCTGACTGCCCAGCATCCCTGCCAGGGGGCTCCTTGTTCAAACTTTGAGTGGGCCCATTTAATCCATTGATTTCAGTGGAGTTAAAACAAGGATGAATTTGGCCCTATAATAATAATACCTAGCTTTTATATCAGTAGATCTCAAAGCACTTTACAAAGGAGGTCAGTAGCCTCAGCTCCATTTTACAGATGGGGAAACTGAGGCACAGAGAGGGGGAGGGGGCTTGCCTATGGTCACCCAGCAGGCCAGTGGAAGAAACAGGAATTAGAACCTAGGTTAGCTGAGTCCTAGTTCAGTGCTCTGCCCACTAAGACACACTGCCTCATAAACAGAGTAGGCCTCCTTTAAGCATGCACACATCAGACTATTGAGTCTAAACCACTCCAGAGTGTACATGGTCACATTTACTGCTGAACAATAAAATCAAATGTGGCCTGTTCCTAGTACCACTATGGTACTGCTGACGAGGGCATTGGACCATGAACTTCGGGAAACGCAGCGGGATGGGATGGGATGGCTCAGTCGATGATCAGGGGCATAGAGAACTTTCTAGATCTGGCCTGGGTGGTTGGCGATGGCCTGTTATTGTCAGCTGAGGGTTGTTCGGAGGTCCGCTGGGTGGAAACCAAACTGGCAGCCTGAGTCTATTTTCAGATGGATGAGAGTGTCCACACCCCAGCTGGACCTGCAGTCTCAGCGCAGAGGCCAGGAAATGGATGGTCCAGGAGACTGAGCTGCGCTCTTATCCCCAGGCCAGTTCTCAGGCTCAGGGACAGAGCAGTGAGGGGGAGAGATTGTGGCTCCACTGCCCATACTGCACCTGTCTGGGGAATATACAGAAGGCCTGGCTGTCAATCTGGCACCATTCCCAGGAGCTAAAGAAATGCATCTCAGAGGGGGGGAAATAATGGGCACAAATTCAATCCCTCAAAAATGAAAATATTTTCGAGCTGTACAGTATTTTCCCCGGGACTGAAGTGTCTCCTTCCCTCTTCGCTTGAGAGACAACTTGATTACTTCACGTCAGACGCAGCTTTTCAGATTGACTATAACGGAAAACACACAGAGGAGATTGTTATTCGAGCCGCACACGCTCGCAAACCCCCACCAAGAATGAGCTCCCAGGAGGGGAGGCACACATTGGCCTTGCTTTCCCAACAGATCTCTTCAGTCAGAGGACACAATGTTATGGTTTCTGTCTGAAAGAGAAGTTCTCATCTGCCACAGATTTTATCCCCCAGAATGACTCTCATGATTTACAGATGGGCTTTTTTCTGTGTGCTGATTGATTGCCGGGGGTGGGGAGCGTTACAGACCGGGAGCCAAGACATCCCATCCTGGTCTAATAATCTCACTCGGGAAACGGGTTGCAGCCATGGCCTTCATTTGAAGCCAGACCTATTGCTGACTTGGAATAACAGGGGAAACTGAGGAGCAAGGCAAAAAGGCTCCCACGCATGCTCAGCAGAGTGTGTTCATCATTCCCCTGCACTCAGCTGGACAGCCACGCTAAGCACATTCAGTGTGAGTCAGGTATGGGGTGGTCTCATATGCTCACCAGAGCAAGAATCTCTCCAGAGAGGCTGTCCCACCAAGGCACCAACGGATATGGGTGGCTGAGGGACCTGCTCAGAGAAACGCATTCCAGGGACTCAGAAATTACTGAGTGATATCCAGCCCAGCCTCACTAATTCACATAGGCACGTGGGAGACCGGGTGCCATGGAATTGAATTTGGGCAGTGAGTGAGCGAATGCCAGAGGGGTGCAAGGCCAATGCATCACTAAATGTGCTTTATTCATCCATTTAATTATGATTTGTTATGAGAGCACAGAGGGGCTCCACCTGAGATCAGCCCTATTGCGGTAGGAGCTGTACAAACACAGCGAGAGCCAGTCCCTGCCATGCATAGTTTACATTCTAAATAGACGAAACAGGCAGGAGATGGGAGGGGAAACAGAGCCACAAGGAGATGAAGTGAGTTGGCCAAGATCCCTCAGTAGGTCAGTGACAGAGCCTCAGAAACAGTACCCAGATCTCCTGACTCTCAGCCCAGGGCTCTATCCATTGGACTACGCTATCCCTCATCTTTTGCCAATTGCCCTTCAATTTTCATTGCTTATGATGGTACCTAGATTCACAGATTTTTTTAAAGGCCAGAAGGGACCATTGTGATCATCATGAACACAGGCCTGAGAACTTCCCCCAAAATAATTCCCAGAGCAGATCTTTTAGAAAAAAATCCAATCTTGATTTAAAAATTGTCAGTGATGGAGAATCCACCATGCCCCTTGGTAAATTGTCCCAATATTTAATTACTCTCACCTTTAAAAATTGATGCCTTATTTCCATTCTGAATTTGTCTAGCTTCAACTTCCAGCCACTGTATCATGTTAGACCTTTCTCTGATACATCAGTAAGTGCATGAGAGTGTAGGTTGTAACACGACAACTGATTGAACCACTTGCTCAGGAAGTCTTTTGCTGAGAGCTGGGGACCAAACAAGTATGGCGTGGATAACAGGGTGTGCAGTGGAGTTGGGTTCACAGTCTGATCATAATGACCGGCAGGAGCAGCTGAATTGGGGGCAGAGAGGGATAGAATGCCCACAATGGAAATGTTGGGGGACTGATGTATGTCCCCCCCAAAAAAGTTTTCTGCCCCCCACAATGTCTTGCTGAGGTGAGAGGGGAACCCGGCTATGTTTCTACCTCTGCAATGCAGACGTTGTGAGGGTGGGACCAGGAGGAGGGCCTGGAGCAAGCCTCTCAGCACACAAGACCAGGCTGGCTGCTGGGGAGTAGGTAGGGTCAGCGCTCCTCTCCCTGCCCTGCGGCCACCAGGATTCCTGTGGAGACACCTGGCCTGAGGGAGGGATGGGAGCATGGATGGCAACTGCTGGGGAGGGGTGGGGGTCAGGGGACCAGCACTGGGCAAGGGGGATTGGCACACAGGATGCCAGAGGGGAAGCACAGAGTGCTGGGCACCGGCTGCAAAGGAACTGCCTTAGGAATGGCAATAGGAACTGTCTTCTGAGCCTGGAGCCAGCCCCTCTCCTCCCCTCCTTTCCCCCCACAGCCAAGATTCCCCCTCCTATCCCTCTCAGTGAGCCGCCACCCCACCACCACCAGCAACAGGTCTCTTCACTCGAGGAGGAAAGGGATAACTTTTGGGAATGCAAAAGCGCAAGGGAGGTTCCTTCCCAGTTGCTTTTCATGGTGTTTCCTTTCTTTTCCCTCCTTGTGTGCCTCCAAGACTTGGAGTCCATCACTTTGTATCTCCCATGCCGGACACATGTGAAATCTGAAAGTGATCATGACCCTACAATGAAAACTCTGCTGAGCAGGGAGCTTGTTTCCTGTCTGTTTGGGCAGCACCCAGTGCCTACAAATAACAGTAGCATGAGTAGGGGCGTGTAACTGGGGAGGGATGAGTGATCTTGGGGCAGTGTCAGGGAGCAGATCGCTGTTCAGATCCCATTACCACTAATAGATAACAGTCACTTCAACTAGCTGTTTCCAGTCTGCAAGCTTGTGTCACGCAGAAAAGCCAAGTGGCCTTTCTGAGTTTCAGAAGCATTCAGCCCTCAGTCCTATGATCCAGATCCCTCCATCCGTCTTCATCAGTAATAATATTAACTCACAGTTCTATGACCTAGAAGTCCCAGTCAGGATCAAGACCCCATTCTGCTAGGTGTTGTACAAGCCAAAGTGCCAGGTTCCTTGCCCCAAGCAGTTTCTCTCTGTGTCTGTTTTATACATAGATAGCTACTCAATGGGGATATCCTGGGGTTGACTTTAGCCCTCTGGGTCTTTAACCCTTTGTGTCTCTCTCCTTCCATTGGAATCACTGATGTGTGGCTTTGCCGTTGCAGGTAAACTGGATATCACCCCCGATGACCCTCGGTGGATCGGCGCATGGTGGGCAGGCTTCTTGCTGTGTGGTGCCTTACTTTTCTTCTCGTCCCTCTTGATGTTTGGATTCCCGCAGTCCCTGTCCCCCAGGGTGGAGCACTCAGTGGAGAGCGAGCAAGCCATGCTCCCCGAACGGGACTACGAGAGGCCCAAGCCAAGCAATGGGATCCTGCAGCACTCGCTTGAAGGGGAGGATAGTGCCTCCTGCCTCCAGCAGCTGAGAGGTGACAAACTCCCCTGCAACTCATTGCGTTTCTACGGCAGGTTCATAGGTCATTAGATTCATAATTTGGCTCTGATTTTGGCTACCCCACCCCAAAAAAACCCTGTTGGAATTTCTCTCCCTCACTTTTACTTATCCCTGATGGTGCACTCATTTTAATGGGAGACATTGTTCCACTTGAAAGGCTTTGGTTTAAGCTACAAGATGTGGAAATCCAGAGAAAGCCATTAGGGTTCATCAAAAATGGGGCTAAGGGAGGGAGGGGGGAGAATGGAGGGAATACAACAATGGACGACAGAAGTTCTCCAAGACACTTTGTGAGTTTCTACTCTCCAGAATCTCACTGTCTTGTAGCTTGGCTATGCCTGCGGCTCGCACAGTGGGGACAGGCAGAAAGCAAGTATGGCAGATTCAAAGAGATTTGGAGCTGCCTTTTGATGGAGCCATGGCAGGGCCAACAGAACCCCATGCTCCTGAGTGTGAAGCAGCAAATGCTGGGCACCAACACAGCAAAATACCAAAGTGCAGAATAGGGTTAGGAGGGAGCCTTTAGAAAGGGCAAGGCCAGAGAACAGTCTGAGTATCAACAGAACCCTTGTTAGGGCATAAAACAGCCAACACGTGTCAGAATAGAATAATCTGGGCCAGATCCTCACTTGGTGGAAATCAGCATAACTCCAAGGAGGTCAAATGACACCAGATGAGGTGTGTTTATATGTGTGTGTACACACCATGTACATATGTAGTATTACTGAATTCTTTAGGTGAGAGGACAGTTCTACTAGGGCATCTGGTCAGCTCCTACTCGCTGTCATCATACCAGAGAGTTGGTTTCCTTATCCCTTAAAGCTTCCTGATAAACAAGGGCCAAACCACTTAATCCTGTCCAACCCTTACCAACTTCATTGGGGTGTGTGTGGTGCGAATGTGGGGAGAGGAGGAAGGAAACTTGGAATGATTTTGAATAGAGAACGTTTTGAGTAATGGATGTTGTTGCTCCCTAGGAGAAGGTCAGTTGTGATCAGAAAATTTCAAAAATTTGAGTATAAAAGGAGAAAATTTTTTAAAAATTTGCTGTCATCCAATCCTTCAGGCTGCAGGGATTTGGAAATGGAATGTTCCATGGGTGGAGATTGGCTGTTCCAGCCAGTCCCTTCTGCCAGTGGACATATTTGTTCCATCCATCCAGATAATTCCATGGCTGTCAGCACTATAGCATTTGAATGTCGGTGTTTGGATCTGAGCATTGTATTTACGTGAAGGACAGTAGAGGTTCAGACCAATTGGGTCATTGCTCAGTTTCAGACAACCGTGTATGGTAACATGTAACACAGTTTACCTGCTGCACCAAGTGGAAAGAATTCTGCTCAAGAGTGGTGTGGAGCAGACTGCGTTATTGAGTTACTTGCTGAATGACTGCCTTGCAGCATAGGTACTGTGTATGCTCTAGGGGCCTATGTGTCACCCAGTTACACCAGATAGTGTTTGTATCCCTAGAAATGTATCACCCAGAAGAGGGTGATGTTCTGATTGGTTAGTACTACAATAGAAAGCAGACAAGGACAAACCATTCCACTGAAGTCGATAGGCTGAGACCAGGGATAAATCTGGCTGTGTGTATACTTCTGTGTGTTTGAGAGGAGACACTTCTTGCAAACAATGGCAAGATATAACTAGGGGTGTTTGGAAGGGAATACTACATACCTTCAAATTCCATTGAAACATTTTGTTTCAGAAGGTGGAGGAATTAAACCGAGGGACCTCCATTTTCGACTTGATTCTGACTAACGGGGAAGAATTGGTTGTGAATCTGAACTTTGAAGGCAACTTAACTGACAGAGATCATGAAATGATCAAGATTCTAAGAAAGGGAAAGAGAGAGCAGCAGCATAAAGATAACAGACTTAAGAAAAGCAGACATTAACAATCTCAGAGAACTTGTAGATAAGGTCCCATGGGGAAAAAATGTAAGAGAAAAAGAAGTTCAAGAGAGTTGGCAGTTTCTCAGAGACAATATTAAAGCCACAACAGCAAATTCTCCTGGTGCAAAGGAAAGCTAGGAAGAATAGTAAGAGGCCAACATGGCTTCATGAGCAGTTCTTTAATGACCTGAAAATCAAAAGAGAATCCTACAAAAATAGCAAACATGGACAAATTGCTAAGGATGAGTACAAAAGAACAGTGCAGGCATGTAGAGACAAAATCAAAAAGGCCAAGTGGAAAAAATGAGTTATACAGAGCAAGGGGCATAAAAGGCAACAAGAGAAATGCAAAGGAAAATTCCCTACTTAGCAGAGAAGGAGAGCTAGTTACGGACGACATGAACAAGGCGGAGGTGTTTAATGCCTATTTTGCTTCAGTCTTCACTAAAAAGGTAAATTATGACCAGATACCTAACACAATTAATATGAACAATAAAGGGGAAGGAACTCAAGCCAAAATAGGGAAAGAACACCTAAAGGATATTTAAATAAGTTAGATGTATTTAAGTTGCCAGGGACTGATGAAATTCACTCTAGGGTATTTGAGGAACTAGCTGAAACTAGCTATTAGTGATTATCTTTGAGAACTCAAGGAAGGCAGGTGAGGACCCAGAGGACTGGAGAAGGGCAAAGGTAGCATATATATTTAAAATGGGGGAAAAAAGAGGACCCAGGGAATTATAGACCAATCAGCCTAACTTCAATATCTGGAAAGATACTGGAACAAATTATTAAGCAATCAGTCTGTAAGCACCTTGAGGACAATAGGGTTATAAAGAATAGCCAGCATGGATTTGTCATGAACAAATCATGCCAAACTAACCTAATTTCCTTCTTTGACATGGTTATTGGCCTAATGGATGTGGGGTGGGGAGAAATATAGATGAACTATATCATGATTATAGTAGGCTTTTGACACAGCCTCATATGACATTCTCATAAGGAAACTAGGGAAATGTGGTCTAGATGAAATTACTGTAAGGTGGGTGCAAAATGGTTGAAAAAATATATTCAAAGAGGACTTTGCTGTCACACTGGGGGGATGAATTTAGTGGGTTCCCACAGGCGACTCTCTTGGATCTAGTCAATATTTTCATTAATGACTTGGATAATGGAGTGGAGAGTATGCTCATAAAATTTGCTGATGACACCAAACTAGGAGGGTTTCAAGCACTGTGGAGGACAGAATTAGAATTGACAGGAAAGAAAGACAGGTGCAAAGTACTACACTTAGGAAGGAAAATCAAATGTAAAACTACAAAATGGGGAATAACTGGCTAGGTGGCTGTACTGTTGAAAAAATGTGGGGGTTAGTGGATCAAAACTTGAATATGAGTCAACAATGTGATGCAGTTGATAAAAAGGATAATATCATTGGTATATTAAGAAGAGTTCACATGTAAGACATGGGAAGTAATTGTCCTGCTCTACTTGGCAGATGAGGCCCGTGTCCAATTCTGGGTGCCACATTTTAAGAGCGATATGGACAAATTGGAGAGAGTACAGCAGAAAGCAACAAAAAACTAGAAAGTTTAGAAAACCTGATCTCTGATGAAATGTTTGGAAAAAAAACCCTAGGCATGTTTAGTATTGAGAAAAGAAGAGTGAGGAGGGACCTGATAACTGTCTTCAAATATGTTAAGGGCTGGTATAAAGAGAATGGTGATCAATTGTTCTCCATGTCCACTAAAAGTAGGACTAGAAGCAATTGGCTTATTCTGCAGCAAGGGATATTTAGGTTAGATATTAAGAAAAACTTTCTAACAATAAGCACTGGAATAGACTCCAAGGCTGGTTGTAGATTTCCCATCATTGGAGATTTTTAAGAACAGGTTGGGCAAACTCCTGTCACGGGTAGTCTAGGGTATACTTGGTCCTGCCTTAGTGCAGGTGGCTAGATTAGATGACCTCTTGAAGTCCCTTCCAGCCCTATAATTTCTATATTTCTGTGAAATCCATTGGACTACAATTGCCTTTGGAAATGTTAAGCAGTTGGCATTTATTTTGTTGAAAAATAAGTGCCATCCCTTCTAGATAGGGGCTGTTGGTATATATGGGCTAGCGTTTGTGTGTATGTTTGTGTCTTTGGGTGCATGGGGTTGTGGTATTTATGTATTTGTGCAGCTGAGTCGAGGAGGACTGGTGTGTATGTCCATCTATGTCTGGTTGCATGGGGTAGTGCGTGTGGATTTGTGTGGATGTGCATCTCTGTGCACAGGGAGGTTGTGTGTGTGTGTGTGTGTGTATTTGTGTAATATATCTTTGGGTAGGTGTGGGGGTTGTTTGTGAATATGCAGGTGTGTACATGTTTCCGATTGCATGGTGTTCTGTGTGCATATTTGTGTAGGGAGGTTTTGTGTGTGTGTTTTTGTGCATGTGCATTTCTGCCAATTGATGGGGTTGTCTACACTGGGAACTTGCATGTTGTCTCTCTCCCGAGGGGCTTGTGGATTTGTTGTGTGGACAAATGTTGTCTGTCTCGGGGAGTTCTGTGTATATGTTGTATATGAAGGATGAATTTCAGGGTTCAATTGAAGCTTCTTTTAAACGCTTTTCTCCAGTCCGTTCCATATCTTGCACCCTTAAGAACTGAGTGAACACTGAGGAGCCATGTTACTTTGAGATAGATGTTTCCAGCTGTGAGCTTCACACCAGACACCAATATGCTTTAGTCAGGGCTGTGGAAGGAAGTTCTGAGGGCTGGCAAGCTTTGTTGGAAGACCATAAAATGTAGGAATCGGCTGAAACTCCTGGTTCTCTACAAATCTTAGCACACAGAAGGGATGTGACTCTCACATAGAAGCAAGCAGCTCAAAGCCTTGGAAATGCCTTTCGCATCTCTGCCAAGGTCTAAACGGGAGGGAGGGACCAACCGGTTGGAGGCAGAGGCATCTCGCCCCCAGGGTATTTTCAGGCTGGGATGAGAAGCACCCTTCAGAGGAGTTTAAAACCTGAAATGAAAGCTGTGCCTTTGAACAACAGAAGAAGAAGTGGCAATCAAAGGCAGCAGAGTCGCCTGGCTGCCTGCACAGCTGCTCCTAGCACAGCTTTCTCCGGTCTCTAATGATGGAACGGCATCACGTATGAGCAGGCCTCAAGGAAGAAAACAGTGATGGCCCCTCCCCAAACACTGCCCCCCCCCCCGACTTCAGTGGGAGCTGTGCCATCTGGTTTAACCAGCGGTTCTGGGCAGGTGATAGGAGGATAACCAAGAACTGCAGGAGGTTCATCTGGTTCCAGAGCTAAGTAGGTTAATTGTCTCATGGCTTCTGAGAGGAAGCAATTGGTCATTACTTGTGTGGGTTGTACCTGCTCCCTGAAGAACCTAGCACTGGCTGAGGTACTCAGGTCATGCCATTTGAAGCCTTGGCTTATATATTCGATCCAGGGTTCCAGAAGTAAAAAACTCAAAATGACGCTTGATTATCAAATCCTGTTTCTTGAACGGAACTGTGCCCTGGCCAGCCTAGGGGAGTGACCAAGGAACTCTGCTCCCACTCAGAAGGAGAGAAGGATTAAACTCTGTGTAATGGGCTATTAGAGGTTACTCTGGGGTTCTGGTTCTAGTAGGCAAGAATTTACATCTGGGGAGGCACCAGAGTGGATTCCTACCTGGGTTTCTATCTATCTATGGTTCTTCTGATTTAGTTGGTGTTGGTCCTGCTTTGCGCAGGGGGTTGAACTAGATGACTTCCTGAGCTCCCTTCCAACCCTGATAGTCTATGATTCTATGGCCCTCCCTTACTGTAGTGTCTGAACATCTCATAGTATGTATCCTTACAGCATTGCTTTGACGTAGGGCAATGGTATTCTGCCCATTTTATTGGTAGGGAACTGAGAGATTTAAGTGACTTGCCCAAGGTCAGTCAGGAAGTCTGGGGTGGAACAGGAAATTGAACACTGGTTAACAAGCACCTAATCACTGGCCCATCCTTCTTTCTCCTAGTTTGGCATATTCTATATCAATCCAGGTGATGACTTTACACTGTTGCACCTGGGAATGGGATACTACACTCTCTTTCTTATTTTGTGTGTAATTAAATGTGTTAGAGTGCAGGAAAGGGAAGGGTTAATAGCACGGGTTTACAGCAGGGAAAGGATAGGCAGATGCTGCCCAGACTTTCCCTGGCATCTCTGCCAATGCACGTTATTCCTGATCTGGAGTGCCCCTTGCTACTCCAGTCCTAGGCTCCCCATATACAGCTCTGTGCATGCACCTCACTTCTGACCTGCAGTATCCCTTGCTATCCTAGTGCTTGGCACTCAGATCAGCTTTGCTAATTTACCTTCAGTCCTGACCTTCCCCTCCAATCCTGCTAGTACAACTCTGGGACAGTGTACAATTCTGCCACTGTACCTCAGTCCTCGCCTGTACTCCAAGCTGATCTAGGTCTGGGATTGCCACCTAGCTCTACCATTGCAAATGAATGATAACTGGCAGCGCCTTCTGCCACTAACCAACAGTCCCCTACTCATCTCTGCGGCAATATATGAGCTTTAGTCTGCACAGAACAGCTGCCCTGTTTCCTTGCCCAGTGCCATCCTCACAGCTTTCCTTGCTGTGCTTTTGGATACCTGAGTGTGACAGCGGCCAAATTCCCTTGTTCCGCCTCCCAGGAAACTCTGCCTTGGGAAGAGAATGCTGCTGGCTGGCAAGAGGCTCCCAGATCCCGCAGGTGGGTTCCAGGCAATTAAAGGGCTGTACGCCACAGCGGGACATAATAGTAATAATCGTAATTAACCATTAGCATGCACAATGGTTTCCAGCTTCAAAGCGATAACTGATCATTAGTGAAAACTGTCAGACTCCTTGGTGAGCCGGGGCTGGGTGAGTGTGCCTGTAGTCAGCCAGCAGCCTGTGTATCCCGCCTGCAGCAGTGGTGGGGGTGTGCTCTCTCTGGGGCGGTCCCTTGCACTTTGCCCCTTGCGATCACTTCTTAGCCCATGGATAGTGTGATTTGCTCTGTCTTTGGCTCCTGTCAATGCCCTTTCCATCCTTCCCCAGCTAGCGCTAGTGTTCTGCTACATTTTTCTTAATTAGGGGCTGTGCCTCTCAGCCCTATTGTTGTTGTGAGAAGCTGGTGATTGGAGAGACCTTGCTCTGCAGGCTAAATGCGAGATTGGTTTTCATCCTGCAATTTGTCTTCCTAGCTGTACTCTCACCTAGCACGTTTCCTCTTGCATTTGTCTGTCTGGGCTCGATGGTAATGCAAAGGGAAGGATCCCCCAAATCAGAGGCATAACGGATCATATTCTGGGACATACTCTGTTCTCACGCTGGTGTAAAACAGTTGTGTCAGTGAAGTTGCTCTGGATTCAGCCTGGAGTAAATTAGAACAGAGTTTAGCACTCGGAGTCTGCATGTCTTGCTTCTGCTTAGCATAATCTGATGGATGACATTTTCATTCCATCCCACTTTCCACCTTCTATGCTTGAACTATTCTGCCCTTAGGGCTTGTTTCGGAGTAGCCGCATCAGAGATTAATCAGGTTGGGTCTGATCATGTGGGGTGAGGAACGCTTACAACTTCCACAGGCTGTTCGTCTGTTTAAAGAGGGGTGTGATATTGGAAGAGAGTTAAAAGCTACTGTAGGTATTAGAGTAGCAGCCGTGTTAGTCTGTATTCGCAAAAAGAAAAGGAGTACTTGTGGCACCTTAGAGACTAACAAATTTATTAGAGCATAAGCTTTCGTGAGCTACAGCTCACTTCATCAGATGCATTTGGTGGAAAAAACAGAGGAGAGATTTATATACACACACACACAGAGAACATGTTCTCTGTGTGTGTGTGTATATAAATCTCTCCTCTGTTTTTTCCACCAAATGCATCCGATGAAGTGAGCTGTAGCTCACGAAAGCTTATGCTCTAATAAATTTGTTAGTCTCTAAGGTGCCACAAGTACTCCTTTTCTTTTTACTGTAGGTATTGAGATTGGAAGCTTTTGGGGGCAAAGAATGTCTCTTCCTATATGTTTGTACAGCACCTAGCACAATGGGGCTCTGATCTCAATTGGGCTCTACTGTAATATAAATAACATGTACTCCCTAAAAATCCATTTAAAAGTCAATGGGAATCTTCCCAATTAATTTCACTGGCAATGAATCAGGCACTAAGGGCCAAAGCCTGGTCCCACTGAACTCAGTGGGAGTTTTGCTATTGACTTTAATGGGATTAGATTTGTCCTTATAACCTCCTTGTCGTTTCTGCATCCTGTCTGTGGAATGGGAGGTAGGGGAGTTGCAGTGTATGTGTTAGAATCGGAGCCTGATCCCTTAATCCTGCAGCCCAGTTATAATCCCTGGTTTACCACTTTGCATTCTGGTACCATGGAAACGGTACCACAGATTTGATCATTCTGTCTAGACATGGAAAAGCCTCCAAAGGTTTGGGTGCTTCTGGGAATGTGAACCAATTTGGTCTGGCAATCACACCACGATCAAGCTCTCTTGTAAGAGTCCCAGAGCTGCCTCGTTTTGACTGGGTCAAAGATGCCATGAGAAGAATTTTTCTTATGCCCTAGTATTTCTGCTTCCTGCTCTGGTTATCCCAGGATGCCCCAATATTGAGGTATTACAATGATACTGCCCTTATACTGATGCTATAGGATCATTCTAGATTTAACGCTTGATGCTATTCTGATATTTGATAAATGTGAAGCATGGTCTGGTGGTTAAAGCACTGGACTGAGAGCGAGGGTTCTTGGCTCCAGCTCCGACACTGCCTCTGAATGGCTTTGGACAAATTACTTCACTGGGTGGTCCCCGTCTATAAAAGAAGAAACAATAATGACCTGCTTCCCAGGCCTGGATTATTTGGTTGGTTGGTTGTAAAGTGTTTTGATATCCTCATGCAGAAGGCACTGTAACATTACAAAGCTCAATTATGAATGAAACCCTCTTGCTTGAACATAAAAGCTGTCCAGAGGATTTGGGTTCGTAGATTCCAAGGCCAGAAAGAACCACTGTGATCATCTAGCTTGCTATCCTGTATAACACAGGCCATAGAACTTCCCCAAAATAATTCCAAAATAATTTAGAAAAACATCCAACCTCAATTTAAAAATGGTCAGTGGTGAAGAATCCTGACCTTAGGTAAATTGTTCCTGAGGTAATTACCCTCACTGTCAAAAATGTGTGCCTTTTATCCAGTCTGAATTTATCTAGCTTCAACCTTCTCTTTGTTAAGCTAAATAGTACAATTCCCTTTCATTCCTAGATGCCTTCGAAACCCCCCGCCAAATATCTTTGAATGTTAAAGCAGCAAGGAAGATTCTGGGTGACAAATGGATTCATGGTTTAGAATGATCCCCCTTAGTATGCCCCAACATGAAAGTCACTCTGCAAAGGTGAACAGGGGAATTATGGCCTAAAACTCTTCTAATGAGCATATGATTACTATTATTCATTGGTTTATTCCCTGCGCATCCCCAGTGTTTGATGCTTCTGCCCCAAGAAGCTTACAGTCAAGAAGACAAACATTGAACACAATTAAAGTCCCTAACGTACCAGAGGTCTGATCATAAGAGGGGCCGAGCACCCTGAAACTCCCATCGATTTAGCATCACCCAGGAAGAGCTCAGCACCTTGTAGGATCAGGCTCCAGGGCATCACGTAGTAGAGATACTTAATGTCTCAGCAGCCTGTTAGAAGGAATGTTGAGAAATCCTAATATTTCAACTGTTCAGTAGGGTGGGGAGGCAACCCTGATGGGCTCTGTGGATTAGGAGGAGAGGGTTAGATCTTGTGGCACCAGGACAGGGAGGGCATTCTAGGCAGCAGCAAAGATGGAGCTGGGGCTGGGAGAAGAGGTCAGAGGGAGTCTGAAGTGGGCAAAGGGGTAGTGCGAACAGTCTCCAGAGCTGTTAACTAGACATAGTTCATCAGCATAAAAATGCAAGTAATGCTGCGTGGCCTCAAGTCACATTCCTAGTTGCTTTCTGTAGCTCTTTGAACTAGGTAGGGGCATGTCAAAGAAGGCTTTGATGCTTCTGATCAGTGTAGCAGAGTTCCTGGTGACTTGAGCTTTTGTCTGCGCGTCATCTGTATCTGCACATTCTTTCCTCGCCATTCTCAAGTACAGCATCTGCATGTCACTCGCTATGCTTAAGTCACAAGGGCTCACAGGCCTCATGCTTCAGGGCATACTAAACTGATCAGCAGCTGGGGTCAGGAAGAGAATCTGTTTCCATGAGGTGGTATTGCACAACTGGCTTATAGGGGTGAGGGAGGTTTGCATCTTCCTCTGAAGAGTCAAATAAAGGCTACTGCCAGAGGCAGGATAATAGATCAGAAGGACCAGCAATCCTTTTCACAGTACATGGCAATGTAAGAATATTTGTAGTTGTTTCGAGCCCATGTCTCTTACAAGAAACCCATTTGACATGGTGTCATCTGATTTCTTCATGCCCTTTGTGATATTAATTTTACTCAAGGCCTTGTACAGCTTGGTATATTAAAGTAAATTTCATGATATTTGATGTCTTTATGCTTCTTCCATCTTTTCTTTTTGATGAGCTGTCTCTTTCCATGAGATATTTTCTTCATCTTCTTTCCCTCCTTTTTTTTACTTACCCTGCAGCCAGGTTGATATTTTGCCTGTGTCTCTGATTCAGATACAAGATGTGTACTGCTTGGGAATGGGTCTCAGGCTCAACACCTAATTTGACCCTCTTCTCATTGCACTGTTGTAGGAGGACTATTAAACCTCTCTCCCCCAATGCTTTCTATGTTCCTGTATTTACTATAAATTGAAAACATGTCTCCATAATATGCGCCCACTGGAAAAAGGGCTCCCAATGATAATAAACAATTCATTTCAAGCATGATTATTGTAGTTTGTTGTTTCTGGAGAATAGCTAACCCTGGTATAAGGAGGTTATCCCCTGTATTTTCCAGTGGGTTAGGTGCAAATCAAAGCTACTCTCTGCAAATAAAGTACTTGCCAATGACTTTGAGGGCCTTAATGTCAGAAGAGTCAGGGACCCAAAATGCCACCACAACTAGAGCCAGGACTGCTCAGCACCTCTGAGAGTCAGTCTCCTTGTGGTTGATTCTGGAAGGAGTATGGAGTATTACAGAAGTGAAGTCAAGGGTGTAGAGATGTTAAGAAAAGGAAGGGGAGGGGTCTGAGGGAAGCGAATGGCTGAAAGTGGAAAGCCCTGTTCTGTTAAGAGTTTGAATGAAATGTTTCATAGTGAGGAGAAACTCAGGCATTTATGATTCTGCTGGAAATCAAAAAGACAGATATTGCAATGACAGCAAAAGTCTCTCTTGTGACATCTATTTCCACAGTATCGGTATGTGGCGATAGTGATAGGGACATGAACTGATGAGTTACTCCCTTCGAGTATCCCAGTGTGATTCTTCCTTCACAGCATCTGCTTTGGCTGATAGATTCTTTTCTGAGACTCTCTCTTTATTTTTCATGCAACAAACCGCTGCTCCGGTAGGCTATCCGGTAGGAGTTGAAACTAAGGCCTGTAGCTCCAAAGTACAACTGTCCACCATGTGAGCTAAACGACTCTGCTCATTCAGCAAAGCCCTTAAGCATGTGCTTAAGTTCCATTAAAGTTGACCAGTCTTGACCACATGTTAAAATTAAACACATACTTAAGTGCTTTTCTGAATCAAGGCCTTAGCTGGGAGCAGTAACAGGTGGCTTCCACTGTGGATCTGCTACAGAGTAATACACAGACACACTTAGCCAGTTTACACATGGATTAGCCCTTCTCCATCAAACTGCTCATTCCTGCACCCTAGTCTAGACAGCCACAAGCACAACATTTATTCCTCCCTCCCGGTAGAGGATTTAAAACTCCATGCCAACTTTTAATTTAATTCCCAGAGGTATTCCACCCCAGGCAGTGATGCACCTTAGCCAGTAGCAGATGGCAAATGGAGCAAGTGGCAGAGCTGAGATGAAAGGAGATCTATTTCTATGGAAAGCTTCCAATTTATTTTTCTTTCCTGTGTAAAATTAAAGAAAATGATGTGGACCTTATTAATGAGAAGACATAGGTTGCACGATATCTGTCCTCTTCCCTTTTGAACTATTTCTATTTTATGTTACAGGAGCTCCAACTGATATTGATCCCTATTGTATTAGACAGGGTATATACGCACAATAATAGACAGTACCTACTGCAAAGAGCTCACAGCCTAACTAGACAAAGGGTGGGATGGGCAACAGGCACAGAGAAGTGGAGTCATTTGCCGAACATCACACAATGAGTCTGTCTCTGATGTACAAGATAATTGATACTGCAAGGTTTCAGAGTAGCAGCCGTGTTAGTCTGTTTTCGCAAAAAGAAAAGGAGTACTTGTGGCACCTTAGAGACTAACAAATTTATTGGAGCATTAGCTTTCCACCAAATGCATCCGATGAAGTGAGCTGTAGCTCACGAAAGCTTATGCTCAAATAAATTTGTTAGTCTCTAAGGTGCCACAAGTCCTCCTTTTCTTTTTGCAAATACAGACTAACACGGCTGCTACTCTGAAACCTTGCAGTATCAATTATCTTCTACATCAGAGACAGTCTGATCACTGGACAGGGGACTGGATGGAGAGGCAGGAAACTTGGGTTTATTCTCAACACCACCACTGACTCATTGTGCGATGTTCGGCAAATGACTCCACTTCTCTGTACCTGTTGCCCATCCCACCCTTTGTCTAGTTAGGCTGTGAGCTCTTTGCAGTAGGTACTGTCTATTATTGTGGGTATATACCCTGTCTAATACAATAGGGATCAATATCAGTTGGAGCTCCTGTAACATACAATAGAAATAGTTCAAAAGAGAAGAGGACAGATATCGTGCAGCCTATGTCTTCTCATTAATAAGGTCCACATCATTTCCTTTAATTTTACACAGGAAAGAAAAATAAATTGGAAGCTTTCCATCAAAATAGATCTCCTTTCATCTCAGCTCTGCCACCAAATGCATCCGATGAAGTGAGCTGTAGCTCACGAAAGCTTATGCTCTAATAAATTTGTTAGTCTCTAAGGTGCCACAAGTACTCCTTTTCTTGATACTGCAAGATAATCTTTGTTCTCTCTAAACTGGTACAGTGCAAGATAAAGCTTTCGCCCTTGGTCTTGCAAGGTATTTTTGGCACTGGCCATGTGTCTAAATGACTCTCTGAGATATATTTTTCCATCACTTTAAAAGGTTTCCTACTGTTGTAAAAAACTATCAGATTTTTTTGTGTCTTTACCTTTGAGCTGGGGCAAACCAGCATCTTGCGAAATCCATTGGTATTTTACTAATTGAACTCCAGAGGCACAAGAGGAGATAACATATTAAATATGACTCTCTGAGCTCAGCTTCGTTTTCATCCTCCAAGTTCCGCTAAGAGGACAAATCAGTAGATGGCCACCAAAGGACTGAATGAGACAGCAGGGTGGCCATTGGGAACTGATGTGAGACTGAAATTTTTTTTCTGTTTATCTGAAAAATGCTGTCTCCATTGAACATTCATTATGCCCAGTAAGTCCTCAGGAAGCAAGAATTTTGTGCAGCATGGAAAACCATTGTGATGAAAGGGACTTGAAACTGAAATAGCCCTTTGCAAAGGACCAGATCGAGCTCATTGTAGTCTCACCAATGGAGCCCAAGCAGAGCGTTAACAAAAACCCTGCATTTGCCCAGTGCTATTAAACTTTGCAAAAAGAAGAAAAAACCTGTGAGAAAACAGAGGTGTGCACTGGAGAAATCAGTTGGCTGCCAGAGCCTAATACGCAGAACAGAATGAGGGGGAAAATATTTTAAAATGCAAACAAGGCCCATTGAGGCTTCACCAGCACTTCAGAGAGAGAATTTTTAAACTAAATGATTTTTGCATTTAATTCAGGGAGAAATTAGTCACCAGGTATTAAGATAAAGCAAGGCTCTCGCCTGTATTAGTATTCCATCCTGTTCAAGCTGTCTTATCTCTGGAATAATTAAAATGCTTGCTGAAGTAGAAAATGTGGTATTTGATTCATTAGTCAGATTTCTCTTGGTAAGGTAATTGCACCCCAACTCATGTTTGGCTTATTGGAAATAGAGAAATGGGGCCAAGGGGATCTCAGGCCTTCATGGATAAAGAGGGAGGGGCCAGGGGATCATGGGGATGGAGTGAGCATATTTAACCACTCAGTGTGTGCATTGTAGCTTAGTACAAGGTTCTCAGTCAGTGGATTTGGTGGGGTGTGTCCAGTGATGAGCTGCCAAAATCTTAACAACGGGTTTCCTCCTCACCCCACAAGGGGGTCGTTGCCCACCCCCGCCCCTCCAGGACTCCTGCACCATCCAAGCCCCCCACGTTCCTTGATGTCCCGCAGGACCCCTGCCCCATCCACCCCCCCGTCCCCTGACTGCCCCCAGAACCAGGCAGGAGGGTCTCGTGGGCCACCGTAGTGGGTGCCCACCCCACCCCAAGAGCCAGAGGCACCTGCCGGGGGGCAAGGTGGGGAGTTCCAGTGGTTCTTACCTGGGGCAGCTCCCAGGAAGCATCCAGCAGGTCCCTCTGGCTGCTAGGGTCGGGGGAGCGTAGCTAGGTGGAGAGCAGGGGGAGCGGCTGCTCCCCACACTGATCACATCAAAAGTGGCGCTTAGGCACCGACTCCCTGGGAGCTCTGGGGCTGGAGCACCCACGGGGAAAATTTGATGGGTGCAGAGCACCCACTGGCCGCTCCCCACCCTGTTCCTGGCCCTAGCTCACCTCACCTCCGCTCCGCCCCGCCTCCTCCCCTGAATGCACTGTCCCGCTCTGCTTCTCCACCCCCCACACTCCCCCCCCCCCGGCTTCCCACGAATCAGCTGTTCGGCGGGAAGCCTGGGATGGCTGAGAAGCAGGCGGCGGCTTCCCGCTCAGGCCGAGGGTGGCGGAGGTGAGCTGGGGCGGGGAGCGGTTCCCCTGCGGCCTCTCCCCCGGGTTACCTGCTGCGGCGCGGGCGGCCCTCCTCATGCCCCCCCCTACAGCCCCAGCTCACCTCCGCCTCCCTGGGCCTGAGCGGGAAGCTGGGGCCTGCTTCTCAGCCTTCCCCAGATTCCCACGTGAACAGCTGATTCGCGGGAAGCCGGGGGGGGGGGGGCGGAGAAGCAGAGCAGGGCGGCGCGTTCAGGGGAGGAGGCAGAGCGGAGGTGAGCTGGGGCCGGGGGTGGGGTGGGGAGGGGAGCGGCCGGTGGGTGCTCTGCACCCACCAAATTTTCCCCTTGGGTGCTCCAGGGCTGGAGCATCCATGGAGTCCGCACCTAAGGCACCACTTTTGGCTGGTTAAATTTAGAAGCCCTTTTAGAACCAGTTGTCCCTCGTGGAACAACCGGTTCTAAAAGGGCTTCTAAATTTAACAACTGGTTCTAGCGAACCGGTGCAAACCGGCTCCAGCTCACTACTGGGTGTGTCTGGGAGGGTGGAGCCCAGTTCATCACAGCTGTCAAGTCTCTGCTGTGTGTGTGGGGGGGGATGTATATGAGAGAGAGAGAGAGAGAGAGAGAGCTTCTCCATACTACAGAAAAAAGTGAAAGCAGCTAAAATCTACCTCTGCCTATGACTGAAGTTTGCAAAATAAATAAAAAAGGAAGAAGAGAAGTTGAAGGTGTAATATTGACCTGAGTACCTGTGACACACACTGGCTAATGCGGGAACTAGGTGGAATAATGAAGGACAAGGAAGAAGGCAGATGGAGGTATAGAGAAGGAAACCAGGAATCAGAGGGCGCTCTTAGTATATTTTCCCCACAGAAGAAATGAAAGAATTATAGAAATGTGGGACTGGAACGGACCTTGTTAGGTCATCTAGTCCACTCCCCTGAAGTGAGGCAGGACTATGTATTATCTAGAGCATCCCTGGGGTGTTTGTCTAACCTATTCTTAAAAACCACCAATGACGGAGATTCCATAATCTCCCTAGGTAATTTCTTCCAGTGCTTACCCACCCTAACAGTTAGAAAGTTTTTCCCAATGTCTAACGTGAATCTCTTACTGCAATTTAAGCTCATTGCTTCTTGTCCTGTTCTCAGTGGTTAAGGAAAACAATTTATCACCCTCCTCTTTGTAACAACTTTTACGTACTTGAACACTGTTACCATGTCCCGTCTCAGTCTTCTCTTCTCCAGACTAAACAAACCCATTTTTTCCAATCTTTCCTGGTAGGTCATGTTTTCTAGACCTTTAATCATTTTTGTTGCTCTCTTCTGGACTTTGTCCATTTTGTCCACTTCTTTTGCCAAATGTGGTGCCCAGAACTGGACACAACGCTCCAGTTGAGGACACAACGCTCCAATCAGTGCTGAGAAGAGTGGAAGAATTACTTCTTGTGTCTTGCTTACAACATTCCTGTTATTACATCCACAGTTATGTTTACTTCTTTTCTTTTTTTTTTGCAATAGTGTTACACTGCTGACTCGTATTTAGTGTGTGATCCACTATAACTCCCAGATCCCTTTCTTCAGTATATGGGAAGAACCTTAATGAAACCATGTCTTCTGTCTCCTCTGTTGCAGTAATACCTAAAGTAACAAAGCACTTGCTGGCCAATCCTGTCTTCACCTGCATCATCCTTGCTGCCTGCATGGAGATTGCTGTGGTCGCTGGCTTTGCAGCCTTCCTGGGGAAGTACCTGGAACAGCAATTCAACCTCACCACCTCATCAGCCAATCAGCTCTTGGGTAAGTAACTACATTAACCGGCCACCCAGTCCCTCTGCTGTCTCTAATATGTTGGTCTTCCACCTGCGGATCTTTCACCCAAGGATCTCAGAGCTCTTTGTGAAATGAGTGGGTAAACCGAAAGAGAGACAGAGAGTGTGTTAGAATCCCCATTTTGCAGAGTAGAAAATGGGTCCTGGAGATGTGGGGAGGGTGTGTGTGTGTGTGTGTGTGTATAAATCCTCTCATTTTTGGGTGCCTTGGCTTTTAGGAACCCAAATTTAAACACCAAGGGCCTATTTTCAGATGTTCTGAGCTCTCACAACTCCAGTTGAACTCACTGATTATGGGGGATGCTCAGCACTTCTGAAAATCAAGCCCGAGCTGTCTAAACTCTGGCATACCAAAAATGATTTGCCCCAAATTAGAAAATGTGACCTTCGGTGAATTGACCAAGATCCCATTCAGAAGGCTGAAGATGATAATTCTAGGAGAATTGGGCCTAGCTACAAAGCTAATGGTGCTATTGTTCATGACAGTTTCTCAGTTGAAGACTTTAAAAGGGAAGTGGATTGACGAAGTAGGCTTGATCAGGATTTTTGTAACATTTCTAGCAAAATTACCTCATAGAATATTATAGGCCTCAAAAGTAAATCCCAGTAATTGGATTTTAGGAATTATTTGTCTCAATTTAATTTAGTTTTCCTCCAGGAAACTTGGTTTACGAACGAGGAGTCCTTTTATTTATTGGGCTTTGAATTCTTCTGAGAAGGGACATTAAGCATGGTTAGAGTGGCATGTGGGCTGGCCCTTTTCATTTCTACCAAATGAAGAGTCATAACTAGCATGTTAATGTCTTCGATAACTCTTATTTCCAGGACTATCATATTCGTTTCTCAGCTAAATCTATTTTGCAGCTCTGAATGTTTATTTGCCTCCTTTGGGCTCTCCTTTGTGTAATGAATCTTTATGGACAGAGCTTGATGGGTGTTGACCGGTTTATGGAAAAGGTTCCAATAGCAAATTTTATACTTTTGGGAGCTTTAAATGCCTGATCGGGTGCAGAGGATAAGGAAATGTTAAAGGTTTCCTGTAACTCGGTAAAGGGGTACTGCCTCCATTTCCTACAGTAAGAAATTCTTCAGGTCATAAACTTTCTGTAATTTTAGATGTGGAGTGGTAGAGATAGTGATCATCTGCAGGGTCATTTTACAGTCACCTCTTCTAGAGAGAGTAGTGTGACAGATTATATCACAGTTCTGATTTTACGCTGGTCTTGTTTCTCTAATTTTTAGTGGCTTTTAAACTGGACAGCTGTCACTAACCCCTGCAAGTGAATTTCTGACCTCCAGCCACTTTTTCCCCAGATGAATTCTGGCAAGTTGTGTATTACTCCTAATTTTGAAGCTGTAAACTCAAGGCAAATTAAGTTGACTCCATTAGTTAAATCAGAAAGAAACTCTCATCCAGTGATTTGTTAGTTTTAAAGAACCAGCTTTTTCACTTTAGCGATTCAGCACAAGTCCATGTAACATTTATTAAGATCGTTGAAAAATTACATGATGATCTAACCACCAGCAGGGGTCATGTTTACCTCTAAAAGGTAAAAGCATCTGGTATGATTCAGATTGCTCCAGCCAGAAGAAGCAGCTTCAGATCATGGCAAGAGCTGCTAGAAATAATGGTTCCCCAGATTCTAGTAAGAAACTTGTTATCCTTAGAAGCGAATATAAAACAAATGCCAAATAAGAAGTCTGAACAATTGAAAAACTGTATGACTGAATGACATAACACCCCTCTCCCCACCAGTGTCTGTCACTAAGTAATTTTGTCAAGAATCCGTCGTCCAACATGGTTGTGCCGACCCCTGAAAGGGCCATTATAGGTCTCCTACTGTTTCCAAACTATGCAGTTATGTCCTGAAAGCCGTAATCATCTTTGTCCATGCTGGTCTAGCCAGGTTGAAGACTGACCACACTATTTATATGTCTTCTGACCCGTACTGCCACCTGAGAACTAAACGGCTATCTCCATTCCTGGCTCAGAGGCCTTTTGCCGCACCAGCTCAGAAATTAGGATCCTTGCTACATAGTGCAAATGTTTCAGGCTGTTGTCCTAGGTCCCTGTTCAGCAACAAAAATAAGAAAAATATGTGAAAGGGAGGCTATTTTGACTTAAGTGAAATAATATATTCCTAATATTTTTTCTTATTTTCCTACATATTTTAAGGGGTGGTGATGTGAAAAGGTATCAGTTTTTAAAATTTGTATCTGTTTTTTGGAGTTGTGAATTTACAATTTGTCTTTATAGTATTATAAGCAGTGGCCTATGGCTAAGGCACAATATTAATAAAAATAAATAAACCAGGGTGCCTCAATTTTTAGGAACCCAATTTTAGACACCAAGGGCCTCTTTTTCAGAGGTTCTGAGCTCCCACAAGTGCAGTTTGAATCCATTGGGAGCTGAGGGAGGTGCTCAGCACTTCTGAAAATCAGACCTGTGCTGTCTTAAAATTTGGCACCCCAAAAATGGGTCACCCCCAATTAGAAAATTTGGCCCTTGGTGAAGTGGCTGAGATCACAGTCAGTCAGCAACAGAGGCAAGAGCAGAACCCAGGAGTCATGCTCGATGTGCCCAGTTAAGGCATCTAGGTGTTGATTCTGAATAACCTGTAAGCACCACCATCCACGTGGGCCTCTGGCATGGACCTATCAAACACTGATAGCATACAATGAGACTGGTTTAATACCAGAAGGAATAGCACACAGGCTGCTGTCCTGATTGTTATGCATTTTTCTGCTGAACTAATTGAAAACCTCCATTTTTTTTAATTTAAATTAAATTGCTGCAGAATTCCCCACCTGCCCCAGAATCCAGAGACCTTGTTGTAGAATGGGCTTGGGTATGACCTGCAGCGATGGGGTGAAAGTGAGCAAAAAGAGGCTGAATATTGTGAGAACTTTCCTGAAATGAGAGGCTGAGTTTTCAGAAGTGACTAGTGATTTTGAGTACCAAACTTGAGACTTCATAAAGAGGCCTGATTTACAGACAGCACTGAACACCTCTCCTCTGAAGATCAAGCCCCTTGAAAGTGTCTCATGTTGGGCATCCACAATCACTGGTCACTTTTGGAAATCTTGCATGAGATCTTTAGACTGTGAATTAGTCTCCCTTGGGAAAATCAGTGGAGACGCCACTGCCTGGACAAAGCGCTGTAGAGGACCAGTTCTTTGCTGGCTGGGGCAACAGGGAGGCAGGGAGCGGTGACCTATAGCCTTTCTATCATCCCAGAGATGATGTAACTGTGCTACAGGTGAGTGCCAACAGCTTCTGGGACCTGAAGCCTCACATAGTCACTCCTAAGGAGAACCCACATGAATGGATAAGCATCTAGTGGGTACTCTGAGCCTTTAGCGCTTCCCCCATCATTAGCACACTGATCTAGTCACTGGAAAATAAAATGCTTCGACATGCAGTGTATTTTTTCAGCTCCTGCTTTCTCCTTGTGCATCTTCCTGACCCTTCTTCCTTCTTGCAGGGATGACAGCGATCCCATGTGCATGTCTGGGCATATTCCTGGGCGGTCTCCTGGTGAAGAAGCTCAGCCTGTCTGCTCTGGGAGCCATCAGGATGGCCATGCTCGTTAACCTGGTGTCCACAGCTTGCTATGTCTCTTTCCTATTCCTGGGCTGTGACACAGGGCCCGTAGCTGGGGTTACTGTTCCCTATGGAAACAAGTGAGTACAGAGAGAATTTCAGCTCCATCTCCCACCTCCAGCCCTATCATCCCGCCTAGGAAGTATAGCACAGCCGTGTTAGCTAAACTAACCTGCTCTTATCAGTGCTGTTTCTCTGTTTTTCTAGGGTTTTATACCACCCACATCACTGGTATTTGAGTGCTTCTAGGATTAAGTTGTATGAAGTGTGGATGTAGCTCTGTTAGTCCCAGGGTGTCGGAGAGACAAAGTGGGTGAGGCACAGGCCAGCTTTCTCATTTCCCCGGGGGTGCTTGACCCCTACTCCATCCCAGGCCCCACCCCCACTCCACCTCTTCCCCCAAAGTCCCACCCCGCCTCTTCCCACACCCGCTCTGCTGCACCTTTTCCCGCCCCGTTCTGCTCCCTCCCCGAGCGTGCCCCACCCTCGCTCCTCCCCCTGAACAGCTGATTGTGGTGGGCAGGAGGCACGGGGTGGGGAGCTGATCAGCGGGGCCACCGCTGTGTGCTCAGCACCAGCCCAGGAGCAGCCACAGAGTTGGCGCCTGTGGGGTGAGGTAATATCTTTTACTGGACCAACATTTGTTTATTGATATTACCTCACCCACCTTGACTCTCTAGGAGTAAGTAACAGTGTAGAGTAATAGTGTTACAGTAAATGCATTCCTGGCACAAGTGGGGAGGACTCCATTGAAGTCAGTGGAGTGGCCACTTCCACCGTGGCTGTATTAGGCCCATTCTATAGAAGTGTCTTGGGGGGAGTCAGAACAATAACAAGATTAAGAGCCGAATTCCACTTAGCTTAACTGAAACTGACCCAAGTGGCTAGAAACACAAGGCCAGATTCTGATCTCAAGTAGGCTGGTGTAAACACAGAGTGAATCCACTGAAATAAGTGGAGCCATTCCAGCCTGATCTTTGCAAGTGCTAAGCACCCACCTATCCCACTGAAATCTAGGGAAATTGTGGGTGCTTTTACTGAGGTGGCCTAAAGGAGATTTAGGAGTCAAATTCTAGGCACCCAGTTTTGAATGTTTGGGGCCTGTATAATGAGCAAAAGGTACTTTCCCACTTGCTGCTTGGCTGAGACCCATTTTGAGGCAGGGTATTAGGACTCAGGAGGCCCCCCGGAGCTGGGTCCTAACACAGATAGAATGATTCTATTTTTCCAAAGTTTCTCAGCATGGGACAGTGGCTCTTTGAGGATGAAAATGTCAGCACGTCTTCAGCTTGCTGTTGTTGTGCTAGATAAATACAGCCCTTCGTGTCCTGGAGGTCTGATACCAGGGCTGAGACAACGCCCACACAACTTCACATTAGATTTTTCCAGCACCGTCCTGAGCCACCCTGGGGAGATGGTGGGAGCCGGAAATAATGAACCTCAATGTGTTTCTGTCACAGAAGGAGCGTATGGCCTCAGGTCCCTTCTGCTGGCACCCAAACACCCCACCTACCCTTCTCTCCCTTTGTTTGCAGTGGTTGGCTAAGCCCCCTTCGTGTGATGCTTCTCAGAAAAGCCAGCTGGCGTTATTGCACTGTGCATCCATTTCTGATTCCGATTCTTTTGCAGCTCAGCTCCAACCTTGCCCTTGGACCCATATTCCCCCTGCAATAACAACTGTGAATGCCAAACCGATTCCTTCACTCCAGTTTGTGGGGCAGATGGGATCACCTACTTGTCCGCCTGCTTCGCGGGCTGCAGGAGCACGGTAATTGTCGTGATTTACTCAACATCTCCTATCTGTGTGTGGTTGTGAGGTTAGTGTATATACAGTAAGAGTCATTCATTTACAGCTGAGAATGGCTGAAGGCCCCAGAGATTGACTTATTATTATTATTACTATTATTGTTATTATTATTATTTATTATTATGTGGATTACCATAGTACCTTGGAGTTCCAGCAATGGATCAGGCACCTGTTGCGCTAGGTGCTGTACAAACACAGAACAAAAAGACAGTCTCTGCCCCAAGGAACTTGCAATCTAAGTTTAAGACAAGAGACAACAGATGGATACAGACAGATGGGGAAGCACAAGAAAACAATGAAACAACGTTGGTCAATGATCAGCAGTGGTCTATGCATACCAACAGCCTGATCATTGTCAAATATTTGGTAGGTGTCACGTCAAAGGAGAGTTGAGGAGGACTCTGAACGAGGATCATGAGTTAGTTTTTGCACCTCCCAAGCTTAGGGGGCAGCATGGGAGAAAGCGCAAACAAGTGAGCGATGGAGGCTGTTATCAGGGGCCAATCAGAGGTGAGCATTGACAGCTCAGTCATGAATGAGACATGATAGGTAGGGTGAGGGTTGACTGTGAAGGGCCTCGCTGTGTTTTCGCACCTAAGGGTGAGAGAAACTGAGTACCTCATTTTTTATTCTCTCATGCAAATGTCTGTTAGCTCTGGCCATGGTCTGTTGGGATCGTCTCTAAGTGAGGAGGGAGCTCCCTTCTCCTCTCCACCATTGATGGGATGCTGTGCTCTTGGGTGCACATGTGGTGCTTGTTTCCTCTTAGCCCAGCCATAGCTGAGGCTCTGTGGGAAGCCACATCATGGACAGAATCACTCAAAGGGACACCACAGGCACAGCTACGGGACGGTCTGCACTTGCCACCTCTGCCATCTGGCTTCTAGCCTCTCGAATGTGATGAAAATCAGCTGACCCACAGCTCCCTACTGCAAATGCAAATCAGTCAGACACCAAAACAGAGAGAGCACAACTCGAAGGCCAACCAACCAGCCTGTGGCTGAGTCTAGTCCCATCATGGGGACTAGTGGGTTCCATTACCGGCAGGTTATACAGACATCTCGTTTCTTGTTTCTGCTCACTCCCATTTCTCCTTCCCTTGTTCCTCCCCTCCCTCCTGCTGTCCCCCAGTGCTGCCTTCCCCATTTCCTCTTCTCGCTCCTTCCCTCCATTTCTTCTGTTTCCTCTCCTCTTTCACTCACTTCCTGTCCTCCTCTCCTCTCTGAGTCAACACCAAGAGCAGGGGGGCAAATGAAGAGCGGGGCCTCCAGCAACCCCCTGAAATTAATAGCCATGGGTATTCTGTATCCCCAAAATCTAAGGGTTTATTTCATTTAGAAAATGCAAACCCTCTCTGTGTGAAGGAGACTTGCTATTTGGGGTCTCAGAATCTCCTACGATACCTGTTAAGATAAGGAATCTCTTACAATATCTTGAGCCTCTCCTTTCCATTCTGTAATGTGTGGACAGTTCGGATTGGTCTTAAAACACTCCAGCAGGAAATGTAAATCCGCACTTCTCAGGGAAAATTCTCCCCTTCTCCATTGTGCCAAAAGCACAGATAGGAGAGTCCAGAGACGTACCCGCTGTGCTGCTGGTGGGTGCGCGGGAGGGGCAGGCCACTCCAAAGAGCAGGTTGGTGCTTTAGGAAAAGAGAGAGGGGAGATATCGAACCCAAATGGTGAGGTGCTAGCAAAGCCTTGGTTCCTTCCCTGAAGGGCCTAATGGACCTGGAGGTGCCAGGAAGCTGAGAGGAAAGCTCCCGACTAACAAGTGAAGAATCACCACAGCAGCTGAACAGAAATCTTGTCTCCATTATCTCCTTTGCTCCGTGGAGCCGCGGCATTGGTACTTTGACTTCTCGGCCATCTTTACAGAGTCAGAGAGTGTCAGTAGGCAGGTGCTACATTGTCAATTTTTACTTGCCAGAGGGAGTGGCATCTATGACAGTGACAGGTGAATTTGGATGGCCCTCCGTTTAGCCCTCTAGTTAGTGCATTGCTAGATGTCTCTAAGTGCCCCTCTGGCCCAGACAAGCAGAATTCTGGCAACTGAAGGTGACCCTTCTCTGTCTGTGTTCATCTCCAGATACATCCTCATGTCCTCACTTTGCTTTTACACCATCCTTTCCCAAGTCAGACTCATTCAGTAAGGGTTCACCATTCTGTGAGTAAACTGCAACCTCTACCTCAGGGCATTGCAAGTAAACTGTACAAGGACAAGTGGGGGGCGGGAGAGGGGGACAACAAATGGGCGCATATTTGGACTTGTTCTTTACTTCCCTGATTTCTGGCTTTCCACTCCATCATCTGAGTTTTTTTCATTCTACTGAGATGAGTGAAATGGTTTCTGAGCTACCAAAGTGCTTAGCTGCAAAGGAGATAGCACGATGCCAACTCCTGGATCTTCATGTTATAGCTAAGAAAATAATTTTATCCAGGATCATTGGATGCAAAACTGCAGAAGCCGTACATGTTAATCTCGTGCGTTTCCTCTGCCATTTGCCTTACAACTAGCACTTCACTCCAGTGTGATTGTTTTGACAGCAAAATTTTTGGCACGGAGCAAAGTGTCAGTAGGAAAGAAGCATCCTCCTGATGTGCCAAAATCATTCATTGGCAAGGAGAAAAATAATGCTAGCTAGTGGCAGGGTATAAAAGTGGCATTTACAATGTATTGCTCAAAGCAAACCAGTTGCTCCTTAGAAATGAGCATGGTAAAGAATATTCAGACTCTCTCTCTCCAGGAATTGTTTCTCTCTGCTATGTAACTATCAGAGCTAACCTGCTATAAGCATATACCCATCCAGCAAAAGTCTCCCTCTCTCTTCCTCCCTTTCCTCTTTCTCACTTGCTCTCTCCAGTTTAACCTCTTCACTGGCACCATCATCTTGGCTTTTTCGAAGTAGTGGTGTTGGACATGAATTAATGAAGCAATAGCATCCTCTGGAAAGGACATTATCAAGAATCATGGACCAGTTTGGCCATGTAATGGCCCTGAAGCAACGCCAAATTGCCACACCAGGCTTTAAGCCCATAATCCAGAAAATGACCTGTCTAGAGGGTTTTGTGGCTATTATATTTGTGTGATGAGTCAAGAGTTGCTTTTTACTGGGGGATAAAATTCTCTGAATGTTTTATTTAACTTTACTGCACTGTATGTGTCCAGTCATGTATCTCTGCTTTCCCTTTCTGTGAATGTCTCTAATGGTAGTTTGTAATCTACTGAGTTATTCTGCCTTTCTCGTATGAATGCAATTGTTCTTTGTGATGAAGCTGGTCTGCAGAGAGGCTTTGGGTTTATTAGTGCTAAAGGGGCGTAGGAGTGGCACTTTCATTTCAGTGAATTCTTTTTTCTAACCAGTCCTCTACTCTCAGTGACCTTTGTGAGTTAAGCCATTGTCCATATATCTTTTTTTGTTTCATGGTGTTGTTTTTCTATTTCCCCTTTGGCTAGGGGCATATGAATTCCAAATCTAATGTTGTAGCACTGAAGTCTTAGAGATTCACATCAACATGCCAGCCTGTTCCTAACCAATCAGAGCCAGGTTTTTAAAACCACAACACATGGGTCATTTGCACACATAATTTCCACAAGAAATTGAGGCCCTTGGGTGTGCACATTTTGTACATGTGCACGTTCAAAAATCTCGTTCCCGGTGCATGAGCGGTTGAGCTGCAGAAAGACAAAAGTTCCATTTACAACAGAATGGTGATGGGATTGCAGAATAGTTCAGGAAAATCAATAGCAATTTGGCACATGCAGCAAAATATTGCCTCTTCATAGAAGAGGATGAAAGTTAGTGTTCAATGTCGGTGTATTACTATAGCACATGTTACAGTGTCAGTAACAAAGGATCAAAGGTCTCCTAGGGAAGAACTCAGAAGAGCACCAAAAAAATTGTTGCATTCAGTTCTGTTTACATTAAAGTACTTTGGGATAACACCTTTGGTGCACGGTGATTGAAATGGGGCAGAGGGGAGAAGGATCAGACAATGGAGCTACACACACAGGGACTGGGGGATATGCCATGAGCTTCTTACAGATGGAGTAACTGCTGTTTTGATCTGAATTGCCAGCATCCAGGAGGATTCCTGGCCAAATCAGATTCCAGTTACTATGCAGTCCCTTGTCACTCTCTCTAAAGTAACTAAAGCACAGTCTAGCCCTTTACTTACCATAAATGTAGGGAGACTGGATTCTGACCTCATGCTAGCTTTATTCTAGTTTAATTACGTTGACTTCAATAGAGTTACATCAGATTTGGATTCACGTAAGTAAGAGCAGAATTGGGCTCGCTGCACAGAAGAGATGGGTCTCTCCTTCCAACTGCATATAAGTCACATGGAATGATCAGCCAGTTCAGTGCACAGGGATGTGACCCACTTGGCTTCCTGAACAGTCAGCCATCCCCATAACAGATGGGCTAGCAAAGTTAACGTAGGCCCTGTCTATGCTGGGATTTTTGCACCAGGATAGTTATTGCAATAGGAGCATGTTGGTGCAACCCCCCATGGAGATGCACTATGCAGGGCTTGCATGGCTGAGGTTTACCCTGTTAACTTACCAGGACAAGTCACACCAGTGCAGCTCATCTGCATTAGAGACTTTGCATGGTGTAACTACACCGATATAGTTACACTAGTGTTATTTGCCCTTGTCTAGATGAGCCTTCAAGTGGCCATGTCACTGCTGGGAGAGGGCCTCTTTACATTCATTATTGCCCGTCTGCTGTATAGTCACCTTCAGTCATATCATTAACATTCACCGAGCTCTGAGTTTTTGTTTCTGCCGCACTCCATGCAGTTATTTTAGAAGGCAATGCTTTTGACTCCTATGCAGAGAAAGAGATCAATGTCAGAAAGAATAGACTGGGGTCCCCACGGATCCTTGTATATGTGGAGGCACTGAACTAGAACATGTGGTAGTGTGGAGCCCTAAAGAAACTCCAACATAAAAGCAGAGGAATTTCTATTTGAATATTGGAGGTTTGGTTTTATTTTATTTTATTTCATTTAATTTTTGTGCTCCTTTTTCTTACACGCATGTAACCTGCAAGCCTAGCAGCCTTGCAAAGACAGACAAGCAATGAATCATTTATGGTAGTTTTTGCTGTGTATTCATTAAGGGATTCCTGGCTATTATTCTGTGCCTTAATTGTGCTGACATCCCCGCCATCAGAAATTCCGGGAGGGGTGAGCGCAAAAACATCTGTGACTGGAAAACAAAGCCTCTTTTGATGTCCTGTGCTTGCAGGAAAGATCAAAGGGAATGCGGTCGCTTTTTCCTCCTTCTGATCGCATATTGATAAACTTTATCTTGTCTGACTGCAGCTTTCAGTTCTGTGCAAATCCTTCTAAACTAGATGGCATCTGTTAGCCCTGTAATACCCTTGTGGTTGGTTCCATAATCACTAGTGTCTCTCCCGCCTTCCCTTTCATACCTAGCTCACTGTGAGAGTAGGCACGCATCCTGGTATGCTCCCTGCCATTGTTCAAGGCGCCAGAATGAGGCAGTTAAACCCGCAGCAGCAAAATGTGCCTCCTTGAAATGCACAGCAAGGGGTATACTGGGAAGTAGTTGTAACTTTAATATGGCAATATTTTATCATGATGAAGGTACACAGATCCTTCTTTTCACAAGGGTCCAACTTGGTGGTAATTTTCTTACAGACACATTTGTTTGGGACGCGAAAGGATAGGAAGCCAAGAACAAGGAGGAGGAGAAGCTACCCTGCTGGTAGAATGCATTGGAGCTGGAGTTCTTTTGAAAAGCCTTTCCAAACCAGCTCAGCAAGTGACTTATTAGCGGCTAATTAATTGACCGCTGTAGGGTGCACACTTGCCAGTTGGCAAACCCCTCCTTGTAAAGTTCCTGTTGTTTTGGAAAGCGGGCCTTGTTCTCTCTTCACCCCCGTGCCCTGTGCTCCCTTCCAGAATCTCACTGGCTGCTCATGCCTCAGTTTGGTCCCAGCCGAGAACGCTACAGTAATGCATGGAAAATGCCCCAGTCCTGGTTGCCAAGAGGCCTTCTTGACATTCCTCTGTGTGATGTGTGTTTGCAGCATGATTGGAGCCATGGCACAGACACCATCAGTTATCATACTCATCAGGTAAGAGCCATGCTGAGGATCTGATGAGTTGCTTGACTCTCGATCCATCGCTTCTTTCAACTGGCTGCCGCAGATTAATTGAAAACTGAAAGGCTCCTCCCCTGGGTCTAGATCGAGGGGGACTGTGGTGGCCCACAGGCCATGGGTGTGTAGGGAGGATGGACTCCCGGCGCTGAGTGTTTCTGACTACCATTGGAGTTGACAGGAGCCACAGATGCTCAGCAAATCTCAGGATTTGACCTGCTTTGAGTGAGAAGGCACTACAAAATTACCCAATCTTATACTTTCAGCTGCACTGAATTCAGCCTGAGAGTTCCCTTTGGCTTCAATGGGGGCTCAGACCCTCTGAAAACCAGGCCCCTTATTATGTGCTCATCTCCCATTTAGGCACCTGAAAGAAGCAGCTGTAATGGGTTGGGTCACAGAGACTCTTTTGGGAACTGCCACCTGATGTGCCTAGACTACCTCTGAGCCCATTTTCCCTGCCAGTTTAGGACTTCAGTGCCTTGCCTGGTTTGAGCCAGACGTGCTAGCCTGCTACAAACACAGACCCAGGTCTGAATCACGTCCCCCAAAAGCTGCAGGCTTAACTGAAAATAGCTTAAGAAGTGATCCTGTCTCCAGCACTCAGATACCCAACTCCCAATGGGGTCCAAACCCCTAATAAATCCTTTTTACCCTGTATAAAGCTTATACAGGGTAAACTCATAAATTGTTCACCCTCTATAACACTGATAGAAAGATATGTACAGTTGTTTGCCCCTTCAGATATTAATACTTACTCTGGGTTAATTAATAAGTAAAAAGTGATTTTATTAAATACAAAAAGTAGGATTTAAGTGGTTCCAAGTAATAACAGACAGAACAAAGTGAATTACCAAGCAAAATAAAATAAAACACGCAAGTCTAAGCCTAGTACAGTAAGAAAACTGAATACAGATAAAACCTCACCCTCAGATGTTTCAATAAGCTTCTATCACAGACTGGACACCTTCTTAGTCTGGACACAGTCCTTTCCCCTGCACAGCCCTTGTTCCAGCTCAGCTAGTAGCTAGGGGATTTCTCATGATTGCAACCCCCTTTGTTCTGTTCCACCCCCTTATATAGCTTTGGCACAAGGCGGGAATCTTTTATTTCTCTGGGTCCCCACCCCTCCTTCTAAATGGAAAAGCACCAGGTTTAAGATGGATTTCAGTTCCAGGTGACATGGTCACATGTCCTGTGAGACTCCAAGCCTTCATTCCTCCCAGCCTGACTCACAGGAAGGCTTGCAAGAAAACAGAGCCATCCACAGTCAATTGTCCTGATTGATGGGAGCCATCAAGATTCCAAACCATCATTAATGGCCCACACTTTGCATAATTACAATAGGCCCTCAGAGTTATATTTCATATTTCTAGTTTCAGATACGAGAATGATACATACATACAAATAGGATAACCACACTCAGTAGATTACAAGCTTTGTAATCACAGGTTTCAGAGTAGCAGCCGTGTTAGTCTGTATTCTCAAAAAGAAAAGGAGTACTTGTGGCACCTTAGAGACTAACAAATTTATTAGAGCAGAAGCTTTCGTGAGCTACAGCTCACTTCATCGGATGCATTTGGTGGAAAAAACAGAGTAGAGATTTATATACACACACACAGAGAACATGAAACAATGGGTTTATCATACACACTGTAAGGAGAGTGATCACTTAAGATAAGCCATCACCAACAGCAGGGGGGGGAAGGAGGAAAACCTTTCATGGTGACAAGCAGGTAGGCTAATTCTAGCAGTTAACAAGAATATCAGAGGAACAGTGGGGGGTGGGGTGGGAGGGAGAAATACCATGGGGAAATAGTTTTACTTTGTGTAATGACTCATCCATTCCCAGTCTCTATTCAAGCCTAAGTTAATTGTATCCAGTTTGCAAATTAATTCCAATTCAGCAGTCTCTCGTTGGAGTCTGTTTTTGAAGCTTTTTTGTTGAAGTATAGCCACTCTTAGGTCTGTGATCGAGTGACCAGAGAGATTGAAGTGTTCTCCAACTGGTTTTTGAATGTTATAATTCTTGACGTCTGATTTGTGTCCATTCATTCTTTTACGTAGAGACTGTCCAGTTTGGCCAATGTACATGGCAGAGGGGCATTGCTGGCACATGATGGCATATATCACATTGGTAGATGCGCAGGTGAAGGAGCCTCTGATAGTGTGGCTGATGTGATTAGGCCCTATGATGGTATCCCCTGAATAGATATGTGGACAGAGTTGGCAACGGGCTTTGTTGCAAGGATAGGTTCCTGGGTTAGTGGTTCTGTTCTGTGGTGTGTGGTTGCTGGTGAGTATTTGCTTCAGATTGGGGGGCTGTCTGTAAGCAAGGACTGGAAAACAACAGAACGCCACTAGCCATCACCTTCAGCCCCCAACTAAAACCCCTCCAACGCATCATCAAGGATCTACAACCTATCCTGAAGGACGAGCCATCGCTCTCTCAGATCTTGGGAGATAGACCAGTCCTTGCTTACAGACAGCCCCCCAATCTGAAGCAAATACTCACCAGCAACCACACACCACAGAACAGAACCACTAACCCAGGAACCTATCCTTGCAACAAAGCCCGTTGCCAACTCTGTCCACATATCTATTCAGGGGATACCATCATAGGGCCTAATCACATCAGCCACACTATCAGAGGCTCCTTCACCTGCGCATCTACCAATGTGATATATGCCATCATGTGCCAGCAATGCCCCTCTGCCATGTACATTGGCCAAACTGGACAGTCTCTACGTAAAAGAATGAATGGACACAAATCAGACGTCAAGAATTATAACATTCAAAAACCAGTTGGAGAACACTTCAATCTCTCTGGTCACTCGATCACAGACCTAAGAGTGGCTATACTTCAACAAAAAAGCTTCAAAAACAGACTCCAACGAGAGACTGCTGAATTGGAATTAATTTGCAAACTGGATACAATTAACTTAGGCTTGAATAGAGACTGGGAATGGATGAGTCATTACACAAAGTAAAACTATTTCCCCATGGTATTTCTCCCTCCCACCCCACCCCCCACTGTTCCTCTGATATTCTTGTTAACTGCTAGAATTAGCCTACCTGCTTGTCACCATGAAAGGTTTTCCTCCTTCCCCCCCCTGCTGTTGGTGATGGCTTATCTTAAGTGATCACTCTCCTTACAGTGTGTATGATAAACCCATTGTTTCATGTTCTCTGTGTGTGTGTATATAAATCTCTACTCTGTTTTTTCCACCAAATGCATCCGATGAAGTGAGCTGTAGCTCACGAAAGCTTATGCTCTAATAAATTTGTTAGTCTCTAAGGTGCCACAAGTACTCCTTTTCTTTTTGAGAATACAGACTAACACGGCTGCTACTCTGAAACCTGTGATTATGCAAGGCACTGAATTTAGCCGTATAGAGTGGAAATCTGTCAACTTCATGAAAAAACTCGCACAGATACAGACAGACATCATCTTCCTCTCCAAATGCAAACAGATGGACATCATACCGAAAGGACTGAAGGTAAAAAATCCATTACAATCTACATACCACACAGACTATGCTGACAGCTTGTGCCACACACTCTCAAGGAAACTGCGGAACCACCTGATCAACATCCTCTACAGCAAACAGGGAAAGATTAAGAATGAGCTCTCAAAACTGGATACTCTCATAAAGAACCAACTTTCCACACAAACTTCCTCGTGGCTGGACTTTACAAAAACTAGACAAGCCATTTACAAAACACACTTTGATTCTCTACAAAAGAAAAAGGACACTAAGCTATCTAAACTACTATATGCCACAAGGGGCCACAACAATGGTTCCCGTAACCCACCCAGCAATATTGTTAATCTATCCAACTATACTCTTAGCCCAGCGGAAGAATCTGTCCTATCTCGGGGCCTCTCCTTTTGCCCCTCCACCCCCACGAACATGATACAGTTCTGTGGTGACCTAGAATCCTATTTTCGACGTCTCAGACTCAAGGAATATTTCCAACACACCTCTGACCAACATATTAACCCACAGAGACCTTCCTGCCAACACTACAAAAAGAAGGATTCTAGGTGGACTCCTCCTGAAGGTCGAAACAGCAGCCTGGATTTCTACATAGACTGCTTCCGCCGACGTGCACGAGCTGAAATTGTGGAAAAGCAGCATCGCTTACCCCATAACCTCAGCCATGCAGAACACAGTGCCATCCACAGCCTCAGAAACAACTCTGACATCATAATCAAAAAGGCTGACAAAGGAGGTGCTGTCGTCATCATGAATAGGTCAGAGTATGAACAAGAGGCTACTAGGCAGCTCTCCAACACCACTTTCTACAAGCCATTACCCTCTGATCCCAGTGAGAGTTACCAAAAGAAACTACAGCATTTGCTCAAGAAACTCCCTGAAAAAGCACAAGAACAAATCCGCACAGACACACCCCTGGAGCCAGGACCTGGGGTATTCTATCTGCTACCCAAGATCCATAAACCTGGAAATCCTGGACGCCCCATCATCTCAGGCATTGGCACCCTGACAGCAGGATTGTCTGGCTATGTAGACTCCCTCCTCAGGCCCTTCGTTACCAGCACTCCCAGCTATCTTCGAGACACCACCGATTTCCTGAGGAAACTACAGTCCATTGGTGATCTTCCTAAAAACACCATCCTAGCCACTATGGATGTAGAAGCCCTCTACACCAATATTCCACACAAAGATGGACTACAAGCCGTCAGGAACAGTATCCCCGATACTGCCACGGCTAACCTGGTGGCAGAACTTTGTGACTTTGTCCTGACCCATAACTATTTCACATTTGGTGACAATGTATACCTTCAAATCAGCGGCACTGCGATGGGTACCCGCATGGCCCCACAGTATGCCAACATTTTTATGGCTGACTTAGAACAACGCTTCCTCAGCTCTCGTTCCCTAATGCCCCTACTCTACTTGCGCTACATTGATGACATCTTCATCATCTGGACCCATGGAAAAGAAGCTCTTGAGGAATTCCACCATGATTTCAACAATTTCCATCCCACCATCAACCTCAGCCTGGACCAGTCCACACAAGAGATCCACTTCCTGGACACTACGGTGCTAATAAGCGATGGTCACATAAACACCACCCTATATCGGAAACCTACTGACCGCTATTCCTACCTACATGCCTCTAGCTTTCATCCAGATCATACCACTCGATCCATTGTCTACAGCCAAGCGCTACGATATAACCGCATTTGCTCCAACCCCTCAGACAGAGACAAACACCTACAAGATCTCTATCATGCATTCCTACAACTACAGTACCCACCTGCTGAAGTGAAGAAACAGATTGACAGAGCCAGAAGAGTACCCAGAAGTCACCTACTACAGGACAGGCCCAACAAAGAAAACAACAGAACGCCACTAGCCATCACCTTCAGCCCCCAACTAAAACCCCTCCAACGCATCATCAAGGATCTACAACCTATCCTGAAGGACGAGCCATCGCTCTCTCAGATCTTGGGAGATAGACCAGTCCTTGCTTACAGACAGCCCCCCAATCTGAAGCAAATACTCACCAGCAACCACACACCACAGAACAGAACCACTAACCCAGGAACCTATCCTTGCAACAAAGCCCGTTGCCAACTCTGTCCACATATCTATTCAGGGGATACCATCATAGGGCCTAATCACATCAGCCACACTATCAGAGGCTCCTTCACCTGCGCATCTACCAATGTGATATATGCCATCATGTGCCAGCAATGCCCCTCTGCCATGTACATTGGCCAAACTGGACAGTCTCTACGTAAAAGAATGAATGGACACAAATCAGACGTCAAGAATTATAACATTCAAAAACCAGTTGGAGAACACTTCAATCTCTCTGGTCACTCGATCACAGACCTAAGAGTGGCTATACTTCAACAAAAAAGCTTCAAAAACAGACTCCAACGAGAGACTGCTGAATTGGAATTAATTTGCAAACTGGATACAATTAACTTAGGCTTGAATAGAGACTGGGAATGGATGAGTCATTACACAAAGTAAAACTATTTCCCCATGGTATTTCTCCCTCCCACCCCACCCCCCACTGTTCCTCTGATATTCTTGTTAACTGCTAGAATTAGCCTACCTGCTTGTCACCATGAAAGGTTTTCCTCCTTCCCCCCCCTGCTGTTGGTGATGGCTTATCTTAAGTGATCACTCTCCTTACAGTGTGTATGATAAACCCATTGTTTCATGTTCTCTGTGTGTGTGTATATAAATCTCTACTCTGTTTTTTCCACCAAATGCATCCGATGAAGTGAGCTGTAGCTCACGAAAGCTTATGCTCTAATAAATTTGTTAGTCTCTAAGGTGCCACAAGTACTCCTTTTCTTTTTAAGCTTTGTAATGATACCTTACAAGAGACCTTTTGCACAAAGCATATTCCAGTTACATTATGTTCACACTCATTAGCATATCTTCATAAAATCATATAGAGTGCAACGTCACAATGCTCATCTCCCATTTAGGCATCTGAAAGAAGCAGCCAGAGTTTCAAAAGATCTTCGCATCCCGAGCACAGTGGCAGCTGTTGGATGCTGTGCACACGTCAATCACTTTGTCTCTGCAGGTCCCTGTTAGGTTCAGCATGACCACATTCATTGCTGGGGTAGCTCCACTTACTTCAGTGTCTAATACTGACCTGAAGAAAGAATAAGGGAATTGATTCTGTGCAGCTCAAGGGGCAAGGAGGGCTGTGAATCTGGTAAGGAAGGGTCCATTCAGGTATGCTGCAAAGGAAAAGGGCAGACCTTGTTCTCCCCATCTGTCTAGAACCTGTGAAGTGGAAAGGAAATTAGGAAAGTTCTGCTTCTGTTGCAGGGAATAAATGTGTTAAAGCTAAAATCAGTCAGGTGGCAGGATCGCAGCTGCATGAGACCTGCAAGCAGTGGTTTCATGAGGCTTTTTTAGAGATAGCCTAGAGATCCTAGGAGGCTGCAAAAAGAAACCCAAAAAGGCCTAGGGATGGATGTATGTGCTAGTATAGGAAAACATGAACGCATCACCAGAAGTGAAAACTTTCATGCTGGCCCAAATGCTGACATCAGTGGGAATTAGAGATGCTCAGTATCTCTCTGGATTTGGCCCAACATGCATACAAAGACAAAACCATCATCTCCAACTCAATTACTGTGTGCTATTTCCACACACAGAGCTTCTAGGCAACTACACACACACGTAACTGTCTGCCCCCTGAGATGCATGTGCCTACCTACCTTCACCTTTATTCAGAATCACTGCATCCATCCATGCCATTTCTTACAGCCTATTCTAATCTGAGGGGCAATAAGCAGATCCATTCTGTGGCCTGGAAGATTCCAGTAAAGTTCAATCAATAGGGTCTGTATTAGAATCCACTTTTGAGTGGATCTCAGGCAGATCTCTTATGTGAGGGCATGTCTCCCTGCAGAGAATAGAATGAGATATTCCACCTACTAGTTCATTTCTTTCCTGGCATCTGTAGTAGCTAAACGGAAATCAAATTTTCAGCAATCAATATTGTGGCAAAGGTAATTTGAGGCTTGAAGGGTTCTTTGTTGAGAGAAATTATCAGCACTCGTAGGATCCTGAACAGAGTCTTCTTAATGTGCATCTTCAAATAAGACAAGCCAATGGCCAGGTAGGAAAGAGAACACAAGAGAAAAGAGGAAATGTACAAAAACTTCAGTTCACAACCCTTTGAAATTGACAATTCACAGCCATGAAAGTCATATCTTAACTATATTCCTGCCAGAACCACCAATATCTATCATAAATGTACAGAAGAAGAGGTGGTGAAGGGCCTAGTATCACCTGGTGTTCTGGACACTCCACAGGCTTGAATCAATTGGTTCCACAAACCAATGTCACTTGGTATGTGGGTCCCAGATGTTACTGGTGATGAGTTTGAATTAGAACTCCCAGCTCTCCCAGATCAGCCAAAATGAAGCCCATCCCTGGCTGACCCGGTTGCAATTGTGCCGAATGCAGCTGAGCAGGGAAGTGTCTTCTGGTCCAGCCAGCAGGGATATATTCAGAGGATTCATCAGGACATCTGGCTCTTTGCACAATCTTGAAGTCTGGTTTAAATGTCCATACTGTAATCTCAGGCACTGAAGTTTTCAACACAGCCTGGAACCAGATAACTAAGGAGACTATGGGAGATAACTTCATGTCATTCCGGGATGTCCTAACAGTGCTGTGATCAGAGATATAAAGGATGTTTTCAGGACTCTCTGGTATTATTGTTGTTATTTATCCATCACCCAAAGGTGTGGTAAGTGCCACACAGACATAAATTAAGACAGGTGACACCCTGAAGTGTTTACACCCTTAGAGCTCAATCCCGTATCTATTAGATTCAATGGAAAAATTCATACTAACTTCAGTGGGAGTTAGATAAGATCCTAAATATACAAAAACAGATAGAGGAAAAGGAGGAACATTAATGCTGGTTGATAAGTATTTTTCACACAGAAAAATCAGAAAAAAAATCCCTCTTCAAATTTTTCAATGAAAAATGGAAAACTGACAATTTTTCATTTTTTTAACTGAAAAAATTGAAAATTTCAAACAAAAATTTAAAAAGCCATATTTTATTTTAAAAGTTTCAACTGAAAAACTTTAGCCACTTCTAAAACAACCCCAACAAAACAAAACACAACAACCTATGTAAGAAAACTGACTGAGGTTAAGTTTGATAACCCTCTATTCTTCACTTTTTCCCTCCCTTTCCCTTTCCCTCCTTTGAGCCAGGCCATTAACCACTGGAACGCCTTTGCAAGTGTTGAGGTGGATTTTTCATCACTTGTAGTCTTTAAATCAAGACTGGATGTCTTTCAAAATGCTATTCCCCTCCATTGCACATGTACAGCGGGCATCTGTTTCAAGCACAGGTGTCACTAACAATACCTAACAGAGACCATGCAAAGGATTAATAGAAGCAGGGACCGGACACTTTTACGTTTCCTTTCAACACAGACCTTTTCATCAGGGGTTCATTGCCCTACTTCCCTGAATCGTTATGCACTGTGGAACATAAAGTGCTGAATAAGAGAATGCACATTCATGATCAAATTAATCCCTGGTAAAATTCCAGTGACTTCAGTGGGTTTATACCAGTGGCATGACTTTAGCCTATAGCATCATATGAATTATGTGAATGGGAAGTTAATTCTTGTTCTTAAGGTTTCTTCAGAGATTAATGCCAGCCAGATAGAGTGGGTTACATTCAAAGTGAAGGGCCACAGTTAGCCTGGCCTATTATCTTCCCAATTTAAAACTAATCAGAAACTAATCTCACTTTCACAAACATCACCCTGTATGGGCAGGTCGGCGTATCAACCTTTGCTGATCGGGCTGATTTAATAGCTGGACCTGGGAATGAAAAGTTGGTCATTTGTCCTCTCTGCTATTTCACTCACATTCCCCCCACCCCATCTCACACACAATTAAGTTATAATAAAAAGGATTTTGTTGGTTTATATCCTGCTGATTCAAAGCATCGGGGCCTGAAAGGTAATACAGGGATTCTGTAAATGATAATTTACTAGGATGGGATTTGCATTTTTTTCCCTTCCAGTGACAAGATTAGTTCCCATTATTAACAACTCAGCTAAATTCCAGAACCCATCATGCGGCTGCAGTTGCAATTATTTTTCAGGCTTCAGGCAGTTGGTCCAAGGGGGAAGAAAAAGAAAAGAAGCCTGTTAATGATTTTCTGAAGAGGTGACAGTGGCGTTCTGATTGACAGCAAAGCACAGCGACGGGGTTTGTTAATTAAAGCAGTATGATAACAATCTATTTTCCTCTCTCCCTTTCTCCTCTGTACAGAACAGTGAGCCCTGAACTTAAGTCTTATGCTTTGGGAGTGCTTTTCCTGCTGCTCCGTTTGCTAGGTACGTGCAGTGATTTCTTCTTTCTTCCCCCACACCCTGAAAAGTAACTAAATGTTTATATGTGCATCAAGGTGCGAGTGCCCATTGATTCCCCCTCTTTGGATGTTGAATGCCTGTCCTATGTTGCATTTATCAGTGGGGTCTGAAACCAGGAGATCCAAGTCTTTTCTCTGCAGTGCGGATGGAAAGGCCTCCAAGGGTCCTGGCATATGGCTTTCCTGCCATTTCAGTCACGCTCATGTTGGAAATCGTGGTGTTGAGTGAGATAGCCTCCCTCCCAACTAGTTAATTCTCCACAGTCATTATTAACATGTCAGCAGCTTGTGAAATTACTTCTTTATTACTTCTTTATTGTGCTGCTGACTTACAGGGATAAACAATTTCACACCACTTTGAGAATAGGAGCTTTGTTATTCCATTGGGTGGCAGCTGAGTCCTCCTGATCTCTGTGGGAGGAAAGCAAAAGGGAAAAAAAAAAACAGGCTGAATCTGAATACTGTTGCTGGGCTTAATCTCCCATTAAAATACATTTGGTCAAACCGTTCGATCAATGTATGTCTCTTCATGCCTGAATAAAAGAGAAAACATTATCTGTAATTGTCTTTTCCCTTGTAATGGGATGACTGTGGGGGAGTGGGCTTAAAGGCACAGACCCTGTTTCTCAGAACTTTGGACCACATTCTGTCTGATGCATTGCTCTGGGATCCGTCTCGCTGATGTGTTCTGTTAGTATTCTACTCGTGGGTTTCTGCTGATTCAGTGGGCCAGATTTCACTCTCACCCAGTAGGAGCGGAATAGTCCTTTATTCTATGAGTGTTCCCAGTGATTTCACTGAGCAAGGTGCAATTCAATATGAGTAGATATGTCAGAATCTGGCTCAATGTTAGTTTTTTGCAGCGTAGATCCATCTACTGTGTGGTTGTAGTAGAAGGATTTTACCCCATACTATGACAGGGTGGTATAGACGGAAGTGCCACTATTCCAATGAAGCCCTTCAGGACTTGGCTACTCGTTTCTTCTCTACTAGGCGATTATTTACTTGTGCAGTTCATTGGCCTTCACCAAGGCAGCCTGTTTTCTTTCATAGAGAGGGGTTGAAAACCCCACAGTCCCATGTATCCCACTGAATGGTCTCTGAGTCCTTATTTTGCATCAGAATTCTGGTGCCAAGTTTTTCTCTAGGAGCCAGTGAGATGCATGAGCATAAAGGCCCAATCCAGCTTCCACTGAAGTCAATGGGAATCTTTCAGCACTGGTCAAAGGTCTGAAATGCACTCCCTCATCAAAAGCTAAACGCTTTGCTCAGTGCTCAGAAAAGAAGAAAACAGCACAAGCCTTTGGTGGCTGATCCACAGCCCAGGGAAATCACTGGGAGTCTTCTGGTTGACTTGCATGGACTTTGGGTCAGGCCCTTAATGCACGTGTTTCCTTTTGCTGTCCATACTGTTTTAGGTTCTTGTCCTGTTCTCAGCTCTTGCAGGTTTAATGCAGAATCCTAAAAGCAGGACATGGCAGTTAAGCAAGGGAGGGATTTTGATTTTACATTCCAAATGTAAATGTATTTGCGATGGTAGTTACTAATTTTGTATTATTGTAGTTGTATTGTAGCTTATTATTATTGTTGTTTGAGAAGTCTGCATGTATAATTCTGTGAGGGCTAGTTTCTGCCACCCGTACTTAGGATAAGAAGCACCTTACTCTTCCATTAACCCCCTGGACACTGCAGTAACTCTTTTTTGTAGCAAAACACATGCTGCCCTATCACAGCAGAATCCCTGTGGAATACAATAATACAGCCAGGAGGATATCAGCTCAGCTATGGAACTACACGAGGATAAGGTATTACTCAATGTGAGTGAAGATATACAAAATTCGCCCTTAATAATTTGAGGTTTTCTGGGTAGGTTGATTTTAAAAGCATTTTCAGTCACCTTTAAGCTTAGACTTAAAAAGGGACTAATAATAGCTTCTTCTTGAACCAAAGGAGAGTATTAAATATCTGAGGTACAAGACCTGGAGGTGCAATCTGAGTTAATAGATTTTAGTAAGACAGAGGATGCTTCTTTAAACAGCTCTGCAGTTTCTGCTCTAAAATATATATAGCAGCAATTTGTTCAACACTTTGCAATAAGAAGTAGAGCATGATTGAATCTCTTTAATATTCACTGTAATAACATGAAACATGACTGAATTCTCCTGATATTCTGCCGGATGTATTATCTTATTCCATAGGAATTCTGATATGATAGAGCAGCATATTAATGTCTTGGTATGAAAGTGTTACTGTGGTTTCTTAGAAAAGAAACTAAAACAGTTCCGGTGGAGCCCCAATGGTATTGAAAGCTTCAGCTACTGTATAAGAAGCTCTGATATGGGAGATTCTTTTCCAAATACCATCTCACTTCTTCATATATGCTGTCATTGAAAGGACCTGAATCGAAAGTGCATACCTAAATACCCCACTTCTAGTAGCTGGGGAAGTTCAGATCTGGATTGGAACTTTGCATCTCAGGCTTATCTAAAGGTGAAAAAACTTTTGCAAATGGCACAAATCAAACATGTCTGGTAATTCTATCCTGATTGCATTGGCAACTGTCAGCATTAACTATGCATGACTAAAATGGCAAATAGACTTATGAATGACAATAAAATCCTGGACATTTCTCTTCCCAGATGGTGTTTGCAGTTTGTCCCCGAAACATGCAGCTCAAGTGCAATATCTGGCTACCAATGGAGTTTCTGATAGTTTTGTTTTAAATCCAGCCTCCTAGCGTCAATCAGTGTGACACACTGAAAGTGCAAGGCGTGCCCATCGAGCCAGGCTTTGGAGGCCATAAACCTCCCTTAATTCCAAAGCACTCTACCTGTCAAGTCTAGTCTCACTTGTTGGAAGTCTGTAGCCCTTGTCCTTGTGGAGATAGTGCTCAAAAAGGTCATCAACACAAACTGGTTGCTAGGGTTGAAAGTCTTTCACAGCTGTTTTCCCTAAAGACCTCAGTTTATTCATAGCTACTATGCGCTCAGGTTTGGCTCTTGGGGACAATGAAACAGATCCCAAGAGCTTAAGGATCCCAGGGCGTTTTGTTCATGCCAACATCTAGTTTTTACTCTTATAATGGCACTCTAGAGCCAGTTCAGCACTGAGAGAGTAAATTGAATGCCATTCTGCCTTATGTATCATCAACACCACCTGTTAGCTTGGTTCTGGAGCTGAATTTTCAGATCCGAGGTTGAGTGTGTGGTTGTCCAAACTCATTTAAAAAGAAAATCACCTTTTAACTTGCAAATCAACCCAGCTTGATCTGGAAAGCGTTAAGAAAACAAATAGCGAGAGGTGCAGTGTCATTTCTCAGGGCATTACCACACTTTACAGTTGAAGGGAATATCTTTTTATTAGCCAGTTATCTATTTTTATTTACTGGTTTATATCCCTGGTGTTAATAACTGGTTAAAGGAAGTACTGAAAGCTGACATAGCCTGATAACTTCTGCATTTATTAGCCAATGTGAAAGATCAAACAAAAATCTGCAGAGTTCTAGTCATTAACAGAGTGAAATAAAGAGGTTTCATATCCCAGAGGCGAAGGAAAAGGCAAACAACGTATTTGTATTCCTGCCATATATTGTCATACAGCAAAGAAATGGCATTCATGTCAAGCTAAGGAGTGGTGTCTCATTTAAGCCAAGAAATCCAGGGTTAATGGTGAAGCTTGAGCCTTAATTCATCAGCCCTCTGCCAAATAGTGAAGCCCATATGTCTCTCTATCTGTATACGTATTTCTAGAGCTCCAGTCACCTCAGTATCTGGAAATGGGGTGTTGGCCAAATTCCAGTAGGAGAAATTATGTTCTGCCAACCTAAAATTGGCTCTGTGGTTTTGTTGGAGACTATATTCTTCTTCACTTCCTGTCCTAAACCCTAGCAGCAATGTTAGTAATCAGTTTTAAATAAATGTTGTTTTCCACCCCCCAAAAATGTCTTAGAGGTGAGTGAAATGATTCCTACTACATAAAGCATGCAGAACTTTCTTTTGATTGTTAAGGTGTGCACAAATGCCAATTTATGCTCAAAGGTGGGATTAAGATCTCCTCTTTCGGTGCCCACTGTCTGTAAAGCACTTGTGGATCTTGTCAGAATGAAAGATATTTCTGTATTTGATTATATAAGACTGGAGACTCCTGCAGTATCCAAGCAGAAAGGGGAACTCAAAGATTGTATTGCTGGGTGAGTTTAATGAGACTTCAGGCATTGCTTTAAGGTCGTGGCCCTGTTATGAACCACTCACAGCCGAGTTCAGCTGAGAAATGCTGATTTGCCCTTAACTGCTATGATTCAAGGAGAGAGTTCTGCTGTGGTATTTCACTTTGTGGGATAATGACAGAATCACTTTCTTTCAGATCCATTCCCCTACACTTATTAGAGATCATTCTTCCTCTTCCTTAGGTCCTGGATCTGGATGCCCCCCAAACTTGGGGAAAGTTCAGATCTGGATCTGAACTCCACAAATAATTTCAGGGTTTGTAATGGACTTCAGGAAAACCCTGGATGCGAACACCATGAACGTTTTGATCTGGATCCAGAGCCAAGTTTCGTAGCTTAGGCCCCTCTCTGCTTCTTTATGAAACTCTGTGACCAGCCTTAATAGGCTATGTTCAGACAGCAAATCAGAAGTGTAAGGACAAACTACTTAAAACTGAGTTGTGGTGTTTGTGGGATAGTGAGCGATCCCCTCCGTAACTGTTGAACCCGGGCCAGTTCTTCAGGGGATCATGTGGGGTGACAGTCCCCACCAGATGTGTTTAGTTTGCCTTGGAATTAGAGATCCTGAGAGAATCACAAGATTTGTCGGCGTCCACCAGCCTTAATTAAAAATCCCCTTTCCACTCACTATGGCTGAGTCCTGTCCCTTTACCCCAAGGGTCACTACAGCATGATATGTCTCTTTTATTTTGACAGGTTTTATCCCGCCACCCTTGATCTTTGGGGCTGGAATTGACTCAACATGTCTGTTCTGGAGCACGTTTTGCGGCGAGCAAGGAGCCTGCGTATTGTATGACAATGTCGTCTATAGATACCTGTATGTTAGCATTGCTATAGCTCTGAAATCTTTCGCATTCATCTTATACACAACCACCTGGCAGTGCTTGAGGAAAAACTATAAAAGATACATCAAGAACCATGAAGGTGGGCTCAGCACTAGTGAATTCTTTGCCTCTACTCTCACCCTAGACAATCTGGGGCGGGACTCTGTGCCCCAAAACCAGTCACAGAGGACAAAATTTATCTATAACCTGGAAGATCATGAATGGTGTGAAAACATGGAATCTGTTTTATAGTGACTAAAGATGGATGAACTCTATATTAATAATATATGGGTCCTTTTTAATTAAAAGAGAGAGAGAGAGAATAAAAATTAAAAAACAGGAAACTTTTGTCCTTTTCTCAAAAATCAGAACCAAGGATTCAGAATAACAAAATCTTTTAATGGGATCATTTTTGAAATCCTGCCAGAATGCTGGAGAGAACATGAAACCACTCCAGTTGGGTACCAGCCCCTTTGATGATGGTACAATCTTCCAGGATAGAATCACTTGCAAGGGCATTGGGAGCTGCAAACCCAGGGTTTTGTCGGAGACCTCATCAGATGGACATTCTTGGGTACCTGGTGAGAAGAAACAAGCAAATAACAGCAATTCCAGAATAAGCGTTAGTGACACTGCATGCCATTAGGGATCTGTGTGGCCCTGTCACCTCTGCAATATAGGCTAAAGGGTTAGCCAGTCTGGGTGCTGTTCAAGTCCAATGCACTCTCTCAGTGATGTCAAAGAGGGAAGAGTGCTGGAGTTATTAAACTACTTACACTCTGTCACCAGCCATGATTCCATGTTAGATACTTTGAATGTTCCCGTATACCCTCTAGCCAGCACACATTGATGGTCAAAAGGCTCCACTGTCTTTCCAGCAGATCTCATATTTCGGTTCTCTGTGAATGGCTGTGCTCAGATCATTAAACCCAGTAAAGTTCAAGTCATTTGCTTACACTTGCCAAATGTTCTGTCATTTTTTAAAAAATTCCAAACATTTGTCTGTATAATCCTTTTAAGATTTTTTTAAAACTACTTTCAAATTTATATTAACCCTTAAATCACTGACAGTGTTCGATAGGGGGAACTTATTATACCAATTGCATTTTTTTTTCCGGTTTCTTTTCAATATACCACAACATCATGCAAGGGATTCAGCTAATCCACTGCATTTTTTTTAGTCTGTATGCCTTCTTTCTGATGCACTGTCAAACCAATGAGGACATGCATTATTAAAAAGAAATTAAAAGAGAGAGTGAATGCTCTGTGTTTCTATGAAAATAATTATCAGTTGGAGAATTCTAGTATGATATAATAATTTACAGATTATTTCTTCATATGACATATGACTCTGTGAATACATAGATGGAGAGACCCTTTGTTTATGTACTCTGCAGTTTTTAAATATATATTATTTGCAGTCGAAGGTCAGGTGGGAGTGTTCCTTAAAATTATTGTGTGTGTGTGTGTGAGAGAGAGAGAGAGAGACTACTGAGCCCAGTCCTTCAATCCATACTCAGACAATTTCTATTCACGTGTAGTCCCATTAATTTCAAGGAGACCACTCAAGTGAGTAAACAGTGCAGGATCTGAATTACTAAGGGCCAAATGTTGCCCTTAGAGTTGCATTCAGGGCTCCCATAAAGGGGCAGAATTTTCAAGAGCACCCAATATTGGCCATTACTCACTTGGTCCAGAGTTAGGGCAATACTGAGCACTTTTGAAAATCACACCCAAATTCTATAGGAGATGCCCCCATGGATCCTCGGGAAGAACTGGCATGATCTCTTGAAATAGAGTCTTGCCCAATGCCCTTTGAAATCAAGGGGAGTCTTTCTCTAGACTTCGGTGGGCATTGGATCGGACTTTTCCTATATAATCTTTTTCCAGGACATTCCTACTGTTAAGCAATAAAAAGTGGCTGTGTTTAATGAATTTTCTCCAACCATAATTGAAACCAGCCATGTTTCCTATGGAGTAAATGTCAGTAGCATTTTAAGGGTTAGCATTGTTCATTCAAAATCTTGGTTTTTTGGTTTGTCTTTTAAAGCGGTTGTGAACCTGCAAACATTTAGAAACATAACCCGTCATGTCAGACTAAATACAGGATGTAGCTCCCATGTATCCCAGGAGTGGGTGAGCTTCTCAGAGTCATGTTCATTGCTGGCAATGGACATACCAAAATCCTCAGAATGGAACAGTGAGGTTACCTTGCCACTCGTGTTCAGTACCATTTTAGCAGACCTTGCTCTAATTGAGACAATTAAAAGCTGGCAGCATAAGACTATTTCCAGCTGACTTACTTTACTTTACTTTACTGGCGTGTTTTGTCATTTATGCACTGCATTAAATGTTCAGCAACAGAAAGGGCAAAGAACCTAGTATATCAAATAAGCTGCACTATGCCAAATACTCAGCCAATATTGTAACTATATATGTTTTTATTCTTGGCTTGGAGCCTTGCTCAGAATCATTTGATAAAGAGAGGAGTGGGAGGGGAAAAAGGAGCATTATGCAGTACCATTTGTATCTATTGGGTGGTAAATGATATTTAGATCAGTTTATTATATCTTGTCTGCTAAATAGAGATACTGCATCCATAAGCCAATGAATTAAACAAAGGGACAGGTTGCATAACTGTCTCATAAAATATGTATAATTGTCAAGTATAAGCCTTTGAAATCTTTCTGTACAGTTTTCCTTATTTTGAAAATGTATTGCTTATAGAATGCTGCCTTTTTCAGATGCTAGCTCATCGTTTTATACTACTCACACACACGCGTCACAAACAACATGTCTCAATGCCTGATTTCTTGAAAATCTATAACCCCTTTTGCGGTTTGGATTCTTTTTCTCTCAAAATCCAGGGTGAATGAGAATAATATGCTGGCATGACGCAAAACAAACTGAAAGGCTTTCTAGAGCTATGGTTTGCCAGTAATTGAATGTACAATCAAAAGCTCATCTTACCAGTCTTACGGAAAACAAGATTGCAGGGCATGAACTGTCACTTCACTTGTTTGTTTGGGGAATTATTTTTATTTTTCCTTTTTTTTTATCTTAATCTGATGTCTTGGTTGTGTACGGGAAGCTCAGCCTGAGCTGGGTTGTTTTATACTTTTGTACCTAATTATTTTGTATCTTGTGAAATTGTGATTTTCTGTTTCTTTCTTTTGATAACATTGCTTTTGAAACGCTCTTTTTTAGGAAGCATCAGATCCCAGTATCATCAAGGGCTTTAATCATAGAGTTTTGGTGCTGTCACAGGGGAAAGAGGTGTATCCATGCATGTAAAACAAAACATGAAACCAAATACTCAGAGTGCCCCAGCTGTTTCTTTGCTTTGCTCATTTCAAAGTTTTGCATGTTCCCTACTTTTAATTGTACAATCAGGGGTGAATAATCTCAACTCTGCCTCCTACACCCCAAAAATGGCTTCCACATAGCTTTAGGGGGCACTTTACTTCCTTTTTCAAGAATAACTTAACCATGCAGGAGATGGAATTGGAAAGATTCTCTTCCTGAGAGGAGAAAGCAGAGGCAAGCCCTAAGTTCTGAAGCTCAGATCCTACCTTCCCCCAGGCTCAAGGCCTTTGGATTCAGGTTTTTTGTTGAGCCTATCTCCGAATCAACAGTGCACCCAAACCCTGTGCTTTGCTGCCTGGTGACAACCTTCTAAGGAGATATTTTGGGAAATGCAGCATACCATTTGGGCCTGATTCTCTTCTCACTCTCACAGATGTAAATCAGGAGTGGCTCCAATGAAATTGGAGTAGGGGGGATCCCAGTGTGAAAGTGGCACAAGTGAGAGCAGAATCAGGCCATTAGTACTTTGCACATTGGGCTCTTTAAATGATGTGGTGCATTTTGAGACCATCCCTTTATACTTGTGGAAATCATCTCTCAAAATTCCTGCCCCACCCTTTTGTGCATCTCACCAGAGCAAAGAGCATTCTTGGGAGGAGGAGACATCTTTCCATTCAAATTTATGGCCTACCTTCCCCAGGGTTTTGGTTGCACGATGACATGACGAGAATTTTAAGATCACTTGAATTACCAAGCCAAACCCACCCACTTCCCCCTGTTCAATAGGAAGGGTCCTACACCACGCTCTGGAGAGCCCATACATTCGAGGCATCAAATCTCAGCTCTCATGCTATCATTATCCTGTCTGAGCAGGATATGAGCCTTATGAGACAGAGGAGGAATTCACTCCCAGGGAGTTGAACTAGCAATGCTTACAAATGAAATGATGGGGTGAGCAGAAGACATTTGAAGAGGGGTTTAAGAATTTCCCAATAGTTAGGGCATGTAAAAAAAATCTTTTAAGAAAATCTTTGGAAAATCTTTATATTCTCCCTTCAAAATGCAATGTGTGAGCCCCAATTATTTTTCATTAACTAAAGGGATGCTAAGGGCTGTGCATCGTACCCACACCTTTCTGCATCAGCCAGTTGTGCTTTCTCCAGGGTGCACCGGTGTCTTGGGAGGGAAAGCAGACTCAATTTAGCAATCAGCAGTTTCATTCCACAACAGACCCAGAGGCAAACTCAAGCTACCAACACTGTGAGTTGTGAAACTTTACCAGGAGATAGAGCCTGTTGCTGCTGCTGTTCGAGAATATTTCTCACAGCTGGACATGTTGGGCTCAGCACTTCCCTGTGATTCAGATGATCTAGGTGTGTTACTGGTTTTGTTTTTTGTCAGAGGGAGTGGGGAAAATCGGTATTAAAAGCTCTTAGGCAAATACTTCATAAGACTGAAACATTTTTCTTCTTCTTTGTTCAGAGAGGTTTCCAAACAAATTCCCGTTCTGCCTTTAAAGCCAGCTATCCATATGTATCCCTCCCTAGTGTCACATGAGCCATCTTTATAGATATAAGGCTTCCAAATCACTCGCACATTCTCGCTCTCTAGATGTGATTAATGTGTGCAAAGTTCACACCATTTCTTTGTGCCCAGGGCCCTGGAAAAGCACCTCCTAAGTATAAGCAATAAAGGTCGTGATTCTGAGCTGCTTTGACCTTTCAGAGAGCGAGAGAGAACAGGCAAAGGCCCCTGCGCTCTTCTCCTTGTCTAAAGCAAAGTTCACTTGCTCCCATGTTACCTACTCTTCTCATGATTCACCATCCCACTGAGCCGGGGTTCCAATCCTGGAAGCTTGCGGCACTCTCAGTGCTCTGTGACTTGGCAGTTTCAGTCCCCTGCGGTATATCCTTGCTTAGAGATAGTCAAAATACACTTCTGGTAAATAAGCATGAGCCAGTGATTGTTATCGTGATTAGTATAAGCCCAGCTTGGTGTGATCTTATGATGGATCAGACGGACTCTAGAAGGGAAGAAATGACAATGAGGGGGCATTGTGGTTGGGTTTTTAAAGGTCCCTAAGAGAATTAGGCACCTAACTTCAGCTAGCCTTCAATGCGATTTGGGTTCAGGCCCTATTTCAAAGCCTCCGCCTTTAGGCATCTCTTCCAGGCTGTCCATTGGGCTTTTTCATCAGCCTGAATTTCACACCAGTAATTTTGCAAAAGACTGTTAAAGTTTCTTTGCCTAGGTGGTGCCTTCCCCCCCCCCCCGCTCCCCACTTAATAATGCCAAATGCAAATAATGTGATTTAGTCCTATTTAGCCAATAATCTCTATTCAAAGATATTAACACTGTCATTTACATTGGCCTGAGAGACCAGAACATCTCATCTGGTTTCGGCCCATCAGCTACACTAAAAACATGACTCATTTTTTCTTGCTTTTACACATTAAATCTGTCATTCCTTATAAGCTGTAAATGACATTTTTCCATCATTCCACTGACTTTTCCAGCAAATGCAAGTCTTAATTCAATTGCTTCACAAGAACATACTCTCCAGACAGTTTTTAGATATTGGGTATTTTTCTTTTAACTAGTGTTGCCTAGTAAAATCTTTGGCTCTGATCTTGTTCCCTGAATTCAATGGGGCATGGGCAGGCTCTGTGTAATTATGAGCAAATTAGTCATGTTCTTTTCCTTGGAATGAGTAAAAATATATTATCCTTGTGATTAAAAAGAAAAGAGAGAAAATTATGAACAAAAGCTGCCAATTGTCAAGTGGGCTGGAGCAGACAGTCACAGTCTGATGTGAGGAGTCCCAATAAAAAAGGAAAATACCAGTTATATGCCAATAATTTCAAGTGCAATAATTTTTAGAGTGATTCTCCACGAAGTGGATGCCACCACTGGTAATAAGCAATAAGAAACACATGAGGAAGAGCTGGACAAATAATTTATTAGCTAAAAGAATAGGAGGACTTGTGGCATCTTGGAGACTAACAAATTTATTTGAGCATAAGCTTTCGTGAGCTACAGCTCACTTATCGGATTTCCATTTCCACCCCCCTTTGTGAATTGTCAGTGAATAGCTTTAAAATTTCTCTTAATTTATTTGCCCAAAATCTCTGCATATAATCCTTCGCCTGTAGATTGATTGTGAACCACTTATTAAGAATATTTGATACTTGGCCAGGGTTGGTTAATTTTGATTGGACATGTAAGTCAGGCAGGATGTTTCTACTTCCAAACCAGATGGATGTAATTTTAGAATCGGGTTTTTGGTGCCTCTATTCATGATTAGGAGTCCAGGGTCAGATCCTTCGCTGGTGTAAAACAGCATAGCTCTACTGAAATTAGGCCAATTAATACCAGCTGAGGATCTGACTCTAAAAATTCACTGTTCAGGTACATGAATAGCTGCTTAAATTTCTGTGCTTCTGAGAACATTTCTGCCAGTTAGTCCCTTCATTAGAATAATCCCAGAGAGCAACCATAAAAGGGTCATGAACACTGGCAAAGCAAATAGGTACCAAAAGTTAAGTATTTATGGAAATTTGTTTGCATTGTTTGTACCGCTATATCAGGCACAATAGCCCAATAGAATCATAGAAGTCAGCGTTGTGAAAGGCCTAACATGTCATAGTCCACCTACCTAACCAGGTTGTCAATCATCAGGACAACAAAGAGGTATCTGTTCTCTGCCCCATACTTTTTTACCCTTCAAAATGCTTCTCCTTCCTACAGAATAGTCTCTCACAAACATTGAGGCATTTACCATTGTCAACCCTCATCTCAGTCTTTTGGGGTCCTCATGACTCTTGCTAACACACACTCAAATAAAGATGCAACCCTTCTCCCACAGTCTCTGATGCTTTCTGCCAGACCTGAATGCTCTAAGGCACCTGGTGGCTCCCTGACATTTCCACTTGCTGAAGAGTTCTAGCCATTGCGTCTTATTCCTTAGTGCATGAAAGCAGTTCCCATCATCCACACCTGGAAAGCATCTGTCCTAGATCAGAGCTCAGCAGGGAAGTCCAGTGGCCCTGGGACAAGATAGCATTTTCAAGCAAAAGTGATCTCTTGTTTCTCTTTGGTGCAATGCCCAACTGGATGGCGGAGAAGAATTGTGACCTTTTAAACCCATAGTGCCTACTGTTGAAATGGAATGCTGTGTTGTTTTGCATTGTATTATACGTGATTACGATGTAAATAAAGTATCATAAGTGTGGTGTTCATTAGAGTTTTGATGCACCCCACAACAACAATATTTCTTCCTCTGCTATATGGGCTTAAAAACCATTCCAGACCTGGGAATGTTTGTGGCTGTGTAAACTAGAAATGTGTCAAAGGTATTCAATGAGAAAACACTGCCTATATACAGCATTGCTTTGCCGTATGTACGATTCATGAGCACCATCTGAACCTCAACGAGGCAGGCAATTTATACAAGAAAGAGCAGCTCTTTAGTTAAAGTGAACAGTGAGTAGAACAACCAGTATTTCCCAGCCTGAACTGGTCAATCTCATTCATGATGGTGGGAAAAGCAATGTTACTGAGGATCTGATTTCTCTTTCATTGTTTTCTTTATGCAGGGTGTTAATGGTGGGGAAAGTTTCCCATGCCAGTGTGACCTCATTACTTTCCTCATCCCCTGAGATCTTTCAGTTGTAGTTCCCATTGAATAGACTGGGAGAGTTAAGATCAGAGCAGGTTGGGAAACAAGCTTCCCTGATCCAACTCAGCCAGCTAGTCCCTCCAGGGCTCTAGAAAATATTGCAGGCTTTTAAGCAAATGGGAACTTTAGAGACTTTTATTCCCTGCCTCCATTCTCTCCTCCTTATCTTTTGCTCCGTGAAACGAGAGGGCCAGTTAAGATGCAAAAGACCTACCATCTGCCCCAGTCAGCATCATGTTTGCCCTTCTAGAGAACTTCCAAATCCTGACGGAATCTTGTTTTAATTTTTTTCTCCATTCTTAGAAAGTTCAAATCTTCACTGGCAAAAATGTGATGCCCCTGTTCTTGGGTATGAGACCCTCCTTGTGTGACATCCCCAAGTGCATGAGATCTTCTATTAGCTAAAAATGGCTAAAATCATTCGGGAGTGTATTATCAGGAGTGTCATATGTAAGCCAGGGAGCTAATTGTCCTTCTCTACTTGACACTGGTGAGGCCTCAGCTGGAGTACTGTGTCCGGTTCTTGGTGCCACACTTTAGGAAAGATGTTGACAAATTGGAGAGAGCCCAGAGGAGAACAACACAAATGATAAAAGGTTCGGAAAAACCTGGTCTCTGAGGAAAGGTTAAAAACCCTGGGCAGGTTTGGTGTATTGAGAAAAGAAGACTGAGGGGTGACTCAATAAGGTTTAAAATATGTTGAGGGTTGTTATTAAGAGGATGGTGATCAATTGTTCTCCATGTTCACTGGAGGTATGGGCTTAATCTGCACCGAGGAAGATTTAAGTTAGATATTAGGAAAAGCTTTCTAACTATCAGGGTGGTTAAGCTCTGGAATAGGCTGCTAAGGGAGGTTGTGGAATTCGCATAATTGGAAATTTTTAAGAACAAGTTGGACAATCACCTATCAGGGATGGTCTAGGTTTAATTGATCTGGCCTCGGCACAGGGAGCTGGACGTGATGACCTCTCAAGGTTTCTTCCAGCCCTGCATTTTTATGATTCTGTCAGACAGCGTTAGCCACGCCCATAAGACACTTCCATGTGAAGGTCATCCTGTTGAACATGCAAGACAGCTCCACCTAGTTTGCTTTGCCTGTTCCTATGAAACTCTTCCACAGAGGTCCCCCTGCTGCATATACAAGATGGCTGAGTGGAGGTTACTCTGATTATGAACATGCAAGCCTTCCACATACTTCTCTCTGCCCACTTAGAGCCCCCTGTATATGCCACCCTGCCTTTGCGTGCAAGAACCTCTCTGCATAGGCTGATGCCACATCTGTTTCCAAGAAGTCATATCACAAGTGACCTGCAGCTTCCTGCCCTGGAACCTTGATGAGCTGACTTGCCCACCTTGGGCTGCATGTTAATCCATTGCTATTGTGCCGGAGTGGAAGGATTCTTTTAAAAATTCTTTGAAACATGCTATCTGGACTGCTTCTGATTTTGAGGGCTTTTTAGCAGCACTTACGAAATAAATCCAAACCTGGTTTGGAAAAGAAAATATTTTACTGTACAATTGATTTGGGGGTAGGGAGAAGAGAGAGAGAAGAAAGAAAAAGAAACTACATACTCAGTATATTTTGAGTACTGCATTCTGTATTTTTGCAGCTTATATTTTTGAGATGAGCAGTTTAGAAATGCGTGATGTGAAAATGCATACTGTAAGTTTGCTGTAAATTATATTAAAAGCACTATTTTCATTCTTATTCTGCCTCACTGGGTAATCTCCTTGGCATTCCTTTTATTTGGTTCTTGGCTGGCTGGGTTGTCTAGGTACCTCTGCCAGAGAGCTCCCAGCCCCAGCAATGGGGCTTTTAAGGTCTTAGATATTTCTTTGTTAACCCCCACTAAGTCACCCATCTCTCACTCACACACACATGTGTGCACACATGCAGCCCCTCCTCCCCACACACACACACCAGAGGTACAAGTGGGTGGGAGTCGTGGTCCATTTGAAGGGTCATGGGGAAAGAGGAGGGGTGTGAGGCCTTTTGGAAAGTCATTAGGAGGGATTTGCAGAGGCATATTTGGGGGACACAAGGGCCTATTGAAAGGAGGAGGAGGCAGTTGGGTTCTAATGGAAGGTTTTATGGAGGGAGGGAACTGAGGCCTACTGGACGTTTGCAGGAAGAGCGAACTAGAGCTTACTGGAGTGTGATGGAGAGTGAGGAGGTTCACAGGGGGTGGGAGATGGACATTTAAGGGGTCTGGATGGGAGGGACAAGACTACTGGCTCAACTAATTAAACTATCTCAATTATTCAGCTTTTCATTCCTGTCAGTTCAGCTAATGAGAAGCAAAGTCTTTCCTCATGCTAAAAACAAATCAAAGTGATGACATGGGCTGAGCCCTGCAAAGCATCATCGGAGAATCACACTGGATCCCTCCGATATTCTTTCTCTAACTTCTGCGCAGTGCTTCTCTTTTCATCTCCAGCAAGGGGTCTTTCCCGAGAGAGGGAAAGGAAGGTAAGCTTGGTCCAATTGCCCCTGGGGACTTAAGTTAATGGGTCTAGGTAGCCATGAGGGTTACTCCATACTTGTACCATTTATTGTTGTCTAGTGAGCTAGGTAATTCCTTCCTTGTTATTAGACACTGCGGGAGCTGTGGCATGGTGCTAAGCAATATTACACAGAGTAGGACAGGATGTGGTGTGAGATGCTTATATCCTACTAGCGACAAAGAGTGAATGGTTTCAGAGTAGCAGCCGTGTTAGTCTGTATCCACAAAAAGAACAGGAGTACTTGTGGCACCTTAGAGACTAACACATTTATTTGAGCATAAGCTTTTGTGCGCTACAGCCCACTTCATCGGATACATGCAGTGGAAAATACAGTAGGAAGATTTTATATACACAGAGAACATGAAACAATGGGTGTTACCATACACACTATAACGAGAGTGATCAGTTAAGGTGAGCTATTACCAGCAGGAGAGAAAAATAAACCTTTTGTAGTGATAATCACGATGGGCCATTTCCTACAGTTGACAAGAAAGAGTGAATGGTAACTGCTAGGGATGGGCAAACATTTTGCATCAATTCTTCTTCGATGAAAAATGCTTGTTTAAACTATATGACAATTTTTGTGAAAAAAAATCTAAATTTTCCAATTTTTGACAAAATGGATGCAAATAAGAAATGTTCATTTTAGTTCAACGGCAATGAGATTATTGTTTTTAAGTATTTTTGTTTTGTTTCTCTTTTGTTTTCTCTTCCTTCCCCCCCTTTTCCGGTGAGGAAAAGGGTAAATAAAAGAAATCAACCAAGACTGAAAGCCAGAATATTTCAGTTTCTGTTCCATTCAATTTGACTCAAAACATTTTTATTGGAATTGATTCACCCCCCCCAAAAAACCCTGAAAATGCAGGGGGGAAATGTTAAATGAAATTAAATTTTGTTTTGTTTTGTTCAAACACATTTCTTGGAAAGCATTGGCATTTTTATTTTTACCAGATCTAGTAACTACCCATACTGCAATCTGATCTGGACACCAGGGCTAGCATTTGAGCTCTTCGCCTAAGATGCTACCCACTTTTCATTGCCATAAGTGGTCTGGCCCTGAGTGGAACATCTCACCCCAAAAGCAGCATATCCAGCACTACAGTGTCTCTCTTTTACCATGCTTTTTAAGGCCCTGTTTTGGGCATTCCAGACCCAGCATGGTGCTGTCTCTGCCACTGAAACTAGCTGACTGTATTTACTGAAGAGCTTAGTTTTGGATGCAGATTATTAACCTCTGTCACCTGGAAGATATTACACCTGGTCAAGTTAATGGTTTGAGACTCGAAGATTAATGTTTGGGGTCTCAGGCCTCCCTAATTAGCAGGTGTGTGCAGTATGTGAGTGTGCTACGCCACTCATTTTAATCAGAAAGGTCCTCTCCCACAAATGAGACACATTACCAGTGTAAATAGCCCATTCAAGTTAATTCCCTCCCTCTCTTCTAGCCCTCCTTGATGTATCTCTTTGCTGTCATCCCCAATCTCCTAGTCCTGATCCAAGCTTTGTTGTTGTTGTTATTATTATTAATCATGTTTATCATAGGAATACCTAAGACCCAACCAAGAATGGGACCCAATTATGCTAGGAGCTGCACAAAGAGGAGCAGAAAGTCCCTGCCCCAAAGAGCTTCCAAGGGAAATAGACAGGCCAGACACAGGGTGGTGGAAGGGGTAGAACACACAAGCAGAGTGAACAATGGAATGGCAACAAACAGCATGTTAGTGCCACGATTTTGGGGGGGTGGGGGCAGATAGGAGGGGATCGGCAAACTGGAAAGAAAATGGAAAGAAGTGGATGAGGAGGATAGGGCAAGGGGGAAGAAGGGCTATGGAGTGAAGTGAGGTGAAGAGATTATGAGGGAGGAGGAGGGGGAGGGCAGGAGCAAACAACCAAGGAGGTCAGGGCAGAGAAAGTCCAGTAAAAACTGTAGGAAATTGTCTGAATGTCCACAGGTCCTTGCTTTGGCTGCTTCTGCTCCTACCATCCCAGAGCCTCTGGCCGATTCCTCCTTGCAGTTTCTCTCCAAGACCGCTGTAATGCTGCCTTCACTGATTTAAGAGCATGAGTGCCAACCCTAAATTGGGCGTGAGTTCTATACTTGGATTTTACCAGCCAATTATCAAGTGTAAACCTCTCAGACACTTTAACAGCCTTAACAAAGTCCCAGTCAATTCCCCTTGGGTGCTCCATCTATGTCACCCCACAGGTGAACATGCCTTTTTGATGGATGGTCCATTGCACCAAGAATCACAGCAATATTCAGGTTACCCCCACTCCCAAAGGACCAGTCACTTACTCCAGAACAATTGCACCTTAGATCTCACACCAAAGACACTGCTTGTAGCCAATCTTATGATACGCTATATGAAGATTTATTAAATAGGAAAAGTAGACGAGTTATTTACAAGGTTAAAGCAGGTCAACGTATATACACAAATGAGTTACAAGCTTAAGTTTCAAAAGCTAATAGAAGCTTCTCTAATAAGCAAGCTCTGTATATCCTTCAGGGCTAACCCAGGCTAAGCAGCTGGGGATCTCTTGCTTATGCGTAAAAATACTTCCCACCCTCCCAGTCCAAGCAGCATAGAAATAATCAGTTCCTCCTTGTTCAGGTCTTTATTCCCCTCTGGCCATATGCTCTGAGCTGCTAGTACAGTTGGTGGGAGGAGTCCAGTTGCACAACTCATCTTCGCAGGAAGGAGAGCAGAACAACAAAAGTCTTTTGTCCTCTTGTAGATGATACGTAGGGAAATTCCAGCTGCAACCTCCCACAATAGTCTGGTGTCTATAGAACATTCATTCTGTTGAAGATCAGCCCCTCACACTAATTAATGTCTCTCTCCTCTCTCGTGGTTTTCACTGTCACTAAGGGCTTGTCTACATTACCCGCAGGATCGATGGGCAGCAATCAATCCAGCAGGGGTCAATTTATCGTGTCTAGTCTAGACACAATAAATCGATCACCAAGCGCTCTCCTGTCGACTCCTACTCCACCAGAGCGAGACGCGCAGGCAGAGTCAATGGGGGAGGGGCAGCCATTGACTCACCCCAGTGAAGACACTGCCGCCAGTAGATCTAAGTAGGTCGACTTCAGCTACGTTATTCACGTAGCTGAAGTTGCGCAACTTAGGTTGATTCCCCGCTCCCCAGTGTAGACCAGACCTAAGGCTGGCGGTACAACCTCTCAAATATTGCCTTACAGTACAGGATACAAATGTGATAAGTGAGATTAATGCAGGCAGCAACTCACACGCATTTAATAAAGGCTAAGCACTAAACACATTCTTATAATTCTAATGCCTATTTTAACAATACTAGCACACAGGTGAGCCAGCCTGACTCCAGCTATGTATTTGTCAGTGATCACTTGAGATATGGGGACCTTGGCATGAGCTAGCGCCTGGTCCGCCAACATCACCACCACATAGCTGGGGAGAAGGGAGAGGCACCATTGTGCCCTATTTCAGAGTAGCAGCCATGTTAGTCTGTATTCGCAAAAAGAAAAGGAGTACTTGTGGCACCTTAGAGACTAACAAATTTATTTGAGCATAAGCTTTCGCTGTAGCTCATGAAAGCTTATGCTCAAATAAATTTGTTAGTCTCTAAGTGCCACAAGTCCTCCTTTTCTCATTGTGCCCTAGTGACTCCAGAGTATGTGTGGGGATTCTCTACTGCAAGGTTTGGGTCTGGGGCAGGGGGTTCTCATGAGAGGGCTGGCCCCAGCTAAGCCACATTTTATCCCCTTTCTCCCAGTGCAAAAGTAACATGAAATAGCCCCAAAACACATGCAATGTATATTCAGCAACCAGCCCAGCAGAAACTGTTGGATCTGCACAGAACTTGACAATCCTCTAAAATGTAGTTTCTTTACTACAGGGAAGCAGAGCTGGGCAAATACCATGAAATGTTTGCTGGGAATATTCATTCCAGTGTTAAAAAGAATTTGCTTTGCCTGTGTTCATGCCCCTGTTGTGTTTGCTTCCTGTGCATTGTTTCTCCTCCCTCCTATGTGTATCCATTGTAACAAATATAGGTCAGGAACGAGCATGAATTTGTGCCTTGTCAGACAGTTAACTCATCACTCCTGCTTATAAAAGATTCTGCAACCAGACTCTAATCAGGCACTTTCAGCATGCAGATCTATCGGCAGCCAGGTTAGCTTTGCCTTTGTACGCACTTACCATGATGTAGTATAATGCCATCTTCTCACACAGTAAATCCAAGGGAGTCTCATCACCATAAGAAAGGAATTATCCCTTTAAAGGCAGCTGACCCTGCCCATTGATAGCTCTGACATTCACTCTTAACACGATCTACCACCCAGCTCTTTAGGAAGAGATTCTGGATCAGAATGTTAATAGAGTGTAATAAAATCAGGTGGGTGCTTTCAGCAGACTGGAAACTCAAAGGTTTCTCTTTCAGCTACTGCTCTGAAACAGCAGGTGTGTTCCAGACAGACCGGCTTTCCCTAGTGTTTCTCTTCTGTCAGATAAGGATATTGAACCCTGGTCTACACGCTACAGAATTACTTCGGCATAACTATGGCACTCAGTTATGCGACCCCCAAGCATGCTCAAATAAATTTGTTAGTCTCTAAGGTGCCACGAGTCCTCCTTTTCTTTTTGCGAATACAGACTAACACGGCTGCTACTCTGAAATATGGCACTCAGAGGTGTGAATAATCCACAGCCCTGAGCGACATAAGTTACACTGACCTAAGCACCACCATAGACAGTGCTATGTTGGCGGGAGAGCTTCTCCCACCAACACAGCTACTGCCTCTCACAGAGGTGTATTATCTACATTGACAAGAGAGCTCTCTCCCATCAGCATAGAGCATCGTCATTAAAGCGCTACAGTGGCACAGCTGCAACGGTGCAAGAGTAGATCTGCCCTTACACTGGACCAAGACAGATAAGGAGGGACACAGAAGGAGCACTAGGATCTACCTTACCAAGCTACTCAAGTCAGCTCCAGCCCGATGCCATTCAACTCTTCCTTCTCCATTGCCCCCAAATGAACAGACTGTCTTCTATACTGCAGGAGATAATTGTGCCAGTGCAACCACTTAGGAGGCTTAGATATTGTGCTCAATAAACACAAACATCAGTCGTATGGGGTTATATTTCTGCACATACTAGAAGCAAAACAGATACAACCAGCCCAAATTTTATTATTATTATTTATTGTCTGTATTGCTGTAGTACCTAGCAGTCCCAGGAATAGACCAAAACCCCAGTGTGCTAGGTGCCACACAAACACAGAACAAGAGATTGGGAAATGAACAATCTAAGTAAAAGACAAGATAACAGGTGCATACAGGCAGGCGGAAGAACTCAAGGATACAATGAGAAAATATTGGTCAGCATGATATAGGCAGTGGTTTCAACACACCAGCTGCCTAATCGGTTTTGATTGGCGGGCTTTCATTTAAGATTTAGGGAAACAAAGCAAGAAACATGAAAGTAAAGTCTCCAGCATGGAGCACTGCATGAATGCATGCTTGGTCCATGAGATTCTATATTAGCTCTGGCTCTCAAAGTGGCAGCTGTCCTTTCGGACAGACTCCTTTGAAATGGGAAGGTGCAGTACAGAGAAAACAACGTCCTAACTAGACCTGGTGGAAAAATTTCCCATGCAACAGTTTTCCACTGGAAAATGTTGTTTCGTCAAACTCAAACTTTCCCTGGGAATGTGTTGAGTTCAATAACATTTCATTTTCAACAAAATCAGAATGAAGCCTTTCAATTAGGTCAAATCATCTTCCTGAAATGGACTGGTTTTGATTTTTCATTTTGAGATGACTTTTGACTCTGAAATTTATTTTATTCTATATTTTAAATGATCGTATAATATTAAAAAGTCAAAACAGAACTAAAATTCCAGGTCCTGCATAACAATGATCCTCCCCATTACAGCCTACATGCACCTCCACCATATACAGATGCAAGAGGCCTGCTAGCAAATTAGAAAATGGTGGCAGACAGATGCTGCTGCTTCTGCTGGATGCAGTGAGAATATAAGAACATACAAACTTTAGATAGCAGGCAAAGGACTTGTGACAGGGGGCTGGGGCAATTCCTGCTTCCTGATGAGCAAGGGGTTAACCTCCGTTCAGTCTCCTCTTTCCATTGCATAGGTACTTGGGGAAGGACTATATATTGGCTGCATGAGTGGGAGAAGGAACAACCTGTTTTTGGAGGGGACAGGACATAGAGCTGGAGAGAATGTCAAGGTAGGGCATTTTCCCTTTCATTTTCTGCCTACGATTTACAGAGATTGCTCTCTTGTAATAAACATTAGTCCTGGGGAGCAGACTACACTGCCTATTACTGTATTTTCTGATGAGCCATTTCTGGACTTTGCAGGCTTCTTAGTCCATCAGCCACCTTCTCAATCTTAAACAAAGAAACCTTCCGAGGCTTTCATTAAAAACCTTGAACAGGGGAAAAGAATGCTGAGCAAAACAACAGGAGAGGATTAGATTTTTGCCATGGAGAGATTACTAACAATGGACCTGTTATACAGTAAATTAAAATGCTTCCACTGAAAGAGAAGCATTTTCCTTTCTCTCAGTGGGAACCAAGGCTGTAGCAGTGAGTGAATGCAATTCCCACCCAATCACTGTGCAGGGGTCTGTGTGAAATAAGTTGGTTGTCTCAGTCCACTTCCTACTGGGCAAGTGTCCAGATTGCAAAAGCTGAATGGCAACCTCCGTGGTCAGGTCAAGAAATGCAGGGGCTATGGTGGATGCAAAACTACCTTCTCACCCCATAAGATGGTCCCTCCAGCTCAGGGTGAAGAATATTGCCCCATGCACGCACCCTCGCTCTCTCTGCTGTTCTTGCTGTATTTGTTCTATGGACAAAAATAAAGGAAGCCTTCCACTGAGTGCCCCAGTTGAACAGTGTTGGGTATCCAGCCTCTTTCTGTTTGCTATTTGGCCTGGATCCTATGAGATGCTGAGCACCTCCTAGAAGGTGTTGAGTGTCCTTATCTCCCATTGATGTTGGTGGGAGCGGAGGGTGCTTAGCACTTTGGTGGGTCAGGCCTTTATTTACCAGAAACTCCTTCACTTCCTTCTTAAGCTGTAGAGCTGTGCTCTCTGCCCCATGCTTGTGCTTAACCCCCAGTAACAGTAAAGCCTGATCTACACACAGGTCTTTTTACCAATATAAGTATTTTGGTTAGGGATGTGCTTTTTACTGTCTAGCCCAAGTCTATATGCGGTTATGCTTGTATCGCTTATTCCTCTTCCCTTAGGGGCATAAGCTACATTGGTGTTGTCACTACTAATATGACTACATCTACACTCAGGAATTTGTGTGGCTTTAGCTATACCTGACTTTTTTGTGTAGATAAGCTCTAAGTCTGGTCTAATTTAATGACCTGCAAATGTGGGCAGCACACTGGCAGAGAAACATGATTAAGAAGGAGAGGCAGCATCCAATGACTAATTGGATTAATAACATGAGATGCATTCTCCATAGAACCTGTGAGACCATTTCCCAGCTGGTCTGTGTTTTTGAAGCATGCCTTCAACATTCATTTCATGTATTAATTCCCCACCAAAATTAACACTCATCCAGTATTTACACACACAACCTCTCTGTGACTTTGAATTGAAGCAGAGCAACTTGAAAGAAATCTGGATGGCTGGGTAAAGCCTGGAGCCACAGAATAGTGGGGCTTTTTGTTGCAATAACTTTTGGACAAAGAGGTGTTTAATTTGCCATTATTGTAAACATGCCAGCGAATCTGAAAGTGCATGTGGAAGCACATAACAGGTTATTGTACTGCAAATCACAAGCTGCTCACCACAAGAACTCACTTTGCAACAGAAGATGAGGTCTAAAGAAAATTTGGTACCTTGTGGATCACATTCCACCTGTCCATATATACAGACTATACCTTCAGACCATGAAATTCTATGTGAACAGCATATTAAGTGTTGTTAGTTTGTGGACATGTTCTCATAAGGAACTTTGTTAGCTTTCAAGGCCTGATTCTGATTACACTGACACTGATGTCAACCAGGAGTAGCTGCACTGAATTTTGATGGAGCTGCAAAATTGATGTGAGAGGAAATCAGGCACATAGAATTTAGGGCCAGGCTTTCAGCAGGACTCTCTAAGCCAGAAGTTAGGGCAGCTGCATAGCAGCCAGTTGGGGGTTCAAAGTGACATTAGATATGAGAGGGTGTATGTGTATGTTCATATGGATGTGTACATGTTTTGGCAGAGTTTGAATGTGTATGCATGCAGGTGTTTAGTGGATTGGTGTGTGTTGATTAGAGAGTGTTGGTAGGTTTCTGGGCTGGTGTGTGAGAGGGTGCATGTGTGTGCAAAATGCATGTGTATTTGTGTTTGTATGTGTTTTTAATAGGCACCTCCATGAATGTGTGCATGAGAGAGAGGGTATTTAAAAGGATGGAAGAAATAAACCTGCTAAAGCTAAATATATTTTCTGAGCAGAAGGGGCCAAAAGACATAGAAAACTCATGAGAGAAAAGGAATAAATCAGTTACCTAAATATGTTTTCTCTGCACTAACACTATTCCATTAGCAAAGCAGCCTTCTCAAATGAATGTTAAGGATATCTATGAAAAGGAAAAATGTGTGGGTGATGAACAAGGGGGTTCTCAGGTTTCATAAATAAACCTTACTGGAGCAAATCTCCTTCTCTGTTCACACCTGCCAGGGAAGCTGGCTTCATGGGCTGAACTTGATCTGAATTACCGGGAGTGACATGAGTGCTTCTTGGAGTCGTGTGTCACCGTGGTTGGTATGTGGGAGCTCCAGAACACTTTTCCATGGTTAAAAAGTAATGAAAACCCAGTTTGGGTAAGTTTAGTGCCTTAGTAACCTTCACTTCTTCTTCTTTCCTCACACTTCAACTCAGAGCAAACAAAGCTGGAATGTACCAGAATGGTCCTTCAGTTACCTCCAGAGAAAACAGTCTAAGAATCTACTGAACATTTTCATTCTCCATATTTTTCACGCTAGGAAAAAAACCCAAAACAAAGCCCCTGCTGGCTTCATTGAGGCATTTCTCTTTAAAGGTAACAACTTTCCCAAAGAGTTTAAAAAGCACGTGTTTCTATAGGACATTCATAGAACCCAATGTACTTGCATCTAACAACTTAACCTCCCCGAGAGAAATGAAAATGAGTTTTTCACTTCTCGGAGCTCAATTTAATAAAGCCGCCTATTGACTTCCCTGTTACAATGTGTCCACTTATACAAGATTAATTGAAAATGACAGATTCTTCTATACCTAGAAGCAGTGTAGCATTAGCCAGGGCAGTGTGCAGTCTACACTGCAGGGCATTCCACCCAATGGATTTGATATGAGTTAAAAAATAAAAGCGATATCACCACACACTGGAAAAATACATGAAAAATAAATGTTTCTCAGAGCAAAGTATGTGACTTTGTCTTCATTTGAATACTGATTTCTCTGCTGGCTTCCTGATAAAAAATTAACCCATCTGTCTCCTTGTCACTACAGTATCCCCCAAGAAAAATAAACTAATGAGCAAGTGAGAAGATTTTGTTAATAAACATACCATAATGGTGTGCGAGATACCCCCACAGAGCTTATGCAACTTGTTGAGGAGCAAGAAAGTTTATGCAGCTTTATGCAACTTTAAAAATCCATTGAAATCTCTAGTTTACTGGTTTCCATCCAGGCTGGTAGGAAGAGAAAGTCATTACAAAAGGAGAAGCAAGGCAAGATGATTGGAATGATGAAGATGATGTAGATATGAGTAAATGGATAGGAACTCCTTTTTAAAGCTGTGTCTTTAATGTCCTCTGACACAGTCCACAAACCATCATAGAGCAGTAAGAGTGGGAGACTGAGAGTCACTGTCCACACAGAACCGGAAGTCCGACTCTAAGCACAAGACGTCTATGCCCTGCCGAAACTCTCACGCTCAGTGATTGTGCGGCACGGTCTCTCAGGAGTGAGCCATAATGGCACCAGAGCATGCTGCATTTGCTGAGGGGCTGAGAAGCTGCCTCAGAGCATCTGTTGTGAAGTTCATTTCATTTTTCACACGCTCCTTTTTTCCCCCTTATTTTTCTAAAGACAGTTACTGGATCTGAAAACTTGGCAGACGATAAAACAATTGACTGACAAAGGCTTGGGCTGGACTCAATGTGTCCTGATAAGCCTAAATCCCACCTGAGGCCTAGGGCGATCTCTGGAGAAGAACACCTGCACTGATGGATTCCTTTGCTTTTGAAGATGGTTTGAGATTATACAGATTCCACAGGTAGGTTCCACCATCTGAGAGGTGTCTGGATCTGCTCTCTCCTTATAAATAGGGCCCTACCAAATTCATGGTCCATTTTGGTCAATTTCACGGTGAGAGGATTTTAAAAATCGTAAACGTCATGATTTCAGTATTTAAATCTGAAATGTCACTGTGTTGTAATTGTAGGGATCCGGACCCAAAAAAGAGTTGTAGTGGGGTGTCACAAGGTTATTGCGGGGGGGGGGGGGTTGTGGTACTGCTACCCTTATTTCTGCGCTGCTGCTGACAGCGGCGCTGCCTTCAGAGCTGGGCAGCTGGAAAGCAGCGGCTTCTGGCCAAGAAACCAGCTCTGAAGGCAGAGTCACTGCCAGTATCAGTGCAGAAGTAAGGATGGCATGGCATGGTATGGCATTCTCACCCTTATTTCTGCGCTGCTGCTGGCGGGGCATTGCCTTCAGAGCTGGGCAGCTGGCCAACAGCCGCCCCTCTCCAGCCGCCCAGCTCTGAAGGCAGCGCCGAAGTAAGAGTGGCAATACCGCAACCCCATTAAAATAACCTTGTGGCCCCCTTTTGGGTCAGGCCCCCCAATTTGAGAAACACTGGTCTCTCCCATGAAATCTATATAGTATAGGGTAAAAATACACAAATCACCAAATTTCACAGGGTTGGGGGGACCAGATTTCATGGTCCATGATATGTTTTTCATGGCCATGAATTTTGTAGGGGCCTACCTATAAAGATCTGATGAATTGAGGCCTATGGTATAAAATTCAGAGGAAATGCCTTTGGAATACATCCTGATCAGAGTATGGGTGAGAAAACACAACGGAGAAATGATTACCAGTTCAGCAACATAGCTCTTGTGCATGGTGCTAAAGAGTTGGCATGAGGACCCTGCGCTGGTAGCTGGGAATAGTATTTGTTATCCACATTAGTTCAGTGAGTTTCACATCCCCTCAAGTGGCTGGTCTGCATATGTGGATAACAACCTACTATAGCTATTAGGTGAGAGTTACTCTTTTAGCACAAGTGGTAGATACTTATACTTTCAAATCCAGAGGTCCTGGATTCAAACCCAGCTCACGACCCAGACAGGAGGTTATTTCATATTCACAGTGAATAATTTAAATGACAAATACAATTCTTTTTGCTGATAATAAATTGTCCATGAAAAGACTTTTAGTTTTTATGAATGTGTTCCCTATTCAAACAAGTTCAGAGACATATCTCAGTCTACGGGTTCACTTGAGCTATGTCTTTGGCTACTTGCCATTGTTTCATTGTTTTTTTCTGTCATGTGTGATGAGTTACCCAAGTCAGAATATTTCTCTTCCTTTACTGAATGACTGAAACTTTTATAAACAGAATAGAGATTTTTAGATTGGCTGCATGTGCCCTTTCATTGTGAACCTTCACTTGAGTGTGTATTTGTGAGAATTTCCCTTTCTGCAAATGTTCTTGCAAGCAAAGAGGCCATTCATATGGCCAATGAATGGAAGAGGTCACAATGACCGTTGATGCAAATTCTCAGGATTTAGTTGCCTGAAGCTTCACAGTTACGTCACTGATGTATTTGCCCATCTGTGCTTGCACAGATTTTGCCATGGGGATGTGGACAGCTCACCAAGCCTGCCTCTGCAGAGATCTCCAAGTCACCTGTCATCATGGACAATATCATGTGGAGGCTCCCTATAGCACACGAATTTGCTCATAGCTGGTGGGGTCAAGCAGAAGAGTTACTGAAGGTGACAATTATGCCACTGAGGTGTTCGCTGAATTTCAGGCTGCTTGTTGTTTCATTTGATGAGGGTCCCTTCAGAGAAAGGAGGACAGCCTTGTGGTTCAGGCCTCTAGACTGGGGTTCCAAAGACCTGGAGTCAATTCCCAGCTGTGTCACAGATGACTCCTAATCCTCCATTTCCTTTCTCCCTCTATAAAATGGGGATAGGGACAACTTCCTTTCCCCCATTCTTTGTCCATCTTGTCTATTTAGGTTGCAAGATCTTTGAGATAGGGACTGTTTTTTATTGTGTTTGTACAGCACTTCACACAATGGGCCCCAATCTCAGCTGCTGTAATAGAAACAATCAAGAAAAATGTGGGAATAAAGCAGCACCAGTGGTGAGAGGCAACTGCCAGCTGTGAGTCCATCCAGCACAGGCATCCTATGGCTGAAATACCCAGAATAAGGATAATTGGCTGTACACACTGATTTGGCTGCATTACCTGATTTGCTGCTGCATACTTGAGTGCACGATTGATGGATGCTCACTGCTCTGATTCATCCCTTGAAGCACATAAATTGAGGGAATGAAAGGAGAGGAATTTTTTTTCCCCAGCATAGTTGTGGTCATAGCTTGGAAAAGGTCAAAAATCTCTAGAGAAAGAACTGATTTTAGAAAGAGCACATCTTTTAAAGACCTTCTGCAATCTGAGATCCATTTGTACAGAGATAGTTATTGATTATTTCCAAAGAGGTGCCAAACCAACCCCCCAGCTGCCCTTGCTCCAAACAGCGTACACAGGTTCTGTTGTCTTTATATTACTTTCTTCATTCAGGGAGCCTATGGTTAACAGTATGGATTTTTTAATAAGGAATCTGTTCTGAAGCTTCCAGAAGCTTTCAGACCTCTTATAAGGTAGACTCAAGTGGTCTAATTTGCCAGAGGTGCTGATTACCCACAGCATCCCTTCCCATTTAATTCAATGGAAGTTGTGAGTACCCAGCTTCTTTTGAAAATCAGGCTTTAGGTCTTTTCTGTGGTTCTCTGGCTGGGAGACCTTCAAGAGAACCTCGGGATACTGCAACAGGTGATGATGTCTCTGAGCAAGGGGAATGCAAGATGTCTCTGCTGTGATCCCAGAAGGAAGCTCCATCTTTCAGAGGCCTGGCTTGTTTCTGATCATTAACAATCCCCAGGCTTTTTTAGCAAACGTAGGGGGTGCTATTTCTAATGTCCTGGCTAATTCTTCCCCACGGTTGTAAGCTGAACAGGTTATTGTTCCATACATATGCTTCCGTGGCGAACGTTTGTGCCGTGGTTTAAAATTTGCCACACTTGTGCCCAAAGGTGGTTGTGTTTCAGCAATGGGTGACATGATTCCAGTGCACACGCTTTGTAAGGGTTGCTGAGCGCTTTGGGATTTTTGGATCGAGCATGCTGTGCAAATGCCTGTTCTTATCTGCAAGGAACCGAGATGACAGCCTGCCAGTCTGCGGCATGTGTGCACCTCAGAGCACTGTTGTACCACGCAGCTCAGCCACAGGCAGTCTGTGCTCTGGAGAATAACTGCAACAGCAAGGGCGTTACAGGCCAGGATTGAATGCACCAGCAGAGAAATTGGGGAGTGGGGCTCGGAGCAGGGTCAAGATTGAAGTGAATCAGCAGAGCTGTTTTCGGGGCCTGAATTTGAATCACTGGGTGTTGCTGCATGCCAGGATTGAGGGGTGTCCACAGAGCTACGTGATGATCCTTGACCAGAAAAGCAAGGGATATTGCAGACTTGGATGAAGATGCATTGGCAGCCCTGGGGGGGAAGGCGGGGAGAGAATCTCAATTGGTATAGCAGAGGGGACTACAGGTCACGAGTGACGTGCCTCAGAGGCATTGGCCAGTGGGGTGAGTTTGCATAGCACTTTTCACACTCTATGTGGCTGCAGCTCACCCTATTGCGAGCAGTAAACTCACTCATGGATTGAAAGAAGCAAGCATACCAGCCGTATGGGAACCCCAGGCAAAGCCACCAGTATCCCTGTTAGAGGAAATGAAGGCAGGTAGGGCATGTGTACTTGCATACAGCAAATTGCTACTCTGCTGTTACCACCAGTAGTAATCCCATGATGGGCCTGGCCTTGTCTAAGTCCACATTCACATGGCACCAAAGTGGCAGTATGTTCTAGTCCTTCCCATGCTTCCTGTGGATCCATCAAACCATAATCCATCTGTATATATTTCAGAGTAGCAGCTGTGTTAGTCTGTATTCGCAAAAAGAAAAGGAGGACTTGTGGGCCCTTACAGACTAACAAATTTATTTAAGCATAAGCTTTCGTGAGCTACAGCTCACTTCATCAGGTATGCATCCTTAGTCTCTAAGGTGCCACAAGTACTCCTTTTCTTTCATCTGTATATATGTTCCCCTCTCACACTCTGCCATTGTGCTGCTAATCAGATTAAAGTTTCCCTGCATTCTTTAAGGCTATTTTTAGATAGCAAGGCGACTCTTTTCCCCTCGGGGAGAGGGTCCATCTTGCAGCAGTGCTATGAGAAGGCAGAAATAGCATCCTGGCTCACAAGCCACGGAGGTGGAAACCTACTGCCAGTGAGAGGAAAAAGTTTGGCCCCAGGTTTGTCTTAAAGGTTCTCCTCGGCTGACAGCTGGCAGCTCGCAAATGTCAGCGAAAGAGACAAACACAAAGGCGCTTCCTCCCGCATGGCTTTAATCTGGCCCGGCAGCTTGTCATACAAAATAACAGCAGGACAAACACTGTCTCTTTGGATTCTCGTCAAGATCACCCTCGTGAGGGTTTGTGGGGAGGTGGCGGGGAGAAGGCGACGGGAGGAAACGGAGTCTTCGTCTGTGAACCACAGCAATTCCCCTGACAAGGCAGCATTTTTGGAAACAGGTCCAACTGTGCCATCGCCAAGAGCAAGGCTGAAGCTAGGAAGAGGGAGCTGAGCTCTGAGTGGCTCTCTGTGCTGCAGAGGCCAAGGGCAGCTGTCACTTGAGGAGGACAAGGAATTTCTGGGGAGACCATAGGACAGGCTCTGACTCAGAAGAATGGGGAGCACTTGCTGAGGAGGAGACATATTAGGCTAATGATTCATCTCCCAAGGGAAGCAGTGGAGGTTCTACCACTTGGGATACTTAAAATCAATTGGGCAATATCCCACTGCAAGCAATCCTGCATTGGCCATGGAAAATAGGAGCAGCAGGAGATGGGAGGTCTTTCCCATCCTGAGTTCAGAGAGGCCATGTTTCAACCATCTGGAGGGCTTTTTGCCTAGCATTTTCCAAAGAAGAAAGCTCAGTGAAGTGAAGCCAAGAGTCCAGGGAGAAGAGGTAAGCCCAGTGACCCCAAAGCCAACATTTCCATGATGCACAGAATGAGTGATGCTACCAGCTGCAGGTTGAGGGCCACCAGAAGAATGGCAGGTTGGATGGTATTCAGAAGTCAGGGGAGCTTGATGGAGTCAGCATCTTTAAAATGTGCCCTCTGAAATGGTGTGTGCCTGCTGCATGCCACGACTACAACAGCTGCTGCCTGGAACTGGCCCCCTCCAAGCAGTGGCTACTTCTGTGTCCTGCTCATTGTGCTGCCCTGTGCGAGGCAGGGAGAGTTACACCAGGGAAGGCCTAGCAGGGTGTGCAGGTGAGGAGAGGGATTAGATCTGTCTGATGTGCTGATTTGGGTAAGGGTGCAATCAAGGTCTTGTCTACACTTGCGGTGGTGAGTTAGGTACATGTAGCCTCCTGTTGCCAGAGCCTTTCCCCACCGCCTCCCCCCGCCAGAGCCTTTCCTTGCGGCTGGCATCTTTTCCTGAGGCAGGGAGAGGCTCCAGCAGTGGTGAGGCAGCAGGACACTACACTGTTAAAAACAGCACAGCTTGGGTGAGTAGAGAGCCATGTAGGGATAGAACCTAAGGGTTCAGGCATGTCTAAGCTGTGCCTCACTGTCTACACTGCTCTTTAGAGCCTGCTTGTGGGGCATGCTTGTGGGGCACAGTCTAAGTGTAAGGGGACTGTTGCCCCCTTACAAACATTCAGTGTGGGTGTTTTAGTTGCTAGCTCCCAGTACTAAAAGGGGAAGGGTCTACGGGAAACCAGGACCCTGAGACTGCCAGTCCCCAGGAACAATGGGGAGAGGCCAATGCTCCTGGTCAGCCTGAATGACAGGGTGGGCAGGCTAATCAGGGAGTCAGGAGGCCAGGTTGGTCCCATCCTCCGTGTGAGCTGGAATTGCCTGGGTCAGACAGAGTGGGGCCGAGCTAAGGAAAAAGCAGGGGCCCAAGCTAAGCTGGGGAACAGAGCTATGCCATATCCAGAGGGACCAGAAAAGCAGCCCAGAGAGAGCAGACCCTGTCCTGGGAGCAGAGCTGCAGCCCCAAAGCCAGAGGGGCCAGAAAAGCAGCCCAGGAAGTAGGTCAGTGCTGGGAGCAGAGTCACAGAAGCAGCCTGTAGAACAGACCTGTCCTGGGAGCAGAGCTGCAGCAACCAGAGCCAGAGGGGCCAAAGAAGCAGCCCAGGGAGCTGGAGGCAGAGCAGCAGCAGCAGTGCAGAGACAGAGTAGTGGAGCTGGGGCTGGAGCAGTCCAGAGCTGGGTGTGGTGAGCAGCTGGGGAGAGCAGGAGGGACCCTGGGCAGCGGGCCCAGCACAGGGAGACGCCTCAGCCAAGGGGCTCTGGAGGCCAGGCTTGGATCATAACCCTGACAGGGCAGGGGTGACACTGGGAAGAAGGGTCCTACCACTTAGAGCCTGAGAGCGTGTGGCCACCACCAGAGCAAGTGTCCAACCCACAGCATCCCTACAGGACAGCCAGGGCCTGAGAAGAAGGCCTGGGACTTACTAGGAACAGACTGTGAACTGCCCTGACGTTCCAGAGACACTGTTTGTGATGTTCCTCGCCACAGAGCGGGTCGATGTGTTTCCTTTAACCTTTCCCATTTTCCCTTATTCTTTTTAAAATTAATTGTTGATTAAATAACTTGCATTTGCTTTAACTTGTGTGTAATGGTCAGTGGGTCAGAGAAGTGCCCAGTGCAGAGAGAGTATCCCGGAGTGGGGACACCCTAGCCCCTGTCCTAGGTGACCACAGCAGGGTTGGGGGTCGAGCCCCCCAGGAATCCTGGGCCCAGCCTTGTTGGGGTTGCGAGGACTCTGCCAGACAGGAGAGTGGAAGGGGAGTCCTCAAGGGCAGGGAGGCCACTGGGTAAAGGAAGTGGGAGCGAGGACTCAGATCCTTTCACTAGCCCACTTCACCGGGGTAGTGCAGAAGCCAGGAAAGTTCCCCACAAGACTATTGGACTATTCCCTCGCTTACATAAGGGCTGCCCCAAGGATAGACCTCCCTGAAAAATTACCTCACATAACTAGAGAGGAGGAGGGAGGGGGAGAAAGTGAGACTGTAAGAGAAAGAGAATGAGATTGATTGAGTGTGTGTGTGAGTGTATGCGTGTGTGGGGAGAGAGAGAGAGAAAGCACCATGGATTTCTGGTTCACCTCATTCACTCTACACCAAGAAGAGTGTCATGGGCAAAACATCCCAGCTTTAGACTCGTGGGTATCTCGCTGCGTGAAGCTGGTTTTTCCACACAGCACACAGAGATCATTGATGTGGTCTAAGACCCAGAAATGAAACGGGACAGAATAGAACCAATCTGAACCCCTGGCACAAAGACTCCTCCTGTTTGCCAGCAGCCAGAGTGAGGGGGAGCTCTGTTAGAAGGGGGTGCCCCCTGTTCTGGTCAATCTTGTGGCCTTACTGAAGGCAAGCAGAGCTATTTCCACAGAGTAAACCCCCCTAGGGGTTTCCTAAGTGACACGAAGACGTTCATTACCAGGGCTCGGCTGGATTGAAATACAATTGACTCTGTTTAATGCTGGGAGAATGAAGGAGTGCCAGACTAGATCTCTGGAGTGGCAGGCAATGTGTCACTTTTAATAATCTTTCTCTGAACAATATGGGTTGGTCCCAGCTGCTGAATCTATCAGGGTTTGTGTTCTTCTTCCCTTGCATTTGAAACCAGAAATTCTCCCTCTCCTGTGCTATGAAGAACTACATGGACAGGTTCTTTAGCCCCAAAACTGGTAGCAAAGACATGATGCTTGGAAGGCAGAAGAAGGTGGGATAGAAAGGAGTAAGTGCATCTATATAGCTGTTCTGTGGATGTGGAGCAACTGCAGTGGAAATCAAAACACAACAGTGTAGATAGGTGTGTCTGGTTTGACATCAGTAACAAACTCTGTGTAATGAAATGTACTACTCTAGTGGTACGTGATAAATAGAGCTAGGGGCCTGGGGCAAGCAATGAAAGGAATACAGCCAGAAGACCCACAGCATAGAATCATAGGACTGGAAGGGACCTTGAGAGGTTATCTAGTCCCCTGCACTCATGGCAGGACTAAGTATTATCTAGATCATCCCTGACAGGTGTTTGTCTAACCTGCTCTTAAAAATCTCCAGTGGTGGAGATTCCGCAACCTCCCTAGGCAATTTATTCCAGTGCTTAACCACCCTGACAGTTAGGAAGCTTTTCCTAATGTCCAACCTAAATCTTCCTTGCTACAATTTAAGCCCATTGCTTCTTGTCCTATCCTCAAAGGTTAAGAAGAACAATTTTTCTCCCTCTTTCTTGTAATAACCTCTTATGTACTTGAAAACTGTTTTCATGTCCCCTCTCTGTCTTCTCTTTTCCAGACTAAACAAACCTAATTTTTTTCAATCTTTCCTCATAGGTCATGTTTTCTAGACCTTGAATCATTTTTGTTGCTCTTCTCTGGACTTTCTCCAATTTGTCCACATCTTTCCTGAAATGTGGCACCCAGAACTGGACACAAGACTCCAGTTGAGGCCTAATCAGTGTGAAGTAGTGTGGAAGAATTACTTCTCCTGTCTTACTTACAACACTCCTTGTAATACATCCCAGAATGATGTTAGCTTTTTTTTGCAAAAGTGTAACACTGTTGGTTCATATTTAGCTTGTGGTCCACTATGATCCCCCAGATCCCTTTCCACAGTACTCCTTCCTAGGCAGTCATTTGCCATTTTGTATGTGTGCAACTGATTGTTCCTTTCTAAGTGGAGTACTTTGCTTTTTATTTAATTGAATTTCATCCTATTTACTTCAGACTATTTCTCCAGTTTGTCCAGATCATTTTGAATTTTAATCTTATCCTCCAAAGCACTTGCAACCCCCTCCCAGCATGGTATCATTCACAAACTTTATAAGTGTACTCTCTATGCCATTATCTAAATTGTTGATTAAGATATTGAACAGACCCAGACCCAGAACTGATCCCTGTGGGACCCCACTCATTGTGCCCTTCCATCATGACTGTGAACCACTGATAACTACTCTCTGGGAGCAGTTTTCCAACCAGTTATGCACCCACCTTATAGTAGCTCCATCTAGGTTGCATTTCCCTAGTTTGTATATGAGGAGATCATGCAAGACAATATCAAAAGCTTTACTAAAGTCAAGATATATCACGTCTACCGCTTCTCCCCATCCACAAGACTTTTTACCCTGTCAAAGATAGCTATCAGGTTGGTTTGACACGATTTATTCTTGACAAATCCATGGTGATTGTTACTTATCACCTTATTATCTTCTAGATGTTTGCAAATTGATTGCTTAATTATTTGCTCCGTTATCTTTCCAGGTACAGAAGTTAAGCTGACTGGTCTGTAATTCCCTGGGTTGTCTTTATTTCCCTTTTTATACATTGGCACTATATTTGCCCGTTTCCAGTCGTCTGAAATCTCTCCTGTCTTCCATGACTTTTCAAAGATAATTTCTAATGGCTCAGATATCTCCTCAGTCAGCTCCATGGGTATTCTAGGATGTATTTCATCAGGCTTGGTGACTTGAAAATATCTAACTTGTCTAAGTGATTTTTAATTTTTAACAGCAGTCAATCTTCCACCAGCAAGGAACTGTGAACTGCATCCACCAAGATCCCCTAGTGCTCTGAGGAACTCTGTTAGGCCCAGGAGATACAGGTTGCTACCTGGAGCCTGTACTGATGCCCTAGCCTTTATGGAGTGTCTGTGTCATTTGGATTTTCAGGCAATGTATGAAAAGTCAAACTGACTTGTGTGCCTTTCATGGGAAAAGCCAATAAGGTTGCCTATTCCTGTTGATCACTAGAGTGTTTTCCTAAGCAAAACCTTAAGCGTAAAATTCTGCCAGGGGCGCCCTGAGCACCAAAAATGAGATTCTGGCTCTGCACATCTTCCCTCACTTGGAAATACACCCATGCAAACAAAGCCAACTTTATTTATTACTTCTAGGTAAAATAACAGTGTGAACGGTGATCTAGTTAGGCACTTAAAAAAAAATCTTGAAGTGTAAACATCATCTACTGAAAAAAAATGTCTTAACCCCAATTTATAATGATTATTTATATTACGGTAGCACTCAGGAACCCCAGTCCAGGACCTGCTGTGCTAGGCTCTGCACAGGTAAGTTTATTTGCTTTGCTCTGGTTAGCTAAATGTCTTAGACCAGCTGAGGTTTTTGTGTGTGTTGAATTTGCCTCTCAGTCAGATGTAGTTGGCACTGGCCCATGAGATGAGGTTCAATGGCCAACAAACCCCTCTTGGAAAGAGTTGCTTTGACCTCAAGGCCAAGGTAGTGATCTTATTTCTGAGAAGTAGTGGAGCTATAAACCTAGCTCGCTTCAAGCAAATCCTATACAATGTTTGCATGAGACGTGGAGGATAATGTTGACAGAGGGGATATTTGTCACCCACCTCCTGTCTGAGCATTGAGAAATGCACTTTTCTTTGCATACTGAGTGCTTGGTTTTCATCCTGGCTGCAGCCCCCCCTTGTTGTTTGCACAAACAATGCCTGATCTGAACAACTTAATGGAAAAATTTTCATTGGGATTGAGATCAGGCCCATGGTTTTATAGGTGCAAATGGCTGTGGGTGCAATTGCCCTATAGGATGACTGCAATTATGCCTGCAAAATTTGTGCCATCAAAACCACAGACATAGAAAGAGAGACAGGCTGTAAAATCATGCCCTTAAATGTCTGCCTCTCTGACTGGCACCTAGACAGACCCATTAGAAATATTATATATAAAACAGACAGACAATTAAGGCATATCAGGCAGTTAAATTACACCAATTGCGTCCACAAAAAGGAAGGTTGGCTTTAAAAACTTGTAGCTGAAGTGTCCATTTCTAGACCGTTCCCACTGATGGTCCCAACCAGATACATAAACGCAACCCAATAGAGGTGAGCTGTTCCTTTAGCCCTAAGCAATTCTGAATCTAAGGTAATCTAAGTCTCTGCCATAGGTTGTAAGTGGGTAAACAGCATATGCAAGGGAAATACTCACAGATAAGCACCAGTAATTTACACCACCTCTTCTAGATAGAATCCTCTTACATATCATTTCTGCCCAATCTAGAAAATGTCCCCATTCATCCAGCAGGATAAATTCACAGGCTAGTATTGGGGCAGCATGGTGATCTGTGTGTGCTTTTTGAGGTCTCTTTGACATGACTTGAGTAAATCCTTTTGTCCGTTTTTTGGTTACTGCCTCGTCTGTAATCTTCCCGGCTAAACACAGCCCCGCTGAATGGAGACTGATATTAAGCAGTACGATAAAATACATATAAATTTGTGTTTCATCTCACTTTGGAGATAATGAGTTAGTTTAATGTGAAATGTAATTTAAAAGCAGGTTTTTCTCTGTAATAGATTCAATATCCCTGAGAAGCTGACTGACAGATTAGTAACTGCTACCAAATGAAATACATTTTCTTCCAGGAAATAATAAGAGGCTGAGGCAGCTGGGGAGAAAGAAGCTGAAATGCAATGATCTGGGGACTTCAGAAAAAGACTCAGGTCTTTCTCCAGCATGTAAATAATGCATGGAACAGATTCAATTCTTAATCCAGAGAGGATGAGAAATTAATAAAAAAAAACATGCAAATTAAGCTACAAGATTTAAGAACAGTTTTCAAAAAGAAATTTGAAAAATAGGTAACGAGAGCTTTCACTTTAGAAAAAAAATTGTTCATTGATTTGAGTGTTTAGAAACATGAAGGCCTGTTCCACCCAAAGGATGGTGTTAAACAATAGTGCTTAGAAAAGCATCTGTTTGAGAGCCTGGAATGTGAAGTGCACTGTATATCCATAGTGCAGGTATATCACGGAAGTGGCTGTTCAGCTGTAGGCAGCCTTAGTGGGGTTGACCCCAAAATGTACAATGGTAAAAGCATAAGCCACAAATGACTAAGCCCCTTAGCTGGCACCTGTAACAAACTTATTATCCTTTTATATGGACTTGGTACTGGAGGGGGCATGTGGAACACACACTAAACAATGAAGTACACAAGATTCCCTACTCTGCATGGCTCACCTGGAGGTACTTTCTCGATGGGTCGCCGGGGAGTTCAGACTCTGTGGCCCATGCTGTCTGTGCTGTGATTCTCAGAAGGGAGCCAACTATGGCTGTGGGTTTTGTTATCTGGAGACCTGTCCACTGAGAAAGGGATGGACCCAATAGGCTCATGTCACATAGGCTGCCTAACAGTCTACTGGTGCTCACAACATTCACCCTTCTAAAACAATGATGTGGCTATTTATCCAAGCCAGAGAAAGGATCTGGACATTTGCATTTTCTCCAGTGCAGGCTTCAGAGTGTGTTCTAAATGGCTGCAGTTCTTCTCTTGACTGGCAAAGGTGTATCACCATAATGCCAGGCATGAAAGGAAATTTCCATATGCTTAGTGTGACAGGGCAAGGCCAGATAGCTATAGTAAAGTAATAGGAGACAGATATATTAGCCATAGGCTAAACAAATCCCTGTTACCAGAATAAGCAAATGGCAACTGCTCCAGGTCCATTAAGACACCTGCGGCCAATTAAGATCTTTCCAGAAGGCAGGGAGGACAGCTAGGTTGATTGGGACACCTGAAGCCAATCAGGGGCCGGCTGAAACTAATTAAAAGCCTCCCAGTTAGTCAGGTGGGTGTGCATGTCAGGAGCTGTAGGAGGAAGTTTCGCTGTTGGGGAGACTGAGCAGTACACACCATATCAGGCACAAGGTAGGAGGCCCTGTAGTAAGAGTGAAGTGGATCTTGAGGAAGTGGGGGCTGCTGTGGGGAAGTAGCCCAGGGAATTGTATGCATCCTGTTTCTAAAAAGTCAGCTACCGTAGCTGATACTATTAGGGTCCCTGGGCTGGAGCCCGGAGTAGAGGGTGGGCACAGGCTCCCCCCTTTTGTCCCCTGATTAATCATTGAGACTGGGAGACAGCAGAGTCTGTGCAAGGGAGGATAGCTTCTCCTCGCCTCCCTCACTGGCTTATGATGAAAATGGCTCAGTAAGCTGTGACCTTTGCCTCTAGAGAGAGAAGGGCTTCGTGAAGGGTCACAGTGAGCCTCTGAGGCTAGCGAAATCCACCAGGAAACGCAGGACCCACGGAGACAAGTACAGAGCTTTGTCACATTGGGCAGGAATCCAGCCCATAGTACTAAGTGAAGAGGTCCATAATGCCTCCTGGCATCCCTGTGCTCCTGGCCATCTGCAAGTGGCCAGATGCCAATGTATAAGGCCATTGGCCAGTCTCAGCTGGTCCCAGTGCCAAGAAGAAATGGGTTTAGGATGGTAGCTTGCAAGATGTAGAAAGGTTTCAAAGTAGCAGCCGTGTTAGTCTGTATTCGCAAAAAAAAAAGGAGTACTTGTGGCACCTTAGAGACTAACAAATTTATTTGAGCATAAGCTTTCGTGAGCTACAGCTCACTTCATCAGGTATGCATCCTTAGTCTCTAAGGTGCCACAAGTACTCCTTTAAGATGTAGAAAGTGGCCTCTGTTGTGTCAGAAGATCCTCCTGGTAGTAAGTGATACTCAGCATAGGACCACATGGTTCCTTATTATCAAGGATCCCATCTGTTGATTCTTGTGGAGTATTTCTACCATCTCAAAATGTCCTTTATCTGATATCTCTTATCTCACCTTATCTCTACGAGTGTAGATGGGAAAGTTGCATTCTCTTGTAAGGACAGCAATAAGTAAGCCTAATCTAATAGTTATTTCAGTATGTTTCCTTTTCCTCTCCTCCCAGACCTTCTTTCACATGGGTACACGGGAGACAAATCTCCGTATATCATAGCATCCAAAAGACCAAGAAAGGTGCAGCTCATAAGATATTCAAAAAGTAGTTTTCACTCAGGACAAGCTCAGAACAACCCTTATCAGTTCATCAATCATGTCCTGAGCCTCACTTACAGGACATGCATTGAATGGAAGACTTCACTAACTTGCTAGTCTTCTGAATATCCTGGCCATGACCTAAGATGGAGAAAACAGGAGCTGAGAAAGGGAGGAGTGAGTTTGGATTAGGCCATAGAATCAAAGAATATTAAGGTTGGAAGAGACCTCAGGAGGTCATCTAGTCCAATCCCCTGCTCAAAGCAGGATCAACACCAGGTCTATCGGGGGCCTTAAAAGACAGCCCATTGCTGCTGAAGGGGCTCATAAATAAATCAAATTTATTTCCCAGTCAGTGCCTGGAAAGTCATAGACTCACATTTGCATAAGCTGTATTTATGTTTTACACATTGTTTTTCCTGTTGTTTCTTTGTCCTGGTGCCTCCTCATTTGTGTGCATTTGCTGATATGCTCTTCTAACCAGCCACAGTCTTCCCCAAAGCTCATGCCGGTCAGCTCAAACAATAATTAGGAGGTTTCACCCTCCTAGCATGTTTTTCTCCAAAAAAGACTCGAAAAGTGTGACCTGCTCCATTTTTGTCATGTTGTCATCTTTCCTTGCTCAGGTACCAGCTACACTGAGAAGTGGAGCCTTTTATCATAAGAGGAAGGGTATTCTCCTTAGGGAATGTTTCTTCACCTTTCACAGAGGTGAATTCATAACACAGACAGATTTGCCCCAACCAAACAGTCTGTTTTAGCATCCTGGGCACTTCCAGGCTGGTTCTTTTGTTTTATAAAGTGTGAGAATCCTTTGTGAATTCCCCCCTTCCTCCTGTTTTTCTGTCACATTCAAAGATTGCTGCACAGGACCAACCCATCCATTCCATCACGAAGGACTGATTGCATGTCTCAACGGAGCTCCATCACCCTCATTACTTAGGGGGTTACTCACCCTGCTCCTGGGAGGGTCATTTTAATTAGATCATTTCAGTGGGGAGAGAACTGATCTATGTGATAGGGGACTCTTTATTGAGAAGAATAGACAGGCCTGTAACTAGAGCTGATCCAGAGAATAGAAGGGTGTGCTGTCTTCCGGGTGCTAAGATACGGGATGTAGACCTGAGGTTGAAAAGGATCCCAAAGGGAGCGGGAAAGAATCCCCTAATTATCCTTCATGTGGGAACAAATGATACGGCTAGATTCTCTCTGGAAAGTATTAAGGGAGACTATGCTAGGCTGGGGAAGACGCTTAAGGAAATTGAGGCTCAGGTGATCTTTAGTGGGATCCTTCCTGTTCCTAGAAAAGGGCAACAAAGGTGTCACAAGATTATGACTGTCAACAGATGGCTTAGGCAGTGGTGCTATAAGGAGGGCTTTGGGATGTATGGCCACTGGGAGGCATTCACAGACAGAGGACAGTTCTCTCGGGATGGACTTCATCTGAGTAGGGAAGGAAATAGACTTCTAGGATCAAGGCTGACACAACTGATAAAGAGAGCTTTAAACTAGGAATTTGGGGGAGATGGTTGGGAGATGCCCAGGTAATCTCCATGCCAGATTTTAGCATTGAGAGGGAAGAAGACGACGAAGTAAGAAAAGATACAGCCGTGGGTAGGAGAATGTATATAAGGAGCGAGGGCGGTGTGGATACTAGTCTAATAGGTTATGCTGGCTGTAGAATGACTGTGCCTAATAGGGTACAAAATGTGAGCGAGGCCAAACAGCAAAAATTAAGATGTTTGTACACCAATGCGAGGAGCCTAGGTAACAAAATGGAGGAACTAGAGCAACTAGTGCAGGAAGTGAAACCAGATATTATAGGGATAACAGAAACATGGTGGAATAGTAGTCATGACTGGACTACAGGTATTGAAGGGTATGTGCTGTTTAGGAAAGACAGAAACAAAGGTAAAGGCGGTGGAGTAGCATTGTATATCAATGATGAGGTAGAATGTAAAGAAATAAGAAGCGATGCAATGGATAAGACAGAGTCCGTCTGGGCAAAAATTACATTGGGGAAGATAACTAGTAAAGCCTCTCCTACCATAGTGCTTGGGGTGTGCTATAGACCTCCGGGATCTAATTTGGATATGGATAGAGCCCTTTTTAACGTTTTTAATAAAGTAAATACTAATGGAAACTGCGTGATCATGGGAGACTTTAACTTCCCAGATATAGACTGGAGGACCAGTGCTACTAATAATAATAGGGCTCAGATTTTCCTAGATGCGATAGCTGATGGATTCCTTCATCAAGTAGTTGCTGAACCGACTAGAGGGGATGCCATTTTAGATTTAATTTTGGTGAGTAGCGAGGACCTCATAGAAGAAATGGTTGTAGGGGACAATCTTGGCTCAAGTGATCATTAGCTAATTCAGTTCAAACTAAATGGAAGGATTATTTAAGCTCAGCACCAATGTGGACACAAGAACAAATGGGTATAAACTGGCCACCAGGAAGTTTAGACTTGAAATCAGATGAAGGTTTTTAACCATCAGAGGAGTGAAGTTTTGGAATAGCCTTCCAAGGGAAGCAGTGGGGGCAAAAGATCTATCTGGTTTTAAGATTCTACTTGATAAGTTTATGGAGGAGATGGTATGATGGGATAATGGGATTTTGGTAAGTAATTGATCTTTAAATATTCAGGGTAAATAGGCCAAATCCCCTGAGATGGGATATTAGATGGATGGGATCTGAGTTACCCAGGAAAGAATTTTCTGTAGTATCTGTCTGGTGAATCTTGCCCATATGCTCAGGGTTTAGCTGATTGCCATATTTGGGGTCGGGAAGGAATTTTCCTCCAGGGCAGATTGGAGAGGCCCTGGAGGTTTTTCACCTTCCTCTGCAGCATGGGGCATGGTTGACTTGAGGGAGGCTTCTATGCTCCTTGAAATCTTTAAACCATGATTTAAGGACTTCAATAGCTCAGACATGGGTGAGGTTTTTCATAGGAGTGGGTGGGTGAGATTCTGTGGCCTGCACTGTGCAGGAGGTCAGACTAGATGATCAGAATGGTCCCTTCTGACCTTAGTATCTATGAATCTATGAATCTATGATTAACAAAAATAAATCTGCAACTAGAGTTTTTGATTTCAAAAGGGCTGACTTTCAAAAATTAAGGAAATTAGTCAGGGAAGTGGATTGGACTGAAGAACTTACGGCTCTAAAGGTAGAGGAGGCCTGGGATTACTTTAAATCAAAGCTGCAGAAGCTATCGGAAGCCTGTATCCCAAGAAAGGGGAAAAAATTCATAGGAAGGAGTTGTAGACCAAGCTGGATGAGCAAGCATCTTAGAGAGGTGATTAAGAAGAAGCAGAAAGCATACAGGGAGTGGAAGATGGGAGGGATCATCAAGGAAAGCTATCTAATTGAGGTCAGAACATGTAGGGATAAAGTGAGACAGGCTAAAAGTCGAGTAGAGTTGGACCTTGCAAAGGGAATTAAAACCAATAGTAAAAGGTTCTATAGCCATATAAATAAGAAGAAAACTAAGAAAGAAGAAGTGGGGCCGCTAAACGCTGAGGATGGAGTGGAGGTTAAAGATAATCTAGGCATGGCCCAATATCTAAACAAATACTTTGCCTCAGTCTTTAATAAGGCTAAAGAGGATCCTGGGGATAATGGTAGCATGACAAATGGGAATGAGGATATGGAGGTAGATATTACCGTATCTGAGGTAGAAGCGAAACTGAAACAGCTTAATGGGACTAAATCGGGGGGCCCAGATAATCTTCATCCAAGAATATTAAAGGAATTGGCACCTGAAATTGCAAGCCCATTAGCAAGAATTTTTAATGAATCTGTAAACTCAGGAGTAGTACCAAATGATTGGAGAATTGCTAATATAGTTCCTATTTTTAAGAAAGGAAAAAAAAGTGATCCGGGTAACTACAGGCCAGTTAGTTTGACATCTGTAGTATGCAAGGTTCTAGAAAAAATTTTGAAGGAGAAATTAGTTGAGGACATTGAAGTCAATGGTAAATGGGACAAAATACAACACGGTTTTACAAAAGGTAGATCGTGCCAAACCAACCTAATCTCCTCTTTTGAAAAAGTAACAGATTTTTTAGATAAAGGAAATGCAGTGGATCTAATTTACCTAGATTTCAGTAAGGCATTTGATACCATGCCACATGGGGAATTATTAGTTAAATTGGAGAAGATGGGGATCAATATGAACATCAAAAGGTGGATAAGGAATTGGTTAAAGGGGAGACTGCAACGGGTCCTACTGAAAGGCAAAGTGTCAGGTTGGAGGGAGGTTACCAGTGGAGTTCCTCAGGGATCAGTTTTGGGACCAATCTTATTTAATCTTTTTATTACTGACCTTGGCACAAAAAGTGGGAGTGTGCTAATAAAGTTTGCAGATGATACAAAGCTGGGAGATATTGCCAATTCAGAGAAGGATCGGGATATTGTACAGAAGGATCTGGATGACCTTGTAAACTGGAGTAATAGTAATAGGATGAAATTTAATAGTGAGAAGTGTAAGGTTATGCATTTAGGGATTAATAACAAGAATTTTAGTTATAAGTTGGGGACGCATCAATTAGAAGTAATGGAAGAGGAGAAGGACCTTGGAGTATTGGTTGATCATAGGATGACTATGAGCTGCCAATGTGATATGGCTGTGAAAAAAGCTAATGCGGTTTTGGGATGCATCAGGAGAGGCATTTCCAGTAGGGATAAGGAGGTTTTAGTACCATTATACAAGGCACTGGTGAGACCTCACCTGGAATACTGTGTGCAGCCCAATACTGACCAGCCCTATAGACTGTCTAACTTTGTATTTGAGCAGCACTGAGCACTTTCACCAACACAGCCTTTCTTGTAGTATTATTCTGCTTCTACTTCTGGCGGGACAGAGCAGCAGCTAAATGAAAAAGAGTAGGAAGGATGTAGGTCATTCTCCCTCCAAAATAGTTCTTCTCTGAGACCAGTTTGGGTCTTGGATGATGGACCATGTGGGTTCATGTAGTCTCCAGCCTAGCTTGCTTGTCCCTATTTATTTCCAAAGCATTTCTGCCCCTCTTCAAAAGTGGAGACAAGAATGGGCTTATTCCCATCATAAACCTGCATCCTTTTCTATAATGAGTCTGTCAAGTAGCGGGATCTACCAGTGTAGAAATCATTTACTTTCTCCAGGGTTTTGGTCTTGTATTCACAAAGAACTTAGCACATGCAAAGTGCACTCAGACTGTAGGCAACACCAAGCACAGGTGAGTCGCTCTGAAATTAATATTCCAATGTAATTTATTTGGAGTTATTGGATGATACAAGGGATGTGTTAATGGGCGACAGAACTTTCACCTCTAAGTCACTGGGTTCCAGTGTGACCCAGGGCAGTAGTGACCAACCTTGTAATTAACATCGGATATCTGTTCAGAAGCCTAAATTGAATGAATTAGGGATCTTAATCCAATTCCCACTGGATTAGTGTTTGACTCATCAAAGCCACTATCCCAATTAGCACTAATTTGCATCCTAGCTGACAATCTCAGTCCAGAAGACATGACATTTCAGCAGCAATTTCCTTTGAAGTACAGCTATTTTTCTTGCAATGCTACAGCACCACTGAGCCTAAAATCTAACTGGATGTAATCCACAGATAGCAAAATTCAGAGGAATTTTTAGCTGTGCTGGCACGGAACTGGGGTTGAAGAATTGATGTGCCATGTAAAACCGTTGTGTCAAAACGCAGTAACAATATTCAAACCACTGTCCAAAATGGAGCAAATTCATCCTCACATCCCTTCCTCCCCCTGGAGGTAGGTATTAGTAACCTTTTTTACATTTGGGGAAACTGAGGCACAAAGCTGCTGTGACTTACTCAAGGCCACAGAGAGGATCAGTGGCAGAGCTGGGAATAGAGGCAGTTTTGTCTAGTGAATTGGACACTGGACTAGGACTCAGAAGACTTGGATGCTATTCCCAGCTTTGCTATGAACCTGCTGCACGAGCTTGGGCCAGTCACTTTACTTTGTATGCATCTGTTTCCCCTCCCACTCTCTGGTCTTGTCTATTTGGACTATGACCTCTTTGTAGCTGAGACTGACTTTTTCCATGTGTGCACAGCACCTTGTGCAGTGGGGCCCCAATCTCAGGCGGTGCCGTTAGGCATTGCTGTGATACAGATAATAGGTCTAGGAACTCCAGGCTCCCCAGTCTGAGCTCACCTCAGTAGACCTCACTGTCTCTCTGCTGCCCTGATGCTGCGATAAGCCCCAGGCTGGCAGGTGCGTCTCAATGCAGGGTTGAGGCCTCTGGTTTTACCTTTCTTTATAGGAGCGGTTTTTTTGCTCTTATATTTTTTTAAAAGAGAATGTCTGTGAAATCCATGCTTTAAAAAATTGGACTACAAATGCTGAGAAGCAGTCATGTGTTTTTATTTTTAGCGGGGACTCAGACCAGCAGAGAGCGGCACCGTCTCAGAGGCGACACGTGGAATCTATCGGGTGTGAGCAGCTGACTACAGTTCTCTCCGGAGTAACCACTGCTAGTCGGAGAATGGTGCTTTGGTCTGGCACAGGTAATAATGCATTGCACTTTTACAGCTGCACTCATCCAAAGAGCTTCAAGCCCTTTGCCAAAACTTACTGAGCCTTCCTGGGTGGTGTAAGAATTATCCATCTTACAAATGGGGAAACTGAGACACAGGGAGATTAGTCAACTTGCCCAGACTCAGTGAGTCAGTGCCAGGGCTGGGAATAGGCCCTGGAAACCTGACTCCCACAGCTCTGCTCCAATCGCTAGACCATGTTAAGTTCAGCTACAAGAGAGGGGTTTGGAGGAATGGGGAGAATAAAGGCACCCCCAGAAAGAAGCAATGAGTCAGAGCAAGCACTAAGAGCTGGGGAGACACCAGCAAAATGGGAACAAAGCCTCAATAGCCTTGTTCGCTCCTTCCATTGCTATTCCTGATGTTGGTAGGTTGTGATGGCAGAGACAACTTTATTCTATGAGGCTAATATCAGCAACTGTCACATGCCCAGCAGGGGGCAGGCTTGGGGGCGGGCGCAGAAGATAACACATAGCTGTTGTAGATATCATGGTAATTTATTCAGCCTCGGCAAGCAAGGCTCTGCTCCAGAGCTGATTAGATGAAGCATGTTCTCCGCTCAGCAGTCTGACAGTCAGCCCTTGGTTCCACCCCAAATCCCTCACCCTTGGAAGTTCTCTAGTCAAGGGACACCCTTCCATAATTCCACCCCTGGCAAGTAGCGAGGGGTTACTGCTAGAGGTTACTGCTCTGCCTCCTTCTCAGGCATGAAGAGGAGGTTTTGTTACACTGGCATGATCCTATTGAGCTTGAGAGTAGCATAAAACCTGTTTGTCTTGTAAACAAAGCACCACAGAAGCCAGATGTCTTGGAGAAAAAGCTGTCTGTATCAGAAGTATAAGCACTAGCATTCCAGGCCTGTATGCCTGGGAAGCTTTAATGCTGCTATAGCTGGATAAGTAGCTTTTGTCACCATCATGAGGCTAAGCCACACATAATGCCTTCAAGTATCTTGTTGGAAAGAACCAACTATGCCCCAAGACAGCTGGGCGTTTTTCAGTGCTCCCTTTCCTTGAGGAATCTTGGGTTTCCCTAAACAAGATGGATTTTGCATGAGATCTTTGCTGTAGCTGCTGCTTTAATGACTGACACAGAACAGAACAATGAAAGAGCTCGGAGCACATCACAGAGTGTTGGTTTTTTCATCATAAGAAACTCAAAAAGAAGAGAATAAAAGGCAAATATAGAATTAAGACAAGCATTTTATTGATTGAAATCCTGGGGAAAATGCTTGGTTCTTTGCCAGGAGCACAACAGATTCCGCTGGACACACTAATACCCACAGTGCCATCATCTGCTGTTTTTAACGTATGAAATGGTAAATAATGCAACTGCCTGTTCCTCTGGTCAAATTCTGTACACTGTAATACAGAAATCTCTCTGAAGATGATATGTAGCTATTTGAACATGCAGGGTGGAAACTGCTGTAGGAGGCCTCTCTAGGACCCAGGTATAGTGATCAACCTGTTATATTACAGTTAGAAGGTAGAGAATTGGAATGTAGGGCCTTCCTTCCTAGGAGCATTTGCAGTAATAGTCATGGAACTAATTTGCTATGAAAATCCGTTTCTTTTTAAACGTCAGGTTTCAGCTTGGCTGTGGTTGAAGCACAGGAGTGGAGTCAGCTGCTCTGTACAGACCGGCAGATGAAAGTTCCTCTCCCCAAGAGTTAGTTGCCTCCTGCCTAGTTTGGAACCCAGATAATTTCTCTGTGAAGTACAGCTACTATCTTGATGTGTTACAGGAAACAAACCTGAACAGGTACTAGAGCACCAGGACTTTACAAGGCTGTATCCCAGGGTGAACCAGGACTTTGCTCTGATGCATTTTTCCTTTCTGTCTATTCATTAACAACTAAGACTGGGCAAACGTAAAACAACAGAACCAAAGAGTAGAACCTGGGTAATAATAAATCAACAAAGGACGGTGCAGATGGCAGAAGCTAGTTTAGAGACAATTCAAATCCTAGGGCTCCTGTAAAAATGTAGCCTCCTCTTTCCTTGGAAGACAGCACATTTGAGAACTGCTGTCTCTCATTCACTTCTAAGTCGTGTGAGCTTTTCTATTTGAATTAATTTTTAATAAATACCCCTTTTTGAAAATTACATCATCAGCCTGGTGACGCGAAGAGGTTCTGAGCTTTTTCATCCTGTGATGTGACAGTGCCTCTGGGGCACCTGGCATTGGCCACTGTCAGTAGAGAGGATACTGGCTGACTGGACCTATGGTCTGACCCAGTATGGCCATTCTTATGTTCTTACAACCAGCCATTTATGACTGGTCCTTATTGGGTGTATCTAAGACTCCTCTGTGCTGGTCCCACAGTAACTCAAGGATCTTGTGCAATGGTGTAGGAGAAGGATCATCTAATTCCACAGCCCTACAGTCATAAGGACAGAATTAAGGTTCTTCTCCTGCAGGCCCTTTTCATTTGATCTGTAATCTCTAGTGGCATTAGGGCTGACCATCTATGAGTCTGGTGTAATATTAAGAAACCTTTATGGGTACTAGAGGGCAGCAGAATTGCACAGATTTGAACTGGTGTAACATTCCATCCAGCAGAGGACAGAAGTCTCTCTCTCTCACACACACACACACACACACACACACACACACACTCACATGCATGCCAGTAAAATCTCATCTCCCTCTGTCTAAATTTCTTGTCTCTCCCCTTCTCACATGTATAATTTTAGACCCTTCTGCTACCCTGGTGGTATATTTTTCCCTTTGCTCCACTCCAAGGGTTGGGGGGGCATAATCTTCCTCCTCCCTCCCCCGTTTTGTTGACATGAATTTTAAAATAATTTCTCCCACCTCTTTTCTGGCACCATTTCTCTGCTGTGTACTTGTTAAATGTCACTGTCATAAGAGGAGTAACATCAGTCCATTTTTATAAGCCTAATGCCATCTTCCATGTGTTACAGAGATGGATCCTCAACTTGAAACTGAAATAGAACCCCAAATTTCAGGGATGGGTGGCTTGGATTTGAATCCCTAGATCAGAACTTGCTCCCCCAGCTTTTATTCCAGGTCAGATCAAAGCACAAAGGGAGCCACTTTTCCAAATGTGGTTTGGATTTAGCAGAAGATAGCAGGAATCTCGTGTGAACAGCTGATTTCCAAGGATTCTGTCATTTGGGGCTGAAATCTTACAAGAAGAGCTCTCAAGGTATGTCAGTTGAAACCCCAACCCCAAATGGGGCTCAACCTCCAACCCAACCCTAAACCCTTGCCTAATTTAAGTCAATTTAGATCAGAACTCCAGCTCCTCAACCTATCCCTAATTTTAAACGTTGATCAAGTCACAAACAGGGTACCTGAGAGTCAGCACTGAATACTTTCTGGAATGCAGGAATACTGAAAAGGATTAGGGGTCATAGTAGGTAACCAGTTGGACATGAGCTCCTAATGGAATGCTGTGGGCTAAGAAGATTAATGTGGACCTATGATCAGAGGAATATCACATAGGAGAAGGGAAATGGTGTTACCTCTGAATACAGCTTTAGTGAGACCGTTACTGGAATACTATGTCAGTTCTGGTGCTCCATACTTCAAAAAGGGTGTTGGCAAATTGGAAAGGATTAAAAAAAGAGCTACACAAATTATTTGAGGTTCGGAAAACATGTTTTACAGTGAGATGTTTATGAAGCAAAATCTATTTAGCTTATCCAGGAGAAGACTAAGAAGTGACTCAGTCATGGCCAACAAGTACCTGAATGGGGAAGGGATTTCTGGTAGAAGATGTTTTTTTATCTAATGGAAAAAAGTTAGAACAGCTTTTGATTGGAAGCTGAAACTAGATACATTCAGACTAGGAATAAAGTACATTTTTTAAAGAGTGAGAGTAATTAACCATTGAAACAATTTACCTAGAGATGTGGTGGATTCTCCATTACTTAGAGCTTTTAAATCAAGACAGGATATCTTCCTAAAAGCTATGCTATCGCTCAAACAGAAGTTATGGGCTTGATGCGAACATTACGGGTGAGATTCTAAGGGTTGGTGTTATGCAGGAGGTCAGATTAGATAAGCATAGTGGTCCATTTTGGCCTTAAAAATATCAATGAGTCTATGAACTCTTTCAGTACCTGATTTCCGAAGTAAAAATGTAATAACTTATTAAAGTGCCTTTCCACCCTAGATCTGAAAATATTGGTCAAGTTATTAATTATTTACTCCTGACAGGTTGTACTGATAAGAAAGCCGAGGCAAAGAGAGATGATGGAGCTTGCCCAAGGTCACGCCACAAGTCATTGGTAGGTCCAAGAACAGAACCCAGGAAATCTGACACCTTATCCCCTTCTCTGATACCTCTTTCGAGGAGAAGTGGTGGTGCATCAGGCAGGTACTGAGTGCCTTTGAAATCCCCTGAAGGGCTGTGACTTCAGTTCACATTTTCTGATTCAGCACTGGGGTGAGTGTCTCTTGAGACATCACTGTAATTTACGAGGGCCTGGCTTCTTATGCAAACGTGTCTGACCTGTGCCCCGGGCCCCAAAACCAGTGTTCTGGGGGACCTGATTTGCTTGGTTATTTGTAAGTAACATTGAAAGGAATGCAAGGTATGGTCCCCTTTGCCCGCAGGTTAGCAACTAAACACATTTGCCTTCTCAGTTCAAATAAAGCTGCTTCTGAGTGCATAAGCTTTACTTAAAAATCTGATGATGATTCCATTTATTTCAGAGTTTAACACAGTCAACAAATGTTAAGCAGCCTCAGGTTCATCTATTAAACAAGGCAGACAATTAGTTCCTCTGCATTGATTCTTAGTGAGAGTCAGAAGGGGAAGAGGATATAACCTTGTTTCTGTATCCAGCCACTGATGAGAGAGGGTAATGTGAGCACTCCACAGACCTTGGAGAGCTCCAAAACAAACCACCACTCTGGAGAGAACAGTTTCCTTCCATCAGACAAATGAGCTGTGGAGCAAGTGCCTGGTGCCTCCCGTCTGGTTGCCCTTTATTCCCACGGTGCCCTGTTACACATCTGCTCAGAATGAAAGGGGAAAAAAGAAGGTACAATGTTGGCAAGCATCATTAAAACCAGCTCTGCTGCCCTGCCTCAATTTGCTGTATGGAAGGATGTTGTCAGGAACTTTTTAATAGCATGTGCCTCCCCGGCCTCCCAAACCCAGTGGGAATGGATAATTTAATAGAGTATGCCTGTCAAAATGATGAAACTGAGAAAGCTTTTACAAAGCGAGACCGGGGCAGAAATTTGAGCTGTCTACATACACTGGGTGAAATGCAGTGCATGAAACTGACACGAACAGAGACAGCGAGGATCAAAGTTAAAGGTGGAATTAACCTATTAGATCATTCTGTCCATCTTCCTGCCATGGCAGGAATGTTTCCTATTGCACATATACAAGTCTTTTTCCAGCTTAATTGTAAAAATCCTAGATGATGGCCTAAAGCTTCCACTGCGTCCTGGGGAGACATTTCCTCAGCCTATCTGAGGCTGCTTCTCCTCATCTGAAGCCTGGGTTTTCTCTATTCTATTCCCATGCACTACCCTCAATAATTCATCTTCATCCTTGGTGTTTACACCCTTCAAACAGTTTTACCCTTGTTAATCATCCATTAACCAAATTGGATGTTTCTAGCTCTGTTAAATCCATCATAAGTCATTCTCTCCAGAACCCTGATCATTTTCATTCCTCTTCAATGAACTCCCTCCAGTTTGTCAATATCTTTCCAATAACACAGTATTGGACTAAATACAGTGGGCTAGATTCTAGCCTTTGCACTGCTCTCTAGCCTAACAGGGTAGTGGGGGACTCCCCCATCCAGCATAGCTGACTCTATATCACCCCAGGGTGTGGCTTACGCAAGCTGCTCTCTGCTGATCCCTACTGGGGTAACAACCCTGGGGCTGCTCTACAGTGTGCCAGGAGCTGAGCCAGATGCCCACAGGATCAGGGGAGTGGAAGGGTAGCTTCAAGCCACCTTTGCCCCTCCTCTCCTCAGGTGTGCTCAGCAGAGCTCTTGCCCACCTGAGGGTTGGAGCTGCTATTCTGCACTCTTATGACATCACTTGAAGACATATGAAAAAGGCCTCCTCTTTCCAGTAAGCTAAAACCAATTGCACCACTCGTAAGTGGAGCACCCTCAAAGACCTCCTGCTTCAGCGAGGAAGAATGGGCAGTGGCTGGGTGCTAACCAAGGATCCCTATGCAAGCTCTACCAAGGACTCCCTATGCAACACTGATCAAGCCACTTAGCCCCTGTCCCTCAGTACCCTACTGAGGCTGAGCCCGAAAAATGCAGTTTAGAAACTAAGCCCATAACAGTGGCAATGATTAACCATGGAGCAAAACAAACAAGAGATTCTCCATCTCGTGATGTCTTCAGATCAACACTAGATATCTCTCTTCAAGAGGTGCTTTTATCTGACACAAGTTATTGGGCTCAACATAGGGGTAACTGAGTCAAATGTCAGGTTTCAGAGTAACAGCCGTGTTAGTCTGTATCTGCAAAAAGAAAAGGAGGACTTGTGGCACCTTAGAGACTAACAAATTTATTTGAGCATAAGCTTTCATGAGCTACAGCTCTCTTCATCGGATGTGACAGACAAGTGATCAGACTAGACCTTCGGGCCTTAAACTCTGGGAATCTGGCAAATGACAAGAATAGTATTTCCCTACCTCGCAGGGGTGTTGTGAGGATACATTAAAGATCGTTTCAGAGTAGCAGCCGTGTTAGTCTGTATTCGCAAAAAGAAAAGGAGTACCCGTGGCACCTTAGAGACTAACAAATTTATTAGAGCATAAGCTTTCGTGAGCTACAGCTCACTTCATCGGATGCATTTGGTGGATGAGGCCCTCAAATACTGCAGTAATGAGGACCACATAAGTACCATAGATAGATGGATTGAGTGTGCCTCCTTGGAAGCAGCAGAATCATTATATACAAGACGGGCTGTAAATTGAACAACAACGAGGCTTTTGCAGCCTATTCATTAACAGCTGGCCTCTGCAAAGACTCCAGTAAACAGCTGCTTGGCCTGAAGTGATGAGACAATCTCCTTTTGCAAAAGGAGCTTTTATCCCCTTTCTCCTGATGTGTACAGCCCATCAGGGGGTAAATGTGTTGCATATTTTTTCATAAAGGGGCTGTTTTGCCGAGGTCCTTTGGACTTTCACATGGTGACCACTCGGTCTCTTCAGCAACAGAAGCCACACCCTGGACGTGGAAAAACCAGAGCTCTCTGACTATTCACCAGGGTGAATGGCCAGCATAAAAATGACAAAATATCCACGGTCTGCCGTGAAATGCTGCAAGCCAGGACCCCCCCCCGAGCTGACCCACCTCCCCCAAAATGTGGAGCCACCTGACTATGAGTGTTTTTCTGATTTGTCTGTTTCAGTAAAACCCACTTCATGGATGAGCCCAGTTCACTTTAATCAGCTTTGGCAGCTTGACAGCGAGAGAGAAGAAAACACCACAGGATACCCTGTCAGGACGCACATCAGCAGGCAATGACAAAAAATAAAAGTTTTTTGGTGCATGACAGATAAGTGCTTTCTGACAGTCTGTCTGCTTTATCTCTTTCAAGTCCTCCGCCAGCTGGTAAAGATTCTGGCCAATGCAGTCACTTTACCAAGTAAACCTTTTCTTCCTCAATTACCAGTAAAAGGTTGGAAACACGGCCAGAATCCATGTCCACTTACTGTAGTTTTTCTTATTTGATTTTATTTCATAGCAAAAACTGCTCCCTCCTTTCCTCGCCCCACTGCAATATTTCATCGCTTGACTATTCAGGAGATTGGTCTTGCTAGGCAACATGTCATAATAAATATTTCATCAGTGGAAGAATGTTCAATGCCATCACCAAAAATCCTTATCTAGAATGGGTTTCAAGATTCTGTTTTACTTACATAGATGAGATGTTTCAGAGTAGCAGCCGTGTTAGTCTGTATTCGCAAAAAGAAAGGAGTACTTGTGGCACCTTAGAGACTAACAAATTTATTTGAGCATAAGCTTTCGGAGCTGTGAGCTGTAGCTCACGAAAGCTTATGATCTAATAAATTTGTTAGTCTCTAAGGTGCCATAGATTGAGATGTTTCAGAGTAGCAGCCGTGTTAGTCTGTATTCGCAAAAAGAAAAGGAGTACTTGTGGCACTTTAGACACTAACAAATTTATTTGAGCATAAGCTTTCATGAGCTACAGCTCACTTCATTGGATGCATTTGGTGGAAAATACAGAGGGGAGATTTATATACACACACAGAGAACATGAAACAATGGGTTTTATCATACACACTGTAAGGAGAGTGATCACTTAAGATGAGCCATCACCAGCAGCGGGGTGGGGGGGAGGAGGAAACCTTTCATGGTGACAAGCAGGTAGGCTATTTCCAGCAGTTAACAAGAACATCTGAGGAACAGTGGGGGTGGGGTGGGGGGGGAGAAATAACATGGGGAAATAGTTTTACTTTGTGTAATGACTCATCCATTCCCAGTCTCTATCAAGCCTAAGTAATTGTATCCAGTTTGGCAAATTAATTCCAATTCAGCAGTCTCTCGCTGGAGTCTGTTTTTGAAGTTTTTGTTGAAGGATAGCCAACCTCAGTCTGTAATCGAGTGACAGAGAGATGAAGTGTTCTCCAACTGGTTTTTGAATGTTATAATTCTTGACGTCTGATTTGTGTCCATTTATTCTTTTACATAGAGACTGTCCAGTTTGACCAATGTACATGGCAGAGGGGCATTGCTGGCACATGATGGCATATATCACATTGGTAGATGCGCAGGTGAATGAGCCTCTGATAGTGTGGCTGATGTGATTAGGCCCTATGACTGAGATGTTCTGCATCTCTGGACTCTGTGTGGCTAAGAGACAATAGTGGTCAATGAAAAAACAGCAGCTCCCTTGGGTCAAGTGTTCAGCTCTGGCCCCCAATATCATGCATCCATTTTGCATTCACAATGGATTGTGCCCACAAAAGCAGCAAGGCACCCCATTTTCACACATGCAGGCAGCACTTCATTTGAAATAATGGGACAGATAGAAGCCAAGTGCCTGATTTGCATGTTGAAAAAATGGATGCACACCCACTTCTGCAGGAGCAGCCATTGGGAGTGCTAACGTGGGTATTCAAAATCAGAGATTGATTTGAAGTTTGCTGAAAATACTGTTTGTGTGTGTGTGTTTGTGAACAAGAGAGGATGAGGGGTGGTGGGCAGCCTGACAATGTGTGGCTCCAGTATTCTGATCCACTGAAGGCAACCAGAGATTGGGCAGATACACAAGTGCAATGAGAAAGTGTAAGTTTAACAGTGCAACCGGCACTCAAGAATCCCACACCAAGCCAAATAGAAGACTTACAATGAATGACCTACAGCAATAGACATCCCACACACACACACACGCTGATACCCAGGTGTTCCAAAATATAAGGCCAGGTGAGGTGTCTTCAGTCTTGCCTTAGTGCTTTCTCTTTGCAATGTTAACAGAACCTGCAGCTGCATTCATCTGACAGTGCAGAATCTTGTCCGCTACTACAGTAGTCTCAGTCCTGACATAAACCTCAAGTTGCGGTGAAAGATCTGCTATGGGCTGCCTTTTCTACTAAAACAGGCTGTTTGTTTGATGATAATTACTCAGGCTATAGCATAATACAGATCCGATTGGGAATTTAACATTCACAAAGGGATAGTGTCTTCAACTGAGACCTTTGTTCGGTGGCAGAACCAAGAACTAGTCAATGTTGGGGAAACCCCACATCATGGACATTTTCAGCTGAAAGAAGCAGGCAGGTAGGATTTAATGTGCTCTTGGAGATGTAACAAGGCACTGATGCCTCCCAAAACAGAGCAGCAGCATTCTGCATTTCTCTGATTTTTCATTTTAAGTGTTCTCAAGTGAATTTTAGTACGGGTAAAAGATGACAGTTGAAAGCCTCCTAAATATGGAAGGTCTGATTTCTGTGTTGCACCTCCAGAAGGCAAAGACCAGGGGAGGTGGAGGTGCCACCTTACAACCTCCATTTCTGTGCTGTGCCAAAACTAGCCTCCAGGGTAAGTTCAAGCACCTTGGCCTGGTCTACACTACGAGTTTATGTCAGATTTAGCAGCATTAATCAATTAACCCTGCACCCATCCACACAACGAAGCCATTTTTTTTTGACATAAAGAGCTCTTAAAACCGATTTCTGTACTCCTCCTCGACGAGGGGCTTAGTGCTGAAATTGACATCGCCATCTCGAATTAGGGTTAGTGTGCACACAATTCAAAGGTATTGGCTTCCAGGAGCTATCCCACAGTGCACCATTGTGACCGCTCTGGACAGCACTCTGAATTCAGATGCACTGGCCAGGTGTACAGGAAAAGCCCCAGAAACTTTTGAATCTCATTTCCTATTTGGCCAGGCAAGCTCATCAGCACAGGTGACCATACAGTCCCAGAATCGAAAAAGAGCTCCAGCATGGACCGAATGGGAGGTACTGGATCTGATCACTTTATGGGGAGAGGAATCCGAGCTATCAGAACTCCGTTCCAAAAGATGAAATGCCAAAACATTTCAAAAAATCTCCGAGGCCATGAGGGACAAAGGCTACATCAGGGACGCAGCACAGTGCCGCATGAAACTTAAGGAGCTCAGACAAGCATACCAGAAAACCAAAGAATCAAATGGACGCTCCGGGACAGAGCCCCAGACATGCTGCTTCTATGCTGAGGGACCGCGGTTTTAGAGAAATCTGTGTTCATGTCCTCATCACCGCGCTGCCGTCGCCTCCTCGCCTGGTTTTTCAGGTGCTGGTTCTGCATAAACTGCACGATAATGCCGGTGTTTACAATTGTCATAACTGCTGCAGTGAGCTGAACGGGCTCCATGCTTGCAGTGCTATGGTGTCTGCTCAGGCAATCCAGGGAGAAGGGCACAAAATGATTTTCTGCTGTTGCTTTCACGGAGGGAGGGAAGGTTGACTGATGACATTTACCCATAACCACCTGCAACAAATTTTTGGCCCCATCAGGCATTGGGAGCTCAGCCAAGAATTCCAATGGGCAGCGGGGACTGCGGGAACAGTGGAATAGCTACCCACAGTGCACCGCTCGGAATGTCGATGCTTGCCAGGGCACTGTGGACGCACACCGCCAAATTAACGTGCTTAGTGTGGACGCATGCACGCGACTTTATACAATCTGTTCCCAAAAATCGACTTCTGTAAAATCAGAGTACTTTCGTAGTGTAGATATGACCTAATTTACAGCGGCCATATTACTGTGTAGCCCAGAATCCCCTGTAGCATCGCGCACTATGGGTCCACCCGGCACACCCCTGTATGCCCTGGCTTGTGAAATGGGGTAACTTGGAGCCACTTACGGAGTCTGTCCCAGGATCTCTGTCCACAGAACAGGTACAGCAGGATCAGTGGCCATGCAAGCTTTCTTCATGCTGCCCTGATGCTAAACATCAGTACTGAACTAGTGGGATACCATGTAGTTATTCTCCATGGCCCATCCATTCTTTAGCCTTGTTGCTGAGGCTGCTAATCAGGGAGCCAATAGTGGTGGTTTCTTTGGGATGTGGGCATTTGTCAGGTGAATTGGCCTAGCGTTGCTGCCTTTGACTCCCCTATGGGACAGCTAGTCAGGGCTCAATGCGTGGATGTTTGCATTGTATCACAGTGTGATTCGCCATCAGCACTTTATCTAGAACCATCATCACATTGCAATCCAATTTGGCAATATCATGATGTAATGCTAACATACCATGATAGTGCCATTACAGCCTGAAATAATTTTCTGGACATGTCAGTGCTTCAGCAAGAAGTTTCAGGGAGCAAAACTGTCCTGTTGAAAGTAAGATATAGCCCCATAAAATTTGGATGAGTGGCAATCCTATACCTGGAGGAAGTGCACCAGCTGATTTCACACAGGGCCCTGTGAACCAGATCCTGGTGTAAATTGGCATCACTGCATTGAAGTCAATCTCTTAAAGTCATTGGCTGCAATGGAGCTATGTCAGTTTACACCATGTGATGATTTGACTCCAGATTTGTAATGTTTAGTGAATCTTGTTCTCTCCTTGGGGCTAGCAAAGAATGTGTTGAACTATGTTGAGCTGGTGCATTTTCTGGCATGCCCATAGGGCAACCCACGGTAAGGTTTATGTACAGTCATTTCTCTATGTGGTATCAATATGATGTAAAGTGAGAGACAGGCATCCCAATGGCAGCAGGATGCACTTAGAATTAAGACCGGAGAGCCATGCAGTAAAAAGACATAGCCACAGCTATAATGCCTCAAAGTCCCCAGCACTACCAGGTTGGAATTTATGCTCCACTCTGGCTGCTAACTCAAGATGAAATGAGACCATGAGTGGTGTAGCAGGTGCACATAATGTGCACTGAGTACATGGCCCTAAGACGCCTAGTCTTCTTACTAATTTGGGGCTTGTCAGCCTGGGAAATTCATTGTGTTAGAAGATGACCTGCAGATACTAAGATATTGTCTCGTTGGTTATGGTTAACCCAGCAAACTGCTCACATGATGTTTAACAAGATAGCTCCCATCCACACTGAGTGCTAAAGCATATTTAGCATTTAATTAGTTTCCACAACGTGTCATTACATTCTGAAATGCTGAAATTTCCCAGGGCAGAGAAGCCCATGGACAGACCCTATCTAAGATCAGAGGGGAGCTTTTACATGGCTATTTGGACCACGAATAGGACATTCTCCTTTCTAAGCCATGATACTGGTGTGCTGTAGCTTCTATTATTATGGAAAGTGCCACACTTGGAGCCCAGCTGACCTTTGCAGCTTCAGGCTGGCTGTTGAACATCACTAGTGGCACTTGAATATTGAGGTCACAGGCCGCTAAACCCTTTTATTTTCAGAAATACCTACACTGCACTGACCCAGTTTAGCTCGACTCTAAAAACAAATGCAGCCTAGAAGAACAGTGTGAACACACACACTGTTCCTACCACCTATGTGTCCCTGCGCATTACTGAAAAGAATTCAATCCTCTGTGGGAGGGGAGGATGTTGTTTTTTTTTGTTTTCATTTGTTTTGATTTTCATTTGTGTTTTTCCCCCAGAAGCGATTTGCGGGGCTAAATAGAAAGGGGCTGATTCTCCGCTCCTTTAAGCCAGTTTCACATCATCATACCTCTGCTGAAGTCAATGGACTTACGCTAGCATGGTGGAGCAGAGAGCCAGGCTCAGAATGTCTACAGCAATCCATGGTGGAGCCCATATGTTGTGACCTCCAGAGTTAAATGCCTGCAGACATTGAGGACAATTCAGGGCTGAAGTCATCCAGTGTCTGACACAGAGGAGCCAGCCATGAATCATTGCAGCTTAATGAGGAGTAGGTTGGTGGCTGTACATTGATGGAGGAATATATTCTGAGCTCTCCACCAGACATTGACTGATTGCCTCCAGCTTATTTTTTGAGTGAGGCAAATGAAATGGGTTCATAGAAGGAGATTTTCATGGTGGGATTTTAACTGCATTCACAAAGTTTTAAAAAAGGAAAAAGGCTCTCACCTGCTGTTAACCTTCAATGATGGTGGAAAAGAGACACCACAATGAGTGTGTGGTGACACCATCTCAACATCTATTAAGTTTGCTTTTTAAAATGTCACCTTTAATTAAATCACTTCAAACATTTAAAGGGCTCATTAGCTCCAGCCTGGCCTCTTTGAAGTGATGTGCTCCAAATATTAGACAGAGCCCTGGTTTCATCTGCTGCCAACCTAGTTTGTCTCTAACAGGGAACACAAGAGAGCTTTGTGTTTCTCCCAACTATGTGGACACAGAAAGCCAGCGTGTGTGACGTAGGCATCGTTCTGCAAGGCACATCATGTGATGGAGGCATCTCAGGTGAGGACACTGGTGAAGAGAATTTTCTTCTGGATTTGGAAAGAGGGGAAGCATAGAAATTGGAGATGGAAAAGGCCTATCAGGTCATTAGTCCATACTATCTCTGCCAGCTCTGGAGTAATCCTATGATATGTTCTCCAGTGCTTTTGCCCACCCCAGTTACAAATGATGCAAAAAGGGGTCCCCACAGCATCCCTTAGGAGACTATTCCACCATCTATTTCCTTACATTTGGCCCAAATGTTCTTTGGTTAATTTCATCCCTCACTCACTAGAAGCCAGTGATGTTTTTCTTTCCTTCTTTTTAGGACAAAGAAACTGAGAGGGCATCTTTGGATAGGGAAAGGGTTGGGGGTGGATTCTATCCTGGAAGAACAAATAATACTAATTAATTGGGAAATATTATTGTAATTCTACATCACCCAAGCACCCCATCCCAGGAGCTCAAAGTGCTTTTACACATGTTTTTGTAATTCCCAGCACCCTGCTGAGGTACGTTAATATTGCCAAGCAACTTTCTTCCCACATACAGAGCAGGCTGTGACCCAGAACCCACTGCAGGCATTTTTTACAAAATAAGGAATGAGCTGGAATGCAGCTCTCTAATGGTAGCTCCCAACAGCATAGGGTTCTCTCAGCTACAGTGTTGCCAACTCTCATGATTTTTGTCATGAGTATCATAATCATTATTGTTTTCCTTAAAACCCCAGCTCCTGGAGTCAAGTGGATATGTGATGACTTCAGCCTTCATTCTTAAAGAAAAAGTAAGTTTCTAGCCCTCATGGCTGTGGAGAAAGCTTCAAATGTGACCCCAGTGCACCCAAAAGATTAAAAAAGCAGAAGGCAAATAAAAAGAAACACCAAATCTATTATTTTTATATCTCGTGATTTTAAAGCCAATCTTGTGATTTTTGGTGAGTCTGACTCATGATCTTTGAACATTTGGTGTTGGCAATACAATAGCTTCATCGTTCCCTTGCCATAAGAAGAGTTTCATGAACCACATTTCTGTGCCCACATAGATTGGACACTCAGTACTCAGGTCAGCTTATTGAGAGGGGTGAGCTTGTGTGTCTGCCCTCCCGCTCTTCACAACGGGGAGGAATCAGGGCTTGGTACGGAACCAGGATGTTAGTCTTGTTGCTTAATGCATTACTGAGAGGTGCTCAGAGACGAGGGAGATGAGGCTGACCTAAGAACCTGTATAGGACAGAATAGAGATGATTAGACTAGAATTTGAGAAGGGAGAGGGCTGAGGACACTGGAATAGCTCCGTGAATGACAGAAGATAGCAATTGGGGGGGAGTGGTGATCTCTCTTCCCTCAGCCTCTTTTCAATCCCCTTTGTTCTCAAAATACCTCTTTACCGCTGTTCCTGAGCCTCTCATCCCTGCCCTACTGGACCAGCATGTTTGGGCCTGAGAGTTGAGGGAACCCTTTTGCTTCTGAGGGATGCAGCTTCCGGATGCTTTGGCTGCAGGGTGTGAGTAACTAAACAGATCTCAGAGGGGTCTAAACCACACAATGTGTATGGATCCTTACTTCATACACTGATATCTGAGGAGCATTTGCTATCAGCTGGTAACAGAGCTGGAAGAAATGTTCAGCACAACCCCCAAACCAGATGAAACTTGTCTGGTTTGGGGTTTTGTTTCAAACCTGGAACTCAGATCAGGTTCACTGGAAGCTTTGGGGAGTGTGTGTGGGGGGGAGGGGGGCAGGGGTGCAAACCTTTGGGAAAAGCCTGAGGCACATTCACCGTTTCAGCTGTAAGCCTCATGAACTTTAGTGGTTGCCTGAGTTTTCTGACGCAAAATCAGTCAAACCTTGGCAGTTTTGTCTGGGTTTTCCAATGGCTGATCTGCTGATTGGGTAGCAACTATAGCTCCAGAGCCGAAGTGCCACAGCCTGTATGTATGTGTGAATGCCTAGACAAACGGTTTTCAAAAGGAAGAGGAAATGGATGTACAGCAATAATCCTCAGCCACTCCAGCCTCTTGGGCAGGGACAACCCACTCGCTGCTGGGACAAAGTCAAACAGTGCTTAGAAAAGAAAATGGCTTCCCCAAGGAGGAGTGTCCCAATCTCTGACCCAGAGACTAGCAAAAAGAAAAGGAGTACTACGGCTGCTACTCTGAAACCAGAGACTAGCAGAAACCGTTGATCGATACCCAAGGCAATGATCTGACATCCAAATGCTCCCTCTTATGTTCCTTGATCATGGTGTTGCTGCTGATTAGCATTTGAATGGGGCATCTAATTAGAGGGAGGGAGAGAGACAGACAGACCACAGTCAGGGCAAGTCCTCAACTCCTACCACTCATGCCTGCATATGTTCTACTGATTAGTGTGTGAATGGGACCATGATTAAAGAGACCATGGCCATTGTGCAGCCTCTCAATAGAGTGGCTACATTCAAGGATTTATTTCAATTAAGACTTGAATAAATGTTTTGCAAATGGGAGCCTCTCCTGTTGAATGGGACGAGCTTTTAAACACCTCAGAAGCATAATTCTATCTTGTTCTTTGCCTTATCATGCCAATCTCTGCGTGTGTGTATAGCAGCGACATGTTTCAGTTCAAGTTTTGATTTAAACATATCTATTTTTATTTGTTCGTGGGCTTTGTTTTTCAAAACGCTGCTGTTGACCCCTGGTGGAAAACATTGAAAACCATTCTTGGGAGAAACATTTCTGCCCTCTGAGGCTATGTCTATATGTGCAGTGCTGCAGCTCTCCTTTTGGCATAAAGACGCACCACCATGAGCAGCAGAAGCTATGTCGGCGGGAGTGCAGACAAGTGCTTATGCTGGCGTAACTTATGTCGCTCATGAGGATGGTTTATTCACCCCCCTGAGCAACACAAATTATGCCGGCATAACCTATAGTGTAGACATAGCCTTAAGCATTTGTGCTGTGTGTGAGTTCTTCCACCAATTACATTATTTAGTACAATGATTAATTCACAGTAGCATCTAGTAGATCGATCCAAGATCAGGGCCCGATTGTGCTAGGAACTGTACATACATATAGTAAGAGACTGTACTGACCCCAAAGAGCTTACAGTCTAAACAGACAAGACAAAAATGATATTATCCCCATTATATATCCCTATTAGCTCGAGCTAGCGCCTAAAATAGCAGTGTGTCCACTGTGGCTCGGACAGGGGCTCAGGTAAGCATCCTACGTACATAGCCAGGGGGTCAGATTGTACTCAGGGCAGCTAGCCAGAGCAGCTGGCCCTGCCACTGTGGACACACAGCTGTTGTGAGGCGCTAGTTCGTGCAGAGCTAGCACAGGTGTGACGCTGACAAGCCAGGTGCCAGCTCTGGTGCCAAGACTGCAGGCATTAGCTAAGAACTAACAAACTCATAGCAGGAGACCAGACCAGTTCACCTATATGTTAGTTTTGCTCAAAATAGGTATTAGTCTTATAACAATGTATTTAGCATTTAGCCTCTATGGAATGCGTGTAGTTGCTGTACGTGTACTCTCACTTGTAGTGTCTGTATTCCGTGTGGTGAGAAAATACGCAAGTTTTGCTTTATAACTTTGAAAATGTTTTTCTGAACTTGTGAACCCAGGCACATGAATCCTCCCCCCAGGCCCATCCAAAAGAACTATCCAAATCAGATGGGCCAGCAAGGAACGATGCAATATAAAGGACTGGTTAATGGCCCTATCACACCCATAGGGGAGTACATACAAAAGGCCTCCTCTCATCACTTTGAATGCTGGGAAAGGGAAATAAAAATAGATAATGTGAAGATTTTTCTTCTCTTTGAACTCTCACAGGGCCAGAGAAACCAAACTGAAGCCAGAGATTCCCAGGGGTTATCTCCTGGCTCTGCCCTGAAAGACACTTTGAATGGACAGAGCACTACAACTATGTCACTCTTAGGATTTAGATGATAACTCATTTGTGTGTATATGTTTGCTTGCTTTAACCTGTAAATAGCGTTATTATTCCTTTTTTCTAGTTAATAAACCTTGGATAGTTTATTACAGAATTGGCTACAGGTATTGTCTTTGGTGTAAAGATCTAGGGTACCAATTGATCTGGGGTAAGTGGTCTCTTGGACCCGGAAGCAACCTGAATATTATGTGATTTTGTGTAAGTGACCATTTATCACCAAGTACAGTTGTCTGGGTGTCAAGACAGGCTGGAGAGTCTCAGGGGACTGTCTGTGACTCCATGGTAAGACTGTTTAATGATCCAGAAGTTCACATTTGTTACTGGCTTATAAGAACTAATTATAAGAACATAAGAATGGCCATACTGGGTCAGACCAAAGGTCCATCTAGTCCAGTATCCTGTCTTCCGTCAGTGGCCAATGCCAGGTGCCCCAGAGGGAATGAACAAAACAGGTCATCATCAAGTGATCCATCCCCTGTCGCCCATTCCCAGCTTATAGAACATACCACCAATTTGGGGTGTTCGGCCTGTCTTTGACAGTCTGCCCTGAGGTACGTACTCACATTTGTGAGCCACTCCAGACAGCATGACAACAGGTATGTCTCCATAAGCTGGTAATCACACCTCCTGGGTCAAATGAAGACATAGCCTAAGTGACTTTCCCACCGTCACACAGGAAGTCCATGAGAGACCATAAATCTTAGTGCCATGCATTAACCACAAGGCCACCTTCCTCTTCCTAACTATAGCATGTCATGTCAATAAGAATCTTTAGCCACAATTTTCAAACCTGGTTGCTGTGAATGAAAGTGGGAGTGCTGCTGAAGAGCCACAGCTCCATTGACAGCTTCTGATCTGACTGTTAATCAGACTGAACGTGAGAGGGCCTTGCAGATCAGTTCAGGAAGGGTGCGCATGCATGAGGAGCATTATGGACGAAAGCTAAAGATTGGATATGGGAGAAACAGAGTGTGAGCCCAAGATGGTCTCATTAGTAGAGCACAGAGAATAGAGGCATGGGCAGATAAATAGGGAAGAGAAGAGTTTGGCAGGCTTTGGAGGCAAGGACAAGAATTTTGATCTTGATGCAATGGAGAAGTTGAAACCCAGAGGTGAGATCTTGCACACTATTACTTAAAGGATCAGTGACCATTCTCTCCTGTAGCATCAGGTCAAATGCTCACATCATACAGTGTTAATTCCAGAAATAGGCTATAAATGTGAACAGCCCACTTTTTCTCATAGGGCATTTAAGAAACAACATTTTTTTACCGTCTTTCAACAAGTGAAACTTCACTGGCAGAGTTTGAGAATGAATGTTCAGCCCTTTCTGCCTCAGAAATAGAGCCATGAACCTAGCTCAAATCTTTGCCCTTCGCGCTTTCATAACTCCAGGCTGGATTACTTGTTCATAGCTAGGGATGAAAATAAACCTCCCTTAAAGAAGGTGATCAGCTGTAACATGGATCATCAGGAGTGCATTCTCTAGATGCTTGGCTTACTACACTATGCCCCCTCAAATACTGGGTCAAATTCAAAGTCTTAGTTCTATTCTTCAAAGCCTTCCAGGGAATTGTCCCTAGCTACTCAAGAAATTGCCTCTGCAAAAATTGCCTCTCCCCTCACTGCTACATTCTCAGGACCTGTCAGCTGGAAGGGTGAGACTCATGAGAGCAGGAGACAGAGCTTTCACTGTGGCTACTCACTCCCTCAGGAGATCTGAATGACCGCGGAACTCAGAAGCGTCGGAACAAAAAAAAATCACTCCTTTGACTCAACAGCAGCTTTCCCACACTATCAACCAGGAAGGAAAAGGAGGCAGAAAAAGAGAAGAAAAAGGTAGATGAAGAAAGAAGGACAATTTCCTTAAAGGGCCATCTTTGCAGGAGGGAAGGAAAGGGTGAGACGCGACTACAGGCGAGTCTTTGGAGATTTTGAAACTATTAGGTGCCTTCTGACTCTGGTGGGGATCTCTGTAAAAACGTGTCAAGATCTCACACCCTTTGAACAGATGTTTCTTGGATTTTAAGACATTGTTTCCCATGGGCAAGACTGTGGATGTTCTGACACCAGTGCTGCCGGCGGACAGGTGGAAACATGCAAGGAGGCTCTCTTCCCCCTTTGAATAACTTGTGCAAGTTACAAGTACAATTACACCTCCATTCCCTATGAAGCACAAGGCCTGCTGTCTGAGTGTGCATAAGGGCTCCTGGCTTCCAACTCCACAGGGCCACCTGGAGCAGACCCCCTACTCGCCAGGCCAGTCAAGAAGGAATAAGCAAGGCCATAGTATGTTTCCTCCCCAGCTACTCATCCCGGAAAGGTGTTTCTCTCTGCTGCATGCCTGCTACGGTGCAGGGTCACCCTGCTCCCCCAACAAGTGTGTTGATTGTCTGGCACAGGAAGATGAGCCAAGTTCCTACTGAGAGGTCTAGTGTGAAAGTGGGAGCCAGCTGAGTTCCTGCCCTCAGAACATTAGCTCTCTTAATACTCCCGGATTTGGGGGTCTTGGTGCCCCTGATTGAAATTCAAACTCCCAGCGCTTCTTTCTCTCTTCATTAATTTCCTAATGTTCCAGTTCTGCTGAGATAAGATCGGGCCAAGGGTGCTCCCACCACTTTATTTGTCACTCTGATCAATAGCAAACTTGCTCTAGTGCAAAGGAGGAAAGGACAGCGAGGGGTCTAATTTCCAAATCCATGGAGGTGGGAGAAGATTTGAAGATCCCTCTGTCCTGATTATCCTGCTGTAGAGAGAGGCAGCAGAGCCTAGTCTAGACAGCAATAGACCAGGCAGACACACTGGGAGATGGGGCTAGGTCCTTAATATTACAAAGTTCAACATCTCCAAATCTTCAACACTTGTATAAAAAACTGATGGGGGGAAGGGAGGGACTTGATCCAGATTAAAATAAAGCAGCGTTTTTAAGCTTCTGTAAATGTGTGTATGTGTGATTGCATCCCTTTCATTCCCAGTGTGCACAAAACAAAGGATATTTTTATTATAAGCCTTGGAGCAGTGAGTGTGAATCCAACCCCTGAGTAGTGAACAAAAGTTATTTTCACCTGATAGCTGTTTGATGGCATGTGTGAGATGAGTTTGGTGACTCTCAGTACAGAGCCTAGCGATCAGATGTTAAATGATCACTAACATTTCAGGCAAAAAGGACGATGGTATGAAAAATGCAGGATGGTAAGCCTCAAATGTGTTGTTAATAGTATAGAATCATACACCATACAAACTCATGTATGAATTTCATAACGTATGATTCCCTTGCATGATGACTTAAGAATAGCGTGTTGCTAAATGCAGGACAGAGTGCTTCCTTGAGGGATGTAGGACATTAGAATAAAGGATGGCCCTTAAGAGAAGGGCTAGGGGGGCCTCCTACTATGTTTTACAATGACAAAAAGCACCACCACAATTGCCACCTTTGTTGGCAGTAAAGATGGACTCCCAGTCATAACTTTCAGACCCCAAAATTCTGGGATATTCAGATCTAGTGTTTGGGCTGGATCCAGGTGACAGGGTATCGTGCTAGAAATCCTCCATGGAGATGCAAAGCTGTTCTGCTTACTCACCTGGAAACCAGTCCTGGTGGGTCCTATTAGCTGCAACCCAAACATATAAAAGGAGCAAAATGTCCCTATCTCAGGCAGAAACACAGAAGATTGCAAGGAACCATGATTGAAACAGTGAGGTCGATCTGTTGTAATTTAAGATAGCACTAAAGATAAGTCTGAGGCAGGGGATAAGTTTGTACCTAACCCAGTGTGTGTATGTGTCAGAAACAGAGATGGAATGTCTCCTGCTTACATACCACTATAAAGAGAGGGGTCAGTTGTGAAATCTGGAACTTGATTATATATGTATGCATATCCCTGCCTGCTAAAAGTCTGGGAGTGTTTGAATATTGGGTTTTGGCTGCTTATCTGCAGCTTGAAACTCTGTAGAAATCCCTGCATGCTGCCATTTTTAAAATGAAATCACATGTCCTCTTCTCTAGCGCCTGATTTTTGGGGAAGTTTGGCTCCAGATGTAGATTCAAACTTTACAGTCCAGATCCATCTCTAGTGTTTGTCTTTGGCCTTCACTACAGGCCAGAGGGTCTTCTCCACTCAGCAGCCATATGAGAGGTAAGAAGAAAAGGAGTACTTGTGGCACCTTAGAGACTAATACATTTATTTGAGCATAAGCTTTCGTGAGCTACAGCTCACTTCATCGGATGCATTCTGGGGGATTGTTCCAATAAGACACAGAAACTAGAAATGGTCCCATGCCTGCAAAATTCAGTTCCAGGCCTGGAAAGGGTGGAAATGCTGGGATGTCAAGTTTTGGTTCAGCCCATGATAAACAGAGGCCATCTGAAAATCCACGCTCAGGTTCAGAAGCTGGCTATCCCAAAAGTATGGATCTGGCTGAAGGTGGTCAGAAAACCCTACAGTCAAAGGAAACTGACCACACGGGATAAAACTACTTGATCCTAATGGATGAGCTCTGATCAAAGCACAGCAGAAAAGTCTTAACACCCTTAAGCCCCTGGGTTTCTGTCCAACTCCAGATCTGTTGATCCCAGTGCACATGAACAACACTGGCTATCATTTCAAACGTAATCCCAACTAGTCCCAGCAGTGCAGATCTTGTCCCAGCCTCCCACTTTCTAAATTCAGTATCATCAGAGGATAACACTTTTATTCCCATATTCTGTGCTACTTTACCAGACAGGCTCTCAAACCTAATTAAGCTTTGCATTATCATTGTTTTTATCATATTAAGATCTCACTTGGCTCTCAGCAGCATAGACCGCAAAGTCAACACTGCATCTTTAAACAGAAACAACAGATTTTGGTTCAATTAAAAATTCATTAAAATGTAAATTAGTTTGGAATTTTTTTTCTTCCGATGCCTACTCAGTGTGGTACTTTAATTGCACAGTGTTCAGAAGAGTGGGACTCTAGGCACAGAGAGAAATTGATCTCCATGTACTCATCTAGCTAAATGATCTTTGAAAGGAGTTTAACCCTTTTCCTTCACCCTCTGCAGCTTCTGTTGTCATTCAGTAGATCTTCAGTTCACCGCAACACAATCAATTGCCTTAATGATCTGAACTACGTTATTTTACAGCTATGGTGAATGACTGATTGACATTATCATGCAACTTTGATTCCTTTCCTCTCTTCTTCCTTTGAAATTCTCATATTGCTCCCAGGAAAACTTTTTCCAGTAAGGCCCATCTTGAAAGCCAGCTGGTTCATAGCAGATTTGACTCGGTGTGCCAGAGTAAATTTACGAGCCATATCCCTTATAGAAACTGCAGCAGCCCTGGAGGTGTAAGTCCATTCTTACTAGACCATGCTTTGCTTCTAATGTGCTATAAAAATATGTGTGTGCATTATTTTTTATATCTGTATTTTAGTTTAGTTTTCTTAACATGGTAAACCCAATCACTATAGCAAGTTCATTAGGTGTCCTTAATTACTAAGAGCACGCTCAGAACGTATGGCAAATGCAACATAATTGAGAACTAATTAACTTGTTATAGTTATCTCGTTATATGCCAATTAAACTTTTAAACATTCTTTCCAGTAGATAAAGAAACAATAAAATTCCATTGGGCCAAATTCAGAGCTGGGGTAAATGGGGCAACTCCAATGACTTCAACTTGTTTTAAATTTCTCTCTTTCTGCTTTTTCCATTAAAAAGATCCACACAAACAAGGGGCAGGGGGAGGTGATTGACTGTTCCACAGAAGCAGTGGAAATATTTATGCTCAAACTGTTGTCAAAAGCAAACAAAATCAAGAATAATATTTTCTTTAACCTCTTATAGTCCAGTCATCTGAGGTGTTACTTGTAATAACAGGTAAAAAAATATTCAAATCAGAGAATGACTGTTAAATTCATAATGACAGGTTTCAGAGTAGCAGCCGTGTTAGTCTGTATTCACAAAAAGAAAAGGAGTACTTGTGGCACCTTAGAGACTAACAAATGTATTAGAGCATAAGCTTTCGTGAGCTACAGCATCCGATGAAGCATCCGATGAAGTGAGCTGTAGCTCACGAAAGCTTATGCTCTAATAAATTTGTTAGTCTCTAAGGTGCCACAAGTACTCCTTTTCTTTTCGTTAAATTCATAGTGACTCTTTAATGTTTATGAAACATTTTGAAGGTGAAAACATTAATTGTTAATTATTAAAATAAAAGACAAACTCTCTGGGCCTCTTGGAACTGACAGTAAAATCACTGCCTAGATTGATTTATCACTGTGAAAAGAGACATGAGCATGAACACACCAAAAGGGGGTGGGTGAAACTAATTAGATCTTCCCATCCTGGGAGATATTTCCCACTTTTTTTTTTCAAACTGAAAATGTATGCAGGAAAGGATTAATTCTGGAGCCAGAATATTATAATAATGAGAGCCGGAGAAGGGATAGTTAGGTGCTCATATACCATAGTGCTTCATGAACTGGTGTTGGGGTTGGTCCTGCTTTGAGCAGGGGGTTGGACTAGATGACCTCCTGAGGTCTCTTCCAACCCTGATATTCTATGATTAGATTAGATTAGATGAAATAATCTCTTGAAAGCAAACCAGGTGGCACCTTTGTGATACAAGGCATCCACAAAAAGCCAAATCCAGCCTTTGGCAGGTACTTTGGGAGTTGAGTCTATTCATATCTAGACTGAATCTGGTCCAAAAAGTTTGAATTAGAGATGGGTCTGGACAGATCAAAGAACATCATGATCACCCACACCTCCCTTAACTTTCTTCCAAATCCCAAACTGAACCTATCTTTTCTCTCCTTGCTATTTCCAGGAAGTTCCATGGTACAACAAGAGAGGCTGTTCTCAAGTGATTTTCCCACCTAACTTTCCATGCCAAGATGACAAAACCCATCCAGAGACCTTTCAGGTATTTGCTGCATCTAAACATTTTGAAAGTCTCCCATAACTCCTGTGGTTTAAATCGCACAATTCCCAGAGTGGAAAGAGTGTGATGTAGTGTTATGGAGCACCAGAAGACTGGACCCTCTCCTGTGCAGGTCCCCAAGATGTGCTAAAACAGCAATGCTTGCACAGTCAAGTATTGTGTGTTTTTATTACATCTTTACAATGTTTTCATTATGTGCTTTTATTCTGTTGTTCTAAGCTGCTATAATGAAAGCTGGAACGATAAAAGTTGATTGATCACTATATTTCCATGAATAAATGGAAGGATTTTTTTCCACTAGGAATGCGTGAACCTCAGAAGGTTCAAGAGTTTGATTGAATGCCAAGTCCAGGCATCAAATCCAGCTCCAGTGTAAACCTGCTGAGGTCAAGACCTTTACATTGATTTTTCTGAGTACTTGTCAAGTTTTTGGGACATCGAGTTTGCAAAACTGGACTGGAAATCTGGTGAGAAGGTCTACGTGCGATCTAGTGGTTTGTTTCATCCAAGCTTTTTTGTTAGCTTGGTATTATATGGGTTCCCATGTCCTGAAATTCTAAAAACTAAAGGAGTTTTTATTTTAAAAATGCCATAGTTGACTTCAGTGGGAGTTTTGGGTGCACAGGGAAAGCAGGGTCAGGCCCTTAGATAAGGATGTACTGTTTATAGTTGAAGTCAAAGTAATTGTAATGGGTAGATTCCCTAGTTCTTCTTCAAGTGCTGATTTTTGTGTGTGTAACACTGTGGAGTATGCATGAGCTCCTTGCATCTGAGACCATAGGATTCTTGTTTGCAATGTCCATTGGTCGGGCCTGTGTTCTTCTCCTCCTCCTCATGCTCCAAACCAAGGGCCTAAAGGGATGATGTGAACAGCCCCCCTCTCCCATTCATCCTATACTGCCGCATGGTCTGAATCAGAACCCTCCAGCATCCCAAGCTGATCCTGTCTTCAAACCTGCAAATATTGTAAATAGAGTTATTATTAGTTAGATTTAGCTCTAGTTTTCCTAGAATTAATTTCTAATTAGAATGTGAGAATTTCCCTTCCTTTCCTCTTCCTTCCCAATACAGGACAGAGATTATGCCCCTACTCCTTTCCAGGCATCAATGACCACGAACAGTGCCTTTATTGCTTGGGAGAAGCCCATTTTTCATGGAGTGTACCATTTGCTGCTCTTTTCCCAGCCTCACCCAGCAATCACAGGAGTTCAGGCTTAGGAAACATCTCATGGATTGTGCAATGAGGCCTCAGTCTAATCCAAGGCAGGCCAAACCTGTTCTTCGGGCAGAGATGTTGAGAAGTGCTCCTCCTAGCACCATGACAAATTCCTCTCTCTTCCCTCTTTAGGGACTGCTCTCATGATACTCATCCAAGAGGTGGATTCCCTTTTCTGATGCAGAGCCGTAGATCTGGTGCCATATCAACATCAAGGAAAGGGTTTTCATTCCAAATACTTCCTGATCACCAAGAAAAAAGGGAAGATGGAGACCCATCCTGAATCTTCAGCAACTCAATGTCTTTATCTGCAAATTGAGGATTTGGATGGTCACCCTGGCATTAATAATCCCATCCCTAGACAGAGACACTTGATTCATAACTCTCGACATGAAGGATGCCTATTTTGACATAGACATTCATCCCTCCCACTGGAGGTTCTTCAGGTTGTCATAAGTCCCAGCAACTACCAATACAGGGTACTTCCCTTCAGACTAGTAACTGTACCCAGTGTGTTTGCAAAAATATTCTCAGTAGTTCGCAGCACATGTTCATCACAATGGCTTGACAGTCTTTACATACCTAGATTATTGGGTTTTGATGGGCAGGTCCTGGCTGGAAGTTCTGACCCCAACGAAACCGCTGCTCAATCTTCTGGCAACACTTGGCATCTGTGTGAATACAGAAAAGTCTGTCCTGACTCCAACACAAATTATACAATCCATATGAGTGACTCTGGATTCTATCAGAGCAAAAACTTGTCTTCCCGTAGGCAGATTCCAATAGATGAACAATCTAATCAATCAAGTCAGGAAGAATCTAAAGACATCAGTTAATTCCTTCCTTATCCTTTTAGGGCACACGGCATCATGCGCCTATGCAACACCTTTCGCAAGGCTTCTCTCCCATATCCGCTAGCTTGGCTTTGAACAGTTTATGCACCAAGAAAAGACAGCATAGACAAATTAGTAATGATTTCCTCCAATGTGAAGGATCCCCTAACTTGGTGGGCAAACAAGGAAAGTTTGTGTGGGAGTTCACTTCCTTCTTCCACACCTGAGAGACCCTTAATCACAGATGCATCACTATGAGGTTGGAGTACCCCCCTGGATGAACACAGATAACTAGACTCTTTGGGAGGCCAGAATGCAAATAAACCTGTCAGTGCTGAGAGCTGTCCGGGAAGCCTGAACGGCGCTACACCAGTGCAAGCCCCAAATACAGATGTGGAGCTGCAGCTCTGGTGTAATATAGGGCTGGCATTGGTGTGGCTTACTCTAGTTTGAAACTAGGGTGAGCAATTCTGGTATAATGTGTTTACACTGGTGGCTAGGTACACCAGAGCAACAACAGTACAATATCTCCAGTATAACATGCCCTCCTATAGGAGAAATGGGAGTTTAGCCCCTCACAGGATTGGTCCCTTAACTTCTTGGTGAATATATCTGTGCAGTTAGTACAGTCTGCTTCTCCATCCAGCTTCAATAGAAATTTCCAGGCTAAAGAAGTCTTATCTGCCACTGATGACATTAAACATTGATTTTTGCCTTTCTTGTACTGTGTCTTCAACTCATCCTCTGTAATTCTTCCTTCACTGGGCCCCAGACCATGCTCCAGAGACTGCAATTCATTGTGAGATGCCTCTGCCAGGGCTCTTGTGCCTAATAGAGTCTTTTCCCCAGATAGTTTAGAGATGTCTATAAAGTCGATGAGCATCAGTGTCCAAAATTCCACAGGGAGGCCCACAAGTGGGTTGGACAGAACACCAAAAGGGCATGAGATGATGTGTGCATCAGGAGGGGAGATGCCAGAGCTTTTTAGGAAGTAGGTAACAAAGATCTGGATTTCTTAGCAGACTCACAGTTGTGATTTATTCATAGAAAGAAGGAAGGGAAATCTTTCTGCTTCCCCACACTAAAATTCTCTGTTCCCTGGCTTTAGTCATGAACCTCCCAAGCAGGAGATATATATCTCCACCCTCCATAGAGTATTCTGCAGCTTGTGTTATTGTTTGCTAAATATATTATGGCACATTGTTTACCTTACTCTGCAGCCTCAAGATCTTTCTGCCATTTCTCTGGTCTAGGAATTTCATAAATAAATCACTAGGTCAGGAAGTCTCCCTCTTTCTCCCTCTCACACCCTCCCCTCTGTATTTGTACAGATCATTTAAACCTGCCATGAATGCTACTTTTGATTGCTCCCTTCTGATGGTATCTCTGTATACTAGGCTTAATCCAACAGAAGATTGATCATTCATACTCCTGACCACAAAGAACCCTAGTGATCTAATACCATAGTACAATCAGATTTAGATGTTACCTGAATTTAAGTTTGTTTCCCTGGTAATGTAGACATCTAAACCTACAGACCAGGTGTTCAGAGGAGTGGGTTTTCAGGGGCTCAGTACCATGGCAGAGCCAGATATTCAAAATGATCTCAGCTCCCATTTAGGCACCTGAATGACAGCAGGATTTTCAAAAGTACCCAGTCCCAACTGCTCCCATTGTGACTTACATGCATCCAACATACTGAACTCTTTTGAAAATCTGGCCAAAAGTGACTGTTCTCAGGTCTCCCACTTAGTCCTTCTCAAGACTAAACATGGCCAGTTTTTTTTTAATCTTTCCTTATAGGTCAAGTTTTCTCACCTGCTTTTCAACACAGCCATAAAGAGTGATTGAGTTTCTGCCAAGTTCAGGACAAGATGAACTACTGGAATCTTTCTAGTAGAGAAAGACCAGAATCAGAACTTCAAATCCAAAAATACCCCTGAACTGTAGGGGTTTTGAAACTCAGCTATAAACATCATGATTAGGGTTTATTACAATATCAGGCCAAAGAGGAATATCACATCCTAACAGCTCTGAACTGGGCTGAGGACAAAATCCAGGTCTGAATTTTGTATCTGAAGCCCTTCTATGTTAACTAGTCACTTTAAAGCTATCAGTGTAAAGGAGAAATAATAACCTGTTGGGGCTTATATTGTGCAAAGTGCTATTAAATTTGAATCACTGCAGGTTGACTATAGAAAATATAAGTGTTACACACACACACACACACACACTCTCCAGTCCGATTAATTGAAAATATGGTCTTGTTTAGCCCAATTTCATTATAGTGCAAGTTACCAATATGTTATTGCTCTTATGAATGAGTTTTACTTCTAAATCAGCAGGCTGGCCCACTGAATGTGTACAACTCCATGCCTGCGCGAGCCATAGTCACACCTCCAGTTGTAACACAGGCTTTGACTACCCTACCAAGTTTTGTCAACAAAACTTAATGTCGACGCCCAAAAGTCAACCAAACAAAAATTGCCAAAGGGTGTTCACACTTGCTCCCTCTGTCGACAGATCATGTCCACATTGTGGAAACCATCATCAACAGGGTGAGCAATGCATTGTGGGTTTGTACCCCGCAGTGCAGTGCTGTGGGAAGGTGGAGCTGATCACTGCGCATCTTGGGAGGATTCCCTCCCAGTTCTCCCACAGCCTCCGCAGCAGCATCATGAGGAGCTCTGGAAGCTCTCCGTGCTGAGGAATGTCAAAGCAGTTCAGTAGTCTCTCCACCCGCTCTCCCTGCGACAGCAATCTGCCTGCCGCTGCCTTCCTAGTGCAGGGCAAAACACGGGCATTCCAATGATTTTCTCTTTGTTCCCCAAACGGAGCAGCACCTTCAGCTGTCAGATATTTCCCGCAGCTTTGAAAGGGGAGGGGCGCATGCCTGCAGAGATCAAAACACTGAGCAGAGCAATCAGGGCAGGCATTGTGGGATACTGGTGGAAGCCAGTTCTGTCGACAAAACAAACAGCAGTGTCTACACTGGCTCTTTGTCAACAATAAAGGGAGGGGAAAAGAAAAGAGTCTCTCATTGGGGAGGGGGGGGAGTTTTTTGTCGCCGACACCAGGCGTTTTTCCCGACAAAAGTCTCATTGCAGTGTGTACGCTCTCACTGTTTCGTCACCAAAAGGCAGTTTTTGGCCACAAAACTTGGTAGTATAGACAAAGCCATAGACAAGAATAAGGCTGAAGTGTGTAGGCTCAGGGTAAGCAGGGAATAGAACAGGTAACTCCTGTGCTTTTTCTACAGCAACATGATCTATGAAAGGTTTCAGAGTAGCAGCCGTGTTAGTCTGTATTCGCAAAAAGAAAAGGAGTACTTGTGGCACCTTAGAGACTAACAAATTTATTAGAGCATAAGCTTTCGTGAGCTACAGCTCACTTCATCGGATGCATTTGGTGGAAAAAACAGAGGAGAGATTTATATACACACACACACAGAGAACATGAAACAATGGGTTTATCATGCACACTGTAAGGAGAGTGATCACTTAAGATAAGCCATCACCAACAGCAGGGGGGGGAAAGGAGGAAAACCTTTCATGGTGACAAGCAGGTAGGCTAATTCCAGCAGTTAACAAGAATATCAGAGGAACAGTGGGGGGTGGGGTGGGAGGGAGAAATACCATGGGGAAATAGTTTTACTTTGTGTAATGACTCATCCATTCCCAGTCTCTATTCAAGCCTAAGTTAATTGTATCCAGTTTGCAAATTAATTCCAACTCAGCAGTCTCTCGTTGGAGTCTGTTTTTGAAGCTTTTTTGTTGAAGTATAGCCACTCTTAGGTCTGTGATCGAGTGACCAGAGAGATTGAAGTGTTCTCCACCTGGTTTTTGAATGTTATAATTCTTGACGTCTGATTTGTGTCCATTCATTCTTTTACGTAGAGACTGTCCAGTTTGGCCAATGTACATGGCAGAGGGGGCATTGCTGGCACATGATGGCATATATCACATTGGTAGATGCGCAGGTGAACGAGCCTCTGATAGTGTGGCTGATGTGATTAGGCCCTATGATGGTATCCCCTGAATAGATATGTGGACAGAGTTGGCAACGGGCTTTGTTGCAAGGATAGGTTCCTGGGTTAGTGGTTCTGTTGTGTGGTGTGTGGTTGCTGGTGAGTATTGCTTCAGATTGGGGGGCTGTCTGTAAGCAAGGACTGGTCTGTCTCCCAAGATCTGAGAGAGTGATGGCTCGTCCTTCAGGATAGGTTGTAGATCCTTGATGATGCGTTGGAGAGGTTTTAGTTGGGGGCTGAAGGTGATGGCTAGTGGCGTTCTGTTGTTTTCTTTGTTGGGCCTGTCCTGTAGTAGGTGACTTCTGGGTACTCTTCTGGCTCTGTCAATCTGTTTCTTCACTTCAGCAGGTGGGTATTGTAGTTGTAGGAATGCATGATAGAGATCTTGTAGGTGTTTGTCTCTGTCTGAGGGGTTGGAGCAAATGCGGTTATATCGTAGCGCTTGGCTGTAGACCATGGATCGAGTGGTATGATCTGGATGAAAGCTAGAGGCATGTAGGTAGGAATAGCGGTCAGTAGGTTTCCGATATAGGGTGGTGTTTATGTGACCATCGCTTATTAGCACCGTAGTGTCCAGGAAGTGGATCTCTTGTGTGGACTGGTCTAGGCTGAGGTTGATGATGGGATGGAAATTGTTGAAATCATGGTGGAATTCATCAAAGGCTTCTTTTCCATGGGTCCAGATGATGAAGATGTCATCAATGTAGCACAAGTAGAGTAGGGGCATTAGGGGACGAGAGCTGAGGAAGCGTTGTTCTAACTCAGCCATAAAAATGTTGGCATCCTGTGGGGCCATGCGGGTACCCATCGCAGTGCCGCTGATTTGAAGGTATACATTGTCACCAAATGTGAAATAGTTATGGGTCAGGACAAAGTCACAAAGTTCTGCCACCAGGTTAGCCGTGACAGTATCGGGGATACTGTTCCTGGTATCCATCTTTGTAGTCCATCTTTGTGTGGAATGTTGGTGTAGAGGCTTCTACATCCATAGTGGCTAGGATGGTGTTTTTAGGAAGATCACCAATGGACTGTAGTTTCCTCAGGAAATCGGTGGTGTCTCGAAAATAGCTGGGAGTGCTGGTAACGAAGGGCCTGAGGAGGGAGTCTACATAGCCAGACAATCCTGCTGTCAGGGTGCCAATGCCTGAGATGATGGGGCGTCCAGGATTTCCAGGTTTATGGATCTTGGGTAGCAGATAGAATACCCCAGGTCGGGGCTCCAGGGGTGTGTCTGTGCGGATTTGTTCTTGTGCTTTTTCAGGGAGTTTCTTGAGCAAATGCTGTAGTTTCTTTTGGTAACTCTCAGTGGGATCAGAGGGTAATGGCTTGTAGAAAGTGGTGTTGGAGAGCTGCCTAGTAGCCTCTTGTTCATACTCCGACCTATTCATGATGACGACAGCACCTCCTTTGTCAGCCTTTTTGATTATGATGTCAGAGTTGTTTCTGAGGCTGTGGATGGCACTGTGTTCTGCATGGCTGAGGTTATGGGGTAAGCGATGCTGCTTTTCCACAATTTCAGCTTGTGCACGTCGGCGGAAGCAGTCTATGTAGAAATCCAGGCTGCTGTTTCGACCTTCAGGAGGAGTCCACCCAGAATCCTTCTTTTTGTAGTGTTGGCAGGAAGGTCTCTGTGGGTTAATATGTTGGTCAGAGGTGTGTTGGAAATATTCCTTGAGTCTGAGACGTCGAAAATAGGCTTCTAGGTCACCACAGAACTGTATCATGTTTGTGGGGGTGGAGGGGCAAAAGGAGAGGCCCCGAGATAGGACAGATTCTTCTGCTGGGCTAAGAGTATAGTTGGATAGATTAACAATATTGCTGGGTGGGTTACGGGAACCATTGTTGTGGCCCCTTGTGGCATATAGTAGTTTAGATAGCTTAGTGTCCTTTTTCTTTTGTAGAGAATCAAAGTGTGTTTTGTAAATGGCTTGTCTAGTTTTTGTAAAGTCCAGCCACGAGGAAGTTTGTGTGGAAGGTTGGTTCTTTATGAGAGTATCCAGTTTTGAGAGCTCATTCTTAATCTTTCCCTGTTTGCTGTAGAGGATGTTGATCAGGTGGTTCTGCAGTTTCCTTGAGAGTGTGTGGCACAAGCTGTCAGCATAGTCTGTGTGGTATGTAGATTGTAATGGATTTTTTACCTTCAGTCCTTTCGGTATGATGTCCATCTGTTTGCATTTGGAGAGGAAGATGATGTCTGTCTGTATCTGTGCGAGTTTTTTCATGAAGTTGACAGATTTCCACTCTATACGGCTAAATTCAGTGCCTTGCATAATCACAGGTTTCAGAGTAGCAGCCTTGTTAGTCTGTATTCGCAAAAAGAAAAGGAGTACTTGTGGCACCTTAGAGACTAACAAATTCATTAATGACAAATTCATTAATAACAAATTCCCCCTGCTGTTGGTGATGGCTTATCTTAAGTGATCACGCTCCTTACAGTGTGTATGATAAACCCATTGTTTCATGTTCTCTGTGTGTGTGTATATAAATCTCTCCTCTGTTTTTTCCACCAAATGCATCCGATGAAGTGAGCTGTAGCTCACGAAAGCTTATGCTCTAATAAATTTGTTAGTCTCTAAGGTGCCACAAGTACTCCTTTTCTTTTTATGATCTATGAAAGACTCCTTTGTTTGTTTGTTTGTTTGGCTCTATGTAAGGAAAATTTGCAAGTGCAAATTTCTATGGAACTCTTTGACTGCTTCCATGAGCCTGTGGAGCTGACACTGGGTTTGAACTTAGTGGATTTGCTCCCTTTGGCTGTGGAGGTTTACAAGGGTCGATGAAAACGCAGCAAGAACCAACATTCTTTAAAGTTAAAGCCTCCTCCCGCTTGTTTCCTTCTCTTTCTCACTGCCTTGGGCACCTCTGTGACCCTGTGCTCATCAAGCATGATCAAAACATTCCCAAGTTCATGGCCCCCCTGAGAGAATGCTCCCCACCCGCTACACACACACACTGCCATCTCGTGGTTTGATAATCCACCAAAGCTTTACAGCAATAAAGAGAGGCAATGCAAATCTGGGGATTTCAGCCAAATGCCATTAACGCTGCATTTAAAAATTTGACATCTGACAGTACTGAGATATGTTCCACCTTCCCAAATTGGAGGTACCCTGTTAGAGATGCACAAACTGCCAGGCTATAATGGATTGGGTACAGTGCCAGCTGTGCAGATGCATTTGGAAATATCACTACATTAGCAAAAGTCTCAGATAACAGGAGGTATAATTGTCACATGTTTTCTACCTTTTCAATTTTTTGTGCATGTCTAATTGAGGGGGAGGAGGAAGGACCTTATCTCTTGTGACTAATGGTGGCACAACTGAAAAAATTGTTTCTGTTACCAGGTGGAAAGCTTTTCACATGCAAATTGTCAATATCATTGCAACATAGTGTTTTTATTCATCTAAAACAGTTTATCTGGCCAGAAAAAAAATAATAAAAAGAAAGATTATTCTTGTTTTATATCAAACATTTCAGTCTGACAATAGTGAGTTGTACACAATGAAATGTTGGGATGGATCACCCCATTTTGTAATTTCCTATGGGAAAGAAAAAACAAAGGAGAATAATGGACAATTATCTGTTTTGGACATTCATGCCAAACAACAGTCAAGTGGCTGTTTATGCAGGCTTTTTGTTTTCTCTTTTTCCCCATCAGAGAAATTGGTACATTTTTATAGTTGTGTATTTTGTTGTCTCTTCATTGTTTACAATTCCCTCTCAGAAGCTGGGAAAATCATGTCACATTCCCTACTGATTCTGTCCTTTGCTATTGATTTTTACTTCCAGAAAATCCTAATAGAGCTTGAAATTAATACAATTTAATTTTGTGCTCTCCATTTATTTTGTGCCAATGAGGATCTTCGCTGCAGTTGCACAGCTCTAGGTATAGAGAATATGGCAGAGCTCGACTCCTGAGGACAATAAACATTGGGAAGAGGAGTACATTGATACTTTACACTCTCCATCCCAAGACCGTGAGGATCATTTGCTCCAGCCCAGTGAACCAGGTATAAACATTTCTCTCTTGGATGGTTCATCCAAAAATGGAATTTAGAGGACCAGATCCTAAACTGGAATAAATCAGCCCTATTCCATTGATTTTAACCTACATCAGATTACCCCAACTGAGAATCTGGCTCGATATGTCTTGCCTCTTAAGTGAAGAACACACTTCTAGACCCATGAGCCAAGTCATCCAATGATCTCAAAGCACTTTGCAAGCACCACAGTATCTCTGTGAGGTAGGTAAGTGTTGTTTTGCATATAGTTAAACTGAGGCACAGTTTGAGTGACTTTGTCCAAAGTCAAACAGATCCGGGAAAAGAACCGAGGTGTCCTGGTTCGCAGTGCCTTGTTCTGCTCACTGGAGGGCTGCTTAGACATGATTAGGTGTAGATCCATTCACCAACCAAAAATGCAATGGATTCTTTCTGCATCGATGAAGTGAGCTGTAGCTCACGAAAGCTTATGCTCAAATAAATTTGTTAGTCTCTAAGGTGCCACAAGTACTCCTTTTCTTTTTGCGGATGCAGTCTAACATGGCTGCAATTCTGCAAGAGTGGGGTTTATGCAGAAGTGGGCTCTGCTATGTATGACAAGAGCCTTCAGGAGAAGATTGGGGACACTGAACTTTGCCAAATCTGCATTGCTGCTTCCTGATAATGAACTTGCTGAGGAAGAACAGACACTTCCTGGCCTGTGGGAGATGTTTCACTTTTTCAGGAGGCCTGAGGCTTTCACTGGAGGAAGCGCCTGTAGGCAGGTTATAGTGTTGATAATGAGGCTATGAAAGGTTGTGGCCCTGGTTAATATAGGCTTCCATTTGTCATGCCTGTTTGTCGTGTCACCACACTGTTTAGCTGTATAAAATGGACTGTAAACTTTGTTCACTTGGGACTGACAGCTATGATAAAGGTTATGTAAATTTTACAGCTTTGCAAATTTGAAGGAGAAAAGTCTCACTGCACAAGGACTTATCATTCATCATATCGCAGAAGATACTATTAGATCATTTTGTCTGTCCCTCCCCTGCCAGTTCAGGATGCCACTGCTTGGCTTAATGGTGCCTCCTGCTCAAGTTAAAGACTTGGTTTTAAATATGTAAAACTTCTGCGCTCTCTCTACATATCTGTGTCTTTCATATCTACATTCTAAATCCACCATCTCTCCTCAAGTTGTTGTTTAATATCTGCATTCTAAATCCACCTCCTCAAGTTGTGGATTGCACCCTCAGCAAGTTTGCAAATGACACTAACCTGGGAGGAGTGGTAGATAAGCTGGAGGGTAGGGATAAGATACAAAGGAACCTAGACAAATTAGAGGATTGGGCCAAAAAAAATCTGATGAGGTTCAACAAGGACAAGTGCAGAGTCCTGCACTTAGGACGGAAGAATCCCATGCACCGCTACAGACTAGGAACCGAGCGGCTAGGCAGCAGTTTTGCAGAAAAGGATGTAGGGGCTAGAGTGGACAAGAAGCTGGATATGAGTCAACAGTGTGCCCTTGTTGCCAAGAAGGCTAACGGCATTTTGGGCTATATAAGTAGGAGCAATGCCAGCAGTGTGACTAAGAGCTGCAGAATCAGGCCCATTGTTTGTGATGCACTTTGGGATAAATAGCATATTATCAAAACAGGGTGTGTTAAACCCAAATCTTGCACCATCCTTTATGGGAGAGTCTCAGACTCCTCTAGAAGGACTGTGTGCAAGCTGAAATATATTGTACTATGGTCTGTATCTGTTATACTGATTTTGTGCCTATATTCAAGGCTGCTGTACTAGACACTTAGATGGAAAGTGATGCAGTAAGTTCCCCAGATTTATGTCACAGAGCTGCATGGAGTTATGTAACATTATGTGACTATGTTAATCAGTTACAAAACAAGTCAGTAAATTGCCTGATTCCTTAACCCATGGGAATCCAGGGAGCCAGACACCATCCTTCACCCAGGACATTGGCTCCCCCTCCAATACTGGATCCAATTCAAGGTTCTGGTCCTCATAGCCAATGCCTGATCACCTATAGAAGGTCTTTCCCTCTGCAGGGTTCCAAGAACACTCCATCAATAGGCATGAGGCAGATGATGGCACCAAGAGCAAGATTCTGCAGAGTTCTCTGTGAAAGCACCTAACTATGGAGCTCTCTGGTATAGGACATCAAACTCAACTCATGGTGTGCCTCCTTCAGGGCCTGATCTTGTTTCCATTGCAGTCAATAGCAGGGCTCCCATAGACAGACTTAATGGCAAGTGGATCAAGACCCAGAGCAGGCATCTATTTACACAAGTCTCTCCTTAGCAGAAGGGATGACTCTCCAGCCAACAAGCCCCATTTCCTAATAAAGTCCTCACCCGGACAGACAAACAGCCTATGGAGTATGACTCCTGCCATAGGCAGAGCATAGAGTCCTGCCCTCCTGCTCAGACCGCTCTGAGGCTGTTCTGATATTTAGCCAATGTGGCTGGCACACTCTAAACAGAAGGACCAGACTGAAGGGACTGAAGCACCATCTGGGGTGGAGCAGGCAGGGACCCTGAGGAGCACAGCTTCTGTACCACTAGATTCACATAGCAGGGAAAAGTGCCGATTGTGTGGTGTTCCCAAGAGTCACAGGATGAGAGCACCACTCCTCTTCCTCCTCGGAATCCCAGATGCCAGCCGTCACACTATCCAGCCTCCCTCTCAAAGCCCTTCTTCACCACACGCGCTACAGCCTGCTCGTGAGACTGGCCATACTGCCCATTTCCTGTGGAGCCTCAAGATGCAGTGGGCAGAGAAGCTGAGGAAATGGAAATTGGAAGGAAAACAAGCCTTTTTTTCTGGATTGCTGCAGAGGGGAAATTATGGAGCTATTTCCACTACCACAACATCTTACAAAACCCAAATCTCTGGCTATGCTCCATTCTGAATACTGTATACAGACTCTAAATCTACTGGATATGCTCTAGTATATACAGAGACACAGTGTAATTGTACTGGACTGGCCTATGCTGTATTTTAACCTATAAATGCACAGTGCTTGATGGTTTGTTTCCCCTATTTACAATTATATTATATTTCAAAAACCCAGCTCCCACAGGAGGCTATGAAAGGGCATCAGGTACAAAAGACCCCCGCCCCTCTTTCATATTGGCATCTAGTACTAGGAGAACACACCATATTCCCCTGGCTACCCACAAAAAATTGTGCCACTTTAACTATAGTAGTTATATTGGTACAACTCTCCACATGCACTCAGTGTGGGTGCAGTTATAGTGGTAGACGTATTTTATCAGTGTATCTTAGTCCCATATAACTGCATCCACATCTGGATTTGTACCAGAATATCTCTAATAATAAAAAATCACACCCCTACTCGACATAGCTATATCTGTACAAAATTGAGTGTAGAATAGAAAATGGCAGTTCTCCGAGTGGCCCATTTAATAGCCCTGTTTTGCTTAATAGTCCTCCTATTCAGGCTAAAGATGCTGTTTTAAATATGTAAGCAATTAGTCTCTCTCCCTCCCTCCCCCTCCCATCCCATCTGTGCCTCTCCTATCTGCTGCATTATAATCCATTGCATACCTCTCCAGTTTGGTGGCATGTATAACACCAGATAGTTCACTGTTCTGTCCAGCAACCTTTAGATCAATTGCAACAAGCCTGGGTTTGGATACAGCAGGCCAGCTTAGCCTTGGCTAACCCCATTGCATTATTGGCCCTTTATCTCCATGGCAGGATCCATCCTGGAATCATAGCCTCATCGATGATAGGGCTGGAAGGCAAGAACCTCCTGGATCATTCTCTGGTCCAACCTCTCCTCCTTTTTCCCTCCTCCCACCCCGTCACACACACACACACCATCACAACCCTACCTGTGAAAGAAATTGCAGCTCTAACCCCAGCAGCCATTTCTCTCCAGCATAGAAACTAAGATTCTGGTTGTAACTTGCAGCAAGTTATTGGGGCTAGGAGTGTGACAGGTCTCTGGGAAGTAAGGCTATTGTGTGCCTTTGCTGGTAAACACAATGGGCCAAATTAATCCCTGATGTAACTCTAGTGAGAGTTTCAGAGTAGCAGCCGTGTTAGTCTGTATTCGCAAAAAGAAAAGGAGTACTTGTGGCACCTTAGAGACTAACACATTTATTAGAGCATAAGCTTTCATGAGCTACATCGGATGAAGTGAGCTGTAGCTCACGAAAGCTTATGCTCTAATAAATTTGTTAGTCTCTAAGGTGCCACAAGTTCTCCTTTTCTTCTAGTGAGAGTGAGTCACAGCAGGACAATAATTTATTATTACAAAAGCAGCATCACAATTTTCAAATACTTATTTTCCTCATGTTATATATTAATACTAATAAGGAATGTTAATAATTAATCTTATATTATTTATTTTTATATCGTGCTTTTTATCCCAAAGGACCCCATTTAATACATTATACAAGAGGGGGAAAGGTACAATCACTACTGTAAAAAATGTGATTATAATAATCGCCATTATTAATAGTATATTTTGTCCGTAGAGGGACAAAGCTGCCACCAGTTGGCACTCCCTCCAATACATGCATAAGCAACTGACCTGCAAAAATTCCTCCAGCACCTATATTTACGTGTGCAGATTGTGTACACAGGAAGGCTGGTGCACACATCATTTTGTACGTGCAAAATACTTCCATGGGCATTTTTGCCAGTACAAATCTAGAGGGCTTGTCTATAAAATTTGGACCCCTGTGCAATGGGGTGCTGGTCCATGACACATAGTGCCTTTCTTCTGAGGATCTCCTAGCACTTAGCAGACATTAATAAATGAAGGTTCACCACGCCCCCCCCCCGGCAGGGGTAAGTTTTAACCATACTAAGTCCATCTTCTGCACATGGTAGATCTCACATGGGTCCGTAAGGAGAGGCCAGAGGTTCTGCCTATGCCAGGGTATAGCACCCCGGATGTCATGAGAGGAGTGTGCCCAGTGCTGGCAATGGATCTGCCCCACACTTGAGAAGGGGGGGATGTTACAAAGCATTTGCCTCTGCCCACCTGCCCTTCTTTGTCTGTGTGAGGTGAGTGCAGGCAGGAGCGGCTGTCCCCAGGTGCTGGTCTGTGTGTCAGACAAACTTTGAGGGGGGAGGGACGGAGGGAGGAGGGGGATACATTTCCCAGTCTCTGTCTCCTTCCCTCCCTCCCTCTCTCAGTGTCAGGGAGGGTAGAAAAAGCGCTCTCCTGCTCCCTTGCAAAGAGGGGACCGGGCTCTGCCAGCAGCCCCGGCCCACCCCAGGGCTGCGGGGAAGGGCGAAGAAGGAGCGAACCCGGCGAGTCGGGCAGGGGCTGGGGGCGTTTCTCGGGCGAGCCCCCGAGCTGCTGGCCCTGCCGGGGGGCTCCGCCCAGGACCCCAGCGCGGCTCCCCAGCCAGCCGCCCCCCGGCCCCGGCCAGGAGCCATGCAGCTGCCGTGCCGGAGCTGGGCGCTGGCGCTGCTCACCCTGCTCGTGGGCTTCCTCATCTTCGCGGACATCTCGGAGCTCGAGGAGGAGGAGACCGGGTAAAGCAGCCCCGCGCCCTGCCCCGCCGCCCGCCGCCGGGGAGCGGGCTCCGGGACGGGCGCTCGGGAGGCACGGGTGGGCGCTGGGCTGCTGGCGGGGGGCCGACTGCCCGGCGGAAAGGGGGTGCTCCGTGCTGGAGGGGACAGGGTGCCGGGGTGGGTGCTGGGGGAGGAGAGGGGTACCAGGGTGGGTGGTGGGGGAGGAGAGGGGTGCCAGGGTGGGTGCTGGGGGAGGGTCTGGGGGGAGGAGAGGGGTGCCAGGGTGGGTCCTGGGGGAGGAGAGGGGTGCCAGGGTGGGTGCTGGGGCTGGGTCTGGGGGGGAGGAGAGGGGTGCCGGGGTGGGTGGTGGGTGCTGTGGGGAGGAGAGAGGTGGATGCTGGGGGAGGAGAGGGGTGCCAGGGTGGGTGTGGGGGTGGGTGCTGGGTGCTGGGGGAGGAGAGGGGTGCCAGGGTGGGTGTGGGGGTGGGTGCTGGGTGCTGGGGGAGGAGAGGGGCGCTGGGGGTGGGTGCCGGGGAGAGGAGATGATGGAGCGGAGAGGAAGGAGGGGCGGGGGGTTCAGGCGAGTTTCTTTGTCTGGCTCTCCGGGTCTGTCGCCTTTGGCGATGTGGGAAGGGGCGTGTTTCGCTCTCTCCTCTCGGGGACGAGCATTGAGCAAGTGGGGAACGAGGGTCTCTGAGAGGCGAACAGGGGGTGCGGGGAGCAGGAACCGGCCCGACTAGGGATGAGGGACGCCGGCACCGGTCCCTGTCCCGGTCCCGGTCCCGGCGGGATGGGGAGCAGGTAGGTCCCGATGTGATGGGAGGAGCAGATGCCGGGCCGGGTGGGGAGAGCGGTGGCAGGGACCGGTCCAGATGGGGACTGGGAACTCGTACTGCTCGGGGTGGAGATGCGGGGAGCCGGTACCGGTCCGGATGGGATGGGATGGGAGTGGAGAGAGCCCAGTCTGAAATGTGCAGGGGTTTCCACGAGGTGGGGCTGGGGTTCTGTGATTAACTGCCTGTGCGCCCCCCCGCCCGCCCCCAGCCCCTGTCCCCAGCTCCCCCTTCTGCTGCGCTTGGCCCTCCCTGCTCCCCGGATCCGTCTGTGTCTTGCTCCGAAGGCTCCTCCCTCTTCTACTCCAGCCCCAGGCTGAGCCACGCCTCGCAGCTACCTGCGGTGGGGCTGGGGACCCTGCCAGGTGGCCGCTGGGCATGACTCCATCCCATAAGAACCTACTCCTAGGGGCCGCTTGGCATTAAAAGGCCAAGCATTCTATAGGGGCACAGAGTGGGGATGGAGGGGGCACGTTATAAAGAGCGCGGGATTTCTGTTAACCTGCGGAACTCACCGCTGCAGGCAGCATGGAGGCAAAAGATCTGACGTTTCTATGAATCAGAGCCGGGCTAACACCATCCAGGTTAAAACGACAAGGGTCCCCTCACTCCTGTTAAGAGCAGGGAAAGATTTCCCCTCCTCCTTCCCAGCACAATGAGTGCCTAGCACACAGCTGGCACCATAAAATAAATTCATTAATCCTCTTCATGGTTTTATTATTACATTATTCTGGGTGCATTTCCTGGTGCTGAGGGCAGGAGGGGTTACAGAGGGCAATAACTTTCCTTTGAATCACCAAGAGACAGGGACACTGACCTAGGTGGACTATTGCTCTAGTCTGGTTTGGCAGCTCTTATGAAATAATAAAGCTGTTGAAATGTATTTAAAAGGTGGCTTCACTTCCCTGCCCCGTTCCCATCAGTCAGACAGCTCTAATCCCACTCCTCTTTTTCCTCTCCCCTTGTCTTTCTCCACCTCTCCTCTTCCCTCTCTCCCAGCTTCTACCCCCTTGGAGTTGTCTCTTTCACGCTTGCATGCACCTCTGCAGAAAACCATTTTACAGAGTTTACTGATCAGTCATCATTTTCATTAGGGATTCCCTATTTCCCCACCCACCCACAGAGACCTCATTGTTATGTACATTTGGATGAAAACTGGACGCGTGTTACTGAAGGATCCGTATCCCCAGTCTGTAGCATGTGAGTTTCTGGCTGTGGCGAGGAGGACAGACCCTCAAAGGAGGGGTTGCCTATGAATCCAGGTGCAAAAGAGGCAGCCAGGTCCAGAATAACAACCAGCCTGTTGGAACACAATGGTTTATAGATCGTAAGAAGAGATCAGGGGCTTTGTAATGGACGGTGGAGCCTTACACCTCCAGTTCAAATCCCACCCAGGTTGGCAGTGACTGTATCAGGTGGTGGCCGCTCTGAAATGTGTTTGCTGGGCTCCGTTCAGTTGTTCGTATACAACTAAACACATCACCTAACCGGACACTCTGCCTGCCCACTTGTTGGTGGCCTCTGCAAGGAGGCCAAGGACTGAATGGCCCTTGGAGGTTCAGCTGCACAGTTGTCCTTATTCTGTAAACACTACAGGGCAGGAACCGGCTCTTTGTTATATGTTTGTACAGTGCCTTGTGCAAAGAGGTCCTGATCCCTGATTGGGGCCTCGAGATGCTACCACAATACAATAAATAGGAATAATAATCTACTCAGGGGGTGCCTCCTTGTTAGGGTTAAGGGACATTGGTGGGGCAATGGAGCCAAGTTGCTACTGTCTTTTCTGCAACTGTTCTGGGGATATAATCTTGGCTTTTGGATTCAGGGCTGTGTGATTCCAGCATCTTTTGGAGACACTATGGATATTTCTACATTTCAATTAAACACCCACGCCTGGCCCATGTCAACTGGCTCTGGCTTGCAGGGTTTGGGCTATGGGGCTGTTTAATTATGGTGTAGACCAGTTCTCATCTGGGAATCGTGACCCTTCTGGGGAGTCACGAGGTTATTTCATGGGGGTTGTGAGGTGTTAGCCTCCACCCCCAAACCTCGCTTCGCCTCCAGCGTTTACAGTAGGGTTAAATATTTAAAAATGTGTTTTTAATTTAGAATGGGGATCATGCTCAGAGGCTTGCTGTGTGAAAGGGGTCACCAGTACAAAAGTTTGAGAACCACTGGTGTAAACATTCAGGCTTGGGAGGAGGCGCCCTTGAGGAGGGAGGGTCCCAGAGCCTAAGCTTGAATGTCTACACAGCAATTAAACAGCCCCATAGCCTGAGCCCCACAAGCCTGAGTCAGCTGACGTGGGCCAGCCACAGGTGTTTAATTGCAGTGTAGATATACCTTAAATGCATATGAACAGGAGAGAGTAGCTTCATAATGCACAAAAGAGAAGGGGGACAACATAGAGAAAAGAAAAGGAGTACTTGTGGCACCTTAGAGACTAACAAATTTATTAGAGCATAAGCTTTCGTGAGCTACAGCTCACTTCATCGGATGCATTTGGTGGAAAAAACAGAGGGGAGATTGATATACACACACAGAGAACATGAAACAATGGGTTTATCATACACACTGTAAGGAGCGTGATCACTTAAGATAAGCCATCACCAGCAGCGGGGTGGGGGGGGGGAGGAGGAAAACCTTTGACAAGCAAGGTAGGCTATTTCCAGCAGTTAACAAGAATATCTGAGGAACAGTGGCGGGTGGGGAGGGGAGTGGGGTGGGGGTGAGAAATAACATGGGGAAATAGTTTTACTTTGTGTAATGACTCATCCATTCCCAGTCTCTATTCAAGCCTAAATTAATTGTATCCAGTTTGCAAATTAATTCCAATTCAGCAGTCTCTTGTTGGAGTCTGTTTTTGAAGCTTTTTTGTTGAAGGATAGCCACTCTTAGGTCTGTAATTGAGTGACCAGAGAGATTAAAGTGTTCTCCAACTGGTTTTTGAATAGGAGTACTTGTGGCACCTTAGAGACTAACAAATTTATTAGAGCATAAGCTTTCGTGAGCTACAGCTCACTTCATCGGATGAAGTGAGCTGTAGCTCACGAAAGCTTATGCTCTAATAAATTTGTTAGTCTCTAAGGTGCCACAAGTACTCCTTTTCTTTTTGTGAATACAGACTAACACGGCTGCTACTCTGAAACCTGGTTTTTGAATGTTATAATTCTTGACATCTGATTTGTGTCCATTCATTCTTTTACGTAGAGACTGTCCAGTTTGAACAATGTACATGGCAGAGGGGCATTGCTGGCACATGATGGCATATATCACATTGGTAGATGCTCAGGTGAACGAGCCTCTGATAGTGTGGCTGATATGATTAGGTCCTATGATGGTGTCCCCTGAATAGATATGTGGACAGAGTTGGGAAGGGGCTTTGTTGCAAGGATAGGTTCCTGGGTTAGTGGTTCTGTTGTGTGGTGTGTGGTTGCTGGTGAGTATTTGCTTCAGACTGGGGGGGCTGTCCGTAAGCAAGGACTGGTCTGTCTCCCAAGATCTGTGAGAGTGATGGGTCGTCCTTCAGGATAGGTTGTAGATCCTTGATGATGCGTTGGAGAAGTTTTAGTTGGGGGTTGAAGGTGATGGCTAGTGGCGTTCTGTTATTTTCTTTGTTGGGCCTGTCCTGTAGTAGGTGACTTCTGGGTACTCTTCTGGCTCTGTCAATCTGTTTCTTCACTTCAGCAGGTGGGTATTGTAGTTGTAGGAATTCATGATAGAGATCTTGTAGGTGTTTGTCTCTGTCTGAGGGGTTGGAGCAAATGCGGTTATATCGTAGAGCTTGGCTGTAGACAATGGATCGTGTGGTATGATCTGGATGAAAGCTAGAGGCATGTAGGTAGGAATAGCGGTCAGTAGGTTTCCGATATAGGGTGGTGTTTATGTGACTATCGCTTATTAGCACCGTAGTGTATAGGAAGTGGATCTCTTGTGTGGACTGGTCCCGGCTGAGGTTGATGGTGGGATGGAAATTGTTGAAATCATGGTGGAATTCATCAAAGGCTTCTTTTCCATGGGTCCAGATGATGAAGATGTCATCAATGTAGCGCAAGTAGAGTAGGGGCATTAGGGGACGAGAGTTGAGGAAGCGTTGTTCTAAGTCAGCCATAAAAATGTTGGCATACTGTGGAGCCATGCGGATACCCATCGCAGTGCTGCTGATTTGAAGGTGAGGTATACATTGGGTATACATTGTCCCCAAATGTGAAATAGTTATGGGTGAGGACAAAGTCACAAAGTTCAGCCACGAGGTTTGCCGTGACATTATCGGGGATACTGTTCCTGACGGCTTGTAGTCCATCTTTGTGTGGAATGTTGGTGTAGAGGGCTTCTACATCCATAGTGGCTAGGATGGTGTTTTTAGGAAGATCACCAATGGACTGTAGTTTCCTCAGGAGGTCAGTGGTGTCTCGAAGATAGCTGGGAGTGCTGGTAACGTAGGGCCTGAGGAGGGAGTCTACATAGCCAGACAATCCTGCTGTCAGGGTGCCAATGCCTGAGATGATGGGGCATCCAGGATTTCCAGGTTTATGGATCTTGGGTAGCAGATAGAATACCCCAGGTCGGGTTTCTAGGGGTGTGTCTGTGCGGATTTGTTCTTGTGCTTTTTCAGGGAGTTTCTTGAGCAAATGCTGTAGTTTCTTTTGGTAACTCTCAGTGGGATCAGAGGGTAATGGCTTGTAGAAAGTGGTGTTGGAGAGCTGCCTAGTAGCCTCTTGTTCATACTCCGACCTATTCATGATGACGACAGCACCTCCTTTGTCAGCCTTTTTGATTATGATGTCAGAGTTGTTTCTGAGGCTGTGGATGGCATTGTGTTCTGCATGGTTGAGGTTATGGGGCAAGCGATGCTGCTTTTCCACAATTTCAGCTTGTGCACGTCGGTGGAAGCACTCCATGAAGAAGTCCAGTCTGCGGTTTCGACCTTCAGGAGGAGTCCACCCAGAATCCTTCTTTTTGTAGTGTTGGTAGGAAGGTCTCTGTGGGTTAATATGTTGGTCAGAGGTGTGTTGGAAATATTCCTTGAGTCGGAGACTTCAAAAATAGGATTCTAGGTCACCACAGAACCGTATCATGTTCGTGGGGGTGGAGGGGCAAAAGGAGAGGCCCCGAGATAGGACAGATTCTTCCGCTGGGCTAAGAGTATAGTTGGATAGATTAACAATATTGCCGGGTGGGTTACGGGAACCACTGTTGTGCCCCTTGTGGCATGTAGTAGTTTAGATAGCTTAGTGTCCTTTTTCTTTTGTAGAGAAGCAAAGTGTATGTTGTAAATGGCTTGTCTAGTTTTTGTAAAGTCCAGCCAGATCATACCACACGATCCATTGTCTACAGCCAAGCTCTACGATATAACCGCATTTGCTCCAAACCCTCAGACAGAGACAAACACCTACAAGATCTCTATCATGCATTCCTACAACTACAATACCCACCTGCTGAAGTGAAGAACCAGATTGACAGAGCCAGAAGAGTACCCAGAAGTCACCTACTACAGGACAGGCCCAACAAAGAAAATAACAGAACGCCACTAGCCATCACCTTCAGCCCCCAACTAAAACCTCCCCAACGCATCATCAAGGATCTACAACCTATCCTGAAGGACGACCCATCACTCTCACAGATCTTGGGAGACAGACCAGTCCTTGCTTACGGACAGCCCCCCCAGTCTGAAGCAAATACTCACCAGCAACCACACACCACACAACAGAACCACCAACCCAGGAACCTATCCTTGCAACAAAGCCCCTTCCCAACTCTGTCCACATATCTATTCAGGGGACACCATCATAGGGCCTAATCACATCAGCCACACTATCAGAGGCTCATTCACCTGCGCATCTACCAATGTGATATATGCCATCATGTGCCAGCAATGCCCCTCTGCCATGTACATTGTTCAAACTGGACAGTCTCTACGTAAAAGAATGAATGTACACAAATCAGACATCAAGAATTATAACATTCAAAAACCAGTCGGAGAACACTTCAATCTCTCTGGTCACTCGATTACAGACCTGAGGGTGGCTATCCTTCAACAAAAAAGCTTCAAAAACAGACTCCAACGAGAGACTGCTGAATTGGAATTAATTTGCAAACTGGATACAATTAATTTAGGCTTGAATAGAGACTGGGAATGGATGAGTCATTACACAAAGTAAAACTATTTCCCCATGTTATTTCTCACCCCCACCCCAACCCACTCCCCACCCCCCACTGTTCTTCAGATATTCTTGTTAACTGCTGGAAATATCCTACCTTGCTTGTCACCATGAAAGGTTTTCCTCCTCTCCCCCTCCCCCCGCTGGTGATGGCTTATCTTAAGTGATCACTCTCCTTACAGTGTGTATGATAAACCCATTGTTTCATGTTCTCTGTGTGTGTATATCAATCTCCCCTCTGTTTTCTCCACCAAATGCATCCGATGAAGTGAGCTGTAGCTCACGAAAGCTTATGCTCTAATAAATTTGTTAGTCTCTAAGGTGCCACAAGTACTCCTTTTCTTTTTGCGAATACAGACTAACACGGCTGCTACTCTGAAACCTGTCAACATAGAGAAACAGATCTTTTCAAAGTTTTCCAACAGTTCTTAATGTATCTTTGAGAGCAAAGTTTCAGAGTAGCAGCCGTGTTAGTCTGTATTCACAAAAAGAAAAGGAGTACTTGTGGCACCTTAGAGACTAACAAATTTATTTGAGCATAAGCTTTCGTGAGCTACAGCTCACTTCAAAGTTGCTCTAAATTAGAGATGGCAGGAAGCTGGATTTGTATCCAGATCTGCATTTCAGCCCCCCAAATTCAAGAATGCTCAGATCCCAGGTTATGTTTCAGCCCCCCTCCTCTGCTCTCAATCCTCTCCTTTCTCTTTGTTCAGCTTTCTTGGCCTATTGAAATGAAAGCACAGTCTGTCATGTGTCCTCTGGAAGGACCAAGTAACCAACTGGGGCTGGGACTCAGGGCTGGCTCTATTCCCCTCATGTCTTTCCTTGGCTCAGACATGCCCCTTGATTATTTTAAGGAGAAGAACAGCTTGCCCGCTTTTACACATGCCCTTCCCCCCAGCTCTGGTGTTGGGCTCTGGGGCCATGCATCCTGTCCAGAAGAAGATGGCTCAGATGTGAAGGGGGTTGGGTGAGTGGGGAACAACCTGCTTTTCTCACCCTCAAACACTGGGAAGTCTCAAGCACCCCAATAAAAGCATGAATGCATAAAATGCTCATTAAATGCAAAGTGAAGGGTGTGAATATAATTGGCCAGGTGTCAAAAACAATCAGGCTGTTTCCAAGGACAATAAGTCCTCAGCATCACAGTCTAAAGAGTGAGAGCTAAGGAGCAGGGGTGGCTGTAGCTACTGAAGTGTGACAGATGTTTCAGGGAAAGCCAGTCATTTAGTTTGTTTGTTTCTCAAGCAATCCTTCTTGCTGCTCCACGTATTATTAGCCACCCCACTTTGCTCCAGATGGGGGCAAGCTGAGGCAAAGAATTAAAACAGAGGGAGTTGGTGCCAGCTTTAGAATTCAAGAACTACTCACTGCCAGGGCTGTGCTCTGCCCACCAGCCCATCCCTCTCTTTCTGTTCCGCGTGGCCTGTGTACTGTTTTTGTAGCAGTATAACTATGTCCATTAGGGGTGGGATTTGTGCCAACAAGTTATATTGGTTCAACCCCTACTGTGGACACTAGATCATCTATTTAGTGAGTTATAATAGTTTCCCTTCTTGTAGGTGAATAAGCTATGCCTTTATAGTGGTATATCAGTGTCCACATTGGCTATACGGGCATAGTAAAAGAAGTGTGGGTAGGCAAGTCCATTCACCTCTCTCTGGTATGTTGCACTGGCATTTCGAATGACATTGATACTTAGTTTTCAAAGACTCGCCTGATTCCAGGCTATGGGAACTTTAATCTCATGGAGACTTCCTCTGCGTAGGTCCCTCTGTGGTGTGTCCTTTGTTTCCCCTGAAATACTCAGAGCAAAGTTCCCTTGTAAGGCTTCCCTCTAGAACACACCCTGGGGAAGCTGTGTCATGAGCGTGGCTGTTTTCTTATTCACCTTAGCCAGTGTAGCGTAATGGAAAATAATTGCCCTGCCCTTCTGCCTCTCACTGCAGGGAGAGACAAAGGCTGCAGTGACTGGTGGAATAATTATTGTCAGTTACTGAGAGTAAAAATGTGGTTCTCTTTGTGAAGTTTAAAGGGACAGTGTCCCCTAGCAAGTTCTACAGGGATACCTCCCTGCCCTGATTATCCGTCACAGCCATTAAGGGAGCCCGTACACTTGCTGTCACCAGGTGACTTCGTCAATAAGCCATCCTGGTGCACACTTGACATTGAAAAGGAGTACTTGTGGCACCTTAGAGACTAACAAATTTATTAGAGCATAAGCTTTCGTGAGCTACAGCTCACTTCATCGGATCACGAAAGCTTATGCTCTAATAAATTTGTTAGTCTCTAAGGTGCCACAAGTACTCCTTTTCTTTTTGCGAATACAGACTAACACGGCTGCTACTCTGAAACTTGACATTGAGTCATGCTTACTATGTATTAACGCTTTCTCTGCTGGACTAAACTGCATGCCTCTCAGCCTCCGTTCTAGAGAAAATATCTACTGCTTTTTCAAATGAATGGTATTGCCAGTGATTTTTGGCCAGCTTGGAAAACTGGAGATGGCACGCTACCCTTTGCTAGTGTGGCTTAAAAGTCCCATTGAATCCCTCACTTCATCTGGATGTGCACAGAATCATAGAATCATAGAATATCAGGGTTGGAAGGGACCCCAGAAGGTCATCTAGTCCAACCCCCTGCTCAAAGCAGGACCAAGTCCCAGTTAAATCATCCCAGCTAGGGCTTTGTCAAGCCTGACCTTAAAAACCTCTAAGGAAGGAGATTCTACCACCTCCCTAGGTAACGCATTCCAGTGTTTCACCACCCTCTTAGTGAAAAAGTTTTTCCTAATATCCAATCTAAACCTCCCCCATTGCAACTTGAGACCATTACTCCTCGTTCTGTCATCTGCTACCATTGAGAACAGTCTAGAGCCATCCTCTTTGAAACCCCCTTTCAGGTAGTTGAAAGCAGCTATCAAATCCCCCCTCATTCTTCTCTTCTGCAGACTAAACAATCCCAGCTCCCTCAGCCTCTCCTCATAAGTCATGTGCTCTAGACCCCTAATCATTTTCGTTGCCCTTCGTTGTACTCTTTCCAATTTATCCACATCCTTCCTGTAGTGTGGGGCCCAAAACTGGACACAGTACTCCAGATGAGGCCTCACCAGTGTCGAATAGAGGGGAACGATCACGTCCCTCGATCTGCTCGCTATGCCCCTACTTATACAACCCAAAATGCCATTGGCCTTCTTGGCAACAAGGGCACACTGCTGACTCATATCCAGCTTCTCGTCCACTGTCACCCCTAGGTCCTTTTCCGCAGAACTGCTGCCGAGCCATTCGGTCCCTAGTCTGTAGCGGTGCATTGGATTCTTCCATCCTAAGTGCAGGACCCTGCATTTATCCTTATTGAACCTCATTAGATTTCTTTTGGCCCAATCCTCCAATTTGTCTAGGTCCTTCTGTATCCTATCCCTCCCCTCCAGCGTATCTACCACTCCTCCCAGTTTAGTATCATCCGCAAATTTGCTGAGAGTGCAATCCACACCATCCTCCAGATCATTTATGAAGATATTGAACAAAACGGGCCCCAGGACCGACCCCTGGGGCACTCCACTTGACACCGGCTGCCAACTAGACATGGAGCCATTGATCACTACCCGTTGAGCCCGACAATCTAGCCAGCTTTCTACCCACCTTATAGTGCATTCATCCAGCCCATACTTCCTTAACTTGCTGACAAGAATGCTGTGGGAGACCGTGTCAAAAGCTTTGCTAAAGTCAAGAAACAATACATCCACTGCTTTCCCTTCATCCACAGAACCAGTAATCTCATCATAAAAGGCGATTAGATTAGTCAGGCATGACCTTCCCTTGGTGAATCCATGCTGACTGTTCCTGATCACTTTCCTCTCCTCTAAGTGCTTCAGGATTGATTCTTTGAGGACCTGCTCCATGATTTTTCCAGGGACTGAGGTGAGGCTGACCGGCCTGTAGTTCCCAGGATCCTCCTTCTTCCCTTTTTTAAAGATGGGCACTACATTAGCCTTTTTCCAGTCATCCGGGACTTCCCCCGTTCGCCACGAGTTTTCAAAGATAATGGCCAAGGGCTCTGCAATCACAGCCGCCAATTCCTTCAGCACTCTCGGATGCAATTCGTCCGGCCCCATGGACTTGTGCACGTCCAGCTTTTCTAAATAGTCCCTAACCACCTCTATCTCTACAGAGGGCTGGCCATCTCTTCCCCATTTTGTGTTGCCCAGCACAGCAGTCTGGGAGCTGACCTTGTTAGTGAAAACAGAGGCAAAAAAAGCATTGAGTACATTAGCTTTTTCCACATCCTCTGTCACTAGCTTGCCTCCCTCATTCAGTAAGGGGCCCACACTTTCCTTGGCTTTCTTCTTGTTGCCAACATACCTGAAGAAACCCTTCTTGTTACTCTTGACATCTCTTGCTAGCTGCAGCTCCAGGTGCGATTTGGCCCTCCTGATATCTTTCCTACATGCCCGAGCAATATTTTTATACTCTTCCCTGGTCATATGTCCAAGCTTCCACTTCTTGTAAGCTTCTTTTTTATGTTTAAGATCCGCTAGGATTTCACCATTAAGCCAAGCTGGTCGCCTGCCATATTTACTATTCTTTCGACTCATCGGGATGGTTTGTCCCTGTAACCTCAACAGGGATTCCTTGAAATACAGCCAGCTCTCCTGGACTCCCTTCCCTTTCATGTTAGTCCCCCAGGGGATCCTGGCCATCTGTTCCCTGAGGGAGTCAAAGTCTGCTTTCCTGAAGTCCAGGGTCCGTATCCTGCTGCTTACCTTTCTTCCCTGCGTCAGGATCCTGAACTCAACCAACTCATGGTCACTGCCTCCCAGATTCCCATCCACTTTTGCTTCCCCCACTAATTCTACCCGGTTTGTGAGCAGCAGGTCAAGAAAAGCGCTCCCCCTAGTTGGCTCCCCTAGCACTTGCACCAGGAAATTGTCCCCTACGCTTTCCAAAAACTTCCTGGATTGTCTATGCACCGCTGTATTGCTCTCCCAGCAGATATCAGGAAAATTAAAGTCACCCATGAGAATCAGGGCATGCGATCTAGTAGCTTCCGTGAGTTGCCGGAAGAAAGCCTCATCCACCTCATCCCCCTGGTCCGGTGGTCTATAGCAGACTCCCACCATGACATCACTCTTGTTGCACACACTTCTAAACTTAATCCAGAGACACTCAGGTTTTTCCACAGTTTCGTACCGGAGCTCTGAGCAGTCATACTGCTCCCTTACATACAGTGCTACTCCCCCACCTTTTCTGCCCTGCCTGTCCTTCCTGAACAGTTTATAACCATCCATGACTGTACTCCAGTCATGTGAGTTATCCCACCAAGTCTCTGTTATTCCAATCACGTCATAATTCCTTGACATCACCAGGACCTCCAGTTCTCCCTGCTTGTTTCCAAGGCTTTGTGCATTTGTATATAAGCACTTGAGATAACCTGTTGATCGCCCCTCATTCCCAGTATGAGGCAGGAGCCCTCCCCTCACAGACCTTCCTGCCTGTGCTTCCTCCCGGTATCCCGCTTTCCCACTTACCTCAGGGCTTTGGTCTCCTTCCCCCGGTGAACCTAGTTTAAAGCCCTCCTCACTAGGTTAGCCAGCCTGCTGGCAAAGATGTTCTTCCCTCTCTTCGTAAGATGGAGCCCGTCTCTGCCCAGCACTCCTCCTTCATGGAACACCATCCCATGGTCAAAGAATCCAAAGCCTTCTCTCCGACACCACCTGCGTAGCCATTCGTTGACCTCCACGATTCGACGGTCCCTACCCAGGCCTTTTCCTTCCACGGGGAGGATGGACGAGAACACCACTTGCGCCTCCAACTCCTTTATCCTTCTTCCCAGAGCCACATAGTCCGCAGTGATCCGCTCAAGGTCATTCTTGGCAGTATCATTGGTGCCCACGTGGAGAAGCAGGAAGGGGTAGCGATCCGAGGGCTTGATGAGTCTCGGCAGTCTCTCCGTCACATCACGAATCTTAGCCCCTGGCAAGCAGCAGACTTCTCGGTTTTCCCGGTCAGGGCGGCAGATAGATGACTCAGTCCCCCGGAGGAGAGAGTCCCCGACCACCACCACCCGCCTTCTCCTCTTGGGAGTGGTGGTCGTGGAACCTCCAACCTCAGGACATCGCATCTCATGCCTCCCAACCAGCGGAGTCTCCTTCCGCTTTCTCCCCCCAGACGTATCATCTGGTCCACTCTCCGCATTGGTACCTGTGGAGAGAACATGAAAGCGGTTAGTTACCTGTGTCTGTGTTACTGGAACCCGGACATTCCGCTTACCTCTTCTGGAGGTCACATGTTGCCAAGCTTCTTCACTGGCCTCTTGGCTCCTCTGTGCAACCTGCTCTACATCTTTAGAGCTTTGTGCCCCTAGAAGGCTATCCTGAGTTTGGTCCAGAAAATCCTCAGTCTCTCGTATACAACGCAGGGTCGTTACCTGTTGCTCCAGACCTTCAATCTTCTCTTCCAATATGGAGACCAGCTTGCACTTTGTACAGACAAAGTTGCTTCTGTCCTGTGGAAGAAAGACAAACATGGCACATCCAGTGCAGGTCACAACAGCTGAACCCCCCCCTTCCATATCACCTACCTACTATGAGCTTCCTCAGAGACGTTGGCAAGATGTAAGCCTCACTGGGCTCACTCCAGGCGAACTCCCAGGCAAACTCCTGCTGTGAGCTGCTCTGCTGTCCCCGCTGCTCAGCTGGTTCGCGAGGCTCTGGCTATTTTTAAACAGCCAGGCTTCCCTGACGCAAACACACAGACACCCTAATGCCCGCCCCCTGCAGGCTAGCAGCCAATCAGACACTCACTCAGGCTCCCTCCCAGCAAACACACGCTCGGATACTTCCTCAGCAAGCAAACACACACACTCGGATACTTACCAGTCCCAGGCAAACTCCTGCTGTGAGCTGCTCTGCTGTCCCCGCTGCTCCGCTGGTTCGCTGCCGCTCAGCTGGTTCGCGAGGCTCCGGCTATTTTTATAACAGAATAACAGCAGCCTGTAGTGCCCATTTCCAGGAGACTGTGGCCTTTCCTCTCCGGCATAAAGCTGGCCTCTCCCAGCCATGCCTCCTGGCTGGATTATTGTAAACCTGCCCTTGATCCAGCTTCTGGAAGCTGTAGCGGCTGCAGAACACAGTGGCACCTCGCCCTTCGAGTGGTGTGGGTTTCTACTGTCACTCACCAGGTCTGTAGTCTCTTTTGGCTACTTCTTCAGTTGAAAGTGCAATGCAAGGTGTTGCTGGTGAAAATGTTTAAACCCTGGGACACCGTTACTATCTCTTTATATGCAGACGTGTGTCTGCTACCAATGTCTAGAACTCAGCTTTCCCGGTTCAGTTGGCAGACGGTTGTCAGTTGAGAGTCCCCCTCACAGTGCAACAGATCCTCAGCCTGGCCAGCTTCAGATCCCACTACAGGGCTGTGTCTGGCTTCTGAGTGCTCACTGAGCATTAGCTGATGCTTTGCCAGTGCTTTTGCTTTTGTTTCCTGTTTGCGGCTGTAAGGCAGAAGAAACAACAGGGGGTGGCTTTGGGGGTCAGTTATGATGGCTGAATGCTTGTATGCTTTAACCTGATTGTGTTGACAAGTCTGGAGTGACAACTTGATGGGTTGAATTTATAACACTCCTGGCCCAGAGGATCTCTCCCTGTGGTCCACGGAGCACTCATGGTCTGCTTAGGTCTTTTAGGCACTCTGATCTGCGGCTTCTGTCTCAGAGGTGAAGTACTTGTCAGTCTTAGAGTGATTTTTCCTCCAGTCCTGTCCAAGTCTCTATTAGGGTTTTCAGGGGATTTTTTTACCCAAGTAAACTAAAAAAAAAAGCAAAATAACCCGAGTCTCTCTCTCTGAACTCTGTGTGGCTGCTTCTTGTCTTCCTTTGCTGGGTGTTTCATTAGTGTAAATTCAGCTGTGATGAAGTAAGAGCAAATGGGGGGGAGGGGTGCAGGCAGAGGTGTTCTGCTCCAAAAAGAGCCAATGCTACCATTGAAAGAGTGGCTGTGGGATAAATGAGGAATACGCATAGATGAATGGTGATGTGAAATGTGTGGATAATTCCACTTCCTGATGCATGCTACTGCTTTTACTGTAAAACAAGATTCAGAGTAGCAGCCGTGTTAGTCTGTATTCGCAAAAAGAAAAGGAGTACTTGTGGCACCTTAGAGACTAACAAATTTATTAGAGCATAAGCTTTCGTGAGCTACAGCACGAAATGCATCCGATGAAGTGAGCTGTAGCTCACGAAAGCTTATGCTCTAATAAATTTGTTAGTCTCTAAGGTGCCACAAGTACTCCTTTTCTTTTTGTAAAACAAGAGTAATAATGACTGATAAGTCATGCCCCATTGCCATTATATTGGGCGTGTGTGGATCTGAAACCTGACACTTCAGAGATGCCTCCTTTTTTATCCATCTAGCTCATTGTTTTAAGACAAGTGGATGAGTCATTACACAAAGTAAAACTATTTCCCCATGTTATTTCTCCCTCCCGACCACCCCCCCCCCCCCGTTCCTCAGATGTTCTTGTTAACTGCTGGAAATAGCCCACCTTGCTTGTCACCATGTAAGGTTTTCCTCCTTTCCCCCCCTGCTGCTGGTGATGGCTCATCTTAAGTGATCACTCTCCTTACAGTGTGTATGATAAAACCCATTGTTTCATGTTCTCTGTGTGTGTATATAAATCTCCCCTCTGTATTTTCCACCAAATGCATCCAATGAAGTGAGCTGTAGCTCACAAAAGCTTATGCTCAAATAAATTTGTTAGTCTCTAAGGTGCCACAAGTACTCCTTTTCTTTTTGCGAATACAGACTAACACGGCTGCTACTCTGAAACCTGTTAAAGAGACAGTAAGATAGTTTTAGAAAGAGAAAGAGTCAAGAACCTAGAACCAAGATCTCCTGGGGCTGGGTGCTCAATAAATAGGGTGACCATCCATCCCATTTTTAAAGGGACAGTCCTGGTTTTTGGGAATTTTTCTTATATTGGCGCCTTTTTACCCCCACCCCCTGTCCCATTTTTTCACAGTTGCTACCCGGTAACCATACCCATAAACACCAAGACAGATACCAAAGGAGACTGAGATAACCCATGACAAGTGCTGATCTGGTTGCACCAAGTGCCATTTTCTCATCTGTTTGTTCTTTAGGTTGCCTGTTTGAAAGCAACGGAAAGGGGTTTCGCTGTGTAGCTCCCATCACCATCAATGAAAATAGATCCCAGCATCATGTCCTTGTGAAAGGCAGTTTGAGGATTCCCTCTCATTGCCGCACTTTAGGCTACCTCAGCTGCACTTCTGTGTTTAGATTTTTTCCTTTCATACTGATTCTTCACTGATTTTCCCATGTCAGCACTTCAACGTAATTCGCTTTTCCTCTCTTAGGCACTAGGCCGGGGTCTCGGTTCCTGTGTCTTCAGGTTACACTTGCAATGAGACAAACACTTATTTGTGACAAGGCAGAAAACTGAGAGCCAAATTCTGCTCTCATTTACATGGAGGCAGACCTGGAGTGGCTCCACTGAAGTCAGCATCTGAATGGCATAGCCATGTCTGCATGGAGACTTGTCGAACATTCTCCCACCACTGGTCTAGCACCAGTGCTCCTCCACTGATGCAAGCAAAGTTGGGAGATGTAGCATAGTTCAGAAGTCAGCATTTTTACCATTGTGTCTTGTAGACCTGCTCTAGACCTCATCAGTGGCTCATCTCCACCAGCACTCCCCTTGGTGCTAGTCCTGTTGGAGCTGCATCAGCCCTACAGAAAGGGTGCGGGAATTTCCCTGAAATGCTCAGCATGGACGCGGTCTCTAGCATTCAGTCTCATGACATTAGCTGGAATTAAGCTCACAGCTATAAAAATAGCATCTAATATTTAGGAAGGTTTTAACACCGAGGCTGTCAAGCTGTGACTACACGAACAAGTGAGATTTTAAACATTTGTAAGCAAGATTTCAAATGTCTCATTGAGACACATTGCCAGGTCCTTCATCCCAGCAGAGAAATGCATTCACAATTTCCTAATCCCAAAAGAGAGAACCTCACTTGCCAAGAGAGTGGGAGTTGACAGGTCTCTCTAATGGTTCCCACTCCAATGTCCGCTCAATCTTGGTCTTTTTCATACCCTGCAGTGACAAGCGCAAAGGCCACTGCTGAAAAGTTGGGCAGGGGGAGATGGACAATCTGCTAATATCAAATGTTCTGACTCCTTACAGTGGGTTGTGAAATGGGATACATTTGAGCAAGATGTGTCTATGGTAGTGACAAATCTGGGCTTTGGGAGGAGTGGCATCAGAGGAGGCCTTTAAGTATCTGACCTCAAGCGTCAAAAATATTTCTCTGATCCCCTCACTTCTCTACTGACTTTGGATTTTATTTCTGACTTGTGAGTCAGGTTAGTACTTACGGAAATGTAGGACTAAGACAGGTGGTGAGAGTCTAGGATGACCAGATGTCCCGATTTTTTAGGAACAATCCCAATTTTGGGGTCTTTTTCTTATTTCGGCTCCTATTGCCACCCACCCCCTGTCCCAATTTTTCACATTTGCTGTCTGGTCACCCTATGAGAACCAAGCATACTGCAGGCCAGCACCCAACAAGCTCTGCAAATTACCTCAACCAGCCTGACCTGCAGAACTCGCTGCTGTCCCAGTCCTAGACCCGACACAATTCTGCCAGTGCACCCCACTTCACTTCTGATGCCCACTGCTAGTCCATTCCTGGCTCCCCCATTGTTCTGTCCGTTCGGTTCACTCCTCATGCATAGCACCCACTGCTGTTCCACAGATCGTCTTGTCTTGAGCCAGCTGTGCTGTATTGCGATATGCTCCAATGGAGAACAGGGTGAGACAAACCAAATTAATTTTCAAGCCAGAATCACATGTCCAAATGAAAGGTTCATATATAAACTGAAGCCTAGCTGAACCATTCACAGTCAGGCTTGTTGGACTCAGGCCGAACTTTCACCAGACAGCATCACACCTGGGCATGGTCCCAATGCAAAATTGCAGATCCGAGCACCTACACATTTTGGGGTGCAGATGAGGATTTCATACTTCAAACCCAAATCTTACAGTTGGCTCCTATCTCTGTAAAGAGCCAAGCCAAAACCCCAAATCTACAGCTAGTCAGAAAAACATCAGTGAAATATTTTTGGTGGGAATTTGCCAATTCACCAATATCAAAAGGCTTTGCAAAGATGGTCTGATTTTAATGAAAACTTATCAAAGAACCCTGCTGTTCATAATGGGGCATTTACCACTAGTACAAATTCCTGCATGCAGTGCCCAGCATCTCAGCTAAATTCATTTCATTCGCTGGGGTAACAGAAAGGCCATTTTTTTCTGATGTGGATTCAACCCATTCCAACATGTGGATCTGATTTGTCATTTGTGATGGGGTGTGTCGGGGGCGGGGGGTATCTGGTTGTGTTAGCATCTGTGAGCAGGACTGTGTTTGCTGTCTGTATAAAATCTCTGTGTGAATCTGTGCCTGTGTCTGTCTGAGAATCTGTGTTTTTTCTGTTTGTGTGTGTGTCTGTGTGTGTATATGTATGTGTCTGCATATTGAGTCTGTGTGTGTGTGTGTGTAGGTGTGTCTGTGTATGCATGTGTTTGTGTCTTTCTGTAAGGCTAGGAGTACTTGTGGCACCTTAGAGACTAACAAATTTATTTGAGCATAAGCCTTCATGAGCTACAGCTCACTTCATCGGATGCATTTGGTGGAAAATACAGTGGGGAGATTTATATACACACACAGAGAACATGAAACAATGGGTTTTATCGTACACACTGTAAGGAGAGTGATCACTTAAGATGAGCTATTATCAGCAGGAAGGGGGGGAGGAGGAAAACCTTTTATGGTGATAATCAAGGTGGGCCATTTCCAGCAGTTAACAAGAATGGCTGAGGAATAGTGGGGGTGAGGTGGGGGGGAGAAATAACATAGGGAAATAGTTTTACTTTGTCTAATGACCCATCCACTCCCAGTCTCTATTTAAGCCTAAGTTAATTGTATCCAGTTTGCAAATTAATTCCAATTCAGCAGTCTCTCGTTGGAGTCTGTTTTTGAAGTTTTTTTCTAGAAGGATAGCCACTCTCAGGTCTGTAATCGAGTGACCAGAGAGATTGAAGTGTTCTCCAACTGGTTTTTGAATGTTATAATTCTTGACGTCTGATTTGTGTCCATTTATTCTTTTACATAGAGACTGTCCAGTTGACCAATGTACATGGCAGAGGGGCATTGCTGGCACATGATGGCATATATCACATTGGTAGATGCGCAGGTGAACGAGCCTCTGATAGTGTGGCTGATGTGATTAAGTCCTATGATGGTGTCCCCTGAATAGATATGTGGACAGAGTTGGCAACGGGCTTTGTTGCAAGGATAGGTTCCTGGGTTAGTGGTTCTGTTGTGTGGTGTGTGGTTGCTGGTGAGTATTTGCTTCAGGTTGGGGGACTGTCTGTAAGCAAGGACTGGCCTGTCTCCCAGAGCTGTGAGAGTGATGGGTCGTCCTTCAGGATAGGTTGAAGATCCTTGATGATGTGTTGGAGAGGTTTTAGTTGGGGACTGAAGGTGATGGCTAGTGGCGTTCTGTTATTTTCTTTGTTGGGCCTGTCCTGTAGTAGGTGACTTCTGGGTACTCTTCTGGCTCTGTCAATCTGTTTCTTCACTTCAGCAGGTGGGTATTGTAGTTGTAAGAATGCATGATAGAGATCTTGTAGGTGTTTGTCTCTGTCTGAGGGGTTGGAGCAAATGCAGTTATATCGTAGAGCTTGGCAGTAGACAATGGATCGTGTGGTGTGATCTGGGTGAACGCTGGAGGCATGTAGGTAGGAATAGTGGTCAGTAGGTTTCCGGTATAGGGTGGTGTTTACGTGACTATCGCTTATTAGCACTGTCGTGTCCAGGAAGTGGATCTCTTGTGTGGACTGGTCCAGGCTGAGGTTGATGGTGGGATGGAATTAGTTGAAATCATGGTGGAATTCCTCAAGGACTTCTTTTCCATGGGTCCAGATGATGAAGATGTAAAGCTGTGTATGAGTTTATGTCTCTGTTTGTGTAAATCTGTGCCTGAGTGTTTGTTTGTATAACTGTGTGTGAGTTTCTGTTCCTGCTTCTTACACTGTCTTCTTGGGTGACCATGGCCAAGTCACTTACCTTCCCTACCCTATCTATAATAGGGAGATGATCAAATGTACTTGGCTCAAAGGAGGGGGGTGGAACATAATGAATTAGTATTTGAGATCATCACTTATAACCATGATACATTGTACCTTGATAGAACCTGTTTTCTGGGAATATCAAAGGGCTTGAATTTAGTTTAACAGTTCCCCACCCCCATGGACTATGTAGCTATGATTGTCTCCATTTTCCAAATGAAGAAACTGAGGGACAGAGCTAAAATGACTTGCCCAAGGTCACTCAGGAAGTCTGTGGCAGAACTAGCTATACAGCCACTAAAACGAGGTGAATATTGCAAAAATATTGCAAAAACACATTGAGCTTTGTTTGTAATTTTTCAGCAAGTTCGCTTTTACTGTGCCCTTTTTTGTATTCATTTTCCATGAATATTCTAGTGAATGAGCTGACTGGCAAGGATGTTTATGGCAACTGTGAATTTTAAGTGGATATTGGAGTATATTTCAAATTCGTAATCCTGAGAATTTGAACCAGAAAACTGCCTCCCGAGTTCCACTCTTCCTAATATGCAACATGACCTAGTAGTCCAATCAAAGCAGATTGGAACTTGCATATCAAAAACTCACAACACACAGCTTGTGAATAAGCTACAGTCTAAGAACGGTTCCCAAAGAAAAGTAAGTAAATCATTTCAGAAAAAAAGTGCCTTTGAGAAAAATCACAGGCTGGTCACAAACAAGATGTGAATAGAAAATTCTTCAAATAAATTATTCATGGTAAATGATTCATTCTACTCTAGAGTCTGAACTATGGGACAATCTTTCATCCCCATCCTGTGATATATAAATCATGTCACCTTACATTTGTATACAGCACTTCTTGGCCAACATAACACCTTCCATAGCCCAAATTCAGCCTTACTACCTCAAAGCGAAAATAAAAGGGCCCAGAGTACTCATCCATGATATAGAATTACCATACAGCTATGCTACTTGGTCACTGGGACACATCTCCAAACAGAAGTCAAAGGACCTGCACTATGAGAATGGAATTGGGAAGCAGGTTAGTATGCTGTGGGACTGACTGTAAGATCATTGATAACACTTAGATCAATAAGTGAATACAGCCATGCAGCATTAGGAAGCTTTTTACATCGACGTCTGTCCGTATAACTTCAATAGTGGTTGGTCTTTACCACATGAGGCTGAGAGATTTAAGTCTGGATCAACTGAGCAAGAGTAAAATGGGCTGAATTTCTGATTGTTCCTTTTAATTAGCACCTTTTAGTATTTTCCTCTCTGCAGGGCAGTGAAGTGGAGTGGCCCAGGGGTATTGCCCTGCATGTGTGGTCTGTGAGCATGAAAAACCTGGGGAAATCTTTTGCCTGTCAGGATCATGGTGTCTAAACAGTAGATTTGCTTGGACAGTCACCACTGGAGAGCTGCCCAGTGACCCAACTGGGAAGAGACGAGCAGCCCTGCAGACCATGTTCATGCTGCATGATGACTTGAACCGTACACTGAGAGGAGATGTGGGCAAAGTATTCAAATGTTAGAGTGCAAAGAGGAAAAGGTGCAGAGTCCAACCGTATTTTTAGTATTTATTCACTGGAGGGAAACAAGATTCCCCATCTCAGACCATTGATCCATCAAGCCTGATGTCATGCCAAACCAGTGGTCAACACCTGAGGCTTCAGGTGATGGTGAAGAATAAACGAAATCAGCTCAGGGCCTGGCGCAGTCACCATGGGCAGCATTTCAGCTGCCCACCTAGTTCAAGAGAGTGCCACCCAGAATCCTTTATGCCAGCTGTGTGCCTGCTCCAGTGACCATGACTAGCATTGCAGATGTCCTCAAGTTGGGTGTCTGCTGCATGTTTCAGCTGGGGAAACAAAATGTTTGCCTGAACTCCTGCCATCAGGTCACACCTTGTCCCTCATTTGAGATGCCACCAGGTTGGAGACATAGGGCGTAGAGTTCTTCTGCAATTCCCTTATGTGAGAGCAGTCACCAGAACTGGTTTAGATGCCCTCAGGCTAGAGATGTAAATGGGAGGATACCTTTCCAACCCCGGATGGGCTCGGATGACTGGCATTCACATATCCACCAGACTATGAGCTTTAAATCCACCCTCGGGAGAAAAACTTGACAAACACTGATGAGAAAAAGGGGAAAGCACATACAAGAAATATTTGCAGGCAGAACCATTGTTTGTTTTCTCCTGAAGTTATTCTATCAGGTTATTAACCAGCGAGCACTGGAAATAGAACTCTGCACAAGTGGCTCGGGGTGATCATCTGCCATGCATCACATTTTACATTCCCTCTTGTCACATGACTGTAGGGTCAATACAGCTTTGTCCTTAGGTAGCTGGGTTCTTCCACTGACATCATTCCCACTGATTAACCATCTTCTCAGCTTAACACAGCCGCAGCCACAAGGGTCTTCTCCATCTCCTAATTTCTAAGGATTCCCCTTTCCTGTGTGTTGCAGAGATTTTGGGCAACCACTTATTCGTTTCCCTTTCTAAGCCCTTAATCCAGTTCCTATCTGTATTACAGAGAGTGTGAGGGAGTGTGAATCCCATTTGGGCAGCTTCTTCAAAGGACAAGTGTTTGAAAAGGATGCACAGATTGCACACTAATCTAGACTGCTCTTACACCCTGCAGTGAACCTTATTAAAATGGATGCTTGATAAATGTTCTCTGAATGAATCTACCCTGCCACCCCCTTGACGAGATGAAATAGCAATTGATTCTCAGACTTGTCAAAGGAATGAAAAAGCTGTTACAGGAGGGATCCCTTCAGTCTGATAATATACAGTGTCCTATGGGAAGCAGGAAACTGCATATGATGGCATGCTCCAAAGCAACATGTCCCAGATGAGCTGCTCAGAGGATTTGATATTAAGAGGGGGTGAGGATCCCGCTCAGATAAAACAAGGAACCTGTCTCCTAGCTCCCTGAGTTTTCACTCCAAACTTAAATTATTTCTGGAGGTACAGTACTCTTTTCTTTTCTGTTGCTTATCCCCTTGGGACTGGTGCAGCTGGGCTGTGGGAGAAAACAGGCCCGTAAGGGAATTTTTCATTAAAAAAATGTCCAGTTGAAAAGCTGAACATTTCAAACAAATCTTTGGAGCAGCTTTGGTACTTACAGAGCACAATCATCTAGAACCTGGGCCATGGGCACAGAAAACTAAGGACAAAAGATGTAAAGCTGTTATTTTCCAATGGGTCTAAGAGAGTTACATGCCCAACTCCTGTTGAGCATCAGTAGGAACTGGGGGCCAATTCCCTAAGAATGCCAGGCTAAAGAAGGAGTGAGCTCTGCAGTCAGCAGATTGGACACTTGTCCTGTTTTTTTCCCCCTCTCCCCGGTAGAATGTTGCATTCGCCTAGGAGCCAGCACTAGAAATGTCTTACCTCCGGCTCCCAAGAGTCTGACTTTGGGAAGATCTAGTTTCTGTGTCTCTGGTGAGTGCAGTGGTCTCAGGATCATGATTGACAAGGCTTAATTTGGGAATCTAGTCCAACCCATAATAGTCTGTACCAAATAGTCCCCATGATTTCATTGAGACTATTTGTGATAACGTACCACAGTCTGACCCGAAGGTTTTCATAGACTAATATTTAGCTGATTGCCATATTTGGGGTCGGGAAGGAATTTTCCTCCAGGGCAATTTGGAGAGGCCCTGGAGGTTTTTCGCCTTCCTCTGTAGCATGGGGCATGGTTGACTTGAGGGAGGCTTCTCTGCTCCTTGAAGTCTTTGAACCATGATTTAAGGACTTCAATAGCTCAGACATGGGTGAGGTTTTTCATAGGAGTGGGTGGGTGAGATTCTGTGGCCTGCACTGTGCAGGAGGTCGGACTAGATGATCAGAATGGTCCCTTCTGACCTTACTATCTATGAATCTATGAATCTATGAATTGGAGCCAGCCTTGGGCACAGGAAGCCAGTGGAGATTGTACTGGTGTGATGTGTTCCCCATGACTCACCCAGGAGGTGGGTTGCTGTCTGTTGGACAGGATGGAGATTTTTGGTTGGCCTTAACTGACAGCACAAGATAAAAGCAGTTGCAGGAGTCAAGTCTAGAAGTGGATCTTGTTTGCCATGTCCTCTTCTGAGAGGGAAGCGTGAAGTTTCCTGGTGACCTGGAGATAGAGGAAGGCATTCCTAGCCGTTGCTGCTACCTAGTTCTTGAGAAGCAGATATGTATTTAGTGTGACCCTTAGGCTGTGCACAGCTTTGATGATCTGGAAGTCAGACACCTGTGATGGTGGGTGAGGTTATTATTAATAGAGCTGGTTGGGAATTTTTCTGATGGAAAATGGAGTTTTGGAAAAATCAAAATTTTCTGGGGACAAATTTTGATTTTGCTGCAAATTTTTGATTTTCCATTGGGAAAACTGACATGATATATTTCCTTTCAGGTCAGTTCGAATGGTAATGTAATATTTTGGATTGCTGTACTGACCCAAAACATTTATTTTGAGTCAGTTTAACATTAAACTGCATTTCTCTATTGTGGTGTGGTGCCTCATGGGAGCTGAAATTTGCGTTGCTTGATAACACCATTCTGTCCAGTGGGCTGGGCTCTCTGGCCAGACTACAGCTTCCATGATGCAGTGCAGTCCTCCCTCTGACTAAGCTGTGTGGCACATTGTAGGTGCATGATGGGAGGTGTAGTCCAGCCAGGGGTCTAGTCAACATGCTAGTAGCAGGGCAAGCCATGGAATCTGACCATTTCTGCTAAAGTGCTCTTCTGTACATTGTAAAGGATGGGGGCCAGGGCTGACCACTGAGGCGCTTAGCCTCTGAGGGCTGGGGAGGATAAAGAGCAGTTACTCATCACTCAACTGGAATCTGCTGGAGAGAAATGATCAGGACCAGATTGGAGCCATGCTGTCCACCCCAGCCAGGGCTTGTAAATGAGTCAGTGGGCCCTTGGGATCCACTGTCAAAGGCTGAGATGCCATGGAATGGTCGTTCATCGGGGGACCAAAGCTATTTTTGAGAATTTGTGGCAGTGGCAGACACCGTGCAAAAACCTAGCACTCTGGGCTGTTTTGATGTTAGTTTGAAATTCAGAGTATGAACCCACAGAAATAACCAACCAAAAAAGCACCCTCCTCCATTAAACTAATCCTTCCCCTCATCCACGCTGACAACATTCTAGGGACAGGACAGGATGGGATGGGGATTGAGGAAAAAGAAGACTCCAGTGTACGTTCTCAGCCTCTGGATCCCACCTGTAAAACTGGGCTAACATGAAGTACTATGAAATCCTTAGGTGAAAGGGGCATCTACAGACACACAGTTCTATTTGGAGATTGGCCCAAGCCATGACATTCAGATCAGGATTCGGATCCAAATTTCCTCTCTATGAAGCTGTTTGGGTCTGGGATTCTGGCCCATCTGGAGATTTTTTGTTACTACACGTGACCATTGGCTGGAAATTTAGCTCCTATGTGACTCTCACTTCTAGTCACTGTTATATGAACATGGTCAGGCAAAAAAGGGTATGGCTAGGGAATCCTTGCTCCCCTCTGATGCGCAGCTGCCACATTGGGGCAGTCAAGTGTAAGTTAGAGGGGCATGCTGGAAACTGGGCTGGACTGACCTGTGGCCTACCTTAGGATCAGGGTAGCATAAAGGCGGTTTAAAGATCCTGTGCTGCCCACCCCCGTCTTGCTCCACGTGCAGCTTGTCAGGGTGAGAGGATCAGGCCCTTTAGTTGAAGCCTGTTGCACTCTGAAGTGGTTAATGCAAATGACTTTTAACTGATTCTTTGGACTACCAGAAGGGGGTTGCTCCCCACTTTTGGTTTAGTCACAATGGGGCACCACTTTGAAGAAGGGCATGAGAACCCCTCCCCAACCACCCCTAGATGTTGCCATTTTGGATGGCGTGAAGTGTGAATATAGCAGCTTTGAGGATCTCTTGAGTGTTGAACAATGCTTTGCAAAGAGGAGCTGGGTTTATAAATAATGCATTTCTTTTGTCTTACAGGAATTCTGGAGGCAGAGGTACAATCAGATCAGCTGTGAACAGCTTACATAGCAAATCTAATAGGTTTGTAAATTAGATTTTGTGTTCATTTGTTTTTGCTCTAAGGCAGCTATTAATCTTCTTCTTCTTCTTTGCTGGATGGTACTCTTCCTATTTTGCAAATTTATCTGTTTCTTTTCCCTTGTGCTTTACATTTTCTTAATCACTCTCCCCCCTCTATTCAATGCAATAATTATTTGCAAATGACCAGGGATCTGCAAGTTACAGTGATTGAGAATATGGAAGAGAGTTACTTATTGTACAGAATAAGTCAGTGGGAAAGTTGCCACCTTTGCAATTTTCCACCATGGTATTACAAAAGGGATTTCTTTCTATGACATCAGACTGTCATTCTGTTGCATCATAATGGCACTCAATGACACAGAGGCATCACTCCATCACAAAGTCATTCTGTGGCACTACAGGCATTCAGTGCCTTCTAGATCATTTGCAAGATCATCCCATGTCATCACTACATTGTTATGTGCTATAATTGGGTAGCTTAGGTGTCATCGCACTGCATTGTGACATGGTGATGCCACACACTTCATCAAAATAAGAAAAGCATCAAGCACAAAAAAAATCAGTTATTGCTAGGAAGGTTTTCTCCACTCAATTAACTTTGGCATTTTTTGCATTTTCTAAATTTGCCTTGCATGAGATCAGATTATGTGGTGAAGTGCAAGATTGATAGCTAGCCTTGTTGGCAGTCTCCACAGATCATACTTTGCTATTTTGCATATATACACACAGTGACAACTAGCATCTAGAAATATATTCAGCTTGCCTCCCTAAATATTAAGTAGCAGGAGTCCCAAAATATCCTCACCTGTGCCTGAGATCTCCTGTCAATCATTCCCCATCTGTACCTGAAGCAAACAAGCCTCCTCTCAACTGGCAGTGAATTGCCAAGGTGGCCCACGGAGAGCAGCCAGCATTCCAGAAGGAATGGAATCAACACGGCACTGCTGTACCACACATTGCATCATTGTGAATGGACACAGCCTTATGTCATGATGCCCTCAGCGGCCGTAGCTCATTGTCAGGACAGTTTTACATGATACATTCAAAAGCATCCCTTTCTACTCTCACCCCATGTCTCCTAGAGTGCTCTCTAGGGGTAATTCCTCTCCTTCTGGGGTGTTTACCTGCCTGGTGTAAATCTCTTTATTTGCCAACTCTCTCCCTGCTGAGAGTGGCCTCTTGCAATGAGGAGGGACATTCTGCTTAGCTGGCAGCAAACACTCTGGCTGTGAATTTTTCAGTATACTCTGGGGTGTGAAGGGTTTTTCTGGGCTGCACACACGTAGTCTGCTTCCTGAGAAGCCTCTCGGTTATTCTTTTTGGAGGGAGGCTCGCAGGCATAAAGAGTGCAGCGGTTCCCATCATTTATGCCACTTGATGCAAATTGAATTGAAATGTTGGGGCCTTGATTGTTTTGCTGATTCAGTGATTAAATTTGGGGTCTCACAATGATCATCTCCAGAGCTGCAACACCTGGGTACCTGACTGCTCTCTGGCCCTCCCCGACCAGTCATTTGCCAGGGTCTGGTGCCCTAGCACAAAGTAGATGCCATGAAATCTCATTGTTCTCCTCTGAAGGGAAGAAAAGTTATCAAAGAGCCCTGCTGTTTGTAATGGGGCATTTGCCAGTACTACCGATGCCCAGCATCTCCGCTAAATTCATTTCTCTTGCTGGGGTGAAGTAAAGAGCACATTTTTCTGATGTGAATTTAACCCAGCACAACAGGTGGATCTGATTTGTCATTTGTGAGACGGGCATGCGTATGGGTGGATGTGTATCTGGTTGTGTCATCATCTGTAAGCAGGACTGTGTTTGCTGTCTGTGTATAGCATCTCCGTGTGTGAATCCGTGCCTGTGTCTGTCTAAGTCTCTGTGAGAATCTCTGTGTGTTTTTGTTTGTGTGAGTGCCTGTATATCTGTGTGTCTGCCTGTTGAGTCTGTGTGTGTATCAGTCTGTCTGTGTATGCCTGTGTTTGTGTGTCTGTTTGTAAATCTGTGTGTATTTGTGTATGTCTGTGTCTGAGTTTGTGTCTGTGTTTGTGTGTGTGTGTGTGTAGTAGAGAATAAATAGGCTTTCCTTCCCTGCTCAGGTAATAACTGCAATTTTGCTTTTCTACAAAAGTTTGAATCCCAGCCACCTCAGAGCGATTAGAGATGCCATTGGGAAGCTAACGGATCATGTCGCTCCCCCTCTCTCTGTCTCTCTTTTCTCTAGAGCTGAAGTAGTAATAAATGGCTCTTCATCACCAGCTGTTGTTGACAGAAGTAATGAAAGCATTAAGCACATTAAACCAGCTTCATTCAGATGGAGACACAACCAGACACTCTCTTTGAAGATCAGGTACTGGTAATTACCTACAGGACAAGAGACAGATTTGGTCCTCTCCAGTGCAAGCTGGCAAATTGCCTCTGTATATCATCTAAAGAAGTCAAGAAAGAAATAAAATGTTTCTCTCCTGCTGGGCTAGCCATCATATCTGTAAGCGATCACTTGGAAACGAATTCCCAGCTCAGCCACGTGGCCTCGCATTAACAGAGCGACACACGCTTGAGCCTCCACTTTTGGAGACAAGTGGGGGCCAGAGTGCGCTGCAGATTCACCATGATCAGCCACTCATGGGGGGAAGGAAATCTGCCACCTTGGGGGTAAATACAGTGACCCCTGCTGGTGGAGAGCAGACTGGCAGTGATGGGCTTGTTAAGGACCTCCTCCAATGGAAAGGGGGGCATGGGAGATGCATACATTAAGATGGGGCACCATTTTATAGCATACATGTGGTAGCAGGTGGGAAAAGGTGCCAAAGTCTGAGTTGCTCCTGAAGGCTGTCAGTCTCTCTGCAGCCAGGCTGTGGAGCATAAACAGGCAGGAGGAGAGGGCTTTGCAGTCATAGGCTGTGCCGCAAGCTTTCCCTATATCTGTTTTATTTTCTTTCCCAAGGAAACAGATCTTGAAGTTCCTGGATGCAGAGAAAGACATCTCAGTGCTGAAGGGGACCCTGAAGCCCGGGGACGTCATACACTACATCTTTGACCGGGACAGCACCATGAATGTCTCACAGAACCTCTATGAGCTGCTGCCAAGGACCTCGCCCCTGAAGGGCAAGCACTTCCGGACCTGTGCCATTGTGGGCAACTCAGGGATCCTGCTGAACAGTGGCTGCGGGAGAGAAATCGATGCTCACAGCTTCGTGATCAGGTAGTGAGGGGTCAGAGAGGCCATGCCTCCCATACAGCAGGGCTCCTACTCACTCCCACAAAACGCACAGGGATCCAGGGATGGGACCCCCAGGCTCCAAACCAGGCGACTGGGCCAGAGCCTTTCCTGTCACTGGGGGCCTGACAGAGTGCTGCGTATTCCAGCCTCCGCCCTCACTTCCCAGTGTGCGCTAAGGAGTGCAGGGAGCCCCCTTGTCAGGGCAGAAAGGATGGGCACTGAACAAAATCCAATGGGGAGTGTTTAATATGAGTTCAAAGAGCTGGAAACAGACGGCAAAGGAGCCAGGGCTGTGATGTACCCAGAGTACTTCAGAAGGGGGCCTTGCACAACATCACAAGCCTGCCCGCCACAACCTGACGCACTCCACAAGCACGCACTGTCACACACACACTCCATCCACATAAACGCCTTTCAAGTCATGAACACCTCCACCATCACCCTCCCATACCCCCACAGATATACACGTCCTTCTCACACACCAACCACTCATATCCTACACACACACTGTGCCCTGTCCACCCTACAAACCCACACATCTTCTCATATATACCACTCTCTTCCCACAACATGCTCTGCTCCCACACCTTGGCAGAGAAGTACACCAGCACTGATGACACACACCCCAGCCAAACCCCCTGGATGCAAGCAAACCCTATCCTACACACCCCTACAGACACATACATCATTCCTATACAAACACCCTCTACCCTCTCCAACTGTCACCTACACACTCTCCACAGACACCCCAACTCAATCCTCCCTCACATGCATCATTCCCACCCCAATACACACTCTGTTCTTATGCATAAACACACTCACACATACACAAGCTACCATGCACACACAGATGTACCACTCCCTCTGCCCCTCCAGAAATGCATACTATCCCTACACAAGCCAAACATTTACCATACCCTCGCCTCTCACACACATGCAGGCACACACACTAAATTGTCAAAATAATACTTGCAGTAGCAAAGAGAGAGAAGGAAAAGATCCTGCTTCTTTATCCCTCAAGCCTATGCAGATGTTTTAGCTGAGGAGCTCTGCATGTCTGCTGGTGATTTATGTCTGTGCAGACATTTGCTTTCTGGCAAGTCTATTATGGAGACAGCCCAATCTATCATTGGCTTATAAAGGCATGGGAATGAAGATAATGCCACCTCTGCCCTCTGGATGAACACAGCCAACCCACCTTTCTGTGGGTCAGAGTGGAACCCAGGGCCTCTCTCTGATCTTTGGGGTATGTTCCCTGGGTAGTTTGATCTGCAGCTTGAAATGAAACAAAAGCCAGCCTAGAAAACAAAGGCTGTCATGGTCACAGTAAGGGTTAGGCCAGTGGTCTTATGGCAGTGACAGTGACAACTGTCCTACGCAAGGTCTACACTAGGAACGAGTATAGTAAGGTTGACTGATGGGGTGATTTTTTTGCAACATTTCTATGACTCAAGTCCTAGTGTAGACTCAGTTACATAAAAGTGTTTTTGCTGTATAACTTATTTTGCTCAGGGAACCAAAATAAGCTATACTGGCAAAAGCTCTTTTTGCTGGAACAACTGAATGTACACTAGGAGGGTTTGCCGGTACAACTAAACCAGCATAACCATGCCAGCCAGCCTTTTTTAATGTAGACTAGGCTCCAGCAGGGATGGTGACAAGGAGAGCTGGCTCCTGCGTTCCTGGGCACACAGATTGCCATGTCTTTGTCTTTCAGTCCCTGTATTTCCTTTGAGTTTATTAACCATTAAGGCAGCATGTCCTAATGATTAGAGCAAGGACCTAGGAATCAGGACCCTTGTATCCTATTTCTCACTGTGCATACCCTTGAGTAAGTCACTTAGACTGATAGACTTTAAGGTCAGAAGGGACCATTGTGATCATCTAGTCTGACCTCCTGCACATTGCAGGCCACAGAACCTCGCTTACCTACTCCTGTAAGAGACCCCTAACCTCTGACTGAGTTAGTGCAGTCCTCAAATCATGGTTTAAGACCTTAAGTTACAGAGAATTCACCACTTACACGAGTTTAAACTGCAAGTGACCTGTGCCCCATGCTGCAGAGGAAGGCAACAAAAACACAGGGTCTCTCTCTGCCAATCTGACCCGGGGGAAATTCCTTACCAAGCCCAAATCTGGTGATCAGTTAGATGGTGAGCACGTGGGTAAGACCCACCAGGCAGATAACTGGGAAAGAATTCTCTGTAGTAACTCAGAGCCCTCCCCATTTAGTGTCCAGTCTTCAGCCATTGGGGATTTTGCTACTGGTAGTTGCTGATGGGCCACATGCTATTGTAGGCAATTCCATCATTCCAGCCTCTCCATGAATTTATCAAGCTCAGTCTTGAAGCCAGTTAGGTTTTTTGCCCCACTGCTCCCCTTGGAAGGCTGTTCCAGAACTTCACTCCTCTGACGGTTACAAATCTTCCCCTAATTTCAGGCCTAAACTTGTTGACAGCCAGTTTATAAGTATTTGTTCTTGTGTCCACACTGGCACTTAACTTAAATAACTCCTCTCCCTCCCTTGTATTTATCCTTCTGATATATTTATAGAGAGCAATCATTTCTCCCCTCAGCCTCCTTTTGGTTAGACTAAACAAGACATGCTCATTGAGTCTCCTTTCATAAGGTAGGTTTCCAGTTCCTCAGATCGCCCTAATAGCCCTTCTCTGCACCTGTTCCAGTTTAAATTCATCTTTCTTAAACATAGATTAGAATTGGACACAGTATTCCAGATGAGGTCTCACCAATGCCTTGGATAATGGTACTAACATTTCACTATCTCTTCTGGAAATACTTCACCTGATGCATCCTAGGACTGTATAGCCTTTTTCACAGCCACATCACACTGACGGATCATAGTCATCCTGTCATCAATCAATACACCCAGGTCTTTCTCCTCCTCTGTCACTCCCATCTGATAAATCCCTAGGTTATAGTAAAATTCTTGTTGTTAATCCCTAAATGCATGACCTTGCACTTTGCACTATTAAATTTCATCCCATTTCTATTACTCTAGTTTACAAGGTCATTCAGATCTTCTTGTATGATATTCCAGTCCTCCTCCGTATTGGCAATACCTCCCAACTTTGTGTCATGTGCAAATTTTATTAGCACACTCCCACTTTATGTGCCAAGGTCAGTAATAAAAATGTTAAATAAGATTGGTCCCAAGACCGATCCCTCAGGAACTCCACTAGTAATCTCTCTCCAGCCAGACAGTTCACCTTTCAAGTCGACCTGTTGTAGTCTCCCATTTAGCCAATTCTTTATCCACCCTTCAATTCTCATAGTAATCCCCATCTTCTCCAATTTAACTAATTTTCCATGTAGAACTGTATCAAATGCCTTACTGAAATCCAAGTAGATTAGATGTACTGCATTTCCTTTGTCTAAAAATATCAGTTATCTTCTCAAAGAAGGAGATCAGATTGGTCTGGCATGATCTACCTTTTGTAAAACCATGTTGTATTTTATCCCAGTTACCGTTCACCTCTATGTCCTTAACTACTTTCGCTTTCAAAATTTGTTCCATGACCTTGCATACAATTGAGGTCAAACAAGCCTGTGGTTTCCTTGATCACTTTTTTCCCCTTTCTTAAAAATAGGAACTATATTAGCAATTCTCCAGGCATAGGGTACAACCGCCGTGTTTACAGATTCATTAAAAATCCATGCTACTGGGCTTGCAATTTCATTTGCCAGTTCCTTTAATATTCTAGGATGGAGATTATCTTCCCCCCCACCCCCCCCCCGATTTAGTCCCATTGGGCTGTTTGAGTTTGACTTCCACCTCGGATGTGGTAATTTCTACCTCTATATCTTCATTGCCATTAGCTACCCTGCCACTACCCCTAAGCTCTTCATTAGCTTCGTGAAAAACTGAGGCAAAGTATTTGTTTAGGGGTTGGGCCATACCTAGATAATCCTTAATCCCCACCCCATCCTCAGGCTTTAGTGGTCCCACTTCTTCTTTCCTTGCTTTCTTCTTATTTATATGGCTATAGAATTCTTTACTGCTGGTTTTAATTCCCTTTGCAAGGTCCAACTCTGCTTGGCTTTTGGCAGTTCTCACTTTATCCCTACACTGTCTGATCTCCAAAACGTAGCATTTCTTGCTGATCCCTGCCAGCTTCCATTTCTTGCAGGCTTTCTGCTTTCACTTAATCTATCTGTGCCTCAGTTTCCCCCTCTGTAAAATGGGGATAATGATAATGATGTGCTATAGGGATAGTTGGGAGGATTAATTCATCTATGTTCAGTGCATGCTTTGAGACCTTCAGCTGACAAGCATTACAGAAATGCATGTGATAGGCAGCGTAGGGGTGCTCTGAGGTTTTCGGCACATTGTCAGAAGCATAGCAACCTTTCAGGGCCCTGTGAGGCCACATCAGCTGCTCACACACTCCATTCTGCCAGCACCAGGCTCTGGTGCATAGTATGGGTCAGTAGAGTCATCTGTCCAGCACCCAAAGCAACAGAAATAAGTGACTTGGATTCCACCATCAGGAGCAACAGGGAAAGGGGGTGCTCTTGTCCCAGCTCAATGCAAATGCAGCCCTCAGTCACAGTGCCTCACGGGTTTCCTTGCCCTCGCACGTGGGCTGGAATCATAGACAGAGTGAGTGTGAGGAGTTTCCAGAGCATCAGGAGTGAATTCCTTTTGTGTGTGTGCATGTGTGTGCTCATGCATGTGTGTTTGTGCATGTGCATGCATCCATTCTTGCATTGCACAAAGGTTTCCCAAGGTCACAGCCCATAAGCAGCCTGGCCCTCTGGAGCCCACAATCACTGATATCCCTGGCTTCCACCTCCTGCTGGTATCACTATCATTGCTGGTGCCATGGGGTCTGCTGTTTAACACACAGTTGCCGGGCAGGGAAGAAGGGATAATATTACTCCAGCCAGGCTAGAATTAAGGACTGCAGGTGTCACACTGTCATTCCGGGCGAGACGGAAACACTCTCACAGGATATCACTAGCCCTTCCAATTAGAGCAGCTCTCTGCATGCTCCGGTGCAGTAAGTTCCTTGGAGTGACTTGCCGAGTCACTAGAGATGGGTGTCTCAATACACACACTCACAAGCATGTGCAGCCCCCTGGTGCACTCTGCTCCTCAGCCACTGCAGCTTTCCTGAAGCTACATGACCAGCTCTTCTCTCCTCCCCATGGGTGCTGCTCCAGCAAGCTGCAGGCTTTGTGTGTCTCCCCTTTCCCCTGGTGCACATACCATCATCAGAGGTAACAGTGGACTCTGTGCCCCTCACACCACTTGACATTCAGAACTGGATGTTGTGATACTGATGCAATGAGACATACAAGACCTCTATTGCAGAGCGGGTTTCCCTGCTCTGGAAAAATCACTTTGATTCAAATTTGTCATAGCAGTAACCATAGGTATTTTGTTATCTTGTGTTTGTTAACTGTGCACATGTACAGATACATGTCGGTACACACATACATGTGTACCAAAAATTCATGCCCTGGGACATTTCTGAACATCCACACAGAGACACGCATGCAAACTGACAGACATACTCACACACATATTCGCACATTCAAAAGCCAATGTAGGCCTGTATATGCACAGATGTAGCCGTTCACCCAGCTGTGCAAACATGCGTGCATACATAGACCTGTGCACACAGATGCATACATGCACAGGCACACACATGCCCCACATTCTGGCCTGGTACACACACACACACTTTCTGAGTTTGCACTGATCATAGTGTTTTTTCTGTATTAAAACCATCGCCTTGACCTGAATGGCTACTATAACATTCTAGTACTGTGTGCTCTGAAGTCACATTAGCAACATAGTTAGGTGCCCAGGGGCCATTAGTTAGTCACTGATATTCCTAGCAGGCTCTTGATAGGTCACGTTCTAGGGAATTGGTAATGGGATGCAGAAGGTCTTTCCTCAAAGTACCTGCCATGAGTCTGACCTGGGGTTGTAGTGACTGAAAGGCATTTCATGTAGCTCGCTGAACAGACTCCACCAATAGGCAGCTGTCCTCATCACAGTAATGCTCCCCTGCTCTTTATAAAACATTAACCAACCCTCATAACATCCCTCTGGGGTTGCTATCCCTACGTTCAGGCAGGGGACACTGTCTATGGGATTTGCCCAGAGTCACACAGGAAGTCAGTGGCAGAGCCAGGAGTCAAAGTGAGGCATTCCTAGTCCCTAGAACTGTGTTCAGCCACCACCCGAGGCTGCCTCGTCACCATCACTCTGTTTGGCCCCTTTGGTGGTGGTCTCTGCGAAGAGAGGGCAAAGACCGACTGAGCTCCGCTTTCATCCTTCCAGGGCAGGATTGCAGCCCGCTGCCCCTGGCACTGCCTGTGCCGTACCTGTGCAGCCCCAGGCCTGGCAATCAGGCACCTTTCCCCAGTGCTAACATTCACCGACTAGTGTCTGTCCTTCCCCTTCCCTGGAGCACACTGTGACGCTCTCTCCTGTGTTGTAGGTGTAATCTGGCCCCTGTTCAGGACTATGCCTGGGACGTGGGGATGAAGACAGACCTTGTGACTATGAATCCGTCTGTCATCCAGCGGGCCTTCGAGGACCTGGTGAACGAGACCTGGAGGGAGAAGCTGCTACAGCGCCTCCACAGCCTGAACGGCAGCATCCTCTGGATCCCGGCATTCATGGCCAAAGGGGGCAAGGAGCGCGTGGAGTGGGTCAACGAGCTCATCCTCAAGCACCGCGTCAACGTCCGCACCGCCTACCCCTCGCTGCGCCTGCTGCACGCTGTCCGAGGGTGAGAATTCCTGCCTGGCTCCCCATCCCTCTTTGGGCCGAGACACTGCGCTGGGAACTAGGCAGGCTCTTCTCAGTGACAAGGATGGGTTATGGGCACCTGTGGGGTTTTTTTGGCTGATCTACTACCAGGTTTTGGCAGTTGGACACAGATGGGCTGCAGGCCCAACAAAGCAGAGTGGTCCTGATATTGTTTTAATAGCGGGTATCTTATGAACCTCTCGAGTGAGAGTGCTTTGTGCTGGAGCTGGCTTGAGCCAAACCCACTACAAGTCTCTCGGTGTGTCATTCTGCAGACCACCAGGAAGGGCTGTGTGTGCAATGGATGGTCCATAGACCAGAGCTGGAGAACCCTTGCTTTAGATCATTTGCAAGCTGAGGCTCCCAGCTCTGGTCCCATTGCAGAAAGTGTTTGTGTATAGCCCTGGAATTTGGGGTGATAGCAAACCTTATACCGTGTCCCTGGTCCCTCAGGCTGTGAATGCTTTGTTGGCTCTGGGCTTGGATTTCTGATCAGCGTAACTTTCAGATTTGCAGTTTGACTGGCATATTTGTTGTTTCCCTGTGAGGAATTTGTGCCGTGGTCAGCTTAGCTAGTGATTAATCTTCTTGCTCCTTCCCCATTCTTCTGTCTTAGTCACAGGCATGGTCCTTGTGGAGCTAGTTGGATCAGGAGATTGGGAATGAGCTACAAAGCCTTTAATTGATTCTAATCTAGCCTGGGTCAGGAATGAAGGCAAGTTGCTACCATCTGATGGCTGTTCCAGAGTAGCCCAGGTGAAATGACTTTGGTGGTTTCAGCCCCCTTCTTGGTGGGTATGCATTCATCTCATAAAACCCCATCACCATAAGTGGCAACTTCATTGCTAGTCTCAAGCGAGAGGCCAAGGACTGGATGGGCTTTAACTTCCTTTTATGCCTCAGGGGGTTATGTCTAGGTGAAGCAATGTGAGAGGAGCTTCTGGTCTACCTTCTCTGTGACTAGAGAGACTCGCAGGCTGTCAGTCTGGTTCTTCTCCCCAGGGTTAACAATACAGAATCCTTCTCCCCTTTTATTTCTGCTTCTCTCTATTACATCCCCCTCCCCCTGAAACGCTGCAGGCTTAGGAGTGGTGAGGATGCGATTAAGTTCTTCTGTCCCTGTTTTAATTGCATCAGATCCAAAACCGAAGTTAAATGTCTCAGGGGTTCTACTAAAGCCTCCTGAGATCACAGGCTCACAGGAGATAAACAAGAACTTCCCTAGAACTGGCTTTCTTGTTCACAAAACCAGCAGGGAGCTGGAGTAACAGCTGAGGACTGTCCTCATCTACCATTGTAACACTGCATGGAGATGCAACATCGTCAGGTTGTGGCAACGCTGAGGAACTAGTAATTGTCCTGCAGGCTGGGACGGGGTGGTTGGACAGTGGCACGGCTATGAAATTCAGCACTGTTGTGTGGATTTGGAGTTGGCCTTACTGCTCTGGCAGAGAAAGCCAAAGAGAAGGCTGAGATGGTCAGTCACATCATTTGTACAAGGTACTCCGGTGCTGAGGGCCAGGTGAATAGATTAGCTTAATGATGGATGGATGAGTGGATGGATGAATGGAATGGAATAGAGGAGAAGGTGTTGCCCACTTTGACAGCGGAGCCTCAGGTGAGTGGGGGTTAGCCGTGAGATGTATGTGTTGTTCGGGTCAGATGAGTAGTGGTTTAGGCACCAAGACAAAGGGGTTTATTAATGCAGGGTTGAGGCGTCCATGTAAACCAAAGAGGGAGAAAAGGAGAATCCACAGGGTAATGGGCAGCTGGGCCATGATCTGTCAGCGTGGACTATTAGAGGTGATCCAAGCTTTGCCCTCTGAAGGGGGGTCAGCAGCAACCCTTCCTTGCAGAGGTGTTTTTCCCTTGTACCTACCCCTCCTGGGATGTGAATTTGTGCACACACCTATCTGCACGTGCATTCCCTTCCCACTGACGCTTTGTGGCTTTGCCTCCCCCACGAACGTTGTTTTTCCTCCCAGAGCATTGTTGTCAGTTTCCATACATTTGATCCATTGATCTGAGCTGCATAGAGTCTTATCCCAGCCTGAGGGGGCAGAACGGTCACCACCAAGTGTACACTCAGGTCAGCTCCTGGGAACACACCTGAGGGCCGGCATGTGTGTGAAGGGAGCGGGGGGCTGGTTTTCAGCAGAAACAAACCCAAAGGACTATTGATCACACGTTTGCATGGTGTGTGACTCAGAGCACGGCCACCTGAGCAGACAGCAGCCACCGTGGGGCCCTTTGGGGGAGAGGGGGATCCTATTGCCTGGACGAACCACAAATTGGGATCAAAATTAATTCCTGCTTTCCCTTGACGGGGTGGTGGTTTCCTTTGGCTCAGAGGACTCTCAGGCAGGAGAGTCACTATCGAAGGAAGTGGGGGAAGGATCCTACAGGACACAGGATGCACAAAATATAGCCCAAACCTTGAGCTATTTCCATCTGTAATAAACTTACTTTCATCTTTCAAAATAAAATTAAGCTCCTGTAATAAGCCCTTTAAATCAACAGGCTGCTAATCCTATGATTGCAGCATGTCCCTGTGCCAGAAACTTCCCACAGGAGATGCTGCATGAGATATTGGCAAGGTCCTCGTGGTGTCTCCCGCTGGGAGGAGAGCAGGGCGAAGGAGGGGCTCCATGGCCCAGTCTGGTAACGGATCGCACCTACTGATGCTGCAGCTCCTTTGCTGATTGGCCAGGCCCTGCAGAACGGCTCCTTGCGGCAGCAACCCATCAAGCCAGGCTGGAGGCCTCTGGCACACAAAGCAAGCCAAACGGAGGCCTGTCAGGGCTTGACGGGGAGCTGATGGATATTGTACTCTCCTGAAATAAACTAGATGCAAGGCTGGCAAGAGGAGCTGCATTCGGCCTGTATGGTGCAGCTGCTAGAGAAGAGAGGCTGGCGATCCTGAGTGAATGAGGGGATGGAGGAGCCACAAAGCGTGAACGTCCCAGAACCCTGAGGCCTTCCAAGTGCCAGGCTCAGCAGTGCTACGGGCAGCCCCTAGGTGGCGTCTCTCGGTGCAATTGGGGGTGGATTCCCAGGGCCTCTTTCTGTGCATGCTCCCTTGCTCTGGGATCGAGTTCCCTATCAGCAGATCTCAGTGACTATTCAGGACACGGAAAGTGACAGTGTAATGAATCTGATGGGATCTCCTGGCAAGGGGGAACCACACTGGGACTCTAGGAAGGGACATCCTTCTCTCACCCTTCTGACAATGCTTCCTGTGAGCGCAGGTGCCCAGCCAGACAGCACCAGTCAAATCAGGAGGCAGGTGCACTGCCCAATGCGAGGACAGGTGCCCAGTAAGGCCATGGCCCTGGTGCACTGCCCCATGCTAAAATGGGTGCCCAGTAAGGCCATGGCACTGGTGCACTGCCTGGTGTTAGAATGGGTGCCCAGTAAGGCCATGGCACTGGTGCACTGCCCGGTGCTAGGATGGGTGCCCATTAAGGCCATGGCACTGGTGCACTGCCCAGAGCTAGCATGGGTGCCCAAGAAGGCCAGAGCATTGGTGCACAGGAGCCTTACAAAGGGAAGCTGGATACATATTGACCAGGCATAGACTGCAGATCCTAAGTACCACGTTGGCCTCCCATTCAGTGAGGCGCTGGGCTGCCATTAAACTCAAGGCAGACTGTTCTCCCCTTCCAGTTTCAGGCAGGCTCAGGTGGCATGACTGGTCAGAGCTACAGCAGAGGCCACTGGGCTAGTTAAAGGCTTCAGGGGCAGGACCCGCAGCCAGTGAAGTGAGCAGCACAAGGGCAGAATCGCTGGCTCTTCCCGAGACAAGTCACGTCTGTAATGAGCATGACAGCGACAAGAGGGGACAAGGAGAGCTGGCAGCTGGTACAGAACAGAGTTAATTCAATTACAGGCACAGAGTGAGCTCGACCCCACCAAGAGGATCAGCCCTGCAGCCATGAAGGCGACAGACTGACCTGCTCTGCCGCTCTGGCTCTCGTCCCTATCAGCCCAGCGGCAGGAGAACAAGCCCGCAAACTGAGAGCTAATGAATGACTAGTGGTGCATCATTGCAATCCTGACTCCAGGTCACCCTCAGGGACACAGGGCTGGATACGGGCACTTCGGAGGGTTAGCCACTAGCTGGCTTGGAGAGCAGCTGAAGAGAAGCTGGCGGGTGAATTTCCAATATGACGACAATCGCTGCACTGAGGCTGGGTGAGAGGTGAGCCGTTTACGCAGCTGCACTAGCCCAGAAGCACAGCTGAGACTGCGCGTGTGATTAAACCTTCGCAGGGCCGGGGTCTGCGCAGGATAGCAGGAATGTAGTGACCGTTCCGGAGGAATGTAAGGGGGAAAGATCTTTGGACTTGTGAGCTTTAAGCCAGCTTGAGCTGAATGTCACCAAGACAGGGCCGGGGACTGTCTGCCAGCCAAGCAGCCCTGACGCTTGGAGTTACTAAAGATTCCACAGCACTCTTTGGAGAGAGAAAGTTGTGTCTTAGAAGCTGTTTAGCCATGCACTGGGTAGGATCGGGTGTGAGGATCTGGTGGAACCAGAGAAGGAATTTATTTACCATTGCTAGAATGTGGCTGTCTTCCACCCAGAGACAGCTGCATTTCAGTGGTGGCTGGAACAAGATCTCGCCGGGTCGTTCAGAAAGCGCTTTGGAATCCTTTGGAAGGAAAGGTGCTGTTGTAAATGTAAAATATTGTTTATTTTTGTCCACCCTGATGGCAGCCAAAACATCGCTTCTCTGGCTAGGGATGCGCTTTAAATAGGCACCTGAAGGCCGTGTTGTGGAGTAGGGTATCAGAAATTCCAGATGATTTGTGGAGCAGGAAAGGGGGCGTCTTTATTCAGTCAGACATGACAAGCTGTGCATCCCTATGGTGTGGATGGGATTCCTTAGGGTGACCAGACAGCAAGTGTGAAAAATCGGGATGGGGGTGGGGGGTAATAGGAGCCTATATAAGAAAAAGACCCAAAAATTGGGACTGTCCCTATAAAATCGGGACGTCTGGTCACCCTATTCTAAGGCAGGAGGCCAAAGGAGCATGAACATCTTGACATGAGGGGCACAGAGAAGGGGAGGGGGAGACTATCGCAGTTCTGAAATGGTATTTCTACCTAGGAATAAGAATAGCCGCACTAGAAACATGAGGCTTAATCTGTCATCATACCTGCAGCCAACTCTCCAGGGCAGCCCTGGGGCCATGAGGTTCCTGGAACGCACAAGCACTTCTGAGTGATTCTGTAAAACGCCCCCTGAACAAGCTGGCAAGGAGCGTGCAGAATTGAGAGGTTCTCTCACAGACTGGAAAGCAAGCAAGCCACCTGACAAGTCAGCTGTGAGTGGCTCCTAAGAACCCTGTAATCTCATTGCCAAGCAGCTTGTGTTAGAGATGTACATTTGCGGGAGGCAGGAGAAAAGAATGGGGGGTGGAATTTAAGTGGCCGTGTATGTGGAGGTTTGAGTGTAACTGTTTGTATAGAAAGTTCATGCACACGTTTCAGTCCGCCTTCCGTTGTCTAGTCTGGCATTGTCACTATACCCCTCACCATGGCCTCCAGGCGTGGACCATTTCTAATTTTATTGGCTTTTTATTAACACCCTCTGTTAAAAAAAATGGGTAAATCAATGTTAGCCTGAACCTACTGGACGGGGTCTCTTTTTGCGTTCAGCATCAGAATAGTGAGTACGATTCATGTGAGCTCTCTGGGGCAAGGACTGTCCTTGTGTTCTGCATTTGTACAGACGTAGCACATAGGGGGCCTGGCCCACGGCTGGAGCTGCTCGGCACTACAGCAGCACAAATAATAATTAAACACTTGATCTTAGCCAAAAGGCTGAGCAATAATAATGGGTGACATTCATCCCTGTGAAGAGGGGGGCCCTGCGCAAAGTCTGTGTACCACTGATGTCCTCAAAATAAGACTTAAAGTGGGATTGAAGTAGGGCCTAGGGTTTGCGCTGTCCCACCTGTAGCCTGGGGCTTTACAGATGAGGTCCCAGCTTACAAGGTGAAGATAGAGTCAACAAATGACAAAAGAAACAGACAGGTGGGGGCAGGGGGGAGTGGAGAGGCAAAGGAAAGTAATAGGAGGGGGATATGTCCAGAGGGACATGTCTCCCGTGCGAGGAAAAGACAGGCAGGCATATAGCTCTCTTGAGAGTCACTTTCCCTCTCTCTCCTCTTTATGTTGTGAAATGTACACAGCTGTCACTGCAAAGGGCTGAGGTGAGTTTCAGAGGAGGAGTTAGACCACAAGGAGTGAGCTGTAAGGAAGGATCTGAATTGGGAATGAAGAGAGAGCGGCTGAATGGCATGTAACAGCTTCTGTGTACAGTAAAGGCAGCGCTGTTTACTTTCAAGGCAAGAGACACTGGTGATGTGCGATGGCTTCTCTTCCCTCAACTTGATTCTAGGTCTGATCATTAGAGATGGGCCTAAGCCACACACTTCGAATGCCGTTGTGGATTCCAAACTCTGCACAGTGCGAGGGTTTGATCTGGCTTGTTATACAGTTAGGGCCAACTGTAAAATTCAGATCTTGATCCAGCTTTGGAATCCAAATTCCTGCCAAAGTTAAAAGGGCGTTAAGGTGATCTGGTCCCATTTCTACATTGACTAATGCAAGTTTGATTGTTTTACATGGCGCTCGGTTATTACATAGTTAAGCGTGGTAGATTAAGAACCTAGATTGACCGACAGAATAGGTCTGCCAGATGCTAGCCTGGTGGAAGGATGATCGTCCCTATATTTTGGGTGTATTCTGATTATGTATAGCAGCCACAGCATGCTAGGCACTTAACAGATAATGGGCCAGATTCTGTTCTCAGCTACACCAACATCAATCTGGAGTAACTGCAATAGATTTACTCCAGGTTTCTACTAATGTAACTGAGATTAGAATTTGACCCACTGATCTGACTGGTGTATATAGGGCAGACCTATAGCATGTTTCTGCCAGTGAGGGACCAGCTTCTCCAGAAGAGTGTGTTTGATTTTTATCTCACTTTTATGAATAAGTTGGTTTAAAAAAGCTTGGAGTTATATACATACATTTATTTATTTATTTATTTATTTATTGTGACGTTCATCACTGAAAAACAGCAGCTGATGCTCCTATAACCTGATTTCTTGGCTGACCTGGGTTTCTTATATTCACACGAGTGGCATTCTCCTATTACAGGATTTTTCTGTTCAACTCAAAGGGTACATGCAATCCAACCCAGGCTTTTGTAGGACCCATCAGCATGGGGATCAGACGTGATGTTTAGCTGCAAATCAGCTCTCTCTGTTATTGAAACGAACAGCTGGCAGTCCCACAATGTTGTCTGGCTGAGCGGAACTTTTCCGCACACTGAACTTTTCCACACAAATTACGGACAGACTCTACGCAGAGTGATGCTACACAGAGATGAGTGTAAGGGAGACTTGTGAATCTTATTGATGTGCAGGGTGGAGGAACCGCCACCATCCTCGGTGGAGGCTACAGTTTCACAAAGGAGAATGACAGAGTGTTTTTCATCCTGGAGGCTCACAGGACTTACTTTACAATACAGAGGTACTTCACAGAGATCACTTCCTCCAGGATTGGGATACAACCACTTCTGGAGTGGAACATACCAAGTGCTGAACAGCACACACTAATGCTATGCAACATTTTAAGAGACAAGGTGAAAAGGAATACTGAGCCACTGGGAATTGTATTGGAAATTGACATCAGCCCAGTGTCCTGCTCAGCTTCTAACTGGGGCAGTTATATCTGGTCTACTTTTGGGGAAAAAACAGTTCCATGGGACCTTCCAGTGACCACAGGGCTCAGGATTTCTGTTTTAAGTCATCTACGAAAGATAGTCCCTCTAGCAATGCTACACAGGAACAATGTGTCCCAAGCAGCATCACTCTCTACAGCACAAGATTGCTGGGGCTTTATTTCTTGAAGCTATTGCCTTTTTTATTACAATCAAGTATCCGTTTAATAGTGAACAGGTCCATCATAAGCAGCTGCATCCTGTCCTTATAGGGGACAGACATGATGATCTAACTGGGTTTTTCATTGGTAACTATTGTGGATCCTGTACAAGAATTGTTTCAGGCAGCTTTTGCCTGATGGTATTACAGTTTCTATTACTCACCCAGGCCCATCTAGACATCAGCCCATTTCATCAGCCTCTGATGATTTATTTACATAAATGCCATACAGCTACCTTCTGAAGAAGGTCCAGACTGCCAGAATAGCTCAGGAAAGGGGGGTCTCAAGTTGCAGACTTTCCTCTTAACTGTCTCCTTTAATTGCTGTCTGCTTCCATAAAACATTACACTTAATAGTTATGGTGATTGGAGTAGCCAATTTGAAAAATAATTACTGCCTTCCTCAAGATTACCTTTCCTCCTAATTAAAATCCCGGACCTTGCATATTAAAGGTGTGCTATTGACACAGCATCCCATGTGCGCCCAGACAACCTCATTTGGGTTTGCAAAATTAATTAGTGTTTGTTTCAGTCCCCAGCTGTTCTCCCGAATTGGGAACGGCACATGCACTGGTAATGTGGATGCTGTCTAAATTGACCAGAGCAGCGAAAGAGACAAGAGAGTGATTTGTTCCTGCATAACTCATGTGGCTGCTATTACAAGCTGCTCATTAAATAGCGCCCCTGTGTCCTTTCCAGACATCACCGGAGAAGCTCTCAGTTCCTGCAAAGTGAGGACAAGATGCATTCACCACAGTCCAGCCGGCGCCATAGCTTGAGCGCTTTACAATCCTTGAGCTCTTTCCTTTCAGCACATCCATCTTCTCTGTCTCCAGAAAGGCCCAGAATTGAAGCCTCCCTCCCTCCCACCTCATCCCTGCACCTTTGCCTCCTGGCACCAGCAGATCCCTGGATGTTGAGAAGGGAAAATATTTTGCCCATGTGCCTCCCAGAAGTACTTCAGAGGATGGGCACTGCTGCTGCTAATTGCCCCCGATGATTATAAAGTGGTAAAAGGGCTGGAACTATCTGGTTATGGCTGAGACCATGAGGGGGTTGGAGCCAGAGTGTCAGGCTCAGTGTTCGGTGTCAGAATTTCGTATCTGCAATACAAGGAAATACGGGAGAAAGAGCATGGATTTTTATTGTAGGGTTACTCGTGAATATTGGGCTGCATGTGTAAGTTTGGTTTTGTAGGGTTGCTCCTCTTGCTGGCACTGTGGTTTTTTTCTACCATTAAAACATTTTTTAAAATGACATGAAACATCAAGTATTACTCAGACTTTGTACATAGATGCAAGGAGGGACTGCAAGAGTGTGGCCGTATCTGTCTGGCATCCAGATGCAGCCATGTCTTTCCCCCATTTCAGTACCTCCATTTCCTAGCAGTTGGGCAATTTGGCTTGCCAGCCAAATCAAAAGCTCTCCCTTTCCAGGGTACCCAAAAGTGCAAACCAGAAACCACACACGCCAGGCCTTCTCCCCTCAGGACAGGGGCTTTACAAATAGTCGTTCACCCCTTGGCTGCAGGGTTGTCCGATCTCCCCTTCCAGGAAATGCAGCTGAAGTGCAGGGGAGCTCATGTCCTCCTGCTACTGTGTACTCCAGCCTTAAGGCCCTAATTACTAAAACCCTTATGGTATAGCCACAATGCAAAAAGAACCTCGTGGCAGGAAGTCTCCGACCCTGGGGTCAACTGGCTCCGGCTTGTGGGGGCTCAGGCTGTAGGGCTGAAAATAGAGCATAGATGTTCCCCCTGGCGCTGGAGCCCAGGCTCCAAAACCCAACAAGGGGGAAGGTCTCAGACCCCAGCCTGAGTGAGAACACCTACACTGCTAATTTTAGCCCAGTAGCATGAGCCCCACATACCCGAGTCAGTTGACCTGGGCACTCAGATGTGCTGCCGTGGAGTTTGTTTTGCAGCAGAGACAGATCGAGTCTGTCTACCCTGCCGTCAGAAGTGGGACTTCCGCACGTGTCGATTTACCTGTGCTAGCGTGCATCTAGCTAGCTCACCTAACAACAGCAGTGAAGGCATGGCAGCACTGACTAGCTGCTGGAGGACATACCCAGGGTCCTGGTGGGCTTGGACAGCCCATGCTGCCATGGCTTCACTGCTGTTGTCATTCGAGCTACCTAGATCAAAGCAAGCTCAGCTACATCTCCATGTATTGCGGTCACATTTCTGACTGCAATGTAGACTTACCCTTAATGGTTAAGCTGTCTCTATGACTGGGACATTGAGTATCATTTCGGGCCTCCCATTCTTTGCAGTGGAACTTGAACAAGGCTGTGGTTCATACATAGGTTTCCTGGTATCTATAAACAAACAACTCCTGAAAAAAATACCTCTGATAGGTTGTGATGCAGCCAGTGTTCTGCTTTGTGGGGTCGTATGACGGCCCAAGGTGTGGCACAGTATAAGATACTGTTAAGATGCCAGTGCTAGACCGGCAGCAGTAGTAGAGGGAATTTTGAGGCTGTTAAACTTTATGGGATAAATTCATCCCTGGTGTAACTCCACCAGCGCAAACGAATGAATTTGGCTTTACAGGTATCTCCAGTGTAGCTGGATTACAGTAACTTCCCTGCTGAAGGACTTTCCCCAGCTTCTCAGTATTAAATGGCTGTAATAATAGCCCATGTCTCTCGTTGGCTGTATCGGTCTAATGGCTGCCCTCTGGGCTGCCGTGTGAAATACACAGGCACAGCTGTTTCACGGCCACCTGTGGGATAACCCTGTGTGGCTTTACAATAGCAAAGTTTGCTTTTCTCTTACGACAACATATGGGGCCAGGTCGAAGCTGCAGGGATAATGCCTCTGAGCGGGGATATTCAGAGGCAGCTGCACATCACCATGTTTCTTTCCCTGTCAGACCCTGGAAGCATCACCCCTCTCAAATGCTGTCTGGCGAGCAGGTGAGCCATTCGAAAGAGCACCATCTTACCAAGGCTTTCCTTCCAGAAAGGTCACAGCAGAGTGCTTTGCCGTAGCCACAGGCACTCAGATAGCAGGTGATGTGAATGCTTAGCAGCCAGCAGTCACCGCCACTAACCTACAGGAAAGGAGGACTATGTTCCTAGCATGTCCTGAGAGGTCTACTCCAACTTAGCTACACTTACAAACCTCTACTCACCAGCTCACTCAGGGAGTGTCATTTTCCTCCCATCTAGTAGAAGGCAGACAAGTAGGTTTTATACCTGGGCTACTAAATGTTCATGGCTCCCCGGCAAAGCTAATTTGCAGAGTTGAGGCTCAGATCCTGCACAGGGATTCCGCTGAGTGGACACCTGCAAGGAGTCCCACAGAAGTCAGTGGGAATGCATGCAAGTGTAAGGGCCTGCACTGTGGAGTGGGACCTGAGAGGGCAAAATCGAAGTTCAGAATGCTGAGCAACCTCCCAGAAATGCTGCACAGAGCCGCCAAACCCTGCTCTGCATTTCCTATCAAAAGCCCCGTCAGCCTTGCAGAGCCTGAAACTAGACTCTTTGAAATCCCAATTACACATAATTCATGGGCATCTAACGTGAACATACCCCATGGCGGGCATTTGAACAGGCTGACTCTGGGGAAGTGCAAGCCAAGCATGATCACAGGCGAGCAGCAGCTGCAGGCGCTACAAGCAGTTCAGTCTGCAGCCAGGGATGTCAGGTGTAGAACAAGGACAATATCAAATGTGATTCGGTAGGGAAAGGATACACCTGGGGGAGATTTTCCACCCTCCCCCCATCACAGTGCTCTCTGCTCAGGAAGGCAGGCAGATGCTTCATGCTGTCAAACTCCAGGAGCTAGTAACATTCTTTGTGAAAATACAATATTACTGCAATACAATATTATTTTCTAGTCACAGCCCAAAACACTCCCACTTTCAACAGGGCTTCTGTTGTATCTTGACCCATTGCAACAGGATGCAACTTCCACCCATCTTCTCTGTCATCCTTCATGAAAAATAATATAGTATTTAACAGTGCTGGGCCCAAACCATCTCAGTAACACTAGTGAATGCTCCTGTTCTATGCACGGTTACTCCAAAATGCTGTGGTATGTTCTGACAAGGGACCACAGAGGTGAGCACTGGCTTTAATAGTCTACAGTTCGGTGTTTCTCCAGCTTTTCAACTCAGCAACACCTTATTCAAAGTAAAAAATGTTCACAATCCCATTACAGTTACTAGAGAGTCAAGACATCATGCATCAGTGATAAAAATGAGCTGCTTATATAATGTTCATGTGAGTGTGTGTTTTGAGAGGTTGACAGAGACTACTTGACCTGTTTCTAGTGTTGGTCTTCTCTGCTGTAAGGAAGATGTTTATGGACTGAAATACTGTGGGCCACTACTGTAGGAGATTTTTTTTCATAAGGGATTGAAGAACGGTAAAGCACTCAGATACCTCAGTGACAAGTGTGTTGTAAATTCCTACAGAGAGACAGCTGCTCAGTCATGAAGCAAATGCAGCAGTAGTTATTTCTTGGCCAGCAGAACTGCTACATCAATCAATGCTCTCTCACTACTGAATCTGTCTTTGATGTAGCGAGGGCAGAGGAAGGAAAGGGGAGAGTATGTGACATGAAGGCTGCGCATGGCGAGTCTTGCTATGGCATGAATAACAGGATTTGGTTTTCTCTCCCTTTCCAGGTACTGGCTAACAAACAAAGTGCACATAAAACGACCAACCACCGGCCTGCTTATGTACACCCTGGCCACCCGCTTCTGCAACAGGATCTATCTCTATGGCTTCTGGCCTTTTCCCCGGGATCAGAACCAGAACCCCGTCAAATACCACTACTATGACAGCCTGAAGTACGGCTACACCTCCCAGGCCAGCCCCCACACCATGCCTTTGGAATTCAAAGCCCTAAAGACGCTGCACCAGGAAGGAGCCTTGAAACTGACAGTCGGAGAGTGCGATGGGGCCACGTAAGACAGGCTTCTGTGGCTCACGTTCCTGCAGGCTACACACCATGGGAGGATGGGGGAGCGGGAGAAAAGGCAGAGCAGTGGCTAGTGGGGTTGGTTTTCTTTGTTAACATGCAGAACAGTGACAAAAATATATATACATGGTGCCTATATATATTGACCTGAGTATTATAAGTGTTTGGTGTTCCCCCAGGGAAGGACAGATGAGTTGCAGGAGAGTCTGAAGCTGCTGCCCGGGCTCGAGGCTTTGCCTTGAGCTGGTTAGGCTCAGAAGGAAGTTAGTTCTACAATGTCAAAAATGCTTGAAGGTCACCTTGGTTTTTCAGAGTACTTTAGGGTGACAGGTAAATGTTGGGCCATGTGTGTGACTGGTCCAAGGTGGGTAGTTAGGGTCTGTTTGGCCAAGAACCCACATGCTGGCACTTCCCAGTATATAGTGTTCTTGGCTTAGTGCTAATAATGGGGTTGTGGGGGGAGCGGGGAGGGAGCCTTTGTTTGTGGCTAAAGAGCTGAGAGGTTGCCTGAGTGACTGGACAGGAACTGAGAAATGCAGCAGGACCCAGTTGAGCACCGTGGTCCCTTCTCTGCAGCAGGACGACCATACTCTCTCCCGGTGAATGGCACGCAACATCGTTCAGATGCTTACCAGTTCAGAACTATCCCATGTGGTTTGGTGAGAAGGGTGCCACAGTCAGAGCAGCCTGTTTGGAAAGGCCATCGGATTCTGGACAGAGCCCTTGAGATGCAGCGTGAGACTCACCCTAGTGACTGTGACTCCAGGAGACACCGGACAGGGCCCTTAAAGGCAGGTTTGAATGAAGTTTGCTGTCAAAGGAGACACAGGACCTTTCGGGAGCAGGAGACAACACAGGGGCTAGTGAAGATCAGACTGGGCTGACATCTCAGAAGGACGCTGTGTTTATGTTTTTTTATTCCTCTCCTAAAAAACTAACAGAAAAAGCAAAAACACTGGAAAGTAGCAGGTGGGCTGCTGAAACCAGTGCAGTCAGTGCTAAGTCTTACACTGTCAAAGCCACTCAGCATCTTCCAGAGCTCATGAAAACCATAAGCACATTGTAACTCCTGCTTCCCGATCACTGCCTGCTAAACAGCCCTTCCTTCTCCCTACTCCAAAATTAGTAACAGGCCTAAGTCTCAGCTAAGCAGAAAGCTCAAAAGTGAGGGTGTAAAAGGACCCTGTCAAGATTAAATCATACAGGTGACATTCATGTCTGAGCAGAGAACCACCATGAGGCCTGTGCACTACTTAAGACCTAGCTAATCTTTATGTTGAAGACTTAGGTAGGACTTAAGTGGTACTGTATATAGATATCAAGCTGGCCCTCCACACACGGGTGAATTTCACTCATAGTTTAAATAAATCAGCCCCTTCCCTGCATTACTATTACTACTTACAGTAAAAAGAGTGAAGTCGTTCTTAAAAAAACAAATTTGCTTTCCACTTTTTTTGTTTGTTTGTTTGTCAGTGAGACTAGATTGATCTGGTTAGTCAATTTCACTTCCTGTTTCTATTCCAGTTTCCTTGCCTAACTCTCCTTTGTCAGCAGAACATAGTTGGGTTTGGGTTACAAAGAGTGAAGAAGGTTTAATTTAAACTACAACAGCAACAAATGGCATTACAGAATTTTGTCATAAATTGTGAAAGAGTTCCTGTTAGTATTAGTTTTTTGTTATCTATATGCCTACATTGTGGGGTTAAACTACTTGAGACTGATCCTTTGAAATCTGAGTGCCAGCCTCCATAACTTTTAAAAGGTAAAACTGTATGTCATGTTTATGAACAAAAAATTGCCATGCCTATAAGACCATCTAGTCTAATAATTAGTGTCCAACCTGATTCACATTAAGGTGCAGGTAACCATTATGGATTAACCCGCCTGTAGGAGAAGTTTCTTCCTAACCCAAGGAAATTATATCCCTTATTTTATTTTTTAGCCCAGATTTTTAAATTCATCTTGATTTTCTGAGTATACATCCTACCTTGTACCTTGATATAATTACTTGTAATTTTTGAGAGACGGGAAGAGATTAAAAAGAAAGAAGCATCAAAAACCAAATCTGTTTTATGATCATGAGAGGCTTTACTCAATGGAGTAATGAATGGTCATTCAAGACAGCCCATCTTCTCCGCCATTCATGCCCAGCTAGGAGGCGGTGGTGGCTAAAGGTGAAGCCACTGGATTCTTAACCTCAACTTCTTACCTTTTGCGAGTGGCCCTAGGCCAGGTAGCGATTTCTGTTGCCATAACTTTGTTCAGAAATAAAATAAATGGTGTGACTTTTATTCTTAAACCGATTAGAAAATAAAAAAGCTACTACAGTGCCATAGCCAGTACCCTTGCACGTTCCACGTCTGTGGCAGTAGCACAGCCTAGTTTCCTTGCGGCAGAGATTGGGGGTCTCGGAAGCGAAAGGGATTGCTTGCCTTGCTAAAAAGAAGGTGTGGCTATTACTTTAAGGTCTTCCTGCAAGATATTTTAAAACACCTGCAAAGCCGCATGAGGTCTAGCCGAGAGCATTACGTAACGGGCAGTTTTTTTCTTTAAAAAAATGCATTTTTGTTTTCCTGGTTCACATGTACCAGCTACTGGGCTTGCTGTTTGATTGAATCAAAGCACATGCCAGCTGTACACAAAGCAACTCAGCAGGCCGAGTATCCCAGTGACACTGCTGCTCCTGGAATGGACCCCCGGCATTCACTCTTGAAACAAAATGCATTAAACCAGGGATGATTTACTCAATGGCAAATCCCCCCATTCTCTTCAGTGGGATCAGGTTTGGTGGTTTAAAACAATGACTCTGCTTTACACAATAATCACCGGCAAAAATCATATTTAGGATCTGCCAGTTATAAGTTATTTGTGTGCACAAAAGCATCTGGAAAGAATCCCATTAGCTTTACTGGGTTTGGCCCTAAAGACCCATCCTGTGAAACATTACTCAGTATGTTGCCACCTCTAGGCAGCTCTCACATGACATCTGGACAGCTGCCTGGCCAGCTCCAATGGACAGCGGTAGCCAATGAGTTGAAAAACTCACTGAAAACTTACATTACCATCCCTGCTTTACCTAAAGGGCTAGGCCAACTGGCACAATACACCCCAGCACTAACCCAGCATCTGAGCCTAGACAAGCCAATACAGCAGGTTGGCTTTTTTGTTAGAGGATACGGGAGCTGCTGAATTTCACATTTGCCTTCCCCTCTGTAATGGCTGCTATTAGATGGATGCAGTTTGGATTTCTCAGTCAAATGGTGGCGGTGGGGGGGGTCTTAATAAATTCTTACTGCTGCTGCTTGGAACTGTGCAGGAAGCCATCACACCAGATGTCACTGGGACTAACCTGCTCCAGGAGGCTGCTGCTTGATAAATTTCTTCATGCCTAATTAAGGCTCCTCTTCCAAAGCGAATGAAACAAAAAGTTTATTGATGCTGCTCAAATGGGAATTCAGGCACATGTGTTGCACTATGAATGTCCTTAATAACCCCCCAACTGACAGCAGCAGCTTCCCACACAGGCTGGCACATGCTCTCATTCTACTGCCTGTCTTTTCCCTTTTTCTCTCTTCCTCTCTTGCTCTCCATCTCTGTCTGGTTCCATATGTGGGTCTGGCCCTCTTTTATCTCCCCCCCCCCGCATTAAAAAGGACATTTCAAACCTCACTGCAACTTATACCAGCATTTCCTATAGCAGCGATTGGCAACCTTTGGCATGCAGCCTGTCAGGGAAAGCCACTGACAGGCCAAGCTGGTTTGTTTACCTGCAGCATCTGCAGGTTTGGCCGATCGCAGCTCCCACTGGCCGCGGTTCACCGTCCCAGGCCAATCGGGGCTGCGGGAAGGGCGGCAGGCACATCCCTCGGCCCACGCCACTTCCCGCAGCCTCCATTGGCCTGGGACGGCAAACCACGGCCATTGGGAGCCGCGATTGGCCAAACCTGCGGATGCCGCAGGTAAACAAACTATCCCAGCCTGCCAGCAGCTTTCCCTGGTGGGCCACATGCCAAAGGTTGCCAATCCCTGCCCTATAGTAACCTGGAGTGGGCTTCTTACTATTGCTAGTGTAAAACCGAACATGCTTTCTATGGACCAAAATAAAAAATGCAGAAAAGCTGTTAAAATGGAACAGAAATGGCAGATGTAGAGTGGAGAGTTTATTACTCTTTCTCTATGCTAGGAAATGGAACTGGTGGCAAGCCTTGAACTGGTGCTGAAGGCATGAGAACATAAGAATGGCCATACTGGGTCAGACCAAAGGTCCATCTAGCCCAGTTTCTTGTCTTCTAACAGTGACCAATGCCAGGTGCCCCAGAGGGAATGAACAGAACAGGTAATCATCAAGTGATCTATCCCCTGTCGCCCATTCCCAGCTTCTGGCAAACAGAGGCTAGGGACACCATCCCTGCCCAACCTGGCTAATAGCCATTGATGGACTTATGCTCCATGAATTTATCTAGTTCTTTTTTGAACCCTGTTATAGTCTTAGCCGTCACAACATCCTCTGGCAAGGAGTTCCACAGGTTGACTGCGTTGTGTGAAAAAATACTTCCTTTTGTTTGTTTTAAACCTGCTGCCTATTAATCTCATTTGGTGGCCCCTAGTTCTTGTGTTATGCGAAGGCGTAAATAACACTTCCTTATTTACTTTCTCCACACGATTCATGATTTTATAGACCTCTATCATAGCCTATAAAAGCAATTTCACACACTGCTTGTGTAGCCAGGACTAAACCATTTTCAGCACTGTTATAGAAAGCTCAGCTGAGTGTTGGTTCCACCTGCACTAGAAGCATTTCTCAGCCTCGGGGTGAATTGCTGAGATCAGCTCTTAATAATGAGCCAGTCTCCCAGTGTAGATGGAGCGGGGCCTTAATGGTACAGAAGAGATACTCTTACATGGTATCAGTGAATGGTGCCAGCCTCCGAGTGCTGGAGCAGGAAGTTCTCAGTCACCACGAGAGTGCAGCAACACAAGGCCAGAACTATCCCAACCCTGACCTCTAGCAATGAGAGGAGACTTCGTTCTCTATAATCATTCCAGTCCTTGGTGTCTGAGTTGATGCCCCACAAGACAGCCAATCAGAGCCAGCTGTGGTGGTACTAGGGATTGAACTCACACCATCAAAATGGTTTTACATAGACTGCCAAAAGGCCAGCAAATGGTAACAACTTTTGAGCGCTCCTGATCTAGGCTGGATTTGAACTTGAACTTGGATATAGAGGTGAAAGGCTCCATATCATTTAACTGCATGCTTGAGTCATCTGGGCACCCTTAAAGAGGACTCTGGCATGCCAGCTGTGCAGGCTTCCATCTAACACTGCACCCCATGCTAGTCAGTGCAAGATGGGTGAGCTGTGGAACATGCACTGGTCTACAAGAGAGACTGTGCAGCCAGCCCATTTTATGGTGTGATGGTGTTTCGTTATCCAAAGCAACGGTTCCTTCTGGGAACTGCAAAACCAACCATGTGGATGAGCGTTGTATCATGAACATTATTGTGTGTCTTGCTGATTTTTCCTCTTGTTCCATACTTCGTGGTTCCCATTTCCTCTGTCATCTGGGTCTCAAACAAGGACTGCAGGGATTTGGAAGCAGGACCACAAAGACCTTTTCCCTCTCCACATATTTGTCTTTCAGGCCTGTTGGTCCCTATCACAGGCTGCCTGGCCCTTTAAGGCAAGCTGGGCTCAGCCTGGCCTGTGACCTAGCAACCAAATGATAATTGACCCTAGCTGGTGTTTCAGGGGAAGGAGTTAAGGAAGGACGATATAAACAGAGCTGAGAATTCACTGTGGAGGTGGGAAAAGTTTGCAAGCCTTAGCAGAAGGTGAAGCCAAATGCCTGTCTCTATCAAGTGGGAGATGGGCTGGGGAGACAGGTGTTTTGGAGGGCTGAAGGAAAAAATATACTGAATAGTACAGAAGTCACTCTGGAAAATGAGAGAGAAGAAGCTAGGAATGAAGAATGGCTGCAAAGTTGGGAAAAGATGAGAAATATCAGAAGAAGCAGCAGGGGAAGGGAACCAAGAGTAGGATGGAATGCCAAAATATTGCAATTGTCAAATTGCTGGGTAAGGAAGTGAAGATAGGTGACATTAATCCTTTGTAAATAGCTACATGGATTAGGGAAAATGTTAGGGCTATATCAAGAGCTAGACTATTACAGGGTGGAGATTTATTGGTGGAGTGTGTGGGTGAAGAACAGGCTGAGAAACTGCTTAAAACTAAAATTCTTGGGAAAATAAAAATGGTTTGTCAGCCCCCCAAATTTCTGACAGAAACAACCGGGCTAATATATGGGATCCCACTGGAAATGATTGAGGATAAAATTTAAAAAGGTATAGGTAGGCCCAGGTGCCATTCATCAAACAATTAATTAGAGGGGGAGAAAACAAACCATCAACAGGTGTGCAAATAACACTTAGAGGAAGGGTTTTACCTGACTGGGTAAAGCTAGGATACCTATATTTTGGACTAACCCATACATGCCTTACCCTTTGAGATGTTACAAGTGCCAAAAATTTGGCCATGTGACAGATGTGTATAAAGGGGAAACACAAGATGTGGTAAATGTGTAGAGGAGCATTCATATGAAACCTGTGGGGATAAGAACAGTAGCTACCATGAATCCTCCATAAGCTAAACAGGCTAGGGAGATACAAAGAACCAGGATTACCAACAAGATATCTTATGCAGAAGCTGCTAAAAGGTATTCAAAGCGACAGGTGGGGAAGAAGGAGAAAACCAGTAAGGGAAAGGAACCATTGCTACAACACAGTGTTATAAAGGATATGGTAAATAATGTAAGAGCAGTAAGGGAAGCCATATTTGCAGAGAAGATGGCATTTGTAGCATTTAGGGTAGAAGTAATAAAATGTGCTTCACAAACAGAAAAGAACAGAAAGAATACAGATAATAAAAGCTGCAGAAAAGTATTTGCATGTTAATGCAATTTTGTGTGAGAGCAATACTGCAGTTTAACTAATATGGTGCTTAAATAAATTGTGGGAATGCACAACGCTTAATAGCGCATGGTCAGGAACTAAAGAAGACTATTTCTGAAATGAAGATCAAACCTGATGTTATGTATACTGGAAACATGATTAATGGAAAAGTTGTCTTTGAAGTCCCAGGATATGGTACAGTCAGATATGATAGAGAAATAAGTTATTTTCCTCTATAAATTAATCTTGAAATAAATGTAAAGAAACTCAGTTTTGAGAATACTACTATAGAGATTTCAATGCAGAATAAAAACACTTCTTTAAGGACCTATAAAGATTTGAAATGCTCAGAATTAAAAGAGCTCATTAGAGAAGTAAAAGGTCCATATATTACATATGGAGATTTTAATAGCCATAGCGAGTTATGGGAAAGTGGGAAATTGGATAGCAATAGCAAATGTTTGGAAAAGTACATTGATGAACACAATCTGGTAATACTAAATAACAGCACCAACAAGGTTTAGCTCAGTTACTGGGTTCCTTTTCCCATTTGGCACTGGGAATTGCAACAAGCAATATAGCTAGTAAATGTAACTGGTAAATTTACCGTTAAGAGGGAATGAGTAGTGATCATTTACCTACACTTATGTACCAAGGCAAGGGTAATAATGAAGACACTGGAAGTACTCTTACTTGGAATTTCAAAAGCGCTGATTGGGAGTTCTTCAGACATATGTGTGATGAATGCCTGAGTAAGTAAGTATGTAAGTGATAATACAGGGGAATTTAGTGATAACATGATAAAGGGAATTGTGGCAGCAGCCAAAGTAGCTATTCATAAGGTAACAAATTGCCCTAAAATCAGAAACCTGTGCTGGAATACAAGATTGTAATTAAAGAAGAAATGAGGCATATAGAAAAGCTAAACCACAATGAGGACTTGACAAAGTATGAAAGAAGAAAGGCAGTGACACAAAATTAATAAGAGGACTAAACAAGAGTTGAAAGGAGTATTATGGGAAAATTAAATACAGATACCAAGGTTACAAGCAAGTTAGGAAAATGAATAGAACATGGGTAACAGTTTTGTCCCTGATCTTATTGAAGAGGATGAAGTTCTAAATTCTAACAAAAGAAAAGCAGAAATCCTAGCAGAAGTGTTCTGGAAAGTTAGTAATGAGAAGAATCAAAGTACAGATTTTCAGGGGGTGGTGAGGAGAAAATTTTGATCAAGAAAACTGAGATCATAAATGGTTGGGGAAATGATGATAAGATACTGAATGAAAACTTCAGTATGCAGCAACTCAAAAAAGTTAGACAAAAATTAAACAGCCCCAGGTAAAGATAGCATATGTAATATGATGCTTTCTCGAATACTGACCTGCAGGGAGTTTCAGGATTTTATTAAAGTTATATAATAGTATATGAGAAAAGGAGTAATTCCAGTAGAATGGAAGCATCTGGGGATAGTACCAATAAAGAAGCTAGCCAAGTTGCTTATGAGAATTGATGCGTATAGACCAATTGTTATCATATCTTGTGTGGGTAAAGTTATGAGAAGAGAATAATAAATGAGAGGCTAGTTTCATAGTTGGAAAAAATGACATCTTAAATAATGTGCAAAGTGGTTTTAGGGGAGGGAGATCCATGATTGATCATATTGTCAAATTAGAAACAGAAATACAAAAAAGTATGAGGAACAAAGAGTATATAACTGTGTGGGTTTTGTGTGGACATTGAAAAAGCATGTGATATGTCATGAAGGGAGGGTTTGTTGTATAAGTTGGTCAAGGTAGGGATAAAAGGAAGAATATTTTGATGAATAAGGTTTTTTGTTGTTGTTGTGTTGGTTTTTTGGTTGGTTGGTTGGTTGGTTGGTTAGATGGGTTTTTTTGAGTGAGAGGACCCTACAGGTTAGAGTAAAGAAAGTCTTATCAGGTATCTCTAGTAATGCCAATGGCACTGCTCAGTAGAGTGTTGTCAACCCTACCTTGCTTAACATTATGATAAATGATCTCCCAAAAATTGTAAGGACAGGAATGGGTATTATCTTATTTGTAGATGATTATGCTATATGGTTAAACACAAGAGAATTAAAGTGACTGGAGAAAGAATCCAATGAAGCCCTCAGGGAGATCTCAGGGTGGGGAGATGCTTGGGGATTTAAATTTACAATCATTAAAACAAAGGGAATGATCTTCTCTAGAAAAAAATTAAAGATGAGTGTAATTTATATTGTATGAAGGCGCATGTAGTTAACCATTGAAGTTTATGGATGTACTGTTAGTTTATCATCAAAGTTGGGAGGGCCATATAGAAAATGTTACAAACAAACAAACAAACAAACAAAAGGTAGGATTAATCTACTTTAAAGTATTGCTGGGATTAATTGGGGAGCAGATAAGGCAGTGCTGGTTATGCTGTATAGAGTGATTATAAGATCAGTCATAGGTTGTGGATGTCGAGCCTTTAGCTCTGCATACGTGTTGAAGCTTAAAAAGTTAGAATCAGTTCAAGCTCAAGCACTGTAAATTCCATGTGGTGCATCTCTTATGATACGTCCTGTGTCACTCATGGAGAAATACCTATCAATTTAAGAATGAAATGTTAGATCTGATATTTTGGGCTAAAGTCAAGGGAAACAGCACACAAAAGATAACTGGGCAATTGAATGTTGGAATTTAAGCAGACAAAATATAGCCTGGCACAATAAATTCCTTCATACTTTTCGGGTTAAAATGTGGGTAGAAGAGTTAGGTGAAAAGGAAGGGCTAGAAGAGATTAAAATCAATAGTTATTCAACAGTAAATCATACCGGAAAAATCATCTCTCTGGATGTGGATTTAGAATTATATAATAAAATAAAGAGAAAAAGTCTTCCTGTATGACCGATAAAGTTTGACTTATGCTCAAAGTGGGGTCACCATTGCTGAATATATATACACTGATGGATCTAAAGATGGGAAAAAACAGAGTGGGAATAGCCTTTTGAATCCCTGAGACTGGAGCTAAGAAATCTAAAAAAACATCTAATTTTGTAGCCATGATGACAGTTGAATTGATGATGATGCTAACATAAGGGACATATGACCTACCGGTGCTGTTATCTTTTCAGATGCATTATCAGGTATACTGGCAATTAAAAGGTGTGTCTCAGAAAGCAGAAGTGAGCTAATAAATGAAATGTTGTTGACAACAACGCTAGCATGCTTGAGTGTGAACATAATACTAGCATGGATTCCAGCACACGCTGGGATACCTGGCAATGAAATGGAAGAGAAAAAATGCTTTAAAAATTGAGAAATTGATCTAAAGATTCCTTTGAGTAAGCAGGAATTTAAAAGTTTATTTAAAAAAGGAATAGCAAGAATTGTGGACCAAGGAGAAAAGAGGAAGATTTTATGACGTATGCCCCAAAACAGAGGATAATGTGCTACTCTAAAGGACTAAAAGGAAGAATGTGGCTTGATGATGATTTATAGTTATTGACTAGACACAAAAAGGGGTGTTATAACATATGGAATGTTAAAGAAACAGTTGATCACCAGAAAGGGAAATGCAGGGCATATTCCCAGAAAAGGATTTTGATGAAGAATTTAAATGCTTTAAGGTGACAGAATACACTATGAAGGGGTTAGGGAGAGTGCTGGGACATGGGGTAACATTAAAAAAGCCCAACTAATGTCTATGAATATAGAGCAGGGTAAGGGTATATGAGGAATGTAGTAGGTGGAGTGTGTATATATGAGTGTATAAGGAATATAATAGGTAGTGATTATAGACTCAGAAATTAAGTCTGCTTCACCAGGAGGAAGACGTTTGAACTGGCAGTCAGGAGCAGCCGGGGGAGTGAGCTGGGACTGAGGTCCTGAGAGAAGCAGGCTGGTAAGCCTTCAAGGAGCAGCCTGAAAAGAGTCCTGGGAAACTCCATGACTCTCTAAAGGGACAAGAGTTGGGAGACTAGCTGGAGAGCCTAAGGTTGTATGTTCGGCTGTGGATGACTGAAGACCAGACTTTGTGAAGGAGGAATTGTGTTTGTCTAAAGGGAGACTGAGAAGAGAAAGATGGCTTAAAAGGGCAAAACAGCCAGGCCACAGAAAGGAAGGACCACTGAGGGATTGGGAAGAGAGACTGTTTAAGTTATGATATGCTAATAAGCTAGTCCCCAAGAATGGGTGTACTATATAACTATGGTCTGATGTACTGAAGAGGCCTGAGAGGTGGGGAGACAGAGCACTGGACAGCACCTGCCCTCTATCATTAAATCACACTCTCCCTACAGCCTACTCATCAATTTGCTTGCTCTTCTTGGAACTCCCTCCACTTTAACAACAAGCTGATACACAATGTGACTGCTTATTGATCTGTGTGAGCGCTTAACCTGTGCTTAGCACTGGTCAGCAGAACACCTCCACTTGGATCTCCCAACCTCCCAGGAGAGTGCCCCATCTCCTGACACCACAGAACTCTTCCTGACCTTCATTTTCTCTGATTTTTTTTTCATTTTTTCTTTTCTCTATTTATTTTATTGGGTATTTAGTACTTTCTCCCTTCCCTGAACACTTTATTCAGATATCCCATACAAACTGGCCTTTCATTGGACAGCAGGTGCTGCCACTATCTTAGCTGTCGCTATTTTCTCCCAGTCAATCGTGCTGTGGGTGATGGGCAGCTGTCTTCGGAAAGCCTTCAAGTAGGTATTGCTCATCCTCTGGTATTCTTCCATCAGCCCATCCTGAAATTGGTTGTCTGCATGCTCCAGCAGTTTCACAAAGTCCTGGGAGGTCTGGATCTCAGTGGTGACAGGAAGACTCTCTGCCACATCCTTGCACACTGTCAAGTGGATGTTGCCGTCCTCAAAGTAGTGAGCCTGGACCATGATGGTCCCGGCCACCTGGGTGGAAGTGGAAGTGGGAGTCAGGGTGAAAGTCCACTCTGATTTCCACAGGCCGTTCCAGAAGGCGGAGGGCCGGTGCAGACGACCTGCAATGCAGGCGATGAGAATTTTCCGGATCGCTGTATCCTTGATGAAGACACTGCAAATCCCCCCAGTATAGTGGCTGCTGACGTATGCTTTCAGGCCCTCATAGAGGGCCCTTCTCCATGCCTCACCTTTCTCATCTTCCTGTGGGTGAGCCTGAAACTCGCTTGCCTCTTTCCTCATGTGGTCAAATTTGAAAGAGACCTGTCTCTGGGAGTCAAGGAAGTGTTTTTCCTCCAGCTCGTTGTGGCGGGTCAGCAGCACCTCACACTCCTTCCTCATGACCGGGGTGAAGTAGAGCTTGTTGTGCAGGGCACAGAGGGAGGCAGCTTCCTGGCACATCAGGCTGTCGTCACCCACCAGCAGGCGCAGATCACTGAAGGCCTCGCAGAATTCATCAGGCAGGGCCTGCTTCAAGAGACTGCTCACAATCTTCACCTTCTCTTGTCTGGTCAGGGGTCGCTCCCTAGTCATTCTGTCCATGGTTGTGGGGCTCGAGGATACTGCATCCACCTCACCTGAAGGAAAAGTAAAAGGACATGACAATCATTAGCTCTCCAGGCAATACACTAAGGGCATCCAAATTTTGCCCAGCTGAAGGTTACACAGGCAATTTGCCACACATAATGGAGCAGGCTACAGCCATCCTTACCCCAGGTACAGCCCAGGGGTCGCGACATGGCCTACAATTCCCATCTCCAATCCATACTGAAGATCTCTTATCTACAGCAAAGAGACCTGGGCTTCCACAATTCCAGTAGGCTTGCAAGGGAGTCTCATGAATGCCAGCCGTCCTCAATCAGTTTTTCACTGTGGATCCCACCACATCTTGAGATGTGGGCTTAGGAAATCTCTGCAACTGTTACAGGTGTATCCTGAGGGCCACCCACTGAGTGGGATTATTCCGTTGGGGGAGCCAAAATAATCACACTTGCATCTGCCTTCTCCTCTCTGATAGCACATCTCACAACCCTATGCTACCAGCAACAGTGCCCAACAATGGAGGGAAGCTGTGGTCAGAAGCAGCCCTTCTTTTTCAGGAGCCCCCAAACTGTAACCAAAAAAAGTGATGTAATCCCTGACTAGGATGAACTGGGGCAATCATGACATTTAATGATTCCAAAAATAAGCTCCTTTTCCACCTGAGAATAACCCCTGTCAGATCGATCCCATTTTAAAAGTTATTTCTGTCCCTGACCCAACAGCTGAGCCATAAGGTGCCAATATAACTGCAATATAGGGCTTTAAGAAGTGAAGACTGGGGTGGAAGACCATGTTTAGCTGCTTAACTGGCTACTAGAGATGTCTGCAGTAGCTTGCTCCCAAGAAAGCCCGTTTCCACAATGATTCTCACATGGACTGCAGCAAGAGCACTGACTGAGTGTAAAACTAGTGTAATTTATCAGGGACAAAAATGCTTTAGCTTTATTAAGGTGTGAGGGGGACCTGGAGTACTGCTCCTTGGTACCCTCCCTTAATATTTTTGGTGATAGTGTAATACCTTATGCCATCAGGCAATGACTAAAATAAGATGCAGCAGCCTGAAGGAAATGCTGATTGTTGGAGGAAACCTTCCCCTGTGAAGCCAGTACAGGACTGTGTTCTTTGAATTTGCAGTCACCTGTATTTATCCTGCTTCCTGGCAGCTCCAATAGGCTTTAACCATGTGTCCTAGGCATTTCTACAAAGCAGCCACTACCCGCACTGTACATGGCAGGTTTCAGGCCAGAAACAACATAATACAGGGCATACTGTACCACAGTGTACCACCAACCTGCACACAGTCCTGGGTTCATGGACATGAGGCAAAACCAGTTCCTTATAGAATTTTCCCTGTGCTTCTGGCACAGCCTTGCTTCCTCCACCAACCGGCATGTCCAAATATTGGCTGCAGTTCACTGGAAGCTGTACCAAGCCTCTTGGTTGCTGAACCTGTTTCTTGCCTGTGGACCCTCCTAGGCTTTGGCCAAGTGACCACATATTCTGCTCCAATAACACTCACAGTGATCATGTGGCCTCCAATGCTTGAAACCATTTTCTATGGGATTTGGGTTCTGGCTGCTGTTAGGTGACAAAGCTGTTTGTGTGACTGTGTCGCCAGCAGGTCCTGGTAACAAGCAGCCGGGTTGCATTCATTCCCAACGAGCTTCTCTAGCTGGTGATAAATATGTGACTGACAGAAGTGAGCTTATCCTTACAACTGACATTAAACATCTTGCTTCTGAGATCTAAGTTCTGTACACGCCATACCAGCCATTCATGAAACTCAGTCCCCGCTGCTGCCTTTTCCAGCATGGCCACAGCTTTGAGGTGAGGGTTTTCTCCATGGTTTGTTTGCCCATCTAGTAACCGCAGCACTCCAAAGCTTTGTTACTCATAGAACATGGTACCAGTACCTTGTACCATGTAGGGTCAAAGAAGGTCCAGCACAAGGGCAAATCATCTGCACTTGTCTCTGGTCAAACATGGCAGGATTCCCCATTAATCTCACCCTCACCCTCTCCCTCGCACCATGAAATCTTGTTTTTCGATCTTGTTTTATCACCTTGGGAACGACTCAGTGGCTCTCTTACCCTAACGGCCTTCCTGTCGCTTAGCTTCCCATAGGACACTGCAGGGGCCACAGTATTGAGAGAACTTCTCTGGGCATCATCTCCACCTTGGTCCTTCCCAAGGGTGACAATAATAAAGCTCACCTTGTGGAAGATAAGAGTGAGCTTTGACTGAGCTCCTTCCCTAGCTCACAGCCAGCGAGGAAACAGCAGCAGCACCCTCCAGACCCCCAAACTGCCCCCGCCTTCCCAGCTAGTGCTAACCCCAGCAATACAGAACAAAGGACAATAGGGCAAGAAATCCTCCATTCCCTTAACCATCCCCTGCTCCACAGACTGGCTACGGTGACCCTGACCCGCAGGCTGCCCCCCCTTCCCACCCTGGCGCGGGGCAGCAGGGTGCTGCAGAACGGGGGTGCAGCCTGAACCATTACCTGCTCAGCTCCTGCTGCTGCACCTCTGGAAGCAGGATTTCAAAACAGCAGGTTCCCATGGCAACGGGGAGCTACCAACCTGCGCTCTATGAGGGAACCAGGATGACATCATCCAGAGCGTGCTCCCTGGGAGTGAGCCTGCAGGGAGTGTGAGCTACCCAGTCTCATCCCTACCCCTGCCCGCCGCCCCCTCGCAGCCTATACACCCAGCCAGCATGGAAGGAGTTTGCCACCACCACCGTGGTTCCTGGGGGCTGGTTAGACCAGTGGGCTTCTTGGTCCTTGTTTCATGAAGGCAGGTACCTGGGAGCAATTTCTCTGTTAGACACATCTTTAGGGTAACATTTTCTGGACCCTAATGTAGGGTGCAGCATATGGGTTAATGGACCACATGCAGCAATCCTTACTTGGTGTCAGTGGGAGCAGAGTTTTGGCTGAGTACAGTCATAAGGGTTTTGATGCCCTGAGATTAAAATACTGTACTCATTAAAACTCGGCTGCAGAAACCTTCACCTCTTCCTCTTCCATGAACCGTACAGTAACAGACACAATTCAGTCACTGCATTCAGCAAAAAAGAACAGTGTATGGACCAGATTCTCAGCTGGTGCAACCAGACATAGCACCAGTGAATTCACACCAGCTCAGGAGCTGGCCCTATCGTTTGAAGTGATCATGAATAATAAGTCCTGATAGAGCTAGGTACAGACAGCGAATGGGTAGACATGCAACACCCCCTGCTATGCCAGTTCTGAGTCTCCAGTGACTAAAGCCTGCTGGTCACGGTGGTATGTATCCAGCTGCAGGGTTGTTTGGAGAAGGTCCCACTTGAGATGGAGCTGAAGTAACACTCCATGTTCCTATGTGGCCTCCGGCTGATTTGAACCCCTGGCTCAGGGGTGGGCAAACTACAGCCTGGGGGCTGCATCCGGCCCTTCAGACATTTTAATCCAGTCCTCAAGCTCCTGCTGGGGAGTGGGGTCTGGGGCTTGCTCTACTCTGCGCATGGCATGGCTCCTCGTGGCTCCCGGAAACAGCGGCATGTCCCTCCTCTGGCTCCTACATGTAGGGGCAGCCAAGGGACTCTGCACACTGCCCCTGCCCCTGCCCCAAGCACCACCCTCGCAGCTCCCATTGGCTCAGAACTGAGGCCCATGGGAGCTGCAGGGATGGCGCCTGCAGACGGGTCAGAGTGCAGAGTCACCTGGCCATGCCTCCACATAGGAGCCAGAGAGGGAATGTGCCGGTGCTTCAAGAGCACCCTTCTGCATCCCCAACCCCACCCCAGAACCCACACCCCCAGCCGGAGCTGTCACACACATGCCTCAGCCTGGAGCCCCCTCCTGCACCCTGAACTCCTCATTTCTGGTCCCAACCCAGAGCTTGCACCGCTAGCTGGAGCCCTCACTCTCTCCCACACCCCAAACACCTATTTCATGAGCATTCATGGCCCGCCATACAATTGCCATACCCAGATGTGACCCTCGGGCCAAAAAGTTTGCCCACTCCTGCCTTGTTATAGTTTTTCAAATGGCATGATCAAAACCTGACATGCTGTGTTCAAGGAAGTATTGCAATTTAGGCTTCCAGTTTAATATCAACTACAAAAAAGAAAAATATTATGCCTGAACCCTCAGTCTTGCAGCATCCTGCTGTACAAGGTCCAGATGAACTTGCTTGACTTGAAAGAGCCTTTGGATTGACGATTGCTAGGAAGAGGAGAAAAAACACATTCTATTCCTGGACTGCATATTAGGCTTCCATATGGGTGCAATGCCAAAACATAAGGGCCTCCATCTGCTAGGCGGGCCTGGCCAGGCCCCATGAATGGCTTTTAATGCTAATACATTCATCTAGCTTTGGTATTCCTCCAAAAGAAGAGGGGAGAGCCAATGATTTAAATATTGTATAAAACTATTGAAAGTAATGGCACTAAACACCCATCATTTGTACCCTATTTGATTTTAGAGGCACCCACTTGGCGCATAATAATGAATTAGTTATGGGGGGTGGCTGGATGTTGTATGTTCAACAGCACCCTTGAAGGAAGAGAACATTTAAAAAAAAAAATCTAGCTGGTCTCTATCAAATTATTTCACTCTATTATTCCCCAGAAACTAAGCTGTGCCCTTCAACTTCAATAATGTGGCATGTCAGCTCCATCTGTGATCAGAGTTACGGAGGCTTTCAAGCACCAGTTGGGAAGGTTTCAATCTCAAATTCAAGAGGAGGGTTGAGCAGGGCATTCTTGAAGCTCCTTTGTTTCTGGACATACTCGAGGGCAGACAAATTTTGTTCAACTGAGGAGCCTGCTGGCCAGGAGCCTTACAGTTATGCCCAGTTTGCAAAACAGTGGACCAGGTTGCAGCCACCCTTACCTTTAACGCAGAGGCTACAAAAACTACAGGTCCCACCATGCAGTGCAGCATCTTGCACTGAGAAGCCAGTCCATACTGGGACACAGGGTGAAATCCTGGCCCCATCAAACTCAGTGATAAAGCTCCCATTGATTTCAATGGAGCCTGGATTTCACCCACAGTCTGTGAATATTGCACCGCCACTTTAAAGACTGGGAGGGTCTTTGGAGCCTGATTTTTAGAAATCCAGGTTGGAAAATTTTCATTGAAGGGTCTTTGTAGAATTGTAGGGAACAACTGATTGAAGTCCATGGGCGGCCATCTGGGCCACCCCTAGGTGTGAGGACTGTTGCGTCAGCCCCCACACACTTTCATAGGCAGCTGGTAAACCTCAATGCACCTAATTCATTGTCGTGCATGTTAGCTCTTTAATTTGGGGAAATTACTATGGTCTGATTTCCTCCAGCACCCTTATTTCTGGCTTGAGACCCAATGAATTGTTGAGGTTGCTGACTTAAGGCACCACAACAAATGCTTAATGACTGAGCAAGCATCATGGTTTGTGACCATTGTGTCTCTCAAGCTCCTGGTTTTCTAGCTCTTTTTCCAGGACTGTATTGGTGAGGAAGAATCACAAGTGCTTTGGCCTGCACCTGAACTTGCCAAGAGAGAGCTGAAAGGCATAGATTTCTTGGCTGAAAACAACCCTAATGCTGAGAAGCGAGGCGGCTCTCAATACCACACCGTTTATTTTTGGAAGAAGTCAGTTCAGTAATTACGTGTGTATAAATGAAATGCAATTAGGCATAGAGACAGGGAAGAGAAGGTGTTACATGGGTGTCAGAACAGAAACTATTTCTTGGCTAACGGATTTATTAACACTGTGGGTCCTTTATTAGCCTGTGTGAGGGAGGGGGCAAAGGAGGCTGATTGGGGGCAGAGGGTCTGTTCCATTTATAGGTGGGTTTTTAATTGTGAAATAGGTAATGGAGGATCTGTGATGTGGTTTTTTTATGGCACTCTCGAGATTGCAATTAAAAAATGCAATAAAAAGCTGGTTTGGAAAACCAGAATGTTTTAAAAAAATCATCTGCCATCCATTTTTTTAGGCAAGAATATCAGAGGGCTCATTTATATAGCACTTTTTGATATTATTTCATATGGAGGCAGACACCCTTTCTGAGAGGTCTTTCTGTTACAAACCATTTGGTGCACAATGGAGTGGCATGCAGGATCCTGCCTCTACAGCCCATCAAAGACAATAACCTGAGGGTTTTATAATCAATTACAGTCCAAGTCCGTCTATACCAGCAATAAGAAAAGGAGTACTTGTGGCACCTTAGAGACTAACAAATTTATTAGAGCATAAGCTTTCGTGAGCTACAGCTCACTTCATCGGATGCATTTGGTGGAAAAAACAGAGGAGAGATTTATATACACACACACAGAGAACATGAAACAATGGGTTTATCATACACACTGTAAGGAGAGTGATCACTTAAGATAAGCCATCACCCACAGCAGGGGGGGGAAAGGAGGAAAACCTTCCATGGTGACAAGCAGGTAGGCTAATTCCAGCAGTTAACAAGAATATCAGAGGAACAGTGGGGGGTGGGGTGGGGGGGAGAAATACCATGGGGAAATAGTTTTACTTTGTGTAATGACTCATCCATTCCCAGTCTCTATTCAAGCCTAAATTAATTGTATCCAGTTTGCAAATTAATTCCAATTCAGCAGTCTCTCGTTGGAGTCTGTTTTTGAAGCTTTTTTGTTGAAGTATAGCCACTCTTAGGTCTGTGATCGAGTGACCAGAGAGATTGAAGTGTTCTCCAACTGGTTTTTGAATGTTATAATTCTTGACGTCTGATTTGTGTCCATTCATTCTTTTACGTAGAGACTGTCCAGTTTGGCCAATGTACATGGCAGAGGGGCATTGCTGGCACAGTCTCTACGTAAAGAATGAATGGACACAAATCAGACGTCAAGAATTATAACATTCAAAAACCAGTTGGAGAACACTTCAATCTCTCTGGTCACTCGATCACAGACCTAAGAGTGGCTATACTTCAACAAAAAAGCTTCAAAAACAGACTCCAACGAGAGACTGCTGAATTGGAATTAATTTGCAAACTGGATACAATTAACTTAGGCTTGAATAGAGACTGGGAATGGATGAGTCATTACACAAAGTAAAACTATTTCCCCATGGTATTTCTCCCCCCCACCCCACCCCCCACTGTTCCTCTGATATTCTTGTTAACTGCTGGAATTAGCCTACCTGCTTGTCACCATGGAAGGTTTTCCTCCTTTCCCCCCCCTGCTGTGGGTGATGGCTTATCTTAAGTGATCACTCTCCTTACAGTGTGTATGATAAACCCATTGTTTCATGTTCTCTGTGTGTGTGTGTATATAAATCTCTCCTCTGTTTTTTCCACCAAATGCATCCGATGAAGTGAGCTGTAGCTCACGAAAGCTTATGCTCTAATAAATTTGTTAGTCTCTAAGGTGCCACAAGTACTCCTTTTCTTTTTGCGAATACAGACTAACACGGCTGCTACTCTTATACCAGCAATGTAATGCAGGTTGTGCTATGTGCTGGAGGGAGGATCTGGATTGAGATGGGGCTGAGACAGACAGAACGCAGTGGATATATCTGATGGACAACAGGGGGTATGATTTGGGTTGGGTTGGTTTATGGATTGCTCAGCTCTGATTTCTGAAATGAAATGGCATTTCGTGTTTGCCTGTGGCCACCTCTGCATTTAAACCATGTTCTTCTGCACACATTCTCAGCCACAGATACTTCCCAGAGCGTAGACACGGGAGTTAGAAGTTGTCCCAGTCCAGAGGGAAGACAGAGGGTTTGATCAAAGTAAGCGAAGCTAATGAGGCCCAGAGAGGCTGTTTCAGAAAGCAGAGGAAGGATCTTTGCCCATTTGGAAGAGATAAAAAGAGTTGTACAGTGTGGTGAGGTTGCCAGGTCTTTGCCATTTATTAACAACTATTATAATATCAACGTGATTGTTGCAGACTCCGGCTCTCTTATAACAATGGCATAGTAAATACTGAAGCAGGTAAATGACTGCTGCCCATCTGGGAATGACCCTTTTATCTTCACCTTTCCCTAGTGAAGGCCAAATACTTTACCGAAGGGAGTCTTAGAAATATACATGGGATGTCTGATGTGCATAGCATGTTCCGTGCTCCAGGGTCTCGTGAGAAGGTGCCTTCCTCCTGCCTATCCACCATCTCTCCCCACCGCCATACCTACCCTGTTGGCCTTGACGCTGGGACCAAACCTTAGCTTTGACTTTGAGTATTCAGAAATCCCTTTCCATTCCCTCTCAATGAAATGAAGACAAGACATGGCAGCGTCACATGCATTTATGCCCCATTGGGGAGAGGGTCTGGCTGCTGCTCTTCAGCTGGTAGAGTCAGGATTGCAATTTGCTTCTTCAGAGAGGTTTGGTTTGGTTTCCCTGTGATATTTAGACTTCCCTTTAGTAGCGACAGCCCTGGATAAAGACAGAAATTGCACTCATTGCTCCTGCTGAGATCCTGCCTGTGGATCTGCTCTCTAACTGCAGGGGGAATTCAAAGAGTTATCATGCAAGGCACCAGTCGCTGGTGTGCCTCTGAGCAGCTCCTGAGGAGCGAGGGGCACTAAGCTGGTACTTTAAACGAAGATTAAATTTTCAAAGCTAATGAGAATTGCTGCGAAAACAGAGTCCCGAGGATAAAACAACCACCAAAAAAAAACAAAAAACATTGAATACCCATCCAATTAAGGCTTCTGACAGATCCTCATTATACAGCCACTTCTGATATTGGACAGCACAGTTTAGATTAGCGCTGCAAAAAAATCCTTTTGGCGAAGCAGATTGACATTTTGCAGAGAGATGTTTTTAATACTACTACCACCACTAACACCTGACCATTTTACTTGGGCATAAAGGGCACAGTGAAGGGGTAAGGAGAAGCTAGGAAGCAGCATGAGTTGGCAGATGATCCTCAGACAACCGAACTGTCTTGGGGACACAAACCTGCCTCACTGAATGTGGGTGACCCCTGGCCTTGGCTGGCCTCACATTGTGTCCTTTAAAAGGAACACTTAATAATACAGCAGCTGGAATTTATTTGTTTATTGAGCAGGGCAGCTGAGCCGAATCTCAGATCACTATGGAAACCTTTCTGCCGAAGCGATCCAAGTCAGGTAGCAGAACAGATGAGTGAAAGGGCAGCCCTGCGGAGGAAGAGGCGCATTGATGAAGTATTTTAACAAGTCCCGGAGGAGCTGGTATTTGAAAGCTACCTGACAGGCTCAGCTGGCTCCTTGAAGGGAAAGGAAACAGAACAAAGCAGTCTGTTGGGATGTTCCTTGAAGAGAAGCCAGCGGGCTCTGCCACTCGGCTCTGCCACTCACCTCCACACGGAAGTGAGTTCAATCAGCCACTCCCGTGGTAGGATGCCCTCCCTGACATAATGCTAATTCTGGACTAGAGAATCACCCTGCCTTAGAGCACTGGAGCTGAGGGAGGCCAACTTCCATTGGCAGTTTGCAGCCTGGGCTGGAGAACTCCTGCTTATTTACTGAGTGGGGGGAGCGTCAGGCTGGCATCCTAGCAAAGCGCTCTCACTGCTGCTATGGCAATGAGGTACAAGGCCTGAAACTAGTCTCTTTAGAGACTTTCAAAAGCACCTCAGGCATTTAATAGTGGAAGTCCTACTGACTGTCCATGGGACTTGGGCTCCTAAATGCCATATACACTCCCCTTGGAACGTGCACGGTGCTTCTCAGACATAGATTTCCGAGCATTCTACAAGGGGGGGGGTCAGTATCATTACCCTCATTGTACAGCTGGAAGACGCTGAGGCCCAGAGGGGTTTTTGCCAAAATTTCCAAATTTCCTAAAGCTCCCAAATCCATATATAGATGCCTAAATATAGAGCCTAATTTTCAGTGGGAGCTGCAGGTGCTCTGCATCTCTGAGAACAACTTATTTAAGTGTCAAATACTGAGTGGGTGCCTACAGTCAGACACCCACGTTTGAACATTTCATCCCAAGTGACTGGCCCCAAGTCACACAGCAAGTTGGTGGCCGAGCCAGAAATCGAACCCAGGCCTGCTGGCTTCCCTACCTGTGCCCTACTCCCTGGCCTATGTTACGACCACTGCTGGCCCTTTCCCATGGTGGAGAGAAGGTGATATTCACGGAAACATCCAGTGCTGAGAGCAGCTGGGCTCAGCCCCAAGCTAGCTGTAGCATTGCAGTGAACAGCGGAGACCGGCCCAAGCTAACACAATCCACAAACCAGCTAATTAAAGCACTAAACACAAGAGCTTAGGAGTAGTCATAGACCATTGGGATGTCCAGACTGGCATCCTGCCTTCCACAGCAGCCAATACGTCATGTGATGTATCACCTGAACACAGATCCTCCCCCACTCCTTGTCCTAGTCAAAGTGGGGAGGACTCAGCTAAGCACAAAAAATTGCACTGATAAAGCTACTTCAATGTAACCCAGCCATTGTGTGTGCTCTAAGCTATGTCTTGTATCAACTGTAATGTGGACAGGTATCCCAGAACTCCTTGCTCTGCTTCCAGGCTAATGGCATGTGAGCCAGTTTTCCCAGTGGATTGTGGGATACATCCCAAAGGCTAGAGGAAAGATCAAAATCCCATGGTCCCTCCCACTGTATTCTCAGAATGCACCTGTTGCCCAAACCATTTCAGACCTCCTCTCAATCAGCAGGGAAGATGACCGGGGAAAGCTGCACATCTGTCCCTCATTAAGACTGTGGTATTGCCAACCCCACGCATTCAAAAGCCATGAGTCTGACCCCCCAAAATCATGAGTGGCTAAAAATCATGAGATTTTTTTTAAATGTTGGTTCTTTTTCTTTCCCATCTGTTCTTTTAACCTTTCAGAGCCAGATTTTCAAGCCTTTTCCTGCAAGTATGAGGAACTTACTTTGTCAGCTTTTTGACACCCGCCCCCCAAAAAAGTCTCACATAATCACATGGCTCCAGGAGCTGGGGCTTAAGAAACACACTCAAAATAAAAGTAATAAAACTCAACTTTAGTAAGGTGTTTGATAGTCTCACATGACCTTCTCATAAACAAACTAGGAAAAATAGCCTAGACTAACCTAGCATAAGGTGGGTGCACGATTGGTTGGAAAACAATACACAGAGTAGTTATCAATGATTCTCAGTCAAGCTGGAAGGGCATATCGAGTGGGGATCTGCAGGGATCTGGCCTGGGTCCAGTTCCATTCAATATCTTCAGAAATTGTGTATAATGGCATAGAAAGTCCACTGTTTGCAGAGGATACCAAGCTGGGAGAGGATGCAAGCTAGGGGACATGATTATAATTCAAAGTGGTCTTGGCAAACTGGAGAAATTCAGTAAGGACAAATGCAAAGTACTACCCGTCACTTACAAATGACTAATCAATTGTACAAATAGAAAGTGGGAAAGGACTGCCTTGGAAGGCATACTGCAGAAAAGGATCTGTGGGTTATAGTGGATCACAAACTAAGGATGAGTCAACAGGGTAACACAGTTGCAAAAAAAAAGCAAACATCAATCTGGGATGTAGAAGCAGGAGTGTTGTAAGCAACCCATGAGAAGGAATTCTTCTGCTCAACTCCGTGCTGATAAGGCCTCAACTGGGATGTGGTGCCAGTTCTGGACACCAGACTTCAGGAAGATGTAGACAAACTGGAGGAAGTCCAGAGGACGCAACAAAATGATTAAAGGTCTAGAAAACATGAGACATGAAAGAAGATTGGGAAAAAATGGGTTTGTTTAGTCTGGAGATGAGCCCTGATAATAGTCTTTAAGTACATAAAAGGTTGTTATAAAGAGGAGGGTGATAAATTGTTCTCTTTAACCACTGAGGATAGGACAAGAAGTAATGGGCTTAAACTGCAGCAAGGGAGATTTAGATTAGACATTAAGGAAAACTTCTGTCAGGGTAGTTAAGCACTGGAACAAAGTACTTAGAGAGGTATCTACTATTGGAGGTTTTTAAGAACAGGTTAGACAAACACCTGTCAGGGATAGTCTAGAATAGTGGTTCTCAAACTTTAGCAACCCGAGGACCCACATTTTGATTAAAATTTGTTGTGGACCCCAACCCTCCCACTCAGCCCCAGGCCCTGCCCCCACTCCACTCCTTTCCCTAAGGCTCCACTCCCCACTCCAGCCCTGCCTCTTTCCACTCCCTCCCCCAAGCGCACCCCATCCTCACTTCTCCCCCTCCCTGCCAGACCTCCTGCAGGCCGCTGAACAGCTGTTCCTCAGCATGCAGGAGGCACTGGGAGGGAGGGGGAGAAGTTGATCAGCAGGGCCAATGGACCCCCGGGGCATACCCTGGAAGACCCCAGTTTGAGAAATGCTGGTCTAGAGATAATACTTAGTCCTGTCTCAATGCAGGAGGCAGGGCTAGATGAACTATCAAGGTCCCTTCCAGTCCTACATTTCCATGATTCCAGGAGACTGACAATACAATTGTGAGAGTTGGCAACATTGCTGGGCCTCCTGATCACTGCTGAGCTCTGCTTATAACTCAGGCTATCTGCATGGCATAAGAGAAGGAGCTTCCTGAAGGCATGGGGGAGGCCATATGTCTTCTCCCTCCCCCACAAAACAAATCCTCCGACACAGCTCCTGGCTCTGGGCCATCACCCTCAGAAGCCATTTCAGCATGGAAAGTGAAATGCCTCTCAGGGAAAAGTACCTGGCTTGGGGGAAAATTGCTGTCCTGAATGAGTTGCAGCTTGCTGGCCGCTATTCCCTTTGCCCCATTGTTCTCATCAGTTCTGCCTCTTTGTGTTGCCTGAAGTGTTTGGTTTGCTGCAGGCACTAGCTGCAATGATAAGGAGGAACTGGGAGTGCTGCAAACAAGGAGTGTCATGAAGTGACAGGTCTGAAATGAAGGGGAATAGCGGTGAAATGGCCGCAGCCGCCAAGTGCTGATGCCAGGTAGCTTTTACGTGGGATGAAAGATGGAGAAACAATGGTGTGAAAAGGGAGGGAGAGAGCAAGCTCTGCAAGGGCTGACAGATCTTGTCAGAGACACCTGCTGCTTTCCCAACAAGAGCCTTTTAATTGCTTCCAGCCCCTCAAGTTCCCTGGACCAATATGATGCTTTGCTTTGCATTTCCGACACTAAGTTTTGTTTGCTGCTGTTGACTCAGTCCCCTGACTCCCACGTTTCTGGTGAACTGCGTCAACAATGGATCTAGTGATCCCGAACACCCACTGCACCAAGCCCAACTGGAGCAAAAGAAATGGCTGGGACTCCCACAAAAAGAGAGCAGTCTAGGATTTAAGGTGCGACACGTGGCTCGAGAGCAAAAGGCTAAAGAAAGTCAAGGTGATTTAAAATATCACTATATTCCATCAACAGGAAGCTATAGATCCAAATGAAAAGAACATTCTCTGATTGCAAAAGACAGTCACTTGGAGATGATACTGTTATGTAACTGTTCTGTCTCTGGATCTCTTTCCGAAAAATATGAATAAAGTGAACCACTGTTCTGACTGCATCGAGGGTCATATTGAAACTTTCTTCACAGCCAGGTGTCACCATTCTCTGTGTTATCAGGGCCTCACTAATTTGAACTAACAACTGGGAAACTCGTTGCCAATTACTCAACACTATAAGTTGCTGAGCAGTATGAAATACACACTAATAAACAAACCACAAGACCAGAAGGATAACATTTCATAGCATTGCCAAAGTGGACTTGGGCCATTTGTTTTGACAGCAGTCATTTTAATTATTTATTATAATATTTCATAATGCACTGAGAGAAAAATAATGAAGTCTTGGACTGGTTTCATCTCATTAATAAGTAGGCTTGGCAGAATTGATTTTTTGCAATTTCACATAATATCAATGTTTATTTAGCTTTTTTTTTTCTTTTCCAGTTTCTATTTTCACTGTTGCACAAATTAAGGGGTTAAGGGTTGTGTTTTATTTTTTCTAGTTGATTTAAATTTCATTAAATTTATGGAGGGGACCAGCAATGCGGATGGGGATGAGTCAATAATTATCAAAATATACAAAGTAAACAGCCTTAAACCAAACTCTCATAAGTTCTCAAACAACACTTCCCTTACTTTGCCTATCTGTACATTTCAATATGGACAGAAATATGGTTTCACCAGTTTGTGTGTACACACAGTGAAATTGATTTTTATCGGCAAGCATTTATAAATATCAAAGTCTTCCAAGCCTACTACTAAGCCATAGGTGAGGAGCGGGGAGACAGTTTGAGATTCATGCAAAAGAATGATAGTTTGCATTAGCAAGCATCTACCACACATGCACTGTAGAAAATCTGTATCCTCCTACGAATCCAACCAGTAGTCATTAGGTTGCATAGTTTGGCCACTCAGAACTTAAGTGGAGACCTTACTGCTCAAGAGCCACTCCAGAGACAGGAGTTGTTAGCAGTACACAGCATGTGTGCAGTTCCATTCCACCCAGTAGAAGGCTGTGCAACACCTAGTCTGGCCAGTAGAGCTCCTCAAAAATCAGAATTGCCATCCTGCAGGAAAATCTGATATTTCAGCATGTGTTTTCAGGACAAAATTGGATTTTTCATCCTACAGGAAATTCTGCTCTTTTAACATCCCTTTTCATCTGGAATCAGGACAAAAGTATCAATTTTTCATACAACAGAAAGTTCCAAAAAATATTCCAGAAATGTCAGAATGCTTTATTTTGGCTAGGTTTGACACTAAATTTCTGTCCCTTCGAGTTGGTGTGATGCCTCATGAGATTTGTAGTTCAGATGCCTCATGTTCCCATTCTTCTCTATTGGCCAGGTTCCCCAGCTGGACTACATTTCCCAAGATACACTGTGGTCATGTGACTCCCATGATGCACTTCTGTAGTTCAATCCCCTGCCCAAAAGCCATGCTGCATCATGGGCACATGGCGTCTCAGCTGAACACACCTGAAACAAAACATTTCAATTTGAGTCAACCTGACTTGAAATAAAATATTTTTATTTTTTTGATGGACAGTTGGAAAATTTTGGCCAACCCGAAAGTCTTCTTGCAGACAATGTCAATTTTGCAAAAACTGTATTTTTCCATAGAAAAAAATTTGATGGCAAATTCCTGACCGCCTCTATTAGCTGGTCCTTAAATACACGTCATGTAACCTTGGGCAGATAACATCTCGGTGCTGCTGTTCCACTGTGTGTTAAATGGGGACAGCGTGATGCTCGTCTAGCTTTTTAACACACTTGAAATCAATGGCTGGAAAGCACAAAATAAGAACTAGCTCTTATTCTTTTACAGGTAATTGTACCAGAATCTTGCAGTTCCCCTTGTGGCATTAAAGATGCACTCTAATTGATCTGATTAAATCAGTGCTTATCAAGACGACTGTACCAAAGACATTGTGATAATCACGTGAGTATTAATCTGCAGGGGGTTCAGCATTTTAAAACTGATTTTAATGCTGTGAGCTAGGACTTCACCCCGAACAGCAAGAGAGAAGGCATTTGCAAAGTAAATGAATAACCCAGGCAGGGGATAAATCACATGCAGGTTGGGTTTGTTTGGGTCTGGTGTTTTAACAGACTAGCTGGACTAGATTGCACAAATATTAATACAAACTTGTGGTATAGGAGTCATTAAGGTAGGGGGCCAGGGTTGATTCTTAGTCTAGTAATTATTCTGCCTACATTGATTGCCCTTCTATAGTTTCAACTGCATGCATTAGTCTTCTCTTCTTTGCCTACAGACCCTGGTCTGTAGAGTCCAGGCTGAAAAAAATAGCACCTGAGTTCCATCCAGAGATGACTGCATTTCAGTGGCTGGTAAAGTGATCCCTGTACAGGATGGACTGATTCTCCATTGCCCCTCCCTTGCCTGGTCATTTACATCTATGCAAAAATGCCAGCCCATCAGAATGGTTGCATTTGACACCCGTTGTGTTCTTGTGTAAATGACTTCACAAGATGCAGGGCAGAGGGGATTCAGGCCCAAACTCTATAAAACACTTTACACTAAGGAGTACAAAATGTGATTGAATTATCATCACTAGTCACTCAGATAACATCAGTGGAGGCAAATGGAGTTTTTAGCACTGGTTTCCCCCTTATAACCTCGGCAACTTCAAACTTTGGGACCCCACAAGAGACTACATGGTTACCCTGAAGCAGCAGCACCTGCATTGGTTGGACATTTAAAATGGATGTGAATTGCACAGGCATAAGACAAAGCAGTACATGTCCTGATATTAAACCTCTATGCAGTTTAAAAACAGAGTTAATAATCCCACCCTAAACTCTCTCTTCAATATTCAAATTGCTGTAAACTAGCCCCATAAAGAGATGCTCACTCTGGGAATTGGTACCTTCAGGAGCAGAGACTGAATGGGGCCATCTATAGAGCTTCTTGAATCGAGTCCTGCAGCTGCACAACTTACTCATGGACTTCTGTGTGAATGGCAGATCCAGGAAGGCAGAAGCACTGAGCTTAAAGCTAAGTGTAACAGTCAGCAGAAGCTAGGCAGCACTGCCAAATCTCGCAAATTTTTTTTTTGTGAGTCTCATGCTCTTTGCTGGTTTTTCCCTCTACAGCCCCACCCAGCTACTGGAGTCAAGTGATTAAGTCACTACTAAGTCAAGTATCTGGTTGGTGAATCTTGCCCATATGCTCAGGGTTTAGCTGATCGCCATATTTGGGGTCGGGAAGAAATTTTCCTCCAGGGTAGATTGGAGAGGCCCTGGAGGTTTTTCACCTTCCTCTGTAGCATGGGGCACGGGTTACTTGAGGGAGGATTCTCTGCTCCTTGAAGTCTTTAAACCAAGATTTGAGGACTTCAATAGCTCAGACATCGGTGAGGTTTTTCGCAGGAGTCGGTGAGATTCTGTGGCCTGCGTTGTGCAGGAGGTCGGACTAGATGATCAGAATGGTCCCTTCTGACCTTAGTATCTATGATTATGAGAGAATCTCAGGTTTCTTTGAAGTAGGTGTCTAGCCCTCATGGCTGTAGAGAAAAGTTTGAAAATGCAACCCCCACCACCCCAAGTGCTCCAAAAACAGTTGCCAAATAAAAAAAAATCCCAAATGCATTTATTGTTAAAACACGTTTATTTTTTTAAAGCAATCTCATAATCTTTGAATACTTGGGGCTGGCAATACTGAGGAGTTGGAGCAGTGCGATACTGGCAAGACCCAGGCATGGTACTGTCTCCTTTTCAACTCATCACCCACACAGGACATCCTCCACTACCTCTGTGCATTCACACTCAACCGCGACGGGGGGAGCACAGAGGAGCTACAGAACTGCAGCAGGAGAAATTCATCATTTTTCATTAGGCCAGTTAAACACATCCCAATATGCCCACTAAGTCATACCTTTAAGACTGATTTCCCCCATTCCCATCCCTGCTTAGGGACATTAGCAGAAGAGTCTCGGAGCACGACAATTGCTACATTAGCCTGCAGTCCCAAACCTGGGAAATGTAGGTCACTGATCTTAGAGGTGGCCTAGTTTCACAGCCTCAAATAGAAACATTTTCCCAGATCGAGCTTTTCTAGGTCCAAAAATAATCTGAAGCACATGCTTGAAAGTTCCAGCTTCCCTTTATATTCAAATAGATGGACATAACCATCTCCTTAATGAGACACTGTACAGTCCAGACATTTCTATAAAGCGCTGTGTGCTTACAAAATTACTTTGACAGACCCAAACATGATCTTGATCTATAGATATGAGATACGCACAGGGAGTTCTATTTGCATGTGCATATTTTTTCATAATAAAATAGGGATAGAATTGAAATGCTACAGTGGATGGATTTTTATAACGAGTGCTGGCTCTTTCTAAAAGTAGCCAAAGCGGAGGGCATGGACAAGGGTAGGGCAGATGGGTAACACCATCATGGCAGCTCAGTAATGCCAATAGCTCAGGTTTCCTGGAGTGCCTTCTTTGGCAGCAATGGAGTATTCTGTGAGCTCAGGAATCAGACACACAAACGCAGCTCCCTGGCTTGGGGAAAGAGCCAGCTCCATGCTTTGGACCAATTGGCAGTTGTGGAAGGGATAGCGATCTGGCTACTGGTGCATCAATCTAGAAGAGGTGTGAGCATGCTGAGGTGCTAGTATCGGAGGCTCCAAGGGTGACATCCAAGTTAATGGGAGTTTTGCCATGGACTTCAGTGGAGTGAGGATTTCACTCCGCACTGGGGCAGAGGGCAAGCAGGCTGGTTTCCTTGAAGACCATGCTTGCTATGCCACGCTGCTTTGTTCTTCTGCCACCCGCGATGCCAGCCACACCACTCCCTTCAGTCCACCCTCCACCTCTTGTCTTCACACCTTCCTCTCTGCAACCCCAACTCCTGGAATAGCTTTTGTCATTCAGAATGGTTCAAATATGCAGCCTGGAACCCAAGCACCAGTCAAACACTCTCAAGAAGAGAGCCCAGGCTGACAGCCCCGCTCAGAATTAGCAGGGTGTCTCAAATGACACCAGTACAGCGATTATAAACATCACCGCCCAGGAGTTAAGCACAAAGAAGGAGAAGACTAAGAGGAAAAAATATTCTGTACCTTCAAACAGCACCATCAGAGAAGAAATGGAGAAGCCACATCCCTTTGGATTGAATGTTATGCAAATATTCTGAGTGCTCAGATACCATGGTGATGGGCACACAGCAGATCAGAGCAGCAAGATCAGGTCATCCAGCTTGTTAAGTTGCTCTTCTAGAGCCATGCTATGATCAAAACCAGGGCTTCTAAAATTCTCCTCTGTGCATTTGGTAGTGTAGCAGGAGATAGCAAAGCCGCAGGGACAGGCTGCAGTCATTATTATTCCTGCTTGCACAGTTGGGCAAATGACAAGCTCTGTTCTGACCAGTGATTCAGGACTAAGGATCCAAAAGAGAGAAATCACATCATGGATAAAGCCATGCATGCTTGTTGGGGAGGTCTCCTCCCAATGCAGAGTTCTTTCCTCTTTGTACAAGTTGTAATTAGCTCCCTCTTTCTGTCTGCTGAAGGAAAGTGGTTCAGTCCAGCTTCAGTTTGCCTCGGTGAAGAATGCTCTTGGTGAGCCAGTCTGGCATAAGAGTCCCGTTCGCTCTTTAGGGGTCAGACTTGGACAGACAGAGGTGCCTTGACATGACAGCTAGCTTGAAATTCTGCGCAGCTTCTCCCAGGACACAGACCCACTTTTGGTCCCATATTGTCTGTTTATGTAGGTCACTGCAGGAACCATGTCCTAACAGATCATGAAATGTCACTTTAGCCTCTTGTTTGATGTAAAAGAGGGTTTTCTCACCTCCTACAGCTCCAGGCTGCTGCTGCTAGATCTAGTTCCTCTCAGTGAGTCCACTTTCCCCAAAGCAACTGTAAACACTGACTTTGGAGTGACAAGCCCATGCTGCAGAACTCTGCAGAAGGTCACTGGACCTTTACATGAACCCCTCTTCCTGGTGGGGAAGGAAGTTGATCCATCACCGTCTGTGTAGCCCACAAAGTATGTCCATGAGCATCCTGTCTGAACTGTTCAGGGAAGACCTCATGCAGTCCCGTTTTTGGAGGCTTGATGCCAGTTTTTTGTTTTTTTGTTTTTTTTTTTAAAAAGTCAGCTGGAGCATGTTGTATAAGCTCTCGGTCTCTAAGGTTCTTATATCGCCCCCATTACCGTACTGGGCCTCTTCATTGTAATTACTTTCAAAACATCCCTAGTTGGTAGGCAAGTGCTATCCCTAGTTTACACATGGGAAACAGAGGTTAAATTACTTGCCCAAAGTCCCCCAGGAAATCTGTGACAGAGCTGGGAACTAAGTCCTGAGCCTGAGTACTCGATTGCTGGACCATCCTTCCTACAGTTGCCAGCGTGGTGTCTGTTTATAGTCTCTTGTGTACAGCTGTATGAAAAGAAGACTAGATCGTGTTTTATCCAGGCATAGAAAATACAGACCAGGGTCTTGCTGTCACTGAAATCAATGGAATAACTCCACATTTACACCAGCATAGCAAAGCAGGATCTGGCCAATTGATTTTTATTCCCACTCAGACAAACGGGGAAAAGCAATTAGCACAGTAAGTATGAAGAAAACCTTGTGCATCTTAAGGATTCATTGGCCAGAAATTAATAGAATGTTAAATTTAACATCCCCACACATCCCATATGCTCGTTCAGCAGCACCTCCGCTAGACTGCCTGTTTCTGGCAAATGTTCCACCAAGAAGCAGACTTATTTTGCCCAGGCAAAGCTAGTATCTGCTCCCTTTCAGACAAATCCAGACCTCAATAGACCTAACTGCTGTGCAAACACCTATGTTTACTCAAACGAAGCGCCCAGTAAAATAGCATGTCTTTTGGTCACCCATATTGATAACTGGTCAGCAGGGAGTTTAACCAACAGGTGCATGAATCTACATTTTACCCACAGCAATGAATAACCAGCAAAGCTGATTCCTCCAGGACATTTCAGGTCTTCGGATGGTGCTATGCATGTGACTCTAGGTGGCACTGTGCATATTGACATTATAGCATTATACAAAGTTGTTGGAGTCAGTCGGCAGGTCTACACTACGGGATTAAGTCGACCTAAATTACACAAGTCCAGCTATGTGAACAACGTAACTGGAGTAGGCGTATTTTAGGTTGACTTATGCAGTATCTAAGCCACACTGGGTTGATGGGAGAAACTCTCCCATCAACTTACCTTACCCTTCTCATTCTGGTGGAGTACCGGAGTCGATGGGAGAGCAATCGGCAATCGATTTAGCGGGTCTTCACTAGACATGCTAAATCAAGCATCCATCCACAGTAAGTGGAGACAAGTCCTGTACCTTCATCTGTTTGCTACAATACAGTGTGAACATTTGATTGTAAGCATCAACCACAATCACAGTTTTGCTTTTGCTCTTATTACCATGGATCATTGGCTCATTCATGCAACAGAAAGGGAAAAAAACAAAAAAACAAAAAACCCTCAAGTGAAAAACACAGAAGCCAAAACTGAGTCTAGTGACACCACCACCACAGTTGGGATATATTGAGAAGCAAGCCACACAAACAGTGAAGTGTGGTACAGATAAGGCCATGACACAGCATAAAGTCAAATGGAGGAAATAGCAAGAGGAAGACATACAATACTGCTTTGCTACTTGAGGACTGAAAAAGTGGAGTAACCACTGTGTTTTATGCTCAGAAATGCTTGCACAAGATAGCTTAATATTTAGTGAGGAGTTGCAAGTTGATTTTTTTGAAATCGGTATAGGTATTGTGCGGTGGGGAGAGGCATAAACTACTCCAGACAAACAAAAGGGGGGGTGCAATCAAATAAGTTTGAGAACCAATGTTCTATAGGTCTAGCTGGTTTAACGTACTGTACTGGTTTATACATATGATGGCCAGATCTGAACTGATCTTATGTGGAAGGAACTCCTACTACAGCACCGGGCAGCAGGATAAACCCTTAAATTAAAATTATTCCCCATACGCAATGTTCCATCTTGATCCCAATGATTGCTTGTATCAAAACCCAGCATCGCATGCTAGGAACGGTCATCTCAACAGTTCCCCCCTCTGTTAAAGACAAGGGCCGCTTCCACTTGCTTCCTTCCGTTCAAACTTAATAGAGCTCTCTGCACCTGGATGAGCAGCCAATGCACTCCTCCGCTGGCCAAAGGTTTGGTGCCCCAGGTTTAAATGCTTTAGTGCAAATACACAGCCTGGCCACTCGAGGGTGGCAAAGGGCCACACTGTGAGAGAAAGAGAGCGCGAGTGTGTTACACCCCCACCAAAGTCCCAGAATCAGTCTCCTGGGACACAGTTCTATCGTTAACTTCTCATGTCTTTTTTAAAACATATACATCCTTGCAAGAAGCTCTTTCCCCCCCCCCCTTATGCTTTCGCACTAATGAGTTATTCTCACTCATTCCTTTGTTACGCCAGCTCTAGTTTGACTCTTTTACATGAATGTTTCATTTTGAAAGGCTGGTATTATGTGGCAGGATTATAAACTTACTCCTGAAATGCTCCCTTAATAAATAATAATAGTTTTTATAAATATGCAACATAGATTATTGGTCAATTCCACAAATCTTAGCTGCGGGAGCATAAAAGTACACCCTTCAGCTTTATACATAGAAGAAATGAAAATAAATTCAGATTGTTATTTGTGGGCTATAAAGACAAACGCTGAATAATTTACTTCTGATAGTGGGTATGTTAAGAACAAATCATTTGTTTCTTTAAACATGAACAAACAATGTGCAGTAAATAAGTGATTTAAAATTATTACATAGCCATGCAGGGATCAACTTGAACAGGTCAGTAAAAAGCAGCTGTTTAGTGCCAACCATGCCAATTCCTTAAATATCTTGAGTGTTACTAATTATCATTTTATTTAAGCCCAGCAGGATTTGGGAGTGCTAATCCTACTACATATATTTGGCTTTCAACTGTAGGAGAGCAGGCTGGAATCCAGAATTAAATTCTGTTTTTCAGGAAACAGTAAGTTTACCATAAAACGAATTTTTGTGGGGCACCAAAGCTATTTGCAAATTCAGCAAATAGTTTTGGCTGAAGAAAAAAAAAGGGAAATCAAAATCAGAAAATGCCAGTGTTTTGATATGTTAAAAATGACTTTGGAATGTTACGTCTTTTTTTTTTTTTTAAATTACAGCGAGGAAAACACCAAAAAATCAATCTTGGCCTGAAGTGGATGTTTGCGGGGGGGATTTAGGATTTTTCAGTTTGGCTGGGCCACCAAAAAAATCCCACAATATTTGTTCGAGTCCAGCAAGGAACCACAAGGGACGGAGCAAACAGGCGTGCCCTGGGCAAATGGGTGAGGTACAGACTTGTGCAAAAGAGCCTCAATACAGGTCTCGGAATGTGCTATCTTAGAGTGAGAGGGCAGTGCATGCTGGGATATGTAGTCTCAGGATGCCAGACCTCCATATTCAGTAGCAGGACATCTAGAATACACTTTTGATTTAATATTTGGGATCGTTTGAGCTTGGGCAATTGGAAATTTCACTTGTGCCGTGGGCTGACCATCACTTCCTGTGATTCCAGGCTAGGCGTTCTGCTCCTGTTGGGATGATTGATTTGGTACGATGGGCAGACCCCAGAGGTTAATGGAGCCTGAGCATTCCCCGAAAGCTCTGGTAGTGAATAGTGCTTTTCTGACAAGACCAATCTGTCATTGGTTTAGTAGGACCTTATAACAATCTTTTGGTACTCAGCTACCAAAGAAATGGCCCTGAGACTTCCTTTGCACCGGCCTTGTCCACATAGGTGAGGCTAGTTCATGGCTGACCCCATAACAACTGGAGGGGAGATAGCTCGAGTGTTGGTGACAGAAGTTTCATCACAAGCTGACTGACTGCATTAGAGAGTCTCTCACACTGTGTCTGGGGGCAAGGAAGAGTGACCACCTTCAGGACATGCTGAATGACCCTCCTCATTGGTAAAGCTTTTCCATCATAACCAACAGGATTGAGTCCTTCATACAGAAGACTCTGCTTGGGTTGTGTAACCACGGAAGGGACAATAGTGAAAAGATTCATTAAATCCCTACATGCCCTCTATACTATTTAATTCACTTGGGAAGCTCTTGGATACTATGGTGGGTGATCCGTCTCTTCAGCGGTTACACAAAATAGTCGAGAGACAGACCAATCATTTCTGACACTGCCGAAAGGGCACCACTGTGACAGACTCTTGCAGGCGCATGCCAGCAGAAATGAAGTAGGAAGATGTCAAATGTTGTTAACCTGATCTAAACCTTTACAATTCCAAAGCTAATGAGGAGAAAGGTGGCATCTTTTTAAAAAAAATAAAATAACCTTTTCTCCAACTAAACGTATGTCAGGGCAGCAGCCTGCTGGAGAAAAGGCCACATACAGTAAACATTATTTATTCCAGGAAGCAGGGGCAGCCCATGAATTCAGTGGCAAAGGCTGCAGGGGCACTGACTGAAAGAGCTAAGATGGATGAAGCATTTTCCACTTGTCATCAGCACAATGATTATTTGAGGCTGATACAAGATCAAGGTTGATATGAGATAACAAGCAATGTATGTCCCTTTCTATCTCCTCCCACAGCCCAAAGAGATGCCTGCTCTTACATGAAGTTTCAGCTCAAAGATTTAACGTGGTCCAGCCTTAGGACTAGGAGCTGAGAGAAAAAGGTTCCATTCCTGCCTCGATCACGGACTTCTTATGACCTTAGGCCAGTCATTGTCATCTCTGTGCCATCTATAAAATGGGAATACTACCATCATTATTATTTCAGCTACAATCACTGGTCTGTTGTAGGAATCTACATGGTCACAATGGCCGTTCTAGCTTAAAATCTATGAACAACAAAGTGGTCTTGATTGGAAGGTAGTTGATGAACAATAAACTTTAGGATTGTGTAATAATATAAATTGAAGTACATATTTAAAGAGAGACAGGTAATACAAAGCAAGAAGAGTTAGAAAGGTGCTCAAATAAGACAGTGCTAGGGGCTATAGATGTAGAATATGTAAGCAAAGCTAACACCGTTTGAAACATGGACTGTTGTAGGTAGAAATGGAGCTCTAACAGTAGGTCATCTAGTCTATTTCCCATTCTGTGGTTGAAGTTCTGAGATACTCCTCACCCTACCATAAATTCCTGTTACGTGTAAGAATCTGCAGCTTAGATTCTCGCGATGCTTTGTGGGTCTCATCTAAAACGGCAGTAATTAGGACAGAACTGGAACATTAAGGATTTGCTTGTGTTCTCCTGTTAGAGTAACATAGTTTAACTCCTTCAGAGTTAGCCTTCCACTACACCAGAAAAATCATAGAAATGTAGGACTGACAGGATCCCAATAGGTCACATAGTCTAGTCCCCTGCACTGAAGCAGGACTAAGTGTTACCTACAGTCACCATCCCACCATTCTGGGTTGACTTGTTGGCAACTTTTGTCTGCATGATTCCAGGCTGTTGAGTTTGAGTTGAGTTGTGGTGAGGACCAAGCTGGATTGTGTTGATTCATTTTCTTCCCTGAGACACGCCGGTCACTGCGCCATGCTGCCTGTGTTGGCCTCCTTGTATCTGTCTACTTTGGACCCCCGGACAAAGGGGCTTGCACATTAGATTCTGGGAGTCGGCATTATTGGGGGATGAAGCAAGATTCCCCTTTATTCCCCTCACCAGTGACACCTTCTCTCTTAAGAGCAGCCATACTGGGTCAGACCAAAGGTCCATCTAGCCCAGTATCCCGTCTTCCAACAGTGGCAATGCCGGGTGCCCCAGAGAGAATGAACAGAACAGATAATCCTCAGTGATCCATCCCCTATCACCCATTCCCAGCTTCTGGCAAACAGAGGCTAGGGACACCATCCCTGCCCATCCAGGCTAATAGCCATTGAGGACCTATGCTCCCTGAATGTTTCTAGTTCTTGTTTGAACCCTGTTATAGTCTTGGCCTTCACAACATCATCTGGCAACGAGTTCCACAGGTGACTGTGCGTTGTGTGAAAAAAATACTTCCTTTATTTTAAACCTGTTGCCTATTAATTTCATTTGGTGGCCTCTAGTTTGTGTTATGAGTAAATGACACATCCTTCTTTTACTTCTCCACACTCGTCATGATTTTATAGACGTCGATCACATCCCTCCCCTTAGACGTCTTTTTCAAGCTGAAAAGTCCCAGTCTTCCTAATCTCTCCTCATACGGCAGCAGTGCCATACCCCTAATCATTTTTTGTTGCTCTTTTCTGAAACTTCTCCCAAATCCAAAATATCTTTTTTGAGATGGGGTGACCACATCTGCATGCAGTATTCAAGATGTGGGTGTATGATGGATTATATAGAGGCAATGTGATATTTTCAGTCCTATTATTATCTATTCCTTTCTTAATGATTCCTAACATCGTTCACATTTTTTGACTGCCGCTGCACATCGAGTGGATGTTTTCAGAGAAACATCCATGACTCCCGAGATCTCTTCTTGAGTGGTAATAGCTAATTTAGACGCCATCATTTTATATGTATGGGTTGGGATTATGCTTTCCAATGTGCATTACTTTGCATTTAACAACATTGAATTTCATCTGCCATTTTGTTGCCTGGTCACCCAGTTCGGAAAGATCCTTTCGTAGCTCTTGGTCTGCCTGCAACTTAACTATCTTGAGTAGTTTATCATCTGCAAATTTTGCCACCGCTACTATTTACCCCTTTTTCCAGATCATTTATGAATACGTTAAATAGGACTGGGCCCAGTACAGACCCCCTGGGGGAACTACTATTTACCTCTCTCCATTCTGAAAACTGACCATTTATTCCTACCCTTTGTTTCCTATCTTTTAACCAGTTACCAATCCATGAGAGGACCTTCCCTCTTATCCCTGACGAATTATTTACTTAAGAGCCTTTGGTGAGGGACCTTGTCAAAGGCTTTCTGAAAATTTAAGTACACTATATCGACTGGATCCCCCTTGTCCACATACTTGTTGACCCCCTCAAGAATTCTAGTAGATTGGAGACACATGATTCCCTTTACAAAAACCATGTTGACTATTCCCCAAATTATGTTCATCCATGCATCTGGACAATTTGTTCTTTACTATTGTTTCAACCAGTTTGCCCAGTACAGAAGTCAGGCTTGTCTGTAATTGCCGGGATCGCCTCTGGAGCCCTTTTTAAAATTGGAGTCACATTAGCTATCCTCCAGTCATTTAATACAGAAGCTGATTTAAATGATAGATTACAGACTACGGTTAGTAGTCCTGAACTTTCACATTGGAGTTCCTTCAGATGCATACCATCTGTCCTGGTGACTTATTACTGTTTAGTTTATCAAGAAAGGCCTATCCCCTTCCCTCTTCCCAAACAGAGCTCTCAGGGATGGATTTATAAGAACATGTTTAATAGCAACAGTTTCCTATTGTAACACGAGATGGCCATCCAAACTTGCATTACCTTTTTTTTTTTTTTTTTTTTTAAATGGAAGCTTTGGTCACAAGGGCAAATTCTAAATCAACGTTTTCATCAATGGCCTGGTGACTGCATGGTTCTTACAAAGCCACATACAAAACTGGCATAAGCAGAAACTGAAAAGAGAAATCTTAAATCCACAATCTCCACCCTGATGAAATTACATCATCAACAGTAATTTAGAGGGTATACTTACAAAACTGGCTCTCCAAATACACTCCAGCTTGTGCTCTCATTTACTGACATTAAATCAGTTTGTGCTTGGAATAAAGTCTGATGTATGCAACTTAGTGTTATACACTAGCAAGGTTATAAAAGGGTTTGCAATCATTTCAGCCTTTTGCTAAAAAAGTCACATCCAGTTCCAACTTACTTCTTCTGGTGAGACGGACCTTGTCCCTTGTTCAGCTTGTTGAGAGGGCCATATAAGCATGTAGTCTACACAAGTGATTCCTCTCTCTCAGAAGAGCAGACATGGCAGACCCAGAGGGAGAAAGGGAGCTGGGACAGCCTTTGATCAGCTGAGCATTGTGGGTTTCTCAAATGGAACCTCCCCAAAAAGAATTATGGTCAGCAGAGTAAAGAGACTGTAATTTGTCACAAAGTAAGGTATTTGTCCACATTGTGGCATGTTCCAGTAAAAATAACTTTAGTTTACTTGCTCTCTATTGGTTTGATTAAACAGGTATTTAAAGTGTATTTTGCTGAGTAGTAAGTTAAATTTAACATGAATGTTATACGATAGTGTTTCTCCATTTTCTATAAAATAAAAATGGGCCTTTAAAAGCCACTCTCTGCCAAAGCAGCTTTAAGACTATGCAATACAAAGAGCTGCGAACATTGAACAGGTTACAACAGCAACCAGACTGGAATTCTACAGTGTAAGACACACAGAACATGTATTACTTCAATGTAGTGGTTAATGGCTAGCCATTCTTCAATAGAAATCTAAAATTAGGTATTCCAAAATCATTTAAGCTATGTTGTAACTAATTACTATCTACAAAAAAAAAGTTTATATAATACACACACACACACACACACACACACAATGAGTTACATCAACTGTTCTTAATGTCTTAACTGAAATAAACTTGTACAAATATTTAGCTAGACAAACATCTGAAATCACATATAGTGACCTTTAGAAAGAGGTAAATATCGTCCCATGTTTACAATAGCAATTTAACATCAGGCAACACGACCATCATGTTGACCTGATGTTGACATGACCTTGAATGACACTAGTAAAGGTGCCCTGATTTCTTTCATCAGGCAGCCATTTCTCCTCTAGCTCCATTAGTTTATATACACAGGTTTGGTTTTACCAAAGGAGCCCCAGGGAGTGAGTTGTCCTTATTCCAAAGATAGTTGGGCACCTACATCCTTGGTGCCTTTGGGGAGAAAGGGAGGAGGGCAGGGAGAAAAAAAAAAATCACATTGTTCCCCACCAAAAGGTTCACTGAGGACTACAGAAACAAACAATCTTGCTTGTTAGCAACAGGCAAGTCAGGCAGACTGCCTCTGACTTACTTAAACTCAGCAGGGCTCATAGGGTCTGACAAATCCCAGTGACAGACTCCCACTGAATTCAGCAAGAGAGTTTGCTCAGACCATCTGAAAGACTAGGTAAACTGAAATGGCCTTATTTCCTCCTCTCTCTACATCTGCAGAACCTGGATCCGGTCTTCAGCAGTAAAAAGTGCCCCTCGGTCCCCAGAAAAGGTTTCAGGATACTCCAGACAAGCCATGGCTGACCAAAGGACATGTCCTCTGGAGCTCCAGATGCTCTTCATAAATTCTCCTCTGAAAGGGATGTCCAACACATGCCATGATGGCTCTTTCATTGAGAGAGTAGTCATGCCACCCCCTTTACCTTGTTGCTGAAGGGGGAAATCGAAGCTTTAACCCATCCTTCTACCCAGCATTGCCATTTTTCACTTCAGGACTCAACCTGTCCAAGGACTTCCCATAACTCGCTCTTCTTCATAGGCTTTACCAACTCCAAAGGACATCACGTTGCCTACTTAGAGCCATCCAGTCCATTTCTGTAACATGCTGTCTTGAAAAAGTGTTCCCAAGCCATCGCGCGTCATCATAGCCTATGGGCCTCTTGCAGTTCCTGCAATCCAGAGCTCAGTGTGCTTGGACTTACCCTAATCAATTTCTCCACCTTTTACCTCTTAGCTGACACATTAAATATTGCTCAATAACAGCACTATGGAGTGACTTGAATTTACTTTATATTGATATTGTCTGGATATCTAATTAGTTCTGCTGTGGGAATTTTCCAACATGGGCCAGCTGTGAAGCCTTTGCTAAATACTCTCATGTAGAGTTCAAATGAGAGCACAATTGTGTCAAAGAATTTTCCACCACCACTTTTTATTGACTTACAACTGCCTTGGCTCCCTCTTTTAATGCATGATACTATTTGCTACATTGCTCTGTACAGAATGGGATTCTCTCCCAACAAACGATCCACTTTAAAAGTGCATTAACAGTCAGAAAAGTAACAGCAGAAATCCCATCAGGAGCTTCCTTTGCATTCTCAGTCTCCCACAGCAAATGTACTCCAAGTCAACAGAGGCCAGTTTTGCTAACTGCCAGTGCTGGAAATGCCACCTGGGATCTGAAAATGCAGCTGGGTTCTGCCTATCATGTTGTCACTAGCAATAACAATTCCACCATTGGAACTCAGAAAGTTTAGTCAAAGATTCATAAAGCTGAATGGAATCCAGTTCACTCTTCCAGAGCTGTGTAAGCTCCGCATAGTCACTATGAATAAAAATGCACAGGCCAATAAAGCAGGTATGAAATCAGACACACAGGAAGTTGATCTATTGAGTATGAAGGTGAACTTTTTACTCTGTCACTTTTCTGACCATTGCTACACTTTAAAGAGGAAACATGGAGTGACAAAACACTCATTTAGCAGGTAAGGGGAAAGGAATTTAGAATGCTGGGGCTACATCAGGCAAGGACTCAGAGGGACACCACCAAACTGCACTGTATGCTCGTCAGAAGACTACTACAATTTTGCTTCTGTCAATGCAAATTGCTATTGCAGAACATGGAGGCCTTCTTGCAAAGAGCCAAAGTGGAGTGAAGAAAGAGTGCAGCATCTATACCAGGCTGTTTCAGGGTGCAAGGCGTGGGAGTGCTCCGAACAAGTGAGAGTAGTATAACCTACTGTCATGATAACAAATCAAGAATTCCATGGGCAGTCTTTGAGCAGTTATTATAGAGAGGCAGCTTTGCAACAGACTCTTCGCAGTCACAACCCACCAAGCAAATTGCAGAATTTACCAAAAGAGTCAAGCAAATGTTGGTACGTTCCAAAAACAGGAGGTAATTTTAACATCATAAAGGCAAGAGGGGCTCCAGATGGATTAAAATCCTGAAGTAAAAGGGTATTTGACATAAATATTGGCAGAACACACAATAAGAGTGTCAGTATGTCAAGTAAAGCTCATCAGAACTGCAGCTGCTTTTCAAGAACACCGTAAAACAGAGCAACCATGCCAATAACTTTGAATTCAGAGCTTTCAAAGAATCACACTGAATTTATGCACAGAACTCATAGGCTATGGATCTTAATCAGCCTAGATTACAGATATTCTAGTTTTTTTAAAATAGCCATCCCACAGCTCTACCAGTGTGAAGCATTGTAGATAGCAAGGGTAAAACCATCTCTTAGTGTAATATGGGATTTGGCAGCCAGCCAGCGGGCAGATTTCCAGTTTGGTGCAGAGAGGATTCTTTGCACGAATGCTTCCAAGGAGGGGGGGGCAGAAAGAACCAGTGTTCTCTTCCTGCAATTTAACAACTGCATATCAGATCTTTCGTAAAAAGATTGATTAAAAATTTGATTAGCAGAAGAATTACAGCCAGGAGAGGACACAAGATGGCAAAAAATATTGTGTCTTACTTCATATGAAGGGCGGGGAGTTACAAAAATAGACATCTATTTCCTCCAATCCAAGATTTCTGTAGTATGGTATTTGCCTAGTTTTTCTGCTTCCCTATGGTCTCATGTTATTTAACTAAGTCTGACAAGAGCTTTATTGGAAAACGAATACATCATTATAGGAGGGTTTAGTGCAATTGTTAAAATCAGTAGCAAGTCATTACAATTTTTTACAACAGTCACAAAATTAAAAAAAATAAAGAACCCAACCCATGCACATTGACATTTCAGCACAGTTTCAGCCACCAGCCTTCATCAGATGGGCAAGAATTTCTCTAGGCCCAGGATCATACAATTCCAAGTCTTTAAAATGCAAGATCTGTTTAACAGAGACCAAAAGTATCTGATTCAGTTTTTAGAGGAAAAAGTCTTTTGGGGTCTGATTTTGGGTTTTTTCCCCCCCCTCCTTTTACAAAAATTTATTTGGAGCAGTGAGTGCAGAAAGTCTATACACAGTGCTGTATCCACCCCATATGCTTTAGCAACCCCACAGCCTCTTCAAGCAACAGATCAGAGTCTACGAGGAGGATCTCAGGTCATTCTACTGTGGAAGTTTGGAAACTAGGAGTTTAATGGTGACATTTTGGGCAGAGAATCAAACACCCTGCTGCTGTGTGCTGTATAAACAACATCAGGGAGGCAGCAATGTTTGTTTTGGTTTCAATATTGCAGAGATGAAAGCTTCTCCTTCACAGTTAAGCTTCAGCAGGGCTCTCGACAGCTGACTGACTTCTCACAGGGAACCGGCGCTCCAACAACAGCTTTACCTGGCAAGGAAGACAGCCAGGGAAAAGAATTAGTACTGTCAGAGAAGCTTTGTTATAAAATAGATCATATGCAACTATGGGAATTTACGTACAAGGGGGAAAACAAAAGAAACAACAATACTATCCACCACTGGGTCCCTCAAGCAGGGGTTGATTTCTGTGGTGATTTTGATCATCGACTTGATTTTCTGCATATGAAAATTAGCCAGAGCAGTCTGAGCAACAGGTAAAGCTCAGGGATAAGAATTAAATCAATCACAGCCACAGTCTGTGGCTGCTCTCCTGGAATGGGACAGCTTTGAGCACCCCCCGAGAAAGGATATTTTCCCCAGGCAACTGGTTCACTTGGGGTCCTTCTGCTCACTACACAGACCATTTTCTTCTTGGAGCCCTCATTTCCTCCCTCCACCACGCACCCACAAGGTAAAAACCAGAGAAGAGAGCAGCTGCCTCGGCAGGGGCAGTTACAGCAGACAGGAGTCAGGAGAACTTTTAGGTACAACTGCAGCACTTATGCATATTAAGCCAAGGAGCCACCAGGGAGCCTCTGTGCTCAGCACTAATTTTCATAGCACATATAGCCTAACAGCAAAAGAACACAGGCTTCAAAAATGCCTTTTGGCCACTTGGCACTGGCAATCCACAGCAGCACCTGGCCAGGAAACCCTTAACAGCAGCACCAATGCTCCAGGCAATTTGTTGTATTTATAGTAAGCGACTGAACGAGTTACTGTGATTTTCACCCCTTCACATGAGAATAAATGATACCCTCCGTTTATACAGAACCTTTCCCCACTCTGCCTACTGGAAAAAAAAAAAAACAACACCCCACACATTTAAACAGCCTAGCATCATACAGAAGAGGCCTCCGGCTTTCACGTTCAATAAATCTGTTATAGCCACTCGCCGGAGACCAAACACCTTGCTGTAACGAGCACACAGTACAGCACTCCAGTCAAGGCTGCACATGCAATTTAAGCTCTGGCAGGGATATGTTCTGTGGAGAGCGATTAATATAATATACTCTGCATTATTTACAGAGAAGAAGGCCCCATACCTCTCAGCCACAGAAAGGACTCTGGGCCCTAGAATTTTGATGCAGATGTTTTAAATTGCCTCATGAAAGGAACATTTTGCAGAGGGTGGTAAGTCCAGGCTTCCTAATATGGCACTAACCTTTTTAGCACCAAGTCCTAGAGACTCCCTGACACCAAGATGCAGGTTGTTCTGGACACCTTAACTTATGCTTTACCTATCCAGTAAAGAATCCTGTGTTTACACTATTGCGCTCTGGTTGAAGCTAGTTATACTGACAGTTGAACAAAATCCCCATTTACTCACTGTAGCACCTCAGATATGTAACTGCAACATCACCTCCAGTCAATACTTTGGAAGATACCACATTTCTAAAACACCTCTCATTTTCACTGCTGCTGTTAAAAGGAAAAATGAGCATCTATACTCAAAAACTGAAGATCATCATCTAATTTTAGGGGAGGGGTGGAGGGTTTGATCAGACCCAGGAAATGTTTGTAGTTTTAAGTATTTGTTTAGGGGATCTCAGACACCTGGCCTCAAAATTCCATCTCTGGCTTTTACATTCTGCCTCTTCAAGTCCCCTTACATCCCTCCCATTATTCTATCCTGGCTTCTTACATGGTACCCATCAGTGATCATGAAACAAAAAGGCTCCATATTCATTATCCATCCTCACAGACCGTTCAGTCAATTCTTGAATTTTTAGCGTAATTTATTTTATAAAAAAAAATATACAAAAACACAACTCCAGATTAGTAATTGTTTCCACGAGGCTTTCAATCATATGTTATTTCCAAGTGGTTTTGCATCTCTGCTTTATGGCAGCCTTTGTGTTACACGTTTCAGATTATTGTCACACAGAAGTTGCGCTCTCTGGATGAGAGAAGATGTTGACAGAACCACTTTCCTGCTCCTGAGATTGCAGGAGAATCTAATCCAATAAAGATATGCTTCTGTATTTGTCAGAGGCAGCCAGTGGCTTTAGCAGCCACAGACAGGATTTTGTTTGGTTAAAATTTTTCGTGGTCTAATTAGCCAGCTATGCAGATGAAAGGTGATTATTGTTCACTGTTGCACAGCCTGAGGGGGTGGATTTTACCAACACATCCACTGTGGCAAGATGTTAAAGATGCAGGGGAATCCTAAAGCCACTTTCAGACAGCAGCCCAATTTACACCATCTGCCGCTTCTCAATGGATGTACAGGGCTAGAAACCACTGCACATGGGGACAAAGCATCAAACGAAGAAAATGAACTGCATGAAAACAATCAGACTTACAATCAATCAGTGCTACTTCTCCCCTGCTGCTGATGCTACACAGCTAAGCAGCAACTGGCTTGCAGTTAGAATGCTGTTTGCATGGGGGAAGGGGAGAACAATCTCAATTATGCTCCAAAATATAGAAGCAAGTGAAGAAGAGACGTAAAAACAGATCTTGCCTACATGTTAAATACAGATTTAGTCTTTGAACCCAAAATATGAGGCTAGTTATTTAGGGCTTCAGATCATCAGGTAAATCAGAAGAGTTATTTCGTATTCACACATAGCACGAAAGCCATTAAGATTGTTAACAAGAAGAGTGTCAGGACTCACTCAAAGATATTCCAAGCCAGCTGGAGAGATCTGCCCAGTTGCCATCTTAATGAGAGCACCAGATATTTGAAAGTTATGGTCTTGCTTTGGCACATCCCAGTAACATGTAGGGATACCAGCAGTATACCTTGCTGGTACATACAAGCCAATATGCCATTCTATATTACTGCCTGTTAAACAAGTTCTCTCTCCTTTTGTATTCTGACCCTTTGCGCAGGGATTTCCGTCTATGCAAAGTGCTTTGAAATCCTTCTCAACGGACGTACTAAAGAAAAGCAAGATCAAATGAATCAGATATTCCTCTCTTCTTTTCCAATATACACGGTTAGGCCTCTGCAGTTCAACATCCTGGATTCAAGTTTGAATCGAGGAAGCCACCAGACAGATAATTTCACGTGCTGCTTTGAAACCAGAAGGAATTTTTGGAGGTTTGTGGGCTACCTCTGTGAGAAGATTACTGATGACCAGAGATCCTAGTTTTCCGTGATAAAAAAAACAAAATTCTCCAATGAAAAAAAAAAAATTGTGTTTTTCCACAATTAAAATGAAACGTTGAATTTTAGTTTCCCAAGGCACATCATATATAGGTATCAGTTGAACACAATGTTTTACTGATACAGTAGAATCCTGTTTATCCAAGGAGCCTCCATTATCTGTTCTTCGTATTAACCAAACCACCAGCTGCCCTCCCGAGCCGCAGCCACTGTCAGCCCCAGGCAGTAGTGGTTTGGTTAATATGGAGATCTGGATAATGGAGGCTCCTTGCATAAACAGGGTTCTACTGTATATGTTTTTATTTTTCACAAAATGTAAAAACTAAAGATTCTCTGTAAAAATGCAAATTCAGTGTTTTTCCGTGGCAAATGGATTTCTAGGTTCCCTGGCGATGACAGAACATTACCATGTGGGATTTCACTATAGCAGAAGGTGACAATGCAGCATGGCCTACATTTGAGAACCAAATCACTGGCAGTACAATAAGTAGCACTGCATCAGTGTAACTATCATCAGTGCAGCACGCACACATTAGCCATCTCTGGGTCCTAGAGACCAGTGCACTGCAGAGCAGTAAATAGAGTACCCTTTACACCACTGAGGCAATTACAGCGGTGATTCCCATCAAGAATGGCACTGACACAGTTGAAGACTATATGGTGGCTAGCCTTGCTTGAAGCCATTCTAGTCCAAATGGTGGCATGCTCGCCCACGCACTGTTGGGAGTGCTTGTATCTGAATAAGTGAGATGTCATAGGATGCAAGGGGAATCCAATCAGTGATCAGTAGGCCAAGAGTCTTTACTGCAGACAAAGCCGACATATCCCCAGGTGCTAGAGACTGTATGAGGAGGGGAAAAGCTGGTCAGGAAAGGAAATGCTTCATGATAAGACAATCAGAGATGAGTGGAGTAAAGTTGTAGCACTGCCATAGCTGATGATGAAAGGCACTCTCCCATCAAAGCTCAATTTATTTAAAAATCTTAGAAGGAAAATAAAAAGGAGGGGAGCAGGGAACTTCCTGCCCATGGAAGGCACTTCTCATGTGAGGTTATTCACCAGTCCTCAGTCCCGTTCACGGTGGCTCATTATTTCTCAGTTTCATTAGCTAATGAGCTGAAACAGCAGTCTCGTCCCTTCCCTAGTTCATCAGCCCTGAAGAATGGCTACAACTTCACTTAACATGTCAGTGTTATAGCGTCTGCAAGATTTTGTGGAGGTGGGGAGAAAAATAAAACCTTGCTAAAGCAGCAGTTAGTGAAGCCTTGTTACAAACCATACATACTGGCTAAATATTCAGAACAGCCTCTTTATTTGTAGAACAATAGTAATACATGGGAAGCATCAAAGTACAGTTATCCAATTTGTGCAAGGTCAGTAAGTGTCAGATCTCCATTTCATTCTGTTCCTGGCATGCACGTCAGTCTGCATTTTAGGCAGCAAACAGCACAAGGCAACTGTTCACTGAAGGAACAAGATGCTGGACATGGTGCTTAGAATTCCAAGAGTAGCTGCATTAGTGACTGGAATCACTAACTGGAATCTTGGAGGTAGGGCACCCAGCCAGCTCTTTCTGGAGATCCATCCCCATTTCTCCTTCCTTTGCTAATGAAACACGGTTAACTGGGGAAAGGTTCTTTTCAGACAATGGATCCTGTTGAGGAATCCTTCCTCTTAATGGTGGGACATGTGCTGAAATGCCCAAGACAAACCCATTGCTTCAAAAAGAAACCTCTTTGTGACTTCAGTGATGGTGAAAAGGTAGAAACTGTTTTGGGATGTGATACAATCTTTGATGAGGGTCTAACAGATCAGTGATCTGCCTAGTAGGCTGCTCTATCTAAACACACACAATTCAGAGACCTTGTTACTTTTTATAGCATTCAAATCCACAGAGAACCTCTCCCCATCTCAATTCTCCTAGGGGATTGATGGTAACTCCCCATAAACTAGGGCTGTACTGCTGGAGAACAGGAAGCACATCCCTAAAGTAGCAAAACATTTTCAAAATGCAGAATTTGATATCTGTTGTACTAGAATTTCCTCGAGAACAAAGATAAAGAAAGCTGAGATATAGGATGGTGAACAAAATCTATGGTCGCTGTATCCCGTTGGTGGTAATACTGTAAGTATCGTACAAAGTGGAGGGGTGGGTGTACGTGTACATGTATCTATGACTAGTGAAGGCCCATTTGCACTTGTAAGGAACCCAAGAAGATTGAGTTCATTTCTGCGAAAGCAGCAGTACAACATGCTCTGGAGAAGAAAAAAATAGTAGAAAACATGGCTACGACTCTCAAGTCGGATTGTTTCCAATAGGCTTGCCTAATGTTTCATTACTGGATGCATTTTCCCACAGCATTACTGTTTCCAGAGATTTTCCTTTTCACTGTGTTAGGAATAAATCTCTCCAACCTGGCCCCAAAATGTCTGTAAAGGAAGTTCTCTGGAACTCATGGAAGAGAGTGGAAAAGCAGTAGAAGCAGTCAGAGCAGAAGTTTAGACAGTTCAACTCCCCAATTCAGGCTCAAGCAATTCCAATGCATAATCCAACACTCGAGGCTGCCCAAAAGACAGTGCAACATGCTGTCTATATTATTTATTAAGCACCAAAAGTGTGCTCTGTGTTGCAGAATTCACTGGAAAGCTGCAAAAACAGCACATCTCAGGAGGGATTTGAATGGGACAAGGAGGTGGTTTGTCAGAACTATACCCAGGTGTAAAGCATACCCTGCTTATTGGAACAATGCCCTTAGACTAACAGACGTATAGAAGCATAAGCTTTCGTGGGTTAATACCCACTTCATCGGATGCATGCAGACTTGACATGCATCCGACGAAGTGGGTATTCACCCACAAAAGCTTATGCTCCAATACGTCTGTTAGTCTACAAGGTGCCACAGGACTCTTTGCCACTTTTACAGAGCCAGACTAACAGGTTACCCCTCTGATACCTGCACTTCTAAGGCACTCTTTGCCTGATCATTTGAAGCCACTTTTCCAAGCAGTTAGCACTACAGGTCCCTGAAGGATAGGCAATTACCCCCATTTTACACAAAGGCAAACGGAGGCAGAGAGAGGCCCAGGATCACACAGCAAGTTAGCAGCAGAGCCAGAAACAGAAGTCAAAATTTTTCCCATGCAAAACTTCACCTAATTCTCTTCTATACTAACACTATCCAAGTGTCAGTCTAAGACCTGAATGGTACAAGAGGGAAAAAAAAAAGCGTATCTTCCAGACTTGAGTAACTCAAACTTGTACACTTATATTAAAGAAATCCTGAACACTGCTTTTTTACTTTAATCATCAAGGCCTTGCTGTTACCTTATGATTCCCTGTCTGTCTGTTGTATCCATCTATTGCCTTTCCTCAGATGCTTAGACTGTAAGCATTCTGGAGGAGGGACCATCTTTGAGGGGTGTGCTTACACACAGTGCCTATTACAACAGGACTTGATCTCCAATTGGGGTCTTCAGGTAATACAAACATAGTAACAGAGCTCTAAATCTAAGGCACTGGTTTTCCCTCCAACAATGCTGCATTTCTCATTTTAAGTATCCAAAAAACATTCTACTTCAGTGACCCTGCATGCCCCTCAAAGGTTGTGAGAGCAGCAAGCCGGTCCTCGTTGTCCTGATCTAGTGCCAGCTTGTGCTACATCGCTCACAACTGCATTGGAGAAAGCCCTGTAGGAGTCGCAACAGCAGCTGTCTCCAAGAGACCAGACGATGATTAATTGGGGATGAGCACCAATACAGAGAGTCTATATGGAGCTCCGACAGCTGGCCAAGAAAAGAGTCAGGGGAAGAAGAGACTATTCTGGTTTGGGGGCTATTTATTTACAAATCTCAAAACGACTGACTCACCGTCATTCTTCACCAGCTCCCTATCACTGACTAACTCTTTTAGGGGGAGATGTATTTCGTTATTTTGAAAATTAGCAAAGCAAAACACAGCACCACATGCTTAAGTGCCCACTGAGTGCCTCTTGGAAGGAATGCACTGCTTCCACCATCTCCAGAACTAGGAGTGTGTGGGTGGGCATTTGTGCCTGGGGGGGGGACATGAGCAAGTCTCTGACAAGGTCCTAATTATGAGTTGCCTGGATTCAGACGCAGCCTTATCATTAGCAGAGCTTTTTCTAGCCCAAGCACCATGGATCTTGGCTGTCTTTGTTTGGATGAGAAACCTGACTTTTGTGCTGTCACCACTCTGAGGCAAATAAAAATAGGAGACTCAAATACACTGACCCCATAAATCAGAGCGCCCGAGAGCCCACCTGCACTGAGAGGCTGCTAGAAATTCTCCAACAGGACAGGAACTGAAAACTATTGGCTGTCAAAGGCTTAAAAAAACCCAAAAACTTGATAATGATTTTATGCTGCTGAGTGGGGCCTGATGGACAGCGCTGGCGACAGAAGCCCTCTGTTTATCACAGAGCTGATACAGCAAAGGCATCTGCAAAGCAAGCTTCCCCAACACAAAGTCCCACCAGCATGCCTCAGACCCAGAGATGCCCAAATCAAGAGACCATTTGTGAAAGCTTGTCAGCTTTTCCCCCACGTAGTCACAACAGCAGCTATGGAGAGAAGCAGCTCTAGACTGGTAGGGCCTGACCCTACGCATATTGTTTATGAAGAGCACCAGATGTGAGCTAAGCCCTTTACACGCTGTGGCAAATTGCTGGCACTACTATGATGGGTCTCGCGCTTTCTCTTCTTGGGGGGGGAGGGAGAGGGTGTTAAGGGCACTGTTTCTTGCCCCTGAACTGGGGTATTAACTGCCCCACTAGTGTCCTAGAGGAGGGGAGTCGAGAGGGAGGGACCCAGGCCCGCCCCCTACTCCGGGTCCCAGCCCAGGGGCCCTAGGGATAGCAGTAAACTGCTTGAACTAGCGGTTCCTTCCCCTGGGCTACTTCCTTCTCCTGCCCTTCAGCTTGTGGGGCTTCCTGCCCTCCCTCTGCACAAACCCGGTATCCCTTTACCTAGGGTCTTGGTCTTCTTAGCCCACCGTAGCTCTTCTCTAAACTCTCCTCTGCTTCCCTCCAAACTGCTCTTTGCTCCAATGCCAATCCACTCTGCTTCAACTCCTCCTCTTGTCCCATTGAAGCAGGGGGGTTTTATCATGTGACTGGCTTCAGGTGCTCTAATTAATCTGTAGCAAACTTTCTTCCCTCTACAGGGAATAAGGCTCCCTACTAACACTCTCCTGCTGCCCTCTGGCCATGCTGTATCACAACACAAATACGAGCACAGGAAGAATGCAACGTAGGAGGAAGGATCAGGCATGGGATGCAACAAGCAGCAAAGGATTGAGCAGGGAAGTTCAGCCCATTAACCTTTGTCAGTTCTATACAGTTTTTTGTTTGAGCACATCTCTTCTGTTGGCACTTCACTGCAGGGAGAACTAGGGCTTTTAGGCTTGTTGGAAATTACATGCTTTAAGGAGGAGAGGTTGGATGCATAGCAGACTAGGTTTCAGGTGCAGGGGCCATGGAGAGGAGAGTGGTGAAGCTTTTGTGGATTGGAGAGAAGAGCAGAGACGGAGCTAAGCCTTGACAAGGCATTGTGAGCGTGCAGAAAGGAAGAGCCGTCCACACAGCTAACAGAAAGCAGGAGGCAGCCTTTAACCAAGACCCACCCATGTCACTACCTGTATTTCACATCAAACACTGTCGAGTCTTCATCATCATCATCATCATCTTCATTCAGAGGGGCCATTTCTACTCGCTCAGCCGGGGTTGTGATTATGTCGTACTTCCGTGTCTTCTTAATCCTCTTGCCAGACCTGAAACAAAGAAAAAGGGGGTTCATTCTGAAAGTGTTCCCTACAGAAAGGGCTGGGGTGGGCTGTTACCCACCCATTCTATATACAGCCCAGACTGCTGAGCCCTACCCTGATGCAAAGCCAGCCCCTCCTCCTCACTACCACTTGCACCCATCACTGAAGAGCTCAATTTCCTGTCAGCTGTAATTCAGATCAGTGTCGGTCTTTTAGTTTCAGAGGCATAGCCATTGATCCTTTGGTGTGCAGGGCAATCGCTGGCACAGCAGCTCAGAGCCCCCTGCTGCCATACTCAATAAGTCAGACAAAGGCTTAATCAGAGGAGGCAGCCGACAGGTTAACTAACATCTTTAGATGAGAAAATCACGGCAATCTGGCTGAGTCAATGTCTACCAAGCTGACAGGGGTTCAGAGAAGAGTTACAAGAGGACTGGGCATCTGAGGTTATATTTACGAGTGGACAACTTCTTCTACCTTTTTTGGACACCAGAGTGAAGTTTCCAAACACTCCCCAATACAGCCAATCGTTTCACTTGAGCAAAGAGGATGGATCTAGACTGTTCTCAGTGGTAGCAGAGGACAGAATGAGGAGTAATGGTCTCAAGTTGCAGTGGGGGACATTTAGGTTGGATATTAGGAAAAACGTTTTCACTAGGAGGGTGGTGAAGCAATGGAATGGGTTACCTAGGGAGGTGGTGGAATCTCCTTCCTCAGAGGTTTTTAAGTTCAGGCTTGACAAAGCCCTGGCTGGGATGATTTAGTTGGGGATTGGTCCTGATTTGAGCAGAGGGTTGGACTAGATGCCCTCCTGAGGTCCCTTCCAACCCTGATATTCTATTAATTTTATACTCACTCCTGTGCAAGTATCATGAAAAAAAATCACTGGCCATGTTTTAAGATTTAGGTGTAGCCAATGTCCCTTCCATTAGCATAATGCTCAATTTCTTTTGTAGCAAGGATACTTATACACCTGTGCACCTTTTACTCTTGTTAGACTCATTTTCCAGAATCTACTTACATTAAAATAATTTTGACATAAAAAACCAAAATGATACAGAATATGGTACTTAGCTTGACACTATCTATTTAACTCAAAGCTCCTGTATTCTACAGGCTCTTTTTATTCCACAGATTAATACCCATTAACCCAAGGTCTTGAGCTACCTCACACTGCTCAGACATAAGCCTAGGTTTGTGCTGGTTACATTGGTTTGTGCTTCAGTTATATTGCATTTAAATAAAGAAGCTACAATATCACCATCTTTTTGGGGATATGGGGAAGAAACAAAGATCTTAGCATAATTGCTTGCACTCTGGAAATGGTTTATCCAACACAATGCAGACTATTTCTCCTTAAATTCTTAGTTAAAAAAAATCAGATTGAAAATCTGTAGGATAACAGAGGACAGCCAAATGTCTGGAAAATTTCCAACTAGCAGTTCAGGAGCATTAACAGGTCATGAAAACATTCCTGCTGTCCAGAAGTCTCACCATGACCAATCACACAAGATAGGTTGGGGTTGCCATCACCTGAAATCTCTAATCCAAGGCTGGATATTTTTCTAAAAGATATGCTACAGCTCAAACAAGAGATATAAACTTGAAGCAGGAATTATTGGGGAATATCCTTTGCCCTGTGTTATGCAGGTCAGATAAGATCATCATAGGATCCCTTCTGGCCTTGAACTCTATGCACGTTCAAGAAATATCTGATGTAAAAGTTGTCACTGGCCTCTGAAGATAGCATTGTTTTGGGGCATTGGTCCAGGACTAAGTAACGCAAGCCCCAGACCTTGGGGCAATGCAATTTTCATTTCCTGAGCATTCTACGGACTAATTTGCATCAAAAATGTCAAGAAACTCTCATGGTCCAAGCTACACTGTAACAATCTGTGCTGTATCACATCAAGCAGAGCACAGTGCGTTTTGTTCTATTATCCCAGTGGTAATCAAACTTTTGTACTGGGGCCCCCTTTCACATAACAAGTCTCTGAGTGCGACCCCCCCCCAATAAATTAAAAACACTTTTAAATGTAGTGAACACCATTACAAATACTGGAGGCAAAGCAGGGTTCAGGGTGGAGGCTGACAGCTCGCGACCCCACATGTAATAACCTTGCGACTCCCTGAGGGGTCCTGACCCCCAGTTTGAGAACCCCTCTATTATCCCAGCAGTTAAAACAAGTCGTTTCAGACCCCACCCAGTAGGGCCTTACTAACCAAACACCTGATAATCCTCACAAAAACACCTGGCAGTCTCACTCCCCTTTTCAGCCAAGACCTAACAGCAAAGTGATGCAGTGAGAAAAATGATGCGTTGAGATCTCATCTTACAAGGAAAGCTTTGCTTTTACAAGAGAACATTTACTCAGACAATATGAAATGTCATCATCATTAAAACTAAACTGAACATTCCTCAAAGTGAATGAGGCACATTCTACAATTGAATTAGGAAGTGAACAGCCATGACAAAACAATCTGCAATGAATCTCCCATGTGTGTGCATGAATTAGCAAGGCTACGCTGGATTGCATATTCAAAGAACAGGTCGTTTTTCTGTCTGCAATCAGATCTACTTTTGCTGCAAGACATCAGTGCTCATTTCCTACAGAGGCAGATACAGCTTATTTCGGGCAACTACTGAAAGAACATTGTATTATTTAAAGACAGTTAATTGCACCCCCCATGACAGTGCTCTCAACTCCAGAAGAACAAGGATGCACTGCCTGCACATTTCAGTACAGCTTGGGGAAGGGGTGTTCAATATTGAAACATAGCGTATGAAAAGTTGGCTTGGAGAGGAGAAAGTTTATGACTCATGTCAGTCTTTTGACCAGGGGCTGTTTTGGTAAAACACTAGTCATGTGTAGCACTTCATGCTCCTTACTGAAGGATCATGTGGTGGGAGAAATGCATTAGTCAACTCACTAGTTCATTATATACTTTAAACCTCCAATTTATTTTAGTGAACAACCCTGATGCTCAGAAATAACATTTTTCTTGACCCCACAGAGAACCATCTCAGAGCTTTCAATCCAGCATTAACACCTCCTGAAAACAGCCATGAGGAGGTAGGAGGGGAGATTAAATTATCCTTTCCAATAAGCGTGTTTCTCATTTGTAATTCCACCAAAAACAATAGACTAAATCCATTCCTGTTGAAGCTCCAATTAAGTGCTACTAGGAATGAATTGGGCCCAACATATTTAGCAATAATTAGCTCCTGCAACATTTACAAGATTCCAGATAATAAACCTAGGAAAACTCCAGACTCATAACAAGTCACTGAATGCGAGCTTCATTAATACCGCTGACATTTTACTATTTTCTATTGAACCATGCTTCTTTGCTCACATGATCATTTTAAACCCTGAAATTAAACCAGAAGCCATTAAGATGAGTTCTTCTGCATGCTTTCAGGCAGGCATTCATTTTGCTGTAATCATAGAATATCAGAGTTGGAAGGGACCTCAGGAGATCATCTAGTCCAACCCCCTAAAGCAGGCACAATCCCCAATTTTTTTTTGCCCCGGATCTCTAAATGGCTCCCTCAAGAATTGAGCTCGCAACCCTGGGTTTAGCAGGCCAATGCTCAAACCACCAAGCTATCCCTATGACACGCCACATTTTTTCTAACAACCAGCTTCTTGAGATGGAACATACTCAACCACAGAGAACAGAAGCATAGGCTTGTTCAACTGCACTAACTGTTAAGAGGTTTGGAGGCTGGGAAGAAGGTTGTGAAAAACTTCAGGAACATCTGACTGAGGCTTTGCCATGATTCAATTAAAAGGTAGTACCTGAAAGTAACTAAAATAATACCGTATGCAAATCCAGTCTATAGTACTAAGACCAATATGCACTTTCAAACATTAGTCTCGTAAGACCAACTATATCTCTATTATCCCCATTTTACAGACACTGAGGTGTGGAGAATTTAAATGACTTATCTAAATTCATAAAGCAAGAGAGCAGGGAAGCCCAGAAATAGGGCACCCAGACTCCTGTTTTGACCAATAAAACACAGACATCTGAAGAGAGGTTTCCAGTAGGGGTCATAGTTGGCTTTTTATTGTTTTTTTCCCATATAATAATCTCTCAAACAGGGTGGACTGATTTTAAATGAAAGCTATTTAAGACACTGATTTTCATCATGCTTTAAACCAGCAAGCAGGAAGCCTTGATTTAAATTACTGATTTAAATTGTTTTTTGCACCCATCTTAGCTGTTTTCTTAAAGAAAGGGGTTCATTGTCTTTGAATGGTAACCAGTAAAACATGTTCATCTGCAACTAAATATAGCTTTTACTCTAAGTTTGGGAGTACTTCTTGCTAACCAGGAGGATACACCATATCTGTATACTTTTAACTTACATTTATTCAGATTCTTAATGTTTACATTTTTATTATCTTAGAAAATGGTGAATGATACATTTATTTGTTTTTTTTTTAAACTTGTGATATGTGCCAAGCTCTATTTGGATGGAAATTAAAATTCAGTTAAAAATGCACAAAAATGGTGCATTTTTTTTAAATCAAATTTTAAAAAGCCTTAAATTGCTGCCTATGTAAGAAAAAAAAGATGAAGTTCATCAAAACATGTTTTATATTTAGAACTAACTGATTTATTAAACAAAGGCAATATTATCCATAGATAGTGAATTGAACTGATAATAAAGGGCATAGTGACCAGAAACAGTTTTAGAACTAGTAGATTGCACCGTCACACCTAGTTTATATTCAGATTGGCAGAGGAAAACAAGCTTCCCAGCTTTTCCAGTTCCCAATTGGTTTCTTAACTTTGAACTAGTCATTGAACTGCACTGAAGTTGAATAGACTGAAATGAAGAAAATGTTTTCCCTGCAGAAGAGGTGATTGCTGTCAAAAGCTGTTCTAGCACTAAAACTCTGATTCCAGGTGTTTTACCAGGGACTTCCACCATTTCAGTGGTCTAACTTTCTTCAAAGCTCAGCAGCAAATGTGTATTAATTTTATTTAATTGAAATGGTTTTAATAGATTATAAGTTTAGGCATCAACATAGGTTGTCAATTTCAAATTTAATTTTAAATTGGGTTTTTTGAAAGAATAAACTTGTACTTAAATAAAAAGTGGGGGTTTGTTTTTTTAAGATTTTTTTTTTTAAATCCTTGATTTTTATCCAGCCTGCTTTCAAAGTGATCTATTTCCCTCCAGTAGCTGGCAGCTGGCTGCCTATGGATTGAAGAAAGGGGTTTTTTGTATTGTTGGAGTATAGTAACTAGTTATAAAACAATTTATACTTAGTCAACTCGGCCTTCTACTGTAGGTGAGCCTTAGGTGTAGAGAGCACCACCCAGCTAGGTAGGATAAGCAGGTCCTGTAACCTATGACTAGATGATGAGTCACTGTACTTAAATCTCTCTCCTAAACCATAGCAATGTAACCAGTTTTGAAGCTATTAAAGAGGTAGGCCTGAGAGAAAGCTATTTGGTAGAGAAATCTGAGGCTCAGACAGCAATGATGTAATCAAAGGTTATTTTGGTCAAAATATTATTGTTATCTAAGTGAGTAGCATGTCTCTCAACAGGCAGACCTCTACCTTGTAAACAGTGCTCACATCCAGCTTGAGTCTTACTCATTTTCACACTTTTTACAGCAGGTCACAGCAAACACTACTGACCATGGCTGATAACGCCTATTGCCCCACTGTGACACTGCAGGTGCAGTTTGCTAATTTAAAAAAAAAAATATATTGGATAGATTTATCTAATGTCCCAGTGGCTTCCTCATCAAGCAACATAGACAACCAAGTTTCCAGCCTTTCATTTCCTTTTTGAGTGTTGTTAACCCTCACAGTTTACTTAGTAAGCTAGAAGCCTAATTCACCTCTGGAGTAACTACACTGACATCAACGGAGAGGAGTAAGAGAGCTGCAAAATATGGATTCAAAAAGGCAGAATCAAAACATGACAGAAGCACTTACTGAAGTAGCAAGTATTTGGCAAGTTGTGGAGGATATTTTGGCTTACGAGTGGGAGCGAAGGAGGTACTCAGCACACACGTGATGCTGAGAAAATACTCCATTCCCCCTGCCATTGGAAGTGGTTGAGCATCCTTTCCAGGCACATCTCTGAGTCAGCCAGAAAAGTTGCTATTGCTAACTAGATGCTGCCTCCTGCTACTGTGGACCATGCCACTTTCACAGCCTGCGCAGTTTTGAGCAGCCCAGGGGAGAGGGAGCTGGAATTCAGATCCCTTATGGCGGTGCCAAGCTCTACTCCACTGGGCTATCCCAAGTCCACTCAGATCAAAACACTTCTAAGGAGGAAGAAGAACAGGTCATCTTTGAAAGCATCCATTAAAAAAAACAAAACAAAAAACAGTGAGTTGGAAAGAAAGCAAGAATGTAAGTATCACAAGCCAGTGCCTGTGATAAAACATCTGCCAGCTTGATGTTCAGTTGAAGGACCTGGAAAAGTGGCAGAACAACCTTTTGCCTTCATGTCAGTTTGGGTACATAGTGCTGACAACTTCCACTGGCATCATGGACCATGAGGAAGCAAGACAAAAACACACAGGAGGCAAAATTCTGGGATTCTTTTTCTAAAACTTGTAAAACAGGCATACTAATAAATTGTTCAAATGGAAAAAAAAAACAAAAAAACACTGCATCTCAACAATCCGTATCTAAAGGGATAATTTACTTGCAGAAAACCAGTGTAATTTCATAGTGACAGTTTAATCAAATATTGGATTTCAACAAATTCTGCTTAACAGCAATTTACAATACTAGTCTCTGCAAGGTTCTTTGTTTTGGGGTGTTATTTTTGTTTTTTGTTTTTTAAAAATGGGCATGAACAAAGCTCTTATTTTGATCAAAAAAGGCTTTTCATTTGAGTAAATGTGATCTCTCTTCTGCAACAGAAATGAACTCCTCTCCAAACTATTTTGCCAGCTGTAAACTAGAAATGGTACAAACATGCTTGTTGTTTTGCTTGTCTTATTTTGTAACTCAGATCAATCTTTGCTTACACACTAGAGGCTATGTCAGATAAACAAACTACTGCATGTAGAAGTCAAAAGCTCCATTTTTCTAGGGGAGCCACTGTGTTTATTACAAGAACAGCAGGAATCTCTCACATACATGAAATGTGCTTTAACTATAAGCAGTCGTGTACAGATTAAATGAGTTTGGCATGGGAGAGCTCAGCAGTGCTTGCCGGTAAAGGTGACTGCAAAAAATTTTCTAAAATAATTGGGTTTGTGTCCCCTTTGGCTTCTGTAGGATGTGGAAAGAAGACTCAAAAGACTGGGTTTTCTGCTGCTTGGTTTTTTCCTTGGAAAATATCAAGAATGTCAACCCTGCTCTCTCTTTTTACATATGGAGAAACTGAGGCAGGGAAGCTGAACTTGCCCAAGGCCAGTTAGTAGAAGAGCTATTTAGATTACCTTATACTGATTTTACTAGTAGACTATGCCGCCTTTAGTCTGACCCACCCAAGTGCCTAATAGTCTTCTGATGTATAATCCCACGACAACTTTGCAAACCTGGATGAGTAGATGATAGTGATGAGAAGAATTATTTTAAAAAGCAATGTTTTATTTGCTTGCCCCTAAACCAAATTACTTGCCATGGTAAGTTGAATCTTGCTACGCTGTGCTAGTCACTGACACGCATCGGCAAATATTTTGCAGTTTGTTCACTGGGACAGACTTATGAGATGGGAACCCTTTAAGAACAGAATTCATGTAGACTCTGCTCATCAGCATGAATAAATTAAGATTATTATTAATTATTATTATTATTATTATTAAGACCTCAGAAACAGGGAAGAACAGGAACAGTTAGCTGGAACAGCCACGTAACTGCAGAAGAGCTGTTTGCAAGTAGGTGGAAGAAGAATTCACAAAATACACCTGTTCAAATACCTCCATTGCCCAACTTCCTCCTTCTACAAGTAACAACCAACCACAGCTTCCCAGAGAACAAGTTATATGACTCAACCCTGCAGGTTTGTTTTCTTTTGTACACACCTGTAAGAAAGAATTCCTGTTAACTACTGAAGGTTTTATAGTTTTCCACCATGAAGTCAGGAGTGAACAAACCAGAGCTAAATACTCTTAGATGGTCAGCTCTTTGAGACAAGAACTTTTCATTTACTGTATGTACACAGAGTGCCGAGCACAACTGAACCTCTAGCTGCTACCACAACAGAAACAATAATTTATGAACACGAACATGAAAGGCTCAGTTTGACACTGGTAAGTTTATTTTGTCCTAACTCGGCAACAAGCCAACAGAGAGATCAGTTTTCTAATGTGATTGACTTTGATTTGCTTGTGTTCTTCCCAACATAAAATCATACAAAGATTTCAAGTATTACAATGTTACTCAGCACATCCTGGTTCCAACCCACAGAAGAGGAGGAGGGTGAATGCAATATATTTGCTGTAGTTACACTGCAGAGAGAAAAAAAAATACCAGGATCCCACCAGGCAGATGCAGACTTCTTGCACGCTGCAGAGCTGTGTTCTGTCAAGGCTTCCATCAATCCAACATAACGTAGATTTGGGGGAGAGGAAGGGCTGGATCCACAAACCAGTCCCCCATTCCCTCCAGGCCATCCAACCACACTGTGCAGGGCTCCAGCTGCACAAGTGTCCACAGAGTAGTTCCATGGCCCAGAATTCCATCTACTCCTAATTCTTGGGGACCCAGCCCAATCCCAGCCCATTTATTTGGGTTTTATCCTAGGGCTGAACTCTGGCCTCAGCACTAAGCAAAGACTTATCTCATTTGTACACAAAAGTTGGGTAACTGCACCACAATTGCCCACAATGCGCCATCTGCGCACACGTACAAGAGACACCCCCTTTGAAAACTTGACAGAATGAGCCTACTCCCTGCTGCACTAGAGGAAAACTACTCCCAACCTAAATTACTGCTCAAGGAAGTTTTCACCCCATTTTCCTGCTTTGAGTTTATTTTAAAATTGGGGTGGAAAACACATTCAGGGAAGTTTGGGGGGTTTTTAATGACACCTCCAGTATCTCTTCCAAAGTCATAGCTGTTTCCTAACACCACAACCTGATAAAAAAGATGTTTTATCCAAAGTGTTCAAGTCTTGAACGGTGTTCAAGAAGGGATGTCAACAGAGTCAAATGGGAGAGATCAAGTCTGATATGGGTTGGAGTTTCAAAACCTAGAAACAAGACTCTCCTGTCACTTCTCTAATCATTAATACTGGACAACATACACACAAATAGGTAGGCATGCTATAAATGAAGGGGTTTTATTCCTGATAAACACTGGATGAAATAAGTTATCCCCAGTTAAACAGTTGCACACTCTTATACGCTTCCCTGCATTTCCTTCACTCTAGCACCTACACTGACATAACCCTGTGATGTTCAGTCTACCAAAATCACAAAGGAAAATCAGGACGCCAGGTATATACCAGGCAGTGGAAGGCAGGGAGTTAGCAGTTCATACTTAGAGATTATTGAGAACTATTGGGAAATCTATTTTCAAGTCAAAACTCAAGTCTTTGCTCCGTCCACCTGGACACTATGCTTTACAGCACATAAACACTCATATTATGGCAATTATTTCAAGAGCTTATTCATGTTTAAGCTAATGAAACAGAACAATACTTTTTCCTTGAGAACAAATATAGAATGCTCTAGAAAGGGAACAAACAATTCAAAAGTATACGCATTCTATTTTCCATTTTAACAACCCCTTTCTGACGAGCGGATCTACAACATTTTACAAACGACATACAATCGGCCAGGGGCTGGCCAAAATTTGCCTTCTCACCCACTTCCATCCCCTTTGTGCTGAGTGCCTTTACTCCAGAGGAAGATGCATTTCAGCTTTTCTGGCTTTAGGTTATGCCTACATTGCCACCTACATTAGCAAAACTTATGTCGCTCAAGAGTGTGAATATTCCACCCCCTGAGCAACATAAGTTACGCCGGCATAAGTGTTCGTGGGCACAGCGCTATGGCAGCAGGAGAGCTTCTCCCGCCAACATAGCTTTTGCTGTTCACCGGGGGTGCGTTTTTTATGCCAACAGGAGAGCTCTCTCCTGACATAGTGTCTTCATCAGATGTGATGCAGTGATGCAGCTATATTGGTACAGCTGCGCCTCTGTACGGGTAGACATGGCTAAGACAGTACTTCTCAAAGCTTTGTACTCATGACCCCGTTCACATAGCAAGCCTCTGAGTGCAACTCCCCTTATAAATTAAAATCTTTTTTATATATTTAACGCCATTATAAATACTACAGGCAAAGCAGGGTTTGGTGTGGAGGCTGACAGCTCGTGACCCCTCATATAATAACCTCACGACCCCCTGAAGGGTCCCGACCCCCAGTTGAGAACCCCTGGCCTAAGAGAAAAGGCCATCGGAGCATCAACTTCTACATGGACTGGTCAGGGACTCACTTTTTCAGGTCCCATCCCAGAGACCCTCACCCACAACCTAGAAAGGTGATAGTGCTGCTGTGATCAAGGGCTTTCACGGCATATGGTAGCCCTGCATGGACTCACCTTACTAGTCACGTGCAAATATGGCCTAGGAAACCTCTGGAAACCATCAGCAGAGAGACACTGTGTTAACGCTACTGCTGGGGTGGGGACAGAGAGCAGTGGCCCCCCCACCTGGGGATGGACAGAGAGCAGTGCCCCCCCACCTGGGGATGGACAGAGAGCAGTGCCCCCCTCGGCCTCCATGGGGGAGAGCCCCCCAACCCGGGGATGGACAGAGAACAGTGCCCCCCTCGGCCTCCATGGGGGAGAGCCCCCCAACCTGGGGATGGACAGAGAGCAGTGCCCCCCCGCCTGGGGATGGACAGAGCACAGTGCCCCCCTCGGCCTCCATGGGGGAGAGCCCCCCCGCCTGGGGATGTACAGAGAGCAGTGCCCCCCCATCTCCATGGGGGAGAGCCCCCCCCACTGGGGGATGTACAGAGAGCAGTGCCCCCCCCCATCTCCATGGAGGAGAGCCCCCCCCACCGGGGGGTACAGAGAGCAGTGGCCCCCATCTCCATGGAGGAGAGCCCCCCCACCGGGGGGTACAGAGAGCAGTGTCCCCCCCCCGGTCTCCATGGGGGAGAGCCCCCCACCGGGGGGTACAGAGAGCAGTGTCCGCCCCCGGTCTCCATGGGGGAGAGCCCCCCCACCGGGGGGTACAGAGAGCAGTGCCCCCCGGTCTCCATGGGGGAGAGCCCCCCCACCGGGGGGTACAGAGAGCAGTGCCCCCCCATCTCCATGGGGGAGAGCCCCCCCGCCTGGGGATGTACAGAGAGCAGTGCCCCCCCATCTCCATGGGGGAGAGCCCCCCCCACTGGGGGATGTACAGAGAGCAGTGCCCCCCCCCATCTCCATGGAGGAGAGCCCCCCCCCACCGGGGGGTACAGAGAGCAGTGCCCCCCCATCTCCATGGAGGAGAGCCCCCCCACCGGGGGGTACAGAGAGCAGTGTCCCCCCCCGGTCTCCATGGGGGAGAGCCCCCCACCGGGGGGTACAGAGAGCAGTGCCCCCCATCTCCATGGGGGAGAGCCCCCCACCGGGGGGTACAGAGAGCAGTGCCCCCCATCTCCATGGGGGAGAGCCCCCCACCGGGGGGTACAGAGAGCAGTGTCCCCCCCCGGTCTCCATGGGGGAGAGCCCCCCACCGGGGGGTACAGAGAGCAGCGCCCCCCGGCCGGTACCTGCAGACCCGCAGCAGCAGGCAGCCGATGAGGCCGGCGCTGAGGACACAGGCCCCGATCACGGCGGCCTTGAGCGCGGACAGGTCCCGGAGCAGCGCGGGCAGGAGGCTGACCCGGGCGCCGCTGTGGTTCCCGGGGGCGCCCGGCGGCTCCGGCGGCGGCCGGGTGGCGTTGGCGGGGCCCTGCGCGGCCTGCGGCGGCCCCGGCGCGGGGGGCTCCCGGCGGCCCCGGCCGGGGAGCGCAGCCAGGAGCAGCAGCAGCAGCGGGGCGGCGAGGCGCATCCTGCCCGGGCTCGGGGCTCGGGGCTCCGCTCCGCCTGCGACACCGCGCCCGGCCCTCGGCGCTGGGAGCCGCGACGCCGCCTCCCGCCCGCCCCCGCCCTCGGCGAACGGGGGCCGCTCTACAGCCCATGGGGGGGAGGGGAGAGAGAACCAGCCTTGGGGGACCCCCCCCGCGTGCCTACACCCCCCCCCAGCACAGACACTGCCCTGGGAGGGACCCCTGACATCCACCCCCAAAGCTGCAGGGAGCCCCACGCTCAGGCCCGCCCCCCCCCTCCCCACCAGGCTACAGGGGCGCTTGGTATAAAGTTTGGGGTGCCAATTTTGGTTGGACCTATTCCTGGAGGTTTCAGTGACATGACATAATCTGCCATTAAAGATTCATCTTTAATTCCTGGAGAGTCCAGCACAGTCCTGGAGGGTTGGCAGCCCTATATAATGTGCTCCTGTTTTCCCAGCACCTTCCCAAGCTAAAACAATAGCTACAGGGGCTCGTTATAAGCCAGGCCCCTAGTGAGTAACACCTCTCACACCTGCCGTCTCTCCCAGGGGAAGAGTTTTCCTCTTATGGATGCTGGGTCAGCGCCTGGCATCCTGCCACGTGCCAATAGTAACGCGTCCCAGAGGCAGCCACTTTTTTCTAACACTGAACAAGGAACTTAGCGTTCAGAATAGAATCATCCTTAAACTGCCCAGTCTGTGCAGAGCTGCCTAGAGCCTCCCCCAACCCACCTTGGCCTCCTGGTACAGTTTTAAAGAAATAGCACACGCTGCCACGCAGATCTTTCCTGTCCTGTACACCCCATACCTCTCTTTGAGCATTGTGTACCTCCTTTGCCCCCAAATACCTTTGTCCGTTTGCTGGACCCCACCCCACTCCGGGTTCCCTTTTCATGGCCTCAATTCCAAGGTTGGCAAGGGGTTCACGGGATATTTTTGCAGAAGCCACTGGACTGACGGAGACTCCCTCCCAGTTTCTCCTTTCCAGTTGCTCTTCCAATTCCTGTTCTGTCTCTCTCAAAGGGAGAAAAGACCAAGGAAGTATAGTCATAGGTGCTGGAATTATGGGTACTGGGGGTGCTGCAGCACCCCCTGACTTGAAGTGATTTCCCTTATATATAGAATTTACTGTTTGGTTCAGTGGCTCTCAGCACCCCGCACTATAAAAATTGTTCCAGAACCCCTCTGTATAATGGGGGGAAAATACTGTGGGAGTCTGCAATGTCTACTTGCTTACCCACCTAATAGACATGGAGGCGGGGGGGGGGACTGCTTGCAGGAAGGAGGTGAAAATGAAAAGGATAATCATTCTAATGGCATGCCAAGAAAAGGGTGAGGTGCCTGCTAGGAGCCCCGCAGATGGGCTGGAACCCACCTCAGCCGCCCTTTATCTGACTTCCCTCACCTGAGCTGGCGTACTAAACCATCTGGACCTGCTTATGAGAGTAAAGTTACTCACATGCTTAATTGTTTAGAGAGTGCCAAAAGCACTTCCTGCCTGGCAAGGTTAGTGGGTTAAAAGCTGTGATAGTAACCACTAGTACATATACATACCGGGGAACCACTACTTGCTAAGTGTGGAGTTCGGAATGCCTGTACTTCCTCAGCAACAGCTGCAGGTCATGCCATTGCAAGTAAATGAGGGAGAAGATGATTTTCAAATATCTACGAGTACATGTGAAATTTAATAGTGAGAAGTGTAAGGTTATGCATTTAGGGATTAATAACAAGAATTTTAGTTATAAGTTGGGGACGCATCAATTAGAAGTAACGGAAGAGGAGAAGGACCTTGGAGTATTGGTTGATCATAGGATGACTATGAGCTGCCAATGTGATAAGGCTGTGAAAAAAGCTAATGCGGTTTTGGGATGCATCAGGAGAGGCATTTCCAGTAGGGATAAGGAGTTATACAAGGCACTGGTGAGACCTCACCTGGAATACTGTGTGCAGTTCTGGTCTCCCATGTTTAAAAAGGATGAATTCAAACTGGAGCAGGTACAGAGAAGGGCTACTAGGATGATCCGAGGAATGGAAAACTTGTCTTATGAAAGGAGACTTAAGAAGCTTGGCTTGTTTAGCCTAACTAAAAGAAGGTTGAGGGGAGATATGATTGCTCTCTATAAATATATCAGAGGGATAAATACAGGAGAGGGAGAGGAATTATTTAAGCTCAGCACCAATGTGGACACAAGAACAAATGGGTATAAACTGGCCACCAGGAAGTTTAGACTTGAAATCAGACAAAGGTTTCTAACCATCAGAGGAGTGAAGTTTTGGAATAGCCTTCCAAGGGAAGCAGTGGGGGCAAAAGATCTATCTGGTTTTAAGATTCTACTTGATAAGTTTATGGAGGAGATGGTATGATGGGATAATGGGATTTTGGTAAGTAATTGATCTTTAAATATTCAGGGTAAATAGGCCAAATCCCCTGAGATGGGATATTAGATGGATGGGATCTGAGTTACCCAGGAAAGAATTTTCTGTAGTATCTGGCTGGTGAATCTTGCCCATATGCTCAGGGTTTAGCTGATTGCCATATTTGGGGTCGGGAAGGAATTTTCCTCCAGGGCAGATTGGAGAGGCCCTGGAGGTTTTTCGCCTTCCTCTGTAGCATGGGGCATGGTTGACTTGAGGGAGGCTTCTCTGCTCCTTGAAGTCTTTGAACCATGATTTAAGGACTTCAATAGCTCAGACATGGGTGAGGTTTTTCATAGGAGTGGGTGGGTGAGATTCTGTGGCCTGTGCTGTGCAGGAGGTCGGACTAGATGATCAGAATGGTCCCTTCTGACCTTAGTATCTATGAATCTATGTGTAGGGTTTTTTAAAGTCACATCTTCTCATTCTCATTTGGAATCATGAGGCTCGACCCTGCAAATGATTCTGTGCAGGCAAACCACAGCACCCGTGTACTTCATGGAGCTCTGTGCGGGTGCAGGAGCTAGCCCTTGAAACTGTTTCTGTTATCGTTATTATTTCAAATGTTTTGCAATTCGCCATTCACAGCAGCTGGGCAGGTTTCCTAAAAGCTTGGGCCACATTGAAAAACATCCTGTTTAGAAACCATTCTGCATTTTCTCTACATGTCATATGTTTGGGAAGGAGGGAGGGAGCTGTCATTGAATGAAGAAAACAGAGACTTTTCCTATTAGGCTTTATGATGCCATGACAACTTTCTAAGGTGAGTGTGTCAGTGTAGTATTTAAAAGTGAGTGGCACAGCACTGTGCCAAACAGAGATACTGATCTTTAACCCTCTGCAGTATCCCACAGGGGAGATAGCTGAGATGCAGCAATGAAATAATGCCTGTTTTTATAGACCTTTTCAGCCAATCAGAATGCTGTATCAAATGCCACCCACTCTATAATAAAAGACACATTGTGTTTTTATGGGAATTTCTGCAGGATGAGGAAGTACTGATGTATGTAATGGGCAAAAGGCCCCCAAATTGTCTGAATTGGTCATTGTTCCATCTACTTCTCGCTACTTGTCTTTGTAACAATTTCTCAGTTTCTGATGTGGGGCCCCTCTTAGTCTATCTGTAGCCAAAAAAACAAACCAACTGGACAGGAGGTCAAAATGGTGATGCAGACTTTTCCGAAACGTTTGTGTGAGCAGCCCTGGCACGATTTATTGTTTGTAAACAGTGATCCCAGCCCAGCCAGCTCTGTGAAAGCATGCTAGCTGCTGCCCCACCTCAGATTGCCCTTTGTCTAACACTGTTGTTTTTCATGAAATGCATTCCTCCTCCATAGGCAGGAGTAAGGGATGTGGGGTTTCCAGTGTGACAGCCTCTAGCTCATGTCACAGGATGCAGAGCACCAAACTGTATCTAATGAAAAAGAAGTGCCCCTATCCCCTATTACGTTAGCTGGGTTCTGTCAGAGCAAACTGCCCCACGGCATTGTTACATTAAAATTTCAATGCTGTTCACTTAAACTGTCCAGCCACACACCCTGTTCTTTATGCAACAGCAGCAGCTCTACGCCTGGATTCTGAAAGTACCATGCTCATCTAGAGGGACAGGAGTACGTCATATTGTTCTCCTTCAGCTGACTCTTCCTGGTGGACTCTTCAAGAAGCTGTATCCAATGGTTTTAGCAGAGCGTGGGTCACTGCCACACTAGGCTTTTGGAGAAGGACAAGGAGGTAAGAGGGGGACTGTCACCATCACAAACAACAGCTTCGTTCAGTAAAACAAGCCAGTAGAAGCATAACCCAGGGGTTAGGTAGTAAATTCCTTTTAAAAAATCTCTATTGGCTATTTTTATATTATTCATTATACAGCTGAGATCAGAGGCCAGTGGTGCTGGGCACTGGACCAACACACAGTAAGAGACAGGCCCTGACCTGAAGAATCTATGCTAAAAGTCCTTGTTTATTCAACCCCAAAATCGTGTTAGGTGTTTTACAAACCTACAGTTACATGGGTTCCTGCTCCTAAGTGCTCATAAACTCAGGCCTTGATCCTGCAATGATTCCATAGATGTGGATCCCTGCGCCCAGGCGGAGTCAAGGGCAGGACTGGGGCCTAAGCGCACAACACTCAGACAAAGAAGTGGGAGAAATGATGGGACCAGCGGATGTGTCACACTGAACTTATCCCCAGTGTTTCTGGCTTATGTGAATAGCTTTGAAAGGAAAGGTTAACCATACTGAACCACAGTCATTCCTGCTTTTAGCTGGAGTAAGGCAGGGTAGGCCGGGCAAACATCTCTAGACCACAGGGACGGGGTAGCATTGTACATAAGTCCTTACACTCCATTTCACTCTTCTATTGATACTGCTATCCTGGTGCAGGAGTTTAAAGGGGCACTGTCAGCAGCAATTTAGGTTTTGTAAAACCAAATGTAATAGAAAACCCAAGATTAAAGAGTATAAAAAGTTACAAAATTGCTTACAAACCAATTGCAATTGAAGCAGGTTTATTCCTGAAATATTCTTCTGCAGATTTGGTACAGGGTTTGTAGTATGGTGCTAGGGCATTGATCTAGGTTCCTCTGTATCATCCATTTGTGTGCTACTGTCACCTCTTGTTTTCTGCTACCTGAGAATGATAAAGCAGCCAGCTGGAGATCCAGGATCTATCCCATGATATTGACAGTGCCTCTTCCACCTGTTCCCCTGTTTGTTTTTTGTTGCTATTGTTTAATTTTCATTCCTTTTACTAAAAAGAAAAAGAGTACTTGTGGCACCTTAGACACTAACAAATTTATTTGAGCATAAGCTTTCATGAGCTATAGCTCACTTCATCGGATGCATTCAGTGGAAAATACAGTGGGGAGATTTATATACACAGAGAACATGAAACAATGGGTGTTATCATACACACTGTAAGGTTGAGTGATCACTTAAGATGAGCTATTACCAGCAGGAGAGTGGGGGGGGAGGAGGAAAACCTTTTATGGTGATAATCAAGGTGGGCCATTTCCAGCAGTTGACAAGAATGTCTGAGGAACAGTGTGGGGTGGGCAAATAACATGGGGAAATAGTTTTACTTTGTGTAATGACCCATCCATTCCCAGTCTCTATTCAAGCCTAAGTTAATTGTATCCAGTTTGCAAATTAATTCCAATTCAGCAGTCTCTCGTTGGAGTCTGGTTTTGAAGTTTTTTTGTTGAAGGATAGCCACCCTCAGGTCTGTAAGCGAGTGACCGGAGAGATTGAAGTGTTCTCCGACTTGTTTTTGAATGTTATAATTCTTGCCGTTTGATTTGTGTCCATTTATTCTTTTACGTAGAGACTGTCCAGTTTGACCAAGGTACATGGCAGAGGGGCATTGCTGGCACATGATGGCATATATCACATTGGTAGATGCGCAGGTGAACGAACCTCTGATAGTGTGGCTGATGTGATTAGGCCCTATGATGGTGTCCCATGAATAGATATGTGGACAGAGTTGGCAACGGGCTTTGTTGCAAGGATAGTTTCCTGGGTTAGTGGTTCTGTTGTGTGGTGTGTGGTTGCTGGTGAGTATTTGCTTCAGGTTGGGGGGCTGTCTGTAAGCAAGGACTGGCCTGTCTCCAAAGATCTGTGAGAGTGATGGGTCGTCCTTCAGGATAGGTTGTAGATCCTTGATGATGCATTGGAGAGGTTTTAGTTGGGGGCTGAAGGTGATGGCTAGTGGCGTTCTGTTGTTTTCTTTGTTGGGCCTGTCCTGTAGTAGGTGACTTCTGGGTACTCTTCTGGCTCTGTCAATCTGTTTCTTCACTTCAGCAGGTGGGTATTGTAGTTGTAAGAATGCTTGATAGAGATCTTGTAGGTGTTTGTCTCTGTCTGAGGGTTTGGAGCAAATGCGGTTATATTGTAGAGCTTGGCTGTAGACAATGGATCATGTGGTGTGATCTGGGTGAAAGCTGGAGGCATGTAGGTAGGAATAGTGGTCAGTAGGTTTCCGGTATATGATGGTGTTTATGTGACCATCGCTTATTAGCACCGTAGTGTCCAGGAAGTGGATCTCTTGTGTGGACTGGTCCGGGCTGAGGTATTCCTACCTACAAGGAACACATAGGTCGACTCTAGCTTTTGGAAAGAGCGATGGGAGGTGGGCAGACATGCAGAACTGGGCCAGTGCAGAAAGCTTTGGAGTGCTTGTAGAGACTGTGCAAGAACTGGGCTTAGAGTCTGATTCAAAGACCATTGAAGTCAACAGGAATCTTTCCACAGACGTCAATGGGCGCTGGATCAGGCCCTTCATGTTGCCATGAGGAAATCATGTGCTTCCTTGTGCCTGCTGCCAGACACTAGCAGCACGCAGATGGGACAGGACTCCAACCCATCACTCCATGACTGCACATCCTTTGGATGGATAATATGGGGTTGAATTTCTCACTCAGTAATTCCACTAGTTGTTTTGACAAAGTAGAAAGAAGAGGATCATCTCCCTCTGTGCCGCCTTTAAGCACGTTATCTGGTGCCTGGTAGCCCCACGTTTATTCTCCAGGGTCTCCATTCTACAAAGCAGTAGGACATTATTCTGTGCCAGCATATTGGATAATGCAAAGGAACTATTCCAATTCCAATTTAATTTGATCTTATTCCTTCATTAGGACAGGTTGGATTGTTTCCCTGTCTTTTCCACAGAAATCTCAAGTGACTGAATCTTAAGAGAAATAATATCTAAACCCAGCTCCATTTTTCTTATGAGCTGACACAAGGTATTTAATGTAACATCTTGCTCACTGGATGGCTAAAAGGCCAAACCAATAACCCTGTAGAGAATTGCTATCCTTATTTTACATGTGGGGAACTAAGAGATAAAGTAATTTTGCCAGTGGTCTGTGGTGAAGTAGGGAATTAAATCTGAGTGTTCTGATCTGAAAGTACGGTCCCTGAATTTTGAATTGGCTTTGCAATCCTAGCTCTTTGTTTGCAGGGTGCTTTGCAATTTTGGGGTAAATGCCTTTGCAATGAAGAATCATTAATACAGGACAGCTTTGGAAAGCTCCCTCATTTATTTTATGCAGCTTCCAAGGTTTTTTCTCATGGCTGATTTGCTGCTATTTCAAATACCATTTGCCTCATTTGGAAAGTGTTCCTGGTTCTTGTTCTGGAATTTGTGATTTCGCAATTTCCATCAATGACGTCACACGGTCTGTTCTGAAGGGAACAGAAATAAATAAGAGCCAGTGGGAGTCTGAGCCCTTCTGAAATAAACATCTTGTCTGAAGAATCTGTCTCCAGTTCAGTAGTGCTATCTGGGTTCAGCTCGTCAAAGAGAAGAATGGGCAAATTGTTTCTGATTTTCAATTTTAACTAATAAATGGCTTTCCGTGTTCTAACAGGGCACAGGGCTGCTACCTTGTCTTCAGTGAACAAGGGGTTAATCCCAGTTTAATTTCCCCCTTACAGGTGCCGAGGGGAAGGATTATAAAGTGGCTGCTTTGGAGACAGAAGGGGAAAATGCTATTAGGAAGGAAGGTCTCTATACTCATCAGACCATATGGAAAGTTCCTGGTTTCCTTTCTGAGGATAGCTTACTTTACTTTCTTGTTATAAACGCTAACTAGAAAAGGCCTTGCTGATTACAGGGTTTTTTTCCCCTCCCTGCTGAGCTGTTCTACCAGCTCACACGTGTTCATCATCATTTAAAAACTTAGCTATCATGCCTTCTGTAAAGCACCACACACACTCTGAGGCTATCGAAAGAAGTTAAATAATGATAACATAATTACATATGGGATTACTTCTGAGAACGGGAGATTTCCATATTGATGGAAAGCTGGCACATCCTGTACAGAAAAAGCAATGCCGTTTGAGATACACAGAGCTAACCCTGCCCACTGCTCCAGGCCCTCCAATGACTCCCTGGCAGCACCACTGCGACAATGCTGCTGCCCAAGGTGGGGCAGGATTTGGAGGGGGCTGTGCAGAGAAGGGACAGAGGATCCACAGCTGGCTGAATCCCCAGAGTCAAGGCAGGGTGGATCCCCACAGTGCTACTTCCGCCATGGAGCGCCATGTTCTGTGGGTAGACTTCTCCCTCTCAGCCTTCTTCCTGCACGCCAGCCCAGCGCCCTGAACAGCTAGTTGAGATGACGGCTGGTTGGAGGATTTGGTTCTCGTGGGGTGGAAGCACTTTTCATGTTCAAAAGGCTTTGCAGCCCTCAACTAATCAATCCTCAGAAGCCCATTGTGAGCTAGGGCACCATTATCATCCCCCTTCTCAAAGTGGGGAAAACAAGTCCACTGTTGTTCAATGAGTATTCATTTCTGTGCAGCAAACGGAAATCAATGCAGAAGTGCAGTGAAGCCCTTACAAAAGAAGACATCTGTTCAAAGACCAGTCTTCCAGCGCACCAGGCAGTAAAATGCAATAGAGCTATGGGAAGACCAGCTTTGTTAAATGAGACCGGATCAAATTCCACATTGGTACAAATCCAAGGAATGAGCATATCAAAGATGGTCAAATTGTCAGAACACTGAGTTCACAGGCCAGATCAGAGACCATATTGCAAATTTAGAGATTAATCCTCTTTCCAATTACATACAGCACGATCTTCAACTAAGAGTCAAGTAAGAGTCCAACCAGCCAAAGTGACTGATAGCTCAGATGTGACCTGAGGTCCATTGTGAGATCTTGTTGCTAACCTGGGGTCAATGGCCCAGATCCTCAAAGGTATTTAGACTCCTAACTTCCTAACTGGAATGTAAGCTAGGAGCCTAGATACCTTTAAGGATCTGGGCCAGTATCCTTGGCAATGAAGCAGTGCAATCTGAAACTCCAGCTAGATTTGGAAGAGTTTGATCCTTCATACATTCCAAGTTAACATAGTATTTTGTTATTATAGTTTATATATAACCCCATAAGCATGCCTGGCTCTTTACAGCCTGTGTTGCAGCCCGCAAAAGTCTTGCAACCTAAGTCGATAATAAAATAGAATGGCAGGTTTCTCTTAAATGAAGGTCAGGAGGAGCATTAAAATTTAGGGGTATAGAGATTCTCTCTTTGACAGGTTCCTACAATATTGCTCTGTGGAGACAACGTCACAGTGTAATAGTCAAGCCTAAAATGGAGGCAAAGGGAGAACACCAATAAAAGCACAAATCTTTGTTTAGTCTGGATAACAATAATCTAAGAACACAAAAATCGATTATGACTTTCCCTTCCACTGCTTCTCTGGCTATTCATGGAGTAAGTACAGTCTGGCCTGGTTAAGTGCCACCTGAATGAAATTGACAAATAATTCACATCATGTTTTAGATAATTTGCAGATCGTGTCCTTAGACTGTTTTTCTTCATCTCAGCTGCATAGAATAAACTAACCAGCACCATAGCTGCTAATCTTGCAGTCTCAGATGGCTTGACGGTTTATTGATGATGGTATAGTGACTGCCAAGTAGCAAGACTATCCAGAATTACAAGTGACCTAGATATGAAGAACAGAATTGCATTTTAACCTTTTTTTTGTACTAACTCTTGGATTAGCTGAATTAATACTCGATCTGCTGCCATGTCATCTTGTTCTGAACTAAACAAGGTCAGGGTAAAGTAGGGTTTTGAACAAGAACATAGCAGAACAGCTATGCGCTGCAGGCACTGGTGCTTCTGACACAACTGGTGGCGCTCTTCCCTCTGAGACTGTACCTGCTCCAGGATATGTTAGTTACGGAGGGCTGGGTTTTGTATGAGAATTATCAGACACCCAGATAAACATGATATGCTAGGGAAGAGTCAACACAGCTTTTGTAAGCAGAAACCATGCCTTATGAATCTACTAGAATTCTTTGAGGGGGTCAACAAACATCAACAAGGGTGATCCACTGGACTTTCAGAAGGCCTTTGACAAGGTCCTGCACCAAAGGCTCTTAAGCAAAGTAAGCTGTCATGGGATAAGAGGGAAAGTCCTCTCATGGATCTATAATTGGTTAAAAGATAGGAAACAAAGGGTAGAAATAAACGGTCAGTTTTCATGGTTGAGAGAAGTAAATAGTGGGATTCCCCCAAGGATTTCTACTTGGACTCGCGTTGTTCTACATATTCATAAATGATTTAGAAAAAGGGTTAAACAGTGAGGTGGCAAAATTTTCAGACGATACAAAATTACTCAAAATAGTTAAGTCCAAAGCTAATGCCACTAAATAAAGCTATAGTACGCCCACACTTCGAATACTGCATGTAATTCTGGTTGCCCCATCTCAAAAGAGATAGAATTGGAAAAAGGACATAGAATGGCAACAAAAATAATTAGGAGGATGGAACAGCTTCCATATGACGAGAGATTAGAAAGACTGGGATTGTTCATCTTGGAAAAGAGACAACTAAGAAGGCATATGATAGAGGTCTATAAAGTCATGAATGGTGTGGAGAAAGTGAATAATAATAATAATATTAAGTGAATAATTAAGTCTTATTTACCCCTTCACATGAACCGTGGGTCACCTAGTTAAATTAATAGGCAGCAGGTTTAAAATAAATATAAGGAAGCACCTCTTCACACAATGCACAGTCGACCTGTGGAACTCATTGTCAGGGGACGTTGTGAAGGTCAAAAGTGTAACTGGGTTCACAAAATCATTAGATATGTTCATAGAGGGTAGGTCCATCCATGGCTATAAACCAAGATAGTCAGGGACACAACCTCATGATCTGAGTGTCCTCACACCTCTGACTGCTAGAAATTGGGACTGGATGACAGGGGATGGCTTTGATAAATTGCCCTGTTCTGTTCACTCTCTCTAAAGCATGTGGCATCAGCCCACTGTTAGAAGACAGGATACTGGGCTAGAAGGACGATTGGTCTGACCCAGTATGGCCGTTCTTATGTTCTTAAGTGCTATGTCTGAGCTAGGCATTATAATAATAAATAGGAACCTGCCAGCACCTCATCCCATACTGCTAGCAGGACCCCCAGTACCAGAATAACTGGGCACAGGGTGAGACAGGAAGGCCTGTGACAGGCACTGGGCCATCAGGGTTCTCCCCTTTAACAGTAGTGGCATACTGTTTAGCCCTTTGTTAATCAAACAATGTGTACAGATGCCACCCAAGCAATGGCATCACTATGATGTGCTGATATTTCACTGGAGTGGCAGGACCTCTAAACCACCTGGCACAGCCCTCCAGGTGCATGCCCCTCTCCCCACCCAATACAGGACCTGGGGACTTAATCAGGAGATTAAAGTTAATGGGCTCTGAGGGCTTTTCTACAGATTTGTCCCAATGTCAGCCATTGTTGGATAGACACCAGCATAGCTGCACAAATGCCCACCCCTAGGATAGGTAGCGGAAAGTGCTATGAGCCACAATTTGCACCTGTGGCCAGCCACCAATAGCTGAAATCCCCAGTGTGCACAAGGCCTAATATTACCTCATTGCAGCAAAGAGAGGCCTGCACTGTGGTTTGTTGTTGATTTTTTTGTTTTAAAGTGGGGAGAGGGATTTGTCTGCTTTGATATTAGAAATACCAAGTCTTGCTCAATCTGCTTATTGCTGGACATCTCTATGGATGAATGGAGATCTAGTGGTATTATGACATCACCAGAATCAAGGGAATAAAAAGTGATCCACTGGGAAAGGATTTTTAGTTAGACTGCTTAAAACTCATTGTTAGCTTCTATTTAACTCAAAAAACTGGCAAACGCTTGGGAGAAAAACTTTCTTTGTGGAAGATTCAAGTCTTCCTCACTTAAGCTCTAAGAAAGCTTCCACTTCCGTTCTAAAGCTTTGCAGCAAAAATAAGTGAAACAAGTCTTGATAGTCCTAATATAAGAGACAGACTTTCTTTTCTTAATAAACTTTCAGGCTTCCGTTAGCCACTACAAAAATGAGGGGCACAAACAGGTGATCTTTAAATCAGCTACATAAATGCAGCTTTTCACTACACAAATTGCCACTTATGCCATCCTCTGGTGGCTGCAGTTTCTGCCTACCCATTATTTTTGTTGTCTGAAATGCCAGATAAAACATTTTCAGCATCAAACCCACTACAGCCGACGATTTCCAGAAGGAAGCACTTCAAATAAGGTTTGTTCTAAAGAGCTTGCCTGCCAGGTACTAAACACCTGTTGTCACCGCAGCTCGCATCCCACAGGCAAGAATGGTTTTGTGGTGCTGCACTGATAACAGATGTATTGCAGCCGGAGCATAAGAGATGAAAGATGTCTCGTCCATAAGACTTTACTGGTCTTTTCCCTTCCTCCCTCCAAAATACATTTGAGGGTGATTTTAATGCTCATGAAAGCGAAGGACTAATGGTTCTTCTTAGAGCCAAGCATAAAGCAAGCTTCCTCCCCACAGCTGTGCTAACGCACCTCAGTCTCAACCTTTAGCATCCTGCCCAGATCTGCCCATACTTCTCAATCCTGACCTTCAGTATCCCTTGCTGTTCCTATCCTGAGCCCCTCAGACGATTAAGTAATATTGCTCAAACCTGATCCCCTAATATCCTATCCCGGGTTCAGCATGTAGCTTTGTCCAATACACCCCAATTCCTTCGGCATCCCTTGCTATTCAAGTCACTCAGCGTTAACCCACTCCCCTGTAGCTGTCTACGGAGTGGCAAGCAGAGGCTCCAGAGGAAATGTATCCCACTTTCCATCTCCTCTGAATTCAGCTCATACCATTTTGCACTTTATATATAGCACCTGGGGCACTCAAAGCTCTTTACTGGCCTCAGTGGAGTAAGCCATGGCATAGCCCCTGAAGATGATTAATAATAATACTGAGCACTGCACTGCAACATCACAGTGCTTCTTAAAAACAATTGCTATCTGATTAAAACCATAATTAGTCCCATTTGATGGAAGGGAAAATCCCCTGATAGGGAGTAACGTGGCCCCAGCTGAGTCAGGTGCAATGGGTGGAGGGGTTTTGCTTAGAGATCTGTGTGTATCGTATTGGATTAGCAGACTGAAAGGTAAATCTGAAATTAAGCAGAAAATAAACAGCCTCCAAGCGAAAGAACCAGGTGGACTCGATTCACTGGATGGGGAGCTGCAGTGTGACTATCCTGTAGGCCCAGACTGTGCCCCTTGCAGGTGCCCTGGGAAGAAGAAACTGCACCTTTTCCCCAAAGCTATCCACATGTTCTAGCTTGTGCTATCTTGGAAGGTGCCACCCTCTGCTCCTGCTCTGCATGAATCCCTGGAGAGTCCCTGAGAAGCCACCATGAGCAACTCCTCTGCACTGGCTCATGGGCCTCGTGCCCCCACCTCCATCCACCTGTTCCGTTGTACCATTCTGCCAGGGCTTCCTTCACTGGTGGCTGCCCCTTGATCCACCCAGGAAGGGAGTTTCACAGCATGAAGGGGAGGACGGCATGGAATGAAACAGATACTCAGGCTGTATCAACTTTTCCAAGTATTCCCCGTGGGGCTTGGAGGGGGATGATGCATGTCCAGCTGGCTCTGCACCAAAACCCCACCCTGCTTCTGCCCTAGCTCACCCCCTCTCTAGCAGCAGATTCCAAACTCTGCAGAGTGCTCTCAGTAGGACTTGAACAGGGGAGTGCAAGTTGGGGATGGGGTGGGTTTTGTACCTGAACCCCTCTGAGGAAGACTCAGGGAGCTTTCTAGATACTACAGTGGTATTACAGAAGCCACTGACCTACACAGCTCTGGAAGCAAAGCGTGAAATCGCACAGTCAAGTGGATCTGTAGGGTGAAATCCAGCCCCAGGTGTTTCAAAAACACAGCCAGCATTCACTTGTTAATTTCTTCCTCCACCAGAGGGAGCCTGTGCAGCCTTCAGCGAAGCGATGTTTATTGCGCTATATACTTCCTTCCTTCAATAACCTGCTCATATTAACAGAGGAGGCTAATGAGAGCTCTTCAGGGGCCATCAGATGGAGATTAACTCAGTGATGAGCCGAAGCATTGTGTAGTTTGCAGAAGTGACAACAGGTTGGTGAATGTAAATGATACACAGTGTTTTACAATGGCAGATTCTCAGTTAGACATGGGGTTTGTTTGTTTATTTATTTATTTATTTATTTTATTTGCTGGATGGCCCAGCCTAAGTGCTACTATTATATTCTTTCTGGATGGCTATAGTGCATATCTCTCCTAGTTCAGAATGAGCACATACCTATGCACCCCGCTTTCAAAGGATTATCCCCCATCCTCGGGTTCGTAAAGAGCATCACATTCAAAGCCTATAGGCAGCAGGGGATATGGGACTTTCCATCTGCCTTTTCCTGAGATGAATCTCATTGAGTTATTTTCGGCCTATGCTTCCGATCTACGTAGGTTCCTTTGTATTATCTTCTGTTCTCCCTGGTATTTGCAGTTCCTTTCAATTTAGTGTCACTTTTGTGAATGTTGTCAACCCTTCTTTAGAGTCATTAATAAAAATGTTAATCAAGGCCAGATCTAATGCAGATCCCTGTAATTCCCCCTACTAGACTCTTCCCTGAAACTCAATATTTAACTGTTTAGGACTGGTTTTTGTTTGCAGCCCTTCAGCTGTATTTCAAAGTCCCTGTGACCATCAGATCTAGGTCATCTGGAGAGCTAGATTTCAGGACATTGTATCAAATGCTTTACCATACCAAATATGTCCATAGATTTTTAAGACCAGAAGGGACTGCTAGATCATCTACTCTGATGCTTCTATAACACAGGCTATGGAATTTCCTCCAGTTACTTTGTACTGGGTCAAATAATTTGTTTGGCTAAAGTAAATCTTCCAGAAAGGCATCCAATCTTGACTCGAAGACCTCCAGAGGTAGAGAATCCACCACTTCCCTTGGTAGTTTGTTTCAATGGTTAATTACCCTCACTGTTAAAAAAAATTGTGCCGTATTTGTAATTTGAATCTGTCTGGTTTTAACTTCCACCGATTGTTTTTTTATGTGCCTTTCTTTGCTAGATTAAAGAGTTCTTTAGTATCTGGTATTTTCTCCCTGTAAAGGTCCTTATACACTTGTATATGTTCCATCTACTGCTTTTCCCTACCCCACACTGCCTTAGCCCTGTAAGCTGTGCTATGTAGGTGCACCCCTGTTGCAGCTATGTGCACACTTCAGTGTATGGACGGGGGTTTACTTGCCTGGAGCAGCTTGTAGCATCAGGACCTAGTTTTATCATTCTATCCAAAACCAGCAGTCTGGTTTGTCTGGTGAGATTCAGTCCCTCCAAACCGCTGATGTGCCTATGACTCACAGATCCCCAGACACTTGCCGATTTTTAATCTCTTCATGTTTGATCCATTATTGATCACTTAAAGGGTCAATATTGTTTTCACACCAATGGGTGTGATTCTCTACTCACTACACACTGCAGTGTAAATCCACAATAACCCCGCAGCAGTCAATGGAGATACACAGATGGAAAATGGGTATAAGCAACAGGGGAATTGGGCCCAATGTCTTTTTAATATCTCTTTGCAGGTCCTGCAAAAATAGCATCACAAGCATATCTATAAAAAGAAAAGGAGTACTTGTGGCACCTAACAAATTTATTTGAGCATAAGCTTTCATGAGCTACAGCTCACTTCATCAGATGCATTTGGTGGAAAATACAGTGGGGAAATTTATATACACACACAGAGAACATGAAACAATGGGTTTTATCATACACCCTGTAAGGAGAGTGATCACTTAAGATGAGCCATCACCAGCAGCAGCGGGGGGGAGGGGGGAAGGAGGAAAACCTTTCATGGTGACAAGCAAGGTAGGCTATTTCCAGCACTTAACAAGAACATCTGAAGAACAGTGGGGGGTGGGGAAATAACATGGGGAAATAGTTTTACTTTGTGTAATGACCCATCCATTCCCAGTCTCTATTCAAGCCTAAGTTAATTGTATCCAGTTTGCAAATTAATTCCAATTCAGCAGTCTCTCGTTGGAGTCTGTTTTTGAAGTTTTTTTGTTGAAGGATAGCCACCCTCAGGTCTGTAATCGAGTGACCGGAGAGATTGAAGTGTTCTCCGACTGGTGGAAATCTGTCAACTTCATGAAAAAACTCGTACAGATACAGACAGACATCATCTTCCTCTCCAAATGCAAACAGATGGACATCATACCAAAAGGACTGAAGGTAAAAAATCCATTACAATCTGCATACCACACAGACTATGCTGACAGCTTGTGCCACACACTCTCAAAGAAACTGCAGAACCACCTGATCAACATCCTCTACAGCAAACAGGGAAAGATTAAGAATGAGCTCTCAAAACTGGATACTCTCATAAAGAACCAACCTTCCACACAAACTTCCTCATGGCTGGACTTTACAAAAACTAGACAAGCCATTTACAACACACACTTTGCTTCTCTACAAAAGAAAAAGGACACTAAGCTATCTAAACTACTACATGCCACAAGGGGCCACAACAGTGGTTCCCGTAACCCACCCAGCAATATTGTTAATCTATCCAACTATACTCTTAGCCCAGCAGAAGAATCTGTCCTATCTCGGGGCCTCTCCTTTTGCCCCTCCACCCCCACGAACATGATACAGTTCTGTGGTAACCTAGAATCCTATTTTCGACATCTTCGACTCAAGGAATATTTTCAACACACCTCTGACCAACATATTAACCCACAGAGACCTTCCTACCAACACTACAAAAAGAAGGATTCTGGGTGGACTCCTCCTGAAGGTTGAAACAGCAGACTGGACTTCTACTTAGAGTGCTTCCGCCGACGTCCACGGGCTGAAATTGTGGAAAAGCAGCATCACTTGCCCCATAACCTCAGCCATGCAGAACACAATGCCATCCACAGCCTCAGAAAAAACTCTGACATGATAATCAAAAAGGCTGACAAAGGAGGTACTGTCGTCATCATGAATAGGTCGGAATATGAACAAGAGGCTACTAGGCAGCTCTCCAACACCACTTTCTACAAGCCATTACCCTCTGATCCCACTGAGAGTTACCAAAAGAAACTACAGCATTTGCTCAAGAAACTCCCTGAAAAAGCACAAGAACAAATCCGCACAGACACACCCCTAGAACCCCGACCTGGGGTATTCCATCTGCTACCCAAGATCCATAAACCTGGAAATCCTGGATGCCCCATCATTTCAAGCATTGGCACCCTGACAGCAGGATTGTCTGGCTATGTAGACTCCCTCCTCAGGCCCTACGTTACCAGCACTCCCAGCTATCTTCGAGACACCACTGACTTCCTGAGGAAACTACAATCCATTGGTGATCTTCCTAAAAACACCATCCTAGCCACTATGGATGTAGAAGCCTCTACACCAACATTCCACACAAAGATGGACTACAAGCCGTCAGGAACAGTATCCCCGATAATGTCACGGCTAACCTGGTGGCTGAACTTTGTGACTTTGTCCTCACCCATAACTATTTCACATTTGGGGACAATGTATACCTTCAAATCAGCGGCACTGCGATGGGTACCCGCATGGCCCCACAGTATGCCAACATTTTTATGGCTGACTTAGAACAACGCTTCCTCAGCTCTCGTCTCCTAATGCCCCTACTCTATTTGCGCTACATTGATGACATCATCATCATCTGGACCCATGGAAAAGAAGCCCTTGAGGAATTCCACCATGATTTCAACAATTTCCATCCCACCATCAACCTCAGCCTGGACCAGTCCACACAAGAGATCCACTTCCTGGACACTACGGTGCTAATAAGCGATGGTCACATAAACACCACCCTATATCGGAAACCTACTGACCACTATTCCTACCTACATGCCTCTAGCTTTCATCCAGATCATACCACACGATCCATTGTCTACAGCCAAGCTCTACGATACAACTGCATTTGCTCCGACCTCTCAGACAGAGACAAACACCTACAAGATCTCTATCATGCATTCTTACAACTACTATATCCACCTGCTGAAGGGAAGAAACAGATTGACAAAGCCAGAAGAGTACCCAGAAGTCACCTACTACAGGACAGTCCCAACAAAGAAAATAACAGAACGCCACTAGCCATCACATGCAGCCCCCAACTAAAACCTCTCCAACGCATCATCAAGGATCTACAACCTATCCTGAAGGACGACCCATCACTCTCACAGATCTTGGGAGACAGGCCAGTCCTTGCTTACAGACAGCCCCCAACCTGAAGCAAATACTCACCAGCAACCACACACCACACAACAGAACCACTAACCCAGGAACCTATCCTTGCAACAAAGCCCGTTGCCAACTCTGTCCACATATCTATTCATGGGACACCATCATAGGGCCTAATCACATCAGCCACACTATCAGAGGCTCGTTCACCTGCGCATCTACCAATGTGATATATGTCATCATGTGCCAGCAATGCCCCTCTGCCATGTACCTTGGTCAAACTGGACAGTCTCTACGTAAAAGAATAAATGGACACAAATCAGATGTCAAGAATTATAACATTCAAAAACCAGTCGGAGAACACTTCAATCTCTCCGGTCACTCGCTTACAGACCTGAGGGTGGCTATCCTTCAACAAAAAAACTTCAAAACCAGGCTCCAACGAGAGACTGCTGAATTGGAATTAATTTGCAAACTGGATACAATTAACTTAGGCTTGAATAGAGACTGGGAATGGATGAGTCATTACGCAAAGTAAAACTATTTCCCCATGTTATTTCCCTACCCCCCACTGTTCCTCAGATGTTCTTGTTAACTGCTGGAAATAGCCTACCTTGCTTGTCATGAAAGGTTTTCCTTCTCCCCCCCCCCCCACCCCCGCTACTGGTGATGGCTCATCTTAAGTGATCACTCTCCTTACAGTGTGTATGATAAAACCCATTGTTTCATGTTCTCTGTGTGTGTATATAAATCTCCCCACTGTATTTTCCACCAAATGCATCCGATGAAGTGAGCTGTAGTTCACAAAAGCTTATGCTCAAATAAATGTGTTAGTCTATAAGGTGCCACAAGTACTCCTTTTCTTTTTGCGAATACAGACTAACATGGCTGCTACTCTGAAGCCTATCTATAATCAGCTGTTTGTCATGTGCCTCCAGTCATTCCCCACTTCACTCAGATCCCATCTCCCAGCTGACAAGAAACCCAACTAATCAAAAAAAATGCCATTACCTAATTCTGTTCTTCACTACGTGAGGCCCAGAATAAATGACAAATGACCTGCTACATCAACATTGAAACTGATTGGCTAACAGCTCTTAATTTACTACATGTCGTGTCCAATTGCAGAGGATGAGCCAAACACTGACGTCCCTGCTCAAAACATTCCCAATAACACCAACAGGAATTTTTGTGAGTAGAAAACATCTCTGGATTTGGCAATAAAGGCTACATCCTGTGACTTGACAGCACTTCTTCAAGCTACACTGAGTTACACAAAAAGAAAAGGAGTACTTGTGGCACCTTAGAGACTAACAAATTTATTAGAGCATAAGCTTTCGTGAGCTACAGCTCACTTCATCGGATGCATTTGCTCTAATAAATTTGTTAGTCTCTAAGGTGCCACAAGTACTCCTTTTCTTTTTGCGAATACAGACTAACACGGCTGCTACTCTGAAACCTGTCATTATGTGAGTTACACAGTAACTCTGGCCTGTTATGTGTATATGCAGTACTTTCTCACCCATAGATGGGCTTACATCTCCAGTCATGACCAGGACATTCTAAGCTGATATAGCCCTTAAATTCCAATCAGCAAGATCTATGCTCTTGTAAACTATATTAAGCTTGTAAATCTCGCACACACCCTGAGAAGGCAACCCAAGTACCAAGGAAGTTCTGTGAGACCAGGCTTCATTATATGGCCCGCTTGGAGTTGGAGTAACTTCCACTTGGAGCTTATTGAGCCTGGATCCTGCAGAACAAAGAGAAACCAAAGAGCCAGTGTCACAAGAACTGGGTTCCTAAATGCCCACATCACAAGGAGGACAATCAGTAGATCTAAAACGAAGTCTCGTCCCAGGTTACAGAACTAAATGGATATGTCTAGCAGCTCTCTGTGATACTGCGTAAAGCAGACGACACATCTGGTTTCCTGGCACTGAGGTTGCCAAGGAATCAGAGCCACAGGATCTCCTCAACCACTGCCTATATTGTTTCATAATGCATCCAATATGTCAACTGTACGCCTCCCTTTGGGCCTTGAACCGGCCACTTTCTGTGCCTGTGTTTGTCTCGGTTGGTGGAGACGTGTCTGGCGTAAGTTAAACGAATGATTATAAAAGCAGAGAAGGCTGAAAGCACTTTGATGAAAGCTCAATGTCAGAGCTGGGGGAAATCATTTTGCCTTGGGTTTCAGGCTCCACAAGGACCCACGCTTGCAGACGTAGGTGTCTGAAGTTAAGTCTCTGAAGCCATATGCTGGTGTTTCATGTCAGACACCCTTGTTTGAACATTCCTGTCACAGTGTGTTGTTTGCTGGTAACTGTCTTAGCCTGTGTGATGAGTTGTGTCTCCCAGTATAAACGGCTGTGTGATGGGGTGTATGGGACCTGGCCAGGGTTTGGCAGGCAGAATGTTAGGCTGAGACAGGTGTCTGGTCCACACTGCAGAGGCTGGAAACACAGGTTCTCCCCATTGGAAATGGAGCTGTGTATCTGCACCTACCGAGACAGAGATGAAAGGAAAGCAGCTACTAACAGCACAGGGAGCGGAGTGAGAAACGGAGCGGATGAGTCAAGCAGGAGCGCTGACATGAACCCGGCACCGGGCAACTGCTGTTCAGTGCCGTGGTGGGGGCCTTAGGGGAAGGCCTAGCCGAAGCAGCAGCTGGCCAAGTAGCTTCCATCATGGCTGGGGAGTGACTTGTATAGCAAATGTGCTATAATGGTGGAAAGAGAGTTGCTAGAGAATTCTTACACTCCACATAGATCAGATAACTCTCTACCATCCTCCTCCTCTCCCCTCTCTGCAGGGCACAAGGCTCAAAGTCCACTCTCCAAAGGGCCACAGGCGTCATTCAGGGTAGCTGCCTCCTCCCCACAGCAGGCGGGGGCAGGGGGGTATGTGTCTCCAGCACTCTGCAGAGGGGCTAGCTCCTGTGGAAGGATGAATGGGTCCAGAGAGCTAACCTGCCTGCCTGGGTGAGGATGGTGATGTCGGGTGGTAGGACAAGATGGTCACCCTGTGGTGATCCCTTGCTGGACAGCCGGGAGTTTCAGGCAACTGCAGCATAGTTCCCTTTTTTGGGAGGATGAGTTTCAGAGCACTTTGCTATTACTGTCTGGACTAGCCGTGATGACAAAACCACAGGCTGAAACCAGGGGAGTCCCATACTGGTCTGATGGATCATCCTGGGAAGGTGTGTGCCCCCATCCCCCAGCTAGACCAGGGGTTGATGACGCCAAACTGCAGTGACTTTGTGACTCCAGAGTCCGGCTACACCACTGGGGCTAAATAATGAAACTCCTGGCAGGTGAAGCTGAGGGATTTTCCTTGTTTCCTGGTGCAGGTTGTCCATGTTGGAAGCTGCTGTTTGCAATAAAATGGACCCTCTATGGGCAATAGTTGCAGATAGGAACATCAGAGAATTCTGCACAAGGACTTGGCAAGGCACTCAGGTTTGCCAGGTGTCTGGTTTTCGACCAGAATGCCCGGTCAAAAAGGGACCCTGGTGGCTCCGGTCAGCACCACTGACCAGGCCATTAAAAGTCCAGTCAGCAGTGCAGTGGGGCTAAGGTAGGCTCCCTGCCTGCCATGGCTTCACATGGCTCCCAGAAGCAGTGGCATGTCCCCCCTCAAGCTCCTATGAGTAGGGGCAGCCTGGGGGCTCCACTTGCTGCCTGCACCCCAAGTGCCAGCTCCGCAGCTCCCATTGTCCGGGAACCGCGGCTAATGGGAGCTGCGGGGGGAGTGCCTGCGGATGGGGCAGTGTTTAGAGGCACCTGGCTGTGCCTCTGCATAGGAGCCTGAAGGGGGACATGCTGCTGCTTCTGGGATCTGCTTGAGGTAAGCACCACCCAGAGCCTGCACCTCTGACCCCCTCCCACACCCCAATCCGCTGCCCCAACCCCAGTCTTGATCCCCCTCTTACCTTCTGAAACCCTCGGTCCCAGCCCGGAGCACCCTCCTACACCCCAAATCCCTTATCCCCAGCCCCACACGAGAGTCTGCACCCCAGCCGGAGCCTTCACACCCCCCCACACCCCAATCCCCTGCCCCAGCTGTCACATTTCACTTCAGAGGAGGATGCATTGAAGTGACAGGTAAAATAAACTCTGTATATCAGAAGCTTATATATCAGTGTGTTACATTGATAAAGTGCTTTTGGAGCATCCTTCAGGATGAAAGGCACTATATAAATGTAAGTTATTAATATAAATGGGGTCATAACAATGCCACTCTCTTCTGCTATGGCACTGTATAAATCCAAAAATCCCAGTGTGCTTTACACACATGTATTGAGTCCCACAAAACCCCTGTAATGTAACTGAATATTTACCCCCATTTTATGGATGGGCAAACTGAGACAGAGGTGGATTCTGATTTTGGTCACAGAGTCAAAAGCAGAACTAGGTATTGTGACTCCCAGTCCCCTGTGCTAATCACCACAGTGCTCGGCCGGACACAAAATACTGGAGAGAAATACGCTGGTCTGTGAAAGAGCTTTCCTGTTTTAGAGAGAGCCTCTCAAAACAGTGATATTGCTTGTAATAGTCAAAGCATTTTCCATGTACTAGATAATGACTCCTTTCAACTCCCCTAGGGAGGAAGTAAAAATATATTATACCCATTGTACAGACTTAAGAAAGGAAGGAAGGTCCAGTGGTTAGGGCATTAGCCTGGGACTTGGGGGAGACAGGTTAAATTCCCAGCTCTTCTAAGATCTCTTGTCTGGCCTTGGGAAAGTCACTTAGCCTCCGTCTGCCTCAGTTCCCCAAATATACAATGGAGACAATAGCTGCCCAGGGGTGCTGTGAGGACAGATACATTAAATGCTGTGAGGTGCTCATATACCACAGTAACGGGTCAGCTAAATGCCCTAGACGACTGGGAAACTGAGGCAGAGAGCTGGTATTTCAGGCACTCAGACCACTTGGCCCTTCCTCTCTTGATTGTCAAAGGCTTAGAGTTTAAAGTTTGGGTCACAAATACACATTTTGTGAAGCGAGATGCTGAGGAGTTCAGTGTTTCTTCCCACACCCACCTCCCTGTATCTCACTGTCGGGAACTGGGAGATCCAACCTGCTTTGGGGGCATCTGAACTCCTCCTCAGCAGCAGGAAGAAACGGTTATTTCTGCCCTCAAATAAAACAGCCAGCGTCACTGCACAGGGGTGGCCGGAGCCAAGTCCTTACAGTCTCACTAACATTTTGCCAGCCCAGAGACGCGTCTCTGAGCAGGAAGCCCTGAAAATTACCACCTTAGCTGCCATCCAGGAACTGCTCTGGTCCTTCCAGAACAACAACAACAACAACAACAACAACACAGCCCCTACTTTCTGGCTTCTGGCCAGACAGATTCCCTTAATGAGGTTCCCTAATGCAATACACATAGGAAAGTTGGGGGGGGAGGGGCGAGAAAGCAAAAGAGCCAGATGGGGATTTTTTTAAAGTCCAGGCTGGCTCAAGAGCGTCTTCCTCTGCCAATTAAATAAAGAGCCAAAGAGAATTTGCCACATACACTAATGCAGGAGGCTGCTGCCCTACACAAGGCTGCTGAGAAGGTGTTTGTGGCTCAATAGGTCTTTTTCCCCTTCCTGACTCCACAGGGAGCTTTGGCTGCGGGTGCACATTGACCCTGGGGCTTTGTTGAGATTCCTCCCCGTCAGCAGGCCTTCAATTTCCTCCCACTGCTTCAGTTTAGGGGAAAACTGGCCATGACCAGCGCTGCGGGGAGGGGTCAAAGCCGTGAGATCTGGGTCCTTCCAGTTGTTTCTTTCAGCTGCTTTCAAGCCCCCAATCCCTGAACTGTATTTTTAGTCGTGTCTACACGGCCGTGGAGAGATGTGATTGCAGCACGTGTCGCTTTGATCAAATACGTGCCCCAATGACGCCTCCCGATTACGGTGCAGACATGCCTGCATGATACTTTCCACGTTACGTTTCTCAGCACCAGCTAATAAAAAGCTAGTGACTTTATCTCCTCCAGTTGGTAAATGTGTGCAGTAGGTCCAAAGGAGAATATTACTGGGAAAGATGGGCTTTGCTGCATTAGCCAAACTATAACCATGCGGTCCCCAAACCTCCCCCCTCCCATGGGATCGCTGCCAACAGGAGTGCAGATGCTCCCATTGATTCACCTCCCATGCTTTCCTTCCTCTGCAAAGTGACTCTTTAGTGCTGGGGAAGGTGCCCCACTGGGCAAAGCCCTGTCCACAGTACAATCCTCCCAACATCCTCTGTGAAGTGGGTAAATATTATTATTCTTGTTTTAAAGATGGGGGAAGTATAGGCAAAGAGATCCAGTGACTTCACCAAGCAAGTTAGTGGCTGAGCCAGGAGTCGAACTCTGGGGTCTGGAGTGGACTGCTGGTGACTAATTATCTGTACTGTAAAGGACTTGTCCGTATAGTGCCCTCTGCTGGAGGGGTTAACAGTACAGTCCTGGAGCTATACAGTTTTTCACTTGTCCTGCCCGTGATGCAGGATGAATTAATGCTGGGTTTCTGTAAAAAAGACAGCTCCAGGACTGTAGGGTTGGGCAAACTAGATCCAATAAAACAGGAAGGGCCTCTGCACTCCCAAGACCTTTAGTCAAGCTTGAATCTTTACAGAGGTTAATTAGCTTGCCTGATCTGGTGTGCTTCCGAGTTCCAGGTGGTAGTGAAATACTGTGAGAGCGCTAAACGTTCCATTAACCCTCATGGAACCCTCCGGCCACAGCCTGTTCGTTAGCCAGACGCATCCCAAGCCAGCTGCCCAGAAGGCTCTGCAAGAGATCCAGCTCCTCATCCCAACAGTGCCACATCCAGCTCAGGAAAACTGCAGACTTCAGGGACTCTGATCCATCAATATTTCATCATGTGCCTGCACTATAATGGAGGCTGGTGTGGGGTGTTTCTCTATCGCTCTTGTGCTTCTCAAACTTATCTCCTGGACAGCTCTTTAGTTTAAACAAAGTTTGTTTTGAGCTAGAGCTGTTAAAAACCAGCTGCTCCAAAAGAAGCTTTCCTGTTAAAATATGTTGGCTCAGCAGCACCATCTTCTGTTCCCCCCTTTTAACAGCCTTCAATGACAATCTTTTTGAAAAAAAAAAAATGTGTGTGTTTGTCCTGATTAACTTAGGGCAAGGGAACATTTTGAATAAGATTGACAGCAATAAGAAAAGGAGTACTTGTGGCACCTTAGAGACTAACAAATTTATTTGAGCATAAGCTTTCGTGAGCTACAGCTCACTTCATTGGATGCTGTATTTTCCACTGAATGCATCCCATGAAATGAGCTGTAGCTCACGAAAGCTTATGCTCAAATAAATTTGTTAGTCTCTAAGGTGCCACAAGTACTCCTTTTCTTTTTGCGGATGTGGACTAACATGGCTGCTACTCTGAAAATTGACAGCAATGTTATCCAGGCTGAGAATCTGAGCCATAAAATAGATAAAGCACAACAGAGGAGAACTGTGCACACAGCTAGATAAACCTGAGGGAGCGTGGATGGTAAAATCAGATGCTGAAGAGGTTGGGTTCCTAAGTTCTCCTCCCCTCTCTGCCACCAGCTCACTGGGTGACCTTGGCCAAGCCACTCAAACCCAAAGTGGCCTCTCATTTTGCATGCCTTTATCTTTGGCAGCTTTCTTTGCTCGCTTTGGGAGCTGAGCACCCACAAGCTCCCGTAAGCATCCAGTGGAATTGCAGGAGCTCAGCACCTCTGGAAGCCAAGCCCCTGCGTGTATAAAGTTCCACACTCAAAATCAGAGGTTGCTTTGGCAAATCTGCTCCTCGCCCGCTCTTTGCCTCACTTCCCCATCCTGCAGGGGATTTGGGAGGATAAATTCATTGGCACTTGTACAGCTCTTTGAGAATCTCTGAGGGAGGTGCTACAGAAGTCCAAAGTATTATTATTTCCAGCCTGAACCAACAGAGCAATCTGGGCAACGTGGCTAGAGAATCTCTGGAAATAATAGGAGGGCAACAAGCAACAAACACCAGAGCTGATGGGGGAAAGGGAGACAGCTGTCCTTTTGAGCTCAAGTTCATTTCAGGCCAAAACAGGCCACTGGGTCCCTGAACCTCCCAATACAATAAACACCAGTAATAAGTTGTGAAAAATGTACTAGACTAGAGAGTTATTAGGAATTGAAGGAACCATTGATAGATCTAGCTCCCCACAGCACATGGGAATTAGTAAAGGGCTTTGCATTATCCATATCAGATCAAGAAGGTGGTTGCAGTCACACCTCACAGACCAAGTTCAAATGCACCACTGTCTCCTCTGAGCTCCTTGGACCATCTCACTTGCCAGTTCTCCCCCATTCCAAAATCCCACCCCTCCTTCTTCCCTAGGGTCTCTGCCCCACTGCAGTGAGAGCCTCGGTAGGAAGAGTTAAATCTGCACTCTTCATCTTGTTGATGCCCTGGACCATCTTTCATCCATCTTCCTCTGCCACCTTGACCCACAGAGCCTTATCTAATGTGATGTTTATTATTATTTGTTATTTATTTGTATTACTGTAGTGCCTAGGACCCCAGGTCATAGACCAGGACCCCATTGTGCTAGGCGCTGTACAAACACAGAACAAAAAGATGGTCCCTCCCCCAAGGAGCTTGCAATCTAAGTGCCTCTTGCCTGCATGTTTATGGAGCAGTCCCCTGTATGTAACTGTATGCAACTAGCTCTAGAGCATTTGGAGATAGCTTTGGAATGAAAGATATTATACATGGGCCAATCCTGCAATCATTTCCTCAAGGGGAACTTAATGAAGCCATTCGGGGCACCGGCCATACAGATCCATCCAGCATCCATAGGGAACCCCGTTGGCTTCCCCTTTGTGGATCCATTTGCAGGAGCCAGCCTAAAGTTGTACTGTATAATTGGCATGCCTGTAACTCTGTATGCCTTTCATTATCTTTATCCCTTTCCTTACTTCTGTGGGGTGTTGTGAGGCTTAATTAAGTCCTCTGGGGAAAGCATTCAGATCCTTGCATGAAAAGTGCTACATGCAGGCAAAGTTTCTTAGGAAGAAAGCAATAAAGCCTCTGAACCAAAAAAAGGCAGCTGTCTACCAAGAGACACTCCATGGCAAGGTTCCTGTATCAAGGCAATCAGCTTCTTTTCAATATACACCCCAGGGGAGCACAAGAAATACTTGGAAACCAGCCACAGCTGCTGATGAATCTTTGTCAGGCTCAAGTTCATTTCAGTTATGGGAAGGAGAGTGATGAACTGATTTGCTGTGGGAGGATCTTAGCAGTTCAGGGGGCCCCGGGAGTGTAGGTAGCAAGAATTAATTAATTAATGCATAGCATTTACAAATAGTCCAGCACTTTACATTTTCAACGCACTGTACAGCCATTGCCTAGCTGAGTGTTTCAGTGCAGATTCTTTCCTCTCTCATGTTTCGATATGTATACATGGATTTTTTAAGGTCCACATAAACTCCAATTTAATGTACGCGGTATTCAGATGAACTGATGGGGCTAAATAAAATAGAGGCAGCCTAGTAAGTAAATCTTTGTTACTGCTGCATTGATCACATCATACCACTAGAGGGCTTAACACGGTACCTTTTGGCGCTTCTCCAGTGGCAGTCTTCTAGGATCCTTATATAATTAAAGGCATATAATTAACGCCTTGCATTGGTGTAAGTGATGACATTGTGCCCTGTATAACATGTCACCATTTACACCCAGGCAAATTAGGTGTAAGCTGCCCAGTCAGAATGGCAGCATTTCATGTCCACTTTGCATGGGCATAAATGGACTGCGAGAAGTGCAGGGCAATGGAGGATCTGGCCCAAGAAAACCAGGGGAAAGCACTGGACCTTCCTCAAGGCTTTGTGAGAAAGAAATGGGTTTACAAGCTGATTTAGAAAAGCAGAAGGAGGAACGCCCACAAGTGATGATGGAGCTGCAGACGTTCAGACACAAACGGTGCCCTTTTCTTCTCCCTCTGCAAACCCCACACTCCAAAGGTCCCTTAGACCAGTGCTACTCAAAGTGGTGGTCCGTGGACCAGTGCCGGTCTGCGAGCCGTCGGCTGCCAGTCTGCGCGCATATTGGAGAAAAAAATTGCAGGTCCCCCACATCAACTAGCTTGAGAAGCACTGCCTTAGACAGTGAGATGGGGGGTGGGGCACAGGCAGTCAGAGCACGACAGGGGCTGCAGTGAAACAGAGAAGGGTGTTCTCGGGGGCTCTTTGGGTTTTAAATGTGTAGTGGAGCTCAGCACCCAGGTCCTCCAGTGGTATTCAGGTGCCTAACTCCCACTGATTTCAATGGGAATTAGGCACCAAAATACTGTTGAGGATCTGGGCCCAGGAGCTTATTGTTCTTGGTGCTCCTCTCCCAGCCTAGGTAAGGCTAAGTGTGTCCTCAGCCTCAGAACCTAACCCCTGGGGTTCAAAAGGCTTGGTAATAAAGGTATTTTCTCTTCTGTGACATCTCCTGTCTAAGGATTGCAAAGCTCTTTACAAAGAGGAATAAAGAGAGCCTGAGAGGCAGGGAAGCATCTGCACCCCCTTTTTACAGATGGGGAAACTGAGGCACAAAGCAGAGCAGAGATGTGTCCAAGATCACACAGTGAAGTCCTAGCTATACATTTATGGCAAAACTGTGCATGGGGGTTTAGAGAAAGTAACCACAATCACCAGACTGGGCTCCCCTCTCGTTCTAGTGCTGGTCCCTCCAAGCCAAGCCCTTTGCCAGGGCACCACCACTAGGGGAAGCTTTAACTGCTGCTGTCCGTGTTCTGAGGATACACAGAGGATTTTGCTTTCCCAGGGTAATCATCTGGATCATCACTAAAAACAGAAGATGTGGTGCAGGTAACAGACTCACCCTCAACCTAGATCTTTGACCTCTGCAGCATATTGATCTTGCCCATGCCTGTGTGTGTCAGTCTAACTCCCATGTGGCATGCACTCTGTTTACAGGTTTAGTTCTCATCTGTCTCCTTTCTTTCTGTGCCCATCACCATCAGAACCAGTCTCAGAGGAGCCTCTAATACCTAAATGTCACAGACCCACTAATGATTTTCTGAGCACGGGAGAGACAATTACTTTTCATGTGCGATCAACACAGAGAAACCATCAAGGAAAGTGGACTGTGGCTAAAAGGGAAAGAAAATAAAAGAGGCCAAATGATTGTGACAGCTCAAGCGGAAGGAAAGCATTGCAGGGTGAGAATAGCTAACAAGGGTCCTGGCAGTTGTGGAAAGTGACTGTATTGAAAAGGTTTGGCACCTCATCAGTAGACAGATAACAAAGCTGGCCAGGGAGTGGCATTTTATAATTTGGACACAGGTGAGGGCTGAGATGACTGTCCTTTTCTTTTAAAAACACTTCTAAAAAATGACTAATGCCAATTTTTAAGAAGGGCCTGAACAAGCAGCTTTTTCGCACTTTAGGAGCTGCTGCCATGACAGGTTCCTGGAAGGAATCTGTTTTGGCCACCTGAAAGTGACATGTCCTGAGAGGACTGGAAATATCAAACCTAGAAACCAACACACAACTTCCTGAGGGACTAAAGGAAACAAATCAGAGATGGAGTGCTAGGAGAAGAGATGGCAAAGTGAGCATAAGCATAGGGGAGAGCCAGTGGTCATAGTACAGGATGGGGAACCAAGACTCCTGAGTTTCATTTCTGGCTCTGCTCCTGACTTGCTGAGTGATGCTAGGGACAAGTCACCTCTGCCCCAATTTACCCATCTGTAAAATGACTATAATAATGCAACAGCATGGGTTCACCCCAGTATGTGATCAGCCTAGGGGGATCATGGGCTCATGAGGCAGATGCTGTAGGCATATTGGGAGTGCTGCCTTTTGGCTGAACTGTAAAGCTAAGATCCTGACCACTTGCAGTCTGAGATCCCCTGGCACTTTTTTTGAAGAGCTGTGAGATGCTTATATACCACAGTAACAGCCCCAGTATCCTTGGGGTATCTGCGTAATTATATCCAGATCTAGCTATCTATCAGTGGCACTTATATGGCCCCCTTATGGCAGAACCTCTCAGCCTTCAGTGCATGACACAAGCCATCAACATGTATGACAAAGGCTGAAATGGGGGACACCTTGGTTTTATTGCATGATTCACCATAACTGAGACCAGAATGGTTGTTAACTACAGAACCTGAGTGAAGGCTATTTCCTCACTAAGTGAAACAGGTAATCCAGTTTTGCAATCTGTTACATATAGGCTTGGGTGGGAAGGTCCTACCGAGAATACTGGGAAGCAGGGGGCTTGGAGAGAAGGACCTAGGCTTCCCATTGGGTTTCAGGGGAACAGATAGGATGGGAGGGGTGGTCCCTGCCCAGTTGAATTGAGGTTGCTCCTTCCCCATTCTGGCCCTACCGTTCTGCAGGGCTCCATTGCTGCCTTGAAAGATTTTCTCCCTCTAACTCCATGAGTAGCTCTGGGCTCCTGCTCCCCTCTAAGGAGCAGAGAGAAGGAGCCCAACACAGCAGCTGGAGGCCTGCCTCTCCTTTTCCTCCTCTCTCCCTCCCATGAATAATGAAGCAGCCCAACCTGCTCACTTGCTTAATAAGACCTCCCCTATCCTAAGACTGTGCTCAGCCCCTGGAGTCCCTCTCCTTAAGGAAGCAAGGGTCCAGAGTTGCAGTGCAGGGTCTTCTCCTCCTCTTTCTTTCATCCCCTCTAGTCAGCTTGTCCTGAGAGTGCAGTACAACAGGGAGGCAGTAGCAGGCCAGTAAAGAGGGCTGATTTCATTATTCTACCTCCCTCAATTCCCTTTGCAATTTCAGCTGAACACACTTCCTGTCCTAAACTTTTGCATAACATCACTGTCACCGTGCATTCTTATGCAGAATCACTGCAACTTAGTGATGGGTGAAGCGACCCTAGTATACTGGGGGTGGTGTTGGAAAAGGAAGGAAAAAAGGGGAGCAAACCTCTCCGTCCACTAAGAAGAGGGGAGGCTCCCCTTCCGTTTCCTGACTTAGGCAAATAGTGTTCCCCCCAAAGCTAATGCAGTGAGAGCTCCTCCTTCTGTTTTAATCTAATTAACCTGTTGGTAGGGCAGGAGACTGCTCCTGAGAGGTGCTGAGCACCTGTGAAGTGAGCTGTAGCTCACGAAAGTTTATGCTCAAATAAATTTGTTAGTCTCTAAGCTGCCACAAGTATTCCTTTTCTTTTTGTGAATACAGACTAACATGGCTGCTACTCTGAAACCTGTACCTCAGATGCGGGTGCTCAGCACCTTCCAGGATCATGCCCACTTCAGCATGAAAAGTGCTATAAATATAGAATTATAAATGAAAATAAATATAAAACCCCACTATTTTACTTATATTTATTTACAGAGGTTTCCCAAAAACACAACAGCCTACCTTTTTTTTAATAGGGCAGCAGGATTTTCCTTTGTCACCGGTAACCATAAACTGTCCAGCATGCAAATAACTCATCTGAGTGCTGTCCCTGCATTAAAAATGCTAGAATAATTTTATTGTCAGGTAAGAGAGAATGGCGATCTCTCTGCCAGTTTTTAATACGGTGACATCTACTTGTCTGTCAGACAGATATTCTTGTGCTATGCTGAAGGCAGTATGCTTGCATCATGATTACAATTGACTACAGAAATACTTAATCATTAAAGGAAGACTGGCACATCAAAGATGACACCCAATTTTGCCTTTGTAAAAACAGGCTAATATAAGTAAGCTAATCTAACAATGGATGTGTGTGTGTGTTAAATCGTATTTCTTTGAGAAGTAGTATCTGATCCATATGCATACTCACAAAGTAAAGCAGAGTAAAGGTTGCACATGAAACTTTAACTGTGATTTTTCATACTTTTGAATACTTCATTCAAAAGTATTCCCTTTCTCTTAACATTGCTTTTTGTATGGAATTTACTAGGTGAGGTTAAAAACACTGTTGAGGCATGAAACATAAGAAGGAAATCCATTCTCCAAAATTTAAAATTGGCTTGCAAAACCTTGATAATGTGCATACGTTTCATTCTCTGGAGCTATTTAGCTAGATGTAAGCCCAATACTCTGTTTCATCCACCATAGGGAATCTGTAGGAGAGAGCCCATTCCCCACACACCTTAAGAAGTTTGCAGGCTGTGTAGTGGCTCTCAAGGGCCCTCAGAGCCTGAAATCCACCTAAAAAAAGGATGATCCGTTTAGACAAAATATATTGGGCCAAATCTTACAGTCCTTACCATTAACTTATCTGGGAGTTTTACACAAACAAAGCCTAAGTACTTCAGGATTTGGACCACTGACAATTAAGAATCTGCAAAGAGATACGAGAGTCTGATCTGAGCGTAACAAGCCGAAGAAACAAGTCTACTGCAGCCGTGTAGTTTATTATCTAGTACAATACCTCTCAGTGCAAGGCCAGAGAGTGTCAATAAGGCAGGGTAACATGCAAGCCACTCACCTGAATGTATATTAACCCTTCAGTCTAGTGAAGGGAATGCAGCCGGGAAAGCTTCACTTTTATAGGGTGTGGGGGAGATTTGAGGGGATGTGCGTGTGTTGGGTGGTTGAAGGGGCTTGCGGGAAGGGCTCAAGGGACAGACAACCAAGTGGGTGACTGATTAACACTAGATGGCAGCAGCCCATTTCCTTCAGGACTAGTCCTCCTGCAGTGCAGTGGGCCCTGTAGACATTTAAAGATGGTCTCCAAAAGGGGGTGAGGGGAGGAGGGAGAACTGGTGCCGCTGTTAAGGAGCAGGCAGATATGTAAATTGTCAAGGTCACTCTAGGGTTGGCCTCTAGACTCCATCCCAGTGATGCACAGTGAGACACTGCTTCCCCCCGCCCCTCTTAAGTGTACATGTGTTAATGCCCTCTCCCAGCACAGCTCACGCTCTTTGAGAAAGGAGCCAGGTCCAGAGGAGGAGAGCTGAGAGGGCGAGAAATGGCAGAGGAATGATTTAGGACAGATCATTGTCAATTTTACAGCATCACATGCAATATTATTAACAGCTGCAGTGCATTAGGACAGTTTCATGTCTGATTTATATCCTGGGTGGAAGGACTACAGCCTGCTCCTGCTGGCTGACAGCCTAGGGCTTTTCTACCTCTCTCCTCTATGATCTATAAACTAGAATCCACTCAGGTGAGTGGAGGTTTATTTTCTTTCACATTTTCTGCCTCATTTCATTCTGTCCCCTCAAGAATCAGTAGTACAGTAATTTAATTTTCTCATGGTCCTTAACACTCTTAGCAAGTGTGACAGACTAACAGCCCCTTCCTGTGATTTCTTAATTGTTTTTATTACTTTTCCTTGGGACAGAGGGGTATATTGTTAACTCAGTAGCAGGGATTAAGGCTCCATTTAATGAAACGGGTTTGTAACTCTACTGTGTGTGCCCCATGCAAGTGTTTCCTGAAAGCTCTGTATGTCAGTTTTTGTTACATTATATATTTTACCTATATATATTACATGTTTGGGTACTACAGTGATTGGTACAATAGACAGCATAGGCAGACAGATGTTTCAATAACTTCGTTTTAGGGTAGAAGGGTTATTAAGAAGGAATGCTGAGCACTTTTCATGATTTCTTCACATTTCGACAGGATGTGCTACGGTATGTGACGAGAAGGGAATAAACAGCACTGACCTTGGGAAGCAGATTACAACACCCTGCTGAAATGGTTCCACCCCCAAACAAAATATCTCTGTGTTTACACAACAGGAAAGATGTGATACAGACTCTTAAAACCCAGGAGTTTACGGTTAATGCTGCAGTCTCAAGAAAATCCAAGAAAATGAAGGCCTACACGTTCCCTTTCATTACCTGGCCTTGGAGAGTCAGTGCCATATTCACCTCTGTCTTGGCCCAGCATTTCCATGCACAGCAAGGGGTGTTTGGAGCAGATCTGTGTCTTCTTTCGATAGCCATTGTGCTGCACGGAGGCACAGAGTACCTCATAGTGACACAATAAGGATGGAGCTCAGATCCTTCCGTTCAGGATGTGATTGCTGAGTAAAGGGAGACTCTCCATTAGCTGGTAGCAAATTGAGGGTTATGACATGGATTTGCGCAATTCTGGTTCCATCCAGAAGAGGGAAGTGGCACCAATACGATAACATATAAACCAGATTATTACAAACTCCTCACACTGAATGAGGGGACAATACAGCCCCTAGTGCTCCATTTTCAGAGGGACTCTGAATGGTGCATGTGTAAAATCTCCATTTGCACTCATGGACTAAGCAGTTACACAACCCCCACATGTGTACAAATCAGAGGACAGGCTCCAAGTATATGCCTGATAACTCCCCACGCTGAACGTCTCTTTGTTTTCTATTTGAACAGTAGCTTTAACAGAAGGTGGATTATCAAAACTGATGGGACAATCCAAACAGTTCAGTACTGTAACTATTGTACACATTTAATGTAAATGCATTCAAGTGCTGTGCTGACCTGCAGTGTTCAGGGATGGAACCAAACTCCCCAAGGGAGCCAATATGTTCAGAGCTGTGAATCTGGCTCTAGCCTACCTCTGATATTTACATCTGTTCTTCCTCCAAAGGTTGATTGTTTACCCAATGAACTGTAATAACATCGATCACAGCAGCCAAAGGTGGAAAATACTTATTTTAATCCAGATTCTACTAATGGCAGTACAGTTACCTGATCAACCAAATGATCCAGGGCAGCTGACTCATGCTATTCCTGAAATAGGATAAATTCCTGCCCCTAGTAGTATAAGTCATGCTGGGGAGAGGGGAAATAGAGTGGTGCCCGCCATACATTATTGACAAGAGCTGTAATGTCAGCAGAGGGAAGGATGAATCATGCTGGGGTGGCTTCATGTGGGCTACCCAGCTGAAGCCCTGTCCATATCCTCTAGCTATTTTGGGGGATGGAGGGCATTGGCCAGAATGGTAGCTGTGGCGCTTCCAAGTGCTAGGTTGGAATCCTCCCCTAATGCTGCATGAGTGTCGGCGTTGAACTGCTCCCTGCTGCCTATGCCTGCAGTAGGACACCACAGAGCAGAGAACAGGTTGGCTGTTGAGATGAGAGGTGAGTAAGAGCAACAACACGTCATAAATGTAAGAGTCGTCATTCAGCTGAGCTGAAACTCGGCAGTCTCAGCAAGTGAGATACAGTGCTCCCAGCCCCTGCTGTCCTGAAGGCACGGAATAAAGCACAATCTAGAACTGCAACCTCTCAGATGGCTGGTTTCAGAGTAGCAGCCGTGTTAGTCTGTATTCGCAAAAAGAAAAGGAGTACTTGTGGCACCTTAGAGACTAACAAATTTATTAGAGCAAGTGAGCTGTAGCTCACGAAAGCTTATGCTCTAATAAATTTGTTAGTCTCTAAGGTGCCACAAGTACTCCTTTTCTTTTCTCAGATGGCTGTTAGGCTGCTGGGCTCCTGCATTGGCACTTCTTTAGTGTGTGATTCTTGTGCAGCTGTGGTTCTGTGCGGGTCAATACTACCGCCACTGATACTTAAAAACACAAATCCTTAAGTCATTTTAGTTGAGTGTACAGTAGCTGATCTTTAACTGCAAGATTTGGGCTGTTATCTCCCCCCCACGCTTTTTTTTTTAATTAATAATAAAAAATCCCCCCAGCCAGATGTATTTTACCAAGGATTACTTAAATCAATGAGCATTCTCAGGCTCAGATCTTGTATGTTTCAGTCAGGAGTGGATTTTTATAGCCCATTTATACTAGCACTGGAAGTGCGGGGGGCAAGGGGGAGGAGGGAAGGTGCTTTAATGGAAGTGCTGACACAACTTCACCTGCATGGCAACCCTGCTAAAGACAGACACAGTCCGAGGGGACTTGATTTGGCAGATTATGTGTAATTGATCTTGGGGCAGGTTTGATGCAAAGACTCTTCAAAAATAACCTCAAAAAGAAAAGGAGGACTTGTGGCACTTTAGAGACTAACAAATTTATTTGAACATAAGCTTTGGTGAGCTACAGCTCACTTCATCGGATGCATGATGAATATAACTTATCCTAAAAATAAACACACAGAGTCCAAGCCTACTCCCATTGGACTCTTGCAGACTTCAGTGCGATTGCAGGCTAGGGCTCAAGGTATTGCTCAGCCAGGGCGATACTGTGGAGACAATGGGTATTCATTACACAGGATGTGGTTGAAAGGGTTGGGCCTGATTTATTAAGACTGAACACCTGGTACATGAGATACACAGACGAGGAGCGAGTAGAAACTGGCCCAGCTTGTATAGCAATTCTCTTTGTCTAAAGACAGTTCTCATTTATGCACTGTCCTCCTATCCTAGCCCATCCCCTATGCTTGTTCAACAGACAGAGCTATTGGCTGCCATATGCCAGCCCTGAATTTAACATGTGACAATTTTCTGGGGTGCATTTGGCCTGTGGGGACATACTATGAGAGATTTCAGAGTAGCAGCCTTGTTAGTCTGTATTCGCAAAAAGAAAAGGAGTACTTGTGGCACCTTAGAGACTAACAAATACTCCACTGCATGCATCTGATGAAGTGAGCTGTAGCTCAAGAAAGCTTATGCTCAAATAAATTTTGTTAGTCTCTAAGGTGCCACAAGTCCTCCTTTTCTTTTTGCGGATACAGACTAACATGGCTGCTACGCTGAAACCTGTCACAATACGTTGGCATTTAACTATACATAAAACCTGTTATCTGTAGACCTAATACAACTTCAAACACTTATTAAGTTACACACACTTCTGATCCCAACAATATTGTTACCCTCATTTTAAAGATACAGAAACCTAAGCCAGATTTTGAGAGAAACTGGGCTCCTTTAAGGCTTGGGGTAAAAGTGGTCAGCATTCAGCAGTTCTTTATGTTTCATTTAGAGCTTTGGGATTTATTCAAACCCTGAGATCCCAACTGGTTTGCACAAATGCCCAGCAAGTGAGGCAGGGGTCTGATGGGACTTTGCCTTCCAGGCAGCTTTCAAAACCTGCTAGCCAGGCATTCCATCCCCTTTTGCAGAGGAAATGCTTTGTTCTCATTCCAGCTCAGAGTTAAACCAAATTTCAAAATGTCAAAATCCTTCACAAAACAGAATTACCTTTCTCCCACCCTGTGAGCCTGGCTTTATAGAAGAAATTTACATTTAGCTCCTCCTGCTTCCTGGTAATAATGACCAGAGAGCGAGAGGACATGTTAGATCAGGGATTGGCAATCTTTGGCACGTGGCCTGCCAGGGTGAGCCTCCTGGCAGGCTGGGCCAGTTTGTTTACCTGCTGCGTCTGCAGGTTCGGCCAATCGCAGCTCTCACTGGCCGCTGTTCGCCATCCCAGGCTAATGGGGGCTGCGGGAAGCAGCGCGGGGCCGAGGGATGTGCTGGGTGCCCTTCCTGCAGCCCCTATTGGCCTGGAACGGCGAACTGCAGGCAGCGGGAGCCGCAGTCAGCCAAACCTGCAGACGCAGCAGGTAAACAAACCGGCCCAGCCCAGCAGGGGACTTATCCTGGTGGGCCGCGAGCCAAAGGTTGCCAATCCCTGTGTTAGATCTAGCTAAGGCAGCTTCTGTGACAGGGCTCAGAGAGAGGACAGTCAGTAGCTAAGGCTGGGGCTCTTAAAGTTATCCATATTCCTGTGAAAATAATACCTGATGTTTAGAAAACTGGACTGTGTTGGTAAACAAGGAATCCTAATAAAGCTGAGATGCCTTTCTGTTCAATTCCACTGTATCTGTGTATTTATTAAACTCTGGGCCTTTTGCCTTCTGCCTCCCTTCTCATGGCCTTGGAACACCAATAAAAAATTCCACCTACAACTACATACAGGGCAAGTATGATCCCACTCTTCTGATTAAGGAAGGGATGATTACTCTTGGAACACTGTGACTGGGGCAAACCTGGGAACTTCCCACTCGGACACCTGCCTGTCCCACCATTAAACGTTACTGCATAGCTACAAAGCTGTTAAACTGTGAAGATCAGAATCAAACAGTCAGAATGATCTGCTACCAGCTGGTGGGCACTCTAGTATGTTCTTTTAGAGGCGTCTTTGTAGTGGGACTTCTGTACTGTAAGAGGGTATAATTCTTTTTAGAGCTTTCAGAAGAGTTGTTAGAAACCAGAGCCCTTTACATTTCACAAGAGGTGGCTTATCTATCACTTTTCACTTTCCAAGCAGTTCCAAAAGATCACGAGATAGCAACCAGGCAGCAACCGCTGTTACCGTATATCTTTGTTTAGAAGTCACAGCTTCTAATTATGTTTCCCCTTAGGACTTTAATATTGAAGGCAAATAGAAAAAGAGGCCAGTTTCTATAAAATGTCATTATTTTCCCCTGTGCATTTTACATTGAGGGCAGCTTCAAAACAAAAGTGGCTTCTGTTTAAAAAAGAAAGAGAGGAAAGAGATCAATTTAGAGAGAAAGGGTGACTTCTATAATACAAACCCCCATCTCACAGGGAGGGCTTTATTTTCCTTTCCTGGCATAATAAAGTGCATAGCTTTTGGTTTAGAATTTATATTGATGGTAGGACAAACAAAAGGAACAGGCCAGAGGCAGACGCATTGAAAAGTGATGTTGGATGAAAAACATGTCAGGGAATGGCATAAGATCATTTCTCTGAGGAGCCGGCATAGCATGGGCTGGCCAAGGACTCCCAGAACCGCAAGAGACTTGACAGTCGAGGCCACAAAGCATGGCTTCCTACTAAAAATGTTAGCTAGCCACCTGGATTGTGGCACAGCATGAGCACACCTGCACAGACCAAGAAAACACATCCTGGCAAAGGCATCAATGTTAATCTCTGATGTTATTTCCAAGCACACTAGGGATGGGTAGAAAAGGTTTGTCTCAATAGGGCTTCAAGATAAGACAGCCAACGACGTAGGTCAGAATATACTCAAAGATTAAATCCAAGGAGCTCAGCATCAAAGAACTTAAAGAATAGAAATCACACAGAAATTATTTTTGCAATGTGTAATTGGTGCAGGAACTGATTCTGAGGTGCACAAAGAGCACTGTTTGTGTAAAACCAACCCAGCCTTTTTATCCACCTTCCGGTTACTCTGTGAGGGTAGCTTCTATTCAACTCTGTGTGGTAAAGAGTTCCCTTCCAAATGAGAAGGTCTGCCAAGGTCTGCTATAAAACCCGATTTTCATATTACAAAAAGCAAGAGACCAGTCAGGGTGGCGATTTAATTCTGTAATAAAATTTGATTTTGTATCAACTTCCTAACAGAACTATGTGTGTGTGATTAGACATACAGTTGGAGACAGACAGACAGACACATGACAATCTTGATAAATCATTCCCTCTATGCTAGAAAATGGAGCTAATCAAACTGGGGCAAAATTTTTAAAAATAGCTGTCATCCAGGACATCACTTCTCATGCCTGGTAAAGCTGCCCTGTTGTTTCTTTTTGGTCTCCTTTCTTGCTACAGACTTAACGCTCAGAGATTTAACAGGCAGTCATTTGAATACTGAGCCTGCCAAGAGCTAGAGAGATTTTTTTTTTCCTTTGGCCTCACTTCCTGATTAATGTTAACTGCGTCACTTGAAGCGGAGCCATGTTGGAGTCAGCGTGGAAAGCAGATTTGTAAAGGCGGCCTCTAATTTGTTCCCCTCTTGCTTTTGGAAGCTCAGCTGCCCCACCACACTGTAGCTCGACACCTAATATTTTTACTAACAAAGGTATCGGAAAAATCCTATGAATAATGCGTCCCTCTCTTTGATGTGTATTGTGCTACTGATGCACTGCAGATTTCCTTATAGGAAAACAACCTTTGCATTCATAGTGCTGGAAAGCAGGCTCTGGAGAAGTATCCTCCCCGAAAAGGAACACTTGCCCTTTAAGAAAAACCCTGCAGTAATTTTCCATTCCCCTGCACAGTCTTGCCTACGTGGCAGGAATTGTTTGTAAGGCAGATGCATCATGGGTGAGGCTCATGCACTGATCTTTTTGCTGTTGCCTGGCTACGGCTCTTGGTATGCAGGCAGCATGCCAGGCTCCTGGGAAGCACCTTTGTTTCCAAGAAGGGATCTGAATTCTGTTTTCATGCTGAAGGCAGAGGACAAATGACGGCCTACTGAAGTTTCCCAAGCAGCCAAAGTGTAACAAGCATCAAGAATTACTCAATAATATTAATAAAATCCTATCAGCTGGGATGATTTGTCACGTCTTAAAACAAAGGAATAGTTGAGTCTATCGATGTTTCTGTTGTCCGCTTGCCATTAGACTGATATAATGCTTCCTTCTGCAGGCTGGCCGCTTGAACCATCAACAAATCCTGTCAAATAAAATCTCCTGGATTTCCTTCAGTCCTACTGGCCCCGTTAAATAAACAAGGATTATATTTAGAGTTCTGTAACTTCATAAACTGGTTACATGAGATAATATTTGGAACCAAGGGGCCTGATTCTCTGTTTCTGTGTACTGTGTGTAGACATTTGCAAAGTAAAAGGGGGTAAAATTGCCACTGGTAGGGTAATGGAGAATCAGACCCAACATGCTTTCTCTGTTCCCTGTTGCTAGGCTCATGGTATAGCACACAGCGCTATGGAAACAGACATTTCCTGACTCTCACAGACCTGCATTCCATCTCTGGTATGTGCTTTTTTTCCCCCCCCTCCTCAGAAGCCTGATACTTCCATCATTACCCATGTGTTACACTCCTCAGTTAACACCCTGCATTGCATCTGCCACGCAGTTAGGGTGTCTCCCTGTGCAAACACTACCATCCTTAATTGGACCCCTGGCGATAACTGTGGAGCAACAGGGAACCTTCCTATTGGGTGACCTTGCTGCTTCTGGACTGCAATCCCAGCCCTCTTTGCATTTAAAATTTAGAACAACCTAGGTAGTCACTATGAGGTGTGAAAAATTCACACCCCATTGCACTTTAATTAAGCAGACCTCACCCCCTATGTAGATGCAGCTAGGTTAATGGAAGAATTCTTCCGTCAACCTAGCTACCACCATCTACATTGATTATCTATATCGGTGGAAAAACCGCTTCCATTGATGCAGGAAGAACCTACATTACAGCACTACAGCGGCATGCCCTTAGTTTTTGTCCACACTAGGGAAAAAACAGGTGTATGTTTAAAACGTATTAACTAGCATATGATCCTAGTATAACCAGGACAGGTTGTAGTTTCATCATGTACCTGGTGGTCAATGTAAACCCTAGGATCCACTCTACAGTTCATACATTGGTATATTTTAAGGCCAGAAGGAACATTATGATAATCTAATCTGACCTTCTGCATAACACAGCCCAGAGAATCTCACCCAATAATTCATGCGCTCATAACTTCTGTTTGTGTTGCAGTGTATTTTTTAGAAAAATAATCCTGCCTTGATTTAAAGATTTCAAGTGACGGAGAATCCATCATTTCCTTTGGTAAATTGTTCCAATGTTAATTACCCCAAATGTTAGAAATTTGCACTTTATTCACCTTATATTGTGGCTAGTTCAACTCAATTAGATATTACACATGTTAAAAGTACAATATGTCCTATCTACAGTAGGATTTTAAAATGTGTTCGCTATTGTGTGTTTGCATCAAGCTTTAAAAAATGCCAGTGAGCAACCAAGGGTGGCAGAATCTGGCCCGCAAATAACAATGGTTAAAGGTGCCATTCCTCTTCTTCTTATATGTTCATAATTAAACAGATGCACTCTTTAAACAATTCGTTACCAATAAATAAAGACAAGGTCAGATGGTCATGATGGAGAGTCGCATTGTGAAGTAAATTTATCACAGTTCCATTTCTACTAGAGCGTAACAGCCACTCGGCTTGCAGGCACTTCCTGAGGTCTTGTTCCGTGTAATGGAATGCTGATATTCAGGTCTGCCCGGGAACGATTTTGCTTCTGTTGTCTGGGCAGCTAAGAATGTGGTAACTTCAGTTAGTGCCAAATGCGTTCTAGTTTATGAAAGCTTATGCCCAAACAAATTTGTTAGTCTCTAAGGTGCCACAAGGACTCCTCGTTGTTTTAACCTTAGCTCTGACTTTTCTGGGCTTCTTAAATTTGTTTTTATAACTCCAATGTGTTTAATGGTAATATGCTTTCCAACTGCTGATATGTGCCTGCAATCTTAGCTTCCTTGCCTAAACGAAGGGTGTTTTTTTTTTGTGGGTGGTAATTTCCTTATTTTTAAAAAATAGCTGTAAAGTCCACTGAAGAGGATCCATGTTGCTGCAGGCCCGGGAAAGTCCATGCTGTCCAGTGGACCTTAGGACATTCACATAGGGAAAGCCCATTTGGTCTGCTGGACACAACGTTTCCTGATATACAGAGTTCCCACCTATCATCCAGTGAAGCAGAGCCTCTATGCTATAGACCAGCCTCTGTATGTCCTCAGGAATCAGGGCTCCTGTCCAGTAGAGCCCAGGAGGAATTAATAGGGGTTGGTCTCTCCCCACAGTGATGTTCCTATTTAAAATCTTAGCAAACTGCAAATATAAACACAGAATGGTCTTAGAAGGTTAAGAGAGAGGAACCAAAAATAATCAGTCTTCAGTCTCCTAATGGTCCTTTGATACCAAAAATCTGAGAGCTAAGCTCACAGTGGAAGGATTCTGGTTCTGTTTCAGATCGCTTACTGTTTCAATTTCCTTTGCTCTTTCACCCTGCCCTGCTGTGACCTTGAGACTGCGTCATCCCTAGTGCTGCTACTGCTCCCCCTCCACTCAATAACTACTAGTGGCTCTGCATAGCAATGGATTCATTGCTATATCCCTGGCTCACCCTGATCCACTTTCCCAGATCTTGTAGGGCTGCAGAGAGAGCTGAGTTATGGAGAAGCTTCCTGGCCCTTGCTGTGGACCACTTTACTTTATCCTGTGGGCATCACAGATCCTATCTCCCTGTGAAGGTTTTGCTGCAAGCAGGACCCTCTCCAGTCAGAGAGTTGGGGAGAGGATAGCTCCTTAAAGATGCTGTTCCTCTAGGAACTTATGGTCCTTTTCAGAAGGTGACTGCAGACCCGAGTGCCCACAGCTCAGGTCAGGGTTACATGTAAGAACTCAGGACCACTTTTCTGGGGGAGGGCAGAGCATGAAGACCTCCAGTTTAGCCTATTTTTCACCATTGGCCCTATCCCTCCAATAGGGAGGGACCTCTGTGTTTACCTCTAGGTGGGAGGGCAAGACGTAAGTCTTCCTAGAAGCCACAGTATACAGTGACAGCTTTGCCTATGTGGCTTGCTATAGCGACAGTCCAGCCAACAGCTTCCTCCAGAAGAGGAAACACATCCACTCCAATATTCTCCCTGGCCTTAGGATGGGCAAAATGAATGTTTTGATCCGGTACTACTGGCCAGCAGACAGTGGGGTCCAGGAGTGTGCTCAGTTCCACTTGGAAATATTCTGTACAGCTCAGAGGCCTACTCATTCAGCCTGTTCCTTAATACAGCTGTCTCTGGCTGCTGTGTAAAGCCATAATAGCAAGGATTTAAAAGAGTCTTCTGCAAAAACCTACTCACTGTAAGGGCTTCATCTTGCTTCCATTGACTTCAACAAGATCAGAACAGAGCCCTAACAAAGCTGAGAGGAACAAAGAGGAGGAAAAGTAGATAGAAAGAAGGAAGGGGCCAGAGGAGAGAAAAGGGCAGAAGAGTAAGGGAGGAAGCAATAACATAAAAAAGCCATTGGAGTACAATCAAAACCTACAGGCAAAAATTTCAGACTTGGTTGACTAAAGTTAGACACCTAAATCCACATATAGGCAACTAAATCAATGACCTGGCTTTTGAGGTACCAAACACCCCAAAGTTCCTGTTTATTTCAGGGGAAGTTGTGGCACCTATGAAAACCAGGCAACTTTCATTTACAGGCCTAAATATGGATTTAGACGCCTACCTTTAGGTTCCTAAATTTGAAAACTTTGGCCTATAAGAATGAAAATAGAACCTACTTTGTAGTCTTCAACCAGTTTCATTCTACTGCCGTTTGGCAACTGGATACTGTGGTGATTTGTGCTCTGCGGCTACCTAAAATAGTGAAAAGAAAAGGAGTACCTGTGGCACCTTAGAGACTAACAAATTTATAAGTGAGCTGTAGCTCATGAAAGCTTATGCTCAAATAAATTTGTTAGTCTCTAAGGTGCCACAAGTACTCCTTTTCTTTTTGTGGTTACAGATTAACACGACTGCTACTCTGAAACCTAAAATAGTGAGAAATTTACTTTTTTGAAAATGTCCCCTAGGCCTTCCCATATAATTATTATTTATATTTATTTCACAGAAGTCATGTGGGCTGCACAGTCATTCCCATATGAACTTGGTGTCTTGTTGTTGCAAAATGTTCTGTGGTTAAAGTTCTGACCTGAATGCTTGATAAATATCTGAGCATTGAGATTGCAGGAAGAAAAAGCACCTAAAAATCCCAGGGATTAAGGTCATGCGTGAGGTGGCTAAATCTGTTTTCAGCTAGTCCTGTTTGGAAGGTATACCCAGCTTGGCTCCCTTTTCAAGAGGACGGAGGGGAAACGTTAGGAATTGACCAGATTCTTTCAATTTCAGTTTCTTGCTAAAATGAACACAAGGTGGTGAAGAAACAGGGATTTCTGTGGGAAAGAGGCAAAGAATGGGAGGAGTCTAATCCAACCAGGCAGGCAGTTGGAGCAGGAGGAAATTCACCAGGGGTCCTTCTTCCTGTATTAATTTGAGTCACAGAATTAGCTGTGTCACAAAGGGCACCTTTTCCTCTTATTTAGTATGGGTATTGCAATAGTGCTCAGAGGCTCACAGGATTGAGACACCTGGTGCTAGATACCCCAAAGAAGTTATGATCTAATTGATAAAAGGATGCAACATGACTCTATTACAAATTTGGAGGGCAGCACAGAAGGGGCAGGAGGGAAGCATTTTAATCCCATGTAAATTCAGCCTTGATAGGGTGACCAGATGGCCCGATTTTATAGGGACAGTCCCGATATTTGGGGCTTTTTCTTATATAGGCTCCTATTATCCCCCACCCCCGTCCTGATTTTTCACATTTGCTGTCTGGTCACCCTATGCATTCATCCAAAGGACCATGCACTCCTGGGCTCCTGCTCCTCCCCTAGCAGCACATCTGTCTTAGTGGCTGTGCTGCCTTGATCCTTGGGCTGTGGCTTTACATGGGGGGAGGAGACAGTATACCGAAACAATAAAGAAGTAAATACCACAATGAACAACATTAACATCCGCAACGACACGGGTCTGCCTACTACCTCGAATGTTTCTCCCTGGTCCCCTTACACCATCAGCCCAGCGAATTATCTACTCCTGTGTGAAAGCTCAGATGAACAGAGATGATTATGTCATGGATGAGTGGTTGCTGCGGTAAAGGGGCAGCACACCACATACACATCTTTCCCCTCTCTCCGTGCTCCTGTGCACATTTGCCTGCTGTTTGCATGAGTTTCTCTCCACTTCATGAAGCAGAGGGTAGCAGCAGGCCCATAACCTTAGAAAGCATCTGTACATTTTAATATGAATTTAACGCTTCTGAAAGGTACTAAATTTACATCCTTGGAGACTACAGTCCTCTTTTTATGCCCAGAACAGGTAGTACACAGTAGTACAGCATGGGTAGCCACTGGGCAAGTTTTCTCCAGATCACAGGATTGTCTCAATGTGCCATAGTCCTGAACTGGAAGGACTACTTCCAAGGTTGAAATAGGAATTCTGTCTCATTCCGTCCTTGAGGTACATCTCAGCTCAGATTGCCATCTGTGGTGGACGGTTAGTGCCCTCTTTGGTGGTGGTATTTTTGTTGAGCTGACACTTTTCTGCTAGCAACTGGCCTGAGACGCATGAATTCTTTTCACATAAGCCAGTGAACAATCATCAAATGAGAATGACTTTCAGCTCCTGATCAGGCTGCATGCAAATGGATGGGCTAAAATGAGGAAGTAACTGGACCCCCATCATTATCAATATCATGTATCAATAACAAGCTACTATATGTTTTTATCAATCACCTGCACACATTCCCTCTTGAAATAGTCTGTGTCCGTAACAATTTCATTCTGATGGAGACGTGTTAGTCTCTTCCATCCTACACAAGGTCCTGTAACTAGGGCATTTGTGGCTGTCTGCTTGCATATCCCAAGGGAACCTGACGTTTGTGAAAATCTGATTGGTCTGAGAAAGAGGTGGAGAAATGCAGTTCTCTGTAGATGTAGAGGATATATTTAGGAGTGCAGCTGTGGGAGGCTGCAGAAACAAGAGAGCGCTTGTCCTGCCAGAGGTCTGCTCAGCTCACAAACCTAAGTAATCTGTTTTTTTAGCACTATATTTTTCCCTTCCACAGTTCTGGGGTTGAATTGAAACATACAATTTAATGCAGCCACAATTCCTCCTGGGGAATGCACGCTGCAGTGCCAGCTCTGCCATCCCTTAACTGGGTGCAGTATGTGCCCCGCACACGCAAGGTAGCTAGTCAGTAATGTGGAATAGAGCACGGTGACCCTGTCTTCACTGTACTCCTCTCTGCCCTCTTTGGAGAGGCTAGTACTGCTAGTGGTGTTAGTCTCACCAAGGACCTGATTCACCATTGCTTCAACTCTTGTGTAGTCATTTACTCCAATGCGAAATGAGTATAAAAATGCATGTAAAACCCTATTAGATCAGAATGGTAACATTCCTTTGCATCAGTGTAAATGACACACAAGATGCAAAGCAATGGTGAATTGGGCTCCAAAGTCCCTGTGTTCTTCAGCCATGTTGTGGCTGCTTCGGCAGAGGGATGGGAGGTTGGGGAGGTTCCTTCTACCCTCTTCCCTCAACTTGTGCACCCGTTCAGGAACACGCATGATCTAGGCCTCATGTGGCCCTAAAGATTATTGCAAACAAATGGTGCTGTGGAGTGCAGTTAAGAACTTGTGACCATATTCATCTAGTTTTATAACTAAGTAGCGTGGAGCACCAAAACCGGTGCAGGGATGTCTGTACTATGCCTTTGTGCCCTGGCTTGGCCCCAAGGGCTATGACGAGGTATTTACTCAGGCTCTGTCCACACTACAGACCTCTGCCAGCATAGTTATGTCGGTCAAGGGTGTGGAGAGGTGTGATTGCAGGCCGATATAGGTGTGCTAGCAGAAGTCTGTAGTGCAGATGCAGTTATACTGGCAGATTCTTTACCAGTACTTGTGGGGGATGGTTTTACTATACTGGGATAGCTGCGTCCACACTAGGAACACTTTGCAAGTATCTTATACTGTTATTCCTATAGAGTAAAGCGCTCCTAGTGAACATACAGCCTCAGAGGGAAGCCACTGAGCCTTCCATCCCTCCCTCCCTCAGAGTTTACTAGCTCTGCAGGGGACCAGCTTAAAGTTATAGCAGAGTCTCCATAGCAGCCCTGCCAGGGGAGGCTGCTGAGGGCATGCACTGAATCAGTACATGCCCTGGTTGTCTCTGCCTTGTCACCTCCCTGCCCATTACCACCCACATTTTGGGCTGCAGTAACTCACTGCTCCCAGTGGAGCAGAACTTGCAGTGGCCTTTCACTAACCCAGCGTCCCTACTGGCAGACTTCCTGTGCAGGGAGTTTCCAGGGGTCACAACTCTATGGCAGCAGAAGCTGGCATAGAACCTGAGACGAATCCAATTCTAAATCTAAAAGAGATCTAGTTTATCAACTCTAGATGCAGCTTGTTTTCAAACACCTTTGTATGAAGGTTTGTTGTTTTACAACACTTACTTATCAGCAGAAGGTTTCAATTACCAATTCTAATATTAAAAGTAGATTAGACAATGCAGTAGAGTAGCAAAATATACCACAGTGAATAATCCTGCATTGGCAGATGGACAGACTAGTTGCACTGTGTGGTCTTTTCTGTCCCTAATCTCCTTGATTCTGTCCCTTGCACTCAAATTCTCCTGCAGTGAAACGGTTACCTTCAGGACTAATTGGCTCAGAGCACCAGTCTTTTGCAACAGATTATTGGCACCCTATTTAAAAGCAGCTTCCCTTCCCCCACATTATAAAAACGTCCTGTAGTGAGAAACCAAATGCAACAGAGTACAGAATCCCTTAGTGCTACAGCTCAGTACATTACACAAAAGTCCTTTTATATCTGGGAGCTAGAGTAGAAAATTCTAGAGGGGAAGATCTCAATGATATTGACTGAATCAGCAGCTTTATTTCCCAAGAGATCACCATACTTGTCATTTCAGTGTGGTTTTTGCATACCATTGTGAGTTAGAACAGCACTCCACACGACCGTTCACCATGCTCCATCCTGATTATTTGAAAATGACAGGGTGTGAAACCATTCAGGGTGTTTTCAAACGACTGAAACCTGTTAGCCTGATCTGAAAACTAGCCCGCTTGCAAAAAGAAGAACTTAGTACGCTTCTTGCCATGTCTGCATTTAGCAGGATGCAGCCTTGCAAAGGGCTTCCGGTCATGAGTCCCTGCTGGAGCTCAATGTAAAGAGGAAAAATGACATGGAATGAAAGCAAAGCAAAGTAAAAAAAAAAAAAAAAGTTAAAGTTGGGGGATTGAGGGCTGGACACTTTACATTTCTAGGAGAGTGCAGAGGCAGTAGCCATTTTGTGAGGCAGTATTAATAAGAGAGGCACATCTGTGTTCATGGAAATTTCAGTTTTAGATGTTTATTCTTATATTTAACCATGAAACCTCTTAATTGCTTCGTCACATTCTCTGAGTTTTCTTTTGGCTTTGATCCCATCGTCAATGCTGGAATTCATACTACGTTCCTCCCAATCCAAAGAGTAACCCTATGCCTTCAGTCCAAATGGCTTTTATTTGAAATTAAAGGAAAACAACAAAACAAGGAAGAACAAAGTAATGTCTCCATGAGCACGGTCTTTGTAAAATGCTTCATTAACTGCTGCACCGCACACAGGGGCAGCTGCCTCCAGCAGACTCCTAGAATTTTAAAGATGCAGTAGGCAGAGAAGCTCATAGCTGAAATGTTCAGACATAATTTAATTATATTCCAGTTAATGACCAGGTGTTTTTCTCAGCAATGTATTTAATAGCTACTTCTTGTTTAGGGGAGACCAGTATTTGATATGCTTTTGGCAGGTCAATGTGAGAGGTAATTTCAGATGGCATTAACTCTGCTAATCATGTCAAACTATTTGATCTTTGTTGATGACGATCTGGGACATGCCCTTGGCTAGTAAAGGTAGGAGACCCAACCCTGGAATAAGATGAGCTGTAGCTGGTAGAAAATGTGGTTTATCTACCAGGGCTCACACCAGACCAGTTCTCTGTGGTAGGCACTGGCTGACTATTGGTTTCCAGGTGGAATATAAGATATCTTTTTTGATCCATAAAGCCCTAATGGTTTGGAAGCTGCCTACAATATCTGAGACCACCCCTCTGCCTGAGTGATCGTGTACAGTTGAGCTCAGTGTATATTCCAAAAGCTGGAGCCCTCTTAAGTAACAAGCTGTGTCTTTTCCCTGAGGGGTTTTCAGTGTTGGAACATGATCACACCCCACCTGTTGGTCCAGAATAACTGCATTTGTTGGCTTTAAGGTTACCGTGAAAGGCTCACCTATTTAACAAGGCTTTGATGGTGAAAGAGGCATGGTAAACACTGATGTTTTGTGGACATAGGGAATATTGTTACAGTTGATTTCATTTCCATTTGGTTATTTTCTGATTTTGGAGTGAGGGAAAGCGGCTGGTTTTATTTTTCATGTAACTATATGCTTAACTTATGACAATGTTGTCTACAGCCCAGAATAGGAAGCTTTGAAAAAGTTATTATTTTATTAATAAATCGGACACCTCCTCCCAGTAAATGAAATATATATATATATACATATATATAGTGTTCCTTTTTTCACTCAGCCGTTTTGCTCTTCAGTGTCATCTGGCCTGCATGAACATTGCAGATTAATTTCTCAATTTCTCTGCCAGCCCTCAAGTTAAGGGCCTTCTTTTCACTGCTACTACAGTAGTTATTTCCGCATCAGCATCTGTAGGAAGACAAATACAAAGGTATCACTTTGCCACAATGGCAGTGAATGCATCTGATGAAGTGAGCTGTAGCTCACGAAAGCTTATGCTCAAATAAATTTGTTAGTCTCTAAGGTGCCACAAGTACTCGTTATCTTCTTGATTGCCCTCTTTACACTCTGATGGTCCAGTGGGCCTCTGCAACAAATTTAACCCTGATATAAACAGGTTTAAGTTGCACCTGCTTCTACCCAGACTACTTATGGTCCACAAGCTCTCCCATGCACTTCCTACTTCTCCTTTACATCTTTGGTTGTTTATTCTTGTAATACTGACATTATAACAATAATATTTCAAATTTTTATTGTGCTTTCCATATTTAAACCACTTTACCAGTGTGTCCTCTTAAGCATCTTAATCACTTCCTTACCTACCAGATTACATTCTATTAATATCATTTGAGTTGGCTTTTCATTTTTAAAGCAGTCATCTTCAACCTCTCTTTTGACTCTAACTTTTCATTATGCTAACTGAACCTTTTTTAACTCTCCTGAATAAAACACTCTTCATCCATGTTGGACAAACCCTATTCCTGGATATACAATATCAGTATCTGATATGTCATTCAGCAATGACATATCAGCAATTTAATTAACTACAGTTAATTAAATAGTTAATTAATTAATTTAAAGGGTGAGGGGGAAGTCACTTTGAAAGTCCCAATGGAACATTTTTGTTTGTGTTGATTTCAAATCACTCATGTTTGACCTTATTCCCTACAAAGGCAAATGTACACACATTTTTTTAGATGCTTGATAGCCCTTTTTACTTTGTATTCTGGGGGCAGAGGGTTCAAATATAGGCTATAACACTGAGGAACTTTTGCTGCAAGAAAGCTACAGGTAGAGCAAAATAAAATGCATCTATTCAGTAACCTTCATTCATACTAACAGGTATTTCACAGTTAAACATTTTTACCTCTTAGTAGCCAACATCCTACTTCTTCAAAAGTATCAAATATCAGGAGGAGGAGGAGAAGAAGAAACTCTATAGCATAATTAAATTTCAAGACACGCTGAAAAGTCTGTGCCCCTTATTAAGAAATCTATGTAAGGAAAATTGCAGCTTCAGGGAGCATACAAGGAATACTGGAACAATCACACATGCGTACCCCAAAAATGCACACTTTCTTACTTGCCCTCTTATATATAATCAGGCTAATCTCTGCTTTTGCATTCTCTCGTCTTTCCGGTGACAAAGTCAGTTCATAACTATACAAAAGCATTTTCAAACTATTGGTACACAAACTTATTTTTAATACATTTCATTAACTTCCAAATTCTTAGGACAACATTCCACTTTCTTACAGCTACATGAGGGCAAATCTGGATTGATTATATTGATTTAAATGGAATTACTCAGGGCTGGATTAAAAGGATAGGTACATATCTCACACCTTGGCTCCTGAAATTATGTGGTGGCACATAATCTCAGCTTTGTTTTTTTTAATATGTTTCAAGCCATCGTGGTTGCAAAGAAAACCTTGAAAACATCATCCAAATATAATGTATGCAGTGATCCCTGGCTTGAGTCTGCTTACAGTTTAAAACACCAACTCTGAAAGGTGTGATCTTCCTCATTTAATTTGATGGATCATTAACTCTGAAACCCACTGTTCTAGGGGACCCCTGACAACAACACCACAGCAGAAGATTCTTTGTGTGGGGGATGCTTACTGCCACTACCCTATCATGATTCTACAAGAGTGCTGTGAAGGATTCCAACGTATAGAGTCCTCTGCTCATCTGGATGGTGGCTGTGATCTCCCTTCTCTAGGAAAGACCCCAGCTGTGTGAACACATGGAGCTGTAATCCAGGTAGAGAGGATGCCCAGCCTGCCCAAAGAGAGGAGTTGCTGCTGGGCCCCCACTAGGCCAGAAGATGGTTGTATGGGTGATCTCTGATCCTGCCACCCCAAGGAGAGTCAAAGGGTTCCCTTTAGGATGTGTCTAGTGCCCCAATTTTCCTAATCTGAACCTAGAGTGATTCTGTATTTCCACCTGAGCAAGTGAGGGCAGATTTTGGCCCTCAAGGCCAAATTCATCTCTAGTGTAACTCTTCTGACTTCATCTCAACTTGGCTTCAGTGACTTACACCAGGGATGAATTTGATCCAACAAGCCAAGTTCTAGTCTCATTTCCCATACCCTAGTGTAAATCTGCAGGAATTCGATTAATGTTAGTTAGGAAAATGTAGACGTAAGAATTTAGAAAAAAATGCTTAGCTTACTGGAAAAACGAATTGTTGTCAATTATCATCTAATCTATAAAGGTATTAATTCCAAAATATGCACAAACATAAATTTCTTCAGGTTTCTGTAAAGAATTATGTGTTCTCTCCTTTCCTGTCCTTTGCCCCCACACCGTCAAGAGTGTGATATTTTGGTAGACAGGCTGAACAATATATTTATGTGAAACTCTACATTGGGCATAGCTCCCTTATCATTGCCAAGTAGTCTTTGGACTCTTGATAAAATAATGAGCCTCTCCCAGTTTAGCAGAACACTCCTATGACTCTACAAAAGGTATTTACAGATAGAGGTGGGGGGTCGGTAGAAGATCCTGTTTGCAGATGCTTCCTTTCTGAACATGTGTAAAGCCTTAGCAATGTATCCAGCTTTCCCACATTTTCAATCCTAAACTCCTAAAGGCAACAAACTTCAACACTGTATAAAAACTAAAGCATTTAATGCAAGTTACAGTCTTTGCCTTTTGCAAACTGTAGCTCAAAGATATTAATAGGGTTTCTGGGAAACTGCCCACCAACTTATTATATATCATTTAAAAATTGATTTCAGAGTTATGCAACAAAACTTGCAGAAATTTCTTCACATGAAAAGAGACATGTAGAACCTAGATATCACTCTTTGTATCATGTCTAGATCACCAGATATTGCCAAGAAAGGTGAACCAAAATTTTGTCCTACCATCCCCCTGTCCTTTTATATCTGTTTAGTTTTGAAGAAAACAAAAAATTGCATTTACTTTATAAACAAAGTATTTTAAGTTTAATATGCACTTATGCATAATCTGCTAATGACAGCAGAACATTGCCTACATGTAATAGAGGCAAAAGATTTTTGGGTAATGATATGGATTTGTTGTTCAAAGCACAGGGGTTTATTATAAAAGGTAATTTCAACATAGAACACAAACTTTGTTTTAAATTTAAGATTACTTCAAAATCATAAGAGTTCAGTAAGGGCTAGGGTTCCTATCCTGAATTTCTTGCACTCTGAAATCAGGAGCAGATTTAGGTGTTGAAAAAATGCAGGATTAGAATATAGGACAGTATTATTGTTGTTTATGGTATTTTAAGATGGCAAAGAGGTAGCTAATATGAATGTGGTAGCCTTTAGCAATAATACAGAACTTCACATTTTCAAGGGTTTTAAAAGCATTGGGCTTTTTAAAATCACATAATCTCTATGGAAATCAGTGGGGCTTCCACATAAGGAGCAGGCCCATAACTAATCCTCACAACAGCAGGCAATAATAAATAAATAAGTATTATTACCCTTATTTTACAGATGTGAAACTAAAGCAAAGAAGTTAGTGGGCCAAAGTTACAACTCAGGAGGTCTTGGCTCTCAGGCCTGAGCTCAATCCATTAGATCACAGGTGCCAACATAATATCAGCTGTTGATATTCAGTGACTGTCAAGTTAAGCACTGAGATTCTCTTCACCGGACTGAGTAAAGACAATCAAGTCCAATAAAATTTCTTGGCCCCTTTTTCACTTCAGGTACACCATATTACTTTCATTTGCTAATGCTTTTTTTCTTGAAAATGGGAATATGAAAAGTCAGAGCTGCATAGGCTAAATAGTTTCATTTTGAATAAACTGCAAAACCACTGAAGTTTGGTTTAGCAGACTGGAAAAGGTCCTGCCCCCCCCCGACATGTTCACCAACAGCATTTGCCTGATGAGAATGTGTTTCTGATTATTCTTGATCCAAGCTTTTGTTGTCGCTATAAAGGTTTATAATTCCAAATAGGAGCACAATAAAAATATTAGTAAATTCACCATATTAGCCTTGTCTTGGTTTTCAGTGTTAAAACATACTAATAAAAAAGTTATTTCCCTTATTTTACAAATATTATATAAAAATATACATTCTTAGTGAGTTTGTGTGTTTTTGTATTTGCCTTACTTATATATGGGCTGATTCAAAGGCCTGCATCTGAATCCCAATACAGATGTGAATGTTACTTTGAACTTTACTGTTACTATTATAATTTATGTATATTGTGACAGTGCTTAGAGACTTTAGTCAGGATCAGAGCCCTGTTGAATTAGACTGTCACACAAAGGGGTGATAGTAAGTCTAGGGACTTACCGGTATGGGGCTGGGCTGGGGCTGGCTCTGGCCCCCGGAAGGGGCGGGGCCTCAGACGGAAGGGGCAGAGCTGGGGGGTGAGAACCAGCCCTGGCCCACCCTGTACCAGTAAATGCCTCCTTCCCCCTCTCCTTCCCCCGCTGGGGTAACAGTGGCAGCCGAGGGCTCTGGCAGCGGTTTAAAGGGCCCTGGGCGGTAGCAGCAGCCGGAACCCTGGGCCCTTTAAATCGTCCCTGGAGCCCCACCGCCGCTTCTCCAGGTCTCTGGCAGCAATTTAAAGGGCCGGGGGCTCCAGCTGCTGCTGGGAGCCGCAGGCCCTTTAAATTGCACCTGGGGAAGACAATCCACCCCGGTACGGCGCACTGGCTCTTGCCGGTATGCCATACCGGGACGTACCAGCTTACTTTCACCTCTGGTCACACATAGAAGACATGGTCTCTGCCCAGAAGAGCTTACAAACTGTATAGTGGCTAAAACAAATTCCGAATTCCATCTTCCCAAACTTTGTGAAAGTTCAGAACTGATGTGAATCTTGAACTCCCAAGTTAAAGAACATGCAGGTCTTGAGTTTTGGTTTTGGTCCACTGACAAAAATTACACATCATATAAGAGAAATTAAAGCTATTAAGACAAATCCTGATTCTCTTATACATGCCACTGTTTTCAGTGGGACTGCTCATGTGAGTACAGTGAGCAATATTTGGGCCAAAAAATCAAACTTCCAGACAAAGTAGGTTTATCTCTTTCAGAAGTTTCAAAATGAATGGAGAAGTTTGCACGATGGGCCTGATTATTCCCTCATTTACACCGGTGTAAATTGGAAGTAATTCCACTAAAGTCAATGGAGTAACATTGGTGTGATAGAGTAGTAAATCAGACCCATCAACTCACTTTTTTGTGCATTTGTTCAAACTTTATCACTTTAATTTGGTTACGGTGTAGCATATTTATACACTACCTGAAAAAACAGTCAAATGCAATACAAAATAAAACTAAAACTAAATAAATATACAGCATAAAGGATGTAACATAGCCTTTATCTTGCTAAGAACTAAGTAACGTTTAAACATTTTCTGCATGGGGAATAAAGATAAAAAATGAAGGTAAAGCTTTTCTGATAGAGGATGGGGGGAGAAAAATGAGAAGTGAGTAAGATGCTGTTGCCAAGAGTAATGCCTGAAACACCAGAAGAGCTGACAAAGCTGTTTGAGTACTGTGGTCCCTGACAGAATTAAATTGTAGCGGGATACTTTTTTTACCCAAAGCCAAGAAGCAGAAGAGGAATAGATATTTAGGCTACAGAGCTGAGAACTCTGACATCCACATGTAACTCTAGAGACATTAAAGATTCCCTAAATAAAGACAGGATTTTTTTTGTGGGACATATAATTCCAACTTGTGGGGGAGATTCTTGAGAGACACAGAGCTAACCTTAGAGAAATGCCTCTAAATAGCAAGGGCAATTGAACTGCCAGGGAAAGGATCAAAATAACATCAGCGGAAGAAGTACGGAAGAAGTACACAGTCTCAAGATAAAGGAACCCAGGATACAGGAGTGAAGCAAAGTGATTGAGAATGCAGATATCATGGTTCAATGTATTTGCTGTGGAAAGCAACATCAGAGACAGAAAGAAAAATGCCCAGCCTATGTGCCACAATGCAAGGGGTGTTGGAAACAGAACCACTTTGAATCCCAATGCCGCAGCTTCCTTAGAAAGAAAAAAGCAGCAGTACCTGAAGTGACTGAGGATGTAGAGACATCCAATGAAAAGGAGAATATCTGCAGTGTGACTCTAGCACAGGGATCAGCAACCTTTGGCATGTGGTCCACCAGGGAAAGCTGCCAGCGGGCCGGGCCAGTTTGTTTACCTGCAGCATGTGAAGGATTGGCCGATTGCAGCTCCCACTGGCCGCAGCTCACCATCCCAGGCCAATGGGGGCTGTAGGAAGGGTGGCCAGCACATCCTTTGGACCGTGCCGCTTCCCGCAGCCTCCATTGGCCTGGAGCAGCGAACCGTGGCCAGTAGGAGCCGCGATCAGCCGAACCTGCATACGCGGCAGGTAAACAAACTGGCCTGGCCCGCCAGCAGCTTTACCTGGCGGGCCGTGGGCCAAAGGTTGCCGATTCCTGCTCTAGCAGATCCAAAGCCTCTCAATGTACAGGCACGTCAAAAGAAGGCTGCCAGCCATTCAACTGTCATATTTGCAACTATGCCATCAGAACGACAATCAGTTTGATTCCAGCTGGATTGTGGAGCCAACTACAGCATAATCCCAGCAACACTGATAAGCAGTAATATTAGGCTGGAGAAATGTGACCAAATGCTTGTGATATATAATAAAATCATTCAGAGGCCAGTGGGCAAAAATAAGAGAGATTATTGTTTGGATTTTATAGTAGTAGACATACAAGAGTACCACCCACTGCAGGGCAGCAGAGGAGTGCAAGCCAGGATCTGATCACAGTACACCAGAATACCCCCAATGTGAGAGAGGAAGGAGAATGGTCACCATGAGCCGTGTCCAACATTCTAAGAGAATCTAAGGACATAATTCAGGGAGATAGACATCTAGACAGCAAGATGAAGTTAGAAATAGACATCCATGTGCAGCCCATGAGACTACCAAAATAGTTGGTTCCAATAGACCGTATAGAGCCACTGAAGAGGGAACTGGCAAGCCTGTAAAGAAGAGGCATCATTAGAATTGTTGAAACTAGCACAGAGTGGATCAGCAGCCTAACAGTGGTGAGAAAACCTTCAGCTAAACTGAGAAGCGGCATTGACCCAAAACCACTTATCGAAGCATTGAAAAGAAGTCACTAGTGACTGGAGACATACTATCTAATTTATCCACAGCAAAAGTGTTCAGTGTTTGTGATGTCAAGTATGGGTTCTGGCATATTGAGCTACATGAGCCATCCAGCCACTGGAAAATCTTTGCCACACCTTTTGGCAAATACTGCTAGGTGTGAATGCCTATGCCATCAGCCTGGCCTCAGAGGCCGGGGGACAGATGAGGACTGACAGAGTCCAGGTGTGGTGAAAACAAAGCTGGTATAGCCTGATCAATTAACATAATTGATGATGTATTGGGGTACAATTATGCACTTGTCACAGATACGTTCTTTTTCAGGCAGCTATTTAGAGTTAATTAAGAAGATAAAATTGGTGGAACACACAAATATGAGCTTTAGTTAATACAGACAACTGGCGGATACATAAATATAAGGATAAAATAAGTAGAATAAAGTGGTTTTCTGCATTGTTCATATTTACAACCTTCCATTTTGCATTCTTACAATGTTACATTGTGGAGGCCATTAGAAACAAAGATGGAAGGGAAATTTGGTGGAACACATCAAAGAGTAGCTCCTGATTTAGTTTATACCCTTTCAGGAGCTTGATGAACCTGAAAAATAGGAAACTTTATTGGAGCCTCCATACTCCATCTTTATGTAACTTATCAGGTACACAGCCATAGTCTGAATGACTGTTCATTATGGCACTGTTCCGAAAATGGAAACTGGAGTGACAACTATCTGCCAAATCATAGTGTTTTAATACAAGTTTAAAATGAAGTTTGGAGTGGTGACTGCACGTCTAGTTTCCCTAACAGTTATAACGTGTTTAATTAGCTGCTGAACAATATTGTCCATTCATATTATAGGTTACTCTTTTCACAGAATTTTCCACTTTGATAACTACACTGGAATCGATGAGATAGAAGCAGCTGGTCCTTTTGACCTATTCTGCAGTTGTACTTCTCCTCCTGGGCACACACATAGGAGGGATCCCCTCAAACACATGACACCTGCATACATACTGACAGCCTTCCACAGAGCAAGAGGCGCATGTGGGCACTTCTATTTGGTCACTTAGATATACGACCAACGGAGGCAAATTCAGTTGTTCTTTTGAGTCAACCTACTGGATGAACAGCAGCCAATGTGTTAAAAAGATCTGTATTAGGGTCAAACACTGGTAATGAAGTAGTGAATGCCACATACAAGAATGGGTTTTAAAGACCACACACATTGGGGGTGATAGGGACTATGTTTTGGGGCTTTTGGTTATGAACTTTTGCACTATATATGCACTATATTGTTAATAAACTATGATGGACTGGAGGATAAATTCATATGGAATTACTGGGGACCTAGAAAGGAAACCGAGGTGAGGGGCCACTTGCAGGACTGCCCCAAGGCCACATGAGGAGTGTGTGTCCAGGATGAGGCCACTCATTTACATATCCCCTACACTGGACATCAGGTTACTTCTGAGAGACTCTGACTGGAACCTGAAAATCTGAGTACTGTTAAGGAAATGCCCAGATCAAAGGATGTGAAGGGGTCCAACCGGAAAGTAGAGTCAACAGTGAAGACAGCCAAGAGACTTATGACAAAGGCAAAATAGACAGGAAGGGATCCCTACCGTGATGTTGGACCATCACAACATATCGTCCCAGGCATTAGATAATAGTCCAGCATTGGGAGTGATGGGCCAGAGAACCAAAACTCTGCTTCCCATTATGGGATAGACTGCTGTAACCCAGTGGAGAGCTGATGGACATTATACAGAAGCTATTAAGAAAATGCCAAGCTAAGCAGGTGGCTCGCTACAACAAATGAGCCAAGTGAGCACAGGTGAGCAGGCCAGAGTCCAACCAGCACATAGCCACACAAAGCAGTGGTAAAAGGCAATTGTCCAAGCATCAGTGGGATATAGATCACTTGAGGTAGCTACAGACCCAGGACAGTGGTGGAGACAAAACTGAAGAAACCTGTGTAGTAGTGACCGACAGTCAGTATTCTCAGGCACATGGGGCAAGGTCAAGACCAGGAGGACTTAGAAAGAGCTTCAAGTATCAGCTGGCCTAATGTAGGAATCAGAAGAAACAAGTATTATGAGCAATACAGAGGACCAGCAGAATGAAGGCAGCCACAGGCTGGAAGCAACTCTCCTCCCCATCCTCCCACCCAGCGATAACACAAACAAGAAATTGGAGACTGGTTGAAAGACCAGCATACTTGAAGGACTATGAGCCCTTATTTATTTGGTGTATGCAATTCGGTCAAGACAAGCCACAGTGTTCTTATCAACGATGTTCAAGGCACAAAGACCTCCAGTAAGTTGATTCATTTTGTAGTCCTCAACAATATGTGTCATGGTTTGTGGCTGCCCACATTGACATAGTGGACTGTCTCTATAATGCCACTGAAATTCTGTGGCATGATGGCCTGGCAGTAAAGGCCATATCCCTAGGGTGGGCTATGTGTTAGTAACCTCTGTCCCCAGCAAGTCAGCAAACACTGCACAAAAGACACAATAACAAAAAATTAAAAGGAAAGAGGTAGCAATCTGCATGGAGCTTGGAGGAAAGAGCACCAGCTGCAGGAGGGAAGAATTTGGAAAGGGTACCAGGAAGTCAGTATGTTTGCATGACTTGAATGCTGACTATACTTGCAGCTGGTCTGTAAATAATTCTCTTAATAAAGACCCAGTGTAGTTTTCGAAACATAGAGTTCTCTTATGTTATTACCCAGCATGCAATACATGAAACAGAGATTGTATGCAGCTAGTGCAAGTTAGAGCAGCCCCCAAGATGCTGTAACCTGCACCAGGGCTGGCACAGAGAATCAAGGAACTAATAATTAAATAAATAAATAATTGTTCTTTCCTCACTAAATTTTAGGGTTTCTGCTTTTCAGTTTAAATCTAAAACAACTTATAAAACACCAACTGTATTTTTTTCAATAATTGATTTTAAAATTAACTCTGAAAGAAAAGTGTCACATACTTTAAGGAAGTTACAGTGGAATTTAGGTCCCATTCTTGCCATCCACTGTAAGTTAAAAGTTATAGCGTACCACTTCCTGTTCATGCTCTCTGTAGTTCAGTTTTTGGTCACATGTAGCAGCAATGTGGTAAGTGGCTTTTTTTATTGTTGCAATGTGGAAATGTAAGCTTTTGTGAATTTTTAAAATGTTTGCACTCACTTCAGTTGGTCAAATTTACTGTATGACATCACAATATAAATAAATGTACAATAAGCAATTTTCAAGGAAGTATCAAAATGCCCCAAAATAAATAATGGAAATGAGAGAGACTAGAAGATGAACCCTAGAATTCCTGCTATTAGTCTTACTGGGATGTTGCATCCCTCAAACCTGGCTACAAATAAATATGTAAATAAAAACTCTTGTGTGTCCTATTTTTGTTTTATTCTTGTTTTAGCCTGGATGTTTTTTAGCCTGCTGTTTTTTCTCTTCTTTTCCTTTTCTATTGATGTTCTACCCGGAAGTAAACATCGAGGTTCCAACCCTGCAAACATTTTCAGATATGAATAACTACATGCACACGAGAAGTTCCATTGAGTTCAGTGGCACTAAAAATTGCAGGTTTGGGGCCCTGGTTTACAAAACCACAGCGCAGACTTTCTGCCTTCCATGTTCACCAGAAAGCTGACTTTCTACTCTTCTATCTGTAAAGAACAGTCCTTCTGCTTTATTTTCCCACCAAGAAGCAGTAATATCCACTCTTCTATCCCAACCAGGAGCGCATCCGACCTTCTTTCACACTATAAAGCAAGCTGTTCCACCCCATCCTTTCCCTCTTTCAAGAAAGAACCCCATCTTGCTTCCCTCTGTCACCCCTGAGGCACTGCCCATCCAATCTGTTCTCAGATCAGAATCTTTCCATCCTCAAGGACTTGTTAGTGAAGAGCGATCTGACGCCCTCCCAGCCAACCAGATTCCTCCTGCTCCTAGGTTTAAGGAGCCTGATAGTTAAGAAGTCATAGTTGGCCTCCAACTGCCCAAATTCCAATTGTCATAGAACTGCTGGGATACCATTAAAAGCAATGAAATCTCAAGGCCCTACAATTCCCCCGTCCCCCACCCCCAGAACCTTCCATAATCTTCTTTAGCATTGGTAGTGTTCTTGTTACATCCTCCTTATGGATGAACCATCTCACTTTGTGAAAGTGACAGAACTTGAAACAATTTTAAATGGCTGAAAAAGCACAAAGAAAAAAACCCCGTTTGTCAAACAAACTGGGCAGCTATAGTACGTACATGCTCATTATAGCATGCTTATATATTTTCTAGTATTTCATGCCTGGTAAAGGAGAATATCGTGACTGATGCAGTGCGGGAGATAGCAGTACAGCAACCCACTTGAGGGGAGATATCAGTGGACAGGGTAGTTGAACATAGATGTAACTGAGTGCTGTGTGATGTGGGGATGCATATGTTGAAGAAGAGGCAGCTAAACCCAGGTGTAGTGGGTGCACAGAGGAATAGCTGAATACAGGTATGTGTCGAATCGGGCGGATAGAGGAATGGCTAGTTAAACAGACACGTGTGTATGTGAGGGGTAGAGGGAAGACCAAACTCCGTGGAAGACCAGGATTTAGGCTTCCATTGTTAGGACTAAAGCCTGGCTGGGGGATTACCCACTTGATTATTGCTGCTTTGTCTTCCAGGAAGACAGAAGCACAAGAACATGGTGATGGATGGGAGGGGGTGCACCGATTTCCTAACCAGTTGCTTCAATGTAAGGTCTGCCCATCTCCAGCCAGATGAAAGGGAGAGCTCCACCTACCACTTTTTAGACATAAAGAGCTGATATCAGAATTGGGAGTAAACAACAGACAGCCATCTTGGCCAATTGTACTTCAAAATGAAGGTGCTGAGTATATGTGAAATGGGACATTTCACTAACCATTTACACAGGTTGAGGATCTGGCCCTTGCCGTTTTCCGTGTTGTCAACTCATGATTTTATCCAAATTCTTGTGACATTTTATGGTTTTCTTAAAACCTCAGCTCCTGGAGTCACATGCATACATGACAATCTCAGCTTTCATTAAAAAAGTACATTTCCAGCTCTCACAGTAACTTGAAAACAGAATGCATGTGTATCCCCAAAGGGTCAAAAATAAGAGGGCAAATAAAAAAAATCCTGGATGCTTTTTAATTTAATGATTTTTAAAACAATGTCATGATACTGAGGGGCTAGACTTATAATTTTTGAACACTTGCAGCTGTCAATACTGTGCTTACATTAGGGAAATGGTAATAGTTTGCAATAAGGATGGAAATATAAATTAGTGTAGACATTTTTTGAAGTGAGGAGCAAAGAAGCTCTTTTAATTTTTTTATTGTTAATTTTCTTTCACTTGTAAAGTCTTTGAAGGTGATTTAGGAATAAATAAGAAATGAAAGAATAAAGTTCACAACACAGAGGGCACTCACACAAGATAAGGGACAAAGCTACTCATATGCAAAATAGTTAGAATATCCATGGACCAAATTCTGGGAGAGGGGGAGTGATACTCAGGGCAGGCAAGGGCACAAGATGGTTTTGGTGGCACTGGTGAGGGTAGGGGTTAATGGCCAGGCTGGGTTGGAGTGTGAGGTGGTTTCCATGGCACTGGCCAGGGTAAGGGGTGATGCTCAAGCAGAGCTGGGAAACAAGGGGGTTTTGGCGGCACTGGCTGGAGAGGCGGCAATGCCCAGGCTGGGCTGGTGCATGAGTGAGATGGTTTGGGTGGCACTGGTCAGGGTAGGGGGCAATGCCTGGGGCATGAGGTGGCTCCGGTGGTACTGGCTGGGGTAGGAGGTGATGCCTGAGGCAGGGCATGAGGCGGTTTTAGTGGCACTGGCCAGGGTAGATGAAGCCTGGCTCAGGCTGGGAGATGGACTCAGTGGCACTGGTTGGGGTAGGGAGTGATGTCTGGCACAAGGTGGTTTTTCAATAGCACTGGCTGGGGTACAGGGCAATGTCTGGGACAGGGTATGAGGTGGTTTCAGTGGCACTGGCTAGGGTAAGGGGCAATGCCTGGGCTGGGCTGGCACGTGAGGTGGTTTTGGTGACATTGGTCAGGGTAGGGGACGATGCCTGGTATGTGAGGTGATTCCAGTGGCACGGGGGGGTAGAGGGTGATGCCTGGGGTGGGGCACAAGGCAGTTTCAGTGGCACTGACCAGAGTAGGGAGCACAAGGTTGTTTTGGTGTCACTGGCCAGGGTAGGGAGTGATACCCAGGCTGGGGCGTGAGGTGGTTTCAGTAGTAGTGGCTGTGGTTGTGGGCAATGCTTGGGCCGGGCTGGGCCATGAGATGGTTTCAGTAGCACTGGCGGGAGTAGGAGGTGATGCCTAGGCTGGGGCATGAGGTAGATCTAATGGCACTGGCAAGGGTATGGAGTGATGCCTGGGGTGGGGCACGAGGTGGTTTTGGTGACACTGGCTGGGGTAGAGGGTGATGCCTGAGGTGGTTCCAATGGCACTGGCCAAGGTAGGGGGCAATACCCGGGGTGTGAGGTGATTTTGGTGGCATTGTCTGGGCTAGGTAAGCGGGGGGATGCCCCGGTTGGGGCTTGAGGTGGTTTCGGTGCCACTTGCCAGGGTTGGGGGAAAGGCTGGGTTGTGCTGGGAGGTGGTTTTGGTGGCACTGTCTGGGCTGGATCAGGGATTGAGATGGTTTTGTGGCACTGGCTGGAATAGGGGACGATGGCTGGGCAGGGCCGGGCCAGGCGGTGGTTTAATGGCGCTGACCAGGGTTGGGGGCGATGACCGAGGTAGGAGCGGGCCTGGAGGTGTTTTTTAGCCGGTAACATTGAACCCAGTGTCCAGAGCGCTCCACAGGCCGACCATTCAAAACTTCTATATCGTGATGCCAACTTTTCCCAACCTAGCACTAAAAATTTCCCAAAACCGGTCAAAAATTCCCAGATAAAGTTTTTTATTTCAAAATCTCAAAGGAACGTAATATATGTGTTTTAAATAACTACATAATATATATTATATCCAAATTATTCTTATTCGTTCAAGTTATTTCACATTTATTACAATTTTAATACATATAGACATGTTTTTCAATTTTAAACTTATGTTACTTATACAGTAAATAAAATATTTAACACGAGGAGTAGGATTGAAATGATAGAAAACAATGTATTTTACACAAATTTCACTATTTTAAAAACAAAAGTATTAATAAGTACAGCATGTGCCCTGCAGTGTACTGTACATTAAAGTTACTTTGAAAAAATAAAAAGTAAACATATGATTACAAAATAAGATAAAAAAGCAAATAGAAATAACTCTTTTATATAATTTTCCTTATTATTATAATCTCTGAGTTTTATCCATTTGCTGACTCATAGTCTGAGTCGTCACTAGGAATATCATTACCATCATTAATATTTTTACTAGTTTTATCACTGTCATTTTTACTGTACATATTTTTACAATGTAAATACAAGTGCTTAATAGTAATTACAAAATTAGAATATTTCTCTTGCTTTGCTTTCAAAGCTGACCTTACAACTACACTAGAATTGAGTGTTATGGTTGTCATATTTATTCCCTGAAGTAGATTCATCCACAAATACACTAAATTAATTAACTTTCAATTTTTCTACAAGTTCCTCAGTCTCAGTTTGCACCAAAACATTGCTAATTATAGCAGTACATTTATCTTTCTTTAATGTTACAGCCTCAGCAATTTTGGAATCAAGGAAACATTTTTTAACTACTTCAGTCAAGCGTTCTGCAGATTGGATACTGACATTGTGTGCAGCAAAGTAACAGGCCATTCTAATCTTTGCATTTTTAACTTGCTCTTCACATTTTTGTGCTTTTTTAATTTCACAATCTTGTTTATTAAACATATCAATTTTCTTTTTATTAGATACTGTCTCAACCTTTTGTTTATGTTTTTTACCATTAGCGTTCTTAACTAACTCACTAGTACTGCCTGGATTTTTACATCACAACATTTGCAATAAGCTAAAAAACAATTGTTTTCTACTTTCCGCAGCAGTCTTTGTATTTACCTTCTTGAAGCCATGAGTCTTGAAAGGCTTTTTTTGAAAGTAGATGGCTTCTCTTTTGGTGGCAGTTCACCCCGAGTCTTCAATACTCTGTCGGAGGTGCTATCCCGTTGTTTTCATTTTGACGTGGACGGATCTTTGTCTACTCCTGCAGTCCTTCATCTTCTCACCAGCCTTACCTGTCTCTTTATTTATTTCTTATGTAGATAAAAAATGGAAAGAAATATCTGAAATAATGGAATGCAATAATTAGTAGAATGTATATTTCAATTTATATTTAAATCAAAGAAAGGAACACATTATATATTATTACCTAACACAGTCGGCGAAGATATTTAATATTTGCCGGGAGGAAGGTGCTGTTACAAGTTTAGGAACAGCCGAACGCTCTGGTCCACATTCTCTGTGCAACTGCAAGCACGAAATACAAAATTTTAGAGATGTAATGACAGATCAAGAAACGAATCAGAACCAGTGAGTATTGCAATATATTTAATTATTGGAAGAAACCTTGCCTAGAAGATACATTTGATAACCATCCCCCCATTAGCCGCCAGCCGGCTGTTGCTGAGGCTGGTTTGTTGTGAGTACATGTGTGCACACTTGTCACCTCACTTGTGCCCTCACGAGCCAGTACGTTGCAGCCCCACCAATAGGAGAGCAGCACAGCCCGCTTATGAAAATCACATGACCAATATCCACCAGCCCAACTGAACACCTTTTGAGGGAAATTTAAAAGAAGCACAAATATTTTACTTATTACTTTTTAAGACAACTTCCCAGGATTTTTGAGGTTGGGAAAGTCTTTTGCGTTTTGTGAACTGTTCCCATGGATTATTTAGGTTTCGAACGACAATTCCCAATTTGAAGCATTTCACTCAAAAATGCCCAGATTTTGGGACATTTCCCAGGCTGTGGAAGCACCGCAACGGCTCACATGCTTCCCCCTCCCCCCCCCCCCCCCAGCAGAGCCTATGTATGGATTCGAAGCAGGGCACAGGACTCGCGCGAGGCCGCGGGCGACGGGGGGGGAGGAGGAGGAGGAGGAGGGAGAGAAGGAGCGGAGCCAATAGGGAGCGGCAGACGCGGCTCGCGCTCACCATACTGGGCTGCGACCGTTGAGGTTGCGGTGGGGCGGGTAGGGTGGAAAGACCGGTGAGAAGCGGCGGCCAATAGGAAGCGGCGGCTGAGTTGCGCGCGGGCCCGGGATGGGAGGAGGAAGGAGGGAGGGGCGCAGCCAATGGTAGCGGCGCGCGCTGGGCCGGGAGCATCGGGGCCAGCGGAGAGCAGTGGTTGGCGCACGCGCAGAAGGCAGGAAGGGTGGGGGGGAGGAATGAGCGGTAGGCAGGGGGTAGAAGCGCAGGCCCAGCCCCTTCCCCGCCGCAGTGAGTACTGACTCCGGCGGCCATGTTGTGCGGGGGGAGGGGAGGAAGGAGTTGAGGGAAGACAGGAGAGACAGACGCTCTCTCGCACACACCGCACAAGATGGCCGGGGAGGCAGCCGCAACCCGGCTCTCAGGGGGATCGGCCGCCGCTCGGCTCGGCGGAGTCGGGGAGGCACCTGGGCACCGGCCTCGCGGGCCACTTGGGGCCCGGCACTCAGGGCTTCCGGGGCGACGGAGAGCGGCCAGCCGAGCGCTCCGTACGGGGCTGCGGACAGGCGGAGGGCGATGGCGCCGAGCTGCGAATCTCTGTCGGCGCCTCGAGGTGGGCGGGCGGGCGGCGAGCCGTACGCCGCCGCAGGCAGGGTGAGGAGGGGAACGGCGCCCTACGCCCCGGGCCGCCGCCGGTCTCCGCATTGCTGGTGAGTGGTTCCGTCTCTGCGCCGCATTGTTCTTTGTCCTTGGGAGGAAAAACAAAATGTCCTTGGAGCCGGGAGGGGGAGGGGAGATTCCTGCCCCCCCCCGCCCGCCCGCCCGCCCTGGGCTAGGAGAGCCGGGAGCGAGCACCCTCCAGCGCGGCACCCCCTTTCACTGAGGGGGGCGTCTCTGGCGCTGGGGGGCCGCGGGGTGCTGCAGAGCCGGAGGCAGCGGAGCTCGGCATGCAGAGCTCCCCTCCCGTGCAGCATTAAGGGGGCCCTGGCTCTTAGTCCCCACACAGAGTACTAAGGGTGGCGCTGGGGGGGGGAGGGGGGCGCTGCAGACCAGTCCCTGGGCCCCAATGCAGGACTACTGGAGAGAGGGCGCACCCCAGTCCGCCTCCAGTGCACCACGGCAAGGGGGCATCTGCAGACTAGTTACTAACTCCGATGCAACACTAACGAGGAGTGGGGCTGTAGACTTTACTATATGTTTAGCCCCAAGTCCTAAGGTCCTAAAATAGTTCTTTAAAGAACATTTGTTGCCCCTTGCTGCTAAAAAAGGGGATCTACTCTCCCTAGTTTGTAAGAACAAAGACGCCATGTCTGTTTCTTAAAAATAAAACTTGTTTTTTTTGTGTGTGTGTGTGTGTGTGGGGTGTTGGCTTTTAACTCTTTCTGCACCCGTGAGCGAAAGCAGGCTGCAGAAGAGACAGCTTCAGTACTTTACTGAAACGATCAATTAAAATTTTAATTTTATCTAAAAAAAATAGTTTGGAGACAGAGCTTTAAGCAAAAGTGTGAGATTTAAGCGCAGTATAGTGTTGTGGTTAAGCTGGCATTATATAAATTTAGCAATCTTCTAAAACAGCCTTGTTTATGCCAACTCTACAGTTTAAAGTTTAAAAAAAAAAAACACAGTTGTGAATTAGACTGCTGTGCAGGAGGAAAATTGGTTACTTAAAATGAATAATATGTGAAAGTAATTGTAAATGATACTGACAAATATGTAGTTACTAAAAAAAAAAAACAACCAACCTTTGCTAAAGTGTCATTTTGTATTTGGTATTTAATTTATGCATTTTTCTGCTACTCAGGCTGCGGTTATTTCCATAGCATTTTGATCATTGTTCAAGTGTAACTGTTTTTTTATAATTTAGAGCTTGTGTTCAATAATAGTTATCACACTCATTTAAAAGGAAAAGTTTAAATGGAATATTTAGTGTTTGCTTCATATTTGCTCACATATTTAATGATTACTCACATGTTTTAGGATAATGTTCAAATACCAAATCTATAAAAAGTTACTGTAGAATATTACAAGGTAAATAAAGTAGCTACTCTTGTATTAATTGGAGATGGTATGTAGCCATATTTATTGTAACTTATCTAGTGTTGAGTCATAGAAGAATATTTTAAAGTCTTTGTGCTCTTTCTCAAATACAGCAGTTGAAAGGTAAATCTACAGTTTCATGATATCCCTTGTAAATGTGAATTGGGTATTATGAAAATGAAACCGATATTTTTAGAGGTTTTTGTTTAAAAACGTTTTAATCTTAAGCACAAATTTGTGTATCTTCATTTTAGGCTTGAATTGTAATGGTTTTATAACTACAGTTAAATCTCTGCAGTATTAGGGTATGACAGTTTGCTGAAAAGAAAGTTCTAGGTGAAAGTCTGCTGTATTTTTAGCACAATGACTTTTTTTAAAAAAAAAAAAAGCTTGTGGTTTTTCCTTCAAATGCTGTTTCAGCTTCAATAGTTAAATTGGTTTTGAAAACAAAATTGCTAAACCGTTCTTTTTTTAAACTTTAAAGGATTTGCATTCCATTTATATTAGCAGGTACTGAGAATTGAATTTACTTGTAGGAGTGTGTAATATGTATGAATTTAAAATACGGACTCTTCATAGAATTATCTGTGAAGCTTTTACTAGGCTGGGGAATATTGGGGATGAATAACTGCCAACCAGTTAAATTAAGCCTTTTGAGGAAAGGCAAACTTAGCGGTGCTTGTAGTGTTAAAGAGCAATGTTTGGGGACTGATTAAAGGTCAAAGATGCTGCAAGTTTTAAAAACTGTATTCTAAAGGGAAAAGCTGATATCTCACTTGGAGAGATCAAATAACTTGTGGCTAAAAATTCACAGATGATGATGACAGCCATTTTAACATCATAGTTTGTTGATAGTGGGGATTTTATTTAACTTTGTATTGCTAAATTTTGTAAAGCTTGTAAGGGCTTTTGCATTTTATGGAGTAAAGGAGAGGATTGAGGGAAACTACAAAAAACACTACTTGCTTTTGCTTTATGAAATATATGTTACAGTTTTGATTTCATCTTTATGGTTAATGGTCTGGTAGTGGTAAAAATAATGGGAGAGGGACAGGCAATTTACCTCTTCTCATGCAAAAAATATGGACTGTGCATGTGATGTTTCATAATCACACCCCATCATCAGTCTGTCTCTTCAGATGTAGTAATTCCAATATTTTTTGTTGCCACAGAGATTATAGTAACGTATATGGCCAATACTCTTAAAAATTGCTGTTCTTTTTATGTTTTTACAAGTCATTTTTTACAACCTCTTTTAGAACAAAATAGTAACATTTGTGTGTTTTGTCTTTTTTTTTATTTTTATTTTTTTAAAATAGAACTCCATAAATGTTTACCTACTTGATGGCTGACTGACTTCCAGGAGGATTGTACAAACATAATTTTTTTAGGTAAGAATGGCTTGTTCTAAGTTTTACACAGCATCATTACCACTTTCAGTTACTTTCTCATTCTTGGGGGTTTGTTTAATTGTCTACTGCTGTGCTTTACTAGAAAAGGCAAAAGTGACCTTTGTTTTGCAAGTCTTATTAAATTGAATGGGGTACACTACAAAATGATTTGGATTTTAAATGGTATGTCTTAAAGTAGGTATAAGATGCAAAAAAGTCCCGTTTTAAAATTTAATGTAAAGTGTGTTTATGATAGGCATTCTGTCAAATTAATTTTGTTCTAATAGTTTAAAAGGTGAATTCATCTATAACAATCTTGACTGAAATTTGGTGAAAGCTCATCACTTTACTTCAAAAACTTTCATTTACCTTTTTTTCCTAAGTGGAAAAAATGTACTGAATTTTGTAAATCATTTGTATTCTGCATTCTAAATTTAAATAAAAACAAGTTCACCTAGGCATATTGTAGATTTTAAACATGGCATCAAAAACTGACTAACCAACGTACACACTAATTTACAAGAAGTGTCTTGGGGCCTAGCTGTTTTTTGAAGAGCCTGAACATTTAAGGTTCTTTAAAGAATTATTTACATTTATTTCTAATTTTGTACCACGTTACTCTCCATGTGCTTGTTTTATACTTTAGATGAGAACTTTAATATGCAATCACTAAAAAGTTGTGTTTAAAGAAATATATGAATACATTTAGATAGTCCTATGGCAGAAGTGTAGATGGAATTTCTTAGATAGCTTTTGATCTTTTAAACAAATGTCTTTGTTCCTTTTTTTAAAAGGGTTGTACCTGGGTACTGTTTCTTGTTTCCAGTGGCTGGTCTGTTAAACCTGGAATAAAAGGAAACGTTCAAAATTCTGTAGCGTTCATGTCAGGTACGTAATATTAGTGATTATGTTAATCTCTTAAAATTCACTCTTTCGGCAAATAAGCAGTAAACTTATGCTGTGGTATTTGTTTAAGGCATTAAAGGATACTTAGCACAATAAATGAATGGTGTCTTGCTCAGGATTTGCATTCAAATTTTAGTGCATACTAAATACAGTTCATAACATTCTTGACGTGCCCTCTAAATACAGTCTTTTCTCAAGATTATGGGACAGTCCATTCAGTAAAAGGAGATGGATCTGTTTGTACCATCTAAAATATATTGCATAGTAACATAACAAATAAAAGAAAAGAATTTAGAAACCCAAGGCAGATATTTCTATGTTTCTCCATATTCAGCAGCACATAAGTGTATATATAAAGTTAATGAGTTAAACTTCAGGAATACATTGTCCCTGAATTCATTACTTCATGATCATATTTCAAGTTTTTTCTGTTTGGGCTGTCATGCACTTCATTTAAAAAAATTATTTTGGATGTTTTACCCTCTAAAACCCTACTGCTATAAAAATGAGAAGCCAAAGCACTAGTAGTGTCAGATACCTTGTTATTTCTACAACTTAAGTAGACTAATTTTCAACTACCTTTGAATTTGAGACACCTCTTTATCTTACATTTGAACCATGTTACCTTTTATCAATCTAAAAATGTAACTCGGAGTTGTCGATCTTACTTGGTGCTTGTATTAATAACAGATTTCTTCTTACAGGTTACCATACTAATGTAAGGTTTCAGAGTAGCAGCCGTGTTAGTCTGTATTTGCAAAAAGAAAAGGAGTACTTGTGGCACCTTAGAGACTAACAAATTCAGGTCATTAAATCTTAAGATCATCTTGATGAAGAGATTTAAATTAACTGAGAATCCTTAAAATGAATCTTAATGAATTATATATGTTAAAGTGTACCCCCAAAACTGTTCTACATAAAACTAAAAATTAGCAAAAATCAACACAATTCTCATAAGATCTCCTACCTGATAGAGGACAGATATCCATTCTAGCTTGGATGTAAATTTTAGCCTGTTCTAGCTAATTGCTTTAACTGTTCAGATACAGATATGACTTTTCAAGTGTCTCTGCCTGTAGCAGTTGAAAGTCAGTCTCCATTTTACCCACACCGAGAAGTCTGGCCAATATGACACACAAATCAAACTAATTTATATAGAGAAGGGGTCATATAGCTTAAAATGTAAGCAGACGGCAGGAAAACAAATTTTGGATGAGGTTGCTGTGTAAAATTTAACAAGTCAGTCACGTAATTATATAATATGGAACTTGAGAATTAGGAATCCTTATAAGAAATTATCTGGCATCTTTTAAAGCATGCATGCGACTTCTGATGTGAATCTTCAGTCTACTGGAACAGAATGCTACGAAGTCCAGGCCTCTCAAATAATCTACCAATGAAAAAGCCAAGGACAGGCTTGTTATTACAGTAGAACAGTACACACAAATCCTGGTGCTAATTCTTACACTTAATCTGTGAAATTCATGATTTTTATTCCTTTGGTCAAGCCTTTTTAAGATCCAAAATCAGTAGTCATAGTTGACCTATTCATAAATACAAATATAAGTTAGACATCATGGGTTGACCTGGTTTGGCTAACGAACACTTTTATAAGGGCATTTGGAAAAGAATCCTTTCATCTTAATGACCTTGAACTTGTCCTGTACCACCATGGTATTCTTTGTACTGAATATATTGTGAAAACTATGGTCTCGAATGTTCTCTAATCATTTTGACTGTTTAGATCCTCACTTGTCCATTTAATTCAAATCTTACATCTTTTGATCTACTATATTGACAGCTGTTCTTTAAATACATTATAGAGACCTCAGTCAACTCTGTGCACACCTCTAGGAAACCAAGGAAATATCTGACTTTCAGAGACCTGAGAGAGTATTAACGTGTCATGGAATCCATAAAACAGTTTGTTTATGCTTTGGAATCACTGTAGTCCCTGTTGTCATGTTTTCTGGTTAAATGCATCTAAAAATAAGTGAGCCTCACCTTGACTGCACTGCATCACAGTAAAAAGACCACATTAGACATACAAGACTCCTTTAGAGCTAGATAGCATGCCGTCCCTTAGGGAGAGGAGCCATTGTCTATGGAGCAGAGCATTCTGTCTCTAGGGCTGCCAGTTGTATAACTTGTAGAATGAGATGTTAGTGCAAAGGACATCCATAAGGGTGTCTGGAAATTTCAGATACTTGTATAACTTCTTGGTATGTCATGGAAAGGAGGGGTGATTTGGGGAAGTGTGTTTTTAGTATACTTGTTCTGTAGAGTTACAGCCATTAGTCAAATTGAAAATCTTATTTTTATTCAGATATCAAGTTGCAAATGCTATTTGGCTTAAATTAATATTTACTAGTGACCAGTTTCTGAAGTGGGATGCATAGCATTTTAGTGGTGCATTTCAGTTCATTAATTGGTCTTTTTCTAGGATTATAAGATAAAAAGCTATTTTTGGTATATCTGAGTGTCAGTATGATAACATTTAAAGTTGGAAATTGAAAGTATAATGGGCATATAGTTGGACAATTGTGGAAAAACTATCACTAGTAAAAACACAAGAAATGTGATTATTGCCATCCCACTGCTACTTGCTCTTTTTTTTTTTTTTTTTTTTTTTTTTTTTTTTTTTTTTGCTGGGAACATTCTTTTTCAGTTCATCCAGTAGACACTTTTGACAACTATCTGCTTACCAAATGTTAGCTTTTTCTTACACAATTATATTGACTTTAAAAGAACATTAATGTTCTCAAATCTGCTTTCTTTGTAATTGAACTGTGGTATGTCTGTGTTTTGACTGGGCCATTATAACCTGAGTAGAGCCAAATGATTATTGCCCAGTAGAGTCGTCATGAAAATAACCAGATGTTTAAATGAGAACAAAAATGATCTCTGAACCTAGATAATAGATGCCTAGATAATGTTATACACTATTAGAAGTGTCTAAGATTGGACTTTCAAGTTCAACCTTTCACCATAGCTGTGTTTAGTTGCCTTTTATGAAGTCTCTCTAGTGCTAGCTGTTTTCTTTGAAGAGGGAAGTGATAGATGTAAACACTCAATTGGACAAGCAAACTTATCTTTGTTATATAACACAGAATTCGAGGTTGCTTTGCAGAGGAACCTCTATCAGCTGATTGAATGAGAAATTAAATATACTGAATAAAACAAATACTGCTGAATGCTATATACTGTTGGATCTAATAGCAGCGGTTGATCACATTTTAATACACATTTTAGTCCTATAAACTCTGTATATCCTACTTAGGTAAACTGTCAGTTGCATATGGGTTACCACTCAAGTTTGATGGATACCCAGATGTGTGGAAAGAAACCAGGCTTTATGAACAATATTATAATTAAATTGTTAGAACTAGTTCATTTAAAACGTGTTTAAAATGGAAATCTGATGTGGGAAGGGGAAAATATGAAATAAAGGGAGTAACTTGAAGGAAAAAGTATGAAGTAAAATATCAGAATCTAAAAATCTATACATTAAATATTAAAACTATATTGTGAGAATTTATTATAAATATATTCATATCAAAGGTTACATTTCTCTTGAAAATAGATTTTGAAGGTGATGGGAGAAACTTTGTTGGCCATCTGCTGTTAGCAAGAGAATTTTTGACTCATTTGATATAAATTAGATTAAGGCCAGTATTAACGAGTTAGGTGATCCAGGAGCCTAAATCCTGTTGACTTTCAATGAGTTGTATGCTCCTTAGTCTCTTAAATGTTTTTGAAAATTTTATTCTTAATTTTTAAATTAAATTAGTTCTTTGTCATGGAGGAGATCTAGGATTCAGACACCATCTGTATCAATTATTGGCTCAGCTGAGAAGCATAACTTATTTAAAATTTTCTAGTTGTGTAATCACAAAGAGCTTTTGGTATTAGTTTGCTTTCTGGAGGCTTTATGGGTGGTTGTAGGTGGAGCCATTTACTTTCTTGTCTCTGATAGTGTACTGATATTCTAATACATATTGATACGGGTTGTCAGTAGGCTCTTACTGAGATAATCATTTCTGAAGCTGACCACATGTAGAAAACTGGACAATGGGTATAGAGTTTTGCTATGCTGTTGTAGCTGCCTTACAAGGAAAATTGGCTGCATGGCAAAATTTGGTAAATACATGTACTGTATTTAACTGCAGTATCATTTCTTTGGTAATTAGCAAATTGTTAAAGTGAATGAAGTGGAAGACGTAGGCCAAAACCATCAGGGCATTTCACACACAAATCCATTTCAGATTCCACTGGTGCCTGGTTAGTCTTCCTATCTACTTGGTTTCCAAAAGTGCTATACATAGCCTCTTTCAAATAGCACCTCTGATGGGTCTCTGGAGATTAATGTATCCAGGGTGTGGAGGGTAGTTTTAAATTGTGGAAGAGTTTCCATAAGATCTTTGCCTTCTCAAGTTGCCTAGCAGTATGCTGAGGTGCAAATTGTGATTGGGGCATGTCCTCTGACAAGTGCTGTATGCTTTTTGGTCTTTTATTGGGTAAATAACTCCCCTCAACCACATGGGATTGTGGTGGCAGCTTTTTGCTAGGCTGAAGCTGGCACTTCCTGGTGTTTATATAAAAATCAGTGAATTTAAGTTTTATTTATTGATTTCCAATATGTTTTCTTAATGTATGTTTTCCCCTACAGGTGTGGGGAGGAATTGATCTCAGTATGCACCAACTAGCTGATGATGATTGAAGCACTGGTAAGTTATTGTTAATATACTTACATCTGATTTAAAATATGATTTATAGCTATAATGTTTAATTTGCTGAAAAATTTTGATTGAAAATGTCCTTAAACTTAAACCTATTTTTATTTAAAATATGCTTCATTTAAAAGTACCAGAGTCCTAAACTCTTCTTATTTTGGTGACGTTCTGAAATGCACTTTTTATATAGTATTTTCAATCAATCTTAAATCTCTTTCGTATAATGCTGTGGCACTCTTGATCTTCGATTTTTGTGACTCGACTTCTTGATGAGAACAAAGGTTAAACATTAAATCAAATCTGTATTTGTACAGACTACAATATATCAAATACGTTACCTTGTACAAATAGTACAGTACTTTATCAATATTATGTCTCAATTTGTGGTAAAAATAAAAAATCACATAACAGAATGAATGTCTTAATTATCCTATTAATATCATTAGCCAAGAGTAGTCCTTGTGCGCTCCTATCAACAACAGCAAGGGTCCTTAAGCAGACTAGTTAGTAACTATCTCCAGGGAGTTTTCTAAGACTCAGCTCTTTTCCCCCTTCTTATTCCAGAGAGCTGTAATTACACAAAGTATGCTATATGAGTTTAGGATATGACTGCCACATTGAGCAGTTAGTTTATAGGGTCTCATTTAGGAATAGTCCTCTGTGTTGTCAAAATGCAAAGTCATCAGGTTTGCGTAGGAGAGAAGAGTTGATTATATCTAGTGCCACCATTTGGGATGAAAATGGGAATACAACTTCCTTTTTGAATTATATTTTAAAAAGAATGTACCCTGGGACTACTTTGTATGACCTTTAAAACAGGTACTGAGAGTCAAGTTTCTTTTATCTGCCCAAATTTGTCGTCTTGTTGACTCCCTATCTATGCATACCATTATCTTTGCCCTAATTTTCAATGCATTTTGTGTTTATGCAGTGGCAGAATTTGCCACGGAATTTACTTTGCTGTAGAACTGTGCTCCAGAATTTAAGCTTGCATTGAACACACACTTTTTTACTTGTGAAGATAACTTTTCACATTTGGAAGATTAACTTATTCACTGGTAGTTTCCTTAGTCTGCGGACAGCCTGAACCAGTAGCTCCAAGGTGTGAAGTGCTCCCATCATCGTATTAGGATGTTAACTCTGAAACCTGAGGATAATGACCGTTTCATTGTGCCTCACATTTGCAGAGACATCCAGCTAATGATGTTCTCTGTTCAAACTGCCTTCCATGCCTAGGCAGGAGCCAAAAACCCAACTGTCCCCCCCTGGCTACCAAAGCTTCTAGCTTCCTACTGATAACTGGATCAAAAGTCCTGCCTTGTCTAGACAACCCCCTGGAGCGTATTGTAAACAGAAAATTGGTGGAGGAAGTACAAGTCTTTACTTTAATTATAAAAATAATTGGGGGTAGTGACATACTCTTCTGGCTCCTTCTCATTCATTAAAAGCCTTTGTTCTTAATTTAAATTAAGCTGTTTAGAGTCTCCAAACTGCCACACTAGAGTACTGCAGAATACAAGGAGCTTGCTGCCAAATTTAGGTGCAACTAGTATTGTGTATGGTGTCTTGCTTTTTTAATTCTTCACTGACTACATATTGTTCCTCTTTATTTTTGTTTGTTTGTTTCTTGTACCCTGCCCACTTTCTTGTCTTCTCTTTTTTGTACTGCTTTTTTTAATGCTTCCTACACATGGAATGGTATCTCTTAATATGTTGCATGTAATCTTCACTCTCTTTTAAACCCACTTTTGCCATGCTATCCCCAGAAACCATTGTGCTATCTTCTTCCTCAGTCCTCTTACCCTGTCTTGACCTGTGTTAAAAGTATGGGAACCTGTATAACTTCTTGGTATGTCATGGAAAGGAGGGGTGAAGGTTAATGTTAACAACAAAGTTAAATGACAGGTTTCAGAGTAGCAGCCGTGTTAGTCTGTATTCGCAAAAGAAAAGGAGTACTTGTGGCACCTTAGAGACTAACAAATTTATTTGAGCATAAGCTTTCGTGAGCTACAGCTCACTTAATCGGATGCATTACATCCGATGAAGTGAGCTGTAGCTCACGAAAGCTTATGCTCAAATAAATTTTAGTCTCTAAGGTGCCACAAGTACTCCTTTTCTTTTAACAAAGTTAAATTTCACCCCAACTTTCCCTATACCCTTTCTTTGTCTGCATCATCTTTCTCCAATTTGGATTATAAACTCATTGTAGTAAGGTTGTTTCCCAGCAGCAGTTGAAGACATCCCAATTACCCTGTACATTGGGAAGTTATTCACTTCCTTATGGTGCTTTGTAAAAATCTCTAGGACAGAGAGACAGGAGCCCTGAACTTAATTTGAGGAAGAATTATCTTTAAAATGTTTTCGTAATTTAAGTTTAAACTTAGGGCTAGTGATCTGGGTTTGAAAGTTTTCTTGAATAAGAAATAAAAGCGTTTGAGTTCACCATAGACCTTCTTTTTGGAGTTGGTGTACTCTGCATGACGTTTTGAAATTTTATGTGGGCTGTTACCTTTAATCCAGCCCAACAACTCTTTAAGGTGCTGTCCTGTTTGTGTTTGCAAATTTTGTCCTCAGCTTGATTTCAGAGGTACCCTTCAGAAATTACTTAACCTCAAAACAGTCTAGATCTATAAGATGTGTCCAAAAATTCTTGAACCTTTAACTTTAGGTAGAATATAAATCCTTGAGAGCTGGAAGAAAACTTTCCTGAGCTAAGAATGCCTTGTCCTATTTAAAGTTGCATCATGAACATCAGTGTAATATAGCAGAACCCAACAGTTCCACATGTGTAAAGTTATGATTGGCTCATTGTCTAGTTTAATAGCCTTTCATCCCTGAGACAGCCTTAAAAAAAACAAAAACAAACAAAATACTTCTTATCCTTACTTAGGCAAAACTCATATTGATGTTAATGGAAGTGAACTAGTTTTTCCCTTGGAGACCACCTGTAGTGCTTACCTATCCACATTTTTTAACTGAATAAAACTACAGTGAGCCTTCTGATATCAATAAAGGACCTTCTTGTATTTTGTTCTCCATGAAGATTTACCTTCTTGTATGAGTGAGAATTTCCCCTATTTCCACATCCTACAATGAGAGTGGCACTAATGTACAAGTCGGTTATAGCTCTGCCTCTCTGAGAGGAAGACCTGCTTTGGTAAACCTTGGCAACGTAAAAGCCTCAAGTTTTAAACGTAGAAACTTGTTCCTGCCCATTTACCTTTACTGGGATTTCCCTCTTAAATAGCTTTCCTTTGTTGTGAAGTTATAACTTTTAAAAGAATTCTAATATACAGAAAAGTCTAAGCACGAAAAAGCTTGACAGTCTTTCTAGTTAGCTTTCTTTGTTTGAAATAAGAATCTTATAACTTTGGTATTTTATCTATACATGTTATTGATATAAGTATATTTTATGCTTGCATGTTTGGACTTCCCTACTGTACTTTAGGGAACTGTTGTGGGTTTTTGAGAAACATAAGAGGTAAAACTGAACACTTATTTTTGGCTACAAAAGATGGAAATTTTATTTGTTGCAGTGGACTCTTACAAAAAATCCATCTTTCTAAATTGGAGCAAAAAGTTAATATGTATTGTGAGTATGAAGAGAAGATTCTAAAATTTCAAATCTGTTTGGTGCTTGAATATTTACCAAGGTATTGCAGTGGACTGTTAAAAGTTTGGCATTTCTGTATTTTGATGTTGTGAAGGAAGCCTGTCAAGCATTGTATTAACTGCTTTGAGTAACCTAAATATAAATCTTGTTTAATTAGAAATAAAAATACAATAGCTAGTAGGTAAGAGAAATTCTTGAGTGATGGCTAACACTGTGACTACAGAAGGATGTAAAGAGAACATAAGCTTCATGTAGTAAAAAGAAGAATCTTAGTCATAGATCAGTGTGACTGTTTAAAAACAAACATAAAGCCACTGTAGAAGTCTTGCTGGAGGAGGAATCTAACTTGGGAAAACATGTTAAAACGTTTACTAGATGTACTCTAAAAACATAATACACAGTTGTAGCTGTGTAGCTTGAAGAATTGAGTCCAAATTATTTTAGATTATTTATTATTAGAATGCTGTTCATACTTTCCCCTTATTGTAAGTCCTTTCACTGCAGGATCTTGTTCCAAAAACAGTAACTTTAGATAAATGTATGCATCTGAAGGTGGTGGTGGTATTTTCAAGATGAGAGATTGAGATTACCACTATGTCAATTGTTTGCAAATTCATTGGTACAACCAAATATGGCTGAACCAAGCAGAGATACATTAGGGCTGATGTCTTTTATCCAATCACTTACATTTGCTTTTCACTCAGTGGAATGATCCAACAAAAGTAGGTTTTCATGGGTTGAGCTGGGGAAAAAAAAAAAGTACTATGATTATCAGATCAACACTTGGCTTCCCTTATTTCTTACAACAGGAGCAGTAACCATAAAAAGAAATGCATCCGATGAAGTGAGCTGTAGCTCACGAAAGCTTATGCTCTAATAAATTTGTTAGTCTCTAAGGTGCCACAAGTACTCCTTTTCTTTTTAAGAAACTTGGTGATTTCATTATGTACTGGGTATCCACTTCACTTACCCCAGCATTCCCAAATATTTGATGCTGGCAAGAATTGTATCAGTGTTAGTCTCAGGGTATTAGAGAGAGAGAAGGTGGGTTTTATTGGACCAGAAGATGGTCCAAAAGGCTATTATATACCCCACTTTCTCACTAACAAGAATTGGCAGTGTGGTTGTCATATTTTGATGCCTTAGTCAGATTTCATTAGTTCCTAAAAATATTTTGAAACATGGATTAATCTCCAAGTGCTTAAAGTGGTTTAAATCTAAATTAATATATACAATATATGATGCATAATAAACTTGTAAGTTTTTCAGTTTAGAGAATATTAGTTAAAAATAGCTTCCCCCCCAAAGTAGAAATACTGCTTGAATTAAAAAAAAAATAAAATAACAAAACCTAAAAAAACCTTGTGGTGTGTGAGGTTGAAGATATGAAGACTTGTGATTTGAATATTCTGCCCATCCTCAACTTGTTACCTATATGATGCAACTAAAAGTTGAATCTAAATAGCCATTCCTGTATTCCACTTACGTGGAGCAGAGAGATATAATGTATCTGAAATGGGGGTAAAAAATCAGTTCATCCCTATAGGAATACTGGGATATGAAACATAGTAAATGGCAGATTATTAACCCGGAACAGGAAGTTTGCTCTAAGGACATCATAGTTAGATTTTACATAGTTTGACAGGGTATTCTGAAATGAGAATAGTGGTTCTTGAATGATGAGGCAAAACACTAGATGATTCCACTCAATTCTACTGCCTTTTTAATTAATTTTTGCAGCCTTTCTTACCTGGAAAGATTATGCCTGGAGATTTTTTTTTAAGGGGACCAGATAGTGGTAGAATTGGCTGTAAAATTAAATTGTGTGTTTAAGTTTTAAAAAGCCACATTCAAAAGAATAAATCGAAAGAAGGAAATAAAAGGTCACAAATGTAAAGTTAGAATGCAAATTCACTATTGAGGAAATAATTATTGAAAACCATTTCTTGTACAGTTCAGAGGGTTTTGCTTACAATTAGCACTTTGTAGATGGCTTTTAGGCTTTCTGAGGTTTTTTGTTGTTCTGCCATTTAGTTGTTTCCTGTACTTAAGGTTTATGTTTATATGGGTGCAAATAGCAGTTTAAAAAGGTACATTAGTTCATTTGTCTTTGGACCACATTTGGTGTGTGTTTCAGTAGCAATGATGTAATTTAAAGTCAAGAGGCAAGAGAACTTGATCTGTTGGGCCAAATGTCCACTTCTGATGGCAGTCACAATAATGCTTCATCTGGACACTTCTAACTTTGTCACTGATCTGGTGCCTTAAGCCTTGTTGCTGCCTTATGAAGAGCAAACATTGAGTATATGGCTGGAGGAAGCATGGTTGGACATTATGCTGGTTGTGTTAAAGGCAGTGAGACAAAGCAGTGTAATTTTGCATAATTTTTCTGATTTTGACACATTTGCTCTTCCAGTAGCTACTGAAATGTACATCTATTTTCTGATACTTGGTCACTTTAAAATGACCATCACCATAGGTGTTCCTCTTTCTAGACAAGAAGACTATAGCCAAGATGGCACAATTTAGGAATTTCTGTTGACTCCAGTCAACACCTTCATATAGTAACCTAGCTTTCATACCTTTTGGCATTATTGGGTTTGATTACTTGTGTATGTTAAGCAGAGAGAGGGACAATCATTGAAAATTTCATCTAATAGCAAAAAATTAAGCTTAGTTTCAACTTGATTTGAGATCATTACTGTTTGGCTAGAAGTACTTGTGTTTTACATTAACTTTAGTGGATAGGTCAATCCAGTAAAGTTTGTCACCAGAGGTAAAATCCTCTGTATTTCCAATCTATATTTAATGTTTTAATAGTTCCCTATGTAAAATTTTAGAACTGAGTTCATATGCTCAAAAGGTTTCTTGAAGTCTTAATTTTCCCTGTAATATTTATTTGTATTTTTGGAAACTGTTACCTGTCATACTGCTGGATGTGCCCATGTTAGTTGGTGACAAAAGCAGGTGTTCTGGCATATATAATTATATTGAACCAAATTCATGAAGCCTTAGTTCTAAAATTCATGTTTAAAATGCCTTCAGGGTACATAGTTGAATGTTGTATGTTTAGTTTAAGGATAAATTATCTATATTCCAACAGCATTTTTCTTTTAATTTTTTTTATAAAGAGTCAAGTCAGATGAAGAGTGTCAAATGGAGTCTACGAATGGGAAACCAAGATGGCAGTTCCACTGTTGATTGAGAGGTTGAGGAAATGGACTAATGCATGAGTGCTGTGATATATCCATCCAAGACAGGGACATTTTAACATGGACTTCAGTGTTACTAAACCAGAGAAGATTTGGGTTTGTGATCATCCTACCAAAATGGACTTGAATTTCTAAAGGGTGTTGTACATGCAAACAGAAAATGGCTCTGTTTTTGAGGTGTGGGTGGCAAAACTTTATACTCCAAGAAATGTATACTTAACAGGGGAATTAAGTTGATATCCGGTATATTATTACCTATTTGGGCAAAATGTATTGTTATGCTATTTTTAAGTGACTTATTTAATAAATGGTTTTTTTACACTTTATTCTTGGTTTGTCTTTTTCCTGGCTGAAAAATACTTAGAATGTATTGATGTTTAGGTGCATTACATTTCTTTGATCATTGGATTCTGAAAATGAGAAATATTTTTAATGCTGGTAAATACTGAGGGCTTTGTAAGCTTTATGAAATACTTAACTTAAATATGGCTATATTTGGTTTCAAAGACTCTTCAGTTTCTCAATTTCCAATATTTTATTTTGAGTTAAAATGTTCAGTTTTTTAATTTTTCTCAGACTTGGTCAGTTGTCAGTCCTTTTTGTTAAATTTTCTGAAGCTATCATAGGATGGTACAAATTTCAAATGTATTGGCAAACTGAGCAATAAAATGCATGGTCATTGGCTTGCAGTGAAGGGTCATCCTGAACTATCTTTGTTTTTGTTGTTTGTTTGTGTGGAGGGGTTTGGGGGTGTGTGCACAAAACCTTTATAGTGATCTTCAAATGAGTTGCCTGAACAACTTCTTTGCTAAATTTCAGGTGCTTTGTGTTGGAAACTTGTTACATTTTGGATTGATTTTTTTAAAAAAACAACCCTATACCATTCTAAAAGAAATTACTTCCATGGAGTTGAGTACCTTGGCTTAATGAGTGTTTAAACCAATCTATTAAAATTAGTCTCTACGAGTGTCCAATACGTTTCATGGCCATCCTCTATACTATGAATTTCTTGTTGACTTAATAACTCCTTACAAATACGTGTCAAGTGGAGTTATTTTGATCTTATTACTAGATAAAAAACAACAAAGTTAACCTATGTGAGAGAGTATTTTTAAAAGTCAGTTATTGTTCAAAAATCACTTTGCTGCTTACAAGAAATGTATGTTCAACCATTGGCTACAGAGAAACAATTGCATACTTAAATTTCATCTTGAACAGGTAGCCCAACTTTTCTCCTCATAACTGAATACCAAGACAGACCTAGGTTAATTGAGATAATCTGTACAAAAGGGATCTCCAGATGATAAATATTATAGATTTAGCATGAGATATGTTTAACTGTCATTCATTGAGATAAATTGGTGGAAATCTTCATTCTTAACATATGGTAATGGCTGTTCATAACTGTTTAATCTTGCAGTGTTGAATGTACACACTTACCTAGCCAGTCTTGTTTCTGCTATTTATTATATGGTGCAGTTGAGTATTAGATTGTCTAAAAAAGACTGAGTATTCAAACTAATAGATTTGTGCTGTGTGTGCAGAGGGTCACTAGCTTTCTTCTATATTTATATAATCACTCACTAGACAATATTGCACTATTTTGGAATAGCACATCTAATTTACACAACCCTCATTTTACTGCATTGAAGAGACAGGTTGGGTTGACTGACTGAGGGCAAGAATGGGAAGGATATGGAGGAGTTGAAATAAAAAAAATAACTTGGGTTTTACTGGTAGAGCTTGCTGTTGGCCATTGGTTGGGATAGTGTACCATTTTTGATACTTAGCATAAAGCCCAAATCAAAACATTACCAAAAAATCTGAAACACTGACGCCTGATTCCAATATCTTGTAAAATGGATAATGTGTGAAAAGCTCAGGTGACACTTATAGTTGGCTGTCACTTTTGCTTGTTGTGGGAGGAGTGGTGGGCATAAGGGCATCTCTTGTGCTTAGATTCTCTCCAGTTCCTCAATGAGTGGTGTTTTCTCTACCAGGATGTAGTATCTGAGAATTTACTTGGCTTGTAATGAATAACTAATTCTGCACCTTGAATTCTACATTACTGTAAAAAGTCCACTTTGGGATGTTATAGTCTATTATAAACAATAATGGTTAAGGAATGGGCAGTACTTATCTGGGTGCTATATTTTCTTTGCCGTAGTGTCTTCAGTTAATGAATTAAAATAACATAGCTATTTAATTTTACTCTTCTCAAGAACCACCAGGGAGGCGCTGTTGAGTTGAAAGGGTTACTGGCAAATTGCTTTCTTTAGGGAGTAGTGACTTCCCATTTTTCAAGCTTGTATTATAGGTATTGAGTGACAAGGGAAGGAATTATTGATGGATTTTTTTTTTGATTGAATTTAAAAAAAAAAATTGCTACCCATTGGGTGGGGTTGACTTCCAAGGAGGGTTGTTGCTCAAATCTGGTTATTAGTCCCTCTTCCATTCTTTCAAAATGGCTTGTTACAGCACCACTTCCTGTCCAGGGAGGAAGTAATTTTAGCCCATGGACTGAAATATTTAGCAAATCTTTAAAACAAAAGAAACACATTACATTTCTTTCTGGCTTGAAAAGGGTTCCTGAGCCAGATGGGGTTAAGGTGCCCCCTCAGATGGGGTAGTTTGAAGAAGCCAAGGATGTGGGGGGGTGGCAGGCACCCTTTAGGTGGAGGCTATCTCTTTTTTTTTGGTAGAAATGAAGGGGTGGGTCTATGGTACATCACCTGAGTTGTGGGGTAAATGTAGAGAGTGTCAATCAAAGGCAGAGCTCAGAGCTGGGAAGGAGCTCTAGATGGCGGCTGTGCCTTAGAGAGAGCGCGCTGAGCTCCGTGCCTTCCCAACACTTTACGCAACTTTCCCTAACTTTCGGGCAGCCTCAGGGGGCCCCCAGAGCCCCTTACCTGTTCTAGGCACGAAGCGGGGGCAAATTGAGCCTTTTTCGGGCAGAAAAGCAGCTTTTGGGGGCTCTCTTTTCGTGCCTTGCTGGAAAGAAGAAGCCGTGGAGAGAGCCCAGGTCGTTGTTTTTCCAGCTTAGAAGCCATGGCGTACCTCCATTTTTGTGCGCTCTCCTAATGAGCTTTTCCCCCGGACATTTTTTGTACTAATTATCGCTGCTTTTTACTTTCACAGCAGTATATTTTTGAGGATTAGAATCTATTTATTTTTTTGTATTATCTAAAAATATATAGTTATCGTTTTAGCCTCCAAATATTTTGGATCTGATGTTTTTCCACTACCCGAAACTAATATCGGCTTGGTCCTGGCGGTGGTGCATGGATCAGGTAGGTGGGCAATTAATATTATTAATTTTCAGATTTCTGCCGTTTTTGAGTCCTTTGACTTTTCGACCGATTTGAGCTGTGTTGGGATGACGCAATAAAATAGAGATTTTTTTGCTTCCTCTGTTACTTTGAGAAAGTTTGCAGGATGCTGCTCTGGGCTGTTTCTCTTCCTACTTTTTCTTTTTAAAATGAATATTATTATTTTAAATGTCCGTTTTCCTGTGCTGATCAGTGTTGTGTATTGTTATAACTATCATTGCAGCGTCAGGACTTTGTTCTTGATAACGAAAGCCAATGAAACAAACTGGGACCTTACCTTTCTTTCAACTTTTGACAGTAAATACCTGGGCACAGGACATCAAAGCAAACACAGATACCCCCCTTAAATATTTAAGAATTAAAAGATGATGAGAAATGAGGACAAAAGCCAAGGAGAGGAGGGTTCAGTACACAGCAATGCATCGAGGTATGATCTATCAACTTTATTTTTTTAAAAACCTCTGAATACAGTGTTTACCTTGACAGCTTTGGGTTACTGTCCGTACTTAATACAAAACATATAACTGATTTTGATTCCTTTTTTAAGGAATGACCTTGAGATTGTTAATATGCCACACCCTAATTTTTTTTGGTAGCAATTTCTGAAAGTTGTGTTGTGACTTAAGGGCCCATGTCAGAGTCAAAAGGTAATGTACCTTTATTCAAGGGAGTCCCTTTCTCTGTTACGCTTTTTCAGTTTCTGAATTTCAGTTTTTAGGTTTTTTGTTCTGTGAAAAACGACCTTGTCGGTTTAGCCATTGCTGCATTGCACCATTTTACATACAAGGCAAATTTTTCTTTGAAGAATCTCAGAAGTCTAAACTTTAACTGAGGGCCATACAGAAGCCAAGTAGTAGTAAATTATAGTAAATAGACACTAGAGAAACTTACATGAATGAAAAAAAGTTCATTTTAAAATATAAACTAAAAAGTGCCTGTTTGATTGATGCTCCTTGCTTTATATTTTGTTTGGGCTTACAGAACTTTGATACTGTTTAGGTATTTTAGGATATTTTGATACAATTTAACCAAACTTTCCCCTGGTGGTGATAGTATTTCATGTTTATAAAATCTAACCTAGGATTGTTAATGGGAACCTTGGTGTCATTTGCTTGCTTGTTTTGTATATTTTTGCTCATAATGTGTTTACTTTTATGTCAAGTAATGGTATTCTTTTCAGATATTTTATAAATTTAACTTTGATTTGTGGAACAGTATACTGAAAATACAGCTAACATTTGATACTTACCACAACATTAAGTCCTTTGTTTCTTCATTTAACTTTTAACATTGTATCTTAAACAAAATATGTTGGCTTAATCTAACATTGAAGTCTTAAAAACTTTGCATTGCTCTTCAGTGGTTTGTCAATACACTGCATTTTGCCTGTTTTTGTTAACTTTTATTAAATCGTGACCTATTCATTTTTCCTTAAGTATCTTTTAAGTAATTATCAATAAAATGAATTCCAAAACTCTTTGGTATCAATATGTGCACTATGTAAGTTTTTATCAAATGTATGAATAAGAAAGACTCTTTGTCCAGTAATATTTAACCTATTCTTGAACATTCTATGAACTTGAAATATTGTGGTAGAAACACAGTTATGACCACGTTATTTTGTTATAGCCTTTTAAAACTTAATTTTGCATGCAAATCAGGAATGTTTTTAAATTGCAATATAATAAAAGGTCTTAAAATGGAAATAGGTAAGTTTATTTGATTTAAAATGGTATTGTTAAATTGGTTTAAAAAATACCAAATCACATACACACAGTACATACAAGGACTTGCATTATTTAAAATGTTTGACACATTTTTAACCATAATTGTAAGGTTGTAATTATGTTTGTAAGTGAAGCTGCAAAAATCCTGACTTTGTCAAGAAAAGTTGGTTTGCTTTTTAATCTAAATAACACTGAAAAATGTGGATGATCAGTAGTAAGAGCAACAGCAATCAGAATAAATACATTTTAGGAGTGTAGGAACATTATGCCAAATAAAATGAAATCTAATAACTAGGTATAATGGATGAATAAGTTGGATCACACAGACACACGACCTTTGATTTTTTTTCTGTCCCAAGGGTATAATATTTGCATAGCATCACGTGTAATTTTTCTCTTTTGTAGCAAAGATCATGTGTCTAGCCTCATTGATAAGCCATGTGTTTCACCTGTTTGTATTAAATAAAAAAGTAAAATGCTTACCATTTTTCTCCCCCTTTCCCCATACTTCACCAGAATAAATTTACTGCTGGTAATATCTACTCACCTGGAGTGTGGGAGCAATTGAACAGAGCACATTTATAAATGAGCCTTATTTTCTGAGCTGTGAGTCAGCTGGATGTCTAAAATACTCTACTTCCTAAGGTTGACTTTAAGATATGGGGGAAATGATTTCTAGGAAGTAAAGCCTTCAGCTTGCTTTACTGTAATTCTGAAACACATGGATGTCTGAATGGATCATGCTTCTCTGACTTGACTCTCCTCTCAGTTTTATTGGACAAGCTTATAAGCATTAGGTAATGTGTGAAGTCATATTACACAATCATGCCTTGATTGGAGGCTACAGTAATGACAATGGATGGGTAAGGTGGATATGAGTGAGTGGTGCCACTGATCTGAGGTTATGAGAAGCAAAAATACAGATGGGAAACTGTGTGTGTTTTGGTAGAGAGTGCATTAGTATAATGACTGGGGAATATGACTGGAATTGTGATTCCTGCATTTCCATTCTTAGGAAAGGAAAAAAAAATCTTATCTGAACAAACACAAACTCCTCTGAGAGTTGACTTGAAAGAGACATTATTCCTGAGAGGAAACGATGTTAGTTTAACTCTTACAAAAAGTTGAGTAGAGTCTGCACGTATGTAGGCCTTTCTTGGGTCCTTTTGGATGAATAGCAACACCTGTTCTTCTTGTATTTCAGTGTACAGACAGTAACCTAATTGTCAAGCTTTCCAACTTTACTGTTAAGCTTGCTCACTTGATTTAAGTTGCTTCACCCAGGTTGAAAGCTGGGATGTTGTCAGTAACTCAAAATTTTAAATAATGGAACAGAATGTTGGCTGTAATGTTTCTTTAAAAATATATTTTTCTTGCATCTTCTGCCTTTTCTAATGCTTTTTTTAAAAAAAAGCAGATGTGAAGAGGAGCAGTTACCTGTACATTAGGTTACATACAATAAATTTTTAATGTAACCTACTGTTCACTTCACAAATACTGGTATCTGAAATACAAATTAAGGTAAAATCTAGGAATTGACAATCCTGTACAACAATAGTATAAATAACATAAGACACACCATATAGATCCAACTTCTGCTTAAATCCCTTGGAATTTCCTTATTGCAGTTACCTTCTCGTATCCCTAACCATAATGAAATGGACATGGCTTGCATTTTTATTATGTAAGAGATGCTGCAGCAGTACAAACAATTGTATTTGCTTCCAACTTGCACTTTGTTATAAAATACAATTTGGAAATATTAGTTCTGTGTGAATGGATTTAGACCTAATTTCCATTGAGAGCTTTGACGTTTTAGATCTGTAATCTGTTGTCCTCTTGGCAAACGGCTTCTTTTGTGGAACTAAACTGCAGATTGCAGCAGACTTTGTAGACCAGAACACATTCAGTTTGTGGCAGCCATTTTATGAAGTAGTTTCATATAAAAGAGGATTTTATCTGGGGAAAATAAAGAAGTGAAACAAAAATTAACACCGATCTGGTTTCATCAGCAGTTAGTGTTTCTTATCTTGTTAGTGCTCTAAAGGAAACTAGCCACTCTTGGAAGGAAAGAAAAATGATTAAACGCCTGGCATTTTGGTGCAGGTCCAGTTCAGTCACAAAATGGCTGTTCCTTTGTGCCGCATAGCTGACAGACATACTGCATTGCACTGTGTGTACTCTGAAAACAGCAGGAAGTTGCTGGTGGGGAGTTCAAAGGCCATCTTGTTTTTGCTGTGGAATCTGATTGGCTGTTAGCTCACTTGGTAACAGGACGGTCAACACTCTGGGGCCTCTGTGGAAGCAGAGCTCTGCCTTCTAGTGATGTCAGCATAAACTTGCTTTTCAGAGCCTCCCCCACTCTTGGCAAGAGAATTACTGCCTGCTCAGCCAGCAGGGAAAACAGTGTTTGCATGCACAGCATTCATCCCAGTGTGAGAGAGAGCGTGCGTGCATGCATGCAGTAGATCTACAATGAATTTCCTCACACCCTCTTTATGGACACTTTTTTAATATAAATAGTTCATTATTTTCAGAAGCAAGTAGGTAACTGAAAATTAATAGGGTTATTTTTAGTAGACTTTTCCTTGATATTTTTTTTTTTAAATTTGATATACCCTTTAGCGTTCCTTGAACTGGATATTTTTTATAACTTTACAAATCTTAAATGGATGAAGCTCCATAAATGTGTAAATGCTTTTAGCCTGGTCTTATTTTACTCTTTAAAAAAAAAAAACAGGAGAAACAATGCTGGACATGTTTAACAAGATATATTTTTAACATGGTCTGGCTACAGATTCCTTCTCTTGGTTCTTCAGTTTACAATCTCATTGGTTGTTACTGTGAGTGCTTTTTGTTCCAGTCCTGCAGTACCATTTACATAATTTGGTCCTCTCTGGCCTGGCAAAAGTTTTTTTTTTTTTTGTTTTAACTTTTTAACCTTCTGCTAACTTCTAATATCAAGGGTTTTTTAAAAACAAAAACCAAGCAATACATGTTACGTCAATGCAGGGGCAGAGAAAATAATGTGCAATAAATTTGGTTTAGTTGTATTATGATGTACTCTACATGGAACACACAAGGTGGTTCATTTTTATTTTAAGGAAGTAACTTATCTCATTACAAATATATGATTCAGAGCTTTTAAACAACGGTATTTTCTGTTTTTTTGAGCATGGCTAGAACTGCAAAGAATATATAGAACACTTAAACTCTTGTAAACTAACTTCAAGAAGTTAGAAATATTTTAAAATATTTATGAACTGTTTCTTTAACTCAAATAAAAACTTAATTCAGACTTCTTTGAAATAATCAAACACTATGCATTCTCTAACTGTATTATCCTGAGTATTTTGTGTAACAGAAGTGGGGAAGACAACAAAAAGAACTGTGACTTCATAATCCTACAGAAACTGCCTTCATTTATCAGGGCCAACTAAGGGCTCATTTACACTAAAAAATTAGATCAATCCAGCTGCCTTGCTCAGGGGTGTGAAAAACTCACATCCCTGAGCAATGCATTAAGCTGATCTAAGTCCCCTTGTAGACAGTGCTAGATGGATGGAAGAATCCACCTTTCAGGGAGGTGGAATACCTGTGCCAACAGGAAAACCCCTTTCATTGGCATAGGTGGTAATTACAATTTTTATTAAAGCTAATGTTAAATTATATAATTTATCTACACTGAAGTGCTACATTTGAACACTTGCAGCACTGGAGGTGTTTCGCTGTACAGTTTCAAGTGTAGACCAGCCCTAAGTGTGTCTTTACTGCAGAGTTTCCACAGGCTTTTATCTGGGTGTTGTCCCTACCTTCTCCTATCGATACATACAACCTCTTGCCTGAGTTTAGTAATGCTTTCAACACAGGCTAGCTTTCACAGCTGGAGATGTATCTTTAGAGTCTGGGTTCTGCTTTTACTTGTCATCCTGCCCATTTTGCAGTGAGGTCTAAATAAGTCAAGTGCTGATAGGCAGTGCCTTTGGCATAGAATTTTCTGCAGTTGCCCCTTCTGTTCAGGACAGATAAGGTCTCCCACTATTCACTGGGAAAAGAGTGATTGAAAAAGTGTATCTTGGGTGTGCCCCCAGAAGTCTTGGAGGTGCACAGGGGAAGTGCAGCACCAGGTGAGAAGACTAACTCATTTCAGTGCTCCTTAGCTAGGCTGACCCAAATGCCCAGGGCCAGGCTAACTGCACTGAAGACATGCACTGTCTTTTGCACCACTACATTTGAAATGCACTAGTATGATGTTGAGCTGATTTGGGGCGGGGGAAGAGAGGTAATAGTGGCAAGGTGTCAGTTAACAATAAGGGTATGTCTACACATAAACCACGATAGTGTTACAGCTGTAGCACTGTAATGCTTCAATGTAGATGCAGAAGGGGTTCTACCACTGGTGTAGGTTATCTACCTCCCTGAGAGTCGGTACCTAGCACTGTGGGGGGGGGGGGGGGTTGGCGTAGCGCGCGCGCGCTCTCTCTCTCTCTCTCTCTCTCTCTCTCAAGTGTGAATTTTTCACACCCCTGAGAGAGGTAGCCATTGTAAGTTCCCAGTGTAGATCACCCCTTAGAAACTGAATCATCAATCTCCAGAGCAGTCATTCCAAACACTGCCCCTCCCCGCCCCTTTCTTCAGTGCCTCTCACCTCTATTCTATAGGTTTCAGAGTAGCAGCCCTGTTAGTCTGTATTTGCAAAAAGAAAAGGAGTACTTGTGGCACCTTACAGAAGCCACTTGAAGAGATGACAGGATACCTATTTATTCAGCCTTCTGCCTCACAAAACGCTTCACACTTAACTAAGTACTGGGTACTTTACAGCAGTGATTTTGAACAATTCATTGCTTGCTATTCCCCAACCTTGCCACACCGAAAACCAATTCTGTATGAGACAGTGGAAAGATTCTGCCAACTGTTTACTGCTCTAAAATATTTGTGAAGCTATAAGTGTTTACGCTTCCTTACATTTTTCATTTTTAGGCATAGAAAGATCAACATAATTCCTTTATATTTTAATATTCTCTAAAAACTAATACTGGAGTTTGTAGGAACAGGTGGATGTTTTTTGTTCTGTGAGGGAGTCCCACCTCTTAACTGTGAATCTGCCACCTTTTCAGATTTTCTTTCATCATGACTGTATTTGGAGAGGTGTGGCTGTCATCTGATGTCTGCAGGAGATAATCTAATAGATTATTGTCCTAACTCCTCCAGCCATGACTGCCTTTAAAGATCACTTGTGATAGAATCATATAGCAGACCTCCAGTGTCTGTGGTAAACCCATATCTTCTGGGTTTTGTACTAGACACACAGATGTAACTGGCTGAAGTTTTAAACAATGAAGGGGGAAAGCCTAAGTCCAAATTTTACTACTACTTCTAAGGCCTGTTTCTTTTAATATAAGACTTGTCAGGGTTTCATGCACAATATAAAAAAGGTCTCATTCTGGTACATACTAAAACCAATTAGCCATTTTGAGCAGAAGAGCTGTTGCTGTGTATATTTCCCCTAAATCATTTGCATGTTCACTACAATATGTTGCTGACTACATGCAGAGTCCCTTTTGAATTGGCCATTGTGCTTCATGCTGACTGTGCTGACATGAAGCTAAAGTGGCAGTTAAAATGATTGAGTGATGTATGAAATAGCTTCTGGCCTGCTGTCTTTCCTAAAGGAAAATGTGTTATCTAATCCAAGTATCCGAGGGGTAGCCGTGTTAGTCTATATCCACAAAAACAACGAGGAGTCTGGTGGCACATTAAAGTCTAACAGATTTATTTCAGCATAAGCTTTTGTGGGTAAAAATCCACTTCTTCAGATGCCACCAGACTCCTCGTTTTTATTTAATCCAAAGGGCACGGATATCTAGTAGGCAAAAAGACAGGCAATCTTCTCTTCTCCCATTATGCACAGGTATTATAAGATTCTCAACAGTGGGTGCTGCGTGAGTGGGAACAGTGAGGCAGTCACAACTGAGTTATATGCTGCTCTTGGTGAACATTAAACATGTTAGTACTTTCAGACACTACCACGTTCTTGGGGAAGAGGAGATCTGTCTCTTTCAGAGCTCTGAAGACTACACCTGTACTCTCCTTTCACTCAGGATGAACTGGGAAGAGTCTGTCTTTGGCGTTTCTCAGGGCTGGTCTACGCTACTAGTTAAGTTGATGTAACTTACATTGCTCAGGGGTGTGAAAAAGACCCTCCCCCTACCCCCCCCCGAGTGACGCAAATTACAGCAACCTAAACACTGTCCACGCTGGCACTGTGTTGGCGGGAGATGCACTCTCACTGACACAGCTTCCACCTCTCATGGAGGTGAAGTAATTATGCTGACGGGAGAGCGCTTTCCTGTCCGCATAGCGCATCTGCATCAGACACTCTAGAGCAGCGCAGCTGCGCTGATGTAGTGCTGTAGTGTAGATGTGCCCTCAGTGACACTCCTTAATCAAGTAAAGGGGGTGCGACTGCTTTTATCACTAGAATGATCGATTCTTTTCTGACCCCTACTAAATATCCTGTATCCTAGGCATTTCCAACTTCTAACTCATGGATCGGTGAGCAACTGAGCCATGTTTTCCACATATTAAGGCAACTAGTTAACCAACTTCCCCAAATATTTTTATTTCTGAATACAGTTTGCTGAGCTGTTGAATGAGGCCGATGATGCTGTCTCTAAATCTAAAACTCTCTCTCTTTTAGAGAGAGAGATCTGCTGCAACTTAGGTATCTTTGTTCCAGTTTTAATGAAGGCAGAGGTGTTTATCAGACAGTCAGTGTCAAATAATGAAGAGATTGGGCAGAAACAGAGTGAGGTACCTCAAATGCTGCTTTTCAGTGTGGTCATTTTTCCTTCAGTCTCTAAATCTGTGCCTATAATGGTGAAAAAGACAATACATCTTTATAAAGGAAGAGGACGAATAAACATCTCAAACCTAAAGCCAATTAGCAGGTCTTAAAATAGGGATCTGCTCTGAAAAGTGACTAAAAATTGTGTTTCAGAGTAGCAGCCGTGTTAGTCTGTATTCGCAAAAGAAAAGGAGTACTTGTGGCACCTTAGAGACTAACAAATTTATTTGAGCATAAGCTTTCGTGAGCTACAGCTCACTTCATCGGATGCATCCGATGAAGTGAGCTGTAGCTCACGAAAGTTTATGCTCAAATTTGTTAGTCTCTAAGGTGCCACAAGTACTCCTTTTTTAAAAATGATGTGAATTTTCATGTTGGTGTCTCAGTAATCCTTATAGTACAGGGATCGGCAATCTTTGTCACGCGCCTGCTAGGGTAAGCTCCCTGGTGGGCCGGGCCAGGCCAGTTTGTTTACCTGCTGCGTCCGCAGGTTCAGTGTAGGCCAAGGATTGTGCTGGCTGCCGCTTCCCACAGCCTTGTTGGCCTAGACCGGTGAACCACAGCCATTGGGAGCTGCGATCAGCCAAACCTGCAGACGCGGCAGGTAAACAAACTGGCCTGGCCCCGCCAGGGGGCTTTCCCTGGCAGCCTGCGTGCCAAAGGTTGCCAATCCCTGCTGTAGCAAATATGTTCCATTTTCCAAGATAATGGATACACTTTTGAAATGTAAGCCTAGCAAAGTTAAGATGGTTTTCCTTCTAATATGTCGTCATAAGTAATAAAGTTACTGCAAGTCAAATTAGACCTACTACACGTGGGTAACTGAAACCTCATAAGCATTTCTCTTCATACTTCAGAAGAAATAATATGCAGCTCACTCCCTTCTGTGATGCTGTTCTGAAGTGTGACATGAGTAAGAAGCAGTAAAAATAGACCATATGATTCAGAAATGCAAAAAAGGAACAGATATGTGCAAGAAGGTGCCATTCTATGAGGTCACTTTTCAGAGTGGAGTCCTGCTTTAACTTTGTCTAATATGAATAAGACCTGGTCAGATGCAGGGAGTTTGAATGAAAATTCTACGTTGTATCAAAATGCTCTTGGGAACTACTCTTACAATTACTACTTTTGCTGTGCCTTTAAGGATCACAGTCCAGATTCTGTTTCTGTTGTGCATGATAGACTTCCTTTTAATAAAGCTCTTCTTCATGGGAGCTCTACTCATTTCTACCAGGAACATCTTTACCTGATCAGCAGGATCTCCTATTTTTTCCAGTCTTTTGGCCTCTACACAATTCTGCAAGTGCATCTCACTTTGTAACCTGCAACACCCCCTGGTATTGCAGTCCTGAACAGAATCTAGTTGTGCTATATTATGTAAATGTATGTGTAGTGTCTTTGTAGTGGAAATAATAGATTTATAAAACACCTGTCAGTCAGGATGTCACACCATACTTTACAAAGCAGAGAACTTTAGAGAGAGGTATGCAAATATGAACCATTTATTTAGCTCAGTAAGTGTTTGTGCTTTGGTTCTGCCTTGGAGCCTTAGGTGTTAAAACCTATCTTGGAGAGAGGGAGGCAATGTTGGCCAAAAGATCGTGCTTTCACTTAATGCTTCACAAAAAGTGTCTTGAAAGCTCAGTTTTTCTGTGAACATCCATCTCAAGTAGGCCTTGAAATTGGAACAAGGGTGGTGACAGCTAGGACACCAGTTCTGAGCATATAGTTCTTAATAATTAGTTTTATTCTAGTAGCACCCCAAAAAGATCCTATTGTCTGGGTGCTATACAAACAAAATCAAAAACATAGGCAGTAATTTACAGTCTTACCAGTACTGGACATTAGAGCTGGTACTAAAGTCTATTGTTTGTTTATCATGTTCCGTTATAACCTGCTATTTTCAGATGCTTATAAATTTGCCAAAGTTTAACCATTCTGTTAGAAATTTTCAGTACTTGCTTTCTATTTAATGCTGAATTTCTTTTGAAAGTTTCAGCATAAATGGTTTAGCTTTTACTGAAAATGAAGTTGGGCAAAACGGGTTGGTTTTTTTAAGTGTTTTTCTTGAAAGAGTGTTTGAGTCTCTATCCTTTGGAGCAGGAGCTGGATATTTGGCAAGGGCAGCCTGGGGTGCCTTTTGTTGTGGCCACGAACATAGTCCACATTTTCTCAAATTAGCTTCTGGAAGTCACGTTTTGTACGTGCTCTGTAGAGGCTTGCTCCTAAAAATCTCTGAAGACTCAAGCATGCTCGAGCTCCCTCTTCCTCTTCTTTCCCCCTGTCTCCCCCTCCTCCCCACCCCCATCTGCACCAAACATGCTCATAGGTACAGAGCTAGAGCAAAAGATAAAATGCAGGCATTCATATAGTGAGGAGGAGCTGCAGCATTCCTTCCTTTCTTTCTTTTGGTGTGTACTTCTATCCATGTTATTGAGCAAGGCCTCACACCCTTGCCTTAGGAGGCAGGCAAGTATCATTTACCTTATTTTACAGATAGGATACCTCAGAGTTTGCATAAGGTCATGTCAGGCTGAGAATAAAACCTTATCTCTAATTGGGGTAGTTCCAAGTCTCATCCACTTTCTCACGCTGCCTTTCATGCTCCATGTGCCCCAGGTCTATGCCTGTTTGTGCTCTCTGTAGCCACTAGACTACATTCCTCTCCAGAATCAGGATTAGAATCCAGGAATCCTGATAACCAATGTTTTGCTACTGTCTACCAAATAGTTGTGTAAGCCACTGGCAAAGTGTGTGCTGCTACATCTTGTGGATGGTCAGGATAATAGCCTGCTACCAGTTACACCATTAGCTCAGATTAAGAGGTCAGAAGTGTGGTTTGGGGTTTAAACACTACTGATGAGGGTGAACAATATGATTTTTATGTGATGGAATCTTATCACTTTGTGCGTAATTTCCTAGGTTTTATAAAAAGCAAAAACTGTTTTAAAAAAAAAAACAACCAAAAGTGGTAAAGTCAACCACTCAAAAGTTAAGAAATGCTAGAATTAAAGTTGCATCAGGAGCTTTAATATAACTCCCTTGTGTATATGCTGGAAAATAAGCTGCTTTCTTTGAGCGCTATCCCTATCTCCACTTCAGGGGTCAGTATGTTTTTGAATGCTTGGGTTGTCTTTTTTTTTTTTTTTTTTTGGAAGAGGCCTCAATTTCAGATTTTGTTCCAGACTCCCCAAAAACCTCTCTGTGGCCCTGTGAAAACCTATCCCTCACCTTCACTCTCTAGTTACATCATGCAAAGAAATTTGGGGTGCAATTTATATTAAAAATAAAAAAAACTACACAAAATTGTGTAGTATTGCCCAGCTGTAAAATGGTAGAGCAGTCATTGACACCCAACCCCTGCTACAATTTTTTTGCAGATTTCTTAAGATGCATGTTTGCGAAAAGGTGACCCAGTCAGCTCCTAGTGTTGCTATTAAACTAGTTCTTTCTTGAACACAGATAAGATTATTTATTTCCTTTTATTCTTCAGCAATGGGTCAGTTTTTCCCAGATCAGAAATATCTGCCTCATGAGTAAAGAGTACAGACTGGAGTACATCTTGGAAATGTGGAATCATCTTTTCTGAGTCTTGGTGGATCTAGATTTGTAGACACGCTCCCCAAAAAGGGGCCAACCCAACTCGCACTTAGCTCAGTAGGTGTTTGTCCTTTAACTTTAGTGGGTGTTGGGTTAGGCCCAAAGTAATTTCCAGATATATACTATTTCATAGTGTAATTGAAAGTCGCCTTGTTCTGGTGCCCATTTTTAGCATCCAAAAAAGATTATCTTTCAAAAATAGACATTGGAAGAGAGGGACTTTAATCTCCAATTGTGAACAGCTCTAAGGATTAACAAGCACATACTTGCATCTGATGAAGTGGGTTTTAGTCCACGAAAGCTTATGGCCTAATAAATTTTAGTCTAAGGTGCCACAAGGACTCCTCGTTGCTTTTGCTGATACAGACTAACACGGCTTCCACTCTGAAACCAAGCACATACTGTTTGCTCACTGGAGTATATTTGCTTCCTGATATGGTCGGAGACGGCTAGGATCCACTTTGTGGAATTAACTTTTCTTTCTAAAACTTTTTTTTAATTTCATTAAAATATGAAAGTAAAGGTGGTTATTGACAAGCACATGCCCTTTGTTTCACTAACAGGTTTCAGGGTTTTTTAAAAAGGGAATTGCTTGCCACAGTCTTAGAAAATGAAGAGAGATAACATGCTCGGCTGTAATATTTTTAGCAAGAGTATATGCATGTTCAGACACACCTGAAAACGTCTGGCCAATTCCTCTCTTTAAAGAAATGACAATTTTGAGATTTCACTATTCTTAATCCTTATTTGCATTATGGTATTACCCACAGTGTGGTAGATGTGGTCTCCACCCCAGAAGAGGTCAGAACCTTGACAGACAAAGGGCTGCAGGGAGGGATAATAGGTAATTTTGTGTGTTTAAATAAATAGCAACTATGTCATCTGGACCTCAACTCAGCCATTATTATTATTTAACTTCTTGTAGCCAATGCTAGTAGAGCTGTTTGAAAATGTGATTCCCGCTCCCTCTAATTTTGATTTTCAGTGGAAATTTGAATACAAAAATATTTTGGCCAAATGTTGAAATATTTCGATTTGGAAATGCTGCAGCTTTACCTCATGGGGGTTGTAGTTTGGGCACCTCAAGATTCCATTCTCCTCTCTAGAGTGCAATCCCAGGTTGGACTGCATTTCCCATGATGCACCCTGTAGTCATCTCTGAGAGAGGGGAGGCGATTCACTGTGGGAGTCCCTTGCCATGGTGCATTTATGGAAGATGCAGGCCAGCTGAGGAGCTTGGCCGATAAAGAGTGGGGACATGAAGCAACTGAATTACAGCTCCCACGAGGCACCCTGTCAGCATGTCCAAATGGAATATTTCAGTTTTTGAATGTTTGGATTTTTGACTAAAAATTGAAAATTTCCACAGAAAGCAGGTACTTTTCTCGAAAAATGTTGTCTTGTGGGAAAATTGGGTTTTCAGTAAAAATCAGTTTCAGCAGAAAATATTCAACTAACTCTAATTGCTAGTAAACGGGTCTAGAGTGGGCTATTTTCAAGTGAAAGAGGGGAGTGGCCTTAGGAATGAATTCAGTGAGGACATTCCAAGAGAAGTGGACAAATGGGGGGGCTGTGTGTGGGGGGGAAATGAGGCTGGGTTTACGGCAGGGGGGGCCGATGTGAAAAGACCTGAGCCAATAAATAAGCAAGGGCAAAGATGGGGAGAGCCTGGAAGGTGGTGGGGACAAGAAACTTGAATCCTTCCATTGGCTTCCATTTTTTCATCACCTTAAATTCAAGGAGGTGTGACATATTTTGAGTGCAGGCATGGAAATGAGCTTAGCAAGAGTTGTGTTTTGTGTGGATTAGAAGTGGGGGCATAAGCAATGGGAGTGTTGGAGAGGCCAATGACAAAGTGGCTTGTCTTGTTTTTCCAGTTCTCCTATAACAGAGCAGAGAAAAGGGGTAACAGCGTCTGAATTTCATATTCCTCCCACTTTTAAAGCCAAACTGAAGTAGGCAAAGCAGACTTTAAAGATGAGCTCATTACTTAGAAGTTGGTCATTTCTGTTCCTCCAGGTTTTGAAATCTTCCCTTATAGCTAATTTTTTTTTCCTTTAATTTCACATTCTTCCATTTTGAGACACAAAACAAACCAGAAGTCACAAGAGCAGGAACAAATCATAAGATGGTGGAAGAGCAATCTCCTAAAATGGTGACTGGAAGTCTGGCTGAGTGCCCAGAAGCACTGGCGGAATTTCTGGAGCAGTTTTTCATGCAGTGTTTCACTGCTGCCCTCTGCCAGCTCTCTGAGAAAATGCAGTTCTGTTCTTCAGTAGTGATTTACTGTACTTAATCAATTGACTGGGATGTATTTATTCACGACTGGCTGGGGATATAGTCTCAGTGTGGCAAGGAGACCTGTTTTTTGTAGGAAGGAGATTTAGTTTTTACAAGGACGCATAAAAGAATTCCTTTTAAAAATAGAACCCTTTTTATTTCCGTATTTGAATCTTTTCTATTTATATGTGGAAAGATTTATGAATTTTATTTTATTGTCTATTGATAGCTACTGTGCAAAAGTATATTGATTTCTGAGATTTTATCATTGTATTATATTATGATATTCTTGCTTGTGCCTTTTTTTAAAAAGTACTGAGACTGCTGAAATTAATCAATCTGGACAAAAACTAGATACATTTGTTCTTTTATAATTTTATAAAAGGGGACAAATTAAAAACTACATTCCCCTCTTGGAACTGTGCTGACTCTTTTCTTCCAGTATTCTAGGCTGTTTACAAACAAAGAACCAAAAGATAGTCTCTTTTCTATTGAGTTTATACTCTTATTTTAACAACATTCTTTTTAGTTTGTTGTAGGGCCAGATGTGATGCCATGATCACTAACTCTAGCTGCTCTTCTTCACTCTCTGTCATGTGCATAATCTGCTGTGCTGTAATGAGTTTCTCTTCCTCGGTTGGGTTGCAAGTGGGTTTGGTTTGAGAGGCTGGGGAGATGGAAAAGTAAATAAAAATGAATGAATAAAATGAAAAAAAAATAAAAATAAAAAGGAAATAATAATGCATCAGATGAAGTGAGCTGTAGCTCACGAAAGCTTACGCTCAAATAAATTTGATAGTCTCTAAGGTGCCACAAGTACTCTTTTTTTTTTTTTTTTTTTTAATAAAAATGATACTACTTCTAGGAGAGATGGGCACTGCAGTGTGAGGCCTCTGGTGGCATTACGTGAATTGTTGGATTTTTAATACAGCATGACCTCTGTTCTCTCCCTTTGGATACCTTTGGCACTACAAATCACATATAAATGAAACGTATGAAAACACTTGGTATCTGTAGTTAAACTCCCATGCCTGATGAACTTTCCTTTTGAATCTAAGAAAATCTGATGCTCCCATTTAGGGCAGACACGGATTCCTCTTGCTGTTTGATTTGATTAAAAATACTAAAAAGACATCTGTTCTAGGCTCCCTAACGTTTTTAATAACACAACAAGTGAAATCCCAGCAACAGTAATGTAACCATTTCAGCAGGAACTCAGCCAGCCAACCACATACAGAAACGCCTTTCCACCACTCCACTGTTAAACTTGCTTTTTCTGGGGCATATCTAATTATTACCACGGAAGCATCTGTTACTGGCCCCTCTCTGAGATGGGATACTAGACCAGGTGGAGCACTGGTCTGATCTGGTTTGGTCCTAATTTGGCTGCTAAATTGGAAAGGGATGGAGTTCTAAACCAGAGCTCATGCCCACTCATTTTTAATCTGGTGGTGTGACCCATGGAGGCTGCATGCCATGCTCCATCTTGCTCTGAGCAGAACAAGTCCTTACAATGAGAGTGCGCTTCCTTGAGGCAGCCTTGATGCTGCTTTTTCTGCAGCCTGTTTTTGGTGCTTTCGTTGACCGGAGGTAGGTACTGGATAGTGACATGAAGTTCATCTGCGTCCCTCATGTACCAAACGTGTGTCCTCACTGGGAGAGCAGTTGCATCTGGATGTCACTCTGGTGTGGCAGTGCAGAGTATTCTTGTTAGACATGGGGATTTACACCCCTAGTTTGGCATTTAAAAATGTGCCTAATATTGTACCTTGGATACAGTCATAGTGCAGTTAAAATTAATTCCTTCTTTCTTTACCATTAGTCACTCAGCATCTGAAGAGGCCTCTGGCTCCGACTCTGCAAGCCAATCTGAAAGCGATCAGGGGAGCGAACAGGGCAGTGAGCATGGCAGCGAGACAAACAGCAGCTCAGAGTCCTCCGAAAGCCAATCTGAATCGGAAAGCGAGTCAACAGGTTCGAAATCCCAGCAGACCCCACCTGAAACCAAAGAAAAACCAGCCAGCAAGAAGGAAAGGATAGCAGATGTAAAAAAGGTATTGTCCCTGTCACTTTAACTAGCCATGCATATATAACCTAACCAGTTACTGTCAAACCCTTGCTCAGAATGAAGGACCAGAGAGCAGTACACTAGCAACAAAACTGTTGTTGGCCTCCAGGCCACTTTGCCAGCCTTCTCTGAAAAAGCCATCCTCCTGATGCTGGCTTCCTTGGTCGTCTTGTCAGTCACTCCCTGTATATGTCAGCCAGCTTTTGTGATATATGCAAATAGGAGATTCCGTGTGACAGCTTGAGATTTACGCTGGGGCTGGGATAGATAGTGACAGGGCTGACTGACAGAATGAAGGAGGCAGACATGAACTGTCAGTAAAAAGGTTTCATTATTTCATCTGGCTCCCCCTCATGTAGGTAAAAGTAGTAAAGCTTCCTAATGGAACATGCCAAAGATGGGAACCTGTGTCCAGTATTCATGGGTGCCATGTTCCCCTCAGGTCACTGTTTTAATTCCATCATTGTGGGTCTAAAAGGAAGTGGATTTCCTGTTGCCTAATTCCTCTGGATCTGTAGTACTCAGCCTTTTCCGTATTGGGCATCCCTCCTCCCAGCTGATCCCCCTCAGTTGTAGCCAGTGTCCTTCTCCCATTTAGCCATATAGGGAAGGGTGGGGGATGGCAACTCCCTGACACTGTTGGTGTACTCACCCTGGTGTCGTGACCCCCAGGTTGAGAACTCATGCTTGGACTAAGTTTTTTATCCTGATGTGGATACAGCCAAGACTGTAAAACAGAAGATTTATCAGGGTTATCATTTTTAAAGAAATAATCTGGTTCTTTGCAGTCTCAATAGTCAAAAGCAGTGGAGAGTGAGTTGGGAGAAAAGAGGGAGGGTGTCCATTAGGGCAGGGGTTCTCAACCTTTTTATTTCTGAGGCTCCCACAACATGCTGTAAAAACTCCCATGTCCCGCTTGTCCCATAACAACTGTTTTTCTGCATATAAAAGCCAGGACCAGCGTTAGGAGGTAGCAATCAGGGCAACTGCCTGGAGGTCCCACACCGTAGGGGACCCCATGAAGCTAAGTTGCCCAGGCTTCAGCTTCAGCCCTGGGTGGCGGGGCTTGGAGCCCTGGGTTTCAGCCCCATTCCTTGGGGCTTTGGCTTTGTGCCATGGGCTCCAGCAAGTCTACTGCCGGCTCTGCTTGGCGGAACCCCTGAAACCTGCTTGTGGCCCCCCAGGGGGCTCCATACCCCACTGCATTTAGGGTGTGGAAACCCAGCAAATGTAGTGGATTTACAGAAAAGGAGTCAGGTCAGACTAACCAGTCTATACATTTTGTGCTGTCTGACTGTATTATTATCTCCATTTGTGGTTTGAAGTCCCAGATTGCGAAGTCCAAATACAACACATTCACGTAAGTCAGTCCTTGGAGAAAGCTACTTTGTTTGCTAGGTCTTGTGGAAGCACAGTGCGTGAAGCCTAAACTCTTCAGGTGTCTGCAGGGAGAAAAACAGTGAATTTTAATTGTTCACAATGGATGTTCCATCTCAGCTGCCTGAGAACCATTATGCTGCCTGCTCGGATTTTAGTTAAGCCTCGCATATTAAGAGTGGCAAGGATGGATGTATTTTTTAAGGCAGTAACAGTAACACAAAACTTAACTTTCTGTTTTATTGTTGTTTAGTGGGGGCCAAAGGAAGTTATGTCTCTTCCTTTATGGACTCTTAGCAGGACATCTCTAGAAGATGATCATCAAAACATATCTGAGAAAAAACAGATCCATATGTAGGATTCTAAATAATATACACAAGACATGGAACAGGTTGGGGGACTTTCAAATGAGAAAAGTGCCCATCTTCCTTAATTCCTGTAACGGGACATTTTGCTTCCTGCCTCTGCTGGGTGTAGCTGTTTTGGACTATTGGAATTACATCCGCTGGACTAACCAGTGCAATGAATTTTTATCATACCGTATTCACCTTACAGCTATGACCAGGGAGACTTCAGTCAGAATTGGGCCCCATTGTGTTGGCACAGATGGGGGAGTCGGTCCCTGCTCTGAAAACCTTTCAATTTAAGAGAGAGAGATTTGAATGGGATTTTTTCCTTTGTTTTTTTTTGTATCAATAGGAAAGTGATTGAACAGGCTTCCGATTTATTTCTGAGTATGTGTATGCCCAAGAGGTATATTTTCTACAAGAAACCTCTCCTTTGTAGTGTTTCTTTATAACCACTTGTAAATGTACCAGAACCTCAGTGCTGGTGACAGTCCTGCCTTCATCATGCCTTCATCCCAGGTGTCATTTTTGTATCTGTTAGTATATTTAGATATCCTTCTCTTGCTAGTACTTTTAAGGATACTTGTGGGATGGAGGCGAATATCTTTAGAAGACCATAAAATGGGGATAAAGTCTAATGGGGCAATAAGGGGTTGCCAGATTAGATTTAGCAGGAGCATGTAAACCCAGGTGATGATCATTTACAAATTACTAATTCTTGAGGTTTGTCTCTGTCCATTCTGGCTTCAGGTGTCTCACCAACAGTGTTCCCACTAATTTTTCCCATGCATGTGCGGAATTTTAAGTGCACCGATATGGAGGCAGGTCCGGGATTGGGGGAGAGGCTTTCTCCCCGCCGCAGCCCTCAGTGCCTGTGTGTTGCTTAATAGGCTGCTGCACGGCCGTGCTGCTTAGAGGGAACTTACTCGCCAATATTAGTGTCCCATGTCATCCATCCTTCCCTCAGGTTGTAGTTGTCTCCTTTCTCCTCCGAAGGGCCTGGCCACACAAGTATAACAGACCATACTTTTGTAAGCAGTTTGCAAAACTCTTATTTGACATGGTTACAGCAACATGGTTCTTGGAGCACTACCTGTACCAGTAACAGTGTCTAGCCACAGTGCATTCCAGGAAGATGTGGGCGGGTATGACATCTGACTTTATAATGAATAGAGTACCTTGGAGGATATGTGCACAGAATAGCACCAGCACTATATGGGTTATGTCACAGAATGCTGAGAGGAGGGACTGGCCACATAGTTATGCAGGCATGGTTGAGGGATCCCATCTACATTGCAAAAATCCAGTGTTTCATATGGGTTACAGGAAGACAATTTGACAGCTTAGGCCTCTGGCAAGCGCAGTACACCATTAGCTGCTATAGTTAACCACATTACGTGTGATACAAGCTATGTCCAGAGCCAACCATGTTACTAGCTGTTTACAAACTCAGTTAAAAGCTATAGAGGGGGCTTTAGAGGCAGTCAGTACTCTATAAATGCTGTGTTGAGCTGTCAGGATAATGAAGGTCACCTGCTCTCAGGCAATCAGAAGTCCAGCTGAATTCCATTAGCACAGACCTGCAAGAGTGGGTGGAATTCCTAGCTCTACAGGAGTTCTTCTCCCTGGGCCCTGCAAGATCCACATAGCATCTAGATTGGAATACAACCGTACACTGATCTACTGGGCTTTCTGGATAGCTGAGGTGACCCACATGTTGTTGAGCTGTTCAGTTAGCCCAAGGGGGTTTTCCCTAGGGGACAAATTGGGGCAGATGCTTCTGGTCAGAGAGATTTGTCCTTTTGAGCCTGGAGAGTAGTGGTCCTCAAATTTTTCAGTCATGTCCCCCCTTACACCTGTTGGTGTCCCCTCCCTTTGGGGGCTGGGAGTGGGGCGGCAGGCGTAAGGAAGCAGAGTCTGGGGCTGCAGCTGGGGCTTGGGACGAGAAGAGAGATGCAGTTGGGGGCTGGGAGCCAGGATCACGGCTGGGGGCAGGGCCGAAGCGGGGCTGGATGGCACTCCCTCCTCGCCCCTCAGGGTGGCTAGTCTGGGCCCTGCTGTGCACCCCTCCCCCCAGTGTTCCTCCCTGCCCCCACTGTTTTGGGACCTCCGCTGTAGAGCCTTTTGCATGGGGAGAAGTACTGAGCATTGTCACAAGTCTAATGTAAACGGAGTGGGGAATTTTAAAAAGCTTTTAGTCTCTTTAGCTGAAATAAATAGCTCAGTTTGTTCATATGAAAATGCAGAGTTGTTCCTTCTTTGGTTCCTCTTTTGTATTCCAACAGGGACACTTGGAGAGACAGGGTATTCAAATACCTGTCCTTCTACAGCATAAATAAACATTGAAGGTTTTTGTAGCTGTGGGAGGGACAACTCAGTATAATAAATATAGTGGGAGACTGCTGAAATTAAACATGTTATAAAACATTGCTAGGCATATAGTCAAAAATGATCCATGATCCTTTCAGTCATGTTTCATAAGTTTCCATAACTTACCTAACCATCCCCCCCACCAAAAGCCCCGTACCGGTGCCATACTGATTCATCAGAAGTTCACTCATAAACTTATCTAAAATGATAGCAATAATTGGGGTGAAGCAGGCCTTCTGATGGTCTGTTTATTTTGCAGATGTGGGAAGAATATCCTGATGTTTATGGGGTTAGGAGATCAAACCGAAGCAGACAAGAACCATCGCGATTTAATATAAAAGAAGAGGTAAGAAAAAAAAAAAGATGAGATGAGGGAATATTTAAAATTTAAAAAAAAAAACACAAAAGAACAAAGGCAGTTCTGATCTGTGTCACCTTTTAAACACTGAGTTCAAGGCAGATTTGTGGAAGCTGGATTTTGCAAATGAAGGCCCCAATCCTGCAGTCCGATCCACTTGGACAGAGGCTTGTGGAGTCGTTGGACTCTGCAAGGCCATTCAGGTCTCCATGCATCGATCTGATTGCTGGAGTGGGGCCTAATGCAAGTCATGCTCTGTTGTAGAAACGTGGATCAGAGAGAGGGAGTCTGTGTAAAAAAAAACATAAAGGAAACTTCCCAGAAACACCTTACAACAATAAAACAGTCTTTGCTCTATGTCCTCGAGTGGATCTCAGTGATTAGTGTGTTTGTGTGTGAGTTCAGCTTTATGAACCATCACTTTTTTTTTTGGTTGAGTATTGGGGAAAAATCTTACATTTTGAATTTAATGCGAGGGACAATGAAGGATGAGTTTGTTAGTCTGGCAGCCAGAACTTTAAATGATTCCAGCCGTCAAAACATACTACAGAAATGGAGAAATTAGCTGCTGTGCTTGTTTCTGTCTACACAGTGCTTTTCATCCGCAGATCTCCAAGGAGGCTAAACATCATTCTCCCTGTTTTACAGATGGGGAAACTGATACACAGATTGGTTCAGGCTGAAATGTTCAAAGTTAAGGGCCCTAAAGTTTGTAGCCTGATTTTTTTCAGAGGGGCAAGGCACCTGTAGCTCCTTTTGGAATCTTCTGAAAATCAGGCCACTTTAGGGGTAGGTGCTTATATATGGGTTTAGACACCTAACAATTAGGTACCAAGGTTTGAAAATTTTGGCCTAAATTACTTTCACTGTCATACAGTGTGTCAGGGAATAGGCTCCAGATCTCCTGACTCCTAGTTTGGTACTTTATCCACTGGATCATGTGGTCTGCACCATGCAACTAAACTCAGAAAATTCCAGACTGCTGAATGCCCCGAATAGCAGCAGCAGGAGGTAAGAAGGGCATTTAGCACATAATTGACTTAGCTTTTGTTTTCCTTTTCAAGTTCCGCAAAGTCCAGACTCGCTGGCTGCCTCTCTGTGCGATGCCCCCAGCATGCACTATGCTGGTGATGTCACACCCATCACAGATCTCCGCTGCAGACCAGAGTGCCCTGTAGGGGGCTCAGGTAAGTCCCGTCCTTTTTTTGTTTTACAATATTACGTGGTTTTGCAAATGTTGTTTTCTTTTCCGATATCTTTAATTCCTTACTATATAAGGTACCGTTTTTAAAAAAAAAAATAATCCAAGATGTAAAAAATTTGCTATACCACACAATATTGTAAAAAACAAAAAAAACCCAAAACCTTCAGCTGTCCTCCCACGAAACCCCACTAAAAGAATCCCAATCAAATCCAAATCCATACCTTCCCCTCAAAGGAGGGCCAACTGGTTCCTGTAGGGCGACTCCCATCTGCAGCAGAGTCTGATGGAGGGTGTGACTTGGTCACTAGCACAGCGTCGGGGCCTCACAATGAGGAGGAGATCAAAAGTCTTGATTTTGGAGACAAAAAGGTTAAGGGGGGATGGGGAGGATAGTTTATTTATGGCTTGATCTTGCATGGTGCTGAGCATTGTAGTCTCCCACTGAAGTCACTGGGAGCTCAGGGTGCTCTGCACATAGTGGGTGGTTGTTACCTTGCCGGGGTCAAGCCCATCATCAATGATGTGCTCTGCCCACTTGCTGTTTGGGGTTTCCAACACAATATAAAGGAGCTTTTTATCTGCCTTCTTTCCTAAAACGTTGGTGTGGCTCTAGTGAAAAGCATTGATTAGGCAGCATTGCAGGCTCACATTTTTTCACCAGATGGCTTATCTGATTGAGAGGGCAGTTCAGTCTCTAGGGACCATTCAGTCATAGGTTTCTCTGCTGAGACTGCCATCAGAGATGGTAACACTGACCTGGGCTAGAAGATCAGGAAGTGAAAGACAAGATTTATATGTTTGTTAAACATCTTTGCAGAGACTTTTAGTAAAACATCCAGGAACTAGAGACTCTTGAAACTGTGACAGTGTGCAGGAAGAAACGTGCTCACCCATTAATTCTCTTGGTATTTAACAGAACAACAGTAATTCATACTCGTGGGAATTTCACAACGGTTGCCCTTTGAAAATATTCTAAGGCATTCAGTAAATCAGTATGGCTAACGGGCATAACTCTTTTGCGACAAGAAAGTTGTCTCATGATTAGAATGGTTCGGAGCCTGCAAAGCTGAGCACTCTTAGCACCCATATAATGAAAGACAGGACTCTTGTTCTACCACACAACATATATTGCTTTATTTTAAAAAACAATTCAAGCAATTGATTACTTTATTAATTCTCTGACTTATTTTAGTTTTTAAGGTCAGATACTCCTATTACTATCTAGTGGGATATTCCATCAAGCAGGAAAAAAATTAACCTTTTCATCAATCTGGATTCCTCAGCATTTTGAGAGCCGCATAAAAGGACAATCACAGCAAAGCTAGATGGTTTAAGAACCCAGGGGGTGTAGGAAGCCTGAATGATGATCAGCTGTAGAGAGCATTATTGGTGTTCATTCTTTATTAAATTGTTACAACATGCTTGGGCCTGTACAAGACCCAAAATGAACAAATCCTTGTCTCGAAGAAATTACTACCTAAAACATGATCTGCAATAGTTACCTCATCTACCATAGTGATTCTTAAACTTCTTAATACTGTGAGGTGAGCCAAAGACTCTGTCATGGGCTATGCCAGGCTGCTTGGTTCTAAGTATTTTATTCTGTGGGCTGTCAGGAAGGTCTCTGTTGATCACAAATGATCCACAGGACCATCTCTTTAGAGCTACTGATCTGTAATCCTCAGCAGCAGGACAGTAAAAATACAGTTTGGCTATATTGTGTATAGTATTGTTTAGACAAACACTAAGTCTCAAAATACATCAAAGTTTTGTAATACAGTTAGAGATTTAAAAGTTAAATGCTAGCAAAGAGGGAGAGAAATTTACAAGTTGCATGAGAGAGAAGAGAAATGAGATGGGAGAGTCAGTGAGGCAGAAAGAGGGAGACTGTTCCATCTGGTAAGTGCAGCAGAGGAGAAGGCTCTTGCAGAAAAACGATAAATAACAAATTAAGGAAAAGAGTCCAGAGCTAGATGAGCTAAAGGGCGCAGTGTGGAACTTGCAGCCCAGAGGGAGGGGATCTGAGTTGTTTTAAGCCGTCTTTATTATTAATTATTTGTATTAAAGTAGCTCAGGGGTGGGCAAACTTTTTGGCCCGAGGGCCACTTTGGGGTTGCGAAACTGTATGGAGAGCTGGGTAGGGAAGGCTGTGCCTCCCCAAAGAGCCTGGCCCCCTATCCGCCCCCTCCTACTTCCTGCCCCCCTCAGAACCCCGGACCCATCCAACGCTCCTTGTCCCCTGACCACCCCTTCCCGGGAGCCCGGCCCCCAGCCACCCCCCGGGACCCCACCCTCTATCGAACCCTCCCTGCCCCTGACTGCCCCAACCCCTATCCACACCCCCGCCCCCAGACCGGCCCCCCCAGGACTCCCACGCCTATCCAAAACCCCCTGTCCCCTGACTGCCCCCCCCCGAATCTCCGCCATATCCAACTGTCCCCTGACTGTCCCCCAGGACCCCTTGCCCCTTATCCAACCCCCCACCCCCCTTACCATGCTGCTCAGAGCAGCAAAGCCCTGCTGCCCAGCCAGAGCCAGGCACACTGCAGTCGCGCTGAGCGGCAGGAGCGGCAGGCCAGAGCGCTGGCGTTGCATCGCGCTGAGGCTGCAGGGGAGAGGGGTAGTGGGGGAGGGGCCGGGGGCTAGCTTCTCCGGCCGGGAACTCAGGGGCCAGGCAGGACGGTCCCGCAGGCCGGATGCCCACCTCTGTCATAGCGCCTAGGAGCCCTCCTCATGTGCTAGATGCTGTACAAACATGGAACAGAAAGTCAATCCCAGTCCCAGAGAGCTTATGATTGAATTCTGGGCTGTTCCAGTGGCTGAAGTGGCCCTTGGGGTGCTGTCTGTTGTGGCAGCTGTGATGCCCAGACTCACTGCAATTCTGTGTGTGCAGCTTTGACTCTGACTTGCTCACTACTCTGGTGGTCCTCGGAGGACAGCCTTTGTACAAACACATAACAAGTGGGGTCCCTGCCCTAAAGATCTTGCGGACCAACTATAAAACAAGAGAACAGGTTGATATGACAGATGAGGGAAAATAGGGGAAGGTTCTGCACTGGGGAAATTCTTCCTCAGCCAGAACTGGTGCTTTGAGAGTCCCTTTATGCAGCTCTTGTCCTGTAACCTGACCTAAAGAGGCCAGAGTGGTAGTGAAAAATCTCATCCACGGTCTGAGAGTCGAGTTGGAGAGTTTTTGAACTGTCCCCTGAAGCAAGTGGGGAGTTAGCAGAATTAGAGGGTGAGGGATGTGCTTACGGTAGCTACTCCCCTCGTCGGGGTGGGGTTTTTTGTTGTTGTTACAGCCGACTACACAGCCACGTTAAAGCACTGCCCCGGCAGCACTTTAACATTGGTAGTGAAGACATACCCTTAGAAAGAGTGTGTGCAACAAGATGGTATTGTTGTTCTCTTCCAAACTGGATCCTTTTCTAACCCAAATTCCTTTGGCTAGAGTTTGACCGAATAAACTTAGCCCATTTTATTCATGTTTTATCAAAAGACGAAGCAAAAAAATAGATGTGGTGAGGAAAGGGATAAAACCGTTGCTTGAAAAGGATCCAAAACCGGGGGCGGGAGGGGGAGAATTACAGCATACTTTAAATAGTTGAGTGAGAAGGAAAGATAGCTAATGAAGGGCAGGAATGCATCCTATAGATGTTTTTTAACCAAGCTTTATTCTTGGCAAAATAATAGAGAATCGATACCTAGTAGTAGTTCATACATTTTCCTGCAATGACAGGACTGAAATCCATGGTGGATTCTGCTTAAACTTTGTTGCAATGATATGGTTCATCGTGTTTATCAGCCTGATTTACCAGATTGTTTTTTTATTTTTAATTTTATGTTGATCGCAGACAGATGGCACAATGCACGGATTCATAAACACAAGTTCACTGCAAAATATTGTCACAGATAAAACTGTCTCAGATCATAGGGCGAGTTTTTCAAACTGTTGGATATAGTGCAAATAAGAAAAGAAACCAATGAGAGGGAAGATGGAAAAAGATTGAAGTAAAGAATAGGAAGAAAGCGGAAGTGAGGGATGCATTCCCCAGCGTCCATGAGCTGTCTCCTGAATGAACATTCCAGCTTATGCTGTTTCACAGAGTTCTTGTATTAATGTCACTGAGGTGTAAGCTTTGTTTGGTTGTTCCCTGCATTGTGACATCGGGCTGGATCATGCACTGGGGCTGCAGGCACTCACGCCTCCCTGGAGGATTCAACCCCTTGCAGCTTCTAGCCTGCGCAGTATTAGCTCTCAGGTTGTGGTATGAGAAATAGTACACTAAATTGGGTATACCTGGAATATTAATATCCCATCATGCCTTCCCCAAACCAAATAATTGAGGCCAAATCCGTGCTTCAGAGGGGAAGGTAGAGGGAATATCTTTGCTAGGTGTTCTCTCCCGGGAGGTTTTAAAAAATTACTGCACTGGTAGGCTTAATCCTCAAGAGCTTGTGATAAGGTATGGTTGGGTGGGTGGTGCAAATCGGAGTGCCAGCACATGAACAATGGACACCATCTTTAGGTGTGTCAGCACTTTGAACTAGGGGTGTAATTCCCAGTTTGAGGAGACATACCTGCACTACCTCTGCTCGAATTAGCATGGTTAACGATAGTGTTGCTGTGATGGTGTGTGGGGCTAGCCCTCTGTCTGAGATGCTAAGCATGTTCTTGTGGTATCTAGCCCATTCCCACTGCTTGTGCTGCCGAGGATATATTGTAGCATGCTAGCTTGATCGAAGCTAGTGGTGGGTCTGTCTCCTGGAGCTGGGAATTACAGCCCCAGCTTGAAGAGGCCCTTTCTGAATGATAAACCAAAGCGATGGTCAGTTGTAATATGTCTATATATTGCAGCAAAAAGCAGTTTTCAGAGGAAGATTACAAATCAGCAAGATGCAAAGAACAAATAATCTTTGCATCTCTTTCTGTAATTCTAGTAAGATCTGAGAAATATCTCATTGGATTCTGTTTCCCCCCCCCCACTGATATGGGTGCATTGTTTTTTATGTGTGTGTCAAGTGCACTAGACGGGGTGGTTTGTTCATGTGGGAGTGCCCTGTATCTGATGATCTGCTTATATGACTGGACCATGTTAAATAAAATAGGGTTTGGTGCGTGAATTGGTGGTTGTTTTTTACATTACCTCTGAGTTAATGACACCTTGGTAAAGTATTACAGCAGTAATCAGAGAATACATCTCGAGCTAAGAGCTAATCAGGAGGAATTACTTGATTTCAGGGTATTGGAGTGTGCAGATTAAGAAGCATGAATGCAGCTTTTTCTCAATCATTCAATTGCTGTCTTGTTGAAGGAGTAGAGAACAATAAAGTATATGTTTCTAGTGGAAAGAATGACCTTTTTAAAGAAAGTTTCTTCCCTTTATTTTTCTCCCATACAAGATTTCATGGTTCTGTCTGGGAACTGGAGGACTAAGAACTTCATGGTTTTAACTTAACTCTACTGTTTTTACATTCCTAAAATGTGCCCATCAAACACTTAGTTCACATTCATAATTTTAAATAACAAAACACTCAAGTTGTAATGATCAGTGACCTGCCCTGTGAATGGAACTAAACACAATTTTGCCAAGCCCAAGTGTTCAGAAATCGTGAGTCGGGCCCCAAAAACTCATGAAATTTTTTTTTTTCTTAAGAAAGGGTTCTTTCTCATTGCTGTCTTGTTTTTCGCAGCTTTAAGACATGCCGGGGTCACATTTTCCAGGTTTTTCTCTCCAAACACTAGGGCGGGCTAGAAACTTTTTTTTTGAATGAAAATAGGAAAATTTTCGTGTAGGTTAAGATTCTCATGTAATTGCATGGCTCCAGGAGCTAGGCCTTCAAGAAAAACACCAGCTGTCATGAGACGCATGATAAAACCATGAGCGCTGACAACACTGTAAACATGTTTTCCACCAACATGTCTTGAGTCAAAAGCCTGAAAAAATAGATGTACCTTATGCTGGGCCCTGAAAGAGAGCAAGATCTGGCTCTGACTGACCAAAGAACACCGGGTCCATACCCTTCCACTGTCACACACTAGGAATGATTTTCAGCCTTCAAATCTAGGAACTCTTAGCAAAAGCATCGCGGCCTATCATCTTTTTTCTATGGTGCATACCATCTCTAGGACCCTAGCAATGCATGATTTCATAGATCAAACTTGCCATTTGAAGTGCACCCTGAAGTAAGTTAGAAGCAAATGTACGCTTTGGAGAGTAGGTGTAATGTCAACCTTGCAGCTGCCACCGCTAAGTATGCAGGCATTGGTTGTCACTAGAAGTTGATCATTAGTCGTAGGTGGTTTGTAGTCTGTCCCTTCCGGAGGTTCCAGAACTGCAAGATACATGTTACACTAGAGTTTTTCACCCTTTCTTCTGAGTTGCATTTGTAATCCCTCATCCTCTGAAAGCAATTGCACTAACGTTGTGACCACTGTCTACAGAATGCAAAGTTAATGGTGTTGGGTAGCTGGTCGCCTTTATTAAGTGGTATGGTTGCACAACAGTGTCATGTTTTAATTCTAGCATTGCAGCAAGGGATAGTCCTTGGGCTACTTTGAAGCTTAGACCATGTGTGTGTTTCAGTGGTTTCTTAAAGGAAAGAATATGGAGTGAAGTCTACAACCTGATCTTTTCTTTTAATTAAAGGCAAGTAGTGAATCTGAAAATGAAAGCCCAAAAAGAAGAGGCCAGAAGCAAATGAGAAAACCGTAAGTCTCTATGCAGAGGGTTTTGAATTTTTTTGGTTTTATTTTAAATTTTAACAGACAATTGGCATTCAGCTATGTTTGAGGGACACTGTAAAGATAATCATACATAAAAATCATGTAATCGGTTTTCATTAATAACACTTCAAATTATAAAACCTGAAACAACTTGTAAAACAACCTGCCATTTATAAATCTGTTTGTTTACTTTTTTGCGCTTTACTCAGCTTCAGCAGGGAGCTGGTCAGCTTTGCTTTCTGCTGCTAGTTGGTTTCACCTCTTTTGGCTCTTTCATGCACTAGTTTAATGCTATTGTTTTTCAGGTTTCCAGCACTGGAAAGAAAACTTAAGTCCTGAGCCCCTAAAAAAAATAATTTTGATTAGGGATATTTGCATGGTGTTTTGGTTGTCATGTAAGGTTTTATATTATTCTCTTATAAAATAAAATAAACTTCTGGAGAGCTCTCATGTTGTAAAATAACCTCCCCCCCCCCATCTGCTTGACTGTATTCCTTTACATTCATGTAATGTCACCTTTTCCATTCAACATGTTCCTACAGGCTTGTCTTCCCAATAAAAGAGAAGTTCATCCTTGTGAAAGCACACAAAATCTAGTTCCTTTTCTTATGCTCTTAAAAATCTTTAAGCATCTAGAGTTTTAAATAATTTTTATGTGACCTGATACAATAAGAAGCAACAGAATAAGGTTATATGAGAACCTAGAATATATATGTGAATGTGCATAACGTAGACCAGGGGTTCTAAACCTTTTTTCTTTGAGCCCGCCTCCCACAACGTGCTATAAAAATTTCACGGCCCACTTGTACCACAACTGTTTTTCTGCGTATAAAAGCCAGGACCAGTGTTAAGGGGAAGCAGGCAGGACAGCTGCCTGGGACCCCATGCCACAGGGGGCCCCATGAAGCTAAGTTGCTCAGGCTTCAACCCGGGGCTTGGAGCGTCAGGCTTCAACCCCATGAGATGGGGCTTCGGCTTTCTGCCCTGGACCTCAGCAAGTCTAATGCCAGCCCTGCTTGGCAGACCCCCTGAAACCTGCTCACGACCCCCCAGGGATCCCTGGTTGAGAACCACTGACGTAGACCACACTCACTATTCCAAAGCCAATGTTTTTCAGAAATATGTAGGCAGTAGTCCTAGAAACCACTCTTAGGGTTCCCCAGATAAGCTCAGAATGCATAAATAAATATTAAAAATAAAATGGAGTGCTTACTTTTCAAGCTGTAAGAAATGGCAGCTATTAAATGGACCATATTACTAAGTTTCCAGCATTGCTTTGACTTTAGAAAATACATAACTGGATTGGGTAAAGTCTAGGTGATTGAGGTATAGGGCTAGAAGTAGGGAATCGCAACATGAGACTCAGGTGCTTTCCCTCATTCCCAGTGCTGAACAAGTGATTATATTGCAGTTCCAGTGTTGAACTTCCTGTGTCCTGGAGCTCACGTGTTGGCCTTAAACCTGATGACTTGAATCTTTGTTTAGCCAGCCAATGGCGTTGAAGTTCCAGTATCCCTCCTGACTTCTGTTTTTGTCCCTAGAGGTAAATGGAAAAGGGAGGCTTCTGGGGAAGAGGAGGATGAAAATGGTGCGGAGCAAGGCTCCAGTGCAGATAGTGAACCAGAACAGAAGAAAGTTAAAGCCAGGAGACCAGTCCTGAGAAGGTGAGGAGGGATTGAATTTACTTTCCCTTTTATATTGTATGTCTCTTTAACTTCCAATGCTTTTAAAGGAACCCAGTAAGTGACATTCCATAGGAAATTGCTGTGGAAGCAGGTGTGTGTTCTGGGAGCAGCCAAGGGACAAATTAATAGTCAGCCAAAGTGTGCAATAGCCTCCTGGGGGAAGCGGTTGGAAACCTCATCCTCTGAGTAATTTATTAAACGACTGGCTAATATGCAGGAGGGACCAGTCCTGCACTGAATGGAGAGGGCATTGTCTACATGCCCATACTGATCTTTTTCCTCATTGATGTTATCCTCACTTATTCTATGGCCTGATTCTCCTCTCATGTGAAGCTGGAAGCTGGTATACATTCGTGTAACTCTACTGATGTTAGTGGAGTTGTTCCTGATTTACACTGGTGTACGTGAAAGGAGATTCAGGCTTTAGGCATCTAATGTTTGGGATATACACTTCCTTGTGGACTGGGAAGGCCTGCTGAAATGCACTCCTTGTGTACAACGCACTGTATTATATCTTTTTATTAATACTCATTTTAGAGCAGTGGTCAAAGCCAGTGTTAAAAAGACCCACAAGCCCCAACGTGGTAAGAGGAGAAAGAAACAAGACTCGTCTGAAGATGAAGATGATGATGAAGACGATGAGACTCCCAAAAGGCAAACCCGGCGCAGAGCGGCTAAAAATGTCAGGTACTGCAGGGGTTTTGAGTTGCGTGGTAATCAGAGCTGGGGCTTAGAAGTCAGGATACCTGGTTAATGTCAGACTTGCTGTGTGATTTGAAGCAAGGCAAGGAGTACCCTGCGGGCAAACCTCTGTGCTGCCTGGAACTCCACTGCCTCTTGTGTTGGGTTCTCTTTACAGGATCTGGTTCTTGGCCATTTAACCTCTCAATAGCTCATTGTATCCATTTACTATAAAGCATACGGTACTTGCTTACTACCTCAGATGGGTTTTGGGTAGTTTAGTTAATGTTTCTAAGATGCTTTGAGATCAGAGCAAAGATGCTATAGAAGTGCAAAATATTAACAGAAATGGATGCAAAATTGCCAGATGCAGATACTTGTCAGTAGCTAAAAGCTTGTAAAAGATGAGATACGGGTTCCCAACATCTGGTGGACACTTACTGAAACAGTCAACATACTATTATTCTCATGCTTCAGGGAATAGACCAGCCTCTCACCAGTGAGGGATAGAAAGAAACATTCCCCATAAGCAGGTTATTCCATAATTGCTTACTGCAGGGGTTCTTTTACCTCCTGAAGCAGCTACTACTGTCAGAGGCTGGAAACTGAACTAAATGAACCACTGGTCTGATCTTGTATAACTATCCGTGTTTTTTAAGAGGTAGAGAGTCAACTTTTAGCCAAGCTGAATGGCTAATATCAGAAACTCGAGCAATGTATTACACAGTCAAACCCAACATAGATGCTGGAGGGGCTTGCCTGTGCCATGCCGTGCTGTGTGCGTATGGCTTTAGATTTAAGGAAAAACAAGAGCTTTTTATCAGCTTGGTATTTGGTCTTGTGCAGTTACAAAGAAGATGATGATTTTGAGACGGACTCCGATGACCTGATTGAGATGACCGGGGAAGGGGCCGACGAACAGCAGGACAACAGCGAGACCATTGAGAAAGTCATGGACGTCAGGGTTGGAAAGAAAGGAGGTGTGTAGCTTTGAGAGTCAGACTAGGATTCTGGGTCTAGTTACATCCGTGCTCTGGTTCTCCTGCACTGGTGTAATGCTGCTGAAATGTTTTTGGGTTTCCACTAGTGGAGAAGGATTTTTAAATCTCCTCCTCCATGTGTTTGTTGGCCCCCCTCAAAGAATTCTAATAGATTGGTGAGGCATGATTTATTTCCCTTTACAAAAGTTGTGTTGACTCTTCCCAAACACATTGTGTTCATCTGGGTGTCTGATAATTCTGTTCTTTACTATGGTTTCAATCAATTTGCATGGTACTGAAGTTAGGCTTACCAGCCTGTAATTGCCAGGATTGTCCCTGGAGCCTTTTAAAAAACTGGCGTTACTTTAGCTATCCTCCATCTGGTACAGAGGCTGATTTTAAGCAGTTGGTTACATACCACAGTTAGTTGTTCTGCAGTTTCATATTTGAGTTCCTTCAGAACTTCTGCGTGAGTATCATCTGATCTTGGCAACTTATTACTGTTTAATACAGTGGTTCTCAAATTTTTGTACTGGTGACCCCTTTCGCATACCAAGCTTCTGAGTGCGACCCCCCCCTCCCGTCCCCTTATGAATAAAAAACACTTTTTAATGTATTTAACACCATTATAAATGCTGAAGGCAAAGCGGGGCTTGGGGTGGAGACAGGCAGCTCATGATCCCTCATGTAATAACCTTGCGAAGAACTGAGGGGTCCCAACCCCCAGTTTGAGAACCCCTGGTTTAATATAATCAATTTATTCCAAAACCTCCTTTTGATACCTCAGTCTGGGACAGTTCCTCAGATTTGTCACCTAAAAAGAATGGCTCAGGAGTGAGAATCTCCCTCACATCTTCTGCAGTGAAGACCGATGGGAAGAATTCTTTTAACTTCTCCACAATGGCCTTGTCTTCCTTGAGTGCTGCTTTAGCACCTCAATTGTCCAGTGGCCCCACTAATTGTTTGGCAGGCTTCCTGCTTCTGATGTACTTAGAAATTTTTTTTTTTTTTTTAAGGGGCAGTTTGTGTCGAGAGATACTTCTGTATGGTTGTAGTAGGATCATGGGCTCTGTGGGATGTTCTTTGTGCTGCCATAAAAGACGCACTAGCTAGAAAAACAACTCCCTGCTTCAACACTGTTCAGTTTATTTCAGTGCCTGGCTAACAAAAGCACCAATTGCAAACCAATTTAATTTGCAACTTTTTTTCAGCCACTGGTGCTTCTACCACTGTGTATGAGACTGAGGCCAACGGCAATCCCAGCGCTGACTTTGACCCTGAAAAGGATGAGGGAGAGATTCAATACTTGATCAAGTGGAAGAGCTGGTCGTACATTCACAGCACATGGGAGAGTGAAGAGTCCCTGCAGCAGCAGAAGGTGAAGGGCCTGAAAAAACTAGAGAACTTCAAGAAAAAAGAGGATGAAATCAAACAATGGTACGTTTTGCCTAAAACAAAAATCAGTGTGGAGCCTTGCTTAGGAGGTTCTTCAATAGCAGGGGCCACCTGAGCTTTGCCCAAGTGACGGCTGTTCAGACAACTTGCCAGAAGCTCATGCTGGATCACTGCTGTCATCTTCAATAAGAAGGGATATTGCTAGTCGTTATGATGGGAAATTGAAAAGCCTGAGAATTTCCTCTTGTTTGCCCCTCCCTTGCCCCAGCTGGGTTTCCTCCTGCAAAACCTATCCAGCTGAGGGTAGGGTTCCAGAACTGTTTTCTTTGGCGCCCGACTGGACAAGACAGATCTCTCTTCTGTTCAACATAAGTTTCATGGGTATTGTGCTTGTGACCATGATGTAAGTCAGATTGGAGGCAGTATTCAGGGGCTTAGAAATCATCCAAATCTGAATATTGGGCCAAGTGCCAGAGGACTAGTCACATATGGATGCAGTGTGCGGAGGCTGCAGGTCCCAGCAAATGGGGGTGCCTGCGCACCCGTGTAGCTGCATTCCAATCAAGACGAACCAGTACATGCTGGGACAAGAGTCCACATCTTTGTGTTGAAAAAGGGGGCAGCCGCAGGCCACATTGTTCAGTCTTGGCTCACAAGTTGCTTCTTGGCTGCCCTGATTGAGCAGAAATTCAGGGCTTGACTACACTCAGTTTTTATACCAGCTTAACTCTGTCCGTTTAGAAACTGAGCATGCCCTAGTGTGGCTGCAGGTATATCTGTATAAAAGTATATGGAGTTAGCCTATTTAGGTAAGGGTCTAAACTGGTGAAGCTTAGTCGGCACAAAAACTACGCAAGGCTGCTCTAGCTGAGTACATTTATAGAGTCACTTATGGCAGTGCTTCCCACTGCTGACCCCTGGGTTGTTAAGATGCAAGCTATGTCTACCCTGCAGCTGGGACCAAGCCTCCCTGCTTGGGCAGGTAGACTCAAGTGGCGCTAGCTCACTAAAGTTAGCCATGTGGATGTTACGGCTCGGGCGGCAGCTGCGGTTCTCAAGCCTACGCAGCCCCTGGTCTGCACCTGGGTGGCTAGTCCAAGCTTCTGCTGCAGTCTCCATACTACTATTTTTAATGCGCTAGCCCAAGGGAAGCTAGCGTGAGTCTGCCTACCGCAATGTGGGTAAACCCTGAGAGGTGGGAGAAACAAATATAACCGTCACACAATACAGCACAAATAAGCAATTAGACATAGTACTGACAGTGCATCCTCCCATGTCATGTACAATGGTCACACTTTAAAGACTTGCCAGTTTTGTCTTAGAGATAGTTTATTTCCAAATTTGCAAAATTCTCTCTCCTTTCTACAGAGAATCCCTGGGCTGTTACAGGTAGGGAGGTGACGTCGTTATCTAAGGCAATTAGCAAGGTTTTCAGGGCAGTCTCTGTATATATTTTGCAATGTGATGTTTAGTTTGCAGAGTGCTGATTTTATTTAAGGGGGTAGGTTATTTTTGGATCCAAGCTTTACTGCACTAACGGGGTCTGTTGATCTCTGGATCTGTGTATGTCCAGTTGATGCTGGTATAAGTCATTCATGGGTGTTAAGGAGAGACTCCCCTAGCTCAAGAAGTATTAAACCTGGAAAAATGGTGAACTGGTCAGTTTCTAACTCAGTAGTGAGCTTTAGGCATGAACTTGCGGTAAGCCATAACCCAGTGGTAAAATTTTGCAAAAAGTACTCTAAGCAACATTCTTTCTTTATACTGAGCAGGTTACAAACTCCACAGAGTACTACATTTATTTGCCTTTGGAAAACTTACACTTTTATTTTTTTTAAGTCTTCGTACACTGAACTAACTCGGTGGGGGGTGGCGAGGGGTGGTCCCTCCCAGTATTGCATATCTGTGGGATCCCAGAAGGAAGCCATTTGCTCTGTAGCAGCAACCTTAGAAGTCTATATGAGTGTGGATGGGTCTGACTGTCTTTCCCCTAGGCTTGGGGTTTCAGACCCTCCACCAGTTGCTCCCAGGAAGGAGCCCAAGCTGCAGTTCCCTCCTCCATCGCCTCTTGGCATCAGCAACTGCTGTGTCCCTGGAAACCAACTGTGCAGGTGTGGGATGCCGTGGCTCTGTCAGGCCACAGCTGTTGAGCCTCTGCTCAGCCAGGCTGGCACTGCAGAGCTGGGCCCCTTCCTGAGCTCCTGCATGAGGGGCATCCTCCCTCAAGAGCACTGCTGCCACCGCTGCCTCCTAGCTGGGCCAAGCGCAGTGTCCCCCCAAGACCAGAAGTGCTTTCGCTCCCCCCTGCAGCAAGGAGTGGGACCACATGTACCCTGTTAGTGAGCAGAGGGCTGCAGACAGAGCAGGGTCTTAAATGACCACCCCATGTCCCTGCTGGAGCTCTAAGAGGAGACGTGAACCAGTTTCTCATCTGCACAGTATATACAAGGTTGTTGTGTGGTCGTATGTGCGTGCTGTTTACAGGGAACATTGACCCTAAGTCCTGTTTTCGAAAGTTATTGAGGCACTTGGGCATCTAAATGTCAGTGACTTTCAGTGAGACTTAGTTTGTCTGCATTGCAGTGAGGTGTGTGACAGCAGCACATGTGGACATACCTGAGCGAGGTTTGATGGAGGCAACTAGAACAGCAACAGCAATAAGGCTGTGGCAGCACCGGCTAGCTGCTCAAGGACATACCCAGAGCTTGTAGAGCCCATGCTGCTGTTGATCTGAGCTAGCTCACACTTCTGATTGCAGTGCAGACGTAGCCTAAGTCTCCTACATGCCCAAGTCACTATTGAAAATGGGACTTAAGCTCCTTGGTCATGTAAGTCCTTTTGAAAATGTTACCCCATGTCCCTGTCAGAGAATAGATCTTCAAGTAGAAGAGGTTTCTTTGCATGGGAGCTGCGAGCCTGTTGGCAACTTCATAGAAATGTAGGGCTGGAAGGGACCTCAAGACATCAAGTCCAGCCCCCTGTGCTATGGCAGGACCAAGTAAATCTATACCATCCCTGGCAGGTGTTTGGTGGGTTTTAAGAACAGGCTGGACAATGACGGGGATTCCACAACCTCCTTTGGAAGCCTTTCCAAATCTTAACTACCTTTATTGTTAGGTTAGATATCGGGAAAACCTTTCGATGTCTCCTTTGTTTTAGATTAAGGCCATTCATTGATTCTTGTCCAACCTTCAGTGGACATGGAGAGCAATTGATCACCATCTTTTTTGTAAAAGCCCTTAATATATTTGAAGATTATCAGGTTCCCCCCAGGGCCCCCAGTTGTTTTTTTTCAGGACTAAACATGCCTAGTTTTCTTTAACCTGTCCTCATAGGTCAAGTTTTCTAAATCTTCTGTTACTTTTGTTGCGCTTCCCTGGACCTCTCCCGTTTGTCCACATCTTTCTTGAAGTATAGTGCCCAGAACTGGACATGTTACTTCAGCTATCATATCATCACAATATGTTGTGGGATACCGGAGTCCTGAGGGTTCCCTCCTTATGTAAAAGCTTATGTATTTTGGCTTTGTGGAGGAGAAGCTCACAAAAGTTTCAGGGAAAATCATTATATATTTCTCTGTATTGTTTCATTGTGAATAATGTTATTTTAGAAGCATTAAGAGGAGTATTTGATAAGCAATTGTAAACTTGGATTGAGTTACCCTAACTCATGAAATTATATAGGCAGGTAGAGTTTTAACAGCTGGTCTTGAGCATCACTATCCACAGAGTGAGCAGAAATAGAATTATTCTTACATATGCATCTCCCCCTACCCCCATTTCTTTTCTCTCCAGGCTAGCCAAGGTATCTCCTGAAGATGTGGAATACTTCAGTTGCCAACAGGAGCTTGCTGCAGAGTTGAACAAACAGTATCAGATAGTGGAGAGAGTGATTGGTAAGTGAAATAGTGCACCTTTCTAATAAAGGAATAGTAAAACCCAGGAATTCAAGTTTTACTTGGGTCGCAAGAATGAGTGTGCCGTGTTTTCACACCTCTCCGGGAAATAAACTGGTGCTACATATCCTGTAATGTGTGGAAATCTAAAGGTTAAATCACAGGAGATCTGGGTTCTAGTTTGCATCTGCAAACAACTTGAGCAAGTCACTTGCCCTCTCTTTGCCTCAGTTGTCCCAACTGTAAAGTGGGATTAATAATCCCTATTTCTTCGGGGTGCCATGATTAATTTATTACTGTTTGTAAAGTGCTTTGAAATCTTTAGATGGAAGATTCTATAGAAGAGCAAAAGTAGAGTGTTGTGAGGACCTCTCAGGATAACATGGTTTGACAGTGAAGCTTGCATGTCAGCTCAGGGTTTAAGTTTTTATGAGTAGTGACAAAATGTGATGGTGTAGCTTTCAGAGCAGCTCATTAACATCACACTGATCTCAGCAGGAGCTGTGGTTATCCAGGGCCTTTGGAAACTAGGCCTGAAGAGTTGAGTGGTATTCTCTAACAATCTTCCTATGCATTGCAGAGAACTTTTTAAAAACCCTCCTAACTGGTGGGAACCGTAGAATATCTTTTATGCATCTCATCCTGGTGGTTAAGACACTAAAACCCTCCTTTGTTTGCTTCTGTAAAACGTAGCTGTGAAGACCAACAAGTCTGCAATGGGACATTCTGAGTTCCCAGGTAAAGTGGCCTTTAACTCCCTTTTTGGCTCCTCTAAACAATGCTATTAGCCGTGACATGTTTTGTGGTGGCAGCAGTCACTGTCATCACTGCCTTGGAGTTCGGTTGGTCATGGTTGCGTTTCTGTGATGTGTTGCAGCTCACAGTCGGAAATTGTCCTCTAATGAGCCTGAATATCTGTGCAAGTGGATGGGGTTGCCGTATGCAGAGTGCAGCTGGGAAGACGAGGCCTTGATTAGCAAGAAATTTCAACACTGCATTGACAGCTTCAACCATCGCAACAACTCCAAAACCATTCCCACTCGGGACTGCAAGGTTCGCGCGCTTCCTTTCTTTCTTGTGGATGGGCTTGCTCTGGGTTTCTGAATGCCGAAATTCTCACTATATTTAAATATGTTGATGCAAGATTTTCTACAGGGATGGCTATCATCTGAGGAGATCGCCTTTGCCTTTCTCCTTCCCGCATGTCAGTTTTTTTTCCAGGGGTTCTCTGCACCCTTTTCAGTTCCTTCTCCCAATTCTCAAGGCCCTGAAACACATACACCATCTGTTCCTTGAAAAACAATGGCTGGGACTCCCTTTTGGAGAGCTATCCATACTGTCTCTTCAGCATGCTAAGGCCAGGCTGGCATAGAACAAGGCTGGCAGAATCAAGAACTGGCATGAGTTAACCCAGGAATTCAAGGGAAATAACAATGGAACTTAGTCAGTGGGAAGTGACTGTAATAGGTTCCTACTAGGGCTGTTGATGAATCTCAGTTAACTCACGCGATAAACTCAAAAAAATTAATTGTGATTAAAAAAAATTGTATTGCGATTAATTGCACTGTTAAACAATAGAATACCAAGTGAAATGTATTTAATATTTTTGGATCTTTTTATACATTTTTAAATGTATTTTTCTTTTACATCACCAGAGTACCAAGTGTACAGTGCTCACTTTATATTATTTTTTATTACAAATATTTGCAGTGTAAAAATGATAAACAAAAGAAATAGTATTTTTCAATTCACCTCATACAAGTACTGTAGTGCAATCTCTTTATTGTGAAAGTATAACGTACAAATGTAGATGTTTTTGTTTGTTACAGAACCTGCACTCAAAAACAAAACAATGTAAAACTTTAGAGCCTACAAGTCCACTCAGTCCTAGCTCTTCTTCAGCCAATCGCTAAGACAAACAAATTTGTTTACATTTACAGGAGATAATGCTGCCTGCTTCTTATTTACAATGTCACCTGAAAGTGAGAACAGGCGTTCACATGGCACTTTTGTAGCCAGCATTGCAAGGTATTTACGTGTGAGATATGCTAAACATTCGTATGCCCCTTCATTTTTTGGCCACTATTCCAGAGGACATGATTCCATGCTGATGATACTCGTTAAAAAAATAATGCATTAATTAAATTTGTGACTGAACTCCTTGGGGGAGAATTCTATGTCTGCTGTTCTGTTTTACCTGCATTTCATGTTCTAGCAGTGTCAGGTGATGACCCAGCACATGTTCATTTTAAGAACACTTTCATGGCAGATTTGACAAAACACAAAGAAGTTACCAATGTGAGATTTCTAAAAATAGCTACAGCGCTCAACCCAAGGTTTAAGAATCTGAAGTGCCCTCCAAAATCTGAGAGGGACAAGGTATGGAGCATGCTTTTAGAAGTCTTAAAAAAGCAACACTCCGATGCAGAAACTACAGAACCTGAACCACCAAAAAAGAAAATCAACCTTCTGCTGGTGGCATCTGACTCAGATGATGAAAATGAACATGTGTTGGTCCGCTCTGCTTTGGATCATTATTGAGCAGAACCTGTCAGCAGCATGGAATGGTGGTTGAAGCATGAAGGGACGTATGAATCTTTAGCACATCTGGCACGTAAATATTTTGCAATGCCAGCTAGAATGGTGCCATGTGAGTGCCTGTTCTCACTTTCAGGTGACTTTGTAAACAAGAAGTGGGCAGCATTATCTCCTGCAAATTGTAACCAAGCTTGTTGTGTCTGAGTGATTGGCTGAACAAGAAGTAGGCCTGAGTGGACTTGTAGACTCTAAAGTTTTACATGGTTTTATTTTTGAATGCAGGATTTTTTGTACATAATTCTAAGTTTGTAAGTCCAATTTTCATGATAAAGAGATTACACTACAGTACTTGTATTAGGTGAATTGAAAAATACTATTTCTTTTGTTATTTTACAGTGCAAATATTTGTAATCAAAAATAAATATGAAGTGAGCACTGTATACTTTGTATTCTGTGTTGTAATTGAAATTGATATATTTGAAAATTTAGAAAACACCAAAAAATATTTAAATAAATGGAATTCTATTGTTTAATAGCATGATTAATTGTGCGATCGACTGCGATTCATTTTTTAATCGCTTGACAGTCCTTGTTCCTACCCATCTAAGATGCATCAGACTTCCTGGATGTATATATATCCTTTCCAATTCCTGTTGATCCAAGAGGAAATAAGGCATATAAATACTCTCTTCCTTAGGAGGGAAAACAGACTTCTGCTTAGTGCTGAGTTGATTTCTACAAGTGTTTTGGAATGAATGCTCACTGTTTTTGTACAATTACTTTGTCTTGTATCACAGTTAGATAGATGAATCCCTTTGCATCTTATCCCATCTATAAATTGGGCACAATAATATGTATAGGTGGAATGTGAGGCTTAATACTTGTAAAATGCTTCATGAGCCACATATCAAAGGGGAGTTAGAAATGCCAAGTTTTATTATTACTGAAAGAAAAGGCAGCACACCAGGGAGGAAGAGGAATAGAGGATGTTCCATCATATCAATTAAAATGAAGGGGGAAGGGAGATCATAAAAGAATGAAGCAAAGAAAAGAGGCAGAGGGGGCTTTCCTGCAGCTCTGATACTCTGAGATTGGGCGGGCAAGCAGGAGGAGCTAGCAAACTGTTGTCGCTGATGGCTCTTGTTGCTTCTGAGTGTGTGGCTAAATTGCACTTACGAGTTCTCTCTCTGTATATACCGCGTACCATGTATCACCAAAGTTTTTATTCACTGAGTTTGAAGGCCTGCCTCATTCTTTTCTTCAGTAAGTTTAAGTAGTCTTCCTTTTTAGGTGTTGAAGCAGAGACCCAGATTTGTTGCTTTGAAGAAACAGCCTTCTTACATTGGTGGCGAGAACCTGGAGCTCCGAGATTACCAGCTGGAGGGGCTCAACTGGCTTGCTCACTCGTGGTGCAAGTATGTAATGCTCTTGTTTTGGGTAATGCTCTAGTTTTGTTCAGGGTTGCATCATTAACTTGTTTTTAGAGCTGTTGAGCCATATTTATTCATAATGTTTCCCTGTTACACCACAGCAGGATCTGGCCCTGTTGTTGTGATGTTTTGTATTTTGACCTGCCCTGCTTCAGCACCTTTAAAGCTTAGGATCTCAAACATTGTCTCACGCATCCAGCAAAAATATCCAGGCCTCCTCCTAAAAGGAGAGGAAAAATTCTCTCTTTGGAAACAGAGGGGGAACCCAGTTGCATTGCTAGGATTCAGTATGAGCATGTGCACACGAAGCACCATCTTGATTTGACTGCATTGCTGTTTCTTTGGCTGGAGGACTGGCAAATGGGGACCATCGTAAATGTGAGCTTAAGAGATACTGAGTGAAAAGAAAAGATCTTCTCTCTCCATTGTCCTGTGGGGGATGGTCTGTTATGTGCATGGGCAGGTGTGTTTCTCTGACTCAGTGCTGTGGAGATGGAATACTATGTTTGGTTCACTGGCCTGATCCAGTGTAGCAAACCGTGTTTTCCTGATGATCAAAAGATAAATCTCTCCCTCTTAGCTTTCTTGAGCCATCTCCTGTAGGAGAGATCCACCATTTGAGAAACACTCTTCTAAATCTGATCACTGACTTTTGGTCTTTTGGCTTTGCATTTGCTTGCCAATTTGAGGGCAAATGCAGTCCAAACTTTGGCCCTGTCATTCATAAGTGATTCTTTGTAGAGCAGTTCAGTCTGAATTGCTTTGGGATCTTCTTGGCAGGATTTCAATGACCTTTTTCAAGGCATACATTTCATTCTCTGTCATTACTTGATGGCACTTAGTAAATTGATACAGCATTATATTTATTACACCTTTATTTTTGTTTCTCCGCCTTTCAGGAACAACAGCGTGATCTTGGCTGATGAAATGGGCTTGGGGAAGACTATCCAGACAATATCATTCCTCTCCTATCTCTTCTATCAGCATCAGCTGTACGGCCCCTTTCTGATAGTGGTGCCCTTGTCTACTCTGACGTCGTGGCAGAGAGAGTTTGAAATCTGGGCACCAGAGATTAATGTGGTCGTTTACATAGGAGACATGATGAGTAGAAACACGGTGTGTAAATAAAAGGCTGGGAGAGGGGAGAAGGAAAATCTCTGTGCATATATTATATGTAGCATATGGTTCTGTAGCGAGGCAAACTCTGGGTTGACATTTTAGCTATAACTGTGCAGTTTGGCCAGGTTCACTACAGCAGAGGCCTCTGTGTCTCGGGCCTTCCCATCGCTTAAATAATATGTGTACAGTGATTATTTTATTGAGCAATGGAGGTGCAGACAGGTAGGACTTTACTGGGCAATATAGGAAGCCTCAGGTTATGACTAATAATGAGACAGTGAATATCAAATGCATACAGATAATGGGAGGATTAAACTGCCATGAGATCTGGTTTAAATTACTGGCTCTGCCACAGACAGCTTCTCTGCGTTTGGGTAAATCACATGATCTCTGTGCCTCAGTTCCCGATCTGTAAAAGGAGGATGATAATCCTTCCTTCTACCCACCCTTTGTCTCTCCCCTCTGTAGATTATGGACTCTTCAGGGGAGTCTGTCTCTTATCATGTGTCTGTACAGCACCTAGCACAGTGGACCACGTTCTTGGCTGGGACTCATGGGTGCTACAGATAATAATAATGCGTGCCCCTTTAACAGCTCTGGTTGAAGTCTGTGTCTGAACTGTTGTCTTCTCTCCCAGATCCGTGAATATGAGTGGATCCATTCTCAGACTAAAAGGCTGAAGTTCAATGCACTTATCACAACATATGAGATCCTCCTCAAAGATAAGGTATGTAGTGGGGAAGGGGTATTTCACATAAACTTCCTCGTGCTGCGTAAATGGGGCTACCTCCCTCCAAACCAGTGCGTGTCGCACTGTGAGTAGAACATATGATGATTCAAAGCTGTTTCATTCCCCCCCCAACTCCACCCCTCTGGTGATTGAGGACACACAGATGCAGCCTACCATTACTTGGTGTGCTTACAAAACTACAGAGTCTGGTATAAATATAGCACAGTAGTAATATTGTTCATGATTACACATACTTATAAGGCACCTGTCACTGCGGTATCTGGGCTAGCTGTATTTGTCTTAATTTGGATTATTAACATACCCAGTAAGAAGAACAAAACACTTCATTCCCTTGCTGCCCATAACTGTTTAACGTGGGCTGGAGAGGGAAGGTGTTGGAACTGGGGATGGTAGGGTTAATGCACCCCCCATATGAGAGGGATGATACCACATTGCTTTTACGCTTACAAAAAGAGAGAGCTTCCTGGAGTGTGCCAGGAGGCCCTACCAATGAGTCACTGAATCCTGTGTGAGAACAGAGAACTTGAGAAGAGAAAAAAAAATATGGAGTGGTGAATACACTGCTTTATTCCCCCTGGGCAGATTTGTTGCTCTGGTGTTGATGCTACCTCAGCACAGTGCATGCTGGGGCTTGTGAGCACAGCAGGGACTCTGCAGTCATGGCAGAGATGGATTAAAGGAAGAGTAATGTGGGATAGGGAAGGGTTGTGTTTCAGAAATTTAAAAAGAAGAAGAAACTATCGATTTTAAAATCCATCTGTTAGCTGAAATATGTTTGAGGCATTTGATAACATGTTAGCTTGTAAACGTTTCTGTTCACCTCTGAGTGGAGCCAGAATTGGTGTGGTGTGCTTGTCCCAAAGGCATGTCGCCAAAGGAAATGCTTCTTGGTTAAGCACACTGAAAGAAAAAGGTGCTCAGACACCACAGTGATGGGTGCAGTATAAGAATTTGAATAGAACGTAATGGAATGCAATTATTGCAACGCTACACAGCTGACTTCAGGCCCACCAAGAAATTAACATTAAACGCTTGCGGGGCCAGTCTGATCTGGTGTGTCCTTTGGTTTTGTTTTTTTGCTCCAGACTGTTCTGGGCAGCATTAATTGGGCCTTCCTGGGTGTGGACGAAGCCCATCGGTTGAAGAACGATGACTCTTTGCTGTATAAAACTCTGCTTGATTTCAAGTCCAACCACAGGCTCCTGATCACTGGGACCCCACTTCAGAATTCTCTCAAAGAGCTCTGGTCATTGCTGCACTTTATCATGCCGGAGAAGTAAGCCTCCTTACTGTGTACTTCAAAAGATACCAGTATGTGTTTGTTGTCTAATACTATCTCTTAACTAGACATGGAGTATGAAATGGCTTAGTTTTGGAAGACACAGAAAGAAGTGAGTAAAACTTGAAAGGGTTAGGGTCACAGAGGGGGAAAACACAATGAAGAGGGAAAATGGCAAGGGCTGAGAGGTAAATGAATGGTGCAAAGAGCTAAACTGTGTTGGCAACAGGTGGGCTGGGTAACGCAAGACAACTTCTCCATCACTGTCTTCTGGGAGGGCCACATCTAAAGAGCCAAATGCCTGTTTTAAGCAACCATTTCCAAGGCTTCCATTAAAAAAAGGAGACCAGTTAATGAGACAGTAAAATAATGGAGAGGGCAAAAAAAGCAAATTTCAAAACTGTGAAACAAAATCTATTCGGAAGATTCTTTCCACGGAGGGATCTACAGAATGTACAAAAACTGCCCCCATGTGAGCATTGCTCAGTGACAGAATAAGGGGCCTTTGGGTAGACTGTGATTTTAATTGAGGAGGCTCCGTATGGAGCCATAAAGATCAAGGTGTAAAAACATTTTAAAATGCCATAGTCCCATTTTCAAAAGTGACTTGGGCTCTTAGAAGCCTAAATCTCATTGGCTCTCAATGAGATTTGGGCTCTTAAGCGTCTGAGTCACTTTTGAAAATGAGATGTGGGCTCCTAAGTCACTTAGGTATTTTTTGAAAATTTTACCCTATGGCTAATAATGTGATACAAGCCTTTTGAAGAAGTGAAGAAAAAGAGCTGGAGATCCTTTGGCTATAATTAAAAGGCTATGATTTAGTCACAGCAGTCATGAATTCCCTGACTACTTCAGCTTGCGGCTTGCAGCAGGGGCTGCAGCCGGGGTCGTGCACCCCTGCTCCTCGGCTTGTGGCGGGGGCTGTGTGCCCTTTCTCCTCCAGCTGCGGCTGGGGCTGTGCTCCTGTGGCTGGGGTTAGAGCTGGGACTGTGTGCCCCTGCCCCACAGCTGCGGTGACTGTGGCCGCTGGGGCGGGGCTCAGCCTGTCAGTGCTCCCGTATTGGCAGCTGTCATTCCTCTTTCGCTCCCCCCCCCCCCCAAGCCCTGCTCTGTTGTTTTTAGTAAAATCATGGAAAGGTCATGGGCTCCCATGAATTTTTGTTAGTTGCCCGTGTCCTGTCCGTGACTATTACTAAAAATAACTGTGACAGAATATAAACCTTAGCTATAATGTACCTGCTACAGAGATTGTAACCTGCTGGAGTAAGGACCATGTTCTGAGATACTGAATTATTTTGATGGCTAAATAGAAGTAGTGTTTTTCACTTCCTGTCTCGAACTGTTGCATAGTGTTTCTGTGCACTGTTTAGATTACCATTTAATTCAGCAGGTTTTGGATCATGCCCTTAAACTGCTGACACATTACACTCCCACAGCTTTTACATCTCACCAATCTGTTATCCTGTTTACAGTTTGGAATCTGTGGGATAAAGTATTAAGGACATATAAGGTGGTGATAGCAGATGGCTTAGAACACAAGGTGGGTGAGATGATATCTTTTATTGGCCCAACTTCTGTTGGTGAGAGACACAAGCTTTCAAGCCACGCAGAGCTTTACTTCAGGTCTGGGAAAGGAACTTCCCGCATCACAGCAAAATGCACGGTGCAACAGATAGTTCAGCATAAGTAATTAGCGCACATTATAAGAGACCATTCAAGGTGAAATGGCTTTTTAACATCCCTGCAGTAATAGGACAAAAAAGGGGGCTTGTGGGTTGCAGATTGTTGTAATGAGCCATAAATCCAGTGTCTTTATTAAGACCATGGTTTTTAGCGTCTAGTGAAGTTATGAATTTAAGCTCCCAGTTTCGTCTTTTGAAGGTGTTTTGCAGATTTCCTTTGAGGATAGAGGACTGAGAGGTGAGATATGGAGTGATTGTTTTGTGAAAAGTGTTCACCCCTGGGTGAATCATGCTTGTCTTTTATCATTTTTCTGTGCGAGTTCATTCAAAAGTGCAATGATTGTCTGGTTTTGCCCAGTTAGTTATTATTTAATGTTTAGTACACTGAATGAGGTACACCACGTGTTGTGATAGGCATGTGTAGGACTCATGGATCTTGAAAGATGTGTTGGAAGTGGTATTGACAGTTGTAGCATTGGAGGTGTCCAGGTTTTGCATCTGTTGTTCTGGTTGGGTCTGGTGTCACTTCAAGTTGGTGAGTTCTGATCTGTGAGGAATTTGCTTCTGGTGAGGTTGGGGGGTTGTTTGAAGGCGAGAAGAGGGGATTCAGGAAAGATTTCTTTCAGGATGTGGTCCCTATTGAGTATGGGTTGCAACTCTTTAATGATACCCCGTATGGGTTCCAGCATGGGGTGATAGATGACAACTAGGGCTGTGCAGTCGGAGGGTTTTTTTCCTGTATTAAAGCAGGTTCTCACGGGGTATTTGGGTGACCCCTTCCTGGATGCAATCTACTTCTCTGGTGGAGTGTCCTTGTTTGGTGAAGGCGGTTCTGAGTTTAAGGTGTGTATTCCGGACAGTCTCCTCGGAGCATATTTTATGGTGTCTGAAGGCTTGGCTGTAGATAACAGATTTCTTTGTGTGTTTGGGGAGGGGGGTTACTGGATCTGTGAAGGTGAGTGTGGTGATCCCTGGGTTTTTTGTATGTCATTATCTGTAGGGCTCTATTGTTGAAGCTGATCATGGTGTCCATAAAGTTGATGCTTGTGGTGTGGGAGTGATCTGAGAGAGTTTGATGGATAGGTGAAAGTGGTTGAAGTTGTGGTGGAAATCTATGAGGAAATGTAGATAATCTGTCCAGAGGATGAAAATGTCATCGACATATCTCATGTATCATTGGTTTTGTAGTGCCTTTGTCCAGAAATTCTTCCTCAAGGTGGCCCAAGAAGAGGTTGGCATATTGGGGAACCATCCTAGTATTCATGTCTGTTTCTGTGGTTTGGACAATGTGTTTGCTGTTGAATGTAAAATTGTTAAGGGTGAGGATGAAATGGATGAGTTTAGTGACATTTGAGGTGCATATCTGAGTGTTTTCCGTTGTTTTGTAGATATTTGAGGCAGGCAGCAAAGCCATCGTGACATCGATGTTGGTGTATAGGGAGGTGACGTCCATGGTGGCAAGGATGATGTTCTGAGGGAGGTTGTTAATGTTGCAGAGTTTCTGGAGGAAGCTGGTCCTTTGTGTGGTGAGTGGTTTGAGGATGGTTTCTATAAGTCTTAATATTCCTTCAGTAATAGTACCAGAGCTAGATATAAAGGGTCTGGCTGGATTCCCTTGTTTGTGTATCTTAGGAAGCATGTAGAAGATCCCTGGGGCGGGTTTGTGGGAGATGAGGTTGAAGAGTTTCTCTTGGAGTTGTTTGGGGAAAGATTTGATGATATCCTTAAATTCCTGGGTGAATTGTGGTGGGTGGGGGCTTTTTTGAGTTCTTTATAGTAGGTGGAGTCAGAGAGAAACTTAAAGTCAGGGGAGAAGTTTGGGCTAGAAGGAAGGGATTACAGGGCATTATTGCAAAGATCTGACTTCATTCAGTATAATATACATCAGTGATCTGAGAGTAACAACATGCTTTGAAATGATTACATTCTTGGTTAAAAAGATTGGAGTGAGGGAGAAATACAAAAGAGAGAATGGTTTCAGAGTAGCAGCCGTGTTAGTCTGTATTCGCAAAAAGAAAAGGAGTACTTGTGGCACCTTAGAGACGAACAAATTTATTTGAGCATAAGCTTTCGTGAGCTACAGCTCACTAATGCATCTGATGAAGTGAGCTGTAGCTCACGAAAGCTTATGCTCAAATAAATTTTAGTTTCTAAGGTGCCACAAGTACTCCTTTTTTAAAAGAGAGAAAGATTTAGTGAGGTTAGGCAAGCAGAGACATGGCTTGCACAATTCACTGTGTAGATACTTGTTAGGTTCTAGAGCTAAAATCAAAGATGTGAAAAGGAGATCAGTATCTTCAAATGCTAAGGTATCTAGATGTTATGAATGTTTATTGTTTGCTACTGTTTTAAATAACACACTTTCATATTGTACAGAAGTTCATATTTACCTCCGTAACTCAGAGGCACAGAAGAAATACTTCTACTGATCAAGAGGTCCCTGTTAACAAGATCTGTTGCTATTTACTGTGTCTTATGGGGAAGGAACATCTTGGGATTCTATAAGTTTGTGCAAAATGATTGTGAAGGTTATCAACCCCTGACTTCTGCACGTAGTGCTGGGCATTCCCCTTGCTATTACTCCAAAGCGTGTTCTCTAATCTCTCTCGAGATTATTGTTGATGTCTCCATATCCTCTTGGTGACTGTTCTGTTATCTAATTGCTCTTCTTGTTAGGAAAGATTTCCCCATATCTAGCCATTCTTCAGCTTGAAGCTGCTCCTTTTTGTAGTCCATCCAAACTAAGCCTTAACTGAGCATTTCCCCCCCTTTTTCTTTTAATGTTACGTATTCTCCACGATTTTACTTCAGGGCAATTCCCCATGTAACCAGGGAATTATTAGCAGAGTCCTTGATAAAAACAGATTCAGTGGTGGTTGTTTTTTCTAAAGTAAAATGTAGCTCTTGGTTGGAACGATGAATTTAGTGTACTATCCTCCATTATCATCTTTCTCCAAAAGCTTCTTTGCCATGTTTATTCACTGTACTCCTTATTCCTAAACGTAAGTGGGTTTATGTTTTGTGTTATGACCACCCATAGTTGCCATACAAATATTTACAAATGATGGCTGTTGTAGCCAGCTGTGGTTGGATTAGCCCTGCCTTCTGAAGAGAGACATTTTTGTTAACATAGTGGTTCTCCTGCAGTTCCATATAAATGTCTTGATGCTTCTTTTACTGAAGAGAATTTCCCTTTTACTCAAAGACTGCTGTTCTAGCTCCTTTCTCAAAGAACCAGAGACCATTAACAGTGTTGATCCTATAATCCCATTTTTGTTTCTTGGTGTAGGATATTTGTTATAGATAAACAAGGCATGGCCCTTTGTTCCTGAGATCTAGGCTGTATAGGAAGGCAGCAGCTTAGACAGTGGTTGGAGCAAGGACCTAGGACTTCAGTGTGTTATTCCCAGTTGTGCCACTGTTTTCATTTTACTCCTCCTGTAAAATAGTGATCACTTACGTAGCTCACAGGGGTGTGGAATAAATAGCTTGTGGGGCATTTTGAGATCCTCAGCAGACTAGCATTGTGTCAGTGTAAACACAGCAGATGATAGTTAAGAGGCCTTCTAACCCACCACTCCTAAATTGTACCGCCAGGTTTGAGTTCTGGGAGGATTTTGAAGATGATCATGGGAAAGGGAGAGAGAATGGCTACCAGAGCCTTCACAAAGTCCTGGAGCCTTTCCTTCTGCGCAGGGTGAAGAAGGATGTGGAGAAATCCCTGCCGGCCAAAGTGGAGCAGATTCTCCGGGTGGAAATGTCTGCCCTGCAGAAGCAGTATTATAAGTAAGGCATTTACTGAGTTACTGAAGGTGTCCAGTGGAAACGAGTTTGGTGGGTTACTTCATTAGTGTGTCTAGTGGCTGTAGTTCTGTATCCCCAAGCCATTGTGGGATGCAACATAAGTGGCAGTCTCCTTCAGTGGGGGGCGGGGCTTTCTGGTGAGAAGCAGAGTAAGATAGTATAGCATCTTGCTTATGTGTTGCCTGTCCCTAGGGCAGTGGTTCTCAACTTACTTATCATTTTGGGCCGTATGTGTGATCCACAGTGAGTTTCCTGGGCCGCAGGGGCTGGGTGGCAGGGCGGTGGCAGGGCAGCGGCAGCCAGGACCCTGACCCCCTGCTGCAGGGCCACCCCGGACCCCACGGGGCTGGCTGGAAGCCCCCGACCCCTGTCACGCAGGGCATCCCAGCAGCCCCAACCGGACCAAGCCCGTACCCCACTTCACAGGCCTGCCTTGAGCACACAACTGAGCTGGGCCGCAGCTGTGTGCTAATGGGGCCTGTGGGCCGCGGGTTGAGAACCACTGCCCTGAGGAGATGCTACAAATCGCCCCACTGGGTGGTTTGTTTTTAAAGTGGAGTGATGATGTAATTTATCTTGTCAGCATCCAGGGTGGGGACCATGCCTGTCTTATTTCTGTAAAGGCCTGTGCACGACCTTGTAATATTAAATGGTGTCTTCTTATAATAAATAATAATGTCCCAGAAGGAGGAGGGTTGGGATTTCAAGTGAGGAGTAAGAAGAGTTTTATGCGATAGAAAAGGAGATGGGGAGAGAGATAGGGCAACTGCCGCCCTGGCACAATTGTCTCTAAAAGTTTCTCTGGAGAGTCCAGTCTGCACTGTCCCCCAGTGAAATGATAGGGCCTGATCTGAGGATTTTGTTTCGTTGACTGCTGCCTGCAGGTGGATTTTGACAAGAAATTACAAGGCTCTCTCGAAGGGGACAAGAGGAAGCACGTCTGGCTTCCTTAACATTGTGATGGAGCTGAAAAAGTGCTGCAACCATTGCTATCTCATTAAAACTCCGGAAGAAAATGAAAGGGAGACTGGCATGGAAATGCTGATGGTGGGTAGTTGTTAGGCGGGTAATTGCTTTCCCCTTTATTTCCCCCCATTTCTGCCTCTGTGCCAAAACAATATCTTGCAAGCAGAGTTCCTGTTGCCTCTGTCCCCTGGACATGCTCCCTACCTCCTCCCCACAGCCAAGCCGCTGCTTCTGCAGCCTTCCTCCCCAGTTAGGGGTGGTCTTGTGTCTAGTTAGATTGGATGTCTAGAACAGGATGAACATACAGCCTAAGACAGGGGTCTCAAACACACGGGCTGCATGCGGCCCGCGGGGCTATTTCCTGCAGCCCGCCAAGCTCCCCACACCCGCCCCCAGGCCAGGGGTGGGTAAACTACTGCCCGCGGGCCGAATCTGGCCTACGGGATTACCCCCCCATGGCGCCACGAGCCCCGCACCGCTCCCTGAAGCAGCTGTCAGCAAGTCCCTGTTGCTTTTGCCTCCAGGCACCGCCCCCCGCAGCTCCCATTGGCCGGAAATGGGGAACCACGGCCAATGGGAGCTTTGGGGGAGGTACTTGGAGGAGCAGTGCACAGAGCTCTCTGCCCAGCCCCGGGGCCGTAGGGATGTGGTTCTGGCTGCTTCCCCGAGCGGTGCCCGCCCTGCCATCCCAGAGCCGCTCTAGGTAAGCAGCGCCAGGCAGGAGCCTGCACCCCGAACACCTCCTGCACCCCACATCTCAACCCCCTTGCCTGAGCCCCCTCCTGCACCCCAACCTTCTGCCCTGAGCCACCTAGCGCACCCTGCACCCCTCTTGCACCCCAACCCCCTGCCCTGAGCCCCCTGCCGCACCCTGCACACCTCCTGCACTCCCTGCCCTGAGCCCCCTGCTGCACCCCAGCTCCCTGCCTCACCCCTCCTGCACTCCACACCCCAACTCCCTGTCCTGAGCTCCCTGCCGCACCCTGCGCACCATCTGTACCTCAACTCCCTGCCCTTAGCCCCCGCCACACCCCGGACTCCTCCTGCTCCCCCTGGGGGCAGGGAGGGGGCGGAGTTGGGGTGGGAATTTTGGGGAGGGGGTTGGAATGGGTGTGGTGCAGGGGCAGGGCCTCATGGAAGGGGTGGAGTGGGGGCAAGGCCAGGGGCAGCGAGGGGTGGGGTGTCAGTGATGCGGCCCTCGGGCCAATGCACTAGTCCTCATGTGGCCCTCATCGTCATTTGAGTTTGAGACCCCTGCTTTGATGCTTTAGTCTCCGTCAAATGGCTTCTGCTCTGTAAAGCTCTGTGATGGGGCTGGATTAATGCTGGGACAAACCTGACTTGAAGAACAAGGGCAGCCCGCTGTGCTGCCCGTCGGTCTGTACAGTGCATTCAGGGGCATGGTTGGAAGCATCTGTTGGAATGACGGTTACTTCTTCAGTCTCTAATCAGGAGCAGTGGAAAGCTAATTCTCTTGGACAAACTGCTGACTAGGCTGCGTGAGAGGGGTAACAGAGTCCTGATCTTCTCCCAGATGGTGAGGATGCTGGACATCTTGGCAGAATACTTGGCTATCAAGCACTACCCTTTCCAGGTGAGGCGGGTTAGTGGTAAGCACACACTCAGGGTTAACTTGAAAGTTCAAATTGGGGGGCACTTAGGGGACGAAAGCGATTTAAATGGTCAGCTTCCCTGAGGCCGGTAGCTTCAACTATGTAAGGCTCTAAAGCAAAGTGCACAGGTGCGAACTGGGAAGCTTCACTGTATTCCTGCTCCTCTAAGTGCTGATCAAGCCAAGAGAATGAGAGAGAGGTGCATTTGTGATGGGAGCATCTACGGAAGGGGAGAATTCGGTTCGTGGGTATTGATCATTAAAACGCTGTGTGGTTTGGGTTCTGGCTACCAGAGAGATGGCTTTTGCTCCAGGCACTGTCTTTTGAGCAGATGCACTTTTGCTAAAAGTCCCGAGGTGCGTAAATCTCCGAGTCTGATAGCAGGGTGATTTCAGCAGAGAGCTCTCGGCTTTGGAGCTGGGCATCCCTTGTTGGTGTGACAAAGCCCTTCAGGCTAGGCTGTAAAGACTGTGTGTTCTGCCCAAGGTGAGCTGTGAATTGACCACCGGATCAACGTAGCTTTGATATCAGCTCCGTTTCTTTTTGGCTGAGGCTGGCTCGCCAGCCCACCCGCGCCTTGTTTTTATAGAATTGTACGTGCGCCTGGCGGTTGCTACAAGGGGCGCGCTTTAAACATGCAAAAGCACAATAAATAAAGCCCTGTCTTTTGCAAAATATCCCTTCCTCCTCCAGGCATCTGCATCAGCCTTGATCCTTTGATAAGCTCCAGAGAGGACTGTAAGTGCAGAGATCCTGGCTGAGAGCCTGTAATGAGAGCTGAAGTGTCACCGACCGTGTGACTGCTGCCTAAGCATGCTCCCCGCCTCCCTCCCCCTTGGTGCAGCAGGTTAAAGCAGTGCAGTTATTTTTAATCAGCAGCTATTTTTAATGATTAAATGCTCCAAGCTAAAGGTATGTAGGACAGGAGACTGGAGCTCCCAGAGCTTTGGGGCAGCAATTCCTCAGGGTTCCTTTACTTTCTTTCTTTCTATCATTATTGTTGATCTTTCCAGCGCTTGGACGGCTCAATCAAAGGGGAGATCCGAAAGCAAGCGCTGGATCACTTCAACGCGGAAGGCTCTGAGGTACGACAGCTCGGGGGGGGGGTTCCCGCCTGAGGGAAAATAGCGTCAGAAGGGAATGGGATGGGACGCTCGAGCTTGTACAAGTTCACAGCATGGTCACAGCTGCCATTCATCTCCATGGAGCTCTGGCTGTGTTTAGAGACATGGCAGTGGCATGTTTTGTATTCTGTGGCCATCTGTGTCGTGTGTGAAATGCCCCAATGCCTCACAAAGGGTAGGGCCTGAAAATCAGACCCAGAAAGAATCTGCCAAAGATCGAACCCCCTTAGACTTCTCCTCCTTTGACCTGGGAGTGAAGTGGTCATGCAATGACTTGCACAGGCTGGAGCGTAAGGTTGTCTCTGCACTTGAAGTGTCAGAGGAAAGGGTGGCTGGAAGTGTAGGCAGGCAGTGGTGTCTGGTGGTTGCAGTGAAGGCTTAGGGACCAAAGGGCTTATGGCCTTGTAATCCCTCCCATCTGGGCCTACTCGCTGGCTTGCTCTTACCAGGTGTGAGTCACTTGATTGCTTTGTGCCTCTGGCAATCCAGCTGCCTGAAAAAACGACTTTGCTTGGAAAACCAGAACTAACTGAGCAGATTGTAAAGAACGAAAAGAGACAAGGCCAGGTGCCTGGTATTAGCAGGAAGCTTAGAAAAAATCAGACTGAAAAAGCAGACTACAATGCAGACAGGAGAGCAAGGGAGCTGGCACTGTTGGGGAGGAAAGGGATTCTCAGGGAGATGGACTCCAGAGAGGACTGCCTGAGCGAGGAGGGCCTGGCCCTGTCATTTCAGCAGCCTGGCCTTGTCCTGCCGACCTGCGTGCCCAGGCAGCGAGTCGCAGAGTCCATGGCAGGCTTCCTTTTCTGTGGAGCCAATCACCCCGTAGAAGTGCCAGCGATGTGCACACGTGTTTGCCCGCTGCCGTCATGGGGGTCCAGGCATAATTTGACCTTCAGCCCAAAGTACCCTTCCTTCCAAAGCTATTTCTGCATTCTGCTGCCCACAGCAGCACCTGCTGGGCTGCTTCTGTGTCCTTACGTCTCGGTCGCTAGCTGTAATTCATGTTATATGTGCTGCCGTCTGCCAGCTACGCCTTCCTCTGCCTGGGGGACGCTGATGGCTGCCACGTGCCCCCGCCCACCACACTCTGATACCCATCAGTATCCCCTAAGATTACTAATACGAGGACTGCTTAAATGGATGGAGTGGGGATTCCTTCTTTATGCTGCATCTCTTTCCACCTCTCTCGCTATGCTGCTCAAATACCAGAATTCTCTGTCTTCCTCTTTTCTTTTCCATCTTTCTTCAGAAGAGGAAGATCCTTCTCACACACTGCCTCTGCTCTGAGCACCTCATTATCCCAAACTGTCTTCAGACTGTCTCTTTTTTCTGTCCTGTGATGACTCTGAACTTCTCTCTCTAATAAACCCCCACTCCCAGACCCTCTCCATTCTCCCTAAACTTTGCATTCAGTTGAACCTTCCTCTCCCTTGTCGTGGCCACACATACAGATGGGTCCTGTAGGATATATTGTAACCTGCATTAGTTCACTGGCTTTTGCATGTGTGTGTTTTAAACAGCTGAGATCATTTTGTGTGAGCAATGCTGTACACAGGTATCTTGTCATTGTATGCAGGACTTCTGTTTTTTGCTGTCAACACGAGCTGGCGGACTGGGGATTAACCTGGCTTCTGCGGACACTGTGGTTATCTTTGACTCGGACTGGAACCCCCAGAATGACTTGCAGGCTCAGGCTCGGGCTCACAGAATTGGACAGAAGAAGCAGGTCAGGAGAGCAGCCTCAGATCCATTTTTCTTTGATTCAGTCCAGTCATATGCTGTAGCATGTGCATTTGTGTCAGGACTCTGCAGAGCTGGGCGTGTCCGGCTTATGTGACTGCAAATGTATTCCTTCTGTTTGAGCTATATATCCTTCAGGTTCCCCAGAAACTCAGGGTAAGCTGGAAAACAGATGTAAAACCAAATCAGCCCAAGTTTGCTGGAAACAGGGTCTGGATTCTTTCGGTAGTCTCATGAATCTGGGTTGGGTATTGAGTTAATCACGAAACAAAGCAAATTTCACATGGTTCTTAGTTTCATAACTAAAATTGCACACAACTCTGGCATCAGGCATTGGTGTTAAGCAGAGGATACCGTCAAGGCTGGAAGGCCTAAAAGCTTATCGATAGAGCCAGCATGAGGCTTAGAGAGAGCAGGCATGTGTTCCATTTGTAGTTTTATTGTGAGTCTGTTGTGTTTCTTTGTTTATATATGTACACACAAACATACACACATACACACACTGCTCTATCTCAAACTCTGGTTATGAGCTTGATGCAGGAATCTCTGGTGAGGTTCTCTGGCTTGTGTTATGTAGGCGGTGAGACTTAGATGATCATAAAGGTCATTTCTGGCCTTAAAGTCTATGAACATTATTTTTCTGATGTGTCACTGAGCCTCTGATCTAGAAAGCAGGCTGGAGTTCTGGCAAGAGTAGCCTTTCTTGTGAGTCTGGTGGGGCTGGAAGTCTCTTGAGAATAGCTATTCCTATGGGGTTGTGTGTGTGTTGGATTAGGGGTTCAGATATACTATTCAGGATATACCTTTGCAAAAAGGGACCATGCAGACAAGTTATTGCTACCTTCTGTTAAATAGCACAGGTGCGTTGTAATTTAGGCAGGACTATATGTTGCAGATCCACAAAATAGCTCTGCTTTTTCTTTGCCCTGCAGGTGAACATTTACCGCTTAGTCACAAAAGGGACAGTGGAAGAGGAGATCATCGAAAGGGCTAAGAAAAAGATGGTGTTAGATCATCTGGTGATCCAGCGTATGGACACCACAGGCCGTACTGTTCTGGATAACAACTCTGGAAGATCCAAGTAAGTGCCTAAGTGGGGAGGAGAGCATCGGATGGAGTATGTGCAGTAATCAGTGTCACTCTCGTGGTGACTTGGGTAATTAGCTGATAGTATAGTTGGCCAGCAAAAAACAAACAAACAAACAAAAAAAACTACTAATGGTAGCTCACCACTAACTTTGGCTCATGCAGTCATTGGTATGGAAACTATATGGGATGCCAAAGTTAGCCAGAAAATAAAAAGAACTGGTATTGAAGTCTCCTCTGGTTTTTCATTCCATCTTTCTCTCTTTTTCTTTTCTTTCTCTCTCTGTTTGTTTTTGTGCCTCTGTTTATTGCCCCTCTCTTCTAGCTTTGTCCTTGGCCTGTTTTTTCTCCTTTTAGAGGCTGTCACTTTTTTCTTACAAGGCCCTCAAGGTCACTGGTATCTTATAACCTACAGTCAACTTCTTCAGTGTCCCACACAACTGGTCTCTTTTCCATGCTGGCTCTACAGCTGTAACCAACTAGAATCAGTTGGAGTCTTTTCCTGGATATTCACTTAAGCATCTGTTTAATATTGTGATCTGCAGTCTCTTCCGCTCTGAAGCTGGTGATGTAGGGAGAAAATGGCCACGGGGTCCATTTGGCTCTAGTTAACTTCTGCAGTTCCTGGTGCCTCAGGGGAAAGAGCACATAGCTGGGAGCATGTAGAAGGAAGAGTCATTTCACTGCTGGTTTCAGGAAGAATAGAGGGAGTCCGCTGGGTTTTGCAGACTGGTGGGTCTCCCCCCTTTACTCCTTCAGTGCAGTAGCATGTGCTTTATGATACCAATGCAATACAGGTATGGGAACCCAGAACTGACTCAGATGCATATGCAAGGCTGGAAAGCACTTACGAGTGGGATCTTCAAGAACGGTTCTGGGGTTTGTGTGTCAGTATGAAAACTTGGTACTGAATTTTACTCACCAAGTGTATATTTTCCTGTGCCTCTCTCCCTCTCCCCCCACTCCTCCTTTCCAGAGGCTTTCCTTGGGTGCAATTAAAACTCTCAGTAGCTCCTCCATTCTTCTCCACTTCATCCCCCTTAATATACTCGTGAGGCCACATGTCAAGATAGCCATCCTTCTAGGACATGGGAATCCCTTGCTTGGAGCCCATCAACACTGCTGCTTAATTGGCCATGTGGTTCAGTATTGAGTCATTTGGTGTGCTGCCCTCCTCCCCCTGGGAATGGAGCATGCTGCCTTGACATTACTCCTAACCCCTGTCAGAACAGGGGGAGAGATCAGGAACGGAGCACAAGGCGTTTCTTAGTGCAGGGTTGAGCACTTACATCACAATCTTGGCCTAATGAGGGAGGCTTAGGTGTGTCTTTATGCCGTAGCAAGGCAGCTGTCTTGGTGGCTCCTGAGAGTCAACTGTGTTTTTGTTACTTTTTTGCAGCTCAAATCCTTTCAACAAAGAGGAGTTGACAGCTATTCTGAAGTTTGGAGCTGAGGATCTCTTCAAGGAGATTGAAGGGGAAGAATCGGAGCCACAGGTAGTTAAAATTAAAATAACCTAGCTGTGCTCTGATGGTCTTCATGAACTTCACTTCATTGGCAGTACTGCATGAGGAAACTTGCATTTGTCCTGACTCTGTTGTACTTGCTCTGTGGATCAGAGAGAGCCGTTCAATAATAGGGTTTGTCAAACTGACCCCTGCCATGGCGGCACCAAGTTCAAGTTTCCAGAAAAGCTGAAGGGAGAGAACAATGGACTTGGGAGGCAGGGATGGGACAGGCTGACTGTGGAGATTCTGATGAGGTTCCTGAAATAAATGGTTGGCATTTCAGTGGTAGAACCTTGTCCCCCGTCAGCCCTCTGCACATACGTCTGTAGTTCTGTGAATAACGAGTTAGTGTATTGTAACAGGACCTAGCGAGTCCACTTCATCCCAGCTCCTCTTAACCTCTTTCAGCTTTCCTTTCCTTTGTAGTTTCCACAGGAGTCAGTGTGTCACCTCTTCCCCCATCCAGTGCAGGATTTGTTTCTGACAATGTTACCAAACGGTTTGAACAGCCCTGCAGGGTACAATTCCACAAATGAAAAGATAGCACTTGGGAATTTTTTTCCTGATGTTCAGGCTGTAGTTTTCTCACCTTCACCCACCATTCCTCTTCATACCCTCTTGTACCATCTAAATAGTCTGTCGTCCTCCTCAGTGATGACACTCCATCAGTATTTTCAGCCTGTTAACTTGTCTCCCCCACCTCCCCTTGGTCACTTATCCAGGCGATGTGTGTTTAGCAGTCACACCTCACAAGTCAATCCTTGAAACCCCCACTTCTTTTCTGTTGCTGTGCTTCTTCTGATTTTATCATCATTTCTTTCTGACTGGCAGGAAATGGATATTGATGAGATTTTACGCCTGGCTGAAACACGAGAGAACGAAGTGTCCTCGAGCGCCACGGATGAGCTTCTGTCTCAATTCAAGGTACAAAGCAGATAGATTTCCTAGAAACCAGTGAGTAAGAGGGACTGAATCCTAGCAGAGTAGGGTAGTGAGTGGCTATGAACGGTCTTTGCCAAGGTCAACCTGGTTTGTAAGGTCGGTGACAGGAGAAGGGACAGAACTGGCCAACAGTGCCCCTTCAGGCTGGCTTCATGGGGTCAGGCTTTAACCAAACAAGCCAAACCCTTTGCAAGGTGCACGGAAGCAGGTGGTCCTCAACCAGCAGGAGGGGGGCTGCTAGGTTTGGTGGGTGGGTAGCACTAAAGAAATGTATGTGTGTAGGTTTTAAAATGATCTTGGTGGCGGGGAAGAAAATTTTAAACTTCCTAACTTTGGGAACTGAAATGCTAATCTAGCAAAGGCTCCAGCCAAAGCTTATACATTGCATGTACTACTCGATGGCTCATAGCTGGAAGAGATGACATACAACAGGAACAGAACGACTGACGGACAGATTTCTTGGGGAAATGCCTCAAGAGAAAGAAGTTGAGACTGGACCAACATATCTCTGGTGACATTACCACGGGGAGCTTCTAATCCCATGGGTGTGCTTTTGCTTATAAGGTAGCCAATTTTGCAACCATGGAGGAGGAAGAGACTGAGCTGGACGAGAGGTCCCAGAGGGACTGGGATGATATTATTCCTGAAGAGCAAAGGAAGAAAGTGGAGGAGGAGGAAAGACAGAAGGAGTTGGAAGAAATCTATATGCTGCCCAGAATCCGCAGCTCCACTAAAAAGGTACAGCACTGTCTCGGGAAGCTGGGAAACAGAAGGTCACAGGGGGGCTAGTGGTGGGAAAGAGGGTCTTTGCCCAGTAACAGGTTTGTGGGATTTTGATTTTTTTCCCCCCTATTGCTGGTTTGGATCAAAGTACAGAATGGGCCATAGGTCTGCCATGCGGAGTACAAATTAGGCCCTGAGTCTGTAGTGCAGAGTATGTGTCCAGAATGAATTTGGTATTGGTGTTTCTAATTAATCTTGTACTTTTATTTAAAAACAATAAATACTGAAACCCGGTGGCAGTAACAGATTGCAGCACAGGGGAAAATAGCCAACTGAATGGTGGGGACTAGACAGGAATTCATTTTTGATTGCATCATAGGTCGTTCCCTGGATGTCTTTTTTCCCGTCTCCTCACTAAGCTTCACACTTCACCATGCTGTTAATGCTTAAACCCAACCTGTCCCTTCACAACCAGAAGAGACAGTACCCTTTCCAGGGTAACTGTCTAGGTCAGGTGTGGCCAAACAGTGGCTTGTGAGCTGCATGCGGCTTTTACAGTTACTGTGGCTTGTGGAGCCCATACATCACCCCCTTCTCCACCTACCAGACTCGGGGAAGGGGAGAGCTCAGGACCTCTGCTTTGCAGCAGGGTGGTGGGAAAGGGGCTTCTGACCAGTGGGGATGTCTCCTGCGGGGCAGAAGCCTTGCGCTCCAGCAGTCGAACTTCTGAAGATTGTGGTGTGCGGCTCGGAGGGTCAGTAAGCTTGGCCACCCCTGGTCTAGGTGCTAGGATGAATTCAAATCCTCTAGCAATAGGATTGTGCAAGAAAACTCCACTAGAACATGGAACCCACGCTTCATTTGCATGCTCCAAATGAGGAGCTTAGCATTGTTGTCTGGAAATCTGTCAAAAGGGGATGAGCAAATACATGGGGGCCTTGGGCATCCAGGCACTTCAAGGGGGGAAAAAAGGCGGGATGACCCCGACGTTGATCTGTTTGGCCTTATTTCAGAATAAGCACCAAGAGGTTCTGCACTTTCATTGCCAGCCCACACCACTAGGGAGGAGTTGAAGGAGGTTGTAAATTAACCCTTGTTACCATAGTGCTGTCTTTCTGGCTCATTCAGGCTCAGGCAAATGACAGTGATTCTGATGCTGAATCAAAGAGAAGGATACACAGGTCATCTGGATCAGAGAGTGAGACGGACGATACTGATGACGATAAAAGGCCAAAGCGCCGGGGGCGCCCACGGAGCGTTAGGAAAGACACGGTGGAAGGATTTACTGATGCCGAAATCAGGAGGTCAGTGCTGAGCGCAGGAGACTGTGGGATGAGCACGCTGGGAAATTTTGCGCAGACAGCTAGGGTAGGGCCCTGCTCCAGCAAAGCATGTCAACACCTGCGTAACTGTAAGCCTGTGGCTGGTCCCAGTGAAGTCAGGTCAGATAGATTGTTTACATGATTAAAGTTAAGCAAGTGAAGAAGTGCTCTGCTGGACTGGAGCTATTGGCTCCCCAAAAACCTCCATTTCTTGGGGATCTTCCATGCTCATGCTGTTGTACCATGGACATTTAATCAGTTCTAAATGACAATGGCAGGATGCCCGGTGCTTTATTAACTTAGTATTGTAACAGAAGAATTAGGGGAGAAATCAGGCTTTACTGGCTCCAGCCATTCTCTGAACTTTTATATTGTCAGCTTTGCCACCTGTTGATGGCCTTTGTAGACCTGCGTGAAACGAGCTGACAATCTTCAGTCTAATTCTAATGAGACGTGCCTGCGTTTCACAGAAATTGCTCCTGAAATTGTTAGCCTCCATCAGTAATCTCCGGTGGATTGAGTGGGTTCATCAAATTCAGCATTAAGGTACATTGCTACAGGGGGTGTGCAGGAGGCTGGAATGGCTGGTGGTCATTCCATGGAGAAACCAAGGACTCCTGTCTTTGTGCAGGCTTTGCACGAACTGGCTTTGTTCAGGAGCACCAAATTTACCTGAAAGAAGAAAAATTTCCTGGCAGTTTAAATTTAAACAAAAGCAAATGATGATATATTTGGGCAAAAATAGTAGCCCTAAAAGAGTTAGTGCAGTAAGTCAAGGTAGTGAAGTTTCTCCTTCTCCCAGCATTCCCTTTCTTGGATCAGCTGACGCATGCAATTCCAAGCCAGTTTTTGTCCTTGCCATCTCTTCCTCTAATCTCTTCATTCTTCGCAAAGCGCCTGCTGTGTCCAGAGGTTAGGCCAGAGATGGTAAAGGGGATTTCTTGAGCTTTAATCAACTTCCCTTCATCTTTGAGTTGCTGGTTTTTAAACTGAACCTCCATCAGTAATTTACTAAAATTTTGCTTTTCTTTTTTGCTTAGGTTTATCAAGGCTTATAAGAAGTTTGGGCTTCCACTCGAACGGTATGTGCAAACTGTTCTCGGGATCAGAGCCAATCGCATATAGGCTAGTTGTAGTTCTGAATGCTACACTATGAAGAAAGTAAACAGGAGATACAAATAGCCACTCTGTGCATTGCTCTACCCCTAGGCACAATTAACTGATAAGCATCAAGTATGGCTTAGGCTTCTTTGATGGTGCAAAGCCTGACTGGTCTGTCATATTCAGGGTGAATGTTGTGCAAGTGCTGACATTGGAGACACAGGAATTGCCAGGTGATCCATCTTGTCTCAGATGATAGCCACTGGTGGATGTTTCAGATGAAGGCCCCCTCTTCCCTTCCTGCCCCGCGCATTCCCAGTGCATTACACAACACTACAGGAGCAGGGTACACATGGTGTCATCTTCTGCAAAGCAGCCCTGTCCCAGTCTAGTCCCCTGTTATGTGATCACCTGCTTCTTGCTGTATCCTGCAACTGTCAGGTACCAAAGCTTAACATGGGTCTTGCTCCAAGTGGTCTTAAAACCATTATTTACCTGGCAAGTAAAGGATCAGCAACCTGAAGAGTCCCAATAAAAGAGATCATCTCAGAGGCGTAGATGGGTTGGTTCTCCTAAGTAGCAGGGAGCTGAAGCGCACGCGCGCGCACACACACACAGCACACACACACACACACACACACACACACACACACACACACACACACACACACACACACACACACACACACACACACACACACACACACACACACACACACACACACACACGTTCCTAAAAAAAGTATTTCCATGCCCAGCAGTGCAAATGCTATTGAAAGTGATATGCTTGATCTGGGAAGCTTCAGACACCTGAAAGAAGCAGACAGGCTAGGCCCTGTGTCTCTGAGCAGCGCTATTAGCCAGGTGTTGAGTCTGATTCCTTTTTTCCCTCTCAGACTGGAGTGCATTGCTCGTGATGCCGAGCTGGTGGACAAGTCCATAGCTGATCTGAAACGTCTAGGGGAACTTATTCACAACAGCTGTGTGTCGGCAATGCAGGAATACGAGGAGCAGCTGAAAGAAAACCCCGGTGAGGGTAAGCGAAAGGGACGGGTGCTGATTTCATTAACCTCTTGGTGTTTATGGGCCAAAGTGCTGATGGGGAACCATCCCCATTCTCGGTGATATGGGACACTAGATTGGCAGCACTGGAGGCTGTAGTCTGTTAGCCAAAGAACAGTACAAACTTCACCCATGCTCCCTCTGCTAGTGACCCGGAGGGAGCTACCTCTAAGAGTGAGAAAGCTATTCCAGCCTCCAAGCTGTGAGTCTTTTGCTCTGACTGAAGGGTATCAGTTAGAACTGTTAGCGTCTGGTGGACATGGGATTTCTAAGGCATGGGCTACGACTACGAGCTTGTTTCAAGTTAGGTTGTGGAGCAGCCAGCAGACTGGATTGCTTCCTGGGCTGGAATCAAACCAATAACGTGTCCCCTACACTATACCTCTATCTGCAGTTATCAGTCCTCTGAGCCAGCCACTGCCCCCAGAGCATTGGGTAAATATCCTGCAAGTACTTCCAAGACTTGAGGAACATCCAGCCCTGTGTGTTGCCTCTGCATGCTCTAGCTTTCTAGGAAGCAGGGTGGTTTGGTGGCTGGCACAAGAGGCAGGGAATCTGGAGAAATGGGTGTTATTGCCAACTCTGCCATTAAGTCTCTGCGTGACCTTGCTGAACTGAGCTGGTAAAGTGGCTGAACTCCAACGTTGTTGATTTATTTCTAATTAAGAAAATGACTTGGAAAGGGGCTTGGAGTGTAACCAATCACTCACGACCGCTCTCTGAAAGCAGAGCCTGCTTTTCAGGATCTACCTGAGCATTAGCAGCCAGCGCTAGACGTAAATAGAGGATGATGGAAGGAATATATAAAACTCCTGAATGTATCTGAGCCTTTTCCAGCGTCTCTTTTATTCTGTCGAAGTGCTTTCAGCTGAAATGTTTGTTGCTGTTGAGCAGGGAAAGGGCCTGGGAAAAGGAGGGGTCCTACCCTCAAGATCTCTGGTGTCCAAGTCAACGTGAAATCCATCATCCAACATGAAGAAGAGTTTGAAATGCTGCACAAATCCATTCCCACGGACCTGGAGGAGAAGAGGAAGTGAGTTGGCATGACTGGGAGGAAAGTACAAGGAGCTTGGGGTTTTGGGCTGGCAAAAGGAAAGCCTGGGTTTGCAGATTTGCTTTGACACTGCAGTGTTGGAAAGGAGCCCCTCATCACCTCTCTCGTGTTTGAAATGCCTTCAGGTACTGCCTGACCTGCCGCGTCAAAGCTGCTCATTTTGATGTAGACTGGGGAGTGGAGGATGATTCTCGTTTATTGCTGGGAATTTATGAACATGGCTATGGAAACTGGGAGCTAATTAAAACGGACCCAGAACTGAAGTTAACAGATAAGGTAGGTCTTCATGTGTTGCTCGCTTTAGTTCCGGGGCTCAGGGAGAACATTTGCTTCACCTCAGAAACGGATGTTTATATTGGTAAACACTTAAAACGATAATAATAACAAGGAAAACAATGACCATGACCTCTCTGGAATGCTGCATTCCCAGTGTATTGATGCTGGTTATGTTAAGTTTCCCCCATAGTTAATGCTGAGCTCAGACAATGTCACTGCTGACAGACCCAGATGTTGTTAGCAAAAATCAGGTCATGTCCTGGTATGAATTCGTGCCCTCAGGTGTGATGCTCAGAAAAGCATTTTAAAACTGAAATGAGCATCCCAGACACGGTCGTGGGAATCTCTTCCTTGCAGGGGTGGTACAGAGGAGCCCCTCTAATTCTCCCTCTGCTAATGCACTGGGCTGGGCTCTCACCCCAAAGACAGCAGCTTCACCTTACTTCACAACACAAGTGCCCCGTCTGAATCATTGCTGTATGTTACAGTCAGAGCACGTAGTTGTTTAAAGAAAACAGCGATAATGATCAAGCAAAGCTCCATTTTTATTTGTTTATAAAGGCACAAACCAGTGAAATCAACTTTACAGAAATAGCTTTTTTTCTCAAGTTACTAATGATTCATTACTTTTACCAAATATGCTACGCAGTACTAGCCTACTGTGAAACAATACCCTAAATAAATTCGGCTTGTCAAAACAAGGGAGCAAAGTGTTTGTTGCAACACAGGCTTCTTGGTGTATTTTGCAATGTGTTTGCTTGCTTGCTGGAGAAGTTCTTTTGTAATCCAAGATGGCGGCAATTGAAGTTCCTACCAGACTGTACTCACACGTGCCCTGTCACTTCAATACCAGCATGAGGGCACCTTCCCCCCCATCCCTCCCAATTTGGTAGAGTTCTGCATGCTGGCTTATGAAAGGGGGAGACTTGTGAGGGAGCTCTTTGGCCTAGTTCCTTGTACAGATTTAGGCATCTAACTCCCATTGGGAGTTAGCCACCTAAATATCTTTGAGGATCTGGGCCTTTGTCCCTGGGAGAGCAGGGTAAGGCAGTTCCCCTGAGAAGCTGAGATTTTCTCACTCCCTTGCTGGATGCTAGGGGAGGAGATTGTTACTCACGCTTGTCTGCTTACTTCAGGGCTTGATAGGTGCATGTGGGTGTTTTGTTTTTATCAAAGATCCTACCTGTTGAGACAGATAAGAAGCCTCAGGGAAAGCAGCTCCAGACCCGTGTTGATTATCTGCTGAAATTGCTGAAGAAAGATCTGGAGAAGAAGGAAACTGTGAAAGATGGGGAAGAGGTGAGTGAGGAGATGGCTGAGTGCCTGGGGGGGGACATTGGACACTGCTTAGAAGGAAACTACCTCCTGTATTTCTAGCTCATGAAATATTCTGTTTGAATGGACTGTGGCTGTGTACTCTGATCCCTTCATCCGACTGAACCTGAAGCTGGTGGGGTTGGCTCTCAGATCCTAGGGCCAGGCTCACTTGGCAGGTCTGTCACTTAGAAAAAGGCATCTTTTTACCTGTAAGCTGAGTGTGCTTGATGTGTGAGAGACTGAGCATCATACATAGAATTCCGTGATTCTCATTTTACCAACTCACTTGTCAGAAGCAGAAGTGAACTCTAAAGTGATGTGCACAGATTTTATGAAAAACTATGGCTTACATAGGGTTGGATGCTGAATGCCCCAACTAGCAAGGAGCGTTGGAGCTGTGGAGATAGATAGAGAATGTACCCAGAATAAAGCTCTTTTTATCCCAGCCTTCTTCCTCCTGGATACCGCAATGTGGGTGTCACAATAAATACCCTCTGGCAGCAGGCTCCTTCGTTTGCTCCGTCACCAGGCTGCTTGGTGCCAGCAATTCACTCATACTAATTCTCTGTGTGTTCAGAATAGTTCTTTGAGCCTTCGAACCTCAGATGGATTGCCTCTTGCTAGCCAAAATGGGACCCTCTGATGGAGGTTGTAATTCTAAATAGTGGCTCAGTGTCATTTCTCGTGGCCCACTGGATGTTCTAATGCTCCAAACAGGCACCTAGTGCCTAGAGTAGCGGAGGGCAAACTACAGCCTGCGGGCCACATCTGGCCTGCGGGATCGTCCTGCCCGGCTCTTGAGCTCCCCGCCGGGCCCCTGGCCCCTCCCCTGTTGTCCCCCCTCCCCCACAGCCACGCCGCTGCATGCTCCTGCAGGGCAGCGCAGCAGGGTGTCTAGCTCTGGCCAGGTGGCACAGCTGCCAGGCATGTTGCTCTGAGTGGCATGGAAAGGGGGCCGGGGGTCAGTCAGGGAGCAGGGGGAGGTTGGATGGGTGTGGGAGTCCCGGGGGGGCCTGTCAGGGGCCAGGGGTGTGGATAGGGGACAGGGGGAGGGTTGGAAAAGTGTGGGAGTCCTGGGGGGGCCTGTCAGCGGGCAGGGCTGTGGATAGGGGTTGAGGCAGTCAGAGGACAGGGAGCGGGGGAGTTGGATAGGAGGTGGGGTCCCCGGGGGGGCGGTTAGGGACGGGGGTGTGGATAGGGGTCGGGGCACGCAGGGGACGGGGAACAGGGAGGGTTGGATAGGGCGTGTGGTTCTGGGGGCCTGTCAAGGGGCGGGGGTGTGGATAGGGAGTCGGGACAGGGAGCAGCAGGGGTTGGATTAGGGGGTGGCGTCCTGGAAGGGAGCAATTGGGGGGGGCGGTCAGGGGACAAGGAGTAGGGGGGGTTGGATGGGTCAGGGGTTCTCAGCAGGGCAGTCGGGGCGTGGGAAGTGGGAGGGGTCAGATGGGGAAGGGGCCAGGCTGTTTCGGGAGGCACAGCCTTCTCTACCCTGCCCTCCATACAGTTTTGCAACCCCACTGTGGACCTTGGGCCAGAAAGTTTGCCCACCCCTGGCCTAGAGGAAGGGAGATGGTGTTTCTGTTTCAGGAAGTTGTTTTCAAGCCCTAACTGGTTTCTCTTCTACCCCAGGCCAAACTGAAGAAGAGGAAACCACGCGTGAAGAAAGAGAACAAAGCTCCCAAAGTCAAAGATGAGCATGGAAATGACCTGTCCTCTCCTCGGCACTCGGACAACCAGTCAGAAGAGGGTGAAGTCAAGGTGTGTTGACCCAGATGGAGGGGGCTTTTACAAAGCTGCTTGAACTGTGTTGGTGCTTCAGAAACTACACTTGAAAAGCACCTGTTGCAACTTCCCCAAACAACCACTAGGGGAACTACAGAGCATTAAACTGAAATAGGGGCCTGGCAGATCTGCACGGGGAACATGTTCAGTTGCTGGGAACATAGGAGGTGGTGAGGCCTTTTCCACCCACCTCATTAAGCCAATGCTCAGAGCATTGTGGACGGGCTCCAAAGTGGGCCACTTTCAGCCTTTGTTGGCTTAGAGACTGTCCTCAGAAAACCTGCCATTGGTGAATCCAGAGTTTACCAAGATAATTTTGGTCCTGGAAAAAAACCCTCTCTGAGTTGCTCTGCACATAATCTAAAGGTTTCTTAATGCTTCTGATCAGTATCTACCTTGAATAGCTGAGCCTACGGACTAGCTAAATTAAATTAGTGAGTGTGATATGTAGCTGCAGTTTGCTAGTCAGCTGCAGAATCATGCCAGTTTGATGGAATAACTTTAGAGGCAGGGTTTGTGCGGGTTGGGCAGATTGCTGCTTTGAACTTGGTTAGGTTAATTAGAGCTAGGAAAAGTTTGGATGAGCAGCAAGAATCAGGTGCTCTTGCAGGCTATAGGTTTATAGAGTAAAATGTGTCTGAGTTGAGGGGCTCTGACTTTGTGAACAAAGTTTGAGCCTGTGACTACTTTCCTAGGAGGATGGCTTGGAAAAGAGCCCAGTGAAAAAGAAACAGAAGAAGAAAGAGAACAAAGAGAACAAGGAAAAACAGTCAACCACAAAGAAAGAAAAGGAAGGCGAAAAAGAGAAAAAGAAAACAAAGGATAAGAAGGAGAAGGTACCAGGCATATCTTAAATGTAACCTTTAGAAACATGTTACAGCTTGGAGATCACGTTCAGGATTTCAGATTCGAATCCTACACATGCCAATACCTGTCAAGGAGAGCAGTTTGTCTGAGAGGGCAATGAAGTCCCTCCAGGGAATATTCGCAGAAATGGACACACTGTGAGATTGAAAATTCCTAAAGACCCCATGGGAAAGAATGCTAGGGCATCCTTTACTAGTGAACACTGGGGAGGGCTCTTAGCCTCCAGAACTTTTTGGAGTGAGAGTTTACCCTGAGTAGGAGGGAAAAGATACCTGCAGTGAAGAATGGAAAAGGTGACCTGTGGTTTGGGAACTAAGTATAGAGCGTGAAAGGGAGTGAGCTATTTTCAGACTGACTTGAAAAGACAGCTATACCCAAACAGAAGAATATCCCGGAATGGCTGGCATCCCGAAAAGGAGAGAAGAATTTGGAGCTTATTGTTCAAAGGGTGTAAGGCTTTAATTAGTTTTGGTGTTGGCAGGCTGTGTCTGAATTGCTCAAGACTTCAAATCTATCCATAATAACCCGACCCTACATAGGGGTCATGAAATAATACCTTGGCTGTTCCCATGGTGGCAGGGATTGATTCTGCCAGCACAGGTGTCAGGCTATGTGGGAAACATAACTCAATTGCCCCTTGGACATTGGGTCACTGCTGCCATGGGCTGGAGTCAGAGTAAGGACAGGTGAAAGGCTCCATAATAGTGACTTGGCGTACTTGAGGTATAGACCAAATGCTAGTGTATTATGATTCTGCGATCTTAAGTCAAAGCTGAGACCTTATTTCAAATCTACGGGAAGTCCCCTTCCCAGTGAAATGCGGCATGGCCTTCAGCTGCTAACAGGAATAAGAGAGAAATGATAGTTTCTGAGGCTGAAGCTCAGGATCAGTTGCTTTGATACTTAAGTTCGGTTCACAGCTCTTGCACCAATTTCCTGGGCAAGTTTGGGCAGCTCAACATTTTCACTAGCAGTCAGTGATTTGGGGTGACCAACTGAAGAGCTGTTGGGCTTGATTTCCAGAGGCTCTGAGCATGTGCAGTTCCCACTGACTTACAGCGGAATTTCAGGGCCTTCTAAATATCAAGCCATGTGGGGGGCTCTGCCCTTCCCAGGGGATACGCACCCACTGTGTGACCCTAATTCTCCAGTGCAGTCCCTCACAGGCAAGTTTAGCCTCTCCCTGTGTACAGAGCCCAAATCACTGGTGCCACTTCTGAAAATGTTGGCCCAGGTGTGTCTGTGCTCCAGTTTCCTCTCACAGGTGTGATGTGACTCTTCATTCATTCATGACTCTAAAGCACTTGGAGAGCTTTAGGAGGAAGGTGCTGCAGAGGGGCATGCAATTTTGGTAGTCGTCACAGAGGATTTCACGGTGAGTCATTCAGAATCCCCAGGTTTGGCTCACTGTCAAAGGGCTGTCATTTTGTTCTTTCGAGGCCAAAGGTAGTGAGACCAAGTCTGGAAGCAAAGGGAAGCGATCTCAAGGTCCTGTCCACATTACAGCAGGGAGTGAGCCCATCCCCATTGGAGAAGATGAGGATGATGACCTGGACCAGGAAACGTTCAGCATAGTGAGTATCTTCTTCTGGAGACAAGGGCACAACAGTGGGAGCACTGGGGTTTCCTGGCACACTAACACCACTGTAAGTTATGAAGATCTGCGGCTTCATTTGCCTAAGTGCCCGGGTTTGAGCAGCACTAACTACCCTAACTTGGACCCCACTGCTAAGCAAGCAACCCTTGGGGATTCTATAGACTCAGTACACTCCACTCCTGGAAGGAAAGGTGCACTTCACATTGCTTAACAGTGATCCCCTGCAGCTAATTTGAGAGCACTGTGGACAAGTGGCAAAAGGAGTCCCAGCCAGGACTTTCCTTGGCTGAAAGGATGGTGGCTCTGACGTGGGACCTCAAATGGGAGAAACATCAAGGCCTCCTTAGGGAGCCATCCTCCCAGAAAACAAGCACAGTATTAAAAACAGATTTGGAATATCTCCTCTCTAGATTCTGTGCCACTTAGTTACACTGGTAATGCATGCTCTCATTTCATCTCTCTGTTGGGAACACGACAGAACCGGGCATAGCAGAGGCAGTACAGCACCCTGATACACTGTAGCACCCTTTTTTCAAACCAAAGCTTTCTGTTCCCACAGCTGGGTTGACCGCCATAGGCCAAATGTTGTAACCCTGTAGCCGTGAGCGGCAGACTCTTTTCCTCAGTAACCAAGGGATTAACAGGTTATTCCTGGGCTTGAAGACTATTGAGGCCATCCTAGAGTAACTTTGTATGTCCTGTAGATCCACAGTTGCTCATTGAGTTGTAGTAGTAGGTTCCAGCGTAAGTGCTTTCCAAGCTGTGTAAATGAAAACTCAGCAATGTGCCGCCACTGCAGACTGGTGAGCATGGCTGCAAACACAAGACTTAATATAGTCTCTTATGCTGGACTCTCACCTGCCTGGCTTGTGTATTTAAAGGGAGTGCTATCAACTTGAAATCCAGTCAGTTTTTTTAAAACAAATTAGTTTCAGATACTGATTTTACTCTTCAGGCCGCTTGCTAATTTTTTGTTTTTTTCCAGTCCCTTTTTATTTAAAAAATAAAACCAAAACATTTCTTGGTTGTTCTCTGAAAGACTCACACAAACAATGGGAAAGTGACTAACTTACTGACTAAAAAGTACTCCTGAGGGAATTCTGCACCAAAAAAATAAAAATTCTGCGCACAATATTTTAAAAGTTGCAAATTTTATTTGTCAAATAAATGTGGAGGCTCCAGCATGGCATTGGGGAGCGCAGGCCACTGGCTGCCCAGATGTGGGAGATCACTGTGCAGCTCCCTCACAGCACTTGGACTCAGCGGTGAGGCGGCACCCAACCCTGACATAGCACAAGGACCAGGCCTGCCCTAGAAACACCCTAGGGCGCTCTGCCCCTCCATGCCAGGTGTACCAGGTGTGGGCAAGCAATCTCAGAAAGACAGGATCCAAGTCTGGAGGGGCTTAATGTGGGGAGGAGCCAGGTGTGGGTTGAGAGGGTTGTGTGTGGGACAGTCTGGGTGCGGGGGGGTCTGGATGCACAGGGGCTTGTTGGGGGGTTCTGGGTGCAGTGGTAATGGGACTCTGGAGGGGGTCCAGATGAAGGTGGTTGGGGCTCAGCGGGGGGGTCTGGTGCAAGGGGATAGAGCTCAGCAGGGGGTCTGGGTGTAGGGGTCTCAGTGGGGGGTCCAGATGCTGGGGGAGTGGGGCTCAGTGGGGTGGGGATCTAGGTGTAGCTGTTGGGGCTTGGTGGGGTGGGGATCTGGGTGGGGAGGGTTGTATGACCGCTTTTGTGGCTTCCTTTGCTTCCCTGTCAGAAAGTCATTTTTCTGTGGGGAAGCAAAGAAATCTGCAGAGAAAATAAATTCTGTGCATGTGCAGTGGTGTAGATTTCCTCCAGGAGTGAAAAATGAGAGGGTGAAACTGCCTATAGGCAAAGTGCTGTTACATGCACAAAGTAGAGGAAAAATGATGGTTTCCTCTAATTTCTTTGTTTCGTTAACAGCAGTAGTTAAAAAAAAACTTTCTGTCAGTGTGATTTTTGGGAGTGATCTTGAACTGTGTGTTTAGTGCATAAATAGTAACATGTCCCTTGATTATGCATCTAGTCATCAGGATATCAGACTGAGTGCATGCTCAATACTTGCAGAGCACATTGTGCGCTTCCAGAAGGAGGAGAGGGGTGGGTGGATGATGTTGAGGATGAACTCTAGTTGCTTTATGCTGCATGTCTTTCGAAGTCTGCTGTTTGCATGGGGGACAGCTCCTTATTTTAAAACTAAATGAAGGATGACTAACAGCTGGTATTAGTGAATTTTCCCCGCCAGCGTTAGGTTGAGAGAAGGTTAACAGAGAGGGTAGAACCCATGCATGAAATTAATGAATTTTTGCTCTGTGTTGCTCACCCAAGTGCAAAGAGAGGATGAGGCCAGTGAAAAAGGCACTGAAGCAACTGGACAAGCCAGATAAGGGACTGACAGTGCAAGAACAGCTGGAGCATACTCGCAACTGCCTCCTGAAAATTGGAGATCGCATCTCAGAGTGCCTTAAAGCCTACTCTGACCAGGAGCACATCAAACTATGGAGAAGGTAACAGACAATTTAGTTTTTCTTTGGCTAGTTTGTGAATATTTAAGTGAATTCAGTGCTCATGGAGGGTGCTGGATTTTACAACCCAGGACGCAAATTCCATTGTTTCCCTTCCAGTGTTTCACCCAGCCTATTTCAAAGACCCTCTTGAAAGCTGACTGGGGGGACAGTATGTGTGTCAGGAACCACAGCCCATTCTGTCCTGGGCCTCTTGGAGACTAGGGCTTCATCTACATTAGGTGTCACCAGTTTAAAATAAATCAATTTAAAAATGGGTTTGGCCAAGCTGATGCAAACCCTGTGCAGACACCTGTGCGTTTCAGTTGGGAGAGGTGCTGATACCAGTGTAGCTTAAATCACATTCCTTACAGAAAAGGAACAGCATTCGTAATGAAATGGGTATTGGATTTTAGGTCTTTGCCTGGTAACTGTCAGAGATTGAGTAAGAGTCCGGCAGCAGGATGCTTTCTTTTTGAAAATATTTTCGTTCTTATCATTTTAATAGCTTCCCTTGCAAGATGGAAGGAATTCTTTCTCCACTCCCTATGTGGGTGTTTTTATAATTTCCATTGCTTGTTATACGGGCTTGTGCTCTGAGCGGAGGATAGGCCCAAGATTATTGATGCAAAGGCTGGAAGAATGTTTTACAAGGAGAGATGGTTTTGCAGCTAAAGCACTGGACTGGGACTCTGGCATCCTGGGTTCATTTCTCAGTTTTTCCACAGACTCCCTGTGTAATCCTGGGCAAATCATTTCATCTCTCTGTACCCCCATGCCATCTGCCAGATGAAGGGAATAATTGCTAATCCTTAGCTTGGTGTTTTTTTGCAGATTGTACAAATGAGGCAGACAAGTTAAACTGCTGTTTAGTAACTAATAGAAAAACTTAATGTCCCTTTAGGAACCTCTGGATATTTGTGTCCAAGTTCACAGAATTTGATGCCAGAAAATTGCACAAACTCTACAAAATGGCTCACAAAAAAAGATCCCAGGAAGAGGAGGTAAGATCTGAAATGTGCTCCCTTGGTGAGGAAGAGTCTGTATAGAACAGGGAGTTTTCGCATCTCTTGCCTGGCTTTAGACACTATTTGTGATGCTGTTGCAGTAACATAACCACATAGTCCTACTGGTACCATGGCTTATGGTGACTGATACACTATAAATCTTTGGGTCAAAATTCAAGGGCTGTTGTCTCCTGAGAATTGTGTTTGTGAAGCTGCACCATGGGCTCAGCAGCGCATGCATTTATACTCTTTCAGATTGGTTGCTTTTTTAAATGTCAATGCTTTCTAGCTCTTGTAGGACAGTGCAGGGTTATTAGGCCCCTAATTGGCTTTCTCTGTAACTCTTTGCTTTGTTTACCTCCACCTTCACTCCTTATTTCTCTGTTTTATAAACCACACAGTGCTAATCATTTGATACTCTTTTTACATGTGGAAGCTCCTCTCTTCTTTCGTCTGGTCATGATTGTTGCCTCCTGCTGGACTGTTTCTGTTGGTGTGGCACATTGGGTTGTCTCCAACTCAAGAGTAGAAATCGGGGCTGATGCAGTCTGTCAGGATTAAGATGTGTTGACAGAGATGTGTGTGTCGTGGAAACTTGCACATCTCCTTCCTTACAATGTGTCTGGCTCAAACGCTAGTGATTCCTTACTCTTTCTTGAGCACAAAAGCAATTCACAGCACAATCCCAGTGAAGATGCAGGTCTCCAGTCGGCTGGAAATCTCCCTGCTCTATATGAATCCAGAGTGCAACATACAGGGTTTCACAACCTACCAGAGGCATCCCGGGGAAGTGAATGGGGGAAGCATCGTATCTTTTTCATTCCATTGTATTGGAAGTGTCTCCCTTGTTCTCAGCAGGAGCAGAAGAAGAAGGAGGACATGGCTGGCAGCAAAAGGCTATTCCGCCCAGAGCCTTCTGGCTCCAGCCGGGATTCCCTCATGTCTCAGTCTCACCTGCCTCCCAACCCTCATTCTCAGAAACTCCACCTGCCCCCCTCGCACCCTCAGCAGATGCACGGGCACCAGCGGGACAACTACAGTCACCCTAACAAGAGACACTTCAGTAACACAGGTGGGTCCTTCACGAGAGAGTTAGGATGAGGCTAGCAGGTCCCCTTTCCATCCCAAACCAAGGCCTGATTGCTCCTTGCAGTACATCCTCCAAGGCTTTTGTCCAGTCAAGTTTTAAATTCTGGGGTTCCTGAGGGAGAGGGTGTGAGAGAGAGAGAACAGACCACATGCAACAGGTAGGAGTCATATTACTTAAAGCATGACTGCAAGGTGCTCAGATGCTATAGGGATGTAGAATAGAATTAGGGTATTTCCCCCTGATATTCAAGGTAATTTTTACTTTTGTTAATATCTTCCTTTTACCATAAACCCTTTAAAAGATTCGTCTTTAAATCGGTAGTTACTGCCATCAATGACTTGTATTATAAACAAGCTGTGTCTAAACCTCAGAAGGGACTTTATAGAACCCACAAAGCTGCCATCTAGAAACTTGAATAAGACAAACAAAAACCATTGCCCGGAATTACCATCTACTACTGAGTGCAAGCTTGCCACCTGTGTCATGTTCTGTTCTGACCTGCGACTGGAGGGTAGGGTAGGTGATGGTGAGACCGACTCTCAGACCTGTGGTTTTTCTTACTGCAGATCGAGGAGACTGGCAGAGAGATCGGAAATTTAACTATGGTGGCAACAGCAACCAGGTTTGGGGTGGAGAACGGCATCACCAGTACGAGCAGCACTGGTACAAGGATCACCACTACGGGGATCGTCGGTCTCGTGGCGACCCCCACCGAAGCTCCGGGAACTACCGACCAAATAATCTCTCCCGCAAGAGGCCGTATGAGCAGTACAACAGTGACCGAGACCACAGGGGACACAGAGATTATTATGACAGGTAACTGTTAATGCGGATTATCACGAACTGGAGTTTGCAACCATTCACCCAGCCACTGTACATATATTTCCTGCTTGCCACAACGGGGAGCCAGGGAGCTCAGTGGAATGGGGTGGGTGTGCTATTGGCACTCAAATTCTGGATTCAAATTGAACACAGACTTAGTCACCTAATGGGGTTCTTGTTTCTTCTCTGTCTCGTTGAAGTTGGCATCATTGCGTGGGTTCTCATTTCTGCCTTGCCATCCGATTAGCTTAGACATGAACTTTAACCTGCTTTTTTCCACCAGTAAGCTTTAGACTACAAGCATGACAGTCCAGCGTTGGGTCTTGGCTTGTATGTGTTTCCAGTCAGGAGTTGCCAACCCATGTGTGTTACAAACTCACTGGGAAGGTATTTAGGTGACTTTACTTTTCTTCCCTCCCTCCCCTTATCTTTGATCACCCCTGTTCTATCCAGTTCTGGCTTTACCCTGTAAATCCCTTTTCCCCAACCCTGCTGCTAGTTCTCTTCTCCCCTACATGCACACACACCCAGGTAGCATTCTCCCAAGAATGCTTTTAAAGACTTAAAGTCTCTCTACTACTTAGATTCCTGGCTTTCTCAGGCAAAGGACACCTAGTCTTGTTTGTTTGCAGAGTGCTATCCACACCTACAGGGCTGAGTAAATAATCATCAGCAGCATTATTCAGGGGTGAAATTTGGAACATTCCTTGGATATTTCAGGATGGGATATGGGGAACTGCATAAGTGTGCTCTTGAGATGATACTGTTTTGTGTGTTCGTTTTTTACATCTAGACACCATCACGATTCCAAGCGGCGAAGATCCGAGGAGTTCAGGCCCCAGAACTACCACCAGCAGGAATTCAGAAGAATGTCTGATCACAGGCCACCCATGGGATACCACGGCCAGGGACCTTCGGACCATTACCGGTCCTTCCATACAGACAAATCGGGAGATTACAAACAGCCTCTTCCCCCTCCTCACTCCCAAGTCTCGGACCCTCGCTCACCCCCGTCTCAAAAATCCCCTCATGAGTCCAAGTCACCCTTGGATCACAGGTCGCCCCTGGACAGGTCATTAGAACAGAAAAACAATCCAGATTATAACTGGAATGTTCGAAAAACATAAATGACTGGGAGAGGAGGGAGAGAGCGCATCTGAAATACTTGGTCTGATGCAACAGCGGCTGCTTTTCCAAACCGCTAACCGGAGACTCTGAACATGCTGCTATTATCTTGCTGGGTGAAGGAGGATTCGGGGGAGTGGGCGGGGGCTCTCCCCAGCTGTTAGTTCTGGTCTGGATTCCTTTTTCATATCCCCCTTCTCCAGTCTGGCATTGGAACTGGATCCATTGCCCGCAGGGGGGAACAGGTGTCATTATTTGCTTTAGTTTTGTTTTTCGTTGAAGGCTGCATCCGACAGACTCTTGTGAATGTTTCACAACTGCGGAGCTTTCCCAGAGCCAAGGACGTGGATTGATGCTGCTTAAGACTTTGTAGACAGCTTTGTATGCCCAGTCTGACGTGATGTTACGTGACACATGCTGCTGTGGGGTGGGCATAACCCAGTCAGGCTGGGGTTTGTGTGTAACCAGTGTGAGGGTGGGATGCATTTGGAGATGGACAGGAGGGCTCTCTTAGAGTAAATAATTAACTCTGCTCTTATGGTCCTCCGAGAAGAAGGGGGAACTCGGGGCCACTCCAGAGTGACTCAAAAAGGTAGGAGTGGGAATCCATCACTTCCCTGCTCATGTGGCTATTTCTCATGTCTTGATCCATTTCAAGAGACTGGTTCCGCTTTGTGCACTATCATGCTCCCTCTGCAGCACAGACAGGGACATAGGAAACATTCACCTCGGCAATCTTAACACAGGTGGAGGTCCTCAATATTCAGAGTCCCTGAGCAGAGCCTTAATTCCCCCGTCAAACCAGTGAGACGGGAAATGGCAGTTACAGTATTTCCCAGTCGACGGGGCTCAGGAAGCTGTAACACAAACCCTGTTGCCCCCTTTCTCTGTCGCCGCTGCTAATAAGGATGTTCCTCCTGTGGTCATAGTGGCTGGAAGCTGAATGGTTTGTGGTGGAGGAATGGCTCTGGGGCTCAGGGATCCTGGCGTCTCGATTCCTCTGCTGCTGACCTGCTCTGATCCTGGGGCAAATGGCTTCTCTGCACTTCAGTTTGCCCAACAGGAAAATGGTGATCCCAGGCTTTACTCTTCCTCGTAGTACATTTTGGGTCAGAAGCTGTATGCTGGGATTGGCGAGCGCACTATGCAGAGCTAAATGTGAAAGCAGTTGGCTGTCTGGGCTTTTCCATGCAGAGCTCTATCTTCGCACAAAGCAGTGAGCTGGCCACCTACCTGCCAGTGATCTGCGCTAATTCTGTGAGGAGAGGAAAGTAGCTGCATTGAATGAACTTGTGTATCTTTAAATTGGGAACTTGCATAAGCGCTCCGCACTTACATTTCTGGTGAGCAATAGACCAAGGAGAACCCTAAACTCTCAGTGTTTAAAATCCTCGTAGCAGCCCCTCCCGCCCCAGTCAGTAGATGTCTAATAAGCCCAAGAAGGGTAAGGGGAGTGGAATGGTTTGCAGCCAAATGAATAGGCTTCACTGCAAACGTTCATTGATCAGGGCTTTAAATCTGTCCCTGTTCTTGGAGATAGCTCTGCTTGTATAAGCATTTTTTTTTACTATACATTTAGGATCACAGTGCAGCGTGAAGGGGTAATGTCCTGCACGGAGGGATTTGCCAGAACACTTCCAGTAAGTCAGGAGTAGCCAAAGCACTCGTCATATGTAGAACAGGATGAGTTCCTAACTTTAGCTCCATCATCTTTAGTATGGCGTCAAGGCGCATGGAGACTGCAGGTCCCTAATGCCAGGCTCTGCCTTGAGGTGAGCAACCAGGCCATTCAGATTAAATTGGCACATTTTGGGCTGGGACCTGTAGTCTATGCGAACTGCAGCTGTGTACTGAAGACCAGGCCAGTGGCAAACTGCTCAATTTAGTGCAAAGGGTGCAGAGCTTGAGTTCCTGAAAAGGTGGCAGGGTTACCCTCATTTGGGCAAAATCAGAACACACTTCCCTTTAAAGGCCTGAGGTGAGCTGGATTTTTAATTTCCTGCCTGTGTTTTACTGGTAAATTATCTTGAATCTGAAGTGCCCAGAGTAAGGACCAGAATGGCCTTAGGGAAGAATTTCCCTATGGCGCTTGTAAGGATGAACAGCCATATACATCCAAACCAACCGAGGCACCTGCCCAAAGCGAGGGAGCTGACTTCCTTCCTGCTGTGTCTTCCTGGATGAATGTAGGTCACAATTATTGTTGGAGACCCCAGGGCGGGTGCTTATGACAAAGGCCCTGCCTGCTTGGAGGTGAGACCATTAAGGCAGGTCTCGGTTGAGGCAAAGGTGGCAGTTTGGAAGGTACACGCAAATCAACACTAATAACGCCCAAGCTTCCTGTCTGCTTGGTACTGATGAGATGAAGTTCCTGTAATCTGTTATGATCATTGTATGCTTGATCCATTCTGAGCCGATTGGTTTAATTAGGGTATCTCTGTCCCAGGAGATCATTCAAAAGCAACCATGGTTTGCTGCAAATGGGAACAGTGTGATTCTGGGTCACGGTGACATATGCATAACCTGTGTACAAAAGTTTGTATATCCAGCAGGGTGGCTGTATCCAATGCTTCCACCCCATTAATTTAACCCCTTCAGTGCCAAGGGACATGCAGAGCATGAGCTTTATAAGAGGTCTGGCTGTGTAGCCCAATGGGGTTGTATGTCCTGTCAGTGACACCCAGAGGCATCTCAGAACTAAGCCTAAGGAGGATTTAGGAGGCTACCGAAATGTGGCTGTTTGGTGGCAGGGGAAATGCTGTGCTTCCCATTCTTTGAGCTTTCCACAAAACTAAACAGAAGCAAAGTAGCTTTGCTTGCTACAAGGGAACCAGTACTGGCAGCCTCATGCTGCACTGATGCCTCTTCCAGGGCACTGCAAGAATTTCTCTGCAATAGAAGGAAGGGAGTGGGGACTAGCCCCCATGTCTTTCCCCCTTTTGTAGTGGAGGGCAGAGATAGTGTCTCTCCTGGCATGTTTTCAGTAAGCTGCGATGGCAGGTGGACACTATCATGTTCACAGTGGGTCCTTTCTTTTCAAATAGAGGTGTTGGCTTATAATGTGAATACTAAATTCACCTCCTTGCCAGGAGGAGCAAAGAGATTTACGTTGTTTTTCATTCATGTTCATGAAATCCTAACAATGTTACGTGCCATAAAGTTGTAGCAAAAGGCAGTACTGGCCAGACCAGTGTTAAGGTTGGTGCAAAACAACCATAAGCCCAACGATGGGTTTGCTGCATCCGAATCAAGGGGCTTGGCCCCTAGGGGTTCCAATGAGTATGAAAAGTATTTTGGTTTTTCTTAAAACAGAAGGAAACAAAAAATGCAAATGTGAAAGCTTTTTCCACATCCTTTTGAGTTGCACTTGGAAGCCATGTAGGCCTCATGCTAAAGGAAGGATTATTTTGAGTTCTGTCATGATGGGTGGATCTTAACTGGCTTTGGTTTTACAGAAGCTGAAGAAATCAAATCTGAGGGAAATAATCCCTTCCCACAGGCACGCACCCTCTGTCCCAAATAAGGGACCACAAAATCAACCATTGGAAATAGGCAGTTGAACGACAATGGGGGTGGGAAGGGGACAGCCATAAATTTCAGTGTGGTGTTCATGTCAACGTGTGGTGCAGCTGCTCCCACTAAGCCAGCCAGTGAATTGCTCTAGTCTCACTGAAGGGAAGAGTTGCAACTTCTTGGTTTGGTTTTGGTTTATTTCAGCTGTTCAGAGTGACATCACAAACCCCATTGGAAACCGTGTAAAAATGGCATCACTTATGAATTTGCACCAGAAAACAAGTCCCACAGACCAAAATCTGCTGTCCAGAGGTGGTGGTGGTGCAGTGCCCAGCTTAAGTGGGTACTTTACAGCTCTGAGATCTTTACATGAACTATTTAAGTGATCCACAAAAAAAGTACTAGTCTACTTTCATCCGTTTCCCCCGCACCTTCCCCTAAGCAAAAGGGGAGAAGGACTCTTACTGTAAAATTGTGGACTTTTAAACCTGTTGAATAAAACAGTAATTAATATTAATTTATATTTGTGAAAAAAATGCCACTGTCCTAGTGATTTCTGATGTAAATATGTTGTTTATATAGTATGTATTAAATTTTCCTACACTGTAAAACTGCTGTACTTTTGATTCTTGTATATTAAAAAGTGTTGCTGAGATTTTCAGAACCTCGCCGGCTTGTTGTCTGGTGTGTACAGTACAGTTGCTTGCTAAAATATGACTTGTCTCTAAACTCCTGTGGGCTTTAAATTCAGTGGGGTTTGAGCACCTTCCTCCTTTAGGCCATGTCTAAGAAAAATGTGCATTTTAAAAACATTTTAAACCCCTACTGTAACCTCTCTGGATTGTTCCACTGCCATTATCACCACAGTATCTGAGGGCTAGATCCTCAAAGGTATTTAGGTGCCTAATTCCCATTGATTTCAAGGGGAATTAGGAACCTAAATGCCTTTGGGGCTCTGGGGCTGAGTAGTGCATGCCAGCCTGCACAGAGTGAATTTCACCCTGCCTGTACAAACTAGAGAGACTGAAAAGAATTTCCAGCTCTGCCCAGGAGGCTCCGAGTTTCCTCACTGCTGATTTACCCTAAAACTCGCTGGAGTTGGCAAGCATGACGCTTACTTTCATTTACTTTGAGCGTATTCTGTGACCGGGATTTTTCCTTTTATTGGCGGATAAGGTAGCAAAAGCTCCATTTGCTCAGTAACGTGTTGGGCTCCTGGGTGCCGCAGTGTTGGCCATGAGCTCCCACCAGAACAGTTGCTGTCTCTCCTCTTGGAGCCCCCTTGCTCACTAATCAAGATATCAACAATTGATAGGAAAGGGCTCAAGAGCTCCCCCTGCTGTGCCTGCAGCTGTATATCAACACTGTTCATGATCATGGCTGGTGCTGTGATACACGAGCATCAAACCGAAGCTCCATTGTAATAAAAAGTAACGAGTTCCAGTGAAGGAGGAGGGAGGGGACAGAAAATGGGCAGGTGTGTGTGTGTGTGTGTGTGTGTGTGTGTGTGTGTGTGTGAGAGAGAGAGAGAGAGAGATTGTATTGCAGTGGGAGAGGTAGTAATTTTAAAAGAAAATTTAATGTCACAGAAGATTCTCAGAGGTATGTTAACTAGCGCCAGTCTATTTTAAATGAGGGCATAAAGAAGGGTGATTTTAAATGATCTGTTCAAGGCTTCAGTTTTCCGTCTTGGGTTAAATGAGCAGATTTTCACAGGCTTTCAGCAAGAGGAATTATTATTTATTAATTGCATTGTGGTAGACCTTGGGAGCCCTAATCATGGACCAGGACTCCATTATGCTAAGAGCTGTAAGAACACAGAACAAAGAGGCAGGCCCTGCCCCAAGGACTTTAATAAGGATGTTGCTTACACCCAAAGCAACATCTAAGGTGACGCAAAAATATATTGCAGTGTTGCTATCTTATTGTGTGTCTCACTGTATTTGGTTGGGTTTTTTTGTTCAAGCCCCAGCTCCTGGAATCATGTAATTGTGGGAATCTTGACTCTGATTTAAAAAAAAAAAATTTCTTGCCCTCATGGTTGTGGAGAAGAACTAAAAATTTGACCCAAATTCAACTGGATGGCTCAAAAACCAAGACAGACAAACCTAGAACGTATCATTTTTTAAAATCAAGACTTTCAAGCCAACCTCTGATTTGAGGCCTATCTTATGATTTGATTATTCTTATTACTTTTCATAAAGAAACAAAAATAGAAATGAGTTACAGCTTGTATATGTCACCAAATACTGCACAATTCACGGGCTAGCCAATCAAATTGTGCAATTACCAACTTTACCACTTGTCAAAGCTGTAAGACCAGACAATACGAAAATCAGACACTTACACAGACAGAACATATTAGGGTGGGGGTAATAATAAAGACATACACAAATAGGCAGAAAAGGGAAGGAGGGGGATGGAAAAAGAGTGGTCAAGAGCAATGGAAGTCTGACATTATCTGAGCTATCAGCATCCATTATCTAAATGTTATCAAGAAATGGGGTCCAAATTTCTTCAAATATATATATATTTGCTTACTGTGGGTAAGCTGCTATTTCTTTGCTGCTTACTGAGACCGGTGTGAATGCCACTGCTCTGTTCTGCATATAATCCTAGTCCCTTTTTGTAAAATCATGCACTTTGTGACCCTCAGGAACCAAAGTCTGTGTCATAGTTAAACCCAGCCTAGTAGGTGCATAATTTAGGATATAATTTTCAGATGAGACTTGATTATTGAAGCCAAGTCCTATTTTCACTCTTGTATCCACCTGCCTAATACATGGACAGTCCCATAACCTATGGATCAGGGTTCCTTTTTTCTTTATTACAATCCCAACAAATACCAGTACACAAAGCCCCCATCTTGCACAATCTCAGTGGCATCCAATACATTTTGAATAGAACCTTCTGCTGTATCGGGGTAACGCAAGAGCCACAGAAGCATCTTTAATATTCCATAATATGCTCAGTCTCTGGGGCTCTTGTAAGGGCTGGGATAACTCCCCTCCCCGCGCTTTCACAAAGAACTCCAGATCAGTGGAGTTCCTCTTCATTAGTAAAGCATACAGAGTGGACATTCTATCCTCACTAGTTTGTTAAAGTTTCCATGTACTTTTATACATAGGAATTTACCATGTTTGTAACGGATAAGGCCTGACATTTTTTACGGTGCAGGGTTGGCCACACTGGTAATGCATGGCTTTCCAGGCTTTCTTTGCCCAGAATGTAGCATGGGTGGGGGCCAGGGCATGAAGAAACCTGGGATGTGGGCCTACTGAAGACCCTACATGGGGGTTTACCAAACATGTTCACAGTGTGGGTCACATCTTGGATGGTCTCTAGGAAAGACTTTTCTCCCATTGTGACCACAATGACCATCAAAACACTCCCCCTCCCCCCGCATCCCTGTGGCAAGTAAAGCCATTGCTCAGAGAGAAAGGTAAAACTAGGAAAGCATGTGTTCCCCCTTTCCCTAAAGGGTAGTCCTTCAAGGTTGGTCTTCATTTTATCATCCCCCACTTCCAGTGTCTTGTTCCTCTTTCTTTCTCCCTTTGCTCTTGTCTGCCATCTGGTTCCCCCTTGCAATGCTCCTCTGTTAGCTGGTTCTTCCTCCCTGCACACACTTTCCTCCAACCTGTTGCTACTGTCCCTCCTGGGACAAGCAGACCAGACACTTAGTGGTCTTCCCACTCTGCTTCCCTGGACATACCACTCAGCAGCCTCATTTCTCTTCTGCCAGTGGCTGGCTGCTGCGTTCCTGCTGATGGCGCTTCTCCCGGACAGCTATTCCTGTTTCCGCTCTACTGTATATAGTAGAAGCTCCTTGCTTTTCCAAATGTCCATGCTGTCTGCAGTGAACAGCCTGGGCACCTAGCCACAACAGCCAGCATCAAGCAAGACCAGCGAGAGATCTGAGGAGCAGCTTGAGAACCAGTGCCCTAGTGAACTGGGATACATCTGTTTGTACAAGCTTTGAAACTATGGAGGGCTAAGTAAATTCAGTCATTGGTGCAGAAGCAAAAGTGGTGACAGGCTGGGGAAGGAGATCAAAGAAGGGCCGCACCTGACCACCGGGGGCAGCTGGCCAGCATCTAAGCTGCAGAGGTTGACAATACTAAGCTTTGCAGCTGTTTACAGGGACATGTGACAACCTGGTGGTCATTATAAAGCAGGTGGGAGAAAAAGCAGACCCTGATCTTATTGTCTGGGAGTGTCAATGAGGGTCCCATTGAGCTGGAAAGAACTTGCAGTGTTCCCAGCATTTGAAGGGAGTTCTCCACGCTATCTCTAAGCTCATGGTCTCCTTCCTTCAATGGGACTTGGGCCCCTCCCTCCCCCATCCAATTAAAATGGGCTCAAGATAATTAACATGCACCTTGAGAACCCATCATCCCCACTGTAATGCACCCCCACAAACACAGCTGCGTCTAATCCCACAGGATTTTGCACCCTTGCTACAAGAGAACAGGAAGTGATTATGTGCAACAGCCCCAGTAAAGCAGCCCATGAGCTGCTCCAACTTGGTTCATTTTCAGTAGCTTTTCCCTCCTCCTATGTAATTTGAGGCACTTGGAGTCCATGCCATAACTCTGGGTTAGCTAAAATCTAGTGCAGGGGACAAAGCTATTTTTGAGTTGTAAGAGCTCATTATAAAAAGGGCTCTTACTTTTCACACCTGTAGCCACTGGCTTCAGGCTTTTCCACTCGCCGTGCCTCTGAGCTGAGCCAAGTTTCAGCCAGGAGTGAAATTTCACAGCTGAGTTTTATGCCCCTAAAAATGGATTTTATAATGGAAACACTGACACAGCTGTTAACTGTAGCAATTTGGCAGCAGGGGCAGTCTCAGTTCCAGAGAGGCCCAGGGCTGGAGGAGTGGGCTGCGCTCAGGCCTGAGGTGTCTTGGCAGAGCTGCGTGTGGAGGGGGGAATGGAGAGCTTGCACAAAACTGGCTTAGGGCTCTTACTTTCATGAGTGCTAATTTCACCTCCTTGGGCTCTCCTACACCCTCCTGCCATCTCCATGGGTCTGTCTTCCTTGCAAACCTGGGTGATCAGCAGGCTTCTGGGTCAGCCTAGTCCTGCTGTGAGCAGCCCCACTGCACAGTGCTACCTGAATCCTCGGGGAGGTGCTCCCCTGGGCATTCACGGGAGTGTAGCTCTTGGAGCTTTTTGCTGCAGCTGCGATTCTTCCCCAGGGAATTGTGGGAAAACTTCTCTTTCAGGGCACACATCAGGAATTGTGGGAAGACTCTGGAGGCTTATCAGCACTTAAGTTATTTTTTGCCTTCCCTGCAAAATGGGCAAGTTCCCTGCTGGAGTCAAAACTGCACCCAAGTGCAAACCCACCCCCTGAGGGTGGGCCAGCTAGCCCAGGTTGAAGGCATCATATCACTCGAGTGAGAGGTTTTGTGTGTGGATGGGAGGGGGTTGGGGCAACACCCAGCCCGAGTAACAGCCTGGGCTAACTGTGCAGTGAAGACAGACTGTCTATCCTTATATGGCCCCCACTATCTGAGCAGCTTCCATCTCTTCCCATCTCCCCTCTCTACGTCGGTTCTGCCTGCCCCCTATACCTAGAAGAGCCTCGGAAGTTCTGGTCCTGACGAGCACTTTCGCCTCATTCGGTGAAGCCCTGCGTCACCAAAGAGGGTTCTTGCCTTTGATCCATTGTCCCATCCCCTCTATTTGTATTTGAAAGAGGCTGGAGGCTCCCCAGGAAGGAGCCTGTGCCCTGACTCTGCTGTGCTGTGAGGCACAAGGGCTCTCCCCAGGGTGCTCATTTTTAACTGAAAATGAAAATACTGAATATACTTGAGCAATGTGAAGGGTGCCCCCTATGCTGAGTGCACTGAGTCAGCACTTACTCTGCCCTTCTCTTGCTCCCGGGGAGAACGCGAGGGTGAGTGCTTTGCCTCTGTGCAGAGTGTCTCAGCCAGGGACAGCAGCCACAGTGGGATGGAGTTGGCTAGTGGTTGGAGCACAGGACCGGGAGTCAGGACTTTTGGGTACTGACCCACAGTTTGGCTTGCGCCCAGTCGCTTCCCTTGTGTCTCCATGTCCCCATCGGTAAAGTGAAGATAATCCTCCCTACTTTGTGGGCTGCTTACCTAGTGCTTTGGGTGGAAGGTGCTGGAGCAGCTAAGAAGAAGAAAATATCAACGGTGGGCAGCTACAGGCACTTGTTCTTAAAATAAAAGCCTCCAGGCTGGGCAGGGACATAAATGCTGTAATCATTGAGAGCTGATTTCCAATAGTAATAAGCTCTCCAAGTTGGCTGCAGTGACACGTCTGCCTTTTACTGGAAAGGGAACTGCTTGGTTTGCCAGGCCAAGGTCCCATCATGCCTGGCACCAAACACAGGCCCATTAATTATGGGCAACAGAAGGGCTATTTCTTTGCATTTACACGGAAACTGCACATTTGGCTGATCCCAATCTGGAATTCTAACCACTGAGTCCCAAAGGGACATAGCCAAGGTGTTCACCTGGCTTGCTTAGGTGCATGATTCCACCCAGAACTATGGTGCTCTGTTCCTTTCTATAGCTCTGCTGCATAGGCACCATCTGGTAGCCAGGTGGGCAGCAGGTGATGCCAAGTAAACACAGGGGTTTGAATACCAAGGACAGGGTTAATAAACCCACCAGCACAGAGTGAATGCATAGTACAATTGCTGTGCAATGAGGGGGGTGTGATCTGCGCCCCAGATCTGTCCTGCCCCATCACAGGAACCTCACCTAGCTGCCGTACTGGAAGAGCTGCCGTTAGGGAGCTTATGAAGATAAAAATCTGTGACTTTACAGCAAATCTAAGGAGGAAAGGTTCTATCCTGTGACAACTTTCAGCTCCAATAGTTCAGCAGGTCTGGCCCTTCCTGCAGTCAGACACCCAGGGTAAACCACAGGAATTCAATTGTCTCTAAAGCAAGGAGATGAGACATGCAGTGCAGCTCAGTATGCCTCTAGCCTCCTGTTGGAGTCGAAGCAGGTGCTACCATGAAATTAAAGTGGGGGCACAAGCCTTTAAGTACCAGAAGAGAGCATGCAATGCCCTACCTCTCTTCCATAAGAATAATCCTTGGTGCTTTCCATCATCAGTCCCAAGGTGTAATTACCTCCATTTTACACATGGGGAAACTGAGGCACAGACACTTTCTTTTTTAAATGTCTTGCCTAAGGGCATTCAGTGCCTCAACCTGCACTAGAACCCAGTCTCCCAGCCTCAAAACTGTCTTTGTTATCAGGCTATGCTGCTCCTATAGAATTGGTTTCTAAATTAAGGGATTGTCATCTGAGCCTGGGAGGCTCTAGCGCATCAGTGGCAGGGCCCAGCCCCAGCGCTGCCTGTTACACTCTCCCCAGCTGAGCAATCCCCACATGGTCCGAATCACAAAGCCATTTACTGATTGAGGACACAGAGCCCCAGTGATTAGCTGCCATGGTAGTTGTGCCATAGCTGGCGTCTCCTTTGAGGGCGCTTTCCATAATACGATAAGTGCAAAGAGCCAGTTAGCCCGAGTTTTTGCTCCCTGCAGCAGCAGGATGGACACCAAGCCCACATACTGTTCTAGAGACAGCCCTCTAGAGGGCAGCAGATTCTCAAAGAAAAGCCATTTGCAGGTGACCCATCTGCTCCAGTTCCAAAGCAGACAGGAGGTTGTACATCCAAGAGGCACCTGCGCCGGGCATGTCTGCATTCCAGCCAGGCTCTGAATTGGCCCCTTGCCGGACAGGTGCAGCTCCCAGTGAAGCCAATGGGTGCTACGTGTGCACAGCCCAGAATGGAGTTTAACGCATAATGCATCGCTAGGTTCTGCCATAGCTTCTAATTTAGGCCTTCGAGTGAACGCTCCTGCCAAGGAGACTGTTCTGGAAGGGGAGCAGGTCACCAGAGCAACTGAGTGGCTTTGGCGTGACCCGTTCCTGGCTGGGACATTGGGAGACCACAATAAAACGGTGCAGAAAGCACGTGCTAGCAGGTGCAGAATTCCAGGCTCATGCCTATGCAAGGCAGAAGCACCGTATAGTCCTGCATGCTGCATTGCCCCAGCTAGCTGCAGGGATGCTGCCATAACCTGGGGAGCAAAGGCTTAATGAGGGCCATGTGGTCACTGATTGGGCAGGGGCCTGGGATGGGTGCTGATGCTGACAGCCCCCCTAGGAACATCAGTCTGTGAATGCAACTAGTGGCAAACAGCTGCCTGCAGTTGTTGCTGCAGGTTTAGGGACCTTGCAGCACCTGTAAACCCTCCCCAGCCCTAGTACTTCGGCTTCCTTATGTGTGTAAAATGAGGCTTAGCAGGTTTACCCGCTCCCAGAGATGTGGCAAGACTTGGCTGACAGCAGTGACTGAAAATGCAAAGAACCAGTGCTGCAAGCATAACCCACAGCTTAGCGTGTTGTACTTGTCCCCCTCTATGCCCAAGGCATGGGCTAGTACAGCCCCAGCGAGAGAGTTTTAGCCTGAGGCTCAAACCATAGAGACTCATGCTCTAGCTCTGGGAGCCCCCTTTCTATCCTCTGTCTAGCCTCTGCCCAAAGCCACCCTGGAGTTCTACCTGCTGCTGTCTCTTCACGGGAGTTAGCAGGTTGAGGTAGATGCCGTTGCAGTGCTGCCGTAGCACTTCTAGTGTAGACTATACCTGAGTCAAGCTAAATCCTAAGCGCACTTCACAAAATCGCTACCACCACTGCCTTGTAATGCAGAGGGGTAAAGACTGCACTGCTATAGATTGACATGAATCCAGTGCAGCTTTGTGCCTTAATGGGGTGTTAATTGATGAACATGCAGGTGCAGATAAATAAGGAGCATAGCAGGCCTAAGAAGGGGTGAGTAGAAGAGGGTGGTGCAGGGCTCTGAAGTAGCCTTCATCTCAGGGCCTTCCTGGCAGTTTCAGGAGCTAGGCTCAGGCATTGGCTATGAGGGGCAGGTAGACAAAGGGGAATCTTGGCAAATTGCTGACCAGTCCTGTTGGTAAACCATGTACTGAGTTCATAGCAGAGCAGAGCAGGGCAGAGCAGGGCGGGTGGTATTAGTAAAAGGCTGCAGTTCCTGTGATTAGTAGGATCTACTCCCCCTCCAATAATCCTAGTTAGCTAGTTTGGGCGGGGGCGGGGGCTTCTTGGGGTGGCATGTCAGCTCCCTTTTAGAAATGGTGTGTAGGGAAAAACAATCAGGCAAAGGAAAGGGAGGGAGGGTCAGTGATTTGACCAGCTGTGGTGTCCGGTGTGGGTGATGCTGTTTGTATGAAGGCCTTTCAGTAAAGGGCAAACCAGGCTTTCCTTGAGCTCCTCTCTCCCTGAGCCACAGTCAGCCAATTTCAGGCCTTGTCGGTTGGGTCAGGAAAGATAGCAGCTAAAAATAACAGTTTAGGGTTCTGGGCCTTTCTTCATCTACTACTGGCCTGCTCCTTTTAGTGGGTGAAAGCCTAGGGACTGGGGTAGTCTGCTAATTTGCCTTCATTTAATGGCTGGAATATGGGCTACTATTTGAGTCCTAATAGGAGCAGCATTCTGGTTTAGGAGCACTAATCTAGCCTCAGAGGAAATGAAATAAAGGACAAAATACTCAGTGGTTTATGACAACCCAGGCGCGTATTACTGGGGAAGCATATTGTGGCACTTCCTAATATTGTGGTCCCTGTGCAGATCTTGCCTGATTGAGTTTGAAATGGTTGCTCTCAGTTCGAGTTTAGGTGGCTCTCAACTGAGGTCGGACAAAGTTTGATTCATGTGCTTTGATGGCAGATTCAAGAAATCTGAATAAGATGCCCATAGGGGAAGTTTCTTCCTCAATCCCAGCAGTCAGTGAGTAGCTCATGCCCTGAAGCATAAGGCTTTATATCCCATATCAAATGTTCTTCATCCTATCTATAACTGTGAATGTTTTCATAATCCATATTAATGGCTAATTCTTTCCTTCATTCTTACTGTAGCGTTGGCCCCAATGGTATCTGGCGGAAGTGAGTTCCACAAGTTAATTATGCATGATGAAAATGTGCAGTTCTGATTCCATCCAGGGCAAAAGCTGACTCCCGCTGGGCCAACAGCAGGGTTTGAACCTAGGCCCTTTAGCATTAAAAGCATACACCTTTTAAACCTCTGAGGCAGACCAGCCGCTAGAGGAAGACCAAGACCCACACTCTCCTACTATGTGGATTCTCAACCTGGAAGGCTGCAGTCATTCTAAACTTCCCATGTTGCCAAATGGGAGGACGATCCCAGCTAGATGGGGGAGGTTGCTGAGGATGGGTCATGGCAAGAAAAAAGGGGCTCTGATTTTCTATAGAGTGAGAATATTCCACAAGAAGGTGGAAGCTTATCAGGCTGTCCTTGGAGTGTTATCACACTTTCTCGCATCTTTCTCATTTTCCTTCCTGATTAGAATCAAACACAACACAAGGCAGAAGGAAAACACTCACTAGGTTGTTGTCCAAAAAAAAAAAAAAAAAGAGAACCTTTACTTGCATTTTCATCAATAAATAATTTACAGTATGTACATGCAGTGACACCCCACATGGGTCCAAAACACAAGGAGCAGTCAGGAGATTCTTCCCCCCGTCCCAAAACCAAAATCTTTTGTTTTAATTCCAACCACATCAGGTCTTCCTTGGCCACACTTCACCTTTAACTAGAACTGGGTCAGACACAACCAAAATAAAGTGCTTAACTGTTTGCTTCTAAAAGAGGGATAGCCCAACCACCATAATATATTGAACCACCACTGGAGCACTGACCTACTGGGGAGGCCTGGGCTATGGAGAGACAATCAAGATCATAAAAAGGAGTACTTGTGGCACCTTAGAGACTACTTTTTGCGAATACAGACTAACACAGCTGCTACTCTGAAACCAATCAAGATCATGGAGGACTTTCCTCCTCTAGAGAGTAGCTCTGACCCTGGCATAGCACACTCTCCTTTGCTGGCATGATAAGAAGTGGCACCGTTGACAGCAGATGTCACATGGCCATTACGGACTATACTGATTGGCTAACAGCAATGTCCCCCTTTGATGTGCTGCCTACACAGGGCAGTGCTATTCCAGTAGTGATGGCAGCTCCATCACCCACCCCTCAATATAGTTGGGATTATTTGTGGGACACCCAGGTGTATCACTGCCCCACCAAAAAGCTGATAATGTGACTTTAAAAATTCACCTCTCCAATTTCTAGGGGCAATAAAGATTCAATTTTTATGTAGTGAAGAAACTAAAGTGATTGAATAACTCTGGCCTTGGCTAGTCGCAAGCCAGAGAACCTGCTGGCTGCTAGCTACCAAACACACTAAGGGAGTGTAGTTCCCCCACTGACACATATGCATGGGGTCAGCAATGGAAAGTTCCTAGGACTTGTGCTCACCCAAGAAGGTTGGAAGCTGTTAAACTCAGCAGAAATAGACTGTTGGTCATACCATATGGCCAGGATCAAACCCAACTCAGAAACAGGCAGTTCATAGCCACTATAGGAGCCTTAAAGGAGGCAATGTGGTCTAGTGGACTGGACTGGGAAAAGGAGACCTGGGCTCTGTTCCTAGCTCTCACGCTGCCCAGCTGTGTTACCCTGGGCAAGTAATTTCATTAATTCTGCCTCAGTTTCCTCTTCCTTCTTTAGCTATCTAGATTGTAAATTCTTTGGGATTCTTTGGGGCAGCAACTATCCCTCACTAGGTGCCCTGGGGTCCTGATCTCAGCTGGGACATCTAGGCTACTCTAATTTAAATTCAGATAATTTAGAATGTCTCAATTATTTCTTTTTCGAGCTGCCTCCCCCTCCCCAAGAGCTCTGTGGCCAGCGAGTTGGTAGATTTACTCTCCAGTGGTTGGCCTCCCCAGCTCCCTACATTGTGAGATCCCTATTTTAAAATCGCCCTAAACAGAAACACGGGCCATCAGCGGACAAAGCAAGGAGCGAAGTAGTAAACACATCTTTTTGTTATTTCTTTTCTGTTAAACACCTAAAAACCAATGACATCTCTTTATCTGTACAGTCACACGAAATCCACGCCAGGGGTCCATAGATTAGAGACAATATAAATTACATCCAATGACACACGTTGCATTTCTCTGCTGCTTTACAAATGGGAGTTCTAGAGCTGGCAGGACACAATGAATAGTTGCTTAGAATATCAGGGTTCGAAGGGACCTCAAAGTAGGACCAATCCCCAATTTTTGCACCAGATCCCTAAATGGCCCCCTCAAGGCTTGAACTCACAACCCTGGGTTTAGCAGGCCAATGCTCAAACCACTGAGCTATCCCTCCCACCTTTGAGTCTTTACAGGAGGCTGCCATGTGGAACTAGTTTGTATGCGCTGCAAAACACGTCACACACCCATTCCTCTCTGGACTGGCTCTCTGGGCGCCGTCAAGAGACCATCCACGATTGCTGGTTGTCCCAGTGATCTACCTGCACTTCCGGGGAGATCTCTGGGAAATTCGTGCTGTGGGAACGATGGAGCATTCCCCTAGAGGTGTCCCAGCTCCAGGCTGAGGTACAGATGGTCTTGTAATTTGCTGAGCAAACCATGAGGCAAATCCCAGAAGAACACAGAGAAGGGGAAGGGGCACTCCATCCTGGTAGAGGAGATTATTGATTGTTTACTGCCAGGGAACAGAGCCTTTGGACAGTTGGGATTCCTCAGGGCCTGCCCCTGTCTGGATTTTCAAACAGTGCCCTCCTCAGAATCGAGCCAGGAAGAACAAAGATGCAACCGGTCTGAAATGAGATCACTCGGAGAGGAGCAGGGGCTTAGTAGCAAACAAGCAAAACTCCCCCCCCGCACTCCCTGGGCACTGCCTTTCTTAGAACTTTGCCCCAACCCCACAGCTGCCCTCCTGTGTGATGAAGAGGGACAGGGCTAGAGGTGGTGACACTCCAGCCTGTCAGCGAGGGGCTTGAGGAGATCTGACTGGTCACCCTGAAGTACAAATCTGGGAGATCACTGGCACCTCCCGCCTCGCTTTGCCTGAGCCCCCTGGGAGCTAATGGAATCAAAGGGCCACGTCAAAAGGAGCACTTCAAATGCTGGGAGGAGGCCAAAGGCAAATGTCAGAAACCACTCGAATACTGGCCAGGTTTCTCCCTTTGCATCTCTGAGGGGAGGAGGCAGGGCAGGGAGGGCCCAAAGGATTCAAAACCTCGTGGCTATGAAGTGAATCAGAGTGTTAATGTGCCAGGATGGGATTTCCCAGATACTATTAGCTCCCAGATTAGCACAGCAAATGCAATCAGTGACTGACTCCTCCACTCCCCCGGGAATGGTGCCCTTCAGCGAAAGATGAACTGTGCTCCTCGAACACCTGCAGGGAGCTCGGTGCTGGGAAGAGCAGGGTCTTTAATAAGGGACAGATACCATTCCAGCCAACCGCCCACCCCTGCACGCTCTCTCTGTGTGGATGTGTGCCCAGTGCCCGGAGGGCACCGTTGTAGCTCCTCTGTCTGGTGTTTAGCACCCGCATTTGCACAGGCAGTTGGCTGAGCCCCAGGAGTGAGTGGGCCCCGCTTAGGTGCGTACCACCAGCTGTTTGCACACACAGTCGTAGGGTGGGTTGGGGGGGTGAGCCCTTTAGCAGGTGGAGTCATTTGCGCGAGCAAAGTGGGTCTGAAAATCGGAGGCCAGCCTGTCTCTGTGTCCCGTGATGGTCTCTAGGCATGGGCCCATCTTGCCAGCACGCCACCCTGACCAGCTGGGGTGCTCTCCCCTCCTCCCAGGCAGCAGCAGCCAACTCTCCTAACATGAAACGACTTTCACAAATGCCAACATCACAGTCACCACAACCGTTTGCAGTACCACGAGGGAGCAGTAGGGGGAGGCGGGGAAGGAGGAGAGGGTGAGCTGGGGAAGGGCTATATGAGGTCTGGCTGCTCTCTGGGGCAGGCCCATGACGGTCCAGGGGGTCTAACTCTGAGGACAGGGGCTGATTCTTTAGCTCCCAGCCGGACCGGCTGTTCAACCTCTCCTCATCCAGCACAGACCATCGTCCCCTCCTGCTGCGCTCCTCCCCCCCCAACCGAGGTCACATCTATAGGAACACTGACCAGCGCCAACTCAGACACACCAGCGCCACCCAGAGGGCAGGGAGGGTCCGGGGATGCCCCGAGGGGGCTGTGTTGCCCGGGCTCAGCTCCCGTGTCCTTTCATAGAGGTGCAGCTTGTCCTTGTTGGAATGAAGCATCTTCACGTCCTCGAAAGCGTAATAAGCTGCCAGAGTGAAGTTGACGTCCCCCGTGGTCAGGAGGTCGAAGACGCAGGACTGGAAGTACAGGTCCTCCACGGGGAGCTTCTCCCGGCACTTGGCCATGGCCATTTCGTAGGTGAAGAACTCGGGGGAGGAGACGAGGCTGGGCCCTTTCCTCCGAGCCCGGCCTTCCGTGCCCTGAGCAGAGCGGAAGGTCTGGAAGTCAATCTGTTGGTTAAGCGGGCAGCCCCGGAGGCAGAGGTAAAGGCCCTGGTTGTCCCTGTCCTCCACGGCGTTCACTACCTCCTCGGGCATGCGCACGGCGAAGGTGAGGTAATGTCCCACCTGCCTCACCACAATGGTGGTGCCGATGTACTTGGCTTGGATCTCGATGTGCTGGCCAGACACCTTCTCGGTGATCTTCAGGCTGTTGGCGCCATGCTTGTCGCCGCCGTTCTTGGAGCCGTCAGCGAAGGCAGCCGGGAGCTCGTCCATCTCTGCCTGGTACACTTTCTGGTCCACGCACTCCTGGAAGCTCTTGAAGATGATGGTGAGCTGTGAGGGGATAGGGAGGAGAGAAGGGGGCATTAACCAATGCTGATAACCCATTGAGCTCGGTCACCAGTACATTTCATTAATGAGTACAAGGGGATTTAGGTCTGACTGGTTCATTCATCAATCACCGCCACGTGCCTCCAGAAACGGTTTGGAACCCGGAGAATCAGTCTTTTGGGGCATTTTAAATTTCACAAGCACAGAGTTCCCACTACGAGATTTCCCCCTCTTATGCACAAGGCCACCAGGCTTCAGCCTACAGGCAGATGCATCAAGGGGCATATCAGCTACACACAGGAAGGAACCAGAGACAGGACTAGAACCCAAAGGTCAAGCTGCCAAATCCCACAGAAGTTACTTGTTGGAGCTGAGCTGTGTCTCTGAGACCTGGGAGCAGAGGGGGAGGGAGAAGAGAGGAAAGTCCATTGATTAGCCCCAATATGCGTCATGTCCCCAAGCCACTGACCTATTCATTGTTCTTTACACTTAGCTCATGCTTCCCTTCTTCAATTCACTGCAGGCCCCTTTGACAAGCCTGGGGGCCAGAGGGGTATCCAGCCCCTTGTGGTACGACCACAGAGAGGAAAAGGGACTTGCTCAAGACCATGCAGCAAGATGGCGGTTAGACTGTTTGTGGCTCCCAGTTCTGTGCTCAGGCTGACCCCCTCTCTCTAGCTGAAATTTCCCTGTCAGTCTACAGCAGGTTTTAATACCTCATAGGAGAGCTTACAGGGAGTTTAGAGCTTATATGGAGTCTATTTATTAGGGATGTATCTGAACCAAAGTGCTCTCAAAACCTCAGTGAAGTTCCAATCTGGATTTAAAATACACAGCTGACAACCAGGCTCCTGGATCTGACTCCTGGGACATTTGGATCCATCCTGCTATTTATTTACATTGCTTCTGGAACAAACGCCAATTTCAAATGGCTCCCAGTGGGGCCCCGGCATTCCCCTTGGCTCTCCCCCTCGGGGGGGGGGGGGATCTGCACCAGCCATTCTGCCCCAGATTTCCCATTGCTGCTCCCACCAGTTCAGTCCCACTTAGTACAGCAATGGGGGAGCTGTAGCACAGATCAGCCTCCACCCCTGCTCAGCATAGGTTTACACAACACAGGGCTTAAAATCCCTGCAGCCTCCTGGAGCCAAAGTGGGTACCACTGATGGAGCTGAACTGGTTGCGGGAACAGTGGGGAATTCTAGGTAATACTTCCTAGTATAGCCGAGGCTATCCACAAAATACCAGCCACCCCAGGCCCTGTTTTGGCAGCAACACAATGCCCATTTCTTTGCCCCTGCAGAACACCCTCTTAGTCTGAAGGATTTAAGTGGAGTTAAAAGGTGTGTCCCTGTTTTCCTCGCCAGATATCTCTATTAAAGCTTTCAGGTGTTGGCAGGTAAGCACCAGGTTACTGGAGGTTGTATCCTCTCGCTGAGAACACCCTGCTCCAGTGAACAGCACCAGAGCGAAAGCCTGATGGCACACAGACACCATCCGCCTTGCAGCCAACCTACAGAGCGAGGGCTGCCTGTTCCAACAGTTCTTTCTGCTGGGTAAACTTGCTGAGTCACCACACTGAGCAATGACTCATCACTTCTCAGCACCATAGAATCATAGAATATCAGGGTTGGAAGGGACCTCAGGAGATCATCTAGTCCAACCCCTTGCTCAAAGCAGGACCAATCCCCAATTTTTGCCCCAAATCCCTAAATGGCCCCCTCAAGGATTGAACTCACAACCCTGGGTTTAGCAAGCTAATGCTCAAACCACTGAGCTATCCCTCCCCCCATCCTGATGCAACATGGTGCAGCGCCCCAAATAAATTCCAGGACCAAAAGGCCCAGCAAGCTGCAGGCCAGCCCTCATTGAAACTGTGATGCTTCCCACTCTAAACAGGGATGGTGGCAAACCCTCTCCTCAGTCACCCCAGGAATACTGTGTAAAGGGCCAGACATGGATCGATGCTCCCCCAAGACCTGCTAAGCAAGCAGATCCCTTCTCACCAGCCACCCTACCTTCCTCTGGATCAGGGTAGCTGAAATGTGTTCCCTTCCAGCTTTAGCACTCATGCAGCAAAGAGGAATTCAGCCACAGTGTCCCTCAGCTCCAGAGCCAGTGTCCCTCAAGCAGAAGCCAGATTTAACACTTAAGCTAAAAGAAAAGGAGTACTTGTGGCACCTTAGAGACTAACAAATTTATTAGAGCATAAGCTTTTGTGAGCTACAGCTCACTTCATCGGATCACGAAAGCTTATGCTCTAATAAATTTGTTAGTCTCTAAGGTGCCACAAGTACTCCTTTTCTTTTTGCGAATACAGACTAACACGGCTGCTACTCTGAAACACTTAAGCTGTGTCACTTTGAGTTCCATTGTGCTACAACTGGGCATTTGCCACTGGATTTACTCAGCGCTGCACCCGGTCCCTGGAGAACATTTATCTTGGCTGCCACAGCGCAGCAAGAACAGATTGCGCCCCACAAAATGCCTTGTCCTGACCACAGACACAATTACTACAGCTAAAGCAGCTGGGAAGCCAGCACTAGAAACCCAGCTCTTCAGCTCCAAACCACAGGCTTTCCCATGTCAGCCAACACTCTCTCTTACCCATCATCGGCCCTACAGCATGCCAGGTGACTTATCCTCCCCGGGGGACTAGCCACTGGGGGCACCACCACACACAAACAGCCAGAGCGGTATGGAGATGGTGACAAGGGAACATGATCCCTGAGGCTCCCCCACTTCCAACAGGTTTTCTTCTCCTCTGGCATTAAAACCGTGGTTGGTTGTGAGGGGGTGGATGGATGAGAGGGTCGGAAGTCTAGCTGGGGCCGGATGGTTCAGGCAGACTGGGCAGGGAGCCTTTCACCTTATGGTGACTGGTTCAAATCAAATGCTGGTCAGCAGAGAGCAACAGAGGTGACCACCCTACGGCTGTGTGGTGGCACACATGAAACGCATTGTGTGTGTGTGTCCTGTTCCCATCACAGCTGGCACTCACTCGCCCCCTCGATGGCAGAGGTACCACAGAGGCCAAGTTGAAACCTGGCCTTGGATACTGAGCGACTTGCTCTCCTCTCCAGACAGCGCCTGCCCATCTGGCTTTGAGGCAACGCGGAGAGATCTCCCCCTGCTCAGCCTGCTCTGGAAATGAAGAGAGGGCTTCTAGCCTCAGCGCTGTCAGCCTGGCATGACATTCGCTTCAAAATTAAAAGGACACAGCCAAGGAAGCCACTAACGTATGGGGCTGAATTCCCCCCCCCCCACCCGGTGGGGGTCTCTGCAGAGAGACACAAATAGCAGCATCATTCTTCTGCAACCAACAAACTGCATGTTATCTGCCCACCCCCCTGCAGCTGAGTGCAGGGCCTGGGACAACTAGACAGGACAGGCGATGCGCACAAAGAGCACGGGACCTCTCTCTCTCTCTCTCTCTCTCTCTCTCTCTCTCTCTCTCGCAGTGGGGGCCTTGGCAAGAAGGTGAGTTTTCACACTGCTCTGCAGGCTCCTTCAGCTGCCATCTCTGTCACTTTACATAGGCCACAAAATAAACAGGAGGGTGGGTTCAGCAAGTTTTACTTGTTGCCAGCCATCTCTGGCACCTTGTCATCTGCCTCCTGTTCCCATCCCTGAATAGGAGTGTCGCAGTGCCCTGCAAAGGAATCTGGCAGGGGGGTGGGGGTCTGGAACACAACCGCAGCTGCAATGCCAACGTGTGTGTTTGTGGTTTGCCTTCAGGGGCCGCTGCCAGCCTTAGATCCCTGGGCTTGCCCCCTTCACGATCTGACCCTTTCTTCGCAACCCAGACCTACGCCAGGGATGATACATCTCCTCTGACGATGCTCAGAGGGGGGCCAGAAGTGGTGGTGAGAAACCAGAGTCCATCTAAGGGGGGTGGGGAACCAGGGAGATGGGCTTGATTTTCTGACCAGGACTCTGTACTTGTGGGGGGCTCGGACTCTTGTCTCAATCCGCTGAATAACCTGGCAGTAGTGGATGAGACTCACCAGCTTTCTGGGACCCTTTTGTGGGCAGCAGTGGGAGAAAAAGTGATTAAAAGGGTCCCCAAGGGAACAGTATCAGAACGTCACCATCCCCCACGGGACAGCCCACCCGCCCCGTGCCTTTACCTTGGTCGTTGCAGTCGCTGAGGACCCGGGTAGCACCGGAGTGTTGGTGACCTGGACATTCAGGTAGTTATTGTCTATGAGTGGCCAAGCCCCCTGCACTTTGCAGGTCTGGAAGCTGTCTGTGAAAGTCCTGAGGTGGGGGTCCCCAAAGAGCCCGCAGTGGGTGTAGTTTGGGGGGGCTGAGTGCTTGTGAAAGCTCTTCTCGTAGTGGCAGATCTCTGGGCTGTCGGAGCGCTCCTGGCTGTCCCCGGGGGGCAGTGTTCGGAGGCGGGGCTGTGAGGTGGGGCCATCTTTGGAGCAGTTGTGTTGGACCATGAGGTCATCTATGCCATGAACGGCGGAGTGGTAGGCCAGGTCCCCTCTGCAGGTACGAGCCGTGCGGCGGGTGCAGTGGGCGTAGGTGCGGAGAGCCGTGCAGAACTCCGGTGCCTCCTCCGTGCCCAGGTGGTGAGAGCCAGATGTGGCCGCCCAGAACTCAGAGTTACACTTCAGGATCTTGCACTGAGAGGTCGCTGGGGGGAAAAAAAACCACAGGTGCTGTCAAGATGCCCAATACACGGATCAAATACAGCACACCACCAAAATGCCACCACTGTTGGAAATGTCGGGCAGGAAGGGACCTTCAGAGGTCATCAAGTCCGGCCCCGTGTTCTGAGGCAAGACCAGGTAAACCTAGACCATCCCTGGCCGGTGTTTGTCCAATTTGTTCTTAAAAACCTCCCAAGACAGGGATTCCAGAACCTCCCTTGGAGACCTATTCCAGAGCTCAGCCATGCTTAGAATTAGAAAGGTTTTCCCATTTCTAACCTAAATCTCCCTTGCTGTAGATTAAGCCCATTACTTGTGGTCCTACCTTCAGTGGGCGTGGAGAACAACTGAGCACAATCTCTTTATAACAGCCCTTAACATATCTGAAGACTCTCCACGTTGGCCGGGATGCTGAGAATAGCTTAACATCATTGATCTGGGGGGGAAACACCATTGGGCCTTTAACGTCAGGAGGCTTTTAGGGCTTGACATTCAAAAATATGCACGAGCAATTGCGCATCCAAAATGGTGTTACAGTGGTGCCATTGATTTGCATTTGCATTTAGCACAACTGCATGCCCGAAACAGGTGTTTGTGTGCAGTGGGCTAGTTAGATAAATAACTGGTCTCCCTATACAGCTGATTTGTATACAGGGGCATTGGCTGTGAGGCTTGGCACACTGCCCTGGGCCTGTCTGTGAACAGTGGGGTAAAACCAGGCTCTCAGCAGCCGTAAGTGGGGAAGCCCTGGTTTTACACTCCACCCTGCTCTCAGGAGGGGAACTCAGTCAGTTCAGCAGATCCTAGCATGTCTATTTTCTGACTGACAGGTATGGTTCCGAAGACTGGGGATTTTTCACGGATGTAAATGCACTAGTGCAAGACCCTAGTGCAGACACACCACACTACCATGAACAGTGACTCACACCAGTACAGCACCCCCTTGTGTCAAATTGGGCTCTCTGCATTAGGGCAGCTACAGCAGTGCAACCCCCTCAAGTGTAGACAAGCCCTGAATAAAGCCACAGCCCTAGCCCAGTAGGTAAAGGCAAGGGGCCAAGATTCCTGGCATCGGGTTTGCCTTCTGGGGCCGTTTGTTCACACTCCCTGGGATACCCGATACCTCCCCACCACTATATTGTGCTGCTCTAGCATGGTCCCCAATTGCTGGATCCCTCTTGTGAGTCTCCTCTACTGCACTAAAAACTCTTGCAGTGCAAATGCCTGGCTCCTCCAGGGTCAGCAACTCACTCAAACCAGCCAACCCGGCAGCTGTCTGGGGAGTCCGAAAGGCCCAGAGCTGAGGAGGAAATACAGTGCAAAGGCAGAACAAACAAAGTACAAAAGAGCCTTCTCAAGCAGCTATCAATCACCTGATCTCCTGTACCTAGCACCTTGACACAATGCACGTTCCAGCGGCTTCACTAATGCTGGGAACAGTGCGTGCCGACCTCTGGCCCACCTGCCCCCGCCTCAGTGCTTTTCTAAAGCTGCAGAGATATGGTTATCAAAGGGAAATGTGTGAAAGGAAACAGGCAAAATCCTAATCAGCCGGCTGGCCTCGGTTGTGTAGAGAACAGATCAGCTTCAGCAAGATACTAAAGCAGCCTGCTCCCAGGTCAATGCAGCCAAAGGGGCTGTACATACTGATGGCCCACTGCCAACCCTGACTTCTGCAGCTGAGCACTCAGAGCTGCTCTCAGGTGCCCAAAGCCTATGTGCAAGACAGGGAAAGGCAAAGTACCATGGGAGTTTAGATTCAGTTCTTTCAGGGGGGACGTATTTTCTGCAGAGGGACATGAAAGTGACTGTGCAAAGGCACTTGGCCTGCACTGCACATTGCACAGACAGTGCGCTGCCAATGGCAATTTGGAACCTCTCATTGCTCACACTGCTTAAACATTCGTGGTGTTTTCCTTTCCCTCCTCCTTATCAGTCCCACAGGAGCTTGGAGGGCATGGAAACTGTGCAGGACTGGGCCCAAAATTAATTTCCAGATGCATTCTGGGGGTGTCTCAAAGCCCTACGTGTTTATTCCTTTCCTGGGCTTTGTTTAGAGGTGAGTTCACAGGGTAGTTACACATGCACAAATAAAGCTACAAAACTCAGCACCACTTCATATGGAAAACAGCATGTTCAAGTTTTAACTATTCCCTTGCAGTGTTGGAAACACAACAGGTGCTGGAGAAAGAGAAGGGGAACAGAACAACTATAAATGAAAAGAAACCCTGCATGGAAACCATTGGTCTTGTGTCACTTTCTAAGAGGAATGAAATGCAAAAGGAAATGACGGAAAGTTTCGGAGTTTAAAAAATCCAGGTTTAACAAACTCAGGTGCTAGTAATAACACAGGCAACACAAGAGAACCTCACTCGATTTTATCAACACCAAGCTTATGAACCATTTTTCCTGACTGGGCGGAGGAGGGGGTAATCAGAATGAAAATGATGTCAATGAAGAGTAAGTCGATATCCCTTCACATTGCAATCTTTCAATGCATTGGAAATCATTTTGAAGAAGTTGGAAGAACAAGAAGAAAACAATGCAGTGCACTAGACAGCAACGTATGAACTGGACCTATGGCAATTTGGAGGTGTTAAATTTTATGAACTTTCCATTCCATGAACTCCTTAATCCCCAATTAGTTTGTAAAATGGGTGTTCTATTGCATAGGATTATTTTTATTTCAACAGCGTCCACTTAAAACTGAACATATTATTTCATCAACACCCCTTTTCAGTGGATTGCATTTTGCTGGAACATAGTGAATCCACGTCACATAACCGTGGGTTTCTCACCACAGGCCGCTATGTGAGTTGCAGAGAAAGCCTTTTGCTGTGCGTTTCAACCAGATGAGATTTTGCTGTTCGATCACTTTGCCCCAGTGGTACTTACCCCGGGGTCTGGATTTATGACCTCTAACTCTAGGCCCTGAATATTCTATCAAGGCTAAAAGCCACATGTTAAAATTGTCGGGGATTAAACAAGGCTGATATAATACTGTCCAACAGGACTCATGTGAGGGCATGGTGCATTAAAGACAGAGAGCGAGTCAGAAGTGAAAAGCGCTACGAAGTCAGGGACGCTGCTATAAACGATCAGATTAGCACGTGACGGGACACCTCCGCCAGAGTATCAGTCTGTCGTTGTGATGATTCAACCAGACTTTGCTGTCACCTGGAATGCAAACAGGCAGCATATCAAGGTGAGACATTCAAGGTGTGGGTTGAAACGACAAGTTCGGTGTGCAAGGCTGTCATGAAGGAAAATGGCAGCTCCCTTTCTTTGGTGACAAACCACCCAAGCTCAGGGCTTGTGATGCCACTAAGAACCTCATGACTGAAGAACTTAAGTAGATGAAAGGAGCACTGGGGTGATAAAAACCGAACCATGTCCAGAGACCCATGGTCACCAGCTAAACAATAAGTCCATGGCATCAGGCAATAGGGCTTGCAACAGATGATTCAATAAGACTCTCAGCTGTCAGTAACAATAGCGCTTAGATGCTCATTTGTAGGAGCCCAGCTATTATCAGGAATAGGTACTTTGTGCTGGTCTCTCAGGTGCTTCTTTAGCTTGGAACAGGAGATACAAGCCAAGTTCTTTACTGGCATTTGGGCTACGACCCAAAGCTAGCAATGCAGTAACCAGGGTTTTGTGGCTGTGTCACAGGTCCCGTCCTCCTTTTGAGACAAGCTCGCCAGGAAGGAGTTAAGGATCCAGTGGCACTCAGAGCAATAGCCTCAGGGCTGCTCTCTCAGCAGCGCAGGCTCTCATAGCTATGGCCAAAGGCATGTTATCGCTGAGCACAGGAGGGCTGCACATGGCTGGCGTCTAACTCATTACTTTATAAGGTACTCTGGGAAAAAAAGAAAAGAAACAGAAAACGAAAAGCCTGTTCCATTCCTTCCCTTGGCCTGTAGAGGGAGCATTTTTCTTAAAGATCTTATCATTTGGGTTTTGGCAAAATGTTCTGATTTGCTGTTTCGTGCACGGCCCCATATAAGGCCCGATTTCCAAAGCCAGGTGGCTAAGGAGCAGGACTGCACTGTGTGTGTCTGTGTCTAAGTACGAACGCAGAAGAAACACTTTCACACACAGTTCTCCCATTTACAGGCGATATGCCGACTTGGACGGCACCTCCATTACAGAAAAGGCAGCCCATCTTGTTCTGGGTTTGCACCTGGAGCAAGCCAGGGAGGTGGCCCTTCCTTCCTAATCTCTCCCCTGCCAGCAGATAAAGACGGCGGGGTCAATTCCATTTCACAGGGCACTGAATAACCGTGGGTCTCAAGTAGGCTGTTTAGCCTTGTTCTTTTAATCTGTTGGCAAAGCCTCTTTCTCCCCCCCACCCCTCGGTCCGCGCCTCCCTATCCAATCTGTTCAATAGTGTGATTGTCTGACACCTGGAGCTCACACAAACACCTGTGTGACTCACCCCACCCCCCAGCAAGACACGTGTCAGGACCGAGGAACCCAGCAAGCAGAACTATGCAGGAAAAAGACAGCAACCCTTCCCACTCCCCCCCATATGCTTCCCCTCACGTCTCCTATTGCAGAAGCTTTGGTATAAAAGCAAAAACTCATTTGAACAGAAGCCAAGAAACTATGTTTATTCAATTTCATATAATCTATTTTCCGTCTCCTCACAATGGATCTGTTTTTCAACCGCAGATGACTTAGCATGAAAACAAACCCCTCTGCTGGTATCGTTCAACGACACACGTAGCAAGTCACCTGAGCACAGGGATTCTGGGCACAGGCTTCGCCCAGGGGGCTTGGACCTAGGTGTCATTTCACAGCCTGCCCACCCACGTGCCCCCACATTCCATGCCCGTGGGCCTGCTTCCTGGCACTGTGATCATGAACGACAGGGGAGGTGGATCCTGGAGACTCTTTCTCTGTCTCAAGATATGGTCCATGCTATGTAAAGATCTGGGAGCCTGTGGGTTTGGAAAACTGATGGGCCAGAAGTGAGACCATCTAGCTATATCAGGGGTGACATTCCCCAGCCCTCCTCAACTGGAACTCTGTAGGGTGCTGAAAAAACAGGCCCCTGAATGTGGGAGTTTAAAATGGAGGCTAACGGATGTGCAAAAGTTCAAGTAGCCAGTCAAAATCTACAGACCTTAAGGCTGGCAGGGATCATTAGATCATCAAATCTGGCCTCCTGTATATCACAGGCCATAGAATTTAACCCAGTTACCCCTGTATTGAATCCAGTAACTTATGTCTGGTTCAAGCATCTATTTCAGAAGGAATGCACCACTTCCACTGGCTGTTTGTTCCAATGGTTAATCAACCCCAGTTAAAAATCTGCACCTTATTTCCAATTGGAATTTGTCAGGCTTCATCTCCTGGCCCTTGGTTCTTGTTAGGCCTTTCTCTGCTAGATTACAGAGTCCTTTTAGTACCTGCTATTTTCTCCCCAGAAAGGTACTTATATTTATACCGTAATTAAGTCAACTCTTAATCTCCTTTTTGATAAGCTAGATAGATTGAGTTCTTTAAGTCTCTCGCAATAAGGCATTTTCTCCAGCCCTCAGATCATCTTTGTCTTTTCTGCCCCTCTCCAATTTTTCAACATCCTTTTTAAAATATGGACACCAGCAGTGGATGCAGCATTTCAGTCTTGGTCTTGCCAATGCCGTGTACAGAGGTAAAAGGGTTTCCCTACTTTTACTCATTACTGGGGTAATTTTTTGACCAAAACTTTTTTTGGGGGGGGGAAAGGCGTATTTGGTGACACCAAAACATTTTGTGAATTTGTGGTGATTTTGCTGCATTGTTTTGGTAGAAAAAGAAAAATTTGGAATCATTTCATTTTGACATTTTTTAAATGAAACTTTCCAATTTTTATTTGAAATGACTTTTAATTGGAAAAGAATTCAAAATGCTTAAAAATCAAAGGAAAATGTTTTGTTCTGGTTTAGATGAAACATTTTGTTTGACCCGAAATCATTTTTTTCTGACTTGCCAAAAATGTTATTTTTGGTTCCACCCAAAATGATTTAATTTTTTTTTCAGAATTTCCAGCAAACCAAAATATCCGTTATCCCTTTATATTTACTCACTGGACCCTTGTGTATAGATCCAAGGATCACACTAGCCCTTTCCTCCACAACATCACCCTGGGACCTCATGTTCAGTTGTTTTGTCATATGATCCCAAATCCTTTCTTACTCCTTTCCAAGATAGAGTCTCCCATTCTGTTCCTAGAGGTATAACTAACTTTGCATTTGGCTGTATTAAAACATTTTGTTTCACTAGGCTCAGCTTACCAAGAGATCCAGATCGCTCTGTATGACTGCCCTATGCTCATAATTAACCACTTTGTGTCATTCACAAATTTTATCAGAAGTGATTTTATATTTAGTTCCAGATCACTGAGAAAACGTTGAATAATGTCTGGTCTGATAACAATCCCTGCAGAAACCCACCAGAAACACTCCCAATTGATGACAAATCCCCATTGACAACTAATTTGTATGAGCTGTCTGTTAGCCTGTTTTCAGTCCATTTAGCATGTGCTTTATTGATATTGTATAATGCTAATCTTTTAATAATGTCATGCGGTACTAAGTCAAACGCCTTACAAAAATCTAAGTCTACTACAGCTATGCAATTTTCTTCATCAGTCAAATTTGTAATCTCATCAAACAATAAAATCAGGTTGTTTGACAAGACCCAACTTTTTTTTTTTATAAAACCATGTTGACTGGTGTTAATTCTATTCCTATTCTTTAATTTTTTATCAGCTGAATTCCATATAAGCTTTCCCATTATTTTGCCTGGGATTGATGTCAGGCTAACCGTCTGGGCCATCTTGCTTGCCCTCTTTGAATATTGGCACAACATTAACACTCTTCCAGTTTTTTTTTGGAATTTCCCTGGTATTCTAAGACGTATTAAAAATTAACATCAATGGGCCAGACATCTCCTTAGCCAATTCTTTTAAGACTCTTGGGTGCAAATTATCCAGGCCTGCCAATTTAAAAACATTTATCACTAGTAGATGTTGTTTAACATCCTGGATGGACTAAAAAGTACTTCATCATCATCTTCATGTGATAGGAGTACATCCTCCTGCTTCTTTCCAAATACAGAACAGAAATAGTTACTGAACACTTTTCTGTATCATTAATAACAATTTTATCATCTCCATCTAGTAATGGGCCTAGCACTATACTATTGCATAGATTTTTTTTGTTCCTAATATGCTTTAAAAATGCATCTTTATCCATCATAATGAGATCTAAAATACAGTTAGGTGCAATACCTTTGGTATCAGAAAATCATCATCTATAATTTTTAGAAACTCAAATGATAATTTACTACAGGCTGCATGAGGCCTCCAGCATGACTCCCAAGTCCTCTTATAACAACACAACTTTGCTTTCCACACATTACAGTCAGGTGATTTTAACATTCCAATCATGTGAATCTTCCCACCAGATTTCAGTAATGCCAATTGTATCACATTTGTTCTCATCACTGAGAACTTCCAATTCCTCTTGACTTCGGCTACTTCTGAAAATGGGACATAGGCTCCTAAGTCACCGAGGTGCTTTTGAAGCATTTACCCATAAACTAATTGTATATATGCTAGTGTGTAAATATGTCTGTATGGAAGACTCACATTCAGTATGAATTTTTATTGGCGTACGTATCAAAATACTCAATTACCTATGGCCAAACTCCTCAGATCTGAGGACCTAGATTTCAAAGATGCTGTATGCCTGGGATTTTGGGTGTTTAGCACATGTGAAAATCAGGTCACTTAGGTACAGGTGCCTAGCTAGCAATTAAGGAACCTAACTTTGGGCTTGAAAAATGTGACCTGTATGTTTTCATATTCCCAGTTCATTCTTCCTACACACAGAGAGAGACACAGGGGAGGGGGTGGGCGGAGGGGGAGGAACAACATATAAGCTACTATTTGAAAAGTCACAGAGCAAAGTCAATTCCACCAAGACTTCAGGGAATCCAAAAACAAACTGATGAGCCCTGGTCTACAATTAAGTTAGCCACCCATGAGCACCATGGTGCTCCATTTGCTCCAACCCCTCAGACAGAGACAAACACCTACAAGATCTCTATCATGCATTCCTACAACTACAATACCCACCTGCTGAAGTGAAGAAACAGATTGACAGGGCCAGAAGAGTACCCAGAAGTCACCTACTACAGGACAGGCCCAACAAAGAAAATAACAGAACGCCACTAGCCATCACCTTCAGCCCCCAACTAAAACCTCTCCAATGCATCATCAAGGATCTACAACCTATCCTGAAGGACGACCCATCACTCTCACAGATCTTGGGAGACAGGCCAGTCCTTGCTTACAGACAGCCCCCCAATCTGAAGCAAATACTCACCAGCAACCACACACCACACAACAGAACCACTAACCCAGGAACCTATCCTTGCAACAAAGCCCGTTGCCAACTCTGTCCACATATCTATTCAGGGGATACCATCATAGGGCCTAATCACATCAGCCACACTATCAGAGGCTTGTTCATCTGCGCATCTACCAATGTGATATATGCCATCATGTGCCAGCAATGCCCCTCTGCCATGTACATTGGCCAAACTGGACAGTCTCTACGTAAAAGAATGAATGGACACAAATCAGACGTCAAGAATTATAACATTCAAAAACCAGTTGGAGAACACTTCAATCTCTCTGGTCACTCGATCACAGACCTAAGAGTGGCTATCCTTCAACAAAAAAGCTTCAAAAACAGACTCCAAGGAGAGACTGCTGAATTGGAATTAATTTGCAAACTGGATACAATTAACTTAGGCTTGAATAGAGACTGGGAATGGATGAGTCATTACACAAAGTAAAACTATTTCCCCATGGTATTTCTCCCCCCTCACCCCACCCCCCACTGTTCCTCTGATATTTTTGTTAACTGCTGGAATTAGCCTACCTTGCTTCAGAGTAGCAGCCGTGTTAGTCTGTATTCTCAAAAAGAAAAGGAGTACTTGTGGCACCTTAGAGACTAACAAATTTATTAGAGCATAAGCTTTAAGTGAGCTGTAGCTCACGAAAGCTTATGCTCTAATAAATTTGTTAGTCTCTAAGGTGCCACAAGTACTCCTACCTTGCTTGTCACCATGAAAGGTTTTCCTCCTTCCCCCCTCCCCCCCCCGCCCCCCCGCTGCTGGTGATGGCTTATCTTAAGTGATCACTTTCCTTATAGTGTGTATGATAAACCCATTGTTTCATGTTCTCTGTGTGTGTGTATATAAATCTCTCCTCTGTTTTTTCCACCAAATGCATCCGATGAAGTGAGCTGTAGCTCACGAAAGCTTATGCTCTAATAAATTTGTTAGTCTCTAAGGTGCCACAAGTACTCCTTTTCTTTTTGCGAATACAGACTAACACGGCTGCTACTCTGAAACATGAGCACCATAGTTAAACTGACCTAACCCTGGCAGTAGCTGCGGCTAGATTGAGATTGGAAGTATCTCACTACAGTAGCATAGCCTAGTGCTGCCATTGTAGTGCCTATACATAACCTTAGTTACAAGTCCCTGCAAGAAACCCTCATCCCAGCAGATCGTTCCATACCAAACACCTACCAGTGGCTTTTCCCTGGTTCTCCTTCTGGAAGAAGAAACTGAATGAGAAATGCAGTGGTTGTTGTCTTTTGATGGGGGCCATGAGATGCATCAAGGGGGCAAGGAATAGCCTGCATGTGTATGTGTATATGTGCATGAATAGGAGGAAAAGGTTGGGACTGGAGGATATGGAAACATATGTAACACTGCATATTAACACCTACTATAATATATCTCATGTTGTGTTTGTGTTCCCAAGCAGTCAGAATCTGCACTTTGTGTGAATGCCTCTTTGTGCATCTACTTTGTGTCATGTGCGTGTGTACAGTGAAGGCAGTGTGTGCATAATGTGCACTGGGTATATTATGTGTAATTACTCTGTGTGCATGTATACCTGAGGCCTATCATGCTGCTGATAGAAATAAACCCATAACTGCCTGTTCTGTGGTATATGGAGAAAGTTGACAGAGAAAACAAAAACCTCCATCCCACCAGCTTGACTGATTGATGGCGTCCCTTGAATAGAGTCCAACTGTTTCAGCAGGAGGAGGGGGAGGAACCATGCCGTGAAGACGAGCCCAGTGGCCATCTGACCCAGGCTGTGTGAAAGGATTTGTGCATTATGGCAGCATTAGTTTCTTCCAGAGACCTCCTTTGAACTGTTAATCAAGCACAATCTTGCAGAATAATAGCCTGATTATTATTGCCTTGTTTGCATAGCAAAGAGGCCCAATAAAACGGATTTGATTGAGCTTGGAGGGGGTGTGAAAGATCTGTCCTGAGAAAGTCGCTGCAGGAATGCAGCAAACTGCTCCCAAGTCTCAACCCAGGAAGAAAGACAATGCAATTTGCCATCAAGAAAAAACCCAATAGACCAATAAATTACCCATGTGCAAAGGGATTAGATCAGGTTTCAGCTGCATGGGCATGGGGGGTGGGGAGATACTGAAGGGGGAAAATAAACCTTACTCTCTTAAAGTGGCAGTGCTCATTTTTGAAGGAATGGAGGGTGGGGGATCATTTTGAAAGGGGACATTGTAATAAGGGCTGGATTCTGCACTCCTTTACACCAGCTTAAATCTGGAGGAAATGCAAGACTTCAAGATAAATGCACTTTGATGGAGTTGCTCCAAACGTCTGCTGGTGTAACTGAGAGCAATGCAATCTCCTTTTTAACCCAGTCATCGTCCTACCTGCACCTGTGCTGGAGAGCATGGGAAAGAGATTTCTCAAGGTGTTTACTTATGTTTAAAGAAACTGACAGGGCCAACCTGACTGGGCTATTCCATTTTGAATGTCTGTCATTCAAGTGACTGGACATCGGAGCCCCTGTCCCTCGTCCTCTCCCTTTTGTTTCCCACTGAGGAGTTCCTTCTTCTCTCGCGCGTCACAAAATCATGGAGCAATTAGAGGTGGAAAAATGCAGTCAGGGTCTTCTCTGGCAACAGATGCTACAAGAAGAGCCCTTAATTGTTCTTGTCACTTTGCGTATTGTGTTCAGAGAATCAGCTGACCATGGATCCAGAATGTCTTGCAAGGAAGCAAATGTTTCTCCTCCCCTACAAATGTCCTACTCAAGTGCAGCAAGGTTTTCTCTTGCAACCAGCAGAAGTTTTCACCTCTGATCTTTGCATGGAAAGGAAAGAGCCATTAATCAAAGCCGGGGAGCTCTTCACTAGTCCCCACAGCAGCTGGAAGGAAGTTTCCCAACCTGGGTAGGCAGACTGTGCTAACATGTCTGGAGCTAGCATGCTAAAAATAGCAGTGTGGATCTTGCAGCTCTCAAGCCTACAGTATCAGGTGGGCTTAAGCCCTGCTGGTGTGAGTCTTGTCTACCCAGGTTAGAAGGCTCACTCCCAGCTGCAGGGTAGACATACCCAACTGAGCCTCCTGTGTGAGACGCTGCTCTAAGAATTACTGGCAAAACTTGAAAAAGTGAACGTCACAGCTTGGAAATAGGTGTTCCTAAGAAATGAGATCACTAACCGGGCTGAAAAATGATCAGGGTGTTTACATTTGAAGCCACAAAGAGCCACAGATCCACCCCTCCTTCACTCTTAAACTTCTTGAGACTCGGGATCAGGGTTCAGTGTTTCTCTTGCATGAAGTGAGCTGTAGCTCACGAAAGCTTATGCTCTAATAAATTTGTTAGTCTCTAAGGTGCCACAAGTACTCCTTTTCTTTTTGCGAATACAGACTAACATGGCTGCTACTCTGAAACTTCTCTTGCAACAGATACTGCTAACAGCTAAATGAAGGAAGCCTGGTGTCCAAGAGACCACAGGTTCTATTCCTTGGTCCGCCACTGACTCACTGTAGATGAGGCTCCATGCCTCAATTTCCTCACCTGTAAAATGGTGTTAGGGAAACTTAGATCTATGAGAAACAGTGGCCAGGAATACTGGTGTGTCATCACAGCAAGCACAAAACCTTGAAAGCCAGGCATGCTTGGCAGGTAAGGGAAGGAAGGGCTGCTTTCACAACACAAACAGGTCATCCAAGATCTCGACTGCTTAATAAAGGTGGGTAAAGCACTGTTTATAGGTGAGAAATCTGAGGCCCAGAGGAGTGAAATGACCACCCAAGGCCACTCAGTGACAAAACGGGGAATTCACAACAAAGTTTTCCAACTCCTAGTTCCCTCCTCTAACCAGGAGACTTAGCGCCCTTCTCAATACGCCCCGATGGGACTTTGTATCCAGCTCCATCAGAAAGAAGCAGACAAATCCATTCAGGCTCTGCCAACAGCTTGGACTCTTAGATCATTTGTCCATTGCGGTTCCTTTGCCCTTCACCTTTAAGGTGGGATTCCAGAGTCACTTACAATATCCATCTTCCCACCTCCAAGTTTGATAAGCCATTGGGATGAGCCGGGTGTCAGACCTTTCTTCATGAGGCTCAGGCTCACAGCTGAGCCATGGTTGTTTTCACACCAACAGCATTTTGCCCAGGCCTTGTTCTGTTCAGACTGTGTTACAGGCACAACCCCTCACCACAGCTGTATGACTGTTGCCGGGCCTGGTTAGCAGATCCTCTGCCTTTCAATATCTTGGTGAGAGGATGGTGCAGACAGTGCCATGAAGGCTGCTGTGGGAAAGCGCTTTGCACAAGAGGTGTGTGTTTTCTCTAGGAATAATCTGCCTCACCACTTTCTTCTGAAATTTCAACCCTTCAACACTTGGCTAAATGAGATGCAAAAATGAGGAGACAGAGAAAAGCCCCAAGCACATAAATCTGAAGGAGGCAAATTTACACAATTAAACAGCCTGCCAAGAATTGCGGCATTTCAATTAGAGGCGTTGATTTGAGTGCAGGGCGTGGAGAGTCAGCTGCCTGCCTTTCACAGATGTCAGCTAGAACCTCGCACAACCTAGGGGGAATTCACACAAACAAACGTACGGCCCTGTGTCTTGCACTGTAGCCTCTCGCTGTCTCTGGGAGTCTGATGAGGGTGAGGAACAAATCTTTTAAGTAGATCTGTTTACAGGTACACTGTCTCTCACCTCCTCACCCCACCCTATACAACCCCATTCGCATACCACCAACCCAGCTGATACTCAGCTTGTTCTATCTGACTCACACTGCAATGGAAATGATGCATGAAATCCATAAACCCTCCAAACACTATCGGCCCACCTAGATGTCAGTCCCTGATAGTCACTGCGTTATTTCTAAAAGATGTCCAATGCTGGAGCCGCTGGGCGCAAGTTCTAAATGTCTGAGAAGAAATTAAAAAAATCAAAACCAAATGTATCCTTCTGGCTCTCCACTCCCTGCTCATTCATCCATCCCCGTCCCCGGCAAACGCCTGTGAAGAGAGATGGGTTTTGTGTTGTGCCGTAAAGGTCAGCAAACTCAGCTCTGTCAGAGTGCTGTGGGGACCAAATTCCAGAGTCAGGGGTCCTCCAGCAGGAACATCCTGCCACATGCACCAGCCACTGAACCCCACTGGCATGTAGGGGATGTCATATGACCTCACAGCCCTGGTCGGAGCGGGGAAGGAAAGATGGGTTTCTCAGAACCCAGGCCATTTAACTGTAGGGCTTTGGAGACTGAAGCCAACAGCACTCAAAAGAGTCCAGGAAGCCAATATCTAACAGGAGGCTTACGCCACAGAGCCCCCTTTCTGGTGGGTTATTCCGTAGAACAGTCATGACTCAAGTGAAATACATTATCTGTCCTATTCCCCATATATCACCACACATTTAGGGACTAATCTGGCACCCATGAAAATAAATGGCAAAACTGCAATGGGATCAAGACTGGGCCTTTCAGCTCCTCCAATAACCCAGCTGATGCTCCACCCAGAGGAACTCACTGATCTCGCCTCTGTAGAGACTTGCATTCTCCCTCTCCAAGTGCAGCTCCCTGTAGCCATGTGCAGGACATTAGACAGAGCTGCTCAGTCTGCACTTAGATGGCTACTTGTGCATAGGGAGCCAGCTTGTTCTTTTGCAGTAAAAGCCCTATGACTTCATCGAAGGGATGGCATCTGGTTTTGCAATTGGACATAATTCAATTCTCCCTCCTCACTACAGAAACTTCTGTGGGTGGAGCGGTGATTTTGTGAGCAAGATTGCACTTGAGTGCAAAGAAATCTGTAGGTTACAACTGAAATCCCCGTTATTGTTATTACAGTTAATGCAAAAAATAAAAAACAAAACAAAACAAAAAAAACACTCAAGGCCCAGTTATGGGACTCCTGCTCTTAATTACAGTATTTGTCAATTGTAGGTTACAAAGCCTTTTAAAAGCATTTATGAGTGAATTTAGTCTTCATGAAAGAAAGGGACTAGCAACCCGTAGAGCCAAGCTCAGTGTGGACAGGGCTCTGCCAATGCAACTCAATCCTGACCTGCAGCACCCCATATATTTCAATCCCAAATCCTCTGTCAGTGTCCGTCAGTTCTCACTTGTAGCACTGCCTGCTATTCCAGTCCTGGGCTACCAACACTGCCAAAACCGCTCAATCCTGACACACAAACACCCTGCAAATCCATGTGTAAGCGGGGGAATAGTCCCGCTCTTGTGGGGAACTTTCCTGGCTTCTGCACTACCCCGGTGAAGTGGGCTAGCGAAAGGATCTGAGTCCTCGCTCCCACTTCCTTTACCCAGTGGCCTCCCTGCCCTTGAGGACTCCCCTTCCACTCTTCTGTCTGGCAGAGTCCTCGTAACCCCAACAAGGCTGGGCCCAAGTCCTGGGGTCTCAACCCCCAACCCTGCTGTGGTCACCTAGGACAGGGGCTAGGGTGTCCCCACTCTGGGGTACTCTCTCTGCACTGGGCACTTCTCTGACCCACTGACCATTACACACAAGTTAAAGCAAATGCAAGTTATTTAATCAACAATTAATTTTAAAAAGAATAAGGAATAATGGGAAAGATTAAAGGAAACATCAACCCACTCTGTGGCAGGGAACTTCACAAACAGTGTCTCTGGAACGTCAGGGCAGTTCACAGTCTGTTCCTTGTAAGTCCCAAGCTTTCTTCTCAGGCCCTGGCTTTGCTGTAGGGATGCTGTGGGTTGGACACTTGCTCTGGTGGTGGCCACACGCTCTCAGGCTCTAAGTGGTAGGACCCTTCTTCCCAGTGTCACCCCTGCCCTGTCAGGGTTATGATCCAAGCCTGGTCTGCAGAGCCTCTTGGCTGAAGCGTCTCCCTGTGCTGGGCCCGCTGCCCAGGGTCCCCCTCGCTCTCCCCAGCTGCTCACCACACCCAGCTCTGGACTGCTCCAGCCCCAGCTCCACTACTCTGTCTCTGCACTGTTGCTGCTGCTCTGCCTCCAGCTCCCTGGGCTGCTTCTTTGGCCCCTCTGGCTCTGGTTGCTGCAGCTCTGCTCCCAGGACAGGTCTGCTTTACAGGCTGCTTCTGTGATTCTGCTCCCAGCACTGACCTGCTTCCTGGGCTGCTTTTCTGGCCCCTCTGGCTCTAGTTGCTGCAGCTCTGTTCCCAGGGCAAGTCTGCTCTCTCTGGGCTGGGCCTCTGGCTTTGGGGCTGCAGCTCTGCTCCCAGGACAGGGTCTGCTCTCTCTGGGCTGCTTTTCTGGTCCCTCTGGATCTGGCACAACTCTGCTCCCCTGCTTAGCTTGGGCCCCTGCTTTCTCTTCAGCTCGGCCCCACTCTGTCTGACCCAGGCAATTCCAGCTCACACGGAGGATGGGACCTACCTGGCCTCCTGACTCCCTGATTAGCCTGCCCACCCTGTCATTCAGGCTGACCTGGAGCGTTGGCCTCTCCTCATTGTTCCTGGGGACTGGCAGTCTCAGGGTCCTGATTCCGCATCAACCCTTCCCCCTTTTTAGTACTGGGAGGTAGCCAACTAAAACAGCCCCACTGAATTTTAGTAAGGGGGCAACAGTCCCCTTACATGTGGCTGATGTCAGTCCTGGGTTCCCCACGCAGCTCCGCTGATGCACCTCAGACCTGACTTACAGCGCCTTCTGCTAGTCCAGTCCTAGGTCACTTGCCCACAGCTCTGTCAAACAACAAAGCAAAAAAGAGCAAAACCTGCAGCATCCCCCTGCTCTTCTAGTCCTTGACACTGTCTCGACTCTGCCAATGCACCTCCAGGCTAACCCACAGCAACACCCCGATAATTCGAGTTCTGGGCTTGTGCTGAGATGAGACTGACAATTGTGTGCAACCATGCCAAAGAGTTTGGTGATTTAAGTGATGTGTCCCTTAGGGATTTGGATGAGAAATCCTAAAACTTTTTGTCACTGTAGCCTGACCCAGCATTTCAGCCCAGGTCTCCAGAGGCAGCAGGTTGGTGCAGAAACCCACTAAGCCCCCGGGTAAAGAAGTTTTTATGACTGCACAGCTCTATGATCACTTTTATTTGCACGTCTGACGTGGTGCAGCTGTTCAGGCCACAGAAAATGAAAACCTCAGCTGCTGCTATTATAAACCCAAAGTTCCCATAACGTCTCCCGGTTCCTATTAACCAGGGGCTTGGAATTCAAGAGAGGCAATTCCCATGAAAAAAGCCCACACCATCTGCATTTAAAAACAAGGCACCTTCTTTTTAGCCCCAGTATGTTTCTCAGCGGCAATCATACAAAACTCCCCATTCCAAATAAGAGACCCCCTTCAGCACAGCAAGAAACCTATGAAGCCAAAATACTTCCAGGTCTACATCTGAGTCCTGTCTCCATGATAACACCTAACACAAGAGCCATCCCTGTGGCCACTCTGCCATATCTCCCCAGGACTGGGAATACTCCAAGCACTGTCACTTTAAGGGGTTAGAAGGTGTTGTTTTAACAACCTCTAAGCCCCACTTCTCAGTTTCAGCTTAGTGCTGAGATCACATCCCTCACTGCCGCTAAGAGACAAAAGCCATTTATCAACCTATCTGATAAACCTCCAATAGGCTGGATCCTTATCTGGAATAAACCACACTGCCTGGATGGATTGGAGGCATTCATTCCCACTCCTTGGAGAAAGGGGCTTATTACAGTTTGGGGACAGCAAATATCAAGGAGATCGGCTTCTCAGTACCCAAAAGCTACAGCATCTTCCTACAGAGTGTGGTACAAGTCCTTCCTTAGGCAAAACTCATAGGGCCAGATTTTCAATACAGTTCAGATCCCATTTAGGCCCTGAAATACAGGGCTGGATTTTAACAAGAGCTGGGCACCGGGGGTGCTGAGTGCTACTTTACCCTAAGGGTCGCAAATGGGAGCTACTGGATACCGAGCACTTTTAGAAACAAGGCCCTAATAATGAGGGCTGAGCACTTGCAAACTGAGCCTCGAGAAATCTGGCCCCTAGATCCCCCGTAGGAGATTTGCTTAGGGAAGAGGGAATAAAAAATGTCAGGCTTTGGTCAGACTCTGCTGCCGGCTGTTTTGTACCAGTGCAACTCCACAGTTGGGTTACTTCTGAGCCATGCTGGGGTGAGAGGAAAATCCTGCCCCAGGGTGCCAATGAGGAGGAACTCAGGGACAAGCCAGGAGGGTCAAAGCACCGGGCAATCTGAATCCGGCCCGATGTTTCATAAAAAGCAAAAAAAAAAAAAAAAAAAAAGAAAAAGAAAAAGTGCAGGGCTTGGTGGGACACTCAGCTCACACACTGAGCGCTCTGTCGGGCCAGGCTGGGAGCAGCGCTTGATACTACCCCTCTAATACAGGCTGTAACTTTCAGAAGCAGTTTTAAGACTCCGTCAGGGTTATGCCACCTCTTTACCATGTGCTGCTGAGATATGAATTCCAAGGAGGCAGAGTGGAGAGAAGGGGGGGAGACACCCAGGTGCAGACACCCCTTTTTCTTCCTCTTACCTCGTGGACCCTTATTAAAATGCAGAGCGAGGGACAAGCATAATGAATGAGGAGTGTGGTCTAGATTTATGCCCAAACTCCTCTTAGCAGTTCACAGTGGGTCTTGATTACCCAGTTTTGCCAGTTCCTTGAAATATATTTGGCTGTTGAGGGGAGAATTCAAAACAAAACACAAACACACAGCTCTAATATCAAGTTCTTTCTTGCATGGCAAATTCAGCCCAGCACTTTGACTCGAAGGCTGCGTAAAGAACTTAAGGAACATGTATCAGATCTGATCAAAAACTCCCCAATTCTCTGCGTTCAGTTTTCTCAGGGCTAAAATAGCCCAATGACCAGGGAGATCTAGGTGGACATATTGATCCTAATATTTCAATGAAGGGGTTTATTTTACTGTATCAGGGAGGTGGTTCATTTATTTATTTATTGCATGTGTGAGAGAGATATCTTAGCTTAAGAGATTTAGATAGTGCCAGAGAAATGCATGGGCAATAGAAAAGGGAGAAATGTTATAAAAATAAAACAGGGGATTTAACTTTAGGGCTTTTCTTTTTCTACCCCCCTCCCCCCCATAAAAAAAAAAGGAGGTAAAGAAACTGGAGAGTTTTGGAAGGAACAAATCTGCCTCTGTGGAGTTGGTTTCCCCTCCCCCAACAAAAACAAGCACTCACGGCTCGAAGGAATTTGCAGGCACAGATCTGCCAAAAACATTGTGAAAAACTATGGGGGATTCATTGGAAACAGATGGTGTTTTCAGCTGTAATTCTGAAATTCTCTCCTTTTCTGACACAATACAAACAAACCGGGGTAAGGCGGAGGGTGGCCCTCAAATGTTATCAAACAGAAAGATTAGCAAGAGCTGCAAGTGTATGTAGGTGTGCGGTGCAGGGGGAAGCAGTAATGGGGGGTGCCAGGCTTTGGGAAGGGGGATCAGACCCTCGTGGGGCCATCTGACTTGCTTTTACCCTGTGACGGGGCAACATTTTCCAACCCAGCTAAGTGAAGTTTTCTAACTGAGCAATGGCCCAGCAGAGGAGGGAGGCAGTGCTAAAAACCCAACCAAGGCCAGGAGGGAATGTGTGATGACCCCCTCCATCCCAAAGCTGTTCGGTCGGGTGTGTTACTCCAGTTTTATCCCAGTGCAATTCCCTTGAAACAAATGAGGTCCAGCTGCAGGGAGGTAGCAGTGGATCAGGACCATTAATGTGTACCTCTGTGTGTATTTAAACATCCCTTCACATGGCCAGAGCTTGCATGAGTGCTAAACCTGACCCCCCCACCCCCACCCCAAATCACAGCTCAAGATTCAATCCCCAGTCGCTGCCTTGCTTTTTAAAAGCCCAAGGAACATTTCAGACTTGAAGCCAACTTCTGTCGCTCCCCACCGCCTGGAGGCATGCAACCAGGCAATGGGCACAATCTGGCATTGAGTATAGATTTCCCTGGTCACTTTTTCCCCTTCTTCCGCTGCACACGGCAAACCTAGCCTAGCCCGCCTGAGAGGGCAGGAGGGGAGATGTTTTCTGCCTTTTCAGAACAATGCACTGATTGCATTAGCGTCTCCCTTGTGTAGCCACTCTGATCACCTCCCTCCTGGAGGGACAAGGCAGCTCTGGGTAGGCACCAGAGACAGACAGAATCAGAGATCAAGAAAGAAGAAATGTGGGCTGAAATCGCAGCCCCGCTAGCTTTTCAACATGTGGCGAACTGCTGCAGAGAGAGAGGCAGAGACAGAGAGGCCCCCGGACAGGGGGTAACTGAAACGGGCAGCAAAGGCTTGGTACGAAAAGTCTTCAACCCAAGGGGCTGTTGCTTACCTGCAGGGAAGATGCAGAGAAAGACAGGGAGGATTTGGAAGAATCCCAGGGCTGTGGATCCTGCCCCTCTCCCCATACCCATCCATCCAGCTCGAGCTTTAACCACTATCCTTTCCCTGGAAGAAGAGTTTAAAAAAAAAAAAGAGAGAGAGAGAGGGAGAAATAAGGGGAAAAAAATAAATCAATCGAAAGGAAGGAGAGAAACTGAAAAGAATCCCTCAGACCCCCAGCGAGCGAGGCTGTCTAGCTGGGCAGGGCAGGGAGCCCTAGCTGGCAGGCTCCAGTCGCCTCTGCACTGAAATGACACAGACTTTTTTTTCTTCTTCTCTCCTTTCCCCCGTACAAAACAGCCAAACCCATCAATCACCCCCGCTGCCTTCCAATGTCTACTGAGCTCTTCCCTTCCTCCAGTCAGGAGCCAGCGTCTCCGCCTCCAGGCCAGGCAGGCTCCTGTTACAGCCCGCAGCGCACTGAGGCAGGGGGGTGGGAGAAGGAAAGAGGCGGAGGAATTAATTCATTCCATGCACTAGTCTAGAGTAATGAGAGAGAGAGAGAGAGAGGCTGGTTACACTGAAGAACTGACCACAGGAACCCCTAACCCCCCCGCAGAACACCCCTCTGGAAAGAGAAACACCCCCCCATACTGGCTAGGCTGGACAGGCTCTGCCTGGCTGGGGATCAGGCTTCCCTCTGCACTTACAGCGGGACTGACTGTACAAGTGACCGTGCTGGGTCCCGGATTTCGCTCCTGGCCATTTCACAGTTTGGTTTGTGAGTCACCAAAAAAATTATTATTTTTTTTTCTAGCCGCCAGCAAGTGCCTGGGATCTGAAAATCCGGCAGGGTGTCCTCTGCCACCTACCTAGTGAGACAGCCACGCTGAGCATGGACACAGCACTTAGGTTTTCAAAAAGCTGCACAAAGGTTAACTGGTGTAGCCCCCGGAGGGAAGGGGAAGGATCATTACCTCCCTTGAAGTAAGGGGGAAACTGAGGCATGGAGGTCCGGCTCCTAAATCCCATTGAGGATCTGGGCCTGCGAGCTTATATAACTTAGCCAAAGTCACCCACTGAGTCTATGGCACAGAAAGAAGACATAAGAGTTTCTGGCTCCCAGCCCTGTGCTCAGTCCACTAAAGGATGCTGTCACCCCTTGTCATTGGCAATGAGCATTCTGTCATCAGAAACCAGCTGACAGTTTGCTATAGGCATACGTGTTTCACAGCAGAATCTAGCTCTCTCTTCCACAGCTGCATTAACAGGAGTGAAGTAAGCCCGTATGACTCAGAAACACACATGGAGCAGATTTCATAGCTTCATGTCATTAGTCTGACAGATATTAGAAATGGAAATGCTCTATTAAGTCACTTAGTCGAGCTCCCAACTCTATCTATGAAGGATAGATCCCTATCATACATTTACTGGTGTTTTCTCAAGACCAATGTTAACTAGCCAACCAAATACTCTACGGGAACTTCCATAGGATAACTTTACTACAGCCTAACAGATCTCACTGTCAAGAAGTTGTTGCTGGTATTCCGCTTGTCCCTATCTATATGGGAGAGTTTTACCCATTATACTGATATAGTCATACAGGTCTAGTTGTACGAGTGTAACCCCCATGTGGACACTCTTATTCCAATAGGAGTGATTTTTTTCAGTTCAGCTTATGTCACTTGGGAAGGGGTGGCTAAACCAAAGAAAGTCGCTCTTAAGAGTATCTCTGTAGGAGAATCATACCATATAACTAGATTTGTTTAGGTTTCAGACTAGCAGCCGTGTTAGTCTGTATTCGCAAAAAGAAAAGGAGTACTTGTGGCACCTTAGAGACTAACAAAAAATTCACTCCTTTGCTTACAGCAAAAACACTTTCCTTGAAGCAGGTTCAAACTACAATGAACAAAGGCCACTGTAATTCTGAACGAGAGCATCTGTACAGCGGTTTAATGCACTTTAACTTCACAATTTTAGTTAATTCATCCTAACTTTCCATGCCACTGTAATGCGGATGGGAAGGGTTTTTCCACTGATGCAGGTAATCCACTTCGACCTAGCTGTGTTTAGAGTTGGGTTACCTCTAGCTAACTACAGCTCACAGAGGGCAAGATTTTTCACGGCCCAGAATCATGTAGCTAGGTTGACCTAAGTTTTAGGTGTAGACCAGGCCTCAGCTTTAACAAAAAATCCTGCCTGGAGTGAAGTGTAGAGGCTGCAATAAGATCACATATTTTGAGAAGCAAATTCATCAAATATCTCCATTTGGCTATTGTGTTAAGTTGTGGGCTTTTGAGTTTCCAGTACTCCAAACAGCTGCGTGGGCTGAAACCATATGTGTAGTTGTTGTTGGTGGTGGTGGGGTGTTACTGCCCCCCCAAACTGCAAGCCTTGGGCAGGCATGGAATATACCTCCCTGTGTGCAGCCCTGTTGGCCTGACTGGAGCTGCCCCCCAAATACAGAAGTCAAACTACACCTATGGCTGAAACACTGGATTTTTATCCAGGCTGTTCTAGGAATAAAGGTGAAGGTGATTCTGGGTGGAATCAAAAGAGCGCAGTTGCGAGTGAGGGGCTTTGCCCACTTGACAAAAGGGCTGCAGCCAGCTGTGAGTTTGAACCAACGTCATTTCCCTCTGTTCTGATCCTGGAGCCTGCACACTTGGATGTGCACAAAAGTCAATGGGAGGTTTGTGTGCAGAAGGGCTTCAGGATCAGCCTGAGCAGGGAAAGAGATTAAAAACGGACCCACATGAAGCTTCGGCCTTCAGGTCAGTGGCAACGGTGCTGCCACAAAACAAATATCTGGTTCTACTGACTCCAATTTGCAACTTTCCCCCCATGCCCCATGGACACATTTAGGCTCAGCTGCATTAGGTATTGCACATTTGACTGCTGTTTGTGCACAACTGAAGGCAGCCGCTTTCATTGGTGAAAACTACACATTGGTCTAAACAGACCCAAAATATGGATGTTTCTGAAATTCCACTCTGGATCCAGTTCCACATTTTTCAAATGACCTCTACCTTTGTAATGAGTTGAACCAAAGACCTGGATCTCTAGCATCCCCAAATTGTTTGAAAATTTGGGATCTGAACTTTTTGCCTACAGGAGACAATCTAGATGTCTAGCCTTTGAAATGAATTGGGAGGCGATACTGACTGCATTCTCTCTTATTTCTTTTCTTCCTAAAGCCTAAACGCTGTCACCAACACGGATCTCATGTTTTAGATTGCACCTTTCATCCTAAAGGATCCCTAAGTTTTTACAAACAACACACAGGGAACACTTCATCCACCACATAAATGCAGCCGCTGTGAGGTAGAACACAATAATGCTGTACAACAGCTTTGTACAGGGAGCAAAGAGGCATCCTCGATCTAGTGGGCTGCTGGGAGTATGTAGGGTAGTAGAATATTGTGATCCGAACTGGAATTAGAACAGGATGCTAGAGCTAACACACCCTGGCTCCTGAATAAAATTGTCCATAGGATTTAAATCAGTGCTAGCAGGCAGGATCTCTGGTTTATGTATCTCATGGAAGACAGGATGACCTCTGAAATACCACTCACCCTGGTGAGACTCCACCCTGTGTAGCCACAGTGGAGTGAGTTATGGACTAAGTGTTGCCTGACCCTCTAAGGGTCAAATGTATCCTTGATGTAACTCCATTGATTTCCATAGGCTCACAACCAGGATGAATTCAGTGCTAACTCTTTGGTTATTAAAGAAGGATCAGCTAATCAGAGGCTCCTACAATACCAAGGACAGGGGCCAAATCTACCCTTGAAGCCAACGACCTGATTCTGCTGCCACTGAAGCCAATGGAAATAGAACTGGGCCTTATAGGAGCCCAAATTCACTGTCTTCTCCTAAGTAATCATCCTTTCTATCTACAGAGACCATCCTGTTTCATCTAATTATGTGTGTGTGTGTGTGTACATTACATACACATGCAACTTACAGAGAGGATGGAGAAACCATGGCCAGAGATACAATCTTAGCCTATGCTATTCTAAGTTGGACCATGCACTGCCATTGAGTCAATGGGGCTGAGTGATTGAATGAACTGAATAATTAGAACCATTAGGTTTAGCACTGATGCCTCCCCTTACAGCCTTTCCTAATTAATGTATTTGATATCTATAATTATACTGCTAAATAGTAAATATGGGCAATTTTGAAGACTTTCTGCTGCCTGTAGCTAGTGCTTAGAGTAGGAGAACTATTCCTGGCTCTCACAAAACCTGACTGTGGCCTCTATCCACCAATCTATCTAACCACTATGAATTTATTTGCCATTCAGTTTAGTATCTATGCACCTTAAGAAAATAAATTCACTGCTCTATGCCTCAGTTACCCCCTCACAGGGGCTGGGAAACTTAATCAATGGATGTTAGCTGAAAGTTTTGGGCTGAAAGTTTTCAGAGCACAATTCTGCTCCCATTTAAACCAATGGCAAAACTCTGATTAACTTCAACAAGTGAAGAATTGGGCCCCAAAACAGCAAGTATGATATAATCTTTTGTAACAGTGCATGGTATCATTTCAGTTCATGAACCACCATTTAATATCTAGGCTGTAAAAGCCTGTAGTTTATAAGCCTGGTATCAGATATTCATGTATTATCTACATTACACATACAGCTACTGATGAGAGATTTTTGGAACTTACTTATCACTGTCCCAGTGTTTTCATGCGATTAGGATGAACCCCAAATGTGTAGCTACCCAATGAAGGTGAATGAAGATGAGAGAGATGATGTATGTATGGGCATGTCTCTAAATACACTGAGTGCTGGAGTATTTGGACTAGTGAACAGTTTTGGTGCCAAATGTGAATACCATGAATAGTAAATTATAGTAAAGGATAGTAAAAAATAACCAAGTTATTCATCAATTTCAAAACTGTTTCGAAGGACTAATGCCAACCTCAAATCTAGAAGATTCCCATATCAGAAGATCCCCATGTTCCGACCAACCCCAAAGGACAGTGACTATCTGCTATGCAAAAAACTAGAGGGGACAGCACACAGCTCTGAAACAGACATATTTCTCCCATACGAATTTTGAAGGCTCTCCCCATGGCACAGGGTGACTATAGAGTAGCTCACTGGCTACCCCTTGCTGATTGGCCTTGCTTCTATTGTTGTTACCCCACTTTCCCTGCCTATTTGTTTGGCGGACTTCTTGTGTCTCGTTTTAAATTTAAGCTCTTTGGGACAGGGGCTGCTTTTTACTATATGTTCATATAGAGCCTAACCCAACAGGGCACTGTTCTGGGGCGCCTCTCGGTGCTGCTGCCATACACATAATTCTAATAACAGCCATTGAGGCATGAGGGTTCCTGGGATTACATGTGTTCAGGTTGGCTGGTGTGTTTCACTCATGCTCTGCAGAGAAAGAGCAGCTTTTCTTGCCTTTCCCACTACAGAAATCTGAATATGAATGGTGCTTCTACATCATGTAGGGTGGCCAGATAGCAAGTGTGAAAAATAAAGAAGGGGTCTAGTTGCAAATATAAGACAAAGTCCCTAATATCAGGCGGTCCGGTCACCCTAACAACATGTATTGAAATTTGGTTTATATAACAGTATTCTGATCAATTCCAAAAGCCAATAGAAAAGGGGAGGGAAGGGGGCATTGATTCTTTGGAGAGAAAAAGGATCAATGAAACTCCAGGAAAGATTGACAAGTGATTTTAAAATGAACGTGCAAATCAAGCCAATGCTTGTGCTTTGGAGGATTCCCTTATTTTTTTAAAAAGCCCAGCAACTCTGTATCTTTCTTGCAGCAAGGATCCAAACCTTTAGAGGTTGCAAAATGGTGATTAGATGGAGAATACAGCAGTATTTTTGAAACAAGAACTGTCTGTACCCTACATTTAATTACCGCTACACTGCAGTCTCTCTCAAAATGTGGATGTGTGCAGTAACTCCCATTGGATTAGCATTTAGACCCTTAGACATTAGGGAGCAGCTTTATATTACTATGTGTTGTCCTGAGCTCTTGTAGCTGCTGGATAAGTGTCTCAAAATGCTGCTCTGCTAACATGTTTTCCTGCCCTGAAAAGTCTGTGTATAGCAACTAATAGGTAAGGTATTCTATTGCAGGCTTCATTAGTGCATTGGGCATGGTAGTTACAGTATCTTAATGGGGTAGGTCAGAGGAGATTGTATTTGAAAGAGGCTTTGAAGAGAAGCATGCAGGCTGACTATTGCTTGGCAAAGAGCAAAAAGGATTCTTCGTTTCAACAGCTGAGTTTCTGGTGCTTGGGCAATCTAAATATACATCTGCTTATATGGATCCTGGACTCAGTAGCCTGTCTCTTTAAAGGGACCCTGTTAGGTGTCAGTTTTGGATTATTAAGATTTTATAATGCTACCACCAATAAATAAAATACTTTGCTTGTATACAGCACCTTCCATCCAAGAATCTCATAGCCCTCTACAAATCAATTAAGCTTTTCAAAACCCCATGAGGAGGGTAAAGTTATTTTGGGACAGCTACCTGAAGTGATCACCCAAAACAACTAGTGCAAATATAAGGGCTTGTCAATTCCTAATGCAATAATGATCAAGCTAGACTGGGAAGAGGAATGTATGAGAAATCCTTCATTCCTACCCGCAAAAGAAAGCAAAATGAGCTGGATATTTTCAATAGAATAAAGCTTGTCACATCAACTTGTTTGCAGTTGTAGCGGTGTGGGTCCCAGGGTATTATAGAGACAAGGTGGGTGAGGTAATATCTTTTATTGGACAAACTTCTGTTGGTGAAAGAGACAAGCTTTCGAGGATGCACAGAGCTCTTCTTCAGGTCCTGAGTAAGCTCTGTGTAAGCTCAAAAGCTTGTCTCTTTCACCAACAAAAGTTGGTCCAATCAAAGATGTTACCTCACACCCCCCCTTGTATGGCAGGTGACATTCAACTCCTTCCTCTCCCTAATTTGTTTGCAACATATTGTGGGGCTAGGCTTGAATCTCACACATCACAGAATATAACCTTTCCTTGTTCTGATGTGTTTAGACGGTTGGCTGGAATTCTTCTTCTGTATATTTAGTTCTCTGCAGGGAGCTCCGCCTTCATCCCCATCTCCTACCAGAGTAAATCCCAAACAACATTCCTATTGCATCTATTTCACATCTGAATGAACCTCTAATAAACAATTGGACTAATAGGTGGTCATGTCTGTGAGCAAGTTTCATGACTGTTGGTGAAATGTGTGTGGCTCAACTGAAAATCTGGGTAACTTCTAACTGCCAAAAAATAAAAAGAAGGGATCTGCAACACCCTTTTGACTTTCTGTCAGAACAGAGAGAAATCAATTTAGTATAACTGGACATTAATGCTGCCCCTTCTTTCCCAGCTGCTTCTAAAATTGACTTTTGTCTCTAGAAATTGCAAGACTTCCTACAACTATATTTGTCTAATCCGCCTCTCCCCATCCAAACAGGATGTCTAAGGACCTCTCCTAGATCTCGTCATTAAAAGGTAACAGGCCTTTCTGTAGAACAGCTGGGATGGAAATAGCAATTTTTCTGAAGGCTAGATCCTCAATATACTGTGGCTGGAGAAAGTAGAAGGAGTTTAGGAGGGGCACAGAAGCAAGGAGGAGCCTGCTCTTTAAGGTGCCTTCTGACTTTATGTGGAAACACTATACCTCCCACTTGGGTTGTTGAGTGTAGATTCCTGAAGATGATGCCTAGAAATGTGGTCTACCACACCATGCCATTGCTGCTTTCAGGTATGAAATGCCAAGGACAGTCTAGTAGACGTTGTCACTATGCATTTTTAAAAACTTTAAAAAACTACCTGAATATCTCCCAGGAAAATAAATCGTTACAAAAAATAAGGCTAGTAAAAATCCCAATGACCCTATCCCTCTGGATTTTCCAAACCCGTTATACTCCCTACAGAGGATGCAATTGGATGAAGGCTGTATTTTTGGAGCAGGGAATAAGCACATGTGCGCTCTCCCGGGAATAAATAGAACTCGACGCTCGTTTCTTCCCGCTAGGTGGCGCTGTTTTCCCTAAACAGTTTGCAAAAATAGGCAATGTATAAAATAAATGCAATCCAACGCTGCCTTAAACCACATGACATAACATCAGCCTACAAGCTCCCATTAAAATCTCAATTTGGGGAAATTGATTCTACCTCTGAGCAATGGCAATACAATTACTCCAACAGGCAGCAATCAAGAATCACATCAAAACAACACCAAACTTTCATCTCCCGCCTAAGAACCACCACCACTACCACAAGCACCTGTCTTGCAAACACGACATGATTTCCTTGAATACATCTAACAACAGGCAAGTCCCTGAATGAAAACAACACTGCAAGAGGATGTTTTGCAACCTCGTTGGTGGTTTTAAAATGTCCTAACTCAAGGCTTTATTCTGCCATCCTGACATTGATTAATGCCTTATTACCCACTGAAATCAGGGGGACTTTTTGTTGACTATGGTGTTACTCAGCACGAGTAACGGTACCAGAATCTCGCCCTCTGAGATGAATGTAATGTTTGCTTTAGCCTAGATAGCTATCCATCTCTCTCGGTACTTATTTGGCTCTCATACGCATAGTATCTGAGTGCCCGGATAGCTGTCAAACTAGCTTGATCTTGAAAACATTCTGTATTTTTAAATCATAGTAGCTGGGGATAGGAAAACGTATCTACATATCGATCCTCCTGTGTTTTGCAATAAGGATGCCAGCTAAGCACCGGGAGCAAAACCCCTTCCAAAAAAAAAAAAAAGTTTCCGTTTTGACCAGTGTTTTGCCATTAAGTTCACTTTTTCATTTAGATGAGACTAATTTGGCACAAGGACCCTGCATGTCTGGGGGCAACCAGAAAAGGAAAGAAAGAAAGAAAGAAAGAAAGAAAGAAAGAAAGGACTCATCTCTCTCTCTCTGCACAGAGCATGCAATGAAGAGAAAGAACCAAAGCACAGAATAAGCATTTACAAATTGATTGAGAAACTCAACGCGGATCAGAACGGAACGCCACGGACTCTCGGGCAGAAAGAGCACCTGGTTAAGAAGCAAATCAAGAAGCAATTAGGGAGGGGAAGGGTGGGGGGTGGATATCATGCCGGAAAGAGAGTCCAGGTAGCAACCCCAAAGCAGGCTAAGAAGGAAGCAAGCAAAGGTGCACAGGGATTCCTTGGGAGGGGGTGACCCTTTGTTGCAGGGAACGGACCCCATGGGTTGGTGCCTTTCCCCCTCCAATCCACTTTCCCCCAACCTCACCGGCTCTGGTGCTTACCTTATCGGCTGCATCAGCCCCTCCAGCCCGCTGGGGGGGGGAGGGTGGTAGTGGTAGGGAGGGGCAGGTGGACGCTGGCAGGACCGGGAGGGGGGAGATGGTGGGATTGTCCGCAACAGGGCAACCCCCCCTCCCTTCCCAAAGAGCCCCCCCTGTAGGGTTAAGAGCTCGCCACTCTCTTCAGCAGCAGGGCAGGGAGAGCAGCATCTTCCTCTCCAGCTGCATGTCTGCGAGAGACTGGCTGAGCCAGGGCAGGGTGTGAAAGGAAAGTGATTTCCCAAGCAGATCACTCAGCCTGGGAGATAAAACGGAGCAGATAGACAGGCAGGCACAACAGCCCCCCCCCCCCCCCCGCAAAGCTCTCCGTGTGCTGGTGTGAGAAGGTTAGTTAGCATGCAAAAGGGGGGATGGAAAACAGGCAGCTCAGAGCAAGGCGAGGAGGAGGGGGAGAAAGCTGGTCTGTGGGTGTGCGCCCCAGTAATCCACAATCACAGGGATGGGAGTGAGGGGTGGTCAGCAGAAGAAAGTAATTAACAGTGGACAGGAAATTAGGGTGCAGGCAAACAAAGGGGGGAAGTGAATACACACGACCATGCCCACCCAGGGTTCATTCCTGTAGGATTTAGATCTGGCATCTTTCCATTTCTGCCCTGAAATAGTTAGGATTGTCCACCTGCAGCTCAGAGGAGGAGCAAATATCTGACATGGTCCCAGGAAAAAAGAGAGTTGGAAATGGTTATTTCCTGGGGGAAATTATAATCACAGATACAACATACACACATACAGTATAAAGAAAAGTATACTTGTGGTACCTTAGAGACTAATAAATTTATTTGAGCATAAGCTTTTGTGAGCTACAGCTCACTTCATCGGATGCATTCAGTGAGCTGTAGCTCACGAAAGCTTATGCTCAAATAAATTTGTTATTCGCTAAGGTGCCACAAGTACTCCTTTTCTTTTTGCAAATACAGACTAACACCGCTGCTACTCTGAAACACATACAGTATGTGTGTGTGCCTGTGTGGGGAGTACATGCATACACATGCACAAAACACAGTTGTAATCTCTCTATGTGGTGTTTTCTTAATACAGAGTGGGAGGGAGTACAGAAAGGATTGTCTAGAGGATAGTTCTGCTAATGTATGCATGCATTGTAGATAATGTATTGGGTAAAGCAAATAAACCCCAACATGCTTGGGCAAGTTGATTTTCTATTTTCACATTTTCCTCACTGGGGAAAGGGAAGCAAACAGTACAAATGAAGGAGTGCAGCCAGGAGAGAAAGGAGAAACCAGTGCATTGTTCTAGATGATAGAACCATACAAATTACATAGAGAGGTAGATCTTTTGTGTCCCGTAGACAGGGGGAAAATAAATAAAAGAGGAGAGAATCCATTCAAAGCTGTAACTAAAATGGCAATTTAATATTCTCTGAGCTGCTGCTGTCAGTCCCACCACTCAGGTGAGAGATACATGTGTGTTAAATCAAACTGCACATATTGTATATGTCACACAATTCATTAGGTGACCAAAGCTGTTGCCTATGGAGTCAGTGAGAGTTTTGCCATTGATTTCAATGGGAGCAGTGCGATGAAGAAATTACATACAAACCCAAATATTTAGGAACCTGGTCTAGTCCTGACCTGAATCCCTCACTCATCACAACCAGCAACCAAGGTTGTGATACCGTAGAAAGCCTGACCGACCAAATTCAGAACTAAAGAGAGGCTCCGGCATAGAATAAGCCTAAGCCTACACTGAGCTATTTCCCTATATATTATTATTACTACAGCCTTTACTTTATTTTAATAGAAAGTGAATGAATGCACAGCTCCGAAAGTCTGTGTGCCAGATAGACAACTAATTACTGCAGTCCCAGAGCTGTGAACATGCTAAATATGCAGTTGCCTTTGCAAGTGTGCAGATAGTAGCAGCTCTTTTTAAAGTGTTTTTCAGTGTGGAAGGCAACAAATGCGAATGGCAGCTATCAACTGCTTGATTAAGTCTGCAAAAAAAGAAATGCATCCGAGTTTAACAATATGAGCGAGTGTGTATCAGGGCAAATTAGAAAACAGACATGCATTAACAATAACAAATATAAACATCCCTGCTGCAAAGCTCCTGTAGAACAAAGATGTCTTTTTTTAAGCATGAATCTCCCAAATATACACTACTGAACAAGGACTAGATTAACCTTGGGTCAGGTGTGAATGAGCTAGGGATGTTTGATGCCTGCCATAAAACCAGTAGCATCTCTCTAATAATAACTAATAGTTTTATCATAGTATCCTGATGCCCCTCCATCAGGGACCCTCATTGTGCTAAACACTGTACAGACACAGAAAAACAGAGCCTGCCCAGAAGACATTACAGGCTAATTTAAGACAAGACACAACAAGTGAGCGTAACAAGGGAAAGAGGTGCAGAGTGGAAATGAGAACATGCATTTCCATAGGCCAGCTGTGTGCACAGCAGGGTGGATTCCAGTCAGATAATTAAAAACCATTGTAAAGGTACATATAAACACAGAACTAAAGTCTTCACTGACCCCCTACCTAGCTGTTAACCTTAGGCATCATCAGAGGAGTTGGCACCCATGGGAGTTGCTGTGTGCGGAGCATTACTGAAAATCTGGGCTTTGTTGAGATGCCTGAATTGGAACTATGCTTTTTCGAAAATCTGACCCTAATCCTAGATGCTGAGGTCTTGGAAATCAGGCCCTGAGCTTCTCTTGGAATATCTGGTCCCTGGTGCTTCATGCAAAATACTGGATTGATATTGCAGGAGGTTGGAGCCTTCTCTCTGCAGAACAATCTCTTCTCTTCTGCACTGCACTCACATCAGGCACGGTCATCACCAATGACTGGTGATATAGCTATACAAGGAAGTAGTTTATGGACAATCTGATGTAGCCACTTATTAGAATTCTCTTGTCCTTTCAAGTGGGCATTTCGCTCTTTGGTAAAGAAAAACAATCTGTCCTTCTGAACATGGACACGATGGTAGAGCAACACAAGCTGAAAAGGAGATGGCAGTTATTCCAGATGAACCAGAAAATTGAGGGAGGAAAGGAGAGGAAATCTTTGCTCTCCATGAGTTAATGGATCCTGTGGTTAGCAGCCTGGTCTAGATTGTGTGGATGCTTTGAGCACTGGCCTAGCCAACTGATGTCAGGCAGTTGATGGGATATGGGAAACATGTGAATCCAAGGATACCCACATGTCACTCCAAAAACATCTCCTATCCAGTTCGAATTCCTTTTGGGTAGAATGCACAAATCCACGTTAATTCAAAAGAGAAGTGTGGCCCACTGAGGTCTCAACTTTACGTGGGCTGAGGGTTGCTGTCCAGGAATCCCAGGAGCTTAATGCAGCCCTGGTCCAGGGCTCAGCACTGCAGCGGATGTGGTACCATGGGCATTCCTCTCCTCACAAGCTATACACAGTGTAACTGCTTGCTTCAAGGTCAACTTCTCTGCTATGAGTTGGTGAGAATGGGGCCCGGAGGCTAGCAATGGTCAAACCAGTTCAAGATTAGATGAGACCCAACCTGAACCTTAGCCCAAGACTGTTTCTGAGGTCCATTAAAAGATGATCAACTGTTAAAAATGCATCTTCCTGCTTTCTATGCAGGGCTGGGACCTGGCTGGGAAACGAAGCAGCTAAATAATATATTTCTATGGGTTTTCTGGCCTGACTGGAATCAGGAACTATTGGAAATATCAAGACCGCCTTGTCAGTATGAGTGGGTGTATGGGGTCCCTGGAAAGCAAGGGTGTGATGGGGTGACCCTGTCACCTGCTAGGGAAAGAACTCCCCCCCTCCCATGAGAGACGTGCTCCTCATGTGGGGTGATTGACCGATTGCCTCCCAGCCACGGGGGCGGAGCTAGGTGAAGAGCCATTAGTCAGCTCAGCCTTATAAGGAGCCTGAGGGAGTCTGGGAAGACAGACTGCAGAGGATGCAGGACTCTTCTGCCGGGGAAGGCTGGCTTTGGCTGGAGAGCTGAGCCACAGACACAGAGCTAACTCCTGTGGTGGGCTCCTGGAAGAAGGATCTGGGCAGCCAGGGAGGCAGTCCTGGAGTTGTTGTGCCAGCTGGGGAACAGGGAGCAGGGTAGGCTCCTGTTGGGGAGGACCCCTCAGCTAAGGCCTGTAAGGAACAGGGAACTGAAGAGAAGCCCAGGAAGGCAGAAGACCATTGGGATTTCTGTGTTATCTGGACTCCCAGCAGGACAAAGCCTGGGGAGTCAGTGCTCTGGGCAGGGCCGGCTTTAGGCACCAGCAAAAGAAGCAAGGGCTTGGGGCGGCACATTTCTAGGGGCTGCATTCCGGCGCCAGCCATGCCGCCCCTAGAAATGTGCCCCCGCCGCCCCAGCTCGCCTCCGCTCCACCGCTTCTCCCCCCCTCCCTCCCTCCCTCCCTCCCAGGCGTGCCACAAACACGCTGTTTCGTGCGGCACGCCTGGGAGGGAGGGGGGAGAAGCGGAGCGGTGGCATGTTCAGGAGAGCAGGCACAGCGGAGCTGAGCTAGGGTGGAGGGGTTGCGGGGGGGGAACCGCAGGAAGCAATGGGGGGGAATGCGGCACGCCCGGGGGAGGAGGCAGGGCCGGGGATTTGGGGAAGGGGTGGAGTTGGGGCGGAGCCGGGGGCACAAAAAAAGCGGGTGGGGGGAGCCAACATTTTTTTTTGCTTGGGGCGGCAAAAATCCTAGAGCCGGCCCTGGCTCTGGGAAGAGGAAGAACTATGAGTTGAGCCCGCAAGTGGAGAAGAATCTTTTGTCTATGTCAGCTTGGGACTAGTACTGAAGACTATAATCATGTTGGGACTTTGAGTACCCTGGAAGCAGATGCAGCCTTTATGTGACTTGGCCAGAGAGCCAGGCCACAGCAGACCCAGAGAGAGAGAGAGGGAGGGAGGCCATCACAGGGTCAAGGAAGCGGCCACCACAGGGGCACTGGAGATGAGGACCCCTGGCAACGTCGCCACAAAGGGGCGCTACTTGAGGTGCGGACTGACCCTTACAAAGGGGTTAACTTTGACTGGGACCCAGGACTCCTGGGTTCTATTTCCCGCTCTGCTGGATGATGATTTGCTTTACTCTCCTGAGCAAAATGCTTTCCTCCTCTGTGCCTCATGTCCGCCTTATCTCCAAAGTGGGGCTAATAGCTACTATCTCATAATAATATCTAGGGCAGTGGCGAGGACTCAGTCAAAGGGCCTTGAGAAGTGTGATGGGTTACGTCCTTAGCCACAGGCGGCTTAGGAAAGAGGTGGCAGCGTCTCTTCCTTCCATCGCCCTGGTCAGAAAGCACAGCACCAGGACTTGGAGGGGAGTTGGACAGCACTGAGACCCGTCGCTTCCCGGCTCCCAGAGGCCCAGCCTGAAGGAACGAGTTGTGAATGGCTGATGAGCCCCTCCCCCAGCCCTTGAGAGATGATCTTCCTTCTGTGCCAGTGCAGCAGAGTGTCTCATTGCTTCCCTCCAGCGCTTTCTCACCCTTAGAATACATGGGACGGGGCTGAAGCGTATGGAGGTGAAGAATGTTCAGCTGTGACAACCGGGGCTGGGTATTATACAAACCCAGCCACCAGCACTTCACCTTTTCAAAGGCTTCAGATCCGCTACAAATTGCTTCTGAATGACAATGGGAATTTCTCGCCCTTCACAAAGCCCCACTATTAGCAGCTTTATTGGAATAAACTAGCTAATTTCTCCAGTCAGAAGGCTTGTCTGGAGAATACCTAATTCCAATTAAGAGGATATTCATCAGCAATTCTGGCACTTGGAAGGCAGAAGTGGGGGCTGTTGCCTTGCCTGGTGCTTAGCTCGCCACCTGCTGAGGTCCAGATCGCAGGCAAAGACCATGAGAAGGGACCCAATCAAATCCAACTGCAAAAAGCAAGGCAGGAAACCACTAACGACCAACCCAGCCACAGGGAACTTGCGTTTCTTAGTTCGGCTTTAACTGTGTCCAATAACTCACAGTAAAAACCAGTGAGATATAATGTAATGTGTTTGGGGAGGGGAATATGAAGAGGGGATGCTCACTCAGTAAGTTAGCCCTTTGCTCAGATGGGGTGAATTAACTAATCTGTTAACTTCTGCATGGATCAAGACTATGGGGCACTGGGTGTGGGGGAGAGATAGCTCAGTGGTTTGAGCATTGGCCTACCAGGGTGGTGAGTTCAATCCCTGAGGGGGCCATTTGGCATCTGGGGCAAATATTGGGGATTGGTCCTGCTTTGAGCAGGGGGTTGGACTAGATGACCTCTGAGGTCCCTTCCAACCCTGATAATCTATGATTTTATGATCTATGAAATCTGTCCTTGGCCCAGCCAGGCTTCAGCACTCTTTGACTTCAACTGGAGTTGCACCAGGGAGGGATTCTACTTGGTCTCTCTGCCTGTCATAGGTAATGCTAAGGCACCTATCACCATGCTAAACGTTGCTGTTTCTCTTGTAAAAGGTAGAACAGAGTTTCGCAAAGTGTGGTCTGCAGAGCAACAAGGGGCTATTTTGGCAAAAGTGGAAGGAGTTCACATGGTGTAGGTTCTCTTTGTTTCCACACGCAAAACTGCATTAAAAGACAGCACAAACTACCTTAACCATATACCCAAAAATCTACAAAGAGATAAAGCCCCTCGGTGTTCTCGCTCTTGAGGATGCATGAGTAAAGCATGTGAGATCTGGGATGAACGTACTTAGAGGATAAGCTCCTTGGGGCTTTTTGTGTGCTTGTATGTTTGTACAGCACCTAGCTGTACAAATGAGGTACTGGTCCTTGGCTGGGGCTCAAATATTACATAAAATACCTCTTGTCACTTTCCCATGCAATTACTGTGATAGCCACAGGGATATTCTGAGCTTACCCATGGGAGGGGAGGCGGTTCGTACAATGGTGAATGGCGGCAGAGGTGTCCAGGGGATGAGCTGCTAAGATGTCTTTCACACTATGAAGAAGTCTGACAACCCTGGTGTCTACAGTAAATCTGGAGACTGGGCACTGGAGAGGGTGGACCAGTGCCCTGAGGTGGTACAGATGCCTGGCTAGTGTGTCTTGCTCATGTGCCCAGGGTCTCACTGGTTGCCAGATTTTAAGTTGGGAAGAGACTTGACGGAGACCTTGAGGATTTTTTGCCTTCCTCTGTAGGATGAGAGGTGGTTCTCCTGCTGGGATCATCTGGGCACATCCCATTGAATCAATACCCAGTCATTGCAGGGGCCTCAAGCATTGGCAGCCCCTCAGTCTCTTGCGTTCTCTGCCTGAGGCACACAACAGGTTAATCTCCTGAGGATGAAATACTTTAGTCTAAATAAAGTCATTGGGCTCATTGTAGAGGCATTTGGCTGAAACGTAATGGCCTGTGATGTCCAGGAGTTCAGAAGAGATGATCTTAATTGTCCCTTCTGGCCATAAACTCTCAACTCTGACATACAGGACACGCAATGCAGCGGAGTTAAGGTTGCTGCTGAAATCTTCATTTTTACAGCACTGGACTAATTCTGATTTTAGTGGTGCAGTCTCCAAAGTGTAGCCATGTGGTATTTTTGCATAGAACAAGCATGGTTAGGGCCCTCTGATCAGCTGGGTCTGAACCCCTCCTAGACTAATAGTAGTTGACGGCTGCTGTGACATACAGTGTGTCTCTAGTAAAGACACTTTCTCTATACTTTATAGAAAGGACTCAGATGTAACCCATGAGGCCTTCATGTCAAGAGGTATTTATGCTCTCCAGTCAGTCTCATTTTGGAGATGGATTTTTAAAAATATTTTATTCATTTACAAGGAAAAACTCAATTTGGGAATTTCAGAAGTGTAGTTTACATACAGTGACTAAACACGTCCCTGGAAAGTGGAGCATCCACCCAGTTTTCTGAAGAGGCTTCTCAGATATAAGACTGCTGTAGTGGAAGCCACAGAATAAGACAGGGATCGGCAACCTTTGGCCCGTGGCTCGCCAGGGTAAGCCCCCTGGCAGGCCAGGCTGGTTTGTTCACCTGCTGTGTCCGCAAGTTTGGCCGATCGCAGCTCCCACTGGCAGCGGTTCGCCATCTCCGGCCAATGGGGGCTGCGGGAAGCGGTGGCCAGCACATCCCTCGGCCCGCACCGCTTCCCGCAGCCCCCATTGGCCTGGACCGGTGAACCGCAGCCAGTGGGAGCTATGATCGGCCGAACCTGAAGATGCTGAAGGTAAACACCCTGGCGGGCCGTGGGCCAAAGGTTGCCAATCCCTGGGCTATAGGGAGAAGTGGCGTGAAGCAGGGAGAGAAACCTTGCGGTCTCCCTAGATCTGGAAATGGTGGATAAAGTAAACCTCACCCATCCACCCAAACCTTCCTTCAAAACAGAACCAGAATCAAACTTCTGTGCTGTGAAAAACATGTATGTTATCTTTGCACTCCCACCCCATAATTCTGATGCTGCTGCTGAATGCCTGGGTGCCAACTGGGAATAGAAGGCCCCAAAATAGCCCAATTTAGGCTCCACTGTCCCATGTTCAAACCACATTTGTGTGTGGTGTTGTTGACAACCACACGTTGCACAAGCCCATCTCAATCCCTTTATGGATGGAGAATGGGTGCATCTCCAGTGGGCTGTAGCACACTGCTGCTCCACCAAGACGCTTAGCCAACAGGTTGGATGTAGTGTGGATCCTCTAAACTGGTGCGAGGGGAATGGTCACATCAAAACGGATTTGCTTTGCTTTCTGCTTGGACGGACAGAGCTTATGCAGCACACATGGGGTCAAATTCTCTGTTGGTGCAGTTCCACTGAAGTCCATGGAGTTACATCAGCAGGGGATTTGGCCCAGGGCAGGCAGCTCCTTTAGCTTTCATCTCCGCATGGTGCCTGTTGCACACACTGCCTTTATCTACCTCGCCGCTTTGCATGGAGCAATAAGGAAAAGCCCAACGTGTTTACTCTTCCGTGTCACCTTGAGTAGCAAAGCGGTGCTTAGAAAACAGCAGCCACACATCAAGCTTCTGTCTGCACATTCTCCCCCTGCCACGGACTAAGGTCAGCTATCTGCCTTTCTGTACTGGCCTGATGGCACCAAACACCCCGCACAGCAAGCCCATTCATGATTTCCTTCTCACCTCCTTGGAGGGTTAATGAAAACAGGCGATGGGCTACCTAACCTCTAGTAAACAAAGCATGGGTGCCTGGTGGGGTCAAAAGACAAAAATGAGAGCAAGCCCATACATGGACTAGGCTAATGCTGCTGCTGCTCCTTCTGCCACCTGCCATAAGGCCCCTGGATCGAAACTTCTGCTTCAGGATTCTCACTTCATCATGCTATAAATGTCGCTTTTTATCTCGATTGTGATTATATGATCTAAATAATTAATTGTTCTGTTTGTTAGAGGGGGTTTTGCTTTTTTGCTTTTCTGGACACTTTCTGCTCATGTGCTATTTTTTCTAAAGGCAAAATGATTTTTTAATGCTGACACTAATATTGCATGATATTTAATACACATTATTAAAAAAAAAAACTGATCCACAATAGGAAGCCAAAGTTGTCCGTGCTGAGTTCTCTTTTCAACCCGGGTTGTATAAATAGCCCAGTGCAGAGCAGTAAGTGGGAGACTTAATCATGACCCCCCATCTGTTTTCTTATAATCAATTAGTAATTATTAGGATGTACATCTATATAGGGTCTTCATTCCAAAATGTTTTACAAACTATATACAGGGATCACTTCACCTACCACTGACATGCAGCCATTGCTGGGGTGGAATGTGGCAGCTGCTCACCACCAATAATTCTCTCTCTCTCTCTCTCTCTTCTACATAGGTTTTTATAGTCTCTCATCACCTTAGTATCTGAGCACCCTCCAGTCATGCATTAAGTGGCAGGACTAACATCTGTCATGTGGAGTTTGTTTTCTCATCCCCTCCCCAGGAGGAGACGTGTGTGCAGGGAAGGGTATTGTTTTGGTAGGCTTTGTGCATGTGTGTGTGGGAGTGGTGGTGGTTTTGTAATACATGTTGCTATGTATGTATGTTAGAGAAGGCATGGTCAAAGAAATGCACATTGTGCTTGGAGGTTTGTGATCCTCAGTTCCTGGGGGGAGTTCATTCCATAGTCTCAGGCCAGCCACTGAGAAAGCTGTGTCTCCTTCTCGGATGAGCTTTACCCTTATTGTAGAGAGCTCCGTTGTGCTCGAGGAGCAGAGTTGTTGACCATGGTCTTCATCCTAGAGCTTCAGGTAGAGTTCAGATATCCTGGGCCAAGGCCATGGAGCACCTTGACGATAAGAACAGAAACCTTGAACTTGACTCAGTATTCCCTGGGAAGCCAATGTAGAGAGCAGAGGACAGGTGTGATGTACTCACGGTAGCCTGAACAGCAATACCGCACAATTGTTTAAGGCAGGCAGTGAAGTACAATACCATCTCCACTTGAAACAACAGAATTAGAGCATGGCAGCATTTGAGGCTAGGTTTAATGCTCCTCCTCTTGGGAAAGTGCCACGTGATATTCAAATACCACAAAGGAAAAAGGGCACTGGTCACTTTCCACAGTACAGCGCACCCTGCCATCAGACATGGGCATTGGCTCAGTACAGACTCAGTGGAAAGAGGGCCCAAACAGTGCTTCCTGCAGCACCTGGGTTTTCCACCCAAGCTGTGAGGTGACCGAAGTAACTGGAGCAACCTAACTTTTTAGTGTAGACCTGGCCTAAAGCAGATGTCCGGTAAGCATCTTAAGCACTGAGTGATCATTGGACACCACACTTCTCATTCCAGCAGATCTCTGTGTGCTTTACAAATATTACCAACTATGTGAGGAAAAAACCCACTTTGTCCACCATCAAAGGACAGCTGCCTGACTGGATTGTAACAGCTGCGCCCAAAAAAACACAACACAACAGAAGGAACAGAAACTACAGGGTAAAGGGACGAGATGAGCAGCAGAATGAAATCCTAAAATACACAGATACATAGAGGTGAATGTTAGGGAGAGAAAGTGATCACTCAACTTTGAATTTGGCCAGGACACCATGACCAATACCCCTCTGCTCTTGTGAAAATTGTCATTGGATAATTAATAACCACACAAATATCCCATCCCATCTGAATCCAACAGTTAATAATCAGGACTCTACTACATTTATGTTGAGCTCTCCTGTTGATCAGTTTTCCTTTCCATTACAACTGAAATGTATATGAGAAATAATGCACCTGCTTTCTGCACACCTTCTAAAAGCTGCTTAGACATCTGCCGCTCTCTACGGTCGAGTGGTAGAAAATATCAATTTTTCTCACCTTAAAAAGGACGTAGGAGTAAAAGTTCATCTATTCCAGACTTGCATTATCTTAAGAGGATTTTAGTGTGTGTGGTTGGTGAGACATAAAGGCCAAATGAAAATAAAATCACACTCAGGAAATTGCAGAGAATAGGCAGGTTTTTTTTCCTAAACCAGATTTCAGTCTTTGCAGATTGTGTCCTTTGATTCCTATTCTCCTCAGTATGTCACCTGTCTCAATCGTGTTGTATGCTGGACAATTTTATAATCCAAAGCTGCTGGGGCTATTTGGAGTCAATTCAGTAGCTTCTTGCTGAGCTCATCATTATTATTAATTTTTGTATTAAGCTCCAGCCCAGCTGCTCGTTGTTGCTTTTCACTTGGCATGTGTGCTATGGAAGAGGAATGCTTAGAATTTCCGTTTCCATCCTGTTAGATCCTCGGCTTGGGCCTGACCTATCCCCAAGAGCACAGTGGATACAGCTGGAAAAGGGCAGGCCTGATCTTGTGGCTAAGCTGGGAGATTCCACTGACATTCGCCCTTCTCTTCTGCCTGATCACCAGGCAGCTGGAGGCGAATACTAAGGCCTGTCCCTGGATCAACTGCTGCCTGGTGAAAAGGTAATTTATGATGCAAGGGAGCTTCCTGCTCAGGGTGGGGAAGGAGATTTGGGTCCAGGCTCATGTGATAGAAGAATTTTCTGGATCAGGATGGAGCTGGTCTTCCCTGATCATGCTTTGAACTGTCAATCAGCATTTGATTAGTTGACCAGACAAAGAAACCAAAAAACCCTCACAAAGTTTGCTGCCAAGAACCCCATTCTGAACCCTGCAAAGGTCAGAACTGATTGCACTGGAAGCCTGGACTTTGCGCTTTGCATTAATGGTTGATGCATGTACTGTATATTAGAAATCAATGGGGGACTCTGAGCTAAGTCATAATGGGACCAATTCATCCCAGATGTAACTCTGTGGAAGTCATCAGGGAGGAATTTGAATCCATTGTGACAAATTCTTCTCTCATTTACAGCTATGCAACCCCATTAACTTCAGTGAGACAGGACAGCTGCAACTAGAATTTGGCCCAGTTCTTGCAGGTGCAAGAGTAACACTAATACACTGATTTATCTGATGCCTAAAAATGTCAGGGATCAGTTGTCTGGGCCAAGAACTCAACAACCACAGCTTCCTTCCCTAAAATAATCACCCCTGCAACAAACAGAGATGTGAATGTGGCCTTTTCATGGGGAGTTCAGGAAAAATGGGAGGATGGTTGAACCCTTTTTTGACACAAGAAGCTACTCAAAGCTTGTAGGTTGTTCCATCTGTGTGAGAGTAGAAATTGGTGATGGAGGCCAGTATTTTCTTTGAGGCCATCTTGGTTTTTTTACAAGTAATATGTTCAGAGAAGCAGGACTTTGCACAAAAGTCCCTGCAAGCTGCATGAAAACTTTTTAAAGACACCATAATAGAGGCTCAATTTAAATGTACACCCCAAATTAAAAAAACATAGTAAGAGGATGAAAAAAGTGCCACTGTGGCTAAACAACAAAGTAAAAGAAGCAGTGAGAGGCAAAAAGGCATCCTTTTAAAAGTGGAAGTTAAATCCTATTAAGGAAAATAGAAAGGAGCATAAACTCTGGAAAGTGAAGTGTAAAAATATAATTAGGAAGGCAAAAAAAGAATAGCTAGCCAAAAACTCAAAAAGTAACAGCAAAAATTTTGTTAAATACATCAGAAGCAGGAAGCCTGCTAAACAACCAGTGGGGCCACTGGACAATCGAGATGCTAAAGGAGCAATCAAGGAAGATAAGGCCACTGCGGAGAAACTAAATGAATTCTTTGCATCGGTCTTCACGGCTGAGGATGTGAGAGAGATTCCCAGACCTGAACCATTCTTTTTAGGTGACAAATCTGAGGAACTGTCCCAGATTGAGGTGTCATTAGAGAAAGTTTTTTAACAAATTGAGAAATTAAACCGTAATAAGTCACCAGGACCAGATGGTATTCACCAAGAGTTCTGAAGGAATTCAAATTCAAGTTTCAAATTTGAAATTGTAGAACTACTAACTGTGGTAGGTAACCTATCATTAAATCAGCATCTGTACCAGATGACTGGAGGATAGCTAATGTGACTCCAATTTTTAAAAAAGGCTCCAGAGGTGATCTTGGCAATTACAGGCCAGTAAACCTAACTTCAGTACCAGGCAAATTGCTTGAAACTATAGTAAAGAACAGAATTATCAGACACATAGATGAACACGATTTGTTGGGGAAGAGTCAACATGATTTTTGTAAAGGGAAATCATGCATCTCCAATCTACTAGAATTCTTTGAGGGGGTCAGCAAGCATGTGGACAAGGGGGATCTAGTGGATATAGCGTACTTAGATTTTCAGAAAGCCTTTGGCAAGGTCCCTCGCTAAAGGCTCTTAAGCAAAGTAAGCTATCATGGGATAAGATGGAAGATCCTCTCCTGGATCAGTAACTGGCTAAAAGATAGGAAACAAAGGGCAGAAATAAATGGTCAGTTTTCAGAATGGAGAGAGGTAAATAGTGGTGTCCCCCAGGGTGGGACAAGTACTGTTCAACATATTCATAAATGATCTGGAAAAAGGGGTAAACACTAAGGTAGAAAAATTTGCAGATGATACAAAACTATTCAAGATAGTTAAGTCCAAAGCAGACTGCGAAGAGTTACAAAGGGATCTCACAAAACTGAGTTACTGGGCAACAAAATGATAGATGAAATTCAATGTTGATAAATGCAAAGTAATGCACATTGGAAAACATAATCCAAACTCCACATATAAAATGATGGAGGTCTAAATTAGCTATTAGCACTCAAGAAAGAGATCTATGAGTCATTGTGGATAATTCTCTGAAAAATCCATTCAATGTGCAGCGGCAGTCAAAAAAGTGAACAGAATGTTGGGAATCATTAGGAAAGGGATAGATAATAAGACAGAAAATATTATATTGCCTCTATATAAATCCATGGTATGCCCACATCTTGAATACTGTGTGCAGATGTGATGGCCCCATCTTGAAGAAAGATATATTGGAATTGGAAAAGTTCAGAAAAGGGGAACAAAAATGATTAGGGGTATGGAACAGCTTCCATATGAGGAGAGATTAATAAGACTGGAAGTTTTCAGCTTGGAAAAGAGATGTCGGGGGGGAATATGATAGAGGTCTATAAAATCATGATGGGTGTGGAGAAAGTAAATATGGAAGGAGTTATTTACTCCTTCTTATGACACAAGAACTAAGGGTCACCAAATGAAATTAATAGGCAACAGGTTTAAAATGAACAAAAGAAAGTATTTTTTCACACAACGGAAGTTCATGGAGGATAGGTCCATCAATGGCTATTAGCCAGGATGGATAGGAATGCAAAATCTGTCCAAATCACTTGTGCACACAATTTTGATGCACTATCTTTCTGTGTGTGCAAATAGATTTCTTGTGCATGGAAATGCCACCATGTTAGTATACAGTTGAGAGTGTGCAAAAAGTGCACATGCAAAAATTTCCATGCGTAAATGGGGCCAATCTCTGAAAATTTGGTGCTCAGGATGTTGTACTGATCAAAATAGTCCTTACTGTCTTATACTACACTGGGATACTGCCTAAGAATGAGGAGGAAGGAGAAGTTTTTAACCATGGAATATCCCTAGTTTGTTAATCACTGGAAGAAAGAGCGGTTTTGATCAAATAGCATTAGAAAATATTTAAAGAACTGTAACTATAATTTTCTCTCATTTGAAGCAAGATGCCTTAAAAGTGACCTGTAATAGAGTTTGTTTGTTTGTTTGTTTTGGTGGTGGTGGTGATGGTTGGGTGGAGCGTTTGTTTCATCACTGTGGATGAAAACATGCAAGAACGAACAATGTACCTGCGGATTTATATATTTGGGTGAGGTGTTTCTAGCTATTTTTTATCCTGCTTGTTTTACCTTAGAAAGTTGAGATTGTCAAGTCTTGTCTTCCCTGCTTTTGCTGGAGGACTTCTTGAAAGTCACAAAGAGATGATTATTACTTTAATTGAAACTTGAACAAAGGCCTCTTTTCAACAAAGTGTTCATTTGGCATTGGAATGAAGTGACTGTTAATAAAACCCAAGAGTTTAAAAACAGTCTGATTACAAATTCTTTACCCTCTTAATTGCTCAGCTTTCAATCCCTTATGATGTCTTAGGCCATATCTACACGCTAGAGACCTTACAGTGAAACAGCTGTACACTTGCAGCTGCGCCACAGTTAGCCTGCGTAGCCGATCTATTTTACCTCCCAAAGTGCTAGTGTAGACATAGCCATAGTTTTGCTAGTTCTGCAATCATCATATAGGCTAGACAAGGATAGACAAGATCTGAATTCCTAATGTAAAAATCAAGCAGGGACTTCTGGACAAAAATCTTTCGGGCCTTCTTTATCTGTCAGAAAACACCAAAAAAGGGCATAAGCCCAGGTCCTCCACCTCTTCTTTTCAGGTCATCTTTAAAAAACAAATAGCGCCTCTTTGGGGATTATGCTGGATTAGATTTCGTTTAACCCAAAGCAGTCACCAAATTCCTGCTATTAGGCCAGGAACACGGCTACTCTGGAAACAATTTTCATAATTTGACTACTTTGGTCTCATCTCTCCCCCACCGTTGCTGTAATGTAAAAGGGTTCAGTTATCCTTTCCCCAGAGAGATGTGTGGCGCTGTGAGGAACAAGCTCTGTGCTAATGAAACCCTGTCTTTGTTTAATCAAAGAGGGATTTCAGTTATGAAATGATGATCTGGCAACATGTTGCACAGAAAGAAGGCTCACCCTGTAGGACATCCCTGGACAGATCAGATCTGGTGACTTAAGCACAAGTGAGTATGCAGGGGCCTTCATTAACCCCAGCTCCTGACACTGTGCTTGGTTCATTGGGCATAGAAGGGAGGGGTTCAGTGGCTCAGGCCACTTCTTCACCACTCTGCTTTGACCTCACATTTTGGCTGGCTACCACTGTGGCTCCTTGCAGCTCTTCCTCATGTGAATAGTGCCACTGAAGTCAACTGTGAGAATAGCAAGGGCTACGAGAGAGAGGCAGGAGAAATCAGTGGTTTGGGTACTGGCCTGGGATTTGGGAGACCCAGCCTGGATTCCCTGTTCATCCACAGGCAGCTGATATGACCATGGGCAAGTCACTTAGAGCTACATTCACAAAGGGACTTAGCCCCCACTGAGATTCACAAAACCCCCACTCAGCTGCCCCTAAACCTGTAGGCACCTAAATTTTTGCAGTAAAAGTTCCCTAAGCACCTATGTTGGTCCCTTAGCCAGGAGCTGTAGCAGAGCCATATCATCTGTGAATGAGGCTCACAGGGGGACACATAACACATGCTGAAGTTGCACTTGCTTACAAGGTGCATGTATGGGGGCGTGCCACACAAAGACTCTCAACTAGAGGAGCTAAGGCCTGGTGCTGGCACCCCCTATCTTCCACTCACTCCAGAGACAGCAGGAACATGGTGGGGAAGCCACTGGTTGCCCTGCTGTCCCACATACAAACTCCTTCTCCTTGTGCTTCAAGGCTAGAAAGTGTTAACCAAAGGAGGACTGTCCGCTCCTAATGACCAGGGTTGCTGTTCCATGCAGATTGGTTTTTCTTCTATTGATCGCAATCACTGAGAGCTGTGCCTGTAACACACTGTCTTGAATTATTGCAATAACAATAAGCACACCTTGGTAAATAATACATGAGGCATATGCAAGTCTATAGTCATTAGAAGGAAGGGGCCCACAGTGCTTGGTAATCAGCCGGGCTTAGTGGGTCTGATTGAGATGTAGTGATCTGGCATGAAGCAGGATTTGTTTTCTTGCAAGTGTTCCATCCCTAGAAGAGTAGAGAAAGGCCATGAATTTTGCACAAGGTGTCTAAAAATGCCTCCAACGTTTCATAGCATAATACAGCTCAGGTGCGAGTGGGTTCTCGGCCAGTCTCCAAATGCTATGATACTAAGGCATCACAACTGATAGTATTTAATATATCCTAGTGGCAACAAAACACACCCTGGTAACGCATTGCTCTGTGTTAGAGAGAGATTTATAGCTATATTAGTTAAGAACTCTCACAGAGCATCATGAGATTATATGTACAGATTGCTAGGTAAATTAGATATGCTATATTTTTGCATGGTAGGTGGGTTTATATTGCTCTGATAAAGTCATAAGAACATAAGAGCTGCCATACTGAGTCAAACTATGGTCCGTCTTGCCTAGTAACCTGTCTCCGACAGTAGCCCATACCAGACCTTCAGGGATATTGTACAGAACAGGGTAATTATGGAGTGATCCACCCCTTCTTTCACTTGGGGATTTAGGGTCACCCAACTATGGGGTTGCATCCCTGACCAACTTGGATAATAGCCATTGATGGACCTACCCTCCATCAACTTATCCAGTCCTTTTTTGAAGCAGTTGTACTTTTGACCATCACAACATCCCATGGCAATGAGTTCCACAGGTTGGTTGTGTGTTGTGTGAAAAAGTACTTCCTCTTGTTTATATTAAACTGTTGCCTATTAATTTAATCGAGTGACCCCCTGGGTTTTTTTTATTGTGGGAAAGGGTAAATAACACTTCTCTATTAACTTTGTCCACACCAGTCATGACTTTATAGACTTCTATCGTATCCTCCTTTTAGTCGTCTCGTTTCTAAATTGTACAGCCCCATTCTGTTCAGTCTCTCAGCATATGGAAATGACTACATACCCTGAACCATCTTTTTCTGGTCCTTTTCTAGTTCCACATATCCTTTTTGAAATAGGGCAACCAGAACTGGACATAGTATTCCAGGTGTGGACACACCATGGATTTATATAATGGCATCATGTTATTTTCTGTCTTATTTTTCTTCCTTTTCCTAATAGTTCCTAACATACTGTTAGCCTTTTAAACCACTGCTGTGCATTGAACACAAATTTTCAGAGTACTATCCATGGTGACTGCAAGGTCTCTTTCTTGGATGGTAACAGCTAATGGAAACCCCATCATTGTATACGTATAGTCAAAATTATTTTTTACAATGTGCATTACTTTGCACTGATCAGCGCTGAAGTTTGGCTGCCATTTTGTTGCTCAGTCACCCAGTTTTGTGAGATCCTTCTGTAACTCTTCACAGTCAGCTTGGGACTGAACTATCTTGAATAATTTTGTCTCATCTGCAAAGTTTGCCACTTCCCTGTTCATTCTCTTTTCCAGATCGTTAATGAACATGTTGAACAGCACAGGTGTCAGAACAGATCCTTGGAGGACCCTTCTGTTCACCTTGCTCCTACCCTTTGTTTTCCATCTTTCAACTAGTTAATGATCCATGAGAGGACTTTCCGTCTTATCCCATGAGTACTAAGTTTCCTTAAGAGCCTTTGATGAAGGACGGTGTCAAAGCCTTTCTGAAAATCCAAGTACACTACATCACCCTTTCCACATGCTTGTTGGTACTCTCAAAGAATGCTAATAGATTGGTGAGGCATGCCTTTCCTTCACAAAAGCAATTTTGAATTTTCCCAAACAAATTGTGTTTATCTATGTGTCTGATAATTCTGTTCTTTTCTATAGTTTCTACCAGTTTGCCCCGTACTGAAGTTAGACTCACTGACCAGGATTGCCTCTGGACCCCTTTTTAAAAATCGATGTTACATAAGCTACCTTCTAGTCATCTGGTACAGAGCCTGATTTCAGTGATAGGTTACACAGTACAGTCAAGCTAGATTTTACAAAGAGTAGAAAAGGAAGCACTAGCAGAAGAGTTCCTAATTACAGCAGGCAGCTGTGGATGGAAATGAGTCATTTCACTCTATTATGGTTTCTAGCTGATGAATATTAAAGAGTGTACAAGGGCATCTTTTCCCACCTCTGACTTCATCCTGCAGTCTAAACACAGAGTTGTTTCTCACCAGGTGCCAGGGTGTCTTCTATTTAGTTTTCTTCTTTTAGAAGAAAAAAAGCGAAGTTAGTGCCAGTGAATGTATCAAATTGGCAGCGTGGGAGATTGAAGCTTGCTGTTTAGGCATAGGACAATTACAGAATGGGCAGTGGCAATGGAAGGTCCCCATACAAATGCCACTCATGTCCCTCAACTTTGACCTGGAGGAACCCATTTCTAGGAGTCAGAGGAAAGTTTATTCCCTGTAGCGTATTTCCTCCTTGGCATAATTGCTGTGATCTGAGTTGTCGTGCAAACCTTCCATGAAACTCAAATGGAACCTTTTTTCCTCCCTTGAAATTAGAATGGAAAATGCCAAAGTCCCTTGAGAGTAGCTGTTCTCCAGGTATGTTCGGCCTGACCAGGAGTGAGAATGAAGGAGATAGTTCTCATGTGATTTCCAGCCCAATTTTACAGACTGAAAAGGGCTGTGTAGTTTGGAGAAGCATCTCAATGTTTGCATGCTCATTCAAACCAAACCAAATCAAATCACTGGAGACTTATGGCCTTTAACAATTAACACTGGCTACTATAATTTACTAAATTTGGTGCAGAATGCACCAAATGCCTGCCATGTTGGGGTATAGTTAAGTACGTGGGAGAAATTCTTGTGACACTCTGTACCTCAAAATAACATCTTTGAATGCCCATATTCACCACTGTCATATAATTATGAAATGTTTTGTACAAAGTGTGCATTGTGAGGTATCATTTTAAAAGTCTTGATCTGTTGAACATTAACGTCCTGTTGGATTGTATGTGCTATCATTACAAGTTATGTGTTACTGAAATATGTTGTGAGGATGGGAAAACCCACAACCAACTTTTCAGTAGCCATTACCAGCCAGAGGGTTGTTCATGGCTCAACAGCACCCAATCCACTATCCCAGAGACTACTCGGAAAAGCACGTACACAATGGAGACTGCTTGACCAATGGGGAATGATGGACTCCCAGGTCACAGCAAGGATCTCTCTAGCAGCTGGAGGAAGGTATAAAAAGAGAGACTGTGACATCATCACTTGGCCTCTCCCCCCCACATCTTAACACCTGGAGGAATGTCTGAAGGAAAAAGACTTTGAATTGGGGAAGAGTGGTCCCAGACTGGAAAGGGAGTCCAGCCTGTGCACTGAGGAACTGTAAACCTCTTTGTGCCATCTGTTAGGGTGAGACATTACTTGATTCAAATCTTATTTACTCTAAAAGTTTAGGATTTAGAATGCGTGTTTACTTTTTATTTTCTTAAGGTAACTATTTCTGACCTTTATGCCTACCACTTATAATCACTTAAACTCTATCTTTCTGCAGCTAACAAACTTATTTTAATATTTTATTCTTACCAGTGAGCTTGTCTAAAGTGCTTGGGAAATCTGCTCAGGTAACAAAGGCTGGTGCTTGTCCACTTTCCTTTGACCCAGTAGTGAATTAGGTAACAAACTTACACTGGCTAGGCTTCTGATCAGCGCAAGACAGTACAGTTCTGGGGTGTAAGATTGGGGAGCTGGGGGGAATTGGCTGGAGTCTCCCTATTGATGGTTCATGAGTGGCTGGGAGATTTTTTATTCAACTCAGTTGGGTGTGTCCCTGCCTGTGGATATCTGTGTAGTGCTTGTCAGAGGCTTGTAGCTTGACATCAGCATCACAATGTGAGAAGCAGCCCAAGCTGGTGCATTTGAAGGGCTCAACAGTCCTACAGTCCTTGGGAACCCCGTCAAAATGCTGTAAAACCACTTTTCTCTCTAGAAATATAAAAACGAGCTTTGTGCCAAACTCGGCGTTATCACCTGGAACATTCTGAACCTCTGAGGATGATTTTAAGGTGCTGGGTTTTCTCTAGTATCAGTTCTCTTGCTTTCCTCTAGTGTAACAAATAATAATAATTTGTTATTATTTAACAAAATAAATCTGCGGCTGCCTGCTATCACACAGAGCAGAACTCCTACCTAAAAAATGATGATCCCTATAATTTTGTGCTATTGCTAAACCTTTATTTTTCTGTAATATGCACTGCATCATCTGCCCCAGAAAAAACAGAAGGAAAGAGAGAGAAACTCAATCTCAATCTGTCCCATGTAGGCTAGAGAAGAAAGTGAGGAAAGGAGAAGGAAAGACACACTGACCATGAAGAATATAGACTATGAGAGACGAGGAAACAACGTTATCTGAACGGCTTTGATCCCAGCACTATTCAGATCCCAGTGCAGATCCCAACTCAGACCTCCCACTCTCAGAGGACTTAGCCAATTGGCATAGGCCAAACTACCAACCTTGCCAGTGTCCCCTTTGAAGTGGAGTATTATGCTGTTATCGATAACGCTCACGCTTAGTTGGTGAATAGAATATGTGCTTTCATGGAAGGTGCAGTGGTGGCAAAAGTGGACTATGGAGGTCATACACCAGGAAAAATGCATGTAGGCCACTGGCTTCAATCCAGTTCAAGTCAGTGTCTGATGACTGTTTAATGGCCTGTGTGAAATGAGCTGGTGGTCTCAGTCCAGTTCCTAGTGCCCCAGTGCACACATTGTAAAAAACACCCCCTCTGCTGTTCCAGTCCATCTTTCCCCCCAACCTCTGCCAATGTACATGAGTCTTGAACTCCCCCAGAGATATTCTAATTCCTTCCCACCCCCAAGCCAACCTTGACCTGGAGCACCCACTACTGCAGTCATGGTCCCACACACAGCTCCACTGATGCATCTCAACCCTGACCTTCACAGCTTCTAGTTATTGCAATCCTGACCATAGCTTTGCCAATACACCTCAGTACTAACAAAATCACCCCCCTGCAATTCATTCCTGGGCTTTCCTTGAGTAGTGCCTGCCAGCCAGGCCCAGTTATGTCAAGTGGCACTGTTGTTTTGTGAATGGTGACAATTGTTTGCTATAAGGATGATGATTAGAGACCATCAGACTCATTGTTATTGGTAACTGGAGCCAGGATTTGAACCGAGGCTTCCAAAGGCGAAAGACTAATACACTCGCCTCCCTCAGTGACACTGAGACCCCTTGGCTTTGTTAGGGCGACATAGGAGGGTTGTGAAATCTCGACTGCAAGCTGTAAATGATGCATGAAATGAGAAATTCCTGCTTAGTGCACAGAGAGAATGCAGGCAGGCTGATCACTGCTGGGCTATTTGCTCTATAATATGCAACTAACACATTGTGAGAAAAGCTCAGCAAAGTCTTAGACAAAAGACGAGGAGAATCCTAAACAACCTCCAAAGCTTCCTAAATTCAATTATGACCTGGAATTAAATTCTAATGGATTTTTACCCCCTGCTGTCCCCCCCAGCCATTTGCACCCCAGGCAAAATCCATCTCTTAAGGAGGTTTCTCTGAAGGCTCAGGACAACATGTAGTGGTGTTAGCCACATACAATGTTTTTGATTCACAGAAAGCCCTGCAGATACCGTTGACTCTTGTACAGATTTACTTCTGGGTGAAATCATAATGCTGGAAGTGAGAGAGGTTCTGATGTTGATGAGGCTTAGAAATCCAGGCTGCAAAGGAGGGAGGTAAAGCCCATAAATAGTTATGAAATAATAAAATAGAAGGTGGGGAGTGGGGGAGAAATGTTTCCCTTTCAAGAGGATGAGGTCAAAGCTCATAAAAACAAGTCTGGGTTTCTAGATAACAAAAAAGGAGACACCAAGTGACCAAGGGTTTTGTGTGGAGGGAGGGATTTGAAATAATAGAAATGCAATCAGCCTTATCTTATTCTGAACCCCGCACTCGTAATCCAAACTCCAGTGAAGCCCATTATAACGTGAACCAAACTGGAAAGCTGAAAATCCTTTGCATCTGGAGTCCTTCTGTAAGTTGCAATCCATTGATTATTTGTGAATCCTCTTCTAGTTTCCTATGGATACTTGTCCCATCACTAACATTCTGTCTGGCAGTTAGCAGGCAAGGGAGGGCCAAATCTGGAGTAGCAGCAAATGTTGCAGGCATGGCTGGAGGTGCACTGGGAGAGCTGTGTGTGGTCCCATAACTGGAGTAGCAGAAGGTTTGCAGATCAGGAGAGAGCTGTGCATGGGAAGTTCACCCAGCTCCATGCTCTACTGATAATGCCCTGCCTTCAGGAGCACTACATTCATTCACCCACAAAGAGAGCACAAAACATGACTCATCCCTGTTATATCCAGCTCCCAAAGCCTCCTCCTTGAGTTGGGGGCGCCCAAAGCTGCCCTCTGCCTTGAGGATGGGTAACACCATTGTGCAGTTCATAATATCAGGGATGCTCTACTGTTTAGTATGAAGTAGGTTAACTTGCAGGACTACCAAATAGTGCAATGGCAGAAAGCACTCAAAGCCTCAGCCAGTGAAGGAGAGAAGTTAATCTCTCAGCCATTGATTGTGCTCTGTATTTTTGAAAGGTGCATTGTGGGGGGTGCTGATCATTATAGCAGGGGAGCTACGTCTTCAGGTTTTGATTTTTGTTCTGGCAGGGTCTGGTGCCCCTTTGAGTTGGTGTGTCCTGGTCTGTAGGGAGCTTGCGTCTAATGATGAGCTTGGAGAGGTTAGGGGGTTGTTTGAAGGCCAGAAAAGGGGGTTCAGGAAAGATTTCTTTCAGGATGGGGTCCCCATCAAGTATGGGTTGTAGTTGTTTGATGATACCCCTTGTGGGTTCCAGTGTGGGGTGGTAGGTGACAACTAGGGGTGTGCGATCAGAGTGAGTTTATTTCTCTATTGAAGCAGGTTCTCTTGGGTACATGAGTGGCCCATTCTATGATGCTTCAGGGTGGCAGTCATGGGCAAATGCCTGTCCAGAGGCTGCTGGGAGAAATGAAAACAACCTCCACCCCGTGCCCTCTCTTCCTTAATGAACAATGTCTGAGTCCTCCTGCTGGCAGCAGGCTGGGCCTCAGTTTCATTAGGGGAAGGGGATGGATTTGAATTTCAATGAGTGGCAGGGCATTTGTCAGCTCATTTAAGGCAGGCAAGGTGCTAAAGCCACAAGCTCATTAACAATTAATTGCTTGCGAGGTGGGACAAGCACGTTAATGAATGTTCACCTTTGGAGGAGGAACTGGAATTGCCCCAGTCATTATGCGGATATCAATGCTCCAAAATCAAGAACAGAGGTGCTTATTATAGCAGGCAGTTTACACTGTCCATAGTCAGTAGGAGGACATGGCAGGGAATCTGCCTGGAGATGCAGTGCACTGTCTGAACTACTGCCTAGCCTGCCATGCTGCGGAACCATTTCAGTGCTAAGCATTAACAATAAACACTTGGTGCATGCAGGGGAAGCTGCCCCCTCTGCCGGGCCTGGGCAGTTATAGTTGTTGCTCAATGAGGAAGGCCATCATGGCAATTTAGAGCATGACATAATGGATTTAGCCCACTAGTCCTGGAGGTGAGGAAAGAAGGGGCTGGAAGGGAGAGTGGAAGAGAGAGAAAATTAAATTAATAAATTAAGAACATAAGAACGGCTGGGTCAGACCAAAGATCCATTTAGCCCAGTATTCTATCTTCTGACAATGGCCAATGCCAGGTGCCCCAGAGGGAATTAACAAAACAGTAATCATCAAGTGATCAATCCCCTGTTGCCCATTCCCTGCTTCTGGCAAACAGAGGCGAGGGACACCATCCCTGTTCATCCTGGTTAATAACCATTGATGGACCTATCCTCCATGAACTTATCTAGTTCTTTTTTGAACCCCGTTATAGTCTTGGCCTTCACAACATCCTCTGGCAAGGAGTTCCACAGGTTGACTGTGCGTTGTTTGAAAAAATACCTCCTTTTGTTTATTTTAAACCTGCTGCCTATTTATTTCATTTGGTGACCCCTAGTTTTTGTGTTATGAGAAGGAGTAAATAATACTTCCTTGCAGTATAGACAAAGATCTTACAGGGAAACTTCAGTCTGAAGAGGAGGAAACACCAACTCACAAGAGTAACCAGGCCTCAATGGACTTATGAAAAGGCCCTGTACAGCAAAACCAGGATACTTTGAACAGATGATTACCTCCCAACTATGAGAGTTGGAAAAAAAGAACCAGGAGCTTATTCTGACCTGTTATGCACATACAGTCGATGGACCTTGAAGCCTGAAAATAAGTCCACAGGCGTCCAGATGCAAAACATGAAACCACAGAAGACGCCCTGTTTTTCTCATTGAGCTGTGAGGTGATGGCTGAGCTGAAGGTTAGATTTGGAGCGGATAGTGCACCTTGGACTGCACCTTGATTGGTTCCAATGCAGAACAGTCAGAGAACCATCTTCATCTTTGTTTTCGTAATTTCCCATTTCTTCTCTAAATCTGGTTCTGATTAAATAAACATACATTTACAAAGACATCTCAGGTCTGTCCTTGGGCAAAGCAACCTGCTAGCCAAAGAACCTGGGAGAGAGATGATATACTGACTGTGTGAAATTAATTAGCAAAGGCAGTTAAATTGCATGTACTGCCTACGGTTCTCGCACGTGGCTAGGGTGGGTCCCAACATTTCCCTAAGACTCATCTTGCTTTGGAGCACACAGGAATTTTTAAGATCTAGCCTGGGTTTTTGGAATATGCTGACTTGTAATATAAGCAACCGTCTGCCACTCTACCTGCCCACAGTCCCTCCCAATTATTTTAGATTTATTGTATTTCTCGTGTAAAACACTGGATGCACTGATATAAATTCAAAATCTGTTTATGCAAGTCAAATAATGTGACTTGCTGCCATCTCTGGGCAGACATCCTCCCACAGGCTGGATAAACTGAACCGCCATTCCATCAGACTAAAACCTAAGGAAAGGGGGGAGTCCTTACCCCAGTCCTCGAAGGTCAATAAACTCTGGCACTGTGTGCATCATGCATTGCTTGGGCAGATTTTGAATAGTGTTGCATCAAGCAACTGCCTGTCCTAGAACATAAACAGAGCATTCATGGTTGGAGAAGCTGTTGAATTCAGGGGACAGATATCAGATCAAAAAGCAGAGGAGATAGCAAGGAATTCCCTTCACAGCAAAGACAAGTTATTTAAGTTTCTGGTCATCCTATCCAGTGCCTGATGTAGTTTGGGGTCTGCTTTCTATTACATAGCACAATCCCACTTCTAACTGATGTTGCAGGTACAGAGATCTTTAAGGAGTAGATAAAGCCAGGGAAGTGACTTTATAAAAAACAGTTCACTGTTTCACTGTTCTGCTAGTTTACACATATCGGCTTTACAGTCCCTTGCTGCTGGCACTGGGAGCTCCGCCCCATATCTTAAAATCACTTGACCCTTTTTTGCTTCCGATATCATCTTCACTAGTAAAGGTTTCAGAGTAGCAGCCGTGTTAGTTTGTATTCGCAAAAAGAAAAGGAGTACTTGTGGCACCTTAGAGACTAACAAATTTATTAGAGCATAAGCTTTCGTGAGCTACAGCTCACTTCAAATGCATCTGATGAAGTGAGCTGTAGCTCACGAAAGCTTATGCTCTAATAAATTTGTTAGTCTCTAAGGTGCCACAAGTACTCCTTTTCTTTTCACTAGTAAAAGCTCTGAAATCTGGCCATTGTGTTGATGATACAAGAGGCAGAGTTTGAATGGAGCCCACATGTCTGCTGCTGCAATTGGCCATGCAGTGCTCAAGTGAGTAGGTAAAACTTCTCCTGATGTTCTCTCAATAGATTCTCTGGTAGCAGAAGACTGGGAATGCGGGGGTGATGCCCGACTTCCAGCCCAGGTTGCCTCTTACACTGTAGCATAATGAGGCATTTTTCTATGTAGAAGAAGACTTGCGGGAGTGACCTTTTTCTGAAGATGTAATTACTTCTTGTAATTGGTCTGGTAACAGAATACTCAACATATTCTCCTCAGATTCTAGTTTTAGTGGGGAAATGTCATTGCATTACTAAGGCTGCTTTTAATATTTATTGCTTCATGTTAGACCTGAAGTCTCTAAAGCCAAATGCTACCAAACTCTTGGGAAGTTTGGGTCTGGAATTTGGCCCACTGAGAATTTTGCCTGAGGAAGAATTGAGCAAGAATAAGAGCCAGATCATATCTACAGGAAAATCTGTGAGTCCTGGAGCAGTAGAGACCATACTAACTCAATTTTCATCAGATATAGTACATTTTGAAAGAGGACTCCAGAGTACGTGATAAATGCAGAGTTAGTGTTCTCTATGGAATTGTGTTGTGTGTACGCATGCGTTTTCCCACTGGACTAACTTGAGTTAGTGAGGATTAAACCCACTGTGTAGACAAACCCAGAGTTCCTTCCAGAGTGGGGCAAGGTTTACATCCCCACAAGCCTCTCATGGAAGAAGCACCCAGGTGCCATAACTTACAGCTCCCCAAGATCTGTCCTGCTCTCGATAATTTGCTGGAGAGACAGGACCATCTGTGCACATGCAAAGGCCTTCTACCTTCCCCCTGCACTGGGCTCTGGGGTCACCAGCAGCCCCACTAGACCCCTGGCAGCATGGCTTCATTGGAGTCAATTTCTGAGGTTTCTGGTACTGGCAGCTTCCCAGTAAAGAGAGGTTCCATAGCATAGGGTCAGCTCTCAGTGAAAGGTAACACAGAGTGGGGCTATATTATCTTTAGTGCTAATTCCCCATGGGGCTTTGAAGGGAACTTGTCTTTCCTCCAACCTCACCTCCAGCATTCCCCATTGCTGCCTCTGGGACATCCCACCCCTCCTCACACATGGACCCCAGGGCCCGCAGAGATCCATCCATTAGTCTGGGGATGGGGATATGGTGCCATGAAGGCAGCTGAGTTCCCTTTCCATGTTGGTTCAGGTTCCATGGGAGTTCTCCCCCTCCCTCTCAGAAGAAAGATTTCAGGCTTTGGCACTGTGTGGCCATGACTGGTATGTACATCTGTCAGTCTTGTGTGCCATTTTGGTTCATGCAGACTGAACGTGTCACATCTCTTGTTTCAGTGACTGCTTTGTGCTACTCCATGCAGGCAGCTCCCTGCAAGGACCCCCTGGTCCTTTGGGATGTCTGAATGAGCTGTTTCAACACTTACTGACTCCCCAAAGAGGAGAGAGAAGTAAAATTCTCCTGTCAACCCCCATTCCCCTTTTGTAATCCAGAGTCACCTGTGTAAATGTTGCTTCCTGTTAAGTATATGCTTGCTGAACTTTAAAGGACTCGCAGCACCAAAATTAGACTGCTCCGGGGGCTGCTGCAATCTGCTCAGTGCTGTTTATTACACTGAAAGGCTCCTATAATTGCAGAGGGGTGAGATTTTAGCAGAGGAATGTTGATTGAAGAGTTTGGCTGAAGAATGCTATTTTCCCAGTGGCAGATTAAGACAGGATGATCCTGCGTCCCTTTCTCTCTCCTGTTTTCTAAAGGGGCCCTACATTTTATGATTCCTCGCTCCAGAAATAGGGGAATTGGTAGAAATGGGGCTGAGCCACCTGGACCTGAAACTGAATCTGGATCTCAGAGTGTTTTGATCCAATGTTCTGATTCAGAGCTGTCAGTAGTTTGGGGGTCCCATGTTTTTAGTTTATTGGGCCCTGCTTTTCATTAGGGTATGGCTTGGGGCTAATAGTAGGGTCAGTCCTATAGAAAGGTACAACCAGCGGGGGCAGGTTGGAGAGATCGCCTCTCAGCCCATGCTATAGATTTGTGCAATTAGGTACATGGTCAGGGCTTTACATTTTCCTCTGACACATACAGCAGTTACCACTGTTGGAGACAAATCCATACACTAGATGGACCATTGGCCTGTTCCAATCTGACAATTCCTGGGAGTGTCCCAATTCTACTTTTAATTGGTTACATTCTTGGAAACCATCCTGTGTGGGATTTCCTAAGGTCTGGGCTCCCTTCCCCACACATGGGGGGCAAGTGTTGCCCCATGGCAGGATCAAGAGTGTATTTCCTTTGCTCACCAGTAAAGTCACCTAATGCATTTCTACTCTGACATGGCTAAAAAGGTGCTGATTAATAGAGTGGGTTTAGATGCCAGGATCCTCTTTAAATCAAACCCTTTATTCTCATCATCAGTCTCCAATAAATGCTGCAGTAATTATCTGTGCACCTTGCAGCAATCTCTGTCCAGAACTTGGGGTGGGAGAAATCAGTGACATGTCAACTTACCAGGACAGCACCTAAAAAGATGATGTTGCTCCTTTAATAAAGTTTAATGTGCATCATTGTCAGAGTTCCCAGCTTTTGAAATGACATTTCCAGTGGTAATAACACTACTGGAAACTGAAGCTAGCCAAATGATTGATAACATAAGCCATAACATGACTTACATGGCTTCTTTTTGGAACAGACATTTGAAATAGAGAATGACACAGGTGCATGAATGAAGTATTAGCTAAAATATGCTGAGAACTGGTGGTGAGAGATAACGGGTGTTGGGTATTTAAACAAAAATCATCTCGGAGGTTTTAATTAAAATTCAAACATTCAAAAGGCCTGATTCTGACCTCACTTAGACTGTTTTACATCAGCAGTTACTCCTTTGGAGCCTAGCCTTTGGGTACTAATGTAAGATAAATAAAAGAACAAATTATAATAAAAGTCAATAGATTAGAATCAGGTCCAGCATGCTGAATTCCATGCTGTTCTGGAGACTGTAGTATTTTCACTTGACCTTATAAAAGTCTAGCTGAGGGAATTTATTTGTAAATATTTAATCTAAAACCCCAGGTTGATTCAACACTCTACCCATTTTTGAGTGTAAACCCATCAGTTCCAGATCTGTTATTTTCTGAATCCAGGGAGACTGATTTGCCAGTTTTTTGAGAGGGCTCACAAGTGCTCATTTCATCGTGTGTTCAAAATGCTTGTCTAATATCCTAGTAACAGAGGAGTTTTCAGAAATGTATTCTCATTGCCAATCAGAAATGATACTGTTTTCCATTTTCATTGCTACCTCAGGTTTTATTATTACATTGTGGCAGATGTGTGAATTGTGGCAAGGAAACAGAGATTGTGCACTGCAGGAAATAGTGAATTAATACATATATATTGTGCTAGGGAATTGTGCAGAACTACAATACTGGGGGAAAATGGGACAAATAACAAACATACTAGTTGGGACAGGATGCAAATTCTCCACTGGATCCAAGTCGGGTTCTCTTGAGTAACCCTCCTTCTTTCTCACAAGTAGAAATGTCTTTTGTGTGTGTGCGATGCTATGTATAACATAGGAGTGGAACACAGAAAAGACCCTTATGGTACATGAATGGACTTCAAAGCACCACCAAAGGCAAACTGGTTTATCGATGGAGAAATAAGAACAGGACTTTGAAAAAAATGAAATCCTGGGCTATATACAATGGCATAAAATAGACCCTTCCTTCCACTGTGCTTCCAGTTTGCTGAACACCTGTTGAACATTCAGACCTCCCACTGACTCCAACAGCTCTGGGTCTGAAAAGCAAAGTGAAACTGGCAATAATCAGAAAAAGAAACTGGTCCAATTAATTTCATTGCTTGAGAAAAGTTGAAAAGTTTACAGGTAGCCTAAATGGTGAAAAGCTTTTTTTTTTTAATCAAGTTTTCAAGTGGCCTGTAAATTTTCAAGGTCACTGAATCAGGTAATCAGGTAATTAGATAATCAGCTATCTGCTTTGCATACTGAGAAGCCTGACTGAGCATGAAGATTCACTTGTTAATGCAAGTAAATGGTTGTGTGTATATCATCTGTATGGATAGAGGTCCTTTTAAACATTGTCCCTTAAAATCCATTCTGTGTTAGTTATCAGAGCTGTTATTGAGAACACTGGTAAGTATTTAAATATTGATATATATCATTTTTACTTTGACACTGTCCTTTGAAATGCTAAGTGCTTATTGAGATTAAATAACTGTATAGCCGAAACTCTATGTATCTGCTATTCAGTTGTCCACACTCAACAAATGTGCTTTTAAGAACAGCCTGGTATACAATTTACAACAAATTGCGTATAGATGCAGTTTTCAGAAATGAGCTCTTATTTCTATATCTTCTGAACATTTCAAGACATCTGCAATAAAGCTATCTGCTAGTGAATACATGCGTTCAGAAGAGCTCAAGTAAAACTGCAAGCAAAGAGAAAAGCAAGAATTTTGGTCTTGGATTTAAGAAGAAAAGTATTGGAAGGATTCCTGGGTCCAGATAATCAAAGCTATTTAGGCACCAATCTTCCCACTGAGGATCTGAGCCCCAGACCTCATGAGACAGGGAGTTATTAGTTTCAATAATTAAACAACAATATCATACACTGCTAGAGCCTTTTGGATCCCAAAGCACTTTAGAAACTTTTTAGACCAGAATCACTTCCTATATCCTGAAACGAAGCCAACTCTGGGGTAGAACACCACAGCTATTTAGTAGCACACAGCAACATTACAGTTTAGGACAGGATGTGAAGAAGAATTCTACATCCACCTGAAACTGCAAGGGAAATTTAAGGACATAGAATGTAATTGGCCAACTTGGAATTTGGCCAGGACAAGTTCCAAGTAAGGCAACAGTTGCTCAATGTGATCCTTATAAGTACTAGAGAGACCACTGTCACAAGACTCCAGGCCATGCTTTTAGAAGTGCAAAAGAGTGACCTGATTAAGACAATTATGGAATGTTAAATAAAATACCAGGTGGTTGTTGGAAAACATACATTTATTGAGATATAACAGTCAATTGCATAGTTGTTAAACAGTTATAACCATGTCTTAAATAATCAGTTCAGCTGGTATTTATTTAGTATAATCATAGGCTATTAAACTTGAATTAAGTACAGAGTTAAATGTCTCTGGGACACACAGTAGAAAATCCTGTCAGGAACTTTTTTGTTGCCTGAAACCCTTTGTGAAAAATTCCCATGGAAATAATCCCTGAAAATGTGTCTTTACATTTGCGAGGTAAATCCCAAGCAGTTCTGATCAATTAAAAAGCTAGCTGGCAACTTTGCCCAATCTCAAACTCAACCCATAATGAACTGTTTTTGTAAATCAAAAAAGAGTCACTAACTTTTGGGAACCATTCCTTTGGGGGTTTGGTGCGGGTTTTTTGGCACTGCCACACTTAAATGTATGTAGTCATTTAAACCAGCACAAAGCGGGTGCAAAATCTACATCAAATGCTATGAGATCAAAACAAAAGCATTTTACATCTATTTTACTCTGGCAAGAATTTTACAGCCAAGCATGACCCTAGAATCTGGTTGGAATCAGAAACAGAAACCTCCTTTGTAAAGTGCTTTGATCTCGATCAAATAGTGAGGTATAATAATAATAATAATTATTATTTTATTATTGGTTCCAAATGCAAAACAAGCTCCTGGTCTTGAAAATGACCCACATTTGAATCAGATTCTGACAAACATCCAAATGTTTATAATACCACCACCCATTTCTTTACACCATCCTATGGGCACTTCTGTGTAGTCTACATTAGAAAAATTATCCATTGCTGACAATGGGTACCAGCAACGGGTGTGGATGAATTGGGGCTTTGGGGGCTGAACATGGTTTAACTGCAAGTGTAGGCAAGCAGTGCTTTGAACTATACCTTGGCCAAGTACCTTAGAGCTTCTGTACGCACCAAATGGCACTGAACTAACTAACTCGTTTGGAATTCACACCTTTTGCTATTTTGGTGCAATTTCTGGGCATGGACATTCTTATTTTGGGTTAAGAATATCCTGTTCCATTAGAGTTTGTTATCTTTTTTACTGACTTAGCTAAATCAAAACAGTACACTTTTATCTCAAAATAAGAGTGCTCACACACAGGCTTGCACTGAAATAACATAAGTTGTGAATTACAACTAGTTTAGTTAAAAGAAAAGGAGTACTTGTGGCACCTTAGAGACTAACAAATTTATTAGAGCATGAGCTTTCGTGAGCTACAGCTCACTTCATCGGAATCATTTGGTGGAAAATACAGAGGGGAGACTGTATTTTCCACCAAATGCATCCGATGAAGTGAGCTGTAGCTCACGAAAGCTTATGCTCTAATAAATTTGTTAGTGTCTAAGGTGCCACAAGTACTCCTTTTCTTTTTGCTAATACAGGCTAACACGGCTGCTACTCTGAAACTAGTTTAATTATTTCAGTGTGTGTGAACCCACCGTAAATCATGCTGTATGCAGTATTTTATATTTCAATAATGGGTGTTTCTTTTATTTGGTTTTGTGCTTCCATTTCACTGAGCCATTCTTGGGGTGATACCTGGTCTCTTGATACTTCAGTTCCTGGATGGTGGAAATACCAGGCCTCGCTTTATTTCAACTCCAGAAATGAAGGCTTGAAGGGACCCTTGAGAGGTCATCTTCTCCAGCCCCCTGCATGGAGGCAGGACCAAATATACCTAGACCATCCCTGACAAGTATTACCTAACCTGTACTTAAAAACTACCAATGGTGGGGATTCTACAACCTCCATTGGAAGCCTATTCTAGAGTTTACCTATCCTTATAGTTAGGGCATATCTACCTTACAAACTTTTGCCAATGAAAGTTACTTCTGTATAATGCCTCTGCAGTTAGTATATCGCTTGTGTGTGTGTGTGTATACTTGGCTGCTTGCGTCAGTGCTGCATGTACTCACCAGGAGTGCTTGTGTTAATATATGCTGCGGTGCACCATGGGTAGGTATTCCAGTGTGCAAATTGCCACTGTCCAGAGCACTTCTTTCGGGAAGTTTTGACAATATACAGTGGGATAGAAATGAGTCATGCAGCGGTGACTGGGAGCAAGGGGTCAAATTCCCAGCTTGCAGCTTTCTCCATCCCATAAAGTCATCTAAACCCCATAATTATTTCATCTTTTTTAAAGATCCCCAAGTCCAATGGTCAAGGTCTCCCACCTACATTGTTGTTGGGTCTTTTCTAGGAGCTGATGGCCACCATGAATATTCATAGGAGTGTTTTGCTTTATTCCCCCAGCTAACTTCCTCACCCTAATCATATTGGGGTGTTTTTATTCCATAGGTTAGTATATTAATTATCTCAAACTTATGAGCAAATATTGGTTACTATGGCAATCTTGTGGTTGTATGTCTGCTGATGTTTCCATCTCAAAATACCTAAAACTGATCCGCTGATTTCTTGTGATTACCCGTCAACATTTTATGCAAGATCTCAGTAAAACTATATACAACAAAATAACATCTGATGACCTCTTGTGACTTAGGGTCACTGCTGGTCAGTTTACTTATCTAAGTCTCATAGGCCTATCTGCTTTATGCTAACTGCTTAAGTTAATGTCTTATAGGTTTAGACCTATATGTTTTTTGCATTACTGCTGAGTATAGTATCTTTGCTATCCTAAAATCTGGCAGTGCACTCAGTAATGTCCCTCAGGGTGGAGTGGTATTGGTAGGGATGCAGTCCCTGAAGCCACGTGGAATGTTGGAGGGGGGACAAAGGGAGGTGCTATGCTGAAGCTCTCCATGTGGTTCAAAGGGAGGGGAGTCTGTGATTGCTGGACCTGTAGGTCCACAAGGTTCTGCAGCATCTGTATTTGCTGCCAGAGAAGCCCCACTATATCCTGGTGCACCTCCCTCTCCTTTTCCTGGAGACTCTTCTCCCCCAGCCTCAGGAGATTGAATATCTCCTGTCTAGTCTAGGCTGGAGCATATCTAGAGTGTGTAGCTGGCATGTTCACACAAAAATGGAGAGCTGCTAGGTATGCTCGCCAACCTAGACAATTAGAAAAAGGCATTTCAAAAATGCGTGGGATTTTAAAGTTGGCGGGAGGAGGGGGTTCTAGTCTCCATGACCCCTGGGCAGTGAAGTTCACAATTGTGACCACAGTGGTCAGTGTCATGCATCGTGGGACAGCTGCTGGAGGACTACTGTGTTGACATGGGTAATATAGTGTCTACACTTGTGCTGTGTCAACCTCTGTACATCAACCACAACTCAACATTGCTCAGGGAGGTGGTGTTATGGTGTCGACATAACAGGGAGCGTACATTGGTGAGAGACAAATTTAACTGTAGACACAACTAAATCTATGCAAGCTGGTTTACGTCAACCTAGACCAGGCCTCAGACAGTTTTTCCTAATATCTCACCTAAATCTCCCTTCCTGCAGATTAAATCCATTACTTCTTGTCCTACTTCTGGTGGACATGGAGAACAACTGATCACCTTCCTCTTTATAACTGCCCTAAACATATCTGAAGACTGTTATCAGGTCTGCGATCAGTCTTATTTTCTCAAGACTAAATGTGTCCAGTTTTTTAACCTTTCCTCAGAGGTCAGGTTTTCTAAACCTTTGATCATTTTTGTTGCTCTCCTCTGGACCCTCTCCAATTTGTCCACATCTTTCCTAAAGTGTGGCTCTCAGAACTGAACACAATATGAGGACTCATCAGTGCGAGCAGAGCTGGACAATTACCTCCCATGTCTTTCACATGGCACTCCTGTTCATATACCCCAGAAAGAAATCAGCCTTTATAGTAACTGCACCACATCATATTCCATTTGTGATCCACTGTAACCTCCAGATCCTTTGCAGCGGCACTAGCACCTAGCCAGTTATTCCCTGTTTTGTAGTTGTGCCTTTGATTTTTCCTTCCTAAGTGTAGCACTTTGACAAATTAAAGAATTGGGCCAAAATCAATAAGATGAATTTCAATAAAGACAAGTGCAAAATCATTTTGAATTCACATCCTGTCCTCCAAAATGCTAGCAAATAGCTCCGCACTTGGTGTCATCCGCCAATTTTATAAGTACAGTCTTCACTCCATTATCCAAGTCATTAATGAAAATATAGAATAGTACCGGATCCAGGACTAACCCCACTAGATATATCCCCCCACTTTCACAATGAACCATTGATAACTACTCTTTGAATTCAGTCTTTCAATCAGTTTTGCACCCACCTTATGGTAATTTCATGTAGACCACATTTCCCTAGTTTGCTTATGAGAATGTCACTATATGGAACTATGGAACTATATGAAAACTGTACTAAAATCAAGATATAAATGACTCCCAGGATAGGGTAGAACTCCCAGGGTAGAACTCCCAGGGCAGAAATGCCCAGGAAATGCATAGAAAAGTAGCAAGGAAGTCAGGTTTTTCCCAAATAAGACTCAATCCTGCACCATTCAAGTCAAAGTTTTTTCCTTTGTCTTGAATGGGAGCAGAATGAAACCCAGATTGAGTTAATCTGGTTGATTTAGGTTCCTGTGTAACCTGAATGCTAATGAATGCTGTAGCCACGGTCCCCATTCCCCTCCCTCTGCCTAATTAGTGTGCACTAACACCCAGACAAAACCCCTTTGCACCTGCACTGCCTTGGGAAGCACAATGCAGCGCCAGCCAACAAAGCAGCATGGCAGGACCCCAACTCTTTGAAAGCCTCGCTAGCCTTTGCAAACACAATATTGGAAAAGAACGGAAAAAAAAGGAGGAGGAGACTTGCCCTTTTCACTACTGAAGAGAATGGGGAATAGCTCACAAAGGGGACTTAAGAAAGGAGAAAGAGAGAGAGGGAGCAAAGCAAGAAGGGAAGTGTGGGGAGGGATGAAAAGGAGCCGGGCCCTCCAGGTTGTATAATGTGCTTTGCCCTCGAGAGCTCCTTATTCTGCATCTCAAAAGCCTGCAGTGACATAAAGTTGATTGTTTTTTGCTGCAACCATTCAAACTAGTGGCTAGAGAATCAACACCACCTCCTTCAGCACAGAAAGTTCTTGCTAGCAAGACAGAATGGGTCTGCATCATTAATGCAATAAAAGGGCAGTTTTCTGCCTTTGATGGTTGGATTGTTGCTGAGTGGTGACAGGCAGGGTTTTCTTTGCTTCGGGGGATTTTTGTGACACAGTGACCCAACTTTGTTTTTCAGTTTATACCTCTGGACATGTTCTACCCAGAAATGGCTGCATTTCAGCAGTAGGTGAAGCGATTCCTCTTAGTAAAACACAGCCTGATTTTTCGGGCTGAAGGATGCCATAGAAATGAAGATCAGTTACTGCTGTTCTTTTAGTGAGGACAGAATCAAAAAATTATGATGGAAGGAAAAATTATATGGTGTGCGTATTTGCTTTGTCCAGTTAGCTGAAATTCTCTCTGGTTTCTAAGCTGTGGGGTGTCTGTGCAGAAGTGGATGTTGCTCATTTTGATATAAGGAGAAGTTAATACTCCACTTGCTTCTCATAAATGGTTATTGAATGCTGGCTCTCCTCTTGGTCTATTGCAGGGATCGGCAAGCTTTGGCCCGTGGCCTGCCAGGGAAAGCCACTGGTGGGCTGGGCCAGTTTGTTTACCTGCAGCATCTGCAGGTTTGGCCTATTGCAGCTGAAGGTTGCTGATCTCTGGTCTGTTGGATTCTGGTGCACATGGGCAGCCCCATGGTAGAGAAAAATTGTGACTGGCCATTGTTCAAAATCACCTTAATTATTGCAGGGTGCTGAGGATTTGATTATCTGGATTGCCATAATCACCTGGCTGATAGGTGTAATCATTATCTCCATTTTACAGATGGGAAAACTGAAGCAGAAAGGCTAACCGATTTCCCTAAGATCATAGTGGGAACAAGTGTCAGCGGTGGTGTTAGAGCTCTGGAGTTCCTGGCTCCCAATCCAGTATTCAGGTCACTAGACCACACCGTTATTTATTATTAATTATTACTATTAATTATAGTAATATTAATAGTGCCTAGAAATGGAAATACTATAGCACCAGCTCCATTCTGTGAGATACTTAAAGGTATTTAAGAAGAAACAGGCAGCCCTCTGAGACATAAAAAGGTGAGAGAGACTCAAAAAAATGGAGTTAATCTATAAATCACTGGAAACTGTTGCTGCTTTAAAACAAATTTGTTAGTCTCTAAGGTGCCACAAGTACTCCTTTTCTTTTTGCGAATACAGACTAACTCGGCTGCTACTCTGAAACCTGTCATTATGCAAGGCACTGAATTTATATAGAGTGGAAATCTGTAAAATTTGTTAGTCTCTAAGGTGCCACAAGTACTCCTTTTCTTGTTGTTCCTCTTAAATACAAGCTGAGAACAAAATATATTAAACATAACATAGAAGGACAATGAGAAGGTCACCACCCAAAAAAAGGTTTCAAAGAAAGCATGAAGCAAACAGTCATCAGAAGAAGAGATGGGCATGAACTAAAAACATAGATCCAAACACCCCAAAACATGGAGGCAGACTGAGTCATAATTTTGGAATAAACCCTATCTTTGAAACAGACTGAAGCAGAATGCCTACCTCAGGATATCCCTAAACCTCAGGGAAGTTTAGTTCTGTATCTGGTTCTGCATGGTCAACTCAAGTCCCTCTCTAGTCAGCAGGTTTGCACCTGTGAGGCAACAAGACTATATTTCTGATAGTTCTTCTTCTTGGGCTGGAGCACAGCCTCAGAGTTAAAAAGGTTGGTTCACTATCCCAGTCTGCTCCTAAGCCTGCTTACAGTGCAAATATATTGCACCAGTAGCTGGAAAAGTTCTCTGCTGTTTATTACTTTGAGAGCCCCCAAAAGCTTGCCAGCCATTTTTAACAGTTTGGGGGAAGTAGTACTTTCTTGATAGCCTTGAGCTGTTAGATCAGGGATTGGCAGCCTCTGACCAGTGGCCCGCCAGGGTAAGCCCCCTGGCGGGCCAGGCCGGTTTGTTTACCTGCCGTGTCCACAGGTTCAGCCGATTGCAGCTCCCACTGGCCGCGGTTCACCGTCCCAGGCCAATGGGGGCTGCAGAAAGGGCGTCCAGCACATCCTTCGGCCCGCACCACTTCCTGCAGCCCCCATTGGCCTGGGATGATGAACCGCAGCCAGTGGGAGCTGCGATCAGCTGAATCTGTGGACACGGCAGGTAAACAAACTGGCCTGGCCCGCCAGGGGGTTTCCCCTGACGGGCCGAGGGCCAGAGGTTGCCAATCCCTGTGTTAGATCATTTGCCAGATTCCCATCTCTCTTTTCTCTCTCTCCCTGGTGTTATATATATATATGTATTCTCAGAAAATGTTAAAATTAGACCAAAAGTTCTTGTCACTTAGAGAGAAGAATCTGTCCCCACATCTTGGCGATGTCTTTGTAACAGCTCAAGAAGGCAAAGAAATCCATCTCCAGGAAGACAGTTTGAAACAAAAATAACCATCTATTCAAAAAAACTGGTTTTGCGACCTTTTTTGCTGCTGAAAGATTGACAGCCTGGGACACAGACGATCTCTCCCCACAGCACAGTATTATCAGTGCTCATTATACATGGACACATGGACCTCAGCTGAGGCCCCAGTTCTGCACACCCCTGATCTGGGGGAGTATCTGAAGTACAATCCAGGAGCTGGATCCAAATGTCTCTGAACAATAGTGGGCTGAATCCAGTTTTGTCTACACTAAGGATTTGGCCTGATTACAGCCCAGCTGCCAGTGTAGCTGCATTGCTGCAAACCTCTAGTGTAGACAGGCAAAGCTGCTATTTTTCACTGGTGGTGTTTACCCCTGCTTAAAACAGGGTAAGATGAACCAATGCAAATTGCAGCTTATGGCAGTTTATCTCCTTTGCACTAGGGATTTGCATGGGTGCAGCTATATCAGTGGCTGGCCACCGAGAGCTGAAATCATTGGTGTTATCACTCTCGACCCAAGCGATTAGCCAAATTTGGGGTGTTGTGGGTTGCTCCAGTTAGGAGGAGAAATGGAAGATGTGGTTTGGTAGATTCTTTGATGCAATCTTATTTATTTACAAAGAATGTGCAAAGCCCTGTTTCCCTGAATACAGGAAGAACCAAAAACGGGTTAGTTTCTTTGCTTACAGCCCCAAACCACTTTAGCTAGCATTGGACCCAGCCAGCAGGCCCCTCTGTAGGCTCCTCTGTGCTTGTCCAGGTTGTGTCTGTCTCTGTCTCAGGGCTGGTCTACACCAGTGGTGCTGGAACTTGGGGTGCTGGCTTGAAGTAGTAATAACAATCACCAAATACATGATTTCCATGGTTTCCACCATCAGCGCCATTATAAAAATTATTCCAGCACCCCTGGTTTACACTACAAAGTTAACTACATCACTCAGGGTTGTGAAAAATGTCATGCTTGTGCAATGTAATTAAGATGACCTAAGCTCCGGTGAAGACACTGCTAAGTCAATGGAAGAATTCTTCCATTGACCTAGGTACCACCTTTCAGAGATATGGATTTACTACCGTGATGGAAGAACCCATTCTGTCGCTGTTGTTATGTGTCTGCACAATAGTGCTAGTGGTGTGGCTGAGGTTTTTTCTAGTGTAGACATACCTCAGTCTATCTTACTTCTGTGTTTCTCTCTCGCACACAGACAGACCAAGATGGATCCACCACTCAAAACCATAGCCCCTGCATTTGAAACCAACCCTTTGAGCCATGTGATTCACCATCTGCTCAGCTTTTGTGGGGGCCTGTGGTTTTGGGGTGTTACTGCTATTGTTTCAGCCACTTGAATAAAATGGCTTCTTTACATTTATCCTGAATGTAAGGTCGAGGCTATGCCCAACCGATAACTATAAGGCTTGACCCAACCCACAACAATAGCACATCCATAGAGTAGACAAGACCTCAAAATCCAAAGGCCCCCACTAGACTTTGGAGTGTGTCATCTTCTGTTCCTCTCTCCTGCTAACACACCTCAATGCTGACCTGAAGAGACCATCTCTAGGGGACTTATGGTGGTTCTGTCACTCTGGGCCATGCATCTCTTGACCCCTATGCTGTGACTGTCAATGAGGTATGCATGTATTGCTAATTTGGATGGTGCTTTTTGAGAGATGGACACCTGTTCTGTAGAACATGGACTGAGATCCATTGTGCAAAGCACCACCAGACATTCACTCAAAACCAACTAGCCTCCAGTGCCTGGTTTCTAAAATTGAAGAAATACAGGTTTCAGAGTAGCAGCCGTGTTAGTCTGTATTCGCAAAAAGAAAAGGAGTACTTGTGGCACCTTAGCGACTAACAAATTTATTTGAGCATAAGCTTTCGTGAGCTACAGCTCACTTCATCCCATACAGTAATTCTCTTTTATTATTTCTTTCGTATATTGACTTCATCCAAAACCCCAGCTCCACATATGAACTTTGGAAGGCCAGATCTGAAATGGACAGATTGGTTGGACCCATTACTTATTATTATACTTAATAATAGCAAACATGTCCTGTAAGATAATTTCCTTCTAATGTCTGAGTGGCAGCAGCTGGTAGTGATGGACCATGCTAATCAGAATTAGTGAAGAGAGATGAGAAAATGTGTTTTCCTGCAGTAGATAGCATGCAATTTCCTTGCTAACCAGCCTCCTCACTCTGTGATTTTCATGACCTTTTTTCTTCCCATCAGCAGATTGCCATCTGCCTCTGAACAGGCGATCACAGCTCTGCAGTTGGTAAAATGTCAGTGGGAAAAACAATGCAAGGAGGTCGATTAGGACAAGTATCTCTCGTGAGCCACAGTGATGTCAGGCCAAAACCCCTCACCGCTTTCCAGCTGTGCTGCCTTGGCAGTGCCTCAGTTTGTAACATGAGTGTCATTGCAAATGGATATTGGAACAAAGGAGCTGCCATGGGGGAGATAGATCCAGGGGCTGTTTAGTCCAGTGCCCTGTCTCCAATTTGGTGGTTTCTGGCATGCAAACTGCAGTCACAGGGATGTGACTGCAGCTCAAGTAGACATACCTGAGCTAGCTCTAATTTAGCTAGCTCAGGTCCTGGAACAGTGAAACTGAGGCAGTGTGGGCTGTTCAAGCCTGCCTGGAGCCCTGGGTCATTGCTCAGGGAGCTAGCCTGCATGGAAGCACGCACTGCCTTAGGGTGCTCCAGGACCCTAACTCAGGTATGTTTTCTCGAGTTGCGATCACATCCTGTGGTCACAATAAAGACATACCCACCATCAAGTAAGTTTCACTCTGAATTTCAGGGTTCATTGGACACCCCCCTTGGAAAGCAGGACTTGACAGCTGGATTCTATGGGCACATCTTCACAGACTGCAGCAGCAAGCCTCCCAGCCCGTGTTGACAGACTCAGGCTTGAGAGACTCGTGCTACAGGGCTCAAAATAGCTGTGTGGGCATTGTGAGTCAGGCTGGAGCTTGGGCTCTGAAGCTTAGGAAGGGGATGGGCTTCAGAGCCTGAGCTCCAGCCCGAGCTGCAACCTCAAAGCAGTGTCCACAGAGCTATCCTTAGCGGCGCGCAGTAGTATGAGCCCCCATGAGCCTGAGTCTGTTGAGCCAGGCTGGAAAGCTCGCTGCTGTGTAGACATACCTTATGGGGTCTGAGCATAAAAGACAAGGCCTGGAGTTCTAAATCTGACTCACCATTGGTGGCTAACAAGCGGCACTGGAGCAAACCTCCAGTGTAGACAAGGAAAGCTGCTATTTGCACAATTGGCTTTACTCTCGTTTCCAACAGGAATGAGCTCATTTTGTGCAAACTGGGGTTTTCCTTGTTGTGCTTGGGCTTTGGACTAGTGCAGCTACTTGCCACGGTTTTATCATTATCATTTCACATTCATTTTGCAGTAGCCCCTGGAATTATTTATTATGTGTATTGTGGGAGTGCCTAGGAAGGCCCATTGTACTGTGCAAACGGGGCCCATTGCTCAGTACAAACCGAGTAAGAGTCAGTCCCTGCCCTAAAGAGTTCACAATCTCCTGAGACAAGACAGACAAAAGGCTATGGGGAAGGCGCAGACCATACAGGCAGAGTGAACAGTGTGATGATCAGTAAATAGCATGTTAGAGCCACCATTTTTTCATTGGGTATTTCAGCTTTGTGCGTGTAAGTGTGTTTAGGGCAAGGGGCTGGTGGGATGGGATTAGCCAAATGGAGAGACCGGGAGAGGAAGAGGGGACATGGAAGGGAGGAGGAAGAAGAGGACCATGAAGTGTCGAGGGGAGGCAGGTGGAAGTGAGCAGCTGTTGGGACGGGGACAGGGCAGAGAGAAGTGGGAGCCAATCAACCCAGGGAAGAGAGTGTCCATAGTAAAAACCGTAAAAAGTCCTTGGCTGCTGGTGTCAAAAATCATGAGACTAGCTTCAAAATCACGAGATTAAACATCTCTCTGTATATATTGGGTTCATTTTGTCTTCTGGTTTTGGTGTTTTTAGGTTACGCTCAGGCCATGCTTTCAAGTTTTTTCCTGCAACTATGAGAACTAGAAACTCAGCTTTCACTTTAAAACAAGCGCGATCCTGAACTAATAACATGACTCTAGGCTCTGAAGGTTTAAAAACCCCACCAAGTATCCTTAGACTCATGGTTTCAGGGGAAGAGCTGCCAGCACTGAGTAAATGACCATCCCTGCCCTGCAGAGCTTACTGTCAAAAGGACGCTACCTGTCCGGCGCATGAGGCAAATAGGCATGTGGGGGCAGGGAGGGGCTAACAAAAACAACAGAATGTGCACAATTCCTAGCCTGAGCTCTTGTGAAAATCTGGCTGTTTGGTTTGGTGCCTAACTGGTAGCTGTGCCCTTCTGAAACTGGCCCTGAACGGGGAGTGCTCAGTGTTTTTGAAATCTGGCCATCCACGGTGGGGTGCACTAGTTTTCCCATCTGTGAAATGGGGATAATGATACTTTAGTAGTGCAGTGAGGATTAAAGCTCACAAAGCATTTTGAGACTGTAACATGCCTATTATTACCACAGCCCTTAGCAAAAAACACAGTGGGATTTTACATTCAGGGTCCAAATCTCTGCAGCTTCTAGGACCATGGCATACACCACTGGGGGGGGGGGGGGATGGGGAAAGGGGGGCAGGATTTAGTTATTTTAAATCTTCCCTTTTCCAGGGGTGGGGCAGGACCCTGGTTTGCCTTTCCTGTGTGCTTGTGGTCAAAATTACCAAAAATGCTCAGCCTGGTGCCAGTTAGCCTAACTGGTGTGAAAACCTGATTGGATCCTGGGAGAGGAGGCTGTTCCCAGCTGAACCTTACTACAGGATGGAGGAATGATTTAAAAATAAATAAACAAAGCAGAGTGTTTAGGAAAAGGTTGGTAGAATTATACAGGCTGAGTGGGGGAGGGAAAGGGGTGTTTGATTCAGCATCCAGGATTTAGCAAACCCTTTATCTCTGTCACAAAGCAGCAGCAGCAGCCATAGTAGTGAAGGTTTAAAAAGAATAGGATTGTGAGTAGCAGAGACTTCAATGTAGGGAACAAAAAGGGTGGGGGCGAAAGCTCCCCAGCATGGAGGGAAGCTGCTTAAGGTAGAAAGAAACAAAAGTAGCTTGGCGGCGGTAGCAGCTTCTCTTAAAGGGCGTGTGTGGTATTTAATGTTCACCTGTTAATCTGGCCTGGAGGGGAAAGCAAAGGTTGAGTCCTTTCCCTGTTTGCTGGGACCTTTCTTGAAGTTGGCTGAAATGGGGGAGAGCTGAGCGAATGAGTATATTGTGTAGGGGAGTGGTACAAGTCTGAGTCCCTCTCCACTGCTTTATAGCCTGCGCTGCACAAAGGCAGGCCCTGCAATCCAGGCTGGTCGCTGAACACTGTAAATAGAGGCAGGTTCGGGAAAGATTTGGGTTCTTCTGGAATGGGTTGGAGTGTGGAGAGCTTCCAGGAATCCAGTGTGGAAAGGACCCAGCATTGATTTATTATAAGGTAATATAGGTCCCAGGTAGGATTGGGACCCATTGTGCTAGGGGCTGTACAGCACAGAAGTCAATATCAGGTTGAGGAATAGGGACCTTATGATTCTCAAGGTGAGCTGGGTAATTGGTGGAGATGGCAAGATGGAACTCCATTGAGCCTGCACTAAAAAATATCAATCCTGCCTTTTTTTTTTTTTACAGCTTTAATTTGTGTGACTTGACAAAATGTATTTCAATGTATTATACCTCCCCCAGTGACTCTATTCTTACTACAATTACACTACTATTCTTACTATTCCAAACTGCTGCCTTAAAAGTAAAATTCTCACCCCCGCCCCACCCCCCAGCTCTTTCCTTGAGACTTAGCTATTGTGCCTTTCACCAGCTGTGGACAGAGCGGCACTCTAAAAGGAGAAGTTGGAGTGGAAATTTTCACCCTAATCCTACATCCCAAAGGTCTTTGCAATAGAGGAGGAAACTGAGGCAGAGAGGGGGCAAAGGATCAAAGTCACTCAAAAGGTCAGTGGCAAAGTAGAGACTAAAACACAGATCTCCTGTTTCCCAGCTTGGTGCCCATCTATCAACCAGATTACAGATGAGACCCTGATCCTGCGGATGGTTGGGCTGGTGCGGTCCTTATACCTATAATCACCATGTTCAGTTCACTTCTATTTTGGATTAAAAATACTAAATTTCCCTCTTTGCTGAGTTAACCTTTGACCTATGACTTCCAGTTTCCCAGAGAGGGTCCTCCTATAAGCCCTAGCGACTGTGAGTCATTCTTTTCCCTTGGTAAGAAGGCGCAGGGCAGGCCTTGTATCATTTTGTCAGCATTCCAGTCATTCATAATCATCTTATTACAAAGTATCCTCTTTCTAGGACCACAAAGTGCCTTGGGATGTGAAGGCACCTTCCAAGTAATGCTCCCCTGCTCCTTGCAGTACTTGGCATTGCTGGACGACTCATGGGAGCTCTTAGGGAAGTCCCTGTAAATGTACTAAGGGATTGGACATTTTTTGCTAGTGTGGATATACTACCTAAGATCTGGCCATCCCACCCCTCTGCTTTTTGTTTTCTTTTGTTTAAGATCATCATAGCTTTTAACAGCTGCTGGTGGTTTGTCTTGCAGAACCTCTCCCTCTCAATTGCATGCCACTGTCTGTAGCTGCTTATTGAAATGGAAAGGTGCAGCAGTGGTAAAAACACCAACAAAGCCAGTGCATGCTATCCCATGCACACCCATCAATATGCAGCCTTGACTTTAACCACTGATGAATGACCAGCTCTGATAATGATCCAGTTCAGAACTTCCTTTCCAGGAGAATCCCAGGGATCAGCGCAGAGGGTTGTCATTAGGAATAGTTAATTACCAATTTGATATTTAAAGCTGACAGCAAAGTCAAAGTAGGTCAGTGCACTAATGGTCATCAACAGTGGTAATGACCAATTTCCTTAGAATTATTGCTGGTTGAAACTGCAATCAACGGGCTCACAAAAGCAATTTTTTATTTTTAAATTGGAGTCAATATGCAACGGGCTGCATTAGCAAATGAGCTATCGGACAGTGTGCAGTGTTGCTTCTAATTGGGAGATGGGAGTAGCTGTGATAGAAAATGTGAGGGGCAAACCACATCTTCCAGTGGAAACCAGCTCCTGTCATTTTAAACATACAGATTATACTGGTTAGAAGTTCTGCCTATGGCCCATGACATCATGGCTTATGGAAGGGGAGGACACCATTTGCTGGCCGCATCCATCCCAATGACCTATCTACTGTACTGTAGTCAACAATTCCTTCCATGACTGCACACTACAGTCCAGGACTTGGGGGACACTATGCATTTAATAGAACTGGTTGGGAAAATAGGGGGGAAAACGCTTCTTGTGAACAGTTTTAAAAATATTCTGATCAGCCTTAATTAGTCTGGGAAATGAAAAGTCAGGGAGAGCTACAGAATCTGATCTGTGCCTGGCAGCTTCAGTAGAGAATCCCTTTTACAGGCATTCAGCTGAGTCCTGTCTACCCCAATGCCATCAGCTTCTAGCCACAAGAGTAGGTAAGGTTCACAACATGTTCTTCCCCAGTCTATTCAAACGGCACGATGGGTGCTGTCTGCAGCTGAACGGGTGTGAACCGGTGCTTGCTAACATAGCTGCCTTGCAGTGCATTCTCTTGTTTTTCTCAAGCGACTTTCACACTCTGTTGTGGCAGCTAAAAGGGTCAATTTTGCATGAATGGAAGTGTTGACCCACTGACGCTTTTGTATAACTCTTGTTTTTAAAGCAGCTTGTGAAAGAAACAAACACGACGTAATCCCGCTGAGATCTAGAAACCTAATTGCACGGGCACAGTCCATGTCAGCGAAGCATGTATTATTATTTATATTGCAGTAGTCCCTAGCAGCCTCAGTCATGGACCAGGACCCACTCCTGCTAGGCACAGGACAAACACAGCCAAAAAGACAGTCCCTACCCCAAAGATCTTACCATCTAAGTATATCCCGCCGAGGTCTCGCATGCTTCACTCATGCATCCTTTAAAGCAGAGAGATGGGTTTTAACTCACTGGGGGAATCATGTATTATAGATTTTTGGGGTCTCTGCCTGAAAGGTGATGTGAACATGAAACTGAGCTACAGGTTATCTTTCTATGCAAACAAATTCAGTGCTAGGTTGACAACCCTGGAAACTGAAGTGGGGCACCGTAGAGGCAAGGGTTTCTCACTCTGACCTGTGCAGGGCTCGAGGGATGACAGAATAACTCCATCACCATTCAGTTCTAGGCCTCTCTGCTCAAATTGCCATAGAGGGGGCCAGTTAAAGGGATATGGACATGCATATACTAGGAATTGGACTTGAGACTAGCAGTTCATGTCACATAATAATACCTTTCTTGTTACTGAGTTGGACCAGATTTGAACCAATGACCTAGAGATGAAAGGCACCATAGTCCATTACCCACCCCCTGAGGCAACCAGTCTCCTTATGCTAGGAAACTAAGGCCAGGCTACTACCCTTCCTTCCTCAGGTTTAACCTCCCTATCCCCATTCCAGTCCTCATTGCCTGCTGGGCATGACAAGAATAAAAGGAGTAGCAATGAGAGCCATATGCTGAGCCTCTAAACCATTATGCTGTGCTGTAGTGTGAAGCTAGCAGTGGTCTGTGATCAGATGGGAGAAGGATACTCAGAGGCACTGAGAGAGAGTGTTGTGGAGAGAAGCCTGGATGAAGTTGTATCCGGTTAGTGGGTTTGCTTGGCAAGAAATGGCAGAGTGTTAACATTTGGGGAGAGAGGGTCCTGCAGCTGGCAAAAAATCATGAGGGGGTTGGTGAATGTGGATCATGCACAGAATGGGAGGGAAGATTGTGGGTGGCAGTAAGAGCAACACCAGCCCAATGGCTCCTTCCACTGGCAAAGACCTGATGGTGGAGCAGTGCTGGACAGGTTCAACCAGCTCTGGCAGAAGCAGCAGGGCCTGGCCTTGAAGGAAGCTGAGCGGCAGCTGCCTGAGCACAGTCTTGTCATGGAGGTATTGCATGGTGGGTGGGGTGCTGGAGGAGAGCACCATCAAGGAGGGCCTCCCTGCCCCGGAGAACAACAAAGAGCAGGAGACCCAGAACCAGCAGCTGCAGATGAAGGCTCAGGAGCTGAATGAGTTCTGGGAGAAGCACAACATCCACCTGATGGGCGAGAGCAAAAGCCAAGATGGATTCCGCTGGGGTCCTGGCCCCCTAATAGGGAGCCTGGGGTGGGCCTGGCTTGTGGTCACGTCTCTAGACCCCTCCCGCTTCTGAGGCTTAACTTTATTATTTGGTGCCACTCTTGTAATCCTTTTTGTTAAAGAAACGTTTGTATATTAAAAAATAAATATCATGGAGAACAAGGCCACTTCTTCCCTCCTTCAACACCAGGCAGCATGTACAATGCCTGTGGAAACTGACTTGGGCTATAAGCTTCTGCACTCCTCATTCTAAGCCACCCGTTTGCACCCCGCTACAGTCCCCTTCTTCACACTACCCTTCCATGGGGCAAGAAGTTAGGACAGCTGGGAAGACACAAATAAAAACTTCTCTGAGTCGGCAGTGCTGTTTTATAACCAGAATCTGGGCAAAGTGTGGGAGGGGAAACCTTTAAACCCTACCAAAACAGGATGCTTCACCACACATGCTTCTCCCCGGGGGAACAGCAGGAGAGAATGGACAACCAGTGACAGATGTGTCATCACATTGCTTAATGCACTATTGGAAGATGCTCAGATACTATGTTGATGAGCTCAGTACAGAAATCTATTTAGAAGAAAATGGAATAGAACTGCCTGTCTCCTGAGAATCATCTTCAACCCCTTTCCTAGCATAGACTGGGTAAAACCCCCCTGACATCCTAACTTTTGGCCAGGCCAAGGAACAAAGGATTTTCCATTTTACTGTTCTCCTGGCTGTTGAGTTGACAAACCAGTAACATCAGAAGTCAGCAATGCTGCAGCTTAATGCTGACACGTCTCAGGGTGGGGATGGGGTGTAGGTGAATGAGCCCTGGGTTTCCCTCTCTCTTTATCCAATAGGTACATAATGAAAGGTAAACAGCCTCCTGGTCCTTCAGAATTGCTGCCCAAAATGTATTTCTAAACTTGGATTACTCAAACATGGCATTCTCCTGTTCGGAAGAGCTCAGATTGAACACAGCCTGACAAACAGAGCGTTCTTACGGTGATGCCCCTGTGCATTTCTTATCTCAACTTGAAAGCACCAGCCTACTTCCTCTGCCAGCCCCAAAGCTCTTTGCCTGCAAAGTAATGTGCTAAATCCGCACAGAATCAACCACAAAGAGAGGTGGGGTGTCTCAGGTGCCACTTCTAATCTCCCTTCATGTCTAGCTCATTCCCTCAAATCCAGCCCAGGTCAGTAGTGAAGGGAAGCCATTAGCCTTGGATGACTGTGCGGTTGTCTATGTGAAATGTGCTAGTGGCCCTCAGTCCATGTGCTGGTAGACTGGTGGCCCCCCTCATCGACAAGTATCAGCACCTCAGATAGCAAAAATGGGCACTCTTGCTTCCCGTCTCTGCAAAAGAACCACATTGCGTGTAGTGATTAAATGGAATCACAAGGTGGTTCCTCCCAGTCAGTGTGGACTGAGTCCTGCTACTGGGGTAGCCTAGGGGGCATTGGGCCACCACTGTTCATGTTATACCTGTTCTACAGTTAGCTAGGGGGCCCCATTCTGCAGGGCTATCCATCTGGCACATTTCACGAGTGCTCAATTTCATGCGGTGGAGAAAAAACAGGAAGCAAATGTTGTTTGAACCTCAAAACAATGTTGTGTTCTGAGACTTAGGTACTGGTTTGTGCTGGTTCTCCCATACTGTCTACTGTGATAGACACCAAAGAGCACCAAGACAAGTAATGGAAACAGCTCCCGGCAATATAATGTTATGAGGGCGGCCCTGCAAAGCAGCAGTAAATGACAGTGTGATGTTTGTACAAACACATCTTCTCTCCATGAAACTCAGTGTACTGTGAAGTCGGAATGTATCATTGTCATCCCCATTTGGTGATGGGGAAACAGAGGCATGGAAACGTTTATTAATTTACCGGCAATCACAGAGTAATCCAGTGGTTCAGTCAGGCGTGCAACCCAGAGATCTTGGCTCCTAGTCTGCTTCATAACTAACCTCGCTCCTCCCTGCCTCTCCTCCTAACCCTCTCCCCTCTCCACAAAACACCCCACATCTTGCTTTGTGTAATCGCTCCAGATGCTGCAATTTGTCCATCCTCTCTGGCTGTGGCTTTTCAGCAATGCAACACTCGCCCTCTTCAAAGGGCCGGCTGCCCAAAAAGTGACAGGAGCTCATTCCAAGGAAGAACAGGTTTCTGCAGGTCTCGCACTGAGGAACACGTGAACAGACAGGAGAAGGAGGATGCTCTCTGCCAGGGGAGAAGGGGGAGAAGAAGAACTGACATTGCAGCAGAAGGGACGCTCCTCCCTAGCAAAACATTGGTGCCTTTAGCCCCTCTCCCGCTCTCCTTGATGCCTTAAAAAACGTGAAAACCCAAGTTCCTGGTGTGCACTCTTGGCCCTGATAAACAGCTTCTGCCTGTAGGCAAAGTAAGCGCCACTTGGACAGCTAGATGAAGACATCACTCGTCAAGCCTGAGTCCTCTTAGGTAACAAATCTCTTACTGCTTTATTCACAAGAATGTCTGCATAACGTGCTCACACCTGAGGGTGTCTACTGTCTTCAAAGACACTGGGGCCCCCTCCTGCTTCCCTTCCCTCCCCACCTCCCAGCTGCACCTTGCTTTGCAGGCGGAGGGAAGGGGCAGAAATGCTTTGCTTCAGGATCTCTTGCACAACAGGAAAAAATCCACATGTAGTTAGAATGTGCTGGCTCTACCCTACAGTCATGTTAGAAAACAAACCTGAACGGCGGACAGAATGTGCAGGAGAGCCGAATCAGATTTCAGGAAGGGAACAGATTTCCACTTCAAGGCTCCAAGGGGTCGTTACGAAACAGCCTGTCATGGATCTCTCTCTCTCTCTCTCTCTCCCCATGCCCTTTCCATTCACTCACCTAGCACTGGTCTTTTCTCCGTCTCGCCTCAAAGTCTCCCCACTCTTGATGCAAGAGCAGAACCTCTGCATCTCCTGCCATCCCGCACCGCCTTCCTATCCGCTTCCAACCAGAAACGTTAGAGATGCAAAAGACCAATTAGGTTAGGTGAACCAATCTGTCTCCATGTTTGGGCAGTATTTGCTCCTAATGCATTTTTTCTGATAAGGTTACACGCATCTTGTAGCAAAACCATCTCACACTGGCCACTGATGGAGACTGGATACCAGACTAAATGGCTCACTAGGCTGGCTGAGTAAAGCAATTCTGTGTTTCCAGCCTATCCACTCCCCCTTACATTTCTGATCTCAGCTAACAATTTGTTCGCCCTTGCTGTGACTTTTAAATCTCTCTCTCCCTCAGCTGTTCTATAATAATAATACTTTGCACTTCTCTAGCAGCTTTTCTTCAGAGGATCTCAAAGCTAATGAGGAGACAGTGTTAAGACTTGAGAAACCAGAAGGGGTCTAACTCTTCCTTGAGAAGTGTGATTAGGCTGGGTCTGTCATGCATCAGGTAATGGACCGCACTGCAGAGCAAGAGAGAGAATCCATTTGAGAATGGAGGGCACCAGCTTTATGGGCCAGTGATGCCTAGTGTCTATCTTTGGAGAACCATGATGACCCGTCCCATCCTCCCATCTTGCAGGGGAAGTATGAAAGAAGGATAAGCAGCAGAGGAGGGAGCTGGCAGTCCCTGAAGGGGTAGTATCTGTGCCCCACAGCAAATTGAGATGGACCTCAATTGTGAAGTTTGTATTCCCCAGCATTTGGGATTGTTTGGGTCCAGAGTTCTGGTTTGGTTCATTGTAATGGCAGAAACCAGCTGTGAAGTTTTGATTTGGACTTTCTGTTTAGATCTGGGGTGTGGTTATGGACCCAAAGCTAGTACTAACAAGTCTGGGCTAGATTCTTTGCTATTCAAGGCCTGGTCAGGAATCTGGAAGTGTTCTGCCCATTACAGTAACATGAGTGAGTGCTCTATGTGTGCAAAGATTTACATGGGAAGATCAAATTCTTTCCCATTTCTGTTTTCCATGTTTGGGGTTGTGTTGGATCTCAAATGAATTCTATGATAACAAAGCCATTTACTGTATGTGCCTCTCCCAAGAAACCCAGCTGGAGAATAAAAACAGGGACCCAGGAATAGAATAAGGAGGTGATTAACTGATAAGATGTAGGTGTGGAAAACTAACACCGTCCTCAACCTGGGCAAATTTTCTGCTGTCCTGCATGGTGAGTCTTGGGCCAAGGTTTGTTGTTTCTGGGAGTAACACCTCTCTCTGCAGCAACAGAAAATGTTTCCATGGTCCTTGCCATGCATCCCAAAGTGTGAAATGCCTTGAGCACATGGAGAGGGTGCTGAAAATATCAGCGAAGAGACACTACCTAGAAAAATAAATGGACACATGGCGGGCACTGGGGGAGAGGCTGAGATGGAGCCTGTCCAGGGAAAACAGGTCGCAGTTATGGGTCATGGAGTAAACATAGATGCATTGAACTGCAGCGGGCAGAGGAAACACAGCTGAGCTATCAGGTGGGAGAGGGTTTGCCATGTGGGGAGGCCAACCATGAAATTGAGTAAACCTTGTCAGCTTACTGGCTGAGACAACACGGAACAATGAAGAAGATGAATTATGCGTTTGGACAGCATCCCCGCCACTGACTCAGAACCTGCAAATCAGCTGGGCACGAAAGGCCAGGGCTTTCTGAAGGCAGGTCCCATGACTTGGCTTTCATCCTACTATCTATCTTAAGGACTTATATGGCCCCTATTATCTAGGACTTTGGGTTCAATTCCCTGCCCTGCAGATTCAGACGGACTTCCTGTGTGACCTTGGTGAAGTCACCGAGTATCTTTGGGCTTTGGTTTCTCATCTGCAAAGTGGGGATAATGGTACAGCCCTGCCTCACAGGGGTGTTATGAAGATAAATAGGTAATGGAGCAAAAAAAGGTAGTGTGATCTGTGTAAGTGTGGTGTGTCTATACCTACATGGTGGTGTTTTTTATTTCAGGAACTGTAAGGAGCCTGTACGCTCAGCTTGTTAAAAGCAGCATTGTGCTGTCACAAATTAAAGTCACCCCTTCAAAAGCAAGAGTTGCTTGAAATATTAGGACAGGGAACAACCCCACCTGCAGTTTATGTGCTGCCATTGGTGGATTTTGTGGTATATATGTAACATGAAACCTCTGCCCCTTTTTATTCTATATGTAGCATCTGAGAGCACCCATGACTTTTACTTGTCTGTAGGGAGAGCAGACATTTTGGTCTCAGGGTTGCTGTGATCTGTTACAAAAGAGAAGCACACACTGCGCTCTCTCTCTTGCTTTGAGACTTTACTTTGGTTCTTTCTGGTTATTTTCCTTAGTCTCAAATCAAAAAGCCCTTTTCAACTGAAAGTATGTGATGAACTCTTTGTACATGGAGAAACGTAGCAGAATTGACTGCAGGACCTGAGATCAGTCCCTTTCCTCTGGGATCTGAATTCAGATCTTGAAATCAGCCTTTCATGATGGGAGTGAGAGGGACTGGCTGGTAGGTACTTCTCTGATAGCCCCATCCCATGCTACGTAATTTAAGCAGTAAAGTTGCTAGACATTATCTTTGCAAAGAAAACATTCTGAGTGCATCACTGATGCCCATGCTGTTGTCCAGTGCTGGCTGACAGACAAACTAAAACAAGAGCTGAACTTCCCCTTTCATCTCAACAGGATGACACTTTAGAATGAATCGGCAGTGAAATATTTAACAATTGTTTTTTAGCAAAAACATCCAGCTACTTTGGGATGGTGGGTGAGACTGAGTGACAGCTTCCCCACCTCCTCTTCCCCTCTGACACCTCAGAATAAGGGTTCAGGTCCTTGCTCTCCAGGGCTAGCAAGGGGTGGGGAGCAATGTGGGGACAGCTTGTTCAGTGCCTTGTGTGATTCACTGCTCTTGAGTATCCCTTGCTAGCTGATGTCACAACACTGTGACAAGCACTGATGTAATGGCATGACATCCTGACACATGGCGTGGGTGACCAAAAGTTACAGGTAGAAACAACTGGGGTACCTGGCTCAGCATTTGGCTCTCACCCTGGTCCACGTGTGAGTGTATTTTCCATCTTCCTGTACCCTGTCTAGACTATCTTATGATGTAATTGCTCAAACAGTTTGCCTGCCCCTTATTTCTTATGACTCTTGATGTTGCCTTCATGCCTGGCTTGATTTCTGATTCAGATTTCTAACCACATTGGTTGGGGCAGGGTATCAGATTTCTAACCATCTTGGTCGGGGCAGGGTGTGTGTTGGATACAGGATTCTGGATAGAGCCCATCTTTGTAATGAGTAGTGCAAGCACGTAGAGGTGGTTCCTATGTTCCTAGGTTCCTGTGTGCTGGAACCTTGTTCTCTGATCACTGCATCCAAAGAGGACACAGTGCTCCACCTGCTGACAAAGTCAGCAGAACAAGTCTGTCTTATGAATACTGGAGACTCTTGAGTGGGATTGAAAGGAAAAGAATTGTGTGCAAACCTAAAATCTCTTTCCTCATCTAAGCCGTTATGGGGCTGTTGGAAACATGCTCTGGAGGGCACTGCTCTAGCAGATGAGCTCTCCAGCCTTGGCATGCATGGCTGTTTCACCAGTGGCTGGCCCAGAAAGGATGTTTGGCTGTCAACAGCAAACTCGTGTTCGCCTCTGGCCAACCTTTATGTGCAGCTGGAGAGTGTTGACCTGGGCTTGGGTGCCTTTCCCGCTCACCCCGCCCACCTGTTGAAGAAACCCAGGCATTTCTTCACAATAGTTTCATCCCTCCAGAGCCCTCCCTCAAGTGTTTAATTTAAGTTTCCCCACCCTGCTGCTTCCTAAAAAATCCAGACTCTTCTTGGCTTCTTCCAGTAATCCAAGGAGTAAACATATCATTCCAGCAGATGTTCCATCATTGGGGCATCTGGAAACAAAGCCTATTGGATGCCTCTACAGAAAGCCCTCAGACTGAATGGACATGGACTCCGAGATCTTTTCTCAGCTTCTGATGTCTGGGTCCATAGGCAGCAAGGGGAAGCCTGCACTGCCAGTACTGTACCTGTTCTGTGCAACAGTGTCGAACGTCATTCTCCTTGATCGCCAGTACAGTGCCTTTCACAAGGGCTGAAAAAAAGCAACAATGCTGGCAGGTCCAGTCTTTGTCTATAAATAGCCTATGATCTCTGATGACTGCCTTAAGCAGAGGTTAGAGGAGAGCTGATTTACTGTGTAACCTTTGGCCAGTCATTAAAGCATCCTGTGCCTCAGTTTCCCCATCTGTTTATCTCCCAGGAGGGATAAGAGGCTAGATTTAATTCATCCGTGTTTGCAAAGGGCCTTGAGCTCTGTGGAAGGAGGGTGTTATATAAGTGCAAAGGTATTATAAGTGCATTGCTGGGACACAACTAAACCTGACATTCTGCTGTGCAAATAGGAGCGAGATTTGACACCAATGTGCCTCAGTGAACTCTTTGCTCTGTAAATAACCCCCAAATCAATTGCACATTGTAAACTTCTAGGGGTCAGTAAGCCCAGACTTCCTCCTGCAGCTGATGTACTGTGACCCAGGGGGCAAATCCTGCTATCCATTCACTAGTGTGAATTCAGCTGCTCTGTGTCTCATTCATGGAGCATTTATCCTTGCAGTCATTGATTTCTCTCTTGCTTTGCTTCCTGTGATGGAGAAATATGGTCAAGTTCAGCTTTATAGAATGTAAAGCTCTTAAAGAGGCATTTGGCCTTTTAACAGATTTCTTCTCTTTATTTTTTTCATATTTTATTTTCATCTCATTTTTTTCTCTCTACATTTGCCAAGGAATTGAGTGATATGAACTAAGAGCTGGTGAAAAATGCCAGATGGATAGGCCAGATCGCACCAGCAGATCACACCAGCAAAAGCACAGCCTGCAAGATACACAGGTGACTCAGTGATAATCTAGAAGGGGCCCCATTGCCCGTCCTGCCCATGGCTGGGACATTAACAATGCCAGTTGTAGTGGTTGTTTTGTGACGTGGATACACAGCCACTAGAAACTGGATTGAGACCCGCTGACTGGTTGTTCATTAGCTCCCCAAGGGCTAACTCACCTGGCTGGCACTTGTTTGTTTGCATCTATGTGTTACTGCCTTATTCATTCCCTTTTTAGTTTCTTTCACGATAATATTTTTTCTTTCCTTCAGTTTCTTGACCAATGCTAAGCCAAGAGGCTCTCTTTTCTACCAGCTGGGGATAGTTTGGAGCAGCGCTTTGATAACAAGGCTCATTCTTCTCTGGGGAGAAAAATGCACCCGATCCCTCCTTCATAAAATCATAGAATCATATATCAGGGTTGGAAGGGACCTCAGGAGGTCATCTAGTCATGGGGCACTTGCAAATAGGCCAAGGACCCCAACCTCCCAAACCCGCCTTCTTCCTTGATTTTCTTCCTTAAACTTCTCCTTCTCTTCCTCACACACTGATTCAGGCTGGAGCAGGGTGGGGCGGGATGAGGGAGAGGGAAGGAAATGGTTCTGTAGATAGGGCATTAACCTAGGATCAAATTTTCATGGCTTGGATGAAACACAGATCTGACCAGCTGATCCCCCTCAAGCCCCAGTTTGGGATTTGCTGTTGCTAATCCCAAACCATGGTCCCCCCAGCACATTTCTCCTCATATCACTTAATTCCATATAAGATCTTGCTATATGACCTTGAATGATACTACAAAATGATGCTGGAGGTGACATGTCCAAAAATTTACTGTATGTTGAGGTCTGATTTCTATTATATGCCGTCCATGTAGCAGAATGCCATGATGTATTTAACAATGTATTTAACCCAGGGATTGGCAACCTTTGGCATGCGGCCCGCCAGGGTAAGCCCCCTGGTGGGCCAGGCCAGTTTGGTTACCTGCCATGTCTGCAGGTTTGACCAGTCGCAGCTCCCACTGGCCATGGTTCGCCGCTCCAGGCCAATGGGGGCTGCAGGAAGCGGCGCGGACTGAAGGATGTGATGGCTTCCCTTCCCGCAGCCCCCACTGGCCTGGAATGGCGAACCGTGGCTAGTGGGATCCACGATCGGCCGAACCTGTGGCAGGTAAACAAACCAGCCCAGCCCACCAGAGGGCTTACCGTGATAGGCCGCATGCCAAATCCCTGATTTAAAATAAAGGGCATCCTGAATGAAAGCTGCTTTTTGCTGAGTATGGAAAAACAAAGAAAATACTAGATACTGACACATTATAAGAAATTAATTTCCTTTCCTACTGTACTACATGAATGATTTATAAATAATCAGATCATATCATGAGTATGAAATAAATTACAATTAGTTACTTTTCCTGGGGCAGGGAAGTAAGAGCCCAGCAAGATGCCCTCCCCCCCACCCTGTCAGGAGAACAAGTCGAAAGCAATAATTTAAGTGTTAAAAGCAGACCTGGCATTGCACAGAATATAATAAGTCCTCCTGAGTGAGTCACAGCTGAAAAGAGATAACCTCATAGGCCATAAAACAAGTAAGGGAGAGATAATCAGTAGATCACATCAGCTGCTACTGACCTCATCCCACAAATATGCATAATTATACAACCAATTTGCTTACGTGACTTAACACTGATGGTATCCCTTGGGAGGCACAAAAAACACCCCGAATGCATGGTGGGAATAATTGTGCAAATCATCACAGGGCTAGTGGATGTTAACTTGATTTAAAGCTTTATTGAATTATGGGCAATTGCTGCAACTGGTCAGTCCCAGGGATGGCAGCGACCACTGTGACCTGTGTTTTCCTCACCAATGTTATCTTACAGCTGAAACCAAGATAGAAAAAACTCCCACTGCTAGGGAGGGGGAGGAGAACAGGCAAATCTATAAGTTGCATTTTGTTGCTAAAAATGCCCAAACTGACTCCAATATAGATCATAAATTCATTCCTGTGTTAGCAAATCCTGAGTGTATTATCAACAAAATATTCCTGCTTCCATCCAGTTTCTATTGCCTCCAAGCATACCCTCTGCTCCAGCTGAGCGAAAGGTTATTATTTCAAATAATACTTTGCACGTACGTGGAGTGTCTCCTCGAGGATCTTGGTTCATACTTACCGTGCACAGACAATGACTAGCCTTTGAAATGCAAATGAAGTATGCAGTTATTGGCATATTTATAAATCACTAGTATAAAAAGATGACATGTAAATCAGAACTGAAGAAGGCTTTCTGAGTCCAGAGAGCCCAGCCCTGCCAATCCGTTTCCTCGCAAAGCTTGTGCTACCAACAGGTTTGATGTGAGTGTGTCAAGTGACAGGTGCTTGTCAGGAATATTCATGCTTCTAAAAAAAAAAAAGTTTTGCCTGTCTCAAATTTTGCAGCAATGCATTTATTTACGTGGAGGAGAGAAAGCTGAGAGTATGATGGACCACACTTTCTTATGTCCAGCTCTTCCCTCCATTTGAAACCAGAAATTAACACACATTCTACTGGCTGATCACTCAGATGGACAAGGCCAATGCAGTGGAAATCTTTATTTATACATTAAAAACTAAGCTGGTGATTGAGCTCCTCCATCTTGTGAAATCTTGGCTCTCGACCTCTTTGATAGCCTAGATAGTGTGAAACCTCATTCCCCCTTTAAAATATTTACAACCCTCAGCTGCATGGTTTTGTGGATAGGAATCAGCACTATGCCCAGAAAATCTGACTAGCCCCTAATTAATCCCACAGCCTTTTTGAAAACAGCATGCACAGTATTGGTGAAAAAGAACTTTAGAAAACTGCATGTTCTCTCTCAAAAGTGTGGAATGGATATAAACCCTCCTGCTTCAGAGCCTAAGTCAGCTCCCAAAAGATGGGTAGGGGAGAAACTTCCCTGTGGGCAGGTTATTACATAACTGAAGTACTCCTTTTCTTTTTACTATTTATCAAGGAGTTTCTTGCACCTTCCTCTAAAGCAGGTGGTATACTAATCATTGCCAGAGACAGGCTACTGTTCCAGCTGGACTGCTGGTCAGACCCAGTATGGTCATTTTCATTTTTTTAAAAGAAAACCCAATAGTTTCTGAGGAAAATGGATTTTTTTGGGGGGTGCTGTGTGTGTGTGTGTATGTATGTGTGTGTAAATTTCCATTTTGACAAAAAGCCTTTTTTAAAATAAAATCTGCAACCAGCTCTACTGCACACGCACAAAATACTAACATGCTCCAAACAGCTTCCCATCAGCATTTCGGAGAATGCCACATTTTTAGAGTCCACCCACAAACACCCAAAGAAGTGACAATTTTGTCCTCTTTTGGCTTAAGGGACCAGCAGAAATACAGAAAATCTCCAACATGGTCATGTATTGGCCTATAGTCAACTCATTACAACTTCTCCTCCCCCCAAAATTACTGTCAGCTGAAAAGGTAGGTATGATATTTCTTGATTAAATAAATTTGCACCCGAGTGTGGAACAAATTATGGGGAACATGGGCAGAAAGAGGTAGGAAGACTCATTATTGTATTAATTTTTCTTGGCTCAAGAAAAGCATCAACAGTTACTAATAATAACTTTGTACTTTATTAGCTTCCACCTGAGGATCTCAAAGTCTTTTACAACCATAAGCCTGATTGAGGTAGGGAAATATTAAGACCCCCATTGCCCAGACTGGGATAACACAAAGAAAGTTGCAGGGCTTGATTCTCAAGCCCTCTGAACATTGAAGTCAATGGGACTTATTTATGTTTGGAAGCCTTGCAGGACTGGACCCGCCCCAATTGACTTGCTGAAGATCTGCAGAAGAACTCAGAATAGAGATCAGATTTCCTGGCTTTGAATCCTAAAGAGTTTTGACCAGTAAGGGAATCGTTCCTTATGACTGGGGTAGAGAGCTGTGAACATCATCTTATCTGATTTGGCGGTTCATTAAGAACTCAGACCTCAGCTGTGGTTTGCCAAGGATCAGAATCATTTTGACAAACCTGGACTAATTTGCAAGTGAACCTGGGTCAGTTTATTGTTTCAGCTTGGAGCCCAATGGTAACTTGGTTGGCTTCGACCTGAAACTGATTTTGACTGGTTCACATTTTTTGTTTATTTTAAAATAAAGCTGAGGGTGAGCTGAAAGGAAACTTGAACCAGAATGAACCGCTGTGGGACACGAGACGTGATGCTAAGCAACAAGAGGCATCTGTGTTAGAGATGGTTTGATGTGGGTGTTTTACTCCCGCACACTCTGTGAAAAAGTGAGATGCCAATTAACTTGCCTGCTTGCACCTGGAGGGTGGGCCAGGCCTAATTACAGATAAAGCTCAGCTGGGGAGAGGGGGGTGTTTTCCATAAAGATAAGGCTGAGCCTATTTGGAGTGGGGAGACAGATCCAGAGGTGGTGCGGTCTGGTCTGGTCTCCCAGAAGCAAGCCTGAAAGAAGGCTGAAAAGGAGGGAGCCGAGCCGAGCCGAGCCATTACTTCAGGGGTGAGCAGCAGTGGTTCTCAACCTGCGGCCTGTGGGCCACTTGTGGCCCAGTCAGCACACAGCTGCAGCCCACGTGACATCCTCAGGGCCATACAGGCAGTAAATGTGGCCCACAATGGTAAATAGGTTGAGAACCACAGGTTGGAAGCCTGACTGGAGACAGGGACCCTGAGGAACTGTAGCCTGCTGGAGTGAGGGGTGGAGTGTGCTAGCCCCTGCTCAGTGGAGTTGTTGAAGGCACAGAAGCCTGAGACAAGGTGTGGGGACAAACTGTAGTGGATGAGGTGTGCTTATGAGGAAGAGACAGCCAGGTGAACCCACCCTGTTTCTTGATGGGTGTCATTGTGCTGGGTGCTGTATACATACAAAAATAAGACCCACAATGCCCCAGAAAGCTCACCGCCTAGTATAATGACAAGGGCTGGCTAGAAAACAAGAATTCCCTGATGTGAAAAATGTTGAAGTTTTGAAACTTATTTTTGCTCTGATGTGGAATGAAAACGAAAAGTTCTCCCAGTGGAAGTTTAGTTGAAACTGTGGTACATTTCCACAGAAAGGTTGTTTTGACAAAAGAGCATTTTCTGATGAAAGAAAGTTTAGTTGAAAAATTCCCAACCAGCTCTAATAATGACAAGATGCAACAGGAGGAGACATGGCTGAAAGGGGAAAAGGTGCAGATGGAAGGATGAGGTCACAGATAGGGCTGGTTGTAAAACCAGTTTCAAAAAAAAAATCTTGACACTTTATTTTATTTTTACTTTCAGCATTTCTACAACAATGTTGATAAATGTAAAAGGGTTCTAAGGTGGTTGAAAAAAACGGAAGAATATCAATGATGATTTTTACCAACGTCTTTCTGAGGTTTTAAAAAAAGGTTTTGGATTGAATTCAAATTTTTCACTGAAAAGTTTTGCTGAAAAAAATATCAAAACTAGGAAAATTCCAACTAGCTCAAGCAACATTTAAAATGGACACAATGTGCAGAACAGCAACTAATCAGCTGCCTAGCCATTGTCATATGACAGCATTTGTAGGCACCATGGCAGAGCAGGGATCTGAATGAAGCTGATAGGTTTACTGTTGCAAGCTATCCGTTTTGTAGGGGCAGTCGCCAGTTTGCAGCATTATTTTGATCTTTGGCAAACAACTGGCATGTGTGCAGTGACTGGTTTTTTATTATTATTTAAAGGAATTTAAAAACAAGCTGCTCTTGTATGTGGTAGTTTTTCTCTGATGAATAACTAAATCTTCACGACGTGCCCTTCTCTGCTTGAAATGTGCCATGGAGGAAAAATCCACAAACTCTCCATCACTGCTCCCCACAACACCATAACTCACCCTCCTTTTGATTGCTCTGTCATTCTAAGACTTTAGATAATAGGCCATTATTCTCAGAATTGCTATTATATTTTATTAATAGTATCAGGGAAAATGTATCACCACAAACTCTGAAAGATTTGCAATTGGAGCACTGGCAGCTCTTGGAAAGCGTAATGCATTTAGCTGACCTACTTGATGGATGTAAACTCTGGTCTCTTCCCCCCCTCCCTTTCTAGCCCTTAGCAGCATTTTTTAATTCATATAGATAAGTTCCTTGCAGGTAGATAGCACAAACAGCAGGCAGGTTGGCTATTACTGTACTTATAAAGTATGAGATGCAGTTTCAGAACATGACATTGGGCATGAGCAGGCTTAGGGGCATAGATGACACAAATAGCTTAGCACATGCAGGCAAGTCAAACTGTTATGATCTCAGGCAGTGTGGTCCAGCGCTTCAGGCATGGGGTTGGGACCTGATCTGGGTTCTGATCCTGTTGTGTGTCTGTTGGGGACGTCTCTTTCCCTTCCTGCATTTTGTCTTGCCGATATAGATTGTAAACTCTTTGGAACAGAGACTGTGTCTTGCTATGTGGTTGTACAGAACCTAGCTCAATGGGGCGCCAAACTTGGTGTTATAAATAATCATAATAATTAATAACAATGAAAGGCATCGCACATGATAACTTCATTGAGGTTTCCCTGGGACGCAAGGGTCCCCTGTCAGGATCTACTTGTAGGATGAGGGCCCAGGTGTGTACTATATTGTGTGTGTACAAATGTATCTTCAGGAAAGAGTCCACTCCTGTTTGGGAGGCCTGAATAGGATGTATCCGAAACAGCACCTGCAGGAGCTGGCCACATTGCTGATTTTACTACCAGTCTGTGTTTCTAACTGCTGGGTTTATTTTATTCCTGAGGGCCTCTCCATTTCTAAATTAGCTTGGGGATCTAAGTATCTTTTAAAGGGAGGACTTTACATTGCGAGCACACTGGGAAGCCATTTAAAGAGCAAAGAGCAATTGCAGGTAGTTGAGTCATGCTTTCTGATTCAATGTCAGATAGGACAGTGCTTGGATTGTGCTAACAGCGTGCAAAGCAAAAACTAAAAATCAACAGCACTAGTAGTGAAGCGTAAACCTGCACAAGGCTCACTTCTTCATGATGCTCACAAGAAATGACCCTAAAACAGATGCTTTGTTAAAAATGGAGATGTTCAAAGCTAGCCCTTCCCCTGGTCTTTATAGCAAATCCCATCTTCTCCAGACACCTATTGCAGGATTTTCAATAGCACCTAGGCACCTATCTCCATCAAGCTGTTAGGGCCAAGCACTATGCATAGGTGTGGAAACTAGGGTGCAGGGGGGTGCTGCAGCACCCCCAGGTTTTGCTCTCTCTCCAGCCCGGGGCTTGGGTCCCAGTTGCCAGCCCTGATGCCCATCCGCTGGCCCCATGCCTGGGGCTCTGTGCTGGGGCCCCGCTCCTGGCCCCACTCCCTGGCTCCTGGCCCTGCGCCAGAAGCTCCGCTCCCCAACCCCATGCACAGGGCTTGGCTGTTTGCCCTGCTTCCCGGCCACTGGCCCTGGGCCAGGGGCCCTGCACCCAGGGCCCCACTCTCAGTCCCGCGCCTGGGGCTCTGCTCCCAGGGTCCCAGCCCCAGCTCTGCTACTGGTCCCACACATGGGGTCCCAGCTGTGGGCCCCGGGCCTAGGGCTCGGCTCCTGGCCCCATGCCCACCCCCAGCCTTTGTTCCCTTACCTCTGTCCGGGTCCCCGTCTCCCGGAGACACGGTACTGCTCCCAGCCCCAGCTGGGAGCGGGAGAGGGCAGTGCAGACAGGGGTAAGGGGGCTGGCTTTCAGCACCCCCGCTATTAAAAGGGTCCCAGTGCCACTGCTACTGTGAGTTCGTCCCATTGACTTTGCACTGTACATGCTAAGGCCTGACTTGCAGACACCTTATGCATGTTAGTCACTCCTTACATTCCAATCCTGGAGTGAGGTCGATGCAGATTCAGGGGGTTTGCCTGCTCAGAGAACACTGTAAGATCTGGTCCTCAGATTGTAAACTGGGCAGGGCCTGGTCCATATTTGGCTTTGTGAAGCACTGAGCAGGCTGTTGGCATGTTAACAGATAATAAACAATGATAATGATAAAAAGATCCTTCCTCTATTGCCTTCAGCAGGAGGAAGGTGCTATTTGACATGAGACAGGCTCCTGGATTTTATAATGAGTGTGTCCCTTCAATCACTGTTTGGTGGTCACTTTGCACTGCCTTGCATGTGGGGCTGAGGCTTTTCTTTCCCAGTCAGCCTTTCCATGCGTGCCTCTCCCTTTGAAAGGCATCAGGTGCACTGAATTATACTGGCTTTGTGCGCTCCTTTCCTTTGGTTGCTGCCAGCTCATTCCAAGGCGCTTGCCAGCCCATGCTAAAGCACCCTGTCTATCACAGCTGGCCTGCCTCTGTTAACAGGCGGACAGGAGGCAGGAGGGGGAGAGTTACTTGCTCCTGTCAGTTTATTAACACTTTGTGCTGCCATTTTGACTGTACTTTGGGAGGGGAAATAAAAGTTGAACCCCTAAAGGAAAGGGGGATATCCATTGCAGTGGGGATTAGCTCTTAGCTGCTGGCCATATAGTGCCTCTTCCCTGCTTGGGTGCCCCTTCCAATACTGCACTCTTATGTCGCAATACAAACTCTCTGGGTCTGTATACGGTCACAGCCTAGCAGCTGGAACAAACTATATGTCTTTGTGAATTTAATTACTTAGTAAACACTGCTTTAGGTGCCACAGAAGGCCCTCTTCCATACTTTGTTAAAGTAGGGAAGTTAAATTATTGGAGCAGGGGGGTCTATATATGTGCAAAGAATGGTGAATTAATTTGTGTCTCCCTATTACAGATCACAATAGCCTTACACTGACTAGTATCCTACACCTGAGTAGTCTCACTGCAGTCAGTGGAGTAAGGTACTACACAATCTGGCCCAAGGAAACTGAACACAGAGTGGTAAATGGGGTGACCATGGTCAGACAGTAACATCAGTGGCAGCTGGGCATAGAACCCAGATCTTCCCATACCCAGTCCTCTGCTCTAACCATTGGAGGCTGCTACCTCAATATCCTTCACTGAAAGAGCTCAATGTCTTATACAAACATTAATGAAATGAGACTCAGGACATCCCTGTGAAGTAGGGAAGTATTATCCCCATTTTACATATGGGGAAACTGAGGCACAGAGCCCTAAATGGGATTTGTGCTCCTGAATCCCCAACATGGCAGAGCAGGGAACAGAAGTCAGAACTTCCATTTCCCAGTCCAATCGTTTACCCACGAGATTCCATTATTTTCCATTCAGAGAGTGCACATGGAGCACTGAATAAGAATGCAGACAGCATTCATTTCTGGGATTTTACTAATGAAGGGTTGTTCCTTGGAATATATTTGCTAGTGCTGTGTTCATTCTTGTTTTAAATGTCTCAATAGAACTTCCCTTGGGAGACTTCCACAGTTTAACACATTCCATCATTATTTCCTGATACTCAGCCCAAATTTTGCTTCTTTTCATTCCATTATTTCTTGTTCCACCCCCCAAAACCACCCTAAATAAATGCTTTCTGCCAAAATTTTCAGACCCGAATGCTTAACATTAGGCTTCTAAAGCCATATTTAGGAATTCTGGCCTGCTCTGCAGAGCTTCTGAGCAACACAGCTCCCACTGAAATGAAGGACATCTTCAAATGTACCGACTTGGAAAAATCAGACTTTTAGGCACCTCCATATGGATTCCAGAGCCTCATTTGGGGTATCCAGGTTTAAATATTTTGTCCTTCCATCCTTGATCTATCCACCTTGTAGGCAGATATAATTGCTGACTAATCATCATTAATCTAAACTAGTCAAAGTCAGTTCTTCCAATCCCCCCCTCTTCCAATTCATCTCCTTAATTTTTGCAGCTGTTCTTATCCAATTTGTCTGCAGCTTTGTGTTGTCAAGATCCCCAGATATGAATGCAGTGTCTTTCACAGTCTTGCTATAACTTAACAGAGAGAGTGCAACACCTCTAGTTATACCTGGTCCTGACTCAGTGTCGGAGGAATGGACTAGGTTACCTGTTGAAGTCTCTTCCAGCCCGACATTTCTATGATACCTGTCTTCTATGTTAAGTAATGTTAACTGCATTGGCTTATTTTTGTTTGTTTGTATTCCACAATGTGTTGCTAGCTCATACCCAATTTTCTCAAAAAGAAAAGGAGTACTTGTGGCACCTTAGAGACTAACAAATTTATTAGAGCATAAGTTTTCGTGAGCTACAGCTCACTTCATCGCTGTAGTTCATGAAAGCTTATGCGCTAATAAATTTGTTAGTCTCTAAGGTGCCACAAGTACTCCTTTTCTTTTTGCGAATACAGACTAACACTGCTACTCTGGAACCCAATTTTCTGTCTGTTAACACACTGAGGCCTTTCCAAGTACCTCCTTACCCGCTGCGTTCAGATGTAGGTATCTGCCTTTCAAATTGGTTTCCCAACCGTGGGTATTGGCTTGCAATTTCTCTGATCAAATACCCATTTTGTGCAGGTTTTTCTCTCTGCAGGTCCCTTTTGGATTGTTTCTCTGTCCTCCTTGATTGTTTGCAACCTCTCCCACTTAAGCATTGTCTGTGAATTTCATAAATATATGGTTTACTCCTCTCAGATCATTAATGAAAATGTTTAAGTAAGACCCTATCTATCACCAACCCCACTTGTGGAAAAAAAAATTTGTGAGGTGTGGAGTTTTGTGAAGTATGGTGAGTTTGTGTGGCTACTTACTCTGCAACATCTGGGATCATCTGGGGATAGAGTTCAAAAGTCTTAGCTGGAGCTGGGTTACAGCCTGAACCTCAGAATGAAGTGGCATTGGATATAATTTGCAAATGAGGACCCATTGATGCAGTTCATTTTTGTTGCTTATATATCTCTCAAGGGGGTATTCTGGTCCAATTAAAATAACGGTAGTTAATTTATAAGGCATATTTCCCTGACTGTATGTCAGGAGGCAGAACAGGAAAGTCACTGGTGAGAAGTCCGGTTCCTGTTTGATGGGATTGCTTTGAAGGAGGCCTTCAGATGGGGAGCCCTTTGAAAGAGCAAAATGATCAGTGTAGCAGCAAGGAAGGCAGAGGACTCTTTAAAAAGAAGAAGAAGAAAAAAGAAACTAAAAAGAAAATTTATAAATAGCTGTAGATGGAAAAGCAGAGAGCTCACACTTTGATGGAAAAGGGGAGGGTTTTGAAGTTTCTGTACAAAGGCTGCAGCAGGATTTTATTCCGAATGACATTGAAGAGAGCCTCAAGGAAAGATCAGTGTGATTGGATATGAACACATGCTGCCCTGCAAGACTCTTGTTCCATCAAGGTCCTGGTGAAATGGACTAGGAGGATGTAATTGAGGTGCTTAGAAAATATTCTAGTCTATTTAGGTTCTTATCACCCACCCGTTACTCTGACATCTGAGTGCCTCGTCCCCAAACAAACTTCCTAGTTGAGAGAGAGAGGACTCAGTAGTAACACCTGTAGGAGGGGACCAGTTAAGCCTGGACTTTGAAGTACATTGTCTGAACAGCTCTACATCACCTAGTGACACCATGTGGGCTGGAACCTTCCATGGGATTTCCCAGGAGGAAGAGTCCTTCAAGAAAGCCTCCACATCCTCCTGGATTTAGCAGCCGTGGCTTACAGGGGTAGTGGAAGGGGCATGCCGCTCATGTTTCTCATGTACCACAATAGAGAAAGGAATCTAAGGGCAGGAAGTAATTTTTTCCTTAAGCACATGGAGCCATGCACCAGCTCTGATAGCCTTCCTCGTGCTGGGTAGGACCTTGCTCCCTAGTTTCAGTGGCAATACACATGGAGTAAGGTGCACCATCCAGCATATGGCCACTGTGGAGGAGCCCAGTGCACAAACGGTGTCTGCTCAGAACAGTAGGTAGGAGAGAATACGATGGACTACAATGTTTCTTATTGGGTTAAGGTAAATATAAATAAAGGAAATATTATTGATCCCCAAAGAGTTCAAAAATCGGGTATGGTCCCAAAATCATGAGATTGACTTAAAAATAATAAATGTGTGGGGAATGTTTGCTCCTTCTAGTTTTTCAGAGCCTCTAGGATTCATGATTTCAAGCTTTTCTCTATAATTGTGGGGCCAGAAATTTCCTTTTTTTTTTTTTTTTAAAAGCTGAGATTCTCATGTAATCACAGGACTCCAGGAGCTGGGTCTCCAGGAAACACACCACGACTCACAATAAAGTGGCAAGAGTTGGCAACACTACTGCAGTACTTACAGTTTCTGTAGCGATTGACCAAAAGGAAATGTAGTAGTGTTGCACTTTGAAAAAGCAATACATTGTTGAAAAATGATAGTCAAGAACAGATACAAGTTTTAGGATACCTGCAGGACAATGTAAAACATAAGGGTATTTGTTTGCTGTCACCCAGAAGGAAATGGCTTTCAATAATTGGCAGAAATTGATGTAGCAAGATAAACTGGTGGATTGCATACTGCTTGTTGTGATATGATACAGAATACTTACAGTGAAAAGCATAACAGTGACACTGCAATACCGAATGCTCATCCAGTGATATATGCTTTGCAAGCACCCATGGACAGGCAATTAGAAGGATTGCAGAAGAAAGGAATAATTTCATCTGTAGAGTTTAGTGGATGGGCATTGATTGTATGTGTATGATCCTAAAACTAGTGGATGTGTGAGGCTGGGTGGGGACCATTGAGCCTGATGGCAGGACGTAGAGAAGTATCAATTTCCAAACCCACAAGATTTATTTGCTGAACTGTAAGGAGAGGTGAAGTTTGCAGATTTCAGTCTTCAGGGCTGTCAGCAGCACTAAATTAGCTTTTAAAAAAACCTGCTGGTTGCTGAGAAGACAAATTACCCAGTGTGTGCCTTAGGGGCAAATTAATTGTATTTTTGTCTAAAATTGCAGTTGCCCTGGTCTTTTTTCTGATTTTCAGTGGTTTATAGGAGAGCAGTAGAAGAAAGACACTCCATTTTTGAAACTTGCACTTCAAATGGCCTCAAAATAAACTATTTTAGTACTAAAATGTTGGCAGAAACAACAGCATAGTTTTTTCCATGGCTAATGAGTGAATTGGGGCTTTAAAAATGGCTGTAAAGGTTATTTGTATTATCATAGCACCTAGGAACATGTTTCAGGACCTCATTGCGCTAGAACACAGAACAAAAATACTGTCCCTGCTCCAAAGAACTTACAATTGAAAGTGAGTCCAAATCATTAAAATTCTGATGTGGCAGACTCTCCTGCATTTTCACACAATTTTGATCCTGGTCTGGACCTGAACTTTGTGGCTAGCCTGGATGTTTACCCTGAGCTGAACCAAAATTCTCTATCTCAGATCTCAGACCATTGGGGAAGTTTGGATACAAATTCAAATCTGTCTAATAATGGGGAGATCATACTACTTCGTCTAACCGCCCCTGAATTTTGGGGGAATCTGGATCCAAATCTGTAATTTTGTACCGCTAGCCCATCTCGCACAAGCATCTCAGTGCTTTCTTGTGTAGTATGGCCATGGGACTCCCGTGATGCACTGCTTCTCCTCACCAAGAGGGAGACCATGGTGCATCCTGGGAGATGTCGTCTGACTGGGGAGCTTGGCCTATAGAGAAGAAAGGGAGCACGAAGCACAGTTTCCATGAGGCACCAAGTTGGCATTTTTGAATCTAAGCATTTCAGTTTTTAGCCAAAATATTAAGGTGGCTTTTTTTTATTTTTTGTTTATTTTTTACTGAAAAGTCAAAATTTCATGCCAAGTCTCCCTCCACTTCATTTTCTGACCACTTAGCTTCCTTTCACATCCCATCTACCCTGGTGAAAAAAAATGTTTTTAGGCAGCGCATGAGCTTCCTTGTAGATGGGACTTAAAACAGAGGTGTAACCTGGGATTAGCAATCCTGTCAATAGAGAGCCATTGTTGCTAACTTTCCTGGTTTTATCAAGATTCTCACTCTATTAGATGTTCCAGACTATGGAGAGGTATGTGATTAGGTAAGAACCACAGCTTTCATTAAAACAAAAGTAAGTTTCTAGTTCATGGTTGTAGGAAAAAGCCTGAAAAAGTGTGTGAAGTGCACCCTACTGGCTCATAAACCAGAAGGCAAATTAGAAAAATACCCAAGCTGATTAAAAAAAACAACAACCCTTTTTTTTGGTCCTGACTCATGTTTTCAGGTGCTCGGGATTGGCAATACAGCACTAGTGATAGGCATAGTTCTTTGGTTGGGAAAGGTGGTGGGAAGACCCTTTTCTGGTATTATTTTCTAGAGGCCTAGTTATTTACCAGCCTAATCCAAATGGGAAGCAAAGAGATCTTTGACTCAGCCCTTTCATCCTTTCACGGTAGGGCAATAGCAGACAGCTAACAGCCAAAGCATTACTCACAGTCACACCAAAAGCATCTGGTTACCAAATACATGTCATGAAATGTGGCAGAGGAGACAATCAAACCTATCAGCAATGAGTAAACACAGGTGGGTTAAGCATATACCTCTGTAGTGAAAGAGGTTGTTCAACTTGTCCGCAGTGGTTCTAGTTGCTTCTTGGGGAGTACTAATTAAAAGCTCTTTGTTCTATCCACAGTCCTGTGGGATTTCTTGGCATGGAAGAAGCTTGTTCAGTTCATAGAAGTGTCCCTGTTTGGGGGAGGTCATGACCACTCTGGCCCTAGTGTGGAGTTTGTTCCAGTCGACACAAACTTTCCATGAAGGGGAGGCGGAGGGTGGAATTTTTCAATGTGCCTTAAAGGTGTGAGGTGTCAACTTGCAAATCATCTCTCTGCTGTAACTGAGGCTGGGGGGAGGGTCAGCTGTTCTGCTTCATTGACACTGAATTAGTCACTTAGCTGGAGGACTAAAGAGAGGAAGAAAAAAAAATCCTCCGGAAGACAAGTTCTCCAGTATACAAGATTGATGCTAAAGCTGAAATAATAAAGAGGGATTGAAAAAAGAAAAAAAAATCCCACCCTTTCTATTGCTGTTGTCTCCCTGCTGGCTGGTTGGGGGGAGCCAGAAAGGGTTTATCCCATTAATAATAATTTTCACTTAAGCTTAATCTCTCATTCAGGAGATCTACGTGCTTTACAAACATAGAATCGTTTTTATCCCCATTTTACAAAGGGGGAAACTGAGTCAGAAAGAGGTCTGATTGTCAGAGGTGCTGCCCACCTGCAGCTTCCATTGACTTTAGCGGCAATTCTAGAGGCTCATCACTTCTGAAAATCAGGCCTCACTAATGCCAGGTTACACAACAAGTCTGTGCTACAGTCCAGGGTAGGACCCACATGTCCTGTTTCCTTGAAACCATCACATTTTCACTCATGTATTCACATACTAGACACTTGTCTACTTGTGAGTGTGACCAATGGCAATTCTACCCTCCTCATCAGCCCACGTGGCTTCATTTGGCAACAACCAAATGTTGCCCTTTCCCTTCCTTCTAGGGTCAAACTGGGAGTTTTCATGAGTTTGCTCCAGATGAGAATTCACTATATATTTGCAAGGAATTGCTGATCTCACCAAAGAACAGAATGAGCTCCCTACAAGTGGAAGCAGCTGCCTTTAATTTTCATGGAGAAGTTGAGGCAAGATGGACAGGTCACTTTTTCTCATTCCCAGGAAGATGTGATTTGTCTCTAAGGCTACCTTTTTACCAGCAGTGGGAATTTGGTTGGCCATTTGCAGATGGACTTCCTCAGATTCTAGGAAAGCCCCATAAGCCACTTAGCCAATTCCTTGATGTTTCCTGTCCAGCCTTCTTGAGACTCCTGCAAATTCTGGGCTGCGGAAGGAGGGCCAGTCATTTCTAGGTGAATGTGGGGTGAAAAAGAATGAAAATGCCTCTGATAGAAGTCTGTTAGCCAGAGATCCATTAGTTCTGGGTGTGAGGGGGTACTGCAGGATGGAGAGGGAGGAATAGTCAGTCACACTGATCAGAAGGTATCAAGGGACATGTCTATTCCCCAAATGAAAGATTGAGAGATGTTGAACTCCCTCCATTTCTAACCTAATGGTTGAGCCCCAATGGGGTCCCTGGGCTACACCCCTTCCCCCAACAACCCATATTTCTGCAGCTGCTGTGTGGTATTGCAAATAGCATTGCTAATTCTAACAATGCAAACATTTGAGGTCCTCTGCACTCATCTTAATCCCCACTTAATCCCACATGGAACATTCAGGGAGCTGTGGCCTTTCGGAGAGTCCCTCAGACCACCTGCATGTGACCCCAGCGCCAGGCAAATAGCGTGACACCTCTGACTTTTGTAGAGTGCATGTTGACTATTGAGCCAGAAGTGTTAAGCTCCCAAGCAAAGAGAGAGAGTGGATTGCCAAATTCAGCATTTCATTTGTTTGCCTCCTTTGTGGACCATGAAGGGCACTCAGCAGAAAGAAGAAGCAACGCTAAAATGACTGGTGATTTACTTGTGTCCCCTTTCCCAGTTTTGTCCCACATGTGGGTTAGACATTGAACCCAACCTCCCTCTGTACCAGACTTTCCCATCCCAAACAGACTCCTAGGATTACTATTTCTCTCCTAGGGAAGCCCTTCCATTAACGCAAACTCTGGTTTCTCTTATTCCTCTACCCAACACAGGTAAGTTTTCCCTTCAAGAGATCTGAGCTCTAGTTAATTTGCATTTTGGTCTATAAGTTACAGATAAATAAAACATCTTTTATACAGAGTACTGATTTCCTCTGCAGAGGGTATTAATTTTTGATTGCTCTTATGGGCCTGATCCAAAGCCCATAGTAGTCAATGGAACAATTCCCATTTGGATCTGGCCCTGAAGAAATATACTGTAGGCATGGAATCATTGATTAAAGCCCAGGATCGGTATTCAGGAGATGAGAGTTCTATTCCAGACTCCACCACAGCTTCATTATATGACTGAGAGTGAGTCCCTTCAACTCTCAAGACCTCAGTTTTCATATCTGTGAAATGGGGATAACATTTACTACAAAAGGGTGCTTTGAAGCTTAATTAATTCATGTTTGTAAAGTGAATTGAAGAAAAGTGCTATGGGCCAGATTTCCAAAAGAGTTCAGCTCCGATTTTGAATCAACCCTATTTTCAAAAGTGCCCTGCACCCAGCAGCTCCTGTGGTGAACTGTGTATTGAACACTTCTGAAAATCTGGCCAAAGTGCTAGTAGATTTCTTGTAAAAGGATGCACTGGCTCCCTCCTGAATCTTATCTACGGTCCACTTCGCTGCTGTTCATTCCTCTTTTGTTTCTTTTAAGTAAATCCTTTCCCCCTCTTTTTTTCTCCAAAACAAACATAAACTGCATGAAAAACAAGAGTTCTGCTCTGTAAGTCCCATAAAATCGATCCATCCTAATGAACGTTCTAACAATGACAACCTTCTGCCAGTCTCTCTGATCTTAAATGAAACTCCCCTTGTTCTCCTGATTGTCATATTTACGAGGAAAATGTGAAAGAACGCCTAGAAGAATTAAAAAGAGGCAGAATTTTTGTCACTCTCTTTTCTCACTCTGATCCCTTTATGCTGCCTTCCTCCCCCCGGCACATCTCTCTCCCCTCTCACTCTCTGCCTCAGTTCCCATTGAAATGTCAAATGCCACAGTTGTCTGCAACTGAAAGAGCGGCTCCCCGGTGGGAACAGAATGCCCTTCTAACCTGAAGGCCCCGGCTGTTCTCTTCTCTCTCTTTGGTGTTTCCCATCCTGCTTTCTCAGCAGATGTTGTGTGGGGTAGCTCAGGCTGTAAAGGAATGAGCTTCTTTTCACCTGGCTGTGTGAATGGGGCTGGCACAGAAATGCTTGGTCATTCTCTCAGACACCAGCACCAGCTTACACAGAAAGAGATTTTTTTTCCCAGGGTAGATTTCTTTTCTTTTAAGTAAGAAAAGATGAAAATAGGAGAGAAAAGCTGTGTGTGTTTGAAGCTTCCTCTGTGGTACCAAGGAAGGCGTAAGAGTTTTATCATTGCTAGGGTTTTTGTTCTTTTTCTCTTTTCAGTTCAATCTGCAGGCCTTTCCTCTCCCCTTGGCTCGAGACCCCAGTTTTCCCAAGCAGCTGACACGTCAGCTATTTTTGCAAAATGGCTGCCTTTTGAAAGCTTTTCTGATGGCGTATATTTTTGTCCATTTCCAGCCCCCGAAACATCATGTTGATGTGAAATGGCGTGCAGAACAGCAACTGGGGCTGAGACACCACTTTAGCTCCCAAATGGGCCCATTTTAGCATGACAGAGTTAAGAAAATGCTGAGCCATGGGTCTGTCCATAGGGTGCGCCGTCTTCACCATAATATTTTAGAAGGGTGGAGGAGATAATTGGGGAAAAAATTATTCACAGTCAACAACTTAGTCTTAGGTTTACAGGGCAGTTTTGTCCAGTCTTAGTCCTTCCTTAGGCCTCTTTGTATACAGATCGGTTGACTTCAGTGAAACTCTGTGTACATTCAAGGGCCTGTCTGCAAATATTTGACTGCAGGCTTTCGATCATAGATTGTAAGATCTTCCCATCTTTCTACTGCTCCAGAAATTTGATAATGATATAATACATTTCTAATGAATAGATCATGGCTATTTTAAAATACTTTGGGGTACTTTGTCAAGGCTTCTCTTTTGACATGTACATACATTCCAATCCCAGTTGCTTTTTGAAATTGAAGTGCATTTTTACAATGGCTCATTGGAGGCTGTAAATGATGCACAAGGGATTAACTGGGCTCATATTGCCTGCTGATGTGCCTCCCACTTGCATTCACTTCACTGGATGTAGGACTGGTGCCCTTGTGAGTGAAAAACATCTTTAAGAATCTGGGCACCATGTTGAATCTTGGTTAGTGCTTTGCAGGACTGAGCTATTCATTATCCATTGGTATTACAAAGGGGAAGCGTGTCAAACCAATTTGGAAGCACCATTGAGGTGAAGTGCACATGTCCCTCAATAGTTAAAAAGTCCTTGTCTGAGATGGATAGATTACACCAGTAAGGCAATGTTCTGCTCTTTTGCCTCTGGGAATCTGAGATCAAATTCTGGTAAAGAAAGGGAACGCATAAAATGAGTTAGATGGGCCTGACCTAATCTGTACTGAACTTTTGGCTCTGTGCATCATGCATTTGGGAACATTTGGTGTTTTCTGCTCAGAAGAGATTTCTGAGTGGGAGGCTTATCTGAGGTCATGTGCATTGGCTGTCCTTGTGTGTAGTCGGGGAAGCTCACAAAGCATTTTCCCTGTTTCTATTTAGTACCCTCATCATCCCCTCACATCTACAAGCACAAAAATTAGTCGTATTAAATAAATAGAGAGGCCATAATAATTCCTAGTTCTCACCTGCGGATCTCAAATAGCTTGACAAAGTGAGTAAATATCATTATTTCTATTTCACAGATGGGGAATTGAGCTGCAAAGACTTGCCCTAGGATATCCAGCAGTAGAACCAAGACTAGAACCTAGGTCTCGTCTAAGTCAGTGCTACTCAAAGTGGTGGTCCGTGGACCGGTGCCGGTCCGCGAGCCATCGGCTACCGGTCTGCGCGCACATTGTGAAAAAAAATTGCCAGACGCCCACAACATATAGCTTGAGAAGCACTGGTCTAAGTCCTAGTCGAGCAGCCTTATCTACTGGATCATGCTGCCTTCTAAGAGGCTTACTCCACAAGTTTCAGAGTAGCAGCCGTGTTAGTCTGTATTCGCAAAAAGAAAAGAAGTACTTGTGGCACCTTAGAGACTAACAAATTTATTAGAGCATAAGCTTTCGTGATCCGATGAAGTGAGCTGTAGCTCACGAAAGCTTATGCTCTAATAAATTTGTTAGTCTCTAAGGTGCCACAAGTACTCCTTTTCTTTTTACTCCACAAGATACATCTTGAGCTGTAAGTGCTGCATATTGTTAAGGTTTCCAAATTAGCCCCTGGCTGGAGTCAGTGCATTTCGGTGGAGATGATGCATTGCAAATTGTTTCATCTGTGACTGCCTGTGACAGGGCACTTACACAGAACGGCATGGCCCATACATGCATATTTTGTGAAATAACTCTTCAGTCCAGCAGAATGGAAAGATTAACTGAATTAACCCTCTTAGTTTGTTCTGAATTACTCCAGATACAGCTAGATTCATTTGGGACTCGGAGTAACATGGCATCATGGCTGGCACTAGGTTAGCTGAAGACAAGTGCAATTGAAATAAATCATTATTGTCTGGCTGTGCTAGCCTTCACCAAAATAAAAGACAGCTGAGTAGGAAATAGCATGCAGCTTCCAAGAAGCATCCGTGGTGTTACCATAGACTGCCATGAATATTAGCCCTGCTAGGCAACCAGTAAAAAGAGCTGCAGGCAGCCATATCCCAGGCCAAAAGAAGAAAGAAAGGAAGAAAAAAAATGTAGGCAGCTAGTCCTGAGAAAAAAAGATAAACGGTCTTCGTGATCATGCTCTGGACTGGAAACCTTTTTATTTTAATCCTCTGTGTCAAATTCTTTCCCTTCCCTTTCACGCCCAAGCAACCATTACTGGGGTTACACCCACACTGTGCATTGGTTGGGTGGCCATGGACCCCACTCTCCGATGTGCCTGACCTTCCAGATGGTTATGATATAGCTGGAGGGGAGATGCAATACAGAGTTGCCTGGAACATAGCATGTAGACATATTAATAAGTGAAGAATCTGATTTTGTGTATTAACCTTTGTACACTCAAGCTTAAAATCCTAAGACCATTGAAATCAGTGGGACTTTTGCCATTGACTTCAGTAGAGTCAGGATTTCACCCCAGGTGTCCCAGAGAACAGGGATTGCATAAGCCAATGCAGCAGCCATGATGGCCAAGATTTTCACAAGTGACTAGTGATTTTGGGTGCCCAACTCGAGACCTCGAGACACCTTAAAGGGGCCTGATTTGCAGAAAGTGCTGAGCACCTGCCCTCTGAAATATCAGGCCCCCTTTAAGGTCTCTCAGGTTGGCTACCCAAATCATTAATCACTTGTAAATATTGGCTTGTGCACTCAGAAATAAGCTCTTACATATCACTGGACTTTTAGAGCCACATTCTGGTACTCTCACTCACCCTGAGTCCCTTACACTGTGTATGCTCCCATTAGTTGTAACAGGACTACTTTCAGAGTAACCCTACTCAGCATGAGTAAGGGTACCAGAATCAGGGGAAATTGTTCTGTAGAGTCAGGGGATGCTATTTTCAGTAGTGCACTACTGGTTAGGCCCAAGGCATTCTCTTTCAGATAGAAAACTTATTTCAGGAAGCCTCAGAGCGCTGCTCTTTTGGGTCTGGTGTTGTGTTTTAGCCACAACTCTCAAACAATGGCCCTGCTCGGTGGCACAGCTCACGGTTCTGAGTTTCATTACATGGGTCATTTATTGGAAAAGAGTGTTGGCAGCTGACTGGCATGGGAGCAGCAGCACAACCAGTGTTGCCTGATTTAGGAGGTTAATATTAATTTGGATAGTATGGGTTTTAGGCCCGCCAATATGTTTGATCAGAAGATAAAAGTTCCTGTCCCGAATCAGGCTCCACAGAATTTACAAAGGGCCATCGGGGGTATGACAGGAAGCTCACCACTGAGACAGATATAGCCATAAGGACTTTTTATTAAAATAAATGAAGTAGTAATTAAATGGTAAAATAATCAGTTACAGTTGTACTACTGCTATTCAGAAGATACATATGGTAATATGGTATTATATGCTACAAAGCTTTGGTTAATATACTCACACCCATCCTTGATAACCTGGTGGTGAGAGACACAGGACCAGCCTCACCTCTGGCAGTTCAAGTTCCTCAATTCTTGGCATTGAGAGGAGATTTGAATCTTGGGCCAGTAAGTCGGATTGTAGTGTCTGACACTGGAACCAGAGTAGCTTATTTACCGGGTCATTAACAGCTTGGCTTCCAATGCTTGCAGCTTCTTGGGGCAACTTTTCCCCCAAGACCATTTGCTGAACACATAATATGTGTTTATTTTGTAGCGTGTCTTTCAGACACACTGTCTCCCGAAACACTTTACTGACTCAGGCCCTGATTCTGCAAAGTATTTAAACATATGCTTAACTTTAGACACACACATACTCCCATTGATGTTAATGGGACTTTGCTGGATCAAGGCCTTAAATGGTACAGTTAGAATAGTTAATAATACTCAGAGCTGCTTTATGCAGAGACTTGCGCTAAAAGAACTAAATCGCCTTGAGTTATTTCAGTACAAGTTCTGTGTCTGCACACGGTTATTTTGATTTAGCTAACGTCCCTTTTTTTTTTTTTTTACTAACTGAATCAAAATTATTATTCTGAACTAAGATACAGATTTACACCAAAATAAATGAATCTTCAGTCAATGTAGTTATTTTTTTCAATCTTAGGATCTTATCTCCCCCTCCCCTCCTTACTGTTGTATCTGAGCACCTTACTACCTTTAATGTATTTATTCTTACAATGCCCTGTGAGGGAGGGCAGTGCTGTTATTCCCATTTTACAGATGGGAAACTGAGGCACTGAGAGAAGAAATAACTTGCCAAAGGTCACACAGGAAGTGTGTAGCAGAGGAGGGAACTGATCATGGCTGTCCTGTCTCTGGCTTTCATCCTAACCACTGTTTCATCCTTCCTCTCGGTGTAAATTGGGTGCAAGTTTGTGTTTAGATCAGCCCTAAATAATAGCAGAGGGAGCGAGGAAAGGAAAGACTTAATCAAGAGGGAGAACAGATGCTTTTAGCTGAGATTTGAAGTGAGACAGAGAGCCAATATGATGGAGTGATACAGGCCTGTTACCCGCACAAAATTCTGTAGGGGCACCCACGTAGGGGCATGCTAGGGGCACCCACCTTTACCCAGTTCCTAGGGCTCAAGGCATAACCCTCTTAATTTAGCCATCCGCCCTTACCCAATTCCTAGGGCTCAGGCATAACCCTGTCAATTTTAGGTCCCTACCCTTACCCAATTCCTCGGGCTCAGGGCATAATTTTCTGCAGGTTTGCAGGACCTTTTACCAGTGAAAGAGCCTTACACAGTAATATCCTTATCCTCTATTTATTGACAATTACCAAAAACAGAATGCACACACTATACATACATCACTCACCACTCCCAATAAGACAGATGAACTTTTCTTGATGGCCAGTCAGGATCCGGTCCATCTGGGGGGGCTCCAGCTTCTGCATGGTGTCATTGGCAGAGTGTTGAGGTCTGGAAGCTCTGATCTTGGGGCTGTGTCCTGGAGTTGGTTCCCCAAGAACTTCCTTTTGGACCCCAGTTTATATAGTGAAACTTGAGTCCTGCTTAGCTGTACCTTAACCAATCATTATATTAAAATGTTATTAACCAATCCTTACATATTGTAACCAAATTCTCTAACCAATCCTACCCCACCACCTTAGTTTACACATAGCAAAATTAATTATGTAACAGACGGAAACAGTCAAAGAACCAGACAGAGATCATACAGGCAAACAATAGGGAAGTGGGGACCAATAAGATAAAACAATAGAGCAATGAGGATTTCACAATCACAATTATTGATAAGTGATTGCTTGCCAGAATGACTATTGCAGACAGGATGCCATCAAACTAAGCTTTCTTTACCATCTTAAGATCTGTTTCTTTATCTGGTGATAGTGGGTACTATTAGGACGGGGTCTCATTCTTAACAGCCTGATATTACATTGTTTTAATGTAATTTAGATGGAATGTGAGGATGTCATTTCCTGCTTCTCAGCTAATGGCTGCTGCTCTCCTAATCTGGCTGCAGACAAAGGCCTTAGGCTTTAGGCCTTACAGTATGGCTACAGGAAAAGGCCTTATCCTTGCAGCCAGTTCTTCCAGATGGCAGTTTGAACTGCCTCAGGATTGGCAAGAACTTGAGGAATCAAGTGCTAAGTGAGCAAAGGGAGCAGGGGGAAAAGCTTAGAGAGAGATTGTTTCTTCTTCTTCTCCTCACACAGCTATCTAGCTTTCAGGCTCACATATTTGCTTCTTTAAATTTCCCTTGACTCTCCTGGAATCTGCTTCTGCAGTAGGCTGGTTGCCATGCCTCCATAGTCAGAAGCTCTCTGCCTTCTCATTTCCTTTACCAAATCCTGTGGACCCACTATTTGTTTTTCTCATAGATTAATCAACACACTTGGCCCTAGTGAATAGTTTAACTCTGAAGCAGTGACACTGGAGCACTGGTAGCCACGCAGAAGATATGGGCTCGGAAAACAACTTGACGTGGTTTAACTTCCTGCCCTTTCAGACCCTTTCAGGGCTGAAATATATGGGGTGGTTGGTAGAATGGCCAAGTGCTGCTCAGTAACCAGGCCTCAGGAGAGAGAGAGAGAGGGTGTTCTCACGGGTTTTTCCTGCCAGTATTAAAAGATAAATGTGCTGAAAGAGAAGAAAAGGCCAAGCTCTTTGGCTAATGCTGTTTTGTGGCTTTGCTTTCTCTTAGGTTGCTCTCTGGCCCACTTCCTTCCTTCACTCCTGCTGACTAGTCAAGAACCTCTTGATGAAACTTGGAGTCTGTACATCTTTGAATGGGGTCAGGCAGGCTCCTAAGTGACGGTAGGCCTGGGCCTTTTCCTCTTGGTCAAAAGCACTAACTACCAAGTTCCCACATGTATTAGAGGAAGAAGGTTGGATAAAAAAATCATTAACTCCTTGTGATACTGAAAAGCATCATTCATTCAGTATCTATACAGTGCTCAGCAATGTTTTTTGTTGGAGCCCCTGGTCCTAGTCTATCATGTAGCTGATAAATAACACATAGAAAACCTATTTCCAGTGAAGGAGCTGCCACTTTAAAGGAATCAAGGGCTATATAATGCAAGCCCATACCAGCCCACAGGAAATTGTTTCAAATATGTAAATGAAGCACAGCACCACACACCTCAGGCCAAGACTCAGTGAATGTGACACTTCATGTTATTAATAGGAAGGGTGCCTCAATTAATTAAGCTCTTAAAGGGTGATGCGGAAACATCAAAAGAAATTTGTTGGGGTGATTTGAAAAGCAGAACATTGCACCATATGTAATTGTCAGAATGATTATTTTCTGCAGTGTAAATTACTGGGAGCAAATTCACTGCAGTACATTTATGTGTATTTAATTATCATCAGGAACTGGTAGTTGAGGGACTAGAATTAATATGTTCTTAATGAAATAGCCAGAATTTGTGTGTGTTTGCGAAGAACTCATTATTTTGCCACAGCTGGATTCGTTTATTTTAAATAAATCATTATGACAGATGCAGTTTCTATGCTACTGTACACTTGCCTATTTATTGCAAAGATCATGGTTTCATTCTCACGGCTGGTTTATATCAAAGAAGTTCCCCCCATCTTGCCTGTGAGCTGTATGATTTTGCATGTTGCAATGAGGAATTCAATGTAAAGAGAGTCATATTATTTGAGCTGGGAATTAAGGGGTAGAGGGAATTGGAGGAATTTGATGATCCACTGTGGAGAGGAAGGCTGGATGGTTTTAGATTTGGTAATGGGATATGGAGACTTATATTTGTGGGGTTCCAGTTTTAAGTCTTGTCTTATCTGCTAGTAAGGAAAAGCTGCTACAGTCTGACGGCTATTGCGTGGCTTATGCAAAATGAGCTAGTAGTTTCACTTGAATTCCCAATGACTCGACATAAAAAAATAACCCATACCCTCCATCACAAATAGCACTAGCTGGCCCCCGGGTTAGTAAAGAGGCCATGGAAAGTGGAACTATCATTTTCATCCTACAGATGATTCCTTTCAGTCGGGATTGAGGTTTGCGGTACCAGCCCTTTGGTAAAACAGGGCTTTTGGAAGTCAATCCAGCCCTAAACTCACTACAAAGTTTTATATGGTGACAAGAACCTTCTGTGATGTAGACAAAGCTGGGACTAGGCTTTTGGTCACCTCCAGCACTTGAGTTCCCAGAGAAGGGCAGATGAGGGATGCATCTGGTGATCCCCTTTAGGGATTCAGATTGGTTTCCATGAGGAAGGCAATGCAATCCTCATCGCTCAGTAGTGCCTTGGGATGGGCTCATCTGGTTGCAGTATTGCTTCTGAGTCAGACAATCCCAGGGTCAAGATCCCACACTCTTCTCTTCTCTCTTGATGCCCATTGCACATTGCTACATAGCTTAGGGCCTTTACACATCTCCAGGGGTACTCCCTTGTACTGCTCTGTGGAGTGCCAGTGCCCACAGAGTAGGAAGGAGGAGATGGAGCCATAGTTCTGCATGGCCACCTGTACTGGCCAGCCGAGATGGCTGTAAACACTCAGGAGTGCATGCTATGTTCTCCTAAGGGATGGCATACTTGGGTTGGTCCCACTGGGAATCTGGGAGCCTCATTCATTGAGGCTGTGTGGCTCTACACCACTCCCAATGCAGGCCTTTCAGGTCCAGACTGCCTTCCTTGGTCTCCCAGCTCTTGCCTAATAGTTCAGGTGGGTTAGCTTTTGCCTAGGGACAATAACCTGATTGCAACTGGTCTTGTAACTATAGCACAAATTATGGCTGTATGGTCATTGATTAGTTCCTAAAATAAGAGAGGAGGACAAGTGGGTCTCTGCAGTTGGCCAGGTCCCTGTGTGCACTGTGCCAAGTAAAAACACAGTTGCAGTGTGATGAGCAACACAATCTATTGCCAAGCACAGTGTTTGTTTGTTTCTTTGTTTTCACTTGTAGATTCCAAACCAAGTCGGGAAATGGAACAAACATGGGGTAACTAAGTGACATAAAGGTAACAATCCGTGGGTGGGTAGGGAAAGGAGGATGTTCTGATGGCAACATCATAAGCATAAAAGTGGTTTGTGTGCCCTCAGAACCCATATTCACAGTGTCCCTGTGCTGTATTGTATATAATTAATGGATCCTCTGAGGCTTCCTCTTCTGTTGTTCTGCTTCTCCCCTGCGCCTCCCCAGGGCATCCTACTCTGTTATTTAGTTTAACAACGTAATTAATAGAATTTGCAATTTGCCTTTCTGTCCATCCCCTAGGAATCCCTCTCCAGCTGCTCTCTGCTGTCCACTCAGGGGCCCTTTCTCTGCTGTGCTCTTTAGTTCTGCTTTCAGGATGTTTTAAAAGTGTGTGTATGTATGTGGGGTGGGTGGAATCCATTTTCAAGTCACGGTGGAATGAATTTTAAGAGCATCCTGAAGATACAATTCTTTTCATTGTTCTCTCATCTTTTGTCTTCTTCATTTCCCCTCCCCCCAGTACAATTCTGTATAGATATAGAACCTCTGCTGTCCCTCTCAAGTTCTGTCCACACTGAGGTTTTTAGGAAACTATCCTTCTGTTGCTATAACACCAGTGCAACACCGCTGGTGGTAGCAATGGTACCAGCAAACTCGTATAGGCTGACAACAGGCCTTTGAATGGCTGGGCGGTACAGAACTACCCTAAGCAGTGACAGAAAACGTGGTGATTAAAAAGCCAGTGGCCAGTCTACATTAATGCTTCCACTGGTGGAACTGCACCTACATCATTGTACCGGATTTCCCTCTAATCCTCAGTGTAGGTGCAATGCTAGAGGAAATCACTTGAGCATATCAAATTATTCATTGCGAACTACGTACCAAAGTGCCTATCATTCCAGATTGTTACAAAGTGTGAGTGCTGCACCCACAAATCAGCTTGACTTTTAAAATTGCTTACTTTCTCATTCTGCTCCCAAACCCACAGCGACAATGTACAGAGGGTAGCTGGGTGCACACTGCACGTATTTGGGCATGAACTTTGCAGGCATAAAAGTTCCTCACTAAACATTTTGGAGAAAAAAAATGTCGGCATGAAGCAAACAAGGAGGGTTTCGTGAACCTGGCTAAGTCAATTTGGCATTAACTTAGGTGCTGGCGGACACTGTTTCACAACGTTCTCCTCTGGGATTGCCAGTGGGCATGGCTTGTGGGACAGTGGCAGGAGCTGGGATCTGTGTGTGAATGGTAGGAAAGGGAAACTGACACTGCTGATGCCTCTCCTGTGTTGGTTCTGGTTCTGAATGGAAGACCTTTTCCAGACTGCCCCTTTTGCACCTTCCACCAGGACTGTCTGTCCATTTAATATATAAAAACACTGTTTCTGGTTGTCCCTTGTCCTTGGCTTGTTGCTTGTCAGATCATGATTTTAACTGAGGTACACTTCTGGCACAGCCAAGAGCTATGCCAGTACTGCACAAATGAATGAAATGGCAGACAGAGATGTCTCCTGCCTCCCTCCTCCCCCACCCCAATCATTCAAAGCAAACATCAGAGGAGGGTTCATCTTTGATGTGGCTCTTGGGTCTGCAGCCTCAACACAGGAATATTTAGAGCAACATTTACAGAGTTCCTCAAGCCAGATGCTTCAGTGAACACGCCACCTTCCTGCAACTCTCTGTCCCACAAAGGAAGAGCTGTCGTCATCATGAATAGGTCGGAATATGAACAAGAGGCTACTAGGCAGCTCTTCAACACCACTTTCTACAAGCCATTACCCTCTGATTCCACTGAGAGTTACCAAAAGAAACTACAGCATTTGCTCAAGAAACTCCCTGAAAAAGCACAAGAACAAATCCGCACAGACACACCCCTGGAACCCTGACCAGGGGTATTCTATCTGCTACCCAAGATCCATAAACCTGGAAATCCTGGACGTCCCATCATCTCAGGCATTGGCACCCTGACAGCAGGATTGTCTGGCTATGTAGACTCCCTCCTCAGGCCCTATGCTACCAGCACTCCCAGCTATCTTCGAGACACCACTGACTCCCTGAGGAAACTACAATCCATTGGTGATCTTCCTAAAAACACCATCCTAGCCACTATGGATGTAGAAGCCTCTACACCAACATTCCACACAAAGATGGACTACAAGCCATCAGGAACAGTATCCCCGATAATGTCACGGATAATCTGGTGGCTGAACTTTGTGACTTTGTCCTCACCTATAACTATTTCACATTTGGGGACAATGTCTACCTTCAAATCAGCGGCACTATGATGGGTACCCACATGGCCCCACAGTATGGCAACATTTTTATGGCTGACTTAGAACAACGCTCGCTCAGCTCTCATCCCCTAATGCCCCTACTCTACTTGCGCTACATTGATGACATCTTCATCATCTGGACCCATGGAAAAGAAGCCCTTGAGGAATTCCACCATGATTTCAACAATTTCCATCCCACCATCAACCTCAGCCTGGATCAGTCCACACAAGCGATCCACTTCCTGGACACTACAGTGCTAATAAGCGATGGTCACATAAACACCATCCTATACCGGAAACCTACTGACCGCTATTCCTACCTACATGCCTCTAGCTTTCATCCAGATCACACCACACGATCCATTGTCTACAGCCAAGCTCTATGATATAACCGCATTTGCTCCAACCCTCAGACAGAGACAAACACCTACAAGATCTCTATCATGCATTCTTACAACTACAGTACCCAGCTGCTGAAGTGAAGAAACAGATTGACAGAGCCAGAAGAGTACCCAGAAGTCACCTACTACAGGACAGGCCCAACAAAGAAAATAACAGAACGCCACTAGCCATCACCTGCAGCCCCCAACTAAAACCTCTCCAACGCATCATCAAGGATCTACAACCTATCCCGAAGGATGACCCATCACTCTCACAGATCTTGGGAGACAGGCCGGTCCTTGCTTACAGACAGCCCCCCAACCTGAAGCAAATACTCACCAGCAACCACACACCACACAACAGAACCACTAACCCAGGAACCTATCCTTGCAACAAAGTCCATTGCCAACTGTGTCCACACATCTATTCAGGGAACACCATCATAGGGACCAATCACATCAGCCATACTATCAGAGGTTCGTTCACCTGCACATCTACCAATGTGATATATGCCATCATGTGCCAGCAATGCCCCTCTGCCATGTACATTGGTCAAACTGGACAATCTCTACGTAAAAGAATAAATGGACACAAATCAGATGTCAAGAATTATATCATTCAAAAACCAGTCGGAGAACACTTCAATCTCTCCGGTCACTGGATTACAGACCGGAGAGTGGCTATCCTTCAACAAAAAAACTTCAAAACCAGACTCCAAGGAGAGACTGCTGAATTGGAATTAATTTGCAAACTGGATACAATTAACTTAGGCTTGAATAGAGACTGGGAGTGGATGGGTCATTACACAAAGTAAAACTATTTCCCCATGTTATTTCTCCCCCCCACCCCACCCCCACTGTTCCTCAGACGTTCTTGTTAACTGCTGGAAATGGCCCACCTTGATTATCTCCATAAAAGGTTTTCCTCCTCCCCCGCCCCCTCCTGCTGGTGATGGCTCATCTTAAGTGATCACTCTCCTTACAGTGTGTATGATAAAACCCATTGTTTCATGTTCTCTGTGTGTGTATATAAATCTCCCCACTGTATTTTCCACCGCATGCATCTGATGAAGTGAGCTGTAGCTCACGAAAGCTTATTCTCAAATAACTTTGTTAGTCTTGAAGGTGCCACAAGTCCTCCTTTTCTTTTTGTGAATACAGACTAACACGGCTGCTACTCTGAAACCTGTCCCCAACCCAGTTGCCAAGTGCTTTGGAATGAAAGCATTAAAGCTTCGTCGCAGATTCAACCATGCCACTGGAGTAATCAAAAGCAGACTTGGCCTTAGGGAGACGCACGCTGTGGGAAAAAAAAAACGGGGGGGGAGGCATGTGTATCCTTGATACAGCTGTTGTGAGAGGTGCTGCTTCACTCCAACCAAGGCGCTTGTCGGGGGATGTTAGCTGGGCAATTAGAAGAAGTTGAAAAGCAGGGAAGAGAAGGCACCAAGAGAAACACTGAGAAGGGGATGACTTTGTGTCAGTGAATAAAGCTCTTTTTTTCAGCAGGGCTGCACCAGTCCCCTCCCAGAGAAATTCATTCAGTATAACACCTGCTCCTTTTAACACAGCTCCAGTAAATACAGATCAGACACTCTGGGAGTATTCCTCTCTCTCTCATGACATAGGAGGCAGCCTGCAAACTTCCTTTCCCTTTCTCTCTCTCTTCCCCCTCCCCACTTCCCTTCTTTCAAGGTTGGCAGGCTCATCTTCGCCCAATGTGCTACTGGAAAAATAGTTGAAAGATTTAGGGGAGAAAAAAAACCCAAGCTGGCAAGAGGTGAAGTGTGTGTAATTGCTATTCCTTAGGCGGTCCACTAAAGCCGCATGTTTAACTATCTGAGGACAGCAACGAGTTTTCTGTTCTGAGACTGTCAAATATAGTACAGTGGGGTTTGTAGTCTCTCTCTAGTGGGAGCAGGGGGAATTAAGTGGTCTTAATTTTCACTGGGATTAGCTACATTTCCTTCTCCTTTCATGTTGGCAACATGAGGTTTCATCAGGCATCTGATCTAGCACTGAATAAAAATATAGCATTACAATCAAACTGCAGAATAGAGGGTTTGACCCTCACTTGCGTTCAACTGCATTCTAAACATTCTTCAGTGAATGGGAGGCTAGTCTGGGGAGCCACTGCCCGTATAGAGTAGCTCTATAATTGGTGCTGATTAGAGACCCTCTCACTATCGCTTATTAAAGGATGTTGATCGTGATGCTCACATGTACAAACTTTGCAATCCCCTGGATTCAGCTAGGATGGTGCAACTTTGATAACAGGGCTGCACTTAATTTACAGATAAATGTATATGAGCTTCAACCCCTGACACGTTTGCTTATATGCTCTCCTTTTGTTTTTCCTGGTTATTCAGCTTTGTCCTGCGTGCACAGTTTGATGGTGCATTTCAGGGTTCTGTTTGCTACATTTGGCCCCTGGATTGCCCTGCCAGGCTGCAACCAAGTTTGGAATGTATTCACTCCCTTTGGAATGGAGAGAACTGGCCTTCTCCGGTGGTTAGAAGCATTGTGGCTTTTCTTTATACTTTGTAATGTTGTTGAGGTGCAGGGGAATCTACTCACACCTTGTTGTGTGTTGTGGTGTCTCTCACCATTTGCTCCTGAATTGTCTGGTGTAGCTCCCTATGTCCAGTAATGAGCATGTTTTGATTTTGTAGACCCATGGAAAAATAGATATGCAAAATTAATCAGCTGTAAACTACCTACGACGGAGGGTTGTATGGGCTAATGTAGTTGGCATTGCTTTTCAGGATGGTGAACCAGACACAGTGGCTCTAGGGCATAGCAGTGCCTCCCTCTGTACAGCTCTCTATTCCTTTAGTGCATTGTTACCATTGTAACAGTGGCCAAAAGTTTGCTAGGCACCTTCCAATACAGATCCCTGCCCCAAGGGGCTTACAAATGAATTTGAAGACATGACACTAGTGGGGGTTACTAAGCAAGGGGGGGGGCGCATGGTATGATGGAGTAAGCAATTGTCTGTGCTAGATAAATAGATAAGAATGAATACATAAAAGACTTAATCACCTAGTTCCTCGAAGGCACCATGGAAGAAGTGGCTCATTAGGAGGTCTGTAGTTCGGTGGATTAATTCAGGAAGGGTGCTCCATGCGTAGAAGGCAGTGTTGGAGAAAGCACTGAATCACCTCTCAGGCTCATTCTGCATCATCTCAGCTACAATGGCCGCTCCAAGTATGTTGTGATTTACCCCCTCCATTCCCAAATGGGCAAACGCTTTGTAAAAAAAGGACATGTCCCTTTAAATCTCTCCCTCGACATGTTTTCCATGGGATCAGAGTGCCATGTAACCTTAACACACGGTCAAGCCAATCAGAGCACTAGATTTTCCTTTGTCTCTAATTTTCAAATGCGGGCGTCTCATGCTGCTCGTGGTCACATAGCTCTTGCCTTACAGCCGCTATTATTGGCAGCAGTTTGTTCCATTTAATTAGATTTGAGGATTTAGGGACAGTTGTTAATTTAAGGTTAAATAGCCCTGGCCACAAAATGTAGACCCAGATTTTAAGCACCCTGAAGATGGGAGCTCAGCCAAAAACTGAAGCTCCAGTATGAAAGAGCTGTCAATGAGATTTGGAACAAGGGCATTGGATGGGAGTGAAGATATAAACAGGCTTTACTCAGGGGTGGCCAAAGCCCAAATTCTAGCACCAGTCCCATTCAAAGCTTATGAAATGACCATCACAGCCAGCAGTTTGCAGAACAGAGGGGCTAACTGGGCAGGAACAGCTGAAGGAGGGAAAGGCATGAGAATGAAAGGGAGAAGATGATCCTGCAAAGGAGTTGGGTGTGCAAACATTTGGTGTCCATGTGGCATATGGAAGCAGTGTTTTTTCTGCTCTGCATTTCGTCCAGTAAAGTGAGGAGCAAAACAATTTGGCTGTTTGTCTCTACTGAGAGATGACAACACCATCACACACATTCTCAAGTTTCCCTTCTCTACAATAGAATATATCAGCAAAGTTCCTAAATTAGTGGCTAATACCCCAGTGAAATATCCAGAAGAAAAAACGTGTTTTTTTCTATAGAGGAAATAAAACTCTAGTCACTGACTTACTTTTAAAATTCCAGTTGCTGTGGCAACTGGACTCGGAGTTTAAAGTGGCTCTGTCTTCTGTACACCATTGTTTAACTTTCAGTTGCTAGAGCAACAGATCACTGGGAACAGCCATCATGGTTGGGGTTTCTCTTTCTTTCTTCCTCCAAGTCACTTTTCTATGGGTCTCATTAGTGCCAATGTTCATTTGCTTTTCACTGAGGACACACACTGTCAACATATGATGAGCAAGATGTCAGGCAGGGTTAGAAGAAATGGAGGTTAGGTCAAAGGCTCATCGCAAAGGGAGAATTCCTAGAAAAGATTTTTTTAAAAATAAAAAAATAGGAAGGAAAAGAAAATAAAGTAATGTGTTATTTTGTGCCCCGTGATCTGAGCGTCGAAACATGGATGGCTCCAGCACCCCTCAGTGTCAGGATCTAGAAGTGTCCCACTTGGCTTTTGGTGGTTATGAACCACATTGGTTTGTCCAAAGTGGAGACTTACCTAGGTCAGCAAGCTTGGAATATACTTCCCACAATCTGAGTTTCCATTGAATATAACAGCTTAAGGCAGTGCCTTAAAAGCACTGCACATAATAACAGTTTAATACCACTTACTCCTAATACCTTCCATCTGGAAAGACCCCAAAGTGTCTACATCATTATCATCTATAGCCATATGCTTAATTTCATCCATTACTGAAATGTAGTCACCTCTGGGTGGTATACAGTGGCTTCTAAACTGACCACAACAAAACCATATAGCAGTTTAGGACAGGAAGTTAATAATATCATGGACAATCGGGGGAAAAAAGAGACAGTGCCTATTTGCCCTCTGTAAGAATCACTTCATATGATTAAATTAAAGGTTTCATATACAAAGGCCCAGATTTTCAAAAAACCTTACCTCCCACAATTATTTAGGTGCCTAAATGATAGCACAGCTCTTTTGAAACTCTGTCCCCAAGTGTGAGTGCTGAACACTTGAAAATAAGTCCTTAAGCTCTTTTTGAAAATCTGGCTCTAAATTTGCACTAAGCAGGAAACAGAAATAATTGCCTGTGTGATCAGGTCAGGAAATATAAGCAAGAAGGAACTCAGCAAAGGTCTTTTAAAAACAGTATGTGTAAAACTAGTCATGTGGCATTAAGTCAGTGCTTGACCTCGAGAGAAGTGTCAGTGCTTTCCTAGAAGTGTTTATATTAGAATAGAGTTCTTCAGCCTTGTCGCCTAAACAGAAGGTGTTAGAGCTCTGTCATCTATTTCCATAGGCATTGTTTCATGATAACACATACCATGTTGTGACTTTCAAGATTCTGTGCACTGTAACCATAATTTTGGAAGGCTTCTGCTGGGCTTAATTATGGATTACTTGTACACTCCAAACCTCCGCTGGAATAATGGGGGTTTGGGGTTCATGAGGAATCGATGAGATGCAAGAAGGATGATGGTGGTAATACACAGCTCCACAAATTTTACAGCCACATAATTACTCCTTGCTATATGCTGGTGAAATACACAAGAATGTGTATTCAATCTACTATAATAATGAGAGCTGGTAACATTTTTTCCAGATTTGGAGCTTGATTACATTTTTTGTTGAAAATTTGATTTCTGGCTGAAAAAAAAAAAGTTTGACAAAATGGTCATGTTTTTTCCAACTAATTCCAGTAATAACTTATTTACTATGAAAGCTGTATGTAAAATGATTGCCACTATGGATACTATATTAGGAACACAGGTATGAAATCTGACAAAATTAATTGGCAGGAATTGTTGTGGAAGGATTAGATAAAAGGGAGTGACAGACTCCTGGCTTCTACCCCCCACTGCTGCCACAGGCTCTGTAACCTTGTGCAAATCACTCAACTTCTCTGTTCCTTAATTTATCCCTCTGTAAAGTGGGTACAGCAATAGTATGATGAATTAGCTAATGCATATGTAGCAACAAGGGAAGTAATCAAAGCTGCTCAACTGTGTGTGTGTCATGGGACCTGTACAGCTAACAGAAATTCCCCTTTAGCCCAAGTGGAAAGGGACTGTGCTGAGTTCTGTCACTGACGCCACCACAACATTTTGAGTGGCCCCAATGTACGGCATAGGGCACCCCATAAGGACTATTAATGCTTAAGCGCACTTTCCTGAACTCAAAGCTCTTCAGGGCAAGGGTTGGTGTTCCTATGAGTTTTTGTACAGTATCTAGCATAATGGGCCCTGGATTTCCTGTGCTGGCTTATTGTAAATCCCAATAACAGTCATATGCCACAGATGGGGAGTCTTATGAGAATTAACTCACTTTCTAGAGTGATTTGTGTTTGCAGCTGCTTAGGTGAAGCTAAATGCTAACTATTCTGACCCTGATCTTTGGACTCCTACAGTTTTGAGTTTCACACTGCTTCTTAGCATGAAACTGACAGCCCTGGTCTGAAACCTACAATAAGGGCGTGGCTGGAGGTAGGATGATGACATTCACTGGACTATGTCTGTGGCATTATCCACTAAATTAGTAATAAGTAAAATGACAAATTGCGGGCGTTTTTTGGGGCAAACATTTTTTTTCTTAAACCTGAACGCTGAATTCAAATACTACTCTTTCACAAGGATAAGCATGGGCCTGATTTGCTGAGGAAGCCTTATATAGGATTTTAGTTTGCATCGGAAAGTCAGGAACAGCTATGCACAATCCTGTTGGATGACACTGATTTAATTAAGTATAAAATAAATTTAAGCTTATAAAAGAGATGTGTTTGAAAGTTAAACTAAGAAAGTAAAATTGGAGAACTAAAAACAAAAAAACAAAAGAAACTTTTGGTGTTAGGATCATGGAAACTCTGATTAAAGACTATTTAAGAACCAGAACTTTACTTGTCCTGGAAATTCCTGCTAATTTATTTGACTAGCATTACACACACACACACACACACACACTTTGGTTTAAACAATACACCCTCGTTGCCCACAATCTACATGGAATTCAAGTTAACAAATATACATGCCTCAGTGTCTACACAATGTCAGCCACAAATATGCAGGCAAGAACTCTGGTAGCTTTGGTTGCTCGCGTTCTGAGTTAGCTATTGCAACCATTTAGACTGCGCTCAGATAATTTGTTCTTAAATGCCGCACACACACACTGTGGTTCAAATGTGGTTTGGAAAGCTATAAAATGGGATTTAAGCTGGCTCTGCCTCTACTTTTAAAATTGTGGCTCAGTTTAGGGCTCAGATATATACACTCATGAGCAAACTCATACCCCAGCCTTCACCTAGTTTTCAGAATAGCTGTATGCTGGAGAGGCTAAAAGACAGAGGCAGCTGTTTACTGCAGAATGTGCACATACTCCTGGTTGCAGTGAAATATATTTGGAATAAGCTATTCTGTATGCCTGTACTAGAATGACTGACATTTAAGTTCTAGCTTGAATAATTCATGCATTTGAAAACATTCATAAATTATTTGGGTTGTGACTAAATATATAATTTTATTTAAAAAATTCCTTGGACCAAAAACACAAACCAAAACCAAAACTGTATTCTCTCGTGCTTTGAATTTCTGTCCCCTTTGGGAAAGCCCTTCAGTGCAGTCACTGACATCGGAGACTGACACTGTCATAATGAAATGTCGGGGTACCCAAACTCAAGTCCTGGGGGCAGATCCTCAGCAGATCCTCTGTTGACTTCAATGGAGCTACAACAATTTACACTAGCTGGGGACCAGCCCTGTGATTCTTTAATAGTCCTGCAAGCTTCTGCGAGAGACTTGTGAAAACTGGGATACAGTAGTTTCAAAGTGTCAAGTTCAAGGCACCATGTTTCCAAGGATGGTGACTCACTGAGGCCCCAGGCAGACAGAAGTCCAATTTTCAGTTTGAGTCTAACTCTCTTGTCCACCCCTAGTGTCACCAGCAGTGTGTGAGCTCTGTTCACCAGCAGACTCTGGGAAGAAACATTTTATAGGGACAGAGATTCTGCTGTTATTTAACCAGAGCAAACACCATTTATTTTAAAGAAATTACTCTGGAGTGATTGACATGAGAATCTGACCCCCTTAAATTAGATCCTCCAAAGAATTAGTTTCTTCTAGAGAGCCATTTGAATTACTGCATTCAAATAATAGACCTTAATATGTGACTGCTTCCTTTTGCCCCATTATTTTCTCACAGCCAGTTCACTCAAAGCTCTGCTATCTCCTTAGCTGGTTTACTCAGTTTCTGATCATGTAGATGATCATGAAACTGAAATTTAGATTGTAAGTTCCTTGGGCCAGGGACTGTCTTTCTGGTCTATGTTTGTATAGCACAATGGGGTCCTGGTGGAGGATTAGGACTCTGAAGCACTACAGCAATACAAACAACAACAATATAATAGTACACTTTCAGCTAGATACAGTATTCTTATCCAGTTCTTGTCCTAAGCTGCTGTGTACTGTTCAAAGCTTCTGCTTTCCACCCTAGCGCCTCTAGGAGACCCCATATTACATTTCTCCTGCAAAAAGATTTGTTTTCTATATTATTCCCTCCAAATCACGTTTTCTCTCTCTCACATTGTTTGTTACATACAGATAAAAGTCTATTACTTTTGTGCTTTGTGCCAGGAGGTGTTAGTGTCATCTTTCCTAATTAACTGATTAATGCACTTGCACTTTGTCTAACATATCAACTGCTCACGTTAACTGCCTGTTGTGTATGCTTAACAAAAGACTTTGCTCTCTTTGTCTTTTTGCTCTGGGATTGATGCCAATTCATGATTACAATAATGTAATCTCTTCTGAATATTCGAAGGAGAGAAAAAAAAAGGATTTTGCAAATGAAGTAGATTAATCTATACAGCTAGAGGGGGAAAACCTCTTCTTTTTTAGTTAGACCTTGAGAGTAGTTTCCCTTAAAGTAACATGATCAAAGTAAGCAACAGCATTGACCTACCTTGTGACTATATGTGATAGTGTTATCACATAACAGTCCTTTCTTCCAGGCTGTTCCTAGCCAAGATTTTCAGAAGTTACTAGTTATCTTGCATCTGACGAAGTGGGTATTCACCCAGAAAGCTTATGCTCCAATACATTTGGTAGTCTATAAGGTGCCACAGGACTCATTGCCGCTTTTACAGATCCAAACTAACACGGCTATCCCTCTGATAGTTATCTTGAGTATTTCAGTTTATGGGTGCTTGATAGGAGACAGTGGGGCCTGATTTTCAGTGGATCCTTGCCACTTTCTGAAAATCAAGACCCCCTGAGGATGCCTCAAGTTGGGCACCAACTGAGTCAACTGGCAGCTCCATAGTGCACCAGAACACTGATTTTTCTTTTCAGACAAATACTGACTATATCCCCAAGTGAATTTTATTATAAAATTGCAACTAGAAAAAGATGATTTGTAAGGTTATTTTATTCATCTTATTGATAGTATAAAAGAGTGTTCTCTATGGGGTATTCACTGATTAAATGACTGAAACAACAGGGCTTCATATAGGTCTCCTGAGGAGACCTTTCACAGCCTAATAGATTTCACCATTAGGAAATATTTCCTGATATTCAGTCTACATTTTCTTGGTGACGCTTCATCCCCTTTTGGGAGTTAATTAACACCTTCTTGAACTTAAATGATCCTTTCCTTTCCCTTCAAACAGATGGTTATCAAACACCTTCATGAGACCTGATCCAGAGCCCATGGCAGTCAATGGTAGGACTTCCATTGACTTCAGTGTCTTTGGACCTGACCTGAGTCCTAATTTTCTATCCTAGTTATGCATATTGAAATTTGTAAACTTGCCTTTAAAATTAGTCATGCTGCCATCATACTGGTTTTGGTTACTCATCTCTAAATTCCTTCTAATTTTATTTTATTTATTTTTTATTCTTTTGTACTGAATTTCCTAGAATTTACAGTTCCCTCTGACAATATGCCCAGCTTTCCTATTCTGCAGCTGCAAACAAGCTTTAAAATCTTTTTGGGATTTCTTGCCAGTTAATTATTCCCAGATCTCACTTTAGTCCATCTTTTGCATGTTTCTCATGCTTAAATCTGGACAGCATTATCCAGGTTAGGATTATCCTGTCAAACTGTAGGAATTGTGGGATAGTAATTAACCACTGGAACAATTTGCCACAGGTCATGGTGGATTCTCCATCACTGACAATTTTAAAATCAAGATTGGGTGTTTTTCTAAAAGATATGCTCTGGGAATTATTTTGGGGAAGTTCTCTGGCCTGTGTTATACAGGAGGTCAGAGAGGATGATGACAATGGTCCCTTCTGGCCTTGGAATCTATGAATCTGAAATTGGGGGAAGATGGGGATGCTCCGTAACAAGGTTTCTTACCGTTTTTTTTTTTTAAGATGGGCCACAGAGTCCTTTAGGAATACATTTTAATGTCCTTTACATCTAAAATAGGAAAAAGTACCTGTAATTGATGCCAAAGGTGAAAAAAAACTGCCAAGCCAAGACCACCAACTGGACATATTTCCTACAGGATATCATTCAGAATCCTGTAAGTGGCTGGGTCAGTTTTAGGGAAAGGGGAATACTGGTTTTAAATTCCATATTACAATAATAAATAAAATAAAAAGCTTCAAAAAAGACTAATAAACCCAGATTCAACTTTAAATTTTTTTCACTCTTTATCTGGGATCTTTGACATTTACATGGAAAGTATCAAGGAAGTTGGGCAAGACACAGGATGAGGAAAAAGTTAGAAGAGGAGTCGTAAAATGTATATATATATTTTTAAAATAATGTTTAATTCGGTGCCACGTCTCAGCATTAAGCAACCTCTCTTCTGTTGTATGGCGGCAGAGCTTACACATTTAACATGGTAGTTGTGGATTCAGCAGAGGTTCTAGTATTGTGGTGCACCTGACCTGGATCCAAAGACTGTCTCCTTTCTTTAATGAGGTGTTTGAAGTTATTATTAGATTTAACCAGACAGTCATTGTATGTCAGATTCAACCCCAGTAATTACAGTCTTGCTGTCAGGGAAGAAGGATATTAAGCATCCAGAGGTCATGTTAAAGCTGAAAATCTGACCTCAGTATAACAGGGATGGGGAAAAGGGGGGTGGAAAAAGGAGCTCCTGAAATTTTCCCCACTATAACATGGGGTTATAGGATGGAAAAAGGTGAAAATCACTGATCTAAAACATTTTCAAATGTTTGGTTTTGAGTACTGGGGAGAAGACTTGAGGAACTTCTTATCTCAACTAACTTGATTTACCCAATTCTAGTAGTAGCTTGGTCTGGAGTGGTTCACCCTCCCTTAGCTCTGCTGCCATACCTAGGCTCAGTCAGGAGATCAAGAACAGGATGTCTTATTGAATGAACTTACAGCCTCTCATCTGAACACTGTCACTTGCCAGACCCTTTTGCATTTCTTCAATGCAGCTTTTTCTGTTACAGCTTAACGACTTAATGTACAGTCCGTGGAGGGATGAGCTTGCAAGCACAGCTCTTTCAGGCAAGAAGAAGCACATGCTATGTGTTAGGGATTCATGTCTTGATGTAGTTGTGCAATGTATTCCAAGAGCTTTATTCACTCCTAATGAGAATTTGCAATCTCGAAAATCTCTTCTAACCTTCAGCTAGAACTTGTAATCAAGGACCCAGACACTCATGCTTCTTAAAGATCTTCTGTCATATTCTGTAAGGGTGTGTAGAATTAGTCCCAGTATCCTGTGCAAACTGTGCTTTGAATACTTACACTCTGCCTCACCAAGATCTCTCTGGATGTTTAGAGTGATGCTGCCTTTCACTTCCAATTCCGACTTAGTGTTGACAGGGCTTAGCTGGCGGCAGAGTTCCAAGGCGAAGAAGCTGAGTTTCAAATGGTGGATGAAGTTATCCCTTTATTTCCAATCTGTGAAAGGCTGTGGGATCTTTTGGGATGAAAGGGGCTATATAAATGTTATTACTAGTAATTAGAGCTGGTTGGGAAAACTCGGACAGAACCATTTTCTGTTGGAGAATGCAGTTTTGTCAAAGCTGAAATGTTTTGTGAAACTGTGCCAATTTTGCCAAAATTTAGTTTCAGATTAAAAAAAAAATTCCATAATGTCAAAACAGGACATTTGACATGCTTGGAATAAAACTTTATTTGAATTTTTTTAATTTTGTTTTATATTATTATAATTATTTATAATAATTTATAAATTTTAAATTTAAAAAAGATAAAATTGAAATTAAATGTTTTGATTGATCTGCAATTAATTTTTCCTGTAATTTTCTTTTGTGGAGAATTTTGAAATTTTGGGTTTTCATTCTTAACCAGATTGAAGGCAAATATTGAAATCTTGAAATCCTGTGTAACATGAAATTTCTGTCTTTGGCACAGCTCTGTTAGTAATATAAATAATAAAATAATATTCCAGTCAGAATAAATAACCAGGTATAAAAATTTTGCCTTAAATTACTTACTCATCTTGTTTCCAAAATAAGGAAAAGTTGTTATTAATCTAGAAGACCTCAAAGGGGAACCAATTGTGTGTCTGATAACAAAAGTTATTGAAAAGTTGTCCTAAAATAATGTAAAAGGGAAATACTTCAGGAAAAGGATAATCAGAAAAACATTATCTAACATGTATAGAGTGCTCTTCAATTCATCATCCCCCAAATACTTTACATATATCATTCTTCAGGAATAACTTCCCTATTGCAGAAATGCAGCCATCTCTGGGGTGGATCATGTTCAACAGCATACGGTAACATTAGAGTAGAGAAAGTAAAATTTAATATCCCACTGAAATTGCAAGGGGGAATTTATGGTGACAGAACATACTAACTTTAGTATCCCCTATAGCTAATAACACCACTCCTGCAAAAATTGCCATGGGATCTCACTGAGGCTTGGTTTTAAGTCTCATCCAAAAAGAACACATTTTCAACAGCACAATGCTCCCTAACATTAAGCTGGGGCACTAGCTCAGAAATGATTCAGGGGGAAGAGTGCCATCTATTGAACTACCAATACTAGCAGCTGAGTTTTTCTTGGAAGCCCCTTAGGTGAGGCTTCCAAAGAAGCAGGGTTGACCCAGCTTAGCTTGTGAGTCTTGCTATTGTAGCCTAATGTGGAATGCAAGCAGGCAATGATATGCTGCTTCTATTTTAACGAGGAGCTCTAATCAAAGTGTTCCCTTTGGCTGTTGCAAATTCCAGATACTGGAGGAAGTCTATGTGTGTGACTGTAGAGAGGGACTTGGAAATATATTAAATTGTTTTCCCATTTATACAAAACATTTTTCATAACCAGCGAGAGAGAATAACTCCTTTGGCAAACGACCTCATACTAAGCACATTTTTCTAGAAATGTTTACACTTTTTTTCCTGACAAATTTCCTGACTTTACTGATAGCACATCACAGTGATTGACCTGTGTAATTTGAACTCTGTATGTGTACTTTGGCTCATTGCAAGTTATTCATATGGGTTCCATGTTGTTATTTATTTGTATTCACTAGCATCCAGAGGCCCTAATCAGGCCTCTATTGCTCTAGGTGCTTTACGTACACATAATAAAAAGACAGGTTTCGGAGTAGCAGCCGTGTTAGTCTGTATTCACAAAAAGAAAAGGAGTACTTGTGGCACCTTCGAGACTAAAAAATTTATTGGAGCATAAGCTTTCGTGAGCTACAGCTCACTTCATCGGATTCATCTGATGAACAGTAGGAAACCAAATGAAGAATTCGGAAAAAGAAATGGAACACTTTTAATCAACATTCCCAAGCATCACAATGGAGGTGATAATAGAATGCTGGTGCATGTACAGCACAGCATCATGTTCACATCTCGTCTCTGATCACACTGATTAAAAGAGCAGATTGAAAAGGTGATGCATTTCCTCTTTGCTAATGTACAAACATTCCTACAATCTCAAGAATGGATATATCGCAAAGCTGACTCTGTGTCTCATACATACACCTACTGCGATCATGTCACTCACCTTTATGGGGCTCCAGGGAGAAAACTCTATGCGACATCAGAACGACAACTGAACTGAAGGTGGTGCAGAAGCATAGTAACCCAAAATAAAATGGATACAATACATTTTTCAAGTTTCAGAGCGGTAGCCATGTGCGTCTGTATCAGCAAAAACGAGGAGTCCTTGTGGCACCTTAGAGACTAACAAATTTATTTGGGCATAAGCTTTCGTGGGCTAGAACCCACTTCATCAGATGCATGGAGTGGAAAGTACAGTAGCAGATATAAATACACAGCACATGAAAAGATGGGAGTTGCCTTATCAAGTGGGAGGTCAGTCTAATGAGACAATTCAATTAACAGTAGGGAGGAAAAATCATTTTTATAGTGGTAATGAGAAATGGCCCATTTCAAACAGTTGACAAGAAGGTGTAAGTAACAGTAGGGGAAAATTAGTATGGGGGAATTGTGTACATCTCCGCTGCAATAAAACACCCCATGGCTGGCCCATCGTTTGCTGACTCAGGCTCACAGGGACTGGGCTGTGGTGCTATAAAATTGCATTATAGATGTCCAGCCTCGGGCAGGAGTCCGGGCACTGGGACCCTCCCCACTCATGGGGTCTCAGAGACTGGGCTCCAATCTGAGCCTGGACATCTGCACTGCAATTTTATAGCCCTGTGCCCTGAGTCAGCTGACACAGGCCAGCCACAGCAGATTGCAGCAGAGATATATCCAGGGCAGAGAATCACGGACAATGCCCGCTGCTGCGAGAAGGATTCCAAGACGACAGTGGACATGATCCAGAGCGACTGTGCCTGGATGTGTGACGGGACAAGGTACCAGAAAAAAGTCCCCATAGTCACAAAGAACAACCACCCCTTTGAGCTTTCCCCTCCTGCAATGATGGATGGGCCTCTTGACTAGTGACATGCAGAGGTTGATGGGGAGGTCTTGGGACTTAGTGACATCTCTGGAGAATGAAACCCTCTGTTGAGTGAATGGCAACAGCACAAGAAGCCACAATGGAATATACTCCCCTCTCCCTTCCCAGAATGCCTCAACCAATAAAGATTCTTCTTCTAGCAAGGAGAACAGTCGAGTTCTGGTCCTATTCAATCTTTGGCCTCTCTGCTGGAATTCTGATCATGGTGCGTAACTATCTTTTCTCATGCAAGGTTTGGGGGCAGTTAGAAGAGAAGAGCCTGGGTGAGAGGAGAAGGGGCTAGATATTTATTACCATCTAATGGCATGAGCAGTATACTGCTTGTTATACTGGATAATGAGAATGACTTGTTAATTTGAAAGGATGCCCAGAACAATGCACGAAGCACAAGGTTGGTCTACTGTGCTCTTCTGAAGAAGATAGATGGGGTTCCCATCAGGAATCGATAGTTTTGCTAGACATGTTCTATCCACCAAGGACTCTAAGTAGCCACCAATAATAATAGTAGACACCATTCCACCTACATAAAGTACCTAATACGATGGTATTGGGACAGCATCTTGGGGAGTTTGGATTTCTGGGGCAATGCTTAAGGGAAAGACATAGAAAATGTGGCCAACAACACAATGTAAGGTGTGCCAGTAGAGACTGCCAGTGGAATCAGCTCAGAACAACTTCCATTGATTTATTTGGAGAGGGAGGCTGCCACCTGGCTTACCTGGTGATGGGCAGAAAGCTCCTAATTTGACTGTTGGCTGTGAAACATAGCACCAGCAAGTTTAGCCAGCCCTGAAGGATCATTTTTAGAATCCATAGGACTACAGTTGAGACAGGGCCCATCTCAAAATCACAGATTTTGCATACAGAATAGTGAGAGAAGAGAGGACATTTGGTGTCTCCAGCATATTCTATTGCTAACAGACAATGATGGCAGAGAAGCAGAGATCTCTTGGCAGGATTTCAAAAGTGTATTGAAATGGAGGGGATATGGGGGCTGGTGAGCATTGTATGGGCCTCACTCTATGAAAAAGCAGGAGGGTCTGGGGACAAGGCTGGCTGAGATAAGGTGTCATATATGATGGGACATTCAGCCAGAGGAAGAGACTCAAAGGGTAAGTCTGATTTCTTATCAATTAATGTGCAGAGGTGCTCCAATGCAATGGTTTCATGTTGGTTCCCAGATCTGCCTGCATCAGCCATACCTGTGGGTATGAAGGGATTTCAGGGCTGTCTCTTTGGTATTTTTCACCAACTCTCCCACCCTGCACCCCATACACATCTTAATCAAAGATATAATTTTACTTCAGACTTTTAAATAAAAGAGTGAATTGCCTATTGCCTTTGCAATAAGGACAAATGGTACTGCTATCTAAAGGCTTGTCTACACGGGGATCTTCAGAAAAGTTAATCTGAATTAACTGAAGGTGTGAATTTAAAGAGGGTTAATCAAACTGCATTAAACCCTTGTGTGGACACTCTCTGAATTAAGAAAAAACGAACTATGGACACTAACTCTGAATGAGAGTGCCCACAGAGGGGTTCAGTGCAGTTTAATTCACTTTAAATTCACACCTCCACTTCATTTGGATTAATTTTCCTGAATGTCCCTGTGTAGACAAGAGTAAAGGTGGTTTGAAGTTTGGCTTCAAGAAGCATGCAAAAAGAATGTCTATCTAAAAATTATAAAATAATCTTCCACCCAGATCTCCATCTCTCACACACACTGTCATTTAGTGTGTCAATTCTCCATCGGTATAAATTGGCAGAGCTCCATTTTCTCCTCCCATAAATCAATTTAATTAAAAGTGCCTTCTGATGTGTCTTTGTTTAGCAATAATGTTAATCTGAGAAGGTGTTATGGCAGGAAAACAATTCACTCCTTAAAAAAAAAATATTGGCTCAACCTTACTAAAAAAGTTGGAATAATAAATGTATTGTTTTCTGAGAACCTTTTGTCCTGCCAATGCGTTTGCTCTCAGGAACCGCTTATCTGGGGTTGAAAAGAAAAAAAAAAAGCTAATGAAGCTCATAAGCATAAATTAGCCAAATAAGCAACAAGGATGAGTTAACTGGAAACTCATCTGATAAAATAAGGTCACCTTCTTCCGTAATCTCTACCTCAAACATGAAAAAAACCCAATCTCCAAACTTTACTGAACTTAAAAAAATTGTTAATTTTTTTTAACTTCTCTGGTGCCACTGAAGATCTACATTGCGTCAGGACTTTGGTCCAAATTCAGCAAAGCACGCATGCACATCATGCGTAACTTTAAACTGGAATTTAAATCCAAATGGAGTCAACTGGGCTTTTGAAACATTCTTATAAGAATGTCATTCAGCCAATCAGAGAACAGAAATAATACAATGAGACCAATCCCCAAGCTGATAAAGAGGCAAAAAGTAGCTGAATAGCTGATTTGTAATACATTTGGTCAGCTCCAGACTTGACTATTGGCTGAAGCTTTGGTCCTGACTGGTTTTCATGTCTTTATTGGAGTTCTTCCTGGGTTTTTCATGTTCCCCATGTCTAAGTTAGAATATCCCCTCTGTTATTAACTCTCATGCTGACCTCTTGTTGCTCAAAGCCTTTGTGACCTCCAGAAGTGTTGTGGATCAGAACAGGATGTAGTAGCTAGAGTTCAAGACTATCCTGGGAAATATCAGGACAGGTGGCCAGTCTAAGTGTATTAATTAGCTGATGGTTGTCAAGGGTCAGGTTTCAAACAGATCTCGCCCTCCCCAAACCCATCTGCTGTTGTGAGTTTTATCATACTAATATTGTACAGCGTAAACATGATTTCCAGTTTGCAGCTAGTTCAATGTGTTCTCGCCTTTTTATTACATGGATTCCTAAAGATCTCATCCTGTGGTATCAGATGCCACCTCAAACATTTAGAAGTACATCAGTCCTTCAGAAAGGAGGTATGCAGGAACCCCTACCAGCACAGGCTGCCCAAGGCATGCAGTGAATTAGAGCATCCTGCAGTGCCCTGGTTATACCCCCTATTGGCCAATATTGGGGTTTTGCTGGCTGGCTGAAGGCCCACTGGTGGAGTGGTGGATGGAAGTGCCTTGCATCACTAGGACCACTACCTAGGCAAACCTGGCAGCACATGCACTCTGCTATGATCTGTAGCGGTAGATGTTGGCATTGGCCCTAAAATCCTAGAGGCTGAAAATCCATTCACACCTTTAAACATCCTTGTGGCCATTTTCTGTCCCTTTTCAATGCCAGCTCCCTTTCCTAAGGTGAGGTGACCATCTGAACTGGGCACATTATTCCAGATGGAAACATGTCCTTGTCTGATATAACTGTCACCATACTTCTGCATTATCCTCTCTCCTTTTAATATACCCAACCCTCTTTTTCAAATTGCCCAGTACACAAACATTTTCACTGAGTCCTCCCTCATGGCTCCTTTCTCCTCAGAGAATCCTGTAGGTTTGGAATCCATCAGCATACACAGGAGCTGTTTCTATGGGACAGAACAACACTACACGATAGTTTAAGGAAGAAGTGAAGAATGCCTTGTGCAATGGAAATCACAAGGGGAAATTAGGGAGACAAAATAGACACGCCCACGTTAGATATTGATCAGGACATTAGAGTTATAACTAGGCTTGGCAGAATTAATTTTTTTAAAAATAATTTTGATGGATAATATCCATATTTCTTTACAGCTTTTTTCCCAATTGTTATCGATTTAAATTTTCATAGTCATAGGAAATTATTGGGGGTGTTTGTGAGCCACTGGGTTGGGGGAGGGGGGGGTCAGACAATAATTATTTAATGATAGTAGATACTGAGATTCAAAAAGTTAAAGATTTATAAGCATTAAAACACAAATTGTCAGCATCTCATGCAAAAATATACAAAGTAAATATCCTTAAATGAAACTCTAATAAGTTCTAAAGCAGCATTTTTTCACTTTTCCTGTCTATAAATTTTGGTTATTATCAATGGAAACATTTTTTTCATTGGTTTGTGTGTATAGAGTGAAATTAACATTTACAGACATGTACTGATGAAAATCTAATCCTTCCAACCTAGTTATAACATCGCTATTCCTGCTTTGGGATATTTAATGACTAGTAATGGTCAGGTTCTCAGTTTAATATCTCGGTTGAAAGTTTAGGGCAGTATTTCAGTGTCGATTTAGAGGAGCACTTGCTTCAAGATCTTGATTTTTCTATAGAGGCCTCCTACCCAAGCTCTGGCCATCCTCAGCCTTGCAAGAGCTGACCCAATCACAGCATGAAATGGCATGGTTATAGCTTTTGTCAAAGTAACTGATGTGATATTTACTCTGTGAAGAGCATACATGTTAATCCTAGCCAAGTTAGGCAGCCACATTGTAAAGATAAATATCTCTGGCCAAAAAAAATAAATAAATCTTATTTCATTTTACTCAAACTGCCTTATCACTAAGAGCAAAACACTATACATGGATCTAATTTACATTTTTGCACAATCTTGAATCTTAATAATGCACCTAAATTCACCTTTAAAAGCAAATGCACAAGTACTTTCTATAACCATTAATAAAAAATAATAATAAAAAGGCACAAATAAAACCTGCTAAGTGTTGAAATGAGGTCAAAAGATATTTGTTAGGACTGTGCAGTATAAAAGCAGCTATTATTTCTTTAGAAAGTCTGCCTTTTAAGGATTTAAACAAAAGCCGCAAGGAAGCTGCTTCAGAACTTAGAAGGAATTGCCCGTGGCTTTAAAAGGAGTCAAGGAAAGAAAGGGAGGAAAGGAAGCAATTATCCAGCTAACAATGGTACATTAAGAACTTTGATTCTTTTCTTACATTGAAGCTCCTTCTTTACTGTGTTTTCCAGCTGGGTGAGCCTAGGAAATCGTCTGCCTGTAGAACCAGCTCACAACCAGGGAAAGGAAACTGCTCCAAGCTCACCAAACTAGAGAAACCAGTGGACACCCCCTTCAAGAGGAAAGCTTTTTATACTCTCTAAACCTGACCCTTCCTTCTCTGCCAGGTGTCAGAATAAAGTCAGTAATGGGCAAAGCTTTGGTTAACCCCTTCCTTCCATCCCCATTTCATCTCACCTTCCCTCAGACCTTGCCCTAGATATTTACAGCAGTTTATTCTCATCTCTCCCTGCACCCTGCTTCCCCTCAACCTCTCTAATGGCCTATCTGTTCACCTATATTTCCACAATGCAGTAAACTCTCGCCACGCCTCCTCCTGCCACCAGACACCCCTGGCATACCCACTGTGCAGGAGGGACAGGAGTGAGGAGGCTACGCTGACTTTGTATGTCCTGGGCTTTCTCTACTCAAGGGGAATCCTTAGTGTCCTGCCAGGTTTCCATTACATCTCCTTTGTGCTGCGGGAGTGACACAAAGGGGATGGGTTGGGGGGATCTAGCTCACAGTGTCCAAGTTTCAGTGCTGGCACACCAGCTGGACCATCAGGAAAGGGGCATGGAGAAAAATCCTGCAAAGCCTTGGCTTAGAAATTTTAGAGCCCATTTATGCAAATCACTGAGTGCCCTCAACTCCCCTGGAGGTTAATGGGAGTTGAGGGTGCTCGTGCTCAGCTGAACATCTTTCAGTGTCAGATCCTAAGTTTTATTTCTTGGAGGTGATCTAATTAAAAAACAAAACAAGACAAAAAAATCCCTCTCAACTTGTCTTGCCGTGTGGGGAATAGAATCATAGAATCATAGAATCATAGAATATCAGGGTTGGAAGGGACCCCAGAAGGTCATCTAGTCCAACCCCCTGCTCAAAGCAGGACCAAGTCCCAGTTAAATCATCCTAGCCAGGGCTTTGTCAAGCCTGACCTTAAAAACCTCTAAGGAAGGAGATTCTACCACCTCCCTAGGTAACGCATTCCAGTGTTTCACCACCCTCTTAGTGAAAAAGTTTTTCCTAATATCCAATCTAAACCTCCCCCATTGCAACTTGAGACCATTACTCCTCGTTCTGTCATCTGCTACCATTGAGAACAGTCTAGACTCTTTGAACACTCTTTGAAACCCCCTTTCAGGTAGTTGAAAGCAGCTATCAAATCCCCCCTCATTCTTCTCTTCTGCAGACTAAACAATCCCAGCTCCCTCAGCCTCTCCTCATAAGTCATGTGCTCTAGACCCCTAATCATTTTTGTTGCCCTTCGTTGTACTCTTTCCAATTTATCCACATCCTTCCTGTAGTGTGGGGCCCAAAACTGGACACAGTACTCCAGATGAGGCCTCACCAGTGTCGAATAGAGGGGAACGATCACGTCCCTCGATCTGCTCGCTATGCCCCTACTTATACAACCCAAAATGCCATTGGCCTTCTTGGCAACAAGGGCACACTGCTGACTCATATCCAGCTTCTCGTCCACTGTCACCCCTAGGTCCTTTTCCGCAGAACTGCTGCCGAGCCATTCGGTCCCTAGTCTGTAGCGGTGCATTGGATTCTTCCATCCTAAGTGCAGGACCCTGCATTTATCCTTATTGAACCTCATTAGATTTCTTTTGGCCCAATCCTCCAATTTGTCTAGGTCCTTCTGTATCCTATCCCTCCCCTCCAGCGTATCTACCACTCCTCCCAGTTTAGTATCATCCGCAAATTTGCTGAGAGTGCAATCCACACCATCCTCCAGATCATTTATGAAGATATTGAACAAAACGGGCCCCAGGACCGACCCCTGGGGCACTCCACTTGACACCGGCTGCCAACTAGACATGGAGCCATTGATCACTACCCGTTGAGCCCGACAATCTAGCCAGCTTTCTACCCACCTTATAGTGCATTCATCCAGCCCATACTTCCTTAACTTGCTGACAAGAATGCTGTGGGAGACCGTGTCAAAAGCTTTGCTAAAGTCAAGAAACAATACATCCACTGCTTTCCCTTCATCCACAGAACCAGTAATCTCATCATAAAAGGCGATTAGATTAGTCAGGCATGACCTTCCCTTGGTGAATCCATGCTGACTGTTCCTGATCACTTTCCTCTCCTCTAAGTGCTTCAGGATTGATTCTTTGAGGACCTGCTCCATGATTTTTCCAGGGACTGAGGTGAGGCTGACCGGCCTGTAGTTCCCAGGATCCTCCTTCTTCCCTTTTTTAAAGATGGGCACTACATTTGCCTTTTTCCAGTCATCCGGGACTTCCCCCGTTCGCCACGAGTTTTCAAAGATAATGGTCAAGGGCTCTGCAATCACAGCCGCCAATTCCTTCAGCACTCTCGGATGCAATTCGTCCGGCCCCATGGACTTGTGCACGTCCAGCTTTTCTAAATAGTCCCTAACCACCTCTATCTCTACAGAGGGCTGGCCATCTCTTCCCCGTTTTGTGTTGCCCAGCACAGCAGTCTGGGAGCTGACCTTGTTAGTGAAAACAGAGGCAAAAAAAGCATTGAGTACATTAGCTTTTTCCACATCCTCTGTCACTAGCTTGCCTCCCTCATTCAGTAAGGGGCCCACACTTTCCTTGGCTTTCTTCTTGTTGCCAACATACCTGAAGAAACCCTTCTTGTTACTCTTGACATCTCTTGCTAGCTGCAGCTCCAGGTGCGATTTGGCCCTCCTGATATCTTTCCTACATGCCCGAGCAATATTTTTATACTCTTCCCTGGTCATATGTCCAACCTTCCACTTCTTGTAAGCTTCTTTTTTATGTTTAAGATCCGCTAGGATTTCACCATTAAGCCAAGCTGGTCGCCTGCCATATTTACTATTCTTTCGACTCATCGGGATGGTTTGTCCCTGTAACCTCAACAGGGATTCCTTGAAATACAGCCAGCTCTCCTGGACTCCCTTCCCTTTCATGTTAGTCCCCCAGGGGATCCTGGCCATCTGTTCCCTGAGGGAGTCAAAGTCTGCTTTCCTGAAGTCCAGGGTCCGTATCCTGCTGCTTACCTTTCTTCCCTGCGTCAGGATCCTGAACTCAACCAACTCATGGTCACTGCCTCCCAGATTCCCATCCACTTTTGCTTCCCCCACTAATTCTACCCGGTTTGTGAGCAGCAGGTCAAGAAAAGCGCTCCCCCTAGTTGGCTCCCCTAGCACTTGCACCAGGAAATTGTCCCCTACGCTTTCCAAAAACTTCCTGGATTGTCTATGCACCGCTGTATTGCTCTCCCAGCAGATATCAGGAAAATTAAAGTCACCCATGAGAATCAGGGCATGCGATCTAGTAGCTTCCGTGAGTTGCCGGAAGAAAGCCTCATCCACCTCATCCCCCTGGTCCGGTGGTCTATAGCAGACTCCCACCATGACATCACTCTTGTTGCACACACTTCTAAACTTAATCCAGAGACACTCAGGTTTTTCCACAGTTTCGTACCGGAGCTCTGAGCAGTCATACTGCTCCCTTACATACAGTGCTACTCCCCCACCTTTTCTGCCCTGCCTGTCCTTCCTGAACAGTTTATAACCATCCATGACTGTACTCCAGTCATGTGAGTTATCCCACCAAGTCTCTGTTATTCCAATCACGTCATAATTCCTTGACATCACCAGGACCTCCAGTTCTCCCTGCTTGTTTCCAAGGCTTTGTGCATTTGTATATAAGCACTTGAGATAACCTGTTGATCGCCCCTCATTCCCAGTATGAGGCAGGAGCCCTCCCCTCACAGACATTCCTGCCTGTGCTTCCTCCCGGTATCCCGCTTTCCCACTTACCTCAGGGCTTTGGTCTCCTTCCCCCGGTGAACCTAGTTTAAAGCCCTCCTCACTAGGTTAGCCAGCCTGCTGGCAAAGATGTTCTTCCCTCTCTTCGTAAGATGGAGCCCGTCTCTGCCCAGCACTCCTCCTTCATGGAACACCATCCCATGGTCAAAGAATCCAAAGCCTTCTCTCCGACACCACCTGCGTAGCCATTCGTTGACCTCCACGATTCGACGGTCCCTACCCAGGCCTTTTCCTTCCACGGGGAGGATGGACGAGAACACCACTTGCGCCTCCAACTCCTTTATCCTTCTTCCCAGAGCCACGTAGTCCGCAGTGATCCGCTCAAGGTCATTCTTGGCAGTATCATTGGTGCCCACGTGGAGAAGCAGGAAGGGGTAGCGATCCGAGGGCTTGATGAGTCTCGGCAGTCTCTCCGTCACATCACGAATCTTAGCCCCTGGCAAGCAGCAGACTTCTCGGTTTTCCCGGTCAGGGCGGCAGATAGATGACTCAGTCCCCCGGAGGAGAGAGTCCCCGACCACCACCACCCGCCTTCTCCTCTTGGGAGTGGTGGTCGTGGAACCCCCAACCTCAGGACATCGCATCTCATGCCTCCCAACCAGCGGAGTCTCCTTCCGCTTTCTCCCCCCAGACATATCATCTGGTCCACTCTCCGCATTGGTACCTGTGGAATATGTGCAGGGTCCTGACAAGAAGCAGTTTATAAGAGCACTGATTTTTCAACAAACCACCAGAGCATTCCTTGCAAGATCAAATAAATTTGCAATATGCATGGTGCAACATAAAGGTCAGTGAGATTAAAAAAGAGAGGCCTTCCCAATGTCGAAAACCAAGGTCCAAGGCAGCCAGCAGAAGCAGGTACTGGACAGTTAACCACTCACATGGGAGCTGTAATGTAGTTTCCACATAAATGCTTTCTGCCTCGGCCAATGAGTTGCACATGCTGTTTCCAAGAGCATGGAATTTGCTGGTTTGCATTGTATTTAAATATTTGGCTTTGCAGGAAATACCCTGAATGCAGATGTATTCTGCTGAATATTGGAAATAACAATAACCCAATCCATTTTATGAGGCCCATAAAGTTATCATCCCACTGTCCAACCTCTCTAACCGCATGCCCTCCTACTCACTCACCCTGCTCCTCTAGTCTTGGCCTCCATCCCCATTATCTACAGCTGGCTGTGATTCTTGTGATGTCCCATCCGGCTGGAACTGTCTCTCCCCACCATCCTGTGGAACCAGACTCACTTCCCCTCGTTAGGTCTCTCCTTGAAACCTTCTTGTTCATAAGGCCTGTTAGCCCCCACTCATCTTCCCCACACCCAGTGCTGCCCCCCAGTCCTCTCACTATAACACCCATCTCCACTCCCCCTCCATTTACCGTTCCTTTCCATCTCCTTCCGCCCTGCCTCCCCCCACACTGTAACTAGGTTGCAGGGACAGTTATTTCCAGTTCCCCATTTCCCCCATGCTGCTCTGTGTCTGTACATCATCTTCTCCTTCCTCGCTGCATGAGTCCTTGCCCCCAGCCCCAGCTCTCTGCCAAGCGTTCTGTGATGCATTGTATGCAGTTTAGTTTATGGCTATACATCGTGTTGCATGTTGAACTCATGGAATGTTTTTTTTCCCATATGAGTGGATTCAGCCTTGGCTCCTGAGTGTGTGTGTGTGTGCGTGCGCGTGCATGCATGCACACACGCATCATCCATGTGTGTCAAATCCTCATAAATTGCTGCCTCATTTACCTTGTGCCTTGTCACGTGTGTCTGAGGGATTTATTTTTTAAATTCTCCCTCTGGATATTGTTGACTTCAAAGAGATTTTACTCTCCATATCTATAGGTCAAAACACTTGAGTGCATGATTGTAATGGGCTTGACCTCTGTAATGAAAGCAGGTCATGGAGTCAGCAAGGGTCCCTATGGTCAAAGGGAACCACCTTGTGGTTCTTTCATGAGGCAGTGGACGCAGGAAAAGGTATAATGGGAATGGTATTTAAGGTAGGGCTGGAATACCCCTAGGTACACCAGTGCTTGTCCAAGTTAAAAGCTCTTGAAGGCTGAAGCCTGCCTTATGATCCAGCTAGTGACCCAACCTCAGTACTCTCTGAAGCTGAAGGAGAAACCAGTGTTACATCTGTCCCAGACGCTATGGCTGGTTATGCATATGTGTCCCACTGGTGAGTGGTTCCCTCTGTGTCCAATCTGCAGAGGATATGAGTTTGTTACAGCCACACCATGAGAGCTTTAGCTCAAGCTGTAGCAGCTCATGCTGTTATCTCTGAAGGTGTCTGGTTCCATCCCCTGTGTGTCAGCCAAGATGGAACCTAGCCTACTCACCAGAGGGTTATGCTCACATATTTCAGGACAGAATCTGGTCCTTCACGCTCCCACCCTAGGAGCAGCACTGTTACCTTGCTGCACTTGTAGTTTACATCACCTGGTCCTGCAGTACTTTTGTGGCTCCCATCCCGAACAGCGCTCTGCCTGACAATCTGCTGGGCTTGGTAACTCCCATACGGCACCATCTAGGCTGCAGGCATGTGAATGCCTAACATGACAATGTATAAAATTCCTAGTTTATGCTTATTAATACCAGATTGTGAAAATAACCATCAAGTCTGATGAGATCATAAGGCTGATCATGAGGTGTCATATGCTGTGCATTGTAAAAAGTGTGTTTCACTTTGGGGAGAGATTTGTGCTCTGGTACTCTATGGCCAGGGAGGGGGTTGGATTTTGGAAAGACGGAAGCCTGAGCTGTGGCCAGTGCTTTGGACAGACTCTGCAGGAAGAGGGAGGTACTGCTGACAGCTGTTGAAGATGGTGGCTGAATGTTGCCTCAGGAGTTCTTGTGGGTAGGCAAAATCTAACACAGCAAAGGTACTCTGATTTGGTGTAGCTTCACCTGGTGACATCACCTACTAATTTGTCCTCTTGCTGGGTGGAAGGGAGGTCATTATCAGCACCAGCACTTGCAGCCATGTGTGGACTCTCTAGATCAGTGTTTCTCAACCTTGGTGACTTCTGATTCAAAGTCAAAAATTGCCATAGTCCCTTTACATTCCACAAGTACTCCTGTTCTTTTTGCAGATACAGACTAACTCAGCTGCTACTGTGAAACTTTACATTTACTGTAAAATATGGATCAGTGATAACAATGATAAGAATTTATTTGTGTGTGTGTGTTTCAAGAGGTGGATAGAGAATGATTGACAGTGGAGGGTAAGGGAGTGGGGGATTAAGAAAGATTTTCTTTGCTTTAGATTGTAACAATTATTTCAGTCCCTTGTGACCCCTTGGATGCCTTTCATAACCCTCCTCGGGGTCACAACCCTCTGATTGAGAAACATTGCTCTAGAGCATACACTTGGGACAGCTTTATGCAGCCTTTCATAGAATCATAGACTCATAGAACATTAGAGTTGGAAGAGACCTCAGGAGGGCATCTAGTCCACCCCCCTGTTCAAAGCAGGACCAACCCCACTAAATCATCCCAGCCAGGGCTTTGTCAAGCCGGACCTTAAACACCTCTAAGGATGGAGATTCCCCCACTTCCCTAGATAACCCATTCTAGTGCTTCACCATCCTCCTAGTGAAAAAGTTTTTCCTAATATCCAACCTAGATCGCCCCCACTACAACTTGAGACCATTGCTCCTTGTTCTGTCATTTGCCACCACTGAGAACAGCCTAGCTCCATTCTCTTTGGAATCCTCCTTCAGGTAGCTGAAGGCTGCTATCAAATCCCCCCTCACTCTTCTCTTCTGCAGACTAAATACAACCAATTCCCTCAGCCTCTCCTCATAAGTCATGTGCCCCAGCCCCCTAATTATTTTCGTTGCCCTCCACTGGATTCTTTCCGATTTGTCCACATCCTTTTTGTAGCGGGGGGCCCAAAACTAGACACAATACTCCAGATGTGGCCTCACCAGTGCCGAATAGAGGGGATTAATCACTTCCCTTGATCTGCTGGCAATGCTCCTACTAATGCAACCCAATATGCCGTTAGCCTTCTTGGCAACAAGGGCACATTGTTAACTCATATCCATCTTCTTGTCCACTTTAATCCCCAGATCCCTTTCTGCAGAACTGTCGCTTAGCCAGTCAGTCTCCAGCCTGTAGCAGTGCATGGGATTCTTCTATCCTAAGTGCAGGATTCTGCACTTGTACTTGTTGAACCCCATCAGATTTCTTTTGGCCCAATCCTCCAGTTTGTCTAGGTCACTCTGGATCCTATCCCTAGCCTCCAGCATATCTACCTCTCCCCTCAGCTTAGTGTCATCCACAAACTTGCTGAGGGTACAATCCATCCCATCATCCAGATCATTAATGATCAAGGAGTTGTTCAGATCATTCCTTGAAGTTCAATGCCAGTTCACATAAATCCCTTCCCATGGACTAACCTCTGCTGTGGTTCACTTGGTAACATTCTTGTCTGGAAACCTAGGTTCAAATCCCCCACCAGGAAGCGATCTCATGCTCAGTATTGGTGTGGGGCTGCCTTATTAGAGGGGCCATTTTTCAAGGGTGTGTGATTTCAGACATTGTCCCGGCTTGTCTGCCCCTGGTGAAAACGTACAGGTGAAAATTAAAGGTCCCACAACAGGGAAGGAGAATGCCGGGGTCCCAGCCAACATCCCTTCTCAATAACATAGGCTCTTGTGTCCCACGATACCTGTTTGAGTTATTGTCTAGAAATTCCTTATGGCCAGATATCTGCAAGAAACTATTGAATACTTCTTGGTAATTTTAGCAGACCAGGGACTAGGAATGAATGGGCATGGGGTTGAACTACCATCTTGTGCTTAGAGAGGGGCGCATGCCAGGTCAAGATGGACACACAATTCAGTGGGCAATGAGGAGGCAGCTTGAACTCTTGCGGACTTACCCTTATGTGTCACAACTGGAGACTGTGCTGTACATATTTTAATATGTCCTGTGCTTGGATGTGGTGGGGGAGAAGGGAGGTTGTTATAACAGTTGCCACAAAATACTCAGTCTACAGCTTCTTCTGCCTTCTGTGTGTGTTTGCTTGTAAAGAATGTTGAGGGGGACTGCAATAGACTCCAGCCTTAAACAGCTGGTTACACACTGCTGTGTTTTTTACTGATGCCTATTGCTTTTGTTTCATGATGATCTGGCAATTTACGTACTTCAGAATTTCTAAAGTACAATCTTGATACAAAGCCGGTTCAAAGAATTTTGCCTCTTGGGTTTTTTTTTTTCTTTTTTACCCATTATTGTGTGTTTATATCAAGAATTACCAAGACCAGAGGGAGACGAAGAGTTAGGCCAAGATAGATGATACAGCTGGTTTTGACATGGGGGGGTTTCCCTGAGGAAAAATTTCAGTGAAATGAAAATATTTTTCATTTTCATCTAAAATTTTCTTTTAGCAGAAAGCCTCCCTCACCCAGTGGGCAAGGGTTTTTGTTTTGTTTTTTATTTTCTGCCAAATATTTTCACATTTTGGTTGTGAGAAACTCATTTTTATTTTATTTTATTTTGGTCAAAAATGAACATTTTCATTTTGAGTAAAATGCCATTTTCTGTAGGGGGATTTTCTGGCAGGAAACATTTGACTAGATTTGATCATTAATCACTTTGTATAGGCTGACGCCTCAGACCTCTGCTGTTAATAATGCCAATCAGCCTCATCCCTGCTAGAGATACCAGTGAGTGGTTTCAGAGTAGCAGCCGTGTTAGTCTGTATTCGCAAAAAGAAAAGGAGTACTTGTGGCACCTTAGAGACTAACAAATTTATTAGAGCATAAGCTTTCGTGAGCTACAGCTCACTTCATCGGATGCATTTGGTGGAAAAAACAGAGGAGAGATAGTGAGTGGTTTGGCTTCCTAAGATAATGCATCAGTTTGGTAAATGACCAGCACTAACAGATGTACACCTGGGGAGAGGGAGTAGCACACTGTACCATTGCTGACTCTGACATCAAGGGGCAAAATGAACGACAACATATATAATGGGGGCGGCATGCAGAATTTGTGCATTTTTCTCTGCTTCCTAGAAAGTGGGGTGTAATGCTGTTTGGAGGGGTTCACTACTGTGGGTGCCAGCCACAGGGCAGACTGACAAGAAGCAGGACAGAGACCCCAAACTGGTTGTATGCTCTATAATTAGATTTTGCCAACCTGGTAAAAAGTGTGAACTCCTAAATCACTATAACAGTCTTATCATGAAATCACAGACAGTCCCCTTGGGTATTCCAGTCTATTTTTGCCACCCAGGCAAGCTGGACTTAGTGATACCAAAGATCACAAAATATTAAGGTTGCTCTCAGTCTCAAGAGACCAGTCACTTACCCCAAGTCAATTTGTACCTTAGAGCTCACACCAAAGACAACGCTTGTAGCCAATCCTGTAGTAAACTATCTAAGGATATATTAGCTGAGAAAAGAAATGTGCAAGTTAATAGAAGGTGAAAGCATGCAAAACATATACACGAATGAGTTACAGTCTATGGTTTCAAAGGACGACAGAGTTGTAGTAATCCGTCTGCTCTGGATGTCTTTTAGGGCTAACCCTGGGGATCTCTGCTTCTGTTTCGTAGTTCCAGCCCTAAGAGAGTCCAAACAGCAAAAGAGAGATGAAAAATTTTCTTATAACCTATTTTTATTTCCTTCTTCCAGAACTCAAGCTGATGGGATGAGGGATGAAGCTTCTTCGTGGGGGTAAGGAGGCAATTAACAAAGTCTTTGTATTGTGATGTTCCACAAAGGCCCATTTAGTTTTGATATACCGTCTAGCTGGGCAGGAGATGATCCCTCTTGACTGGGTTCACAGTTTCAGAGCAAACATTTTTCTACAATTGTAAAGCAAAAACTTTATTATTCCCTTATGGCAGGTGATAAAGATACAAGTGAAATTAATGCATGCAGCAATTTACAAGCAATTCACAAAGTCTAAACACTACAATCATTGTTATAAATCCAATACCCATCTTAACCATACTAACACACAGGTGAAACAGACTGGTTTCCAACAATGAATTGGTCAGTGCTCAGCTCAGGCCTAAAACCTGGGCAAGAGCTGGCACCTGGTCTACCAGTGCTACATGGGGAACCAGCCAAAGGGGCCACACTCCTTATAATGTCCTGGAAAGTCACCACCATTGCTAATGCCACACTTCTTGACTAAAACTGGAAAATAAAAAATGCCCCTGAAGCCATCATTCCAGGCTTTATACAAGATCCAGTGCTGCCTATACTTGGAAGGCAGTGTGGCCTAGTGGATAGGACCCTGGATTGGGGCTCAGAAGACCTGGGTTCAGTTGATTTGCTGGGTGATCTTGGGCAAGTCATTTCCATGCCAGTGCATCATTTTCCCCATCTGTAAACAGGGGGTGTTCACTAACCTCCTTTGTAAAACGTATTGAGAGCTGTGGCTGAACAGCACCATGCGAAAACTAGGGATTAGTATTATTATCTGAGAAGCTTTAGTTAGCGCTACCCCATCCATCCAGGATCACTGCACCCTATGAGAGCTAGCAGTGCTTTAGGTAGGGTTTTAGGATGTTAATTCCAGGCTCTTGTTGCACACAACACCCCTGAGTGGCCAAAGAAGGACCATGCAATAATCTTCTCTTGGATTAATGAAATAACGAGAGGATGCCATCCACATTCGGGCTTAATTGCAAATGAGAGGCTTTGTTTCCCCAGCTATGAGAGACAGTCCCTGGAGAGAAGTTAGGAGGCGCATCCTAATCCAGCAACTCAGGATGCCTGTGAAGAGCATGCTTGCATAAATGAGAGGAAGGCACCTACATTGACTGGGGTTCTCTAAATTCCAAAGACAGACAGACAGACAGGCATATTACCTTTAGAGGTGTAATGTTCAGGTCCACCTCTTGGGGAGCTCTTCCTAATGCCCATACAAGGTGGGGCCCTGTAGTTTGCTGCAACAGTTTATGTACCCTATGGGAAAAATGTTTTGTGTGTGAGCCTTGAGGAGACTCACTGGAAAACAAGCCAGGGAAGGTCTTTACGGGAGGCTGCTGTAATTGCTGGATTTGGGGGCCTGAATAAGCTCCTGTGTTTTAGCCTTCAAGGGGCTATAAATTAAGCTGAGATGGTAAAAGCAAATAACCTACCCCCAGAACACACACACATACTCATGGACACACTCTAATAACACCTCTGAACTTATTATCCACACAAGCTGGTGGTGTAAGAGACTGACGACCCCATAAATTACCTTCTCTTTCTGCTCCAAGTGAAAGTGATAGTCTAGCACTGTAATTCCTGACAGTAAGTAATAGCTCCATTTCTGGTTGGACAGGTTTGATAGGCCACTACTTTCTCTCCTTTCATAATCCAGCCCAGCCTGCTTGCTACGCTCTGTCCTCTTTCACCAATTTGCTGCCGCTAGGAGTATTTTCATACAAATGAGTGGCCGATTCTAGTTAAAACATTTACTGAGCATGCTCTCTCTTGATGTCTCTGCTCTTAGATGTAACAGGCAGAGATAGTGTTTTGTATAATTGCAGGAAGAATACCATGTTCTAATTAGCGTAATTTATAGCACCTTGAAGGCTAAAACAACAGTTGATGAGTCACAAAAGTTCCACCTTCTGGCGTTTTCTGAAAGAAATGTTATTTTAGCTCCCATGATTTTCTTTCCTTCTTGAATATTTTTTATTTCAAACTATCAGTGTGTTGTTTTACACTTAGGCATCCTGTATTATGGGTCTACGTAGCTTCCTGCTGTATAACCAGCACCTGCCCAAGATGCAAAGTTTGCATCCGGATATGAACTCTCACACAGCTGAAAGATGTTTGGATCTGAGGTTTTGGTTCAGCTCATTATGGGTCAAATTTTGCCAAGCCATTGTGTCAGTGTGCAAGGGTGGAAGGTGCAAGAGAGGTCCTTATGCAGAGGCTAGGCACAATTGCACTGGATAGTGCCTAGAAGGGGCAGGGAGGGATGTGGAGAAAATCTCTCCCAACTTTGCACCATCCAGCAGAACTGTCCCTTCAGAAAGACTTGTACACATTGTAACCTAGTATGGGTTGATGCAGTGTCCTTGGGCTTTGAGGAGGTATTACGTCCCCAGATCTCCACCTGGGGCTGTGCAGCTTCACACTGCACCGAACTTGGTCCTGTGCCTTTAAGGCACAATCTGGTCCTATCACTGTGGGTTGGACCTAAACTCCCCCAGAATCCGGGGGTTTTGGTTCAGTCCTGTCTCTTAATGCATCAGTTAGTTTTATAATCCATGTGTTTTTGACACATTTCTTGGGTGAAATGGCAGCTTCTGGCCTGATGACCAACTCTTCAACTGAATGTAAGGAAAGAACATATGGAGAGACAGCTGGGCAAAATCTGTTGGTCGAATTTTTTAAAAGTGAAAAATGCAGATTTGGCAACATCAGAATGTTTCTTGATTTTTTGTTGATTTTGACAAATTTTTCATTCTGAAAAAGAAAACACTATAAAAATGCTGAAAAATCAAAACATTCAATTTTGACATTTTTGCAATAAAATGTTTTGTTTTTTCAGTTTGAAATGACTTTTTGTTTTGAAACTTCCTTTAATTTCATTTGAAAAATGCCTCAAAAAGGTTTAAAATGCTTGAAACATTTTGTTGAGGGTCGAATGGTTTCTAAAACTTTCAGTTTCACTCTGGCCCCAAACAATTGCCAAGAAACCAGAAAATTGGTTACCCACTCAGCTCTGGATGGAGTGCATTTTGTTTTGTGTTCCATACACACACATGCTTGAAGAAGTTAACCTCACAGGACAAGATCCCAGAATGGCAGTCTCTGCATAGAGCTGGGTGAAAGATTTAGCACATACAACAAAACTTTTTTTTTTCTGAAATTTTTAAGAATATGGATTTATTTAAGCCACGTTGATCTCTGATTTTTTTGTCATAAGCCAAAGGCTGTTTTCTCTGAGAAAATGTGACTGAAATGGCTGTTCTATTTCACCACCTGTTAAAATATTTCAAAGACTGATTGTTTAATGCAAAATTTTATGCCACAGAAAAAAATCAAAAGAAATCTCCATCAAATTTTCAGTTTAGCTGTGAACATTTGGCAAAGTTAAAAGCAGCAGAAGTTTCACCCAGTGCTACTGTGACTTGTATTGGACAATGATAAAAGCTATGAAAAATCTGCTAGACCCTACACAAGGAGTTTTAGGGAGGTTGGAGGTACATTCAGTTAGCCCACAGACCTTTCACTGCAGGATGTCTCACTTCAAATCCTGGCTTAGGTCATGAGTTTGGAGCATATCATCTAAGTCCCATTGGCCAATGACACAAAATCATCACTCCTCATCCCAGTTGACATCCCAGTAGGAGAAGAGTCCTAAGAATTCAACCGCAAGAGGTTTTGCAGGTCAGGGTTGGGTGCAATGATGGAGCTTCAGGTGGGAGCCCAGGACAATAAAAGGAAGGGATTGAGAAGCTTTACCAGGGCTTCATGGTTGCCTGCACTCAAGGTACCTTGCCATTGCTGGAGTTATTCCTTTTCACTTTCAGAATCAGAGTTCACTGTTAAATAAAAGAAGAAGAGCCAAGGAAGTGCAAATATGCACTCCAATGCTAGTGCCAGCTTGGCTGCACAGAAATAGAACAACTATCGAGGCAAAAGAAGACAGCTGCCTAGGGATGTGCCAGATAACTGGATTTCTGGCAGGCAGATGCTGCTTTAAAGAGACTCTTCCATCTGTTTTATGGTAACTTCCTCTGTTCCACTTCCTACTCACTGCTGGGGAATGTAACCCATTGCTGGTACCTGAAGTGATGTGTGAGATAAGGACAGTAGTGAAGGATATGGATTCAGTAACTTTCAGAAGGAGTGAGTTACTCCTGTGGAGAAAATTCCTCTTTTTCTTGAGGAGACTGTGTATCCTTACGATCTCCAAATCCCAGGCAAATTTATCAGGCTACTTGTTGTGAAAAACCTGTTAGCCCAATGAGCTTGGTGATGGATGGATTGTTTGCATTCATCCTACCACCTTTTACTAGGGAGACTTGTGATGCAGTGCCTATCCCACACAGGTGAACAGAGGGTTAACAGTAATGTAAGATCTTAGTCAGCCCAGCTTGCTGCACCTGGAGCATGAGCCAGACTTGATATGTTATTAGGCCCAGTTGTGGAGGGGCTGCATGTTCTCTCCTGGAGTATCTTGGCCTAACAGGCACTGGGCCATATCTGAAACCTGGAATGGAGTCTGTCAGGTTATTCCTGGTTAGGAGTAATGAGAGGATGTTTCCTGGAGGCCAAGGAGCTAGAGGTTTGCACTGATGCTTTAATTGCTGCAAGTAAATACTGAGGCATTGGGACATGACATTTTTTATGCTTTATCAGCTGCTTTGGAAGTAGCCCTACTACTGCCCAGTGTGTGTAATGGAATTTGTTTTCATATGGCTTTTGGTCTTTCTATATATCATTGATGACTGGGCAACAAAATGGCAGATGAAATTCAATGCTGATAAATGCAAAGTAATACACATTGGAAAACAGAATCCCAACTCTACATATGGGGTCTAAATTAGCCGTTAACCACTCAAGAAAGAGAGCTTGGAGGCATTGTGCATAGTTCTCTGAAAACATCCATTCAAAGTGCAGTAGCAGTTAAAAAAGCGAACAGAATGTTGGGAATCATTAGGAAAGGGATAGATAATAAGACAGAAAATATCATATTGCCTCTATGTAAATCCATGGTATGCCCACATCTTGAATATTGCACGCAGATCTGGTCACCCCATCTCAAAAAAAGATATATTGGAATTGAAAAGGGTACAGAAAAGGGCAACAAAAATGATGAGGGGGTATGGAACAGCTTCCATAGGAGGAGAGATGAATAATACTGGAACTTTTCAGCTTGGAAAAGACATGACTAGGGGCATATGATAGAGGTCTATAAAATCATGACTGGTGTGGAGAAAGTAAATAAGGCAGTGTTATTTACTCCTTCTCATAACACAAGAACTAGGGGTCACCAAATGAAATTAATAGGCAGCAGGTTTAAAACAAACAAAAGGAAGTATTTCTTCACATAATGCACAATCAACCTGAGGAATCATCCTTTGCCACAATCATCCTTTGCCAGAGGATGTTGTGAAGGCCAAGATTAAAACAGGGTCCAAAAAAAGAAGTAGATAAGTTTATGGAAGATAGGTCCATCAATGGCTATTAGCCAGGATGGGCAGGGATGCAAAACCATGCTCTGAAGTGTCCCTAGCCTCTATCTGCCAGAAGCTGGGAATGGGTGATGGGGGATGGATCACTTGATGATTACCTGTTCTGTTCATTCCCTTTGAAGCACCTGGAGTTGACTGCTGTCAGAAGACAGGATACTTTTTATCACATCAGTCAGTTACACATGAGCTAAAGAGAAGGGCTCTGTCCTGTGGATAGAGCAGAAGATGGAGACTCAGGTTTGATTCTTGCCTCTGCCAAACATTTACTCTGTGACATTGGGCAAGTTGCTTAGCCCAGTCTTTTCAAACTTGAGTGCCTCTGTGGAGTCAAGATCTGAATTTTAGGCAGCTCAGTTTGAAAATGCTGGTCTTAAATGCTCTGTGCCTCAGTTTCTCTCTCTGTTATGTAGTGAAATGTTCCTATGTTACAAGGCTGTTGTGAGGTTTAATTCATGGAAGATTTGTGGAGAGCTTGGAGATACTTTGGTGGAGGGTGCTTTAGACCTTTAAGATGAGATTAGTGGGAATTGGAAGTGCAAATTCTTCAGTTTGCTTTGAAAATTTCACCCTTACAGCATTACTGCTATTGTTATAAAGCAATAGAAAGGAACAAGACAAGCCTTGGGCTACATTAAAAATAAAAAGCAAAGATGATCCAAAGCTTACGAGACACACTGATTACTCCTCTTTGGCATTTTCTAGGGCAGCCAAAAGAAACACTGAATTTTTTACAGACCTGCCCATTTGAGATCTGAACTACCAGCATAACTACAGCAATTTGCTGCTTAAATTGGAACCTTGCAAATCAGTTTTCAGCAAGCAGGTGATACAGTTTCTTTTGAGCCAGGACCTAAGCAAAAACACACTTACCACCCACTCTTAAAAATTTCTTTTTGTCACTTGCCATATATCATAATCAGAGCTGGGATGTTGGGGGGCGGGCAACATCTCCTTTGCTGTGCTCCTTGGTGTTAAAGAAAAATCTTATCTGAAAAGCCTTAAATCTAGGAGAGATGACCCTGTATTTTAAAGGCTGAAATAAGCTGGACATTGAAACAATAGAAAACTAAAGTCACTTTGAAATCTCCTGTTAATAAATTGTGATGTTCATAAATAGTCTTGTTCCACTAAGGGGATAATTTATATCAGTGCTCTAGTGGCTCAGCACAGCACAGGATGTGGATAATGGTAAGTACAGCAACTGGACACTGTAAGATATACAAGTGAAAAGTTATTGGGACTCTTCTTCTTTCTTCTTATTTTTCCCTGAAACATCAAGGTAATGGCCAAAGAAAGCAGGGTGGCAGACTTGATTGATCATTTATCTGATCCAGTATAGCAATATTAGCATGCCTATAAATGTGTCCAGCCAGGTGAATTTTCCCCAGAGCATTTCTCTGAAGGTGTAACCAGCTGGTCACGGTGTTACGAGTCCCTCTCTGTACCTGATCCGTGGAGGATACGAGTCTATTACAACCCCAGCTGGAGAGCCTGGGTCTTTTGATCAAGCTGTAGAGACTAGAGGTGGGTGGAATTATTCAGAGAAATAGCACATTTCATCCAAAAAACTATTTCAGCCTGCAACTATTTGTGAATTTGACACAGATTACACTGGCCATTCATGAAATAGCCAGATGAGGAAGTGGTGGTGCTGGTGCTCCTCTCCTCCTCCACCCCAAACACATACACACAAGTGCACTTTTGCCCAGTGGTTATAGCACTCACCTGGGATGTGAAAAACCTGAGTTCAAATCCCTGGTCTGGAACGGTAACAAAACAAACTTTTTCAATTCACTGAAAATTTTGAAAAATTTCAGATTCAGTTTGATCAGAACCAATTTTTTCCCCTGCTTTTGGAAACAAAATCAAAATCAGTTGTTCATGCAGCTCTAGTAGAGACTCATGCTTTTAGCTCTGGAGGTGACCAGTTCAATCCCTGGTGGCAGCCATCACGGGTGCACCAGGGATGTCCTTGTAATGACCTCGAGTCAGGCAGCAGGGACTTGCTGCTGGAGCAATATTCAGCCAGTTAAGTGCTATTGTGTGTGGAGTTCAGTGGACAGGGCTGCTGGGTTGGTACTGCTCTCCTTTGCACTGAAGTAGATCACACGTTAACTCCATTGCAGGTAGTGTAGTGACACTGACATCAAATGGGTGTAAGCGAATTGAGACTCATGCTTCTTGTGTCCTAATGCTCTCGCTTAGCACTAAAGCAAAAGCATCGCTGGGCAGTCAAGTTTGAAATGCTGCTACCTGTAAGGTTTACTAGGTGGGTCACTGTGTGAGCATTGACTGCCGCAGTGCTTGGAGGCTCAATGCATGTATGCTCTGAAGTGCACAGTGCATCGAGAAGGGGGCAAGAGGGTCAGCTGTCACCATGCAATTTGCAAACGCTGAACAGCTAATGGAAAAGAAATTGACAAACGATCTGCATGGTTCAAACACTTTTAAAATTGAATCTTGTATAGCTGAACAGCAATGACTGTAAGCTCCTTCTATCCAAGCATAAGCTGTTTTCAGCTCTCATTCAGAAACAGCTCTTTCCTCCCTCCCCTGTACCTCTCAATGTCTCTCTGCCTGTGCTGTCAGTTTTTAATATTAACTCCACAGCTATTATTTTTTTCTCAAAAACTTTTTGGGATTAAGTGCGTATGATGGACATGAGACGACATGAAGCTCTATATACAGTGCATTGCATATACAGTCCATAATACAGTGAAAGATTATTTATTTTTCCTGAATCTATTAATTTTCCTCCTCCCCAAATATCTCTCTAAAGGAAAAATATTTAAGCCGTTGTGCCCAAAGCTAAGTCATGATAGTTAGCAATTCCCCATTTTTTGGTGTATATACTGTTAAATTAACCCTTTTTAAACAATGGTTTAAAGAAATTAAGAAAAATCTTCTTTTGGCCATATGTTCAAAGATCTAGCTGCAGTTGCTGTGCCAGAGCCCTGCTTGGTAGGGAGGTGAAGGTGGCTTTCCCTCACCTTTCCATCCCACTCCCCCTGATCCTAGTGTTGATCAGGGTCCAATTCAGCCTTCTGAGCAGGTTAGATCAGCCTTGGGGCTGCTCTAAACTGTGCCTGATGGCAGTAGCCCTGAAAGGGCTGTTTCTAGGCAGGCATAGCAAGAGTGCAATGGCACTCCAGCCTTTCCCTCTTCCTTTTGGCTATAACTCTTCCCTGGAGCTAAGGGGTGGGGTGGCATAGGGCTGGCTGTACCAGCTCTGTGCCAGCTGTGCATTTCTGTATGCCAGGGGAACTCCTGTGTAGCGAGTGACATCAGCTTTAAGGCTGCTTTGCCCCATAGCAGTATGAAACGGCTTTGCCAGAGGCTAAGATCTGGTTCCCTGCATTCTAGTCTATGTTGTCAAACTCTCAGGATGGCAACTTCCTGTTTATTATTATTATTTGTAGGAGCCCCAGTCCTGGACCAAGACCCATTGTGCTACGGACCGTACAAACACACAACAAAAAGATGGTTCCTGCCCCAAAGAGCTTACAATCAAAGTATAAGAGCAGACGCAACAGGTTGATACAGACAGAGAGATGAGGGATCAAAAGGAAACACAGAAACATTATTGGTCAGCACGATGGAATGTGAACTCAGCATACCAATTGTCTAACCATTGCCAGGTCTTTTGTAGGAATCCTGGCAGAGGAGTTTGTTTATTTTCTTGATTATATTTAAGCTGCATTTAATTTTATTTTTGGTGGGTGTGGTTGACATTCCTCCCTAACAAGGTGTAGTGAGTAGAATACCTTTTGGGTTGCATTGCGGTTTCCCCTTCATTTTTAATCTTCAAACGAGGACCCAAATACGCTTGGGAGCATTTTCCCTGAAAGAGTGAAACTTGTTTAAAAACGATGCACTTTCAGTTTGTCATAGAAAGGAAAATGGCCCCTGTATGCAGGACAGGTCACCGTCAATGGTTTGGTTCTCTTATTACTGTTTATGATGGAATTCAAGCCCCTTGAAAGAGGAGAAATTAGGAGACATTTATGAGATTAAATCCCTTAGTACAGTAGATGTGGACATAGCGCTGCTATCTTCATCAGTGTTCTGCCAATATGCTTCCAACCTGCTCTCAGGGGACAACTTCCCCTGGGTTGGGAGAGTAATTTGATCTCGAGATTTCTTCAATCAATCTGGTTCTATTAAACAAATATTTCCAATTTTTCAGTGGGGTTATTTTTGCCATGTACATTTCTCTCTCCTGCCAATACCTGGCTACACTGCTATTAATCTCCTCAGGTAAATTGTTGCTGCTTTACTTCCTGGAGCTAGTGTGAATGTGGCTGGAGCTTGACAGCATCGTGCCTTAATAAATGATGCAAGCCTAAAGAGCAAAGTTGCAAGCCAGCTCTTGCAATGACTTACTAAGGATATGTGATGGTCAGGAGAGCTCAGATGCTCTTTTTGCTGCAGGGAGTTTACATAAAAGGCCATAAAAAGATTCATTATACATCATTTTTATTCCCAAAGACAGCACATAAAAGTGCTGTGTGCCAGGAGTGGACAGATATGGTAATAAAAAAACAACATTTAGAGTAAGCTGCAAGCCTTTGGTAACAGCTTTTTTTGCTGCATGGTCCCCAAATTTCAAGGATGTGATCTGAGTCCTAGATGGACATTAGTAGGGAAAAAGAGTTCAGAGCTCTGACCAAATTCTCCAAACTTGGTTGCCTCGAGTTAGCCTCTGAAATCAGTATTTAGACACTTAAATATAAGTTTTGCCTAATTTTCAAAGTCTCTGAGCAACTTCAGCTTCTGCTGACTTCAGCGGTGCTTGCGGTGCTCAGCACGTTTGAAAATCAAGTTAAATTTAGGTGCATAAATATGGATCTAGGCACCATGTTTGAAAATGTTGGCCTGAGCGTCTCCATCTGTAAACTGGAGATTTTAATTTACCTACCTCCATGGGGGTCTTGGGAGGCTTAGATCATTAATGGATGCAAAGAGCCTTCATCTTCTGTAGCATCTTCCAGCTGAAGATCTCAAAGTATTTGGTATCCAGATGCTGTAATGATGGGGATGTTTGAGCCAGTTAGATTTTGCAGGCTCGGAGGACACATTGTTTAGTTGAAAGATATGCTGTTGTTCAACCACAAGTTATTAGGCTTGATTCAGAAACTGCTTGGTGAAATTGTAGTGCTCCTGTTATATAGGAGATCGGTCTGGTCATGATTCCTTCTAGCCTTACTGTCTGTGAACTCTGAAATGAGCCAAAACAGAAGAGAACAAAAACCAGGCAAACAAAAATTGGCAAGAGGCACAATACATCTAAAAAGCAATTAGAACCAATTTGACCTAAAAAACCTGGCCGTGGACTAATATGAAAATGCAGAAAAATACACATTATTAAAAAAAATGAAAGGTCAAGAATCCAGAGAGTCCATTAAGAAGTAACCAGACTTCCCAGGTCTCTTAATTTGTGAGCAATTGGGTCATTAACAGCAGCAGTCTTGCATTCATTCCATTTCCATTTAGTTGTTAGGTCACAGTAATATTTTATTTCCACTCTCCCCCGGCACTCCTGATTGCATTTTAAATGAGGCCTGCATTGCCCCCTTCCCCCCCTCTCCCCCCATTGTCTTTTAGACATAGCCACAGACTTTAGAATTCCCTGCATGGAGAGGAACAAAACCAAAGTTAATTTCCTAACATCTGTTCTGAACTTGATTGCCTTTAATGGCCAAGTTTGCCCTCTTCTCCTTTGCTACTGGGCTGTAAAAATAGTAACTTGGCTTAACATTACCCACTGTGCATTCTTTATTAAAACTTCTTCATGCCAGTCTCTTCCTAGAGGTGACAGATGTAAAAATGTGGGAAATAAGTGCCACAAATTTACCAGGATAAGTGAAGGAAATTAGGTATCAGGTCAGATCCTCAATACATGCTAAATCTCCTTTGTACCACTTTAGTGGTATAAAGCGTATGTAAAACTGTCCTGACCCACTCTTTTCACTCCTCTCTGGGCATGGCTACACTTGCAGATGTAGAGCACTTTGAATTAAACCAGCCTTTGTAGTGCGCAGTAGGGAAAGTGCTGCAGTTTGTCCACACTGACAGCTTCAAGCGCACTGGTGTGGCCACATTTGTGGCACTTTCAGTGGCATTGGGAGCGGTGCATTATGGGCAGCTATCCCAGCATGCAAGTGGCTGCAACGTGCTTTTCAAATGGGGTGGGGTGGGGTGGAGTGTGACAGGAAGTGTGTTGTGTGTATGTGGGGGGAGAGAGAGTGGGTTTTTGGGGGGCTGAGAGCATGTCAGCATGCTGTCTTGTAAGTTCAGACAGCAGCAGACCTCTCGCCTCTCTCTCTCACACACAGCATTCCTCACTAATGGTTGCTTTGTCTCGGAGCAGATAAGCAGCCGGCTGTCAGAAACAGAGCTTTCACAGGGCATTTCTGCATTCCTACAGCCGATTCCAAACAATGACAAGAGTGGCGACTTGACTTAAGGGGATTATGGGACGTTTCCGAAGGCTGATCAGAGCGCAGTAATGCAACACCTCGTTCACACTGGCGCCACGGCGCTCCAGCGAGGGCGCAGCAAGCAATATTCCACTCACCGATGTGGAATACCAGCAGTGTTGTAGTCGCAGAGTCAGAGCACTCTACATGCCTTGCCAGTGTGGACAGGTAGTAAGCTAGTGCGCCCGGGGCTCCTTTATTGTGCTGTAACTCGCAAATGTAGCCAAGCCCTCTGTTTCTGGGGTTCTCCCATCTGCATAGGTAATCCACCTCCCTGAGAGGCAGTAGTTAGGTGGACAGAAGAATTTTCCATTGACCTAGCACTGTCTACACGAGGACTTAGGCCAGCTTAACTGTGCCACACAGAGTCATGGATTTTTCACACCCCTGAGTGATGTAGTTAAGCCGACCTAATTTTCTAGGCCAGGTCTTAGTGAACTTTATTAAAACGTGTTCAGCTCTGAGAGCAAGCCAAGGACATTGCCTGGTGAGACAAAGAAAAAATTCAGGACTCACTTTCCCTTTTTAATGATTAAGGGGTCCTAATAACCTTTGAAAAATAGCTCTTTTGGCAACAAAGCCTTAGGGTTTTTTATTATTATTTTATTTTAACTTTTACTGCTCTAATTGGATGACACAACTGTAGATTTCAACCCCACTTGCTTGTCCTGTATGACTGAAACAGTTAAGCCTGACATTTAGGAAATTACACCCATGTATGCTGTATGTCTGATAAAGGATCTGTCTTTTTTTATAGGTCTAGCTCTGATCATTTTTAAGATGCAATAAACTTTTCAGAATCAGATTTTTCTAAGGGAAGGGGGCAGATGGGCTTACTACATAAACATATACTGGCTTTCAATATTCCCTTTTAATTATGCTGCTTCAGTGAACACACTGTACCATTAATGATCTTTGCTGGAATACCACATTTAGTGCTTTGCTTCCCCCAGGGCTTTGAAATGATAAACCAGTTATTGCCCAGGGAGCAAATAGCTTAGCTTAGTGTCTCTTTGGGAGGATGAGCCAATACGGAGGCAGTGCACGCAATAGCGATGCACTTTTGTCATTTCCCCACATTTTTACTGAGATGTACTAGTTCAGACAGAACTTTGTTGCAATCTAGGATTGGAGAACACCTGTAAAAGCATGGAGAAAAAGGGTCCTTTCATCCTAAAACAGCCTGTGTTCTTGTGTGAGCCAGAGCAGTATCAGAAATACCATGTGCACTCTGGAATCAGATGGGTTTTCCTTTGCTCCCAGGTGCAGCTAAACTAAGTAGGTGATGTTCAGATGCCTGGTGAACAGCCCAACTGCCCATTTGAATGTGTGTTCCTGTACCTGCTAGAGCAAGTGGGAGTGAGGTGTGTGGACAGATAAACATGTTTCTTTCAGATAAGGGGCTAATTTTTTCATCCTGGTTTGATTGAACTCATTAGAGGGACACCCAGGAAAAAAAACAGGCCCTAAGGGTTAAAAAAGAATGATCGACTGGCAATGGGAAGAATTGAATCATACTAGCTAGAAAAGGAAAAGACAAATGGGTCATCTCGTCTCTTTCCCTGCGGGATTATTCACCAGTACAGTGTATTCTCCAGTACTTGTCCAATCCCATTTAAATGGACATCCCAAGCAATGGACATCCGATCACTCCCTAGGAGATTATTCCACAGTGTAATTGATCTCACTGTCATTGACTTTATCCTGATATTCATTGATCTACATTGACCTTTTCCAATTGTATCCCTTTACTCCTGGTTACAATCTCTTATGGTTCTACAGCAGTGGGACACATTCTAATGCCAGACTTTGTTATGGACCAGATTTGTCCCCTCTCCTTCCTGAAATGCGTCTAAGGTTTCCTCTCTCCTGGGCCAACTAGGAAGTGAACGTCTTTCACTTCACACCAAGACCTAAATAAGAGAGATATATTTAAAAAGTCACTGAACATTACAGAAAAGGAAGCTCTGGGTCTAGGCAGGGACAACAAGCATGTCAGACATTTGCTTAATATCCTGTGGGTCAGCTGGTTATTGTACCATATTCCCTAAAAGTCAGTGAATGTTTTATAAACAAGCCATTGCACATCTCCCCATCACAGACTTTAAGACCCCCATTGTCTATCATTTGGCACCCAATAAAAAGACCATAAAGGGGGTAAGTTAATGGAGCGACACCGCGGATGAATTTGGCCCAAGGCTTTGAAGACATAGGAGGGTTCTGCTGGGGAAGTCTAGGAAAAATCATCCCATCAAAGCACAACAGTGCAACATCACAATCTTATGATGTTGCATTATACCAGGATTGTGTACAGTATAGTCTGCTGGGTTAAATGTTTTGCTGCCTTTCAGAACCACCTGTTCTGCCCTCTATACTAAAGACTTTAGTAATAGGGAAACCTTGGAAGGCTTGGATATTCTATTGAGCAAAGTATCCAAAAGCTAGGGTGCTTTTTCGGTCTATAATACTGCCAGTAATCTCATGGCTCTCATGAGAACTTGGTACATCCTGCTTTTGGGAAAGCTGAACATTCTGCAAGAGTGGCTGTTCTCATGGTTCTTTGGCACCTTCTCCTTTTGGCCAACAACAAAGGAAGGAAGCCCAGAGAAGTTCAGAGTGAGAAACTAGAGTAAATCAAAGATTTTTTTTTGAAGGGTTTGGGAAAAGATGCAAGAGGGGTATTGGGAGATAAATGTTTACACTTCCTTAGCACTTTTGTCTGCCGAGCTTAGTCATTACAAACATTCTTGAATCTCCATTTTGGAGAAGTGGTGATCCAAAAGTTGAAGTGACTTGTCTAAGGTCACACAGAAAGTCAGTGGCAGAGCAAAGAATAGAATTCATGTCTCCTGATTTCTAGATTTTATTCCTTAGCTCTGAGCCCTGCCTCATGTTGAAAACTCATTTGACTGAGGATAATCTCTTAGATCAAATTTTCATCCAGTTCATTTCCCCAGAGTTTTCCTTCTTTCCCTGCTCTTGTTATCACTTTCTATACAAATCTCTCTAAAAGGGAGAGATTTTTTACATTGCATCTCAGTTGTATAGCCTTTATTATAGCAGTGTTCTGTAATATTTTGCTCTACCATAAGGTTCCTGTTTTTCAGCTCCTTTTCCATGTGAATGATGGCACTGATTCAGTTTGTTTAGGGACAGGATGAATGACTGACTTATCCCTTTTCAACTCCAGACTGTAAAACTCCTCCAGGTAGGGCCCTATTATGTTTTATAGCTAAACCTTCCTCCCATTCAGGTTCAGAATGTGTAATTATACCAATCTTCTATCTGTGATATTTCTATGGCCCCATTACTGTAATATCTGAGCACCTCACAAGCTTCAATATGTTTATCCTAATAATACCCTAGTGAGGCAGGGAAAAGCTATTATTCCCATTTTGCAGATGGGGAACCGAGGCAAAGTGGGGCTAAGTGATTTGCCCTGTGTCACACTGGAAATCTGTGGCAAAGCAAGAAACAGAACCCAGATCTCCTAAATCCTAGACTAGCACCCTAACCATATGTCCTCTTAACTGTGAACATGGTTTTGATCTGATGCTCCTGGTCTGGATACCCCAAACGTTATTTAAATGATCCCCTTTGTGTGATTTTTACCATTTCCCCCTCTCTGAGTTTTTGTTAATTACAGGAAAAATGTTTTGTATTCCAGAGTTCATGGACTTATGCAGAGAGCTGTGCATTCCTCATACTGCTGGAGCAACATGAAAGACATTTATGATAGTCCTGTCCTAGCAACTACCTGGAGATCTCTCCCCTGATACGCCAGTGACCATGTGCTTTAGCAAAGAGTGTGCATTTCAAATAGACAGGCAAGTCGTGCAACCTATGCCATGGGGGCAATGCCCATGCAGCTCAAATGGTTAATATATACCTAATGCACCTGGGCTGATTTTCTGGCTGGCAGTTTGTAATTTCGGGGGAACACTAGGATCTCTTTCTGTACTGTGGGTTTGCAACTAGTATCTCTTGCTGTGCTGTTGGTTTTGCAGAGGGTATTTCTCCTGAGCTCTGAGAGCCACAGCACTCGAGAGGGAGGTGACATAATGGAAACTCTAGCTTCTAGCTGTTTGCCAGTCAATCGGAGCAAACTGATAGCAGTCTCCAGGAGCTAGTTTCTAACTACAGTTCACTACTTGGGGATCATTTGAACCTTTAACAAGAGGTTGGTAAAGAGAGAGAGAGTGTGTGTGTGTGTGTGTGTGTGTGTGTGTGTCTGAGATAGAGGTAGCTATTTATGTGGCGCAGAGGAGAAAGCAAGGCTGGATCGTCAGGGAAATATGGCTTCCTTGCCAATTTCACACAAAGAGCCGCCATCTTTCACTGCTTTCTGTAGAAATGAAGGCTGGTTTGTCACAGAGGATAATGGCAGTATTTGGGCCCAGGCAACCCCTATGCAATTCTGATTTATGTCGGGGGGGGGGGGTTAAATGTTAATCATTTTCACCATAAGTGTTGCCTTTGGCAACAGGTTTTCACCTATGTGGATGGGGTGGTAGCTTACCACAGCTTTCTTGGTTTTAGTAGCAATTTGGCTTTCACAATTTGGATTTCTTTTGTGGTCAGGCATCTTTGTCGAGTACAGGTTACCAGTTGGGTAACGTGAAGTATGGGAATGGCAGATCCATTGATGCGGGCACAAGACTGTGGGCAAAGAAGTCTGATTTCTAATTCCAGCTTTCACACAGATACTCTCTCTAATCTTGCACATGTTATTGATGGCTTGTTTCCAAGCCCTCTGAAGTCAATGGGAGTCATTGTAGGGAATTCATTGGATTTTGAATCGGCTCCTAAGGCGCAGATCCTCACAGGTATTTAGGCACCTAATTCCCATTTAAATCTATGGGAGGTAGGCACCTATATACCTTTGAGGATCGGCGCCTTAGTCTCTCTGCCTCAGTTTCCTTACCTATATAACAAGGCTAATACCTACAGAATCTCAAAAGTATCTTGTGAATAGAGCTGGATGAATGCATCAGGTTTTCACAAATATTCATTCAGATAAGACCCAAACATTTGCTTTCATGGTGTTTTAAGCCCTGTCATTTTGTTTCAACCATAGCCATTCATAAGACTGAATTTTACACTGAAATGATCCCAGGAAGAAAAACTACTACTACATTTGTACTACTACTAAATTTGTTTGTCTCTAAGGTGCCACAAGTACTCTTTTTCTTTTTGCGAATACAGACTAACACGGCTGCTACTCTGAAACCTACTACTACATAGCTACTCATGTAAAGGTTTGAACTGGAAGTGGCTTGTTCAGCCCTGCCTCCAGTTTACAAAACTTTTCGTTGTTTAATCAGGGAACAGAAACCATGTCATGTGATTTAGGAGACCAGATCAGGTAGTGTGAATAATGAATAGTGGAGAATGTATACTCAAAAAATAGTTCTGCTAAAATAGAAATTTATTAGAGGTGGGAGAGGGAATTCTGAACTTTTTCTAAATTCTGTTCAAATTGTAGTTGGAGGCCGGTGGTTCTTTTATCCAGTACAGTTCTTCCAACCCTAATCCCCCTCCTGAAGAATAACTATTCTTTTAGGCATCAGTAACACGCTCCCTTTAAATCTGGTGACTTCTGGAAAACCTCCACTTTTACTTTCTGATTGCTGTTATAACCCAATTAAAGTCTATTGGTGCTCTCAGCATTTTGTGGGTTTGACCATTGAGGTCCTGTCAATATCACTCTTGCCACTGAGCACTAATTTATAGCAGAATAGCTCTTGTTAACCATGGATTATGGAATTGAAAAGCCAAATAGTTATCACTGACAGGTGAACAGAAATCAGCCCTATTACTGCTGGAAAAAATAACCTTGGAATGTCATATCTTCTTAGGGGCAGAACAGTGGAAGAAGATTTCTAATCATCAGAGGAGTGATGTTCTGAAACAGCCTTCCACTAGGTGTAGTGGGGACAAGAAATCTAAACTGGTTTTAAGATAGATCTTGATAAATTTGTGAATATATGATGTGTATGATGGGATTGTCTGTTATAGCAGGGAACTGGACTCAATGATCCAGAAGGTGCCTTCAAGTTCTATGTTGTTATGGGTCAAGACAGAATTATCTGCCAAGCTTATGGGTATATCTTATATATACTTCTTCAGGGAGTGACCACCATGTTATCACATCAGTATCAGTGTTGGCGAACAGTGCTGTGAGAAGTTATTCTAATAAGAACCAAATCTGAGAGCATTCTCAAGTGTTTTCTCAAGGGCAATGTGAAATGTATTGTCTTTGTTTCCTCTCCTGGGGCGTTTGCAATCTATGTTTAGCCATATGTCTCTCTCCATAGGAATTATAAGGCTAACGCCACCACCATTAAATATGGAGTCAGGCTGGTCATGAAGACTTTGATCACTCCAAATTCATTGACTTACTCTCTTACAATGCATAATTGCCATTGTCTACTTTTGGCCATCTGGACCCAGGATCTCTCATTTTTCCCTTTCCTTAAATGCACCAGATCTGGGGGACCTTTCTTCTGGTGGAGGAGGTCTGGATGTGATTTCCCCAGGAGCCAATCATCTCATCTCCTGTGGGAATTAGTCAGAGCATGAAAAAATAGTCACTGTCTTGCCTAGAAGCTGAATTTACTCTGTGCATAAATCCTGCACATTAGCACAACTGAAACTCAAACTGGGACCTTGGCAGCATCTGGATGAGTAAAAAAGAAGCCTCACCCAAGTCAAGCCAGCAGAGTAATGCTAAACTTGTCTCAGCTGAAGGTTTTTCTTGGCACAATCCCCTGCTGTACTCTCACTTTTCAGGGAACCCTCTTGCAAATAGAGCCTGCACCTTTGCCCGCACATCAGTCCTTTAATTATCACTAAAAGAAAAGGAGTACTTGTGGCACCTTAGAGACTAACAAATTTATTAGAGCATAAGCTTTCGTGAGCTACAGCTCACTTCGTAGCTCACGAAAGCTTATGCTCTAATAAATTTGTTAGTCTCTAAGGTGCCACAAGTACTCCTTTTCTTTTTGCGAATACAGACTAACACGGCTGCTACTCTGAAACCTTTAATTATCACTGTTCCCATTGATGAGTGGTGAACAAGCGGTTAAGTGCATTTGGCTTTGCTGTCCTCCCGGGTCCCGGTAGATTGTGCTGGAAGAGCTGAATGAAATTGATAGAGCTAACATTACAGTGAGTAAACCCCCTAAAGAAAGAGTAGATGGGTGGATAGAGAGAATGACCCCGAGGAAAACAGCTGTCAAGGACAGCTATTGGTTTCTCTTTCATGGAAAGAGAGACGTAATGAATTCTAAATTAAGAGAAACAAGAGGCAAGGTTGTTTATCAGCCCTCTCCGGCTGCTGCAGCACAAACGGCACTTTAGATGTATCGACTGCAGTCTCACTTAATGTACCAGTAGGTATGTTTCTTCAGTGTCTGGGAACACCTGCTATCCATCAAGCTAGACTAAAACCAGGGTATTTTTAATACACTAGCACAGAATAAAGCCACACACACAACTTACCCTCTTTTCAATGGGTCTGCAAGCCTAGAGTTGTTGCATTTGCATATTCAAGGAGCAGCATGTGTGCTTTCACTATAAAATTGCTCATTTCAGACTAAGGAAAATAGTAAAGAAGAGGAGTAAAGGCTCCATGAGAGAGCACTGTAGGTGCACCTCCTCTGTTATAGGTCCTGGCAACTCTGAGAACAAAGTAGGGTCTGAACTCTGTGCACCACCTTAGTTCTTAGAAAGTCTAAGGCATCCCAATTTCATACCTGCAGGCACCACAAGAATACTCCTGTCACTGTAACCATACCAGCTTGGAGGCTAGCTGCCAATTTAACATCAAAGTACCAAGGGGTGGTAAGTTGTTGTAACCCAAGAACCTCTTAATTCTAACTGGCAAGGGGGTGCAGAAGGGTTATAGGAATCTTCCAAGTCTGATTTGTACATTCTAGTTCACCAAAGAATGTCATGCAAGATCTCAAATGAAAGCTGGCATCAAATTGGTAATTAATATCATGGTGAAATGTGTGTACAGATGTTGTGCAAAGAGTTATGTATATGAACTGAAAATATGTTCCTAAGGTCTGAAGCAAGGTAGTGTTCACCAGCAATGGTGAAAAACAGGTTTTCTGTCAGACAAGAGGTGTTTGTTCATCTATCTGTTGACATGTAAACTGTGTATTGTCTCAGTCACAATGGATCACCAGTCACTGAACTGAATGCAAATGAAGAATTGTGGGGACTTCAGAAAGAGGCTGATGAGAAAAGTAAAACGGCAGTGGGGGAGAGAACCTCATCTGGAGGTACAGCTCAAAGGTTTGCTTGAGTATATTTGGGGAGGATAAAGGGGATGCCCTGGTACCTCCTCTGAAGAAATAAAAGGACCGTGGTTTTGCTTCACTGAAAAGGGGTCTTAATGAGGCATGGTTAAAAACACCGATGAGAACTTTGGAGGAGATAAACTTCTCAAGCCAAGAGACTAATTTGTTAGTTAAGTTTAGTATCTAGAAAGCGTGTTATGACTTTGGTTTAGATGTAACCATTTGTTTCCTATGTTCATACTCCCTATCACTTGAATCTCTATTCTTCAGCAATAAAATAACTCTTGTTTTCACTGTTAATGTATCTATGTGCTGTGATGTCAAGCCAAGTGCTGGAGCTGTATTGAATCTTACAAGCTGGTATGTCCTGTTCCTTTGAGAGCAGCAGGCCTGATAATTTGTGAGTGTTCAGTGTAGGCTGACCAGACAGCAAGTGTGAAAAATTGGGATGGGGGGTAATAGCAGCCTATATAAGCCCCAAATATTGGGACTGTCCCTATACAATTGGGACATCTGATAACCCTAGTTCAGTGGATAAGGGGCTGGATGCTACAGGGAATGCTCTGAGAATTTGGGGGCTGCTGTGTGCCTATTGTCACTTGTACAGAAAGAGCGAGGCTGGCCAGGGCCTGGCAAGCAGTGTTTGTGCTGCCAGGGGCTGGTGGTTTCAGGGAACTGCTCCACAGCAGGCACAGATCAGACTGCTTCTTTCTAAGGACAGGCAGTGGTGAGATGCCTCACAACCCTGGGGGCCCCTGAGGAGTGCCACAGCTGTTGCCTGCCAAGTGATTTCAAATAACACTGACACTGACTGATGGGATCCCCTGTCCGCTGTCCTTTCCTCCCTACAAAGTCCTTAAGTGCCTTTGTGTCTCTCTGAGATACCAAGTCAATAAGAAGATGTCAGACAAAGGAGGAATTTGTGCCGTGAACCTGAGGACTGACTCTTTCATTTTCACATTAGACATGTACAGGGGCCGTGAGTAGGTTGGGCTGTTCTCCTTTAATGGGCATCTGGTACATTCCTTGACACTCATGGCTGTCCCTGATTCCTGCTGTACTGCTGAACAGGTCAGTCCAGAGACACACATCCAAAAGCACACCAGCCAAGTGCTGTGGGTTGGAAAATCCTCAAAAGCAAACAGTTGCCCTCTGCTTTCAGCGTAAACCGCTTTCATCAAAAATAACACAACTAATGGGTTAGCTAAGGGCCTCTCTCAGACCCCCAAAGCAACGCAATTGTCTCACTTCGTAGAGTAATTTCTTGCTCTGGCCCATATGTAGAAAAAGAGTTTATTTCTTTTTAGATCTGTTTATCATTAAACAATAGAAATAGGAAACTTTATGAATTCCAGAACAAGTTTATTCACACGGAAGTAGTGCTGCTCAAACAGGTCACGGGAGGGTAGTCTCCTCAGGATGGTTTGGTTTAGACATTCCCATGTTTGCTTCTGCAACAATTGTTCCCTTCTTGTCTGTGGTTGGCATCCAGGACCTTGGAACAGACTTAACCCCAGCTGGTGGAAGGAATCATGGGGCCCAATTCATCCCTGTGCCAGGGCTGAGCTCCATGCTGGGCCTGGTCAGATGGAGGAAAGGTGGCTTTAATGCCACCTTTGCATCTATGTTGTTCTGGGTGGGCTGTTTTAGCTTCAGGCACAGGTTAGAGCAGCATCAGGACTGTCCTAATTTGCACCAGCTGCCTTTTGTCCCAGGGACTATTACCACAGTAGATCTCCACCCTTACTCCTTTTCCCCTGGCCATGCCCCCAACACATCTCTTGCACCAAGACTTCTTAGGGGCAGGGGTGTAGAGTCATGCCAGCTGTAGAAGCCATCTATCTTAGTAGACTTCCCCAGGGCCAGCATCTGATGGCTTTGTGGCAGGGTGAGCATAAAAGGGCCACAACACAGGGATAACCTGGGCCCAGTGTGTGTATCCTACATATCCCAGGTGAGACTTGTGCTAGGCTTGTATCCATTGGAAGACACTTTCTTCAGAGTATCTAGATGGTAACTGAATGAATGGCATCAGAGTCCTCCCCTGTGATTAGCATCATGCTCAGAAGAGAGGATGCAGCAGATATTATACCTCAAGAGCCTATGATTACACTCCATGAAACATACTGTACATTATTTTTCGGTTGGATTTGATACTCTATTGGTTCCACCAGGTCTTTTGAAGTCCAGCATCCAGTGTGAGAGATCTCATTTGATTGGTAGTCAGTGGTCCCTTCAATCAAGGAACCTGTCAATTTACCAGGTACTGGATACCATCATAACCAAGTTGTGAAGAAGCTTGGGGTCCAGTGAGCAAAGCACAAAGCCAGAGATGGATCTTGCATCACCTTCATTGCTACCACCCTTTCTTAGATGAAATGTCCAGGATGAATTTGGGCCAATGCTAAGCCTAGTGAGGGCAAAATTCTTATGCCAAGGATGAATCTGACCCACTATGTTACCTCCCTCTGAAAGCAACACCCACCCCCTGCCACCTCCCAGGTCCTTCAACTCCCGTCCGTCTCCGAACTCCTGCTCTTTTGTGATTTTTTTGCTCATTTTCATGTCTTTAATTAAAGAGAAAAAGTTTGCCCGTGGAAGATAAATTGAGACAAATATGGTGCCATTAATATCTGCCATGTTTGGAAGGAGATGATTCACCCTGTGATTAAAGCCAAACGGAATCTCAGGAATAATTAGCCCTTAGTGGATCATAAGGCTGAAGAAAGCACTATTTATCAGTGACAGTGTTAATGCAATTACTTCTCCACTGCAGCCTCCCAATAAATCATGCCCTGAGCATTTGGAGAAGCTATCAATTCAGGATCATGCTTCTCAGGGCTCAGAAAGGCAAAGCGCAGAGGGAAACAGAGACAGTATTGGCTTTTCAAAATTTGTAATTATGGCAAAGCTGTCAAGGCCATTGGAGGCTGAACGCCTCCTCTGAGTTCATTTCTTCACTCCTCCAAGAAGCTGGGAACTATTACAATAATAATTAGAGCAGGTTGGAATATTCATTATGATGAACCAATTGCCTGATTTTCAGAGGAGCTGGAGCCAATGAGTATTTGATGCCTCTGCAAATCAGGCCTGATGTTCTCCATAGGCCACATCCTTAGCTAGAGTAAATAGAGCCAGCTAAGGATCTGGTCCTATGAAATTAAACCCATTTTTGGTTAGAGAATCATTCACTGATTTTCATCTTATATATTTGTTTGCATGAATAACTTTCAGAGGATGTTTCTTTCTGGACTGCTTGCTATTTGTTATTTGAATTGTGCGGTCAGTTACCCATGTCTATGCCATTGTTTTGGATATGTATCTCACCTTTCACATGAGGATCTGAAATGGTTGAACAAACATGTATCAATGAACTCTCCCAACATCCTTGAGATATAGGTAAGTAAATTGACCCCATTTTCTGCATAAGTAAACTGAAGCAGAAAGAGGAAAAGTGACTTATCCAAGCTCACTCTGGTTACATGCTAGACTTGGGAATAGAAATCAGTGGCCAGATGTAGCCTCGATGTAGCTCCATTAACTGCTGTAGAATGATGGTTGTTTGCAACACGGCTGAATTTTTTCCAAGAGCTCCAGGTTCCAGCCCGTATTACCATACAGCTGTTTAATGGACCATCCTGCAGAGCAAACTATCTCTGTCTTTTCACAATGTCTTCCCTCAGAGTTTGATGCAAACAGCATCATGCTACATAGTGATACTACATCAGGCTCAGAAGAGATTCCTGGCTATTCTTGGAGTCCTTTAGAATGACACCGTGAAAATCAGGACTGTCCATGAAAAATTGGATGGGTGGTGATGTAGCCTATTTAAACCCCACCTTCCTCCTTTAGCACTGTACTCCACAATTGCTTCCTTTACCTGAACTACATAATATGGAAAACATCAGCCACTAAAATGCATGGTGACAGGTTTCCGAGTGATAGCCGTGTTAGTCTGTATCAGCAAAAACAACGAGGGAATCCTTGTGGCACCTTAGAGACTAACAAATTTATTTAGGCATAAGCTTTTGTGGGCTAAAACCTGCTTCATCAGATGCATGGAGTGAAAAGTACAGTAAGCAGAAAATATATTCTAGCACATGACAAGATGGGAGTTGCCTTACCAAGTTGGGGGGTCAGTGCTAATGAGTCAATTCAATTAAGGTGGAAGTGGCCTATTCTTAACAGTTGACAAAATGGGGTGAATACCAAGGGAGGGAAAATTGCTTCTGTAGTGCTAACGAGGCCAGTGCAATCGGTGGCCCATTTCCAACAGTTGACAAGAAGGTGTGAGTATCAGCAGATGGAAAATTTACTTTTTGTATTGACATGGGGGCCAGGGGGTTAAAATATACTGGGGTTTGATTACTGATCTGAACGAGGAGGAAATGGTATGGCCCTTTGTGTCATTAGTAGATGCGGTGATTATACACTTAAACATGAATCGTCTTCCTTGTACAAAGCCCAGATAAACAAGCGTTTATGTTATGGGGAGTGCAGTGGCAGTCAGATTGAAGGGAAGGAGTCCTCCTTCCCATGCCCAAGGCATGTCTACAGAAGCCTATCCCTTCCCTGTTACATAGAAAAATTTGACTTTTAGATTGACTCAGTTGCAGATTCACTGATTATGCCTGTGCCCTTCCCCATAGCAATCACAATCACAGCTATCTCCTAGGCACTCTTGTAAAGGACCCCTTGGAGCACAGGTCAGTGTGGGTGGTGGAGGTCTCATGGAACTTGTATAGGTTGTCTGCAGACAATCTCCTCTGTGCACATGTTCCACTGCCCTTGTAACCTCTTGTATCTTTGGCAAGAGGCAGGAGCAGAATTTGATGGGAGGGGTAAGGATAAAACCTTGATCTCGGACAGAGGGCAGGATTGTATCCCAAAGGGCTGGCTAGTGAACAGTGCCTGGGATGTATATGTTGAAGGTGGTTTTATTCTTTTAAATGTAGATTATGGAACAAAGACAGACTGAGATTTCATGGTGAACAAAATAACAGTTAAAAATATAATCACAGCTGCCGTGTTTCTTTTCTTTTCTTTTCTTTTCTTTTCTTTTCTTTTCTTTTTCTTTTTTGACACATCGGTTTGGGATTTTTCACAATGGAACCAGTCCAGCAGTAGGAGCATTGATGGAGAAAGGACAAAAAAACAACAACTCTTCCCTCAGCTGTTGAAAATGTTCTAAGTGAATTTGGTGCTGCTGATAGCAAGGGACTAAGGGCCTGATCCAATGCCCATGTCCAACAGAGCCTGTCCATTGATTTCAATGGACACTGAATGAGACTAACTGCACAGCACCTGTTTGGATTATATGGTCTGACCCTATAGTACTAAATTCCCCACATGTCCCCCCACCCCAATCCTGAGCTACAGCACACTCCCCTGCTTCAGAACTGCAGCTCTGTCAGTACTTCCCAGTTTTGGTCTTCAGCCCCTTCTCTGCTCTTCTGGAACTGGGTCCCCACATATTGCTCTGCTGATGCTTCTCAATCTTGATCTGCTGGAGCACCTGCCTTTTCAGTCCTGAGTCTTTCTTGAGCAGATCCCAACAGTGTGACAGATTGGGTTGCATATTTTTCTGATGTGTCTGACAAACGGGGACTAGATGAGACCAACATCAAACTGATTGCCGCTTTTGTGATCTGAGCGATGATTTGTACCAAGGGGATGGACAATTTGGATCTGTTAAGACTGACTTTAAGCATTATTTTGATTATTCCCTTGCTTTCTGCCCAAATCTGTATTGCAATCAAAGATATTCTCAGTGGAGGACAAATTTCTCACAATGTCCTCTCCCTAAAGACAGCTGAGTTTCTCTAGACTCTATAGATGGATTTAACAAAAGGGCTGGTGGGATTTTTAATAAATCTAAAATGTTCCAATCTCCATCCTTCTGTAAAACATGTGCAGTGTCTTTTCAAAACACTTTAAGACACTAGGGCCCAGATCCACAAAGGTATTTACTTTGATGATTTCAGTGGAATTTATAAGCCTAAATGTCTTTTGGTTCTGGGCCTAAGCTATTGGCCCATATCAGAGGAGGAAGTGCCCTTAGCTTGAGCATCAGGAACCTCAGGCTTAAAGGGCCCCTGTCAAGATAGGAACCAAGCAGGAGGACCCAAATCTTCCAAACGAAACCCACATGGGAGAATCAAAGGAGGAGTGGCCAGGCAGGAAGGGGAGAGGTTGAAAAGCAAGGGCTGCACATGTAACGATAGCTGAACAAGCAGGGACTACCTGCCTCCCACCTCTGGGCACCCCATCCAAGGGCTGGTGAAAGTGCGTCCACCACAGAGTCTAAAGCAGAAGAGCCGGCAATGCTGTGGGTGCTGGCTGAAGGGAGAGAACCACTCTGCACCCGTGGGTGGGGATTCTTGTGAACTGACCATAAGTTTTCTGTGGATCCTAGGGCCATGCTCTTATCCCTGTAAGTTTGGTTACAGACTCAGAACTCAGGAGTGAGCATGTGACACAAACCAGAGGTCAGGAAGATCATGGGGATTTGACACTAAGCCTAACTTCTACTCTGCTCATTAAAGTGGTAGGTAAGTGTGTGGTATGTAAAACACACTCACACAGTCTCATACACTTCCTTGCCAATATAACATATAATCTATCTATATCTTCAGAACTATATCTATATAATATTCTCAATATTGCTGATAATACTAAAACTGAAATCATTTAAATAACCCATGTTCACTGTTCACCACTGATGCCATATCTGTTCATTCCATACTTAACTGTCTGATTGAACAACAAAAGTAGATAGCTCAGTTTCACTTGATATTTAAAGTCAGTTTTACTTTCTGGGTCCTGTCCAGAAATTGCCAAACTGTGATCTGTGGATCTCTGGTAGCAGGCAGAGCACTGGCTGGTTGCATGATGCTGGCTCCTCCTACTTGCTTCCAGCTACTGAATTTCATTAAGAGAAACTAAAAATGATCTAGATACTTTTGCAACTATAAAAGGGCGCTGGACACTGGGGTTCATCTCAGCGCATCTGTTGTAGCCCTCAGCACTTTAAGGAAAGGAACTCTGGACAATGTTGGAATGCTTTTGTAATATTCCTTTACAATGCCTTTAGTTCTACATAGGTATTACGGAAGGCGAATGAGAGGAGAGAGGTGGGTCTGTGCAATCATGAAATGGAGAGGTGTTTTCTAGGTGACAAGCTTTCTATTAAGATCAGTTCCATATTATGGAAAAAGTTTGAGCACGCCCTGCTGTAGTATGATCCTCTTATATTTGGGTTTCTAAATCTTCGGGGAAATGTTCAAATAAAAAAGTACACTGTTTCCGTTGAAATAAAATGATCATAACAATATTTCTGTTCATATTAGGCTGTATACCTTCCTCACCCGTATTCTCCAGCTGAAATCTTATGCTCTCTTTGTGACATCACTATTAGATCTACACATCAGCCCTGGCTTCAAAATTTAGACCCAGATTTGCGTGTGGAATCCATGGCATTTGGATCTGAGGTTTTCTGATTTGGGGCCCATGTCTAATTATCTGCGATGATGGTTTTGCTTTAGAAGCAGAAGTTCTGGGGAATAATGAAGGATAATTCTTTAAGGCTAAAAATCGCATATTCAGGCAAGTTTCTCTTGTGATACAAAACAAGGAAGAAAAGCAAAATCACAGTAGGAATCAAGTAGAGATTTGCTTCTAACTAGAATGGGCTTCAACATTTTCTACAAGGCACTTTAACGAAAACTTTGAGCCAGGGGCTAGAGCGCTGAGACTCCAAATATTAAGTCCTCCCAATTTAAATGTGTTTTCCGTAACAACACTTCTGTAAGGGAAGAAATCTAATACTAGAAAGACAGCCCCAGTACCTGCCTGTGTCAACTGCATGGTAAAATATTAACACCAGAAACAAAAACCTGAATGCATTGTGCACAAAAAGGCAGAATGGAATGGAATGTCAGCTGCTGAGCCACTGCCTCCTGGACATAATGCAGATCCTCATGGAAGCAAAGAATACTTCAATTTCCTTTCTAGGAGGTCAGTCCTGGGAGCTATAGGGTTACCAAGCAGTCAGATTCCAAGAGACGTTTAAAATGTAATTGACCGGCTGGTTTTGGTTAGCCATGCGGTTACAGTTGTACAAAGGCTGCGATGAGAAAATAATGGGCTGGTAGGAGTGAGAGTTCACCCATGGAGAATAAGAAGGACTTTTCCTTGCAAGGTTGAGGAGGGCAGCTAGAGCTTCTCCGCTGACTCCTACCGCTTTTGGCATCCAGGGTCAAATAGAAAAAGGAGGGGTTTTCAGGTTTACTCCATTTTGCTGATGCTTGTGCTGTATCCATAACTTGTTCCAAATCGAAAGCATGCATCAAATCATAAGCACCCTTCGGTCTTTTTGCCATGGTTACGGCAGGGAGAGGGCAGGGGAAGAACCTCCTCTGTGGACCACAGGAAGTTCTATCTTTTGCTTATTTGTGGTCTGTGGCTGGAGGTGAGCCACTAGTGACACAACCTTTGGTGACTTTGCAGTGGTAAATAATGCTAATGAGTCAGAATGTCAATCATCCCTTAACCATGGATGTGTCAGTAATATACAATAGGAAGGGGAGAGAGACTAGTTTTGGACTTAATCTGGACACCTAAAACACATGAATGACAGCTGCTTTTCCTTTGCCTCTCTCTAACTCCTCCCTGTAATGTGATATGGCTGAACCAGTTGAAATAAAACAATGGCCAGTTCAACCTTTGTTCATAAGGTTGGGCTCAAGTTGCAAATTTCAGATGCAGAGTCGATCATCTTCTGGGATTTGGTTTGGCCTCATTCAAAAATGAGATCTTGGGCAAAATTTTCAAAAAGCCTACAGGATTTAGAAGCCTAAGCCCCCTTTCAAAAGTGACTTAGGAGCCTAAATCCTATTCCCTTTCAATAAGATGTAGGCTCCTAAATCATAGATTAATAGATTTCTAAAGGCAGAAGGGACCATTAGAGTATCTCATCTGACCTTTTGCATAGCACAGTCCATAGAATTTCATAGAGTTACCCCTGCATTGAGCCCAATTGCTCCTAGTCACTTTTGAATGTGGGACTTTGGCATTTTTGAAAATTGTATAACTTATTTTATTTTTATCCAAATCCCTATCTACCCTATCGATTACAGTTCTGTCTTAATTCACATTTCCCCAAAATTCAGAGATGTACAAATCCAGGGCTTTGGTTCACTTCCTGCTTTGTTCTTGAGGCTGATGAAAGTTTCAGTCACTTTTTTCCACTATTATTTTTCATTTCCATTGCAGTCCCTGCCTTTCCAGATTCTGGTCAGCACTGGATGTGGAAGCACCAAAGTCCAGTGAAAATCACTATTCTCATGGTGTCTCTAGCCTGAATGGCTGTGGGAGATCCCAGAAATCTGGAGACAGAGAGAACCTCCTCTTGTGAGCTTCCAAACCCAGTTTTGTGGATGCAAGAGAAGTTTGGATAGTCCTAATACATTTCCATCTTCTTCTCCACATAGAAAAGAACCCTGTATCTTTGCACATTTGGTCACTAAGGGATTTTTTAATGTTTCTGTTACATGCCTCTTAGAACAGCCAGGATTGTGGCATAACATAGAGAATCACAATATTCTTTCTTAATGCTTAACCTCTAACACATTTTGTTTTCACATTCCATCTTTGGAAAGTGTTTTAAACATAATAACCACTTTTCCAGCTTCTCTGTTGTACATTTGGAGCCTGAATCTAGGAGTACACTGGTGTGTACATACCGGGGGCTAGTTAGACATATGACTATTCATTTGTGTGTAGAATTTCCATGCACAACTCTAACTAACTCCATGTGCAAATTAGATGTCTCGTGCATTCTTTGTGCATTGGGTTATGTTGTCTAACTTTTGTGAAAATAAGGCCCTTAAAGAGAAGAACTCATTACTGGTCTAGCATGGTCATTTTTTAACTTTTAACTTTAACTTAGCTAAGAATTGTTCTATTGTTCTCAGCAAAAATAATTGTGTCTCATGTCATTTCACCACAAAGCATAATCATTTCTACTGTGAAATGGCTTTGGGTGTCTGGAAAAAAAATACAGCATGCTGATTCGCTGTCAATGACATCACACTCATGTCAGCAATCCCCAGTGAATATGCAGGGTCTGACAATTTGCCTTATTATAAAATAGAAATTCCATGAGCGACAAGGTGGGTGCATACAACAGTAGAAACTCCATGTCATGCTCCAGGCCATGCAGCTCTCCATGGATTTCCCAGGTACCTGCTGAAATAGAGCTTGTTTTGCTGGCAACCAGAAGAGCCCGTGTATCCTGCACCAGCCTTTCCTCCGCTGCTGAGGTCTTCATTTAGTCATTCCCACATGCCAACAGGGCAATTAACTGTATTGTGGGTGAGCATGCTTCAGGACTGGCACAGAAAATACTTTTGTAATACTTTGCACCTTCCACCCAAGGATCTTGCAGTGTTTTTCAAGCACCAATAAGCTATGCTTCACAAAACCCCAATAAGACAGCTATTACTACCCCCATTTTACAGATGGAGAAACTGAGGCACACAGCACTTCAGGTCACACAGTGAGATGATGGAAGAGCTAGGACTAGAACCCAGCTCTCTGCCTTTTACTTTAACCCTAGATCACATTTCCTGTCTTCTTGAGGCGCCTTTAATTCAGGAGGCTCTTGGGCATCAATAACATTCCCATAAACTTCAATTACAGTAATCTGTAGATGATGTTCAGTCTGATAAGAGAGTCCGGTTCAGATTGTCCAGTCACTCGCTAATACCAGGTGTCTGCAATGTCTGGCTTGAATTCAGAGGAAGCCAGCCATCAGCACTCAACAGCTCTGAACATACAGCCCATGCTATGGATGCCTTCAAAGAATGTCCATTGGGCCATATTGTGCTTTCCAGCATTAAGAAGATTGCTTCTTTTCTTAGTCCATATGTGCCCATTACTCAGTTGCCCTCTGTGTCAGTCTTGCATAAATAGATTGGTAACTGTACTTTTGCAGGAGAGCACAAGCCAGATGTTTCCGAGAGCAAATAATGGAGGAGGATTAGGAAGCTCAGACCTGCAAGGATTATAGCAAATATCAGCATTCCCTGGTGGCAGAACTGTCATAGTGGGCAATGTTTCACCATTGGGTCTAGTTTTTGCAGTGGAATTGGGAGGCAGGCAAATTTTGGACCTACTGTTCATTGAGCTTGATTCCTGGTTTGTGCTGACAGAGTTGAATGAGTGTCCTTTAAGAATGATGTATTTTACAGAATGAAATTGCTTTCCACAAACATCATCCCACTTATGATATCTGCAAACTACTAAAACAGGGATTGAGGGCTGATGTCTAATGCAGCTTGAAGAGATTTCAAAAACTCCTTTGGGGTGTTTCAGAATGCTACTTCTACCTTCATATATTGCAGAAAGGGTCCTCAGAGTTCCTGATATTTTCTCAGCCTCTCCTGTCTTTCAAAGACCCCTGCATCCTGTGCAACCCATTATTATTATTATTATTACTATTATTATTATTACTGAGCACCCAAAGCATGCTAGGCCTGTCATGGAAACAAGTGGAGGCAAGATCCCTGCCTTGATGAATTGGCCTGTAACTTCCACCATGATGCAAGGTTCGGTTCGACCCGCGCTCACCCCCAGATCTGTGTGTGGAGATCTCTGAACCCCCTTTAAGAATGGATCTATCTTTTCCCTTGAGGAAGAGATGAAAGGGTTATGTCCCCCACCTGTAGGCACCACAGAGGGGTCTCCACAGGCCCACATGAAGGACAGAGGCAGAGACTGGAGGGCAGGAAGGAGGGATGCCTAGGCTGGGGGACATGTATCATTCACCCTCTGGCCTAAAAAAGATTGACTTTAGTTGGCATCGCAGATGACCAGTGCTTCTGAAAACCAGGCTTCTTTAGGATGTCTCAGGTTGGGCAACTAAAAATGGAGAAACACAAAACCAATAGTCTCTTCTGAAAATTTAGGTCTAAATAATGAACAGAACTAACCAGTCAGTGAATCGTAAGGTCTGTGTTCATGGTTAGTGGTTTTCTGCTTTTACATCTTATCCTCTCTTCAGCCCTCACACACACTGACATGCATGTGTCCCACCGAAACCCTCTCCTGAACGACTCTCTGTGACAGAAATCCCATAATCCCAGGCCTGTTAATTATGAATTCCTATCTGCTCTAAGCATAAGGCCCATTAAAGTAATTACACTTGCTCTGGAAGTCAAATCCTTTTAACAGGTTTCAGAGTAGCAGCTGTGTTAGTCTGTATACGCAAAAAGAAAAGGAGTACTTGTGGCACCTTAGAGACTAACAAATTTATTTGAGCATAAGCTTTCGTGAGCTACAGCTCACTTCATCGGATGCATTCAGTGAATGCATCCGATGAAGTGAGCTGTAGCTCACGAAAGCTTATGCTCAAATAAATTTGTTAGTCTCTAAGGTGCCACAAATCCTTTTAAGTGAGTGACTCCAGCAGCTGCAAAGACCTCAAAACGCTGTTTGTCCCAGCAAAGAGAAAGTATGTGCTAGCAGTGGTGAGTCAAAAAAGGCAGGGGAAATAAACATTCTGACCATAGTCTGAGTGAACTGAAGTGAGCGTCTGGGGCACTGCTTGCCTACCCCGCCTCGTCTCCTGGCCTTCAAATTTTGTTAATAATTCCAGCTTGGTCTGGTGGGTTTGCTTGAGCCCTGGGATATGAAAGCCCTCTCTCTCTCTGTCCAACTCCACCAAAAACATGAGTTTATTATTTTCCACACTTCACTGGAAAATAACAGACATGAGGCATCTCTGCAAGTTTACATTTAAGCTTTTGGCTGGTTTCACCCCAACTAGAAGCTGAAAAATAAAATCACAAGCAGAACTAATACAAAAAGAAAAGGAGTACTTGTGGCACCTTAGAGACTAACAAATTTATTTGAGCACAAGCTTTAGTGAGCTACAGCTCACTTCATCGGATGCATTCGATGAAGTGAGCTGTAGCTCATGAAAGCTTATGCTCAAATAAATTTGTTAGTCTCTAAGGTGCCACAAGTACTCCTTTTCTTTTTGCTAATACAGACTAACACGACTGCTACTCTGAAACCAGAACTAATACAGTTCAAGGTAAATTTCTAAATTCACAGAACATTGGTACAGGATGATTCTTTGCCAGCCAACTCCCCGCCTGGCTACAGCACGTGAAATTCCTACAGTGTGTGCCTGTCTATGTATCCACAGATAGCAGTGACATAGCAAGAACACACACACATTTCTGCATACACATTTGCACACAAACTTCTCTAAAACTTACTTTTTTACTGAGTTACAACATTGGTGCAACAATCACCTAAGTACATAAGGGTATTTTCAACTGTCTGTTTAGTTAACAATTTTCCTGGCATCTCTTCCCCGCCCCTCTGTGGCACCCTTTATTGCACAATTCAGCCTTTTAAATAAATTCACAAAAATGGCATCAGTGCATTTAGTGTGAGCACAGACAAGCTTATGTGCTTTGTCTCAGCACTAGGCTGTATCTTCTGCAGGATATGCTGATGATAATTCCTCTTCCTAAGCACAGATTCTCTACTCAGATTGTAAACATTTTGGAGCAGAGATGGTAGTTTTGTTCGGTGTTTGTACAGCACCTATCACAATGGGGTGATCATAGTGCTACTGCAATACAAATAATAAATAAGAATATTAAGTAACAGGCATTCTTAAGTTGGATTTCCATCGGAGGTTGGGAACAAGATCCATGCCGGTGGTAGCGGGCAATTAAACACGTCAGTAGAAAGCCCAGTCCAATGCTAATTTAAGATTCTAGCACATTTCAGGAAAGAAATACGAACAACAGCCAGATCTATTAGCTTTCAGATTGGTTTCTCCTGTTACAGAGCTGGTCCTTTTTTCTTCTTTTCCTCTTGCTGGTTGGGGTTACGCATTTCTTGTGCTACCCAGCCAGCCTATTTTGACCTTTTCATGAGATCCCCACTTCCTTGTTTCCTATAAGCTGTTTTTCTCAGTCCTCTTTCTAGCCTGCAAAAAACCACCATCCCTACCGGCATTAATTGGCACCCACCCTGGCAGTCTCAGGAGAGCGTCCAAGGACAGAGTGTTCCATGTCTTTATAAAGGTGTGGTCCATCTTGGCCACACCGGGCAATATGGGGGAAGTCTGTGCTGTTATTGCCCATTCTAAACCTCCTCTGTAGATAAAGCCTCTATGGTTCTCACTTGCAACACCCTTCACCGGTGCTATGTACACTTCAAACAACTGAGCACTGGTTTTGCTCCAAGAATCAGTTTATTACTCACTTTGATCATCTTGTTTGTCATTAGGATATTCATCAGAGGGGTGGTTAGGTTAAATTTTGAACAGCCACAGGAACGCCAACATTTCTAGTGCCATCCCAGGAAATGAGAAGTAGCCACACATGCCTAAAAGTCAACTCTTGTCCTCTGCAACATTCTCCTGGATCAATATCCTGATATTATTATCCTGAAGCACAGGGGCTTATCTTCTGTCAAAGCTGAAGACCAGAGTAATTGGGCAAGTTTGGAAGATCTGTTGGCTATGGTGTTAGGAAATCCTTCAAGAAACGAAAGAGGAGATCATAAAGAAGGAAACTACCATGCACCCTGACTGAGACATTTCATGTGCAATGCGATCCCGACATATCGTCCTAATGATTTCATGGGTGCAGTTTTCCACTTAGACCAGTTAAAGGATAAAGAGTGGAGTTTAGTAATGATTGTATATATATATTTTATATATAATATTATACAAACAAATAGTCTTTAAAGCATGACAATGTGATGTTTCATGGTATTCACACAGGGAAGTTAGATAAAAACATAAATACTCTTCCTGGAAGCTTGGAACATAAAATGACTTTATGTCTTAGAATTCCAAATGATAACACACAAGAACCCCAAAACAGAGACATACAAAGCAAGCTGCTCCCCAAAACAGAGAGGCTCCACTCATGCCACCTTACTCTAGGCTGGCTAGCTAGGATTGCAGGATGTTCAGCGTTCTGTTTCCTGCCTGGCATAAGAGAGAAGACAGTTAATGATCTGGAGATCCAGTATGTGAGATTTTATCTGTCCAGACCATCAAGCATATTATTTAGTGACTCTTGGCCCAGTTCTCTGGTGAAGGAACTTCACCGAAATCAGTTGAGTTATGCCAGCAGAGAACTCGGTCCATTGCATGAAAATAAGGAGAATAACAAACCGAGGGCTCAGTCCTGCTCCTCTGATCCATGCACTGAAGGAATCATGTAGGGTGGGCAGTGGGTGAACTAGTGCGGGGGGGGCAGGCTGGGAGAGATGCACATTTCCTGCCCCCCCACTGCAGTATGTTCAAAGGACACAGCTCACTGGACCTTCTCTTTTTCAACAAGTCCCCTCTAATGTTGGGTCCCCCCTGTGAGGAAAGCCTTAAAGACTGCTCGGGCACTGCAGTGATCATTCAGTGCTAAGGTGCTTGCAACAGATCTTTCTTGTGTTCGGTTTCGTTTGGCTGTGCTTAACAACCAGAACTTCATAGCACCTGCCCAGATGCTCTGTCTGGGAAGTTCAGCCCTTAAAGGCATAGACTGCACTACCACTCATGCTGCCAGGGAATGTGTCTGGGTGGTGAGGGAAGGGGAGATGCTGATTCCAGAGACAGACTCTGGATAGGCATGGGGCTTCCATACTGATAGCCCTGTGTCTCTGGCAGATCTCAGAGATTTATGGAGTTTGAGCCTGTACCATTGCTATCTTCCACAGAGTGGGAGATAGGCAGACATTGATCACTCAATGGAAGTATACAGAGGGAACTCTATGAGGATGACCTCACAGAGTTTCCTCATCTTGAAGGGATTTTTACCATGTAGGGCTACAACTAAGGCCTGAATATCATAACCTGATGGGACATGCTGTTTGGAACACTATGTGCACTAAAATATTACAGGGTTTTGTGACAGAGAGACAGAGAGAGAGAGAGAGAGAGAAAGAGAGAGAAGAATCACCTGCTATGGATAACCTAATATGTCTGAGGATGATGCTGATCCTACAGGTTAATATAGCTAGAATGCAAAAAGATATTGGCAAATATTAATTGGAATAAAAACCAGGAATATTCTTTGTTCTTATTCCTTTTCTGGGAACATTCATATGAGTAATATTGGTTTGTGAGAACCATTGTGGAAAGCAGAGGTTTTGCAAATCCTAGTTTAAATCTAAATTCAGGTGAAAGTTGACATTGGAAATGTCACCATTCACTTGCCAATTTGGTAATCTCTTGTATAGTTCTTCTCAAGTTAATACAAGTCATCCAAACAGGGGTCAGAAACAATGCCATGTGACAGAGGTGACCAATCACACACTAAAAATTATAAATAATGAGGAGATGGACATAGTGAAAATGAAGAGTTTGTGCACAACCATGAGCTTGAAATAGTCACCTAAAGCATTTATATGAATAAACCATGCAGCTCTAGTTAATGTGCAGGATGGCAGCAGAAAAAAAGACATGAAAGAATCAGAGGCCAGATTTTCAACTGAGTTTCACTAGAGTGAACACAGTAACTCTATTGAAGTCAATGGAGTTATTCCATTTTCACCCTGGTGTAACTCAGAGAAGAATCTGGGCCAGGTTGAATGGGCACAGACTCTGTGTTAGTTAGAGATTCTTCAACCGTGAGCAACAGGCTTTGAATTTAGGTTTTTATTTTTGGGGTGGGGGAGCAGGTTGCTGGTAAACTAGAGAGCTGCAGAATCAAATGTTCTTCACATCCCATAAATGAATGCATCTAGTCCTTCTGATTTGCTTCTCGGCAGAGTCTTTGCAATATGCTGTCTGATTGTGAAAGGAATTGCTTGATATTTCCTCTGCCAGGATACCCTGTGGATAAGTAAATCAAGCTTTCTGCTCAAATCAGGGTCTTCTGCACAGGTCAAGTGTCCAATCATTCTGCTTCAGACCTCTTTCCCCTAAGTGACTTATCAGATTGAATGAACTCATCGCTGTGAAATCTGCAAGAGAGACTTCCAGCTGAGAGATTCAGTGATCAGACTTGCTATGTGTATGCATGTTGTGTGGGAGGGGAGGGAGGGTCCTACATATTATCACAGCTGAATCTTTAATCTGAATTCTTGTTGTCAACAGACAGGAGCTCTATAGGATATGAGCCTGAGCCGAGAGCTGTGTTAAGCTTATCTCAGCTGGAGGTTGCTCACTGTGTATCTTAAGAGGACTGTCCCATTTTTGTGTGTGTGCATGTAATTTATTTACCAAGAAAAAACTCAGCTCAAATGCAGCATCTGGTTTCTAGTGAGGTTCCTGCTTCTCACCCAATTTTCCAGCTGGGTTGACTTATTAAGATACAAAGAGGTCAACAGACTTTGCCCATGGCCACACAGCAAGTGAGTGGTTGAGCCAGGAAGTAAACCCAGAGGCGTTTACTCCCCCCCACACCATTAAAATATTCTTTATAACAAAAAGTTACTGTGCAGACTGCAGTGACCAGTGCTGGAAAATACCAATAACTGCTACCATTTCTTTTTCTTTTTTAAAGGCTCTAGTGCACATCCTTGGCCTATCAACCTGGCAACAAAACTTTAAAGAGACTCGGTTTACATTGTGCCTCTTTGTTTTCTCTGGTCTCGTTACAAGAATCATGTCATTTTCTAAAGAATGGAGGGGTTCTTTTTTCTTCTTTAAAAAAGGCCATCTTGCCACTCGAGAAAAAGCACTTCAGAAAGCAGGGCTGATCGTAACTTGGCTGCTGAGGCCCTCCTTGGGCTGTTCCAGCAGCTGAGAATAATAGGAATGAAGCAGCAGCGGTCTGGCCATGACCCCCTCCTCCCCTCACCATATCCCATCCTATGAAAGGATGAAGAGGAAGGGCTATTTTGCCAAGTCTGTACCACTTGGGAGAAACCTCTTCCACGGGTGGATTGCCTAATGGTCAAATTGGTCAGCTTTACAGCCCCTTTCTGCTGCTGGATAATCAGGACGCAACAGAGAAAAGGGCCCGCCTATATACCAGAAACTGAGAGCTGTAATGCTGCACACACCTATCAGTAATGCTTTTTTACAAGGACTTTGCATTCCTCAGCCTTATTTCCTTTGCACTCCCTTTTCCCCTGCAAGACCTTTGGATGGCTGGGATCCAGGAGATCCTGTTAATGGGTGTTTCCTTCCCTTCTAAAGGAAGGGTCTGGGACAAGTAGGATCAACCACTGAGCTAATTTGGTGCCAGTTTGAATGGTTACAAGAGCCTCAAAATGAGCAACTTTGCTCTGGAGCCAGTGCCAAGATTTCATAATTTTCTGCTTTTATTAATTTGTTTACAGTCCTGTCTCCCTTGGATGGTAAATTTCAGACCATAGAACTTGCTGCCATCCATCTCTTCTCCTTCTTAACCATGCTGATGGGCTCAGAGTCCAGTCCCGTTAGACGTGCAATAGAAAGTATGAGTGGAAAAGACAAAAAACAAAATAAAAAACCCCACCCCAAAACAATATGTAAAACTGATGTCCTGGCTCAGACGTGCATGTCTCAGGATGGGACCATTCCAAGACAAACAGGCTGCGTTATCACACCAGACTCCCTTGGCAAGGCGTATGCTGTAACGGCCTAAAAACATATTTTTATGTGGATAATGGACAACTAGTTACAAAACAAACACTCAGCATGTTCACAGGTGCTATGTTCCATTGTGTTGGCCAACCAGATGTTCTGTACTGGGACGTTCGCTTTGGCCTTTTCTTGTAATGAAATGTCACTTTCTGGATGAAATTGAAAGAAGCCCTGTACAGTTTCCTAGAACGAGCTCTGCATTTAATTTGTGCACTATTAATATATCTGTGTCTTTGTATTGGGCAGGGCACCAATCAAAACAAACATGTAAAACTTGACCTTTATAAAGTAACTACCACAGGGCCATAAAAATCAGTATGTGCTATGATACCTGGTGCTGCAAAAGCCACCTAGTTAGTATTCAAAAACAAAAAGAAAAGGAGTACTTGTGGCACCTTAGAGACCAACAAATTTATTTGAACATAAGCTTTTGTGAGCTACAGCTCACTTCATTGGATGCATTCAGTAGAAAATACAGTGGGGAGATTTATATACATAGAGAACATGAAACAATGGGTGTTACCATACACACTGTAACCAGAGTGATCACTTAAGGTGAGCTATTACCAGCAGGAGACCGGGGAGGCCGGGGGGGGGGATACAGACTAACATGGCTGCTACTCTGAAACCATTCAAAAACAGGGTTTCACCAGGGTGTCACTTGGAGGCCAGTTCAGACCTCTGAGAGCTTCGTGGGCCAGATCGGCTGCTGAAGTAAATTGGCCCAGCTCCACTGATTTCAATGGAGCGATGCTGATTATGCACCAGCTAAGCATCTGGCCCATTGTTTTCATGCAGCCAGCCAGTTTGTGCAGGCCAGCAATTATTGCCGCATGTTTTGCTCCAGAAAGTAATTGTTTTGGAGGAACTTTTGTAACCTATTGGTGGAGTATGTTTCCTGTGTTTCTAGCCCTGTGAAGGGAGGGATGCCTGCACCTCTGTCAGGGTCTAAGGAGAAGGGAAAAAAGGTTGTTTTAAACCATGGCAAGCTGGGGCATAAAAGCTAATACATGGTGATAGAGAAGCAAGCATTTCTATTAAACAGCTACTTAACCATGGCTTCCTACCTTCTGCTCATGCAAAACTAATAGCCTGCAAATTCTAGGAATGGGTGGACTGGTTCTTATGAAATAAGCACTGGCCAGAACTTCATCCCTCTCTCTAAACTAAACTCACCATTTAAGGGTTATTTTAGTTTGGATAAGAACCCATCCCTCTTCCCACCTCCTTCCCCAGGACCTCAAACATGCCGTGCCTCCAAATCAGTGTGGCCCTGCAAACAGTCCCACCTTCTCCCTTCCCCAAGGAACTCCACATGTTCCTGGCTCTCTCCCCTTGACACCCAATCGGAGTTCTATCTGAGAAGCCCAGTTTATCCAGGCTGAGTCTTCCCAAAAATCTAACTCACCTCAGCTTCCTCCAGTGCAAAAACATTCTTCCACTGCGTGAAACCCATTATTACCTCAGCTCCTTCCCACCAAAATAACATCCCTGGCTCCCTCTCTGCAAAATCCCATCATACCTCTGCTCCTGCCTCTTCATCTGACTGCCAAACTGGGCCTTTCCTTTGGCACCACCGTGGCGAGGGCCAGACGACTGGTACCTTCTCACCTGCACAGTTGAGAATGTATTCTTTAGATTGCAATATATTTTGAGGACTATAAAACCTCATGCTCCAGGCCAGAAACAACCACTCTCTGACACAGACTGGGAAGAAACTTCCTCACGTCCAGAATTTTCCACCACGGATTTCTTGCAGTTTATAATAATAGAAATACCTAGCTCATTCTAGTAGTTTTCATGTACAGAACTCAGAGTGCTTCGAAGCACCTGGGACTGGTCTCTGTAGGAGAAAAGCTGCTGAGCTAGAAGGACCACTGGTTTGATCCATTAGGGCAATTCCTATAACGCTACATGAGACATTTCTACTCTCTGACTAAATAGTGTAGGCCAAATTCTCATTTGCACTATGGCTGCTTTACACAATGGATGTAAATGTAATTTGCACTCACTGTAAGGTCCCTTTACAGTACCAGAGTGATGTAAAGCAGCCTTAGTGTAAATAAGAATTAGGTCCAGTGGGTGGGTCAGGCAAAGAGAGATCATTCAGATAATTAGTGCTGCTAGGCATTTATTCTGAAACACTCGGACACAGTCCATTTCTTTTAAGTTAATAAGCCATCTGTATGTGGGCTGCTTGTAGCAATGGAGGGCCGTATTATTTTTTCACTCAAGACATGATATATAATTATATAGCTGACATCAAACATCAGCAGATTCCAAGTCAAGGGAATGAATTTGGTCATGTTCCTGTAATTCCATTTCCATGTTAACAATGTGCCCCCTTTTTCAAATTATATTTTTTATTGAAAGCCTCAAAGGTCAACCCAGACATTCAGAGAAAATTTGTAACTCTGAGATTGCTTAGTATTCGAGCACATACAGCACAGCCGGACGTTGCTCTGTGTCAGCAAATGAGGAAAATGAAAGCCATGGCCAAGTATTACAATAGTGCTGGAGAAGACCTTTTAAAGCATATGTCATCCTAACAGCTTCAGCCATATGACAAATTTGCCGTTCATATACCGTATGTGGGAGCTCAGGTTTTCCACTAAAAATTATTTTGAGTCTTGCCTCTAGGAGAGGTATGTAAAGAGCATAGCTCTGCCTTGCTTTTGAAGATGTCCCCAGGGTAACTCAGATGATGCCAACTACACATCATTTCATTCTTTTTGCTATAGCTTTCTTTCTTTCTTTCTTTCTTTCTTTCTTTCTTTCTTTCTTTCTTTCTTTCTTTCTTTCTTTCTTTCTTTCTTATCTTGCAAACTGTCAGGCATCAATGTAATGTTTCTACTTGGCCAAGGCATCAATGGAAGTACTTGAGTGAGTAAAGTTCGGCAGGTGCCTAAGAGTTTACAAAATTAATGCCTAAGAAGATAGATAGATAATATAAAGGTTTTCCTTATCAGTCTAGGGTATCAGTTCCTCAAGGTACTTAAGCACATGCCTAATTTTAAGCATCTGTGTAGTGCCATTGAAGTTAATGGGCTTACTCAGCTGCTTAAATACATTTCCAAATGGAGAGCATAACTAATCAAACCTGAGATTACTAATATGGAGATCATAACAAATTAAATCTGAGATTATTAATAAAGAACAGATTTTACCTATTGGGTTTACTTTACATAACATTTGCTCTTTGTTTGCTTTAGGCACATTGCTCAGCTTGGCCACTAAAAACAGACTGGTTAGCTTCACTTCATTACCACTCAGTTTACTTTCTGGTTTTCATGAACTCTCTGGCTCAATGTCGATGTTCAGCTTTACAGTCCTGCAAGGGATGTTTCCCTACCTTCCCCTACAAGGCACAAACCCTCACAATTTTTCACTGACATCCAAAAAGCTCATGTTGGCTTTGGGAAAGTCTTTACCTTAATGTTACAATGTCTAAATTTGGAGGTTAAACACTTACCGGGATAACGTCTCTTTAAAATATTAGAGAGAGACTAGGTAGGTGAGGTAATATCTTTGATTGGACCAACTTCTGTCTCTGTGAAGCTTGAAAGCTTCTCTCTTCCACGAACAGCAGCTGGTCCAATCAAAAGTATCACTTCATCCACCTTGTCTTTTTCATGTCCTGGAACAGCTACCGCAACATCCAGCTAGAACAACTCTGTGAAGAGCAATGGAAGATCTTTAAAATATTGTTAGAAATAATAAACCTTTCCCTAGAAAGTTAATTTTACTTGGGTAAAGCTCACCAACAATCGATGCTGAAAGATTTAGGGCCCACAGCTGTCATTTTAGATTGGGCTCTAAGGACCTGATCCAAAGCCCCTTCAAGTTAATAGTCCTATCTATCTGGCCCCCATGACCATGCTATCTGAGAGCATCAATGTTTCTAATAGATTTATCTCACAACACCCCTGAGAGGCAGGGAAGTGTTATTATCGCCATTACTCAGATGGGGTAGTGAGGCACCGAGAGGCCAAATGACTTGTCCAAGGTCACAGGAAATCTGTAGTGTAGCAAAGAATCAAACCTGGGTCTCATAAAACTCAAGATAACACCCCAACCACTGGTCCATCCTTCACTTTGGATGAGGGCTCTTTTTTTCTTAACACTCTCCTTTCCACCAGGGTTCAAATTAAACCAAAAATCATCATCAGATCAGGTTAAATATTTTATGCGGACACAATGTATAGTGTGCTCACATCTCTCCCAAACTCCTGCCCCCCTCCTTGTCCTCTCCTTCCTTTAAAGCACTCTGTGTGTACTATTGTTAAAATGATGCAAACGTTGACTGGCCCCTTCATCGATTGAAGCTCTAAAAGTGAGGAAACAAGCCTCAGATTGCCGCACGTTGCTTTTAAAGGCATTGTTCTTCAGGGTGCCCCACATGGAGACAGCCCCGTGTGTTTGACATGCTGGAAAAGTACAAGGCAAGTTTTCAATTTCTCTGCTGGTAACAGTGTCCAGAATCAATACTACATAGTACTAAACAATGCAGAAGCACTTAGAAGAGAATGTGTGACTTGGAGTACTGATTTGGATATCTTAATCCTTGGAATACATTGACTTGTATCATTAAAATAATACTACAAAGGGGAAGACAAATCTTTCGCTTCATATGTCCCCAATTAAGACTCTAGCTGTTTTATTTCTGTAAATGGATATTTGTATAGGGGAAGAAAAGGTGGTACGGTGGAATGTGCTTAATTTATAATTATTCCAGGCAACCAGGGAGCTGCCAATGGGGGAGATGAAGGAACTAGAGAAATATTATACATCTATCTCCCCAAATAAGCACTCGAGCTTTGCAGAAACCACTGGGTCAGTTCCTCAGCTGGCAGAAATCACACTGAAATCCACAGAGCTACCCTCATTTGCACCAGCTGAAGATTTAGCCCACTATGTTTGTGTTGTAGAACTTAGCATGAATGTTTTCACTGTTTTGCATAATTTTGTATCCTCCCTCCTTACATTTCATTATATGTGAAGTCTTGATCTTTTTTGTTTTGCATTGTTTTGAGGTTTGTTTTGTTTTTTTGCCTGAGGAATACAAAGTTTCATGCAAAAGCCAAGTCCACTCAGAAATGGGCTCATTTGGCCTTGAAAACAGGCCTGTTTCTGCTTTGGATTTTTGTGCATCGTAGCATGTTGTTTTTTTTAAAACAAGATAGATAAATGGCTGATTTTGATTTTTGTAATGAAATATTTTAAAAATGGAACTTTGAGTAGTTCTTAATTTTATGACACATATTTACCATACTCACCGGTGTTGATTTAATTCTAACATCTTGGGTTTGAGAGGAGTGTTATATTAAGAAATAAGTGTTTACAGAATCATTTGTTGTATCCAGCAAAAGACTGATAGAATGTTAGCAGAGCTGGCAAGCTGATAAAGACTTTAATTCAGGAATCCAGTAACTAATACCCCATTGATGTTAAATGACACTGGAACTTGTATAGACTAACTGATGGGAACCTGTGCATGAGTTTCTGATACCAGAGTCTGGTTCACTGGAAAATGACAGAAGTGAATCCCTAATGCTTGGGTATTCAAACTGTTCTGTATTGTTCAACATGCAGATAATATTATTGGTGTCATGGTCACATTAAATAACATCTGCCTCACACACGGAAGCCAGCATGCTCAGTTAGAGTTAAACAGACTGAATGGCTGCCAAGATTTTGGGGATGGAAGTTGTTTCTCCTGCCAGGACTTGGAAGAGTATTTTTCTCTTAAAAAATATTATACATGGTTGGCACATTAAAATAGCGAGTTCTTTCTTTCTTTCTTTCTTTCTTTCTTTCTTTCTTTCTTTCTTTCTTTCTTTCTTTCTTTCTTTCTTTCTTTCTTTCTTTCTTTCTTTCTTGGGGATGGGAACTATTAGTGGCTGTGACATTGTGCTAAGGCATGAAAGCCCAAACACAGAGTTTATGTGCCTAAGTCTGTGGCTTAGACTCCTGAGTACCATAGTGGATTGAACCCAGTGTGCGCCTTTAAGGAAAAATAATTAAAAGCACATAGGAAAAACAACTAACCCAAGAACCCCACAGTTCTCTCACAAAACCTTTCTAGCAGTGAGCTCTACTAGAGGGTGGAGTAGTCTCCCCAAGGGAAATGATGGAGGCCCATCTCTGAAGTCATTTACAAAATAGACTGGACAAGGCACTGGAGACTGCTAGATGGAAATGTCCTGCACTAAGCAAGGAGAATAGGTCAGTGTTCCTCAATGACTGGTCCATGGACTGGCGCTGGTCCCTGAGATCTCCCTGACACAGTTTAGAAAGGCAACAAGCCAGTCCCTGCTATCACCTGCTCTAGGTGACCTAATAGTTCAGTAAAGGGCCTGATTCTGATTCCACTTTCATTTTGCTCAACTCCTACAGCTGACCTGAATGCTTCCCACGTGAAAGCAAGTCTTGCCCATTTGTTTCAGTGGGCATGTCTGCACCCCTGGGTGCTTCTGAAAGTCCCCTAAATATTTCCTATTACTTGAGTTTGAGAAACAGTGTACAGTTCTTAGAACACTGACAGGCAGTTCCATTTCAAGAGCCAGACAGTTACCAAAATTGCAATTCTCCTTTGACTTCATTGGAAACATATTGGAATACTCATGTAAATAAGGTTTGCAGGAAGGGACTGAAGCTTATTCTTGTAGAATTTCTGGTCCAGCTGGAGGCAGGCAGGGTGGGGAAATCTCACAAGAATTCCTGTCCAATTTTTCAGACAGGAACTAAATAAACATCATAGCTATTGGTGATTATCTGTATCTCCAGGCCTCTGCAGATATGGCCATCACTAGGTTTTACTTGATTAATTTTGGTTACACTTTGTGTTAATGTTCCAAATGAGCATTTAATTAATTAGATTCAGAAGCACATGTGTGGTGTAGTAAATAAATTAAACAATTAAAATATTAATATACATATTTAAAAAAAGAAAAGTTAAATGAGAGGTAACCATGTGATGAGTAACTTATGTAATATGGGATCTTAAGAATTTAAATATCATTTTACAATTAATTGATATGTAACTACTTTTTAAGAATCAACAAAACCTTGATTTTACATTACACCTTAATAGACTGTCCAAACAGAATTTAATAATTGCACAATGGGCATGGGTCAAGGTTATAGATGTGATTTTACCACACATTATATACATTTTAGTAATCACCCATTATATTATTACTATACACTAAATATCTTACTGCATCTAAATGATGTATTTTTCATCAATATTGCCCATAAAAAGAGTTACTCAGATGCATTCTCAGAGGATAAACCCTGACCATAATGTGTCTTTGAGAATCTTCATTTCAGGGCACACTGTGAATTAATTATGAGGAATACTTATTTTAGTCAATAGTCTCACTGGATTTATTCAACTTCTGATGGAGTATTGAAATCCTCTAGGAGTATCTGATAAAAGGAAAATGGTCTTTCTGGAGGATGAAGGCCTTGGAGTTAGCGTGGGTGAGGTAGGAAATGAGCAAATAGAATTTAAAAGAGTTTCTTGATGATAAAACAAGGGTATCATTTGAAAACAAATTGAAGCTAAAGAAGTAAAGGGCCATATTCTCCTGTATGGTGCAGCTGCTTTGCAGGGAGGAATAGTTCAAGCTTTTTCCAGGCTGCTCTGATGATATGACCCAACTTTGAGCATATGGTACCCTCCTAGGGATCAGTGGAGAATTATGTCTTGATGGCCCATTTACTATTTCTCTTCTCTGATTAGTCCAACAAAAAAGCTAATCAGTTACAGAGTTGGGGGAGGATTTTTTGTGGACACCTGCCTACTAAGAACTGGACTGAGAGACCCATCAGCTAATTTCACATGGTCCACTGGTGAACAAATATCAAAAGGCAAAGACTTTGAGTCACAATTGCATGGAATAAGACTTGAATCAGTGATCTAGGGTTGAAATGTTCTAAAGCTCAGTCCCAAACTCTGGAGCTATGTAGTTTCTTGTTCCATATTTTTAATTTGTCAGTATCTGATTGGACAATTCTCTGGGTGGTTGTTGTTATGTATAAGTATTTAACTTGTTCAATGACCCTATCAGTGGTTCCCATTCTCTTTACTGCTTTCCAGTGTAAAAAGGGTTAATGTATTCATTCTCCTTTTGTTTTTTGTTTTTTTTAATCTCTCCTTTGGTTTGTGCTGAATCTGAAGGCTGAAATGACGATCAATGGCACAGATTATTTCCTTGCTGTCAGCTATTGACTTTCTCTCAGTCTCTGGTATCAAGGCTCTTTTCCCAAGGTGATGCTAGCAGGGCTGATGGCGGGGAAGATAAAGAAAAGCTTGATGGCCATCTCTCAGTTCATTTCAAAGCACCTTTAATTGGATGTTCACAATGCAGGAGGGGAATCACCTGATAAACTCAACTTAATGCAAAGTCAATGGAGAGATTGGGGGTGCTGGGGTTGGACGATCTCAGTGATAAGGCCAGACAATTGTCTTGGGTATTTTGAGAGGACTATTAATTTATATAATGGATTTCCCCCTTCAATCCATTTTGAAAAATGATTTTCAGGAGCAGAAACCCCAGCTGAGTCCATTAACCAACCATTTGCTATGGGAACCCTGGCTACCTAAACACATCTTCACTTCAGTAAACCAGAGAACAAACATTTAGGGCTAGGCTGTGCCTTTCTAATACAAGTAAGCACTTACTCACAAGCATAACTTCTTTAGCGGGAATCATTTAGGGTCAGGGTTATAAGATTTGAGCCTGGGGTACATTTAAATGACAAATTATTACTCCTGGTATAGCCACCCAAACTGGTCAGGTCAGGTGGTGGGTTGAGCAATAGGTGGGGGTTGAGCAATAGGCTAGCAAGCCATTGTCATAAAAAAGTTACACTAGACATACAAAACAAAGTACCTATTCTACTAAATGGCATGATAGGGATCATGGGCATGAACAAGGCTCCTAAGTGACATCTGATGGTGGAGGCAGGTTTCAGATTCAGGGTATATAAGAGAAAATGGATTAACGTAGTAGAGAGATTAGTGATAGTTGAGTCTTAACAGGTTTAATAGCTGAGTTTGGATAAGATGTTATTTCAGATTGTTGTCTTCCAGTGCATCTTAACATGGAGATGTCCACGACAATCCAGGGAGGTAAGGTTTTGTGCATCCATTGGTTTCGATCCAATCTGTCTCTCTGTCTAGCATATCTAAATTCTTATAACCCAGAATGAAAGGCATAGTATAATGATGAAATCATGACCCATTCAAGCCAATGGCAAAACTCCCAGTGACTTCAGTGGAGTGAGGCTTTTTCCCTAAGTACTTGAAGTCAGAAGAAAGCTGCATGGCATACAGGAAGGTTGTGTGTGGTAGCTTGGACTCAAAGGTTGGAAACCAGAGCAAGCAGCCATGCAGGCAGGTGGAATGTGAATTGGAAGACAGACCTAGATGGAGTGGTATGGTTCCCCTAACTTGTTGAGGAGAGAGAGCAAGAAGCAAAGATCTCTGGAGAGTTTTCCAACCTAGTGTTAAGTAATTTCAAAGTATTGAAAGAAATACCTATTGGCAGTTTCCTGGGTGAATTTTCCCCAGGTGAGAGTTGGCTGGGAAACAGCCTTTTGGCATGCAGCAGGTGCCAAGGCATTTGTTGAGGGAATGAATTAGGTGCCAGGCTCGCTCCACACATAATGGCTGGAGGAGGAGGAGGTGATGGGGTTAAGTCTGGGATTTAGGTGTCTAAGTACTTTTGCGGATCTGGGTCCAAGTGTTTATCTTGTTAATTTATTGTGCATTTCGTTCAGCTCTTTTGTTGTTGTTGTTGTTGCCCTTGGTTTTTTGTATTTATGTGACCTATAATTTTACCGTACACTTATAATCATAAACTATTGCTTTTGTTTCCCTTGTGTCTGCTCTTGGTAATTTCAAAGAATAATAGTCAAGGACTTGCCCATCAGAGCCAATGGACAGCCCCTATTGACTTCAGTGGGTTTTGGATCACACCCTAAATAAGGAGGAAAAAATGATGGGGCACATTCAGAACATACCTCATGCCACTGTAGAGGGATGAGGGAGGTAACCTGTATCTCTGAGCTTTAAAGTCAACAAAATCATTGCTCGTTTGAGAATAGTGGAAACCTTTTAAAATTTACCCTCTCCAAAAATGACTACCTCTGAAAGTTTGATCCTTTACTTAAATGGAGCAAGAGAAGGACCTCAGTCAGCGTTAGGTTTTTGCTTAGGAAAAGGCAGCCATGACATAAACATTCATATTTTTCAAATCCAAAGACTTCTGGATATTGGGGCTGGGAATCTCTTGGGAACAGGGTTAGTGGATAGAGCAGTGCACTGAGATTCAGGACACCTAAATTCTAGTCTCGGCTCTGCCACTGGCCTGCCTGAGCAAGTCACTTCACCTCTCTGTGTCTTATTTTTCCCATCTGTAAAATGTGGATAATGACATGGATCTCCGATATAAAACACTTTGAGATGTACTGATGAACAATTAGGTGAGAACTCGATATTAATATTATGAGATATACCCTGTAACTCCTACTTCCAGCTGGGTTGGAAATATCACCAAAATAGCCCTTCCCATAGAATTCCCCTCTACTAGTTCTACCTGAAAGCACACAGCACAGAACTTCTTGTTTGGCACAAGTTATGGACAAAAGTGCCAGGGCACTTCTTATTTTAGCCAAACCGGTTTGTCTATCCATAATACTATAAAAGGCTCTAAGTTACCACAGTAGTCAGCTCACTGTTTACTCTGTCTGACATGATTAATGTGGCAGTTTCACATTAGTAACCGTTTTTCTCCACTGTGGGAGTAGTCAATGGATTCCCTTTGTTGGAGTCCTGAGAAGAGCACGCTTGTTTTTACGCCAGTCTCATCATTGTGTAGTGTCACTTAAATGAAGAAAAGTAACTCTTTAACTGTGATTTCTTTTATCAATGAAGGAATCAGCAAGGCACCTTTCTGCAAAGTGTAATTCAGTTACAGGTGCTGGTGAAAGCTCACACGTGCCCTCTCTCTGAAGGGTGGTCCCTGAGTTTGTAGCACTAACCTTAGTTTTGAACAGTTTAAGAGGAAAGGGACTGCTTGGGAAAATATTATAAGAAAGGATGGCTCAGGTTTACAACAGAACCACTGCTGCAGAGTAAGCAGGTCTGATTCTGCTTCCACTTAAGTCAATGAGAGCTTTGCTTTTGACTTCAGTGGAAGCAGGATTGGACCAAAGCTAGCAATGATGCATTGACAATGGTTTGAAATAGCAACGTTGAGTGATACAGGAACAAAGATGATAATAAAATACTGTGACGGGGCAAGGCCAGATGGCTATAGAAAAGTAGTGGGAGATAGATATATTAGCTCCAGGCTAAACAAATCCCTGGTGCCAGGTTAAGTGAAATGGAAGCTGCTCCAGGTCAATTAAGACACCTGGGGCCAATTAAGAACTTTCCAGAAGGCAGGGAGAAGGCTATATTGATTGGGACACCTGAAGCCAATCAGGGACTGGCTGAAACTAGTTAAAAGCCTCCCAGTCAGTCAGGTGGGTGTGCATGTCAGGAGCTGTGGGAGGAAGTTGTGCTGATGGAGAGGCTGAGTAGTACACACCATATCAGGCACAAGGAAGGAGGCCCTGAGGTAAGGGTGAAGTGGAGCTTGAGGAAGTGAGGGCTGCTGTGGGGGAGTAGCCCAGGGAATTGTACATGTCATGTTTCTAGAAGGTCAGCTACCATAGCTGATACTATTAGGGGCCCTGGGCTGGAGCCCGGAGTAGAGGGTGGGCCTGGGCTCCCCCCCACCTTTACCCTCTGTTTAATCACTGAGACTGGGAGACAACAGAGACTGTGCAAGGGAGGATAACTTCTCCTCACCTCCCTCACAGTAGACTGTGACCCTTGTCTCTAGAGAAAGAAGGGTTACGTGGAGGGTCACAGTGAGCCTCTGAGGCTAGCGAAATCCACCAGGAAACACCGGACCCACGGAGGCAAGGACAGAGCTTTGTCACAATACTCTGAGATCTTCAGATGACTGGTGCTACAGGAGTGCAAAGTGCTGTAAAAAAAATAGACAGGCCAAATCCTGCCCTTAGATATAGATGAACAACATCCTTATCTTCAAAAGGAATTGTTTATGCACAACACAAGGCAGAATATTCTGCTTAATAATTAACCCCCACAACACTGCCAAGAAGAACATATAGGATGATCATTTTACCCATCTCCCTTTGCTGCCACTTCATTACACAGAGTAAATACAGCAACAGGACACAACTGTTTAGGATAGGAAATGGAAAAGAAGACAGTATTTAATTGAAACTCTGGGGCATTTAGCTAGGCAGAATGGTCCAGATCCTCAGAGTTATTTGGGCACCTAACTCCCATTCAAATCAGTGGGAGTTAGGAACTTAAATACTTTTGAGGATTTGGTCCCATGGTACTACCTAAGTTACAATTTGGCCAGGACATTGGGATAAACACCACCATGGTTGCAAAAATCGCAGGATCGCGGTGTTCCGTAGTTACATTCACCACATAGGGAGTGCCACTAAAGTATCCTCACTAAGAACCTGCTCCTGCTCCTAGAGCCTGATCCAAAGTCCACTGAAGTCAATGGGAGTCCTACTGACTCGCAAAACTCCCACTGACTTCAGTGGGAGAGGGATCATGCCCTAAGACAGTTCTACTAGTCCTGGTATGTTTTAATTCAGGATGGGTAGAATTGGGTGACCACAAAACAGGAATCCCTCTGATCCCAGGACTTCTGGCCATTTCTTTGTGCTGACTCCAAACCTTTTGCAATCACCCCATCACTAATTTAAGACAGGACCTTAATTCCATGTTTTATTTACTAGAAAGCTACCAAAACATCTGGCTGTTGTTCCTCATTTGGAACTCTGAACAGCTATTGATAAAACAACTGAAATCTTAGCCCATTCATTTCAGAATTGACCATAAAACATCCCATGGCCACCTATTGATCAATTTGTTGTCCTTAGTACATTGTCAGTCTGGTCACACCTCACTACCTTTGTGCAGCAGGATCTCTAGTTCTAGGATTATTCTTGTGCTTGTTATGGTCATTAGCATGTCAATACATCTCTTAAAGCGGAGAAACAAGATCATGATTATAGCTTTTGCAGCCATTAATACATGCAGTGGTTACATTTGACTATAAACTTGGTCCTTCTGCATTAATTGGCAACACAGTCCGATGGCTCTCTATATTTCCTCACCTGATTACAGCTTGCCTAGCAGGAGTTCATAATGACCAAGTCCAATTCATGAATTAAACAGCAGCACTTCAGTCCTAGTTCTGATGCGATGCTTAAAAGAACAGCCCTGCTAATTTTTTATATTTTTCAAACATTTTTAAAAACTACTTATTGAAAATGCCCTCTTAGAAACCTGAATGTCTTATTTTGAGAGATACCCTCGAATTTAGCAGCCTGTCGTTTCGGTATTTGCAACGAATTGCAGGTACAAGGGATACAATTTAGTCATCTGGCTATATGCAAATCAAGAGGTTGGATGGACATCTGAATCCTCTCTTTTTCACCCACCATTAAGTGCAGGGCTGAGGTCCAATTAAAAATATTTGCACGGTTATGGTCAGAAAAATGACCGTGTATTCATTGTGAGGTGGTCAGGGTGCTGGACTGCAATGTGGGAGACCCAGCTTGATTCAAAGCAAAGTTCTTCATGCCAGATCACTCTGAATCCAGCAAAGAAGGAATCCAGCAAATGTCGGTTTTTCACATCCCAGAATAGTACACTGACCATTCAGCTATACAGAGCCTCTCTTGATTTCCACCCCCACCATCCATTAACCTTCCCATTGAAAGCTTTGTGGAAACTGATATACCTCTGTGAAACATTTTGGCTTCGATGAAACAGCATATTTCACTGAAATGAGATTTCAGCAACAATGTTCTGACCGGCTCTAAGCATTATGCACTCACTTTGCACAAGCATAAATGACTGTGCAAGGTGAAAGATCACGGAGAATCAAGCCCAGCACTACATTGCTGCACATATTGGATGCCTCTGTGTATTTTAGCCATATTTGTTTCCCTTACTGTAGAGCTGATGGAAAAATTGAAGAGTGAATTGCATACCACGCTGGCCCATGCATCTTTAATAAATTTGTCAGGTTGCTACTGTAGAATCTTTATTGCTAGTTACTATTAGCTGGGGCCAAGATGTGAAATGGCGGTCTAGATTCTAATCCAAAGTTCAAGGGAAGTATTTGGATCAGGTGTTCCAGTTTGGGCCCATCTCTAGTGATGAAGGGAGAAGCTGAAAGAAAAGAACTGGATCTTCACATCCAAAATTGATATCTGTAGATTGGGCTATAAGAAAAAAAAATCTTGTAAAATAAACACAGTTGATCTGTAATCCTCTGCAAAGTAGTAAATTTGGAAACCCAACCTATGTGGCCACTTTTCAGACCGTACTTTGAAAATAAAATTTCTTTCCTTACCAGTTTTGGTTTTCTCTTTGGTAATTATTGATTCCCTTCCCCACTTCACCCACTGACATCAACACTTCTGTGTTTCTAATGCAGCATGTCTTGCTTTCATTGGCTTCTTTCAGTATCATCACTGATTGTGGTAGCAATAACAGGCTCAGTTGTGGTAATAAGATCTGCTGGTCAATAACTGCTTACTAAGGGGAATGATGATGATGATGATGATGATTTTATTGCAGTAGTGCTTAGGGATCCCTTGCAGAGAAGAGGATCCCATTGTACTAAGCACTGTACAAACACAGAACAAAAAGACAGCATATGCGTAAAGGGGTTTACAATTTATGTCTCACACATTCTTGGTAGCTAGGTGCTCCAAACTTTTGAACCTCCTTTGAATCTCCAGACATTTCCAGGTTCACCAGAGCAATAATCAGCTAAGGAAGCCAGTGGCTCTGCTGAAGGAACCATGTGTCAGAAAAGGAACGCAGGAGGTGTGATGGCTTCCTAGAAGATAACCCACCTGCTGCTTCAAGATGGATTTGAGTTTAGAAGAGCCCAAGATTCTCCCTATGGCTACAGGGTCTTGGATTGCTGAATGTCCCATTGATTACACTGAAACATGCTCAAGGTTGAATTCTTCACCCAGCCTTCATTTCCAGTGGAATTTGAAACATACAAGAGATCTTTCTGTAAGACATAGACCTGGTGAAAAGATTGGGCAGACTGAGACATCACCTCAGCAATTGTTGTTGGCTCTTCTTGCAATGAATCTTCATCCTTGGCAGTCTGATAGCATTATGTAATGTGAATGAAGCCCCCTTGATTTCGTTAGAAATATCATGCATCATCATTGTCATGATATGAGGGGAAAAAAACTCCAGTAAGTCAGAAATTGAGCCTCCATGAAAGTGTGTCCCGGTCCCCCAAGATACTGTACAATGGTCATCATCCACTCAAGCCTTTTGACCTTTACATCTTGGAAGAGGGCAGGGAACGCACTTGGAAGAGCACCTCTTGTGTGTTCGTGCCAGTGTGTGTGGTTTTGTGAGTCACGCACTTTTCCTTTGCTCACACAGAGGAGCCCACACTCTCCAGTTCCATTTGCTCATGCCCATTTCCTGCCAAACTAACCACTTCAGCGAAGGGGATGGGGATAGAAAAAAAAAGGAAAGAAAAATGACGTTGAGAATCTTTTAATTAGTTTCTGTATGTGGGATGAATGAGAAATTAATGTGAGAGGCTAATATTAATGAGCTCAAGACCAAAAGATGGTGACCCCGTGGCAAGTTCCTTTAACTAACAACTTAATTATAATAAATTTGAGCCAGAGAGCACCATACAAGTAAATCAATCAACCCTTGCAGGCGGGCTCATTAAAACCAGTAAAGTACAACCCCAGAAGGTCAGCCTATTAGAAAGGATTAGCGTTCCAATTCTGAGGTTCTGCATTGTCCTAGCTCATAGACGGATGCCCAGCTAAGCTGATGAGTGCCCTTAGCTCCCAGTGGCCAGATCCTCAGCTGGTGGAAACTGGTGTAGCTCCACAGAAGTCAGTGGAATGATGTCAATTTGCACCAGCTGGACATCTGACCAGCACTGACTTTACTGGGAGTAGGGGGATCTCTGCACCCCACAGGATTGAGCCTAAATAAATGTGATACCCTACAAATAGTTTATACAGTAGCATCTTTGCCTCACCCTGCAAACTACATAATCAGCTCGATGAAGTGAACTGTAGCTCACGAAAGCTTATGCTCAAATACATTTGTTAGTCTCTAAGGTGCCACAAGTACTCCTTTTCTTTTTGTGAATACAGACTAACACGGCTGCTACTCTGAAACCTCCCTTTCTATTGATGAGTTCAGATTAACACCCTGGATCAACATAATGGGCCCCACACTCCTGTCACTGACAACAGTGTAAATCAGAAACCAGTGCAGTTAAGCTGGTGCAAAACTGATAAGAGAGTGAGAGAGAGAGAGAGAGAGGGGAGAATTAGGAAAGGAGCCTCCCCTCCTCTTTCATTACCACACATATCCCTGCTCCAAGACACAAGTTCCTTTATAATTCAATTTAATGGTTCTCCTCCTCTCAGACGCCTCTTTGTCTCCGAGAACTCACATTCAGCACTCTTTCAGTTTTCACTACTAAATCTTGAGGGTTTCTCATTTTGTGCCAATTTCAAAGCATTGCCTTATGAATGCCAAAACACTGCCAGACTATGTTGCTGCTTCATCATTAACACATGTTACCATGGGGTATGACTGACTAGCTGTTTATCTATCTCTCTATCTACCTAGGTATTCTTATGGCCTGCATCACTGTGGTGTATGGGTGCCTTGCAAACAGTACTGAATTTATCCTCCCAACACCTCTCTGAGATATCTCCATTTCTCAGGTGGGGAACTGAGACATGGAGGGCCAGATTTTCAAAGGCATTTAAGTGCCTAAAAATGCAAATAGGATGCCTTGTGGGAGTTTGAAATCAGTGGGACTTAGGTGCCCAAGTACTTTTGAAAAGCCCCACTAGGAACCTCTCTGTACCTCTAGGCACCTAAATACACTTGAAATTCTGGCTCCCAGTCAATTGGCCAGTACAAGACTGGCTTTCAATCTGTGGCAATAATATGGATGTGTGTTCAAAGTGATAGCAGGGGATAGGGTGATTTGAATTCTCTAGTGCAGTGGTTCCCAAACTTGTTCTGCTGCTTGTGCAGGAAAAGCCCCTGGCATGCCAGGTGAGTTTGTTTACCTGCCGTGTCCGCAGGTTCGGCTGATCACGGCTCCCAGTGGCCGCGGTTCACTGCTCCAGGCCAATGGGAGCTGCTGGAAGTGGCGCGGGCCGAGGGACATGCTGGCCGCCACTTCCAGCAGCTCCCATTGGCCTGGAGCAGTGAATCGCGGCCACTGGGAGCCGTGATCAGCCGAACCTGCGGACGCGGCAGGAAAACAAACTTGCCTGGCCCGCCAGGGGCTTTCCCTGCACACACGGCGGAACAAGTTTGGGAACCACTGGCTTAGAGCATCTGCTATAGCAGTGCTGCAGCTGTGCGGCTGCAAGCTCTGTAGTGTAACCATAGCCTCAGTCTTGCAAGGAAATGCGATTCTTCTGCGTGCATGACATCATGCTCTTTAACCATGGAAATGGAAGGGAGATCAAAGGTGCAGCATCATGACTTGTGAGCAGGATCAATGGCAGGGACAAGATTGGCTTTGAGGGATCAGAGTCCCCATTCAAACAAAAATATTGGGCGGATGAATGGCTCAGAGAATTGTTAATGGACTTCACCTTCAGGCGCCAAGTATGAGTCATTTCCAAGTCGGCAGTGACTGAAAGTTGATTGCTGTCTTTTGACGGTTTGATGACCTCTGCAGAAGGAATTGGTGGGTCTCAGTTCAATTCCCAATAGACCATTCACATAACCTCCTCCCTGACCTCCAATGTAATTGTCCCACTTATTGCCTGTGGCAGCAGATAGGCCAAGGATTCAATGGGAATGGTGACTGAACTCCCCCCTTACATCTAGATGTGGTTCCTCCGGGAATGGGTTGAGGTACATTGGTGGGGCAGTGCAAAGGAACATGTTTTGCTGCCACCCAGGCTGTGTCTGCTCTGGTGATTAATAAAGGACTCCCTTCTCCAGAACTATCCATCTGACAGCTTGCACCAGCAAGACATTCATGAGGAAACAAACAAAGCCCCTACAAAACTTGTTGTTAAGTAATTAGTTATCACTGATGGTAAGAAAGATTCATAGATACCAAGGTCAGAAGGGACCATTATGATCATCTAGTCCAACCTCCTGCACAATGCAGGCCACAGAATCTCACCCACCCACTCCTGCGATAAACCTCTCACCTATGTCTGAGCTATTGAAGTCCTCATATCATGGTTTAAAGACTTCAAGGAGCAGAGAATCCTCCAGCAAGTGACCCATGCCCCATGCTACAGAGGAAGGTGAAAAACCTCCAGGGCCTCTTCCAATCTGCCCTGGAGGAAAATTCCTTCCCAACCCCAAATATGGCGATCAGCTGAACTCTCACCAGCCAGATATCCAGGAAAGAATTCTCTGTAGTAACTCAGATCCCACCTCATTTAACATCCCATCACAGGCCATTGGGCCTTATGTGTTACTATTATTTAGTGTCTATGCTACAATAGCACCTGGAGGGCCAAATCAGTGACTGGGGTCCCATTATGTTAGGTGCTGCACTCACATATAATGAATAGGCAGTCCCTATCCCAAAGAGCTCACCGTCAAAGCAACAATGATGGAAACCGTATGAAAGGCTAGCAGATTTGTGTTTGGCTTAGTTACAGAGCACATGAATATTCTTCCCAGCTTGAAAGCTCCTTTCAAAATGTACCAAGCCAGCAGTGAATGCATCTCTGCCCAAAGTAAAAGCCGTCAGAACAAGCAGCTGAGTGAATATTTACAGGGATGAGGACATGTAACCCTTTCATCCAGCTGATGGATACCACCACACAGCATCCTTCGCAGCAGAAGCTGTGGGTCAATTAGCACCATTTGAGCTCACATCTCCTGGCTGAGAGTGATTTATTGCCAGTTTCTTTCTAAAGAAAGGGTTTCCCTTTCTGGCACAGACATGCTACAATTATGGAATCATATCATTCTGCGGCTGAAAACAAGCCTCCGCGCCCCAGTCCCCTCAATGAGGGACTTTACACAGGAAGGCTGCTGGGCTGTTATTGTATCCAACGTTGGCTTTGAGTTTCTGATGGCTGTAGATCATTTCAAATATTGCATTGCCTCCCTATTAGGGGCATCTTGCTTGGATCAAGAGCCTGGAATCCAGGGGCTCATCACTGCAAAGGGCAAGGAAGTAGAAGACAGGGCCAGATTAAGGCAATCCACGGCATTAGCACACCACAAGAGGAGAGTCCCATGGTTCCACCCCCCATGACACTGCTCCTGTACTGTGGTTCTGCCCCACTCCATACTTGCATTGATAAAGGGCCCTCCATCCCTCAGATGGGTAGTGGCCATGGGGCCACCTTCTCCCTCTTTCCCTCAGGAGCAGCAGAGGCTCCTGTCCACTGTGAAGTTGGCATGGCGTGGTGTGGGAATCCCCCCAGTTCTGATGGCAGCAATTGGGATTTACCTGTTTATGTGGGGGGGGGGGCAGACCTGCTTTACTCTTCTATGCTTGCCTTCTACTGTCTACTTCCAGGCTGTCTGAAGATTCAGGCAGACACTGCAGCTTTGGGTTCAGGATTTCCAGCTTTTCTTCCCAAGCACAAGGGCAAAAAACCTGACTTTTTTATTTTGAATGAAGACTTTGATCCTGATGTAGACAAAGGACTCTAGGAACTGGTCAGATACAGGCCAATTGGTGGCCTCCAACTAGACTGAGGAATGGAACTGATTGTTGGCTCAGAGCAAAGTTTGGGGTGGTGATGGTTGGTAACCTCAGGGTAACATTAGGGTTGGGACTAGTTGGGGGCCCCACACTAGGATTAGGGATCACGACAGATCATAGCTCCAGGCTAAGGTTAAGGTTTGGGGTGGTAGGGGGCCCCAGACTAGGGTTAGGCCTCGAGCCATTAGGAGGCCCTGTGCTAAATTTAGGGTTGAGGCCAGTGGAGGGTAGGGTAACTTGGGTTAGATTGTGGCTCTGGTCTAGGGTTAGGGTTGGTGTTGGTTGCTGCCTTCAGGCTAGGTTTAGAATTGGGGTTGCGTTGGGAAATGTTGTTTTGATATTGATCTCAAAGGCCCAGAGAGTTAAACCCTTTCACTGTCCAGCATTAAACAGTGATAGGTTCATGGTTATTTTTTTACAGAGACCTCCAATTTACTTGGTTATTTGGCAAATATGCCAAAGTATTCATTCAAATTGAAAGTTATTGATTAAACACACACACATACACACACACACACACACACACACAAAAGAACAAGGATTTAAAGCATGCATTTATATTGAAACTGTGGTTGAGTGATTATGCAAAACAGACTTAGTCAGATCCTATCCAAGTCTCTCTCCTTTTGGAGTCAAAATATCAGAGTCTCTTATTTGCATTAATAAGCTTTCTTTGGTGAAAAGGAATGGGTTAATTTTATTCAGTCCTGAAGCATGAAGGGCATTCACTTATCCTGTTTTCAACAGCCAGATAGTCACAAGGCTGAGGAGAGACAGGATAGAAAAGCTGGGTGAAATACAGCTTTTGTTGATGTTTTGGGGACACTTGACCACTGGTTAGTTACAAATGAATGCTTTGGCTGGCACGTCAACCACGACACCTGCTTCTTGGAATCTGGTTCACATGCTGATCGGGGACATCATCTGGTTGGATTCTTTTTCCTTAGACAAGGCAAGCGTGGATGAATTCAGGATAGTTGATTTCAGGATTTCAGAGAGAGGATAGGAGGAAGGAGGGAGGGCAAAAAACAACCCAATAAGAGCAAGGAAAACAATCCAGGATCTTACGTGCCTTTTTGGTGTAGGCAATTAGATCGCCCCACTGATGGGCTGAGGACTGCACAGTCATAATGATGTGATGACTTTCAGCCCCCAACAGGTGAAACCAAAGTTCCTTAAACAAGAGCAAGGGCAGCTGCCTGGTCTGTTCCTTTTGATGTCAAGGGAGATGAGATGAGTCGAGATGAGTGGCAAGGCTGGCAGATCAGGGGATGAGCTGGAAGGAAGAAGGTTCTTTTTTTCTCCTAAAGTCTCTTTTCAAGAATCCGCAGAAGGAGTAAAAATATGTGGCATATTTTATCCTCATTATTTTGTCCACCAATTAAATCCATTTCCATAAGTCCAAACTTGGCATAGGCAACTTTGTCCCCACATTTTCTTATTTACCAAGTATGATGTCACCATAGTTCTTGACTTATATTAGTCAGCCATCTTTGCTTGAACTAAATCCATTTTTCTGCCTGGTTTTCTTACACCTTTTCATAACATTTATTTCTCAGGCAAGCAAAAGGTTATTGGTTATTGTGACACCTTATGAACTTTCACATGCTTCTCACTATTGAGCGTAGGGTAAACTTTTAGGTCCAATAATCACAACAGACCCCAAGCTAGAGTTAAGGTTGAAAGTGGTTGGTGGACTTCGCTGAGGGACTGGGACAGTTGATAAAGCTGGGCTAGGCTTAGGGTTGGGGCTAATTGAGGTCTCCATGACAGTTAGGTTTGGGGTTGGCTGGAGGCCCTAGGCTAGGACAGAGTTAGGTTTGGGGTTGGGGTAGACTGGGGGTATAGGGCTAAGGTTAGGTTGGAAGCAACACTGCAGTCAAGATTCTTGTGTTCTAATCCTACCTTTGGGAGGTAGTGTAGTTTAATGGTTAGAGCAGGGCGACTAGGAGTCAGCACTCCTGGGTTCCTTTCTCAGCTCTGCCACTGACTTGGTGTATGATCTTAGATAAGTCACTTAACTTTTCTGTTTCAGTTTCCCCATCTGTAAAATGCGGGGGGGGGGAAAGATCACAAAAGCATAGTGTTGAATGTGTGCAAAACACTTTGAGATGCTTAGATGAAGGTGTGAATATAGTGTCAAGTATTCCTGTGCTGAATTCAGAAAGTCTTACTTCACCATGTTTACAAAAAGAAAAGGAGGACTTGTGGCAAAAAGCTCAAATAAATTTGTTAGTCTCTAAGGTGCCACAAGTCCTCCTTTTCTTTTTGCGGATACAGATTAACACGGCTGCTACTCTGAAACCATGTTTATAGTAAATCAGAGAAAGCTTTAATCTGAGGTTCCATTATCTGGTGGAAATTACTCCAACTGGCTCCTTGCTCTTGGAATAGAAGGACAAAAAAATAGCATGGGTTTATTTATATTTGCTAATCAGAGAGTGCTAGAGGAAAGTGGAGAGATTTATCTATCTTGTTATTTTAGGGTTTTATGCTCCCACCCATCCTTCTAGTGTCTAAGCTCCTTCCATGTAAAATCAAGAGCAATTGCAAAGTCCCTAGTGGATTTCAGGGAGTCTCTGAATTCCCAGTGATTTGATCTTGTCAGCTCCAAGAAGATATGGGTACATTTTGCCCCCATGAACAAAATTCAGACAAATAATAGAAATGATACATTGAGGCTTGCAGGATGTAGAATGATTCTTATACCAGTAAGGTGCTATCATTTCCTGTTTTCACTGCCTGTCTCTTTCAAAGAGACCTTCTCTGTATAACAGCTTTGGGCTTCTGGCATTTATGCAGTTTATGAATTAATGGGACATTGTTACTGCCTGTCCCTTTGTATTGGAGGACAAGGAAGCAGCTGACTCTGTAGCCAGATCAGTTCTGTTTCCCATTTGAAGAGTGGCCCAGGACCTGAGGGTTGGATTCATCTCTCTCACTGTCCTAAGGAGCTTTCTGCATCTCCTTCCAGCTCACTTCTACTACTTCACCTTGTCATGGGCTCATTTTGAAGAGCCCCCAATTACTCTGGAATAATTTTGCTCTCATATTTCCATTTCACAGGCCAGATTCTGACAGCAGTTTCCTCTCTACATAAATCTGAAGTAACTAATTTCAATGGAGTCACTACGCAATTAATGTGGTGCAACTGAGAGCAGAATTTGGAGCCATTTTCTTTCCCTTACTAAGAACAGGAGTCCTTGTGGCACCTTAGAGACTAACAAATTTATTTGAGCATAAGCTTTCATGGGCTACAGCCCACTTCATCAGATGCGTGCAGTGGAAAATACAGTAGGACGATTTTATATACACAGAGAACATGAAACAATGGGTGTTACCATGTACACTATAACGAGAGTGATCAGTTAAGCACCTGGAGCGGCCGCGAGCCCAAGCCGAGCCCGCTGGAGAGACCCCGAGACCTGCCGCTGCCAGCTCCGCTCTGAGGAGCCGCCCCCCGGCCCGCCATGGCCTCAGGATCCGATTCTAAAGCAGACAACCTATCTACCGCAATTCTAAAGCAGAAGAACAGGCTGCTACTCTGAAACCTTTCTTTTCCTTATATCTTGTGGTAAACTCATACTTAAGCCTTAAGGTGCCACCAATTTTGTATGGGATTCAGTGTGAATTCTGTTGAATAACAAGGCAGCTGTAAAAGGCACCCCCTTCTGCCAGGAGAGGTGAGATTTTAAAGTTCTGAGACCCTTCTTGCAAATTGAGCAACTTTTCAAGCAGTATTCAGCCTGGGACTGAATTGAGGGAATAAAGTAGGAACCACTCATCTGCTCCACCCCACAGATATCATGTCCCTTGAACATTTGCCCAAACCTCACCCCAAACCAGAGCCAATTTCTTTTTTTAAGTTTAAAAAAATGTGGTTAATATTTTTCTTTTGTACACATCTGTTTTCTGGGATCCATTTGGGTCCTGAAGTGGAAGAGTTAAAATGCCCTGGGGAAAAGGTCTTTTTTGCATAGTATTTCTGGTGCTGTCTAAAACTTTCAAAGTTTTCAGAACAATTTTGCAGACTTGGGGCTGCCCTGTATGTGCAGAAATCCCATTGAAGCAAGTAGGAATTCCATGCAGGGAGTAGCTACTGGATGGCGCCCTTAGTTGGGAGCATAGCTGAACTGGATCTCTGAATTTTTTGAGGTTCACCCATCAGTAGTGTAAATATTTGAATGGGGATACTAAGTTGCAGCTCAGCAAAACACTGGGCTACATTCTCACCTGAGGTTGATTAGCATAGCTCTATTGACTACAACGGTGCTAAGTCAGTTTGTGCCAGTTGAAGATCTGACTCATTAGCTTCCATATCTAACAGGTTTACCGGAAAGAAAAGTTATCATCGTTGTTAAAGACATAAATTATGCCAGTGTAATAAAACCAGCTCCGTGTTATATCCTGGACACATGCCAGCAGCTCAATATTGTTTTCTAGTTTTTACAACAGGCAATCTGTTTCCATGAGCCTCTGACACACTGTGGCTGGTGGGCAATTTCTGCTTGCTCTCATCACAGAAAGTAACATCTTCTACAAAGCTTTTGATTCTCTGCAAGCTGAAATGTTTATCCCTGATCTCCTTTCTTCTCCACTTTCATGATGGGGGTCGGGGGGAATGCAAGCTTTAATCTCAGGAGAAAGAAAAGTAGAAATACATGAGTATAGATAATGGACCAGATTCTCTCTTATGTCAAGACCTGCTTGGTGCAGGAGCTGGAATGGAGTGTCAAGGAGCTGGTTACAGCTCTCTAATTTGCAGGCTGCACCAAGCCAATATATGATAGAGTAACCTAGTGGCTTCTCTAGCATCTTCAGCTGGCCATGGTTCTTAAGAGACCGTAAATCAGCTTTGTACTCCTCCCCACCAATGACACCCTCCTTCCTCCCCTGGCGTGTCCCTATGCTGGGGTAAGTGAGCAGTTCTGCTGGTTTTAGATCAGATGAGAGTTCCCTCCTGCTGTGAGACTAAAGTCAGCTGCAGTCAGATTCTGGTCCCTTTGTGCTGCTCAGGGGCACAAAGTGGCTGGAACCAGGGAAGAGAATCTGATTCAATAAATATAGAAATGCCAGATTCACCTGCCTTCAGGTATCATCAAAAGACCCAGGGGGCATAGTACCCATGGATGCATCAGAAGAGGTAGACAGTCACATGCTTTTCACAGGAAAAGCTAATAGTGCCATAGGTGTTTGGCTGGCTGGTTCTTGCTCAAGGTGTAACTGATTGCCATGGGTGAGCTGAAGAAGGAATTTTCCCCAGGTCAGATTGGCCAGGACCTTGGTGGATTTTCAACTTCCTCTGCAGTGTGTGGGTGTGGGTCACTTGCCAGGATTATCTAGGTACATCTCATTTAATCATTCCCCTACCATTGCAGGGGCCTTGGGCACTGGGGCATCTTGGTCCCTCCTGTTCTCTGCCTGTGGCACATAATAGTCTAGTCTCCTGTGGGCTGTAAAACTTTGGTCTGATATTGGTTGTTGGGGTTAGTGAGGGGATGCTGTATGATGTTGATGGCCTGTGCTATACAGGTGGTCAGACTAGATGGTCTGGTGGTCCCTTCTGGCCTTAAACTCTAATACTCTATAACTACTTTTGATTTCTGTTTTATTTTGTAGCCACATATGAAACTCCCATATACAGAGTGCCCAGTCAGGACCAGAGGCCATTGTGCTGGGCACTGCACAGAAACATATGAAGATGTAGTCTAGCAGTCACTTGATCTAAATGAGAATTTCCATTGGCTGTCAGTAAGGCTTATCATTTCAGCTTCATTTCAGGGTTGGATGGCAACACAACCACAATCTGATGAAGGTTGGAGCAAGGCTGATGTTTCCCATCCAGCAGCGGTGTGCACATTCATAGGCTAGTGCATTACTATGTTTGTGAAAACTGACCAAGCATGGAATACAGTTGTGGCCACAAGGGTTCACAGAAGAGAAATTGACAGGTTTCAGAGTAGCAGCCGTGTTAGTCTGTATTCGCAAAAAGAAAAGGAGTACCCGTGGCACCTTAGAGACTAACAAATTTATTAGAGCATAAGCTTTCGTGAGCTACAGCTCACTTTATCGGATGCATCCGATGAAGTGAGCTGTAGCTCACGAAAGCTTATGCTCTAATAAATTTGTTAGTCTCTAAGGTGCCACGGGTACTCCTTTTCTTTTTGAGAAGAGAAATTGTTTCTTTTGCTTTAGTTAAATTCACATCCATATTCCAGCCAACAACAGTGGCATATTAGCTAGCCTAGAAAAATTCAATGATACTTATTCATACGACAGTAGCACATAGAGGCTGTGTAACCAAGATCAAGTGCTGTACAAACCCATAGTAAGAGGTAACTACTATGACCCTGAGAACCCTTCAGTGCCAACTGGCAAAGGGTTCACTGCTGTGTAACAGCAATTCCTAACAGGCTCAATAAACTCAGTACACCAAACATATGGCTTTCATGGTATTTATCCATAAATGATGTCACGTGAGGTCTCTAATAAACACTTATGTCATCTTAATCCTCCTAATCATCACAAGATGTATGCACAGATGACATTTAAGGAGCAGTGTATATGTACTGAAAATATGTGTTAAAGTGTCACCAACCAAAGATAAAAGCAGGTTTCTTCCAGACAGGAGGTAAGAGGTGAATCTCTGTTGAAATGTAAAAAAAAGCATGGTAAGCCAACAGAATGGAAGCCCCATTGACATGCAAAGTCAATGGGGAATGGAAAGGCAACAGGGAGATAAGACACTGCAGACTGAACTTCAGAGGGTTCCCCTGTTTCTGGGGGCAGACAGTGAACTTTGGGGAATACAAGTGTAATGCTGACAGACCCCAGTCACCGGTGGGCAGGATCGAACCTGGGACCTCTGGAGCTAAATGCATGAGCCTCTACTGCATGAGTTAAAAGCCACATAACCTTTAGCTAAGGCTGTAGCAGGCTCATTAATCTCTAAGTGGTCTCAGTGCCTAGAGGGGACAGAACAGCACACCCAGGAGGAGTGTGGGTTACATAAGGGCAAGGCAAAAAGACACCCTTTTATCCTGTACCGAGGAAGTAAATGGACAGTGCATTTACATTCATGAAAATGGGATCCCAACCACTGTTGGTAGGAAATGTCGCAAAGGACATTTGGGTGAGATAAGCTGCTTCTTCTTAGCCTGTTAAAGTTAAGAATCTCTAAGCATCAAGTTATGAGTTTGTTTTAGAAGTAAATCCTTCTTTTTCCATTTCCTAACTCACCATCTCTCAAGTCTCGATCTTTGATAATAAACGTATAATTGTTTTCACTACAAATATACCTCCATGCTGTGAGGTTACATAGGAGCTGATCCTGAGCTGAGTCATGTATGCTGGCTGTTTTCTGTTCCTTTGGTATTACCATGAGTAAGTGGATAAGGAGCTGAACACTGCAAGGGAGTGCTTCAACGGGCCTAGGGTGTGCCTGCTGTTAGCCCCTGCAAGGCAAAGTAAGGGCTGGCATAGCCCAGAGGAGATTGTCCGGGTGGCTGACAGACTGGAGGTGTCAGGGAGCTAACACTCAGTTAAGCTCTAGCAAGTGTCTCTTGCTGGAGACGGGGGGACACAAGATGACTCACAATCCTGGGCACCCTGAGAAGCATAACTGTAGAATTATTAGTCGAACTAGGAAAGTCATAAGAGGGGAAACTGAGGCATAGGATGGAAGTAACTTGCCCAAAGCCACAGAACTGGGATTAAGAGCTCCTTACTCCCAGTTCTCTGCCTTATACATGCTGCCTGTCTGCTGATGGCTGCCTCCTGCTGGCCAGTGTGTGAACTCTCCACTAGTGTTGTTTATACCTTTAGGATCTATCTATCTCTTCTGGGTTCTTATATATCCCCTCACACCATGGTATCTGAAGATCAAAATGTCATCCTAAACTAGTGCTCTGTGAAGGCTGCAACTTTGACATCAAACTGCTCATTTTCTATTCTTCGATCTGTATGCTCTAACCTTAAGCACAGTTACTAGAATAAGAATGTCAAAAACATTGGTTCCTCTTCTCCCACTTCGGTGAGGAACTCTTGGCCCTTACGTTCCCCCCTCAGCCTGTTTATATGCAGCTTTCCTTAAAATGACCCATAACACTGTTCCAAAAGAATAGATTCCAGGGATGTCTTTTCTGGGTTTAACACTGTCATGTACAAGTTCTAGGTGGCTCTGTGTGGCACTACAATAGCCTTTCTAGCCCAGCAACCTTGGCTCAAATCCTGATTAATACAAACAAGCCTAGCGGTCTCATTTTCATCAGTGAAATTAGGATTGCTAGGCCCTGGAGGTATTTTCAGTGCACCCTCCATGGTTTGGCTTTAGGGAGGCCAAGGACTAGTCTAGCAAGGTCCAGGACTGAAGTGAATGGCAGAGCAACGTGGAGATCTCCATGCTTGAATAGCAGAGTTTGCTCAGGAACACAGGCAGAACTGTGGAGGTGCGGTGATGGATGCAGAAGGGGGTACTGCAGCTCAGACTTGGCACAGCAATGCTGAGGCCAAAATAGCAGAAGATGGACAGGTGAGGACTGAGGACAGCGGTATGGATTCCAGTACTGGATGAGCATGGGTACCGCTGGCTCAAGTTGCAGTGCATTGGCAGAAGGCGTGCTGGTGTAGTCTGGTTCAGGACCTGTTCATGCTCTAGCTAATTCTACAGAGTGCTGTGTATTGTACCTTTAACGAACACCATTAAATTCACACCATTTACAAAAAATGCCTTTTCTTTTTTTGCTTCTTTTTCATGAAAAGGCAGGTAAATTCAGTCCCACAAATGAGGGAGCTGCAAGCCAGCCTGTACACCACTGAGCACCGCATAGCAATGGAGAACAGTAAGCAAAGCTGTCAGATTTTCTCTGAGGGCAGCTACACACCTCTTGTGCCAAATTATATTTGACATTTCAAGTCCACATAATGTAACACCTAGCCCCAGAAATGGCGGCAGGGCAGCAGGAGTGTTCCATTTGACAAAATGGACCTATTTGCTTTAATTTCCTCCACACCATGGCCAAGTTTACTTGGAAGTAAGAAACACTTGGGGTATTTTTTGTTAGCGTGGCATTAAAAGAGTTCACTGTGGTGTGCTCAGACACTGTTTGGGCTTCAGGTGGTCTTAATTAAATCACATAATGTACGAGAACTGTACATTGGTTCAAAAAGAGCCAAAGAAAGTTGTGTGCTCTTGATTGAATAATGCTTAAATCAAACATTAGATTCCTGGCGTGAACCAGCCATTCAGCAGGTGTAAAATTGAAAAGAGAGAGGGTCATTATATGGTTGTAAGCAACACTCCAGATATGGCAGAAAGACTTGCTCTCTCCATAAAGCTGTTATGGGGATATGAAGATCATTCGATAAAGGCATTTGTGGATTTGTTGCATGTCAATACAAGCTTTCAGACAGTGAATAAGCAGGGTAGGTGAGTGTAAGAGGGAATGAATGATCTCTCACTTCTTGTCCTTATTTGCTCTTTGCAGGGTTTCACTCTGAAAGCCCTTTTGGAAGGACTGTTTGATCAATGAAGGTTTATTGGGTGGGGGGTGTTTGTCTTCTGATTAGTTTCAGGCTCCAGTCATAATTGGGAAACGTGTCCAACTTGATATTAATTAGCCTCAATGATGTGAAAACCTGACTGGGTCTTGGGAAGGGAGGAGTTTGCCAGCTGAGCCTTACGTAAAGCACAGAGAGGCAGAAAGGCTGGGTAGGTGGATGTTTGTGTAGAAACTGCAGTGTAATTCACAAGTGTTGAGCTTTAGTAGTATGTAAACCACCAAGGAAAGGTATTAGGGTCTTTATTTGTTTTGTTTTAAAAAAGAGTCTACTTTGTGGGGCAAAATGCAGTGTTTACAGGGGAGGTGTCTGTAATTGCCAATGTTTGATCATTGTATTTGTCATGGATGAATGGCAGAAGAGAGGCCTCAGACACAAAGCTGTGATTATAAAGCAGGAGGACTTCTTGCTGTGGAGACCAAGGTGGGAAGAGAAGAGAATTCCCTAGACTAGTCAGTAGACATGAAGAGAGAGAGAATCTGTAGCCAAAAGAGGGAGGTGTGGGTTGAACTGGGAAGGCTGGGCTGTATTTCCACATGAAGTGAGCTGTAGCTCACGAAAGCTTCTGCTCTAATAAATTTGTTAGTCTCTAAGGTGCCACAAGTACTCCTTTTCTTTTGTGAATACAGACTAACACGGTTGCTACTCTGAAACACATCCCCTGAAAAGCCCAGGCTCTTCCACTAAGGGTGGAAATTGCCTCCAATAAGGCAATCCTTGGGTTGGTACTTCTGTTAGTCAGGGCTAGTAGGGAGCAGTATATCTGCATAGCATTGCATTATTAGGCACATGAGCTAGAACCAAAAGGAACAAAAGGGTGGGGGGAAAGGCACTTCTTGCAGTAGGATGAAAACTGATGACCCCACCAGAGTCTTCTTCCCCATATGCAGAACTGTAAAGCTGGTTTGGAGGAGTGGTGCTACTCATTGCCTTTGGTGTATCAGGTAGCAGGATTTGCCAGAAGAAGGCTATTGGGGCTGGATGATCTGACCTGGCTTGGGAACTCTTAGTTTTTGATCTGATTTTCATGCTGTGCTAGAAATGTCTGTTTGCATTTTTCTCATGAGCCTATTGCAATAGACAGCAGCGGGGAGCCCAAAATAATGGTTGCAATTCTGTAGCCAAAGAGCAAAAGCAATTGCTTTTGTGTGTCTACAGAGACATTGGAATTGCCCATTTGAGGAGCTGTGTTCATGCATCTGTTTCCCAGACTCAGAATGCAGGGCCCCGCTCCCAAATTTCTCTCCTCCTACTCTGTGTGAATACATGGTGACCCAGGGATTGTTTAGAGCTGGGAGTTTGTTTTGGTCCCATCTCTAGTTTTAGAGGCATTAAAGTGATAAATGTTTTGCTCACTTTATATATACTGTGCATGACATACAGTTCTCTGTTCTCACCTGGGAACCTAAGAGATCTCCTGTGCAGATTAAATGGCCATTCCAAATCCTGTGTTATCACTTTAGTGCCAGTTTTGCTCTCGCTAGTGCTGCTTTCTGGCTTTTACTGCAACTTATCTTAATTAAGCAAGAAGGGTAGCCAGAGGTAAATTATTGCAGTTTTTCAATTGCCAGAAAATATTAAGCAGGTGAGATGTTTTCCTAGGATAATCAAATAGAATCCCTGGGAAACTGACAATTAGTCTAATCCATTTTTTTTTCACTAGCCCAGCAATGAATTACTTTAGCCAAATTGTCCAACAGAAAACAAACATCTGAAGAATCTGGCATAAGGGGCCAAATCCTGTGATTCCTTACCTTGTGCTTACTTGGGTGAACAGTCTATTGAAGCTCTGCTTAAAGAGTGGACCTTAGCTCCTATCCCGAAGAAAGTACCATTCACAATATAAGCTATGTATAAAGAAAGTGACAATAAGCTTTCTGTCTAAAGGAGTCATCTTATTGGGTACTGAAAGCGTGCTGGCTTCTGTACAAACCCAGGAGAAAATGCTGCTTCCTGCTCCAAGGAGCTTGCAGTTCAGCTGAGACACAGTCAATGCAATTTGGACAGCCATAATACAGTGGGCAATGGTATACATTTGAGGAAGGGGATTAATCCTGAGCTATTGCTGATAAGCCTTCTGTGGCTTGATTTTTTTTTTTCCAGTGTCAGTCTCCCTGTTTCATTTTGCAGGGACCAGTGGTTGAACGGTAATAAATTTTAATTAAAAAGCGTAACGGAATCCAGAATAATATTGAATGAATCTTTCAAAACTCAGGTTTATCACTCTGTCAGTGTCCAGTTCAGGCTTTAAACAATATATTTAGGGTGCAATATATACTGAATGGCTACTCTAAGTTCAGTGTGTCACAGCAAAAGGATCCGAGCTGCTCCAAGCATATTAGCTGGGTCATGTAAAATATGGATTGACTACTTCTCATGTTGTCTGTATCTTATTTTCTGAGGAAAAAAACAAATTCTGTCACCCTTACTTTGAATATGGCCTTCCCCCACCCTCCCCAATAGTCCCCCTGAATTTAACAAGACTAGTGGATAGGGTACATCTCTGGGACTCAGGAGACCTGGGTTTTATTCCTGGCTCTGCCACTGGCCTGCTGGGTGTTCTTGGGCAAGTCATTTCCTTGCCCAGTGCCTTAGTTTTCCCTATCTATAACATGGGGATGATGATACTGACTCCTTTTCTAAAGTGCTTTGAGGTGTATGGAAAGTGATACATGATACCCAGGGATGATATTATTACCACCATTCACATGGAAGGTGCTTCTCAGCATGAGGAGAGTGGCACACTCTAGCCCAGCTCTTTAGAAATGCATAGATGCTAATCATAAGCATTACTTTCCTGTCTCATCCCCCTTCTCCCCTGACCATGTGAATGGGAACCATCATTAAGGGTAGGATGTAATAATGCAAGCAAGGGGTAACCAAAGGCTTTAAACACTAAGGATGGAGGGGTGATACAAGAGGATATAACCAAGATTTTAAGGGGCAGTTTTTGGCTGAACAACAGAAAAAAACCTTCCGGGAGTGAGAAGGATTTGGCTGCAGAACAGACCTCCAGGGACAGCATGGGAAACCCCTTCTCTTTGGATAGTTAAAACTATACTGGATGAAGCATTAGCAAATGTCCCAGAGGGTTCAGTCCAGCCACTGGCGGGGAAATGGACTAAATGGCCAACATACAATTCTCTTCCCACCTCTAATTCCCAAGCCTCCGTGAATCTCTCTACTCACTGTACTTTTTTCTTGTTTTCTTGTTAACTTTTTTCTTCAGCACCCTTCCCTTATACCCATGTTTCCTCATTTTCCCCTTTCACTCAGTAGTTCTGTGCCAGGTGGCTCTGACCCTTATTTCACTGTGAGCTTATTGGGGTGCTCCCTTGAAAGGACCTTGAGCTTGTCAGCTCCAGCCTTAACCAACAACGTGGGCTTTCATGGCAATGGTCTCGCCAAGTGATCCCCAAAAGATGGGCTGGGGGAAGGGATTAGAAAGGTGAAGTCACTTTCCCTTCCCTTCCCCATCAGCAAGCCTCATCTTATTAGCAGCTGTGACTTGAGTAAATAGGGTGAATCTACCAGATTGGCAGTGTCAGGCCCACCTTCCCTCTTCTCACATAAACCTAGCTAGAAAGGGACAGCAAGTTTGGGCTTGGCAAAACCCTCAGTCAATAATGCAAAATCCCAACAGCCTTGGCCACTGGCACCCTTCATCTTTTAAAGTCTCTTGCATCTTCCTCCCAATATACCCCTTCTTTTCCCTACCCTTAGAAGGTCCAAAATTTAAATGTGTTTTCGCTAGACAGGGCAAATTAGAAATAGGGCATGAATGAAGTCATGCTGCAGGTAGCAAAGAAGTTGCATGCATTTATTGCCTGCTCCCCTTTGTAATTGCACAGTTCTGTACATTATGGGCACAGCAAGCAGTTCGTTGCAAGGATTTGCTTTCTGAAATTCAGATTTCAAATTTGATAGGTTAGTTTTGATGGGGCACCTCAGCCATAGGGTATTGGTTTTATTCTCTGATTTGGAACACTTCTATCAGGTTTCTAAAGTGAACGGTCACCTTGGTGAATTCAGCATTTGCTCTCTGTGTAACTTTTCTGCTCTTTGCTAAACATACACTGTTTCCATTAACATCCCTGCCAGTAAACTCAATCGGTAGAACATTGGTGGAAAGTAAGCAGTCAAAGCTAACTTGAGCTTGTACTCTAGGGAATCACAGAGAATATCTTGAGGTATTTACCCAGATCTACATGGAATTTTAGCATTAATTTGTGAGCTACAGTTATAGCAGGGATCAGCAACCTTTGGCATGCGGCCCATCAGGGAAATCTGCTGATGGGCCAGGACGGTTTGTTTACCTGCAGCATCCGCAGGTTCAGTCGATCGCAGCTCCCACTGGTCGCTGTTCGCCATCCCAGGCCAATGGGGGCTGTGGGAAGCGGCGCGGGCCAAGGGATGTGCTGGCAGCTTTTCCTGACGGGCTGCGTGCCAAAGGTTGCCAATCCCTGAGTTATAGAAACAAAAGATGGCCTTATGGTTAAGGCACTGGATGGGGACTCAGTAGACCTGAGTTCACTCCTTAAAGATGCCATTGACTTCTTGTTTATTTCCCCTCCTACTGTCCTTGTAAACTGCTGGAAATGGCCCACCTTGATTATCACTACAAAAGGTTCCCCGCTCTCTTCTCCTTCCCCCCCCCCCCAGCTCTCCTGCTGGTAATAGCTCACCTTTCCTGACCACTCTTGTTACAGTCTGTATGGTAACACCCATTGTGTATATAAAATCTCCCTACTATATTTTCCACTGTATGCATCCAATGAAGTGATCTGTAGCTCACGAAAGCTTATGCTCTAATAAATTTGTTAATCTCTAAGGTGCCACAAGTACTCCTTTTCTTTTTATGGATACACACGAACATGGCTGCTACTCTGAAACCTACCATTGACTTCTTGTGTGACCTCATTTAATCTGTGCCTCAGTTCTTCATCTGTACAATGGGGACAATATCACTTCCTTTCTCTTGTGTATTTAGATTATCTTGTTATGTGTGTGTTTAACACCTAGAACAGTGGGAGCCCCAATGTTGGTTGGAGCCTCTAAGCAGTACAGTGATGTAAATAATAATAAAATGGTTCAAGTTCAGCCTACACCTTTGTATAGGAGAGATATTGTTGCTCACCTGTGTTTTATATAGCAGCACAAGGAGCAAAGGCAAAAGGCTGTCAGAAATGCATCCCCTTCGTCCAAACCCATAAGACCCTTCCCCCACAAAAGAGTAACGGTGACTGTCTAAATCATACCAGAACGGGCTCTTACTCCCCATAAGAAGAGCTGCAGGTGTAGAATTTCAACTGTAGTTCACAAGTGATTTCGGGGGATTGAATATCTGTAGCACTGTGGTGGGCTTCAGCTTTTCCTGAAATCTTATCCCCCAGCTGGACTGCACAAGTGCACAGGCTGGGGCTGCTTATGTCTCCAGCCTCCCTTACTCAGGTCTTTGTTTCCCAGAGCATTTTGTTTCGCTTCAGACACATGCTGACAACTGGAGGTGGATGGTGGTGAGAGAGGGGAATGTGAGTGAAAGTTGCTATCTCTGAGCTAATCGCATTTTATATGGAGGGATGCTTTTTTCTGTTAGTGGGAGCCATGCTGGGTGTTTGTTTCATACGGTGATTATTTGGCACTTCACACGAAGGCAGTCCATTGACTCAATGCAAATCAGAGTCCAGAACCTCTATTATCCCACCTATCAACAGGAATGTGCATTATTAAGGACACACCCAGGAGGACTTCAGTCCATGTTCAACTTAGTGTGTAGTAGGCCCGGTCATTAAAAGATCCCCTGATTACTTCAGCCTCTCTGAATCCATTAGGATAAAGAATCTAGATGCCCATGCACAAATCTTGACAGACACACGGGGAGATAGTAAAATGAAGCCAGCACCCTTGCAGTGTGTAATTTGTCCTTTGGTGATGCATCGGACTCCCCTGCCAGGCCAAACTGCTGCTGCTGCTGCACTTAGCACAAACAATACTGCCCCTATCATATTTTCCAAGTGAATGGAGCCTGGGCAGGAAGGAGTCCCAGGTAGCTGCTGCAGTAAGACAATTATTCCCCTCCCCTGCTATTTTCTCAAAATGATGTTGAGAGCTGATTCAGAGTCAGTGGAACAGGTGGCCAGATTATTGGATGGGAATAAATTAACTGTCAAATGTAGTTTTTATTTCTGTTGGGGGATTGGGCTGATTTTGGTGCAAACACACAATTTTCTGACCCTGAGTTGTTCAAACTCTTCATTTTGGTTTATTTACTATTTGTGACATGGGATGTTTCTTCAGCTCCCTGACTGAGATGTTTAGAGACCTTCCTGCCAACACTACAAAAAGAAGGATTCTGGGTGGACTCCTCCTGAAGGTCGAAACAGCAGCCTGGATTTCTACATAGACTGCTTCCGCCGACGTGCACAAGCTGAAATTGTGGAAAAGCAGCATCGCTTACCCCATAACCTCAGCCAGGCAGAACACAGTGCCATCCACAGCCTCAGAAACAACTCTGACATCATAATCAAAAAGGCTGACAAAGGAGGTGCTGTCGTCATCATGAATAGGTCGGAGTATGAACAAGAGGCTACTAGGCAGCTCTCCAACACCACTTTCTACAAGCCATTACCCTCTGATCCCACTGAGAGTTACCAAAAGAAACTACAGCATTTGCTCAAGAAACTCCCTGAAAAAGCACAAGAACAAATCTGCACAGACACACCCCTGGAGCCTCGACCTGGGGTATTCTATCTGCTACCCAAGATCCATAAACCTGGAAATCCTGGACGCCCATCATCTCAGGTATTGGCACCCTGACAGCAGGATTGTCTGGCTATGTAGACTCCCTCCTCAGGCCCTTCGTTACCAGCACTCCCAGCTATCTTTGAGACACCACTGACTTCCTGAGGAAACTACAGTCCATTGGTGATCTTCCTAAAAACACCATCCTAGCCACTATGGATGTAGAAGCCCTCTACACCAACATTCCACACAAAGACTACAAGCCGTCAGGAACAGTATCCCCGATACTGTCACGGCTAACCTGGTGACTGAACTTTGTGACTTTGTCCTGACCGATAACTATTTCACATTTGGTGACAATGTATACCTTCAAATCAGCGGCACTGCGATGGGTACCCGCATGGCCCCACAGTATGCCAACATTTTTATGGCTGACTTAGAACAACGCTTCCTCAGCTCTCGTCCCCTAATGCCCCTACTCTACTTGCGCTACATTGATGACATCTTCATCATCTGGACCCATGGAAAAGAAGCTCTTGAAGAATTCCACCATGATTTCAACAATTTCCATCCCACCATCAACCTCAGCCTGGACCAGTCCTCACAAGAGATCCACTTCCTGGACACTACGGTGCTAATAAGCGATGGTCACATAAACACCACCCTATATCGGAAACCTACTGACCGCTATTCCTACCTACATGCCTCTAGCTTTCATCCAGATCATACCACTCGATCCATTGTCTACAGCCAAGCGCTACGATATAACCGCATTTGCTCCAACCCCTCAGACAGAGACAAACACCTACAAGATCTCTATCATGCATTTCTACAACTACAATACCCACCTGCTGAAGTGAAGAAACAGATTGACAGAGCCAGAAGAGTACCCAGAAGTCACCTATTACAGGACAGGCCCAAGAAAGAAAACAACAGAACGCCACTAGCCATCACCTTCAGCCCCCAACTAAAACCTCTCCAACGCATCATCAAGGATCTACAACCTATCCTGAAGGACGACCCATCACTCTCACAGATCTTGGGAGACAGACCAGTCCTTGCTTACAGACAGCCCCCCAACCTGAAGCAAATACTCACCAGCAACCACACACCACACAACAGAACCACTAACCCAGGAACCTATCCTTGCAACAAAGCCCGTTGCCAACTCTGTCCACATATATCTATTCAGGGGATACCATCATAGGGCCTAATCACATCAGCCACACTATCAGAGGCTCGTTCACCTGCGCATCTACCAATGTGATATATACCATCATGTGCCAGCAATGCCCCTCTGCCATGTACATTGGCCAAACTGGACAGTCTCTACGTAAAAGAATGAATGGACACAAATCAGACGTCAAGAATTATAACATTCAAAAACCAGTTGGAGAACACTTCAATCTCTCTGGTCACTCGATCACAGACCTAAGAGTGGCTATCCTTCAACAAAAAAGCTTCAAAAACAGACTCCAACGAGAGACTGCTGAATTGGAATTAATTTGCAAACTGGATACAATTAACTTAGGCTTGAATAGAGACTGGGAATGGATGAGTCATTACACAAAGTAAAACTATTTCCCCATGGTATTTCTCCCCCCCACCCCACCCCCCACTGTTCCTCTGATATTCTTGTTAACTGCTGGAATTAGCCTACCTTGCTTGTCACCATGAAAGGTTTTCCTCCTTTCCCCCCCTGCTGCTGGTGATGGCTTATCTTAAGTGATCACTCTCCTTACAGTGTGTATGATAAACCCATTGTTTCATGTTCTCTGTGTGTGTGTGTATATAAATCTCTCCTCTGTTTTTTCCACCAAATGCATCCGATGAAGTGAGCTGTAGCTCACGAAAGCTTATGCTCTAATAAATTTGTTAGTCTCTAAGGTGCCACAAGTACTCCTTTTCTTTTTGAGATCATGGTGAGACTTTTAAATACATTGACATGTGACAATGAGTATTTATTCAAAGAGCAGCGACTCCCCAAGCATCTGCCTGGACAAAAACTCGGCACATAAATGCTCACAAATAGCACACAAATGGGGAGTCAATATGGTTGAGCCAAACAGCTGTTGAGAACATGAAGAAAAGTTCACAAACATTGCTTTTCCGGTATTCAACAAGCACTGGACAGCTATTTCCACAGGTGCATTTGTTTGGGACGTTACTTTGGAAACCACTTGAAGGACACTTTAAGGAGGACACTCTGTGTGGTGGGATAATTGATAAACCAACTGTAAATACACCTGTAAATACACTGAAAGTGCTTGGGATGGGGTGCAAACCTGATGTGTATAAATGTGAAGTGCCCTACAGCAGCAGAGTAAATTCTTACTATATCGGACCCCAAACACTATCGGCAACCCCCTCTTTTAACTCTTTCAAGCATTTCTAATTTTTCTTGCCTTTCACTCTCGGCCCCCGTCCCTATACTTCACTAGGGTTATAAATGAGCATTTCCCCCTCCCGCTTGGTAGCTGCAGACCCTCCTCTTCTCACATGAACCTGCAGTGGGGGCAGGTGAGAATGCTGAATCTGTTTCCCCCCGCTCCTCCCCCCCCACCATGTCAACCAGTTGCGTTGCCATAACTTGAGGATTAGCCCTTCCCTGCAGGACTGAACTGAAATGCAAAAGCTCTAAGGAGAAATACGAATCTGTGCAGTGTTAGTAAGAAGAGACAGACAGAGCCAAAGCAAATGGCCTGTGCACATGTGTTGTTTGTTAGTTGATTTCTTCCCCACCCCCAAGTTAGTCTCCATGTCAAATTCCCTCTGAAATATGTCTGGAAGGTCACAGAAAGCAGGTGAATAGTCATACAATCAAAATCACATCACACCTCTTAAAAATACATGTATCCTTCCTCTCACCCAGAGTAGAGGCAAAGAATAGAGTGCACTCAGTCTGCATGAAGTGAAATAGCTTTTCCAAATAGCTTTATACACAGTGAGGTGTAGATAGAAGTCCTGATCTTCAAAATTCACATGCACAGTTGTATGTATGCTCTAATTTATATAGGTAAATACCATAGGTCAAATTCTCAGCTGGTGTAAATTGTGGTAGTTCCTTTGACCTCCATGGAGCTATGCAGATTTACACCAGCTGAGGCTCTGCCTTCCAACAGGCGCATGCATATTTGGTGTTTCTGCAAACACATGTGGAGTCAGGAGCCTAGAAGGCTCTGTGTGAATGCAAACCCACTCCCAGCCCTCTGCTCTAGATGGTTTGTGCATGTTAACGAGGAGTGTGCAATTGTCCATGCAATAGGACTTGCGTGATTTTGAGTTCCTTTAGGAAGGTTAGAAACTGGGTTTCTGCCATGTACACATGGCTGTAGTTTCTAGCCAACAAAGACCTCAAAGGTCAGCAGCACTTACTGTGGGCCACATCCTCAGCTGGTGTAAATTGTTGTAGCTCTATTGATTTTAATGGAGTTATTCTGCTGTACACTAAGGATGTGGCCCTGTGTGTGCACCTTGCCACAGCCATGACTCAAATGCTCCTAATTCACTGACACCAGCCCTTCTAGGCTGAGCCCCAAAGAAGCCTCCCTCTGCCCAAGCTGGTACCAGCTAAGTTTAACTGGTCCTATCTGGAAATCATACTTTGAGTGGTTTGCATCTTTCTTCCAGGAAAGGGCATGCGTGGAGATAGTGGCTGGCACCTTAGAAAGTGCCACATTCTGTCTTTATGAAAAACAAACAAACCCTGATGAGGCCATGTTTTATAACCACTAGAGCTGGCTGTTAGATGGAGTGGGATCTGAGTTACTACAGAAAATTCTTTCCTGGGTATCTGGCTGGTGAATCTTGCCCATACGCTCAGAGTTTAGCTGATTGCAATATTTGGGGTTGGGAAGATTGGCAGATTGGAAGAGGCCCTGGAGGTTTTTCACCTTCCTTTGTAGCATGGGGCACGGGTCACTTGCTGGAGGATTCTCTGCTCCTTGAAGTCTTTAAACCATGATTTGAGGACTTCAATAGCTCAGACAAAGGTGAGAGGTTTATCGCAGGAGTGGGTGAGTGAGATTCTATGGCCTGCGTTGTGCAGGAGGTCGGACTAGATGATCATAATGGTCCCTTCTGACCTTACTATCTATGAATAAATAAATAGTATGAGACAAATGTATGCAGGTGTTTTCCAGTGTGTAATTATTTCCTCAGAATCAGTCTTTTCCCCATGAGAAATAGGACAAAAGTGGGATATGTAGATTTCAGAGCTGTTCTGTTTCACATTCCTGGATTGGCACCCACCATACTGTTTTGCTTGAACGTCATGTTAAAAATAGGTGTCTAAAAGACGGGCTAATATCACGTGATCGCCATTCATTATCATTAACATTAAGGCTGAAATCTTGCTTCCATTGAAGTCAAGAGAAAAACTCCCTTTCATCCTGCCTCTTGGTCAACCCCCAGCATAGTCACAGATACATTTGAGGCCCAATTCTGATCCCAGTGATTGTTTGAGAGCTTCACCATTTAATTCAGTGGAACCATGATCAGGACTTTAACGAGTGTATCTATCTACCTGTCTGTATAGGAACTTACATAGTCATCAGTAGTTTCCAAGTATTTATCCTCACAAAGCTCCTGTGAAGCATACCAGGGAAAAGTATTAATTCCCATTTAGAAATAGGGAATGGAGGAACAGTGAGATTATGTGACACATTTTCACTGGGAGACTGTGACAGAGGTGGGAATTGGACCCCAGTATCCTGAGTCATGGGCTAGTCCCTTAATCACAATACTGTTTTTCTGCCCAACTTGTCTCCTCCTACCTGTCCAATTTAGACAAAGTTATTTCTGGGCATGTAACACTCATGGGAGTCCACATTCTAAGTCAGGGATAGCACGTCATGGTTCCATGTGGTTTGTATGACAGAAGTGGAAATGCAGATGATAAATATAGATGGAAGGGGAAAGTTATTTGACCTTTTTCTAACTTCCAAAAAAGAGCCATTTCTTTAGAATGAGAATCTTGATGTTAACATGTGAGAGACTCTCTCACATCCGGGATGGTTTTTTCAAAGCACGGGGGCATGGATGAAATGGAACATTTCCCAGTGCTTTTATTGAAAGATCACTGTCCTGAATCAATACCCTCTCAGAAACATGATGGGTTACATCACATCAATGTCTATTTGATTCTTAATGCATGGACCGTAACTTCAGGAATAACAGGAGATGAATTACAGGCAGGTTGTCAACCTGCACTCCAAATTTCCTTGCCTTTTATTAGCTTGTGTCACACAAAATAGCAGCATTCAGCACCTGTCCAATGCCTGTAGAATTCGCTTCCTTCCTGTGGGAATTGATGTCCATTTGCTGTATGATGAGAAACATTTTATAAGTGGGGTAGGAGAGCCAAGAATATGCTCTGAAAATTCTTTGTACCCTGGGTGGAGGCCGGGGACAGGACTAGACTCTCCTGCTGAACATTCACATGTTACAAATCAAAAATGGGGGACCCAAACAAAATGCAGTTAATAAACTAAGTAAAAAGCCTCCCTTTCCACTTCAGGCAGCACCCCAGATCTGAGCAGCATTGACATGGGCAGGTTTTTATCTGGATTACATCTGAACATCACAGCCCAGACCTGGGTTAAGAATTCCCTCTTTTAATCTGATATATGGTATATTTGGTTCATTTAACCAATAACCCAGTCAAGGAGAGTCACCGTACACGGGCAAACACAAAAGCCGAGAATATGTCTATAAAAATCTGTTCCCTTGCTCAGTGCTTGCTATGATTAGAGCTTCGAATGAGAAAGGAGGTTTCCCCATTCCCAAGCAGCTTCTCTCTCTTCACAGTGAGATGTAACCACGTTCGTATTTTTATATGGTTATTTTGGCCAACAGGACTGCTGGGTTTCCCTCCAGTTTGTTCTTCTATCATGCTGTATGGTCTTGGGGGCGAGAAGAGGAAGGGATGTCGTTAGTGCCTCTGTAGCTCAGTTTTTACATGGCAGTCATAACAATTATAATTACAGGTTTTAGAGTAGCAGCTGTGTTAGTCTGTATTCGCAAAAAGAAAAGGAGGACTTGTGGCACCTTAGAGACTAAACAAATTTACTTGAGCATAAGCTTTCGTGAGCTACAGCTCACTTCATCGGATGCATCCGATGAAGTGAGCTGTAGCTCACGAAAGCTTATACTCAATTAAATTCATTAGACTCTAAGGTGCCACAAGTCCTCCTTTTCTTTTTGCAATTATAATTACAACACTTTGCACCTCTACAGCATCTGCCCCTGCATTCGTGTCTTACTAGCATGTTGTGAGGCTTAATTAACTAATGCTTAAAAAGTGCTCTGATGTGATACTTGGATGAAAGTTGCTCCAGTATATAATTGCAAAGCATTATTATCTACGTAATAAACCATACTCTCACTCTCAGTGGATCAAATGTCAGTCACTGTGTTCTTGGCCTGACAACATCAGAAAGTAAAGCTACACGGTTCTGCTAATTAAAGAACACAAAGCATGCAGGGACACAGAAATGCAGCCATGGATATCTTATAAATCCTCTTCACTTTGGCAAGAGAAGCTGTCAAAACTGTCAGGGTCAAAGAGCTGGCCTTTACTTTTCATGAAGCTGTTTCTAAAACCCATGTAATTACTTTGGTGGTGGTGATGGCGGGGAAGGGGGTTATTTCAAAACAATTCATTCAAGGCTTTTGTCTCACAAGGACATGAACAAACAAATGGCAGCAGCCCTAGCTCTTCCTTGGGACTCAGATAAGCAGGGGAGCAGTGTTCATGGAGGCTACTCCCTGACAGCCAGTTGGGATTCAAAAGAAAAGAGAGAGGTTTGATGCTGTGGCTAAGAGGGCTACCGTGACTGTGGGCTATATACCGTGACTATGGGAATATCAAGTAGGAGTAGGGAGATATTATTGTCTCCCTAGACATTGGAGAGACCATTGCTGGAATCCTGTGTCCAGTTCTGGAGTCCACATTTAAAAAAAAATGATATGGAAAAACTGGAAAGGAGCTACACGAGGCATAAACCAGAGGAAGAGGAATTGGGTAGGGTGAGGGTACGGAAGAAAGAAAGACCCAGCCCACCCCATTGCAGAGGAGACTCTGGCTGCTTAATCCTTTTGGAAAGCTTTTGGAACCTGTCTCTCCCGTGTACAGCTGGTTCTTTTTGACATCCCATTGCATCTTCTGTGACTGCCTTTTGCTTTTGATCATTTCTGTCTTTGTCCTGGGTTTTGCTCCTTGGGTCTCGAAAGAGGGTCTGGGACAGTAGCTATGGAATTCAGTGGGGTTGGGGTTGGAGAAGGAGCTGCACTGATGACTGTTAAACAAGGAACAACTGAAGCCAGGGTACCCTGGAGAATGGAAGTCCAAGTCTGCAGCGTACCCCAACTCTGAACAGTTTAATTTCTAACCAGTTAAAGATCAGACTTGTGAAAAATGGCTTCTGTAATGAAGGTAAAATAATGCAAAGGCAGATGAGTTAGTGCTCTTAGTAATCTGTTACGTAGCCGGGTGAGAAATAAACCCATTTGTCTCTGCCACTCAACTTTTCTTACTAAAAAAACCTGTGTAATCAACTTGAACCCTGAATGGACTGTGTAGTCTGGAGGAGAGAGATTGCTAGATTCTTGTGTTTCAGCTGGTTCACAGCTGTTCATCGAGAGAGAGAGAGAGAGAGAGAGAGAGAGAGTAAGGGTGTGTGTGTGTGAAGGGAAAGCCCTGAGAACCCATTTCTCATGGTCATGACCCTTTTCCTGTCTGTGGGACACACTGATTCTCTGGAGAACTTTTGTTTGCTAGAAGCATTGTGTGGGATTTCTGCTGCACAGTTCTGATTGCAGCCAATTGGAATGGCCAGCTGGCTAAAACTTGTGAAGCACAGCCACGATCGTATACGTTTCATAGACACTCAGAAGAGCTGGGTTTGAGCCACAGGGTTCAGAAGTCGATCTCAGACATTATGGTGAAAGGGGCTGTGTAAGAGCCTGAACAGAACACAGTCTGAATTTCTGCAACTGTTTGGTTCAGAACCACCTGTAGCTCTTACATTTTAATCTATAGAGTAGAACAGTAGAGGCACATGGCTACTGCAGCAATAAGCATGGTATAAATGCCAGGATAGGTAGTGAGGGGGAAAAAAAGCAGGCAGCTTCCTCTGATGTCCTCTTCTATCTCTTTTTAGAAGTTACTGGCTAGACTGGATGGCTCAGGGATTGGAATTTATAATGGGTTATGGAGTCTTTCATATTCTGGCTAAAATCTGACCTGGGTTACTGTTCACTGAAAGTCATTATCATCTGTTTGGGTTTGTTTGGACTATGTGAAATGATTGGTGCAACTCAGTCTAGTCACCTCCTGCTTATTGGAATTTACCATTTTATCTAACAGAGACCCTCCATTTAATTTCAGTAGTAATACGTAGTAACTCTCATATCTTCTTGTTAGGCCTCTGGATAAGGAGATGCTGTTATGGATTGTGGGAATTCATCTCATCTGAAAGGCATTGCTTCTCATTGCAAAATGCTGCTAGTCCTCTGAATTTGGCTGGAGATTTTAAGGGTCAACTTTTCAACCTTAATGTTCATCTTTGATGCATCCAGTTTTAGCACATTCAACTGATTAAACCAGGCAACTCAATGCCTCACTTATGCTTGCAAATGTAGGATTTGTGTGAGCAAACAAATAGAGGCTTGCTTGAAGCTGACTGAAATTTTAGCCTTAAAACAATACAGTCCAGGATTTTAATCTGGTAACCTGAAAAGGTTTGTTTCTCATTGCTGTTTGAAATGGAAATCTGTTTCCTTTCCTTATCAGATATTTGTCATCTTCATCTTGGGTACACACTAGCTCCTCCTGAGCACTGGTGCTACTCATTGCAAAGCATGTGTCATGCGTCCTCCTCTGTGCCTGATCCACAAAGGATTTGAGCCAGGTTAAGGATCGTTGGCTCTGTGGCTCAAGCTGTAGCAGCTCTGAAGGTCCCTGCTTCAATATCCAGTCTGTCAGCTAAAATGGTGGCTGTCACACTGGCCTATATATATATATATATATATATATATATATATATATATATATATATATATGTGTGTATATATGTGTGTATATATATATATATATGTATATATACACATATATATGCATACATATATGTTAAACACTATGGACCAGAGTTTCCTAGCTGGTGTAAATTAGAGTAGCTCTATGAGCTGCAGTGGAGCTATGCTGATGGACATCCGCTGAGGATCTGGTCCTGAAAGTATCCTCCTTCAGGGAGGAACCCTCCCATACACATTGATGCCAACCAACATTAGTGTGGCAACTTGCATGGAACTTGAAGGAAGGAGTGCAAGTTGCAGGAAGGAAGAGTTTGAAGGAGGCTCCAGGAAGTCAGTCTGTGTGCACATGGCTTAAATGCTAGTTGCAGTTATAGCATCTTTCTAAATCTTTTAAAACAGATCCAGTTTAGTTTGAGTAACATGAGTCCTCTCATGTTGTTACCCACCACTTGGTACATGAAAAATAGAAAAATAAAAGGAAAGCCACCCCATCTGGTCATTAGCCCCATAAGCTTTACCTAGTGCATGACAATGATAGGTCTTTGAATTCTGCTTCCAGGGACATCATTAACTGACTCTATTGATGCTTAGAACTGATTTTTACTTTCTCCCTGTAGTGCCCATGTGTTTTAATGGTGCTAGCAACAGTCCTTGTTCTAAAGGATTGAAGGTTATGATACGGAGATATGCAGATCTCCCAGTACAGTATGAGCTTTGAAATTCAATCCACTCATTCCCATATTGAGCAGTGAATGACCAAATACTGTATAGCTCTGTCCCCATGATATAACGCAATAGTGGGGAAAGGACAGTCTCTTCCCAAGGATTAGCAAAAAGAATTTACAAAACTAAAAGGCACAATACAGTTCATCAAACAAACATGCTACATAAACAGATTTTCCAGTTTCAAGTTTATATATTTAGTAGGGAGAACCCCCTCCCCCAACACCCTAGCAAAGCTAACAAATGTGTTTGAAAGGGATTTCTATTCTTCACCAGCATGTCCTCTGCTGCAATAATGATCTGGTGATTAAAAAGCAGGCATTGCTTTGCAGCAGGTATTATGTGTATCTGGGAAACCTGCCCTTGTTCTTGCTGGGCTATGGCCTTCAAGGAATGTTTGACTCATTAATCCAAGTAACTGAAGCTGATACAACATCATGACTCTGAGCAGTGGGGTAAGTCACTCACATGAGAGAGGCCAGTGAGAAACAGAGCAATGCAGTCTGCTCATAAGAGGCCACTAGGATGGTTAAGTTTAGGGTTTTATTGTTTCTGGATCACATTAGAGACCATGCGAGTTTTTGCATTTGCTTCACTCTATAGGCAGGTACCTTCCTTCTGATCTGGATCAGGGCACGAAACCAGAATAGTGTGGTGGAAGCTTGTTCTATTGTTGTCTGTGCTCTACCTCTCATATGGAGAAAACCCTCTCTTCCTGTGATATGGCAACTGAGATTGGCCAAAGGGCTCAGAGGGGGCTATAGGTAACACATCTTCACTCCAGGGTCTGCTTCAGCTCTGGAATCTGCTTCCCATGTTGGCCCATCAGAGCTTGAATGTATTGATCTTTAGAATGGATTGCAAAACGTATCAGTTCTGCCAGACTTTCCCTATATGTCTAATCTCTCTATCTAGTCCACACTCAGTAACGTGGTTGAATGAGTAGAAAGGAATTCAGGGGTACAGAGAACATTAGTTGGATTGTATTGGGGAAGAATTAATTATGGACAATGGGTATTTGCATGTAACTGTCAATACATGATGTCTGTACACTTCAGCAGGCACAATTTAAATGAATCCAGACAAAGGACTGTCAATCCAGTGTCTTTCACCAGTCCCAAATTCACTTTAAAAATATTATTTTAATATGTTTTAGAAAGATTCCCTCTCCAAACCGATGATGCAGGAGGCTGTGCAAAATCTAATCAAAATACAGTGGAAACCCACACCAGGCCAGCTCAGATAAAAGGAGTCAACAAGTTTGGGAAAGAAAAACAGAACATCCTAGAGGATGAGCTAATGAGAAGAGAGGGAGGACAGAAATACTCAAAAAAACAGCTTAAAAGCCCCTCATTGTCCAAGAACTGCTGTTTCTCCCTGATAATTCTACATGCAAAATCAATGCAATGCTTTGTTTCTTTTCTTTTTCATAAAAAGGATATTTCAGCTGTTGAGAAAAACGTGTAATGCCAACAAGCTATTGTCTCTGGTGCTCTTTCAAATAATGGGTGCTTGGTTATTAGATTAATAGAATATTAGGTTAGGGAGTTTGAGTTTAAATACAGCCTCAAGCTGCAAAAATGCTCATCCCAGATTCCCGTCATGGCTTTACATGATTGGGTAATCTGTTCTAGTTCCTCTGCACATACCTCATCCGTGAATGCGGGAGCCCAGGTGTTTAAATGTTGTTTTCCTGATAAGGGATGTGGTAGATTCTCCCATCACTCAGTCTTCTGTGAAGACTGGATATTTTCCTAAAAGCCATGCACCAATAACCAAGGTTTATTGGGCTTTGTATTGGAATTATTGGATTAAATTTTATGGTCTGTGTTGTGCAGAAGGTCAGACTAGATGATCATAATGGTCCCATCTGGCCTAAAAAAAAATACGAATCAAAGACTCTTATCTATCTTTACATACTGCTATTTTAGGTGGTGTTCTCCTTTGTTTGCATCATAGAGCAGCATTGGTGGTCCATTCTGCTCCAGGAGTTGGCTCCCCAGTTGACAGCTAGTGATGACTGAATCCTAAAAGATTTATTTTAGATAAACATCTAATCATTTACATGAAAATCAGAACCTCTTGGGTCTGGAAATTTACATGCAAATACCCATTGTCCATAATTAATTCTTCCCCAATACAATCCAACTAATGTTCTCTGTACCCCTGAATTCCTTTCTACTCATTCAGTCACGTGACTGAGTGTGGACTAGATAGAGAGATTAGACATATAGGGAAAGTCTGGCAGAACTGATACGTTTTGAAATCCATTCTGAAGATCAATAATTCAAGCTCTGATGGGCCAACATGGGAAGCAGATTCCAGAGCTGAAGCAGACCCTGGAGTGAAGATGTGTTACCTATAGCCCCCTCTGAGCCCTTTGGCCAATCTCAGTTGCCATATCACAGGAAGAGAGGGCTTTTCTCCAGAATTAGCTCCAAGTACAGAACAAGATCTGTACTAGCTCCTTTCTCCCTGTCTCTCTCCTGCCCTCTCCCCAAAAAAGTCTAGGAAAGTTTGGATCTCACCTTGCTGATTCAGGGCCATCACTCAAGGGACTATAGACAAATGTTTGGTTGTCTTGTTGAATATGCATACCCTGAAAGAGTGTATTCAAGGGCGTGTTAACTCTGAAGCTGATGTGACAATCCTCCTCTGAGCAAAATCATTGATATCAGAGAGGCTGCCATAGACAACCAAGATAAAGGCTGGTGCAGTACATCACATAAGGGCAGAATTCCACCGAGAAGCTCTGTTGACATCTTGAGACATGTCAGTGGAGAATCTCAGGATTGGCGCTGTCTGCTTCAAAGGCCCTGGCTGAGCCTTAGGCGAGTTCCAAGGCATCTGCCTCTTGTTCCTTGAAGATTTCTCCCACTAGACCAAAATCCTCCCTTTAAGATTTTCAGCTCTGATGAAGCAGGACCATAAAATCATCTTTAGAAGTTGGTTTGTTCCTCTTCTTTATAGGTTCTGCACTGTTTATATTTCCTGACACCAATCAGTGCTTTATCTCCTCTTTAAGGCTGGAAACATTAAGTTCTTGCCCTTATTTTCTTAATGGATCTGACTTATAGTGTGGTGAACCCCCCATACAATACTTATCAAGGGGATGGGCAAGAGACAGTGCTCGCAGCTCAGCCAACCTTGGGACATGGAAGAGTATTTTTTTTAACAATTTTAGGACTTTGGTTATGCCATAAATTTAAATGCGCACTCTTTATGGCCTATAAAAACGAAGTGAAATTTACCACCAGAGTATGCCTACACAACTCTACTGACTTCAGAGCCGGTGAATTTGACTAATAGCTTTTAAAGGTTGTTACGAGGAGGAGGGAGAAAAATTGTTCTACTTAACCTCTGAAGATCGGACAAGGAGCAATGGGCTTAAATTGAAGTAAGGACAGTTTAGGTTGGAGATTAGGAAAAACTTCCTGTCAGGCTAGTTAAGCACTGGAATAAATTGCCTAGGGAGGTTGTGGAATGTACATTTTTGGAGATTTTTAAGAGCAGGTTAGACAAACCCCTGTATGGGATGGTCTAGATAATACTTAGTCCTGCCTTGAGTGCAGAGGACTGGACTAGATGGCCTCTCAAAGTCCCTTCCTGTCCTGATTCTCTGATGGAAATGTAGATTCACACCACACCTCTTGGCTTTGTGGACCTGATTTTGTAGAGATTTGTGTGTTGTTGGGTCCCACAGATGCCCATCCTAACCCTCCTGTTTATGGTGCATGACAGTCAATCAGTATAATTCCTGAGATTAGCAATGTTAAAGTGGAATGAACTTCAGGGCAAGGGGCCAGTCAATTTGATTTTGTTTAATTTTTGCTCACTATCGATTGTGCTCTTATTTCTGTTTTAATCTCTGTATTTAAAGCACCCAGCTGGTGTGGTGCTTAGTATTATAAAAATTAGACCTAATAAGGAAAATAACCCAAAGCTGAAGTGCTTATTATCCTAGGAACTGTTAAGTATTATTAATGAGAGAACCACCAAGATGCTGTTATATTGAAATGCCTAATAATACCTTTGAGACATTAGGCATTTCCTTCTTCTTATAAACACTCCTAAAGTATAGAGAAGTTTGTATTTGGATTAGAATTTTGCATCTCTGGTTTCTTCTCTTTCTAATACACTCTGCCTCAGCTGCCAGCAAGCACACCTATTAAAGTGAAGCATGTACCATGTATCCGAGGACAAAATTTCTCCCTAGTTTCTCATTGTGTGTACTAGTATTGATGGGGATGTAACTGTAGTGGATGTGGATTCTGTTTGAACCCTTCCCTCTGGGTTAAAAAGTTTTTGTGTTAGTTTAAGGGCTGGGGAGACACCAAGGGCACTGGATCACAGGACTTGCTGTATAGTTGTGCTTTCTCAGCCAACTTTCAAAAATAACTTCACTGCTTAGGCCAAAACTAAATACAAATGCATCAGGAATTCTCTGCCAGGGATTATTTGGCTTATGCTCAACCATGGATGATGCAGCCAGATTGGGCTGCCTCAGGAGGTTTGTATTATGAAAGTGTCTCAGGGAAATGTGCTCTGAATCTTTTTGAGAGTATTGAATTCAGGGGCACCAGGGAGTGCAATTGGATATTGCTGATAGAATAATTGGGGGAGGGAGAAGAAGTATCCAAGTCACAGCTGTCCTGTGTCCCACAAACAAGTATGGAAATGTTTTTAGTCGGTCTGTTCATCATGACATTCATTTGGATTAGGGATTGTATGTTGCATACAGCAGCGGTCATCATAGCCAGGCCGTGTTCCCTTCACAGCTTCTCCAGTAAACAGCCAGGGCTTTGCGGTGTGAATGAGAGAATAAGTGCTTTGCAGCTTTGTGAGTGGGGCTGTTGTGAGTAGGCCCTCTTTGCTGGGGTGACAATGTTTGAACGCTGGCGTGTAATATTCTCCCAAGGAGAGCAGTGAAAGAAGCTTGAGGAGAATGCCACTTTCAGGCACGCTAGGAATTGGAAGTGGACATGGAAAATTACAGTGGTGCATTCAATACTGGACAGTGATTGGGTGAACATTAAAAAAGTTCTGGGGTGTGTTCATTCAAGAAGAGATAGATAGACCCAGAAGAGATAGGAAGATCATGCTAGCAGCCTCTCCCACAGCACTGTCACTCCCAACCCCAGCTGAAATGGGAAAATTAGAAGAAAAAGTTAGTGGAAAAAGTTTCAGTGTTTGGTTTCAGTTTTCAAGAAAGGTTGGGCTGGCAGGGTGTGTGTGTGATGTTAGCCACCCCACTTAGTCTGTCCCTAGCCAGGACTGCTTCAGCCTTGGTCTGCAAATGAACCTCCAGCCTATACGCTGCCCCAAAAGTTAATTGAGTCATATTAAAAGGCATTCATATACCACTGTGATGGGTTTGTATAAAAGCCTAGTTGGTGGGGGAGGAAGAAGATTAACCAAAACAAACCGAATACCCACCTCAAAATCCTAACTCTAAGAAGGAAGCTACCTACCAATAATCATACTGGAATATCCTGATCTTTTGCTGTTTTCACCCATGTCCTCCAAAACTCTTATGTCTCCACCCCCTTTTTAAATTCATCACTTGCTTTATTAGGCTTAATTTAGACTGTAAGGTCCTCATTTTTCTTTGTTCATAAAGTGCCCGGCACCCCTATGGTACAATGAAAATATAGACCCCCAATCCTGCAAACTCTGACTACTACTGACCCCAGTGGTTATTGTTCAGTACAGTCTCACTGGAGCTGGTCCTATAGCCATCTCAGCGGACAATCTACAGGGGAAGTAACTGCTATACTGAGTTGCAAAATATGCAGTGTCTGATTGGTCCAAGATTTATTTAAGCTATAACCAGACTGCACGCATGCTTGAGTTCAAATTAGCCATATTAGACAGTAAATACAACATCACTTCTGCTGTCATAAAATTGTCCTGAGTCTGACTTGCGGCAAAGACACTAATGAGAAAATAAGAGAAGATGCAGTGAAATTCATTAATGTACTCACTCACAATACTAATTTTGTGGCCAGCCTTGGATGCAGTGCCCTTTCAGAAATGACATGCACATGGAGAATTTGGATCTGTTCCAGCTCTGAGGAGCAATAAATATTTTGTCCTTTTGGAAAGGAAAGTCTAATCACACGGGCTGCTTTTGCTCTTCATTTCGTCACTTCCTCCCATCAGCTGGGAACAAAGAGAAGAGCCAAAACCATGTGAACGGACAACTTGGTCCACCAGCAGCAAGCTCTCTGCAGGGCTACCACTGATGAACACAATCCGTTTGGGTGCCTCTGGGCTAACTTGAGGGGATGGTGTGAGTTCTCTCACGTCATCCAAACTGCTTTCTCCATCCATGGTTAAATCACAATGGGTTGTTGCTTGAGTCTGTTTCAGTTTTCCTACCTTTCTAGAAACCCCTTAGGGATTGCTCCAGGGCATAGTTTCTTTAAAATATAAAAAGGGGAGCTCCTCCACTGAGCAGCAAATGTTTTATTTACAGTCTCCTGGGTGAAGGGATTGGACCTGTAATTTAACTGCTGACAGTGGAAATGGCATCTTCTAAATTTACAGGGCCTACAGGCAGATTCATCCGAAGGATAATTGGTATGATAGATAATTTAAAAAATAGAGTCCTGGGATGCAGCTATATGCAACTGCTGATGGTTTCATATTCCTCTCTGCTGTTATACCTTTACTGGCCACTCACCATTTATACTGCAGACTGTCTCCCTTGTTGTAAATTACATTCTCTCAGATTTTCTCATAACTGTTTGCTGTCTTGTGGGCCATGCAGCTGTCTATGCTTCTGTTCTAACTAGGTTTCTGCATTTGATCACCTCCAGCTGCATTGTTCTCTATTCCACTCAGGAAAATGTCCTGCACAAACTTGGATACCATGTAAGTCCTGCAAGTCATTCATATGCAGCAAAAAAGCCTTAATACAGAACCCCATGTTAATAATTTCTGTCATTCTCCTCCCCCAGCCCCTTACTATTGCAATATGGTATAAGTCAATCAGTGCCTTTATCCACTTAAGGATGGTGACTTTCCATATCCGATAAGCTGTGCTTGCTACTCCTCTCTATTGGTGTGCGGCACCATGTCACACAGGTCTTTTGAAATAAAAGCAGACTGTACCCACCCCTTCATGCCCTGTCTGTTTTCTTTTGTTTTCTCATTGAAAAATGCCACCAGATTTGTATCCTGGAGGAACTCTATTTTTTATCGTCTCATATTTCCTCCAGATGTTTCATGATCTCATCTTATTAGTTTTGTTTAGATCTTGTCTACCATGGATGTTGGATTTCACTGGTCAATAAGTTACTGGCTCTTCCTCAAAGATCCATGGTCATCTTAGATGGGTAAATGTAACCTAAGAGATGTGAAGTGGCTTTCCCATGGTCACTAGGCACTGGGAATATAAGTTAGGAAGTCTGATTCCAAAATCCCTGCTCTAGCCATGAGAAATAATCATAGGGAACGTTGCATCCCTTAGCACTTCCCAACGATTGGGTAATTATCATCCCTGATTTATAGATAGGGACATAGAAGCACAGAGAGATGAAGTGAGTCCTGAGTCATGGCTTTTTGCTCGGTCCACTAGAACACTGGTGCCCTCTCCTTGCCTCTTCTTCCATGTCCAATCTAGCTTCTGCTTTGTTTTTAATGGTATAATAGAAACACAAACCAACACACGTGGTTATAAATGGGTAACGGCTCAAGGAGCATCAAAGACCAGTTGGCCTAGTATCCAGTGGGAACGAGAGGTGCTTAGCACCTTTGAAAATTAGGCCACATGTCTATGGGTCCTAGGACTCCATCTCACACTGATGCTGTTTCCAAGCAAAACTCTCCTAGAGAGATTATGAATAGGTGTAAAATGCAAATCCCAGTTCAGGAGAGCACTTAAGCACAATCTTAAACTCGTTTTTATTCAGTAAAGCAATAACAATCTGATTAAGTCCAATTGACATCAATATGACTTAAGTACTTGCTAAAAGCTAAGCACATGCTAAATTGCTCTCCTGAATGGGGATGTTTTCCTGATTTGGGGTGTACAGGATCTGAGAAGAGAGAGGCCAACACCAAACTAATAAACAAGTGTCCCCTTTTTAGAAGGCCTCACAACCGACCCTGGCCTGAAGAATCCTAGTTTCTTTAAATTTCTTTAAAGTTCTAGGAGGGAAGCTGGCTTTCTCCCAGGTGAGGGGAAGAGACATTTAAGACTTAAGAGACACTTAAGCTCAGAAGGTTCTTAACTCAGAGGCTTGAGCCAGAACAACACACCTTACAGTCAGAAGAACAAAGTCTCTAGGGAACAGATCAGGCTTGTCACCTGGAGGTCTGCAATGTGTAGCAGCCAGCATGGCTTCTGGTCCCCTCTCCATTATTCAGTTTCCTTTTCCTATTAATAGCCCAGACTATGGCAGGACTTCCTGATGGTGCCTAGCCCATTTGGCTGTAAGCTCCAGTCTGTCTCTTCACATAGAGTCTAAAAATGGAAAGCTGAGCAGCACATCCAAGGATAAGCAATGAGCTGGTATCTTGCATTTTGCATATGCTGCCTATCAACTGGGTCCATTGTGGTTCCTCCTTTTAATTTCTTTTGAATGACAGACAGGTGATTTCTTTGAGCATTTGTTGGGCCAGTTCCAATTTAGATTTTGTCCAACATTGTCCACCACACGTGATACTTGATCTGCATATGAGCTCATCCAAAGAAACACAAACTAAATGTAGTCGTGGGGTTAAAATTGGTTTCTCATGGAAATAAGAGATGGGCCCAAACTTAGCCTGTGGACCCAAACACCCCATATTTCTGTAAAGTTCAGATCCGGATTTGAATCCAAGTTGGACAGAGGATGGGTAAGGTGCTTAAATGCTGAGGGCTGAGTAGTAGATTTGAGTCATCTTGAGCGGAAATCTGCTAGTTTGGAAGAGTCTCATCCCTACAAGAAATAACACCAGAAATTAATGTCATGTTGAACATACAGCATTTTCTTTTGAGTGCTATGAACTGTTGTGTTAGTCAACAATTATTTCGCTTTCTGTGTGAGGCAGATAAGTAATTTGGCTTAATTAGTAAGCAGATATATACCGCTCTTAATCATAAGACTTCTACTTTTTACATCATGCATTTTGCATGAAAACGCAACTATGGTTGGCTCTGCTGAATGGCATCTGAAACGGCCTCTTATTTTTCAACAAAATCCTGTAGGCTCTTGAAAGTAATAAAGGCTCTTGTGGGTTTTCTTTTTCTCCTCAGTTCACCCAAAGCGCTCACTTTCTGTGAAAATCAATTATTTCCTTATTATTATTGAGTTCTTCTCACGGGGTTCCCCATATCTCATTTAGCCTCATCAATTTCAAAATATATGGTTTTACTATGCTCCTTTGGGCATATGGATTTCCATTAGCTTTTGTTTAAACTCAAGGAGTCACTGTAGTGGTCCAGAGGGTGCAATGTTGAAACATGCAGGTAGCCTAGTCATTTGGCCAACTACAAAATTTCAAATATAAATGGACATGGTAAGGGTCACTTTACATCTACAGACAAATCTGTTCTAAAGGGGAAGGGTTGTTCATTGCATTACAGAACTGGGATTCTATAAACAGGAAAAAAAAATCTTTCAGAAATCCCAGAGAAAGAGCTGGCAATGTGAGCTGGAGGCTTCTTCATCCATGAAGCCTGCACCAAACTTAAGGATGGAAAATTTCCCTGCTTCCCCTCTTCAGTCCTTCTCTTTCTAATGTTTCTTATTGTCCTCTTTAATCTCTAGATGAAGCAAAGTGGCTGTCAGTCAGGCATGAAACAAGATGCATTTAAATGTAATTTTTAAAACAAACAACTGGATTTCTGTGCTTATGAAAGGGGTAATGTTGGATTGCAGCTGAGCCAGGCTAAACTGGCCCCAAAGGGCTTAGATTTGGGCAGGGATTCTGGCTGAATCGCCAGTTCCCTGAGCCATCCAGTTTCCCCTCATGCTTTACCACATTCTGTGCTTACAAAAGGGTTAATGTTGGGTCTGTCTACACTGCAATTTAACACCCATGGCTGATCCATGCCAGCTGACTTGGGTTTGCAGGGCTTGGCCTATGGGTCTGTTTAATTGCAGTGTAGACATTTGGGTTGGGCTGAAGCCCAGGCTCTAGGACCCTGCGAGGGGGGAGGGTCCCAGAGCTTGGGCTCCAACCCGAGCCCAAATGTCTACACTGCAATTAAATGATCCCTTAGCCTGAGCCCCAGGAGCCTGAGTCAGCTGGCATGGGCCAGCTGCACATGACTAATTGCAGTGTAAACATACCCTTTGGGTTGCTGTCAACCTGGGTTGGATTCCAACAAATGGCCTAGATGTCTGCAAAGCTCCTGACTCAATCACCAATTCCCTGAGCCATCCAGTTCCCTTCCCCCTCCCCTTTTACCATGAATGGGTGCTATTGAGGATACCAAATTCAGAGAAATCCTCCTCTGGGATGTGCCACCAGTCGCTTCTGATTCCTTCTCCATGAAAGAAAGACACATACTGCCACAAGATTTCCATTGCCTTGTCAACAAAGGGAGATGTAAGGGGGGGAAGAAATACTGCTCTGTATCTAATATTATCTGTCTCTAGGTGACAAATTAAATGTTCCAGCTCTGCAACACTGACCATTCATCTTGGTTGAGTGGGATCGCTGTTCTCTACTCCAGGCACCGATTCCACTATCTATATTCATTAGCTGCACTGTAATATAGATGGGCTGGGGCAAATGACGCTTGCTCATTTCAAAGATCCAGTATTGAAATCCTATTTTTTCTAGAAAACACAAAGTAATGTCCCCATTTCTTCTTGTCTCCCTTAACTAGTGTTCAATATGGACTTGTCTCACGGTGTTACCTCCGAGAGCGTGGCTGGAGCTCACTAGTCTGATCTTTTTAGTCTTGCATCAAAGACTGATGCTGATATATGTGTGTGAGAGACACCATATCATCCAATCAAGCAGGAGGCAGTGTCTTTACTGGATAATATGACAGCGCCTTGCAAATGCTATTCCTTCCCTTTTGGTTTTAAAAGTGAATCCTGTGTAGGGCACTCGGTGCTGCAATCTGAAGACCACTATTTGTCCACAGAGCTGACAGAATATAAAGGCTTCATTGCAGTTTTGTTCTCCCACTCACATGCTGTCCCTCCCCCCTGCTGTCTTGGAGGGACTGCTTCTGACGGTGAGAGGAGGAGCCATTCTGTGCAAGTGAATTGTACTCTGCTCCCACTCCTGATATGCTCTGGAGCCACCCCAAGCTTGCCCTGGAATGCCTCTAAGAGAGATGAATTCTCAGTGGCTGTCCTAAGTCACCTTGAAGTCCTCTTGCCGAAGCAACACAAAAGAAGGCTCCAGTGGTACTGAGGATCTGGCTCGCAGTAGCAAGCAGTACAAAGCAGAGAGTAAAGGTGAGCTGTGTCCTTTACTGCTCCCTGCTGATGGACCCAGGTTTCCCCTTTTGGTCTTCCTATTAGGGTTATCAGGTGCATATCACACCCGCTCCTGTCCTCTGCAGCATAATGCCTCCAGGAGCACACCCTTCTCTTTGCTGGAAGACCCTGGCAAAATCTTTGCAGAGCTTAAATAGAGATGTTGCAAAAAATTGGCACCATGGGCTGCAGCTCCTCTGCCTCCAAATACCAGGGAGAGGACATGTTGATGCTGAGACCACTCATCCTGCTCCCCCTAATGGAGGTTTGGGACTGTTAGCTGTGGAAGACACTGATGTGGATCCTTGGCAAAATTGAACTGGATGCTGATCTCTGCAGAAGCAGGCCCAGATGTCAATAACGGTGTGGATACAAAGTCATGGGCACAGCAGAGGCTACAGTCTTCCTCCCAAGCAGTGGTGCAAATTTCGGGGGTCATATTTTTTTGCCTTCAATAAGCCTTCCTTTTTGCACCCATAATTATCTGGACACTCCATGATACGTGGATATGTAAATACTTGATTGTGCCTGAAAATCAACTACTGTATTTTTACTACCCAGACTGTGTGTGTCCTATGGAGTTCAGTCACCAAAACTGGCAATTGTCATCTTTCCTGGGAGGGTGTGTTTGTGTGTGGGGTCTCTACCCATTCCCAGGTATCAAATAGGGTGGTACCTTTCATGGACATTACATTCACTAAGATGAAAGAAAAGTGCCATTGAAGCAAATAAACCCAATAAGTGAATCGCTGTCTGTCTCCTTGGAGGGAACAAGGAGGATGGGACTGTAAATTTTCTTTTATGGACTTTTAGAAAATCATAGAACTGTTACATTGTCACCCACTGGTTCTTTGACAAAATGTGAATTATACCCTTGTGTTAAATCACCATCTGTTTGGATAACGTAGGGAAATAAGAAGTCCACGCTAAAGAAAACAGCATCCTTGCAGATGTGTGACTGCTTTACTGGATAATAAATGTTAACAGTGACATTCATTTCCGACTTTAGAGAAACAGTATACAGGTCAAAGAACTATTGCTGCATTTTTTAAAAACAAATTTACCACTAGCTAAGGCTATGCTGGCCAAATTCATCACAAACAGCAGAAATTTAACAACTGGGAGCAGGATCTCTGCTTTAGCTCCTTATTTATAATAACATTTTAGTGGGGGACGGGTGGGAACTTTAGCGATACATGATGATTTAAACACGACAAGAGGCTGCAGCCTTCACACGCAAAGGGACAGATTTACTTTTTAAATCTGCATGAAGCACTTAGAGTTTGCAAGTAACCCAGGTTGCTCAACCAATTTAGCACCCGCCTCTCCCAATGATATATAATAATATCTTACATCTGTTTAATTTCCATCCAGGAGATACCCAAACCATTTTACTATGTATAGGAATCAATTCAGCCACCTGAACGCAGGCCCTCCTGGTGTGAATCACAGCACATCTTTAACCTTTCACAGCAAGGCTATTCAACACTGGGATGCACTTTGAAGTATATCCAACTAGGTTAGAACATGAAGTGAAGAAGAATGCTACATTCAGTTGATACTGGAGGGGGAATTTTAAAGGAGATAGAATTTAGCCAGGACCTCATGGTTAATAAGTTTCCTGAGCAGTGCCTTGGGATCAGGGATGACCACCAAAGGTTTTTAGATATTTAAAATATGGTATACCCGCACCATGCCCCATCATCATCCTGGAGCCTTATCTCAGTTCCTGCTCAGAAGAAAGAATGCTATTTCCTCTAGAGTAACCCTCAAGGAGATCACCTAGATTCCTGTGGCTCTGTGCGCTGGTAGCTCCAGGAGGTGCACACTGTCCCTGGTAGGGATGGGGAGCCAAGGCAGACTCAGAGTCTGCTTGGCAACCAATAAGAAGTGAGATGACCTTCTCTTGGCACTCAGGAGCGGGGAGAAGTCTTTTTGGAGTAGTCTGGAGCCAGCCAGGGAAAGGGCAGGACTGACTGAGTACGGAGTTGGTGAATCCCAGGCCTGCAAACAGGGTTCCCCCTGGGAGGTGGCCTCTGAGGACCCGAAAGCAAAATTCAGCTTGAGCCTTTCCCACTCCAGTGTGACTCTCAGTTTGTAGAGTTTTGCTGGGAAAACTTCCCTCAGCCAGGCTGAGTTAGCCCTCCAGCACCCTAGGTAAAACCAGTCACCACATGGCTCTGGCTATTAGTCCATGGCTGCTGCCTGCTGTGAGTGTGTCTGGGCGCTGATGTCGGAGACTAAAGCTTGGATTTTAGTATAATTTTGTAATTTGTGCCTTGAGCCCTGCACCCCCTTGTGGTGAGGGGAAATCGTGGGACTGGAAGCAGCCCGACTCCTGCCTGAAGAAAATACCTGCTAACAGAGATCATCAGCCCCTCTGCAGTGACTGAGGAGTTCAGAGCCATCTTTGAACCTGAAGATCCATCACAGAGTTGTAAGTCACCATCTTTTAGTTAACTAGTGAGGGAGATTGTTTGGGGGATCCCCTTGCCCCCTGAACTGTGTCCTCAAGCCAGGCGGTAAGGGTCTGGGGATTTTATAACCTGCTGCTTATTAAATCTGCGGAGGGACTTAAGATCTTATCCCACTTGTGAGTCTTTTGGGCTGTACTGAACCCAGTCAGCCATATTGCTAACTGCTGCACAGAAGATATCACGGTCATAGTCATCAAGGGCCCCAACAAAGTACGTGTACCAATGGGGCACTAATTTTATGTTTGCCATATCAGGTCACATGACCGGGGAAATACATGACTGCTATCAGCATGGGCACTGGTGACCTTGTTCAATATAATTATTGTGTTTGTGTTTGTGTTATTTCTTGGAAGTCTCCAACTATCTGGCAAGTAAGGGGAGGTTATCTTGTGATTAGAATTTTCCTCCCAAGCTGCCCTGGTGATCCTGCCAGGAAGGAGCAAAGGGGATGGAGGCACTGCCAAATAAAATTCATATGGGAAGAAAAAGAAGTTACACCCTACTGAGTGGGTGGTGGGATCTAGAAGAACCTGTCCATCAAAAGCCATAAGGAAACTGGCGCTAAAGGAGGTAACCAGGTGGAAAGGGGGTGCTACACTTCTAATACAGTTATTGATCAACATAGGAAATCTAACAGAATCAAATCACGACACAGAATGTATGCAGGGCACTGGATGGAAAATGATACCCAGACATGCTATATTGGAGAGCATGGAGGATCTATCCGGGCACATTTTGAAGCTGTATGAACATACATATTCAGTTCAAAGTTTGGTGAAGGAAAGTGTAACCATTTAAATGGCTTATGCACCATTCATGTTAAATTTGCTGAGTAATCCTTTATCCCCCAGGTCACCCAAATGAATCTGGTCCAATGTCAAGAGTGATATGTTAGATACCATTTAAAATTAGTCTTTATCCTGTGAGAAATGAGTTGGTGCTCGGAGTCCAGTTTCTGGTAGGCAAGAGCTAGCCCACCACTTCTCTGGCCAGACATCTTTCTGGCAGCTTCTGGACTGATGGCTTGTTTATACAGGGACACTCAGAAAAATTAATTTGAATTAATTAAATATGTGGATTTAAGACAGATTAATTAAATCACATTAAATCCCTGTGTGGACTCTCATTGGCTTTAATTCGGTTTAGTTCAGTGAATTAAACTAAACCGAGTTAAATTCACTTTAAAAAGAGAGAGAGGGAGGATAATGCACATTGTCTGAATCTTGTATCACAATTTCCCCCTTTCTGGAGGGAGATAGGTGGCTTCAGTTAAAAAAAGAGTTGGTAATTTGAGTCATTTCCCCTAGACTTTGAAGATCCCATTTAAATTACTCTTATCTCTTATCATAAACTGAACTCTCCTTCAGAAAAATGCAATTATTTCAGAAGATAAGATCACATGGCAGACCTATAACACCACTTCTATTGCTGGAATATGCTTCTGCTGTGTCCCTTAACTATTTCAATGAATGCCTTTTTGCCCTTTTTTACAGATGGCTAATTAATTACACTCCCTATGGCAACGGGCTATGTTTTTATTAACTTGCAAATCAAAAGAAGAGGCTTAAATATGACATGCTAATTTTTTAAATAAGGTATGTCGGCTGTGTTTATCAGTGTTTTATTACACTACAGTCTGTAAAGTTATCTATTTAATTCAGAAAAACACATTATTATGGCTTGAGTAATTTCCCATGGAAAAAAATAAAGGTTCTCTTGCAGCCACAGTGATGAAATATGTTTTACTGCAGACAGTCACAAATATTCTAAACAGCTCCATAGCTTTGTTTACTTTTAGTAAATCAAAGAATCACCTAACTGTCTAATAGTAGAGATTTGGAATATACATTGCTGATATAACTCTTGCATCAGTTTTCTGATGTCTTGTACTCTGGGATGTTCCTAAATCGTAGTTCTCTACACGACTGCATTCCTCCCAGAATTTTGGGTGAAATGTCTTACCATTAATTTCAATGGGGCCAGGATTGCACGCTGTGTGTCTAAACTGGAATGCAAAAATATTGACTCTCCATGAGGTGGAATTTGTAGAAATGTGGTTCTTCAGATTAAAAGCAAGAGGCAAGATGGATGGGCTTCTGGCCTGCATTAGATTAATTTGTGAGCTATCTGAGAAAACATGATTGAAGTGGGGTGAACGGATTAGAGCCAAATCATCATCAATACAATTTTATAACAGTATCTACACTTACCATAAGTAGTCTGTCAGCTTCTCAACTCTGCTGTATTTTCTTATCAGATACACACCCTTCTTTTACTGCTTATGTAAGATAACATAGTGTCAACACTTCGGTTTTCTTAGAGTTTTAAAAAAATTTTTTAATAGTTTTGACTCAATTTTTCATGTGATTGATCAGCGGTGAATGCCTGTGTATGGACGTGGACCATACAAGATGGACACGGTTGGGGTTGGTCACTTGTTGGAATTTTCATATCCATATCAATCCTGTCCATGCATCCATTTTTGTTTCACTGATGCAGCCCCACTATGGATTATAGTATTAGCCACTCAGTCTCTGGGCTGTGTCTTCCTCTGTGCTGGTGCCAAGCATATCTGTTGGTGCTAAATCAATAATCACATGCAGTAGTTAGAAACATTGGGGAGTACTAGAGTGGTCCATCTCCTTTATCCTGTCTCCAAAAATGACCAATATCACATGCTTTAGTGGAAGATGTATAACCCCAACAATGGCACAATGAACATGCCTATGGGAGGAAGTTTCTTCCTCACCTCAGGCACCTACAGCCAGATTTTCAAATGAGTTCAGTTCTCATGTAGGCACCAAAATATACTGCTAGATTTTCAGAAGTGCTCGGTACCCAATCCGCCAATGTATTGCAAATCTGGCCATAAGTGAGTGGCTTCCATCCTTAAGCAGGATGGTTTATAACTTTTATACATTTTTATGCTGGCTAGTATAACTCTGATATTTTTGTTATTTGTACTTAAGCTCAAAAGACTGCAAGGAACAGGAGCCAGAAACATTCTACTGGTTTCAGAGTAGCAGCCATGTTAGTCTGTATTCGCAAAAAGAAAAGCAGTACCTGTGGCACCTTAGAGACTAACAAATTTATTAGAGCATAAGCTTTCGTGAGCTACAGCTCACTTCATCGGATGCATTACAGACATTCTACTGTAAGAGAAAAGAATTCATGAGGCTTGATTGTCACAATTATCATTTGCTTCAGGGTAGTTTCATAAAGTGTTCAAAGCTGTATTATTTGTAATTTTTTAATGTTTCATTCTTATGAATGGTGTGTGTGTGTGTGTAAAGTTATACCACAGGGAAAGTTTTGATAGTCACTGGGGCCAGATTGGGTAGCTGAGACTAAGGTCACTACAGGAGAGCAGGGACTGTATCTTAGGGTCTTGCTTTACTCTGGGTTTGTAATCCAGTGAAAGAAACTTCACCCCAGCATCTCAGGCTCCACTGGGGAATTGATTTCAGTGGCTAATCAGAGCTGGTATCAGTGGAATGGAACAGACTTAGGGTCAGCACGGACTGGAGTTGACCTGGTTGGCTGGTAGCTGACCTGTTAGAATTGACAGTGGCGTACTGGACCAGATCTATTCTGGTGGTCGCAGACCTGACCTTAGTGACTGGACTGGGCTAGACCCAGCAGCAGTGGACTGGAGTAGCAGGCCTGTTGGTGACCCTGCACATTATATCAACCCTGGAATTTAATTCACTGCTGTTAACACTTGACAGAAGAGCTACATATAAATGTGTAGGCCTTTTAAAATCCTGTCTTCTGGCATTTTGTACTGTGTCTTGTAGCAATGATTTCCCCCGGCTAATTATGAATAGTAGAAAATGGTTGGCCTGTTTTCTTTGTTTTAATCTCCTGAATCCCAGTAGAATAGTGATGAATCTCTTGGGGACCATTCACTTCAGGATCATTCATACAGGTTATTTTTAAAGTCACTCAACCTTTGGTTTCAGTCTTTAGAACACCACTGAAAAATGTGTTTCTTTGTCACTTTGTATTGCTTAACTGAACTGCTCCAATGTTCCTCAAAGGCTAGAATCCCCTGACTTCTATATATCATGTGAAAAATTATCATCATTTGTTTCTAAGGGCAAGAAGATGGAAAATCTATCTATCTATCTATCTATCTATCTATCTATCTATCTATCTATCTATCTATCTATCTATCTATCTATCTATCTATCTATCTATCGATTTATAAATCATATTTCTCTTTCTAAAACTTGCCCATATTCGGGCTGTATGACAAGATAAAGAAACTCTTCTTTCAGCTCTGGCACCGAGCTAATTTAATTTCCATATTTTCATTATCTTTTTATTAACCACTAGTGCTCTGCAACCAAGAAACAATTTAAACTATATAAAGCTACATCCATTCTGTGCAGCAAACTCTCAAGGGCACTTCGATAAATTACATCCCCATAATGAAGAAGTAGGGGGAGAGGGAGGCAACAATAGGTTTCTCAGCAATAGAATGAAATCAGGATTTGATCTGATGCAACATGACTTGCTTGCAGTGCAGATAGAATATCAAATCATCCCTGTGAAAATTAAACCTCGCTATAATCCCCCAGTTGTATCCATTGTTCGGCTGAAACCTTGAAGGCTGTTCAGAATAGTATGCAAATTGGGATTTAGTTGACATACTTTCTTTTTTTAGTCTACTCAATTTAATTATGATCCTCAGTTTACAATCTAATTTATGTGTGTTTGATGTCACTATTCATTAAAAGCGGGGATAAGGTCTGAAAAGTGACATAAATCATCATCATAATAATACAAAGCAGCTGAGTGCTGCACATGCACATAGGGCACCGGCAATACAGTGGAATTCTGCTCTGGGATCGATTTGGGGTAACCCCATTAGAACGATCGCTCCCTGCAGGACCATGAAACTGTGAACTACACACAAAGGAAATGTACATGGACCCACATGCTCTACCACAAAAAGGATACAGCAAACGCTAAGAGGCATTACAATTATTCAGTCAAATTATCATTGGCTGTCATAATTAGCAAAAAGAAAAGGAGTACTTGTGGCACCTTAGAGACTAACAAATTTATTAGAGCATAAGCTTTCGTGAGCTACAGCTCACTTCATGGATGGAATGCATCCGATGAAGTGAGCTGTAGCTCACGAAAGCTTATGCTCTAATAAATTTGTTAGTCTCTAAGGTGCCACAAGTACTCCTTTTCTTTTTGCGAATACAGACTAACACGGCTGCTACTCTGAAACCTGTCATAATTAGGAAACAGACATGCACACACGCAAGCCAAACATCCAGACTTGGCCCCAGATTCGAACTTCATAGCTCTACCATGGACCACACCAAACCCTGGATTCTCCAGACCTCTGCATCTTCAGACTGAGCCCAGTTTCAGACCATATGGTTCAAGTTGTGAACCTGGGGCCAAACCCCAGACGGAGATGTAAGATTTTAGTTCAGGCCCATCACTAATTATTAGTGAAGGGTCTGCTAAAGGAAGAAGTCCCAGAACACTTTCTCACTTCTCTTCTTATGCCCAGTGGAGATGGATATGATGTGCAGGGCTACCCTTGCTGTTGATTCCTGGGGTTGAAGGACCATGGGCAGGGGGTTCTCAGGACCTTTTCCTTCTAATCGGTCCAACAGAGTCCAATAAAGACTGACTTTGGTGAGCTTCACAGTCCTATAAGTCCTCTGTTGTATCAAGCTGTTGGTTGATCTCCCAGGTCATTTTAGAAGGAGGATATGTACTTGACAGACCTCGATTCTGTGCCTATTGTATTAATTTTTGCATAAGGCATCCAGGCGCTGGGATGGCAGGAGCCATTTGTAAATCACTAACTAACTAAAGCACAAGATCAAATTCACCGCAGGTGTAAAGTAAATGGTTACTTACAAGAGGGAAGAGTTGGTCCACAATCTTTCCCAGGTTTTACTGAAATCTCAGGCACTGAGGGCATTGCCCTAATGGCCTTGTTCCTAACTTCATGGGGCAGATGGATTTAGGAGAAATTTTTAGAAACTGGCATTTTCCACCTGGAAGGGACATTTTTAGATGTTAATGTTTGTTTCTGCTGGAAGAATCAGCAGACAAACAGCTGCAGCTGTTTTTCAATTCTCATAGAACCTACAATTGACCTGCACACTTCAGAGGCTACCTCGTCTTTCTGAGCAATAGACAGCATTTGGGTTTTGCTTTGTTTTGAGCTTATGGACTATTGTGTGTCACCATAGCAATAGCTCCCAGCCCTCTGAATTAAAACCCATCCATTCTGAATATGAAACAATATACTCTGCACAGCTATTTTTAAGGCAAAATGGAGAATCGTTATACATACCAATTAAATCAGCCCTCCCAGTGACAAGTGAATATTTGATTTCTTGCTCCCAAAGGATGACACATACCATATTCCACTACAGTGATATTTCCTAATAAATTATCCAGCTGACATGCAGTCTTCCAGGGGAAGGAGGGAGATTGTTAACAAAGGGGACAAAAACAACTCTTCCCTACTTGAACCTTCACCTCCAGTTCAGTTTCTTTGCAATATATTTCACAAATGATCGCTGCTGGTAGGAGGCTCGATTTGATTGCTAAATGTATTTATAAATAAAATTGTGAGACACACATGCACATTGACGCTTAAAGGGCAAAAACCCCACCTGCAAGTAATTAGTTCAGTGCTAGAGAAAAAAACACTGGGCCAGATTCTCTGGTGGGTTTGTGCTGACATGTGTCAGTGCAGAGTCTGGGATAGGGTGGGAGGTCGGCTGCAGAGGCTGGAGTGGTTCAAAGAGATTGCAACAGCATTTGGATTGGGTCTGAGGAGACAGGGTGCCAGCATGCACAGGGTTTGCACTGATTCAATTCCCCCACAAGCAGTGGCCTCCATCAAGAGCCCCAGGCATGATCGTAAGCTCAGGCAAGTCACTTACCTTCTTTATGCTCTCTTTGGGCTTTAATCTACAGCCCCTCATTGTGGGGTGATGCCTCCTTAGCTGAAGTCAGGCCAGGCATCACATCTCAGAGGTACCATGCCTTCTGGAGCTTCCAAGCATGGAAAAGGTGCACAACCATCCCTCAATGCAGTGCAGTATTTGAAGTCAGCCAGTGACAGGTGCCGTACCAGCAGCCGGTGAAGTCGGTGAATTCTGAGCCCAGTCAAGTGACCTGGGCATAATCTCTTGTGACCCATGTCACTTGACTGGGCCCAGGAAATAAAGGCTAATCTCTTATCCCTTACTCTTGTGTGAGGTCGTGGCCCTTCCTCCTCCTCTTTGGAATGGCCAACATCTCAGGGAGGGACCATGGGACTTAGGGTCCTATGCAGGGAATGGAATGTAGAGACAGGCTTCCTGTGGCCCTCCCATCTTTCATGGGTACAGCTGTGCAGGGGGCATATTTGATTCTCCACATCTGTTTCCCCATCTGTAAAATGGAAATAATGATAACTGGCCCAGGGGGATACCATTGGTAACGAGCAATGACAAAGGCTATGGGAATGCTAAATATCATTGTTAGACACAAGTAAGGAATTCAGCTGAGGGCATTTTTAATGGTCTACTAGATATCAGAGAGATTCCTACGAATGTTAAAGTGGAAACCTCTAACTCTGCTTTCTTTTTAAAGGGCCAAAAGACAAATGAGGAAAACAGTTATCATTAAGTTTCACATCTGTCACATGGAACAGCACAATTTAAGGATGACATCGCTACTGTGGATTTGAGCCGGAGCAATCTTGCTTAACTAACCTGTTTGGAGTTCTTTGAAGATATTGCTAACATGATGAGGAAAATGCAGAGGATGAATGGGTGCTGTGTACTTAGAAAATTAAAAAGCATGGAAGCAGCCTACAGCTATGCAGCCTTCAGTTCCACATCAGAGAGTAATAGTTTAAGCAAAGAGCCCATAGAATGGGAAGTGGAAAAGCAGCTGGAGAGAAAACCAGCTAACAGCAGGATCTAAATGGAGGACAGACATGGCAATATTATAGTTTGGAACGGAGTTAAGATGAGTAACAGGGCATAACTCTGATTTACATGAGCTGAGGCAGCAATCATATAATAATGTGGATGAGGGTTTTGAAAATCAGATCTTGAAGGGAAGATTTTCAAAGCTACAAATAGGAGTTGCCCAACTCCTGGTAATTGAAGCTCAGCGCTGAGTTACTCTTTATTCCTTTTGACTCCCCTTTCCCCACACTATCCAAATTTGCAGAAGATACTAAAATCAGAGGCAGAGCAAATAAAGAGGAACAAAATGACCTGATTTAGATTGTATAGGAAACAGTGCCAACAGATGGCCAACACAGTTAGTTCAATGTAGATGAATGTAAAAAGTTTGCCTGGGAGCAAGAAACCAACTGTTGAGGGCAAATGTACTTAAGAGAACCTTAAACCAGCACTCTGACCAGAAAAAGGTTTTGGAAAAATCCATTGAAGTCATTAGTTTATGGGAAAAAATCAAACAAAATGCTGGGTTTCAAGGATTTAGCATAAATGCTTTGTCCAGAAGTTTGGCTGGTTATTAGTTGATCACCTTTTCAAAAAACCACAGTCCTTCAGTCAAGAATCAGGAACAATGGTATGTGATTAGATAGCCAATCAAACCATGAATATGAATGGCCGCTTGCCCGAGAGGACAATTTGTGAAAAAACATAGCCTGAAAATTCATTAACGCTTTTTGGTGAATACTATATATTTGCAGAAATCAGGAGCCATTTGCAAACGATGAACTCATTTTTCTGTTCACAAAACTCCTAATTAATATTACTCATTATGGATAGTTCATCAAACTCATTATGGATAGTTTGACTAGCTGGAAATATGAACTATTGGCAAAAGTTTGGATCAGTTCTTCTTTTATCCTAACCAGATTCAGTAGAAGAATTGGTTTGATATGTTGACACTGCCTCTTAAATGGTTTACTTAAAGTTCAAGTTAACCTTTAAAATTATAGCTGCTATGGTTCTGAAATCTTGATGGGAAGAGTAAAATGGAACATGTCCACAGGGAAGGGAGGGCTGAAGTGGTATTGGCCTTCTGTAGATGGTGCATGATTGCAGGAGAAGCCTTGATGAAGGAGTGGGTAGGCAGGAAGAAAAGAAAAATCTTATCTGATTGAATGGTCTTTCCAAGGCAGCAGCTCTGCACAAGACACTTGTTAGCTAAGATGATTGATTGGAAAATGACTCAAAGCTTTTAGTCTCTAAAAATGAGCACTTTTCTCCTCACAGGTGGGTGATTCCTTACCTGATCAGTCTAATCCTACACACACAAAAGACAAACTTTCCCCGCACAATTAAAAGTTCCCAAAGACGAAACCTGCGCTAACATTCACACCACACCTGATGCAATCTGTAAAGGACACACACAAGTATTAATCAGATTGGGTATAGGGATGGTTGAAAAATTTCAATAAAAACTATTTTTCAATGGATAACTGCGTTTTTGACTAAACACATTACTTTTTGCCCACAGAAAAGTTGGATTTTTTTTTCAAATCCTGAAAACTGAAATTTTTCAGCTTTTTGGCTGAAACTTTTCAACATTCAAATTTCTGCAGAAATATAACAGATTTTTCTCTATAGATAATTTAGAAGTTTTTTTTTAATTTACAACAAAATGTTTCATGAAAACCACATATTTCAACCAGCTCTCTTGGTTTTGGGTTGTTTATTTGTTACCTAACCTGAAGTGACACTAATTAATATTAGTGGTGAGGTACTTGTGCTGGCAAAATTAGATCTCCTTTCCTTCCATATTTCATTTCTAACTATATGCGTGTGTGTGTGTGTGTGTATACACACACACACACACACATATATATATAGTTAGAAGTGAAATATGGAAGGAAGGGAGATCTAATTTTGCCACCACAGGTACCTCACCACTAACATTTATATACACACACACACACATACACACAAGCTGTTAAAAAGCTACATAGCAAAAAAATAGCATCAGTACATTAATGTTGTGAGCTCAAGAACTGAAAAGTCAGGAAAGACCCCAGAAGAAGGTTGTTCAATGATAATTCCTCTCTGCTGCCCATCTGTTGTATTTTATAGTCTATATTCATAACAAAATGCTAATACATTCAGATTTAAACATGTGTAAGAGAAATACAACGTGGCCAAGTTATCATAACTACAGCAAACTGAACTTTTGCAATGTATTTACTTCTGCATGCTTGATCTCAGTTTTACTTACTGCTAGGTGCATGGATATTTGCCTTTAGTTTCTTAGAGCTCTATTTGGAGGGAGACAATGAAAAGGAAAAATTGAAATCCAGAGAGGTAGAAAAGGGGGAGTTGTTTGTTTTTCCCTCTGCTATTTTGTCCATTACAAATAAATATTTATCTTACAAGATCTGACCCCAATTCAACAAAGCACTTCAGCACATCCCTAATTTTATAATTAGTATTTAGTATTCTCTATGTGCTTAAAGTTAGGCAGGGTTCTTAAGTAAGCACCTTGTTTAATTGGGCCCTCTGCTAGCAAAGCTAGCTAGAGGTTCATCTTGACATGCTTAGAAGCTTCACTCCTACTAGAAAATTCTGTGCTAAATATACCTTCATGCAGATCCAGTGTGAAAATGTATTTGATTCCTTGCTCAAAGCTCCTTGCTTCCTTCCTTTCTACCAGTATAAGTGGTTTTTGGTTTGCTGGGTGCTGTTTCACAGGTTACTCACTGGGCTTGCAACTGCATTTGGACTTAACTTTCAAATCTCTGCTTCCTTTTGAACGTCCAATAGCTGTTTTTCTCACTGTGCATTCCTCTGCATTTGTTTTTTTTTGCCTTGTTTAAAAATGGTTAAACTGATTCTTCTTGTGACACTCTGGTTTAGCATTATGAACACGCACTCTACAAGTTTGGGTAATAGGCAGGTTCAGTAATCCACTTATCCTTGGGTCTGGTTGCAAGACCTGTGGATAGCAAGTATTTCACTTCCAGCTGTGTGTCTCTTGTCTGCACTCTCTTCTGATGGCTCAGTAATCCTAGCAGCTAGCAGTACTAGTATCAAGTGTCATTACCAATGGCTTTTTAAATCATCATAATTCTTCTGAATAGCACTTAAAGCAAATTTTTATCTTTCATCTACAATAAAATGCAGCCTCATAAATATTTAACTTCTCTGATTAAATTATCCATGCTGAAACTGATAACGGGGCATTTTAATAAGCTTAAATTAGAAGCTGTGCTCTTATTCATTCTTTCCGGAGGAAAGAGAGAAAATAATAAAAGTTCCTGTTGGCCTCTGTGACCCTCATGCTCAAAAATTCAGCAGCCTGAGATTCTTATCTGAACTTCTTTGGCCTGCAAAAATTACCTGGAAAGCTCATGATAATTAATAACAACATGTGCATGTATACAGGACCTTTCATCTGAGGAATTCAAAGCAGGGTCGAAAGGTTGGGAAATGTTCCCATTTTGCAGATGAGAAAGCTGAGGCATGGATGGCCAGGTTCTGCCCTTACAGGCACTCTGATGCCACATTGGAGCAGGGGCAGAGCTAAACTGTCAACTGGTGATTTCTGCTTCAAGTCCAGTAGCTTGTGGCTGAACTGCAGCATGTTCTTTAATTAAAAAGACTAGGGAGCATCCCCAGTACATATTCCTTTGGCTCCACTGCTCCATTTCTCTTTCAGACCTCCTGCAAGACACTCCTCCTCATTTCCTATTCTCTTACCAGGGCCGGCTCTAGGTTTTTTGCCGCCCCAAGCAAAAAATTTGCTGCCCCAAGCTCAGGTGGGGCTGGGGCTTGCAGGTGGCGCTGAAAGCAGAGGGAGTGATGTCAACTTCTCCCAGTGCCTGCAGGGGCTTTACCCCCTCCCCTGCCCACCTGCCTGTGCAGAGAAGCCCTGATATAAGGGGTGGCACAAGGCAGCGCAGCAGCCAGGGCGCAGATGAGGCAGTGCAGCCCCGGCTCCCCTTCAGGACTCGCCCTCTCCTCCCCAGGTAGCGGCTGGGCCCTGGCAGCTCAGCATCCCGTGGCTGGGGCTTCCCCTTCCTGTTGCGGCTGGGGGTGTGGCGCCCTAAGTGGCACAGCTCCGAGAGCACAACTGCCCCTAAAAAAGGGGATGGCCGGAATGCCGCCCCTGGAAATGTGCTACCCCAAGCACGTCTTGCTTTGCTGGTGCCTAGAGCCGGTCCTGTCTCTTACACAACCTGATCTGTGCCCTCTCAGCTCTGGCGCAGCCAGACAGCTGCAGTAGCAATGACAGAAGCCAGGAGCTGCTCAATGTTGTATTTGTAAACATTTCAAAATAATTTTAAAGACTGGTCTGGATACACCTGAAAACAGCTCTGTGTGGGTGTGGGCTGGACTGAAGCCATGGTTAGCAGGAGCGGGGAAGGGGAAGTAGGAACAAAGATTCAAAATTCTGTATCCTGCAACTTTAAGGAAGCACAGAGCACATCTCTGCCCTGAGCCCAATGTATGAAAAGACCTGATCCAAACCGGTACATAAACAAAGATGACATCTTCCATGTGAACCATCTGCCTTGCTGGCAATTTTTTGGGTGATTTCTTCCTCCAGACCTCACTTTAAAAGGAAAGAATTTCAGTCACTTTTCCTTGGCACTGACCATAACTGCAAATCTCTCCACAGGAATCTGAAGAGGATGGTTTGATATTCAGGGAATGTCAGGGCAAGGAAACATAATTAACAGTTCCATTCCCCAAGGGGAGAAAAGAAGCTTCTGCATCTTCATAGAACTGGGAAAATTCAAATACTGTTAAATATCTGTATGTGCGTGTGCGTGTTTATACACACATTAAAGGTGTGTGTGTGTGTGTATGTATGTATATAAATATGTATGTGTTTGTATATATAAAGTTTGTGTGTGTACATATATACACAATACACACATACAAAACTGCTCGTGTAGATATAGATTTTGTGTGTATATGCGTGTATATATACTGGTGTATGTGTATATATATATATATATATATATAATTTGTGTATGTAGATATGGATATTTGACAGTATTTGAATTTTTCCATTTCTATTCTCTATATAGCACACAGATAATGATGTTTATACATTATTTATAGATTACATATGAATCTCTTGCATGAAAAAGAATCTGAAAGCGATCAGATTGTGGTGTGTGTTGTATGCGCATGTAATATATATAATACATACTTTCTCTCTCTCTCTCTCTCTCTGAAACAAACACAGAGAGAGAGAGAGAGAGCTCTAGCCACAGTTAGATTCCGTTTCAGGGCAAGTTTCACGAAGACACCTAATAATCTGCACCATTTACTGCAATGAGAAGCAAACAAAAGGTGTCTGAAACAACCAGCATCCGAAATCCTCTCATTCCTGTTGCTTTTTGCAACTGTTTTGCATAATTTGCAGCAATCTATATACTCCACACAGATGCTTCTGCAAAAAGTCTTTAATTACCTTGTCTTTGCCCGACTGGGGAAAGAACATGTAATACCAAGTTTAATCATTTCTTTGGCAGGTGGTGCACAAGCTTCCATGTTAATTAATCTTTAATGTCATTAATTGGTTGTCTGACTGATGACAAGAAAAAGTGTAAACATTGTTCACAAATCAATTAATTCTGCTGCTAACAGGCTTGTTTTCAGGAGGATAAAAACAATGATGAGCTTTTCACGGGACTGGACAGCCAGCACCCGATTGATAAGATCACTGAACCAATAAAATATTCAGGCCATGCTTGTTGGCTTTGGCTTTGCTGATTGAGTTTCTTTCCTCTGAAATTGACTCATTTGTTTGTTGTGGATAAAGGTACTAGATAAGAAGGGAATATCATTGGATCTCTTTCTTCTTTCTGTCTATTAAGTCCCTTTTTATATACTAAGTTTTCCCCAAAATAGACCTTTATAGCCTGCTTCAGCATATAAAACCACAAGCAATCATATCTGGGTTTGGATAACGTGCAAATGGATTATATTCTAAACTTGGTTTTTCCCCAGCAGGGTCTGTAATGTATCTTTTGGTTAATCACTTTACAATCTTTGCTATGACACCTGGGCACGGAGTTGGAATTAGGCAAGGGATATATGTGAGTGCGAGAGAAGCCCTGATATATTTGGCAGTAAGCGGCTGTAAGATTGAATTTCCCACTCCTTGATTTTGCTAGTTGAATTCAAGCACTGAAGCAGGGTAATATGCCCAAATGATATGGTCTTAGGGCCTAAAAATAATAGAATTCGCTCATGTAAATAGTAAATGTCATACTTCCAGAAGGTCCCAAAGCATTTAATGGTGATCACTTTGCATACTTCCAGAGTGGCTAATGGGGCTGTTCTCATCAGCAGTTCACTCACAGGCTTGGAGAAGTAGAACCTGGTGCTTTTCTAGAAAACTGGAGGAATATGTTACCAGGAGTGTTTTGGGAACTCTAACTTCTACTTTAACATGCCCACCACAGTTAGGGAGAAGGAACCTTGCCTTGATGCCAAAGCTTTCAGAACCAGGGCCCAGTGTTTTAAAAGTATTTAGGTGCCTAAAGGTGCAGATAGACTCCTAGTGGGATTTTCAAAAATGCCTAACTCTCATTGAAGTCAATGGGATTTAGGCACAGAGGCATTTTTGAATATACCACAAGGTGCTTATCTGCACTTCTAGGTGGCCTGAACACTTTAAAAACATCTGACCCAGGATCTCTAAACAGTGCAGTGCACTATCCCCCACAAGAGCTGTTCATCTGTGTCAGCATCTGGGTTGAGCACAAAGAAGGAAATAAAGCTATGTGGAAAAAGATGATCTGTCACTTTAAAAATTATATTCAGAGCTAGCTGTTCCACTGGCCCCACAGGTCAGAGCACCTGGCAACTGCAATTCAAAAGCCTTAGGGCTAAAATAGTAGGGAGTGTGTGATGGGTTCCTCCCCCCCCCCCATTTAAAGTGCCACCTGATGTACGGGGATATCATGGAGCCTGCCTGTTCTGCCAGTCTGGGGCCCTTTTACCCTGTCTTGCTGAGCCAGGCTCGTAAGCCTCTTCTAGCACACACATAGGCAGGACTACACCCAGCTGCAGAAAAACACAGACACTGAGATCAACTCTGGGAAGACTCAGTTTAAGGGACTTGCCCTAACACTCAGGTGCCCACCTCCCTTGGAGTGCAGACCCAAAGGTATATTGTCTTGTGCTGTATAGAAAAATCTGCACAGCGCAAGCTCCTAAAAATTCACCCTCTCCCTCAATGTGAAGAGAGATAGGTACAACTTCTTGCTCCCTGCCACTAGAAATTGCACAAACTGGGTTTAATAATAAACAAAACAAATGTATTAACTATAAAAGGCAGATTTTAAGTGATTATAAGAGCTAGCAAACAGAACAAAGCAAATTACTGAACAAATAAAACAAAACACCCAGACTAAACTTAATACACTAAAGAAATTGGCTACAAATAGTAATTTCTCACTCTAAATGTTGTTTCAGGCAGATTGCAAAGTATCCTTAAAGCCAGCTGCACCGGCCTGCAGCTTGAAACTTCAGGTATTATTATTGTTCACAGGCTAGACACCCTTCCAGTCTGGGCTCCCCCTAGTTCAATTCTTGTTTCCAGGTGTTTCCCAGTGTCTCTTTGGGTGGGGAGGCAGAGGAGAACCAAGATGATGTCACTCCCCTGCCTTATATAGCTTTTGTGTATGGCGGGAACCGTTTGTCTTCCAGTGGAAAAATACTGGAATTCCAAGGTGGAGTCCACTACCAGGTGACTCAGTCATATGGCTCTGCAGGGTCAAAGCAGCCATTACTGGCAGGGTGTTCAGAGCATCAACAGGAAGACTAAGCTCTTTCACAGTCCATTGTCTTTGCTGATGGACTGTCAGCCCTGTCTGATTTTTTTATTGTTATACCTGAAGGGCTAGTAGTGGGTGTCACCCAAAGTAACACATTTTAAATATAGTTACATAGTCAATATTCCTAGTTTCAGCTACAAAAATGATGCATGCATACAAATTGGATAAACACATTCAATAGATTGCAATCTTTTCAATGTACCTCACATGAGCCACCTTGCATGAGGTATGTCTTAGTTATGCTATATTCATATCATAGCCATATTTCTATGAAGAATATGGGGTATAACATCAGAGTGTTTCAGAGTAAGGATGGCTTAGAGATTAAGACCTGGGATTTAGGAGACCGTAATTGAATTCCTGGCCTCTCCCAGACTCCCTGTGTAACTCTGAGTAAATCACTTAAGCTCTTCAGTACAGGAAGCATCACTTGCTTTGTGCATGTGCTGTATCCACTGCAGTGGAGCCCTGATCTTGCTTGCTATGTTACCATAATACAAACAATAAATAACTTGGGGACTTATGTTGATGAACCAAGGGTGGGAGAGCAGAGGAGAGTTGGGGGTCAGGGTTGAAGTAAATGAGTAACAGCATGAGAGGGAAATTTGCACAGTATTTACTATAGGATGGTGAGGAAGACTATTTGTGACAAAAGCACAGGATTGTGAGGTAGGCGTTCTAAATTTTCTCCTAATTTCTGTCACAGAACTTGCAGTGAGACCTTGGACCAAGTCATTTGGTGTTTCTGTGATTCAATAGGCTTTTCTCCCATCCAGTTCCCACATGCTAATCAGTCTGTCAGGAAGCACGAGTATTGTGCAAAGATAATGCTGACAGTAGCAATAGCTACCTCAAAGAGGGCAGAGCTGACTTGGGTAGGATCCTAATTCTCATTTGTGTCTTGCAAAATGTCAACCTTTTGCACAGTCCTAACTTGCTGACCTATTTAGCTGGGATTTACAAGAAGGGAAGTTTTCTCAACCAGCTCTCCAGCTAGCTTGCTGTCCAACGGGGAATGGAGAAAAAAGGGAATAAAATACAGAGAACTTTTCTTTTGTCTTTTTTTGGTGTGTTTAGGAATTTTTAATTCCTCTAATAGGTCTCCTTGACTGGACAGCACCTACATCCAAACACTGAAATCATCCTCTAGGTGCATAATATCTCTTTTGTGTTCCTTGGTGCCAACATCCCAATTCTGATTTTGGAACTTCTGATGTGGTGCTATGGTTGAAACCCAGGCTCTCCACTTCTGGACTCAGCTGATCTGCAGTGCTTGTTTTCAGTATAATTTCCCTCAGGCTGTAGACTCCCCTTCCCTTTCTGCATTCATCCTCACACAAACCAGCTGGGAGAAGGCACTTTGGGGTCACCAGTTGTATTTCCCTACTTTGAAAATCACATAGTCACAAGCTTCATTCTACTTTGGAGTGAAGAATTCACTCCAATTAAGCCCTGCCTGGATCTGGACAATGTTTCCTCTGATGCTACTCTCTTGATTTGAACATTTTCACACATGTTCCAAAGGTTGAGCAGGACACTTTCTATGAGCTTATACCACTTTTTTTGGAAGTCATGCTAACTTAATTACTCATTCTTATCCAACAGGGTAATACTCTCTCTGGTTCGGACAATGAGGTTGACTTAATTAGCCTTTAAAAAAATCGAAACACATCAGTGTAGTTTCTATATCACCCTCATGAGCTCAGTCTGGCAGCTCTTAACTGGCACATTTATGTTACTAATTTGCATACTGTTTCCCATGGTGCTTAGCTCTATAACTTGCAATAATAAAAATGGATTTTAGTGTACATCAGAGACCAATTTAATGGGAAATGTGTATATATAATGTGCAATTAATATCCCAGTATCTTACGAGATAGACTCTGGTTTACTACCACAGCACTTAAAATACAATTAAAAGTGTGGGTGTGTGGGTGTGGAGTTCTATAATAAGCCATTTTTTTGGTAATTAGGCTTGAGCCCATTTTAAAAGTGCAGTGTGCAGGAACGCAGTATATGATTTCTAGAGAATGCTAATAGCAAATGTAAGCTCCTCTGAGGTTCTCTAATAGTTAAAATATGTCTGAGAATAGTTGTTATTGATCAGTGCACTGGTGCTATTATGAAGTTGTCAGGTAGTTAATCATCTCTAGAATGTTTAAGACATTTCAGAGGCCAAATCCAGCTGTCCTTACTCAGGAAAAATATCTTATTGGAGTCAATGGGGAATTTTTTCTGACAGCAAGAAGGGTTTGGCTGTTTGTCACAAATAAAGCTACCTTTCTGGCCCAAAAGCTGCAGGGACCTAAGAAAAAGAGAGTCCTCCCATCTTTCTCAAGGACTTATCTGCCCATCAAGAAAAGCAACTACGCACTGTCCATAAAATAAAATCCAACTCCTCCCATACTACACTACCAGGAGTAAACAAAACATAATATGACATAGAGAAAAGGAGTACTTGTGGCACCTTAGAGACTAACAAATTTATTAGAGCATAAGCTTTCGTGAGCTACAGCTCACTTCATCGGATGCATTTGGTGGAAAAAACAGAGGAGAGATTTATATACACACACACAGAGAACATGAAACAATGGGTTTATCATACACACTGTAAGGAGAGTGATCACTTAAGATAAGACTTGAGAATTGAGGAATTCCACCATGATTTCAACAATTTCCATCCCACCATCAACCTCAGCCTGGACCAGTCCACACAAGAGATCCACTTCCTGGACACTACAGTGCTAATAAGCGATGGTCACATAAACACCACCCTATATCGGAAACCTACTGACCGCTATTCCTACCTACATGCCTCTAGCTTTCATCCAGATCATACCACTCGATCCATTGTCTACAGCCAAGCGCTACGATATAACCGCATTTGCTCCAACCCCTCAGACAGAGACAAACACCTACAAGATCTCTATCATGCATTCCTACAACTACAATACCCACCTGCTGAAGTGAAGAAACAGATTGACAGAGCCAGAAGAGTACCCAGAAGTCACCTACTACAGGACAGGCCCAACAAAGAAAACAACAGAACGCCACTAGCCATCACCTTCAGCCCCCACTAAAACCTCTCCAACCCATCATCAAGGATCTACAACCTATCCTGAAGGACGAGCCATCGCTCTCTCAGATCTTGGGAGACAGACCAGTCCTTGCTTACAGACAGCCCCCCAATCTGAAGCAAATACTCACCAGCAACCACACACCACACAACAGAACCACTAACCCAGGAACCTATCCTTGCAACAAAGCCCGTTGCCAACTCTGTCCACACATCTATTCAGGGGATACCATCATAGGGCCTAATCACATCAGCCACACTATCAGAGGCTCGTTCACCTGCGCATCTACCAATGTGATATATGCCATCATGTGCCAGCAATGCCCCTCTGCCATGTACATTGGCCAAACTGGACAGTCTCTACGTAAAAGAATGAATGGACACAAATCAGACGTCAAGAATTATAACATTCAAAAACCAGTTGGAGAACACTTCAATCTCTCTGGTCACTCGATCACAGACCTAAGAGTGGCTATACTTCAACAAAAAAGCTTCAAAAACAGACTCCAACGAGAGACTGCTGAATTGGAATTAATTTGCAAACTGGATACAATTAACTTAGGCTTGAATAGAGACTGGGAATGGATGAGTCATTACACAAAGTAAAACTATTTCCCCATGGTATTTCTCCCTCCCACCCCACCCCCCACTGTTCCTCTGATATTCTTGTTAACTGCTGGAATTAGCCTACCTGCTTGTCACCATGAAAGGTTTTCCTCCCTTCCCCCCCCGCCCCCCCCGCTGTTGGTGATGACTTATCTTAAGTGATCACTCTCCTTACAGTGTGTATGATAAACCCATTGTTTCATGTTCTCTGTGTGTGTGTATATAAATCTCTCCTCTGTTTTTTCCACCAAATGCATCCGATGAAGTGAGCTGTAGCTCACGAAAGCTTATGCTCTAATAAATTTGTTAGTCTCTAAGGTGCCACAAGTACTCCTTTTCTTTTTGCAAATACAGACTAACACGGCTGCTACTCTGAAACCTATAATATGACATGAGTTTCATTGTCCAACATATGTTTCGCTGTGGAGTGGAAGCTAAAATTGCCCTATAACTGCAGTAGAGACTAGTGGGTATTTCAGAGGTGGGAGCTTTCATCTACCCAAGGGATAGTTGATTGTGGAAAGAAACATTGGCCTTTTTCAAACAACCAAGCTTTTAGACTTGCTATACATTGCTAAGGGGGGAAGGGGTAGGGATTCACCCAGTGAGTTCATTTACAGTGCTGCCCAGTGCCTTTTGTGTTGTCCCATATGCCTAGCTCAGGATGGTAGCATTTTATATCCAGTTTGCCTTAGTGCACAGGTCCAATTCAGCTCTCACTGAAGTGAAGAGAAAGACACCTGTTTGCTTCAATGGGAGCTGGAGTGAGTCCTGCATGCCAATACTGGATACCAGGCAATGAAGAATCAGGCCTACTCTGTCTGGAGTGATCCTGTCGGAAATTGGGGGGTTGGAAATAAAGAAGTTGGAAGCTACTTATAGACATAGAACAGTGGTTCCCAAACTAGGGGCGCTGCTTGTTCAGGGAAAGCCCCTGGCGGGCAGGGCCGGTTTGTTTACCTGCTGCGTCCACAGGTTCAGCTGATCACAGCTCCCAGTGGCCACAGTTCACTGTTCTCAGCCAATGGGGGCCGCGGGAAGCAGGGCGTGCCGAGGGACATGTTGGCCGCCCTTCCTGCAGCCCCCATTGGCCTGGAGCAATGAACTGTGGCCGGTGGGAGCCGTGATCGACCGAACCTGCAGATGCAGCTGGTAAACAAATGGGCCCGGTCCGCCAGGGGCTTTCCCTGAACAAGCGGCGCCCCTAGTTTGGGAACCACTGACATAGAATATTAACTCAAGCTACTGAACTCAGAGTGAGTCAGGTTACTGGACCCTCTGAAATATCTTCAAGTGTTACGGAAAAAGCTGTTGCAAAGTAGATTGACACTCAGAGTCTGGGCATCTCTCATTGTCTGTCACATGATTAAAAACAGGGTATACATTTAAAAAAAAAGAATTATACAAAAACACATAGAATTTAGGTTTCATTCCCTTCTTGCCACATCAGCGGAAGCATATAGTCTATTCTCAATACTGCAAACAAGTGAGCACTATATATGAGCCTGTGCATTTGTTTCCACTGGATACCATTCTGCTCTGGTCATCTGCCCACTTGTTACTGCACTGAATTGCAGAAGGTTCTTGGCCCTCCAGAAATCCCTCAGTAATAATATGGTCCTCAGACCCTATCTGGACTGGGAACCTCATCTGCAGAAGAACCTGCACTCCTTTCTTCCCTCCAGGGAGCTTTCATTGAGGAATATGATCAAATCAGTTTGATACACTGTAAGCCCCCATCAAATTTTCAGTTCATTCCCTAGGTATGATGGCAGGGGGAAGGTACTTAGCTGCTGTCCCCTAGAACAACCTCCTGCTATTTGCAGAGTTACTAAACTAATCTCAGTTCTAGTTCCTTTCCCCCATGCCACTTCATCATCTGCCACTTCACAGGTGGGATACTGCATCTACTTTTGTACAGCACTTCCTTCTGTGAGTGATGTGAATTTTCTTCAGGAAACACACTGTTGGAGGAAGAGGAGAGGAGCTTGCTCAGAAAGGACCAGCAAGGAAAAAAGGGAGGAGGTGTTGCCTTATATATTAAAAATGTATTCACTTGGATTGAAGATGAGATGGAAATAGAAGACTGACTTGTTGAAAGGCTCTGAGCAAGGATAAAAGGGGTAAACATGAGAGTGATGTCATGGTGGGGGCTACTACAGAGCTCCTACCCAGGAAGAAGAGGTGGATGAGACTTTTTATAAATAGCTGACAAAAGCATCTAAAGCCCAGGACTTGGTGGTGATGAGGGACCTCAACTACTCAGCATCTGTTGGGGAAATAAAACAGCAGGGTGCAGATTATCCAACAAGTTCTTGGAATGTATTAGAGACAATTTTTTATTTCAGAAGGTGGAGAAAACTAGTAGGGGAGAGGCTGTTCCAGATTTGATTTTGATAAATAGGGGAGAACTGGTTGAGAAATTGCAAGTGGAGGGCAGTTTGGGTGAAAGTGATCATGAAATAATAGATTTCAGAGTAGCAGCCGTGTTAGTCTGTATTCGCAAAAAGAAAAGCAGTACTTGTGGCACCTTAGAGACTAACAAATTTTAATTTGTAAAGTCCAGCCACGAGGAAGTTTGTGTGGAAGGTTGGTTCTTTATGAGAGTATCCAGTTTTGAGAGCTCATTCTTAATCTTTCCCTGTTTGCTGTAGAGGATGTTGATCAGGTGGTTCCGCAGTTTCTTTGAGAGTGTGTGGCACAAGCGATCAGCATAGTCTGTGTGGTATGTAGATTGTAAATTTGTTAGTCTCTAAGGTGCCACAAGTACTGCTTTTCTTTTTGAAATAATAGAGTTCATGATTCTAAGGAATGATAAGAGGGGAAACAGCACAATAAAGAAAATGAATTTCAAAAAGGCAGACTTTAGCAGACTCAGGGAGTTGGTATGTAAGATCCCTTTGGAAGCAAGTCTAAGTGGGAAAACAGTTCAGGAGAGTTGGCAGTTTTTCAAAGAGACATTATTAAGGGCACAAGAGCAAACTAACCAACTGCTTAGGAAAGATGCAAAGTATGGCAAGAGACCACCCTGGCTTAACCAGGAGATCTTCAATTATCTAAAACCCCAAGAAGAGTCCTACAAAAAGTGGAAACTAGGTCAAATTACAAATGATGAATATAAACAAATAATACAAGTAGGTAGGGACAAAATTAGAAAGGCCAAGGCACAAAACCAGATTAGACTAACTAGAGACTTAAAGGGCAATAAGAAAACATCCTACAAATACATTAGAAACAAGAGGAAGACCAAAGACGGGGCAGGCCTGTTACTCAATAAGGGCGGGAGTGGGGGAGGAACAATAACATAAAATGTGGAAATGGCAGAAGTGCTAAATGACATTTTTTGTTTCAGTTTTCACCAAAAAGTTTCATAGCAATTAGACATCTAACTTAATGAATGCCAGTGAAAATGAGATATGATCAGAGGCTAAAATAGTCAAAGAACAAGTTAAAAATTACTTAGACAAGTTACATGTTTTCAAGTCACCAGAGCCCGATGAAATGCATCCTAGAATACTCAAGGAGCTGACTGGGGAGATAACTGAGCCATTACAATTATCTTTGAAAAGTCATGGAAGATGGGTGAGATTCCAGAGGACTGGAAAAGGGCAAATATAGTGCCAATCTATAAAAAGAGGAATAAGGACAACCCAGGGAATTACAGACCAGTCAGCTTAACTTCAATACCAGAAAGATAATGGAGCAAATAATTAAGCAATCAGTTTGAAGGCACCTAGAAGGATCTGGGGGTCATAGAGGATCACAAGCAAAATATAAGTTAACAGTTTGATGCTGTTGCAAAATAAACCCCAAACCAAAAAAAACAAATATCATTCTAGGCTGTATTAGCAAGAGTGTCCTAAGCAAGACAAGAAATGATTCTTCCACACTACTCCGCACTGATTAGGCCTCAACTGGAGTCTTGTGTCCAGTTCTAGGTGCTATATTTCAGAAGGATGTGGACAAATTGGAGAAAGTCCAGAGAAGAGCAACAAAAATGATTAAATGTCTAGAAAACATGTTCTATGAGGGAAGATTGAAAAAATTGGGTTTGTTTAGTCTGGAAAAGAGAAGGCTGAGAGGGGACCCGATAACAGTTTTCAAGTACATAAAAGGTTGTTACAAAGAGGAGGGAAAAATTGTGCTTCTTAACCCCTGAGGATAGGATAAGAAGCAATGGGTTTAAATTGCAGCAAGGACAATTTAGATTGGAGATTAGGAAAAACTTCCTAACTGTCAGGGTGGTTAAACTCTGAAGTAAATTCCCTAGGGAGGTTGTGGAATCTCCATCATTGGAGATTTTCAAGAGCAGGTTGGACAAACACCTGTCAGGGATGGTCTAGATCAGGGATCGGCAACCTTTGGCACGCGGCCTGCCAGGGAAAGCCGCTAGTGGGCCAGGACAGTTTGTTTATCTGCAGCGTCTGAGATTTGGCTGATTGCAGCTCCCACTGTCTGCGATTTGCCGTCCCAGGCCAATGGGGGCTGCGGGAAGTGGTACGGGCCGAGGGATGTGCTGCTCGCCTTTCCCGCAGCCCCCATTGGCCTGGGATGGCAAACCGCAAACAGTGGGAGCTGCGAACCTACAGACGTTGTAGGTAAACAAACTGTCCCAGCCTGTCAGGGGCTTACCTTGGTGGGCTGCGTGCCAAAGGTTGCTGATCCCTGGTCTAGATAATACTTAGTCCTGCCTTGAGCACAGAGGACTAGGTTAGATGACCTCTCAAGGTCCCTTCTAGTTCTGCAATCCTGTGAATAAGTGGGAAACACCATAGAATTTTAGTTTTAGTGCAATAGGAAGCCTCTAGCAACCATATACTTTATTCCCCCACACCCAGTTACTAAGGTACTGGGGCTGCTGAAAGCTTCCAGTTAAGTTGTCTAACCACACTAAAACAATAGAATTATAAATCTTCCAACCAAGTACATGTGCACTGATACACAGTATTTACCTTATTAAAACGGCTAAGTCTACTCTGAGCAAATGCGTCTCCATGCAATCAGCTACTGTTTGCTCTTGCCTGGCTACGCTTACTCTTTGTAAAGCCCCAGTGTAAACTAATTAGAGGAGAAAGTTATGATAAGTTTGCCCACAAGGGCATCACCTATTCTCATTGCACACCCGTCAGTGGCTATACATGTGTGAAATTAAGGAGGTTTTGCCGATTCCTGCAGACTGCCTGTTTTTATCTTGAGACAGCGTTCCCAATCATAAAACACATTAACATCTGCTATCAAGGGCTTACTGTAATACATGTAACACCAGCAGCAGGCTTTTTGATATTGCCTTCAAATGCATTGTTAAGGGAGATCACAGAAGTGGTTTTGATAGGTTATATGATTTACCTAGTAGAAAGAAAAGCTGATAAGGGAAAATAATTTTGCAAGGATTTGCTTCAAATGGATGTGTTGTAGATATATCTAGCTACCATGTAGACAATAATGGTTGTTTCCACCTGGAAACAAATGAGCACTTTATTACATGTCTCCAGGAGAATGACAGAGCTGTGAGAACCTCAGAATCCCACAAATACATGAATTTGGAAGGAATGTGAAAGGCTAGTAACGACATCTGAAAATAAATTTATAATAATAATGAGGAATGGTGATTAAAAGCCCTTTTACACTGAATGGATACAGCATGGACATTGGCGCTGCAAGCTTCTCCAGATGTAACATTAAAGGCTAAATTTTGTTTTGGCCATGCTGTAGACAGTAGCCACTTCACTTCTGCTTGAGTGTTCTAGGTAAATACCCCTGCTATACTGCTGAATGTACTTGGTATCTGCACATGCCTAACTTGCTGTTGAATTCACTGGTAAATGACCCATGACAGCAGGTTTGCTGAAGGACTAGCATCAAATAGGTTAATGTGAAGGCTCGGAGAGTATTATGACCATCATTTAAATATTTGCATACCACTGTGCTTCAGATCTTTAAGGTCTCAGCTCCTGGAGCTTAGTGAGAGCTAAAATAATCAGATATTAATAGCATCGATCACATGAATCTGAACTTAGTGTAAGGCAGGATCAATAAGCTGACTGCTCCAGTGATGAGAATTTAATTAGCTTATGAAACCATTCATTATGATAGTTGTACCAAGAAAATGTAATTAAAATGCCACATGATGGTCTTGCTGATTCCTTTGATTGAGAGTGATTAAGATCAGCTGTTCAAGGACATGAGCCAACCTCCCCATGTCCTCTGTTTGGAAGCTGCTCTACGCAGCATTGCCACTGACAACTTTCCTTTTCTCATTAGACCTACTGATGGGACCCTGCCAGGGCATCTCTCCAACCCTCACCTTGAATTCCAAGTATCGTGATTGCCTGACGCGACGACATCTAGAACATGGGTCCAAAACCTAGCAAGAAATAAAAACCTGGCATCAGGCCTCTGAGCAACTGTAGGAGCATCAGTTTCCCATTACAGCTGGGAGCTCCCACCTATAACTTCTTCACAATGTTTGTATATTTCTTGCATCAGGATGCATTTGAGTATGGAGAGGTATTTAATTATCAGGGGAGTAAAAATTCCAGGGAACGGAAGCCTGCAGACAACGCTTGGTGACAACCACTGTACTATGTTGAAATAGCTGTGTGTGCAGCAGTGAAAAAGGAACTGTACTTACTAATGATATCTGTGTGATGTCCTACACATAAGTATTGATTATACTCTGTTTCCATTTTTATCTTAGAGAAATATGCATGATGGAAAGCTGGGAACGCGGGAAAAGGTTATGGGGAGTTTTTGGATGTAATACCTTTCTGCAGCAATTTCTTCAAACTGGCCTCTTTTTGGAGTCACCTGGAGGAGGTGATTTAATTGAATCTCAAGTAGATGTTTAAGTGGACCCTGCTGGAAATTTTCAAATTATAACAGTGCTGTCAAACCTATGCTCATAAGAGAATAATGGCTCCTCCAGCTGACCACTGGACTCTGTTTTTCAGCTCTGGTCATGAATCCTCTACTCTTATGGTGGCAGATATTTTCCATTATAAACCAAGACTACAGTCAATATTAACATGAATGGGGTTCTACCAGAGGGTTGGACCCTTCAAATGAACTGCTCTGAATCCTTGGGCTCTGGGGAGTACAGCGGGGAAGATCTGAGGTGTGGGCTGTGTGTTCTCATTTTCAGTCAGGTTTTCCAGTGAAGCAAGTTTTTCTCAGTCATTGTAATGCCTAATAAGTGCTCAGGAGATAGATAGGTTTGTCAGGGGAGAAGGCGCAGAACTTTCATTAACCGCATGAGCAGCCAACGCAGCTTGAGCCTGCTCAATCTTCTGGAAAGAGAGCATTCACATTGAGCATGCTCAGAGTCACTCCAACACTAGCATTATATCATCTTATTTGCATAATAGTAACACGAGTCCTATCTGTACAGTCACTATTTATTAGCCTTTCTAAATGCCAAGAGGATTCTGGGATACTCCTGAGGAGGGCCCATTGCAAGTGTATGATGTACTGTGTACTTCACTATCATTTGCCCTATATGATCATGTTGTCCTCTAAAGGCGGGTCTACATGTAAGATAAACCCTCGTATTGTAAAATGGGAATTATCGTTTAGGTCAAGTAATACAGTAAAAAACTCGGAATTTTATCCTTTATGAGGGCGATGACCATGAGATCTATGTGACTTGTGAGCCATTACAAGTGGCATGGTATTAAGACTCAGCAACTCCACTCTGTTAAATGTATGCTCGCTAGGTAAGAAATTTACCCAATTAATCAAATAGGAACTTGATGTATATCAATGTCTGTACTTTCTGCATAAGAACAGCCCTTCATGTAGTGGGTTAATTCAGAGTTGATTGCTGAAGCTTTCGCCCTTCCAAGCAAAGGAACTTGGCTTGTGGCAGAGAGGAGAAGACTAGGCTGAAAGAGTGGGTCCATGAAATTCCAAGCACGGCAGAAAATCTGCAGAAATTGCAGGGGCAGACAGACTTAATCTGGAGCGCCTGCTAAAGCAATCAAGATCAAATGAATGGTAATTATGTTTATCAGTTTGCAAACTTTAATGCCACGTTCCTATTTCTAATATCACCAAGTCCTGTACAGTGAAGCAATCTGTCACTGCTGAGATAATAAAAAATTTATGTCTGATGGGATGTGTTCTATTTGTTGGAAACTTGGTCATTCGTTTTCATCAGCAGCCTCATTAGAGGCCTTCTATTTCCTTTTAATGAAAATTACATGAATTGCCTAAAATACAACATCGGAGGCCTTGTTCTCAAATGTTGGAAAGGAGCCTATTTTCTGATAACTAGGCCCAGTGGGATTTTCCCCCTCCCACCTCGTACTTCTGAGAGTTAAGCTAACCAACTCTGCTATGGGCCTTGCTCAGTATCAGCTTGTTTGGTTGTGCTCTCACGTCCAGACCAGAGTGTTCAAATACCCTATGCCTAACTTTAGCTTACCCCCAGTGCTGATGTTGTACTGCAACACTAGGTGGGTGGAGGTGCTGCATTGTCAGAGGTGCTGCAGCTGTTTAGGTGAGACATTAAATGGACCTTGCTCTAGCCTATATCTCCAGGTGTCAGTTAACGAACCTCAGGAAGAAAGCAAGATGAGCAGGGATAGCTCAGTGGTTTGAGCATTGGCCTGCTAAACCCAGGGTTGTGAGTTCAATCCTTGAGGGGGACATTTAGGGATTTGGGGCAAAAATTGGGGATTGGTCCTGCTTTGAGCAGGGGGTTGGACTAGATGACCTCCTGAGGCCCCTGCCAATCCTGATATTCTATTCTATGAAACCCCGTTGTCCTGGCCAACATTCCCCCTCTTGGTAAAACAGGTTCTAATGCCTAGTGCTATGTGTGGGAGCTAGCACTTCCTGGGTTCTGCCTTTGCCGAATCAAGGGCTGCAGTATTCACTGCTTGCAAATCAACGGCAAGATGGATGATAGTCATCTTGTTACCAGTGCTTAATTAAGGCCCCCTACTTACTGTACTTATTCTATGATTCTATGATTCTGTATGGCAGAATCATAGAATATCAGGATTTGAAGGGACCTCAGGAGGTCCTCGAGTCCAACCCCATGCTCAAAGCAGGACTAATCCCCAACGTAATTGTCCCAGCTAAGGTTCTGTCAAGCCTGACCTTAAAAACCTCTAAGGAAGGAGATTCCACCACCTCCCTAGGTAACCTGTGGGAAGCTGTAGGACCCAGTGGAAAGAACTCTGCACTGGGAGCCAGGATACCTGTACTATATTCCTAGTTCTGCCAGTGACCTCTCTGTGCCACTGCTTCCCTCTCCCACCCTTTCTCTCTCTCTCTTGCCTAGGTCGATTGTAAGCTTTGTGGGGCAGGGAACATCGCTCGATATTTGGTACAATGCTTAGCACAATAGAGCCCTTGATCGTGGTAATGTTATTTTTTGATGGTTGTCACTACCCACCCATGCTGCTCATGCAACTGTCCTCGTTTATGCCTATTTTTGTTTTTTTTCACTTGACTTTTAGGGGATTTTTTTTATTGAAAGTAGATTTTATTATTAATGATATAATTATCTAAGTGTGCATGACACCCATGACTTCTTTTTTGCTGTCTTGTCCCTGTAAACTGAAAGCTCTTTGCAACAATCCTTGCAAGGTAGATAAACAGTGCCCTACACCATGAGGCCTGGATTTCAGTTGGGACTTATAGGCACCAGCACAATACAAATAAATAATATTTTAAGTGATATTTACAATATTTGTGTTCATGTTTTTTTTCATGTGAGGAGAGATGGACTGAGACAATTGATGGGGGGTGGAGGCAGAGCCATTACTGCAGAGTTAGCCCCACCAACAATAATGGCATGATCATTGCTGATACCTAATAGCGAGTGACATCAGATACAGATTCCTATCAGGACATCGCTTAGTGATGAAGTAATCATTTTATTGCATGACTCATCATCCAAATGGAGCATAGTGTTCTCATGCTTTAGTTCCTGTCCTGAGTCTTATGAAAATATGCCCATCCCTTGTCTAATAATTAGTACTTAAAGAATGATTATACTTTAAAGAGAAATTTTATTACAGGTGGTAATTAGTCTATGCCTGGGAATGCCATAGACAGCAGCTAGATTTCCAAATGCTGGTCTGTGTTTGATATTTTTTAAAGGTCATTATTGGGTGAATTATCTTCTCAATTGCAATTACCTTCTGGATTTTACTGTACTAGGACAACACATTCTGTGTGTGTGTGTTTGGGGGTAGAGGAAGGATAAGGGTCTTTGACTTTCCACTTTCTTTACTGCCCCTATGGGAAATCATATTTTGTTTTCCCCATTCATGAGTGTAGGGCAAGGTTCTTCTCATATCTTCTTGGAATCACTGCAGCAAGCTCTGATGTGAATAATATATGAAATGAAAATTTGGTGCACAGAGAATACAGTGTGATTCAGTTTTCCTGTTGTACTGAGATATTTGCTTTGTGTTGAAGGCAGGCAAACAATAATCTGCAATTCATAGAGATGGAGCCTGATAACAAAAAAATAAAAGCCCTGATACCCAGACATCCTTCAGTTGGGGAAATGAAAGCACAGTCTCTCCAAACAGCTACAATAAACCTTCCTTTTGGTCACTCTTCCTTTTGCCTTCACTTTGCTCTGTCTCTCTCATTCTTTGTTATCTTTGAGGTTTACCATACCAGAGAGAACAAAGAGATGTCTCTTTAATAATCCCCCCAAACAGACCTCAAACCTTACTGCATCCCCTTTTTAAAAAAAATCACAGAGATCTGCAGATGTACCAGAAAGCCTGTCAATATTGTATCTTTTATGGATCTCTGGTATCCACAAGGTTCTGATCCAGGGTTTGGCACCTTTTAAAATTCTTCTTTGCCTACTGCCTTCTCAGTGGTGTCTCAACCTTCAACCCTAGCCCCATCCCTCTGTTTCCTATTTCATTGCACACCATCTCATATTTAAGGTCAGGTTTGGCCCACTATCACCATAGAATCATAGGACTGGAAGGGACCATAAGAGGTCATCTGGTCCAGTCCCCTGCACTCACGGCAGGACTAAATATTATCTAGACCATTCCTGACAGGTGTTTGGCTAACCTGTTCTTAAAAATCTCCAATGGTGGAGATTCCACAACCTCCCTAGGTAATTTATTCCAGTTCTTAACCACCTTGACAGGAAGTTTTTCCTAATGTTTAATCTAAACCTCCATTGCTTCAATTTAAGCCCATTGCTTCTTGTCCTATCCTCAAGGGTTAAGAAGAACAATTCTTCTCCTTCCTCCTTGTAACAACCTTTTTTGTATTTGAAAACTGTTACCATGTCCCCTCTCAGTGTTCTCTTTTCCAGACTAAACAAATCCAATTATTTCAATCTTTCCTCATAGGTCATGTTTTCTAGACCTTTAATCATTTTTGGTGCTCATCTGGACTTTCTCCAATTTGTCCACATCTTTCCTGAAAAGTGGCACCCAGAACTGGACACAATACTCCAGCTGAGGCGTAATCAGCGTGAAGTAGAGCAGAATAATTACTTCTTGTGTAATACAGGACAAATACTTCTGCTAATACATCCCAGAATGATGTTCACTTTTTTTGCATCAGCATTACACTGTCGATTCATATTTAGCTTGTGGTCCATTATGACCCCCAGATCCCTTTCCACAGTACTCCTTCCTAGGCAGTCATTTCCCATTACGTATGTGTGCAACTGATTGTTCCTTCCTAAGTGAAGCACTTTGCATTTGTCCTTATTGAATTTCATCCTTCTGACCATTTCTCCAGTTTGTCCAGATCATTTTGAATTTTAATCCTATCCTCCAAAACACTTGCAACCCCTCCCAGCTTGGTATCGTCCCCCACAAACTTTATAAGTGTACTCTCTATGCCATTATCTAAATCATTGATGAAGATATTGAACAGAACCGGACCCAGAACTGATCCCTGCGGGACCTCACTTGTTATGCCCTTCCAGCATGACTGTGAACCACTGATAACTACTCTCTGGGAATGGTTTTCCAAACAGTTTTACACCTACCTTACAATAGCTCCATCTAGGTTGCATTTCCCTAGTTTGTTTATGAGGTCATGCGAGTCAGTATCAAAAGCTTTAGTAAAGTCTAGCTATATCACGTCTACTGCTTCCCCCCATCTACAAGGCTTGTTCCCCTGTCAAAGAAAGCTATCAGGTTGGTTTGACATGATTTGTTCTTGACAAACCCATGCTGACTGTTACTTACCACCTTATTATCTTCTAGATGTTTGCAAATTGATTGCTTAATTATTTGCTCCGTTATCTTTTTGGGTACAGAAGTTAAGCTGAAGAGCCTTGTTGCCTCCCATACAAATATAGACCCTGATCCTTCAACTGCATACATGTTGGCAGATGCTTTGTGAATCCCGTTATTTCAGCAGGGTTTGCTGTGCGGATGCAATTACAGAATTGGGGGCATATTTAAGGTTATAGTACTGGATTTACATAATCTTTGGGAGAGGGAAGGGTGCAGGGCATAGGAAACATCTAAATTTCTCAAATGGGCTGGGTCCATCTGTGGCAGACACTTTCTTCACTAGACGTTCTCTCTTCCTTTATCTTCTACTGACTTAGTCTCTACAGGGTTTATGTTAATCTGCCCTATGGTTCCCTGGCTTTGACTCCATGATTATAATTCTAGTCATGCAATTTCAGACTCTTTCTTATAGAAGCACTGATAAATCTTTTCTTTTTTTCACTGAAGTAATTATGGTCCCATCATTGTCCTTCAGGAGACCATCTCTTATCACCCTATGTTGAGTTGTTCTGATCTTCTTGTAGTTTCTATTTTCTTCTCTGGTGTTTCTTTCACATTGACATAGGGGTTTTTTATGTTCCTTTTCTCGTCAGGGTCTTTCATGACCCAACAGACACAACCATATTTCTTCCTGTATTTCCAGCTTTCTTTATGCATCTCCTCCTTTGTCTCCTTTGCTTCATTACACATGTTGCTACTGTTCCCTCCATGCCAAATATCTTACCTGCTTTCCTCTTTGATGCTTCATTTGATTCCATTGGAGTTTATTCAGTTCTCACTGGTATATTCTCAGTATTAGAAAAGCTGTATCTGTCTTTTTAATTGTTTGTATTAATTGAATGTATTTATTTTGGTAATATTTTGAATCCATAATCCTACAGACTCTGACTAGAGAACTTGCATTAGGGTGAAATTGCTATAGCAACTTGTTCAAGATCAGTGGAGGGGAAAGAAAGGATCAGTCTCTGTAATGTTGAAGTAGGATAGACCAATGTGAAATAGTAAACATTGTAGGAAATGGACATGCACATTGGTTAATCTATGCTCTTTCATTGCCAGATTTTTATTTATTGTAACATTTGGCAGCACAACAGATACAAAAACCTGCATTACATTCGTTATACTCATACATAGTAAGGTTTTTTTTTAATTTGTAAAAGCAAACAAAAATGTGCAAAGCAAATTACTATTTTGCAACCTTTCCAATCTGCACTTGTTCAGGTCTCACCAGCTCAGCAGGCCACAGACAGCGATTGCATATGTATGCAAGTACCAAGAAAGGTGCTTAGACCCCACTGATTTAATGGGACTAAAGCACATGGTTAAAGGTAAGCATGTGCTTAAGTGTTTTCCTGAGGTTATTAAACTTTCAATCTCTGAATGACTTCAGCTGTAATTTACATGCATTCTGGAGTGGCTTTGTGAGAGAGGGGGATTAGTAACGTATGAAAACCAAAGAGGAAAAAAAAAGAAAATACATGCTAATGATAAGCCTAAGTCTTTGTATCTATTCATGAATTCCTGGAGCAGGTCTAGTGTATAGACAATGAACTCCAGAAATGATAAACTGAAACTTAGAAATTATGAAAAATGAATAGCCAATGAGATCAACTCTGAAGTTACATGAAAGATAGAGAGCTTCTAAAATGTTATATGTAGGCCCTGATGGATTAGATTTTTATCAGTAAAGATTGGTAAATGTTGATTTTACCATGCACACATAAATCAACAAAAAATATTTCCATCGATAATAATTGACATGTACAGATAAGCAAAATAAGAAAAATGTTGCTTTGGAACTTATTAAAGTTTGATTTAAGGATATTTACTTTGTATATTTTGACATTGAACATAGACCTCTGCCCAGTTTTGTGCAACTGTGAAAACTTAAATTGATAAAAATCTAAAAAAAGTCCTGGAGTAGGAAGAGGGTCCGAGACATAAGCCCTTGTATGAGAGGCCTAGTCTGAGGCAGGACCTGCTCACAGAATCTGGGAAGAACAGGGTTGATATTGCAGAAATACACATTCCTAAGAAGTGCTAGGCGCAAAGTAGTCACACAAACACATCCCGATATCAAGTGGTACCAAAACATCCCAATATCAAGGATGGTACAAAACATTCCCTAAGGATAACAAAAACACACTGACCCCACCTAAAAGAGAAGGTCAGGATGATAGTATGTAACTTGTTTATATCAGGACATAAACATATATCTCAGAGGGAGTATCTCTGGCCAGCCTAGGGGCAATGAAAAGTCCTGCCACTAACGGAGCTGTGTCCATTGTCATGGGCATACATGTCTTAGTATCCTCATAAAGTCTGCCAGGTGCTATTACCGTGCTTCATCAACAATAAACCTGGCTGGGTGCCTTTGTACCTTAACGAATCTTGTGGTCATTGGGCAGTTCACTGGAGGTCGGCTGTTCCAACTGTCTGCGCAGAGCTGGGACAGCACACAGGGAAAATACACACATGCAGCCAAACATCTGTTCACACTGGTGACCCCCGACTACTGATCTGGTAAGTAAGCAAGCTGTCCTCTGCAGAAATCGTGATCTAACATGACAGAAAACCACAAGCTAGGGAACCCCTTTAACCCCTCCGTGCAAATCCCCACACAGTGTAATAAGGTATGGGCATGTTGGGTTGCTAGCAAAAAGAGGTCCATATAAATAAAAAAATATATAGTGGTGAAAGTATTGTTTGCTACTTTTCCTTCTGTGCACTTTCAAATAAACATCAATATTGTCAGTCGAAAATTATTTTAAAAAATAGAATTTTGCCCTGCCTGATTTATCAGTTGGCAAGGATGGTCTTGTGGCTAAAACTAACAAAGCATGACTGACAGCCAGGAGATCTGAGTTATGTTCTCAACTCTACCATGGACTTCCAGCATGACCTTGGGTAGGGTGCTCGGTGCTTCATTTTCTCCATCTCCAAAATGGGAATAAGCCAACTTTACAAAGGTGGTAGGAGGCTGAACTCCTTTGGTGTAAGCCCTTCTATAGCATTTTTCCACCTAAAGATGTCAAAACCCAGTGAACAGTATTATCACCAGCTTTAAGATTAAACTTAGACTTACCCACATGACCGAACGTATGGTCTAGTAAACTCTTTGGGGCAGGGACTTCATCTTCTATATGTTCCTCACTTTTGTGTACTGAAAAAATTACATACTAATCAAAGAACCATGACAGGATCAGGAATAATGGGGATGCTCTGCTTGGCCTAGGACCAAGATTGGAGTGGGTAGAAATCATGATTCAGATGCACCAGGAAAATTGATGTGATGGATAGAAAGTATGTGTATCAATGTGGTGAAGCTTACAGAGTACATGCTCTGAGTCCTCCTGGATTCAGTCAGGGTATGGTGTCCATCACAGATCCTTTCCTCAGCACTCCTATTTAAAAAATTCACCCACTGCGGACAATTTATACCAGCGATACATAAGTAAATCATTGTCAGAGCTCAGGACCCCTGATTCCTTACCATTTTCATCTTGTTTGCTCTTTCATCTGGGCCTTTGGTTGTTACAGTTTCTTGGGCAGCTACTGTGACCATATCATACCGCAAATCACATTTTTTGGCTGTTAATTATTGTGGTTTGTGAATGGAGTCCTAATCCAAACCTGCTGCGTTCTTCACTTGTTAATCTGCTCTGATGCTCAGAGCATACGAATGGCCCTGGAACTAGAGAGCTCCTTACTGCTTATTTCAATGACAAAATATATTGTATGAAACTGATCAAAATCTCCTAAGTAATTTGGACCTCAACTGGGGAAAATGCAACACCGTGGAAATTTATTTAAATTTTCTGCAGTTACATACATAATTTATCTGTCATTTAAAAATTCAATGTGGGATCACCAGAACAGATCATAAGTCCTTCCTCTGTCTTCATCATTTGTGTTTTCCAATTACATAATGTCACTAATATAATTAATAGCATTAAACATTGATTTCATTTTAGTCATTACTCCTTTGTTTATTTAAGTGATCTTGGAGAGAATGTAGCTGTGAGTAAGACCTGGAAAGAGGAAAGGAAGATGGTACTTTATTTGTATTTTCGGTGACAAGGCCCACTGACACCATCTGCATTGCTGTGTGTCACCCTCAGGTCTTTTATCACATTGCATCAGATAGCGAGCAATGTGGCTGTCTAGCTATGAGGGGATGTGTCACAGCATGCTGGCCTAGGGCTCTGATTTTCACAAGTGCGACACACCTGCTACTCAAGGGGAGTGACCAGAATTTAGGACCTCTGAAAAACAAACCTTTAGACACTGGTTGGAGGACTCCCCCCCCTACTCCCCACCACATGGCATCTCCGGGCCAGATCCTGTAAAATGTCGAGCACCTTTTGTAAGGTGCTGCACATCCAGATTCCCATGGACCTTAAACCAAGAATTAGGAGGCACCCGGATCACGCCATGGGTCTGCTACCTTGCTGCTGTGCTCCTTGTGCAGCTGTGTACTCCTATGCAAAGTGGGTGCAGATTGCTATCGCACTGGAAGTCTCCACTCAATCATATTGCCAGTGGCTTTTGCTACCCAGTTTGCTCAGATGCAAATGGCAATACAACATGCAAGGCAATGGAGAATCAGGCCTTTTGGGCCAGATCTTTAAAGATATTTTAGGTGCCTACCTCCCATGGATTTCAATAGGAGTCAGGTGCCTAAATACCATTTAAGATCAGGCCCTTATATTTTCATTGAGAAGAGCTATTTAGTAAAAATGAATTTCAGCCTGTTACAGTCCATCAGTACTACGTGGAGGGTAATTAATCTTAAGGGAACTTTCACTGCCTTTCCCAACCCAATTACTGGAATTTTTGGACATTCTTTATTCAGAACAACTCAGCACATCCCAGGCCAGTTCTAGTTACTCCTCATATGAAACTGCACCTTTAATGTCCCCAAAGCCCAAAGGATGTTCTCATAAGAAAATCTTGAGAAGAAAAGATGGAGTTGCATTGTTAATATGGAAAAAAATGTTTTGTCACAGTAAGATCCTTCCATCAGATGATTTCAAAGTACTTTATCTATTATCCCAATTTCACAGAAACTGAAACACAGAGATATTAAATGCCTTCCTGAAGCTCACACAGGAAATCCAAAACAGATCTCCTGATTCCTAAACAGGGCTTTAGTCAAAAAATTATCTTTCCAACTCGTATTATGCTGCAGGAACTATTTGAGAATCAAATGAGTGAAAATTAACAGCCAAGCTAAATGGGAGGAAGCATTACCTAGTGATTAGAGCAGATGGCTGGGAGTTGGGACTCCTGGCTTCTATTCCCATGTCTGTTACAGACTTAATTAGTGACCTAGTAAAGACTTTTTAAAAACGGCTATAAAAATGGGCATTATACATATCCAGCTTAATTTTTTAGTGGGTGCAAATATGCTTTGAGCTCCTTGGATGAAAAATGCAAGGTAAGTGGGAAGACATAATTGTTAAAGTACAGACCTCCATCAACTAAGTGACTTTTGGTGTTGTCATCCTCGCTCCGCCCTGCCAATCGGAAAGGATGGACCCAGCCCCAAAATAAGCCCATCTCCATTTATGAAAGGGAACTCCCTTTTCCAGGGAAACTTTTGTCAAGAAACGAGTCTGGGATTGCAGCTGTGACATTTCCTCCATCAGCCTCATCAATCAAAAAACCATGAAACACCATGGCACTCATGAATAATTCAGGCCGCTGAGAGAAGGCCATTAGATACTGACCCAACACAAACCTTGTCCCATCAATCTGTTTCTGAATGAAGCCCAGGCAATGGCAGCATCCTGTTGAAAGAGCCCACACAAAGCACTTTTGATTTGCTCGCTAACGTGGCCCTCAAGTAAGAAAATCAATCCAAACACAACATGACATGTGCATTTTATTAAGTCTGCATTGTCGAGCCTGCATTATTTAATAGTGTCTCTGTTACAGCCTCTGCGAAGAGTTAAATCTCCTCAACAAAATCATGGATGGAGCTAGAATTAGTTAGGGAAAACTGGGTTACCTAGTATCTTCCTGCCATAGAGTAGTGATGTGATGGATGAACTTCCAAATCTCCATCTTCGATAAGCATCAGGGATCAGTTCAGATGCTTCTCTCCAGTCCGTTTGGTTGAGAAGGGAGGCTGGAAATGTCACAAGATTAGGCTTTCTTCGAGGAGATTTCCAGTATTTTCTGGGTCTGACTGAATACTGCAAGTGCCGCATCTTCCCTGGTACTCCAGGACTTGTGGTTCTGGCCCCATTGCAGGAAATGTAAAGTACCAACTTGGAAAGGACAACATCTATGACCATATAGAACAAAAAATTACCTTTACTATTAAAAAAAAAAGTAGAGGTTTGAGTGAAGGTTCAGGACAGTTCAGTTCTTATTTGACCTTGCCTAGCCTATTATTTTATAAAATATGCAAATTCCCTTTGGCTCACAGGCTCCCTGATAGTTTAACCTGTCAAACCTCTGCTCCTTAATTGCATTAAAAATGGGACCGATCAAGCAAGTCAAATACTGAAAGTAAATTTACATTGATAGCCTCTAACTGCTAAGAAGGCCCCATCAATTGCTAGCAGAAGGACCAGTCCTGCAAACGCTTCCCCACATCATTGGCTACAACCAAGGAGTACACAGTGCAGCTCAGGAGTGGTGATGGGACATGTACAATGGTAGCTTGTAAAGCCACTGTTGTATTCCCCAAATTGTAAAGCCAGCTGTGCACCAAGTCAGGCCCCTAAAATATGTTGGCACAGCCTGAAACCTCAAGGAACTGATTCAGCAGCTGGGGCTCTGCAATGGGTTGATCTCCTATGGCTGGCTGCACTGACTCTAAAGCAGCTTTGCACCAGGGTGCAGGACAAAGCAGCTACAATGCAACCTACAATCTGGACCTCTGACTACTGGACAGGTGGTGGTTCGTTTCAATGGAATTACTCAGGGTGAAAAGTAGAGTTCGGAGGGAACTTTCCAACTAAATTTTCCAACAAATTTTTTTTGGTCAGAAAATGATGATTACTTTAAACTGACACTGTCCCCAAGAAAAGGTCAGTTTTGACAAAATCTTTTACTTACAATTTTGAAAACAAAGTTTCCAAATGGTCAAAGTTTCATTTCAACATGAAAAATTCTGTTTTTTGGGGTTTGAGACGGTTGCCCAAAGCCATTGTTTTTTGAGATTTTTGAACCTGAACTTGCTCACAGGGGGCAGATCCTTGTAGTGTGACTCCTGTAATCCTTAGTCTATGGGAAACATTCATTATCTTACTGTAGCACTTAGCTAATGTTAGCGTGGTGCTTTGAAGATGGACAGTGTTATGTAAGTGTTGAGTGTTGTTATAATCTGAGCTGGCACCAATAAATCTTCATGTAAATTAAAATCTCAACTTGACTTTCTTTTTGGTTCTGCTGGGACTCTGTGTCTACTCTGGATCTCACACCAAGTCAATTAATGAGGGTGGTGTGGGGATCTAGGATGGTCAGGGATGGGAGAAACGGAAGAGCCAAGCTGGGGGTTGAATGAAGATTCTCCTTCCCCGTTCCCAGTAGAGCTTCCCTTAAACAGTTAATTCAGACCCAGGCTATGCTAATTTTTTGCTCTTATCCCCTCCCCTCAATGGTGGGTATTAGAAGGGAGGTTCGCAGGGCAGCCATTTGGGGGGAACCCTGCTGGCTGCTGCTAGGAAGCCCTGGGTTGGAGTGGGGAAGCAGCAGATTTGAAGTCCATGGGAATGCAGGATGCTCAGCTCCTTTCAAAAGACAGTCAGCCCCTTGCAGGAGGCTAAACTATCAGGCCCTAGCAGAGAAGTCTTCATGTGTGCAGTCATGTGACACTGCAAATAAAAAAAGTTTTATTCTTCCCCTTGCAACAGTGCTTCTCCCCAGCTACCGTGGCTGAAAGCTCCAGTGGAGAGTGTGTTGATTCAGACTCACTCAGACCACGCTGAGAAGCCCAAGAGTAGTGAGAAAACCAGAATCTGAAAAATGGAAATGAAACTAAGGCTCGAGGGACTGAAGACAGATAAAGTTAGCAGAAGACCCGTTAGTAACAGTTGGTGGTTTATGTTGCTTCGGGAATCATTTGTAACACTGCAGCAATGCCATTCCTCTGCAGATTCCATTAGTTTTATATCATCTACTTCCACGTGCTGTTGATTCATACGCCCTGCTTTTCTTGGGGTTTATACGTCTCCATTACATTTCCCTGCAGTCTCCAGGAATTATAGCAGTGCTTTTTGGAGTGCAGCAGTGAAGGTGGCGTGCACATTTCCATGTTATAAAACCTCAGCCCAAGCAGTCATTGTTTTAATCTCCTGACAAATGTAGAAACAAAATCAATCTGCTGGTAAGTTATAGAAGATAAAAAGGAACTGGTAGATGGGCTTCCTTTACAGTCTTACTATTCAAAATGACCTTGAGTTTCACAATACAATTCTGCACATCCTTAGCCCATATAAGTTTAAAGTGTACATATGTCTCTGGTCTAAATAGGGAGGGTATCCAGAGGGAAGAGGAGGGGGGCAGTGAAATGGACTCTGCCTCATGACTAGAAGGTTGGAGGTAATAATTATTTTCATTTATATAGTAACCTAGCCTAGTTTTATTTGGATGAAATTAACCCCTGTAGCGCACAAAGCCTATGCACTACTGAAATCTGGATTAAGTCCTATTTTGAGGATTCAGGTGATTCACAGGTCATGTGCCGGGCCTCTGCACAGGGGAAAATCCCACCCTAGATACATTATTATTAATCATGTTTATTACAGTAGTACCTAAGGACCAACCAAGATCATTGCCCTGTGGTGCTGAGCACTGTACCAACACAGAACAATAGGGTCTCCCTACCTCAGTTTACAATCTCAAGATAGACACAGGCAGGGGAAAGGGATAAAACACATAGGCAGAGGAACAATGCGATCATGTTAGTTCTGCACACACAAAAATGTTAGTTGGTTTTAGTTAGGTGGGGATAAGCTTCATGTAGAATAAAATAACATGTAAAAAATACATGCATACCCTGGTGTATGCATTGTTTGCCTATTATCACACCTTTACATTCCCAGGGGTTCAGCCTTTGCTGGAGGCACGGGCCATTTTGTTTCCAATTCAGATACTGCCTGTTACAGAATATATGTGCATACACACGCATGATCACCCATGCACAAACACTGTGTTTGCTTTTCCTGAGACTTTATTTTTGTTCTTTCTCATGCTGTTTTCCTTTCATCTGGAATAAGCCATTCAAGCATACGCTTGTTGTTTGTCTATAGCAAATATGACACACACAATAATAATAAAAAAAATAATAGAAAACTATAATTAAAATATTCTTCTGGCTTCTTGCAAATCTTCGCATATATTACATAGTGTTTACTGCCTGCTTGGTGTGAGAAACGGGAGCTGAGGAACCAAAGAGAGATACAGAAGGAGCCATTTGTAAAATGCAAGCATGAGGCACAAATGGATGCTTGAATTTTTTACCCCTCAATCTCATTTCAGTGACCTCCCTTATTCACTAGCACAGACGTGGAGTGTCTCCTTTCTAATTTCCAATTGGATAAGATGGCAAACAGTTTCTCCTAATTAGGTGACTGATGAATGTCACCAGTTTGTCACAGCTCCCAGTTAGATTCTTTTTTTAATTAGCAATCAGATCTGTTACTTTGCTTCCATATTGACTATGTAGTGACAAAGTTCTAAGGAAGGAAATATTTTTAGGAAAGAAAACAATGAGAATGGTTCCTGCCTCTCAGTGATATATGGGGTTTACTTAGCTCCTACTGTTTCCTGAAAGGGCACTCTGGACAGTAAATTACTCTCGTTAATGGTGGCTAAATATATGTTCCTAAAATAGCTCATGTCCTATTGTTAATAAATAATCTGCAAACATGTCATCTTTCTTGGCTTTTTCAGTATATTTGGGAGCCTACACATTTTTTGTGATGCAATTTCCATCTGGCCCCCGATATTTTTTTAATCCCCCCCATGCAAATAAATATACTTTTCTCAGCTAGGGCCCAATCCTAAAGCTACTGCAATCAATGTAAAGGTGCCCAATGATTTCAATGGGGTTTGGACAGTGTCCGTGAAAAGGATATAATCAGAGATCACAGGCCTACAGACAAATTGTCACGTATACCATTTTTTAAAATGTCTCCCACGTGACTTTAAAATCTCAGGGTCTCTATGGCTTAGGCTGCAGTATAGTCTTACAATCTCGGACTCAGACGGGTGAAATGCATTAGCTTATGGAAGCTATGTGCCCCCGTCACAAGTGCATACTGGATGAATCAAGGTCAAACTTCTGTCGGCTTTTGGCTTCCCCCAATATGGGGACTTGTTGATGCCAAAAGAGATTGCAGATTTCAAATACAAGCAAGAAAGGGGATTGTTTTGATCTATGGCCTCCAGGTGGCCAATAAAGATGAATACATCTCAAAACCAAAGAGACTTTTTTAGTTTATTACTGACTGTGCCCTAGACTGAGCATTTGTCTCTAGCCCGATGGAGTGAGTGGAGCACGCCTGCACTGGCCCACGAAGAGTGCAGGGAATTCATTGTGCTGCAATTGCCCCAGCCACATCCCCTCCCATCCCAGATCAGACCCCTTTCCTCATCTCCAGTCTGGCAATGGCTCTTCCCAGTAATTAATCTTTTCATTACTGATCTTGGCACAAAAAGCGGGAATGTGCTAATAAAGTTTGCAGATGACACAAAGCTGGGAAGTATTGCCAATACAGAGAAGGACCAGGATATCATACAGGAAGATCTGGATGACCTTGTAAACTGGAGTAATAGTAATAGGATGAAATTTAATAGTGGAAAAGTGGAAGGTCATGCATTTAGGGATTAATAACATGAATTTTTGTTATAAGGTGGGGACACATCACTTGGAAGTAACAGAGGAGGAGAAGGACCTCGGATTATTGGTTGATCACAGATTGACTATGAGCCGCCAATGTGATATGGCTGTGAAAAAAGCTAATGCGCAAGCTTGGGACACATTAGGCAAGGTATTTCCAGTAGAGATAAGGAGGTGTTAGTACCATTGTACAAGGCATTGGTGAGACCTCATCTGGAATATTGTGTGCAGTTCTGGTCTCCCATGTTGAAGAAAGATGAATTCAAACTGGAACAGGTACAGAGAAGAGCTACTAGGATGATCCGAGGAATGGAAAACCTGTCTTATGAAAGGAGACTCAAAGAGCTTGGCTTGATTAGCCTAACCAAAAGAAGGCTGAGAAGAGATATGATTGCTTTCTATAAATATATCAGAGGGATAAATACCACGGAGGGACAAGAATTATTTAAGCTCAGTACCAATGTGGACACAAGAACAAATGGATATAAACTGGCCATCAGGAAGTTTAGACTTGAAATTAGGTGAAAGTTTGTAACCGTTAGAGGAGTGAAGTTCTGGAAAAGCCTTCCAAGGGAAGCAGTGGGGGCAAAAGACGTAACTGGCTTCAAGACTAAGCTTGATAAGTTTATGGAGGAGATGATATGATGGGATAGCCTAATTTTGGCTGTTAATTGATCTTCAACTATTAGCGGTAGATATGCCCAATGGCCTGTGATGGGATGTTAGATGGGGTGGGATCTGAGTTACTACAGAGAATTCTTTCCTGGGTGTCTGGCTGGTGAGTCTTGACCACATGCTCAGGGTTTAGCTGATTGCCATATTTGGGGTTGGGAAGGAATTTTCCTTCAGAGCAGATTGGCAGAGGCCCTGGGGGTTTTTCGTCTTCCTCTGCAGTGTGGGGCACCAGTCACTGAGGATTCTCTGCATCTTGAAGTCTTTAAACCACGATTTGAGGACTTCAATAGGTCAGACATAGGTTAGAGGTTTGTTACAGGAGTGGGTGGGCGAGATTCTGTGGCCTGCATTGTGCAGGAGGTCAGACTAGACGATTATAATGGTCCCTTCTAACCTTAAAGTCTATGATTGTTTAGAGCGAGCAACATGGTTTGGGAGATGGAAGAAGGTAATGATGGCAGTAGATGGCAGACAGAAAGAACCTGTTAAATTAGAAAGCTGACACTTCTGAAAGAAGATTATAAGCAAATCAGGGAAACTTGTGCTCATTTAATGCTCTCTGATATGGGCAATTTAATTATGGCTCAACAGTCAGGGGAAAATAAAGCAGCCGGACACTGTTGATGATAAATTAAAAATAAACTAAAAATAACATGCTGGGAAAAGGCAGGAACTGGAACTTTCATCAGGTCCGTGCCTGTTCTAACAAGCTCCGATTTTCTCTGAATACTTAAACACAACCATAGTACTTACCATTGTTTGTGCTCCTTCCTGTTGCTTATTTTTCTACAGGTAAAAGACAAAAGGCCATCAAGCCAGGTAGTTTGCCAAGGTAGTTAAACTGCAAAAATCTTTATCCAGGAAAAGAAAACCTAAGAACAATGTATCTCTAGGAATGGATTAAATTTTTCTATAATTACCCAGAAATATTAATGCTGCGTGTGAGGGAATTACCACAAGAATTAGATGAGATTATGTAATTGTCCATTTTGACAAGAACAAAATTTATGCTGTGACTGAGCAAAGAAACCACACTATATTAAAGCACTGGTGTTGCTGTCATGTACTTCTGTACCAGATATGGACTGGTCTGAAAGCTTCTTTATACACACCGGCTGTGTTTATTGTAAGATCCTTTAATGCTCTGCCAGGTATGGCTGAGATTCTTTTAAATAAGGTATTTTACACAGTTGCTGAACAGTATAATGCAGTTTAGCATTCCACTACATCTCCCCCTTTAAGTTCTATATTCTTACCATTTACAATATTACACTATCATGCTATCTTTGAAGTTCAGTATGTATCAGTCTGTTAAGTGTCTCCAAATCATACTGGTTTTCTAATTACATGACCAGAATATGCAACACTTGGTCATCTGGCTGTCTGTTAGTTGCAATGACTCACTGTGGTTGGTTTGGAATCCTTGAGACTTCTTCATCTGCCATCCATAGAATTTGCTCTGTTGATTGTTCTTTCTGAAGAACACATGGTAGATGTCAACGATTTCTGTTGAACTCTCCACTGTCGGACTTGAGCACATAGGATCTGGGTGCTGAATTTTTTTTCTTTATGACAGTGAGAACTGTCCATACTTTTTCTCCATCCAATTTGATAGAAATATGGTTCTAGATGTGGCAGTTCTCTAGCTTAGTGACGTCTGTTCTAAAAGTGTTTGTAAGTTCTTTTAGCCTTTTGATCTAGTTTAGCTACTCTCTTCATGTGTGGCAGCTTTGGAAACAGTTTCTTTTCCAAAGTTGGAAAAGTAGTTCTGAATTGTCTTCTCATCAGGAAGTGTGCTCAACTACATCCAGTGGCTGCTATTGGTGTTGATCTGTAATTCAGAAGGAATGGATCTGCCTGCTGTAGGATTTTCTTGGCTGTTTGTACAGCTGTGTCAGCCTCTCCTTTCACATGTGGGTTGCTAGTAATATGATCAAAATCATATTTCATTTGGGATGACTTAAATTCGGCTGCAGTGAATTGTGGTCTGTTATCCATCACCAGTTGTTCTGGAATACTGAAGTGAGCAAAAGTGCACTTCAGTTTCTTGATAACATTGCAACAAACATTATTTCTATATAAATGGAAAAATAGTTCATGATGACCAGGTAATGATGTCCTCTGAATTCACATAAATCTGCAGTAGTCTCCTCCAAGGTCTGTCAGGTAGAGGTGTTTGTACACTGCATGGTTCAGCATCGTCTCTTAAGTGGATTTGTACTGGATCACCTCTCAAAAGCCCTATATCATCAAATCCTCCATTGAGTTCTTCCCCCTTTTTCACTAGGCCCGTCATGGCTGCCACGCTGCAGCTGAGAAGATTATTGGTCTTTGACCCTTTGATCACATTAACTCTGAATGCATAGCTTTTGTCTTTGTAAGATGTTTCTGTGGTGGACTGGCTCATGCAGTTCAGAATATCCCAGGTAACTTCAGCTCTGGGAGCGATGAAGGTGATTGTAAATCCCTTCTGAGATGACTGTGACATCAGCTCCTGAGTCAATTTTAAAGTCATTAGTCTTGCCAGAAATATTCAGTTTCACTCTCTAGGCAAGATCTATCTCATCACAAGTGATAGATCCCAGAAACAATGGCTCTTGATTGTCTGTAATATGAGTCAACTCCCTGACTGTTTTGATGTGGCAAATAGCTGCAAAATGTGCATATTTTGTGCATATATTACACCATGTACCTCTGGCTGGACATACATCAACTTGTGGGATGTAAATTTTTCCACACGTTAGGCATGTAGGCTGGAATTTGTCCCTCTTTTCCTGGGAGTTCTCTCCCCTTGTCTCATGGTTTTATAATAATGACTTCTAACACTCTAGTATATGTTGATAGCCCCTAAAGAGACAAGATGGGTGTAATATTTTCATGTTTTGTATTTCCAGAAATCACAGTTTTCAGCCAGTGTATGCAGAGTGCTTATAAAATGTTCAATATTTCCCCCGGGTTTTTGAATTCTATAATGGAAACATGCTTTTGCATAAAACAAATTTCTCTGAGGTATAAAGTATGCATCAAACATAGCCATTTCATAGTCATCTTTGTGACAGTCTTCAGTAAAATCAAAGAATTTAAAAATATGCTCTGCTTGTTTCTCCACAGCATAAATTAAAGACAATGCCTGCATATCTCCAGTTTCTTAGTGCAGCTTGGTAGCAATGCAAAATCTTGCATGACACTGTTTCCAGTCTGTCCATTTTGAAGGTTTGTCAAAGCTGAAGGTCTCTGGGGCATTAAAGAGTGGCATGTTAATGAGATCCTGTCACCTCTGTAGTTGTTCCATGTGTCTGCAGCCATTGTTGCTGTTCATAGACTCATAGACTTTAAGGCTAGAAAGGACCATCATGATCATTTAGTCTGACCTCCTGCATATTGCAGGATACAGAATCTCACCCACCCACTCGTATAATAGACCCCTAACCTGTGGCTGAGTTACTGCAGTCCTCAAATCATGGTTTAAAGAAGGGATCGGCAACCTTTGGCACGCGGCAGCCTTGCGGGCTGGGCTGGTTTGTTTACTGGCAAGTTCAGCCGATCACGGCTCCCACTGGCTGCGGTTCACCATCACAGGCCAATGGGGGCTGCGGAAAGTGGTACAGGCTGAGGGATGTGCTGGCCGCCGCTTCCCGCAGCCCCCATTGGCCTGGAACGGCGAACCGCAGCCAGTGGGAGATGCGATTGGCCGAACCTGCTGATGCTGCAGGTAAACAAACTGGCCTGACCCTCCAGGGGGCTTACCCTGGTGGGCTGCATGCCAAAGGTTGACGATCCCTGGTTTAAAGACTTCAAGTTAAAGAGAATCCACCACTTACACTAGTTTAAACTTGCAAGTGATTCATGCCCCATGCTGCAGAGGAAAGTGAAAAAAAATCCAGGACCTCTGCCAATCTGACCCGGGGAAAAATTCCTTCCCAACTCCAAATATGGTGATCAGTTAGACCCTGAGCATGTGGACAAGCCCCACCAGCCAGACACCTGGGAAAGAATTCTCAGTAGTAACTCAGAGACCTCCACATCACTGGCCATGGGGGATATTTGCTACTAGCAGTCGCAGATTGGCTACATGCCATGTATACGAAGTCTCATCATACTATCCCCTCCATGAATTTATCAAGCTCAGTCTTGAAGCCAGTTAGGTTTTTTGCCCCATTGCTCCCCTTGGAAGGCTGTTCCAGAACTTCACTCCTCTAACGGTTACAAACTTTCACCTAATTTCAAGCCTAAACTTGTAGATGGCTAGTTTATAGCCATTTGTTTTTGTGTCCACATTGGTGCTTAACTTAAATAACTCCTCTCCCTCCCTGGTATTTATCCCTCTTATCTATTTATAGGTAGCAATCATATCTCCCCTCAGCCTTCTTTTGGCTCGGCTAAGCAAGCCAAGCTCTTTGAGTCTCCTCTTAGAAGGTAGGTTTTTCATTCCTCAGATCATCCTCTCTGTTTCAGTTCTTCATTTATTCCTGACACCATGTCATATATTTCTGTACCAGATATGGACTGAGCTTGCTTATTATACACAGAGCTTGCTTATTATACACACCAAATGTGTTCATCGTAAGATCCTTTAATGCTCTGCCAGGTATGGCTGAGGTTAATTTAAATAAGGTATTTTACACACCTAGTGGCTGCACTGAATAATACAGTTTAGCATCCCGCTGCAGCTGCTGCTAGTGAATGAAATGCAACCCACTTTTCTGCTTGTTGCTAGCAGTTAGACCTGCAACCGTCCAAATTAGTGCCTGGCCATTGGTTCAATATACTCAGATTGAAAAGGGAAATTAATATCTTCGCCGTGATTACGTGGCCATCTATCTGAATTCTGCTGGTATTTCAATTTAGTCTTTTCAAAATACATAGATTAGGGGTTTGATCCAATGTCCACTGAAATCAGTGAGAGTCTTTCCATTGATTTCAGTGAGCTATGGATGAGAATTTAGGAAAGTAACACAATTATGCATACAACATAATAAAATGTCTTGCTTATTTATCATTCCCTTCATTTGAGGAGCTCCGAGTGCTTTTTAAAAACTGGGTGACTATTTAAAAGATGGGAAAACTGAACAACAGAGAGGTCAAGTGACTTGCCCGAGCTCACAAAGTGAACCAGCAGCACAATCAAGATCCAAACTCATGTTACTTGTGTCCACTGTAATCAAAGGAAAGCTCTGCCTGCCATTAAAAAAACAACCATCTTTTTGTACCTGTTCTTATGAGATGACATTGGCTTTTATTCTAAACAGAGATTTTCACACAATTTGAGACATTTCCTCCTCCCTGTGTTTGTCTCTACACAAGAACACTTGGGGGCATTCAGCGCTAGGTGACATTTTATACACCATTTTATATCACTGGCAGTGTACCTTTCACTGATATCTGCTACCTCCTCTGGGGATGGGCACTTGCTTTGATTTCTCTTTTTCTGAAAAGGACGTGTGTCAACATGATGCCATCAGAGGTGAGGTTAACCTCTCAGATGCTGGCTGGCTTTGTTTGAAATTTCATCAGGATGCTGTTCTTGAAATGAAGTTGCATTTTTGTGGGAATTAGCTCTATTTGCAAAACCATTCATGAATTAAATCTTGCATAATGAATAACAATGTTATATTTATAGACATACCAAATGGCTTTACAAACTGTGTGTGTGTGTGTGGTGTGTGAGTGTATTCTACATGTGTGTATGTGTACAAGAATTAGTTCATTCCTCAGAGAAATTCAGCCACATCCAGGTCGGAATTCTGCTACCTCTCGAATCTATCTAGCTACATTCTCATACTGTGCCCAGTCTGTGCTTTGCAAATACACAAACTCCCCTCTTTCCTCTTCCCCCACAGCTTTACATTATCCACTCAAAACAAATGATGCCTCCAACCCTTGAATTCATTTACAATATTTTCAAAGCTTCCTGTATAGAATATTGTGTTTGTATTTTAATTTACCTCAGTACTAGTTCCCACCCCATCATGCTGATGTGGATTGCCTTTGGAGGAAGGGGAAAAAAGACAATCAAAAAACAAAATAAAAATCAACATGTTTTTATCCAAATTTTGGCTTGTTTTTTTTATACCCAAGCGTCTTCACATTGAATTTAAACAGATCCTCATCCTACTCATTGAGAGATTGTGACCCACTTTAGCATTTTTATACTCTTCAATAAGATCCCCAACTCCTCCTTTTTTCCAGAATGTAAAGGATGGAACCCATCTCCCCCACAGCCCATCATAGCTAAGACTTTCCTTTGATCAATTTACCAGCTCTATTCTGCATCTAAAGATATTTCATCAGATGTTCATAAACCTCTGTCAGATCTGGGTGGCATCCTGGCCCCAGTGAAGTCAATGTGAGTTTTGCTATTAATTTCAATAGGGCCAGGATTTCACCCATAGTGGTTAAGTATAAAGGGTATGTCATTGCTGCTTCAAAATTCAACAGGGTTAGTAAAGTTGACACTGTGGCATCAACATCAACCGTCTTATGCACCTAAATATACATGCTTTGACCTTGGTAATGGTAGAGCAAGTGTCAGCTGGAATGATTTGCCACTTACTATTGAAAAGTTTGTGTTCCTGGATGACTGTGGGACACCAACTAAAGCACCTTGAGAGACTTGAGAGTCCAGGTAACTCCCTTCATGGGACAATAGCCTTTGTCTGTGGTAGCACTGGTACTCATCCATGGAGTTTAGAGCTCTTCCCTCACTCTGTGAATTGTCCATGAGCAGATCATAATTTGTTGTGGTGGTTTATGATCTGAAATTGTTTGACAAGTACTTTTTTCAAGCACATTTCAGTCGCTGGTCTGCTCACACTGGATTTGCTGTGAGAAGTCATTCAAGTCTATGAGATTTGAAAGATGATACCCAAGCCGAGTGACTGGTCACCTGAGGGCACCTATATGCTGCATGATCCTTTTGGTGGCATGTAGAGTGTAGTCCCATGCTGCAGTGTAGATGGTGAGGCACTACATAGGCGAATAAATACACACCCGGGTATGTACCCTACAGGACTCTCCTCTCACCCAAGCAGTGCCTCCTCATCTACACTGCTATTTTTAGCTAAAAATAGCAGTGTAGTGTCCTCTGCACCCTCCCCCCAATGCTGGAGTCTTTCCCCCTGCAGGGAAAGATTCTGGTAGAGGGGAGGCAGTAGGGAAAGGCTCCAGCCGCTCCCTGCTGCAGGAGTCTTTCTGTGAGGCTGGGAAAGGCTCATGAAAGCCTCCAGCAGCAGGAAAAGACTCCAGCAGTTCCCCGCTGCTGAGCCTTTCTCCGTCGCCTCCTGCTTGCCAGTGCCTTTCACTGAGGTATATAGCCGCACACTGCAGTGTGGACACGGCCTCCTTTGCACCACAGGGTATAGCTACACATACCCTACGTGCTGCCACAAAAGGTGTGCAGTGTAGACGGACCCTCAGCATCGGCTCTGTCCTCAGATTGTGTGACCTAACCTTTGTAACTGGCTTGTGCTCTGAGTGAATTTCCTTTCCTTGTGACATTGATTTTGCTTGGAGGCTCACCGAATCAAGGCTATCGGCCCAGCATGTGCTCTCCATGCACATTCATCCAAATTTCAGAGTAGCAGCCGTGTTAGTCTGTATTCGCAAAAAGAAAAGGAGTACTTGTGGCACCTTAGAGACTAACAAATTTATTAGAGCATAAGCTTTCGTGAGCTACAGCTCACTTCATCGGATGCATAGTTTTTTTTTGTTTTTTTTTTTCCACCAAATGCATCCGATGAAGTGAGCTGTAGCTCACGAAAGCTTATGCTCTAATAAATTTGTTAGTCTCTAAGGTGCCACAAGTACTCCTTTTCTTTTTGCGAATACAGACTAACACGGCTGCTACTCTGAAACCTGTGATTATGCAAGGCACTGAATTTAGCCGTATAGTTTTTTTTTTCCACCAATTGCATCCGATGAAGTGAGCTGTAGCTCACGAAAGCTTATGCTCTAATAAATTTGTTAGTCTCTAAGGTGCCACAAGTACTCCTATTCATCCAAATGGAACACTGCACACCTGAGTGTTTTTGGAGCAGGGAGGGACGATAGTGGTGCAAGTGAGCAGGGCTGACTTCAAATGCAATTCCAAATGTGGGGAAAAAAACATTCTAGAAGGAGCTTTCCAGTAATGCTAAGACCCCCATTTACAGCAACGGACTTTGGATTGGGTTTTTAAACACCAAATGTGCTCAGATGCTGCATCTGGGGGTAACAAAGGGTGATAGGTCTCTAGTATCCTACGCAGATTAGGGGCCATTCCCATGCAAAAGCCAAAGAATAGCTTTTATCTTTCATGCCCTTTCTGTAAAATACGTAGCCCTCCATGGCTCACAGGACCCAGAAACTATAGCTGTGCCTACTCCAACTCTTAAGATTAGCCTGGTTATGCTGACGGGGCAGCCCAGATTTTACAATACTGGAATTCCTATGTTCCCCCCACTTCCTTATGGGGTGACTAGCTGGCTCCTAAACGCCAATCCAGTCAAAGAAGTCTTACACCAGACATTCTAATGTTTCTGTCTCTTCCAAACAAACGACTGGAAGCTGTCTGGAATGCATTGTATGTTACAGAGCTATTGAACAGTTGAGTTTCATTGCTGCATTTTGCACCTTGCTGTGGTTTAATCCTATTTCCAATAAAAGGCAAAGAGACATTAACATCAGCTGGTAGAGAACTTGACCCAAAGACCTTGCAGCCTTTTGTGGAGACACGACCCTCATATAAAGAGCTGGGTGTTCATGCTCCTGTTCCTATTCATTATGGTCAAAGTCTGAGCTCATGTCTGTTTCTTAACGCACAAAGAGTCTATAAATTTAGGGATGTTTGAGTCTTGTGTTTCCTTAAGTGAAATGTCACATTATGATAAGACTCTGCTGTATGAATGTTGGCTTTTTAAGATCCTATCTCAGAAAAGATGCTAGAGCTATTTTGGGCTCTACAATTACACCCCACAAATAAATCCTCGGCTACTATAGAAATACAATATCACCAAAAAAAGCAGCAGCAAATAGGATTTTACTTTACATTGGAGAAGACATGATGTCACTTTAGTTTTTCATTACCAGTATAATTGTAACAGATTTATTTAACCACTTATTCAGCAGCTAGTTTGCAGAGCCTCCTGGGGCTGCTGCTGATGTTGGACAGCTGATAGTATTATTTATCTGATAAATGCAAAAGATAATTTGATTTAAAAATTGTTTTGAGGATCTGAAAAAGCCACAGCATATATGCCACCTTTCTTTTAAGATTCCAAGAGGATGTAGAATCTGATCTCTGAGTTTGTATATATATATTCACCTTTAGACTCTCGAAATGGTCGATCTTTTTTTGATGATTTTTTTTAAAATTAATTTTATTCTTAAACAAATAGAGATACATGTTGCAGTCATTAAGGCCCTGGTCCAGTAAAGCATTGAAGCAGATGTGTGACTTTAAATACATGAGTAATCCCACTGGCTCACACATTTAGGGTATATATTTGTGGAAGACCCTGATTCACCAAATCACATAAGCACTTAAGTCTCATTAAAATCTCTGTGCTTAAAATCAGACATATGCTTTCATGAATGGGAGTGAATTTCACAACATGATTTAAGCAAAAAATGTGCTTAAGTGCTTTACTGGATCAGAGCTTATTAGAGCAAAACTCACATTGATATCTATCCATAATTTACCCAGTGGTTTACATGAACATATATAAATCTTGCAAACTATTCCTCGTGATTATTGTTGTGACACATATGACACATGGTAGCATTCATACTCCTGGATTGGATGATTCCTAAACCCAGAAAAATCTTTGCAGATGGCTATCTGAACTCTTGTCGCGTCAGTGTTCATGCAAATATGCTTTCTGATATTTTCTCTTTTCACAAAATACAACGTTCATGGAAAGTGAATGAAAAGAGTCTCAAGTTCTGTTGAAATGGGCTTGTGGCTTCTTTTCCAAAAAATGTTTGTGAATATTTCTTTGCTTGTGTTTAGTTAGAACCCTACCTCCCAGTCACAGAATGTCTGGTGCAAATTAAACTGAAACGTAATTTGATCTTGCTTCCTAATTTTAGCTGAGAAACTCAAAGGGCTCTATGTTAGTGCAATATATTAGTTCCCAAGATATATTCAGTAGAGGAAAACACTGCAAAACACCATTGTATCCAAAGATGGTCTGGCTAGAGAAGGATCTGACAGCCGCATCCAACCAGATGTGAAAATACCCACCAAGTCTAGGTAGCAAATACTGAAAGAGTCACAGAGTGCACTATTTTATTAACTCTGGATTGATACTTTGTACTTGCAAAGACTTTTTCTTGAGGCATCTCACCAGTGATTTAAGCTCTCGAGTCCCCTGTGAGAGGCATAAATAATTAGTAACCATATTTTACACATGGAGAGGTTAAAGCACTAGTTTTTTAGTGTGGTCTTAACTCACAGAAACCAGCCAAGACTCTGATGCAGGTGAAGTCAGAAAGTTCCCTACTCTAAGCTTTCTTCCCATGTCAAGTTGCACAAGGCAATCACTCCAGCATGACCATGGTTCCTCCGTTGCACAGAGAAGAGCTGTAATCGCTCACCCCAGAATATGTTACTTTTGCTGGTGTTTGTTTTTCCTGGCCTCTCTTTTCAGTTCTTCTGCCTGCTATGCCACCAGCCAAGCCAAAACCACCTTCCACAGCTTGACCACCTCACAGGCAGAAGGTCATACATGCATGTTTTCTGCTGGTTGAGAAGAAGTTGAGAGGTGTAATACAAGAAATTGACACAGTCTCCACTTAGCCCGTGCTCTCACCACAGTGCCTCATTATGATCATTCCCTAATTATTCCCTAACCCCAGCATTATTTATTTATTGATGGTGTTAAATGGCCTTGTCAAAAGCAACTCTTTTCAAACCATTAACGCCACAATGGATGATTGTTTTCCATCACACCCCATTAATAATTCCCACCGCCTGCTGGCGTAGGCAACCCCAGTGCCAAGGGCTCTTGTGGGGAAATGGTGAAGTTAGAGGTAGTGATAATGATAGGAGTCTCTTCTTGGAGCAGTGTGCACTCATTAATCTAAGGGAACAATCGTGTCATCTCACACAGTGCATAGCTTTTTCCGTTTGAGAAGCTACTCTTCGTTTTAAGTGTTTGTAAAGCTAAAGTCAAGGAAAGGGATAAATAACTCCAGGTTGCTCCAAGGGAGAGCAAATGTCCCAATGAGTAGTCTGCCAACACACTGATGAATTTTTAAATGAATTTCATCGTTTGAGAACGCTTCAGCATCCCACCCTTCAATCTGTTTAGTTTATTAAAGAGGAGGTTAAAAGGCGACTTGATTGTGGTGTAAAAGTACAGTACCTACATGGGGAAGAGATTTCTGATAGTAGACAGCTCTTTAATCTAGAAAAAAAAGCACATAATGAGTTCCAATGTTTGGACAGTAAAGCTGGACAAATTCAGAGTAGAAATAATGTGATTTTTTTTTTAACAGTGCAGGTACTTAAACATTAGAAAAACTTATTTAGGGACACAGTGGATTTTCCATCACTTGGAGTCTTCTAAAGTTTCTAAAAGAGATGTTGCAGCTCCAACTGAAGTTATGGAGTTGATGCAGAAATTACTGGGTGAGATCCTTTGGCCTTCTGTAATGCAGGAGGTCAGAATAGATTATTATAAATGTCACGTATGGTCTTAAAATCTATGCATCTATGGGGGCTGAGAAAGCTTCCCCTCCTGCACATCTTTCCAGCCTTCTAGGTGTAAACAGGAGAGACAAGTTTTGATATTCCTGCTACTTTCATGTAAAAAGAAAACAAGCAGAATACCTTTGACCCATCTGAAAACAAAACAGAAAATACTTCCTGGCCTCATAATTTTTCCTTAAGAAGCAAGAAATAGGGAACATTTTCTCCCCTTTTGCATATCATGTTTAAGGCTATGAGCATATATCATTCTCATCCACCCTGACAAAGCACATCCATCTAAGTACAGTATGAATGGAAGTGCCACTCTCCAAGTTGAATGCATGAGAAAATCAACATTGTTCAATCAAAAGCTAAGATTTGTCAAGTGAATAATAAAGCCACTTTATTAAATAACTGATTTTCCCTGGTGGGTGGTGGTGGTGTGGGAAGGAAAGTGTAAGATTGCTCAGAGAAAAAAGGATGAGAGAGATCTTCATGTCAAAGATGGGTTTATTTTGCATGACAAGAGCTGGATGGGGAGTGCAGGAGTATTGCTTTCCCTCCAGAGCAAGCATCAGAAAGTTTTCAAAAGATGCTAATGTATAACTCTGGGTTTTTAAAAATTTTTATTTATGGCTTTTGCTTCAATGAAAGGTGCTCAGCAGACAGCTCTGGAGGTGGAAGTTCTCTTTCTCCCCCCTCCTCTCCCAGGAGAGGTGCAGCATGGATAGAGGGCAGTGTCAGTGATAGATTCCTCTTGATGCTCCATCCCATTTCAGTTATTGGTCCCACTTCTGAGACAGTCAATGAGCAGGTATCAATTGTGCTGATTATTTTAATTATTTGGGTCTCTGTCCATTAGGAACTGGACTGAGAACCCTCCAACTCATTTCACATAGACTACCAAACAGACATAAATTGGAAACCAAGTTTGGTCAATGAAAACTTGCCTGATATTGTAATAAACCATTCCCCCAAATATTTCAGTATTTACACTGGGGACCCAGAGAAGAGAGGCTTCAACTCTTATTTCCAGTCTCCCGAGGCTCCTAATCCCTGAAAAACTTCACTGCTGTTTCCTTCAAATTCTTCTGTTCCTGAATGCAGCACATCTTGTTGCTTTCCCCTCTTCAAAGTAACAAGAATAGGGCACTTATTTAAATGGATAAATCTGCATTTTCTCTCTTTTTCAGAGATGAGATCTAATCAAGTTTTTGTTTAGCCATGAGATGACTGAGGCAGTTTGCTCTCCAGAGACCCTCAGCATAATTCTCTTTGGTTTCTATGGCCATCTTTTTTTGAGTCTATAAAACAGGTTGTTGTGCTCTTCAGAACTGACTATATGTATATTCTGATTACTGAAAAGGTCATTTGGAGGACATGTTCCACAGCTTTTAATGGAGATTATGTTCTAAATGCAAACACCGAAGAGAGGTTGATAAGGATTTAAAAGCATTAAACTTGTTCACTCGGTAAAAGCACAAAACCCCAAGGTTAAGTCTGATCATTTTCTATTAGCTTAGCACAAAATTTCTGCACAAATGTTAAGCCTTTTGAATATTAACAGATCCTTAATTCGAAGAGTCTTTTTGCATCACTATTTCATTTTTCTGCTATTAAACCAAGAAACTCACACTCTAGTATTTAGTAGAGATGGGAAAACTTCAAAAGGTTTAATAGTTTGGTTTAGATAAATACCTACAAGTTTGGATGTTAATTTGAATGGGTCTTCAAAAGTGAGTGGGAAATTTCTTGCAAAGAGGCTGTTTTAGGGTGTCTGGCACTTTCTGCTTCCAGCTAAGTGAGAAATACAGACTGCGAGAATGGCCCATTCTCAGATTTTATGGCATTTCTATTTCTGATACTATAAGGAACCTGGAAGTGCAGAGGCTCATGAAAATTAAAGGAGACAAGCAATAAAAACCAGGAATCTTTTTGAACCTCCAGAAAGATTTGCTTTGGATTTGATTCAAGTTGTAGACCAAGATTCTCATCTGATCTTTTTTTCTTTCTTTCTACAGATTGTCATTTCCTGAGACCACAATCTGCCTTCATTTACATTGCTGCAACCTCATTGAAATCAATGTGCTATATTATTATAGGTGGGGCTGAATTACCATGATTTATAACCCTGTGCTTCTATATGTCATTACTGGGGTGGGGGAGTTTGAACTGGAAGAGTTTGGATTTGAACCAAAGGATGGTCCTGTGATAAAGGTGCTGGCTGGGACTCACAAGATCCAGGTTCACATTGGACAAGTCATTTAACCTTTCTCTGCCCATTTGTCTGTCTTGTCTACTTAGGTCACTTTGAGGCAGGGATTGTCTCTTACTGTGTATTAGTCTATTACATATTTATGTGATGGTAGCATGCTGAGACCTTAAACAAGACTGGGACCCATTGTGCTAACAGCTGGTGACCACATGATGATGATGACCACATGATGATGTATCTACACATCAGGATGCCAAAACAGTAGGGATTCCACTCCAAAGATGGAATGCATGTGGCAGAAGAGAGCCTAGGGCTCAAGTGTTTTCAGGTCACAGAATATGGGTTCTTTTGGGCCAGTTTCTCAACAGGAATGATGAATTTGGATTGAAATTTCATCCTGATATTGTCATTATGTTACATCATTCAAGACAGATTCAGCATATTCAAACTGGGCTTTTTTTGGACAGGCATGCAATTTCCCCTGAACTGTTTGCCCATCCCACGTACTTTCTAGGTTACAGTTTTATACCATCAGTATACCATAGCACTCTTAGGACAGCATGTGCCATGGCTGGTAGTGAACCTGGTGCTGGCATTTCTATTATGAATCTCATTTCTGAACAGAGTTGAGCCTGACTTATATCTGGCTCCAGATTCCCACCTCTCCTTTCTCTAAATACTCCTGAGCATGGGCAAGTTCGGATTTGGTTTGGTCTGTTATGGAGATAAAGGCCACAGAGGCAATTCAGAGTTAGACTGAGATTCCAATTCTACACTCTTCCAAAGATCAGGTGTTGTCAGGTCTGGGTCCTCCTGCTCAAGCCAGTCATTAATATTTAGGGATATTTACCAGAGTCAAGCAAAACCTTTATTACAATTCCTGAAATCTTAGCCAGACTTCTGCAATAGTTTTATCAAGGTTCACAAACCTTTTGTGCAAAACTGTGATGAGTTATGCTTCAAGCTGAAGCCATGTGACATGAAGGTCTCCAATGGTTTCAAAACCAGGTGAAACTTAGTGACTCACACCCCAATGGCAGTTGGCAAGTATCTCACTGCTCTCATTTTGGGAACATTCACTCTAGGTGAGTTTCTGGATTGCAGGATGGCAGAAATTACAGGTTTGAACTGAAAAACCTGGACATTTCTGGAATTGTTTCCAGGGATGGCTGAATGGGTTCAGAAAAAAATAAGAACAACTCAAAACCCATTGAATCATTTTCTGAGATTAAAACAAACAAACAAACAAACAAACAAACAAACAAACAAACAAAACCCACCCTCTTTTTTTTTTTTTTAGTTATTTGGTGGTGAAGTGCCAAATCTTGCAGTATTTACGGACAGATTTTTTAAGGTATTTAATGTGAGTTAGGTGCCTAAATATCAGTTAAAATAGTCCTTAATCCTGATGCAGGATAAATCCCCATTGATTTTAGTTTGAAAGGACTGAGAACAGAATGCAGAATGCAAGATTTGACATGACTGAGGTGGTTGAGTGGCGGGGGAATAATCTTTGGTTAAAGATGACCATCAAAGAAACAGTATACATTCAAGTCCTTATTTGCTTCTTTAGGATATATAAAGAAGGTCTGAAAGGTGTTTGTTTGTTTTGTATACTGCTTGGTTTTATACTTTAGAAACATCGGGTCCTGATTTGCCTGTTTTTGTTGGATGACTCGTTGGCAGATTGGAGAACCAGTAAAGCTTGAAAAACATACATAGAAAACTTCAGCCATTGACAATAGAATAGATTTTTAGTCAGGCTGTTTAAAACACTTTGGACATGACAAACACTTAGGAAAAAAGCCCACTTTGCAAATGATTCAGCACCCGCCACTTCCCTCAAATCAAGACTGTGAACTCTTACTCTAGTTCTTTCGTTATAAAAACTCAGGAGACAAGACTTGGTATTTTTGATATTTCAAAGTAAAAAAAAAATTTAAAAATCATTTTACATCAAAAAGAAGCCCCCAAAAAGTACATTTCCCTCCCACCGCTTTCCTCCAGGTAACCTTTAAGGAAGAGGCCACCAGGATATAGGGGCATTGGATTCTATTCTTACACTCTCTCTGTGACTTTTCTTCATCTAGAATGTGGAGATAATATTCCTCTTCCACTCCTACCCAGCGCTATTGCGTAATCCACTAGTGAGTGTGTGTTAAAGGTTCTGCTCTGTACCGATCCACAGAAAATATGAGTCTATCATAGCCCTGGCTAGCAAGACATGGCTCCTTAGTTCAAATTGTAGAAGTTTATGATTTCAGCTCTGGAGCTCCTTGGTCCAAACTCTATTGTGTCAGCCAAAGTAGTGTCTACCACAGTTGCAAAGCTGAACTTGTTGTTTGTAAAGCTGTCTGAGATCCTTGAATGGAATGTGTTTGCATGCCTTTGTTTATGGCCAGAAGTGGAAGAACCTACACCATACTAGAGAAGTGATTGCCACTCTCTGTATTTCTGACCTGACTGAAATCAGAGAGTACTGGGCATCTCATGAGAACCTGGAACAAGTTTCTTGCTTATTTTAGGATCAAGTAGGCCCAAAGCATGTGCAACTGACTAAATTTTCTTTTGAATCTAATTTTTCTTTTTTCTTTAGCTTTCCAGGGGCAATGATTCATCTTATTTAATATTCTGAGTATTAAAATAAAGGCCTACGGCCAAATTCATCTCTAGTGTAACTCTACAGAGTTTGGGCACCAACATAAATCCATACCAAGATAAGAGGGAGTTACATTAAAGATGAATATAGGCTGTTTTGCTTTTCTACATGCACACTTTAAAGTGAAACTCCATCACCATGGGAACAAGCTTCTTTTTTTTTATCTCCCCAAGTCCAAATCACGACCAACATGGTTCCACTCACATCAAGCAATTTAAACAATAACGAGGTTGAGCTTCCTGCCATGAAAAAAACTCTACTTGCAGCTTGACTGCTGGGTAAAATTTCACAGATCTCACAGAAAGCTAAGCATGAAACTATCCTGTGGAATTGCAAACAGCTTATCAGAGAGAGAGAGAGAATGTGCCTTGCACAGTCTGAGCCGAGCAGAGTATTCCATATTGCAGGCAAATGTAGTGCAAAGAATCCAAACCATTAATCAAGCACTGACAGAACACTCTGGAAAGTAGAGTGTCAAATGGGAGGGATTGCACAGTGATAGCTTCATCCAAATGGCCTCAGAACAAAAAAAGCTATAGTAGTGTTCATAGCAGTGAAAATATTTTACTTACATTTGCGCTAAACGTTTGGAAATTTGTATTCATCTGAGGAGAAGTCTGTGCTGGGTGAGAGTGACATGGACAATGCACATTGCCATGTCAAGTTTGATTTATAAAGGTCATTTGTCAACCACTCCGCTCCCTGACTCTCCCTGCATAGTTTTTTATGCAAAGCAAATGAATTAAGCAACCTTCCCTAAGCCAGAAGAATTCTGCACATCTGGCGATGCTAACGTCTCACATGATATGTATCCAGATGTCTGCTTAGAGAAGGTGGATGAAAATTCAACTTGTTTATGTACAGTGTTTGCTGACTTGAATCTTGGCAATCTGTGCAATAGAGCTTTTTATCAAAATAATGTTGTTTTGTCTCCAGTTCCCCTCCTTTTTATGTTCCTTCTGCTCTGGAAAAAATACTGTATAAGGCAGGAAAAAAACATTTTGGCTGCATTTTATAAATAAATACAATAATAGCCTATGAAATTGCAGGCACAATGCAGATTTGACCTGTGTGAAGTCTGGGGTTTGTCTCCTGATTCAGTTGTGTGCAATTGGCTATGGAAAGTCATTGGGAAGAGTTTTTAAAAGCGAGCGCCTCATTTTGCAGAGACACTTTTAAAAAGGCTACCTGGAGTCATGTTTAAGTCATGTAGTGACCACTCGTATAAGATAATAGATTCGAAGCTCAGTGACACTGGTGTAAAGTGAGAATAACTCCATTGACTTAAGTGGAGTTATTTCTAGTTTCTATCAGTGTCACAGAATCCAACCTATAATTCAAATTGTGCTGGAAAGGAAAAGATCCCAGGATTATTTGCCTAGCACTATATAATATTGCAGTGAAACTGACATCAATGATGAATTAGGAAAGCAAATGCATAGGCAATCAACAGGCAATCAATTAACATTCCTTCTGTTTCCTTCTGTTCTAAGGAACAAACAGCCCCCTCCTTTCACCAAGCAGTTGGTGTAGGACCTCTTGTCCATACATGAAAACATTAGTCCCCAAAACACCCAAAGGCCTTGATCATTTTCTTGTACTAGCCAGGGATCATCTTCCTGAGCTGCTCAAAGAAGAAGTTGGTACCTGGCACACTTCTACTCCAACAAAGTCCTAATTTGTGCATACATAGACTAGACCCGGTCTCCCACAGCACACACAACCTACTCCTTTATCATTAGGCCAGGGCCTTGAAAACAGGGCTGGCTGAGCCTCTTGAACTTTGAGTTGGGCTGTTCAAAGAACCTAAAGGAGTCAGGCTCCTGAATCCTTTGAAAATGGAGTTCATGAACCTTTTGGCTGTGATTTATACCCATTGTTTGGCTTCCCTCCTCCCCCAAAGGTAATCCAATTAAAAAGGAAAGTTTATTTGATCTGTGCGATGTATAAGGGAATGAAAAGCCCTCTCAGAAGCCAGGCTTGAGGTACATGGGTGCCCTGAGTATACAGGACATAGACGGCATTTATTATTGCTTTGGAATGCCTCTCTCTACCCATCCACACTCCTCCTTCCCTGACTCAGTACAATGGCTTGTCTTCAGCCAGACTTTTCAATTTTCTGGCCGCCACAACTAGGGCCAGATAGTCCAAAGAGCTCGCCATGTTGGGTGCAGCTTGGATGCTGAGCACCATGGAAAATCCAGCCCTTATTGAGTAGTCTAAATGGGAGCTGGGGTTTTTTGTGTGTGTGTTTGTTTGTTTTTTGGCAAAACTGGCCCCAATGTGGGTGTCAAACCCTGGGAAGTCCAGCCCCTCATCTCTGTCTGCTTTCTGCAGCATTTTCCTCCCTACATTGTCACTATTATTGTTGTTTTCTCTATTTAGATTGCAGCAACACCCACCATGCTCTCAGTGCTTTCGAAACACAAAGGAAGGCATAGTCCCTTCCCCAAAGAGCGTACAGTCTAGAGATACAAAGGGAAAGGGATACATCATACAAGCAGCTTTCAGAGTAGCAGCCGTGTTAGTCTGTATCCACAAAAAGAACAGGAGGACTTGTGGCACCTTAGAGACTAACAAATTTATTTGAGCATAAGCTTTCGTGAACTACAAAGATGTATACGCATTTCTCTTTACTCACTGTGATTGGTCACATTGACTTTGCTGGAACTACTCATGGTGCATAAAGTTTAAGCATGTGCATCAGGCTTCCCAGGGTCAGGACTATCACAGGGTGAGCTGGCTCTTAAACCCAAACCATCTTAATCTGTATCTGTGCCAAGCTTAGCTCGCCTCCCCAGGTGAAGGCAATTAAGAGCAGTGCTGTCACTAAGCCAGGCCTGCTGAGGGAATAAGAACAGGCTGTGGGGAAAGGGGAATCTGATCAGGGAGAGGAGACTTGGGAATCAGTACATGACCAAGAGTGGGAGGCTAGCCAAGAAAGGGCTCGGGAGGAGGCTGAGAGAGTATAATGCAGAGACACCTTGCTACAAGGACTAAAGTAATCTGGAGCATGGCTAATTAATGTTATATGTTGTTTTATTGGTTTGTATTAAAACAGTGGTTCCCAAACATTTTACTAAGGTGAACCCACCAACTGGATTTTGTTTGCTTTTGCGACTCACCATTACTTACATACACCCTCCGCCCTGGCACCACAACCCAAATCCCAGCCCAGTGCAGATGGGAGGCCCTGGGAGAGGGGGGAGTTGGAGAATGAGCCTGCCCCAAACTCACCTGCAATGGCAGCTCCTGTTCTGCAGAGCTGGGCCTGGCTCCCGAGGCTGGGTGAGGCATCCTGGAACATAGAGTCATAGTGCCACTCAGGTTTGGCCTGGCCATCCTCGGGGCTCACTCTCCTGCCTTCTGGAGCCTGAAGAGAAATGTATGCTCGCTTAAAAGAGAAGGCAGGGACCCACTGATGAGTCATTTAAAAGTGGACTGGGCAGAGATCTGAAAAATATACCATAGGCATTTATCCTATAGTGGCAGGGGGTTGTACTGGATGATCCAATAGGTCTTTCTCCTCTCTAATTTCTGTGATCCTGGGAGCTATTTTAGTGTACTGAAATGATAATGGTAGCATTTATGGATTTTTATGCACAGTGAGTTAATATAGCTGATGAATGCTATTTCCATAACATTTGCATTACATTTCTTATTGCATTACATTTCCTATCGCCACAGAATAATTTCCATGAAATTAAACCTGTCGTAAAAAAACCATTAATTGAATGTGCCGCTGCTGGGTCACGGGGAAAAGCCAATGTGCTAGACCTAGAGGTGGGCAGCAAGAGCTCATACATAGAGGTTGAACTTCAAGGAGCTGCTCTGTTTGCCAAATGCCGAGATGGAAGCTGAGGTCTGGCATACAGTTGTTTCTTGCGGTTATGCAGGTGTCCACACAAAGCTCTTATTTGCTCTGACCACTCATCCTTCAGCTTCCGCAGAAGCCTGTCAATGCCCCTTTAAGTACTGGGCAGAGGGTGCACCTGAGTGACATATTCTCCATTTCCCCAGGGGATGAGTGCATTGGGTCCTGCAGGCCCCATGGGTGAGCATGTTTCTGAAATTAACTCCCTGGCAGAGCAACACGGCCATGACAGCTCTGACAAGGAGCCATGAGGAATGAATTCCAAGTCAAGGGTCCCTCAACAGAAAGCCCTCAGCTGAAAGGAGTCCTGAGATCTAGACCGGTATCCTTCAATCTGCTTTGTATGTGGGTGTGTGGACCCTGCACCTGCATCTTGAAAGATAAGGGCCATGTATGCCACACAAAAGCTTCTCGGGTTCTTGCTTGCTGTGAAGGTGTATAGGGTGAGAGACACCTCTTACATAATGGTGCCCTAGGCCATCTGGAGCATTAAAGGCGCCTGGAAGTGAAGAGGAAGCCAGTGCAGAGACCTGAGCACCAGGGTTGTGTGTATCCTCCTCATACCTACTGGAAAGTAATTATTGCACTCAGACATTGGCAGAAGCTTCCCCCAGTGGGCTCTGAGAGGAGTCTAAGTAACATGCATTGTTCTAATCTAGTTTGGATACAACCAAGACATGGAGACTTCTCTGAGGCCTGTCTTAGAGAGTAGCAACTGCAGACTCCAGGCTGTCAATAGGTACAGAAAGATACTCTGGCTATGACTGCTACCTGACAACCCAGGATCAATGATACAACCAGACAGTCCTCTTAGAGCCATTTTTTAGTGGGATAAGGTTGTTTATAACTGCATGGAGTGCTGTGGAGTACAGCTGAGTACATCATGAATACAATTTTCAGGTGCTGAACTGGTTAAACTCCTGCTGCTTATATTGCACCTTAAAAACACCAGCAAAGCTTGGACTTCTAAACAGCCCTTTGTCCTGAATACAGCTAATTTAGCAAAGTCAATGGGGCTCCCTATCTGCTCTTCTGCGGCTAAGAATTTCAGGCTCATCTCAATTCTATTTTTTTTAGCACATTAAAAAGCCAGTTCACTGCACAGGCAGGTAATACAATCAGCAAGGTCTTACTGGGCATCTTAGTTTTCACAGTCAAGTGCACTGAGGATACAGAAATAATCATTTCGAGCTAGACTCACATATGGGTTACCCTCTGACTGGTAATCCCTCAAGGTGGCTGTGGTTTAATTAAAGGTAAATTAAAGGTGAGGAGAAAATTGTAACATCCTCTGGATGGCTAGCCCTCATTTGCACCATGTACTGTTGATTTAATCATTTATAATATATCAAAGGGCCATGCTAAGTTTTAACGTACAGATAAATGAAGAGCACACCGGGCTGCTGCTCAGTACATGCATTTCGATTAAGCACTGCTCGTTGGGGTGATGGTTAAATGAGTTATGTCCAAGGTCTGCCATTTAAGGATTTCCTTAGATGAAGGAAAGATTATTTTTTAACATCACAATTCAGAAGAATAAATGGTGCACAATTCAGATATCAAACACTGAATGGGATGGGAATATAGGAAGGGGTGCATTACATTACTGGCTTGATTATACATAATAGGTAAATGTTGATCTACAGAAGAAGTTAGTCTGCAATGGAAGTTCTGCAGAACTTGGGTCAACTTGAACTGTTCATTCCAAATGGCAATCAGGGTAAGGTTACTGGCTATGATAATTTTTTGTTTGCAGCTCATCTGACTTGTTTCCTGCAGATTCTAAAACATAGAACACGGTGAGAAATAATAGAGGCTCATGGCTATTGAAAGGGATACTATTCTATTGCTAGACACTACGGTTATAGATGGGGAAAGGGGTAAACTGGTACACAAGGAATATGAGAGATTTTGAAAAGAATATAAAGGGGACAGTAAGGAGAGATTTTGAGGAGAGGGAGTGGAAAGGAGATGGAGAATTCACATTGGAGTGAAAGGGAGTTTTGCTTGATTGCCAAAGATTTTGGCCCATTATTAAATATTTATCCGCCAAGAATATGTTTCTTTTAGGAGCCATTTCATATGTGAGATGGTTTTATAAATTGACATTGATCAAGCAAAATGCGTAACTTTTCAGACACAGTCAATGCATTAGCAGTCTGATTATTAATATTTGTATTGGAGGCTGGCCAAGATCATGGCCCCATTGTGCTAGGTGCTTTATATACCTGCAGCATGACATGGCCTCTGTCCTGAAGACAATCCTAACAGGCAAGATAATCAAAGTGTAGGAGAAAAGACTTCAATATAAAAACAAAGTGCACTAGTTCTTAGCAGGTGGTGGTAGAATTAGTCTGCACTACAAGGGTCCAGTCTTGCACCCTATGAAGACAAGAGAATTTTCCTATTGGTTTCCTATTGCAGCAGACCCTAAATCCCTTGTAAATTACAGGGGAGACATTTTTAAGGTTTACACCCTATCTCTAGCAGGCTGGTGTTATTAACTCTTTGTAAGTCATTGATCGGTAACTACGGAGATAATGTTGCCCAGATAGATTTATGTTCATTGTGTGGCCAAAACCAAGCAAGCTCCCACCACAGCCCCATATTGACAATACCTACTGTATCTAATCTTCTGCACGCTATCAAAACTCGCAATCAAGAAAATACCCGATGACAAGTGATTGATCTGCAATTCCTCACAAACAGAAGCCTCCCCTCAAACCGAGCTCCTAGAGGAGAATGATAGAACAGTTGTATCATTTCCCCCTGTTATGTGACAACTTAGCATGCCGTGCCATAAAAGACATAACATTCAATTGACCTTTTGCTTATCTATAAATGTAGACTGAGCTACACAGACCCCAATTCACCAAGGAGCCATTTCAGAGAAATTTATTTCCTTTTACTAGCCATAAAAATAAATTGCTCTGCACAAAGAATAGATACCAGAAATACCCTTCCTTGCCTCTCCCCACCAGTAATAAGATTATTATGAAGGAGATGTTTTCTCTGGGCAATCATGGCTAGCCAGTGTGTTATCAAATTCTTATCTCATCGAATTGCAACACAGAGATATAGTGTTCTTGAGAGATTTCACACATCACGCTGGCCTTCTGTAACCTTTCCAGTATGTGTATGCAGAGCAAGCTGGATGCTGGGATTGGCCTCTATTCTTGCAAGGATAGTTCTTCCACATTTAAGTCTGCTTGTGAACATCTTACTCAACAGCCCTTGAAGAAAAGGAACAATCCTTCCATGATGTATTGGTCTATTTGGACTAGCTGTTCTGAAAGGCAATGGGAGATTAATGCAATAAGCCAAATATCTTATCTATCATGGAGTCCAGGAATAGGCTTGTGAATATTAATCTTTCTAGGATTTTAATTGAAGCAGATGGCTCATTTGTTTCCATGCTTTGGCTCAACTTTCTCAAATGAGATGTACAGTGAAAAGCATGGAAATGTCCCATCCCTGCTCCTTGATTACAATCAGCATATCATCGGGGTTATTGTTTCATTTCTTTACTGTGAACTGCTGTTTCCATCACCCATGATGTATTTTACAGTTGGATGGACAGGTACCAAGGAGTGAGGCATTCTGGTGGGGAGGACAATACAGGAGAACTGGATGCTAATCCCAGCTATGTAACTGACTTCCTGTGTGACTGACTTCCTGGGCACGTCACTTACCACCTCTCTTTCCCTTCCTGTCCTTTGTCTTGTCTATTTAGATGGTGAGCTCTTTAAGACAGTGACTTTCTCTCACTATATTTTTGTTTAGGGCCCTACACAGGGTGGTTCTGAGCACAGATGGGGACTCTAGATGCTACTGTAATACTAATAAAGGAGAAATGAGGTGTTGTGCTGAATTGTTGTCAGATTCAAGAATAGTGTTATTGCTTATAAATAATAATTATACCCAGCTCTTCTGTTGCACTTTTCATCAGCAGATCTCAAATCACTTGACAAAGGAGGTTGATCTCCTAATCCCTATGGCCACCAGCAATAGAACCCAGGAGTTCTGACTTCCTATCCCTTGCCTCCCTCTGTTTGGACAATAGACTCTGCACTTCCTTAGTACCTTCCAGCTAAGGATCTCAAAGTACTGTACAAATCAAAATGAAATTAGCCTCATACCTCTCCAGTGAGTTAGATGGTATTATTCTTTCTTTTTACACATGCGGAAACCAAGGCACCAAGCGACATGTCCAAAGCTACAGCATGCATCAGTGGAAGAGCCAGACATAGAATTCAGGTCTTCTGACTCCCTATCCTGTGCTTGAACCACAAGACCTCCATTCCTCCCAGGAGTGGCTCTAGGGAGGTCAGTCTGAGGTGGTTACCAGCTAATGCTTTCAGTTACAGTTCTCAAATGTGCCTTTAATTTAGATGCAATCAGGCAGTTATATGCTCACTAAATATCTATTGATTGCAAACATATTTGAGATTAAACTGTTATGTAATGGTGATTAATCTATTACATCATTAACCCTCAAAACAATGTTTTGAGTTCTCACAAGGTACTAATTTAGCAACTGATGGGCTGATTAAATCTACATGAAATGCATATTTAGAACGTTGATTTAAAGGGTTACCTTCAGGCATTCAGTCCCTATAGGTATATATTTCAAGATAGATATTGCAAACCACGTTTCCTGTTCAATGGTCCCTGAAGTTATAAACTATCCCCTGTGCTCCATAAAGCCGCAGCACAACCAACATCTTTCTTCTAACTCATGTCCAATGTGTGTGCATGTATGTGTGTGTGTATATATATATATATATATATACACACATATATAATTGAATTAACTTCTCCTCCCTCTTCCAGTTTTAAACTCAGTTTGGCAATTAAACCTAAAGCCCTGTTCAGATCTTTGTGCTAGTGTAACGCTACTGATGTAGTTACACTAGTGCAAAGCTGTAATGTAGACATGCACTGAGAAGTTTTCAATGGTGCAAATTAATCTGGTAAAATACTGACCTAATCTACTCTTTGGCTTTGCGTTGGACCAGCATGTATATATTAGGGACTTCTGAGCTGAATGCCTTGAATTTAGATCAGGCCTGACGCAGATATAAACCCCTGCAACTATAATTAATTGCTCTAATAAGAATATTTGAAGAGCAGGTCAACTTACTTTCTCCCTTTTCCATGGCTCTTAAACAATTCTAGGGCTTCTCTTGAGGAAGGAAGAAGTCATTCTAGAAATGATAACTAATTCAGTCAGTGAACTCCTATGCCTGCTTGATATGGATTACGCATCTAGTTTAGATACCAGAATAAAGAAGTCATCACCACCTGTCAGGTTGGAGAGAGGTTACCAGTAGAGTTCCTCAGGGATTGGTTATGGGACCAATGTTATTTAATCTTTTTATTACTGACCTCGGCACAAAAAGTGGGAGTGTGCTAATAAAGTTTGCGGATGATACAAAGCTGGGAGGTATTGCCAATTTAGAGAAGGACTGGGATATCATACAGGAGGATCTGGATGACCTTGTAAACTGGAGTAATAGTAATAGGATGAAATTTAATAGTGAGAAGTGTAAAGTCATGCATTTAGGGATTAATAACAAGAATTTTAGTTATAAGCTGGGGACGCATCAATTAGAAGTAACGGAGGAGGAGAAGGACCTTGGAGTATTGGTTGACCACAGGATGACTATGAGCCGCCAATGTGATATGGCCACGAAAAAAGCTAATGGGGTCTTGGGATGCATCAGGCGAGGTATTTCCAGTAGAGGTAAGGAGGTGTTAGTACTGTTATACAAGGCACTGGTGAGACCTCACCTGGAACACTGTGTGCAGTTCTAGTCTCCCATGTTTAAGAAGGATTAATTCAAACTGGAACAGGTACAGAGAAGGGCTACTAGGATGATCCAAGGAATGGAAAACTTGTCTTATGAAAGGAGACTCAAGGAGCTTGGCTTGTTTAGCCTATCCAAAAGAAGGTTGAGGGGAGATACGATTGCTCTCTATAAATATATCAGAGGGATAAATACCGGAGAGGGAGAGGAATTATTTAAGCTCAGTACCAATGTGGACACAAGAACAAAGGGATATAAACTGCCCATCGGGAAGTTTAGACTTGAAATTAGACGAAGGTTTCTAACCATTAGAGGAGTGAAGTTCTGGAACAGCCTTCCAAGAGAAGCAGCGGGGGCAAAAGACCTATCTGGCTTTAAGATTAAACTCGATAAGTTTATGGAGGAGATAGTATGATGGGATAACATGATTTTGGCAATTAATTGATCTTTAAAAATTCATGATAAATAGGCCCAATGGCCTGTGATGGGATGTTCGAAGGGGTGGGATCTGAATTACTACAGAGAATTCTTTCCTGGGTATCTGGCTGGTGAATCTTGCCCATATGCTCAAGGTTCAGCTGATCGCCATATTTGGGGTCGGGAAGGAATTTTCCTCCAGGGCAGATTGGAAAAGGCCCTGGGGATTTTTCACCTTCCTCTGTAGCATGGGACATGGGTCGCTTGCTGGTGGATTTTCTGCTTCTTGAAGTCTTTAAACCATGATTTGAGGATTTCAATAGCTCAGACATAGGTCAGAGGTTTATCGCAGGAGTGGGTGGGTGAGATTCTGTGGCCTGCATTGTGTGGGAATTCAGAGTAGATGATCATAATGGTCCCTTATGACCTTAATATCTATGAATCTATGAATCTATTAATCCAGCTGATGCTTCACACCCAGCCATGCTCACTGAGCTCCCTCCATTACTCACAGGCATAGAAGGCTGGGTTCTGATTTGCACTGTAGCCCCTTCACAGGCTCTAGCTACAAATACAGGCCTTAAAATGATGCTGTTTGGTATCAGCAGGCCATAGCACAACTGAGAATCAGACTTGTAGTGTCCACAAATCCACTCAGTTTCTTAGTTTCTTTTTCTTGTCTCCCTCCTGACCCTCTCTTCCCGAGGGATGAATTACCTCTAAAACAAACACACATTTCTAAGCATTATGTCATTTCTGGGCAGCAGCCAGTGGATAAGGTTAGCACCGTTGTCATCAGAACCAGCGTGGGCTGTCTCCATGATGAATGACAGTGGATACTTGGGGCATATTTTATTTTTTGCTTATATATTTTTGGCTAAAAACATCCCTAGATAGCCTCAGGACAGAGCGAGAGTGAGAAATACAAATGAAGCTGCTATGTTCTCATTATCTGTCCATTTTCTCTTATTTTCAGCTTTACAACCACCCCAAAGTGTGAAATATGGGCCATGTGACTAGCTGGGTTTTTTTCATGGAACCTACTGAAGAGAGAGACACAAATGCACCAAGCAATGAAGATCAACTGGCATGTTTCATTTTTCAGTGCATTTGTCCTGCTTATTTAGCTCCCTGGCTGAGTCAAATAGCAAAGATAAAGTGATTTTCAGTTTGTTGGGCGTGAGGCTTTTAAACACAATGGTGGGTGGCTGGGTTGGTGAGCTGGCAACTGGTGTGCTGATGCCGCTGGCTGTCACGCTGGCTAATATTGATTCACTCTTTCCTTGTACTCCTACATTTGTCTGTCTGTATCCAACTCTTGTCTTATACTTAGATTGTAAGCTCTTTGGGGCAGGGACCATCTTTTCATTCTGTGTTTGTACAGTGCCTAGCACGATGGGGTCCTGGCCCATGACTAGGGCTCCTGGTTGCTGCAACAATACAAATAATAATAATGTTCCCAACCACCTTCTCTTAGTGCTGCCCACCACTTTCATTTGCCTTTTTGTGATGTATTTGTATGTAGTCTTCCTCACCTGGGAATTTAAGCCCATTTTTGCAAATCCAAGAGATATGGATAATTCTGATAAGCATCCGAGTTATGCCTTTGGGGTTTTCTTTTTTGGCGGGGGGGGGGGTGTCTCTTCACTACTTATGGAAAACTCCAGATTTCAATCACAGTTTCATGGAGTTTAAAGCCAGACGGGACCATTAGATCATTTAGTCTGACCTCCTGTATGTCACAGGCCAGTACAATTCACCTAGATAACCCTAAGAAGACGAAGCTGTTGTGTATCACTGGCAGAGAACAGGAGAGAGTGAGGTGCCACCAATGCCCAAGGCCCCTGCAAGGGCAGGAGATTGATATGGTGAGATATGCTCTGAAGAGCCTAGCAGGCAAGTCACCCCTTTGCTGCAGAGGATGTGAAATAACCCAAAGGTCCTTGCCAATCTGACTTCCTGATGCCAGAATTGCTGATCAAGACAATAGCAGGTGCTTGCTTGAACACCAGCTTCGTATTATACTCTATATCAGAGATATTAATAAGTGGCTATCAGAGTTAGAGTGCAGTTCTGGCTATCAGATATGGGGAGATTTCCCCCACATTTCCTGTCTGTGGAGGAAGTTCCCTTTATTGACATGGAATATGGGGCTTGAAGGGGGGGGGGAGTGTCCTTAAAGTGTCTAATAAACACTTCAGGCACTTGGAAAACCCTGAAATCTTACCAGCCCTCACTTTGCAGAAATGCACCTAAATCTTTTATACTTTCCAGTTTATTTCCTCAACTCAGCAGCCTGGAAGTTCACGTAACAATGAGTCACTCTGCAAACAGCATTCATATGAATTTTGATCAGAGGATTTTAACTGTCTGACAAATGAAGGGTTTCTGCATGTTTGGTTTTTAAAGACAGAGGAGCAGGGGAGAAAGAGAAGCTAAGCACAGAGCAGAAATCTGCATTCCTGTCTCCACTGTTTGGCCCGAAGGCCTGTGTAGCTCAGCAGGTGATGTTGTCCATGAAAAATTTAACAAGATTAAAAATGGATGGTGGGGTTGAAGACAGGCACTAGCCTTCCCCAAAGGCAATTCAGCCACTTTGGGCAATTACACGCAGATATTGGGCTTAATTCATCCCTGCACCAGCAGGAACTGGGGCACGCTTGGGAAGATTTACCCTGGGGGTTGAATGGGGATGTGGCTGGAGTGCACTAAATTATGGCCATTCTCTGCTTTCCAGAGCCCATGGGGAGCCATGCACAGTAAAGTGTGTCTGTTCTCACTTCCACAGCAGGCTGGGGAGGCCCTTGAAGAGCCCCAAGTACATGGAGTGCAAAGGTGGTTTAAATCCATCATTGCCCAAGTGCAGGAATGGAACAACTGAGAATCAGATCCTCTGTCTCAATCACACCAGGGGTCTTTTCATCTCCCAGCTGACTCAGGATTCCCAGCTGGAAGGCCAGCAAGCAGACGACTTCCCTTTGGAAACACTAAGGGGATGAAAAGTGTTAAACATGAGCTACTTAATTAGCGTCATTAATGTCTTCTATAAAGAGAGTTCAATGTGTCCTGCATATGTCTGTGTGTGTGCTAGAAATTAAGGTAGCATGTGAACCTGTGAGTGAATTTAGGCTGCCTGCTTAGGACCTTCCAGTTTGTGAACTTTCTTTGAATGCTGACTGTGGTCTCAGCACACGAAGTGGCTATCAGCATCCTTCAATATGGAGCAAATTAGTGCCTGAAGAGGAATCAGAATGAATTGTGTGCCACATGCATGACCCAGCTGAACTTTCCTCTCATGCTTTATATTAAAGTTGTAATTCATCATGAAAGTGTGAAAAGTCACGTTAAGCAGGGGACACCGTCTCCCCAACCAACCCACCAGCCTAGCGTACCTCTTTGCATAATAACATGCGGAAATGAACCGGCCACTCCTAATACTCTGGAACAGACCGGGAGAGGGAACCTTCCAAGCATTTCATCACAGAGTGGCCTTGTGCTGTACATCTGGTTCGTTTTAAGCACTTGTGTGTATTGGGAGAATACCTTCCTTGAAATCTTTTGCAATGCTCCTGAGTCAACTACTTATAGCGAGGCCAGGGGTCTTGGGTGCAACCAGGAAATCAGATTGCTAAACATTTGATCCTCTAATTTATGCAAATGTTAAAACTGAGATTGGGCCACTACCTGCCTGACTTATGCAACTCCTCTGCTTGAAAGGTAATACTAACCTGAGTGAGGTGAGCAGGATTTGTCCTTTGTGGAATAGTGGAAATTGATTGCAATTGAAGGCCACATACATCTTCTGTCCATTGAAATCTCTCTGAAACTCCCATTTCTTCCAGAAAGCCTGGCCATGTTAATTATTGCTCATTATTATTTTTATTGATATGGTGTCAAAGTGATGCCTGGAGAATTGCCTTATCATTATTATTAGGTGCAGACAATGGGTCAATTCCTCAGCTGGTGGAAACTGCCATTGTTTTCAAGAAGTCAGTGGGTTATTCCAAGGGCCTGGCCCAGTGAGTTTGGAACTGTGCAAGGCACAAAGGGCTAGGCTGTGACTGGCACCTACCCAGGTAATATGGGGGGATGAGAACTCCCATTATAACCACACATGGGTACCTGGACCATGTATCTGGAATTGTCAGAGTAAGGAAGCCAATTTACTCTCATCCCAGCTCAGAGTAGGTGGGCAGAGAGTGGGTAGGGAGCAGTGGGGAATGGATCCTTTGGCTCCAGATATCCCTACTTTCTGGTTATTCCAATTGAGCTGGGTGGTAATTTGTTTGTGCTATAGACAGGGAGCAAATTAGTCCCCTTGCAGAGCAAGGAAAAAGCAAGTAAGGCATTGTGAGACGGGTGTCTCCGAAGCACAGCATCTCATGGTGCTGCCCCAGGGAAGCGCAGCTGCTCAGGGCTGGGACCAATGTCACAATCTAGCCCAAAGAGAAGATGACCCTTCTGCTCCAAGGATCCTGAAATTGAAACATTCTAGATTCCAGTGCAAGGTAACAAGCTCTGAATTTGTGGTTGTCCTAGTTCTCTCATTCCTGGACCAGTTGTTGCCTTTTGTGAAAGGAATTGGCATCCATTTTCCATGTTCTCAAGAGGAGAATGCACTGTTCTATTGAAGAGAGTCCTCTCTGGTTAAAGGCCTGTGTTTGGACATCCAGAAGATGATGATGGAGTTTCCTTTGGAGTTTGATTAAATAAAAAATACTTGAAACAAAACCCTTTACGAGCACCAGCATAACCCATTTAGTAGATGACCTTCACTGGGAACATCACACATCAAGCGCCTTTGCCCCGTAATTCAGAAATAAACAAACTCAGATGTCGTTTGAATGTAATTTTTATATCGGTATTTCACAGCGTGAGGTAACGGCTCTGGCAATCTCCAGCTTGAGGTGAATTTTTAGTGGCTCTATTTATTCATTCCCAGAACAATAGGGTCAGGGGAAGCTGGCACAGCCTTAAGGTGACGGTCCATATGTGCCACTGCTGTATCGACAAGCAAAGCTGTCTTCTGCCTGGCTTGCTTCCTAGCAGTTGTTTAAACCCTCAGATTGGGGTGGTGCTATAGGTTTCTTGGTTGAGGCTTCCCATCCATGGTCGAGCCACTTAAACCGTAATGCTGTCTGACACTGGTTTTCATTTGGTTTTCCTCCTGGCAATGATTAGGGAGCAATGATGAAGGGTCTCAGGGTCTTTTGCTTGATCTGCAGCCTCCCCCTCTCCACTTGATCACTGTTGTTGTGGGGGTTTCATGAATACCACAGCCAGCAGCAGGAATGGCATGCAGACTGTCCTGCTCTGAAAGCACAGGCCCCTCCCATTTGAAGTAAAAGAGAATCACTGCTGGCGATTAGCAGTAGAAGACCTATGACACACAACTTAGCATCCCTGCGTCAGTCCCATGGGGAATCCTCAGAAGAGTAGCTATCACTGCAGTAAGTCTCCTGTGCAACTCCTCCTATCTTTAAAGGGACAGACTTCAAAGGAACCACAGTGCTCAGGGATGGGTGAGCGAGGGGAAAAGGGGGCAGGGAAGCTGGTGTCCTGAAGATTAAAAGTGTGAATGGAAATGGATTAGCCAGTAGAAGAAGGGTTTCCTTGCAAGTCAATGGTAGGCATAGGAGGGAAAATGACCAAACTTCAAATTAGAGGACACAAAAGGCTGGCTCAAGGGGTATATGGATGAAAGCCATAAGTCCCAACTCTCAGCTGCACAGAATCCCTGCTGAAATGAGTTGTTGGTGGTTTCAGTCTGTTTTCCAGGAGTCACTTATTGGTTTCTACATCCCAGAAATCAGCTATCATAGATGGTCTTAATTACATATCAGCTGAGATGCCAGGGACCAATTGGGCCACTGGGGCTGGAATTACTCTCTCATGTGGAGGTAAACATGTGGGGCAGTATGGAGAAGTTAGCTTTGCCATTATCTGAGCTGTACCAGTCTGTGGCTCGATAAAGGACTTCTGTCTCCAGGGCTGTCAAGTGAGAACTTTTCAGAAACATGAAATACACTTAAAAACAAGAAAATAAAAATATAACTTCTACCATTGCCTGTAAGCTAAGGACGCAGTATGGTCTAGTGGACAGGGCACTACCCTGGGAGTCAGAAAACCTGGGTTTTATTCCTGGCTCTATCATTGACCTGCTCTTTTACCCTGGGAAAGTCTCTTTACCCCTTTCCCACCACCCACTCTTTCTCAGTCTTAAGCTTTCATGTCTGTGTTTACTCTCCTGTTTGTACAGTCACAGCCTCTAGGCCAAGGATCGGCAACTTTTGGCATGCGGCCCATCAGGGAAATTCGCTGGCAGGCCGGAATGGTTTGTTTACCTGCCGCGTCTGCAGGTTCGGCCGATCATGGCTCCCACTATCTGTGGTTCGCCACTCCAGGCCAATGGGGGCTGCGGGAAGCGGCGCGGGCCAAGGGATGTGCTGGCCGCCGCTTCCCGCAGCTCCCATTGGCCTGGAATGGCAAACCGTGGCCAGTGGGAGCTGCGATTGGCCAAACCTGTGACTTGCAGGTAAACAAACTGTCCTGGCCCACCAGCGGCTTTCCCTGACAGGCCGCATGCCAAAGGTTGCCGATCTCTGCTCTAGGCTTTCTGTATCTTAGGTACTATATACCTCCGCATTACCGTAATATCAAAGCACCTCACCATCTTTAATATATTTGTACTTGAAACACCCCAGTGCTACTATTTCCATTTTACAGATGGGGAAACTGAGGCACAGTGACTAATAATAATACCTTGTTTTTATTTGACTCTTTTCATCAGTAGATCTCAAAGCACTTTAGAAAGGAGGTTATTCCTAGTTTATAGACCTATAACAAAAATAATAATAAAACTTGTGCATGCCAACTTCCTTGAATCAGAAAACTCCCATAGTTATTAATGAGAGGAAGAAGAGCTCTGTGTAAGAGTGAACGCTTGTCTCTTTCACCAACAGAAGTTGATACAATAAAAGATATGACCTCACCTCTCTAATATTCTGGGACCAACATGGCTACAATTACTATACACTGCAAATGTAATTATTGATGTTCTTTGGACCTCCTGGCACTTATGTGGGGGTCACAATTTTAACGTTATTTTAAATGTGCAGTTTCTTTTTTGCACTTAATGAAGTAAGAATGTCTCGAAAGAAGCTGGATTCTCTTTCTGCATCTATATTCCCACCAGTGCTTTTACATTCCCCGGCCTTATGAAATTGCTGTTTAACCCTCTAGCCATTATCTGGAAGATCTTAAGGAAGGAAAACAATTAATTAACCCCCAGAGTTAATTGGAATCAATAGTTGATGGGTTTTAACTCTCAAAATTAATTGCAAAATGATGTATCTCCAGTTTGATGACAGGATATAGATTGGTATCTCAGATACCTCCTCTGAGGTGTCATTCATGTTGAAATGCTACCTGGATGTAATTCTAAATTTTCCCCACAAATCCTAGTTTCCTTTTATTTAAATTCAATACCAGGTTTAATGGTATAGTGATAAATTAGCAGCACGGCAGGGAGGCAAACGTTCTCTATTGACAGGCTTAGGGAGGCTTAGCATGGACACTGTAAAAGGTTTTCCTGTTATTGTTCTCTCCTTTATCAGTTCATCAAATGTTCACCACATTGTCAGTTCAGAGAGAAATGGGAAATGCATCCCTGCATGTTGCTGACATCACTCAGGAGTGCCTAAGGACCACACCTCTCCTATGAAGAGGAGACCGTGGACAGGTGGAAAGGATTGGCAGCATCCCTGAAATAGTCACTCAGCAGTGATGAGTTAAATAGAGATTGCACTTTACAACTACTATCCCATTGCCCAAATTAATACTATCTATGAAAATCCTTCATAATTACTAATATGGCCAAGTTCCTGCACATCTCTGCCTTTAACTCTCTGCTCTTATCACATTACCTCCTACCTCACCTATTTTTCCACCACTGGATGACCTTATTTGTGTCCTCCTCCCATACTGGTCTTCACGCTATCTTCATTTCCGGAAGTGGGAAGAAAATCTGCACATGCTCAACTGTGGGGTGCTGAGCTAGGTGTGGACGTTAAGAAGAGAGATCTGTGTGTTTCTCAGCGTTAATATGGCAGCTGGTATTTGCCTCACACATGAGCTCCAGATATGGGAGAAGCTACTGGCTGAAAACAAACCCTATCTAGAAGTCAGTGTGTATCTGCAAAGCCCTCCTCAGTCACATCACAAGAGCAGAGCCCAACCAGCCTGATAGGCGGAAAAGAACTTGGAAATGTCATAGTGGTTCTCAGTGTTTTTTTAATCATTGAGAGACCTGCATGCAGACTTTTCTGAGTTAAGACCAAATTCGTATCTGGTCAGTGACTTCTAGATCTGAATTTGGCACTTTGCGTAGAAAATTTCGGGCCAGATTTTCAAAGGTACACAGCTAGAAGTCTAATAGGATTTTCAAAAGTATTTAAGCCAGGCCCACTTATTTCCTGTTGATTTTTCTCAGATCATTTTCCTTATGTGTTATAAAGTTCATAATCCACTGGATGATCTGTACATGTGTGCCACTTCCTTTGTATATCTTTTCCATTCCAAGGAACCATGACCATTGTTCCTTATGGTGACCCAGATGTCCCACCTAGCCCCTAAAATCAACCTCATTATCATTTCTGCTTTGGAGATTAACTGGCTGTGTAGGGACTGAGATTGTCTTGACCAGTCAAGCTCATTGTATGGGAGTAATATACATGAATATACACATACACTTAGTGAGGCTGACTCATATGGTACAAAATATTTCCACTAAGAGTCAAACTGTGAGTACAGATGTAGGCTGCTGTTTGTGTTTGAAGGCAATGTGTATTATCTATTCAAGGTGACAATATGGCTCAAAATGTCAGTGATGCAAGGATAAAGGTAACGATTCAAGATGGATGCTGAATAAGTGAAATCCAATTAGTCTTTGTTAAAATTTCACAGAAATTACATTGGAATAAATGTCCATATTAAAGTGTGTCTGTTGCATCCAGGAGCAATTTAAAACCTATTAGGCTGTTGGAATGTCATTTTATGAGAGTAGTAGAGGCATTTGTTAAGGGAAATGGCAAACATTTTTGAAAACTTCTCTCCCTCTCATAAACACACACGTACACACACAACCTCATTTATGATACCAAAATTAATAATCAAATATGTGTGTGGGCTTAAAAATTGCAAATAAACACAGATGGAAATTAACTACATCTTCCTTCCCATAACTGGCAAGACTCCAGTGAAGTCAATGGCAAATCTCCCATCTCCCAAGTTCAGAATTCCATTTTTTCCCTTTCCGGTGTTGATGATCTCACAAGTGCACAAAGCAGAGTGAAGATCCTCCATGTATGTGATGTTATCATCAATCATTACTGCTGTTATAGGAAAGCTTATGATCAAATAAATTTGTTAGTCTCTAAGGTGCCACAAGTCCTCCTTTTCTTTTTGCAGATACAGACTAACATGGCTGCTACTCTGGAACCTGTCAAATGAATGATTCAGCAAAAGGTCTGATGAAGTTAGTGGAAATTATATATGAATATGGTCTAAAGTTGAATGCAGACAAGACAAAAAATATGAAATGTAAGGACCCTGGGAAAACATGTAGGATTCCAGTGAACGACACAGCCATTTAGCAAGTGAGAAATTATTGCTATTTAGGAAGCATCATTACAGAAGATCAGGTACTGAAGTCAGCACCAGAATAGCAAGCATGAAAGATATTCTGAAAGAATAAACATCTGATGAGATGGGACATAAATCTGAAGACTAAATTCCAAGTCTTAAAAAGGGTGTTAAGTTATAGTTTTGAATGGACATTCAAACAATTAGTAATAAAGAAATTACAATCCTTCAAATCATGGTGTTATAGAAACATTTCAAAAATATCATGGACAGACCAAACAATCAGTGAAAAAGTACTGGAGTTGATTGGACCTCAGCAAACGCTACACAGAGATCTTATGAGCGGAAAAATTCAATCTGCAGGGCGCAGGATAAGAAGGTTGGGGGGTGATGCATGTTTATTGGCACTGGAAGGGAAAGTTGATGGCAAAAGAACAGGAGGCAGAAAAAGATCTTGGATGGTCAATGTGATGTCGTAGGTGGATCAAAGGACTATTCATCTACAAATTGATTAGCAGAGGATCATACAGAATGGGCTACCATGCTTGAAAACCTCCAGCAATGGAGATGCCATATAAGAAGTCAAATGAAAACCTCACCTCTGCCTGACTTTTTGTTTAAGTTACTGCTTTTCCCGGGAACAACAAAGAGGATTATAATGAAAAGAGTTTAGAGAACAATATATTTTTTTGATTTGTTCCCAGTTTCTTTACTTTTGGTGTTTGACAGCATTTTTTTGTACAGCCCGTTTCCCTGCACAGTCAGTCAGGCCCTTCTGTTGTTTGTGTGAGTTTTTCACACCGCAACAGAAGAGAGACAGACAAATGCAAAATTCAAATAAAACAAAAAAATAAGAAAGAAAAGATAAATTGTTGTGTGCATGTTACAGTATGACGGGGCACAAAGTGGATGAATGACAACAAGTGGATGAATGACAACACTGTACTCTGGGTAGCTGAGGCAGTGGGGAGGAGAGAAGCAGATCTATGCCACCATTCTGACCGTCCTGGGCCATCTGAGATCCAAAACAGCCTTTGATGTAATTTAGGGCTGCTGCTCTAAGCTAAGAGCCTGCATCTAAGGATTGTGGTGGGCAAGAATCTAGCTGAGCATTTAGTGTTCTGCTGTGTCTCTCCCACCTCTCCTCACCCCCTCCCATAGTATCCTCCCCGCTTGAGGGATGGAGGTGGCATACAGCCAGCTAGAAGATTGCCCTATGACAGGGGGATTCTTTGGCTACCCCCTTTAGAGCAGCTTTCTGGGCTCTTTTTGGGCTTTCAGCAGTGCATAGCAGCTGGAGCTGGGTCCCAGGATTGAATTCTTGACTCATATATTTTTTTATTAGGTAGTGTGAGTGGATATTCTCACCAGAGTTGGTCAGAAAAGTGTGTGTGGGGAGAAAATGTTGACTTTTCCTTGCAAAACTAAAACCCTGTTTTTTCCTAGTTTTTGGCCAGTGACTCCTGAATTTTTTTTTTTTACCAGAAATCACATTTTTGGTTAAAAACTGCCATTAACTGAACATTTTCCAGTTGTTCACTGAAAATTGACAGTTTCATGTTTTCCTGAAGAAAAACTGAGTTTTTTGAGGAAAGCAGACATTTTTAATGAAAATTTTCATTTTGCTAAATACCCAATTTTTCCCCAAAGAAAAGTTTTATTAGAAAATTTTTCAACCAGGCCTAGAAGCCACTAGTTGACAGGTAACTGGGGTGGATCTTTGCAAAGTTAGCATGCACATTTGATGGCAGCTGTAATCGGGGAGTGTATGAGCTTCCTTTTTGCTTTAGTTCATATTTTCTGCAACATCAGGCAGTTTAATATCTGAATTTAATATCAGTATTACCTTGGCAGTTGTGCTGTATGAGGTGCAAAACCTTTTCCCAAAATGAAAAAGTAAATGGACATGGGAAATTGGCAAGAATCCCTGGACCCTACCTGGCCTGACTAGCGTAAATCAACACCTTTTAAGTGAGTACTTCACAACTGAACATGTGTCCACAAAGTTTAAAGCAGCAGGAAACATGGATATCAGAGCCAGCTCAGCATGTGCTACTGTATACACATTTGTCTATTTTTTATTCCTTTCTGTCAGGCATTAGGGAATGGGGTAATTTTGAGTCAATTTTCCAAGTTTGTTGGGAGGAAGAAAATTAAAAGAAGAGCAAACAAATGCAAGAGAAGAAGCAACTCATTGGGGAGATCATTTGGGGCCTAGGGAAGCTGCTAGCAAACAGCAGCAATCAGCAGGTGGGTCCAGGATCCAGGCAACCTGTACCACGGCAATTTTACTCTGGAGTGCAGGCAATCTGACAAAACCAGAGGAAAAAGAGGGGGCATGAAGGCTGTTAGGAGCTTAAAAATAAAGGCTTCCAGGACTCCTAAAATTGTGTGCAACTCTATAAACTCTGTCTGTAAAGAACTGAAACAAGATTCTGAATGATAAATCTCCAGCCGCTCCCTGCGCATTGACAATCCCTTTGCTTTAATTTGGTTTTGAATTAATCTTACTCTTCCAGCCTGATAAGTGTGTAAAGTCCATAGAGAAATCAGTTTGTTCCATTAGTCCTGTGGCAATATCTTAATGTACAAGAAAAGGGAGGACTCTCATTGAGCTGAGCTTTGGGAGGAGTGACATTTTAGCTACATTCTTGTTCAAATAACTCCAAAAAGTAATAGGCCACTTGGGAAAGTTCTGTCTGCCCAGCTCTGCTGTCTATAGTAGCCAGCTACGTTCAAGGAGACAAATTCATCTGTGCTGGGTCTCCAGAGTTATAGCAGGGATGTCTTTGGCCCAGCATCCTTAGAGGCTTCACTCTAGAAGCTGGGAATGGGTGACAGGGGATGGATCACTTGATGATTACCTGTTCTGTTCATTCCCTCTGAAGCACATGAAAATGGCCACTGTCAGAAGACAGGATACTGAGCTAGATGCACCTTTGCTCTGACCCAGTATGGCCGCTTTGATGTTCTTATTCTGTAGAACACTGCAGTCCTTTATTTAACACATTACTGAATCCATTGAGGGGGATTTGTGCTCTCCCATTGTGTTTTTCTCTCTCTGTGCCTAGGGAGTGATGCTTTAATCTCCAAAGGTATGGATCTGTGCTTCAGTCCAGATAAGGTCCCCTGGAACGTATTGATACTTATCTGAATGATCAGAATCTCTTGGACCTACAACGTTGGGCTGGAGTCTCTCATCAATAGGCATTTCCTTTAGATTTCTTACACTGGTGTCAGAAATATCGGGAGGGCAGCTTTTCTCACCACATTACAAAGCTTCTGCTTCTGCTCCCACAGAACCAATTTTCATTTTCATGCTCTCAGATTACACTAAACTCTAGACAGGGCTGCAGAGTTGAACAAAATAACGTGTGAATGAAAGAGCATGTGTGAGGTGTTCAGGTGTGAGGCTTACCCAAAAGGGAGTGCTATGATTTTACATTGGTAACTGATGTTTTCATAGTAGCTGAACTTTTTGGACCCTGACCCCAGTGCATTCCCTAAAAATTGTAATACTTTTGAGACCCTTCCTATCCTTGCTGGCTGGGATTGTTGTGGTAGGGGCAGATATTTTACTTTTCATACAGACCCATAAGTCTGTCTTCGCTCTGCATGACAGGTGTGTGCTATAAGTTTGCGCTTTAAAGAGTTCTAAAACATTTATTGCATAGCTATAAAATGGTTCAAAGTACTAGGAAGATGTGGTTACAGAAAATAAATTGCAGTTTGTTGTTTTATTTTGAATTAGGCCAGACCTTGAACACTACGTCCTGTAAAGGTGCAGAAAAGTTTAAACCAGGTGGCCTTCTGTTATAAGGCTATTGAATCAAGTTCTGCAGTGTTAAACTGTGACTGAGACATTTTAGTTTGAGCCCTGTTTAATACAGATCCTGAACTCATAAAGAATCCCGTCCCTTCAAAGAAGAGAATCTGAATCTGAAGTGTGTTACCTAGGCACTGGACAGGGACTCAAAAGAGTTGGAGTCTCTTCCTGGTTCTGCCACAGGCTTCTCATGAGAACTTGGGCAAGTCACTTAGAGCTCTGATGGGCATAGCCTGCATTGCGGGTGGTGCCGTGCCATATTGTTCTGGGAGGAATCCTGCCTCAGGATATGATGCCCTCTCCAAGCTCCCTAGCACACACAGAAGGAGTGTGCCCACTGCTGCACTTCTTTATGGGGTTTGGCATACTACCTTCTCTGTGTTGGTTTTGCGCCATAGGCTAGCATGGAGAAGCATGGCCTCTTGGGGATCATAATACACCCTGTGGTGCTGGGGGAAGTTGTCCTGGCAGTCCTTTGAATGCAGAGACTACAACTGGGCCTGGCCTGGGTGTGGGATGTGCAAGTGAAGAGGAAGGGGCCCCCTTGCATGCTCATTCCACACTGAACACCAGGTAAAACGTGGCTCTTAATGTCTCTGTGCCTCAGTTTCCCTTCTGCCAAATGGGGTTAATGCAAAATAATCAACAGATACGAGGTGCTCACATACTATCGGGACAGGGGCCTTAGAAAAGCCTATAAGGAATATAATTGTGAATTCTGCACATGTGAAAAGATCACTGGAATTGCCAGTTCCCACCTCTTTCTGCAATAAGCTTGATTGGTGCTATATAATAGCTTGCACTGTGCTGTATCTCTGCAAATAGCCAAAACCTAATGTCTTGAATGCCAATGAGAATCGACTGAGCATTCCATGCATCCTCATGCTGAAAATGTACATGTTCCTCTTATTATGTATTCTGAGGCCTGAAGCTTAGTGATGCTTTTCTGTAGAAAGCCAAGAGAGAGCACCAGCGACTCTGGGGCTCACATTCCCCATCTTAATACCCTATTATAAAACTGATATTAAAAACTCCATGCATCAGAGGTACTCTGAGTTCCAAGTGCAAAGGGTGGATTCCGAAGAGCATTATGAGCATATTTTTAGTCATGATGCACTCGGTATGTTTCAGCTCTGTCGAGGATGCTCTTAAAGGTGGGTGTCCTTGAAGGAGATCTGCAAAGAAGATACTTTTAATGGAAGTGGACCTCAACTAAAAACTTCCAGTGTGAACACCCTCCAATATTGGAGGTATCTGAATTTGGACACCCGATCCTCTTCCAAATTTTAAAAATGGCCTCTAATCCCAACTAAAAGATAGCCATTTTGGTAACATGGCCAGTGGTCTGCCAAAGGGATATCCTTGTCACAGGGTGGCCGAGAGGCTGGAGTTAATGGAAAATTGGAATGCTTTATTGACAGGTGTGTGCCAAGTAGGTAGATGTCTCCCAAGTTCATAGTGATAAGTAGGGCTTTGACTAAAGGCAGCAGTGTTGGAAACAAAATATATAATTCTGGGGTGCCATTGCCTAGGGAGCGTTGCCTGGGGTGCTACTTGCAAGGGTTGGTTAGATATTGTTTTAAGTACTGAGTGTAACTGTGAATAGCAAGGTAGCTATTACCTTGAAGCATACCCGATCTGGGGCTTGTGTAAATTATGATGGCAAAGGATGATCAGCCACAGCCCTGGATAAAGTGTAGATTGGATTCTCTCAGCGTTCCTGATCATAACACAAATCAAAGGTACTGTTCCATGCCACTGCTCCCACAATATATGAGACTTTAAAAGGTCACAGTGCGGAGTTTGTGTTCATTTCAATTTATCAACCTTGTAAAATTGTCATTTGCTTGCCTTCTCCCCACTCTCCGTGCTATGGATTCATTATGCCTGGGGTTTTTTTTCTTTGTCACTCAAACTCAAACGCACTGTCATCAAATCTAAACCAAGCGTTACGGAAACAGCATGATGCTTAAGACCGTCCAAGCAACTGTTCTTGGGTTAATTAAAATGTGTATGTTCCATCGTTGCGGTCTGCCCTGGTTTGGTGAGAAGTCCGGGAGACCGCGTGGTGGGGGCTTCCCTTATGGGTAGTCAGTTCCAAACTCCTATCTCTTGCCTTATGATGGAGACACTTCCCTGCCCCCACAGCCTTTGAGGAGGCAGAAATTCACCTAGAAATTACTCCTTTACCTTTATCAGTAATAAACTCTGAGCTGCCCATCAAGAGCAATGGTACATTCACTGCCTCTCCCCCTCCCATTTCTTTATTTACACTGATGTTATAAATGCTTTTTGGGGACCCACTCAGCATGGGGCCCCAGTACAATTGTTCCTCATTTTCTCCCCCTCTCATCAGCACCCGTCACTGATCAGGGGCCTCTTTCCTTTTGGGCTGTGGCTGATTCTTGCATGAAGTGCAGGCTCTCAGGGACCACATGTTCAGGCTGTTCCCCAGCCCAGAGTGCAGACTTTCAGCCTGCTGTGTCCCTGTAGCAAAACGTGCCCTCTCTGACAGCCTATGCAGTCTCTTCTACAGTCACAGGAGAGCTCACAGCAAGAAGCAGGGGTGAAATTCCCTGCCAGTTCTCTAGTCAAGCTGAGCTCTGTGAGGATGGACACTCACAGGCTAGCTTCTCTTGTTTGCTCATTCCCCTGCCAAACAGGGCTCTGGGGGCAGGACCAGCTTTCACAGTAGTGCTGATCTGAGGGATGGGGACTCCACACTGGAAACTTACCCAATGATGGGATGAAATACTAAACTATAGTATATAGTGATAGCATTTTAATTGTCTAGAAGCCCTATAGTGGGCCCTTCTGTCTGCTATTGCAGAAGACTCTGGAAATCTGCTAGACCCGCAGTGTATGTAGGTAGCTGGGTCTTGCATACTTGTTCATGGTTAATAAACACAGTTATCTGGTATCCAACTGTGCCAGCGTGGTTTCCCTATCCTCTTAATGTTGCGTAGGGAGCAAAGACTCTACATAGACCCTGAAAGGAAAGGAGAATACATTTGAATCCAGGAAGAATGTGCATAATTCATATTTGTTTTCTTGTTGGTAGAGCAGGGCAGAGTGTGAGGTCAATGTACTCACAAATCTGCAATGGAAATGTCAGCCTCAGCTGAATAATCAGTCTTGACATCAGTCAGGGCTTTATTGGCAGGGGAACAAAAGGAAAAACTCTTCAGTCTCGATGCACATCATGTCCCTTGCTATACGTCTCCCTGCCCCACCGCCTGAACCCTCCCCTCCCCTCCCCTCTACTTTGGCTCCTTCACCTACTTGTGACTGGTAGAGTCGTGACTTGACTGAGAGAATCCACTCTGCATTTTATGATGGACTGTGGCTGATCATCCTTTACCATCATGATTTTCCTAAGCCCCAACTCTGCTGTCCTTCAAGGTAGCCGCTAGCTTCTCCCTTTGGCTCATTCGTGCATTTGTGACTTGCTGCATCACAACCACCGAAACACAAAGTTCTGAAATGGCAAAGAGAAGGCTCCAGAGTGTTAGCTCTGATTCATTGTGTGCCCTGTATTGTCCATGGTATGTATTTTCAAACATAAATAGAGGCTGGGACAGGCAGGGGTCATACACAGCAACTCCACAGCTTCTTATACAGAACAGAGCTGAGCTCTCGGGTGGCGAACTTTGTGGAATTGCACAAAAGGTGTTGAGGATAGGCTGAGGGAACAGTGTGGGGGCATGGTCAGTAACTCTGTGTACTGAGTGAATTCATTGGTCACCATTCTGACCTGGTGGCAGAGGACTGTGGATCATTGGTGCTAATTGCCTTATGAGAAGAGAGAATATTTTCTCCCCTCCAGTCCCTGTATGATTCCCCATGGAAAGCTTATTCATTCTGAATTTGAGCAGGGGACCAAAATGTCATCCCAATGTACTATACTAGATGTTTAACAAGAAAGGGAAGAATAGAAAATACTCCAAACATGCAGCATTGATGAGCAATATAATGACATCACAGATTCCTTAATTCTGGCAATTCTTGATCTTTATTAGGGGTTGAGGACCAGATTGTGACAAGCCATATAGCAGGTGCTTAAGGGGATGGACAGGCAGAGCTGCCCCCTTTTTCAGTGCACCCAAGGGCCTGTATAGACCCCCAGGGCACACAGTGCCCCAAAGAAAGTGAAGATGAGGCAAGAATTTGTCAGCATCTCTTCTCTGCACTGAAGCATGGCAGAATCGTGTCATTTGTTTGCCATCTACATCCTTCCCTCACTGGCAAGAACAATTCATCCAGGGTCAGACTCAATGATCAGAATGGTCCTTTCTGGCTTTATAATCTATCAATTTGATCTTGGACCAAATTTCTGAACACCCCCCCCCACACAGAAATTGCAGGGGGGGTTTCCCCTGAAAAAAACCTGCTACTTTTGGCAATTCCATGCTAAATGTATGAAGAGTCCACAGGTGGAGGAAAAGATAACGTTGCCAGCAGGATTGATGATGCTCCTTAATTTACTCTCTCACCTGATGATTCATGTGATCGAGTTTGCTTTTCCGTTTCCCTTCTAACCTAGTCCAAGTTGCATTAGGAAGAGAGCTTTGCACTTGTGTACACTCTCTCTCTCTCTCTCTCTCTCTCCAGGGAGGCACTTCACCCAGCATGACACAGTGCAGCTGTTTCTAAGCCAAAGGCTAGACTGAACAAAGATGTTTTCAGTGCAGGGACCCAGAAACCTTACATGTTTTCAGGATTTCACATCCTAGGCAGCCAAGAGAGCCCAGGTTCAGGAAATATAGAAGCCAAATTTCTCTCACTTTGGAGGGGGCTAATCAAAGCTTCAGCTGTCATTAGCTTCAAGGTGAGTTAAGCATGCGAAGGGCTTTTTGTCTCATAATGTACAGAAAGATCAAAGCTCGAGTAAGAGAAAGTTTCATGTTAGTTTGGCCATTATTGGCAAGTGACAACTCGATACATTTTCAGTAACAGACAAAATGATAATGTATGAGAAGGAGACACTGGTTGAACCTCTAATGTTGTGAGCCCACTGATAAGGACCAGATAAGCATCACTTCATCTGGCCATAATGAGGGAACGGAGGGGATAGATACCACAGAGCTTTAGAAATGTGAAAAAAATGGGTTAGGTTCAATGTTAGGAGAAAGATTAAGAGAGACTCACCCAGGCCCTGGATTTCTGAATACATTGAACCAAATTCACCCCTAGATAAACTCCACTGAAATCAATGTAGACACACTCAGGATAAATCTGGCCTGTTATATTTTAGAAATGAACCGGCAAAAGTGTCAAGACAAAAAGCATTATTGATTCCTTGCTGTGGCAGCTGAGCAGAAACCTTCAAACAAGCATTTGAAAGAGAAAAACTGGTTGGAGGAGCATCACAGCTGCTGTTCTCATAAACATGCTCTTACAGTCCTGCTTGCCAATTAGCAGAGCTAAGTGCTTCCCAAAACTATTATATTAACAACCTTATTATTACCTTTAACTTGAGAAACGTCAGGCTCGGGTAAGCAGTTAGCTAACAACCTGTGTGTAAACTGCTAACTTGATCCACCTACATAGCCCCAGGAAATATATCTATGGAACCTGATTTTTTTTTTTAAAAGGAAACTTGTTTTTAGCTCTGTATCTCAGGATGACCCAACCCTTGTGAAGGAATTTGCTAGAGTTTATTTGGTGAAGGACAAAAGCACATGCACGTCTTTAAGAACCTGACGTACATGTACCTCTTCAATCTTTTCTTTTCCTTTTTGTTTTTGGTTTAGCAGGAATAAAGAACATTTAAGAGACATGAACTCCTGCTGGCAGAAATACACAACAAAGCAAGAATGTCTGGGAAAGCTCCTTTATGCACTGCCGGGACTCTTTTTCCTGCTCTTTGCAAGACAGCCCTTAGCCCTTCAGGAACTGTTGAGGGATTGACTGATGGAGTTTTGATCCAGAGTTCTTTCCAACAGATCAGCAAGAACCTTGACAAGTAGCGGCTGTGGGTCAAAATTTCTGGTGATGAGTTGTGACTTGCCTTAGCAGTACAGTGTGCTTGCTCAGGGCTGATTCAGCCAAGCATTTAAGTATGTACTTAAGTTTAAGCACACACTTTGAGAAACTGTGGCATCAGTGAAGGGTATTTCAGAAAATGCCCCTCACTTGCTCTGCTGTGGAAATTCAGTGAAGCCCCAATGATACTGCTGTATCTGTGGTGCCTCCTACTTGAGTTTGCACGATATTGTCTGTGCTCGCCAGCTCAAAAACAGCTGTCCCATTTATATCCTTCTCTTGGGAGAGATAGTACGTTAAATTAACAGCTGTGCACAGCACATCCATTTTGGATATAGATATATTTATTGTACTCTGATTTTATTTTTCTCATTTTGCTGAGTGGGACAAGGTCTTAATGGCAAAATTTCCACTGATGCTCAAATGGAGCAGAGAAGGAGAAAATTAATGGTCTGATTCCTCCACTCTTCCCATCCCCAATGCAGGCTGGGGCCTTGCAAATTGTAAGGCATGTGGACTACAGCTTTGGCAATGTTTAGACTCTGTTAAAGGCCTACCTGCAAGGGAATGTAAATGTGCGACTGCAACTAGAGACTTTGCGGTGCCATTTTGCATCCTGGCCTTGGATGTAATTACGTAGGTGCCTCTTCTGTGGATGATGATTGGAAACCAAAACCATGGCAGAGACCAAGCAGCAGCATGATTACCAAAATGCCAGGTCAGCAGTTTGGTGCCAGTCCCAGATACTCGCATGCAGACTTCACTAGACATGGCTTTGTCACATAAGAGCATTATCTGACCTTACACCTTTATAGAGATAATAACCATGCCCTCTTTCCATGGGAAGCACAGGATTTAAATGGAATGTAACCAGCTCCCCAGACAGAAAAGAGCACACCTTACTCCCCAAATACCACACGCTGTAGGCAGTATACCCTTGTAAAGCTGACACCACCTATAGCACCGACTTGCTTGTAGTCTGCCCGCCATCTTTAATCAACCACCTTTTTCCTTTTCTCAACACTAAGGGGTAGCTTAAAACACAGAACTTCACATCTGTCTGGGGTAAAACATCACCAGTTTCTGGTCTCATAAACAAGTAAAACTCATGATAAGGAATAAGCAGCTTCCTATTTGTACCCTTACTTAGTCCATTAAATACATTTATAGCATAGTTCTGTGAGAAGCTTCCCAGAAAAGCCTGCACTCACAAAGACATTCTGCAGGGACATTGAGATAAAAGCAATCAGAGAGTTAAATCTGCAGTGAGTACATAAAAAGTTTAGTTTATAAAGTGGCATTATTCATTTGACCATTGCCCTGGAACATGGTGATGCTCTCAGCTGAAAAAGAATATAAACATGTTAGCTAGGACAAGATGGATCTGCTACTCAGCTATTTTTAGGAGGCACTCTTCACATTAGGACCATTTTGGTTTTAAATTTTTTATGTCTGCTTTTCCAGGGGACAAAAAATCTGCAAAGCTGAATTTCAGGAAAGTAACATTTCTCCATCACTGTCATCACAGAAGATGTTAAAAAGAAAACCACTGATTGATCCTCAGCGATTGCCAGGAAATCAAGCAGGCTGAACAAATCACACGGCTGAGCCAGCTGTGCTTCCAAAAGCAGCTGTGAAAAGTGTTGGCTGTTTTCTTGCCTTCTGAGTTGACAATCAACTGGGAAATGACAAAGGAGATTTAATGCTTTCAGACATTTCTTTCTGACTAATTTTTATAAATATTCCAGATCTACTATATCCTTCTAGGGTGCCTGCTCTTAAACTATTATATATATACACACACATACACACACTCATACATACACAGATCCTCAGCTGATGTAAATTGTCATAGGTCCATTGAAGCCAGAGGAGCTGTAACAAGCTGCATCTGCTGTGGTTCTGTCCCTTCTGCTCTGCTTTTGATAGAGGAGAAAGTGAAGGAGAGCTAATTGGCCCTTGAGAAAAGCTTAGGTGGAGCTGAAGGATAGTGCCATATGTCTCTTACCTCTGGGTACAAATTTCAGCTTAGATCTCACATGAAGATGAATTTGGTTTGTGGCATCACTAGCTCAATTTGTGTGTATGACATAAGAACCATAGTAAGGACTCAGTATTGTGAAGCACATCCTGCGACATCCTAACCTACCCCAACTTCTTGGTAGCCATAGAAGGTGCTCAGATTCCTCACAAGAAGTACTTAATATCTAGGGTTACTGTATTTCATGTTTCTAAATATAGGACAAGGAGCAATGGTCTCAAGTTGCAGCAGGGGAGGTCTAGGTTAGATATTAAGAAAAACAATTTCACTAGGAGGGTGTGAAGCACTGGAATGGGTTACCTAGGGAGGTGGGAGAATCTCCATCCTTAGAGGTTTTTAAGGTCAGGCTTGACAAAGCCCTGGCTGGGATGATTTAGTTGGTGTTGGTCCTGCTTTGAGCAGAGGGTTGGACTAGGTGATCTCCTGAGATCTCTTCCAACCCTGATATTCTATGATTCTATGACACTGCTGGTGAGAAGGGGAGCCGGGGGTGGGGGGCATAGCTCTCCAGCTGCTTAGCTCAGAGGGCCACGCTGCTACCAGCAGCAGCACAGAAGTAACAGTGGCGATACCATACGATGCCATCCTTACTTCTGCCCTGCTGCTGGTGGTGGTGCTGCAGATCTGGGCGACCAGCCAACAGCAGCAAAATCATGGACATTTGTTTGTATTTCAAAAATCTGCCCAGATGGATTTGGCCTGGAGGACCAAAAAATAGGTAATGCCCAGGAAAACCTGGATGTATGGTATCCCTGTTAGTATTTCTCTGGATCAGGCCTGAAGGTGACACAATTCCAGTATTGCTAACACCAGACTTTTGAAAAGCACAGGTCAGGTACCAAAAACTCATGCGATTGACTAAAAAGGTCATGATATTATCAAAAATAATAACTATGAGGTTCTTTTTGTTTACTTTCTGACTTTTGAGTCTTTAGGGAACTCTCTCTAGTCATGATTTCATGCTTTGGTCAGCAACCAGGATGGCGAAAACCTATATTTTTAAAATGAAAGCTGAGATTCCTACCTAATCAGTTATCTCCAGGAGCTGGGGCTCTAAGAAGAACAGTAAATACCATCAGATTCATGATAAAATTATGAAAATTGGTGACAGTGAAATTCAATATAGGCCAAATTGTGAAAGGTGCAATGCACAGTAGAGCTGTGTGAATAATTGATTTTTTGGTTTGTTAGCTATACTGAAAAATTGACACTAAACAAAATGTTTTTGACTTTTTGGTTCATTGCTTTGGACCAAATGAAATGTTTTTCAATTATGTGGTGCCAGGACACAAAATGTCATGTGCCTAGATATGTCACCAGAAAAAAATGCAAACTTCCTGTTGCTTTAAACACATTGCCATCTGATTTTCCACCCATCTATAAGACAAATTCACATAAGTGGTATCTCATAGAATCATAAAAGATTAGGATTGGAAGAGACCTCAGAAGGTCATCTAGTCCAACCCCCTGCTCAAAGCAGGACTAACCCCAACTAAATCATCCCAGCCAGGGCTTTGTCAAGCCAGACCTTAAAAACCTCTAAGGATGGAGAATCCACCACCTCCCTAGGTAACCCATTCCAGTGCTTCACCACCCTCCCAGTGAAATTGTTTTTCCTAATGTCCAACCTAGACCTCCCCTACTGCAACTTGAGACCATTGCTCCTTGTTCTGTCATGTCTCATCCCCATCCCATTGAGAGCAGCATCCTTGTTAATTCTCCCAGCAGCCTCAACAAATCTGAAATCTCACAAGGCCATGTTCAAATAGAATCACAAAAGCCACCAGATGGGGGAGTGACTTAATGTTGCCTGAATGGAGGTATCCAAGACATCAGCCACACTGCATCAGTTGACAAAAATCCTGTTAATCTAGCAGTACCTGCTCAGGTCAGCAGCGCTACCAGAAGCCTAATTAGGTTGACGTTTGAATCCCCTGGACGGCTTCTCTTACCCTTATTTGAAGTGATTTATCATATCATCTGATGCAATCCCTGTTGATAACTGTTACGAGGTCTTGCTTGACATGTTGTACACATACTCACTTCAGTGCAAAAAATGTTCTTGGCAAAATAACCAAAGATTTGAAAATAACCTTTAAGACTCTCCCCTGGTTTTGCTTATGTTTCAGACAGGTTTGTGACTGACAGGAATCTTAGAGGCCTCACTGGGATGGCTGCATCAATACGAGTCATTCTGTATATCGACTCCTGATGGTTTTAAGGAATGATTTCTTTTTTTCTGCATATGCTCCACTGGAAATTGATAAAGTGCTTTACAAAATCCCCAAGCCATTAGCAGGCAAAAAGAAAAGACAACTGGCAATAGGATCCAATGATAGATTCATTGCTGGGCTGGCTTCCAGTATTTTCCATCCACAGGTGGCTTTGCTGGTGTAGCATGAAGGGAAGTTACAACCCTACATGCACGCACTCAGTGGAAGAATTCTGTCACTGCAGAGATGGAACTTGCTGGGATGGGAAGGAGAGGAATGAATGAACCATTTCACTGTTGTATATACACTAGTTGATTTATTGCATCCCCCAAGTCTGCCTGCAGTATGCACCCAGGAAACAGCTACTGCTGCACACAATTTGATTAAGAGCCCTTACTCACCTTGAGTAATACTTTACTCTGCAAGCATAGAATCATAGAACTGTAGGACTAGAGGGGACCTTGAGAAGTCTTCTCATCCACTCCCCTGCACTCAAGGCAGGACTAAATATTATCTACACCATCCCTGAGAGGTGTTTGTCTAACCTGCTCTTAAACATCTCCAATGATGTAGATTCCCACAATCTCCTTAAGCAATTTATTCCAATGCTTAACCACCCTGATGGTTAGGAATTTTTTCCTAATGTCCAATCTAAACCACGCTTGCTGCAATTTAAGCCCATTGCTTCTTGTCCTATCCTCAGAGATTAAAGAGAACAATTTTTTCTCTTTGTAACAATGTTTCACATACTTGAAACTGTTATCATGTCCACTCCCCCACCCCAGTCTTCTCTTCTCTAGACTGAACAAACTCAATTTTTTAAATCGTCCCGCACAGGTCCTGTTTTATAGACCTTTAATCATTTTTCAGAGTAGCAGCCGTGTTAGTCTGTATTCGCAAAAAGAAAAAGAGTACTTGTGGCACCTTAGAGACTAACAAATTTATTTGAGCATAAGCTTTCATGAGCTACAGCTCACTTCATCAGATGCCACAAGTACTCCTTTTCTTTTTAATCATTTTTGTTGCTCTTTTCCAGATTTTCTCCAATTTGTCCACATCCTTCCTGAAATGTGGCCCCCAGAACTGAACACAATACTCCAGTTGAGGACTAATCAGTGTGGAGTAGTACAGAAGAATTACTTCCCGTGCCTTGCTTACAATGCCTCTGTTATTACAGCCCAGAATGATATTTGCTTTTTTTTTTTTTGCAACAGTGTTAAAACTCTTGACTCATATTTAGCTTGTGATCCACTGTGACCCACAGATCCCTTTCCGCAGTACTCCTTCCTAGGCAGTCGTTTCCCATTTTGTATGTGTGCAACTGATCGTTCCTTCCTAAGTGGAGTACTTTGCATTTGTCCTTACAGAATTTCATCCTATTTACTTCAGACCATTTTTCCAGTTTGTCCAGATCATTTTGAATTTTCATCCTAACCTCTCAGGCACTTGCAACCCCTCCCATCTTAGCATTGTCTGCAAACTTTATAAGTGTAATCTCTATACCATTATCTAAATCACTGATGAGGTTATAGAACAGAATCTGACACAGAACTGGTCCCTGCAGGACCCTTCTTGATATGCCCGTGGATGTCTCATTGATGCAAGTGATTTCAGTGTGATTGGTTATAGAGGATTCATAGATGCATAGATTGATTCTAAGGCCAGAATGGACCATTGGGATTATCTATTCTGACCTCCTGTACAACACTGGCCATAGAACTTCCCCAAAATAATTCCTAGAGCAGATCTTTTAGAAAAATCATCCAATCTTGATTTTAAAATTGTCATTGATGGAGATGCAACTCCATGTAAATTATTCCAATATGTTAATTACTCTCACTGTTAAAAATTTAAGCCTTATTTCTAATCTGAATTTGTCTAGCTTCAACTTCCAGCCATTGGATCATGTTATACTTTTCTCTTCTAAATGGAAGAGCCTATTATTAAATATTTGTTCCCCATGTAGGTACCGATAGATTGTAATCAAGTAACAGCTGAATCCCCTTAATCTTCTCTTTGTTAAGATAAATAGATTGAGCTTCTTGAGTCTTTCACTATAAGACAGTTTTCTAACCCTTTAATCATTTGCGTGGCACTTCTCTAACCCCTCTCCAATTTCTCATCATCCGTTTTGAATTGTGGCACCAGAACTGGACACAGTATTCCAGCAGCAGTTGCACCAGTGCCAAATACAGTGATAAAATGACCTCTCTGCTACTACTCCTCTTTTTATGCATCCCAGGATCGCATTCTCTCTTTTGGGCCACAGTGGGAGCTCATGTTCAGCTGATTATCCAACATGATCCCCAAATCTTTTCCAGATTTGCAGTTGCATCTAGAAATATGGTGGTATAATAATAAAATGTCTGATGAACAAAATACAGTTTGCTCTCAAGAAGTTAAAGGCCTGGAACATCCCCATACTGAAGTCAGTGGGATTTTTGCTGTTGACTTCAGTGGGAACAGTACTAGGATCTAGAATGAAAGGCAATGGAATATGATGCCTACATATACTGCTGCCCATTGCCTAGAGCTGGTATATAATTCATAATGAGTAATTTGACACTTCTGCCTGGTAAATAAAACTTGGCCTATATCTTATTTGTGAGCAATTCATTGCAAGTCTTTCTAATTCTATTTTGATTGGACACTTGGGTCACATGGTATGTTTTGATTGCCTGGTTTACAAAACTAAGAAACAGTTATCCATCATGAATATCCGTGGTGATGAATTTGAAAATCACTTCTATGCCTGGTCTGTAATATTAGCTTAAATGCACTTATTCCTGCCAGTGAACTAATTTGCTAGAATATTTCCAGAAAGAGAGGTGAACAAAGGGGAAACCAATGTGTTTAAAACTTTGAATGAATTAGACTATAACAAACAAAAAATGGCAATAGAATAATATAAAATGCAATCTGCTTATTCTACTAGCATAAGACTGATGGAAGAGAATATTCAGCCTCAGCTGAGCCTCAGAGCTGTGCTGGGAATCTCAAAAAAGAATAGCCTTTGGCATTTCTACTTCCAGATAGAACAAGCTGATGTTAGATGTAGCTGGGGAAATAAGAAATAATGGAAGATCACCTCAATTTCATACCTAGATATCCTGGCCCTGGTGAACGACATGTTGTAAATACAAACATCAGGGTGGATCCTGCCAAGACTTACCCTACACACATGAGCAGCTCCGAACGAAGTTAGTGGGAGTGACTTCTCAAGTGCATAACATTAAACCTGTGGGTGTATATCTTTGCGTAATAAAAGTCAGAGGTCAGATTAGGTAGAAAAATAAAATGAAAGTTTCTGAACCTCAGACGAGATTTGAATGGTTTCTTTCTCTATGCCTGATCTTCCCTAGTCACGACGATCTCTGAAAATTATTTCCGATACTCCAAATGCTCTCTCTTCTCTAGCACTACGTTCCAGAGTCTGTGACTCTGAGCCTGATCCTCTGATCCTCACTCCTACCAAACTCAAGTGTTTTACTTCAGTGGGAGTTTTGCCTCAGTAAAAAAATCCAGAGACCTTTGCAACTCAGCCTAATTGCAATTATACAGGCACTTCTGTTCAGGAGGAATGTTGAGTATTTTTTTAACCACAGTGTTCTTCTGCCACCTGGTCCCACCACACCAGCGAAAGCTTTTTAACACCTGCCTTCTATTTTCTGACTCTGGGAGCCCCCACCCCGTTTCTTTTTGCAGAATGTCATGGTGTATTGAAGAAGCAGCATCTCCTTTATGCTATTTGGCATAAATATCATTCAGGGGCACAGACAGTGTGGGGTAAATCAATATTGGGGAGATTAGATGGCTGGCTGCTCACTCCTTGAATTTTATTTCACACATTGATCCATGCAGCTGAAGGCAGTTTGCAAATGACAAGACCAAAAAAAAAAAAAAAGCAACCAACCTACTATGCACCAAGGCGAGCTCACCAGAGCCCCAGCCATACGAGCAAGAGGGAAACCAAACTTGCTGGGATGGTGCCTGCTATTTTTGTCTCAGTACCATGGATACATTGGTTCTGATTAGAGAAAGTCACAAAATTCAGACCAGAGTCTCCCCCCACCCCCTGCAAGTGCAGGGGCTGTTTGGATCCAGGGTTCTGATTCAACCCATTTCTAACCACAAAACTCAGATCTGGATCTAAACTCCTGCTAAGTTTGGGGGGTGTTTGTATCTGAAGCTCTAGTTGTGAAACAGTCTCTGATTCTGGTGAATTTAAGTCACATCTACTCCTGCCTTTTTTTATGCCGTTAATATTTGGTGTGCCTGATTCACTGCTTTGTTAGTCCACTTTTAATTTCCACCATGGGGTAGCTACTATACAATCCATGCATAGACTTCAGCAACTCATCAGTAAGCCAAGTCCAGTAACTGGAACTGCAGCTAGGTTTGTTTGTTTTTTTAATTTTGTTCCTTTTTGGTAGAGGACCGGGGGAAAGAGGGAACTATACAGTTTTAGAACTCAATCCAAATCCCACTGGCTTCAATAAGAACACATTCAGATCTTATATAGTCACCCCACAGTGTAGATGCATCTCCAAAGCTTATCTGAATTATCTAGTCACATTGGGTCTTCAAAACTAGGCTGGGAATCTTATAAGAGCAGACTTCCTAGTCAGGTATTTCATACTCCTTGCTCCTGGAGAGATTCTCATTCTCATTGGTATTTCCAGTTCCACGTGGAAGGTAGAGGAGTATGAAAATGATCAGTCAGATTGCTGAGTGGTGGTTGGTTGTTTTTTTTTTAAATTTGTGTATGTGGAGAAAGTATCTGAATTTTATCAAATCCCAAAGACATTTTAATCAGGCACTTTAGAGAACATTTGGATTTTTTAAATCTAACCCTTTCACTTACTTTTCACTGAAAAGAGTCCAGAACCAAAATCATAGACATGAACACCCCAAAATGTTGTAAGAAGTTTGGATCTTAGTGCTAACTTGGTCCATCTCTAATTTCCAATAAACCATAATTCAGCAATCAGATATACCTCCCTGACAACTGGAGAGTGGGAAAAGCTTTTCTGGGGCAGAGTTGTGTGCCCAACTGAAACAATTAGTATTTTATCAGAATTCAAGTGCTCCCAACACTACACAAAAATTGACTAATTTGGTCCAGAGTCAAAAAGAGTCCTTCTTAGTTCTTCGTAGCTCAAAAGATACAAGCAATTGCTTGATAACTTTTTAAAAGTACAGTCAAATCATAATGGATCCCTCTTCTGCTTTTGATAATTTAATATGCAATAAGAGTGTGTAGACCTGAGTGGATGTCGTTGGTATTTTCCATTGTCATTTTAATGGTACAGATGAAGTCTCTCTGTCTAAGGAATCCAAACTCTTTGGTTCTGCCTTATTTGTGGTTACTAAGAGATTCCTGTTCAGGCCAAATATTCATGGTGGCTGATGTTCTAAAAGCTTTGAATAAAAACAGGACCATTTCCAATTGCGGGGCCCCAAATCACCTTCAAACAAGAAGTTTAATGGTGACCTTTATGAATTTGGAGATAAGGATGATACACAATCAGGTGTCTAAAGCTCCAAATGTAAGTGATTACTAGATTCCACCCCCGCCCTCCACCTCTCTTTACCAGGTAATAAATATTTTTCCAAATACCCCCTGCAAGTAGGTTAAATATGCGAGAGTCTTTCACCTCTGGACTCCCAGTTTCAAACATTTGCTAAGTTCACACAAATGAAATTTTTTTTTGTTTTTTTTCCTTTCCACATTAATAATCCAACAAAAAATGTGATAGAGGCACAAGTCTATGCTTCAAAGAGGAAGAAATAAATAAAAAGAAATGGAAGGGCACGGCAGGCCAAGAGTGAGATGCATTGGCAGGACTGTGAATTGGAATACTTGTGCTATGGCCAGAGCCGTAAGCAGACTAAGCAATTGCTTAGGGCCCCAGTCGGCTCAAGAGGACCCCTTATTCACTTTTTTAGTATCTATTGTATGTGTGTGGGTGGGGTGCCCCAAAATATTCTGGCTTAGGCAAGCACTGCCTCTGGCTATGTCTTCAACTAGTTCTAGCCATTGCTCACTTTCTCTGGCCCTAAATATATTTGCTCAGACATTTTACTTCAAAAGAAAAACATGTGTCCACTGGTTTGCAAAGCAGCTTTTAGTGCAAATCATTCTGAATGCAAAGAAAGACTCTTTTTCTAAGGAGACGTGTTTGTGGACTTGAGAAATTAGACTCCCCGAAACATGCTTTTTTTCCAATATATTTTTCAATGTGTCAGTATTAAATCTGTTTTGTCAGCACAAATTTTTGCAGGAATGATCATCATAGGTTGAACTTTGGAAACCTGCTGTACTCTCCAAAAAGTCTGGCCAGATTACGGATTCTGGGCTCCCTTAGTCTGAAGAGTGAAAATATCACACATGCACTCAGCACCAGTTTTGGTATGAAAGTGACTAATACAGAGCTTTCCTGTTACAGCACTAAGAAAACAGCAGGTGTAGCTATACAAATTGGAACATATGCTGGGACACCCGGGGCAAATCCAGGGGCTCAGGCTCTGTCAGGAGCAGAAATCACAGTTCTGTTGAGTGCCATCCTTTGAGCACCGCAGAGCCTTGAATGCAGCCAAAACTCAATCCCACTCTATTCAAACGTATGACTGAGCAAATCTGTAAAGGTTTCACAAACCAAAATGAATCACAAGCTGTAAAAATAACATACGCCTGGATGCCAGCTTGACAACTTGCCCACCACTACTCTTCCTTGCGCCAATCAGATAGGGTTCACACCTTGCGGATGTGCTCTTTTATCACTCCTGCCATCACTCTATCAACTTTTAGAGGGAGGAAATGCATGATCAGAATGTTACACTTGGCCTGATAGACATCTCTACTTTCAATTACTTCTCTGTAAACAGACTGAAGATAAAGAGAGGTGCAGCGTTCGCAAATGGCTTTTTCCCAAGCAGTGTGTTGCTCAGTAACTAGTTGCCCCTGCCCACTCACCCTCAACTGCAAAATATAGTTGCATTTCAGGCTTGCTCTTTCTTTTCAAGCCTCCCCATTAAGTATGAGATGAGCATCATCTAAGTTCTTGTTTAATGTCAGCAATAAGCTTTAGGGAAGAAGGTTAAACACACTCACAGATGCCAGCCTGTATGTTTAAGGAATGAAAAAGGCATCTATCTATCTAATCTATCTATCTATCTATCTATCCTAGGCAGAGATTAGCTTTAGATGTCCATGCGTGGCTTTGGGGTTTGGCAAAACCTTGCTCATCACATTTTACCTATCCAATGACAACCCAAAGCCACACTGTGGTTTGATTTTTATGTTCGTGGTCAATAGGAAACTGGATAATTCTCAGCCCCATCTCAAAGCCCCCCTCCTCCTCCATGCTTACTGTGCATTGCCATCTGACAATGGTTAGGCACGTGGCAAGCTGGGGATACTGCTGCTGGTCAGCTTATTACACCTACAAATTGTGCACACAGCTGATCTATGACAAAGTTTCTCATTGTTATTGTTACATCCTCCTCCATCTCCATTTCTTCCTCCTGTATTGTCTTTAAGATTGCCTGCCAGGCTGCCTCAGGCACTGTCTTTTCAAATATGTTTGTATAATGCCTAGCACTAGGGGACTCCGACCTAGCTGTGCCATCAAGGTGAAACATTTATACTTTCTTAGATGACGTGGGCGGAAAGATGCTGGCATTTGGTCAATACTAGCCCTTCCACTGTTGCTCCTAATGGGGGAGTTTCATCAATGCTGGACTAATTAATTGTACTGGAAATTCTCAGTGGAGAAGCAACTTTAGGGCCTATTCTACGTTCCATTGAAATCAATGGCAAAACTACCATTGTCTTCAATGGTGTTGAATCAGGCACTTCATTTGCAGCAGTTAGTGAAGCTTCTTGCACCTGAGACACTGCACTAAAGTACACAGGGATTATACATAAGAACATAAGAATGGCCATGCTGAGTCAGACCAATCGTTCATCTAGCCCAGCATCCTGTCTCCACCAGCTGCCCATACCAGATGCTTCAGAGTGAGTGAATAGAACAAGGGCAATTTATTGAATGATCCATTCCCTGTTGCCCAGACCTAGCTTCTAGCAGTCAGAGATTTAGGGACACCCAGAGCATGGTTGCATCAAAATTCTTCCAGCAGCAAACACTAGCATAATCAGTACTCCTCCCCCACGCACATATCCTTTCCACTAACAACTTGTACAATCGCCCCTGCTGTTCAGACGAAGAGCAGATTTACAAGTCATGCTACCTTTATTGTGCTGGATGCCTTATTCTCTTTGGAACTTTGAAGAGATATTATGATGCTAATTAGTTCCTTTCTAGAGATGAGAAGAGTTGCAGGCATTGGAAACAAGTTCATCAGTTGCAGGAAATTAAGGCAAATAGAATTTTTCCTTTGAAAGGAGGAGAACATGAATGGAAACCAAGATTCCTGGGTTCTGGTCTTGACTCTCACTAACCCACTATGTGAGCTAGAGCACATCACCTCTCTACAGTAGTTCACTCCTGTGTACTTACCAATAACACAATAGGGATCCTGGTTCCCAGGGAGATGTAATCTGTGACAGCCCTATACTGGGACACTTCACTTCACCTCCACACTGCCTCAGCTGCACTAGCTGGGGTGTTGTGGGGCCAGATCCCAGGGTGCATCTTTGACCACCCACTCTTGACCCAACTGCATGGGAGTGAGTAGCAGCCCTGTGGAGGCTGCTCTCCGTGGAGTGCTACCTTTGACATGGATAGTCCATGCAGGTGAGCAAAGGCGTGCCTTATGCACCCTCTGTCCTCTGTGCATGTGCACAGCGCAAAAGGCAATCTCACTCCAAAACAAATTAGCAGCTTGAGGGTTTGCAAGGCTGCCTGAAGACAAAATGTTGTAATAATAATAAATACTAACTTTTATTTTTATATCTCCTACCACTGTGAAGGATTTCAAAGCAGTTTACAATGTTGATATATTATAGAGTTGTTTCACCCACCACAGAATGCAGCCACTTCTGAGGAAGAATGTGGCAGCTGTTTAACATCATACAGCAACACAACACAACAGTTAGGAGACCAATAGAAGAAGAATGTACTATTCAACTGAAACTGCAGGCAGTACATAAGTATCCAAATAGGAATAGAAAATAGACTGAGAGATTCATTGTATGAATATTGTTCTTGTTATTAACAGCCACAGTGGTATTTGTTTATGTATTTATTATTATCTGTATAACACCTGTGCACTGATAGTCAACATATGAAGTGTATCACCATGCCAGAGTCTTATGTGATCTGTAAATTATGGTAATGTGCAGCATTGCCTTTCTGTTTTCAGATGCCATACCACCTCGCCTTCTTGAGATTACTGCATCTGCAAACCAGAGAGAACAGGAATGGCTTAATTGCAGAATACTGAAAAGGTCAAAGCACTTGGGCATGATGCAGCCAATACATGAGGAATCACAGCTGGACTGCTTCATTCTCTTGACAGAGATATCAATAAGACTAGCAAATGGCCCGGCATGAATCTTTTTTGGGGTGACAATGATTGTGACAAGGTGCTAATGGCTACCAGTCTGGAGGCTGCAACCTTCCATCTCAGTATTAACCAGATAACTATTATACAGTGCACCTCACATAGCAAGCACAGTGTTGTGATGGTTCTTGAGGAACCCATGACTGTAAGTCACCTTGTTACCCACTGCCTCCAGAGTGAGAAAGTCTTGCTTGTGGTAACTGGGGGTAGGTGTACACTACAAAGAAACACCTGTAGCTGGCCCCTGTCTGCTGACTTGAGCTCATGGGGCTGTTTAATTGCTGTGTAGACATTCAGACTTGGGCTAGACCCCAAGTTCTGGGATCCTTCCCCCTCCAGCCCAAGCCTGAATGTCTACACCACAATTAATCAGCCCCTTGGTCCAAGCCTGAGTCAGCTGGCCAGCTGTTGGTTTTTAATTGCAGTGTAGACATACCCTGGGTGTTAGCTTCCTAACACCAGCAGTCTTTCAGCCATTCAAGCACTCATTTGGGCTATGCCAGCCCTGCCTTTGCATTGCTGGCTAACAAGAAATGCATCCAAGTCCTCTCAAAGCATTCCCCTGTGATATCCAGACCCTGACACTGCTCTGGGATTTTTGTGAGTAGCCAGTGGTCCCTTGTTTACCAGTTTTACCTTAAACCACCATTCCTGTATAATACACAACATTTCTAATGAAACAAAAGAAGGTTTATTTAAAAAAGGGTAGAGATTCCACTGGAAGAAAGAGAGAGCAATGGAAACAAATGTTTACAATGCAAAACAAAATCATAAAACACAAACTAGGGCCTACACTTATTAATAGTCACCTTTACTATGTAATAAAGTAGGTTTTCCCCACAGTTCAATCTGTTGCTGAGCTGGCTGGTTTCACAGGAACCAGGATCCAATCTTTCATGGAAAACAGCCCTGCTCCACAAGATGTCTCCTCAGTGAATAGATCCAAAGTGCATCTCCTCACTCTGTGTTATAATGAAACAATCTTTTCTCTTTCTTGAGAGGCACGGCAATCCTTGTCTGTTGTAATGTTCCTTTCTTACCTCAAAGTGGTTTTGATTGTTTGCAGTTGTTTTTATTGGTTTTCCATTGACTGTTCTTTACATGGTAGACATCTGAGCCTTGCATTAAATCACTGGCTGATCAGGGAGGGATGGGGACTCCCTCCTGCATAAGTAGGCAATCGCCAAGTAATATTACTGCCTGGTCACTCCTTTTAATCTTAAAATCATAAGGGCATAAACTTCAGTATATTTACATTATTCCTCAAATATTACCCCTACACACATCACACCATGATTATGAACATTGATAAGTTTCAAGCTTTCAATAGAGACCTTACATGTTACCTTTCATGGACAAATACCCATAAAGCAATATATTTGATAAGTCTGAGATTACAGTTGTTTGCCAAGGGGCCTTTGTGTCATGAGTGTCCAAGAACATTTTGCAAGCAGTTCACTTTACAGGGGTCACACTTAAAAATATGCTGCTTTTGACTTGTACAAACAGAGACATTCACCTTGGGATTTGCAGAATTCCTTAAACTTCCCTAAGGAAACTGGACCTCAGTATCTATGGGAGCAGCTATACCGGGGAGAGGTGGGGAATTCACCCTGAGGGAAGGATAGCCATCTGTCTTGGATGGTTTAGACACAAGTCCTGCATCTTGTCAGGGGGTTATACTAGATGGGGTCCCTTCTAACCCTAAGATTCTGAGGCAAGGGCAGATTCACTGGGGAAGGACAGCTTTAATCTCTGGCCACAGCTCCATAGGAGAGCTGCTAATGGAGGCTGCTTAAAAGCATTAACTCAGCAAATCCCACAGCAGCTTGCTCCGGTACCCAACTGGGCCAGCCCCACCCACTTTAGGTTCTGTGCCAGCCAGTTCTGCCACTCCCCGCATTCCCAAAAAGAAGCAGGGAGATAGGTGACTTGTGCTGCTGCTCTCCCCAAAGCTGGCAGACCTACCCCATGTCTGTATTCTGGATTCCCCTGTACTGATGAAGCATCGGACCCAAGGACTATAAGCTGCCTCCAAGTATTCTAATAAGACATATAGTGCCACTCATTGTGATTTCAGTTTAAATGGAAGCAAATATTTATTATTGGGAACCAAAAGGTATCAGCTCAGTTTCTCTTCTCAACAGGATCTCATTGCAAGGGGAAAATTTTGGTTCATAGCATCCTTTTAGGGGGCTTGTGTATATTCTCTGAGGAAGGCAAGTAGGCAGGCAACACTGCTTGGTGGTATTCGATTCCTGCTTCATATTGATTCTCTCTTGGGAATTCCATGACCTTTTAGATGCCTAGTTTATATGATCCTCTTGGAGTATAGACTATTGTAGGGTATGCGGAGAGGGTATTTACAGCCAATTAAAGGCCCCCCCCCCCCGAGGAGGGTGGAAAATGGCATACAGATGATCTATTTTTTATATGACATCAATTACCATTCCATTGCCAGATGTTGTTCAGAGGAAGGTGCGTGCTGTAATGTACTGTGTAATCTGCCTTTTCCCATACAGAACCTCTGGGGGAAGAAACCCTGTGGTGGATTCCTAAGGCTGTGGGGGTATTTAATTAATTAAACATCTGACATTATGAAATCCATCTTTCTGGCAAACATCAGTCAGCCCTCAAATCTGTGTCCGCATTAGCCCCATCAGACCATGCAGTTCAGCCCTTTCACCCTGCTGTGGGACTTTTGTGTTCCAAAAATACTTTTCTTTTTAGGATAAATATTTGATCCCTTTAGCATCGTTCTCCAGAAATCTTCCAAATATTTCCCATACTATACAAACTCTGTGGTAAGCATTCTAAATTTCATGCTATCTGTCCCTTGTTTTCCCATTTCCAGCTGTAGTTTGCATTTGTCCATGGCCAGTTATCTTCAAAAGGGAATGGTACAGTATGTATTCGTGCAACTATGCAGTTCCATAGGCTTTGCATCAGGCTCTTGGTCACATGTGTCATGTGTAGCAGAAGATGTTGCAAATGGGAAACAGTTGTTGAATGTTTCAGGGTGTTGCCTAAAATATTCTGAAGAGTGATAGAAGATTTTTGTCCCATGAAGAGAGAAAACATTGCCTTTTGTGGATGATCTTGAAGGATTTAAAATATCAAGGCTAATCATATCTAGAGGAATTCTTGCACAGAGGAGAATTCCGCTTTGGAACAAGGATGCCTTCGTTGTTGGATCTTGTTTGTGTGTGTGCTTTCGGGGCATATGTAAGCTTTTAAAGTAAATTTCATGCTGATAAAAGTTCTGGATTGGGAGCTTTTGTGCCTAGATTCTCTATTTATCTCAACAATTAGGATGCTGGTGTGCTGAGCCCACTGGCTATTTTGTTGACCAATATTACCTCATTGTTTCCTTGTGTTCCATGGTCTGTGTCTACCTGTTGTCACTTGTCGTATACTTAGATTGTAAACTCTTTAGGGTAGGGGTGCTCTTTTTGTTCTGTGTTTGTACAGAACTAGTGCCATGGGGTCCTGGTCCCTCACTGGGGACTCCTTGGTGCTACCACAGTACAAATAATAATATCCAAAGGACAAGTAAAATGCATGAAATTAAAGCTCCCACTAGGCCCCCAGTGTTTCTGCCCTGACTTAATAATAATCCTTCGTTCATGTTCATTCAAGCCTTGGTCAGTCAATGCCTATCATGATGGATGTGCTAGGGAGGAGAGCATGTGTCTGCTTAGGAGCTAATGAACATCTAAATGCAGGATGCCAAACTTCAATCCAAGATTCAAAAATGTTAGCGTACGCCAGTGGGGCCAACTGACCAGCCATTGCATCAAATACGGCTCCCAACAGCCGAAGCATTTCAGTCCTTTCCAACAGGGATGGGTTTTTTTCCCCAAAACCAAAACAGTCTAACATGAGTCAAATAGATAAAACAGGTCCTGCTGCTTGGACTGTTTCTCTGCCCTAGGATCTCCTGCAGGAGCCTTCCTTCTCTCTGATGGTCTCTTTACCCCCTGATCCCGGGCCTCAGATCTATTGCCAGGGAGGCCACTAGTTAGATACAGAAGGAGCTTAAAGGGCTGTCCTGCCCAATAATACTCAAAAATTGAGGATTTTAAATTTTGGTTCAATGCAACAACCACTCCTCATCCACTTGCATGGCAGAAAGAGTACTGGCCCCCTCGAACTGCGAGCCACTCTGTGGCTAGCCCCAGAAGGGGAGGGAAGGATTCCCGTCTGCCCCCTTCTTCCCTGTGCACTGTCACAAAGGCAGGCAATGATCCTGGCCATAAATAGCCTCATCTTAAAATGCTTCCTTGTTTACTCACATGAGTGAATAAGGGTCTGCAGAATGAGAGCCCTTAGCTGTTACACTCCATGAAGGGATGTGGTGTAAGTTGTGGGGAACCACAAAACAGGTCTAACCATACCCCACAGATGTTATTCTCAGCAACTAGCAGTACGGGTAAGACATTCCAGTTGTACAACTTACAGTTTATTTATAAAATAATATATAAAATAATATAAAAAAATAAACAATCACTGCATGAGACCTGACAAATAAAACTCATTGCAAGTCCCCAGTGTGTTTTCATCAAGGAGTCTTTGCGGGCAAAACAAAATGAGAAATCTGGAAGGGTTTTTTTTATTGCCACATTACAGATCAGAATGCAGAATAGGCCTCTGGTGAATCATTGTGTGAGAAAGAGAGGTGTGTTCATCAGTGTGAAGAGAGAGAAACTGTATGTAGTTAAATTGAGGGATGGCCCCCTTAACATGCAGATGGCATCACACAGCTGGCTGGTTGCAGCAAAATAAAAACTATGGAGCGTCTCCTTACAAATCCAGCAGAATACATTGCTTGCTTTTAAGATCCCAAATCCCTTGGTTGGCACATGTCTGTAAATTACAGCAGGCTGTAAACTGAGGTTTAAGTCTGTAAACATTTTAAACAGCCATTTATTTATTTCCCCAAGTACAACATCCAGCTTGTTGTTTGGCTTCAACTTTAAAAGTCATGTGTTTGCTTGCTAATGTTTCCAGGGTGGGGCTTTAAGCCAAGCTGTTACCATGATAGCTGGACACAGATTCAGCTTCAGAACACTTGTAAGGTTAAGATGAGGGTGAAAATATCCCTCAGAAGGAAGGAGAGGTCACCATATTTGGCCATTGTGATGCTGCCCAAATACAGAGGAGTGTGATCAAACTTATTGCCAGCAGGGGGCAGAAGTGAGCATTAGCACCATGTGGTCGATAGTAACTCTGGAGGTCGGAGAAATTCTCTCACACTAGCCACCATTGTTTACCTAAGTCCCAAGACTTATTCCTTTTCCTTTGACTTATTAGCTAATGTGCAACTTTTAGAAAATACAGAGAGTCCCAAAAGTGTTAAGAATAATTATTACTGTTATTTGCTGCCTGCAGATTTCAGGGGCTATGATATTTCCAAACACAGGGTCTGATTCATTCTGTGACAACTTTTATTTTACCAACAGCATGATTTCCCTTCAAATAACAGTTTGGCAGAAATGTTTGACCAGCTCTACTCCTGATATTGTAAAACACTTACAGTTTCCCACTGCCTCTTCCAAAGCAGAGTCAAGATGTTGTGCTGAAAATGGGTTAAATGGACCATTGGTTTGACCCTGTATGGCCATGCTCATGTTATCATCCTTGGTTGTTACTCCAACTGCAAGAGCTGTTTGTGTTTCTTGAATGATGAACTCAGATAAATTTCTCCAAATCACCATCTCCTCTCCACCATCTACTGCTGATCTGTTCTTGAAATACATTCAGACAGTGTATGTGCTAATGTTTCATCATGCATGTTCCACTCAGCAATAAGCATCTCATGGTATCTGGAGATGATGAAAGGGCCAGCAGAATGACCATCAGCTTTTATGGAAAGACAACATTCAACTATAGCTGTGGTCTCTGAGGGAAATTAAAACAGAGCCATTCCTACATGAGACTTCCATTTCCCACAACGAAGCTGATAGAATTATGCTGCATGCCAAAAACCATCACACTGAAAACTGTTGCTGATATGAAGGGAGAGAAGCATGAAGTAACAGATAAAGTATTTCTGGCTGTTTATAGTCATGTGAACAGAGCTATTCACTGATCTGTGAGTAATGATTTGCCATTACATGTGAGTAATGATTTGCCAGTTCTGAAAGGTCTCGACAAGAGATATACTAGCACCAGGCATTCTGATCACTCATGTGTTTGTTGTATTGCCATTGAAATGAAGGGTGGGTGAACTGGGTCAGATGAAATAAAAACTGTCTTTAATTGAATTGAAACCAAAGTAAGCTATTTTTGTTGAGGTTCTGATGAGCTGGATAGCTTGTTTCCCCATTATTTTTCATGTGATGCATAAGTTCCAGCATGAAACAGAGATGCCAAAATAACTGCATTTCTTACAGGCTGTCCAGTTATTTGACCTGAATCTTTGAACATTTTGTGGTTACTCCATCACTAACTGAACTAAGAAAAAAAAAAGGTCTATCAAAGTTCACTTGTTACTGACGCCACCTATATATTTTTAATTGCTGAATTTCCAAGACTTGTTAAAAAGTCTAGTTTGATCATCTGGGTGGGGAAGGAGGGGGCTTTCTTTTATTCAAATCACCTTAGTGCTTGCAAGGGGCATTGGCATTAATTAGTCTGTAGAACAAGCATATCTTTGGGCAGCAGCAGTTCAACATTCGGCACAGGGAGAGCTTCATCTTTTTTACAGGTTTCAGAGTAGCAGATATGTTAGTCTGTATCCGCAAAAAGAAAAGGAGTACTTGTGGCACCTTAGAGACTAACAAATTTATTTGATCATAAGCTTTTGTGAGCTATAGCTCACTTCATCGGATCCCAGGTTCATCAGTTTAAACGGAAATGATCTCCATATTTTCAACAAAATAATTTTGAATGAATTTGAAATCTGAAAGTTTGCCTTTTGTTTTGATCTGAAAATTTCACTGGAAACGTGGCCACATTTCTTTACTTGAAAATGTTGATGCCTTTGCCAGTGAAAAAATAGTTTATTTCCCAGGGCAAGATTGGCTACTTCTGAGCAAAAGGTAATTTTAAATTTTTAAATATTTCTAGCATGCAAATAATGTTGGTACTGTATCATTTTGTGGTAGGGAAGAATTCACTGGGTGTGAAATGGCAAAAAGCAAAATAGAAAATACTTAGATGTGAAATTTTGCTGGAATGCTTTATTTGGCTCCTCAGGGAGCAAGGTCTACACAGTGTGAAATAGAGTTCACAACTCCTTAATTCCAAAATCAGGGCTTTCTATGAGCTCCACAAGCTCAATTAGAAGGGGTAGTTGAGAGAAGCAGAGATTCAGATGTCCAGAAACATCTACATTACAATATCCTCATTATAAATACACTCATGTACTGTCTAGGAGACCAAGAAAAGTCCTGGTGTATAATGTAGGAGAAATACTGATGTCATCTCTGATGTTTGGAGGAATTGGATGTTGTCCAGACTTCAAAAACTGCCTTCCATTTCTGTTCTGCTCATCTCCAGTATTGCCTGATCCCGCAATATGGAATGTTTTTCTTATGCCCCAGCTCCTAGACTTGTGATATTACCAGAGAATCTCATCTTTCATTCTTAAAAAAGTAAATTTCTAGCCCCCCCGGCTACAGATAAAAGTTTGAGAATGTGAACTCTGAAAGGTCCAACAACAGAAGGTAACTGAAAAAGAACCTGAGATTTTTTTTTAATTTAAATTTATATTAAAATTTAAAATTGGCTTTTAAGTCAATTGCATGATTTTTTGGGGGGAGCTGACCCAAGATTTTGCAATACTGCAACTCCAAATTAGGTTTGGGAAGGAAAAGATGGGCAAAAGGCACAAGCTACAGAAACTGATAAGGAATGGAATCTTTATAGTGCCATCCCTGTTCCATGAATTGTACTATTGGCAGAAGTTTCAGTGGGGGTGAGGGAGTCAGGATGGGTGTAGTGTTATCTATTTTATAATTGTCTTTATTGAGTGAAATTGAAGATTGAATTTTCCAGTTGGCTGACTGCCATCTGGTGGCTAGCATGTGATAGGTGTTTCTTTCAGTCATGCTCTGAATATACATATTTATAAATATAAGCTGGGCTGGAAAGATGCCAAGGCCTACAAAGGCTTAACTCAGTGGTGGTGCAGTGCCTTGGTAAGAAGTCGGACAATGTGAGAATGAGGGGCCTGTATATTTGGCAGATGAATTCCAACATTGGGTAAAAGAGGGAAAACTTGGCTGATTTACCTCCCATTTGATTGGGGGAAAAGGCATAGTTTGCAGCCTTAAAAAGATTCCTACACAGGGATACCTGTTATATGGCAGTAGTATGTTAGTAGTAGTAGTTATATGGCAAAGCGCTCTGAGGCAGCAGTGCTGTGGTGAGCCCTTGATGTGCTTCAGTGAGGAGACACTTCTTTCCTGGGGTTCTCTTGGCGCACTGGGGAGCTGAAGCAGCAAGGGGCCTTTCACATGCTGCTTCCACCTCAGTGCAGACGCTAAACTGTGAGACCTTGGGCTGAACACATAGCCTTGGTTTCCCCATCTTGCCCATCTCGGGCCTCTTCCTCACATGCTCCCACACATCCATGCTAAACTTTCTCTGTAGCAACCTGCATGGAATTTGTAGAGAGGACCATAGGTTACAGGTGGGAAGCATTTGGAGGAGGCACCAGGATGTCAGTCTGTGTGCACATGGCTAGAATGCTAGATGCAGCATCTCAGTCTTTATTTTTTTTTTTTTTTTATAAAAAGCCAGTTTAGTTTTACAGTCATGGAGTCCTTTCATGCTGTTACCCAGCATGCAGTACATGAAACACCAAAGCTGCTGAAAGATCTGAGCTACCTGGTGTAGCTCAAAACAGTCATTCTGCAAAAAGGGAACAGCTCTTTGTGTCATCTCTTTCCAAGATTATGGGTGTGCATATCTGTGCTTGAAATCTGGGACAAGCGCAGAATGTGCTTGTTGAGTTAGAGGAGTCCAAAGAATTGCAAGGAATACAAGGCAAGATTTTCAAAAAGGGAGCATAAGTAGCTAATATTTCATTAAAAAATACACAGAAAATTCATTTGTCCCATTAAGGGGCATTGGGACAAACCTGGAGGCTAAATTCAGTCATTAAGTTTAAAACAGTGATGCTTTCAGTGCAATTCTCATCACAATTGTAACCATGATGTTGCTGTTCAGGCCTCCACTGTACTATTGGTATATAGATAGATACTACAGAATTTTACAGTAACATTCTGAAACACTACAGCTTACTTGAATCTTACTGCTGTGTTTGTAGGCTTTACCCTAAACTACTATAACTTTATTTTTAAATAAGGCTTGACAAGATACTGGCACCATGCCAGCAGGCTGGTGCGACTTCTATTTGTTGATAGCTCTCTAGCATATTTGATACTTTGATTAACTCACATTGATACCTCTTGTTTCTTCTGGGAGGGAAGATTTCTCAGAACAGAAATGCTGGAACTGACTTCTCTGAGAAGGGTTTTTAAAGTCCTACTGCATTTCTGGTCATGGACTAGGTCTAAATATGACTTCTATTTTTCGAACCTGCTTTGCCTGCCATTCAGTGGCTTCAAATGACAACATATTTTTTCAAAGACCAATTGCCATTTCTTTTGCAGTCAGCACCCTGTGTTTTTGGAAAGGCTCCAAACACAACCAATTTTTCAGACTGACTCTAAACTCTCTGGATCCTTAGGTGAGAAGACCCTGCCCATTTATTTTCGTCCTATTAAAATTAAGAGGCATGTGAAATATTGGCAAAAAAGGGCAAAACTACTTGAAACTGAAGGAAGTCACATTTCATTACAGACTAGCGTGAGAGCTTCAGATGCCTCTCAGTGCTCAGGGTCTGGCCCTAAACAGGCATTTATTTATTTATTTATTTATTTAAATGGAGCAAAATTGAGGCAATTTTTCCAGGTGGGATGGGCCCATTTCTGGGAGGGGAAATGGCTAAAAATAGGGCTATTCTCAAGCAAAAAAAATGGATTTTGTGTCAAAAATATGAGCTTTGGATGTATTTATGATGCCACATGAAGGCAAGCCATACGGGTTTTAAAACAAGGGGTGAACATCTTTGCAAGGAAGATGTTTTCGGGGGGCTGGATTTTACCACTCTCACTCATACTTTTATACCTTGCTCCAGAAGAAAATACCAGAGAGCCTTACCTGTGCTTAGTAGTATGTTCCTCTGCAAAAAGTCCAAATGGTTTCAGTGGGGCTTGTCACAGATAGCTAGATGGCTCTGCCTTTACTCAGCTACGCAGTGGAATGAAGCAGAGTTCCTCCTTACTCTCTTGTTCTGTTTGTGACTGATTGCAGTGAGGAGAGCAGGGATGACTCTCCCTCTGCTGATGGGAAGGATTAGTGCAGTGGTGCTCAACCTATTTACCATTGTGGGTTGCATGTGCAGCTCTCTATGTGTTATGTGGGCCTCATCCACACAATATAGATATCTGAATGGCCCTGAGGATGTCACCTGGGCTGCAGCTGTGTGTTGATTGGGCTGCAAGAGGCCTGCAGGTGCGGGTTGAGAACCACTGGATTAGGGAATAGAAGGACCCCTCGCTTTGTCCCCTAAGAGGGGCTTAACTCTTTCACTCATCAGCTAGAGCAGGAATTGGCAACCTTTGGCACATGGCCCGCCAGGGTAAGCCCCCTGGTGGGCCGGCCGGTTTGTTTACCTGCCGCAGCCATAGGTTCGGCCAATCGTGGCTCCCACTGGCCGCGGTTCGCCGCTCCAGGCCAATGGGGATGTGCTGGCCTCCCTTCCCGCAGCCCCCACTGGCCTGGAATGGCGAATCACGGCCTGTGGGAGCTGAGATCGGCCGAACCTGCAGATGCGGCAGATAAAGAAACCGGCCGGCCCACCAGGGGGCTTACTCTAGCGGGCCGCATACCAAAGATTGCCGATCCCTGAGCTAGAGTAACAGCTGGGTGCAGAGGGAGGAATACACTGTTCCTCAAAAAGAGGTGAAATAACATCCTTCTTTTCTGGAGCAAGAAGGGAAAGAGGAAGAATTGTATCTCAATGAGTCACAGTTCCTTCCCAGCTCAGCTCCTGTGGCAGTCCAGCTATGCACTGCCCATCACTGAGAGCAGACTGTAAAGCTACAGTCTAGTCCAGAGTATGGTAGCACTCAACATGAGTCTGAGTGGCACAATCTGAGTCTGAGTGGCACAACAAGAGTGTAAGTTAGCAGAATCTGTTTCCAGAACAATGTAGTCCATTAGGATAACATAAGAATTGCCCTATTTCTTTCTCCCAAAACTCAAACCTAACTTCAGTGGAAACTTTCCTGATGCTTGAAAATGTCTGAGTTGTTTTCTCCCTTCTGCAAACTCAAATGCTTGAAACTTTGGAGGTGCTTGACAAAGTCTGATTGATTTGCTTTTCCCCGGGTGCTTGATTTTCACTTGCCTCTGTTTAAAGCTTCAAATTAGGGCTGTAGGAAGAAGCACCAAAATAGAAAGAAAGTGGCTGTTCTGATCTGAAGTATTCCCAGGCTGGCCCGAAGAAGGAAGCACCCTGAATCGTAAGAGAGATCCTGTCCTGTAAGATTGGCTGCAGACTGAAGAGGTTTGGACAGGTCAGATAAACTAATGAATAAACTTATGAACACTGATCTGAATTGAACTCATTGGAGATTTCTCCCATTGCTGTTTCCCAGCACTGCCTGGGGGCTCAGTCTGGATGTTATTTATTGGAATCCTGCAGCTGTCCTGTAGCAGATTAGGCAAGACGTTGCTTTTCAAGACACTGGGTGGCTCTAAACATTATTAAACATGATTGTTGGAACATGCTTTTCCAGCCATTCAATGGCTGTGAACATTAAACATTTTGTTGTTATAAGTGCTTTCTTTTCCAGCTGCCGAGAGGCTGTAATCTTTTTTTCTCATTAAAAATGTTGATTTTCCAGCTCATGAGCCACTGAAAATACTGCTTCCCTCCCCGCGCCCCCCATCCACCCACACTGAATTTTTTTTTAAACTCACTGACCTATTTATTTTCATTTTCCATAGAAGGTGGAGGACATTGTTGGCCCAACCTAAAATAATTTTTTTTGCTACTAGAACAAGTACAGGAGGGTAACACTTAGGATAACACTGAATCAAATCAAGTGTTGCCTTTGTGGGCATATTACATTTAGATAAGGACATGCAAACTAATGCCAAACATCAGCATGTTCCTCTGTGTGTTCTCCAAAGAGATTGATAAACCACAGTGCTGGGTGCCACTTTCGCATATCCTTTTGTGTCAGCTGTATGAAAGCTGTATGACAAAATATGAAGCAGTCCTGGGGGCAGAAATGAAGCATGTGTTCTGGATTCAGGATGATGAGGAAAAGGTTTGATTTAATTCACTTAATTTAATACATATATCCTGTAAAGAAGACTGGATTGTTTAGGGAGGTAAGCAATTTGGGACATAGGAAGGGTGGGAGGGTATTTAAGGCACTGGATTGGGACTCCGAAGAACTTGATTTCACTCCTTGTTCTGCCATACACTTAATGTGTGACCTTAGGCACATCACTTAATCTCTCTGCCCATCTGTAAAATAAGGATAATAATATTCACTCCTGTTTAATGATATTCCTTCCTGTCTTTAGGGCAGGGACTTAATATGTGTCTGTACATTGCTTGGTGCAATGGGGACTTGATCTTGGTTGGGGTTACAGTAGGTAGCTCCTGTTGACTGCAGTGGACATTGAGTGTGTCACAGTTTCAGGGTAACTGTACCTGTTTCCCCCTCTGTAATCTACCAAGGACACCCACTTTTAGGCTTATGATTTCCAGCCATTACCTCTTTTGAGTGGTGACCTGCACCTCTCTCATCTCCTGATGGGGAATCTTTAAGGCTTCCTGCTTCCTTGCCTATATTGTGATGTTCCCCAGCAAGCCAGTCTGCCTCAATAGGCCAGCACCTGTGCTTTGCTTTCTCTCTGAAGGCTAATAACAGCCTAATTGCCTGCAGTTACAAGTTACCACTCAGCTCTTTCTAAGCAAGCACCTTTATTCTTAAAGTGAAAGCATGACAGAGAAAACATATTAAAAACAACAAAAGAACCTACAGACATACTAAAAAAAACTTACCAGAGCTCACCCCAACTCCCACCTCGGACTCTGGTAGGTGTCAGGCCTTCAAAACCCATAACTGGGTTTTCCATGTGGTTCCAAGTTCATAACTATCTCAGATTCAGAACCAGAACCCAGACTGGGCAGATCATCTGTTTCTTTGATCTTCAGTCTCCGGATACAGGTAATCAGCAATGACACACTCCTCGGCGTGTAGCTTCAAAAGATTGTGTTTTTACCTAAGCAGAGATGGGGAATTTGCATTAATCTCTCCCCAAGTATTCTTCATGAAATCCGCTTCACCCTCATTGTCCTAAAAGACCATTCTTGCCGGGCACATTTTCAATATAGTACTTTGAACTCCCAGGCCTCACATCACATCCCCCCTGAAGCAAAGGTTTTAGGCCATTCTGGTCCACAATGATACATAAACTTTGCATTTAATACAACGGACCCCAAAGATACTTAAACCTAATTCAATAAGGGCTCCAGAGGATATGCAGGAAATTGTCATATCTATCACAGAAGCTGGTCAGCCATTTACAGAAGATGCTCAGCTTTTCACTGGATCAGGCTACAATACTTAGGGCAAAGAAAGTGGTAAGCTCTCCCCTTTGGTAGGGGCTTTCTGCAGCTTCCAAAGCACACATCTGGCATGCACTGTGCATCAGCTTGGAAAGGATTCAAGACATTTCATGGAAGTTACAATTAATGGCTTCCCACAAATAGCACCTAGCACTGACAAGTGGCAGCTCTGTAATGCTATTTATGGGCAGGTAATGGAATTTCATTGCCTTTCAGGTATTCTTGCAGCAGGAAGCACATATATTTTTTCAGCTCTGTGATTTCCCCCCCCCCACACTAACTTGCACAAATCATTATATTTGGCCTTGAGCATTGGGAGCTTTTCGGGAGCATTTTACTTTGCATTAACTTTGCAGTCCAATTTCTTTATAAGATGAAAAAATATGTTCATTAATGTTAGAAACCCAGGTTAGAAACAAGAAACAACATTGGGAATGAGCTAGAAAGATAGCCCAGATCCTCAACTGGTACAAATCAGCATATCTCAATTGACTGCAATGGATCTCTGCTGATTTACACCAGTGGAGGATCTGGCCCAACATTCCCCGCCTTTTCACCCCCATCCTCAGCAGCTTCTTACTGTAGCCACTACCCTGGAGGAACTGGTTGGGTCTCTATTCAGATACCTTTCTCTGCTATATTGAAGTGCCTATTATTAAATATTTGTTCCCCATGTAGACACTTATAGACTGTAATCAAGTCACCATTTCTCTTTGTTAAGCTAAATATATTGAGTTCTTTGAGTCTATCACTATAAAGCATGTTTTCTAATCTTTTAATCATTCTCTGACCCCTCAACCATCGTGCAGAATTTTGGGCACCAGAACTGGACACAGTATTCCAACAGTAGTCACACCACTGTCAAATATAGAGGTAAAATAACCTCTCTACTTATCCTTGAGATTCCCCTGTTTCTGCATCTCACGGTTTCATCCATCCTGTGAGTATGGGCTACATTCTTTGTTCCTGGATGGTTCATGTAGTCTGATTTTTTACCCATGGTGATGAATAAAATCCAGCTATCCACTCAACCTTTGTGCATGTTCCATCCTTGTTAGATACCCTCTGTATGGCCTACTGGAAATCTGTACTGAAAACCCTCTTACATGAATAAGTAGTGAAGTGAAAGGCTGTGATAGATCACTTATACCAAGCTTGTTAATCAAAGAAATGCATAAAAGATGCTTGCGAAGAATGCTGAACACAGCACTGGTTAGTGTCCTTTCAGCAAGCTACTGTTTCAAGTCCTGTAGAATGCAAAGGGGAAAGAAGGCCACGATCCACATAAAATGGTGGATCAAAGAAAAGGCAGCACATTCCAAGGTGAGAACTTAGAATGAAGTTTCCAGCAATCAGGATTCCCAATAAAATAATCCAGGTAATAATATCACACAGAATTAAAACAATAGAGGGCTAATTAGCTCTAATATTTGCTGACAATGTGGGTTTTGGGGAGAGAAGGCCATGACCTTCATAAAAACTGTTAATTAACCCATACAGTAAATCTGTTTCATTCATTGCCACAACAGAACTAATCAAGGCAGGCTTACTGTTTGCTCATTTGGAAAATAATTAGGGTTCCCATTTAGACTTAATTACAGTGCAAAGGTTGACAATTATCATCTCTGTGGAAGCACTGGATGCCTCAATATCTCGGCTGAACATGTGCCTATAATTATGTACATAATTTTCTTTGCAGAAAATGTAACCCACTTATTACCTGGATTTTATGCTTGTAATTAGAGATAATAGTAATAAAAAGAAAAGAAAAGAAAAAATGGCAGGATGCTGCATTACTTAGGATCTTTTCCGTAGCAAATATATTCACGTCACTGGTAGAGGAATCACAAAATAAAACAAGCTCCTGGTTTGCATCTGTTACCCTGAATAGAAGGAAGATGTAGAAGTGCAGAAGAACAGAGCTCTCCTTGTAGTATGGGGAGGAGAAGTAGCCATCACATAAAATATTGCAGGAACAAGCTGTTCTCAAAAGCTTTGTCTGTTCCACAAAGTCACATTGCACTCCCTCCACAAGAGCCTTATCCACAGAGAGATAGGTGTGGTGGGACAGTGGTGAGGACAAGCTGGAGGAAGGGAGAAGTGTTGTTGTAAAAGAAATGCAATTTCAAATGGCTGCCTAGCCTTTCCCAGGGACTGAATAAGCCCACGCAGTGCCTCTGAGTAGGGTAGATGCAAGCCACTACTCCTATGCTGGGATAAACCTGCCCCTTAGATTCTGATTTATTCTATTGGTTTCAACTGGAGTTGGATCAGGCCTTCAGTGAATGAGTGACAGAATCAGGAACAGAACACAGGGCTTTTGATTCCCTGTCTCTTCTCTAGCTAAAAGACTATGCTCCCTCCTATCTCTTCTTTCAGCTATGTCTTGTGAAACCTAATTCTGAGCATTTCTGACTGTAAGAGATGCTAAGCCCTGCTAACCTGCCTCAGAAAAACATAGGTTTGCTCTTTGCATATAGTGATTTGTATCCAAGCAAATGTGAAGTTGCTACAACTGCTTACTTGGCTACTCCAGTCTCTCATGGCGTAAACATCCATCAAAAGGAGATTACCATTTCATTCCAGCCAATAAATCCAGGCTGATTAATGCCTACTCAGCCTGTCTTTAAATGTTATTGTTCTATAGCATCTTGATGTCAGTCAGGACCAAGAGCACAGTGAATTTTCAAGGAAAGAGATCATGGTAAAATCACAGCGTGTTATTCCACTTTGCTTTGATCTCACACGGAAAAGGCCAAATTATGACCTCAGAGGCTCACATAAACTTTATGGAAATATCCAGTAGGGATGTTAGGTTCTATGCAAATCAGATGAGGTTCTGTAGAAATTGCCCTAGAAAACTAGATAGTTGAACAGAGAAAGAGATCCTTCCTATAGAATTTTTAAACCATCCTGGAGACTTATAACCCTGAAAAAGATTTATACAAGTTGGTTTAACATTCTTCTACAGAGAGATTGTCATCCATTATATTCTATAGGACTTTTCCATAAGGGATGACTCTTTTTGACTTCAATAAGGATCACATATATCCCTCTGGGAACATCTTTTATGCTACATATTTATGATGCACCTGATCTGTAGCACACCTGTGAATCTGAGGATATCATTTGTTCCTCAGCCTGTAACATGAGGGATTTCTGCAATTTAACAACTGAATTGCATAGACAGTTTCAGACATGGGTGATTTGCTAGTTGAACCAGGATGTGTTTTTCATAGATTTTAATACATATTTTTAATTTATACTTTTTATTCTCTCTACCATCTGATGAGCTTGAAAATGCAGCATACACTACGTTTTCCTTCCAGTTTTTCTCTTCTCCATTTGGCAAACAATGTTATCCTGTGTTTGGAATAGACCTGTAATGAACATGGCTCTTTGACTTGAACAACAAACACAACTTGACTCAGCACTTAATTATCAGTCCAGTACATCTCCGTGTGCTGGCATCAGCAAATTATGTCAGCAGAACTTTAGGCAATATACTTTGTTAGCTGATTCCAGTTGCACACCCAACAGGGGGAGCAGAACAAAATATTTTTGTAGGTCCTTCCAAAATAGTGGCTATAGTTTTTAATTTCTTGGTGATGAAGTCCCATTGTGGTGGAGGGGCTTAAAACTCAAGGTATTTAAAACACAATTGACTCTATAATATTTGGAAAGTACATCTAACTTTGGACCTTAGACTCTTGACAGTGTTCCTTTAAAATCTATGTGCAGATTCAGATGCTCTCAAGATTACTAGAACCATAAACACTTCACAAGAAAAAAAGATCACTGGAAACAATACAAATGCAAAACAAATCTGTACATGCTCAAGTTTGCTATAGTGATAAGGGCCTTTGCTTTCTGGTAGTTTCTTTAATCTTATTGATCAGGCACTTATCTGATCCCTATCAACATAGCTCTTAGTTAAATTATACTATTGTGGAGATACTGGAAAAGCTGAGCAGATTTCTCACACTCCGTTTCTTTGCTCAAAGCTTCTTGACAACAAAATCCTATCTCTGACATATTGGCAGAGGACTTTCTCTGACACTCAGAAGCTGGCACTTATGAAGTTTTAAAAGGAAGCTTGAGCGTCCCAGTGGCAGGAGTTCTTCAGAGTGACAGCGAGAGGATCTGTACCCTTTTTCCTGGTCTGGGACTTCTTAATTGTGGTTAACCAGTTGAAAGAGAGCTGCTGCGGCCCATCCACGGCTTTCATTGTGTCATAACTGGGCTTTCTTTGGCACTGATGAATGAACCTTTTATCCTCCCCCTAGCCAACCATCCATGGCGTGGTAACAGGGGAGAAGAAAGTCTGTTTGTTGACAAATGAAATCATGATAGGGTTTGGGTGGGCAGTGGCAACTGATGAAACGCCAAACCCACTTTGATACACTCCATAACTCCTTGTGCGGTTACATAATCTGACAGAGTGGGTTAGCTAGGTGCCTGGACAAGCTCATTTGGGATGTTTAGCATCTCAAACTAACATGCAGTAGAATATTTGTTATAGAAAAGGACTCCCGCAGAAACAGATATATGCCAGTTAAGTGACTGATTTGATGATCTAAGGCTCAGAGCAATACACATGCTGAGCTCTAGTCTATACTACAGAGCTAGGTCGACAAAAGGCAGTTTACGCTGACCTAATTCTGTAAGCGTCTGCACTATAATGTGGCTCCCACCTCGCCCACTGCACTGACTTAATAACTCCACATCCGCGAGAAGTGGAGCGCTTAGGTCAATGTAGTTAGATCAATGCATGTCAGTGTAGACGCTGTATTGCTTACATTGACTGTTGCTTCCTTTCAGAAGCAGTCCCACAATGCCCCACACTGAGAGTTTAAATGGGTGCAAGCACTCCTGGTGAGGATGCACACCGCTGTCACAAGGAGCATAGTGTGGACATGCAAAAGCGATTTACTTACTGCAGTGGCTCTTCGTCAATGTAACTTAGGTCGACATAATTTTGTAGTGTAGACTTACCCTGAGAAACTTTCCAGACTGTTTTCAAAGTAAGTATAATAAAACTAGCAAAAGAATGAGATGACCTCTATAACAACCACGGCTAAAGTAGGAAGCTTGAAATTAACAAAGGGTTTATGGTTACAGTTTGTTAGGAAATACTTATTAACCTATTCATTTCTACAGGTTGTATGAAAAGCCATCTATGCCCTTTCAACACACCAGATGAGCTGTTTATCTACTGCAGTGGGTCATTTATAAGAGACACTTACTGGATAATAGTCCAAGTTATAAAGGCAGACAGATGTGAAGACTCAATGAGAAACAGGCAATGTTCTCTCAAACGTTGTGGGTATTTGGATCTAAAGCATTGTATGAATTTTTGCAAATAGCCCCTTTCTTTACAATAGGCAAAGTGAAAATACCAGATCTAAAAATCCCCAAACTTTCAGGTGTGTCAAATACAAAACTAAATTTTGTGGCTACCAGCCAGCCATAATCCCATATGACGATGGGCAAAATGATGCTGAAAACCCCCTAAAACACCTAAGAATGTTCCAAAATTTTTGGAACCAAACCTGACATCAGACTATTTTTAAGCATCATATATCTTGGGTCAATTTTTTTCCATTTTTGTGATGCTGATAAACCAAAGGCCAGCTCTGTCCAAGACCATAGGCATTAGCTAAGAACTGACAAACTCATAAATTGGAAAGCAAAACAGCTCACTTGTGTTCAAAATAGGTATCAGACTTATAAGAATGTATTTAGTGTTTAGACTCTGTGAAATGCTTGTAAATTGCTGCATGCATTAATCTCACTTGTAGTGTCTATATTCCATGCTGTAAGGAAATACGTAAGTTTTGCTTTATAACTTTGAGAATGTTTGTTCTGAACTTGTGAATCCAGGCAGTGGAATTGTTGTCGTCCCCCTCCCTGCCTCCCAAATCAAGATTAAATGGGTCATTAAGGAACATCACAATACAAAGAATTAGTGAATGGCCCTATCAGACCTTAGAAATGCTACATGCCAGGGAGCTCATCATGGACTGGAAGGCCAAATGTAAAAGATAAAACAGAGTCACAAGAAAAACTTTTAATCTCTTTGCTGTTTGAACTCTCACAGGGCCAGAGACTTTAAACTGAAGCCAGAGATCCCCCAGGGATATCCCTGGGTTTGCCCTGAATGACATTTTGAACTGACAGATCACTACAACTCTGATACTTTTAGGATTAAATGGTAACTCATTTGTGTATATGTTTGCTTGCTTTAACCTGTAAATAACTCTTGTTCCTTTTCCCTAGTTAATACACCTTTAGATAGTTTATTACAGGATTGGCTACAGGCACTGTCTTTCGTTTAAGATCTAGGGTCCCAGTTGATCTGGGGAAAGTGACTGGGCTCTTGGGACTGGGAGAAACCTGAATATTTTGTGATTTTTGCTGTAAGTGACCATTTATTACTAAGTCCAGTTTGCCTGGGTGGCAAGATAGACTGGAGAGCATAAGGGGATTGTCTGTGACTCAATGGTAAGACTAGGACAGTGACCCAGGAGTTCATATTTGTTACTGGGTTGGTGAAATCTAACTATAGAATATTCCATCTGTTTGGGGTATCTGCCCTGTTTTTGACAATCTGCCCTGAAGTAAAGAGAAAAGCAGTACTTGTGGCACCTTAGAGACTAACAAATTTATTAAAGCATAAGCTTTCGTGAGCTACAGCTCACTTCATCGGATGCAGTGAGCTGTAGCTCACGAAAGCTTATGCTCTAATAAATTTGTTAGTCTCTAAGGTGCCACAAGTACTGCTTTTCTTTTTGCAAATACAGACTAACACGGCTGCTACTCTGAAACCTGCCCTGAAGTAGGCACTCATGGTCATGAGCCACTCCAGACAATTGTTTTTCAGAAGAAAATGAAAAAAATAATGTAAGAAAGGATGTTCTTGGTTTATTTCTGACCGAATCAGAAGCACAAAATACTGGAATCCACCCTGCCCCCCAAAAACCTGTTCTTTCAACATTTCCAGCTGAGTTTTGCAGATGGAGGAGGCTATGAATAGTTCAGATGCGCTTTGGAAAAACATCTCAATTTTTGAGTTCTTATCTGAACTCAGCCTGAACTCTCTAACCGTTTGAAGCTCACCAATCACTCATCTTCTACCAATGATGAAGTTCTATTGAACTCTGGGAGCACTTGCCAAAAGTATTTCCACCCTCGGTCAACAGTGATAAAAGATATAGGAGAACAAGAAGAATTCATTTTATATCACAACAGTTTCTTGAGCGTAAGTGTGGAAATAAATGCACTTTGTAATTTAATTAGTAGTGATAAATTATCTAAGATGACAATAACATATTTCAGTCTGGTAAGAAACTAACTCCTGCTTTCCCTCCGACCCTTAATGTGAGCTCCCCAGAAGTAATACTTGAAACTGGTCTGCCTTATCCCTCCTTTGTACTGACTCTTGACTTGGAAAATTTAGTACTAGGCTAATTGCTGTTCCTAGCAAAAGAGGAGAATCATTTCAGTGTGTGGGTTGTGAAAAAAATCTTCTGGGCAAGTGCAGAGTTTCCGACTGATAAAGATGTCTGGAATAAGGTCTCAGAGTTGTATACCTCTGAGCAATGTCCATGTCTTTGTTAAGAAGGGCTGGCTTCAAGCTGAAACTGCACTTATTCTGAATACAGTGTCCCAGACATTTCTCAAGCAGGGCCACATCTTCAAAGCCTTTGCAAGCGCTCAAGATGTAGCATAAGCAAAAAAAGGCTTCCCAGTAATTAGACCCGAGTGATCAAGCTGGACAAGTGGACAATATGGAACCCTGCCTCTCCCGATGGGTTCATTAAGAGATCAGTGGGGACAAAGGAATAGAGTGAGAGTGGCACAGATCAATCACCTCATCTTTGGCATTCTCCGCTTTGGAGTGCGTTATTTTGCAATCTTAACCTTTTCACCGTGAAAAACTGAAATCACTCTCGTCCTGCACTTTCCGCCACGGAATGGAATTTGCCTTTATTTTTTGACACTATGTATAATGACCGTGCCACTGTAGGGCACAGTCCCTGATGAGAGCCAAGGGCATCAGCACCTTCTGCTGAAAATACTAAGGCTGTTTGAAAGAGTGGAAAAGCCTGTTGTGTCTGAGACATGAGTACACATCACTGGGCACTGGCTCTAGGATATATCCTGCAAGGTGTGTCTGATGGAAGAACTGATGGTGAACGGAACTGTGAGTGACGCCTGCAAGCCTGCTATGCAAAATGGTGGGAGGGATAAGTGGAAACTGGTTCTAGTGTCACTAAGCAGATATAAAGACCGCTCAACCATCCAGCTGAGGATTGCCCAGGCACTGGGAAATCGTCTGATGGCATAGGACAGCTGAAGCCACTTACCTCCTGGCCTCACAACATAGGAGGCACAACCAGTGAAAAGGGGGTATGGCCTTGGAATTTGGGACAAGGTGACTTGATGATAACTGGACAGGCCCCCTGCCTTTATCCTCAGCACAGTTCATTGCATAGTCCCTTTCATTTTTTGTTTTTTGTTGTTTTTTCTTAGCTATAACCAAAGTAGGGAATCCAGTGCCTTCTGCCAGCTGAAATTGTCCCTGAAGAAAACTCAAGAACTGACCACTGAGAATCTCACCTAGTCTGTAAGCAGAGATCAGCCTTATCCTGTATATAAAAATGAATGTCTGACCTGATTAGTACAGCAGAGAAGTATGTTTTATATCTCAGTGTAACCTGACTATTTCATGGATCCACAGAGATAGTATGGAATTTTGACAAAGAAATATGCCCCATTCTTCAAATGATTTGGGGAAAGACTAAATCTGTGTGGGAATAACCAGATAGATGGCGGGAGTAAAAGAATAATGACATGCATTAGCAGTTTATGCCTTCCAGACATTTACAAACCCTCGTTAATGCGACTCAGAGGGAATTCTAGCCATTCTAGGGAGGCTGGATGATTTAAGAGGGCATGAGGGCTGCAGTTTGTTTGTGGTTTCGGCTACAAATAAAATGTCCATCAACAAGTTGAGTATCTGGAAGGAATTTGGGAACATGTTTTAGGGGCACAGACATTTATAAAACATTGCTTCATTGTTACAGTGACCCTTCACCTCTGCACAGTCTGGCCCTGTGGAGCTCATAAGACCCAGAGGTTAATGTGTAAAACACACCATTGCTCCAGCAGGTTGGGGGAACAGGATAGGATGCTGTTGTGGCCATTCAGATTTCTTTTGCAAATGCCCATTAGACTCTCCTTCTGCTGTGCAGTTTAGAGACCATACACACAATCCATTCTTCCTTATTAGAACATCACCTGCCTTCCAGACGAGCTATAAAACGAAGACTACTTGTTACTGAAGGTCTCACAGTCAGAATTAGCCCAGTGATCTGGCTAAATTCCAACTCTGGAAATTGCTTCTCTCTACTGAAATTCCCCTGGAGTCCTCATTCAATATTATATTTTTTCAGTCTCTTTCCTGAACTGTTGTGATAGCAAAGCGGTTGCTGGTAAATCTTGTACTCTGTTCCATTCACAGAGGCAGCTACATTTCATTGGTGGGTGTAGTGGTCCCTAGATATGGCCAAATTCTGGTTTTACCAAAGTCAAGGAAAGGTTTTCCATGAACCAGGATTTGGTTTGTAATCTGCAAAATCCCTTCTCTTGCTGTGTAAATGTAAGGGATTGTTATTATTGTTACACTATGGAGAAAGGAACTCTGAGTATGATGAAGAGGAATGGAGTTCAGAATAATTCACCGATAATACCTTCCATGTCACTCCACAGCAAGGTGAGAGTTCGGTAGGCTGGGAACATGCAGGATTTGAAATGAGAGATCTTTCAGCTACATTGCAACTACTACAGTCTATACAGCAAACACTCACCATTGCTTGAAGAAATCTACAGCACAAGAAACACATGAAACAACACTTTAAACTCAAGAAGAGCTGTGATAATGGAGTGGAGTCAGACTGGGGAAAACGATGGGAGGCAGAGTTGCCCAAAGGAGTGAAATTAGTGCCAAGAGCCATTAACTCCAGACTTAACTGTGCCTCTTAAATTGACTGTGTGGCATTGGCTAATTCCCTTAACCACTCTATCTCTCAGTTTCTCCATGTGTAAAACATGGATATTTTGGGGCTGATACTTGCTTGTGAGTGCCATTGAAGTCAAGGGGACTCCTTGTCTGAGTAAGATTGCTGGTGTGAGTAAGAGTTGCCGGATCAGCCCTTGCTGACTTACCTCACCAGGGTGTTGTGAGGATTAATGAGCTAATATGAGTAATGTGCTGTGAAAATGTAAAGAAAAAGATAAACAAGTTTAACTTGTTCCTGGTGGTCTAGTATCACCATCTATGTAGATGGTGCAGAGATTAAAATGTACCTTCTGGAGGTTGGTTGCAAGCCTAAGAGCTTGGAGGGACTTGTTCATCAGAGATTTCGCTTCTGAGGAGTAGTTTGCAACCACTCTCCTCAGCAATTCCCCCTCATGACTAAGTGTTTGGATTTATTTATTTAATTATTTTGAAAGCACGCTTCACTGCGTCCAACCGCTGACACTTCTCAGCTTCCATCCAGACTTCTGCCTCACACTGCCAAGCCTTCCCTCGGGCTGACTGCCATCCATGCGGCCTGCCTCCAAATGCATGAGCACATAGGACTGAGAAGCCAAGACCATCAGACATCAGCTTCTGTTGACAATTGGGGAAAAGAAGACTTTGACATCCTTGTCAATTTCACATTAGTTTTTTGTATCTGTGTGTGGGTGTGTGAATTATTGCAGGGCAGGTTGTCAGATTTTTCTATTCCACCCCCACCCCCCTTCCGTCATCATTTTCCACCATAAAAGTCCCTAGTCATTTTATTTAACACTTCTTTATTTGATAATCTGTACTTTATTTTTTCATATACTATCTTGTTCCTTCCTACCCAACCGCCTTCCAAAATGCTTTCTGTTCTTTTTTACCATGAAAGATGGCATGTATTGATGTCAAAAAATTCCTCATTAATCTGCAGTGTGATTAATAACAGATGAGGATGCATGTGGTGAAAAATCATCAAACACATTTCCTTTCCCCATCCCCTCAAAAGAGGACAAAGAAAGAATATGTATCTATATCTATATCAAAACTTCAGAGAGAGAGAGAGAGAATGGAAAATCTGATAGATACAACAACTCAATCTTTGGAGCGGGGATAAAACTTCAGTCTATCTCAGATGTAATTTTTATCCTCATATAAAAAAGGGAAACTGAGGCACAGAGTGATTAACATGATTTGCCGATATGAGTCAGCTGTACTGCCTGAAATTGAACTCAGCTTTTCCTCCAAGGCCCCTGCTCTTAAATTAGACTGCACTCCCCAAAGAGAGTGATTAACATGCTATTTCTTGGAATTCCTTTCACAGTCACTGTAATAACCATGCTGATTATGATTAAATACTTTGTTATTCATGCGAGTTCAGTTCATATATTCTTATTGTAATTTAGTATCAATAGCTGCTTGTTTTCATGTGTAACTTAAATAACAGCAGATGACAATTAACATCAAGGTTTCAAAGTAACTATTGAACTTGCTCATTGGACATGGGACATCTTTTAGTTCTATGTTTGTACAGCACCTTGCACAATGGGGTCATAGGTACTACCATAGCACACATGATAAATAATAATAATGCTAATGTATGTGTATCAGAGGCCAACAGGCCTAGTGGGCAGGCCATGGCTCAACAGTCCTCCAGAGTCTTCATAGAATCATAGAATATCAGGGTTGGAAGGGACTCCAGAAGGTCATCTAGTCCAACCCCCTGCTCAAAGCAGGACCAAGTCCCAGTTAAATCATCCTAGCCAGGGCTTTGTCAAGCCTGACCTTAAAAACCTCTAAGGAAGGAGATTCTACCACCTCCCTAGGTAACGCATTCCAGTGTTTCACCACCCTCTTAGTGAAAAAGTTTTTCCTAATATCCAATCTAAACCTCCCCCATTGCAACTTGAGACCATTACTCCTCGTTCTGTCATCTGCTACCATTGAGAACAGTCTAGAGCCATCCTCTTTGAAACCCCCTTTCAGGTAGTTGAAAGCAGCTATCAAATCCCCCCTCATTCTTCTCTTCTGCAGACTAAACAATCCCAGCTCCCTCAGCCTCTCCTCATAAGTCATGTGCTCTAGACCCCTAATCATTTTTGTTGCCCTTCGCTGTACTCTTTCCAATTTATCCACATCCTTCTTGTAGTGTGGGGCCCAAAACTGGACACAGTACTCCAGATGAGGCCTCACCAGTGTCGAATAGAGGGGAACGATCACGTCCCTCGATCTGCTCGCTATGCCCCTACTTATACATCCCAAAATGCCATTGGCCTTCTTGGCAACAAGGGCACACTGCTGACTCATATCCAGCTTCTCGTCCACTGTCACCCCTAGGTCCTTTTCCGCAGAACTGCTGCCGAGCCATTCGGTCCCTAGTCTGTAGCGGTGCATTGGATTCTTCCATCCTAAGTGCAGGACCCTGCACTTATCCTTATTGAACCTCATTAGATTTCTTTTGGCCCAATCTTCCAATTTGTCTAGGTCCTTCTGTATCCTATCCCTCCCCTCCAGCGTATCTACCACTCCTCCCAGTTTAGTATCATCCGCAAATTTGCTGAGAGTGCAATCCACACCATCCTCCAGATCATTATGAAGATATTGAACAAAACGGGCCCCAGGACCGACCCCTGGGGCACTCCACTTGACACCGGCTGCCAACTAGACATGGAGCCATTGATCACTACCCGTTGAGCCCGACAATCTAGCCAGCTTTCTACCCACCTTATAGTGCATTCATCCAGCCCATACTTCCTTAACTTGCTGACAAGAATGCTGTGGGAGACCGTGTCAAAAGCTTTGCTAAAGTCAAGAAACAATACATCCACTGCTTTCCCTTCATCCACAGAACCAGTAATCTCATCATAAAAGGCGATTAGATTAGTCAGGCATGACCTTCCCTTGGTGAATCCATGCTGACTGTTCCTGATCACTTTCCTCTCCTCTAAGTGCTTCAGGATTGATTGATTGATTCTATGATTCTATGATTCTTCTTGTTGGTACAACAGACCAGCTACTCCATGGCCACTTCCTACCACTCATGCTCTCCCTTCAGTTTGAGGCATAGTGCCAGCATTTGGCTTCCCACTAGGGTTACCACCTTTCTAATTCCTAGTAACTGGACCCCGAGGCCCTGCCCCCTTTTCCGCCTCTTCCCCCAAGGCCTCATCCCTGCTCCACCTCTTCCCTCGAGGCCTTGCCCCTTCTTCACCTCTTCCCTAAGGCCCTGCCCCATCACTCACTGCTCTCCCCCTCCCCCATAGTTTGCTGGATTGTCTCAAGGAGCCTGTCTGCAGGTAGGCAATGGCTCCAGCTGATCAGGGGCTGGAGTGGGTTAATGACCTCGTGCCTCCCCCCACCCTATGGTAACCATTTAAGGTTGCCATGTCCCTGAAAACCGGGCATCTGCTTTTGGACTCTAGTATGTATCTTATGTTGACTGAATATCATTTGCTAAATAAACCAATATGCTCCTGTGTGTGTGTATCTGTTTCCACAGAGATGTTCTAACATTAGGCATGTAAGTTGTGTGGGAACTCCAAAAATTTAGATCAGTTCAGATATAGGTTCAAAAGTCTGGATCATTTCCCAAAATATATCCATACTAGAGATGGGTGGAATCCAAGAAATGCAAATCCAGATCACACTCCCCCAAAGTTTGAGGTGGCTCAAATGTAGGCTTGTGGTTCTGATCCATTTGATCGATGTGAAGTTTTGATCCAGAAAAGAACTACCCCATAATAAGAAAGGCTTCAGATCTGTTGTTCCTGGGAAGGCCCATCCCTACTGTTAAATCTTGGATCTGCAAAGCTGGTCTGGCAAACTCAAAAGAGTCTCCCATGAGATTTCTAACATGTCCCGATAGAAATGGGCTGCATTGGTTATTTCAGATCTGGAATTAGACCTGGATTCAGACTTCTCCAAAACTGGGATTGTTTGGATCTGATGTTCCAGTTCAGGTCCCACTCTGCTTTCTGAGTCTGGTTGAGTTGCAAATATTGAACAGCCTTTCTTGTGATATTTCCTCTCTTGCACCCACTTCCCCACCAATGTCATATAGAGAAGATATTAAAAACATGCCTTCTAGGGGAGAAGAGCTGAGAGGGACAATTCTGAGACTTGTGTGTGGCCTGGTTGAAACACATGTTGGTGTAACCATTCCTGCTTTCCCCTTGCCTTCTCCCTGACAGCTGGTGCAACTGGATACTGAAAGGTGAGCTGGGAAGCCCCGACGATTGTCTGACTTATTGAGACTGTGTGAATAGCCCTGCTGAGAGGGAGCTAGGGTTGCCACCTGTGTCTGGGTTCCATTTAGAGTTGCCAAGTGCCCGGTTTTTGGGGACCTGGCAACCCTAAATGGCACCCGAACCAAAAACCCAGTTACCATGGGGTCGGGGGAAGCACTGAGTCATTAACCCGCTCCAGCCCCTGATCAGCTAGAGCCATCGCCTATTTTCAGGCAGGCTCCTTGAGACAATCCAGCAAGCTATAGAGGCAGGAGGGAGAAGAGCGAGTAACGGGTGGGGCCTTAGGGAAGAGGTGGAGAAGGGGTGGAGTTTCAAGGGAAGAGGTGGAGCAGGGTGGGGCCTTGGGGGAAGAGGCAGAAAAGGGAGCAGGGCCTTGGAGTCCAAACAGCAAAAATTAAGATGTTTGTACACCAATGCGAGGAGCCTAGGTAATAAAATGGAGGAACTAGAGCTACTGATGCAGGAAGTGAAACCAGATATTATAGGGATAACAGAAACATGGTGGAATAGTAATTATGACTAGACTACAGGTATTGAAGGGTATGTGCTGTTTAGGAAAGACAGAAATAAAGGTAAAGGTGGTGGAGTAGCATTGTATATCAATGATGAAGTAGAATGAAAAGAAATAAGAAGCGATGCAATGGATAAGACAGAGTCCGTCTGGGCAAAAATTACATTGGGGAAGAAAACTAGTAGAGCCTCCCCTAGGATAGAGCTTGGCGTGTGCTATAGACTGCCGGGATCTAAATAGGATATGGATAGAGCCCTTTTTAATGTTTTTAATAAAGTAAATACTAATGGAAACTGTATGATCATGGGAGACTTTAACTTCCCAGATATAGACTGGAGGACCAGTGCTAGTAATAATAATAGGGCTCAGATTTTCCTAGATGCGATAGCTGATGGATTCCTTCATCAAGTAGTTGCTGAACTGACTAGAGGGGATGCCATTTTAGATTTGGTTTTGGTGAGTAGTGAGGACTTCATAGAAGAAATGATTGTAGGGGATAATCTTGGTTCAAGTGATCAAGAGCTAATTCAGTTCAAACTGAACGGAAGGATTAACAAAAATAAATCTGCAACTAGGGTTTTTGATTTCAAAAGTGCTGACTTTCAAATATTAAGGAAATTAGTTAGGGAAGTGGATTGGACTGAAGAACTTACGGATCTAAAGGTAGAGGAGGCCTGGGATTACTTTAAATCAAAGCTGCAGAAGCTATCAGAAGCCTGCATCCCAAGAAAGGGGAAAAAATTCATAGGCAGGAGTTGTAGACCAAGCTGGATGAGCAAGCATCTCAGAGAGATGATTAAGAAAAAGCAGAAAGCATACAGGGAGTGGAAGATGGGAGGGATCAGCAAGGAAAGCTACCTTATTGAGGTCAGAACATGTAGGAATAAAGTGAGACAGGCTAAAAATCAAGTAGAGTTGGACCTTGCAAAGGGAATTAAAATCAATAGTAAAGGTTCTATAGCCATATAAATAAGAAGAAAACAAAGAAAGAAGAAATGGGACAGCTAAACACTGAGGATGGAGTGGAGGTTAAGGATAATCTAGGCATGGCCCAATATCTAAACAAATATTTTGCCTCAGACTTTAATAAGGCTAAAGAGGATCTTAGGGATAATGGTAGCATGACAAATGGGAATGAGGATATGGAGGTAGATATTACCATATCTGAGGTAGAAGCGAAACTCAAACAGCTTAATGGGACTAAATTAGGGGGCCCAGATAATCTTCATCCAAGAATATTAAAGGAATTGGCACATGAAATTGCAAGCCCATTAGCAAGAATTTTTAATGAATCTGTAAACTCAGGAGTTGTACCGTATGATTGGAGAATTGCTAATATAGTTCCTATTTTTAAGAAAGGAAAAAAAAGTGATGCGGGTAACTACAGGCCTGTTAGTATGACATCTGCAATATGCAAGGTCTTGGAAAAAATTTTGAAGGAGAAAGTAGTTAAGGACATTGAAGTCAATGGTAAATGGGACAAAATACAACATGGTTTTACAAAAGGTAGATCATGCCAAACCAACCTGATCTCCTTCTTTGAGAAAGTCGCAGATTTTTTAGACAAAGGAAACACAGTGGATCTAATTTACCTAGATTTCAGTAAGGTGTTTGATACTGTGCCACATGGGGAATTATTAGTTAAATTGGAAAAGATGGGGATCAATATGAACATCGAAAGGTGGATAAGGAATTGGTTAAAGGGGAGACTACAATGGGTCCTACTGAAAGCTGAACTGTCAGGCTGGAGGGAGATTACCAGTGGAGTTCCTCAGGGATCAGTTTTGGGACCAATCTTATTTAATCTTTTTATTACTAATCTCAGCACAAAAAGTGGGAGTGTGCTAATAAAGTTTGCAGATGATACAAAGCTGGGAGGTATTGCCAATTTAGAGAAGGACCGGGATATCATACAGGAGGATCTGGATGACCTTGTAAACTGGAGTAATAGTAATAGGATGAAATTTAATAGTGAGAAGTGTAAGGTTATGCATTTAGGGATTAATAACAAGAATTTTAGTTATAAACTGGGGACGCATCAATTAGAAGTAACGGAGTAGGAGAAGGACCTTGGAGTATTGGTTGATCATAGGATGACTATGAGCTGCCAATGTGATATGGCTGTGAAAAAAGCTAATGCAGTCTTGGGATGCATCAGGAGAGGTATTTCCAGTAGGGATAAGGAGGTTTCAGTACTGTTATACAATGCACTGGTGAGACCTCATCTGGAATACTGTGTGCAGTTCTGGTCTCCCATGTTTAAAAAGGATGAATTCAAACTGGAGCAGGTACAGAGAAGGGCTACTAGGATGATCCGAGGAATGGAAAACTTGTCTTATGAAAGGAGACTCAAGGAGCTTGGCTTGTTTAGCCTAACTAAAAGAAGGTTGAGCGGAGATATGATTGCTCTCTATAAATATATCAGAGGGATAAATACAGGAGAGGGAGAGGAATTATTTCAGCTCAGCACCAATGTGGACACAAGAACAAATGGGTATAAACTGGCCATCAGGAAGTTTAGACTTGAAATTAGATGAAGGTTTCTAACCATCAGAGGAATGAAGTTTTGGAATAGCCTTCCAAGGGAATCAGTGGGGGCAAAAGATCTATCTGGCTTTAAGATTAAACTCGATAAGTTTATGGAGGAGATGGTATGACAGGATAACGTGATTTTGGTAATTAATTGATCTTTAAATATTCATGGTAAATAGGCCTAATGGCCTGTGATGGGATATTAGATGGGTGGGATCTGAGTTACCCAGGAAAGAATTTTCTGTAGTATCTGGCTGGTGAATCTTGCCCATATGCTCAGGGTTTAGCTGATCGCCATATTTGGGGTCAGGAAGGAATTTTCCTCCAGGGCAGATTGGAAGAGGCCCTGGAGGTTTTTCGCCTTCCTCTGTAGCATGGGGCACGGGTCACTTGAGGGAGGATTCTCTGCTCCTTGAAGTCTTTAAACCACGATTTGAGGATTTCAATAGCTCAGACATAGGTGAGGTTTTTCACAGGAGTGGGTGGGTGGGATTCTGTGGCCGGCTTTGTGCAGGAGGTCAGACTAGATGATCAGAATGGTCCCTTCTGACCGTAGTATATATGAATCTATGAATCTATGAGTCCAGTTACCAGGAATTAGTAAGGTGGCAACCCTAGAGAGAAGCCGAGTGCTGGGACCATGCCTCAAACTGAAGAATGAGCATGAGTGATAGGAAGTGGCCAGGGGGAGGCTGGTCTTGTGGAGTTGTGGAGTTGTGGAGACAAATACACACACACACACATACACACAGAGGAGCATATTGGTTTATTTAGTAAATGACATTCAGCCAACATAGACAAGCATCTGCTTTTGGACACTGGAATGTATTTTAAGTGAATAGATGATTTTCTTTCCCTTGAGTCGGGGCCATCACCAAGCAGGGCTCCTGCTAACACAAATATGCAGCCTCGGAAGAGAACAGATTTAACATGGAACATTCCAGAACCCAGGGCTGCATGTCTGTCTGTAATACTGATGATATGGGGACAGAATCTGCTCTGAGTCTCACCATGTAAATCTGGAGTAATTGGAATTTGGAAGCCAATGGAATGTGAGCCAAATTTCTCTTCCAGTAATACTAGCTTGAAAGGACAGGACAGGTCGCAAGGATAGTATCTTAGTTTCTGGATAAAAAGCTCTGCTTTTCGTTGCTCTTTGCAGCCATCCCAGAGAAATGAGTTTACCTCCCAAAGCAATTTAAAACCTGCTGGGCCAGAGACTGGGAGAGCAGGAAGCAAATAACCCCAGCATGGAAAAGAGAGAGAGAGAGAGAGAGAAAGAACCCTGTGTCATTCAACAGAGATGCCTCCAGCCAGCTTACTGTGATGTTCTTAGAAATCCAAAATGGAAAAGACCTATTCAGTCACACCTAGTCAGGCTTGCTTGGCCAGTGCAGAACTGTAATCTGAACTCAATTAGTTAGTCATTCATTTCAGGCTCCGCAGGGGTGTCCCCTCTAGAGAGGCAGGAACGTGCTTAGGGGCCATGACTAGAAGCCGTGAGGAAGGTTGATGGTGTGTGGTTGGGAAAGGGGATGGAGATGAGCCTATGGGAGTGACTACAGGATCTGATGGAGGCACAAAGGACCATCCATGGAAAAAGAAGTTAGTACTGTTAGCAGCATGTAACTTACACACCTCACCTCTGCATTTGGCCTGCTGAGTGTGAAGAAGTCTAAGTGGCTGTCACCCATGCTGAGGGGCTTTTGAGAGGAGAGTAGCAAGGAAAGCAACCAAGAGATGGATGGAAATCCAAGTAAACCACCTCTCACTTTAACCTGTGCCTTCTGAGGGCTTGTCTACACTACTGGTCGGATCGATGGGCAGCGATTGATCCAGTGGGGGTCGATTTATCATGTCTAGTCTAGACATGATAAATTGACCACTGATCACTCTAGCGTCAACTCCGCTTCTCCACCACAACGAGAAGTGCAAGGGGAATCGACGGGAGAGTGTCTCCATCAATGCACCACAGTGAAGACACCACGGTAAATAGATCTAAATACGTCGACTTCAGTTACGTTATTCACGTAGCTGAAGTTGCGTAACTTAGATCGATCCCTGCCCCCGTAGTGTAGACCAGCCCAAAGTGTTCCATGCAACACAGACCCTTTACAGTCACAGAGCTGTTAATGAGTGTGAGGAAGCTTAAGGGAATCTAAGGCCCTGTCTATACTCAAGTGAGGTTGCTCAGGGTTGTTCAAATCTACACCCCCGTGAGATATAGTTAAACCAACTTAAGCCCTCTTGCAGACACTGCTAGGTTGACGGAAAAATTTGTCCTTTGACCTAACCACCACCTCTCGAGGGGATGGATTTACTACAATGAAGGGAAAAAAAAAACCCTTCTGTTGTTGTAGCAAGTGTCTGAGCTGGGCTGCTGCTGTAGCACTTGTAGTGTAGATGTACCCTATGACAGCATCAATCTCACTTGCTCCTCCTTACATGTCACCCTCTGGATTTGACCCTCTATGTTAATAGCATCCCATTTCAGAACTGTGAAATCACCTTGCTGTGACATGAATTAGATTCAGAATGCATTTCAAAGCTAACAAGCTCACACAACAAAGAAGTTCTGTTCTAAATAAAAGAATGAGACCCACGGAGGATTTTTTAAAAGATCTAACTTAGCAGCTTCTTTTGATTTTATGATGAACAGGATTGTAATTGTCATTTGCACTTAGTAAATAGCAAGTGAATTTTATCACGAAAATCTTCAGAAAAATTCCTATGAATAATAAATAATAATAATTAATAAAATGCATTGGGCATAGATGCCTAGGCAGTAGCCAAATATAGTAGCAAAGAATGAGTCTCCAGACCACCCCCAGGTTTGTTCTGATGCCAGCAATGATGCAGAAATGTAGACTCACAGCATGAGGCAGTAAATTTCTCAGGCCTTATGGGCTCACACAGGAGCAGACATTTAACAGTAGAGGCTGTTACATGCCCCTTCCTCCTGCCCCTTCCACAAGATCTTGCTTAAAGCCGAAAGAGGTAATATGGAAGTAATTCCAAGCCTAGTAATATTGAAGGCAGCTGAAACGGCTTGGCCAACTGCAGCAAAATTTATCTAAAAACCTGCGCTTGTAAAAGCTTTGAAAAGACGAGTTCCACTGTGTTTGATTAGGTTGTTTCCATATTGTGCCTGGGGCAGGATGGCTATCGGAAGAGCTCGGGATTTGAAGACAGTTTTGATAGTGTGGGACAGGGTGTTAGCATGGAATTCGTTTTTGGCTCAAGACAAAAGAGATTTGGCTCAGAGTCTTCTTTGACCAGCCAATACTGAGATGATGAGGAATGTCAAAGCTCAAGGTAATGGAATATGGCTAGAACCGTGGCTCCCAAACTAGGGGCGCCGCTTGTTCAGAGAAAGCCCCTGGCAGGCCGGGTCAGTTTGTTTACCTACAGCATCCACAGGTTTGGCCGATCGCAGCTCCCACTGGCTGTGGTTCGCCGCTCCAGGCCAATGGGGGCTGGGGGAAGTGGTTGCCAGCATGTCCCTCGGCCTGCACCGCTTCCTGCAGCCCCCATTGGCTGGAAACGGTGAACCGCGGCCACTGGGAGCTGCGATTGGCTGAACTTGCGGATACAGCAGGTAAACAAACTGGCCTGACCTGTCAGAGGCTTTCCCTGAACAAGCGGCACCCCTAGTTTGGGAACCACTGGGCTAGAAGGACAGGACAGGTGCCATTGTGGCAAGTAAAAGTGTCAGGTTTCCTGCCCATCAGACATGACAAACAGGAATGGCTGGACAACTCTTAAGAGTATCCTTCGTCTACCTCACTTCTACCAGGGATGAGTTTGGGTCTGAATTGTACAACCTCCAGGGCACGATACTAGACCCTTATTAGACAACCAGTCCCAGTCTTTTGTCATTATGAAAGATCCCCTGTAAATGCTTGTTCCATAACACATAAAAGGGTCAGTATAAGAAGGCTAGATTTTGGAACACATTTTCAGAATGACCCTAAAGGTGTGCCTCCCCAGCCCAATACGTGTGTGTGTATATCTATTTGCATGAACAAAAACCAAAATCTGCATGTGCGCAAACTGGAGACTGCTCGTGCAAAATGGGTAATTGCATATCTGAGTGTCCCTTTGCTCATTTTAGGTGTAGGTTTCTTACGTGCAGATGTATGTGTTTGCAAACTTTGCAGTACATTATTGGAAGTGCACTGAAACATTTGCTCCTATTATGTTGCTGGACTGAAATACAATTTGATGATCAAAAATCTACTAAATAGGTTGAATGGCCTCTGAAATAGTCACCACTCCTCACTAAATTGACATTTAATAACATTAAATAATGTATGTAACATGCAATAACATTCTAAATTCAGTATGTATTTGTGAACCTTAATTTGAATTGTCTCCTATTCTTAGTTTAGTTAAAACCATTTATTAATTCTGTGTTGCAAATGGAATGTGAAATTGACTCCCTTGAGTAACCACTCCCTTGTTGATCATAACAGACATTAATACAGTGAATGTGAAAATGATGACAGGGGAGATGACTTTCTCAAGGTTACTAGCAATGACCGGTATGTTGTATGGTGACAGTGTGGGAGTCAGTTTCAAAGTGCCTGTGAAGATTCTACAAGCTTGGTTGAGTTCAATATCTATTTTCTGTGCGTGGCTTGAGCCCAATCATACTAGGGTGCAGTACTCTGCAGTTAAGTAAAACAGGGCAAGACTTGTTGCTAGGAGTGTTTTGGGGTCAGCTTTCCATTTTGTGTTGGCCAGTTTCTAGAATACACAATTTCTGGAAAAAGAAAAGGAGTACTTGTGGCACCTTAGAGACTAACAAATTTATTTGAGCATAAGCTTTCATGAGCTACAGCTCACGAAATGCTAAAATAAATTTGTTAGTCTCTAAGGTGCCACAATACTCCTTTTCTTTTTGTGAATACAGACTAACACGGCTGCTACTCTGAAACAATTTCTGGAGTTCATTTTCTTTTTCAACATCTTGATGTGCTCTTTGAATGTTAGCGTTCAGTCTATAACTCCAATGTACACCAGATGTTCACAGAGCTCAAGGAAGATACCATCCCAGAATATCTGGGATGCTGCTTGGCCAGACAATGTTTGAGATGGAAGGAGCACACTTGTGTCTTGCTAGGGTTGGCATTCAGGAACCATGTGCTATAGTAGCTTCCAAGTACAGTCAGGGAGCCAGTTAGAATGTGCTTAATGTTCTTAAATCTTTCTGACTGCTTGGCAATGCAGAGATCATCTGCATAAATGGATCTTCACATGTCAGGGAATTCCGGTTGGCCATTTGTGTAGACATTAAACAGCAGGGGGTGACAGCACTGGATTTTGGGGCAATCTGTTCCACTGAGGACAGGCACTGACCTCGAACAAAAATGCAAGTGTATTCTAGATCAAACCATGGTGGGGTGACAAAAACTGGTGACAATATGACCAAGTGGAAACTAAGAAACAAACCCGAATGTGAATGTGGAGAGCGTAGGCAAACCCTTGAGCATTGCCTGATGTAGTGCCCCCCATCAACATTCTGTACTCCCGAGAACAATTTGAGATAAGTGACAATACCAGGTCTTGGGTAAGTGTAGCTCCTTCCTTCTTGCACCACAGAAACCTGCTTAGACTCCACTGGTTGAGTATCTGCACCATGCTGTTCATTTATGTTCCCTCCGCTAACATATTTACAGTCCCTTGCAGCAATACTGTTTACATTGTGCTTTCCATCCTCTCCCCAGGACCTGAGAGGGGCTGAGGTCTCCCTTCTCTGAGATCTGAGACTGGGATCAGCTAGCCCTCTTCCTCCCTCCTCTGCTTCCTTCCTGTGCCCTTCATGGCTAGTTGGCTCTTTAGCTCACCAAGATCCCCCGCCCCCATTTGGTAATTATCTTCTGTTACCCCATCAACCTTCTGTCAGGGAGCTAATTGGTGTCAGAGTGCAGGCTCCCAGCACTTGGCCCCAGTGAGGTTTTGGAGCAATGAGCTATGTTGATGATAAAGGATACCAGAATGTTCAAGGGAGGGGTCTAATTGTGAAATCAGGATACTCAGAGGCACAACACTGAGCTGCCAGACACAGGGCAAAGGAGCTAGAGGGCCTGAGTAGTAGTGGAGCAGAGAATTAAGGTGTTTCCATGTCAAAGGGAGAAGGGGCTGATTAGAGCACGCAGTGCCAGTCTGAGGGGAAGGGACAGGCTGAGCAGCTATGTCAGCCAGAAATGAGGGGGGTGGGGATCTAGCTGATGTCAGCCTAAGGCATTGCTTTGGGAAAAGGAGCTAATACCAGGTAAAATGGCATGGCTGGACATGCCTAAGATTGAACCTCTGTTAGTGGTCAAACATATTCTGCGTTAAGTGGGGAGAATGGATCTGTGTTTTCCAGCTACAGTCATTTCAAAGGCAGTTATCTTTGCAAGAAAGTCAAACAGCAGTTACATTTTCCATCCAAGTCAGAATAGGCTGTGTAGCCACCTTTAAAGCCTTGCAAACTTAGCAACAACAGCTGGATTGTTGTAAAAACAACAGGTTTTTTCCCCCTTATAGGTTTTTCCCTAAGTAATTTCCTTCCGTCATCAGTACAATAATTATATTCTGTTTATATTGTTAATTCCAATTTCTCTTTCACTGACACTTGGACAGTTCTTGGCTTTTACTGTCCAATTAGCTAGAGGGAAGTTTGGAAGAGTTTACGAGAATGCAAGTTCAACTGTCTTCCTCTCCTTGGTATATCAGCAAATCCCCAGGTCTCTTTATCAGTGTCATCTTCATCCTCCTCATTTTCCTCTTCTTGACACCATGGCCACAGATCTAGATCAGAATCCAATGCTACCAGAAGCTATTTTCACAACATGCCTGTGTGTGGGAGATTTCCCATCAACAACCATTGTCCAGCAAGGGAGCTACAATTCAATGACTCACCTGCACAAGGCCACACCAGGGGAATTGTTCCACTTTGCCTGGGGACTCAGCAATGCCCACCAGACATGCCTGGACTTGTGTTCTCCAAGCACATGGACTAAGGGTATAAACAGAAAAAAGTGGCCACATGCTTGGCCTTTCTCCTGCTCTCACCTATGCTGCAAGCAACAAAGATACTCAGAGAAGAAGACTGAAGACTCTAACAGAGGAGAATGGCCCAGGTTTAAGGGACAAACCTATATATTAAGGACTGCAATATCCAGTGGGGTGAGAAAAACTGCCTAATCTAGATGTTGGCCAGTCTAATAGGGTTGAGGATTTAGACTGCGTGACTCATAGACTCACAGACTTTAAAGTCAGAAGGGACCATTATGATCGTCTAGTCTGACCTCCTGTACAACATAGGCCACAGAATCTCACCCACCCGCTCCTGTAATAAACCCGAACCTATGTCTGAGCTACTGAAGTCCTCAAATCATAGTTTAAAGACTTGAAGGTGCAGAGAATCCTCTAGCAAGTGACCCATGCGCCACGCTGCAGAGAAAGGTGAACCCCCCCCCAGGCCTCTGCCAATCAGCCCTGGAGGAAAATTTCTTACCAATCCCAAATATGGCCATCAGGTAAACCCTGAGCATGTGGGCAAGACTCTCCAGTGTGCTTATATTTTATTTTGGTAACTAACTCCGACTTTTTGCCTATCACTTATAATCACTTAAAATCAATCTTTTGTAGTCAATACAATTGTCTACTGTTTATCTTTACGGGTGAGTTTGCCTGAAGTGTGTGGTAAATCTGCCCAGGTTTGCAAAGACTATTGTATATATGCTTTCCATTGATGTACCGTCTTGAGCAATTGAAGACAGTATATTCATGAGGTACAAGACTGGGAGCCGAGGGGATTTTGCTGGTGCCTTTCTCTGTGTGATTCATGAGTGGCTCTGGGAGCATTCATGCAATCTAGCTGGGTGTGTGGAGCTCCACATGTGGTTGTGCTAAGTGATAACAGTGCCTGGAGGGGTTTGCTGCTTGTCACTAGCAAGGCATTGTGAGAGCCGGCACAGGCTGGAGAGAGATAAGAGGGCACAGTGGCCCCACAGTTCCGGGCTTCACCCCAGGGATCCCGTCACAACCATATTTTTAGATAGGAAAGCTTTGCCATTTTAGCTGCATATGGTTTCCTTATACACTACATTTAAAGTCACATGCTTTCAGTGAGATTCCTTCTGTATAAGAATAGTGTGACTAACTTAGCACTGTGTTACGCCACGTTTACACCAGAGTAAATTAAGTCAGTGGATTTATGCTGGCATAAAACTCGAATAATGAAGGTGTCTATAAATCCCAGCATATTCTATTAGGCAAGAACAGTTTTATTTGCTTGCTTGCTTGTTTGCTTTGCTGCTTACTTCTACTGAGTGGATTCTAGGGCTGGTTCCGATCCAACAACACCAGTGTAAATCAGGAGTTATTTCTCTGTAGTCAGTGGAGTTACACTACTTTAAAACTGGTACAACTAAAATCAGAATCAGACCCTCTGAATATTTGTATTGTATTTATGTCAATTAAAAACACACTTTAAAGCCCTGAAGAAAGGAAAACCATGAAAATGTCTGCTGGGAAAAAGCAGTGATGTTCACATCAGAAGCTAGCTGAGGACTAATATGTTTCTCCTCAGTTTGGCATTTTAAGACCTAAATGATAAAGTATTGGGGTAAGCACTGAAGATGTTGGATGGATACAATTGTGAATATGTGTCCTTTATTTTCTCTCTTGGGGAACATGAAATATATGAATCATCTGTTTGAAAGGCAACGTGATGGCTTAAAACAACCCTAAGTATCTATAGGTCATTTTTCAACTTAGATCAAGAAAACAGATCAGGAGACAGATTTTCAAAAACCTTTTTAATAGTGGGTGTGTTCGGGCCCTCTCAATGCCAGTCAAGTACAGGCCAATGCTGGTGAACAACCCAAGCCTCCAGCAGTTAGCCAGTTATTTATAAAGGTAATAAATAGACTGAGCACTTTATATAGTCAAGGTGTGCCTGTGTCCGGATGAGACAGAGAGCTGTTTTCAAATTTCATTCACATGATAGATGTGGAAGAGAGGCTACTGAAGATAAGGACACTAGACCAGAAACAAGCTATCTGGCTTCTCATTGTTACTGTGCAGGAGCCCTCTACAATGCAGACATGACTGCAATAGCAAATACTGTTTCAAGGTCCCATTTGACTACTAAGTTGTGAGTATCAGTAGCCACACAATAGAGATAGAAAAGGGAAAAGACACACCCTTTGAAAGAAAAAATATTGTCTAGCAATTCTTAGGGAATGTGATAGTATTCTTATATCTCATATTTGCCATAGGTCTATGCCTAAAGAATGCAATTCCTAATACTGTTTTATATAAGTTATTTTGGTATCTTTTTATTTGAAAAAATATTTCTCTATGTTGGGTTAAGCAACATAAGATGCTAAATAAATCAGTGCAGTTTATTAATATAATTAATTAAATAGATAGTAATTAATTGAATTAATTAGATGGTTAGACTCTGTAGATAAAAGAGTTTATGCTAAAATGGTTTTATAAAGTACAGAGGTACAACCTGAATCCCAAGTGAATAGTCGGTCTAACTTTGTTACTCCACGTTTACAAGTGAATAAGGGTCCAGTTTCCACTGACCTTCATCCTCTCTTCACAGAACTCCAAAAGGGAAGAGTTGTGGGTGGTCTCTTGGGCAAGAGAGGGAAGAAAATACCTGTGGGGAGGCCAAGCTCCACACTCAGCAGTCGTAGGGCCAGGTTGAATTCCAAGCTAAGGAGTATTTTGTTTCCTTTCCCAGTACATTAACTTATTTTGCTCTCTGGTTATCCATTTTGAGTCAGATACTTGGACCCAGCCAGTCTGACCTCAGTGCAGGACCTGGGATCAAAAGTTCTGGCTGGACCGAATCCTGGGTCCAACCAGAGGCCAATATGACACTGCAGCCTAATTTAGAGCAGCCTAAGACCTGCTTTAAGTTAAATCAATAGTTATTGTCCCCTAGAGGCCATTCCTCCATCTGAGGATCACCAGAGCAAAGATTGATTGCTACAATTGTACAGACGGCTAGTTACAGAAAGATGGGCATATCTCTACTGCTAAGGATTCCCCTGGCATGGGGCAGCCCTGTCTCATAACACAAGAGCAAGGGGGCATTCAATGAAATTAAAATGTGGGCAACTCAAAACCGATAAAATGAAATGCTTTTCCACACAGCATGTGATGAGACTCTGGAACTGGAAACCACAGGAAGTAATTGAGGTCAACAACTTAGGGAGATTTAAAATGGAATGGGGTATTTATATGGATGTCGAGAATATAGATTCATAGATTCATAGATACTAAGGTCAGAAGGGACCATTCTGATCATCTAGTCCGACCTCCTGCACAGCGCAGGCCACAGAATCTCACCCACCCACTCCTATGAAAAACCTCACCCATGTCTGAGAGTTACCTACAGCATCCACGTAAATAATGCTAACAAATTCTGGAAGGGATATTAAACCTCAAGCTTCAGGGTTTAAGCCAATCTCTGTCTGTTAGAGATCAAGATGAGATCCTAATATGGGGGTAGATTATCAGACATCTGCCTTTGGCGGGGTTCTTACACCTTCCACTGAAGCATTGGCCACTGTCAGAGACAGGATTCAGGACTGGCGGACATTGGGGCTGATCCAGTCTGGCAATTCCTTGTGTTCCTCGTCTCTCTAAAACAGAGATCGACAACCTTTGGCACACAGCCCATCAGGGAAAGGCGCTGGTGTGCCAGGCTGGTTTGTTTACCTGCAGCATTTGCAGGTTCGGCCGATCGTGGCTCCCACTTCGCTGCTCCAGGCCAATGGGGGCTGCGGGAAAGGCGGCTAGCAGATCCCTCGGCCCACACCACTTCCCGCAGCCCCCATGGGCCTGGAACGGTGAACCGCGGCCAGTGGGAGTCGCAATCGGCCGAACCTGCAGACGCTGCAGGTAAACAAACTGGCCCAGCCCACCAGCGGCTTTCCCTGATGGGCTGCATGCCAAAGGTTACTGATTCCTGCTCTAAAATATAGTGAATTTCACACTGGCCAAAGGTGTTTGAGCGAAGGCTTGAGACACAAGGGCTACTGAGAGAGTGAGTTTCTGGGGGCTTCAGTCTCCATACCAGAGAGGCCTGCCAAATAGGAGTCACGAAGGCAGCTCCCCTCAGTGGTCCAGTTTGAAATGATCCATCTCATTGTAACTTTCCCTTTGAATAATACCATCAGTTGAACATTGTTTGAAATACATTTCGGGGATATGAATTATCATTGCATCTGCTGTACTTTGACATTTTAAAAATACCAAAAGTATGGCCTTATTCTTCCCCAGCCCCACAGATTAGAGCTGGTTGGAAAAAATTTTCAATGGAACTTTTTTTCTATCAAAAAATGCCATTTTGTGGAAATTGAAATGTTTGGTGGAAAAGTATCTGTTTCAAAAACGTTTTGGAGTGCAAAGGTTTCTCAGGTTCATGATATATTTTACCTGACTTAGTACAGGGGATTTGAAATTTCCATATCCCAGGCAAGTGCCCTAATCACCAGGTGATTCTTGGGGGTGCAGGTAGGGCGGCTCTCAAAAGGGCTCGTTTTCATTCTGAGGAGAACAAAAACAAATGTCAAAACCTTGCCCTTTTTCACAATGGTTGTTTTCCACTCAGCCCTAGTGCAGGTGTATTAAAATGACTTCTGGATTCATACTATTGTAACTGAGAGAGCGAGATTCCTGAATCTAATTACTAATTCCCTGTGCATGGCAGCCTGCCTGGCACGGAAACCTTGTACAGCACATTTTACCTCCTTCAATCTCCATTATTCCACAGACTTCTTTAATCCATGCATTGTATGTATGTGTATATATGGAGAGAGACTATGTAAAATGGAAAGATGGATGGCAGAGATGGATGAATGCCCAGGTTAGATCCCATATATTAGAGGGTCATGCTTTTCCTGGACCTGACGTTAACTTCTAACACATTTTTAGGATCTAACACATCTGTTGGGATCTTATTTGAAGATGATTCAGAGTCTGGAAAGTTGGAAAAAAAGTTAATTCTCTAGAAATAGTATATATATGGATACACATATAGTCTCCAATATGTAGTTGTCTCTTTTCCCCCCGCCATTCAGCACACCCTTTACATGATCTCTTCAGTCTTAAACCCCATCACGTTCATTGTTAACTCGATCTAACACAACTGATTCTCAAGATAGTTTTCAGAGTAGCAGCCGTGTTAGTCTGTATTCGCAAAAAGAAAAGGAGTACTTGTGGCACCTTAGAGACTAACAAATTTATTACAGCATAAGCTTTCGTGAGCTACAGCTCACTTCATCGGATGCATCCGATGAAGTGAGCTGTAGCTCACGAAAGCTTATGCTCTAATAAATTTGTTAGTCTCTAAGGTGCCACAAGTACTCCTTTTCTTTTCAAGATAGTTTATCATTTAAATTCTTGTTAGACATGCAGAAATGAAAACAGTAATCCATGATGCCTCATTATGATCAAGGGCCTTGTAAATTCTCATGATTTCTTTTCTTTTTTACTCTTTCTGCAGGTACAAAGCCAGGAGTTTAGACTATCTTTAGACCAATCCGTCCCTAATGACCCATGAAAATGTGCACAGTATTCCTGTGGGAATTTCATTCCCATGTGTTTCTGAAGAGAGAGGTGATTTCCCCCTAGCAGCAAAGCAAGGTGGTATCAAGTATTTCCGGTTTATTTTGGGGGATGGTTTTATTTCTCTGCCCCAGGAATTTATTTTTATTTATTTATTTGTTGGTTGGTTGGTTTTAAGAAACACTTGTGGGAAAGTAAACATATCCCTAGAAAACAGGGCATGGACACCAGTACTTGAATGTAAGACATTTATAATGATTTCATCCACTCTCTGGATGCTGTTACACCATCATTGCCAAAGTTTATTTCTATCCCTGGCTCATAAAGACACTTGTGAAGAGCAGATGTTTTGCCTGTGAATGCATTACCTCCAGGCTCCCCGTGTAATAATAATTATTAATTATGATGATGATGATCTCATAAGCACTTTTGTACTTTACATACCATCCTTTACATCTCATAGGTTAGCACTTTTCAAAGGCTCAGCCAGACTGAGATACATCAACCATCACTCAGAGGAGAATGTGGTGGAAGAGAGACAATCTGGTGTAGCACTAAGAGAATCCACATGCCTTAGTATGGGCAACTAGACTTCCTCAAAGGCAGTGTTGATTTTGAATAAAGTTACCATTTTGTACCAGTTCTAGAAAAGTATCTGGCTGGATTCCTCAGCTTTCTCTCTTATTCCCCAAATCCATCACTCACTCACTCCCCTCTCCCCCTTAGTCTCTCATGTGGTGGGTCATGCAGCAACATTTGCTGGTAGTCTGGGGGAGGTGAGGAGCTAAGCAGTGCAGGTGCTTCCCCCTGGCTGGCTGCCATCCCTTTTCAATTGCAAAACCATCTGTGTTCTAATCTGAAGAGTCCCCAGGAACAGAGTGCAGACACATCTCTCATTCCCCAATCCTACCTCAGCTGCTGATCCCCATTTGACTACATATCTTTTCCCTGGCATTGAGACAGTACCAGTGGAGCAATTGACAAGAAGCACAGGGCCAAATCCTCAGAACCATCTCCAGCTCCTGCATCTTTGTGCTGCTCCCGTGGCACAAAAAGGCCAGAGAGTTGTTGTAATGAAGCAGCTGAGGATTCCTCTTTCACAGGGTTATCTCTGGGTATTGTAAAGTGGGTATAACCAACTCTATACCACTGGCTCCTGTTCTCAGCCCCAGATCCCTAGGGGGCTGTTCTAACAAACAGAATTTAGAGCAATCCTGTGGCTGCTCTAACTTGCTCCAGGGGTTGAACCAGCCTCCAGCTGTCCCCCCAGATGAGGGCAGCAGAAAGTGATCGATGCTTCTTCCTTCAGTTGTAGGACTCAGTGGAGCATCCAGCCAACTGCTCCTAGACAGTTATTTCTTTCCAATTATCAGGTTACCCTATTATCCCTGGGTGTGTCTTCAGTATTCATTGCTGCTAAGGCCAGGTGGTTTGGTTCAGAAAATAACTATCTTCCCGATGCTTTTGATGTTCACCGATCACTAGCAGGTACTCCAAAGAACCAGGTATTTATGTACTTAACTCTTCTATCGACAGCTGGTGCTGCTCAAATTATTCATCATGAATATAGTTTCTGAAAAAAATTAACTTTCCCCCCACCACTTCATAGTCCTATTTCTGCAGATGTCTTTGTTATTCACAAGGATTTGCTGGATAGTCTAGGTTGTGCAAACCAATTTCAGCCTACGGGCTGTTTGCACATCCTTCCCTTTGTCTGCTCCCTGTTCAAAGTATGTGACTGGTCACACAGTATTGTTTCTGCTCCCTGATTGGATAACTGGTATGTTTTAGAACAGGAAAACCACACAGCATCAATAATGAATGTTGGATGCTCCTATTTGTGCACAAATCCCCTTGTCTGCATGGGACTATGGATGTTCATAGGAAGAGGAGCCATTCCCTGAACACTCAGATGAAGAAACAATAATGAGAATAAAAGAAAAGGAGTACTTGTGGCACCTTAGAGACTAACAAATTTATTAGAGCATAAGCTTTCGTGAGCTACAGCTCACTTCATCGGATGCATTTGGTGGAAAAAACAGAGTAGAGATTTATATACACACACACAGAGAACATGAAACAATGGGTTTATCATACACACTGTAAGGAGAGTGATCACTTAAGATAAGCCATCACCAACAGCAGGGGGGGGAAGGAGGAAAACCTTTCATGGTGACAAGCAGGTAGGCTAATTCCAGCAGTTAACAAGAATATCAGAGGAACAGTGGGGGGTGGGGTGGGAGGGAGAAATACCATGGGGAAATAGTTTTACTTTGTGTAATGACTCATCCATTCCCAGTCTCTATTCAAGCCTAAGTTAATTGTATCCAGTTTGCAAATTAATTCCAATTCAGCAGTCTCTCGTTGGAGTCTGTTTTTGAAGCTTTTTTGTTGAAGTATAGCCACTCTTAGGTCTGTGATCGAGTGACCAGAGAGATTGAAGTGTTCTCCAACTGGTTTTTGAATGTTATAATTCTTGACGTCTGATTTGTGTCCATTCATTCTTTTACGTAGAGACTGTCCAGTTTGGCCAATGTACATGGCAGAGGGGCATTGCTGGCACATGATGGCATATATCACATTGGTAGATGCGCAGGTGAAGGAGCCTCTGATAGTGTGGCTGATGTGATTAGGCCCTATGATGGTATCCCCTGAATAGATATGTGGACAGAGTTGGCAACGGGCTTTGTTGCAAGGATAGGTTCCTGGGTTAGTGGTTCTGTTGTGTGGTGTGTGGTTGCTGGTGAGTATTTGCTTCAGATTGGGGGGCTGTCTGTAAGCAAGGACTGGTCTGTCTCCCAAGATCTGAGAGAGCGATGGCTCGTCCTTCAGGATAGGTTGTAGATCCTTGATGATGCGTTGGAGGGGTTTTAGTTGGGGGCTGAAGGTGATGGCTAGTGGCGTTCTGTTGTTTTCTTTGTTGGGCCTGTCCTGTAGTAGGTGACTTCTGGGTACTCTTCTGGCTCTGTCAATCTGTTTCTTCACTTCAGCAGGTGGGTACTGTAGTTGTAGGAATGCATGATAGAGATCTTGTAGGTGTTTGTCTCTGTCTGAGGGGTTGGAGCAAATGCGGTTATATCGTAGCGCTTGGCTGTAGACAATGGATCGAGTGGTATGATCTGGATGAAAGCTAGAGGCATGTAGGTAGGAATAGCGGTCAGTAGGTTTCCGATATAGGGTGGTGTTTATGTGACCATCGCTTATTAGCACCGTAGTGTCCAGGAAGTGGATCTCTTGTGTGGACTGGTCCAGGCTGAGGTTGATGGTGGGATGGAAATTGTTGAAATCATGGTGGAATTCCTCAAGAGCTTCTTTTCCATGGGTCCAGATGATGAAAGAAAACAACAGAACGCCACTAGCCATCACCTTCAGCCCCCAACTAAAACCCCTCCAACGCATCATCAAGGATCTACAACCTATCCTGAAGGACGAGCCATCGCTCTCTCAGATCTTGGGAGACAGACCAGTCCTTGCTTACAGACAGCCCCCCAATCTGAAGCAAATACTCACCAGCAACCACACACCACACAACAGAACCACTAACCCAGGAACCTATCCTTGCAACAAAGCCCGTTGCCAACTCTGTCCACATATCTATTCAGGGGATACCATCATAGGGCCTAATCACATCAGCCACACTATCAGAGGCTCCTTCACCTGCGCATCTACCAATGTGATATATGCCATCATGTGCCAGCAATGCCCCTCTGCCATGTACATTGGCCAAACTGGACAGTCTCTACGTAAAAGAATGAATGGACACAAATCAGACGTCAAGAATTATAACATTCAAAAACCAGTTGGAGAACACTTCAATCTCTCTGGTCACTCGATCACAGACCTAAGAGTGGCTATACTTCAACAAAAAAGCTTCAAAAACAGACTCCAACGAGAGACTGCTGAATTGGAATTAATTTGCAAACTGGATACAATTAACTTAGGCTTGAATAGAGACTGGGAATGGATGAGTCATTACACAAAGTAAAACTATTTCCCCATGGTATTTCTCCCTCCCCCCCCACCCCCCACTGTTCCTCTGATATTCTTGTTAACTGCTGGAATTAGCCTACCTGCTTGTCACCATGAAAGGTTTTCCTCCTTCCCCCCCCTGCTGTTGGTGATGGCTTATCTTAAGTGATCACTCTCCTTACAGTGTGTATGATAAACCCATTGTTTCATGTTCTCTGAGTGTGTGTATATAAATCTCTACTCTGTTTTTTCCACCAAATGCATCCGATGAAGTGAGCTGTAGCTCACGAAAGCTTATGCTCTAATAAATTTGTTAGTCTCTAAGGTGCCACAAGTACTCCTTTTCTTTTTGAGAATACAGACTAACACGGCTGCTACTCTGAAACCAATAATGAGAATGAATTTGGTTGTCCCAAATAAGCATTCAGAAGTTCAGTGAACATTCATTAACACAGTGGTGCAATACTTGACCAAGTCTCGTGAGCTCTTCTCCTTGCACTATTGGCTTTTGACCCCATCTAAGCCTAGCACCTCATTCCCCAAAGCTCCATGAAATGAGATCCATCCTTACCTGCAGTAAAGGCACTCTCCCAGCTATCGCTTTGCTTGTCTTTATTATTTAATCAAAGGAAATCTCCTACCAACCCATCTCTGAATAAGAAGTTGACAAATATCTATATTTAATGCTTAATTAGGCTCTATCCCAGTCATTTTTTGCCCCGTTAGCACTCCAGCACTGGTTACAGACTTCCAGTAAACTGACAACTGTGTTAAAGCCAGTCTTCCATGAAACTTTCTGAATTATAAAATATTATTATTGTTAATAATAATAATTAATAATAATTAATGTAGTGTTTGATTTTAGAAGACTTTCACACATGTTTGCGGCAGCAGTATAAGATCTCGACTCCTTATAGCTCGTGAACATGTATGATATAATTACTTTGTCAATGCATGTATGAAAAAAAACTGGGTAAGTTTGCTTTTAAGTATTACCCATCTGCTCCTGAACCGGCACTGTGAACCTGATCCAGATGTTGTACACGTTCTTTCCATGCAGTTCAGGCAGCCTTCCTCAGTCTTTACCTCAAACACCCCGGCTCTTGCAGTCCACATCCCGCCAAGAGCTCTGCTGGCTTGTTCCAGTTCTGATTTGTAGCACCCTGTGCAGTTCAGCCTCTGGACAATTCTAGCTCATTTCAAATGTGATCTCAACACCATGTGCTCCTCGAGAATTTACCCATCCCTGCCCAGCTATACCTGCAACTGTTGCTATTCCACACAAATCACCACCACACACAACTGCTGAGACAACTCAGCCCTGAACTGAAACATCCCTTGCTATTCCAATTCCTCTTTGATTAGTCCAGGGATTGGCAACCTTTGCAATGCGGCCTTTGGCAGGCCGGGTCAGTTTGTTTACCTGCCGCATGCGCAGGTTCGGCCGATCGCAGCTCCCACTGGCTGCAGTTCGCCGCTCCCACTGGCTGCAGTTCGCCGCTCCAGGCCAATGGGGGCTGCGGGAAGGGCGGCCAGCACGTCCCTCAGCCTGCGCCGTTTCCCGCAGTCCCCATTGGCCTGGAATGGCGGCCCATGGCCAGTGGGAGCCGCGATCGGCTGAACCTCCAGACGCAGCAGGTAAACAAACCAACCCGGCCCACCAGGGGGCTTACCCTGACGGGCCGCGTGCCAAAGGTTGCCAGTCCCTGGATTAGTCCTACGCTGAAATTGATAGTCATTTCAAACCTTAGCAGCATGTGTCATATGGACTCTTTGTTATGGCAGGTGTCACCAGGTGGCGCTATTACACATAGCATTCCAAGTTCTTTTTCTTAGCATGCAATGTTCAGTTTTGGGAAGACGTGTTGTGGTGGTGTTATGTGATGTTCTGTGTAAAGGCTTCGGTCCTGTGTGAGCAGCAGGAAAGTTTGATCTCTGCCTTGGTCTCTGACCTCGATTTCTGCTATCACTCGATAGAGGGGTGATGTTGGTGTTAAAATGGGATACTGTTGTTTTAAGAAGGGGTAATTATTCTCTGCTTCCCAGGACCTATAAGGGATGTGAAAATCAGAGTGTAAGTTGCATCAGTCCTGATGCTGCTCTAACTAATACAAAGGACTAGACAGGCACTTACATAGCCCCAGAATACAGTAAGTGATTTACAGCCACCTCTTCCTCTTCCCCCGCCCCCCACCGCCCTTGATCCCTGCCCCATTCAGGAATGGAGTACCTGAGAAACAAGCTCATTAGCTATAAAGCTATCATTCTAACAAACTGAATTTTATTACTTCAGGGGTTGATCTTTTTCTGCTATTTCAAGCGGGTTCAAGATTAAGGCACTCAAGAAAAGAGTCAAACACAGAATTTAGTTTAGTCTTCAAAGGGGAAGTATTTTAAAGTATTAGTCACCATTAAAAAATAACCCACGTTTGTTGCTCATAGATGTATTGATTGTAATTGTTTAGGGACTGATTCTATGATCCTCTCTTCCATGGAGTAGCATTTCCTGTTGCGAGTAGTCCCACTAACTGCTGCTGGCATGAATAAAGACAGCAGAATCTGACCCTTTCTTGGGAGCAAAATGAGCACAATTACAGCCAAATAATTCTCTAAAGAGAGCAGAAGAAGGCCAGAAAATGACACATGCAGCTAGAGTTTGGTATTTTGCTAATCCACATTTTCAACTCCTTCAATTAACTGAAAGACAATTAAGAGCTACTTATTCCATATCTAGTAAAACAGTTCCAGTTTCAAGACCTCCCTTTCTTCCCCCTTGAAATTATTTTGTCAGCTTTTTAAGCCTGTAAAATTCCCTGGTGCTGTTTTTTTCTTCATTTTGTTGGGACAGAGTTCCATTTGTTCAGCATCTGCACTGGACAACATCTGGAGCCTCAGGAAATTCAGCTGCTCTGGGTATGACTCTGGAATGAAATTACTTTTTCATGCACTTCAGAGAAGTATCAAGAGCATCTTTCTGACCAAACAGGCCCTTTTGTTCTCTTCCAGCTAGTGTTTCTCATTAAAAATGTCATCTCCCTAACAAATTGCCTCATTGCTCTCCCAGCTGGGGTTATTGTTTTCATGGTTTTGTAGTCCCTGCAATTCTCCTAGGGTGCAGCAAGCTGGAGAAAGTCGGACTTTGTTTAATCTCCATTTGCCTTGTGTGTGAAATGCCTTTATTTCCCTCCTTTGTGATTGAGTGATACATTTAATTTCCCCCCTCCCCCCATTCTCAAACACTCATTGTTCCCAGCTCAAGGCAACCTTAGCCTGCCAGATAAATGCCTCAAACTATATATTGCTTGGCAAGTAGCTGTAGTGGTTAGTGATGCAGAGTCTGACTGCAGAGTCTGACTGCAGCAGCAGTTTATCCTCTGATAGGAAAGTGATAAGCTGCTCTGTTCTCCAGCAACCTGGGGGTCGCAACCCATATGGGGATCATGGGAGTGGTTTAGGGGGGTTGCAAGCAGGGCTGGCATTAGAGGTTAGGAAGAAGGACAATTGCCTGGAGCCTCACATGACAGGGACCCGTAAAGCTAATTTACATATGTAACCCCTTGGGGTTTAGAGAGCATGGCCCCTTTACATCTTTTTTCCTAAGGGGGAGGAGTGAGAGAAAGGAGGGAAACTCCAGGTGGGGCTCTGGAGAGAGGGAGAAGGGTGGCAGCCCGCAGGCCCTCGCAAAGGGAAGCAGCAGAGAACCTGCCTGAAGCCTGTGAAGGACAGGGCGGCCGAGCGGGGACACCCCAGGACAGGAGCCAGGAGGGGCACTGTGCCAGGGGGGAATCGCCCGAGAAGGACAGGCCGGAGCTGGACCCAGTATCATGGCCACCAAGAGCTGCATGGGGCTGTGAGTACTGGGACTTGGGACTCTGCACTGGGAAGGAGGAGGGAGGCTGCTGGTTAGTTAAGTGGGGAAGTGGTCGCGCTGTGTGGCTTTGCAGAGAGCAGCAGAAGAGGGCAGTGGAGGGGTTTGTTGGGGAAAGTTCGCTGGCGCCAAAGACGACCAGGAGCACCCAAGACTCAGCATTAAACTGGAACTTTGCTCGGGCCTCCTGAACTCTGCGTGCAGACCGATAGCTGGGTGTCTGCCCTGTCAGACTGTGCTACCCATGGGCCTGTGGGGCCTTGGTTTGGATGCAACCCTGTTCTACCGCTCCCCCTACCTTTCCCCTTGTTTTTTTTCTCCTCTCATCCCTCTGTAAATAAATATCTCCCTTTGTTATATCCATTGTACTTTTCCTGTGGGTGTGGAGGGTTTGGAACAGGTGCCCCTGGGGTGGAAGGGATTTTCCCTGCTGCATTCCGGTGCACACCTTCTCTTGGCCAGAACTGCCTGCAGAGAAGAGTCCATATTGACCATGAGGGCGCTAAAGTTACCCATGTTTTAGTCACAAGCGGGCTGAAGCCCTGAGCCCTTCAAGCCCCACTCCGCAGTGTTCTGTTGACGTCCCAAGCCATGGGGAGGGGGGCAGGGGGCTGATGAAGTGCCAAAGCTCTGGGCTTAAGGAAGGGGGTCACCATTTTTTCTAGGGGAGAAGGTCACCATCTTTTTTTAAGTCCAAAGGGGTCACCAGCACAAAAAGATTGAGAAAGACTGCCCTAGGCAGAGCAGGAAGGCGACTGTCCAGAGACAAACCTGGTAACTCGGTAGGTTTGGAGCCCCAGTTTGGAGACTTATCTCAATGCCTTTTTTCTAACTAGAGCAGGGATCGGCAGCCTTTGGCACACGGGCCGTCAGGGAAATCCGCTGGCGGGCCAGGCCAGTTTGTTTGCCTGCAGCGTCCGCAGGTTCGGCTGATCACAGCTCCCACTGGCCAGGGTTCACTGCTCCAGGCCAATGGGGGCTGCAGGAAGCGGGGGCCAGCACATCCCTCGGGCCCCATACTGAACTAGAGTATCGGGACCTTTTGGGTTTGCAAAATGAGCTCAACAATATCCCTGAAGCATTGAGTGAGGTTTCTCAGACTTCCTGCTACTACTCAGGCTGGAAATATACACCTCCTTTGCTTTTTCTGGCCTCCTTCTCATGGTGTGTGTGGGGGTGGGGTGGGGTGGGGGGTAGATTGGTCAGTCTTGACTATTGTCCCCCATGGAACTGAGGGCAGACGCAGCATGGCATCGACTCTGAGTGGCTTTGCTGCCATTCCTCAGCCTGAAGGGGGAGCATCCCTTCTCGTAGCCCTGCAGATCTCCTCAGCCCACAGCTCCGGTGCTCTGGCTGTGCTCCATGGAGGACCCTGGAGGCTTAGGGCTCAATCCTGCAAAACCCTTTGCACCCGTGGACTCACGCAGTGCTCCAGTGAAGTCAGTGGGCTTCCACTGGGAGGCAGGTCTTTATCCAAAAGGAGCAGCTTGCAGAATTTGGGCTTTAGTGGGCAAATTTGTGTGACAGTTGGAATTTGGATGGGTACCGCCACATTTCTTTCAGGGTGACACTCCTAAGCCCAGCTCTTCCTGATGAAATTAGTGAAATCCCTTCTTCTGCCCTTCCCACCCCGCCCCCACTTTTGGTTGCCTTGTCAGACAGAGCTGGCTTAACCCCCCCTGAGAGACCCCTCCATAGAATCGGTCAGCTTCCTTGAAGGGCATCCCCTTTCAAGCATTAGCAGTTAAAAGCATACCAGGCACCACACTGTGGAAAATAAGTAGGTAGCTGGTGTATGTATGTGTGTGTGTGTGTGTGTGTGTGTGTGTGGTGCTAGAATCCACAGTCTGCAATTTGTGGTGACCTTTAACTACATGAGGGTTAATGGTTACAAATGAGGGCCTCTGTTCTTGGCTGTTGGAATCTATTTTTTCCCCCGGCTGGTAAATCAAAAACATGTCTTTCCGAGGATTTTAATAGAACATTTGGCTTATATTTAAACTTGCATAACTGAACAAACTGGAAAACGAAACAAATAAATAAATACAATGACCCCTTGGGGCTTCTTTTCATATGCTCTTGTTCTGAAATAGGCAAACTCGCAATCACTGAGACAAATTACTCACTGTCCCCTCTACGGAAATCTGGCTTTTGTCCCCTTCTGAGCTTCTCCTCTGTCTATTTTGCTGCAATGTCTCATTTTTTGGAGAGTGAAGTGAGGTGCGAAGTTTGTGCTCATTAGAGGTGCTTGCTTGGCAGCTCTGGAGACTGAAGACTTCTGTTTACCCACAGAACTGGTACAGCCCTGAGTAGCAGCACCAGGGAAGGTTTCCCCCACACCACCCTGTCTCCATACCCTAATCTTGAGGGATATCTGTAGTGAGGAGAGGGGACGTTTGGTTTCCATTGCCTATGAAGTCCTTGGTCTCCTGGCCAAGGCTGTCAACCAAAGGGCCAGCTTGTGCCACTTGTGAGGCAAACACCTGTTGTTCTCCAGGAAGAGGATTGAGAGACCACCACGTCATTACACATAGACCACTAAACAGCTGTCAGGTGGCAATGACTTTCAGACATTAACAGCATGGGCTGGGTTACAACCAGTGAGCTAGAAGGGAAAGGCTATATATCCCATTACCAGTCCCCTGAGCCACTCTACCTTCCCGATTTTAATTAAGTGTTACAGAAGCACTGTCACAATATTCCCATATTATCCCTATTGATTCCTCCTTAGGAGTTGTTCAGCACATATGAGAATAAGTTCCCGTGAGCTCTCTGTGACTTTGTATTTCTGTGATTCCTCATTCTCTACCCATGTCATCCATCCGATGAAGTGAGCTGTAGCTCACGAAAGCTTATGCTCAAATAAATTTGTTAGTCTCTAAGGTGCCACAAGTACTCCTTTTCTTTTTTGCGAATACAGACTAACACGGCTGCTACTCTGAAACATGTCCTTTGGGTTGATCTTTGTCTCCGTGAGAGTAATATGAGGTATTCCTCATCCTTCCTCTAATGGCGTACTCTTCCATTGTTACTTTCTACTTTGCCCCAGCCTACACTCTGTTTGCTTTGAGACTGATATATTCTCATCACCGTGAACAACAAACTCTGGGGTCTGTGAGTTCGTCAACTTACAACCCATTTGTTTCAAGCTTTCTCAACAGGAGAAGAGAAATACAACCCTTCCCCCACCCAGTATGTGGATTTCCTTTCTTTCACCTCTCAGTCTGCACTAAGATCCATTTGAAGTCCATGTTTCATCATCTGGAGTATGCCATTCACATGATATCTCAAGGTCAATCATTCATTTCCTAAATCTCCTCAATGTACTTTCCTCAATCAAAGCTCTGCAACCTTTTACCTCCCTCAGCTCTTACCAACATGAAATTTGAGCCCTGTTCTGCTTCTGTGAACTTTGCCATCTGTTTATCCCTTGATTTGCCTTGGCTCCATAGCCTTGTATGTGAATATGTCACAAACATGATTGGTCTCTGTTGTATTCTGTTCTTGCCATGTATCTTCACCACCATCTCAGCTTCAGCTCTTGCAAAACAAGTTCTTTCTAGAAGCTTCTTCACCTGTGAGAAACTTGTGACTACAGATCAAAGGTTACCTATATCTCTCAATATCTGATGAGAGATTGGAGTTACCAGCTCAGTCTCTATGCAGGGGGGCAAGGATTAAGAGACAAAAACTTGAGTCAGCTGCATTGGACAGTATAAAAAGAGCATACAAGGAAGAGGGCTGGGGGCTGCAGGAACTGTGACCAGTGTGCAAATCCACTCTAACCAGAATCATAACTGGAGTCTCAAGAGAGCCAGGCAAACTGTGAGAGAAGAAAACTCCACAAGCAGAGATGCCTTTTGTAATGGCTACACACTAGTATCACTTTTGAATCCTGAGGAAAAAGGGTTTAAGGTCCAGGTTTAAGTTCCTTTACAGTTGAGAAACTTAAGGGACCATAGCTAAGTTCTTCTGGACCCAGAAGGAAGACATTTAAGGGACCTGATTGGAAGTATGCTTGGAAAGTGTTGAAGAAGAAGGCAGTAGAAAGCACTGTGCTGGGGCCAAAGCTGCAGTTTAGGGCCCAGGGCTGGAGTTATCAGAAGAAGCTCACTGGGATCTCCCCTTCCAGCACCAGAGACCTTGTGATACTCTCAGTAATACATTCTATTAGCACTACACCCAGCTAAAGTTATCTACTAACTTTCTGTGACTAGGATCAGAAAAACTCCTTTCCTTCTTGCATTTGTCTGTATTGCATGAAATGTGTGTGCTCTTTTCACAGCTATGACACAGAAATTAAACTTTGCAAATAGATCCCTTGACCACATACCCCCCAGCTTCATGTTATCTCATCTAAAAATGAAGGGAACTCTCCACTCCCACCATCTACTGAAATATTTTACATTCTAGTATAATCTTTGCTCTCCTGTCTACCCACCTTATGGCTTTGTATTGCTGCTCATCACCAGACTAGAATATCTGAGTGTCTTCCATGTAAAATAGATGGGCAACAGTGAATTCACAAGGTCTCTGGTTCTTCTCCCTTTTGGAGTTACAGAGAGCTCTGCTTGGGGTGGGGGTGTGTGTCTCTTTTGTGTGCGGTGATGGGGGAAAGGGGAAAGTTGATGCTGTGAATGGCATTCTGGCTTTGATGGAAAAGCATTACCAAGAGAAAGGATTTGCAGTATTTCCTAACTATGGTTAAATTCTGATTTTGAATGTCCTCTGAAAGTTCGTTCCACAGCTGGAGCCCTTCAGCTGAGAGTGCTTTGTCTCTGCCTCTCATGCACTTGGTTCTAGGCTTTGTGATCTACATCATGGTAGCAAAGCACAATTGGCTTGTTAGTCCATAGATACAGACACGATCTCCAATGTAATGGCAACTTGAGCCATTTATTGCTTTGGAGATTAGCACTCAAGTCTTTAACTAGCAGCAGAAGCAGCCTGGGAGCCAATGGAGGGACAAGCCTGATATACTCACAGTCACCTTTAAACCATAGAGGAGGCCATATTTTACACAGGCATAGCCTTTGCATTGTTTTCACATTCATTTTCAGAAATGGTGGATTACAGAAGTCCAGTCTGGAGGTGACAAATGCAGGGATCACTGTGGGCAGGGCCTCGTCCACAGTTCCATCTCCAGTTCTGTTTCTCACCAAGGGCCATTCTAAGAGCTCTGGCCCCCTTTTGCTGAATAACTGAGGTCTTGTCATTTCTCTTTCGTTTTTTTCCCCAGTCATCTCCAAGAGGTTCACCATTCCCATGTCTATGCCTAAGTCTCTCTCCCAGAGCATCAGTAAGACTTCACCTCTAGGAGTGTGTAGCTCTCATAGACTCTTAGGAAGTTTTCCAAATGCCAAGAGAGTTCTTTTCATTCTCAATTAATAATAAATCATGCATTGGCATAGACAAGGTCTTATTTCCAGAGTCATTTACTGGCGCATGGGGACATAGAAGGTTCAAGTGTCTCTGAAGACTGGCAGGTCAGCTTTTGCCAACACGATAGCTGACAAGTTTAGCTATCTACCTCCAGAGCTGTAACATAATCCTCACATTCTTTTCCTAGCTAAGTTATTCTTCCTTCCTGAACTGAGCTGTTGAGTAGCTTTTCCCACAGTGGTGAACAAGCATCATGTTCCATCTGAGAGGTGTTTTGGTTACTGGGAGGAGAACAAATAGGCTCAGAATTTGATTTGACTCTCCAAAGTTTGGATGCTTGTCTGAATGTTATCCAAACCGTCTGAGCCACTTGAGCTGGAAATCACATGTCAGCAAGCTTTCTTTTGAGATTGCTCATAGACTCATAGAGTTTAAAGTCAGAAGGGACCATTATGATCGTCTAGTCTGAAGTGCTGCACAACACAGGCCACAGAATCTCACCCACTCACTCCTGTAATAAACCCCTAACCTATGTCTGAGCTATTGAAGTCCTCAAATCATGGTTTAAAGACTTCAAGGTGCAGAGAATCCTCCAGGAAGTGACCCGTGCCTTAGGCTGTAGTATCTCAGATCCCACACAATCTAACATCCCATCATAGGCCATTGGGCATATTTACCGCTAATAGTCAAAGATCAATTAATTGCCAAAATTAGGCTATCCATCCCCTCCATAAACTTATCAAGCTTAGTCTTGAAGTCAGATATGTCTTTTGTCCCCACTGCTCCCCTTGGAAGGCTGTTTCAGAACTTCACTCCTCTGATGGTTAGAAAACTTCATTTAATTTCAAGTCTAAACTTCCAGTTTATATCTGGCACTCCTGCTTTCAGTGAGGTTTCCAGTGAGGCTGAAAATAAAACAACAACAGGCTTTCACATGAGGTTGCAGTATATCTGCTTCCGATTCTAGCTGGATCCTGGAAGCTCAGAGGTAAAAGAAGGAACAAACAAGCTCAATCCTATAGGGCTCATCCACACACACTGTGTAGGAGAGTAAACGGGTGTCAGGAACTCCCCTTACTCTCTGTAAAGGAGGAGAGAAGCTCCAGCCAGTCTGGAAGGTTGGTAGAGAGGGTGATCAGTAGGGGCAGTGTTTGGGCATAGCTTGGGCTTTGCTCTCCAATGCACTAGCACAATTGAGTCAGCATGGGCTGGGGAAGTAAACTGTGCCAGGAAAAAGGCTGGTAAAGCTTACTTCATCCATGGAACAAAGAGGGAACAGATGGTGATTTTCAAAGCACAACTATGTGCTGCCCTTTCCTCAAGATGGATTTTAAGGTTGCAATGCAGTCCATAGTGACTGGTGATTTACAAGTACCAAGGCAGGGCAGGGAGGCAGACGGGGGGAAACACAGAGAGAAGCTGTCCAGTCTTCTGCCAACCTCCACAAAGGTGCAGTTTGGCTTTGGTTTAAGTTGTAGTTGAAGATTTGGGTCCGTTCTTGTTGTGAGTGAGCTGCTTCAGAACTTCAGCAGTGATCGTGTTCCATTCAAAGGCCATAGGGAATGGCCCTAGTATATGGGACAGGAATGGAGTTGTTACCTGAGAAGCCAAGTGTAGGAGGCAAACAAAGAAGTTAACTAATGAGATTATCTCATCCATCCTCACCCACTGTGGATACCTTGATCTGAAAGCACTGGATAAGCAAAATTATTTTGCCATGCATGGTTGTTGATGAAAAAATAGCTACATTCCCATTCCCTTGTAGCACATTCTTAAGAGTGATTTGCAATACACTGGGATTCTTGCTTTGAATGCTAACATTCTCTCTCTCTCTCTCTCCCATTTTCCTGTAGCGCATAGCCCTATCTCCCCATACTGCATTGCACTTCTCAGTCGTGCTATCAGGATATTGCTTAGTCATGACTTCTTTGCCAAAGAACTCATGCCCCCAACCACCAAGTTTTCCACATCCTCTGTAAAGCTGTAAGACCTGCTCCAGTTCTAATGCAAATCTAATGACCTTGATTAAAAAACAGACAAACATGCAACCCACTTGCCAGAGAGGCAAGGTAGTTAGTTTCCTGATTAATTCTGTAAATGGGTTAATATATATATGGATATATATATTTCACTCTCCAAAGTAAAAAGGGAGAGACCCAAGTGGACGCCACAAGAACAAAGCCCTGTTTATGATTAGTATGGCTGAAAATATCCATGTTAGGCCAGGTGCAGCTGGCTAATTCCCTCAGTCTACAAGTCAATTTAAACCATAATTCCTGAGATAGACCTCGTTTCCCAACATTAATAGGAACCAGCTGCCTCCTATTAATAATGTGGATGCTTACAAGAAAAAGGAGAGGGGAGGAGGTGAAGTTTGAGAAGATATTATTTTCCAGACCATTGGCAGTGTCCAGCTGCAGACAATAAGCAAAGCTATGGAATACTAGCCTATTGAAAAACCTGTCAAGTTAAATCTGCACACTGTGTTAGCTGCGTTTGCTCAGAAGAGGTGGCTTATCTGAGCACTTTCATGTTTCAGCTGCAAGGTTATTTAAAGGATAGCAAAGTTATGTATGCATTTATTTTTATTTGCTGGGTTCCTTTTGTTTTTTCCCTCCTCTTCACTCCCATGCTCTAAGGTTTTGATTAGCTCCATGTTACAGGGGCCCACGTCAAGCACAGTTGTTTCCACCTGGACTTGATTCTATTTGAGATTGTAGATTCCGTCAGAGCAGATGGACAACAAATGATCTTAGGCTTGCCTGACTGTTTGACTTGCTTAACAAAAGCATTCATTTTGTTCCCATTATTGCTACACTGTGGTAGTGTGTACTGAAGGGAAGAAGAATAACAAAACGAGAAGTGGAAATTCAGCATATTTAAAATCAAGAAGGCATTTGGGGTTATTATTATTATTATTATTTATGATTATTTAGGTTTGTGCATTTCTTTGGAAGTTTCTTTTGTTTTGTTTTTTAGACCTATAGCAGAATATTTGTTTAAAAAAATAAATTCCTTTTAAAAAACAATATTTTATATTTTGTGGGCATACATAGTGCCAATTTGTTTTAGGACTAAGATTATCATCCTCTAGACAGGTATGCTCCCTAGCACCCGGACCATCTCTCTGGGATCCCTGAGTGAGGGGGACCACACAATTGCATATTTCCTCCTGTCCATGTAGAATGTGGGAGATGCCAATTCCATATCTATCTCCATTTTGTCCCTAGAACCCTGATGGGGCTCCACAGGAGTCCGGGGATGGGGCATGGAGTGCGTGGATCAGGGGGTGAGGCCTCCCTCTTGCATCATCACATCCTCCTAGCCCCATGGGTTAAGTCAGCATTAACTTTCTCTGAATTCCTTCCATGGCTGCTACTGAGAAACTGCAGGGAAATCCAACTACTGGCAGCACAGCTGCTGCTTTAGGGGAAGCCATAGGAGGCAAAGCCATGCATGCAGATGTCTCCTGCCTCTGTGGATCTGAGGAGATGAATTGATGGGGTGGGGTAGGGTTATCCTCTCAGGAGCTATGGAATTGTGAGATCTCTAGGGGCAACAAGCCCCTTGCAATACATTGGATGTAGTGAAGCTACATGAAGCTCAGCAAGGGGAACCTCTTGAGTTTTCTTGCCTGTCTAGACCCCATCCATCATAAGTGGCCTGGAAAAAGAGATAAATGGTAAGGTGGCAAAGTTGGCAGACAATACAAAATTGCTCAAGATAGTTAAGTCCAAAGCGGACTGTGAAGAGGTACAAAGGGATCTCACAAAGCTGGGTGGCTGGGCAGATGAAATTCACTGTTGATAATTGCAAAGTAATGTACATTGGAAAACATAATCCAAACTATACATTCAAAATGGTGGGATCTAAATTCACTGGAGAATTTCCACTCAGGAAAGAGATCTTGGAGTCATTGTGGCTAGTTCTCTGAAAGCATCTGCTCAATGTGCAGCCACAGTCAATAAAGTGAACAGAATGTTAGGAACCATTAGGAAAGAGATAGAAAATAAGACAGAAAATGTCATAATGCCAATGCATGGTATGCCCACACTTTGAATACTGCATGCACCCCATCTCAAAAAACATATATTAGAATTGGAAAAGATACAGAGAAGGCCAACAAAAATGATGAAGGATATAGAACAACTTTCATATAAGGCGAGATTAAAAAGACTGGGACTTTTCAGCTTGGAAAAGAGGAGACTAAGGGGTGATATAATAGAGGTCTATAAAATCGTGACTGGTGTGGAGAAAGTGAATAAGCAAGGGTCATTTATCTCTTCCCATAACAGACAAATGAGGAGTCACCCAATGAAATTAATAGGCAGCAGGTTTAAAACAAACAAAAAAAAGTATTTCTTTACACAACGCTCAGTCAACATGAGGAACTCATTGCCAGGGAATGTTGTGAAGGCCAAAAGTATAACTGGATTCAAAAAAGAATTGGTTAGGTTCATCAACAACTATTAGTCAAGATGGTCAGGAATGCAACCCCGTGCTTAGGGCCTCCCTAAACCACTAACTGACAGAAGTTGGGTGTGGCCAACAGAGGATGGATCACTCAGTGATTGCCTGTTCTGGACATTCCCTCTGAAACACCTGACATTGGCCAGTTTTGGAAGACAGGAAACTGGGTTAGATGGACCATTGGTCTGACCCAGTATGGTCGTTCCTACATTCTTATCCCATGAGTTTCTCAGCAGGAGGAGGGATTGTCTGGACCTCGTTTCTTTAGCAATCCAGCTAGCTAGTGGCTATAGCAGGGAACTGGGAGTAAAGATTTGTGGGAACTATTCCTGATTTGGCCACTCAGTCTAAGCACGACTTTGGGCAATTGACTAAAGGCAGCTCCAAAGCCCATTGAAGTCAATGGGAGTCTTTCCATTGAACTTCAGTGGAGCAGGCCTTTTAAGTACAGCCCATCAGTATGGGGGTGTGCAGGTGAACTGAGCTAGTGGGAGCTTCCAGAGGCTGTCACAGTTGTTCTGGCGAGCAGCTGTTTGCAGGCCAGAGTGGCCCTCTCCAAACCTTTTCACCGGTTACAGCATGACCTGCCCTCTGAGCAGGGACAGCATTTCCAACCCAAAGCATTTTCAGGGTGCTGAGAGGAAGGACTCCCAACATTTCGGGTGAGCACTTGCTTACTATAAAAGGGCAGAGGGGGCTTCAAGCCTGGAGGTCCCCATTTTTTTTAAAATGGTGTCCCCATGAGTAATGTCTTTTGAACTCCCAGGCAAGCTCACTCCTGAAGTACTCCTAAGGTGTGATCCCATGGGCAATGCTATACATCCACCCTCCCAGATGGGGCTTTTGCCAAGGTCTTCAACACACCCTGCTGGGATATTTACAAGAAAGAAAGCAAGGAAGCACCAACACCCCCATTCTCCCCTTTCAGAGTAACATTAGAAAGACAGAAAGGAATGGCTCAGGGAAGAGAGGCTCTAAATACTGTGTGTGTAAATAAAGCAAATTTGAGTCGGCGGGGAATGTTTAAACAATTGAGATCTCACCGCTTGGGTGACAGTAACTCAGTGGATACACTTAGCTGAAGGCCTGCTGCAGAAGACGACCAGGATTCTTGCTGGGTAGAATTGACCCCCAGGGCCCTGAGAAAGTAGCACTTGTGGCTGCAATGAAATGCCAGTGGTCTGCTCCGGCATTCCTCTTGTCAACACAAACTCCATGTTTTATCGAAAACACATTTCAGAATTAAGTATAACAAAACAACATTTGAGGCTGCTGCGGAAGAAAGGTGGGTGACTCCTGAAGTGCCCAATCTACTGTTCTGCTCATTGATAAACACACACGTAGCTGACTGGTGTTCTGAGAATGAGAATGATACACCCCAAAGTGATCACTCAAAAATCCTCTGCCGGGGTGTGGGCCATGCAGCGGGAGAATAAAAAAAAGCAAATGCAAGTTTTATAATTACTCTGGGAGAAGCAGGAGAAGAGTATGGACCATAGCTCACTGTTTCTGTGATTCCTCACTTCAAGGACCATGACTCTGTGTTGAGAGGAAGGCTCTGGTTTGCCTTGGTGCTTGTGATTCAGTTGGAAAGGCTTTGTGTGTTGAGTGGGTACTCATGAGCTTTCAAGCAATAACATCATAAAATACATACAGAAGTGATTGGTGTCATATAGATAACTGTGTATGGACAAATACCTTATACCAGTGGTGTTCAACTTATTTTTTACTGGTACTGCCCTGCTACTCCCATTCAACAAGATGGGAAGACCAAGGTGTGACCTCTTTGTGACTCCTAGGCTAAGGACTTGTCAACCTGGAGAGAAACTTTCAGACCAAGACAATAAATGAAGTATTCTGTGAGGGCTGAGCCACTTTAAGCCAGGAAAGTCCTCCCTGGTATTTAGTCATTTACTTCCCAAGGGATCTTCAAGGACTTTACAGACTTTATAAGTAAAGTATAAACCTTGGAATCACTTCCTCTATCACAGAAATGCCAGAGTAAAGATGTGCTAGTCTTTTCCTGGGCCGAATTTTAATTGGATATGTTTTTAATTCTTCCCTCCCTGTCTCACACTGTTTTGTAATGTTGTTAAACTGCTGCCACTTTCCACCCCAGAAATGGCTGCATTTCACAGGGGGGTGAAGCTGTTCCAGGATATATACAACCTCGTTTGTAAAATGCTTTAAGGTCCTTCGGGGAGAAAGGCATTGGATGAATATAAAATGTTTTATTATTAATATTTGTATTGTTAATATTTTGTTATTTCTTTCCCTGGATCTATTCTTTCCATTGTATTGTTGACTTTTCTCAATCCAGATTTCAGAGGACAATGATGAAAGCCAGAGTAAATGATTCCTGCTTAAGCGAAGTGCTGGCATATTTCCGGACAGAATTTAAACTTAATTAGAAAGGCAAATGGATATCTCGGGCAGAAGAAAACTTTGGCTGTCACAGGCTTTACCAACTTTAGTTTAACAGAGAAGAATGTGTGTGGGCACCATTGTTTGGTTTCCATTTTAAAAAGAAAATTAAAGGCATATTAAATTAAATTAAATTTAAGGCATCCAGCTTTAGATTTGAAGGATGATTTACAGACCAGAAGAAGACAATAGAGGACTTTCTAGACTTTGTAAATCAGGGACATAAGAGTCAGGCTGCATTTTAAATACAGCACATAGCTGCCTGTGCCATGCTATTTAAATACTATTTATATGCTGCCTATATAGTCCTTCACTCTTCTATTGTTATTTCATTTAGACGAATGGGGGCAATTTGCATCCAAATGCAAACCCACTGAAATTAAGTTTTGGAGGTTCACAAAGATAGGTGAAGGTTGTTTGCTCAACTGTACTCTGAGACCCCCCAGTCATCTCCACTTCCTTCATGACTCCTACAAGCAAGCTAGCCTTGGGATGTTCCCCCCTGGGAACTTTAAGTTTGTGGAACTGGAACTTCCAGGACAATTGTATAGAGGATGATTTGCTTCCAGCTTTGGTGACCCAAACCTATTCTTCCCCTTTAGACCTGAAACATCATTTCAAACTGACTGCACTCTGTGCATGTCATTAATAGATTGATAATCTGCTATCTGAAAGCTGTCTTTCTTTTATAGTCAATAGATGTGTATCAGTCCGAGGGATGTTCCCTGTTCTATACAAGCCAAGAGATTTTAAGAGTCCGCAAGCCCTCTACAGTCTATTATCTCTCCCTCTAGTTCTTGTAGCTAGAAATGTATGCAGCCAGGACATAGAGGAAGAGACTCCAAATGAAGGTGGAGGGTCCACACCTTAAATGGAGAAAAATAACATACAACAAGAACTATCTTCCTCTCTCATCTGGAATTGTAAACATTTATTGCAATGGTCTCCAAAGGAATGCACAGGATAAAACCTTGTGCCTTTCATAAGTAAGGGTCCCCCAAAGTTAAGTGAGTCTGAAATGCCATTTATGGTCAAAAAAGGCTACAGCTTTCTCCCCCCTCCGCCCCAGTTCAAACTGAGTTCCACAGTATAGAGAGTGGGAAACTCATGCCTGCAAAGAAAGCCACACCCACAACAAGCTCCCCTTAATTAATTGATTAATTATGCTGATTTCATTAACTCTTTAGCTCCCCTGGTGGATCATCACAAACCAATGCCACTTCCTCAAGCTAAGAAAATGCTTTGGGTCCTTTGACAAGTTCCGTGGGTCTTATTTGAATAGGATGTATTTTGGAGTTTTCATGGCTTCACAGGCGTGTGTGTTGCCTGTACAGGTGAGGAATCATTTCAGTAAATGTTATTAAAAAAAGTTGCAGTTTCTTGAAATTAGAGTAAAAGCATCCGATAGCTGGTTGACTAGTCTCTAGGACTCTGGTCTACTGCCTAGAAATTTGCACAGTCTCTTCATGGATTACAGTAGAACTGTAAGCACACAGTTCACATGGCGGTGGAACAATTGTTTTGAAACTAGGCAGATCTCCTGTGTTTACTTTTTGGCAGGTTTTGTGTTTTTGGCTGGCAGCCACGTTTACATGTGTTTAGTTGAATTGACAGCCCTGATCAACACTGCAGATCCCAGGCAGGTACTACTAATCCTGACAAGGCAAGGCAGAAACAGACAACAGGCTCCTTCCAGCTACCCAACGTTTCTTGCCCCGTAACAGAAAGAAAGCTAATTTGATTCTGCAATAACATTTCAGACCTGTGATTTATACTTTTGACTGATTGCACCTTCGTAAATAGACCACACCCTCCTTATGACAGCCCTCTTTAGCAGCCAATTATTCAAGGTGCCCTATGTAGGCTGTTGCAAACAAGCGGTATTATGATTGGCTTTGATGCAGTAGAGAGACCAGTTACAGTAGCCTTGTATGGGTGACGGAGCAGAGAAACAGCCTTACCAGGTCCACAGTTTTTGGACTGAAGACTTGAAAGTACGAGCAGTTGCACACAAGCCTTCAATTTGAAATATAAGAGACATTCCAAAAGGACATATGATTAAATTTATATAAGAAACAGTTTGTAATGGTTTAGGTTTAACCTCCTAGTCCTTGTGAGTCTTTCAGTCATGATCTCAGGAGAGCAAAGCATAAAGGCACGGCAGATACAAGAAAAAAGAAAAGCATATGCACCAAATGAGGCAAGCTAACTAGAGATAATGATAATTCCTGTGAACCTCAGAAAGTTTGCAGTTTCAGATAGCATAAACATCCACAGTAATTATCTATCTATCTGATACACTTAATCATAGAGGACCTCACCTACTATATTATTAATAATATATTCCTTCTCATATTATTGTTATCTATATTACAATAATTTCCAAAGGAATTCTCAAACTTTCTCTCCAAGTGTCTTAGATTTTGACCAGAGTTGCCAAGCCCTGCTCAGAGAAGGGGTAACTTCAGAAAAAGGCATCCAACACGTGCAAGCTGTGAACATTTAGCTAATTCTCTTATTTACAGTTCTCTGATGAAGAAGGAGAAATCACACTGTTACATTCTAGCAAGGGAAGGCCCTTACCACAGAAATGTGTCATGCCTAAAAGAATGATGAGAGGAGGAAAACTAGCCTGGCACCTGGGGGCAAATGGGACTGTCATCCAACCTGCATTTATGTGTGAGTTTTCCAGAGCTTCAGGTTTACTCAGTCAGACACTGAAACCATATGATATGCTGGGGAGGAGGCTTGCGTAAATCCTGACATTCTCCAGACTTCAGAGACAGTTACCAGTAATGTCTCTGTAGAGGAGCATCTTTACAGCTGCAAAACAGTTGTGAAGCCAGGGATGATCGCTGAGCGCTGCTATTTAGCATGCGGGATGAGCTGGAGAACATCCCCAGCTGCTATTTTTAATGGGGCTGCAAGATCAGGTACTACTTTGGGGTGGGACTGTGGGTTCCAAACTTTCCAAGAGGAATTTCCAAGACTGGAATAGCCCTATTTTTTTCGTTCAACAAGTCTTTAAGCTGTGCTGTATTAGTTCATCAGCTTCAGACTTTGCTACAGCTGCACAATGTAGCAGTGCCAAATCAATCATATTTACTGGCCTGGAACTAATTAAAAATGGAATATTTTAGATCAGTCATGGTGAGCATGACCAGATTTACAGTGATAATACAAGGAAACTTAAGGAGCACAGTGACCTAGCCCTTTAAAAATGTCGTTCCTTTTATACGGTTATGCTACCTACAGGCCAATTGGGTTACTCTCTTATGAGAGACATCATGAGTATAGAAACCTGCTGTTATATACCCTCATGCTGGTTAATGTGGACGTTTAAGGGGGTGCAGTAGTTGCATGGATTGCCAGACTCCAGGTTTACAGATGGATTGTCATGGAAATCTGCCTGCTGAGATACCTCTTTTTTTATTTTTAGAGCAGGACAAGTCTGCCAAGCTCAGTCATCAGCTTTAGATGAGACAAGTTGAATTAAAGTCAGAGGGGAATGCGAATGCCAGAACAAAATGAGGACAGTGCGAATAATAGAAAAAAAATAGATGATTGAAACCAGCTCAGAAGAACCCATATGCTTGCTATGTGACAGATGAGCTGTTTCAAAGGCCAACAATGTCCTATGGAAACTGGGTTACCCAAAACTTGGAGAGACAGTTGTACATTTCACTGGTCTGTCCAAAGTCCAGCTCAGCTTGCAAGTGAGTTGAAGTGAGACATGGCACAGAAACAGCCCTTTGGGATCCTTTGGGATAAATGTTTCCCCCTCCCCCCACAGCAATGCTATCCCTACTGCTGGATCACTTCCCCTTCAATCTATTATCCAGCTCATCACTGCTTGTTTACAGCACCTTTCACTAATAGGTGCTAACTTTGTACTTGTACCATGTTGAATCAAGCTCAAAATGTAATAATAATAATGCAAAAGAGGTCATTATTTTTCATTACTTGTTGATTCACTTATTTATTTATTTGGGTGTATAAACAAAGTTAAGAGAGCATCTATCTGCTTTCTCCGTCATGCATGCAAGGAGCTACCTGCAAGGCCGTTACATAATGCTCCTTTAAACCTCTTCTGAAATCTCTTCACCTGTGCATTGATTTCTACAAAACACTTGAAGATGGTTAGGCAGCTGCTGCACTTTGATTGCTGCTAATTACACTAATAATAACTGTCTCCCTGCTATCTTGTGCCTCCCTCATCTGTTTTCTTGTACCCACTGGCTTTCTCTTGTTTTATAGATTGTAAACTCTTTGGGGCGGAGACTGTATTTTCATTATACGTGTGTATAGTGTCTAGCACAATGAGGGCCTGATCCTTGACTGACTTCTCTATGTACTACCTCAATACAAATAAACAGAAGAAACAATGCTGTACTTTAAGTGCTCCTGACACTCAAAAGCTGAAAGCTGGACTGTACACAGTCATTGGATATGGTATTATTTTTCCAGTGCCTAGCTGTTAAAGTCTGGTACTGTTAAATATAGGAAAGCAATCTTTCATTCTCAGCGTTTCTTTAGGTTTATAAGAGAGAGAGAGAGAGTTTATAGAGTTCTAAAGCCCCCAAATAAAAACCAATTGTGTTTCTGTCCCTCATAGAATAGAATTTGATTTCATACAGTGTTTTTTAGCATTGGAGCACTTTAAAAGCAACGGCTTAGATAAACTGGCAGTGCAGGCAAATGTGGCAGTCATCATAGGCCCTATAATAGTTTACACACTGCCTCAGACTTAAGAACCTTTTAAAATGAGAGAGACCAGGGCACCAAGGATTCTGCCTAATCAAAACATGCCATGGGATCTTTAACTTTCAGCTGGGGGTAGCCAGCAGAGATGGACAGAATGGTCCTCAGTTTATCCTCTCATCCTCAGGACAAATAAATGCCAAATCAAGCTTTATGGTTAGGAAATGGCACATTAAGCATAAGGGTAAGGTATGCTCTGCATTTTCTACAATGGATTCTCCTCCAGCACAGCTTATGTTATCATTAAAATGATTTAATTGGAACCTCTGCTAAGAAGCGCTGTAAGTGACATGTTCACGACCTCCTCTGCGTCCATACACACTATCTTGAGTGCTTGAATAAACATTTTGTAGGCACAGCTCTGAAGGAATTTACATTAACCTGCATTTATTTCATGGATTCTGGCCAGCTCTTGTATATTACCGACAGAGCAAGCAATGTCTTCTATCAAATTGAGGGGTTGTAAACAGAATACATATTAATAATGTGGCAGGAATCTGACTAGATACAATATTTTGGTTCATGCATATGAAAGTCTTGTGGAAAGTTTGCTTATAATCAGCTAGTGAATTCTTTAGTTAATGTTTGAAATGAATAATAGGACAGGAAAAAAATTAAAAATCTCTCTTCCAAACACACGCATACTTTAATTCTTGCAATATTAGACTTCCCTGGGACAGATTCTTTCCCACCCCGGGTAGAACAAGCCTGAGCCAGAGCCCATTAGTTAGAACAGGGGTTCTCAACCTTTTTCTTTCTGAGGCTCCCCCAATATGCTATAAAAACCTCTACGGCCCAGTTGTGCCACAATGACTGTTTTTCTGCATATCCAGTAAAACCAGGGCTGGCGTTAGGGGGGCAGCAAACAGGGTCACCACAGGGGAGCCCTGCAAAGCTAAGTTGCTCGAGCTTTGGCTTCAGCCCCACGCAACTTGGGCTTGGGCTTTCTGCCCTGAGCCCCAGCGAGTCTAATGCCGGACTGCTCTCTGCTTTATTTTGGCGGACCCCCTGAAACCTGCTCGTGGCTGCCCCACTCAGAGGCCCCTGGGCCCCTGGTTGAGAACTGCTGTGTTAGAGAGTCTTTCCATTGACTTCAGTGGGCTTTGGATCAGGGCCAATATGAACATGCAAAAGGTGTAAAATCAGGCCTGGCACAGTGGTGTACCAAATCTAGTAAGGATGAACCAAATTCTCAAGTCCTCACTCAGTTTCTGCTCAGTTCTTGCTCTGGCAAAACTTCCACTGATTTCAGTGAGGTTTGGATAAGCTTGCACAGAGTAATATACAGTAAAACAAGGTCTTGGGCTGCTGGAAGTTGGAACTATCATCAGAGGTTTAGTTCTGTTTGCTAAGCACCTGAAAACTGGAGTAATTATCTGAACCTCTTCCAAAGCCTGCAAAGCTGGGATGGAAATTTCATGAAAATCGGCTTCAGTCTGAGATTTCTCATTCCTCCCAATTTCACCTGAATTAGCAAAGTTCTGAAAACAACCTCTAACTCTCATAATGCTGGCACTTCCTTTCCTGATCCTGCCAAGAAACAGAAATGGAGAGACAGGAGAAAACTGGAGGTGATCCTGAGCCACAAAGTTTTAGATCTAGACCTGCATCCAAACTTTGCCAAAGTTCAGGAGTGTTTTAATCCAGAGTTTACATTTAGTCCTTTCTCCAGATGTGGAAAAGCCATAAAATTTGGATCTAGATCTCCCTCAGAATTCGGAGGGATTTGGGTTGGGATTTGGGGTTAGGAAATTCTTTAGCAAAATTGAAAATTAGGTTTGGGTTTTTTTTTAAGCATTACCTGTATGTTACCAAAGGAAGGCTTTGATTCAAGATCTGGGTAATGTTTTATCTGTTCTTTGTCTTTGTTTTTCCAAACTGGTTCATCCAGCCCTAGTGCTCTCTTTATTATTCTGTTAGCTAGAGCAGGTAGAGAATTTAAGAAACTGATTCATGAAGGCTTCCATGAATAGAGTTTAAAGTTTGTTGGGCTATCATTTCTAAGGGCATATCATTCATTACTCATGAGCACTTGCCTAATCTCCAGATATTCATGGAAGTGGTCACAAATCCAATACATTTTATGATTGTTACCAATTTTTATTCTTATAAAGTTTGCTCCAGAAAGTGCATTATTTGTGATTTACTATTTGTCATTCTCTACTTTTAAGAGTTTCGGTCATTCAATCAGGGAGCAGAAACAATATCATGTGATTTAGGTGACCAATACACACTGCAAATATTGACTAACAAAAACATAAAGTGAGCTGTTCATAAACACACCAATAGAGTGGCAATTGTTTGTCCAAACTGTTCAGTGAATATGTTCAAATAATGAGCATTTTAACAAGAAAACAGGATTGGTCCATGAATGAGTCACATAAGGGGAACAGAGCAAAAATTGAAATGAATATTATTTGCAACAAATAATCTGAAAAACTCTAATCTAGCCTATCAGACCTGTGTTAAATAATATTCTGATGGATGCTCTGGAAATTTTTAAACTGGAAGTATACACAGGATTTTCTTTTTTCATTTCCTTTCTCTAATTTCCAACATTTTCTGATTTCCAAATACTGAGTTTGGCTTGGATGTATATTGTGCTGCTTATATTATTTTTCTGTTTTTAAAGTAGAAAATAGCCTGTTTGGGGGAATAGATGTTTTCCAGTCTTTTAGAAAATCTGCATATTTTATTATGTTTTGTATTCCAGATAAATATTTCTCCAGATATGTTCACACATTTGCTGCAGCCACCCCTTTGGGTTAATTTCCAAAAGGCTATAAAAGTGATTTGCTTTTAGAGAGGAATTGGTCAGCTAAAAAAATGATTATGTTGTAGCTGATATGAAAACTAAATATGTTGGAGGCGAGGTGGAAAACATCATCAGAGAAAGACCCGGAGAACTGCAAGGATAAATGATCCTGAGAAGGAGGCAAACAGCTGTTTTAGAAAGTCCAGCTTTTAACAAACATACAACAGTTCAAAAATTACAAAGATAATTTTTCCCTATGTACTTCAAATGACTCTTCGTACAGAAGCTGTGCTGGCTTGTGTGTGGGAACAGTCTAGGATGACCAGATGTCCCAATTTTATAGGGACAGTCCCAATATTTGGGGCTTTTTCTTATATAAGAACCTTTTACCCCCTACCCCTGTCCCAATTTTTCACACTTGCTATATGATCACCCTAGATCAGTCTGTGCCTCTGCTGGACAGAGCATTCACAACCTGTCATCTTTAAAGGCCGGGTGGCTAGACCCTATAAAGGGAAAAGGGGCATCAGCTCCACCTGTGAGAAGGTCAGCTCACCTCCCCAGGTGGGAACATGATTTTGATCACATGATGCGAAGGTCATGTGATTAATTCAGATCTGGGGAAGATAGGAGAGGAAAAAACAGACTCTTGAGGGAGTCCCTGAAGAGAGTTTAAGTGGGAGCTTAATATTCCATCTACAAGGACTGCGAGTGCCAGAGAGGACAGAAGTCTGGGAAGCTATAGCAGGCTTGATGAAGCAGATGGAGGTGAATGAGTGGTGACTTGGCTCCAGGAAAGAGGGCTGAGGACTCCTGATTCCCAAAGAGTCAAACTGTAGGGAGCTGCTCTCAGTTCCGGGAAGGCGGGCTGGGTGCTCCTGATTCAGGAAGAATGACATTGAACTGGGGTTGGGGCCTGGAAGGCCAATGTATGGAAGGAATACATATATTGCACCCCAGAAGGAGTGTTTTTAGTTACCTTTTGGACTGTGTGGAGTTCTTAATGGGCCCTGAGCAGAAGAGGAAACTGAGGCAGGGCACCACAGAGCCACTCCTGGTCATGAGGGGGCACCTGTCTACAGGCCAAATCTCCAAAAATGTGTGCCCACCCTTTTATCAGATACACAGATATCTCACTGCATGCATATGCAAGCTGAGGATTGTATGCACATATAGTTGTGTGTGTTGGTGTGTATATTTCTTCACAATCCTGCTTTACAATGTAGCAATATATTAGTTTCTAGTGAGTAAATGATCAGAACTTCTCGTTAGCATCCTTAGGTATTGGAACTTGTGTTTTTGGAGCCAAAGTCAAGACTTTTGTTTTCGATGCAGCATGTATGTGATTAACTGATGATCCTGATATATATACACTGACACACAAAACAATAGGTTCCCTCATTGCTGTGCATATCATCATCATCCATATTATGTTTTCCTTTTTTACCACTGAATATTATGCTGCCTAGTGCTTGAGAGACAGTTCAAATAGACAGCATCCCTCCTTTTAAACATCTGTCTTATCAGGTCTGTCAGATCAATACGGTTTCCTCCAATTTAGTTACAAAAACTAAAATTAAAAGTCTTACCCAACTGGAAAACTAATTTTGAAATACATTTTTAATCCTGGAGCAATCTTTTACATGCGATCCTAATTATCTCCTTTTAAGAAGACGTAATTAAGTGCCCACATGACAGACACTCAGTTTCTACAAAGCATCTCCGCAGCAGACAGACATCATTATTAATGCAATTCCTGGAGGTGCAGGCAGGAGAATAAACTGGTTGTCATTTGAACATCATCAGTATAATGAACACCTGACTAGTGTACGGTTTGTTTCAAGTGAAGCAGACAAGGGAGTAGAGCAACTTTTAATGAGAGCGAGAGAGGATATTGCAGGATACACCTGACTTGTGTCTCCTTCCTTAATGATATGTGGCAGTAAGGAAAGGATGGCCTACATATGGACACATGAGATGAGTAAAATGTAAAGGGTCTTAAAAGTGTGAGCTAAGAAATTCTGCTTAACCAAATGAGTTGGAATCTTGAGCAATGGGTTGGAGGGGGTGTTGTTTTTTCTTTTATCTAGAGTTTTGTTTTTATTTCAGGCAGTATACTGGCAGTTTATGTCTGTTTTGTTTTTATTTACCCCTGCAACAAAATTTGAGGCCATGAGTTAACCTAACTTACACGGGCATACAGCTGCCACAGTAATTGCATAGGTTGTGCGTGTGTACGCCTTGCTCCTTGTGTTGGTGGTGCATGTCTCCACCAGTAGCATTTGTATCAATTATACTGTCAGTGTGAGGCATTAGGGGATGGCTCCTGAAAGCCAATAACAGTCAACATAAGCAACTCAGTGTCTCCACAGACACTGCGTCAACTAAACTACTTCAACCTTCAACCGCTCGTGGAGGTGGAGTTAAGTGAGCATAGCAGGGCAGTTACATTGGCGGGAGTGAAATTTAAGGGTAGACTGCCTTGTGTTGACCTAACTCAGGAGTGTAGACAGGGCCTCAGTCTTTCTTTGTTTTTGAAATGCACACTCTCTGAGGGCTTGTCTACATTACCATTGGATCAATGGGTAGCGATTGATCCAGCGGGGGTTAATTTATCATATCTAGTCTAGATGTGATAAATCGACCACCAAGCGCTCTCCTGTCGACTCCGGAACTCCACCAGGGCGAGAGGCGCAGGCGGAGTCGATGGGAGAGCGTCAGCCGTCGACTTACTGCAGTGAAGACACCGCGGTAAGTAGATCTAAGTACGTCAACTTCAGCTACGTTATTCAGCTACGTTATTTATGTAGCTGAAGTTGCGTAACTTAGATCGCTTCCCCACACCCCACCCACCAGTGTAGACCAGGCCTGAGAGAGAGAGAAATGAAATACATTTCAACCAACTCAGTGTAAAACATAATGACTGAGATTTTTCATATCTGATTAGTGGGTTTAGATACATGGCTCTCATCAATTTTAATTTGAATATGTAGTTAAATCCGCTAGAAGCTCCATAAATATTAACCATATTCCAAAGCTGGATATTCATAGAGCTGGACAAAGAACTAGTTAGAAATTTAGGCCTTCAGCAGAGCACTAAGCACATGCTTGAGTCACACTGAAGTAATGGGTTTAAGTGCTTTGTTTGACTGGGACTTTAGCACCTTTTTTTTTGGATAATGTATCATTTGAGACCTGAACCTAGTTTCCTTCAAATGCATTTGTTATTTACAAATGTTTGCGAAATAGTTCAGATGATGGGTTATTTGCAAAAGATTCAGTTCCACTATCTGCTCTTCATGTTGTGTGATTAGTCACTTAAATCACATAGTATAATTTCTGCTCCCCAATCAGATGACTGAAATATGTTGAACAGGAGAATAGCACATTTTCGGGCGCAATTTTTCCAGTGAATAATCATTCACATTAAAGCCAGTGATACTTTGGGAAGCTGTGAACATATTCATAGACATCTAGCAGTTGTTAGAATACTCTGAAGCAGAGCTGTTTGGAAAATAAATTTTCCATCCCACAAAAAAATAAGCGTTGTTGTTTTTTTGGTCCCAAAAGCCAAAATTAATTTCTTTCTTTCTTTCTTTCTTTCTTTCTTTCTTTCTTTCTTTCTTTCTTTCTTTCTTTCAAATGAAATTCTGAGCAAGTAACGGTCAATCCAAATGTTTTCTTTTGAGATATTTGAAATGTTTTGTTTTGATTGCAACCCTTTTTTATTTTTTTAACCATATAAAATAAACTACATTTCAAAACAAAAAGTCATTTCACAACTGAAAATCTAAACGTCTTGTGCCAAAAATGTGGAAATGAGATATTTTGACATTTTCAAAACTTTTTTCCAATTTTTTCTAAATGAAGTTTCATAAAAATTTATATGATTTTGCAAAACTATTCAATTGCATATAAACAACTTTTTTCAATAGAAAACTGTTTCAATAAAACGTTTCCAACCAGTTCTACTCCAAATAGCATTACCCCCATTAGTCATAGCAACCCAAACTAAATGATTTCATTTACAAATATCTTTCTTTTGCTACCTAACCATTTCTAGATACCATGCACAACCCAAATTGGGGGTAGATTGCATCTTTCAGAGGGCACAAACTAGTCCATAATCCCAAAACTGATTGAGCTGAAAAATGCATGATATACGATGAAAGAAAATCTAATAAACTGTGGGGAAAGCCCAGGAGAGATGTCCAAACCTCAAAAGGTTTGTAAGTTCAGCTAAATTCCCTGAATGCAGATATTTACCTGAACTCTGTCCAAATGATCCAAGCCATCTGGGCTAGAGCCTAGAAAATGAACCTAGAAGTCTCATGAGAAATGGTTTTCTCACAAGATTTCTGGTGCTTCCTGCTTCTTGACAGGCAGGAAATACCAGAAGAAAAGGTTTTCTTGCTCTAGTTCATTATTTTCAGGATTAGCTAGAACCAGGAAGTTCAGAGGCAGCATGAAAATGAAAAACAGTGGAGGTGAGGGGTAAGAAGGAAAGTTAATCAGACTTCCTCAAGCCATCCAACTGGTTCTGGCCAGGTTCAAAATATATCATGGCAGATGAAATCTCGGTTCAGTCCTTACTTTATGCAAACTGGTTTATGCATCACTTGACAGAACGATGTAATGATGCCAGCTCCTGAATCTACTTGGTCAGAACTGGGGCCTCACATTTCACCCTATCAATCAAGCAAGGACAGGTCATTGCTATAGCATTGGAGTGTCAGTCAGTGGGAGCTGGGTTCTGTGCCTGGCCTTGGCTGTGTGACTTTGGCCAAGGTCATTTCACCCTGCTGTGCTTCAGTTGTACCATCTGTGGACTTCCATCCCAATGCACAATTGCTATTCTTGATGCTGCTCTTGTTTTGCAGACTCTTTGGGACTCAGAAGTGTCCCATCAGGATTCCAGAAAGGAACATAAAGCAGTAGGTCACTCAGCCATCCCATACAGTATCATCTCATTGATCTAAGATGTGACAAAGCAACTGCTGTCTTCCATGATGACATCCCCAACAAGCACATACCTGTGTCAATTCCTTACTGCAGTGAGCAAGCCACGGTTCCTTTGTGTGTGTACATTTGAGAGCTGTTTGAAAGAAAGCAACCAGCCTCTATAGAAATAAATTCCGAGCAAGTATTCAGTTCTGCAGCTGTTGAAGGTGTCTCTGTGTTTCATTGTTGATAAAAGTACAGCCCACAATGACTCAACTATCCAGGAAGTGGTGGGATGTTGACGAAAAGAAAAGAAAGAAAGGGTGGGGGGGAGAAAACCTTCTCAAGATGGGGAGTCCAGACATGCCAGATTTCTTTGGCCCAGACATTGCTGTCATGAGCTCACAGCCTTTTAACATTTGATTTCCTGCTTTCTTCTCATCTGGCACAGAGATTGAACTGAAGTTTTTGAAAAGAGCATCATAAAGAATATTACATTGCAGATCTGACCTGTGAGGGCCATAAACAGCATCTCCTTCATGTGCTGTGAGTTAAAGTGCAGGAGGGAACTGACATGAGTGCTGTCATAAATCTCTCATTAACCTACATTTGCCCACTGTGAAATGAGCATCGATTATTATTTTTTTCCCTTCATTCCAGCCCTTTCTTGAACTCCTCTGATGAAGCAGAAGGCAGCTGCCTGAAGGACAAGGGGTGGGGGTCTCATTTGGAAGCTGAATAATAAAACCAGCCATTGATTTCCTATTTGTAGTGTGAGGTATTCCAGTTTGTTGGGCCTTATGATACTGAAAGGTGTTCAGATCTGCCACATTTGCAGATGAACTAGTGCTCTGGGATATTTTTGTTTGTTTAAATTCCCAAAGTTTGTTTCTAGCAGCCTGCAGCAAGCGGCTTCTTGGGGAAAAAACATAAATTACCCGCAGCTCAGATCCCTGGACATCTTTCTCATCTGATGTTGTCCTTGTCAGCCATCTGGATATATGAAGATTGCAGAGCTTTTTCCTCTCACTCCTTCACTTTAAGAAACTTGGCCCTGTAGGAGTGATATAACATGACCTTTATGTAGTGACCTTCAATAAATAAAGGGTAATATAAATGAGGTCAAAGGGGCTCAGGTGTGAAGCTGGGCATAACCTGGATTTTCTGGAATGGAATGAAAACAAAACAACAACCTGTCAAATCTCATTGCTAACAAGAGAAGGTGCCAAGCCACTAAATTTGAATCTGAATCCAGATCCAACCCAGAGTGAGGGTTTTCTTTTTTCTTTTATGCTTCTGATCAATATAACATAAGGGAGCATTTGCAAGATTTGGATCCTGCTTCTGATTCAAGCAGCTCCATAGTATGAAGGGTCAGCAATTACCGTCTGCCTATACAGAATCACCTTTTAGTTTTAATCAACCCTGTTGCTGCAACATTCCAACACAATCCACTCAGTGAGGGGCCTCCCTCACTTTGCGTCTGGGCAGTTTTAAACTAGGATGAACAAACTCTATTAGACCTAAAGGCCGGAAAGGGCCTTTAGAGAATTGACTGCCATCGTTCCAGCTGAGTTCTGGGTGAGTTCTGCCAGTCACTCACACCTGAAGCCATCCACATGTTATGGACTTTATTGGCCAAATATTCAGAAAGACTGACATAAATTACCATGAAGCGTATAATCCTGAATTCCTCTAGACAGAGGGCCCCCTGAGGGGAGGGGAAAGACATTGCCCTGGTATTAGCAGAAATGGAAACCAGCCAATTTCACCTGCCACTTCTCTGCTCTAAATTAATTTCACAAAAATCTGTGATGATTTAATAATTACTTTAGTTAGGTATGCAAGAAAATTATATATAGCGTCTACTCGTATATGTGTGTGTATATCTCTGTATATACACGTGTTTTATACAAATCTATATAACACAAATATGTTAATAAATGCTTTTTCAGAATAGTTTTTAGTTTCCTTTATCTCCGTAGATTGAGATAGCTTTCGTGCTGAGATTTGCTCTCGAATTGTATTCTGAAGAAAAGTAAACACCTGAACATTTTAAAGCATCTTTTAATTAAAAACAAATAACAATAAACAGCCAGAGAGGCAGCTGGCGACATCAGATATTCAGAGAACGGCAATGAGAAGTCAAACTGGGTGAATTATTCATTGTGAATATTTGATTAAGTAAGCCCTTTCTAATACTTGTAAATTTTCTGCAAACAGACTTTGATTTTTTTACAAGTGTGTTTGTTCTTTGAAATTATTTCAGACATTTTGTGCAAACATGTTTCAGCACGTGGGTTGTTTGTGAACTATTTCTTTAACTGTTCCTTAGGCTATTTGCCCGTTTGTGATGTGTGGTGTGTAATTGGTCTCCTAAGTCACATGGTATTCCTTATGCTCCTATTTAAAATTTTTGTTAGCTGGAGGATAGAAATCAGATTTTCACATGACCCCCATATCCATTCCCGTGCAAGTTTCCCTAAGTAGTCACAGGAACGAAGAAGTGTGGAGACAGAATAGCCCAATGCTAATGTAATAAAACAAAACAAAATGCTTTTTCAACCCCTCAAGAAAAGTTTAAGTCAAGTTTTGGGTGAAGATTCAGGTCATTTCTTGTTTCAGGTGACCCATGGTTGCGAAAAATCTAACACTCAACATTGCCTTCCATTCTGAGAAGTCACAGAGCTGTATAAACTGTCATGGAAACTGTATGCAGGAATAACTTCACTCCTGACTGAAACACAGATCTTTAGTCCCAGTGCAGAGCATAAAATGATGTCACAGTTTAGAGAAGGAAGTTAAGAACTCAAACCAAAGGGGAAGGAGGATGAGATGGAAAATTAGAATTTTGCCAGGATGCTGGAGTCAATGACAGTGCCATGAGACCACCACGGGTCAGGACTTCCATTGCATTCTAGTGCCCTGAGCTGGCTCAAGCATTTTGCAGGACAGTCCGAATGCAAAAATAAAAAAAAACCCTTAAAAATGAATTTGCTGTAAACAATGGGAGAATTTTACTAGGTGGTTTCATCTTCCTGGGCTGGGGGAACTTGACATGGATGAGAAATTCCTGTACAATGACCTCTTGTCCAAGTTGTTTTGTTGCATCTGAAACATGAGGCCTTCACTTTAAACCTTGTTAGACATTAAAACAAGGGGATGCAGTCATTTCAAAATTAGCTGTCAGCTCAGCAGCAGTTTTATTCAGGATGTTTGGGGAAAAAATATTTCAGCTTTTGCCTCAAGGGCTGGAAATCTATTTTTCAAGCTATTTAGCATTGTCATTCTCAGTGCATCTTTTAAAATTAGATTGAGACAGTGAAATAAATGGGAAATATTGCCCAGGGGCTCTTGGTATTATCAGAGGGGCCTTTGAAGGAAGAGAAGGAGAGGAGGGAAAAGAAACCTGATTCAGAGAGACCTGGTGAGCTTTTTTGCTGATATGAAATCAAATCAGGGATGGTCTGGTATTTACCAGAGTTCGTTTTTAATCAGGTAAAATCATGGTTTTTACCACCACAGGCAAAATTAGTTAGTCCCAGTTTAAGACATTTTCTATTTTAAAAACTGTTTCATGAATGCACAACACATTACACTTCGTGTTAGTTACATATTAAAATTGAGGTTACATATTACAGCAGATTCATAGGCGCTGACTTTCCAATGTGCTGGGCATTGCTCGACCCCCGGCTCTGCCCCTGGACTCGCCCCCACTCCAACCCTTCCCCAAAGTCCCCATCACCACCTCGCCTCTTCCCGCCCCATCCCTGCTTTACCTCTTTCCACCCCCATCTGCCCCCTCCCCCAAGCATGCCAAGTCCTCGCTCCTCCCTCCCAAAGCTTCCTGCATGCCACAAAACAGCTGATTGTGGCTGGTGGAAGGCATGGGGAGGGATGGGGAGGCTCTGTCTGGTGGGGCCCACTGGTGGGCAGGAGGCTCTGGGAGGGGGAGGACTGATGTGAGGGCTGCTGGTAGGTGCTCAGCACCCCCCATTTTTTCCCTGTGGGAGGTCCAGCCCTGGATCACCCACAGAATCGGCACCTATGAGTAGATTCATAGATCAGTTTAAGGTTGTACAAATGAAAAGCAAAAGCAGTCAGTATAATACTAATATATGTCATTATAGTATTGCACATCAGAATGTCTGTATACATTTTGGTCTAGATGCATCCAAAGTTTGAAAAAATTTGTTCTACACTTGCTGAACTTGCTGGACACTGATGCAATTATTTTTCCCAGGCTCCTGATTTAAACTGGGTTTAAGACTGTATTTACTAGGGATCTGTCCTAAACTAGCTTTTCTAGTTTTTTCCTATATTATAGGTGGTTAAAAGATAGGACACAAAAGGTAGGAATAAGTAGAGAGAAGTAAATAGTGGGGTCCCCCAAGAATCTGTACTGGGATCAGTGCTGTTCAACATATTAATAAATTATCTTGAAAAAGAAGTAAACCGTGAGGTGGTAAAGTTGGCAGACAATACAAAATTACTCAAGATAGTCAAGTCCAAAGCTGACAGTGAAGGGATCTCACGAAATTGGGTGATAGGGCAACAAAATGGCAGATGAAATTCAATGTTGATAAATGCAAAGTAATGCATATTGGAAAACATACTCCAAAAATAAATACAAAATGGTGGGGTCTAAATTATTTGTTACCACTCAAGAAACAGACCTTGGAGTCATTGTGGCTAGTTCTCTGAAAACATGTACTCAATGTGCAGCCACAGTCAAAAAAGCGAACAAAATGTTAGGAACCATGATTGCCTGTTCTGTTCATTCCCTCTGGGGCACTGGCATTGGCCACTGTCAGCAGACAGGATACTGGGCTAGATGGACCATTGGTCTGACCCAGTATAGCCGTTCTTATGTTCCCTGGAAATTACCAACCCTGATTCAAAAGTTACTGAGGTTAAACCAATTCAGCTATGATAAACCTCCTGTTGAATGTGGAGGCCTGTAATTCAGTGCTTCTAGATTAAAATCTCAGAACAAGGTGTGAGGAGAAATCCACAAATTCAGATTCAAAATTTTAACTCAGCTGAGGGAAAGGTGAAGTCAAGTAAAGTTGGGAAACAGGTTCAGGTAATATAAGACACCCACGAACTTTGGTCTTGGCAGAGTTTTGATTGCTGAGTTTCCTTCTCTAACAGTGTGTTCCCTGTGGTCCTAGTAATATCTCAGTTTCCAATCTCCTTTCTGAAGGTTCCAACTTTATCCCATCTAGACTTTGCTAATGTATCTATCACCCTGGTATCACAGAAAGCAATTAGGAGGTGCTTTTGTTCACAAAGGAATCCATTTATCTTGGTTCAGTTCTTTCCTCTTACAGTCCCCCCTCCCTAGCCACATTAACACACCTGCCAATGTAGAGTCTGTTTGGCATCAGTTATAACAGTGTTCAGGGCTAGTCAAAAACATATCACCAATAATATTTTTTGATGAAAAAATGCCTTTTGGACACAACAGAAATTTCTCTTTTCATCAACATTGGGAGAAGGGAAGGGTTAAATAACTGAGAAAAATATGAAAAATTGAGACAAATTTTAAAAAAATAATGAAGTCAACAGAGTGTAAAACTGGTGTGAGATGAGAATCAGATTCATCGTTTTCTGTTTGTGACATAACTATACATCTCCCCAACAACCAACTGTGAGAATTGAGGATTGGGAAGAAGTAGCATATGCAGATGAACCCTTGAGAAACAAAGATGCTGTTTGGAACCAGAGCAATAAAGAACAGGGGAAGGTAACTGTAGCTAATATTATCCCAAAGTAGGATTCCATCCAGGCAATAAGCCCTGGTCTCTCCTTGCAGAACTCGTATGGAGCTCAACAGGAAACCTACACATGGAATAGGGATAAATAAGCCCCAGTACATTTAAAGAAAGGATTCTAAAGTAGACTCCTCAATGCTTTAAACATCCAGTATCTCATATGAGGGAGCAGTTAGTGGGGTAACATTAAGGTTGTTGCCCCATTGGGAATCTAGGGGCAAATGTTTAAAACAGGCTTTATCCCTCCACTCCCAAGTCTATTATAGGAAAAATTAATTATAGGCACAAATAATAGGCAACAAGGGAGAGTGAAAAGGAACAGCAGGAGAGGAAGGAGGAAAGAGAGAGAGAGGAGGAAATGAACTGGAAGAACTATAGGTATATACCCTGTTTGTTTCAGTGGAAGTAAGGAGAAAATTAGACCATGACCCTATTATTTTTGGTTATTTACTGGGGACAGCTGACAGGATTCCATCAAACCTGATTTTCAACAGAAAAAAATGGATTATTGACTAAACATTTTTTGCAAAACATGTCTGCTTTCCATGCAAAAGTTTGAGATTTAATTTAAAACCAAAACACATTAAAAAAAAAAAGCCCAAACCCCAAAAGCTGTTGGTCAAAATATTTTTATTTTTGATATTTTGCTGAAAAGTCAACATTTTCCACAGGAAATTTTGATAAAAATGAAAAAAAAAGTCAATTGATCAATTCTATCCAGTTCTGTTATTTACTCTTTGGGAGCTGTTCAGGTACTACTCTGATGGGTGGCACTTTCAGAGCTCTGATGAATGGCTGGACACATGATGCACTCAATGACAGTTAAGGGCTAACTATAGCAATGCATCCGATGAAGTGAGCTGTAGCTCACGAAAGCTTATGCTCTAATAAATTTGTTAGTCTCTAAGGTGCCACAAGTACTCCTTTTCTTTTTGCGAATACAGACTAACACGGCTGCTACTCTGAAACCGGAATATAGCAAGGATCGTTGTTCTTTTCCCTCCCCCAGCATATGTACACAGATTGCATTTGTGAATTGGGTGACTGTTGATTCGATGTATACAGTGTTGTAGCCATGTCGGTCCCAGGATATTAGAGACAAGGTGGGTGAGGTAATATCGGCTCAGGTTGGTCCAATGAAATATATTACCTCACCCACCTTGTCTCTGTATATTGGATGGTATTTTTCAGTCGCCATTTGGCCAGACTTTTCTGCATGTTGCTGTCATCAGTGCAGGAGCTATGTAATGGAGTCCTTTAAGCAAAATTATATTTCTAGAGATAAAATGCCAGATATTGGAAACTATTTTTTCAATACTAAACGTGAGATCAAAAGTTGCGACCAATAGAACTGGAAGGTTTTATCAAAAACCAAATCACCTGTTTGCAAAGGGAATCCTTTCCAGTGCTGCCCTCTTCATCCATATACCTTAGGCCAGTGGATCTCAAACTTGTTCCTTCACTTGTTCAGGGAAAGCCCCTGGCGGGCCGGGCCAGTTTGTTTACCTGCCACATCTGCAGGTTCGGCCGATTGCAGCTCTCAGTGGCCACGGTTCGCTGATCCAGGCCAATGGGAGCTGCTGGAAGCAGCGGCCAGTACGTCCCTCGGCCCGTGCCGCTTCCAGCAGCTCCCATTGGCCTGGAGCAGTGAACCGCGGCCACTGGGAGCCATGATCGGCGGAACCTGTGGACGCGGCAGGTAAACAAACCGGCCCAGCCCGCCAGGAGTTTTCCCTGCAAAAACAGAAGAACAAGTTTGGGAACCACTGCTTTGGCAGTAGATGAATAATAATGTCCAGGATTTGAGCATTAAAAGGAGAATAAAAAATAAATTGACCTATTTTTCTTTTTATATTTACAAACAAATGGAAGGTTTATGATGCTCAAGGGCTCCACTCTGTCTTCTTGTGCAGATCCCAGAGGGTAATTTCTGGGTAATTATTCACCTGCTGCAAATGCTCCTTCATGTGAAGGTCATGTACGTTTCTGTTCTGCCTGTTCACGATTCACAGGTGAAGCTGGTAGAAGTGATTGTGAGATGGTTTGCATTGTGATTCCATCAGCATGTGGCTCACACACATCTGTGTCACATTTTTCATGTGCCTGATCTAAACTTCCTTGAAGGTAGTGGAAAGACTCCTATTGATTCCAGTGGACTTTGGCTCAGAATGCTGCATCTGTGCTGCCTCAGTGTCTGGCCAAGACTGGGAACTGGATGAGAGCACGATGGCTGGGGTTCATACCAGACAAGAGAGAAGTGGCATAGATAGATTGAAGGAAGTGTCCTGATGGTATGTTGGGAATGATTTCTGTCCACACTATTGATTGGTGGGATTCGTCCACCCTTTACCAAACTAGTTTACAGCTCTGGGTCCTTTGGGACTTCTGAGTGTGTCTACACTGCAATGTAAGCACAGCGTTCAAACTCAGGCTCAAGCCTAACCCCTTCCATCTACACACAAATTGTGCTAACCCAGGGCTTAGACCAGAATCCAAGACCCTATGGGAGGTGGAGGGTCCGAGCCTCAGTCAAGCTGGCACCCAGAGTCCAAGACCTTGTGCTCTGGGAGTCCGCTAAAAATTTCCCACAGGCCAACTTTTTTTGTGCTCTGGATAGTCAAGTTTGGTGGACAGTCAAGTTTTCTCACACAGCACCATGAACAAAGGACTAGAGCAGCCACATTTTGGGAGGGCACTAGGAAGCCTGGAATATGTGTGGTTGGACTTGGGCCTGCATAATGTAGTACAAATGCTGGAGCCCCAGGTTGGGATGCAGAGTTCACCACTTCCTAATGTGGTTAAAAATGAGTGTAGATGCTCAAGCCCTAGGTTAACAAGTCTGCTAATTTGAGTTCTACATACCCTGGGTTTACACTGCAGTGTAGACATATCTCTGACTGTGCCTGAATTTCCAGGTAGATTTAATGACCAAAAGTACCTTTTGTAACATCTCTAGTAAGGTGACTACAACTGTTTCTCTCAGATATGGGCCTTGTCATAATCATGTGGGCCTTTGTTTCCTCCAGACTGGATGCTTGCTGCATGGAGCTACCGAAGCTTCAGCTGTTCCCAATGTATCTGCCCACTTCTTGGCAGTATTGGGGGCAGGCAGCCTATTACACCAGCTCTTTGACAAATGTGCTGGCTTCCTATTAGCAGACATTGAGCTGCTGGGATGATCAGGATAACAGCCACTGAACATGAATGTCTGGAGGATCTGGATGTGGAGTGTTCTCAGAGGCAGGGCCTTTGGCTGTGGAATAAGTTTGCCTTGTTGATGCTCCCGCAGAGTTAGACAGAGGCAAAGTCTGTTGAAAGTCAGGGCATGGCCCATCTTTCCTCAAAGATTTGTTGCTGTGGCTTGGGGACACAGTTGCCCTTTGGGGGCGGGGGGATGGGGTGGAGGGTGTTGTTTTTATTACTGGGAAAGTCTCTTTTTCCTTTTCAACTTCCAAGCATCCCTGTGCTCATGAGCAACCCTACAAAAACAGACCACATGTGGTCCACCACTCATGAGCAACCTACAGCAACAAACTGGCATGTAAAATATTCTGCAAACCAAAAGCCTGAGAATAACAAACAAGTATGCATTGTCTACTGTTCACAAGCAGCCCTACAATAACCTATCAGTGCATTTGTGCCATGGAGAAAGGAAAGTTTAGTGGAGAAACAATTTCAGTTTCAGGCTTCACAAAGACTTTCTAACAGGCGAGGAAACTATTGTTATTAGTATTATTATTAAATTCTAAAAAAATACCCAGACAGGATTTCTTTAAGATGAAAACCCCCAAGACAGCCTGCTGCAAATGTTGCTTTCTCTTTGCCTTACAAAGCACAGTGAACCTTTAAACATCCCTGGCTGAGGTAGATTTGAAAAATAAAACAAAAATATGTCTAAATTGGATTTGCAAAGCACAATCCTATCCTAAACAAACAAGGCTGCCTGGAATCTCGCTTGCCCGAGAGTTGGCATATCTTGTAGATTAGTTAACATTAACAACAATGCATTTCACAAAGGGAAAATAGACCGAACCTGGCCTTCGCCATAGCTCCTTAAATCTGGAATGTTATCCCAGGAACACACTCTGGTCTGTTTAAGCTTCACATGGTCTTGCTATTGCTAACACTAATCAAAGTCAAGGCATTTGCAGATGGCAAATTGCTCGACTCCAGCACCACACCCTGCACTGAAGACTAGATGCAGGCTGCAAACTGAGCTCAGTTAGTTATTCCACTACAAATTGCAGAAAGTGTTAAATCTCCAGGGAATTGATTTAATAGCTCCCTTCCATTCCTCCTTGGTTTCCCAGAGTCTGGCTTGCAGGCAGCTGAGGATGGGGAAGGCATGGGCTATGCTTTAATTTAAAAATGTTTAATATTTAGTTTGCACTTGTTACTGGGAACTTGTTTTAATGATTCATACCTATAAACCCCTGTGCACGAGAAAGAAAGAGAGAGAGAGAGAGAGAGAGAAGCAGGCAATGAATGAATGGCTTTGATTTAACCTGCCCGGGCTCAAGGAGACGGCAACCTGCATCAAACTGGCCAAGCATGCAGCCTGAACAATAAACAAAGTCTCAGCCATCCAGTGTGGCATTTGGGTGACCACATGCAAACAGCAGAGAGCTCAGCCTTCTGGGTAAAAAGTAGGACTTCAAGTTTATATTAGCCTCAAATTTCAAATGGCTGAAAAAGTGAACAAATAAATGCCAGCTCAGCAAAAAATAAAGGTATTTTCCCCCCCTGTCTGCGAACTGATGCAAGGAGTGAAATATGGCTCAGTATGAGACTCTTGGAAGTGCATGTATCTTAATCCCACCCTCCCCCCCCAATAAAAAATAAAATTGCTACTTGGTCCCGTGTTTAAAGGTTGAAACACCAAAAGGAAATGAGCGATATCTCTGTACAGAGAAATGTACATAATGAATGAAAGAGGTTGATGTCAGAGTTCCAAACATCACCTAAAGCAGCATTCTGAAGGCAAGTCAAACACATGCTCAGTCAAGGCTGTGACTTGTAAATGGCAGAGTGTTAATAAGCCTGGTTCTCCTCTCACTGCAGGGTGAATCAGGAGTTACTCCAGCACTGTCAGTGGAGTTATACCAACATAAAACTGGTGTGACATCAGAATTGGGCCTGTTTAAACTCATCTTGCTGAGACTCAGAAGGGTGACTCTGGAAGACCCATGGAAGGACCTCACCAGTACAAATGATTCCGTGTGGATGGAGCAGGGAAGAGAGAACCTCAAGATGTTCTAGGTTTGGTTTCAGTTTGGATGAGTGAGGATGCTTATCTGAACCTCCTGAGGCTGCCAAACCCGGAGTGGGAATTTCAAGAGGAGGCTTTCTCATGACAAAAAGAAAAGGCGTACTTGTGGCACCTTAGAGACTAACAAATTTATTTGAGCATAAGCTTTCGTGAGCTACAGCTCTGTAGCTCACGAAAGCTTATGCTCAAATAAATTTGTTAGTCTCTAAGGTGCCACAAGTACTCCTTTTCTTTTTGCGAATACAGACTAACACGGCTGCTACTCTGAAATTTCTCATGACAGTATTTCTTGCCTCCTTTTGAAATGCCATGATTTCATATTCCCCACTTTATTCATCACTTAGCTTTGAAGCTAAGTCCTGTCCTTTGTTGCTTGGGTGCTCTAGTGGGGCAAGAAGACATAGGGAGTTTCTCTCCCCATCCTCACCCTCTGCATGTCAGAATCCCTCCCTAGCACTCAAGAAAGAGCTAGGGAGAGGGATCAGATGCAATAGCTGGTGAACCGTGGCCCCAAAAGTCTGTGGTCTGCCAGCTACAGAGCGCAGCCAGGGCCCCAGCCAGTTCACTCGCATGCTGCCATCTGTAGCCCACACTAGCTGGGGGTCATGCCTTGCTGCTCCATTCCAAAGGAAGAAGCAGGGTGTGCCCTACTGTGCTAGCCAGACGGCTCTTGTGATGCTAAAACAAGGTCTTCACTGCTCTCTGTCCCCTCTCCTGCCAAGTTTAGCTCCTAACAGTGAGGGCAGAATCTCGTCCTTTGTTCTTTTAACCCAGTCGTATGCCTCGCTCGCCAACATTGGCATATTCAAGTGTGTTTGAATTAGGGGGCTAGTTCAGCCTGTTGTGAAGATAGGGGTACATGCAAATGCAGAGTCTTGAGCCAACAGCTTTCCAATCTGAGAAACTTGTTCAGGACTATCTCTACAACAGCTGATGGCTGTGTCCCTTAGTGGGTTAGTACAGCATATGTTTAAGAAAGGGGATTGCTTCCGCATGCCTACCGGCTTTATCATTATTGTCTGGTATAAATCAAAAAAGGTGCCATGCTTTTGTCTTAGGAAGTGGAAAGTCCTTTAATCTGACACTTTAGCCGGTGTTGTAAGCCTGCACATATGGCAACTAAAGCAAAGTGTGCGTTTAAAGATTCTGATCAATCTTTTATGTGTTTCTTTCTCTTTTAATATTGGAGGGGGACTGCCAGAGAAAGAGCATGGTCTGTGTGAATGCCACCACATTGGCCAGGAAAAGAGAGATTGTCAGACTGCAAGAATACATTGCACTTATATAGTGCCTTCTCTAGGCCATTTCTGGACAGACAGGGCAACAGTTTGAGCTCAGATTTTCATTTTCCACTTACAAAAATGCCTGCACCCATGTTTTGTGCATGTAAACAACTGTGTTTGCATACCAATTAGACAGTACTAATTTGCCCACACAGGTTGTGCACGAGCTCAGTGGTTTGCGTATTGGCCTGCTATACCCAGGGTTGTGAGTTCAATCCTTGAGGGGGCCATTTAGGGTTCGGGGGGCTAGGGGGGCTTGGTCCTGCTTTGAGCAGGGGGTTGGACTAGATGACCTCCTGAGGTCCCTTCCAACCCTGATATTCTATGAAAGCATGATGCATGCCGGCCTGTTTGTGGGTACATTTAGTCATACATGCAAAAGTGACATGCAACATCAGAGGCATTTAAAATTCAGTCGATAATGATCAATGGACAAGAGCACAACTAGCGTGTTTTGCCTGTTGTAGTTCACGTGTTTGGAAGGGCTGGTATACATTCCAACTACAGGTTTCAAAGTAGCAACCGTGTTAGTCTGTATTCGCAAAAAGAAATGCATCACTTCATCGGATGCATTAGTGAGCTGTAGCTCACGAAAGCTTATGCTCAAATAAATGTGTTAGTCTCTAAGGTGCCACAAGTCCTCCTTTTCTTTTTATTCCAACTACAGGATCTCTGTACTTTCCTGCAACACAGTCAGCCTAGTAAGTAGAATATTTCCAAGGCTAGATTTGGCACCATGCAGAGAGGCCCTGTAGACCATATGGACTAAAGATCTGTTTCCATTTCAAGTGAATTGCAAACCCTGTTTGGCCTCAGACCGCACCTTTCTACCTATGTGCATGAATCATGCAAGGTATAAAGTATTTTTGGTCTCTGTTGTACAGTATTGGTCACGTACCTGATGCTAGGTGTCACAGTGCCCTCTAAAGGAGATGCTTTGAATTGAACATAAGCTAAGAAGGGTCAACAGCCAAATTCTGCAAACAAAATTTGCCCTCTGTAGCTTATGAGGTTATTGGATGTAAATAACAGAAAGGTAATTCAGCCAAATGTGGCTCACCCTTAAAAACCATTCATTCGCTGAAAGACCTGCTTGTCTGTGTGAGACTTTCTAAGTCCTCCATGCCTGCGAACTGCTCTGTCATACCAGCTGAGGGATTGAGTGCCCTGGCTATGTCCAATTAGTAACGTGTCCAGAAATGCGGGGGAAGTGTTTGTGGAGGAAGACACTTCAGTAGGAGAATATAAGGGGAAACCTCCATTGTACACAGCCAGGGCTGTGGTAAAGGGGGAGTCAGATGTGCTGAAGCCAGTGCCTTGCATGCTGACCAGTATCGTTTTCTTGTGCTCCACCCATCTGCCTGTAGCCATATGTTGTCTCTTGTCTTGTACTTAGATTGTGAGCTCCTTGGGGCAAAGATCTGTGTTTGTACAGCACCTAGCACAATGGGGTTCTGGTCCACAACTGGGGGTCTGAGGTGCTAACACAAATACATAATAATAAATACATTCTAATTCCTAAGGAGGTCAGATGCTCTCTGCGGGGGTCCCGTCACCATGAAGTAGCTTGTGCACAAAAATCAGGTACCAGGATTCATGAGCAGTAAACATCACACTAGCATTTCAACCTGCCCCTGGTGGGGATGGACTGTGCTGACTCTGAGGCTCCCTGCGGCAGCATTGACCACAAGCCCTGGTTAATAATACATTAGAAGCTGCTCCTATAATATCTGTTCAAGACACCAAGAGAGGGAGTTCTGCAGGAAGGAGAAAATCTAAACTCTGAAGTTTCTGGTTTTAAACTGGATATTCAAACACTAATAGCAAAACTTCTTATTATGGATCACTGTTTATTCTTCACCTGCCATCCACTGCTAGTTCCCGGCCACAGATTTTTCTGCCAGTTATCTGCTGGCACAATAACAAATATTCGGGACTATACAATAATGCAAATGCAACTTCTGACAAGATCCAAAACCCTCAGTGTTTTATAGACGTCTCTCCAGAAATGCAGCTTCCTCTGGGGCCAGCCCCAACTTTGAACATGCTTCACAACAGCGTGTATGGGCATTTTAGTTCTGCATTTGTACAGCATGTAGCACAATGTGTCCTGCTCCATGACTGCAGTTCCAAGGCATGACTGCAATACAAATGATCAACAATAACAGAGGAAAGTTTGTCCATTGGCACCTGATGAAAATTTATTCGCACACCAGAAAAAAGCTATCCGATCTTTATGTCTGTGCTACATGATGAGATCTTGGTTTTAAGGTCTCCTTGGAAAGGCCCATAGAAAAGTCCATTAATTACTAGTCAGAGCACTCTTTCTTGGCCCACTCTTTGAAAGATGTGCACCCTTGACTTTGCATGTGCCTGAGATTCAAGCAAAATAAGCCTGACACGATTATACGGTTGCCAACATTGTATTTCAAAAATAAGGGACTGTTTTCTTAGCATCCCTGCCCACCTCTCTTTCCAATATTGTTGTTATCATTATTATTATTATTATTAATAATCATACACAGTATTCACCTATATTCACCAGGGCTATTTCTTGCTGCTTCTTGCAACATTCAGCAACTCCCAATCTTGTTGTACAGAGGTGAAAAAATAAGGGACGTCCCTTGTAATAAGGGACTGTTGGCAACCCTAGATGAACATTCCTGCTAATAAATTCATTTGCAAGAACATTTTAAGACAGCAAAAACAAATTGCCCTGAGTCCCATTAAACAAATGGATTTCAAAATGGGAATGAGTTTTCTTAGGAATTTCTTTGCAATATGCTTTCAGCTCCAATTGTGGAGATGATTATTTCTTCTTAAACCAGAAAGAAGGTAACTTGCTGATAACTTCTGGACCCTAGAAACTACAAAAGCATGTAATTCTTTAGTTCCACTTATTAATGATGTAATTCCCAGAGTACTTTCATGAGAGGTGATGGATAATTTAAAGTGACAGTGTAAATTTGATTTAGTATCAAATGTAGGTGATGTTTAAATAATAATAATAAACAAGGATTACAAAAATATCCTATGAAAAGAAATGTTCTCCTAAATTAAAAACATATACCCAATGATTTATTTTTTATGGGTTTTTTTGTTTTGAGGATCCAAACTCAGGAGCCTGATATTATGAGTATCACAAAGAAAAATTGACTATAAATCAGGGATCGGCAACCTTTGCCATGCGGCCCACCAGGGTAAGCCCCCTGGTGGGCCGAGCTGGTTTGTTTACTTGCCGTGTCTGCAGGTTCGGCAGATCGCAGCTCCCACTGGCCATGGTTCGCTGCTCCAGGCCAATGGGGGCTGCCGGAAACGGCGTGGGCCACAGGATATGCTGTCCACCGCTTCCCACAGCCCCCATTGACCTGGAGTGGCGAACCACGGGGAGCCACGATCGGCCGAACCTGCGGATGTGGCAGGTAAACAAACCAGCTCGGCCCACCAGGGGGCTTACCCTGGCGGGCCAGGTGCCAAAGGTTGCCGATCCCTGCTATAAATAAAAGAGAAATTGACCAGTGTGGTTTCACTGTCCACTCTGGGTGAAGCACAAGAACAAACAAAAATGTTCTAAAAATGCAACATAAATTAGATTCAGTCCACTTCTTTCAATTTTAATAATCTGAGGCCTTACAGGTAACACAAGGAAAGAAGGTGAAACCTATAATTTTCATCTTCACATTATTCCTTTGAAGCACTGCCAGTTTCTGTTGTTCTGGTAAACAAATCTACAAACTACTGGTTCCTATCCTCCCTAACATGACATGGTGAGTTTTATGACACTCTGCTAGCTGTAATCCTCACTTTAGTCTGCTATAATAATGCTAATTATTTCTGTATGTAAATAAACTATTGTTGACGGAACTCTTTCGGCAAATCACATGTGACTCACAGAGAGAAAGGTTTTAAAAATGATTTAGCCATAACCAGAGATTCCATATGTCCTATTCTAGCCGGCACGTCTCTCTCTCTCTTTTTTTTTTCTTTTTCTTTTTTTTTTTTTTTTTGGAACAGGAAATTTGTGTATGCCTGTGTAGCAAGGCTATAATGTGACAATTTGTCTCAGAGTGAAATAAGGATTTATGGTACTTAGCAGAGACCACAGAGGTAAATTGAACTACAGGCTGCATTTAGTCATCTGCATTTTCAAATGTCTCTCTTTCGATTGGGTGAATGTGTGTTCATTGCTTTTTGGAGACAGACGTGGCTGCAGAATCAGTCCCAATGAAGTTATGCGTGAGGATATACAGACCCATTTAATTCAGTGACAGAACCCCAGCTTTTTGCCCAGTTTGGCAGGAACAGGATGGGGCCCTAAACCTCTAACCAACTGGCTTCAATGCAAAGCTACCACTATGAATATATGTTTGAAGAATATACATTTTTATCAGCTGTCAATCTGTTCAGTGTGCATTTCTGGAAATCACAGCGTTCCATATTAATTGCAAATACATGCCACAAGAAATCCAAGCAGAGGAGGTACAATGATGATCTATCCCCATACTATTCATTCCTCTGTTTGCCAGAAGCTGGGAATGGGTGACAGGGGATAGATCACTTGATGATTACTTGTTGTGTTCATTCCCTCTGGGGCACCTGGCATTGGCTGCTGTGGGAGGATAGCATACTGGGCCAGATGGACCTTTGGCCTGACCCGGTGTGGCCATTCTTATGTTCTCTTTTGGGGGTCTTATTCTGCAACCTTTACTGACATGAGAGTACTCCTAACTCAACTAAGTAGGTTCATTAAAATAAATGGGATCTCTGAAGTCAATAGGGCTACTCACATGAATAAAGATTATTTATGTAAGTAAGGGGTGTGGAATTAGACCCTTGTTTCAAATAACTTCATCTCTAGACACCTTTACCTTGGGCGGTTGTTCTCTTGCATAACTGTAGAATCACAAATCAGACCTGCTCAGCCAATCAGACTGCATGGCATTGCATACATAAGAATTAAGGCCCACATCTTTAGGCTTCCATTTAATGGACGTTAGGAGCCTAAATGCCTTTGTGGATCTGAGCCTAACTGTCCTAATGGTATGGTGAGAAGAGGGTTAATGAAAGCCTGTGGATCCAGTTCACCACTGCAGCAGATGTCAAGCATGGAGAGGAGAGTTAAAAGGAGGAGACCTAGCCCAGTTCAGGGCTGACCAGATCTCTGACACCCCAGTCTAATGCCTTAAAGCATAAGAACATCTTTTCTTGGATAAACTGGGAAATTAATCTGACACTATGCAAAATGCACTTCACAACCCAAAATAAAAAGCAGATACTGCTGGTTGCCAATTGGATTGCAAGCTGGGAACTAGGGTGACCAGATGTCCTGATTTTATAGGGACCATCTTGATATTCGGTGCTTTGTCTTATATAGGCGCCTATTACCGTCCACTCCATCCTGATTTTTCACACTTGCTATCTGATCACTCTACTGGCAACTTTCTACAGTCTGCCATGTGCTGGAGATGTAGCCATTCAAACACCACAACTATCACGGATCCTTTGGTGTCCTACCACATGAATGCCCTGCTCTGGACAATGTGTGCACTCATATCTCAGAAGCCCTAAATTACCCCACTCCCCTGTCTGTTACACGCTGCCTCATTGGTCTTGGTACTGCTAGTTCGAAACCACCTTTCCTTTAAGAATGCGGTCTCACCTCCTACCTTACACTACAAATTTGTATGTAGACATTGAAAAGATCCATATTTTCCCCTAGCTCAGATTGGAAATTGGATTTAGCATTTACCCTAATAACGGAAAGAAATTGCCCCTGTAGAAGAGATAGGTTGGACCTTTTCTTACAGGAGATGTTGTAAGATATTGCCACACTATAAAAGGCCCTTTGTTATCACACTTTTTTGTAGCTTCTCACATCACAAGCTAATAGACATGTATCCTCTTGAGACACTCACTTTGTATCCCAGCCTGTCTCTCATCTCATTTGCTTCCTCTTCCATGTCTCCATTAACATCTTCCTTGTCCTTATTTATTTATATAAATTAAAAAAAAATCTTATTTTCCTCCCTTTTCAGTTTCTCTCCTACAATCAGACTCTTACTTTCTTTAGCTCCCTCCCCCCAAGCAGTGACAAACACCTTTGATCAGACTGAAACTTAAAATATTTCCCATTTGAAGTTTCCCATTTGTTGTTGTCTGGAGAATTGCCTGTATAGACTCCAGGATCACCAACCCAGATATTCAAATCATGAGTCGGACCCCCCAGAATCATGAGTTTTTTTTTAAATCATGATATTAAGCAAAAAAAATGTATTTTTGGGAGGAGGGAGGAATTTTTTGCCTTCTTGTGTTTTAAGCAGTTTGAAAGCTAACCTTTGTTTTGTAAATGAAAGCTGAGATTCTCCCATAATCACATGACTCCAGGAGATGGGGCTTTGAGGACAACATCAAATAGCATGAGACCGACGATAAAATAGCAACAACTGTCAGCAGTGACTGATGCTATCCTATCTGCTCTTTCTCTGTCTTTGTAATTTGTTGTATCATTATAGGGAAGAAACAAACAAGCAAATAACCTGAAACCACCAAGATTTAAAGAAGAGAAAAAAAAAAGGACAATCATGGCTGTACCGTTTGGAGCAACTCACTGTAACTGGTGTGTGAGAGGCACAAGATGTAGAAAAGGAGCTGGGGTAAAGTGAGGCCTGAGTTATGCTTTTGTATGTGGATTTAGGGCTGCTGAAAGCAGTTAGATTGCTAGCGCAGGAGGGTGAAGTCTTCTGCTTATTCATAAAAAAGGCAAACCATGGGCAGTGGCCGTTCAGGGTTTTCTGCCAGTGGGATTGGAGCCCAACTTCTTCTCCCTTTATATGGAGAGACCATCTATCAGGGCAAGAGAGCAGTTTAGTCTGCATGGCTTGCTATCCCCCCTCCAGGCTGAGGGGTCAAGAAGGCTGCCAGTTAAATGCCAGAAGTGGTGGTGATTTCTCTGTTATCGACACTTGTCTGCTGGGCTGAGGTATGTCGGCAGAGCTGTGTGTGGGAAAGAGAGCAATGTGCAGTGTCGTATGCTACTGCTCTTACCATACAGAAACGGTCACATTAATGTGCTACCACTGCTTCTCTCAGAAGACTTTCTATTCGCCTTTGTCCTTCACTTCGGCAGCGTTCCGCTTCTGTTTTGCGCTGCATTCTCCAAAGGGTATGTAACAAGCCTATCATGGTTTCCTGAAAACTGAAATCCTGTGGTACTCTCCAAGTGCTCAATCCTAAGAATGAAGTGTTGCCAATCCTGAGATTTTTGGGCTGCACTAAAGCCAAGTTACATATGTTGCTATAGATAAGGGCCTTAAAAATAGGACAGGGTGCTGGTTTGCAATGTATTTACCCTCATATTATAAGAGAGCACATTGTACACCAATACATTCCTGCCAACGTCCAAAATGTAGGACAAGGGACTAAATTAAGGACATTCAGGTTAGAATATTGCAAATATCTTAAAAGGAAGTGGGATTCATTTTGTATTAATTGGAGTTGGGCTCAAATTGGACCCTAACATTAGCAAATGTAGAGGAAAATCTGAATTCAGATCCTGATATGCACTTCACCACTTAGGCCTGTATCTACATGGGCCTAGCTCAGAACCTGGAATTTAAAATCCATCACCTTTGGGTGAAGTTCAGAGTCTGTTTCGAGTCCAGTGCCGGTTTGTGGTCCATTCCCGTCTCTACTATAAATTACATTGCCTGCAGCCTCTGTTTCACATCCGGGCATTGCTGGTGTAAACAATTTGTGACAATAAAAGTGAAATAATAGCAGATTTGTGTGAAACATGTGGGTGCAAAAGGTGTGCGTTCTTTATGATGAATAACTAATCTGACAAATTTCCCTTCCTTTTGTTCTCTGAGCACTGGGCAGTTTTCTCGTATTTGTACATGGAAATCACTGGATTGAATTTTTCATGAAGTCTGATGGCTCAGTGGGATGTTTCTCACAACTAGAAACCTGCCATTAGAGCTGGGTTGCTTAGTTGCCGTTGGTTACATAACCCATGTTACTCAGCATACCTCTCGTCTTCTAGTGTCTATGCCACATCTGGAGATTTATGAGTCTGTTACTGGGTGAGAATGAGCGCTCATGCAGCAGAGCTAATGGTTGTAGAGCCCGAGGTTCTTGGCTCAATGCTTGCTGCCTTAAAACCTTGCCAGGGTTATGATGTGAAAGGTAAATCATATTGGATTGTTTCTGTTCCTTGCCTGACTGGAGGAGTGCCATGGGGTGGAAGAGGAACATCTCACCACCAACTTTCATTCTGGGGGACAGTGAAACCTTTAGCCCCCAACTTTAGGGTGGCTGTGAATGGGAGGGAGGGCACAGAGAGGAATATCTGAGCTTGCTTTGTGCAGCAGCACTTAATGGATTCCTCCCCAGCACCTCCCTGCTCCAACTGCTAAGTTAATAGGCTCAGGCTGGACCACGACAGCTGTGATTGTGGCCTTTGGGCAGACGGGACCACTATGACCCCCTTGCCAGGCAGACAGGAGGCTGCAGATGTGGCTACCAGCAACTTGCTCAGCTCTGGCTTGCCTGGTTCCCTCCTCTGCTGGCTTTGGGGGTCTTAGGCTGGGGCGGCCTGGCTGGGAGAGCAGCTTCTCCTCCCCTCCACTCTGCATCCCACCTTAGAGGATAGGCACAAGGGTGGGTGAGGATGTACCAATGGCACAAAGGAGCAGTAGGAATGGGGGTGAGATTGAAGGGCACAGTGTGAGGGGGATAAGCATAAAGAAGAAGCTGTTGTGGGGAGCAGGCAGAAAATGGGGGACATGGGAGCAAGGAAGCAGCTATGGGGGTACAGTGACCTTGGCATGGGGGAAGCTATGAGGGGGATTTGGGGAGAGGGAAAAGAAGATGGCAGGAGTTTGGAGAGAGGAAAGAGACTGGGAGAGGGGCCGTTTGGGGAAGGGGTGAGGGGCTTGGGGTAAGCAGGAGAGAATGAGGCAAGTTTGGAAGAGGAGCAACGGAAGGGTTGGGGATTAGAGACTGGGATTTGAGGTGAGAGAAATCTGGAGTGAGGTAGGTGACCTTGGGGTGGGGGATTTTGGGAGATGCGAGCATCTGGGAGGGTTTCACCCGGAAAGGAACGCAGAGGCTAGTGGGTTGGAAACGCTGCAGGCTGTGCAGGCTACTGCAGCTCAGGGAGGATGCCAGTCCCAAACCTGCGCTGCAGGAAGACCAGCAGAAGGAGGCCAAATTAAGTGTTGGGGTCTTGATTTTTATTTTTATCAGCCAGGGGGAAAGAACTCATCTTTGGGGGCATAAGGAAGTGCAATGGCATTGGGTGCTATAGGAGAATGTTTCTCCCCACTGTCCCACAGCTTTTGGGGCAAAATGACTGCCCTGCACTGTTTATGAAGAGATTTCTTGGGAGCAAACGCATGAAAATCACCTTCCGCAAAGGCTACTACGTGAGCTTACCATTTGCCTTCCATGTGGGCAGCTCTACTGCACGTGAGTTTGCAGGGCATGAACAAAAAAGGGGCATTGGCATAACTAAGCCAATTCGTTAAGCAAGTCTAATGAATGTTTTCAGAAAGGTTTTGGTGGTGTCTACCCAGCTCTTGGAGGGATGTCTCACAAAAAGTAGGTCATCTGGATAATTAAGTGCCTGATTTGCAGGTGCAACCAGGCACTTAGCTGTCTACATGACACGAATTTGTTTGCAAAAATAATTGTGGCCACTGTTTAATAATCTGACCCAATGGATGCTAAGATAAAGAATAATATTTGCAGTGGTTATGGAGTCTGCTGGCATAGACTAAGAAGTGTGTGCAGAATAAAATCAAATGATATGGTAATGTAAGAATGCACCGTCGATATGTATAAGTTGCAGAGGGTTACTTATGAACAGTTTACTGAAAGAGGCACCATCTGGAGCCACTTCACTCACTTCCTGCTGTGGCTGCATGTTGCTATATCCAATATAAAGTCAGGAGAGAATATCTTCTCCATGACAACATCCTCTTTAGGTTTTAAAACAAGAGAACCCCCTGTTGGAGAAAGAACAGGAGTACTTATGGCACTTTAGAGACTAACAATGTCATTAGAGCATAAGCTTTTGTGGGCCACAGCCTACTTCGTCAGGTGCATAGAATGGAACATATAGTCAATATATATATATATATATATGTATATATATATATATATATATACAGAGAAGGTGGAAGTTGCCATACAAACTGTAAGAGGCTAATTAATTAAGATGAGCTATTATCAGCAGGAGAAAAAAAAACTTTTGTAGTGATAATCAAGATGGCCCATTTAGACAGTTTACAAGAAGGTGTGAGGATACTTAACTTAGGGAAATAGATTCAATATGTGTAATGACCCACCTTTCCCAACATTCAAAGACCCAACACCTGTACTTAAATAACAAGGAGTCCGGTGGCACCTTAAAGACTGACAGATTTATTTGGGCATAAGCTTTCGTGAGTAAAAAAACACTTCTTCAGATGCCCACGAAAGCTTATGCTCAAATAAATCTGTTAGTCTTTCAGGTGCCACCGGGCTCCATGTTGTTTTTGTGGATACAGACTAACCCAGTAACCCCCTCATACTTGACACCTCTACTTAATAATCTGTTAATTTGCATTGTGGTAACAACTACAGACTCCAACCTTCTTGTGCTATGTCCTGTACGAACTAATAACAAAGAGATGGTCCCTGGTCCGATGAGCTTATGCTCTATAGACAACAGGTGGATACAACAAAAAGGTGTGGGGAGCTTGGGGTAATGATGAGACTGTTCGAATAATGTGATAAACTCTTAGATACTGTGGTGGCAGCAGGGTTATAGAAATACCTAAGGTGACCAGACAGTGTTCGAATGAAGTAGCTGCATGTTGAGATTTCAGTAAGAGATGATCTCCCCACTGAAGAAAGTGGAATTGGGAAGCATGATCACCACACCCTGGGGAGGGCTCAGGTTTTAGAGCCACAAGACATATATTTCTCTAGGACCTGGGAAGAAGCTTTCTGAAATATATGTGGCAGTTGAACTTTATTAGTGGCAACAAGACCAGCTTCCTCTAACTATCTCCTTCTCACCCATGTGCAGCACTGAAGGAGGCAATTGAACGCTCTCTGATCACCAAGATTTATGACCTGATTCTGCTCCCACTGCAATCTGTGGAGTTACTCTTTATTTAAGAGGAGAATCAGGCCCAAGTCTCCACAAAGCAAAGGCAGGGAGAGAATGAATGGCATTGACAGGTCACAATGAACATTGGAATTCAATGGCAATAAGATATCAAGAAGTTAAATGCTGATTTGCAGTCATTTTTCACCCTCCTCTGTGCTTTCAGAGTCTAAATAATCACCACTTTTGACCACAGCTACTGCACCTAGAGCTTAAGTGTTTATTAGATTGGGCTGCTGAATGTCTCTTGGGTACAATAATACTTGAATATCAAAGACAAGATCTAGGATGCTCAGCACAGTCATCCAGCATTATTCCTAGAAGAGACCTTGTAACTAACTCAAGGACTCTTCTCTTTTCATTCTGTTCAACCTTACATGTGATTACTGTCACGCAGCCAATGCCTTGGAGTCAGCACATCTCTGATGGATGGGAGTTGGGGTGGGGGCAGAGTAGGGTGGAAAGTTTTCTTTTGTGTCTTGGATGAAACTGTGTGGATGAGGTATCTCTGGGTAACAACAACAAATGGTATTGCCTTAATGAGAAGGACATCAAGGGAAGATATTGTATTGCTGCTATGAATAGCAATCACAGGCTCAAGGAGGATAAAAGGCAAATGAAGTTCACAGGGATTTACAGCACAAGAGAGAATACAGAAACAAATGAACTTCTCATGCTCAGCAATGGAGTGAGTTCACTCAGGAAAATCTGCTGGGCCATTAAAGAACCACCAGGTTGGGGAATAAGCACCACAGCCTCTGAAGGAAAAGGGAGTTTGGGAAGGAATAGATGCCAAAAAAATTATCTTCAGTTGATACAGGTGTGCACAATCAGGATGGAATGAGCCAGATATGTCCTCAGCAAATTTCTACTACCAGGGTTTTTTTAGGACAGGCAAACCCATTCACATGAAATAGGAACCCACCTAAATCTTCGCCTAAAACTGAATCAGAAGTTGAATTCCTTAAAATTTGAAAAAGTTGCCTAGTGGATAAAATACTGGATGGGGATTCCAGAGACCTGAGTTCTATTCCCAGCTCAATTCTATTCCCAGTTGGCCTGTTGGATGATCTTGGACAAGTCACTTTGTATTTCTATGACTTGGTTTCCCCATCTGTAAAATGGGGATAATGATACTAAGAACTCCTTCATAAACCACTTGGAGATCTACTGATGAAAAGTGCTATATAAGACTTAGGTATTACTAAATCACTTTCAGAGTTGTCTATGCTTTCAGGTTCCAGACAGGACCAGAATCAGGAGCCTTTCCAATCTCCATTTGCAAATGTAACATACTGACTAAGCTTGTCTTTGTTTCACTCTAGTAGCTGGACGACATAGGGGAGATATCACCCTACTGCTGCTTCTAGCTAACCAGTTTAGTCCTTTAGTTCAAGAGGTAGAGACCACTGCTTTAGACGTAGGGGCCTCAGATTAAGTTTCTGCTGACAGTCCAATCAGTGGGCCACTCCATAGGGTAGACAGAATCCAGTCTCAAAGGAGGGAATAATCTCGATTGGATAAATACCTGGCTTTTAATAAGTTTATCCAAACCAAACCTCTGAACACTGTGAGATTTTCTTTTCATCCCTGCTACCAAAGTTTACATGTTATGTATTCACATGTGAAAGATTATATTCACTATTATAGCAAAACCTGTCCTGAGGACTACACCGCCAACATCCAACCATCATCTTAAAGCAAACAGTTAAAGGAGACCAAAGGTTTCCATTGCAATTCAACTCAAGGCCAAACAAAACCCCACCTCTGCTAGGGGCCAGATTTCTGCTGATGGTCATTTCGGACGGATTCCCCTGCATTCACAAACTTTTGAGAATGTGAGGAAGGCTAAATATAGTCATTTGCTCTAAACAATAAAACTAGTTTTAGAGTGTCATTGACAAAATTCAGCCTTTTCCCCTCCCTGGTATGAAAGATGAGAGAGTTTTGGGGTCAGTTTGCAATGATGCAAATTTTCCAGGGTTTCTTCTTCACTCATCACTGAGTGAGTGCCTGTTTTGCTCTCCTTTATTCTACATACATCTGGGAGAAACACACAGCAGCAATAATGGCAGCTAATATCAGAATGCAAATGAGCTGAGCATGAAGCAATGCACAGATCTCATTTCTTTTGCCACCATCTCAGAATGATCAACAGTGCATTTCACCCTCATCGAGTTGGGGGGAGGACAGTCAAGCGACATGAACAACTATCATTTCTGTAATGCTAGAGGGCTTTTTTTGTGAGGGACAAGATGAGAGTATGAGGAGAGAAACCCTGCTGACTGCTCTTAATGAAGCTTTTGTTTGTAAAATAGCTTTCCAAAGCATCTGCACTGACTTCCCTTGAGAACCTGACAAATACAGATATGAAGCCGCAGTAGTTACTGTGTGGCCATATTATCATCCACTTGAATAGCATGCCTAGCTCTTGTGGCTGTGGTAACCCATAACCAATGTTCCTATGGGAGAGTGACCACATTCACTCCAGATGATGTTGTATAATGGCATTGCATTGCTGGTAATTCAAAGACAATCAGCTTTAAGTGGACACTGGAGCGATGTATGGGCCTGATCCAATGTCCATTTGAAGTCAGCGGAGAGCTGTGTTCACACCAGCAGTCTTAGCTCTCAGAAGACCTTATAATAACATATCTCTGTGCAGCATGAGTTACTCCTCAATAACAGAACTTGTATATGTGTTCATCAGGAAGTTAACTGAGTGTCTGATAAACGAAAGGGAAGTGATTTGAGTTTTAAACCTCCAAAGAGGCATTAGAAATAAAATCATGTCACACTCTTACTTTTCAGATTGTACCAAGTATCTCAACAGATTGTCAGATTTCAACCTATTTCTATCTTTTTTTTTTTAATGCCTAGGGTATTTCTAAAACTAAACATATCCAGATGCAGGCAGGTCAGCTGAAACCAGAACAGAGCAGAACCATCTAGGTTCCTTCTGCATCTTTGAATTCCCCAAATGGATATTGGGTTGTTGTGTTCTGAACCCCATGATCTGGGTGTCCCTAAACTCCTGCTGGGACTGGATAACGGGTGGATCACTTGTCGATCGCCCTGTTCTGTTAATTCCCTTTGAAGCACCTGCCATTGGCTACTGTCTGAAGACAGGATACTGGGCTAGAAGGACCATTGGTCTGACCCAGCATGGCCATTCTTATGTTCTAATATGATCTGAAATTCACCACCATCAGGCAACTGTCAGGAGACCATATCGGATAAGCATAGACTTCACTGGAGCCTGGATTTTACTTCTGAGTTCTAAATTCAGCTCTGGTACTGACTTGATGACTTTGAGCAAATCACTTACACATTGTGCATCAGTTTTCCCCATCTGTTTTTAAAATCATGTGTCTAATCATTTTTCCGTCTCTACCATTCTGGATATGTCTGAGGATTACTTAGTTAACATTTGTACAGTCCTTTGAAAAATTTCAAGCATTGTATTAGGTGTTAAAGATACTATACAAATTTGGTGAAGACTTTAATGTGATTTATAAATGGTAATAATTATTAGGTAGAGTTACCTACTACCTTCAGAGAATGACATTGGAAAATAGTGAAGGGTGAACATAAAATCTCAGCTTGGTTTAGATACTTCTCAGAATTTTTCTCCAACTTCTTGAACCCGATTGATTCTTGGGAGAACTCCTCTGAAGTCAGTGGAGTTACACTGGAAATTATGGCCCCTTAGGTCTATAAAACTGAGTCTGAAACTTCAGAAGACTAGGGCTTACTGTGCAATTTCTAGTATGTCCTTCAAATTGGGCTCAAAATACTTGGAAATCAGCCTTTCTGTATTTCATTTCTGTACTCAGTCCCAGCTTGAACTCAGAAGTGAAGAGGCAGCATGAAAATGGGGAAGAAAAGAAAACCAAACTTTGATTAGCCCTTCAGAAAGGTTAAATGTGGCCTTGTGGATAGCACATGGGAATAGGAGAGCTGGTTTTTATTCCTGGCTCCACGAATGGCCTGCTGGGTGACCTTGTGCAAGTGACTTTGCCTCTTTCTGGGATAATAGTCCTTTGGAAAGCATTTTGAGCTCTATTGACGAATTAGGAATTATTTGGGCTTAATTTTAGTTGTTGGTGGTGGTTGTTTGTATTTATTTTGACCCTGTTCTATTGGCATCTTCCATTCAGAAACCTGTGGATTCTGTAACTTTGTGACAAGAATATTTGTTTGTCAAATGAAGAGCTGTGAAATCAGCGTGAAACCTGTCAATCTGTGGAAATATTCAGGGTCACCTTCCCACACCCGATCTCCACAAAGTTGCACTACACCCTTCCCGACGCCCAGACTCTACATTTACACAAGTGATGAGGCACGTTGCTCAGGCAGCGCTGGCAGTTACAAAGGCTACCCTGGCAAATCTTGTCTCTAGGGGCCAAATCCATAAAGCCTGTCTCTATAAAGCTAGCATTCTGGCATGGCTGTTCCCAGTGCAGGATAACGTGGGCAGTCAGGAATGTAAGTGTCAGTGCTGGGTGTGGGTTCTTCCACTTTAGCTTCTCCTTGACAAAGTCATTCTCATTTGATTTCCAGGGGCAAACATTTCCAAAATTGTGAACACAAGAGCTTGCTAAATATTAGCTTTCAAGGCTTTAAGTCGCACAGTGTTTACTCTAGTTACCTCTTCTTGAAGTCTATATAAAGGGTGATGTTTGTTTAGGCATACTCTTAAGAGCTCCAAGACGTGGCTCTGTAAAGAGGTATGCAGTAGAGAATGTAAATATTGCTGGCTCTGCTGTCCTTAAAACTGGAAACCTTCCAATGAACCTATAGAAAGAGCTGGTGGTGGAAGTGCAGGGAAAAAAAGTTATAATAAGACATTGAGATAAAACTAAGGAAATTGCCTGGAATGTATAATTTAGTGAAGGACCAAGGATTTTAAATATATTTATTTTCCTTATCCCATGTTTTTCACCAAAGCCCAGCAGATTGCCACCCAACCCAATTTCCATGTTCTGTTCCCACGTGCTAAAAACCTCCCGGCTGCCTTTTCACTTGCTGGGTCTGAAGCAGTGGTTTCCAAGCTGTGGTGTTTGGAGCAATTGCTGGTGGTTTGTGGGGAGCTAGCTGGACAAATTGTACTGGCTTTTCCTTCTTGTTTCCAGCTGTTACTGTGCAGCAAAAACTATACCACCTGCTTTCCTAATGTGACTAGTAAGAGACTGCTGAAGTTTCCCCAGGAGTGTTATGTGATCGGGGATGTGAAGGGAGGCGGGCTGCAGAGTGGTGATTCAGACCAGAGGCGATCCATGCAGTCAGGAATGGGAGAGGAGATCTCAAGTAGAGCTGCTGTGCAAAAAAGCTTTAAGTTAGTTGCCAATTCTGGAAAATATTAAAAAAATGGTTTCAGGTCAACCCAAAAACAATTTTAAAAAATGTGGTGAATTAAAAAGTGTTTAAAATATAAAAAAAATTCAGGGTGTCAAAGCACTTCCTTTCGATGTTGAGCATTCTTTGTTTTTTATGGTTTTTAAACTCTTTAAAGGAAACGTCAAAATGAAACATCGTTTGAATGGAAAAATCAACATTTTTCATTTTGAAGATGGTGAAATGAAATGTTCTGATTTTTTTTAACTGGAACAATTCAACAAAATTATCATGAATTCTTGAAACATTTTGATGTCGCTGAATTGGCATTGTTCACCAGAAAGATTTGGTTGAGGATTTCACCCTGCTCTGCCCTCAAAACAATCTCTCCAAGTTGGAGTACAGAATATGAAAAGGTTTGAGTTAAAATCAAAACAGATAATTGATCAATAAATTCTCAAATTTACCCCCCTATTGGGATGAACATAGCTTGAGACTGAGGGCTCTTCTGTTGGCTTCCCTTTCCTTAGGATAGAGAAATAAGTATCAGGATTCCTGGATTCTATTTTTTGTCCGGCACACTCTCTCTTTCTCTATGTCCTTGGGTAAGTCACTCAGCTGCTTTGTACCTCGGTTTCCCCATCTATGCAGTGGTTCTGTCAATATTTACCTAGCTCAAAGGGGTGAATGAAGATGTAATTAACTGATATTATGAATCCTTTAAATCCTTGGATGAAAGGCATCAAGTGCATATTAATAAGCATGTAATAACTAGGTACCATACATCATCTTTTTGATTGCTCTTGTTTCCTAAGCCTCTCTTGTGTGTTTTATGGCACTAGATAAAAGAAGAGAACTAAGGCTACAATTGCTGCTACAACTCTGGTATTTTCAATTTAAGGAAACTAATGGGAATATCAAGCTTTATAATATGAATGGTGGCATTTGTTGAACCATGTTTAAGGATCAGTTCATGCTTCTGGGGCCTATATCTTAATCTTTGTTCGAAGACTATACAGGCGTCACTGACGAGACTGGAAGCAAATCTGTCCTCTTCTGGATGGATCCATGACTGGGCTGAAGGATAAACATGTGGAGTAATCATGCCATCTGCTGGACAGAGTACAGAAAAGTTTTCAAATTAAATGAAAGCCATCTGTAATGTCCAGATCTCCCATGGCCCTATTTAGAGGGTTGTATAACTCGGGGGATTTGACCTAGGCTTTGTAACCTTTAACCACTTGGACACTGGTTTGAATGCAGCCCAAGTTGGCACTGATTGAAATCTCTTACCATCCGACTGCTGCTCTATGGTCTCTGTAAAATAAGTTGGTGTCTCTGTCCTGTTCCTAACAGATAGATGTCCACAGCACAAAAACAATTGTCACAATTATTCCTCTTTTTGTTCTTCTGTACCTGGCTATATTTTATGTGCCTCCCACAGTATCTAAGCACCTCTCATCCTGGAGAATAACAAGTGCATGAGTCAAGGAAACATGCATGGAGTCATGACTTCAGCCTTGTCCATCCTTACTGATTGCCTACTGGTGTTTGACACCTGGACAGCTCAAGCATTTCAGTATCTACCCTTCTCCAGTCCCAGGATAGTGCATAGTGTGCTTTATTGTATGTAGTTCGAGACTTCTGAGGAGATGGAGCCCCAGTCAAAATACTGGTTTCAGAGTAGCAGCCGTGTTAGTCTGTATTTGCAAAAAGAAAAGGAGTACTTGTGGCACCTTAGAGACTAACAAATTTATTTGAGCATAAGCTTTCGTGAGCTACAGCTCACTTCATTGGATGCATTTCTTTTAGTCAAAATACTGGATCTGAACACTCCTGAATCCAAACAGGTCCATGTCTGGTCTCTCTATAGCAGGCAGAACAGAAATCCCAGCTCCAAACATTCTTGAATTGTCTAAGTTCTTCACCTTCCAGACCTGGCTCTCACTTTTGCAGGCCTATCTCTGGAGCTGTAATGGATCCAAAAATAATGTATCAAGACTGTCAGGTCTGAAAGGATACTATTGCAAGTCCAGAGAGCAGAAGAATTTGATTTTCCTGTATGTAAGTAGATGAAATGACTCTAAACAATATGAAGATAATGTCACATACACGAAAGGATGAGGAGAGTTTAGTCATAGACTAGGACCCTATTGTGCTACCCACATTGTGCAGTGGTACCGCAGTATAATTGCTGTATGAAATCACATATGAGACCTGGAAATAGGTGGAGATATTCCTTAGCTTTTTTGGGGTAAGCCTCTAGCCATACTGTTTCTGTATCCAACATTTATCTTCTCTCTATTGTCTCCAACAGAGGTGTTAGCCAACCGCTGAAGAATGCTGTAGAAGAAATTATCTGCAAATATAAATGTTTTTCTGGTTAATTCCTATTAAGTAAGACTCCTTGTGTGCAAATTCTTCTTGTCTCCATGGAGCACAGAGCTGTGTGTGCCAATGTTTTCTGGATGGGTCCAAGGAGAGGAATTGTGTGAAAACAGCAGAAAACAACCAGCAGCATAAGACATATTTTTGCTCAGCGAACATATTGTAAGAAGAGGATATTTCACCCCAGGGAAAAATTGCATCAAGAAGATGTATTTGTCAGAAGTTTCATTCTGAATCAAGCCTGAGAATTCTTGGGTTCCAACAGAGAATACTCATGATTGTTTCATGTAGCTCAATTAGAAATGAGGCACATTTTGTAACAACAAGGGCAAAAATAAACAAAGACAATGATAGCTCATTTCCATCTTTTTGGTGTGCCTTAGCAGTTGAAAATCAAGAGTACACTTACAGTTCGAGGCCTCCTGTTCCAAAGATGTCCTCAGAGACCAGCTTTTGAACATTGGTGATGCAGATTTGATGAACTCCATCTAGGCTCCTTCATGGCTTAACCCATACCTGCTCCTGGCTCTCTAGTTCCAGTTAACACTGAAAACAAAGTGAGGGGGTTAATCGACTAATCTAGTGTGACAAAGAGGGCTAGTGCTGGTACCGAGCTGAATTCAAATGAGCACTTTTGCAGATATGGATCAGGGGCTTCCAATTACAGGCATTATCAGAATGAGTAGAGACTGGAAATCACCAGTCAGCAAATTGTCGGGAAGTACTGTTCACTAGAGTGTGTCTAAATAAGAATTTGATTGAGGCAATGCAATGGAAAAAGAATCAACTTTCCTCCTAGTCTGTTTTCCATTTACAGTCAGATTCCAATCCTTTACTCTTAATTTGCCCTCATGGCAAATATTTCATATACACAGGTATGGGAAATGCACAGTTTTTGCAGTGTGCTGCATAGGGATGTTCACTCTTCCCTTGTTCCACTGTAGTATCAGTAGGTAAGATAACATTACTGTAACACACCAGTATATACACTGCACACACACATTGCCTGCTTTGAATTGTACTTATACAATTTATAGAAATGGGGTCATTCTTCACAGTTTGTTACCAGATTCCTTCTTGGTCTGCAACGTACACTATTTGACATTTGAGCTGACTTGAGTGGTTAACTAGGCCACATAGTATTGCTCATTGTCAGAGACTGGCTGGCCCTTTAAATGGAGTCAGTCCTCCCCTGTGGTGGATGGGCTACTCTTCCAGCTGATCCTGATCATCTTGGTATCAAATGGCCCTGTTCAGTTACTAGACCCAGTTGGGAAGGGGTCATGGGATGCCTTCAAAGGGTGAGAGAGTTTGATTAGTGCGTTGTGGAGGGGGGTTGCAAAAGGGCAGTTGGCTCATCTAGTAACCCTGGAGAAAGATAACTCCCAAGCAGATGGCCTTGAGCAGAGTTGGAGGAAGGAGGCTGGCTCTTGTGATTGGCCCTGGATGAAAGGCCACTCCTGGGGGGAAAAGCCCTGAAAGTTGGCGCTCTGCAGGAGAGTGGGAAAGAGCTGCAAGCTAGCCCAGGAAGAGCAGAAGACCCTTTTGGTTTATTGCACTTGTTACTTGTGTCTTGCCAGGTGGTGCTGAGAGAAACTACTGCTGGGCAAGTTTTCCTCAGGGGACTGAGGCAGGCTGAATAGTGCCGAGGCAGGCCAGAAGGGGGTGCTGTGGATGCCACCTTTCTTTTGCCTGAATGGATGAACATGACCTCTTGGATCTGCCAGGTTGTCTTGGTACTCTTGCGGGAGAGATACTTTTGTGAGTTTTCCTGTTAGAGCCAGGGTGGAAATACCATCAAAACATCTTCCATACATCTTTTGTACAGACGATTCTGAAGCAGAAGCACAGCTAAAACTGTATGAGCTATGACTGATTATACCACCTGAGACTCTGCCCCCAAGGGTCTGCTTGACTTTAATCTCTTTGCTCCTGTTGTCCACAGAGGGTACGTCTACACTGAAATGTAAACAGGGGCTCAGACTCAAACTTGGGCCCAATCCCCTCCTCCATCTACATACAAATCTGTCAGATCCAGGACAGTAAGCCCTCAGGACCCAGGTCCTAAAACCAAACAACAGGGGAGCATCCCACTGGGATCGGGTCCAAATTCCATCATTTTGCAGTGTGTCTGTAGATTGGGGCCAGGTCCCCAGACTCATGTCCTGAAATCTTCCAATTCTATCCCACAATCCTGTGTGCCAGTGTTTCTTGCCCTTTCTATCTCAAGACTAGTCAATCGACTCCTGGGAAATGGAAGCAATCATCCTGGTTCAAGTACAAGTACTTGGTGTTAGACTCTTGCTTTTTATTCTGGCCGCTAAACGGCAAACAGAGTGAAATGTCTCCTGTGTTAGTTATGGCCACTGTGTGGCAGCAAACAGCTTACATTTTTTCCTGTTAGCACTGCAGCTAAGTGATAGGGATTAATACAGTCCTAGGTGCACATAGTCCAAACTGTGGGTTGGCCTACCAATCAGCTGTTGAAATGTACACTTAAAAACCAAATCATGGTCATAGGAGAATAAAGAAAAGGCAAATATTAGTCTCCGTGTCTGGGTGTAGCACCTATTTGACATGCCTGCTGTAGTAGGGAAATGCTGATATGTCTGGAATAATTAGCTGTATTATTGTCCTTTGTTAAAGCCTAAGCTCTAGTTGAGAACATCCAGATTAATTCTATTCACTCCTGTTGATGAGGTCAGAAGATAACCAAAGGGATACAACATGAACTGAAACCATCATAGTGTTCGAGTTTCTAAGTTTCACTATAATGTAGTGAGATCTTGTAATGAGGAGTTAGCTGGGGGAACTCCTGGAGGGGGAAGGAAATAGAATCCAAGGAAAGGCAGACACAACTGCTGACATAGAAAAGAGAGAAAATCAGAGGCATAGCAGAAATGCAGTAAAAATAGTCTTTTAAATAAAGAGAAAGCACAAGCACCTCAAACCATGCAAAGTCTAGAGACTCACCCAGAGGTTCAGAAGCTTCTCAATACTTTTATGGATTTCAAATCAGGCTGGAAATGTTACCAGAATGTTTTTTTGGGTGTGTGGGGGGGTGGGTGGGGGGGGAAGATGGTAGTATTTCCTGCCCTAATCAGGCATGCCAAAATGCAAACGATCTTTTCCAAGTGCAAATCAATTTTATTTTTGAACTTCAAAACATTTTTGGTTTGAGTCCGAGTCCTGAGAGAGATTTAGATTGGTTCTTTTATTTATTTTATGACAACCTGATCATAAAAAGATGCTGGGAAAAGTGTTTAAAGGAAATAAGAAATAAGAATTAAAGTTAAAAGCATAACCAAAAATCAAGCTGATCCATAAAGCGTTTTACCCTCGTCTCCATCAAATCCCTCCTCAATTATTATTATACTTCATTATTTGTATTCCAATAGTGCTTAAAAGCCCAGAGACCAGGGCCCTATGTGCCAGGCACTATACAAGCACATAGTAAGAGACAGTCCCTGCCCAGAAGAGCTTACGATTTAAATAGAGAAGATGGACACTGGGTGGGAGAAAGGAAACTTTTAGTCCTATTTCACAGCTGGGGAAATTGAGGCACAGAGAGATTAAGGGTGAAACTTGCAAGAGCACCAAAGTGGAGGCAACAAAGGAGCCTAAATCTGATTGACTTTCAATAGGGCTTTAGGCTCCTAAGTCATTTAGAGTAAAATTTTCAAAAACCCCTTTAGGGATTTTAGGGACCACACACGAAATCTACAGCAGAGTCAGGAATTGAACCCAGAACCTAAATCACAAGACTATCTTTCCTTTCTAAGACCCACTTGTTCCATGATGACTTCAAAGAACTAAAACTGAAGGACAGCTAAGTAGAGATGATGGCCCTGCACCTGAACTGTGCTTGACCCAAGTAGTAGGGAAAGGTATTTTTACCAGTGCCAGCCTATGTTCAACCACAATGAACTTGGGTGAATGTATTTAGGGGAGGAGCTGTGCTTGTTAAATAATTGTCAAATATGACGCACAGCCAAAGGGAGCAGCAAAGATAGAGGCTTAAACAAAAAAGCCAGACAGCCTAGGAAGGAATGTGGTCATGCAGGTAGGGAGGAGCAGAATTCAGTAGAGGCATGAAGGTTAAGTTGAAGCAGAAGCATGACTTGTACATGGACTAAGGAGACACTGATAAAAACACGGGTATATTCAGATTGTGGCCATTTTCAATCAATGGCATAATTCAAGAATTTAGTCATAGGTTTGTTATTTACTTACCTTAAATAGGAAATAGCACTTTTTGCTTGTTAAATATCTCAATAAATGAAAAATATCTGCAATTCATCCCATTGTTTCACCTTAAATATGATAAAAGGGTGCTTATCTGAAACTAAGATAATAAACCCATAAAGTCATGTTATAGCTGTTTGATGAAGCCTGTAGTTTGGTGTTGGTTGGCGGCAGTTCCCCTTTACAGCTGCATGACTTTTTAGTACCTTTGTTCTCTTTGTCTTTTCAAGTTCATCAGAAATGATGTATTATAGATCAGATGTATCTGATTATTTATCTTAGCGCTATCAACAACTGAATAGAATAAAGAGGTTGACACCAATGTTAAGCTTCCCCCCCAATCATTTATTACAAAAAAAAAATAGCGCAAGCCAAAATGGATTTTTTTTACCTCCTGCTCTATAAATCTTAGTTGTGTTTCTCTTATTCTCTAGAAGAATAGGCCCCATTGCAAGGAGTCTTCTATCAAGATTAATACTTCTCTCCATCTGAGGCTGAGCACAAGACCCAAATGCTGACAGAACTCTCTGCAAAGTCTCACAAATAACTTTCCCGTTCTGCCAATAGATGAATTTCCAGCCACACCTTGCAAAGAACATGTTATAACATGAGCCATGTATCTGCTTGTTCACACAACTTTTTTAAAGGGTCAACGACTGGCCAGTTGTCAGTCACATGAAGAGGATAACTGAGGTTTAGGTATTTTGACAAATCCTTCAGGAAGGGTTTAAAGATCAGATTTTCAAAGACTGGTAAGGATAGTTACACTCACCTGGTTTGTGTGTACACAATTCTGTGTGAAAATTGGATATTTATAGGCACATGTAGCCTGTTAGACACAACTATCTGAAGAATAATATGGCAGGCAAAATTTAGGGCGTGTGTGCTCCTTATGAAATTTGTCTCTTTTGAAAGCCATCTGGTTGCATCAGAAGAATTTTCTCTCTTTTTCTGAGTTGTATGGGAGAAACACCAGGATCAGAGTGCTGCCAACTCACTTACTCTTTTTGGGTCCATGTTGTTGCCACTTCTCTCTTTCCTTTTGCTTGTGCTGTTGCTGTGTCTCTCTGCCTGGTCTTTCTTGCTTATAGTCTCCAAGTCAGTTGGCTTCCATGTGCAGTTTTTCATCTTCCTCATTAATCTTCAGCTTGTTCAATACCACCTGCTACTGAAACAGTGAACTCTGTCCGGGTGGAGCATTGTAGCTGCTTCTGTCATTCTTTTCCCCACTCTCCTCTAGTAGGTCGTCCCTGAGATCTCACTCTTGCTGGTCCATTCTGGGCTCTGTGTTCAAGATCTGGTATCCCTGGTGTTGATCTAGGTGCTTCTCTTGAGCCCCATCCCAGTTCTGGAACACACTTCTTTTCTGATCCTCAGAGAATAGCAGTTCACCAGCTGGGCCGTTGTCAGCTCTTGAGAGTTTATTTGTCTATCTCCGCATAACCTCATGAGCTGACTTTTCTTGAGTTGCTCATAACTCACCTTACCTGTATATTTCCCCAAAAAGATTAGAGGGCACTTTTTTTTCTCTTTGCTTTTTCCTACTACAATGCTTGCTTTTAGCGCTGTTGGAACTTACTGGAAATTCCCCATTGTCATTACACCATCATGCTACCATCATATATATCATAGTTACTGAGCTAACTACACCACGGATCCTGCCTTGTCTCTTTGAATGCACCCAGCTCGGGCCTCCAGGCCTGGTCTGAGAGTGGGAGAATCTTGTGATTGCACCTCAAGAGGGATGACTGTTTTAGGCCTGAGATATGAAAGGGGATGCACTCAAAGAGACCAGGAGGAGACAGAGGTGCAGTTATCCTAGTAACTCTGCCACATACGATATAATATAACTGTGGATGTTCTCAGTATCCATGTGAATTTCCAGCTGTTCTTGATACAAAGCAATTTTCCCTGCGAGGTTTCCAGAAGAAATGGGCATGTTCTAGAGGCCACAGAAAAATACAGACAGTTTCTGAATAGCTCTGCATTGTGTCATACTTGCACACTTTTAATAAGCATATCAGTGTGTACTTCCTTATGCTGGTTCAAAGTCCAAGACTTCAGCCAAATCCTGCATGCCTTATTCATGTTGCAGAAGTGAGTGGGACGGTTAATCTCTTAGTGAAATAATGAATATCACTCTTAATTAAATAAATCCTTGTACAGAGTTAACTAACGTGGTCTGACCAACCTCTTCACAATGATTTTTCGGTGGGAGGGAAAGATTCTGCTCACATTCACAGGTGTAAAAACAGAGCAGTTCTAATCTAGTGTAACTGAGCTCACAACTTGCCTCCCAACCCATCTTGGTAGCCTCAAATGTTTCTATGCAGTGCTATATCCACATCAATCGAAAGCCACATTAGAAGCAATGAAATTACATGACACATCCATCTGCCATTTCTAGTGCATGCACTATAATCTATGGCGCTTCATAACCAGAAGGAATTAATATTCTTCATAACAAGAATATGATTTGGCACTTCTCTGGCAGTGAGAGATGGGGGGGTTTAATGCTCATTTCAGATGGAGGTCTAGAGGGTTGAAGGTGAAAGGGGCCCTCTATCAAATGCTGCCATTCTTTGGAAGCTTTGGGGGGGCAATATTTCATACACTTTCCTCTTTATGTACTTTAATAAATCATATGGGAGCATCAACTCTGAGTAAAGAATAGCAGCAAAGGAGAAAAATTACCCAGATACTGATCTGTCTTCCTCCAAGCACGGCAGGTCCTTGTGTCTGTGTGGCCACAGTATTCTTTCTAAAGCTATTTTCTATTCTCTTAAAGTTTACCCTTGATGCCTCCCCCCAAAAAAACTTATGACTGTTGTTGTAGGAAACAAACGTTATTGGAAGTCCAGGATGTTTATCGTACTCTCAATAATTTAAAAATAACTTCCTCAGTCACAATTAAATTACAAGGGCTCTTCCTAACTGTGATAATTTTAGAGTCACAGAATAAAATTCTGGCACATTCTAAAGGACATTGTCCAACTTATGATGTCGTAAACAAAAAATTACCCCACCTACATCACTAATTCCCTTGATTATTTAAAATTAAAGAAATTTGAAAATCCAGTTTATTTGACCCTCTGCATTCTCTATTTGCTCTCAGATTGGACAACAAAAATCAGTGAAGTCAGTTTCATTCTTGCTTGCTGTCAATATCTCATTCGGGTTCTTTTTGCTGGCTGTTTGGGTTTCAGACTTTGCGAGGGGATTGTTATTTGGTGGAAAACAGTAGTCTTTATTAGGATCTTTAAAAATGTGGAAACCTTCCTGTTGGTCTTAGGTCGTTTCCTTTATAAAATATACATGTGCCAAATTTGTCTGAATCCATCTAAGCCAACTTTCCTAGGAAGACACTCTGCTACAAATCACACTTGCTGTTTATTTGCATATGCTTCTCAATTCGATTCACAACCAACGTGTATTAGGAGAAGGACTATACTGCATCCAGCTTGTCACATCACTCCCGCCCCCCCCCCCCCGCCCCCCCCAGGCATCTGTGACGCTTTCAGTGTAGGGTTTAAAATAGAACAGTGTGAAATGTTCATAAACGGTGTGAAACAGTGGCAGAGGTTTCTGTTCTGTTTTCTTATGCACCTGAAATAAAACATATATTGTCACCTCAGACTCCTTGCATTCCCAGACTGAGAAAAAACAACAAAGCAAGAACAGGACAAACAAATAGACAGCCTCTGGAAAGGTAACTTGCCCTGTAACATTCTACATCTGAACTGGAGTATGAAATGGCAGCTGTCCCTGAAGCAGGCACAGAGACTCTTCCTTATCTGAAAGTGTCATACGTTGGTAAGAAAATGACAACCTTCCTTCTCTTTCATAACTACATACAATATACATTCAGTTTCTTTGCAAGCCTGTTACCCAAACCCCAGGCCAGTTTTGCCAAAATATTCATTCGAGTTGGTAAAACTGGTCCAGATTTCAAGGGATGCAAAATGGGACAGTTTGATTGGCTTCACTCTGAGTTTTCAGAGTAGCAGCCGTGTTAGTCTGTATTCGCAAAAAGTAAAGGAGTACTTGTGGCACCTTAGAGACTAACAAATTTATTTGAGCATAAGCTTTCATGAGCTACAGCTCACTTCATTGGATGTCACTTCCGATGATGTGAGCTGTAGCTCACGAAAGCTTATGCTCAAATAAATTTGTTAGTCTCTAAGGTGCCACAAGTACTCCTTTTTCTTTTCACTCTGAGTTTTGTGGGTTATTCAACACTGGAAACTCCAAGCGCAACTCATTGGTTGCAAAGAGTGTTTTGGGCTTCAGGTGAAACATTCTGCATGATTTCCTGGGCAACCAAAGCACCATGTTTTATGTAGTTCTAGTGAAATTCTGTGTGTTACACACACAGGTACAGGGAGTTGTGGTGTCGGGGAAAGGTGGCTTTCATCCTTCTGCTTTCGGGGCTGACGAGAGGCCAAACAAGTCCCCAAAGAGCTTGAAGTTAGAGACAGCTCCACAGGAGTTGCCCAGAGTGGCCATAGCAGTATGTGCTATGACCTCACCCTCTACTGCCTTAGCCTGGAATGCCCCCAACACCAGGCCTTGTAAGGAGGCCAGCCCTGAGCTCCCTATGGAGGGCCAGTGTGGTATCTGTGCTGGGAGACTTCTTCCCAGCCAGCTAAAAGGCTTTTACAGTCCCCGCACTATTATTTATTCTTATCCATTCACATTACCCGAGCACCTAGGTGACCCTTCATGTACCAGACCCACATTGTGCTAGGCGCTGTACAAACACCAAACAAAAAGATAGTCCCTGCCCCCAAAAGCTTACAACTGACATATAAGACAAGAGACAACATCTGGATACAGATGCACAGATGGGGGAGTACAAAGGAACAATGAGACAGTGTTGGTCAGGATGATTGGCAGTGGTCTCAATATGCCGGCAGCCTAACTGTTGTCCATTTTTTTGTAGGCCTCATGTCAAAGGAGGGTTTGAAGGAAGGTTTGGAAGGCAGATAAGGAGTTAGTTTTGCAGATGTTTTCAGGGAGCTTTTTCCCAGGCATGAGGGCTTGTTTGAAAATTTAGCAAGTGGGTGAGGAAGACTGGCATCCTGGGCTGATCGGCAGCAGGAGTTTTGATACTGAATGAGCGATAAGGTGAATGGGAATTAGTTGTGGAGGGCAGTGGCACAGATGGGAAAGACCCTTCCAGTATTCTCAGTACCTTTGCATTCTTGTCAGAAGCAGTCACATCATCAGCCTTCATGTTCTTTAGCCCCTGTTAGGCTAATAGGTAGGGGTGCACATGTTGGGAATCCTGGTGACAAACTGCTGACAAGGGTCCAGGAACTTATGCTTTACACTTGGTTTGCTAAGAAATACATCACCTTTCCTCAACTACTTCAAAAACCAAAAGTGCCCCCCAAAACCTGAAATTCCAAGCCTCTATCCCCAGTCCACACCCATTTATGCCCATTACCTAATTTTCACAAGCACATTGCCGGGTTAGCTCAATGCTTTCTTGAGATGAGGCTCAGAGCTGGAAGGATTCCCAGAATGTCTCCTTTAGACACAACTGGAGTTATAATTTCACACTCTGCCTTCAGCTGAATTGGGTGTCACATCCCTTGGAAAACATTCCAATGTGCATAAGAAGTAAATAAAGCACCTAACAGTTGGTGTCCAATGGGTTATCAGCTGTTTGTTAAAGATCAGGGTGTTGTGACAGTACTGGATTGATAAGCAGTTAGAGACTCTCTGAAAGGCATTACTTAATCCTTCAGAGCACGATACTCAGACACAGATATTTATGCAAAACGGTTGCACATTCATAGGCTCAGCAATTCATCTATCCATGGCAAAAGACCTCCCAAATCTCAGCTATTTGATCCAACCTTAATCTCCACAATACTCCTGACCCCTTTCCAGCTCCCCACCCAGAGGTGCCAATCTGGGTCACTCTATCTTCTTGATGGCTCTGTCCCTAAACCCGACAGATGTGCCCTCTTGGCTGACCTATCCCTATTCTGATGTATTCAAGAGGCGGCTGGGTTAGGAAACCTGGAATGGGAAAGCAGATCACAAAAGGGGAGCATAGGCCAATGATTATGGTGTGTTTCCAGGACTTGCTCCAGATAAAACCCAACCCCTTTTGTCTCCCGCCTGCTAGAAACCCCTCTCATATCACTGATCCCTCCCCCACCAAGGGGAATTAGTAATCTAAGGGTTAAAAGGAAAGTACCGGTAAGTGTTTTCTTAACTGTAAGCCTCCTTTCACAATTTCCTTCTTGAGTTGCTTCATCAGATTAAGTGCTTTGCTACATATAAGTATTGGCTGCACTGAGAACATGAACCTTTATACTCCGAAGTGAGGTGAGCGTATTTCAAAGAAGTGCTAGGGAAAGGAAGTTGTGGCTTATTACCAGATATGACAAACCAGTGACACTCCCACTCTCTCCTTCACTCATGCCTGGAGATTTAGGAGAATTAGTTCCTTCAGAAGCCATCGGCAGTGCTCAGGCTAGATGGGGCTAAACTGGACTATCCATGGGATCAGCAGAGAATTCTTGAAAGCAATGACTCCTGTTTTCCTTAGGGCCCAAAGAAGCTGACAAGTAAGAGATTTCACTTTTAACCAGCTGGTCACATGTGCAGGTGTAAAATGATGCAATAACATGCCACAGAAACATATTCCAAGAGCATCAGAAGTAAATTTACATAAATACTGTGATTGTTTGCTAACCTATGAGAGAATATTGTATATAAGGGTGGTGCAATGGCAGGGGAAGGCAGCAATATCTGGAAGACAGGGTAGAAATGCTGACAGCCCTCACTTTAAATCATTTTCCAGTCAGCATAGTGTGTTTTTGGTGGTTGGGCTAAATAGTGCTCTGAGAATCCAGATGCTTAGAGGTCTAGATCCCTGCAGATGCCCAGGGGTTTAGATGGAATGATAGGATAGATAGGATGGTATCAGTGATGATGTCTTAGAGAGGATAGATGTGATTGCTGCAGGAATCTGACCAACTGCATCAGAGCTTTCCCCTCTTTATGTCATCAAGGGAACAAACAAAGATATCAGACCCTACCCAACAGTGTACTGTAACTTCATCTCTTCATATCCTAAATGGATGTACAGTGAGTTGGGAATTAATAGCTGTTGTGATCCACCCTGGAGGAGACTGAAGGAAAGAAAATATTCCTGCATATAAGTAGTTGGTAAAGCACTTTGGGCCAGATTTTAAAAGGTATTTGGGTACCTAAAGATTCATTGAGGAGTTAAGTGCCTTGGCACTTTTGAAAATACCACGGTGCACCTATCTGCATATTTAGGTATCTATTTAAATCTAGCTCTTTGTTGCTCCATCTCAAAGGCACTAACTACATCAAGTACATGAATTAATTATTATTTAGGAATATGAACAGCAAAACCACTTACATTTTATACTCTCTTGTACCTAATTCCATGGAGCATTTTGTTATACAGTTTATAGGAATGCTATGCATGAAATGGTAGAAAGCCTTTTAAAACACTCATGTTCAACCTTTTTTCTTCTCCGCTCCCCAAGTTTTTCTTCCCTTTTGTCTCTTTTAAAAATTCACTTATACCTATCCAGTATAATATGTTCATACTCATGAAAACCTTTTTTGTGGCCTCTTCATTACAGCCCTTTCACAGCTGCCTTTCTGCAAAGGAACACATCATTTCACTTCCAGGTTTCATACAGATCTTCTGGGATGACAACTACATGCACATGGCTCTAATATCAGACAATTGCTGAGGCCAGATATGAAAAACTTCAGCCTCCCCATCCGGTTGTTACCTGGCAACATAATTCTCAACTTTATTGATGTTTATTTTTCTTGTCCTTGGGATAATCCATTTTGATCAAAGGCTTTAATGCTGATCTGTCTGGTTTATCAGAAGGAATGCAAAACATCTTTTATATAATTCTTAAGCCCTTGAGGCAAAGGCTAGGTAGTTTTTAAGGTTGTGATTAAAGAAATCTGCAGTCTGGTGTTTCGGTGGCAGGATGGCTGTGAGGATCCTAGACAGAGAATTTAGACACACAGGATGTATTTTACATTATGTTTCATAAGGCTAAATGTTACCTCTCAGCCTTGCATGTGAAAAAATCAGCCAATGTTGTATCATTACAAGGAGGCAGGCCCGAGGATTAAAGTTTGGATCCAGAATCTGATCATATTTGAATGTTCCCAAAGTTTAGGGAAAGTAGGGGTGGGCATGAATGTGTTCAGATTTGATGTCCCCATTGGAACCAGTACAGAAACTTATGTCATCTGGATCAGACTGTCTGGTTCTGCCTCATCTCTAATCTTAATTGTCTGTGCAATAGCATCTAGAATGTTTCAGATGCAGTCCTGGCAAAACACTGAACACAGAGGATGCCAAGCATTTCATTCAGCTAAGGTCTATAATGACTTTTATTTTTAACAGAGCTTTAAGTACCTCCTTTGATTTTTCTTTTCAATGGAATGGGCTCCAACTCCTTGCAGCTGAATCGGTAGGAGGGGCGGAGATGAAGATCTAAGTCACCCATCTCCATCTCCGTTCTTGGGCTGGCCAGCCGCTGGCTGGCAAATAGCTTCCCAGGTAACTTAGAGAGTCTCAGGGACTGCTCTAAATCACACGGACTGAGGATCTGGCTGAGTGCTGTGTACTCCTCCTCTTTCTTCTAAGGAGATGGAGAACAGAGAAGGGGTGCTGTAGAGCTGGCTGTGCCAGCATTGCACCATCTGAGGATTCCTGTTCGCTGAGGAAACCCTCAGCTGTCCCACTAGGGCAGCCAGGAAAGGGGTTGAGGATGAAGCCCAGTGGTTTTATCAGGAAAACAGATGCATAAACCAGTAAGGAAATAAACTGTTATATGGAGTTACAGTTAAGCGCAAGGAGAGCGGGGCCGGGGAATGTTGCAAAACACAAGTTAAAATAATTGGCCCTAACTCTTATGCTTTGAGATGTAAGCTGCAGGAGTAACTAAGGAGTCATTTCCCAGGATGTACAACATTACACCATCAGCTAGGTCCATTAGAATGGGGGTTCCACTTTCCTCTGAAGCAGCAGGAATCAGTCAATGCTAGAGGCAGGACGTGAGCCATGATAGCTCAGTGGACTGATCCATTATGGCAAATCTCTCTCTGGAAAAATAACTGGTTATTCTTACTATTTCCTTATATTGAAACAGAATTTCCTGCCCCTCGTCTCCCCACTCAGATTTTTCTGAGGCTTGTGTAGGGGAGAGACCTGTTTAGAAGAGTATTGAACTCTGGCATAAAGCACCCCGTGCAGTGAAATAATGGCATTAAAGAGCAATTAGTGGAGATTGAGTTGGAAGTCTGGGTCCAGCATTAAAAGCCTTTGATCACAGCCAAGGCAGATGTGTTTGACGTAAATTACCAAGTGATGCCTGTTTCTTGTCTTGGTTTTTCTGCTTGTGTCACATAAACATTTAGCAAATGCACTGTGTTAATTAGCTTTATTTTATTTCTATGTCAAACTGTCAAAAGGTCTCCATTTTATTGCTACTCCTATAGAATTAGATATACAGGGTCAGATTCCCTCCTTTGCCAACAGATGCCAAGCTCAGTAGAGTGGGTGGTGAGGGACTGATGGGGATGGTATGAGGGGATGGCTACAATGGCATGTGGCCCATTGGCAACTGCCAGTAGCAAAAATCCCCAACTGTTGGACACAGGACACTAGATGGGGAAGGATCTGAGTTACTACAGAGAATTCTTTCTCAGGTATCTGCCTGATGGGTCTTGCCCACATGCTTAGGGTCTAACTGATTGCCATATTTGGGGTCAGGAAGGAATTTCCCCCGGGGTTAGACTGGCAGAGACCCTGGAGATTTTTCACCTTCCTCTGCAGCATGGGTCATGGGTCACTTTACGTTTAAACTAGTGTAAATGGAGGATTCTCTGTAACTTGAGGTCTTTAAACCATGATTTGAGGACTTCAATACCTTAGCCAGAGGTTAGGGGCCTATTTCAGGAGTTGGTGGGTGAGGTTCTGTGGCCTGCAATGTGCAGGAGTTCAGCACTAGATAGGATGACCAGATGTCCCGATAGGGACTGTCCCAATATTCATGTCTTTGTCTTATATAGGCACCTATTACCCCACATCCTCTGTTCTGATTTTTCACACTTGCTATCTTTTCACTTAGATGGTCCCTACTGATCTTAAAATCTATGAGTTGGTTATGGCTCCTTGAGTCTATGGACTAATCAGTGCTGACCCCATTAATGCCATGAGTTAGAGCAGCCTTGGGGGCTTCAGTACCACCTCTGCAGGAGCCATGGGGATAGGGGGCATTGGCAAGCTGGAGGAGCCAATGCAGATCTATATACTGTCTATTTAGTGACCTGCAAAGGCCTATAGGCCATAAAAGTCCTGCACCAAGGACTGGCGTGGCTTTGAACAGGGGAGGCAGTTCCCTAGGAGTTAGGTGCCTAAATACCTTGAAGTGTCTGGGCCAATTGCCTTTCCTCTGTCTCTGTTCCAGAGTAAGGCGGACATTCCTATGGAGGTGTACAAAGAATTACCAGTGCCTCGTTTTCTATTTGGCATTCTTCATTTTTATAATCCTTTTCTTCCTCATCTCTCAAACAACCCTTCTGTAGAAGGCCGGTCACAAGAACTTTGCATGGAGGAAAGAGAGCATATTACATAAATACTGCTATACAAATAAGTCTCTTCTGAGAGTCCTTTTTAAAGGCTCGCTAACACTAGTTAATAATTTTCAGCTCTTCGTTAGTCATTTCCTATTGTCATTTGTTTTTAAAAAATCCATGAGATTAAAGAGGCAGATTCCATCAGGGTTCTTGTAGTGCTCAGTGGAGTTTGTAGCCCACTAAGTATACAGAAACTTAATGGGAACGTTGGTCTCGGGTCTGTCATCTCAACCTGCTGAGCTCTGAATGTGCAACCCAGGCTTTTGAGTCATACAGAGAGGAAGCACACAACAAAACACAGATGAGGAGGAAGCTTGACGATATGTAGCTTTCATTTCTTTGTGAGATCTAAACTCTGGGTTGAAGATACAGCATTTCCAGAATTTAATTCATGTGAGATTTGGGTTCCTATTATGACACCCACCCTTGTATGTCATTTTCCTCCCTACCTTATTTTCCCTCTTTCCTATTGCTCTCCTTTGTCCTTCTGTCTAACCAGAGTCTGGCTTAGCCAGACAAGACAACTCATCTTTTTCAACACTGTGGTGAGCCTGCGAGCAGAAAAGCTGCTAAAAGCAATGTCTTAAACTGCCTGACGTTGATAAAAGTTGCCAGATCTTGCATGGCACTTGCCATGCTCCTGTTTCTCTAGCAGCCAGGCTACAAGTGAAAGTCAGCGTCAGAGACAGAAGCTACATTTTTCTCTCTTTGCCATTCTCTCCTCTCCCTTTTGAATAAATTTCTCTTTGTTCGTCTTAAAGAGAACAGGATCAGACTTCATCAACAGTACCTGACCATCTCAACTAACTTTTTCTCTTTCCCCCCGAAAAGGGCAGTTAATGCAATCTTTAATACCATCTAAAACACTGCCAAACACTCGGGGTTTCTGTCTGAGAGCTCTCTATAGGTAAAGCAAAAGGGAAGAAGGGCTATTGTTAAAACCAAAGCTCTCTTTAATACTTTACATTTTAAATGCTTTATTAGTTTTTCCTTTTTCTGTATCTTTAATAAAAGTTTTAAAAGATCATTAATGGTGGCTATTAGAGTGGGAATTGCCACCAACGATTTGACATAAAACCCTGGATGATGGTTAACTGTTTAATGTTGTAGCAGTGAACATGGGTTTCATTAACATCTTATCCCTTAAAAAGAAAAGGAGTACTTGTGGCACCTTAGAGACTAACAAATTTATTTGAGCATAAGCTTTCGTGAGCTACAGCTCACTTCATCGGATGCATTCAGTGGAAAATACAGTGGGGAGATTTATATACATAGAGAACATGAAATGGGTATTACCATACACACTGTAACGAGAGTGATCACTTCTATTACCTTAAGTGTGTGTTACCTTGTGTGTGGTAACACCAGTTGTTTCATGTTCTCTATGTATATAAATCTCCCCACTAAATGCATCTGATGAAGTGAGCTGTAGCTCACGAAAGCTTATGCTCAAATAAAGTTGTTAGTCTCTAAGGTGCCACAAGTACTCCTTTTCTTTTTGCGAATACAGACTAACATGGCTGCTACTCTGAAATCTTATCCCTTGTTCGGCCAGGACGTCCCCTATTGAACACAACAGATGTCACTCAAAATGTACAGTGCAGGTATTTATAATACATGCTCTTCTGGGCTCCTCTCCTCCTCACCAGGTTTGAATACACTCATGGGGTCTCCTGAGCTTCATGTTGGTGGCTTCCCCTCTATTGAGCTTCAGATACCGCCCCTGGGCTCTGATAGGTTCCTTGGTCTTGCTTTCTTGTTGATTTGGATGGAGGGGGAATGGTAGTATCTCACAAGGTCTGTAACTCACGTCACTGAAAGGTAATGTCACTCCAGCAGGCCAAGCAGACCTGCACAATAATGCCCTCCCTCTCCTCTCTCATATGTTTGATCAGTTGTGAAACAGTTAAGAACTTTGACATTTAGACAGGTTTCAGAGTAGCAGCCGTGTTAGTCTGTATCCACAAAAATGTATCCTTGACATTTAGAGTATTTTGCTTAAGCATCTGGGTTAACACCTTGCTGACATGGACAAGGGGCAGTTCACACTCCCCACCACGGCTATTGTTTAGAGTTCTCTCCAAACTCAGGCAGACATCTCCGCATCAGTTACACTTGGCTCACATTTTGAAGGTTTTCTTAGCCCCCATAAAAAGATGAGACTTCACTGAGCCTTGAGGTCAATGGAGTTAAGCAAGTGTATAGCCACTATAAATAAGAGGAGATTCAGGCCCTTACTTTTTCAAAATGAAAGCATAAATTTGGGAGCACAAAATGGCATCTTAGGAGAGATGTCGGCATGTCAAATCAATACCCCTATAAAGCTCTCAAATCTGGGCATACTACAAACCTATCTTGTGGATAGTATAGTTTATCTACCTTATATTTAGCTAACTATGCCCAGAAAGTGTGTTAAAATAGATGATAAATATTGTTTCCAGCCATTTACAATAAAAGCTTCAGTGACTGTAAAAAGAAAATGGGTGATTCATTTGAATCTCAGTAAATATCTATTTTCAGCACAGGATAAGATCAGGACAAGTTCTCAATATTTCCTGTTTCTTGCTTATTCTTATAAATAAATGGCCAAGAAACTAGGGTTCAGAAAACTACAAATAGAGCAAATACAGGAAAGGTTCTTTGGAAAGTAGATTCTGGTGATAGATGAGTCACTAGAGCCATAGAACTTGTCTGGAAAGGAAGAGCAGACATCACTTTCCTCCCCAAATGCCTCTTTGTATTGAGAAAGCTTCAGCAAATGATGCAGGAGGGAACAAAAAACATTGCTGTGGAAGAGAGGCTTTCATTCCAGCTCCATGTCAGCTGGTGTGTGATAATCCTTTATTTGTCATCCAGGTATTCTGTTATCATTTTATCATATTTCCAATGAGGCACATAATGCACTTTCACTACTGTTCTTATAGCAAACATACACACTCCACATTTGTAAAAAGAAAAGGAGTACTTGTGGCACCTTAGAGACAGATGTTAGTCTCTAAGGTGCCACAAGTACTCCTTTTCTTTTTGCGAATACAGACTAACATGGCTGCTACTCTGAAATCCACATTTGTAGAGGACAAATAATTAATTATAAAATAGCATACACATATGAACTGTGCTGATGGTATAATATACAATGGCTAGGGATAACTTTGAGAATTAGTCACACAGAAACAGCTGCAGCCACCAGCACAAAATAATGCTGTGCAATCTCCAGTAATATTCACCTTCTTTAGAAATTCCACATTTCTTATTCTGGTCATTGTTTATCTCTATTGAAAATATGCTATAATGAGTGTTTAAGCCTCAATTTAGGTCTCCTTGTACATATAGCCCTTGGTTTACCTGCTTGCTCTACTTGTGTCTATAATAATGTCCAATACCAGTTTCTTTTTGTTTCCATTTTTCACCACAAAGCAAAACCCTCTTTGCTTTAGTGGCCAGTTTGCACAAGTGCTTTATTTCTTGTGTTATAACTTTCTCTTGTGACATCTCTGGAATCCTGTTGAGTCCTGTCATGGTAATTTGATAGTTCAGCTAGTTTGCTGGTTAACAGAAAGATCACCTCTCCATACTACATTAGCGGCCTTGCAACATATTTTCAGTTTGGCTGTCTTGGCTGTAATATAATACAATGCAAATGTATACACAACAATTAGAATTAGACTTGGCAGAACTCAATTTTTATTTTTTATAATTCAGATGGATATTGTCGATATTCATTCTTAAGCATTTTTTTATTATTTTTATCAATTTAAATTTCAACAGCTGTGGGAAATTATGGAGGGGTATCAGACAATTATTCAGTGACAGTAGATGTTGAGATTCAAAGTTAAAGCTTTATAAACTATTAAAACTCAAATTGTTAACATCTTATGTTTAAATGTACAAAATAAATATAAAATCAACAAATCATACCCATTTTTACTATTCCTTCACTAGTCCACTTGTAAAGTCTAATCCAAAAGTCTAAATTGCTGTGATTTTGATTGTAATAAATTTTCAAACAGCATTTTTCTCACTTTGTCTATCTGCAAATTTTGATATTAATGAAAATACTTTTTCATCAGTTTTTTGTGTGGGTACAGTGAAATTGATGTTTCCCACATTTACCAATAAAAATCTAATCCTTTGAAGCCCACATATATTTGAGGTGTGTTCAGACCCAACAGAACAGGCTCTTCAAGGGCACATGGCTTTTGTTCTAGAAGCTATTTGGATACCTGAAACAAATATGGGGTTTTTGTTTTTGTTTTAATTTTGATAAGTTAGAAAGAGAATGATGAAAATTATCACGCCTATAGTGAACATGGCAAAAAATTGTTTCTTCATTTTTGGCAGGGATACACAGTTAATTTTTGGTTCTGAGGTAACTTCCACTTGAGCCATTCCCTTCTGCTTGCACAAGCTAAGCAAGGTTGGCCTGGTTAGCGTGTGATTGGCAGACTCCTGTGAAGTGGCATGAAACTCTTCCCTTTGAGCCAGTAATGACTTAAATTAATACCACAGCTCAGAGACATACACCTTGAACTTGCATTCTTCTTAGCATATGTGCAATGTGTCTCATGTGGCATGTGATCAGGATTTGTTACCGAATTTGGTCTGCTGGTTGGATCATTAACTTCTCTGGCCTAGGCTGGGTACTGACAGGGAGTGCAACATGAACACTGATCCATGCCTCCCAAACATGCACTGAGCACCTGATACTTCAGTGGGGATGGATAGGTCTGCCTAAGCAATTGTGCCTTGCATGATCAGGGCCCAAGTTAAGTTTGGCCTTGATCAAACATGCTTAGACATGTGATGAGTAACCGTACTCATGTGAGTAATCTCATTGCCCCTGATCCTGCAGTTGGATTCACATGGAACCCAGCACATGCACCAAGGGTCTGCCTGTCCAGATCTGGCTGTAAGCTGGGTCATAGAGTTCAGTGGCACGACTCCCATCTCTGTTTACAGGATTGGGGCCTGGGGCACTGTTTTTACAAGAGGGTTTTTTGCACTGATGTAGTTACCTTGCAAAACCACCACAGTAGATTCACTACACAAGCCCTGCTTGGCACTGGTGTAGTGCAGTGGTTCCCAAATTAGGGGCACCACTTGTTCAGGGAAGGCCCCTGGCGGGCTGGGCCGGTTTATTTACCTGCCGCGTCTACAGGTTCGGCTGACTGGGGCTCCCACTGGCTGCAGTTCGCTGCTCCAGGCCAATGGGGGCTGCGGGAAGGGCGGCCAGCACATCCCTCAGCCTGCACCGCTTCCCGCAGCCCCCCTTGGTCAAGAACAGCGAACCGTGGCGGACGCGGCAGGTAAACAAACCAGCCCAGCCAGCCAGGGGCTTTCCCTAAACAAGCGGCGCCCCTAATTTTGGAACCACTGGTGTAGTGTGTTTACATTAGTCATTTGCACCAAGTTACACCAGTGCAAATATCCCTACTTTAGACAAGCCCTTAAGTAGCATCTGTATTTCCATTGAGGATACAGTGCCTGATTCCCCCTTGCCCTGCACCTTTCATAGTGACTTACACTAGAGCAAAGCATTTGTTAAATGTTTTCAGATTAGAATGATAGTACATTACACCCATTTTGCCCTGATGAAAATCTACCCAAGGGGTAGGGCAAACGAGAAAGAGGCCTAGTTTACCTTTAAAAATTAGATCGACCTAGCTATATTGCTCAGGAGGACTGTGAAAAATTTTGAAGTAGTAATGTTGACCTAACCCTTCTTGTAGGCATGGCTAGGTCTACTGAAGAATTATTTAGTCCACCTAGCTCAGAGGTGGGCAAACTACTGCCCGCGGGCCACATCCCCTCCGGCCCCTGAGCTCCTGGCCCGGGAGGCTAGCTCCCAGCTCTTCCCCTGCTGTTCCTCCTCCCCCCGCAGCCTCAGCTCACTGCGCTGGGCAGCGGGGATGTGAGATCATGGGGCAGCGCAGTTGCAGAGCCCAGCGTGACCCGGTGCTCTGTGCTGTGTGTGGCTGGCTCCAGCCGGCGCAGAAAGAGGGCAGGGGGGGTTGGATAGAGGGCAAGGGAGTTCGGTGTGGTGGTCAGGGGGCGGAGGTGTGGATGGGGGCGGGGCAGTTAGAAGGCGGGGAACAGGGGGGTTGAATGGGGGCAGGGGTCCTGGGGGGCAGTCAGGAAGGAGGGGGGGATTGGATGGGGCAGCAGGGGGGCAGTCAGAGGCAGGGGTTCCGGGGACGGTCAGGGGACAGTGAGAAGGGGTGGTTGGATGGGGCAGGAGTCCCCAGGGGCAGTCAGGAATGAGAGAGGGGGTTGGATGGGGTGGTGGGGGGCAGTCAGAGGCAGGAGTTCCGGGGGCGGTCAGGGGACAGGGAGAAAAGGTGGTTGGATGGGGCTGGGGTCCCCAGGGGGCAGTCAGGAATGAGAGAGGGGGTTGGATGGGGTGGTGGGGGGCAGTCAGAGGCAGGAGTTCTGGGGGCGGTCAGAGGACAGGGAGAAAAGGTGGTTGGATGGGGCTGGGATCCCCAGGGGGCAGTCAGGAATGAGAGAGGGGGTTGGATGGGGTGGTGGGGGGCAGTCAAAGGCAGGAGTTCCGGGGGCGGTCAGGGGACAGGGAGAAAAGGTGGTTGGATGGGGCTGGGGTCCCCAGGGGGCAGTCAGGAATGAGAGAGGGGGTTGGATGGGGTGGTGGGGGGCAGTCAGAGGCAGGAGTTCTGGGGGCGGTCAGAGGACAGGGAGAAAAGGTGGTTGGATGGGGCTGGGATCCCCAGGGGGCAGTCAGGAGAGAGGGGGTTGGATGGGGTGGTGGGGGGGCAGTCAAAGGCAGGAGTTCCGGGGGCGGTCAGGGGACAGGGAGAAAAGGTGGTTGGATGGGGCTGGGGTCCCCAGGGGGCAGTCAGGAATGAGAGAGGGGGTTGGATGGGGTGGCGGGGAGCAATCAGGGTAGGGGTTCCAGGGGTGGACACGGGGACAGGGAATGGGGGTGGTGATGGATGGGGTAAGGATCCCATGGGGGGCCGTCAGGGAACAGGGTGGTTGGATGGGGCAGGAGTCCCGGGAGGGCCCTCAGGGGGCGAGAAACAGGGGGGGTTCAGATAGGGGGCGGGGGCCAGGCTACACCTGGCTGTTTGGGGAGGCACAGCCTCCCCTAACCAGCCCTCCATACAATTTTGGAAACCAATGTGGCCCTCAGGCCAAAAAGTTTGCCCTCCCCTGACCTAGCTACCGCCTCTTGGAGAAACGGGTTCATTATCTTGAGGGGAAAACCCCTTCCATCGATTTGGGAAGTGTCTACACAATGGCACTACAGCAACAGCTGCACTTCAGTAGGGGCCCTAGTGTAGATGTACCCGGAGGCCTGAAGACTACTACAGAAATGCTATGCATGGTTACACTTGTCTATTTTTACTACAACTATCAGAAACAAAAGATGGCTTTTTAAAGGAAACCAAATCCTTATTAACTTTGATACGTGCTGAGGTCCCACTAGTGTTTGTTAATGTTTTTCGTTAAGTGATCTTTATAATGATATTCCTAAATTATTTTATTTTACCAGCATTAGTCGGAAGGAGATTTTGTTTTTTACCAGCAAACGTCCATGAAAGTGGCTCTCACATATGCACGCAAACCAAAAAAAAAAAAAAAAAGTCATTTCCATCGATGATAACAGAAACGCGCAGATGGTCTGGCAAAGGAGAAAAACTGCTGCTTGAGAATGTCTAAAGAATTTGCTTTAAGGGTCTTTACTGGGTATTTTGGCAGGCGGGTGAAGACAAGTTGGGTGTCATAAAGCGTCATCTCCATGAATCTCAACGCCTGTCATTACAGAAAAAGAAAAGGAGGACTTGGGGTACCTGAGAGGCGACCACATTTATTAGAGCTGTTTTCAGAGTAGCAGCCGTGTTAGTCTGTATTCGCAAAAAGAAAAGGAGGACTTGGGGCACCTTAGTGACTAACACATTTATTTGGGCATAAGCTTTCGTGAGCTACGGCTCACTTCATCGGATGCAGGCCAAATGCATCGGATGAAGTGAGCGGTAGCTCACGAAAGTTTATGCCCAAATAAATGTGGTCGTCTCTCAGGTGCCCCAAGTCCTCCTTTTCTTTTTTTGCGACTGCAGACTAACAGGGCTGCTACTCTGAAACCTGTCATGGCATAATTATTGTCCGACCTCCCCCACCCCGCCCCATTTCCTGCAACATTTGAAATGGGGAAGGGGGGGGGGGAGGCGGTAAACAGCGCTTAAACACGAACATCGAGGTGAGCCTTCTGAAATGATATCAAACGAAAGCTTGAATTCTGCCACGGGGGGGGGGGCTTCGGAATCGGCTTGATCCCCTTTATTTGGATCACCCTTTCTCGACCCCCCCCCCCGCGCAAGGTAAAGCGGGAAGCGTCGAGGCCAGGGTGGGATTTCCCGGCCGGGTGCGCGGGGACGTCCCCGCCCGTAGGGACGCTCCGGCGGCGGCACTTCCCCCTACCTCAAGGCTGAGGCTCCTGCAAGCCGCGGCGCTGGCGGGGCTCCTCCTCTGCGAGCGGCGGCGAGGAAGCTGCTGCCGGAGCCGCCGCGGGAGCGTGAGCCCGGGGCACCCCGGCGGGTGAGAGCCGCTGCCTCGGGCGCGGGCAGCAGGGGCCGGCGGCGGCGGCGGCGGCGGCGGCAGGGAGGCGCGAGGGGCCCTGCCCCTGCCCCTGCCCCTGCCCCGTGAAGTTGAAGGGCGGGGAGGAGGGACTCTGGGGTGCCCTGGCCGACGGGGTAAACGAGGCGAGTGGAGGGGGCGGAGGGCTGGAAAACTGGGCGCTTTGAGGGGCGGGGGTGGGCACTGGGTGCTGTGGGCACTGGCTGCTTTGAGGGGTAGTGGGGGGAGGGTGGGTCTGGGGGCTTTGAGGGGCGGTGGGGTGGAGGGTGGGCACTGGGGGCTTTGAGTGAAGGTGGGGGGAGGGTGGGCACTGGGGGCTTTGAGGGGCGGTGGGGGGGAGGGTGGGCACTGGGGGCTTTGAGTGAAGGTGGGGGGAGGGTGGGCACTGGGGGCTTTGAGGGGCGGTGGGGGGGAGGGTGGGCACTGGGGGCTTTGAGGGGCGGTGGGGTGGAGGGTGGGCACTGGGGGCTTTGAGTGAAGGTGGGGGGGAGGGTGGGCACTGGGGGCTTTGAGGGGCAGTGGAGGGAGGGTGGGCTCTGGGCGCTGTGAGGGGCGGTGGGGGGAGGGTGGGCTCTAGGCGCTTTGGGGGGCGGTGGAGGGAGGTGGGCACTGGGTGCTGTGGGAGGAGGGTGGGCACTGGCTGCTTTGAGGGACTGTGGGGAGGAGGGTGCGTCTGGGTGCTTTGAGGGGCGGTGGGCACTGGGGGCTTTGAGGGGCGGTGGGGGGGAGGGTGGGCACTGGGGGCTTTGAGGGGCAGTGGAGGGAGGGTGGCCACTGAGTGCTTTGAGGGACAGTGGGTGGGCTCTGGGCGCTGTGAGGGGCGGTGGGGGGAGGGTGGGCTCTAGGCGCTTTGGGGGACGGTGGAGGGAGGTGGGCACTGGGTGCTGTGGGAGGAGGGTGGGCACTGAGTGCTTTGAGGGACTGTGGGGAGGAGGGTGGGTCTGGGTGCTTTGAGGGGCGGTGGGGGCTTTGAGTGAAGGTGGAGAGAGGGTGGGCACTGGGCGCTTTGAGGGGCTGTGGGGTGGAGGGTGGCCACTGGGTGCTGTGGGGAGAGGGTGGGCACGGGGTGCTTTGAGGGGCTGTGGGGTGGAGGGTGGCCACTGGGGGCTTTGAGGGGTGGAGGGTGGCCACTGGGGGCTTTGAGGGGTGGTGGGGGGAGGGTGGGCACTGGGCGATTTGAGGGGCTGTGGGGTGGAGGGTGGGCACTGGGTGCTGTGGGGTGAGAGTGGGCATGGGGTGCTTTGAGGGGCTGTGGGGTGGAGGGTGGCCACTGGGGGCTTTGAGGGGTGGTGGGGGGAGGGTGGGCACTGGGCGATTTGAGGGGCTGTGGGGTGGAGGGTGGGTCTGGGTGCTTTGAGGGGCGGTGGGGGCTTTGAGTGAAGGTGGAGAGAGGGTGGGCACTGGGGGCTTTGAGGGATGGTGGGGGGAGGGTGGCCACTGGATGCTGTGGGGGGAGGGTGGGCTCTGGGTGATTTGAGGGGCGGTGGGGGGGAGGGTGGGCTCTGGGTGCTGTGAGGGGCGGTGGGGGGAGGGTGGGCTCTAGGCGCTTTGGGGGGCGGTGGAGGGAGGTGGGCACTGGGTGCTGTGGGAGGAGGGTGGGCTCTGGGCGCTCTGAGGGACTGTGGGGAGGAGGGTGGGTCTGGGTGCTTTGAGGGGCGGTGGGGGCTTTGCGTGAAGGTGGAGAGAGCGTGGGCACTGGGGGCTTTGAGGGGTGCTGTGGGGGGAGGGTGGCCACTGGGTGCTGTGGGGGGAAGGTGGGCACTGGGGGCTTTGAGGGGTAGTGGGGGGAGGGTGGGCTCTGGGTGCTTTGAGGGGCAGTGGGGGCTTTGAGTGAAGGGGGGATGGTGGGTTCTGGGTGGTTTGAGGGAAGGTGGGGGGAGGGTGACACTGGGTGCATTGGGCAAGGTGGGGGTGGGCACTGGGTTTACGTGGGAGGAAGGTAGGGGAGAGGGCATGAGAGATACGGGGGGAGGGGGCACTGGAGGAGATGAGGGAGTGAGGAGGAGTGGGCACTGGGTGTACTTGAGAGGAAGGGGGGAGTAATGGCATGGGGTGCACTGGGGGAAGGTGGAGGGATGTGCGTAGGGGTGGGTGTTGTGGGGCCAGGAAGTGGCAGAAGCAAACTGCTGTCATGCATAGTGCTTCTTCTAACTGTAAAGTTTGCCCCCCCGCCCCCTTTAGTGAGTGCCTCTAGTCTCGAGACAGACAGTGGGAGTTGTAGTGAAGGGGGGAGAACCCAGGTCCTCTTCTTTAAGGGATGGGATTTCCCTCTGCTTGATTTCCTTTGGGACTCTCACGTGTTCAGCGCATCAGCACAGCTACTCACTTGTACTTGGTTATTAAACCAGGATACTGGCTTCCTCTTGTCCCTCCATGTATCAAAAATCCCATCAGATCCTTTTCAAACAACAGGTTTGGTGATTGATTTGCTTAGGAACACGTAAGCGGAAAACCAATGGCTAATGCTCTGATTATAGACTTCACTGTGACTGTTGGGAAATCTATATGGCTGGAGCAACATTTGAAAGCCAAGTGATGATTGGGTTGAAGTGTAAATGTTAAAGTGACAAATGTAATAATCGGATTGTATTTGTTTAAGCAAATCTTGCAGGTGTGGGCATTGGACACATAGCAGCTGGCAAACACGGCATCTCCCTTCACACCCATGAACTAATTGGTAATCAGAACAGGAGCACTTGTGGCAGCTTAGCGATTTAACAAATTTATTTGAGCATAAGCTTTCATGGGCTACAGCCCACTTCATCGGATGCACAGAATGGAACATACAGTAAGAATCTATCTATGGGTAGTCTGCAAGTTGGGGGGCTGTTTGTAAGTGAGGACTGGTCTGTCTCCCAAGATCCGTGAGAGTGAGGGATCGTTTTTCAGGACAGGTTGTAGATCTTTGATGATGCGCTGGAGAGGTTTTAGTTGTGGGCTGAAGGTGACAGCTAATGGTGTTCTGTTGTTTTCTTTGTTGGACCTGTCCAACAGGTGACTTCTGTAGTATCCTTCTGCCTCTTTCAATCTGTTTCTTCAATTCAGCAAGTGGGTATTGTAGTTTTAGGAATGCTTGATAGAGACCTTGTAGGTGTTTGTCTCTGTCTAAGGGATTGGAGCAAATGAAATTTCCCTTACTTGAATGCTGCCCAGATAACATAATTACCCAGTCAACTTGCTCAGGCAGGTAATGCTCCTCATGACATTACTGCTTTAGGGTTTGAACACTAAAGTCAATGGGAATGTGTCCTTGTCTTCAGTGTAAATAAGATCAGGCTTTTAATGTAGACTAGGTGTAAAGGGTGGTTATGGAGGAAAGCTTGTTGCTAGTAAGTATTACATTTTTTCAGAGTTTTTCCAACAGTGCTACTTGTGTATAATGCTGTAGTTTTAGTCTACCCCTAGCTGATTTATTTCCCTCTTCCCCTTAAAAGTAGCTTCTTAGAAGCATCTGAAGTTTTGCACCAATGGCTATGCAGTAAGTGTTGGCAGGGTGGTGCCATCCCTTCAGGCCTTATGTATGTCATGACAACTTCAGTGCAATCTGTTGAATTATTGGTCTGTTACTAGGATGTCAGGCTTTCAGTCTCAGCTTCTTATTCTTGTGTGGCAAGGTAAGTTTAGGAGCAGACTCCAGATTCTTGTCCTTCAGTACCATGTGCAGTCACACAGCCACTTTCTTGGTAGCAGCTTTGTCTAATCATCTGCTTTTGTGGATCAGAGGGAGTCATGGTTTACCGAAGGAGGGTGAAACATGCTAAAATGCTCTTAATTTCCTCTGTTCCTTTTTTTTTGCCTTTGAATGGAAAATTGCTCCTGTTTTCCTCAGACCTACAGGAAGTATGCTGCCACCTCTCCATGCTCTCATTTTCTCGTATTCTTTACTGCTGCATAATAGTCACAGAGAAACTATTTTTCTGGGAAATTAACGTTTTCTATGAAAAAAACATTCTGATTTCCTTCTTCAGGAGCTGGGGATTTAAATAACCGCCTGCAGTGTTGAGAACCCACATCTGTAGAACTTCTCACCTGGGTGAAGCTAGGCATGTGCATAAGGCCATGTCTATAGCTGTACTGGCAAATCATCCTAGTTAGATGCAACTTCTACTGTCAAAAGTTGCCAAAGCAAAATAAGCTTTTTTGCTGGTATGACAGCTAGGGCTTTCTTCTTGTATCTAGGCGAGCGTGCGTTGATGGTTTGATCTAAATAATGTACAGATTGGTTTCTGTTGTATTCAGTGGTGAGCTCCTTCTTCATCTACTGTTATGTGGGCTCCCTGGCCAGATTCCTTTCTACAGCCACATAAAGAATGAATTGTTGTCTTCAGTTTGGATTCTGTGTTTGTCTTATGTTAAGTAGGAGGTCAGACTAGATGATTGGAATGATCCTTTCTTACCTAAAACCCCATGTATAAGTCCATACAATAAGTACAGTGTGGATAGAGAGAGTTCCGAGTTCAATGCTCTGCAAATGTCCATCAGAACTTGTCTGGAGAGACCATCCTTAATGGGAGAGAAGATTGTTCAGTTTCCTTGGGATTTAGATGGAATAATGCTGTGTTTTGCACTATCCTTCCTATATCCCCCACAAAAACTGCACACACGTTCCCAGTTAATACTCTTGTTAGTAAATTCTTGTTAGTAGGAAATACACGTATTCCTGAGACTGAAATGAGTACCAGATGCCTTAAAAGATCTGAAAGTGAAATTCAGACTCTTTGAATCATCAAGTACTCTATGCCAGACACTAATGGAAATAAAAGTGGCAGCAACCTAATTTTAAAAAAAATCAAGTGTCCCTGCCTTTGGGAGCAGTGTGGCTAGATTATTAGTCCTACAATGTCTTGAAGTTATGGTGAACATAGAGCTGTACTGTTGAATTGGGCTTTCAGAGAAATTGCAGTGAAAATGCTAAGCAGATATTGTAAAATTAATTTCAGATGTGCATAAGGTGAGCTCCAATATGCATTTTGACATATTAAAAAAAATCCTACTGCATTAGGCATAATAGAATGTGGCTTGAGGTGGGTTGGAAGTCAGGGACTTCTTTGAGGCCCAGCTCCAGGTTTATCTTCAAGTGTTGGGACTCAAAAAGAGAGTGCACAAGTGGTTGCAAGTACATAGTGATTTAATTAAACCAACCTTTTTGAATCCATTTCAGTGGGCAATTGTGTAACAGAATATGCAGCATTCTCTTGTATGTATTTGTTTTTTTTAAATAAGGGCAACATAAGAACATTTCTGGTGACATGCCAGGGACTAAAACATAAACAAATAGCTTTGGGAGAATCAACTCACTGTAGATTGCTAAAAGCTTGTACTGATTCTGGACAGAAGCAGCATCAGAAAAGAGACCCATGCAAACAGAAATGGTCTCTGCTTGAAAAGTATTTTTATAGGGACACATGGATTTATGCTGCCTTTTGTATCAAACATTTTACTATCCCACTTCCATGGGAACAATGCAGCTTTCCTAACAAATGTACAATTCTTCATCTGCATGAATCTGCTTTGTTCTGCTTGAAGCAGTAGCTCGTATGCATCAAAATGGTTGCTATGAATGCAGTAAATCCGATGCTTAATTTGTAATGAAAGAGGTGCTCTCCCTGGCTCAGGCAATTAAGAGCCAGGGCTCAAGCAATTCTTTTATGTTCTTAACTGATGCAGCAAGCCTAGAGGTGCTGGGGCTATGAACTTCCAAGCATAGTGGTTCTGGGGCTCAGCCCTGGCACAAATTAAGCTCTGAGTAAATCCACTGTGAACAAGCGTGAATATAAACCCCTTTGTTCAGATGATTTCTGAACATGGGGCAGGGTATCATCAGTGTGCATGATCCCTAATTAAAATACAGCAGAATCCCACCAATTGATACTCCTTCAGATCTGATGTTTAGCTGGCGTAAGCAACTGGGCCAAGTTAGTGGAGTTGCATCCTCTTAATATCAGTAGTCAGGCTTAAGGTCTTGTATGTATCTCTCTTCTTCGTGTTTTTTACTCAGTGTCTTGCTAAACTTTATGGTGTCTCTGTTCCTTATTATCCAAACTACTGTTTTCTTCAGTAGTTCATTGCTACCTATTACAAAACAAAATAGGGGAGTCTTAGGGGAAGTCTATGTTGGGTGTATATCATCCTTTTTGACATCTTGAGTCGTTTTTGCTTTTGTTAAATATTTCCAGAAGTGTTTCCTAATTCTGTGCACCTCTTTTTGCTTACTGAGCTTGACAAACATAGTTCCTTGTTTTTGGAGTTGCTGAAGACCCACAGTCCTTAAAACAGAATTCAAAATAAGATCAGTGCTTTGCCACTGTACCTGTGTACAGTATGACTGCAAAGCCACTATTGATCTCCTGGGGATTTAAGAAATGTTGCATATATCTTTAAGTAATATTGAAATAGTGGAACAGACATCAGTGGCCAGAAGTATTTTCTCAAATACAATACTTGCTTACATAAGTTATCACTGTTCCCGGCCAAGGGGGCTGCGGGAAGGGCTGCCAGCACATCCCTTGGCCTCCGCCGCTTCCCACAGCCCCCATTGGCCTGGGACAGCAAAAGTTGCCAGTGGGAGCTGCGATGGCTGAACCTGCAGACGCTGCAGGTAAACAAACCAGCCCAGCCTGCCAGTGTCTTTCCGTGGCGGACCACGTGCCAAAGGTTGCCGATCCCTGACTTAGTTCCTTGCTCTTTATAATGCACTCTGTTCCCTAGACCTTGCTGCCTGGATGCTGGGAAATGGAGTACTTTGGGATAGGGAAAACTGGCCTGCAGAACAGTTTACTTAATGGAGTTTTTTGACCTGTTCAAGGCAAGGTTAGATTGTAACTGGCAGTTGTATGATGCTATTCCTGCTGTATGATGCTGATCATAGAGGTCCTGTTAATATTTACTGTTGAGAATCTTGCTTAACAAAAACGTACTACAGGGTCACATTGATGACGCTGAGGCTATTGTATGGCTAAAACATGCGATGCCTATGTAAGCCCTTTTGACTTTTTTCCTTTTAGACTTATATTCCCTGTTTCGTCTCCCTACTTTATATTTTGAACATATTTCCATCTTCCTTGTACCATTTGTGCATCCTCTAATAATAATTTTTAGAGTTGTTTTTACAGATTTCTCTTGCTAGAGTGCATAACTGCCAAGTTCAAGGAGTTCCATGTGACATCGTATGCAAGTTATTTAATGATTTAATTTGTATAGTACAAAGCAATTTGAACTTAGGCATAAACTTCTTCTTTTTAAAGCTTTGCGCAGTGAGGGCTGATGAAAGGCAACAACTTACTTGACCTCCAGTGGAAACAAATCACTGATTTCCCTCACAGGGTTGGTTCCCCTGGGGAATTGTGAGAAGGCAGGTCCTTATTCCTGGCACTTCTCAGAATTAAAGGGAGGGGTTGGTATCATGGCAAATAAATTGAGGTCTAAAGGAGATGCAGTTGCCGCGCAGGAAGGAGCTGGAGGTAGTTATTGGTGTGAACCTGGAGGAGTTAGCCCCATTAGCCCCTTCCATGCATCAGTTCCAGTTCCCACCGTCTTTCCATTGGTTCCTGAGCCTCATTCAACCCATTCAAATCCCCCATCATCCCCACTCACATTCTGTTTCCCTATTAACTCCTGACCTCTCCATAGTTCCCTCCAGTAGCTCTTGTCTAATCACTCTTAGCTTGGCCAATAGCCCCTGAGTCCTCTGAGCAGCTCCGCCTTCCCCTTGGTACCTTGCATTAGTCTGTTCTCTCCCCTCTGTGGTGCAGCCTTACCAGACACGTCCTCTGCTGAGCTCCACACAAATATGAACTGGGAGGCGAGAGCAGGCAAAGGAGGAGGCACCGAGGCTGCCTACTCTTACTCGGCAGTGCCCCAGTGACTTTGGTGGCTCTCTCTGTATGGTATTCGTGTAGCGAGGATACTGTCTGAATGTGCAGTTTGTTGTGAGCCCTGATGTTAGAAAAACAACATGAAATAAATAAGACTTTCTGCCTCCCACTGGTACAACTATGAGGCATGTTGTCCTGTGCCTTGCTTTGCGTGGCAGAAAAGGTGGAAAGTATTGGTGAGAAATTTTATATATAGCATTTCTTCTGTTTTAGAAGATAATGTAAGAAGTGAAAGTAATAGCTCTACAAGTGGAGGCAGGTGCATATTCTTTTCCCCCCACTAACTTTCACTACCAGGTACTATTTTAAGATGTCTGTAACATTTGATTCTTCAATTACTGCCCAGAGTAAGTCTGCTTTTATGTGAAAAGAAAAACAAGCTCTTCAGATTGTTTAGGGAGTCTCCAAGTAGCTAGGGCTTCTTCTTTCCTCTCCCCAGTCAAGACTGCAGACAAATGAGTATGCATATCATGTACTCGTTATTGTAACTCATTGTATATGCGACCGGTTATTTTAAAAAAAAAAAAAAAAGCAAGAGCCCAGGGCTTAAAATACCTAGGGATCTCCGTGTACAAGAAAAAATAAAATAAAAACAAATCTTACAACAAGCTTTGTAAAATAAATGTTGTTGTTAAGTTCAGTGTTTGCCTCTAGAGTTTTTATATTATGACGTTCATCTGCAGAGACCTAGATTTCCTTCAGATAACATGAATAAAAGGAAGTCTGTTTCTGTTGATCTGTTTTTATTCAAGCATTGCAGCATGCAAGAGTTGTCTTTTGTGAAGCAGTTAGCATTTAATGTACTGCCTAATATAGAGTAAAGTGATGGTAAGAGAGGAATGGACCAAACCGAAAGACTAGTGTACGTGATTTCAGTATCTCACTGCTTCCCACCTTTTCTAGCTAAAAGATCCCAAAGTGCTTTTCAAAGAGTTATATAATAACAGAGCGAGAGATCACTTTCAATTGAAACTGCAGGAAAAATTTAGGAAGACAAAATGTCATTGCTAGAGTTAGAATTTGGCTAAAACGTGTGACCCCCCTGCAGCTGCAAAAAGTCCCATGAAATCTTTAATGACCATATGTGATTAGGACTTTATCTACACATTTGCACCTGCAGTAGCACAGTAACACCAGCCTGGGACACTTGTTAGTACTGACACAGAGGGAAGAATAGTCTGCATCATATCCAGGACCAGCTTTAGGCACCAGCAAAGCAAGCACATGCTTGGGGTGGCCCATTTCTAAGGGCGGCCTTCCGGCCATCCCATCTGTTCCTCCCCCCCCCCCCCCCGTGAGCTGCACCCACCGGCTGCTCCCTCCGCCCCGCATGGGTGGAGCTGGAGGCGCTGCTCCCCACCCCCCGCCGGGGCAGGCTCCCACCTTGCAGGCGAGATTGTAGCCCTTCCTGAGCAACGGGGACTGCTCGTGGACCTCTGCGGTGCCACTCCAGCCAGAACAGAACCTGGTCCCCCGACCCAATTTATGAGAAACTTGGTGCACCAGAAGACACTAACATTTTTCATTACAGTGTATAGTTGAACCCAAATTGTTTGTAATTGTGATTTTGTTAAAATTAAATGAGTATACTAGTAGGAAATTGTTTTATTTTACTAACTACAAATTCTCTATTTTCATTTTTTTAAAATTTGTAAACAGTCAAAAAACAAAACAAAAACATTGCAAACGTGTAAAAGCCAAAAAAAAAAGGGGGGGGGGGAAGGTTTTTTGTTTTTTTGTTTTTTTTTTGCTTGGGGCAGCAAAAAACCTAGAGCTGGCCCTGATCATATCTGCATCATTGAGGTATTCCTTGTAGGTCTCCTAGCCACATTTTGGCCCTGTTTAGCTTATGAGATAAGAGATCACAGTGCCGGGAGATATGGCTGCAAGCCCATCCAAATCAATGCTTCATTTTGGCATCAACCTGTTCTACAAGAAAAGTTAAATGATTTAAGTAGCCAACATTGCAGGGATAAAATCGTGACCCTGTTGAAGTGAATGGGGCTCAGATTTCCCTCAAAACATTTAAAATAAAGTCAGCACATGAGGAACTGAATTTGAAAGCTCAAGGATAAATGATAAACTTGAATGCAAACAAAGGACTACCAGTACTTTGCAAAAGTATTTTCATAATCCTTTTGATTAGGATTGTTTATCCGAGGCAGGCTATGTTTCCAGATAAGTAACTAAAAGCAAGCCATTAAAATGTAAGTATGCAAAGCTTTCTGTCTCTCAAATTACTTGCTTATAATGGTAACAATTTATACTTGAGTGAGGTTCTTTAAGCAAAAAAGAAAAGGAGGACTTGTGGCACCTTAGGGACTAACGAATTTATTTGAGCATAAGCTTTCATGAGCTACAGCTCACTTCATCGGGTGCATTCGGTGGAAAATGCATTTCCATTGAATGCATTTGATGAAGTGAGCTGTAGCTCACGAAAGCTTATGCTCAAATAAATTTGTTGTTAGCATCTGCTGCTAGCCAAAGATCTAAAAGATAGATGGAGTGGATCAAAACAAGAAATACACCAGACTTGTTTTGTATTCATTTGCTCCCCCCTCACTCCTTCCCTCCGTGAAATCAATGGCTGATTTGGCATACGGCCTGCCAGGGAAAGCTGCTGGAAGGCTGGGATGGTTTGTTTACCTGCAGCATCCACAGGTTCGGCCGATCGCAGCTCCCGCTGTCTGCGGTTCGCCGTGCCAGGCCAATGGGGGCTGCGGGAAGCGGCGCAGGCCAGGAGGAGCTGCGATCGGCCGAACCTGTGGATGCTGCAGGTAAACAAACCGTCCCAGCCTGCCAGCGGCTTTCCCTGCTGGGCTGCGGGCCAAAGGTTGCCGATCCCTGCTGTATAGTTATCTGGGTTAAGGGTGTGACTTTTTTTGTACCAAAATAATGGCACAGCCACTAGTGGACACAGTTTTATACCAGTACAAAAGTGCTATGCACCAGTATAGTTTATTCTCTTTCCTGTATGGGAATAGCTATACTGATATACGTACCTTTACACCCATTTAACACAAAAGCAGTATTGCCACTCCCCAAATGCTCACACACCAAAAATTAGGGTCCCCTCCCAAAAATCAAAGGATTAGGTTAGAAATCATGAGATTTAAAAAAACAGAACAAAACAGGATTGTTTTTATTTTCATTCTGACTGATAACAGTTTGTTTTATTTCAGCTGGTTGTAGAGTTTTGAAAATGTGCAGTAAAATTGTACAAATGTGTTTTCAAAAGTGTTTTCCTGTGTTCCAACCTGCTGTATTTGTTCTGCCTCACACTTTTACAAAAATCTAATCTTCCCTGTGCAATTTATTAAGCTCCTTTCACTTATAGGGGCCTTACAAATGTCCAGTATGTTGGGTTGCTGTTTTCTCAGGATATGGTCAACGCCTTTCTCTGCCTCCCCCTCCCCGTCCCCAAACTCATGGAAAAACAGTGCTTGCACACACACAGGTTGTTTGTTTCCACAAAGACCTGCTCTGAAAGGAAACCATTTTCCTGCTTGATTGCTTGGAATATCACTTATGTAGCGAAAGCAAATCCTCCCAAAGGAGTTGATAATTTATGAAGCATTTGATACCAGTAAGTGTCTCAGCCATTAAGTGCCTAATCCAAAACTCTTTGGAATCAGTGGAAATCTTCAACAGGCTATGGATGAGACCCTAAGAGAATTACATGTACCTACAAGGTAGGTTCTTTGATCCCTTTGCATGTAAATCAGCTTTGGAACTGATGGAGCATTCTGTGCAATTTTTAAAGTCTGCCCAGGAAAGTGTGTTTGGGGATTCTTTTTTCTTTTTGAGTCAGGTTGTTTGGATAATAGCGTATTTCTGAGATTGCATGCTATTAATGCTGTAGTCAATAAGATTTGTATTGTTAGCTCATTATTATTAATTGTTTATATTACATTAATACCCAGAGGGCCAATTTGGGATTATGGTCCAGTTGTGCTAATCACTATGGCAAGGAAAACGCAGTACCTTCCTGAAGAGTTTACAATCTAAAAAGTAGAGAAATGTGGAGGGGGAGTGACACCCTTAAAATCTATTGATGAGAAAGATTGTATAAGTATATTATGAGGTCAGCAGGGACCCATATGGTCATCTAGTCTGACCACCCGTATAACACAGGCTAACGAACCCCACCCAGTAATTTCTGCATAAAGCCCATAACTTCTAATTGAGTGATAGATTCTAGAAAGACATCCTAGCCTGGATTTTTATATACATTTTCTAACTTTTTAAAGTTTTCATCAAAAACTTCATCAAAAATATCAGCATGTCTCGATTCTTCCTTGGCCTTACTGCATCATCATTGGCTGGCTGGCTGCGTGTCGGCACCACAACAGAAATGGGTCTGGAGGGGAGAATAGTAGCCGTATGCCTCAGAGAGCGTTGCATGCATAAGGGGTGTGATGAAAGGATGTTCAAAGGTGTTTGTGGGAGGAGTTTACAAGTGAGCAATTGAGGCTGGCGTCATTGGCGGAGAAGAGGAAACAGGGTGAGGGGCAGGGCGATGCATTAAGGGCCATATCCAAAGCCCATTGAAGTCTATAGAAAGAGTCCCACTAACTTCAGGCAACTTTGCATCAGCCTGTGGGAGACCAGGAGTGGATATGTAGAGAGGGGCAGAGTTTAAAATGTGGATTAGTGGCTTGTTAATCAGTGGCTGGCTGGTTACATTAAGTATATTCATCTCATTTCTACAGCTGAAATCCATAGCTTAGTTTGTAGTGTATGCAGAGATGGGTTCCCTAAGTACGCTGGCCTCAGTTATTAAATGCTCCATGGCCAAACTAATTGTGTTCTACTCCACAACTGTCCTGAATTCCATTAAAACATCTTTCTCCCTTGGTCCTCTCAGAGGGTCTGTTTTTGGCCATTCTAAATGAAATTAAAAAGTATTTCTCATGTGACTAGTCTCTCTGATATCAATGGGGCTATTTCAGGGGCCTTCTGTTTCAGCAGATGCATTATACTAGCAAGTGGTGATAGAGAGCAAGCCTGCCTCACGCTCACCTTGCAACAGTGGCTCCTGTCCTACAGGGCTGGGCCTGACTCCTCGCTCTGGGCCTAGTGATCTGGTGCACGGGGTCACAAGTGCCAATCACTCAGATTTGGCCCCACCACCTCTCCATTGTGTTGGAGGAATATGTACTACTTGCATGAAAAAGGGTCTGCAGGATCTATGGCTGCGGGATAAGTGTTTGAACAAGTTTTACTGTGTGTGTGTGTGTGTGTGTGTGTAGATTAAAGTATGTCTCTTTAATCTAATTCAGATGGTATTCTACAAATTCATGCTCTCCTTGCTTACAGACACCTTGGATTTATAGCTCTTGCTGTGCCAAACTTTCAAAGTGGTCTCCTCCAAAGAATAATTCTGACATGTAGTGGTGTGTTTCTGTGGGGAGGGAGGGACTTCCAGGGACAATAATGAGTGCAGAGAATGTTATTAGCTGTGCATCAATTGAAGCTTGGATTACTAGATTCTTGGGTGTTGCCTTGAGCCGTCACTGTTCACTCCACCTTGACTGATGAGTGGCAGTCCTCAGTGTTCTGTTTATGAGTTGGTATACTGGGATGCCCAAGAATTTGCTGAAAGTTTTAGATACTCTCAACAGAGCTATCTCCTGCACATCCTATCCTTTTTGGCCAACATATCTGAAGTACTGTCCCATGCTGAAGTGTCAGTAGAAAAGGTTTTAGAACAAATTGATACATTTAAACAGGAATAAGTCATCGGGACCAGATGGTATTCACCCAAAAGTTCTGAAGGAACTCAAATATGAAATTGCAAAACTACTACCTGTAGTATGTATCCTATTGTACAAACAAACCTCTGTATCAGATGACTGGAAGCTAGCTAATTTAACACCAGTTTTAAAAAGGGCTCCATGGGTGATCCTGGCAATTACAGATGGGTAAACCTAACTTCAGTACTGGGAAAATTGGTAGAAACAACTGTAAATAACAGAATTACCAGACATGTAGATAAACAGGATTTGTTGGGGAAGAGTCAACATGGCTTTTGTAAAGGAAAATCATGCTTTACCAATCTATGAGAATTCTTTGAGGGTGTCAACAAGCATGTGGATAAGAGTGATCCAGTCAATGTAGAGTACTTGGCTTTCCAGAAAGCCTTTGACAAGGTCCTTCAGCAAAGGCTCTTAAGGAAACTAAGTAGCCATGGGATAAAAGGGAAGATCCTCTCATGGATCATTAACTGGTTAAAAGATAGGAAACAAATGTTGAAGACAGGGATAGATCATTCCAACTACCCCTGAAGCTTTGGTACTGGCCGCTGTCAGAGACAGGATACTGGGCTAGATAGACCATTGGTTTGACCCAGTATGGCATTGCTTATGTTCTTTCAGGCAGGAAAGTGTGCACAGAAGGTATCCTAGCATTGCAGTTTTTTTTCTCATGAAAATGTCACTATGAGTCAAATCTTTGTTTACAATATTTACTAAGCCAATCACTCTTCCAGATTACAAAAAGAAAAGGAGTACTTGTGGCACCTTAGAGACTAACAAATTTATTAGAGCATAAGCTTTCATGAGCTACAGCTCAGTTTCAGAGTGGTCACCATGTTAGTCTGTATCAGCAAAACAACTGAGGAAGCCTTGTGGCACCTTAGAGACTAACAAATTTATTTGGGCATAAGCTTTCGTGGGCTAAAACCCACTTCATCAGATGCATGGAGTGAACAACACAGAAAGCAGTATAAATATTACGGCACATGAAAAGATGGGAGTTGTCTTACCAAGTGAGGGGTCAATGCTAACGAGGCAAATTCAATTAAGGTGGAAGTGGCCTATTCTCAACAGCTGACAAGAAGGGGTGAATAACAAAGGAGGAAAATTACTTTTGTAGTGCTAACGAGGCCAATGCAATCAAGGTGGACGTTGCCCATTTTCAACAGTTGACAAGAAGGTGTGAGTATCCACAGAGGGGAAAATCCACTACTTTTCGTAGTGACCCATCCACTCCCACAGTCTTTATTCAGGCCTAAATTGATGGTGTCCCGTTTGCAAATTAATTCCAGTTCTGCAGTTTCTTGTTGGAGTCTGTTTTTTGAAGTTTTTTTGTTGTTGAAGAATTTGCCACTTTTAAGTCTATTATTGAGTGTCCAGGAAGATTGAAGTGTTCTCCTTCCGGTTTGGGATCATCCTTCAGGATAAGTTGTAGATTCTTGATGTAGCGCTGGAGAGGTTTTAGTTGGGCCTGTAGGTGATGGCTAGTGGCGTTCTGTTACTTTCTTTGTTGGGCCTGTCCTGTAGTAGGTAACTTCTGGGTACTCTTCTGGCTCTTTCAATCTGTTTCTTCACTTCAGCAGGTGGATATTGTAGTTGTAAGAATGCTTGCCTCAAACAACTCTGACATTATAATAAAAAAGGCTGACAAAGGAGGTGCTGTAGTCATCATGAATAGTTTGGAATATGAATGAGAGAGAGCTGCCTAGCAGCCTGACACCACATTCTACAGGCTGATCCCACTGAGGGTTACCAAAAGAAACATCATCTACTCAAGAAACTCCCTGAAGAAGCACAGGAACGAATCTACACAGACACACCCCTAGAACCCCAACCAGGGGTATACTATCTGCTTTCCAGTGCATCATCGAGGATCTGCAATCTATCCTGAAGGATGATCCCTCACTCTCACAGACGTTGGGAGACAGGCCAGTCCTTGCTTAGAGACAGCCCCCCAACCTGAAGCAAATACTCACCAGCAACTACGCACCACACAACAAAAACACTAACTCAGAAACCAATCCTTGCAACAAACCCCGTTGCCAACTCTGTCCGCATATCTATTCAAGGGACACCATCATAGGATCTAACCACATCAGCCACACCATCAGAGGCTCGTTCACCTGCACATCTACCAAGGTGATATATGCCATCATGTGCCAGCAATGCCCCTCTGCCATGTACATTGGCCAAACCGGACAGTTTCTATGCAAAAGAATAAATGGACACAAATCAGACACAAGAATTGTAACATTTAAAAAACCAGTAGGAGAACACTTCAATCTCTCTGGAAACTCAATAATAGACTTAAGTGGCAAATGCTTCAACAAAAAAACCTTCAAAAACAGACTCCAATGAGAAATTGCAGAACTGGAATTAATTTGCAAACGGGACACCATCAAATTAAGACTGAATAAAGACTGGGAGTGGATGGGTCACTACAAAAAGTAATTTTCCCCTCTGCGGATACTTACACCTTCTTGTCAACTGTTGAAAATGGGCGACGTCCACCTTGATTGCATTGGCCTCATTAGCACTGACCCCCCACTTGGTAGGCAACTCCCATCTTTTCATGTGCTGTAATATTTATACTGCTTTCTGTGTTGTTCACTCCATGTATCTGATGAAGTGGGTTTTAGCCCACAAAAGCTTATGCCTGAATAAATTTGTTAGTCTCTAAGGTGCCACAAAGACTCCTAGTAACTCTAGCAGTTGTCAAGTTGAATGTTTTAATTCATAAAGTTTGATAACCCACAATATCAGGTTTCAGAAAGGGGAAAGAGTGGAAATTGCCCACTTCTGATGATTCTAAAGGAAATGGGCCTCACATAATCTTTACCATCATTCTTTAGTGTAGGGTACACTTTCTACTGCTCATTCTCTTCCTAATAACACAGTATGCTTTCCTCTTGCTGGTTGGAAATGGACTGAAGGGCTGTGGGTGAGACATCATGAGTTATAATCCAGAACTGCTGTTCACTTTAGGGACTTAGCTTTTGTTCTTCTCCTATTCTTTTTAGTGATCCTATGAATTACTGAAGTTGTTCAAAACCAACAATGCCAAGGAGCTGGTGACATTCCTGTTGCAGCTATGGATTTGGATAGATCCTCTGTCTGGGGATCCCTGAAACAGAAAACCAGGCCTTTGTTACAAAACTTCAACATAAAGATGACAAAGAAAAGCTCTAGAAAAATGATGGCTAGAAGGCAAAGGCATACCTTGGACCGACACCTCAGCGTATCTGTGCCTGACATACTGGAGAGTGAGTCTTTCACAGGCAAAGAAACTACTTATTCAGGTTCCCAGGCCTTGTCCACCTATATCCCCAGCACTCTTTCCAGCTCGGTCATGTCTCTCAAGAGCAGCAGCACTTCTTTGAAACGGGCAGGAGAGGACCTGCAATGGAGACAGCAGGAGGCTGTGCACACAGAGATCAACATAACTGAAACAGAAACGGAAGTCATGTGTGGATCAGAACCCAGACGGAAATCCAGCATTGACCTCTTTGCGTTGCTTCAGAGAGCACGCCTGAGTGGTGATCTGACAGAAGAAATGACTGAGGTAAGGGGCTTTTGGATAAGCAAGGGTAAGTAACCATGTCAGAGTTTGCATTCTGTCCTTTATCTGGGTTGGTTATGAAGGGGTGAAGAAAGGCTAAAAATAATTTTTACTGACCTAAAAATTTAACATATATAACTTGTGAATAAATCCTATTCCAGATTTTTCCTTTCATATACTGGAAAGCTCTAAATGCCACATTGGAACATTGTTCTAATATCTGGCTTTCGCAAGTGCACGATACCTTTAAAGGCAAATTTTTGAAGGTTCTCAAAAGAATGATCCCTTGATTCAAAAGTGTTCGAAGGCTTCTGACCTTCAAAATATGTTGCTCTCTGAAACATTTGGTGTAATGCTTTCTTTGTTATCGTAATATACTGGTTTCATCAGATAGCAAAGACCCATCCAAACCAGATTGAATAGTAGAGTGGGAGGGAGAGCGGGGTAAACTCTGCCTGAAATACGAGCTAACTGAAATAACTTGATGACATACAGTGAACTTGTTGGATTCTGCTCAGGAATTTCATTCAGGTTTTCATTACAGGGTGATCAATCTGGTTAAAAGCACAGACAGAAGGGTTTTCTAACATTCCCATTTATACTCATGGAAATGAGAGACTACCACTGACTGCAGTCAGGCATAGTACTGGCAGGAGGCATGGAGGCATGTGAACTTTGTCAATGTATCTCTGCCAGGGTTATTCAGTCCTGACTAGCATCACCACTTGCCTATGTGAGTGTCTTTACAAAATGTGTCATTAGTACTACTTACTGACCTGTTCCACTGCTGTCCTACTGCACCATTTAAGCTCCATTTTCTTTTGAGTCAAAGTGGTATTTGCTGTCTACAGTAAGCTTCAAATAGAGCGAAAAAACCTGGGCCATACCTGTATCTTGCTAAACGGGTGTTTAATGTAGTGGCTCATGTTTCAAAAGTGGGGGCCATATTCACACAAGCTGATGCAGAAAGTGTAAAACACACCTCCATGAACCCCTGCCCTCAAGTCTCCTATATGCCAGAAGGGATTCATCTACAGAAAAAGCTGTTCCTCCTGCCATCCCACTTGCCTCTTTCTGGTGTTTCCTACTCTTGGGACTTTTTACCCGGAAGTGAATCCCATTGTCCCCGGGAGTGAATCTAGTCTACTGCTCTAGCCTTGGTAGTGACCTAGTCTAGTTACAGGTTTAGTCTAGAATGTGGTTTAGCCCCCATCCAAATGGTTGCTAAGCTGGCAGTTAAAAATCATTGTAGCTGACATTGTGGCAGTTCCTTAGGGCTGTTCCCAGTCAATTGCCAGGGCGCTAAATGTTCTGCAGCCACAGAATCCAACCCAGGCCGCAGAAATGTTCTCCAGAACTTAAGCTTTCAATTTAAAACAAACAAACAAAAAAATCTGTCCCTTCTGGTTGCAGAGATAAGTTTCCAAGTGTAAGACAAGTACTAAACTAATGCAGTGTTGTGTTCCTGAAATCTGTCTGTTAAACGATAGCTTGGAGAGGTGAGAACTACTCCATTTATTGTAAATAACTATATTGTTAGCTGTTTCACTGCTGTTCATTCAAGTAGAAACATCCAGTCCCATAATCCCAAACAGTGACAAAATCCCTGATTTTTTTCCCTGATGTAGATATCACAATTTAGGGGTGGTTTACATTAGACAAGTTGGGGAAATGGTATAACCGAGACATTTTATAATTGCACTATAAAGTTGTAATGACTTCTGATGTACATGAGGGATATATTTACTGTTATAACTGAATAGTGAGTTCTAAAATGCCTAATCTGTCCTGGCTGGAGTAATTATCATTATTACTTTTATTATCATATTGTACTTTGTCATTCATTATTTAAAATAGTACAATCAAATAATATCCTCCTACAATGTAACTTTTTAGCTTTTGTACTAACTTTAGCAGTGCCAGTTTAAAAATCCATTAGCTAATGCATAACTTTAGACACTGGGCAGATGAAGGTCGCTTATTTTCAAATGTATTTTTAGTTCTATCTGTAAAATAACTTTAACATTTGCATGAAAATAAATGTAGTTCCAACTATGATACCAACAGCGATTATGTGAGTCACATACATGATTGTGATCGGTAAACATAAAATGCCAAAATAATTAGAAAAATAAATTCCCTTTCTTAATAAAAGAGAAAAAGCTTAATCACATATGTTAAAATTATGTTTTTAGTTAAAGACAATTGACTAAAATAGGGTAGATAATGGGAGTAATACAGAGTGTGTCTGTTAGAGAAAGTAAGCAGATAAATAAACATTAATAAAATCTGTATTAAAGATCGTGTACAAAGTATCAAACTTGCGTTTCTGATATCTGTGTTAAAGCTCTAGAACTATACCTCAAGGTTTGGGATTGGGAATATCTTGCTGTATTATCTCCTGTTTGTTCCAAATTTACATATAAACTTTAAACATGGCTTTAATTGGAGTTTGTATATATATTTTTTCTTTCTTTTTATATAACAATTAGATACAGTGCTCCTGTCAGCTAATTCCTAAATTATTATTGGCAAAAACTCTAGAGTTTTCAGGTGCCCAAGTAGTCCCTGGAATCATGGCTAAAGTTTCCTCCCAGCCCCCTTGTCATAAATATAAAGGAAAGGGTAACCACCTTTCTGTATACAGAACTATAAAATCCCTCCTGGCCAGAGGCAAAACCCTTTCACCTGTAAAGGGTTAAGAAGCTAAGATAACCTCGCTGGCACCTGACCAAAATGACCAATGAGGAGAGAAGATACTTTCAAAGCTGTGGGGCGGGGGGGGGGGGGAAACAAAGGGTCAGTCAGTCTGTCTGTCTGTGTGATGCTTTTGCTGGGAACAGATCAGAAATGCAAATCAGAACTTCTGTAAAAAGTTAGTAAGTAATCTAGCTAGAAATGCATTAGATTTCTTTTGTTTAATGGCTGGTAAAATAGCTGTGCTGAATAGAATGTATATTCCTGTTTTCGTGTCTTTTTGTAACTTAAGGCTTTGCTTAGAGGGATTCTCTATGTTTTGAATCTGATTACCCTGTAAGGTATTTACCATCCTGATTTTACAGAGGTGATTCTTTTACCTTTTCTTTAATGAAAAGTCTTCTTTTAAGAACCTGATGGCTTTTTCATTGTTCTTAAGATCCAAGGATTTGGGTTTGTACAAATTGGTGAGGATTTTTATCAAGCTTTCCTCAGGAAAGGGGGTGTAGGGCTTGGGGGGATATTTTTAGAGGAAGACGTCTCCAAGTGGGCTCTTTCCTGTTCTTTGCTTAACTCGCTTGGTGGTGGCAGCATAGGGTTCAAGGACAAGGCAAAGTTTGTACCTTGAGGAAGTTTTTAACCTAAACTGGTAAGAATAAGCTTAGGGAGTCTTTCATGCAGGTCCCCACATCTGTATCCTAGAGTTCAGAGTGGGGAAGGAACCTTGACACCCCCAAAATCTGAAATGGTGTTCCGGGTGAGCCAGGAGTGGCCATAGGGCTGCAACAGGGCCGTGGGCTCTGGCAAGATGCAACTCCAGTGTGATGATGCAAAGCCCGCCTTGAGGCACATGCTGAGCATCGGGCAGCACAAGTCACAGCAGCGGTGCAGAAGGGTGGCAATATACCATATACGACGCCACGCTTACTTTTACGCTCCCACTGCTGGCGATGGTGTTGCCTTCAGAGCTGGATGCCCGGCTAGTACCCGCCAATATCAGGTTGCCCTGCCAGGGCTTAATTTGTGCCAGGGATGAGCTCTGGCATCTCTTTTTTTCATTTCAAATTAAACACTGCGGAAGGCAATGGGGCCCAGAGGTGATGGGGGGGGAAGCCCAGGGAGCCCAAGGGGCCAGGAGTGATTGGGGGGCACCAAAATAAAAGCTTGCCCATGGTGCCATTTTCCCTAAGGCCGGCCCTAATCTTATGCTCTAAAACGGGTGGGGAATCTTTTTTTCTATCGGGGCCATTGACCCACAGAAAAAATCAATCGTGGGCCTCATACAAATGGAAAGCGAGAGTCTGATCCAAAGCCAATGTCTTTGACTACCCCAGTCTTTGCGTAAGATGCTGTGATGCTGTTCTCATCATAAATCAGCCCTACCATCCCCTGGTGCTGTGGTGTGGTCTTCTCTGAATTCCCCCCGGTTTGTCAGTATATTTCTGTGGGGCCCAGAACCAAGTGCAGGATCCCTGGGAGCATGGGGGAGGGTTCCTCCCCAGAACTGGACTGAGAGGGTCTGTCCTCTCCCTGTTTTGGAGTGGGTGGCCCAGTGGCATAGCCAGGACGAGACAATTGGGTGGGCCCCGACTTTTGGTGGGTGGGAAATGATGGGGGGGGGCAGGAGGAGGGTTTGGGGTTGCCTCCCGCCCACCCCCTCCAGGCTTCCTTGCAGGGGGCAATGGACACTCTGGGCAGGGGCTCCCCAAGGTCTCAGACACTCACCCAGCTCCGAGAAGAGACTCTCCAGGGGCAACGGCTCCCATCCCACCGCCCTGCACCGGGCCTGACTCCCCAAGGGGCAGGCCTACCTTTTTCAAGCATTCCTTTGTTGCTGATGGGTCGCCTTCTTGCTCGCCCACCTGCCACTGGGTCAAGGGAGCATGCTCAGGAGCCCCAGCCAGTTGGGGGGCCCCCAGAAAAATGGGTCCTTCCACTTGCTCTGACCCCCCGCCCGGTGCTTCTGCTGGGGAATGGGGTCAGGGCGCGCGAGGTCTTGCCTCGACCCCACTCCCCGGCTGGAACGCTGGGTGGAGCAGGGTGAGCCTCTGACCCTACTCCCCCAGCTGGTTCTCCGTGGGCCGGATGAAATTAAGCAAAGGGCTGGATCCGGCACACGGGCCACAGGTTCCCCACCCCTGCTCTAAAAGTTTTCAACATTCTTTTGTGATCACAGAGCTTCGTTTCACAGATCACAGAACCAGAGGATTTGGAAGGAAGTCAGACCTTCTGAATCAGCCAGCAATTTTTTTTTTAAAGTGCTTGGCTGTGTTGTGTGTTATCTACCCATTTCAGTCAACACATGTCCTGCTACATCCCGAGTCCTGTGTGGTATCGAATTTGAATTTGATTGTGGTTTCACAACTTATTAAAGATTAGCCCCTGCTCTAAACTACTGCACTGGGTATTCAAAACGCACAATCCCCAAAAATATTTATATTAGGATCAGCTGCAGAAAAAACGTAACCTTTCTTTGGTATCACTCTTTTTAATCATTCAGGCATTTCAGAGTTGCTGCAAAAAAAAAAAAAAAAAAAAGGCACCCAGTCTATAAAATTATGTATCTCTTACTATGGTCAAAGAGATAGGGAGCTGCTAAAAAGCATTCTCTGAGTACCCCACTGCTTTGGAATTTGCTGCCCTGTCTTGGTGATCTTCAGAAGACCTTGCAAGGTTCCTCTTTTCTCTGGGTCTTCTGAAAACTGAAGTGTTGCTAGAGAGGTGATATTTGGGGGAGAATGGATGATTCTTCAGTGTGAATTTTCTTTTGCTTGGGGGCTAGCCATCTATTGTCACTATCTGGAGGTGGCTCTCTGTGTTATGTCTTACCCTTTTAAATAGATGTCAGTAGTGCCTACAGCCTGGTTAAAGTGCCTTTTTAAGTTTTCCATAATATATAATGAATATTTTTATCCTTGCATTTTGGGCATCTAATATTTACTAGTGAATGGATCACAGAAGTGTTTCCTCTGTATGTCTTATTTTTGTTAGCTTATTTAAAATGGTAAATGAAACAAAATACTGGGCTGCATCCTGCTGTCATTCACTCCATTGCAAATTGTAGTAATTTCAGGAACTGCAGTGGAGTGACTCCGGATTTACACCAGTTTAATTGACAGCTGAATTTGGCCTAATGCAAGGAGGGTAGGCTTTGATGAGTGATCACATTAATTAGGTGCCTGCTGAAATGTCGCTATACCCATTATACACTTGAGAATGGTGGCAGTTTGACAACATCTTTAGGGTTGTCCAGTTTATCCACAGAACAGATATATCACAGGCAGCAGCCATGTAACCTTCTTGCACACACCAGTGTGCTTCAACTCTGATTTGGAGGGATGACCTCTAAGGATGAAAGGGTAACCCATTTAGTCCCTGGCCTCTCTGCTGAGACATCCACAGGGGTGCCAATTAATGCCAGTTGTTGGGGTTTCTTTTGGGACATGGATACTTGTGCATGGTAAATAGACTAAGACCAAGTCATAACTAGTAACAACTTTACAGGTCACTAACGACCTAGGTCCTATCCCATTGCCTGCTTGTATCTCAACCATTCCTCCAGATAAGGTCAGAGAAGATGGAGATTGTAAGCGCTTTGGGGATAGGGACTGTCTTGCTGTGTGTCAACAAGCACAATAGGACTTCAATCCTGATTAGGGCCTCTGGATACTACCAGAATACAAATAACAATGATAGAGGGAAAATCTCTTCTTACATTTGAGCAGGAATTGGACAGCGCTTTATATTCTGGTTTATAAAGTGAATGACCAAGAAATATTAGCTATGTGAATGATGCTGATTTTACAGTTCAAGTATAGGAGGTCACAGGCCCGCCGACAGCAATTCTGGGCCCCAGGGTAACTGCCCCCTTTGCCTCCCCCTCCCCCCTATCGGCGGCCTGGGAGGTCAAATTCTGCAAACCTTATTTGGGCAAAATTCTCCTTGTGACCTTGAGCACCTGATTTAACAGAAGTTTTCTCTCATCCAGATTTGGCTCCTTATGTATCTCTTCTCATTTTGCACTTTCAGTCTAAATCCTTAAAAAATAAAAAAAAATAAAAAAAAGAATTCTCCATACTGTGAACCTGAGTCTCTCTTACCTCAGTGTAACTCCACTGACTTCAAAGAATTTGCTCCTGGCTTCGCTATTGATCAGATCAGAATCAGGGTTTGCATATCTCCTATTGTGGGACATTTTGACCAAATGAAATTTGGACCAAAAATGTAAACAAAATATGAAAATTTTCATGACTTTTCCCCATTTCTGGTAACCTCTTTATATATAATAAATTTTTTTTTTCCATTTTGAAAAAAAAGACTAAATATTGATGTTGCTCAATTTTAATTGCAAAAACTAATTTAGCTGCGTTGTTGTTGTATAACACCAAGGAGTCAATGCCATGTTTTTAGGCATGCATATTCAAGAGTCTCAGTGAAATTAGATTTACTAGAATAATAGGACTATATGGAAACCAAATTATAACTAGTTTCATTATCTGAAAACTATAACTTTGTTCCAAAGATAGGATGCAAAATGTACAAGGAAAAAATAAAGGTTGACCTAATAATTTTGGGGTAAGTGGTTTATCATAAATGGTATGCATGTAGCCAAGAGACAAATATTTTTCATTTCATTTTTCTGCAATGTTCTTTGCTCTTTCATTTATGCAGTTTATAGCAAAGATGTAGAGCCAGACTATTATCAGTACAGTTGATGGTACTTGACAGAAATTCCTTTAAAGCCTCAGACTGCTAGAAATACTCTGTTTAAGGCAACACAATTGAGATTTTACGCACGCTAGTCAGGAAATTCAAAGTTAAAGGTCCCCAAGCAACTGTTACTCAGCCGTTTCGTGTAGAGAGTCTCTTATGTTGCATTATCTGATGATAATTTTGCTGAGTTTAATGTGTTTGCAATGTGGCCAAGTTATGGTTACTGTGGGAACCATAACTTTAAATGTCCTGCCTATCATGCAGATAAAATGTCAGTTGTAATGTGGCATTAATGTAGTTTTTTAAATGCAATTTATTTTTTGAAAATTAAAAAAGAAAATGGGAATGATTTAAGTTTTGAAGTATAAATACATTTGCATTTATTCAGTGTATCAATGTCTGTATGACTGAAAGGTGCCAGGGAGCTATCTTTTTATTATGTTTGTACAGTGCTTAACGCAACAGGGCCCTGATTGTGCCTCTATGTTCCATCAACATGCAAATAATAAATAATGATGACAGCACTTGAAAACTGATTTCTGGGTTGTGTGTGAGTGAGCATGTGAGCGAGAGAATTCTGGGTCGTGGGGGTGTGTGTGTGGGGGGGTGTGTGTGAGAGAGGGATATCATCCTTCTTAGCATTAATCTATGCTGAAATTCTGACCAATGTGATCATCCTGTATGAAATCAGTACAGCTGCCCTCTATGTTATGCCTCCTAAGAGTAGAAGAAATCTGAGCAGGGACCTGGACCAGTGACCATAGTGTTATCAGGGGTGTCCCGACCCAGATGTCCACTTTTACCCTACAAATAGCCTATCCATGGCTCAATGCATGAAGTCAGAAGCAGCGGAAGCCTGTTAAAAGTGTGTGGGGGGGGGGGGGGGAGGGCACTGGTGCCTGAACTATGGCCCCTCCCCCACGCTGTCTCTTCCCCCCCCAAGGCCCTGCCCCTTCCCCTGAGGCCCTTCTCCCCAAGCCCTTGCCCCAGTACTGCCTTTTCCCCCAAGGCCCTGCTCCCCTCACCCCATCACTTGTCCTTATGGCTGGTAAAAAGTGATGATAGGGCCATGGAGCCCTGGCCCCACCCGTTCCAGCACCCCTGCATGGAGTACTCCTAAGGTGTGTTTACACTGCACAGCACTGGCGGCGGCATGTAAGGTACATGTAGCTACCTGCCTCAGTGAAAGCAGGCTGCATCCACATTGCAATGTGTAGCTACATGTGACCGCCGGGAAAGTCTCTGGCAGGGAGGAGGCAGCAGGGTAGAGGCACCATAAGCAGGGAGCTGCTAGCACCTTTTCCCACTGCCTCCCCTCTGCTAGAGCCTTTCCCAGGTGGGAGTCTTTTCTTGCGGTGGAGAAAGGCTGAGCAGCTGCCCGCCCATAGAGCCTTTCCCCACGCCAGGGGAGCTGCTGGAGCCTTGAAAAGGTTCTGGCGGCAGACAGGCAGCGGGATGCTACACTCCTAAAAACAGCAGTGTAGATGGGGGAGGCACTGCTTGGGTGTGTGTAGAGCTGTATAAGGTACGTACTCTAAGGTGCTATTTATACACTGCACAGGTAAGCGCTCTACACGCGGTCATAAGATTTGTGCAGTGTCGACTTACCCATTAAACACCTGCAGATGCAAACTCCAGGGTTTGGAGGAGTCAGGCTGTGGCTGCAGAGGTTGCACCCTGGCCTTCCCTCCGTGCCACCTCTTTTCCCATCTGCACAGAAGGACCAGACAGCATTTTATTCAATTATAAAAGAAAATGGCACAGAACACGTTTTCTTTTTTTCCCCGTCTCCTTGACCACTGTTGTCTCATTCAATCTTTAACTTGGTAAAACGTGTTTTCCTCATGAAGAGTTATGTACATCACATGCCAAGTTTGAAGTTTTAAAATTTAAATGGTGGAGTTACTTGAATTTATAAGATTTTAGTTTGGGGAGGGGAAAGAAGAAATCAAGATTAGAGATCTCCAAACTAAAGTACACAGTGAGATATTACAACGATTTCCCCATTAAAAAAACTATGCCTTTGGATTGAGAAGGTGTTAGAAATTTCAACCTGAAGTGTCATTTCCCTACCCCTTATCTCTAGTATGCTGTTGCTCCTGCTCTTTTTTCTAAGCACCTGGAATTGGGACCGTGACAAAATATCTTGTCATCCATAAGTATAGCATCGCTAGGACAGTGTTGGAATGCAGAGTGGGAATTCACTAAATTGATGGAAGTGTAACAATTTCTCACCCCCGCCCCCACAGTCATCAGCAGGGGTTGAACTAGGAATCTTCGTTACTGAAAGCTTAGGCCTCTACCATTTGAGCAAAAGAGCTAATTCCAATAGCTGGAAGAACTAGAAGGCTCTTCTTTTCTGTGTAGACCAGCCACCAGAGAGTGAAGATAGCAATATACCATGCAACATGTTTGCATTATGGTTGTATTAGGCCTGATCCACACACAACTAGTGCCAATGCAAGTCTGTCAATTATAGCTATTCTGATACAACCGCTAGTGTGGATGTAGTTATACCAGTATAAAGGTATCTTGTATTAGCGTAGTTTATACCCCTTCCTACTTGGGAATAAGCTATGCTGGTATAAATACATTTATACCTGTATAACTGGCTTCATATTAGAAGGGTTGTACCACTTTAACTATACCAGTATCGCTAACTATATCAGTATCGCTAAAATGGTACAATTTTTATGTGTAGATGAGGCCTTATAAGCAGAGTTTGTGGTAAAATGGGAGAGCACTACACAGTGAGAGTCTTTCAAGTGTCAATTTTTCATCTCCTACTGGCACCGATAGGAAGTTAGGAGTAATTCAGCCCTTCCCATGTTCAGGGCCCAAATGAATGCTTTGTGGCAAAGGATATCTGTACTATGAGCCTCACACTTGAAATTGGCTCACCTTTCCAAACCCTGCCTCCATGCCGCTGAAGATTTATTTTACAGACACTTCCACAGAAGCACTAATTTATCAACCTGTTTTTAATGCTAATTTAAGCATGCATAGTTGTTTAGATTTTTGGTTTACTGCCTGCCCCCTCCCACATCTGAAAAGGCAGAGAGCTGTTTAGTTTTAAGGGCATCTATATGTTTGATACATATTGCATGGAGTATTAAGACCTGAGAATATTTGTTGTGGTAGGTGAGGGGAATCCCAATATTTCTTTTGCTTATTTGATGATCTTTTAAAATTTTATTTTTAACAGCATCCATGTGAAGGGATAGATCTGGAATCTTCAATGTCCTCTCAACTTTTTGATGAACAAATTGTAAGTTTATGGATTTGAAATGTTTTGAATCCTGAGCAGACTATCTGGGAAAACGGAGGTTAAATTTAGATTTGGGTTCAGCTCCTTACAGATAAAGGGAATACTGTAAACCTGAATCTTCAACTTCCTTAAAATGTTTTGGTTTTTTTGGTGTGTGTGTGTGGGGGGGGGGGGGGGGAGTGGTGTGAGACAATCACGTGTCAAAAGAACTGAGTACTCTTTCAACATCACTTTCAAATGAAATTTCACATACAAGCTGCCTCATTTTTCAAATACTTTTCAAAATAAAGGGTTGGATACAAAAGAGCCTTCCAACTGTATTGCTTAGAGAAAAATCTGGTCCTAACAAATTGTTTGTTTTGGAAAATGTGCTGCAAAAAGCACCAGGGTATGTATTCAACTACTTGGAAGATGTAGGAAAAACTTGGAGTGGATTTTGGGACTGAGGGATATTATTTGAATATGGGGGTAGAGCCATTGCAATGTTTATTTGGGCTCAAGCTTTTACTATTCAATTAACCTTTCATCATCCTCCAGGCAGTATAAAGCAAACCGGGTTATGACACACGCTAGCCATGTTAAAAAGGCATTGTTAACGTACACACAAGCTCAATGGGCGCAATGTGTATTTGCAAAATTTGGATCCAACTCTGGGACTTTTACCATTAACATCCTGAACACCATTATCTTCCTCCATAATGGTGATATAAATCAGATCTTTTAGCTGAAGATACAGCCGGGATGATGATGATGGTTTATATTATGGCAACATCTAGAGTTCCCAACCAAGATCAGGGCCCCATTGTGATAAATGCTGCACAAACACATAGGGAAGGACTGTAAAATATTAGATACCTTAATCTAAATAACATGTCCAGAGAAATGTTGGCAATGAACATATCTGAGTGGAGACGAATGTAAAAAAGTACAAGAAAGTAGCAGGAAAAGAACACAATTTTATGTTACTCTGACTTGGAAATCTCAATATGGACATAACCAGCGTACAATGCATACCTACAGTATTATTTGTCATTCTCGCTTATGGACCATCCTTTATATTACCTCTTTTCTATCTCTCTTGTGAATGTGTGTGATGATGTTCTGATTACCATTATTTGCATTATGTGTTTGTTATAATGATTGCTAAAGCTGGCTGCAATTTGGGATTTCTAGTTCATAGGAATTTTCAGTATTTCGAAATTTCCTGCAGACCAGAAATTCCAAAAGGATTTGGGTTCGGAAGCTCAGAAATGTGTTGTTTCAAAATGAATTATGCTTCCAGACCAAGGCAGCTGCTATCTGAAATTGACAAGAAATAATTGGTCTGCTGCTAAGGCAGCCTGCATGGCAGGGCTGCTTTGGAGCTGTGGACACTAGAAGCCCCAAAGTCCTAAACAGGCTGCCGGGAAACCAGACAGGTTTCTTTTGGAACTCTGCCTGTGATTTTGATAAAAGTTCATCAAACTCAAGATGTTTCTAGAAAATAATTTTCAGGTTAGCCGAATCAGCGTTTTCCAACAAAGTTCTGTTTTGCTGGAAATTCCCGACCAGCAATATTTATGATTTAAAATGAAGAAAATAGGTAATTCTGACACAGGCTTTAAAACAAAGCCTTTGAAAGTTGGCTTGTTGTGTGAGTGCGTGTGCATGCGCCAAGACATGCATAACCAGGATTCCCCCTTGCATAAGGAGAGGAAATGAGGCCTGTGTTTTTTCAAGTCACTCCAGAAATAGAAAACATGTTTTTGTGTCTGACCTGAGCTGTATAGATGGTGAAACTGATGACTGACTTTGCCTTCCCACAGGCTTCTGAGGAAGGAAATGACTATTTGAGCAGCTTGTCCAGCTCCTTTGCTTACCTACTGACAATACACCTGAAAGAAGGCCGGAACCTGGTCATTAGGGATCGCTGTGGTGAGTCTGCCTTTTGATGTACAGCAGATAACTCTTTTGGGGGGAAAAAAAACAAAAAACCAAGAACAAACTAGGGTCCTGATTCTCCCTTCACTTTCTTTTCACACCAGTCTAACTCAATTGGCTTCTCACTTACTCTGGTGTCAATCAGAGGAGAATCAGGCACTACTTCTGTCTGCCAGCTTGCCAGTCAGAATGTTAAATTTCCTGTCATATAATCCCCTAGGTACAGAAGGGAGGGGATGGGCAGATATCTATTGCTGCTTTTCCCAGGTTTGAGAATTACACACATTGCAACGTGACTTTGTAAAGCACATGCTTTCCTCCTACTGCTGGCAAAAGACCCAGTTCAATTCTAGTTTACTTAAAGGAAACCAAAGGATGTTTTGAAATCCAGTGGGTGGTAGTGAAAGGGAAGACCAACAGCTTTGTGACTTCAAGGTCGGTGTCTAAAATGTGTGTTTTATAGGGAGGAAGTTAGTAAAGATCTTGGAACTTGAGGGCTGCAACGTAAGGAGGGTTCACTTCTGAGGGTAGGGATTATGTAGTTTCACCTAATAAGGCCTGGGGTGTATGTTTTATGGCTTAGTGAAAGGAAGGTCAGAAAGACATTGAGGAAATGAGTTAATCAGTGGGACATTATTCAAATATTATGGAAAGTGTTTGAATTTGGGTCGCTGCTGGCTTGAGAGAGTAGCACGTAGTCCTTGACTGTATGCAGGAGCATTTCCTTTTAGAGCTTAGACCTGGGTCTCTTTGCCTCTGCAGAAATACAATTATTAGTGTTAATTATAACACTGTCTATGGAGAAACCTCGGAATACTTTTACATTGCAAACGTGTAAGCACTTTCTCTCTTGAAACTGAGCAATAGGGCAAAAGTACAAATGAGTAACAGGCTAAGCATGGACCTGTTATACAGATGTATTCGCTTTCTTATAGTGGGCTCTGGCTTGTTGGGCTCCTTTCTGATTACTAGATGCATTATTTTTTCTACACTATATTTTACTGTCCTAGCCAGACGGTAAGCTCCTTGCCAGGGACTGTTATCTTTCTCTGGCCAGCTCCTAACATTCTGAAGACATTAATAAATAGATGTTATGTAGTCTAAATCCTTTACTTTTTAAACAGAACTGCTCTTTGTTGAAGTGTTTTCTGACAGGGAAGCATGTCACCAGGTTCACTAGAAACCATATGCGTCAGAACAAGTCTTGTTGTTGGATGGCTCTGTGGAAAGGACTCTCTACTTGCTACAAATGAGCAACTTGGGCAGAGGAATGTTTCCCTAGAAGAGAGAAGGCACTCTTAATCTCACATTGTATTTACTGTATCTTAGCGAGGCATTGTACTATTCAGCTCTATGTAATAACACAAAGACAATCCAGGGCAAGATGGATTTTGTTGGTTTGTTGGTTTAGAGAGGGCGTGCATGGGGAGATGTGCAATCCACTAAAATTCCTCCTGTATTTGCATACAGAGAAGTACAAAACGGGTGTCTGCCAATCTGGCCATCTATCCTCCCATTGTTATAATATCTATACACAAACACTCAACTTTAAAAGCACAGTTATGCTCAGACTTTTGCTATTGCGGTGCTTTTGACTCAAGTTTTTCTTCGTGAGAAATTTAGCTGGGCTAATCTGCAGCCATCAGTGTTAGGGTAAGAGTTGGGTTTTGAAATGTATTCTTAAAGGTGGAAAGTCCTGGGCTCATCCTACCCTCCAGTAATGGGGGAATTTAATAGATAAAGGCCTGACGCCAAGAGTGCCCTGCCACTGAGAGTCTGACTGTGGATCTGTCAGCCCATAAAGTCTTGGTAGGACACTGTGTCATTGGAATTGCAAAGAGGCAGTCCCTGAAATAGCTATGGCCCTACTCTAAGATGGAGCTCTAGTAAGGATAAGGAGCCAGTGTATGGCATGGTACATTTTATGATGTGTTCCCACTGGCCTTTTTTACCTAGAAGGTGGGTTGCTGGCCCCATGCTGTAAATATATGCTTCTGTCTAGGTAAAAGAACGCAACCTATTAAATTAAACAGAGTATATATTCAGGGTCATTCCGCTTTTACTGGCAAAGAATATAATGTAAGTTATTGGGCACCTGAAAATGTCCAGTTAGGAAATGGATCAGTCTGAATGTGAAATCCATTAAATGTCTTAAAAAACAATGTAATAAACTTCAGCCAGTTTGGTTATATTGGAATGGATGTGGGAAGCTTCAAAAAGATTTCAATGAATTCATTACTCCTCAGGCTTTCCCGATTGCTCTGGCAAAGATTTCAAGTTACCTCCCTGTGCATGTGGAAAAGCTTATTTGCATGTGTGTAGATAGGTAGTTTTGAATATAGTTACCTGATTCATATCTGCACATAGATCACTGGGGGGTTTTCCTTCTAAGAGACCTCCTGAAAATGTGAAGCTTTCAGATTTATTTATTTTGCCCCCCAGAGTGCCAGCTGATGCTCCTGAAAATTTTGGGAACCAGAAACCTACCCAGCTAACTAAGCAGTGCAGTTAAACACAACTATCAGATGGGTTTAAAATCCACAACCCTAGCTGCTTTACTCGTGAGGTGGCATATTGCTATAAGCAAATAAGTAGTTTGGTTCTGTAGGTCTTCTGGGACTCTTGTAAGCAGGGTTGGTACATTTCATTGGGATTTTACATTGTTTGTTGGCCTGGAAATGCTCTTAACTTACTAAAAAAAAAAAAAAAAAAAAAGTGCAGATAAGCATCATCTGGCAAACTGCAGCAAAGTTGTGCTGTATATCAGTCACGGTGGGGAGTATGTCAGAGGCATTCGTATGTTAAGAATACCCAATATCACTGTACCACTCAGGGGTTTGCTCATATTTGAGATCCTATTGCAAATCAAGGGGAAATTCCTTTCCTGTGACACAAGATGAGCTTCAGCCTAAGATTTCTTGTCTGTTACTATTCTCTCTCATATGACCATCCCTGTGTATGTCATATGCAGAAAACCCAAGATATATAAAGCTATTGATATTAAATCAATAAGGCTTGAAAGAGTTGGCCTGGCCTAATTTCAACCAATTTTAGTTTAACATGTTTTATAGTATTCTTATCCTAAATCCTATGGAATATAATTTAAGAAGACCACAAACACTTATAAATTTTGCATAAAAAGTTATTCGTCAACCTAGGTCTATTTTGGTAACATTATTCTTTGACTGCTCACCACTTCAATTTGTTAATTTTTGTTCAAAGGTTATGTGATCATATTGGGAAAACATGATTCAAGATGCACAGTATAATTATGTGCAAAAATTGCCACTTATATGGGGGAAAAACCCTATGATCTTTATTTACAGACTAATCATCCACAAGCTCTTTAAATGGATAAATATGTCATGGACTGTGATAGAATATATTATAGCTAGACATGAAAAACTGTTAGTGGTGTCCTCTTGTGGTCATTTTAAATGCTGCAATATACTTCGGGAAGAATGAAATTATTGTATTGGGCACTTCCCTAGAACTCTTCCATGGTGGAACTCCAAGCACTTTACAAATATTAACTAATTAACCTGCTCAGTCCCTCCAGTTGCATTCCACTACTTAAACAGCATCTGCATTCCACTCCAGAAGTGGGGCAGTTAACAGCGTACACGAGTGTTACAGAAAAAGCTAGGTCAAGAAATGAGGAACAACATGTTAATTGGTCAATACTACAGGGGACAGATGAAGTTAAGAACAGAAGAATGGCCATGCTAGGTCAGACCAAAGGTCCACTGAGCCCAGTATCCTGTCTTCTGACAGTGGCTAATACCACATGCCCCAGAGGGAATGAACAGAACAGGTAATCATCAAGTGATCCATTCCCTGTCACTCATTCCCAGCTTCTGGCAAACAGAGGCTAGGGACACCATCCCTGACCATCCTGGCTAATAACCGTTGATGGACCTATCCTCCAGGAATTTATCTAGTTCTCTTTTGAACCCTGTTATAGTCTTGACTGTGACAACATCCTCCAGCAAGGAGTTCCACAGATTGACTGTGCGTTGTGTGGAAAAAATACTTCCCTTTGTTTGTTTTAAACCTGCTGCCTATTATTTTCATATGGTGACCCCTAGTTCTTGTGTTATAAGAAGGAGTAAATAACACTTCCTTATTTACTTTCTCCACACCAGTCATGATTTTATAGATCTCTATAACATCCCCCCTTAGTCGTCTCTTTTCCAAGCTGAAAAGTCTCAGTTTTATTCATCGCACCTCATACAGAAGCTGTTCCATACTCCTAATCATTTTTGTTGCACTTTTCTGAATTTTTTCCAATTCCAATACATCTTTTTTGAGATGGGGCAACCACATCTGCATGCGGTATTTAAGATTAGAGGTGTTGGTGTGTAGCCAAGATACCAGAGTTGATAAATCTGCTGGTGTTTTTTTTTTTTTTTTTTCCCTCCCATCTCCTCAGAAGGACGTCACCTCCAGCATCCCAGGCCTTCCTAACATTACACTGTGGTGGTTGTCCAAAAGTAACAGAAGAAAGCATGCTGCCTATTAAATTGCCAACACTTCTGAACTAGCTGTTCCAATAGAGATTAAAATGAGAGTGCAAGTCTATCATTGCCCCACCCACAATCACAGAATTGCTACTACTGCCTACCGAATATAGACATTTTTCTTCAGGTGGCTCTTCCCAGACTGGCTGATCTTCTTCCCTCCTGCTGGGCTGATGCTGGGAATTTCAGATGCATTTAATGGATTCACTGCTCCTCGCCAGCCATTGCACTTCCTCAAAACTGACCAACTATATTCTTAACGTCTATTAGTACTAATTAATGAAACTGGGCTAAATTCATCTCAGGTGTAACTTCACTGCCATCTACAACCTGTGAAATCCATAGTTACATCAGGGGCAAATCTGATTTTCTTTGTGATCTTTCACCTGTTTCCTTCATTTTCTCCTCTTCTTCCCTTCTACTGTATACTACTCCCCCAGTTTATTTTTAATTGTTCTCCATTTTCTTCTCACCCTTCTCTTCATAGCCCTAATTCCAGGGTCTGTTCTCCTTTTTGCTCTGGTTTGTGTTTCTTTTTCATTCCCTCAGGTTCTCTTTCGCACCCCCTCTTCATCTTCATTCTTATTCCCCATCCCCTTAATCCTGTGCTCCTCCCCAATTACTTTCTTTACTCCTTCATTCTCCCTTTGGCTTTCTCTCCCACTTATTCTCTCACTCTTCCATTCCTGACAATCTTGCCTCTTTTCCTTGCCTCCCCGCCCCCACCTTTATCCTTGCTGTGTTTGGGTGCAGGGGGAACAGTTTCTCAAATCAGCTGGAATCTGACCCAGCTCTGTACGTACTCTGCTGCTTTCTACAAAATGGTTAAGCAGTGGGGGGAAAGAAAATAGAGATTTGTGTGTGGTGTGTGTGTGTGTGTTCCTCCCTTTGCTCAACTGCTGCAGGGAGGATGTTCCCTGGAGAAGGAGGGAAATTTCCATCCACCAGATACGCTTCCTGTGGAGTTCTGCTCAGTGTCACTCCCTGCTAACAGTGAGGAGAGGAAGGGCCCAATCTGTTGTTTAATTGATTAATACTCAACTGTCTCCTATGGGTTCCTGTTGGAAACAGGTGGTAGTTTAGTAGTAGCCAATTTAAGAGTGCAGCTGGAGTCTGCATAAACCCCCTTCCTATTCACAGACACAAGAATGACATTTTTTGGAGTGCTTTTTGCCAGATCTTGTAACCTGGCCTGTGTTAAAGCCTAGAAGTCTATCGACCAAGTTCTGATCTTATTTCACCTTATCTAGCCTATGGGAATGACATAGGCTCTCACCACAAGGCAGTTTAGCAGCAGGCCAAATCAGTTTACTTCACCTTATTATGACACATGCAGGTTAAGTCTCTTCTCCCTATAGTAGCTTTATATCCATAAGTTTGTAGTTCTCATAATGAAAAAAGTCCATACTGGAGTGTGTGCATCTGCACAAGTCTCTACTGGATTGAGCCAAACTGTACATTTTTACTGCTGAAAGTGTTTGTTTAACATAGGTTTATTCTTTCATGCATTGATGGTTCCCTTTGACTTTCTGGGTATGTTTCAAGTCCTATCTATTTAACCAGTAGAAGTGCTTCTGTGGCAAAGGGTTTGGTTAATTTTGTATCTTGGAGTTTTTATTATCAGTAGTTGATGTGTTAAATTGTGGGGTAGATGCATGTTTGTGAATGTTTAACTTTGGTATGATAAATTTTAAGAAACCATCATAAGTGCATTTTGTTAATGAAATATACAAACTTACAAGTAGTGTGGGAGCTGCTGAAAACTGTTCAGGATTCCAGGGTGTTAAGATCATTCCATTACAATTTCCTAGGTTTCAAAAAGCTTAATGTCTTTTCTCTCTGGCCTTCTGCCTGCTGCCGGACCCTCACATTTCAGTGGACTACTTTTTTTGGTGGTCTCTCTGATCCTTTCATGTGAGGCCTCAGACTTCCAGCCCTGATATTCTTGGAATTAGAAGTGAGTTTATCCCTTTTTGATTTGTTTTACTCTTACAGTCCTTTCTCCAAGTGCTGTGTGTTATTAAACTGAGCCGTTCTAATGAGACCTGAAATGCTCTGCTCCTTCACAGTGCTGATATGTTGTGACTGTGCATACTACTGGCCTTCTGAATCATTTTGTTCAATAGTGCAATTGTGTCACTTCGCAGTACTGTGATGTCACACGTGCCTTTACTGTAATGAAGTGGTCTCTCTCTCTCCTGTTTGAGGATTCAATTGACAATTGGTAAAGTGTTAAACATTCAAATATGCTACTATAACAAGAATCAGAAACTCAGCTCTTCTTGCTGAGGTTCAGTTTCTATATTGTGGTTAGGGTGAGGCCAGTAGCTGGCTTTGAGCCTTAAAGTATTTTTTGCCCTGAAACTCTGTGTGGTTCTGCTGTGTATCATTGCAACTTTTTTCTGTGAAAAGATGTACACTGAGTGGCTTAGTCTTTTTCTGGCCACATACCCTAACAAAATCCATCTTTCTCTCTCTCTTCCACACCAGTCTCCTATGAACATACTCTTAGTTTTTTTTTTTTTTTTTTTTTTTACTCTTCTACACTTCTGTGGCAGTTTTAACATTAACTTTGAGTCTCTTCCTTTCTCTCTGTGGGTTTCCTAATAACTTCCTGTTGTTCTGTGGTTTGATCTGTCGTCTTTCATCTCTTTAGAGATAGATAGTGTGTGTGTAGATCTGTTTGTTTGATTTCCTCCCATGCTTCCCCTCTTTTTCCCAAATCGAAGCAGTGCAGGAGAATATTCACCCCTGCATGAGGTGCTTATTTCTATGTTCTTGCATGCCCATCTCATGACTTTGCGGATTGATTGGGATTCACTTGACTAGATCCTTTGAGGTGCACCATTCGGTACAAAGTAAATTTAAAAAATGAATATCTAAAGCATTTCTATTTAAACTGGGCCATAACTAAAAAATACTGTGATACTTTCACAATGCTGGGATATCCAGTGCCAGGCTATTAATGTGATTACAGATTACCAGACCACAGTGGAAGGGGCTGTTTTTTATGTCATTGAGCACATTGTCAGCATACACGTAAATAAGACTATTGTTTAGAATGCAAGTGTTCATAACAGTTAGACTGAATAGTTCACAGTAAATAAGTTATCTGATAAATTTAGACTCTCTCTGCTTTCATGGTATCTGCAATCAGATCATTAGTTCCTCAGATCTATGATTGAGATTTACCAGGCAACTTTCTACCCCAATGATTTTGCTTTAAGACTTAATTATGAACAGTTTGCAAATATCTGGAATTTGAGCCATGCTGGATAGTTACAAGTTGCCAGGTAAATCACCTTGTGTTGTCTGTCTTCCCTGCGTGCTGGAACATGCAACAACTTCCGCTATGAATACTGGAATGTGCCAGCTGCAAATTCGGTTTCTGTAAGTGCTTGTGCATGCAACTCTGAAACTTTGCCTCCCACATACACTCATTCCAGTACACGCAATCACTTGCATGATCGTGAGAAATGGACATGCAAGAGGAAAGAACATGACCAGAGTGGTTTCATCTAAAAATGAGAACTGCTAATAGAAAATGTTAAGCAGTGTCAATCCAGCTTTGGGAAGAAAAACGTAAAATCTCAAACCTTTGCTGAATACCGCCTCCAACAATCAGTCCTTTATCTTAGGCAACCACATGAAAGCATTCTTGGGTAATACCTGCATTATGCAGGAGGTCAGACTTGATGGTCTTTTCTGGCCTTAAAGTCTGTGAATTTTTCAATACAATTTTTTTTCCCTCTAATAAAAAAAAAACACCTGTGTTAAATATTTCCTGGGCCTTGGCATGGCTGTATAAAACAGGTTTCACTGTATTGTAGAAAATATAACTTCCTATTGGGATTGCTAGGTACCCCAAATGATTGATACTATAAATGGAAGGTGCTGTCAAAAATGTATAAAATAACACAATCTGGATGTTATGGAATGAGCTTATCATCATTAGAATCCTTCCTCCCTTCCTCATGTGATATTGACGTGACTGTGCTTCCCTATGTGGATTGAGTTGGTGTCAGTCGAGTTCCACGTGGGCAGGAGTCCAAATCATGCTAGACACCATCACAGATGACACTAATTAGCTGGCTTTTTGGCAGTCATTGCAGAGAGGCCAAGTGCTGAATGGACTTGGTGACTGAATTCCCCTCACACCTCTAGTGGTGGTCCCTTCAATGAAAGATGAGAGTCCCATTACCCGAGTGGGGAATCTTGTGCTTCCATTGTGCCTATTTTTTGTATAATTAGAGGACTTCAGTCTCCAGAGCCCTCAATCCATCATCTTTCACCAGCAGAACATTACTTCCACTTTTTAAAGTTTTTCACGACATCCTCCACATTTTTAATACATACTCCATGGAAAATTGGCATAAACAAAACAAATGAAAAATACAGTTGTGGAATCCTCATGGGAAGGCCATTTAAAAGTTGTTATATGGGGTTTGCTTTAAAAAAAAGAAAAAGCTTGTCACGTAAGGCCCTCACATTCTATAGGCTTTCTCAGAGATCTGCTCAGTGCAATGCATTTTATGCTGCAGTTAGAGATGGTTCTAAAAAGAAACCAGCCTGCATTAGACTATATCACAGGGTGTCTGTACAAGCATGTGTAGGTGTATTCTCCTCAGAAGCTGAGCGATTCCATTTGGAAACATGCATTTCTTCTCTCCCAGATGCCCTTTGCATTTATCAAAGTAGTCATTGTTTCAGAGAGGTGAGTTGCTATAACTTCCTTGTTGGTTGTTTCCAATGGACAGATGTCCATATCACAAAATTTGCCACCTTAAATAGCTCCGTCTGGGACCTTTGTTAATAATTTTTACAGTAATGTCACATGAGGACACAGCAGCAGCACTGCGAAGGACCCAGACTACAGCTGCACCCCAGCTTGCCGTGCAGTAACTTGCTATGTAGCCAAGCCTTTAACTGTGCTCACACCAGCATGTTGTGAGTTCAGCGTAAGAATGACACTCACAACACTGACAATTGATTTTACCCAAAAAACTTTGAAACAAATCAACTTAAAAAACAAAAAGTACATTAATAAAGTTTAATTAACCAAAATTCCTACCCCAAAAGAAGCACCAAAGACACTATTAATTCTACAAGGAACTTAGTTACTACTTTTTAGAAGGTGCTTAGAGATTGTGGTGATTGGCAGAGTGAAACCCTAAGGTAGATTCTATTCCATATAGCTTCTTATACCAGCCTCATCACTAGTATTTGAGCAGCTTCCAGTAGCACATCAAGCAACGTGAGTAACTTGTCATATGTGGTTTGTTCTTTCTCTCATCTTTTTCCCCAGGGGAGAATTGTGTAGTGTTTTGTTTTGGTAAATTTGTGCAGTTTGTGTGCGCACACTGTGAGTGGGAGTGAGGGTGTGTGTGTGTGTGTGTGATGTACAGTCTGAATGTGTTACAAAAGGCAAGTTTAAAGAAATGTGCTTTGCACTTGATGTGGAAGGAAGGTGGTTAGGATTGTGATGGTCCTTAGTTCCTTTCGGTGTTCATTCCACAGCCTTGGATTGGTCCAAGAAAAAGCTCAGTTTCCTGCACACACAAGCTTTACCCTTATAGTAAATATTGCACCATGCTCTTCATCACTTCCTGGGTGCACTCCCACCATCTATTCTCTTGGTCCTCCTATGGTTTTCTCTACCCACGTCACTAACAAACATGTGCCTTGGCTTCCACGTTCTTTTTAATGCCACTTGATACTTTCTTGCTTCAGAAGAAGACCAATATTTTTGCATCGTGGGTTGCTCTAACCGTCTGCAGGACATCTAGCGTGCTGCTTACAAGGTGCATTTTACAAAACATCTCTTGTCTACCTCCTTGTTTTTTATCAGGTGTCAACTTACATTCTCCTTCTAAAAGCAGTGGCTCATTTCTAAGCTTATATATGTTCTACACACCTCTTCACTGGCAAATTGTTCTGGTTTAATTTCCTTCATAGTTTACTGGAGGCATTTGCTTCTAAACCATTCACACACACACACAGCTTTTCAAGTACACAAGCTTTTTCATTTTTTTTCCTGTTTCCCCCCCCCGTAGATAGTTTATTCCATTTTTGTTATTTCTCTATTAGAGTATTGATTTCTTTTTCATTTGAAACAAAAATACCAGTGATCCATCTTATGTTTTTTTGTCATTATTGTAAACAACTGTAGTAATATTATTTCTATGGGTTTGCTGAAAAATTACACTTTGATTCTATATGGCTATAAAATAAATCTGCAAAATATTATTAGAAATTCATTTTCTTGTCCATATTAAAATTTGGAATTTAATATCCTAAAACAACAATTAAAATGATCTAGGATATATGCTGTATGGTTTTCTTTGTTTGAGTTCTTAGGATTGTGGCACCGATGGATCTTTGTATTTCTAAATACAGATATTTTTAATTCCTTGCATACCCAGCAAACTGATGTCTAGAAGATGAATACGTGGTTTGAAATAACACCAGGTCTGCTATTCCTTTTTCAAAGTGTGAAACGTGTGTAGGGTTAGTAAAGTTGATGTGGCAAATCTCATAATAGCTGCTAGAGGGCAGCAGTAACCATTTAAAAACACTATGAACTCTTTCTGAGGAAACTAAACCCTATCTAGTTACTGTGCACAGAATACTTTTGTTTGTTTAGGCAACTTCAAGTCCCAGTGAACTTAGTCCACCTATACTGGGTGAATGGCCGTCAGTGTTACAGGATAAGCCGCTTTTCTAGGAAAAAATACTACTCAAAAATAATCCACTAAAAGCATGGTGAAAGTTAAGTATATTTAACAATCCATGGGGTTATACACCCCAAGGAGAAGGAAGAAAGGGTTATAGAGTGTGCTTTCATCCTGGCCAATGCTGACTAGCATGCACAGTCTGACTAATTACTTTAAATGCAAGCCAGCTGCTTAACGGGTTGTAAAATCCATGGAAGGATCACAGTTTGAAAAAGGAAAAAATGAGAACTGATTTTAATTAAAAATAAAATGGGTATGATGAAAATTCTTTAAAATAACTAATGACATTAAAATAAGTATCCTTCCTTTATTTAATTTAAAAAAAAAGCACCCCAAAATCTTAGTCACAACAGAATCATTTTTCAGAGGTCACATTTTTCCCCTCTATTTTCATTGGGCTATTGCTTAAGACTTCAAGAAGCAAATCAGCACATGTTCATGCTTGCTTTGTTTCTAGGTCATTGAGCATTTTTCTGTCATTTTCCAACTTACTGAAAATAAATTTAAAAATCTTGAGCCATGCTTTTATCCAGTTTGGAAGAGAATTAAACTAAACTGAATTAAATTCACTTGAATTCTGAACGAGCGTGTCCACACAGGGATTTAATGTGGTTTAACTAATGTAATTTAAATGCACACCTTTAGTTCAGAGTAATTCTCCTGTGTCCCTATAGAGACAAGTCCGAAGAAAAAGAGATCCAAGACACTGAAAAAAGGAGACCCCAAAGCTTCATTAGAGCTAAACAAATTAGTTGTGTATTCCTTCCCGCCCCCACACCCTTTCTGAAAAAGGGTTGTGGTTTAGTGTTTTGTTCTGCTCTATTTCTAATCTGATGCCATTCCCAGAAAAGATTTTATGTTCTTGCTGTTTGGTTCCATCAGAATAAATACCATAAAGCTGCATTGTTTGTGAAGCTCCCGATGCAAAGGTTAAAGTCCATCTGTTGGCTGACAGTGAGACGACATCTCGTCATTTGTCAATCTCAGAGTTGCATTCTTGAGCAGCCGACCCCTTTCTTTCCTGCTTACCTAGTTGAGATGTTACTTTCCTGACAGTAAGACAGTTCTGCTCAGCTAGCAAATCGCAGCATGTTTCTCTTGCGAGCTCTCCCTCAATTATTTTCTGTAACAATTAACACTCTACTAACTTGACACCCTTTTCTTGTTTGGCTTTGTAAATCATCATCCCTTTTTTTATTAATTCCAGACATTAATATTTTCTTTCACGCAAGTGCTGCCATTCACCCATGAAAGAGTTTGAACATTATGTTGCTGTCAAGATACCTAGGGATTACGCAGTATGCCTTGCCTTAGTAAGTGACACCACTGGGCCTGCTTTTGAGATGTTTATTTTGAGAATAAGCTGACAAGCATGAAGGCTTGATCCCAGAGTGGCAATCTTGTTTAATTAAAGGCCTCTTTTTAGTATAGTTTTTTCCCCACTGTTTTTATTTATTTTATTTATTTATGTGTGTGTGTGTGTGTGTGTATATATTATAAATACATACACACACACACCACATTTTTATATATCAGAATGATTGTTAAAGTCCGACTCACTTGAACAGTGCTGTTATGCAGTAAAAAGAGGTGTATGGGGAAGGACTGGTCATTCAAAGTAAGGTCATTCAACAGCCTTGATACATTTCTGTGTAATAATGCAATCAGAACACTTGCTTAGCTATAAGAGGCTGGTCATGTTTTGTTTTTTATTCTTGCAGAATCTAGATTTTTATGGTTGTTTGCTCATTTGATTTTATTTTTTAAAGGTTCCCTTCACTCAAAGTTTTTCTATTTAAGAAACAGATGAGTTATAGCTGTAGACCACCTGCTTCCATTGCTCTATTCATGTTTTCATTCCATCAGTTCCTTCCCTTGTCTAATCTTGATATTACCTGGTTGGTGTAGTGAATAGTTGGGGACTTTGTTTGTTTGTTTATAATGCAGGCTGCTTTTGCTTATCCAATACATGAAGGCAGTCGCGCACTCTCTCTCTTTCTCTCTTTTTTCCCCCCCTTCCAGGAGAGAGGAATTGGAATATTCAAGATAGATAGGACTATTTGGTGTAGCCTTTTGTTAATTTATCTAATTTCCTAACTAATGCATCCTCTGAAGATTGTTGGACATATTTTATGTTGGATATTATTATTTAGTGGATTATCTGTGTGTGGTCCTTTCTGTGCAAAGTGCATGCTTTTGTTCAATATTTCTTTTCTACCTGTGTACTTAGGAAGTGTGTGTGTGTGTGTGTGTGTGTGTGTGTGTGTATATATATATATATATATATATATATATATATATATATATATATATATATATTTCTAATTATAGCTAAGGGCATGATCTAAACTCACCGAAGGCAATGGAAAAACTCCCATTGACTTCAGAGGGTTTTGAGGCTGACCCTAACTGAGGGTCTCTTGGAGGACCAGGAAAACAAATTTCCTTTTAGCCCCTGTGCAACATTTGTCTGTCTGTCCCTCCCTCTCCTTGCCAGAAATAATAATATATATAATTCTGCTATCACTGTGTAAGAAGAGAGTTTTCTGCAGGTTCTATTTGAAAATAGATTAATTGGGGGATATTTTGTTTTTCATCAAAATGTTTTCATACTACTTATCAAGCCACCCCTTATGAAGAAGACCTACAGAACTGAATGGGGTTCTATAAAAATTACTCTAAAATCCTATAGAAATTAGTAATGAATAAGAGCCCTCCTATGTAGGTCTTTTGAATGAGTCTATATAGAATTTTTTAGCAGCGATACAATTCTCTATTACATTGTGTTGGTTAGTTTCAAAAACCTGCCAAAAGTAGTTATATTCATATTGAAGCCCGTAAGATTTTCTATAAGTGATTTTGATCAAATCTGCAGGCCTTTTTGTGTATCCCATTTTATTTGTGATTCTGTGTCTTTGTTTGTCTGTATGTTATATAGATTCATCCTTGCTTTTGTTCGCTACTTCCTGCAAAAAAAAAAAAAAAAAGATAAGAATAACCAAGGTTCTTCAAAGATGACATGGCAGACAGCACAAGCACAATGTAGAATTCTTTTTCCCTTTTCCCCATCAAATCACTTTTTAGCCATATTCAGCAGAATCCCTGAGCTTTTTCCTCCATTATTTGTTTATTTTTTATTGGTTGGTAGTGTTGGAAAGTTTTCCAGACTAATCCCATTTGTATTATTGTTTATAATAGGTACAAGTGATCCATACGTGAAATTTAAATTGAATGGAAAAACTCTATACAAAAGTAAGGTCATCTACAAAAACCTAAATCCAGTTTGGGATGAAATTGTTGTGTTGCCAATACGGACTCTTGATCAGAAGCTCCGGGTCAAGGTAAATTTTTGGTGTAGGGTACTGAAACATTTGGTAAAAGCTCCTCTGAACCCCAATTGCACGCATGCGCGCGCTCTCTTTCTCTCTCTGTATTTATTCAATTTGATGGTTTGACACAGAGAACATGTATTCAAAACACAATTAGGATCCAATGTTTCCTAAGCTTTATATTCAAATGCACATGTATCTTTGCCACATTTTACTTGGATGTTGTGTTTTCAGTGTGTGAATGTCCCAAATCAAAATAATCTGTTTGACTGGAGGCATTTAAACCTACTGTGCAAAACTCTGCCGTCAATTATATCTGTGCAACCTCAGTGAAATCAGTGGGGTTTACCTGAAATAATTTAAGAGTGGAATACGGTGAACTGAGTTGAGTAGAATTATTACCTGTGAGGTAGTGGTGACAAGCAGCAAAGCTCTTTCTCATTATGAGGTAACTTTATAGTTAACAGAGCTGCAAGCTACCAGTTGTAAGCACTAATTGCTAAAACATCTGTAATTAAAAAACTGCCTGGTTGTGTACAGTATTCGATTGTACTATACTACCAGATATATAGGAATGGTCCCAATGCATTGTTGCACATATGACTCTGTTCACCATATGTCAAGAAGGTATTTCAAAATGCTGTTAAAATATTAAATTAAAAATCTCCATTAAAGAATGGAAATGGAGAATTATCCTTGAACAACATCTAGGCTTTGATTCCCAAAATATGGGATGAAACTCAAAATGTCAGTTCTTCTTTTTTTCTGATGTGGCAAAACTGGCTTAGGATGTGAAAATAATATGCATTTATTTTGTTACCAGGTATATGATCGAGATTTAGCCTCCTCTGACTTTATGGGATCTGCATTTGTGGTGCTTAGCAACCTTGAGCTCAACAGGTACTATATGAATTTATTAAAATGTGTTACTGCGGTTTAGTTTGGAAATGATCTCAACACTTTTACAGCAGCTTAATCTTTTATCTCTGGGTTGTCAGTCTGAATGTGGAGCTGGGAGACAGGAATTCATGTTTTATTCCTGGCTCTTACACTGACTTACTGATATCTTGGGCAAGTGCATTTTCTTGCATTATGGGCCCCCTGGCTGTACTATCTGAGTGCCTCAGAAACATTAGTGAATTTATTTCCACAACACCTCTGTGAGGTAGGGAAATATTATCATCTCCATTTTCAGAAGGGGAACTAAGGCAAAGGCAGAAATGAAATGGTTTGTCCAAGGTGATGCAGGAAGTCTGCATCAAATCTAGGAACTGAACACAGATCTCACAAGTCAAAGTCCAGTCTTTAACTGTCAGACAGTTCAGCTGGACAAGTCATTGTCAGTATCCTTTCCTGTAAAATGGGGATAACATTAATCAGTTTTCTGCCTGTCTGCAGGTGGTGGGTTATCAGTATTAATTGCTATGGAAATACAAGGTATTATTTAAAATCGCTGTGCTGAACTTTTTTTCCACTGTTTTGTGGAAGCTGTGAGGGGGAATATATGCCACAAAGAAATACGCTAGATTGTACATTTTAACATTTAGACTCAATTTTGAAAACTTTAAAATGTGCTAAATATTAGCCATAAAAACCAGAATTTGCACAATTCAGTGTGACCTTTAATAATGAACCAGAAGCTAAAATTGAGCCTACAGATGCATTTCTTTTCTGCTTGCAGAACTACTGAACAGATTTTAAAATTGGAAGATACAAACAGTATAGAAGATGATATGGGAGAGATTGTGTTAAACTTGAGTCTAACAGTCAAGCAAGGAGACTTCAAGAGAACTGTAAGTGGCTTAGGAAATCAAATTTATAGCTAGAATGCACAAAAAAAGAAAGCTTCCCTAATCTGATTTACTCTATACTGGGAAATGCCACCTTTATTTTCATCCTCTGAGACTCGGCACAGAAAACTTGATGTTCACGATTTAAAAATCAACCACATTGGACTGGATAAAAGTTGCTTATGCTTCTATAGCCAAGTGCTTCTGTTCTGTGGCTTTAAAGGGTGAACCCATGGATAGCAAGTCTCCATATATTTCAATGAGTGGTAGGTCTGTGCATGTGTGTGAGATATCTCTAAAAGTGTATGCCCTACAGCTGCAGGACTGTTCTTTCAGGACATGCCATTTTCTCACTGTAAGCAAGAGGTTTAGATTTTATGAATTTTTAGAAAGGTGTTAAACCTCCAAACAGATGTGATTTTTTTTTCATACCAGTGAAATAAATATCTATATCTATATATCGGTGTGAAATGTTAAAGCAAGGATTTACTATTAAGACTAGGTTGTGCCAGCCCTGCATTGGTGCACATTGCTGAGAGGAGGGAAATGAACACAAGGAGCTATGTTTGAGTGGTAGCCATGTTAGTCTGTATCAGCAAAAACAATGAGGATTCCTTGTGGCACCTTAGAGACTAACAAATTTATTTTGGCATAAGCTTTCGTGAGAACAGGACAGGCACAGCCTTAAACCTCACCAGATTCTTCAGTGAGCTTTGGATCAGGCTCCTGTTGCAGAAGTGCTGTGGGACTCCAGTGTTGAAAGTGGTGGTAGAAACCCAGAAGGAGCTGGGCAGAGGCTGCAGCATGTGATTAAAAGGAATAAGGGCTTTCAGGATCAGGATTTGTGTGACTATTTTTTTTTTCTCTTACATATCACCATTTGTGTTTCACACAAAACATGGACCATGGCTAAATCTGTAAATTCATCTTGCAGTCATTTAGAGAACAGGTTGACAGCGAGAAAAGCCCCGAAGTATATCATTTGAATAGATCCAATTTTCAAGCAAGTCCAATTTTAAATATGTAACTAATAAGTGTTGCAGGTAAAAAAAAAATGAGAAGGGTTTCTGTGAATATTAATTATAAGTTTTAATTTTTCAGAATCCAATGTGAACGCTGCAGTCTACTATAGACTATTAAACTAGGCACTTGGGAATTCATAGTAGGTATGGGATATTTTTGAAAGTGAGAATGTGCCAAAAGACAGATTGGGGTGGAGAATATAGGACATAGACTTCACAAGAGAGGTGTGCCTTTCATTATTGGTTCTTCCTAGTAGCTGCCTGTTTTTAAGAGTTGTTAGTTTATTAGGTAATTTTATAGTGTGGTGTTGGAAAGTTTTTGATATTTCTCCCTCTGCATATAATTATTTAAAAATGCCAACAACCACCAAATAATAAAATATTCCAGAACACTTATTTGTGTTGTGCTGATCTCACCTAGCATTATATATGCTGTAAGAAAGTAGCTTTTCCTATACAAATAGGGAGGGATTGAATTGCCAGATCTTAAAAGTAAGAAAGCAAGAAATGTTGCGAGCATGGCTGTTAATGTTCTGACCTTTCCTTAGTCATTAATGAGACACTCTCTCTATGTCAAAGTCCTCTAATAAACCCTGACCACTTCCATTGAAATTTTCTCTCTTCTTACTAGTGTAAGCCCATTTGGCTGGGATGTCAACTCCCCCATTAATTTAGTATGCAAGGCATGGGATGGCATCCAGGTCACTGTGTGCAGAAAGGGGCGAGACAGGTGCACAGTCCACATGAGAGCTGCTGGAGGCATTTGTTCTGACCTGGGGAACAGTTCCTCTGGCAACATTAAGGGGTTGTGGGTCAGAGTGGCCCTGGGGATTCTGGGGTAAGAGAGGGTGCAGCATTAGTTCTGGGCAGCAGCCTTGGGAATGCCTGGGTGTATGGTTAATATTCAGAGTGCAGATGCCTAAAGAGCAAAATGGTCTTATCCATGTTATGCACTCAACAGCAAGCTGTTCCTCCCCCCTTCGCCCCCCCCAGTCTTTAAATTAGCTTAGTAGGACCAAATGGCACCAAAAGTTTGAGTCGTACATTTTATTAATGGCTCAGGGTCTCTTCGACTTTTTATTCTTGATGCTTTGTTTCCTTTTATTTCTGGTGCAATGCAGGTGTTCTGTTTTGTTCCTTGTTACATTCTGTGAGGGAGGTAGTTTAGTTGAATGCAGTAATAGAGCCAACTCTGTGCTAGTAATATGCCTTCCTTAACACAGTTTATAAATCAGTGTTCAGATGATTTGACTAACCGCTTTACCTGTTTTCCTCCCTTTGCTTTTGGATTCTCTCTTGCAATGGTGGGAATGCATGAATAGAGATGGTCAAATCGGAAGAAACAAACTTCATCCAAGGTAATCCATATCCCTTTTCTCTGTAAATCTCTTGTTCCCTTTCTCCCACAAGAAATATCATCATCTTATGTAGCATCTCCATTACTGGAGGTTTGCAAACATGCTAGCTCCTCTGGTATTCTCTTTGTGGGTGAATAGTCCTTTTGAACAACCCAGGATTCCAAACCATCCATCCAAGATAGTTTTTGTAACTAGTTTGAAAACTCTTAGCACAGGTGCAGACTGTCAGGCCCTTTGGGCCATGATTCTCATTCCTTTCTCAATCTGACTGTTGAGTGGGAAATGTTGGATCTCTTGTTTTTTGTATTATAGTAGCAAGTGGAGACTCCCAGTGTGCTTGGGTGCCCATTGTACAGACACATTGTAAGAAACAGTCCCTAACCAGAAGAGCTTACAGGGTAAATTGACAAGGAGGAGGAGACAGAGAGAGATGAAGGGACTTGCCCAAGGTCACACAGCAGAATGGTGGCATAGCTGGAAATATAATCCAGGTCTCCTGACTTTCAGTCCTGGTTTACATTGGGGGTGGGGGTTGACCTAAGATATGCAACTTCAGCTATGCATCTTAGGTTGACTTACCTGGCCGTGAGGATGACGGTGAGTCGATGGCTGCCGCTCACCCATGAACTCTGCTTCCACCTCTTGTGAGCTGGAGTTCTGGAGTCAACGGGGAGTGTGTTTGGGAATCGATTTATCGCATCTAGATGAGACTCAATAAATGGAACCCCGATAGATCGATCACTACACACTGATCCAGCGGGTAGTGAAGACCTGCCCTCAGTCCAATATCCTATACATTGTACCATGCTGTCTCTGTTCCTGAGCAGAGATTTCCTCAGATCCTTCTGTTGAGGGTTTCCCCTGATGGAATGAACAGGTATTTTGGCTGCTAGAAATAGAATGGTGCCATCAAGATGTGCATTTACCATTACTGAGTATCCACATGAACGTCTTCCCTTTGGGCCATTTTTTTTGCACCCACTTATTGCATCATGCTTGTATTGGATTTTAAAGCTGTTCAGGAAAGGGACTGGCATTATATTTGTTCTGTAAAGCACCCAAAATGCTTCTAGGTAGATGATGATGATAGTAACTTGAGATATCAGCATCAGATCCTGTATTTCAGGAGATTACAATGTAACTTTAGAAAAACCTAATTTGGCTCTTCTAAGAACACCTAACATCTGGGGAGTTTCCTCATAAAGCTGTTTGTGCCTATATGAAATTAATAATTACTCTCCCTTTCAGCACATGGGAGATAGGGACCCGCACCCAGGTATAATGCCACCAAAAATACTTCTGTAAAGAGGACATGTAATGTACATAACTGGGCACAGGTCTGCTGCTATTTTGGCTTAACCAAACAGTTCCAAGGATAATGCTGGCCTTCTACAGCTATATTCATACTGCAGAGATACAGCCAGAAATTGCTAAATGGAATATGACAGAAAGTGATGGAATAATTGAAGAGCTCAGCAGTTCAGTTTTTAACTAAAGCTCTTTAAATTACTAGTGGCCACACTTGATCTCTCTTTCTGCCATGTGCGCGCACACACAGCTGTCTCTCGAATCTCGCTGGCTTGGAGTCACAGGACAGGGAGCCAGATATTCCAACTCTAGTCCTTTCCATCCAAAACAACCAAAGTTCTATCTTGCTTTTTTTTTTCTTTGTTGTACATTATCTCTGTATTTTAAACACTTGATTTGAAATAATGGAGATAAAGCGTTAATTCACGTTGGCAGGTCATTCAGTTCCCCAGGCTCCAGTTAACATCTTAACATTGTTTTAAATAAAATTAAGAGATGCCAAAGCATGATATTGGATTAGTGGATGCAAGATTATTGTTGAAAGAAAAAATAGCTGCAACCCTTTGCTCTATTCAGTTATAGCCACTAGAGGGTAAGAGAGCTTCAGTTCTTCAGAGAGAAGACATAGTTCATGCTCGAATGTGATCTCATAAGAAAAGCTTCTGTGGCCATCCAAGGCAGTAAAGAATTTCCCAGAATGAGCTGGAAAAAATCTGACAAAGCAATATTTCCTAGTTTATTGATTCTGCTACTGCATTAAAACATTAGTACTGTCCATCAATAACCACCTTTAGTTAGGAAACTCTGGTCTGTGGCAGTTTGTGGCAGAACATAAAGGCTAGAAAGAAAAATTGTGAGCATGGGGAATATAGATGTCTAGGGAAGGCATGAGAGGTTATGGAACAATGGCCAGAGAAGTGTGATGGGGTAGAAGAAATGCAGACAGACTGGATAAAGATACCAGAAATATGGGGGAGAGGGGGACATTATATAATAGATACACAAATTCAGCACTGTTGTTCTGGCTATTACCCTTTGGTTGCTGTTCAAGGAGGAAAAACTCCATATACAATCCATTTGTGCAACTCGGTTCCTGATAAATCTGCATTGCACTGATATAAATTAAATGTGTCTCAGAAATCTACATCTCTAACATGATCAGGAAAACAAATGTTTTATATTAGGGGTAGCTTAACTTCTTCTCAAGCTGAATTAAGGTGGGATTTTACTGTAATTTTCAGATCCTGTTATGTAGTATTTTCATATGTGGGTAGAAGGACTTAAAGAGAAAAAAACAAGGTACGTTTTTCAGTCTTTGATTTCTCAACTCTCTGTCTGAGACAATTATGGCTTATAACTGGATCTGATCCCCTAAGTTTTATCTTAGACTGATAAATAGCAGATACCAATGTCACAAATGAATCTTCTTATTACTTTAGTCACCCGTCCATCTTGCAGGGACTCAGTAATATCCCAAAAGGAGCAATGACTCCACACTGGTACCAATAACTGTTGCAGTCCCATGTGCAGAGTGGAAAAAATATAAGTTAAACCTGTAGTTACCTTTTTAAATACTCTTTTTATTTACTGTCCTTCCAGCTCCCTATCTTCTTTAAAAAAATAAAATAAATAAAGAGAAGCAAATATAACTTTTTAATACAGAAAATAGAAGACAATAAAAATAATGCAAGCATTGGCTATGGATAGGATGCAGAGATGATTTCAGCTACTGAATATTGCATATGAAATCAGTGTGCAAGAGGTATTGAACTGGGTGGCTTGCGTATTTGTCAGCATATATTTATCACTGCTTTTAGAGGGGGGTGTCATATAAAGTAAGTTATTTGGGCATGATTACATCCCCAAAGGTAGCAAGATATGTGCATCAGAGCCCCTTGCTTAGGATGGGAGTGTGGGATAGCATTGTTTTTTGATATAGCTAACTCCAGAGTGTAATTTGCTGCTTTGCTCATCAAATGTACATGGTGCTGCAGAAAGAAGCATGGTCCCTTTGGTTTTATTAAGTATTTGCCATACTCTATCCATCTGTAAGAAAAACAAGATGAAGTGCCCCCTTCCCTTCCTTTTTTCCCAGGCTGTTTAGCCTATAGAGATATTTTGGGGCATAGGGGAACACTATGTCTGATGCTTAGTAGCCTTGTTTCTCCCAGGTGGCTAGACTCTTGCACCGAGGGCATCCTGCATGTTATTTCCATTTTTGTACAGATGAATAACCTTTAAGTGTTGAACATCTAGGAAGCAAACAAATGGGTTTGCTTGGGGGGGGGGGTGGAGGGGATTGACCTGCAGCAGTTTATTCCTAAAACAAGTGATTCAGTTGCCACCTTGATATCTAAAGCTGATTGAATAAATTGGCTGAAAGGATGACTCTGGACTGAAGTACTCCCACTCCTCTTATCACAGAGGATAATCCTTCACCCTCCTTTTCATGTGTGTGTTTGCCTGCCTCATTGTATTTGGCTCTCTATAGCAAAACCCTTTGGGCAGTGGTGCCTCTGTGATCTTTGAATGTTTAACAGAGCCATAGAACTCAGTTGCCAAAGGGTCATGTGCCATCACAGCAATCTCACGTCAGTTCAATTGCCTTTCTTGTCCTCCTCTCCTCTTTCCCAGAGGGAAACTGCCTCTGCATAACCGTTTCCCTGCCTAATGAGCAGAGATCCAGAAACTTGGTTTTTGCTTTTTTTTTTATTTTGCAAATTACAGTGGTTCCAAATTCTACTTTGACCTATTCACAGGAATTTGAACACTTTCTGTTGTCCTGTCTCATCCTTTTAAGTACAGGAGGCGAAAGACTGGTTCATTTTACGCTTGTCCACCTCACTGTATAATTTAAATAAATGTATGATGGTTTCTTTTTTATTGCTCACCAGCATACAGAAAAGCTTTTTACCCTTCCCCACAAGCACGGTGCCCTCTCTGGGGAGGCAGTGTAACCTAGTAGTGATTGGAGGAGCATCTAGAAGTGAGGGCGCCTGAGTTGTGTTCCTTACCAGCTCTGCCACTGACAGGCTGTGAGATTGGGAGCACGTCACTTAATTTCTCTCTACCCATCTATAAAGTGGAGATAATACTTTCCGACCCCATGAGGATGATGCAAGGTTTAATTAATTGACACTGTGTAAATCACTTTGAAATGCTTAGGTGACAAGCATGAGAAAAGAATTATAATGAAATAATTTTGGTTTAAAAATGAATAATAAAATATCTGCCCCTTCTTACCTTGGGTGACGTTCGCCTCAGTGTAAACTGTCCTCTCCAACACTTTAAACCCATGGAAATGATCCACGGTCTGATCCAAACACTCCCACAGAGGAGTAGACCCCATGTGCCAGCTACCTGCATTGTGGTAGGTAGAGCAGCCTCCTGAGAGGTATTGTTCCCTCCCCCCGCCCTCCCCACCCCCAGAGATGCACAGGGATTGAGCAGAGCTGGAACAGGCCAAGAAGCAGATTTTGACTGTTCAAGCCTCCTACTCTTACTCAGGGCTGGTGGCAAAGCAAACGTTTAGTCCTTACGAAGTCATGCAAGGGGTCTTATGTGGTCCTTTGCCCTCTATTGAATGTTGCCCTGAGGAGTTACGTACTGCTTAGGAGGACCATAGACCTGGATTGCTACCATAAAACACTGGACTGATCAAAACCAGAAGGAACCCTATGAGAGGGCTCACCAAATTGGATTTTAAAATTACGTGATGATAACTTTCTTTGTTGCTGAGCCTGGAGACTCTAGCTAAGTGGAGATTTCAGTTTAAAACAAAATGTACTGTGGATAATAAAGTTACTCTGTCTGTTTTTTGTGAACTAGCTTCAAAAACCTCTTCCTCCTCCAAGGAAGGGAGGGAAAATCCTTGGACCTAAAGCAGCAAGTACATCACATCAAACATGACTGTGTTAAATACTAAAATGTTCAAAGTACGACTGAGATAGATAAAGGCTTTGATGGGAAGTGGATATTTCCCAGGGACATTACAAGCAATAATCCAGATGTTATGGTGTAATGCAACGAGTGTCCATGGATAGATCGGGAGCTCAAGCCAAGCAGCGCCTGCTGTAGGCCTTAGCCCTCCACTCCCATGCTGTTCTGCCATATGGAAGCAATCTCTAGGCCCCTTTAATAGCCAGCTTTGGATTCCATTTTCACAGGGCTCGTAGAGCTAAGTGGAGCTGTTTTATGGACAAGTTAGATAGAAGCCTTTCCAAGATAAACATCCAATTCAAAATTAGGACATACCAAGCCACAAAATTATTTTAGGGCATATTTCATGGAAGCACTGCCATTTTTCTTAAGCAATTGCCAGACTGTAGAATGCCCTTTGATCTCTTGTGGACATTACTCCCTTTTTTATAAAAAGGATTTTGAAATAGTTGCAGTGTTTAGGGAGGAATATATCTGCCGGGACTTTGAAGTATGTCCATGGGAACAGTCATGCTTTAGCTTTTTGGCCTACAAGATGAACTGAAAAAAAAATTTGCACTGCAGCTGGATTTGTGAATCAAAATCTCATTTTCTTTTTAAAGGTAGGAATTTGCATCCAGTGTGCCAGGAAAGCCAAACTGTGTGTTTAAATAGAAGTATATTAATATGCATGTGGGATTCAAACATTTGGGTATTTTAACTAGTAAAAAGCAAGTTAAAACTTGTGTATGTGCCTCCCATGATTTAAGAATTTTGTTACTGAGTAATTCTTCCTTAAAATGTTGTTCCCAGGCCTGAAGTGCTCTTGAAATCTTTTTATTTAGTAACACCATATCTTTCTTGTTTTTAAAGCTAAAGTGTTCTGTTTTCATGTGACTAGTGAAATCTCCTCCTCCCTTTTGGACCCACCAGACTGTCATGATTGAAGCACAGAAGCATGGCATGTTAAAAAATTATTGCATGGCAACCAAATATGGCATGACTTACAGTGAGAAGAAAGGTGTAGCCTTAAGTTTCCAGATCTCTTTGCTACTCCCCCCGAAAAAGGTCCATTTAGTCATTTCCACTTCCCATAAAATATTGCCAGTGCTATACTGTTATGTGCCACTACATGATGAAATCATAAAGTAAATAAATACGTTGTAATTGCCATATAACCACCAGATAAAAGTTGCCATGTTTAAGCAGGCATCATTATTTTTGATTCACAAGCTCAAATTCTGGTAACATAAACACTAAAGACTAGTAAACAAAGACCAAGAGGTGCAGAATGGGAAGGAAAGGTAGCCTGGTGGTTGGTTGGAGCACCAATTTGGGAATCGGGAAATTCATGGTCAATTCCCATCCCTGACAGACTTCCTGTGTGACCTTGGGCAAATGATTTAGTGTGTCTGTGTCTCAGCTCTACATCTATAAAAAGGGGGGTAGCAGTACTTCTGCACTTCCACAGGTGATGTGAAGATGCAGTAGAGATTGTGGCACTTGGAGTAAGGAAGGCCATATAAGTACCAAAGAGGTGCATCCAATAGCGTCTTCATGAAGTCAATTTGTTTTTCAGTCAAGTTTCATACGAAATATGCGACTGTCTGAATCCATGCGAAAGAACGAAATATGGAATGGAATTGTGACAATCACTTTATTGGAAGGGAAGAATATCCCAGGAGGGGGCATGATACAGATTTTTGTCCTATTAAAACTGGGAGATCAAAAATATAAAAGTAAGGTAAGTATTAACAACTTCTATAAGTGTGCAAGGTAGGGCAAATAAGGGGTCTGTTTTTTTTTTTTTCTTTACACCATTGGAACTCTTTCTTCAGTGGAGTGGTTCCTGATTTATAGCAGTGTAAATGAGACCAAAATGAGGCTCAAGGAGTTTAGATTTTTTTTGTGTCCCTTTTCCTCATATGTACATTTAATTGCAGAATAGGAAATAGAAACTATGGGGTGTGTGTGTGTGTGTGTGTGTGTGTTTATATAAAAATATACACTTCACAGCGATGGATGTGTAACACTAATATAAAATGAAACAGGATTCATGCATAACACACAGTTTTGTTCTCTGCCAATACAGAAGTCATTTTGTAATGTTAAGTGTGCTGTATAGGGCAGACCTTAAAAACTGTGCATTGATATTTTAAAAACATTCATTGACTTTTAAAGAATATACATATTTAATATTAAAAAAGAACCCTTGAAATTTCCAGTGTTGCTTCCCAGAGCTAGTTCTTCATTCTGTTCTTCATAGAGCTGGGCCAGAGTTCATGTTTACTTGCACCCCGTGCGGCTTCCCTGGAGTCCATAGATTGAATGGAGTTCCAGTGGCTGGGCGTTTCACCCTTTCAGTCTAAAGATGGGTGGAAATGCAATTAAAAACAAAACAACAAAACCCTCTTAATGCAAACAAATGAACTAGATATTCTAGAGTGGGTTACAGGACCTGATAATTCTAGAAACAAGCCCTGATGATCTGACGACAGAAGTTCCACAAAAGGTGGTCATCCTGTGGTTTTTTTCAAAAACATATAAATTAATTATAACCAAAGAGGAACGGAACATGATGCTATTTCATTAGAAAAGTAGTTTTTTTTTAAAAAAAGTAATGAACAGATTAGTTAATCTTGATAGTTAAGATGCCTTATCTCCATCTAAGGTGCACTTTTATGTTTACCTTTAATGCAATGATAAATATTAAAATTGAAAATGTTTCACATCCTTTTATGGGGATTATTTAATTTACTCTTGTTCAATCACACAACACATAAAAGCAGACAAGAGGGGGAGATCATAGCAGTGGTACAGGTAATCCAATATCCTGTCTCTCGTAATGATCAATGCACATATAGAAGAATCACTGGTGTACTTCCAATATAAGCTAATGTATTGTGTATTGCAAGAGATATTAAGATCCTCATCCTGCATACACTCATGTTCCTGAGTAAATTTATGGATATGAATGGTCTCACTGAACTCAGTGGAACTATTTGCATGCATAAAGTTACTTGTGTGTATAAATATTTGCATGATGAGGTCCTAACTGCTCATTCCCACCTCTGCTAAGGTCCCTCTTTTAACATAAAAGAATGAAAACCTGGAACCTGATTCTGATCTCATTCAAAACTGTTCAACCTCACTGACTTCCAAGGGCTTGCCCCTGATTTATGCCAATGTAAGTGACATTGATCCAGGCCGATGGTCTATTTAAACTGGAGATGGTGGTTCAACTTCCCTATATGTGCATTTCTCCCACCACACATTCACATCATGCTTTTCTATTTATCATTATGGGGAAGAAAACACTTTTAAGATAAATGCAGATCTGCATGATAGGCTGCAGAGCCTTGCTGGGGATGCTCCTCTTGGTACTTGATGCTCAAACATCTGACCTTGCTCTTGTCAATGAAATTGATGTATACATAACTGTAGAAATTGCCATTTAAGAAAAGTAAATATTATAACTGCATGTTTTCTAGACACTGTGTAAGAGTGCAAATCCTCAGTGGAGGGAACAGTTTGATTTTCACTACTTCTCTGACAGGAAGGATATGTTGGACATTGAGGTCTGGGGAGAGGATAACAAAAAGCGTGAGGAGCTTTTGGGAATGTAAGTTTTTAAAGTGTGGATGATGATGTGATGGTACTTTTTAAATTCAATATTAACAATGTAACCTGCACTGTACTGTCCAGAGTAGCATAACACTTTGCTTTACGTTATTCTGACAGCACCCAGATGCTGCTCTGAGGGGAACAATATAAATACCTACATGTGTTGTGTTCTAATATAACATGCTGGTTACTTGAGCAGAGGTTGTGACTCACATAACTGTATAATTTCATTCTGTTTCACAAATTCATTGTAGTCAGACCTGTTGGGTAATCGTCTGTCCTGTGGCCAACACAGGATTTTTTCCCTCCTGAATAGACCCTAAGACTTTTCCCAGTTATGCTTTAAATTTCACAAGTGATGGGGCTGGCATCACCTTTGCTGATGAGATTTTTTCTTTTAAGGATTAGTTTTTGAGCTTTTTATGTTTTTGTAATATGGAAGTGTGTGTCCTATCTCTTTGTCCCCCCCTTCCCCTCCCATCAAGTCACATTCTGTTTGTATTAGACTAGAGGTCTCATTATCTTTTGTAACCCTTGTCATACATTCCTCCTCATTGCCTTCTCCTTTGACCTTACTATGTCACTACTCAGTCCCTCATCCTGAAATTGGATCGACACAGACAGACACTTGTAGCTGCATGGAGCCCCACAGGGGCCTGCTTGAGCATATCCAATTTCAAGATCAGTGGCTTAGTGTTTAAGTTCAGGTGAGCAGCTGACATTGCTGATTTGGCTAACTTAACGTACCCTCTCTCAACACACACACACCCACCCACCCACCATTTGAAAACTTATTATGTCTACTTTAAGATGAGGTATGATGTGAAGGTATCAAGTGATGCCATTACCATAGAAACGGGGATAAACAATGACACCATCAACATGTTAAAATGACCACTTTGAAATATATGTATTCGTTTGTTAGTTTAATGACCACAAAGCATCGCAACAATCATCTTAAGGTTAAAACAAAATCTAATAATAAATGTGTACAGGTATCATTGAAATATAATAGCGCTGGTGACGTGTCTATTCTACATTGTTATCCTCATGTACTTCATCACTATGATCTCTGTCAAGAGTATGTGGGTTACCACAATCTTCATTGCATTCTATGGAGGGAAGATTGTTCTGAAAATAGACACAGTTCATTGTGCAGCGACTCCTTCTGATATAGTCACAAATAAGGTCTTGTAGAAGTTCACATGCCACCGGGCCCTTGAAGAATACAGAAAGTACTTCATCACCCACATTTTTCTATCCGTGTTGCAATGGTGAACCAATATCTGGTTTTCCAAAGTGCAAAGACATCCAAATCTTTGTTTGTCAAGATGCTTTTTTGACATGCTCGTCAAAACTATCCTCACATGGTGAGAGTTTGGCCAGTGACTTGTCCTTTTTTTGATGGTTAGATTGAGGCGCAAGCAGTTTAGGTCTCTGTTTTTCCTGCACTGGTCATTCAGCACTGTTACCAACTTAATTGCTGCAGACATTGTAGCTTGCCTATCACTCTCTTCCATCTGGCAAGATCTCTGAAGCGCTAAGCTCTATTTGTTGCAACAACATTTAACAGATTTTTTTCCCAGTACCAAATAGGAATGACATGGAGTCGCATCCTTTTAATTCGTGGCCAGCAGGAAATGTGTTGCAGAGTCAGGAGTGAGTCTTATCAAAAATTGTATGTACAGGTTTGAGGTGACACTTATCAATTATGCTGATAACATGTGGATTGAAATAGACATACTTATCTATGTTTTCTATTTCTCGAAAGTAGTGAAGAGCAAGGACCAAAACATCTATATCAGTTGATCTAATTACTAAGGTTCCTTTGACCCCCCAAGAACCCCATATTGGTGCATACAGCATGCAGAAGCATCCTTATGTCTGTTTCCTCTTGAGTACAAGTCTTGGGCTTCTATAACACCTCTGCTGGTGATGGACTTTGCTACTTCATCTTTGGGAAAAGCCTCCAGCAAGGATGACGTTTGTGTAGAGTGTGTTTCTACGCTTTCAGGTGCATTTTGAACCATCTCCTCACAGTTAAATTTGACAAGTGGCTGCTTGCTGGATGCCATGATCAGAAACTTTTTTCCATAGAGGCACAGAGTATCCACAAATCACCTGGTATTTCTTGCATCCAACCTTAGATCCTGACTGGCTACAGTTTCATAGAGTTACTGTTGTCATATCTGTCAAAGACTTCAGTTACAGAAATAGCTTTGTGAAATCCATTAAGGACCTGCCTCAGATACTCAGCAGCCAATTCATAGTACGTGTGGAATTTATCTCCAGCCATCATTTGTATGACAGCCATGGCATCTCTGATATACACTATGGTTTCTTTGTTGAATGCTATTAGCTCATGGATTCTTTCACATTGAACTTCCAGCTGATGCCCTAATTCAGCTTTCTCTTCTGTTCTCATTGTTCCATCAGCGTGGAAGATGGACATAGGCACAGGTCCTATTGGATGACTAAAACCAGTTGCCATTGAAATACCATCTCTGCATCTTGCTAAAGACAGGGCTCTGTGGGAAAACAATTTCTGGACTGATAGCTGCTGTGATTGTCCCTCCCTTGCCAGACTTAAATTTGGTCGTCTTGGGCTTGTCGGCAAATATTTTGATGTCAGATTTCTTGGCTCGGTTGAAGAAGCTACTTGTCCCATCAGAATCAAGTGCACCTCTCACAAGTCAGTAGGTTGCAAAATGTTGATATTTGCCATTTTTGCCACATGCTAAATGGCTTCATCATTTCTGGGGGAAAAAAACTTGCCCATGTAAAACCAGTAAAAATTTTGTCCTTTTGTAGCTTTGACCTATAAACACCACATTTAAGGCATTGAAATTACCTTAAATGGTAAAAATTGTAGTCACAGTCCTGTTGCAGTGTTTCTGTGCAAAAGACTCTCGTTTTGGGTACCATTGTGTCGCCTCACCTAAGGGCTTGTGGCACTACCTGACAGCTCCACATCATACATACACTCACATCATATATCATTTAAAAGCTTATTTTATGTATGTTGGGTAGGTACATTAAACTCAAAAAATGTGGCCCTTTTTGGAGCATTGCTGCATACTTCTTCCTCTGTGGCAGGGACACTGACTTTAATTGTGTTAAATTTAGCATGCTTTGGGGGCATTCATTGGATAATAACTAGTAGGAATAGTCTACTGCTTCATGCATTCAAATAATTTGCAACTCTTCACCAAATGCAATGATATCCTCTGGCCATACAAATATTTGTGTTTTCCCAGACAGGAAATGCTTTCTGCTGAATACTTTTGCTTATCACATGGACAAATGTTTGCAGAAGAATCTGGTTCTCTCTTTCTTTAAAAGAATACATGCTCATTACTTTTGATATTTTCTATTCCTAGTTAGGCCACAAATGCTAGTACATTTCCTATCTAGCCTCAGTTCCCTTAATGTTGAAAGGAGTCCTCTTGGTTTTCTTTTAGCATAGAGGGGGAAAAAAGACTTAAGTAATTTTTCAGCAGGTGGAGATCACCATTTGTTGTGACAAGAATTCATCAGTGAATTGGTTATTTTTGCAAAACAATAGCATTATTAAAATTTTTGGCATTAAAAAAAAAGTGTCTGTATGGTCGAGACTTTTTTTAGGTTATTTTTTTACTATTTACTGACAAAAATATCTTGTGTCTTCCCAAGTGCAGGGAAATACTCTCCATAGCAACACAATGTACAGGAAATGTAGAGACAACATTTACAATTGAGAGCCTAGAAATGGTGTTTCAAATATAGGGGACCACTGTTTCTGGATGCATAATACAAGCCTTGTTCTCTCAGTGTAGAAAAACCTGACACTCAGTGTCAGTGTCATCTTTTTTTTTTTTTTTTTTTTTTTGTGAACAGTTCATGTGTAGTTCTAATCTGAAAAGCAGTTCTGCAAAACATAGCATTGTTGTTTTGTCTCAATGATTCACATGCCATTCTGTGTTCTTCCTGGCACTTGTATCATCACCAAAATAAAGAAAAGATTCTATGGATCCAGTTGTACCCTGAGTTGTACCTGTGCAACCTCCCTTGTCTCCAAATTCTGTTCTCTCCACTGTGCAACCCAAATATTTTCAGCGAAACTGCACAGTTGTGAGCAAGGGCGGAATCTGGCTTTGCAATTGGAACTTAGTTAACAACTCTTTTGCTAATTAGCAAGCTAGAATAGAATCCCCTTTGCTCTCCCAGAGCCATATTGGCTGTGCTAACTGTAAGAGCTAAACAATTAAAGTAAAATGTGCTTTAACATGGAAGCCGCCTGATCTGACTAGACACATATGGTAAAATCCTGAACCCACTGAATTCAATTCTAAAACTTCCATTGATTTCCACAGAGCCAGGATTTAACTCAGGGAGTGGTTCCCTTCACTAAGAAAGTGTCATTTTTACATGGTCCCTCTTCTAGACATAACTGGATTTTCAGACAAACTGCTACTCTTGATTGCAGGCGCTGTGGCTCCATTGGAGTCAGTAAGATGGTAGTCTTACCATAACATAAAAGGGTAGGGCATAGCTGGGGGCTTCTAATTTTCTTCTCCTGTCTTTCCTGAGGAGTTCTTATCTTCCTTTCATAAGATACAAACATTAAGTATGCAGCCAGTACAGAGCGGTTCTGTGTCCTGAACTGTAGATATTAGAACATGTATGATAAGTAGTATACCATGCCTTCCATACAAAAGTCATGTTATTGCTAGGGTCTAGGACTTTTGTCCACTTCTGAGCTGGTCAGTGGGCTATCAGAGCAATCTCATACCAGTCACTCCGTCAAGAAAATGGCCTTTTGATAATTTTTTTTTCTATGTGTAGTAAGATAATCTCTTGGTCAAATTACATGTTGGGTTATTAGATTCTGCCTGCCTAATTCCCCTGGCATTTCCAATCAGTTTATAAAATGAGGAGGAAAACTGTATCCAAAGTGTTGTGTAGTTCAGCTGCCACAACGCAACACCAAGGTGGCTGATTTCAGTGCAGGTGAAATGATCCTTCTATTTAGTCTGCATAGAACCATTAGTAACATTTGTTCAGTGTTATTTTTATCCCTCAGAATAAAAGGCAAACTTTAAGCAGAAGACAATGTTGATGGGTTAATAAATGAAGATGTTAAAGTTTGCAGAATCTGTCTAGGCTGAATGAAATTGTTTATGCGAAATTCGAAGAGAATGTTTCCGCATTAAGGAAAATGCTTTGAGAGAGACTGTAAAATGTTGATTTTACACAAATTTAGTCCCAGAAATAGGTTTTTAGGAAAATTGCTGAACTTAAGGGAAGATCATTATAAGCCATTAAATAAGTGTGTGTGTGTGTGTGTGTGTGTGTGTGTGTGTGTGTGACATCTTTATGAGGGATGCCTCTGGCAAGTACCAGTAGTGTCTCTGCACCAAGAAACAATCTAATTATACAGCAGCACAATAGTTACTGAGTCGTAAGGCCGTGAGAGCTGGACCAAAACCCTGGATTTGAGTTCCACCAAGCTATAAGAAGAGTTTGGAGTCAAAATACCTATCTTTTAGAGTGGGAGATGCCAAAACCCTATATCCAAACACTCCTGGCCTTTGTGGAGTTTGAAATCCCTATCCAAATATTAAGACTCATCTTTTTAATCATATTTTCTTTTATTGACTACAATCTAGTCAAGTGCTGAGTTGGCTGTAGTATAAAATATTAATATAAATTGCGGTGATGAGTAAGAGGTTAAGATCAATTGAGGTGAGTAAAAATCTAACGTGTCTGCTTGTTATAGTAAAAACAAACGAACAACCCCTCTCCCCCAAATTAGCACTGAATCAAATGATAAAAACTGCAAAATTATTGGAAACAAAAAGGGGCAAGGAACTGAATGATGCGTAAGTATGCAGATTACAAATGGGCCAACAGGGCAATCTTTAATACACGTTAAAATATATTACAACCAGAAAACCTTCATGAGTGACCTGGGGGTGGGGAAAAAACATGTAGGGAAATGAAATATATGTATATAATGTGCAGTGTTGGGTATGTTTGTGTGGCCACCTTGGCCAATATACCAGGGATTCAGAGTAGCAGCCGTGTTAGTCTGTATTCGCAAAAAGAAAAGGAGTACTTGTGGCACCTTAGAGACTAACAAATTTATTAGAGCATAAGCTTTCGTGAGCTACAGCTCACTTCATCGGATGCATTTGGTGGAAAAAACAGAGGAGAGATTTATATACACACACACAGAGAACATGAAACAATGGGTTTATCATACACACTGTAAGGAGAGTGATCACTTAAGATAAGCCATCACCAACAGCAGGGGGGGGAAGGAGGAAAACCTTTCATGGTGACAAGCAGGTAGGCTAATTCCAGCAGTTAACAAGAATATCAGAGGAACAGTGGGGGGTGGGGTGGGAGGGAGAAATACCATGGGGAAATAGTTTTACTTTGTGTAATGACTCATCCATTCCCAGTCTCTATTCAAGCCTAAGTTAATTGTATCCAGTTTGCAAATTAATTCCAATTCAGCAGTCTCTCGTTGGAGTCTGTTTTTGAAGCTTTTTTGTTGAAGTATAGCCACTCTTAGGTCTGTGATCGAGTGACCAGAGAGATTGAAGTGTTCTCCAACTGGTTTTTGAATGTTATAATTCTTGACGTCTGATTTGTGTCCATTCATTCTTTTACGTAGAGACTGTCCAGTTTGGCCAATGTACATGGCAGAGGGGCATTGCTGGCACATGATGGTATATATCACATTGGTAGATGCACAGGTGAACGAGCCTCTGATGGTGTGGCTGATGTGATTAGGCCCTATGATGGTATCCCCTGAATAGATATGTGGACAGAGTTGGCAACGGGCTTTGTTGCAAGGATAGGTTCCTGGGTTAGTGGTTCTGTTGTGTGGTGTGTGGTTGCTGGTGAGTATTTGCTTCAGATTGGGGGGCTGTCTGTAAGCAAGGACTGGTCTGTCTCCCAAGATCTGAGAGAGCGATGGCTCGTCCTTCAGGATAGGTTGTAGATCCTTGATGATGCGTTGGAGGGGTTTTAGTTGGGGGCTGAAGGTGATGGCTAGTGGCGTTCTGTTGTTTTCTTTGTTGGGCCTGTCCTGTAGTAGGTGACTTCTGGGTACTCTTCTGGCTCTGTCAATCTGTTTCTTCACTTCAGCAGGTGGGTACTGTAGTTGTAGGAATGCATGATAGAGATCTTGTAGGCTTGAATAGAGACTGGGAATGGATGAGTCATTACACAAAGTAAAACTATTTCCCCATGGTATTTCTCCCTCCCACCCCACCCCCCACTGTTCCTCTGATATTCTTGTTAACTGCTGGAATTAGCCTACCTGCTTGTCACCATGAAAGGTTTTCCTCCTTCCCCCCCCTGCTGTTGGTGATGGCTTATCTTAAGTGATCACTCTCCTTACAGTGTGTATGATAAACCCATTGTTTCATGTTCTCTGTGTGTGTGTATATAAATCTCTCCTCTGTTTTTTCCACCAAATGCATCCGATGAAGTGAGCTGTAGCTCACGAAAGCTTATGCTCTAATAAATTTGTTAGTCTCTAAGGTGCCACAAGTATACCAGGGATTGAATCAGTGACCTCCAGAACTAAACACGTGAATTTCTACAGCTGGAATTAAAGCTGGAGTCTGTAACAAACTCTGATTTTGTGTGGGTAGGGAACAGATGGGGGATACATAACACATGCTAACCAGTAGGTTACATCTGTATCGCTACCTAACATGTACAGGTGTACTAATATAGGGGGGAGAGGATTAGACAGTAGTTTTAGAGAGGTGATTAGAGCCAAGTACTGAACTAAGAACTGGGGAAATGTAAATTGGGGGAAGGAGGTGAGTAAAAAACTGAGATTGCCACTACACAGGATTGTTATATTAGGAATAAAGAAAAGGAGTACTTGTGGCACCTTAGAGACTAACAAATTTATTTGAGCATAAGCTTTCGTGAGCTACAGCTCACTTGCTCATGAAAGCTTATGCTCAAATAAATTTGTTAGTCTCTAAGGTGCCACAAGTACTCCTTTTCTTTTTTGCGAATACAGACTAACACAGCTGCTACTCTGAAACCATATATTAGGAATTTAGCTCAAGGGGGTATTTTGGTCTCCTAAAAGCATAAATAAATTTGTGGGTTTAGTCGTTTACTCTCATGTGGTGCTTCATCCTAGGCTTGTATACTGCTGCCCATCACGGTAGTATCTGAACTCCTTCCACATAAAAATAGTAATAGTGAAGTTCTACTCGCGTGTGTAACAGTAAGAGAAAAAAAAAATGGTTTCCAGAGTGCAAGGGAAGTGCTGTGAAAGTAAGTGAACCATAGTAGCAGTAGTCGAGAGCTGATTGCTGGTGTAGAAATTACTACATTCATCTGTTAAACTCAATTCTTGATTAATTTTTCACGACAATTTTTTGCAGTGTTATCAATTAAATTAAATGACTCAAATGAATCAGATTAAGTGTACTAATTCTCTAAGAGTTTTGCCTTTTGCCAGTGCAGATGTGGAGCCTGTTTGCAATTTCCTAAGGAAAAACTGTACCACATATAGACAAGGCATATTAGCAACTTGAGTGAACACAGATGTTTTGAGTCAGTTAGTTACTTTCCATGGAAATCAAAAACGAGTTGAGGAAACAATGCTTACACTCCTTCTCCTGCTGGTTTCCCTTCCACATCTGCATCCCTCCCCACACCCTTACACTCAATCTTCTCTTTGACCTTTTGTTGATATTAATTTTTTTAATGGGTGAAAACAGTCAGTCTTAACCAAAACAAACTGGAGTTAAATATAACTCTACTTTTAAGACACGGATTTTTGATGAAATTATGTCTGTGTAGGAGGGACACCTTTCTCTTAAATAATTGCCTTCTTCCTCCCCCGCCCACCTACTCTTATTATACATAACACCTAATGTTATGATCACTAAAAGAGATTGGAGAAAAAGCAATTTTTTCTGAGTTTTTCTCAGTTTTGCTTTGTGTATTGTGCAACATTCTGCACACAGTTATCAGTATTGAATGAAAGCTGAAGCTGAACTTGTTTAGGAGAGGAGTTAGGCAAAGGTGATATCGATCTCCTGGATTAAAGTGATAAGAGTTTGAGGAAAATGTCTTTGTATTTCTCCTCCCCCACCTCCTCACCTTCCAGGACTGAAGGTGTAGCAAGGAGCACTAAATGCAATCTCTCACAGTGGGAACATGGGTTGAAATTGGCCTTTGTGTAGTACGTGGAACTTTGGTGCTCTTTTCTTGGTTACCTTGTTTCCTCTTCCACAGCACTTGAGTGCAATCAATAAGAATAAACGTACAACTAGTTGTGTGTTTAACCTGTGCACTACATAGAGTTCAGAGAGTGAGAGGCATTTCCATTGATTCCAATAGTTAGAATCTTGCACAAATAAACACTTCCTAATGCAGAGCAAGTGAATGGCTTATACTCTCATCGCACCAGTGACTTTTACTTCTTAGGTTAGATTTTGTGTGTGTGTTAATTTAAAGGTTTTTGGAAAGTTTTTCCAAACATTTACAGAAAATAGGCTGTTAAAAAGCAGGAAGCATGCAATTTATAGCAGATGGGTACAAACTGCTCCAGCTCTACAACTGGAATGGGATCAATCAGGAGCAGTACATGTACCATTTACCCAGAAGAAACCCACCTATGGGACCCCTGTGGAATTTTTGCCTATTAAGACAACACCTTAACAAGTTTTGTTTAAATAAAAACTTGTCGGCAGGCATTAAGTGGAGTTAGAACTCTTTTTATCATCTATTCCACATCCGCTGGAGAAATGTGATTCCCCGTATATCATGGAAATAAAGCTTCTTTCCTTGCTTATTTTTTTTTTTAAACCACAAACTTTTGTTCAGCTTATTTTTAAATGCCAAACCTAATAGAGCTTTTTGAAAGTTCCACTCCATTTTCTGGACTTCCACACAGAAGGCAGTTAGCTGCACTAGGTGTATAGACTTTATCACATTTGACCATTTGCTTTCAGGCTCTCCAGCAAACTCTCTCTTCTTACCCCAACCTGGTCCTTGCCTTGTTGTCTCTCATTAATGTTTGCTTTCTTTTTTCTTCTTTTTCCAAAAGTGTCAGAGACTATAACAATGTGCATTATGAGCTGGCAGCTTACCTGCAAGCCACACTGCCCCTCTGGGAAATATAACAATACAATGAAAGCCTAGATCTAGTAAGGTTTGTAAAGAAGATCAGGGCATACAGTACAATGCAGCATAAAATGAAGTCTGCTTTAAATGAAGCTGGTATTTTAGACACAACATTTCGACTTTGTATTTCCACTCAAATGATGATGATTTTACCTTTTTAGAAATCAGAAGACATTGGGGTTTTGTGGGAGAGGAGAGCAGAGTTGGATTTAAAACCTCACCACTACAGAGGCTGCAGTCCTAACTTTCAATCCCTGTGCCAGTGCAAGGAAAACAGAAATGAAACTGACAAGAAACAAAATGAAACTAACTAGCTTTTCTCATTCCTCCCCCCTTCCCCATTTCCGCCCCCTTGACCAAACAGCCCAAATGGTGAAAAGTAAATTAGATTTCTAAACTTAGTTCATTTGTACCTTTTGATCCTTAATGATGGGCAAAAAAAATGGCTTATTTTTAAAAGTGTATGTGTTGGGGTTTATTTGTCCCATTAAAGTAATCCTCTTTATTATTAATCCATGACAATGTTATTCTAGGTGTAAAGTGGATATTACTGCACTACCTAGCAAGCAGACCAATGTTCTAGAACTGCCAGTGGAGAAGCATCTGGGGTCTCTGCTTATGCTAATTGCTGTTACCCCCTGTTCAGGGGTTTCTATCTCTGATCTGTGTGTCTGCCCCTTGGGAGACCCCAGTGAAAGGAAACAGATTTCCCAGCGCTATGTGAGTTTTTGTTTTGTTTCTACTTTATTAAAAAAAATACTGAAAATTGTATCAAAAGAAGATCTGTCCCAGTCGTAATAACACCGCTTCTAATGGAAAAAGGTATCACACACCGTAATTATGTTTAGTGTGACAAGTGACAGTAGCGGACAGAGACAGAGCAGTTAGCCTCTAGCAATTTGGCTGTTTGCATTTGGCAGTTTTTAAACTAACAGTTCCCTTTTGAAATCTTGAATTACATTAAGACGTTATCTTAGGAAATGAGAGACTATGAATGTTAAAAAATCATAATGAGAGAGAGAAAGTAGTATTTAGAATTCTTTTCTCATTGTGGCAGTGTGCTCTGGTCTCTTCACTTTGGGAAGATAAAGCCTGATTATAATATTTAGTACTTTCTGTACTAAACCATAGATCTTAAAGTGCTGCACAGGATAGGTAAGCATTATTACCCCCATTTTATAGACAGGGAAACTGAGGCACAAAGGGTTTAAGTGATTGAGTGAATGATAGAGCTGTGAATGGTGCCCAGATCCTTGTCTCTGAATTCAGTACTCTAGTCATGGGCTCATGGTGCCTCTCTAAATATATCTTGCACTTAGTTTTGGAATAATGCTATTTTAATAATCAGATATGTGCTTGTCTTCTTTGAATCTCCTTGCCTAAATTAACCATTTAACTCCAGTAAACTGAAGATTACATATAAATAAAAATAAATGATAAACAACCACTTTACATGCTGGCATGAACAGTGTAAGTGTGTTGCAATGCGATGAAGATTGGTAGAGTTGTGTGAGTGAGTATCTGATAGTGAAACATTGAGCAGTGGGGATAGGGACCAAAATTAAGGGCTAGTCTACACTAAAGCTGTAAATCGACCTAAGTTACACTACTTCAGTTATGGAAATCATGTAACTGAAGTTGACGTAACTTGGATCGACTTACAGTGGTGTTCCCGCCTCTGTGTTGATGGGAGGCACTCTCCCGTCTACTAACCTTATGCTTCTCGTCTACTTACCTTATGCTTCTCGGGGAGCTGGAGTACAGAGGTCGATGGGCTAGCACTCTGCCATTGACTTAGCAGGTCTTCACTAGACCCACTAAATCGACACTTCTACATTGATTGAAGCAGTGCCGATTTAGCTATGAGTATAGACATGCCCTAAGACTTATGGTTTTCTAGTAGTCCTTCAAAATCTGTCTCACTAAATTATTATTTTTAAAAAAGTCTCTTCACTATTTTTTTCCAGTGTATAAAGAACTCCCTTCAGGACATGAAGGATGTAGGCTTCTTACAGGTCAAAGTTTTAAAGGCCGTCGACCTGTTGGCAGCAGATTTTTCAGGTATTAATAGTCTTCCTTCTTTTTATTTTGGGTCTTTTCTGATGTGTTTTGATACCATGTTACATGTTTTTGAGGTGTAGTGCATGTTAGTGAATCCCTCACTTATGCCATGAGTCTAGCGAGGCAAAGTAAAACTTGTGTATCACTCACTTGTTAAAGCTTTAAAGGTAAAATGCATGCCTGGGAACTGGGGTCCCACAAGCCCCATGCATCACTTAAGTAAGTACCAGTACCAGTATAAGTACTGGTACTTAAGTACCAGTGTGGGGCTTATTTGGGACTTAAGTGGTGAACAGGTTTTGTGGGCCCACTGCACTGGGGTCGGCTTTTCCCTTCATATTTATGAGTGGCATGTCCAGTAACTTTTGCCTTTTTCCCCAATAACTTAAATAAATTAGGGTTCTTGTGAGTTGAACTGTGGGATGTTTGTGTGCAGTACTGGCCCTGCTACCTGTTTCTAATGCTGAAACTGTAACTATTATCCTGCAAAAGCTTACCCACAACAATAAGAGTTTGCTGGATCGAATTCCTAGCCCTGTGCTCAGGCCAGCAGAGCACACCATCTCATTAAGTACAGTTTAGACTTGATGTCAAACATAGATGGAAAACTATCTGAGATTCCTGTCTGAAGCAGAGGCACTCAAGTGGCCAAATTGTTGTGGCATCAAGGTCTTCCTAGGTCACACATGAATATCTAGGAAAATTGCTTTTCCATCATCACATGGTATCTGTTTGTCACCTATGAGCAGTTTACATCTAACCATTCTGCATCCCCAAGTTCTACAGAACATGATATGAAATGTCATTACTTTTCTCTTGCAGTTCTCTGTCCCACCACTTCACACTCCAGCCCCTACGTTCATGGCTGTAATATAGACTAGTTTCAGCACAAGTGAAGTGATCCTCTATTATTGCTGTAAATCGTGACTTGTGCCAGTGATCTTTAATTCAGAAGCTCCCTTTAGGAGCTGTGGTAAATGCTCTGGGTTAAACGCTGCACTCCATTTTCAGCCATGGCCCATCCTGGTCTGGTGGCTGATAGGCTTGGTGTAACTGTGTTCCACACATGGCACAAGAAGTGTGATCAGCCCCATTGGACAGAGGTCCAAGGTGTATTCAACCCCAGCTGGAGAGAGCCAGGCTTAACCCTGATGGCTGTAAAACAGACGTCATCACAAACATTAAAAGGAGTACTTGTGGCACCTTACAGACTAACAAATTTATTAGAGCATAAGCTTTTGTGAGCTACAGCTCACTTCATCGGATGCATTTGGTGGAAAAAACAGAGGGGAGATTGATATACACACACAGAGAACATGAAACAATGGGTTTATCATGCACACTGTAAGGAGAGTGATCACTTAAGATAAGCCATCACCAGCAGCGGGGGGAGGGGGAAAGGAGGAAAACCTTTCATGGTGACAAGCAAGGTAGGCTATTTCCAGCAGTTAACAAGAATATCTGAGGAATGGTGGGAGGTGGGGTGCGGGGGGGGGGAGGAGAAATACCATGGGGAAATAGTTTTACTTTGTGTAATGACTCATCCATTCCCAGTCTCTATTCAAGCCTAAGTTAATTGTATCCAGTTTGCAAATTAATTCCAATTCAGCAGTCTCTCGTTGGAGTCTGTTTTTGAAGCTTTTTTGTTGAAGGATAGCCACTCTTAGGTCTGTGATCGAGTGACCAGAGAGATTGAAGTGTTGTCCAACTGGTTTTTGAATGTTATAATTCTTGACGTCTGATTTGTGTCCATTCATTCTTTTACGTAGAGACTGTCCAGTTTGACCAATGTACATGGCAGAGGGGCATTGCTGGCACACGATGGCATATATCACATTGGTAGATGCGCAGGTGAACAAGCCTCTGATAGTGTGGCTGATGTGATTGGGCCCTATGATGGTGTCCCCTGAATAGATATGTGGACAGTTGGCAACGGGCTTTGTTGCAAGGATAGGTTCCTGGGTTGGTGGTTCTGTTGTGTGGTGTGTGGTTGCTGGTGAGTATTTGCTTCAGACTGGGGGGCTGTCTGTAAGCAAGGACTGGCCTGTCTCCCAAGATCTGTGAGAGTGATGGGTCGTCCTTCAGGATAGATTGTAGATCCTTGATGATGCGTTGGAGAGGTTTTAGTTGGGGGCTGAAGGTGATGGCTAGTGGCGTTCTGTTGTTTTCTTTGTTGGGCCTGTCCTGTAGTAGGTGACTTCTGGGTACTCTTCTGGCTCTGTCAATCTGTTTCTTCACTTCAGCGGTGGGTATTGTAGTTGTAGGAATGCATGATAGAGATCTTGTAGGTGTTTGTCTCTGTCTGAGGGGTTGGAGCAAATGCGGTTATATCGTAGAGCTTGGCTGTAGACAATGGATCGTGTGGTATGATCTGGATGAAAGCTAGAGACATGTAGGTAGGAATAGCGGTCAGTAGGTTTCCGATATAGGGTGGTGTTTATGTGACCATCTCTTATTAGCACCGTAGTGTCCAGGAAGTGGATCTCTTGTGTGGACTGGTCCAGGCTGAGGTTGATGGTGGGATGGAAATTGTTGAAGTCATGGTGGAATTCCTCAAGGGCTTGTTTTCCATGGGTCCAGTTGATGAAGATGTCATCAATGTAGCGCAAGTAGAGTAGTGGCATTAGGAGACGAGAGCTGAGGAAGCGTTGTTCTAAGTCAGCCATAAAAATGTTGGCATACTGTGGGGCCATGCGGGTACCCATTGCAGTGCCGCTGATTTGAAGGTATACATTGTCCCCAAATGTGAAATAGTTATGGGTGAGGACAAAGTCACAAAGTTCAGCCACCAGGTTAGCCGTGACATTATCGGGGATACTGTTCCTGACTGCTTGTAGCCCATCTTTGTGTGGAATGTTGGTGTAGAGGGCTTCTACATCCATAGTGGCTAGGATGGTGTTTTTAGGAAGATCACCAATGGATTGTAGTTTCCTCAGGAATTCAGTGGTGTCTCGAAGACAGCTGGGAGTGCTGGTAACGTAGGGCCTGAGGAAGGCGTCTATATAGCCAGACAATCCTGCTGTCAGGGTGCCAATGCCTGAGATGATGGGGCGTCCAGGATTTCCAGGTTTATGGATCTTGGGTAGCAGATGGAATACCCCAGGTCGGGGTTCTAGGTGTGTGTCTGTGCGGATTTGTTCTTGTGCTTTTTCAGGGAGTTTCTTGAGCAAATGCTGTAGTTTCTTTTGGTAACTCAGTGGGATCAGAGGGTAATGGCTTGTAGAAAGTGGTGTTGGAGAGCTGCCTAGTAGCCTCTTGTTCATACTCCGACCTATTCATGATGATGACAGCACCTCCTTTGTCAGCCTTTTTGATTAAGATGTCAGAGTTGTTTCTGAGGCTGTGGATGGCATTGTGTTCTGCATGGCTGAGGTTATGGGGCAAGTGATGCTGCTTTTCCACAATTTCAGCTCGTGCACGTCGGCGGAAGCACTCTTATGTAGAAGTCCAGGCTGCTGTTTCGACCTTCAGGAGGAGTCCACCCAGAATCCTTCTTTTTGTAGTGTTGGTAGGAAGGTCTCTGTGGGTTAATATGTTGGTCAGAGGTGTGTTGGAAATATTCCTTGAGTCGGCGACGTCAAAAATAGGATTCCAGGTCACCACAGAACTGTATCATGTTTGTGGGGGTGGAGGGGCAAAAGGAGAGGCCCCGAGATAGGACAGATTCTTCTGCTGGGTTAAGAGTATAGTTGGATAGATTAACAATATTGCTGGGTGGGTTACGGGAACCACTGTTGTGGCCCCTTGTGGCATGTAGTAGTTTAGATAGCTTAGTGTCCTTTTTCTTTTGTAGAGAAGCAAAATGTGTGTTGTAAATGGCTTGTCTAGTTTTTGTAAAGTCCAGCCACGAGGAAGTTTGTGTGGAAGGTTGGTTCTTTATGAGAGTATCCAGTTTCGAGAGCTCATTCTTAATCTTTCCCTGTTTGCTGTAGAGGATGTTGGTCAGGTGGTTCCGCAGTTTCTTTGAGAGCGTGTGGCACAAGCTGTCAGCATAGTCTGTGTGTGGTATGTAGATTGTAATGGATTTCACAAACATTAACTCACTGGATATGTTCTTAGCTATTACGAGGCAGGAACTATATATGTTAGCACTACCTGACAAGTGTCATTCATATTGCAACTAACAGGCAATTATTCTCTGAGGGTGGAGCCTCATTCACATCCCTTTGCTGACTGACTAGTTGACTCCACGCTAGAAGAGGATCACTGTAATCTAGGAATCACAAAAAAAACCTCAGACTTAAGAATCAGTATACTGGACTGGAGAGAGAGCCCTGTCAGCTGTTAAAGTATATATTTTTGAGACCATATTCTTTATTTTTAACATCAGATTTACTGCAGGCTGTACCCTTTGCTGAGATGCATGTTCATTTGTGAGTTGTGACATGCGTTATCAGGGGAACCCTTCTTCATCACTGTTGCAACAACATTTTGCTAACCAATGGAGGGCTAGATTGGGGCAAATGGAAAATAGCTCTGTTCTGGGGTGAAAATTTGTCCCCTCATTACATGAATTTAATTGGGAGGATTTAGAATGCCGGGGAACTGTGTTGCTCTTGCTTCTTTCAATATGAATCTGGAAAATAAGTCTTGGAAAAGTATCTACAAAGTGACCTTGATTCAACTGCTCTTTGCTGGAGGTGACATGTCTCAGCAACTTCTTGTGCTTATGAACTAAATAATAGAATTATAGAAATCCTCAAATTCTTTCATTCCCCATATGCCTAGTACCTTGTTCAGCACTTGTCTAGGCTGCCTGAACATATGGGTCAATGCTCCCTCTTAAGTGGAGGTTTATCAGTACTGGAAAACTGTAGTTTAAACAGTAGTTCCTATTGCAGCTAAATAGTGAATCTGATCCAAAATATACTTGATATATTAATTTCTCTCTTAGTAGGAAAAATAACTTCTGGCCTCTTTTGAAGAGATCAGATGTGTTGGGCATTGTTATTTTTGCAGGGCACTTCTTGGAAGCTGATGCCACTGAGTGGTGACTGATGAAATAATGGCAAATGATGAAATTAAAAAAAATATATCCGTGGTAGACGTGAGATCTGCTACATCCAGTATCTTTAATGGTGCATACTTCAGATACTGGTCTGATTGTAATGAAAATATATTTTACCTTCTGATTCTTTTTGACTCATCAGAAAGGAAGAGAGCTAAAGAGAAAGCATTGTCAACCCAACCTGGGGCCCTTATTCAGGCCAATCTCTGATTGTAACATCAGCAGCATTTCTCCAAAGTAAGGGCTATAAAAGATACTAGCCCTCATTTTCAAAAGTTTAACCAATAAATAGTGTTGTTTATAAGTGTAGCCCCCTTGTTGTCCCCCCTCCCCACCCTGGGGAACAGGTAATGGAATTTTTTTATATACTAGCAATGCACTGAAGAACTGAAAGGATTAATGTGCAGATCTTCATTAAAAAAAATAAAAAAAAGTCCATGTGCAATAATGACCAGGGTAGAACTATGTGGGTCAGAAGCTTTGCCTTTGATCTTGAGTTTCCTCAGCTGGCCTTTCACCTGACTGATAAATGGCTGCTACAGTATGTAAGCCTTTATTGGTTTATTAGTTACTTTAGCTGCTCTTCATCAGTAAACTTAATAAGGCTAAATGTACTGTAGTAAAAAAAAAAAAAAAAAAAAAAAAAAAAAAGCCTTGATAAGGTATGGGACTACCTACAAATGCACAGAATATTACAGGGAGTTTTGTTCAAGGACAGATTTGGAACTTGGCTGTGTTCATCCTTTGTGCAACTCCACTGAGGCCAATAGGGTGTTATAGAAGCAATGGATTTGGCCCCATTTCCCTAAATGCTTAAACAGGAGTGTGTGCATTTGTTTGTGGATAATGAACACTGAAAGAGATTCTGGGGATCTTGATTTTGCAATTGAAAGATTTTTTCATAAAGGGTCTGAAACGCACATTCCTTGTGCACAGCACAGAATGAAATCCTGTTTACGTGCAAGGTTACTTAGTCTGTCATTATATTCAAAATAACCGAGGCTTTGAGCCTGAGCCTGATTCATGAGGCAAATGACAAATTGTTTTGCAATGGCAGTGCTGAAAATATCCTAGTATTATGCGGTAATAGAGCCACCAAATTACAAAAGGATGCAGCCATTTTAGGTAAAAATAGCATAAATTTCTGATTGTGAAATGAGAGACATAAAGATTAATTATCTGTTCTGAGCCATTCATAAATGATTAGTGCGGCAATTATGTGCTTCCATAGTAGAACCCTCCCAAAGCAGTGCTGTATTTCCTCCACTGCCTGGGAGACATTATTTTTGATAAAAAGTAACTTAAGGTCCAGCAAAAATCTGATAGAGACAATCAAGGAGACAATAAAAAATACAAAGATTTCCAAGGGTTAATAGAAGAACAGTCTGAGTATGTATCATGTTTTCTCAGTAGCGCAATGATGATTCAATGATGGGACTACTTCTGCAGATCAATTATCCAATCCTAAGTATAATGGCATTTTATACCTTGCTACTCACTACAGTAATGAAGATCAGATTTCAGTAAGATTGGTATTTCTGTTATAAGTTGCTGCATGTTGGTTCTGTACAGTTTACCAAATTTGAGTTTTTAACCTAGAGTAATAATGAGAATCAGAACCTTTATGTTGTTGCATGCAATTCTGGCTTTTGAAGAGCTTTCTGAAAACTCACAGGTACTATTTGACCCAAGTTTAGACCAGTTAGTATGCCCATATTAAAAATGTAAAGCTAAATATGTCTAAGGACAACAGCAGGAACTTCGTCAACCCCAGCTAGTTCAACTTGAACCTCCACTAGATAATAGTTTTGTCATTGTGAAATGACTTTTTCTGCTTCATTGGATGTTTTTTGTGTGCACATGAGCATTCTGCTCAAAGACGGCATTTGCTCACTGACCAAAAAATGGTATTTAGAACACAATATTATAGAGTAGGATTGTCTTTTGGCACATACCGTTTTGCGTTTCAAACAGTTTCTCTATGTCATTAAGTACATTTGCCACTTGTACCTGGTTCCAGTGTATAGGTGGGTAGGAGACAAATAGATTCCACTAAAATGTGAGATTATTAAAACTTTCCAAAAGTTACTGGTAAATATTCACTGTTTAGATACTTCATCGTCTGATGAAGTGAGCTGTAGCTCACGAAAGCTTATGCTCAAATAAATTTGTTCGTCTCTAAGGTGCCACAAGTACTCCTTTTCTTTTTTGCGAATACAGACTAACATGGCTGCTACTCTGAAACCTGTATGGATTCAGAGATCTACTCATGCAAATCTCACTGCAGGATTGGTGCTGAAGCGGGCACAATACTTTGCTTATTTTATGAGGCTTCATGTACTTGTATGATTATATAATGAACTGACAAAAACTGACAAAAGCTCTCAGCAGATGATAAAGCAAAATGAACTAACTGAAGCCCTGACATTTCTATAACCCAGACTAAAAGTCTGCATGGCTCATAACCCTTGACCATCCGTGGAGGAGAATATAAAAACGGAAACTTGTTCAGAATGGCACTACCTCTCTTATTGCATGTCATTTTTCTTGATAGTCAACATTGGCTGATCTTCCTAATCACCAAAGATTTAAAGATTAGTCTCGATAAGATTTCAGTTCTCTGTTAAGACAAGTTGCCTACATGGATTAGAATGGAAAATGCTTCGATAAAGTTTCAAAGAGGAAAACAGTGAATACATATTGGTTGTGTTGTTAATTTAGATTCAGAGAAAGGAAGACATTTCCACTCACCTTAGTGCAGTTTTTTCTTATTTGATCTACTGATCTCATTTCTCCCAACCCTGCTGCAAAAAGAGTGAGCTAACTACCATCACATTATCTAACCCTTCTTTGTTTTATTTTTTTTTTCATCTGTTCTTTCCACAGGTAAAAGTGACCCTTTCTGTGTGTTAGAGTTGGGCAACGTCAGACTTCAGACCCACACAGTTTACAAAAACCTCAACCCAGAGTGGAACAAAGTTTTCACCTTGTAAGTGAATTGCATTTGAAAACATGCCATAAATGCAAAACAGTGAGCAGCCCCAATATAAAAGATATTTATTTTAGGAAACATGAGGTAAAGTTTGGGACATGTCACTTTCTCCATAGGAAGAAGAGGTTGACTGAGTTGTATTTGATATTTCTCTATTAAAGCATTTTGCCTTTTTCAATTCTGGCATGGAGTTTATTAATAGAAGTCATAACAAGAAGAAACTGGGATATTTATAGGAAGAATCATGATTATATATAATAGACTCCAAGAAGTTGTATAGCAGACCTGAAAATGGAAACCTAGATATAGTCACTCTTAGGTTTTCCATAATTTAAAATAAAACTGTGTTTTGTTTGGACATGATAGAACTGTGGTTCTGTACATAATTTAATTTGAAAATGAACAGGAAGTAGAGTTCTGATTGCCCATGATGAAACAGCCTGAGTTTAAATCAGGCAATAAGAAGCCCTACCCAAACCAGAAATTTACACCTTAATCAAACCAAAAAAATGCATGATTTTTTAAGTGAATTTGATGCCTGTGAAAAGTGCCCTGGAGACTGAAGGCCTCAGTATTCACAGAATAGATGCAACTTGCTGTTGCAAAGCAAGGTCATCACATTGGCTGCTACAGTGTAAATTTCTTCTATAGTGCCCCACCTACATTTTTTTAAGGCTAAAGTGGAATAACAACACCTTTTGGAGAAAGAGAAGAGTCTGCTTTCCCTAAATGATTTGTTCCTTGTCCAGTGCTCTTGAGGCTACTGATAACGGGTGGCCATTTTATCTTTGTGATGCGGATGCTACTCCACTAGGAAACTAGTCTTAGTAGTATTGATTCAAATCATACAAGCTAGCATGCAGAGAGGCTGGGCTGGCTTTGAATAAGATGAAATGTTTCATATCTTATTGCTGTGGGGTTGATGGAAAAAACTCTACCATGTATTTCCACTGAGTTCACTGGTGCCAGAAAATGAATCTGTGGAACATCTAGACCTCTTTTGTCCTCTGGCCCCTACTGTGTCTCTCTTTTGTAACTCTCCTTCTTACCCTCTTTGTTTATTCTCAAGAAGCTCTGCATGCATCACTATTTATCCTGAGCTTACAAAGTTGACCCTTGGTCCAGATTCGAATGTTTTAGTAAATCTGTTCCTGTCATATACATTTTATATGATTTTCTGTTCTGTTTAGGTTCTTGGACTGTGCCCATCAGTGTAGTCTGAGTACTTTTGACATTTTATATTGCTAATAGCCTGTGTACAACTATTTTGATGGTGTTTTTGAGTTTATCTTTGAACAAAAGTGGAGGTGTAAAGCCTCAAAAACTGGCAGGTTCTGATAGCCATTTACTTTTTCTGGGCTCTCAAAACTTTATGGGTATATATTTAATTGCTGTTTATGTAACTCACATTACAACAGTATAGGTATTTGTCTCCCTCTTCTGGCTGTTTCCCTCTATTCTCTCAACCTAAGAGATTAGTGAGTTTTATACAGCTGTCTGCTAGGGGAATTAGTATTTTAGTTCATGCTTTTAGTGCAATAGGTTCCAAGCTCAGTCCTTGGTGGACATTCATCCTACATTGTGGCTCTGTTGCTGGAATGTTCCTGGAATTAGTTGTCTTCTAGCTAGAGTAGCATCTCTGTGAGGCTTATCTTCTACAACAGTGTCTAGCAATAATTGTTGTCTTTCACATGGATACGTGAATATTGCATGAGGGAAAAGCTTGGGGAATAGCCTTGGTTGATTTAATTTTTGGAATTTAATTAAATGCTAGTTTTATACTCCAAGGTAATGCAGACTTAATTAGTGAAACACTATTCTCTGATCTTCCTGGAGCAGACTGAATGTGTACAGACCATTTTTTGTGCTTCTCATTCCAGCCCTATTAAAGATATCCACGATGTTCTTGAAGTGACAGTGTTTGATGAAGATGGAGATAAACCCCCTGATTTTCTTGGAAAAGTTGCTATCCCTTTGCTGTCTGTAAGTTATCTTTGCACGTGTATAATTCGAACATTGATGGTTTCATTGGGAGCAAGTTGCATTTCTTTCCCTCTCTTGTATGAAACAACTCGGATCTAGATATAAACAACCTCTTTTTTTTGGTGGGGGGGAAGGGTTGTGTGTGTATTTATATATGCACGCGCACACACACACACGTCTTGGTTGGTCAGTGTTTACAGTCCTCCTTACTGTCACAAAGGTTGCCAATCCCCTTCAGTCCAAATATTGTTGATTTGGAAAAAAAACTACTGAAGTATCTGTAGTTCATCAGTGCAATATGCCATTTTGGTCTGAAAACATAATTGAACTGTTTTTCTGTATGTTTGTCACATCACCTTTCAGTAGTAACATTTCAGATATGTCTTTATTCATTGTTGCTTCTTCTTACTCCAAGAAAGCAATTGCACATCACAATAGGATTGACCAAATAGTTGTTGTTGGCACAGCTGAGCAAAATTACATAAAAGGGTGTGTGTTACTACATAGTACTGCAGTTATTGTTCTGTAAGCAAATGTGAAGAGAGGGTGATCATGGGAGAATAGAAACAGAATTGCATTCTGGAATCTCCTCGGAACTCCAGTCCTGGACCAGGACCCCATAGCTCTAGGTGCTCTACAAACACAGAACAAAAAGATAGTCAGTCCCTGCCCCAAGAATTTTTTTATATAAGTAAAAGACAGGAGACAACAGATGGATACAGACACAGATAAGGGGGAATACAAGGAAACAATGAGACAACACACAGCATGACAAGCTGTGTGAACAGTATACAGTGAGTATTGATAACGCCCCTGGTAGTAAAGTTGAAAAATTAGCTTCCATGACAATTCCCTGTTTTCATGTGCTAATGTTTTGTCTGAAATAGGTTCACATTTGGGGCTGAACTTTCCATGTTGGTCTCTGCTATTTTATTTATTTAATTATTTATTTATTTTTGCAGAGGGTGATGGTGTGGGGAGAAAGTAGATCAAAATCTTTTCAGCTGTTTTTTGGACGTTTAGGAAAGCAAGAATCAAACACCTTTTTCATTGTAAAATTGTACCCACTCATTTAAAAACAGAACTACAACAAAAAAAAATGGCTGGAGTTTGAAAGCCGGATGGGACATAGTCCTCACTGAGGACTAGTTGCCTTGCTTTGGTGGGTGGGTGTGTGTCGGGGGGGGGGGGGGAAATGAGGGGGGGGGAATTACAATTAAAATAATTAAGCAACAGAAAAATGACTTTTGTCTGTGCTCAATAGTACCAGAATCAATCCAGAACTCAATGAATTCCTGTCCCCTTTATGATGTCACTTCCCATTCTCTCTGCTTGAATTAATTAAGGGATGACAGGAGCTGGTGATGACAGGTTTTCTGTTGAACAGTTTGCATGAGGGAGACTGTGGGGTGGGGAGCAACACCAGTGCTTGCCCCATCCTCCAAAATGAGTGCTTTAGCATCCAAGATGGGGTGGAGGGGCACTCTCAGAGTTAAGGAGACGCAACATTTTAGTGTGTCTGCAATTTTTACTGCAATCTGCAGTATTTTGTATATTCTACCTTTTCATTTTGCATAAAGAATTATTTTTTCTGTCTGAAAATATCTGCTCCCCTATTAAAGCAGTCCTGCTGAAAATTGTTGGCAGCCAAACCGTGCCAGGAAAGTCAGGAACTCATGCCCCAATCCAGCAAAGCATAAAAGCACATGCTTAATTTTCGTCCTGGGCGTAATCTCATTGACTTCAGTGGGACAACCTATGTGCTTAAAGTTAAACATGTGTTTAAGCGCTTTGCTAGATGATAACTTCAGAGCCCATTTGTGAAAATTTGGATGTTAACATTATGAAGCGCAGACTATTTAATTGTTTTCAACTAGGAAGTTAAGTTTTAGAAAACTACATTAATTGAATAACAATATTTCCAGCAGCAGTGTTAACATAGCCACAGTACATCTATAGTGGGTAGCATTTTCTATTCTCTGCATGTGCGAGGGGGTGTCAGTTTTGTGGCTTACTATATCACTGTTTTATATTTTAAAATATTTGTCATTCCAGCATATAGGATGTCGGGTGCAGCAGAGTGAATGCTGCTGTAAGAACCTTACCTTTTGCAATCTCTGCCTTGTGTGCAATTTTAACTGCATTAATGTAGGTATTTGCCGTTCATATCTGCTTTATCAGCACCTGTACGTATGAGGCATTGGAAAAGTACTGGGAAGCATTCAGTAGTCAAGTGGCTACCAAGCGAACATATCAACTTTGATTTCAGTGTAGATGCTTATGAAAAGGGTTGAATACAGAAGGTGGGCTCTATGGATCTAAGTGATGATACTTGGCTACCTTTTGTATGAATTATCTGCATAAAGCTAATATTGATAATCCAGGTTTCAGAGTAGCAGCCGTGTTAGTCTGTGTCTCTAAAGTGCCACAAGTACTCCTTATTGATAATCCAGTACCACAAAATAAAGTGCAGTTATACTTTGAAAAGTGATTCTGTAAGAACAGTGCTCATGGGTTCTGTGTGTGTTCTTCCTCTGTGATCTCCGTTCACAGTCTCTTGCTTTACAGGTTAAAAGAGAGTTGTTTTTTCTAATTGCTGGCATAACTCAATCAGGAATCTGAAAGTCACACTGAGTTCTTTCTTGCTGATCATCACCAGAAATAAAGCCTAAATAGTATTTTAGGCAGAGGAGGGATTCATCAGTTCTGGAAATCAGGTCCCCTTTATTTATGCACCTAAATATGAATTTTGGTGCATAATTTTAGTTTGGAAAAATTTGGTTTAAGTAAATGAACTGGAAACAAAAATTGATGGACTAAAATGGGCCTTTTTTCCTCTTTAATTCCCTTGCCCCCCACTTCTTTATTTTCTGTTTTGGGGAATGAAGGGTGAGGTGAATACAGAATGGTGTGGATGGAGTTTAAATGCATGACTTTTGTAAATGTTACTATTTGAGGGCCTGATCCAAAGCCCACTGTTATCCAAGGGAGCATTTCCATAGATTTCAATGGGCTTTGGATCAGGTTTGATATGAACATAGTCTCATAATATGTAAAAGAGCTTCAAATAATACATGTACATTTCTTCTCACATTAGAATTAGTGTTTTGCAGCCCTCTTTTACTCTGCTACTGTGACTCCATGAGTTCCTTAAGACATTTATTTTCTGCTTGTCCATTTTAGAGGCCTGAGTCATTGACATCTGCAATTTTAGAACAATATTAGTCGGCTTCATGTGAAGAACCATTTGATATTTACAGGAAAGAACAACTCTGAACATCTTTTATTCCATTTTTGGTCGCTTGGCTAATTTTTCCCCAAGTCATCGTATCCCTGATGTTACTGGAAGAGAGTGGCTCGAGCAGCTGCTCTCCTGCAGAACCTGTGCTTGCCAAATGGTCTGCATGATCAGCAGCAGGCTGTGTGGGCTCACAGTGAGGAGATGTTAGATTTGGATCCTCTGTTGATTTTATAGGCGTTTGTTAAATATCCCTTAGGAAGCCTGTAACAAGGCAGAGGAGGGGATTGTGTATGTGTGTGGTAGAGTCCAAACTCCATTCAGTCTGGGTTCTTTGTCCAAGATTTGAGACAAAAAAATTGTTTATGCTTTCTCAAGCCAACTGATTTTCTTCCTTCCCTTCCAAACTTTGCTGCCTCCTATTTAATGCAAATCTAGTGTAAATATACTGTTCTCTGCCTATGATTAAAAACCATTTAGCACCTATTAAGTTAGGCTGTTCAGTCAGAGATTTGCAGTGTTCTGAAACTCTCTTCTTTGAAATCGGAGTCTTTTTTTTTTTTTAACCCAATAATGTTAGCACTTTGTCCATACATTTGAGTGTATCCTCTGAATTCTTTTGAGAAATATATTACGAGAGCAGTAGTTGGAATCACATGGAGTGGTGGCTGGTAACCACACAAACGATCTAATTCATAGGCGACTGGGCTTAACCTTTGCCTGGCATTAAATCCCTTGCCGAAAACCAAAAAGCATTTCACAATATTTTCTATCTCTTTGGTTAAAAATGCATGAGTTTTACTTGTGACCTGTTTGCATATGAAATGCATTTACTTTTAGATTCAGTTATGGGTGACAGAGATTCTCATCTTAATAAAAAATAGACTTCAGTGTATGTACATATGGTGTGTGAGGGGGGAGCGTTCCTTAAATACTAAAATTTGAGAGTTTATTTTGATTCCGATGTGGTCATGATTTTCTTAGGTTGGTGCTTTGCACAAAATCAAGTGTTCAAGCTTAACTATTGTAAATGCTCATCACCAATTAATGTTAAGCTTAAAGGCATAAATATTAACAAACAAACAAAAACAGTTGGACTGCCACACTCCATTGTGATATTTGACATTTACACTTCATCCTGAATAGTCTGTTCCATACATCATCCAATTAAGGAACAGAAACAATAACTTATGGGGTGGGGGAAGAGTTCAAAAAAGAATTTGCCAATAATTTCAAATAGTGAATGAATTTGAGAAATTCATATTTGGTTGGTGAACTGAATAAAGCAAAAATTGCTGACCAAATTATTTGTGAATTTTTATGCAGCTCTAAAAATAATATTTAGTACTTAATTTTTCAAAGAACCAAAGAAACATTAACTGATTTTTATAATGTCCCACTGAACTAGGTATCGTCTCCATTTTACAGGTAGGGAAATTGAGTCAGGGAAGTTTTGACTCCCCAAAGGCCACACGTGTCAGTGTGAGTCTGAATCAGCACTTGGAAGGTTCTGGCATCAATCACTGAAATCAAGACCAGACTTCATCTTTGCTTAAAGCATTTCTGAGGTTAAAAAATAGACTTGGTACTAATGAAAGATGAGGAATTTTTAACACCCAGCTCAGCAATATGAGGAATTGAAGCTTGGTATGTTCCAGCAAGCTGTGGACCAAATACAGTGCATGTACTTTATATATCCTAACCTCAGGAGAGTTTGGCTAAGAGAATTTTTTTCCATGTTAATCAGCCCAGGAATTTTTCTCCCATTTCTCTTGCCTTTTGCTCCCGCTTCTTATTAAAACGATCTTATGGTCTTTTCATTTTTGCTTCAAGAAATTCCCATATTATACAAAGATGCAAGTTATTTGGAAGATGGAAGTATGTAATGTGCTTCAATGAAGTTGAAAGCAAAGTATAATGGTCTTGTATCACATATCCCCATATTGGAGGGGCGGTCAGATGAAGTACTATGTCACAAGATGGAATGTTCTTATCTGTAGCATTATCAGCTCAACATTGCACTCCAGCTGCACTCTTTTTTAATTAACAGGAAAAGATCTGTAAAATATCCTCATCAAATAACCAAATGGTTTCAGTATCCAATAGTACAGTGACAATAACTAACATAAATGTCCCAGAGGTTTCATGTTCTAAGGGATGTCTCAGATTGAGAACACAAGGACCTGAGCCTCCAAGATACTGAGCACCTCATCTTCCTTGGGAGTTGAGGGCACTTAGCATCTGACCAGTAGCGCTTGGTGCTACAGGATCAGGCCCTATATGTGACAATTGTGGTAACACTACAGTTGTATTATCTGGCATTGAGTGGGTTGACTAGGTGGCTTGCTGTCTCCCTTTCCGAGGGAAAGTTGCCTTTGAATAATTCCATGCGTCTCTTCTATTAGGCACTCTTTGTTACTCAGTACAACTGTATGACACCGTGCATTAGTGATGAGACCCAGAAAGAATTTGAGTCCCAAATGCTTTAGACATGTTACCCAGGGGGAATAGCCATTGTCCATTGAATACATCAAGGGTGATGATGTACAAGGGTTTTACCCAGCTGCGTTGAGTCGTATCATGAAGATATGACATCGGATTCACATCAAAGGTGGATACATGGTGAAGTTTTCCTATTTCAGTGCAAAAAACCTCACTAAACCATATTTCTTTGAGCTAAAAGCAAAGAAAAAACCTTTGCTGTGTAAGGTTCCTGTCTTTTCAAAGCCTTATGTTGAATTAATCTCAGGTTTTACTATTTCATTAAAATTCACAAGCGGTCAGTAAGGTGGTTGCTTAATAGATTTAGCATTGGCTAGTTACATCAATACTGTTTTCTGTCACATTTGTTTTAAGGGGGCGTTTGTAAGAACAGTTCAGCAGATATATTCATGAATTTGAGAAAAATGCAACACAATATTGGCCTGGAAGGATAGAAAGCTGGGGGAGGACGTTACAGTGGATTTACACCATAGTTCTCATTAAGATTGGATATCTCCCCTACACCAAGATACAGAACCAGGTTATTTGGAGGCACAGCATGGGATGGGGCTGCAGAGGTGCAACTTTGCACTTCTGGAAATCTGGGTTGTTTCAGGCATGGTCCATAATGTAAGTTAGAGCAACCCTAGAGGCTGCCTTATTTTGTGTCAGCTTCCCCGCAACTACCAATGGGCTGCTGGGTAACCCAAAATATTTGGATTACAAAGCATGCCAGGCATCCCCTATACTGACATACTTCCTCCACATGCCCCTACATTGGTGGGTTGGGCAGGTGGGTGGAGGTAGCAGTGTAGGATGATCTATGGCAGCCCTTTGTGCTGGGGAAATTTCTCAGATGGCTATTCTGCCCTCTTTATATTGTTGGAGCAGCAAAGAAGGGGCCATAGCAGGTGCCAGAATCTGCCCAATAGTACTTACTCAGCTTAGAGCAGGGATGTCTTAAATTCAGCCCAAGGACTAAATTCATATCACAGCTGCGTCTCTCCAAAAAATGAAGGTTGAAGACAAAGATGATCATGTTCTTTTTTTCCAGTGAACTCAACCAATAATAAGTTTCTATTGGTATGACGGAAACAACCAGTATAGGCAAATAAAGGGTGTCCATTTTAATATTTTTATTGTATTATCTAAACCTATTAGGATACTTGATGTGATCATCCCTTTTTTTTTTTTTTTTTTTTTTTTTTTTAATGGAAAATGCTATGATGGGAAAGTCAGCATTTGCCCATGGAAAATTTCCTGATTTTCTTTTAGGAAAACCTAAACAAATATTTAGTTTCTGGTCAGGTCAACACAGACCAAACATTTGAGTTTGTAGAACCAACTTGAAATGTTCTGTTTGAGGACAGTTTAACATTAATCTGTGTCCTCCTGAGCTACTGCAATGCCTGAGGAGAGTTGTAGTTCAGGTGCCTCTCTCCTCGCTGGACTACGTCTCCCATGATGCACCATGGTGTCCTCTCTGGTTGAACTGTAGCAGTGCCTTATGGGAATCATGGTGTAGGCTGCCTGGGGATAATGGGGACTTGAGACACTCAAAATACAAGTTTCATGAAGTACTGAGGTAGCTCAGGGGGACACAGATGAATTCCAAACCTACTGGAAATGAAACATTTCAATATTTCCAGCACAATTTTACAGACACTTCCATTCTATGAAAAACTTCTAAATTGGGACAAAATGTCAAAATATTGAACACAAACATATTTTGAAATAATTGGAATTTTCCTACAGGATAGAAATTTTGATTTTTCAATCAGCTCTAGTCACAGGCCTTGCCTTGGCTCTTGAAGTGACAATGGAAGGTCAGAGCTATCTTTTGCTTATGAGTCTTGAAGGGGAATATGGAATTTTAGAAGAATTAAGTTTAATAATTATGACTTCTTATAATTTATTATTGTGGTAGTATTTAGCACAAGGATCGGCAACCTTTGGTATGTGACCCGCCAGGGAAAGCCCCTGGTGGGCCGGGATGGTTTGTTTATCTGCTGCGTTTGCAGGTTCGGCCGATCGCAGCTTGTTCTGGCCGTGGTTCGCCGTTCCAGTCCAATGGGGCTGCGGGAAGTGGTGCGGGGCTGAGGGATCTGCTGGCCGCCCTTCCCGCAGCCCCCATTGGCCTGGGATGGCGAACCACAGCCAGTGGGAGCTGCGATCAGCAGAACCTGAGGACGTGTCGGGCTTTCCCTGGCAGGCCACGTGCCAAAGGTTGCCGATCCCTCATCTAGCAGCATCAGTCATGTTAGGGCCCTGTATGCTAGGTGCTGTACAAATCTAGAGTAAGAGACAGTCTCTGCTTAAAGAGCTAACAAACTAAAAGGCAAGATGTTATCTGCAAGCGAAGCAACCAAGTGGTGTGGGCTGGGGGAGGAGGAAGACAGGACAATAATAGTATAGTAGGAAGTTCTAGCATCAGTATAGGTAACTGTAGTAATCACAACTTGCCCCTTGTCTTACCATTATCAGATGACTCCTCTGTATGCATCATGACAAGGGTGAGTGTCAGAAGCATTTGAATGAGGATATGGGGGAGGCTTTATGGATTTGAAGGATTTTTTTTTTGTGGGTTTTTTTTTGTGTGTGCATGGGTTTTTTTTTTTTTTTTGATGGAACAGCTTACAATAAAACACACAGGAACTTTTGGGCAAAGCAAACAGCAGGTATTCTGAGCTATATCACTGAATAAGTTTTGTAGGAATAAAAGGGAAAAAAATGTCTAATGAGGGATATAAACAGTAGGGTGAGGAGGTACGTCATATTGAAGAAATCTTTTGGTTCTGAGAATTCTTCAGATTTTCTGTTCATAGCTTTTCTTAGTCATTAGTTTTTGTCTTTACATCGAGCTAGCTGAGAAGATGTTGGATTCGTTTTCTTATAGCACATCCATCTAGCTGAAACCAAACAGTGCTAGGAAAAACCATCCTATCTGGCCTCAGACCTTACAAAAAGGAGCAAATCAATAAGTCGGACTTTCCTGCCCTCGGTGTTAAATCAACCTGTTACAGGCAATCTTGCACACGATCAGCTCTCCCAAACAATGTAGGCATTCCATTGTGGGATCTGATCAAGGTGTAAAGCATAGTGTCACTAAGGAGTAGCCTTAACTACGTCTCTTGAAAGGTCCTACCTCAGCCCTGTTCAAATTTAGATCAGAAGTGTCTGTGTAAAAAGTATTCCTGTCCTTTTCACCTAGCTGTAATAATCAGTATTCATTGATAGCCTTGTCAGAGACAAGTCATGTTACAGAGACCATTCTTTGAACTCATTATTGAATGAAATCCTTGGGATTCCAGGCACAAAGGAAAAGTTATTGTAGTTGGGGGACACAATGGTAGGTCAGATTTAATCGGTCTTTCAGATACTTTCTGCCTGACTTTGATGTAACATCCATTCACATTTCCTGTAGCTAGTGGGAATGTTTGCCAATGGCCATGAACAGCAGAGGTATGAGGAAAAAGTGGACTCCAAATGAAATGGAAAAGAATTGGCCATCTTTAGATGTTTGGCGGGAATGTGTTGTATTGAAACAGAAACAAATGTAGGGAGAAAAGTGTGACTCAAGAAATTAATGCAATGGAAATGTACTGTAGCAAAAGCTAACCTGGACGTTTTTTTCTGTGTACTTCTGAGGGATGCTACCTTTTTATTTCTATATGATCAAAAGTACTGAACTTCCCCACTGCATTTGTTGAAGCAAACTGGGATAGCGTGCTAGTGGTGCATTAAACAGGTTTTTTTTTACCCTGTATTCAATAAAAGATGCAAGGTGGAGAAACACCACTTTTATTTCAAATTTTTTCCCCTCTGTTTTTTCTTAAGAAGGTCAGTGAACTAGGAAATCAACAGTCTCTCAGATACCATAATTCATTGCAATGGGAATGATTCATTGTTGGTTCTAAACTTGCATACAGACACACGTGGAGCCATACCCACTGCATTTGATTCTGCTCTCACTGTGCAAATCTGGAGTGAAATCAATGGAATTTGCTCTGGTGTAAAATGGTGTGATGCCAGAATCAAACCTAGTAAGTCTAGCTAAAGCTACTGTCATAGTACTGCATGTTTCTACTTAGCCACATGTGGTACTACTGTGGTTGATGCTTTCCTCATCTAGATTTTTGAAATGGATAATTAACTAATATATACCAAGGACAGATTAAGAGTACTCCTCATCAGGTTATTTTCAAGGATGTTTTCCACACTAGGAACAGAGGAAGAGCTATGAGGAATGTGTATCTGAAAGATGCAGAAAATCACTAAACCATATATAATTTAATTATCCGATTTGTTTTAGCTCGATATGAAATAAGCACAATATTAACAGACATGTACATTAAAGTCTGAATTGTGCTTCGAGTTACCTGCTGTGAATGTGTGTGCACACGTGCACCTCTGAGAAGTTGTTTTCAGCAGCATTCCTTCTACCTGTTGCAGAAATGTTAACCAGAATGTTCTCCAGGCTAACAGGCTGCAAAAGTGATTGGCCAGGAACCCAATCCATCTGGACTACTTTGTGGATTTTGATTGGTTTATATTATTATCAAGGAAGAAAAATGTGAAGATGATCAATTCTCTGAGCCTTATGGAAGTTTGTTTATATTCCAGAATAGGAGACATAACACACTCATTGGTTGGTGGACTAGAGTAGATAGGCTGCTTGGAAGACTGTATCTACAGATTTGAGTTTGCCATTGGTTGCAGGCCTTCTTCAAGCAGATTTGGAGTCTCTTGGGAAGCCATTTATTTGTGCTGTCTCCCTAGCTAGAATGCCTAAGATACCATGTGTAATATCCTTCTGCTGCTCATCTGCCCCAGATTCTTGTATCAGCTGGATATGAGGAGTGAGTATAGAATTAGTATCATGTCCAGAATTGATGTGGGTGAGTTTATGGAGGGAATCATGGATGTAATACATGCAAGTTTCCTGTTAAACAACAGAGGTGAGTGAAAACTGTGATTGCATCATCGCGAACTGTGTCAAAAGAGAAGATATACTGACTTCCCGCAGTGCTTTAATTCTTATCATATGTCTGTTTCACAGGGCAGGTTGAACATTTTTAAACAAAACATTTTCCTCTTTCTTTTTTTTTTTTTTTTTTTTTTTTTAAATAAGATGGATTTGGTTGCAATCAAAATTTTCTGAGGAAAAAAACTGAGTTTGGTGGAATTTCCAATTGGAAAAATTGAAACAAATTGTTTCATTTCTGATCTACACATCAAAATGAAACATTTTAGTTTAGGAATGTTGAAATGTTTGGTTTGACATTTCCAAATAAAATTTTTTCAGAACTTTTCATTTAGCAAAAAAATGTGATATTTTGATGTCCTGAATTGGAACAAAAGACCAAACCTCAAAATATCCATATTTTTCATAGATGAAAAATTCCACTATTTGATCAGCTTTAGCTGTTAATCAGCACAAAGCAGCTTACATTCCAGTCATATATTCTTGGAATACGAGGAATAAACATCACCTTAGCACTAGTAGCCCTGCAGGTCCAGATTTGGCAGCACTGTCTAAAACCGTTGGGCTGTGAAGTGGCATCATATTTGTTGTCAACTTCGAAGAAGCTGCTTTCATGGAGGTACCCCTTTTGTGTTGTATCCCATATAGGTTCCACCTATATGTGGTTTGAAATGCTCATGTAATGAAAGCAGAATCAATCTAAAATCAATTAGACACCATGTGTGTTTTTTTTTTTTTTTTTTTTTTGTTAAACGAAACATATAATACCAACCGCAAAACATCCTATCAGGTGAAGCTTTGGATGACAGCATTAGTGGAAGCTGGAATTCCTGTTTGGATCCCACTGAGGATGCAAACTAGTTCTCTCTGGGGGCCCTCTTTTCTTTAACCATTAGCCAGGAAAGGGATAAATCTGTTTAAAAAAAAAAAAAAAAAAAACTATTCAGTACAGAGGAGGTGGAGCAGCATTGGGAAAGAAAGTGACCTTTTCCTTGTCATGTGAAAACACTGTATTCCCGTTTGTGCGTTTTATTCCTTACCCATTTTCACCATGGCTTGTATGAGCACTTGTACTAAACTAATGCCTTGACAGCAATAGCTATTTTAAATATGGTTGCAATTTCATGCCCCCAGATTTCCTGTTATCTTTAATCTTTGATCATTACAGTCCCCAAATGGAGATTTTCGGTGAGCTGCAGTTTTTATGTTGCTGCTGTTTAGAATTAACTGGTCCGCTTCCTAAAAAGCCAAATGTTTAATCAATACATATCCTACTGTGTATAATAAATACATTTCTGCCATCACTTTTGAAGAGAGGATGCCATTTATTTGAGCCAAATAGTTTGCAAAATGGTAAAGGAGATGGGTTTTTTTTCATAGATATTTAACCTGACAGGGCCAACAGGCAGATTAGAGCATAGAAACAGCATCTGGAATTCTAGGGGGAAAGTCTTTTACAGGAATTCGTTTATTTTGAACATTTGTTACATTAACATTCATTCCAATTGTAATGATTGATTGATTTGGACTCTTTTTGTTCTATGGCTAATAATTTGACAACCTTTCAATAAACTGAGAATTTGGAGATTTGTTGTTTTGATTTTGTTGTTGTTGTGTTTCCTTTTCTGATCTTTGGAAGAAAACTTCCATTTTAAATCTGTAATAACATAGGCTGATTACTTCCCATCAACTCACTGGCTTCCAAGACAGAATTTTCAGGCTGGTTATTGTTTGCACTGCTCTGCTATAAAAGTACAGGGTCTGTAAATTAAAGTTGGATGGTAATAGTTTTAATCTGCAATTTTATAGTCCTCTAATCCAATGATCATGTTGCATTTCAGGCTTTTACTATATTGTCATCTTTTCTGGGGAAGGACGGTGGCTGGAAAGCTATTTTAGACACAGCAGAGAATTAATATTTATTGATGCACTTTATTTATTTTATTTTATTTTATTTATTATGATTCTAGATTAGAAATGGACAGCAATGTTGTTATACATTGAAGAATAAAGACCTGGAACTTGCTTCAAAAGGAGTAGTTTGCTTGGAGTTGGATGTCCTATTTAATCCAGTAAGTTTAAATGTTTTCACTTAACTCATCCACTATATAAGAAACTAGAATGCCTAAATTTGCTAGTGCCAAGGGGCTTGGTCTTTTAAACACAGGAACTGAATGGAGAAGGTCCTGACCTGGTTGCATCTGGAGGGAAGGTTGGGCTTTATTCTTTTTATAAAGAAATACTGGCAGATCACAATGCTGCAACATTCCATCCAAGTTGATATGACAATGAAATGGCAACTTTGGGCTGGGGATAACCACAGATGTTTTGGGAAGAGGTGTGGGTTATTGCGCGCAAGGGCTTAATTTGCAGTAACAAAAAAGGGAGTTAATATTTACATTCCTATGCAGGAATTTTAACGACTAATTCTTCCCAGAAAGTTGACCCACAATATTTTATTCAGAGAGTGTTGACAGGAGCAAAAACTGAGACATGGGTGTGGTGGTCTCAGATTGCTTGTGTCCCACTGTCTCTTACTGAATTAAATTCTGTTTTACATTTGCTGTTGCTGGATGGAACGCAACTCGCTTCTGACTAGCCACTTACTACAGTGATGTAGGAAGCAAAGTTTTATTTATTTAAATGGTTGGTAGGTACTATTTTGCCTTGTATGGAGTTTAGGTTTGGGATGTTGCTACAGAGAACAATGATCAACGCTCTTTGTCAAAGAACAAGCTCAAATATATTATGGCTCCCCTTTTCCGGAGGCTTTCAAAGTTGTTCCCAGGCCATTCCTGTTTTTTCAGATAAACTGGAATCGATCTATTTAAGTGTCTATTAGCCATCACTGTAGTGTCTGGGAACCTCTTTGTAATCTTTAATTTATTGTATCAGCACAACACTGCAGTAAGATAGGAAGGTACTGTTTCCAATGTACAGATAGGATATTAAGGCCAGAATAGGCTAGACCAAGGTCACACACAAAGTTTGTGGCAGACCCAGTGCCCTATCCACTTGACCATTCTCCTACCTATGGCTTAGATACTACTTTTTGTGGGCTAAATTATAATACCATTACTCATATTTGAGTAGCACCTTACTCCATGAGTCATCCCATTGACTTCAGTGGACCTATTACTAGAGTAAGGTAGTATTCAGCATGAATAAATATATCACAAGTTGGTTTAAGTGGCTAAGGTTATTACAGAAGTGTAAAATACTTTCGTCTGTTCTTGGATGTCCCTTCTAGTACCTTAGTATTAAATATGCAGCATGAACAGGACATTTTGGGATGTTATCTTCAGTTCCTGTCTCTTTTTTTAGAACTTTTCTGTATGGGGTTGATCCAACAGAGGAACAGAAGGGAATATGCTAAGCTGTGTGCTGAGCTTAAGCATGGAGCTGCTCACACCCTGCAGTCTGCCGCTCTGCAGGCAGTTAGATCTATTGGAGCAACCTAGATGAGCCCCAGGATTGTGCAGAATAACTGATATGTACACCTAACACCTTGTCATAAACCATTTAGAGACTGAAACAAATAAATAAGTAAAGGACACTAGAGTTCCAAATCAGTATGATGATAACAAGCTTGAATGGTAACATTCTAAATAAATTATTCTTTCCTCAGGTAAAAGCAAGTATCAGAACCTTCAAGCCACGAGAAAAGCGCTTCATTGGAGACAACCGCAAGTTTTCAAAGAAGGTAGGCTGTCTCTGGACCGAGCTTTCACCTCTGTTTGGAATGGCTTTTTAGTAGCCTCACTAGTACACCCAGGTGGTAGAACCTATGGTCAAACTCTATTTATGTATAGAAACATGTAACACAGATGTCAATTCTCTGTAGACTTTTTGCATGTGTATAAATGCTGATTTGCATTCACACACAGTTGCTTCCTGATCTAACTCTGTGGTGCTATATCTCCCCATTTCTGGAGGGAAAAGAATGGCTTAATAAAGAACTTTTAACATATATGCATGTTCCACAGTTTATGGAATTTGAAACAAAAACCTATACTTTGGTTTCATCCCTGAAGAATAAAGAAAAACAATAAGATATTATAGAAATTGAATAAGGTTCTAAATCAATTATTATGAAAGTCTATAGTATTTAATTGAGACTAATATTCTTTCTATTTCTTAACTATCTGTAGCAAGAATATATTTTTTTTATTCAATTCTATATAGAGATAACCCAAACCCCTAAGGGAAAGGGTTTCATTTTCTGTTAAATTCTGTAGGATTTTGCCATAAAGGTGTCTGTTTTGTTTTTTGGGGGTTTTTTGGGTGGAGGGGTGAAGCTTCCATTCTTTTTCCTTCAGACTTGCAGATTTTGGGGGTGGGGGGAAGTGCTGAAATATTTGGGTGTCATATGAAAACACATAGTAGCTGGAGCGTGTCTCTGAAATAGAAGCTGTAGCATATGTACAAGCACAAAGGCAATTGTAGCTTAAAATTGTCACTGTTCCTGAAGTGAAGTAGGAAATTGGAGCATTTAATTAAATTCCTTTCTCTCCCCTCCCGTCCGACATTTACCAGATCTTATCGAGAAATGTTGATCGTGTGAAAAAAATCACCATGGCGATATGGAATACAATACAATTCCTAAGGAGCTGCTTTCTCTGGGAATCTACACTAAGGAGTGTGGTAGCATTTGTGGTAAGTGGATTTATTCATATTCCATCAGACTAACTGGATATGAGGCATTGAGTCTTACAGCACCTTCTCTATGCCCCCCCCAGCTTAAACTCTCTTGTTGTTGGTTGGTGTTACTATTATTGTCCTTCAGTATTATTATTAAATCACTGTACTGCCCACAAGTCCCAAGCTTGATCAGGCTCTTCTTGTGCTGAATGCAAAACGAACACTATGGCGGTCCTTCTAGAACAATCTCTCCCATATTTTCACCTGTTGCAGAGGCCTTCTGCACAACAAAGCCCTTTCTGAGACCTTTTATGGAGGAGCTGTATGGGCCCAAAGGCAGCACTGGGGGCCTCCGAAGGCTCTGCACATAAGGGTTGGATGGGCTGCACTGGCTCTCAATAGGTTTACACAGAGAAGAGTGTGACGACCAAGGACCTAGCGATCTAGAATCCCCACAAAGGTCTTACAGAAGGTCATATTGGCTGGACTTGCGATAATGGAATGGCTGCAGCCCTGTGACCTACCTCTGGCTTGTTGTGCTGCTGATAAAGCACTGGAAGAACAAGACTATAGGCAACAATCCTTCTTGATGGGACAAGATGAACTAATAGGTCTTTTCCGTTTCAACTTTAATTTCAATGAGATTGCATTTTACTGTAGTTCAGCAATGCTTGCCACACCTGTTAGTTGAGGGTGTGCCACTTGTCTGACTACATACAAGCAGCTCTGTGCTGACATTAATTGTCTCTTGCAAGTTTGCCCACCTGACTGTAATAACTAGATAGATAGATATAATATAAATTAAAAAATTGGTCAGCAGATTCTGGTGTGGTCTGAGAACTAACAGCCAAGTTCTCCACCTATCTGGCCCACTTTTCAGCTGCATTCTTTTTTTTCCTCGTTGTAGTAAACACTCTTTTTTAGCTTTCTCATCCACTCAAGCAGAAAGAGGTTTCTCCTCCTTTTTATTCAGCAGTGTGTGGCATTTTCTTCATGCTTGAAATGCCTGGCATGCCATTAAAGGTTGCAAAATTGTTTTGTGGTGGTCCAGAGGGAAAAAAAAAGTTTTTGAGTTAAGTGTTTGTTAAACCAAATAACAGCCACATCTCCAAGTGTTTGCCTCCCTTTTTGTCTTTGAATTATAAGTTGCTTTAGGGTTCTTTTGATGAAAACACTTCACAGTGTATTTGCACAGATCAGTAAAGTGAGCTGTCGCTGCTTGAAAGATGCACAGAGTAAAGACGGAGAAGCTGTCTTTCACCGTGCAGGTTGAGAGGGATCTGGCAGACACAGTTGAGGAGAAGAGAAGGGGTTTTTTTGTTTTTGTTTTTTACTTGCGTTGATAATATACACAGTTGACTCTAATGGATCAAGAGCTTGAAAGGGTAAGGATTAGTGTTTTCCAGTCCATTCTCCAACTGAGATACTAATTGATGTATCTTTCCCTGTTATGTACACAGATATACTGAATCCCAAGAGGAAGAAGGCTCAGTTAATTTTAGTTCTTTCCTCTAGACATAAAATTCTGGGTTCCTGGGACGATCTGCTACTCTTATGCTTGAGTGTGCATGTGCAATCGCTGTGGTTCCCGAGACCCGTGTGTGTGTATTCTGAATGTGAAGGGTAAAATGGGACTCTTAGTTGAAGCAAGTAGTGTGAATGCAGTGGTGCAACTGCATGTTTGTACATACTGGAAATGGAAAAGAAGGTGAACATACAGGGTGCCAAGTGCCCTGATTCAGCAAGTTACTTGAGCACATGCTTAAAGTTAGGCATATGGCTAAGTAGCTCACTGAATCTGGCAAAAACAAATGTGGAGATGTCTGTTTCTAGGCTATGGAGAAATATAGCAATGTTAGCAAGTGAGGGAAAATGAAATATAAGGAAAAAAGGGCAAGTGTAGAGAGACTGAAAGTGGGAAAGTGTGTCTAGGATCAAGGAGCTATAGGTGATGGTCCAAGATGCATCTAGAGAAGGAAAAATGGGATCAGAGGGTGAAAAGGACAATTTTCCAAATTTCTCTTTCTACTGTGTGTCGTAGATGCCTTCCCCATAGAACTAATGTCGTGTGATGATATGTCATTGTAGGGGTGGGTGGGAAATGATTGTACAATGTTAAGATAGAGTAACTTTACTCTGAAAATAAATTTTAAACCTAGCTGATTCAGCATTAGTGTTAATTTTGCTTCCTTCACTATGAATATTTCCAGAGTGTCTGTTAATAGTTTTAAAAGTGCCTTTGCCATAGTCTCGGTGCAAAATGAAAACTGTGTGTGCAGTTCACATGCAGCAGGTCAAAAATGATTACAAACAACGCCTCTAACCTGCCTAGAAACGTCTGCTCTTCCCTCCAACTTTTTCAACCACTCTTTTCCTGAGCCCTTGGAAAAGCAAGGCAAAACAGAGTTTAGGAGTACCCATTGAGTGTTCTTACCTACTCACTGACCAAATGAAAGGTGAATTAAAACAATTTAAAAAACCCACTATCCTCCCAAAAGCATCCCAGTTTCAGCTCAGCCTATTCCACAGGTCTTTTACTATGTGGCCACTCTGACATTAACAGCAGGAGAGGAATCTGAGATCCCCAAGACATCTCTTGAACCTTTCTTCTTGGTTCTATGCAAAATTGGAAGTACAAGAGTTAATTTACTTCATTCAACCACAGTTGCTGAGGGATGGTACTGTGAATGGCATATCTTTTTTTAAAACTGTTTGTGCATGATTGTCAGGGCTTAGAATATGGCCACAAATACAGGAAACCTTCACGCCTTCCTTCCCTGGGCTGTGTGCTGCTCTCACACCTCTATTACTGTGTACCGGGAATGTTTTCCCATCAATGTTGACCGGGTTGTGAGTTTGACAAGAGTATTTACTACTTCTGCTGGAGGCACATCAGAGAAAGAGAGACGGAGAGAACCACAGAGAGAGAGAGACCATAGGAGAATCCAAAGTGTGCTATCTCCTTTTGCATCAATCTACAGGGTAAAATACTCCCAAGTTAAATCTCAGTGCTTGTGTCCTCTCCCCACAGTGGAATATAAATAACATGTGAGTAGATTTCACATGCATACACACACCAACTAAAAAGTGAAAGCAAATTCCTCATCAGCACTCTATCTGTTTAGAGTAATAGAATCACAGGGTTAGAAGGGACCACAACAGTCATCTAGTCTAACCCCCTGCCAAGAGGAAGGATTTGTTGTATCTAAACCATCCAAAACAGATGGCTCCAACCTCCTTTTGAAAACCTCCAGTGAAGAAGCTTCCACAACCTCTGGAGGCAGTCTGCTCCATTGTCCTACTGGTCTGACAGTTAGGAAGTTTTTCCTGAAATTTAACCTAAATCTGCTCTGCTGTAGTTTGAACCTGTTGCCTCTTGTCCTGCCCGCTGTGGTGAGAGAGAACAACTTTTCTCTGTCTTTTTTTTTTTATGGCAACCTTTCAAGTATCTGAAGACCACTATCATGTCCCCCCTTAATCTCCTCTTTTCCAATCTAAACATACCCAGTTCCTTCAGCCTTTGCGTATATGGCTTACATTCCATCCCTTTGATCATCTTTGTCACTCATCTCTGGATGCTTTCCAGTTTCTTTACGTCTTTTCCATATGTTGGTGACCAAAACTGGACACAGTACTCCAGCTGAGGCCTAACCAGTGCCGAGTACAGTGGTACCGTCACCTCCCATGACTTGGATGCTATGCCTCTGTTAATGCAACATAAAATTGCAAAAAAAAAAAAAAAAAAAAAAAAAGCAAAAATGCAAACGCAGTGCATTGCTGAGTTATGTTGATATTCTGATCCACCACAACTCCCAGATCCTTCTCAGCAGTGCTGCTGCCAAGCCAGTTTTCCCCTAATCTGTATTTTTGCATTTGGTTTTCTTCCCTAAGTGTAGCACCTTACATTTCTCTTTGTTGAAATTCATTTTGCTGCGTATAGCCCAGTTCTCCAATCTATCAAGATCCCTCTGAATTTTAGCTCTATCGAAAGTATTGGCAGCCCCCTCTAGCTTTGTGTCATCTGCAAACTTGATCATTATGCTTTCTGTGTACACATCCAGGTCATTAATAAGATGTTAAACAGCAGACCCAGAACAGATTTCTGTGGAACCCCACTTGAGACTCCCTCCAATCCAACATAATTCCAATAATAGTTTAAACTGATGACTCGTGACTATCTGCGACTGGGTTCCCTCGCCGCTTGCGGCACCTACTCCTGGCCATCCTGCGGATCAGTTCTGCCAGGTGCTTCACCCTTCTCAGCAGTCTTTATAACCATCTTCTTCTCTGTCTATAGCCTCTCCCTCCCTCTTGGAGCGGCAGCTAGGTCACTAAGTTCCTCCCCTTCCGGGGAAATCACAGTCCTTCTGGACCAGCTGTTTGGCTGGCATCTCCAATACCCTGTGCAACTACACAGTGGCTGGTAGGGGAACCCAGGCTTGCCCTCTACACTGGGTTCCAGCCCAGGGACCCTGTAACATTCAGCCAACTGTCTTAGCCTTTGCTGCTGTTTCTCTGGGCTTCTTCTGACATCACTGTCTCCCCGCCTCTCTGAGTATACCAGCATCCCAACTCCCTCCTCTCAGGGAGTAACTGCAGCCTGTCTTTCCTGCAGTCCTCCTTTCTACTTGCAGCTCCTGGGCTTTATACAGGCCCCTTCTCTTCCAGCCCAGCTGCGGCTGCCTCCAATTAGTGGTGGTCTTCTCGCCTATATCTTTCCCCTACTGGCTGCTTATTTGGTCAATTAAGCTTGCCTGGCCTAATTTACCCTTTCAGTGGCCAGTGTGGGGAATATACCCTGTCACACTATCTACAGTCATTTGCACAGACACTAGGGTGAGTACTGTTTGGGATTACATAGGTGTTACGTGAAATCAGAATTTAGTCAGTTGACTTTTGGTGTGTGGAAGGTGAGGAGAAAGGTGAAGTTTCAATGATCAAATGAATTTAACTTGGTGGAATTCATCCTTGTCCATAGGGCCAGTACAAAGTCTGTGTACCACTTAAGTGATCAAAACAAAGTGTTAGTGGAACATAAGTAGTCTATAAACCTTTGGTTGTCTACATAGTGAATATCACAATCACTGCAGACCCAGAAAAGGCACTGATATATTGACACATAACTAGGAATATCCATATTTTTGGACAAATTGCTCATAGTGAGTGTTAGGGGCCATTTGACTTGTATATCTATGCAGAAATTCTGGACAGTTCCTACTGTGTCTTTCTCCCTACCAGAGTCAGCAATTCCACAGATTTGAAACTTAGTGCACTTGAGCCCAAACTTGCACCTGAGCCGAAATGTGCTAATGTTGCTATATTTAGGGTGCTAGCTCAAACTTCACTGGTGCAAGTCTGTCTACTTGCACAGGGAGACTCGCTCCCAGCTGCAGTGTGAACATATCCTTAGAGTTTAAGGCCAGAAGGGATTATTAGATCATCTAGTCTGATCCACTGTACATCTCAGCCATTAAATTGCATTCAACTACCTCTGTATTGAGCCTATTAACTTGTATTTGGCTAAAGCCTGTCTTGCAGAAAAGCATCCAGTTTTGATGTGAAAGACATCAAAACTTCCCTTGGTAATTAGTTCCAATGGTTGATCTCCCTCACTGTTAAAAATGTGTGCCTAATTTCTAATTTGAATGTGTCGATATTCAGCTTCTAGCAATTGATTTGTGTTATGCCGTCATCCATTTAAACATTGTTTCCATAGTATGTTACTATTTTTCAGAAATCATTTATTAATTTCTATCTTCAGCCTGGAATTTTCCGTATGTGTTTTCTGTTTATGAGCAAATTGATATACGCACATGCTCCCGACTTGCTAGTTTTTCTAGCATTAGACCTATATATGGCTTAATTTTTTAGATGCTGTTTTTCATTCTGTTCAGTTCATATTAAAAAAACTTCACAAATATGGTTGTGGAAGTTAAGCCCATAAATTAATTGTGAAGTTAATTGCTATTGCTATATATTATACATTTTTTAAATCTTTTAAAAGTTAATTTTAATCACAGAATGATTTTTATAAATAAATATGCATCATTGCACATTGTGCTTATGATTTTATACGACATAATTACACCTTCTATTGACAGTTTTCCGTGCATTAATAGTAATTATGTCATGTAATGAAATTACAGTAATTGTATTAAGAAAACTATACTCTGGTGCAAATTCAAAGAACCTATTGCCTGCCTTTTACTATTATATTCCTTTTAAATTTTTTCATGTAAATCATAAAAGACATTTGATTAGAGCTAGGTGTAAGGTGCAAACCAAACTCCATAGTATCTTGGGTAACCTCTGACCTCATCGCCGATCTCCTTCAGCTGGTCCCCTCTCTTCCCCCACCCCCCAGACTGAGTTCTGCCAGTACACCTAAGACTTATTTTAAGCATACCCTACTATCTCAGTCTTGGGCCTCTGCTAACCAGGGCTGCTGTTAGGAATAGGGACAGTTAGAAGCTGTTTTCCAAGGCCATACATAACTGGTGGTTTAGGCCGTTGGCCAGTGAATGGTAGCAGGCATAGGCAGAGCTGTGCTGGTTGGTCATACGTTTTGGCTGAAGTGCAGTGTGGGAAGTGTGTGTGGTGGCGATACGCAGCTGCTAAATTTTGCACAGCTCCATGTATGACATTTTATGCAGATTATTAAATCAATTAGTTTACATATTCACAACTCTTTTACATATTGTTGTAAACTGCAGCTTCAGAATAATTATGGATTTAGCGCTGATGCAGCCCTGATGAATTAACCTCTATCTATCTACAGGGCAGCACAAGAACATATTTTCCACACACATTGCCCTGCCGGCATGCATCATTCCTAATCTGGAGGGACTTCCTCTAGAGTAATGGTAGTTCAGTTTGCATGATCCATGAGGTTCTTGGCCTCTCTCCTGAGTCGGCTCCATTTAGTGCAAAGCATGATGGTGAGTTTGTGAACTAAACTCATTTCATAAAGTTTCCACCAACATCCCATTAGATGTGAATAATTTTTAACTCTCTGATGAGATGGGGTGGATTTGTACTGGTGACCTATAGGCAAAAGGCTCTGGTGTTCATTAGCAATATCCCCTAATTAGCACTAGCAGTACATCTTAGATGGAAGCTTGTTTTCTGGAAAGATACATTAATTAAACCAAATACTCATATGATTGTCATTGCTGTGGGAATATTAACTGCAGCAGCAGAACACAGAGAGGTATCTCAAGCTTTAACAGTAGCCCTCCATCCCACCCCAACCGTCCCCCCAAAAATTCATATCTTGAAATCTCTACAATAAGGTGTATTCTCACTGAGTTTCTTTTGTTGTCTGTAGGAGCTTCTTGCTCATCAGAACATTTGCCTGCATATCTCCAGTCACATGCATGTAACAGAGCTGCATGCACAAATGTGGGATTTCATATGCAGCAGTGGGAGCATAGTGTAGGGAGCAGGATGAAAACCTGGCTTTTATAATAGTGAGAACAGTCTCATGAGGGTGTAATAATTTTAAATAAAAAAGGGCCTAAACAAGCCTCTCTGATCCAATCTCGCCTCAGACTGCAAGAAAGTTTGGATCTGAACTTTGCCGCTCAAGCCAATCTTTTTGAGGATATAACTATTGTTTCTCTATAACTGTATTAGGAATCTAAGCAGGACAGGGACTGAGGAGAGCCCTAGAGAGAAATTCTGAAATGAAATGGAGGGGAAGGGGAAGACCGTATCTTTGGTAGTAACACTGTTTTCCTTTTTCTAGTAAAGTTCCCTGTTCAGTGTTTGAAGAAAGCGAGCCTTCTGGTGATTCTTTACTATTTCTGTAGATCTATTTCTGATGTTTTAATTGGCCGAATTTCAATCCTCAGTGGCTTTTCAGCTATTACTGCCACCACTACTACTTCAACTAACAATAAAGGAAACTTCAGATTATGCAATCAAAGATTTAAGAAATCAGAATATCGTTAAGAATCTGCCAGTCCTAAATTGATCCTATTGTGGAGCCCTTTTTAAAGTGCCTTGAAGAAGGACAGCACAAATCAAAACACCCTTATGAAATAGATCTATCAAATATTGTTTGGGAGGACACTTAAGGGTTAATTCTCTACTCTTCTGTTTCTGCTTAACTATGTTGCACTATGAATTGGACACTTCACCCTTACTGTGAATTTCTGTGCCTTTGGTGGCTCAAATCCTTAACATGATTCTAACCTATACTGATTTATGTGAATAATCGCAGCGCTTTCTGTGTAGTGCTTTCTAAACTTGCGTGCATCATGTAGAAATTAATCCCTCAGCCCTGGTGGCTTGGGAAAGCCTCAGCCCTTGGCTCCCATTTTCCCTATACTTACATTAAACTGATTTTAAATTAAGCCTGAGGCTTTTTTTATATATATATTTGTAATCCAAAAGTTGCAGCCAGAGCTGGAAAGCCAAATTCTGCCATAGGATGAATATGTGCACAGCCCTCATTGACTGTGGGTCATTGGGAGCCATGCATGCAGGCTTTCAAAGACAGAGATGAATTCACTGTGGTGGTACAAGGATAGATAACCCCTTAAAACAGATCCCCCCTCCCCTGCTTACTGACTTGAATTAATAATGTGTATTTTTCATCTGTTGGCTGTCTAATAACGACACATAAAATCAGTCCCAAATGTACAAACATTTTGTCGATTGAAAAGGGTTCTTTAGAGCTTAAATTTGAACCAAACGTATGTGACAACAGTTCTAACTGGCTTCCTGCTTGAGTTGTGACCTGTTGGAGCACTCTGCTCAGTGCTTGCATTTCCAACTAATTTGATATTGCCTTTTTTGTGGTTCAAGCTTTGTCATTTGTTTCTAAGCTGTCATTTTTATTAGTCTCTCTGGCTGATCTTTTTGGGCTCTCGTCAGGTGGTGTGTGTTCTCCATTGTCTGGCTGGTCTTGGCAAGCTGTAGGTCCTTTTATTGCGATATGACGTGGGCGTGCTTGTAGCAGTAGCCTGTAATTATACCCACCACAGGTGACAGTTACAAGAGAGCTTTGGTAATAATTTTAGCTGCCTGATCTGATGTTTATGAAGAGAGAACTCTTTGTGGTCTGGTTAAAGTTTGCTATAGTGTATTGTACTTTAGCTGTTCGATTTATGAAGCCTTTTTTTAATCGTACGTGTTAGTCTTTTGAAGTTATGAATCTAATTTTACAGGAGATTATTGTTGGTCTTATACTGTCCCACACAATTTCTATTTATTTAACATACACTGTGTTCAACAAGATAAAATTGTGATCCAGTCTATTGCTGGGTTTTACTTGTATATCCAACACCACTGGATTCCTAGTACTTCCTAGGGTTTTAGCAGATACATTCTGTCCTTTTAGTTGTTGTTCTAATCACAAATCAGCACAATCAAGCATCTTTCTTGGGATTCAACTAATTGTCAAGGACACGGATCCAAATTCATTATCCATGTATGTAAGATCAATTCCATTGCTGTCAGTGGAGATGCAGAATCTACTTATGCCAGAAATGGATTTAGCTCGTTGTTCCTACTGTCATTGTACAAGCCATCCTTGATTCAATGTGTTATACACTCCCCTCATTCTTTGTACAGAATTCCACTGATGTCACTCAGAATTTCCTACAAAAATATAGGGACAAACACTGTGTAAAGTGCAGTTCTTTTGTCATGAAAGTGCAGCTCTGGATTTGCTAGAGAGGCTTCAAACAAAGTGTTTCTAGAGTATATTTTGAATTTGAGACAGCAATAATTGTAATCTTTGTCATCTGACTAATCTGCAGACAGATAACAAAAATGTACTTGTGACCAATCAAATCAGCTCATCTGGTTCTACTGAAAATAACTCTTTTGCAATTTCAAGGCTTATAACATTTACAGACTTTTTTTTTTTAAACTTGTGGACTGCATCACAGAAAGTTAACATTATTGAATGAATAGAAGCTCATCTTTTAAGTTTCCTGAAAATAAAACCTTTTTAGCATCCTCAGTAAGTTCACATACAGTATAAAATTGAACATTCAATTAAAAATGTGCCATGTTTTGCAAACCCTAGAGGTACTTTTCTTTTTCCCAGATTTGTTGGGATTTTTACTATGTTATTTTATCCCTGTCATCCATCAGAAAACTTCTCAGAGAACCAATAGGCATATTTGATGTACGTGAAAAGTATGGACTTGCACTGACCTTAATTGATTCTTCCATTAGTCTAGGCATCCTGTAACTATTTTTTATTTTTGTGTCTTCATTTAAAAAACAAACACATCCTTTAGTTTTCACATAAGTATAATCTAAAGAAAAAAGGTTCTAAAAACTGGGCTTTTCACTCTTTTGGACTAACATCAAAAATAGACTGATTTCCATCAGTTGAGGATCTGGCTCTAATTCCATTGGCTTCAGTGGACCTACACTGCTTTACACCAACTGAGGATCCAGCCCTCCATTTTAGAGTAAACTCTTCATCTAGGATTGTTAACTGGTTTTCAAAACTGGGGAAAAATCCTGTAGGTGGCGATAGACTCTCATGAATGATTAAACTCCCGTTTTAATGTGTTTTTTCTCAGATTTTTCTGGCAGTTTCTTTTTTTTTCCTTACTTGAACTATTTTATTATTAATTTGATACACCCATTCAGTACTAATCTAACACTACTTGCAGAAATCTGGAAGAATTACTGTATTTTGAAGGCAATGCAACATTTTGGTTTTTGTGGTGATGATGATCGCTATCGTGATGCACCATGAGAGGGTGCGGAAAGGAAGGGAAGACCACTTTATTTTTTTTCATTCTTTACAAGATCTGAAATGAAAGAGGCTTGGTGTAGAACTCCTATTGCATTTAAAAAGCCTATCTTCTCCCTTTTTAGTTTTGCTTTTCTTTAGCTGCAGCTAAAATATGATGCACATGGCAGAGGTTAGATTCAGTTACCAGGAAGTCCAGAGTTGTTGGATACAAGATTGCTTAAGGAGGAGGAGGATAATTAATAAATACCCTAAAATCAAATCATAACATCAAGTCCAATTGGATGTTTAACCCATTCTCGTCCTTTTTAGCCCTTTGGGGGACAGGGGAAATGTATTTTTATCTGAGTGTATCCGCAAAGTCCTAGCAAACTATGAAAAACATAAAATAGTTGATTTATGGTGAGATGCAGTATCTTGATAGCAAAGGTTGAAATTAGCTTCCCAGTATAACCCTGATTTTTGACACCTTCTCCACCACTTCAAAAGCAAATGGATTAATCTGTATTTTTTCCTAGTGCTTTTTAGCCAAGGTTAGAATTGTTTAGGGTGCTCTTTGTTTTAAACACAATGCAGTGACTTTATATATTTTATGTAAATATATAGATAATATGGTACCGTTGTTTTCCCCAGTCTGTCTTATTCTGATTTATTTCAGACTCTCATATTAGGTTTTCTTAGAGGATTCACTGAGAGGAACACAGTATATTTACACGAACCTACACTTTAAAAAAACCCAAAACAACAAGCAAACTTAGTCTCCCCTACTAGTTTAGGTTCAGAACTCCCTAAGTTGCTTTCCATTGTATGTTACTGCCTTTTTCCTCAGCTTTTATCTTTTAATGTCAAATAGTAACTATACTGCTTTGTTTCAAAGCCAATCACTAATTTTCAATAGTTGTATTCTGTTGCTGTTCAGTTTTAAAACCGCTGTATTATACTTCGATATGGAAGGAGTTCATGTAAATATACACACACTAGTAGCTGCAACCTTTTTTGTTTTTCATGTTTTTAAAGTTGAGATGCACAGTTGAAAAATATTCTCTTGTATAAACTGAATGCGTTTGTAACATAGGTACTTCACAAAAGCAGCTGCATGTAGATGTGTGGAAAAGCAAACAGAATCTTGCAAACTGTACCTAGTTATCTGACCCCTATTATCAGCTGGCAGTGTACATCAAATGGATTTAAGCATAGAAAAAATACTTGTTTGCCTGATTGCAGCTCCCATTATTCAAAGATGGGTGGGAATCTAGTTAGCTACTCTGTAAAAACCCATTTTGCAATGTCCATATAAAGAATGTTCAAAGCTGGCCTCTGTCAGAAGATGACAACTATGGAAGATCTAATCCCATTTTAAAATGTGCTAAGCAAATTTTCTAAAAATGTGTAGAATATTAAATGGGGAAAGCATAACTTATACTGCGAGATCAGCATTTCAACAGCATGTGTCCATCAAGAATTAAATTATGCATTGATCTGCCAGTTAGTACTTGTGGAAGTTTTGCTTTCTTGTACAAATTTTGGAGGATTATTTACAACTATCCATTTTGCTTTTCTTCATCAACTAGATCGGTCCCTATAATACCCTCTCCTCTAAGTCTCTTCACAGGAGTTAAGCATTGCAGTCTTTTTAAATGATTATTTTTATGACTAAAATATTAAGTTATGCCTTTTAAAAATAGATTTATGTCCCCAAGCAGAGAAATAAGCAGTGAAATAACCTAAAATTGTTGTTAGTGTTCATATTCTGTAGAGCTGCTGCCTGGTTGTTTTTGAGAAGTAATAACTCTACAGTCCTATAGATTGCAATGGCTGCTCTCTGTTTTAAAAGGATACTAACAGAGATAGTGGACCTGTAATGCACAATGAATGATGTCTTATGCACTGATACCTATAGTAACACATACAGAGTGACTATGAGATCAATGCTCTGTCTAAAAAGCCTTAGGGAAGCATTATGTGTCTGAATTCTGATCTATTGTCTGGGAGGTCGGAGAGTGTTAATGCACTCTGCAAAGATTAGACTCCTTCTCTAATTGCTCCAACACTTCCTTAAAGGATTTAAGCAGTCAGGAAAGGTGACGCTCCTTGTCAATTTTTGTCTTCTGACAGCCTGTTGAAGTTTATCTGTCTTTCCACAGAGACCACTAGATCAAGTAAACCAGGGAGTGTCAAAAGCATAAACCCTGAATTAGGACTGAAAGCAATGAGTGACATTATTTACAGCTCATTTATTTCACCTTTTAAATGCTCTAAAGAAGGGAGGGGATCTGTTTTACATTCCATTTGTATTGTTTAAATTTTGAGTCGATTGCAGAATCCTATGAAAAGTTTAACTTCTTGACTTTCCTTAGAAGTCACTGTTTACTTCCAAACAGGTCAGATTTTGTTTTTGTTCCTTGACATAAGGCTTTTGGGGTTGATAATTCTATACCCAGTGTAAATTTACAGTAACTAAGTTAATATATTTACCAAAGCTTAATTATTTTAACCTCTGTAGTTTTAGTAGTCACTCTAATGCTGGTTATGTAGCTAACCTAGCTACATAGATTCAGATCCTGAACTTCTGCAATGGGCCCAGAGTATTAAGTGTTCGTCCAAAAGTCTGATTATTTTGACAAAACCCTGATCGTGAGCTGATCTTTCTTCATCCTCCTGGAGTCTTCTGGCAGGACCCAAATGTATATAAGCTCAACTCAAAATCTGTTGGCACTTCTCTTGCAGTAACTCTTTCATAATGGTTAACATGCATGTCTCTTAACTCTTGGATCTGTATGGGAAATCTTAAGAGTAGAATTCATCAAGTGTATTCTGATCATTCTCACATGGACAGTTGCCTTTCACTTCCCCACATAGCATGTTATCTCACACTGTTGATACGTTACATGAAATGTTTCATCTGTATATAAAAATTAAAAATTCAAACAAAAATCTGGCCCTCATGAAGAACGGGCCCTTTGGGCATAGGTTCATTATGCATATTCGTTTAATTACTAAAACACTTGGGATGTCTCTACTGCCCTTGCATTCAACTTGCAAAGTTGGATCTGTTCTGCAGTACAGAATATGTCGAACAGGCGTGTGTCATAAAGGACTTTGATTTTCTCCTATTTAAAATATATATAGTTCTAGGATGCATTGTTTGAATTTATTGAATATTGGCCCAATCCACTTCATGAAAACAGCAGCTACAATGAGACTTTTTCCTTACTAGCTTCCCCCCCCACCCCACCCCCGGCTGTTTTGCAGTCTTTAGCTCATATCCATGTGAGTATCAAAGTAATGCAAGACTCAGGCTTTAGGTTTCAGGCACATTCCCCAAAAGCACCTAAAGTTGCATGTTAAAGCTGTATAACTTTTATTAGCTAAGAAAGGATTGCTGTGATGGTGTGACTTAATTGATTTTCAGGGCAAACAGGTGGTGGTGGTTTAGGCATCCCCATGTCTCCTGCCATTCCTAATTTGGAGCTGTGCATATAATAGCTTTATTAAAATAAACAATCTTCTGGCTTTGGTTTTACCTGAACAGCTGCCTTAAATTGCAAAAGGGTCTTGCAATTTTTTTAAACCATTCTGTGCTTTGTAAAGCAAGATGCTATAGGCCTGTCACTGAAGAAACTTCATTGCTTAGTCCTGCTGTAAATATTAGGTTTTTGTTGCTGCTGCTATTGCTAGTCTAAAATATGCAAGACTGAGATGAAGAAAGTTATCATGTTTAGGACTGTAATTACAATGACTGTTCCTGTCGTTTTAGTGCATTCATTACGCACTGTAGCAATTTTGGAACTATGTACTTTATGAAGATGATGATTTTGTGTGTTTTAATCACCATAGATTTTTCTGGAACATACTTGTCGGGGATAAGGGGGGTAGTTACTATTTTTGCTCTTTTCCTGACTACAGAATCTTGAAGCCAGATTGACATAGAGGACTTCTGGATTCCTGAACAGTGCAGTAACTATAATCTGGACTAGGAAACTATTCATGTACACACAGCTGGGAGGAGAATCATATGAAATTCTTTGTCTGAGAGTATGCTTATTTTAAAAAAGAAAAGGAGTACTTGTGGCACCTTAGAGACTAACAAATTATTGAGCATAAGCTTTCGTGAGCTACAGCTCACTTCATCGGATGCTGTAGTTCACGAAAGCTTGTGCTCAAATAAATTTGTTAGTCTCTAAGGTGCCACAAGTACTCCTTTTCTTTTTGCGAATACAGACTAACACGGCTGCTACTCTGAAACCTGCTTATTTTAAATTGGTGCTTTATATTTACTATTTTTTCACAGGACAAGCTTGTATTGTGATTGGTGTAGCCTTATTTGTTGTTTCATTTTTGATCCCAGGTTAAAAACAAAGAAATCCATATACTAATTTTATCAAACTGATCATGGCTTCCATCCTTGGTCCCAAGTTCCAGAGAGTATTCAGCCTGGCAAACCGTTTTCTAAAATGGGAGACTTCATAAAGAAGGATACCAGTTCAGTCCTAAGCACTCCAATGTACATGCAGCTATTTCACACTTATGTGGGTTTATTGCAACCCAAATTCTTTTCATGCCAGAGATGAAGGCTGCCAGTGAAGTAACCTTATGCACTGAACTGCGATACTCCTGCCACTGTACACTAAACTAATTCTAATTAAATACACTTGGTTTATTACAGAGAGCCCTTTTTTCTTTATTCATTCAGATCTAATCTGCACTATGAACATGAGTCAGAAAGCCTTTTAAGTATATAGTTTAAGCCTCCTTTTTTAGTAACAGTTGTAACTCGATGTTGATTTTACCAAAGGCAAAGTACACTTGCACTGAATATTTTTGCCACTTACTTTACAATTAAAACACCATCTGACTCTTACCACTAATGTTTCCTATAATGTTAACCAATATGTCTCCAAAGTGAGCAGACATTTATCGGTGCAGTTAATGGTGATTTTTTTTCTTGACCTTTTTAAGTTGCTCGGCTTTACCAGGAACAAATAAAATGTTAAGTATTTTTTTCTTTTGCTTCCTTTTAATTATCACAGAGGTTTTGCAGATGCTTTTTGAAAGAAGTATTTACTGAAAAAATCCGACTTTCAACTTGCACAATTACTGGCGTCTTCGAAACCTATAATGAGAAACTTTGTCTGATCCTAGCCATGAAACTGTGACCCTACTGCTGCTGCAGAAAAGGAATCAGAGATCCAAAAATGTCATCTTTCATTAGGTTAGCCAAGATAAAGTAATGAAGCCTTTTAAAAAATCTGATTTAAGGTACCTTTTCCCTCTTCCTTTTCCTGGGACAGCTTGTTTTAACTCCATTGTAGGTAACCCTTTGATTCTCCCTCCTTCCCCCCCCCCCCAAATATCAAACTGTCATAAATAATTCCCCAACCCCTCACTTTATTAAGGTTTACTGCATGAGGATCTTAGCCGTATTTTACTTGGCTCAGGAAATGTAAAATATGGTAGATATAAACACAGGGGAAAAATTAGAACAGTCAGCATTCTAACAAATGGCTGTTTCTACAGTGTTCACTACAGAAAAAGATCTGAAGGCTTCTCACTCTAGAACTACTGTACATGCATAAAGATAGGTCCCAAGGATCCTTCTTACTTTACCCCTCCCTGGGGCCGGGGAGGGAGGAAGTGGTAGCCAGAAGAAAACTATATAAAAGCATCAAACCAGAGTTGTGGTAGGCTATTAGGCTTTGGGGGTTAAATGTACATATGTTAAAATAAAACCTAGCTTTTTTTCCAGTTGAAATAACATCGGCACCAACACCCAACTGCATCATCCTCAGATGTTTGCAATGCAGTACAAAGCATTTGGCAAAAATCATTGTCAAGTGGGGCTCTACTCTAAGCCCTAGTAGAATGGGAATGTTTAAGGGATCTTGTTTTCTCTCTACTGGGCTGCTGTCTCCGTAGTGTGACCTCTGACATGCCTCATTGAGTATCTCAGCACTGGGTATGGCTACACAGCACAGAAAAACCCATGGTACCAAATCTCAGATTCTGAGTCAATTGAATTGTGCTTGTGGGGCTAAAAATAGCAATGTTGACGTTCCACTTGGATCTTCTGAGACCCTTGCAACTCACCAGGATTCAAAGTCCAGGCTCCTGCCTGAGCAGAAATGCCCATACTGGTTTTTTTGAGCCACGCAGCCCAAGCACTGCGAGCCCAAGTCGATTGAGTATTTTGGAAGTACCGAGCAACAAAATAAAACAGCAATTCATTGTTTGATTCGTTGAATTCTACTTCTGAACTCATGCGCTGGGTAAATCCACTGAAATCGATGCCAGTGCTCTGTAGCAGGACTGGCATCCCACAGGACCTGCTGCCATAATAGCCTGAGCAGGTAAATGTACTGTGTTGCGGGCAGTATGGGGTGAGCAAATAAAACAGACTGCGGTAATTTGCAGAGAGACACTCTAAAACTTTTAATACTTACATTAAGCGAGGGGTAGAAAGAGATTTGATGTTTATTATAAAAAGAGTTGACAGTATTTTTACATGGTTTAAGCAAGATTTGTTTTATTCTTTCAGTGGTAAAATTGTGTCTGAATTCGTTTTTAAATATAATATATTAACCAGCCTTTTTGTTTTGGGGGCAGGAGTTAGTAGTTGCAAGATTTGTGGGATTAAAGGTTTTTGTGGGTGGGAGTCGGATCAAAATGCAAAGAAACAATGCGGCAGTGGGTGGGATAGGTATTTGCGGGGCAAAACATGAGCATGATTAAAAAAATAGCCCCATGCAGGGCTCTAGTTGATGGCAATACTGTACAAACAGTTTGATATCAGAATCTGGACATTCTGCAAGGGATCAGAAATCATTTTGAATTTACCATTACCCATCTGTCCAGAATACAAGAGAGGTGAATAACTGTGGTGTCCCAGGAGAAAATAAAGAAGAAACTGCAGCCTTGCCAACTCTTGTGATTGTATTGGGAGCCTCACAGTACATGTTATTTTTCTTAAAGCCCCAGTTCTGGGAGGCCTGTGATTACAATGAGAGCTGCAGCTTTCATTTTAAGCTCCTCACAATAGCATAGAAAAGCTTGAAAATGTGTCCTTTCCCACCCAAGGTTCAAGAACCATAGGCATGTAATAGGATCCAGCATTCATTGGCTTAAACAGCAGGCAAAATTTCAAATCTATTGATTTTGGGGGGGGGGAGGAGGAGAAGAGAGAAGGGGGCATGGCTTATGTCTTTTAATGCTTGGGGCTGGCAACACTTAATTGTAACTCATAGAAGCCCAATTTGTCTCCTGCTCGTTTGGTGCTCTAGGAGGAAGTAGGTTCCTTCACCCTTTCACTGAGCATCTATTCCCGTGCCTCAGTGCACATGGCTAGTAGTCTGGTTGCTGGAATAGCGTGGGTAAGCCAGGGCTGCACCTGTTCTAATCTTCTCTCCAACCTCTTTCTCTCAGCAGGGGAAGGGGTGTGAGGTAGCCCCTCTCACCCCACTGCAGCTGGAATGCAGGGAATTGAGCTAGAGCACTGGAGCTGAGGTGGTGATTTCCACCTCGAGGAGACGTATCTGTGCTCGCTATGATTGAGGCTAGCACACTAAAAATAGAAGGTCACCGTGGCGCCATGAACAGCTGCCTGAGTATGTACCTGTCTGAGACAGTAGGCATGTAACCGTTCAGCTAGCCTTTGCTAGTTGCACTGCTGTGGCTTCACTTTTATTTTTAGCTCAGTCAGCTGCCGGTTGGTCTCCTCAAGCTGAAATTACACCTCCAGCTCGCAGGTAGACATGCCCTACACAGGGCAAAGCATGAGAGGGAGGGGGCAGGGTCTTTAACCTTTTACTCCATCACATGGCTGAGTAAGGGTGCGACGAGCTAATCCATTTGTGAAGACTATCCAGTCCTCTTCCTTTTTGCGCCTGTCTTGTGTAATCAATATCTTTTGAGGTTGTTTTTTGTTTGTTGTGGTGTTGTTGTTGTTAAGAGCCCTTTTTCTAAAACATACGTTAGGTTCTAATCCCCTAGTTTCTGTCGGTGACATGCATCTAACGCACAGAGACTGTATTCTTTCTGGCATGATTTCTTTGCTTAGAAGCTAGTCCTGTTTGTGGATGGAGAGTTTGTAGAGGGGCTGCTAACATTTCTTTGCCAGAGGGTACACCCTTAAATCAAGGAATTTGTTACACTGATGAGATGCACCGAGCAATGTAGTGATAGCAGGTAACATGGTATAAATATTTAAAGATCTCCTTTTCCTTTGGGTCATTTTGATTTCAGTGATCCAAGCTCAGTAGAACATACACTTCAGAACACGATTGAGATTCCCCACATTCTTTTGCTGGGGAAAAGCAAATTAGATCTAAAGCAAATAGGTTTCTTCTGTCAGCAACTGTTGTTTTAAACCTTATTCTCTTTCTGCCACATGTTTTATGTCTCATGTTATTGCATTACAAAGAAAGAGGAATTCTAATACAATCTTGCTGATCAACCATTTCTTGAATTTTAATTCATTACTGTCCAGGCACTGTATTGGTATACTGCCACTGAGTGTATTGGGGTGTGATGGAGGATTTGGAGAACCAGTGCAATAGGTTCATGATGCACTATGGCACAGTAGGGATGGTGGAGACAATGCTCTGTGGATGCATCAGCCTTTGCTTCTTCCCAAAGAGGCTGCTCTAGCTCTTGAGGCATTTCCCAGTACACAGTCTGGTAGGTCTGACTTCATGTTGGGGGCCAGGATTTGGACTTGGTTCTTGTGATGGATTGTATAAACCTCACATGAGTCAGGAAAGGGTCAGTGGGCTGTTGGGGGTCCAGTAACCCCCACCCTGTGATATCTTAAACAGGTGTCAGTCTTTGAGGGAGGAGTGAAAAAGAGAGCCCACCTCAGCTGCTGGCTGACTGGGAGAAAGAGCAGACCGTGCGTGCTCTCACTGTGGGGGAGAAGGCTGGTTGGAGCCAGAAACTGGGGAAGACTGATGCCTCAGGGCCTCCCTGAGGGAAGGGAAGAGATCACATCTCTTTATGTTTGTTTTGGACTTTGGGGGTACCCCCGAAAGGGTGGAATATTTAGGTGACCTAGCCAGAGAGCTAGCCAGCTGTTGGAGGCTGGGTGGAACAGCTGAAGACCCCGTAGGAGACAGAGACAGTGCCACTGCTGCACCATTCCACACGATAAGGGGGCACACTGCGAGGGGGTGTGGCCACAATTATCAAGAGTCTGAGAGTCTATCATGGTTAGATGTGTATAGTAGCCAAGTATTTCTTGATGATGTGACATTTTCACATTTTGTAAGACCTTGCTGCTAAAGCTGCTTGCTCTTTGGTGTTGCCACTTTGTGTATTTTCCTTTTTAACCACAGGAATAAGTCTCTGCCAGACATAATAGTTTCAGTAGGCCTATTTTCTCCTAGAGATTCATCTGAACTTTTTTTTTTAGGGCAATACCGTATTGTATTCGCTAAATCCCTTAGTTTGTATGGTTTAGGGAGGGGATTAAAAGTTTTTATCTGAAGAGATGCATCTTGTAATGTTGTCCCTCAGTGAGCATTCAGCTGTGACAGGTACTCTCATTTGATAGTCACTATTGTGTATATAAGGATCTGAATACATTAGCTAGCCTTTAGATAGATTAGAATTGGGGAGTTCTTCTTCCCCAGGACCATGCTCAATGCATTGGACCATATTTGTATCTCAGGTCAAATCAGAGTTCTGGTTTGGAGCCAAAACGGATACCTTGGAGGCACAACTTCAGATTAGCTCATGTTTCCCCCAACCGGGCCCAGGTTCATGAATCTAAGCAAACCTTTTGACAAAGCTGGTTTTAGATTTCAAATCAGTGAAATCTTGTGAGGTGTGTTTGTAAGGGCTTGGGGGTTTTAGTTTTGGTTTTGGGGGGGGGTGTTTTGCAGACTTTTTTTTGCAGCTCCACTGATGAGGTATTTGCTTAAGACTGGGACTTAGAATGGTCAGCTTGACAAATTGGCAGTTTTGGTAAAGGTTCTTTGCTCATGTTTCATGTCCTTTCCCTTTTTTATTTTTTTCCATCTGATGAAAATTATTTCTTTGGACTTTTCCCATCACTGTCATGTCCCAAGAATTACTCTGTCACACAATGCATGGGACAGGGTGGTGGTGGTGGTAACCTTAACTTTGTTAAAAACGGCCAAAGGGAAGCTTTTGTTTATTAGAGATAAATATTCATACATATACCATACACAGATACTACACTGACACTGGTAACACCTCCCCGCACCCCCCAAATTAGGATTCTAAATCTCCAAAAAATTATTCTACCCCATGATTGTGGGGTTGCTGGTGGTACATGTTTTATGGGCATAGTTCAGGAGACACCCATATAAAATCTGGTTTTAATAGATTCTAAATTGGAACCAGAGGGACAGAAAAGCCAGATTCAAAATGTGTTTCTAAGGGTTTCAGCTCAGATTGCCTTCTCTCATCTTTTACATTGCTGTCAAAAGGGCCACTCTCATAGTTGTTCAAGCTCCATGCTTCTTGACAGGAACAGTTGGACTCCTCTTCAGTGATTTTTCAGATGAAATGGTTTCAAACCTCCAGAGCTTTAACTAGTAGTTATTAGGCCCTTTGAAACAGCAACACATTAATCAGCTGAAATCAGGTAGACTCGTCTCCAATGCTATGATGCTAGTGTCCTGTTCTAGACAGGACTCCACTCTACATCTTAACTCCAAGAGTTCTTTCTTCTCCAGAAAGATCTCTCTCATTTCTATTTTTATTTTGAACTTTTGTTATGTTTTATAATTCTTATAATTCTATTTCTTCTTGGTTCTTGTACTGCCCAGTCAGCCCTTTCACAAAAATTCTTTGGCTTTTTTTTACTTTTTTTTCAGAAATTGGCTTCTACTCTTGCTTGCTAACTTTCCCCATCTAGAATATGCAGTTTACCAATGTAGGTGGTGGTGGTGGTGGTGGTGCTAATAGTTAATATTTAATGGAAGGAGTTTGTTCTACTGATAATATGAAGCACTATGAAAAGTTAAGTTAGAGTAGAGTACTTGGGCAAAGACTCCTGGGTTCTCTTTCCTGTTCTGCCATTGACTCACTGTGATCCTGAATAGTAATTTAACCTAATTCTGCTTCAGTTTCCCAAGTATAAAGTGAGAATGATAATATCTGATTTAGTGTGTTTGTATGGAACTCCTTTTATGTCTTCGGATGAATGATGCTATGGAACTATTTATAAGGCACATTACAAATACACCGAACCCTCGCTAGAACGTGCAACTGTATAGCGCGAATTCGCATATAACACGGTCTCAGCCATGAATCCTGAATTTAATTACTTTAATTGCAATTCATTTTAACGCAGTCCCCGCATTAACGCAGTACCGCTCATGGATCCCAAATCCCACGTTCTAGCGAGGGTCCGGTGTACCTTATAAACTACTCTGTACTGTGTGTTCTAAGTAATCGCCTCACATATCTCTGAAGCTGAATAATTTCTAATTTCTGAATATATAAATAAATTTGCCCTTGCCACCATACTGTGCAACAGAGATTAAAGCGTTCTGTACTCTAGCTATAGCAGCAAATCATCTGTTTCAAAGCAGGCTTAGTGAAGTGCAGCTAACTGTGGGTAGGAATTTGGCAGCTGACTATTGGTTATCAGCAGCAATACACTGTAACTTTAGGAAAGGAATTGATCAACGACCTTGTCCGTTTGCAGCTATGAAACTATTTTGTAAATAAGCTTAATTTTACTACTCAAAATGTAATTTGGTCAGGAGACCTAACAACGTACTTGTACAAAAGTGCTATGGGATTATTAATGGTCGCAAACGAACAGGATCTTGGTTTTATACGCTATCTAAAGGACAGAGGGTTTGAAAGTTCATATTAGAATTACAAAAAGAAAAGGAGTACTTGTGGCACCTTAGAGACTAACAAATTCATTGGATACATCCAATGAAGTGAGCTGTAGCTCATGAAAGCTTATGCTCAAATAAATTTTTTAGTCTCTAAGGTGCCACAAGTCGTCCTGTTCTTTTTGCGAATACAGACTAACACGGCGTGCTACTCTGAAATCTGTCATTAGAATTACAATTGGGGACTTCTGTTGGATTATGCAGTGATGTCACAGCTCTTCCCCCTTTAAATAAACAGATAGGTTAAGTAACTTCCACCTTGGCTGTGTTGTTCTAATGATGGGATTTTAGATCTTGAGCATTCATTCTATAATGGCATTTCTGGATTTAAAAATCAAAAAGCACTTAAGTATGTCTCTTGTCTTCCAGGACAGCCGTTTATGGTTTAAAGCTACTTTTACAGCATTTGGCTAGTGTAGTTATTATGGTGACCGCTGACTAAAAATGTACACATAGGCTCTGATTCTGCAATTGGATCCATGCAGGCAGGTTATTGCAGAGACCCTTTGACTTCAGTGGCACTCCAAAAGATGATTGCAGATTTGGGACCTTAAATCCAGCCATCCCTTTCTGTATCATTATGGGACTGAGTTCAGTACTATCCCAGATAGGTGTTGCATATACAACCTCCTTCAGTAGGTTACATTGATTTTTAATTCATAACAATACGTGCGATCATTGAAGAGCTTCCACCAAAAGATCAAAACTTGGGTTTGATAAATATGTGGAGGTCATTCTTGTCCAGGGTGGTGTTTGGATTAGGGCCAGAACTGAAATCACACATACTGTATCTCAGAAACGTTAAAGAAGCCGAGGTATGAGGGGGCGGTGGTTGAAACAGGTTAAGAGGAATCTCTTTTGTGAGAACTTTACCACTTTATATAGCATCTTTTTTTGTAGGATTTCAGAGCTCTTTGCAATGAATATTGCTAAAGACTAAATATTGCTAAGACTAAAGCCTCACAGCATTCCTTCAAGGTACCTAAGTATTATACCAGTTTTGTCCAAATTCCTGTCCTCCTGCTGTGGTCATGCTTGCATACATTGGTGGAGTCAAATTATGTATAGTGTGGAAAAATATGATCTACTTTGTCATGTTCTAACTTCCAATGCCGTGAATCAATAATATGGGACTGTGTTGTCTAGAATTGAATCCATTTTGTAAAAGCATATATCTTAGGCTATCTTTTTATTACTGGCCATCAGAACCCAATAAAACAGCCTCTAATTCATTCCATAGCAACACAAAGTAGAGCTTATTGGTTAAAAATACCATTCTTGAGCAGTTGGCTGGCTTAGAATGGGTGATAGCATGTGGAGTCTTTCCCCTCTTAGTAGCTGGGCTGAGTTTGGCCCCAGGTGGATGACGACTGGGCAGTTTGTCTTACACAGAGCTTTTTTTTCATTTACAGAGTGCATCTATCCCCATTTCCCAGGCATGAAATCCTGGCCCCACTGAAGTCAAAGGCAAAGCTCCCATTTATTTCAGTGGGGCTGGGATTTCGCCAAGGAGTTGGAGCTGTCAGTTCGTGTCCATATCACAAAAATCACTGCCACAAATGGCACTAATTGGCACTCTTGTGAGCAGTGTCAGAAAGGCTGAGGATTAATAGATGTAGACATTCGTCCGTCCTCTCATCCCAAAAGTTTCTCCTTCGCAGTATTTGGATGCATTGGCGGGAGGAGGTGGTGGTGTTTTATTGCTCTTGCTCATGCTGTACCTGCCATATAGAGTTTCAGTTTCAGTGTTGTCAGTCCAGCACCTCTCACCAAACTAGAGCTGTAAAAGAAAAGGACATGGCAGGGGATTGTTAGCTGTGATGTCACAGCTCTTTCTCCCTTTTAAATAAACAGATGGGTTTAAATAACTTCCACCTTGGCTGTGTTGTTCTAATGATGGGATTTAGATCTTGAGCATTCATTTTATAACCAGTATTTCTGGATTTAAAAACCAAAAAGCACTTGGGTATATGTGTCTTGTCTTCCAGGACAGCCATTTATGGTTTAAAGCTACTTTTACAGCATTTGGCTGTCCTGGAAACAGATTGTATGGCTGGAAAAAAGAATTTTGTGATCACAGTGTGCATCCTGTGGCAATTGTGGACCTAATTTATAACCTTATTCTGTGTTACCATCAACTCAGAGTTCAGACCCTGTTCAGATGATGTCACTACACAAAAAATATTTACCGCTATCCTGCATATAGGAAGGAATCGATGATAAAAAAAAAACTGCTGATTTGCTTTTGATTTCTTTTTTTTCTAAAAAAAGAATTTTTTTTATTTCTATTTATTGCCGTTTTTTGTTCTAAATCTTTGTCAGAGAGGCCCATCCTACTCTAAACCATTTTGCAGATCAAGTTACTTTGAAATTTGGCTTCTGCTTTTAGATTCTGGCATCACTGGTTCAGGTATCACTCCCCATGAGCAAAAATCGGACTCCTACTGTGGGCCCAGAAGTCTCAGACGCAACTGAAATATGTGGTTATGCAGTGTTGAGAGGTGGCTGGGAGACAGGATTTTCTGATCCCATTCAGGGATGCCCGTGCATCTTGACTCACCACAGAGCCCTGCCCTATAAAAATGGTCATAGTGGGCTAGTCCATCTAGCCCAATAGACTGCCCTGATAATGGCCAATGTCAGATGCTTCAGAGGGAACAGGGCAATTATTGAGTGATCCATTTCTCTGTCATCCAGTCCCAGCGTCTGGCAATCAGAGACTTAGGGACATCCCAGAGTCTGGGGTTGCATCCTGATGATCTCGGCTAATAGCCGTTGATGTACCTATCCTCCATGAATCTATCTAGTTCTTTTTTGAACCCAGTTGTACTTTTGGCCTTCACAGCATGCCCTGGAAACGAGTGCCATAGGTTCGTAGAATCATAGAATATCACGGTTGGAAGGGACCTCAGGAGGTCATCTAGTCCAACCCCTGGCTCAAAGCAGGACCAATCCCCAACTAAATCATCCCAGCCGGGGCTTTGTCAAGCCTGACCTTTAAATCTTCAAAGGAAGGAGATTCCACCACTTCCCTAGGTAACGCATTCCAGTGCTTCACCACCCTCCTAGTGAAAAAGTTTTTCCTAATATTCAGCCGAAGCCTCCCCCACTGCAACTGAGACCATTACTCCTCGTTCTGTCATCTGCTACCACTGAGAACAGTCTAGATCCATCCTCTTTGGAACCCCTTTCAGGTAGGTTGAAAGCAGCTATCAAACCCCCCTCTTTCTTCTCTTCCGCAGACTAAACCAATCCCAGTTCCCTCAGCCTCTCCTTATAAGTAATGTGTTTCCAGTCCCCTAATCATTTTTGTTGCCCTCCACTGGACGCTTTCAATTTTTTCACATCCTTCTTGTAGTGTGGGACCCAAAACTGGACACAGTACTCCAGAATGAGACCTCACCAATGTCGAATAGAGGGGAACGATTATGTCCCCTCGATCTGCTGGCAGTGCCCTACTTATACAGCCCAGAATGCCATGGCCTTCTTGGCAACAAGGGCACACTCTTGACTCCTATCCAGCTTCTCATCCACTGTAACCCCTAGGTCCTTTTCTGCAGAACTCCTGCCTAGCCATTTGGTCCCTAGTCTGTAGCGGTGCATGGGATTCTTCCGTCCTATGTGCAGGACTCTGCGTTTGTCCTTGTTGAACTTCATCAGATTTCTTTTGGCCCAATCCTCTAATTTGTCTAGGTCCCTCTGTATCCTTTCCCTACCCTCCAGTGTATCTACCACTCCTCCCAGTTTAGTGTCATCTGCAAACTTGCCGAGGGTGAAATCCACGCCATCCTCCAGATCATTAATGAAGATATTGAACAAAACCAGCCCCAGGACCAACTGTTGGGGCACTCCGCTTGATACCAGCTGCCAACTAGACATGGAGCCATTGATCACAACCCACTGAGCCCGACAATCTAGCCAGCTTTCTATCCACCTTATAGTCCATTCATCCAGCCCATACTTCTTTAACTTGCTGGCAAGAATACTGTGGGAGACAGTGTCAAAAGCTTTGCTAAAGTCAAGGAACAACACGTCTACTGCTTTCCCCTCATCCACAGAGCCAGTTATCTCGTCATAGAAGACAATTGGATTAGTCAGGCATGACTTGCCCTTGGTGAATCCATTCTGGTTGTTCCTGATCACTTTCCTCTCCTCTAAGTGCTTCAAAATTGATTCCTTGCGTGTGCATTGTGTGCAGAAATACTTTTGTTTTACACCTTCTGCCTATTAATTTCAGCATGTGACCCCTGGTTTTTGCATTATGGGAAGGGGTAAATAACAGTTCTTTATTCTCTTTCTCCACACCATTCAATATGGGAGCTGCTTTGCCACCCCAGGTGATGAGGAATCAGCTTGTACACAGGGAAGAAGCAGCAGCAGATAAATAAAGCGTTGTAAAAATCCACTGTCTAATTGTCCTATGGGAGTGGATGTACAGCAGCACTTGGGGCAGAAGATTTCCATCTCACTCCCATCAAACCTGCTGCTATTACTGCTTAATGAAACTGATTGATTTGCCTCCTAAAAAGTGCCAAGTGCATTTGTTACGAGCTGGCATTGAGGACAATGACTATCCAGACTTGGCAGGATCCCAGTAAAGAGGGAATAATTCCCATACACTAGCATTATGTTGGTAGCCTTGTACTCTTCTGAGGAGATGGGAACAGAGAAGCTAACAAACGTCAGCCTAATGGATGAAACAGAATGGAAAGAGAATAAGCTATCTGGGTAGATTTTCTTTATTGAGGGGGTATGGGTGGGAATGAGGTTAACAGAGATTCAAGGATGCATGTTAGTAGGGATAATGATTGAAGGGGTTTATTATGTTTCTCTTTAAACACTTGTTTTAATCCCCTTTTATTGCTTTGTCTCTCTTAGGTATTTGTGGTCACTGTTTGGCACATAGAGCTTTACATGGTGCCTCTGGCTTTGTTGCTGCTCTTTGTGTACAACTTCTCTCTGATCACAACAGGGAAGGTCAGCAGTGCCCAGGACACCCAGGCAAGTAAAGTAAACTAATGTTTCAGGGCCAATTGGAATCTGCCTTTGAGCAAAAATGATCTTACAGTTTACTGGTTTTCAGCTAGTTCTATGTCTAAATGGTATTCTATTTCTAGGTTCCTGTTAAAAACAAAATAATAGTCTCTAGAGTTTTGTGGTTCATTTCATGTCATAAACCATTGTGGGACAAAACTTACTGCTCTTAAACAGCTGCAAAGTTTCAAATAGTTTAATCAAAGAATGGGACAATACTTGGCCCTTGGATCTCTCAGATTGCAAGGAGGCATGATTTGAATCCCTGGGTCCATATCCAGCCCTACAGTTTATTTTTCAGGAATGATTCAGGACTTCATGGGGCTGAAGAAGGCCAACAGAGAGGCCAGTTTTTAAAAATCAATTCTGTGAGATCGATATCATCCTCATCTTATTTTTACTGTGACTTTAAAAAGAAAAACAAAACTGTTCAGATCCAGCTAGATTTCAGTTTTAGATCTGATTTTTTGAATAAAAGTCTTTTCTGTGCAAAAGTAAATTGCAGCATGGAACTCTGTTATGATACGAAATGTCATTTCTGTGATATTAATGTTAGCACTCTTCTGACATGTTATACATAGCACAGGTCATTGAAGTTAGAAAGAAATAGAGTAAATTAACACCTAGAAGATTTTGTTTCAAACCTTTATGATAATTCTGTTAATGACATCCAGGCAAATTCCCTTTTTGAAATGTTCATAGAAAAGCATTGTCATTTACACACAAAAAGCAACTTAACATAGTGCAACCACATGGAGATCTTAAATGAAGGGATAAATGGCATCTAGGAAAAATATGTATAGAAAATAATTTTAGCTAGTCAAGTTGTTCTTAGTGAGGTTTGGAGTCATTCCCAGGTCAAAAGTAGTTACAAGATGATGAAAATCATATTTCCAATAGCAGGCGATTCTATGCAGATTTGACATGAGGATAAATGGTGAGAATCTGCTAATCTCCAATCTCAGTAAAGTCGGAAGTATTCATAAGTGTATTGTGTGTGTTCCCTGAGTACTGTATTCCATCACCAAAATAGGAATTTCCCACAGGGGAGAATCCAGGACAAATAGTTTATTAAATATAAAAGATAATCTATAAAATAATGTTGAGACTGACTAACCAGATAAAACCAGGAAAGTGCAGAGTTAATGGTTGCCACTGCCCATCGCTCATTCAGTGATGTGTTGTATACCCTAGCAAACAGAATCTCACTGAAATTTTTATTGTGCTTGTGATGAATACCACAAAGTGCCATGCGTATACAGCTGAAAAGTACAGAATAGCTATTTTCAACAAGACTTTGGTTAATCAGAAGTTGGTCACTTCCCCTACATATGCAACCTGGGAGTAATGCACACCATATGTGCATATAGTAGTGCCACTGAACTCAACAGGGCGCTCTCCAGTGAGCAAAGTTACACATGTGCACCCAAGTGCTTTGCTGGATTGGAGCCTTTCTGAGCATCTAGCAGGTCAAAGCATCTTTAATATCCCGTGGATTTTTTTTTCTGGTACCCAGATTCTGAGCTTTTTGAATTCCAACTCTGTATACCTCCTGTAGCTCAAAATAGGTAGCGTTGCTCTGAGTTGCATATGCTCTGGGTGGGAGGAGTGGGTAGTATAACTGTCCCTTTTTCAAAATACCAGAAGCTTGAGTACAATCGTATTCTTTCTGCTCATCCAGACCTTTGCTACCCATGGAATAGCTTAGTTTTCTTCATGCCTATGTGCCCTTGTAAATTTTCAAAAACAAAATTCATTTTGTCCATTCTGAATGCACATCACATTTTCTGGAAATGTGGAACCCGAACTCTGTGCTTCTATTTCCTGAGCTGTAAAATGGAGATAATATTAATCTAGTGTACATTGCTAGGTTTCTGTGAGGCTATATTCATCAGGATTTGCAGTGTGTTTTGAGAATCTCAGGTGGGAGCTGCCATAGATATGGAAAATATTATTATTATTAACGTAGCTGCCCAAGGCATTTCAGCAAAGACGTTGGCAGATCTGGAGGTAGGACTCGCATATCCTAGCTCTCGGGCCCTTGCTCTGATGAATAGATACCACTACCTCCCTAAATAAAGCAACCTTTAATTATGATCCTTCACATCCCCACATTTCAGCAATGTTTAAACATTTTAATATGGTCATTCAAACCTTCCTATTGAATAAGCAATACCTAAATTAACTTGGAGGATCCTGTTAAAGGCTCAGCTAGAAAAACGCTTGAATTGAAAGCCAGGGGTCCCTAAGTTCACACCCTAGCCAAGTCTTTTTTCTTCTTCCTACCTGTCAGAGTGGGAGTCAAACTGAAGGAATAATGCTGTTTAGAAATCTGTATGTGATTCTTGAGATTGATTATGTTCATACTAATGTATTTTCTTCTGTCTAATGTTTCTGTAATGGCCCTAAAGGGAGAGAGCAGTCATTGTAGCAGTGAGGATAGAACAAACTGAGTATAGAATCTTCAGCCTTGACATACCAACTGGTTCATTTATCAGACTAAGAACAAAGCTGTTTACAGACAGTAGAACTTGGCAATGAATTTAAAAGCCTGTTGCCTTCAGACTACTAGGCTCAGCCACAAATACCTCGATGTAGACTCAAAATTTGCATATGTTATTGCATGCTATTGTTCCTGGGGGGGGGGTGGGAAGTCCTTGAACATAGAGTAATAAAATAAAAATGGTAGTTTAAAAAAATGGTTTAGAACTAAATGTACCAAATGAAATGTGATAAAAGTTATGTAAATGTTTTGAACCTCTAATTGTCAATGAGGAATTTTAATATGGACATATATTTTTCAGGAGACCATATACCTAGATGAGGATGAAGATGAGGATGACAAGGTAAGTGTGTCACATGTAGGTACACCAGTTAGAATGAAATAATGCAAATGATGCAGTCTTACTCCAGGAGATTGTGGTTTATACTCTGCACAGGCTGCAGGGTTGGGGAAGAGGCGGTTTCTATTAATGATGGGCAAACCTAAGAATATCTGAGGTTTCATTTGGATAAGCATTCCAAAGTGTGGATGCCTATTTGAAGCTTATAAAAACTGACGTCCCTTTGGAATCCCCAAAAGTGTGCTAGAAATCATGGGGAAAACAGACTCTTTTGGGTACAATATTTCTTAACAATTCCAGTTCTGAATCTCAGATGGAAATTCTATATGAATAACATTTCTTGTGGTATTGAGGCATTTCCAGTTTTTATCCAAGTTGGAGACCAGAAATGCTGAGATTTGTGGAGGGCTGGGGAGAATTATCTCAATATTTCAGACCCTCCAAAAATGTTGGTTTTAGTTTGGCTCCTGAAATGTACAAAGAATTGGGGTTGAAGAGAGGTGCCTCTTAGTTTATCTGAATATATTTGCTCATCCTCCCGCTTCACTCTGAAAAATACATTGGATTCTTTCCAGTTTATCAAACCAAGATGACAAATGATAAAAAGGATTAGAAGGCATGACATATGAAGAAAGATTACAAGAACTTTAATATATACATCTCACAAAAAATAACTAAGTAAAGGGGAATCTGATAATCTATAAATACTTGAGAACTAAAAGGTAAGGAATTATTTAATGAATAACAGCTAGAAAAAGGAATTTAGATTTTAGGACATAAATATTCACAAGGTTATGTGCAACTTACAAATTTCATAATAACTTGGCATGCCATTTCTTGAATATTCCATAGGTTAATAGAACGTTAAAATGAAATTAACTGTTCAGTAGTAAATCAAAGTCATAGTTAGTATACAAACCCTTAACGTTACCCACTTGTGTACATTAGCGTTAGATCTAAACAAGCTATTTGCTGTGAACAACTTCTTTAAATTTAGATTACTGTTCGGTCAGAAATTTTAAAAAACTGAACAGAAATCTCTCTGAGTTTTATACAGCTACCACTTATTATTCAAAATTATGTAACAAATAATTTATTTCAGACTGTGGATTCCTCACAATCTATATACCACAACTATCAGTTCAAGTATTCTCATTTATAATTCACTGTTTGCATTGTGTGATTGATCAGCTAACTCAAATGTTGTTGTTTCTGCTGAGTGAATAATCCTAAAGCCAACAAGAATCTTTCTTGATGGCCATTGAACACTTCTGCTGCTAATATTTTTGCTCAGACATATTTGTGCAAGTGTTCCCAGGTGAACATTCTTCCAAACAAAAGTCACTCTGCACTGAAATTTGCAGAAAATTAATGAAAAGTAAATTGACTATTTTTATTTGAATAAATCTTTATCATTACATTTTTGGTAGTATTTGTCCAACTGTAATCATGATAGTCTGATTCACATATTAGCACATTATATCCTCCCGCTTATTTTATGCTTACAATAAAGCATGGCTAACATGTTCAAACTAAAAGTTGCATGATTTTCCATAGAGTGGTGGATGTTAAGCATATCTGAAAATCAGAGGAGTTTCCTAGCTTTAGGCACCAGATTTGAGAATACGAGCCTTCATCTTTATTGGTGTACTGCCTCATTCTTCAGTGTTTACTCACTTGGACAGGCCTATTCACTTTTGTTTTACCACATTACTTTTCTTCATTTGTGCATGCTGATTCAGAGAAAATGATCTACCTTGTCTTAAAGCTCTAGACAATTAAACCATGAATTTGACCATAATATTTGTCTGTGACCGTGATTTAGAACAATAAAACAAGTCTTGCTGGTGTGGAGGGGGGGAGAAGGGAGGTGGTTCTGTTTTGCTATGAAGAGGCACACAGTACATTTCACCTTATGAAAAAAGTGGGGGGAAAGGACATTTGAAGATTTGTTAAATAAGCGTTTTGTCCAAAATCAGCAGAGGACTATGCAGTATATTCATTTATTGCAAAGCCAAAATATCTAGGTCTAGTTTTACACTGATGTAACTACACCAACTTCAATAGGGTTACTCTGTTTTTGCACATGGATAACTGAGATATGAGTTTAATTGCTGTGCATTTTGCACTTCTCCAAACTTGACCTTACTCTTCTTTTACCACTCTAGTTTTGGAATGCTCCTGAGAGACAATGTTCAAAATGCTGCTTATTTGGGAGGACCATGATGCTGTGATCAGTGTTGCTTCTAGACCTCACTGCTATATGCATTAAATACTCATGATAACTGGCAACTCATGAAACTGGGTGGAGCTGTTCATAGCAGAGGCAGCTGCTGTGCCAACTCTGTTATTACATTATCAGGTGCTCATCGCCATAATACTTTATAGCTAAATCTCACCATAACATGTAATCTCTATTAGAGTATTAACTTAGACTCTTGTATGACCATCCTGTCAAGTGTACCCCCTTTTTTGATAGTAAGGGAAATGGCATGTGTGCATTGAGGGGAGCCTAGATCCTTAAGTACATTTAGCTATGCTCAGTATCTTCATAGTTTTTCAAGTGTGGTAGTGCTAGGGGTGGTCGGAACACCCTTGTGGGTTAAAGAAAAATGAGTTTGGTGACATTATCTCAATGCAATGTCTGCATTTAAAAGAAAAATATACATTTTTTTCCTATTACAGGAACTCCTAAAGTTGAAATCTGCTAGTAGGGTCATAGTATACAAGGTCACTGTTTCTGTTTCCTGTCATTAATGTGTTGTATCAAAATACTCGCACACATAGCTCTTTTGGATTCTGTTGCATGTTAGACATAACAGACCGTGCTTCTGGGAATTGTAACATGACCCCTGAGAGATGAACTATTTACAAATTATAAACACACAGACGCTTAGTTCAAAAACAGAAGAGCAGATTAACTCCCTTCCACCTAAACGATCAGTCTTGAAAATGACAAGGCTTAATTGCTAGCTCCTCCTTTCCCCACAAATGCCGACACAGAAGACTGTGAAAGATAAGAATGCTTCGTCCCTTTGGCACAATCTGCTCAGTGGATGAATGCCTTCTCGGATCCTTGCCATCTTGGATGCAGATTTCAGACTGCATCATGTCAACTCTGGGGTCTGTCAGGCTATAGCTGTCTGGAGTGGGGATTGTTTTAAAATTACATCACTGTGGCATCTTTCACTCTCCAATACAAAGGTATAGAAAAGTTACATACAACTCATAAGGATTTTGTAATACTCTTTTGGAAGTGGCATGGAATCTTTTATTTTTCAGGTTGTCAGGATCTTAGTTTTTCTTTTCCTCCAAAAGAGACAAAACAAAATTGCTGCCAGTACCAGGTTTGGAAATTGGTTCAGCAGAAACTTGAAGGAAGGATGGTCAAGTGATTAGGGCACTAACCTAGGGTCAGTTCCTTGCTCTGCCACAGACTTCCTGCATGGCAAGTCATTTAGCTTCTGTGTCTCCATTCCTCATCTATAAAACGGGGATAATAGCACTGCCTCATCTCGCAGGTGTGTACTGAGGTTAAATACATTAAAGATTGGCAGGTGCTCAGATACTGCAGGGGGCATATAAGTTACCATAGATAAATAAGGAAAACTGTTCACTACTGAATCAACTCCACTTCCTGCAGCATCACCTGTTGCTTTGGGGGGGTCTCCCATCCAAATAGTGAGTATCACAGCCCTGCTTAGCTAGTGAGATGCAATGGGATCAGATCAAATAAGGCTATGGCTGCAAGCAGAGTTATTTATTAACTTCCAAGAAATATAAAGTGTCTTATGCTTGGAAAAGAAATCCCCAAAGGAAAAAAAAGGCATTTTTTCTGATATAAGAAAATTTCTGGTTTCAGAGTAGCAGCCGTGTTAGTCTGTATTCGCAAAAAGAAAAGGAGTACTTGTGGCACCTTAGAGACTAACAAATTTATTAGAGCATAAGCTTTCGTGAGCTACAGCTCACTTCATCATCCGATGAAGTGAGCTGTAGCTCACGAAAGCTTATGCTCTAATAAATTTGTTAGTCTCTAAGGTGCCACAAGTACTCCTTTTCTTTTTTTTAAGAAAATTTCTGTTATACTAGTTGGTACCAAAAATACACCAAGTTTTACAAGCATAGTTCGGAAAGGTTCCAGCCAAACAAATAAAAGTCAGATTCATCCAGTAGCAAACAGCTGACATTTCCATTTGTTTAGATTTAGCATGTGGAAACCTTCCGTATGAATCTTATTTGTACAAGTGGTTTACAATGAAAATTTCATTAATTTTCTCCACAGTAAAGGTCAGTAATTGAAACATGAACCAAGAGTCTATTATGTAAGACGATATATCCCGATACTTAGGAAAGGTCACTCAAGACAATATCATCTCATTGTTTTCATTCCTTAGGGTAAAAACAATTGCATTAGTTTTTTTTTCACCCCTTCAATTTAACAGTCACATATATTTGCACATCTCCCATTAATATCACTGAAGACTAAAGATGATAAAGGCTTGAAAGTACAATAAGCTACAAAGAGTGTTCTTGTGCTAACAATGCTGTTTTAATACTAGCTGTCTGATAGACAAGGATGTTTCACCTGATCATGTAATGAAAGAGAATTAAGAGCATTCTACAGCCATATAAATAAGAAGAAAACAAAGAAAGAAGTGAGACTGCTAAACGCTGAAGATGGAGTGGTGGTTAAGGGTAATCTAGGCATGGCCCAATATCTAAACAAATACTTTGCCTCAGTCTTTAATGAGGCTGATGAGGATCTTGGGGATAATGGTAGCATGACAAATGGGAATGAGGATAAGGAGGTAGATATTACCATATCTGAGGTAGAAGCGAAACTCGAACAGCTTAATGGGACTAAGTCGGGGGGCCCAGATAATCTTCATCCAAGAATATTAAAGGAATTGGCATATGAAATTGCAAGCCCATTAGCAAGATTTTTTAATGAATCTGTAAACTCAGGGGTTGTACCATATGACTGGAGAATTGCTAACATAGTTCCTATTTTTAAGAAAGGAAAAAAAAGTTATGTGGTAACTACAGGCCTGTTGGTTTGACATCTGTAGTATGCAAGGTCTTGCAAAAATTTTGAAGTAGAAAGTAGTTAAGGACATTGAGGTCAATGGTAAATGGGACAAAATACAACATGGTTTTACAAAAGGTAGATCATGCCAAACCAACCTGATCTCCTTCTTTGAGAAAGTAACAGATTTTTTAGACAAAGGAAACGCAGTGGATCTAATTTACCTAGATTTCAGTAAGGCGTTTGATACCGTGCCACATAGGGAATTATTAGTTAAATTGGAAAAGATGGGGATCAATATGAACATTGAAGGTGGATATGGAAGTGGTTAAGGGGAAACTACAGTGGGTAATACTGAATGGTGAATTGTCAGGGTGGAGGGAGGTTACATTGGAGTTCCTCAGGGATTGTTTTGGGGACCAATCTTATTTAATCTTTTTATTACTGACCTTGGCACAAAAAGTGGGAGTGTGCTAATAAAGTTTGCGGATGATACAAAGCTGGGAGGTATTGCCAATTAGAGAAGGACTGGGATATCATACAGGAGGATCCAGATGTCCTTATAAACTGGAGAAATAGTAATAGGATGAAATTTAATAGTGAGAGTGTAAGGTCATGCATTTAGGGATTAATAACAAGAATTTTAGTGTTAAACTGGGAACGCAACAATAGAAGTAATGGAGGAGGAAGAAGGACTTGGAGTATTGTTGACCACAGGATGTCTATAAGCTGCCAATGTGATATGGCTGTGCAAAAAGCTAGTGCGGTCTTGGGATGCATCAGGCGAGGTATTCCAGTAGAGATAAGGAGGTGTTAATACCGTTATACAAGACACTGGTGAGACCTCATCTGGCAATACTATGTGCAGCTCTGGTCTCCCATGTTTAAGAAGGATAATTCAAACTGGAGCAGGTACAGAGAAGGGCTACTAGGATATCGAGGAAGGAAAACCTGTCTTATGAAAGGAGACTCAAGGAACTTGGCTTGTTTAGCTTAGCCAAAAGAAGGCTGAGGGGAGATATGATTGCCCTCTATAAATATATCAGAGGGATAAATACCAGAGAGGGAGAGGAATATTAAGCTCAGTACCAATGTGGACACAAGAACCAAAGGGATATAAACTGCCCCATCAGATGTTTAGACTTGACATAGACATCAGAGGAGTGACGTTTTGGAATAGCCCTTCCAAGGGAAGCAGTGGGGGCAAAAAATCTGTCTGGCTTCAAGATTAAACTCGATACGTTTATGGAGGAGATGGTATGATGGGTTAACATGATTGTGGCAATCAATTGATCTTTAACTATTAATGGTAAATAGGCTCAAGGGCCTGTGATAGAATGTTCGATGGATGGGATCTGATTTACGACAGAGAGTTCTTTCTGGGTATCTGGCTGGTGAATCTTGCCCACCTACTCAGGTTTTCGTGATCACCATATTTGGGGTCAGGAAGGAATTTTCTCCAGGGCAGATTGAAGAGGCCCTGGGGTTTTTTTTGCCTTCCTCTGTAGCATGGGGCACAGGTCACTTGCTAGAGGATTCTGTGCACCTTGAAGTCTTTTAAACCATGATTTGAGGGACTTCAATAGCTCAGACATAGGTGAAGGTTTTTTGCAGGAGTGGGTGGGTGAGATTTGGTGGCCTGCATTGTGCAGGAGGTCAACTAGATGATCATAACTGGTCCCTTCTGACCTTAATATCTATGAGTCTATGAGCATGATAGCTTCTTTAGAAGCCATGAATCCTCCCTCTAGATCATGGTGTCTCTTGATTTCAACCTGTCACTAATTCTCAGTGATGTTATTTATAGGAACACTGGTACCCCATGGATTATAGACATAGCAGTAATACTTCTATGAACAAGATAGAAATGTAAGGGCCGGCTCCTCCAATCTGGATAAGCTATGCTCGGGGCAAGGACTTTAGAGGGGGAGTATAAAGGAGCTCCTAAATAAACTCTGTCCCAATTTTGAACCATTTGGGAACTAATCTGGTTCAGGTAATACTTATGGCAGCCTTTATAGCACTCTAAGTTACACCTGGCTACCTATGGACCCCAAATGGCAGTTTGACAAAAGGGGAGTGCAGGGATTGGTCTTGCCATGCCCCTTTTCCTCCTGAAAACCTCTTACACCAGAAGTGGAGAGGTGGTTTCTATTATTATACTATATATTTATATTGTGGTAACACCTAGACGGTCCAGTTCCATTGTGCTAGGTACTGTACAAACACACAGTCAGAGACAGCCCCAGACCCCAAAGCGCTTATGATCTCAGTGGAAAAAATAAGAGACAACGGGTGTATACAACAAACAGATGGGGACGGGGGGAGGAACTACAAGGTCACAGCAAGACAATATGATCAGCATGATGAGCAGTGGTTACAGCCACACTAGCTTTGAAAATATGCCCCTTTCAGGCCAATGGCGCTCTCTTTTGTGTCACTCAGAAATAATGCCATTAACTTGAATGAGTTGTTATGAATTCACATCATTGTAACTAAAAGCATAATTTGGACCTTCTATGTCCACTCTAGAATGTATACTTTTCTCTATTGTTCATTGACTTAATTCAGATACATTCAGATTTCCATTGGCAGGCAGGCATATTTTCAGCATGGTGTTAAAAAAATCGAAATCCTGAACTGTACAAACTGCCTATCATCTTTGGATTGTATGAGGTAGGTGTACAAATCTAGGCATGCATTGTGTACATTTACCCCTCCTTCTGTTAAGTAATAAGAATCCTCCAGCGGCAGACAATAGATGTAATAAAGGGCAAGAGAGTGTCTTGCAACACAGGTTGCTGGGATCATTTCAGTCTATTCAAAGGCCATAATAGAGAAGCACCAAATCAGAGTCAGTTCAAGGTTGCGTGTGATTTTCAAAGCACTGCATGAAATTCATCCTAGCTACTAGAGAGACTCTCCCTCTCCATGACCACTACTTCCTACAACAGCTCTTATTACACTGAACAATGAAACTGGTCAGCCCACCAAGAGGGAGAGACTTCTAGGAGAGGAAACACAACCTCCACCGGAATTGGGCCAAGACTATGGAACTTGCTGCTAGATGACCAAAGAACCTTATGTTCAGACCTAAAATACAAAACTTCCTCTTTTGCCTAAGCATTCTTCTAATTAAATGACATGAACTTACTCTTGGGACAGGCTCATGTACTACACTGATTAGATTATGCCCAATTTCTATCAACCTACATAGATTCACAATCAACCCATGTTGATACAAACAACTTCCTTAAATATTAGGGCAGCTGTTGCAACTGAGAGTATCTTGACTTGGCAGAATATGGAGATTCATTCTCTCCCCTCTACAGTCAATAACCAGTTGGGGACAATTCTCTGAGGTTTATAATCCATCAAATCCTTTTGATTTCAAAGGATACACATCTGCGAATATATTGGTCTTTGGGAATCTTTCTTGGCAAAATGAGTTTGAAACACCATACAATGGCATAGTGCATGACAGTTACAATGAAATCAAGCAATGGTAAAGTCTGCATTCTTTAAATAACCACAACATGTTTTTTAAACCAAAAGAACAAACAGAGCAAGAAGCCATGCATGCCTGAGTGTTTGGATTTTTTTAAAGTCAATCTGTTTGTTCTAATACACTGGAGAAATTTTACCCTAGTACATTAGACAAATCCCATTAAAGCATTACCCATGTTACGCTTTCAAGGACAATGTCAGGTTGGGTTATCTTCTGCATAAAAGTTGATCATGATAGTTAAACCTGCCCAAGAGTTAGTCAGACTTCACAAACAGATTTTTTTTTTTCCTGAAAATTTCCAGGTTTTCATTCATGGAATTTTTTATTTATTATTTATTTGGGGGAGGCCTATCTCACCCCTTTATTACTCTTTTTGTGATTTGCCCCTATTAATTTTTTTCCTTTGTATCCTCTTCTCCTTCCCTCCCCCCAAACATCCCTTGGGTTAATATATGCGTTTGCTATGGCATGCCAAAAATCTGTTGATGAATACCAGTTGTACGAAAGTTACATGCAACATTTCTTTTTTGCATGAGTGTTTTATGTAACTAAACTGAAATCCGAGTGGTATAAAGCCATTTAGGAATTGTTTGTGATTTCAAGCTTGAAGTCTGTTATACCATACCTTACCCTACGAGTCAGAAGTGCACTTAGAGAACCGCATTAGAAACTGTCCTTGGATTTGTAATGTAATAGATTAACAAACACATACTATATTGGAGTTTCCATGGGAAGAAGAAATTTAAAGGACAGATAATAAGGTGCATGGTTTTAACGTGAGGGTGATTAAACATTGGTGCAACTTTCAAGGGAAGTGGTTCATTCTCCATCTCTGGATGTCTTAAGTACGCCTGGATGCCTTTCTGGAAGACGTGCTAGTCAAACACAAGCACTGGACTCAATACAGGAATGTAGTGGGGCAGCTGCCCCACTCCAGGAGGACAGGGATTAAAAGCAGCCCTGGAGAGGGCTGTGGCTGGGCACCAAAGGAGTGTGACCAGCTGAGGGAATAGCTGACCACAGGTTGTGGCCAACTCAATCAGGGCCCGCCTGGCCCTGATAAGCGGGCTGGGGGGCCAGGAGCTGAAGAGTCTCTCTCAGCTTGGAGAGGAGATTAACCTAGTTGCCGGAAGGAGCAAAGGTACCTGATGCAGAGCAGTGCTGGGGAAAGACAAGAGGAGCTGGGGAGCTCCAGCCTGGCAACTCTCCAGGCTATGGCCTTGTTTAAGGCCCAAGCAGGTCCTGGAGTCTGTAGAGGCGCTGCATCAGTGAGCCTGCAATATGCTACACAGAATAACTAGATGAAATTTTATGGCCTGTGTTGTACAGGAGGTCAGACTAGATGATCTAACAGTCTCTCTCCTGTACTTAAAATCTATGCATCTATAGTTCCTAATGATTTCAACAGGGAAGTCTGTGTCTAGTAAACATATCTGACCAGTCATGGATTTCTGTTTATTGCAAGAGATTTTTCCCCCCTTCATATTTCACACAATTTCAAAATGAAGTCATTCTCATCAGTTTTAAAGCTGAAGTGAAATTTCTTTTGTTACTGTCCTTTTAGTTTCTGGGAAATTATTGAATTTCAGTGAGATGAAGTTGAGAGATTTGTACATAACTCTTCAAGTGAATTTACATGGGTCAATTATTCACTGCCATAACCAATGATGAGCTGCAAAATCTTAACAATGGGTTCCCTCCTCACCCCACGAGGGGTCGCCACCCCCGGGACTCCTTCCCCATCCAACCCCCCGTGTTCCTTGATGCCCCCCGGGACCCTTGCCCATCCACCACCCTCCCCTGTCTGCCCCCAGAACCGGGCAGGAGGGTCTCGTGGGCCACTGTAGTGGGTGCCCACCCCACCCGGCCCCTAAGAGCCAGAGGGACCTGCCTGGGGGCAAGTTGGGGAGTCCTGGTGCTGTTTATCTGGGGCAGCTCCGGGAAGCAGCCGGCAGGTCTCTCTGGCTCCTAGGGGTGGAGTAGTGTAGCTGCGGGGGGAGCAGGGGGAGCGGCCGCTCTCCCCACTGATCACATCAAAAATGGTGCCTTAGGCACCGACTCCATGGGTGCTCCGGGGCTGGAGCACCTACAGGGAAAATTTGGTGGGTGCACAGCACCCACTGGCAGCTCCGCGCCCGGCCCCAGCTCACCTCACCTCTGCTCTGCCTTTGCCCCTGAATGCACCACCCCGCTCTGCTTCTCTGCCCCTCTTCCTGCGAATCAGCTGTTCAGAGGGAAGCTGGGGAGGGCTGAGAAGCAGGTGGCGGCTTCGCACTCAAACCGAGGGTGGCGGAGGCGAGCTGGGGCGGGGAGTTGCCAGTGGGTGCTCTGTACCCACCAAATTTTCCCCATGGGTGCTCCAGCGCCAGAGCACCCACGGAGTCGGCACCTAAGGTGCCACTTTTGGCCATTGTTAAACTTTTGGCCATTGTCCCTCGTGGGACAATCCGGTTCTAAAAGAGCTTCTAAATTTAACAACCGGTTCCAGCGAACCAGTGCGAACCGGCTCCAGCTCACCACTGGCCATAACTCTAATGAAGAGTAAAAGGTGGAAACACCTTTCCTTATACGGGCAAAGGCTTTGTATCTTACTTTTTAAGTTCAGGTTGATGTGTGTGTGTTGGACACACAAGACTTAATTTCTGAATTCGCTGAACTTTTTTTTTCCTGACATGGTTAATCTTTTGTAAGACCCCTTTGTGTTTTTGTTCATGCAATTTAGTATAGAAATGAAGGGTTTTTTAAATCAGGATACGCATGGAAGATTTAAAGTAACATACTGATTATATAATTAATTCACAGTTGTACGTTTATTTTGATGGTGTTAATTCTTTCCCAGAGGCTGAAGACTAGTTTTATTCTACCTACAGTGCTGTAATCAGCTGAGAAATAGGGAAGAAAAAGGCCTTGAAGAAATGGGGATTTCACTATTCATTTGAAGAAAAAATGATTTGCTGGAAACAGGCAGGATAGTTTATTTTAAATTTAAAGTTAAACAAAGACCTTATAAGCTAAGGTTTTAAACCGTGGGTGTCCAGACTTTTTTCTTTTTTTACGGGCCAATTACACATTGACTTGAGACACCCCCGGCCACAAAATGTCATGGTACAATAATATCAAAAGGAGTGTAATGCTGTGGAATCTTCAGCCTTGTGTACTTTGGAAAGAGTATGGAGTGAAATCCTCCTTTGAATCATTCTTGTACATCGGACGCAACTGTATACTTTATTGATGCTCAACAAAGCTTTTTACATGAGATTGCCTGTATTATTTCTATATAACTTATCACACCAGAGCCAATGACTCTATCTTCATGACTTTAGAACGTCGGTCTTGCATCATTTCTTGGGCCCAGTATACTGTGGGTTGCAACTTCAATAGGAGCTGAGGCTGATCAGAACCTCACAAGAATCAAAGAATGTTGGAAAATCAGGCCTTTTATTGTGCCTCGTTTATCTTCTTCTGTGTCACTTAATGAGTTATGCTGTGTGTGTCTGGAGTTAGGGTCCTGGTACTAATCGCCACTCCCCCTCTCTCTCCCCAAGTATGTAACACAGAATGATGGCATAGAAAAAAATCCTGGAATTTTCAAATGATTCTTGCAAAAACATTACAGTGTCTAAGTACATCACAAGAGCAGCCCTGATACTCACTAATCCGAATCTGATTTCAGTGACAGCACTTGTTAATTATTTCGAGATTACACACACACACACACACACACACACACACACACTTTTCTGTCCTGTGTGTTTATATTACAAATTGGAAATGTCACTATCTAGCAGTGACTTCGTGTGTGTTCATGCGTGTATGCTAGGTAAGGAATGCATATGATTGCTATTATATCCTTCAGAATGAATCAGTGTTTGTTTTTCAGAGGCAGTTTGGTAGCTGCAGCAGAAGTAATGTTGTATGTGTTAAACTGTGTTATCACTGCATTTTGTAGCTCAATCGGAGATGTGTAATAAAGTCAGCATGATGCAGATAGTGCTGCCAGATTATCTTCTTACAACTCTGGGCCGCAAGAGTAGGCTTGCCCTGGAAGATCACTTTTGGAAATTTCTTGCCTTCCCTCCAACTACAAGTTGGACAGAACTAGATAATTACTGGGTTGGCTCTCCATGAATTTATGCTCTGTGTTCCACTTGTATGTAAGGGTGCATAACAGCAGCGTAGAAATAGTTTAAAATAACCATGACATCATTTAATTCTGACCCTAACAAGGTTATAACTGGACCTGTGTGAAAATGACTGGGTTTTTTTTTTCTGTTTTGTCATTAAACGGTTATTTGTTCTGGGTCATTTCACATTCAAGAGATTCATTTTTTGTTTTAAAAATTCTATGAAAGTACTTTTTCATACTCAAATGTGATATTTAAAATTCCACTTCTTTTCATTGCACAGTGACTTGTATGTAAAAGGAATATCCAAATATTTAAATGTGATCACGTCATGAATTTTTGTTTAAAATTTACTTTGAGAAAAAAAGGACTACATGTTGTTTAAAAATATATTTTGGAGGAAAGGGGGAGGAAGACGTGGCTGTTGACTGAGAGGTTGTTGATTTGCATCACATCACTCTAGCAGGAGCTGAGGATAGGGAGTGTGTCAGGTACACACAAACTCCTCTCCAAGTGACCTAGTGCTGAAAGGGAAATGGTGATGAACCTTCCACCATTCGATCTGATGGCTGTAGACCCTACCAATCTGCTCTAACCAGGGGCAAGGACATGGCAGAGGGTGGTAGGGTGATGTGCAGAGGCAGAAATACAGGGATGTTCCATGTGTGAGTATGTGTGGGGCCCTAGATTACCTTCATCTGGCTCTAGTAAGTGGGGAAATAGGTGAACATGCAAGGGGCTGGTAGCACCACTCCTACAGGCTCCCCCCAGTCTGGGCTTTAATTGGTTAAAACACATTTCCACCAACCCCCTCAAATTAGACTATTCTTGGACACTCAAAATGCAATGTAAAAGCCTCTATACCCAGATGTTTGAATTTTGTACAGAATGAATGTTTTGCACACTTCTAGTTAGAATGTTTGTAGCCATACTATCTTGTGTGCAAAGAAATGTAATGTTAACACTGATAATTGTATCCTGATTTCCATGGCTGATTTAAACCATGCTGATTTTAATGCATTCTTTGCTTTCATTTTATTGCTGCACATTGGTTTCCTGTAATCCTGTGGCCTAAAATAAGCAGTAAGCTTATTTCGCCACCAGAAGCAAAAATCTAAACCCTGAAGAATTCTCAGTGAAAATGGCAAAGTTCATAGTTTTGGAGAGGGTTGGAATCTTTAGGGTTTGTTGTGGAATTATAATGTTTAGCAATTTGAGTCAGAGGAAATGCTCTATGCTTTTGGCTTTGCATGGAAATACTTGTGAAGCAAAGACAGTGGTTATATACGAGTCTGTACAGGGCATGTATAATAAGCGTTGCTGAAAACAGATTGGGCAAAAAGACTCAGCTATGTCTTGAACAGACAGGTGTGCAGAGATGATATGGTGGGAAGTAGAGCATATTAGAGTGTTTGATTGGATTAGCAATACCATGATCACAAAGAAATTTGCACATTACATGATAAAAGGGGAAAGAATATCAGAGAGGAAAATCAGATCTCTAGGACAGCTCTTACCTGGTTCTGAAGTTCAGTAGAAATGATTAGGTTAACATATCACACGCTCAAAGATGGACCTGTAAGTCTGATATTGTTTTGTAGCAAGACTGGGTTATTAACACTTACTGAGCGAGAATGATGGAGGCATACTGGGTGTTGGGAGAGACCAACCCAAGAGATTGGAAATAATTTAACTTTACATTTGGTCACTTGACACATACTTGTGTATAGAGTAATGTAATGGCTGTTGATAAGGATAAGGCTATGAAGCTTGTGAATCCTGTCTTGAGCAAGGAATTAGATGAAGAATGGTTTCATGCAAGGAATGTGGGAACTCATTTGTGTGGTATATTGTGTTTGCATCAGAAAACCATCGCCCAATTTAGCAGAATGTGTATATTATTTAGTAGTAATTGCTTCTGAGTGGGGTTGATCCTGCAAGATTCTGAGCACCTGCAGATCCTCAGCACGTCTCCTAATCGGGCTGTCAATGCAAAGTCTAGTGCAGGTCAACATCAAGCAAGAATTGCAGATCTGGGATGAGATGTATTTATCTGTCAGGCCTCTGTAGGGTAGATGATCACTGTTGAAAACTGGGGTATTGGAAAAGGACCTGTGCTCACCTGAAGGGGTGAGGTGGAGGGGGGAGATGCACAAAGTAATGTTGTATATTATAAATGTATTATATATACTTTAAACTACTGTGTGTACTCTCTCCTCCTTCCAAATTACTGTGTGTATTCTCTCCTGCTCCCAGCTGAACATCCACATGTGTGGATATGAAAATCTATTGTATACCTATTTTGTCTATGAACACATTAGGAAATATAGCAAAATAAAACTAGCAAAATAAATACAATTTTGGTTTACTTTTCAGGAATCTGAGAAAAAGGGATTAATTGAAAGAATCCACATGGTCCAGGATATTGTTATAACAGTTCAAAACATCTTAGAAGAAATAGCCTCATTTGGAGAAAGAATTAAAAAGTAAGTGAATGTTTTGTTGCCAGGCCCTGAAATGTTTAGGACAGTGCAAAGGGGCATAGCTATAAGTAAAGAAATAAATTCCTCCCTCAGAGAGTGGCTGGGAGTTGTAGGGGAAGAGCCCGGCCAGGCCTGGCTCCATTTCTTCTCCCCAGCAGTGGTACCACAGAAGACAGCTAAAAGCAGAGAGGGCAAAAGTTATCAGCAGCCCTGCCTGTTCCCAACTCTCCCCAGTGTGCTGCCCTCAGCCCCCTTTCTTATCTACCTCTATGGATGAGGGTAGGGAATGGGGAACCCTGACCTGTGGGTCCAGGGACTCTGCTGCTGGAGGGAGGTGGTCACAGAGGTGCAGTTGAGTTCATCCTCTGTCTTTGAACTAGGTGGGGATTAATGCCTGAATTTTCTTCCCATCATTCCCCCCAAGGCCGGACATCTGGCTTATCTGTTGCTTGTCACCCCATCCTGTGCCTTGAAGTGCTTGTCTATGTATCAGTTTAGGCTTCCTGCTGCCATGAGGGAACCTAAGGAGGTCCTTTATCATTTGTCACAACAGAAGGCACATGACTTATGCCTCACACCAGGAAGCACGGAGGTGGGGGGTGTCTCTAAATAACCCCTGCCCCCCACCACGCATGCACGCACGCACGCACACACACACACGTCTGTATTTTATAATTACACCCATAGTGGAGTGTAACTGACCCTCACTTTTTTCTCTCTTTAACACAAAGTGATTGTCATAGAGTTACACTTAAATGAGGAGCTGAGTCGGGGCTAAAAATATATCAAATCCATGTGTTGTGGTTCCACTCCATCCATCCCAGCTGTGGTGGAAATGGCCAAGAGATGTATTCCACTCCATGAACAGAGTACTGTTCTGTCCAGCTGCATGGCAGGAAGGCTCAGAGTGCTTAAACACTATTAATTCTGGTATTTATTTTGGTAACAATGATCTTAAAGAACCCATTGGTATTAATGTGGATGCCCTATGTAATTTCCAAGGAATTCCATTGTAATTCAAAAATGATGTACCATTAAATAATTGCTACCAAAGTTATTTTTTTAGGGGTTTTTTTTTTTAAAGTGACAGTCTGGTTTGTGCCAGAGCTCTCTCATTCTGATTATGCAGTCCGAGGGATTTTTAAGAGCTTAACTGTATTGAGGTGTTTTGTGTTTTTGTTTTTATGTTAAGCTATGCAGTTTTGTAATAATTGAGGTAGCCCTTTCACCCTATCTTTCCTTAATATTTTAATACCTCCCTGGAAGTTAAAAAATATTTTCCCCCTGCTACAAATTTTTTATATGAGATGAAGATCATCTTATTTTATAGCCTGATGTTGTTCTGAGTGGTCCACTTTTGACTCTCTTCACCTTCATCGTGATGTGAGGACTCCCGCAGGTGATCCATATAATGCAAGTTTTCAGAGTAGCAGCTGTGTTAGTCTGTATTCGCAAAAAGAAAAGGAGTACTTGTGGCACCTAGAGACTAACAAATTTATTTGAGCATAAGCTTTCGTGAGCTACAGCTCACTTCATCGGATGCATTTGATGAAAGATACAGTGGGGAGATTATATACACACACAGAGAACATGAAACAATGGGGTTTATCATACACACTGTAAGGAGAGCGATCACTTAAGATGAGCTATTACCAGCAGGGAGCGGGGAATGAGGAAAACCTTTTATGGTGATAATCAAGGTGGGCCATTTCCAGCAGTTAACAAGAACGTCTGAGGAACAGTGGGGGGTGGGGTGGGGGGGGGAGAAATAACATGGGCAAATAGTTTAACTTTGTGTAATGACCCATCCACTCCCAGTCTCTATTCAAGCCTAAGTTAATTGTATCCAGTTTGCAAATTAATTCCAATTCAGCAGTCTCTCATTGGAGTCTGTTTTTGAAGTTTTTTTGTTGAAGGATAGCCACTCTCCGGTCTGTAATCGAGTGACCGGAGAGATTGAAGTGTTCTCCAACTGGTTTTTGAATGTTATAATTCTTGACGTCTGATTTGTGTCCATTTATTCTTTTACGTAGAGACTGTCCAGTTTGATCAATGTACATGGCAGAGGGGCACTGCTGGCACTTGATGGAATATATCACATTGGTAGATGCGCAGGTGAACGAGCCTCTGATAGTGTGGCTGATGTGATTAGGCCCTATGATGGTGTCCCCTGAATAGATATGTGGACAGAGTTGGCAACGGACTTTGTTGCAAGGATAGGTTCCTGGGTTAGTGGTTTTGTTGTGTGGTTGCTGGTGAGTATTTGCTTCAGGTTGGGGGGCTGTCTGTGAGCAAGGACTGGCCTGTCTCCCAAGATCTGTGAGAGTGATGGGTCGTCCTTCAGGATAGGTTGTAGATCCTTGATGATGCATTGGAGAGGTTTTAGTTGGGGGCTGAAGGTGATGGCTAGTGGCGTTCTGTTATTTTCTTTGTTGGGCCTGTCCTGTAGTAGGTGACTTCTGGGTACTCTTCTGGCTCTGTCAATCTGTTTCTTCACTTCAGCAGGTGGGTATTGTAGTTGTAAGAATGCATGATAGAGATCTTGTAGGTGTTTGTCTCTGTCTGAGGGGTTGGAGCAAATGCGGTATCGTAGAGCTTGGCTGTAGACAATGGATCGTGTGGTGTGATCTGGATGAAAGTAGAGGCATATAAGTAGGAATAGCGGTCAGTAGGTTTCCGATATAGGGTGGTGTTTATGTGACAATCGCTTATTAGCACCGTAGTGTCCTGGAAGTGGATCTCTTGTGTGGACTGGTCCAGGCTGAGGTTGATGGTGGGATGGAAATTGTTGAAATCCTGGTGGAATTCCTCAAGGGCTTCTTTTCCATGGGCCCAGATGATGAAGATGTGATAAAGATCCATAAACCTGGAAATCCTGGAGGCCCCATCATCTCAGGCATTGGCACCCTGACAGCAGGATTGTCTGGCTATGTAGACTCCCTCCTCAGGCCCTATGCTACCAGCGCAACCAGCACTCCCAGCTATCTTCAAGACACCACTGACTTTCTGAGGAATCTACAATCCATTGGTGATCTTCCTAAAAACACCATCCTAGCCACTATGGATGTAGAAGCCCTGTACACCAACCTTTCCACACAAAGATGGACTACAAGCCGTCAGGAACAGTATCCCCGATAATGTCACGGCTAACCTGGTGGCTGAACTTTCTGACTTTGTCCCCATAACTATTTCACATTTGGGGACAATGTATACCTTCAAATCAGCGGCACTGCAATGGGTACCCGCATGGCCCCACAGTATGCCAACATTTTTATGGCTGACTTAGAACAACGCTTCTTCAGCTCTCGTCCCCTAATGCCCCTACTCTACTTCCGCTACATTGATGACATCTTCATCATCTGTAAATCCACTCATGCTTTAGCTAATGCCTTGTACTCCAGTTTGCCCAGTGTTTAGCGGCTGCTGCCAGGAAGTAGATAGAGATCAGAGAGGCATAGTGCAAGGGCAACAGGGTAACGTGAAGTGGCAAGAAATAGCAACTTTCAGTTATTTCACCTCTAGCTCTGACATACAGGGCTACAGTAGTAACTGGGCTACATTGTGGCCTGAGTGAAATGAACTAAGCTTCTAAGACTTGTTCCTAAGGGATTATTGTCCACCTCACCTGAGAGTATCATGCCTGAAAATGTTGTCATTCTCAGAAGATACCAAAGACTAAATAAGTATGGTGACTGAATCACTAATTTATCTTTGCTTTTGCTTCTCCAGAACAAGTCTGAGGCACGTTGGTGACATGAAAAGACTTGGACTGCTGCTGTCTTGTGACAGTTCCCTAAATAAAAATAGTAATAGACCTGCAATGAGATGTGTAGAATCCAGAGACTATTCCCTTTGTAGCACCCAGATGCAGAAATCTTTGTATCTGTCTTCCAAAGGCTCTGTGATTTACTTTACAGTTTATTTATATGCATTGAATATTGCAGAAGGAGTCATTGAGTTCTTAATGGGCTGTAAATTATAGACAGCATTTAAGATCAGTAACACTGACGAGGTTTTCTTATTATTATTTACAGTGCATTCAACTGGACAGTACCTTTCCTGTCGGTCCTGGCCTGCTTAGTATTGACAGCAGTGACAGTTATTTTGTATTTCATACCATTGAGGTACATTGTTTTAATCTGGGGTAAGTGCTTCATAATATTGGCTTTGCATGGGAAGAATCCAATATTAATTTATAAATGGGAATAATAAATCTTTAAACTTGGTGTTACAGGCATAAAATATTTGGGGTAAGCACTATGAGGATAATAAACACTCCATAAGCCTTGGTGGAAATGAACATTTGTACTGGAGATCAGACTTTCTGCTGGTACACTAAGAATTTACCTATTCTGAGCTTTTTCTTGAAATGTTCTCATGGTTACGATAAGGGGAGCCTTAGTGTAGACAAAATGCTGCCAGCATCTTTACTATTGGGTTGTCTAGACTCTCACTGATCAGAATAAGATGACAGTGGTTAAAAGACTAATGCTCAAGCTCCCATTGGTGGATCGACACAACTGATTGGAAAATTAAGGAAAAGCGAGAGGCACATCCTGGAGGGATCACAAGCATCCCCTCTGGCTTTGGAATCTATGAACTGACAAGATGTGTCTGAAAGGTTTAAACACTAAGGGCCAATCCTGCAAGATGTTAAATTCTGTGGAGGTTGAGGGTGCTCAGCAAATAGCTAGAGGCATTTAACACCTTTCTGGAGTGGGAGATGGATGGGGAGGAATTGGTCAGGGTCGTATGAAGGTACATGGTTAAATTTTACTCGGCTGAAAATAGAAAAGAGGGGAAAAAATAAGTTTCAAAATTGTCTGACAGTGCCAAGACTGTGGTATAGTCTCTCATGATAAGTGACAGAAGCCCTGTTGCTGGAGACATTTCAGTCTTGTGCTAGACAAAGCACTAACGCATGTATTGTACTGTAGCCCTGCAATAGCAGAGTTGAGAGGGTGGACTGTATAACCCAGTAGGTATTTTTCTGGATCTGGTTTCAAAAATGATTTGGGTGAAATATTATTCATTTCTATTACTTGATTGACTTGGTTCTTTCTAGTCAATTAAAGTAATGAAACATGCCCCTGTAAGTTGCATTCCAAATGAGGGAGAGAGATAAATGTATGTCAAAGGGAAGGGGGAGGGGGCAAATGTACAAGCAAATGGTTGACATGCCTATGGACACAGAGTTGTTATCCAGTTGTATGAAAATAATTTTGGGAATTGAACAGGTGGCTCAGTAGCTGGTTGGTCTGTAGGAGGTGATAAGAACACATAACAGTAGATTCACATTTAGGAATGGGTGACTGGATTGGAGGAAAATAGGAATCGGCCCACACTTCTGTACACATTTTGAACCACACCTGAAATTGTTGGTAGGTTCACAAAATTTGGGACCCAGCCCTTATAAGTGGCTTCCTGCCTCAGTTGAAATCCTTCTGAGTATCTCAGCAAGTTTGGCAGTCTCTGCTTCCTTTCAGTTATTATGAGTTCCAAGGTCAGGAAAAAGTGGTGTGTGTGTGTGTGTGTGTGTGTGTGTGTGTGTGTGTGTGTGTGTGTGTGTATTAGGGGCTGCTTCCGAGTCTGTGGAATGGAGCACCCAGGCCAGTGCCTCACAGTGTATGTGTAAGACCTAGGAAATCACTTGCCCTTGTCAGACAGCATATCATTAGCTGTCGGGAGTGGGATGTGAGTTAGAAAGAGGGGGCTTAGTTTTGAGGGAGGAATGGGAAGGGAGGGGTCAATAAAGAGGTAAAGGAGAAGGATCTGACTAAGTTGGGAGAAAGAAGTATCTAAACCTTTCAAAGCCGTTAAGTATCCAAATATCAGCTGGATCTTCTCAACAAATCTTGTAGCTCTTTACATCCTTTCAGAGAAGTTGGACCAAATCCAGTAAAGTCAGGGACATTTCTTAAGGTTTTTGTGTAATCACAATGCAGTGTTTAAAATAATAATAAATTGTAATTGTGTTTTGCTGCTCCCATGGAAGATGCCCAACTTTACTGGTATATTTGATCTAATGTTCAGGGTTTTGTGTAGTTTCCTGCTCTCACTGCCCATTATAGAGAATCCAGGTGTACACACATTACTGACCTGATTTTCAATGGGGCTGCAACTTCTGTGTGCATTTTGGAACCAGGGAATAAAATTTTTGTATGCAGATTTATGCCTGTATTAATAGAGCTCATAGTCTGAAAATAAGGCCCTTAATGTATGTCTGTAATAAGAGAAAGTTGGATTTTTTTTTCTCAGAATGTTTTTGTCACCCTTCATCAATTTCCTTGGTTATTTACAATGCTAAATCTGGGTAGGGGTGAAAGAACAAAAACCAGAGGGCAGGGTAGCCTCATCAAACAACTTTGCAATGTCACACCATCATGTAACTGTATGCTTCTGGACAGTGGTCAACCCTGATTAGTTTTATAGTGTTGAATCATCCGCTAATGTCAGTCTAACATTAGGGGCTGGATATGAGGAGAATGAGTGGATGATACTTTCAAAAGCTGGAGCTGGGAGAAAAACAGTAAAATGAATTATTGAATTCAACAAAAGAGCGAATGAAAAGAAAAGAGAGAGGAAATTCCCGTGAACTAAAAGTTCAGTAACAATATGTTTCTGCCTCAATGTGGAAGACATCCAGAGTACACCAAAGCTATACATCCAGTCAACATCATCTAGACTGACAGGGCCTTCAAATATGATACATGTTAAACAACTACCCTGTGGCAAGGCCTCAAAGGACCTTATGATATTTTCTGTTTTTAAAAATCAGGTATACAGAAAATTGCATTGGCATTTTGCTACAACAATATAGCTTAAAAGCTGCATTCATATTTGAAGCAGGTACATTTGAGAGAGAGAGAGAGCAGCAAGGGAGAGAGTGGAAGTCATTGCATTTGAAACCATGTGCAGAGAAACTACGGTGAAATTTTAACTTGGGCTGTGATTAGATTAGGTGCTTGTGACCTCTTTCTTTGCTTATAGGATACCAATATCTTAATTTTCAAGCTGCATTATTATTTACTCTCCTTTTCCTAATAAGACTTAACTCTCCTATGGCACATTTCAGCCTTCCATCTAAAAAGCTTACTATACAGAAGGATAAGCCACATGACAAATTCTAGTTTCCAAATGGGGAAACTGAGTCAAAGAGAAGTTGAGTGGCTTGCCTAAATTGACACTGTCAGAGCTGGGAATAAAGCCCAGGCTCCTGACTACCAATGCTGGACCTTGTTCATGTTTTTGCTCAGAGAATAGTCTGGATCAAAGTTGTATGGTGCTCCCCCTCTGATTTAGGATTCACACCTTCCATTTCTACCCACATCAGGAGATCCGGTCAGAAAATGCCATTTCTGCAAGACTTAAACTGTTCATGGAAAAGGGTCTTTTTTGATAATTTTTAAACTCAATTTTTATAATCTTTTTTTAACATTTTTTAAACAAAGTTCTGATTTTTCTGATTAGAAACAACTTTTTGTTTTGAAATTTAAGGTAATTCAAAGAAAAATAAATATGTAAATAAAAATGGTCAGCATTGAAACAAAACATTTTGGAATTCTCAAAGTGAAACTCTTTGATCCACCCAAATTAAACTTATTTCAGATATTTGGTTCACAGGCATTTTTGAGAGTTGTAACTTTTTGGCCTGATTCAGGCCAGGAAAATTTTTTGATATCTGAAATTTTTTATGGGATAAGAAAATCATGATCTGCCCTGCACACCTGGTGAGCCCTGATTCCACTGCTGGGATCATCTACAGCTAAGCACGGTTTGGCTATCTCTGCAGAGCAAACTAGGGGTGACATTGCAACGCTTAATAAATCAAGGTTTCAGAGTAGCAGCCGTGTTAGTCTGTATTTGCAAAAAGAAAAGGAGTACTTGTGGCACCTTAGAGACTAACAAATTTATTTGAGCATAAGCTTTCATGAGCTACAGCTCACTAATAAATAAAGTTATCAACCTTAGTCAGATCAAAAAATAAAATCCTAATAAGTTTTCACAGTTTCCCACAGCATCAAAGTACAATCAATCTGGCTCTTCAGTGAAAGGATAAAAAGCTATGAAACATGCTGGGGGTGGGGTAGAGGTCCTCAGTCGCTTTCTTTTTCAAACTAAACAAGAAAAAAAACAAACCCTCCTCTGTCCCATTTCTGTCTTCACCCTCCAACCTCCTATATTTTCCCTCAAGCTTCAGGAGAGGACCACATTCGGTCTAATGATGCTATATTTCAGAACAGAATGGGCTGTTAATCCATGTATTCCCCACCTCTACCCCCTTCCCCCCCCCAAAAATAAAAGAAAAAAAAAGCTGTTGGGTTCCACAGTTTCCGCTTTTTCAGCCACTGCCTCTCTGCTGGTGTGGTAATGGGATTTTCATCATCCAAGTAAAGCAGAGTCTTTTTATATAGTAATTCCCTTTCCTTCCTTCCTTCCTTCCTTCCTTCCTTCCTTCTAAGAGTGAATTTGTGAATGATTCCACATGACAGCAACATGTGCATGACTTGAAGTCAAGTCATTGTTTTCACACTCATTTTTACTTGTGAATTTCTGTTTTCCCCCCACTTGCCTGAGCAATTAAAAATAACTAAATAAATAAACTGGGTTTGTATTGTTTTATTTTTTTGTTTTTCAGGCATAAATAAATTTACTAAGAAGTTTAGAAATCCCTATGCCATTGACAATAATGAGTTACTAGATTTCCTCTCCAGGGTGCCATCTGATGTTCAAAAGGTAAGTAATGAATGGCTGCCACCAACTGGGGCATCAAGCAGCACTCGGAGCTGCCAGCACTATGCTTGGGGAATACAATGCCGAAGCATTTTGAATAACAGAGATAAGGCTTCAGGAAAATCCAAAAAGGGGGCAAGGAAAGTGAGGGAGAGGGGAGCTGAAAACCTTTGTCGGAAGCATAAGATGATTGAAGAAAAATTTATCCTGAAAAGAGCAACTTAAAAATGATCTGGAACTTGCACAGCATGGTGACTGAACTATTGGTTTGTTCACCTTTTTGCTCTGATACTTGTGTGGAGGGTGGGGGAGGAGGGAGGATACAATCTCTCTGAGTGACAGAGATAACTATCCAAAGGGTTTTACTGCATTCCCCATCCCTTCATACAGGAGTGGGGGGATTATTCCATGACTTTGTGCTTGCTGTGATCTGCTTTGGGCCAGTTGCCATCCTAATTCCTTCTTCTCCCACTCACCTTGAACACAGGGTTTCTTTGGACAATGCTATGCTCACCTTTTATGACGCAAAGACTTGAGATCTGTATAAAATAACCTGTGATCAAGAAGATTGATCTTCTACCAGCATGGAATTATAACTTTCAGTCGAGCCACGATCCCCCTCCCCCCACTTCAGTCATGTCTTTTTTTTTTTAAAAAACACTGTATTCAATAATCTTGTCCAGCTGGCTCTAAATTATCTGAACAGTGGGTCTTTTAGAATGTTGAGATCCATTTATTTCTCCCGGTGGAAGGAAAATAGTCTTACTGGGTGGCAAATCACACAAAATAAAACAAAAGAAACAATCCTTTATAATCGGCCAGAATCTTATAACCAAGGGCCCTGATTCTGCCCTCCTTCCCCCCCCCCCCACAAATCACTCTGAAATAGCTTTTTACTCAAGCAGTAGTACTTGCAGAGTGCGATGCTGCTCACTGCAAATAAGGGGATCACAATCTAGCCCATAGTGATTTTACTCTGTTGGAGATTGGAAAATGATTGTCTCCATGCGGTGTCAATGCAGCTGGTAGAAACACAGTTGGAAAAGGTTTCCAACGACATTTGTTTCGAGAGATCACCAGATTGGTTTATGGTAGTGCTATAGCTAGAGAAAAATATCTCTATAGATTAGGGGGGAAGCTAAACAGAAATAATCATAGAGACATTAAGCTTAAGTGTATTTGGTATTTTTGTTGTTGCTGTTCTAGAGTGGACTGGATTTGCAGAGATGGTTTGCACTTGTCCTTTAATGTTTATATTTAAAGATAAGCTGCTTTTCTATTTGTGTTGTATTTAAGATTTACATTTATAACATTTTCCTGAATGGTTTCCATCATCCTCGGGGAGCTTCACTGAGCTCTCTAAGGAAGATGATGCTATTTTCTATGAGGAAGCATTGGTAAAACACATATGAAGGGATATACCATCCTAGGGGAGTTTTGCCATAAATGCTAAAAAAAAAAAAAAAAAAAAAAAAAAAAAATAGTGAATACATTTGGCATCTGATACAAGAATCTAGTTAAAACCATTCCTAGGCAATATCAAAGCCATCTCTGCCTGCTCCACTTAAAATGTTGCTAAAGCACCTTTGTTTCATTTTGCTAGTACTAGGAGTTAAAAAATACCCCTAATATCATAGCCTGTTACTGTATGCCAGCAGCACATGGCCTGGACAAAAGGCACAGAAGTATGGAAAGGTGGCGTACTCTTTGTAAGATCTCATGATTTCAATGGGGGCGTTGTTCAGTTATGCAGCGGACAGTTTGTGATTGGGAATTACACCACATTTGGATTTATCACAGATGTTTTAACCATTATATCTCAATTGAAATTGCTGTGGGGAAGTAGGGGAAAATCTTTGTTTTGTTTCTGTTCGGGAAAATATTTTTCCTCTTTAAAATGATAAAGCATGTCTCTGTACAGTTTTGAGACCACTCTGACCTTACTGAATATTGGGATCCACTTGCTTTATCATTCCCAAGAGAGTCTTATTAAACTTATAGGTTAACGTGAGGAAAAAAAAAAAAGCAGTCTATCTGGCATTGCTGAGATCAGGTAGTGCTCCGTGCATCTCATTAGAAAAATCTGCTTTTAATATTTTGGTTTCAAGAAATGATGCATGACTTCTCAAATCCTTCCTGCAATTAATCCCCCATGTTCCTGTGTTTAGAAAATGATTCATTACTTTTGAACCTTCCTTAGTTTCCCTTGGTTTGTCCTTGGGGAGCCATTAACACACACTGTAGTGAGCTAGAGTTACCTAACTGCGAACGTCATGTCTATTTGTTTTTACAGGTGCAGCGTGCTGAATTGAAACCATACAGCAGCTCCAGTCCCCTCAGGAAAAAACGGAGTACTCTATAGGATGCAGACAGATTTTGGAATGCAACATCCTCCTCCATATACACATACATACTTTTTTTTTCCCCCACACCCTTTTTTGGTTCAGATCAACACTTTAATACCTGCCATGGGCCCAGGATGGTTCCATACGTTTTCTGATGTGCACCTATCCTTGGCTGCCTTTCTTTTTGGCATAGAGGCCTCGTCCAACCAGAGCAGGGACAAATTAGTGGGTGGAGAAGAGCACAAGTGTGTGTTCCATTTTTTTACTTGGATTATTAGGGTAAGACTGAATGTTGCAGCTCTCCTTGTTTGTATGTAGCAAGATATAATTCTGCCTAGTGTAGCAGATCAGTTAAGCTGATGTGAGGAGATGCTCTGAACTAGTTTTTAACATATCCAACAGATTTACATTAAGATACGAGAGCTATTCTTTTCTCAGTTAAATCATAGCGCATAGAAGGGTTTAAACTCTGAATTAACAAGTCTTTGATACCCTGCTTCTGTTCAAGCAGTGTATATTTTAAAAAGTTGTTATCATAATTGCCAGAAACAGCTAGAAGCTCCCACAGTATCTCAATTTCATCCAGCACTTGTGTTTTTAAAAACTGCTGTTAACTCCTTGATACCAGAATTGCCTGACATGAGGTCCATTGCTGGCAATGGACACACCAGGATCCACCATTGTGAAAGGGTTAAGAGAATTTGTGAACCTGAAAAGACTGTATTTCTGACTTGCTATTTATAATTCCATCTCACCAGATTTTTCAGCATAACTGTTGCTTTTGTCTAAATCTGGAGATGTCAACACTACAGCTCTTGAAGAAAAATACTTTATAGCCTTAAAGATGCAACATCTTGGGCAGGAGGAGAGCACTATGCTCAAAGCGATGGTTGTAAATATGTTGCTTTGCTGTAATAGTTCTCAAACTTGGGTCCATTGACCACCAATGTTCTGTGGAGTCTTTCCTGGTGGCTTTCAGAATGAAATGGTAAGAGGTCCAAGCAATGAAGAACTGGTGTTTTGATAAGAGAGGTGGGCCCCTGAGAAAATTTTAATTCTCCCAATTATGTAAGTCCTTATATAACATTTCTTGTCCACAGAACTCAGTACATTACAAAGTTGGGTAACCATTGTTACTCATTTCACAGATGAGGAAAACTGAGGCACAGGGAGGCAAAAGACAGTACAAATCCTGCTGACTTTCAAGGAAACTTATGCTGCTAAATCACTTGAGGCGATGTTGACTTGACTAGAACCTAAGTCTTGTGACACCCCTCAGCCCCCCATACACTGGCCTCCCCTGAAGTGGTTCACAGAATAAAGAAACTAGAGAACCACAGGATACAGATTACTTGAAAATGTATTATTTAGAAATAATTTGATTAATCAATGGCTGTAAATATCTATCTTTATTGGCAAACCTGTCTTGAGCAGAGTTATATCATGGTAGCCAGCACTACCCCCTAAAAAAGAAATGGGATCGTGATAGTGAATGGATTATTACTCAGATTCAATAATTTTGTAATAGTTTATTTTTCAAGGTAGTTTTAACAATGTTTACAATGCCTTCATTGAAGGAGAGGAAATTTTTTCGTACAAGATTTAATTTTATAAACAAGATGTTTCACTGGGATCTCATGCTGTAGGTATATATGAAAGACTAGAAAATAAATTAGCCCTCATTTAAAAAGGAAATATGTGTTGTGTATAGTATTCATACATATGTATATGCATACATATATAGTGTATGTATGTATATGCGCATATATATATATGTGTGTGTGTATATATATATATATGTTTATTGTGTGTATCCTTATGTACATGTGCACACACATTTGGATTGCAGTTTAAAAATCTTCAAAGAAAATGTTTATGAAAATCGCCAAAGATTCTAAAGCTTATCTTGTGTCTGTTCTTTTTCATTTTGTATCTTTCCCGGCATGTCTTTCTGGCTGAGTCAGATCTCTGTATGATTTGATTTACTTCAAGTTAATGAAGCCGTTTGGAAAGAGCCTTGTAGAAATTATAAAAGCTCCAGTAAATCTCCTATTTGTACAAACAGTAGATATGCACCGACCCCTTTTGTTAAACCAGTTACTCAATCTTCTGTGTAAACAATGCCTCATTGTCTCACTCTGAACTATCATCTAGTTTATCCTACTGTAGTCTGTAATTTTGTAAGGACCAAAGTCAGACATTTTTAAACACACGTGAGATCTGTTCATTTATTTGAATTAAAACATTCAAAAGGAGCTAAAATACCTTATTTGATTAAAAGGTGGGACCGATATTTTAATAGTATTTTTTCTATAGAATTTTCCACATGAACTGATTTCTGTTCAGGAGACAGGGTAATGTCTATTTTTTTAAATGTAGGTATGTTAAATTTCAGACTCGTTTGTATTAGATTATTATGCTGGAGACACACAAAGATAAGAGTTTTGCTATGTTCTAGTACCTATATATGTTGCAAAGAGCTGTTTGTTATGATAAACATTTTGAAATGCAATAAACATTTGATTTTAAGTTGTTTTGCTTTTAATTAATCTAATCAGAATATATATTTCCTATTCATTGTAGAACATTTACTGTGGTACAGTACTTAACATTTGACCATACAAAGTAAGCACATTATATTTAAAGTACATGTCTTGACAGGAAGGAAGTGCAGTATAACAATAACAGCAGAGAATTGGGATTTGGAATGGAAGCCATGCTGCTATGGGGAACAAAGAGTGGTGTAGGGACTGGCGTGGAGGAAGAGGCCATCTGCACAAATCCAAACACCAGTATCCTGTTATCTACAGGGTTTATCTATGGATCTCAGACCATCCACAGATTTGGAGGGGTTCCCAACTCCCTCCTTGACTTAAGGAGTTCTCCAGTCCTCACATACAGGACCTGGCCCTGGGTGATTGATTGCTCCACATTCAAATGACCAATCTCTGTCTTCACAGTACTCTTCACTTGGTCCAGAATGGTGGGATGTGTGTTTGTTTTAAAACCACACTCACGTCACAATTGGTGCAAGTGTTATTTTATGTAAGGTATTTATATAATGGAAACGTCAATGCACATATAATAGCATTTACATCCCAAATTCTCAAACGATCATAATGCATTCCGAACCACAAACCTGACTACGGGTCCTTATACTGACTAGAGATAAGTTAGCTGTGCACACATGTACATATACACTGCATGGATAGTTGTGCAAATATCAGATCTGAGGTGTACCCACAAATCAAGTATTTCTGCATACGTTTGGCCAAATAAGCTGCTTCTGAAAAGTTTTTTGTGAATGCACATAACTAAATTTTTTTCCTTGAGCAGTCATATCAGTTAAGTTCTGTCACTAAAATGCATATCCTGGAAAGCGGGCAACCAAAGGTTATTAAGCCTGAATAAAGCACATCCATTTAAAATGTCAAACAAATACAGATTTTTTTTTTGCGGGAGGGAGGCGGGGGTTGAGGGGCAGGTATTTGCCATGCTTTTATTTTAACCTTAAGTGATGTCAGTTCCTACCACTATGCCACTACTACTATGCCACTACTACTTATTTATATCAATAAAATGTGGGTACAGTGGAAGTAGTGGGAACTGTAAGGGGTGGCTGGGGGTTTTGGTTTGCTTTTTGGGTGGAGGGTTTTTTCTGTTTTTTTTAACTCAGTACATACAAAGTTATCTGTTAGAAACTGTATTTTTTAATCAATCCATCATATTTTGCATCTTTAAAGGGACACTATCCAATTCATTACTTTTTCAACTGATTGATTCGAAAAATGCAATTTTCTAATAGAAAATCCTTTAAATAATATGTCCTGTTTTTTGCAGGGCGGGGAGTTTAGTCCTTTAAAAGAGGATGATGATGTTTATAAGAGTCTTTTCAGCCACAAAGGAGATGGCTAAGGCTCTGATCCGACAGCTGGATTCATGTTGATCGGTGTCTGGGGGATTGGTGCTCTCACAAACCAAAGAAATAGAAGGTAAAATTTTGGGAACTTTTCAGTTTTATTAATCAATAGCAACGATAAGTTTAAATTTTATTGCTAATTTCAAGTTAATGGTGTCCCCTTAAATGGCTGCTGTTTTGTAATTCAGGTAATGCAGACTTTTAGTAACTTCCATTTTCTTGCTGCGTATGAAATATTTTATCTTTAGCCTTTGACACATTTTAAAAACACTTGTGCAGTGTGTATTCTACCTCCTGTTAAAATATCTCAGAGAGCTCAAATGAATCTCCGAGGAAAAGTAACTTATTGTCTTAATTGTCCTGTGATTCTTCATGCCCTTCCCTTAATACCATTTTTTAATTTTCTTTGGAAGAGTTTTTATGCTTGCTTGATGGTGTAGAACTTCAGTGTTGTTAAAGTTTCCTACCCGCTTCTTCATCAGTGTTCTTCAACTCTGACCACCCTTACAGAACAGTTGGCAGTGCAGGTTCCTAGATCAGCAGTTCTCAAACTGTAGGTCAGGACCCCAAAGTGGGTCACAACCCCATGTTAATAGGGTCACCAAGGCTGGCGTTAAACTTGCTGGGACCCGGGGCCAAAGCCCAAGCCCCACTGCCAATGGCCGAAGCCAAAGCCCTAGCCCCACTGCCTGAGGCTGAAGCACTTCGGTTTTGGCCCCTCTTCCCAGGGTGGCACGGCTGAGGCGGGCTCAGGCTTCAGTCCCCCTCCCCCCACCTTTCTGGGGTCATGTAGTAATTTTTGTTATTAGAAGGGAGTCGCGGTGTAATGAAGTTTGAGAACCCCTGATCTAGATTATAATCAGTGACCTCTTCAACTGGGATTGAGTTGAGTAGCAATTGTGATGGCAGTTCATACAATGTGGACACCTGTCCATTAGGAACTAGACTGAAATCCACTAACTCACTTTATATAGGCCACTAACCAACAGATGGTAACAGCCCACTACCAACCCGAGCCAATCTGTCGCTACCAGCCTGAACAGTCTAGAGGAGAAAGATTTATTATTGCCAGTGTTCTACGCCATTCACTTTTTTTTTTGAGACTCTGATCCTTCAAGCACCCCAACATGCAGAACTGACATTGACTTCCCCTAACATCAATAGCATTGCACCAGAGATGAGTTTGGGGGGAGGGATTATTAAATTCTTTTTAAAATAAGATTAATAAAATGCCTCTTAACCAAACTCCAACCTTTAGATTCTCAGCCCTTTAAACTAAGTTGATAGTCTGAGAAATGTTAGCTTTGGCTTTAGAGACTATAGTGTGTGTTAGAAGTGAATCTTCTTCTGATTCAATATTGTACTTGCATTTTATCTGTAAAGCTGCATGTGTCAGTGCCCTGGGTGCATCCACCCCTTCAAATCACACAGCGGCACGATAAGAATATCTGCTCTTCAGAATCCATAAAGTTAGCAACTCAGAGGGAGGCTGAGATACTACAAATGATTGTTAATCTGGCATGTTGCAGATGGAGTGTTTTAATCGTTCTCAAATTGGGAAAAGTTGAGCCAGTTGAAACTCCATCATTTCTGGGTTGAGGTTCTGTCAGGTGATTAATTGTGGGGAAGGGAACCCTGCAACAACCAAAACCTTATAGTACCAAGGGAATATAATGTGAGAGAAAGACATGTTTTATTTAACATATACATACCCAAACAAAATGAATAATGGCTCATTTCAGGTGCTCCATTATGGACTTACATCACTTTTTAATCGGCTATTTCTCCCCCGTCTCCCCATGTTTTGATTTAAAAGAATGCCGTGTTCAAGGAGGATTTAGAAAACTTTAAAAATGGATTTGTGCTACTTTAATATATTTAAGTCTGAAACTTCTTTTCCAGGGCGATGAGGAACTGTGGTAGCTGGTCATGATGCTTAACGCAGCATAATTTATGTAGTAGAAACTAAAATTGTGAGTTGAAATTCTGAGGGTGCATGTGACCAATGACTGGAGATTTTTTTTCTCCCCTAAGACAAATATTGCCAATTGGCCCCAGTGTGTTGGACTGAACTAGATGATACCTGCCTTTAATTGGAGGAGGTGAGGAGAGAGGTAGAACATATGCTGACTTAATTGGAACCAAGGTTCTGACCCTCAGCTTTCTTAGGCTAGTGCAAAGCAGCCCTCAAGCCACCTAACTAGCCCCTAGCCTTGCATTGGGGAATCCAGTGAGTGGGGAACAGGAAGCACGTACAGGTTATCCCTACCTCCTCAATCACCATCTGCTCAAATGGAACAGCCCCCAATGTATGGGGGGGGAGATAATGGATGAATATATTCAAATAATATGGAGACTGATGGAAATAGAAAATTGGCCCTGGGTGTGTTGGGGACCACTAATATAGAGATTCCTTTTCCTGTCCCAAATAGTGGTGATAGCTTTTCCAGTAGGTGAGAGAATGAATTTCCCAGTGTCAGCCTCTGGGTTGGCTGAATGCCAGGGTAGAAGGAGAGACAAGCCTCTGGTAACATACATGCTTGCACTGGTGTCACCACAGCCTCCTACCGAATAGAATGTCAGACCTGTTCAGGTGTGGGTGACTCTTACCATCTCGGTGGTGAAGTCTCATAGAAGTGATACAAGTCGCCAGACTCGGGATTCTCAGCTCCAAAACATGCAGCCATCTAGATTCTCCTGCAGCTCAGAGTAAATGGCTTGGTATTTCATAGCAAAGGGTCCCAACTCCAAACATCTTTTGACAATTGGGAAGTAGATACATTCAGGTCAAGGTAGCTCTTAAATTTTTTGGACCAGATCTTCTGCTGGTATAAATGGAAATGGGCTTTTCAATTACAATGGCACAGCCTATTTGCACCAGCTCAAGATCTGGCCCTTTGAATGGATTGCTTAAAAATACACTAAAGAGAACTCAACCCAGCTTAAAAAAAATTCCCATGAGCAATCTATTGTTGCCACTGTCAAGTCTACCTTCTGTATGTTGCAGATGGGATTTGGCTGAACTTTCTTATCCTTGTGCCACGTAAGGAACCCTCTCCCAAAGTAGAGCAAATATTTCTCCTCTTCATTTCTTAGTGGAGATGCACAGTGGAAATAGTGCATCTTCCCACATGCAAAACAATTGCATTGTAAATTCCACAGCTTTATGTGCTAAACATTGCTTTGACCATGATCCGTTATTTCTCCCCATCTCCTGTGTGTCTTTAGACCCCAGTTAGACCCAAACTGCACAGCAAGTCGCTGCCCTACGAGAAGGGAAAAAATATATGTGCAGTCTCCCTCCATCCCCAGCAATAGACGACTTTACTGAAAGTCAATGCCATCCACTTGCATTTATCACTGCCACTCTTGCTCTGCATATTTTTGGTATTCGCCATGCATTGTTAACTGTGATTGTCATGTAATTAAATCACTGCTCATCACAAGAGCCTATTTTTATGCTGAGATAAGCATCAGAAGTCTGCAGTAGCGTCCCCCAGATCAATAAAGATGTTCCCTGTAGGATTACAAATAGTCTGGGGTTGTGCAGGGCACCAGAATTAATTAGGAATGATTTCTCTTTTTCTTTCCACTTTCAATACATTTTTAATTGTTAATTCATTTTCGATGGGCTTGTTTTTAACTCTGCCTTGATGCCCAGATGCCTCTGTTCAGGGATTTTGAGCATCATGTCACTTGTGGCAACACCTCTTAGTCCTCACCATTCTTGCCATCCCTTCCATAGTCATGCCTAACTATTGGTTCAAAAGAGCAGTAAATGTTCTTAAGACTGAAACACTTTACATTGTAGGCTGTGTGGTGGACTTTAGATAGTGATGAGGATGTATTTGTGTGACAGTTTTGCCTTGGGTCCCCAGCCATGTTCCGGGCCCCATTGTGTACAAACACTGTCTACACTTCCAGCTTTCCACATGTTGAACTGCAGGTTCTTGCCCCTACCCCTCTATCATTCATGCTCAAAGCCCTTAGATATATGTCCATGGGTGTGTAGACATCCCACTAGGGGTGAGTGATAGCATGCATTGACATGTGACCCATCTCTCTACCCTCCCACTTTGTGGTGTGAACATAGCAATGATGCGGTGAACTACCCTCAAGTCTACCTAGTCCTTCTTCGTCATTCCCACAATTCCCTATCCCGTATCTTCTAGTCTTTCGGCCTCCTCAGGTTCCTCCCACTTGGTCTCTATAGACCGCAAGTTATCTGCTATTTTATATACCCTTGCTCAGCATTGATCTCTTCTCTTTCTATGTGGACTGCTCCACTTCCACAACTCGCTCCAGCTCAGTTTGCCCTGCCATTTGAAAATGTTCTCCCTCCAGTGTGCTGCAAGCTGGCCAGAGAGGCTCCCAGAACCATGACTGCAGCAGAATCTCACAGAATATTCACCTTTATGAGGTCCCCTGGAGGCTGGAGGAGCAGGACATCCATCAGACAGTGGTGTAGTGCAGGGAGTGGATAAAACATCTGAAGTGCCTGTACCACAAGGCCAGCATCATGCACAGCAGGTGTGGCACATGCCCAGTACAAGCCCCTGCTATAAAGAGCTTGATAGGGTGGTTGGCACCACTCCAGAATAGAGCCCATCATCTCCTATGATGTTCTTCTGACTCCAGTGGGTCTTATTGTGAGACTGGAAGAAGGGGAAGCAGGTGGCATGATCAGCTGGGACCATGGAAGGCTTGCAGTCCCAGGAGTAGAAAGTGAAACTTGAAGCCTTAAATCAGCCCACTAAGCAGGGTGCGGGTAGCAGACATTCTGTGCTCATTTTCCAAGGAGCTCTTCGGGGATGAACCTGGGAACCAGCCTGGAGAGAAACAGTCAGCAGCTGCCCTGAAGAACTTGCATTTTAAAACAGTCAAGATAAAGGGTGATAAGGGAAACTGAGGCACTGAGCAGTAATGTGACTTGCCCACAGTCACTCAGCAGGTCCATGGCAGAGCAGGGAACGGATCCCAGGTCTCCTGTCCCCCAGTGCAGAGCCCTTTCTTCTAGAGCAGTCTACTTCTCACTGTATAGTTGTTTTTCTAAATTATCCACTATTTTTCAATATATGTCAGATAAATGTAGACAGTTAAGTACAGGTGAGTATGGAAACTTATTCTGTTGGAAAAATAGATTTAGGATTTTTTCTCCAACTGAGGGTTAATGCATCTCTTCTGAATGTTATAGTAAAGGAAAAATAAGGGACCAGTAATAGTCTTCAGTGCATGCACATAGCAATTAAAGGAGACTGATATGAGTTACAACAGTGCAAATTGGGAGCAGTCAATGGAATCGCAGTAGCGTAAAATTGGAGTGAGGTTGGAATCAGGCCTATTGACTTCAGTGGGATGAATGCAATTTTCTAAAAGATTGGTTTAGAATCAGGAGGTTTTGTGAATTTGTATATTATTGTTTAATCCCTCTTCCTGATGGGGAAAAGCCTCCAAGTCTGAAATAAATTTTACCTTTGAGAGAGTGTATACTCTATTTGTTTAACTGTATTCTACATATCCTTTATGCATATCCTATAACTTATTACCTGTGCATGGTTTGTCAGTTAAAGGAATGTTTCAAAATCTAACTTACTTTTCACTATTGATATTTGATTAACTTTTTTTGCATTTCACGCAAGCCTAGCCAATGATATAAAATGCCCAGCTTTACTTTTGTTTATAGTCCCTTTCACTTTCTTGTTTTCATATATCAGAATTGTCTCCAAATTGCCCTTCATATCTCTTATCTGCCAAAACTGTTCTATCAACCTTGCTTGGACATCAGAACCAATTGGTGCTCACCCCGTTTGCATGCAGAGTTTTTCTACAGCAGGAAATCCAGGTCATCAATCAAGGCTCAGGGCCACATTGTGGTAGGTGCTGTACGTACACCCACTGGAGTTCCACGGACACCTGTGGGAATAACTGTAAGTAAAGACTGCAGAATTGGAGTGTAATATGTAATTGCAAATTAATCATTGTGAGCCTGCTAGAATTATTTGAGAGAGACTACCAAATCGGATAAACAGTAGAGATTGAAACTGCCGGGGTGCGTGCGCGTGTGTGTGTGTGTGTGTGTGTGTGTGTGTGTGTGTATATATATACTATCGAAATAACCATACAATACTGATATTCACAACCAATATGAGCACAATGATCTCAGCCATGAACATTGCACCTCCATCAACAACAAATTGCAATGATAACAGAGGCAGCAGAAAGACATTGTCGTGAAGGTCTCAAAGAATGGGTATGCATAATATACAGTGGGGTTCAATGTGAAACAAGGGAGAGACCTTTGCCTTAGTTGCCCACTGATCTAAGGGCTGAGTGCTGTTTCCTTTGAACATCCAACAGCATGAAAAAAATACCTTTCCCATTGATATTTTTTGGGGGGGTCGGAGGTCCTCACTCCCTTGGTAGCCACAGGGAAGAAGCATGGATTAGAACAGGTTAAGGGTTACTGTGGGGATAAACAGCCAGTTCTCAGCATGCAAAGGAATTGGAGCTGTGGACCATGCCTTATATTTGTTAACCCCCTACTGGGGGATAAATACTGGCCAAAGGTGTCACTGAGAAGTAATTTAGATGAGTCTAAACTAAAGGATTGTTAGATTCTTCACTAGGGCAAGCATAACTGGAGCCCCAGCAACTTAACAATGGAGGAAATGCACACAGGGTATGCTTTTAATCTGCTCTCACACACTGTTGCATGAGGAAGGGAGAGCTAGACACTATTGTGGACAGCTGAGTGGGAGGTTTTCCCAGTGTGTGGAGGGCCCTAAAGAGTGGAGTGAGGAATTAGGTGCATTGAAGGAATAGCGCATAATACAGACACCCTCATTCACTGTTGACTTACATGCCCATGCTATGGGATCGTATTACTCCTGAATGTAGGTCAGTGAATGATGTAGAGAAGACCAGCTGTACGTTGCTTGCCTCCTCTGATAATACAAGGGTAAAGAGGCACTTGAAACTCTGAGGCAATGAACTTTAAAACAGATGAGAAATGCTTTCCCACAATATATAGCTAGTTGGTGGCATTCACTACCTCAAGTTAATACTGAGCAAAACAACACTGGTAAACCCCAAAATGTGATGGGACATTTATATGGCTGAGAATAGCATTGGCCTGCGGTATTAGTATGTGCCAACTTCAGCATCTGCCTTTAGTCTGAATTTGGGAAGACAGGATCACAAGGATTCCTGAATACCTGCATTTCAGGGCACTAACTAATTTCCAGCTGCAGTCAAGGGAATTTTGCTTCATATTATAGAGTGGCAAAATGAACTGCATTAGATGGGGTGAGTGGCAATAGCTCTCTCTGAAGTACTTGGGACCGGCCAGTGTCAATCAAAATATCAGACTGTATGGAGCATTGGTCTGTCCTAATGTGGTTTTTACTGTTTATTTGTATTGTAGTAACCTCTAGAGGCCCCAGCTGAATTGGAGCTGAATGAAACGAGGCACTGTCCAAACACACAGGATCGGTCTTCAGTGCAGAGTTAACCTGGACTCTACCCAGGTGATGCTGTTAACCCTCCTCTCATCCACATTCACAGCTTCCTCATCTAAGGTTGTTAGTGTTTTAACCCAGGGCTGATGGACCCAGCAGAATAGCGAGAGGTCAACAGCTGCTTTTACTCAGGCTGGTTTGCAGTGAGGTTACAAGCTAAATCACTCAAGTGCTTGACAGTCTTCCAGTGCCTTCCTACAGTTCCCCCCCTGTGCCTGGGACAGACAAGTTCTCCCACAATTCACTGGGAAGGAATGGTAGAGTGGCTTAGCTATTGCAGCACAAAGCACCATGGGGTATGTGCTTAGGGAGCACAGCCCAACGGCAGACACAGCAACTCAGGCAGGGCTTTGCACTTGTGACTGCTCAAACCTGAACTAAGCTGACCTGGGTGCTGATCACCGGCGTTAACTCTACAGCGAAGATGTGCCCATCCTGAAAGAGAGTCCCTGCCCGACAAGGCTCACATCCTCAATAAACAAGTCAAACGAAGGGGTGGGAAGCAATATGTGTGCGTCCTCTTGAATAAGCTCTGTAATGAAAATCTCAGTCAACCCCACAGGCTTCTAAAGACTGACTCTTGCTTTAATCGGAAGTGTGTAGAATTGAATTTGATTATAGATGATAGGCTTTGCACAGCAAGAAACCGGGCACATGCTCATCTCTGTGCTGGGGAAGAGGGGGTAGGTTTTTAGAGTTCAAAGTACTCCTGGGTGTATACTGAAGGCATTTGCTCGGCAGTTGCTGGCAAAAGGCAACTGTCCCCAGAAAATGATGGAATTCACATGCCTGTCAGCCAGCCAAAAGCTACCTGTCCTATATTGACATGTAGTGACACAATGCCTGAGGACCTAAGGACTCCAGGTTTCAGAGTAGCAGCCGTGTTAGTCTGTATTCGCAAAAAGAAAAGGAGGACTTGTGGCACCTTAGAGACTAACACATTTATTTGAGCATAAGCTTTCATGAGCTACAGCTCACTTCATTGGATGCTGATGAAGTGAGCTGTAGTTCACAAAAGCTTATGCTCAAATAAATGTGTTAGTCTCTAAGGTGCCACAAGTACTACTTTTTCTTTTTGAGGACCTAAAGGAACTGGTAGCAGCCAAACATGTCACTTGTTCAATCACTTGCTGTACTTTTCCTGTGAATGCACTGAATGGATCTGATTTTGGGAGTGAACCTCAGCACATGTTAGGGTTCGTCTATCCTGCAAACAAAAGACCCGCAGCAGACCTCAGACCCAGGGTCTGAGATGCGTTGCCACAGGTCTTGGGGGGGTTTTTTTGTTTGTTGGTTTTTTGGCTGTGTACATGTACCCTTAATCCCCCAAAGTGTGGCATCTTTCTCACTGCAGCGTTGCACGTTATTATTGGAAGCAAATGGTTCTCTTCTCCTACCATGCCAACAGAACCCCACTGATTTCAGTGGAGTCACTGCTGACTTACCCCAATGTAAATGAGAAAAAATCAAGCTCATTTATCTCTGAATTTCACCTCCCTTCATCCTGAGAAAGACAGTTGGGGTTTCATCCCCTTAGGCCCTCAAATCCCTGGTGATCCATAGTTTGCCATGGACCTCTGTCAGCGCTACTAAAGGGAGCACAGATGGGAGGGGTGTTCTGTCCCACTTGAAGAAGGCTTTAGTTGAAAGGAAATTGTTGATTAAATGCATCATGAATCAAAGGGCTACAGATAACTCACACAAGGGGCAGGATCTTCTGATGCGGGTGTGTGTGGAAAGGCTTTCCATCTCCTTCAGTCCTGGGGCTGGCTAGGGGCACAAATTAGAGCACCCACAAGGTGGGTACAAGAAATGGAAATCAATGTTTAAAAACTCTCAAGTGCAATGTTCAAAGACTATAAAATACTCCACAGTTTTTCTTTTGGACATGGCATAATATAAAATGCACCAAAGTGGGTGTGCTATGAAGGTTTTCTTGGAATGGGTTTGAGGTTCTGCAATGCAGGAATGGTGGATAAAACCCAGCACCATGAATTCTGCACATAAGTTATAGAAATATTATGTAAAGATTTTGTTTTAATTGGGCCGCTCTTCTTGTATCCTGCCATCTCTAAGGTCGAGTGCCTGAAGTACAATGGGTGAAATCCTGGCTCTGCTGAAGTTGATTGAAAATTCCTATTGACTTCAATGGGGTCAGGATGTCACTGTGTGATTCTGCTTGTCCACGGCTGAGTGGGAGCCATAAAAACCTCAAAAATAACTTGACTATCCCTAAATGGTCATCTTTTAAAAACCCTTTTCCCCATTACGAGCAATTGCTTTCCCTCGCCTGTCCTGGGTATTGGGTCAGGTTACTTTGGAAGGGATAGGAGGGGACATCCAAATGTGGGGGAAAGGAGGATTCATTTTTGTGGCAGAGTGAACCAAAAAAACCACCCCAACTTGACTATTTGAAGGGTTTTGGATTGTTAGAATAAGGCCTGAGGAGATAGATTAACACTCAGGGCAGGTGAGGGGATCCAAGGTCATGTTGCTTATTGCATCATTGAAAGGAGCTTAGCTCCCACAGTGAAGGCTCTAAGAATCTAAACAGAAAAGAAGAGAAAGCAGCATGATGAATTGCAGAGGCATGCAAGAAATTAACGTATTATGTGGATGTCACGTCTGAATGTGCAATTGCATGTGTGTGGCTGTGTATGTGTGCATTGTTGTTACATAATTATAAATGCATATATCTCTCTGTATGAGTGTAAGTAAATCTTGGCAGTGTCTGTTTCAAAGCCATTTCAGCTTGGTTTGTTTCCCTGTGTTCTGTTCAGCAGGGTCCTTGCAAAGAGTTCCTCTCCTTTCCCCTTTCCTCTTCCCCTTCCTCCTCCTCCTCCTCCCATCATCTCTGCTGCCCAAAGTCATCCTTCACTCTCCGAAAACTGACTTCTGTTTATGGAGCGGCTGGTAGCAACAGCATTCCAGAGCTGAGCCTTGGTTAAGAAACAAGCCTGCTTTTCCCAGAGCTGTCAGGAGCTTTTAGAAATAATACCCTCATCTGAGGAAGTCAGAATAGCAACAGGAAAATAAGTAAAACCTATTATAAAACAGTTGTCCAAGAACTTAGGTACGGCGCGGGGTAGAGATCGATATGCTGTGAAGGTTAAATCTATTTTCACACTGTGTTCTATTTCACAGTTTAATGGTGTTTTAATGTGTCTGTCACTGAGCCCCCTTCATGTTTTGCAGGTAGAGCCTTTACAAAGGAGAAAGAACCTTGGCTTTACAAGCCTCCCAGTAACATCTTATTTACCAGCTGAGATCTGACACTTTCCCTTCCTCTCTGGAGAGATGCCGGCATCTGACTATTATTTTTTTAAAGACATAATGTGGTGTTGCCTTTACAATAATTTCAAATGATCTTTTTTTTTCAAAATTCTTTTCGAGAGGCTGGGAGCAGTTGGGAATGACGGGCCTGCGTGAAGAGGGACGGAAATACCTAGCGAATGTTTGAACAAGCTGTATATACTAGGGATGGGCTAACTCCCTTTGCCTAATTTGGAACTCAATCCAAAATGGTGGCTTCCAAACTTTGGCTCAAATTCTAATGCTAATGAGGTTTGTCTCCCACTTTCGGAGAGCATGGAAATAGAAGCAGATGAACAAAGGCGAGGAGACTGCAAATCCAAGGAAAAGATGGGATGCAAAATGGAATAGGGAGAAGGCAGAAGGAAACACAACTCAAGGGTGACACTAGGGGAAAAGAGAGCTGAGAAGTACGGGAGGGAAATGATGCTAACATCCAGAAGTAGGTGGTTTCTATCCCTAATACTTAGCATAGGCTGCCTTCTGGCTTGACTAAAAACCCTGTTTGTTTGCTTTTAATTAAACCACTTGAGTTTCAATTACGAGGGGAAATAGCTCGCAAGCTCCAGCCACTGGTTACTGTTTGTTCGGCGCTTAAAAAAGGTAAAGCGCCGTGTAAATGCCAAGTGGTGGTGGTGTTCATGTTACAGCCTGCCTAGTGCAGGAGCTTCGACACAGCTCATACTGCAAGACATTCAGCCATTCCCTGCCTCTTGGCACTTGCATCTACGGTGATGAAAATGGGGCACAGAGGGGTCTGTTTTTTCATGGGGACCTCTAACTGTATCTGGCCTCTTCCACCAGGCAGGAGGCTTCCCCATACGTTTCATGGGACAGTTTAAAATTGCCTTCTTCAGGATGAATGTGCCCCAGCCATCTTTGGGTCAAATTCATCAGCACCATTATCAGGCCTAACCCTCACCAAAACCAGAGGAGTAATGCCTGCTGAAGCCAGCTGTTAATCTTGCCCCATCTCTCTATACTCAGTTCCGTCTATTTACCTAGAACCAGTCTCTTCTCTGTCCTTTCCCATAACGTTACCCCCGTAGTTATGAGAGCCTTCTTCTCTGCATTGCCTGCTGTCTGGAACACATTCTTACATTTCCCCCCCCCCATATAATTTCAAATCTCATCTGCAAACACCTACTCCCCCTTTGTCCATGTCTTTTCATTTATTCCCCATCTTATTTAATGCTGTTGAACAAGCTGGGATGTACAGTTCGTAGGAAAGGTGATACTGAATGAAGGTCTATATTGTATTATATCTTACTTGGAATCAGCTGTTAAAAAATCCAAAGCTTCCCTTTGTACTGGTTGCTTTGCTAGAGTAATAGACATTTATTCTTTCAAGTCCATCGTGGGTGGGTGCTTTCCAGATTGAGTATTGACCTGCAAAGCACTGACTTGGCTTAAGCCATGTGTCCCACTGTACCAGACATGTCTGTAATGTGTTTTTTGGCTTTGCTGCCTTGCATGTTCTGAGTTCCTCTCTTCTCTCCCTTTTCATTTTCCATTGTTGAAACAACAGTCTTCTGGTGAACGTGGAGCAGAATTGGTCCTGTATTGTGAGGCCAAAATAAACTCTGTGCTTACTGTGTTTTCCATCCCTCACAAGGTAAAATACCAACTCTATGAGCTATTGATCTCCTGATGGGAGCCTGTGGTCTGGAAATCCAGTGGCAGACTTCCCGGGACAAAACTCCTTCTTGACCGACATTGCTGAAAGTTAATCTAGTGTCCTTGGGAGTTAGAGGAGCCAATGGGCTGATAAAATAGCTTCAACAGCAATCTGATTTTTTTTTTCAGCCTGGTTTTTCCAGTTTAACTTTGCAAATGCAAGATATTCAAACTTCAATGGGTCTAACGCAAAATACCAGATCCAAAAACTAGATCCAGATCCAGACTTTCCTAAATGTTCAGGGTCTTGGATCTGGCCCTTTATAAAGTGGAGACCTGGGTCTGGAATTTGGATCCTGCATTTTGGTTCTACTCTGTACTTTTGGGTGCTTATTCCAACTGAACTGGACCAGATCACTGAACCCTTTGCGGGTTTGCTGTTCGCTATCTTTACCCTGCATACTTAAAGGACTGTTTCTCTTAGTGCAACCATTAGAGGAAATACATGAAAGCTTGCATTGCAGGCACAGAGATATGGTTAAACTCTCACTCTCAGAAGTGGGGCTGACAGTACAACCATAAACATTGTACGACCCTGACTATGTGAGTACGGCTTCGTGTGACCTAGGCCAAATTTGCATGCTAAACCCCAAACTCCCAGATTAAAGTGAAAACTTAAATCTGCTGGGTCGTGTATATTAAAGTATTTCTTTATCAGTCAAACTATACAGAAACAGAACTTGAATATCCTCTGGAATTCCATCATCAGTATATCTTGGGTTAGAAGGCTAGGAAAAGAGAGAGGAGTTGGCAAGAGAAAAATATGAATAAAACAAGGCCCACTTTTTGCAGCCACAAAGTCTTGTCCATTTCTCTGTTTTGCAGCTGATCCTTGTTTTTAATCTCACTTAAAAGTAACATTTCTTGAGGCAGTTAATACAGTCATGTTGCTTAATAAAAACTCCTCTTTACTATAGTCTCCCTGTAGAAATACTTACGGATCCAACTAACAGACCAGAAGAAACTTAAATGTTAAGGAAGGAATAAGAGTAAGGTGTGAAAACTAGTTAATCCCTGGAGGGATGGGACGTAAGGATTAATTAATTTTTAGAGAGTTAGAGGAGCCAATAGGTGCTCTTATGCAAGGGAATTAAGATAGTTTCTGGCACTTAGGTGGAACCAGGTTGAACCATCTGCCGAGACTGAAATCCAACATTGTCCTATGCTGAGAAGCTCTCTCTACTGCACAGTGTGATCTTCTCTCAGCTGTGGGTTCCTGACTACTCACCCAGGCTGGGAATTCATGGAGAAGGGCTGGCATGTAAGCCAGTAGTAGAGATGGACCTGAGAACCCTGAGCAGCTCCAGGCTGGGAAGGAGGACTGGCCATGCTGTGAGTAGGTGTGCATAGTGGAAGGCCATGAGGATCTTTGGATGCTGGGAAAGGTGAATGCTTTGGTGCTTGTCTAGGGCAAGCCTGGTTCTAATGAGGTGACTTTGATAGTCTGTGGAGATATCATTCATAGCAAGTGATTTATTTATTGAATGTTCCCTCATTTTCTGTTCACAAGTTTGGCGATAGCAGTTTGCAACTTTATCAAATGTATTTTCTCAACCTTATGCACTGAATAACTTTTATATGAATAATTATGGATCTCTAGGTTGTTCCTAAGCAGTTAGTTAAGAGTTTGTGGGACCAGATTCTCGATGGGTATAGCTCCATTGAAGCAGATAGCTAATATCCAAGCTGTGTCTGTTCATTTCCATTCCACTATGACACATGGTACATTTCTGTTTCCTAACTTGATGAGTACAACTTTGGAGTCGGGTTTCTGGTGCTGATAATCACCTTCCAGAGTTCAAAATCTGCTATCTCAACATATTCTCTAAAAGTCACTTACATTTGGTTCCCCACAGAAAATTCTCTCCCTAAAATTCTCGGACAAAACAAGAGCCATAGCGGCACCACCATTTGTTAGGCATTCAGTTGTATTCAAATATTCACAAAATAGCTCTAATAATCAGTGTTCTGTGAATTCTAATGCAGCATACACATGATCAAGAAAGCTGATACCCAACCATTGAGTCCAGTGCTTTGATTTAAGGAGTTTCCAATAACCAGGGATATTACAGTGATGTACAGTTTTATGCCACAAGCAGTTATCAATGTAGGTTCCAACAGACAGCTGCTGTAGGACCCACATTTGCATCAGACAAATAGCTTAATCCTTGTTCTATGAAGTCTCAGTTGACTAAGATTTTGGTTTTTTTTCAATTTCAAATGTTCAGATACGTCTATTAAGTTATTGAAGTGGAACAAATCAATGCATAACCCAGTATTAATTGTTTATCTACAGTCAAAGAATGAGAACTTTCTTTTTGCAAAATTAAAATTGACAAGCCATTAGTGTAAGCTTTGTTCTAATCACATTCCATACATATTATTTAAATTTTCAACAATGGAATTGACATAATTTGAAAGCTATCTGCTGTTAATGTGCAGCTATGTTTTATTATCACACTTTTAAAGCTGGTTGGTAACAATGGGATAGATCACACTATTAATCAGCATCATGCATTGCAGACTAGACCATTATGCCAATTGACCCTCTTACCCAAGAAACCTCCGATGAAGCACAAGATTCAGTACAAAATATTTTCGTGAAATCTTGATCCCACTGAAAGCACATGGACTTTTGCAATTGACCTCAATGGGGGCAGGATTTCATCCTTTGAGTTGCATCTGAGAGAGGAGTAGTCCTCAGCGGGTGTAAATCAAAGGAGCTGTGTTGATTTACGCTAGCTGAAGTTTTGGTCCACTGTTTGAAACAGGATGAATTCCTCATGCCCAAGTAGAACTGGCACGGACTGTGATGTTGCAGTGAAATTGTATGGAGAATACAGCTGCACAGACCAAAATGTAACAGTCATGCCCTTTACACAACTCAAAAAACAAGTAAGGAGCTGTTTTGGTTGATGGTCAGAATTTCAGTAATGTCTCTATAAACTTCAAGCACCCATTGCATTCCACTCCTGTAGTGTTTTGTTTTCTTTTCAGACCCCCTTGAAGCCATATGTAACATCTCAAAGGTATTTCCTAGACACGGAATGTAATAAGTAAATAAAGTCAGAAATCTCCTTTAAACACTTAAGAAAATATAAATTGTGGTGCAGGGAATGTTTTGGCTCATTGAGCTTTCTCAAGTGGGTACTCTTGACTTGCTTTCTGGAACCACTGCAACAGCTAGTGAAGCCGCTTTGATTTCTAGCATGAATAGATTCTTGCTTATTTTCATTTTCCCAACTATTTGCTGAGATACTTCTCCGCCACTGCATACCTGGCAGCTGAGTCAGCAATTGCTGTTCCATGCTAGGTGGTTAAAGGGAAGTTGTCAGCTAGGTTTTGGTCTAATACTTTGACTCGGTTAAAAGTTTAGATTATGATTTGAAGTTACCCCATATTAATACTGCTGAATTAGATCAGAATCTGGCCCATTATGTTTATTATTATTTGAATTTCAGTACCACCTAGAAGGTAAAAATTACTATCTGGGCCTCTGTTGTACAGACGTATAGCAAGAGATGGCCCTCGTAATGAAGAGCTTATGAACTAAATCAGTGGTTCCCAAACTAGGGGCGCTGCTAGTTCAGAGAAAGCCCCCTGGCGGGCCAGGCCGGTTTGGTTACCTGCCACGTCCGCAGGTTCGGCCGATCGTGGCTTCCACTGGCCGCGGTTCCTGCTCCAGGCCAATGGGGGTTGCGGGAAGGGTGGCCAGCACGTCCCTCGGCCTGCGTCGCTTCCCACAGTCCCCATTGGCCAAGAACTATGGCCAGTGGGAGCCATGATCAGTCGAACCTGTGGAAGCGTCAGGTAAACAAACCGGCCCGGCCCTCCAGGGGGCTTCCCCTGAACAGGCGGCGCCCCTAGTTTGGGAACCACTGACCTAAATAAACAAGCCAAACAAAGGAAGTGTGTGTTTTCATTTCCATATTATAGATGGGGACATAAAGCACAGATAGACTAAGTGACTTGTCCAAAGTCCCACAGGAAGTCTGTGGCATACCTAGGATCTAATCCTGCTCCCCTTCAGATTAGCCCAGTGCCTTAACTGCAAGACTTTTTTTCAAGTTTTGATTTTTTTCATTTAAAACTCTCATGCATTAATTACCTTTGCATTTAAACAAATGTGTACCATTAACAACATGAAGATCAAGAATTAACATGCTACCATAAGTGGCAACTACAGCACAATGCCACTACAATATGCAGTTTGAAAAAAAGCACATTCCCAGCCAGGCTTCCCAAAGATCTTATGCCTTATGCAGAGCTCTGGTTTAACCTCTTTGTGTTCAGGCTTTTGCCAGAATTGCCTGGGATCTAAATATTTCCCTGTTGTGTGGTGAACCCAAATTGCAACGATGCCATGGTAATGCATGAGAATGCAAAAGTGAAGCCAACTAGAATCAGTGGTGAAACTGACTAGTCTAGATCCATTTTATGAGCTGAGTTGAAAGGCAGCCATGCAAACAAAAGCATAAATGGTGATACCAAAGTACGTTTTTAACCATCTTTAAATGTCAGAGTAACAAAAGTTAGATAGCAAGCATCACTTTGTTTTTAAAATAATGTAGTGTTACATTGACACCATCCTTTTATAAAACCTGGCCAGTTAACACTGTTGAAATTGAGTGATGCAAGTATTCAGTTACAGTTTGGATGAGCCATGTTTACTTTTCAGCCAAGGGAGGATCCTATATTATGAAGTTCAGGGGAGAATGAACATCTTGCATTGTTTTGTTTAAGGAAAAGGAGTTATTTGACCTACAAAAGACTGCACCTTCTACCGGTGCACCATAGTGTCCTCTTTCACCATGAGTTCCATACCAAACTCTGAGGTAAGAATGCCACCCATGAAATTACTGGCACCAACCTGGCTTTGTCTTGTAGGTATCCCATCCAGCCCTGACCATGTCTGACCCTTCTTTATCTAGGGGGATCTAACAAGACCAAATTCAAAAGAGTGGTGTCCGTAATAGCTGGTCTTTTGGCTGGAAATACAGTTATTTCCTCCATTAAATTGATTAAGAATGAGGAATTATTCATAGACATGGGTTTTACAAACTGGGTATGACACATGGCCTGACTGAGAATGAAGCTAACTTGAAAGTCAGTCTGTTTCTTCGCAAGTTGGCCATGTGTGTTCCCAGCAGGATTGTTGGAGAGAAACTGTGTCCAATGTATTCTGGACTAGTGTAATCCCCATTTCTCATTAAGGTTATTTGCAAGTCCACTTATCTGACATGTGCATATAGCACAAAATAAAGGAATGAGAAACCAGTAATCTACAATGAAACCTTTGTTTTAAAATCCCCTTTATCTCTCCCTCATTTAAACTCCAACTGCCTATAGCACAAAGGACTCCATGACAATGCTATCCTTTGTTGCAGAAGCTTGTGGCAGTTTCAGTTCGCATTGCTTCTCATCTCCAGTCTATTCTGCCAGAGAAAGAGGAGAACCTTCTCTAAGGAATGACCCATTCAGTCACTGTGGGCTTGATCTGGATAGGCGCTGAATGTCGTCAAATCCCATTGACCTCAGTGGGATTTGAAAGCACTCCAGCACCCAGCAGGATCTGCTCAGCTTCTTACAGGACTGGGCCCTATGTTTTCAACTTGACATTCACTCAGATGAATGGTATTTTCATTCTGGAGTCATTCACAGTATACCTGGACTGGACTAACCTGCATGACATTGAATTGTGTTAAAAATATTCGGTATTTAGAGCAGAGATTTCCAAATTATTATTTTGTTTAAGTGAGTGGGATTGAAATCTTTCTTACAGCTATTAAGGTTCGCTCCATCCAAACATGTCTGATTGTGTAGGAAAATTCTATAAATAGCCTCTGCTTTTTACCAAATCTGCTTTGCATGTAGATGTGAAGCCGCTTTCATCTCCATCTACTTCAGTTGGCGCCCTTTAAGTAACTTCCAGTTCAAGTGCTTGCTGACGTGATATAAGTTTGTCTCTTGGCAAATCCCCAGGCTGGAGGAGAAAATAACCCTGCCTGAGTAAGCTGAATCCGTTTGCTTTGTGAACTGGTCAGCAGCGGAGACAATGAACGGGAACCAGTATTGCCACAATTTCACTTGTCATAGACTCCAAAGCAATGAGGTATGGAGAATTTTTGAAGGGAAATGGTGTCTGTTTGGCTTGCCTTCTGAGCGAAAAGAAGTTGTTCTTGTCATTAATTTAAATTACATTGTAATTGGAGACTAATTCCAATGTTGGGGGTCTTTTTATTTTTTAAATGACAATATTATAGATATTTAAGTGTCATGGAGTCATCGCTGAGGACTGAGGGCCAGGTTTTGATCTCATACAAGTGTAAATTCTGGAATAAATGCTTTGACTTCATTGGACATACATCAGCTTTACACTACTGGACCTGGATACTACTTACCCAGAGATCAAGCGAAGTAGCAGTATTGGTAATGCAGGTTTCCAGCACACCACACTCTGCCAATGCACCTTGACTTTGCTTTGGTGACCAACCGGTTGGATTTATATGGGCGTTCCCTTTCCTATATCGAGTCAGGTCTTGGACTAGTTGGGGACCAGCTCAGGAATGCTAGATCATGATCTCAGTCCACAGAGGACATGCCTCCTTTCTGCTAGAGATTCATAGAGATCCACAATTAACGAAATAGGTGACTTGTACATGCTGACATCTCTCAGCAAAATGGAGGAGCTTATTTCTATAGCAAGGGTTTATCCAGATGTGGACAGACTCAAACCGGAGAGACACATGAGTCCCACCAGAGGCCCAAGGAGAAACATGGACTGTGTCCTGATTAGCCTGTTGTCCCATGTGTCCCTGTCCCCTCATTCTGTCCCTCTCTCCTCCCTGCTGGAAAGGGAATGAGGCAACTGGTTGGCTGCTTCTTCCTTTCCTCATGCCTCCCCGCCCAGGAGTTCCAGGCTGGCCCATGGGGCACCTTTGGGGGAAGGATCACTAAGAGCAGAGGAAGAGGAAACAGTCTTTGTCTTTGTCGGCTCAAGCAGCCCCGGGTAGCCAGGAGAGGTGACTTCAGGAGAAACCTTGCTCAGCCCTGCTAGGTGTGAGAGACTGGCTGCATTTGGGGCTGGAACAGGCACACAGGGGAATCTCAGAGTCAATCCCAGGCTGACATTTCAGGTCCCTCCCAGATGCTGTCCCGACCCCACCAGAGGAGCCAAGACACACAGTCTGAGGGTACGTCTACTTGTGAATAAAAGACCTGTGGCATGGTTGCAGCTGGTCTAGGTCAGCTGACTCAAGCTCATGGGGCTCAGGCTGTGGGACTAAAAATTGCTGTGTCTACACTCAGGCTCAAGCAGGAGCCTGGATTCTGGGAGCCTCCCCGCTCAAGGGGTCCTAGAGCTCAGGGTCCAGCTCAAGACTGAATGTCTACATAGCAATTTTACAGCCCTGCAGCTGGACCCCTGCCAACCCGAGTTAGCTGATCCAGGCCAGCTACAGGTGTTTAATTGCTGTGTAGACATACCCTGAGAGCCCCTGGTCTAGGATGCTCTCGAGACCACCAATCCAGGCTATCAAGATTTACCTGGATGTTGCTCTTCTCGGCTTCATTTGAGTTCTTGTGAGCCCTGTAGCCCTTCATGTCCGCTGTGGACAATATCATGTAACCTATCTCTGAGGGTGGTGAAAAACGAATGACAGTTGGTAAAGCACTTTGAGATCCTCAGAGTGGGAAGGGTCAGTGCCATCACTTGTCTGGCCCTCCATCACTGAAGGAAAAAAATTAAACCACGCATGGCATAAAGACGGGAAACCATTGCTGCTGTCAGCTTAAATCTGTGAGATGTGCAGGCCAGTGCCTCTGAATACTGCCTTATTTCACACCTCAAATTTAAGTCCCTGAACTGTTGCTTGTTTGCCTTCCCTTATTTCCCCTCTGATTCCTTAACAAGCTGGAAGTGCAGCTGGAAATTAATGCTTCCTGTCCTTTTAAATAATAGGACATTAAAAGGGGGGTGGGGGTGTTCAATGTGCTGGCATTTAACATGCCACAATATTTCAATTATTTTACACAGGTTCGGGTGCTGGTGTGTTGTTACAGCTGTTCTGAAATTCTGACAGAGGTGCATGTCTTTTTCTTCCACTGTGTTCCACCATAATTGCTTTTTGCTGCATCTCTGAGCTGTAACCATGGCGATGCGCAACATTCATCAGAGGACCCTCTTGTTGTTTCCCTCGTGTGAATGAATGAAAAAAAAAAAGTGGCATAAAATATTCGGAGAAGTTTCCAAAAGACGGCGGGGTTTTAGTTACAAAAGGCAGAAGCTGCGCTGGGGAGGGGAATGGATGGGAGCTCCAGAGCGCTGGGCTTGTTCCCATCTGAGAGAGAGAGAGTGTGTGTCGGAATCTGGGGGCCCCATTTTTGTGGAAAACATACTGCAACTCCAAAGCTGTTGCCTTTTGAAAAGAGGAATTGTGATCTGAGGGAGCAAATAGAAAAGCTTGCGTCTTTTCCGATTGTGTTTGGTGACAAACTGGGCCTTGTTTTGGGAACTAGCTCATGTGGTTTATTATCATACTAAAGTCCTGTCAGTTCTGACCGGGCCTGGAGAAACCTTCTCACTCTGAAAGTGATTTACAGCTGCTCTTTTCTAGCCCTTCTGGATATTTTCCCCCCCAGTCTCCCCTTTGGAATCTCTCTGGAAAGGGTCAGGAGGCATTACAGTGTGAAAACTAAATGGCCATCTACATCACCTTACAGTACAGGAAATGCTCATCATGATGTGCAAACCTTGCACAGTGCAAAAAGCATGCAGAGCCCATCTGGACGCTCAATATCCAGGGAGAGATGTTCAAACAATTGGATGTGGTGGGAGTAGGAAGAGATGAGAGAGAGTGGGACCTTCCCAGCTCCAATATGCCTGTGGACATCTCACACCAGTCTGTCCTGCTCTCTTCCCAAACCAAGTTTTAGATTAGCTGAAGCCTGCCAGGTAAATAAGTGATTCAGGCAATGTACCCTTTGCTAGGAATGTGTGCACAGCCTAGGGTTTCTTCCAAGCTGGGATGATTTGGCTATCCAGTGTTTAGCAAAGTGTCTTAATCAGCTTTGCCTACCAATACAGCCAACTTCAGTGTCTCAGGAACTTACAGCTGACTTGCCAAGGCAGAATCAAAGAAAACAATGCCATGGTTAAGATGGGCTCTGCATGCTTTTTGCACTGTGCAAGGTTTGCACATCATGATGAGCATTTCCTGTACTGTAAGGTGATGTAGATGGTCATTTAGTTTTCACACTGTAATGCCTCCTGACCCTTTCCAGAGGGATTCCAATAGAACGCGACATTTAGTTGTGTAATTGTATTTGATTTTTAAGATGCTCTCTTCACCGGTAGAGCTACACAGCTTGCTCCCATGATGGCATAGGCAATTGCCCAGTATCATTTCAACTAACGTGAATATAACGTTCTCCATGAGTGGAAAAGAGGAATGTAAGGAGTGTCAGGTAAGACTATGGATTATGTAGTTCTGATCTTGCAGTAGGCTGGGAGTCAGGAGGTCTGGGCTCCGCTGTGTGATCTTGAGTCATTCCCTCAACTTCTCTGTGCCTCAGTTTCCTTGTCAGTAAAATTAGATTAATAATATTTACTTCTTTGTAAAGCATTGGCTTCTGGGCCTAAAAACTGAGACAAATGATTAATTTTTTTCCCAAGATTGTAAGGTCTTTAGGGGCAGGGACTGTCTTTTTGTTGCATGTTTGTATATCACCTGGCATCATGGGATACTGGCCTATGACTGAGTTCCTAAGCACTACAGTGAGAAAATAATAAATAAGAATAATTTAAGAACCCATAGTAAACAATAATCAAAGGTAATAACACTGATTAATAGCAGTTAGCCCTTAGGATATTTATCCTTTGTGAGATCCCTTTGTAACTCTTCGCACTCAGCTTTGGACTTAATTATCTTGAATAATTTTGTGTCATCTGCAAACTTTGCCACCTCACTGTTTCCCCCTGTTTCCAGATCATTTATGAATCTGTTGAATAGCACAGGTCACAGTACTAATCCTTGAGGGACCCTGCTATTTATCTCTCTCCACTGTGAAAACTGACCATTTATTCCTATCCTTTGTTTCCTGTCTTTTCACCAGTTACTGATCCAGGAGAGGACCTTCCCTCTTATACCATGACTACTTCAAAGAATTCTAATAGATTGGTGAGGCATGATTTCCTTTTAAAAAAGCTGTGTTGAATCTTCCCCAAGGCATTGTGCTCATCTGTGTGTCTGATGATTCTGTTTTTTACTATAGGTTCAGCCAAGATGCCAGGTACTGAAGTTAGGCTTACTGGCCTGTAATTGTCATGATAGCCTCTGGAGCCTTTTTAAAAAATGGGCGATACATTACCTATTCTCCAGTTATATGGTACAGAGTCTGGTTTAAGCAATAGGTTACATACCACAGTTAATAGTTCTGCAGTTTCATATTTGAGTTCTCTCATTATGCTTGGGTGAATACCATCTGGTCCTGGTGATTAATTACTGTTTAATTTATCAATTTGTTCCAAAACCTCCTCTATTGTCACCTCAATCTGGGACTGTTCCTCAGATTCGTCCTCTAAAAGGGATGGCTGAGGTGTGGGAACGTCCCTCATATCCTCTGCAGTGAAGACTCGTGCAAAAAATTCATTTAGCTTCTCATCAATGGCCTTGTCTTCCTTGAGTGCTCCTCTAGTTCCCCAATTGTCCAGTGGCCCCACTGATTGTTTAGCAGACTTCCTGCTTCTTATGTACTTAACAAAAAAAAATGCTGTTAATTTTTGTGTCTTTTGCTAGTTGCTTTTCAAATTCTTTTTTGATCTTCCTAATTATATTTTTATACTTGACTTGCCTGCGTTTATACTCCTTTCTATTTTCCTTAGTATGATTTAATTTCCAATTTTTAAGATATCTTTTTTCCTCTAACCACCTCTTTTACTTGGTGCCATAGTCATGGTGTCATTTTTTTGGACCTTTTACTGTTTTTTTTTTTAAATTTGGGGTATACATTTAATTTGAGCCTCTATTATGGTGTTTTAAAATTGTTTCCATGCACCTTGTAGGCATTTCACTCTTGTGGCTGTTCCTCTTAATTTCTGTATAAGTAGTTTTCTCATTTTTCACTTTTTGAAGTTATATGTTGTTGTGATGGGTTTCTTTAGTGTTTTCCTTCCTACAAAGATGTTAAATTTAATTACGTTATAATTGCTATTACTGGGCTGTTCTGCTATATTCACCTCTTGGACCAGATCCTGTGCTACACCTAGGACTAAATCAAGAATTGCCTCTCCCTTTGTGGGTTCCAGGACTAGCTGCTTCAAGAAGCAGTTATCAGCGGAATCTAGAAATTTTATCTCTTCATCCCGTCCTGAGAGGACATGTACCCTGTGAATATAGGGATAGTTGAAATCCCCCTGTATTGTTGGGTTTTCTGTTTTTGTAGTTGTTCTAATCTACCCAAGCATATCACAATCACAGTTGCCATCCTGGTCAGGTGGTTGGTAATATATTACTATATGCTAGACTCTCTTTTTTTATTATTCCAGAATAACATTTCTATCCCTAGAGATTCTATCGAGAAGTTTTAGTCATTTAAGACTTTTGCTATATTTGCTTTCTTTCTCATATATTGTCCCTCTCCCACCAGTTCGACTTACTCTATCATTCTTACATATTTTGTATCCTGGTATTACTGTGTCTCATTGATTGTCATTATCCCACTCAGTTTCTGTAATGCCTATTATAGCCATATTCTCATTAATACCAGGCACTCAGGTTCACCCATCTTAGTATTTAGACTTCTTGCATTTGTATACAAGGACTTATAAAATTTGTCAATATTTAGTTGTCTATCTTCATGTGATGTAATTGAATGGGACTAGTTTTTCGTTTGATGGTTTCTCTTCAGTTCCCATGTGTACTTATCAACATCTATCCTCTCCTTTTTACTAGGCTATCAAATATTTCCCTTAATAAATCCCCCCCTAAGGGATTTGTGTGTCCAAAAGGTGTACTCCTCCACACCCATCAGCTTTCTCCCAGCCTTTAGTTTAAAACCTGCTCTATGACCTTTTTAATTGTCCATGCCAGCAATCTGGTTCCATTTTGGTTTAGGTGGAGTTCATCCTTCCTGTATAGGGTCATCTTTCTCAAAGGGTTCCCCAATTCCTAATAAACCTAAATTCCTTCTCTGAACACTATTGCCTCATCCACACATTGAGACCCTGCAGTTCTGCCTGTGTAACTGGCCCTGGGTGTGGAACTGGAAGCATTTCAGAGAATGCTACCCTGGGGGTTCTGAATTTTCATCTTGCATAGCTGCCTAAATTTGATACTTAGAACTTTTAATAGTGATCCCCTAACGTGGGGGATCTCAACCCAAGGGTTGCAGTCCCCAGGGGAGATTGCAAGCATGTGTTGGAGGATAGGGACAGCAATCACCCAGCCCTTCCCATATTGCCACATGTTGGGGGTCCCCATACCACGGGAAGAGGGATCTTGGTATGGAAAAATGTAATAAGGTCCCAGTGTGGGAGTGGCTGGCCTAGATTCTTATTCACAAGCCATATTTTTCTTCCTTTTGTTTTATGTTCAACAGCAATAGTCGAAAACTCTGCCGTGGCATTGAACAGAGCTGTTGTATTGGGAAGAAGCTGCTCCATTTTTTCTCAGAGCAGCATTCTGAAGGTTCCCATTCTGGGCACCAGAAGCCATTATGATCAAGTACATAAAGTGGAGTGCGTAGCTGAAAATTATTTTTTTAATTAAAATCTATATCTGTGAGCCTCTCACTGGAAACCACATTTCTGCTGATAAATGGCACTGACACTGTGTGACCGAATGGCAGAGACTGGAAAGCCACTCTCCCTCCCAGCTGTAATACTGGTGCAGTAGCCAGCAGATTTTGTCCTTCAATATTTAAAGAGCTGCTGGGTGGTGCCTCATGAAAAAGGATTTGAAAATATTCCAACTACAGTGAACCATTTTGGCTTGTGCACAATATTCTATCTGTGTTTCTCGTCTTTCATTACTTGTTATTAAATATCAGACAGGGTCCTTACATCTGGCCCCCTCTGTGCCTGAAACTGCTCAGAAATTGGGTGCAAAGGTAGTTGTAAGCTGCCTTCACGTCCTCTTATTGTGGGACTGGCTAGATTCTGGTGTGATTCCCAACGCTCAATTTAGAGCAGCTCCAGATTTCTGTTTTAATTGCCCTGACTACCATTCTGGTAGGTGAGGATTGCTCTCAGAAGGTCCTTGAATACATCCTCTTTTCTCCAGCCATTTCTCATATGCTGGGCCATGAAAGGGGTGGCATAAAAGCTGCTGTGCTAGCAGATTTCTCAAGTATCTGGTTAAGTCCGTTTTCTGGATGCCTTTTGCACCAATATAAGGTGTCAGTTTCTGCTTCCATCCACTTCCCCACCTGGTCTGTTTGCATTTCCCAGTGATGATCAACTAGACGATGTCCCAATGAGCAGAATTTGCCCGAGTGGTCAAGGGCACTAGGATTAAATCGAAATGTTTGGGAAAACAAACACATACCTGGAGAGGTTTTAATTTCTCATCTTTTCTACCTTAATGGATTAAATATAATATTAATTTCATATGATCCTCAGTGCAGCTATACAAGCATCATCAGTGAACAGCTGAAGCAGAGTTAATTACATTCCACTGTTCTGTTCTCTGTGTGTTAGGGATGGTGTGAGACAGAGTTTGAAATGTGTTACTAATTATTGGGATTCCAGAACTTTTCTACATAGTTATCATGACTCACCCTCCCCTCTGTCCCTAATCCTATCTTGTTTTTAGTGCTTCCTTCATTTTATGCAAATTGATTTAGTACCACTGCTTTCATAAAAACTCCTAATATGTTTTACCTGAAAAGGGGAACTGTATAATAGCAGAAGGGGGAAGGTATGGGTATGAGAGGTGCCAAAAAGGCTGCTGCTGATGGCAATAGCTGCAGAGAAGAAGGCTCTAGCACCAAGAGTTGAGTGTTTGTGTCCTGGGCTGAGAAGGATAGCAATACTAGGGAAAGGCTCCCGTTAACTTACATGGGACAGGATTAGATCTTAAATGAGCAGAGGAACGGAGAAAAGAATCAGTATGTGAAAATGTCCAGTGTGCAAAATTGGGCTGTTTCCACTCCATTTCATAACAGTGAAAATAGCAAAATTCTGCAGTTGTACCTCTCCTTTATCCCGAGAGTGAAATTTCACTTTATATTCATATACACCATACTTTTTATCCCCCCAAGCAAACAATTGGTGTTTAGAAGATAGTATGGATTTTCCCTCCTCCCTCCCCCCACCATTTTTCAGATGAATAATTTGAAGGAAAATGCTGATTTCTCCTGCCCCCTTTCCCAGGTTTTTAGATGACTATCCCAGAGCCTGGGGTGGTGGCTTCTATTATTTTACCATAAAGCTATCTTACACCATAAAGGAGCTTTATTGCTTCTTCCATTTAGCCTGAATGAAGGGTAGCTAGCATGCCCACCAGCTTTAATGTGGTCTGTGATTGCCTATAGAGTAAAGACATGGTTGCTGTCAGCCATTTTACACCTTCCAGCATAACATTCATTTGTTTTAATAACCACATTTGTTTCTAATTTTTTTTGTATTTGGTTTTATTATTTTATTATATTAATATAATTTTCACCCATTATCATGGATGCTTTACGAGGTTGAAGTTGAGGTATTCAGATCTTAATAAAACCAAAGACAATCATCCCCTTCAATTTCCCCAGATAGGAAACCAAATTTAATCAGTTGTGAAAGTTTAGGCCAGGATGATGTCTTGCAGCCCTTTCTAGAAGGGATCAGGTTAATACCTAATCCTATTTCAGTAAGAAACAAATCCTGGATATTTTCCCCAACATTCAACCTTACCCTTGGAACATAGGAAATAATGGTTTATCATATTGTTTCTGATCTGGATAAATCACCCAATCTACAGCACCATAGTAGATCCTTCATCTATGCTAACCCTATCTTCAGTTATTTTTCTTTCTAAGTGGGAGTAATTGCAACCCCAAACTCTGATTCATACATCTCCAGGTATAGTACAATATAATCCCAATGATTCAAAGACAAGCTAAGATGGACCAAGTCTGGAGCAGGCATGTAGATTATTGGTTCAGAATCTAAACCAGGCCAGTACAAATCCCCAAAGAAAGAAATCCCCTTTCCATCCTCCTTTACTTCATCACCCACTTTGAATGTATGCTGTAGCATCAAGGGTGTCTGAAGCAATGAAGCAAGCCCACATTGACTGAATGAAATATCCAACAAACTTTAAGGCAGCCACCATACAGCAGCCCCTGCCTCCCCTAGAGTTGGTAACGAGTGTGGCCCTGCCCCTAAAAGAGCATTTTGTTTCCGTTTTCATTCCCCGCAGCCTCTCTCGCTAACCATAACCCAGCTAATGGGGAAAGGGAGCACCATTACAATATGCTCACTGGATGAGGATATATTTGAGCCAAGCAGCAATTACAGAAATGAGACTTAGCCACGGGACATAAGGAGGAGTTAGCTTCTAAGAGTCTGGCTACACTGGAGCTGGGAGGTAGCCATACTGATTGAGATAGCACGTGAAAAATTAAAGGGTAGTTGCCAAGGTGGGAGTGACTAGCTACCAGAGTATGTACCTAGGGTCTTGGAGAGGATTGTCCTCTGGGGGGCTAGAGCCTCGTGCTGCTTGCACTGCTGAGCTAGCTTAGGTATGTCTACTTGAGCTGAAAATTACACCTTCTGGCTCCAGTGTAGACAAAAATACACCAAGAGTCTTTACCCTCTGGATCTGGCACTGTGTGCCCCAGACATGTCCACAGCAGCAGCATGGAATCATAGAATATTAGGGTTGGAAGGGACCTCAGAAGGTCATCTAGTCCAACCCCCTGCACAAAGGGGGACCAATCCCCAATTTTTGCCACAGACCCCTAAATGGCCCCCTCAAGGATTGAACTCTCAACACTGGGTTTAGCAGGCCAATGTTGAAACCACTGAGCTATCCCTCCCACGATCTATCATGCTAAGATGCAATTTAATTTGAATAGCTGTGGTACGTAAATGAAATGTTATGCTAACCCCTACACTGATTCCTGCTCACATGCACAGGATGAACTGATTTCCAAGGACCAAGTTGTGCCAGCATTGCATAGTGTAAGTGTGCTGTCTCCCAGGAACCTCCAGAATGCATTGTGCCTCCTGCAAAGCTGCCGAACCACCATGTTGGAGGATCCAGAGTGCACTCTACTCTGCTGTTTGGTGCATGTTCACCTCTTCTTTGCATCTCCAGCCCTTTTGGAGTAGCCGCCAGCATCCCTTGTGCTCAGGGCAGTGTAAGGGCTCTAACTTGTAGCTTGCCCTGACTTAGGGCCATAATGTGGAGGAGGAGGAGGAGGGAAAGGATGCTTGTGCCTTATCCTCCCACTTGTGTATCAACATAGAGACTGGTTACAATCTGGCACCATATTTGGAGATGGGGAGGGATTTTCCACCATGGAGCATTGCTAGAGTCCTGGGAGTTTTCTACCATAGAACTGTGTGGCACTTTTGTGGCATATACATTGAGCCAGGTTTGCTCAAAGGTCACTGGGATGCCCAAAACCATTTAAGCAAGATGGAACAAAGTTTCAGACAAAACTGTGGGTTGGGTGGAAACCATAGGGCAGATCCTCAACAGCTGTAAATCAGCTTCACCAACAGAGAGTTTGGTCCCAAGTTATCACCCACGTTTGAATCACAGATCACAATTTTATAGAAAGGGTCCATTTATAAATAGTTTATAAAGGGTTAATACCTTATGAATAGATGTTATCAGCATGTACAGACATGAAGAACATGGATTGTGGATGATTAGATGAACATTAGTAGATGGCTATAAGCCACCTGTGGGACTCTCTAACAGTCTATACCATCTGATTTGCCATTTATTAAAACCTTAATTAATTATTTATTAACTATTTATACACATATCCTTAATATAAAATGTGTCTGTGACAAAGAGATTGTTCCAGATTCTGAATGTCCAGCTCTATTTAAAAGAAAAAAAGCAAACCAAAATTCTCCCCACTGTCTCTTGCCAAACTGGAAACTGGCCACTCATTTTTTCACAAGGCCCTTCCAACATTTTGTGTGCCTTCTCCTGCAGCTGTAAAATGCTTCTCAGTGAGCTGAGGAGTCTTGTGCATGGACAGGAAATAAGTGAAAATAACAGTTAACTTCAGGCTTCATGGGGAAAGGAAGCAAAAAAAAGATCACCACTTGCCAAATGGAAATGAGCAAAACCAGGAGAGGGCTGGCTTCTGCGCATGCAGTGTTTGCAAGAGAGGCTAGTTACACAGCCCTGCAAGCTCAAGTTGTCCGTCTGACCACAGTGCCTGGAGTCAAACTGAGCAAGGATGATGTACAGGGAATATCAGGAAACATTTCCTGATAGTGAAGCCTGTTAGACTGTGGAATGATCTCCGAAGAGAAATGGCGGAAGTCCTGTTGCTAGAGTCAATTATAGAGTAGTCTAGACAAAACCCATGAGGGTATTCTCTTAAGGACCAACCCTGTGTTTGGAGACGGGGATGGGGTATGGAAAATATGGTATCAATCTTTGCCACCTCTCTCTAACAATGTTGGAGGGGCCACCTATATGGCTCAGAGGGTACGCCAGTATCTGTGACCCCCTCTACAGTGAATGCCAGCAAAGATATTAACTTTGATTATGGTTTTGTGATGTGGACTAGGAAGCAGACAGACCATCAATTTATTTCAGACAGGCCAGCTATCATGCAGCAGATGGCTCTGTCTTTTGGGCACTACTTTCGATTTGGGATGGATTTGAACCAGTTAATGCAAGGCCAAAAGCTCTGTGCTCTCTTAGTCCTGAGTCGATCAGCACTTCAATGATTTCTGTCTTCCAGCTTCTAAGGGTGCAATGAAAACAAATTAGGCCTATAAAGCTATTTAAAACTTGAGTGCCAGGTTCAGGACACAGCTATGTTGGGCCGTCCCTTCGTTAGGCCATGTGTGTTACTCAGCAACTAGACTAGCAGAGCCACCAATAAAAGGAGCTTGTGTAATAACATACGGTTACATTGTTTTATTCTACCTTTCATTACAGAGCACGGGCCTGATTCCCTGGTACGTTTAGGCTGCTTTGCTATCTTCACCGATGCCAAGCAGTGCTAAACCTACAGCATCTAGACAGCTCAGGATTCCCTGCAGTGAGAAGGAATCTCTGGGAAGTGTAGAGCTGCCACCTCCTTCCTGGCTGCTGGCACAGAGGGCATGGCCAGGGATCCCTTATGCCTGACTGATTGCTAGCTCCTGGAACAGTTCCCTGGAATTTTTGGCAGCTGACATAAATTCAATTAGCCTTCAGGCTGCTCCAATATACGCTTGGGACTGAAGTGATCCCTAAACAGTCCCAAAACTCTGGGAGCACAAGCATGGTTACAGACCCTTGCCCCCTAACACCACCACCTCCTGAACTGTATCAAGCAATCCTGAAACACCACCCAGGATCTGGACCCACACCTTACACTTATCATAATAATGTTTTGTCATGCTGTGTGTGGGTGAGGTGATGGGTGGTGGTGGTGGTTTTGATAAAAATAGGAATTATATTTTGTCCTATCACGTAACTGTGCCTTAAAATATATTGCACAAAATTCTAGACATCCATTTTGCAATCAAGTTGTTAAATTGGAAATTTTATTTTAGAGAGGCAAGGTGAGTGAGGTAATGTCTTTTATTGGACCAACTGCTGTTAATCGAAGAGACACGCAGCTGTTCTTCAGGTCTGGGAAAGGTACTCCAAATGTCCCAGCTAAAGACAAGGTGGATTGTTAAGCATAAGGAGTTAACGTATGTTGCAAGGTGAAGTGGGCAGTTAACACCTCTACAGCCAGATGACAAAAGAGGGTTTGTGGATTACAGATTGTAATGAGCCATACATCCAATGTCTTTATGGAATCCATAATTTTTAGTGTCTAGCAAAATTATGAATTTAAGCTCCCAGGCTTGTCTTTTGAAGATGTGCAGATTTCCTTTGAGAATGAGGATTAAGAGGTCAGATATGGAGTGATCGTTTTGTGAAAAGTGTTTGTGCCAGGGGTGATATGGCATTTTTGTCCTTTTTATCCTGTGTGAGCTCATTTGAGAGCATAGTTATTACTTTCTGATTAATAAAGTGCAAAATTATTTTCTCCTTTTGTCAATAGGTGAGCAAGCCCCCAAAAATCAAATAGATACTCTTCTTTAAAGTAATCTTTATCTATCTATCTATAATGCTAATTTCATTCAAACTGTTTTTTTAAATGCATTTCATAAGCAATTAAAATGAATGTGGCCCTTTAAATTTCTAAATATCGGAGGAGATCCCATTAGGTCTTGTCCTCCTGTCAGTGTCTGAATGTGGATATTGAAGTCACAGATGCAGAGGAAATGTGCCCAGTTGGTAGATAACGCCTGACTGCCCTTTGACCCTCAGGTTAAACTGCTGTCTGGGCTGCGCAGTCCGGTAACCTAGTTCCAAGGAATGGAAAGCTGCCAGTTATCTGTCAGGATGCCAAGGCATTAAATCTATCAGAGGGAGACAAAGATACAATACGTTTTAATGTCCTTTCCTTTCATGCCCCTCTTTGTTAGAAGAGATAGGGGGAAAATATATTTCATATACTACCCATTGTGGGTCCCTGATTGACTATATATTCGTATGTACCAAAGAAATGAGATTAAGTCACCTACATTCTAGAGAAAGTAAATATGCTATTTATCTTTGGACCATCACACTCAGGGTTTTTCAACTGATGTATATTAAGACACATCATTATTTATTTGTTCTTTATTATTCAGTAGCCCCAAGGATTTTTTCAGTCTGCTGTATTATAGGTAAACTGGTGGTGTATCAAGCTAATACAATGAGACTGATAAGCCAAAGCCTGACTCCTAGAGCCTCTGGTGTAATAAGGGAAAGGACAGGAAGAAACAGATGCATATAGTTTTGATTTGATCCTGATGGCACTAAATAGATGAGTGATTGATTGATTGTTGTTTTTGTTGTTTATATCTAGGCAAGAGACCAAAGCAGTTTGTTTGCACATTGAGTTTGTCACCGAAAATGCCCCCTCTGACCTCCCTGGCATTCCCAGCTAACATGGTGCAGAGAGGCATTTGGCTGTAGGGTTAAAAAGGAATGTCCCCCTTAAATATACTCAAATAGGTTATGGCTGCATTAGTGCCTCTGACTGACTTGTGCTTGCATAACTTTATTTCAGAACACAACCAAGAATAAAAAGTGCACCCCTCCAGTAATTCCATGGTCCATTTTAACCTTTTCAAGCTTTTTAAAAAATGAACTTTAAAGGCTGACTGGTTAATATTAGTGAAACCCATCTTCTTCATCTCTCCCATCTCAGTTTGGTGGCCTTTAAAAATATTTCTGAATGCATGTTTGGGGTTTGACTTGAGCTCAATGGATGCCATAAACCACAACAGCACAATAAGTTCACTCTTTCCTCTGAGTCCATATTAAACTGATACTGTTTAATCTCTGTTGCTGTTGGAGATGCCACTCTTTGATTTGATCTACATAAGGTCCATGTCTGAGCACCTCATAGTCTTTAATATATTTATCCACACAACATGCCTGTGAGGTAGTGCAGTGCTATTATCCCTGTTTTACAGATGGGGAACTGAGACACAGAGAGACAAAGACTGACATTTTTAAAGGTATTTAGGCATTGCTGTGCTCAGCACTGCAATGCTGAATTGATTTAGGAGCCTAAATCTGATTTTTCAGAAGAGATTTAGACACATGAATCTAAATCCCACTGATTGTCAGTAGGAAATTGGCTCCTAAGTGTCTAAATCCCTTTTGGCAATGAGATTTATGGTCCTAAATCCATTGGGTATTGTAATGCTGAGTGCAGCAATGCCTAAATATCTTTAAAAATCTGGGCCTAAGTGACTTGCCCAAGGTCACATTGCAAGTCTATGTCAGAGCAGGAAATTGAATCTGGGAGAAGGAGGGGTTTAAGGTCCTGAGCTAAAACCCTTCCACAGTTTAGAAGCAAGAATAAGGGAATGACTGGACATATTTCAAACCGGATACTTACATTCTTCCTACCTAAAGTTCCTCCTGTAGTTTCAGCAGGAGAAATTCTTCATTTCCTCATGCTCTTACTACTGTGTATTGCTGCTGGTGCAAAATGCTGCCAGCTTCAGTTCAGAGGTGCCTGCATTCTGGGGTCAGGTGCAGTGTCCCATGGAAAGATACTTATGGTATTTTTTATTAATTTTTTTCTGCTCATTGAACTTTTTGCCCCCAAACCTAGCCCTGCCACTGGATGTGAGTTTTATCTTGCTCATCAGATGTTTCAAACCAGGATACCACCTTAAAGAAATAAAGGCTATGTCTACCCTTGGAGCTTGGGATGTGATTCCCAGCTCAATGAGACACATTCACGCTAGTTCTCAGTGCACTAGTGCACTAAAAATAGTAGTGTAGTCCCAGTGGCAGGGGCAATGCCGAGCAGTGGGAGAGACTAGCTGAGTTCAAACCCGCCTGGACCCATGGACACACACTGGATGGCTAGACCCTCTCACTACTGAGCATGATAATGCTGTTACATTACTATTTTTAACATGCTAGCTTGATGAGAATTAGCACTAGTATGTCTTCTCGAACTGGGAAGTACACCCATAGCTCCAAATGTAGAGAGACCCAAAAGTTAACAAACAAACCCTGATTACTTACTATTCACGTCAATATATATGCAAGTGCTTCTTGCCCATGCTGAAATGTGCCTAGCACTTCCTCACGCTCACTATTTTTATATATTTATTTTTATTTTTTATTATTATTAATCATTTCTCATATAAGGTATCCATCACCCTGGAATCTTGGTGGTTTTCCATGGTGTAGATGAATGAGTTCTTGTCAGACAAAACAAGCCAAGACCAACTTCCAAGCTGAGCTTAAGGTGATAAGTACTCTTGTCATAATTGGACTGACAAATTTACCCTGATTAGGAGCTCAATTGTGAAAAGTATATACAATTTTATAAGAAAAAATAGAATGACCTATAACAACAACAACAAGGAAAATAGGTCAAGTTGCTTTCAATAATGAATGTTCTAAGCAAGAAAACAGACAGAGAGACTAAATTAGTCCAAACAGGCCTTGAAGTATATCAATGTCGTCTTTTTCTATGTTGAAATCATGCTTGCTGTTAAACAAGGTGTGGGGTTTGGTATACAGAGACTTTAGCCTGCATAGTAGCATGGCAAACATACATTTGGTCCATATATTCCATCTAAAAGTTTAAGAAGTTTATGGGGCTTCCTTTTGACTTAGCTAGTAGGGTGAATCTCAGTTTGAATCCTGTCTGCATTAGCATGTAAGATGCCCATATAACAAGTGGAAGATTCCACTGATTGGCCATGGGTTGGCACACTTAACTGGCACACATCTGCAACAGCTTGGCGTACGCTGCCCACACAAGCGCCAGGAGTTGGTGGACACTACAAACACAAATTGCACTTGGTTTGTGGACCCAAAACCCACCGTTGTTCAATCTTCCTTTATTTTTGCATTAGTTTCCTCTCCTTCCCCTCCTCACATCTTCAATTCTGTGTTCTCTCTTTTTTTGGGGGGCGGGGGGCAGCAGTGAATACATCTGCTAGCGAGGACAGCACCCATATGAAAGCATCCAACGTTTTTTTTTATCTCCTTCCTAATGGAATGGAAAATGGAGCATAAAAATATCCCATGGAAGGTTAAGTGCTCTCTTCTAACTGCGGTGGCTTTGGAGGAGTCACTGAAGCAAGGTCTGTGCAGGGTAGGCATTGCGGGGGATGGGCTGTATCTTTTTCTGTTGTTTGGATGAAGCCGTGTTATTACAATTAACATTAAAGCGGGAATGCACAGGGCGAAGGGGAGGGAAGGCGAGGAAGCACTTTTATGGCAGGAGATGAAGTCTGCCCTGTAGACTGTAATTGAGACAGTCCAGCTGGTGTCTCTAAGGTCATTTGTTTTTATGTAAGGCAAGAGGTGTAAAACTGGTATAAGAAATCCAAACAGGAAGGGCCTGAATGACACATGTGGAAGAGCTTAACAAACACACACTCAGCCCAGGCTATGGGCTGCTGCTTGTCAGCTAGAGCCCGACTGAAATATACTGGATTCAACGACATGCCTTGGAGAAACCAGCAGAGGCACTGATTTTGAAGGATGAATATCTGAGGGCTTATGGACTGCACTGTAAAGATGTCACTGCATTGAGCTCTGAGGAACCCACTCTTGTTAGCTTTGAGATGACAGATATAGTTGGTTGCCCTGTTAGGAAAATGCAGTTTGGGTGGCAATGGAGTGCAGAGAGAGAAATGGCTCTTTATAAAGTCTCTGTTGGATGACAGTGCTAAGGCCACCTTCACTTGTGCAAGAGGAGTGGTGACAGTCGGGCATTGTTTTAAAAGTATTGGGGGCAGGGGGCGGGTAGGGAGGAGGAAGAGGAATAAAAGGGGATGAAATACTGAGAATAAAAGTTAATTAAAAATAAAATCAAGAGGAATGTGTCTCCAAGGCCACTTCTTTCGCAGAGACCACCTGTCAAACATTTCCCTGTCTATAAACCCCAGACTGGGAACCAATCTATGCAGTAGTTCTTTAATTTTTAATGCCTCTCTCCTGGCCTCTGAGATGGCTCTTACAGACAGAAGCTGTCACTTGTAAAGATACAGATGTATATGATGCACGCACCAAAAGTGAGTGCTTGGAATTCAGGAATTGACATCATTTGGGAGAGGGAACTGCCAAAGGAGATTGTGAAACTGTGGAGAATAGAGTGTCCCAGCAGTGTTAGATTGTCAGCGATTTTAAAAAAAAAAAAAAAAAAAAAAAGTCTCAGTGCAGTTGAATTGACAATAGAAGGGGATGTGGCCTGCAGCCAGATAATTAGAGGTGTCGCTCATGCATAAAAGTGGGAGTCAGGAGCTCCTGAGTTCTAATCCTCACCCCCTCTGTCAGGCAAGACCCATATCCTCTCTGGCTCAAAATTTCCCCATGTAAAAGTGGGGATCATAATTCTTTCTAACCTAACTCACGGGGATGTTACTTGTGAGGCTCAATTAGTTAATATTTGTAAAGCAATTTAAATAATATTAATTAATGCTTAGCAGATAAAAAGCAAATATTGTTATCATTAAAGTAATGGCTAACCACCCTGCTGAAAGACACAAGCAGGGTACTGATTATTGAAATCATTTTTAGATAGTGCTACAAATGTCCATGGTGCTTTATAAACATCAAGATATGGTCCTGTCCCCAAAAGAGAGAACAATTAGTTGGCTCCATCTTTGTTGTTAGATATTGTTGTGTCGGATATTTTCAGAGACAAAGAGCAAACAGATACTTTCAGTCAGAATGGCCTTTATTTTAACCATGAAACAAGAAGGAAGAAAAGCAAAGAGTCTGTGAGAGATGGCAAGATGCATACATCTTACAGTTTGCACTGAATTCTGGGAACAAAATGGTTGCTCAACTGGGCAGCCAGGGAGAGTGCTTTGAAATGCCATTGTGTAGTACTCGGGACATAAAAGGTCCCCCAGTTTCATTGCTGTATGCAGCACAGCTCAACATCTGTGCACTTAAAGCACATGAATTATATAGCATCTGGGGCAGGGGGTGGGGTGGGGGGTGCAAGTAGCTCGGGGAAGGATAATGGCTAGGCAGACTGGCTTTGCCTACAGCTTTTGGCTCCAGGCTTGGGCTTGCAGGCCTTAGCTCTGTCTTTCTTGCCTCCAGCTGCATTTCTGGCCCTTGGCTGGCTGCAAGGTGCATGGGGTTGATGACTAAGATTGTCTCCTGTGCCAGCCAACCAGATTGTCTCCCTTGCCCTAAGCTCCTCCTCCTTCCTCCAGAGAGAGTCAAAAAGGAGAAAGAGAGAGAAGCTGAGCCCACTGATAGTTATGGCAGCTGCAATTTGCTGAGAAAAAGAGGTACTGGAGCCAGGTGGGGAGGAATTTGAGGGATGAGTGGAAAAGGGAGAAGCTGGGGATGGACTGATGGGTTTGGAGCATTTGTGAAGTGGAGCATCCACTTTTGGTTGTTTTGAAAATTATACAAATTTATTTTCTCAGCCTCTTCACCAAGCCCAAGCAGGGCTGTGGGTAAACACTCAGGCAGACACTCAGGTCTGGCATGGTCTGCATGGCACTCACGGATTATGCCTTATCTAATGATATTTCCATGACTTCTGTCCTACCCACAACGCCCTGCTCCAGCTATATGCTCCCTCTGGCCACCATAGCTCCTCCCTTTCCTGACATTTCTAGGTCTAGCTCTGTCCCAGAGTTCACTGCTGTCCTTGCAGTGATGGACTGGTACCTGCATAAATCCTTCTGGGTTCCAGGTAGAATGGAAGCAGGCTGCTATGAGGAAATGCAGGCACAGGTAAGAGCTGGGATGAGGAAAAAGAGATTGGGTCGAACCTAGTGAAGGGAGAGGAATCTACTGGAATTTAAAGATACATTTACCAGGGCTAAACTTTAACCCAAGGAAAGGGACAGGGAGACATTCATCTCTTGGTTACCAGTGCATTATTTTTTTCTAATTGGAGCCAATTTTGTTCGTGACAAACAACGGACGCCAGACAATAGCTATTTAGTCTGTGGTCTGTATGAAATGAATTGGTCGTCTCCATCTTTTGCCTAGTGAACATGTGTCCACATCAGAAATCCCCCCACCACAGATGGTTGGTCCCCAGACAATTGATGCCTAAGACATAGGCAGTCTCAGCAGAGGAGATCTCTCCAAGGTCCACCTTGCAGCATGATGATAGGAGGGTTGACGAGAAAATGTGCACTGCTTCTGCTCATGCTGTACCTTTTGTGGAGATAAATAGATGTCTTAAGTTTCCAGGGCTATTAATCTGGCACATTTTTTAGGAACATTAAATTTGTTTGGAGGAGGGGGGTGGGAAATAAACTATAGAAATAAAATTACTATAATTGAATGTAGTTCAAGTTATAGTGATATGAGGGCTGTAAATTGCACTTGACGTTTACAATGTCATGTTTGTAGGTCTCTGATTTTGTTGCTTAGGGATGACTTGTGCTGTAGAGGAGAATCTGTTTGTATCAGCAACTTAGGATGTCTCCAGGGGACCCCCAAATTGTCATTTGTTTGATAGCAGTTGCCTTTTAGTGCAACACTTTTTTAACATTTTTGCTATGGTTTCAGAGTTGTCTGCAAGCTCTGTTCAGCTAAGCCCTGGAGCAGTTGTCGGATATTCAGATACTATACAGATTCACAGGGCATAAATACCTAAGCTGATATGAAGAGGCCTCTCAAGACGGTGTGAAAAAGGCCAGAGAGTTAAGTCCCAGTCTACCATGCTGACCATTTTGTCTCATTCCATCTGTCCTTATCCACTTATTGTCTCTTGTCTTACACTGAGATTGTAAGCTGTTTAGGGCTGGGACAGTCTCTTTGTTCTGCGTTTATACAGCACCTAGCACAATTGGGTCCTGGTCTATGACTGAGGCTCTGAGGTGCTACATTAATACCTTTAATAATAGGTCAATGGCTCACTCTACATCCTCCAGTAACTGCAACCTCCTTTCTATTTGTGGGGGCTTCCTGGAGAATGAATGAGTGGATATTTGGTGCACTGGAGTGAGACTGTTCCTGGCTCCAGAGATGAAAGGTACAGCAGGCCGAAGGCAATGCAGGCATTGCCACACTGTCATTCTTCTACACATGCCAGCCAATGGGTCTCAGTCCATTTCTGGAGGGGCAGCATCTGAACATGAAAAATGAGCTGATCACCTCTGTCGATAAGGAGCAAATGAAGGTTGGCTTTGTGCTGCGGACTTCTGCTGTTGGGAACTGGGCTGAGACCCACCAACTCATTGCTCTAACTACAGCACCACATAAGAGTTTTGTGCTCTACAAAAATTAAAATCAATTGTTATGAATGAAGAGGCCTATTTATAACTGAATTGTACATCTTCTAAGCCTTGTCTTGAAGCTGGGATCTTGCAGGAGGAGCAGAAAGATGAGAACAAAATTGGAATCCATTTAAATGCTTATTCTGTGCCAGACCAGTTAAGTCACTTAGAAACTTTTCAGTCTTGATATTTTTTTTTTCAGTGTCTTCGATTTTCATGTACAAACATCTTCAGGAAAATATTGATTACCTAATGTATATTCCATGACTACCCACTCTGAATGGATTAAGTATACTCTACTCAATGAAGCAGAGAGATGTTGATGAAGAGAAATTGAACTGTATCCCTGAGATAATGTTCTATCTCTTAAAATAGAGAGTATACAGAAACCAGCTCTGCGCTACATTGTAAAAAAAAAAAAAAAAAAGTGGCTACATTGTGAGTATCATAAAACTAATATTCAGGACATGATTGTAAATTGATGTAATGTCAAATACTTGATATAAACTTCTGATGACTTTCAGTTGAGGTCTTGAGAGCTTTGTGGCCGCTGAAGATTAAGCAAAAATGGGATTTCCAATTTGGCAATTTCCAGTTTGGATAGTCACATTCTGCTTCTCTAATATTCCCCTTGCAGTTTCAATTGGCATGATATTTATCTTCATTTCCTGTCCTCGACTTGTGTATAAGTGATGCTGCACACTGTTAAATAGCTGCTGAGCTCCACATCAGAGTTGGCTGTGTTTCAGTGGTGGAAGGTGTTTTCAGAGCCTTATCTTTCCCTCTTCTTGTATACAAAAGACAGATGGAATCCAAAGGGAGTTCTGGGTGTAGAAGGACAGTAGAGTGAGTGTTGCCTGTTGTTTGTGAAGTGCTTTGGGATCCCAGTGGATAAAAAGCCTTAAATAAATGTAAGAGATCATAGTAAATGGAGAGAAAAATAAATAAGAAAGAGCCACATGAACAGAGGGCAAGCAGGTTAAATCAGGTAAAAGAACAGGCGAGGAGACTTCCACTCCAGCTCAAGAATAAATTCTTAGTGTTGGTAGCACAGTCCATGAATGGTTCATGGAAGAATGAAGAGGTGCTGCCATTCCCATCTTCCTGACAGTGAGATTTAAAGTAGTGTTGTTTTTTCTGTTTAGTTTCTGGCATGGCCTGGTGTCTCACTGTGCCCTTGAAAAGGAAAGAACCAAGTTTGTTTTGCTTGTTGACATTTGTCTTTAAAGAGTGAATGAGCAGGTGTGCTTGCTGGGTAGCTTTCAAAGCTGAAACCCTGAAGAACCTTTAAGTAACAAAATGATAACAATATTGTGTGGACTTAACATGATTGGTTTACTTTTGTCTTCATTGTGGTTTTTTTATGCTACCATTATACTTTGTAATAGACGTAGTCAGCATGTAGTCTGTAGCATGAGCCAGCCTTCAAATACAAGTGTTTCTTTGCAGGAGATTTTATGCTGTTGTTTTATATAATTTTTGATATTCAGTCTAAAAGAAGTCTCTGAAGAGGGATCTTTCTTTGCTAAAAGCCATCATTTTTATATAAAATTGAAGCTATTCATATTATGTCTTCATCTTCTATATCTCAACTAGTAACAATATCACAACTACTCCCTCCTGACAACTATATTCATTTCTCATTAAAGATATTTCATGTTTTATTCAGGAATTTAAATGAAGCTATCAGAGCTGTGATAGCATCAGTTTGGGCTAACTATATCTCATTCATGCCAGCCTCAAGAGTTCTAATTAATATATTTTTAGCTCCCTGGCTGTCTTTAGACTGAACAGTTGAGTGCGAAAGACGGGGGGTGAAGGAAAAAAAACAACCTTCACCCCCATATTCAGATTTGCATGGAAAAATCTCTGAAAGAGGGAATTTGGGTAATTATGTATTTCCAGTCCTTGTATTGCTCTTGACTATTTTCAGCTCAGAAATAACTTTCAAGAAGTAGAGACCTTTCTGAAAGAGGGTGTGGGGGGGACACAAACATTAGTAAGATTTCTTCTTTACTGACCACTTGTGAATTATACAGTTGTGTAACTTTTTTTTTGTTGTTTCTTTCTCCTCCACACGTACTGTGGGATTTGCATTCCATTTTTGGTGATCATTCCCCTTGACCCTTTTCCCCCCAACGTCTTCCGAACACACAGCTTATTAAATTAAAAATTGTTTCGCAATTTTTCGCAAATATGGTCAGGAATGCAAACAGGCTCCTATTAAAGTCCTCAATGTGAAAAAGAAGTTAATTTGGTGCCAGCATTATTATTATTATTATTGATAGGAGAATTGAATGGTGGATGGTAAGGTTCTATCTTCTCCTTCCACTCTTTTCAGTGGTAGGAAATGAAGCTAGGATTTTCTTTTTTTATGTCATTCTGTCATTGGAATTCATAGCACTTGAATTCACTTAGAAGCCCAAACTATTTCCTCAAATCACTTCAGTCTCTGTGACTCTCTCGGGCTGTAGTTTATAAATCACTCTTGTGGTGGACTATCTAGAAGGGATCAAGACCTCTGGAAGCTTGAGTCATATTGAATTGCATTGTATAGCGGAGTGTCATTAGGAGTTTACTGTAAGGGGGCAAAAAGAGGCCTTATAAATAGGCTAATTCAGCTGGCACTTATATGTTTTAAAGGTGTTATTGAAGATAGAGGATGGTAGCATTATTTGCTCCCAATTTTGCTCTCATCAGCTTCAGCTAAGGGATGGCTCTGGAATAGCAGAGGAATAGAAGTTTTAGAGAGAACCTGTCTCAAAAACCTGGATTTTTTTTTATTTAAGCAACTTCTAGGGATCGTTTAGGGTTTATTTAACTTGCTTCAAAGCTTGCAGGTAATCTAGCCTATATTGTCTCAAATTGCTGCAGTCTCTCCCCCTCCATGGCATTCCCCTTTATCTTATTTCCAATCACTTTGAAGATGTTCTCTTCAAAAGGTCTGCATAGTAACGTGTGCATTTGAACAAGGGTTTTCTGACAATGAAATGATTTTTGCTGGGAAGTTTACATAACAGCTGCATTTTTCTGTTTGATTAGACAGTAAGGCAATGCCAAGTAAAGCATCTTTCTCAACCGGGATGATGGTAACAATGATGATTTTATTTGTGTGCGTTTCATTTCCAGATTAGTTAGCACGAGGTGTCCATGCTTTGGGTGTTGCCTCACTGGTGATTGTCGCCATTTGGCTGAGCTTTGGGGGTATCGAATACCTGGATATCCTTAGTGTGATGACAGGAGTGTCATGGTGAGAACAATGACCAGAAACAGGTGTATTGCATTCTGGGAAATATGTCAGGAACTCTGGCTCATTGCCACTGCAGTTCAATCTCTTCAGGAAAAAAAAAAGAAAAGTGCAGACCTCGTTCCATGAAACCAGCTTCCATGCCATCTGTAGGGTTTTTGTGTTTGGTGTAAACAGCACCTGCGTGTGAGCACGCAGACACACACACACACACACACACACACAAGTACTGTCAGAAGTTTGAAGGGTGGGGAGTTGAGTACACTCAGATAGGCTTATAAATGAGGTCTGGTGATTGGCTGGCCTTCACCAAGGCTTTACATAAAGTGTTTCCTTGGGATTCAGTTGATGGGTTGCTTTGATATTCTGTCCTTGCACTTGCATAACCTGGATTGGAGTCTAGCCCAGTCCTAAGAGATAGAGGGTCACTCCAGTTTGATAGTGTAAGGTCAAAAACAGAATGAAGCTGGGATATTTCAATTGAGTTTCGAGTGTATAAAAGTATAAATCAAAAAAGCAAAATCCTTGAAGGGACACCTTGCAGCTGCCAGGGAAATGAAAGGCTTTGAAATAAGTAGATTCAAGAACAGAAGAATCCTGTGGCCAGTGCAACTAATAATACCATCCAGTATCCACTTGGAGAACATGAAAATACTATTCTCATATGGAAAAGTACAGAACAGATTGTTACAAACAAGTTTGGACATAGATACTTTGCTGTAATGTCAAGCCAGCAGCAATCATACATTCATTACATTTCTGTGTGTAATATATTATGTATATATACAAATATAATGCATGCTTCTATATAAATTCCACTTTTTTAATGATCTTTTTAGCAAAATGCAACCTGAAAATCCTACTTGATAACTCCTATAGAGCTCTGGCAACTGTTGGATTCCCCTCTTTTGTGTCCTTGAAAATTATGGATAGGCCCAAAGTTCACCCGTTTAGTCACGAAAGGGTAAAGAACGAGCTTTTTCATCCACATTACTACTGAACTCCACTGTCTCATTTTGCTGCAGGATACTAATAATTTTATGCTTATTTAAACAGACACATTTCTAGTTTATGGGCATATTCCAGAAAAAAATACATATAGCTCAGAGAACAGTTCTGATGGGCAAACACCTGATCCCCTTTAAAAAGAGATAAAAGGGAAACTATTCCCTTGCCAGTTTGCTACACTACAGGGCCTTGCTAGCAGTTACACACTGGTAGCTTGCACTTCTGACTAGTAGTCAGCACCACACAGGCTAAACTTGCAGGTACAGTGATGATAAATGGTTTGTGAAGACACCTCTTAAACCTACTGTAGCAGAACTTGTATGTATCAGTGAGTGCCTCACAATGATGTTTAGAAGACAAAGTTTAAGAGTTCAGGATGTGCACATCTGCCAGTCAAACCCACGTTGGGGGTGGATCTAACTGAAGTCTCAAGCTGCATCGGACTTAATCCCCACTGTTTTAAAGATTCAAAGAGTTTTTTGTACTGTTGTTACTGGTTTGATATCTTTATTATTATGTTCTATGTAGAAAGCAAATATGGTGCTCAGAAATCTTATACAGGAGTTCTGATTTTTGGTTTTTGCTGGTGATACTTATAGTCATGCATCTTAAAAAAAAAAAAAAAAAAAAAAAGTTGTAAGCATACAACATATACTATGTCTTAACTGTTATCTAGTGACAAGTCTTGAGCTGCCTTACACTGCCCTTGGAAGTGTCAAAAGCAGCTTAAAACCTCGGGATCTGCAGCATAGCATGGTAAAAGATATATGGGATGAACTGCTGGCCTCATTAAAGTCAATGGCAGAACTCTCATAGATAGCATGATTACTGACACTAGAAACAGATTTGCATGTCTATCTGTTACCTATACTAGCAATCTAGGTTCTTTGGTGTCTGAGTGCCTAGAGAAAGAGACTAGACAGCAGTGATGACCCAATCAGATGTACCCTTCCCCAACGGTGCGGGAGAAAACTGCCTTGGTGTCTCTATATAGAGGGATGGTAATGTGGGTGTTTGGGGGGCCGTGGACTGTCCCACAGAGTGGATCAGCATGACCACAGACATTCTGGGAGGGATATATAAAAACTTTATCTCTTCTTCTCTTAGGGGGTCTCCAGGCTCTATTTTCCAGTTTAGGGATGAGGAATCTGGTCTCCCATTTGATCTCCTCTATAGGACAATACTCTTTTACTTGGACTTTATTAGCATGTTCCAAATTGGTCCCCAAGAAAACTATCCCTCCGCTCAGGCACTGATATCTGAGTAAAGCCACCCCAGAATATGTGGGGGTTCTGATGCACAAGATTTAGTGTGAACCTTTGCTCATTTTTAATACCAAAGTTGAACTAAGCCCTTTTCGGAGGTTCTAAGATCTTTAGATACTGAAAGTTATTTTGGTTCTGGTTTCCATCCAGAACTACAGGGCACTTTTACAGTGTCACCGATGAGAAGGGGCAGGGCCAGGAATCTTGTGAGAAAGCCGATTAGCATAAGGGTTCTAGTCCAGTCTGGCAAACTCAAGAGGTTCACTTTGCTCAGATAAGCTCTAGAGAATCAGAGATTCCAAAACTATCACGTCAAACCTAAATATCCAAACCTAATGGATATTCTGAATGGAGTTTGGAGTCCTGATCACATTTTGCTACATGCTTTATACAAATCAAAAGCAAATATCCAAACAGGATTTCTCACAGTTAAAAAAATGTCCCCCTCTTAGTAGGTTTTGTAGAATCTTTCAGTAATGTCCCCCACTCATTCTCTTGTTGTCCATATTTGGCTCAATAAGTCATTGTACATTTTTTTCCTTTGTAATTAGCATGCTGAGAGACATCTGTCTAAAATAAATTAGGTAAATATTCAGGTGTGTTTAACTACTGCTGATGTAATAAATTAGTCATTTTCAAAATCTTCACATTTGCTATGTTTTTTTTAAAAAAAAATCTATTAAAATAATCATCATTGCTGCTTGTATAATGTTCTGTTTTAAGCAGCTAATCCTATTCACACAAGCGGTTGCTTTGTGTCACTGATGGTCAAAGTATATAAGCCCATCTGCTATCTTTTATGGGAATAATCTGTGTCAGGAAGTGAAAATGCTGTGACTGCCTGCTCATAAAATTTCCTTCCAATTCTTCCATTGGGGGCAGTAAGTGGCAGATTTAGCCATGGATGGGTCCCTTGTCACCTTCCAGAGGCATATTTCCTTGCCTCTAACTCAACTTGCCCCACTCCAGCTCCTTGCTTCCTGGAGAACTTGGCTTCTGCAAGGTATCACATTGTGGAGACTGAAGTCACTTGAACCGACTGTGATGGTTTGTTTTTGTTTTTGTGAGGATAGTCTGGTGGAGACCTGCCACCCTCAATTCTTCATACTCCATGTGCTTCCTTCTCCTCGCCCATGCACCTGGAGCCCATGGAGTTCTCCTGAGGAAGGTGAAGGGGCATGTCACAGAATGGGCAATTCCATGCCTCCTTAGCTGGCCTTGGTAGATATAGGCTTCCCTCTGTGTCCACATATGGAGGGGAACATGGGGGCCAGAGCTGGTACGGTCACTATAAAGCCTTTTGGACTGCCTTTAGATGAAGGGTACTATATAACTGAGAAACCATGCAGAAGGAAGACCACTGAACATGCTCAACTGTTTAGCTTTTCTGCTTTTTAGGAAGCTTGTGCCTCTCTTTTGCATTGCAATTGTTATGCCTTCAGTTCTCTCTTTGCTGGGTCTCTATAGTGATCATGCCTAAAGTGCACTTTGCTGTCAGCAGAGAGAGGCTGCCATTTTGTGTTCAGTTCAATGCAGACTGTTTCTAGAAAAGAATTGAACACACTTTGCTCTCTCACAATTCATATTCTCTTTTTGTTTTATTATTGCCTATTTCCAAAATAAAGGCTGATTCTGACTGAAAGTACAGTGCCCAATCCTGAAGCCAAATGCCAACTTTTGTCTGAGTAAGGACTGAGTAAGTCAGTGCATTCTCGTTACTGACTATTGGCTTGTCAATTCTTGCTTGCCTTATTATAACTCGATCTCTTCCATTAAAATGTTTCAGAATTCTCTCTCCATTCTGAAACCCATTAAAGTTTTCACAGCATCAGCTACTTGAACCTGACAGCTCTTCCCTTTCCAAACGAGAAAGAAACTGCACCTACTCAGGGAAACTAATGATATTGAAAATCTGTCGAAAGGGGGAGCAGAGGAGAGAGGATTAAGGGCAAATCCTGGTTTGAATCCATCCTTTTGTTTTATGATCAACGAAGTCTCTGTCTGATGTATCAACAAAAAACAAGGAATTGAAATCAAATGAGAAGGGCTGGAGATAATATCAGAATAGTCTGTAATGTTTAAGCAAAGCCACCATTTGGCTTTTGCAAGCAGGAGACTATTATTCCACCCCCCCACCCCCCCTTGCCAGTTACACGATACTACTTGGGAACATGTTATCAAAGACTAAGAATCAGGCCAATGGCTGCTGATGTTAAAAGGACATGACATATGCACAAGGCAGGGCATAGGGGCTGGCTGCACATATTAAAGTCAAACACATCACAATCCGATTAGCAGAAATGGAGTGTGTGTGCTCTCTCTGGGTTCCCCCCCCCCGCCAAGTTATACTTTGTGCTTTTTTTATTGATTGATTTATTTTTGAAGGAAGTAATTCCCTTCCCAGCTTCTTGTGCACCTCTGTCCCTTCCCACCCTCTCCCCACTCAAGCTTGCTTTCTCACTTCATAGAGCCGCCTGAGAACAGGCATTCAAAGGAAGAAAAAAATTGAAAATATTGCAAATGCAAAGAGCTCTCTAATCTCTTTCTGACCTGTCCTGTACAACTGGAGATTTCTGCAAATCTAACACAAATGTATAAATCTTCAGAGCTAGGAGGGAAGTATAAAAGCAACACATGTTGTTTTAGGAGAATTTAAGCTAAAGGAAAAAATCTAATTTTTATTTTTATTTTTATTTTTTGCTGGCTTACTGTTTTGAAGGAGACTTTTTTTATTTAAAGGATGCCTTTAATTTTGTACACTGTTACATCTTACTCAATATATTAGTTCACCATCAAGGATTTGATTTTATTATTAAGTTCTTTTGTATCTTTCTTCTAGTATTTCAGTGGGTGCAAGTGCAAAGAAAGCATATAAATGCCTATAGGGAGGAGAGATTTTTTTGAGTTGCTGTTTCTTTAATGAATAAAATTTTCATTAGAGCGTAAAGCAATTCATGGCTGCAGCATGTTCTGTGTCTGTCCCTCACAATGGAGAATAAAGAATAGATTTTCGGAGATGAGGCTATATAATATGCTGTTGAGGTTCTTAGGCTGTGCCCATCATGCTGGTATCTGAAAGCCTTCCAGCTGTTTATTAGGGGCCCAATCCAGTAAAGTACTTAAGCATGTGCTTAACTTTAAGTATGTGAGTAGTCCCATTGATGCCAATATCTCATGGATTCCAAGTCCCATTGAAATCAATGCTTTGTTGAATAGGGATGGATTTATTCATGTGCTTAAAGTTAAGCAGGTTTTTTGGTGAAAACAGTGTGGGCACAAAGTTAAGCAAAGAAAATGGCCAGATAGTATGGGAATTTAGAAGGCATTTCTTTATACACAGAGTGGTTAATATATATCATTACCTAGAGGAAATCAGTGCTCTGTGGGGAAGAGAATCTCCGATGAGGCAGGCAGACCTACATGGGCATTTTAGCATCCTCCCTCCCTAAAACTTCCTCTATTTCTATAATCTCAGTGCAGATGTTTCCTTTTTAATTCCTGGCCCCAGCTGGCAACGCATCTCTGTTCTACTGTACTTAGTCGCATTTACTGTAGACATTAACTCTGCACATGGTTAGGAAATAGCCTTTATTTCTAGCTGTTAAAAAAACCTGATGATGAGCAAGATTTCCAAGGAAGAAATAGAAGTCAATTTGTGTTCTGATGAATCCCATTCCCCTGAAGAAATGTAATAGAAAATAAAGAGTCGGGGAATAACCTTGGAGATGACTGAAATCCTAAAGGTTATGCTGTGCAGTTCAAAATGCCCTCTTATGTATGGAGATGATCTCAGTGTTATACATTGGGAAGGCATGTGATACATTTGTCCCATACCTATGAGAAAAACCCTGCCTGCCTGATTGGGATTTATTCTAATTTTCCATGCCCTAGAACAGTTTCAAGTGACCACTATCTTTTTTTAAGAACAGGAAAAAAAAATCCCACCCCAAAAACCTTACCATGACAATATTTCTACTTTCTATCCCCAAAGGTAAGATCCCTCTCTATTCGCATGCATGCGTGGAGATGTGTCCACACACACATATATTACCCTGATTTAAAGCGTAGGATAAGGACAATCCAGCTTTGGATCAGTAACTCATTTTCTAAATATAAAAATACTACAGTAATGCAGAGGATGGAACTTCTGTATCATGAAAGATTTTGATTTTGGCTTCATCCCAAACAGAGCTGAAGACCAAGAGTTTTTAAATTATCTGCAAAGAAAGATTCTGGAAAAATAATTGTTTTGGGTCATTTGAAATGTTTCATTTTGACAACATTGTTTCATTTAGACTTTTTGTCTTGTTACGTATATTATTTCAAAGGAAAAAAATTGGAATGTTTCATTCAGAAAATGGCAATATGGGACCTCTTCTCTGATTTTCTTCCACAATGAAATTCTGACCCAGTTGCATCCCTAGTTTACAGCTAGAGAAGTGAAGTGAGTAGCACAAGGCCACACGGTTAGCCAGTGATGCATCCCGGATTAGAACCTGGGACCTCCTGAATCCTTCTAACTCCATGCTCATCCCTCAACCTATGGCATTCATATCCTAATCCTTCATTATCAGGCCCAATTTGCAAAAGCATCAGCAGATTTTTCATGTGGGTCATTTAATGAACGTGTGCAAATAGGTGATTTGGGTATGCACACACCCATCTGCAGGCAGGGGCAAACCTGATGTGCACTCTCACATTGGGCATGTACACACACAATGGTGTCTGTCCATGCTTCTAAAATAATAGACCCAAGTCTTTACTCAGCTCTCACTTGAGCAAAACTCTCATTGAAGCCAATGAACTGCTGAGTAAGGACTTCAAAGTGTGACTCAGTTTGTTGGAGTGTGGTTTAGGGGCTAGAACATACAACTACAAGTCAGAAACTCTGGGTGCAAGTTCTGCTGTGGATTTCCTGCATGATATTGATAAATTGCTTGATATATTTCTGCCTCACTTTGTCTGTCTGTGAAATGGGGATGATGATAAAACATACATACTTGCCTGCCTCACAGGGATGTTGCTTGTTTAATGTTTGTAAACTACTTTGAGATTCTCTATGTTAATGAAAAGTAATATTATTGTTTATACTCTTTTTAGATAACATTTAAGGATTAAAATTGCAAAATGTGGTGCAGGGTTTCTGATCTCACTTTGTAGACTGAAGTATGACTGATGACTTCACTACTTAGACACCACAGGGAAGGGCGCTATGGAACATCCAAACTGGGTAAATAATTTTGCCCTTTGTCAACTGTAACGATAGGTAGAGATACTGATACTTTCATGTGTTAGGTGGCTTAGCTGATTCCTGTATTAGCCTCTGATCCTCAGAGACTTAGATTTAAATTAAACGGAAGATGTGATAACGGGTTCGGATACAATACAAAATTACCTGCACCAGCCCCAAAATGATTTTTGTAATTGAAAAAACCTAGTTAATTCTATATTAAACAGAAAATGGAAATCATGACTTTCTTTATTTTTAGTCCAAAAGCAGAAATAAGTAAAATATAGAAAAGCTATTCTTATGGTTTGACCCAGAAAGTGCTAGCAAGTCCTGGGAATCATAGAATATCAGGGTTGGAAGGGACCATCTAGTCCTACCCCCTGATCAAAGCAGGACCAATCCCCAACTAAATCATCCCAGCCAGGGCTTTATCAAGCCTGACCTTAAAAACCTCAAGGGAAGAAGATTCCACCACCTCTCTAGGTAACGCATTCCAGTGCTTCACCACCCTCCTAGTAAAAACGTTTTTCCTAATATCCAACCTAAACCTCCCCCACTGCAACTTGAGACCATTATTCCTTGTTCTGGAACAGAATAGGTTCTCATATGGCAATCATGTCTATCCCTAGACAAAGTGTACGTCTATACTCCAATCCTGGGGTGCATTTGCAACTACTGTAGATATACTTAACTACCGTTAAGCTAGCTAGCTCAGGTATTGGAGCAGTGAAGCAACCGCACAATGGACTTCAGTGCAGGGTAGTCCTGTGAGTGATTACCTGGGTTCTGGGCTAGTTTGCACAGCCCACACTGAACCCTGTGCTGCTACAGCTTCACAGCTCCAGGACCTGAACTAGCTAGATTAATGCTAGCCCAGGTATCTAAACATGAGCTGACACCATATCCCATGATTGCCATACAGGTAAGACAACTCGGATAAGCTTTGCTGGAGCTTCCAAATTTTTGGCTACTTATTTGAATCAAACCTTGGATATTCTGTGGTTTGCCCTTCACCAGCTCCACCTAGGAATAGGCCATTGGTGACACTTTTTTAAAAAAAGTTCTGGTTACAGATGGATCTTATCTTAAGACCATATTGAAGATATGAACATCCCCAAGCATTGAAGAACTTCACATTTTAATCACTGGCAGCAGATTAGCAGAGTGTTGCAAATTAATTGGTTGTGCTGCAGTGGCAGGCATGACCCTTTTTGTGCCCTCACAGATCTTTGCGTGTCTAGGAGTTTGCTATCTGGATGCAGGCTAAACCTCAGCCATAAGCACGTGTGTATAGACCTGGTGGGAAACCGCTTTCCCTCCTGTGAAAATCTGAGATTTAAAAAACAAAACAAAACAGTTCACATCCTAATTTAGGATGAAAAATCAAAATCTCAAAAATTTTCACGAACCCTGGCCCTCCCCTCCCCAAAAAAGGAAAAAAAATTAGTTCAGGACAATCAAAATGTTTCCATTTCAAAATATTTCATTTAGAATTTGCCATTTTTTTAAAAAAAACCCCTCTAATTAGTTTGTTTCTAAATTAAATGTCACTTTGAGCCAGAAAACCAGAATTTTTTATTTAGAAAATGTCAACGGAATATTTTGTTAACTTTTTTTTTTGGAGTTGAAAAATTCATCAAAACTAACCCTTTCCCAGGAAAAGTTTTGGTTGTAACAGACGAGAAATATTTAATTGAAAAATTCCCAATCCACTCTACTCATATAGACAACATTCAAAGTGTTAAAAAAAAAAAAGTGGTTTGTTTCAGATGAGGGCTCTGAGGATAATGGTAGTAAACTATTGATGGGTCTGAAATAAAATATTGTAATTTTGTATGCATTTATGAAAAATCCCAGGGACAGCCCACTAAACCTAACATATTGTGTTCAAGGAAGGGTTTATTTAGACTGCATTGCCTAATTCTGTAAATATCTTTAAAGATAATTATTGCTTACTGCACAGATACAATGAGCCAAGCTTTTGGCTCTCATTCACTTACGGGGCGTGGGGTGGGGTGCAAAACTGGGAAAAAATTCAGAAAAGAAAACTTTCAAACCTGAAAAATTTCAAAGACATAAAAAGCCATTCCTTTTCAAAACCCATGCAATAGAAACACCTTAGAATTTTAAAAACTTTTCATAAATCGCCCCTCCCCCATTTTTGACCCAACTTTGGTTATTTCTATAAATCACTCCTTCAGTATTCTAGGCTACAATGTGATGGATGGATGGGAATCCGTGATAGCTACTATGGCAATTTAAGTAAAATAAAATTAAAATAACTGCAGCTGCGTTACTGCAGAGAAAACTAACCATGCAAAATCTGCCATGTCAGTAAAAACAGGAAGAAAGAAAAGGAAAAGTTATTCAATTTATTAGCTTTGGGGCTTATTTTCCTTCACTCCCATTTCATGTAGCATGACTAAAAATACCACAAATGGATTCATTTTTATGACAAATAATGACCTACAAAAAGTATTTGGTTGCTTTTCTATTTTTTTCCTTTGCAGTCACAAAACTCCTCAGCCTATTTAAAAGAAAGCCCCAGACAAATTTCCTGCAGATGCAGTTGTGAAAAAACCCACTAGGCACAACAAGATCATAGTCACAACATGGACAAGCAGAGAGACACAAGGCCTTGTCCAGTACAGTGTTTAACATCTCAAACCAGTTCCTTCTGACTTATCACTTCCTTGGGCTAGTGAGAAGACTCCAGAAACCGTCAGCAGTAAGAAAATATAGCCCATCAATTCCAAATCTGAGTTGTTTTCCTTTGGGGGATGAGACCATTTTGAAGTATGTCCCCTCTCCCCACCCCACATTTCTTCTTAAACTTCATAAAATCGTAACAGTTCTTCACTTTAAATTAATTTTCTCCAATAAAGCCATTTGCAGGGTTGTGATCTTTAGAATTCATTAGTTGACATGGTTAAGTTGGTAGCTGAAAAATGTTTAAAATGATCTAATCTGCATTTACATATAAATCCAATGTGTAAGTAGAAAAAATTGCTCGATATCATGTCAGTGAGTAAAATGGACTCTAGAACCTATACCTGAATGGAGAGCTGGATTCATAAGTGTGTTATCTCATTTTTGAAGCAATTCCTGAATTTAACATGGGTGTTGGCTCTGCTGCTGTCCAAACGCATTGGGTAGTATCCTGTTAGATTTATAGTATGGATCAATGTACATTCCACTGTCCCATTACCGTAGGGCTTGACTGTGGTGGCAGAGAAGAGAAAGGGACTGAGTTATCATGGATATAAATATATTTTTAAAATTGAGTCTCAAGGACATGGTTGGTCCTTGTTCTCTCTGTCTCCCAGACTATCACAGCTTCTGTTGTCTAATGACATGAGATAGGGTCTTCCTCAACATGGGGTCCTGCTATCTACAATACACCTGCTAGTCCTTTTCTTTCTTCCTGACTGCCATCTAAGGGGTGTAGAGAGGTAAGAGGGAAGATCCTTTCCAGACCAGAAAGAATAATGGAAGCCAAAAATGACAAAAGGGCAAAGGAACAGATTGAGAGGACTGGATGGGCCCTCTTTTACTGTTCATGCAGATTGTGACATATGGAAATTGATTCATTATTCTATTTTTGCAAATAGTTCTGGATATTCCAAAATCTGTCTGCTTTGATTGGACATGGAGGTCACATGGTTTTGTTTCTGTTCCCTGACTGGATAAATATATAGCTTAGAATGATGTTTCTGGAATGAATATTATTGATTATGAATTCAAACTTGGCTGCCCATGAATATTCTCCAGCAATCAATTAGGCTTAGCTATTTCCATGGAAAAACCCGTTCCCTAAAATACTTACTGCACAAATATCCATCAACATTGTATTTGCCCATATCAATTTTGGTCAGCAAAGTTATGTTAATGGCCCTATAGCTTTACTTTTCAGTCACGTCTATAAGCAACAAAAATTGGCTCCATGAGATTTTTCTAGCCACCTACATTGCAAGCACAGATCGACATTTGAAAGCCTATCTATGTTCTTTTTGCTTCTTACACTATCACAAACGATCAGTGACAACAAAACTTACAAGCGCTCTGCATGGAGCTGTAGGTGTCTATGCAAGATTATTAAATCTAGTGCAGGAACAAGGAAAAGGAGAGCCAAGAAATACATTGAAAAACATTTGTCCCAAAGGAGTGGATGAAATATACCAAAGTCTCTTCCAGCTGTCTAAGAGAGCAGTATAAGTAATAGATTTAAAAAAAAAAAAACCTATTAAAGAAAATGGTGATACTATTTTAAGGGGATATAGCAGCTAGCAAGCTAACTTCAGAACCATTTAAAATCAGGCAGGCAGAAAATAATTCTACCTCTGCTATTTAGAATCATGGAAAAAAAGAAAAGGGAAAGGCCTTTTAGGTCAACCAGTCCATCCCTTGCCAATGCACGCATGTTCCTTACAGCATCTTCACATCCATGAGTGCTTTGTCCAGTCTACTTTCGAATAGCTCTAGCGAGGGGGCTTCTATCGCTCCCTGGAGAGATCATTCCATTTATTCACTATGAGCTCACGCTATGGATTTTTTTAAGTATTATTTTTATTTTTATTGACAAACCAAGCAACAAAGATTGGTCTGCCAGGCCCAAACTTCTCCAAATTGCAGATTTTCCTGGATTGGGAAAAGCTTTCAAACAAGAAAGGGTCACCCTCCTCCCCCTTGCAATGAGCCATCATGAAGCCCTAACCAAAGAAGCATCTCATTCATTCCCTTAAGTGTAATCCCTTTAGATTTTAAAAAAAAACCCTGAAAATACCCTTTGTTCCTAAGGGCAAGAAATAATGGACTGTTTCCACTGTATAGGTAAAAAGCAGGTTTTGTCTTGTATTAATGTTAGCTTTTACTTGGAAATAGCTGTATATATGTACCTCTGAAATGGACATGTGTTACAATTCAACATGTATTGTGCCCCACATTGTTTCTGTTATCAAGGAATCACAGGTGTAGCTCCAGTCCCAGGTTTTGCTACTTGAACACTTTGGGCCAGGTTCAGATCCTGCTTGCAATGCTGATCAAAATCAGGAATAACTCCTGTGACATTATTGACATAAGCTGGGACCGTATAGATCATTATTGCAACCAAAGTCCTGTAGTGGTGCCAAATCTTGTATAAAAGGGGTCAAATAATGTCTAAGACAAGGTTATGGTTTGTTGTTATGATTATGCTGTCTATATGTGCATATCATTTTTATAGTTAGTCATGAATATTGATTCTATATTGTCTGTATTTCAAACCTGTGCTATGCTTCTGGGGAACTCTCCAGACAAGTTGGTGTCACCTCTGCCTAGCCTGCTTGATGGCACATTAAGGACCATCAGCTACACAATTGACCCATTGAGAGAAGGCAGACTCTCCTTATGACTCAGCAAGGCATGCAGGACATGCCTATGGACAGAACTCTGAGGTTTTTCCAGGCCATGTGATGGACAGCTTGTCTTTGGGACAAAGAAAGAAAGACCACATGGCAAGAGAATATAAAAAGCTGCTGCAGCTCCTCCAACTTATCTTCACTCCTGCTTCTTACCTCTGGAGGGACTTTGCTACACTGAAGCTTGAACAAAGGAGTGATGACCTATCCCAGCTGTGGATGTACTCCAGAGACTTGACTTGAACCCGCAGCTTATTTTATCACTGCTGCAGGCCTGAACCAAGAACTTTGCCATTACTGTATGTAATTGATTCCATTTAACCAGCTCTCCATTTATATTTCTTTCCTTTTATGAATAAACCTTTAGATTTTAGATTCTAAAGGATTGGCAATAGCGTGATTTGTGGATAAGATCTGATTTATATATTGACCTAGGTCTGGGGCTTGATCCTTTGGGATCGAGAGAACTTTTTTTCTTTTACTGGGGTATTGGTTTTCATATAGTTTCATATAGTTGTCATAGTTTTCATTTATCCCCAAAATGAGTGGCACTGGTGGAGATACTGGGAACCTGGAGTATCTAAGGGAATTGCTTGTGTAACTTGTGGTTAGCCAGTGGGGTGAGATCAAAGTCTGCTCTGTTTTGCTGGTTTGGTTTGCCTTAGAGGTGGAAAAACCCCAGCCTTGGGCTGTAACTGCCCTGCTTTAAGCAATTTGCCCTGAATTGGCAGTCTGTTAGGTCCCGCCAGAACCAGCATAGTTACAACTTCACTGAAGTCAAAGGAGCGAGGCTGAACTAGCGGAGGTGAGATTGGAATCAGGCTCATTGTAGAACATAGCTTTGTGTCCCAACCTTCAGCTTGAACTCGCGCTTCCATCACAAACAGACCAAGTCAGGCCTGACTCTTTCACAGGGAAATGGTTAACATGGAGTGGCAGTGGCAAATTGCTGCTTTATTGGGTTCTATTTGTGTACACACAGGATGCTGTGCTGAGCACCGGGCTCTTTGTACTAACTGGAGTGCTAATATGATGTATTAAATGTCATACTAACATCGCTCAGTATGCATATCTCTCCCATTGTACTGCCTGTTTATGCTTATTCAGCCCTTTGAATAATTTAACACATTTCAGACTCCAAATTACCCACAACAATTTGACGGGGCTGCTGGCAGTTTACTTGAAACACTCAGTGTTAGGTCAAAGTAAGGCCCAAACATCTGTGAAATAGAAGGACACTTTGTACTTAGCAAAGCATAATTAGACTTATTTTTGTACACCCTTAAAAAAAGGGTGAGTACGTCTAGACTAATACCAGTCATAGTAGATGGCATTAAGAAAAGGAGTACTTGTGGCACTTTAGAGACTAACAAATTTATTTGAGCATAAGCTTTCGTGAACTACAGCTCACTTCATCGGTGAGCTGTAGCTCACGAAAGCTTATGCTCAAATAAATTTGTTAGTCTCTAAGGTGCCACAAGTACTCCTTTTCTTTTTGCAAATACAGACTAACACGGCTGCTACTCTGAAACCTGTCATTATAGATGGGATTAGGTACTATACATACCACTTTCTGTAGGCACCCCTGAAGCCATGCATAATTTGGGCCAAAGAATCAGAGGCATTGATTATAAGTGGATAATCATTATGGATGGAAATGAGGCAGAAGGTCAAAAGTTTGTCAGATATCAGCATGTCAATACCATAGGCCTGCAACTGTGAGGATATTTGCTCTAATCCTATTGTGGCTTCCGACCAAGGTATGTAATGAAAGGGGCTTCGCTGACAATAACATAACATAACATTGTCACCAGAGAAGCCAGGTCATTCCCCTTTTGGATTCTGACCCAGTGTGGAAAATTTTACCCAAAAGGAGATTTTTCAAAAGTTATGAGCGTGTAAAAATCTGATATTATAATGTAATTGCAATCCAGGCCTTTCATTGCCATTCTCTGTTAATCTCTGGCCACTGTGGTACATAAGCACCTGTATTGAGAGCACTTACCATATAGGTGTGGAAGGGAGCTCGGAGTGTGGAGACATGACATAAATAGTAGCAAATGTAAGAGAGCTGCATCCGTCTTTCCTCCCAACCATTAATATTGGCAGTCTGGAAAATGCTGCTGTTATAGGGTTAAATTAGCAATGGGGCATTGAGCTGGGAGGCAGAGAAGCAAGCTGTCTGGGGAGAGTCATGTGCCTGTGTAATATGTGACCCCTGTTTCGCAGCTAGGACTGTGTTATATCCCGCTTTCATTGTACTCCACATGTAAAATGAAAACGCCTTTCATGTCAATTAGAATCCTGTGAGAGGGGGAGTCTGGCTCCTGGGCTGAGGTGGGTTACTGACCCCACAAAACAAGCAAGTAGCCCAACACAACAACAACGCAACTAGTGTGGCATGGTGCCCTTTGAACAGATCCTGGCTTCAGCTGGCAGTAGATTAGAAATCCTGTCCAATTATTTTCCTGCCCTCTGTTTACCTCCCTGCCAGCAACACAAACACGGGGGTTTCTCACTCGGGCTGATGCTGCTGTTTGGAGCCCTGGGGGACAGTGAACTCACAGGATTGGGGGGAGAGGAGGTGCTCTTTCCAAAGGACTTCCAACTCGATTACTGAATCCCCCTGCCCTTTTCTGTCCCCACTCCTCCACCCTCATAGAAACCACAGGAGGTGGAGGGCAAGATGTTGAACAAGAAGTGAACGTTTTCCATTAAGACTTAAAAATCACAGCACTGATGAGGCATCACCTAGCGCAGAACCGCCCACTGTTCTGTAGACTCCAGCTCACCAAAGTCCTGAGAATCTGATGATGCAAGGTGCAGACAGTGAAGATATTTGTTAAGTGACAGCTGGGCTCTGATTGAATGAACCCTCTAGGTCTGAAGCCCCACCCTGCTCTGGAGGATATGCTGAAAATCTTTCTCGGGGATTGGAACGGCCTTCCACCAAACCAAGATTCTTTAATGAAATGTTTGCTTATCATCCATTTAACCTGCTTCAAAACAGCTTGAGCCTGCATCGTAACCTTGGGTCAAAACTATTTTGGATAGCCGAAACTCTTGATAAACACATGCTTTGGAAGGTTAGAAAGCCATCGGCGGGAGACATCAGATTCACTTCTTTTATTATTAGAAGGAGTGGGGGGGAATCCAGACATGTTAAGAGGAGCGAATTTTATACAAAAAATGAAAAGAGGAGGGGAGGGAGAGGCCCCTTTCTGGTGCCAAGCTACATTGCTTATGCAGCAAATCTTTTTTGTTGTAACTTAGCAATACTCTTGAAATAAGGAGCCCATGGTACCCTGCAGTAGCAGCAGGCAAACCATCCTGCTGGCTGCTTGATATGCAGTTTCAATGTGTACATTCTCTCTCATAAGCTAGTCATTGAGTCCAGATGTGCCACCCTCACTCAGAGTGAGTGGTACCCTACTGTGTGTGGGGGGGAGGGGCAAATTACCATTTGACCTAAGTAAGGGCAGGGGAACTAGTGAGCCCTAAATGAAGAGGACAATATTAGCACAAGGTACAAATCTTTACTGAGAGCAATCTGTGGCCTTGTCTAAACTAGGCTATAATTTGACTGGCTAAAATCAAGCTAAAAATGTTAAACTATGCGTGAATTATTAAAGGTTTCAGAGTAGCAGCCGTGTTAGTCTGTATTCGCAAAAAGAAAAGGAGTACTTGTGGCTCCAAATGCATCCGATGAAGTGAGCTGTAGCTCACGAAAGCTTATGCTCTAATAAATTTGTTAGTCTCTAAGGTGCCACAAGTACTCCTTTTCTTTTTGTGAATTATTAAACTATCTGAATTAGAAATAATGCCCCTTTTCTCCTAGTCTATACTAGGCCTAAAGTGAAAATCCTACAGCTACCTCTATGGCCTGGGAGACCCCCAGCCACAATAGAACTGGGGTAGTTCCAGTGCACTGGAGGGTGAAAGGCTTGTACAGTGCCCCATCCTAACTGAATGTCATGGAGATGAGCATTGTGGGGTTCCTTGTGTGTGTCCACACAGCAAGGTTTGGGGGCGGGACTGGCCGGGGGATCAGACACAGATAAGAGGATCTGCTGCTAGATGGAACCATCTGACTTGGCCCGCTGACAAATGGGGGAGCAGGAGCTGTCTGGGGCTGTGCAGCAGCATGGCTGTATGGCTACAAAACAGCTCTATAGCCTGGGGAGAGAATTCCTTCCCCATTCACCAGCTCTGCAGAGCCTCTCTGTGCCTAACCTGACTTCTCAGGCACTGCATGGCGTACCCAATAAACCTTTACTTATTTATCTGTACAGCCCTCTTAAATCACCAGGCCTCGACACCTTTATTTTTGTAAAGCCACAAACATGTCCCTTCTCTCTCTGTTCAGACACATTTTTCTGAATAAAAGACATTCCTCTATTCTGTTGCTTTTCCTTTTGTTAGTAATACCAGCCATATTATGTTCAATGTAACAAATATACTGTACCCATGTACAATTTCTGCCTCAATTATAATAATCCTATTATACAAGGTTTCCTACAAAAGTAGCCAGCAGCAGGTATAGTCAGAAAAGCGACTGCAAGAAATGATAGCATGAGGTTCCCCACAGTCTGTCTTCCAGCAGCTTCTACGGATAGCGGGCTCAGTTTCTAAGTCAAAAGATTATGATTTTTAACTCTAATGATTGGGAATTTCAAACTCCCTCTGGCAACTCTATACCCAGCTATGTTCTTTCTGACTCTTTACATTGTTGCCAATAATTAAAGCTGAACAAAAAACCGAATAGTTTATTCAACATATAAAGGAAAAAATGTTTTTAAATTTGTCAAATCCATGGTGTGACTCATTTTATTTAACTGGCTCTACAGATGCTGGAGTGAGAACTTAACTAACCACTTGTTAATGATGCATGATTAAACAGCCTCATTCTCCTTCCCCTACCTGTGTTTGCTCTGTAGGGTTGTGTGTGATAAACTCTCTTTCTTAGTGACTTCTTTGGCCCCCATTACCACTGGGTGGCAAGCCATGTACGAATTAGGTGTTGCAACTCCTAAAGTCCCTTTGTAAATCTAACCCCAAGACCAGCTCTTCAGTAGGAATTAGGCTGAGATCTTCAAATGTATCTAGACTTCTTAGTCACTGTGGCCCAGCTCCTCAAAGGTATTTATGCTTCCAACTTCTATTGAAATCTATGGGAGTTAAGTGCCTGAATACCTCTGCGGAGCTGTGGCTCAGTTCCCCAGTTGTAAAATGGGGGAAATATTTCCCTACTGCGCAGAGTCGTAGGGAGGGCAAATATATTAAAATTCATGTGGTGCTCAGATACTGTGGTAATAGGAGCCAGATAAGTACCTTTGAGGAGCTGGGCCTAAGTGACTTGTCCAATGTCACACATGAAGTCTGGGGCAGAGCAGGAAACTGAACTCCAGAGCACCCCAGGCAGTGTACCTTCCTTCTAACTAAGCATGCATGACTTGATGATATTCAGGGAGCAGTTCTTCAGAGAAAGAAGAGGCCATATTTTTCCTCTAAGCACCTGATATCTCTAGACAGATTAGTGTGTGTCTATTCCAATCTTTTTGACTTCTTCTAAAGACTACTTTTTTTAATGAAAGATCAGAAGGCTTGTTCTCTCTGAAGTTCATCAGTTCTACTCTATGTCTATAAACAATAGCTTTCCCACACAAAACGGAAGGGCAAACACATCTTTTCATCCATTTTGACTCGGTAGAGTCATGTAACATATAATCTCTATTATTTTTTCCTGCAATTTGTTAGTGACTGTTGCTAGGTAATGCCTTTTTCACTAAGCATCAGTGATCTAATGTGAGGGCTTTGAGGATGTTTCATTATATAATTAAGCCCTTGGTGGTGCTGACTTCTACATTATAAAAGTCTCAAATATCTGTTTCGTGTTAGCAAAAAGTTATTACAGTATTATGCACGGGAACATAAAAAAGCACCATTGAGGGCTATGAAATATCTGTAGAGCTTCATAGTGCTGCTTCTCTTATTATTACTGCACATATTTATAAAGTTCCCATCACTGTGGTATCCAGCCACACTGTATGTAGTTTAGATCAGGAACACGTGATATCTTTTCCAAAAAACAGGCAACATAACTGCTTTGAACATGATCAGGCCACATCATTGCATCCAAATGTCTCTAATACTCCACTGAATCCATCATACTTCACTGACTCAGGATGGCCCCTTTATTTTTACATCCTCTAGAACCTTAGCTGAATAGTGAATGGCAATAAATGCTGCTTGATAGGGACAATAGCAGGGGGGGGAAAGCTGCTTAATTGGGATGCATTTGGGTAATCCCAAGGTGATAAATAGAGCTGGGCAAATAATCAATTATTCGGTTCAGTGGTCAAACTGAAAAAGCTGAAAAAAAATGTTTGGGGTCAGTCTGAGATGAATTCTTTTCTGTTTTTTCCTGCAGAAACAATACATAAATTTGGGTTGAACAAACCCTTTAAAAAATCCAGCGTTTTTAAACTTTAAATCTACCTACATTTTGAAATAAATGTTTCTCAATTAAAAGTTTAAATTTTTCATTTCAAAAATGTCAAAATGAAAGAGGTTTTTTGGATTTTTTCCCCCCATTCTTTTTCCTGGCCAATACGAGTCACTGAATTTGACCCACATTCACAAACTGTTCTGGTCCACCGGAAACTGAATTTTTCAGCGAACTCTTTGCCAAAACAAATTTTTCCAGCTCTAGTAACGTGTTATTCACCCAAGAGTTACATAACTGCAAGATTCTAAGCTTTATATTTTTATGGGCCAGGTGTCCCCAGATTAAGATCAAGGGCTTGAATTGTTGAAGACTGCACCACTTATGTGCCTACAGTTGTGCCAAGATTTGTCCACCTGTAATTTCTTGTGGATGGGAATGCTGGGGCGTAAATGTCTATTGGACTGTGCTCACAAATTAGGAAAGGAGCAAGCTGTGAATTTCACACACTTCACATCCTGGATGCCCAGCAAATAAAGTAGGGCAGGGGTGGCCAAACTGTTGCTCCGGAGCCACATGTGGCTCTTTAGAAGTTAATATGCAGCTCCTTGTACAGGCACCAACTCCGAGGCTGGAGCTACAGGCGCCAACTTTCCAATGTGCGTGGGGTGCTCACTGCTCAACTCCTGGCTCTGCCCCCCACTCCACCCCTTCCCACGCCCTCCCCTGAGCCTGCTGTACCCTCACTCCTCCCCCATCCCAAACCTCCTGAATGCCATGAAACAGCTGATCGGTGGGAGGGGAGGAGGTGCTGATCGATGGGTGGGAGGCACTAGGAGTGGGGTGGGGAGGAGCTGATGGGGGCCTGCTGACTTATTACTGTGGCTCTTTGGCAATGTACATCAGTAAATTCTGGCTCCTCAGGCTCATGTTGGCCACCCCTGAGGTAGGGGATCTTTCAAACACAGAAGCTTTCACAGGCCACAATACTCTATAACCATATGCTGGAAAACCTGGTGTAGTTTTCACTGAATGGGGTGAACAAAAGAAGTCTTCCATGTAACTACATCTCATGGTTACAACCACTCTGTCTCAGAGCCTTTATTTCCCCATGCAGTTTGTAAGAGATGACAAGTCAATCAAAGTGCTACTATTTACACAGACGTTTAGTAATACAAAACCACAGCCAGACAATTTCCATGAACTGAAGGCCCCACATTGACAGATGGGTTTATTGACTGATTTGTTTAATGGGCTAAGGCTGGCGTGCTGGGTCTGTCTGTTGGGGGAGGGAGCGGGTTGCAAGAGTGAAACGGGGTGCTGTGTTAATTTGAACTTGCCTGGCGCTCACTTTATTACTCAAAGCGACGTTCAATATTGTTTTTACTGCATTATTCAGCCAGCTCTAGGGAGGAACCACTGGCCTTGTTTGTGGTCATGAAGGAGTGGAGGGGAAAGCAGGAAGCTCTCCATCTCTTGCATGGCAGCTCAGCTGCTGTTCACAACAGCCTTCCCCAAGCTCTGCGCAGTGCAGAGACTGCTTGTGTCTACTCTCCCTGAAAGAGGATGGGGGAGAGGTGGTGGGTCCTCGCGTTCTCTCTCACTTTTTTCTCTTCTATAGTTAATTTAGCACTAGTGGAAGTTACTGGACTGACAGCTCTGGAGATGGAAGTTCCTCTATAGATAGGTACATCACAGACGTCGGTGGTACAAACTCCTTCTACACCATAGTAATGTACTTTAGCCCAGTTGGATTTATTTCCCTGGCCCATGACCCATTCAGTCTTTGGCCTCTCTGCTGATAATAGCCTTTGATGGGGCCAACTGGTACCAGTTGTGGTAGTGGCTTTGCAATGCACCGAGCTTCCTATAGTAAAGGAATAGGAGTGCCACCAGCTCATTTAGGATAAACCACTCAACCCCCATTAGATGGTATCATTATCTCCCTGGGTCAGATTGGATCCAATTCCTTAGAAACTTCTATATCCCATTGTCAGGTTGCGGGTTTTTTTGTTTGTTTTAAATGTTAAGAATAGTAAAACATTAATGATTATTAATAACCTAGTTTCATCTCAGATAGTCCAAAGAGCTTTGTGTTTAACCAAACATTAATTAGCATTTATGATACCCATTTAAAATAGGTAGGTATTGCCTCAATTTTACAGTTCCATAAGATGAGGTCCAGACACTTTAGGACTTGCTTAAAATCACTCTGTGATTGAAGCAAAGAATAGAACCCAGGAATCTTGTCTCTGGGATCCCCAATTCTAAGTGCAAGACAACACTGTCTCTCAAACAAATATGCACCACATTCCCATTCACAATTATTCCAATATTAATTACCAAGGTCAAAACTTTCATTCAGCTCAGTCATACAAATAAATGTAAAGAAACCCTGCACTTTATAATCATCAAAGTTTCCTTTTATCTGCATACAGGACAGAGTTTTAGAAATTACATCTAATCACTAAAAACTAATGGTTGCAATTTGTAAATTAGCCAATAAACTGGATTCTAACTTCTTTGTTAAAATTTAGAGAGATTAAAACTTTTTGTACTCATATCCCTCTTCGGATGTGTCCATGAACCCGCTACCCTAGCAGTACCAGGTGCAGTGTGCACAAAAATCTCAAGCAAATATAGATAAATACTTCCAGAAATGGCCATATAGAATCCTAGTCACATCATGCACGCTTCATTAATTTAAATCCAACCCATTAGCTCTATTAGATGCTTGCTTACTGTACTACAGGAATTATTACTAGATATAAAACATTTTTCAGAGCAAAAGTATGCGTATAATGGCTGTAATTTACTGCACAACATACCTACAAGCCAATACATTAACCCTTATCTTTGTCACACTTGAACCAGCATTCCAACAGTATGTGGCATTTCATGAATGCAGCATTTATCTCTGAAGTTCATACAAAGTTGCAAACCCTAGCAAGGCTTATCAGCCTTTACAAACCGTCTCTGTCCACTGAAGTGTGACATGCTGAATATAATTCCACTTACTGTGCAGTCATTGGATGCAAAGTGGGTGCATCGAAGCAACATTTTAGATCACTTTAAATGAATCATGAAATCAAATGTCCAAATAGCCTTTAAATTCCAGGTATAACCTGCTATCTGAGCACTTAGAGTGCTTTCTAAGTCAAATAAACTCCTCCAATAGTCTCTAATGAAGTAATTATGCCTTTACATGAGTTAGGACTCCTGGGTTTTATTCTTTCCTTTTCTATGAGCAACTGTAGGCAAGTCACTTCACCTTTGTGCCTCAGTTTCAGAGGTGTGTAGTGAGGGTGAAATGTGAAGGGTTTAAGGATGTTTGGCTCTAAAACACCACAGAAGTGCAAAGCATTGTTTATAATTACTCCAAGCTCACATAGAAAATTATTTTTGCATGCTGCTGGTAAGATGTATTGGGGCAGCGACAGATGGCAAAAGTGGCTCTTAGCTGTCTTTTTACCCCCATTTTTACTCTTGTGCATATACACTCTGCCCATGTAAACCCATGTGCACACACCCCTGCTCGTTCATCAGTCACAAGAGTGGCAAGCTGATGTACGTAGAATACAACTGAGAAATGAGCTAATGTCAATGTTGCCATCCCAAGCATTTAAGAAAACAAAACAATATAGAAGATTTTTTTTAAAAATGGGATAATTGTTACTTCCCTCATCTCCTTTGGGCCTTTCAGCTACATTTGGCCATGTTTTCAAGCTTTTCTCCTCAACCACAAGAGTTAGAAATGTACAATTTAAAACAAAACACATGCCAGCTGAGATGCTCTCATCATCTCATGAGTCCAGCAGTTGGGGCTTTAAATAAAACACTTCAAGTCAGATCCTCAGCTGATGTAAATTGGCATAGCTCCATTGACTTTAGTTGAGCTATGATGACTTACACCAGCTAAGAGGATCTACCCCTAACATCGTAAGAGTTGGCAATATTATAATATGTATCACTTCTGCGCATCCTCTGCAAGGAAGACATTTGTGAGTGCCAAAGAATTTCAATGTACTCTGTCTCAAAGTGATATGCAGAGCATTTACATCGGCTAAGGCTACTACTCAGCTATACTTTGGCTTTTAAATGCTTTCTGACAATGCCACTGTCTATGTACAATGCATATCCTCTCTGGCAAACACTGCAGGGACATTGAAATGGTGTAGTAGCATGGCCCCTTTGTACCTCTTAAAATATCAGCCTTTGGGACCTTGCTGTATACTCTAGACCAATGTCTTTCTCAATAGTTTGGAGGAGTGTGTGCGGCTTCCTTAGATTTTATTTACTGAAAGGAAACACTTGGCAGTTTCACATTGGTCAAGATACCCTCTGCCAACAGTTGTTACAAATACTGAAACCCAAGATATCAGTATGGTCTGTTGGTTAGAGCAGAGGAACAAGGACAAACAGTCCATTAAAGTCTGTTACATGGAAAGCATACAATAAACTCTTGTTACACAACATATTAAAAGCTGGAGAGAAATTCTGGCCCATCGAAGCCGACAGCAAAATTCTTATAGACTTCAGTGAGGCCGGGATTTCACCTCAGTTTTTCAGCTGGTGTAAATAAGTGTATTTTCTTTGAATTCAATGGAACTGTGCTGAGAATTTGGCCCTAAGATGAGCATCTGGCCAGCACACCTGAGGCCTGGTCTATACTACAAAGTTATGAGGGCATATAGTTATGTCGGCAAGGCATAAAAATCACACCTCATAGATGACATAGCTATGCCAATAAAACCGACAGCATAGATGCAACTATGGTGACAGAAGAGTGCTCCTGCCGGCTTAGCTAATGTTGTGTGGGGGAGGTGGTATTACTGTGCTGGCAGAAGAACTCCTCCTGTTGGCTTGCACTGCATCTACACTAGGGGGCTATGCTGGGTCTGTAGTGTAGACATGGTGTGAGCCATCTGCCATTAGCTCACAGTGAAATTATCTTTTTAGGTTACATTTACACTATAAGTGCTACAATGGCCGGGCTGCGGCGTATATGCTTGCTACAGAGATGGCAGGGGTTTTCCACCCACTTGAGAGGCAGTAGTTAGGTCGACTCAAGAATTCTTCCGTCGACCAAGCAATGTCTATGCCAGGGCTTAGGTCAGCTTAACTACATCTCTCAGGAGTATGAATTTTTTACACCCCTGAGTGACGTAGCTAGGTCAACCGACGGCTTAGGTGTAAAATAGGCTGCAGTGAAGTGCTTTTTCCCTTCAACTGCATCTAAGGACAGTTGTGTTTGGTAACTGAAATAAACTGTGTAGTATGTGGTGGCTGAGGCTTGGTCTACACTCTCAACTTATGTCTACATGTAAGTCTACACTACTAACTTGGTCTACACTACCAAATATGTTGCTCAGGGGTGTGGAAAATCCACAGCCCTGAGTGACACACTTATACTGACCTAATTCCCAGTGTAGACAGGATGGAAGGGCTACTTCTGTCATCATAGCTACCACCTCTCAGGGAGGTGGAATACCTATGCTGATGGAAGATGCTCTCCCATTGGCCTAGGTAGCATCTTCCATCAATGGCGCAACCATACCAGTGCAGGTGCAGCGCTGCATGTGTAGACAAGCCCCGAGTAAATTATTAAAATATCTTAAAGGGAATTATACATATAAAAGAATGTAAACCCACAAGTATATAGTGGACCTTTTTGACAATGAAATTAGCGTGTGTATGCATATTAATTAGAGCTGGCCAACATATCTCGTTTGAAACTCTTTTAGATGAAAAATGGCCTTTTAAAAAAAACAAAAACAAAAAGGAAAAAACCCTTGAAACTTTTTGCAGAAAGCTACCAGTTTTGAAATTTTAAAAAAATATATTTTTGTGGCATCTGATGACTCTTCGCACTTCAGCTATATCAAATCATGGTAAGGAGCAAATTCCAGAGTCAAAGTCTCACCACTGAGAATGTCCTGACCCCAGATAAACAAACTAAGACACTGTCTGTCTAGCTTGTCTATGTCTGTTATCTCTCATTTGGAGAAAGAGGGAGATTGTCACCTTGAGTTCTGCAGCTGATCTTAATTGTTAGAACAAAGCATAGAAAGAAAGGTAGTCTGTAAAATACCTAGGATCCATATCATGCCTCTACTTTATATAGCAAGCTCTATATATTTGTATGTACTTGTTGATTTGAGTCTGTATCCCTACCCTACCTGTACAAGACACTCTCTTTGTCCAGAGTTTTGTTGTTATTGGTATCAAGCAATCTTCAGATGAACTCTGAGATCTTGCAATGACTCGCTACCTTGAACATTATTGCCTAGTTCTGTTCACAAGGCAGATTGGGCAGAATGAGGTCTCTTGTTCTCAGGAGCATCACATTTATTTCACAAGGCATGATCCTCAAATGTCTCTCTGTACTGAATTATGTCTCATATTTATTTTTTCCTCCACTATAGTATATTATAACTCCCTGATTTCTTGTTTGTTTCGTAGACACGTCTACCTGTACTGTCCAGTTTCTTAAGACTGTCTTTTCACAGTGTCTTAGTTATAACTTTGGGACTTTATTGCTTGTGTGTTTCACTAGCATATATGTGTCTGATATAAAGAAGCATGATATAAACATTTAAAATGATAAACAAACACTGCTGCAGTAATGAGTGAAAAATTGGGAAAAAATCAATAGATCTACAGCAGAAATATTTTAAATGAACTATTTCATTGTAAAGGAACTATTCATCTCTTTTGCAAGCCTAACCCACACTTGTGTGTCTAGCTTCTGAAGTGTTAAAGTCATTGGAAATGCTGTCCCTTGAAAGAATGTTGCTTGCTGGGATAGGGTCACATGGAATTTGGTAGCTATCTTCAGAAACACCCAGAGACTGATTCCACAGAGCAACCAGCAAACACATTCTTATAAATCAGGGGTGGATGATGATGAAATGGGACCTAGGTTAATCTACATGTCTGTCTGAGGTTTTTATAGGTTGCCAGTCACAATGGTATCTTGATGCCAGTGAATCCATCAAAAATCACCACCATCCCAGACCCTTTCTAACTCTCCTTCCCAATCCAGCATCCCAACCTTGCCTCTGTTCCTCTCATGGCAACCTCCAACCACTCAGTGTTGAACAGACTCTTCCCAACCCCGTACCTCAGTTTCTCCATTTCCAAACTTCCCTTATTTCTCCCCAGTTGCCCTCTCCTCTTGAACTCCCAACTCTCCTCCTGGGAGGGCCATGGAGGTAGCAGTTCCTTCCTGACATAAGTAGTCTCCCTGGAACCCCTGCTTATTGCTTTTGATCTCCTGCTTTTTGCCTTCAGGGGGCTGATGATCTTGGCTTCTCCAGTGCTTCTGTTGCCATTCAAGAAATCCAAACCCACCACCTGTAACCTTTGCATGGGGATGGGGTTTTAGAAAGCTGGACTGGAACCCAGAGCCATATTTCACAGTTAGGGCCTCTCTCTGTTATGGATCAAACAGAACTCCAAATGCAAACTTTGGACAGTTTTGAAATCCAGGCCCAAACCTGATTTGGAATATTGCAGGTTGGTCCACTTCTATTTACGCAGCGACCAGAAGCATTAAATAGAGGGGGCTCCAACTTGTAGCACCTGAAGACAGAAGGCCTGATTCACAGTTGCTTCAAGGTCCATTTATAGCAGCTCTATAAGTATAAAGGGGCCTTAAAACAGCTAGTTCCAGCCCCTGGGGAATTCCCATGGAGTAGGGAAAGTCCCTAACTGATGCAGATCCAACTATACTGAGGCTTGTATCCATGTATGCAAGGGGTCTGATTTTAATGGGGCTGTAAATATATTCAAATACAAGTTAGAATAGCAAGGAACAAGCTGCTCACTGGAGACCTACCTGCTAGACAGAAACAAGGGGGTACAACAACATCAACAGACAGCATGTGTGCTAAGGGAGAAAACCATAGCTTGATCTGTGGCTGATTAGGCTTTTAAGAGCTATTACTTAAAATATCTGAGATGGGTGCGTTTTCTGACAGACACTAGTTAGATGGCTACAAGGGACGGACAATTTCATTTTGCCTAATTTTGAAAGTAAGTCAGTGTCTTAGGTTTGAAAATAGGACTCAAGTACTAAGAATAAATGGTAGGTGAATATTAACTGTGAAGCTGGAGGTGATGGGCAAAGCAGACCTGGGGGAAGACACTCAGCTCCTTCATGGATCATAGAAACAGGAAGCCTGATTTCCACCCTTGGAAGCTGAGATAAAGTCAAACTTCTCAGTGATTATCCAACCTGAATCAAACCTGGCCCAGAAGCCTTTCAAGAATTCTGTTTCCCATGCTGGCCCAGAGCTGTAAGGACATTTATTTACAGTTTCAGGGTGGGGACAGGTTTCAGAGTAGCAGCCGTGTTAGTCTGTATTCGCAAAAAGAAAAGGAGGACTTGTGGCACCTTAGAGACTAACAAATTTATTAGAGCATAAGCTTTCGTGAGCTACAGCTCACTTCATCGGACGCATTTGGTGGAAAAACCAAATGGGTGGGGACAGTTCTGAATCTATTCAAACCTGTGAATCTATTATTTGTGTACGCTCAGTGTGTACCCACTAGGGATCAAACATGCCATCCTTTGCATGGCTGTGCTAAAGGGATGAGAGGGTGCAAATCCTGCATGATTTGGATGGTTGCATGGGGTGTACAAGGGGATGGGGGCACAGGGGACCAGCTAGATCTGCCTGCAGCACTAGTGACCCCAGAGGGGGTATGTTGAGGTGGGTGAGATACGTGGCCACGGTTTCCTTCTTCTGTGGACTTGGCTGCATCAGTCAAAGAGGGCAACAGAGAATATCTGAAATACCTTTATAAAATGTGTTTCAAGACCCAGTCCTTGCCATTCTCCCCCCTAACCTTCAGAAGCAATAGTGCTTATGCATCAGGAATAATAACTCCAGCCAATATTGCTCCAGCAGTGCACCTAAGCCCATGCTGTACCATATAGAGGCCTAATTGAACCCTAAGGATGGATCAGTCTCTGTCTCATATACACATATATGTCTCATCAAATTTAGTAACCCACCCCTGCTGTCATTGAAACCGATGTTCTTTAATGCAATGACAGAACACTTTCCCTCCGTAAATTAAAGGCCTAGCTCTGTTCTCTCTGCCAGTAGATGTCCCTGTTATACACAACTGCAGTGATTGCATCAGACACTATATTGCAACTGTAACTTGTCTTGCTTGTGAAAATTGAGTTCATCTCTTGCCAGAGACAAGACATTGAACTTTACATCATTTCTGATGGGAATTGTTTGTATGGATTTTTTTTTCTATTTGAGTTTCTGGAGTAAACTTTAATCAAAAAGCACAGAAACAGACATCAAGAGCTTAAATGGTAAGTTCACCCTTCTGCTTCAGAACCATTTTTTTTCTTTGTTGAATATATATATAAAAAGCATAGAACAGACTTGCGATTGGAAAGCCAGAAAGAGGCCACTCAGCTGCCTTAGACTCTGATCACCTTATGGGTAATACAAGCCAGGCACCGTCCTATTGTAACTTTTGCACTCTGTGATTGGATTAATTTTTATTAACTGTAAGAAACTGTCATCGATGGCAAAAAGGTTGCAAATTCAAACTAGCACCAAAGAGTTTGGGGTCAAATCCTGAGCTTGGGTAAATTATTGTAGTTCAACTGAAGTGTATGGAGTGATGACAATTTACACCAGCTGAGCTTCTGGCTTCTCAAACTGATCATGTGGCTTTTGAAATATACCAGTTTATGGGCTGGTTCTCCTGACCACGTGTGTGGTCTTCTACCATGTTTTACAATATAATATATATACTTACTGTACTATAGCAATTACATGATAGTACTAAGATTAGATTACTGTTGGAAAGTTATCCTTATTATATCCTTATATCTCTGCCCTTAGTCCTGGGTATAAGAGGGAATAATTGTTACCATGTAAGATTTTCTTTATGTGTTATTGATTTTTGACCCACTGACTGTCATGATTCCGTAGGTTTTCTCCAGCAAAGAACAGCAAACAGCTGTGCCTTCAGCCCAAACTGTTGCTTCTCTCTGACCATCTGACGAGAGGCGTATGTTGCTGGCAGGTCTTTCTCATCAGGATGTTCAGACATTAAGTCTGTGGCAACAACCTTTGCCAGCCCAGTAACTCAGGTGCACACTCTTCATAAACATACAGTTTGGAGCAATCGTTTGTGATATTCCCTAATATTTCTTTGCCTACTTTGATGCACTGTACAATAACAAGATGTTTTAAAATGGAGTGTACCACAGTTGTGAATGGGGGAAATGGCCAGATAGGTTATTAATTGGACAGATTTATTTATGGCATCAAGAACATTCTCTTTCTCTCTTTCTTTTCTTTTTCTTCCGCTTTGCTTTTTGTCCTTTAAAGCAACTTTCTTTTAAATTTATGTTCCATGTTGTCACATCAGGAGAAAAATAAATGATAAATGTTTGGTTATTTCAAATTTATTACACATTACATCAGCTGGCATTATGACCTCTCGATATGTAATGCTCCATAAATTACCAAAAAAAAAAATGTCATGTAGTTAAGGTGAATGCTGTTTGCAGACTGTAGAGCGGGGGGAGGAAAGACTCACTGACCCCCCCAATAATTGGGCATTGTTTTCATTATTGTAGTTAGAATGTGGATTCTGAATATTGACAACCCAAAATTGATGAGGACAGAAGTTTTTTGAAAATAAAGTAGAAAACAGGTATTGCTCCACCCACCTTGTAATCCAACACTGCTCTGAGAGTCATTGTTCCTCAAAACCTTTCATTTGAAATTGGAATTAAATCAAAGTAGCACTTGGTTTAAGGTTCCAAAGGTCAAATCCTGAAGTCCTTATCCAGCAAAATAAACCTAGAAGTCAGTTGGGTTTTTCCTGAGCAAGGACTGGAAAGGTTTGGCCCTCGGACCAGGAAACCCAGGTGTCAGCGGCCTGTGATTCAGGGACTGCAGAACAGATATTTCTACCAACCATTCCACTAGCCGTCTCCCTGATTCTGATGGAGAGCGACAATCAGACAAGAGTCGCGTATCTGAGCCATCAAGGACTGCACCAGAAACGAAAAGATAAATCTTGAGGCAACTGGGATCTTCAACCTTATTGAACATGACAGTCTTCAGTTCAGAGCCACTGTGTCTAAAGGAAACCACCAACTGGAAAGGCTAACAGACTGACTCTGTGCCCCGCGGAGTGGAAGCCCACCCAAAATGCATCATGTGGAAGGCATGCATGCTAACCTCGGGGCAGGATGCATAGCAAAAGTTAGAGGTGACAGAGATCCTGGGGGAGGCGAGGGGATGGGGAATAGCTGAAAAATCCTTCATCAGCCTGTGTACCTACGAAGACATGAGTTCAGATGCTGTTGATTCTCTTCTATATGGCATCTTATACCACACACATCACCATGTGTGACTCCTTAAAAAGCATAAGCAGAGCTTTGAATGGCAGCTCCTTGAGTGGGTATAAGTGATATAACCAACTGTTTCAGGAGAATCTCTCAGCTTGGGTCTGGACAGGTTGTTAAATTGGTAATGGACAACTCAAAAGATTTCTCAAAGTCATGGCACCAAAACCATTGGGCAGAAGGGCAAGAATTGTGGAAGCTCTAAAATGTCTCCTGCTGCTGCGAAGAATATATCAGTCAGCAATAACTGATGGAAGAACGAGGTGACCAGCACCTTCTATCTCTGACTTTCTGAGAAATTGGTCTTAACTAAGCCCATGAAAAGTGGTTGCTGCTTATGTGAGCGAGAGCACTTAGCATCCCAATATCACCACAGAAATGCTCACTCTGAGTAACATTTGTTTCACTGACAATAGTTTCATTTCTCTAACCACCATTGCAGAGAACACAGGATGGAGAGGCTACAAGGCAAGGAACAGAAAGTCAACATCATGATCACTTTGCTGAAGAATAAGAGAGAATTTTCTCAGATGACTTTGTTTGCTCAGAATTACTAACTCAGATTATAATAACCTGTGGACTGCAGGACAGCAGAGAGACAGAACCGGGCTGTGCTTTTTAGACTTCAATACAAAACTTGTATTTGCCTTTTACATCCAGTGGAGGGCAGTTAAGTCACATGATATGGAAAAAACTAAATTGCACTGTGATAGGAAGCTCTCAAGAAGCTATGCAATGATTGGAATTAACAGTTCCTTTAACTGTGTGAAAGAACACTTAGACTACCTGAAGAATTAAAAACAAAAAACAACACCTTAGCAATATTTTTTTCCTTCTAAAACTTCTTTGTAGGAGTGGGAGAGTAGGAGTAGATTTAAAACTTTCCTCCTGCAGTCGAGGAAAAGAGTTCTATATACATAAATACAAGTTTCAAGTGTTTTTTTTTGTTTTATATGTCAGGTTTCAGAGTAGCAACCATGTTCGTCTGTATTCGCAAGAAGAAAAGGAGTACTTGTGGCACCTTAGAGACTAACAAATTTATTTGAGCACAAGCTTTCGTGAGCTACAGCTCACTTCATCGGATGCATTCAGTAGAAAATACAGTGGGGAGATTTATATACATAGAGAACATGAAACAATGGGTGTTACCATACACACTGTAACCAGAGTGATCACTTAAGGTGAGCTATTACCAGCAGGAGAGCGGGGCGGGGGGGGGGGGAGTGGGACTTTTGTAGTGATAATCAAGGTGGGTCATTTCCAGCAGTTGACAAAAAGAAAAGGAGTACTTGTGGCACCTTAGAGACTAACAAATTTATTAGCGCATAAGCTTTCGTGAGCTACAGCTCACTTCATCGGATGCATTCCGATGTGTGTATGGTAACACCCATTGTTTCATGTTCTCTATGTATATAAATCTCCCCACTGTATTTTCCACTGAATGCATCCGATGAAGTGAGCTGTAGCTCACGAAAGCTTATGCTCAAATAAATTTGTTAGTCTCTAAGATGCCACAAGTCCTCCTTTTCTTTTTTGTTTTATATGTTAATCAATCTTTCCCATAGCTGTATATTACCTTCCAAAAGTTCTTGGTGTTTCTGTTTCCCTTCTGCGATGTAACCTCAGCCGTCTTTTTTTAACTATAGTTGGTTTTTGTGCAGAGAATGTTTTAAAGGAAAATGACACTTTTTTCACTAGATCAGAGATTCCAGGGGGAAAATAGGATGATTCTTAATGATTGGGGAGGGAACTTCTCAGTGTGGAGTTAGCAATTGTTGACCTATTATTTTTTAAGTTCCTCTAAAAGAAACGTTTAGAGAAAGCATTCCAGCCAGAAATAGAAATCTAATCATTGTCCTTTTAAACCTGGTCTTTTTTTTTTTCTTTGGCTGATAACACTTACCCGTCGGCCATTATAGTCCAGCAAAATCTGACCTGAAAGCACAACTTTCCTGGGTCTGGTCCTGCATTACGCACAATTACTGGAAGTTTGGGGTTCCCAAGAATTGCATGATCTAGCCCTCTCTGGCATTTCATTATCCAGAACAACAATCTAGCATGTCCTTGTTGTAAATCCTTTACATTTCATTCACTGTAAAGAAGGCTGATAGGTGGAGTTAAAAGAAGGATTTAAAAACACTGTAATCATAACTCAATATGAGTCATCTTGGGGTCAGAATTAAAGTGTTTTCAAATCAGATGTAGGCTCAATTTTTCAAATTTTAAAGTATGTCTATCATTGTCATTTCTAGGCATGTGTTAAAATAGTACAAGAACTGATAGGCCAAAGTCAATCACAGAGTGTATGTCCAAAATTAAACTGCTTTGAATAACAAAGAGTTATTTACTATTTTTATGCCTATCATGCTTTCTACTGGAGGATCTCAAGGCATGTCACAAACATGGATTCAGTCTCTCAGTACCCAGAGAGGTCAGTATCATTATCTTTGTTTTATGGTGGAGGAAACTAAGGCATCCTGAAATTAAATATTTTGCCTGAGATCACAAAGGAAAATAAGTGGTAGAGTTCAGATTGGGTCTCAAGTCACCTTTTCCCAGACCTGTACCTTACCCTTAAGCTGTCCCCCGCCCCGAATCAGGTTGGAAGTCATATACTCAATATGGTGTCCTACATGTTTTCTTTTGGATGCTATTTTTTATAATGATAAAATATTTGGGGCCATATCTATAGAACTTATTTATAACATATGTTTTATGCAGTTGGGGTTTTTATTAGACACATAAATATATCCTGCTATCTGCAGTCCCATAGGGCAAATTGCAGGGATTTGCTCTGTAAAGCAACAACTGGCTATAGTTCCAAACCTCCCATAATCACCCATCCATATTTCACAAATAGAAGTGCCAGGAGAACTATGTGCTGGGCAGTCTACATGCTTATGGCACCAACCTGCCCACTTGCCAAGTTTTTCCTTCATTCTCAGGGGTGCCATCTTTGGAAAATGGTGCTGCTGAACATGACCCCAGCACCTTTGGTCCATGCTGACTGGCCCCAAATGTGACCTGTCGGCTGTGCAGAATGTTGATTGGGCCCTAAAAATGACCTGCTAGCCCTGGAGAATGCTGATTGGCAGAAGTTCTCTGGAACCAGGCTGCAGAGTAGGGCATTTAAGGAGCAGGGGTGGAGTTGGTGGGGAGACAGTTACTGACAAGTTCATTTGACTCATAAACAAACACTTAAATGATAGCACTATAAAGAAAGAGAATTCTCTGGGTAAAGCCCTAGAGAAAGCTAGTATGGAGAGGGGATTTGGAAGACATATTTTACATTACATCACTTTGCAAAATATATGCTATTTTAGATCCAAGCTCTACTCCAGTTAGAAGTGCTTCAGAGTTTAAACAGGGTGTATTTTAATGCCCGGTGAGTAGGAATATATGATAGCTAGTACAATTAAATGTGAAAAGCAGAACATTTCTCCTGGGGTGGAGGGACTATTCAGGGGTTTTTCATATGGTTTTAGTGGTTATAGTCTGTACTGTAACTATAGAATGTCATTGGTTATTTCATTTAATAGCACTTGGATATTTGAGACTGTGGAAAATGCAGAATTATAGAATCATAGAATATTAGGGTTGGAAGAGACCTCAGGAGGTCATCTAGTCCAATCCCCTGCTCAAAGCAGGACCAACCCCAACTAAATCATCCCAGCCAAGGCTTTGTCAAGACAGGCCTTAAAAACCTTTAAGGATGGAGATTCCACAACTAGACATCGAGCCGTCTATGACACAGAGAGAATTATAAACGCATTTGAGTTACGAATTTAGGATCAGAACTACAGATGAGTCAGCAGCTTCCAAATGCACATCAGCTGTTGAATTTCCAAAGTTACAATAGGCACCAATGGTACTGGGCTGCTATACCCCTGCTCCCTAGTGTGTGCAAAAAGGGCCAAATTGATCCCTGGTGTAACTGAAATGAAGCCCATAGAGCTACTCCAGGGATGACTCTTTCCTCTAGAGCAAGGGCAGCCAAACATACTGGTTCTCCGAATTGCATATGACAGTCTTCAGAAGTTCAAGAGCTGGGGAATTTCTGCCAGGTTTTCAGCCGTGGGGGAGGCACCTGTTGGGACTCGGGGCTTCAGCCCTGCTCCTTCTGAGGCCCTGAGCCCTGGCAGGTACATCTCAATGCTGAGGCCTTGAGAACCCTTCCGCACTGGGCAGAAGGCAGAAGCCCCAAACTCCCTCCTCCCCAAGTCTAGTAGATGGAAAATGCAGGGAAAGAAGTGGGGGTTTCAGTGAGCTGCACTTTTACTGTAAAAGAGCCGCAGTTTGGCCACACCTGCTATAGAGCCTAAACTTAGAAAATGCCCCCCCTCTGGCATTAGACAAGTGAATTACATCTAATTTCACCCCCTTTCGGCCTTCTACAAAGAGGCAGACCAGGCTCGCTGCAGTCTAATATTGGGTCACATGCATAGAAAAACAGCTACTCCAAAAACAAATATTTGGAACTGTTTATATCAAACAAGAGGAATGCTTTACTATGTCAGGTATAATTAAACTGTTGAATGCAGGGCCACAGGATGCACCTGGTTGATAGCATGAAGAGTTATCTATCTTAATGGGTCAGGGTATAAACTGACTACCAGTGGGGTCAGGAAGCAATTCACTGTCCTTCCTTCATGGTACAGTATGGCACAGTCATATGCATTATGAGGGCTCTATGCCTTTCTTAGCATTGACCCTGTCAGATGGGGAAACCAAATCATCACTGTATTGTGGTAGGGGCTGGCTTTGTTTCTAAAGGAAAGTTCATACGGATAAACCAAAGTCTTTGCTCTGCTTGGGCTACCCAAATTGATGGTCTGCGATTGAGGGAGAGCAGGTACCAAGGAGCTGCTAGTTCTCCCCCTGCACTGGCAGGAGAAACCAGGATGAGATGTGTAATTTTAGGGTAAGACTAAATTACTACACTGGGACTTTGTTGTTGGTCACAGAACTAGCCCTCTTCCTGGTCTAGGCTTTCTTTTCACTGAGGTGCAATAGTTGGACCTGTTTATGTCTGTTTTATTATTAGCTCTGCAGAAGTTTTTTAAAAAAAAATAACCTATACCCCAGCTCAATCTAGCGCAGTCATGACAAATCAGTAGCTCTCCCCTAGCTTCTGGGGAATTCATATGCAGAGGTCGGTTTGACATACTTCTACCATGGGGTAGGGAATTTGCATCAGAGGTTTCCTCTGCAGCTGGGCCATCCTTAATCTAAACAAAACTACTTTGTGATTACATTGATCGTGACCTGCTGCTGTGTCAAACTGGTGGGGAAAAGGACTGGGAGGGGAAAAGCAATGGTTACCAAAGCAGAGGGCTGGGTTCCTAAACTAGCAGACAGAGAAGGAGAGCTTCTCGAGCATAAAAATCAGAGACTACCCCACACATCCACATAAACACCTCTGCTCAGTTGACTACATTGATCCAGAGACTAGGAGAGTATGTGTGCCAGCCTGCCTCTGCCAATCTGGCAAAACAGCTGGTTTGCTGAAGCCCACGTCTCGAGAATATAAATATACATAAATGAATTTAGCCTTTAGAGGCTCGCATATGGCAGGATGCTAATAATGGCTTCTGAGGCTGCTATACAGTTCAATCAATAGTATGTTTTCTTGCCCGAGAGCTTCCACCCACATAAACCCCAAACCAAACCAAACAAACAAACCACTGCAGACATAACCTGAGCGAGAAAAAGAGCGGAAGCACAGGGCACGGTAAATGGATTTCTGGGAAACTTTGACGGGGGCCTTTACTGTCAGGCACAATCCTGGTACTGCTCTTGAATAAAGCCCTCTCTGTTTCTCTTCACTCTATTCTGTTTTAAGTTAATTAATTAATTAATTTTAATCTTGGCCACAGAGCATTAGGTTTGATGAAGGGCAAAAGTGACTGAATGCCATTTTAACGGAGGGAGGTTGATTTCCATTTGAGACAGAATACCTCGTTTTTACTTTTTAGCTCCTGGAAGAGTAAAAAGTGAGAGGTCAAACCTGCATCACCATGACAACCCCTGCAGCGATGTGTTTTGAGTGGATGAAGGAAGGTGATAATGGAAATGAAGTTTCTTCCCTTGTGCATGGTATCAGTTGGGGTGGATTTTTTTTCCTGTCCTGCAGGGTGTGGCCCTGCAAATACAGTGGGTGAGACACAAGTTTTCCTTCTAATTTAAAGCACTAACACATTCAGTTTGTTTGTTTGAGATCAGTCCTTGATGTAGGACTGCAAGAGCATGTGGCAAAAAGAAAGACACACACAGCGTGCTTATATGAAACAATATGGTATAGATCATGGGAGTTGGCCATGCAAAAAGAGCCTCTGCTAGGCCAGGTCCCAGGAGGGAGTGTATTAAGTATTAAATCGATACCCAGGAATAGAAATTGGCCTCTGTTCTCCATGCTGACATATGATTGGAATCTAATAATATTATCCACAAAATAGCCAGCCTATGAGGAAATAAAACCCTGAAATAATGGAGAAGGCCAGAACCTTACTAGTAGAGAACTAAAGCAGTAGAACAAGCAAGCCCAGGAAGGAATTGCATATCAACACAGAACCTTACATAAGAACATAAGAATGGCCATACTGGGTCAGACCAAAGGTTCATCTAGCCCAGTATCCTGTCTTCCGACGGTGGCCAATGCCAGGTGCCCCAGAGGGAATGAACAGAACAGGTAATCCTCAAGTGATCCATCCCCTGTTGTCCATTCCCAGCTTCTGGCAAAAGAAGAAGCTGAAATCATGCTCCAATTTCATTCCCCAGCACAAGAAGCTATACCTGATAATAGCTAGGTATGAGGCAAGCTGAAATTATTGCCACTGAACTGATAGCAACAAAAACAAAACAAACCCTCCTATAACTACTAATTGTGCCCACAGCTAGTCTACGAAAAGACATGCTTGTAGTACTCACACATTATCCTCCAGAAGCTCAGTTTGTTCCACCTATCAAGTCTTGTATTACACTAAGAATGGAAACACTTTCAGGCATGGGATGTCTTTTACGATATCTATGTACAGCTCCTAACATGATGGGATCCCAACCCAACCAACCATCTAGGTGCCACCATGATAAAAATAATAAATAAAAATACAGTTAATAAGATATAATCCAACTCCCCACTGTAGTATAGATACACCTACTTCATAGGCCTGTGCTTAAATGTAACATTACACATGTTTCTAAAATGCTCTTCTATAGCACCTTTCATCCAAGGATATCAAAGCAAAGAATTATTTATTCATTCATTATAATATGGTTTATTCTGAAAAGGCCTCTTCCCAGAGCCTTAGAGTAGGACTGAATATAAAGCACAATGGAATCATTTAGTCAGTTGAGAAGGCAGGTCTCCTATTACTATAAAAACACAGTTTTTAAAAATATAGTTCAGATTTAAACACAACATGAAATTCAACCTGATGCCAATGCCTGGATTATAAAAATAGGGTTATACTCCATGTAGACTGGTGAGCCCTTAAAGGTTTCGATATTTGCATTGGAAGAGCATCCTAGAGTTCAGATGCTTCTCTAGACCTTATCTGAACCTCTCAGATATACAGAATTAGGCTTTAAATTATGAAAAATATGTTTTTTCTTGGGGTTTCGGAGGATGTTTATTTTTTCTTCTGTATGTTTTTATTTCTGGTTCTAAACAGCCTCTTAGATTCATAGATGAATAGATTTTAAGGTCCGAAGGAACGATTGTGATCATCTAATCTGACCTACTGAATAACACAGGCCTCAGGACTTCCCTGAATTAATTCCTGCTTCCAGTCCAATGGATGTGGCTCAACTAGAACATAGCTTTTAGAAAAATGTCCAATCTAGATTTAAAAATTTCCAGTGATATAGAATTCACCACAACCTCAGTAAGGTGTTCCAATGATTAATTACCCTCACTGTTAAAAATGTGCACTTTATTTCTGGTCTGAATTTCTCTAGATTCAACTTCCAACCGCTGGATCTTCTTATATACTTTTGTCTGCTAGAATTGAGAGCTTATTATCAAATTTCTATTCCCCCTGTAGGTACGTATAGACTGTGATCAAATCACACCTTCACCTTCTCTTTGATAAGCTAAATATATTGAGTTTCTTGAGTCTTGAACTATAATGCATGTTTTCCAATCCATTTATCATTCCCGGGGCTCTTCTCTGAACCCCCTCCAATTTTTCAACATCCTTTTTGAAGTATGGACACCAGAAATAAGCACAATATTCCAGCAGTGGTAGCACTAAAATGTGCAGTGGTACAAGAAATACTAAAAAATATATTAGAACATCAAATAAGTTCATTCTGAGTCATGGGCAAGATTTCAGGTCAGTTCTTATTGTTTGCAAAACCTTTTGCCCATTCTTGGCAATATATTGAAAACTGTGTGTCTGGGAGTAAAAAATGACACAAGTAAATTCTAGGGCTGTTGATTAATTGCTGTTAATTCACGCAATTAACTCAAAAATTAATCATGATTAATTGCACTTTTAAACAGTTAAATACCAATTGAAATTTTTAAAACATTTTTGGATGTTTTTCTACATTTTCAAATATGTTGATTTCAGTTACAACACAGAATACAAAGGGCACAGTGCTCACTTTATATTATTTTTATCACAAACATTTGCACTGTAAAAATGATGAACAAAAGAAATAGTACTTTTCAATTCACCTCATACAAGTACTGTAGAGCAATCTCTTTATCATGAAAGTGCAACTCACAAATGTAGGTTTTTTGTTACATAACTGTGCTCAAAAACAAAACAATGTAAATTTTAGATCCTACAAGTCCACTCAGTCCTTCTTCTTGTTCAGCCAATCACTAAGAGAAACAAGTTTGTTTACATTTATAGGAGATAATGCTGCCCACTTCTTAATTACAATGTCACCTGAAAGTGAGAACAGACATTTGCATGTCACTGTTGTTGTTCTTTTGTTTTTTACAGTGCAAATATTTGCACTAAAATAAATATATAACTAACTAAATAAATATAAAGTGAACACTGTAAACTTTGTTTTGTGTGTTGTAATTGAAATCAATATATTTGAAAATGTAGAAAACATCCAAAATATTTAAATAAATGGTATTCTATTATGATTTAACAGCACAATTAATCATGATTACTTTTTTTAATTGCTTGACAGCCCTAGTAATTTCACAAGTGGTGAGCTATATGCATGTTCATTATCCCCCTATAGTGGCAGTTTTCCTATAGGATAACAGCCTAGTACTGCTACAGGCTATTGGAGATACCTCTTTCTCTGAAGTGGTAGAGTTTATACAATGCTTTTATGTATTTAAGTGTATAACTCCCATTGGTCCCTTTAAGGATCTGTTCATGAGTTCTGATGGTCCCTGGATCAAAGTGATGGAACATACTGGGATCATTACACATGCAGAACAAATTCTAAAAATGTTGGCTGCATCTGCACAGTTATGGTACCCACCATTTAAAGAAAAGGAATAGCACTCTTGTGGCTAAGTAAGGTACTTTTGGTCTTGGATATGCTGAGTCTATAACCTTTTTCTAATATAAAATAATTGATGTTGGAGACATCCTGATTCATCTTATCTATACCCATGTCAATAGAAGATTTCTTTTGTTTAAGACTGTGGAACTCATTGCCACAGGATGTTATAGAGCCAAGAATGTAGTGAGATTTGTAAAGGAATTGGACATTAATATGAATAACAAGAATAGCCAGAGTTATAATGGTTAATACTTGTGAAAGTTTTTGAATATCTGTAATAAATCATGCTTCATGATTTAAACCAGCATCTAATTATGAAGGATTGGATGAGACCTTCATGAAGAAGGGATGGGGAGATCATCCCACACCTTCCTAGTATTTCTTGCACCTTTATCTGATGCTGGCCACAGTCAGAGCCTGGGTTAGATGGACAATGGGTCTGATCCAGTATGGAAATTCCAGTAGTCTTGAAAAACTCTACCAATGGTGTTTACACCATTCCCTTTGAGACAACAACCAGATCTGCACATCTGCTGGGCAAGAGAGCATTGCTAGACCACTGGGATCAATCTGTAGTAAATCAAAGCAGACCGGAGTGATATTGATGTAGTATAGCAATGATAATTTCACTCCTCATGCTGGTTGAAAAAGAGAAGCCAATTCAGACATTCCTAAGCATGAGGGCCAGAATGCAGTCCTGTGGGACACCATGAAGAATACAATAAGATCAGCTACAAGAAAAAAGTGAGTTATCAATTACATAAAATACATACTTGGCAAAAAATGGACTAGATAATTTCTGGAAAGGTCCTGGATTATAGTATGTGCTGCAGGCCCTGTAAAGATTTATGGGTCATTGGATTTCCTTGTACTTTAATCAACCAGTCTGAAAAAATGTGTTAAATGTTATGTCCCTACATAAAAGGGAATTGCACAATATTCGTTTAAACAAGATCCTAGATCTACTGTAGATGACATATAATTCAAATGTAGTCTGACTCAGCCTGAAGATGTTCCACAGCTATGAAGTTTGATCCAAATTCTTGTGAGGTAACTCCTGTCTCTTCATGTGTCAGTATAATAGTGCCTGTATCTGTAATTTTCACTCCATGCATCCAATGAAGTGGGTTCTAGCCCACGAAAGCTTATGCCCAAATAAATCTGTTAGTCTGTAAGGTGCCACCGGACTCCTTGCTGTTTTTGTGGATACAGGCTAACACGGCTACCCTCTGATACTTTATCCAAATTCTGGCATGTTTGAGTTCAACTGAGTTTAAGAGCCGTATCTAAATTTTAGGAAAGTTTATGGAGTGGGCTAGGATTAGCTGGGTTCCAGCTCAGAACCTCATCTATTCTACATCTTCTCTGTGAAATAAATCATCATGAAAGTTTTATTCATACAAATTGTTTTTTATAAATTAACTATTTTTGTTTAATTGTTCTGACCAGTTTACCAGTCACTTTGGTCTCCCTGGAAACTTTGTGTCAGAGTCAAAGTCAACTTAAACCTTGGCTCTTTCCTTGGATGGAAACTCATGATGTATTTAGTTTGCTAGAACTAGTTTTGTAAGAAGACTTTTATCCCTGAAGACCACCTGCTGGAAGCTGAATTGCAATGCATGAAAAGAAAAACTCCTGTACAGCAGCAAGGCTTTGATGTGTTTATAACTTTGAGATTCCAGGAAAGTGATTAAAACAAAGTACACAAAATGATGCAACATAGTTGTGTTTCTATCTGGTTAGCATTCCATGTGGAGTCTATGCAGATGCCTAAGTTTCAGTTACTTTGCAAGAAGGTTTTCTTACAATAGTCAGAACATTTTATTGAAACAATAGTAATAAGTAGAAAAGTTGTGAGGATTCACCTAAGGTGGGTATGACCTGGAAGTTCAGTACAGCAACATCCAGTTCTGAGTGGACAAAAACAAGAGGCATCCCGGGCTTCCCTATAATCTCTTTTTTTCATGAAAGATGCTGATACAACAAGCTAATATTACTGTCCATAGGTTAAAGGGCAATTGTATCACTTGAGTAGATTAGAAGCCTATCCAGGAGAAAATGAGTAGCTATTTCCTTCAGGGAAGGGAGATGATGGTGTATGAAGTAGCATATAGACAGCACAGCCCTTGTATAGTAATTACAATAAAGATTAAATAAATACAGTACACTAATTTCATATGGAAGTGTGCTTTAATTATGTACAATGAGCAGCTTCAATAAGAGCCGTGAAAGTTATCAGTGGGGATTGTCCACGAGAAGAAAGAAATAAACAAGAAAAAAGACTCTTTTTGTACAGAAAACATGTTATATGAAATCCTTTAAAAAGCTGTTCCCGATTAATTTACCCAGGGTTAATTAATAACTAATTCATAGCTTAGATTTATATGATGACTATCAGTTTTAAAGGATCCACAATTTCTTTACAAATGTGTTTTAATCCAATTTAATTCAATGGCAAAACATTTGTGGATATCAGTGGGAGCAGGAATGGACACTATATACTGTACAATATATGCAGTGGGGATCACACACCCATCCCTGAAATGCAATGGCTTCTGGGGTGGAACAAAGCACCTATCCCATAACATGAATACTAGATGTGCTTTCTTGGAGAAGTGAAGAATTTCTTTTCCAGTCAAACATGTGATGAATGTATATGTCAATATGGTCTTAATTTAGACTTCAGTAAGTGATGCAAAATGTGGGATTTTGTTTTGCCTTTCAAACAGCAACCACAGCCCATGTCTTGCTGGTGCAGAATTGCAGAATAGAGTTTTGATTATTTTGCTATCTTCCTATGTGCTTTGACAGTACCTCACCCATTGTTGGCACTGCAAGTAAACAAACAAATAATGATAATAGTAATTAATCCTTTCATGGAATCCTGGATGTCACAGGGGAAAAAAATGCACACAACATTGTATTTAAGAACAGGTAAGCTTACTAACACTCATGGTTTTTTCCTTTAGCCTGGATATCCAACAAAACAGGTATCATCTGCCAAGATTCACTTCTAACACACTTCAACTGTTGCCTGCAACACTACTTGATTCAGCATCTACAGAACAATCCTTTTCACTGTGGAGAAAAAAATATGGAAGTTCCCTATGAACTGAGCAGGTAAAGATTCTTGTAAAAAGGAAACAAAATAGCAATATGTTAATCTACCCTTACTTCATGTGGATGCAAATGATGACCCTAGGTGCAAGGAAGAATCAGGTCTGAGAAACGCAAAGTTAAGGGGATGTGAATTGCCACCGTTCTGATGTTTAGTTCATTAGAATATTTGATGTATATTTTGCAAACTTTCTAACTTGCAAACAGTTTTCAACTATGCAAAATTCAAGAAATGGGTTAGTTGTAGCTGGACAAAATTAACCAGTTGTTTTTTTATACTTAGATTGTAAGCTCTTTGGGGCAGAGACCGTCTTTTGTTCTGCATTTGTGCAGCACCTAGCCCCGTGATGACTGGGACTCTTAGGCACAACCACAATTCAAAATGTAATAATAAATCAACTATCAGTGGGGATTGGTTTTTGATCCCTTCTTAGATGGGAATGAGGAAGTACTTCTGGGGGGCTAATCTGAAAATCAGAATGCATGTGACTTTGAAATTCACTCTCTGAATATTCATAGTGGATAGAGCATTGGACTGGAACTTGGGAGACCTGGTTTTATTCCCACCTCTGCCACTGGCCTGCTGCATGACCTTGGGCAAGTCACTTAATCTCTTTTTGCCTCAGTTGCCCCATCGGTGACAACAATGATATTGACCCTTCTTTGTAAAGTGCTTTGAGATCTACTTATGAGCTAAGAATGATTATTAAATTTCTATCTCTCAAATGTCCACAGAAAGCAAACACCAATAGGGTGTGATCAGGAATGAAGTTGTCACTTCAAAAAAATGAAGTATATTTTTTTGATAACTCTCTGCAGTATTAGCCCAGATCTGTCTTCCACCCACAAATCCCAAGGGACATTGAGAAGGCTGCTAAAAAATGCCTGATACCAGGTACTCTGCCTGCCGCTTACTTCCAATTCTCTGAAAAGTGGAAGTTCAATAGGAGACATCTGAATACTTGTCAGTTAGGACATAGGAGGTAGTTTTGATTCCTTTGAGGTGAAAGAAAAAAAACGTTATTGAAGATGGTCATTTGGTCCATAATGCACCATGCTCTGAGTGGAATCCAAACATTGCATGTAACCAAAGATCCAGTATGAATTTATTATAACATCTGATACCAAAATATCTAGCTACCCTACATACTACTGAACTCATAACTAAAATCTTCCAGGAAGTGATCATCAGTTCATGGACAAATAAATCTATGCTGGATACTATACATTTCCATGCTAGATTGTCGGGCTCAACGGGTAGTGATCAATGGCTCCATGTCTAGTTGGCAGCCGGTGTCAAGTGGAGTGCCCCAGGGGTCGGTCCTGGGGCCCGTTTTGTTCAATATCTTCATAAATGATCTGGAGGATGGTGTGGATTGCACTCTCAGCAAATTTGCGGATGATACTAAACTGGGAGGAGTGGTAGATACGCTGGAGGGGAGGGATAGGATACAGAAGGACCTAGACAAATTGGAAGATTGGGCCAAAAGAAATCTAATGAGGTTCAATAAGGATAAGTGCAGGGTCCTGCACTTAGGATGGAAGAATCCAATGCACCGCTACAGACTAGGGACCGAATGGCTCGGCAGCAGTTCTGCGGAAAAGGACCTAGGGGTAACAGTTGACGAGAAGCTGGATATGAGTCAGCAGTGTGCCCTTGTTGCCAAGAAGGCCAATGGCATTTTGGGATGTATAAGTAGGGGCATAGCGAGCAGATCGAGGGACGTGATCGTTCCCCTCTATTCGACACTGGTGAGGCCTCATCTGGAGTACTGTGTCCAGTTTTGGGCCCCACACTACAAGAAGGATGTGGATAAATTGGAAAGAGTACAGCGAAGGGCAACAAAAATGATTAGGGGTCTAGAGCACATGACTTACGAGGAGAGGCTGAGGGAGCTGGGATTGTTTAGTCTGCAGAAGAGAAGAATGAGGGGGGATTTGATAGCTGCTTTCAACTACCTGAAAGGGGGTTTCAAAGAGGATGGCTCTAGACTGTTCTCAATGGTAGCAGATGACAGAACGAGGAGTAATGGTCTCAAGTTGCAATGGGGGAGGTTTAGATTGGATATTAGGAAAAACTTTTTCACTAAGAGGGTGGTGAAACACTGGAATGCGTTGCCTAGGGAGGTGGTAGAATCTCCTTCCTTGGAGGTTTTTAAGGTCAGGCTTGACAAAGCCCTGGCTAGGATGATTTAACTGGGACTTGGTCCTGCTTTGAGCAGGGGGTTGGACTAGATGACCTTCTGGGGTCCCTTCCAACCCTGATATTCTATGATTCTATGATTCTATGATGCTATGCACTCGAAAGGCCCAGTGAGAAGCACATCTGCTGACGGGTGATATATGACTCGATGGTCAGTTACCATTCTTTTTTTTAATGGGTATGATGTTCTTATTCCCTCTTGCTGACCTTTTTTTTGTTATAACCCCTTTGCCTTTCCATTCTCCAGTCAGTCCCATTAGCAGGATGTTGTGCAATATGGTGCTTGTCATCTGTTTCAAAGACACAGTGATGTGATACAGGTATGCCAGATGGATAAACCTAGTGTGACTAATTATTGTGTATTTGCCTTTAATTATTATCATTTATTACTGGAGAAAAGACAATAGAGGTTCCCAGACTCAGAAGGGAATGTCGGCAGAAGGGGATTTTTTTTTCCTAAAACACCAATGCACAGAGGGGAAAAAAAGTTTTTCTTTGTTGGGGAAAAACTAAGTAACAAAAAGAAACAACTGACCACCATGAGCCATCCATGAGAGATTTTATCCAGGCATTCCCTATGCACTTGGAATGAAATATCTCAGAGGTAATGAAATATTTTCTTGCTATTGTGAGCAAGGATTGAACTGCAAAAAATGAGCCAAAGGTACCACCTTATTCTTCCTTTCATACTATGTTGGGGAAGGGGTGGAGTCATCAGTTCTGCCAGCATAGTGGAACTGATACAGAGAGGGAATAATCAGTACTGATATGGCACATTGTTTTGACTATGTCTTAGACTATTCGTGATTTTAAGTGACCAATCAGGCACCATGAACAGTCAGTCACATATACAAACAGTTCCTGAACAACCTGTCTGCAGAAATATTTCTGTGTAAAGTCATAAAATTCAAAGTCTGTACATGGATGATTTACAAAAAGGAGGAAGGGCTACATTTATCGCTATTTTCTCTGATTAGTTCAACCAGATTGTCTACATGGCACCATGGTCCAATCAACAGGGATGTGAATTTTAGCGTGCTCTAAAATGTTGCACTCACATTTCCCTGTGTGGACCCTGCTGGTGAGGACTAAGGTGTACCAAGTTGGTACTGAAGTAGTCCTGGTACTTTTTAGTTAGCGCCAGCAAGGTCTACATGGGGCAGTAAGTGCACAATACATCTACAGTTCTTACCCCCATAGACCAGACTGCTGCTCCATGTAAGCAAGCCCTTACTTTGTTTTGAACAGAAATTATTTTCCCTCTCAAAGTTTGCTAAAGTTAAGCCTGTCATTTTCTTGGCTGGGTACTCTAATTGGGGAATGAACAGGTTGTATTTTGGGCCTAGTGACCTGACATTCTCCCTTTAACTCGTTTGAATGGGGTTTGGAGGAACACTAAATATTCTGTATTTTTTATTGATTGTTGAATTCTAATTCCAAACCAAATTTACAGTCTGTCATTAATACATATCCAGGGAAAACGGCCCCTTATTACCAATGATTATTGTATTATGTCAGCAGATTGACACTGCATATTCAGTACTCAATCTAATGAAATAACTTCTTGTTGCAAGAGCCTCTGTTGGTCCTTAAGAAGATTTAAAGCTAATCTTACTTGGAGATGTTTTCAGTCCAATTATTTTTCAAGAATTTTTTGGATTTCTTTTTCTTGAAGTGTTCAATGTTCAGTGTTCAATTCTCAACATTTTTTGTGTGCATAGCAAGTAACGGGGAAATCAGTTCAGAACCTTCCCTAAGTAAAAATAAATGCACCCATAATCCAATATTGATAGAATTTCATCTTTGCTTTTCTGACCAGTTCTGCACTGTTATCTCCACTTTTCTCAGATAAACCAAAGCAAGTTTCCCATTCTTTTCCCATTGGGAGACAATTGCACTTAGTGGGAATGATGCAATGTTTAGCAGAAGAGCAGAAAAGCTTCCAACAGTGCCTCGCAAAGCAGAAGGAGAGGTGTATGATTTCTCCCTGGGCTTCTACTTTTGTTTCTCCATTATTTACAGATGTAAGTCAAGCCTCCCCCACCCCATGCTGGGTTGTTCTCTTCCCTCTAGGCTGGAGAGCTTCCTCTCATTCTCCTGCCCCCCTGCTCACTCTATATAGCTCCCTTCTATAGGCCATCCCTGAAAGCATTCTTATTGGCTAGGAGAGATGGACTCAGGTGTCCTTCATAGACCTCTGACCAGTCCCAAAGCTGTAGCTGTTCTTCCTCTCATGAATGGTCTTCTCAGTATCCATTTACTATGCATTAAGTTGCTGTAACAATAGATGCCAATTGCATGCCTTAAAGTGCAATTCTACTCTGGATAGTGACTCTGTAACAATGGCTCCCACCTACTTAGCAGATACTCTGTGTATGTTCAACCATATTTGCTAACTTCCGTGACCAAAGCAAATTCCTAGGGCTGTTTACGCCTCTAATCTCTTCAGAACCAATACAGCTAAGAAATAGCAACTGGGTTCTTATTCCTTCTTGCTCATCATGAATAAAATTGTTAACAAAGGTGTCATTGCTCGGGATCTAGCAAAGTCATAGAAGACAACAGATTTTTCAGAGGTGTCTATATGGGTATAATTTGAAGCAATTGAGGTTACACAGGTGCTAGTTAACCATAATGCCAAAAATCTCTTCCAGTAATACATGGAACTCCATCTAGTAACTCACTGAGCATCTTTCTCGTAACAAAACTAAAACACATGAGAATCATACAGAGCAAAAGCCAGCCTCTGGGAATAACTAGCCCCCACTCTTCTCATACTATCCCCTTCTTCCTTATCATCACTCATTTCCTCACCAAGGTAACAAGTCCTCTTTACTTCAGAACAGGCTTGTCTTCCATCTTCAATGTCCTCTGAGGCTAGTTTTCCCTTCTATGTCCCCAGAGCCTGTTGAAGTTCCTTGCTTGCTGAAATGGCCCTGTATTAATGCAGCTTCAGGTGGGTGGGCTGTGGATGGAAAATAAATGGGTGCTGGAGTTCTGGGAGACAGTCATGGTGCTGTAAGCTGGGAAATGGGCAATGGAGAAGACATTCAACCAGAGAGTAGGAGTAAACATATTTTCTTTTGCTCCTACAAGCTTTACCTCCCACTCCCACCCCTGAAACAACACTCCTAATGAACCTCCATTACTCTTTTAATTCAGACTGAGCTACACAAAGTGCCCATAGTATCATTTTCCCCCTAGGTTAAGTTTAGTTCCAGGTCCTTGTGGGCCTTTGGGTTCGTTTTAAAATGTCTTCTGGATTACAGATGTACATTTCAGAACTAGCAGTGTTTAAACTGTTTCCATTGCTTCAGTGCTTTAAAACGATAAGAAATAACACGGGTCCCCCACACTAAGAAAATTCTTCTTGTCTGTGACTACCTGGGCAAGCCTAACTCTGTGAGGGATTTGATTAATCCATGTTTAATAAATCAACAAAGTATTACTGCTGAGTTTTATACAGCTAGGCTGGTCTAGCCACTTCCAGCTCAGCAGAGGTCCTGACGGTTTAATAGGTTTAGTACAGAGCTCTATGCAAACAGCTGCACAAAAGAGTCTGTTTGCAGTGCAGAACACAAGTATTATTGGTCCTGTAAAACCCAAGAACTATGCTATATAATTTGGGTGCCATCTACTGGCACCTTATTTATTAACTATTTACATATCTTCAGACATAGAGCACTCCTGTAACAACTTCAGGATCAGGCCCACATTGTGGTGATTGTTGTACGAACACATATAAGAGATGCTAGGGCAAAGCTCTGTTCCCAGTTTACCTGGGAGAGACAAAGTCATATTTCCTTGGATTGGCATTTTGTTACATCTCATGAGTAACTTCAGCTGTGGTCAGTACTTGTGTGTGAGACATCCAAAGAAAGCCAAGTCTGGTTTTGTTGATTCAGTAAGGAATACTCTTCTTGCTGGAGCAGGATTGAATTAAGTTTCTAGCACCAAGTTATGTGGCGTTCTGCTATGAATGGAGATGTCATTGGGTTAAGACATGCAAACAAAATTGTGATCATACAGAGTCCCTAAGGACACTTTTTGCACAAGTAGAGAAGTGCCAGACAGCCTACCTGTAAGCCCAGTGGCCTGAAGCCCTAGACAGTAGGTAGCTCACTATTGACAGCTGTTGGAGAATAGGGGGAGGAACAGCTCAAAGCTGCAAGAAAACTCTAGGTGGGGAGGGAACTCTCTGCTGGCATCTGTTGATGAGCAAGGGGAAATGACTGAATGGGCATTTGCATTTCAGTTATCTGACAGCTGAGGGGCACTTTGGTTAAAGTAAAGTTTTGAGTTTGGGTGAGGACAATAAAATGCTATAATTCCTGTTGGGAAATGAAAGGACAAGAGAACTGTACCAAATGTGCCTAAGGTGAGGGTCACCCTGAGTGAGACTGCAGCCAGACACAGTTAGGTAAAGGATCCTGGAGCAGGTTGTGGGGAGGGATTAGTTTGTATCATTCTTTCTCTGGAGTACTGCTTTGGTGGTAAGGACTCTTTTAAGGTTCCTATGTCCAACTGATCCATTTCTGCAGAGGTAGCTTCAAGAAAGTGGATGGCTTCAAGGTAGTAGGTAAAGCTGCCTATGAGTTTAAGTCTAGGCTTTAGTAATGTAAAAGGTGCATTCCTAGACTGCTGGATGTGGGACCTTACCAACTGTATTGGATCCTGAACACTGAGGGGCCAGTGTGATTTTCCTGTGGAAGAGTTAGGAATTGGGGAGTTATATACTAAGGCAAATGACACCTCCCCCCAACATAATATATCAGGACAGGGACAAGGTGGGTGGTGACTATATGCAACCACCTTCCATTTGTCCGGTGACAGGAGGCTGCACATCAGCCATGGGAGACAGCTGCAGGGTATCTCTGGAACTGTCCTATGAGCTGGGGGGGACCTCATGGAGCACCAGAGCATGTAACCCAAGCACATAAGCTGTGCAAGGCTTTGGATTTGTCCCTGAGAGATTTGCTTTGCTTTTCCCATTTCCCCCTATTATTGTCTTCCTCTTTACTTTCTTTTCAGTTAGCTTCTTGCTTCTGTTTTCCTCAACAAGTTCTGAAATTTCATTCATCACCCTTTCTGTTCTATTTTTTCCCTTCATCCAAACCCTACAGCCTTCCTCTCTCTCTCAAAATCTGCCCATTGTTTTTCATAAATCCATCTGCACTGAATTATTTATAGTTACGATAATGGTCCTTTCAGCCTAGTGTCTATTTTCTTTAATAACAAGAATCATAGGGGAAATTGTCCAAAGGACCGAAAAGGACTTACCTTTGCCTGGACACTAGGCAACGGTTACCAAAAAGTACAAAACAAGCTGTAGGATGTTAGCAAGATGCCCTTTAAAAATAATAGCATTTGTTTTTTTCTGTAGCTAGTGCTTTTCATGCTCAAAGCACTTCCTAAATATTGGGCCAGATCCTAGCCCTGGTTTCTAGTGGCACAAAGGGGATGGAGATCCTACCTTAGTAAGATAGGAATTCACAGGTTTTAGAGAGCCGGTATGGTCAGCTCTATGCCACCTATTCTTCCATGTTCTAGGCATTCTGGGTAGGCCAGGGAAAAGCTGGGATATAGCTAGACCATGTTATAGTGCACTGATGATTTCTGGACATCGGAGTAGCCCAAGCCCTCAGGCTTCGACCCCGGGCGATGTGACTCGGGCTTCTGCTTCAGCCCCAAGCAATGGGGCTCGGGCTTCAGATTCGGTCCTGGGCGGTGAGGCTTGGGCTTTGGTTTTGGCCCTGGGCCTCAGGAAGTCTAATGTCAGCCCTGGAAACCTCATTAAAATGGGGTCACGATCCACTTTGGGGTCTTGACCCACAGTTTGAGAACCACTCCTCTAAATTAACCCCTTGTGGTGTTGTCCTTTTTTAGACTTTAAATCATAAAGCAAAAATACACAAAGAAATGTAAAGTCTTTTCCCATCTCCCTCTCTAACTGATATTTGGTATTGCTCATTTATGTCTTTCTTCCATTCTATTACGCTGGTCATGCAAGCATTTCCCTGTGAACAATTTCCAGCCCCCGCATCTCATCCCTTTCAATGTCCTTTCCCTTCCTCTGCATAATTTCATTCCATCTGAAGTTTTCTCTATTGCTTATGCTAATTACACTTAAGTGGGGTGCAGGGAGTGGGGGGGGGGGAGGAGGGAGAGGAAAGGTTTTGAGCAATCTGAGCCAGGATCATAAAGTTTTGTGATTGTAAATGGAAGAGTGAGACATTGCTGTGAAAAGCTACGCAATAGAAAGGCCAGAGGAAAGGAAGGAGGGAAGAACAGATCATGACAGGTTCTTACATAAATGTCGGGGCCAAAAGGGGCCAGAAACCTTCCCTCCAGAACAGCCTGGATCAATTGCAGTATCACAGTGCACCACTGGGGGTGCACAGTGCTCCAGAGGGGGCTGGGATGGCACAGATGCCATCGGGATGGAAGTGTGATAAGAGCCCAAAGAGATAGATTATCAGGGAGGGAGCAGGGCCATGAGTTAGCTGCACTGAGAGGAAGAGGATGCCCTGTGCAAAATGACACTGCAATCTGCATCTCCAGGCTGCTCAGAGAGACAATGCAAGAAATACCTACAGGGGTGTTCCTTTTTTCAATCACCTGCATTGCTTCCCCAACTAGCAGGCTCTTGCTGCATCCCCTCCTCACCCACCGTTTCACCACTCACACTATTGCCATCAGCATCCTGCTTAAATAATATTTCTTCATTGCCACTACTCCTGGCATCAGTGCTTGAGCCACCAAAAGAGAGGGCACAGGACAAGCGGGGCACCACACGCAGCTGTACTGTTCCCCCATCCCTTGGGCTAACTCTGCAGGGAGGGATTGTGGATTTGTGATGCACAACGTCTCCCTGCACATCTCCCCATGCAGTGTTGTAGTCATGTGCTCTGAGCCCTTTTCAGTGCAGTAGTTAAACACTAAAGTTTGGCCCAAAGAGAAAGAACAAACACTCCCATGCCACGCTTGAGTGATGAGTTGATCCCAGAGCCATTTATCAAAATTCTCCAAAACTTTGGGGATCTGGATAGAATGACACCTGGACTTGGAGCATCATCCCTGCTTTGGAGGTGGGAAAACAAAACAACTACAGTGTCATTTTTGCCAAACTTAAACCAGCCAGCTTTGGCTGATCTCTAATGAGCAAATTGTTACCCATCACAGGTAACAAAATACCATAGGAGCGGGGATCCTGAACTGAGTTCTCCTACATCTCAGCCAGATTGACTGAGGAGATTCTCAGTTCAATTAAAGGAAAAACAGAAAGTTTTCTCTCTTCACCTTGCCTTTTTCCTTTCTTCTGTGTATTTCTTATCTATCTATCTATCTATCTATCTATCTATCTATCTATCTATCTATCTATACACACCCACTGCTCCCCTTTCCAATCCTTCCTTTAAGGTTTAATTTAACAATAACATTTGCGATTGAGGTCCTGCGCATCTCAAGGGCATTGCGCTTGAAATTGAACACACTCCGCACCATTTATCATAGCCTGACATGTGTCATGTTCCAGACTGCAGCTCCAAGAGGTTACAGCTCACGACTGCTCCTTTGTTGATCAGCTGCCGAGACAACTGAGGCACCTTTCTTTCTTTCTTTCTTTCTTTCTTTCTTTCTTTCTTTCTTTCTTTCTTTCTTTCTTTCTTTCTTTCTTTCTTTCTTTCTTTCTTTCTTTCTTTTCTATGATTAAAGCTGCATCATCCCCCTTTTCAAAGGGCTAGCTCTGCTTGCAACAGAAAAACAATCACCCTCACCCCCCAAAATATTTGCATTAGGGGGTTGAATGCTAGATGCTTCAGTTCCTGCTGTTCACATTTAACAGGATAGGAATGCTCCACTGTAAAGTTAGATCTCTGTTGAAGGGAAAATGAAGACTGCTGTTGAGAGACAGGAAATTAGAGGGTTAATATAAAATGGGGCCCGAATCCCAATCACCCTCGATTTTGTTGTGGCAAAACTAAAATTCGACTGGCAAGGGCTTTGCTAACCCCAAGGCAACCCTACTAAACTACTAAACTGCTGCTAAACTCAACCAGTGAGATTTTGCAAAACTCAAACCATCCCCAAATGTGCTCCCCTGTAGTGCTGCTGAAGTATCCCTCAGTCTGGTTTACTATGCATCTTCTCCTATGCTTGCATGCTTCATTAATATCAGTCAACGTTCTCTCTGAGCACAGAGTGAGTCAGGACAACAGGATAGTGGCCTTGGTATGTATGTTTACAGAGATGATGCAATAAAGCAATACAATACAATATAATAATAATGTAATAAAGCAAAGCCTGCCACTTGGAAACACACGGAGGAGATCCAGTTTGAATCATGCTTATACAAATCACTGAGATCTTAATTGTATCATTTGATTTCCAATGATCCACATCCCCTTTCAACTTATGTCTGCAGGACAAAGTGATATTTCAACTTAATGCCAAGGATGTGTTAGGTGGGCGAAGCAGCAGAGATAGAAAGAGAGAGAAGCTGAATGTCAGTCCAGAACTTGAACCAAACTGGGTTTCTGGTTTTGTTTTGATGCTTGGAAAAAAAGATTACCTCATTTTAAAAAAAAAGATTACCTCATTTTAAAAAAAAAGGTTAAAGTGCTTTGAAGGTAAGAAGTGGTCCATGCTAAATGTTCTCTTCCTATTCCATTTGATTTCCAGATCCCTCCTTGGGGACTTGTGATGGTGTGTACTCCCCATATCGGCCCTGAGAGAACCGAATGAAGCAAGGCAGGCCCAATCAGCCAGCTAAGCAGCAAACAAGGGAGATTTAGGCTCTGTGGAGAGCCTTGATTAGAAAAAAGCTCACCTCTGAGGGAAGAGGCAGGGGCTCCTATAAAGCCAGGAGGCTGGCAATGCAGTGGGGGGAGGAAAGCCTGTACTCTCTCTCTCTCTGGAGTAAGGGAGAAGGAAGGGGGATAGGAATCCCTGAGACCTAGTAGGCATGAGAAAGAGGGATCAGACTAGACAAACATGGTAGGATGTAGTCCAGGGACTAGCGCAGGGAGCTGGGCACAGCCACAGACCTTCACCGCTACAGGACCCTGGACTGTAACGCAGAGTAGACAGTGGGTCTGGGTTCCCCTGCCAACTGTTTGGGGCAGTGAACTGCAGTGGTACTGTTTGGGGCATTGGACTAGAAGACTGCTTGGGTCACTGCAAGAGTGACAGGGTCAGGGTGGTGGGTGTGAGGACTGCCTGACGCTACTTGTGCAGAAAGACTTTGAAGGACTGTCCCACAGAAGGGGAATCACAATGGGACCTGGGCAGAAAGCTGAGTCACAAAGTTGCTTTTCTGAGATTTGGTGAGCAGGAGCAGAGCTGCAGATGGCAGAAGAGAAAGAAGGGGGTGCTGACGTGAGCAGAGCAAATCTCCAGAATCACCCAAAGGGGGCACCACACCCCGGTGAGTAGAGCACCCTGTGACAGGACTTTCAGCCCAAAAGTACAGATCCAAAAGTTTGGTTGTGTTTTGGGATCACATTTGATCCTTTAAGTTTTTATTCTACTGAAACTTCCAAATCATCCAAGGCCTGTTAACTGGCTATTAGGATCAAGTCCAGTATTTGCAGGCACAGTTGGGGTTATTTCTCTCTCTCTCTCTCTCTCTCCCTCTCCATGATCCTAGATATTTTCAGAGATTCCCCCAAATATATAGGTGCTTCATAAATCAGGAGTACAATGGAAAGGTTCCAGCCACTTCCACCACATGCCTGCCACACACCCATTTGATTCACATACCACAGGTTCTTTGTCATTGGCTTGCAAAATTTGGTGTTCCCCTCCACCATCCCCTACTTGTGCAACAGCTCAAGCTATGACACCTTCCTCCTTTCTCTCCGAAGCCTAGATCAAGCTTTGGATGTGCAAATGTGGATTTGCACTTACCATGTGGATTGGCACTGCCTTGAGGGAGCACAACAACTCCCTGTCATTCCCAGTTGAATCAAAAAAGGTAATTTACAACACCTCCTTTATAAGGTGCAGCATGTTGGCTGGAATATGGAGAGGTGGAGCCATGGGTGTGTCTTCTCCCCACCCTCTTTTTATAAGAGTTGCCCATATAGAATAGAAACTTGGTAATGGCCCCATTGCTCCCCCATGTATAATTTTGGGGAGTCATAACTCAGGTCATGTAAGGGGAAAGGGTGCTCCTATTCCTTCCTATGACCCTATGTGGCTTAGCTAGATGAGCACAGTCTAGCCCTCGGCCATCACAAAATAAAGATGGCCAATTCAAATGGCATCTGGTGGACTCAGAGAGTAGGGAAGCCGCAGAAAAACAGATTATGACATCTTAAGTACCTGTTATTAGACAAGCCCTTAAATATCCTTAAGAGACCCTCAAGAATGATATTCTTATTTTAACAGTCTCAAAGATAGACTTCTGAGCCATTGGTTAAGGTGGTTTGCGGATGCCATGATGATAAATGTTTTAGAAAATGACAGTGGAAACAGTACAGGTAGCAGAAAGGCATACTTTGTCTGCAGATGAGAGTGCATCTGTACATCTGAGCAGAAACCATGCTTTGAATATCTCAACAATGGAGTAGCTCTTGCAGTAGATTTAGAAGTGGTGGGACATTATGGCCTCCAGGTGAGAGGCAACATGCTGAAGCTGTTCCATTTATTGGGATGGTGGTGGGGAAGACAGAAGTTCAATTAAAGGCTCAGATGTGAGGGATAAAATTAATCTCTGACTATACAGGTCCTTCAACTAATGAGAGAAGGAGGTAACCACCAAACCAAACAGAACATAATTAGGTGAGATCCAGTAATGACTTAAAAAGTATTTAAATGCAATCAGGCGAAGATGCCTGAGATATCAGAGGAAAGAGTAATGATGTGCACAGTAGACACAGTCTAGATTACAATTTAAAACAGGATATAGGAAGGAGCCAGGGCTTGTTTATGATGCCAAATTTCGGCATATCTCCTTTGTTTTTTCTTTGCCTTGGCATGAAACACTGTGCACTGCTGGTAACTAAATCAGATTATCAGAAAATGCCTGTGTTGATGAGCATGACCATGTCCAAGGAAATAACTTGATTTGTATTTTAGACAATATGGCCACATCCATCCTTGTCTGGTGCTATCAGCTGGGAAAGAGACTTGCCCTCTGATCACTTTCATCAGGTAGAGATGAAATTATCCCTATTTCATGAATACATTTATCATAAGAGGACCTCGGCTGCATATAATGTATTCTGTAGGTCTGCTCATGCAGTCCTTATGCTCAAGCAAAATTCTCATTGTTCTTTTCTCCATTGTATTGTTCCCACCACAACACACACAGAAACAGAGACACATCCAACTCATACTCTCATACCTAATGCACACACACAAACCAAATACACAGCACAGGCACTGTGGGCTTGAACTTGCACAGGGCAGGTGTGGAGGGCTGCAAGAGTAAATGGAAGGCAAAAAAAAAATGGAGCATAGAGGAACCTGATCCCAAACAACTATTATTTGTATGGTAGCACCTTGAGGCCCCAGATGAGATTGGGGTCTCATCGTTCTACATCAGGGATCGGCAAGCTTTGGCATTGGCCTGGGACGGCCCGCGGCCATCCCAGGCCAATGGGGACTGTGGGAAGCCTACGCAGCTTCCCACAGCCCTCATTGGCCTGGGACAGTGAACCGCGGCCAGGGGGAGCTGTGATCGGCCGAACCTGTGGACGCTTCAGGTAAACAAACTGGCCCGGCCCACCAGGGGCTTTCCCTGGTGGGCCGCGTGCCAAAGGTTGCTGATCCCTGTTCTAGATACTGTACAAACACATAGTGCAGTCCCTGTCCTGAATAGCCCACAATCTAAACAAACAAGACTGACGAAAGCTACCAGGGCAAATAGGCATCAAGAGGTGAAGTGATTTACTCGAGCTCACAGAGCTGGGACTAGAATCTAGGTCTCCTGGCTTCCAGTCCCGTGCCCTATCCATTGGAAATGCTGTCTCTGAAGTAGTGAGGCTGCAGCTGATTGATTACCAAGATTCTCTTACTTAAAGCAAGAGTGAAGCCAAAGAAGGGAGGGTGTAGTTAAGTAGTTCTTTAGTGTGAACAGAATCATGTTTCTTGAGATACTTCAGTCCACATCTCTGCCCACACTTTTGCAAGTAAAAGACTGTAAGGAGTTTGACCCTTTCTCATCTCTGTGTAGGGGGTACGCCAATAGCTTAGTCTTATTGGCACCCATCCATGGGTAGCCTCTTCTCGTATTTCTGCTGGAATACAACCTCCTTGGGCACCATAAACTCAATCCAAAACACACTGAAGTCAGTGGGAGTCCTTCCATTGGATTTGGCCCTGTGCTAGGATTTGAAGGCTCAAGGCCTTTGTACCTCTCCAGCAAGTTGTGTATGATCAGACTTCATGGACAGAATCTGGCAATTCCACTATTAATTGCACATCAGCAGATTGAGTATTCAGCATTGGAGACTGATAACTGTCCACTCCCATCACATTATTCTTAAGAAAAAAATAGGCATGGTGAGTAATGGGTCAGTGGAGCCAAGCAGCAAATGGTTCATGAGGAATTTTTAAACATTGCATTGTGTTAGATAATCTGCTCTGCCTGTCCTCATCCCTATAGAAAACAGCGCAAGTACAAATAGATAAATTAAGACAGCTTTGTTTCTAGCATGGGGGCTGTTTTCTCTCAATGTGGAGAGGTGGCGGGGTAGTGGAAGCTTGCTCTTGTGTTTGCTCTTTCAAACACGCATAAACAGCTCTGCTTATTTCCACTATGCCGTCTAAATGTAAAATTTGCATAAACGGATGTTGTTAATTGATTTCTATGCATGCAGGCACTGCTCTATCAAAGGTAGAGAGGACAGAAGGTCATCCCCTAAAAGCCTCCGGGAAACAAATACCCATCTGAGATAATATTGCGAATGGCACTGTTGGATACATAATCGCTCGCAAGTAGGAAGCGATGGAGTCCTTTGTCATTAACAAAAAATCATTTTCCTATTAATATTGTAATTCTCTTTTTAATGAAGGCTGCCCTAGCAGGGGCCTAGAAAAATACCCCACCGGTCTGCCAAAGGGTGGCACAGGCTGCAGCTGGCAGGCTGGCTGTCTTCCCAGAGAAGGGGAAAGGCCTGTGCTATTGGCAGTTTGAGCAAATAAATATTCTATTCAGGTTCTTAAGAACATAACAATGGCCAGACTGGGTCAGATCAATGGTCCATCTAGCCCACTATCCTGTCTTCTGACAGTGACCAATGCCAAGTGCTTCAGAAGGAATGAACAGAACAGGGTAATTATAGAATGATCTATCTCCTATCATTCACTCCCAGCTTCTGGCAGTCAGAGGCTAGGGACACTCATATCATGGGGTCGCATCCCTGACGTTCTTGGATAATAGCCAGTGATGGACTGATCCTTCACACACTTTGAACCCAGGTATAGTTTTGGCCTTCACAATATCCCCTGGCAACGAGTTCCACAGGTTGGCTGTGCATTGTGTAAAGAAGTGCTTTCTTCTGTTTGTTTTAAACCTGCTGCCTATTAATTTAATTGGGTGACCCTGGTTCTTGTGTTATGCAACAGTGTAAGTAGCACTTCCTTATTCACTTTCTCCACCTGATTGTATAGACCTCTATCATATCCCCCCTTAGTTATCTCTTTTCCAAGCTAAGTCCCAGACTCTTTAATCTCTCCTCATATGGAAGCTGTTCCATACCCTTAATCATTTTTGTTGCCCTTCTCTATACCTTTTCCAATTCTACTATATCTTTTTTGAGATGGGGTGACCAGAACTGCATGCAGTATTCAAGGTGTTGGAGTACCACGGATTTATATAACAGCATTATGGTATTTTTCATCTTATTATCTATCCACCTTTCCGAATGGTTCCTAACATTGTTAGCTGTTTTGTCTGTTGCTGCACATTGAGTGGATGTTTTCAGAGAACAATCCACAATGACTTCAAGATCTGTTTCTTGAGTGGTAACAGCTAATTTAGATCCTGTAATTTTGAATATATATTTAGGATTATGATTTCCTATGTGCATTACTTTGCATTTATCAACATTGAATTTCATCTGCTATTTTGTTGCCCAGTCACCCAATTTTGTGAAATCCCTTAATAACTCCTCACAGTCTGCTTTGGACAGAACTATCCTCAGTAATTTTGTACCATCTGCAGATTTTACCACTTCACTGTTTATCCCTTTTTCCAGATCATTTATTAATGCATTGAACTGCATTGGTCCCAGTGCAGATCCTTGAGGGATGCCATTCTTTACCTCTCTCCAGTCTGAAAACATTTATTCCTACCCTTTGTTTCCTGTCTTTTTACCAGTTACTGATCCAGGAGAGGACCTTCCCTCTTACCCTATGACCACTTACTTTGCTTAAGAGCCTGTGTTGAGGGACTGTGTCAAAAGCTTTCTGAAAGTCCAAATACACTATATCCAGTGGATCACCTGTGTCCATGTTTGTTGACCCTCCTTAAACATCGTTAAGCAATTGTGAACCCCTTATGTTTAACAATTTGTCCCCAACTTGTATTTAGCTTGGACACTTTGGTTACCTTCTTCAGACCTCAGAGAGAGCTCCTTGAAGCTCGAAAGCTTGTTTCTTTCACCAACAGAAGTTGGTTCAATGAAATATATTACCTCATCTACCTTGTCTCTAAGATATCTTATGATCATATTTATGTAGTTTTCCACTACATATTTTAAATGAACCAGTATGGTTCTCACTGATCCCACAAATAGGTTTGTCTGAATTGGCTAGTGGCCTGTCTTGAATCCTTTTTTGTTTGTTTTTTTAAAACCAGGATTAGGGTCCAGGAGATCCAGAAAAAGAAGCAAATTGGTACCAGCTCGGTAAATTAAGAAAATTTCCCCAATATTGTGAACTGCATAAGACAACTGAGCCCTGAATAAATATGAGATAGGTTGTGATATCCTTGAGTTCAATAGTACCATGCACGACCAACAGTCCCTGGAATTCAGTAGATCTGCTTGTGCAGTAATGAGCTACCCAATATAAATAAGGGTGTCAGGACCTGGCCCTGAATCATAAATTTTGGTTAATAAACAGCAATGGATGGGACAGAGAGGGAGAAAGGGGTGTTTACTGGACTCAATGAGTTTCTCTGGGGAAGAAAATCCAACCCACTCCTGCTGGACAGATGCACATGGGAGTCAGGAGACGTGCAAATGAAAGCAGAGCGTAAAGCTGTTAGTGGCAGTTCACAGTGAGAGAGTGGCTCCTGCCAAGGCAGGTTAGGTAAACTTTCCAGGTGTTTGGAGGTGAATCTTTTCATTTCTGCACAGCCCTCGTTTGACCCAACTATTTCACATCATTACCAATTGCTTTGTTCATACGTATCAAACTTCCTTCTTGTGCTTTATTGGTTTCTGCTCCTGCTGACCTCTTCCAGCAGTTTACTTTCTAACATTCTGAAAGCTTCATCATCATCATTCAGTCCATCTCACCTTGGTTTGAGATTAAAAGGGGGGGGAGGGTAGAGTGAGCACAACAACAGAGAAGAGCTCTCTGAAGCATCCCGGTGACAGTAGGGGAAATGGTTTGGGCAATCACCCAGAAGAAAGGCAAAAAGAAAAAAATCAAACAAGAATCGGTTCAAGCAGAAGGATCTGAGCGTGGGGATTAGCAAACTGAGCAGACCTTCGGAGACAGAGGAGAATTTTTTTTTCTGTTTCAACAAATAGAGAACTGAAGTCACTCGCTACAGATACATAAATGGTAATATAAAATTGATTGGTTTAAGCCACAAGACTTGGATCCAGATTTCCAGTATCCACCTGCTGATTCTTCCCTGTGTCAAATCTCTGCTCAGCCTAGAAAAGTGGAAGACAGAGGGACGGTGGGTGCCTGGAACCAGCCTGACTCCACTTACAACAGCTGGGCAGCTCAAAGTTGCACAAGGGATGCAAGACTGGCGGAACAGAGCTCTATTTCATCATGCCCCCTCCCTGCCCACTGTACTGTGGGGGAAGGAGGGATGAGCAAGGGGCACAGAGGTGGCACTCTGCTATGCCTAGCAGAGAACCTTATGCCTGGGGAATTCTCTGCAGGGGATTTGTAGCTCGATTACAGTTCCTTTATGCTGCCCGAGCTGTGATGGGGGTGGAACTGGATCTGTGCAGATGATAGAAGTTCCATTTCATGAAGGATTTCAGGACTTTCAAAATCCAGCTTCATTCTGAATAGTAACGAAAACTGAACATGTCTTAATTTTCCACATACAAAAATTCTGAATTTGTTTTCAGGTTGTCAAAAAGTTGTGTTCAATTTTTTAAAAAAGTGTTTCATTACAATATAATATAATACAAAAACATTTACAATGTCAAAGCAAAAAATTGAAATGTTTCATTCCAAAAATGTCAAAATGGGACGTTTCAACAAGATCAGAACTTATCTGTTTGTTTTCTTCCAAAACAAAATTCCAGTGGAGTTGCCCTAATTTTTCAAAGTATTTGAATTTCTATGGACCTACATATTCCAACAGAATGTGGTTCCATTTAAATGTCTCCAACCAGCTCTAGCTGTAACTCACCAGAGAAACACACCAGAGAATCTTACCTCCCATATACTTGAATCTAGAGAGTTGTTTCAACCTATTTGCAAAACTCACATCTTGTGATAGATTTATGTTATTGTGAAGATTCAGAAAGTTCCAGGGATTTTGGATCCTGATTCTTGGTTGGGGTGCATCTCTAACTACAACATTGGATCATCTGTAAGGATGAGTGCCAACCAAAATTCCAATATACACTCAACCTCAAACTCTGGGAATGTTTGGATCTAGTTTCAAACTTTGTAGCCCAGGCTGATGGCTAATGATTCTGCACCTGTAGCCTGACGATTGTGTCCATTATCGCTGAAATTAGTACATCTCTGGTTCAAAATGCTCAAGATGGCTTGCAAACTGATTTGTTACTACTGCTCTGGATTTAAAAGTAACCTTGAAAATGCTTCTTTATGGTGGTAATCACAGTGACTGTCCTATCCTTCCCCCTAACGACTAGGCTATCTTTCCTCCCCAACCTCTCCTGCAGCAGGTTTCTGAAGACCTTTTTGTGGTAGGTAAGATAATTTTTATTTGAATATTTCATCTCAGACTTCATAGAGTGACTAATATATCCAAACTGCATGAAATCAGCCAGAAGCATTTTATATGTATATTCTAAAGTACTCAATACAATCCGGACTGTGATTTAAAAAATAAAGAAAGCATATCTTTTAATAAGCACCTTTTTATTGGAATGATGGGGCCTTTTAAAAGACAAATCCATCTTGGCTTTTGTATAATCTTTACAGTGATAAATTCAAGTACATTAAACTGTATTTGAAACATGAACATTAAAACAAAATTGAGAACAGAAGCCACCCTTCCACTGGGAGAACAAATCCTTAAGTCATATCTTTGGCTAGTTAAAAGCAATAATACAAATACTGGGCCTAATTCTGATCTCACAATGATGTAAATCAAGTGTAACCTCACTGAACTTAACAGCAGCATAAGGGATCTAAGAATCAATCTTGTCGTGTCTGGGCATTGCACGAAAGGATTTAGATTTTTAAATAGAGGTCAGCACCTATTAGAGTTTGATTACAGAAACCTAGTGCAAGGAACTGCTAAGCAATAGCTAATATAGTGCAACAAGGTGTTAAAAAAGCTGCATTGAAATTGTAATAAAATGTACCCTTGCTTTTTAGGAATATGCTTATTGTATATCATACTATTATTAATACAGCTGTTGTTAGGTCTTGCCATTTCATCAGAAGTCTTGTGATATTTGGTTGTTCATGCCCCAGCTCCTGAAGTCATATGACTACATGAGACCCTCAGCGCTCATTTAAAAGAAAAGTGATTTTTTTTAGTCCTTGTTGTATAGAAAAACTCAAAAAGACCCCCCTGAGTGCACCCAGCAGGTTCAAAAAGCAGAAGGCAAATAAATAAACTCCAGAATCATTATTATTATTATTTGTTTGTTTGTTTCGGTGGGGTGCCCCAAGGCCTCCGGCAGGATTTGGACCCCATGGTGCTGAGCACTGTGCAAACATATTCAGAAACACAGTCCCTGCCCTGAAGACCTTACAATTGAATTTAAACAAACTTTGTAGTGCCCAGTGCCGATGATTAGAATGAGCCTGCATTCCATGTCACCCTGTAGTGCCCAGGCCTTCCACCGAGAATTATCACTATGGCCCTGATCCTAAAGGATTTCTCATGGACTGCACTTTTAATGTGCAGCAGGATGTCCAGAGCTTGGGGCAGTCAGCGTTTGTTTGTGCAATGATTGTGGGGCATTTTCCTCTGGCTGTTGTTGAAATACCTCTAGGTGCTTTGGACAAATATTTCCAGCAGACTGTGAAATGGAGAAGTCTCTTTCCTTCCCAGCCTTTCCCTGTTCCATCATCTCTCCACCTGTGCACACATTTCCAGGCTAAAATCTTTGTGAAGCACAGGCAGGTACCAGCAGAGTGACCTCTGGATCAAGTGCATTTCTAGATTAAAGATGGGACTGTGATAGCCTGGTCATCCAACAGGTGTATAGGAGCCTAAAACACTGGACTGCCATTTCCTCTCCATTTGTTTCTACTGAGCTGGCTGTGTGTGCAGTCATCCATACTGGTGCTGAGATACCCTAGAGAAAGATGGAATTGCTGTAACTATTTTTCACTATTACATACTTCACTTCATAATAAATGAGATCCAGAGCATGTCTTGTACAGCATCATATCAGCAAGTATCAGGAACCTAATCACTACCAAGGTAAATAAATAAAGTAAGTCAGACCAAGGAAAAATCCACTGGTGAGACAGTGAAGTGTTCAGTACTGCATAGTACATTCTCTTCTGCTACGATTGACCTTGGAGTGTCATCATTTTCTTACAATAACTTGAAGAGTACAGCTTTTAAAGGCAGTAGTATGGCACATATATATAGTGGCGTTCATCTTGAGCAAAACTATGTCTACATATAGTACCACTGTAATGCAGCTGTTTCTGGGGTGGGTGAGCAGGCAGCCAGCAACCATGTGGTGCTCAGGAAAATGCATGGTGGTGCTTGAAAGGAAACTTTTGTCCACAGACATGGAAGCCATTCAGAGCAGACAAGATCTTGACTTTTAAGGTTTCATTAGGAAAACATCCACGTGCTGAACTGCATGATACTCAGTCAGTCTAGCTCAGAAACAAACAGCTCAGCTGGCCCTGCTAAGATTTTAACCTCTTCTTCTAAGGATTCTATGTATCTCAAACCTGAATCCTAGATGAATGAGCCACCACCTACTAGCACTCAGAAACACTGTTTAGATGACCTTTTCTATGAAGAGCAAATGTACCTGGAAGAGATGTGCTTCAGGCTTTGCTACTGCCCCCATAGTTCATTGACTCCAGCCCCAAATGCCTCTCTTTTTGCAGTGATATATTAACCTGTGAATTGGAAGGGCCTGTGCAACACTAGATGAAGGACAACATTCAGAAGTCACAAGAGTGGCAGAAAAGGGTTCTTCAAATGATTCTTCATAAAGTGTTTCAGTGTTAGTTTTGGATTGACTTGGGCATTATGTTTTGCTATGGTCCTGCTGATAGTCCCCTGATCTCCTGGGCACGCGGTCTTGGCTGTGTTCTTCTGCCTACTTGTGACATTCTCTGTTTGCCATTTCCCTACCATTGTCCTAGCCTGCTTATTGATTGCAAGTTTTCTGCTTCCTGCCCTATAGGGTACAACTTTTAGTCTCAGCCCAAAGCAATAGATGTGGTTAATCCGTCATTACTTGTGCTACAGAAGGAATCTTGGAGAGATGCTCTTTTTTTTTCAAAAAGAAAAGGAGTACTTGTGGCACCTTAGAGACTAACAAATTTATTAGAGCATAAGCTTTCGTGAGCTACAGCTCACTTCATCGGATGCATTTGGTGGAAAAAACAGAGGAGAGATTTATATACACACACACAGAGAACATGAAACAATGGGTTTATCATACACACTGTAAGGAGAGTGATCACTTAAGATAAGCCATCACCAACAGCAGGGGGGGGAAGGAGGAAAACCTTTCATGGTGACAAGCAGGTAGGCTAATTCCAGCAGTTAACAAGAATATCAGAGGAACAGTGGGGGGTGGGGTGGGAGGGAGAAATACCATGGGGAAATAGTTTTACTTTGTGTAATGACTCATCCATTCCCAGTCTCTATTCAAGCCTAAGTTAATTGTATCCAGTTTGCAAATTAATTCCAATTCAGCAGTCTCTAGTTGGAGTCTGTTTTTGAAGCTTTTTTGTTGAAGTATAGCCACTCTTAGGTCTGTGATCGAGTGACCAGAGAGATTGAAGTGTTCTCCAATTGGTTTTTGAATGTTATAATTCTTGACGTCTCTGTCCACATATCTATTCAGGGGATACCATCATAGGGCCTAATCACATCAGCCACACTATCAGAGGCTCGTTCACCTGCGCATCTACCAATGTGATATATGCCATCATGTGCCAGCAATGCCCCTCTGCCATGTACATTGGCCAAACTGGACAGTCTCTACATAAAAGAATGAATGGACACAAATCAGACGTCAAGAATTATAACATTCAAAAACCAGTTGGAGAACACTTCAATCTCTCTGGTCACTCAATCACAGACCTAAGAGTGGCTATACTTCAACAAAAAGAAAAGGAGTACTTGTGGCTCTGAAACCTATACTTCAACAAAAAAGCTTCAAAAACAGACTCCAACGAGAGACTGCTGAATTGGAATTAATTTGCAAACTGGATACAATTAACTTAGGCTTGAATAGAGACTGGGAATGGATGAGTCATTACACAAAGTAAAACTATTTCCCCATGGTATTTCTCCCTCCCACCCCACCCCCCACTGTTCCTCTGATATTCTTGTTAACTGCTGGAATTAGCCTACCTGCTTGTCGCCATGAAAGGTTTTCCTCCTTCCCCCCCCTGCTGTTGGTGATGGCTTATCTTAAGTGATCACTCTCCTTACAGTGTGTATGATAAACCCATTGTTTCATGTTCTCTGTGTGTGTGTATATAAATCTCTCCTCTGTTTTTTCCACCAAATGCATCCGATGAAGTGAGCTGTAGCTCACGAAAGCTTATGCTCTAATAAATTTGTTAGTCTCTAAGGTGCCACAAGTACTCCTTTTCTTTTTGCGAATACAGACTAACACGGCTGCTACTCTGAAACCTATCTTTTTTTTTCTGGTCCAGGTTCAGTCAAGTGACTTGCCTTCATTCTGTAATGAGAACAGAACCTTAGTTTTGGCTGCTGGGTTTTGGTAAGTTCCCTTATCTAAGGCACAGACACTGGAGGTGGAAGAGATTGGACCAGGAAATTTTAAAGTGGGGAAGCAACACATATTTGGTTGTAGACAATAAAAATAGCCATGACTCTAAAATCATCAGGGGGAAAAGGATTTATCATTAAAAGCAGTCTTTCCTTTGAGGATGGGGCTCAGGGAGGGAAAACGCACAAAACCCAATTATTATAGAATCTACCAGACTGAGGACTTTTGGAGTTGAGGATTTTATCCAGCAGGTGGTTGGCTATCCTTGGATATCCCAAGATTGTACATTTCCCTCTCCCCCTCCTTTCCTAGTGCTTCAGAATGCAGGTAGTTCCCCTCATTGTTTGCCTTCCACAGAGTTGAAAGGATTCTGGTTTGGTTAAACTTTCTGCCTCTCAGATAAAAAACAGCAGCAATTTTCTGCTTGAATTTCTCTGTGACTAAATCCATTGATCATCCTTTCTCTCTGAGAGTGAGGAGTGTGTTTTCTCTTTAATAATTCCTATCCTTCTCCCTGAGTAGTTTTTTTTTCCTCTCCCCTTCGCTTGTTTGTGTTGTGTTGGTCAGTCCGCTGCACTATTCCTCTGAGAGACAGAGGGAGCGCAATATTGAAGTTATTTTATGCTTCGTCTCCCTCGGTCCCAATTTTCAAATCTTCATGTCAATTTTCACACATCAGTGTCATATGGTGAATGTTATGGAAATTTCAGTGGGGTCCTTGGGAGACAATTTATACATGACCCCTCCCGTGCACCCAGCACTGCTGCAGCTCCTGTCTTTTCGAAGAATAAGTGGATCCATAATTAATGTGGATTTTAAATATAACTACATCCAGGACTTTTCCCAGTTGCTTTTCAATGCTGTCACCTTTTGCAATGTGAATTGAAAAGGACACAGGTGCTTTGCTCGCTCTTTTCCTGTTCTAATAAAGTGGCATACGTAAAATTAATAAAAATTACAGCGTGTTGGAGGAGAAGATCATCTCCTGACTCATTTTATTTTTGTAAAAAGTGTACTGAAAAAGGTTTTATCATGCAACTAATTTGGTAATCACCAGTTAGCGAACGTCCCACCGTCACCACCTACCTAGGTGCCTCAGAAGGTTAGTAGCATATCAAACACGTTACAGTTTGGATTGGTAATTATATCCTTTCCAGGAAACCAGCGAATGAAAGGACTTTCGGATGTTTCCTTAAAACTCCACAGTGAGCATCATCCAGGCAGCAGAAGCAAGAGCTGAGCTGACAGCATCAGAGCATTTCAATCATTGGGGATGGGCCCCTGACACCGGTGGGGGTGCACCAAACCTTCTATATTTTACAGTGTTCATTATCCTCTCTGAAAAAAAATCCAGTGACTGTGGATCTGGGGCTGTCTCAGATCTGCTCACCAAAGGTTTAAAATGCTCTGTGATGTAATCTGGACACTCTGTCATCCTTTTTTTTTTTAAAAAAGAGGGTGTCCCTGGATTGCATGAAACTATTGCCCTGCCTTATCTACCACTGGTCCCCCAGATGGAAGACTTTACCATTCAGTCAGTCATATAGCTGCCTTATTTCAAAGCTATAGTAACAGCAGCAATTAAAGCCTGGTCCCTATTTCCAGACCAGCCCGACCCTTCCCAACCCGACAATTGCCCTTAGAAATTCTCATTCAGTGCCCTCTGCAGAGCTCAGTTCTTGTCCTGCCTACCATCCAATTTGCACTGAGAAGAAAAAGGGCTTTGGAGCCACAGCCCCTTGCAGAGACACAAACACAACCGCTGCTGCTCCCTGGTGCACAAAGTGCTCCATTCACTAGGGTGGATCAGACTGTACCCCTCACAGTGCAGTCCCAACTCTGTTGGCTGGTGAGAGAGGAGTGGGGTCCTAGCAGAAGGTAGCCACCCCCTTTCCAGAGTCATACACACAAGAGGAAGAGCAATCTTTGCCCTCCATAGAAAACAAGGACTGCTATTGTGTGTGAATGCTGCACAGCTGTGCAAGGGGTGGGGGGAGCTTATTGCTCACTCATCAGTCCCTGCACAGCTACACACAGTCTAGCCCCAAAATAATAAAGAAGCTGGGAAATCCCATTGCCATATATCCTCCGAGTCACAGTGAAATCGGAACTCTCTAGGCGATTATCTGTGCTTATATCCGTTCCATAGTAGGAATCTCTAATGTATTTGACAATCTGTTAGTGTCCTGCAAACTTCCTTATGCAAGTGGCATTGGCCCGATTTTGGATTCTGTAATGCAATGCCTTGTCCATGTAGTGTCGAAATCCCAATCACGTTGTTTGTTTAACCTCTTTCAAAGCCAGCTGGAATGCGTCCAACAGCGCATTACAAATCTCCACCAAGCCCCTTCCCATTTCATTGCATGAGCCGCCCAAGGATGGGATAGCTTTATCGTCATCATTATCCATCTTCGATCTGAACGTGGGAAGTGAACTGGATGAGCACACTGCTGTGCCACACAGAGACCAGCCAATACTCTCCACAGCTTCACTGCAGGGAGCTCAAGCAACTACATATGCCGGCTTGCAGTTGCTTTGCTAAAGTTCGGCTCAGAAGGGCTGTAGGAAATATACTCACGTGGCAGGCAGCCACATTACCATGGGTGCTGTGTTCTGAGAACTGATCACCTCTCACAAACGAAGCAGGGATAGGCCAGGCAAATTCTTAAATGGGAAGTCAAGGGGGAAAGTGGGTTACAGGTCCCGGGGCTGAGTCTTCATTAAATGGTGCTCTTCCCTCTGGAGTAACTCGTGAGCCAATGTTTACATCCAGGACCAAATATTGGCACATTCATACAACCCCAGAATTGCGCTGAGATAAGAGAGACACAATCAAAGGTCTGAATCTTGCTGTCAATGTCATAGAATATCAGGGTTGGAAGGGACCTCAGGAGGTCATCTAGTCCAACCCCCTGCTCAAAGCAAGACCAATCCCCAATTTTTACCTCCAATCCCAAAATGGGCCCCTCAAGGATTGAACTCACAACCCTGAGTTTAGCAAGCCAATGCTCAAACCACTGAGCTATCCCTCCCCTATACACTATCTTGTCCTGCTTTGGTGGATTTTATCTTTTGTAGTGGGTGTGTATGCGTGGTGTGATATATTGACAAATACATGAGCGAGAGAAAGAGAATTTCCAGACAATATGGCCACCCTCAGAAGCTTTTTCTTTCCTGCTGCAAGGGTTTGTGAGCTGCTGGCTTTGCAGTCTCAGCTTGACAGCTCAGCTCTTAGGACAGCTCATAGTCACTGGCTATAAACTTAATTAGAAGCAGGGAAAAAAAAAACCAAGCTAGATGGCACTGAGCAGAGAGGAGAAAATAATGAGCTTTAATACCTTTGACATTGAAGCACCTGCTAAGGGCACAAACCGCTGTACAGCTGACTGACCCTTCTCTGAAGACAGGATGTGTCACATCACTTGCCCTGGATATGTGCAGCCTGCAACCACCCAATAAACCAAGGAATCAAATGTGTGACTCGGGGGCTCTCTGGGACTCTATGTTCATATGGTGCCATAAGGCAGGACTTCATTCTGGAGTAATCAGAGAGGGAAGCTAAACATAGCTGACCACGTAAAAGGGGCTAGATCTGGCTGCTGCCACGGCCAGTGTGCCTCATAGTTTTCATTTTGCTCTTTCTCATGTACAAGGTTATTTTCTGTGTTTCCAACAAAATACTGAACTGTAGCCAGCTGTGAACAATTCCTGTGACCCACCTGGCCTCTTGCTTTAATGCTCTTCTCAGAGCTTTCTTTGGTTAAAATGTTGAAGCAAATAGTTTGAAACATCTTTTTAAAACAGATTTTTAATTTTGTTTCTGAATTTAATGCTGGGGAAATGTGGCACAGGAGGACTCTTTCCAAAGGACTCAATTTTGCTTCCCCAAGCAGTGCCCCAGCTCTGATCTTTTCATGTATCAGCTCTGAACCACTTCTAAGTGTCTGTGGCCCAGGTGATATTTGGCCTCTCTGCTGTGGCTGACAATGTGGGGATCCAGCTGTAGTGGGGTTTGGGATGTGGAGACTTCAGTACCAAGAACTGGGCAGAGATCCACCAGCTCATCTCACACAGACCATTCGAGAATGGTCAGAGATAATGATAGGAAAGCACAACTTAGGCTGGATTTGGACTATTGACCTATAGGCGAAAGTCTTTGTAGTTTATTACTAGAGCTGGCTAAAAAAAATTGAAACTGAAAATGTTCATAACATTTTTCACTGAATGTTTAAATTTTGATCTCCTCCCTGCAATTAATTTTTCTCAAGGTTGTTTTATTTGTGGCCAGTTCTGGTCACTGTGCCTCTCCTCAGCTATTTTGTGCAGAAGGAGAAAGAGATCAACCATCTACATGCAGCTCTGCTCACTCTTTCCCCCTTGGCAAGAGAAAAGATTTTTAAAGATATAGATTCATAGATTCATAGATATTAAGGTCAGAAGGGATCATTACGATCATCACAACGCAGGCCACAGAATCTCACCCACCCACTCCTGCAATAAACCTCTCACCTATGTCTGAGCTATTGAAGTCCTCCAATCATGGTTTAAAGACTTCAAGGTGCAGAGAATTCTCCAGCAAGTGACCCGTGCCCCATGCTGCAGAGGAAGGCAAAAAGCCCCCAGGGCCTCTTCCAATCTGCCCTGGAGGAAAAATCCTTCCCAACCCCAAATATGGCAGTCAGCTGAAACCTGAGCATGTGGGCAAGATTCACCAGCCAGATACCCAGAAAAGAATTCTCTGTCGTAAATCAGATCCCACCCCATCTAACATTCTATCACAGGCCATTGGGCCTATTTGCTATTAATAGTTAAAGATCAATTAATTGCCAAAATCCTGTTATCCCATCATACCATCTCCTCCATAAACTTATCGAGTTTAATCTTAAAGCCAGATAGGTCTTTTGCCCCCACTGCTTCCCTTGGAAGGCTATTCCAAAAGTTCACTCCTCTAATGATTAGAAACCTTCGTCTAATTTCAAGTCTAAACTTCCCAATGACCAGTTTATATCCATTTGTTCTTGTGTCCACATTGGTATTGAGCTTAAATAATTCCTCTCCCTCTCTGGTATTTATCCCTCTGATGTATTTGTAGAGAGCAACCATATCTCCCCTTAACCTTCTTTTGGTTAGGCTAAACAAGCCAAGCTCCTTGAGTCTCCTTTCATAAGACAGGTTTTCCATTCCTCGGATCATTCTAGTAGCCCTTCCCTGTACCTGTGCCAGTTTGAATTCATCCTTCTTAAACATGGGAGACCAGAACTGCACACAGCATTCCAGATGAGGTCTCACCAGTGCCTTGTATAACGGTACTAAAACCTCCTTATCTCTACTGGAAATACCTCGCCTGATGCATCCCAAGACCGCATTAGCTTTTTTCATGGCCATATCACATTGGTGGCTCATAGTCATCCTATGATCAACCAATAATATTGAACCAGAGATCAAGTTACTAGTATTAGTTATGACTACAGAATATGAGGGACTATGTTAAAATTGTGTCTAGGAATTGAGTAATATCCCTTTAAATAGTTTAGAAGCTCTCTAGCATAGTGGTGGGCAATCTGTGGGCTGAGGGCCACCCAGAGCCCTTCAGGGCAAGCCGCCAGACCATTTGGGAATGGTGAACTGCGACCACTGGGAGCTGCAGGTGGCTGTGCAAATGCAAACAAACATTCTGGTGGCCCACCGGTGGCTTGCTCTGATAGGCCATATGTGGCCCGCAGGCCACAGGTTGCCCACCACTGATCTAGCAGGTCTTCCTTTCGGTCTATTGAAGCCATCAGAACTGCGCCAGAACATGAAGGTATGTAGGTAGTTAGGCCTTGAATATTTGCACATAGCTAATAAACATGGTTATTTGGGATCCAGCTGTGCCAGTGTGGTTTCCCCCATAATCTTAGTCACAAACAGTTAATCCCTGTGTCAAGGCACAGAGCATTGCTCAGGGTGAACTGCATGGTTTCAGGAGACTGAGCAGACACAGACTGAACTGATGGCTTGTGCCATAAATACAAAATTGCTCCCAGCTCTCTCTCCTGACAATGCCACCGAGTGCTTACTAAATGTTACAGCTATAGCACATTATGGCTGTTCAGCACCCCAGGAGAAATGAGCCTCTTCTCAGTTTCGTTCCTCTCATCAGACAAGTGGTGCACATGACAGAAAAGCACTGGGACAGTTAGCCCCCAAAGCAGCCCATGGAGGCTGAACTCCCCTCTCATTGCCAAACGTGACTTCTGCTGCTCAGTGTGGAGGCACATGGCAGGGAAGTGAAGAAGAGCCCACCCAGCTATGCCCAAGCTGTTTCTTCTCTGTAGACTGTGAATGATTTCAGTTTGCACCAGGAGCATGGCCTGGCACAGGGGGCAGCCTAGGCTCAAGGGAAGGTACAAGTGTCTATAGCCACCCTGGTACCCTCCCTCCACAGCTGTGTGCTCTTTGGTCACACTGAGAAGATCCACCCCCATGGGATTTAAATAAAACACCCATTCTCTCTGCCTACTGATGTGTCTCCCACAACACATATTTTCAGTTCATACTGGCTTTATTGTTAACATGGGCCAGAAGTTCATATACTCACCCAGTAGCTGCCATTGAAAATGGGAGTGTTTTTACATGATCTGTTACCTGCACAGGCCTGGCATGAAAGATGCACTTTAGAGGAACAGTCAGGAGCCCTGGCAGAGGGAGGTGGGTGGATGCTGAAGATAGTTTCTCTTCATCCAATCGCAACTCGTCAAGTTGTGTCAAACTGAGCTAATATAAATGTCAGTGTGCTGCTTTCAAGTTGTGAAATCTCTGTTTGTTGTAATGCAGTTCATTTTCAGTCTTCCAGCTCTATGGATGCTATCAGCTGACATGTCTGGCAAGTATCCTACCCCAAAATAGCATTTCTCCACATTTCTCTTGAGGTTGTTTTTTTTTTTCTTTTTTCTTTGCATGATATATTCATGCCATATTCCTTCTTAGTGCTGTAAGGAACAAGACTATGTATATCTTCTAAACAATGAGTTTAACATTTCAGTGAATGAACAAAGCTTTTAATCTCCTTCAAGTGTCTATAATTACTAGTCTCTATGAAAACATACTTATTTATGGGGGTGGGGAGGTATTCCTATGAGGTTAGACAAAGGTTGGTTTTGAAGGCCTCATTTGGGTCAGATACAGTATTACGTTCACCAACTCTAAGTGCACCTTTCATGTCTATTTTGCTTACTCTCTTTCAGAGGTACCCAGCCTTCACTAAGTGAGGGTGAAGCTTTCATGCATTCTTGGTGAATATCTTGTTTCTGACACAGCTTGGGCTGGCACAAAGTCTGGTCTGCATAACAATGGCTTCCAAGGCACATTTGATCCAGTCTGTTCAGATCACATGAGGTCACTGTCTGTGGTGGGCTGGCTGAGCCTCAACTGGGTCCTTTTGGTTTGGCTTAATCAGGAAAGACTAAACAATGTTTCTGTCTCATTATTATTATTGTGCGATGTATGAGTGGGACTCAGTATGTGAATGGAAATGGCCTTTCTGCGGGCCTGTAAAAACGTTTCCATATTGTAGTTCTTCTGTCTGAGAAGACAGGATAAGTTCAGAGCCCAGTTGAGTATGGTAACATACTGGGTTGCATGGTTCAAGGCATCTTTGCAGGTTTTTAAATGTATATTGTTATTGTTTTGAATTATTAAAATTGTAATTAAAGATGTGCCTGACCTGCAGCACTGTATCCAAATCTCCCAGCCTCCCAACTTGGGGAATTCTGAATGTGGATTCCCTACATTGATCCAAAAGCTGCTGAACTGGAAAATTTTTCAATTCCAGGGTGGGGGTGGAAAGAGTTTGAATATAACCCCAAATTCAATTCCAAATGTTGTGACTTGGGCCCATTGCTAATTAAAAGATGATTTCCAAGCATTATGTGGATTCTTGATTATCCAACCATCCAACCATCCAACCAAGGGGTCATGGTGATGTCTCATTGCTCGCTCCTCCACCCCCCCTCTGCCTAAGGAGGGCAACTTAAAGTTGCAGGCTACTGAAATAACCCAAGGCTGAATTTAACCCTGTATATTTATGTTACCCAAAAGGAATCTAATTTAGTTACTTTACATGTGTACTTGAGCACCCAAATGCAGAGCTGGGCACCCTAACTTACCTTCCAACTCTGAAATCTGGATTCATGAGTTGAAAAGACTTAATTTAGTCAATCAGCCTGATTCTCAACTCACATACTATGGACTGTACACCATCATCCCTTGACTTCATTGGAATTATTCCTGCTATACACTAGTGTACAAGAGATCAGAATCAGGCCCAGTAATTTGATCACATTTCTTGGAACTCTATGCTCAAAATGGCCATCAAAGCTGAAATCATTATTGCATGGTTCAAAGATTCTCTTTCAAGGATTTTTTAATTAAAAAATTGTTTCTGATTCTTCTCTCACTGTGCCCTGGTTTAACACTGGCTCCAATGGCCTTCCAATGAGTTTTACCAGTTCAAGGGAGATCAGAATAAACCCTTTGTAACTTCAGATCCATTCATGTTGATAACGACTCTTCTGCTCTCAGTCCCCTCCTCTGTGCCCTGTCTTCCCTTTCTTCCATTGATATGGTTCTTGATTCTCTCCATGCTTCACTTTCTCAACCCTTGACTCTTTTGTCCCTCTCTCTCATTGCAAAGACAATCCTGCTAGCTCTGGCTCAGCCCAACAGCTACATCCTGCACCTGTAATCCTGTGTTGTAGAGCATCTCTGGAGGACATTCCATGACCCACTCCAAATGTATTCTATCTTCCTACAGTTCTGCCATCTTTCTAACCAAGAAACTCCTTCTCCACCTGAACTGAATCTCTTGCATTCAATTGCAGCTGCATTTTCACCACCTTTTACTCCCTCTTCAAATCCTGCCATTCTGATTCCACTTCTCTCTTCTGCACAGAAGATTCTCTGCACAGAATCTCAGTAATTTCATCAAAGGGAAATTTGGCAAAATACGATGTGACCTTCCCTCTCTCCTCACACATGGGAGGAGCTCCTGGTAAACATCTACAAAGCTGCCTCATTGCCCTCCTTCAGATCCCTCCTTAAAATTCTCCTGTTCCATGATGCCTAAAAAAAACTTAACAGCTGGGCAGCTGGCGACATCACTGCCTGTCATGCTGACCAATACGGTCTCTGTTTCCTGGTGCTCCCCTGTCTTTCTTCTGTAGCCACCTGTGTTTTTCTTGTCTTAGACTGAGATCTTTGGGACAGGGACTACCTTTTTATTATGTATTTGGACAGTGCCTAGCACAATGGAGTCCTGGTCCATGATTGGTGCTCCTTGGGGCTACTACATGTAGGCCTGGCTTATGTAATTGGACAAATAATCAGAGACACAGGACCAACCTGTAGGTTTGGTTCACCATGGTGCTACTTCAGAGAAACTATGCTAATTTCAGTGGTGTTGTACCAGAATAAAACAGTGATGAATCTGGCCCTTAGGTACTCTGCTGTAAATCATTGCTGTAATTGAGACTAGCATGTATCCCTCTATCCAACAGCTAACAGCAATGCTTTTATTTTGGCAAGCCAGTGTCATTCCAGTGAGCAGCATGGAGAAAAACCACATGCATGTGTACTGCCCCGCCCCCACATCCCATGGCAGCTGAAGCACTTTCCAGATGCCCACCTCACCTGCCAATACAATCCATCAGCGCCCATCCAAATCAAATGCAGCTAATTGGAAAGCGATGACAGACCAGCGGCTGTTGGATTTGCACACTAAGATGTCTGCTTTAGCGTCACACTACAAAACAACAGGTAAATGAGATTGATTACCTGATCCTAACACTCCCCCTTACTCCCCATGCACATATGCACACTTCCCCTGTACACTCCCAAATTGGAGCCAAACTTGGCTGGAGATTGCGCAACATGGGCTTTCCAAACACAGCCAGGAACTGCATGGGGCAACATTTCCCCCCCCCCCCCTTTTGTTAGGACAGAGCTGCAACTGTAGACAACTCATTAAGGTCACAGCAGCCTGGCACACGGGCAGGAGAACAGCGCTCCCTCTAGGAGATTAGATTACAGGTTGATCGTGCCTTTTATGCTGAGATTTAGGAGGATACTTGGCTCCTGTTTCACACAATAACACTAAAGTTTTCTTCCAAGTTTCCAGCCTGCTCTCCTGGTCTACCACTGGCACCTGTCCCTGATCTAAATCTACCAATTATTTCCTTTAAGTGTCAGCAGCACACCAGACATGCAGAGATATAACCTTTCCTCAAGTTGATGCTGTTAAACCATTACTTGAAACTAAAGTCGTGGTTGACAAGTGCTACTTCAGTCACTAATAACTACTTCAGAAGTGCTAGTGGTGTCTTGACTCTTAATGTTGTGGCCCAGGGCTCAGGGAATGTCTTTCCAGGTCATTTAAAACCATCTATCTGATCTCCTGCAAGATCAGTCAATCTCTCTGTTGAGTGCTGTGCCCCACTTGCTGAAAGGTCCTCTATTTCTTTTCTCAGGGCTGTATCAGTGGCTGAACTCAGGCGGCTTTGCTGATGCTCAGATCCTGAATTTTAACGCTGTCAGCAAGGAATTCCTAAGCCTGCACTCCACAGGCTTGATGGATCCTGCTGAGGTGCGTTTTTAACACAGCAGTACTGGGAGCATAGCATGACCCTCTCAAGCGAGGAAGATCCCCTGAAGTTTTAGTGTTCAGAGCATCATGTACTCGGCCCCATTTAAGACGCAATGTATTCAGGATAAGTTCTCTAAGCCATGTTCCTGCTTTGGATCAACAGATGGAAAATAACACCCCTTTCCTCTGCATTCCCACCTTCTTGGACTCCATTCCTTCAGCCTAATTGACACAACATGAGGCATTTCAGGTCCTGATGCCTAATGATCCAACCAAGGTCAAAAACAGGGATCGGCAACCTTTGGCACGTGGCCTGTCAGGAAGATCTGCTGGTGGGCTGGAATGGTTTGTTTACCTGCAGCATCTGCAGGTTCGGCCAATCGCAGCTCCCACTGGCCACGGTTTGCCGTTCCAGGCCAATGGGGGCTTCAGGAAGCAGCGGCCAGCACATTCCTTGGCCCTGCGCTGCTTCCTGCAGCCCCCATTGGCCTGAAGCGGCGAACCGTGGCCAGTGGGAGCTGCAATTGGCTGAATCTGTGGATGCCATCCCAGTCCGCCAGCAGCTTTCCCTGATGGGCCGCGTGCCAAAGGTTGCCGATCCCTGGTCAAAAACATCCTCATATTTTTGGCAGATTTAAAAGTGCAGGATCACAGCATGGTTTTACTGTAGATTGGGATTTTTTGAAGGAACCTAAGGAATGAAGTGCCCAAATCCCATTGATGCTGAGTGGGATTTGGCTATCTAAATCTCTCAGGTGCCATTGGAAATCCCAGCATGGGCGCTTATGCCTTTTGAAAAGGAGCCACTCAGTTGACTCTTGAGGTAAATTGAGGCCTCAGGTCAAGATCATAAATGGTCCTGAGCTGAAAAATTCAGATGCATATTTGACCTTCTGCAAAGTTATAAAACTTTTTCAAAAGCCTGCTCCTATATCCATATTTAAGTTCCTAAATAATAGGGTCTAAATAAAATTACCTCTGAAAAATCAGGCCACTTATATGTAGGACTGCATATAGGAGTTTAGGTGATTAACTTTAGGCATTCAGGTTTGAAATGTTTGCCCTTATTCACATATCACCTTTCAGCCTGAAGGATTCTAAAGTGCTTTATGAACCATGGCCCTTATCTTGCAATTAGTTGTGAGTCAGTGGGGCTCTGTGCAATAATTTGCCTTCATGCTGTGAATTGCAGGATTGGGGCCTGTGGGACCAGTCTTGTACCCATTAGTTATGCAGAAGCCCCACTGAGGGTGGTGGAAAAATTGCCTGAGTAAGGCAGGCAAGGTCCGATTTTAGATATGCAATATATGTAGGTGAAATGGAGCCACATCTGGGATGGAACATGGCAGCTGTTTAACAGGGTGCAGTAACACTACACTGAAGTTTAGGGCAGAGAAAGGAGATGGTACAGTCCCTGAATCTCCTGGCAGCCCCACCAATTTTTTTAGCCAGGCAGGACAATAATAGCTCCTACTTGACACATACATATAACTTTCAGTCTTCCAAGCTATTTATAAACATTAACTTTCCAACACCCACTGCGACTGTAAAGGAGCGTTGTTTCCATTTCACAGGCAGAAAAATAAGAGACCAGACTCTGAGTCAGAAGCAGAGAGGGAAGAGAGCAGATTTTTATTTTGGTTACACTGGTGTAAACCCCACTAAGATCGGAATCCAGCCTTTAGCATGTCCTGGCTCTAAGGTGACAGATCCTCAGCCTTGCTGTGTACTCTTTTTGCCCCTTTGACAGCACAAGGGGGATAAAACACTAGCAAAATTTCCCCCTTGTTTAGGACACCTCCTCCTTTCCCTCCTGCTCCCAGAACCTCCAGTGTAGGAGACATGCAGAGGTTGTTCCGGGTATGGGATGGGATGTGGCTGGAGCATGCTGCACTCACTCTGGGCTGGTGGAATAGCCCCTTAGGTCAGAGGGCTGTTCTAAGTTGTGCCAGTGGCTAACCCAGACCCCAGCTGTGTCCGGGTACAGAAAGAAAATGGACAGTAACTATTATGTCTGAACAGAGCTCTAATGCATCTGAGGAGCTAGCCTTCGGGATTCAGGTCTTGTGCGTGTGAGGCACTATAGTTGTGTGTCTATTTATATGCATTTTATAAAAAGTGGCTTAGGTTCTGTAATGATCCTTAAGCGGTCAGGACCTTATTGTTGCATCTCATGTGTAGCGAATATTTTGTGCAACCTTTATTGGCTCTCAGCAAGCAATAAATACAGATGACGTGCCTATAAAACCTGGTATCTCTTTAGTCAGGCAGACTATGGCATCATTGTTATTTAAGATGGGGCAGTTTTGACATAATGCTTATTTAAAATTCATAAAAGGGGGAAAATGGCAATATAAATATGCATGTTCTTTTCAGGCAGGCGTTGAAAGTCTGAAAGCTCCTCTCCTTTCCCAAAGCATCAGCCGTTTAATGTTTTTTAAGTTGTTTTCACATGAATTAAGAGGTTTGATTGAAGCTGTGTCACTGCCGAAACCACGCTCTTGTCTCCAGCTAATTTTGTGTTAGCAGCTCTTTTAAACTGCTAAATCTAGTTTTTAGTGTATGATGATTTTGTTTTGTGATGGTGTAAAACAGCTGCTCCTTTTCTGATGAGTTGCTCGTTTTTTCCATTTTATGTCTCTGGGAAGATGTTGGGCTACATCGTGGCGTGGAGTGCAGAAATAAAAATCCACCAAAAAAAGAAAAAAGAAAAGAAAACCCCCAAGGGAACAGGCAGGGTGCTTCAAACAAAGCTGGAGCACCCAGGACTGCCTCCACCAAGACGATGATTCAAAGGGCTGATTCTGATCTCACTTACATCAATTTAACCCTGAGGTAACTTCAGTGACATCACTGGATTTACACCAGGGTAGCGCTGGATTAAAGAATTTTGGAGCCCTGTGCACTATGGAATCATAGAATCATAGAATCATAGAATCATAGAATATCAGGGTTGGAAGGGACCCCAGAAGGTCATCTAGTCCAACCCCCTGCTCAAAGCAGGACCAAGTCCCAGTTAAATCATCCCAGCCAGGGCTTTGTCAAGCCTGACCTTAAAAACCATTGAGAATAGGCCATCCCCACCTGCACTCAAATTTGGACTGGTTGCCCCCTGTCTGACAGAGAGGTGGTGCAACACTGCTCTGGCTTCGCTCTACCTGCTGCTAGCTCCATGCAGCATGAATAGGAGCCCCACAGCAAAGCACCCCTGCCCCATACATGCCCACACCTTACACACAGATCCCCACAAGCCACTCTCATCCCACATATACCCCAACAATCCAGAAGCCTCCAATTATCCTGACAGCCCCCTGCCCACACATTCCAGCAGCCTGGACATATGCCCTGTTCACCACACCACTCAACACCTCAGTCCCCATCATGGCCCCTAGCTCCACCCCCCAACATCCCTCATTCCCCCCACAACTCACCGACCACCCCCAACATCCTCCACTCACCCCTCACCCATCACTGCACAGCACCCAGCACTCCCTACTCAACCCATAACACCCCAACAGCCTACCCCAGCCCTTTATCCACCACCCTGGGACCTTCCTGGCCACTCTCTGCACCCCGCCCCCCGACTCCGGTCCCATCCTGGGCTAAGGTGGCGCCTTCTAATCGTGGCCGCCCAGCTGCTCTGCTCACCCCCATCGCCTGTCCCACACTTATCTGGCATGGGCCACGTTTGAGTAAGTGGCATTGCCAGATCACAGTGCCACTCACTCAAATTTGGCCTGGTTTCTCCCCCTCCCCCCATCATGATGGAGGGGTAGCCAGGCCTAACCTGGGTGGCATGGTGACCCCACACACCAGGTTGCTGTGTCACTCACACTCAAATTTGGCCCAGTTGCCACCCTCCACTTCCCTCTTCCCTCCAAGCCCCAGGATAGAGGAACGTCTGAACCAAATTTGAGTGACTGATGTTGCAACCTGGCGCATGAGTTCACAGCGCCACTCAGGTTTGGCCTGTAGTAACGCCACCCAGACAAATGCAGTGGTCAGGGCCCCCCTGAGATAGGGGCCCCGTGCCAGTGCACATTGGTTAATCTGGACCTGGGCAAGCAAGAATGGCAGTAGCCCCCTGCTGTCCTATGCAGAAACGCCACAGCCACTCCCCACAAAGCAATCTTGGTTGGTGCATGAAGGAGGGGCTGCACTGGTGTTGCTGTTCCCAGGCCCAACTGCTGTTACAGGTGCCAATCCCCTGCAAAAACAGTGGGAGACAACTGGGTCGAAATAGTGGCTCCTGACCCAGCCTTTCCTGATCCTGGCTAGGGATGGGGCCAAGTAGGCAAAGCTATTCCAGAATGTTCAGCATCCGAGGCTAATGCCAGCCTGGAAAGTCACAGGAGAATGAGGCACTGTGTGTACAACCTTTTCCCCACTGCCTTGCCCAACCCCCTAAGAAATGCCAGCTAAGGAGGGTCTGGGGGGAAGAATAACATAGAGATTGAGTCCAGAGTATCAAATTTACCAGCCAGGAACACAATGGTCCATCTATCCCAGTGTCTTACCTTCAGCAAAGGAGAGAGGTGATTCTGTATAGGCAGGTGAATCAGCTGCTCTTGCCTCCCATAATATACCTGGCCAGGGGTGCAATACTCTACCTTGTAGGGATGGGCTGTGGATATTCCTTCACACTGCTACGGCAGCCCAGTTTATGCTACAAGGATAAGGCTTGAGTTTCCTCTATCATATGAAAACTTTGCTCTTCTACAACCCCTTTTATTTATTATTATTAGTAGTAGTAGTAGTAGTAACATAGTGCTTAGGAGACCCAGTCAATGGACCAGAACTTCACTGTGCTGGGTTCTGTACAAATTCAGGACAAAAAGATGGTCGCTGCCCCACAGAGCTTACAATGTAAGTGAGAAATATGGGGAATCTTCCCCATTGTATGGAGGGAAACTGAGGCACAGAGAGAAAAAGCCAACATTTCAAAATCAGGTGCCTAATCTAGGTACCTAAATCCATGTGTAGAGATCTAAGCAAATGCCCTGATTTCCACATCTGCTGCATATCTCCCATTGAAGTCCACAGAATTTTGCCATCAAGTGGGTGCAAGATTGGTCCCAATAATATCGCTTCCTCTTTCTTCAGAGATGGACATCTGAATAGTGCCTTTTTGGCCGCCCTAGCCTCCGTGCTGAGTGGATTGGCATTTGTGCCTGTGAGTAAAAGAGACTGAAAGGAGGTAAAGCACCTGGCGTTGAGAAGCGAACTTTAAAAAAAGGACACTAGTGCGTCCTTCCCAACAATAACCAAAACCAAATTAGAACAGTTAGAATCTGACAGATAAACCAGATGCAGCCAGAATGATTCTCCCAATTTCCTTTCCTTTCCTCCAACTCCCACCCCTCCTCATAACAACATGTCGTCTTTTCCAGAAGCTATACAAGCCATTGAACAGCAGTGGTCTAAACTATTATAGAGATCTTAAACTGCCGGATTGTTACAAGCTAAAATTGATTGCCACCGAGCTTGTGAACCAGAGAGCTTGAATGTACATAAAACAAAATTGGGAAGGATATAATGATGCTAAGGATTTTGCTTCCTTATTCTTTTTTTCCCCCCTGGATGCAACATCAACTGTTGCACACTCCAAGCAATCTTGTCTTAATGATTTCTGCATCTCTCTCTGAATAACCATTGGACAGTTTCTAATGGTTTCTTAAACATCAAAGGCACTCTCCTTTTGTCTTCTAATTTGTATGTTGCCATGTAATTGCTGTGGACAAATGCTTAGAAATAAAATCCATGGGGAAAATTGGTGTAATGGATACTTTGACATTTATCCCCCTCACCATCCCCCCCCAAATCATTAAAATAAAAGAAATGGGATGTTACTGAGGAGGAAAATAGGATCTGGGGAATGAAAGGGTTGGAGTTAACTAATAAGTACTAAACATTAACAAATTTCCCACCTCCCAACTCTTCCAAACCTCCAGCTCCCTCCCTTGCACTTTCCTAGGCAGATGGTTCATTGGGGATGTGTCCAGAGACAAGTGCTGCAGCACTGGGAATGCTGGCCAGCTAAAACAAAAACTGTGGGTCCCCTTACTGTGTCTTTGCCCCAGTGTGTGGTAGGGTCCTCCCCTGGCTCCTTTGTCTGGAGTCAAAGAATCCTAGAAATGCCTGGAAGGACCTTGAGAAGTCATTGTGTCCAGCCCCCTGCACTGAGGCAGGACCAAAGAAACATAGATCATCCAATGATGGGGATTCCAAAACCTCCCCTGGAAGCCTGTTCCACCGCTTAACCACCCTTCTCATTAGCAGGTACACTGCTCCTTTGAGGGCAGAGGATCTGGGATTTCTGTGAGTGGTCATTGTCAGGGGCTGGATATCACAGGGTAATGCTTCAGGGGGACTGGGGGCACCTCTTGTTAACCTGCAAGGCAAAGACAAAGCCAGAGGAGGGTGCCTGAGTGACTGAAAGGCTGGTGATGTTAGGGAGCTGACACCCAGTTTCCACAAGCAACTACTCCCTCATGGGGGAATAACAAGATAACTCACTGTCCTGGGTAACCTGAGAACTGTCACTATCCACCTTATAGTAATTTCATCTGACCATATTTCCCTTGTTTGTTAAGAGAATGTCATATGGGATAGTGCTAACTAAAATCAAGATAAGACGTCTGCTGTTTCCTCCCTATCCACTAGGCCAGTGACTCTGTCAAAGAAGGAAGATAGATTGGTTTGTCATGATTGATTCTTGACAACTCCACACTGGCTATTACTTATAACCCTACTATCTTCTAGGTACTTACAAACTGAATGGTTAATAATTTGGTTCAGCATAGAATCATAGAATCATAGAATCATAGAATATCAGGGTTGGAAGGGACCCCAGAAGGTCATCTAGTCCAACCCCCTGCTCAAAGCAGGACCAAGTCCCAGTTAAATCATCCCAGCCAGGGCTTTGTCAAGCCTGACCTTAAAAACCTCTAAGGAAGGAGATTCTACCACCTCCCTAGGTAACGCATTCCAGTGTTTCACCACCCTCTTAGTGAAAAAGTTTTTCCTAATATCCAATCTAAACCTCCCCCATTGCAACTTGAGACCATTACTCCTCGTTCTGTCATCTGCTACCATTGAGAACAGTCTAGAGCCATCCTCTTTGAAACCCCCTTTCAGGTAGTTGAAAGCAGCTATCAAATCCCCCCTCATTCTTCTCTTCTGCAGACTAAACAATCCCAGCTCCCTCAGCCTCTCCTCATAAGTCATGTGCTCTAGACCCCTAATCATTTTTGTTGCCCTTCGTTGTACTCTTTCCAATTTATCCACATCCTTCCTGTAGTGTGGGGCCCAAAACTGGACACAGTACTCCAGATGAGGCCTCACCAGTGTCGAATAGAGGGGAACGATCACGTCCCTCGATCTGCTCGCTATGCCCCTACTTATACAACCCAAAATGCCATTGGCCTTCTTGGCAACAAGGGCACACTGCTGACTCATATCCAGCTTCTCGTCCACTGTCACCCCTAGGTCCTTTTCCGCAGAACTGCTGCCGAGCCATTCGGTCCCTAGTCTGTAGCGGTGCATTGGATTCTTCCATCCTAAGTGCAGGACCCTGCATTTATCCTTATTGAACCTCATTAGATTTCTTTTGGCCCAATCCTCCAATTTGTCTAGGTCCTTCTGTATCCTATCCCTCCCCTCCAGCGTATCTACCACTCCTCCCAGTTTAGTATCATCCGCAAATTTGCTGAGAGTGCAATCCACACCATCCTCCAGATCATTTATGAAGATATTGAACAAAACGGGCCCCAGGACCGACCCCTGGGGCACTCCACTTGACACCGGCTGCCAACTAGACATGGAGCCATTGATCACTACCCGTTGAGCCCGACAATCTAGCCAGCTTTCTACCCACCTTATAGTGCATTCATCCAGCCCATACTTCCTTAACTTGCTGACAAGAATGCTGTGGGAGACCGTGTCAAAAGCTTTGCTAAAGTCAAGAAACAATACATCCACTGCTTTCCCTTCATCCACAGAACCAGTAATCTCATCATAAAAGGCGATTAGATTAGTCAGGCATGACCTTCCCTTGGTGAATCCATGCTGACTGTTCCTGATCACTTTCCTCTCCTCTAAGTGCTTCAGGATTGATTCTTTGAGGACCTGCTCCATGATTTTTCCAGGGACTGAGGTGAGGCTGACCGGCCTGTAGTTCCCAGGATCCTCCTTCTTCCCTTTTTTAAAGATGGGCACTACATTAGCCTTTTTCCAGTCATCCGGGACTTCCCCCGTTCGCCACGAGTTTTCAAAGATAATGGCCAAGGGCTCTGCAATCACAGCCGCCAATTCCTTCAGCACTCTCGGATGCAATTCGTCCGGCCCCATGGACTTGTGCACGTCCAGCTTTTCTAAATAGTCCCTAACCACCTCTATCTCTACAGAGGGCTGGCCATCTCTTCCCCATTTTGTGTTGCCCAGCACAGCAGTCTGGGAGCTGACCTTGTTAGTGAAAACAGAGGATCTTTCAAGGTACTAAATTTAGACTGACTGGTCTATAATTCCCAGGATCTTCATTGTTCCCCTTTTTAATGATAGTTAAGAACATAAGAACAGCAATACTGGATCAGACCAAAGGTCCACCTAGCTCAGTATCCTGTCTTCCAACAATGGCCAATGCCAGGTGCCCAGAGGAAAGAACAGAACAGGTAATAATCAGGTGATCCATCCCCTGTCACCCATTCCCAGCTTCTGGCAAACAGTGGCTAGGGACACCATCCCTGTCCATCCTGGCTAATCAGTTCATGGAGGATAGGTCCATCAATGGCTATCTAATTCTTTTTTGAACCCTGTTATAGTCTTTGCCTTCACAACATCCTCTGGCAAGGAGTTCCACAGGTTGACTGTGTGTTGTGTGAAGAAATACTTCCTTTTGTTTGTTTTAAACCTGCTGCCTATTAATTTCATTTGGTGACCCCTAGTTCTTGTGTTATGAGAAGGAGTAAATAACACTGCCTTATTTATTTTCTCCACACCAGTCATGATTTTATAGACCTCAATCATATCCCCCCTTAGTTTTCTCTTTTCCAAGTTGAAAAGTCCCAGTCTTATTAATCTCTCCTCATACAGAAGCTGTTCCATACCCCTAATCATTTTTGTTGCCCTTTTCTGAATCTTTTCCAATTCCAGTATATCTTTTTTGAGATGGGGCGACCACATCTGTACACAGTATTCAAGATGTGGGCATACCATGGATTTATATAGCAGCAATATGATATTGTCTGTCCTATTAACTATCAATTTCTTAATGATTCCCAATATTCTGTTCGCTTTTTTGACTGCCGCTGCACATGGAGTGATGTTTTCAGAGAACTGTCCACAATTACTCCAAGCTCTCTTTCTTGAGTGATAACAGCTAATTTAGACCCCATCATTTTATATGTATAGTTGGGATTATGTTTTCCAATGTGCATTACTTTGCATTTATCAACACTGAATTTCATCTGCCATTTTGTTGCCCAGTCACCCAGTTTTGAGAGATCCTTTTCTAGCTCTTCGCAGTCTGCCAGGGACTTAACTATCTTCATTATATATAGTTACTACATTTGCCCTTCTCCAGTCCTCTGGGACCTCACCTGCTCTGTATGAGTTCATGAAGATAATTGCTAACAATTCCAAGATTGCTTTAACTAGTTTCTTAAGTACCCTAAGATGAATTTCCTGCCAACTTGAATACATCTAACTTATCTAAATATTCTTTAACCTGTTCTTTCCCTATTTTGGCTTGCCTTTCTTTCCCCTTGTTATTAATATTAATTGTGTTAAGCATCTGGTCACCATTAACCTTTGGTGAAGAATGAAGCAAAATAGGCATTAAACACCTCAGCCTTTGTAGTGCCATCAGTTATTAGCTCTCCTTTCCCACTAAGTAGAGGACCTCCACTTTCCTTCATCTTTCTCCTGATATATTTCAAGAACCTCTTCTTATTGCCTTTTATGTCCCTTGCTAGGTGTAACTTATTTTGCATCTTAGCTTTTCTGATTTTGTCCCTACATGCTTGTGCTAGTCTTTTGTACATCTCCTTAGCAATTCATCCATGTTTCCACGTTTTGTAGGATTCCTTTTTGATTTTCAGGTCATTAAAGAGCTCCCGAGGAGCCACATTGGCTCCTTACTATTCTTCCGAGCTTTCCTTTGTATTGGAATTGTGTTGGCAGCTGTGTGTTTAATATTATCTCCTTGAGAAACCGCTAGCTCTCTTGAACACCTTTATCCCTTAGAGAACTGGTAGGTAAGGTCCCATGGGAAGAAAATCTGAGTTTGCTAAAGTCTGCTTTTTTGAAGTTCATTGTCCTTATTCTGCTGTTCTCACTCCTTCCTTTTCTTAGAACCATGAAATGTCAAGTTCACTTTCAACCAGATTGTCTTCCATCTTCAGATTCACAACCAATTCCTGCCTGTTGGTCAGAATCAAGTCTAAAATGGCTGTCTCCTTGGTCACTTTCTCCACTTTCTGAAAAAAAACCACAAATTTTCCAGTAGGTACTTGAAATGTATTGGAGCCAACTTTCTGCCATATTTCTTTTTCAACAGACAGCTGTGTAGTTAAAATCCCCCTTTACTACCAGGTCTTGTGTTTTGGGCTTTTTTGTTGTTATTTGTTCTAGAAATGCCTCATCTACCTCCTCTTCCTGATTTGGTGGTCTATAGTAGACCCCTATCATTGCATCATCTCAATTTTTCCCCTTTTTATCGTTACCCAGAGACTTTCAACTGGTCTGCCCCTCGGCTCCTTCTGGACCTCAGAAAAAGTGTATGTATAATACAATACCTCCTCCCTCTTTTCTCTGCCTATCCTTCCTCAACAAACTGTATCCCACCAAGTCTCTGTGATGCCAATTAAGTAATAATTTAGCTTATATGCTAATTCTTTCTGTTCTTCCTGCTAATTCACCAGACTCCTTGCATTTCTGTATAGATATCTAAGAAGTTGAGCAGATTCCCCCACTGACTTCAGTCTTGTGGCTCCTATCACCCTATTGTAATTTCCCCCATCTATCGTCCCCTCCCTACCTCCACATCTAGCTCTTTGTAAAGGTCGCCTTCTTTATGCTTACCTGCCCCCTTTGAACCAAGTTTAAAGCCCTCCTCACTAAGTTGGTGAGTTGGTGTGCAAAGATGCTGTTTTCTTTTTTGGTCTGGTGGACCCATCTCTTCCCAGAATATCTCTTTCCTGGTACAGCATCCCACGTTTGAGGAAGCTGAGGCCTCCCGTTAATATCATCTATCCAGGTGTCTCACTGGCTCAGATCTCTGCCCCTCTGGACAGTGGTCTCTGCAGGGCTGGAACTGCCACACCTATGCACTAGATCCCGCAGCAGTTCAAAGAAACCCTTTATGGGGTGGAGAGGTTAATCAGACATTCCCTAAGTTGTTCTGCTTCTCCCTCAGCTGCAGACTCAAAATCGAAATTACAACTAGTTTCTTTGTCTCTGAATCAGGTTGTCACCTCCCACCGAGGGGGCTGAGGAGCCCTGGCTCATTGTTGGCCCAGCTAACTGTTTGTCCATATCATCCTAGGCAGAAGTCTTCCTGCTGTCCTCAGCAGGAGTTTCTAGTCCATTTTGTCCAACCCCAACTCCAAGCATGGTGGGAAGTGGTGCCAGAGAGCTCTGGACTGGTAGCCATTAGTGTTGTCGTCCATAAGGTTATAGTCCATAGGACCTCCGAGAGGCTCAGTCCAGGGTTCCAGAAGCTGTCAAACTACAAATGGGGGGGGGGAATTTACATATTCTATTCTACATAGGTTCTTTAATCACTCTCATTGCCGTAGTATCTGAGTGCTTTCAATTAGTACATTAAGTGATGTGACTAACATCTGTCTCGTGTGGGTCATTCTCTCTCTCATCATCTGTTTCTTCCAAGTGACAATAATGCTTTTGTTAGATCAGTAACCCTGGAATCTAAAGTTCTCTATTTAGCCTCAGAATAGGTACAGCATGGAGGACAGATGCTGCATGGGCAGCTACAGTGTGCCACTCCCATACACTCTCATTAATAAGCATCAGCTCTGGCTTGCAGACGAGAAGGTAATTGAGTCTCTGAGCTAGATTCAGCCAAGCTGCTGCAGGGAGGTGTGGCTGGCTTGGACCCTCATGACGCAGGGGAGGAATTTCCCCCCACAGTAGACGGCAGATGGTGTTGCTGCTGTTTGTCCACCTCCAGGACAGCTGCTGGAGGAAGGCAGCTTTAAGGTCTGGTTTCATAGGTACCCTATTGATTAAAGCTGATTAAATTGAATCAGTGCAATTGCTGGTTGTACAGCCTTCTTCAGATGGCTTTAAGGGGAAATTACTGCTTTGGCCATCGATGGAGGGGGACATAGCTGTTTTCCACCTTCACAATCTCCTCAGAGTGGACCTTCCATTGCTGGGGGCCTCCTCCTATGCTTTCAGAAGTTGTCATTTATGCTCAGAAGAATCTGGGCCCCCATGCCCTATTTGGTCTTTCACCTCCCTACTGAGGCTGCTAGCACTGGAAGAAAGTTATGTGCATACTTAGGAACTTTAATTTCAAGTAATTTCCTTAATGGGACAGGTATAATTTTAATAATTTTTGCTTCTAGTGCACTGGAACTTTATTGCTCAGTGGTTTAAACAGGTGTTTAAACAGTTTTATCTGTATGATTTTTCAGCAGTTGCATGGAACTTTATTGATTGTTGCCTAAACAGCAACTTTTAAGGAAAGAACATTTGAAATCAATGGTGATGCATACAATGCACTGTGTCTAGGACTGTGACAGCAGTTTTATAGGGCAAGCTAAAAGGCAAAGTCCTGGTTCTTGTTATCTTCTGTATCTCAACTACTGAAGGGGTTGGGACCCCACAGAGAGGGAGAGAATCCACCACCCTTCATACAGTGAGGAGGATGACGGAGACAATAGTGCTAATTTATTTAAGTATCCCCAGAAATCTCTTGGCAGCCCTGTTCTAATAATCCCAAACATATAAAAGAAATTACAATGTATAAAAGAGATTCCCAAACTTGTAAGGTCATAGGGGCTGGGATTGTCCTTTTGTTCTGTTTTGTTCAGTGCCTAGTGCACTGGGGTCCCTAGTCCATGTCTCAGATTCCTAGGCATTATTTTAATACAAATGATAAAAATGGCCCATCTTACTGATTTCTAATACATCTGGCTGAGAAGGGGAAAATAGATATAAATCTAGTTCAGCAAATGTAATCCTACCATGTATTTGGAATAGCATAAAAATGGGCCAATTGTGGAATGTTGTTAATGGAATAGGTGTCTTTATTCCCATGTGGGATCTAGCTTTTTGTTCCAGGTCAATAGACCTTTAAATGTTATGAATTGCAATACACATGGCAGCTGACACTTTTCATAAGGCTTGATGATCAATTCAGATACAAATCTGACATGAGGAGGCTTGAAAGAATCCGGATCAGATCAATGGGAGAGATAAAGTTTTGGTTTAATGCAATGACAATGCGCTACATCCGTGCTTTTCATCTCCATCTCAGAAATGTGTTAGGATCCACAAAAAGGCACTGGGCACTCTGTGGATTGCAGAAAGTAGGAAGGATGCTCCGAGGTCTTTCTTTAAGGTAAATGTACTGGTCATAAATTCAGGATTAACAGCCCTTCACATTAAACAACCTGTATTTACCCACAAGATATTGAGAACAGGGCCAAAGCAATACAAGATTCTCCCTACTGTCTCTCAACTCTAACCTAGAGTCCACTTATAAGGAGAAGAAGGGAGCTCAGACTCCATATCTATTCCTCTTTGACTGTCAACAACTGTGATGCTGTTTTCTATGAGGTTCATTTCACAGAGGCTTTCTTATTAGCCATCAGCTAGGAATGACTTGAGTTCTGGTGACCAAAAACCTGGGCTGGATTTGAACCACTGAAGATGCAAAGCTTTGCAACCCATTAATGGTCTCAAACCTTCAAGCAGAGCCTCTGCTCACCATAAACGGGCTAATTTCTGTGCCTTGCTCCTTTCCAAATCCTGCTGTACTTAAGCATTCATGAATATTCTTTTTTTCCCCTGACAATTGCTTTTTTTCTGCACCTGCCAATATCATCTCCTCTCTTTGATTCACACTGCTGTGCAGTTTAATGCATATGATCTCCATGCCAAGATATTGTTTAATTTCTCAACAAAGTTTGTTTGCTGTGGAATTAAGAGGACAACAAAGAAGAGCAGATAAGATGGGGAAAGGGGAGGGGGACTTGAATTTATGTTGCCTCTCACTTCACATATCAACGTTGTCTCGGAAAGTGGATGGGGCGACAACGTAAGTGGGGTGGAGATGGCAGCAGGGGGGTTCATTGATGACAGGCTGCTGAATCAGGAACCCTGACACTTGTGAAGAATTCTGTCAGGAACATTAAGTATCCAAAAGTGATAAAGCTTCAATTTGCTAGTCCATTAGACTAATTACTGCAATAATTAAGTAACTACTTGATTAGAACTAATGGGTACCTAATTATCCAGGAGAAGAGTATCAGGTGGCAATTATCAGGTGGCAATTAATAGACTGGAGTTAATGTCTTAGCACTGTCTTTGTATGAATTCATAAGCAAGGTAAAGAAAACAAACAATAACTTATTAATATTTATTGGCGCCATAGTGTTTTTCAGCTTGTTTCATTTACACAGAACCAATTAGTGGAAAGACAGTTAGTGTTGCAAAGACATAAAGTGAATGAAGCAGGAGTTTGATTTTTAAAGATACAGGATCACAGTCAATTATAACCAAAGATGAACAGGTATCAGCCAGGAACCTGGTTCGGGTGCTACAAATTCATCCACAGAAGAAATCAGAGTAATTGAACTAAGTATTTATACTATCTTAAGGGCACAAGGTCATTTTTTACTTTTTTGGTGGGTGGAAAGGGTCTTCACAACAAGGCCCAGATCTTCAAAGGAGTTAGGCCTTTGAGGATCTGGGCCCAAATATTTTCAGTAGTGTCTAGGGCAGAGTTAGAATTCCTTTCTATGTCAGTAGGAATAGGGAGTTCCTCATGTGCACAGGTACCCATATTTCTTCAGTCCTGGGAGGTGGAAGACCCTGCTCCAGTCACTCCAATTCCCTTGTGCCAATCACTCCTTCATTAATTAGCCACAGTGAAGCAGCTTCAACAGGAGACACTCAGGGAGCCCCACCTCAGAAAATCCCGCAGCTCATGGCTAGTCTATGCTCCTGAGAGATGGGAGTTCCCCTGTTCAAATCCTGCCTGCCTGCCAAAACCTGGGTCTGCAAGGGTGCTAACCACTGGGCTAAAAGTTGTAAGTGGCCACCTCCTCCTCCAGCCATTTTCTGTGGAGTAAGACAGGCACTAAGTTCATTCCCACAAGAAGTGGCTTCGGTGCCCAAGCCACCTGACTCCACGGGGGCGGTTCCTGTTTGTGAATCTCAAGCAGAGATAGCTGCCTTCCTACAGACCAGACTTAGGCACCTATCTCTGTGAGAGGGGAGGGAGCACACACCCCTCTCAGAAGTGTCTCCCATTGGCTAGCTTAGGTGGCTAAACCATGCTGGCTTTTGTGGATCACCTTTCAGGCCACCTTCATTGTATATGGAACATAGGTATCCAACTCTGCTTTGTGGATTAAAGTGTTGATCCTCTGACTTTTGTAGGCTCATTAATGTTAGGCACTGTGACACTCAGAGTTGCAATGCCTAAGACTCTTCATGGCTCCTACCTATGGCGTAAATAGTCGCTGCTCCTTGGAAGTCAATTGAACTACACTGATTTACACCAGCTCAGGATATGGCCCAGAGGCAATTTTTTATTTTCTCCCCACATTCAAGACATTTTTAAAGATAATAGCAGAGAATGAAACGTCTCCAGGAATTCTTTCCGTGCATACCTTTATGGGCTTCACAGTCATTATTCTGAAATTAGACCATGGGCAAGTACTACAACGTCCAACTCAGGTGGGTTGTCCCATTGACCTCTATGGAATAGTTCCTCTGGGTAAGGATTACTCACATAGGTAAGAACTTACAGGGTTGGCTCTACAATTAAGAGGCAACTGCCTACAGAAAATAGAGTAACGTCTGGGTATTATTTTAATGTATTAATTCTCTAAAATTGCATTGCTAGCAATGCAGGGCCCAATCTCCATCTGGTGCAAATCAGTGTAACTCAGCTGAAGTCAGTGAAGCTACACTGATTTACACCAACTGAGGATCTGACCTCTAGTACAGAAAAATCCTCTTTTAAGGGTTATTTTTTTTCTATCTTTTACCATCTGGAATAAATGAAATGTGTTTTAATCACATTTTAGCCCATGCTAACACATGCAGACACCATAATCTCTGTATGAAATGATGAATGGAGCTAAATCTAAAATTTATAGAACATGAACATTTGCATAAACTGCAATATCCAAACATATAGGCTGTTAAGTAACAATTGTCATAAAGGGTATAAAAAATTCAACTTTGTTTCATGAAAGGAACTCAAATTCCTAACATGATTAAGATAATATATCATTTGCTCCTTTCTTATTAAAGGTGTAATTGTTGTTAGATACAGGAGTGGCATGAACTCTAATCTGGCTTTATATATATACAAATAGGAGGAGAGGTTGGAAATTGATGCTTTTGGTGATCCATAGGCATTTTATTAATGTTTGAATAATAACTGCCTGGAGGGTCTGTTATAAATTAAAGGGACGAATTGAGATATAAATTTTTATGAGGATTAGTTATACATTTCCATTATGTGTTTAAAAATGAAGGAATTACTGTGAACGCTGCAGAACTCACATTTATTTGAGGTGATTTGGATGGAAAGGAAGGTGCACTGAAGGAAGCTGCATGCAGGCTGTAAGAAAGATGTATCTGTCCCTTTGAAGAGATATATCATATGTCATGCATGAACTCGATTCTACAGGAGACTTTTCTCTGCAGCTGATTTCAGTGATTATTTATTTGACAATAGCAAGTGATGATATATCAGCAAATTTTAAGCCATTTAGAGTGGAATTCTTATTGCTAAATCATAGAAGAGTTCTCAACACCTGATCATTGCCAAGTTACAGTTGAGGAACCTGGTAATCTTCTTTCTTTCTTTCTTTCTTTCTTTCTTTCTTTCTTTCTTTCTTTCTTTCTTTCTTTCTTTCTTTCTTTCTTTCTTTCTTTCTTTCTTTCCCTCCCTTCCAGGATACACACTTTTTCACTCGCAGCACACTCATAGAACCAAAGCTTGGTTGCTTGCTTAACTTCCCCACCCGCCCCTTGTTTGTGAAAATATAATGCCCAACTGAGGAAGGTGCCCAGTTGAGCACTGGAGATATGAACCTCCAGTGACACTGTTTTCAAGAGAAACATGAGATGCCCTACAGGTACCAAGAAGGTTTTTAGAAGTTGGGATAGAAAATGCCAAAGATCATAATAAGTCTAATAGAACTGCTGAGAGAAGTAATTACTTTCTGCTCTGGAGTGGCTCTACTTGCCGTGAAGCCAGTCACTTGTCGGTAAGAACCACACACTTTGAGTAGAGGACTCCTCCCCAAGCAGGCTGACTGGTGCTGTCTGTTGCTCCGCTTTAGGTCCTCGTCATCTTGACTCAATGGGCTGGGCCTCTCTGGGGCTCAGCGGTCCTTGTCCTTTACATTTAACTCAGAACTGGTGCCTCCAGCAGTTCCTTAGCTGAACCCCCTCCCCCAAATCTGTCAGAGGAAGCCTTGCTGAGCCCTAAACTGTCACTAGATTCCTGTGGCCCTTAGCCTGAAAAGGAAGTACAGGGAGGAAGCCTCTGGGGAATCTGGTTGTTTTTGTGGGCCCTTCCTGACGGTTCCCTGCCTAACACAGTTTTTCCCATTACTGGGCTAGGCTCCTGGAGTCTTCTTTCTCCTCAGGTCCAGATACCTACCCATCTCTCTCTCCTGCCTGCTTGTACTCATTCAAGATAGCTCCCTCCCATAGATAGCAACTATCTGAGTGGTTGGGAGCTGAGTTATTCATGAAAACATCTGCTGACTGGTACCAAAGCTACAGCAGCTCTGCCCGCTACTGGAAAGACAGTGATGATCCTTTCCAAGTCCACAATAATATTGGACAACTGATTAATTAGGAAATACAATTTCAGACATCTGTGTGCCGGAGCAGCACACTTATATGTGTGTCTCTGTAGAGCCATTAACACTAGTATTTTTAGTTAGGCTGGGGTAGGGATCCTTTACAGAAAGAAAGTTCTGTGCAGGAAATATATTAAATACTGTGCCAATCTAGTACAGACTGTAAAGGATGGCAGAACTGACCGTAAAAATCCATCAGGGCTTACGTTACTACTCAGCAAATCCAAGACCTATTGTAGTCAATGACAAAACTTCCATTAACTTCAGTAGGACTAGGATTTCATACAATATGCACAAAATTGGCCCTAAGTTGATAAAGATGTTTTGAACCATCCTGACTCAAACATTATTTTTCAAATTCATTATTTGACTAATGTTGCTATTTTCCATCAAATACTTTCTTCAATGAATTAATATAGTTAATATTTTGACTAGCTCTATTACTGACAATGAAAATAGCGTTATATATAATATTACAAGTTGCTATCCATTTACAGGTTAGGTCATAGGAAAAAAACATTGTTGCATGATGTATCATTTTAAGAAATATTTATGTGATCCTGTAATTAAAAGCATTATTGAAAAACATTTGCACAATGGGGCAGAGTTAAGGTTGCACATGCAGGCCTCCATTTTGTCATTTCCTGACTTTGGGTTACTTTACCATACAACCTTGACATTCTCTCATTATAGTCTTTTCATTAGGCTATATGTACGCCCAAGGACAATAACACTGTATATACAGGTTGCTTTGACTTCTCTTGCCTCTAATACAAAACAGTAGAATTCAAGCCTACATACATCAGGTGGTTTTCAGCAAAGTAGCAGCCGCAGCAGCAAATCATAGACATTTGTCATTCCATAGAGCTGTCTGACAGTTCTGACAATTCATTAGGCTGGGCTGAAAAGAGGTTTAGAAAGCAAAGGAGGGATCACAGGTAGTAGAGTTGCTTTTGCATGATCCAGTAATGGCTGATTTGTATCATTTTTAGTGATGGATACAGTGTTCAGATTAAACTCAGCAGGAATTTCCCCTTCCTTTCCTTTCCTTTCCTTTCCTTTCCTTTCCTTTCCTTTCCTTTCCTTTCCTTTCCTTTCCTTTCCTCTTCTTCCCCAACCCCCATGCAGGGCATTTGAACTAGGCTTTGCCCTCACTAGTGACTTTATCCCAGGAGGTAGATGCCAGAGAAATGCTGACTTGTAACTATTCAAATTTGGGAGTCACCAGGACTAAATAAATGGAATCATTACTTGCTTTTCAGAGGTTTTTATTTTTAACCCTGTTTGAGTCATATTCTTTGCACTGGCCTATCTGTGTTGGAGTGATGACATATCCGGCAATGCACAAGACAATTCTTCAATCAGGATCACTCCCACCTGCATTTATGCAAACCAAGCACATGCCTTTGTTCATGGGGAAGTGCCTCCATTTTTCTGCTTCTGCCATTTGTTGATTAATTTTGAGTCTCATAGGCAACCATATTTTGACTTGAAGGCAAGTCCTTTGTAATACAGCTTGGTATGCAGACCAGGTCACATGGAAAATATTGAATCTTCACCTAGAATGCATGCACCTTTTCCAGATCAATGGATTGTTTCAAACTATGTCATAACATGAAGATTTCTGCGCTCAAGAATCAGAACCATCAAGGAGTCCACTTTGTCCTTCTAAGGCAGTATGGTTTTCTCTCTATATTGTCTGCTATAGGGGAAACGTGTGGTCTGTGATTAATCCTGAATCTAGAGTATTTTATGTAGGTTCTAGGAGAACAATATCTGCTGTCTATTGACACTGGAACACATACACTGTATAGCTTTAGAAGATACTAACAAGGCATTTTAAATATTTCATTTCTTAGGGATTTGCTGGAGCCTCAGGAGATCTTTTGCATGCACTCACTGAGTAGCTTCCTATTTCCCCTTTCTACCTTCTTTCTCAGCGGTCCAAAGTGTCGTCATAACTACCTTCCCTTCCATCTGGTATGACACTACTACCTGAATTGGGCAATGCTACACCTAATTTGGCCAAAGTCATTGCTGCTTCCTGGGACAAAGTGGTCGCCCTTTGAATAGTTTCAAACCTCTGCTATACCAAGGCTCGAACTTGGGTTTCCCCCATCGCTGTCCAGAACACATTGGGAAACAGACTGGACATTTCATAATTTAAATTACATTATTTCTCTCTCTCTCTCTCTCCCCTCTAATACTTTGGAATCTTAGAAGTGACATCACTTTCTTAAATGCATTTCTGATACCACCTAGGCACGTGGTATGTTGTCATTACAACAGGGTGCAAAGTACAGGCTGCAGGATGGCAGGGTTGTATTATGATCGGCATTGGGTTGTGCCCACTGTTGTGTGACTGTTGGCTTGTTCAAGAGTACCAGGCTGCACTCACTGGTTTGTTATCGTTGGGATGCTCATGTGCGTTGCACTGCTAGCATTGGTTATTTTTCAAAGGTGAGAGAGCATTGAGTTATGACTCTGAAAAACAAATAAGGGTAAAGAAAAGGAAGAAAAACTGGGGTAAGTCAGATTTTGCCACCTCTGACATTAACTGGCCCTTTAAATTCAATATCAAATATTAGAAAGAAAGAGGTCAAACACAGAGCTCCATTGAAAAAAACAACAACAACCCAGCACAGATATGAACAATGGAAACTTGTCATCTTATCACTCTAATTGAAGTCATTCTGCAATGTATGACAGTCCATCATATATCCTGCCAGTGAGTATGTCATACATGATGTGTAACGAGAGAGCTCATAAACCCAGAGGGGAAGCCCCCTTTTTTTTATGACTTTATTTGATCATTTTCATAAAAACTTCCTTTGATCAATACCATAGGATGTGTGGGTTTATTAATCCCATTAAAGCTTTATCCATTGATTTAATGCAGTAATTTACAAGCTTTACACGCAAAGAAATCCCCATTTCTTCCAGTCAGTATAAGTATGTTTTTTCCCCTGTATGATCACCTGGAGAAATAGGTTCTTAATTCTACAGATAAAGGGTAGTAAGCCAAAAAAATGGAAATTTTGTTGACAGTGACTCAGAAGTAAACACATTTCAGGGCAAATTTTCAGCAGCTTTCATCTTCTTTTTTTAAAGACTTTTCTCATATGAAATGGAATTTGTCAATGAGTGGAATTTAATTGGGGTATTTTTGTTGTCTTCATTAAAAACAGCAGAATTTGGCAAAATTTCCCTCTGTGTCCTATTCATGAATGTTTCTGGAAAATATCAGCTTTCATACGCAAATATTCTTGAAGCAAAATTGGTGGCTTCTTTTGAACACAACTAGTGCCTCAAACTCCATCTGCTTTTCCTACAACACGCCTACTCATTATCTAGCTTATGTGCCATTATTTTATTTTTTAAATAAACACAAATTAAGCTATTTAATCAAATATGTACATGATTACATTGCATTTTCTCATAAGAGTTATACACCCAAGGAAATCATTAATCATTGATAACAACACTATGTTAAAATTAGACATTTTGAAATCTTTTTCCCCTCTCTTTCTTTTTAACATAATATCTTGTGTAGCGCTAATTTCACCTCTCCTATCACTTGAATAAAGCAGGATTGTTTTACATCAGATTGTTCATTTGCCTGAAGCTCTGGTAATTGGTATTTATGTTTAAGCTTGATCACAGTGGAATAATAATATGGGACTTGGAAATAAAAATTGGAATGCATCCCTCTGCTTTTCTTTCTTGCACAGAATGTCACCAAGCATGTCCATTGGCAAACTGCATAAACAGACGTGTCATGGTGCAGGACAACCTAGAAGTTGACAGGTATTTCCAGGCTCAGCAATGATGAGATCAAATTCCCCTAAACCTGCCTTGTTTACTGATCTTTTAATCAGATTCAACTTCACTGTGGCTATAGCACAAACTACTCTGTCAGTATATGACAGCATGTGACAGCAAAATATTTTGATTTTTGACCATTTGATGCTATATCAGCTCCCTACCCCAATGGCATCTGTGAAATCTACCAAATTATTTTAGAGGAGGTATTTAAATGTGCACAATTGAATCAAAGGTTTCGATTGAATTTTTTTTCTTCATTTGTTTGTAGTGGAATCCAAACAGGGAAGCTGGGAAATGATCTAAACCCTTTGAGGTTAACTTGTCATGAAAGTGCATCGATGACCCAGGAGAACATTATTAAAAGGCAGCCAACCTAACTCAAAAAGAACCACTGTCTGAAGCAAGAGCCCACAGAACAACACTCAGAGCTGTTTGTGGTCCCGCAGGGGTATGTGTTACATCCCCTGTCTTCATCTCTCCAAATTTCTTCTGAACTGCTTCTAAACAGCATTTTGGGGGGGGGTGTGGGGGGGAATCCAACAACAACTGAGTGCATCTTATCAACCTTTTCCCTACAATTTGTTTTCGTATTCATCTCACACAGTATTCTCACAGTGTCTTGGGGAAATGGTCCTAGCAAAGATATGAAAAAACAAGAAAAGGAAGGAAGAAAGAAAGAAACAAACAACCAAAACAAAAAATACTCTAAACTTTTCAATTAACAACTCCTCTGTGAATTATGTGCATAATTACAGCAAAGTTAAACTGCCTTTTTTGCTAACTCTGAATTCCTGCTTTTAAAATCAAGCTTCCTTTGATCTTGTGGATTGAGATGATCTGGAAAGGAAACAACCATTGCCTTGCAGAAAATCTGGACAAAGTCCCAGACCTGCTTTGCCTGGAAAGCTTCAAAAATAGGATGAGAACTTTCACCTTAGAACAAATTTCAAGAGTTTTCTATGTTTCTAGTTGAATGCTGGAATTCATGCCCCTTTCTCCGTTGGTTTACCAGAGCATGGATTTCTTAATCATTCAGGCATGCTGCAAGGTCCATCTGTTGATCTCCTTTAGGGAGAGGATAGGTTGAGGGCTGAACGGTATTTTAACATTATCCCTGCAGCGAAGTGGTTTTATGTTTTGACAGTGTATATCTTGAAGTCTGGCTGTCAGCTGTAATAGGCACTGAGGTTGGGACTCACTATGACTACATATCTAGCTATCAGGGGCATTGGTCCTGGGTGGGCTGGCAGCAATGCCAATAGGGATGCACATTCCTCTCCTACCAGTCCCAAGGAGGGTCTTTGTTACCGCTTCTTTTCCTGCCGAACTGCCACATCCATAGTCCTTTGCCAGCAGTCCTCTAAACAGCTATTTATTTGTTGCTCTGCCTTCTCCATGACCCCGCCTCCATCCAGTCACATGCATAATTTAATATCTCTACCATAACCAACCATATCTTATGATTTGGTTTTCTCCCCACATATGCTGAAAGAAAGACTAAGAGAACCTCGTTTGTTTTCGTAGCTCCCCTCCCCCACATTGTGGCTGTTTAGTGCCAATCTGCCAGCACAAGATAGCTGTAAATCTTACGGATCTTGTAAGTGGAAGAATCCCTGATCGGTGGTGGGAGAATCCTAACGTGTTGGAAGGCCATTGTAGTGCTACTCCCTTCTTGGCCTCTACTGTAGGAGGTGTGACTGGGGAAAAGGAACATGGTGAGGAAACTGCTGTTTCTGGCTGTTCCCCAGCTTCTGGAAGAGCCGCTTGCAGCAATAGGCAGCTTAGGTGTAAATTAGAGCAATTCTTGGTGGCCCCAGGTCTATTTCGACATCAATAGGCTGGCTCTAAAAGGCAAGGATCTTGTATATAAGCAATGAAGTCACTTTTTCCCCCTGATCTCCCACTGGTTCTGTGCTGAACACAGCCAGACTGGACCAGAGAATCGGGCCCAAATGTTTGTTTTTGTAAAAATAAATAACATTAGTAAGGTTTTAAAAGGTGCAATTATTTCTGTCAAATGAAACAGATGAATCTAATTTAAAAATAACATTAAATTAAAACAAACAAACCAACTCAGACTTCTCTGATAAATCTGTGCCCTGGTGTTGATGGTTCCACTTCTCCACATGGAAAAGAGGTTAGTGTATGTTTGGCCCTCCTCCCTTAAGAGGATAAATACTATGACCCAGATCCTACTAAGACTTACATCTGTGCTGAACTTTGCACGGTGTGAGAAATCCCCATGGTGGACTCCAGTGGGACAATGAGTCCTCACAATACGTAAAGTTAATCATATACATAAGTAACGCCGATGGTGCCAATCACTCAGCTAGCCCCTTATCCCAGATCGGCCCGTCCAATAATGGAATCGGTTCTATGTACCGTGTATTGCCGACTCCAGAGCAATGCAGCATACTCAGGCGGCAGGGGTTAGCAGAAAATGTGCCACAATGTCATCGTTTACTAAGATTATGAATATCATTTGTGAGGCTGTTTTTTATTTTCAGCATTGCTTATTAAGGGGCTGACAAATAATTCTCTCCGGTAGAACTACCTTGTTCCGCCTGCATAATTAACCTCACTGATGTCACCATCCACTGTAGTGACCCTCCCATGTTAGCTTATGGCAGCAAACTTTGAAGTCATCAAGAGAGGCTTTCTCTTCAGTATTACTGTAGTGCCCAGTCAAGAGCAGAGCCACTTTATGTTAGGTTTTGGACAAAATGAAAGATTGGGTCTCTGCCCTCAACATTGTACTGTCCAAATACACAAGGGGTCTGATTTTTCCTTACCTTGAACTAGGCCAAGCCATTTACATCAGTGTACAGTGAGTACAAAGTGGTTATAAAATGCTCCCAGATCCACAAGGGAATGTTTCATGCCCATTTTGCACTGTTGTAAATTACTACACAAAGTACAAAGCATCAGGCTCAAGGAATGGACAAAGGTCTAAGCTACAACATGCTGTGAGATGGGTCGGGATGATACTAGTGCATAGCTTGTTAGTTCCCTTTTTGTTGTTGTTCCCAAGACAAGCAATGTATGAAAGGTGTGGTAAGGGGGAAATAATCAATATATGGACATATACATGTACATTACAGTACAAATTGAGCAGTATCAACAGCAGCAGTTTGGCTGTAAGAGGCAAAGCTCCTGTGCCTATGCAATGTATTATGCTCTGCTGCTACCCTGGAAAAGGTTCTTGGAAATTTCAGAGGGTGCTCAGTGTAGCTGACTTTTTAGGGCCTAATCCAAAGCCAGGATCAGGCCCTTACTTAAGAGTCTTCTGGAGTAGTCTGTATTGCACGTGTTTCTTTTGACACCAGAATATCCATGTGAGGGTGTGATCCTGGAAGCAAAGCAAAGCATCTGAGAATAAGCAAAAATAAATCTAAGCTGGGCTCCTTTTACACTGCTGTGTTTGAAAACTCATTCCAAATTCCAAAGAGATGGAAAACAACAAACAGCCAAACAAAAATAAAGAAAAGAAAAGGAGAAAGTACAAATTACATGCAGGAATGGTATGTGTTGGGTGTTTGTTTGTTGTGGGTTTTTTTTTTCAATAATTCTGTAGGCATTTTAGTCCTCTGGTGAAATGATGTATGGGGCAATCGTCTGGTAGGGGCTGATGAGATGTAAATGAAACTAATTAAGGAAATGTCAAACATAATTAATAAAACAGGTTGAAGTTGCAAAAGCACTGTCAGCTGAATGAATGGAGAACGTTGCTCTTCCATTATTGAGGGCTCTATTTATTTATTTTTTCCACTCCATTCTTTATTTAGCACAATTCAGTTAGATTTCAGAAAGCTTTTGGTAGAAGCTTACTTTTCTACCTCACCTCCTCTGTGCATAGTCCCATGGAGAAGGAGCAATATCATTTCGCCCTGTCCGCTTTCAGCTGGTGGGGGGAATTGCTAACTCCTCATCTTTCCCAAGTCCTACAGGACATTAACATAACTCATTTGCTTGAACTCCTCACTGGCTGCTTAATAGAGCATCTGACCAGCTGATAAGACCTGCACACTACTGCCTATGACACCTTGTTATTAGCATTTTCATAATATTCAAATATTGTAGCCTTGCGAGTCACTGGATTCATTTATTATTGATAAGAACAAAATAAATAAATAAATAAATAAATAACGGTTTTATAAATAGCAAAGGGGTTGAGTGACCTATAATTATGGCAAGCAAATTAGGGTGTGCAGCAGAATCAGTTACATTTGCCTAGGAGTAATGATGCCCAAGAACTTTCCCTCCCCAGGGACTGGAAAAATAATGGATTCCCTTGCAGCGGCAGCTGGGGTAGGAAAACGCTGTCATCCAGGACAATGTTTACATAAGTTATACCGAGCATGTGGCTCTGAGGCCTGCCTGTAGTGCTTGAGTCATCTCCAATCATTTCAGCCACTGAAGCATAGTCCCACCAAAAAAATTAAAATAAAAAAATAACCCCGTGCTGCAAAAAAACCGGACTGCTCTTGGAAGTCAACAACCTGTTTTTGTTCAGAGCCTTTCAAACCTCACAGAGATCAAATGAGGTCAATCCCCTTGAAAAACAGTGGCTCATCAGCTCATAAATGGAGAGGTAAGGATGAAATGTGGTTCCTGCTAATGCAAAAGCCTCTTCTACGTTTGAGTCCAGGTCAGTTGCACTTATATATATAAGATTTGAGGCTGCAATGATAAAAATCGTGGTTCCATTTGTAAGCAGGAGCTAGTAGAAATAACCACTGGATGCTTTATAATTTAATTCCTGTGGTTTTATTTCCCTTAATCCAATCAAAGTCCCTTTTTCTTTCATAATGAAACTTGAATAAAACACAAAGGGAGGCTGACCTGTTAGCAGGTGACTGCTTCTTATAAGTTATTCATTAAAAACACCCTAACATTTCTGGGGCTGAGGGAGGCTGCACCTACTTGGGTACAAATTAAACATGAGTGACCTGATTCAGATGAAATACACATTCTCTTTCTCAACCCCAAACCATTACATAAAATGTAGACCAATCCTGAAACTTTGTAGATGTTTGCAAAAGTCTGCTTAATTCCTCCCCCCCACCCCGCACACACACATTATTTTTCTGTTTCAAGCCACCTCTGAAATTCCAAGTTCCACCAAAAGTGGTCATATACTGTGCCCAAACGATTGCTACCTGATCAAAAGCCCATTGAAGTCAATGGGAGTTTTCCTCAGTGGGGGCTTTGGGTCAGGCTCTTAATGCAAATTATTATGCTTGCTGGTATACAACGTAGTTGTAGCCAGCTCGGTCGCTCTGTGTGGCTCCAAAGCTTGTGTCTCTCACCAACAGAAGCTGGTCAAATAAAAGATATTACCTTGTCTCTCTATGCTTGCTGATGTAAGTTCAAAAATAGGGCAGAAAGGCTTTAATAGGAGAGCTAAAGTTTGGCTGTCATCTCTTCCCCATTTAATTACTTCTCTTTTCAGTGTGTATATATATATACACCCTAGGGATGGGTGAACAAATTTGGAAAAAATAAGAAACATCTTCCCCTCACGTTTGCTTATTTCTCGAATTCAACTCAACCTTCTTTTAAAATTTCTAAAATTACTGGCCTAACTATTTATTTTCATGATAGTTCAGAGCTGTGCCACTCCACACTTCCATGTTTAAGCCTTGAAGAGGAAGTGTCAGCAGACTGCATACAATAAAGTTGGTGGAAAAATGGGGAGGGAAGGGGAAATCTGCCAAAAATTCATAGAAAATGTTTTGGTTTTTCACTATAATTTTCAAAAGTCTCCTCCCAACTCCACTGTATGGAGTTCCCAGGAGGTTTGAACTCAGGGAGGGCAAGGATGTTCTTCAGGGCTTTCCTGTTGTATTTTAACGACTTAACACAGAGCAGCTGAACTTTCACTAAGTTATCCAAGCCAGATCTGAACATCAGACCTTTTGAACTTTGCCCATTTCCAATATACACTAAAGATCACCTGGCACCAAAACAGTGGATATGAACACTTATGAACTTTAGGGACATTTGAATCTAGATCTGAACTTGGCCATGGTGCCTAACTCTGTAAGGAGTAGAGTTACAATCCCGTTATCTAAACACCGTAAAACCCTGAGGAAATTCAGATCTGAATCTCAGCTTTGTGCTTGAAGCCCATCTTCAACACACATACAATCTTGTTGAATTTATGGACAGATCCTTGGGTATCTGAAAGCATGCAATTGTGGTTTAAGCTTGACGTTAATTCTATAATGTGGGAGAAATAAAAATCTAAATTTAAATAAAGTTGCTTGTCTCCTTCTCCCCCTTTATCACAGATGGTTGCTTCTGTTGGGTCTTGTATGTGTTTTAGCATTACATCCTATATAAGCCCCAAACTACTTAACATGGTTATCTCTTTTCCTCCTCTCTTGCCTGTTTTTTGGTGGGGGGGTCTGTGTGTAAAGGAAGTGGAGTTCTTACTAATAAATGCAGTTTTTTCAGGCATCTTGATCTAATCCATTACTTATAATTTATTGTTGGCTGCTTGGATCGAGCAGTCATGACACCTTTGAAAGTAGGGATCTCTTTTGTATAAATTATACTAACCTTCGCCATAAAAGTTTTCAATGAGAAACAAAGGTCCTCTTACTAACAACTGTAGCTCTTAGGATAGTGATTTTGTTTCACTTTAAGAGGCTTTGGATCTTGGAAACAGTAACAGAGCAAATCTATGAACTACCTGCTGACTTATTATTTACATTAGCATGTGCTAACGGCTCTGTGGCAGAAGGACTGTGATTTGATGGGGGTTGAGAGCTGGAAAACACTTTGTTAGTCTTAAATCAGTTCCTTGGAGGCAAAAGCCCTGATTAACTATAACTGGAGTGGACTGTCTTAATCTGACTGCTCTAGTATTTTATGTCCGGTCATTCAAGCTTATATCTGTAAATGCTTAGATAAGCTTGAATCAATTACTCCAGTGTCTCTCTTTGTCTCAGATCATCAGAAACGGTGTAGTGTCATGATATAAGCAGGCAGAACAGTGGGATCAGGGATATGATACTTCATGCACATGGAACAAGGAAGTTGTTTGTTAAAACCAAAGGAAACAACTGCCTACAAACATAGGTACTTGTGTTTGAATAAGGGTACACTGTTTTGTTTTCTTTCAGAGTAGCAGCCGTGTTAGTCTATATTCGCAAAAAAGAAAAGGAGTACTTGTGGCACCTTAGAGACTAACAAATTTATTTGAGCATAAGCTTTCATGAGCTACAGCTCACTTCATCAGATTATTCACTTTCCTAAATGGTACTGAATATTAGTGCTGATGAAAGGTTCTGGACTGATGTAATTCTGAATGTCGGGCTGAATCAATAAGCATTTTTCTCCAGTGGTCACCCATTTTGCCTTTGACTGTTACTCAGATATTCAAAAAAGATTGTAGAATGCTCTGTCAAAATTTGCAGCAGTCTTAGATAGACTTTGTGTGTGGAGAGTTTATTCGCTGTTACACCGGATCTTGTTTGCTGTACTACTTTGATTAACTGGATTCACTGGAAAGATTTATGCATTGCACTTCCCCTATCTTAAAAAAAAGAAAAGTGACCGATCAAACTAATTGAAACACAGTATCCTGCATCTCACGTCAGCACCATCATTCTGAGGTGGAGCCGTGTGGTTCAAAGTTAATAGAGTGCAGCGGTAGAGATGGCATTCACCAGTGTGAAATGCAGCACCATGGAGGGCAGGCATGGGAAGAGGTATTGCTCTTTGAAAGTGATTTGGAGACATGACTCCATTCTCTTTAGTACCTCTAGATGCACAAAGGCATGGCTGTGAAGGTGCCGGGATCATACCAAATCTATCTGAGTGCACAGCTTTGTTATATTTTGTTATCATAGACTGGTCTCAGCTCTAATTAACCTACTCCCCTGTCATTCCCCCCTCCCCACATGTGTTTTTTTCATTTTTGTGATCTCCATTTCACAGCAGAGATGGCCCAGCAATGAGACATTATTCTATTTAGAAGCCAAGCACCTCACTAGGGGTGACAGGCCTGTTTTTAGGTCATTTATCTAATTGCTCTTTGCAGATAAGAATTAATTAGCCTGATTATTTTTCTTAGTTTTTGGATGGATTCCTCACCTGGAGAGAAGAAATTCCTCCATGTCAGTGATTAATTGCTGATCCAGAAGCTTATTGCCTTGCATGTGTAATAAATGCCGATTGGTTCTTTAGGTCACATTAGGAACTAGGCAGATTGTAGTTAAAATGCGCAGGATAATAAAGCAAGTTGTACAAACAAGATCATGGCTGTTTGAATTTGATTAAATATTTCAATTTACCAGGGGTTGAGGGACTAGAGGAAGCAAAAGGTCTCCTGGCACTTTGTATCTGTTCAGCAACATCAGTACAGTATCCCTTTGCAGCATAACACCAAGGACACCGGATAAAGCAATGCTTCAATTTAGGATTTTTCACAGATGGTTTGTCTAACAATGCTTGGGGTGTGTATGTGGGGGCGGCATTACTGATGTATAGCCAGTCCAGCTCTGTTGTGACCCAAATCTGCTAAATAGATGTTCTACAGGAGGTTGGGTGGAATATTGGCAAATGTCGGCAAGTGATGGCAGATTCAAATCCTGCCTAATTCACAACAAACGTGGCAAAAATCCTCTCTGTAGTACAATGGGTCAGTGCATTCAACTGTAAATCAGGAGAATGGCAGTTCAAGTCCCCCCAGGGAAAAGGTTTGTTGGTCTTGTCTTTGGATTAGTTGGCCTGAGAAGGGCTCCTTTCCTGCCATGTACTGGTCAGACTAATGGGTATAATGGTCCCTTCTAGCCTTAATACCTGGGCCTTATAGAAAGCCCACTGAAGAGAATGGGAATCTTACCATTTATTTCATTAGGCTTTGGATTAAGGCCATGATACTGGTTAAAGCCTACAGGAGAAATTATTTGTTGGTCTTAGTCCAGTAGCTGCCAGACGGATGATCACATCATTCACACAACCTCCTTCACAAGTATCACTACGGTTGGCTGTCACTTCAAATAAGCACAGAAGTGAAAGAGCATGTGAATGAAGTACTGTCTCACTCCTAGAATGGCGTCCATCCAACACACAGTTGAGGCCCTTAATAGGACAGTGTGGGTGCATATTGTATTGCTATTGCATATTCAATAGATAAATCAAAGTCTTGAGTCTCCATCCTCTCAGAAACTCTAAATTAATCCCTCAGATTGGATCAAAAGAAATGAATCTCTCTCTGTGTGTGAGCTTCGCATGAAGAGGTCTGAGAATCCCAAGTCTTCCACTGTTACAGATAGAGTTACTCTGCTATTCTAGAGTTGTATGGAGGAAAAAAAACATCCACTTTAGGAAAATTGGAGGAGGGGAATATAATTTCTTCATTGATGGATATTTTGAGAATAGACAGGGATAAATGACACTTATTTCATCTATTGATCATAATAATTAATAAGAAAGCAAATATAATATGTATATAAAAATTGTACATGCTGCATAGCTGTTAAGGCCAGTGCAGACCACTATGACCCTACCCTGACCTCCTGCATAGCAGATTGATGATTACCCTTTCTTTGATATGCTTTGCTTTTATCCCTTTTGCCTTATGTCACATTTTTACTATAATTATTTAATATATCTACTGAAGTAAAGCCCAAAGTTCCCAAAAAGTATCAGGCCATCACTGTGCTAGGTCTTCAGCCTAAAGAGTTTAAATGTTGAGAGAAGCACAATATTTGACAATGTTTCCTAAGAGACAGGTAAATATTACTACCCCCATTTTACAGATGTGGCCTTAAGAAAAGCATTTAACCTCACTAACTCAAAACTTTAGACATTCCCGGCTCTGATTCCTGTTCTCAACCCACATTAAACCACTTAATATAAGTAGAATTTACCTCCTCCACTTTCATATCCTGGCACTATACATAAGAAAATTTAACAATATCGGTGTGAGGGGTCTGAGTTATGATGATGATAGATGGTTGCTGAGAAAAACCATGATGGTAGCCAAGAAATTAATAATACAGAGATGGAAATCTTCTTATAGATCCAAAATAATAGATGTGCTGTATCAAATGTATGACTAATCAACACTCGAGAATTTATCCTTCACATTACAGAACATGGTGGAGACATTTAATGCAATATGGTCTCCCTTCAGAGAGATATGTGACTAAATATCTCCTCTGAGTAATATTCACACTTACTCAAGAATTGTAAATATATCCCTGATAAATCTGGAGAGTGATTTCTTGTAAATCCCTTGCTTAACACCGGAAGGGAACTTAACTTTCCAATCTTTCAACATGTTTTAATTTCCTACTGTGTAGCCTGTAACTGAAACACAGTGTTTAATCCATGAGATGCAAAACTAAGCTGGAATGGGCTATCCTATGTCATGATTGCTAAGAAACCTCAGGATCAAAAGTGCTATAGACTCATTGTGTGGACTGAGGCAGGACAACTACATTTTTAAAATCAAGCTTTTCATTGCGGTCATACTTAACTGTGGATGTGATTTTGCAATTAAGTGCATGTGCAATTGATGTCCTTAGTTTAAACAAATACAAATAAATAAGTGCCAATGGCTAAGTACTTGATATATGGGTGCAACCACAACTAAATGACATTAACTCCATCCAGAAATATTTTGTAGGTACAAAAAGACAGGCTGAGTGTAGGCTTCATTCTAAATCCTGCTCTATCTATCTCCAACAGCCCATGATGGGACACAAGATGGGGAGGGCTCTGAGATACTACTGAGAATTCTTTCCCAGGTGTCTGGCTGGTCAGGCTTGCCCACATTGTCAGGGTCTAACTGATCACCATATTTGGGGTTGGGAAGGATTATTTTCCCCATGTCAGATTGGCAGAAACCCTAGGGAGGAGGGGTTTCGCTTTCTTCTGCAGCATGGGTGACAAGTCACTTGCAGCTTTAAACAAATATGAATGGTGGATTCTCTGTATCTTGAAGTCTTTAAGTCGTGATCTGAGGACTTCACTAACTCAGCCAGAGGTTAGGGGTCTATTACAGGAGTGGGTGGGCGAGGTTCTGTGGCCTGCAATGTGTAGGAGGTCAGACTAGATGATCATAATGGTCCCTTCTAGCTTTAAAGTCTATGAGTTCATGACTGAAGTCGACCCTATTGCAAATGGGGTACAATATGCTAACCTATGTGCAGCTGCTAAGGTTGCTGTAATGACTGACTACTTACTAAATGGTCTGTATAGTGCTTTGAACATTTATTTACTTGGGTTCTGATTAAGGTCATGTGTCCCATCTACATGTTGAGGGTTCACATACTGTGGAAGATTCCAAAATATCCCCTCCCCAAAAAAACCCCAATGTTTTATTTTTGTTGTGTCGAATTCCTTACCCAATTCTTATTCATTACACTATTTTAATAAGCAAAAGGAAAGGTGAAGAATCTTTTTGCTCACACACAACTCACTCTCCTGCTCTCAAGCTAACACTTGACAAAAGAGATGGGCTGAAAGGTGTCCTATTTTTTAACTCATATGCCCTCATGTTAATCAGAAACATATCCATTGCAGTTACATACATGTCAGCCCAGAGTTCATAAAACCAGAACCAGTTTAAGAGGCTCTGTTGGTCCAGGATGAAACAAATTCCCAAAGCAAGGGACTTCCACTGAGAAACCAAAGAGGTAGCTTTTGATCTCCGTTACACCAGTATAAACCAGCAGTAACTCCACTGAGGTCAGAATGTCCACTCCCAAGCTGGAGCAAAAAGTCAAAATCTAGAAATTTTTCATGTCAAGTCAATTGAAATACTTATTTTTAAAATCTTGAAAATTTTCACAGGATAGGAAGACTGTTTCCTGTGCTGATTTGAGATAAAAAGTAAAAAAAAAAAAGAAAAAAAAATGAAAATGTTGTAAACCAAAAATGTTTAAAAATCAAAATTACCAAAACTGTTTCCTGCCTAGCTCTAATGAAGAGGATAGATTGTTATCCATGATCTTTCCTAGCTTTTGAGGTACTGCTGTGTCCTTTCACTTCTAGAGATGGCACTTTCCTGGTTAAGATTACACTACGCACCAGAAACACTGATATGCTACCACAACTACCTGCCAAGGAATATTGTTTTGTAGAGGTGGTACTTACAGGGAACAAAACATAGAAAGATGACAGCTGTGGTATTCCTGTATAGACATACCTCTTATTCTTCCAACTGGATGTTTTTATTGCATCCTAGTTTCCTGTCCAAAACTTCCAGACTTTTAAATAGCTGCTGTGTTCCTCCCGAGAAGTGTCTACATTTCACCAGTGGGTGCGGTGATGGCTGTATACTCGTTTGTAAAGTGTCTTGGGAACTTTTGGCATGAAAAGCATTAAATACGATCACAAATGTTATTATTGTGCTATTACTACAGATGTGAATATGCTTTCAATCCCAGCATGAAAGCATGCAAATTATTCAGGATAGCAAAGGTCAAGGCACAGAGCTGCAGTGAGAAACAAATGCAAAAATGAAGTTGCTTATGAACCCCAGAGTTCAGGTGGTACCTCCATGGCAACAATGATCTTGGAAGTGTTAATGTGAACACTTTTTTTTTTTCTCCTTTTCTCCTTCCTGGGTTTTTAAAAAAAATATTTTGAAGAGCTCCCTTCAGAATTCCTATACTTCTCTGTGTTTCCATGGTTAATTGAAAATAAGTAGATTTTTCTTCTTCTGCCACCTGCCAAGACTTTCCTGTACATCCTTCAAGGCTGAGCATTTCAGATCTTTTCCATGTTTTTTTCCCCATAGAAATGATGAAATTAGCTAGCAAGCTGTCAGCCATAGATATTTTATGCAGCATTCTCTTTTTCCATAACCTGTTGTAAAGTAATTATTGACAAACCTAACATCATACTCAGTTTACTTTAATGTGTTTTCAGTTGCAAGAGAAGAAATTGTTCTTTTTTATTTTTTTTAACTTTCCATGACAATTGAGACATGCTTAAAATATGTTCCTTTTTACTTTATTTATTTATGTATTTATTTATTTATATATCTGCTTTGGTTGAACTGAAAATGAAGAAAAATCTGACATGGCCCAAGAGAAGGATTGTAGTATTCAATCATTATAATTTGGGACTGTTAAATGGAAGGCCCTACTGCAATGCAAAATGCTCCACAAACATGAGTGAATTAAGCCAGACAGGCAAATATTGTTACCCTTCTTATCACAGATATAGAAACTGAGGCATGGAACACCATGTGCTAAAGGTCTCACAGGGAGTCAGTAGCAGACCTTGGAACAGAACCCATGTTTCCTGACTCCTGAACTTTAGCCTCAAGACTATTCTTGCCCTGTACAGAGAGTTTGGGATTACAGCATACTACAGACCACCAAACTGCACTGGGAAGGGTCATACTGGCATTTTACTGGGAGCCCATGATCAGCAAACTATGGATCAAATCACAGTAGCCTCCTTTTTCAAAATGGATATAACCTTTATGGTCCCTTTCTGTGCTCTCTCTAGGGAAGTGCAGCTCTGTATCATCTTTACTATAGGCTATGCCTAAATGGCACAACTGAACCCTCAGTAGTTCTGCTTCATGCCCCTGTGACCTGTGACCTGTGTTTGGTCATTTCCGGGCCACATTTGTGAAGATTGGCCAATTATCATGAACATCAACTTGGTATAGGGTGAGCATCTGACGCTAGAATTTGTCGAATGCCTCTTTGTCGGACACAGTTCTGTCTGTTTTGAAGCCCTGAAGAGATATGGCATTGTGGAGAGAAACTTTCAAGTGTTACTTTTTCTCCATAAAGTCTATAACTTTAAATGCTATTGTTGATTAGATACAGTATATCAGTGAGGGTATCACTAACTCTTCTGAGCCCATCTGTTTGACTTCTAAATTCACAGCACCAGGTTGTTTGGATTTTTTCCCTCCACTTAATCCTTAAGCTTCAAATGCCCTGACAAACCAGCTAAGTGTAAAGAAATAGCTGCTTCTCTTAGCTCCTTTTCCTGTCAATCATTTAAAACACAGAGGAATGTATGAGGAGGATGACTCAGATTGCAGAAAAGCAGTAGCCCAGCAGTTGGTTAATGTTTTGAGAGATGATCTGTTTGGCTAGATGGGATGCTCACATTTCTTATCTCAGTACCATCCCCGATTAAGGATTCTTAGTAGTATGATGTACTGGCTATCTCAGCATCAGCAGTGGTAGGTAATGCTCTGATGTTCACAGCTTACATGTAATTCTGTAGGTCTTGCTTATTATAGCCTATGGTCTTGCCAGAGAGCTGCTGTGTGTTGGGGAATACCAGGTAATTTATGCACATTTAAAGAAGTGGCAGATTCAGCTGCCTAGCAGTAATTTAAAGGGCTGACCCACAACTTATTAAAGTTAATGTGAGTCTTCACATTGATTTCTATGAACTTTGGATCAGGCCCTAAGTAATTTTCTAGTGGGATGACAAAAGATGGCCAGCAAACAGGTTATTTTCTTTCCATACATGTCCCTCCTTGGTGGGCAATGGCACAATGCCTGATTTAGTGGAACTGTCCGATATAGTTATAAGTATTGTACTAATCAGGTTTTTATTGCCAGACCACTCCTCACACTAGATGCTTAGTTATTACACAGCTGGAGGTATTTGTACTTTTTCCCTACAGGCTTTGATCCCACTTGTAGTATGAGACAGGACCTTTGAGCAAAAACCTGAAGGAATGGTAAGCAATTCATGGGCCTTTTCTCAGTGAAATTCTCTGGAAAAATGAATGTTACTCAATCTGATGGCCTGGGTATTAGAATATTTACTATATGACTACACTGGTTAAGTTTAATAGCAAGCTGTTGAGAAAAAACAGGAAGGCAAATCAATGATTTGATATAAGCCATCCCTCAACAAACCTTTGGGGGTTGTTACAAGACAATGGGAGAGACAATGCCTGAGTTATTAACTGTGAAGTTCCTACATTCCAGGCTCCAGCCAAATCACACAGCTTGTTTTTCAAATGCAGGGACCAAACAGATCAAAAGGACTATAAGCAGTTAAAATGCACTTTCCCAGTCCCTGGACAAAGAAACTGTTCTGGTGAACTGACTGACTCCTAGACCCCCAGAGATTAGAGATCTGGGGTAAAATAGGCCTGCCTCGAATTATTAAGTAAAATAGACATGCATGTAAGCCTTTAGGTGTTCTAAAATCCTTTTTTTCTTATGTTTTGCTTTGTCGCTACTGTTACAGTTAAACAATACTTTGGTTTAAGGAGGCTTGTATTCACCACAGGTCACAAGCACCTGAAGGGAAGATTCACAGATACTGAACCCCTTTGGATCTGCTTGAATAGATATAGTTGATATATAGGGTGCTGTAGCACGTGGCTCTCCATAACACATATGCCCTACTTGGACCAGTTGGCCTCTATTAGTTGACTCAGAAAAATTAATGCATGTTCTGTAACTTCAATTAGTTATGAACCTGCAAATGAACTCCATTTGAACTCACTCAGCTCAGCATGTTTATTTAGCATGATGATATTTGATCTGATTATTGTTTGCCAATGTTAACTTGACTCACTTTTTCAGGTAATTTTTCACCATGGGGCAACAATAGTGCAAAATCATGGAGAAATATCTGTCTATTTTGGGGACAGTGAAGTGAGCTGTAGCTCACGAAAGCTTATGCTCAAATAAATTTGTTAGTCTCTAAGGTGCCACAAGTCCTCCTTTTCTTTTTGAGGATACAGACTAACAGGGCTGCTACTCTGAAACCTGTTAATAACAATATGATTCATTAGTATTCTAAAGTTCCTGTAGTTTCTAGTTTTCATACAGAGCAGTAAAACAAGACAGTCAAATCCATTAATATGCTAATACTGTATGCTATGACCATGTCACTCCCTCTCTGAGTGTCTCCACTGTCCTCCTATCTCTTTCCTCATCACATTAAGACCCCTCAGGTGAAAACCTGATCCTAGTGGAGTCAATGGCAAAAACTCTCATAGAAGGCTTATCTCCTTCAAGGTGCTTTATGAATGTGCCTGCCTACTTCTTGCTTCATCTCCTACTATCTGCCCATGCACTCCCTCTGCTCTGTTAAATGCTTACTCTCATGTTCCCTTTTGTCACACTCACAACTGCATGTCTTCTTTCATACTACTCCCTAAGAGTACTGCTTAAGTGTCTAGTGACTTTCTTATCATGAGACCCTTCTTTAAAACTCAGTTCTTTTGGCTAGTTTTCCACTGCTAGCCTCCACTCAGGCACTCTTCATTACCACTTCTGTACGTGACCATGATACATTGAAACTTGATATATAAAAATGACACGAGCGGGGTATATGTTACATGTCAAATGATGGCAATCCATGTTTCCACATGCAGAACATCTAAAGGAAACAAAATACTTCCCAGGTGTTTTTTTCCTTCTCTCTTTTTTTCCCCATTGCACTGCTCAGATTAGGGATTGTGCAGGGCCATAGTGTTATCTATTTATATAGGATCATAAAGTCTTCCTTTTCATTTTTTATCTGTAAATCATCCTGGACAACTATAGAAATAATAAATGTGTTGGATCAGAATGTTTGGCTGATTTGTGGCATGAACAGAGAACCAAGTTGCATTGGCAACTCATATTGAAGTCAACAAGAGTTTGCCTGAGTCAGAACTGAATAAATAGGGAGGATCTCAAAATTTCCATCAAGATACAGTATATTGCTAATGAAGTAATGAATTTGCCTGAGCAAGGACTGACTAATAGGGCCCCACTGAAATCAACCAAAAGACTCCTGTTGATTACAATATGAGCAAGATTGAACTATGAATAAGGATTTCTGCATTTGGCCCATTCAATCTAATTGTACCAAAGGATTGTTGCAATAGGGAGTTAGTTCACAGAATAATTATATAGACCCAGAAGGTTTATACTGTTGACTTTTGATAGTCTTGAGTTCTAAGATGAAAGACCTCAAGAACAGCTATTAATAACAAAGGGATATCTATTTGCAATAGTGAATATGGATCCCTTGTGTTGACCTAGTTTATATTTACAGACGCAACTTACACATCTCTTCTCACCAGCTGCTTTGAGGCTTAGGGAGATGGGGTGTTAATTAATGAAGCATTTGTTGAAATTTATAAGGGCTTTTCCTATCCAGGTTAGACATAAATTATGAAGGGTGTGGGAAAGTGGGCAGCATATTCTGTTGACTGTAACTGTTCTTATTTTAGAAAATAGGTCTTTAAAGAATGGTTTATGTTCAAGAGCAAGCTTGGGAAGAAAAAGAACATTTGCACAAAAAGAAATGTGCTTACTTTGTAGAATTCTTTTGTGTTTTCTTTACTATTATTTCAGATATTTTCTTTTAATTGAGGACTTTTAGCCAATGCAGCTTCCTTGCCTCATTAATCCTCTGGTAAAACATAATCCCATGCCTACAAGATTCTGATCTGTTTGAAATGAATATGATGTCATAAAATTTGGTATTATCTACTGCCTGGATACTGCAGAGCTAATGCACATACAGAAAGAAAATCAGATATACAGCAGTGCGGCAAATTCCTGGATTTGAAATTTGTTTTCACTGTATATTGGAAGGAAAAATAACATTTTGAAATTTTCCTATGAAATAAAATTTTGAAAAACAATAATTTTGGTTTCTTTGGAACAATTTGTTTTGATAAAATCTAAATATTTAGTTTTGATTCCAACTTTATAAATCTGAAAGTGAAAAGTGGTTTCAAAACAAAAACATTGAAATATACTATTCTGAAAAAAAATACAACGTTTCAAAATGAGACTTGGTTGAAATTCACACGTTCCTGCAGAAAGTTTGTTTTTGACAAAACCACATTTTCTGACAGAAAAATATTTCATCAGAAATTTTTCAGCCATCTCTAATTAGATAGATTTATTTTGATTGTGTCCATACACTTTTATATGCTCATTTCTCACACATAGTCTAGTACAGGAGTTCAAAGGCAGGAATGTTTTTGGAAACAGCTAATTTTAAGCAAATAATACAGTATAAAAATTGCAAAAAAAAATTGAATTTTACATTTCAGAACCACAAGCATTACAATGGCAACCTGATTATAAGCACTTCTTCAATTATGGAAAAGAAGCACATAACCCTTGTTTATTCAATATGGCTCTCTGTCTCCCTCTAGTGGCAGGACCTCACAGAGAAGTTGATGAGCTTGCTGTTGCCAGTGAGCTAACAAAGCTGAGCCTTTAAGTTCGAACAGCAGGTGTTCGAGTAGCAGCCGTGTTAGTCTGTATTCGCAAAAAGAAAAGGAGTACTTGTGGCACCTTAGAGACTAACAAATTTATTAGAGCATAAGCTTTCATGAGCTACAGCTCACTTCATCGGATGCATTTGGTGGAAAAAACAGAGGGGAGATTGATATACACACACAGAGAACATGAAACAATGGGTTTATCATACACACTGTAAGCCTCTGTTTTTTCCACCAAATGCATCCGATGAAGTGAGCTGTAGCTCATGAAAGCTTATGATCTAATAAATTTGTTAGTCTCTAAGGTGCCACAAGTACTCCTTTTCTTTTTACTGTAAGGATAGTGATCACTTAAGATAAGCCATCAGCAGCAGCAGCGGGGGGGAAAGGAGGAAAACCTTTCATGGTGACAAGCAACGTAGGCTATTTCCAGCAGTTAACAAGAATATCTGAGGAACAGTGGGGGGTGGGGTGGGGTGGGGCGAGAAATAACATGGGGAAATAGTTTTCCTTTGTGTAATGACTCATCCATTGCCAGTCTCTATTCAAGCCTAAATTAATTGTATCCAGTTTGCAAATTAATTCCAATTCAGCAGTCTCTCGTTGGAGTCTGTTTTTGAAGCTTTTTTGTTGAAGGATAGCCACTCTTAGGTCTGTAATTGAGTGACCAGAGAGATTGAAGTGTTCTCCAACTGGTTTTTGAATGTTATAATTTTTGACGTCTGATTTGTGTCCATTCATTCTTTTACGTAGAGACTGTCCAGTTTGACCAATGTACATGGCAGAGGGGCATTGCTGGCACATGATGGCATATATCACATTGGTAGATGCACAGGTGAACGAGCCTCTGATAGTGTGGCTGATGTGATTAGGCCCTATGATGGTGTCTCCTGAATAGATATGTGGACAGAGTTGGCAATGGGCTTTGTTGCAAGGATAGGTTCCTGGGTTAGTGGTTCTGTTGTGTGGTGTGTGGTTGCTGGTGAGTATTTGCTTCAGATTGGGGGGCTGTCTGTAAGCAAGGACTGGCCTGTCTCCCAAGATCTGTGAGATTGATGGGTCATCCTTCAGGATAGGTTGTAGATCCTTGATGATGCGTTGGAGAGGTTTTAGTTGGGGGCTGAAGGTGATGGCTAGTGGCGTTCTGTTGTTTTCTTTGTTGGGCCTGTCCTGTAGTAGGTGACTTCTGGGTACTCTTCTGGCTCTGTCAATCAGTTTCTTCACTTCAGCAGGTGGGTATTGTAGTTGTAGGAATGCATGATAGAGATCTTGTAGGTGTTTGTCTCTGTCTGAGGGGTTGGAGCAAATGTGGTTATATCATAGAGCTTGGCTGTAGACAATGGATCGTGTGGTATGATCTGGATGAAAGCTAGAGGCATGTAGGTAGGAATAGCAGTCAGTAGGTTTCCAATATAGGGTGGTGTTTATGTGACCATCGCTTATTAGCACCGTAGTGTCCAGGTAGTGGATCTCTTGTGTGGACTGGTCCAGGCTGAGGTTGATGGTGGGATGGAAATTGTTGAAATCCTGGTGGAATTCCTCAAGGGCTTCTTTTCCATGGGTCCAGATGATGAAGATGTCATCAATGTAGCGCAAGTAGAGTAGGGGCATTAGGAGACGAGAGTTGAGGAAGCGTTGTTCTAAGTCAGCCGTAAAAATGTTGGCATACTGTGGGGCCATGTGGGTACCCATTGCAGTGCCGCTGATTTGAAGGTATACATTGTCCCCAAATGTGAAATAGTTATGGGTGAGGACAAAGTCACAAAGTTCAGCCACCAGGTTAGCCGTGACATTATCGGGGATACTGTTCCTGACGGCTTGTAGTCCATCTTTGTGTGGAATGTTGGTGTAGAGGCTTCTACATCCATAGTGGCTAGGATGGTGTTTTTAGGAAGATCACCAATGGACTGTAGTTTCCTCAGGAAGTCAGTGGTGTCTCAAAGATAGCTGGGAGTGCTGGTAACGTAGGGCCTGAGGAGGGAGTCTACATAGCCAGACAATCCTGCTGTCAGGGTGCCAATGCCTGAGATGATGGGGCGTCCAGGATTTCCAGGTTTATGGATCTTGGGTAGCAGATAGAATACCCCAGGTCGGGGTTCTAGGGGTGTGTCTGTGCGGATTTGTTCTTGTGCTTTTTCAGGGAGTTTCTTGAGCAAATGCTGTAGTTTCTTTTGGTAACTCACAAATCAGACGTCAAGAATTATAACATTCAAAAACCAGTTGGAGAACACTTCAATATCTCTGGTCACTCAATTACAGACCTAAGAGTGGCTATCCTTCAACAAAAAAGCTTCAAAAACAGACTCCAACAAGAGACTGCTGAATTGGAATTAATTTGCAAACTGGATACAATTAATTTAGGCTTGAATAGAGACTGGCAATGGATGAGTCATTACACAAAGGAAAACTATTTCCCCATATTATTTCTCGCCCCCACCCCACCCCACCCCCCACTGTTCCTCAGATATTCTTGTTAACTGCTGGAAATAGCCTACCTTGCTTGTCACCATGAAAGGTATTCCTCCTTCCCCCCCCGCCCCGCTGCTGGTGATGGCTTATCTTAAGTGATCACTCTCCTTACAGTGTGTATGATAAACCCATTGTTTCATGTTCTCTGTGTGTGTATATCAATCTCCCCTCTGTTTTTACCACCAAATGCATCCGATGAAGTGAGCTGTAGCTCATGAAAGCTTATGCTCTAATAAATTTGTTAGTCTCTAAGGTGCCACAAGTACTCCTTTTCTTTTTGAGGTGGGGTGGACCATTTCTGCACCCAGGTGAGCCGCATAAGGGTCAGGATGGAAGCCACAGTCCTGGAGAAGACCCTCCCTTGATTCCCTTCTCATCCTCAGCAGCAAGATATCTTCCATAATGAACACAATTGTTGAAAATGTGGGGACAGTAATTATTTTAAGCCCCCCCCCACACTGCTGGCTCTCCCCAAGAGCCACATGCCCAGTGTACAGTATGGTCCTGGAACACTCATTTCCCCTGCTCCTGCAGTTACTCACCATTTTGGGGGTCTTGTGGCTCATGTGTGCTTGCCTGGGTTCAGCCAGTTAGTGATAGGTATGTGAAGAGTGGCTGTGTTTTAAATCACTGAATCAGTGGTCTGTATGTTGCAAACAATACTGCTTCTGTAAAATGTTGCATTTTGGCTTCACAGATATGACCTTGGTAGCTCAGCCTCCCTCTTTGTTACCACTGGCTGAATGGCTGTGCAGAATTAGAAAGCGACCATGAAGAACTAAAGATGACTCTCTGTGTGATGTCATGATGCACTATGCAGCCGAAGAACAAGAATTGAAGGAGTGGCGGGACAGTGAGAAGAGGGACCGAAAGGAGAATGTGGCATGCCAGAACGAAGCCACGGAGTGGCTCTTAAACGTTATGGAGCACCAAGCGGACATGCTTCAGGCGCTAGTAGCACTGCAAACCGAGTAGCTCTGTGCATGCCCTCCCCTGCAGCCACTATTGCAAAACTCTTTCCCACGCACCCCCCCAAGACACTGCCAACACACTATTATCAACCTCCTGGCTCTATACCCGCTGCATTCCACTCCTGCCCTGTCACAGTCCAGCCCTGTGGAATCCCAGTCCCCACTACACTCAATACCCATCCCTCTACAGTTTAGCCCTGCTGAAGTACAGTACCTGCTGCACTGTACTCCAAAGAACAAGTTGCATATGATACCTGGACATACACAAATCTTTAACCATCCCGGGACCCCACCTTCTCCTGGGACGCCTCCTTCCCCCATCGTCCACAGTACTGATATGTTTTTTTGTTTGTCTCTCTCCTTTGGTTGTTGTTTTTAAATAAAATAACAGTTTTAGTTTGAAAGCAATCTTTATTCCATTAACTGAAAGCAAACAGAGCCCTGCAAAGCAACAGGCAATTTTCTTAAACCTTCATAGTGCATCGTCTGCACCAATTACAATCACCTCCTAGTATTACAAGCACTGCACTCCCAAAGATAGCAACAAATATTAGTGGCTTTCAGCTTAAAATTTCTGCCTCAAGGCATCCCTGATCCTTATGGCCCCATGCTGTACCTCTCTAATAGCCCTGGTCTCTGGCTGTTCAAATTCAGTCTCCGGGTGCTGAGCCTCATTGGTCCAGCCCTGAGTGAAGCTTTCACCCTTCCCTTCACAAATATTACGGAGCATACAGCACATGGCTATAAGCATAGGAATATTGTCATTGGTCAGATCCAGTTTCCCATATAGGCAGCGCCAGCGGGCTTTTAAATGGCCAAAAGCACACTCAACAGTCATTCTGCACTTGCTCAGCCTGCTGTTGAACCATTCCTTGCTGCTGTCAAGGTTCCCCATGTATGGATTCATAAGCCACAGCATTAGGGAGTAGGCAGGGTCTACCAGGATCACTATGGGGATTTTGACTGCCCCATGGTGATCTTCTGGTCCAGGAAGAAAGTCCCTGCTTGCAGCTTCCTGAACAGGCCAGTGATCCAAAAGATGCGTGCGTCATGCACCTTTCCAGATCAGCCTGCGTTAATGTCTGTGAAATGCCCATGGTGATCCACAGGCACTTGGAGAACCATAGAGAAATACCCCTTCTGATTAATGTACTCGGTGGCTAGGTGGGTTGGTGCCAGAATTGGAATATGCATGCCATCTATCACCCCTCCGCAGTTAGGGAAGCACATTTGTGCAAAGCCATCCACAATGTCAAACACGTTGCCCAGAGTCACAGTCTCTCAGAGCAGGATGCGATTAATGGCCCTGCACACTTCCGTCAACACATGTCCAACAGTTGACTTTCCCACTCTGAACTGGTTAATGACCGATTGGTAGCAGTCTGGAGTAGCCAGCTTCTACAGTGCAAGCACCACATGCTTCTCCAATGACAGGGCCGCTCTCATTCTCATGTCCTTGTGCTGCAGGGCTGGGGCGAGCTCATCACACAGTCCCATGAATGTGGCTTTCCTCATCCAAAAGTTCTGCAGCCACTTCTCGTCATCCCAGACATGCATCATGATGTGACCCCACCACTCAGTGCTTGTTTCCTGAACCCAAAAGCAGCGTTCCATGGTGGTCAGCACCTCTGTGAATGCAACAAGCAATCTCGTGTCGTAGCTACTACACGTGGCGAGATCAATGTCAAACTCCTCTTGCCATTGTACTTTAAGGAATAACTCCACTGCCAGTCGTGACATGTTAGTGAGAATGAGCAGCATACTGGTCAACAGTGCGGGAGCCATTCCTGCAGCCCAAAGAGGCAGGCTGCGCAGTACACCAACCATTGAAAGATGGCGCCAAATGCGGATGGAAGCACAGGGATTGCTGGGATGCAAAACAATGCATCATGGGGCATTGGAACAGGACCCAGGATGCCCCGCAACCCCCTCCGCTTTCCCACAACTCTTAGTGGCAGAAGAGGAAGAGATGCTCTGTGGGACAACTGCCCAGAGTGCACACCGCAAGTGTGAACACGCTATTGCGCAGGCAGCTGACAGGGTGAACACACAACAGCCATTTCCCTTCAGCACTCTCTGAGCAGCGCTGTAACTGCCGTCACTGTAACTCTCTCAGTGTAGACATACCCTTCGTCACAGTAATCAGTCAGCAAATAATTTTGAATAATGAAAACATCCACAAACAGAAAAGAAAGGGGGTAAAATCCATCCAGTAAATGATTTCTTTACAAATCATTTGTCCAATTTTTCCAGCACCAGTAAGAGGATAACAGTTTCAGGTGGTACCAGCTTGCTTGTACTGAGGTGGCTACTCAGCCAGTAAAGAGAAGCCAGAGGTGCCCTGAGGGGGCATCACTGGACATCACTCAGAGGTCTGGGAAGATGCTTTATTGGTATGGTGCCAGCAGCTGTGCCTGCCTGGTCAGCTCAGAAAAGTCCTACACTCTTACTGAACAAAGGAACAATGTCCCACTACATGTTCTTTCAGTGCCTCTGTAGTCCTGTAACTGCTTCTATACAGGTTTCAGAGCAGCAGCCCATGTATAGATCATTCTATACAATGATCTGTGGGAAAACCAAAGCAGCCATTATATATTTGGTGTCAGGCCTCCTGATATCTTATCAATTATCTGTCAGAAGAAAGGGTGTGCCTACTAGTTAATGTGTTTCAATGTGACAATTAACAACTGAGTATCACAAGCGCTTAAGAGCTGAGCTCAGCTGACCACTTGCTCAATAAATATTGACAAAGACATCAGCAGAAGTCTGTCAAATGGGCATTACATAAAAACAACTACAAAGAGAAAAGAGACAAACAAAGACTCCAACTGATTGGCCTTTTGAGGATTCTTCTGTTACGTTTCAGTTCACCGGGGATCCAAATCGAGGTGGGGCTTGTTCAAATTGTGGTTGTCTTCTTTCTTTAATCTGAAGATCCTTTTTTTTTTTTTCCGGAAGGGGCAAGAGGTAGAGGAGAGAAGGATACCTTCCTGTTGAAATAAACCAGCGAGAACTTTGTCAAGGAATGAACTCTTAGTATAACCCACACCTCATTTGTCACCCTGATGGGCTGAGGAAAAGTGACATTTACAAACTGAGAATGAAAGCACATCCATTTCACCAGTCTGACACCCTGATATAATAACTATTTACCTTGAGAAAGAGGGACTGAGATTTCCGATTCTTGTGAATCTTCTCACTTTGGCACTTATTTTCTCACTCTGTCAAACAGCCCCAGATTAATGGAACAATTTGTTCAACAAATCATATTAGCAGAAAGCGCACAGGGTAAAGAGAGGGAGGTGGGGGAGCAGGAAATTTTTACTCATTCATAGCAGTGGTATCTCTGCAAATAAAAATGTAGTTATGCCTGACATTTACAGAGGTACAATGTGAAAGGGAAAAACTGTAATGACTTTGGGCAGTTGAGAGATCACTTTGCAAGAACAGTAGTGCTCAAAAGGGAATAAGATAAAGTTACACATAACATCTAGATTGAGCTTCTTTCTGGAACATATTTGTCAAACACAGCAGGATCCGTCTGTGTTTAAAAAAGAGTTTTCTATTATAATTAAGCGTCTTGTGCTTTCCTAAACTATAAAGGAATATTCCCTTAACAGGCTATGTTTCTGAAATGTTAGATAAAGAATTAAAGTAAGTTGGAGACATATGGTGAATTGTATTAATATTTCTTTAGCTGCTTTTATAACATTTAAGGGCCTGATCCAAAGTCAACTGAAGTAAATGGAAAAACTCCCATTGACTTCAGTGGCCCGTGGATCAGGCCCAAAATGAACAGAGACCAGATTTCATTCTCATTTACACTGCAGTGAAATCAACAAAGTTACTCCAGTTCTATTCTAGCCTGTTTAGTAGATGTGGGTGTATAATGCACCCATCATGTTGGTATGAGAATACGAAGGGGTACCAGCTACACTGGAGTTGTTCCAGATTTACACTGGCATAAATGACAGCAGAGTTTGGCCCCAAGAGTTCAATTTGGGAATTGTTTTGGGTAACTGTTGACAATTATTTAAGACTGTGCCAGCCCCATGTAAAGTTCATGTATAGGGCACTAAAGTATACTTGCATTTCTCAGCTGTATGCTCCAGATCTCCCTGCCAAAATTTTGAGTCAATATTCATGATGCATATGAAGCCAGGGGATTATCTTTTTTTTTTTTAATTTTTATTTAAATCCATGATGTCTATTTCTGATAGCCATGAAATATACAAGATACTGCAGCATCATTTCCCCCACACCCTCCCTTGGAAAGGACACTTCAAGTTTGCCATGATATTAATTTATTTCTGTTAGCTTGGCATAGCGGCACTGTACCATGCATCCTCAATGAAAATTGACGCTCCCTTGTCCCACGTTTCTTTATGCCATGACCTTGAGTGTCAAGAGAAAATATTGCTCTGCATCCTTGTGTTGTTTGAGTCCTGTTTCTCTCTTTATAGATTATTGCTTGGCACCCTTCAGAGTATCATGTGCTGCACTGTGATATGCACCACGCAGCTGGGAACAGTCGGAATAGTTCAGACTGTTGAGAGAGATGCATGTCAGAAGTGGGTTTCCCTAACATTTTGCACAGAGATTCAAGTTTTAAAATGGCTGATTCAACATTTCTGAAGATAAATTGATATTTCTTAGTAAGAAGTATTCTTTTAGGGCCTGTCCCAAAGCCCAGTGAAGCCAATAGATTTAGGATTTTGGCTCTAAGGACCTAATCCAGAGGTCTGTGTTTACACAGTCCTCATTGGGTTAAACATCCATTGACTTCAGTGAGGGTTTAGCCAGATTAGGGTCTGGGCAAAGGATGGGTAAAGACCTCAAGATTCAGTCAATAGTTTTTGTGATGCTTGCACAAGGGTTATTTGGAAATGGAGATATGTTTCCAAAATGACTCACTGAGGATGTGGTGATGGTGTTTTTATGTTGGGATGGAGGTATGGGAGAAGAAAAAGGCTTCTATACAGCTGGGATGGATGGATGACCACCTACTAAGACACATTATTTCTGCTCATCCTTGAATAAAACACAGCCATGTTTTATTTTAAAGGTGCTCAGCTAGATTCTGAACTCATGGAATTCTGTGCAGTTACTGAATTCTGCATTTGTATCAGTGTAACTGAGCTCAGAATCTGGCCCATTACAAATATAGAAGAAGATAGGAGGGCCAGTGTCAATGAGTCTTGAGCAATCAGAAGAAAATTATAGTTGTCAAACCTTACCTGATCTGATCCCAAATGGAGATGGTTGGATCAGTTCAACCTATTTCAGTAAACGGAGACCCCCTTAGGAAATTTACCCCCAAAATCAAACTGATCCTGAAACAAACCTTTTGAGAGGTTTGAAACACTGTAAATACCATCCCCCCCCCACACACACATACACATTATTTGTCAGTGTTGAGCACCTTTGCCTTGTCCAGTTTTAGATGGCACTGAAAGCAGAAGAGCTGAATGCTTGGCCTGACCAGAAGGTGGAAGCACTAGATACTTGGTGACAGCTGTTCTCTAGGAATCTCCAGCATAGCTGTGCATATACAAGTGGTTTGAATAATCTTCAGAATAAATCAATCCTCTGTGCACTTTGATGTTGGCCCATCACTAATCCTAGTGGATGATCCCGCCACTCAGTGCTCCACTGACAATAAAAGTAGATTACAAAGAATCCTTTACAGGAACAAGTTTACAAGTCTTGGTGCATACTACGGTCAGAAAGCAGGCTTCTTTGACAGTCTGCAACCCCTGAGGTAAAAGGAGAATAATTCCAGGCTAGTAGAAAGAAATTCACTGGGAGATTTTTTTTTAAATAGGGATCCTGTTCTGTCATCATGGTAGTCCATGACAAGGAAAGGAACCAAGTTTTGTGGCTCCAGGGTTCAATATGGCACTGAATTTTGGGCAGGTGTGAAATTTTACTGAAGGACCCTCCTGGCACATTTATTGTGCAGGTATTAAAACAAGCCCTGTTTCCACTCACAGCAGCATGGAAAGAGCTATAAAGGAGGCCTGTTAAAATGTGGTTATTTCCCAATAGGAAAAATGCCAAAAGGAAGTGAAAGGTTTTTCCCAAATTTTTTCTGAAAATTTTTCTAATTGATAAATTCATTGAAGCCAACCTTTCTCAAGAAAAGCTTCTGCTTCAATGATTTGGTATTTTTTGGACCAAAAAAACCCCTTTTATTTCAAAATTCCTGAGATCTCATAGGGAACTTTTCCCAGCTCTTACTCCCACCTATCCCAGAGACTATCCCAGAGTACTTAGCACAACAAGGGGCACAGTAAAGGTGAGGCCTTGGCTAGGCTCCTACCGCATTAGCCAGAAGGGCTGGTCCAAGATCAGGAGTGGGGAGCTCATACTGCACCCTTTCCAAAGGTGGCACAGACGCTGGTCCCATAGATAATCAAGAAGAATTTTTCCTGTCAGACAGAATTCCACCAGGTTCAGCCACTACTTCCTGATTCTGATCATCTGCTTTATCCCCAGCATTATCCTTCCCCTGCATTACCCTCACTGCCTATCTCAGTAAACGAACAAAGAAAGCAACAATAAAACCCCATAATTCATCTTTACATTAGTAGTTTTAATAATCAAGATTTATGGTATTAAAATGGGTTTAAAATGAAGGATTTATATCCCAAGGACACACATATCCGTGAGCAGAAGCCATGAAAATCCAAAATTACGGTGAGATCCTACTCTTCCAGATTATACAGATGAGATTGTTTTCTCATTCACCCCATGCACTTACACATTACCAACAGGAGAATTTGACCCTAGAATAATTGGTGGTATTTATAATTCACATCATCTGCCCATTTTTTGTCAATGAAAAATTCAGTTTCATTAAATAATATAAATAATGTCATTTCATTTTGCTTCTTGGGCTGGCATCCCTTTTCCAGTACTTTAATCCATATGTGGTAGAGATAAAAGAATATAAACAGCAGGAACCTTAAATAGAATGTAAAGGGACCTTAAACACTGTGCAGTGCAGAATGCATATGTTATCTGAAAGTTAATTTGTAACTTTAACTACAGCTTTACAAGTCATGGAGACTGTAATATGTGTGTGCATATATGTAAGTATATGTATATGTTTATCTAAATCTGTATTTAAATATGTGTGTGTATGGAGGTAAGTGTGCACACACACACACACAAAAATAACTTCCCTTCCTCAGAAACCAGATTATCACTTTGGTTGTCTGTGCCAATAAATGAGTATTAATTAGATGTGGCTCCACTTGCTGCATGACTCATCTAGGATGGGTAAGGAGGCAGTGTGGGTGGATTGTCAATTACCCATAAACATCCTTGGACAAACGGGCACTGGTCACCCACATATTCAGAAATCCAAATTATCTGTGAAAATTTTCATCACGCCTCAGGTTAACATGAAGAGACTGGTGTGAGTTTTATACAATCTGCTCATCAGGCCAGTAGATAGAGTCTAGCTGAGCTGAGACATAAATATGGCCTAATCACCAAATGTGAATTCAGATCCTTCCTGCTGAGCAGGTAACAGTGTAAAGTGTTTAAACTGATTCCTGCTCAGCATGTGGTATCTTAATCAGCATTGGACTCCTACACCTCTTGCCTCCGCTTTGCTCTGCAGAGATGCTGACCTCAGGAAGATGGTTTTATTTTACTGCTATGCTTTGCCTAGCTGAATAATTCCTTTAACTCTTTCAATGTCCTGTGAATGTACATAAAAACCTGTGCAAATAATATGCTATCCTTACAGAGGTAACTATAGTGAGGGTTGAATGTAAGGAAACTGGCAACTGGATTCACAGGTGTCTCTGTCCTCTGGGGAAAACATTTTTTTGGTTCAGTTCCCAGAAATTTAGGGCCTAGCCATAACCCAGGATCTAGCCTAGGCAGAGCACAGGGCACATTCTCCCCTGGCAGGCTTCAGACCTGTGGGGTAGCTACATGAATCCTAACCCAGCTGGGAAGATCCAGGCAGCATCCTTACTCCAGGCTGCCCTTGCCACCCGGAATGCTGCCAGAAAGGGATCCTCCATGGAGCCAGGCTCCCTTCCAGTCAGTGGATCTGCAACCTGCGTGCAGCCCCTGTGTCCCACCTTCCCACCATACTCAGTAGAACTGCACCAGTTCCACTGCCAGGGTCACCCTCAACCCTACTGCCACAGAAGAGGAGTCTAGATTTATCAAAAGTGCTCACTGCTGCCCTTACTGCTAGCAGGACATTCCCTAAAAGAAGAGTCTTAGTATACAAAGAATAAATCGGAGAGACCAGCCTAAACCAAAACTCCAGAAATCCAAATCCAGATTGGGATTTTTCATATGTTCCCTATTTTTCGAGCATGCTGAATCAAACACACATGTTGGTGAGGTGGCGTGTGTGTGTGTGTGTGTGTGTGTGTGTGTGAAAAATCCAGGTTCCAATTTCACAGCCTGAAGCCACCTCTGATTCCAGTGTCTCAAATAAATGAATCCACTCAAAACTGTGTTTTAAAGGAGGCGCTCAAGTGAACGAAACCTTCCTGCCCGTCGGAAGTGTGATGCTGTTGTGATGCTTTTTCTTGCAGGTAAGGAAACAGAATGGGTGGGCAGGTGGGGTGGGGTGGGTGGGAGAAGCTTCAATGAGCCCAGATGGGCAGAGCTGATGAGTGAATCCACTTTGCTGCTTGAATTTCTATGACATTCCAGTGAAAGTTGGAAACAAAGCCCTGTGGCAGATGAAGTAGAGGAGGGCTTATCTTTTGATCCCAGAACTTCCCCTGAGTGTGTGTAGGAGTTAGCCTGTCATTAATTTCAAGCAATGGCGGGGCCAAGGCCTCCTGACAGGAAGGCTCTATTGCAGCCCTATGGAACACCTCGGACACTTGCCGGCTGACCACGAATAGCGCAATCTGGCAGCTGCAGGGGTTTCCCGTCGCTTCCGCTCATACAGGCGCAGGCCTTCTATCTCTTCCTGTGAGGGTGGCGGCGGCTTGGCAGTGACCTCCCATCCTCAGGAAGCAAGCCATCCGCGAGGGGTGGCGGGCGGTGGTAGGTGGGATGGGCCGTGGGGTGGGGCTCGCAAAACCGTATTTGTTTGGTGGCTGCAGCACTGACACGCGCTGGCCAGGCAGTGGGAAAACAAAAGAGGGATGTCTGCATCAAAAAGGCAGGAAATGAGACATCATGGGGGACAGAGAGATCTGTTGGGACTGGGTTGGGGCTTCTCTCTCCTACCCTATTGTTTAATTAAAAAAAAAAAAAACAGAAAGAGGAAAAAAAAAAAAGAACACATCCTGCGACCTCTTATCAAGCCATCGGCAAGAAAAACAAACAACTCATTCATCTAGAGACTGAGGGTGTTTTTGATGCGACAGCCAGACCTGTGAAATCCGTCAGTCCAGACAAACTGAAGAATGGCCAGGAGAATTGTCCCCCCCCCTTGCCTTATCCCTGACACTAGGGTCTTACTTTTTTGCCACTGCGATCTTGTTTGTTTGTTAGGGTTTCTACAGCACTGGGTATTTCCGAACCTGCCCCCAGCCCCTTAGGCCTGTGTTCTGTTTTTTAAGGAAGTCTTTCATTCCTCTCTTATCAGCAAAGCAGAATATTTTGTCCAGTGAGGATGACTGATATATCCCTTCTCTTGTCCCCTCCTCTTTTTTGGCCAGACACTTTTAATTTCCCACTCTTCCTTCTTCTTCTGAAGGAGCTGACATTTAAAGGAAAACAATGCAATTGCTTTATATAGCTCCGACCTATCTAGGAAGGGTAGAATTTATTTTGGCTACTCTATATACAGGAAAAACTGGATTTACTATCTCAAAACATTGCAAAGGGCAACCTAATTCAGCAAGCTGCAGCAAGTTCTCATTGATACGCACATACATGCACATGTAAACATTATGTATACAAATAGGTGATGCTCAGTTCTTCTTGGCCACAGGCTAAATTCATAGATTCACAAATTTTAAGGCCACAAGGAACCATTAGGTTACCTGATCTGACCTCCTGCATAACACAGGCCATAGGATTTCATCCGGTTACCTCTGTATTGAGCCCAATAACTTGTGTTTGACTAAAGTATATCCTCTAGTAGGGCCTTCAGTTTTGATCTGAAGATTTATCTTATCTAGGTATGTGGATGACTCTCTCAATTCAGTGACTATAGGTCACCCTTGCAGAATTTTTTTATTTCTGGGGGGGAATGCAAATGGCCAATAGTGAACAGAGAATCTAACCAATTTAATCTGAGAGCCTGATTTCACAGAACAGCCTCCAGAACTGCAAATATAACTGTGAATGTGAATATACCTCTATGTGTACACTTCTTGAACACTAATATCCAGTATGTGCAGGTGACAGAGTCCATCAGATAGGTGTGCAAATGCTAGACTTTGCACGGGCAAAGTCCACTTGTAAAAATAGGTTTAATTTCTATCACTTGTATGCACAAGTGATAGAAACTCTTGGGCTCCTTATATCCTAAATATCCTTATATATTTACTAGCTTTGCTACCAGAAAGGGGCAATAATGTAGAGGGATGCAGCTATCTGCAATTCCCCCAATACAGGGGGAATCCCATGTGGTGAAGAGCTGGCCTTTTGCTGCTATGCCACTCCTAATCTCAGTCTCTAGCACAGTGTGAATACCTGAGGTGAGCCCGAGGGAAAGGGATGTGGTCAGAGCATTACTGCACGTTGGCTATTCCCAACAGCTGGAATGGCCCTTTTGGGTCATAGGAAGCTGAATGCAAGCTAGAATAGTCTTGAGGCTGCTCTCTTCTGTGCCAAAGTGGCCCACTGGCCAGCCTCAGCACAAGGGCAGTGCAAAGGTGATCTAAAGCCATTTTTGCCTCCCCTCTCTCCTTGAATTTTATACCAAACTGAGCTTGGATGCAGCAATGAAGCAGGCCCATCATGAATAAGTGAACAAATGGAGTTCACTTTATAAAACTAGGGGCCAGATTTTTATTTACATTTAAGGCTGCTTTATAGTGTTCCAGCAACATAAGTGGCCTTGCAGTAGATGCAAATGTAATTTTTAAATGTATAAATGCAAATCAGGCGCTTGGGCTCTTAAGATTAAAATTTTAGATGAACCATTGCTATTGGTGTTTCATTTTCTAGAAAGCACTCTGTGTTAAATACAGAATGATATATGACTGTGAATGCTGCTTGGAAGCCCACTTGACCTCTCAATCTTGGTACTTTACACAGTAATCATATGCTGCATAAATTATGGGAGTGAAGATAGTTATTTAGTTCCTTGCACTTCTGAAAAAAAATCACTACAATGTTTTCTTTTAAAGACTGCAACATTTCAGAGACAACCAGGAAGCAGGCTAAGAGCATCATTGTGTTCCCATGATGCTGAAAGAGCCATATTTATATATGATTCCAAAGACTGAGAATGAAGAATTACAGGCACTCATTCCAAAATTATGTCTGGTAAGTGAATGGAGGGGCACAATATTTCTGTTTAGTAAAACATAAACCTCAACATTTTAGATCAACAGCCAGACACAGGCACCCAAATACAGATTTAAGGGGAGATTTTCAAAGGAAGGTACAAATGGAAGTTAAGCACCCAACTCCCACTGAAAATCAATGGTCAGCTAACTGCCCTGTGAAAATTTCCCATTTATCAGAAGCCTGATTTTCAGAGGTGCTGGAGTTAGCTGCCTAAATTAGGACATTTGGATTTGAAAATTTTGGCCAGAGAATTTGTGTCTGCATATACAATATTGCTATGAATCTCAGCTCTCTCTTCTGAATAGACAAAAGTAGTCAACTAGCCTAACAACCTAGTGATTTAGCTTATTAGCTAAAGCCAGTCCACTGTCATATGGTCTTCTGCTAGCCACGCTATCCTGTGCTGTCCACTGTCCTCTTTCCTCTTCGCAGGGGAGTGCCCACCCCTTCCATAATGCAGCTTCGGAGTTTTCTTTGTGGGAGTGTTCAGAGGATGGAAACATTAAGGGAAGGAGTTGGGACCAGAGGATCACCACTCTGTCTTCCCTTCACTGTAGGGCTGAAATAAGCCTCACTGAGCGGGGGAGATGCCATGTAGCATTCTGCACAGGAATTATCATATATGGTATGGCATTAGGAACTGTAGGCAAAAGATAGGAATCCAGCTAATGCTGAACCTGGATAGGTGAATTGGTTCTACTACGAGAAAAAAGGGGAAAAAATAGGTGACTAAAAATTGAGACACAATATGTCTTTAGAGCTTTGAAAAACATTCACTTACTCTCCTGTCCCTCTGCACCTCCTGCTGTTAGTCGGAAGCTATTCTCACATTCTTATTGATCTGGCTGAAACTCAGCCTATATTAGAAATCTTATAGGAAAGTCTGATCTTATTCATTTTCCCAAATACCCAGGCCAAAGATGTCTGAATATGCATCAAATAAGCACTCAAACTTTTATATGTGAACTGGGATGGAATCTTGGAGCCTCTTGAAGTTTATTTTTCAGCTGTTTCCAAATCTTATTAGTCTGACTATGTTCATTTAGTAAAAGTCATGATGTATCCAATCCTAAGATTCTTGAATGCTTTCTTATCCTCTCATTGAGTGTTAACGGGATTCATATTGGTTCACTGAGGAGAGATTATGGTCCTTAGTGTCTCTTTCATTCGTGCATATTAGCCAAACATGCAATATGTGGAAGGTCAATACCTCATCCATATACCCCCCCCTCTTTTTTCCCCACTAGCTTAGTTCTTAGCTGTAGGAAATGTGTCTCTAAGATAGCAGCCAACCACGACAGAGGCTGTTAAAATAGTCTCCAGCTACTGGCAGTGAAAAGGAACCCTTCAAAAACTGATTTTCACACAGAGATTGGCTCCTGTTCTTCTTAAACACATAAAACAGAATGATAAAAAGTTAGACAAATATTTGTACATATGGCTAATGAGAACACCTGGCAGAGCAGGTGAACAAGCTAGCGAGGAAGAGATGGATGGATGCAGTCTCATTGTACATACTGCATTCCAATCAACTCACCCTTCTACCGACAGACCCATAGAAGGGTCTGTTGAACCAGTGCATGAAGGTGCTAGATCAACAGCCCAACAGACTGCAAGTTCTCTCTCCATCTAGCATCGGGGTAGGTACAGCAGCACCGGTGTATGCTTCCCCACCCCATTGTGATTTAGAGATCAGTTGAATCTCTAAGTACATTCAGTCACTGGCTCCATTGCTGAGATTGCTAACAAGCTAGTGATGGCTTTGGGATATAGCCACTTGTCTCCTAGGACCTGGACTGGCACCACCAATTTATTTCACAGTCTACAAAACAACCATTACCTTGGAAAGAATTTCATTTATTACTATTGACTGGTGAATCTCGGAGTGGTTTGCTTGGGAGAAGTACCAATTCAACCGCCACACTGGATCTGAACTCTCTGAACCTCTTGAATGTACAAAATTGGGCTGGAAATCTCATCAGATAAGGATTTACTGAGTGATTGGTTGGACTGATTACTCCCAGATGGGCTGGAATTACTGGTAGCACTGTCTTTCTTTTGCTATTTGGTGCTTTCACTTCTGGATCAGGCCCTTTTGAAGTACAGAGATGACCTATATCTAATCTATCTATCCATCTATCTAATGCAAATGTCTTTTTACTCCATGAAGGGTTTGCCACAAAATTTGAGTTGTTTCTTATTTTACCTAAGCTGGCTTTCCCGTTCCTAGTTACTTCTGACATGGGGACAAATTCAGCCTTCTTGTAAGCAAGCACAACTCCCCTGGACTGAAGTGGCACTTGAAGATCCCATGTATGTCACTAACACTTAAGCCTTAAAACTCTGATAGGTAAGTATATGGACTGTTTCCCGTTACCTCTCATTTTTGCCAGTATTAGCTAGGTTTTTTTAGGTGTCACTATAGGTCTTCAGGAGTGATGTGAATGAGCACAGGCCTGGTGGACCAACTGAGAGAAGTTGTTCCATGAATAGTAGGTGGCAAGGAAGAAAACATAAAGGTGGTTGTAGAAGAAGTAGACACGTGAGACAACAAGGCTACCAGCATTGGCAGAGTGTGGGGAGGTGCAGGTGGTGGCAAGGACTGAAAGGGAGGGAAGGGCTAAGTTGTATAAGGCTTTGAATGGGAGGACAAGGAACTTGAACTTGATGCACTGGAGGAGCGGAGGGCCAGTGGGAGAAGTCAAAGAAAGGAATGGTTTTGTGAGGAAGATTATCTTAATGGCAATATTTTGTATAAACTGGAGTGGAGTATCAGGGTGGCCAGAGAGGAGGAGATTACATAAATTGTTAGGCTTATAAAGCCTAAGTATAACTTACAGGAAAAAAAAAAAAGCTCCACTCCTATGAAGCTGAGATGTGTCCTTGAGTGACAGCCAACTTTGATGACACAACATCTTCATTCAGGTTCACTACTGATTAGGAAGAGAGGAATTACCATCTGAGTACAAATCAATGGTCCATCTAGTTCTTTAGTCTGTCTCTTGACAGTGGCAATTTTGAAAGATGAGAATTGAAGATTACTAAACTGTGGAGTAGTCTCCCAAGGGAAGTGGTGGAAATCCCATGTTAGGGGACTTTTACAACTAGACCAGACAAAACACTAGAAAATGTACTGCACCCGTAGAAAGCAATTCTGCATCAGCAGGGAAATGGATTGAATGATCAAATATGGCTCTACCATCTGTAATGCCTGTGATTCTTTGATCACTTCTGGCTGCGGCCATGTGGAGAGTAAATACAGTACACAACAGCTTCATCAACTATCTTGGTATGTCTGTAACAGTAGCATGAGTAAATTAGGCAGACCGATTCCAAAATGAAATATATTTCACTCTACAGTTCTAAATCCATCTTTTCAAACTGGCTGTGGTACAGCATATTACACTGAGCTTTACAGTGGAGCAGGCTGTAGTAGTTATGTGTAAGTTCTGTTATTAGTGAAGAATTATCACCATTATTCAGCTAACCCTTTGACTATAAACAGTTAGTGTTTCCTGACGGAGTGACATGTTTTTGATTAATACAAAGGCCAGACCAACCATCTATATCTTCCATGCATTTTAAGGTTAACCATATGGAACAATTTGCAAACATAGACCATAAAAACTGAAGAAATCACAACTTGTGATGTAACTTGTTCTATGATTTGGGAGAGAGAATAGAAACACACACTTGATTTGCACACATAGGTCAAACTGCCACTGAGTAATCACTGCTGCTCCAGTATTCTGTATGGAGAAAACTTTAGCATTGCAATTATACAGGATTATGGGCTATGTGCAAAGATTTTACTCTGAATGAGGAGATTCCAAAACTTCTACCCTGGCATTGTTCAGTTGCAGAAGAGAGCATTTCACATGGAGCTAGACAGATGCTTTTATAGCATATTTATTTTATTTTTTCTTAATTTGTCTTTTTAAATTTTTTTTATGACCTTCCTTGTTCTTAACATTCCTGGTGTAAACTCCTACATTCCCAAGCTTATTTTCTCACTGCTCCTCAATCCCTACCCATCCCTGTTGTGACCATTCTATGACCTTTCTTAACTCTCTTCATTAAGTGCTTTTCCGTTTGTGGTATATGTAGTATAAAATCTGTGATGCCGGCTAAACCTTATTTAGAGATGTTCTGTGACAGAGAGAGGTGGGCCTCAAATTGAATTCCAGATAAACTTCCCCCTGACAAACTCTGGGAAAATTCAAATCAGGATTCAGATCCAGAGCTACACTTTGTGACATAGACCTGCATCAATAATGAACTAAATCAGAAATTTGAACCAAAACAGATGAACATTAGATTTGGAACTAATTCCAGTTCAGATCCAAATTCCAAGACCTGGGTCCATCTCCAGTGTACATCTATATAGAACAGAATGCATATGAGTCATATAGCAGAATTGGTCAAATTATATAAAAGGCAATTCATAGAATTCTTTTCTAAATGAAGTAAAATGTTGAGTTTGCATATTATTAATTACTTGTGAGTATTTATCAGATTGCTAGCATTCATGAAAATACATTATGCATCCAAAAATTCACCCAAAACAGTAAATTGGCTCTTTAGTCTTCTTCATTCATTATTCTCCAGTTTAATAAATTGAATCATCCAGAGGCAAGAAAAAAGATAACATGTGAACAATCACACACCCTAACGGACCTGAACAGTTTGCAAATAAACCATAGGCTGATATTTGTTTGACAAACAAACAAACAAAAAAAAGAGAAAAAGATGAATACTTATGAATAAAGTTGACTGGAAATTTTCCATCTAAACATCTTTTACAATGGAAATGAAATGAAATGAAATTTAAAATGAAAAACATTTTCATGACAATATTTGCAAATTTGTTCTCCCCATTTTTGGGCTATCTTTGCTTATGAATTTGTGAACTGACAAGAAATTTAAATGTGCAACAAATATTATGGCCAATGAATAATTCAACTTGGTATATTTTACTTTTATATATAACAATTTCTTTAAAAAGCGTTGGCCACTAATATTTGTCATTGTAATGTCCCTGAACACCCAGAATTCTAGTTTTACTTACACCTGTAAATCGAGAATGACTCAAAGGAGTTATACCTGTGTAAGCCCAATGATATAACCCTCTATACTACTGTTATGGATGTAATACCAATGTTTAATAAGCAAGCACAGATATTTATATAATGTCTCTCTTGTAATTGGATTGTCCATAAACGAATCCACAATTGCAATGAACAAACCTTAGGTGTGAGACAGAGGTGGAATATGATATGACAGTTGTAGAAGTCCAGAAGATTTTCTGTTACATGTAGGTTTTCATATTAGCCAGGATGTGTGCAGAGAGACTTGCACTATAATCTAGCTGAAAAAAACCTAAATGTTGTGACATTAGCAAGAAGCTTATAATTAAAGTGTGTTGCCATTTCACCATGCTTTCATTTATAGGAGAAAGAGCAAATTCTATTCTGTGTGAACTTTAGATACATCCAACTTTTTTCTTTGTTCTTTTCTTTAAAGCTTTGCAACAAATGCATCCCCATATGCTTATATTAGTTAATCTAGTATTAAACATATTGGCTGTGCAAAATGTTGGCATGCATTAATAAATGTTTTCATTTTTTTTAATTCTTTTTTTTTCTTTAGATTCTTCCTTTGACTACACAAGCAACAGCTGTCTAGCTTCCTGTTTAGTACTGGATCTAATGCCTCTACAGAAATCTAGGTCAAAACACTTGGAATGCATGAATATCAAACAGAGTTTTCAAAACAGCAAATGAATACATCTTTAACTGGTGACATTTTCCTGTAGCATATGGCTCCAAGCTCAGGGGACAGCATGCTTTTTTGATGAATATGTTCCATCAAAAACTAAGGAATGGCAGTGGGCTTATATCACCTTCTGTTTTGCCTTATGAAATGATAATGCAAACTCTTAGATAGGTACCACTATCATAAGCCTTTTACCTTTTGTCTAATCTGAAAATAATACAAGGCCTACTGGTAAAGCAACTAACTCTCAGGTATGAAAATAGCTGTCCAAGTTGCACTTTTGTAAAGCATTTGCCCATATCATGGAGGGCATGAGTTTAGCTACATTTTCATATTTGTTGAAAGCAGTAAGATGCAGAACAAGGAAGCAAACACAAATAAGTTAAAAGGGTTTGTGGCGGCATTACAGTATACAAAACACTTTGGCAAAATAATGTCCTTCTATAGCAAAGGTAAGATTAGTACATTGCAATTTGCCAGTGTAGACAATTAAGCAAAGCTGTATGTCTTGTAATGATGGAAAACAGAAAATAAAAGAATAGGATGGAATAAAAATGGGAATTTAAAAAGAAAAAAAATCAAAACCAAAAATCTTTAAAGTGCACTAGAAAACTGGTCTGAAAAGTCTATTTATTGTTACTTAGGTAAAATGCATTGGCCTAAGGGAAAGGGGTATTCATGTATCGGTGCTAAAGACAAGAACTGGTTGAAAATGGAAAACATTATCTGCAAATAATCCACTTGCTGATAAATAGAAAAAAACAGAGACTAATTTATTTGATGAATATTATTAAACCATCTGTACAGCTAGTTGAGTAATGAATAAAATGTATTCATTGATAATGTGTTAATTACTGATGGAGGTAGAAAATCATCTTATAAAATATTCTCAAACTAGCCCGCTAAAATATTCCCTGAGAACAAGGCCCCGGTTCATCAATGGACTTAATCATGTGCCTAACTTTAAGCATCTGAGTTGTCTCGTTGACTTTAATGGGATGATTCACATGCTTAAAGTTAGGCATGCATTGCTGAACTAGGGCTTAGATTCTGATCTCAGTTATCTGAGGGGTGAAATCTTGACTCCATTGAGGTCAATGGCAAAACTTCAGCTGACTTCAGTGGGGTGAGGATTACACCCCCACCCACAGATCCCCACCCCCCAGCAATCATTAGAGTTATTCTAGATTTACGATCGTGTAACTGACATCAGAATCTAACTCATTGATGGCCTTGTGAGAATGTGAACACAGGAAGTAGCACCTCTGCTGCTCCAGCATTGGTAGAAGATGCCTGTATAAGGCAGCCCAATACTCCCTGAATGCTAGGTGTATGCAGGGTAGCATCAGCAGTTGCTCCTTCCAAAAAATATAGCCATATCTTCCTGCTGTCCGTAAGCCCTATGGAAGTAGATCTTGGCTGTGGCCAAGCTCCCAGCCCCATCCAGATATGCCCCTGGTTGTCCCCCACTACTTGTTCCCCCAAAGCTACAGCTAGTAATACATAATAGGAATGGTTAATAATGATGCTCATTTCACAGTCTCCCTTTTACTCCACTAATCCCATATTAAAAAATAAAATAAAATACAACGATGAGCTTCCCAACCCACCAAGCCTAGCCCACAGCTCCAGCTAAAGTCTGAGGAAATAGATGAGCCCAGGCATATGCCCTGAAGGGCAACAAACCTGAGCCAAGGAGAGAAAAGAATTCCAGAGTTGAGAGCCTTTCTCTGAGAACACCTTGACCCCAGCTCCCAGATACACATATCTAGGGATGGATAGCACAAGCCTCACAGCTGATCTCTAATGTCAGATTAAAGCATGGAGGGAGAAGCAGAAAATTGAAGCAAAGAATTTTCAGGTGCACTGCTCTCATTCTCTGACTTTAAATGGGAGTGAGGCATGCACACATTCTGATTTAGTTAAGGTTTATTTCACTACCTAAGGTATTAGAATGAATCATTACAATGTTTCTTCGATGTGTGGTAAGTACAATGCCTTTTCCTAAGGGTCTGTAAAAAGGGAAATTGAATTCCCTTAAATAGCTGTATTAGCCACAGTGAAACGGTTAGGATGTACATGTCGGGGCCACCTATGGTGTGATGATCTATCTAGCGATCTAATCTTCTTTCTTCCACTGCTAGTACCAGAGCACTAATTTTAGGGACACTTGGAACATTTCTGGTGGGCATGGTATCATTATAATCAATACCATAAGGTAATAAACAAGTTTTAAAAGAGGTTTTATCCAATCCAATGAAAGAGGATTGCCCTGAAAGATGAAGACGGAGGTATCATAATGCAATGTTAGCATCTCCTCTATTTTTATTCACATACTATGCTTGCTATGCATTTTCATTGTTTTTGTGACAAACCCATGAACACACTAAGCAAAGATTAGAGATTTGTGTGAACCAGCATTTTTCATCTGAACACATTGAAACTTTGGGTAGGCTCAAACTCTGGATCTTCATTAGCATTTTGCTTCTGGCCAAATCAAAACACCAGAGCTAAACAACTTGGAACTCAGATTGATTTAGAAGCTTAACCAGCTCTGGAACAGTGTTTAGATCCCCTACAATGGGGCATATTAAAAAAAAAAAGATCAAAACACCATTTGGGGAGGTTCAGAATCTAGATTTACATTTTGTTGTTAGGCCCATTCTCAGAAGAGACTTAGTTAGACGAAAGAAACAAAAGATTTCAGAAATGGTTTGCATTGTTCGTAGATTTATAATCTTATTTAATTGTTGATGTCTTAGATGTTCACATTGGGTATGAAGAACTTCAAGGAAATCCTCAACCTCCTAACAGTATGGTCAACTCTGCCCATGAGTTATGGATGTAAGATGAACCGGGCCCTCATAAAGTTAACAGTAAGAGAGCATTCTGTGATACATGGTGATAGGTGATATTTCCAGTTTCCAGTATTTCGGATTTTAACATGTATTCTTCACTCAACTGGTCATTTCCACATTATCAATGTGATGAACTGTGGGACTGTAATTAGATCTGGATGAATTTTTTTGAGTGAAAAGTATTTTAACTGAAAAATGGCTTTTTTAATAGGGGAAAAAAATCACAAAACATTGATTTTTAAAAATTGGGAGAGGGGTCTGAATTTTTTGCAACATTTTAAAATCAAAATGGCTCTCAGAATGCTTGATTTACCAAAATGTAGCAGTTTGGGTATTTTTTTTTTAATTTTTCAAAAAAAAAACATTGTCAAACTAAAAAGTCACAAACCATTTGATTATTGTTTCAATAAGGTATTTGATATACATTTTGGTGAAAAAATGAAAGGTGGGTCACTGCAAAATGGACACAATTGCAAAACATTTTGCAACATTTCCCCCCCACCCTCCAGTTTCTACCAGTTTTAAGTGTTGTTTTCTATTAAACTTCAATACTCTCTATTTTAAATACTTTTTCTTTGTCACATAGGTGGAACTTCATAAAACCCCACTTTAGCAGGGAATGATGGACACCAAACTTTCCAATCTTCACACTAGAGACAAATTTAGCTGTTAAGAAAATGAGGGTCTCATAGCAGAGTATCTTAAACACAGGCTGCCAATTGGGCTAAATAACACCACAGGTTTTAGAGCTGGATGAAGAACAGTTCATTGATAATTCTGATATATCAAGTTAGACACAGGTAATATTTTTCCCCAGTTGGAGAGAGATTACCAGTTCTTCCATTGTTGACAAGTTGAATTAAATACACTGTCCCTCAATCCATCAAACTAAAAGGCCAGATGCGTGAAGCTACACCTGTTTACACCAGATGAGGATTTGGCCCAAACTTTTCAAGTATGTCCACTTAAGTGAAAGAATGAAGATCTGGTGTTTTTCAGGCAGAGAAAGATGGTTTTGTGAAATAACACCACAGGTTTTAGAGCTGGATGAAGAACAGTTCATTGATAATTCTGATATATCAAGTTAGATACAGGTAATATTTTCCCCCAGTTGGAGAGAGATTACCAGTTCTTCCATTGTTGACAAGTTGAATTAAATACACTGTCCCTCAATCCATCAAACTAAAAGGCCAGATGCGTGAAGCTACACCTGTTTACACCAGATGAGGATTTGGCCCAAACTTTTCAAGTATGTCCACTTAAGTGAAAGAATGAAGATCTGGTGTTTTTCAGGCAGAGAAAGATGGTTTTGTGAAGGAAAGTTGCCAAAACAAAACAACCGTTTGTTCTGGGCATATTAACCCCAAAGCCCTGATTTGTCCTGGGTGGGAAGGACTGTGTGGAATTTCATTAGTTTGGAAGTGGAAAGTTGTTTTCTCTGACAGTGCCAGACAAATCATTAAATCTTCACCCTCTGTCCCCTCTCCCTCAGTTGAAATGCAGGGCCACCTAACTGACTTGCTGTGCACATATTACAGTAGTTGGCCTGGGAAGGGAAAGCACTAGCTAAAGAAAGAGGGGGCAATAATATCTGAGCTATGATTGCAAAGCTCTTTTATGTTGATGGCTTATTTTATTTTTTCTTAAATCAACATTAAGAAGGAAAAGTTGAGATATTAATTACCCGTTTACTGCCAATGTAGCGGAAAATGTAATTTATAGTCCACTTGCAAAAAGAAGAAGAAAAAGAAAAGCTTGCTTAATTTATGAACTCAAATTATTCAAATAACATTTTGAATTTGATTATTCGTATAATTGAAATGTTGCTCTTACAGTCTGAATTGCTTCTGTGAGTTACAATATCAGCAACAGTTAACTAAGAGCTCTCTGTGGAAATGATCACAAGTATGAACAGGAAAGGAAGAGTGACTAGGCCAGCATATTGAATTTACCTGGGGAAATGTGCCAGATACAGTGTCAATGTTTAATTTGAATTCATGGTACCTACTGTCTCCAGTACCTCTGTGGACACAAAGCTGTAGATACTGGCCTACATTTCCAGCTAGGTTAAGAGCCATCAATTTGATTTGTATCTCTGAAAAGAGTTACAAGTACAAATCAGAGCGTCACCTGTGCCTGTAACTAGCTGGCAGTGCCTTTGATTAGGTAATTGGGGGCAAGTGCTCAGATCTGTACTTCAGTTCAAATGCAGGTGGAGATTTCAGGATCTGAGCATGTACTCAGATTGACACAGATAGACCTCTGTGCCCATGTGGTATCCCACTGAAGTCTTAGCTGTGCAGATCTGATTATAGTTTCAGTGCTTTGTGGGCACGAATGCACCTACAAAAATAAGGCCACCATTTTGAAAATGTGTCCATAGCCTTCCCCCGACAATTCCCCTAGCACTGCTAATGGTGATACTACCGCTAATGGTGATATTATTGCTGTTGTTAGCAAGGCTCCAGTTTTGAGGTTCAGCTGTGTGGATGCCAATCTGACGTCTATTCACATCTATCTGAAACCTTTGCTAAATGTTCTGTAACCTAGCATAGGCATGGAGCACTTTCCATTCCTTACTCTGAAGAAATCATATTGTGTTGGAGATTTGAGCTGAGAACAGGAATCCAGCGTCAGACATCAGAGAAATAAATTGCCTGGTCTCCCCACTCCTTGGCACATCATTAAGAATCACACCGAATCCAGGTAGGGAGTTAGAGGACACAGGCTACATCTATTCAGTAGATTCTCCATTTTACTATACAAAAATACAGCACTGTCACGGGGTGTGCTCAGCACTGTGGTGCCTCCTGCTGGCTATTGTGAGGAATTAGCTCTGCATATTAGTGCACCCTCTTTGGTTGGTGCCTTGCCACCATCACTCCTTCTCTAGGACCCAGGTCTCTCCATGGACTGCAATGTCCTCTTCAGTGACACAGCCCTCCAGTCATGTCACGCACTGTTTTCCCTCCTTCTGGGGGACCTGCAGTCTGCTGTTCAGCCACTTCCCTTAGTGACTATGGCAGCAAATTGTCTGGCCACTTCCTCATGGCCCCACCATCCTCTTTTGCCTTTGCCTCAGGGCGTCAGCCTGCAAACCCCAGCAGCCAGCTAGGAGCTGTCTCTTGCTCCCCTGGTTCCTGCTAGCAGCACTGTTTTGTTCAGGGTGCTGGCAGTTCTTTCAGCCCTCCAGAGACACAATCCTTCCTCCCTGGGCTCCCAGCAGAGAACTGCCTTGCAGCTCCCTTTTTATATGGGCCTACTTTGCCCTGATTGGCTGCTCCCTTCAGCCCTTCTCTGATTGGCTGCCTCCTGCACAGCCACCATAGGGCTCTATTAACCCCTTACAGTCCAGTGTGGGGCAAATGCCCCATCACAAGCACATATATTTCCAATTCAGAAAGTGTTTCCTATTTACAATAGGGAAGGAGAATGAGATTGCTTCAGATAATAGATCACAGCAACATTTTGTTTCAGAGATTTTGCACTTAAAAACTCATGGAACATAAAGCTGTTAGGCCACTAGGGCTCTGGGGTTTCATAGGAAGAGGGGAAGCCTACTCTATATTTTAATAATGGGTTAAGATATTTAAACAATCTTGCATTCACAAAGAAAAAAATCTCACCTGGCCTTACAGTGTATAGAATAAGTTTTGGTCCAATGCACTTTAGTTATTGCCATGCAAACATTCCTGCTGTTTTTGGATTTAGAAAATAAACTCAGAGGGAGACTAAACCAGGGGATCTCTTTTTGCTGAGGTAAGTATTTAATTTCCCTTCATTGGCTTTCAAAATCTCAACCTTATGTATATGTCACTTATTTAATTTGATGTATAACAAAAACATTGAAAGATGTGTATTAGAGGTGGTCAACGTTAGCAAATTTTTTTTTTGTCAACACATATTCCCCCCATTTTGCCACCACATCTAGTGCCTTTACAAAACCTCTTGACAATATATCTCTCAACCTGCCAAAGTCCAAATGTGTGACACGATGGATGACAAGAGTCAAAATGAGGGACATAAAAAATTATTCATCCAGGAAACTTAAAATGTGGGGGGATCCATTTCTTTGGTTTATGGGGGAAAAGGTAACTTTGACTCATTGAAGCCAGAATAGAGCATCATGATCATCTAGTCAAATTTCCTGCCCACTGCAGGCACAGAACCTCGCTCACCCATTGCTGTAGTAGGCCTATAACTTCTGGCTGAGTTTCTAAAGTCCTCAAATCTTGATTTAAAGACTTCAACTTCTGTATCTCTCACCTTTCAGTTAGTATTGAGCTAGCCAGCTTTCCCCACAAAAGTCTCTTTATGAGGATCCCAAAAGGGAGTGATAGATAGAATAGTTTATCTCCTTATTAGTTTGTCCACCAATTAGGCCTAATTTCTAACACAGCAACTTTGGTTCACTGATTTCCAGTTCCATGCTTTCCTTGTTTACCAGTCATGAGCTTAAAATAATCCTTGAATTATATCAGTAGGCTTTTTGGTTTGTAGTAATTCAGTCTTTCTATCTCCCTTCTGTACTTTTCTCATCAACACCCCAGTCCTTCATATTTTCTGCCTGTGGCACATAACAACCTAGTCTCCTGTGGGCTATAATACTTTGGTTTAATTTCAGTTGTTGGGTTAGTGAGCAGGTGCTGAGTGTTTTTGGTGCCTGTGGTTACAGCCTGTAAAAGTAGAGGTCTAGTAGTACCTTTTGTCCTTAAACTCTATAAATTTCTGATCACATTGATTGTTTTAGGTTATTGTGACACTTATGAACTTCTGATCAATTTTCACAGTTTTGCTCATAATTAGGGTAAATTTGTAGCCCATTTGTCACAAGCCACCCTCTCTCTCCCAGTCCCAGTTCCTCATCTCACTGCATTCCAGTCTGGTAGCTTCCTCTTTCATACCCTTGCTTCTTGGTGCTAGCAGGGGGAGTACTTAAAGCAGAGGAGAGACAGTCTTTCTGTTCTCAGTTTCTGGGCCCAGTGACACAGTAGGCCCTGGCAGATGGGAGGAGCAATTAATGGAAAGAAGAATAATCAGTCCAGATGGAATCTTCAGAAAATTTAGCTGCCAAACTCTAACAGCTCTCTAGTGGGCATGTGCAAACTGTGATTTTTAGAGGCTCATTATTTGGCCAAATTTGGGCAGATTTTCAGATGGATGTCAAAAGACACATTCCTGATATTAGAACAATACTCCCCACTCCTATCCCTCTCCTGGCCAATTGTCAAGTCCCTGCTCCACTCCAAAGCATGGAGGTGAAAAAGCTACTTAGTGAAAAGTTTATAATAATTTTTTAACTGGGCAAAACAACATAGTTTCTCTAAATTCATTCACAGAGATGACTGATTTTTTTTCCTGGAAAGAAAGAAAGAAAGAAAGAAAGAAAGAAAGAAAGAAAGAAAGAAAGAAAGAAAGAAAGAAAGAAAGAAAGATCAGCCCAAAATAGACACATCCAGCACAGAAAATTTCAGCTCAAACAGTTAACGTTTGGCAAAGTTATACGTGACTGAAAACAGAGTATTGCAATGGAAAGTGCTGGGAAACCTTAATTATAGGTGTCACTATCTATGCTGATAATATAATATAATATAATATAATATAATATAATATAATATAATATAATATAATATATAGACTTTCAAAGTTTTCATAAATGTTTGGTAGCCCAGGCACGTAATCTACTAGCCCACCTCTTATCATGATGATGATACTGAAAAATCTAATGAAAATGTACTTATCCAACCAAAAACAATTGGGGTGGGTTTTTCAAAGGGAGTAAGGTGGCCATGTCACATTGAATTTGAGTGCCTCACTTCTTTAGGATCTGAAAATCCCAGCCTTAATCAGAAGCATGAAATAAAATGAGTTCGAAAGATTTTCTTTTTTAATGGTGGATGGCCTTTGCATATTTCGGTGGCACTGGGTATTCAGCTTTTGAGCCTCTCAGTTTGATGCTAATGCTACCCACCCACCCAATATGTCGCCTGACAAATTTAAAGGTGGAATTATTAAACTCAAATGACTGACTTATCTCTGAAGCACTTCACCCTCACTGATAGGCAGCCAACTGAACAGAGAGCCAACCTCGAGAGACAGAGCGCCCAGCAACATAGAGACCCCATTAACAATTCCAGAGCTGGAGGCTTAAGTGTCAGCTGGGAACAAGGCGCTGACTGTTTGCCTGCAGCCCCATTCTTGTGTCACTGGGTAAAATAAAAGTTCTTTTATCTCAGAAACTTTTTACAATAAAACAACTCTCAGTCATTCACGAGTCAGAGGCGAAAAGAAAAGGGGCTCAGTGTAAAGTGCTGTAAACTGGCACATTGTTTCCAGTCATTTTCTCACTATTCACATACTGGGGGGTGTGGGGGGGGGCAGGGGAGGAGGGGGAAGTATGAGAAAGGATGGGGGCGAGTCAGGAAAGAGGGGGCGAGTCATAGTAACTTTTAACAGAAATGTCGGATGATCATGGCCATTGAAGAGGCCTGATCTTTGCCTGCGAAATCTGCAGCTGAACTCCTGACCACGCATTTCCCCCCTGCTTCATCTCTTCTCCGTCTCCCAACCCTGTTCACTTTCATCTGCTAGGGTGGCATAGAAAACAGAGTTCTCTCAGACCCCAGAAGTTATGTTGGAGTGATTCAAGCACTGGCCCCTGGGTGCAGGGAAGTGATGGACCTCTCTGCCCTGTCCTCATTTCACATCTGGTGTTTTCTTTTTAATGGATCCATTTAGCAACTCAATTAGCTCAAACACTGCAAGGTGAAGATGGTCTGACTCCAGCACATGCCACTTTATATTATGCAACCGCATAATAGATAAGAACCAGGCTTTGAGTCTAATGGTACCTATCATTCAAGAGTCTCCCAGAGCTTCACAAACATTCCTGATCCAAGTCTGGCTCTGGAGTATTACCGCAATACAAATATTAATTGATTAATTAATTGATCAGACTCGTGAAGGAGGCATAATCATCCCAATTTTACAGACGTGAAAAAGAAGGCACGAACAGATATTGTCATTTGTATCATCTGAGTAAGTGGTGGAGCTTAGAAGAGAACCCAGGAGTCCTGCCTCATTGTACTACTGTGCAAGCCATTAGCTAACGCTATCCACCATCTTCCAAACTCGAAAGGAGAGTTTCCTCCAGGAGACTTTCAGACCCTCGGGGAATCTTTGCAACAGGCAAGACCCTGTAAGAGGCAATGGGCCAGATCCACAGCTGCACTGAAATCAGTGGATCTCCATCTGAGGATCTGGACTATTTCAGCAGTACTTCTTGGTGCAATGTTCCTTATAGGATTTTTTTTTTAATACAGAAAACTGCTTGTAGAAAACAATACAACTGACAAGCTGAATGCAAAGGAAAATTAGAATGAGGTCAAAGAAATGGGAAGACTGTGCCTGGAATACTGGTGGGGAGGGGGGAGAAAATGATGGCACAACATTAGCTTGGGGATTTATCGTCATATATTAGAATAGCGTCCTCACTGACTGCCCATTGCTCAAGCCAGACTCTGTTGTTTATTGCTTGAGTTACCATGAGATTTTAATTCACTAGAGGGAGCTGTGGGTAAGAGTGATGCTGTTCCAGCTGAGGGAAGATTGATTGCTTACATTCAGCCCCCACAGCCTGAAAAATGTTCCCTATTTATTTTATTCAGGTGCTTGTTGTAATATGTCCCAGAGTTGCGAAGTCATTTTTTTCCACAAGTGTAAGTCCTTTTCATTCCTTGCTCACCTACGTGATATGATCAATCCCCAGAGCACTCTAGTATTCCACTCGACTGTAGATTGTAGACCCTCCCCCCACCCAGTGCCCAATCTGGTTTCATGATAGCTGTATGTTTTACACCTGAGACTGCTCCATATTTATATTTTACAGTTTTTACTTCAATTTGTTGCCTATTTAAATATGACATTGAACTGGATCAGAACTCTTACCTGAATCTTAGATCAAGCCCATCTCCAATTTAATTGGCAAGCTTCTTCATTGATGATTGGTATATGAGTATCAAAACAATATAGAAAATATTTTAGCCTTATGTCTGTAATGAATCTATGACTGCATGGTCACTGGTTATACCACACACATGCAGCAGGAGAAGTAGACTGCAAGACGAAAAGTATCTCACTGTCTCTCTCAACACCTAAAAGACCCTTGTCACTTGAACTGAAGTAGAATCTATGTGGTTCAGTGATATTAAAGCTTATCTTTCTTGCAGGGCAGTGATTGGAGGACAAAAAAAAAGTCCAAATACTGAGGCAGAACTGATTCCTTCAAGAAGATAGTAGTACCTATGCACACCAGCTTGTGAGTTATATATTGGGCAAACACAAGACAAACTATGTTGCAACAAGATGGCTGACACTTCTGGCAAGGCTAGTCAGGAGTACCCCAAAATAACTGAAAGCTTTATTCTGAAACCCATTCTGCAGATCATATTTGGCAGGGGCCATTTCTCAAGAGCTGACCTTTCAAAGCTCTCCACTCAGCAAAAGTGGTCTTTGTGGTATTTTTAGGCCTGAGATGAGATGGCCAGATTTCTGAAGCCAGAGTCAGGCTGGTCTGATTCACCATTGCTTTTTCAATACTTCCCGGTTCATCTTCCTTTGTTTGCTTTATGTCTATAGAGATGGCAAGATCTCTGGGGGCATGGGGCATCTCTTTATGTAAGTATTTAAATAACCTACTACACTATTTTGACTATACTTATATTAAACCACTACCAGTACCAACAGTTTGGCATTAATGTCATTATCATTGTGTGCATACTTCCTGCTCCCCATTGGGTCCAGTCATCTCCTTGTAGCATGGCAGAAATGACTGAGAAGTTCACCACTGACCTCCATAGTGGCAGGTAGAATAAATGCTTCATTTTGCAAGCCACAAGATGACTGTCCATGTAGCCATAATGGTGTTTTTCCATCCTAGCAATTAAATGGACACAAACCAGGAAATTTCAGTTTAAAGATGAAATTCCATAGTGAGCTTCCTGTCTTGCTCCTAGACACGAAATGAGCTTGCAAGTAAGTGATGTGTGCTCCAAGACCCCTAGGCAGCAGCATATGGGTTCTGTAATATATGATATCCCAGCTGGGGTGTGGGTGGGAGGGGACATGTACTCTTTAAAACTGTAGGAGGAAGGCTAGAGATGGTTCCCTGCAGTAGCTCTATAATGAAGCAAAGATGGAGTTGCTTTAGGGCTGATCCTTACTGACTATTAGAAGAAAGAAAAGGAGGACTTGTGACACCTTAGAGACTAACAAATTTCTTTCTTTCTGTGATACTATATTCTAAAGAGTAGCAGGGGTTTGAACAGCCTCCTACCATTACCCTAGTCAACAACCTCTTGCTTGTGTGAATTATAAGTAAGCTTTATGACCATAAACACTAGATTTAAATTTATTAAGAATGGTAGGCAGTGGCTGAACATCCACAGGGATTTATTGAGTCTAATTTTGTGCCATTACAATGATCACCGCTATTGTAATTAATTATTAATTATTAATTACTATTATTATTTTATTTTGTGTTACCCAGCCCTGATGTCAACAGGCTTTTACAAAAAAGATAAACAGGAGATTTGAAAGACAATCTGAAATTAGCATGCAGCCTTTTGAAAACTCTGTGAAAAGTTATGGCCCCATTAATGAAATGTTGTGTGAAAAATCTCTCAAGAGCATTTGTCTTGCATGAAATCATGCAGAGCACAAAGGAGGTTCAGAGTGATAAAGGTGCAGAGAGTGAATCAAAACCACATGAGGCCAGCTCACTGAGGTTTCAAGAAATAGGATCTAAAGATTTTCAGGGCTAACCATACATCTATCTAAGTATCGGTATGGCTATATATTATGAAGCCTTTGGCATATTGTTTTATTACAAGTATTTGTTATAAATGGTTTTGTTGCTGTTTCAACCTGTAGAAAACATACTTTCCACACATGTATTGCATATACAAGCAATATGATCTAGTGGATTGAATCTGAGGGTAGACACTGGGAATTCCTGTGTTCTAATCTTGCTTTTGCCATTCATTTGCTAGCTGGTGTGGGGAGACTGTTTTACCTTAGTTGCGTCATCTGTAGGGATAATGGACCCAGTTCAGCAAATCATAGGCTTGCATCCCGTTGACTTTCAATAAATAATGAATGCCACATGCATTTCGTATATAATGAAATGTCCTCAGCATATGGAGACTGATTAATTTTGCCTGTGCACCATGCTCTCTCCCCACTATTTAGAACAAGAGAAAATAACTATGCAAACTTTTCCATTTAAGTCTGAGCTACACTAGGTCTGGATGGAACTTTACGACAGAATTCTTGCCAGCAGCACAACTTCAAGGTTTCAGGAACTCATAAAACACAGTTGCTTTTTCACCTCATACTTTTCATGAAAATGAAGGCAGTCAGATTTTGGAGAGGCAAACCCCACAATTTTCTGTTCTGAAATTCTGGTTTTGCTCGACAAATGGGGATACATTCTTGTCCCCATCACAAGACTCTCCATCACAGCTGGCATTGATTGTTGGTGGAGAGGCCGAGGACTGAATGAGACATGAAGATTGAACATCCCTCTTGTGCATAGTGATGGCCCCTCCTGCTTAGGTTGGGAAGCTTGCATGGCTGCCGTCTAGGCTGTACGTGTTCTCTGGGTAAATAGAGGTCTTTAGTATAAGTCCAAGAGAAAGCAAGAGAGCACTTTTCACTAGTGTTAGGGTCACACACACACACACACACACACACACTCACACACAAACAGAGAAATATTGTATAATTTTTACCAGGCAAGGTGTCAATGAAATGTGTATTGGTGACCCTATTCTCTGTCCTCAAGTTTCTGTTTCGAAGTGGGTTTCACACCTCCCCTGCTACCATTCTCTTCCTCCACTGAGATCTGAACTCACAGGGATTGTTCTTCAGTTAAAAGGAGTTTGGAAATCACCATCCTTTAACAGGTCTTTTGACTCTTGTCAGTGCTTGTTAACCTCTTTAGGTTGAATAACAACAACAAGAAACAAAACAAAACAAAAATCAACCCCCCAAGCCTTTGAATAAAGTCATAATGCCTTGTGTACGGTTTTTCTTGTAAAAGCTGTACGGCTGTATAATTACCCCAACTCCGGCGCCAGGCAGGGAAAGTTAGTGACATGTTGAGTGAAACGCTACACTGTGTTAATAATGGTTTTGAAAGAAATCAGAAAAGTTAATCATGTGTGGACACAGGGTTAAGAAGCAATGTAACAGACTATTAAGTTTAATATAGTTATGTGATATAAGCATATGCAGACAGCCATTAGCATAAATTCATGTTACAGAAGAGTAGTGCAGCATACCACACGATGGATTTATAGTGTGTGCGGTGGGCAGGGTGGGCATCAAATTGAGGGAGAAGTGGGTCAAAGAATTCATAGATAGGTCTTGAGTCAGACTGGCAGAACCAGGGCAAATTTAGCAAGACTGTCTTCAAATGATGATGTTGTCTCTGAGTGGTTATATATCATATGGCAGTCACATTGCCTGGCTGCTGTTTTCTGTGGGCTAGGGAAGGAAAAAATAAAAGTCTAAAGCACAGGCAAGGAGTGTTTCTTTGCGTGCCTATTGAACTCCAGGGTCCAGCATGTTCAGATGAACTCTTTGGCCTAATTCTCTAATGGAGATACTGCTCAATTCTGCAGTGGCAAAAGTCACGAGCTACTGAGCCTGGGTCAGATTGGCATAACAAAGCCCATTTTCTTTTCTTCACCTGATACCAGGCTTCTTCACTCTTAGTTCTGCCAGGTTCTTGAGAGAGCTGAGCAAAAGCTCCATAATGAAATCCGTGATCTTTTTGTGTCTTTTTCTCTTTTGTGGGCTGTCCAATTTATCCATTATTCAAAATTAATCAATGGAAGTTCCCCCAATTTGTTAACTTTGTGGCTTTCCAGTTGAAATTTGAATTTTGGAATCCAAACTCTGTGGCTTAGTGGTGATTACGGCGCATGGTATCATTTCTCTTCCTTGATTGTGTGGATATACATTTAAAGTCATCTGAATATATATGGTTAAAATTTGCAGCATACCTGTGAGTAAAATTCGAATGCATGAAAGTTCCCAGAAAACAGACACAAATGAATTTCAAAGTGAGCCCATTCCATTTCATGTAGGGTAAGGTTCTGCCACCCTGAACCTTGATGAGTGGTACATTACTTGGTGTGAAGCCTCATAAAAAATCATTGGGGCTACCGGGTTTTCTTGAAAAAACTTCTGCACCTTCCTACCTCCTAGATCCAGTTGTTGGGGCAACCCAGAGTAATAGGTAAAAGGCTGCAATTTGACTTTCAACAATATCCACACCCTCGAGGCAACTATTTGTACTGGATCATTTGCCCTTCATAATCCCAGATAGGGGCTTTAAAGTCAAGAAGCTGCCTTCATATCTATGCCATTCACAGTAGAGCCAGGCCAAAATTTTCAGACCAAATACTTTTCCATGAGAACATGTTGATTGGATGGAATTGACACGTTGCATGGGGTCACGTTGATTTTATTGAAACTTTTGACAGAAACCAGGCAGACAGGTAGGCTGGCTAATGAGCCTGCCTGGTTCCCTGCCAGTCCAGGCTCCCCTGGCTCCCTAGGTAGGTGCTTAACAAGCTGCCCAACTCCCCAAGCAGATGGCACTCTGGGGAGCTGGGACGCACAAGAAGCAGCTGCCTGGAGCATTGTGCAGCCAGAAGCAAGCCCCACCTTTCAGTCTGGTTCTGTTGAAATTTTTCCTCCCATGAAAAAATCTTGATATTTCAAACTTCCCATCTCAATTTAGGATGTTTTTCCCACCAAAACCAAAATTTTTCTGTTGTGGAGAAGTTCTATTTCTCCGCCAGCTCTAATTCAGAGCACTGAACAACAACAATAACAACAATGCCAGCAAAACAGTGGGCCTGATTCATAAATAAACCATTCATTTAAAACAACAGACCCCAAAGATATTGTTAGAAGTTGCCCTGTTACACATGCTACTTATTTCATGCTACTTTTATTTATATACCAGCAACTCCCCTTAAATGTCTTCATTTTGTTTTTCTATTGGGAATTTTGATAGCAGCATGATCACCATCTAACTGGGGTTACATCTGGAAAAATAGACTTTCTCATTAGTTCCAAGAGCCCTTGAGATTCAAGCGAGAGCTGGGCCCAGCCTACAAAGTTCCAGTCTTTTCTCAAATTTAATGTGTTTGGATCCAGGATTTTGGTTCAGCGCCTTACAAAAATAGATCTGGATCTGAACTGCCCCCAAATTTAAGGATGATCAGCTTTGTGGATTTTGGGTTGGGGTGACTCTTGTTCAGATAGTTTACATAATCCTTCAGATTTAAGGGGGGTTTACCAGGGCCAAAGCTCTGAACAGCTTGAAGTCTACCCCCATTATTTTTAATACATTATTTTGCTTGAATCCTTTTGAGGAATGCAGTTCTTTTGAGGCATGTAGTTCTTGCCAATGCTGCACTAGGGTTCTGTTTTGTTTTCTTCAGAGTGGAATTTATAACACTATTCTTCAGAAGGAAAAGAAAACCGCACAAACTTGAAGAACACTAATCACGGACTGCACCAAATTGGATTTTTGCTGTTTGCACTTTGATGGCAAAGAGCAGTATGTTTGTGTGGCTTGCATTGCTTGTGCCTGGAAGATCAGTGACCAGGAGACCTCTTGAGACCAGTGCTGAGCTGTTGAATGGAATGTAATATGCTGCAGATGATCACATCACAAACGTGAGGCGGGACATGGGTGTCACTGATAATCCTCAGGGCTGAGGTGACACGCAGCAAAGAAAGAAACTTTGCAAAGTTTCTTTCTCTTCTGGAGAAGGCAGGAAGAAGGAAAGGGGAATGACAGTATTTGTTCCAGAATTCTCAACAAAGGAGGAGCAAGGAGATCAAGCAGAAATATGACCAAATATACTATGCATACAGTATGTATTGGTCTGAACATACTGTGCACATAATGTATACGTTCTTACTTCTTGGTACAGTTAGTTGTGCTGATATTTAGAATACTTCCATTTCTTTGCTGCTACCTATTAGCTTATTATTGAGTGCTGAATGTCTCTTCATCTTTCTTGTACATTGATCTATTTTCTCAAAATTAATTTAAAAAGAAATTCAATTGGAAAATGAAGAGGATTTCTAATCAAGACCGTAGAGGGGAGGTTAGATATTGTTTTTACCTTCTTTCTCTTGCTGACCAACTGAGCCGACCGATCTATATTGCCATGCTAGACCCTGCCTCCCCATATAAAATAAATCCCTCCCATCACAGTTATTAACATTCCAATTCATCACAGTGATCGTTTTAAAAAAAATCAGTTCCTTCAGCACTGGTGGAAATTATTCTAACATTTCATTTCAATAAAATCCCTCACTGATCCTCTATGTATATGCAATCAATGGGTTAAGTTAGATCACTAACGTATGTTCCATGACCCCAGAATGCTTCATCAAATGTACTCATTACCGAGTAAGCAAGTGAATGAGTAGTTGTGAGCCGCTGTTTAAGCGCTGATGGGATTGTGTGTGAGCCCCAACGTGGCCGAGGTATTTAAATTTTGATTTTTGTAATGGGCTTTGACATGTTTCATTTCCTCCGAGGGAGCACTCAAGACCTCTGAAAGTAAATGTTGCTAAAAAGTCATCAAGACAGAATATTAAAATGCCATCAAATGAAAATTTCACTAATGCAATCCGGCTAGGGCTTCAGGTACCAGAACGGAAAGGGGAGTGTCAAAGGTCCCGCTTCTTTTAGTGAAACATTATTTGTTCCTCCTCACTGACTGTTTCTCCAAATAAATTATTTAAAGTCTTATTTCTTTTTTCTCCTGGGACCTTTAAAGTTCAACTATGCTTAAGGGGAGGGGTATGGAGCAGGAGGGAGCAGGGAAGAGGTGTCATATCTAGAAATGTAACAAATCATTGTCCATGCACTAAATGTGTCTAAAGAGATGGTGGTCGTTTGCTGGATATCTATGGCCCTGATTCTATGATGGGAGCTGCACGGGCATAATCCTGCAATGGCAGTCCAAGGAGGAGCAGGGGGCCACTATGCATGCATCTCATTGCAGAATCAGAAGCTGGCCCTGCAAGGCTCTGAGCACATTCCCTTCCCATTGACTTGGAACTGAGTGTACTCAGCAACTTAGAGGAATCTCTCTGCACCCTGCAGGATTCATATCCTTTCTTTGGCAACAAGGGGCTGCTGTCAACTTCTTTTGCCCATTCCCTACTAAAATGATAAGCAACAAGCATTCAGAAAGGAGTAATGAGGGGGCAGGAAAGCAATGAGATTGTAGTACTGGGAAGCGGGGGTAGAGAGCTTTCTTCTGCATGGAAAGCAGAAAGGAAAGAAACAAAAGGGTGCTGTGTTTGGAATAAAAGGATTCAGCTCTGATTTCACTTCCACTGGTTTTACACCAGTGTAACTCCCTGCCTGTGTTATGCCTTATTTACACTGATACAAGACAGGAGAAAACTTAGGTCCATTCTACTTGAGTCTGGAGATCAATCAGAAAAATAACAATTGCTTTATTAAGAAAAGCTTAATTCATCTGAGTTTCATTGAAACTTCATGAGCAGAATGAAGCAGAAAGCTCCTGGCCTTTTGCAGAACTCTGTCTTGTATGACTCTCCCTGGAAGATATTATATCAGTGCACTCAGTCAATGGATAACAGGGTGGGAGCCTGGTATCATCAGGCTGAATTCTGATTGGCTGAATATACTCAGAAGGCTTGACACAGTCAAGCTTCTAAGAGTTGCTTAATTCATCTATGGCTGTTGCATACACCACCAGGCAGAATGCAGGCAACAAACCCAAGGTGGTGAATAACTTTTAGTGAAAGGTTGCAAAGTAATAGAGGTTCCAACTGATATTGGCTGCACAGCCAATAGGTTCTGTATAGCCCATCTAGAGGGATTTTTGCAGTGAGTGAAATGAATGAGTGTTTTCCTCTCCCATACATTAATATATATATAATTCAATCTGTTCTTATTAACACAAACTGAAAGACACACTGGAATATTCTTCCCAACTCCTCCTCCTCCTCCCCCCATCCCTCCCCAAACCATACCCAATCTCATTTCAATCCCCTTCTACCTGCCATTGACATTGTGCTGTCTGATTTCACGGGGGATGGAAATGGTATTTCAGCTAATTATCTACTGGAGACTGAGCCAGGGGCTTAGGTGAGCTCCAAAAATTAAACAGGGGAGAAAAAAAAACCCTTTCCAAAAATCAAAATGGATTAGTTAGAAAACAGTGAGCCTTTTCTGGGAAACCCTCCGTAAACCAAACCACCTGGCTAAGCAATCAGAGGTTTGGGCTTCTTGCTGCCCAGGGAGTATCTGAGTTTACAAAGTATACACAAATGCTGTTCACTTTTGGGGGATTTTACAAACACCTGATCTGTGAGCCATCTGCCAAAATTTTGGCTCAGATGCATTTCAACTCAATTGGGATTAGGGTAAGTGATCCAAAAATGTGCATTTCAATCTGAATATTGTGGGTCATGTCCCAAGATATTGGTTACCTTTTGTACTGTGGTAATCAGTATGCAAATGTGGTGCAGCATGAAGTGATCCAAAAGAAAGATGTGTGAGAGAGAGGAGAAAAAACAGGGCAACATGTCAGGGAAGGATAGGAAGCTGCAGTCAGGGGAAGGGATGGGAAAGAGAGGTTGGGGCAAAGCTGTAGTAGGAAATAGAAGATGTATCAGAGCATAATGCAGTGTATTAAATATAAAAAAGAGGGGATGGCAGGAAAAAGCTAGGAAGAGAGGATCAGAAGAAGAAAAGTACACTCTGCTGGAATAAGAACAGAAGTACTTGTGGCACCTTAGAGACTAACAAATTTATTTGCAAATAAGCTTTCATGGGCTACAGCCCACTTCATCAGATGCATAGAATGGAACATATAGTAAGAAGATATATATACATACAGAGAACATGAAAAGGTGGAAGTAGTCACACCAACTCTAAGAGGCTAATTAATTAAGATAAGCTATTATCAGCAGGAGAAAAAAAACTTTTGTAGTGATAATCCAGATGGTCCATTTCAGACAGTTGACAAGAAGGTGGGGATACTTAACATGGGGAAATAGATTCAATTTGTGTAATGACCCAGCCACCCCCAGTCTCTATTCAAACCCAGGTTAATGGAATCTAGTTTGCAAATTAATTCCAGTTCAGCAGTTTCCCATTGGAGTCTGTTTTTGAAGCTTTTCTGTTGCAAAATTGCTACCTTTAAATCTGTTACTGAGTGACCAGAGAGGTTGAAGTGTTCTCCTACTGGTTTTTGAATGTTATGATTCCTGATGCCATATTTGTGACAATTTATTCTTTTGCATAGAGACTGTCTGGTTTGGCCTTGTGAGGGATAGGAATCTGAGCCAAAGCCACTGAAGTCAATGGGAGTTTTTCCATTGACACTGAGGATTTGAATCAGGCCCCAAATGAGAAAATATTCATTGCATTTACACATAATTCTGTCATCAATTTTCCACCTTCAGGTATCTCACAAACCCTGGTTTTCCAAACTCCAGCTTAATTGAAACTCTGCATGAGCAGAAGCTCACTGGTGACCCCAAGTGCATTGATTGAAGCTGTCTTGCATAATAGTAAGCTCTACAGGTCTGGAGATTCAAGTTTTAGTCCTATCAAAGTCCTAATATCCACTGGTTGAATCTAAATCCTGAAGATTCCTAAATTCCACAATTCCACAGAGCTCTTCAACAGCCCAGTGATTTCCTGATAATCATGACATCCAAAAGTATATTGTCTCTTCCTATAAATTACTCTAGGGTCAAATTCAGCCACAGATATATCCACAAGTGAGACTAAAGTCAAAAGAAGTTGTGTACGTGCATCAGAGTGTAATTTTTGTGCTGAAAACCTCTTGAGAACATGTTTCTCTGTCAGATTCCCAGTACTTTCTAGTTACAATGAGTTTGGCAGAAGCAGCTAAACTTTTCAGTCCTTTTCCAAACTGATGTATTGAGTCTTTTGATGGTCTGTCCATCACTAATCAATAGATCCAGAATTCCCTTCCAGTTCACAGATATGTCTTCTTTGCAGTTCCATTTCAGCAGTGTGGTCTGGTGATTAGATCAAGGAACTGGGAGGAATAAGACCTAGGTTCTGTCTCCTACTTTGCTACTGATTACTGGGTGGTCATGCTGCCTCAGTAGAAACAGAGAGAAACATCTGGAAACCAAATGAAACCATTTGAAGGATGCTGATGGAGGCTGTAGGAATGTCTAATAGAGACCCCACAAAGAACACAATTCTCATGGCATTTCATCAACTTGTCCTGGACAAAATCAGAACACACTGAGATTTGCATTGGGGAAAAAAGTCAAAATAAAAATGGTAAATCAATTTTTTTTTGGTCCTCAGAAAGTCCCCAGAAAGTTCTCTCTTATGACGAGTTATCTTTTAATCAGAGCTGGTTTATCCTTCTTACTGTATCATTTCATCAGGGGATATAAAGTGTAGGACTCCACTACAATAAATCTAAAAATAACTTTATTTAATGTAGGCCTTGTCTATGCAATGGTGTAACACACTCTACACAATGTGATTTCTAAAATGCATTAACTTGTTGGTAGCCAGTCTGGGTAGACCCTGTTGGTATGCTTTAATCTCATGCTTTTTCAAATGGTATTTATTAAAGCACACTAGGAAACTTTTAGTGCCCACCAGCAGGATCTATATGGACCAATTAACGTGCAACACATTAGTAAGCGTTAAAATCACACCCCTGTAGAGTGCATTTCTCCACTGTGAAGACAAGACCTTAGTAGGCCCAGGCAGAGGTTTAACACTACACAATTTAACAAAGCTTTGTAGTGTCAGTCTGTATAGTGTCAATGTTGCTTTGAGATTTGTCAGGAATGATGCTGTAGGGTCAACCACAGATGACTGAATTCCAACCCTTTGTACAGTCCAAGATTCTTCATATTGTAAGTTCCAAAGATGACAAAAATTCATAGATTTATCCAAAATACTTTGAGACCAAATGGGATTTTGCAATAACTTTCAAAACTCAATAGAGATTTTTTATTTGTAGTTTGCAAGTTCATTGTATTAAAGCGTACTGTATTTAAAAGAAACAAACCCCCAAGAGACACCATTTAGAAAAGATTTTAAGATGCCAATGGGAGCATTTGATGCACATCTTCCTCTATAGCTCAAATCATTTGGCCTTGTTTTGTCTAACTTGGCATATTAAAGATGTTATGCTTGCAAAATATGCCATGTTTACTTCAGTTTTGCCTCCAAAAGCTCAATCAATACCACAGCCTCACAACTTTTTTTTATAATTGGCAATTAAAAGCCTGCCTGCCCTGACACCCAAATATCTTTATCTATCTTATTCCAACTCTCCAACTTCTCGAAGCGGACAGCTTAATGGAGGCTGTTGTGGACTTGCATTTAGAGGAAAAGGGCTGGCAGGTATGGGGACCTTACTTCCTAACTGGGACAAGTCATTGACTCACTACCTGCTACTCAGCGAGTCATTTGATCTCCTTCCATCTGACTTAATTCTGCTGGAAAACTGGTTGCAAAGGAGCTAATTTTTTGGATGGATTCCTAGGCAACAAAATGAAAAAATGATTTAACACAAACTTCAAACATTCCTTTGGAACAACAAAAATTTGGGCAGAGAAGAAACGGTGGATCTGGTTCTCCACTAGCTAGCGTCTCATGTATTTTACTGAAGTGAGCGAGTGCTAAGAGGGTGATTCCATTTTGATTTGGGAAGCTGAGCTAGAGAGATGGTTCCACCTTAGGATCTGGGTGAAGGTCCATAGGAGGTGAGACTGTCTAGTGAAGCAGCAGTGTTCCTTTTGACCAGCCACTCCCTGCCACTGTACAGCTGGGGGGCTGCACGGCAAAGCAGGGCACCATTTGCTTCATATATTCCTGCCATTTTACCACATTTGACCTTGAGCCACATGTTGCTAATATAGTCCCGCTCTGCCCTTGAAAAGAGTCTGCCCATAGCAACAGTGTTAAAATGTCTGGGGTGCCTTTGGGGAGTGGAATGTAGCCAACTTGCACTGGGGAATGACCCAAAAAATATTTGATGGTGAACTTGGACTTTCCTAGGTAAAAGACGCAGTGCACTGGCACCCTAGAAGCATTCTGCTTTCAAAGGCAAAACAAGATTGCACCTGTCACAAACCTTCAGTGTTTGCAATATCAAAATCCAGTTTAAGCACAGACCTCCAGTTACGTGGACTCAGAGTTTCCAGAAGTTCACTGGCATCTGTATCCTTGGCGGGGAGGGAGGGAGATTTGGACATCATGAAAAGCACTGCTCCATGTGTAATAGAAGTGAAAAAAGCAAACAAGAATTAGACAATAATAATATAAATGATATAATGTGATAAATGGTATTCCCTCACCTGATAGGATATACTCTGTTGAGTTTTGCAACTAGCTGCAAAAGACAAACAAACAAACAAACAAACAAACAAACAAACAAAAAAACAAACCTGAGCTCTATTCCTAGCTTGCCCGGTGGCTTGATGGGTGACCTTAGGCAAGTCAGTTCACCTTTCTGTGCCTCAGTAGCCCCATCTGTAAAATGTGGTTCATTTGTAAAATGCTTTGAGATCTACTGAAAAAAGCTAGGAATGATTATTAATTATACAAGTTAATAGTTTATTGCACAGTGCCTCATTAACCTGTGGAAATCGCTGAGACAAAATATCACTAACGCCAAGAGCTTAGCAAGACTGAAGAAAGAATTTGACATTTGTGCATATGAGAACAGCCACAGTTACATTAGATATGATGACAATTTATTTATTATTATTTTTTTTAGCAGTGATGTAAATCCTCTTGTGTCGGGGCAGAATTCATCCACTAACTGGTGCCACTCAGGAAGAAAGTTCCCCTATGTACAGGTTATTCCCGAATTGTCCACTATGAGGTTTCTGGAGCATTCCCCAAAAGCAGGTCACACTGGCCATCATCAGAGATAGGATAACGGATGGTTCGCCAGTCTGGCAATTCCTGTACTCTGGTGTACTATTGTAGTCCCTAAAATGAGCCCTTAATATGTGTCTATAGTTTACCGACTCTTCTTACACTGAAAATGTTCCCTTCAGAAGAAAGAAAAGTCCATTTGGCCCCTGGTCTGGTTTTTGCTGATACAATTCTGAATGAGCACATTAGAACAAAGAACTGTGTGGGAGCTATAGAAGACATATCCCGGGAGTAACAATCCTGCATCCTTTTGCTTGGCCTTTAATGGTATATGTATGGAAATGCAATAAATGTGACATAGCCCATTAGGCAAGAACAAATTTTCTTCCCATAATTTTATCTTTGTTTAATTGAATATTTAATTGATATAAATATGAAACTAATTTTTTCCTATGTTCAGTACATTTAGCAAGAAGTGTTGATCCTGGGCTGTATCTCGAGAGGCATTTATGCAGACACGGACAGCAACCATGCCCTTCTTGTCCCCTTCTGTGTGCTAATAGAAGTGAGCGGGTCATTTGGCATTAGCAAAGGAGTAACTTAGCATTTGCACTGAGCTGAATCTTGCCAGACTGTGTGCATATTGGAGCCAGTAGACAGCGGCTCCTTTCACGTTGATGAATGGCTTTTTTCAAGCGTTCTGCTCCCTAGTTATGAGAAGGGTGACCCGGTCAGGAGACGACTTTATGAAGCTATAAAAAATGTATGTCACTTCGGACTCTCTAATGTCACGGAAAAAAAAAAAACCCTCTGTGCACAAAAAATGGCAGGGTAATAAGCCTGTTTTCAATGCTCTAAATAGCTTTCTGTCTACAGTCCTGTGTATCCCTGTGAGCTGGAGCTGCTGCTTGCTTCAACAAAGCATTGGGAGTTGTGTGTGTGTATTTAAAAAGGTTGATTTTCTTTGCCTTCCTATCACAGAAAATGCTTATCATGATGACAACAAGGCATTCGGAATGCAGGTCGGGCAGCACTACATAGGGTGCTGAGAGAAAGGTATAATACCCTGCAAAAAAAAATGTAATCCACTCAAGGTGGCTCTGACTTTTAAGTATGCAGAACAGCTTGAGAGAAAAGCACTATAAAGCAAAGTAGTTTTGAAAGGGGCCTTTCATCTAATATTTTAGAAAGTATTTTCTCTGTGCCACAAAGAATAAAAAGCAAATGGTTGCCAGGTACGCTTGCCCCCATGTCTTTGGTCGAATACTCTGGAGTTTAAAGATACCGCCATGTAGATTTTAACAAAGACAGCCCTCATTATCATTCATTGAATTTTCCCATTCCTTTTTAGGCTTTGATATGCATATTTCATTGCATTGGATGTGTTTTCCTTCCCCCTTGCCCCCCCAGAGATGTAGCACATTTTATAACTGATGTTAAAATGTTAATTTGAACAAGGTAAGTGGCCCAGAGGATCAAGGTCAGAGGTCTCTTCTTTATTAGGGTTTCAATTAAGTGAGAGGCAAACTTGGGAACGCCCAGGTTTTGGGTTTGTATGCAACCCCTGCCGAAGCTGAGTTGTAAAAGCAATTGAACTCCTACTTCAAACCACTGTTTTGCTTTCCTGTTTTTCCTGGTGGAATTTCCAGGTCTGTCCCCTTCTAGCATTGGAACAATTTGCATCACGGTAGAAAGGAGATGAGTCGTGTATCAAGTGCCAGGCTCTGATAAATCATGGAGATTTCTGAATGGAAACTTGGAAACCTCTCTGGTTATTTGATGCCTAAACAGAGGCAAGGGGAGGAACAAATTCAGCAGAATTCAACAATAGTGACTTGTAAACTGGTCATAAAATGGTGTGAGTGACAAAGAATTGTAACTTGTATCAGCCTGGCATTCTGTGAGTGTGCCAAATAGTTGTAAATCACATCCATTTAGTATTCTCTGGAGGCCAAACTCATCCTAATGTAAGCTCCCATTGAAGATAATGGACTTGATTCTCTTCTCATCGCAAACAGGTCATTCTAGTTAAGTCAAGGAAGTTACATCTGCATATCCTGTGACCAACTCAGTAATGTCATGACCTTTCAATGTGTGATGCCTATCTCCTCTACGAGAAGCATTATTATTCCCATTGTACAGATGGGGAACTGAGGCTAAGTCACTTGCCCAGAGTCACACAGGTATTCTGTGCAGTGCAGGGAGTCAAACTTGGTTCGCCTGTATCTCAGGTGAGTGGCCCAACCAATGGAGTTACAGTGGCATAAAACTGGAGCATGGGAGAGGAGAATCAGGCTCACTGATAGTTGCAACTGTTTATGACAGGGCTAAATTTGGACCCTGCACGTCAAACTCTTGTCTCTCCTACAGTGAGGTAAATTCAGAGTAATTGCATTAGGTTAAATCCATCAGTCAGTGGACCAAATTCTGCTATGAAGCTACTCTATAGTGATAATGGTGTAACTTCAACTGACTCTGTATGCACCCCTTTGTTTGGGAGAGAGAGGAAAGAGACCATGATTTATCCGATTGGGGCACGACTGGAAACAAATAATGGATAAGAAAAATGGTAATGACTAACACAGAGCCTTGATCCTAAACTTATTGGAGTCAATAGCAAAACTCCCATTGACTTCAGTGGTGTAAAATCAGGCCTAAAGTACTAACCATTATACAAACATAAAGGAAGGTACAGTCACTGCCCCAAAGAGCTTACAGTCTAGAAAGAAAGACATACAGACAAAGAAAAACGGTTTATAGCTAAGATCATGCAGTGGCTCGCAGCCAATGCTGGGAACAGAACCCAACTATTCCAGCCGCCCAGTTCCTCGTTCTAATTAGCAGACCACAAAGACACCTCCTGTGCCAGGTAAACACACAGGAGAGACTGCAGCACAGTGTTAGTTGCCTTGCTGGCCTAGATCTCCTGCTTTAGCCCAAATGGAGATAAGTCCTGTCTTCCAGGATGCATGAGTGGAGGCAGTCACCGTGGCAACTCCCAGCGTGGCTATTTAAAGCTACACTTTTCTTTCCTCTGTGCATTTGTCCCCTGAATGTGTTTAAGCTCAGTAACACATCAAATATATAGTTTTGCAAGAAAAATTCCCCTCCACTTAAGAATTTATTAACAATTTACATAATTGCTTAAGTAATCTGCATAATTGACAGAAAGTTTAATTTGACCCTAGTTCAAATGCAACACTTATGGTTTTAAATTGAAATGGGTATAATTCATTTATGAAAGTAATTAATCCATAGTGTCTAACAAATACAGTGTATGCTGCCTGAGGCCTTCAAGGCCAGAACACGCCATTAGGATGTTTTATTTAAATATGTCAAATCTGTTCATCTCCACAGCTGCCTGCATTCAAATATATCAAATGTTCAGCTTGACCTTTAAGTTGCCCCTCTGAAAACAGGGCATTTAAAATGAAAATCACAGATTTACCCCTCTGCCTAACAAAGGGCAGCATTGGTTTAAAGTAACTGCAGATATTTTGGGTGAGGAGTGTTCTCAGTGAGGTTATAATTTACCCAAGCAACTATGCTGCTTTAAGGGGCTGGTTTTGCCCTTTCTTTAAGTAAAATTGACCACTGTGCAGAGGGCATCACAAGACCCTTTACATCCCATGTAAGCCCTCTACCCAGAGCTCAGTGGTGCACAGATCTTTGGGCTGGTGCTCTACAAAGAGATCGTTTTCATCCATTGAACTATCCCTCACTTGTTGATTTCCCTGGGACTATTTACAGACTAATGCACTACTCAATGTGAGTAAGGTGGAAGGTGTAAGCCCTCAGTGTATGATTTAGAAAGAGACCTTCACCTTACCATTGTCCAGTGCAACTAAATATGGGGAAAACTGTCAGTTAGGACTTGATTCTGGAGTCCTTACATATTCTGGAGTAGTATCTTACTCCAAAAGTAGTCCTATTGAAACCATTAGGGCTACTCGTGGAGTAAGGTATTCTATCACCCTTACTCATGCTGAGTAAGCTGGCTTTTAGGCATTCAGCTTCTTTATATGTAGATACACACTGGTGCTTAGATGGCTAATTGACACCAGTTGTGCCTGCACTTACAGTAGATTCTACTTAGTAACAACTCTCAGTTCCCAGCTTCATGTTGCTATTACCCAAAAGTTGTCCATAAGCGCACGGCACTGTTTTCAGGGGGACAGATAGAAAAAACAAGCACAGAACAATGATACATTGTACAGAACAGCAGTTGTGAAACTGTTTATTAACTTTCTGTAATAAAGAATACCAAACATGACACGTAGTAATGGATACACTGTATCATGTACCACAGTGCTGAGAGCATATTTACGAACTTTCAGCTTGCTATGTGTCTCAAGAAAAACTGTGAAGCCGAACACAATTCTAAAACACTGTGTAGAGACACAGCTTTTAACATCCCCACCCCACCAAGAAAACTTGCAAAACAATTACAGTATAATGTCTCTGTATGCTCAACAGTCCTGTACTTCCAGTTAGTGCTCCTTATATGTCACACAAATTAAAGCAGCACAAGATTTTACAAATAATAATGTTTTAATAACATTTGTCCAATGTTGTCTGCTTTTTACATTTTGCCACATCCTGTAAATCCTTTCCAGTTTTGCATGCAGCCTCGTAACTGGACTCAAATCCATGACTCTGGCATATCCTGCAAAAAATGTCCACTACACATAACTGCCTTGTGAGGGAAATCTCTTTGGGTTCTTCATCCTCTGTACTAGTCCTCTAGTTCCTGATCAGCCTGTGGATGCTTTACAGCCTCTGCTGTCTCCAGAAGTTCTGCATCAGAAAGCTCCCCTTCTGGCTCTGAATGCTTGTCAAACTCAACAATGGCCTCAAAATCCTCTGCCGTTAGATTTTTCAGGAACTGAAATGTTGACCCAGCACATCAGTGTCCACCAGACCATCATTTTCTGTTGTTGGTGAAAACACTCCTTGTCTGAAGCAGTCTGGAACAGTCTGCGGGAGAATAGAGGCCATGACACCTTAGCAAGATGAAGTGCACCAATCAGAGATGTTTTTTGGCAACATCTACCACTCCTAGGTGTGGGTCAGCACCCAGAGAGGCAATAATGTGTGCATTAGGACAAGCATAGTCATGACCTTTGAAATTTTTAATGTCATCCATGTCCATTAGCTACTTGACTGAGGCTGTGTCCAGAGGCAGGAATTTTAACACGATCTGTGACAGCTCTGCATTCGCTGAATGAGCTGGGCAATTGTTAATTAAAAGGCACACGTGTCTACAGCTCCCTGTTCCAGTTCTTAAGCCACTCTTCAAACTTGTCATCCATGCACTGACTGAGTTTCAGTAGAGCACAGGCAGCTTTGAGTACTCCTTAGGGAGACAACGAAGGTACTTGCTCTTTCCCATCGTTGGTCCAACACAACAATTGGATGCAGTCCATAGCTTTTTTTTTCCTTCCTGCAAACCTTTCTTTCAGCATGCCAAGACCTGTGTCAGGAAAACCCAGGCAGAAGAAACCAGTCTTCTGAGCACTGAAGATATCATGTGGCTTATACTGCTCTAGAATGCTGAGTGGGGTGTCTTCCCCCCGTTCAGTAGCTGCTGGAAGGTCAGCATCTTGTTTCTCGCCATGCTCCTTATGCCAAACCATGTTGTGTCAGGCTTCCCACCCATGAGGCCAGCTATCTGAAGGATTAAAGTCCTTCCCCTGCTCTGCCATCAGCTGACATGCTTTCAGCTTCAGCATCAGCTCAGTGAGACAAGCACCTGGGCCAAACTTACGATGAACCAAGAGCCACAGTCTGTCATTAACATCTGCCTCCTTTCCCTCACATTGGTGCTTGCAGACTTGCTTTGTGGTGTTTCTGTTTTCCTTTACTGAACACAAGAAACAACATACTTTGAGATACTAAACCTCCTAGGTATTCTCACATACTGCCTCCAGGACCCAGACATTATCAGCGATAAATAGGTCCACGTGTTTGGAAGCCCTGGCACACAGCAAAAGTGCTCACCTGCTCATGCTCAGAGGCAGGAATTTGATTGCAGGTAACACTTCCCCTCTAAAACTGTTGCTGTTAATCAGCATGCCTGTGGCTCATATCTCAATCCCATTAGCACTGATGTTAATGGGACAGGACAATTTTTTGGGCAATATGTTGCCATTAACTGCAAGTTGCTATTATCAGGATGGCTAGTAAGTGGAATCTACTGCATTTAAATCTGCAATCACTTGTTCCCATGAAGTTGTGGGTATAAAATGAGAAGTTGCTTCTAAACCCAGGCTGTAAGAGTGGAACCCTGCCTGGACTGCCCTGTGGGGTGGCAGAGCACTACACAACAGGTGCATCCACCTCAGTTTCCCCTCAGGAACCGAAGGACTCCACATTAGTCTCTCTTTCCTTAATACTCCTCCTCCTTGGGGCTGGTTTATTACAAAAATGAGATTCAAGTAGCCCATAACATCACTCTCAACTTATAGTCCATTTATCACCCTAGTGCACATAGTCCTTAAAACCTAGTCTTTCCAGTGGGCACCCTCATCAGTTTCTCTGCTGGGAGTCCTTCCATATCACACTCGGTGTCTTTGTCTATGCCAATACTCTTTGATGGTCCTCTTGTTCTGTCCCTGTGTCAGAACAGCTACCCCAACCCTTCCATCCAGAGTGCAACCCTGATCATCCCAGTGGGAACCCCCCAACCTCTCTGCTGGGAGTTCATCCTCACCAGGGGAATATCCCTCTCTCCCTCTGGTCTTGCAGACTACTTCGTCTGCTGCTTCTCTTGTCTTCAGCCCTCTGGCCTGGTTCTCTGGCTTGAGGAAGTCAGCCAGCAAATGCCTGTTGCTGTTTTCCTTGACTTCAGCCTCCCCACAGGAAACATCTTCTGGCTCTGGCAGCTCTCACTTGCCTTTTCCCTGACTGACTCTAGTATCCTTAAATCTCCAGTTCTCTTCTCACACTCATCTCCTCTCCAAAGTCCAGGTGCCCTGATCTTTCATAGCCCCAGATGCTGCCCTATCCTCTTCCCTGGGTGAACTGGGAACATGTGTCTGGCACAGGGGAGCTGGACCTACTTCATTCACTGGGGCCAGCCACCCTGTGATACAGGCCCTAAATCTTCAGGTGCATCATACATTTAAAATACCATCCTTCCTTTTCTGCAAGGCTCTGGCAAAGTGAACTGAATTCATCTGAGTGGCAGAAGCTGGGAAGGAGAGCAGGAAAGAGGAGTTCGGTAGGAAAGCAAGGTTCCCAAGTTGCAAAGTTGAGATCCTGATGGGAACCTGAACTTTCCCAGTTTTTAGGGGTGTTTGTATCTGAGGTTCTGGTTGGGTCCGTCTCTAACTGTGACATAGGTATTTTGCATGTCTGGCTAAGTCATCTACTACCAGCACTCAACAGAAAGCTGCAAACACCCGATAGCAGCAGTGACAACTGTAGGAGCAGGAAAAAGTATTCTGATGGACTTGTTTGAGTGCAAAAATAAACTTCTGAAAACTATGTTATTCATGCAGGTATTGAAAGCTGATCAGGCTATTTTACTGAAATGCATATACTAAAAACATCAGGTGGGAAACTCCAAAACATTATGGGACATGGAACTCAAAATGGTCAAGACTCTGGTTGCAGAGAAGAGCTTGGAAACGTGACTCAAGTGGACCCTAAACGTTCAAAAAACAGAAGACAAATTAAGAGAACCCACTTGGTAATTATTTTTTTTAAACCTTATGGCTTTTAACCAGTCTTCTGATTTCTTTTTGAGGCCTGACTCCTGATTTTTTTAGCCACATTTAGGGTTGGCAATATTGGAATAGGAAGGAAGGTAAAAATGCCTGGCTTAGCTGTTGCTAGTTCAGTCTGAACATTAGTGAATTGTTTCTCTGTCTCAGAAACTGGCTGAAGTTTTAAAGCCGACACTTAAACATCTTGTTGACAAAGCCAGAGAAGTGCTTAAGAGGACCTCAGAGATCGGAAGTGAGCTCCAAATATTTGAAAATATCAAAGCCTCTTAAACTCTTGTTTGTTAAAGTCATTGGATTCTCCTGAACTGCACTGGTCTAAGTATAAATGGGTTAAGAATGTCAAACCCAGTATCATGTAAGCAAGCGTGTACATTGTGGTTTTAAGAAAAGGTCACATTTAAATGTCAGAAAGGGGTCATGTTTCTGGTACTGTGTTCTTAATAAGTAAGTGGGATTATTAATTCTTTTTTGTTAAAAAAAGAACTATAGGCTTTTGCTAGCATTCAGTTACCCCTGGATGGAATCTTTCACTCCAGTTAGCTTTGTCCATGGAAATCTCTGGTTGACATTTAGACTGAGCCCATGGGGAGAGGAGTGGGGGAAGAGGAAAACTGGGGTGGAAGAAGGTACAAGGTTGAGGGAGAATCCTCATGCTAGAGGATATCATAGTGCATTCCTCAGTGCAACCTTGTGGCTGGAAAGTCTGAGAGGGCAAATGACCCTCAGCGTAAGAAATAGGCCATTGTCCATATCTCCCAGAACATCACTGATTCCAGAACATCTGCCTAGAATCAAGCACCACTGGTGAATTACTGATCATTGTTAGTGATCTAATAATAATCTCATAAATAATACATCACCTTCAGATAGCCAGGTTGAGTGGAGGACTAATAAATAACCCTTAAGGCACTGATTTTCAGAAGTGCTCCATTCAGCCCGCAATTCATAGAATATCAGGGTTGGAAGGGACCTCAGGAGGTCATCTAGTCCAACCCCCTGCTCAAAACAGGACCAATCCCCAATTTTTGCCCCAGATCCCTAAATGGCCCCCTTAAGGATTGAACTCACAATCCTGGGTTTAGCAGGCCAATGCTCAAACCACTGAGCTCTCCCTCCCCCCGAAGGAATATTGTGTTCCCTTAAGTAATTGTGGGCATGTTTTATAGCACTAAGTTTAATTACGTGATTTGTGGGCTCCAAGGATTGTAGTTATACACGTAGCTGCTGTTGAATGCATTTGTTCGTGCATTTGTACTTTCAGCTATTCGAAGGTTCAAAACCAGAGACCATTTCTGACTCTTAGGTTTCAAAGCTATCTAACACCAGTTTAATTAGTAGAGAAAGTCTGTGTTTAAATCAATCAGAACCTCATTCTGCTACTCATACTTACATTGAATAATACCTTCGTTATACCTTTACAAATTTTATTGGCCAGATTCTGCAACTCTTATTCACACTGAGAAGGACTCAACTCACGCATGTGAGCACACCCACTGTCTTTGGAGGGCATACTGGTATAAATAATTACTACTGGAGTAAGGGTTGCAGAATCTGTGCCTTTATATTAGTCATGGGTGATCTTCAGCAGGATTTGAGCTCAAGTAAGGGTTAATTTCAGATAAATACCCCAAGGTTTAGATGCTTATCCAAAGCTATGTGTCGATTCCCCGTGCACCTTTTACCAGGATTTGTAAGTGCCTCAAGTCTCCGCAAAAACTTTGATGGAAATCACATATAAAACTGTGTTCACACATCAGGTTCTGGAAACATCTGTGATCCACACTGAAGATACTTATCATTGAGTTACGCTAAAAGCTAACTGCTATTAATGTCTCTGATCTAGATTCTTCTGCCTTTACTCACAATGAGTAGTTCATTACACCACAAGTAGTCCCATTGGTTTCAGTAGGGTTACTCTTGGCATAGGTATCACTCAACATGAGTAAGAGTGGCAGAGTCAAAGGGAAATTTTTCATACAGCCACTTAATAGATCAAAAGTGCACATTGTCTCCTTACAAGGATTACAGTGCTCACCCAAGTGGAGCCAAAAGAATACACTAGGCTGTGTGACACTTTAGAGTCCAACTTTCAATCTCCCATCCAATGCCCACTGTTTTGTGAAAGCAACTATCTGTGTGCTAAATTTTGTATCCACAAACATGCATCTCACATTACTCTGATTTCCAGAGACAACACTCATTTTAGTCCCTCAATTAACCATTTCCCAAATATTTGTAATGTAACTAACCATTTATATCTGAAATAAAGAATAATGAAACCGAAGTTACAGAAAGAGTCATGTACTATAAAGGAATGAATCCCATGACATTTTAAGTTTCTCGCCTGATTAATTTTTGTGTCCCCCTTGCTTTGGGTCTTTGTCACACCCTTTTTACAAAAATTTGGCTTTGGCAGATTGAGAGGTATGCCAATAAGTAATTTCGAGAGCAACTAATGTGATAGATATGTAAGTGATCTTAAATGCACTCTCATAGAACTGTGGGTACAAAAAGGGAAGTAAAGCTGTAAAATCTGGCCTCTAGAGTTTAAGTGCAGGTGATTCTGTATCATTTGATTCCCAGTGGTCCTTATTGGGCAAGGAATTTGCCTCCCTGCACCATAGAATGGAAGGGAGTTTCTTAATTACCAAACAAATGGAGAGTAGCTGCTTGGTTTTGACAGCTCCTTTGTGTATCATTCTTTGCAGAACATGAATGATTAATGGAATTTCCCCAACACAGTCAAAGTTGTTTACTGATGGAATTAAAGCTGAAATTGGCAGTGCTCTTTTGGGAGGACTTTTTCTATAATGTCACCAGACCTGCCAAGCTCTCCTGATGAAAAATAGGGACAATTAGTGATGGGGTCAGAAGTATTATGGATATTAAAAGGTTTGGTTCTCCCCACTGGAAAAAAAAAGTCTTCTCTTGGTAATTTTCTTTGGGCAGTCACATTCTTGGTCGCCAATTTTGGTTTTAGATTTTTGGAAGGGCACGGCAAGATTTGTTCAGCTTTGGCATCCTGAGCCTAGAAAGTGATGAGTGTTGGTATAAAGGAGGTTGTGGGTATTGGTGTCTTGGGTGGCTTTGGTGCCCCTTACTATGGTGATGCAAGCATCAGAAGTGCCTAGATGGACTGAGGTGTTCGGACACTAAGTTGTGGAACAGAAGGCACCGAGTGTTAGCATGGAAGGGGGTTGATGATGGTGTCCTGAAAAGTGGTAAGCACAGCAGTCATTATTAGCATCCTGGAATGGAAGGAGGTTGGCACTGTTGGCACTGGTGGTGCAAAATGGAAAGTGCTTGGGTCTCATGCCATGGTGTGGAGAAGGATCAGTGTTTGCTGCTATTTCTGACCCATTTTTATGGCACCAAAACCAGTGCCCTTCCACACCAAACTGCCAAGTGAATCAACAGGTTTTATTTGCAAACACACTAAAAACTTTTTTTTGCTGTGTTCTCATCACTTTCCCCAGAGTCCTATCACCTGTAGCCTAACCTATAACAGAGAGAAGAACTTGGTGGAGTGATACTCTCCCTTCAGTAGTGATTCATCTGGGAAACACCTGTGAAGTGTCTAATAATAATAGCTTGCATTTACACAGCATGGATCATGTTTTAAGTGCTTTATAAACATTAGCTGAATTCCCACACTGACCCCAAGAGATAGTTAGATAAGTGCATGGTTTATTTTTATTCTCATTTTCCAAATGGCAACAAAATACAGACAGAGGTGAACTGGCTTTCCCAATGCCACAGAAGGAGTCGATAATGAGAGGATCTCTTGGCTACTACTCCTGTGGGAAGCGTCATCCAGCCTCTGTCTTCTGAATCTATTGACAGGTTTCAGAGTAGCAGCCATGTTAGTCTCTATCCACAAAAAGAAAAGGAGTACTTGTGGCACCTTAGAGCCTAACAAATTTATTTCAGCATAAGCTTTTGTGAGCTACAGCTCACTTAAAGCTTATGCTCAAATAAATTTGTTAGTCTCTAAGGTGCCACAAGTACTCCTTTTCTTTTTGAGTCCATTGAATTGACCAAGGTCCTGCCTGTACTCCTGTGAACAGGTCTATGAGATGGATTTTTATGATCTATGTGAATTCTGGCAACTGGCCAGAGTGCTCAGATATTTTCTGTCCCACATCACAGCTCTCTGGAGTGCAAAAAGAAAAGGAGTACTTGTGGCACCTTAGAGACTAACAAATTTATTAGAGCATAAGCTTTCGTGAGCTACAGCTCACTTCATCGGAGTGCATTTCTCTTCTGTCTATAAGCATTTTTCTCCCATAATCTTAATTAGCAACATCCAAAATTAGCAGTGAGGAAGAGTATAGTGGGACCTAAGAAAGAATGAGCATAGCATGCTCCCCAAACTTGTACCGTTAGCAGCAAATGTGTATTACAGCCTGGCTCTTCCACTTCTAATGAAAGTGTCTGAACACACAGTATATGTTCAGCTGCCAATGGCATTAGATGGAGAGCCCCATAGATTAACTGGTCCTATTAGAATGTGCTCCTGGTTTGGAAGGGATGTCAGTTCTCTTAGTATGTTCTTAACATGGTCCAAGGCTCATAATCTCACTCTGGGAGAGAAGGCACAGTACTTATCTAAGTGCCATGAATCCTCAGCCGCATGATTATCTCATTATAACGGCATCCTCCCTTAGAACCATCCTACTGCTCTTGGGTTTGGTTAATACAAAACCAAAGTGATTTCAGCTTGTCACAGCATGGGAGAGAAAATGCATGGGGGAGAAAGGAGGCTGGGAATGTCTCTGTCTCTGTTGGTGATCACCATGTAGACAAAGAGGCCAGTGGCAGGTTTTGCGTGAACAGGAAAAGGGATGTTGGAGGCAAAGAACTGGGAGGCAAAAGACATATTCATCTAGATTTCCCCCACTTCCTGCAGGTAAATCTCTTAGGCCAATGTTTTCAAACATGGATGCCTAAAGTTAGGCACCAAATAGCCTTGTTTTTAGAGGTGCTGAGCACCTGTAGCTCCTGTGGAAGTCTTTAGGAAGACTTGAAAATATTGGCCATACTCCCTCTGTACCTCAGTTCCCCCATCTATAAAATGGAGACAATAATAATTTTCTACATGTCTCATGGAAGTGCTGTGAGGATAAGTTGATGTATATTAAATATTCTGAGATTCTTGGACAGAAAGGATTGTTGATGTGTGAAATATTATTAACAGAAAATCCATTTCCTAGTTTTATGTTATTCTGCAGCGCTCTGGGGAAACTGAGGGTCTCTAGACATGAGAGAAGGGTGTAATGGAGGCAGGCATGAGTCAATTATGTGCAAATCCACTAGTGGGCATCCTGTGAGCAAAGAAAATCCATTACAGTGATGTACCTGATTCTGATCTCACGTACACTGTCCATCAGGAATAAATCCAGTCATGTCAGTGGAGTTATACCGTTGTAAAGCCAACATATGCACTTTCAGAAAGGCCAGTTGTGTTAATAAGTGATGTTTTCATTTGATGACATGACATGGACAAATTCACACTAAAACCCTCAGCAAACAGCCAAAAAGAAAAATGGTGCAGAAGAATTGTGCAAGAGTTCTGTTTTGAGAGGCAGGTCTGGAATCCATCCATTTCTTCCACCAACATTTCACATTGTACCCTGTCCTGGTGTCAACCAGGTTGGGGGTAGTGGGTGGGGAAGGGGTTAGGAGAGGAATCTTATCTGAAAGGCATAGAATGTACTTGAAATGATCTTCTTCTGAAAAATGCACTGCCCAGCTACTTCAGTAAAAACAAATCAGCTGCATGCCCAGGCAATACCCTCCATATTATGCTGGCTAAAGAAATCCAAAAAAGCCTAAAGGAATGGATGATTAGTGAGAGGGGTTAAAAACAACCACCACCATCCGCTGGCATAGTGAAGCCATTGCAACAACTTCAAAATAAAATGGTCTCTAACAGAGCAGATTCTGTCTGGTCAGTAACCCACGACTGAGGTAATGGTTTCATATAACAATAATGCTTGAGTAGGTGTTCATTTTCAACCTGCAGTGGTAAAAGTAAAGTGCAATCTAACAGCAGCTGTCAAATACTTTAAGCTAATCTACCAGTAGCTGCTTTGGTACAATTTTGGTGGTGTAATACATTGTATCACCTGACCCCAGCAATGTGACGGCACTGTTAACACTCTGCCCTTGGGAGGTTCATGAGTGGGTCTGAGTGGTTAGAAACTTCCCCTTAGGTACTTAGGAGAAAGACCTGCTACTGCTCCTCACTGCAGCTCTGGTGCACTTGTGCCACAGTAGTGCTGAAATGTGTTTCTTTCCAAATCATTAAAGCCTGGCATTTTAGAGCTGGGCTCTTGGGAAAATATCCCCGGCTCACCTTTCCCCTGCTCCTGTAGTTTTCAACATAGATGCTGAACCTCAGTGCATGTTCTTGCTGTTTTCCAAACAGCTTGGGGCTGCAAAGGCTGTGGAATATTATAAATATTGACACTGTTTTCCTAACTGTGCACTTTTCAGTGTGTTTCCAATGTGTGCATTATGCAACACACAGCGAGTAATAGGAAGGAAGGAGCTGGGTAAGTAAAACTTGCATCCTGGGGAACTCCAAATACTGATCTCCCTCACTCACAGGAGGAAGGAGTGTTGTCTAGTGATTAAAGCGGGGAACTGGTAGTCAGGGGTTTGAGGTTCAATTCATGACTTTCCTGCTGACCTTTTGTGTGACCTTGGGTCTGTCACTGAACCTTCTCTGTGTCAGTATAGTAAAGCCTACCCCTCAATGAGGCTAAATTAATTAATGCCCAAAGAGCTTTGTAGCTTTCAAGTGAGGATCGCAAAATATTATCTCAGTATATTTCTCTGTAATCACTGCTCAACTCTGCCTAACCCTTCCTCTGCAGCTAAGCTTATGTCATTGTGTTTCTATCTGGGCAATGACTTTCCCATGTAGTCTGTATGCTGGAGTTGCAATGCATCTTGAATGCAGGGAAGAATCCCTCCAAGGTGCTGAATGAATTATAGGGAAGCAATATCCTCTCTCCCCACCCAGTGACCTGGGCCCATGTCACCTCTCCTGAGGTGACTTCAGACAAGACCCATAGACACGGCCCATGATCTCTCCATGTCTGAACAATTGACATCACTTTCCTTATCCAAACAATCAAGGCTGAGATTTTTTTTAAAAAATCGCCTAAGTTGATTTGGATTTCATTTTAATGGGAGTTAGACACCCAGTTCCTTTAGGTAATTTTGAAAATCCCACACCATACCTCCTGTCTTCCTCTTTTAGATATTTCTGTGAATTTCAGTCTTTAGTTAACTGAGAAATTTTAGCTCAGAGCTGGCAATGGAGGGCACCATCATAGTAGGCAGAGCACTGGAAAATGAAGTACTTCCTAACTTCACCTTCAATCTCTTCCGTATGGGCCCCACAGGCACCCACTCATTCAGCCAGGTCATAGCTCATTTTACACCACTGTTATTTCCCCTTTGAAAAGCTCTTCCACTTTCTCTAGGAGGCTCTCCATCCCTTTGGTGTTCTCACGCTGAAGAAATAATAATAATAAAATCCCAACTTCTCCTTTTTTTCTTTAAGGTACAGCATTGTTACACTTGACTGGCTATAACAGACTCAACTCCTTTGAAAGTAATGGAATTATATTGCCATCACAGTTCACTGGTCCGCCTCATTTTGGAAAAAATCATCTTTCTTAATGTCTCAACCACAGTGTAGCTCAGCAGCAGCTACTAACTTGGGAGAGCTAGACACTATAACCTGGCAGTTCAAAGTCCAGACAATGGCATCGTGTGCACTGAAAGGAGCAAGTGCACAGAAGAATTGGCAGACATGGAATTGAAGGCTGATCTGGGCTGTTCAATCTGGGGTCTCCCCTGAGGACTAGAAGGAACAAGTCCACTAAAGTCAGATGGATACGTCCTTTTTATGCTCTCAGTATTCATGCTACCCTACTGCAGTGCATCCTTCTTGCAAGCACAACATAATGTAATTGAAACTGAGGTTACACTCCAAAGAGTCACTCTGTAAAGATGACATTGTGGGGTTCCATATTTGTTCTCCCTGAGGGATTTCTTATCAATTTTGCTGAGTTTATGTGTGAGGAGGTGATTTTTCCTACCGCAATGCCAACCTAAGTTCTCAACACCAAGTTGTGTTTATTCTGCTCCTTACAACACCTCTAGGGCTGGTAGATTGTCAGTGGGGGGCATCGGAGTAATGTATTCTAATATTTCCTAATTTTAGGGGGGCCCCTCCTGCATGGGAACACTGCCCTCTCGGAATTCTGGGCCAGAGGAATAGCCTGTAGGAAGCCGTTAGAACAGGCCTGAGGCTGCTTTAATGTGTTCTTGGGGCCAAATAGGATATACAGGGTTAAGGGAAGAAGTTGAGTAGGTAGCAAAAGCCATCTATACCCCTCCTCAAGTGTAATATTGAAGCTCAGAGGCGCTTGAGGCTCTGGCCTTGTGTGTGTATGCCACACAACGTATAGTCTCCAATTGTACATATTCAAATTTAAATGACCATATACTTGAACCTATAATGTGCAGATGCAATTACCTGTATGTGAAGTGACATTAGCACGCTCTCATTAAACAACCTAACACCTGTACTTGCACAGGGATTAATATTTGCACCTGCAAAACCACCTGGGGTCAGTGGATCTTATGGGTACAAATTCTAATGCCTCCGCCCATGTGTACAGGTGTTAGACTACTTCAGTGGTGTTAAAATTATTAGCAGATACTTGCATCACCAAAGTGCAGAGGGAAATACAACACAGTATTGGGTATACTCCAGGTAGAAGATTAGCTGAGAATTTATACCTGTGCCTATTGTATGCAATTAGATGGGAGTCAGATACAGCACACTACAGTTTGCCTGCATGATTAACCATTGATTGTGTCTTTTAGATGTCTAATCAGATTATATTGGACTTCCTTACAATTTCCTAAGTAGGCCAACTGATAGATTTATCAAGGGTAGATGGGATCTGACAGTAGAATATTATGGCAAAATTCTTCTGATGATGGATGGGTCCATCTTGACACAAACTCCAAAGCTTTGCCTCTTAGTAATAAATCTCGGCATGAAATCATCTGTCTTTGACCTGAAGCTCAACATCAGCAACTCAGGATACTGAAGTTTCATTGTCTTTATGAACGTTCAAGTTGACTCAATGGTATAAATGCACACTTTCTGCATTCAATCTCTTTAATAGGGGCAGGCCTTATATAATAGCAGTAGGCCTTATATTATTTTTATTTATTTTTGTTAAAGGTAGCAATTCACAACTTTTCTAGCCAGCCAAGAGGATCTCTATGAAGAGATTACATTTTGTTAGATGTTTAATGAGCCAGTCATTGCAAAAAAAAATAAAAAAATAAAAAAATGGAAAATGGTACAGGACTTATTTACCAAGGAGTTGTGCTAAGCAGTGGCAAAATACCATGGCGTAACTGTAGGCTTTTCTTGGTTTCGTGGAGTTTTCTGATGGGCTTCTTGAGTAAAATGTTCAGAAGTGCCTAAGTGGCTTACAAGCCTGAGGTTACGTCTGCACTGCAATGTGACCAGGACTTAAGTAATGTAAGAAGAGCTCGAGTTAGCAGACCCTGGGTTTGTTAATTTAGGGCTTAAAAATCGAAACTCATTTGTAAACTCAGCTTAGGCATTGTTGAAACCAGGGTCCCAACATGGGGCTCCAGTGTCTACACTGCATTATGCGGACCAGAGACCAACCACCCATATCCCAGACTTCCTAGAGCCCTCCCAAAATGCGGTCGTTTTAGCCCTTTGTTGGTGTTGCAGTGTGGGAAAACTTGACTGTCCATCAAACTTGACTAACTTGACTGGACAAATAAGTAGGTCCATGGGACTGTGGGATACATCTGGTGGACTCCCAGAGCAAGAGTACAGTGGGGCTGTGTCTACACTGAAAAAACAATAGTACTTGAACCTTGAACCTGACTTGATTCAGGCTTGGACGCTCCAGCCCCGTGGGGTCCTGGGATCCTGGGTCTGATCCCTGGGTTAGCATGATTTGGGTGTAGATAGAAGGGAGCTTAGACTTGAACTTGAGTTTGAACTCTGGGCTTACATTGCTGTGTAATGACACCTAAATACCTTTAAAAATTAGGCCCATTTTCAGAAGTTCCTAAGGGACTAATTTTTAAAGGTAGTTAGGTATCTCAAGCTGCAGATAGGTGCCTAGTGGGATATTCAAAAGCACCTAAAGTGTTTTAAATATCCCATTAGGAACATATAATATAGGACTAGAAGGGTCCTGTTGGGTCATTGAGTCCAGTCCCCTGTTCTCATAGTCAATCCCATCATGTAAACCCATTCATAAATTTATCAAGCTCCACCTTAAAACTAGTTAGGTTGTTTGCTGTTCCAAAACTTCTCTCCTCTGATGTCTAGAAACCTTCTGATTTCCACCAAAATTTGGTCAAGGCCAGTTTATACCCATTTGTTCTTGTGCCAAAAATGTCCTTTAGCTCAAATAGCTCTTTTCTCTCCCTGGTGTTTATCCCTTTGAAGTATTTATAGAGAACAATCAGATGCCCTCAGCCTTCATTTGGCTCGGCTAAACAAGCCAATCTCTTTTAGTCTCCTACAGTAAGATAGGACCTCCATTCCCCGGATCATCCTAGTAGCCCTTGTCTGACCTGTTCCAGTTTGAATTAATCTTTCTTGAACATGGGGTGACCAGAAATGTATACACTATTCCAGATGAGGTTTTACCATTGTCTTGTATAATGGGATTAGTACTTCTCTATCCCTTCTGGAAATATCTTGCCTGACATATCCTAGCATTGCATTGGCCTTTTTCATGGCTGCATCACATTTGTGGATCATATACCCAGATCTTTTCCCTCCTCTGTTGATAACAAATTCTTTTTATTAGCCCCTATGTGAATGATCTAGCACTATATACTATTAAATTTCATCCCATTTCTATTGTTCCAGTCCTGAAGGTCATGCAATTCTACTTGTATAATATTCCAATCCTCCTTTTTATTGACAGTGCCTCTCAACATTGTGTCCTCCACAAATTTCATTAGCACACTCCTACTTTTTGTGTCAAGGTCATTAATTATAATAGTAAATGAGATTGGTTCCAAGACCAATCGTTATGGAGCTATCTGCATCTTTAGGCATCTAAATGCCTTTGAAAATCTGGCTCTTAAGCACTTTTAAAAAAATGTTATCCCTTTCCTGTAAACTATGGCATATACGGGGTCTTGTTATGATGGGGTGTGGTACAAAAGTTTTAACTCTAATTCATATGTAATGACTAGTTTAACTTACTTGGGGCTGATCCAAAACCCAATGAAGTCACTGTGAGCTTTTCCATGGACTTTGCTAGTCTTCAGATCGGGCCTTATTTCTTTGACACTCATAAGTCCATCCCAAAATCATGCCAATCATCATAAACATTTTATACTGCACCACATCCTCATGTTGTTGCCTCTTGTTCTGCATATATATGTGTTTGTGTGTGCATGCATGGATAAATTGTGTTTACATACCCTGTAATATATACAAGTGTATATTATATACAGTGTAAGCAGCCCACACTTGGCTGACATCTTGGGCATTCAATGCAGCTTGCTGAATTAATCAAGTAATGCTATCGAATGACCTACTGTAGACATTTTCATCTGATGGAGCCAGGAAATGAGGCAGCTAATAGATAATTCTGGAGTATTGTAAGATCACAGCAATCTCATATTTAAGGGGGGATTAATATAATACTAATTGGGGCCTAGGTGAAGAGTTCATGAGACAAATGAACCCACCTGAATTTTGAGAGTTTGAACAGCTTGAGCCATATTCTATACTCATTGCTGCTGCTGAGGTTTAGCCCTTTAACTGGGAAGGAAAAGGAATATCAGTGTGTTACAATCATTACCTACCTTTTCTGGGTAACAGCCATGACTGTATCTCTTGGTTTCAGGGCAACAATGGCTGATAACAGACCAATGTCATGGCCAATAAGAAAAAAAAACCCCAAGATACTGGACCAAATTCACGTCTGGGGAAGGCCTGCTGAACTTTGGGATTCTATTTCCATTTATGCCAAAGACTGCAAACTGACAATGCTCTCTTATCATCAACCTCTGTAGTGAGTCTGGGCAACCAGAAATAACATTTAAGTTAGAGCCAAGTGAACAAATCACAGGGAATACTAACTTTTTTTTTCCTGTTGAAGGCACTGTCCAGCAGTTTATAATTTTCTTTCTTCATTGTTACTCAGATTGAAAATATTTGCTGAAAATTTTCTAGAACTACTTCTCAAATATTTTCTACAAATATTTTCCCTAAGCAGTTTACTGGGAGTGTTCAGAATCTGAAATTCTAGCTCGAGTTTTGACTGGACACATAGATTTGTGCTCCCCCACTCAGGAAAAAGAAGTGCACTGTGTGATCTAAGCAGAACGTTTCCACTGTAGTTACTTGCATTTATGAGACCATTAATTTAGATTGTGAGCTCTGTAGGGTGGGGCTTCTCTTTTAGTGTTTCTTTGTACTATACCTAGCACAACAGGACCTCCATCCTGATTGGGTCCTCTGGGTGTTACTGCAACATTTCCTTCTAAAATCTCTAATATTCAATCAAAAAGGCTGAATATTCCTGCAAGTAAACACTATTTGCTAAAATATTTGCCAGAAGTGAACACAAAAGGGGTGTAAATATAGGTGAAGCAAATTAAGGTTTTAGGTAGAGATAAGTGGATAAGGGTGTTAAGGGCTAGATGGATAGGTAGATAGATTCCATCCACCTCTAACTGAAGTGTTAAGTGCTTGATCCTGTAGGTTGCTGAGCACTCTGGCCCCAATCCAACAAACGACCTAGCACATGCTTAACTGTAAGCATGAGTGGAGTCATCATTAGCTGCAAAAAGAAAAGGAGGACTTGTGGCACCTTAGAGACTAACGAATTTATTTGAGCATAAGCTTTCGTGAACTACAGCTCATTTCATCAGATTGCACTGAGTCTACTCACCTGCTGAAAGCCATGAATATGACATGCTTAAAGCATGGCCCTAATACTGCAATGGAAACAGTCTGTAAAACTGGGAATTCAGCAGTGTGGAAGCCTGCCCCCAAGGGAACACCAAAGCTTCCTGGTTCTTTTACAACCCCCATGCTGGTTTCTGAATGCTTCAGTGCAAAGCAGCTCCTGAATTGCCTTCAAAGCATGACAATTTGTTTTCCCGCTGCTCTCATTATGCTATGCACTTATACACATCCACTTTGAGAACAAAAAAAGAGTTAAAAGTTGTGGCCATAAAAGCTTATGATCTCTCGCTTGCTCCCGCCACACAATCAATCTTCTAAATTTCCAGGAGTGGACAAGATTTTTAAAAACAGCTGTAATCTGTGGTCATTGATGGTGGAGTAGATTGTTTGCCAAACTATTACCATAACTGTCAAATGAAATCAGAAAAATAATCTCATTGTGCTGGACAGATGCCTTTCCTGCATTATTGATATAGTCACTCCAGAGTAATAGAGAAATATAAAGCATTGTTCTATTTACAAAAGGAGATTGGCCAAGTCCTTGAGAGAGAGCTTGAGGGACAGGCACTTACAGGAAGTGAGATATAGTCAACTCAGTAAAAGTTATGTGTCAGGGTCATGTGACCTCCATAGTCAGCAGTAGAATCTCATAGCGTTCTATTGCTTTCCCTCTGCTGGCTCACTTTTAGATTTAGTTCCAGAGCTTAATCTCTTACTAAATGAGTTTCTTCAGGGTATAAATGCAGCAACATGGAATTTGCTATGCTCTCCTTGACAACCCCAACCCCATCCCTGCGGCTGTCGGGTTCCCAGAATATGCAAAAATGTTCTGTGTTAACCGTGCCCCTCTTTGTACTGTGAATAAATCATGTCAGCTCAGCGCATTACCATATGCTGGAATAGAATTTGTTTTGTTCATAGTCAAGGTATCTAAAAAAACCAAACCCCTTTACAAAGCAAAGTACTAAATATGGGCACTGCAGCAAATCCATAGGCAAATGAAGTGGCCATTCTGAACTTTGCATACAAATATTTCTAACAGCAAAGGCTGGCTGTAAGCAGTTGCTAAGTGGAGCTTGATCTTGTATCTGGATCTGCTGTCACAGAACCTCATGACCATGCTGATTTCCACATTTATGGTGCTGTATGAAAAAAATAAATATATCCATACTCAGACTGAAGGGGGGACAGAGTTTGCTTTTCTTTGCAGCAGTAAGCAAGGCTGCTAACACAAGGATAAAATGGGAATATCGCCTATAGTCAATGTCCTGTGACTGAAGTGGGAGAATGAATATTGTTAGACCTTGGTTCTTGCCATTTTTTCCAGTTTATAACTGACTTTCAGAAAACACAAGAGAAAATAATTATGTCTGTTCCAGAAGAGGATGGTGGTAGGTATAAGCAGACTGATACAGAAAATAGAAAGAGAAATTAAAACGAGAGAAGTTTTACAGGAATACAAGCATCATGAATTTGGGCTTTGGGCTCATTTTTGTTCAAAATCAAAAAACATATAGACAGATTCAGTTTGGTGGGAGGAAAGATGACTTACATCAACATAGCATCTAACTGTTCGTTTATGAGCAATGAAGTTTCCTGGATCTCGTTTTCCCCTCATATGGCTAAAACCAAATATGCTGTTTTTGCCTCAGTACAGTGAAAAAATGAGTTAATCAAATCTGATGTTACGGGAGTGGAGTTTCTTCTTGCCAAAAAATGATCTTCTTTTTTTTTCACCCAGGTTTCGTTAAGAGTCTGAGAAGGGAGCTACTGTAGTTAAGCAAAATGGATGGCCCAGATCTAAGTCTCAGAATCAGGGGGATGTAAAAAGAGGGCTTAGTTAAGGACAAATTCTTCCTACGTGATTTCTGATCAGCCTATCGATAGCTCACATTGATTGCTCTGGCCCCAAAACATTTCTACCTTCCAAATGAGAAAAAAATTATTGTAAGAAAAATGTCCAACTGCTTTCATGCTGAAGGACAGACTAAATACGGTCAGGAAATTAATTCAGAAAGAGCAGCTCCAGTGTCCCTGACACTGTATATGTCTTGACACATGCTATCCTTCTCAAAATGTATGATACATTCTAGTCTGTATGAAATTGCTGCTGAAACACATGACATGGGGAGGTTAGATGAAGATACAAAGATGTTTTGAATCCATCAGGACAAGTGGTGGACTAGTATTCAGATCCGATCCTTCTGCACATTAGGCCCACTGACATACACCTATATACTGTGCACATGAATGCACACACACACACACACACACACAGATACCAAGCCCAATAGCATTTTTAATTGAAAAGCATAAATTTGGCCTGCTAAATCTATTAACGATTTGTTTTAATTAGGAACCCAGCTGCTTCCTGAGATTTTGCAGTCTGGGTTTCAGAACTTTAGCCATACTGAAAATGAGTCTCAAGTGAGCTGCTTGAAGTCTTTCAGATCAGCGTTTTTACAGACTTGTTGGAAGGGAGATGCCTCTAAAAATTTCCACATTGTGCATATTACACCCTTTTCTGTCCTTGGATGATACTGACTTACTGAGAGAATGTAAAACTGGCTGCCTCCATCTCCAACCACATCTTAAATGTAGCTGAAGTTTACCTCTCCTGATGCATTCCATATCATCTGACCAGCCTGCTCCAAATAAGCGTTTCAGATAAACTCAAATGGTGCAAATTTAGTGTGGTCCACTCTACTGCAGAGGTACTAATCTCTCCACCAGCAGGGAGAGCAGTTAGTTAATTGGACTTCCTAGTTAGTACTGCCTCTGCCCTTTTATTTCTTCCTAGAGTGGAACCAGCCAAGTTGCAGGACTCTGTTTGGATAGGATGACCAGCCGTCCCATTTTTAAAGGGACAGTCCAATTTTGGGGGACTTTTTCTTATATAGGCACCTATTAGCCCCCACCCTCTGTCCCATTTTTTCACAGTTGCTATCTGGTAACCCTATGTCTGGTTCACAGGTGTGTAATAATTCTCTCCCTTTTCAGTTTTATTTAACCAAATTCATTTATTTAACCAAAACTCAAACAGCTTAATGGGACTAAATCGGGGGGCCCAGATAAGCTTCATCCAAGAATATTAAAGGAATTGGCACCTGAAATTGCAAGCCCATTAGCAAGAATTTTTAATTAATCTGTAAACTCAGGAGTTGTACCGAATGATTGGAGAATTGCTAATATAGTTCCTATTTTTAAGAAAGGAAAAAAAAGTGATCCGGGTAACTACAGGCCAGTTAGTTTTACATCTGTAGTAAGCAAAGTCCTGGAAAAAATTTTGAAGGAGAAATTAGTTAAGAACATTGAAGTCAATGGTAAATGGGACAAAATACAATATGGTTTTACAAAAGGTAGATCGTGCCAAACCAACCTGATCTCCTTCTTTGAAAAAGTAACAGATTTTTTAGACAAAGGAAACGCATTGGTCTAATTTACCTAGATTTCAGTAAGGCGTTTTATACCATGCCACATGGGGAATTATTAGTTAAATTGGAAAAGATGGGGATCAATATGAACATCAAAAGATGGATAAGGAATTGGTTAAAGGGAGACTACAACGGGTCCTACTGAAAGGCGAACTGTCAGGTTGGAGGGAGGTTACCAGTGGAGTTCCTCAGGGATCTGTTTTGGGACCAATCTTATTTAATCTTTTTATTACTGACGTTGGCACAAAAAGTGGGAGTGTGCTAATAAAGTTTGCAGATGATACAAAGCTGGGGGTATGGCCAATTCAGAGAAGGATCGGGATATTATACAAGAGGATCTGGATGACCTAGTAAACTGGAGTAATAGTAATAGGATGAAATTTAATAGTGAGAAGTGTAAGGTTATGCATTTAGGGATTAATAACAAGAATTTTAGTTATAAGCTGGGGACGCATCAATTAGAAGTAATGGAAGAGGAGAAAGACCTTGGAGTATTGGTTGATCATAGGATGACTATGAGCTGCCAATGTGATATGGCTGTGAAAAAAGCTAATGCAGTTTTGGGATGCATCAGGAGAGGTATTTCCAGTAGGGATAAGGAGGTTTTAGTACTATTATACAAGGCACTGGTGAGACCTCATCTGGAATACTGTGTGCAGGTCTGGTCTCCCATGTTTAAAAAGGATGAATTCAAACTGGAGCAGGTACAGAGAAGGGCTACTAGGATGATCCGAGGAATGGAAAACTTGTCTTATGAAAGGAGACTTAAAGAGCTTGGCTTGTTTAGCCTAACTAAAAGAAGGTTGAGGGGAGATATGATTTCTCTCTATAAATATATCAGAGGGATAAATACAGGAGCGGGAGAGGAATTATTTAAGCTCAGCACCAATGTGGACACAAGAACAAATGGGTATAAACTGGCGACCAGGAAGTTTAGACTTGAAATTAGACGAAGGTTTCTAACCATCAGAGGAGTGAAGTTTTGGAATAGCCTTCCAAGGGAAGCAGTGGGGGCAAAAGATCTATCTGGATTTAAGATTCTACTCGATAAGTTTATGGAGGAGATGGTATGATGGGATAATGTGATTTTGGTAATTATTTGATCTTTAAATATTCAGGGTAAATAGGCCTAATCCCCTGAGATGGGATATTAGATGGATGGGATCTGAGTTACCCAGGAAAGAATTTTCTGTAGTATCTGGCTGGTGAATCTTGCCCATATGCTCAAAGTTTAGCTGATCGCCATATTTGGGGTCAGGAAGGAATTTTTCTCCAGGGCAGATTGGAGAGGCCCTGGAGGTTTTTCGCCTTCCTCTGTAGCATGGGGCACGGGTCACTTGAGGGAGGATTCTCTGCTCCTTGAAGTCTTTAAACCACGATTTGAGGACTTCAATAGCTCAGACATAGGTGAGGTTTTTCATAGGAGTGGGTGGGTGAGATTCTGTGGCCGGCTTTGTGCAGGAGGTCAGACTAGATGATCAGAATGGTCCCTTCTGACCTTAGTATCTATGAATCTATGAAAATTATGTATTAACAACCAATGGGGGTAATCTGGCACTCTCTCCTGCTCTAGCTGTGTCAGCTCTAGCGACAAGGAAGTACTGGATGTTGTCTGATTCTTCTGTGAATTGTGAATTTCACTAGACCTTATAAATTCAAGGAGCAACTAAATTATGCCTCCTCCGATCCTCATCTGGGTGGAAGCTTGTGCCAACAAGGGTGGCAGTTCTATCATTCATAGTCCATACCGGGTGGGATGTTAGAGTATCGTTGCCCCAGGCGTGGCCAGGGCAAGACAGCACAACTGCCTACCACCTTAGAGAAAATTCAGCTCCCTAAGGACCAAAGGGCACAACACAACAATGCACTCTCAGACAAGGAATGTTGAGGGTTTCGAGAAGGACCAGATAACACGCAGGTAGCCCAGGCTGCTTCAGAGCCTGTTTTGTTTTCTTTTAATATTATTCTGGGCCTGTGTCTACAAGTTCTAAAGGATATAACCAGTCTAGAATACCCATATAGCTTTTGCCCAGGTAGGAATGGCAGTGCCATGAAGATAAGCTATCTGTGCATCTCCCCCTATCTACTTTTACCTGAAGTGTTTTCACTCACTGTTTCTGTCTCATTCTCCCTGCATTTTCCCCTTTCTTGCTCATGATCTTTCTCCCTTTCATTTTACAGCCTTCCTTGGTGTTTTCGCCAATCCATTCCTCTCTCCAACCCACTGATCCTCATGGGATGGGGCCCCCAGATGATGAAAATGTTTCTCAGTGTCAGGGAGTGGCAATGAATTTGCAGTGTCATTCTGCAAATTTGGGTGAATTTGCAGCTGGCTTTTCCTATGCAACTAAAAGGTGAAAAATTTGAGATGATACCAAATAAATATTTTCAGGGAGTTTTTTGGTTTCCTGATTTGTGTGGTTTTGCACGTCAGGAAAACTTTTAAAACAGCTCAGATCACCACTATATTTGTTTATTTTTCTGTTTGGGAGATGTGTTTCTGAATCAACCATTGTTGCATTTATAATATACAGAACAATAAAATATATGCATCTGATAAACCAATGTTATTAAAACAGGAACAAGAGAATTCCCCCTCTGCAGCTGGTCAAAAAACAGGACATATCTTTTGCACAATGTTTAGTCAAAAACGTTTCCCTTTTATGGAGACAAATTGTGGAATTTTTCAACCCTACCTAACAAAATAATTCCAAATAACCCATTTCAACTTAGTTAAACAGATAGGCCTTTTAGTTTGCACTGAAAATCAGCTACTTCAGGCTTTGTCAGGCCAAAGCTTTCAAAGAAAACTCCCTTATCACCTCTGCCTGCACAAATCTATGGTCTATTAATTGCAAACTAAAACTGTATAAAATTTCCGGGAGGACAAAGGGAATGGGCATTGCAGTATTGCCAGCTCACATTTTTATCATCATGATTCTCATGTTACTGACTGTTTTCCTTAAAGCCCCAACTCCTGGAATCATGTTATTATATGAGAACCTCAATTTTCATTAAAAAAAAAATTGTTCCAGACCAGCTGCAGAGAAAAAACTTGAAAATCTGAAGCATAAAAAACAGAAAGCAAGTAAAACAAGCACAACATTTATTTCTTTAAATCTTGTTATGTTTAAGCCAATATCATGATTTTGTGTGGTTGGACAAATACTGTGTGTGTGTGTGAGAGAGAGAATCTTGGATTTTGTTTCAAGTTGCAGGCTCCTTTTACCTAAAGCTGGATGAAATTTTCCAAATTTAGATTTTCTGACAAAAAAAACAACAAGAAAAAAACCCTAACATTTCAGAACACAGTAACTATCACAAAAATGAGGAAAATATTCCAATAATTCATTTGTGATTTCCCCCTCCATTTTTGACCCAGCTTTAAGTCTAGCCAAAAGTTTTCAAATTTTGAAAAATAAAATAAAATAAAATAAAATAGGGGAGAACAGACAAAGCGTTTGTGATTCCCTCTCCTCAAGCTCAATGTTTTGAACAGCTCTGATTTTAACTCAGAAAGGCATTGGTGAAACTTAGAATGAAAAAGGACATTCACTAAACTCTTTGTACTGCTTTCTTTATGGTTCCTTAAGGGTTCTGTAAAAGTTCATAAGAGTTGCTCATTCCAGGAGAACAGATGTCAAGAGGTTCCTTGTAGAACCAAACCCATGAAAAACTTGAAAGCTTGAGAGAGAGCAAAAAGTTTCAGTGTGAGTCACAAGCCTAGAAAAGTTCTGCATGACACCCGACTGGTTTTTTTGTCCATATTCCAACCTGAAAAAGCAGTGTCTTGCAAGCTCTCACTTCTGTTATAAAATTTTGTTCCACTCTATTATTTACCACTAGCTTTCAAAGCCTGTGGCAGAATTTTAGCTGTTTGATTCACATGGAATTTACTAACAGTTTGGCTGGGAAAATCTGAAGATTGCCAGGATAAAGCACTTTGGAGCAGATTATCGCCTGAGCCAGAACAGGAGTTGAGGGAGGGGTGAGGTGTCAGGGACCCAGTTATGATTCCCTGATTCTGATGGCTGGCCTTAACCCGAGCACATCTCAGAGCTCCTGCCAGGCAGCTCTACATTTTGCCACTTATGTTGAGATCTTATTGGACTCCATACCACTGGAGGACTAATGGAGTGGAGCTCCAATATACCATCTCCGAACCCTAACACAACCCCTATGCTGGACAGTTGGGAGGGGCAAAAAGTCCAGGGTTTGCCAGCTTCACATTTTTACTAGAAGGGATATTTCCTCCAGTTGGGAATTTTCTGGCTGACTTGTGGCTAGATTATGTCCCTTTCCCCCACCTTTGTATGGAAAGAATATGCATGCAAGTGGCTTATAATCTGTGTGTTTATTTGACAGGGTTTGTAGGAAAGGTAATTTGTGCACATTAATTGCCATGCTGCTCACTGATTTCCCTCCTATTTTGTGCTTCTCTTTTTCTTGTGGCTGCTCCAGCACCTTATCTTGAGTCTTCTTTGGCTTGTTTACTCACTCTTCAGTCTGCCAGCTCAGGGTTAAGGACCCTCAACTTAGGTATGATCCTTTCCTGCGGCTTTGATTCCATGTTTGAGTCATAAGTAGAAGGGTCCTTAAGCCTGAACAGGCAGATTGAAAATTCAGTAAACAAGAAGAGAAACTCAAGATAAGAAGTCCAAGTCCCCAGCAACATAGACAAGAAAAGTACTTGATACAATACATATATATATATATGGGTGGATGGGTTTTTTTAGTGGCATTTTGATGATTTATAGTGTGGCTGTGTGTTGTATTATTCTTTTTATCCTCCTCCCTGAATCAGCACTGGATTTATTGGCTATCTATTTGGGAGTGCCCATATGTAAATAAACTTGATATTTAAAAATTGTTAAGGCTTGTGCCCCTGAGAAATAATACAGATAACTTTTTTGTTTGTTTTCCTTAAAGGAAGACTGTCAAGTCAATTTAAGCCCCCAAATTCATTAGTAAATTAGTTTTTTTTAAAAAAGCCTGTCAATATAAATATTCTTTAAAATTTCCATGCAAACAATTTTTTTTTCAAGGTATAACATTCCTCTGGAGTGTTTGCAACTCAAATATTCTGCTGAAGTATGGGAACCAGAAGGTGAAAGTGAGGCTAAACAAATGTGAAATTGACTAGCCTGTTTTTAGAGCAGAAATAAAAAAGAGGGTGAAAAGTAAAATTCTTTCACGTTTGACAAATGTGGGTGCTGTTAATAAAACAGATAAGGAAATCTGACCTTTAAAACTATTTGAATGATAACCTGGCAGTGTCTCCTTCAAGAAGCCACCATAGTTATACCAAGTGCTTCCATGAGAGGGAATGAGTGTGCAAGGCCTCAGATCTAATTCAGCAGAGGATTCTTGTTTCATGTTTCTCAGCTTTCACCTTGGGAATAACCTGGTGTTCTAATAAATGCAATTAGATACCAGAGTTGTAGCTGGCTGGACTCAGGGCGTACAGTCTTGCATCTGTGTCCATCACTGGAGTAATCCTGCAAATTTGGATTCCCAATTCTCATATAATTCTCCCTCCATTATTTTTCTCCCTTTTCTTGTGGTGTCAGCTCTGGCCTAACCTTCCTCTTGCCACCCCTCCTCCAACCACCGGAAATATTCCAATATTGGGAGTCATAAACTGTAGCAAGGTTTCCAGCTGCCAGCATCTGGGAGTCAACAACAGACCATCTTGTACACCTCAGAAATGAACTCTTGTGGCTGGCTGATTGGACAAAGATTTTCCATTTACCACTTCCCCCTCCCGGATAATTCTCGGGTTAATCCACCACACCGCCTTGCCAGCCCAGCCCCCCGTGATATTGACACTTAAGAAACACAGAGCTGTTTATATTTCATTGGAGAGCTCATACTATCAATTTTCACATTAGTGAGTCCGGCTATTGCTCTCTTCTATCGGGATCTATTGAGTGGTGGCAGTAGAGATATCCTCTGTAGTGAAGGAAAAAAAAATACTTAGCTGTCTGATGAAATGTTTTAAATGCATAGGGTTCACCTTGGGGTTGGCTGCTGCTCAGATTTTATCCATTAATAACACACAGGGCTGCCACACTACTCTCCAGGGCTGATAGGAAAAATAGTACCACTTACAGATCCCTTGGTTTGCCTGAGGGAGCATGCACCAAATACAGCACATATCATATATTTTGGGGCTGAAATGTACTCCACGAGAGAAAAAAAATCTTTATATTAAAAATAAAATCACATTCCTATAGCAAAAGACAAAGGGAAGATCTCATGTAGGCCAGGAGCTTTTGCTGAACCTAGGTGCTTTTGGGCTTTGCTTATGCTATGGAATGCCTCGGAGGAGGGGTGGGGGGAAGATTTGAATGTGAAGGCCCTTCTTTAACCTACTGAACCTCAGGTTGATAGTTGACCCAGTGGGGAGGAAAGTTAGAATCATGACTAGCAGCTGTACGCCAAGGAATGAACTCTTGCCCAGCCTTTGTGTTCCCAACAAAAGCGGTTCCTTATTTATTTATAATTTTTTTTTCACTGTTGGAACAATTCACAGGAAAATGATCAACAAAATGAGAATCATTCACTGATTAGATTATTGTCTGTGGACGGTACGTGAAGGCAGCCAAGTGCTTTAGGGTAAGTATTATTTTCATCAGTGATGAGGCTAAGAAAGGATTCCGTACCCAATTCCCTGAGCATTAATGATCTAAAGATATGTGGGTTGGGTTGCATTGTTTCCCCCTCTCTTTCAATGTGAGCCACAAAGCCGTTTGCTGCCAGGAAGTGTTATTTAAGAATATGAGTCTTTTTGTAAAGGGAAGGGCATAATTAGATTGTGAGGGTTGATTACTGTATTGTTCTCCATAGAGATTTGAAAGGAACTGCATTTGAAGAAAGAAGGGAAAGTATGTGTTGTGCTTGGAAAGAGAGAGGTATTTGGCTTACACATTCCCTGCCTCCACATCTGAAACTTTTAATAAAAGATGAGATGTGACCAAACTTTCCACTGCGGATTGTAAGTACTCCCTTTGCTCAGAATCAGTCTGCCTGGCACTATCACCCGTTCTGGAAACTCAACGGGGTGATGAGTTGATGGTCTCTTCCCAGATTCCAACATGTTATTCACTGTGGGCCAGATTGTGACGTGGACTGCAAACCTGTGTAGGGGAGTTAGAGGCCTATTCCCCTACATGGGCTACCTGGGCCTTGGGAATGAGCATGCAGGATGTTCCAGCCCTGCTTAGTATACTTAAGCAGATGAGCAGGAAATGGACAGAGCTTTCGTTCCACTCCCCTACTTGCGGGCCAGCACAGGTGGGATAGTCATTTGCTGGTGGTATAAGCCAGCAGCAAATTACTACTCCCTAGAAACACAGCGGAAGAAGAAAAGGAACTGTGACTCAGAGATACCTCTATGCCTCTTGGAGCGGCTCCTGGGGTAGAGAAGCTTATGCAGTGCTTCTTGCTCAGAGCTGTTCCTCAAAACACAATCCTGCCCCTGGAATATATGCATGTAACACCACAGAGGTTCATCATGCTTTAAATGGTACAAACCACTTCCATTGGCGGTCGCCGCAGAAAGGCTGAGGGGCATGGACACTGAACTCCCATCCCCACATCCCTAGATCAGGAGCGAATCCCATTGGCAAAGGGAAGCAGAGTTGCAGAGGAAGTTTGCACTGCTTCTGCCCATGCTGTTCTTTGCCTGTGCATAAATAGAGACCTTATTGTCCAGAACTGCCACTCTGACACCTCTTACCAGCAGCAAAGTCACTCAATGGGGGGAGAAAAACACTTTTAAAATGTATTATGGGAGGCAGGCATTTAGAGCGATAGCCCCCCAAATCCAGCACAATCTCCCTGCGCCAATCAAGCAGGTGCTTGCATGGCTGACATTAAGAACACAAGAACAACAACAATGTTTAATCCTTTGTCTTAAGAAGCTGTGTCAGTGTAAAACAAACTGAAATCGTGACTGCACAATGTTGTTTTCTGCTCTTGCGGATTGAGTGTCCGTTCTCATATGGTTTGTGCTCTATTGAAGTTGGCTGGGGTGAGATTCTGTCACTGCTGTCCTCCCGAGGCCCTCACAGAAGTGAGACATGTAAGTCAGGAAACAATGTTTTTTAGCAAGTGAGCTCCAGCTGCGGGGACAAGGACTTATATGGGGACTCCTCCAGATCCCTTTGAAGTCAGTGGGAGTCTAAATGCAGGACAGGCCCTAGGCACTTGTCCAGGATGCATTGAAAAGGGAGCTGTGCTTTGGGCAAGGCCCCACAGTGTCAGCACCTCTCCTCCACATGCACTTACAACCTACAGAGCCCACTTTCAAGATGGGGAGGGGGTCACTTTGAACACCTACTTCTTTATGAACCCTCGACCCATATGCACTGTTCTTAACCCCTCAACCATGCTTAGCAGCTGCTGAATCCACAGTGAAACCCCCCAAATTCCCTTCCAGTTGTCACATTTCCTCCTCTGCTATATACTATGTCGGTTTTGGGGTTTGGCTGAGATGTGTCTTACAGCTCAGGGCCTGAGAAGAAAACTACTCGGACTAGCCAGGATTTAAAGGTTAAAAGGCAAGAATCATACCAGTTTCCACCCCTGCCCTGTGCCTCTGAACAAAAGTGGCCATTTTGACCACCCCCTGCCCCTGTTACTGAGTTACTTGAGCTTTTCCTTGAGGCCTTACTTTAACTTTGGTATGTCTGCCAACTGGCATGCAGTCTGTGAGACGGGAGTTGCCTAAGGGAGCTGGTTTCATTGATTAAATTACCCATTTATGAAATTAAAAAGCAAACAAACATACTCATCACCAAAAACAGAAACAAGCCATCTGCCTATCTCTTTCTTTGTGGATGCATATATACAACGCTCATCATGACCATATCTGAACACCTGATGATAAAACCAGCAGCATTTATCATCACAGGCTTAAATGAAAACTGGGAAGAACCAGACAAGACAAGAACTAGGGCAAAAGAAGATTTTGCGGGAACCTCACTATCCTTGACCTTTTGCGTTATTTTCAATGGAAGAAATGGTCTCAGACCACAAACTTCAGCCAAACTGACTCCTTCAGCTGTTTATATTTCGCCCCTCCCCTTTCTCCCATCAACCACTGCTTCAATCGGGAGGCAGAGAGAGGGGACCTCCTGATGTGCCAGAGGTGAAGCAGTTCTGCAGAGCCTTCATTACAAATCCTTCTTATCAGGCTCAAGCACTGCCTTAGAGCCAAAGTCTGAGCTGAAATGGAGTCTGCCATTGGAACTGAGGTTTTATTCCCTTTTTAACCGGTTATATCAGTTGTTAGCCTTATTCTGTTTAATGTAGTCCATGCGTTTAAGTGTCTAGCTAACCTTTCTCCTCTCTCCACTTACACCACTAATCTGGGGAAAGGACTAAGGATTTGTTCGGGAGCATGCGAGAGAGCCTGAGACAGGGATAAGATGGAAAGGGGTAAGAATAATAGTAAAAACATCAATTCATAAAGACTGATACTCCTCTCCTCTCTTAGACTATAGTTGCCTTCCTAGGAACAAGTCCATACAGCCACTTCCTTGACCATGACCACACTAATCAGTTGGGATTTAACTCCAACACAGAGTGTGTCAAATAGTTTGTTTGAATGCGTCACATCACTTTATTTGTTTTTTTTTCTTTGATGCATCTTCATCCTTCATGGTTGATTTAGATCATGATGTAAACTAACCGAACATGACACAGCTGCTCGATTCAATAACCCAAGGAGAAGCCGGCTGCCATTCACACTGGTACTGTGGCAAGGCACAGCAATCTCTTCTGGGTTCGTGGGGGTCCACTTTTCTGGCCCCAGCCTAAACCATCCACACGCAGTTTGCTGAAATAAAACCAGTGTCGTTAGCAGCATATGTGCAGCCAGCAGAGGAATCATTTGCCTTATTTGCCAAGAAAGTAAAGGACGTGGCCCAGTGGAATGGAAAGAGACCCAGAGGCAAGGTTCCAGGAGGGATTAGGGTGATGTCTGGCACGGATTAGCATCAGAAGATGAAACAGCAAAAAAGTGGAGATCTCTGCCCCACCTTGGTTTCAAGGCCCTATCTGCTTTGACCTGTTTAGCTTATGGGTCCTTATGGTAGGAGTTCAAATCAGCTGAATTATCAATGCCAAGCCACAGTCTTAAAACTAGTTCCGCTATAATTAGAACCATCTCAAAAGCTTGCTGAAAAGCCTTAAAGAATTTTTTGGACATTCAAAAAATGTAGATGGCACTTATTAAAAAGTATTTTTCATTTTCCTCTGCCTAATCTCTGACTACCAAAGACTGGATCCAGAAGCGAAGGAGCTAAAATCACTTACAGGATTTCTGATCTGACCAGAAGCAAGAATAACTGGAAACCTCACAAGAAAGCTTGATCTTCAGGGGTAATCAGGGTAATCCACACACCAAGAATGGTCATGATCCTAATTTTGCAAAACTGAAGCTGTTTGGAGAGGGTTCGACTATGTGTCCAAACTTTTGGGTTCACCCTGACGCTGAATATGAGGCAAAACTAGCCACAGGGTCTGTTTACTCATTTCTGCTGTATAACAGCTCTAGGCAGGATCTCACAGTACTGGATGTGCTGAAACATATAGAAATTGATGTTGTTGGTTAGTGGAGAAAAATAGCTCAAAATAGAATGATGCCTGAAGAGAACAGAGGTGACAAATCTATTGTTATAATAAAGTATATATAGCATTCTACCTTCTAATAGTGCCCTGCATATTAAACTTTGTCAAAATATTGGCTGTAATTAGTAGTCAGAAAAAATGCCGATTTTTTGGTGAGCAAATGTTTTGAAAAACTAGTCATGCAAAGGTATTCATGATACACAAATTGTTCACCAAGTAGATACCCAGCAATCCAGCTCTCCATGTATATAATTACATAGCACCATATTACCTTATAAATCTTACCTAGTATCTGGGAGCCTGTAGGTTCTTATCAAACTGCTCAGTTTGACTATTCACTATTTGCTAATATTGGCTGACTGATAATGAGATGACATTGTTTCTGCTCCCTGCTCAGATGACTGAATCCTTTAAACAATGCTAATTAACACGCTTTTGGTGTGATTTTTCAGATGTGAAGCTTCTGCAAAATCATATCATCCCAATTCTGGCACTTTTATCTATGAAAATTCGCAATCAGACTTTTAATTTATGTTTATGGTAGAACTTATTGAATAGTATAGACACATTCTCTTCCCCAAAAGATCATAAATCTATATGTCTGTCCCCAGGCCCCAAATCCTCAAAGGAATTTAGGTGCCTGTCTTCTATGGGAGGAAGGCACTTTAATACCTTTGAGAATCTGTGCCTAAGTGATTGTGCATCTTAATTCAGTTCAGTGACTAGAGAATACTGAAAGTGTTAGAAAACAAACAGAACAGCATCTTTGGGGTGGGGAGGAGCAGGTGGGAGTTTTGTAATAAAATGGAATTGGCCTTCTTTGCATTTAAATGTAAAACTCCAGTTTCTGTCTAAGTTAGAGCCAAATGTATAAAAGCTTTTTTTTTGTCAGCTTCAGCAAGAAGAAACATTAAAATTCATCTCACCCCAAACCTTTGTCAGAAAAAAAAGATGTTAAATATCAGCAAATGGATCTGATAAGCTGCAGACTATTTCTGCTGTCAGAGAATGACTGTAGGACAAAAACACATGTTCAGGATTTGACATCCCTTGGCATCTTGTAAATAGCCTGCATGAATCCACACCTTAAAACTGCCAACACAAGCAGAATTGTGCCCAAGTTTCTAGTAAGTTAAGCAAGCGACATGAAACGTGGTTGGACTGAATATAGAAACCTAAAGACCCCCAAAACTGACCTTGAGATTATTTTAGCAAAAGATCCTTTCTACATTTTTGAAGAGCTGGCTTGATTTCCTTTCCGAAAAGAGCTCTGTAGTTTGTGTATGTGGGAGTGTGTGTAAGACTATGAGTAATAAACACTTTAGGAGAAAAAAAAAGAATCAGAACTTCTCATAGAAGAAGAAGAAGGGAAAAAAGAATGGCTGAATAATACAAAATAGACCTTTCTCTTTTTAAAGATTTCATGCCTTGGAAGAAATGTGAAGTAATCCTTTGGCCTGGATTTTCAATGCTTCAACTCCACTCCCTCACTGGAAGAAAAAGGTCTTTCCATGCAATTTGTGATTCAAAGGAGGTTTCTCCACTCTGTGTTTGGAAATGTTTTCTCCTTCCTTTTTTCCCCCTTCCGCAGCCAAATGGGAGAAGAAAGAAAAGATGAGACATTTCTGAAACAGGAGGGGGATCCATTGAGGAAGGACTTTTCCACCGAGTCAGATTACAGGATCTGCTCAGCACTGCAGAAGCCACCCCATCCCTGTACAATGCTTAGATGCATTCTAAGGATGTCTGTCTTCCTTTGGCCTCTGCCACTGGCAGAATATTGAACCTGCTGGACCCGTAGTCTGATCCGATAGGGTAAATCATATGCTTTTGTGATGCTGGGGATTATCAGGAATGACCTCAAACCTGGAGGATAATAGCAGCATTTTAAGGATTATCTTATAACCAGTAATAACATCTGTAGTCATGAAAGCTACAAGCTCCATTGTGGCATTAGAAGTCACAGCCTGGCTAGGGAGAGTGGCAAAGTCACCCGACCAGTACCAGTTCCAGAATCATTCTACCTATACAGCAAATCTGACTCTTGTGTCTCCTTTGTGGAGGTGACCCATGTATTTCCTCCATGCCTGCTTCATTCCACCAGCTGGTGCAGAAGTGTGGCAGGGCCATGATACCACTCCCAGCCTTGCCCGGCATGGCTGGTGAGTCTAACACTTCCCTGAATTGTGCATGCAGGTAGCACAAGCACTGTGTTTATTGATTCCCCATGCTCAGGTGAGATGGGCGGGGGGCAGGAGAAAAGAGGAAGGGCTCCATTTGCAACCTGGGTCTACGATAGAAATAATCAAATGTCATGCTTCAGCAGCTAAACTGATCACTGTGGGGGTCAGGGCAGTTCCCACAATTGACCCAGATCATTATACTTTCCTCTTTCTCGGAAGCATCAGGGGTTGTCCACTGTTGGAGACAAGATACTAGACTTAATGGCTCAATGGTCCGATTGGGGATGATAAATCCTAGGTTTCTGTAGGGAAACAGTGCATGCCCTTTTCTTTTTCCTTTCACATTTTTAGCCATTTTAGTGGCTCTTTTTTCACTGTCTGCTCTCTGAGTCTCCAGGAGCCAAAGGAAACAGTGACCTATAGTTCTCAGTGCCACCCAGCCTGCTATAAAACTGCTCAGTAGGAAACTTAATTTGCAAAAAGGTGGCTTTTTGTTTTGTTGGCAAGCTATGGAAAAGGCCTGTTTCCTGGCATGAGAAATCGCCAGTCTTGGCTTTGAGTGTCCACTGACAATTCCCAGCATATGGTAAGAGAGGGAGCTTCCGCCTACCCCATCAGGTAAGTGCCATCTTCCTGGCTACAGCAATGATCAATGTCATGCTTGGAGAGCACTGACTGCTGGGAAAGGAGCCAAGCAGCCAACTGGCCAATACAAGTGAAGGGGTCAGAATGGACAAGGCCTCTGGGTGAGGCACACTTGCTAGCACCAGGAACCAGGAAACATGGTGTCTTAATGTACAATCATGGGCTTTTTACTTTTGGCTGCAGAACGATGTATGAGAGGTTTATTTTGAGTCCTTTGAAAAGGTGAAATGGAGATTTTTAACATATGCATTGCAGCATGCCGGGGCGGGGGAAGATTCTTTTGTTTTTTTATCCCTTCTTGTCTCTTTTTGAGAGGATTCCTGGACGTTATTTTTCACTGTAATAACCCTGGCTATTGCTTAATAGAAAACCTGATCCAAATCCCTTCGGAATCACTCAGAGCCTTTCCACTGACTTCACTGGACTTTGGATCAGGCTTGTGTGTGACTAAGCACCATGAAAGTTGCACTTGACACAATCCTGTCAATGCCCCTCTGTCCGAACTTGCTGTAACATCTTCTGTCATTCCAGGACAGGACCTCCACTTGGATTTCTCCTCCCATCTATCCACCACGGGTGATTTGCTTGTTTATATTAACAGTATTGGTTTATTACTCTATTCTGAATGACAGTTGCCATCATTTGCCCTGTGCTGGTGGAAAATAGATCTTGTTGCACAGGATCCAGTTGTAATGACATGCCTTGTAAATGTGACCCATCCCTTGCACCTTGTGTTGGTTAACATTTCACTTAGCAATATGCATCTTTTGATGTTTTGCAGGTTGTTGACATGGCCAGAGGGTTTGTGTTGTGCTCAGTTGGACAGCTCAAATTTCCTGTAGGCCATTCAAAATGACATGGCAAGACACCTGCCACTGGGCAACCATGAAAATGAATGCAGATTGTAGAGCACAGTGGAAGCATCCCCTTTTTCTGGCTGAGTTAAGAACCATGCATATTTTGGTTTATTTTACCAATCTGAAGTGAGTTTAGGGCCAGACACAATTGCTCAGAGGAGGTGCACAGGGACTGCTCAGAGTGGGATGGGCACATTGGAGGGAGCAGGCTTCAGCATCCTAAATGATAATGAAGGCAGCACTCTCTTCCCTTGCACTGGGGGTCGGATGATTGGCCTGAGCTAAACCAGGCCATCTTTGGGAAAACTCCTGCTGGCGTAAAGTCAGCATATCCAGCTTTGTGTTACCTGCTCCTAGACCCAGTGCAGGGGGTGGATTGAATAAGGTATGGAGAGGAAGGAGGCATGTCGGTGCAGGAGCAGAATAAAATGCAGCTAACATGGGCCAGAAGAATGGAATGGTTAGAAAAGCCCTGAGGTTGCTCTAATTTGTTCTGGAGGCTTGCCCAGTACCAGGCTAGCCTCAGAGCTGCCATCACATCTCCTTCACCCCAGGATGTGCTGTGAATGAACTTGGAGCAGCTGAGGGTTCAAGCTTAGGTTGCTCAGGGAGGATTGGTGCCTACATAAGGCACATTTCCTACCCAAGCTTCTATATAGACAAATGCCTTAAAGACACCATTTGGCCATTAGGACCAGATCCTTGGCTGTAAATCAGCATAGCTCCACTGAAATCATTAAAGTGCAGGACAAAGAGCCCAGGAGACTGAAACCCTTACATTTTCTCTCACACTGACCCCTCACTGGACCTGAGCCCTGACCTAGCAGGGCTACTCAAGGGGCAAGAGGGTCATTCATTCTCCATGCTCACTCATGGCCTCTGGTAATCTTTGGCCTCATGCTAATCTTTGCTAAGTGGGATGGTGTTTATTAAAATTCCAGCAGAGCTGAGAGAGCACTAAGCCATTTCACAGAGGGGACCGAATGGCCATTAGCTGGTGAATGGCTTTGGTTAATACCAAACTGTGCAGAGCTGTGCTTATCCCAGTAGAGAAGCAGACTGCCAGTGGCTTCTTTTCTGCCCTAGAATGATTTCATAGGAGAACTGCCTTCACACACTCTGCTTCCACGCCTGGTCCGATGCACATTATTGTCCTTTCTGGTGCCCTAATAGCTGCTATACCTTCCCCCTCCTGTGATCTTAAGTACCACCACACATGTATGGGTGATGGGGCAAGGAGCACACACTGAATCTTTCCATGCCAAGAGGTGCAAACAACCTATTTCCATCTCTGCAAGAGAAGAAAAATCTGATTTTCACTCTCTGCTTCTCATTTTGTCTCAGAATTATATATATATAGAAAGAAAGATGAGGCATATTTTAACTCAATTTATGGTTTCCTAACTGCCATATTGATAACCCCAGAGCCAAAGTCCCTTATGTATAAGCCAACCTAGACAGCGTAAGTGCAAGCTTTGCTCCCAACTGTGCCGCATAGCAATAGATTTTAATTGTGATCGGGAGGGATTCCTTCTAGAACCCCTTCTCTGTTCCCGTTCCAAATTCTGGGTTTACCAATCAAGGGACCAATGCGCACCAGCTGTGACAGTGAGTATTCCATAAAATGTCCACTAGGAGTAGGCTAAGTACATGAATTCTTATCACATACAACACCAAACAGCCATCCGATAGTAATGACTTTTGGATAGTATTGCCTAGAGCTGATTAAACAAAAAACTAAAAACCAGATGAACAAATATATTCATTAATGATTAGCTGGCTTTGTTCCACTGCAGTTTGTGAGGTCTTATAATTCACCATGCATAAGTACTTTAATCACCACAGCTACTGGGTATTGGTGAACATGTTCAGAAATTCAAGAAAGTTCTATGAACTTGAGCATAAATGATAATTTAGCTGAATAGTCTAACTGTAAAATGTATCATTCACTATTACCCATCATTCATTTTCCTGTTTAAAAAGGCTGTTGTCCAACCAGGGAACAGGAACAAATCCGTATGACTTAGGTAACAAACCACACAGCACAAGACAATGAATAGCTAATAATTATTAGGAGTCAAAGTGAACAGTTTGGGAACAACCCCATGCTGTGAAAATGGTGCTTCAGGAAATATCATATGAATAGAGCTGGTCGGGAAGTTTTTGGCAAACTGTTTTCCTGTTGAAAAATGATTAATCACAATGGAAACCATTCACAGGAAAGGATCAGTCTCAACAAATTTCTCAATGAGAAAAAAAGTTGAAAAACAAAAGGTCAAATTATGGAAACTTTTCAAAATGAAAAAATCCAGTTTCCCTTTTCATTTTGATGTTTTGTTTTGAAATTTGAGCCAGTAGTTTTCTTTTAAAACTTAAAATGGTCTAATTTAAATGAATTTTTAAAAAATTATTGAAGCAACAGGTTTTGATTGACCCGAACCATTTTTTTTCCAGTTTGTCAGTTAGCAAAAGTATTTCAGATTTCCACATTTTGGCCCCTATTTAGGATGGGAATTTTTTTTTTTTTTGAAATCTCAAATACTTTTCTGGGACAGGAAAACAATTTCCCAACAGTTTTATCTATTAATAACAAATCAAATTTTCTTAACTCGGGATCTGTTCAGAAACATATGGCAAACAGAATAAAGGGATACATTTGAAATGAATATTCTTATTCACAATGAATAATTGAAACAGGTTTAATATGGAGCTGGTCAAATTCATACTGGGGAGCTTAAATAAAGGAGGAGTTCCATGTCCTATTAGCAAACTCCTGAGCCATCTTTTCCCCATAGTTCCCATTTTATCACATGGGGCAAATTTTTAGCTCAGAACTCTGTGCCCATTTCCCTTCCTCAAAATGCTCTTCTTTGCGTTCATATTTCCTTCATGTTCCTAATTATTCCCCCTACCCCCCAAATATGGCAGTCCAGATGTTCCTGCTGCAAAGTGCAGATATCTCCTGTGAAGCAGCTACCTAGGAAAAGATCATCAAAGCATTCTTCTTTTTTTGCACCTACCTCTCCTCCCCAGCACCCGAGCGAGGGTAAAAATTAAGCAAGTCCAGGTGTTTTCACTTCAGAGGCTTCAATGGCAATAGCAAGTTCAGCGCTTGGAAGCTAACAAATTTGCTGTGTCACAATTGATAATCAACTCTAGTAAAAGAATGTCCAAATCAATTGAGCTTTAGCAAGGGCAAACTGACTGGACACAACCAGGCTCCCAGCAAAAGTAGGCCAAGCTTGATAAATTTGCCCTTATTATAGCTATTGATGTTTAAATTTCTTCAGGGATGTTGTTACATGGGTGCCTAGTGGTGACAGAGGTACTGTGACCTCCTTCGATCCTTAATCTACACCTGTTAGTTGGCTCCCTAGTTGCTTGTGAGTATACTCAAGCTTAAAGGTTAACAAAAGAAAAACAGGCCAAGTTTACGCGACTGCAGCAACGGATCAATGCAGAGTAAATAACCTTCTCTGTCTTATTTCCCCAAGCATTATTGATCCAAGTTCTTTGTTCTTTGTCATGTTTCTGTCTTCTAATCCCAGGGGACTCTAAACGATCGGCTCATATTGGACATGTTAACTGGCACATTATGACAGCTACCATTTTGTCACTCAGTGTGGTGCTGTATATAAAGAACCCTCAGTTCAGGGCTTTCTGAGCTGTGCTTTCTGAAATGAGCCTCTGATCTCTGCTTTCTTCTTTCAGCTTCCTTTGTTCATTCGCTCCCCCACCCCCCCCACCCCTTAGATATTTTATCCAGACGTCTGAAACAAAGTAAGCTTTTTAAAAAATATTTATTAATTGTCTCCCCTAAAAAAACCTCCCATCCTTAAAGATGGACAATAACCCAACAGTTAAAAATATTAGAACCTCCTCCCTGAGTCAAAGCACAGCGGGTGTTTCAGGCAGCAGCAAATGCTGGTATCAGTTCCGACCTGTCGGGGCTTGTTGTTTTTATTTAGGAATGGGAGCCCTTTCCTTTCATTACCAAGGTTACGTTTAAAGGATATTGCACCTTCATAAGTGTTCTCAATGGATTTCTGTGGGATATTACAGATATCACTCTGGCTGCACTGAGCGTAAGCTCAATCTTTCTGCTGTGTAGATGCTCCTAGTGTCTTAACAGTTCTATAACCTTGCAGATTTGTGGTCGAAGTGAATGTTCACTTTGGAGACTATTGGATTTCTAACAAAATTAATTGGATTTCCTTCCTTATGAATGCTGCTTCTACATGCCTATCTCCACATAAAGACTTGCCAATAATAACTCCCAGAAAAACAAAACAAAATAGGGAACTTGGGAGGCATGGCAACCCACTTTTGCTTATTTAGCCTCCATCACACTTTATCTAGGACACAGAAAAAGCCTATTTAAAAAGAAAACTTTTCTCTTGTGCCAAAAAAACTCCCATTGAGTGATCCAATCGATGGAAGTAAGTGTTGCAGGCCATTTCTGTTGCAGAGATGCAGATGCCACTGGCTTGAGTGGTATCATATGGATTTTTAGACTTGAAACTTCACAATGCATAATGTGGGGTCAGTTCAATGATTAATTGACAGTATTGGGAGTCAGTTTAACTGCTAAAAACAAATAGACTTAGGGGGGCTGGTACACAAATCCTATGGGTCTGTCTCTCTTTTTCCTCTGTCTTTGGATTCTTCTGACTGTTATTATGGAGAGTAAATGTACTGTGTGCATTGGACAAGAATGTCATCATTATTTTGCTGGGTAGGAATTGTATCTTTTTAAAGCCACAGAAGAGATAATCTATTCTTTTAAGAGGTATTTTTGTTAATGTGAAGGGCTTCAAGATAAAAACAAACCTGTTGTATGTTTCATTTGATTCAAGTTCCTTCATGTCTCCATAGTTGATAATTAAACCGACTGACCTGCTTCTGCATTGAAGCCTACGGGAAATTAACCAGATAATACTCATTAGGCAGGAGGGCATTTGGGAATAGTTTATTATAAAAAAAGAACCCTTAACCAAATAAACAAAACCCATGGAACTATCAATGTGTGTGCCAGGCATCAATCTGACTCTTCTGCTTGAATGCTATATAAACCCTTTCCCCATTCTTTCAGAGCGTAAGCACTTCAGGTAGTGTGACCAGACAGCAAATGTGAAAAATTGGGACAGGAGGTGGGGAGATAATAGGAGCCTATATAAGAAAAAGACCCAAAAATCAGGATTGTCCTATAAAATCAGGACATCTAGTCACCCTAACTTCAGGGGAGAGACTGGGTATTCTTATGTGTTTGGAAAGTGTCTACAAAATTAATAAATACCAATACTGAATTACACATATAATTATTATTAGATTTATATTTGATCCTTGAATGTAAATGTAGAAATACTTTGCCCCCTAGATTTCTGTAAAACCCCTAAAAAGTGAACTTAATTCACTTTTTGGTCCTAGCCACTTCCATAGGCAAATTTAATTCCAGGCCCAATGCCATGCAAACACAGTCACAAAGGTGTGGCCAAGCTGTTTACCCACAGCATTTGATCCACAAGCAAATGCTCTGTGTCCCCCAGTAGTGGAACCTGTGAACCACTGATGAAGGTGTTCAGAATGTGGAACTGCAAACATGCTCTCCACATGTGGCTTCCCTCCATTTATTCAGCCATGAGGGCCCCACTATCCAGGCTAGAACAGTGGAAGGCAACAGCCATCTTGCTCAGTCACCTCACTCATACAACTTTCAAAGCAGTGGATAACAGGAATCTGTGGCACAGGTGCCCTTGACAGTACATGTCTGAGGGTGTAGGTCCGATGAACTTCTGTTGCATCTGCTGAGAATGAGGCAGGTCTGCTATCGATCTAGTGCCTTTCTCTTGCTTTTAATTACCATCTCCAGCATCCAGTCCAATTCCTGTTAGGCAATCTACTAGCTCTCTCTTCCCGTCCCATTATTGGGCCTCATTCTCAATCTCTTCCGAGGTTCATCTGCATGCTGCTGGCTTACCTTACCCCTCATCCAGTCACACCCTCTACCCCATCCTTCAACACATTCCCATTACTCAGACAAGCAGTAGATAAGACACTCCAGCCTCTTCTTAAGTTTTCTCTGCCTCTGCCTCAGCACTTGGTCATACCCTGTTCCTTATCCTGAGCTCAACAATGTGCTGATAATTTGCTCCTGATTCATGAGTACAAGTGTAGGACCGGATATTGCAACCCTTGATCAAGTGAATAATCCTTTCTCCAAGAAGAAGCCTCTTTGTGGGCAGTGGGATGGCTCATGTGATTAAGAAGTTACTGAATGAACCTCACCGTTTTAGAGACCAGATCAAGGTCTATCCATTTGGAAATTTGGCACTTAATATACTAGAACAGTGGTTCTCAAATGTTTGTACTGGTGACCCCTTTCCCAAAGCAAGCCTCTGAGTGCACCCCCCCCCCCACACTTATAAATTAAAACCACTTTTTATATATTTAACACTATTAAAAATGCTGGAGGCAAAGTGGAATTTGGGGTGGAGGCTGACAGCTCGCGACCCCCCATGTAATAACCTCACAACCCCCTGAAGGGTTCCGACCCCCAGTTTGAGAACCCCTATACTAGAATATCAGGAGATATGTCTCCTATACCACAGCTCCTCTCAGAGCAGGAAAGGGATGGAGATGTCAAGGAGCTGGATTGGTTTTCTGATTCTCTGAGCAAGCCCCAACCCAAATGATGCTTAGAGTCATTTCTGGCACCTCTAAGCTTCACCATGAGATGGTGGAGATGGACAACTACCTCAATAGAAGATTGATGTAGTGGAGCTTGTCTCTGCCACACCCACTGTGTTGGGACGGGGATGAAGCAGACGTGCAGCAAGGAGTATTGCTATGCCAGTGGGATTCTTTGCTTGCAGAATGTGGCCCCCTTAATGTCACCGAGGGAAGAGAAGGGGTCAGATCTCAGAAGAGAATCCAGGCCATTATTATCATTAAAGTGATGCATGTTTGCAGTATGGCTGCATATATATCTGAAGTCTATTTATACTGAACATATGCTGGGCTGCTATAGAATAAGGACTTTTTCCTTCTAAGTGATGGACAAAAAGACTTCCCTTAAAAAAAAACCAGGGATTTTCACTCTCCAGGAGCCATCAAAGGTGGGCTTTTATTTTGCATTAAAAATTACAGCTTTAAACATTCATCATCCAGCTTTACTTTTATTTATTACAAACTCACTTAAAAACTGTCAAAAGCGAGGACATTCTGTAAATGTGGTGACATCATGTTAGGAATAAGAAGTGATGACATGAGTGGTGAAAAATAATATTATTCAAAATAACATTATATTCCAACACTATGAGGCTCTTGGCGTGTTTGGTATGTATATTTAATGGAAACAGCCAAAACCCACTGTCAGTGAGTGACTTAAAAGACATATTTCACAAGAAAAATTGTATGTAGCTGTAAAATAATACGCAAAAAGTACCAAAGGATTTTTTTTAACCATTCGCTGCCATATATAATGTGGCCCTTTAAATCTTGAAGATGTCCAGCTCCTTCCATGCCACTGCTGATGGCCATCTTGAAGGACAAACCTCTGAATGAAGAGCTATGTCTGGTGGCCAAATCTTAAAACATAAGCATTCAGTTCCACTTTTGGCAATGAGATTGATGTTTAGTCACCTAATAGGGGAATATAGGAGGTAAGGCTGTTTAGAGCACCCACTATGACACTGGCTGCCTTAATATATATGCCTTTGCTCAAAATGTGGGACAATAGCCAATTCTGAAGCTTCAGAGGCTTTGTGCTTTGGTGGGAGTGCCTGTTTAACAAATGTGGTACCGATTAGGGCTCCTAAGTGCCTGAGTCACTTTTGAAAGCAGGATTTAGGCTCTTAAATCGTGTAGCAGTTTGTGAAAAGTTTACCTATCATTTTTGCTCTGACTAGAGGGGAGGCCATGTTAGCCATCTTGAGAGCAGAATGAAGGATTCCCCATGTCATTTCTGAAGTTTTAAGAGCTTTATTGTCATTAGAAAAAAAAATCTATTTCAGGGTTTTCAGTTCACAATAGGCTTTTTCCAATGAGGCAGAACCTTGGAAAACCTCTAAAATAGCCATGAGGGAATCTTCCTTTAGCAGAAGGCATCCAAAGTGAGCATCACATTTACAAATCTTCCTTTTGTGGTTAACATGACAGGATGGATCCTCAGCTGGTGTAAATCAACATTGCTGCACTGAGTTCAGTGGAGTAACACTGAGATACGCCGCGTGAGGAATTGGCCTGATATGTCCGTTCCATGTGTAGTGTTGTACATATTCCTCCTTCTTTGTGTGTTTGTGTGTGTATACACATGCTTTTGTGCTCTGCTGAACTGGGGTCATACGGACATTTCCTCATAATTATTATTCTTTAAAAGCATGTTTTCATAAATAAGGCATCTAGATTATTAAACATCTTTCCCTCCACCACTATAACCCCTCCAAATAACACACATGTAGCAGGAATCCAAATGGTTATTATTAGCCTTGATATCAAGGGACTGTATATGACACTCCTGGTCAAGGTCCAATGTACAAAGAAATCAGGGCCAACTTGAGGATGAGTATAATTGAGCATGAAAAGATTTTTCCTTCACATTATATCAGATTAGGTAGAACAAATGACCAACTACAGTGCACATCATTCAGAGCTCTTAAAGTCATATAGTTTAAGGCCAGAAGAAACCACCAGTTGTTTCATGTAATACTGGAAACATGTGGCAGCTTTCCACCTTTTATTAACTTTTTATTATTAATACTTTTTGCTTGTATTGAATCTTTAATGGAAGGCTTTTGAAAAGTTTCACAGACTTTAATTAATTATGCCTCCCTAGTATACAGGTAAATAACTTTGCACCCATTTTATGGATGAGTAAATTGAACCACAGAGAGTTTTAGAGGTCACACAACAAGTCAGTGGCGGGGCGAGGAATGGAACCAAGGAGTCTTGATTCCCAGTCCCCTATTCTAACCAACACTGCCTGAAATCTTTGTCCCTGGTTAATCATAAACACAATCTCTGTCCTTGTTTGATCTTTCATAGAAGAATTATTAGTTGTAATAAAATAGACTCCATGTGAAAAGATGAGAGTGTCCCCAGGTTCCATATCCAAACATGTTTGCTGATGCGCCCCTCGGGACCATTTATTTGATCTCAATATTTAAAAACATTTTTAACAACATATAATAAGTGCTAGCTATGACAATTATATAAATCAACATTATGCTGAACAACATATTATGCTGGACCAGGTTTTGACTAAACTGAGTTGATGGCGATAAATAGTGGCATGACATATGTTTCAAATCATCATCATCCAGAAAGAAGAACTCACCAACAAATAAAAACACTGGACCTGATGGGAATTTTGTCTGAGCAAAGGTCTAGATTGCAGGATTTGTCTCTTTTAGTACATGCATTCATTTTTACTTAGTTACGAATCAGGAAAGTGAAAAGGTGACTGGTGACTGGAGAGGAAGGAAGAACAAAGTATGTGAAGGGCAAAGACATAAACATCTGTGCTGCTATATTTTTGTTACTAGGCAAGGACCTTCTATTGATTTCTCTGGGCATGCTTGTAGCCCCTTCCTTCAGTGACTAATGATACTCCCTTTTGGTTATGATTACACTGCATTTCATTGGCCTTTGGGTCGAATACATGATATATTCTCTGCTTAGCTACCACTTTAAGTCATTGTCCTACCCAACTGGGTTATCCTAAAAACTGATGCTGATGAGGGAAAGGAATAATTCATGTCACTTCATCCCAGGATAGAGAATAACAGTGAAGAGAAACTCTCCAAGGTTACTCTGTCAAAAACAGGATCAAACTTTACTCAATTTTGTCCAAAGTTTCTGATCTCCTATCAGAGCCATCAGTTTGTCCCCAATTGAAGCTAGTGGAATTTTAGTATTTTTTCTCTTAATACTATTTTACATTTCAGTCACACGGATCTCAAAGTGCTATACAGATAATATATACCCACAAGTCTCTTCACCCACCTCTCTCTTAGAACACAGACTCAATTGAACTTTGACCAACAACACTACACAACAGTTTAAGACAGAAAGGGACTAATGCTCCTATCATTTACACAGCAGAAAATTGGAAGTAACTCCACTTCAGTCCATGGAGTTAGCAACACCAATGCAAAACTGCTGTAGCTGAAAGAAAAGTTAGGCCATAAGTAGAGAAGGCTACTTTATTCTACTGAAAATACAGAAGGAATTTGGAGAGGCAACTTATGCCTCTGCCTTATTCAACTGCAGACAAAATAAGGACCAACTCATGGGAACTAGCAGTCTTAGGCACGGAGAAGAAGTGTGTTAGAAGCAGCCTATAACAGCTGCTGGTGCCAGCCAGTTTATAACATGCACTGAGTCAGTATGGCAGGAGATTTTCAACCGCTCAAAGGGAAATTAAGCACATGACACCCATTGACTTACAATGGGATTTTGGCACCTCAAAACCCTTTCTGCCTTTAGAAATATCACAATATATTGTAAAAAGAAAAGGAGTACTTGTGGCACCTTAGAGACTAACAAATTTATTAGAGCATAAGCTTTCATGAGCTACAGCTCACTTCATCGGATGCATCGGAAATGCATCCGATGAAGTGAGCTGTAGCTCACGAAAGCTTATGCTCTAATAAATTTGTTAGTCTCTAAGGTGCCACAAGTACTCCTTTTCTTTTTGCGAATACAGACTAACACGGCTGCTACTCTGAAACAATATATTGTGTAAGCAACCTAAGTTTTGAGTATTTGTCTGAACTGAAATAAACATTGTGAGCATCATCCCAGGTATGACACTTAAGGCTAAGGATTTCCAGCAGTGAAAAATGCACTATTTATAGGACAATATAACTAAAGCATGGAAGTATTCTGTTGTTAAAATGGCCATACCCCTCTCCTATCATCCATTTGAAACATTGCAGCTACCATTTTGGGTAATCAACACTTTGACGAGGTTGGGGATTCTCTTATCCAATGTTTCAGAGTAGCAGCCGTGTTAGTCTGTATTCGCAAAAAGAAAAGGAGTACTTGTGGCACCTTAGAGACTAACAAATTTATTAGAGCATAAGCTTTCGTGAGCTACAGCTCACTTCATCGGATGCATTTGGTGGAAAAAACAGAGGAGAGATTTATATACACACACACAGAGAACATGAAACAATGGGTTTATCATACACACTGTAAGGAGAGTGATCACTTAAGATAAGCCATCACCAACAGCAGGGGGGGGAAGGAGGAAAACCTTTCATGGTGACAAGCAGGTAGGCTAATTCCAGCAGTTAACAAGAATATCAGAGGAACAGTGGGGGGTGGGGTGGGAGGGAGAAATACCATGGGGAAATAGTTTTACTTTGTGTAATGACTCATCCATTCCCAGTCTCTATTCAAGCCTAAGTTAATTGTATCCAGTTTGCAAATTAATTCCAATTCAGCAGTCTCTCGTTGGAGTCTGTTTAAACTACTATATGCCACAAGGGGCCACAACAATGGTTCCCGTAACCCACCCAGCAATATTGTTAATCTATACAACTATACTCTTAGCCCAGCAGAAGAATCTGTCCTATCTCGGGGCCTCTCCTTTTGCCCCTCCACCCCCACGAACATGATACAGTTCTGTGGTGACCTAGAATCCTATTTTCGACGTCTCAGACTCAAGGAATATTTCCAACACACCTCTGACCAACATATTAACCCACAGAGACCTTCCTGCCAACACTACAAAAAGAAGGATTCTGGGTGGACTCCTCCTGAAGGTCGAAACAGCAGCCTGGATTTCTACATAGACTGCTTCCGCCGACGTGCACGAGCTGAAATTGTGGAAAAGCAGCATCGCTTACCCCATAACCTCAGCCATGCAGAACACAGTGCCATCCACAGCCTCAGAAACAACTCTGACATCATAATCAAAAAGGCTGACAAAGGAGGTGCTGTCGTCATCATGAATAGGTCGGAGTATGAACAAGAGGCTACTAGGCAGCTCTCCAACACCACTTTCTACAAGCCATTACCCTCTGATCCCACTGAGAGTTACCAAAAGAAACTACAGCATTTGCTCAAGAAACTCCCTGAAAAAGCACAAGAACAAATCCGCACAGACACACCCCTGGAGCCACGACCTGGGGTATTCCATCTGCTACCCAAGATCCATAAACGTGGAAATCCTGGACGCCCCATCATCTCAGGCATTGGCACCCTGACAGCAGGATTGTCTGGCTATGTAGACTCCCTCCTCAGGCCCTTCGTTACCAGCACTCCCAGCTATCTTCGAGACACCACCGATTTCCTGAGGAAACTACAGTCCATTGGTGATCTTCCTAAAAACACCATCCTAGCCACTATGGATGTAGAAGCCCTCTACACCAACATTCCACACAAAGATGGGCTACAAGCCGTCAGGAACAGTATCCCCGATACTGTCACGGCTAACCTGGTGGCAGAACTTTGTGACTTTGTCCTGACCCATAACTATTTCACATTTGGTGACAATGTATACCTTCAAATCAGCGGCACTGCGATGGGTACCCGCATGGCCCCACAGTATGCCAACATTTTTATGGCTGACTTAGAACAACGCTTCCTCAGCTCTCGTCCCCTAATGCCCCTACTCTACTTGCGCTACATTGATGACATCTTCATCATCTGGACCCATGGAAAAGAAGCTCTTGAGGAATTCCACCATGATTTCAACAATTTCCATCCCACCATCAACCTCAGCCTGGACCAGTCCACACAAGAGATCCACTTCCTGGACACTACGGTGCTAATAAGCGATGGTCACATAAACACCACCCTATATCGGAAACCTACTGACCGCTATTCCTACCTACATGCCTCTAGCTTTCATCCAGATCATACCACTCGATCCATTGTCTACAGCCAAGCGCTACGATATATCCGCATTTGCTCCAACCCCTCAGACAGAGACAAACACCTACAAGATCTCTATCATGCATTCCTACAACTACAGTACCCACCTGCTGAAGTGAAGAAACAGATTGACAGAGCCAGAAGAGTACCCAGAAGTCACCTACTACAGGACAGGCCCAACAAAGAAAACAACAGAACGCCACTAGCCATCACCTTCAGCCCCCAACTAAAACCTCTCCAACGCATCATCAAGGATCTACAACCTATCCTGAAGGACGAGCCATCGCTCTCTCAGATCTTGGGAGACAGACCAGTCCTTGCTTACAGACAGCCCCCCAATCTGAAGCAAATACTCACCAGCAACCACACACCACACAACAGAACCACTAACCCAGGAACCTATCCTTGCAACAAAGCCCGTTGCCAACTCTGTCCACATATCTATTCAGGGGATACCATCATAGGGCCTAATCACATCAGCCACACTATCAGAGGCTCGTTCACCTGCGCATCTACCAATGTGATATATGCCATCATGTGCCAGCAATGCCCCTCTGACATGTACATTGGACAAACTGGACAGTCTCTACGTAAAAGAATGAATGGACACAAATCAGACGTCAAGAATTATAACATTCAAAAACCAGTTGGAGAACACTTCAATCTCTCTGGTCACTCGATCACAGACCTAAGAGTGGCTATACTTCAACAAAAAAGCTTCAAAAACAGACTCCAATGAGAGACTGCTGAATTGGAATTAATTTGCAAACTGGATACAATTAACTTAGGCTTGAATAGAGACTGGGAATGGATGAGTCATTACACAAAGTAAAACTATTTCCCCATGTTTCAGAGTAGCAGCCGTGTTAGTCTGTATTCTCAAAAAGAAAAGGAGTACTTGTGGCACCTTAGAGACTAACAAATTTGTTAGTCTCTAAGGTGCCACAAGTACTCCTTTTCTTATTTCCCCATGGTATTTCTCCCTCCCACCCCACCCCCCACTGTTCCTCTGATATTCTTGTTAACTGCTGGAATTAGCCTACCTGCTTGTCACCATGAAAGGTTTTCCTCCTTCCCCCCCCTGCTGTTGGTGATGGCTTATCTTAAGTGATCACTCTCCTTACAGTGTGTATGATAAACCCATTGTTTCATGTTCTCTGTGTGTGTGTGTGTGTGTGTGTATATAAATCTCTCCTCTGTTTTTTCCACCAAATGCATCCGATGAAGTGAGCTGTAGCTCACGAAAGCTTATGCTCTAATAAATTTGTTAGTCTCTAAGGTGCCACAAGTACTCCTTTTCTCATCCAATGTGAAGAGTTTAAGATGGTGGCTATGACGTTCTAAACATTTCCTACATGTCATAATGTAGATTTGGGGTTAGTTCTTGAGTCCCTGACGAGGTCAATGGGAGTTGCAGATCCAGAGAATGAATTCACAGCTCTGGTTTTTGACACTTCACATCTACCAGGAGACTACTCTTACCCTTTAGGCATTTGCCCTCCAGAGGTGTTAGGGGACATACAAATCCATATCTAAATGTCTTGAACAGAGATGTCAAGTGGCTACTGGACTCCTTTTTATTGTTTACTTCTATTACAGGATAACGAGTGCTGGTGTCATTTTTATGTAAGCACATGCTACACACACCTCACTTTCATTTGATTCTAATTCTGTCCACAGAGTAGATGTTTATCTTGTAACCGTGGTCTGGAGCTTCTTGCTCAGACATTACTTTCCATGGCATACTATTTATGTACCACTGCTGCCCGCTGGTGGTGTATGAAGCTGATACTCTCAGTGCTAACTTGTTTAATCACTGCTCTTGATGCCAGTGAAAATGACACATCTCCTCTCTTCCCCTCTCCACCTCCCCATAACTAGCTCAGGCAATGACGTAGTTTGGTGGGAGGAAGAAAAAGAGGAACTATATACTTCTTGGACCCACTCCTTAGCTACATGTGTTGTTAATAAATCTAAATTTGGTTGGGTGCCACAAAGTCTGGTCAAAGGGCAGATGGAATACCAGAGCAAGGGACAGAAAGAGAGCAGGGGAACTTTCCATACACTATTCTGGACACTGAATCAGAGATTATGGAGCCTAGTAACGAACAGCACCTGCTCATGTCAAACTCTGGTTGCATCCCAGGAGTTCCTGGAATGTGCAGAGTTATTTCAGTTGGGAGGAGCCATGACTGGGGATCTACAGTGATTATGAATTCTGTCCTCTCCCCTGTCAGTAGGGTAGTGGCAGCCTATCAAGAAGTTTGTGGAACTGCATATGAGAAATGGGAATGTGGCAGGTGCAAAAAGTGTCATGGGGGAAAAATGAAATTGCTTTTGAAAAAGAAAAGAGAGGAAATGTTTTTGTTTCTTTCATGTGTGTAAGAGAAAGATGGGTCCTAGTTATTTAAATGTCATTTTCCCTCACTTTGCAATTATAGGCAAAGTGACTCAGGATAGCAAGACTCTGGGGCATCAGTCCAAGTGGGTTTCTTGCAAATCTCTTTACTTTGAACCACAGGTTTTCTGCTGTATACTCCCAGTCTCGCCCATTTTCCTCCCTGCAGCCACTAGCAGGTGTTAGACAGATGCTTTAAAAGTGATATTCCAGTCCATAAAAACGTCATGCTGGTTGATAGAGGAATATATTCAGTGACAGGAAACCACAGGGCTAAGCACCAGTTTGAAAATTAATATGTGAAAGTCAAATTCTATGATCCCTAATGGAGCAACACTCCTATTAAAGGCAACAGGTATTTTGCTCCACTAAAGATCTCAGAATATGGCCCTTTATGTCATCACTATAATATCAAACATGCTCCTCAGTTATCTGGTATGATTTTTCTAGGTGAAACATGTAACAGCAATGAAAAATGTAACCAACTTCCCCACAATTCCACTGACCTTTAAACTTCATGAGTTATGTTCCGCACTTTGCCTAACAATGAGGATGGTGGAGACCTAGACACAGGAAGTCGATCACAGGATGACTATGAGACGCCAATGTGATGTGGCCATGAAAAAAGGCTAATTCAGTTTTAGGGTGCATCAGGCAAGGTATTTCCTGTGGAGATAGGGAAGTGTTAGTACCATTATACAAGGGACGGGTGAGACATCATCTGGAATACTGTGTGAAATGCTGGTCTCTCACGTTTAAGAAAGATTAATTCAAACTGGAAGAGGTTCAGAGGAGTGCTTCTAGGATGATCTGAGGAATGGAGAACCTACCATATGAGAGGAGATTTAAGGAGCTTGGAGTGTTTAGCTTAACAAAATGAAGGTTGTGGGGAGATATGATTGGCCACTATCAATCCATCAGAGGGATAAACTACAGGGAGAGAGAGGAGTTGTTTAAGTTAGGAGACAATGTTGGCACAAGAAAACACGGATGTAAATTGGCCATCAATAAGTTTAGGCTAGAAATTAGACAAAGGTTTCTAATCATCGGAGGAGTGAAGTTCTGCAACAGCCTTCCAAGGGAATTGATGGGGCAAAAAGCCTAACTTATTTCAAGACTGAGCTTGATAAATTTATGGAAAGGATGACTGATAAGGCTGCCTACAGTGGCATATGGCCCATCATCAACTTCTAGTAGGAAATATCTCCAACTGCCAGATATGGGACCCTATATGGGAAGGGCTCTGACTTACTACAGCAAAGTATTTCCTAAGTGTCTGGCTGGTGGGTCTTATCCACATTCTCAGGGTCTAATTGATCACCAGATTTGGGGTCAAAAAGGAATTTTCCCCCAGGTCAGATTGGCAGGGAACCTGGGGGGTTTTCACCTTCCTCTGCAGCATGGGGCACATATCATTTGTTGGTTTGAACTAGAGTAAATGGCGGATTCTCTGTAACTTGAAGTCTTTAAACTGTGATTTGAGGACTTCAATACCTCAGGCAGAGGTTCTGGGTCTATTACAGGAGTGGGTGGGTGAGATTCTGTGGCCTGCAATGTGCAGGAGGTTAGATTAGATGATCATGTTGGTCCCTTCTGGTCTTAAAAGTCTCTGAGAGGTTGACTTTGGTTTGAACTGGCTCAAAACCATCCCCTTTTTATGTGAACAGGCTTAAATGAGCAGACATGGCCTTCAGTTATATGGTGCCCATAAGAAATGCATGAGCAGAGGACTCGAGACAATAGCAGCAATGCTTTTGTGATTAAAATCCCTAATTATTCAGCCAGATCAGAATGATGTGTGATGCGATTTTGAACATCATTCTGCTCATTTCAGGTTGGAATCAGGCAACTATTTCAACTACACCTAGTTTTCGTTTTCCATAAGGGCCTGATCTGGAGAGATGATGCACCTGCATCTCTAACAGCGGTAAATTGGCATTGCTTCATTGAAGTCAGTGGAGCTATAGCGATTTATACTAATTGACTGAGGATCTGGCCCACTGATTTCAGTAGGAGTAGCAGCAACTCTCAAGATCAGGCTCTAACTGATCTGAGAAATGTTGTGTACTGTTGCTGTCTGTTGCATCTGCTTATAAAACTGGCTGCCTTTTACAGGTGAGTGGGTGACATGAATCCTGTTACGATGCAGTAGTTTGTAAAGTTTTCAAAGAGCTTTCAAAGTCTTTCAGGATGACAGGTGCTATATAAATGCAAGCTGCCATCATTATTTTATTGTTTCAGTTTGACAGAAAGATGGAGGGTTTCATTTCGACTTGCATATTTCCATTGGCTCTTTCGACTTTGCTCTATAACTTGCCAGAACACACAGGTTTCTTTTCTGTTCTCTCAATGATGTGTGGTCAGAGACGTAGAGAAGTTGAAAATGTTGCCTTATCAAATCAAACATTAAAATAATACAAGCTACGATAATTTTTAATGATTATTACTTGTGTTCTTGGCATAGTGGAGATCAGGCCAATGATTCATGTAGTCCAATATCCAGTGGCTGGTACTCACTGTTTCAAAAGAAGAAGCAAGAAACCCCATTGTGGATATTTATGAAATCATTTGTCCATAAGATAAATTTCTTTCACAAACTTATCAATTAATGGTTAGCTTATGCCCTAAAGCATGGTGGTTTGTCTCCCTTTTAAATTTGTGTCTATGTGAACAAAATTATTGTGAATGTTCTCATCACCCAAATATCTAATCTTTTGTTGACTCCTGGTCAGTGAGCTCCACAGGACATTCCATGAGCTGGGTTAATATAGGAAAAAAATATTTCATCTCAGGAGTTCTTCTTACCCAGACTAACTGATGTGCTATGTGAGCTAAGTGACCATTCCTCACTAGGGGTTGTGAAGGTTACAACCCTAGGGCCAACCGCAGCCCTGCTTCAATCGCGTACCCCTCCATTTTCTTCAGAGGAATTAGCCAGCATGTTTCACAGCACTGTTATAATTATGGATAAGTCAGTCATGTCTCCCTCTAGTGGCTGGTCCATATAGAAAATAAAAGCCTTCTATTGGTCTTATCTAAAGAATTTACTCCTTTAGCTCAACTGGCAGGGGCTGGTACTGCAGTTCTTGGATTCAATCTCCACAGATGACTCATGGATAGAGGGGCTATTATAGCTGTATTTGTCCCATATTCTTAATATTATACTTTCAAACCTAAAACACTCATGGTATTAGATAAATGTCCTGGATAGGCGAATAGACTGTATTTGAACAATGATAAGGTAGGATGAGTTAAGAAACATTTCTAGTGACCAAACCACAGCACTCATGGCTCTCATACATCCCAAAGTCAATATTAACCCTGCAGAGAGAATAAGACTCACACATATGATTTTTTTCCTGTTGATTTCCTAAATGGAGTGAATCATATAAAAATCAATTTCCAGTTCAAATCCATATAGCTAGCCTAGAATTTCTATGACCATTTTCTTTCCCACCCTTGCCCCCATTCCTCTTACTACCTACCAGAACACTATGAGTAAGAATCTTATTAAACCAGCAACTGAAGGGTGTTCAACTTTTTGTTATATAAATAAAAAGAAGAAAATATTGTAAAGCAAAAACAGGATATTACAAATGTGATGAAAGTAAGAGGAAAGAAGCCACACGGAACACGAGATACAGAGGAAGGTGCAGACTCAGTATTCTGGAACCCTTCCCAGTTATATTTTGCATGTGTGTGCACTTTATGAATCCTAAATACAGCCCCCCAGCCATGCCCTCTCAGTGTTTTGAGCCATGAACTTGGACTGCTATAATCTAGTGGTTAGCACAGTGATTTTGGAGTCTAGAGACCTCTGTTCTTTTCTTGGCTCTGCCATTAAACTGCTGTGTAACCTTCGGCAAATCATTTCCCCTCTCTGTGCCTCTGTTTCTCCTCCACCCTTTGTCCACAATTTAGATTTTAAGCTTCCCAGATCAGGATCTGGCTCTTATGATGTGTTTCTACATTGTCTGGCACAGTGGAGCTTCAGGCTTGGTTGAGGCCTCTGGGCTGTACAGTAATACAAAGAATAAGAATAAATTACAGTCTGGGATTGACCAAAACACAGATTATAGGACTTGGATTATGGCTATTCTGCTTGAGCTAGCTGAGCAGGCGTTGTGATTCACAGTCACTGTAAGGTACGATCCTTTAAGGGAGCAAACGCTTAGGAGCTCATCTCTTAGCCCCATTGCCGGCTGTATTGAATCTAGAATGTCTCTGGAAGAGGAAAGGCCCTCCAGTCTCAGAGGGCTGCAAATACACTATTGCCCTTTGGTATTGGGGTCTGTTGCAAAAGGCCTCAAGAATTGATGGTGCATGAAATCCTGAGCAAGTATGTGAATCTGCTGCATAAACGGAGATGAAATAATTGAGACCCGAAAATAAACTCTGTCTGTGTTGACAACTGAATTATAACTCGTTTGGTAAAGAGAAAAACGAAGAGGAAGGCATTAACCTAAATGGGCACCTCACCTATATCCTTGCCACTGATACCTTTCAACAAGTGGGGAACAAAGAATGGGGTAGGTTTAACATAAAGAGAAGTCATAGAACATGACTTCCACATCCCAACCGTACCTAGAAGTTGTGGTATTATAGACTCTCCTAAACTCTAAAATACAGTTGGTGACCCTGCACCACTATTATGCCACTGAGGCATAACTGAGACCCACCGCAGGGGAAACACTGGGAGGTTTTTTGGAGCTTCCCAGCTATCAGGGAGAGCATGTCTATTGCTAAGCTCCTTGATGGAACGCCACTTGCTTTGCATACATGCTGGACACACGCTGGGGTGTGGGCAAGTGAGGCCATGACTTTGACGCTTTACGCCATTTGGAGTGACCACGCGAGGGCTGCTGGGGAAGGTTCCTGGGGTCCTCCACCTCCATTGTGCAACTTTGTCAAGCCAGAAAGACTCTGACCCTGACTTTGACTTTATTTGACAAGCTCCAGATCAGCTGAATGCCAAGTGGAGAAGGAAAATAATCAAATGCTGACAGAAGAGTGGAGATTAAGAGGAAAAGAGAGAAGACAGAGAAGAGGAAACGACAGGAAAAACGCTAATAAAACATGCAATTGGTGGTATCGGTATCAAGCTACTCAGGGAAAGGAGCCTTTGCATTTTTAGGAAGAGACGTGCACACACCAAGTGTGCCTGGCTTCTGACTCTGCCCCCTCTTCTGCCTGTGACATGGCTTGGGGGAATCTGGGAAATCCATGCTCTATTGCTAATGCAGTTTGGGGGGAGGGGGGTTTCTGCATTCCTCTTCCCTAGCTCTGCACTCGCCATTAGAGATTCCGACAGTTACTAGATAAAGTTAAAGACTCATGTAGTGATCTTCACACTAATTGGACTGTAATGTATAGCCTCGGTCAAGCAAATCTCTCCCAGCACTCCTCTCCACAGACGGCAATCAAGCCATTTACAGAAGATGCATCGGCTGCTGGGACCCTAGAGTAACCTTAAGCTGCACTGGCCTTTTAGCAGAAAACACAATTAATTTTGATACTGAAGGGCAATTAGGACTGGGGTTAAAATAAAAAATCTTCTGAACAGGGAATGTCAAAGACTGTAAAAGGAAACTATTTCCCTTGTACTGTATACAGTGTGGTGGAGGTCTGTAAGCACAGCAACTGTCAGATCATGTTAATCCAGATCACTTTGTAAACCCTTTTTCCATTTGAACAGATGCAAATTCAGATTACCAACTCCGGTGCTGCAAACCCTTCCAAGACTGATTATCATTTTCTTTAACTCTTTAACTGTGGCCAGAATAGGCAGCAATTTTTTTAAATGAACATACATGCATTTGGCCTTTTTTTTTAAATTCTGCTCAGCAAGCATTTCATTTGGTTTCATTTCCAAAAGATTTTGTTGTAAATTCCTTAGCAGAAGCACAGATAGTCTTTTCTCTGTAACACACAGCTACGCACACACACACATACATAAGAATTGACAAAAAAATTGACCTCCCATTTGATCACAAAGTCCATACAATTCTCCATAGATATAATTTTCACAAAGCAAATGTGTCAATGCTCTTTTCCCACCTAAAAATCAATCGATATATCAGTTAATGCCAGTCAATGCCATCAGACAAGCTTTCAAGCCCAAATAAAGCTTGTGAGAAGGCATGGGAGGCAAAAAATATCCATGGGGAAAGCTTTCAATTTCAAACTTCCTTAAAAACAACAGCACGTAAAGGAAACAATTGTACAAAGATTAAATACGGTGAAAGTGACCCTTTTTAATGCTTGGGAATAATGGGTGAAATCCTGGTTCAATTTAAGTCAATGTCAAAATTCCCATTGACTTAAGTCGGGCCAGGATTTCATCTAGTATTTGTGACTGGACGAAATGCACAAAGGGAACAATCATGCACACAAGGAACAATCAATTATTAGGGCCTAAATTGTGGATAGAACTATACATAGACAAACATCAGAAAACCCATGCTGGCACTGGCACAGCAAAACAGGCAGTGTCCCTCTTTGTTCTAGCTCCCTCAAAATCATTATAGAGAAGCAACTCTTTAGGTCCTGACTGAAAAGAATATAGAGCAATGATGGGCAACCTGTAGCCCACAGGCGGCCTGTCAGGGTAATCCACTGGCAGGCCACCAGACAGTTGTGTACATTTGCACGGGTGGCCGCAGTTCACCATTTCCAACCAATGGGTGCTGCGGGAAGCGGTGCGGGCCGCAAGGACTTGCTGGCTGCCGCTTTCTGCAGCTCCCATTGGCCGGAGTTGTGGGCGGCCGTGCAAATGTAAACAAACTGTCTGGCAGCCCGCCAGTGGATTACCCTGATGGGCCACCTGCAGCCTGCGAGCCACAGGTTGTCCACCACTGACACAGAGGGACTATTTAGGCCCTCTATAAAAGGACCACAGGGTGTGGCCTATGAGTTAGGATATGTAGCTATGGCTCCAGACTCTGAAATTACCTCTAACCTTAACCACCACATAGGTCTTTCCAGCTTTAAGTAGGAAGAGATTATGTCTGGAGATATACTGGGGTCATCTTAGTGTTCATGACTAGAGCTGTGCAAATAACTGATTTTTTCAGTTCAGTGTCCAAACCAAAAAATTGAAACAACAACAACAAAACATTTTGTTTGACCTGAAACAAAACATTTCATTCTGATTCTGAGAGGATTTTTTACCTTTCAAAAATAATAAAATTGAAATAAAATTTATAACAAAAAGTTGTTTCGATTCTAAAAGTCAAACCATTTTCTTTTGGAAATGTTGACACTAAATGTTTCGACTTCTGCAGATTTTTTTTTTTAACCAAAATGATTTGGTGAATTCAACATAAATTCACAAACTGTTTTGGCCAATCCAAATTTGCAGGTTTCAATGAGAAAAGGTTTAGTTCAAAAAATTTCACCCAGCTTTACACATCACCTCAATGCTGCCTTTGTAGCATGCATCTGTTCTGAGCCCATCATACCAGTCCCCAGGTGCCACCAGAATTTGGTCCCTAAAGTTTTCTTTGCATTCGTGCCTAAACCATGCTGGGATACTAAGTCCTACACTATCCATCTGCAGAGGAGGAATGAGCTAAGAAAAATGTAGTCACTTTACACTAGAGAGGAGCAGTAAACTAAAGGAAGACTCCATAGCACTTCTTCAGAATGAATTCGGAGGGAGTTGGGGCCAGATTGAAAGGTGTCATCCCTCCCACACTGCCTGAGATACCTGTGGTCAGCAGAGATACCTGAAATAGTTTTCCAGTGATAGAAAATGGGTGCTGGTAGGGTGTTCTCTGCTGGGGCCCTGTGCTTTGGAACTCATTTCCTGCCTTGGTCTATCACAGCCTGAATATGTTGTTAACCTTCAGGGCCCATCTTTTTATTTGGTCTTCAGTAAGTTGGAAGCTCTCTGAGGTTAGAGACTTGAATGGTGGTTTTCTTGCTGGAGTTTATTACAGTTTAATTCTATTCATGTTGCTGTCAGTGGGTAATTGCTAGTGTCTATTTATGTATTAATAGTATTTTTAAGAGCTTCTTGGGGTGCCCAGAACTTAGGTTGGATGCTTTTATGCACTCAGAACAAATTTCAATCTATAAGTAAATAACATATACTGGGGAACAATCCCATCTGTGCTGCCTATACTGGGGGGAAGAGGGGAGGGAAGAGAAGGGACTGTTACACAGCTGGAAAATCAAGAAGTTATTTCTATTGTTTTTGCTAAAGAGATGATTTCTTCTTTGTCTACCCAGGTTCTTTTTTTCCATTTGCAAAGCTCTCTTCACTCCAGTGAATTGTTTTCTCTTCTGAGGCTCATCCAGCAGACCCACAAGTTGTACTTGGGAAACCACTGACTGATGTTAGATTTACACAGTGGGTTATTTTTATATATGTTTTTCTTAAAAGCTACATCCTAGGGGAATCCCTGGGAGGCATAGACAGCATAAGAAGCACTAGCAGCCAATAGAGCATGTGAGGGATACCAGGGTTAAATCTATTGTTTTCAGGGATTGATTCAATTTCTGTTTTGTCAACCAGTTTAAGTACAGACTGTGATAAGTTCCAAGGTCCCTTACACATGAGGTGCAAGGGAAGGAGTAGGAGGAGTCCAGGATAAGCTAGTCTGAGTCCTTTAAACGTGACACTGATGTTCACTTTCTACAGCACTTTTTGGGTAGTCCACTCAGGGTTGCAACCAAATCTTCCTAAGGAGGGGGCCCAGAGCACTCCCTTCCCTCTCCTGCACTCGGCCCCATGCTCTCCTGATGCTCCCCAATATCCAGTCCTGAGCTCTCTTACACTGCTTCTGCACCCAGACCTGCGGTCTCCCTGCTGTGACCAGCTCCACACACACTCACCTCCTGCTGCCCCATACTCAGCCCCTTGCTCTTCTTCCCACATTAACTTGTGTCCAGTTCCAAGTTGTTCCCCCTGCACCCAGGCCTGCTGTCTCCCTGCTCCACCATCCAGCCCTGAGCTCTTATCCAGAGAGGTGGTTAAGCTGAAGAGCACCATCCCCTCCAGGCACCAGTCAGTTCTGGGAGCCCCAGACTCTATCATCCTTCAGTACCATCAGGAAGCACCACAATCCCAGATCCAATCCTCCCAACCTTTGGGGACTGGCATTCTCCATGCTTCCTGCTCCATTTCTCCCTGGGGTCACCTGGTGCCCATGGATGCTGGAAGGACTACAAAGGTGGGGGGAGGGTGAAGTAGGCATATGAGTCACAGCGCCACTCAAATTTGGCCATGCTTCCCCTCCATCCTAACAGAAATGTGGCTGTGCCAAATTTGATTGAGTGGCCTTGCGACCTGGTGCAAGGGGGTCACAGTGCCATTCAAATGTGGTCTGGTCACTCCTCTGTCAGGCCAAATTTCCACGTCTAGTAAAGGGTCAAGGGGAGATCTAGCCCCCTTTCTTCTCTCTCCCTATTGTGCCCTATAGTCCACTAATAAGTCTCTAGAGGTAGATGGACTAGATGAATGAATAGTTCTTTTCCATTTTGCCTTTCTGTGATGGGAGATTTGGTTCAGATACTGGAAGAATCCTTTCAAACTTTTAGCCCAAACTCTGACTCAAACTTAGGGCAGGTTCATTGGAGCTTGAATAACTTTTCCGCCCCCATTATTTTATATTTTATATTTTCTTGTAGCATCAGTCTTTTGTAGACTGACCACTAAAAGGTGATATATCAAACCCTGCTTATCTGACTTTTGTGAGTAATTGCACTGACGACAACTTGTGTGAGTAAAGAGAATAGGTTTTGTCTATGACAAAGGTCTCCTTGGATCCATCAGAGAGCAGGAGCACCAGTATGTTAAAATCAGGCTGTAAAACTCACACTATCAGATTGCCGGTGTGCAAATACTTTCCGGTTCTGGCCAAGTCCAAAATACATGCTGGGGCATTCTGTTCTTTCCTGTTCTGGGAGGAACCAGGAATCAGGAACATAGAAATGTCTAGACTGGATCAAGGCAGTGGACCATCTAGGCCAGTACCCTGCCTCAGACAGTGGTCAGTACCAGGTACTACAAAGGAAACAAGAACTCCTCCAGTAGGCAGTTATGGGATAACCTGGCCCCAAGGAATATTTCTGCCTAAGCCCCAGTAGATAGAAGTTGCCTAATGCCCTGAAGCATGAGGATTTGTTGGCATTCCAAAATGTTATTTTATGGAGTTTTTTTAAAATCCTTTAAAATCCTAAAATTGTCACTTTGGCTGTTCTTGTGGGCCATAAAACATGCCTAATTTCATCAGCATGTGAAAACAAAGGAAAACATATTCAAAATGCCCCCAGATTTCTGAGGTTCAAACATAACCAGTTAGTCTCAGATAAAAATATATAAATCTGGTAAAAAAAAAAAGGGGGGGGGGGGATTTTTTTTTTCCTGGAAATTTCCAATCAGTTCTTTTAATACACAAGAGGTAGTACTTTTGTAGCCCTTTCCATTCAAGAAACTAAAAGCACCTTAAAACACTATTTAATTAACCTTCACAACCCTCTTGTGAGCAAGGCATTGTTATCTCCATTTCACAGATGGGCAGATTGAAGCACAGAGAGCTTAAGTGACTTCCCCAAGGCAACACTACACAGCGGGACAATGGCAGAGCCAGGAATTCAACCTGGATCTCCTGAATCCCAGTCCTGTGCTTTAAATGCTATAGACCTCCCTCTTAAGAGGGTGAAGATTCAGGTCATTTTTTAAAATTTTATTTAAACTACTAGTATCGAGAGTGCACTACCAAGGGCAGCAAAAGCCCCTCTATAATGTGAGCATCTGAAGGAGTGTGTAAGAGGAGTGAGAAATAATCTCTTTCATTTTGTCGAAGGGCTGTACACAAATGTCTCTGGTGGGAAATAAGGAGTCTTTAAGAATGATGTGTGACTTCTAGTGATAGAGCTTGGGTTAGCAAGGGTATTTATTTTTCCCTTCATTAAGAAACAACTTATCATTGCAGTAAAGGAGCTGTTAATGAGTTTGTTCACACTAGCTGAGAAATGACTGCAGGATACTCCTCCGAGAACTTACTCCGGATACATACATAAACCAGCGTCAGAGCACTAGGGATGCCAAACAACCTGTGAGGTGGGGAATGGGGGAGGTTCTCCCCTCCCTCTTCCCCTCCAGTTCTCCATTAGTTCAACAGATTCTGGAAGGAATGTGCAGATTTAGAGCATGCAGATTATAACGTGCACTTCGGAACCATTCCATGACTTATGTTAAAGGACTACATGTCAGCATAAAATACTCTACTTAGGCATCTGATGGGAAGTAAGGGAAGGAGAAGTACTTAATTTATACACCACCCGCAGATCCAAGAGCCACCCACTCCCCCAGAACGGCTGCCTGTCTCTGCTAAAATGGACAGCTGCTCATGCTGGAATTTGCAAAAGGAGTCAATGGGAATTAGACATCCAACTCTCGCTGAATTTCTGGCTTTTGGCTGGCCTCATCATCAATGTAGGATTGCAGCCCTCCAAGACTACAGAACCCCAACTGAAATGTTCCATCTCCACCCCAGTGGAGGCCACTCAAGTCATAATGGAGCACTTCATGCTGGGTTCTGTATTTTCTGCATGTCACTTCTCTGATGTAAAGATTTGGGGGAGGGGGGCAGACGGGGGCTCTGAAATCTGCCCTTTTGAGTTGCACTTTAAAAGTGGCCTCAGGCTCCTGGCCAGTTGCCAGTGCAGGCCTGAACTGAGAAAAGTTTGGGATTCCCCTGAGCTGGAATACATTCTCCTGGCACTATTTCAGACACTTACCCTTTCCACTTTACATTTTTTGGATAGGGGTTACCACACTCTGAGTCTGTATAATGCTACAAGAGAATGCCTGAGCAATGAAGGCAGTCAAACTGCCCTTTGGGTAGCTAAAAGTTGAACCCGGGTCTCTTCCTGACAGCTTCATTTTGTTTCTGATATATATATGCCCTCACTGTTAGCCTATTGTCCTCCTGTTAATTTTGTCAGCTCTTTGGAAAAGCGTTTCCGACTTGATGGCATGAGTAATTGTCGGGTTTTTGTTTGTTTAAAAAAAAACAAAACCAAGCAGCAGCACAAACTCTTGAAAACTCCACTCTTACCCTGCAAAGACCCCCCTGACCTCCAAAATCAACTCAATAACTTCACTCCTCTTCATTTCCTCATCCTGTGTCTAAAGTGAGAGGAAGCGGGTTGCAACCTTTTGCGCATAATCTGACACATGACATGCAGGGCCGGAAGGCGGAAAATAATTTCAACAAAAGGTTGGAGCTCTGGGTTAGGTAAATTCAGGAAAGAGAGAGAGAGGAAATGGCAGTAACCTCACCAATAGACTATGAGGATTCTGGCACCAGCCCGGGTGTGAAATGTTAGGTCATCTCTAATAAGGGCTGGGTGAAAAACCGTCGACACACATTGAAAGATATGACACAAAGCCACTTATCAAGACAACCCCTGAGGGTAGTTAGGAAACCATTTTTCTTCAGGCAAACCAGTTTCAGTGATTTGTGCATGTGTTGAGTTCCACGTATTATCTCCTCAGAGGTGTAGCACCAAGATCCTATCTTGGCTTTATGTACTGTTATGTCAATGTCTACAGCACCTTATTCAACCTGGCCCACATTACTCTACTATCTGAGTACCTCACAAACATGAATGTGTCTATCCTCACAACACCGCTGTGAGGTAGAGATGGGAACTGAGGCATAGAGACACTAAGTGACTTGCCCAAGGCCACACAGGAAATCTGTGGAAAAGCAGAGAACTGAGCTCAGGTTTCCAAGGTCCAGGAGAGCACCCTGATCTACTGGACTATCATGATACCATGGCCATTAAACACGGGAAAAAAAGAGTTAAAATTATGACATGAGCAGCAGCAAACCTCAAAAATGTTTACAAGTTCAATTTGAAGAAACACTCATCAATCTGCATGGCTCCTCCATACTACCCAAACCTCCCGTGTGTGCAGAGCTGGGCTAGAACTTTGGTGAGAACAGGACTCTCGTGATTTCTGCTCATTTTCGTTTCAGATTGGGCTGGAAATACCAAAAACATATCCTTCTACCCACTACTTTGGCAGTTCCATTTAGACTCCTGACTTAATCGGAAGTGCAAAGGCAGACCTATAAAGTGAAGGAGTAGGAACCAGACATCTCAACTTTTTTGAACTTTAAAAGTGGCTTGATTTGGGTTTGATATGAGTTTTGGGTAAAGATTTGGGTTAGTTCTTATTGTATCTGAACTGGAGATCCACTCCTGCACTAAGAAGGCCAATGGCACTTTTGCTTTTGACTCCAGGGAGAACAGGATCAAGTCCTTCATTACCCATCTGTCCCTACTGATTATCCCCCCAAATCTCCATGGAGTATATATATATTTCCAACTGCATTAATATTTGTTTACATTAATCTCCCCATCCATATCCCCAACTGCATTAAAATGAATCCTCTTCTCTTTATCCGCCTGCTGAATTAATTCTTGGTATGACCCTCCTTTCAGCTGATCCTTTTTAAGACTAAATGTATTTTATTTCTTTTATGACTTTGTCGGGTGCAAGAAATCCCTGAGTCCTTCCAACCTCATGCCACATGTTACATTCTGTCCTCATCAGAAAATCAGATCATTCCTTCAACATGAGAACTGGCATCAAGTCAAAGTCCTGGAGATGAAAGGAAGGGTTAAGTTTACTTTCAATATCGGAGGAGGGTTCGGAAATAAATGTCGAGGTTAAAAAGTCCAGATGGTAATTCAACTGTATCCTTACTATAAACATGATTTGATTTATGAAAACCACTAATGGTATCTCAGTTTAGATCTGGATGGCTTTGCTTTCTCTCATCTGTAGCTTTAAATTCATCAGATTCCTTCACTCCTACCATCAATCCTTCACTACAAAGAGATACTACTATCAAGAATTTGGGAGTTCTTTAAAATCCAGCAATTGATAAATGTTAACAATCCTAATTCATGCAAATTACTGTCCTGTGCCTTTATTAATAATACCAAGCGGATGTGTTTATTTCAAAGTATTCTAAAAGAGCTTTGACATGTTCAGGCTTACAAAACTGTGTCTCCTTTTGCTTCCCTTCCCCCATCCTTTGGGGATCAAACTGAATTAGTTTTCACTTTTTTCTGACGTTTGTGATTATTAGGTTTCTTGGCTTTGTCAGAAAAATCCATCAGAAATGTTTATCTCATGGGGCAAATAGCGATGGAACAACGTGTTTATCACTTCAAGGGCCATAATCCACAGGCAGTGGAGACCCCAATCCAGTTTGTTTTAAAACACAAACACTGAAAAAGAAAAATGCCCATGTCTGAGATGTGTGATAGAGATGTGCAGAATGGACCCAGCCCTGACATCCGTTTCTTTATGTCTCTACATTTTGACCCTCAGTGATTATATATATACTGCCAAACCTTGAGGTCCTTACTCATATTTTACACATTCCATACCCAGCCTTCAAAATGGCTTCAAATATTGAAAGCCTCAGGGGGTCAAATTTCCACAGAGCCCTTAACATAATTTTTTGTCTCCAAAGCACTGGACAGTAATTTGCATGGATTAGGATTGTTAACATTTATCAATTATTGGATTTTAAAGAACTCCCAAATTCTTGATAGTAGTATCTATTTGATTTTTCCCCAAATCAATTGCACTAAATAGCAGGTGCAACTAATTGTGAGCCACAAATGTTGGTATTTAGGGGTTACATTTGGGAGTGGCTGGGCTGAGCATTTTTGAAACCCTGGCCATAGAGACGCTCACTGCATTTCTGACTCCACAACTGCTGTGTGCCACTTATGTTTGGGTATCTATTGTGTTGCCTTTTTAGGTAACATCAAGGGTATCTAGAGCATATGGATGGATGCCCTTTTAAATGTTTGCACAAATATAAATAAATAATTATTACGTGTATTATGGTAGTTCCTATGACCCCCAAAAGTCATGGACAGGACTCCAGGTAGACAGATATGCAAAAGCTAACAACTTTTCACCATGCCATGAAGGTGAATGTGGAATATGGTGAAGAATGGAGAACATCCTGCCTGTGTTAGATTTGTAAATCTAGGTGTAGCCGGTGCAGGTGTCCTAGCTGATCTTAACTGTTGTGTCAATGCATGAGATATCGACCAGGTAGGAACAGACAGAGCAACTGATTGGCCAAAGTCAACTCCTTGGCTTTCACATGCCTCTTAAAACTCATAAGTGGGTTTCACCAGCCTGTCAGCATCACTTCTAACTTCCCTGGATTAGGAGGAAATGAAAGGATGAGAGAGAAAATGAAGTACACATGACAATTGTCAATCATGTCACATAATACGCTACTAGAAGGCACTCAGATGGGGTGATGGAAGCTAAATAAGAATCTTTATAGACTAGACTAGAATAGAATAGAATGAGCTTCAGCCAGTTCTGAGATCACTGGGGAAAAAGCAATATTTAGAATGGGAGGTATCACTCCATTGCTCCAAATATTCCAAGTCTGCTGACCCTCAGGGCATGGGGTAAAACTCACCTCATTTGGTTCTATGAAGAAGTACATGTCACTGGTAGACAGGATATCTGTCTTCTATCTCCAGCTGTGGCACTGACTGGCTGTGTAAGTCACTTAGCTTCTTTGTGCCTGTTAAATGGGGGTCGCTGTACCCTCAAATTCCCATCGAAATAACAAAAGGCTGTGAATTAAAACCAATGTAAATATGTCAGTGCAAGTCTGTTATTTGGGAATGAAAGAGGCTAAAAAGCTTAAATAAAGCTTCAGCGAATTGACTTTATCCTTTTCTATTCTAACATAAGTGTGTCTATACTCAGATTTCCAGCCAAATAAGAAAGTTGGGTTTAGGAAACTAATTTACATAAATCAGGACACGTTTGTGTGCAAAACAAACATGTGATAATGAAACTTATCCACTTTTGTATAATTCTGTGAGCTTTATGGTTGAAAAATCTGTAAGTATTACTATTAATATATGGGTAATGAAAAACATTGTCTTTCTCTACAGGTTTGTGTGAGGAACTGCACCTAGTCTAAACTTACGAAACACTGCGGCCTTGTCTACACATACACACTTGCTCCAGTTTAGTTAAAGCAGTGCATACCTCTGTATGGACACACTTATTGCAGTTTAGGAGAGCCATTCCTGATTGACTTAAGGCTAAACTGAAAGAAGCCTGCTTTAAACTGAAATCAGCATCCTCACAGCCCATGGACTGGTTTAACTAAATAATATCTTAAATTACACTGGAGCAATTCTGTGTGTAGCTCTAAATTAAACTGATTAAACCCAGGCTTCTTTAAAAAAAAATACCAATTTTAAATCTATTTAGTTGCATCCTTCTAGCTGCTCTCATAAAGTCATTGGGATCAGCTCTGTCTACACCACCTACATTGTCCATGCTACGCGCAGTGTGTTTGCAGAAATAAATGGGAAGATGTTTTTCCCATATGTGCATGAACTCTGAACTCTAAGAGTTCAAGTGAGTTCAGTCGTTCTCCTCAAACTGTCATTCTTGTCCTAATTAGTCCATGGTGCTGTAAGCAATTTAAATAGAATATATTAATAGAGGACAAAGCGGGGGATCCTCCCCTATGCCCTGGCCTGCAAAAACTCTTAAATAAACAGGGGATTTCTTCAGGGTATCCTACATCCTCCCTCTCCCTCGGTCTTAATAAAAAGGACTGAGGGAGGGACGCAGAGAAGGTCGGGATGCTCTCTCCATTCAAGGGAGGGTTTCCCACCAGCCCAGAGAGCTGGAGCCTCCCACTGCTTCTGAGGAATGAAGGGGGATGGGGAGATACTGAGCCATAATAGTTCAGGGAAGTGCTGTTTTATTTAAACCCTCAAATGGCTTGACATGCCCCTGCTACTTTCACTGTCTAATTATAAATGAAAGGAAAATGGCAAGAGAATCCCTTTCTGTTGACCAGCTCCCACTTAACAAGGCAGCACGTGTCGCAGTCTCTACCTTTTTAGCTCTGTCCTTGCTTTTATCCTTGTGCAATTTAATCCTAACTCAATTATATTATTACAGTGTGTCACTTTGAGTCACTTTCCCCCCTATTTGGCATATGATTCTTTTCAGTTTCGCTGCTAATTTTTTTCCAGTGGACTTGTTTAAAACATATTCATTTTCTGCTTAGACACTGTGTTATTCACGCATCACATTTCTGCAGTGCCTGCGTAGCTTCTTCAGGAGGAGGAGGAGGAGGTGGAAAATGGGATACAGGCAACACCACTCTTTGCATACATTTGCTAGAGTTTCCATGCAGGATTGTCAAAATAGAAACTGGATGTCAGGAAAGGTGAGCAACATGCCCCATCTGTCAGAAATGTGTATAGTATGCTGGCCTTAGTTGGGCCTATTCCAAAGCCGAGGGATAGAGTGATGAGGAGAGCTGGCTGAAGAATGAAAACAATTTTTTATGAATATCTTCTTCAGTTTTTAAACATGTTCACTCTGAGTATGTCTGCCACCCTTTAAGCATTTGCTTTCTGTGGCTGTTCTAGCAAAGGAGATTGCTGGCAAGAATGCTCCCCCATTTTCAGCTTCCAACATACCCTTCCAATCAAAGAATAGAAACACACCACATGACCCAACAAGGCCAATCAAAGCAGCTCAAATTTGAATATTCAGTACTTGCAATGTAATGAATGAGCAAGTGGACAAGCTACAGAAGTGATAACTGTGTGAGACAAAATAGGTAAATCAAACTGGGTAACAAATGAATTTGAGAAAATCAAGCTGAGACAATTTATGAAGAGAAAAAAGAAGGGATATCTGCTGAATGAAGTATTTGTTACCAATTATGAATCCAGCTGTAAGGAAGAGAAGTGTGGTTGTTAACAGTGAAGCAACTGTAATGCTACCAGGGTCCCAGATTTTGAAAGATACTTTTCTAAGGGCTTACCTACATTTGGAAATTTACCAAAATAGCTACTCCAGAAAAATGTTTCAGAAATGGTTATTTCAGTGTAAACCCTGCTTGTGTAAACACTGTTATTCTGGATTAAGAATATTTTTTTCCAATTTAGCTTAATCCACTAGATTCTAGAATAGCTAATTTGGTAAATTTCCAAGTTTAAGAATATAATATAAGAATGGCCATACTGAGTCAGACCAAAGGTCCATCCAGCCCAGTATCCTGTCTTCTGACAGTGGCCAATGCCAGGTGCCCCAGAGGGAGTGAACCTAACAGGTAATGATCAAGTAATCTCTCTCCTGCCATCCGTCTCCGCCCTCTGACAAACAGAGGCTAGGGACACCATTCCTTACCCATCCTGGCTAATAGCCATTAATGGACTTAACCTCCATGAATTTATCCAGTTCTCTTTTAAACCCTTTTTTTTATCTTAGCCTTCACAACCTCCTCAGGCAAGGAATTCCACTGGTTGACTGCACTGAGTGAAGAAGAACTTCCTTTTATTTGTTTTAAACCCGCTGTATAGACAAGTATAGACAAGTTGTAAGAATTATTTCCTGTTTTTTTTAAAAAAACAACATCATCACATTTAAAACAATCCCATTGGACACAGACATATAAACATATGAATATGCAGTGGTAGGTCTGGAAGAATCAAAGTCTGGTTTGCCTGAAATGCCATGGAAGTAGAAATCACATTAACAGTCAGCCTGTTCAGAACTGGAGTTTTTTGGATGCTAAGGACCAAGCTTTCAAGCTTCAAGCCAACATCCAATTTGAGCACCCACTTAGTTGAGCACAACTTCATAAAAATGGCTATACACCCACTTTTGTACATGAAAGACCCACCTGTGAACACACAGTTCATGGAGGATAAGTCCATCAGTGGCTATTAGCCAAGGTGATCAGAGATGCAACCCCATGCTTTGGTTTTCCCTAGCCTCTGACTGCCAGTAACTGAGAGTGGATGAAAGGGGATGGATTCCCCAATTGTTAATTCCCTTGGAAGCACCTGGCATTGGCCACTGTCAGAAGACAGGATATTGAGCTAGATGGACCACTGGTCTGACCCAGTATGGCAATTCTTATGTTCGTATGTTCACACATAACAGACAATTGGATATTGAGCGGCTTGATTTGTTTAGGCCAGGGATCGTCAACCTTTGGCCTGCGGCCCACAAGGATAAGCTCCCTGGTGGGCCCGGTCAGTTTGTTTACCTGCTGCATCCACAGGTTTGGCCGATCGCAGCTCCCACAGGTCGTGGTTCACCATTCCAGGCCAATGAGGGCTGCAGGAAATGTCAGCCAGCACATCCCTTGGCCTGCACTCTTCCCACAGCCCCCATTGCCCTGGAGCCGTGAACCATGGCCACCGGGAGCTGCAGTTGGCCAAACCTACTGATGCAGCAGGTAAACAAACCAGCCTGCCCCACCAGGGGGCTTACCCTGGCGGACCACGGGCCAAAGGTTGCTGATCCCTGGTTTAGGCAAATAGTTGTTTACATGTACAAAATAGATGCAAACCCATTTTTTGCAGCCACCATCATTTGCATGCCCCAAAGTTGAGACCAGGGCTGAATATTCAATATTGCAGATTATGATTGGGCCCATAGTTCATACGGTGTGGCTAGATGGTAATGACTATTAGAAACAGGCTTGTGCTACACTTTCTGCAAATATTCTCCAATAGTGAATCACTTAAAATCACTGTCTTTGGTGAGCATTCCTGCCAAATTTTAAACTATTTTTCCTCCTGTACTCAAGGAAGCTAAACACAAAGGGAGGGCAAACACTACTAAAGCAAATCCTTTTAAAATATCCTTCATTATTTGTGCAGCATTTCTCATTACTGAGTAAAATCTTACTATAATTACTCAGTATTTGTGGTGTTAATTGTGAACATTTAGAGCCACCATTCAGGATGGCCACCAAGGACATATAGCAAGGAGGTTAGTAGGAAATGAAGACAGTCTTGCATTTATGCCAGTCATGGTGCCCTGGGTCTCTGTAATCTCTACCATATTTACCAATACCAGGATTAGAGAACAGAAAATTGAAGGAAGTCCACCCATGTTCCCCACCTTCCACTCCCATGGTGCCCTGGGAAAACTCAGATGCCACTGAGGGTCTGGCCCAGTGGCTGTGTAAGAACTGAAAAAGGATCTCAGTATTTGGCCTCATGAGGGAGATGTAGTTTGACTTTGAAAAGCAGATCTAAAGAACATGAGAACACAGCTGTTCTCCTTTACCTTGTAGTTTTTCTTTCTCTCTGCTATTTTTCTTTTAACTTGGTTCCTACATTACTTAGCTCTGTAATGGCTCACTGGTTATAGCTTGTAATAAAGATAATATATGGCATCATCTTATATCCAGAAACAAGGACCACTTTGGTTGCTGCCACGTATACTTCTCCACATTACTTTCCCAGTGTCTCCAGTCTTGCTTTTGGAATGAGGAGCAGTTAATTCTCCATCTTATCTCAGTACCTGCCCATTAGGCAAAATGGACCGGAACCATTGAACGTATGTCCCCAAAGACCTCAGTCAACTCCTTTGCCACAGGCAAGACTCACAGACTTTATACACTGACCCCTCTGGCCTCCTTTGTCTTCAGACTGAACATCTATCTGTTCACAGCTCACATCTGCCCACCCTTCCATTAATTAAATTTTCTCAAGAGACACAGTGGTTTCTTTCTGACACATTGGAATTAGTCTGTCTCTTAGCAGATAGTTCAATGGACAGAATTCTAGGAGCTCTGGTAAGGTCACATCTCTCTAAAAAAATTAAATTGGGAACCAAATCAGAAATGAAAACATGAGAGAGCTCTGTTGATGATTTTTTTTGCAAAGGTGCAAATTACTAATCAAGTCCTTATGCAAGACTGGCTGCTTTGCTAAACAATATATACATTCATTGAAAAAAGCTTTTTAAGGTGGATGGAGCCTAATGATCATAAAAAAAATAACAACAACTCTGAGTAACAGTCCTTAGAAAGAAAACACCAGCGGGAAGTAAAGTCTTTAAAAAAAACAGTTATATTTGAAGTGGTTTTTGAAGAAACACATGCTTTTCTGGAGCAGATTTGCCAACCTCTCAGGAAATATGATACAGAAATGAGAAAAGGCTGATGAAAGGATGTGTTTTCTATGCAATTCCCTATAAATTAGCATCTGAGTATTTTTTTTTCCTTTATGAAAGTCCTTTTCTTAATGAATAGAGTATAGGCAGCTAAGATACCTGGATTCTCCTCCCGGCTCTGCAACTAACTCACTGTATAACCTTAGGAAAGTCCCTAGCATGGGTAAGACTCAGTTTATCCATCTGTGACAGTACACTGATGACATCTTATCAATAACAACACAGGGGGCACAATAATGCTCTGCTTAACTTAATAAGGGTGTGGTGAGGCTCCTTTCATTAACAAAAGCCCTTGGAAAACCTCAAATTAATGCAACATATTTATTCAATGACAGCGCACAAAATGCCATCTTACTATTTCTAGTGAATGCCATTTGTTTAGCAATTTAGAAGAGACTTTCAAATTCCTATTGGCTTTGATCAGTTTGACAGAGGCAGCAGTATCAGGAGAACCTCTGCTATGAAAAGAACTATCGCTATCCATTGCCTTTGCCATTTACAGGAAAGATTGGTGCCAGCAATTTGGCTTGACTGTCATCAGCAATAAAACAGGGGGAAAGAAGAGTTACAAATGATTCTGTAATGTCCTTGAAACTAAATTAAAAATTGCTATTGCTGCCAACATTCAGAAAAGGACTCTCAGCTTTTTTTACAGTGCCTACTACAATGTGAATTTATGATTGCCGGAATACTGCCTACTGTATAACAAGTGTAGTATTAAGTGCCATATTGGACTACCATATGGCTACTAACCTCAGAGGTTGGTAGCAACTATCAGTGTAGAAATTAGTGAGCAGAATGAGCCGGAGGATAAAACCAGTTATCATTCAAGCATGCTATATAATTGGCTGTAGCAAGAAAGTAAAAAATGTCTCGGAAACCAGATGGATTTGAAATGTTCCATTATTCATAAACACTTTTTTTTTGCAGCAATACTTGCTCCCTTCCCAAATATTCTGTTGTCAAAAAAAAAAATACAAAAAAAAAACAACGGTGCAGAAGCAAAAAGTAAAAAGGACAAAAAATCTTTCTGTTTTTTTTTTCTTTTTTTTTTCTTTTTTGTTGTTGGTCTGTGAAGTCATCCTGTACCAGTGGCGCCCTGGTTAGAGGAAATGTGCTTATGTCAATTTGTTCAGGGACTTTTCTAAGCTGTTCAGGGACTTGTGTTTGTGTGTGTGGTGTTGTTATTAACAGCCCTTCACAGCTGTGGAACCTCATCCTTTGCACAGCACTTCCCTCCTTTTTGATCATTCGAATGACAGCCATTGTAATCTCCGGGACAGGAACTGCCTCCCTAGAGGAGACAACCCCCTCCCCTCTTCCTCTCACTCCTTTTGCCCCCTCCCTCACTTCAATCCCTTTTCCCAGTCCTCTTCCAGCTGGACCCACAGTGAAGTCACGGGAAAAAAAAAACAAAAACAAAAAAAAACCCAGGAAGGCCCCTTTGGTTAGAGATGGGAGATTGTGTGTTTACATATCAAATGGCAGCATAAAGCAGAAACTGACAGAGGGACCTGAGATGGAGTGAAGGATAAGGATGTTATAAAACCTATTTAGGGGAAACTCAGTGCAGAGTTAGAAGGTCTCTATGCTGGAGGAAAGTCATGTATAAGAGTCACCCCCTGCCACGCAATCTCCTCAAACGGGCATTTGCCAATCAGAAGAACATACAGGAGAAAATCCAGACCTGGTTTGTAATTTGTGAAATGTAGGATACAAAAGGAAACTTCTGCTTCCCATCAACCATCCAGTGGTGGTTTTTAACATTTATTTTATTTAAAAATAAATTATATAAACATATAGGTCCAAGTCCTGGGATCCTTCCTCAGGCAAGAAGACAATGGGGAGTTTCTTCTGTCTGCTTTCTCAGGCAAAAGTGGACTAAGGATTTTAGGGTTCAATCCCTGTTGGAAATAAGTACCCAGCTCAAAGAGGAAAAATTGTTTGGAACTGATTCAAACCCTAATGCTGAAGCACAGCTGAGCAGAGGATGGAGAAAGCCTTTGGGGGTTTAAAAATTTGTTTCCAGTGTAATTTTTAACAAAACCTGAACATTTTGAAATTCCCTATGAAAGACATTAAAAAAAAACAAGAAACAATCAGAATTTTGATTTTGACTTTTTATTTTTATTATAATATATAATATAATACAACATAAAAAAATCAAAACAAAAAGTCTACAAAATTAAAAACTGAAATATTTTGTTCCAAAAATGTCAAAAGGAGAGGTTTCAACATTGGCAGAAACTTCCCCCCCCCAGAAATGAAATTTCAGTGAAATCTAAATGATTTTATGAAGCAATTTGATTTTGACAGAACTGGATTTTACCACAGAAAATGTTTCCAGTAAAGCTTTTCTGCTGAGCTCTAGGTGTAAGATAACCATCTGGCCTGTGGTCTGACACAATGTGGCAGTTCCTATAATCGAAAAGTGAACCATGATCACAGGGCCAAATTTATCCTTGGTGTAACTCTGCTGCAGTAAAAATATAGTTACACTAGGGGTGCATTTGACTTATTACCTTCAGTTTAATTAGTTATTAATTCAGGATAGTTTGTGGTTTGTGCCATTGCACCAGAAATTACATGAATTTGGGACCGAGAGCAGATCATAACACACAATAATCATCATTGAACAGTTCACACAAATCACTTACTGTCTGGAGAAAGGCTTCAGCTATGTAAAACACAGTTGTCAGAAGGCCAGATTAACTGAGGAAAAGAAATATTATCATTTTCTAGGATGGTTGGCTGGTTTTAGAGATGATAATAGACATACCTTCTGCTGACACATACATCCCACCATATATATATATATATATATGAAGCACTACCTCTTGAAATGATATTGCACATAATCCAAATCCTGCTCAGCTTTCAGACATGGTAGTTGCCAATGGTCTGGTATCAGTTTCTTTCACTGGTAAAGAACATTAGGCTAGATCCCAAGCTGGTGGAGTTTGGTGTAACTCCACTGAAGCCAATAGAGGGATTCCAGTGTATGCCATACTCAACCAACACATGCATGTTTATTTGCTGATTAGAGATGGGTCTGGAACAAAATTCTGGGAGCACACAGATGAATAATAATAATGCCACCTCTTATATAGGGCTTTTCACCAGTAGATCTCAAAGACCCATATCATTGTGTCCATTTTACAGATAGAAAAACTGAGGCTCAGAAAGGTGAACTTGACTTGCTCAAGATCACTTAGCAGGCCGGGGCAGAACTTGGAAGCAGGTCTGTACTTTGTGACTGGGTTTTGGTTGGCTTTAGACATTATTTTTAACTGAGTTTGGGTACTATTAGGATGTTTGTGCAGTCTAAGAAAAGCTTTTTAGAAGGAAGCTTCCCTTTTCTGGGCATAATTTGTGCACTAAAATTTGTACCCACACTCGTGTGTTTGCAATCAAACTATGGGGAAATTTCTGCCCGCTGTCACCTCCACCTACCTGAATGCAGATGTAAAACCTGGTAGCTAAGGACACCAGCAATTAATTTTGCAAGTGCAGTAGAGAAGGTTCAAATTATACCATATATATACACAGAACTATGTGGCTTGGATTGTTGCTCTGGATGTAGGGGCCATTCATCAACAAAGAGCCCACTGAGAAATATTGGGCTGTGCACATGCTGGGAAATTAAGGTCTGGCCACTCAAGAGAAGTATTAGCTGAGATTTACATAAGAACAGCCATATTGGGTCAGACCATGGTCCATTTTGACAAGTATCGTGCCTCTGACAGTGGCCTGTGCCAGAGCTTCAAGGAGAGTGTACACAGCACAGCAATTATGGAGTGACCCACTCGTGTCTTCCACTCGAGCTTCTGGTAGTCAGAGGTTTAGGGCCACATCAAGCATGAGGTTGCTTTCCTGACCATCTAGGCTAATAGCCATTGGTGGACTGAGCCTCCATAAATTTATCCAGTTCTTTTTTTTAACCCAGTTATATTTTTGTTCATGACAACATCCCATGGCAATGACTTCCACAGATTAGGTATGTGTTGTGTAAAAAATTACTTCCTCTTGTTTATATTAAACCTGCTGCCTGTTAATTTCATTCAATGATCCCTGTTTTTTGAATTGTAGGAAAGAGTAAATAACATTTCTGTATTCATTTTTCCACACTATTTATGATTTTATAGACTTCTCTTATATCCTGCCTTAGTCTTCTCTTTTTAGACCCTTATCTTTTTAGTCTCTCCTTATATGGAAGCCATTCCATACCCCGGATAATAGTTTTTCCCCTTATTTGAACCTTTTCCAGTTCCGCTATATCCTTTAGGAGGTGGGATGACCAGATCTGGACACAGTATGCAAGGTATAGGAGGAACATGGATTTATATAGTGACAGTATGATACTTTTGTCTCATTTTCTATCCCTTTCCTAATAGTTCCTAACAGGCTGTTAGCTTTTTTTGACTACTGCTGTGCATTGAGCAGAAATTTTTCAGAGAACTATCCACGGAAACTCCAAAATCACTTTCTTGAGAGGTAACAGATAATTTAGAACCCCTCATTGTATATGTATAGTTAGGGTTTTTTTTCCTGTGTGTATTACTTTGCCCTTATCAACATTAAATTTCATGTTCCATTTTGTTGCCCAGTCAGCCATTTTTTTGAAAACCCTCTGTAACACCTCACAGTCTGCTTTGGACTGAACTATCTTGAATAATTTTGTCTCATTCGCAAACTTTGCCACTTCATTGTTCACTCCCTTTTCCAGCACAGCTCGGAGTACAGATACCCCACTGTTCACCTCTTTGCATTGTGAAAACTGAGAGTTTATTCCCATCATTTGTTCCCTATCTTTCAAACAGTTACTGATCCATGAAAAGACCTTTCCTCTTATACCATGGATACTTAATTTCCTTTGGTAAGAGACTTTCAGAAATCCAAGTACACTATATCACCTGGATCACCCTTATTCACATGCTTGTTGACTCCCTCTGACAATTCTAATAGATTGGTGAGGCATGACTTCCCTTTACAGAGCCTGTTGACTCTTTCCCAACAAATCGTATTTATCTCTGTGTATGATAATTCTGTTCTTTACTATCATTTCTACCAATTTTCCCAGTACTGAAGTGAGGCTCACTGAATTGTAATTGTCAAGATTTCCCTATTTAAAAATTGGCATTACATTAGCAACCTTCCATTCATCTGGTACAGAGGCTGATTTCAGTGATAAATATGAAATTGCTGAAATACTAACTATAGTACATAATCTGAGTTCCTTCAGAACTTATCTGATCCTGCTGACTTATTCCTGTTTAATTTCTACAGACACATCAATTTGGGACAGCATTTTAGATTTGTCTTCCAGAAAGAATAGCACTGATGTGTCTTCTCCACATCCCCTGCATTGAAGACCGATGGCTTCTCTACAGTGGTCTTGTATTCTTTGAGTGCTTTTCTAACATCTTTGTCATCTAGTGATCCCACTGCCTGTTTGCCAGCTTCCTGCATCTGATGTACATAGAAAAAATACTGTTAGTTTTTCCATCTTTCTAAAGTTGCTTCTCAAATTCTTTCTTTTCTACCTTATTAGACTTTTACATTTTACTTGCTAGAGTTTGTGCTCCTTCCTATTTTCCTCATTAGGATTTGACTTTCTAATTTTAAAAGATATTTTCTTGCCTCAAACAGCTTCTATTACTCTTCTCTTTAGCCATGGTAGCATTCTTTTGGTCCTCTTACTGACTTTTTTTTGAATATTGGGTATACATTTAGTCTAAGCCTCTATTATGGTGTTTTTAAGTAGTCTCCATGCTGGTTGCAGGCATTTTACCCTTGACTTCTCTTTTTAATTTCCATCCAACTAGGATCCTTATTCTTGTGTAGTTCCCCTTTATAAAGTTAAATGTTACTGTATTTATATATATTTTCCCCTACAAGGATATTAAATTTAATTACATTAGGGTCACTGTCACTGAGCAGTTCAGCTATTGTTACTTCTTGAACCAGATCCTGTGCTTAAATTCAGACTAAATCAAGAATTGCTTCTCCCCTTGTGGGCTCCAGGACTTGCTGCTCCTAGATGCAGTCATTATAGTGTCTACAAATTTTTATCTCTGCATCACGTCCTGAGGTGACATACCCAGTCAATATGAGGATAGTTGAAATCATCCATTATTATCGTGTTTTCTGCTTTTGTAGCCTCTCTAACCTCCCTTAGCATTTCACAGTCATATCCTGGTCAGGTGGTTGGTAGTATATTCCTACTGTTATACTCTTATTATTCAAGCATGGAATTTCTATCCATAGAGATTCTATGGTACAGTTTGATGCATGTAAGCTTTTCACCTTATTTGACTCTATGCATTTTTAAGCATATAATGGCACTCCCCCACCAGGTGCAGGCAATAAAGGAAAGGTTACACTGGTCCTCAATGACATTGGGAACAGAAATGTAAGAACATTATTGTTATAGAGAAGTTCATCATGTCAGAAGGGCACATGGATAGATTGTATGTATAATAAGCACATATACACACATTATCTACCTAACCTGCAGGACGTATATTAAACTCTAGTCATGGCATTTCATGTACAGTACATTTGTTTTGTGCACTGCCAGCAATACCAGTGTAGCGTAAAACATATATTTTATGGTGTACTGGGTATGTTGGAAAATTGCTTGAATCTACTAATTCCAGGTCAGTAAGAGAGTTTAAGAGCTTCCATGATCAGTCCACAACCGACCTTTTAACTCTTGAATGAAATATGCTTTTATCAAGACAAGCTATCTAAAAAAAAATATCAGCTAAAATTGTCAGGCTAGAAAGGAGGGTGGGAAAAGAATGCCTTTTATAGGGTGTATTTTCTCTGGTTTTAAATATTTCCCACAAGAGAACCATTTGATTTCCAAAGACAATGCCTAAACATGTCATGCCATACAAAGATATTCCTCTCTGCTCCTCTCCCTTGCTGTCCACATCATTTAATCATTTTTTGTCCTGCAACCACAGCAAGAAATGATCAGCAAAGGCTTGCAAGAGAGATTGTGGAACTGGGGAGCAACATCCAGAGGAGGAGACTTATTTATTACTAGACATTAATCATCTGATCCATGGAGAAAGGTGATGTGAAAATTAACTGTCAAATCAGGTAGAGTAATTTCTCCATTGCTTCTGAATGACGGAAGGTTTCATCTTATCAAATATGCTGATTTGTTAAATAAATAAATAAATAATCAAGAAGCAGAGAAATGTCAGCGTACAGTGCTTTTATTAGATACTGGTGTGTGACATAATGCCAAAGACTACAACCACGGTCAGAATCTGTCATTCCAAAATATTAGTGTGTTCAGACTAAGATAAGCCATGTCAATCTTTGTGGCGACTGAAGGGGAAGGAAGAGCCCAGGAGGTGAGGAAGAACAGATGGAACTGACAGAGCTTAGAGTTTAAGAAATGACCAGACAATTTACTTACATTTTCTATTTCTATTTCTCTACCCTGTCTCTGCTCTGCCTTTATTCATGCAGCTTTAACTCCCCTAGAATAACCCAGAGTACTACGAGAAGTGGTGTTGCTGTCCAGGTATTAGGAGCTCTAGCTCTACTGCAAGAAATCCTAGCCCCATTGAAGTCAATGGCAAAATTTCTGCTGACTACAATGGGCTCACGATTTCACACACTATGTTTCTGTTTATGTACTGGAGGTGCTGCTTGTCTTTCGGACCACGTAAAACTGAGGTTCTGACTCCAGGCCACTTGCAGTCATTATCAGTCCCCTGGAACTTTTCCCAAGAATAGAGATGTTAAATTAACCTGGATTCCAGGTAAATGGACAGTTTAAGTAATTACACATGCTGCTTTTCATAGACCCAAATATTCCACTATACTTTCATGAGTCAGTGGGAGCACAAACCTTCAGATTCAATCACTCTTTGGCAGTCCTCCATTCCCCTGGTCTTTGGAAAGCCTTTAAATCTATGGAGTTATTCTGGATTTACTCCAATTTGCCTAAGAATAGAATCTGATTCCTCAGTTATAGTCCTAAATATTCATAAATGTGTCCCTAGCACAAAACTGAATATTATGCACCCTTTATGGCAGACCAGTGTAATCTTGATGTAGCTCATTCCAGATTTTTTGGGGAAAATAAAATAATAATATTTAGCTGCTATATAGCACTTTGTTATCAGTAAATCTAGGAAAAAAGCTTTTCAGTGCCAGGTATATTTTAAAAGATGGCAGATGTATGCATCTGTTCAGAGGTTTGAAATATTAGAATTCAATCTAACGGAGAGGGACAGATTGTAGGTGAAGGAGCCTAAGATACCACATGCATCAATTATCTCTGAAACTTAGATGGATAAGGGTGTGTACATATACATACGTGTGTGTGTATGTATGTATGTGTGTTATATATATCACACACACACGCATACACCTATTTACCACAACACACATTTACATTTGTATGCATATATTCACTCCCATTTTAAAAAGTAATAATTAGTTAATAGTTCCTATGTTCCTGTTCTTGGAACAGTTAGTATAAACTTTTTAATTGACCTCTGTGAATATTATACATCCACTACACACTCATGTGGAGTGATTAGCATTTGTCAGTAGTGACCACAAAATTACCAAAGTCTGACTATGTGGTTGGTCACTTCTCTATAATGAGCCAAATGGGTTTGTGCATTGCAAGCCCACACTTCCGAAGCAGTTGCCTAGACTGTGTGCCTGAACTCCACACTGGGCCCAACATCAGGTGCATAGACAGAAAGGTGGCCATGATAATTTGACAATGTGTGATTATGCAAAGGGGCTGAAACTGATGAAATTTATTTCAACACAAGGGAGAAGCTCAGATTGTTTTTCTCTGTAGTTTTTGGATCTAGTTTTAAAGATTATTAAATTGTGTCATAAAATAGCTCACTGTTTTGAAACCACATTAAAGGGAAGATTAAGACAATAAATCGCTCAGCCTATGGGGTCTTGTAAATAGGTTTCCATTCCTTGCCTCAAAGAACTTGCTCCACTAAACCTGCAAAGGAAGGTAAAATTCCTCATAGTACCACCTGATCACCGGTCTTAGGTAGGATTTTTCCTTCCCTTTTAGGTTCCTTCTGCCTGGCATGTGAACCCACAACCACAGGCTGGCCCTTTAATATAACATTTATCAGATTTTAGCTGCTTGGGAAACAAGAAAAAAGTGGTTTTGCTGCTCAAAGGGGAAAACAGAAAAGAAAAAAAAGAATGGCATTCGGAAAAAAAGGACAACCCTGTCAAAACATGACAGCTGATCCGCTGCCTGTTTTATGCTATTCATAGAAAATGCCAAATTCTGCAAATAGTAACTACATGTACATCGGCTTCACAGACTCAATGTTCTGCTGAAAAATGAGACAATTTTTATTTTAGTGTGTCATCAAAGATGGCAAAAATATCACTCCAGCCTTCTAGGCTTAACCCTCTGGTCTCTCAACTGTTAAAAGTTTAATTCACCAGTGACGGGAAAGAACAGCAACGCATCCAGCTTTGTGAGTGGTGTTAACGGAGCTGCCTAATGTATGCCAGTTGCACATAAAGTCAATTAACAAATCTGTTACCGCGCCATTTTTATTCATAGCCATGAGACCATTAAAGCGACAAGACTACATCTGACGTTTATGATCTTGTTCGCATTGCCAAAGGAATGGGCGGGGGGGGCAACTTAGCGGCTCTGTAGCAGGAGAGAAACAGCATCATTCAGAGACATAAGAGCTCTTGAGCAAATGCCGGAGGTTCTGAAGTCTTTTTCTCTGCTCAGTCTCTCTGCTCAGTCCCCTTCCCCCATTACTTGTGCCTTTTAGGTTCCATTTCAATTCAGAAAGACTGGCTTTTTAGTTCAAAACTATAATGTAATTGTCCTTTTTTGTGCCTGGTTGATATTCCCTTTCATTAACATTTATAAGAGTACTTATGCCGAATTGAATATGGGATGGGAACAGCTCCTGGTGCTTTTGTTTGAGCAGAGCTAGCTTTGCAATGCTCAGCTTGAGCTTTGGCTTGCTATGTTCTTGCCCAGGAATGCTTCCAGGATCTTCTAAGTGACCATTGGCTCTGAATAGGGTCTCCTGTTTAATCTTCTCCTCCTTAACAAATAGTTTTTCCAACAGTAAATCTCTTTCACTCTGGAAATGCCAGTACTTGGGAGTTTTTACCCATTCTGGTTTGGGTTTTCTAATACTTTCCACCCTTGGCAGGTTTGTGTCATCATCTATCTGGCAACTATTTCTAATTGTCTAGTGTATGGCTGCTAAAAGGGGAAATGTCCCACTTAACATTCTGAAAGTCTGCTGTGTCCCCACATAGATAAACAGGTACTCAACATTTCTCAGCAATACATCTACGCAACTGTTAACAACAGTGACTTCTGCATGCATTCTCAGTGCTGCACTATGTCCCTTCAAGTGGTAAAGAATAAACAAAGGAAGTTTTGGGAAACTAGCAGGACTAGTGACTTGATGGATAATGCAGAGGACTTTTAATTCCCTGACTGATCCTCATTTGAACTCAACCTCAGTCCCTAATTGCAGGGCGGACGAGGTGAGTGGTGGTTGAGCTTGTTTATTAGTATGTAAACCTTATTTAAAATTACAATTACAGGATTGAAATGATGTGTGTGGAGCATGAAGGATGGGAACAGGTTGGGGAGGGGCTCAACTTGGCATAACTGGTAGTGAACCCTTTCTGAGTATGGCATATCTAGTAATACTAGGGTGGTCTAGAAGCTGCATCAGGAAACGGGAAGCCAAAAGACCCAGGTTCCATTTGTAACCTATGCCTAACTGGCTGGATAATCTTGCCTTTTTTTGTGCCTCAATTCACCCACCTGTGCAATGGTTATTATAATGCCTCCCTCCGTCGTGGTGTTTATGAGTCTTAATTAATTAACAGTCTGTGAAGTGCTTTGAAACCCTGAGATGAAATTATTATTAGTGCTGAATCCTGTAGATCCTCCACACCAGTGGGGCTGTTTTACCTCATTTCAGGCAGCACCACTATATTCCCAGGAGACAGGTTGCAGTGATTTATGGAAACAACAATTCCACATAGAGAACTGCTGGGAATGATGAGACTGTAGCTAGCCACTCTCCTGCCCTGGTTAAGAGGAAGATCACAGAAGGCCAAATAACTGATTGACCTGTGGGCTACTGCACCTGAAACAAAGTACTTATTACAATGCAAGTGCTCATCTGCCCAAAGACAATTGCTACTGCCCGCTCAAGTCCCTGCTGGAGTTTGAATTGTGTGACTTCAACAGGTTTTAATGAGGGTCTGGTGACTGAAATCCTAATCAGCTCTGAAAACAATGCAACAAGTTCCTGGTAAGAGATAGGGATGGATGCAATTTAGGCCCCCAAACTGCAAAGATTTATGCACATGCTTTACAGATATCCACAGTCCTACTGAAGTCATATGAAGCATATGCGGTTTTGCAGGATTGGAGTTTTAAATGGTTTGTATGCGATTTTAGTGCCTGATTCAATTGAGTCATTCCACTGGCTACCCTGGCTTTGGATCAGGCCTTTGTTCAGGGAGTGTGTCTTCCTACTTCATCTGAGAAGCTGATTGTACACTACATAATACAATACATTAATAATAATAATAATAATAATAATAATAATTATTATTATTATTATTATTATTATTATGAATAACAACAACAGATGGATGGATACGTAGAAGGTTATGATAAAACCAGCAAACCTAATGAAGTTAACAGGCAGGAAGATGGGGAGTTAGCTATCTTTGGGATCTCAGATCACAATATTACCCTGCTGTGTAGCTCCAAGATTCAGTTGGTGAAATCCTGGTCCCTTTGAAGTCGATGGTAAATTTTTCCATTGATGTCAGTGGAGCTAGGATTTCACCCAGTAAATATAGGACCTGTCCGAGATGCTCCCCCAGGAGAGGAAAGGAGGAGATAGCCTTGCAAGTGTTCTAAAGTCCCTAGTGTTTTAAGCAGTTTTCCCTCAGGAAGATTGAGGAGGAAGGACAGAAATGTTACAGGAGGTGTATATTGCTTTTCAATTTTGGTCAGAAGACAACGCAATGCGATGAAAAGCCAAAATCTTCTTATCTGCAGAAAGCTATAAAATGCAAAGTCATTGAAGAAAACTCTGAGTCCAGATGCATGATAGCAGTAGAATTTATCATAGATTATTTCGATATGTATTTCAAGAACAATAAATGTGAATGACACTTTAAAAACAGTAAGGAGCAGAGAACCTGACGTTGAGCTCAGTTCTCTCCCATAGAACTAGAGCTGGTCAAAAATAGATGAAATATTCACAAATATTTATCATAATCTTCCTCTCCCCTCTCTACTTTTATGTAATAATTCAATGAAAACAGGCAAAAAGTTGAAATTTTCTGAGCAGCCCTATAGCTGATCCCAAAATGGGACAAATGTGTTACAGTTTTGTGAGTTTGTTTGGTTGGGTTTTTTTTTGCAAATGTCTGATCCATTTTTGTTGATTGTTTTAAAAAATTGCAACCAACTCTAAACATACCACACACAGACACACTGTAAACAAGGGCCTCAACTCTTTTTTTAAAAATCCGTTTCTTTCAGACCCTTCCTTATATAAAGCTTCAAGAAAAAGAGCCCTGAAAGTCATCCCCCAGAGCCTTTGAGGTAAAATAAAATCTTTTTAAATTCTCTTAAGCTATACAAGGAGTACAAGTCATTGGGCAAATCATTTAACCTCTCTGTGCCTACATTTCAGATTCCCATTGTATAAAACAATAGCATTTATCACTTTTATATATGGTTCTCGAAGCATATTATAGTTAAGTAAATATCTTTATCCCCATTTATCAGATGGGGAAACCAAGGAATAGGAAGGCTAAAAGCCTCTCATTGGTGCCATCACTTATATGGGTAAGCAATCCTTGAAATGCGGGGGGAGGGAGGGATGGGGGAACGGGGGAGGGAGGGACAGACACTGCTGATGGAAAAAAGTACTAGCCAGCATGAGTAAGAGTGCCACAATTGGGTCCTAAAGGCCTAATCCAGTGCCTTCTGAGATCAGTTGAAGTCTTTTTACTGACTTCAGTGATCTTTGGATCATTCCTTACATGATATACCTAAGGTCTCATAGATTCAGTGGCAGAATCCAAGTCTCTGGACTTCGAGTCCATTTGCTAGTCACTGGACCATTCTGCCTCCCTAAAAAGGAGTAATAGTACTCACCTAACTCACAGGCATGTAAGAGGCTTAATGCATTAATGTTCTAAACCATTCTCTTAATCACATATAGAGAGTGCTAAAGAAATCCTTGTAAACAAGTGGTCCTAGGAATCGAGATGCCTATATAGAAAAGAAAAAAGCTTTGTTCTGATCCCATAAGACCCACATGTCCCAGTGCATGATTCACTGCCACTGGATAACATTGTGTCAGGAACGGGTGTTCTTTGAATCAGCCCCACATCACCCTTTAGCAATTGAGAGAAAATAAATCATACCACAGTGAAAGCGTATGCCAACATTCCTACACAGAGAAATGGGCAGCAGATGAGATCCTGCAGCTGGTGTATGCTAAGTACAGAACACCAGGGCCTTGAACTTTTCCCCTCTCCCGGATCCCTTCCTGAACTTGTTTTCTCCTCTTGCCATCTTTCCTGAGAGCATCTGAGGGAAGGAGTAAAATTTATATCAGTGTGCCCTTAAAATGCTGACATTCCATGTTTACAGGGATTGTTTACACAGAAAATTAATCAGTTACGGTTTTAAATTTTAATTAAAGAATGCTTTCCGGTGTTATTGCAAAACACACAAAAGCCCATAAAATGTATATTTGACTGCTGTGCTGTGTTGTCTTTGGATCAGGGAGCAGACTTGAAATCAATCATGCATGCTATTTTGTGAACTCCCCCCCCCCTTTGTTTTTATATACAACACCCTTCACATAAGTTACTTTAATTTAAAAAAAGTAAATAATTTTAAAAAAAAACCCTTCAGAATAAAAGCCAGACTGCACTGCAGGAGGAAATTCACCTTAGTACCTTTAAGAGCAAAACCCCTGCTGTACAACTGGCAATGGGATATTAAAAGAACACAAACAGAACCATAGTATCCACAATAAGGCCCCCATCTTATCCCCTTCAAAATCAATGGCAAAACTCCTACTGACTTCAGTGGGAGTGTTTATTGCTCAGCGTTTCTCCCCATATCAATGTTTCCTAGCTTGGGAATCAGGTTTTGCATTTGTCTCCAGCTCTCACAGCCATAGCCTCAAGATCATACCTATGTTGAGAGTTCATCACATCTCTGCTTCCCTAAAGCATTTTAGTCACAGACTCCTGGAACAACATGTCTCTAAGAGACTCAGGCAAATCCCAAGGTATTACAGACTTAAGGAAAAAGTACCATACATCGATCTTGCTTTCTTATCCATGTGGCTGAGCATCTGAAACATGTAAGTCCCTAAGGGTGCCTGTAAATGACTTTTATTTGGATAAATATGAATTCAGATGAACAAATCAGCTGACAAGCAGATCTGGATTAACTAGAACTGATGCTTCCTGCACAGACAGCTCTTCTGCTGGCATAGACCAGAAAAAAGTTTTTTTGCACCCATGGCATTTGCCATTTCAAATAAATAAATAAATAAATAAATTTGAGTTTGTAACTCCATTTAGACTAACCAGGTTTGACCAAACCAACTGGGATGTTGTTTAGTTAAATCCCCAGCTGCTAAGTACGCAGATGGAAGTCACAAAGTTTTGAAAATCATCAAACAACCCACTAGTCATGCTGAGGACCTAACTATGAACACAGGAACATACGGCAGGCCTTGCCATACCAGATTACACTATTGGTTAGTTGTATCATCCTACCAATGAAAGTGACTAGGATGTGGTAGAAGAGAAGAAGGTAAAACCAACCCACCAAACAAACAAACCTACAATATACCGTATTTGTGCAATGCTATGGCGTAGAGGAAAAAATCTTCCCAAACCCATGTGAATGATCATATATGCCCTGCAGCATGAATATCCACAAGTGGGGCAGTAATTTGACCATCTGGACTGCCAAATGTCAGCCTGAAGATTTAGGTTAGTTATCGCACACAAATTTCACACACTGTATTAAAAAAAAGGGGGAAATGCCGTCACTGAGATGCTCATGTGAAGAAAAAAAGGCACATTTACTTATAGTAATTATCAGGAGGGCATAATGAGCAATGATGAACTTTTTTTCAGAAAAAAAAAATTGTGATGGAAACTTGAATTTCCAAAAGTCATGGTGTTCAGAGGAGATGGAACAATGAGACAACCTTGCCCCTGATGCTGGATCTGTTACATCAGTGGTGGGACAAACTCAGAAGATTCAGAAGTTTATTCTGGCTCACATAAGCATGCAAAACATTTGGATGTTTTATCTGACCTGTATCTAAATCATTTCAGTCACACCATTTCAGAAAATGGGCTGGAAACCTTGTGAGAGGGATAAAGCAGTCATGGTATGAGGGTCACTATGAGAATGGTGCTTTGAAGAAAGATGATTGTGGAAGAATAAAAATCTCTTTGATTAGAGGAGATGTGAGAGAACAGTGAGTGCTATGTACTGGGTGCCATGTCCCCACTTGGCAGGCAGTCATTCATTAATGTATAGATTTTTAAGGCCAGAACAGACCTCTGTGATCATCTCATCTGACCTCCTGTCTAACACTAGCCATAAGACTTCCCTGAATTCAATCCTGCTTGAAATCGAATAGCTGTAGTTGAACTAGAGCTATCTTTAAAAAAATCCAATCTTGATTTAAATATTTTTAATGATAGAAAATTTATCACAACCCATGCTAAGTTCTTCCAATGATTAATTATTGCCGCTGTTAAAAATATGCACCTTATTTCTAATCTGAATTTGTATAGCTTGAACTTCCATTGGATCTTGATATAGATTTGCTCGATTGAAGAATCCTTTATTATCAAATTATATTTCCCATGTAGATACTTTTAGATTGTGATCACGTCACCCCTTAGTCTATCAAAGAGAAAGTTAAGTAGATTGAGCTCCTTGAGTCGCTCCTATATGACATGTTTTCCAATCTTGTAAACATTCCTGCAGCTTTCCTATGAACCCTCTCTTATTTTTACTCTCCTTCTTGATTTGTGGACATCAGACGAAAAGAGACTGTTGTGATTGTCTAGTCTGACCTCCTGTCTAACACAGGCCATATGACAAATGCAAAAAAGGATAAATTAATAGAATGAATATATTGGGGTATTATTATTGTTATTATTATTATTATTTATTGCTGCTTTCACTTCCTCTCTAAGGCAAATATATTTGTTTGTTTGTTTTAAAACCAACATAGCCTACTTTCTCAATTGTGGGGCTTTTTGGATATCTGGTAAAAGTTTCTTAAACAGTTTCTAATTATTATTCACAGTTTTTCTGTTTCCCAGCTGATATGGCTCATAATTGTTCTCACCTTTGCGACATTGTCTCTTTCAAAGCACCAAATATATATTTCTGAATTTTGACAGTGTGAAAACAAGAGGCTCCAATGAAATTCTCCTTGACCTTGTGATAAAACATCTTGTGCTGCTGTTGGGCCAAGAGGAAGAATGAAAAACCTACGAATCTGTTTTTCTCATTGAAATAAAAATGACTCCTCACAGTTACAACCAAAGAAGGAGGCAACATCACTCGGCAAAGTAGGTATATAATCTTCTGAAAATAATACTGAGTACATGGATAGTATAGTACATACCAGCTCTTATAGAGTTTTCAGTTCAGGTGGGAGTGAAGCTCTTGAAAAGGAGGGTTGGTACATCCTCTCCTACAAAATTTTTGAAAACTCCTGCCATTGGTGGAAACTGGGCCATTCCACAGGCAAGCTATTTCATCCTTAGTAGGATTTTTAATGACTTCCTGGTATAAACCGTTGATGGTCAGGATTCTTTTGCCATGGAGTTCCATCACAGGAAGGGAAATCATCATCACCTTCCCTTCAGTTTGGTGGTGGAATTGTATCAAAGGCTACAAACTACACTACTAGCTAGCGGTGTGGTTCCCCTGCTTGTGTTACTCACACTCATGCTATCTCTCATTGAGCAAGTAGTATACATAGCGGGAATTGCAGTATCACAGGTAATGGCAGTGGAGGCATAGAGGAGTGTGGAGGTATTGTGTCAAGTTCATACCCATCAATTTCAGATTGGTTTGTATCTGACCTGGCTAAATTGTGCCTCCACGCTACTACCCCGGTACCATGGCTACACTATTACTTATTCTAATGTTATCTTGATGAGAGCTAACACGAGTATGTTCATTCGAGCAGGAGAATCCCTAGCTTGTAGTGTAGATATAGCCTAGGAGTTCCTACTCCTAACAACCCCTTCCAGCACAACACTCTTTGAAACCCTCGACTGCACATTGGTTCAGAATTTCAATTGCCTGAGCTTTCCACAAATGATGGTAGTTCATCTGTCTCCTTTGGCAATGATATACCTAAGAGCTCCGCCTTGAAGTGTAAAGCTGCCAAAGCATTCTTTGTCCTCATTTTCAGTGAAATCACGTTTGGGAATCTTGGAGACCCAGGTTAACTTTTCTTGGAAACTTTTATTACTGGGCATGTATGGATATGTCTGCTCCTCAATTAATATATGAATTATTGTCTGTTTCTTTTCTTAAATGTCTTTTAAGGCATTTAATGGAAACATAAAATCTTTGGCTATTATTTCGAGGAGTGCCCGTGGTAGCAATTGAACTCACTCACTAAGTGTATTTTTGTGCTAATTAAATATTCCAAACTTCTATCAAGATTATTGTCACCTATTCAATGGTTCATTGAGTTTATGGGCCATGCAAGTTCTCTCTTTTATATTTTCATCAGAATAGTTATAGCAACTATTCTAGTAATGACAAATTAGGGAACATGCAGAGGAGATGAAAGAACCTCCACGAATTAGGCCTGAATCTCCTCTCACTTATGGCCATTTTATGATGCTGTAACTGCTTTGACATTGATGGCATTACTCTTGATATTCACCGGGGCAGGTGAGTGCAGGCCGGTCTACACTACCGCTTAAGTCGATATAAATTATGTCACTCAGGGGTGTGAAAAAGACACGCTCTTCCCAAGTGACACAAGTTACAGTGACCTAAGTGCTGTCTACACTGGCACTCTGTCAGCGATGTTTTCCTGATGACACAGCTTCTGCCTCTCTCAGAGATAGAGTAATGCTGACAGGAGAGTGCTCTCCCGTCGGCATAGAGTGTCTTCACCAGATGCGGTACAGCTGTGACGATGTAGTGCTTCTAGTGTAGACCTGCCCTGAGAATCAGGCCCATTGGGTATCAATGTTTCAAAGATCATTATGTAGTAAATGTGTTGCTCCATGTTCCTGACTGGGAGAGTCAGCTCTTCTGGCCAAGCTTAACAATACAGAGGGTCCTTTCTATGCAGATCCCTTCCATCCATATGCAGAGATGTCTATGGAGAGAATGGGATGGAAGTTCAGGTCTGTCTTTCCCCTCATTTTACAGATATGTGTTTTCATTCTTTGGCTTATTTACCTCTGAGTTGATGGGAGAATGTGATCTCTCCCACATTCCCTCTATTGTTCACTACACTGAACTCTCATTAATGCATAGCTTTCTTCAACTTTATGGCGGTTAAAGAAGGACAATCAAATTTTCTCAGACGTTTTGAAAAGAGAGGATGCACAAGAACTGCTGCATAGCCACATATTAGGTTGACTACACTGCCCATTGTCTGGCTTGTTGGGGGAAAGCATTTACTTCTTTAAGATGTGGAGAGGCATGGAGTGATTTTTGTGGCAGCCACAGAGCGGGCCAGCATTGGGAAGCTGACCCATCCCCCCAGGTAACTGGAAGAGGAGAGAGGTTATTTAAGTAGAAGCTGAGCAGGTAAAGCCCTCTTTTACCCCCATGAGGCAGAGACTCACCCACTCTTCCACCCAAAGAATTGGCGAAATACTAGGTTTGGTCAGGATGCACTGTGGGCACTGAGCTAGCGGCTCCTTTCTTGCGGGGCTGGGGAAGAATTTTTCCCTCACTGCTAGATTGGCCAAGGCAGAGTGGTGGGTTTTTTGCCTTACCCACCATTGATTTGCAGGGGGCTTAGTTAGTGTGAACAAAGAACAGGGAATTAGTCAATGATGTCACAACTGATTATGTAAATACCTCCAGGTGTCCAGTGGAGGTACTCTGTTGGGAAGGGGTACAGTGATCAGGTAAAGGAATTAGCAAAGGGTTCAAAAGAGGTATTTGTTGAAAGAGCGGAAACAGGGAGTGTTTGGGGTTCCTCTGACTGGCTCTGCAGGGAGCCAATCCCCCCCTCCTTTATAGCCCACCCTAACCCTCATTCGAGGTGTGGGGGGGTGGTAAGGTCCCACCAGTGGGTTGGCTGAGGATCAGGATGTGGGGGGTGGCCAGAATGTCTACTCCCTGAGTATATATTGAAATTATCATGGAATTACCTGCACTGTATACTTTTATGTTCTGGGAACTCCCAGACAGTTAATAATAAAGTTGTGGCCTAATTAAACCACATCCAGTGTCTCCTGTCATTCTTCCAGCATAGCTGAACAAGTTTGTCTGTTCTGGAGAGGTTAATGGCAGAGGCAGATCACTTCTCATTTCATCTGGAATCACGCCCATTAGATTTCTTAGAGGAAATGGCAATAGAGAGAAAAGATGCATTGGCAAGGTGATTGGACCTAGGGAGGAAAAAATCCAACTTGTCACCCCAGTAATCTCTAAGAACAAAGGCAGGGTGGGAGGAATAGTTCTGCTACCACTGTATCCCAAACCACTGAGCATCAATTAAAGGCACGGGGAAAAGGAGTAGAGAGTGAGAGAGTTAATAATTTAGTAGCATGGATGATTAGACCTTACAGTCCTACCTCAAAGGTGTGTAATTAAGCAAGATTTTATGGTGCTCCTAAACTGACTGAAAATCATTCACCAGTTACCTGCTCAAATGCAACATGGTGTTCCCACCAAAGATTTTGAGTTACCTCTGCATTCTCGCCCAGATTCCCCAACCCTACTACCTTACACATGAGATGAGGTTTGGACTCCCAGCAGTCTTCTTCTGTGATGCCTGTGGGAAATTATCCAGCTTATTATGCCCAGGTTGATGACAAGCAGGAGTCGCTGAGATCTTCTTTATTTAACATAGTTACTTTGCTTATTTTGTTTCTATGCTCTTTGGGGCAGGGATTATCTCTTTGTAATGTTTGTACAGTGCTTCGCACAACAGGATTTGTTCCAGCGGGTGCTACAGCAATATAAATATGTAATAATCATAATTATCACCTGTAACTTTAAAAAGTAAAAAAAAACACTCTGACTCAGACCCATCAAATTTTGTATGTACACAAGAACATAAGAATGGCAATACTAGGTCAGAAAAATTGTCCATCTAGCCCAGCATCTTGTCTTTCAACAGTGGCCAGTGCCAAATGTTTTAGAGGGAATGAGCCAAACAGGTTATTTATCCCCTGTCGTCCAGTCCCAGCTTCTGGCAGTCAGAGGTTTTGGGACACCCAGGGGATAGGGTTGCATCCCTGACCATCTTAGGTATAGCTATTGATGGATCTAATCTTCCACAAATTCTTTTTAGAAGCCAGTTATACTTTTGTCCTTCACAGTGTCCTCTGGCAATGAGTTCCACAGGTGGGCTATGTATTGTGTGAAGAAGTATTTCCTTATGTTTGTTTTAAAGCTGCTGCCTATTAATTTCATTGGGTGACCTCTGGCTCTTGTGTTATATGAAGGGGTAAATAACACTTCCTCATTTATTTTCTCCATACCATTCATGGTTTTATAGTCTCTAGTCATGTCTTTTCTAAACTGAACAGTTCCAGTCTTTTTAATCTCTCCTTGTAAGAAGTTGTTCCATACCCCTACTCATGTTGCCATAGTCTGTACCTTTTCCAATTCTAACATATCTTTTTTGAGATGGGACAACCAGAACTGGACACAGTTGGACAAATAGATTATGCAACTCGTCTATCTATGCAACCAATGTCCTATCACTGTTACCCTCTTCCTCTTTCCTCCCCTATTCCTACTTCTGTTTGTTCCAGCATTTGTAGTATCGTGTCTTAGAGTGTTAGCTGGTTGGGGAAGAGCCAGTAATATATATATATGTGTGCCTAGCATAATGGGGCCCTGATTCTGATTGGAACCTCTTGGTGCTAATACAAATACAAACAACTGTGATTGATAATAATCCAACATTCCCTTGATTTGATTTCACTGGGCTTGGTGTGAGTTTCTAAAGTTCTCATAATTTGCTGCACACTTTTATGTCGACACTTGATTAAATTGGAGGAATTTTACCTGAGGAATAGAGGAATTAATGAAAAAAGATGTAGAAAAGAATTTGCATTTGCTGCAAGATATCTTTGCTAAACAGTGAGCAGAGGGGTTTTCCCTGGATAAGACAACACCACTTCGTGCTGCCACTCACTCAGAGATGTTACAAAAATGAGCTATGAATCTTTAAATTTAAATGTCTTGGTTTTTCCAATATAAAGTCAATTTTGTTAAAACACACTTTCTACAGGTTACTTCCCTTCAGGAGATTTCCTTTTTGGTCATGGATAACTTGATGTACATCCACTGGTCAATGAGTGTTCCGGATACTGGGGTGTAATTCACTCTTAGAAATATAGCCAGCAAAATACCTATGCATAATTTAAATCCCACTCAAGCCTAATTTGAGAATTTAAATGACATTTAAGTGGTGCATAGGCCTTCTGCTGCCGTTCTGGATAGAGGTGGATTTCACATCAACTGAATTAACCCTCACCACACCCTTGTGAGATAGAAAAGCATCACTCTCCATATTTTTCAGGTGGAGAAAGTGAAGGGTCTTGTACAAAGGCATAGAAGAAATCTGTAGCAGAGCTAAGAAGGGAATCCAAATCTTCTAATTACCTAGTTCTGTGCCTGACCTGCAAGACCTTTCTTCCAACCTATATCTATTATGGAAACAAAAAAGCTCTATCTAGCTATCTGACTGTCCAAAGCAGATGATCTACCTTGAACAAAGAACCCATTCTCTATTACATGCTACTGATGTGGTTGGGCAAAACACATTTCTCACTAGGGAGCTCCTCTGCTTGATTCTTCTCATGGAGCGGGCATGAAAGTGTGACATTATCACTTGATTTGTTTAGTTGGTTTCCCTATTGATTCCCTGTGTTCTTATGATCATAGAGAAGAGAAGCAGAGGTCTATCTGTCTGGCAGCTACATGCAGGGTCCAGCTGTCTGGCCCTTCTGTGCACAGTGTCGTCTGACCAGCGAATATCTGCTCCCTCTTGAACTCCCAGCCTGTTAATACTGCCTGCTTTCTTGTTTTCTTTGCGCAATTTGAACCATATAAAATTGTAACTAAAGATTTTAGAGAGAATACATATGACAAGTAAAAAAATAGAGCTACAGGGAGATTTTCTCCAAAGCCACAATTTAGAGAGTGGTGCTAAGAGTCTGGGTTTTGTTCTCGTTCACAGGGATTTTATTCGCATATTTTACTGTCAGTTTCTTGACATTTTTGTCAGCTTGGATCCGGAGGCCATAGATGCCGCCAGCAGGTCCTACCACATTTTTATTCTCCATTGTATTTGTAGGGAATAAATAAAAACAGAGCGAGAGTGAAAGCAAGAGAGAGACATGGTGAGAAAGAGTCAGAGGTTACTGCAAGAACTGCTTTATACATATATATTTCTGCTGAAAAACATCCACACAACACAAAATCCCCAAACAACCACACAGCGATTCGCACTTAGAGAAATCTCTTTTCCCAGTTACGCAATGTAGACTTCAGGCAAACTGCTTAATATGTTTGCATAAGAAATCTCTCTCTTTCTTTGTGTGCCTTCCCTCCCCTCCCCCCCATGCATTTCCTGGCTGCTGTAAGATTTTTTTCAGAATGCGTCCATTGTTTCCCAGTCACATTACTGTTAATTATAATCAACTCCGATTTCTTTCTTTCTTCCTGTTATAAACATGAAGTTTAACACATGAAACAAACAAACAAAACCTACTATAAGGTTATAAATAAGCTGACCCTTGAAGTGATTATTCCACAAGGCTTTAGCTTGTGGAAATAAGAAAGAGAAATAAAGACTTACTTCTCATGTATGGACTTTTAAAGTATATTATGATTTCCTGTCTGTTTCCTGTCCCATCAAATCTGTTACCCAGACTATAGAGTTGGGATGACTTGTATCTTCCTGTGAACAAGTCATGGGAAGTCTTTGTGGCTAAACCTCAGATGGATCCCAGGTCTACTTCAGTCAGAGATAAGCATGCAAGATTTCAGCTTCTTAAGATCCCCCATCATCCAGGTCCTTATGACTTGTCTTTCCATACCATTCCTTGATGAGTTCAGTATGTCATGTGGATGGCATGTGAATCTGTAATCTTGTCTCCTGAGCCTGTTTGGCACTGAGGGCTGCAGTTCAAGTTTCCCCCACACTGCCCAACCAAAGTAAACAAACCCAGATCTGGAGAGTTTCAGGAGGAAAAGGGGAAGTTCTATCTCTATGTTCATCAAAAGATTGCTCCAAAGCCTGCTGATGTGAATGGGAGATTTTCCATTGACTCCAGTAGCCTTTGGATTAGGCCCCGAATTCTTGGCCTCACATCCCTGGCTTCCAAGTAGTTGTACAGATTCTGCTAGTAGTTTCTGAGATGTGAACCACTCTCCAATTGAGACTGTGCTAATACCAAATTCATTTCACAGAGGCAACCTAACTTTCAATCATTTATGACCTGAACAAAATCTAAAATGAAGCCCTAGAAGTAGAAAGGCTCTGTGCTCTCTGCCCCATTAGCCATCAAGACCCTCAAGCAGGTGTTTTCTGAAGTATGAAGGCAAAGCGATAGCCAAGCATTAAAAGTCAGTTGTAGAGCAAGTGCTGCATCTCTTTCTTGAGACAAAAGGGTTTTTGTAGAGTTCCATCATCTACCCCAGTGAATTGGGAATTGGCTATTAAAGGGGGTAAAACAAAGAGATGTCTGTCCGGCAGCTCAAGGCATTGATCAAAACACTGTGTGGGAGGGCAGCCGGGCAGTTAACCCTTACTGTACCCCCAAAGCTGCTTTGACAATGGGTTTTGTATGTGAGAGAGCTGGCTTTGCGAGGACAAATCTTATTGATTAGTATGGATGGGTGAAAGAAGCACATTGAAATGGATCATGTGTTTGTCTGTTCGATATAAAATGTTTTCCTAAGAGCTTACAATCACTCCCATGTATATATCAAGATTTCCATTATGCACTAACATGAATATACAACTGCTCACAAAATGAACTGCCCCAAAGTAAAAGGGAGAAGTTCAGATTTCTGGGAAATCTCTGGAATGTTGAAAACAGTCTAGAGACTTCAAAAATGATAAATTTGAGTTGAAAATTTCCTTTCCTCTGCTCCATCCTTTCCTGCCTATGTCTCAAATTCTGTGGGGCAAATCTTGCTCTGACTAAAGTCAATAGCAAATCTCCAATTGACTGCAACAAGAAGATTTGGTCCTTCAAGATGTTCTCCATGAATGAGAATGTTAGAAACCAACATTTTTTTAAAAATGTGCAGTTAAGGGCTCAGAATGGGCCAGAAATTCCAATTATAAACCCAGCTAATGGATGCAGATTAGATCTCTGAGAGAGGCCTAATATTTTCACTTTGGGTGAAATTCAAGACAGAGAAGAAGGCCTGCACCATTCCCCATTGTAAACCTCAGTTTAATGCTTAATGAGGAGCTTCATTGTATCTTAAGTTGTGTAGAACTTCTGAATTGGCGGACAAGGAAAATTTAAATTCACGGATTAAGTCTCACTTAAACCCTTTAGAAATCAATGGAGTTACATTGGAATGAAACCAGATTCATGCAGTGGTGAACTAAGCCCTGTAGATTTCCTTAGTATTGACCAATAGCAATACTTCTTCAAGCTGAACTCCATTCACAATCATCATGTAGCTCCTAATTCCCTTCCTCTTTAACACAAGCACTGGAAGGCATCTTTTTTCTGACAGGCAGATGGAGTGCTTGGTAATAACATCCCTATTCTTTGACTAGCAGGTGGGAAACCTGGTCTTCTCAAAGAACAGTAGGGAGAGTGCAAGTGAAGCGGATTTTCCGTCTGTCCCTTATGGACCACAAGTGTGTACCTCTGCCATCTATTTATGGTCTCATCAAATCTCATTTAAATCAATGGTAACATTTCCACTGACTTCAGTGGGCTTTGAATCAGACCCGCAGTTTCCTGGCCCTTCGGAAGCAGGAGTCCACCACGTGCGCTGAAAGCACCTGTTTCATGGATCTACTGTACCACTATGCCACGTGTGGGCCTTGGAGTTTCTAAATGCTTATGGCTCTCTGTCAATGAGTGCATGAACAGCTGGCAACTTTGGGGCAGATGGGGAGTGCATTGTGCAGCTGGGGGATCTCTACAGTATTGCATGGCAGTGCTGAAAAATGTAATAAAAGTTTGTAGATGAAAATACTAAGCCAGCTGCAAGGCAGTAATTCATATTCATTTTTATGACATTGGCCATTTAAGAGTTATGGAAGTGTTTGAAGCAAGAACACAGCCCATATTCTATCCAGGGTCTACTCCAGCTTTATAATGGGAATATTTCACGTACAAAAGGAGGCGGCTTTTGCCCAAGTCTGAGAACTTGCTATCTGCATCTGGAAGGAGTGTCTATCTTTAGAAGCTAATATGTGCAAAGGATGGCGCCTAGAGGAGACATGTAACTTCACTACATGGCTTGTGATTTCTGCCTAGTACAAAAAATTGCTTATGGAAAAAAAAGAGAGCGAGAAATGATCCTTTCAGTTTATGAGAGAGGGAATTCATGTGGGGCTACTTCTGGGACAGGGCAAGATATGTTCCCACTTAATTAATAATAAGACCCAAAACTCACCAACAGAAAGGCGGTAAAGAGGGTTATAAAAACATTTCAAGTCCAAGTGAAATGTAGTACAACCCATTATGTAATATTATTTAAATTTATTTGTTTTAATTTCTTTCCCACATATTCTGCAGTTTCTTAGCAGAAGATTTTCTGCTAAATTTGGAAGAGCAAATTTTTTAAGTAAGGTTTTATAAGGTATCTTTTCAGAGACCAAATTTTCAGCTCTTGGCAACTTATTTTGCACAGTCACTTCTGTGTATGTGCATGTGATCACAAGGACACCAGGTGAGCATACAGCTCTTTAGTTCATGCAAACAACGGTTTGTATGTGCAACATAGGTGTGTGTCTGCTTTTGCAGGCATAGTCAAAACTGGATACACAAAAGTGAAAATGCAAAAATGTGCTGACAGGTTTGTCCAGATGGTTGGTTGGCTTGTTGGAGAGTGGTGAGGTATGTATCCTATTATTTTATTTATTTATGGTTAATGGGCAATGGAGGTGTTTTACTAAATAAAAATTGAACCTAAAATATATTGTTTTGATGATAACATTGCCCCTGCTTGCTCCTGCTTGCTGGGAGCCAATCAAAAGAAAGAAAGAAAGAAAGAAAGAAAGAAAGAAAGAAAGAAAGAAAGAAAGAAAGAAGCTACAAGCTACCAGCCAAAAACTAGCCAACAAGCAACTCGCAAGCCAATTAAGCGAAACACAAGCCCAATTTCTGCATTTTTTTCAAGGGTTTGGCATGTCCACCTTGGAAACCTCAACTCACTCTTCTGACAGCACTAGAGTCCACTACTCCTCCAGAGCTAAGAAAGAGGAAAGTAGTTGTATTAACATGGTGCTGGAAAAAGCTCAGTTCATGCCACCATATCTGAGGATAGCAGTGGGAACATGAGGCCTGAATACAAGAATCATAGACTATCAGGGCTGGAAGGGACCTCAGGCGGTCATCTAATCCAACCCCCTGCTCAAAGCAGGACCTGATCCCTAACATCACAGGGAAGAGAGAATAAGTCTGTTACATGGTAAAAAAAATCATCCCAAACTCAGCTCTTGCTATCTGGGCTCTGGATGACTTGACTAGTTTATCACATCCAAGGAGCTGCATATTTTAGGACTGGAGCAAGAGAACCACCAAATAGGCTTGTAGAGAGCTAGTGGTGATGTATGGAGGAGTGATCAAAAGAGGAAAAACGTGGGGTTGGGGAGTGGGATCACTGACCATATACATGTATATACAAGTTCCAAAACAGTTTCATTACCAGTATCGGCTTATTATAGGCTCCATGGAAACTGTAAGATTTAGGATATGTATGTAGCTTCACCCTAATAAAGCAGTATAAATAGAAATTGTGGCATTATCAGCAGCATATAGAAGAACTTCTGCAAAGAAACAACTTGTTGTTACCTCAAGGGTCTATTATGTACTGCACACAAAACTGAAGATCATAATAATAAGGAAAAAAACACATGCAGACACATGCCAATGGTATTTTCCCAACCCAACTGAAAGGAAAAGCCCTGTTGGCTAATTCATTGCAAGACTAATGAAAACCAGACAAGGGATTGAAACCAAGAAGCTTTATGTTACAGGAAAAACAAAGCTTCCCAATGGAAATTATTCATTAAAAGGAACTGGTTCACTGAAATTAACAAAAATGTGAGAGAAACACCATACTGAATGCGTTTTTGATGATAATGATCTAACATTTATACATAGTGCTTTTCTGCCAGATGGACTCCAAAGGACTTTACGAGCTTTGTTTTTTGTAAAATAACAAAAAACAAAAAAATCCTATATGTAAAGAATCACATTCAATCAATGAAATGCAGCTGCCTCTGGGGTGAGTCACTGCAACTGCATAAATTGCACAGCATTATGCAGCAGCTTAGACTCGGAAATGACTAGGATATATGTGTGGTTTGGTAGAATGTAGCTATCCAGATTTTCTTTTATTTGGCCGGGACATCATGGTAACGAACAGTGACCAGAAATTATTAATGTCTACATATAGTCAGGGACCCTTTATTATATCTCTTCCAGAACAGGGCACCTTCACCAGTTCACAGTGTGATCTTGGCTCATTAATACTTCAGAGGGAAGAGCACTAACTACTTAATGGTCCAACACCACTCTTCCTGCATCATCCTGGCCTTTTCCTTAGGAGTCTGCTATTTGAGTCTTGACCCTGCTGAGCTTAGAAAACCTGATGGGGGCATAGCCACAGCTATGGCTGCAACTACTGTATGCTTTAGGGCAAATCTCTCACTAGCCCTCGTAATCTTCCTCCACATCCCCATCTGACACCATGAGTTGAGAGCAATGTTGTTAGATGGGGAGACATTTTCGTACCGTGACTACACGCTCCCTCTGGCAGATTTGCTGCCCCTCATGGTATGCTATGAAAATGGATTTTAAGAGCAGTTGGTGAGAACGAAGCCTGAACTGCAGTATGGCTGGTACTGTGATCCATGCTGAACGAAACTCCGAATGGTTAGGGGGCAGGGGACAGTTGCATTTGCTGCCAAATCCTTTGAGCAGTTGCTTGTTTTGTCTCTCTGTCTGAGCAGATTTGTTTTTTCTTCTTCCACCTGCAACATTTCAATGATTGTTTTCAAGCTCTATTATTTTGTTTCCTTAAGGAAAACACAGACACACATATACTTATATGGTGTTTCTCTGTCAAGAGGCAATTGGCAAATAGTGAATTGTACAGGGTGAAGAGGTTAGATGTTTTAGAAGGTTCTAGGAGATCAGAGCCTGATTAGAAACGTAATGCATGATACTACACAAGGAAAACTCTCCTTGGGCTGCCAAATTCTGTCTTCCTGCATCAGCGCCTCCAGAATAGCCACAAATATACACTGCCAAAGAGTTTCTATTTTGCTTGTGCTCCACATTTTGAGTGGCAATGCCCCACCCCCCAACAGATGATTTCTGCGATCTATGAATAAGCTGCATTGAGATGAAGGTAAGGAGAGCTTAATTTCAAAGCCTGTTAAAGCCAGTGACAATCTTCCTACGGACTTTGCATCAGTGCTGGAACCCAGGGGATGTACTTTATGTGCCCAAATGTTTGCCAGCCATAGGCTGTCTCCAGGTTTCAGGTAAACCAATGCCCAGGGGGGAAGTCCCAGTCCCCGCTTCTGTCTCTGGACTTTCATTATTTATTATTAATATTATTATTATTAATAATAATTTGTATTACAATAGAGGCCCCAACCCAGACTGAAGCCTCATTGTGTTAGTCACTCACACCGCAATAATAAAAGACAGTTCCTGCTCCCAAGAACTTACCACCTAAATAGGCAAGACAGACATGGAGTGGAGGAAAGATGAGAGAACTGAGGTACGAGAAACTAAATGACTTGCCAAGGTTGTACAGGGAATCTATGACAGAGCCAGGAACTGAACCCAAATATCCTGACTCCTAGTCCAGTACTATAAGAATGAGACCCTCCTTCCTGGTAGGCATATAGTCACAAGAACTGAGACGTAGAGGTCCATCTCTCAAATCATCAGTAGGTAGATACAATTCACCTAATAATCCCTAGCTCTTATTGGTCATTTTTCATACATTGGGAAACTGAGGCATAGAGAGGTGAAATAACTTGTCCTAGGTCATCCAGCAGGCCACTGATAGCGCCAGGAATTGAACACATGTCCCCTGTGCCCACGTCTAATACACTATCCAGTCAGCCACACTACGGCTTTGTCTACACTACCGGGGTAAGTCAACCTAAATTACATTACTCCAGCTACATGAATAACGTAGCTGGTGTTGACTTAACTTAGGTAGACTTACTGCCGTGTCTACACCATGCTGTGTCGATGGGAGATGCTCTTCCATCGATTTACTGTACTCTTCTTGTTCCGGTAGAGTAATGGAGTCGACCAGAGAGTGCTCTGCGATCAGTTTAGAGGGTCTCTTCACTAGACCCGCTAAAATCGACCCCCGCTGCATCGATTGCAACAGCATCAATCCCTGGTAGTGTAGACATGGCCTAGGACTGTGAGGAAAGAAAACTTGGGTATGTCCCTGGGGAAGCATCAACACCTTGCCTATATCCTCCATTCAGGTTTCCTACCACTGGAGAGTGAGATCATTTCAACTCTTAGAAAATGACATACTAGCCAAATTGATGCAGAAAACAGTAACAAACTTACTCATCTTCTATAGTCCATACATAGGGCTGTATACAGGCCTTGATCTATGTGTAGAAGTCTTATTGGCATGTCTGTTCAAATAGGAAAGAAACGTGGGGAAAAATACTGCTAACCAAACTTTGACTGAGCCTTAAAAATGGTTGGGTTAATATTTATTTATTTAAGCTGAGTTCATTCACTTGGCCATAGTTACAGTCTTTACCTGTGTTTGGAGGTCCAGATATTCTGATGTATATCTCTCGTGCTTGATTGTTCAGTGTGTTCTTGCCCCGCCCCCATTACTATTTAAATTACATTGATCTGAGGATCTGACAGTGTTTTACTCTCATCAATTAATTAAGTCTCACAACACCGCTGCAAGGTGGGTATATCCATTGTACAGATGGTGAGCAAACTGTAGTGCCCATGACTTGGCCAAGCTAATATAGTAAAGTTAGTTGCAGAGCGGAGAAGAGAACGCAGACATCCCCCGACTCCCTTTCACCTGCTCTTACCTCAGTGTAGACCTTCCCAAGCCAGCAGCTTTCTCAGAGTCCGATAACATCAGGTTACAGCTATGACAATCTCAGAACTGATACAGCTGATTGGAAACCAAAGCGTCTTGGATGTGGTTTTGATACACGAAGGCGCTTGAGTTCCAGAAACTGATGTCACAACGAGAGGATATGCACTGAGTGGATTGCACTCTGTTGCAGGCATGGGGTTTTGTTTGTGCTTGGGCAGCTGCCCACAGGCTCCGACTCTAAATCCCTCTGACCAGGGTTCACAAAGTAGTTTGCTAAATAAACAAATACATAAAACCAAAGAATGCCAGTGTGGGCTGTGCCAGATGCAGAAGGAAATAGAGGGAAACTCAGAGCACAGCAGTATGCCACAGCCGGTGAGAAGAAAAAGGAAAGAGAATTCAGAAGAAGTTACCTGTGCAGCTATTCTGAAGATACAGCAAAAAAGCAATATTCACCCTTTGTAAGCCAGTGCGGTCTCTAAAGCATGAGATTCAATGTTCGCCTGCCTCCTACTTTGGCCTCTACATTCAGCCACTAGCAACTGCTCCTTTCACATGGGCTTTTGCTCCAGTGCCCACAATGAAGGTCTCTGGGTTGTGTTTTGACTATTTGACTCAATAGAACTCCAATGTATTCTTCATTTCAACTCCACCGTTTTGTTTTCTTTTCCTTCTTTCTCCCTTTCCTTACCTCTAGTGCTCACATGTTATTTCTTGCTGTCCCAGGCCAATGGGGGCTGTGGGAAGCGGCACAGTCCGAGAGACGTACCGGCCACTGCTTCCCGCAGCCCCCATTGGCCTGGAGCGGCGAACTGCGGCCAGTTGGAGCTGCGATCCGTCAAACCTGCGGACGCGGCCTGGCCCACCAGGGGCTTTCCTGAATAAGCGGCATCCCGAGTTCAGGAAACACTGGTCTATATAATTAGTCCTGCCACGAGTGTAGGGGAGTTGACAAGACGACCTCTCGAGGTCCCTTCCAGTTCTGTGATTCAATGTCCAGGGAAATTAAAACAAACAAAAACATTTTAATAAAAATTTTAACTAACAATATTTGAAGTTTAACTGAAAAAAAAAAGTAAACAAAAAGATTTTGGATGAAAAGTGTCATAATGAGTTTTCAGTTGAAATTTTTTTTTCACTCTCTTCAGCTGCTTACTGGTTGCTCTGAGTAGTAGATGAAGGAGGATGGTTTTGGACTTCTATTGCTTCTTACGCACTATTCCTACCTCTCCTAAAAGAGTAAAAATAGAAATCAAGATTGGTGTAATAACATCAACTTTTCCTTTGTACTGAGGGATTTGGTACTATATTTATTAAAATCATAGAGTAAATAGCGCAAAAAGAGTCTAACGCAATGGTTCCCATACTTGAGTCTAGTTTCACACACGAATGGCAATATTTTCTACGACTAGGTGCTTTGATACAGAACTTAGTGAACATTATTGTTAGTGAGAGCTGTGTTGTATTTCCCAGCCACAAGTGAGGTGCCATAGCCTCAAATGGAAGAATGAAGAAGCTGTTTTATTTTTGCTGCTTTTTGCAAAGTTTCACAGAGCTGACAGGCCTCGAAGAGCCAGCCTGTTTGTCCAGTTTTATTTTGCAGGAGGGCAGGTGTGGGCAGGAGGAAGTGAAGCTGCCTGTTAGCTTTGTGTATACTAAATATGTGTGTTAGAGTGTGAAATTTTAACTCAAAGAAAGGCCCCATAAAGCAGCGTGGGGGCTTAGCTTGCTTCATGTGTTGTGCAGGTGTCTCTACTTCCTTATGAATTTCACTTTGAATCAAGTTTGGAGGGGGGGCAGGGGATGTTATAAATCTTCATCACTGAATCTGGGCTAAGTGCAGAATGAATCCAGAGCCTTTAGTGGACTGTACCTTTGCCTGCTCCTCTCCAGCATCTTTATATGGGATGGGAACTGATCTATTACATAGCTCAGTGGAATTCTTCTCCCCACACTCCCAAACACACTTCCCAATGCAAGGGTCTGCCTGAATTTTATACATGCCCTTCTTCAGTAGTTTTTGACTTGGCCGTAAAAGTTAGTGATGGAGTGGATGTGATCTCAGCCTGGAAGCAAATGGTTTATATAAAATGTCATTAGAATTTGGCTTTTATTTATTTATTTTATGCTGGTGGCAGGCAGGCAGGCAGGCAGGCAGGCAGGCAGGCAGGCAGGCAGAAAGAAAGAAAGAAAGAAAGAAAGAAAGAAAGAAAGAAAGAAAGAAAGAAAGAACACTGATTTTAGCTGCCTTTCTTTGCCCTCTGACTACAGTAACAGATGAAATAAATAGCTTTGATTTTTAAACAGGGCATGAGTCTGAAACAGGGATGGGGGATTCAGCCCCTTAGGAAAGATCCAAAATATTCATATAGTTAATGGCTTTTGATAATGGTTTTGCTGCACAAATTGTTATGGGACCATTAGAATGCAAACAGGATACCAATGAGACTTTATACGGCATGGATCTGATCCACAGCTCATTGACATCAATGGAAAGACTGGCATTGACTTCAGTGGGCTTCGGATCAGTCCCAATGTCCATATTGTCTTCATAATATGTAACGCACATTACTCTTATTGTTCAGTGACATGTCAGAATAGGCTCTAATGTTGGAAAGAACCTTTTCATCCTATAATCCATCTCCCCCCAAATTACTCCTGAATGCTATTGAAGGTCTAATCATTTTACAGACCTTGGTGAGTGTTTTCACAAATAATTTGCAGTGTCGCCAGCTCTTGTGATTTTATCACATAATCCCATGGCATTAAAGTTTTTTTTCTTAAAGCTCCAGCTCTTGGTCTCATGTGAAACCTCAGCTTTCATTAAAAAATATTCTAGCCCTGCTGGAGAAAAAGCTTGAATATGTGACCCAAGTCCATCCTAAATAATACAAAAATCAGAAGATGAATAAAAGAATCCAGTTATTTTTTGGAAGAAAAAAAATCTCGTGATTTTAAGCTAATCTCATGATTTTTGAGAAGTTGAAAATAAAGAGTTTGTAACGAATGTGTTATCATTCTAGTGCTTATATGTTGCCACATTCTTAGTGTATGAGTATGAACTGGGGGTGTGATTCCCAGTTCATGGGGACATAATCATGCTAGTTCTCAGTGAGCTAGCATGCTTGAATTAGTATTGTAGTATAGACACGGTAGGATGGGCAGTGGTGAGCCTGATTCTCATTTACCTGTGTTTGCAGGTGTTAGTGCATGTACGTATGTTGTGTGTGGGCATCTGACTGGGTGTGTATGTGTGCAGGCTTGTGTGTGTTCAGGTGTGTGTATGTATGTGCACATGCAATTGCACAATTTTGTGCACACAAGCACATGGACAGGGCTTGAAACAGTTAAAGGCAATGATGTGCTTTGGAATGGCTTGTTTGCAACTGCATGTTTTCTCAGCCTTGTGACTGGCAGGCACACACCTGGTACAGGGGTCAAGTTACAGAGAAGGCTCCCTGGCCTACAGGTCAGGACCTGGCTGCTGATAAGAGGCCTCTAGCTTTCCTTTGGCAATAGCAATCACTTAAAGAAACAAGAGAACTTTAGGGAATATTAAATGTCACTCAGTCTTTCTTTAGACTTCATTTCCCTTCCTTTTAATTATCACGAAAGGTAAATACTAAATATTCCACAGAGTCACGGTCAGGGGAAACAGTTCATACTACATGAAGGGATGTGTTCATTATGGCTTAGCCTAAGAGCGTGGCTAGGAAAAAGTTTGTATTAAACTGCATTTCGATACTGTTCATTATGATCCTACATGGAGTTCGTGCAGCTCTGCATGGAACATTTGAGCTCTCCCCGACTGCAGCCTCCTTTAAAAACTGTAAGGAAATGTCAGTGAGGAGGGGCCATCCGTTTTCTGAGTGGAAACCCACAAGGAAAAAAACCAAAACAAAACGAAACAAAACAAAACACTGTGTTTTGACATCTTTACCCAGTTCTTACCTTTTTATGGGAGGGCAAACAGAAGGGAATTTCATATTTTTCAGAGTTGTATTTTAATAATGCCAATAAAATACATAATTAATGAAGGCACACCAAAATAATAAACAATAACAAACAGACAGATAAATAAATAATGCACCCATGCCACAATATACAGTATTTAATATTCGGTTACCAGGTAAACTGAGGCACAGAGGAGGGAAGGGAATTACTTGTCATCTCAAAAGTCTCTGGAGGAACCAGGAATCGTGCTCTAATTACTGTACATAACCAGAGAGATCCCAACGTGCCTTATAAACTGTAAATGGGGTCATGTTCCTGTGACTGAAATGTGGCCTGGAATGTTCCTGCCACTCAGTACCAACACCACAATATGAAAAGAGGTTTCCCAGCTGAACACATAGGGGGCGTTTTAGGTACAGATGGTGGAGTGTAATGATAGAATCTGGAACAGAGCCATGATGCAATATGGGCCTTACACCCTTATTCCTGGAGAAAGTGTGGGATCTCTGATGGCCCTCACTTTTATGTTTTATCTGCAAGTAAAAGAATGGCACCAGTGGAGACAGAGGCAGCTACAGTGCAGCGAGCACCTGAAATTTTCCTCATAACTGGAACACTTCATACTGATCTGTATTATCCATTGACCTGATTTATCAGCCTATGGCATAAGAGCAACGTTCCTGGAATTACCCTTCTTCTCTCTCCGCTTCTTGAAAGTAGTTCAATTTCAAGAGTCGTTTGTAGAAAATTGGGACAACCAGAGATGTATGGTGGATGAGCACTTCAATTCAGCTGAAGCTATCTAATTGTGGTCTTGAAGTGCTATAAGCTTTGTCTACAATTTTTTGGTTTGGTTTGTGTTTACTGTGTCTGCCCAGGAGATCCCCAGAATAGGAACCCAGGAGTCAGAAAACCAGCTGCTTTAAAAAGAATGGGGTTTGTGCTTTAGAAATTAATATCACCAAACCAAACTTGGCCACTTTGGAAAGTTAATATGACTATAAATCTTTCTCAGCCCCTTATAATAAATGTTAGAGTTTTAGCGGACAGGCTCTTTCCATTAAAACTATAAACTTCATTGGCATAATGAAAACTGATTTAAAGTAAAATTAAGTTTGACATGTGGCAGAGAAAGCTGGGCCATTAATTTCTGCTGCATACCTGGCAACGGTGGACAGAGACAAAATGAGGGCAATGGACAGAAGGAGAAAGTCCTGAATCCTTTCAGGCTCTTGCTTGAGCTTCAGGGTGAAGGACATTCCAGTTCTTTTTGAACCACCTGGCCTCATTCACTGTGTAAGTCTGCAACAAGAATGACCAACTACTCTTGGTCTTGTGCTCATTGAAGTCAATGGCAAAGCTCTCATTAATAGTGCAGGATTAGAGCCAAGAAGAGAGACCAATACAGAAATTGGTGGGGGGAGGGGTGAACCAGGGAGAAACGGGGAGTAGCAATTGAGCACAGTTTCCCCTTTACTCCTTCATTCCCATTCCCTAAGTGTTTCCTTCCACTCCCTTTCCCCACTCCATTTTTACCTCCTTACTAATGGGAATGTCTAAGAAGTCTGTCACCAGAATGCCTATTTATCTAAGGTACTTATATGCCCCCCTTTACCATAATATATGAACACCTTACAATCTTTTCAATTCCCCTCCCATCTTTTTAATGTAATCCTCATAACATGCCTGTAGGAAGGGCAGTACTATTGTCCCCAAGGGGAATTAAGGCACGGAGGGACTAAATGACTAACCCAAGGTCTCACAATAAGTCTGAGCAGGGACCTAAACCCATGTCTCCGGCTAAGACCCTAACCAGCAGACCATCCTTCCTCTCTGCCTAGCTGTCCCTTCTCTTCCTCACACCTCTGGCATGTCTGTTACTTAGTGATCAGAGATGGAGACTTGTTCAGTTAACAGTGTTCCAAATCTGGAGACTCAGCTGGTTTGGGGCATGACTCCAGCATCACTGACTGAAGAATGAGCTAACAAGGAACCTCCGTTGGTCAAATCAAAGTTTGCTGCACTAAGCTTGACTCAACTGAACTCCATTCTTCCAATCTTTCCTTTCCTCTCACTCTGTTCCCTACATTCCTTGAGCCATCAGTTCTCAACCTTTTCCTGTAGTTTTGGTTCTGGGTCAGATCTGGAACAGGAAGTGCACTATTTCTGGATCTGGTTTTGGATGCAGTCAAAGATGGGAGAATGTGATACGGCCAGCTACTTTTTGAATATTCTGCAGTAATGGGCTGATATCTTATCAGAACAGCTGGCAGGATTTCTGTTCCATCAAACCCAGCCTGATCACTAACACTGGTTTGAAAACAAATTCCATTCCCAGTCTACACCTAAACTAGACCCAGATCTGATCAATTGCCCATCTCTACTAGACTCTCTTTTGGTGTGATCCTACATTGCACCTTCCACTGCAATCATCATAAAGATCTCATGTAACAAACATCACATTTTCTGCCTAGAGTGAACTATCTTCAGAGCCCAGCAGTGCCCTTGATCCAGAGAAATTACTGCTGAGAAATAGAAATAATTATTTTCTCCTCTTCCAACTGTCCTGACTATCACCAACCTAGGGAGTGAAACATCAGTATCCGAGGAGAGATTTCCTTTCTGAAATCATGCAAATAAATATCCTGTACTGGAACAGTGTCATAGTCAACCAGGACTGAGCCATGGTGACTCATTGAGAAGCATTCATCTTATCATTGCAGTTCAGACTGAACGTGTATGTCACTGGGGGGTAAACCCCCACCCTGCGCAGTTCTGATGGTTGAATTCTAATTAGAATATAGATATGTTTGTGGTTTGAAAACCACATATATATTCCCATGCTTTTAAACCACAAACACATCAACCTCTCTACCTGGAAGTGAAGTAAAAAAACCAATTTGAATAAAGAATTGTGAATACCCTGTGAGAAAGATTGTGCAGAAAACAAACCAGATGTTTCAAACTGCATATAAAAAGCTTTACTGAGCAGCTGGGAGAGTATTTTTCTCCATCAGCCACTGGTGAATGATATGCATTGCTAGCATGCAAAACTGTCTCCATTTTTAATACTCATATAATTGATTTACTCCTTTAGCCAAAGGAATATTGAATCAAAGGATGAATCCCTCCCCCCCAGTGATTTTGGTTAACGTTTATAAAGGTTTGTGGAAGGGTAAGAGAGCAGAGGAGGATGGAGGTTATTTCTACCCGTAAAGTTTTCTTATTTACTGCAAGGTTGTGAAGTCTGGAAACAAAAATACTAATAAAATTTATTGCTGGGGGTTGTAAGAGGATCACACCTTGGTTTCATTTGCAGCACCAAACAGATTATAGGGCAATGGAGTATAAATGGAAATTAAAACAAATTTAGAACAGACGCTAGGAAGCACTCGTTCACATCAAGGATAATAAATGTGTGGAATGGCCTATCAAGCAAAGTTGTAAAGGCAAAGGCATTGGGATCATTCCTGAGAAATAGAGCACTAAAATGGAATGAGCCTGAATGGACTTAAGGAGCCACTTTTCTGAGCCCTGAGATGCCTCGAGTTGGCCTGTTGGTTTGGGTTTTTTAACAGTAATTTCCACTGTAATGTATCGTTGTTGAGGGTGATATTGTCAGTCACCCTTCATGCTTGCACAGGGGAGTCAGGAGGTGTAAGGCACCTCTTTAAACCTGCTTCAGCTACCTCAGGCAGCAGCGCTGTGTGTCAAAGGAAAGAGCAGCATCCGATGCTACTGCTCCCTCTGCTATGAATGTGGGGAATGAGGGATGGGGTGTGGGCAGATGCTTGGATCCATCTCTCCCACACACCACTTCATGTGACAGAAGAAGGAGATACCAACAGCAGAGTGCTTCCTCTCTGGTCAAGCGGGGAACCCGGGAACCTACCCCAAGTCAGAGACCATGAGTCACAATATGGTCCCCGGTGTTTGCCAGGGGCATCACAATTATGTTCTACCCCTTCCTCAGGGCAGGTTGTTAACTGGCCATCTTAATCTTAAACAGGGTTCAGTGATTCCTCTGGAGATAGACACATCTCATTTCCTAGGCCTTCCAGCATGGCAGAAACAAGTTGTGAAATATAAAAGCATCTAACCACTGACTCTCAGTGTATGGTACATCCATTCCCTTTACGGTGTGAGACTGTAAGGTTATGTCTACATTACATTGTGAACCTGGGTTTGTGGGACCTGGGATTTTCAAGCCTGCACTTCAGCATTCACACTGCATTATACACCTACGTTTACATGGCCCTGGGTCTCACACCCGTGAGAATGCATCCGCCCTGCTCTGTGCAGAGCTTTTGACTCATGTCTGTGGCTTGAGCTGCATTTACACTGCAGAATGACAGGGCTTGGACCAGAGCCACAGCAGCAACTGGGCTCTGAACCACCTCTCTAGCAGGGTCGTAGGATCCTGGTCCTAAGTGTGTGATGGGCTGAGTCAGACTGATTTGTGTGTGGGCCGAAGGGTGTGTGTGTGTGTGTGTGTGAGCTGCAACCTGAATCAGAGTCAGGCTTAGAGGGCAGTGGAGACATACTCTAAATGCCAAAGTGTAAAGCACTTTGATTAGCCTCACAATATCTCTCTGAGGGAAGTAACTATTACCCCTGGGAACAATCAAGGGCCAGAGAGATTGAAGGACTTGCCCATGATCACAGAGTGAGTCAATGGTAGAGTCATGAATAGAGCTCAGGAGTTCTATTTCCCACACTAAACTCTAGACTGCTCTTGCTCATAAAAAAGAACATGATAAAAAACAAACCCAAAACATTACACCGCGATACCAAGCATCACTATGTCATCATGTTTGCAACATTTTTTGAGTAATGGAGGACCAGGGTCTAACAGGAAATTTGACTTTGGCTCTGCTAAGAACTAAAATGAAATTACCATGAGCTGCTCATCCTCAGATAAGTGAAAATGCCACTGGAAATACACAAAGCCAACAGGCTTCAGCAATGGGAGTAATCAAAGATCTTGAAGGGAAAAGGGATTCAGGGGATTGATGAAACCCTGCCACCTTTGGCATCATGACTCCATGCTCCCCTAAGTCCTTCAGTTTCTCCTAGGTTAAATAAATATATATTTTAGAGCACTGACCATTTAAAAAGAAGGCACAGAATATTTTCTAGGCACATGGAATGCATATGTCTGCATGGTATAAAATACCGGGCACTCACCCTCAATCTGATAACACTTTTATGGATTTATTGCAATTTTGGAATCAGAAACAATTGCCTTGGTCATACTGGAATCAGAGGCAGTTATATAGTAAGTTAAAAGTGAAATAAGTTGAGTTATCTGCCACTTGTACCTTGCAGGAGAAAACATCCATCAGAAATCAAATCTTATTCTACTGACTTTTCAGAAATTGATATATATGGTATTCAAATCATGTCAGTAGGAGATCAAGCCTTTTACTGCTAATATAATGAAGTATCTTAGTTCCAGGAACCAGGTCCACTGAGGAAAAAAAGATGTCAGAAAGAGGAATTTCATGCTTTCTTATGTCATTATTGGATAGTATGAGGTGACCTGGAGGGTAACCTGAGGAAGTGCCATGAATCATTTCCAATCTTATGTAATTTAGCAGAAACACAACCAAATAACGTCCCGTTAGCACTGATTTCTACCCTGCCACTTCCACTCTGTTTGCAAGTCGAGCTAGATTCTCAGATATGCCCATTCTACACACCAAAATCACTCACAACAGAAGTGAAATAAAAAGGGTGAGATTCTTAAAATATTTAGGAGTGCAAATGCCTGCACAAATAAACTGCCCACCTACATTATGCATACATTTCTACATTTGTGCATGTAAATTGGGCAAATGTGAATTTTAGTGTCTAGTTTTGGTTTCTGCCCCGATTTGTACACACAACTGAGGTAATGGTGTGCACCGAATTGCTATAAGAAATGAGGCCTCAAAGACCTACTGCATGTTTCCCTCTCTCAGCCTTTTTTCCCTAAAGCTGTCGACTTTCTCTGCAATAAACCAGATCACGTTTTATTCTCTAGGTTTAATATTTGTTACCCTAGAGCCTGAAGTTAGAGGAATCACTTCATCCTTGTAGCATTTTAACTAAATGCAAGGGAGGCTACTCTAGACATGTAAAGGCAAGAAATATTTTTTGTTTGTGAAATATGCCCAGAATCTTTGGCTGGTTTCAATATCAGTGGGCCATCAGCCATTTCACAGTGGACAAGAACTAGATTAAATGCTTAGGTGTGTGTGATAATTACAACACAGGAGTGGGACACAGGAGTTCTGGATTCTATTCCTAGCTCGCTCACAGACTTGCTGTGTAATGATCTCTAAGTCATATTAACCAGAAGGTTTATATATACACGAATGGGAACCAGTTACAGTGTAAATACATGTACCTGGATTTTAAAAATATGCATATTAAGTATAAAACCAAAGGGTAACTATATGTAATTCATTTATGTAATTAATCTTCTGTTTACATAAAATAATGTATTTTATTCAGGTGGTAATACTGTGCCCATCCCTGTGGTATGAAAACATCTTCCAGAATTAGGAAATTAAACAAGGAAATTCATCTCTATAAAATGTGTTTCTACCCATCCTTGGTAATTAGTTATTAACAAGATATAATCACCATGTAATAACATTGTAATAGCAGTGTCACTACAGAGTAATCACAGTCACTGTATGATAAAGAATAAACCAGATATTTTTTTCTCCAAAGTCCGTGAACTTTGAAAATTTGGATAAAACAGAACTTGAATCCACACTGCCCTGATCTGGGGGTTTAGTTTTGCAAAACATAACCTCCTCACCCCATCATCAACTGCAACTATCTAACAATGACCTAGTATCACTGATTTATTCCCCTCTATGATTTACAGAGAAATAAACTGGTAGTTATCGCTACATCAGGCCATGCAAATTGATAGCAATAATGTACTCTCTAGGAAGGCTATACACATGTAGGTTATTCAAAATATGTCTCATTAAATAAATATTTACAATTGTTTTGTTATTTTTCGTATAAACTGTTTGGACTAACTGGTCACTGAGCATTCCAAAGAGTTACTGTGGATCAAACCATAAAAACCACATCACTGTACTAAAAATTGCTACAGTGGCTCTTGCCTGCCAAGACTATATCCTTCCAGTGTAAGAAATACAGGACATATTTTCCTTTGTAATAAAATTTCTCGATAATAGAAGAAAAAAATTAGTCCAGAGCACACAATTATCCTGGGAGAAAAATCGTACTTGTGGAATTCAAGGAAAGTTGGCTGCCCTGTGTAGAAAAGGAAAGGGAATAAGGGGGCTGATTATCTACACCATAAAAAGAGTGGAAATCTTTAAAATAGAGAGATGGAAGAGGAAAGTTATGCGGTAACATTCAGTGCTCCCACCAGGTTTTATGTTGGTCTGGAGATAGGCCAAAGAACAACAGCACAAAAAGCCAGCCGTACTTCTCAGCTTCACAAGCCTGTCCCTTTTCGAGACCACCAGATCAGTGAAGTGCAAGGATTTCAAAATAGCCAAACTAATGAGACTGCATAAGGCAATAATAATGAGGCTATGGGAGGGCAGACTCTTTTCACTTCTAAGGATTTCTTCTGAGCAAGCCAAGTTTCCTGGCACGAGACCCAGAGAGCTGGGGTGTTTTCCATGCTCACAGGCTCAGCTTTTGTGTCTGTGGATTTCATGCTGCACCTAAGCAGCCACTTCCAAGAAAATGCAGCACCTTAGTCACGAAAGCTTATGCTCTAATAAATTTGTTAGTCTCTAAGGTGCCACAAGTACTCCTTTTCTTTTTGCGAATACAGACTAACACGGCTGCTACTCTGAAATTAGTCAGGGTTGGAAGCTCAAACTTCTTCTGCTGACTATCCACCAGGGGGAGCAAGTCACCAGCACAAAATAATCCTTTACTAGGCCAGTCACAGAACTCACTTGGAGCTCTCAATTTACATAGCTGACAGCAACCTTGATTTTTATCAGTTCTACTAGATTTGAAAATCATATACCCATTACTGATTTTTCATGCCTAAAGTCACACTTGCTGCATGTGTATTTAATTCATATGGGGGGGGGGGGGGGGAAGAGACCGTGAGAGTGGGAATCACTCATTTAAAGAAATGATACCTTTAATAAAAAGGAGCATGTTCCCAGCCTTACAACAGCTGCTAGGCTCATTATTAGGATGAAAAAGCAATAGATTTACTAATCAATACATTAAAAGTTTGTCTTGTTGGCATCTGGGAGAGGGAACCTCCGGGTTGGTGCGAAGACTGAAGCAGACAGGGAGATAGCCCCAGATTTGCCTGGAGTCCACAGTACATGCAGCTAACTGGCTGCCTTCCTTCCCCACCTCCAGCCCTCTTTTCCCTTCCCAGCTAAAGTGTCAGGAAGCAAAATCAGCTTTCAAAGAAGGTTCAGTGTTATTGATAAGCCCTTTGTGTCACCTGAAGCCTCTTCCTTGGCAAGTCCAAACAAAACAGCAAAAAAAATCTGCATATCAGTGGAAAACCATGTTGGGCCACATGTGGAATAAAGCAGCAAGGAGTAAGTATGAGTGTTACAGTCACAGTAGATTTTTGCAAAAGACTGTGCAATCCACTAAGGAATGCCTCGGGGGAATCTAAGCTGTAGTTCTGATCTCTACTCCCTCCCTCCCCCCCACCGCCACCCCTATACACAATGCACACCACTTCCTCCCTAACCTAAAACTTGTTTCAGGTCAATCTGGTTTCTGCTCGTTTTACATCCCTGTTATAGCAGAGCTAGATTGTTGTTTTCTGTTTGTTTCTTTGTTTTGTATTGTAAGCATGTGTGTTAAATTCAAAGCAAATGTAACCACTGGAAATTAGCTCCTTTCCCACTGGCCATTCTCCAGTCATAGGGCACTGGAATGGCAACATGGGTGCAGCTGGATGGAGGTTGGATCCAATCTTTAGATCCGTGTTAACACTTCATTCCACTTGCAAAGAAAAAAAGTCCCTAGGGGGTAGGCTCAGGGATGGGAGTTATAGTTAATCTCTGTGCTGGATTCCAGGAACCTGGCTTGAGTTGCCTCCCTCCCACCCCCAGTGCATTTTTAAAAAAGGGTATTTGATATTTGTCCTCCTGTGGCTTTACATCATCCTGCCCCAGATGCTGCAACAGGATGATATTAATGATGGAATTGAGCCATCAAAGAGCTAAGCAAGTTGTAATGCCAACTTCTTTGTGCTGGTAAAAAAAAAAAGGCCCAACCAACAGCAATCGCAAGTCAAATGGACTCTCCCCTATGGGACAAATGCAGCATGGGTAGCATAGCATCAGGGCAGGCTTCTCCCCAGCTCTGCCACTGCTCAGCACTAAGCTGAAAGAACCAGTGAGAGAACCTCCTGTCAAGCTGACCAATATATTATCTTGTGGTTTCCTTTTGCTCCCCCTTGTCTGTCTGTTTGTATCCACCCATTGTCGCTTGTCGTATACTTCAATTATAAGCTCAAAGAGAACCGTACACAAGTGTGACAGTGCTCTACAAGCTTAAAGCAAACTAACTTTAACTAACAGAGCAGGACCAGGACTGAAGCAGCAAAGAGCTGGAAATGGTCAGGAAAGAGAAGGCCTTCAGCTTAATGATGAGGTTTTGAATCTGATGAGCAATCTCTCCTGGGGAAGAGAATTCCAGCAGAGAGGAGATGAACGTGCTCAAAGCTCTATAGTTTGAGCTAGCTTCATCAGTCCCCTGATTGGCATTGATGCCTAGAATGCAATGAGCACTGAGACTCGCTTCTCAGGTAATTCCTTAGGAGATGACCTAGACCCACTGGAATCTTTCTATTGGCTTTGAATCAACTTGTTACTGCAGATGGGGTGGGATGGAGCAAATAAGTTCAGTAAATTGTTTAGACAATGACATAATTACCCCACTACACACTGTGCTAATAAGCTGCTTCCCATAAGGAACCAATCCTGAAAGATTCTGAGCACTTTTAACTCCCCATCTCTTTCCAGAAAGCCACATGCCTCACTCAGCAACTTTCAAACCAGGCCCAAAAAGTGTTTAAGATCCTCAAGATACTCCACATAGATGCTACAAATGCAAGACCTGTGAGTCAAGTAAATAAAATTGCCCCCTTTATACAGATGGAGAAATTGAGGCAGAGCAGTTAGGTTATTTGCCCGTGTCCACAGAGGACGTCAGTGCAAGAGACAGGACTACAGCTCAGCCCTTACTCATGTGAATAGTCCCAGTGAAGTCAATGTAAGTGAGGGACCCATTCCCATTCTCAAATCTCTAATCTTATAAAGGCAAATACATGACCTTTGTCCATTCCAGGTAATACTGCTTCCACTTACCTTTTTGAGCTCAGCTGCATTACCCCTTCCCATAACAAGAAATAATAACTATGATTCATTTTTGCTTTATCTCGTGAAATGTGAGGGTCATCTTGGAGAAACCTGATTTTTGTTCTCCAGCAGTTCTCAGCACCACAGGTATGGCTGGGTACCAGCAGGATGCTGATACAGGGAAAAAATTTCCTTTGCTGCATCTCACTGTGAAATCCCTACCTAATAACAGCCCCATGGGGAGTGTAGTTCCCTAGCCTAAGCAATACAACCAGTTTGTAACTACTACTAAAATAATTGTCCAGATCATGCTGGAGAAATCTTGAAAAGAAACTGGGGAAATGTACAAAGTGGTTGAGGCCACATTTCTATTATAATCGCTGGTTTTCAAGTTTTATAATCTTGGTCAGAAAAAAAAGTTAAATACTAGAGAATTTACGGTCTCAGACAAGCAGCTCAATTTCTCATCCATCTTTCCCCTCAAAAACCCGTGAGAATAAATAGTGCCACCCCTCCCTTTAGCCACCTAAAAAGGCTGTTTCTGAGCTTTGAAAATGAATTTGGTTAGAAGAATGAACCCAGGATCAGTCAATAGCATGGTCTGACTTTGAAAAAGTGAGGCCAAATTTCAGAATGAACAATAAGGTAATACTTAGTTCTTATGTCACCTGCTTTCTCTGGGTGTCTGTTCCTCCATCTTTTGAATGCGGATAATAATGTCTATCTATCTCACTGGGGCATTGGCCAAAGAACCAAGTGAAGTCAATGGAAAGACTGAGTTTTGGATCAGTAGATCCCAAAGCACTTCACTCTCTTTAGTATATTTAACTTTACTGCACCCCTCTGCTATTGGGCTGTGCTATTATCCCCATTGGTCAGCTGGGGAATGGAGGCACAGAAATGCTAAGTGGCTTGCCCGAGATCATAGAGGAAGAGAATTGAACTTGGATCTCCCAAGTCCTAGGTAACTGTCCTAACCACTTCCTTGCTGCTCAGTGTTGTGTACTTATTTACACATGCCTAATTTATTCACACAGTTACCTGATATGTATGTACATGTTAGGTACTTGCATATCGCAGTTAGGCTTGTATGCATGAATGGAGTGTCTGATGTCCAATTATACACACCCAACATTAAAAATCTGCTCACTAACAAACAGAAAAAAAAAGTTTTAAAACTACAGTGTATCAAATTATTTCCATATTAAGGCCAGTGATTTTCTTATTAAAAACCATTTAAAAAAAACAAAAACCGGGTCTACAAAAAACTAATGTAACATAAATTTGGGATTAATATAGCAACAACGGCCAAGGAATGTTAAAGTTAATGTATTTACTGTAATTAATCTCCTTGTGCTTTGATATTGACAGGGCAGGGGCCCTGGATCAATGTTATGTTTGAGGTGTGATGTAACACAAAGGTACAAAAAGTTAAGGATGGAATGTCAGCCTTAACTCTAAACATCCTTTTATTTGTTCGACTGTATAACATAACACTAACCTTACTTAAACATCGCATTTGGTGCGTTACATAATCCTGCAGTGTGTCAAAGGATGTAACTGAGTAACATTCAACCAGCCACACTAACAAAGACTACTTTCTTACAGACTTTGAAAGGGCTTTTGGACACAGCTTTGTTACATAACAGTAGCCAGGATTCAATATTGCTCTACCTGTATTAATTAATTTCCAGCTCACAGACCCTTGAGCTGCCTGACTGATTAGATTTCCAATAAGTGATAGACTTCTCAGTGCTTTCCCCAACTATGACTATATCTTAGACTATGAAAGCTGCTTTTAATAACAAAGTCCCCTTTAACACAAACTAGAAATAGGGAAAAGGCTATGTCCCAGCAGTAACGTTCTCAGAGATCATTTGCACATTGGGTTATTCTACCGAATGGACTGACTAGTGCCATTTATTGGAAACCCACTATGATACAGGGAATTCTCTAGTTCAGAAAGATGTCCAAAATCAGGTAAAAAGAAAAGGAGTACTTGTGGCACCTTAGAGACAAACAAATTTATTAGAGCATAAGCTTTCGTGAGCTACAGCTCACTTCATCGGAAGTGAGCTGTAGCTCACGAAAGCTTATGCTCTAATAAATTTGTTAGTCTCTAAGGTGCCACAAGTACTCCTTTTCTTTTTGCGAATACAGACTAACACGGCTGCTACTCTGAAACAAAATCAGGTAAGAAGACAGGGCTGGTGATACATGGAAGGTATATTTGCAGGCTGATGTTGGCTGTAGCTTAAAAGCATTGCTCCTTGAGAATTTCCTTTAAGGATGGAACCTACAAAATGTTGAGCACCATCAGTTCCCTTTGGATCAGATTCTGATCTCAAGATAAGAATTTGTCCTACTGACTTCACTGGGAGTTGAAAAGTACTTAGGCCCAGATCCTCAAAGGTACTTGGCACTTAACTCTTATGGGATTTGGGTGCCTAAAATATCTTTGAAAATCGCGACCTCAGATCCTTTCAGGAGTTGCTCAGTGCACATATGATGGGGCCCTTGATTTGAGGATCTGGCCCTTTTTGTTCTGTTTTTGATGATGAAAAAGCATGAACCCATTGGCTGATGTAATTAGGTAACAGTGTCTTCGATTGCTCCCGTAGCTAGTGGAACTTTACAACAAATGGTTTCTCACTTTACCCTTCTGTTCTTTTCAGAGTCTTGCCAATTCCTGTATAGTTTTTAGTTGCTTTTACTTAGGTAATAAATTACATGAGATTATCAATAAAAATGTTTCACATAAATGCTTTTGTGACCATCCTATTTAATATACCAGATGAAGTCTTTTCTGGCATTCAGAATTCTTTCCCAGATAGCAGGCCTCATTCTGTTCCCTACCACCTCCTGGATTCATGCTATTTTTAGATTGTGCTACTAGATACATTTGGTATCCAAATATACCTCCTGGATTTTGGCTTTTCAACATCGATTTCATTCTGACATCCCTCTTCCACTTCTGCTTGCACAACAGATTTGACCTATGGTTTATCAGGAGCTTGGCTTTTGAACTTCTGCTTCAGGCCCTGCAATCACACATATTTCTGCCTAATACATTTGTTTTCCAGTGGTTTCTAAATTAATCTGAGCATGACATTCAGTTCCATGCCCATTATTGACTTCTTTCCCAGCTTTTCTTTTTCTGGAATTCTCCTTTTTAGGCTAGAACAGCTGTGCTCTTATATCTCTGCAATGTGGCCATATTATAAAGGTGAATACTTTTGTATTTGTTCCCTCACTCTCTTTTTAATTCAGGATTAATTGCCAATATATTTTTGTGGAACTACTGGGACCTATAAATGATGGGCTAAGGTTAGCACAGTAGTTCTGTTTTGCTGCTGGAAGAATTTAAATTGTAACATAATGAATGTAACATGGGTGATTAGGATCATGGGATTTTGTTTTGTTTTGTTTAAATCCATTCTAAGGCCCCAAACCTGTATTATTATTTATTTGTATTATGGCAGTGACTAACAGTTTCATCCAAGATTGGGGCACCAACACATAACAAGAGAGAATCTCTGCCCTAAAGAGTTTGCAGTCTAAATAGATTGGGTGAGAAAGGAAACTGAGGCACAGAGAGATGAAATGACTTGCCTGACAGCAGTTCAATGGCAGAGCCAGGAATCCTGATTCCCATCCCAGTGCGTTATCTACTGGATCAAACTACCTCATTGGTGGGGAGCCTGAGGAGTGCAGGACCAATTGCAGGATCAGAGCCTTTGGTAACAGTTTTCCATTGCATTTCCTGCAACCATCATGTTACTTATTGAAAAGCTTTGTACCCTGTCCTGGTGTTTTAAATGACACAAATATTTTAAGTACTTTTCTGCACCAAACCAATGTTGCACCCTGCTGTGGGTTTTTCATATTCAGAGAAGCATGAATGAAAACAGCATTGGCACATTCCATTTCAGCTCTCCTGAGAGGGGAATAGGTCTAAATTAACTTTTTTTTTGTTCCTCTATCTTCACAAAAATAAATGTACGTTATATTTGGTGTACTTCACTGCTTTATAGTGTCATTATAAAATGATGTCCCTGTGTCTTTCTGGAATTATAAAACACTCATACCCACCTGCATTCTGTTCTAACCCTGGTGCTACCTGTTATCCATCAACATGCTTTGCTGCTTTGCCCCAGCTCCAAACTTTGAGTGTTGCATGTCTTACAAATATTTGGTTTCTTCCATTTGTTTTGAATCTGTTTCCATCAGAGCCCTTCTTGAGAAAGAATTGTTTGGGATGGAGGTGAGTAAATAAAAACATTAAAGCTGAATATAAGTGGGGTGGAAATACCCCAAAATGGAATATGACTGGAAGTGTTTCCTTTGGGAAGTAGTAAAGCTTCATCTAAAACCAGACTGGACACAGTACTAGTAGAATACAATTTTGGGAGCAATCCTACACTGGCAATGTGGGATGGACTAGCAGGCTCATTTCATCTCATTTTTTGGTCATACTTTTACCCAGATGATGAAAAATAGACTTGGCACTATGCATCTGAGTGACATCAGTCATGGTATTTCAGTGAATATCATGAAAGAAATAGTTAAGCCACTCCATCTTGATCTTTTATATTTTAAGGCTCTTGGTATATTTTCAGGAGATCCCAGTTGCTAGACATTTCCACAAAGTGCTTAGGAACATCTTTCACCTTAAGCATAAGTCTCAGTTCCACTGAAGTCACTGTGTAAGTAGAAGCAGAACCTTGTAAAAGAATCAGAACCATTCTGTGAGCACATAAATATATTTTTAAAAGTCACATATAAAAGTCAAAGTACTATCTGATAAAACAACCACCACAAGGTAAAATGATTCTAATCCAGTGATCTTGGATCAAATTCTGCTGTCATTTACACCTGTGTAAATCCAGAGTAACTGCTTGCCTTCAATGAGACCAGAATATTCCCTTTTTCTAGGCATTTTGTACATGTACAAATGTCAGTTTCACTGACCCATTATAATTCTCATTGGATTCATATGTAATCATTCATTATCCAATCCACTTTTTAAGTGGATTCTATACTTTGAATTGCTTCACATAACTTACAGTGTCTTCTCTTATTATGTCTCAGTAATTCTGGTTTACTGGATGGTATTTTTTGCAGCTCTTTTTGGATTACCATGTTTCCAAATGAGTTTCTGGTAAAATTTCCAGTGTCCTAGATCATATTCTCAACCTCCCACCCTCAGGTTAGGGGTAGAGTGTGTTATAACTCTTACAATATAACAAAAAAAATCTGTATTGTCTATCTGATGTAACACATGCAATAGAATTTTGACTTTCTAAATGGAGTCATATTTGTCTTTTTATAGGTCATTGCAACATGCTGTGATCTATGATGCATTTTGTTTATTCCAAATCTAATCTACGATATTCTGTAACAGAAATGATAGCTAGTTTCTCTTAGTATGATTTCTTTTATACTGCTTATTCTTTTAATGATATTAACCCTTATTCTTAACTGGGATTGGGCTTGTACCTAGATTTTTTTCATGGCTTTATAAACGTAAGAGAAAATCAGTGCAGTGTACCTTTTCTCCATTTAAAATAGAAATGGAACATCCTTTCTGATAAGGTTAATTAACCTCTCTGCTATGGTGGCTTAGTTGGATATATATTTCTTATAGTAACCTTTCATAGCTCCAAATAATCCAATTTCTATTTATTTTTGTGCTGGATTTATATTTTTGTGGCTTTATATTGTATGGCTTCAGTTTTTCTTCAAAGCTGGATAAATACACAGGATTATAGCTCCAAACTACTTTGAGAAAGGGCTGAATATGATGGCTGATTTTAATCAACCTGTAATTTGAGAAAATTAGGTTTTTAATTTCAACCCTTAAAATATTATTATATTTGAATGCAAGGGTTTCATTTGACCCATTACAGTGATATGAAGTTTGGCTCCAGATCCAAATCTGACATTCAGATCCAAGATTCATTCTATCTAATCAATATTGTGACTATGATGGAAATATTTGAATTTTGGCTCAGGACGTTCACTACTCCATATGCAACAGCTACAAAAGACCAAGGCTAGGAGATACAACAAATGACTCTGTACATTTTAGTGACTATTTTATATTATCATCACATATGGAGGTATTGCTTTTGACATTTTTGTCAGATCACTGGTTTATAAGATAACCCCTCACTGGGTCCCATAAATAGTTCCTTTCCAATTCAAAACAATCTTCTATACAAATCCTTGCTCTTTCTTGTTTTTTGTTGTTGTCTAACAAGATGTTTTATTCACTCTGCCATGGCTTCTTTCCTTAGCCTATTAACTTTCATGTGGCACCTTGTCAATTTTTTATGTTTGTTTTACATTCTCAGAATAAAATACCCCCTTGAATTTCCCTTATCTCAGATGGGAGTAACCTCCACCAGGAACTCTGGTAAGTTAGCTGAGCAAGACCTCCCTCTCATAAATCCAGGTTTGCTGTTGCTAAGGTAGAGATGACACTTTTCAAGGTGCTCCCTAACTAAATCTCACAAAAAATGTGAAACCAATATCAGAGTCCCTGATGTATGAGATAACCCTCCTTTAGCTCTCTTCCCAGGCATTGAGTCAGAACTCTATGTAGCATCTCCGACTCCCTCTCTCTTTTATCCAATATCCTAAAAACAGATCATTCCTCTAGTCTAACGTATGTGTGGAAGGAGAAATTGCAGACTCCCTGCCACCCTTCCTCCACCATTCCTCCAGCTCTGGGGAAACCCACCTGTGAGGTTTGGCCGTGTATAGGGAAGAGTCAAAGTTGGGAGAACACCCATGGATGGGTCCTTATGTACCACACAGACTTTTTGTGAGAGAGTAATACTGAAAAGCGAGTGACAGAGGAAGATTATTGAAAATGATTTTCAATCTCTTTGTGAAGCAATTCTCTATATTTAAGTACATATCTTAAATACAGACTATTATTATAGATATTTTGCACATACACAATGTTATGTACGTTAGGGGAGGCTGTTTGCATGCATACTATACACATAAACATAATCTAGCTACGATACTTATATGGCTCCCATCACCATGGTACCAGAGCACCTCACACACTGTAATGTAAGCTCACGACACCCTTTGTGAAGTATTAGAATCACCATTTGTCGATGGGGAACCACAGGGATTGAAATCAATAGGAGCTAGGTGCCTACATACCTTAAAGAATCTGTCCCTAAGTGGCTTTTCCCGGTGTACACAGAAAGCATGTAGCAGAGTAAGAAGCTGAACCTAGCTCACCTAATGCTCAGGTTAGCTCCTTAACCATAGGACCATCCGGCCTCTCTGAGCTATATTAGAACAGCAAGGGAAAAAACAGGCCGCAAGGCATAGTCATCCCAAATTCTTGCAGCCCAAGCCAGCCTGTTGCAGTGACAGGCACAGTCACTTCCCTTGTCATGGGCATCTACGAAAAGAGTGAACAAAACTGCACTCAACTGTGCAACCAAAGCTGTATTTTTCTCACAGGTTTTCTGGTGAAAATATCAGGCACAAGAATGCTACTGAAATGGTTTGTTCATGTCACCAGAACTTGAGAGGAGAGCATATCTTTATCAAGAGGTACACAGTTTGGGTGTATTTTATTTTTCATGATGTGGCAGTGTAAACAAAAAGCCCACAGACACCTACCAGTAATGTCAATGGGAACATTTGTATTTAGTGATTGTCAAAACTTCCTTGCTTTTAGAAGGTATTTGTATTAGTATTTCTTTGATGTTTTGCAAATCTCTCTCTCTGTTCTTCTGATGAAATATTAAATCTGGGTTCCTTTGAAGATATTTTAGCTGCAGTCTAGTATCTGGCATTCTTTGCAAACATTTACAATCCTAAATATGAAATGCTGCTAGCTAAGAGCCCCCTCCTGCTTTAGTGGAAAGAACAGTAGACCTCTCATTGACTTCAGTGGGAACAGGAGTGGGGCCTTATTGCTGAACCTTAAGTCTTCCACTCAACAAACAGCCTTTTCTGCTTCTAATGGGTGTTTTTAAAGGGCCACGGGATAGATTCTGTAAGTCCACACAAGTAACTCACTTACGATGGGAGTAATTCCACTTAAGACAGTGGAACTATTTGCATGAGTAAGGTAAACAGAAGCTGGGCCAAAACCAGTATGAGAACTCGAGGCCAGATCCTTGTCTGCTTGTGGAGCTGCACTGATCTACACTAGATTAGGATCTGGCCTAGTGTTCTCATTGAACTCAATAGAGCTACACCAATTTATGCCAGCTGAGGATCTGCACCTACAGAAAAAAGAAAAGTTGTGAGTCAGTTTCCTCACCTCTAGGAGCATAAAAAAACATGTAACACTTTGATAAATAAAATCAGCATGCAAACAATGGGTCCGATCCTGCCTGCACTGAAATCAGTGAGAACAAAGACCCTGGCCAATGGGGTAATATATTAAGTTGCTTTATCTCTAACCCAAACTTTCTTAACTTGTAACCATGGGACTTTAGTTTGTTACACTGACATTTCACATTGTTGAGAATTTGTGTCTTATTGTCTGGGAAAAGTGGTATATAAATACAGTCTACCTAGAATCCACTCCCCCCCCCCTTTTTTTAGCTTCTTATAAGAACTAGGAGAGCATATCCCAGCTCAGAAAACACAGTTAAGGAAGCCTGCAAACAATTGGCTTGCAAACACTGTAACATTTTCCACTCTGAAACAGCAGCAAGCAATCCTGGTGGCCTATGCTTCATCTGTAAGCTTCTCATGTTAGTTAACTAACTACAGACTTGCTTCCTTGGTGTGTGTCTTTTTTTTTTTTTAATTGTTGTTACTCTGTTTTGCCTGAAAGCTGCAGCATCTCCCTGTTTATTATTCCCACTTCACTCAAACCCTGTCCAAAGTTAACATGTTGCATTCTGCAGCTGCTATCCAGATCCATTTTATGTAGGTCTCTGGGACCGTTTATAAAATTAGTCATGTTCTTAAGTGTTTGCATGATCGGATCCTAGGTGAAGATGAAAAAGCTGCAGAAACAAGTTTATTTTTCAAACCTTGTTTCTTTTGTACTTTTATCACGATCAAAAACTTCTCTGAACGGTATTCACCTTCCATGCAGAAGCGAGCAATCTAAAGACAAACTGAAGAAAAGTTTCTAAGAAATCATCCACAGAAAGGCAATTTCCCCCCCTTAAACCCTGATAATTTTCAGACACAACTTCATTACAATCACACACATTAATTGTACTAAACTGAACTCTCCTCCGAATTTTACAGAAATTGCACTGAAAAAATAAATCGGTAATTGAAAGTCAACAGGAGTTAGGCATCTAGATGCTTTGAAGCTCTCCCTCAAAGCCTTTTGCATCTGAGAATTGCAGTTCTCTGCCTGGTATTGTTTTTTTTTTATGAGGGTATATTATGAAGTAATATAGCCATTTGAGACTCCAAACACACAGCAAAAAGAAAAAAAAGAGAAAGGCAAGAGTCAATAAACCCAAGAACTAGTTGGGCTGATCAGTGTCAAGTTACATTGTTTTCAACTTGAATTAACTGTAGCCATCAATAAAACTATAGAAATTAGGACGTTGCTGTTATAAATTAATGATTATTTGCCTCAAGCTTTAACGTGGCTGGGTGAGCCACATTTTACCGTGATGGTTTATTCTTATTTAGTACAACAGTAATTGGGTCTTAAATATGATAAAGCATCTTAACGGCTGCTTTGGTAGCCGAGCTGTCTACAGCAGGTTTTTAACTCTAGTTAAAGAAGGTTAATCAAAGCTAATGAATCTGTTTTATCCACTGCCACGTGTATATCAAAAAAGTGCACCACCATGTGAAGAAACTGAAATATGAATTGTTCACCTATGAATGCACATTTTTAGCATGGTAATTCTGCCAGCCCATTGCTATATATACTGTTTGGCTCAATAGTTCACTTGTCCTCTTGTGACTCTGCATCTGGAGTGGGGTGGGGTGGGGGGAAACTTACAAAGATATAGGGAGAACTGTCCCACAGTCCTCAGTGAGCTGTTCTGGGCAGATGAGTGCAACAGTCTCTAGCACTGAGACTTGCATTTACACGCTCAGAACGGCTTACCTGGGAGAATATGAGAAGCCCCCCAATAGGACTAATTCATTAGAACATGCATTTGTTACTAAAACACACCACACAGGGCCACATGCCTGCAAGCTAGACAGTGTGGCAGTTAAAGGTACGTACCAACTACAATTGCAATCTGCTCCCTGCTCTCCACTGATCCTCAACTTCTGCCCCCCCCAAAAAAAAACTCCTTAGGTTTTCTTGCCGGTTTGTAAATCTGTATTACCCACTTTGCATAATTTTGAGGCAGTACATGGGGTGGGAGTGGGGAAAATTCTCTAATAACCACTGTGCCATTTGATTTCTTTAATGCAAATAACTGGAGACAGAATGACACTCTTACTCCCCATTGAGAAGGACGTTCCTCCCTTAGTAGCCCCATTGACTTAATGGATGAGGAAGGCAGGCACAGCTGGCCCATAGTGCTTTGAGATGTTGTGAAATTCTGTGGGTACAGAGCATTAGCAAAGCGCATCCTTGGTTGTCTTTGCACGTATGTTTGTAAGTGCTGCCTTTCAGCCACAAGTAGGGTGACCAGATGTCCCGATTTTATAGGGGCAGTCCCGATTTTTGGGTATTTTTATTATATAGGCTCCTATTACGCCCCACCCCCTGTCCCGATTTTTCACACTTGCTGTCTGGTCATCCTAGCCACAAGCAAAGCAGAGCAACAGCCCCCCCTTCCCCCCCGCTCATGGCCAACCCCACATTCTAACCTCAATACCGGCATGTAAAGAAAACACACCCCTGGGACCTGATCCTGATGCTCTGGGAGTTGAGGGTGCTCAACATTTTACCAGCAGCCCAGGTCCTGTATGTGTGGCATTAAGCAGAAGATATTCATTACACTTAAATGGGTGTTCAGGATTAGACAATAGCCATGAGAACATTTTTTGGTGGGGGTGACACTCCACCTTGGAGTGAGATGAATGGGCAGAGTAGTTAAAATTCTTTGGTGTCTGTGTGTGTGTGTGGGGACGGGTTGGGCAGAAGAACCCCTGCACAAAAAAACAAAACAAAAACAACAACAACGATTCCCTCCCCGGCCAACCACACTGAGGTTTTTAATATTTGTGTAATGGGGTGGGGGGAGGGGCAGTAAAGGGAGCGTGACATGAAGGAAGGCAGAGTGCACTGGGGTGGGGGGAAAGCCCGAGGACTAATTGTAGCCTTAGCTTGGGAGAGACACATTGCAGGTTTCAAAGCAAACCCCCCACCCCCCACCACCAGTTTCACAACCCCTTGAAGAAAAAAAAAAAGTTGCAAAATTCAGGGCCTCAGCTAATTAGAAAAATGGGCTTCTCCCGCCATACTCTCCCCTCCCCCTTTCTCTTTCTTTCTTTAGCACCTTTTCTTTTAAACATTTCGTCTCAGGAAGGGTACCCAGCCACTTGGCTGGGCTGTTTTCAAAACACGCCTTTGAATGCCTCTCCCTAATTCACCTCCTTTGTTTTTTGGCTTTTGTGTTTGCCAGTTTGACCATATAACATTATACATCTGCTGTATAGCTTGTTGGGGGCTTTTTTTTCTCCCAGGGATCGTATGCATTGCCTATAGAACCCTCCTGGACTTCAGTTTGAGCAATCGTGTAACATAAAGGGGGCTAAAGTGGGACCAAGGGGCTGGGAGGGGGTCTGGGGGTGGGAGAGACGAGAGCAGCGAGTGCAACAGAAAAAATAAAATAAAATAAAAGAGCTGAAAAGAATTCTTTTGCTTTTTCCTTTTCTTTCCTCTCTGTTTCTGCTGGACCCTGCATCAGGCAAGGCCCAGCCTTCTGTGGGAAAGTGACGCGGCCACAGAATAGATAACTCATTTGAATTCTGGCAACATATTCGAAAATAAAACAAAAGTGTCCAAGGAGAGAGGGGTGGGTGGGTGGGTTGGGGACCCAGGGAGGTTGGAGGGAGGGAAGGGGATTGTCAGGAACGAAGGATGAAGACGCCTCAGCCAATTGAGAAATTTACAGACGGCTGCAACTCCTGGGCATGATCCCACAGGACTTTACTCAGGCAATTTGGCTTTGCTCATGAAAGCCAACCCAGCCAAAGCCGGACCCTTCCCTTTCCCCTCTCTTATGCTGAGAAAATCCAAGTTGGCTGAGCAAGTCGAATTCTTGCTGTTTTTGGCGACGTCCCTAGTAGCATTCTCTGCAGCTGCTGATGTTTATTGTTGAGGTTGATGCTCCTCTTGGATATGACCATTCCAGGGAGAGGAACACTTTCAAAACACAGCCACCCTGTTTTCTGCACCAGATTTGAGTATACCTCAGAGTCCATTGCACCTCATTACAATAACACCACAAAGCTCTTCTGTATCACCTCCCACCCCAGGAATACAAAGTGCTTTGCAAATGTTAATGAATGACAATATCCCCCGCCTCACCTTATATGGCATGTCATTATTACTATCCCCATTTTGAAGATGAGTAAACTGAGACAAAGAGAGACTAAGTGACTCAAAGTCAAACAATTAGTCTGTGGCCAATCAGAGAAGAGTATCCCAGTCTCCTGACTCCCAACCATGCACAATAATCACTAGACAATGCTACCACATCAACTGGCTACCAGTCACTTTGAAAATTAGTGAGATCAGAAAGGCTGAACCTGAAAACCAAAGATAGAAGAAACTTGAAAACTGGGGAGTATTTCAAGCTTCCTTCTGCTCTATCTTTTCTTTGCTTGTGATGTATTTTAAAAGCTCTGCATGTTACACATTTAAGACTTGGTAGACCCCCATAGTCCTATGAGTATGAAGTATTGCCAGGTGCTTACATTTATATAACACATACATATCAGATGTTCAGTATTTATAGCCCATTTTAGAATTAGATTACATACCTAATAGCCTATAATAAAACTATAGGCAGATGTAACCATTCATATTATATACAATTACTTGTATGTGTGTGTGTGTACACATATACACCTATAAATCCACACACAGACAGACATAACATGTCATGTTTTTCCCATCCCCAGTTCCTATGATTATACAGATTTTTAAATAGGACATGTTGCTATTTTGATTAGCAAACTTAGATGCCATTTAATATTGGACCTGTTGCAAAATATTTCCCGCAGACATTACTTGGGCCAAAAGAGAATGCATGTCACCCCTGCTTTTTGTAATTCCCCTGAAATCCTAACTAGCAGAGCAACCTCAGGGAACATGTGGTGATTTTTGTTTGTTTGTTTGTTTAATTGTCAGTTCCTTGCAGGATTTTTTTAAAAATAACATTACAGAATGGAAGAGTCATCCTGCCACAGAGCATAAATAACCTGGATGGAGATTACATAAAATATATAAACTTCTGCTGAGACAAATTCTGCTCTCAGTCACATCACAGTGTAAATCCAGGATAGTCCACAATGGTGTTAATCCAGATTAACAAAGGTTCTGAGGCTGCATCACTGATGTTAAGGGGAGTAGAACTGGGGCCTGAGGGTATGTCTACACTATGAGTGAGCCTCTCAGCCTGGACAGACAGACTCAGGGTGGCAGGACTCCAGCTGGCATGCTAAAAATAGCAGTGTGGATGTTGCGGCTCTGGTGAAGGCTCATGCCAGTCACTAAAACTCAGACCCATGGGATTGGATGGGTTTGAGAGCCCAAGCTGCCGCATCCACACTGCTATTTTGAGTGTGCTATTTTAAGCCCCGCCAGTGTGAGTCTGTCTACCCAGGTTTCAGAGTAGCAGCCGTGTTAGTCTGTATTCGCAAAAAGAAAAGGATCACTTTACTCCGATGAAGTGAGCTGTAGCTCACGAAAGCTTATGCTCAAATAAATTTGTTAGTCTCTAAGGTGCCACAAGTACTCCTTTTCTTTTTGTCTACCCAGGGTTGCTCCTAGTTGCAGTGTAGATATACCCTAAGCAAGGGCAGCATCTGGCCCACTGTGTCTAATCAAATGAAGAGCTTGTGTGTAATAGAAAATATTCTCTCTCCTTGTATTGCAGAGAGCTCTGATCTGGGCCTTATTTCTACTTCTACCTTGGTATTTACTGCTGTCCCTAAGCCCCTTTTAACTCTAACCTATTAGGATCATTTAAAAACAAATTCATAACAGCCAAATAAACCGGAAACACCTCTCAGCTGTTGCAGTGCAACAGCCTCCAAACAGCCTGGGCACACAAAAAAGCTAGCTCCCCTCAGTGAGAATCAATAACCCCAACCAACATCCACATTGCTAACATTCAGCAACAACAACACAACCTCATTCAGACTTCTGCAGCTGTCAGGAGCAGCGGCAGCAGGTGAGAGCGCGATGAAAAATAATGTTTTGCTGATTGAATGACACCCTTTAAATTTCAGCTATTAACAAGTCTTTGCAGAAACAGGAACTGCCAGTAACAAACTTTATTTCTAACGTCCCCTAGGTAATAATAATACTCTAATTTGACCATGTCCCAGTTGGCTTTGTACAGCAGTTACTGCTTAGAGGGCTAGATTTGGTTTCATTCTATTTTGCAGCAGGAAAGTCTCATCTCTTTGTAAAAGGGAGTGGAAACTGCGAGAAATTTAATGTGAAAGTTTCTTGTTGGAATGAAGTTGTTCGGTTTGGCATGAAGACTGTTATCAGCTGGTTCCTTTGACACTGCTTGAGCCTTTCAGTAACCAAGCCAAGCCTCGAGGATTAGGATGTCAAACTCATCCTGTCATCTTCGGAAGTGGGGTGGGGAAGGGGGGAACAAAAGAGTTTCTTTTTTGGCTACGTCTTCACAAGGCCTGGGAGACTAAAGAGTTGCCGGTTAACAGAAGACAACCTCATCCCTCTCATTGATCAAGGACGTCCTGCTTTTAAGACAAGTGAAGCAGCAGGGCTACAAGGGTAATCACCCTGTGCAAGTATGAATTTATCTAAAGAGGACTTCATGTGGAACCCTCAGCACTGACCAAATGGATGGCTGCACACTTTAAGAAAGCTAGCAGGCCTTCTCCCAATCAACTGTCAGCCAACATAAAAAGACCTGGAGTAAGCTGACTTAAGCAAACAATATTTTGCAGGCTGAAGGTAACACAAGGCCTGTGTCTGTCTCTCGCATTGTTGGTGCTGACAGGAAATATTGATACATATCAAATAACACTCCTGCTGCTAAAAGGAAGATGTGCCCCCTTCACCCCCCCAGTATCCATTTCTAATTAGAACACTGTAGTGTACTTGAAAAAAAGTATAAAGTGAGGATGATGACAACTAAACCTCAGGCATGGCAGCCTGTGTTTTTAAATCGTCTTTGCATGTTGAGAATTTTAAAGAAAACAAAGCCAAAGAGGGCTGATAGACTATCTGCAGGAAAATATTGGTTCCACAAATTGAGTCCTTTTTTTTTTGTCTTTCTGTTTACAGATTGTCTGTTGTGTGCTACTGCCTGTCACCTTTACTCACGCTGAGTCTGATCTTACTCTGGGACTACTGCAGGGTAGGGCGTTACTCGAACTCACTGAGCACAGCAAGATCTAGCCCTGTGATTTTTCTGGGGTATTTTTGTTATTCACAATTATTCTATGAATGCTTTCAGCAACCAAATTTCAGTCTATCAATGGTTTGGGAAAGGTTTGTTGTATTTGCTGTTCAAGCTGCATGACTGGACATTGAAATGATATGGTATAATTTCTGCCTCTTGAGTAGATGACCACCGAAGTTTGCTGTTTCTTGTGACTGTACATGATTGGCTGAGCAATGCATTCTTGTGTAAACACATCTGAATGTGAGCTAAAGTGTGTGCACAAAAATGAACTTCTCCTGGACACTGGTGTGAGCAACATTACAGCTGTCTTAAGAGTCATGAATAGGGGATTGTAAGACTGAATCACTTTAACTGGTGTTATTTGAATGAATGTTCAGTAACTCTTATTTGTCCCTTTGCCCCAGATTTTCCCCAGCTCTCTGAAAGAAAATATAAAGGAATATTGCTCTTTCCTCCCATTGTAGTCAGCCTCTTATAGATAATTACTAGTGTTGCCCATTCTCACAATATTTTTTTTCTTTAAAGCTCCAGCTCCCTGAGACATGTGATTACATGAGCATCTCAGCTGCCATTTAACAAAGAAAAGTACATTTCTAGCCCTATCTTTGAGGTGAAAACTTGGAAGTGTGAACTCTGAAGGCTCAAAACCCAGAAGGGAAAATCAAAGAACACAAAATGTATTCTTTTAATTCCTTGATTTTTTTTGTGGCTTGAGTATTTGCTGATTTTTGAATGTTTGAGTTGGGCCTAAGGCTCTAGCTAGAACTTGCCATCCTGTAGCTGCTCCCTGCATGAAATTCTCAAACATACAGCTAGTTCACATACAACAGAGCCCTTGAAGTTGATGGGCATTGCTGAAGCTGAGTGCATACAGGATCAAGTCCTGTTCTTTTGTTTTATGATATTATCTATTTTTGCAGCATAAAAATGGCACTCACAATGCTGAGTCCCCTTTTATCAACCACAAAAATCAAAAACAAAAAACTACCCCAAGGAGATTTTTTTACCCTGAAAAGAGAGAAGTGCCAGATACTCCATGAAGTCACTAGGACTTTCCTATTACTCTTGAGTTTATGTGGAAGGTGCTCGGATACTGTGGTGATGGGTGGGAGTATAAAACCCTAAGATAGATAGATCTAGTTTTTGCTGTATTTTCTATTTTCTAATTTTTCATTTGGGATGATTTTTTAAAGAATTTAACTTCCTAATTATTGGACTTCTTTTCTCTTCAAATTTGATGATCAGTCCCAATATGCACCATCATACAATGTATGAAATCATTTCCATCTGACTCATCCGAAGGCCACGTCTACACTTATTGGGGACTGATGCTGCTGTGAGCAAAACAGAGGGGGTTGATTTAGTAGATCTAGTGAAGACCTGCTAAATCAACAGCAGAGTGCTCTCTAGTCATTTCTGGTACTCCACTGGAATGAGAAGATTAAGGTAAGTCAACGGGAGAGTGTCTCCCATCAAGGCAACGTGGTATAGACACCGCAATAATTCTACCTAAGCTACATCAACTCCAGCTATGTTATTCACGTAGCTGGAGTAGTGTAACTGGTCAACTTACCACAGTAGTGTAGACAAGGTGTTGATTGGAAGGAAGTGACACTATTTCTACATCTTTTGTCTTTTGATTGCCTTTCAAACAAAGTGCTCTCTCATCATCTTCTTTATTTTTATTTTATTTTATTTGGTGCTCAGTATACAATAATCATTCTCCAAAAAGTATTCCCTGGGAGCTACCAAAGGTGGCAGTGATATTATTTGCAAACATTCCTGTTGGCATTCAAAAACAAAGAAAAAATAATAAAAAAAACCCTTACACCTATATTCTAGATCTCATGGCACTAAAAAAATAAATCAAAATTTGTAGCAATACAAGAAATGAGGTGAACTACAGAAGCCCCCTGTTCTGTAAGGAAAATTGCTTCCAATTAAACAAATACATTTAGGGTCTTCTGCTTTTCATGAAAATACCATACATATGGCCTTTGAAATTTGTCATTGAAGAGCGTTTTGCTCTAAGGTAGAATTCAGCACTTTATAGCATTTCAGCAGCAAGTCTCTTGCCTTTTTTTTCCCCTTATTTTTTTTCTTTTTTGGCCTGCAGCCCATTATGAATGTATGATCACTCGTACAATAGTTAAACATCTGAATCTTTTTGAAGTGCTTTCAATGTTGCAGTGATGTGATGGGTTTTTGCCTAGCAGTCAGTTCAGGAAAAGAAAAACAGCCTGCCTCCTAGTGGTGAAGATGAAAGGCTAATAAATTCAGGGTTGCGGATTACTATAATGTTGTTTTGTGTACCATTTTAAGGAGAATGTTCTTTGTGGGGGTCATTTACAAAGCAGATTTTCCTCCATTCATTGTAAAGATTTTGGAAGCACTTTATAATTAAATGCATCATTTATGACTGTTTTTTTAAACATTTTCTCCCCAAGCTTCATTTTTCTGAAAAACTAAATAACTCAGAATAAGATTTACCCAGAAAAAAAAGACCCTTTAAAATTTAAATTAACTAGAGAAGGGCTCAAGCCACAAAATTCAGATCCAGTTTTTGAGCACTCCTTTCCTCCCAGGATAGCCAGAGGGTGTTTAGATCGGAGACTTTAATTCTGTCTGTTATAGAGACTGCTTGCATAATGTGGATCAGGTTTGGATTTCAACCTGGCCAATCTTCCCTTGTACACAGATGAAGCCTTCTTTGTGACAGTGTGCTCTTGATGGACTGCAAATCCCCCCAAATGGGGTGGAGTCAGATAACTAGATAATTTATCACACAGCAAACAGACATATTTTCTATAAATACATGGAGAGAAGGATTCTGACTCAGTCTTTGAAGATTCATGGGGGGGTCCAGGTAGCTATTCTGCATGTCATGTGCCAAAGAATATGGCCTTGCTTCTGAATATATTTTCTTGAGTGAGTAACTTTACTCGTGTGAGTAATCCCACTGAAACCAAAGAGGTGACAGCCCTGTGTAAAGTTACGCACATGTTTAAGTTTGCAGGAGAGGGGTCAAAGATTCCCATTGACTTCAATGAGTTTCAGATTAAGTCCTATCCCTAAACAAAGCATAGACCATTAGTAAAAGGCATTTTATCCTTTATTAATTATTATTATTATTATTATGGAACCTAGGAGCCACAGTCATGGACCAGCACTCCATTGTGCTAGGCACTGTACAAATACACTACAAAGAAAGGGTCCTTCTGTGATTACCTCCATGAGCAATACAACCTATGTCCAAGAGGAGACCATTGTAATTTCTCCACAGTTGGAATAGGAATAAGACATCTCACAAAAGGGAAAAAATATACTTATGCATTAATTCTTAGTAATCCCTTACAGCATTATTGAAAAAATAAAAATGTGAGAGCTCACATTTGGAGGAAAAGGAAGGGATGCAGTAAAGGTGAAGGACAGCTGGCCTGTGTGTAATGTGTCACTTTGCTTCTGTGCCACAATTGTGTTGCTGGTGTTGGAATGCAGCAAAGGTTGGCTAGTTCATTGAAAATGAAGCCATGTAAATTCCAGCTGTCAAGATGTTATCAGCCACGTGGACAAAGACTGGGTTCTCCTTTGGCCCATATTTGATTTCCAACTACTGCTATGCACACAGCTCATTGTTTGCATCTGAGGAAACATTTGGTTGCATTTTTTTTTCATGGAGGGGATCTTGGATTTTGGATTCAAGGCTCTATGGCTTACATCAGAACTATGCGAAACTGACTCTTCAAAGAGAGAGAGAGAGATGATTGCATATGTACATTCTAGCCCTACAAGTTATGAGATGGTAATAAATACTATTTTGTTTTCCAGAGGAGATATTTTAGATTGATCTGGTTACTATAGAGCTGACTCATACTTCACAAAAAGAGCCACCATTGGGCAAATTCATTTAATGTCTATTACAAATAAATTTTCCCTGATAGTTCTTTTCGTGGAGCATGTCAGCTCTGTTGTAAAGACATTCTTTAAAAAGCATATACTGTACATAAGCCTGGCATTCCCCAGGGGCCCAGCAAAGTACCTAAGTCTTAACCAGAATTCTTTCCCCTCTGTCCCACTATCTGTCAGTCTCAGCTGTTGGTCTAGTCATCTGGATGTTGCTGCCACTTTGGAGAGTTTTGGTCAGTTTCTCGGGATGTTGGTGTAAAAGTCAGATGTGGGAGAGGAAAGCTTTTTTTCAGATCATGCCCCACTCCCAAATTACTTTATTCCCATGGGTGTTTAATTAGAGAAAAACACGGCATGCCATTGCTAGCAATTTTCAGCCATAGATCTCATAGCAACTTTACAAAAGAGAGTAAGGAGCGTGACATCATTGAACTCGGAGGTGAATGGTTTACCCAAAGTCACAGAGCAGGTCAGTGGCCAAGCTGAGAAGAACAGGACCAGATCTCCTGATTGTGAGACTAATGTCTTATCTATTGGATCATGGAGAGAAATGTATGTGTATCAGAGATGAGGTCTCTGAAATACATACCGGGCTAGATCCTCAGTTGGTGCAAATTGGCTTCGCTCAATTGATTTCCATGGAGTTATGGTAATTTACTCCAGCTGGCCAAGCATATTTGGGATCTGACCCAAAGTATATGGTAGTGTGTCACTGATTGCAGTAAGAAGAACAGGAGTACTTGTGGCACCTTAGAGACTAACAAATGTATGTGAACATAAGCTTTTGTGCATCCTGACTGTCTTTTTGTTCTGTGTTTGTACAGTGCCTAGCAAAATGGGGTCATAGTCCATGACTGGGGCTCCTAGGCACTACAGAAATAAATAATCAAATCCTTGCCACATATGGCCTCCAGAAACTGTCTTCTGAATTAAAAATAATAGCTAATTTAGAGTATACCAGGTCTTCTTTTAACAATGGTGCTTAAATCCAGGGCATCTAATGGTCAGATCAGGGGAGCGTTCAGACATCTAGATCCCAATGCTGCCAGTAAACTGTTGTGTGAGTTTGGGCAAGTCACTTAATCTCTCTAACTGCGACTACAGTGGGAAACACCAGTGCAGCCACATCAGCCCTGTGACCCAGGTCGTAAGTTTCCTAGTGTAACTGAGACCACTGTGTGTCAGTTTTCACCTCTGTGAAACGCAGAACCCACCAGTTTAAAGTGCTTTGCTCTCCTCGACTGAAAGATGCTATGCACAGGTAAAGTATGGTTCTGTATATTCAAGGTCTAAATACAGATGAATACTCAGATTTTCAGCACTGGATGGTGTCACTTCCTCCTTCCTGTTTATCTCTTAACTTGTTCCTTTCTTTCTCTGTGCTTGGTCTTTTCATACAATTTTATAGTTTTAGGCTTTTTGGTCCATGCCGTGAGTCACCTCATGGAGATTTTCTGAGACAATACATTTTGTATATATTTAAATATAATCCAGATGAATGACCTGGTGAATAAAGAATAGGATATCTGGGTTCCATTCATGGCTTTGACATTACACTAATTCTGTGCGACTGAGATCCCTGCCTCAGTTTCCCATCTGTAAAATGGCAATGATACTTTATACACTACTGTTCTGAAGCATAATTCATTGCTATTTAGCTCCTTTAGATAGAGACCTAATTCTTCTGTGTTCTGTGAAGTTCTGTGTTCTTTGAACATGTTTAGTTGCTGAAAAGTAATAAGAACCTAAGGCACTTTGAGATTCTCAGAGACAGGCTGCAATGCCAATCCAAAGTTTTATTTTATTATCCCTTCTCTTGTGCATGGCCACTGTTTTTAGGGGTTGAGTGCCTGTATTTTTATTTGTGTATGTGTTTGACACAGGCTGTGTTTCTTGCCTCAAGGTGCCGTATCTGGGATCAAAATAAAGAGACCTACTTGTGTTGTGATATTTCAGTTTCCCGAAGGTGGAAACAGTGTGAGACCATCCGATCTTCTGTTATTGAAGCCCTATAAACAGCTCCTTGAAAAACTAAATCAGAAACCAAGATATCCTATGGAACCTGAATGCAAAGGCCTCTAATGTTTTAGCTATTTGCCATCATGTTTCTGTACATTTAATGTTAATGTGCAATAAGAAGATTAGTTCTTAAAACATATTCATATTTGTAGTGTCATGGTATGGAAAAAGCAAGATAATACAGTTGCAGGAGACTGTAAATGCTTTTTGATGAACCTTTGGCTCAAAATGACCCTGCTGTGAAATGGTCTATCTATCTAGTAGCTGATCCCAACATTAGACAGCCATTCTTTTGAGTGTTGTCTCAGGCCATTAGTATTACAAAGCACCATCCTGGTTTAAGACCTTCCATCCAAATAACATGCCAGGTTCTCACTTTTCAGTCAGGCTTCTCCCTTCCTTCCTGCTACGTGCTGCCATCCCAGGTAGCAGCATTCCATGTGCCTATATCCTTCACCTGATTAACTACCTCCATCTGCTGCAGATTCCAGTTATTAGTCATGTGTCTTTTCCCTTCATTTTGCCCTTTGGGCAGAGGATTTCCAATTGCCATGTATAGAGCAACATATGTTCTGCTGCCTCTTGTCAGCCATGGCCACTGCCAAGAATGCTTGAGGTGCCCTTCTCCAAACTTCTTCGTTGCTTATTCAGCCTAGAGAGATACTGTGCCAGAGCTGAATATAAGATGGTTAACATGTTTACTGGGCCATTAAAGAGACGTACTACACTATTATAAACCGCCAGCATATTTGACCTAGAAAAAGTGATTGCCATACGTTTAGCTATTGCCAGCTTTATTTTGATGACCAAGGAAACAAAGAGGAGATGGGAGAGATGGAATGATGGGCAGGGAAGGGGAATATATAGATATACATCTCTATTTGTACCATTTAACTGCAGAGGAAGAAATGCAGAAAACACCTCTCAAGTCAGGAGAATACTTCAGCCAGCCAGGGTGTTATAAATTAGAGCCTGTCAGTATTACAATGTATATTAATAGTCACACCTCTTTTTAATGAGTTTGGCATTGGCAGCTGAGAGGAAATACAAGTCATCATGGCTCTGCTCATGCACACCCCGACAAAGGAATCCGCAATAAATCTTCCTAGAACAGCACTCACCATAAATATGTATCACATAAGGCATCTGTTTTACATTCTGCATATAAATCAGCATAGCGCTGAATAGCAATGAATCAGCTTCTCAATGCCTGATTTGATAACAAATCGACTTGGATCTTAGGAGAGAGAATTTACAGCCCTCACCCTCAAGACAGATAGTCAATACTTAAGACGAGTGCCAAGTTAACTTTTCTTCAGCAAGCAAGTTTACACAATGAAATGCTCTGGTGTATGTGTGGGTGGGGGGAGGCAAGAGGGTGGGAGTAAGGTACTTTTGAAGGTTTTTAATTATCAGCTTGAAGGACATTGCAGGCTTTGTCTATGTGCCTTAGCCATGTGTTAGTTGCTTTGTTCCATTTGCTCTCCTCTGTGTCCTGCAGGAACAACATCTTTAAAGTCCCATTCGGTAACTCTGAAACCCTTAAAATTCTCCAAAGACCAGAGGCTGGGAAACCAAAGGACAAGAAGGAATTTCTTGACCAGCGCCTTGCTTTCAATGGTGCTGGCTGGGATGACTCCCAAGGTCCAAGGTAAGGAAGTGAGGGTCTGACCCCTTTCCTTACAGTCATTGATAATAACTTCCTAGAAGGGCCTTTTATTCCAGGCTTGTAAACCAATGCAGAATATTTATGGCACATTTCCAGTATCACGCTGTTGATGGGATCAGATCACAAGGTGGAATATTTGTTTTGTTTTGTTTTTTGTATTGTCAAAGCAGTGGCTGACGTGGAAATGTCCCCCCCTCCCCCCCACTTTAAGATTACACTGATTTCTTTTTGCGAATACAGACTAACATGGCTGCTACTCTGAAACTGATTGGATCATTCATTATAGATGTAAAGTCTGATCAACTCAAAAGGATTTGAAGCCAGCTACATTTTTAGAAGTGACTGACTTTCTTCAATAGAAAATATTTTCCTCCTAAAATAGGGAGTGTTCATCAAAATCTACATTTTTCATGGGAAAACGTCAACATTGAGGAAATTTTCTGATTTTATTCATCATGAAAATTCAAAATGAAACGTTTCATTTTGAATCAGCCTTTTGACATTTTACTATTTTGAAATGTCAGAATGTCCAAAAAGTTAACACCTCAGAATGCCAACACTATGTTTCAAATGTCTTGTTTCAAAAGGAAATTGCTTACTTTTCAATGAGAAATGTCAAAAAATGCTAATTTCAAAATTTAAATTTTTGGGATGAAAATTCCTCAAAATTTCCTGTAGTTCAAATTTGAAAATGAAAACAAATAACATGATTTTCTATGGGATAGAAATTTCATTCTCCAGATAGCTCTATACATTATAACTGACTTTCGAATTGTAGATGTTTGGAGTTATTGGTAGTGGTGGTGGTGGGGTGGGGGGAATAGTTGTGTTTGATTCCCCTCACCCCAATGTCTTTTTGTTTTACACTGCGTACATGTTTGTTTATGAATCATACACGTTTGTTTAGCTCAACAACTGATCATTTGGTCTTTTTTCCCATGGTTTCTTCTATTCTCCTCTCTACCTCCAATAATTTCTTATAAGCCTTTGTGCTTCATGGCCTACTTTATATATTTCTCCTCGTGAGGTAGCAATGGACAATTATCAGATGTATTTTGGCTTCCTCTGCAAAATGGAGTTCTGAACTATTCATCTTTAGAAGCAGGACACTGGACTAGGTAGGTCAATGTCTGTTTTAAGACCTTGCTCCTAGCTGAAAAGAGCCAGATCTCCAGGACCAAATGAATTATTTCAATAGCATTCTAAGCTGCTGGAGGACCAGTGAGGGACAAGCTGGATGTAAGAGTCATAAACACTCTGCACAAGTCTGGCTCAGTCCAGCTTTCAGATTTCCACATGCATCTCAGTGCAAGAGTCACTAGAGAGCATGCATGTGCAAACATGGTAGTGCAATTGACAAGGGAGAATACACATAGGAATGTGGAAACAGCATGTCTCCTGTCTATAGAAGAGTTTCAGAGGGAAGTGTAACCCTCCCCAATAAGTCAAAATGGCCAGCAGTTGCACAACTTCATGCTGTAACAAGTGGCATTTTGGTAATCATGAGAGACTGAACCCACAATTTTCAGAACTTAAAGCATGAACCCTGCGTTAAAGGGCTGTCCACCTTAGCTGAAAGTGTAGCAAATTCATCATCATTGTAGATTGGGTACAGAGGGGGCTCTATAATACACTGGCCAGTGGGTTACCTTACCATGTGGGAAGTGGCTATCTGACACTGGAGTGCACTGCGAAGAGCATAAGGTATCAATGGGAAAAGAAGAGAGAAGATTGCAGAGAGATCTAAGGCAGCATTTATCAATATATCACCATTTATTCTTTGCCAGAGCCAGGCCTCGCTGGACAAGTGAGGAGATGTGATTTGTTACCACTCGAAGGAAAGAAAAAAACAGTTACAAGAATTACTGTAGACAAACTTTAAAACAGTGAAAAAAACCCCAAACATAAAAACCCCAACAACAATAATAATAATGGTCAATCATAAACTGATATAGTGCCGGCTTTCCCTCCCTTTTCGCCACCTTCCAGGATATCCCGTCTAGCAGCAGGAACAAAACGTGGAAATGAATGAGTCAACAGAGCATTTTCTCCCATTAAAACTGTTGGCAATTTTGACCCGTGCAGCGGAAGTTGCACATTAAGATGGATATTCCTAATCTACAGGGACAACTGTCCTCACTGTGGGCAGGGTTGGTTGGGTTTTGTTTTTTATTTTGGCCAGAGGATGTCATAGGTGAATGCATTTCTCCTATGCACAGTACGAACACACAGACAGGAGAATGGATTTTTTTAACCCTTTCTTATTTCAGCTGCCTGGTTTTCTCTCTTTAGTCAGCCTACCAGATCCAAATAGTTTTCTGGCTCATTTCTATTTACCTTTATAACGCTCAATAAGTCTCTTTGCCAGTCTTGGAAGACCTGGGTTTTTATTTTCTCTTCTAATCCCACAGCTGATACTCAGAGACAGTGCACAAATATTGGAGCACTGGGACGCACTCACTTTTTTTGTCATCGTTCACACATTTTCCACTTCAATTCCAAGGGAGGAGAATTGTCATATTTGGGACTCTTTTCCCAGCTTTGATACTGACATAAAGCCTAGGGTAAATCACTGCACATCTCTGTGCCTCAACTTCCCTTCATGTCACATGGGATAATCTCTCTATTTCAGGTTCTTATCTGGCCCCTATTAGCATACAATCTGAGCACCTCACAATCATTGACATATTTATCCTCACAACACACCCATGAGGTAGGGAAATGCTATTATCCCCATTTTAAAGATGGGAAACTAAAACATAAAAAGACTAAAGTCTTTGAAATCAATGGGAGTTAGCTGACTAAATACCTTTGAGGAGCTGCACCTAAGTAACCCGCTTAAGATCTCAGAGGAATTCTATGGCAAGAAAGGAACCCAGACCCACTGACTGCAGGTTAGCACCCTGGGCAAGTCTTGCTCATTGCAACAGTTACCTACTAATCCAATGACAGTTACTTACCTAACTAGAGATGTGTAAAGACTGATTCATTCCTGATTGTAAAGTTCTTTGAGAAATCTTGAATGGAAGGTGCTACAGAAGTGCAACATATCATTATCAATACATCTCTCCCATCTGCATGAATCTCCATCAAGTCCTGCCAGTATCACTAAAATAATCCACAATGCACAATGAAGAACTCAAATCTTTCCTTTCTTGGGTGTCTAAGCTGTTTGCGAAATGGAAAAGACCACACAAAAAGCTGACATCTTTCAGTGACCCTCACAGAGCAATTCAGAGCTAATGAGTTTGTTTTCATGTTTGGAGATGAAATTCACGGAGGTTGATGGAATCCGGGGTGGTTCAGGGAAACTTCGGCCTCATTCACCAGGAACTTGGCTGAGACCACCAAACTTGTTTCATGTGTGGGCTTCCCTTCACCTTCTCTGCTCAGAATTATTTAATGAGTCTTCTGGGTAGCTAAGCGGTGGTCCCTACGCTTGAAAAAGACCATACACTAGCCGACCACACAGCTCTCAATCTCTCCTCTGTGCAAGAGGCTGCACTACAACTTTTCTCCAACTGCTGAAGGTGAAAGTGGGGCAAAAGAGAGAGGGGAAAAAAATTGATTCCTGCAGCTGAGAAAATCTCCCCCCACCGTTTTTTAAAATAATTAAATAAATAAATGGGTGGGGGGTTGGGGAATCCAAATGGGATCTCTCCCTCTTTCAAGCATACAAATGATCTTATGTTAGCAGTTGGGCTTAAACATCTGTCTGGTGGTTATGTGATCATAACAGATGCTGTGTGCAAACGTTTCCTGCTAGCTTTGTTTCAGTTATTATTGTTTGTGCAGCGCATTGGGTCAGATTCAGCTAATGTTTTTTTCTTTCTGTGTGGCATAAGCAGCTTTATCATTTTTAAAAAAATAAATTGGAGGAGGGGGAGGAGGAGAGGGTCACTGATTGAAGTTATGTGGAAAGTGATGTCATATAGTACTGATAACATTCCAGCAAGTTGGGGCCTTGGCAGCTTGGTTGTTATGTTGGTCCCTTTTCTTCTTTGTTAGGTTGCCCTTGGGCCCACTCAGCCATGCAGCTGGAATTAAATATAGCTATATTGTAATACATTATTGTACAAGACTAGAGGCTAAAGGAGTATTGGATCTTAACGGTTCATGTTTTCCATTGTTCTTACTGAAAGGTAATGCTTGAAAAAAGTGCAAGATTCATGGTAACACTATACATATGTAGAGCTCTTCATCCAAAGACATTAAGGCATTTTTTTTAAAAAAATGGGTGTTATTCCCATTTCACAGATGAGAAAACTGAGGCACAAAGGGGTGACTTTACTTGTCCAGTTTATAGAGGAAATCTGTGGCCCAGGGACTGAAAAATCTTCTGAATCCCATGTCCTACGCTTCAGCCACAAGATCATTCTTTGTTTATTACTATTAACAATAAAAATCACCTTCACAAATATCTTTGGGACATTTCAGTTCTGTTTCTTTGTCAGAAGTTTGTTTTTGACAAAATTTGCCAATTGGTTTGAGACTATATATATAAGTGAGTTATGTTCTGTAGGAAAGGGACATCTATCTATCTATCTATCTATCTATCTATCTATCTATCTATCTATCTATCTATCTATCTATCTATCTATCTATCTATCTATCAGCAACTAGACTAAGATATCCTCAAGTTATATCATTACAAACTACTCTGAAAAAAATATTTTATTGCAGGCACTGTCTCGGAAGGAAAGATGATCTTGTGGGTATGGTCACAGAGATCACAGTTCAATCTCTGCATCAACCACAGACCTACTGTGTGATCTAGGGCAAATCACTTAATCTACCACATGCCTCAGTTTTCTCATCTGTAAAAGGGGCATAATACTTATCAATCTCACAAGGATGCTGCGAGAAACCCCTCCATTAATGACTATGAGGCACTCAGATACTATGATAATGAAAGTCATATTATCACCTACATAGACAGCTCTCTGGTCTCTCTTTTTCAATGTTTTCTTCTTTCTATAAGTTGTAGAGACTTCCTTTTTCTCCCCCTTCCTGAGGCAGGCTGTGATCCTCCAGGGACTGGATTTAAGAAGAGTCTGCCAGATATAATTAGACAAAAAAGCAACACATCTATCTTTCATTGCTAAATGGAAGAGTTTGTGTGAATGCCACATTTATGAACTCCTGCTTATCTTGTGTGTGATTGAATTGGAAGGGACAATCTACCTGTACACAAAGAATAAAAATTGGGGCAGGGGCCATTAAGATCCTGGTTGTACTATAACATCACTATAACAATATACCAGATCTATAGATGGCAGTGTAGTGTTGTAGCCCACAGGGATACATCAAAATCAAAGCTGAACTTGGAATATTTTGTGTCTTTTTATTATTGTGCTCCCAGAGGCAGTGTGATTCAATGGATAAAGCAGTGAACTGGGATACAAGAGACTGGGGTTCTATTCCCATATCTTTTATTAGCTTACTATTCTCATTTATCTAGCCCTGGTCTACAGTATGGGGTTAGGTCGAATTTAGCTGCGTTAGGTCAATTTTAAAATGAATTCGTCTACACAACCAACCCCGTTCTGTCGACTAATGGACTCTTAAAATCAACTTTTGTACTCCTCCCTGGCAAGGGGAGTAGTGCTAAAATCAACCTTGCTGGATCGAATTTGGGGTAGTGCAGACGCAATTTGACAGTATTGGCCTCCGGGAGCTATCCCAGAGTGCTCCAATGTGACTGCTCTGGACAGCACTTTGAACTCCGATGCACTAGCCAGGTACACAGTAAAAGCCCCTGGACATTTTGAATTTAATTTCCTGTTTGGTCAGCGTGGTGAGCTCAGCAGCACAGGTGACCATACAGTCCCCCCAGAATCGCAAACGAGCTCCAGCATGGACCGAAAGGGAGACACTGGATCTGATTGCTGTATGGGGAGAAGAATCTGTGCAGGCGGAACTCCAATCAAAAAGAAGAAATGCTAATATATATGCCAAAATCGCATAGGACATGATGGAGAGAGGCTACAACAAGGACACACAGCAGTGCCACATGAAAATTAAGGAGCTCAGGCAAGACTATCAAAAGACAAAGGAGGCAAACAGTCACTCCAGGTCAGAGCCTCATACATGCCGGTTCTATGAATAGTTGCATGGCATTCTAGGGGGGACCTTAGCACTACGCCACCACTGTCCATGGACACCTGCAAGGGGGGAGTCTCATGCAACAGGGAGGAGGATTTTGTGGATGAGGAGGAGGAGGAGGAAGAGAATGTGCAGCAGGCAAGTGATGAATCCGTTCTCCCCAGCAGCCAGGGCCTTTTCATCACGTTGGATCCAATACCCTCCCAAGGCGGGTTCTGCGACCCTGAAGCCGGAGAAGGCAGCTCTGGTGAGTGCACATTTGTAACTACAGTACAGGGTTTAAAAGCAATAGTGTTTAATGTTTGATTTGCCCTGAAGAATTGGGATGCATTCGTGGCCAGTACAGCTATTGGAAAAGTCTGTTAATGTGTCTGGGGATGGAGCGGGAATCCTCCAGGGACATCTCCATGAAGCTCTCCTGAAGGTACTCTGAAAGCCTTTGCAGAAGGTTTCTGGGGAGGGCTGCCTTATTTCGTCCTCCACGATAGGACACTTTACCATGCCAAGCCAGTAGCAAGTAGTCTGGAATCATTGCAGCACAAAGCATGGCAGTGAATGGTCCTGGGTTTTGGTCACATTCAAGCAACATTCAGTCTTTATCTTTCTGTGTTAGCCTCAGGAGAGTGATATCATTCATGGTCACGTGGTTGAAATAGGGGAATTTTTGTAAGGGAATAGTAAAAGGACCCCGTTCATGCTGGGTTGTTTGCACTTGGCTAAAAGGGATCATCCTGGAGAATAGCCATGCGGTGGGGTGGGGGGGAGGTGTGTGCTGCACATCCACCTGAAAACTGCAGCCCCTCCTTTTAAATGTGAAACCCAACTGGCATTGCTTGCTATGGGAAAGAATGGTGCTGCAGTTTGAAACCATTCCCACATGTTATGAGGTGGAAGAAGCCAATCCTGTGTACCAAAAAGCTGCATGGCTGCCTGGAAACTGAATTCTGTTGCCCAGCTGTATGTGATGTGTTACCATACCGGCAGGCACTCAATATAAAAGACAAAATGCACCCTTGTACCTAAAGCACGTGTGCTGTGTGCTGTGAATTGCTTGATTCACTGTGAAAGAGTCTCCCTTTTGTTCTCAGAAATGTATCATCTTAAATTTTACTCTCCCTTTTTATCTCTCCCAGGTGCAAATGTTTCTTTGCTCCCCCTATTATCTCCATCCTTGAGGTTACCGCAGATTAGAAGGCGAAAAAAATGCACTAGTGATGACATGTTTTCCAAGCTCATGCAGTCTTCCCGCACTGATAGGGCACAGCTTAATACATGGAGGCATTCAGTGGCAATGGCCAGGAAAGCAGTAAGTGAGTGCGAAGAGCAGAGGCAGGAGGCGATGCTGAGGCTAATGGGAGAGCAAACGGACATGATGAAGCATCTGTTGGAGCTGCAGGAAAGCCAGTAAGAGCACAGACCCCCACTGCATCCATTGTATAACCACCTGTCCCCTTCCCCAAGTTCTATAGCCTCCTCACCCAGACACCCAAGAACACGATGGGGGGAAAGGAGGGGAAAGGCTTTGGGCACCCAGCCATTCCACTCCAGAGGATGCCCCAAGCAACAGAAGGCTGTCATTCAAACAGTTTTGATTTGTAGTGTGGCTACAATAAGCAATGTGGCCTTGTCCTTCCATCCTCCTGCACCCCCACCCCACGCAGTTAGTTATCTCACTTTTTTTTTAATTAATAAAGATAGAATGAATGGTTTCAAAACAATAGTTGCTTTATTTCCTTTGCCAGCTGTGATCGAACGGGGGAGGGTGGTTGGCTTACAGGGAATTAAAATCAACAAAGGGGTCAGGTTTGCAGCAAAGAGAAACACACACAGCTGTCACACCATAGACTGACCAGTCATGAAACTGGTTTTCAAAGCCTCTCTGATGCACACCATGCCTAGCTGTGCTCTTCTAATCACCCTGGTGTCTGGCTGCTCAAAATCAGCCACCAGGAGATTTGCCTCAACCTCCCAGCCCGCCATAAACGTCTCCCCCTTACTCTCACAGATATTATGGAGCACACAGCAAGCAGCAATAACAGTGGGGATGTTAAAAGAAAAGTAGTACTTGTGGCACCTTAGAGACTAACAAATTTATTAGAGCATAAGCTTTCGTGAGCTACAGCTCACTTCATCGGATGCATTTGGTGGAAAAAACAGAGGAGAGATTTATATACACACACAGAGAACATGAAACAATGGGTTTATCATACACACTGTAAGGAGAGTGATCACTTAAGATAAGCCATCACCAGCAGCAGGGGGGGAAAGGAGGAAAACCTTTCATGGTGACAAGCAAGGTAGGCTAATTCCAGCGGTTAACAAGAATATCAGAGGAACAGTGGGGGGTGCGGTGGGGGGGGGGAGAAATACCATGGGGAAATAGTTTTACTTTGTGTAATGACTCATCCATTCCCAGTCTCTATTCAAGCCTAAGTTAATTGTATCCAGTTTGCAAATTAATTCCAATTCAGCAGTCTCTCGTTGGAGTCTGTTTTTGAAGCTTTTTTGTTGAAGGATAGCCACTCTTAGGTCTGTGATCGAGTGACCAGAGAGATTAGTTGCGCTGAGGTCTAACCTAGTCAGCAAACAGCGCCAGCGAGCTTTTAAATGTCCAAAGGCACATGCTGCCACCATTCTGCACTTGCTCAGCCTATAGTTGAACTGCTCCTTACTACTGTCCAGGGTGTCTGTGTATGGCTTCATGAGCCATGGGAGCAAGGGGTAGGCTGTGTCCCCAAGGATAACTATTGGCATTTCAACATCCACAGTGGTAATTTTCTGGTCTGGGAAGTAAGTCCCTTCTTGCAACTGCTCAAACAGCCCTGAGTTCCTAAAGATGCAAACTTCATGCACCTTTCCTGGCCATCCCACGTTGATGTCGGTGAAATGTCCCTTGTGATCCACCAGTGCTTGCAGCACCATTGAGAAGTACCCCTTGCGGTTTATAAACTGGTTGGGAAGGTGGTCCAGTGCCAAGATAGGGATATGTGTTCCATCTATCGCCCCACCACAGTTAGGGAACCCCATTGCAGCAAAGCCATCCAGTATGACCTGCACATTTCCCAGAGTCACTACCCTTGATAACAGAATGTCAGTGATTGAATTGGCTACTTGGATCACAGCAGTCCCCACAGTAGACTTGCCCACTCCAAATTGATTCCCGACTGACTGGTAGCAGTCAGGCCTTGCAAGCTTTCACAGGGTGAACGCCACTCACTTCTCAACTGTCAGGGCAGCTCTCATCTTGGTATTCCTGTGCTTCAGGGCAGGGGAAAGCAACTCACAAAGTTCAAGGAAAGGAAAGTGGCTTTATGCATGCAAAAGTTTCGCAGCCACTGTGAATCATCCCATACGTGCAATACTATGTGGTCCCACCAGTCTGTGCTTGTGTGCTGGGCCCAGAATCGGTGTTCCACTGCCACCATGATGTCCCTATTGCCACAGGCTGTGCTTTCAGGTACATCTGTATCCATGTCCTCATCACAGTCGTCCTTGTGCTGGCGTCTCTTAGCCCGGTTCTGCACATACTCCAGGATAATGCAGGAGGTGTTTATAATGCTCACAACAGCAGCAGTAAGCTGAGCGGGCTCCATGCTTGCCATGGTATGGTGTCTGCACGGGTAACCCAGGAAAAAAGGCATGAAACAATTGTCAGCCATTGCTTTCATGGAGGGAGGGGTGACTGACGACATGTACCCAAAACCACCCTCGACAATGTTTTTGCCCCATCAGGCATTGGGAGCTTAACCCAGAATTCCAATGGGCAGCGGAGACTGCGGGAACTGTAGGATAGGTACCCACAGTGCACCGCTCTGTAAGTCGATGCTAGCCATGGTATTGAGGACACACTCCACCGACTTAATGCGCTTAGTGGGGACATATACAATCGACTGTATAAAATCGATTTCTAAATATCAACTTCTATAAAATCGACCTAATTTCGTAGTGTAGACATACCCCTAGTGTGAATATGTGTAGCTGTTTAGCATGGGTAATGACAGAGGAGGCACAGAGTAGCCGTGCTGAATGCATACCTATGGATTTCCATGTGGGTTTGTACTTGGATGGCTAAGCCATGCCGCTACACTGCTATTTATACTTCCACTAGCTTGATGAGAGCTAGAACGAGTATGTGTTCACGTGCAGGGGACTCACACCCTAAGCTTGTTCTGTAGATGTAGCCCTTTGTCTGTCTTTTCTATTTAGCCTGTAAGGTCTGGGGCAGGGACTGTCTTGAATCAAGTGTTTGTACAGTGCCTAGACTACTGGGGCCATGATGTCACCTATGACCTCTAGGTGCTACCATAATACATATAATAGAAAATACAACCTTTTCCATACATAAAGTGAACATACTTTCAGTTTAACATGATTTTTATTTTAGGTCAAGGAAAACAATAGAAGGAAAGAAAAAAAAAACCTCTCCATGAGAAAGCACAGTGTATATCTGCTTTGTAACAGTCTGCAGCAACTCTGAGAACAAAATGGCTGCTATCTCTGCAGACTGACAGTGGCCTTAGCAGTTTAAGGGTAGAGAAATCAAACTAAAAGTATCACTATTTCATAGTGACATAGACCACAGCAAATGATTACTGAAAGCATGTTTGCAAGACATATTTAATTCCTTTGATATTAGGACTTAAAGCACAATATCAGTCAGAATGAAGCATTGCTAGTGCTCTGTGTGAAATGAATAGGCCTTCCGGCATGTTTAAGAAAGCAAATCATGGCTGCACTCTTCCAGTCATCTTTAGGAACTGTTCTATATGATCAAATAAAGCAGTGAATAACTGTGTTGAGCCTACAAAGCTCATGGCACTGGACGGGTCAGAGGAATGGCTCATCAATAAGCTATTCACTTCTATAAAACTTGTTCTAATCTTACCTGGTTTGTTGTTGGTGGTGCCAGCTGATGTCTAGTTTGTGGCCTGTATGAAATGAGTTAGTGGTTCTTAGTTCAGTTCTTGGTGGACAGACACCTGCCACATTACAAATCCCACCATCAGAGCAGGCGCCAATTAGCGCTCTGAGTGGAGAAGCTAAGCACTGAAGGAGCCTGAGCTACCATTTTAGAGGTAGCCACTCCAGGTCATGGAAGAGGCACATGGATGGAACTGAATGGGGGAAGCTTATGTTGCTACACTCCACATGGTAGGTCCTGTGGCTAAACAGGGGATTCCAGTCTCCAGAGCTGTCAGAGTGGCACTGTATGCTAACACTAAATCCACAGGCAGGGGCTTTGGCAAAGTCACCTCCTACAACATACTAGCCAGGTCTTCTATTTCCTCACAACCGGCTATTAGTCGTGTCACCAATCACATACAATTATTCCAAGTTTGGCATCCACTAATTCAAAAACCAAATAATATAAATTCAGGTAATAGATATTAATACCATGTTTCAAAATACACCCACAACATTTCTCTCTCTCTCTCTTTCTTTAAAAAAAAAAAGGAGCATGCATCATGAGGGCTGTCCTGATGAAATAATAAAACCCATTCTCATCTAGAATAAAGAATCATTACAGGAGGATGGTAATTTACTTTATATGACCTTCAATTGATTATTCTGTGCCTGCTACACAAATATCACAGGAGCTATTGATCGTAAAACCTACTAAATAGATCTCTAATAGCTTTTACTGAGGAAAGATAATTATGCTAGCATGATGGTCAAACACACATAAACCAATGTGGAGGTATTAATGTATAGTATTATTACCCATCTGTCTGAGAAGTATGGGGAAGACACTTCACAGCAATACACTATGGCTAAGCACCAGGAAGGCTCAATATCTGGCCAACAATTACAGCCAGTTACACTGAAAACATTGATTACTGTAAGTAAAAGCTAAGACTGGAAAGCAGTAGATGAGGCTTGCTTAATAAAAGTAAAATAATAACAACCGTCCCCTTAATTGTGGAGGAGGCCTGCCACCCGCTATGGTTGGAGGTGAAAATTGAATTTTCCCATGGTGCCAATAGCAGGCATCGCTGCAGAAGCAAGAGCCTGGATGGAGATCGATGAATAACACCCATAAAAGGTCAGGGTGTCTAGCCGAAGAACAGATCATCTATCTCGGAAGGAAAAGTGTACGGCATGAGACAGAGATGCAGCATAGACAGCCGCACGGGGAGGGGAAAGGAGAGAGAAACTTCAGTTCCAATTTGGTGATCCACAAGAATTTGTCTGCTCACATGATTCCCTTCGTCTTCCCCCACCCAAGGACATCAAAAACATCAAATGTTGAGAGAAAGCCAAGATTGTGAGCTTTTGATGGATTGGAATTGTTTTTAAGGAACTAGAATGGTTTAGGGTTCGTACAAGGAAGAGTCAGAAGTTTTATTGCTGCTGCTTCTGGCTCTGGGGTTGGCTTAGATCCTGGCTCTGACTTATATTTCTGGTGTGAGCTCAGGACTTTTACTATACACTTCAGTTTTCCTGTCTGTAAAATGGAGATGATAATACTCACCTTCTCAAAGGGCTTGGCAACATTTGCTACAGTCAGGGCAAGCTGTTATCATTTCTATTGCTGCTGCTCTTACTTCTACAAAAAAACTAGTTCTCACTTGGGATATCAGTGGCAGTTTTGCCACTGACTTTAATGGAAGAAATATTGAATCCAAAATTACCAGCTCTGTGTCACGACGCACTCCAGAATTGAAGAAGAAAGTAGTACTTTGTTTTCTTTAAAAACATCATATTTTTCAAGACACTAACCCAAAAAACAAAATCACACTTCTCTCTGATTTTGTTTAAACCTACTATGATTATGAGTAGCAATGAAAGTTGTTATAACTCAAGGGAACTGGGGGGAGGAGGGAATCTATTTTTTTCAGTTTGTTTGCTTTGTGCTGTGTATAGTCAGTTTCACTGTTTCCCTTTATAGTCAGTTAGTTCATCATTTCCCCTTGTGTCTGTGGGTCTTTTGCACAGCAACAGGGGAGGAAAAACTATTTTAAAAAATAGGAAAATGTGATTGCAAATCTGTACAAAATTGGCAGGACTCAGAGTTAGGTGTAGCACTTAAAAGTACTTTTAACATTTCTTTTTTAATTGACTATATTTCAAGTTGGCAGCATCCCTTAAAAACAAGTATTAAATTGTACTTCAGAATTTTGGATTAATAGTCCCAAATTCAATTTACTGCAGCATTTCGGGTGAGTATTGATAGACTGATTGAAAAGATGAATAATTAGTGGAGGGCAAGACTTGGAAGCAAATTTCCTGTTACAACATATAATTGTACATGCAATCAAAAATTTAAAATGTAGGGATGCTTAACTCATGGGATCCATATTAAAGAAGGAAATATGCTAAGTGAAGTTAGTGACAAGAGAGATGAGAAAGAATTTTTTTCATCCCCAATTTGCTTTAAAAACAGTCAGACTATATAGAACAGTCCTACAGCAAAATTGAACTAGGGTGACTGAGTTCAGGGCTAATTCTTCTTCGTCCAGGAGTTACATTTTTAAAACAGCATTGGGACCCAAAATGGCTCTCCCAGCCTTTCCGAAACAATATGGTTCAAATGTTAATTTCTTTTCCTTTTTGGTTATACCAGTTTGGCTATTTAGCAAAGTGACACTCAAAGGCTGGAGTCACTACTATCTTGTTGAATGATTTATTATTTGGAGGCTAGAGATTAAGCAAATGTGATGCCAAAAAAAAAAGCCTTAAAAAAGAATCAGTCATCTCTATACAAAAAGGCTGGCAGGACTCTGAGCTGATTACTGTAACAGTTTTCATTTTGTCCATGTGCTTGCATACTCTAAAAGCACAAGAGTGGGAGGTAAGGATGAAATGGGCCAAATTCCCTAGATTTCCAGTTTGACTCAGAAAGTGCATGCCATCACTTAGTTATCCTTCTCTTGCTCAGTGTCAGTAACAGCCTAAGCACTCTTTAGCAATGGAACGGTTTGTTACTTTGTAAAATCCTTCTTGGAAAAATAGTTACACAGGGACCCATCCTGGTTTCAGATCAGGTATTCACCCTAAAAGTTGTGGCCAGAAATGGAACTGTATGGGTCAAGTCTTGCTCTCTGATCCTTTCTCCTCCAAAGCCTGAGGAGTTCACACTCTGTATAGCATGGAACAGTGCTCCGAGGTGGGCATAAAGGTTAGGAGAAATTGTTTAGAATATTTTAACAAAAACATTACACCTACCATTCAGCTTCCAGCACTTCCTTCACTTACAGTACTTGTGATCCTTGGCATTGGCACTCTGTATAGTCATCTGTGGATGTGCTGGGCCAAGCTAGCACTACATCTCTACGGTTTCTTGGCTTCTTGCAGCATTCATTTGCGCATGTTTTGGGGTTCAGCTCAAAGAGAACCAGGCTGTTATTTACTTGAAGGACTGCAGCTTCTTCTCTCTAGCTATACAGATATCAGTGTATTTAATTTAGTGTCATTAATTTACTTATTTCACCTGACCGTCGCCCATTCCAAGCTTTGCATGCATTTACCCCAATTGAAACAGACTATATTTCAAACAGCATTTTTAGCCTACATGGGTCCTGATCCAAATCCCACTGCAGGCAGTGGAAAGGCCCCCATTACTTTCAGTGGGCTTTGGATCCAGTTAAGAAGATGCTATCAGAACCAATAGGGGAAAAAAAAGGAGGGGTGGGGGAAGCTATGTTAGGCAGGAAGATTTTAAAAACACATTTTTATAGACTTTTTAAGATGTACACTGTACTTTGGAATCTTAAAATGGGCCAACCTTTGGATCTGCTCATTTGAACTGGGTAAATACGCAGGGCTAGATTGGGCAATCCTTATCTACGCTGATGAGCAGTTACAAGAGTTGTCCAACTGAAATCAATAGGCCAAGTTGTGTGAGCCAATGTTCGCTCACATGAGTAAGGATGCAGTCAAGCCCATAAGCAGGATTGAGGCTTTGTTCTTTGGTGCAGAGTATACATTTGATAGGCTTCTTTTTTAAACAATGCATATGCTTTGTGAAACTTGTCACAATCGGATTTACAGAGCGTCCCTTTAATTTCTGTGTAGGAAACAGCAATCTGTTGGTACGAGCAAGGACAGTACAGAGGTTTGATGACTGTCTTTCCTGGAAATGAGAAAGGGAATGTAGAACAATGTGGTTTCTCTCTGTTCAGGCTGCATACTTCTGTTATCCTTGACATTTTATTGGTTTAGGTGTTTTGTTTTGTTTTCTCTCGAGGACACAGTAGCAGTGGAACTCAAAAACCTTCTCAAGATTGCCTCTTCATGGAACAGTGCATATTATTTATTCAGTAGACTGGAGCTTCTCTTTAAACTACAACAGTAATGAATTTTAAAGGTGTATACTTCAGAAATTTCTTTGCAAAATAATTACAAGCTATCTAGCAACATTTGATATCTCTGTCATTTTTCCCCAAAGTGCCAGAAATGATTACAGCATAAAAATCTACCGAAGAGATCTCTAGGATCACACCTCTTTTTTTAAAAAAGATATTTTCAATTTGTTTAAGTACAAAATAGCTCATTTTGCCATTGTGCAAATTAAAACTGACTGACATGGTCTTCCGAAATATAGGCAAACCCAACCACTTTCTGGCTTGGAAAATTTCATTCTACAGCACATTTTATGATAAAACTATATACACCGCTGACAATAAAGGGTCTTCAGTTATAAATTAACACTGAAAAAGAAAAATCTAGTACAAGAAAATAATGCTCTAAAGTCTGGGGGGAAGAGGTGGATTGTCTCGGCAAGTGTGATCGCAGATTTAACAGGAAGTTGCACTTATGGAAAATTAATGCTCTGGGTGCTGTTATAAAAGTTGGCATTCCATGCCCCTCGATACTTGCTTTTATTGTGCTATTTTCAGGGTTCCCATTTTTAGACAAAAGATTGTGGCAACTAGCAAATTTAACTACAATTGGCCTAATCCAATGCCCATTTGTGTAAAGGAATGGATGCCTTCCTTTGACTTCGCTGGACATTAAACTGGATCTTCTATGTGGGGGGAAAAATGAGTTTTTAATGATGACCTGTGAAGGTGTGGCCACTTCCCAGAACTCCAGGTGGCCTCAGAGAAGCCGCACACGTGGTCCCTCAACTTTGTTTCCCGTCTTGGACTTCTCAGTAAATTGCACCCATAGGCTTTTTTGTGGGTTCTGGGTTTATTAACATAAATAAGAAACCTTAAATAAAACTCCAAGTCCCAAATTAAAATCCAACAACATCCAACACAAAACGAAAGTTTCTCTTCGTACTCCCAGGCCTGTCTGCCTGGGGCCTTTCCTGCATTGGCAGACTACACCCAGTCCCTGCCTAGCTGGAGTCTTAGCTCTAAATTCCAGGCCTCTCTATTGGAGCCTGCTCACTCTTAGCAGTCTCTGATCTCCCTTAGCATCACCTCTTCAAATAGCTGCCTGCTGCTATTTATAGGGAAATCACCTGATCCATACCCAGATTTGCTTCTTCAGTAATCAGGGTTGGCTGGCCTCAGGTCCTCCAGCCCTTCAGGGGCAAGTACCCTATTACCTGAGCACTGTATGGGAGAGAAAATAAAATGGCAGCATTTGATATGACCCGGAGACCAGATCTAATTACTCAAGAAATAAAGAAGGAGGAGCAAGGATGGTGCATAAAAGTGAACTGTTCAACAGAAGAAAGAAAACAAATAGAAAGAAAAGCAGTGTATATTATGTCTAGCATCTGCATGTCACCTATTCCCCTAGTTTTCTTCAATGGGAGATGAAGTCAATGTGTGAGGAAAATCAGGCTACTTATTCAGGTGACAAATTCTAGTCACCCAAATCTGAAAACTTTGGCTCAGACACACAATTAATCTAGGCCTTATGTGGTACTGTTGCTACCCAAAAATATCTAATTGGCTTTGAAACGATGTGTGGATGCGGAAGAAATGCAGGTTCAAGCCCAATGAACCATATTTCACTCACAAATGGTAGGAGGGAATCCTTTGGCCTCTCTCTATTGTGAGTTACATTTTCAGCTTTCTTGCTGCTTTCGAATTTTTGAAAGAAATCACAAAATCAACGCACATACCTGTCCATTTCTGAATTTAGTATGGTTAGTTGATTACAAGGACACTGCTAATGGTGTTATTCCTACACAGTGACAAGACTGAAAGGAAAGCGAGCACACTGGTACTGGGTCAGGGTGCAAAGCTTTCCTGCAGGTCTGAGTCCCACCTGCACTTTCTGATTGGCTACACTGGCTGTCGGAGGCAATGAGTGCACGGCAGGAGGATTTGGGAATGATTAATTGCCCTGTCTTGTGAGTGGAGAGTTCTGAGCAGCAGGGTTCTCCGTATATGTAAATACAAGTGGTCTCGGGGCTGTAACAGGATCAAATGAAATGAATAAAATGACTTAACAAAAGGACTTGACTTGGAATGTTTAGATTTTGAAGATTAGTTTCTATTATATCCCAGTGGGAGAAAAATATATACTGTATAGGAAACTGGAGAAGCTTAGTATTCCACTAAATTATTCCACTTCAAAACCAACACTGGCTTATACCACCAGTGGAATCAGGTCTCAGTCAGAGAAAACCCAAGGAACCAAATGCTTACGTTGGTTATAAAACACCTCTTTTGATTCTAGTTGTAGTTTATGATCCATAGAATAAGATAAAAAACCTCTGAATTAAATTGTGCTGTGGGAAAATTATGTCCATTATTATTTTTCTAAATCTGACTCATATGCGCTTATCAACACATCCCTTATTTGACATTATATTAGAATGATAAGAAACAACATTTCTGTGGAAAAATATAGGTCCAGATCCTCAGCAGATGAGGATCTAGCCCATAAACTTCAAAAAGTGTAGAGAAGGAATGAAAATCTAAAATATTTTCTGGAGAATTATATGAAATACTTGTCAATTTTCTTTTTTCCACAAAAGATGCATTTTGCATCCCCCTTTGCATCATAAAACACTTATGACACAAGAATAAAACATTATTAATATTTTTAGAGCTTGTGTGAGTCCAGAGATCATGGGCAATTTGCTATATTCAATATTCTCTGTGGCTCTCTGACAAAGGATGACAACAGATGTTTTCAGAAAAAATTCACTTCAGAAACTGATTTTTTTGCAAATTTGTAGATCATGCTGTAAAAAACAAATTTGCAGAATATAACCATGAGAAAAATCAGAGAAGCACAGAAACTGAGACAGAACAGACCTCATTTTGAACATCTTTCTACCACTTCCGATTGTTCTCCACATTTTGTATTATCCCGTGTCTTTGTCTGGTGATGAGCACTAATATATGTGTCTAAGAATAATCAAAAATGGATCATTTTCTGTAGTTTCACTTGTACTTTACAAAAATCCCAAACAATACAACTTTAAAAAAATGAGATAATATAAAATTCATGGTGCTCTGCAGTCTCAAAAGATCAGAACAATAAAGTGTTCCATTATGCTCTTACCGTGCCCAATAATGGTAAAGAAATTATGGAAATAAATAAAATAATCCCACCCTGTTACAAGCTGGCAGTGTCTGCCTGAAATACTCCATCCTGTTAGCAGGCTTTGATCTTTCTAGGAATGTTAAATGTGTTCTGCTGTCTCACTGAGGCAGGTGGCTTATTATCCAACCCTGATATAAGGGCGATTGGAGTGGCTTTCTGAGGAGAGAGGATCTAGGTGTGGGCTGAGCTGTCCAAAAGAGGAACCTAGTTGCAGCTAAGGTTGGGGAGAATGGTTGAGCTGAACTTTATATTATTTTGTTGTTAATGTCTGTGTTAATACCACCAGATCCCAGACAGAAGATGAATTTAGATTCTACACAGTGTGGACATGCTTGAGAATAGATTCAGAAAGGCATATGATCCCATTTTGATATTTGGGGTATTATAAATTTTAGGAAACAGAAAATCTCTGTTCTTTTCTCCAACCCTCTTTCTATTCTGTGAATTGTTTTCCTAAGCAACAATGTAGAGGTTTAAAAATGTGTTCATATTTTCTTTTTTTCTTGAGCACTTTTGCAAGTGCACCAGCACCCAGTAAATAAAGTAGCAGCCCGTATTCCTTTTAGCAAAAGCCATATATCTGGTCAGACTTGTAATTTGCTCCATTTATATCCTTTGCCCTTGAACTCTGGTTATTAAGACAATGTTTCTTCAAATGATGCCATACAACTCTGCTCCAAGCACATTCATAGTGACACCACACAAACAACCAAGGGGCCAGAGCTAGCTGGAGAGGAAAAAAAGGAAGCTGAATTGCATGAGATGTAGAACATTACTCAGTATGTTATAAGCCTATAGAGCTGGAAATCCTGCCATTCTGGAACCTGTACTAGAGGTTATACCTATTAGGTGACCACTGTCCTAAAAGACCCCTCTAAAATATCCCCAAAGGGTTTTAAGTTGCAAGTCACCTATATTCAGAGATCATCACTCTATCATGACCAGAGATCACATACATGGGTCCAATGTTATATTGGACATATGCTGGCATGCTGGAGAAACTGCCACTCACAACACTGAAACTATTGATCAGAATAAAAAACCTGCAACATGCTGGCTAAAAACAGACATGAATCAGCAGATAAAAAAAAAGATAGTGAAATGCAAGAAATTTCAGGGCAGTTCTGAGTGAGCATTGTAAAGTATCATCCCAGGAAGAAATGGACTATTCAAATACTCCAACAACATCTACTCTACAGTAACACAATGTAGAAATATGGGGGACCAATTAATTATTAAAGACATGTTGGAGAAAATGCTCACAGAATCTGTACAGGTTTCAGAGTAGCAGCCGTGTTAGTCTGTATTCGCAAAAAGAAAAGGAGTACTTGTGGCACCTTAGAGACTAACAAATTTATTAGAGCATAAGCATCCGATGAAGTGAGCTGTAGCTCACGAAAGCTTATGCTCTAATAAATTTGTTAGTCTCTAAGAATCTGTACAAAAGCAGTTCTTCCTCCTGGACTCTTTTAGATAATCAAATGTGAATGAATGAGGTACTTTGTTGCATTACAGTGGTTTGAATGCATTTCAATGACTTTAGCTTTGGACCTGCATGTGAAAATGATGTGAGCCAATGTGCCCTGTTTGTATTGCGGTGTTATTGAATAATAAACTGTTGGGAATCAACTAAGCATTGGATGATCTTTATTAGTCTTCCTTTCATCTATTTGGGTGGCAGGCAGTGTGACAAGAGGACTCTGGATGGGGATCCAGAACAGCTTCTTTATTCAGGCCTTGACCTATTGAGCAAGTCACTTCACCTCTCTGTGGCCCTGTCCTCTCCCATCCACTGCTATCTTGTCTCTTTAGGCTGGAAGGACTTTAGAACAGGAACTCTCTTATTATGTATTTGTGCAGCACCTGCCACAATTGGGCCTTGAACTTGGCTGGATATTAGCCACAACCATAATAAATCCTAATAATGATGAATGACACTTACAAACCAAGATGAATAGACACCCTGGAAATCCCAGTTATAGATGAAGCGTAGTTGATGTCACCATTATTTCAAGACCTCCAACCAATTAAGCAACATTTTTTTGCAAATCCCTTTGGTCTTCTCTAAATATAGATTTCTCTGTATTCAGAATGATGCCCAGACACTGTGAACCTTCATTGCTACTATTCAGATATTCTGTTTAATAAAACAAACAAACAAATAAATAATAGTGATGGACAAATAAGTAGAAACAAAAATTAAATACTGACTTAAATCTTCACCTCCAATCAAAGAAAGCCCATACCTAAAGGACTGAAACAGTTCAGTCAACTCTGAGTAATGGCTGTTTGTTTTAATCCTTGCACATCTCCATACTGGTTTTGTCCAGAAATAGAAAGGTATTTAAACATGTGCCTAGCTTTAAGAATGTGAGCAGTATCCCACTGAAGTCAATGGGAGTAATAGGCACAAGCTTAAATACATTGCCAAGTTGGGCTTTATGATTAGCGAATCCCCACAGACTTCTACAGGGGATGATTTCCATCAAGTCCACTCCCCATAAAGGTCTTTATATGTGGTCCTGGAAAGGAGGGTATTACCATAGAGGCAGCTGACCCCTATCTATTCAATGATGGATGAGGGTCCCTTCTTCTTGAGATCTCGGGGGGATAGCCAAGCACTAAGAGCCCCAATCCTGTTATCATCATGGAAGTCAATGGCAAAACTCCCATTCACTTCATCAAGAATAGAATGGGCTCCAAAAGAGTTAATGGCAGGTAGGTCAAACTATATTCAAGGCTGGGAAGTCAACGTGACCATGGGAAGTAGGCATGCTGTAAAACAAATTTCAATTCATTCAGGAAATAAGGTTTCAGAGTAGCAGCCACATTAGTCTGTATCCACAAAAAGAACAGGAGTACTTGTAAAAAGAAAAGGACTACTTGTGGCACCTTAGAGACTAACAAATTTATTAGAGCATAAGCTTTCGTGAGCTACAGCTCACTTCATCGGATGCATTTGGTGGAAAAAACAGAGGAGAGATTTATATACACACACACAGAGAACATGAAACAATGGGTTTATCATACACACTGTAAGGAGAGTGATCACTTAAGATAAGCCATCACCAGCAGCGGGGGGGGGGGGGGAAAGGAGGAAAACCTTTCATGGTGACAAGCAAGGTAGGCTATTTCCAGCAGTTAACAAGAATATCAGAGGAACAGTGCGGGGTGGGGTGAGGGGGAGAAATACCATGGGGAAATAGGTCGGAGTATGAACAAGAGGCTACTAGGCAGCTCTCCAACACCACTTTCTACAAGCCATTACCCTCTGATCCCACTGAGAGTTACCAAAAGAAACTACAGCATTTGCTCAAGAAACTCCCTGAAAAAGCACAAGAACAAATCCGCACAGACACACCCCTAGAAACCCCACCTGGGATATTCTATCTGCTACCCAAGATCCATAAACCTGGAAATCCTGGACGCCCCATCATCTCAGGCATTGGCACCCTGACAGCAGGATTGTCTGGCTATGTAGACTCCCTCCTCAGGCCCTTCGTTACCAGCACTCCCAGCTATCTTCGAGACACCACTGACTTCCTGAGGAAACTACAGTCCATTGGTGATCTTCCTAAAAACACCATCCTAGCCACTATGGATGTAGAAGCCCTCTACACCAACATTCCACACAAAGATGGACTACAAGCCGTCAGGAACAGTATCCCCGATACTGTCACGGCTAACCTGGTGGCTGAACTTTGTGACTTTGTCCTCACCCATAACTATTTCACATATGGTGACAATGTATACCTTCAAATCAGCAGCACTGCGATGGGTACCCGCATGGCCCCACAGTATGCCAACATTTTTATGGCTGACTTAGAACAATGCTTCCTCAGCTCTCGTCCCCTAATGCCCCTACTCTACTTGCGCTACATTGATAACATCTTCATCATCTGGACCCATGGAAAAGAAGCTCTTGAGGTATTCCACCATGATTTCAACAATTTCCATCCCACCATCAACCTCAGCCTGGACCAGTCCACACAAGAGATCCACTTCCTGGACACTACGGTGCTAATAAGCGATGGTCACATAAACACCACCCTATATTGGAAACCTACTGACCGCTATTCCTACCTACATGCCTCTAGCTTTCATCCAGATCATACCACTCGATCCATTGTCTACAGCCGAGCGCTACAATATAACCGCATTTGCTCCAACCCCTCAGACAGAGACAAACACCTACAAGATCTCTATCATGCATTCCTACAACTACAATACCCACCTGCTGAAGTGAAGAAACAGATTGACAGAGCCAGAAGAGTACCCAGAAGTCACCTACTACAGGACAGGCCCAACAAAGAAAACAGCAGAACGCCACTAGCCATCACCTTCAGCCCCCAACTAAAACCTCTCCAACGCATCATCAAGGATCTACAACCTATCCTGAAGGACGAGCCATCACTCTCACAGATCTTGGGAGACAGGCCAGTCCTTGCTTACAGACAGCCCCCCAATCTGAAGCAAATACTCACCAGCAACCACACACCACACAACAGAACCACTAACCCAGGAACCTATCCTTGCAACAAAGCCCGTTGCCAACTCTGTCCACATATCTATTCAGGGGATACCATCATAGGGCCTAATCACATCAGCCACACTATCAGAGGCTCGTTCACCTGCGCATCTACCAATGTGATATATGCCATCGTGTGCCAGCAATGCCCCTCTGCCATGTACATTGGCCAAACTGGACAGTCTCTACGTAAAAGAATGAATGGACACAAATCAGACGTCAAGAATTATAACATTCAAAAACCAGTTGGAGAACACTTCAATCTCTCTGGTCACTCGATCACAGACCTAAGAGTGGCTATCCTTCAACAAAAAAGCTTCAAAAACAGACTCCAACGAGAGACTGCTGAATTGGAATTAATTTGCAAACTGGATACAATTAACTTAGGCTTGAATAGAGACTGGGAATGGATGAGTCATTACACAAAGTAAAACTATTTCCCCATGGTATTTCTCCCTCCCACCCCACCCCCCACTGTTCCTCTGATATTCTTGTTAGCTGCTGGAAATAGCCTACCTTGCTTGTCACCATGAAAGGTTTTCCTCCTTTCCCCCCCCTGCTGCTGGTGATGGCTTATCTTAAGTGATCACTCTCCTTACAGTGTGTATGATAAACCCATTGTTTCATGTTCTCTGTGTGTGTGTATATAAATCTCTCCTCTGTTTTTTCCACCAAATGCATCCGATGAAGTGAGCTGTAGCTCACGAAAGCTTATGCTCTAATAAATTTGTTAGTCTCTAAGGTGCCACAAGTACTCCTTTTCTTTTTGCGAATACAGACTAACATGGCTGCTACTCTGAAAGGAGTACTTGTGGCACCTTAGAGACTAACACATTTATTCGAGCATAAGAACTCCTGTTCTTTTTTCAGGAAATAAGGGAATTTTACAAGGATACCAATGCTTGTGAAAATCCCAATTGTATTTCTTTACCACTGAAGTGCAGATAAGCATCTAAACTGTTGGATGCATTGCTTATATGCACAGAAATGAAACCCAGACCTTGAGGAGATTCTCCCATCACCAGTCGTAATATCTGTTAATTACACAATGTTGGTCCAATTATACTTATAGTGAAGAAGCCCTCATGCAATTTACCAGGTCATCTGCTTTTCCAGCTAAAGACCAGACTATTGACCACTCATTTTTTGAAATTAGAAATCAATGATTGCTCCACTGAGCTAAGCTAACACTTTGTTCCTTACAATTACAACAGAGTCTACTTAGCATCAAATGTGTTTTAGGATGCCATGGCTGCAGGTTTCTAAGGATAAGGAAGTTGTTTAGGTAATAACATGATGGCACTCCCTGTTTATTAATCAATATCTAGATCTGGATGAATACTGAAAAAATTGGTTTATGAATATTCATTTGATATTTAAATGAGTTTGCTTTGACTGTATTTGCACCCGTTCTGCATCTAGCTAACAAGTTTACTGTCTGGAATGATCACAGATACAATACAATTTTAACAAATATTGGAGAAGATTCATGGAAAGCCATTTTCTAGTTCATAAATATAGGAATATTGTACTGAAAGCTAAAGTCTAAGAGTTACTCTACCAAACAGAAATCATGTGACCTCTGAATTCAACCAAAACTAACTAACATAGCACATATTTTTCAGTATTGAAATCAACTATAATAACTAAAATGAAATAGCTATGTTACCCTTACTTAACCATCAATATTTAATGTGAAAAGTGTTTTGTAGTAATCACGTAGGAGAATGGTTAGAAATGAAGTTTTAAAGTTTATTACAACAATATTATTGCATTATTAAATGTTTCCTATTGAAATGGAATAGCTGAGGCGTTTCATTTTAAATTTGAATGAAGATATGCACTTAAATATAACTCAGATAAGCTTGTTTTCAGATTTATACTGTGCAATTGGTGTCATTGCACATACCTTACTTTGCGCAACTGAATAAGCCACTAAAGTCATACTGGCAAGACAGTCCAAGTCTATGGAGATAAGTGAAGGTACTGGGTATGTAAATTTTTTGATATACTCTTTCATCCGATGCCACAATTGTTGAAGTAAATTTGATCTCTCCAAACAAGCAAGCAAGCAGCAGAATATATTAGCATACATGCTGATGTAATTATCTTTGTCCAGGTAAAATTAACTCATTCTGTTCTCTGCCCAAATACCGAGTCTGTTGAGGATGAATTCAACACTCAACCTTCAGGCACATAAATTAGGCCATTACAGCCTACCCTATTTCTATAGCTAGCCCATCCATGCTCCCCCAAAGAATGCAGTCCAGAGCAGGGATCAGTGCAGGTCCTTTGCTTTAGGTGAGTCTCCCATTCTGCATGTGAGAGAACAAAGAGCAAGTTGATAATATTTTTTAAAAAATATTCCTATTGAATTATCAATTTATACCATCCTTACAAGCTTGATGAAAGTACAGCACACTATATTTCCATGTTAGGTCAATACAAGATGACAGATTGAAATACTGTGCTTGACTTGCAGAAGACATTTTTGGGCAAACTGTTATCCTAGAATTAAATTAAATTAAAAGACACCTTATGTCCGGTGATTTTTTAAAACCAGATTGTGGTCTCATTTTCAGAAGAATATCGTTTTTATTCCTACTTGTCAAACAGCTGCTACAACTGAGATGATAAGGTTGATGATACACTGCAAGTACAGATTAAGGGGATACTGCAAATTCTCTTCTTCTTCCTCCTTTAAGGAATAATTTTCCTGTCTGTCTAGCAGGGAGGAAAATAAGCCAAGGATTTCTCCTTGTTGAGGAATAGTAATGTTGCTTGGGTTTTGTGTTGTGAGGTTTTTTGCTTCATCTTTTAATCTTTATGTTTTGCTTTATCTTTTTTGCTTCATCTTTTTCTGAGCTTTTTTGCGAAGTTAGGTCTGGATGAGAGCTCTTCTCTAATGAAAATTCAAAAATTCAATAGGATAGCAGGTGATAGGATACCAGATTTAAGAAGTGGCATTCTTCAGAATCAGTACCTAATCTTCACCCAAGAACAGTAGTAATGGGCTTTGTGTTGTTGAGGATACAGTTTCTGAATGAAAGAGAAAGCCCTGGCCACTTGTGATAATTGACTATTCCCTGGAAGTTTTCACAAAGGAAAGATTTTGACTCCGACCCCTAGACTCAAGTCAAATATTTTTAAAACCAGATTTTTAAAACCTACATTTCTCTTGTGATTTCAGTTGGAGAAGGTAAACTTCACATCTGGTGCTCAGTTATGGTGCAGTGTTTTTGTGCTCTGTTAAGAAGCTGCTGCAGTCCATTCCAGAGGTGGCAGCATTCCTGTGTTGTGTAAAGTGATTTCTCAGAAGCATAAGCAGGGCTACATCTTGCAGTTCTTAGTCTGGTAAAACTCATGCAGGATTTGTACCATACTTTCCTCAGTCTATTAGCAAATCTGTGTAGAGCAATTTGGGATATATTTGGATGGATGATGTTATGTAAATGCAAGACTGTCATTAATTCTGATCATAAAGATTTAAGAGTAACTTGGAAAACATGTATAGTGTGTGAGAAGTAATGGGCAAACCAGCACTTAAACATCTGGGTGTACAGCCAGAACACATACAAACCTCTTGATTCTGCAAAATTGATTACCTTATGAGATTCTTCTGGCACTTTCACTTCTTGCCTTCTTTAGAAATACAGATAGAACAGCCCCGCTCACAGAAACGTCTGGTTACAATTCTGTTCTAAAGAGCACAGACAGAGGACTGAATCCTCTCCTGCACCGAGTCTCTACTGGGTTCAGCAGAAATTGGGGAGTTACAAAAGAGTTGGTTGTAGAGCACCAATTCTGGCAGCACAGTTTAGAGCAGCCTCAGAGCTGCTGTAAGCTATGTCCTGGCTGCAATGCCCCTTGGGATTGCACACTCATACTAAAACCCTCTTCTGCCTCCAGTATTCTCTGTATGCTGGAGTTTGCAGATGTGGCACAGAGTCAGGTGTGTGCTACCTGGCACTGGGGGGCATCACCATCTGCCTATTTCAGCCAGATGTCATTGGGCCACACAAAGGGAGAGTATCTGGGCTCAGGACTGAGTCCATAGGGTGGAAAAAATAAAGTAGACAGAACTCCAGTCCCCCAGTGAAGGTTCAAGCTTGACTTCTTACAATGGTCAATATGTTTCTTCTTTGCATGCCAACTTGACTACCCCTAGTTTTAAGAATTCACCTATAGATAACTTGTGTGAGCTCATGTGTCGTGGTGTAAATTCAGTAAATTAGACCCTTACTGCTTTCCGTATGAAATTCTGAATTTCCAAAAAACACATCTTACAAACATAAGCAAGAACAGGAAAAGATACAAAAACCACAAAATAAATTTGCAAAGGAACAAGATGGGCTTTTTTATTATTAATCCTTCTTCTTCTTCTTCTTCTTCTTCTTCTTCTAACAATGCACTAAGAGCCATCAGTTCCAGAAGTACCATCTCAACTTGATAAATAGATGCGTTAGACACAGAGTGACACATGGACAGATAAATACAGCCATAACTGGTAGGCAAAGTAAGTGCATGCGGCATGTGTCAGTATTGTCTGGTAATTCAGAGCCATCATAAAACTGTCCCACTTATGATGTTACGGCACTTTTAAGCAACATGAATTTGCAATTTAAGCTGTGCTAAATGAAGGTACAGGTTATAAGGCTACATGCAAACCAAGGGACAAATAACTTCTAGCTCTACCCAGGTGGACAGGTACAAAACACAGTATTGCATTGAATACTGGAGTATCCTGGGGGCTGCCGCATGAGTTGGGATCATCAAAGTTGCAGAAAAATGTTGCAGATGTTGGGGGAACATCACCCTGATTCAGATAATAGGGACAAATTCCTGAAACCGAGAGTGTTGCACTAAAACCACCCACACACCAGGAAATTCTCTCCTTTTTTTCACCTGCCTCTGTCCCTCGCTTACATAAAATGTGCATTTAAAGAAATGCAGCTTTTTTTTTATCTCTACAGAAGTTTTTCTCAAAAAAAAAAATCTTTTTTTGCTTCCACCGGCACATAGCACAGTAAGTCTGCTAGCTTTATCTCATACACTGTCTCCCCGGGAGTCTGAACTAAATGCATAATTTAAAGAGCCCTTAATCTGCAATGTCATTCCCATTTGGTCAGAGGCAGCCTTCACTTTATGATGTTAACTTTCTCAGCAAAGGGCAATGGCAGTTTTCTGAGGATGCACTTAGAGGCAGCATCTCATGTAAACCGTTTATTCATGATGTCCTGACATCCCAGTATAACACTGGGTGACAATGGATAACCTTCATCAAACTCTCCCATGGGAGATAACGCATCCACAGAGCTCCAGAAGCAAAAAGAAGAAAACAGATATATCTATCTATATCTATAGATATTTCTATCTATCTCTATCTCTATATTATCTCTATATCTATATATGGGGGGGCAGGGAGGGTAAACAGAGCCTTTACCCACATTTTATTTTATGTTTCACACAAGCCAGGCTAGCTTCATACATTAAAACACTAGCCAGCCCCAACACAGACAAGTTCTAGCCCTAACTAGCAGTCAGGTAGCTAGTGGGAGATGAGCTGTCAAAGAATGGCTAGTTTGTTCTGGGATTATGTTAGCTGGGACTGAGAATGTCCAGATCAGTCCCTCAGCTTGCTGCTTTCTCTTATTAACATGCATTGTGTGTTGATTTCAGCCGTGAATTCTTTTTGTAATTTAAGGGGTGCAAACCAACCTTTAAATGGGGAGCTCTGTTCCCTTTTTAATTAAATCTCCAGTAAAGCAATTTGCCTTTCCCATCCTATTGAGTTTTTCATCAGCTTCCCCCCTCCCCCGTGCTGTAGCAAGCCATGAGTGCCTTATTACCGTAATAATCACACTCGGGGCTGTTCCAGAGCCCACTCATCCTGAAGGCTTCTGCTAAAGTGCAAACACTGTTTCAAAGAAGTACAACAAGTTAACAGTCCAAGAACTGTAAGGATGCAGAAGGGGCATTTTAATCCCAAATTCTCTGCATTAGAGTTTTTGGGCTACTGATATACATGGAAAGTGGGCATCTTTTGGGTAGGCAGCATGGTCCGGCGGATAAGGCACTGGACTGGATTGGGGCTGGGACTCAAAAGACCTGGGTTTTGTTCCCAGCTCTGACACTGACCTGCTGAATGACATTGGTCATGTCACTTCCACTCTCTGTGCCTCTGCTTCTCCTCCCTTCCCCCTCACCTTTTGGTTTGTCATGTCTATTACAATTGTAAGTTCTTTGTGGGGGAACTTTTTCCAACTATGTGTACAGTTTCTGGCACCCTGGGGCCCCAATCTCAGTTGCAGCCTCTAGGTACCAGTGAAATATACATAATAATATTTTATGGGACCCATCTTTGCCATGAATATTATGCTTGTGTGCATGAGCACTCACATATCATCTACCTATCTTTGTTTCTTCCTTATTATTTATTATTCTTCCAGTTTAATCATCAGTGTAGCAGGGTGGTCACCTGCTCTTGCCCCTGAAGGGATGAAAAGCTAGCCCTTGGAGAGCTAGAAGCTGGGCTGAGTGGGTGAAGTAGCCCCAGTTGGGCCACACCCCAGTCAGGGCCCAGTTGGCCCTTATAAAGGCTGGGAGCCAGACGCTCAGGCAGACTCTCTCTGGCTGCAGAGAGAGACAGGCCTGGCTGTGGGGGAACTCACTGGGGGATCTAGAGTGAGGCAGAGCTGGGGAAAGGCCTCAAGAGCTGGGAAGCCCTAGGCCAGCAACTTCCCAGGTCCATATAGGTATTGGGGTTGCAGAGGGGCAGCCTGAGGGTGGGTAAAAGCAGCCAGTCCAAACCCCTTGTTGCCTGTGATGATTGACTTTTATACTGCAGTCCGCCCCAGGGCGCGGGGCTAGACGGGGACTGGTTGTAGCCATGATTGAGGTGATGTAGGGATAGTGGGCGAGGGTTCCCCGGGGTGGGGAGACCCAGGGAGTGGGGATGCTGCCAAGGGGGCAGCACCCGGCGTACAAAGGGCACTGGGTCCGGGAGGGACATGGGGGCCCGGTGTAAGTGGGACACTGGCTTGCAGAGAGCGCTCCAAGGCTGGAAGTAGAGCTAATTCCCAGGACACCAGCAGGAGGTGCCACAGGGTGAGTCCCACCTGCTTACAATCAGATTGACCAGACCATTATACTTTTGTTTTGCAAACTCTAGGCCAAATTCTGTCTTGGTGACGCAGATATTAATATGAAATAACTCCATTGAAAACAGAAGAGTGGCTCTGCATTTACACCAGTTTACCTGAGAGCAGAATTTGCCCCCCTTCTACCCCCCCCCATACATTTCAGGCTGTTTCTCACAGGATCATTTCTGTGATGCAAACTGCAGCTTATAGGGATTTTTCACCTTAAACCGGCCAATCTGCAACTGAGCAAGACTCTGCCCTGAATGTCCTTACAAAGTTGGCTGCAGTGGTTTGGAAACTGAAGTTTTTCTGATGATTTTAAACATTAGTTACTTCTTATCAAGTGAACAATTTTGCTGTAATAACAAGGGTATTTGTGTGACAAACAACTTAATATTCATTAAAGTAGTGTGAGCCATGACTTTTCCTTCATTTTTAAACTAAAACTAGGTTTTATTCCTGACCCTTCATGCGCACCTTGCTTTTCTTGTTATAAACCATGGAGCCCTGGTGGGAAATAAGGAAGGAAGGAAGGGAAGATGTGGTTTGAGATACTCAGATGAAAGGGAGCAGGGAAATACTCTTATGAGCTAAGATACTGAGCAATCTTGTAGAGAGTAGAGTACCCTCAACTGCCACTAGTCATTTGTGATTTGAGGGCAAGGCAGTACTTTGCACAACAGGGCCCTTAGGGGACTCCCAGGTGAAGCAAACTTAGCACAGCTCATGCTTTGCTCACCTGGAGCGAAGTACCTTTTTTCCTTCCCTGATTTAGCTGCTGCCTTTGGATGGTGACATCCTGATTTGGACCTTGTCCTTGGTTAACCATCAGGACTCTTACCGAATGGGGGACTCTGTTAATTGGTTAATCCTGCCTCAGTGGCTGGTCACTATCTGGCAGACTAAACAAGAGTGGAGGGACTTCCCCACATCAACAGAGTAGGCCACATTTTCTTCAAACTGAGGTTAAGAACAAGCAATGGAGTCTCTGGCCACTGCTTGAAAGCAATCCTTCACTGTCATCTTTAGTTAAGTACCTGATGTTGGCACTTTGCTGGAGATGTGGGTGGGGAGGATAAAGGTTCTGACAGGGTCATTGTTTCAAGTGGAGTTCAGCCTTTTGTTTGCCATAAATGAAGAAGACAGGAAGTCAGCAGTGAGGTTTAGGAATAATATTTGGATAATTGCAAGATAGCTCATCTTAAAAGTTCAAACTGATTGAACCTGAGCTGAGATCTGAGTCAAACTTTGTTTACTGGCCCATCATCTTCACGGCTTGACACTCATAGAAAGAGTATGAGCCAGGACATACCGTTTCCTCTTGACCTTGGCAAGAGGGGAAAATCCATAAGGAAAACAAAACAATAAATAATAATAAATAATAATAACAGCCATACCGACACTCCAGGAGCAGGAAAATGAAAACAATGCTCCATTGTGCCCATGTACCTAATAAGTCTATCTATCTAATCGTAGCCTCTGCTGAAATCTACCAGGAAGCTGCCTGGACCAAACACAGCATGAGCCTTGCATTTAATCGGTTACTGTAATAAACATATAAAAACGATTTTTTTTGCCATGAGAGGACAGAGCAGTGGCTACATAAAAGGACATCAAATGACACATCCTCCATCTCCCAGCAAATAAAAAAGCCATCAGCTCATAACAAGGCGGTGATAAAAGGTGCTGAGGCCAGTAAGATTAAGACTTTGTAATAAGGTTCGGGCGCCAAAACTGACAGCCATTTTCTTTTATATTTATCATGTCTTCACATTGGGGTGAGAAGCCAGGACTCTGTCCCATTGCTGGCTAGAATTTATAGCAGCTCCATTATTAGGAGATTGCACTGAAATGGGGTAGGGGTATGGTTTTCTGAGAACGCTACGATAGCCTCCTACATTATACACTTGACAGGTTTGTCAGCGCTTAGTAACAAGCCTTGTAAAGTACTTTAATATCATTAGCACTATTTTCTTAATGTGTCTGCTCTCCTAGCAGCCTGAAAATATCATATATCATAGGCTGGAGGAGAGCAGACACTGTTAGCTCCTTTCCCCTCCCCCCCCCTCCTCCAATTTGATTTTATTACCACACATAGGGTTGCTATTTTAATCAAAATAATGTTGCCATTTTCCTTTATTGATTAACAAGTAAATATGTATAAATATGTAGTTAGGGGTGGGCAACCCTTTTAGAGGATATTGGAAACTACGTAATTAATGGGTTCCTCATGTAATTACAGTGCGTGTGTTATATCTTCCCATTGTTATTTTTCCCCCTCCAACAAGAGACTCCTGTTGCCAGGATATTTGTGGATTACACACAAAGGGGCAGGGGCCATGGCCAGAAAACCCCCTCAGTCACTTTCCTGAGAACATGCATGTATGGCATTACTTTTGTTTTGAATAATCTCTGTACCAAGGAGAATCCATCATTCTCAGTAGAAGATTATTGACAGACGCAGGGATGTGTCCCTGATAAATTTAGTTTATTTGAAATACAAAGATCATTATTTTTAGCATTTTTTAAAAACCAGTTTGGAGAATAATTTGTGAAACAGTGTGACAGCAAGGAAGGTGCTGTCTCCTGAAGGTTGGTAGAAAAAGCAGAAGCCCATGAAAGAGTAAAAGTCAATCAGCCTTTACCAGAGGAGTATATTGGCTAATGAATATTTTACAATGCTAGTGTTGACTGGGATACACTAGAGCAACAATGAATAATTGTTTATAATTGTGTTTGAAAATAAACATTTATTAAGTGCTTTGTAAATGTACGCCATTATAAGCAGGACTTGGATCTCATTTGGGAACAGGATATACTTTTTAAGTAGGAGTCATGTTTATGCCTGGCATTGTAAATATTCTCATGTATGACCTTGATCATAAAAATCCCGGCACTGTAAACAACTGCACTAAATCTACACAAAAAATGGGCTCGGGCAAGGAAAACAAATATGTAAATGAACCTCATCAAGGAGAGTTATATTATCTTAAGTATGACCTCAGTCAAATGGCTTTATATCTTGGAAGATTGTTAGAGTCAAGTACACAATTTACTTCTGTGCTGAAGCTGGGACTAAAACATCAGTGCTTCTTTAGCCAGTTTGAGTGATTTAACTGTAAAGCCTCTAAAATAGAATATTATTCAAGTGTTGATGTTCTGATTTGCAGTTTCATTTATTCAAACAAGTAAGGGGGAGGTAAATCAAGTTGGGGGTGTGGGGGGGGGAGATCTGAAGATATTTTATGTCCCTGTAGCATTGATGAGGTGACTCCCTGCTGACTTGCTGGTATTATTCAAGTGCCTTCTGCCAGCCTGCCCACCTACCACGATGCAGCTTCATTTGTGGCTATGCCAGCTTCCATATGTGTGGATTATAAAGAGAAACAAGCATCGTGTGCAAAAATCCATGAAGAATCCTGAGTTTTTCAGCCCTGGGTCTACATGCTATTTCATAAACTTGATTATATAAAGAAAAGGAGGAGGAAAAAAATTAAGGAACTTGTGCCTGTTTCTGATTGACTGACTTTAGGTTTTATCCTGGTGTAATTCCATTGACTTCAGATGAGTTACTCCCAATTTGTAACAGCGCAAATGAGATCAGAATCAAGTCCTTGTTTAATCTTTTAGTCAGAAAGCAGGTTTGGTTTAATAATGTGCTTCTCACTTTGAAACAAAACAAAAAACTTTCTGATGGTTTTCTTTTCATGTAGATATAATATGTGATACTTGCCCACAAATTTGCCAATGGATGCAATATTCTGTGGCAGTCATTCTATATCTTCTTACTTCTCAAAAGACGCAATCCAAAGCCCACTGAAGGCAATAGATGTCTTTTTTTTTTAACTTCAGTGAGCCAAAGCATCAGCCCCCTAAAGCATCTTGACTGTGCATACTACCTGATAGACATCCCTCAGCCATTCTGATCCTGCTTTATAAGAGAGAGTTCCAAAGTCTGTTCAATCTGTTTAGTGACAAGTTAACTGAATTGTATCTGAAGGGTGAACTTACATTGTCTAGAGAGAGAGAGAGAGAGAGAGAGAGAGAGACATATAAAAAGTATGTCTATATGTATATATAGAGAGACAATGTTCTTTTAAAGTCTCTCTCTCTATATAGAGAGAGAGACAATGTTCTTTTAATTATATATATAATGTCCTTACTTGTGTTAATAATAACAACCTAGATCATTAAAAAATGATGTTAAAGAAACACATACTTTTAATTATTTACATAGTTTGTTTACTTTTTCTACTTGTCTTGGACAATGCAATTGGGCTGATCAGTTTTACTTTCTGGATTTCACGCACTAGCACAAGTCTGTTGTGTTTGAGGAAAAGTTTAGCTACAAACATAATATAAAATAAAGCTTTTAACTGAAATTTTAAAGTATCGTGAAAAGTCCTATTCACCTTGTCTTGTATCATTCTCCCACAGCTATCTCTTTTGTTTGTAGGGACTACATTGTGTACATACTGCTCCTTTATTTTTTATTACGTAATAAACCAAGTGGTAAATGTGCACCGTGTTTCTACCATGTGTTATGTGCCCTGCACGTCTAGCAGCTGGTGAAAATTCACTTTTGGCTCACATGGTAAGGATCTGCCTTTGGAGAAGTCTTATGAGAGTTTTATCCATCAGGTTCTGAGTATGTGATAGCATAGAATATACTGACAGCTATGAAATTCCAAGGCATCATACGGTTTATTAAAACATATATATTGATATATAAGCATGAATTCAATTTAAAGTTTCAAAGAGTTATATCAATCTATCTATATGAAGAATACCGTGCCCATGTCCTTTTAATTGTTAAATTGACATGTTTTGTGAATGGTTACCATGCATTTATTTTGCATCAAACATGTCCATTATGGTAAACCCACTGCAGTTGTAATTAGTAAAGATTCAGAATATTATTGAATATCACAACATTTTGACTGTCAGATTGCCCTAGCTGAGGAAAGTTACTTTGTAAAATGAGAGGCTGATGTTGCAGTTGTATTGACTTTTGTGTCATGTTTGTTTCACTTTACTAGTCAAAACAACTATCAGAGCTCTTCCTTGTCCAGAAGGTCTGTGCTGCCTTATGAAAATGAAGCTGTCTTGTTTTCTGCTTCATAAATCATTGTCAAGCTGAGCAGATAAAAGAAACAAGTTCAGATTCCAGAATGATTATTCTTAGGGATGATGTATTAAGTATACAGAATGCAACTTGATTTTCATAAGCCATGTTGACTTTGCAAAACTGAGACTAGAGGGGGGAAAAATTAACTAGTAATTGGAGGTGTGAGAGCTTGCAAAATCCAGAGGGTGGGGGAGGGGAAAAACAATGGGTGGTGAAAATTCCTTTTGCTGAACAGCTCCTTCATCGTTTCAAGGATGCCAGTTTCCCCTTTACTCCCCCTTGTGCTAATTTTCATGGCCACAAACAGCCCACTCTTGGTATCTTGTAGACCTATGATACTGGAGCCCCTGATGCAAAGGCCAATGGGGGGTTCACTGAGTTTGATGAGCTTTGAATCCGGCCCCTGGAAAAATAGTCTCCTAGACACTGCTCTTCTCTTCAGGTATGTCAATGTGAGGGATCCCGCGGGGGGAAGGGGGGAGGGGAGGCATGTTACAGGAACTCTTCTCCCTTCTCACCAGTTCTCTCCCTCATTGCTATTCCCTTCTGTTTGCAACGGCTTCTTCACCCCTGCCAACCTCTCATACTCCAGGTTCTTTGCTGATTTGCGCATGGCCACAAATTATCCCTCTTTTATCAGACTAAAACAGTCCTAACAAATGTGACAGCAGTGCATGAGGGTCATTGACATCCAGCTGTGTGGGGTCATTGTGAGGAGGAAAACATGAGATGGCCAATTCCATCACACCCCTAGGGATAGTCCCCCGGGATGGGAAGGGGGCTATAGGCTGAAGAGAGGACTTCACTCTGCAAGGTTCTCAATCTATTTACAGTACTTGTAAGGCCCACATCAGTGTTGTACCTAGCAATCATTAATGTATTTATTCTCACAGCACCCCTGAGATAAGACAGGGCTATGAACCCCACTTTATAGATTGTGATCTGAGACACAGAGAGTTTAGATGACTGCCCAAAGTCACTTCAGAGATTCCATGAGACAGCAGGGACTTGAAGCCAGGATGCCCCAGTTCAAGGCTAGCAACCTAACCTAAGCACCAGAGCATCCTTCCTCTCTCAAAAGAAGTGCTCTTCCACTGAGCTACAACCCTTCGCTAGCACTTGTTCTCTTGCACTAAGCATAGTAAAAGGAAAAACAAGCAGGTAATTTCAGTTGTGGGTATAAAAAGAACATTAGAAACCATGCTCTAACCATCCCCTCAAACAACTCTTAACCTCCCCGAAACATTTCTTCTTTCTTTTTTTTTCCCCAACAAAAGGAAATTAAAACCAAACAAGCCTATGTTTAAAGAATGTGAAGGCTGCAAAACAAACTAACAAAGGCCAGGAAATGTACAAGTTAAGGCTGTGACACTCTGTCCTTCATTCAGGCTGTTCTGTCTTATTTTTCTAAACAGTGGGAGTTAAGATCAGTGTGTTACCCTCAGCTTTGAATTTCCTGTCATGCACTGGTATCTGCCTCTGCCTTATTAATGTTATTAAATATTGTGTATTGCATTTGTGAGTGATGTAAGAAGTCAATATCTATATTTAAATGAACCCACATCTCTAAGCATTTCATCTATGCAAAACACTGTAAATATCAATGCCTCTCAGTGAGTATAAGATTTTTTAACCTAACCATCAGTGCAGAAACATACATTATTGCAAGAAGCCTGTGGCTACTTCAGAATTTCATGCTTGTCATTATACTTCACACAACAGCTGCTTGGAATGTTATGGTAGCTGTTGAAATAGGGATCAGATTTCTCTGCTCCAAAACCACTTGCACTGTAGGAGAATCTCTCTTTGCTTTCAACAGTTTTGGGACCAAGAAACGCAGTTTTGCAGGTCTGTTTCCATCCAGCAGTGGGCACTGGCACACACACATACCAACAGTTCAGTGTATTCTTTTACAAAGTGCATACCTGGCAAATCATCAAGTCAGACTTTGCTTTGATTTGGAAAAAAAAAGCTGGTAAATATATAGATTGTAAAAAGTATTCACCTCTATGGTTCAGGAATAATTACCCCATGGTATATGGGATTTCATAAACTGAGTAGATGTACAGTAAGGAGTGGGTGTACGGGCACTGGGGACTGGCCCATGTCAGAGGCAGGAAGGTCCAAATGTCTGAGCCACTATTGTGAAAGTAATGTCAAGTAAAGGTTAGTTCAAAATAGGCTATCATTGTCATTGACTCATTCCTGATCTCATTTGGAATCTGAACACTAGAGCACTGAAACAGCCAGCCTCAGCTTTGCCCAGAACAGCTTTAACGCCGCAAACAATAGATTTTAACCTTTGCCACTTTCTTTTTTTGTTTGTTTGTTTTATTATCAGTCTGTGCTTCCACTACAAACTTAGTGCACAGGGCTTTGAGCTAATTACATTCTGTACATCAGAGCCAACTCTCAGTGCTTCATGCTGACACTCGGATACATCTGGACCTGATAACAATTACAAATACTTTGGGCATACTTTAAAAAAGAGCTTATGTTACAATGTGAAACAGCATGTTTTACAGTGCTCATAATGGTCAGATAAATACAATAGCCTCAAATCCCATTTCTTGGGCTTATTTTTTTAATGTGCCTTTGCAATAATTCATTTAGATCAGGAGCCCATCAACGGGAGAAAAAACACTGAAGACAAGTGGAATACCTGAACTTAAGAAAATGCCAGGCTTTGCCAGAAGCTGGTCAAGACAGAGGCTAAGATAGTGGATGACACAGGATTTCTGGCTTCATTTTCCCAATCCTGGATCAACTCATGGCACAAGGAAGAGCAGTCTAAAGGCTGCTCCAATTTTCCCTGCCTTATAAGGCTCCTAAGGACCATTTCTCAAGCAAGAATCACTGGATCATGGTAAACTTTAACCCCTGGAACACTCCTTTCCATTTCTTGACATGCCACCTAAATGGAACAGATGGCACAGAGCTGCCTACACTGGCTTGAAACCAGATAAGGCTTTCCCAATCCAGGGGAGTCCGCAGCTGCCCTATTTAAGTTAGATTTAAGGTCCTTTTCCACTATTCTGATGACACAAAGTGACCTTGCTGGAGTCCCAAGAACCTAATAAGATTCTCATAGTCAGACAGAAGTTTTCATAGCTCTCTCTCCAAAACTTGGGTCAACTTTGCTACCATAACCCAAGGATATGAAAAACTTCACTCCCTGTGTGATGTAGTTAGATTGACCTGATCTCCACTGTAGACACACCTCAATCAATAGAAGCATTCTTCCATCACCCTAGCTACCATTCTCCTACCTGAATGGAAAAACTCCTTCTGTTGTTGTAGGAAGCTTCCACACTATACTAGTGTAGACATACCCTAAGATGAGAAATGGGAGATGGAGGGGAGGGAAGAAATCATTGAAACTGAACTTCCTTTTGGTAAATTCCATTGATAGTCCAGGAATGGGAAGAGACTTTCTACTGCTTACCTTTGAATAAAACACTGGAGACTAAATGCTGAAAGAGTGATTTAAACTTATTTAGTGGCTCTCTTTGGGGACCGATGTAACACACTCTGGATGCTTTGCCAGTTAACTTTTCTAAAAGAATTGTTAATGCTCTGAAGTGATGGACAGAGAAGAATTAAAAGAAAAACAACTCCCAAAGCCAGGTTTTTACATAGGGCTGCAGCAATTGTCGCCACAAAAAGCTCCCAAGCAAGCCCTTCTGATAATACACACAGTATATCAGCAATCATCTATCTGTCTTTTCTCAGTAAACAGTTGTACAGTAATAAAACAAGTGATACAGCTGACTCTAACCTGGCAAATTTCCCTGCATCTAGTGTTTACATCTCTTTAAGTGTATCTTTGTCACATGGTTACAAGGCTATTTTATGCTCTCAAGTTTAATTCTTTGTAAATATAGCTCTATCTATCTGGGTGGGTTATGTGCATGTGTTAATAAATGTTCCATTTACAGCCATTCCTCTAATTCACATGGAAAATTAATAGTCATTGATTGAATGACATTAGATATTTCTGAGATTCTCCATTACTATTTTGATGGAATTGCATTGATGGCTCAGGAAGTTTCACACTTTCAAATATTTTTAGGAGCCTGCATTGTGAAGGCTAAACCTGCCTTCTGGAAGTTATAAGAATTTTTTTTTTCTTGTTCATGTAAAAAATAGGTTTTTTTTTTCTGGAAAGCCTGCTCCCTGCATTCTCAAGTGTTATAAAAATGGGAATCATTTTTATTGGCAATCCACTGGAATAGTGCTGAGACAAATGGAAACTTGAAGATAAGGATCCTCAGAGGTGAAAACATACAGCTGTTGGGAATTGCGAGAGAATCTGACCAATAAAGGAAGTCACTATTTTTCCAGGCCTGAAGTGAGTTATAGGCTGAGACGGGTGTTGTATATTTATGTAAGGCTGCAGCAGGGAGTTTGAGCGACCGTATATTGCTGAAAGAGCATCATTCACATTCAGCCTGAGACAAAAGGTGGAAATGAAGTAACATCCTGACCGAAGCAGGGCTCACGACAGAATAATAACATTTCAGAGAGGGGGGCTGTGCACTTGGCTGTGGGTAGGCCTCAAAATGAGGAAATCATCAAGATGCCTTGTCAGCCTTCAAAAAACGATACATACTCACACACACATTCACGAATGTGGCCTGGCCGAGTGTCCTTGGGAAGTCTGGCCATTTATCTTTCACAGAAATGCTTACACAATTACTCGCAACCTTCATCAGTATAGTCAGCAAGATGGGTTTGCCAAAAATCCTGGAAAATACATATATCAATATATATTTTATCAGCTTGGATCTGATTCAGTATTTATTATGATGATGTTCTCTACCCCATAGCATCAGTGGCAAGACTAATTCAAAAGGATATTTGAAGAGCTAACGTGTTCTTGGCTGCTCAGTTAAAAAAAAATAGATAAACTTCAATCTCGTATTTATTTTTATGTTGTTTTGTTTGGAGACAGGCACTAGCCACATGGAGCTCCATTTCTCTATGTATGAACAAAAGAGGAGATCCAGTTTTAGAAAAAATGAATAGAAAAGGGAAAGGTGCACTTAGAATGTATATAGCATTTTTCCATCCGTAGATCTCAACGCACTTTACAAAGGTGAGTAAGCAATATCATCCTCAGTTTTCAGATGGGAAAACTGAAGCACAGAGACGTTAAATGATCTTCCCAAGGTTACACAGCTGGTCATGGCAGAGATGGAGGATAGAGCCTATAAATCTTGATTCACTGTCTGATGCTATACCCACTGGACCCACATTGTCCTTAGGTTGACATATGCCACTGAAGAGAATAAGATTAGTGGAATATAGATGTATAATTTAAAAAGAAAACCTGAATGATTTTTTGGTACCTGATATTCAGAATATTAGGAAACTTCCTATGCTGTTTTGTTTTTTATTTTTTATAACCATCTCGTACTAAATGGTTTTCAATCCCATTGTAAAATCCCAGTGTCTGACTCCTAGACCTGTACTCAGACCAACCTTGTTTCCAGAACTGAATCATAGTCCTCTGGGACCTCTGAACTGGATTACACTAGCCCCAAACCCAAATATAATGGAGGATTTTATGTCCCAACAAATTAAACAAGCAAATTATTTTGTTAACTGCCCTGAGTGTTGGCGTGGTGTCTGCTGCATCTCTTAGATCCTGGAAAGCGTATGTACTATTTCAAAAAGAGGCATATTCAGGCTCTGCCCACTGGTGGCTTTGTCATTCACCGAATGGGAAATAAAGCAGTGCAAGCATGATAGATTGCAGTGCTACAAAATACCAGGATGATATTTTCTCTTTCGAAGCAACCGGGGCATCTAAAAGAATCTGACATTTTAGGACAATTTCTGACTCTCTGTCCTATGGAATTTTGACCTAGACTAAAACTGCATTAGTAAAGAACACACTGAAAGGAAATTAAACATATCTGGGTTTGGAGTAACAAGTCCTAATACCCTTAATCTTGTGGTTTTGACTATGACAACCAAACCAATGTAAAAATGAGCTATTTCTTTTTTAAATGATTTTCATCAAAGTATATTGACCCAAATAAAAAGTGCTATTGAATTTAGCATGGATGAACCTCATAGATACTACAGAAATTTTAAAAGGGTCACATAGAAATAAGTCTAAAAGCTATAGGAAATGAAAATTTTCCAATAGATTGGTTTAAGCATTTTAGAGAGATCTAAAGTAAAGATATTGCGTTTTATGGGGTAGTTGAAAACTCCCTATAGAAAGATTCTCATGTTCTTCTAAATTCTAGAGCAGAGGTTCTCAACCTCTCTCTTTCTGAGCCCCCCCCCACCCCAACATGCTATAAAAACTCCATGGCCCACCTGTGCCACAATAACTGGTTTTCTGCATATAAAAGCCAGGGCCAGCATTAGGGGGTAGCAAGCAGGGCAATTGCCTGGGGCCCCATACAACACGAAGCTACATTTCTCAGGCTTCAGCCCTGGGTGTGGGGGCTCAGGGAGCTGGGCTTCAGTCCCATGTGGTGGGGCTTCAGGTTTCTGCCCTGGGCCTCAGCAAGTCTATTGCTGGCCCTTCCTGGAGGCCCCTCTGAAACCTGCTCGGGGCTCCGGACCCCTGGTTGAGAACCACAGTTCTAGAGGAACTTTAAATAATGTAGGGGGTTTGCTCCAACTCTCTTCCTCCCTCAGAGTCACTTCATCTCAGCTTCATTCCACACCCGCCCCTCTTGTCCTGTTCTCGCCTTTCCTTCCCTTTCCATTTAACTTATCCCCTCTTAAGTAACCTCCCCCTTCCACACAAAAAAATGTAGAACACATTGTTTGCAACCATCACATGGTTCACTCTGCTTGTGTATTCTACTCTACCCCCACTCTGTCTCTTCCTTGTCTATTTAGATTTTAAGCTCCTTGGAGCAGGGGCCATCTACTACTTTGTGTTTCTACACAGCACAGGGGGGACCCATTCTTGACTGGCCCTTAGGCACTACCATAATAAACTCTAATCAAATAAATGATAATAAATAATAAGGCATCTTTAAAGGCTACATTCTATTGTGCTATGATTCAAATAAAGTCAAGCAGATGCTATCTGAATCAGAAACTTTTTCAGACTTTACTAACTGGCATTTATCATTTTTAGCTAAAAGTAGAAATATGTATCAATATTTGGTTAGTTTCAGTTCAGTATCTAGTGGATGTTCAATTGCAGAGCATACCTGCAAAGGGCCTATTTGCAGAGCATACCTGCAAAGGGCCTATCAGTGATAATGACTGAAAAATCACAGCCTGTTGTAGTTTATGTGGTTTAAATGCTTAAATCAAAAAAAAAGGAGAAAAAAAAATATCACAATCACTTGCAGGTAGCCCACGTAAGCATGCTTGTTAAAATACCCTTCCATTTAAACACAGATTTTAACCTTTCCACCTTCGTCTCTTGCATTTTTCTTTCGTTCTGTTCAAAGCATTTAGGTAAATTAGGATGAGGTCCCTCCATAAAAATGCAAGGGGATCAGTTAAACTTTCATCTCTAATTTATTCATGAAGGAGAGAGGTCTTTCCTGGTCATGCTGTGCATCATCCTGTCAGAACGACTTTCCCTCTTCTACAGAAGGGATAAAGGGAGATGGAAGAAATCAGGGGTTTGCTCTTTCCTACTAATAACCACTAGAGGAGAGAAAACTGTGCCCTGCTTCATTTCATGCTCATTGCCCTGGAGTTGGACTAACATCAAATATTGCAGCACAAAGTTTCAGTATTAAATGTGCTGAAGTTTCTAAGAAATGCAAACATAAATTAGATCGATAGATAGAATATTGCATTTATATAGCTCCTTTCATCCAAAGATCACAAAATGCTTTATAAACATCAATTGATAAATCTTCACATCCATGTTAAAAGGCACGTGATGTGGATATAATTTATCTGTAATGTGGTATGTGTACGCGCACTGTATACACACTCATCATCCTTGACAAATACTGCCAATTCTTTGCACAGACATTCACTTCAGTTCCAGAAATTTCCTAATTGAAACAAAGTTTGGGTAAATAATAAGAGCAAAAAATTGATTTTGACTAACATTCCCCACCCCTTCTAAAATACTTATTTTGATTATGGATTTATTTTATTTAAATTTGTTCTGATAATATCCCACTTTGCATCTTCGTCTTTTGAAGGGACAGAAAGATGTATAATACAAATGGCCTTTATCCCAGCTGATGAATGAACTCTTCTGGGTTTCCACAGCATACAAAAAAATTATCATCTTTTATATATGTTTTAAAAAGAAAAGTGCGGGGCTTAAGGAAGAAAAGCAGGATCTGGTATTAGTCCTTTTAGTCATCAAGAAATTACAAAATGTACACTTGCAGAGTAAGCAATTTTCCCAGTCTGCTGGCACATCCATCTTTTTAATGAGCCTTGTTTATAACCTGATGCCATGTTTCTAGTCATCTACCCTGTTTACATCTTTGGCCCCTTTAATTAAGAGAGGAACCAGTTAAAAGAAAGTAAGAAGAAATATTAATATGATCTGATTAATTCAGCTAGCGGGAGGTTATGGGGTACCAAGGTTATTATAACCTATAACGGCAACACGAGCAAAGCTGTGTTCATTTGTAATTTTATTAGGCGGAGCAAATTAGTGAGCCTGCTTGGCAATGACAAAAGACCCCTTCCTATTCTCTTCTACCCCCCACTGAAAGGGCCAGGCGCCTAAAGTTAGGACCCATATTAGGCAAATGAGAGCTGATCAATCTCAGCCATACAACTAATGAGAAACTCCAGAGCTAGAGCTATGCTAATTTGAAAAGATTAGCTGTGATTTTATATATATATATATATATATATATACATACTCACAAAGTCCAGTGAACCCAAAGCAGATATTCCAAGGGAAGCTGGAAGCAAAAGGAGAGGGGGACAGAAATCCACAGAAAGGGTTAAAGATAAAACACAGTGTAAACATACAGGGGGAGGACAGGAGGAAGCAATGATAATGTACAGATCATTAGAAGAAGAATATCATTGGTTATGCAAGGGAAAATATAATTATATATCATTACACTGTACCAATGGCCCCATTCTCAGAGATAAGAAAACCCAGATCGTCTTTTCCTTGCATTATTGCCTTTCAGTGTTGAAATTGTGCCAAAGTTGAGCCCCTCTAATTCAAGGAGTCCCAGAACCAAATCTCTCAAATGATGGCTTCACAGTACAACCCTTACTCAGGCAAAACACTGCCCACTGAAGAAGTTTGGGGCCTGATTCTAATCTCCTGTGCACTAGTGTAAATTCAGAATCTTCCCATTGAAATCACCCTGAGGACATTTGGTGGAAAGCATGATGAGCCAATATAAATAATGTTTATATTTGCAGTCTGCGAGGATGTAGCTGGACCAGTGGTTCATCCCCAGCATACACATTGTCTTAGGTAGTAGGATCAGACCCTAAAATGCAAGAGCCCAAGAATTGCATCAGTGCCTCTCCTGAGTGAAAACTAGGCTAAAAAATAACAGGGCCCTCAGTTTGTGGCAGCTGCAATTCCAATAATCAAATATAATAATAGGGCCTGATACTGACAACATTTATTCACCTCAAATGCGCTAGTGGGACTACTCAGGTGATTGCAGTTTTGAAGGATTGGGCCCATAAACCACATTTGTGTAGACTTCAAAACACATGTAAAAAGTAGATAACCTGCACTATTATCCCCTGATTTATGGATTGGGAAACTGAGGCACATAAAGGTTCAAGACAAAACTTTCAGAAATGTTCATTAACTCTCTGTGCCTTGATTCCTGGGTGCCTAACACGCTGTCTCCAGTTGAACGCATTCACATTAAGGGACCTAAAATGGGCAAATATTTCAGAAAATCTGGCTGCTAGTGACAAGCCTAAGGTCACATGGGACAGTGGCAGAAACAAGAGTAGAACCCAATGTGGGTCCTGGCCTCTGGGCATTTGCTTAGGCCCCTAGATCACAAATCTCCCTCTCATAAGCCATCCCATGCTGTGCCCAATTTTTCTAAGACATGACCAGGTATCATTCAATTTCATTGACATCCCTAGATTCCTTGTCAAAGACAATCTGTCAGCTTCACACCAACTGCCTGACTGAGAAACTGGGCTACACACCCATAAGGCCATTCCAGTTAGCACAGATATTAAAATAAGGCAACCCCCTCCCCCACAATGGCTAATAGCAGTAATATGGTTAAAATAGCTACAATGGAAAATCAATGAAAAACCAGCAAAAATATTGCTTTAAAAATATATTCTTCATTTTACATTTTCAGATTAAGAATATATATCGATATATAAGAGAGAAGCAACGAAAGGAATGAAATAGGTCTGAAATACCCCAGAACTGCTCCAAAAAAATGCTCTTTAAAACCGAGTGTGTCTCACTAAAGAAAATCAATTTTAAGGACATTATATTTTAAGCTTCATTATTTTCTCAGTTCAGGTAGGAAGCTTAATAATAATGAAGGGTATTTTTAATGTGTATATAAATCATTCTACACCCATTCCTTTCCCTCTCCTACTTCCCAAATGACTCCATCAGGATGTACAAAATCCTAATTTCCAGGTAAAACACCGGAGCTTGAGTATTCCCAAGCAGTAAAGTCAAAATAGCCATCACAATAGGGTAGAAACAAGACCAGATTAAGTCATAGAGGCAAACCCCTCTTGGCCTCTTCTCATGACCTCAGTGCTTGGAGTTTTAGAATAAAGATCAGAATCTCAGCTTTCATTTTTAAAGGAAATTATTTCTGCCTCCCAAGAATTGTGAATTGAGTGTAACTGACACAGTAATGTCTGCCTGGGACTGCAAAGAGCCTGAAATAAGTCAAAGAGAATTGTCCTATTCATCTTCAAGCTGAAATCTGCAGTGGTGTGGGGATAGGATAAGGGTGGTGGTGGGAATGTAGGTGTTTAGGGCCTCAGATTGCTTTCATTTGAACCTGGATAGAAATATGCTACCGTGAAAGGATGGGAAGGAATGGGGCTACCCCACTCTTGTATACCTGAAATTGTGGGATACTGATTATGGTCACTTCTCATTCATTTGATCCAAAGGAATTATGATAATCAGACGTCAAGAAGTATAACATTCAAAAACCAGTCGGAGAACACAATCTCTCCGGTCACTCGATTACAGACCTGAGAGTGGTTATCCTTCAACAAAAAAACTTCAAAAACAGACTCCAAGGAGAGACTGCTGAATTGGAATTAATTTACAAACTGGATACAATTAACTTAGGCTTGAATAGAGACTGGGAGTGGATGGGTCATTACACAAAGTAAAACTATTTCCCCATGTTATTTCTCCCCCCCCCCCACCCCACCCCCCGTCTGTTCCTCAGAGGTTCTTGTTAACTCCTGGAAATGGCCCACCTTGATTATCACCACAAAAGGTTTTCCTCCTTCTCTCTCACCCCTCTTCCTGCTGATAATAGCTTATCTTAAGTGATCTCTCTCCTTACAGTGCATATGATAAAACCCATTGTTTCATGTTCTCTGTGCGTGTATATAAATCTCCCCACTGTATTTTCCACTGAATGCATCCGATGAAGTGAGCTGTAGCTCACGAAAGCTTATGCTCAAATAAATTTGTTAGTCTCTACGGTGCCACAAGTACTCCTTTTCTTTTTGCGAATACAGACTAACACGGCTGCTGCTCTGAAACATGATCCTTGCTGAATGCTCTGGTTAGTCTTAGATGTTGCCTTAGAAAACCTTGCAGTACTAATAGCATTCATATTCTAAAATGAACAATCGGATTTGAAGCAGTTCAAGTTTTGGTGCTTGAGTTGAGCTTCATTGTTGCCCTGAACTTTGTGTAGCCATTTTCACCAGTGCAAACAGAGACTGAAGTGAGTTTAAAAGGCCAACAAATCAGACTGAAAGCCTTTGATGACAACACAGCAGCAATATGAGGACAGACACATCCATGGAATTAAGAGGCAGGCCGCAACTTTTATTACATTTTTAGCACAAGGGAGGGCACTACCTGTCAATCACCCACATTCTCCTATACCAAGCATTCAATTGGTTCCAGCCGGGGATTACAGCACTCCTTACGATATAACCTGTAACGGGGGTAGGGTCTCCTCTCTCTGAGAGGGGACAGAAGGTGCAGCAGGATGGGGACCATGGCCCGTGATGGCCACAAGGTCTCACCCTATCACATGAGCCTGAGGCCCATCACCAAAATCCCAGGTCTTTCACCTCTGGGAACCATTCATTTTATTCTCTTAACCACACTGGAAACTGGCCGTGAGTTGTGATGAGTAAGCAACACCATCTGAGTGGTATTTAGCTCATTGTGGCTTGTAGATACTGCAAGGAAGGCAAAAAAACTCCCTGGTCCTCTACCAATTTGGCCCATGGGAGAAAAAATTCCTTCCTGACCCCCTAAAAAGAGTATTTGTCAGACCGGGTTTCCATTCCTAGTTCAGATGGGTAGACTTGCTGGAATGGAGAAAAAAGAGGCTCCACCTAGCCCCTATACTGGGCTAAATCCAGGGAGGTGGGGAATGCTGGCCAATCAGCACCTTTCCCCCCCAGCTGGCCAAAGGATGCCAGAGACTCCCATGGGAGCAGCTACTTATTGTCCCTTGGCAAATGCCCTCCTCCCTGAGACTGCCCTTTCACTGCTGGCCCCATCAATTTCCCACACCTGCTGGTGGGGTGGGAGGCATTTTTCCCTCAATCTGCACTGGTGTAAATGAATACCCCATGGTGCAAGGCAAGGGTCAGCTGGGCTCTTGATCCAACTCACACTCAAGTTAACTGAAAGATTCCCGTAGACTTCACTTGGAGTTGGATCAGGCCCTAGATACAGGGATTTTTTTTTAAATAAGGCAAGTAGTAAAGATTGGTGGCTGCTATCTTCCAGTGAGTTAATATGTAGCCTGAACATGATTTATTAGCACCTAGGCTATCTCATATGCTAGGCACGTCTCCACTTTTAAAACAATATTTAATATAATTTTTTTTAAATCTATAACAGACAGGCAACTGCCAGTCCTGTACTATGCTGGGCAGATTCTATCTGGCATTTTAACTAAGACCCGGGATCTGGCTGGCTTTGCTCTCAGTGGGTTTTTACCATTGATTACCATAGAGACAGTATTGGGGTCATGTCTGTTATCAGTATAGCTAGTTGCACTGTTCATTTATGAGTAATATTTGTGACAAATCTGGCTCATTTTCGGCTTAGGAAACTTTTCACCAGCTGGTCCTGAAGCTCTTTAAATGTACTGACATGAGAGACCCATTTGCTACTCTGGCTAAGTGCAGGGGAGATGAACCCATTTCATTTAAGCTAGGTTTATTGTTTTCCCCACAAATATAGCAGTCAAGGTGCCCTTTGAATAGAACAGTTTGTGCCTTTAGCATGTCTGCTAAGCCATTGTTCATGGCTCTCTGGTATAGAGTGTAGTAAAACTCATGGTAACTGAAAGGTTCAAACCTCTCTTTCAAGGCAGAGCCTGTGAGCTCTATAAGGCTCCTAAAACCCAAAGAGAGATTTATTGTTCAACTTGTTTACTCTTAGCAAGTGTTATTAGGTGCTATGGTTTTCAATCATTGGTGAGTTGAATTATCCAAATGACTTCCCAATATGGACAACAGACCTGCTTTGGCTGAAGAAAGTTTGTTCTGGCTCCCAACAGACCTTTGCCTCAAGCTCAAACTAAATACAGGGAGGGCCAGAGGTGCCAGCTGGAGCAAAATATCATTGTTCCATTGACTTCAATGGAGGTTTGCAGATTTACTCTAGCTGAGCATCTGGCCCACAAACTCAGGTTTTATAGCTGCTATTTTGTTTTTCATTTGCTCATTGACTCTGCCCATCATGATTCCAGTTGAAACTAGAAACACAAGGGTTAAAATTAAAGATTTAATTAAAAAAAAAACAAATAAACCCAGACTCAGTGTTTCTGACACAAATAGGGAAAGAAAATGCCTGAAAGCCCATGAGAAAGCTTGTTCTTTTCCAGCCCCCAATTTTGCAGACTCAAGATTTAAACAAGGATTTTTAAATGAGGCTAGGGGCGTTAGGCATCCAAATCTTAATGGCTTTCATTTGGAGTTGGGCACCCAAATCCCTTTGGTGTCTAAGAAAATCTCAGCTATAGTCTTAATATAGGCAAATCCCCCCTCATAATCAGTTTCATTTCACCTATATGGGGGGTGTTGGGGCACATAGACAGTAAGATGGGTGAGGGACTGGAATATTCTTTGTTCCAATGAACTTGGGTCAGCAGATTTTTCCATTCGGTTCAAGTTAGAGCAGTCCTGTGGTTGCTCTAATTTACACTGGGCATTGGTTTGGCATGTGGCCAGCACCAGAATCAGAATAGGTACATTGACAGCTTAGAGCCACCTTTGTACCTCTACACCACCACCACTTCACCAAAATATCAGTTTGACACAGATAAGGACCAAGTTTCATAAGTCCTCTTCTTTAACTTGCACTGAAGAGAATTTGATAAAATCCTGGAGTCAAGTAAAACATACACTGTGACCAAATCTATACAGATTGGCATATCTCCTTCTCACTCGCTTCCACTGTGGCTCACAACAAACTGAGAGATGAACATCAATCTGAGCAAGAAGAAAGAACCTTGCAAATGTAAACTTTCTTATGGAAATAGGCTGGTGGCAATTCATTGCCTGCTTATATTTGCAAGGCTAAAATCTTGAATTGATTGTTCGATCAATTATCACTTTACAGATCAGGCTAGTCTCTTAAGAAAACTACCAATCACTGTGTTAACACGCAGATATAAATTAGCCCTTTTCAATAGGATAACCACTCTCTCCCCCATGGACAGTAGGTGTGGCAATTAGATAATTGATTTTAGGTAAATGTCTTGTTAATTATGCAGCAAGCTTCCTGTCTCGTGTTAATTAACTTCCTACTCCTTTGAATCAATAAACTATGGCCTTGTGAGAAAAAACAGCCTCCCCACAGACCATGGGGCATGGGGAGGAAAGTTTGGCTCATCGCCTTTCTTCTTTGTGTTTCCAAAACAGCTTCATAAATACCCAGTTCCCTGGTAGAAATTGATATGGAAACAAATTGAATTAAAATGTGACCAAAGACATAAACCAGTGAACATCTAATTCAGAACTTGCTCAATAAAAGACAAGAAGGCTGAACTTTAAATCACTGTGAGATAGCAGCAGGTGAGCATCCATGAATTCTGTTTGAGCAAACCTTTCTGAAGTTTGGATGCCCATCCAAAGTTTCAAGGTCTCCACCCCTTTTTTTCTCTGACCTCTACCCCTGTTTTGTTTGCATCTCATCATTTACCCACCCAGCCAGACTCTTCCCCCCCACAAAAGCCTCTTTCTTGCATTCTCTGACTTCAAACTCCAGCCCTATTTCAGTTACATTCCATTTACAGACTTACACTTTCTACACTAGACCCTAAACTATCTAGTTCTTTCCTTCTTCCTTTCCCTGCCCCCTACCATTTTTTCACATGGGTTTGTGTGACCAATCCCAATCCCACCCTAGTCTCTGTGCACAGGTCTTTGTGCAGAAAGAAGACTGTGACGATCCCTTCCACAGAAATGTTTTTCTTTCTTCCCTGACTCAGATTTTAACACTTTGAGCCTTATTCTCAGTCAACAGGATATGGGATGACCCTTTGACGTCAATAAAGCCTTTGGAATAATTCCATTGATTTCAGGAGATTTATAACAAGCACATCAGATACGAAGCACTAATTTGGCCTAAAGAGTGATTTTTAATTTCTTATTAATGTATATGATCTCAAGAAAGCCATCAAAACTGATAGGCCACCCATTTCAATCCAGCAAGGAAAAATGATTTCATAGGTTTGCATAAGAGGGAAAACCTTTAAATAATAATAGTTAGGTCATGATAGTTAATGAAGACCTCCAGTTCTGAACTTTCCCAGACTTTTGAGGTTTAACCCTGGAGTTTGATTTAGCCCATCATAGATACAATGCCAGCCTGAATGTTCAAATTAAAAACAATGGCCACCTGCTTAAGTCTTTGCAGGATTGGGGTCTGAATCTGGATGCAAGCTTCCCTGAAGTTGGGGGAGTTTGGATGTGGGATAATGGGTCAGCCATTTCCACATCAGTTTTATTATTATTCAACAAATTAAATAAACTGTTAAATAATTCACAGCTGGGGTATGTGGGGTATGTGTGTGTGTGTGTGTGTGTGTTGTGCGTGCGTGCGTGTGTGTGAGATTTCTTTACTCAGTATTTCCTTTATTTCTTTTGATGATTCTGCAGTACAGATTCTATGCAAAGTATTTTTAGAATATTTTATTTGCAACTTATCTTAAGCATGTACATAACTTTACTCATCTGTTTAGCCTCATTGAAATCCACATATGTTGAAGTCAATGTGACTGCACATGAGTAAAGATACTCATATGCCTAAAATGTTTTCAGGATCAGGGCCTTGATCCTGTGTTGTTCCCCTCAGTTGACCTTGGTCATGTACATGTTTATTACTGGATACTAAGAAGGACACTGAGCAACAATCCTGATATAAGAAAAAGTCTAACTGGAGAATAAATACATTTAACTTTTTTTAAAAAAAAGTATTCTAAAAATAACCTAAAATAAAATCTTAGTAAAAGTTTGAGACTGGCTCACATTGATGTTTACAAGAAGCCTGTTATACATAATTTTCCAAAGCTGTTTTCAATCATGCAAATGATTTTTTCCTTTGCAATATGCTAATGCAATCTGATTTATTTCAGTTGTAAAAGTTAATTACAATGTGTTTGTGAGTCCCTAAAGATGATGTATTAAATGTTTATAACCAGGATTATTAAAATGTCCTGTCTCGATTACAGTGCTTCTCTTTCAAACACTAGAACTAATTGTAGCCTTAAATCACAACAACCTCACCGTTAAAATTAACACAAGGGCAACATTGCATAATTTTAATTAATTTCAATTTGGCCAAAGCAAATTAATTTTTTTGTTTTCTGGAAGGACAGCTAAACCCTTTTCACAGACCACTCCCGTTCAATATGGAGTTCATAAACTTCTCTTTTTTCAACATTTGCATCCTTTAATGATTCTACCATTGCATATTTACACTTTAAAACGCTCATATTCTTTTTATTTTCACTGTAGTTACTGTATTTATATCTGCAGTCCTTATTATTTTTTAACCAAACAAGAGGATGAAATAGTGGTGGAATGTGTAATATTTCCCTAATTTTGCATGCCTGTGTAATATTATTGCTGCCTTCTGAACCCAGTTTTTAAAATGAAAGCAGCTCAGAGCTCCCTGAAGCTTGTTGAAGCTCCAACTTTCCTTTCTTTACCACCCTTTAAAGAGCTGCTGATGCCTTGTGACAAATTTTTTGGGGAAAAAAAATCCACGAAGAAATAATTAACCTACACAGCAAAGTTTTCTGTGTTTCTCTTTCCCTTGATCTTTATACATAGGATTTTTGACAGGGAAAAACAGGAGCTCTCTTTGAGACAGTGTAAGCGATGCTGTTTGCATATTCCTCAGCTGAAGTTACAAACCTTCATGCTTTGTGACATCACAATTGGCTGCTGTGGACACAATACTGTTGTCACAGAATTGTGAGTTGAGACTGGAAATAAGCTACAGGAGGAAAGTTTCCCCTTTTACATAGAATATGAAATTGCTGTGGTAACTATGGGCCTGTTTTGGCCTATGTAGGAATTACCTGTGTTAGAGGAAAGGAAACCAAGTTTCAATTCATGCAGTTTCTGCTGAATTCTTTTACTGGGAGGTGTGATTTATCCCTCCTGTGCACTAAAGAAGCTGTGGAGGGCAGTGGAGTGTTTTGCCCTTTAACAAAGACATCTCCAGGAAGCAAAGGGCATCCATGTCATACCCCTGGCCCTCAGTTCATGCGGAGACCTACAAGCACAATTTAAGTGCAAACCTTGCTTGTAAGGGCAAATCTTGCTGTGTCTAAATGTGGTTCCACAGTGTAGAAGAGAAAGCAATGCAAATCAATATATCTTAATGCTATAATAATGTGCGCTGTACGCCCTCCTGGGGACAATCTGTAGGAGCCAACGTGGCTCCCCCTCCCCATTCTGCCCAGTCATGGGCTCCCTTCTACACAGGGATACAAAGGGAAACCCTGGGCCCTATTTAATACTATGCGGTAAGGTGGGTGTTGGAAAACACTGACTTTTTTAGTGATAGCCCTCTGTGCAATGCTCTTTGTGTCCTTTCATCTGAGGATAACAACGCAGATTACCAAAATAGGTATTACTATAGATGAGGGAACCAAGGCATTGCAAGCTATGGAAAAAAATCTCTCCACCTGCCCTAAAGGAAACAGGACTGGAAGTCCTGCATCATAGGGGAGGCATACTGACTGCAGAGAGGTTGTATATGGGGGTGTGAACTGCATAGGGGGCCCTGTAATGGCCCTTTGTATGGTAATGCTCTGTGGCATTCTTCATGGTGGCCTAGACGGGGAATCTGAGGAAAGGAGCAAGAGCATGGCCGTGAATTTCCAAATGCACAGGTCCACAGGCTTACTCTTCATGAATGTGCAGCAGATGCTATTGTAGCCCTTAGACTATGGTAGTGGCTAAATTCCTTCTTCATGAGTATATGGGCAAAACCATGCCCACAAGCCCCACATGTAACTCATGCCCAAGGACTCTTTACTCTGGCTTTGCATAAAGAAGCAAACTTCAGCTACAAAACATTCACACAGTCAGGTTTAGCACTCAGGTCTCCTGACTCTTCCAACAACCTGACAGTGTACTGCTGAAAGCATGAATGGAAACTGCATGACATATACAGGAAATTACTTGGATATTTCAAATATTCCCTGAGACTTTATAACATCCTCTGCTTTTTGAATGTTCACATTGAAAAGGGCTTATATATGCAGGAGCAAGAGGACTCACAATTGTGTGGCTCTGCTAATCATGTGACTTAATCCTAATAAGATGCTGGTTTTTAGGATGAAATTTCTGGCCATCCCCTTCCTGGCTCTCATTTTCTTCCTTTAAAAGAAAACTGGTAAGAAAACTAAAGCTACCCTTGATGCAGGCTCCCATTGACTGGTGACAGAAATCTCCACACATGTTGATAGTGAAACTATTGTCATTAAGCACTGTCAGTCTGCTGCCTGCCAGGCCCACCCTTCTGGCTCAGACAGCATTAGTTTCAAAACAGAGAGAGAGAGAGAAATATGGCACCATTTTCTCCCTGGACTGTCTACTGGGCATTGAGAAAGCAAACTTGCCACTAGGTATCACCATTATCTCAGCAACATTCAGTGAGTTCCACAAACACAGAAATGATCTGTTAAAAGATATCAGCAGATAATGGGCTGTCTAGTGACTTTAATCCACAGGCTCTAAAGGGAGTTCAAGCCACTGGCGCTAAAGGGAGTTCAAGGTGGCCAGCCCAGTGTGTGGTGCCAACCCAGGAGAAGACCTGACCTACATGCTTGCTTTACAAGCGTGGTTTACACTAAAATTATGCTTACAGGCCTCAGCAAGAACTGGTAGAGCTGAGTTTCGGAGAAGAGGCCAGGGGCATGCACACGGATGCCTTTTTGCTACTTGAAGACCTCTTTGTTAAATGGCAGAACACTGCCAGCCCACTACAGCTGCTTCAGTGTGTAGGAGGGGCAGACCACACCTTGTAGTAAAAGAATGCAGCGGAAACTCCATGAATTGAAACTTGGTTCCCTTTCCTCTACCACAGGTAATCCCTACTTACCACAAAGGTGCTGTCCACTGCTACTCACATAGATACAACTTGTTCTCCTCACACCTCTGACAGATGGAGTGAATCCACCACTGACTCATTTCCTTCCCCCCACCCCCATCTAAACTATAAAATTGCCTATATAACAGAGACAGGATGGCTGTGGAGATAGATCCTGGATTCATTTTCACTTCTTGATTGGTGGTTTATATCAAAGGTTATTTGGACCTGATTTTCAAAGGTGCTAAGAGCCTATAGGTCCCACTGAATTGTGAGTGCTCACCAGTTCTGAAAAATCAGGCTCTTAGGCCCAGATTCTCAATGGTGTAGGCTCTTAACTTCCATTGAAATCAATGAGCCCAAATATTTTCGATAATCATGGCCTCAGTGACTGAAAATTGTTCAGTGGCCTTTGTAAAAGTGAGTGTGGCAGAGTTAGACCCTTGCTTGACTGAGAAGCAAGGGATTTGAAGGAGCCTGGAGATTGAATTTCCTTCTCTCCTCACTTCAGGCCGAGAGAGGCACACTGATGTAGGGGAAGCTTGCATGTCTACTAGTGTTTCTGTTGCTGGGGCTAAATAGACTTGTTCAATCCCAAGAAATGGGATCACACACATGTCACTAGCACTAAATCCACACACAAGAGGCCAGATTCTCAGCTGATGTAAATCAGCACAGTAAATCAGCTGAAGTCTGACACTTTGTCAGCTGACACCAGCTGTATGAAAAAACATGAGTGTAATAGACATATATTGCCATCCATGAAAAAAAAATTACACGTTTTGTGTATTGGATTACATCAGTTTCATAAACCATAGAGCAATTCATGCATATCAAATATAACAAAATTTTTGATACTGTTTTAAAAATAGATGGCACAACAATATGCTTGTAGCAAATCTTGCTTGGTACCTGCTGTGCTACTTTTCCAGGTGAAAATGGCAGGGTGACACCACCATCTGTGAGGATTTCAGTCCATTCTGGGCTGGATACACTTTGATAATCATCTAAACGGCTGGATGCTTCTCCACACTGTATTTTTGAGGGTTGCAGATCACTATAAATAATAGTTGCACAAAAGGAAACTAACCAAATAAAATACTGTGGATTATACGAAATGAAATTGGGGATTATATTTTTCTTCAGAAAATTATAGAGTTCTGATAAAAATTGCAAAGAGAGCAAGGCTACCACCTGCCATCTAGATTGTTCTTACTTCTTAATTACTACAAAAAGACAATAGCTTGTTATAAATCAAAATCATTCCATTATTTAGGTCTCTTTTTCATACCCACACATATGCTATATTATTTGTATATGACTATTGGCTAATACTTATTCCCATCTCACACAATTGTGACATATTTGTGATTTCCCACAGCATCTCAGGCTTCTGTAGGGCAGTATACTTTGACCAGTATTTTGGTTTTTGATTGGCTGGCCAGTCCTCTGCCCTTGCTTGTTTACAGCCTCATTAACCTGCAGGAAAGAGGTGAGCTGACCAGTCATGGAAATACAGAATATAGTAAAAGTCAAAGTGATATAAGCACATAATTCCAGAGCTGCACAGTAGACAGAGATGGTTCATTCAGTTAGCCAGGCTGCTCAGTCTAAAGATTCTGCAGCTCTCTGGTCATTTTATTTTGCTGCAGTCTCAACACCTTTCCCATTATATTCAAAAACACCCACAGGCCAATGATGAGTTAGTTATGTGCTTTTAACATAGTCTTGACTCACTCATCCTGACCAAAGGCAAGCAAATCATGCAGAGCCTTTCTTTTTTTCAGCATTCCTTTTTCCTTCTTGTTTCCCTCTTTATTTTTTCATGAAAGAAGTTATTTGGACAAATCACCAATTTTTCATCAAATAATACATAGCTTTTATATAATGTTTTTCAATCAGAAAACGTTACAGCACTTTGCAAAGGGGCTGCAGAAACGGATGCACAGAGAGGTGAAGTGAGTTGCCCAAGGCCACTAAGAAGGCTGACAGCAGAGCTGGGAATGTAGCCTACATGTCTGGACATTTTTCTTAATAGTTCTATTCTTTTCTACATTTTTTCTCTTTTAAAAGTATTGGCCAAGTAATGACCATGATGGGAAGACAAATTTCCATAATACCAGTGAGAAAAGTAAGACTACTGTAACAGTATCTCTAACCCAATTTCTTCAGCGTATGGCTTCTGATGGCACAAACAATGAATTAGAAGTTGGGTCAGTGATGTAGCCACTCTATCATGGCAGCATCATTCAAAGATGTCAAGCACATCCATCCATCATCAAGATGATAAAGAGGGCAATACACAACCAGGTGGCATGCAGTGTGTTCTTGAGCTCCACAGGGGCAGGACAGGGAACTCAAGAAGGCCCAGTAGTAAAGATATAAACTAAACCACCCATGGTGCAGATTAGCTGTATATATACTAAATAGCATGGAAGTGAGTACAGATCTTTAGGGAAGTCCATTATTCATACAATATGGGCATGGGCATGAACCATTGCTGCACTTCTAGTCACTGTTCTGTTAGAAAATCATCTGCATAATAAAATCTACATGTTTCTTCTCTGGGGCCATGAAGCATAATTGTAGGAGTAGTTCACTTTGTCAAACTGTCATATGCTGATGAAAGGTCAACAAGAACCCAGGTAACCCAACAGAATCTAGGGAATGCGATACATATCGTAAGAAAATCTGTTCTTGATGGAGTTTCAGTTACCCGTGGAGCAGGTAGATTACGTTTAGGGATATGCCTGTGGAGGAAAAAAGCTCAGAACTTAAAAATAGCCTCAGAATTAGAAGAGGTTGGATCTGAAAAGCTCATGCCCAACTCTAGTTTAAATAAAATTGTAGAGAACAAGTCAATTAGGCTTTGCGAATTCACAGCAGCTGAAGATCCAGCCCATAACCTTGAAAATATTCACATATTTCTCTGAACCAACCCTCAAAATCTTATGAAGTTCATCTCCAGGCTTTAACTCTGCTGCTCTCCCAGTCCTATGCTGATCCTGAACCAGACTGGGAACAGTGTAGGACTGTACTTCCTGGTGTTTTGTGTGGTAGTTAGTGGACAATAGTCTGTTCCCTAGTGGCTAGATTGAGTCAGCTTGTGACCACAGCTCACTATCTCTAGGAGTTTTGCTTGCATCCACTAAGTGCCTTTAACAATTATTTTAACCATTTAAAGAGAGAGAAAATATACAGGCCTGAACTAAAGCCTCATATGCATTTCAGCATTTGGAGGCATTCTCAGAATCTAAACCCAGATCCAAATCTCAATAATGAGATGAATCAAAAATGCAGGTGCCGCCTATACCACCCTGCACTTCAAAACCCTGAACAGGGTCTGAATTACATACTTCAGGCCCATCTCCACAAGTCTTATGTTGCTTTACTTTTTGATCACAAAATAGGTTTATTTCCTACTGAGTTCATAAAGATGTATGCAACAACTCCATTTATCTTAATCTTTGAAAACAACAGTATAATTATATTCCGCATTGTTCTCCGAGAACTACTCTCCAGTTAAGAAAAATATGCAATCAAATGCCTTCCTTTCTAGTCTAAGGTACAGTTCGTGTGACCAGGGAGACCTTTCCAAAATAAGGTTGTAAAAAGCACTTAGATATTAGATAAGGACTATTCTCCAAAAGAAGAATATATGCAAAAAGGAGAAGATAGACATCTTGCCAGAGACTAAGGTTTCTAGATAAACACTTCTGGTTATGGGTGATTTTAGATCACATATCTGCTTTCCTGTGTTTCTTTGATTATTATTATTATTGCTGTTGCCGTCGACACTAAAATTGGAATTAGTGGCAGAGGGCTGACCCTTGTTCCTTATTGGTGGATGACCCTGAAAGGGTTATCAAGGCCTTAATACTTAGTTTTTCCTCTTCCCGGGGGTTTAATTGTACTGGTAATCTCATACAGCTTGCTCTGAATTGTGAGAAGGAAGAAAAGAGATGCAGGGAAAGTTGGGATTGAAAAACACGGAATTGTTATGTCAAAGTTTCTCATAGGAAAATCTCTTTCCCAGCTATGTGCTGGTGGGGTGGGGGAGGTTGAAAGGGGAGGGGAAATTCTTCAGGAAAGTTAAAAAAAAATAGGCCCCTTCTCGCACGTTTTGCAGAGTAAAGGCTTGGCATTAAAGAAGCCATGGGCTCCCATGTCAGAATGAATCACTCTCTTGGAATCTGCAATACAGCTTTGGACGAGGAGGAGGTATTTTGCAAGATGCCAAATGCATGTGCTGGAAATAGAGGCTGCTGCTTCTAGAACAGCCACTCACAGTCAGATTCACCCCACTCTCTCTCGCTCATTCCCATTTCTGGTTTGTGTCTTGTCACCTAAAATATAAACAAAGCAGAGGAGCTCACAGAGAGAAATGAGGGGGTGTAGGAATTGGGTGTGGGGAGAAGGAGGACAAGGCGAGGTTTCTAACAGGATCCCGCTCTTCCTTTCACAGCCCACAAAGAATGAGAACATTCCACTCACACGCACTGGTACATGGACAGATTCCACATCCCTTGCTATTAACAGGAACATGTTGCTTCATGCAGTGTCTCTGGGATGGTCCTGGGTACTTTTTCCCAGTATCCATAAGCTTTGTTTGTATGTATTGCTGGGATGGAGCCAGGCACTGACAAAACAAGCAGACAGCTCAAATACACATTGAAACGGACAACAGCCTCGCGATGGGTGGGATTTCTCTGTTAGCTGACGATTGAGAGGCTCACTCTAGCCAATACATTTAAATAACATTTAGCAGAAACTGACATTTGAATGCTGATGTAAAGAATGTTTAACAGAAATAAAAAGCATTCACGCTTTTCACAAGGATTTATTTATTTACTATGCTTTGTAATGTTTCCTTTGCTTGGGACAGGATGGGGAAGTATTTGTAATGACAGCAGACCTAGGAAGACTAATGGGCAATACAGGATCTGTGTAGATTTTATGAGGGTGATTCCAATTCATTTCTTTTTCTTTCTTTCTTTGCTTTGTGCACATTCATATGAACACTTAAAAATATATATCTTTGCCCCCTAAATGGCATCTTTTAATATAGATTTTTGTATCCGCATCTGATCTGACATCCGCAAACATGGCCCGCGGATATCTGCGGATTTGCAGGGCTCGAGATACAAAATTTGGATCCACATCCATCTGTGATTCACAAACATGGTCCATGGACATCCGCAGATGTAGATATCTGCCAATATAAAGTGGATAAATGCAGATTTGCAGAGGTCTACTTATAGGTCGATCTTCTTGCAACGTAGGGAGAAATGATTGTGTACTCAGAGTAACACAGATGTGGTCAGCTTGTACTACAGGGAACTTAAAAATACAGACCCACAATTTCTTCCCCCAGTTACAAAAAAAAAAATCTCTCTTCTTTCCATTTGTTAAATACATAGTTAACAAGGAAAAACAGAAACAGAATGTTAAACAACACAAAGATCAAACAAGTGACTTGTAACTGTGCCTACATATTTAGCTTTTCAGGGAGATTTCCAGTGTTATATGTCATTTTGAAAGTTTGTGTTCTTTTTTTTTCCAACTCAGTTCTTGTTTTCCCTAATGCAGTCAGATCCATGATCTTCCTTGAATGTAATTCAGTGACAGTACAACACCATTGACTTAAATGGGATTGTATAGGTGTGCATTAATTTGCACCAAGAGGTCTTTGAGGTATACCCTAGTGATTTGAACTCCATAGGAGTTTTGACATTGCCTTCTGTGGTGCTAGCAGCTAGCCCTTTGACTGGGCACACAGTGATCTACCTTCAGAAAGGACATTTTTCAGAAGATCCCACGTATTTCCCTCTCTGGTTTACAACCACTCTCTCTTCTTTAAAGTTCCACAGAAAGGAGACATTCTTTTGGCAGCTGAAGACCAGCAGTGACTCTCTTCCAGAGGTTGTTGCAGAATGGCCCGAGGCTCTCCACTGCTCCCTCATCCAGAGCGGGGAAGACATACAGTCATCCTGGAACAGATGTAAAGAATGACTTTCAGGTGAGCCAAGCTTAGCATAGCTTCTGGGGTCTAGCCTGATAGAACTGCTCTACATGAACCAGAAGGGTCCTGATTCATACCTCAGCTGCAAAAAATGTGTGGGATACACACATACACTGAACAAGCGCAGCCACCGGATGGGAGGACTCAACTAATTGGTTGAGTTGGCTCTAATACCTGGCCACCAGCTGGCTGATACAGCAGCCTCCAGCCCCAGGGAGTTAATATTCCATCCAGGAATCAATCCTGGGTCTCTTAAGTGGCAGAACAGAGCAATAACTGCTGGTGCCACATGGCCTGGTCTATTTTTTTAATTATTATTATTATTAATTTTGAAATATAAAGATAGTATAAGCCTTTTCTAAATGCTTTTCAAAATGTACTTTGCCAAAAAACAAGAAAAGGAAAGAAAAGCATGAAAGCATATGGTATCAATCATATTTTACAATATTTGTAACTGCAGTTCGGAAACATGTGTTTCCTAACTGCTAATTCAGCAGAATCTGTACACTTTTTTTTTGGTTAAGCAAAAAACAACCTTCTAAACAAAGCATTTAAACTCACTAAATTGCATGATATTGTACTTAGCTGAAATGAACCATTTTATTTGGGCGTAGGCTAAACTGAGCCAGCAGTTACTGTTGTTCTGTTACATTTCCAGAAACGTTCTTTCAGCTTTAAATTAGATTCAGAGAGAGAGAGAGAAAAAAAACACCCCCTCCCCCCAAAAAAATCACTGCAATTGCTAATCTGCTAATGTAAAAATCAGAGAATGTGGCGGTATCTCCTCATGCTGTTTTTTAAAGCAATTTATTTAACATAGATCTGCTGCAAAGCAATGGCCAGTCAAACCAGGTACCATGTGTCCATTGCAACCTTTATCTGAGACTTCCAAGAAAGGCAAACACTCACCATAAATGCATCCAGGCAATTGTTGCTGTGGAGGAATTTCTTACTTCCTGACCCTTGTGACTATCAACTCATGCCTTGATGAGTTTGGATTACCTTACACACATACACACACACCATTTAACACTGTAGAAAAACTAGGATCATAGATTTGGGGTTTCATGATTTCTCCTCTCTTGAACATTAAGAGGTGCCCATTACGTTAACTATTATTGAATGGCATGATCATATATTTAAGAACCCCTATCCACCCAGGATGAACTACTAATCAATACAAACCAACATGAGGAATTGGCTTGAAAGTTGCCCAGATCCCACCCCCTTTTTTCTTGGTTCAGATATGTACCCTACTATTAACACTCCACTGCAAAAACACTCTCAGAGCTTTGCTGAAGTTCATTTCAGGATTTTAGCAAATACATCTGCTAATCTTCAAATCCAATGCCATCCTACCCTCTGTCACTCTCTCTGCTCTACAGACTTGCTTTGTGGTGGACAGGAAATTTACTTATTGCCTTAAAAAAAAGTACAGCCATCCTCCTTCTTTCACGAAGCCCATTTTTTTATACCAGTATAACTCCACTGACTACAATGAAGTTGCTCCTAGTTAGCACCAGTACAAGAAAGAAGAGAATCAGGCCCTTCTCCTTTTTTTTTTGTAATGGTTTGCAGCTGATGTGTTTGAGCCTTAGCAGCATCCCAGTGTTTACTGAGTAACTTGACAGAAATCCACCCTTCCCTCTGAAGACAAAACAAGGGATTATCAACAAGAAATTAGCAAAGCAATCAACATGCAAGAGGATTCTCATTTAATAAGTGCTAACTTTTATTTTTCTAATAGGCGTGAAAAACAATAACAACATGTCCATGATACAATTTGATTAAATTGGCTCGGATGGCTTTGGGAGCAGTAATATGATTAAACGTCTAACACGCAGCTCGTTCTTAGTGGCTGATCTGCAGATTGTTTTGCTTTTATTCCTCTCGGAGACTGAAAGTCTTGGTGATGACAGCATTAACCATTTCATCATCACCACATACAGAAAATCAAAACCCCTGGAGTTGGGAGAGAACTGAAGTTGAAGGGAATTGGCAGAGTTTCACCCCTCGCCCCCAGAATTTTTTTCTCTGCTACCTACATTAAAATATTAGCACCCAGGAAAAGATGCTACAGTGTAAATCCAACTCCCCCCTATGCCTGCATAGAACTCTACTTAAGCTAGTGAGGCTTCACACCCATGCAGGTATCTATCTATATTAAAGTTCTCATTGCAGGTTCAGACCCTAATGGTCTCTCATGCCCAGACTCTCCCTCACTGGTCTTGGATAAAATGATTTAATGTCACCCGTAAAACAGAGCAGCTTTCTATTTTATGGAAGGGATCATGACTGACAGCTTTGCCTTTACACACATCACTAATGCTTAAGTTTCTGAAGCAGGAAAGTATTTAAGCACATGATGAACTTTAAGCATGGAATTCCCATTGAAGAACTGCTCATATGCTTAAAGTTAAGCATGTGCTTTAGTGCTTTGTTGGATCAGGGGGTTTCAAGTCAGGTAAATGAGGCTAACTATACTTCTAGGATCAGAGGGGTAGCTGTGTTAGTCTGGATCTGTAAAAGCGGCAAACATGCATCCGATGAAGTGGGTATTCACCCACGAACGCTTATGCTCCAATATGTCTGTTAGTCTATAAGGTGCCACAGGACTCTTTGCTGCTTATATTTCTAGGGCTTCTGAATGTAAAAAGTCCATTTCATTCCTCTCTGGTATATCCCAGCAGCACAAAATGCTGGAATGGAGAGCATTTAGGAATAACGTCCAAATGTCAATAAACTGAACTCATCTCTAAAAGAACCCCCTCCTGTCACACCTGAGTGACAATACAAACAAACCAGTGCTTTATTATTTCATGCAAACAGTGTCAGTTGTTTAAATATTCCACTGTCTAACTGCTGAGATTTGCAAGCCGTTCCACTGTCCCCAATATTCTTTAAAATAAATAAGACATATTCCTGATTTTTATGAGAAGGTCAATTTGAAAAGATGTATAATCCACCAAGTATCTAACCTACATCAATTATTATTGCAGATCAACCCATATCCTCTCGATCACCTGAAGTAAAAGCTGGAAGCATGACTCTAAGAAAGAACATTTGAAGAGGCAAAATTCCAGAAGGGAATTACATTGCTCTGATTCTCTATGAAATGATGTAGCGTGATTAATAAAAACTAAAATGTAGAGAGCATCTAATTTGCCAGGTAGTTCTAGAGGACTTTTCTATAAAGTCAAAATATATTAAGACTGCAAACATTTAACTAATCTCTCAGGTGTACAATGTGCAATATCTTTGGATGGACAGATGTATCTATATTTGGAAGAATAGAAGGTGGTCTCTTACAAGAGTCATAACAGTATACATTTGAAGGAGGACCTTACATTGCTCATTCTGGTAGAGACAGAGCACAGGCACCATGTAAAAGGTGTTCTTTATTTTGGAAAGAAATTTTCTGAAACCAAGCAGGAAACTGAGTGATTTGCCTTTAAATCTGAAAAATGTCTGTCTTTGTGTGGGCACAAGATCACAGTAAAAAATTAGCATCTGTGGTAATTACTAGTATAAATGCTATGTGGCTATATAGGAGCCTCTATCCTGCAATCTCATCCACATGAGCACAGCCCTGCACTGACATGGAGCCCCAATAACTTTATAATTTTTGGTTTTTGTATTTCAGTATCAATTAGAGGTCCAACTGAGATCAGGGCCCAATTGTGCTAGACACTATAAAAACGTACAATTAGAGACTGTTCCTGCCCCAAACAGACCACATTCTAAATAGACTAAAAAAACCAACCCAAAGGATGGGAGACAGGAAGTATTATTCTCATTCTGCAGATAGGGAGTTGAGTCACAGAGGTTAACTGACTTCCCAAGTTCACTCAGAAAGTTGGTGGCAAAGGCAGGAATAGCAACCAAAGCTTCTGAGTCCCGGGCCAGAGCCTTCACCACAAAACAATCTTTTCTCTCTAACCATAAAATGATCCTTCTTCTTGACTTGCATGACTAGAACTAAAAGTACCTGACTGACAACTGGAAATCAGGCACCTGGATGTCTAAACTATTTTCAAAGTTGTGCCACAAAAATTAAGACTTTTTTGTTTTAAAGTCAGGTATAATCTTATGATTTTAAGAGATCTGGATATTTGGCCTTATGATGCGATGACATATATTAAGAGAGAGAAATCTGTTTTCCTCTCTTCTTTTTCTAAAAAATCCCCAAGAGATTATTAAACTAATTAACGTTTAAAAAAATATAGTGACCAGCCACATGAAATGCAGTGCACTATATAGACAGTGAGGCCTTCGGTCCTTGTTCCCTATAAATGAATAGTTGCAGATGATTCATTTGCACCTTATAGGTTGCACCTTATAGGTTTTCTCATTATGGCTTGCTGCACCACAACATCTTGTTCAGCTCAGTGTGGGTGTATCCGTAGTGACTTACTCTAGTTGATTTTTTTGTTTTTATGTATGCAAAGACTCATAGAGCCACAGAAAAGCTCGTGTTTGAAGTGGAACAATGGAGTTAGAAGCCTGCTGGTCCTTGCCTATGGTCCTTTCGAGGAAGACTAATTGCCAAACCTAATTAAGACTGAAACTGATGGGGTTCTCTCCCACATAGAATTTACAGGATTAGGAACAAAACTAGTTAGCTGTAAACACACTCTCTTAAAAACTACAGATTCTCTTTGCCGAGGGCGTATGGGGGCGGGTATCAGAAGCTTTTTGATATATAAGTATATTCAGTGCTAATAAAAGTCTTACACCAGGTTAACTACACAATCTGCTAATAACATTTGCTGACACAATCCATGAAAATCACTCTAGCAGGCTGATTTTTGGCAAGTGTACAAATGTTTTATTGAACACATGCTGCCTATGAAACATGGCCTATGAAAACTGGCCTCCTTGCCTCTGAATGGGCAGCTGAGTAACATGTGACTAAATACCTGCTCTGGATCTTTCTTTGAATACAACAGCGAGAAATTCCCTGATTTGTTTACATATATTTCTGATGGCCCAACAAACACTTTCTTAACTGGCTTTTATGCTTTACGGTGGAGCATTCTTATAGTAAAATCATTCCCCTCCTCCCCTCCACCCAGTAGTGTCACTGTAAGCAAAGGCTCCTTACAACTGGAATTGAAATTTTTACACTGCAATGCATCAAAACAATGTCAGGCGTTCATTCTCTTCCATTATAAATGGAGCGCCACTGAATTCAGTTGTGTGTTCTACTTTTCCATCTACAGGACTGTCACTGACTACAATAGGAATTGCAGATATAAATCTGAGGATAAAGTTTTGTCCTGAAAGTGGGTTAAGCTATGTAGGATGATGTCCTGGTGGGATGTATAGCTAGTAAGTTACAATGTGTATACACAATGGCCTACCCAGAGGTCTATACCCATCATTTCCAAATGCAGACCTGCCACTTGGAACAATCCAGTCACTAACACTGCGAAGGTGCAGTTCAATAGAGAGATCTAGCAATGTCTTCTTAATAGGCCTTGTGGATAAATTATTACACACACACACACACGTCAATGATAACAAGAAATGTTGATATCCTCCCACCCCATCAACACCACCCACAAAACTGAAACCTGTACTGTGTAGCACACATGGCTTATACCTATCTATTCAGATGAATACTTGTAAGACCCCTGCATACAGTTTAAGAAAATCATTATTTTATTGCGGATAGTAGATGTAACTTCTTTGGGGTGAGGACTGTATCTATTATTTCAGCAACAATGCCCATCACACTTTTGGGGGCTATAAAAAACTAAACAAACAACAACAATAATAAATAATATAATCTCTCCTTTCTCTCTGTTCCTGACATACTTTTTGTTATGAAATTGAGATCTTCATAAGATTTCACAAATTTATTATTTATTTATTCTTTGTAGTGCAGTAACACCTCAGAGCCCCAGCTATGGACCAGGACTCCATTTTGCTAGGAGTTGTAAAAAACATACTAAAATCTAAAGCACAGTTTAGCCTCACTGTCACAAACAGTAATTGTGCAAAACTAATCTATCTATCAAGATTGATTGATCTTCTGAGAGGAATGAGGAACAGTTATCTTTTGGGTTGGGTTTTGACCAAAGTGAAAAGATTTGAGGGGACCCCACAATTTCCCCCCCCCAAAAAACTTGGCAAAATGCTAGCCATGGGAATTACTTCATATAGCTTTAGGTGATGTTAGCTGTGTTTTCCTGTCTGGTATGTAGTGTACTTTATATATTCTATGGGCAGGTAATATACAGAGAAAGACATGAATTGGAAACTCTGATATGAATATCCCTTTTCTAAAAAAAAAATTTTGTACCATCAGCATGACTCTGACACTTGGCATGGCTTCTGCCTCTGACTCCGGCTGTATCCTTTGGCATAACTCCTGACCATGACTCTACTCTGAGCTTTAGCAGTTAGGTCAGACTGCCTACACATAGTCACATAAATGCCTGTTTCAGAGCACAAGCTGATCAACTAGGTATGTATGTTAGAAGGAGTTCCTCTTCTCTTGATTGCAATGTGACAACTGGTCACATGCATTATGAGGTATATCTATCGGTTTCCAAAAAGAACTGTGCATGGATTCTGACTAGAGTAACATTGTAGAGGCAGGCCTGTTCCATTCTGGCAGACAGTTATTTTTTTCTTATATTTACAATTGTCTTAGTAGCTACACTCCCTGCCATGCAGCACGAGTTGGGTGACTTCAGTCATGTTGAAGTCAGTTAACCATTGGACTTTGATGTATATAAAAGAGAAAACTTACGCGAAATTCTATGGTAGCATCGTTTTCATCTATGAAAATGATAACTCTCAGATGTAGGGGTCCAATAATAAAGTAAAAAAAAATCGAACAATACCACGAAACTCTTCAAGAACTACAAAAATAATACCATGATAAATTAATCTTTCCAGTCATTATATCATCAAGTGTGAACAACTGAGGGAAGCCAGATTCTTTCCTAAAACAAAATGTTGTATTTCGATAACTGTAGAAAGATCCCTGATTTCTTCAATGTGCAAAGCTGTGAAACCCCAAGGGTTAGTTTTTTCCCCTTTCATTTCTCTGCCAACAAGTGGCATGGGAAGTGTAGAAAGAGTTTGAAAATTCAGCTTTGAGAAAACATATTCCCAGTGGGATGTACTTTATACACTGATTTCAATGGAAAACTATTTTCCTAAAGGCTTTTTTTTTCTTTACCCTTTCCAGCTTGCTTCATTAATCCAAATGTTTTATGTAATATTGGAAATCCACTCTCCCCCTCACCCCTGTCCTCCCCACTTATTCTATTCCTCTCTGTGGAATAAGCAAACCTATGGAGAAGTGTTCAAGCTTTTGTTAAAATGAAAGGATGGAAAATTAAAGGAGGCTGCTCAGAGTAATAGTCACATAAAAAAGCACAGACTGTGGTTCTTGACTCTCTTTGACTTCAGAACTGTTGCTCATTTCTCTCCAGCTGCCTGCGATAAAGGTACATATGTGGTCTGTACATAATTATATAGAGGGTGTGCAGGCAACACTCTGCACAGCCAGGATGATGAGGTTTCTCTGTACACTCATTATGTTGCTGGACTTTTGAATTCTGTAGACCAAATAAGATTGCTTTAATTAAAGTGGGATTTATTTGTGGTTCAGTAGAAGGCTGTAGAAAACAGGACATTTCACCATTGTGTCACTTAGAACATTGAACTCTTGCCTCTTAATTATACAGTTTTGACGCCCAACCAGGCTCCCCTCCTGCCCCCGCCTTTAAAGGAGATGATACAATTGTGACACAGCCAGACTGCAACCCAGATGGATACAGCCTAAACATTTATATGCAGGGGGAGGTAGATTAGTATTTCAGCTCAACCACGTTTATTTGAACCAGACCTTCACACAAACCTTCACAGGATCTTGTTGGTCTCCAAATTAGAAATAACGGATCCAAATGGAGGAGAATAAGGGTTCTGCCATACAGAGGAAATGAACATGAAGTCTTCTGTTGGGTAGATGGACCATTTGTATGGACCATGCACTTTCAGTGATGAGAAATGAAAACAGCCTTTTTTTTTTTTTAAATAAACTCTTCCTGCTTCACATGGACTCAAACCCAGCCCAACTTGGCCTAAGAGATTTCTTACTTTGATGTTGTTATGACCTTGATATGCCAGGGTATTACTGGATGAACTGGTCACATGAGAAAATGTGCTAGGTCCACACATGTCAAGAATATCCTGATTTTAAGAGGTGTTGAGCAATCACAATTGCCACTAAAGTCAATCTGAGTGCTGGCATTCAGCAGTTCAGAAAAATCAGGTCGCCTGGGCCTTTTCCTATCCAGGAGCCCAGTTTTCTGGAGACCCAAACAAAGCAGATGGCACGAGTCTGGTAGCAAAATCTTGAGGTCATGGAGTCCAAATTTAGCCCTAGAGGATTGCAGAAATCCAGTGAAACCAATGAAAGTTTGCTATTTACAGACTGAGTAAGTACCAGCAGTTTTGGCCCAATGTTGGTTTTATTTTTTCTAGAATGCAGAAATCCTATTCTAGGTTTATATACCTCATTAGGGCACTGTCCAAACCCTTCCTAGTAAAGCTGGGAGCATTGATGGCCCTTTCCAAATGTTATATAAGATAAAAATAACTAAATAGTCAATGCGTGTTATTGATGACCATAAAACCCACCAATCAGATAGCTACTTCCTATTTTAGCATAGGGAAAAATTATGGTATCTAAGATATCCTCTGTTAACTGCTGGCAAATTCTGATTTACTGCAGAGCACTATAAAAAATAATCTGTCACCTAATATGTTAATGTGGGGCAATTATATTGTGGGTTGATTGTTTTGTTTAGTTTGTCCAAATTTAAATTCTGCAAACTTCCTAAAGGATCTGATACCTTCAGCACTTTTTATACAGGCTAAAAATCTACTTCTTACATAGGCTAACAATCAGATATTTCTTTCGTTAAGACAAAAGTTGTGTGAAACACTGATACCTCAACATTTCCATTTTTTGCTTGTCTATAAAAATTCAAAAAGGACCCATGTTTTGCTGAAAACCTTGCTTGGTTTCATGAATTTTTTACAGGGAAAAAAAACCAAAACAAACCATATCCAAGTGCAAATGGGCATATTATAAGCAAAATATGTCTTCAAAGTTAAACTCATCAGTATTGCATGTTTTGATACAAAAAATAGCCATTTCATTGATTTTATGTTATCGGTGAGGTTTGATGTGTGTGACATCATCCATAATAAAATATCAATGATTTTCATGCAGAATTTCACAGAAATTGTTTAATCAGTTGCAAACAGCTGTAAGATAGATATTAGGGATCAGGGTCTTCTAATCTCAGATGTATAACAAAGAACATCATCTCACTTTAAAAAATTTACCAAGCATGCAAGCTGGAGTGCTGTAATGGCTGGTTTTTTTTGTTGGTTTTTTTTTTTAAGATTTGTTTCACAGAGCATGTTCAGAGAGCAGTGGGTGATGCATTTGATGGGTACTAGAAGCAAATGTTGATGGCACAAGGCAGAAAAAGAAGATTTTGGATGGATGATATGGAATTCTGGGTGGATCAAAAGTATTATTCACCCATAAAAAGACTGGCAGAGGATTGTACAGAATGGGATACCATGATTGCAAATCTCCAGTAATGAATATATGTCATCGATTACAGATTATGTTATATAGATACCCGTTATCTCAAAGTATCCTGAAAGTACTCTACGTTCTTTGATTCCATTTCTGTACCTGTATAATTTTAAGAAGCACAAGTAGTTAGGACTATTCATAATTAGAATTGATTAAAATTTTTCTAAATTTTGATTTTTTTTGAAGAAAAAAGGATAAATCCTCCCCATCATAAAAATGTTCCTGTTTTTCACCCACTCTGTTCATAATGAGAAATTTTTCTGATTCTGAATTGCTCACAGAGAAATTATTATTTGTATTGAGGTGGACATTTTTCAATATTAGTTGATGCTCTCATGCAGGTTGCTTCTAAACTGTCCATCAAGACTCATTTGAATTCATGTTGCATGAACTATCACATCTTATTCACATGGCATTGTTCCTGTCCATCGACTGGATTAACTGAAAGTTTTATAAGCCGGAGGAAGACTTGCACACGTTCTTCCCATTCAAAAGTTCATGTAAACATGTGCACAGGTGATTATTGGTGAGCCTTTTGCTTTCCAGGAACATTCTTGTCACCAAAAAGTCACATGGAAAAATGAATACATGTGACTGAACAGCAGAGCTAGTTATCCAAATGTTGGTGAATAAAAGCCTTGCAGTATTTGTGAAACTGTAGGGAGAATTTTTCTGTATCAAAAGGTGAACCTCTTCCCAATGGCACAGTGCCCCTAGCATCATACTGATGCAATGCTTCGGTGCTGACTCAGAAGGACGAGCACTACCTATTGAATAAGTCGCACTACCTCCCCTGCTTCACCAGGACACTATTTGAAAATCTCCCTGTCCAGGGTTAGCTTGTAAGATCTGATAGAATCACAGTGCAAATGGTTGTAGATGAAGGCCGTGGAATTTTGAATGCTGTGTTTCTGAGGCCAGAATCTGTTCTGTGTTTTGTGAGATGTCATACTGGATGATCATTATGGTCCTTCTGGCCCTAAAGTTTATGACTATGAAAATTAGGCATGTGTTATTTCTGATGTGAACAGAAACAAGGAGGGGAGGAGTGGGTGGAGAGAACCTGACAATTTCTTTCCATGGATTTGCATGCATCTGTGTGCTGTAGGGGGTGGGCTAGAAATGTAACACAGAGCACATGAGTAGCACTGATCAAAGCTCGCTGTTCTATCAAATTGCGGGGAAATGAACAAGGTGTTTAAGCATTTGCAGGTAACTAAAAGGTTATTCTGAAGAGGAACTGCAAATTACAAAGCCTGTGAAACCTTATGATAATGAGGTTTGAGGTCTCCATGGTGGTCCTGAAGGGGAGGAGTGCAAAGCCTCTCCCATCTGCAAACCAGATTTTTTTCCCCCACCATCCTTTCCATGTCACCTGTAACTATCACCAGCAGTAACTAAGTTAAAGCCTGTCTGAGTTATTCCTTCTACAAGCCTGTACCTACTTTTTTTTTTTGAATAAAGGTTTCCCTTATTAATTTTACCCCGCTAGTGTTCACTTAGCATTTACTTTGAGGGATAATTGACAGGCGAGGCGACACCCGCCAGAAAGAAAGCCATAAATCAGAAATAATTTCCAAAATTGACTGAGGGGCTGAAGTGTTGAATAGGCAAATGCAGGTAAAAATTTCTTTATTAGGCCTGACGGGAACAGCAAATGTCAAGCAAGTGTTTCCTAATGCACTGGATGAGATTGATTTTGTGGGCCCTTTTTTGAGCAATTTTGCAATTGATGTGCTATTGTTCTTTAACAAATCCTTCTGTGCTGCTCTCCTGGAGATGTGGAGATACAAGTTTGGCCTTAATTGATGAATGGCCTAGGCTGATCTAAAAAATAAAGTCATTCTTTTTCGGTGGCATTCCTTTACATCTAGGACTATGAAATAAGTTGTTTTTTTCTGAACAGGTATGTATTTGTTTTCCAAACAGGAAGATCTTTTCCATAATAGAATGCGGATTGTTCAGGTAGTTTGGGAAAACTTGGGATCTGGATTCTGCTTCTACTGAAATTGGTGGCGAAATTCTGACTTAAATGATGCAGGATCCTTGGGAAGAAACAAGATGGTACAGAAAACAAACATGTAATAACTGTGTGCACTTGGATAGCACCTTCCTTTCAAAGACATCAAAGCACATTCCAAAAACTAATGAATTTAGCCCTAGGGAGGTAGATAACTATTATTCCATTTTACAAATGGAGAACTGAGGCATGGGAGATGCACAGCCTCGTCTTGCAAATGCTTGCTTCTGTTCTAGTCAATGGAATGACTCTCAATAGTATTAAGGGTAAACACTTTCTATAAATTGCTGTGTGGTTCGATCACCATTGGGAGTTGAGGATAGAAGATCAGATCTTAAGCACGGCCCTACAGAGCCATACAAGAACTCCATGGCTGAGCTATGTATAAAAATCTGGGGATCTTAGTTCAAGTTGCATGCTTTGACCACGGTATCATCCTTTTTTCTTCCCAATCGAGGTCAAACTTTTCACAGTGAAATGATTTTGTTAGTTTGCCTTTCATTGTTTTCTACTAAAGAAGAGACATGTTTCCTACAGGCCATTAAAGCTGTTTCACTGAAAAAAAAAATGGCCAAAACTCTGTCCCAGAATAAAACTGTGAAAATTCAGTTTCCTCCACTAACTAATTATTTCAGTTTTTGCCAGCAGGAGCAGTGAGATTTTGATGTCAGGAGTTTTGCATGCAACATAAATACTTGCAAAGAAAAGGCTAATAGCTTTGCAAAACTCTAAAGATATGTAAGGATGTTCTATGTCAGGCAACGGGGAGGTATAAGAAGAATAGAAAAGCAAAGAAACTTACATATAGACTAAAATTACATATACTCAAATGCACTGAAAAGGGCTTGATGTGGCACTGAATTTACTCAGTACAGTAAGTTCCATTTTCAAACACTCCATAGAAGGATATCCACACTACAACACCATTTATGCCACACAACTGCTTATTTTCAGATATTTGTCCTATGACTGCTGACAAGTTAATGGCCCACTTTGTTTTGAATGGTCCCCTGCAACGTGTTAACTCTTATGCTTAACAATCTGTTCCACCTTATATTTAGCTGTGATGCTCTGATTATCTTTCCCAGACCTGAAGAAGAGCTTTGTGTAGCTCAAAAGCTTGTCTCTTCCACCAATAAAAGCTGGCCCAATGAAAGATGTTATCTCACCCACTTGGTCTATTTTCAGTCACACATGTTTGTCTATACTGACTTTCATCCGCAGACTTCAAAACGCCTTACAAACAGTAATTAAGCCTTACAACACCCCTGTGAGTTAGGTAAAGAATATAAAGGGATCAATGCCCCAACCAATGAAGTGCAGTCACTTCTGGGATGCAACAGGGCAGCTGTCTTGACAATGTCCAGCAACACTACACAATATTTTAGGACTAGAAGTGAAGACCATTATATCCAATTGACTACAGGGGGAGTTAAGGTAGACACATGGCAGAATGTGATTTACTGGAGCTGCAATCTGACCAGGATATTGGTGTTTACACCTCTCCTCTTACAAAATGTGCTAGCTTTATGCCTTGTTTGAAATGTTTCACCTCCAGCTGCAAAGCACCCTTTACCAGCATGCTGAGATATAGGTTCTGAAACAACTGCTACCTTAGGGACCACCACACAACCTCCTAAAGCATCCAAGTGGTTCTAGAAGCCTCCAGATCAAATTCAAACACCACAAAATAAGACTATCTGATAAGATAAGTTGGTTCTAGACTCTCCTTCTGCAGCTAATCATATAGCTGGGCTCACACAGAACATTGTGAGCAGCAGCAGGAAAAGCACTGGAGAACACTCTCTTGCTGATCTTGTTCAGAAATCTTGAGCCAGGCCCCCCAAAATCATGAAATTGGCTTAAAAACTTATCAGATTTTTGAAAGTGATACATATTAGTTCAGCTTATTTGCCTTCTGTTTTTGAGCCTTTAGGAAGTCAAGTTTTCTCAGGCTTTTCTCTGCAACCATGAGGGCAAGAAACTTACATTATCTTTTACAATGAAAGCTGAGCTAATCATTTATTCCTATGACTCCAGGAGGTGGGGCTTTAAGAAAAACACCAAATATCACAAGACTCACAATAAAATTGAAAGAGTTGGGAACACAGAAACATTTCCATGAGGGGAGTAAGAAGGTTGTTCAAATGTACTGAAAGACAATTCAGTGACATTTTATTTGTACTAGATTTATCTTCTTGTTTGCCTGGCTTCCATCACTGTAATATATGTGCATCTTCTAAAAAATTAAAATCAGAAATAATTTCTCTTTCTTTCTTCCCAGCCTTTGGGAAAAATAGCTTGATTACTTTGTTGAGTATGAGGCTAATATCAATTTCAGTAATCACAAATGCATGGATCACCTACCTTCACTCAGGTCTGTGTTTGGCATGAAGGGGGTGAGTTTACTTCAGTACTAACATGCTTTAGTATAGAGTATCTGTGCTTGTAGCCTTTAATCTTCCATTGCTTGGTTCAGGGACTTGCAATGAAAAGAAAAGTCATACTATAAAAGAGTGCCTAGATGGTCACAAAGGGAATATACAGCCTGCATAGTTGCAATTAACTATGCTTAAAAAGCTTGGTTTGGGGCCTGCCACTTCAAGGAGTTTCAGCAAGATCTACGTTAAATCTGGTCTAGTTCATTTGGGTCTAGGACAGGATCAGAAGCAGCATCAGCTAGGCCAATATTTCCTTTCGAGAGTACATGCTGTTTTCAATTTTCTGGACTCTCCAAGGCTTTCATGGGCCATAGACATTTAAGATAGCATTGCATATACCTCAAGCCCAAGTGAAAAATCCATGCGGGGGAAAGACTCCACAGGAAACTCATTGGGGGTGGGGGGGTTCATCTTACAGAGTTTCTTTTCCTTTCTCCTCTCAAGGGAGAGGACCTTCTAACAGTACAGTAGCCACACAGCCATTTGATTTGGGTCTGCTCAAGTTTGAACACCCACAGTGTCTATTTCTTAACCATTTGCCCTTCTCTAATTCTTACAAACCACTTTACAACTCAAGTCTAATCAATAACAACTGTGTGAAACAGCACTCAGACAGTAAAGAAGTTGGAATTCCCCTTAATAGCTCTTTAAAGGAGTTTTAATTAATTCCATGCTCTACGGTAGGATTATCAACTTTACAGTATGACTGCATGTGAAAGCTTTAAGACATTTCACTTATGTCTACAGGATGTTATATTACAAAAACTGGTTTTCATGGCTTGTTGCCACTCCACATTAGCCTCTTCATTACTCCTAAAATCCCACTTCTCCTTCCCTTTAACTAGCTCTCTCTGCACTCCCTCTTGTTGGCCCTTCTCAATTCCCTTCTGTTAGAGCCGCGTCCAGTGCCCAGTAAATTCAATGGGGGAGACTCTCATTGGCAGCAGTGTCAGTTTAGCTGTGCCATTGATTTCCTCTAGCCACCCCTCAAATAAGCAATTGAGCTACAGCTCCACAGCAAGTCAATTCACAGCCCAGTTAGAACACAGCTCTTACTCCCATGCCTACTCCACTAGGATACGCTGCCTCTCATTTTCACAGAATATCAGGGTTGGAAGGGACCTCAGGAGGTCATCTAATCCCACCCTCTGCTCAACACAGGACTAATCCCCAGTTTTTGGCCCAGATCCCTAAATGGCCCCCTCAAGGCTTGAACTCACAACCCTGGGCAAAAACCTTGAGCAGGCCAATGCTCAAACCACTGAGCCCCCATTTTATTTCCATCCCTACCTTTCTTCTTAGTTGCCACCTCCATGTTCCCTTTAGTATTCTTTACACTCTTTTCTTTCCATTGCTCACTTCATCCCGCCTTTTCATTTGTTCCCTTTTGAATTTATGACCTCTCGCCAAGCTCCCATTGTTCCCTGATCCTGACTTCTATCACCTTTTCCCCCTCCATTCCACTGATCCTTCTTTCCTTCTCATTTTTAGTATCTCTAAGCCTTCCTCTCATCACCATTTATCATACACACAAGCACTCCCTTGCTAACTGTTGTCTAGTCATGAAGATCTGAGATAGAATCAGGAACTCTGTAAAGAAGATTAGACAGAGGGATCCAGAGCTAGGACAGACAGACTGATGTCATTCTCCACCATAATTTTAGCAATGTTTCTTAATGAATTCACTTAAGAAAGGCAAAAGATGTTAGTTCAGAAAAGCCAGAACACGGTGTGCAGTTAGAGGCTAGAGTTCATGAGCTGTCCAGAGCATGCTTTATCAGGTCACAGAGTCAGATGAACTATCTGGCAATTTCTCTTTCTCAGCATTAACCCTCAACTCAGAGTCACTGCTGGAAAGGCCTCCTCCTTCACAAACACTCTAGGATAAGATGATAAGAAGATTACAAGTAAAGCCTCTCTTTAGCAATTCCACATCTCCTGTCAGACACAGCAAGTTAAATTACAGTGCAGGCTGCAAATGCATTGATCATCCACTCAGCTCCTACAACCCAGGGGTGAAAAGATCCACGCCGAGGATAAGTGAAGTAATCTCAGGAAAGTTTATTTTACCTGGGAGGGGTTAAACAAGTTCAATGAGGCAATGCTTCGGGACAGCACCCAAGCCAAGTTCAGCAGCGTCTTGTTTGTGCAGGTATAGGCTGCAGTTTATACGTGCCAGACCTGTTTGATTCTTCTCTTGAGTGCTCCTACAGTGCCTTGCACACAGCAGCATAACACAGGCAACAGAAAAATGCCATGTTTGAGTATCCAAATAAAATCCATGACACATTCATGACTAGAGGATGCCTAAGACCATAACTATTTATTATGTTAAGTTTCTTTTGTTGATTCATGTCAATCATAAGAGGACTTTTTAATACTGACAATACTTCCCCCTTTTAAATAGGTGACAATAGCATGTATTTTACCTACAAAAGCTATACCATGGTTTATGATGAAAGAAGTAAGCCTCCCTAAATGGTTTTGCCAGTGTCGGCAAGATAGTTCATTTTAAAGATAGGGAAAAAAAGTGAGAGAGATTATAAATCATTAGAAATGCTTAAGAATTCTATTCATGACTCTCTCCTTTATTAAAAAGGCCCATTGTAAAATGGAAAGTTCAGAAGGCATGGTGGTGAGAGAAAATGAATTAAAATGACATCAGTGGGTCATGCACTAGGCCCACTGGCTACTTTCCAGAATGAAATTGACTAGGAGAGATCAGATGAGCCCATTTGTAGTCCAAGACGTCTGAGTGGCAGCCAGGGAATCTGGGTTCAAGATCCTTATTTACAGGGCATGCGTCCCTTTCCTCTTTCATTACCAAGAATAATCTGGATTTCCCCATCAAAATGTCTGGGATAACAATGCACTTCAACTTAGATTCCAAAAAAAACCTCCCCAAAATGTTTTTGTATTCTTTGTTCAGTGATGGACCTCATGAAAATTATGAGCATGCCAACATCTGGCTGACACAGTACATTTTCATCACACGGCTGATGGGAAGCATTCTACCTTCAAATAAGCATAAATTTGCCAGCCTTTTCCATGATTTTTTGCCCCTCATCTCTTTCCCCGAATAATAAATGGTGTCTGAAACCCAGGAGAAACTCGTTTCTGTTAGCAGATCATTTTTAAGTCTTTAAGGGCATCTAGTGGAAAAAAGGGGGCTACCTCCTCCCCCACCCCCATTCTCTCTTAACTTTTCCGGTTGTCTTTCTAAATGCAAAATGACACCTCACTCAAAGCTTTCTGGAGACTTCTTAATCTCTCTTATTTTACACTTTATATCTTTCTGATACTGCTCAAGACTGCATGGAGGCTTTTACCTAATACTGTAATACCTATTATCTGAAGCATTTATGCACATATACACTTGGTAGCGAGGAATAATACAGATCAATTGAATGTCAGCAGTCCAATCAGGTTGAATAGTATATTTTCTGGGAGGAAAAAAGATGTCTAACCATCTGACCTTAACACTGGCACCATCTCAATATTAATATATGTTATGCATGCATGCGATAACGTATTACCTTCCTTATGGTCCTAACAGGGAAGTTTCTCTTCTCCCTACTGAGTACCTATTCAGAGGTGGTTATGATTATAGATACTTACTAAGACAAGAATAATTGACCATAAAAAGCCTTTTATATTCCCACAATTATTTTTGCATTGACTAAAAGTGTCAAGAAAATTTGATTTTATTAGCAAGTCCCTAATTTTGCCTTCTTGTAATTTTTATCTAGCTTTCTCCACCTCCACCCCCATCTCCCCCCCCCCATATGTTTTTACCCTGAGAGGTTTGGCAATGGTACAAAAGAACAATTTGTTACAGGGTCTGTACAGAATGTGAGCACCATAATCCAAATGCAGCATCATGTAAAATAAAATGTGATCAGCATATGGAGAAGCTTTGTTCCAGGTGAAGAAACAGTGTGTGGGAAACTGAGACAAAACTTCATGGCACCTCAACTTTAGGGGAAAGAAGGGGCCTGAAATCCTGATCTGTATCGGAACTTTGGAATTCAGACCAATCTCCAGAAGAATCAAAACACTGGGACCATATGAGGTTACTTAGGAAGATTTACTCACAACTAAATGACATTAATAGGAACCATGTTTGAGATACAGTACTTAATGTTCAAGGTTAAATGTGAAATATAGATTAAGTCCTGCTAATGCACCTATGTTTAAAATTTAACCTTTTGTATTTCATGCTTATAGAAATATTTAAAAAACATATTATTCTACTGTTGAGCAGGAGAAAGGGCTAGTAATTAAAGGTACACTCAGAAAGATCCATTGCACCCTACCTTGTTCCTAAGGATGTTATTGGGAGTTTTCAGAGAAAGTAGGATTGGACCCTTGAAGGACTTCCAGGATGCCAAATATTACAGACATACGTAGCTCCACATGAGTTTGAATAATTTATCTGAAATTTGATCCAAAAGCAGCTAAGGGCTTGTCTACGTCATGCACAATAGGTTGTAAACTGTGTCATGTGCTAACCAGCCCATGTAGTACTGTTCAAAACAGGACTATTTCATGCACACTAGGAAACTTTCAGTTTGCGCCAGCAGGGTTTACATGGACCAGTTACCACATAACCCAGTGAGTATTAGAATTCACTCCCCACTGGTGAGCCCTCCCAAAACATGTAGACAAGCTCTAAGTGACTTTCAATGAGACTTGTGCTCCACTATATTAGCTTTATCTCTGTCATGTTCGGAATCTGTGTGTTTTCCCATCTCTATGCTCAGTTTTCCCTTCAACTTGCTAGACATAAAGGTTCCCCCTTCTCCAACATTTTTCAGTTTGAGATAATTATTTGTTACTGGTTTGCCTGGAAATATTCTCTTTCAGGGTAATAGACACAGGCTATGTTCACTGGTAGGAGAACTAGCATGACTGACTGTCAATATTTTAACCTTCATAGCACCTAAACCCTTCTCAGAGCTGGTCTAGTGGTTTAAATTCTTGCAGTTGCTGGTTGACCACTCTATATATACCATTTATTCTCACCTATGATGAATTTTAAGGAAACGTGTCAGTGTAGATTTTCAAAGGGACAAATGGCAGTTGATAATCCAGTCCAAAGTCTTATGCAAGTGGCCTGGCTAGCAGATGTCTAAGGACATGGTGGACATTGTGGCATCGGCATCACTTTTAAACTTCTTGGATGTGCAGTCTTGCCAACATATATTTGGCCTTCCTTCTAACACTTAGTTTCTTCGAAGATGAAACACTAGCAAATTCTTTAAGCTCTTGTTATTTTAAAAACAGGCCGAGACCTTTAGCAAATTTGTTTAGTAGTGGCAGAGGAGGAAGAAAGATTGGGTCCTGAGTGTTGTGTAATTGCATGACTTTGTTTTATCTGCATGGTAGCTGCGATGGATACTTAAGAGGGGTTTTGCTGATGGACTTACTAGCAGAAGCATCAGCAGCCTATCCATCTAAGAATAGATTTACAAAATCAGAAGAACCAGCAGAGTCCACAAAAAACATAACCCACCATTATGAAAAAAGAGCACCACAATATTATATAGCAATGATCCTCAGACTATTCTAGCATTACAGTAAGCTATGGGGGCAGATAGTAATTGAAATTAATGGAGCCAAGCCAATTTACACTAGTTTACTACATAGACTATAGTGTTCTAATCATCTTCTTTAGAGTATGGCTATATTTTTATAAAATATAAAAAGTGTCAGATTCATAACACCAGAGAATGAAGCCCTGTGTGTATCCCCACTCCTCCTTACCATGGAGGGACCAGCTCTAAGGATTGGGAAAACATTTCAGGCTCTATTCAATCCTCAATACTTATAGTGAGTCTGCCAAAAGAGATTCCAGAGACAAGGTGGGAAAGGTAATATCTTTTATTGGATCAACTTCTGTAGGTGAGAGAGACAAGCTTTTAAGGTGTGGCTCGAAAGTTGGTCCAATAAAAGTTGGTCCAACAGAAGTTGGTCCAATAAAAGATATCATCCCACCTTGTCCCTCTAATATCCTGGGACCAACATGGCTACAACTACACTGCATAAAAAGGTTGCCAGTTAGTTCCAATGATAGTGGCATTTATTGTGATGCGAAAACATGTCCCCTGGTAAAATTGATTGAGACCAGCAAATTTAACTCAATTGCGATTTTCTCTCACTCATTATATATGTCATTTTGGAGATCAAGAACTAGTAACTTACATGCCAATAGTTGGGTGAAATTTTAACACAATGGTTTTTCATCAAAAACAGGCCTTTATGTATGCACCTTTTTTTGAAAAAATTGTCACTGTTACTGAAGAGTTGAAAACACTGCTTGAGAGAAATTCAGAGAAGGCAAAAACTTGGGGCAAGATTTCAGTATCAAAAATCCATCTCAAATTCAGTTGAATAGCAGTGGTGTTTGTTGTAATGTAAATACATGTCCTCTGGTAAATTGACTAGGAGACCAGTATAAAATTGGGGCAAATGAATATATATATTATATAAAAATGCACCTTAAATTGAACATCAACTTAGAGTTTTGGGGAAAAAAAGTTAATTTTTACAATACTTATAAAGTTAACAAAACTTTTTCAAAACTCAGAGTTGATGTTCAACTTGAAGCACATTGTATATATTCATTTTCACAAATTCTATACTTTCTGACATAAACCTGGCACTGAGACAAAACATGACAAATTACTGCATTATTTCCAGTCTGAATTTGTCTATCTTCAATTTCCAAACACTGGATCTTGTTATATCTTTATCTGTTAGATTGAAGAGCCCATTATCAAATTTTTATTCCCCAGGTGCTTATAGACCAGGGATCGGCAACCTCTGGCACACAGCCAGTGGGAGCTGTGATCGGCTGAACCTGCAGATGCTGCAGGTAAACAAACCGGCCCAGCCTCCCAGGGGCTTTCCCTGGTGGGCCGCGTTCCAAAGGCTGCCGATCCCTGTTATAGACTGTATTCAAGTCACCCTTAACCTTCTCTGTTTTAATCAAAATAGATTCAGCTCCTGGAGTCTATCACTATAAGACATGTTTTCTGATCCTTTAATCATTCTCATGGTTCTTCTCTGAACCCTCTCCAATTTAACAGCAGAGAGTTAGCAGGAGTGCTTAGGAGACAGATAATCTCCTAATTAACTTACTAAATATCCCCTACCTGTTAAATTAAAACTATAGATATATGTGCTATAAAAACAGCCTCTCTCAAATTTGAGAAACTAACAAATAGCAGGTAGCAGAACTGGGGAGTCCTAGAAATAAATCCTCTGTACAAGCTTTGGAGGTAAGGGTAAAGATGATTATGTAAATGGACCGCACCCTGGATTGGGTTTGGGTTAGCCAGTTTGGATATATGCAGCAGCCTGTCTCTGAATTACCTCGCAGTGTAATAGCAGGTAAATGGGCTACACAGAACTGTAATATAAGGGCTAGCAAAGACACTTCAGATCTGCCTGTATTTTGTATGGTTACTTTCTGTGTCACTGCTATTAATGCCTTTTATCTGACCAGCATTTGAACAGCTGTCTAACTTGTGCCTGAGTATCTGCCATGTGGACAGAAAATAACTATCCCCCATAAGTACACTACAAAAACTTTTCCAAAGCAGTTAAAAACACTCCATCTCACTGGGAGTTTGCAGAGCCTGAGTGGAGATTTACAGCATGCTTTATGTATATTTTTTTAGTCCCAAGGTCCCTTCTTTTCACAGATACATACACAATGTGTCATGTAGAAAATATAAATTGTTGATTGTACAGCCACTTTCCTCCTTTTTAAACCTTTTTTAAAGGTCTTTTTGCTAAATACACCCAGACACCATTTGACAGATGAGGGGCTAATTGCTCTGTGAATTACCTCTATCGATTCCTGTTTCATGTTGAGCCAAACAAACAAAAGATATTAATGCTTTGAAAAAAATGAATGATGACCTTTCTCTGCAAACACAGCTTGCGGCCTCTGATTATTGGTGATTCCAAAGAGCAGCGGTCAATCGCAATAGCTGTAACGCTATGATCACTATAATAAGCTTTCCTGACCTTCTCTGCCATGTTAAGTGGTTTAAATTTATTTGCCCAACAACAGTGGAGCTTTCATTTAAAGTCACAGAACATTCAATTCTATTTAAAGATGCTGTGTATTTTTTTTAAAAAAGCTTTACCTATAAAGAAATTGTGTGTCATTCAGAGGTGATAACACTGAAGACAAACAACAGTCCCATGCTATTTTAACCTGTATAACCAGAGACTGTAAACTCTAGTTAATATTTATTTCAGTTCAGATTTGTACTTGGTCACTTACGCTGTTTTTCTAGCTATAGAAGTGTAATCTGTTTTGTACACTGTCTTCAGTAGAGTTGCAGTAGGTCTCTGTCTTTGCAGTTATGCCAGCCAGACAAGGAGAAACATCAGTGAATGCAAACATAGTTCTAAAAACTCTACTTCCTTTAATGAAGATTTTGCCAGAAATGGCTGAAAGCAGAACTTGGCCACCAGAAAAACTCCAATGAGTACTTTGCTGACTTTCTCTCTCTTTTTCTTACAGTTAATGTAAAATAGTAGAAATCAAGGATAGGCAAACCTCAGTAGGCTGGGTTGCTTATCTTTTTTCTAGGAGGTGGCTAGAAATTTCACTGGAACATCCTTTATAATGAGATTTCCAACCCCTACTTGAAGACTTCAAAGCTACAAATACTTTGAAGACAATTCTGTCTCCTGATATCTGCAGTGATATGGTTCTCTATCTGTAAAATACAGGTGATAATATCTGCTCACCTTTTAAAGCACTTTGATATCTGTGGATGCAGTGGCCTATCTAATAAATACAAGAGATTAATTAGCATTATATTTCAGTGCCATCTGGTTTCAGATGAAGGTGGAAGTAGAGGCAGCAGACACACTAGTGACTAACATTCATGCCTGCAATTAATTATGGGCATCACAACTCAGGAGCAAAACTACACCCACAGAGATGAAGGCTAAGTGGAAACCCATTAATCCCTCTGGGCCTCCATTTTCCCAACTTTAAAATTACACTTACCCTTTTCATATGGGTGTTATGAGATTAAACCCTTGATGATTTTAAGCTGCTTTGAAATAATGGAGTGGCCGGTACTGTAGAAACGCCAAGCATCATTATCATCATTTGACTTCACTAGCAAATATTAAGATTTTTCTGTAACCTCAACTTCATGGATGCTACTTTTGTCACGTGTCAGGCTCTGCCTAGCCCTTACTGGGGTATGCGGTTAGGGAGTAGGGCAAAATAAGCAGCCTCCTTCACTTTGCATGACCCTCTAGAGATGCAGGCAGAATTGCAGTCCCTGTGTTTAGGGGAACTTCCTTCCTCCTCCTTTGGAGTACAGGGTTCCCCCAAGGAGGCAGGAGGGTCTATCTTTTCCCTCCTCTATGCACTGCTTGTCAGAGCTCCATGGCTACAGGAGGAAAGTAAGTTGTACCCTACAAAGGGTTAAAGTAGGGGCAGCTCTGCACTTCTCCCAATGCAGGGCCACACCTACAAGCTAGATGTCACACAAAGAAGAGAAGGCTACACTCCATTTGTTTGCGCTTGAGGTAAATTGGGCTCTATAATGAAGGTGACTCTTGAGAGATACAGGTATAGCAGCGACAGAGAGGATACATCAGATTTGTCAGATTATCGTGTGAATATATTGCCATAAAACCAGGCTGCAATCATGTTTGTGTCCATGAAAGAAACTTCTTCCCTAAATGCACTTATTATCAAATTCTCCTGAGGCTGGAATTTAATTTCAAGTAGAGCTTAAGTAATCAGACATCTATGTCTTGCAGCTGTGAAAGTCTGAGGCATGCAGGAGACAGCTGTATCTTTAACATCACAATGTAACCTAAAGTTCAGAATAAAGCGTGTTTCAAGCTGAACAAAATGTGGATGCATTTTTACACCTACATGTCATAGTACTGTCCACTAACAAATCAATCCTGAAAACCCTAATGCAGGCAAATAGTACTGACTTATGCAAGTGGTTTGAAGAAGCAGGTCCCACTACTCTACATGCCAGGGCAGTAGATCTTCCTCCCTGTTTGGGCATGCAGTGGCATCCTGCATTTTCCACGCTGTTTTCTTCCTGATCTGTGGCAGAAAGTTCTGACCACAGGACTAAACAGTTTCAGGATTTTGCTTTTCACTTCACAAGCTTTATACCTGAAGCTTAGGTTTCTCCATTAGAAATAGGAATGGGTGAGAACATTGCAAGTTTGGTGGTTTAAATAGAGCACCCAACATTCAAGCGTCTGTTTGAAAATCCTGAGTCTACACTAATAATACACTTCAGTGCCACTGAATTAAGTTCAATCATCTACAAAAAATCAGAATCATCTTAGTTTGCAGCAAGGGAGCTTCAAGTTAGCTATTAGGAAAAACTTTCTGACTGGAAGGATAGCTAAGCACTGGAACAGGTTATCTAGGGAGGCTGTGGAATCCCCATCACTGGACATTTTAAAGAACAGGTTAGACAAACACCCACCAGGGATGGTCTATGTATACTTAATCCTGCCTCAGTACAGGGGGATGGACTAGAGCAGGGATCACCAACAACCCTCAGCCCGTGCCGCTTCCCGCAGCCTCCATTGGCCTGGAGCAGGGGCTTACCCTGGTGGGCCACGTGCCAAAGGTTGCCGATCCCTGGACTAGATGATATTCAGAGGTCCCTTCCAGCCCTACATTTCTATGATTCTACTATAATATTTCTGTTTCACTATATATTCAAATGAGGAGTGGTGACAAGGAGCTTTCACTAACCCTTCCTGCTTTTTAATTTGGATGTGTTTTATGCACATTGAATCAAACAAGCAGGTAGGCGTTCTGGAGTCTTGCAATACAGAGGCATCTGGTTAACAGCTGAACAGGTGTTGCAAATATGTTCATGCAGTTATCAATTTTATTTTATTTTTGCACACAATCTTTATTGTAGACTCCATTCTTTTATTTTTATTTTCTGATGAAGCCTTTGGCTTCCCTCTTTCTTTAGTTCTCGGTATTTTTTTAAATTGTAGTTTTTCTACGGGGGCACAGCTAACTTGATTAAATAACAACACTGAGGTTCATTTAAAAAGAAAAGGAGTACTTGTGGCACCTTAGAGTTTAACAAATTTATTTGAGCATAAGCTTTCATAGCTACAGCTCACTTCATCGGATGCATTCAGTGGAAAATACAGTGGGGAGGTGATTTATATACACAGAGAACATGAAACAATGGGTGTTATCATACACACTGTAAGGAGAGTGATCACTTAAGATGAGCTATTACCAGCGGGCGCGGGGGAGGAAGAAAACCTTTTGTAGTGATAATCAAGGTGGGCCATTTCCAGCAGTTGACAAGAACGTCTGAGGAACACCAGGGTGTGTGTGTGTGGGGGGGGAAATAACATGGGGAAATAGTTTTACTTTGTATAATTACCTATACACTCCCAAGCCTAAGTTAATTGTATCCAGTTTGCAAATTAATTCCAATTCAGCAGTCTCTCCTTGGAGTCTGTTTTTGAAGATTTTTGTTGAAGAATAGCCACTCTTAGGTCTGTAGTCGAGTGACCAGATAGATTGAAGTGTTTTCCGACTGGTTTTTGAATGTTATAATTCTTGATGTCTGATTTGTGTTCATTTATTCTTTTACGTAGAGACTGTCCAGTTTGACCAATGTACATGGCAGAGGGGCATTGCTGGCACATGATGGCATATATCACATTGGTAGACGTGTAGGTCAACAAGCCTCTGATAGGGCCTAATCACATCAGCCACACTATGATGGTGTTCCCTGAATAGATATGTGAACACAGTTGGCAACAGGCTTTGTTGCAAGGATAGGTTCCTGGGTTAGTGGTTCTGTTGTGTGGTGTGTGGTTGCTGGTGAGTATTTGCTTCAGGTTGGGGGGCTGTCTGTAAGCAAGGACTGGCCTGTCTCCCAAGATCTGTGAGAACAATGGCTCATCCTTCAGGATAGGTTGTAGATCCTTGATGATGCGTTGGAGAGGTTTTAGTTGGGAGCTGAAGGTGATGGCTAGTGGCGTTCTGTTATTTTCTTTGTTGGTCCTGTCCTGTAGTAGGTGACTTCTGGGTACTCTTCTGGCTCTGTTAATCTGTTTCTTCACTTCAGCAGGTGGGTATTGTAGTTGTAAGAATGCTTGATAGAGATCTTGTAGGTGTTTGTCTCTGTCTGAGGGGTTGGAGCAAATGCGGTTGTATTGTAGAGCTTTGCTGTAGACAATGGATCGTGTGGTATGATCTGGGTGAAAGCTGGGGGCATGTAGGTAGGAATAGCGGTCAGTAGGTTTCCGGTATAGGCTGGTGTTTATGTGACCATCGCTTATTAGCACCGTAGTGTCCAGGAAGTGGATCTCTTGTGTGAACTGGTCCAGGCTGAGCTTGATGGTGGGATGGAAATTGTTGAAATCATGGGGGAATTTCTCAAGGGCTTCTTTTCCATGGGTCCAGATGATGTAGATGTCATCAATGTAGCGCAAGTAGAGTAGGGGCATTAGGGGACGAGAGCTGAGGAAGCGTTGTTCTAAGTCAGCCATGAAAATGTTGGCATACTGTGGGGCCATGCGGGTACCCATCGCAGTGCTGCTGATTTGAAGGTATATATTGTCTCCAAATGTGAAATAGTTATGGGTGAGGACAAAGTCACAAAGTTCAACCACCAGGTTACCCGTGACATTATCGTGGATACTATTCCTGACGGTTCATTTGTTACCATAAATGTGATTGCTATACTTGAAGTTAGGCTGGTGGCCTCAGACTAGCCTTTTTTTTTTCCTCAGTGGAGGGCCTCATCACAAAATACTACTAGTACTCCAAGGGGGGAGGGATAGCTCAGGGGTTTGAGCATTGGCCTGGTAAACCAAGGGTTGTGAGTTCAATCCTTGAGGGGGCATTTAGGGATTTGGGGCAAAAATTGTGGATTGGTCCTGCTTTGAGCAGGGGGTTGGACTAGATGACCTCCTTCCCTTCTAACCCTGATATTCTATGATTCTATGAAAAGTAGGTGTCCATATTGACAGCCACCACCCTTACAAAGGCCTCCAAGGCTAAAGTGAATGAGCAATGGAGACAACTATCCTATTACCCCAAAAGTTAATCATTTCAGTTCAGGGTTGCTGCATTCAGATGGGGGGGGGACACCTTACTCAGATGCTGTCTGTGCTGTACTTGCTTTATGTATAAATAAAACTTAATTTTCCATAGGTTGTCAAACCTGTCCTTGAAAAGAAGTTTCTGGCCTATATGAGTGGTTTCCTCAGTAGCAAATTGCCTTTAAAAATAGGAAGGAGGAGAGAAGAAAGCCTTTTTGTTTTTCAGTATAAGTTGTTCTAAGTATAGGTCTCCAAACTATATGTCCTACTACACCCTCTCACCTCTCTACACCCTATTTTTCAGGGCTACAAGATGTTAGCTTTACTCATGCTAAAAGTCCCAGGAGGAATAGTCTTAATGGATGAACTGTTGTACCAGACTTCAGGGACATATTCTTAACTGGTGTAAATCTATGTAGCTGAAGCCATTGGAACTATGCCCATTCATGCTAGCTGAGGATCCAGTCTCTTGAGAGCAACAGAAACAAGTTACAATTCGTTTCCAAAAGCATGTATATACTGTCGGTGACTTTTTCTCCTGGTTCTATCTCCATTAAGTCCAAAATAAATTCCACTGGCGGATATGATGCACAGACTGGGATTCAAACCATTCTCAGGTTTTTTTTTGTTTAAAAAAAAAAAGGATTTTTTGCCCCCAGACTAATTCTTAGAGAATACCAGTATAATGCTTCTGGAATTGAAACAGGGTAGATGTAATCATTTACGAGTATCTGAGTACTTTGGGTTTTTATAGGGCACCTCTCTGAAATGCCTCAGGTTGTTAACTAAAGGAATAAGGAGCTTGTGAAATTGCATTTTCATGGTCAGATGGGATCTTGGATTTTCTCCCTCAGCTGAGAACCTTACTTTTCAAATCCTGTCTAGGTAAATTACCTTTCCAGGGCTTGGTATTTCCTTTTTGGAGATTCCTTGGAAGCAACCTTAAGGGAATTGTCTAACTTCTTAATGACTTGGTCAGACCAGAAGGAAGGAAACTTGACCAGTCCAGTGGGAGGCACCATTTCAGGCAGTCAGCATCCTGTAATTCTTCCAACTCACTGAATCATAGCTGTTTAACTCTCTTTCAAGGGCAAACTTCTTCCTTTCAGATAGGGCCAAGGTAGCAAAGATGAGGCCTAAAATAGTTCCAGCCAACCTTTAGCTTTGAAAACAATTTAAAAGAGCCAATGCTCACTGCTGGGAAGAAGGCTAGCTGTGATCTAGAAGAACTGGACCAAGAATACCTCCTTGTGTCTGAGTTCCTGGAGATAAGGCCCCATCTACAGAATTGCAATAATTAATAAAATCCACCCACCAGCTTCATGTACAATTACCAAGAAAATGAGTAAAAACAAGGGTTGCCTTTTTCTAGCTTATTTCGGGGGCGGGGGGGAGAGACACCATTGCTTCCCTAGCCTGAAATAGTCTGTCTTTCTTTTCCTTTATTTTATAATGTCAAAGACATTCTATTTTTACTAATTTTAGAATTAAATCTCTTAGAAACCTTGTTACAAAGAAACTTCATTTTGGCACCCCAACTGTTCCACTGTGAAAAGGGCCATGGCTCCTGGGGTTGTTCTGTGCTTTTCTTTACAAAGCATATCTTCTCCTTCTCAATTAGACAAGCCCACATTTACATTTTGCTGTAGGTTCTCTCTATTTCCAGTTCAGAGTTACACTTATTTCAGGCTAAGTGTAGCCTCAAGACTTTTTGTGAAGCTAATGTCTAATAACCAACATTCACACTAAGTTAGGGCATCATATTAATCAGGACTCGGGGCTTGTATAATAAGTGAGGAAAATAGTTGGTTAAGTGCTTCTTCACTCTTGTGGGATGAGAATTTGAATATGATAATGGCCAGAACAGATTTCCATAGATAATTTATATCTAATAGAAGTGACTTTAAAAAAATCAGTTTAGTGTGACAATTCAGAAGCCAGAACTAGAAAAGATCTCCATTAGACCTTCCCATAAGAGGTAATGCCAAGGTTACTTCTTGAGCTCAGCTCTTGTCTCTCCTGGCATGACAACAAAAAACAGGAGCCAAGGAGACAAAGGAGAAGAGGCTTCTGCCAGGTCATACTATCTAATACCTTAAGAGAGATTTTATATTGGAGATTTCCCCAAAAACAATATCTAGATTCCTCTATTCCTGGCTACTTCTACCCTCTTGTAAAGTTCTGTGGAAGCTTTTCCTTCTTTCTATAAAAAGGAAAGGAGTACTTGTGGCACCTTAGAGACTAACAAATTTATTTGAGCATAAGCTTTCGTGAGCTACAGCTCACTTCGTCTGTAGCTGTAGCTCACGAAAGCTTATGCTCAAATAAATTTGTTAGTCTCTAAGGTGCCACAAGTACTCCTTTTCTTTTTGCAAATACAGACTAACACGGCTGTTACTCTGAAACCTTCTTTCTATAGACTCCATTGATGAGGATAATTGATTAAATGATTAAAGATGGACAAGGTGGGGTGTACTACTTGCACAAGTTACTATGAAACAAATCTCCTTATACAAATGACGTGTTTGAAATTGAATTATGAGAGTATACCAGGAAACAAGAGCTCTTAAGGGGGACAGTGCTAAATTAAGATTAGGTATTTCAACTATTTTCCTTATAGGTGTTCTGATAACATCTTAGTTTATTGAAACTTAAAGAATATTAAAAATCATGTATTTACATCATTTATGTACAACATAATGTACAGCATTTTACAATGTTGCTAAATAAAATTAATCTGCAGCAATAAAAGTAGAATAGAACTTGCTAGCCAGTTTAATTATCTGGCTGTGAATGGCAAGCACATTATTGTATGGGATGCAATACATGAATATCTAAATATTTTTTTAAATGGTTGTCATTGCAAATGATTTTTCTATAGATATTTTCATGTGATACCTTGAAATTAATGGACAATCCTTATCCAGAAGACTCTGGTAATGCTTAAAATTACTCTGTAAAATTTACTATATATGAACAGAAAGTTGTTTTCATCTTAAACTCAGTTATTTTTTAAAAAAATAGCCTTGTCCAAATTATGGAGAAAAAGCTTTCCAAAATGTTATTTTTAAATATCAAGCTGAGGTTTTTTTTTAACTTAGAGAGAAGCCAATTGCTAAATATAGTTTATATGCTTGAAACAATGACATAACCATAGTTCTTGTGGTGCTGTTAAATATACAACTTTAAATATAATTTTACAGGAAAAAGTGTTTTGCACTACAGAGATTTCATTTCACTGTGTAGCTGAGTAAATCACATGAATCACAGCTTATATAGTGCTTTCCCTCTGTAGATCTCCCAACACATTAGATAAGGAGGACAAATGCATTACTACCATTTTACAGAGGTGAAGAGAAGTGATTTGACCAAATCACGCAGCACACCCAGTCTCTACACTCACCATCCAGTTCCTTATCCATTGGAACACACTGACCTCTAAACATTTTTAAGTTGGTTTCTGATTTTTCTAGTTTATAAATCAGTGGGACTGTATCCCAAGAATTTATTTGTCTCAAGTGATCCACATCAGGTGTTATTTAGTATCTTGTGATCCATACAGGTATTATTATTCTCATATTTATTATGGTAGGGCTAGAGGGACCACAAAAAACATGGCCTGATTGTTCTGGGCATGGTACAAACACAGAGTAAGAGACAGTTCCTGTCCCAAGGAGTTTACAATCTAAAAAGAGTAGACAGTGGGTGGAGAAAGGGATAGAACATATAAACAGAATGAACCGTGGTGGCAAAAGTCAGATTAGTTTCTTGATTTTTATTTTGTTATTTTAACCCTTTCAGTGGGTTGTTAGGAGGGGATTAAGACAAAGGAAGGTGGGAACGCTTGGAGTAAACAACTAATCAGCACAGAGGAATGAGGGTTCAGAGTGAAAAATGCTGAGCACAGTCTGATGACATCATCCGTGTCTGGTGGTCACTGCTTGAGCTGCTCTCTATGGCTGCTGAAATTTGCTAGGATTGTGATGACAATAATAAGTATGGGGAGGTGGCAGTGGAAGGGAATAAAAGGCAAGAGAGGAAAAAAATGCCAATAGTGAATAACTACTAATTGCACTTGTGAATGTACCTTCCCATACAGGGATGCTTTCCCCTCCAGGTCACTGGTTCAATCGCTTCCCAGGTAGAGGATGATTAACATTTGTTACCACCTGATGGTTGTTTGGTGGCCTATGTGAAATAAGTTGGTGGTCTCAGTCCAGTCCTAGCAGGCAGCAATCTGCCTCATAAAAATTACTATTACGGTTGGTATGAATTTACACTCAAAAGTGCAAAGGGCATCACCTTCTCCTGATGCCATGGTCATTGTTGGGACTGGAATGGCAGTGGGGAGAAGTTTCAGAGTAGCAGCCGTGTTAGTCTGTATTCGCAAAAAGAAAAGGAGTGCTTGTGGCACCTTAGAGACTAACAAATTTATTAGAGCATAAGCTTTCGTGAGCTACAGCTCACTTCATCGGATGCATAGTGGGGAGAAGGGTGTTCAAACACCGCCCATGCTAGACACGTCCTGTGGACAGAAAACTACCAGCTCCAGAGTTGTTAATCTGTTTTTTTCCATCAGAACTAAATGTGTTTATAAATTATTTGAAAAAAGAAAATAAAAATAGAGGGGTTAGTAAACACTAGTCACAATTCCTATCAATAAGATAAATTTTAGATCTGCAGCAAGGAAGATTTAGGTTAGATATTAGGAAAAGCTTTCTAACTATAAGTGTAATTTCGTTCTGGAACAGGCTTCAAAGGGAGATTGTGAAATCTTCATAAGTGGAAAGTTTTTTTAAGAACAGGTTGGGCAAACACCTGTCTGGGATGATCTAGGTTTACTTGGTCCTGTCTCAGCATGGGGGGGGAGGGGCTTGACCTCTTAAGGTCCCATCCAGCCGTACTTTTCCAACCTGTTCTTCAAAAATTAAGGTTTTTGTTAAGAAATACATACATATGATATTAAATATATATAATACATAACTATATCTCCCTGGCTGCAGATTAAGCCCGTTACTTCTTGTCCTATCTTCAGTGGACATGGAGAACAATTGACCACCATCCTTTTTTTAGCAGCCCTTAACATATTTGAAAATTTATCAGATAGCCCCTAAGTGTCTTTTATCAAGACTAAACATGCTAATTTTTTAACCTTTCTTCATGGGTCAGGTTTTATAAACTTTTTATTATTTTTGTTGCTATCTCTGGACACACTTTCATTCATTCATAATATATATTAGGTGGAGTTTTATTATGAACTTTAATTGCTAAAAGGCCAGATTCTGGTCTCTTTTAGATTGGTCTGAAGCCAGTCTATTGGATTTGGAAAAGTCACTCTGGATTTACACAAGTGTAACTGAGGACCAAATCTGTCTGAACATCAGCACAGAGACTCACAGAAATGGGCTGGCAGTGACCTTGATAGGTCATCAACTCCAACCCCCATGTTTGAGGTGTTCCCAGTATTCTTGTAAGATAAGTTGTTCAGTGTATACAACAGTTTTCCCATTCTCCATTTACAGTCTCTCTTTCAAAAAGTACAACAAACAAACAAACCAAAACAAAGCATAGCAACAATAAACCCACGCTATGTATTTATTATATCTTCCACTGGTGCAAATTGGTGTAGCTTAGTAGAAATTCATTTAATTAGAACAGCACAAATTTACTCCAGCTGAGGATCTGACCCCATGTTATACAGAACTTGTCAATATTATTTTATAAACAACAAGATTGTTAAAATAATATAACCCTGGCCCTTTCAGGTTTCACTGATATTTGATTGGTTTGAGTATTGGCTTTCTGACAGGGATAGGAATGAAGCCATTTTTATTAATTTAGTTATTTTTGCTGATATAAAAGGTCGTCTATCATGTTAATGATGTATCGGTCTGTGGTACCACCAAACAATAATTACAGAATGTTCCTAATAGTAAATCATTTGTCTCAATCACAGTTCACTACAACAACCTTTTGTTGAGCAATAGAATACATTAGGTGAATAGCAATACACCTTTATGCTTACCAATTAAAGGGTCCTCCACATATAGAATTGATGTGAATTCCAATGGGAAGTATTATGAATTATGAACTGCTGCTTACAACAATCTTGCTAGGAATATACAACTTGCTGCTAATTTTTAATCTGTCAAATAATTTACATATGTCTTTTCAAATATAATTGGAGTCAGAGACAGACAGATTCCTGTCAGTCAGGTTTGAAGTGTAGGAAAAGTAAGAGAGATTTGGAACTTTGAAATATATTTGTTTTTCTTTTAAAAGTTAATTGGTGTACATTTGCAGAGTGTAAATATTCCTTGTCTTGTCAGTCTGCACAGTCAATGGAAGTATTTCTTCACATTTTCCCAACTTGGTGAAGATTGTGGAAATGTTTTCATTGAGAACAAAGGTTTCCAAATTATGGTCCACAGACCACAGGTGGTCCTCCATGATCTTCTACGATCATCCATAGAGAACACTTTGATCACATAATGCAGATGGAAATTAAAAGTACATCCAGCACTAATATAGAGCAAAAACACATTAAATACCTCACTTCTACTTTTCCACATACTATTACTTTCCTGAAGTTGTCACCAGGACATTATGGGATCACATATGGGAAGGGAGTTGGTCCACAAGATAATCAATGGACAGATGTGACCCAAAAATGTGTGAGAACCCCTGACTTGAAATGTTCCACCAAGCCATTGTGAGGAGCTAGGTTTGAAAAAACAAGTTGTATCTTTTTCATTGCTTGGTAACGTGTCATGTGGAAGTGAAAGACTGTCACCATCGTCAGTGGTATAGGATGGAGCCATAAAATACAGACACATGACTCTTGTGGTGAAATGCATAGACTGGATATAGATAGATTAGATAGGTTTAGGTGACAGGTCAGTTTTCTCTGACAATGGTCCTTTTTGGAGGTTCATAGAAGTTTTGGTAACTTTTAAACTAATTATCTCACAGTCTCATACTTCCTCTTGCAATTTCTAGTTCCAGCCAAAGCACAGAGTTGATGTGCCAAAATACCATGAGACAGAATACTGTTCCTTCAGCTAGCTTGGATAAGAGTCATCCAGCAGGGTACTTTTTTGAACTGCACTGTTGATCCTTGTGCCCCTGAGTAGTTGTGAGACAGTAACTGGCATAGAAAAATAAGTGATGAACTGCCAAAATAGTGCAACGCTCCACCCATATGGCTTAATTATATCTCCCAAGCCTCTAACACCACACCCAGAACAGCAGAGGAGTTGCCTATGAGTAATTAAGCCTCTTATTGATTTGCATGGCAGAAAAGTTTTCAGAACATGGGTCAAAACTTCAGATTTTATATAAGCCTCTTGACATTTTTGCTCGCCTCTCTCTCCTTCTTTAAATTTCAACTGTTAGAATGAGCTTTACTGTGAACTGCTGGGAATAAGAGGATTTGAGCCAACAATGGCTAAAATGTTTGTTCATTAAACCCAGTGACTTTAAAACTGCCTCAGTGTCAATTAAAATAAAAACTGTCACATGCTTTTAACAGACAGCTTTGTATAATAGAACCTCTGTCAAGTTTATAGGCAAAGAGAGCCATTCTGGGAAATAGTCCAGAGGAAAAGGCTGAGTTGTACTTACAAATACTGTCCCAGTCTTTTTCTGGTCCATCTCATTCAAGAAACACACAAATACACACACATGCTTATGTGATTTCTAGCAGCAGGAGATTTTTTTTTTAAAAAAAGCACCTTTGAGTAATAACTAAAATGCCAAGTTTTTCTAAGACAACAATTAGCATTATTGACAACTTAAAAAACAAAACATCGTGGCTTATAACTGGATGCAGATTTGACACTTCGTATAACTTAAAAATGTTGTTTAGTTACAGTAGCCAACCAATCCGATACGGGATCTTCACGCCTGTGTGTCAAGAGTCAAGCATAAAATAGCTGTAAAGGAGGACAATAAAAAGGGTGTTACTATAGGTTTCTGACAGCCTTGGCTATCGGCAATTAAAGAGCCTTCCAACCAATTAACAAAATTGAAATCAGATTTAAGGGGCAAGACTGGGTGGGTGGGTTTAAGGGGAAGAAAGGGCCTTGTTTCTTTAAACAACTCTCCTTGCCATCACAAAGCAAAACATGCACAAATTCAGCAGCCATCTCCAAACAACGAGAAGACAAACAGTGCAACCAGGTCCTCTGGATGTAGTAGCACTGCTTTCCCAAGGGGAGCAAGAGTCCTTAACAAAAAAAAAAAATTCAAATGGCTTCCTCGCCCCATACATGCCACCCACATCTCACCATGTTCTGTCCAGAAGAAAAATCCCTCAGCTGCAATGGTTGTTTTTATTAAATTCTCCTCAATAAAAAGCTCAGGCAGGATTTATTAGGTACTCAGGGTGGACGTTTAGTATTTCACCAGTTATTAAGTGAAAATCAATAGAAAGCAAAGAAAATGGAAGTCACTGCACTGTTAGCACGCTGTTGTCGCCCAGATATTATGTCGGCTGTCTTGTAGATTCATGACAGACGAAAGCGGCCGAGAGAGAACTCTTTCTGCTTACATTGCAGGAGCCAAAGTGGGGTTATTCATTAGATCAGGCAGCTGGCCAGATGGATTTCCAGTTCAGTTTTACCATTTATCTTAAAAACGCCTGTATCGAGTGAGAAAGAACACTGATATTATGTGATATCAATGGCAGCTTTATGTATCTAAATCAGGATTTATTGTTATTTTGTTCTGAAGACCTTTTTTTCCTCAAGAAATACCATTTCACTGGAAGAAAATAATCGCTAAAACCTTGTCAAAGATAACCTTTCATGTTGTTCGTGCACCGCTGGTTGTAAAACAAATAGAACCCAGGGTATAAATAGGTTTAACCACATCCTTACAAATCATTCCCTTTAGGATTTTCTTTTTTAATGTTACAAGCATGGAGTTTGGTCATTAGCTGTTTTCCTTGCCAGTAATTTAGCTATAAATAATGTCAGCATTTGCTTTAATTGCATTAAAAAGCTTAGGAGTTTTATGTCTTTGGAAGACCATAGCTGCTGTGGTTTTTTTAAGCTCCATTTCTGTTTGCACACAGATTACAACAGCAGCAAACTGCTTTACATGGGTTGAGGATGTTTCCAGCATAACATCAAAGCATCCAAAGATTAGTTTTGAATAACTTATCAAAAGAGATCAGGCCCAACATCTCCCATTTAGATGCCTATGTGAAGAGGCCAGGTATTCATCATCTAACTAGCTGCATGCCGTTCCCATTCTTTCTAGGATGTTCAGCACTTTTGAAAAAAATCTGTCCAGTTCTGGCCTAAATGGGAACAGAGCTCTTTAGAATATCTAGCCCATACGACCTATATCTGAATTCACTTACATTGCTGTAACTCACTGACTGCAACAGATAACTGAAAACACTCATTTTCTCTGCACATACACAAGACAGAACCTACATGCATTGACAGAAATAACCACCACATTCAGGAAGCTATGATTCGGCAAACGTTGATAGCACTGGATTTAATTAATAGTGGAGAAGCGGTATTGATCAACTCTGGAAATTTTGGTATTAAGCATTTTTCACTGCATGTTTCACATACTGGTGCACAAAACAAAAACAAAACAAAACAAAACAAAAAACGTTTGGCACGCAATAGCTTAATGTCCTGGGAGATGATAAATAAACAAATAAAATTAACACACTAGCAAATACACTGGACAACAGTCTTTTCATTATTTTACTTGGGCAATTGGGAAGGGAGGAATGTTCTTTGAGAACAGACCAGGATGATGAAAATATGGCTAAGTGGCTAGTTGTTGCTGACCACAAATTAAATGATTTGAGAGAGGCTTCAAGTGCAACTCCAAATCTGATTACAGCCAGAATTTGGGATGTGAGGCAGCAAGAAAAGCCAGCCATTTGTGTGGCTCAGGCCCAGGTTTAATTATTGATGATCATTTTTATTATTATTTCCTTCTCTTAGCTCATGATGGACCTTTCTCTTGCCCTCTTCTTAGATGTGTTGCAAGTCAGGTAATAAGAGAAGCAAAACTGTTGTCTTTACTTAAAACCTTGCCGTCCCATTAAATCACCCCTGTTGATCAATGATACTAACATATGCAAAGGTCTTGATTTGAAAATGTGTGTCCCATTAATGCCAATTGTAGCTAATCTGATAGCTAGCAACAGGAGTAAGGGATTCTTCTCACTCAGGAATTTTTCCTCTTGAGAAATTGCTTCAGCTTTAACATCCCTTGGTAACACACTACAGTGGAAATCACTTACACCAAGCTGCGTACAGTGAAAGTCTATTTGTAGTGCAGAAGATTGAAAGTCTTCAGTTGTTTCATTGAACTGCAGCATGAGAATTGCAATTCCTTTTACTATGAGCCTTCCCTTGGAGATCCAGATCCTGCTCCCATCAAAGTCAACATCAGGTCTGTCATTGGACCTGGCCCATAGCAAAGATATTCTGGGTAAAACTTGTGGAGAAACAAATTTCCTGTCCCATGAACATTTTCAAAATTTCAATAAATAAATAAAAATCCCATCCCAAACTGCGACAAAAAGTCAAAAATTTCAAAAATATTTATGAAACAAAATCAGGAAAAAAAAACAGCTGGAGTTAAAACATTTTATTTCGATAACTTTGAAGTGTTTTGGTTAGATTTTGACCATTTTAAATTTCTTTTACAGAACACTTTGACAATTGAAAACTTAAAAAAAAAATCTGTTTGAGACTGTGGTTTCTATGAATCCGTATTCTCTGACAAAAAAAAAAGTTTGGTTCTATCAGCTCTAGTTCTGGGAATAAAATTTCTTCCCACTAGGCCACACGCTGGGATATTATGAACATTTACAAACTCCTGCTGAAGTCAATTCGACTCATTGTGCTCCCACTGAAGGCTTTGAGAATTTTAGGTGCTCAGTAGCTCTCAAGATTGACCCTCCTAAAAGGAGTCCATTAAATACAGAACTGCCAAGATAATCTCCTTCACTATGTAGCTGTGAAGTCAATTCTTCACTATAGGCCATTTTATGCTTCACTTATTAATGTTACCTAGGAACTTACTCTGCAAGAAGTCCTGTTGAAATCAGCAGAGTAAGGCACCATTCAAGATAAGCAAAAGCAGCAAAATCTGGCCCTATTTTTTAAAACTATGAAATATATGCAAACATTCTGTGACAGAGTACAGTTTTGTCATTGAATGAATGTGACTCTGGCTTTTTGTCTGTGCATTAATGGGGAGACTGGATGCAGAGTTATTATTTACAAAATAAGACAGTCGCTTAGGGTTTTTTGTTTTGTTTTTTTCCTGTAAAAAGTGATAAAATCCCCTTCCTAGCAAGGCCAGAATTTTGTTGGATGTCTTTGTGAAAAATGGTTTGCTGACAATGGTTTAGATTAGCCATTCAACAGACCCCCTGATAAGTTAACTTTTCTCATTCCAAAGATTTGCTTTTACTGTCACTTGTAATAGCTAGAAAGACTATTACATGCAATCCCCTTCCAGTTTCTAGTGCTGAAGATGATTTACTTCTTGGTACTAAAAGTCCACAATTTTGTAGAATTTTAAGTTAATCCCCCCCATCTTGTTTTGTATCTATCTGCATCCATAAACATTTGTTTCATGTGAAATTTCACCTCTTATAACATCTTTGCATTTCTTTTTTCTTCTCCATTTTTCTTCTCAAATTTCTCTTGTTTTAGATCCTTTTTTATCATCCTGCTTGTGGGTTATACACTGTTGTTTTTATTTTCACCCTCCTTTTTTGCTTCGCATAAACTGTGTTTTACATGACTTTGAAAATATTGTGGGGTGGTGACTTTATAATGATTTGGGAACTTGTTTCTGTGGGCAAGCTTTTATATTTCTTGAAGTCGTACTTGCCTCCAATACATTTTGCTTTAAAAAACTCCCCACGTTTGTGCAAAACTCAGTGTTGCTTGGAAAATAGACCATTTTCACAAAAAGTGGATATTTTTACAAAAGTAGTCTGATTTCTACTAGAAATGTTTGCATACTCCCCCCCCCCCCAAATTATCCATTTTCCCTTGCCGCAAAATATTCAAAACTGACTTTCTACTGGCATAGCATTTCTTTATAAATATTTTGCACCTTCCTTGCTAATGATGCTGATCATTTGATGCAGTTTGCCACTTCCACAAAACACCACACCTCATCAGGATTATTTCCCACCTGTGTCTTTTTTGTTCTCACATTTGACTTGACCTTCACCATCCCCAGTTTTGCAGAGAGAGACAACTTGATCCTAGAAATTCTACAAGGAGTCTCTGGCAGTTTGTATGGATTTGGTCAGAGTTTTCTTCATCAGTCCCAGGGCAGATTATAAAAATGTCTTCTTTCCAAGTGGAACTTAAGACCAAGAGAGAATATTTTTCCTTCTCCAGCTGTGTTAACTCAGTAGCCCTCTCAGTGAGAACATTAAAAAAAACACTAACACCTGATTTGATTAGATCAAGTTTTTTTCCCCTAGAATTGTTAATAAAATCACACTTCTTTAAAAAAAGAGGATGAAATGTAAATGCTGCACTAATTTAATTACACTTTGGCACTGGGAGACACTAATGTAAATATTCTGGTGAGTAGGTCTAAGACACTTGAAGTAATTACTTAAAGGCTTCCTTTCAAAGAATCTCCCCCTTTTTATTAAATGCCTTTTAACATTAGCACTTTCTTCCTGTCAAATTAAATGAAATTTCATTACTCTCCCTGACTTAATGGCATGAGGCTGCCTGCCGCCAGCATGAGTTAACCCTCTCTGGACAGGAGATCGAGTTTGCGCACTCCCGTTGTCTCCATGCATCACCAAACGGGCTGGGACATCAGGAGAGAAAGAAACCTCTCCTTGAGCATATCATGATGCTAGCATGCAGTCATGGATAAGCTCTGCCTTTTGCCCCAAGATGGGAAATTTTATCAAAAGTGGATTTCAAATCAGTCATCAGCTACCGGCTGCTCAGACCCAAGACACAAAATTTGGAGCTAAAATCTCAGCTTTCCCAGAGTTTTGGGATGTTCAGGTTAAGGGTTCAGACTTGAACCCACAATCAAGATAAGCTGACCAGTAACATCCATATCCATGTATGGACTAAACCAAAATTCAAGAGGGGCTTAGTATCAGCTTCAAATTTGGGTTCCTCTCTGGTTCCTTTTAATTAGAGAATGTAACAGACTAAGACTCCTAATGCATTATGTTCTGCAGCAAACATCCATCTACTACCTAAAAGAGGAAGGCAGAATGCCATGAGAGATTCGGGTGACAATTTTTAAACAGGCTTGTACAAATATACCTTCAATATTAGTAACAATTCAGGCTACATGCAGGAAGTGCAGAGATACTGTGCATCAATATTTGTGTAAGCAGTTCTAGCCTATGAACGTGCCGATGGATTGCATGGCAGCACACCTCCAATATGTCCATTGTTTGATTAGTTTTTAATTTAATATCTTTTTAAATTCATAATAAATTAGAAGTGAACTACAAACATTCCAGGTAATGCCTCAGCTTTTATAAATGGTCTCTGAAAACTAGAGAGTCCCTCCATGTTAGCTCCTTTAATTGTACAAAAGTGCTCTTGTGCCATGACAAATTTCATGCCTTGCTGTTTACAAGATATATGCATGGCATATATCTAGCAATTGAGAAATAACTTTTGTGTGAGATTCTTCCAGCCTCCTGGGGAAAGGCAATACCCAGCACAGGGAAGAGTGACCCTTTACATTTAATGACTTCCTAACAAGAACCTTCATTTTTTTTAAGTTATTTTCTTAAAATGTAAAGGTATTGCCCCAAAAAGGGAGAGGGCAGGATCTCCAGCATCAAACTCCTCATTACCTTGAAAAGATACAGTGTAGAAAGCTGGAAGTTACTTGCATGGTCTCATCAATGGGCTTCAACCCTCTTTTAGAGTGATGTCTTCTGTATCTGTGAAAATTGTCTCCTTAGTGGTTCCCGTTATCAGGAGAATTTTCTCCCCATTTCTTTTTAAAACATTCCCTTTTTCCCCTCCTTTGCCTCTAATTTTCTCTCTCCCTCTGCTTTTTTCCCTTTATTCAAGGCATATTTTAATATAGTCATAACCATTAGACAATACCTATACACTGCTGCTTTCTGCAATTCGTAACATAATAAATAAGCTAGTGAGAAAGTATTATTTACATTGCCATATCATCTAGGAGCCCCATTCCTGGACCATGATCCAATAGTGCTAGGTGCTATACAAGCAGAATAAAAAGACCATCTCTGCCCCCAAGACTTTGGCCGTTGATTTTAAATGAAGTAGGATGGCTGGAATCAATAGATATGCTACACCAATAAAGCTTTAGTGCAAGAACCTCAGCTGGTGTACATTGGCATAGTTTGAGTTAAGTCAATAGACTTACACCGATTTACACCAGCTGAGGATCTGGTCCTTGAAAAGTCATTCTGCTCTTTGATGAAAAATTACCTCTGGGTCTGTCTCTTCTGAGCATGCCTCACACACAATATGGGTGTTGCTCATGCCAAGTTCCATCTTATCACTGATGTCCTTTTTCAGTACTCAGGGTATTTGGCGCTAAAAACAAGGACCTTGCAAGTTAATGTTCACATGGAACATTTTTTTTGGCAGGGTCCATAGGTCAGCCTATAAAGAAAGAGAATATCTGTTTTCTTCTTCAGAGTTATCTGATTTTGAAAAGAGCTCTCTCCTCTTGTGAGGTCCAGGTAAAAGTTCACCCATTCCCTGGCTGATTGCTCCTGACAAACAAAAATTGAGACCTGAAAATAAGTATTTTATCTGAAAAAATGCTAAACATCTCAAAACAAACATTCAACTATGCCGCAGCCAAATTCCACAAGTAAGTGACCTGCAGCCCATGTCTCACTGCGGAATGATGGGTAAAGATTGGCTAACTGCCCCTTTAAGGCCTTCTGGGACCTTCAATCCAATTGCAGTGTCTTAGCAGATGTGAATTTCAAGGTTACACCTGGGTGTTCAAGGGCAGGGCCAAGTGTAATCGGCACTTAGATCATAGATTAATCTTATTTGCCATCTATTAGGTTTGATTCCTGCTTCCCTCTCTCCCTCCCTAAAGCCAGGATTATTGTGATAGTTTAAGATAATGGATTCTAACGGAAGAAAGGTCATGCAGGCATTGAGATTTGGAACCTTAAGATAATATGATTAATCTAAAAGCTTCTTTCAAAAGGGGAGGGGACACACTTTCATATGTTTAATTGAGAAGAGGCGAAGAGAGAAAGAGATGGAATTAGCAGCATGGAAAAAAAAAAGTAAAGGATCCCACTTCTTGTCAACAACTGCAATGAACTAGCATGAACAAACTCTTACATTCATTTTCAGACCAGTAAAGGAAGTTTTCCTTTCATTCATGGCTGAAAATGATGATACTTTCCTGGTGATTTTGAGAAGAACTTCTATTAGGTTGGTATTAAATAGGTTAATTGTTTTTCTTAACCACATACATGGTTCACGTATCATATATATCAAACACTTAGGGATGAAAGTTACTATAAAAATAAGATAGTACTCTGTGCTTAGGTATTATGGTGATGGCTGCTATAAGAAAACCCTCAAATATAGAAACAGATTATAATAATATTGCATTAATAGCTAAAATGTACTATGTGCTATATAGACATACAAGACTACTCTGTCCCAAATTGCTATCAAATTGTATAATTACTTATAATAAACTTTAACTTTATTTGCACTTACCTGAGGGTATCCAATCTGAAGATTTTTTAAATCACTTTGCTGTTTATGCTGACAATTTAATTATTTTTGGATTTCACTCAGCACTTAAGTTGGGTTCTATTCATTTGTCTTCTGGCTTTGGAGCCTTTAGAGTGCACTTGCTTCATGTTTTCAGGCTTTTCTCTGTAACTGTAAGGACTGAACTTTCATTGAGATTTGTGCCATTGCAGGAGCCTTGGACATTGGTGCACCTTGATTCCTCCTTCTCTGCCTATGAAACATAATAGTTTAGTCTCCTGAGATCTGTAATGCTTTGCTCTAATCCAGGTTATTGGGCTCAATACAGGGATAACTGGGTGAGGTTTAGGGGGCTGTGTTGTCAGGAGGTCAGACTTGATGATCTGGTGGGTCCATTCTTCCCTTAAAAGTTATGACTCATGAAATATAATGATTCCAGCAGCTGGGACTTCAAGCTAAACATCACAAATCATAAGAGTTGGCAACAGTATAAATTACTCAACCCTCTAAATTATTCAACCCTCTAAATATTATAAAGAACTAGATAGTGTGTGTTTTTCTGCTGCTGACCCCTGCTGGATGGATTCAGAACTGCTCAAAGAAATGTCATAAGCCTGGTACTTCTGAGGGTGATTTTCCTTTAACTCAAATGGTAGCAATGCTGTGCTTTTGAAGTAGGCTGATCTGGGCTACTGATGCTGTGAAGTTCTGAATAGACATGCTATGTGACATAGTATATGTCCACACTGCTGCTGGGAACGTGCTGCCCAGCTTGGATGGACAGATATGTGCTACCTTGAGTAATGTTAGCCCATTAAAAATAGCAGCATAGCCAGGGTTAGCATGGGCAGTGGCCTGGCTAGCCGCCTGAAAACAAATCCTCATGGGCCCCTTAGGTATCTACTCAGGTGGCTACCCTGAGCCACAGCCAGTTCTACCCCCAGCTAGTTTTGTGTGCTGATTCAAGGGGCTCATTGACGTGGGGAAATCAGTATATAGTATACAATGTTTTTCACTTTTATCCTTCTTTTCATTACTAATTTTGTTCTCTTTTCAAATCATACTTCTTCAGCTGCTCTGAGAGAGAGAGAGAGCTGGAGAATTTGCTTTATCCCCTAACCTTGCAGACTGACTAAGACCTAGTAGGTAGATTATTCCTAGAAACTCAAGAACCAAAGCAAGTGTTACTGCTGCTGTGTCTGAGGGGTAAGGTAATTAGAACTTGAACTATGACTGCTTAATAAAACCTGTAATAATAATATATGCCCATCATCATTCAGGGCTATTCTTAGAGTCCAAATGGCATTAAAGCTATATGAAATAATTAGTCCTGAATAGGAATTATGTGGTCCAGCACAGAGTTCAAACACACAAGTCACTGCAGAAGGCTTTAAAAGTGACAGTCCACAACATCCTCCTTATGTCCGGGGTGCTATATGGATAGGCGTATATGAAAAAGAAAGTTAGAAAGCTAGTATCCTTGGAGCACTGATGTCTGGCATCAACTGGGGGTTGGGTGCTGCAAAACGAACATGCACAAATCAGACAGTTACTGTAGATATCTACCTACCAAATTTGCATGCCCATTTGTATGTGTGAAGGTGAGTTTCCCCTGCTTGAATTACTCTGGAACACGTTTTAGGATAGTTTGTACTTTCAAGAAACCACAATAATGGGCACTTAATAAGCAATTGTGGGCACAAAACTTACAGATGCAATCTGAGAGTCTCCGACCATGTTATCCATTAAACTTCTTATTTCACTCAGCAGGTGTGTTGTACTTTTGAATCACACTGATAATATTGCAGGTAATGTAACCAATATGTCCCTTCCAGAGATTTCATCTTGAACAACGAACATGACTTTTTATCACTTTCAGACAAATAAGTCACTGGAATATGGCTAGTTTTTTAAAAAAAAAGAACTAAAGTATGTTCTGTTGTGTGTTTTATTTTGGCTGGATGAAAATAAAAAAAGCCTGGCAAGAAATCCACAAAATGTCTGAAATTTAGCTACACCAAAAACACATTGTCTCAAAATGAAGGGCTTAACCTTTTGAAACACTGTAGTAGTGCTGATTAAGCAAATCACTTAAGTACATACTTAGCTTCAAGTATGTGAAAAGGCTCACTGATTTCAGTTGGGCTTATTCAGGTGCTTAAAGTTAAGCATGTGCCTTAATATTTTGTTTTATCAGCGCCTACAACTCATTGACTTCAATGGACGCTCTGGTCACTCACACTTTTCAGAATCAGGCCTTTCATTTCCAAGAGGGAAGGTATTCAAGCTGAGTGAAGACTTGGTTTCAATTCGTGGAGACTCGGGAACACATTTTCCTTGCTTTCAAATCTGCCTAGACTCACAAACCCTGGGATCCTGGCTTTAAGCTTCACATTCAAATAAAACCAAAGGTTCAAAAGAAAAACTCTGCACAAAACACTGAGTTTCAGAGTATGGTACTGAAACCCTAACTCCAGCCAGGTTTACTTGAAACATTTTAGAGACTAACAAATTTATTAGAGTCTCTAAGGTGCCACACGTACTCCTTTTCTTTTTGCAAATACAGACTAACATGGCTGCTACTCTGAAACTTGAAACATTTTGTGACTCCTTGGTTGACATGAGGCCGAGCTCCACATTGCAAAGTCACTTATGCATGGTATTGCTAAAAACATTTCACCCAGGTCTAGCAGGAGGGAGATTTCTAAATATAGATTGAAAATGGACAAGATTTCAGGACCAAAGGTACTGGAATAATGGATGGAATTTATTTCCCACTATGACAAGTGAAGCTTGCAAGGAGAAAGGGTCCATTATTGGGAGTTGCTGTGCAACCTCAACTCAAGCTGAAATCCATGAGGAGCTCTGTGGTTTTGGATATAGGTTGTCAGACAAAGACTTGCAGAGGTGCTATAGAAGTTGAGTGCTTCCAGCACCTCACAGGACAGAGCTCCAAATGATATGTTTTGCCTAATTTACCTGCTCCATTCACAAAACATTGCAATCCTGGAAGGACAATCCTCTGGACACATTCAATCAGCTCAATGGACTATCTTATTTTATCAGAATATTCACTCCCTTCTCCCTTGATCAGCCTCTGGGCTAGTGCATGTTTTTCACCTTCCTTGGAGCTAGCTGTCAGTGCTCTTGAGTCTCTGCAGAGAACAAGCCTCTGCCTAATATATGATGTGCTTATTCATCCCAGACGCAGGGCATATCATTCTCAAATGACTGACAAGCGTTCTCAAATGAAGAGAGCCCAAAGTGTGCTCTAATAGTGATGGGAAGCATTTCTAGTCAAACATAAAGCAAATTAATGTGAGCCCCCACTGCACCTTTCATCTGGAAATGTCATAAAGTAATAAGCAGAGTGACCCTGCCAATGTCTAGGGCTGGATTTCAATAGATTTACATCTTAAAGGGCACCACACATTTTTAAATAGCCGGGCCAAATTCTGATCTCACTTAGAACAATGTAAATCCAGAGGAACTCCGTTGACTTCAGGTGTAACTGAGATAAGAGTTGTTCTTATTTTAAGGGATCAACGCAGTGCTTCACCTGTAATGAAAGAGATGCCGGGGCTCAAGCTATTAGGTGCTGGGACTTAAGCAGTTTTTTTTTACTTTCATAATTGATGTGGCAAGCCCAGAGGTGCTGGGGCTAAGACTGGCACAAGTTAAACACTGACTCAATGATGCTCCCATTTAAAGCAAATGAGAAAATTCTCATTTAACTTCAGTAATAGAAGGATCTGGTCCTAAATGTCTTGTTCTTCAGGTTAGTTTCAGTAACAATAGCTTTAAAAGAAACAAGCCCTTTGAGCAGCCGTCATATTCAGAGACTATTTTGCACGGCTACCAGACACTTCGATTTTAACATAATATAATTGGTAGGCTGAAGGCCATATGCTGGTGTAGGAGACTTGATTTTTCTTTAAAAATAGTTTTCACGGCAGACACTATGGCTGTGTCTACAATTACATCTTTATAAGGGCACCACTGAAGTGTTGTTATTTCTCCCGTTGGTGTCATTAATCCACCTCCCCAAGAGGTGGTACCTAGGTTGACAGAATAATTCTTCCCTCGACCTCGTGCTCTCTACACCGGGGGTTAGGTCGATTTAACTATGTTGCTGAGCAATGTGGATTTTTCCCTTCCCTGAGTGACTGAGCTGGGTTGACATAACTTTTTAATGTAGAACTGGTCAAGTCTTCCTACGTGTTTGTACAGACCCTGCTATAATGGGGTGCCAGTCCTGACTGGAGTCTCTGGTTATCATCATTATGGTAAATAATAAATAAATAATAAATGGATATTTTTTATATTAGTGAAAAAGAAGTCTAAGAAAAAGAAATTCCTGATATCCTAATCTTCCTGGTGTTTTTAAAGAAAGAAAATGGTTTCACACTTGTGTGGGAGAAAACAAATCTTCTTTATTCTGAGTTGCTTTCCATCTCTTTCCATCTTTCCATCCCAAGGCCCAGTTCACAAGCTGAAGATGAAGGGCCAGATTTAGATATAATAGTAAGATTTAATTTTAGAGATCTCTTGTTTCTCTGTGCTAGAACAAGGGCATCTAAACATATCAACCACCTTTACAGTTTCTTGAAACACAGAAATTGACAAGAAAGAAAGAAAGAAAGAAAGAAAGAAAGAAAGAAAGAAAGAAAGAAAGAAAGAAAGAAAGAAAGAAAGAAAAAGGAGGGGGAAAGACATACGTGAGGAGATGCAGGAAATATAATTGAATGTGTGTGCTTTTACTCAGTGTAGGATTATATTTCATTTTAAGTATTTTAGGGCTTTTAAAAGTGAAAAGAAATTGAAATGATGGCCTGTTCCCTGGGGCTTCCAAATAAAGACAATTTCACAGCTTTCAGGTATGTGTGGTTACAATGCAGTTTGCTTCTTTAAAATTTCCATCACTCAGTGCCCACCTCCCATGAAGTGAAAAGGCAGGGCATAATAAAACCCAGCATTTTCCCATGATTAGAGAAAGGGACTGGGAAGGCAAAAGCTCCTGAACTTCAGCCAGGGACCAGCTTTGTAGCCCTGGGGCTGTCACTCTGCACGTGATTTTCAGGATAACTCCAGCTTAAATCAAGGGGACGTGCAGGTGCTCAGCACCTCTGAGATGTTATGGTTTCCCCAAATGTAAAATGGGGACAGTACAACATCTCTAACTCACAGCGGGGTTGTGAAGACAGATCAGTTAATGTTTATGTCGAGTTTTTGAAATGTAAAGTGCTATATAATTGCCAAGGATTATTATGTTCCATTCTTTGCAACTAAACCTTTTGGGGAAAGAAAAGAGAAATCTATTAAATAGTACTTGCATTTTATATCTCCTGCTCCCTTTTCTTTTGATGCTTTTAGTAACTAAAGAAACTTTAAAGCTTTTATGGTCCTTTTCCTCTGCCAGTCTCTTTCTCGCTCTCTCACTGATGCACACTAGCAATACCTAACCCTAGTCTCACATGTGCATATTTAGGGTGATAATGACATGATAAAAAATCACAAATGATATTGGTGGCACAGAATATCTATTAGTTCATCTGGTTCAGTCCTCTCCTTCCAGTGCAGGATTTAGTGTTACAGAATATTCTCCAATCTTAAATGGTACCAGAAATGGATCCTGCTGCAGGCATCATGGGCCAGATCTCCATCTCCTGCTGTAGCTGCTTTGTTATTATAGGTATTACCGTACAGTTTAGGAGCCTTGGTCTAGGACTAGGGCATTGCTGTGCTAGCCACTGTAGAAACACAGAAGAAAAGGATTATCCTTTGCACAGCAGCACAAAGTGGTCAGTAATCTAGCCTAACAGACTACCTGTGAATTTCCCCAGTGTGAGGAGTGGAGTAAAGCCAGCTCTCCCACCCATTGGTGTGATTCAGGGAACAAGGTGTGACTGGAAGCTGCTGCACTCTGGCAATCCTCAAAGTGCATATTGACCACATTGGGGCAATAGCCAACCATCATGGATTAAATTAGACATGTGGCAACTCCACACAACATCAAACCACCAGAGAACTGGCTACAGGAGCAGGTAGCCATAAATGACTCATTTGATGTCTTTTCTGCCTCTCTCCCACATCTGCCCCCTTATTTACTGCGTGCATCTGAGAATGTTTTGAATGTTACTTTCCAGTTTCTCAACTTTGTCCAGTTTCTGCACCAGCTGTAATTCCAAGTTCATTTGGTGCCACAACTTTAGGTCACTTTATTTTTACAAATTGGAGGCTACCAAACACATGCAGGCTGGTAAGGAGAATGTGTAGCTCATCAGCCCCAAATCCACAGACTCTAGATTCTGATTCCTAAAGGGCAATTTTTTCCAGAAGTGAAAGTCAGTTTTTTTGGTTTGGTGAAGAACATTTAAGGTGCAATTAGCAAAAATGCAATGTTCTGCCAGGACCACTACTGTCTGCACAGTTCTAAATTCAAATATTTTTTGTTCTCATAGGCAAAATAAAACAAACAAAACTGGAGGGAACCTTAATCTGGGTCATAAACATGTTATGGTAAGCATGCATATAAGTCATGCAGGGGTATCCTCATAGGACCTGATCCAAAGTCCATTGAAGTCAATGGAAAAACTCTTATTGACCATGGGCAATAACCATCTCTTCAGGTGAAAAGCTGGCTAAACACAACTGGAACAAATACACACACACACACCAGCATTCGCCTGTACACTTTTAGATGCCTCAAAAGCAAACATTCTACATTTCTTAGGAGACAAAGAAGAATGAAACTAAATCCAGGATATATGCAAATAACAAAATACCAGAGTTAGGAACTAAATCCTTCTTTGCAACATGAATTCAGTAATAAGATTTAACAATTATATAAACTACCTTCAACAATATGCATTGGTTAATAGCTATACTGCTGCAGATGAGCTTTTAATAAAAGAATGACAAGTTTTAAAGGGATCTCTCCCCTCTAATCAAAGATTGTTTGCAAATAAAAGCTTTATTACCTCTGATTTCTTGGCAGCCACTAGAGGAAAGGTCCCCTAATAAAGTGCACTTATCCCTCATTGCAGGAAAACAATATGTCATCTCTATGTCCATTATTTACCAAATTGTCTTCATTTTTTCTTCACCTGCTGAGTTTTTGGCTATAAAGATAAATAATATTATAAAGCCAAGCTAGATGGTTTCAGAAAGGACCAGGATTTTTCACCAAGCTAGGTTCACAGTGTGAAAGAGAGGAAAATGGGGGAGTGGTGCTAAAGAATTCATTATCAGGAAATAGGCATCTAAAAAGTTTGTCCATATTTACATTTTAAAATACTGCACTGGGCTTACTGTTTCATATATAAAATAATAGTGGCTTTCTTTAGTAGTTTAACAAATTACACAGACAGCCATAAATTCTGGGCGTAATACTGATAATAGCTCATAATACATGAATTTCAGCTTTTTACTGTAGACGTTCAAAGATGAAAAGAACCATTTTGAAAATTAAGCCACTGGATTTTTTTTCTTTTCTGAGCTTGTTCTCACAAAAGAGTGAGCCAAAGCAAAAATGCAGAACTCATTTTTTTCAAAGTTTATGATCCAGAACTAAACTCTGAAATTTGGATCCACCTTTAGATTCTTAGGAGACACAGAAGAATGAAACAAAATCCAGAATATATGTAGCCAGTACACAGAAGCCCCTTTACCCTGTGCTGCTTAAATCCTTCTTTAAGACCTACTTTTACTATAATCCCCACAAGAAATCATCTGTAAGTAGACAGGGCTCTGCCTGCATGTAATTTATTTCAGAATCAGAGCCTTAGTTGGTAAGGTGTTCTGGGCAGGGAATGGGTTTTTCTTGAGTTCATACATACATAGCATAATAGGGGCCCAATCCTAATTGGGGTTTATAGGCACTATTTAAATTCAGCTGATATGGCCTAAGTGGTAACTAGGCCTTTCATGGATCCTTTGAATTTTACCCTTTATTTCCAGTCATTCATGGCTGATTGTCAAAACCTCACTTGAGAAACACTATATATCCATATACACAGTATGCAATGTAGATTGGAGCTTGGGGGTGCACAAAGAATTTTGAATTAAGCCCTTAACGGGTAAGCATGCCAGCTTCAACAACTCCTTTGGCTGAAGTTTATTATATCCAGCCAGTAGACTGTCTGATTGCTAATAGGATTTCCAGTGTAATATTTACTTGTAAACAAAATATTGCACTTATCCACTGGGCATCTAAGTTCTCTGTGCATGTGTGTGCGTCCCCCTTAGAATCTCTTCCCTATATTCATTAAACAACAGGAAACAACCTCTTCTTAATGCAGCCAAAAATACATTGTGACAAGCTTTCTAAGCAGTCTGTGGGATGCAAAGCAGATCTATCAAGCAGAGCCTTGGTATATAATGTGAGGAGGTATTTTTAAACTAAACAACCATGTTTGTTCCTTATTCCCTGATGAAATCTTCCCTTTCCTCCCCACCATACTTTCTTGTGTTATTTTATATTCAGGGTAGAGTATGCCCTTTCCCCTTGCAACATCACACTGAACATGGTCATTCCCAAGTGTGTTCATTCTAGCACCATACCACAGTCATTGTTCTCACAAAGGCTCATCATCATCATCATCATCACCACCACACATTTCTGACCATTGCAACATTTGTACTGTGACTTGCATGAAGTTGCAGCATGCAAGACTGCTTTAAGCTGCCATGGAAACAAGTGATAATGCTTTATGGCATCATGGAGGTAAAAGAGATCCAGAACATTGGCTTTTCCCTATGTGTACTCTCTCACCACCCCCACCGCCTCACTTAACAGGGGTATGATCCTGCAGTATTCATTCAGGAAAAACTCTGGTTGATTTCAATGGCATTTTTTTTGCCTGGATGAAGTAATTTCAGGTGATTTTCTTTCAACTGGTAGTGCCCCCATAATCATAGTAGGTTCAGCCCTGATAGACGACTCCATTCAGCCCTCATCTGCCACCTCCCAAATGTCCCAGAAATAAGAGAGAGCCTGAAGCATGACCACAAGGTTAACAAGCTGAGCTATGAGTGCCATAATCAAGGCTCTGTTGCGAAGAATACCCTGCTGGTAGTTTTCTCTCTTCTCAAGTGCCTCTGCTGAGCACAACTGTGGCAGTACATCATGTGGAGACAGGCTATCCCACAGGTAACCTGTATGGAAACTGTTAAGAGCTTCAAAGGTCAATGTTGAACACCTTGAATTCGACCAAAAGCCCACAGGCAGCCAGTGCAATTCACAGAGCACTGGTGTTACATGCTTTCAAAACAGAGCTCTGTTTAATAAGCATTCCTGGACTAGCGTTAGCTTCTGAATGGACACAAGGGGCAGCCCCAGATAAAGAGCATGACAGGAGTCTGCTCTCGAGGTGACAAAGGCATGGATGGATAAATGCAGCAAGGTCTCCGCATCTGAACGAAAGGCCACACTTGCCCTATCAAATGCAAGATGGAAAAATATGTTGACATGGCTGCTACCTGGGCATCCAGCAGGAGGTTCAATACCAGAGTATAGGATAGAAGCCCATGGCTAGTTTTATAAAATTAAATAAGTAAATAATAAGCCTGGTAAGTTGCAAACCATATTCATAAGATGAATCATGGCCGCATGCCATGGGTTAGTAAAGCTGATGTAACTACAGTCAACTCTTTTGATTGTTCCTCTAAACCTAGTATCATTCCCTCTGTTTTGTCCAGATTAAACTTCAGCCAGTTTGCTGTCATCCAAGTCTCAATCTCTTAAAGACACTAAGTTGACTATCCCACTGCACGAGTGTGATGGACTATAATGGAGACATATAACTGGATATTACTCACATACATGTTTCCCTACCAACCCGACTAGTGTCCTCATACATATGCATTGAGCAAAAAAAGTAACAGCATAGAACCCTACGGAACCCAGTGTGAGAGAGCCTTAGAGTTAGATGAACAATTGCCCATAATTACTCTGTGAGTGCTCCTGTATTAAAAGGAAAGAGGCCACTTCGTAACAGCCCAATCTACTCCTGTAAGGGGCCACAACATTGGCAGTAGCTCTCAATAATAACAAAGGCAACTGGACAGATCAGCTTGAACATGTTCTCTTAGTTCATAGCAAAGAAGACACTGATGAACAATGCCACTATGAATTAATAGACCTCTACCTGGTCTAAACCTTGATTGACTAGGGTGAAAGGAATATGAAGACTGCAAATATTGCCAGAACTGATTGTCAAATACATTCTTGGTGGTCTTTCTGCTAAGCATGAGATTCAATACTAGTAAATATCTTACAGGGTCATTATCATCAAGAATTGAGTAGAGGCTCACCAATACTTCCCTGAGAAGGTCTGGCAATGACTGGACTTCTTTTGAGAGAGGCCCTACATGTATAGCTGGTCAGAGAATTTTGCTGAAAATAAAACTGATAAAAATGTAAAACACAATTTTTCACTCAGTTTCCACGTGTCCACCTCCATTTTCCAACTAGTTCTAACAAAAATGTTCCCTGTGAACAGAAGAAAAGAGAACGTTTACCCTAGTGCTTTTTCTTGCAAATGAGAAGCCAAATTCCATCCTCAGCTGTGTATTTATGCATATATGCATAAAAGGACAGAATCTGTCCCTTGTGTTTTACTTTATGAAACAGACAAACTCGGCTCAAAACAAAATTCAAACAGCATATATAACATTTTAGTTTCTGAGATTCACATTCCATCCACAGTTAATACCTTTGCTATTTCTTACTTCTCTATTATATTATTTCAGGAATTCTTTTATATTTTTGCATATGGCTTATTTGCCCTAAACACATCCAAACTGTTTTGCAGGCTGTCTGTGGCACTCAGGAAATTCATTTCACCTGTAGCTTTGGAAAGAAGAAAAAAAAGTTCTCCACAAAGTGCTCCATTTGTGATGAGTTAAAATCCCTAAATCTGATTTTAAACATGACCAGATTTTATTTTCAGTACCATATAAAAGGATCTACTCTGTTGATTCATGAAGCTGAAAATGAACCAAACCTAATATTAAATTTCTGATTTTGTGCAGTTGAGATGTCTCTGTCATAGCTCATTGAGTAGTTTCCAGAGTAAGACTGCTGGGACAGAAAATCCTCATTCAGTGATTTTTATATGGATCTGACTATTTAGGGAGATGAGGCAAAAGATGGAAGGCTAGCTCCTCATATGATGCAAGTCAGCATATCTCCAGCCTTGAGTATCAGTTACTTTTACACTCAAATCTTCTGAAAACTAATTTGCATTTTAAAATGGCTTAACCTGACATAGTTTTCTGAACAGCAATGACACCCTCAGAGATGTTACAGCATATATTGTTGCTAATGGAACAGATTATCTCACCCCCTTGGGGAAAAACAAAGGTGAGAGAAGCTAGGTGTGGAGGATATCTTTGCATGGAAAGCCTCATGGAATTTTACTCAAATCATAACTCTCAGGGGTACTAGAGTTTGATCCTCCTTCTTCCTGACCAATAGACAGAACGTTCACCCCTCACAACCTACAAATGTTATAAAGGATCAGATGGAGGCAAGGAGTTATCCACATGGAAGGATGACCTTGTATTGAAGAACATAAGAAGAACATATGTTATATTCTTCATTGACTTCAGGGCATATTACCTCTCCCCACACACACAACTTGGTCTTCTCAGCTCTGTAACTCCAAAGGAGTTGTGCTGATCAGAGTCTTCCTTGCTCATAGTTGCTCCCAACTTAGAAGTTCCCAGTGCAGATTGGACTCCATGGAAAGGTTCAGCCACAGACTACATTGGCTGCTTCATGTGTTACTCATGGGTTTGGTGATGGGATGATGCGCTTGCATCCCAACCTCACATTCCCTCAAACAGATCTCCAGCTACGCAAAGAACTCTCTGAAAGTTATGTGTGGTATTACAGGGGTCCTGATCCCCTCTCTCCATCACAGGCAGAGGCAGATTCATTTAGTGGGTTACAAACTAAATATAAGTCAACAATGTAATACTGTTGCATAAAAAATCCAAACATTCTGAAATGTATTAAGCAGGAGTGTTGTAAGCAAGACACAAAAAGTAATTCTTCCACTCTACTCAGCATTGACAAGGCCTTAACTGGAGTATTGTGTCTAGTTCTGGGAAACACACTTCAGGAAAATGTGGGCAAATTGGAGAAAATCCAGAGGAGAATAACAAAAATGATTAAAGGTCTAGAAAATGAGGAAAGATTGGGAAAAAAGGGGGGAGGGGAATTGTTTAGTCTGGAGAAGAGAAGACTGAGGGGGGAACATGATAACGTCTCAAGTTAGGTTGTTATAAAGAGGAGAGTGATAAATTGTTTTTCTTATCCACTAAGGACAGGACAAGAAGCAATGAGCTTAAATTGCAACAAGGGAGATTTAGGTTAGACATTCAGAAAAATTTTCTAACTGTCAGGGTATTTAAGCACAGAAACAAATGACTAGGGAGGTTGTGGAATCGCGGTCATTGGAGGCTTTCAAGAACAGATTAGACAAACACCTGTCCAGGATGGTTAAATACTTAGTCCTGCAATAGTGCAGGAGACTGGACAAGTTGTTTTTCAAGGTCCCTTCCAATCCTACATTTTTATGATTCTATGATTCTATATCCATGCATTACAGACCAATAGATATTTTTCCCATTAAAGTTTCATTTCATAAACTGAAATGCTTATTTAAGTAATCACTGCCTTTTAATCTCTATTACTGGCATAAATGGAACAGCCGGATAGAGGCAAGCAAATTTACACACTCTTAAACAAGAAGCTTCCTCGGGGACTTACCTTTTCCTCTGCTCTAACGTGACAGACACATTTTCTTTCTTTCTCTTATATCTTTATTGATTTTATAATAAACTTCACATTATCAATGATCAGCATTTTTTCAGATACAATGATAATACTTTGCACTCACAGAATAATACTTTGCACTCATGGGTTCTTCCATTCAAGTATCTCAAAGCACTTTGCGAGCCTCACTTAATTAATGCAGATCAATGACAAGGCAGATCTCATTTTAAATAACTCTTCTTTTCCTCCAAGAGAGTTGCATCTTGCAAATCCTTGAATCCTTGGTCAGTGCAACACAAATAATCCAACCCAAACACAGCCAGCTTTACCCTGTTTACAAACAGCAACATGGGACCTGTTATTAACAGGTAATCCAAGTTTTTAGATTACTGCTCTTTTGATTCACATGGAATGTGCTTTGATTTTGTTGGCTGGAGGGAGAAGGATTCCTTGCTATAGGGACTTGACTCCATCCTCACCCCAACACACTTATCTCCATGTCAGTTATTGTAAAGTAACTGATTAAAAGATGCAACTTCATGTGGACAATCAATCTGTTCTTTCCCACAGTCAAGATTTCTAATGCAGGGAAAACCACCAGGGTTCTGCACATTATAAAACTTTTAGCAAAGGGCTAATGAAATGCAAAGCTTCGTATAAGACCAGCACTAGCCTTCCTATCAAATCATCTGAAATATTTATTTGCCCTCTTGAATAATTGATAGGGGCATCAGCTCTCCCTGTCAATTGATTTATTAAGGGACTGTTTGGAATTAAACAGCTTAAAGTTATTAGATTTAGCAGCGACCTTGCTTGTTAGCATATTCATTTACCTACGGGAGCTCCCATTAGATATTGTTAATACATGACGTTCCCAGTCACGGCCTGGATCGCCTCAAATTGCATTAACGCTGGGCTGTTTAGCCACAGAATAACAGGTTTGATTGAGTGCTTGGGTTTGGTGTAATTAGATTTTCTTAGAAAAGGGGGGACTGTTTTAATGCTGTGTGCATTAAACTAGATATGTCATCAGCGTTATTGTAATTGGCAAACAGGAGCATTGGAGACATAAGCTGTGTGTGAATGTTTGTGTTTATGGCTTGTCTTACCATTGTCATAGATGGCACATAATAGCTATGGTAACTTTCATATGCATGACACTGACAAAATGTAGCTGGCCTCTTTAATAAGCATCTCTTTTGAAATCAGTAGAATATTCTATACTGAATAATGGGATCAATTTATTGTTAGTTAAAACTGCCAATTATTACTCTGGCTGAAAAGGTTATGAGACTGGTTAATCAATGATGAAAATGGTGTGTGTGTGTGTTGATTCTACTCTATGGATTTCTGTTGGATATATAGAAAAGGGCACATGCTACAAGACTCTCAAACTCACCAGCTCTATTGAAACTTATTATAGAACATTTGGGGACTAATTCACTGAATTTTTACTCTGGTTTCACACTAGTGTCACTCCACTGATTTCAATTCCACCAGCATGAACTCACAGTAGTGAATCAGGTACCTCATTTTTAATTACAGGCATCTTGCTATAATTAAAGATGCATGCAGGTATTCAAATGCTTGCTACTCTTGCCTAACTGAGGGGTCCCTTTGGATCAAATTTTGTCTTCAGATGTGTGTGCATGAAATTCCCATTGGCTTCAATGAGATCCCAATGACAAAACCCTAGGGCAACTGCACTTGCAATCCTTTGCTCAGTGCTGTATATCTTATTACCAGAGCAATACTGAGAAATTGGAGGAAGTTCAGAGAAGAGCAACAAAAATGATCAAGGGACTTGCAAGACTGACTTATAACTAAGGAAACCTTCAAAGACTAAAGAGATGAGTGGTGACATGACAGCAGCATTTGAAAAGGGTAGATATTAAGGACAGAGCGGAAAAGTTAGGGGGCACACAGGGTATAACTTGAAATAATGAGATGAAATTATAAGAGGGAGAATGTATGTTGAAAACAAGAAAAATCTTCATTACCACAAGATGTTTGAGGCTACAGAATAGTCACCCAAACCCCAACACTTAGGGCTTGGAGAATTATGCTGGACAAAGCACTAGGAAATATACGATGGGGACAAGCCTATACTAGCAGGCAAATGAACTAGGAGAGCTAATTAATCTGAAGGGTTATGATGTTATTTGCATCTGCTTTTTTCTGATGAATCCGACTGAAGGATCTGGCCTTTACAGGTGTATCTGGCAGGCGGTCAGAACCGATGGAAGTCGTGCTAAAATACAACATTCGTTCATATCCCTAAAATATTATTTTTCAAAGTACCATGGCTGGAAAGGAAGGGACTTCCAAGGATGATCTCTACAGCCAAAATGGTTGTCAACAGAAAGGAACAAAAGAGTGCATTTAAACAAACTGATATTTCCAAACAGGGGATAAGAGCCTTGGTTAGTAGGACCTGATCCAAGGCGATTTACTTCAATGGGCTTTGGATCAGGCCCAGAGAGATCTACCTGAACAGGGGATGAAAATGATTGGCAGTTACTGGGAGACAGAGCTGCCTGAATAGTTGAAATTGGAATTAATTTTGTGAAATTATTTTTATTCTAGCTCAAGCATGCACTAATCAGGAACATAACCCTGCATGGTCCATGCTAAAACTCCTGTTAAGTCGATGGGAGCGGTATATGGTAAGCACTACAGGATTAAGTACCAAAGTGTTTTCCCCCCATGCTGGTAAAGTGATATTTTTTGCTTATGGGGGAAAAAAAACAAACCAGAGTAGGGAAAGGTGAGGAAATTAAAAAACAAACAACAACAAAAAAAGGACCCAAACTGTTGCCAATCCTCCAGGATTGGCCTGGAGTTTCCAGGAATGAAAGCTTAATCTTTAATTAAAGATTATGTCCCATGAGGAGACCTCCAGGAATACAGCCAACCAAAATTGGCAACCCTAGATCCTCAGACCATTGCACAAACCTCAACCTAACCCTCTTCAGAAGTCTGAATATGTTAAAGGGAGTTGAGAGTTCAACCCTCCTCGAAACCCCAGCACAACAGCATCCTGCTAATATATGATGACTAGAAAGTGAAACTGATCATAAACAAAGTGAATTTGACCAGCTTAGCCTCACTGTCCCAGGCAAAAGGGAGAGATGGGGGAGAAAAAAAAAAGACTAGCACCAATGAATAATTGATTGGATTTTTAACATTTACGCTGTTTTTACTAACCCAAGATGATAACAGTAAAACTGATATAATAGTTTATTTTCAATATATAGATGATCTTGAGTGTGTCCTTTAAGAAGAGTTCAGTGACATTGTACCCTTCACAGAAAACATGGGTGGAGGGATAGCTCAGTGGTTTGAGCATTGGACTGCTAAACCCAGGCTGTGAGTTCAATCCTTGAGGGGGCCATTTAGAGATCTGGGGTATTCTTTGAGCAGGGGGTTGGACTAGATGATCTCCTCAGGTCCCTTCCAACCCTGATATTCTAAGTACATTTTATAGGCTCTGTGCACCCAAATAAGCCATCTTTACTCCAGTAATACACAAGTGGACTGACTGAAATCAACGGGATGCTGTTTGTAATAAGGTACTATTTCAGTATGGGGAATGTGGAACAATTGGGCCCAGTGTGATTGATCTCATATGTTCTTTTTGTGTTAGGCATGATGTTGAACTGGACACACACATGATGGGAAGTTGAATAAAACAGACTATAGCTTGTATTCCTGGGCTGATGTTTTATTTAAAGGAGCAATTATAGCTGTGATTCTTTTTTAAAAAAAAAAGTTTAAAGTCATCATGGTTATTTTGCAGAGCCCTGGTTCAGCTCATCTGCAAGGAATTGCGTCCTTAAGTAGTTGACTTGCTTCCCCCCGCCCCCCAAGCAAAAGGCATTTTTAAAGGTAAGAAAGTGACGGTAAAAGAAAGTGCTGCCCGAACCTTAATCACTGTTTACTGATTTAGTCCATTTTATTAGCAGGCAGTGCTTTTCCAGAGAGCCATTTTCCTGGCAGGGTGCAAAGTCTGCTATCAGGGGCAAGAATCTGTGTCTTGCTGCTACTTCCTCCCCGGCCTCCTAACTGCCACTAGCAGGCTACTGCATGAAGGCAGTGGGGGTTGTCATGTCCGAGTTCAGCCTCTGACACTGGTCCTCTAGAGGTAAACGTGAAAGAGGGCTAGATTATAAAGCTGGAGGATGGCTACAAAGGACCCAACAGGCCATAAAACCAATATGCGTAGCATGCTGTGTCCCCTCTCCTGGGGCGACACAAGAATTGAAGATGATAGAGAATTTCACCCTTTGAATGGAGAGATTTGGGGTAATTGGTTTGTTTACATTTGTTTAAGTGTCCGAATCTAAATAATGGATTCAGGGAAGAAAAATAAATAAAGACATGAGACCGGTTAGAAAAATAAAATTCATGCGTTAGTACAGTTTTGCCTCTCCCCCACCCCATTTGTCACAGTCAACTACTGAAATCCTCTATTAATCGCTAAATCCAGATAATAGTGGAGGTGGGTTGGCTGACCTGTGAAATTAGGTCTGCATGTAAAAAGGAATTGAGCTGCATGAGCTTTGGAAATAACTCTGTCGGTATTTACATTAGCATTTGAACATCAAAGATCTCCCCTGGGCTCCTCTAGGTTCCTCTAATTCAAGCACCAATGAAATAGCTCAGCTTTGCTCCCCTCCTCCCCGTTTCCCCTAAACATGCCATATTAGAGACCCTATGAGATATACCAGCCAATCAAGAGGCAGGAGACAGGGTTTTCATAGGTTGTTGGGTCCCACATTTCCATGAGATTGGGGCCCAAGGAAATTCATTAACATTAAGGGAAGGGGGGGGGACGGGGTTTTATTTAACAGAGGACACAGTCTATTCTGGGGGGCAGGCTTGCTTACAAATAGTAATTACTAAATACAAAAAGAGGCCTCTAAGTCTGCCAGGCTCAGCAGCCTGCGTGGAGTTGAATTAAACACAAGGCCAAAAATGATTTTTGAAAACATCACTGACTTTCATTGGGGCTCACAAAAGGTGATTGAATTGACATATGCAAATAACTAGATAGCTCACCACCGGAATAGTTGATGTTTCTACAGCCCCTTCCATCAGAGGATCTCAAAGAGTTTTATACAGAATAATGAATCAAGCCCCACCATGTCCCCTCTGCAGTATTATTATTATTATCATCATCATCCTCTTTTTACAGATGGGGAAACTGAGGCCTTAAACAATTTATAGTCCAGAAAGGTTCCAGTGGAAGAGCTGGGATTAGAATTCAGATCTCTTGCCTCCTTATCTTAAATTCCGTTCTTCCTCCCTTGTAGTTGTCAGGTTTGTTCCATGAATGTTTGAATTACACTTTTTGTATCCTCTCTGATACAACACCTGAGTTGTATAAGCCTAGAAACACAGGTTATACCAAAATGAAAACAGACAAGTACTTGTTTTAATTTACTCACGGTATTTTCAGAAATAGGGACTACTCAGGTGAGTAAGGGATTGGATTACACCCAGAACCTCTATATCCCTATAACCATATATTGTTCCCTATCAGCTGTGATTCCCACACTCTAAGCCCATTCGCAAAAAGAAAAGGAGTACTTGTGGCACCTTAGAGACTAACAAATTTATTAGAGCATAAGCTTTCGTGAGCTACAGCTCACTTCATTACTCTGAAACCTGTCTAAGCCCATTGTAAACTTGTTACAAATGAGTCACAGATACACAGGAGTATGATTGTGAGGAGAGAATGGGATACTTTTGACATGAAGACAGCCAACTAGCAATGTGAAGGAAGCAATGTGACAACCTATGAAATAACCAGTATATTACACCTCTGCCCAAATAAAGGGATTAGTTTCTCAGCACTATTTCTAGCAAGAGTTTGAGGAATAAACTGATAGCCAAACAAAAATCCACCGAATCATCTGAAGTGCTAAACCTGAATTGACCTCGAATGTCCCAGCTCATCAACATGACAGTGGGATATAATGAAATATTTTCAGGTTAACAGCAAGCATACACATTTGGTACAGTAGATTTTTCTCTGCCGTTCCAACCTTTAGTGAGGTGTGTTGGGGGAACAGAGAATCTTTTACCACTATTTGCTAATAGTTTTGGTGAACTACACAGCATCAAGTGTTCCTTTGTCGTGAGGCCCATTTGTAGAGACATTGGCTGCTTTGCTCGAGAAACCCGAGGCTAAGGTTGATCTAAAGCATTGTTTAAAAAAAAAAAGAGAAGAATAAAAAGACCATTCAAAATTATAACCTAATCTAGGAAAAGAATGGACAATAAATAAATAAATAAATACATAAATAAAACCAGTTGTATTTTTGTGTATATATAATTATTACCATGGTATCATCAGTAGAGGCATCAACAGAAATCTCTATCCTTTCTAATTCCAATTCCCCACCACCTTTTTTTAAATGGATCTTTACAGAATTTTATTGGGGGGGGGGGCAAGAGGATGAAGAGAGATCACCTTTAAAGCTTTTCCTTTCTTTTCATGCCCCCTTTTTTTTTTAATGACAACAAATTTTTTTCCTAAAGTTGTATTAGGGATTCACTTAAGCAGAAATGAACTGTAATATGCAAATAGTTCTAATTGGACTGCTAATAGAGCGTGTCTCTGTTGTTTTTTTGTAGGGAGTTTTATGCCTATGTAATCAGTGCAGACAGCCGTTAAGTAAATGAAGAGGCAACTAACAATGTCAGAAAAGAGACCGGGCGGTTCCAGCTGACACTACCCTAATCTTCCAGGACCCATTAAATGGCAGTTTCAACGCATTACCTACGATAACATCCTTGAATATCACTGATTTTATTTGCAGTATCAAACATTCCATTTCATGCCCCATTAACAGTAGGAGCCTGAGCTTTTTGACGCAGCTAAACATTTTACTAACTACCTGGACTAAGTAACCAATTAACTTTTGGAGACAATACGGCCAATTAAGCGCGAAAAGGTAAGGCTGTCATCCCCCACTAAAATTGAATTTCCTTTTCCTGATGGCACTTATTGTAGGCATTCAATTGTTAATGGAGATTTGGTCCCTATTAAAAGGATGAAGCCGAAGGATAATGAGAAAGTTCAGAGGACTTGGTTCCTAAAGAGTCGGTCAGAAAGTGTCCCAATTGGACACTAATTCAGTCATTTTTTCTTCATGCTAGCTCACTTACTAGATGGGTTTGGCAATGTAGCTCTAATATGACCTACCATGATAATACATTGTGCAATATGGCAGCCTCCAAGACACACATAAGTACACATGGATAGTTTGAGATCTTAATCGGTAAAGTAAAAAAGAAAAACCAACCACCTTTTTTTTTTTTGGACAACAGAAATGTTACATCCTCCTGGATTATTGCACTAGTTATCACTGTGCTGGGCCCTTAAGAAGACACCTAGGGTAAGCAGGAGGCACGTATTGCTATGAGGTGTACTTGGAAATCAACCCTCTGCATTTAGGCCAGCCACAAGGAAATATCATTTTGGTAAGCGGTGAGGGATCTTCTCATAACTCCTGCTGATTTTATTATATGCCATAAAGTTAAAGTTGATTGCCATGTCTTGGGGTAAATATGTTAGAGTGGATATCACCCTAGGTACCTGGGATAAACCAGGGTATTTTCATTTGGTTAGAAGAGACCCTAAGATACCACAATTGCTGTGGAGTAACAAATGTTGAGTTTTCAATGGCATTGAATGTAAATATCTTTCATTTTCTGAAGCAAAAGGCTTTTGTTTTCTGAAAGTAGGTATGTATATTTTCACAGTGCATATAAAAATGGTTTCTCATGCCACAGAAAAATTACATATGAAGCAAAAATTATCTAGATCCACTGTAGAATATTGTTCAAAGGGAAAACTAGCTTGTGAGATGTGGGTAAGTTAATCATCATCAACCCAGCTGTTTATGCTTCCATAGTGACTTTCAACCAAGGATCTCAAAACGCTTTACAAAAATCAGTACATCGGAACAGCTCTTTACGTGAGTTTGTAGATCATTTACCATAGGTTGACAGAAGTGAGAGGCCAGAGATGCAAATCCCACCTACAGATCTCAATTTTACCGAAGTTCGGGGGAATTCAGATCAGGGTTTTCCTGGTTCAGTTCTTTATAAAGTTAAGGAACTAGCTGCAACTAGTTTGATCTAAACTTCAGCAAAATTTGGAGGTGGTGTTCAGTGCTGGGGCTTTGATCCAGTCCTAGGCACATGCATGCATTTAGGTGCTCACATCTTTGAAAGGTGGGCCACACTATCTATCCATCTTTGAGCAAGAATGCTCTATGAATCTAGCAATAACGAATCAGCTGCATTTGTATTTACAGCTCAGTGTGTCCTGATCATTCTTACACATGGAGAACGTCATTGGTTTCCTGCTGTGGTTATACCCTTTAAATTCAGTTACTTTTACTGAGTGCAATATGGGATGGTGAGCACATGCACACGAGCACACATGAGCACACACACACACACACACACACACACACACACAGTTCCTGGAGGAAATCATACCATTTGGTAATTATTACCACTCTCCTTCAGGAGGGACTGGTTTCTGAGAGACTGCCTACCCAAGTCAGGCATCAAACACCATCAGTGCTACATCAAAGGATTGCATTCCTCTGATGCCATATGGTGTAGCGTCCCTTTAACTACAATGTCAGTATCTGTTAACAATGCAAAAATAATCAAACTGCTAATGTCCTGGATCCATTTTGAGGAGGCCAGAAAGGAACACATTTGGGAGACTGAAACTGAGGCATGGTTTCCTTTTGTGGTTTTCCAAACTGTTCCGTGAATATTTTCAATATGTAAGACAAAACTAAACCCACATTAAGACAACAGCCTACATGGACATAACAGTTAAGGATTATCCTAACCACGACACAGCCAGTTTCGATGATTAATCTAATCTCTTGAATGCATGGAATATCCAACCAGGAAAGCACTGAACTCTAATAGCAAAAACATGTCTTGGGCTTTTCATTACAATTCTTTACATCATTAAGTAATTACTCTTGACTAGAACCCCACCCTCCCATATTGCTACTTATGGTTACAGGATTTTACTGGCTCTTCAATGGAATCATCCAATGAGTACTGGTGTCATTAGGCTTTTTGCAAGACCCTGATTAAAAATACCTATCAGGTGGTGTCATTACCTTATTTAACATACTACACTGCTTTTAGGAGCGTGATGCTGAGGTGGTTGTGGGAAGCTGGCATTGCTCAATGTTCCTGATGTGTCTCTGTTGCTTGCAAAAATAATGTTTTACTATGTACCCTGCCAATGCAACAAAGCTATGGAGGGGACATCTGATTTCTTTTCTGTCTTGTGCATCAGCAACAGCCATCAGTGAAGTTCCAAGTGTAGAATCATTATTTCTAGTCAGTGATATGAGTCAGAGCCAACATCTTAATTTTTTTTTCCAGAGCCCAGGTGGAATCTATAGCACTACTGTTAAACTAAAAGAATCTTTTAACTTCTAAGATGAATACACCTGTGTAATGCAGGGGTAACCTGTGGCTCCAGAGCCATATGTGACTCCTTGTATAGGCACCGACTCGGGGGCTGGAGCTACAGGCACCAACTTTCCAATGTGCTTGGGGGGGTGATCACTGCTCAACCCCTGGCTCTGCCACAGGCCCTGCCCCCACACCACCCCTTCCCGCCCCCTCCCCTGAGTTTTCCGTGCCCTCACTCCTCCCCCCCAGAGCATCCTGCATGCCACAAAACATTGATCAGGAGGTGCAGGGAGGGAGCAGGAGGCGCTGGGAGGGCAGTGGGGGAGCTGATGGGGTGCTGCTGATGTATTACTGTGGCTCTTTGGCAATCTACATCATTAAATTCTGGCTCCTTTTCAGGCTCAGGTTGGCTATGCCTAGCGTAATGGAACAAAAGTGGCTCTCCATGGTATTTTTACAGTCACAGTAAGTTAGCTTGGGCAAAGTCCTGGCTTTATCAAACAAAAACCAAACCATACAATTTAGTTTAAAAGAGAAAATCCCATAACACAATATTTCAGTTAACATTACATCGTCATGGGAAACTCAAAAACATAAAATAAGAGATTTTTATCACAGAAAACCATTAAATAACATTTAACTAGCACTTTAAAACTACTTAAAAACCTGACTCCGCCACAGTGAAGATATAACAAGCTAGGTCTGTGATAGTTCATGGAGGAGTCTTGCTCAACAGAAATTTTCTAAGAAAAAACCCTACCCTAAAACTTCTGGGTTTTGTCATAGAACTCACAGCTGGGGCAAACATACAGTATCAATAGCCAACTGCAAATTCTGGTATTCCACAAGTGTAAGGGAGAACAGAATTTGCTCATGCAAGTACAAAACAGGCTCTTCATTGGCAAGACTGATGCATGGAGATTAGAATTAGATAGGGATGTACCTTTGAGCAGATAGCACAAGAATCTTTCCTTCCACTTCTGAATAATTCCACTAAACATGTATAAGCTCTGGGCTGGCAGATCTACTTAGAAACCTCTCTCTCATACACAACTTCACTCTCCCTCTATGGTATTGTGTGCCTTTAGCTTCTTGTGTGCTAAATGGAGATTCACTCCTAATGTAAAACTTGTGAGTTAAATGCTGGCTAATCTTGGATTCCTTGATATTTTATCACCAATGGGTTTTCTAGTCCACCTTTTCCCCAAGCAACCCCCATTCCTGCCTTCTCATACCCTACACATCCTTGCCTATCTATTCATCAATGGAAAAAAACCAAAGCCTGTCTTTCTATACTCAACATATTTAATCTGGTGTAACCAGAAACACCAGTCACCACAGAGCTAGATTCATTATGCTAACAAGGCCTCCCAGGTTGATGCAATTTACCCTAATTAACTGATTCCTTTGCTCCTAAACTTTCTCTCCCCAGAGATGTTGCACCGTTGTGTCTTTGTACAAGCTGCAGGATACAAATTCCACTCAGGTGTCTGACCCAGATCCTCCAAGGTTCCTGACATCCAGTGGAAGTTGGGAGTTTAAATACATTTGAGGATCTGGACAGTTGTTGCTTTTCCACAGGTTTTTGGCATTAAAGAGTCAGGTTCCTTGTGGGTCTGCTTCCCTGAGACAGCAAATCAAATGTCTGTGGACAGAGTTTCTTTCCCTATCAATGAACCTAATAAAACCTTCTCATTTTTTAAAGTTTCATTGATGGAGAAGACAATTCTTTCCCTGAAAGGCTGTTGTCTTTTTTCTGAAGGGCAGGACAACTCTGTCCCTTTATTCACTGCGAGGCTTTGACAACTTCACAAAACTGCCATCTTGCTCCTCAAAATAAGAATCTTTCTAGAAATTGAATGAAAGATAGGATAGATAGGTAGGAATAGAGACGTAAGGCTTATACGTGGCCGCTTCTTAAAATATCTCTGATACACCTTGCAGAATTCAAACCTAAGTTCCCCACATCCCAGGCAAGTATCCTAACCACTGGGATAAAGACAGACACAGACACCCACAGTTTGATGACAAATTCTGAATATTTGAGAATTGAATTGAATTTTCTCCCTGATTTTTCAGTTTGCTGTCGGCACTGAAAAATCAATTATTCACCCAGCTCTGTATTGTTTGGGTTTTTCTTCATGGGTCTCTGCAGTATTCCCTTCCTCCTCCCCCCTTGCCCCCTGCTTCCCCCCCCAAAAAAAGTTCTCTGTCCTATACTCCAATGGACTGTAACCGGAAATCAAACCTTGGTCTCCTAAACAGAAATATAAACCGAAAAAGTACTGCCAGCATTTGAGACGTCTCCCAGCAATACACACTGTGAATCAAATGTGCATCTTATGACGGAGAGACAAGTAAGGTGTTTCCAGGCTGATTATGTTAAAGTTGTTGAGTTTCATAAGTAATTAAAGGGGGGATGTTGCAAGTGGTGAGTCCTCTTCTGAGGTTGTAAATTCCCTGCTCTCTACTTGAGCAGTTCAGTGCTAGCATTAGTTCTATGTCCTAGCAAGATTTGACTTAATGTAGTATTTTAGGGAACCTGCCCCAGCTCAGAACTGAGAAGACTCTAGTGATTTAGTATCCTCAAGTAGAGCTACCTTAAAGAGCCCTGATTTCTAGAGGGCAACAGTTCAGCACATTCTGAAAATGAAATTTTTTAAGGTGCCTCAAGTTGGGCCCCCAGAATCACAAGTCATCTTTGAAAGTCTTAGCCTGGGTTTCCTTTTCTAATTTTTGACATAATTTTTGTCATGCAATGTGAGATGTATTTGTCACCCCCAAAACTTACAGGAACAAACTTCTCACCTCAGTTGTATCTGCATTACCTCAGGTTCTGTGTCTTTGCTTTAAAAAAAAACACAGAAAAAAATTCATTTTGATTTGAAGCTATTAGGAATGAGGATCCTTTCAATCCACTGACAAAATTCAATTTTTGCCTGCCATAATCCAGATGGAGGAGGAGAAAACACACAAGGAATTTGCCACTTCACGAAGTAATTTCATTCTGCAGCTTAAAATCGTTACTAACCTCTGCAACACTTAATTAATTGAAACGACTCTAGCTGTAGAATTCTGTGGTGAAGAGGTCTCTAACAGTTACATGGGATTCGACCTGGAATTCAGTTAGAGCTAAAAAATACTTGAACAGCATTGTCAAGGAATGAAAAATGAAGACCCTGCTGAATTTAATCAATCATCCGCTTTTTTTTTATCGTGTCTCTTGTTTTTCCTTTGGGATTTGCTGAATTTAAATCTTTCCCGGATGATGTTCACAAAGTACCCACCTAGACATAATTTAGCTTTTTCACATAGGGTAGAAGGGATGGAGGATAGGAGCTGGAGACATCGTTCATTCAAACTTCAGAAAGCTCAGTGCCACTGTGTGAGTTCATAGACCCATGTTTAACTCTGGGCCACATGACACCCATGAATCATATGATAGGTATAAAGTCGTTAGCCATTTGTAGATGACAAATTCCCTCCTTACTCATATTTACAACAAATGATGATATCATAGTATGATTAATAATATGTATGCTATACGTCTATCTTAAAGGAACCCAAAACACTAGAAACCAAGAGATACAAGTTTTATCCATGAGTGAATGCAGATCCTTCGGCTTTGGAACATGGCAACTATTTAACAGTGAAAAACAATGTAAAACAAACAAAACAAAACAAAAGATTTAAGAAGGCACAAGTTAGTCCTGTGTCTGGCCAGGACAACCCTATTAGCACCCCTGTTTACTCATATACAAATAATATGGCATCTTTAAGGACCCTAAATCAGTCCCACACTTCAGCACTGTATGTAATAACATCCCTAATACCACCGTGAGACACTGGTTCACAACTGGCTCAGAGGAAGCACAAGTCACAAAGACTAGAGTTGTCCTTGCAGGCCTGTCTTGCAAATACAGACTAGTCTTCCACTCTTTGCTTGATTTAATGGGCTGCATTACACCTGACCGTAACGCAGCCACACAGGGAAGTCAGTGAGACTAAGACCCAACCACACATTCATGCAGCTGTATTGAAACTTGTGGGATTTTGGATCTGGGTGTGATGGTGTGAGGGACAGGGGCTGCATGCCCACTACTTCTCCTCTGAACAAGTGGGCAGCAAGGGAACAGAGAGAGTTTGAGAATGGCTAGTCTTATACACCATCCACATCCCCCAATTACTGCCAGCACAGATGAGCTGACATGGCAGATGAAGAGTATAGATCACCCATACGGGACTGTAGTATTTATAGCTCCCAAGCAGTAAAGAGGGAACAAATAAGGAAATGTGACTTACTGAGGAATGGTTCCTCTTCAGGGCTGCTCTGAGGGCATGATGGCCCTTGCTCAGGGCACTGACCAAAGGCTCAGTCTAGACCTAGGAGATCAGAGCCTGAAATGATATAGCTGCAGAGTGTTTAAGGGAACCTACACAATGTTTTCCATTTATTTTTGGAACATATCACAGCCACCAACTAGTAGCCAGGCAGTATGAGTGCACTCATTCCATCAGCAGCAGTAATAAATGTGAAGTCCTCAGTGACCATAGATTTGCTGTACTGTACTATCGTGAAGCTCATTTTACTGATGTAAAAACTCAAGATCAGTCAAGGGACATGCCCAAGGCCACAGAAGTATTTATTGTTTGATGGGAATAGAGATCTAGATTTCCTGAGTCCCAATCCTGTACTCAGATCACTGGACAGTGCCACCCAATCATCACATTTCACCGGGCTCCATATAAAAAATCATAATCTTCATCTGGTTTCAATGCAAAGCCATATCTGACCCATATCCACCCAGACCAGAACCTTTGTTACCCTTCCAGTGAGCCTGGGCAGAAGTTTGAATCTGTAAGGAAACCTGTTTAGTTTCATAGGATTTCCAGCTTCCTAATGGAAGTCGTAAAGAACTTTGTAGATTATGTGAAGACTTTATGAAATAGGGACTTCACTTATATCAAAAATGACACTGGAACATAAAATAGTATTTTGAATGTTAATGCAATAATAATAATTAATTAATTAACAGAACCATCAGCTTCCCCATCTTTCTTCCCCTTATATTGTTGTATTTGAAAAACTATTTCTCCAAAATATTTATTAACTGAAGCAATGGCACATTTAAACCACAGGACTCCTAAGTTTTTTTGTGCCATTTGCAATTGTACCAAAGTGTCATTTGCAACCAGAGCTATTCATAAAAAGACCAGAGCTAGTCAGGAAGTGGAATTTTTGTCCTGCAGAAAATTCTGATATTTTGACGTTTGCTTTCATCGCGAACCAGGATGAAAAGCTGAAATATTGAAAATATTCATGGAATGATGTGTTCTGAAAAAAATTGATTTGGTAACATCGAAACAATAAGGAGACGTGCCGACATTTTCCATAAAAATAATAAGTTTCAACACTTTTGAAATGAAATATCAAATTGAAATGTATATTCCAACTGAAACATTTCAAATTGACATTGTGACTTCCAGTGACAGTAAAATGACATTTTAAGTAGAATTGACATTTCAAAAAGACAGACAAATTGGGTGAGGTAATATTTTTTATTGGACCAACTTCTGTTGTTGAGTGAGAAGAGCTTTCAGGTTACACAGAGCTTTTCCTCGGGTTTGTAGCTCGAAAGCTCATCTGTTTCACCAACTGAAGTTGGATCCAATAGAAGATATTACAGCATCCCCCTTTGTCTGTCTAATATCCTGGGGCCAACATGGCTAGAACAAGACTGCATTTTAAAACTAAACATTTTGGTTTGGATGGCCATTTAATTTTGTTTTGTTTGGAAATGTTGCTTTGAAAAATTGAAAAGTTTCATTGAAATCAATATTTTTCCATAGAACATTTTTGAATGAGACAAAACCACATTTTCTGATTTAAAACAATCAGAAAAAATGTTATTGCCTCTGTTAAAGACTTTGATGCTGGGCCTCCCATAGTGCCTCCACCTTGTGTGAGTTAATACTGGAATCCCTTGAAAATGATGTAGCAGTTCAACTTGAGCCAGTGGAAGAACAATGCAATCATACAGTGGCATGCTCAGAAACCCTCTGGACTTGATGCTATAAATAATAATAAAGGGTAAATAATAAAAAAATAAAACAAAAACCCACAAGTGAGATGTTTTAAATGAAAGGTGATGCACTGTGAACTTAACACACTGGCCCTTTAGCCTGTCTGTTAACAAGGTAATCTGATTGCTATTGATTTTTTTCACCTCTGTTACTAAGAAGGTGATGGAATGGTGTCCACGCAGATGTATTGAATCAGATACTAAACAAAGAGCAACATAAAAAACAATTATCAGCTGCCTTGCCTTCAGCTTGCTGATTATGACATTACTGAAAAGACAAGGTCTGGGTGACTTAAAAAAAATAAAAAATAAGGAGCATGTATGTGGAAAAGGAAAAAAAAAAGGATACAGGTGTGTTGGCTGAGTATGGGCAGTATTTTCGTAAAGTTTTTTTTATTCCTTTTTTATTGCCAAGAAAAGCAGTTTCCACTTCTGCAGTTTACTGATAGACCTTAGAGTGTGATTAAATTAATGACATTTTTATGCTACAGAGAAAATAGCACAATGGCATGGATTGGCCACTGGATGGGGGATACATAGAGAAGTCCCTAAGATGAGGTTTTGTATATGGGTCTATATGGAGGTGCTTATATCAGACTTGATCATTTCCTAAATGATGGTTAGGTGGCTCTTCATAAGTGCTCTGGGATGTAAAGAAGACACTTACGTGCGCTGTAGAAAGACCCAGAATAGCCCAATGTACTATTAAAAGATATCCATCCATATCTGAGTGACATACACTAGAATGATGGGCCAGATCCTCAACTCGATACAAATCGACGTAGCACCGTGGATCAGCATATCTCCATTAACTTCAAAGGACTTGTTCCAGTTTACACATCTGGTCTGGATAATAAGAAGGCTAGTGCAATAAACCCCAACCTCATGATATTAGCTGATTTTAATTTTCCAAATGGCACAGGCAGTCCAACTTGCATTACTAGCAGTACAGTTTTCCCTGGTCCAGCCTGCGTAAACTGTACATCCAAGTAGTTCTAGTGCTCGGCTGCCTTTATGTACTAGCAAAAGTAATGACACCTAGTATGTGGTATTATTATTTTATGACATCAGCACGGTATGACATTTTCTCAAGGGCAGCCCATATCCCCTGCCCGCCTCCATATTGCCAGTCATCACTAATTGACTGTGAAAGTGGAGAATTCAACTGTTTAAAGTGATCTCTTTCCTGAACTCCAGAACAGTTTGTGGATGGAAATCAGCTGAAGCAAAACACTGGTTCAATTGCATTGTTAAGGGATATAGCTCCTGTACAATAGAGTGGTAAACACTAAAGGATCCAATTTACTGCGATGTATCACTGATATTATCATTCTCTTTCAGAGACTGGAAACGTGAACTAATAAAAGCCAACATTAGCATTTGCTAAATTAAGTAAACCATGTTGATCCTGATACTCTAACATTGAGTAGTATCTTTCTCCATTCAAATCAATGGGACTAGTCAAGGAGTAAGGAATTCCTCAATGTGAGTAAGGGTACTGGAATCAATGAGTCATGCTGGTGTTAAATTGGTGCAAGGTGGGGGAAGCTCAGGCCCCAGGACTCGGAACTTAATTATTTACACTGTGTCATCCAGGCACCAGTGGTGAAGCATAGTAGAAATGAACATCCATCCTTGGCACTGCAAGCCTATGTTCTGTCTGCTTGGCAAAGGCACAGCCAGAGTCTTGCCAAGTAGTAAGTCTGAATCAGGTTCAGAGGAGTGCAGGACTCTTTAAATCTCTAATCACTTGGTTCCTGAGAATATTCTGAAATGAATCTCACCCCTCACTACCCCCAGACAAATGCTGACAATGCCTGAGCTGAACAAACAGGAATCCATATGTACTCTGGGCTCCAACCTATGACAAAAATGTACAGGACACTACAGGGCAAAGTGAAAGATGAGCCTGATCCAAAGATTTAAATCCAAAGACATTTGGACTAAGAGGATGAGAGGATCCAGAATCCATACACAAACCTAGTTCACAGTTTGCAGCTCCATTCCATTTCTACACTGAGCAGAGAGGGTTAAAAGGGATTAAAGGAATAAGATAGGGCCTGACACTGTCACAAATTACTTTATCTTTTGGTTTTGATTATAAATTTTTCCTTGTTTGCAGTCACCTCTGCACTTCCAGATTCTGGCCAGGACCAGAGGCATAAATACTGTGAGTAACGCTGGTTGTTGGAGCCAACCCAACTGGCAACAGGATGTACCATACATAAATAAAAAAAACTTAGTACTTCTCTATCATCTCCCATCCACAGATCTCAAAGTGCTGTAGAGACATTAAATTAAACCTCATAATAGCTGTTATTATCCTTGTTTGACAGATGGGGAAACTGAAAACCAGAAAGCTTCAACAATTTGCCCAAGGTCAGAGAGAAAATCTGAAATAAATCAAGGAAGAACAGAGGAACTCTGATTTTTCTATCATGTAGACTCATCCTAGATCTCTTCTCATGAGTATGCCAGTTCTCGTAAGTGTTTCTATTCATAAATAAGAGGTTGTGATCATTTGGAGAATTTTTTGGATGTGAATTCCAGCTAAATAGAAACTCTGCATTGGTGGTCACCTGGCCTCATTCAAAGTACCCTTTGTGTCTGACTCTGTCCAATCCAGCAAGGAGACAACTTTGGGGAAAATGTGGTCAAAATAAATAAAGCACCAGAATGGAAAAGGGAACTTGACCAGAGATAAACGAATTCTCTCCCTAGATGTGTTTTTGTTTTATCACAATGACCTTTCAGAGAAAAGATGAAGCCAGCCTCAGGTAAAAGGAAACAACCACATTTCATCTACAGTTAGCCTTTGTGACCTCTGAACTCTGCTTTTCTATCTGAACCTATTTCCATACACTATTTCTCCTCGCTGCAGATAAGGAACATCCAAGTGTCACACAGGAACTTGGAGCTTTAATACAAAGGCCAGTAAACAAGCACAGCAACTGCTTAATTGGTGAAATTATCCTCCTTGTTTTTTTATAATATCTCCTGTTCTGCATGACACAGAAGCCTGATAAACTGAATGACAGAGATCAAACCTCACCCCACATTGCACATTTAGCAATATATATTTAAATATATATGTGGGTGTAGTATATCTCATTATCGTATCATCACTTTTCAGCTATCTCTAACACAAGAGTCAAGGGGTTTGGGAGCACACACAAAAAAAGAGAGATTTCTAAGAGAGCAGGAGATTGGGTTAGGGTCAGCCGAAAGGGTAATTATTGTTAAATGTCAGGTTAACTCTGAAGGCCTCAGCTCATCCAACTGAGAGCAGATTAGCCCAGATGGAGACATTTTCAACACGGTTCTGTCTGGCCAATCAGAGACAGCTGGGATTAGCCAAATACCTTCTCTCATCTGCTTGCTCACAGAAAGGTCAGTTTCTGCTCATTGCCTCCCTTTTAAGATGCGGGCTTTTTTTTTCTTTTCTTGATGGCAGCCGTATGCAGGAAATCAGGAGCCTTTTATCAGCAAATTAAATATTCAACATCTAAAAATCACTTTTTTTGAGAATCAACTTCATTCATTTTCAAGAGCACTTTTATCTTTTTTTTTTTTAAGAGCTGGGGGGACAGAGAGAGAGAGAGAGAAGTACCAGATCTTCAGCTTCTGTAAATCAGTGTAGTTCCATAAACTTCAATGGAGCTACATCAATTTACACCAGGTGAGGATCTGGCCCTATAGTATATGATTTGGATTTTTTTCCTCCTCATTTTTATTTTGCCTATCTTTCTAAAACAACCCAACCAAACAAAAAACCCTATGGTAATTTTGTTCTCTACATTCATCTGTTTAAGGGCTACAGTTTATGTTTTCTATCTAAAGGAGTAAGAAAAAAAAGAACACTAGAACCACAAAACCCTGAAACTAACCCTGGAGTGCTTTAAAAACTAATCGGTTTTTATATACAGCTCTTTTCCCAGACAGTTTAAATAAGTACAAACATAAAATTCAGTGATAAAATGAACAGGAACTGCAAACAAAAATCACACTCACAATGCATTCCCCAAGATCTGTTGTCAGATCCCTAGAAAGTTCTTTGATATCTACATTATTTTTTATTAAGAAGGAAATCCCCTTTCTTTCTTTTCTTGTTGCTCTTATTTTTGATGCAGGATTTGGACAGAAATGGTAATGACAGTAAAATATTTTGGCTTGATTCTCATTTACACTATGGCCCCTTTACTCCACTTAGGCAGAGTAAAGGGCCTTGAAATGGGTATAAACTACATTGGCACTCACTTTAAGATCCCTTTTCATTGTCATATTTCTGTAATAGGGACTTAGTGTAAATGAGAATAAAGTCCTATATGAATAAATAGCATTCCCAGCAGGCTTAGGGACAAGTCCTGCACCCGTGATGCAGTTTTGTAGGAGTAGCAGCAGGATCAGGCTGTCGGTTCAAATCCTGAGAGATGTGGAGCATTTTCTGCAAGACCATAAGCACACTTTAATTCCCATGGGAGTCCTCATTTAGCTGGCAGGTGAGAGCACTCAGTATCTGGCTGGGAGGTACTCAACACCAGATAGGATCAGGCAAGTCATATATCTGACCTCAGAATGTTTGCACAAACAAAATAAAATCAAACCCCAGTGAAAAGAGAAGATACGCAAAAGTTGAAGGAGAAAATTAAAATGAATAGATGTAGTTGTTTTTTTAAATAATCAATAAAATAAAATAATAATAATAATAATTAATAAAATCCCAGCCCACCTTCCCAACCCCCCATACTCTTCCAGGCTAATATTAATGAAAGAGGGGAGAACTGGTATGCATATAACAAAACCCTATGACCCTTTGGTGGTAAATCTCCCAGATGATTTTGGAGCTTCAGAAAGTTTTAGTTGCCTTTTTTTCACCATTAGTTTTCAATATCATGCAACTCTGCTAAGCAGTTGAGAGTGAAAAGCATTAGGATGTGAAGTAATCTCCTAAGTGAGATTTTGGAAACCCCACTGTATAAGACTCTAGAAACATAGTGTAGGGCTAGTCCTGCCTTGGTAGGAAGATGGGCTGAACTATGTAACCAGCTTTTTCAACCTCTTCTGTGATTCCATGGATTTACTGTGTTTCGGGTTGAGATTGGAATCAGAAGAAATGCTGCCAGCTGGACTGGATGTAAGGAGAATGAGAAATCTCACAGGGAAACTTGATCTCATGTGAATTCCAACCTCAGTATATAGCCTCAAGAATTGTGAAATATACTGATAAAATCTGGACAATTATTATGGGCTAGATCATGCCCTAGGCTACATACCCCTGCAGAAGCATATAGGGAAGACCCCCCACTTAGGCCCTTGCATTACTATCCAGATCTTGAGATAAGCATGCAGAACTAAATGATTTCTGTGCACCCACTACACTTCTTCACCAAAAGAGTGAGGGGATGGGGAGGGGTATGGAATGCGTAGAACCTTGGCCCTGCTTCCACCCCTAAAGTGCCAGTTCTTTCCCTGTGATGCTTCTAGGCTGGAACACCTACAAACCACCCCTTCTTGTCTGGGCTACAAGAAAGAGGCCTATTGTTGCATTATTGGTGGCCTTCCTGACTACATGCTCAGCTCTGTATTATAGACATAAATCAAGACAGATCTTATCCCCAAATGCTTGAAGTCTATATGATAAGCAGCAAAACTACTGGATGCTTATCTGAACTGATCCTCAAAACCTTCACCCTGAGTATGACCTTCCTGTTTTTCAAAGGGACTTCTATCATTGTAAGAGACTGTTTAGTGAGAATTTGTGTTCCATGTGTATGTGATTCGCTATGAGTCACATATGAATTTAAAGTCTGATAGCACATTTGAGGAGAGGTACATACACTTGATACCATTTAAAATAGCCTGTATTATTATTATTTGTATTCAAATGGTGCCTAGAGTACCCCACTGAGATCAGGGTGTCAGTGTGCAAGGTGCTGCACATATATGGAGAAAGAATGTCCTGACCCCAAAGAGCTAACAGTTTAAGTAGACAAGACAGAGAAAGGATGGGAAAGGAAACAGACACAGAGGGTGAAGTGACAAGCTCCATGTTACAGAGCAGATTAGCAGCAGAGCCAGGATTAGAACCCAGGACTCCTGGCTGCCACACCAACGCTCTATTCAATGGGTATCACCGCCTTTCAGTTTTTGTCATAACATGATATTTTCTTGCAATGCTTATCTCCTCTACTTAAAGGTAATATTAAACAAACAAACAAAAACAAACCTAACAACAACTGCAGGAGACGTAACTACTGTACAGGTGGTAAATGCTGATTTGTTTTAACAGTGTCCGCTATGGTCTTTCTCCATTCATTCCCAGTCTTTCAGTTCCATGATCCCCTTGTGCCAAGACACAGGGAGAATCTGCTTAATTAATTGTCATACATTCCAGAAGGGAGTGGGACTTAGGCAGACACAGATATCTCTGTTAGCAACGTTGCATGGGTACTGTTAACATGAGCTCTAGCATCTATTTAATAATAAATAATAATAACAGTAATAATAATTAATTAATAAGATATTTCCATGGTAGGGATCATATTATCACTCATTTTAGAAATAGGGAAACAGAGGCAGAGTGGTAAAGTGATTTTACCAATGGTGCACAGTGGGTTCATGACAGATGGAACCCAGGTGTCCTGGCGTGCAAGCCAAGACGTGCAAGCCTTATCCCTTGGAGCACAATAGATTCATAGATTCATAGATACTAAGGTCAGAAGGGACCATTCTGATCATCTAGTCCGACCTCCTGCACAGCGCAGGCCACAGAATCTCACCCACCCACTCCTATAAAAAACCTCACCCATGTCTGAGCTATTGAAGTCCTTAAATCATGGTTCAAAGACTTCAAGGAGCAGAGAAGCCTCCCTCAAGTCAAACATGCCCCATGCTACAGAGGAAGGCGAAAAACCTCCAAGGGTTCAAGGCCTCTCCAATCTGCCCTGGAGGAAAATTCCTTCCCAACCCCAAATATGGCAATCAGCTAAACCCTGAGCATATGGGCAAGATTCACCAGCCAGATACCCAGGAAAGAATTTTCTATAGTAACTCAGATCCCATCCATCTAATATCCCATCTCAGGGGATTTGGCCTATTTACCCTGAATATTTAAAGATCAATTACTTACCAAAATCCCATTATCCCATCATACCATCTCCTCCATAAACTTATCGAGTAGAATCTTAAAACCAGATAGATCTTTTGCCCCCACTGCTTCCCTTGGAAGGCTATTCCAAAACTTCACTCCTCTGATGGTTAAAAACCTTCGTCTGATTTCAAGTCTAAACTTCCTGGTGGCCAGTTTATACCCATTTGTTCTTGTGTCCACATTGGTGCTGAGCTGAAATAATTCCTCTCCCTCTCCTATATTTATCCCTCTGATATATTTGTAGAGAGCAATCATATCTCCCCTCAACCTTCTTTTAGTTAGGCTAAACAAGCCAAGCTCCTTAAGTCTCCTTTCATAAGACAAGTTTTCCATTCCTCGGATCATCCTAGTAGCCCTTCTCTGTACCTGCTCCAGTTTGAATTCATCCTTTTTAAACATGGGAGACCAGAACTGCACACAGTATTCTAGGTGAGGTCTCACCAGTGCCTTGTATAACGGTACTAAAACCTCCTTATCCCTACTGGAAATGCCTCTCCTGATGCATCCCAAAACCGCATTAGCTTTTTTCACAGCCATATCACATTGGCAACTCATAGTCATCCTATGATCAACCAATACTCCAAGGTCCTTCTCCTCTTCCGTTACTTCTAATTGATGCGTCCCCAACTTAGAGCTAAAATTCTTGTTATTAATCCCTAAATGCATAACCTTACACTTCTCACTATTAAATTTCATCTATTACTATTACTCCAGTTTACAAGGTAATCCAGATCCTCCTGTATAATATCCCGATCCTTCTCCGAATTGGCAATACCTCCCAGCTTTGTATCATCTGCAAACTTTATTAGCACACTCCCACTTTTTGTGCCAAGGTCAGGAATAAAAAGATTAAATAAGATTGGTCCCAAAACCGATCCCTGAGGAACTCCACTGGTAACCTCCCTCCAACCTGACAGTTCGCCTTTCAGTAGGACCCGTTGCAGTCTCCCCTTTAACCAATTCCTTATCCACCTTTTGATGTTCATACTGATCCCCATCTTCTCCAATTTAACTAATAATTCCCCATGTGGCACGGTATCAAATGCCTTACTGAAATCTAGGTAAATTAGATCCACTGCATTTCCTTTATCTAAAAAATCTGTTACCTTTTCAAAAAAGGAGATTAGGTTGGTTTGGCACGATCTACCTTTTGTAATACCATGTTGTATTTTGTCCCATTTACCATTGACTTCAATGTCCTTAACTAATTTCTCCTTCAAAATTTTTTCCAGGACCTTGCATACTACAGATGTCAAACTAACTGGCCTGTAGTTACCCGGATCACTTTTTTTTCCTTTCTTAAAAATAGGAACTATATTAGCAATTCTCCAATCATTCGGTACAACTCCTGAGTTTACAGATTCATTAAAAATTCTTGCTAACGGACTTGCAATTTCAGGTGCCAATTCCTTTAATATTCTTGGATGAAGATTATCTGGGCCCCCCGATTTAGTCCCATTAAACTGTTTCAGTTTCGCTTCTACCTCTGATATGGTAATATCTACCTCTATATCCTCCTTCCCATTTGTCATGCTACCATTATCCCCAAGATCCTCTTTAGCCTTATTAAAGACTGAGGCAAAGTATTTGTTTAGATATTGGGCCATGCCTAGATTATCTTTAACCTCCACTCCATCCTCAGTGTTAAGCGGCCCCACTTCTTCCTTCTTAGTTTTCTTCTTATTTATATGGCTATAGAACCTTTTACTATTGGTTTTAATTCCCTTTGCAAGGTCCAACTCTACTCGACTTTTAGCCTGTCTCACTTGATCCCTACATGTTCTGACCTAATTAGGTAGCTTTCCTTGCTGATCCCTCCCATCTTCCACTCCCTGTATGCTTTCTGCTTCTTCTTAATCACCTCTCTAAGATGCTTGCTCATCCAGCTTGGTCTACAACTCCTTCCTATGAATTTTTTCCCCTTTCTTGGGATACAGGCTTCCGATAGCTTCTGCAGCTTTGATTTAAAGTAATCCCAGGCCTCCTCTACCTTTAGATCCATAAGTTCTTCAGTCCAATCCACTTCCCTAACTAATTTCCTTAATTTTTGAAAGTCAGCCCTTTTGAAATCAAAAACCCTAGTTGCAGATTTATTTTTGTTAATCCTTCCATTTAGTTTGAACTGAATTAGCTCATGATCACTTGAGTCAAGATTGTCCCCTACAACCATTTCTTCTATGAGGTCCTCGCTACTCACCAAAATTAAATCTAAAATGGCATCCCCTCTAGTCGGTTCAGCAACTACTTGATGAAGGAATCCATCAGCTATCGCATCTAGGAAAATCTGAGCCCTATTATTATTACTAGCACTGGTCCTCCAGTCTATATCTGGGAAGTTAAAGTCTCCCATGATCATGCAGTTTCCATTAGTATTTACTTTATTAAAGACATTAAAAAGGGCTCTATCCATATCCAAATTAGATCCCGGAGGTCTATAGCACACCCCAAGCACTATCGTATGAGAGGCTTTACTAGTTTTCTTCCCCAATGTAATTTTTGCCCAGACGGACTCTGTCTTATCCATTGCATCACTTCTTATTTCTTTACATTCTACCTCATCATTGATATACAATGCTACTCCACCACCTTTACCTTTGTTTCTGTCTTTCCTAAAGAGCACATACCGTTCAATACCTGTAGTCCAGTCATGACTACTATTCCACCATGTTTCTGTTATCCCTATAATATCTGGTTTCACTTCCTGCACCAGTAGCTCTAGTTCCTCCATTTTGTTACCTAGACTCCTCGCATTGGTGTACAAACATCTTAATTTTTGCTGTTTGGACTCACTCACATTTTGTACCCTATTAGGCACAGTCATTCTACAGCCAGTATAACCTATTAGACTAGTATCCACACTGCCCTTGCTCCTTGTATACATTCTCCTACCCACGGCTGTATCCTTTCATACTTCATCTTCTTCCCTCTCAATGCTAAAATCTGGCGTGGAGATTTTCTGGACATTTCCCATCCATCTCCCCCCAATTCCTAGTTTAAAGCTCTCTTTATCAGTTGTGCCAGCCTCGATCCTAGAAGTCTATTTCCTTCCCTACTGAGATGAAGTCCATCCCGAGAGAACTGACCTCTGTCCGTGAATGCCTCCCAGTGGCCATACATCCCAAAGCCCTCCTTATAGCACCACTGCCTAAGCCATCTGTTGACAGTCATAATCTTGTCAGACCTTTGTTGCCCTTCTCTAGGAACAGGAAGGATCCCGCTAAAGATTACCTGAGCCTCAATTTCCTTAAGCGTCTTCCCCAGCCTAGCATAGTCTCCTTAATACTTTCCAGCGAGAATCTAGCCATGTCATTTGTTCCCACATGAAGGATAATTAGGGGATTCTTTCCCGCTCCCTTTAGGATCCTTTTCAACCAGGTCTACATCCCGTATCTTAGCACCCGGAAGACAGCACACCCTTCTATTCTCAGGATCAGCTCTAGTTACAGGCCTATCTATTCTTCTCAATAAAGAGTCCCCGATCACATAGACCTGCCTTTTCCTGGTGACAGTGCTATTCTCCAGTGTCTCCCCTGTTCTCTCTGGCTGCAAGTTCTTTCCATTCCTATTTTCCCTTACTATCTTCTTCAACCCATCCTGTATCCTCCTGGGGCTCATATTTGGTGTAGTCTCCCTTGACTCTTCCCCTTTTTCTATAGGACTAGCCTCTCTTCTCTTCTTCCTTACCCTTCCACCTTCAACAAGTACCTGCTGAGCCCCTTCTTCATTTTCCAACTCTGCAAACCTGTTCCTAAGCTCTATTTCTCCTTCACTAGCCCGTCTTTTTCTCTGCCTGGTTCTTTGAGTCACATGTTTCCACTGACCACTTTCCTCATCCAGTCTCTCCTCAAAATTCCCCAGCCCTGCTTCCATCTGTGAGTGTGAGCTTTTCCCTTCAGATACCTCATATCTTTGCTCCATCATCTGCTCAAACCCCTTCCTAAACTCAACCAGACTTTCCACCTGCATCTCCAAACCTCGGATCTTTTCCTCCATCAGCTCTATCAGACGACATTTCATGTAGAAAAAACTCTTACCGGTTCCCCCCTCCAGGATCATGTACATACCACAGCTTCCACATCCAGTCATCCTCAATGTGTCTTTCATTACAGGAGTCACTCCCACAGCTGCCTCTGTATCTGTCATCTCCTTCCCATCTAAATCCTGTTAATCTGGGAAACACAAGCCACACCAAAAAGACCACCCCCCCAGCAAAAGCAAACCCCAAACAAGCACCACAATACAAACTCCCCTTTCAAACTCCCCTGTTTAGAGCTCTGTTTGCTAGCTCCTGTGCCGCTGCAGCTGTACTGCAGCACTACTTCCAAAGGAAAATCTATCTTTGTCGTTTTAAACTTCACCATCCCAAAGAGCTGCTTCTTTCATGTCTACATAGTGTTCCTAAGCACTCGATACACTCAACAAGGTGTTCTTTACCAAAATAAATATCACTGATATCTATTTGAACCAGATTACCTGAGAATACCAGGGAATTTCCAATCTCTCATTTGTATTCAGACCATCGCACCTAATCATGGATTTGTTTTAAAAAAAGTATTTATGTGTATGTATTCATTTGCTAAGCCACCATTTCAATGGCATTGAATATTGTTTCCTGGGGACCTGCCAAAAAAGCTGAGGAATAGCTTTTATTAAACTTGGGAAAGAATGTAAATCTGAATGTCAGACCCACAAATCCAAACTCCAACCAAATAAACTCATAGGTGAATCAGGCAGGCTCATACCTAGGGCCAAATTCTAAACTGTGTGCGGCTTTTGTTGCACGTTTAAATTATATATCAAGCAGAGAAGATTCAAGGGGGTTATGAAAATAAGAGTCCAAAGGAAACAGCTGAACTCAGTTCTGTTTTCTAAGCCTCCCAAGTTGTAAAGTTGTTTAACAAAATTCATATTAATTTACTACAGAGCTAATTTAATAAATGAAAGTATTTGAGTGATTGAACTTCTTAGTGCAAATATAAATCATGTTGCTTGAATTCACATGAAGTGGGAACAGCCTCCCTTCCACAGTGTATTTAGGAAAGTACACCATGAACTTTGGGGCTGCAAAGTAATTGAATTGTGGGAACTTTGAAATCGCACACTGAGCTAAGGATTTCATCATGCCCAGGGTATACTTTTATTCCAGTCTCTGAAATATATTAGAGATGCCATTTTCATAAAGTCATGGGGCTAGATCGTCTCCTCGATCCAAGCTTGGGTCAGCTCAGGAGAATAGGGGGCCATGAGGGAGCCAGTTAAAACTCCCTGATTCTCTGGGCAGGTCTGCATCAGCTCCCTAATTCTAGCCCCTAAGAGTTACTCTAATTTAAGCAATCGACATATGGTCCCTAAAGGCCATACACTAGTCGAGAAAGGGCATAGCACAGTAGAGCTCCACATTCTACTCCATCCCCCCAAAATACCCTTTACACACCATCTCTTTCCCCCAGCATGCCCCTTAAGCCAGGGTGAGGTAGTTAGTGCAGGGACTGGCCTCCCTGATTGTATGGCAGGTGAGAGTTCTCCCTCACTGTGGAAATATCAGCTGGCCAATTACAGATAGACTCTGTCTCCTTTCTACCTCTTGAGTGGCACAAAGGAGTCAGACAGGATTTGAGAAATTGGTCCTTGGTGTCAGTTCACAGGCAGAGCCTTTAGCAGAATGGGTTCACTTTCTATGGCTGCCAGTGGAAGAATCAAGCATAGTTCATATGCTGAAGCTCCCCGTGGAACCTCCAAACCTGCAGAGGTTTGACCATGTTGCCTTTCCCTGTTATTTCTCTGGGAGAAGAAAGGAATTTCTTATATTAAGGGTAAAGTTGTAAAATGGCAAGTGATTTGAGATCAAGGGGTGGAAAAATCTACTATATAAGTGTAGCAAATCACTATTTATTCCAGTTTTATTTTGTAATAGCTCCTTAAGAAATGCACAGAGCAGAACTGACATGGGAAATTGATATAGTGGTGGCATGCAAAAACTCTGCATGGTTTGGTTACAAAGAAATAGCACTTAGGGTACATCTGCTCTGCAATAAAGATCCATGGCACCAAGTCTCGGAGCCTGGACCAATTGACTCGGGCTTACAGGCCTAAAATTAGTAGTGTAGACGCAGGTTTAGGCTGGAACCTAAGGAGGGTCTCAGAGCCCGAGCTCGAGCCCAAACCCGAAAATCTATATTGCTACTTTTATCCCCCACAGCACAAGCTCAAGTCAATTGACTTGGACTTGGTGCTGCAAGTGTTTCTTTGCATTGTAGACACCTTTAGAGATAGGTTGACAAGGTCAAGTTTGGGTTTATCAGGCCGCAAACAAAGATGTTTTCAATCCAGGTTCTATTCTCTTCAAACCACAGAAGTTCATGAGGAAGGTGGGGAATTAGTCCTCCGCTAGAATAATTATATTAGTTTTGTAACTACGTTACAGTTACAATCATAATACAGGTTTCAGAGTAGCAGCCGTGTTAGTCTGTATTCGCAAAAAGAAAAGGAGTACTTGTGGCACCTTAGAGACTAACAAATACAGGCACTTACTATCAATAGCGTTATACTCGTATCAAATAAGAGAAACACGGTGGTGAATCAGGACCAACCCCATGTGAATGAAAATGGAAGAACAACTCTGAATCTTCAGTGCGGACGTTGTGGGCCTTTGAATACCTAGGAGATTTGCTACAAAGCTATTGAAGCCAAAATTCTTCTGTGCTAAACAGTTAATATTTATAGGTAACTTTGCAATCATTGCTATCAACACACAAAAAAGCGACAATAATCCGATTGCCATCACTTTAACCAAAGCCCGTGTCATAAACCTTGTAATTTTCTGCTGTCATGCTCAGGCACTTTCAACACATTTAAATTAGAAAGGACTATGCTAATTTTGCTTCATAGCCAGGGTAATTGTTGTAAGACATAATTATCTTTTTTTTTTTAAGGATCATTTTATTCTCCAGAGTTGTTTAAATTCAGTCTCAGTTACCGCTTGTCCTTTCATCCCTGCACTTCATTCCGGCCCCCATCTCTATTAAATTATTCCTTTCATCTTTGTTAGTGGAAGACGACTTAACCCTCCTTTCCAATGGACATTTTGGACCCTAGCAGACAGCCATTAAAGTCAGAGGAATTATGCTAAGGATGAATCCAGTCCTTTGTTTCTTGCTGCCCTTCCTGAAGAGTCCCCTGTAATATGTTGAGTCATTGTTGATACTAATTTAAAGGTACAGTCCAGCCTTTAGCCCTCTCATGTGTCAATGCATCAGATCTTTTCTGCATAAAACAGACTTTTGGAAGGGGAGAGCTTAACACACCCTGTCCCTGATGACTTGATAATACTGAAGTTCAGTTCTGTGGCACACATGAACCCCAGATGGCTTTTGTTAGGCAGGGTTGGTCACTAATGTTATCATCTTGGCAAACAACCAAACACAAAATAGAATATCAACTTTCCATATGAGTCAGGCACAGCCAGCAGGGGGCTCCCTTTTGGCTTGTCTCCAAGAGCCTTTGGCTCAGGAAGGTCCTGGTTTCAGTTTTGGTTGCAGTAGCATGTAAGATGCACGCACTCACACACTGCAAGTCCAGCCAGCAGATGGGCAACTCTGCTAAGTCCACTGTAGTGTCTGGCTAACCAGTTGGCAGGCACAACCAATGGGAGCTGCCTTGCAGACTGAATGCTGCCTGCCTTGTGCTGAGGCTGATGAGAATATCAGTATGTCTTCATGGCAAGTAGTAAAGCTGCAGCTCCCTTGTTATCCGTGGGTCTTCTAGGGCACCTGGAGTTAGAGCTAAAGCAAAGGGTATTGAATGCATATACTGCTGATACTAGTAACTGATTAAAGGCTGAGTGCTGAATACGAGCATTGTTTGCGACCCAGGTGGACTGATGTTGGCAGTATGTCCTCTTGTAATGCCAAATGGAAGACCTGAACACAAAGAGGAGAGACATTTAGGCTTGACGCCAGCAGACCTTGGCATGCCATATACTCCTCAGAGCATGTCAGAAAGTTAGTTCCCGGGGATGTTAAAAGGTGTCCCTTAGTAACTGAGGACCTGATGCTTATAGCAGCTTGAAATGGCTCATTATTTTTACTACAAATTCAGTGATTTTGTTTTAAAAAAGTACAAATGGGGGAAATTTCTGACAGCCATGGCCCTTGGTACATTGCAGCTATGGCCACCCCCATGTGTAAAAGTCAGCAGATGTGGCTTATTAATATATATGTTTACTTATTAAAAAAATATGTTCAATAGCACAGGCAAGGGAATAAAAAGCCAGTGGAACAATGAGGAATGTGGTGGCACCTTAAAAACTAACAGATTTATTTGGGCATAAGCTTTCCTGGGTAAAAAAAATGTTTTTTTTTTACCCAGGAAAGCTTATTCCCAAATAAATCTGTTAGTCTTTAAGGTGCCACCGGATTCCTCATTGTTTTTGTGGATATAGACTAACACGGCTACCCCTTGGATACTTAAAGCCAGTGGAGTTATTTGACCATAGGTTCACATCTTACAGCTACAGCTGCAAAAAACATGGAGGGATTTACAGTGGAATAATTAATGATCCTTAGCTAACCTGCTGTAAACTCCTCGTGGAGACAAAGCATTGTAGTTTTTACCACAAGATATTGAGATGAGATCAGACGTGGATGGAGGGATAGTGTTGCCCATGGTGACTGACCTGATTTGGTTGTGAAATAAGAAAGAAAAGAACATGAATCAGCAATCCCAAGTCTTTCTGGAGAATCAGTTTCCTCACAAGTCTCCACTCCTGGATTCCTCCCAGCTTATGATAGGGTGTCCATCTCGCATTAGCCAGGAAAGTGTTATTGTGGCTCAGAAGGGATTGGGTAATCTGACAGGCCACACCTGAGGGAGAGTTAGGCTTGAGGTCAGGAGCAGACAGGGCTGGTATAAGGCCAGGCAGTGAGGGCGGAAAGGGGCTGCATTTTGGAAGCCTCCAGTCACTCTCTGGGCTCAGAGGAGAATCTCAGAAGGTGAGCTGTGCTGAGGAGGGACACTGCATGGAAAGCTCCTGCTACAAGATGCCAGTGGTATGTGCTACGTGTAAAAAAGCAGAGGAATAAAAGATACATCTGGTGAAAGGAAAATGGCCTGGTCATGTGTATTACCATGAGCTGACAGAAACAGGCTAGACACTGAGGCACATTGAGCAGCTGAGAGAGCACGGTGGGATATTCAGGATCTTTACATGCTTGATCGAGAGAAGGTGACTAGGGAGATGACCTTCATGAAGGCAGGGAGATCCTGACACAATGGAAGAGATGCCACACAGGCTAGTCAAGCTAAAGACACAGATGCAGAACACCCAGCAGCCAAATAGGCAAGCATTCCTGGGCTCGCAGACAAAGTAGCAGCAGTGAGTAGAAAACCTGTTTTGACCATTTTGATGCTTTCCAACTTTCCCTTGCAAGCGGCAGGAGAGTCAGCTGGAATTATTCAGATAGAAAAGAGGAACTAATGAATTCTAAACCCAATTCTGCCACTGACTTGCTATGTGTCCTTAGGCAAGTCACTTCATCTCTCTCTGCCCATGACAGATAGCAGAGAAATAGAGCTTAAGCCCGCACTCTGGTCACTATTAGCACTAATTAGGTTCCCCTGGAGAAGGCCTGATTGGGGTTCAGAAGTTAATGAGCTAATTAGCAATTAACAGGCAAGTGATTTAAAAGGAGCACAGGAAGGAAGAGGAGAGTGAGAGTGAGAGTGAGAGTAGAGTAGAGTAGGCGTAGGCGTAGGCGTAGGCGTAGGCAAAGGGAGTTCTTTGAGTAGAGACATGTCATCCCCTCCTCATTAGAGAAGGGCCCAGAATGCTGGAAAACAGTGCAAAGAGGTGGATGCGCTGATATGTATTGGAGGGATTGAGACACTGTAAATAAAGTACATGCCAGTGTTTACAAGAAAGAAGGTCTCAGAGCTGTCTGTGTTCATGGAAGAGGCGGGGGTATGATAGGTGTGTTCCGTCACAGCACCTCACACTCTTCAACTTTAAAGTAGTAATGGGGGTCCGGAGAAGTCACCCATTAATATTTGTATAGTACTCAGAAGAGAGATTATTCTAAGCTCATAGTCAGAGGCCTTCTCTGGAGTCCTAAGATCACCTAGAGTCTCCCACTAATGCTACACCACCGGGTCAGCTCCTCATCATTTTAAATGCAGCCCTCTAAGGGTATGTTGTCTACACAGTACACTCAGCTCAGGTCTGAGCAATCCACACTCATTGTAAGCCTGGGTTTAAAATTGCTGGACCCAGGTCTCATAGCTGTGCTAACACATCCACACTGTGTTACGCAGACCTTCCGACTCAGGTCTGCAGCTTGACCTGAGTCCACGCTGCAAAATGACAGGGTTTGGTCCTGAATCACAGCAGGACTTGGGTGCTTACTTAGCCCCAAACAGACTCCTAGGACCTGGGTCCTGAGTGTTTGTTGACCCAAGTCAGACTGATTTGTGAGTGCACTGAAGGGCTGCTTGGACTCAAACCTGAGTCAGAGCCTGGACGTAGTGTAGAATGTAGATATACCCTGTCAGCCCAGTTCTTCACTGCATATCAGTGTACCAGCACAGCATCCTGTGTTAAACTAGGACAAGGCTGGAATTTGTTTCTATGTCCAGGGAGCTGAATAACTCAGCGCCTAACATTTTGGATCCCATTCACTCCAGCAACATCAGTGGAGATTCACAAGGATTGATTTGACCTTCCCTCTATATTTAAAGGCATCCAGCTGTTACTGCATATACCCCCCTATGTAATACAACAGTGGTACCAAAAGTCGTTCATTCAGTAAGATAGGAGATAATGTTCTCACCTTGTTCTGAATATATATATATATATATATATATATATATATATATATATATATATATATTTCAACCTAAGCTTTCTCCCTCAATCTAGGCTCTTCCTAGAGTTTTCCCTGCAGGACTTCTTCTGTACCAGCCCTTAATTCCATCTACCTCAGCAAGACACAGCACAACCTCTTGTATCTTGGTTAGAGCTAACTAAATTGAACATTGCATTTTTGTGAAGGATTCTAGAACCTGAGTTTATGTCAGGATGACAAGAACAAGAATTCTGTACTCTTACAGTCCTCTATCGTGTTATAGGGACTGGGTTCGACTGTGTGCAATCCTACTAACGTTTCCACCTACACTATTCCTCATAATCCCACAGATTGTGATACACATAAATGACTGTGATGGGGTGGACAAACCCCACAGTGGACCAGGACAGGGAGGAGCTAATTTCTGTCCTGAAGGCTGAGGGTGATACCACCCATAGCATCTGCCATCTATACTAAGCCTTAATAGAACCTGGCTTGACATTTAGTCTCTCTTGACAGAGGGATTTTGTGTCTGACACAGAAAGATCCTAAGGGGTGGGGTGAGCAGCCTTAAGTTAAGAATCTTAGGAGGAATTACATCTGGGGAAAGTGCTCGGACTGGAAAGCATGTTATCTTATTGCTGATTTATCTGTTAATAAAGTCAAACTCCAGGAAAGAGGCAAGTTTTGACCCTACACAGTGTGTATGGGGTGGGGGGAACAGAGTCTTTCAGGTAGGTAGGGCAAGATACTTGGATCTTGCTCACCACCCCAAAGATTGCAGGACTTCTGCACAATAAAGTATGAGATCCCTTTTAATGGGGTTCCTGCCCCTCACTGTGAGGCCTGCTACAGCAAGAAGGATGCTCCTGTCACTTCTTGCCTGCATCTAGAAACCTCCACTCTGTTGCATCTTTCCCAGGGATAAATTCTCCCCAGCTTGCCTTTTGTAGTCTGTTTTCTATAAGTTCTTATGCTCCACACATCACCATAGTATCTGAGCACCTTCCAGTCATGCATTAAGCAATGTGATTCACATCTGTTCCATGTTGTCTACTGAGTGTGCTGTGGTGTGTCAACATTGCAAGGTTCAGTTCTATCTAATGAAACATTCCATTTATTAATAATGACACCATTTATCACTACCAGAGTCTGCTCATAGTTTCAATGATGTAAATATGGAGTAACTCCATTGACTTCAATATAATGACTGATTTTAAAATTAAGGACACATTTAGCTCTCTATCAGTCATTATCTACCAGCCTAGGTACTACTCTTATGAGTAGGAGAATCCCAGTGACACCAATCAGCAATACCATATGCTCTTCCAGCATCTTCCCATGTCGCTTGTTAATTGATGAAGGCACCAAGTTCCTCAGCCACTGCAACTTGATTTCTTGGCAGCTGTTGTACAGAGCTAGGTTCCTTGAGTGGGGCTGAACTAGAAAGATCAGCTGCCAAAAAGACAAAGTAAAATGTCTCAGGATGGTCCGTGTGCCAGTGCTGGCTGAGGACAGAATACTAATGAGTGAGGATGTGGCTGATTATGAGCGTGTCACAGAAAAAGATTCTCCGTGTCCTGGGACAGAGGAGAAATGAAGTTCATCTGACTGGAAGCTCTAAAGTCAGATGGATGTTTGGTATATATATTTAAGTTTCAATTGTCATGACTCATTTTTATCAGTGTTAATGACTCTGATGTGTTTCAAGTGCAGTATCTGCAGACTCTGTGTCTGTGTGTGCCTATAGTGCTACAGGTTAATTTAATTCCTGTTGCAAATTGTCATGATGGACTGCCTAACGTAGGCAGAGATCTCTGTGACCGGGCAGAACTGGTGGATCTTAAAATGGTGCATTCAGCAGCAGACCCTGCAGTGTACTTAAGCAGAACTGACAGTGGGAAGTATCGTAGGAAGTATGGAACTCAGATCTTTGCATTCAAGTGACTGTGCTTACTTCTCCCCTAAGTGGAAGTATTGGCTATTCTTAGCTAGGGTTGTCATGGTTGCTGGTAACCTTGACTTCTCATGAGAAATACAATGATCTTTTTCAATGGCTATAACAATCACATTGCTTTGGAGTACCCAAACATAGACAATGGTATGATGACATTCCTCCTCCAACACAGGTCTCAATTGAAGATCATCATAATTGGGAAAGTAAGGAATTGATTTCCCTTTCATTCAATATTCAGGTAACCAGAAGTGCTAAAATAAAGATGACTGGTATAAACACCTAGTGGATTAGATGAGATTAGATTTGGATGGATGGATGAACAGAGCTGGTTGAGAAATAATTTTCTCCATGAAACTCTCAATGCATTTTTTGCCATTGAATTTTTTCAGAAAATTGTATGCGTTTGTCGCAATCCCAATAACTGAAACACTTTTGGTTTTCAATTACTCTCCCATTTGTTTTTTTACAAAAACTGAAATTTTCCATTTTGTTGAAAATAAAAGAATTGTCTGTTGAAAAAGCATCACAGTAGAATTTTTTTTGACCAGCTCTACAAGATGGCTGAACTAGTTCAGAAAAAAGAGGTCTAAACCAATACCTATTTATTATTATTATTATTATGGTAGTGCCTAGGAACCCAGTTAAGTCTCTAAGCCTGATTGTGCTACATATTGTACCAACAAGTAATAAGATGACCACACCTGCCCTAGAAGTTTTACTATCTAGGTGTTAGATACAAAAGGTTTTTTTGTGCTTTTTAAAGAACTGATCCTTTAGAAAGATTCTGAAAAGTTCAATAATTTTTTGTTCTGCTTTGTTTTGTTTTTTCACTGTTTCTCTGTTTCTTGGGTTTGGATGGGACTGGAAACAGAAACGCTCAGTATTTTCTCTGCATCAAGTCTGAAAGTGTAGCAAAGTTATGAGAGAGCCTTGTGGAATCTAGAGCTAGAGCAGGTGTAAATAGATGCAATGTACTTTTTCAGAACTCTAGAGGGGGCTTGAAGAGGGACCAAGACGGTGGCACTGATACATTTTGTGAATTAAAAGAAATAAAGAATGCAGTTTTAATCTTACAGACTGCTTGGTCATCATAAAAATTCAACAACAGATTAAAGCAGTGCAGAAAATTCAGGTAAAGTATTCCCACCTGTAAGTGCTCCTCCAAGCCAAACCTAAATATAGACTAATTAAGAGCAATAACTTGAACTCTGAGTCTTTTGACATTCATCTACCAATATTCCTCTCCTAAAATGTCCAAATGCAAGAACCTGGACAGAAAAGAGATGGTTTGTGCTTCTACTATTTAGTGGCTGCCAGGGCTAACCTGGTCCCCAGGGCAGGCTAAGGCAGTCCAATTTGCACCCCTGATTCAATAGCTATTGCAGGAGTGCAAAACTGCTGAGGCATCAGAATGCTTGAGCTATGCTTTCTCCCTTCCTGCTTTCTCTTCTTGTCCACCCCATCCTGATCCTGAATTTCCACTATTTCAGGGGATCATGGGACATGATTTATTTGTGGACCTTTGTCAGTTAACAAATAATCTCCTGCACTGTTTGTAAGCATGACATTTTCAGTAGGTGTTCTTGGTCATTTAACAGCATGCAGCTCTTTTTGTAGCTCCAGCAAAAGACCCTTAAGAAATCATTTATTGGTTAAATATCTCCATTCTCAATAATGGTTTGCTATTTTGTAAGCACAAACATTTCCTTTCAGTTTAATTTTCTGATTTTGAGGTTGCAGTGGGATATGCTCTGGAGAGAGAATAAAGTCTGGGATCATGGCATTCATACACTCACAATACTCCTTATCAAATGCTGACTAGCAAAATCTCCAGTACATTAACTTCTCTGCTTTTCCCTGGGGCCCTAACAGCTCCAGTGGAGAAACTTGTGACTTTAGTCTCCCTCTGTGTGCTTAACTCAGAAGCATCAGTTCTCTCTGATCTCCACCTGAAATAAACAAATGTTAAGAGTTCTCTTAATTTGGCATTACGAGCACTGTCCTTTTTGGTTAGCCAGCCACGTAACAGAATTCTATCTAGTGTTCATTTGTTAATCAAAGGCATTTAGTACCCATATAAGGTTCTGCATTCTCAGTCTTGGAAAATAAACTCCCTTATTTATCCACAGAACAGGTTTTGGTACAAATTTTCCAACACTACCCACAAGTAATGAAATAACAAATACATATTGTATATCCACTCTCTTTTGAAGAAATCATCTTTAGGGATGAGGAAATAGTTTCCATGACCTCTTTAATCCTTCTTCTTACTGCTGAAACTGTCAATATAAAAATACTGTGACCCACCAACTCATTGCATGTATCTCTTTAATTTGTAAAGGCAAATCCTGAGGTTTAAGTCTTACATTTTAAATCAAGTCCTTACTTGGACAAAACTCCCAATGATTTCAGTCTGCGTTTGTGCAAGAAAAGGGACCTTAATGCATATGCTCTACCTATTGCACTTTTGTGAGATTATAATGTGGATTTCTATGAAATAGATCCTATTACAGTTCTCATGTCTAACATTATAATACACACACACACACACACACATACACACACAAAGATTGACATACTATCTAGCATCTCATACAATGAGGTCCTGGTCCATGAATAGGAACTAAGATTGTAATAATATAACAACAACATCTGAAACACACATTTCCTTCTTATATGGCATATCTCTTAAAAATCAATAATGTTCAATCACTACCAGTCTGAGCTGGATTTGATACAATGGCCTAATCATGAAAGGCCTTGTATTCCATTCCCAGTTTCCTAAACTATCCATTTCTCCACGCTTTCTATTGGAAACAAGAGAGAAAAATATCATAATTAATATTATAAGGCCTACTCCTGGGGGAATTCTGCACCACTGTGCAATGCAGAATTTTGCAGAAATTAATGTTGTGCATGCAGAATTTCCTTCACCCCGGGGCTGCTGGACCCGGAAGAGCCCAGCTTACACATAGAAGAGACATTGCCACAAGGAGGGGAAGTGGGGTGCGGGGGTGGGGGGGGGCAGGAAGAGAGAGTTCCTAGCAGCTGAAGTTCCCAGCACGCCCTGAGGGAAGGAGACGGCAGCACACACAGAAAACTCCACACAAGCCTGGGAACAAGCATCAGGCTGTTTCTCCCTCTGCATCGCCAAGGTGTCTGGGCTGAGGGGGCCCACAGCTTGGCTCTGAGGAGTAGGGGGGAGGTGTTAGGATGGGGGGAGCATGGCTGGGCTCTGGGGGGGAAGAGGTGCAAGTATCTGGGGCAGGGGGATTGCACAGCTGGGCTCTGGGGGGTAGGGGTTTTGGGTGTATTAGCTGGGGGGGCGCAGCTGGGCTCTAGAGGCAAGGGGTTTTGGATGTCTGGCTCCCTGGCTGGGCTTGAGGAGGTGGGGGAGGCAGAAAAACAGGAACTGGGCTGTCATAGGGGTTTCTTTAACTCTCTACTTCTGGGGCAAATTTTTTACATGTTTATATTGTTAGAGACATACTTGCTGACAGATATTTTGAAATAAATGACCAAAATCATTGAAACTGGCATGATTATGTAGTATTATTTTGACTAATAAAATTTGCAGGATTTTAAAATATTGTGTGCAGAATTTTTAATTTTGGGGGGCAGAATTCCCCCAGGAGTAAAGGTCTAAAAGACTTGGGGACAGATCTTGATCTACAGTAATGCCCCATTGCAATGCTTCAGCAGTAGAAAAAGGTTTTACCACTGCCCTAAGAGGGCAGCTGGAGAGTCCTTGGGCATGGATTTAGCCCCATCCATTACTTGATGTGTATAAGGGTGGCAAAATCTAGTCCTTACTGATGTCTCTTAACATATAGTGGACAGCCTAACATTTGCTCAATGAATTAGATTGATATTATAATTGATTTTTGTTATTATTGTTGTCAGATTTATTATTTATTTTTACAACACTCCAGTGTGTCTTGCCACTTTATAGTACACATGGAAAGACATGGGGCCTGATTTGCCTCTCATTAACACCAGTGCAAATCTGGAGTACTCCAGAAATCACTGGAGTTACATCAACATGGCTGAGAAGAAAAAAAAAAAAACCCTGATTTTGGTTTCACTTATACTGGGGTAGCTCTCATCTTGTTGTTTGCATCTGAGAATGTCCATGTGCTTTACAAAGATGGATATGTGTTGTTCTCTCTGTGGTACAGAAAGGAAAACTGAGGCACACATAAATGAAGTGACTTGTCAAAGGTCATATGGCTGGAATAGAAGCCAAATCCTTTGTTTTCCAGTATAGTGTCTCTCCCACTGGACAGTGGATTATCTCAGGGGATGGCCACAGGGTTATGCCAATGTAAAACCAGTGTGAGATTAGACTCAGGACTATAGTGTGCAAACCTTAAAATTTTACAATCTAATCTTAGATGTGATGCAATGAGTGGCATTGACAAAGAGTTGGGAAAGGAAATAGTGAAGAAGAAGAAAAAGGGTTACAGCAATAAACCTCACATTTTACAGAGCTCAGATTGAGCATCAGTGTGGTCCAGTGGATAGAGGAGTCCAGAGACCTATGATCTATTCCTGACTTTGCTACTGACCTACTTGGTCAAGTCACTTTGTTTCTATTCTCCCTCTAACTCTTTGCTTGTTTTGATTATTTATATTATAAGGACTGCAAATCAGGGACATTCAGTATGGGTTTGAACAGCATCTGGTCCAATAGCTCTTTGATCTCAGTTGGGAGCCTTTAGGCAAGCACTACTGCAATACAAAGAGTAATAATAAGATTCCATTCAAGATATTACTCACTATTATTTATTGTGAGCACGGTTGCTCACTAGTTCTTGTTCTTATGGGAACTGGGAAAGAAGTTATTATGTTACTTTGTAGGCGTACTCACAGCATACTCAGTAATGTACTTAAGACTTAATACAACCCCTTTGAGGTCACTGGACTGGCTTACACTTATTTAAATAGAGTTGGATCAGTTCTTGGAGCATATGGATGTCCATGACTCTCGGTACCTTGCGTGCTTTTACAAGGAATGAGAAAGCAGGCACAGCAGAGGGCAGCAGATGCCACAGCCCAGATCCTCAGAGGTATTTAGGCTCCTCATTTCCATTGCCTAAATACTTTTAAGGATCTGGGGCTGCATGACTAAAGGAACTTGGAATCAGAACCAGGAGGGCAGTGTGAGAGGGAGAAAGTGGAGTAATTCCAGATGAACACACATTAATAGAATTTGTTCCATTGGAGTTACTCTGGGTTTACATTGGTGTGACAGTCCAGTACTTTTAAAGTAGATTCCCCTAACTTGCCAACCTTGCCAATTTAAAACAAACCCAAACTATTGTAACAAATTTTAGGCTCAGTATTCACTACTCTAATACCTGCAGATAATTAGCCACGAGAATCCCCTGTGAAATGCTACCATTTTGTTACTGCAACCATTCCCTGCCCCACTCCCTTATTTCTCCAGCATACACAAGAGTTCAAATGAAGTCACTCTAGATTTACACTGGTGTAACTAAGAGCAGAATGTGGCCCATGCAGTGCCCTAGGTCAGAAGCAGATGGTATTTCATAGTGGGTGCAACCTGCGCTAATTGTGAATCAAGAGTGCTAATCTGTGTGGCAGTTTGGTTGATTCAGACTAGCGTTCTAGTCTGGCCAAGGGGTTGTGGGGGGATGACAGTCAACACAAAGCAGATGCATGCTAGTCACCAACCACAAACTGAACTCTGCAGTCTCACAAGGGGCTTTACAAAAACATGAGCCAGCGCCCAGATGAGCTCTTAATAAGCAATTGCAAATTCAGAATAAATAGAATGATTGTCTGACACTAACTTAACTCATTGACAGTTTACTCAAAAGTTATTTTTGCTGTGCAAGAGAGCATCAGAACGACCACCTATTGATTCACTTTCCTCCCTCAAGATGCTTACAATCTATCAAGCACAGAGAGAAAAAGGGAGAGAATGAATCTGCCCCCTGGCACAGCAGGAGAATTTGTGTTGTCTGTGAACAAGAGATCATTTCTTCTCTCTACCTAGCTTGGTAAAGAACGCTTCCCCTCATTTGGGCAATGAATCTGAATAAATTCTCTTCTCCTAATTAAGCCATCCAAAGGGGGTGATCTGCCGCCCCAGCCTCCCTGCTTGGATTTAACATCAATGGGTTAACTTCATAAAACTGCAGCTCTTTATTTCAGCCTGCGATTTCCCATCATACTTTAGGACCAGCGAACCGTCCCTTCATTGATGGCACCTTTTGGCTTCACAATAGAAGCCAATTTGTTAGAATTCTTCACAGGTCAGGGGCTGCGTGAAGATGTGGAGGGCACAGCAGTGGCCGCTGGAAAATGAAGTTGTATTCGCTTGGCAAATTATACGTCTACTGCACTTTATGGGCCTTGATTTCCTTTCCCCTCTCCATCTCACTCTCCCCCCTTTTCCAAGCCCCCAGCCCCTCCCATATCCTCTCTTTCTTTTTTTAAATTGGAGAAGCGTGTATGTGAGCTATCATCACATATCCAGTTAATGTAGGTTAATAGATTGATTCCAGTGACACGGATCATAATGAACAGTAAATTGTTTTATCTCTTAAGTCTTATTTGGTCAGCCAGGAAAACATATGAGGTAATATGGCTTGGACTAAATGGACCGTATAATAGATCTCCCTCTAAAGAATAAGGACAGGGGTGACAGCGCCTCTTATGATTAATGAAAATAATAATGGTCCTGAAATTGAAATTTTTCTAATTTTTTTTCCTTCTTCTCTCTTGGCTGCCACCAAAAACTTCAGCCAGCGGATGATTTGTGCACAATAACTGCCTCTGACTTCTTCCTTGGCTCCTAATACAAGTTTAGGAAGAGTAGGGGAGGGAGATGGCAGGGGGATGGATGGTTGCATAGATTTCTAAGTGCACAGCTTAGCAGCTGAGACTATATGAATGCATATTGTTTTCTTTTAAGCCCTTGGTTTAAAAAGGGTGCTGTAAAGTACTAGCTACTCACCTAAGGCTAGGATTTCTAGAAGTACTTAAAGGAGTTAGGTGCTCATCTTCAGTCAGATTAAATCAGTTTATTTACATAGACAGGAGTCCAGACATATACCCACCTACTGTACTGCTGTTACTCACCATTTGAAATGACTTGTGGTTATTAATGATTAATGTTCTTGCCTTGATACCTAACTCATAAAAACATCTGGCCCCAGCTGAAGAATCTTACATACTAAACAGATGGGCAACCCAGAATGCACTGGGAGAGCTAGAAAAGGGTTCTATTTTACAGTGTCAGGTGACGAATGGTATTTTCACTAATGCAAATTAGCAATGATTGTAGGCTACATGGAAGAAATGGGTTGTGATGGAGATTTGAAAGAAGGGTAAGCACCTGGTACATTACGGATAAGGAAGGGATGGTGTTCCAGGCACAAGGGATGGCATGGGAGAAGGCAGAAGGAGAAGATGAAAACATTTGCCCTCCATCCACCTCTTTACACAGTAGGATCTCTGTACTGAAAATGTAAATAGCCTATCTTCCAATAGCAAAGGTCAGCCTGACTGATTGCTTAGCACCTGGTACACCAGTGACTAGGGTACAAGATTTAGGATTAATTATCCTCAGAACATTAGGCAGTTGGAGTAGAAAACCCATGATACTCTCTTCCTCCAGGTTGGGAAGTGCTCATTTCTGATCTTTGAGGGCCAGCATACTCTGAGTATTGGAAGTCAAGGACACCAACAGGTCAAATCCAGCACAAAATCAGAATAATAAGAGACCAGAAGCTAATGTTTACCCCTCAGTGTTGCCTCAAGCTTTATGCATCTTGGATGAAGTTCACCGCTGTGCCAAGGATCAGGATTTATCTATCTCCCTCTTAAAGTTTTGCTAAACCTCAAACTCCTCAAATTGTGCTGAAATTCCTTCTAACAGAGCTTTCATCTCAGCCCCTGCAGTTCCACCCCATGCTCCCAATAGTTGTACAAAATATTAAAACCCTGATTTCATTCTGTGGTAATTTCCCCTGCTCTTTATAGGGCATTGAAAATATAAGACTTGATCCTGTTCAGGACCCAAGATAAGCTTGATTCTGAGCAGAATCTGGTCAGCTCATAGCCTTTAGATAGGAAAAAGGCAACTTGCAGCTCAGGAAAACTTATTACTAACTCCTACTGGTTTGGCAAAAGGGCTTTCATTTGGGCCTTGGGAACTTTGATTTTGAAAGGCCCTTTGTACAGGAACGAATTTCGCCCATGGACTGTCTATGTGTTATAACTCTCAGGAGAAGTGAAGCACAGAATATAGGGTAAACCCTCAGTCCTTTCTCAGGCAGAAAGTTCCTATTTAACTCAATGGGAGTTTGCCTGGATCAAATCTGAATAAGGACCATCATATTTGGCCCATGTAATGGGTCCACACTTTCAATCTAGCAATCTGAATCCTTGTACATATGGAGAGTTACAGCTGTGTCCTGTTACAGTGTTTGCCTTAACTGGGTTTACTTAATTTTGTTTAAGGCTGTAACCCACCATAAATGCCTTGTCCCTTTTATTCTTGTTTCATCTTTGTGCTTTCTTGATCAAAACTGTTTTCATTCTTATCTGATTATTAAAAGGTTTTTAACATTACAAAATTTGGGAAACCAGAAATTGTACTTAAGAGTTGGTTGATGTATAGTGGATCTGTTTCCTGCCTGTTCAAGTGGGGAGAAGAAACAGTTGTATCTTTCTTTTCTCTGATATCTAATCTTAGTATCTTGCTGTCCTCCTGCATTTGAATTTTATACTGTCTGTCAGCAGGCAATCAGTTCAGACGGTCAACTCCTTTGGATTAACATCCCGCTCTGTAGTTCGGGAATATTAGCAGCAGAGTCAATCATGGCAGCAGGAAGCAGCTGGTGCAATACAAAAAAAAAAAAAGGAAGAATGAAAGCACCCCTCTGAACTTCAAGGGTCTGGAAAACCCAAACTGAGACTAAACTTCATAAATATCCCTAATCTCTAGTTTAGAAGCCAGAATTGTTTATGATTCATGGCATTTGATGACATTTAATAGCATGCAACCCATTATAGCCCTTAAGTCATTACACAACAGGGCAGAAAATGCCATCAGGTGTCACAACAAGACAGGTTATTGGAAGGACAGGTTCAGTTCAGACTAGATCAGAATTCTGATGGATATTAGCCTAGTTCCAGACTGAACCCCAAAACTGCCAATAACAGACCTTTCTTGCCTCATCCCCTGCTCCTCTGTACAATGTACAAGCCTAGTGAATTTGTTCTATAGAAACATCCCTACCTTGAAGAGCACAGGATAAACTTGGCATCCTGAACAGAATCAGGGCCTATTCATAGACTTTATAGATAAGCAAAGGGCAACCTAAAGCTGAGACAAGCATATCAAGTTTTTTACTGAGCTAGTTAAGGAGCTTCTGCTGTGGCTCAATTGGTAGCATACCAGGGTATAGAGCAGAAGGTCTGTCACTTAAATCTAAACAGTGGACATGCATAAGGGGACTCTGAGGTTACTGATGGGCCTATAACAGCTCTTACATGTAAATAAGACATGGTTGTGAAGGATCTAAATAGGGTGTGAACTTAGATACAAGGTATATAGGTGCCTAGCTTTGCTAGGAACTTTTGAAAATTTTCACCCATATGTCTTTAGTTTGGGCTTAAATAAAAAGACAAGCTGAACATTCATCATTCCAGTAGGCAGTGAATTAAATAGCTGGAGCAAAGAATTACAAAATGCCATAAGGTTATCAAATATTCCAAAAAAGAAGTACATATCACATAAGCACCCACAAGTTTGGACGCTCAACCATGACTGGCAAACTGGGACAGAAATCTCAGAAGAACTGGTTTTTCAAACATGACTTCTGGCATTTCTTGCATCTGCTAGGGCTGGAAAATCCTTCTCTAATATATGTTGGCATTTCCACTTGTGATCTGAGATGACACCAGTTAGTCTATAGGAAAGCCTAAGAATGAGCAATACTGGGTGGGGAAAGTTATTAAAACTTTTTCAAACCTGAGACAGCTTTGGCTTTATTTTGTGAGGGATTTTTGGTTGATTCCTGGTTTACCTGAATCAATTCAGAAATCTCTCCAACTGATTACAACACAGCTATCTTTGTAAGGCTTTTCAGTGCCTTAGAGAATGCGTACAATGAGACACGAAGGCTAGAACATAGATGCATCATTTAATCCTTTGCCACTGTGTTTGTCTGGTCAAAACATGCAGCAGTCATCTACAATTAACTTATTTATCTCTGGTAAATCTTTGATGTAGATATTTGAATTATATACCATGTTCATATAATATACATATATCTGGTACATATGTATATACCCTCTGTTTAGATGAATGGAGAGACTCTATGGGTACATACATACATACACACACACAACTATATTATTTTTGTGTTTTATTGAGGAAAAAAGATATTAAAAAATCCAATGAATGATTTTGCTTCTTGAACCAAGTCAAATATTTTCTTGTCAGTATGTTCATAACTTCAGACTACAGAGGTCACGGCCTTAACTTTTTCCTTCAGATGGTTTGTGAGTGGAATGTCCTTGAGATTAAGTCTCCTTTTGTTTTCCTTGGGAGGGGCTTTGCTTACACTGGCAAGCAGCTGAGACTTGCCAAGGTTCTCTAGACTCTGTTTATTAGATTTTTATCTTCTTATCAGAGTCTTCCTCCTTAAATCATGTCAGCGTTTACCACTCTTCAGGGATTCCTAGTGTTTTATTGCCTATGAACTGCTTGGGGGGTAAGGGAAGGGGGAAGGCATAACAAAAATAACATTTATATAATGGCAGAAATTGGAAAGATATAATTGTCTTCTTCTTGTTCCCATCCTGCCCAGTTACCTATGGGCCGAATTCTGAGGATTTAACTAACCTAACCTATCATGGTCACTACCAGTGCTACATTTCTATGGTTTCTTATTTAATCAAACTTCCATTGATCTCAATGAGAATTTTGCGCATGACGAAAGACTTTAGAACTTAATCCTGTGCTTCTCCCCGACACTGACATGTGGTAAAAGTCAACAGAGTTGGTCATTCTACTGGTACTGGTCTTTCTGGCAAATCCAAGCTTTTTTTTTTTAATTAGATATCTAAAAGGGGCATTATGGCTTAATTTAAGAAAGATTATTTTCAACTGACCAGATTCAAACTTTACCAAAAGTCAACAAAACCCCATCGTTTAAATCCAATGGACACAAGTCATCCTGTGTTTCATAAGGGCTTCACACGTCACCTTTCATATATAGTGAAAACCATAGTATTTTGTATTGATATCACATTTCCTCAGAGGATCTCAAAGCACTTACAAATCTTAATTTCTGTATCTTCACAACACCTCATGTGGTAAGTTAAGTACTGAAAATATGATTTGTCCCAAGATCACAGAGCAAGCCAATGGGTGAGTCAGGTGCCAAAAATGAACATAATGCGGGCCATATACGTTTCATGTCTACTTTGGAGGCTTTAAAAATAACAATGGAGATGACCTGATTCATATTAAGGGTATATGTGAATCATAAATTTGAACCACATACGCTTGCAAATTAGTAATGATTGAATTAGTGATAGATGCTAATGCAAACCAACTGGTCCACGTTCAGTCTTAGGGCAAGTGGCTGCTGACTCCCCAAGGGTGATCCCGCTTGGAAAAACAGCTTAAAATACGGAACAAAGAAGGAGAGGAAAAGAGTTTGGCCCTTTGGTCTACAACTATAGCACCAGATCATCAGCTGATGTAAATCAGAGTACCTCCCCTGAAGTCACCAGCCTGTCTGAGCTGAGAACCTGGCCCTACATACCTAGATAACACAGTGATAGGCACATTAGAAATGCATAGACAGACCAACCATGTTTTTGTATGTTTTCATGGCACATAGAAAAAAAAACCCTAACACCTTTGAAATACATTCATGTTGGAATTGCTGTCATACTCTGTCAGCAGAGTGAATTAGTGGGACTATTCATACTTTTCTGCTTTAGGTAACTATTCTTTTGATAATGAATCTTTCATGATAATTGCTCTTCCAAATAGAGCATTTTTCATCCTTTTTAAAGCAACACTTTCTTATAGAAATGTGCTTAACATAACAGCCTCATGGCAGGTGTTCCTTTCCAGTTGCTAAGAGTGAAATGAAGGATGCAGACCTTGGAAATTTGGGACAAGTGGCTAATACAAGGATGATAAAAATTAATAGCAAAAAAGAGATGTGAATTCTCATTGCTGGTGTTATGTATTACATTTTACAGTGACTTCTCTATCTAATGCTAATACTTACTATACACAGAGTAATAGGTTAGTCAAAGGTTTCAGAGTAGCAGCCGTGTTACTCTGTATCCGCAAAAAGAAAAGGAGGACTTGTGGCACCTTAGAGACTAACAAATTCGTGAGCTACAGCTCACTTCATCAGATGCATTCAGGTTAGTCAAAGTGAGCTAGACTAAATAGACATCTTTCATAAACACTATGGTGAAGCTTTCAGCTTCAAATAATACTAGAAGGAAAGGAAATCAAAGCACTGGATAGTAAAACTAATGGGTTTGGTAGAAGGGCTGGAAAACTGACTCCAGACATAATCTTCTCCAAACTCAACCCAATTTATATCCAGTTTATGTTTAGCTGTTTCAGTGTTGCAATATCATTAGCTACAAATTCTTCCTTGCTCTTTCTTTACCGTCTGGAAAAGAGTCATTACTAGCAACATTGGTGGAACCCTGAAAAACTACAGCATGGACGGCAACTTAGATTTTATGAACAATGCTAGAAAACAAGCCACTGTGCCCAGTCTTCTTTCATACCATGAACAACCCTACAATAACTAATCAGTATGCATACAAAATGAAGGGGGAAAAAAGAACTATAATTCCTATGGAAATAGATTTCAGTTGAAAACTGAGAGCACAGCAAAATAGTGAGGCTATTGTCACCCCAGGAACAGAATAAATGAATGGACGATGTGCAGCTTTTCTTCCTCACATGGCAGCTGTACTAGTACTGTTTCAAACTATTTGACTCCAATGGCAGTAATATATTCTGTAAGTTCTAAGAGTAAATGAAGTGGCAAACTTTTATGTGTCACAAAACTCGCTCAGTATTCCAGGTCCAATTCACTGGCATCAATTTTATCTAGAATTGGAGAGGAGGAAGAGTACCACTGTGTGTGTTTGTGTGTGTGTGAAGCTGCTAAACTAATCCTGCATCTGTATCTGAGTAGTTTATGATTGTTACAACTTCCGTCTTTCCAACAGTTTAATACTAGAGTGGAAACAGAGTCCACTGACTTTTTTCCCCTAGTATTGCTGCTCTAGATGGTGCCCTGTAGTTATTACTCAATGATCTCCTCCCCCAGGATGCAGAGCTGCGTGGCTGCTCCTACACCTTCAAGCATGCAGTATCAGCTTCAGCACTTGCTTTCTCTGCCACACACACACCCACCAATGAAGATGACTTCCTGGTGATTATAGACGGCTAAGGATCCACTAGCATGAGCAGAAGGAAGAATACATCTCCAGGACTATGCATGCTTCAAGGATTTATGTGCACCATATAAGCAAAGTTAAAATGATTTTACTATTAAAAAATGACTATATTTTTAATGAGCTCACAGTATATTTCAAGGGAACACATGCATGTCTCAGTTACCTACTTCAAATTGTTCCTGTATTCACTAGTGCCCTCTTTAAAGAGAGATTTTTGCACTGGGACAAATTATTAAAATAAATAAAGGTGCACAATGGAAAATATTGTGTCAGTAATTTACTACAGTTCCCCTGCTGGTTTTGAACTTTTTTTTTGCCTTTGAATGTAACTTATTTCTTAGCTAGAACTGTTTTTCATCCTGATGAACCCTCCATTGATGTTCTACTCCAACCAAATTTTAATAATAAATCTAAAGAAGGAAAATGTATAGGGAATCCAGTATTTGTGACATCTCAATCAATCAGTCACTGCAGAAATGATTTCTCTCCATTATGACATTCTATTCTAGTTCTTATAGCCATGATTACCAGGACATCTGAGCTCTTTGCGTATTCATGGTCACTAAAGATGGAAAAAAATGGATTTTGTTCCCAGATTCATCCACCCCATAAGTGCAGGGAACAGACCCTAATTTGAAGAAGCTTTGGCTGTAAGAGACAAATTAAAATCACTTTGATGAATAGCAAGAAGGCAAGAAAAATTAGGCAAAAAAATGTTTGAAAGTCTGAGTAACTCCACCAGAATCAATGGTGTGACATCCCTGTAAAATTGGTGTAAATAGGATCAAGCATATAAGGATATATAGCCATCTGTATGGAAAGTAGCAGCCATTGCCAGACACTCTGGATAACAGTTTCAGACAAAAAGTAAGGAACAGTAACCCATTCATTGGAAATATAGGACTTGAACAGTATTGCTGGCCAGGACATTCCTATGCTATCCCTTTGGCTTTCATAAAAATATCATGGGAACCTCAATGAGTCCAAGTGGCATGTGCCTCTGTTTTTATAGCTTATGCTTTTATATCTTTATAGCACACTGTCTCACTGACAAATCTTTTGCAATGTTTTCCCCACCTTGGATAGACTTCTTCACATGATACCAATGAAACTTGACAAGTCCTCTCTGCATTGCATAATCTTGTTACTGTCTTGGGGCCAGATTTTATCCTCTATTACATCCCCGCAGTAAACTGCACTGTAGTTAATAGAGTTACTCCAGATTTACACCAGTATAACAGAGCAAAATCTGGAGCACATAATGTAGTTGTATATGGTTTAGATATAGGGATTGTCTTCCTGTTTCATTTTGGTCAAGCTGCATAAACTTCACATGGAGAACAATGCATAAAGAGCTCTTGTAAATTCATAGATTTATGAATTTGAGATGTTCCCACTTAGTACAAAAATAATTTCTCTAATCAGAAAAGGATAGATTTGCTTCATTATGTACATACTTAAAGGGATAAAAGACCCTTCCCTGTCCTTCCTCATTCCCCTTTATCCAAGGAGTGAATATTGCAGGAGTCCAGGAGTAGACTTGCAGGACTCACTTTTTGTGGGCTTCGGGGTCCATTTGCAGAGACTGGCACATGAACAATCCCTGCTAAGTAGTTTGGTGGTTTGTGTTCTATTTCTTTACTCTTCCCAAAGGATTTGCAGGGGGATTATATGGTCCCCTACTAGAGTAGAATGACTTCTCCAATAGACATCAACTCTGTGGGGTCAAATAGAATACTCTAGTATACTTTTGTCACTGATTGACCAAAACAGAAAATTCACAAAATCTATGGAAATTCAACATTCTCCAGAGGGTCAGAGAATCAAACTCTGATTAACAAACTTCAGCAGAATTCCTGACAAAATAGAGCCTCTGGCTCATGCTAGACTCTTGGATGCCCATTGTAATAAACACTTCTTTAACTGGTGTAAGCTGCCTGTCCTTCTGAAGAAGGGGCATGATTCCAATCATTTAGTGATTGTTTGATTTAGGGATAGAGAATGACTGACTCAGTTTATCCTATGATATATAGGGCCTTGTGTGTAGTTACAGTGGGCAAAATTCTGCTTTCCATTGTACCCAGGTACCAATACTGACTTTAGTGGTGTTAGAGACATGGAATTTAAGGCCAGAAGGGACCACCAGATCATCTAGTCTGGTCTCCTGTCCACCAACATACCCAGCACCCGCACACTAAATCTAACAATCAAAATTAGTCCAAAGTACTACATCCCACAGGAAACTAGATTATTATGTGCCATGGGCAGAAAATAGCAGGGACTGAGGTACACCAGTGCTTGAGGGAGATATAGCCGGATAATCCTGGCAATTGACTATCATCCACACACTGCAGAAGAAGGCAACAAATCCCAAAGGTCACTGCCAATCTGACCTGAAGGAAAATTTCTGCTCAACCACACATATGGTGATCTGTTAGACTCTGTGTATATGAACAAGAACCAGTCACCAAGCATGTAAGAGACAGAATGCTAGGGGCCACCTCAGAGCATGGCCCATCCTGCCCAATGTTCCATCTCCAGCCATGACCATCCTTGAAGATGCTTCAGAGGGAGGAGATTAAAAAAATCTACCAGAATACACTGGGTGGGGGGAACACTTCCTGACCCCTGCAGGTGGCCTGCTGAAATCCTGAAGCACGAGCTTTAGGAACATAAGGCATAAACTAGAAGTGAGCCCCAGGACTGCTGAGCCCTGTCCCGTGCCATCACAAACAACCCTGTACAAAACCCTGTATAATCCTATACTAAAGGAGACTTTGGCTCAGCCCCCTCGGTTTGTTTATCTCAAAAGCTCATGCCTTTTAGTCCTTCAAGTCTGTCTTGGCGAGCGGAGTTCATCAGACTTGGCTCACAAAACCAAAATTAGCTCTGAAGTCATCAAGAGCTCTGTATTAATAGTAATCAGAAATGAATCCAGGCCACCAGGTACAGTTACAGATCCAGATTAGGACTCCCCCAAAATTTAGCAGGGGTTTTCTCTTGGAGGTAGAGCTCAGTTACAAAATTAGGATCTGCAATGAGGCTTTGCCTAAAGTTCAGGAAGTTCTCCTAGACTCTGTTTCCTTACTCATATTGAGCAGCAGCTGACTCCAAAAGTTACCATGTTGAAAAAAAGAATAGAACTTTTCAATGAGTTGCACAATCTAGCCCTATACAATTCTTTAAGGTGATACTTGAGGGCCAGATTCTGCCATACTTGCTCCCATTGGGCATGACTCTTCCACTCTTACTCAGGTTGTATAGCATTTTACTTCGCCGGTGCATCCATTTAGCTCAATGGAACTACTTGGAAAGATTGGAAAAGTCAACTTGAGTAGAGTTGGCAGAATCTGGCCCTTATAAAATTATGAGTGAATATTTCTCATCACCAGGCAAGGTTTGCAGAGTTCTCGTTCTTCACTTTTCCCATTAAGAACAATAAAATCTCTTCTTTTACATTACCAAAGTAGGCAAGAGGTGCCTGTAGCATGCTTCCCCAGCCTAGAAGAATCATATCTCTTTAGACATTTTTGTTTAAAAATAAAAGCCTCATCAGGGCTAAAACTCTGATAAAAATGAATGGGAATGTTTTGATTTTATGCAGAGGACACCTGAGAAGTGGCAGGGAGGACTGAGGTCTCAAGTAAACAGTGAAGCTGGAAAGCCTGCTGTAGAATCACAGTAGCATACTCTTGGAAAGTCATGCATCAAACACATGCCGTGATCTGTACCAGTAAAGAAACAGCTGCTGTGCTCACCTCTGGTTAAGAGAGAGAAAGGTTTCACTGAATTTGAAGTGGAGTTTCATATTCTCTGTGTAACTATCTCAGCTTTAATGTGCCTTTTGTTTTCAAAACCATGTGTGTGTGGAAAGTGAGGAAATCAGTGCTCTCCAAGAGGTAGTAAATTATTAGTCTGTTTGCTTAAACCTACTTGCTGGGATTAGCTCCATCCTACTTTGTACATTCTGGATTGAAGGTTAGACAAGGGTCAAGTAGGAGATTTCAACACATCTGATGCAGGCTTACCCTCTCCAATAAGGGGGAAGCTTTTCAACCAGGCTAGACTAATGATCCCATCTTAAACTCTGCTTTGTTTCATTTGTATGTGTAAGGAGGCTTGAGGGCAGGAGGGGACCATTTTAAAGCCCAGTTCACAAATCCATAACATCCATCATTATCTGTCTCTCTGAAGCTATTATCCAGTCTCTTACAAAGCCCACTGTTCAAACATACCCAATTCCACCAGTAAGGGCCATGTTCAACTGGGCTGTAGAGGTACATTGTTGCAGGATTTCTTATATTATTCTCCAAAAGTACCTTATGAAAGAATAATGTTGTGATTTTAGGCTAGGCTTTCCATGGAGCCTACGGGAGTTGGGAAAAGAGATCCCATTGAAATTCAGTGGTAGTTGAACACCTAACTTCCATAGAAACTTTTGAAACCCCTAGTTTTAAATTTTAAAGGCCAAGTCCTACTTTCCTTATTGAGTCAAAACAAATATTGATGTAGTGTGTAGTGATAAAAAATGAATATCAACTTCAATATCTGCCATAAATATAAGATATAATGCTATGTTTCAAGCTGCAAAAGGTAGGTAGATAGATAGATAGATAGATAGATAGATAGATAGATAGATAGATAGATAGATAGATAGATAGATAGATAGATAGATACCCTTTTACTTGTCTGTTCCTTCTCACTCTTCTCTTCCAGTCAGGATATCATATTCAACTTCCTGACACTGAAACATGAGACACCATATGGAAGAAACACCCAGAATCAGGTTCGCATGAAAAATAGTTGTACTGAGCTTAAAATGGTGTGCAGTAAATACTTTGTCCTAAATAACATTGGGCCAAATTATTCCTTCGTGTTGTAAAGGTGGCTAGGGGTGGGGAGTGGGGGCAGAGAGAAGACGGAAAATGGGTGCATTGCCTGAGTTTCAGTGCCTGGAGGCATCATAACTGTATCTTTTACAGAAGTGCTCAGAGAAGTACAGTGAGCAATAGAATTTGCATTACCCACAGAGAATGCAAATACTCATATAGCACATACTTCTGTTGGTGAGCCCATCCTCACAATAGCCATCCTAACAACAATCTTCTACGCAAGGTCTTGCAGCAAAGGCCTTCAGTGGCATTCAGACTGTCCCCAACCACAGCTACCTCATGGACATATCCTTGCACCATTTACCCACTTGCTTCCTATGAGGATATTGACTGCAACTCCCAGATGGCCATAGTATCTCCAACTTTACAGGCAACTTTACAAGGATGCCTCTGTGTTCCTTTTAACTAAAAAGAAAGCTTAGAGAGTGCAGATGGCATGCTCAAAGACACAGAGGCCATTTCTATATGCAGTCTCTCTTTGGGTCCCACCATTGGGGATCCCTCTCTTTTAAAATGACAGCACTGCGTACCTTTGAGAGAGAGATGCAGAGCCATCTCACTCATTCAGCAATAGAGGAGAAGAGCTCTGTCTCCAGAGCACCACAATTACTTAGTGTACAAAGGAAGTTCCCCTTTAATGTTATTTATCTATGTGACCGCTCTGTGTAGCACAGGAAAACGTGCTCGTTCAGCAAAGAGAGCATTTTTTTGGGTTCTAAAGCAAGCACATCAGAAAAACTCCACATAATCTTCCCAATAAATCCACCCGAGGCCTAGCACCCACTTCCAGTTGTGATTCTTTTTTTATTTAATGAGCAAACAAAAATAAAACATGCACACATAATGAGACAATGTCCTTCTCCTACAAGAGAAGAGTTCAATAGTTTAATTTTTGTTAACCGAAATCCCTTGTACTAAGGTAAATTACATTGCATTTTCTATTACTAGCTCTGTTAATTGTCAAGCTATAAGAGTTTATGCACTCATCCAAAGCAGCAGAGAATTTCCCATAATGTTACAAAATAAAACCTGACAAAGCACAATAATCTTTAGTTTATTGATGTGCTACAAGGCTGTGGAAAGCATCAGATCTGTAATGTGCTTTGGTTAGGAAATTGGGGTCTAGGGAGAAATATTGGGCACTGCAGAAAAACATCAGCGCTTGTGTGTGTGTGTGTGTGCTCACACGTGCACACACACATACCCAGAATTTTAAAGAAGGAAAATGTTTGAGGAGGTATTTTAGACTGTATAGAAAATATTTGAGGGACAGCAGAGCAAATGCAAACCAGGCTAGACTAGGGAAAAAATATTGTGTGGGGAAGGGGTTTAAAACATATTAGCTTTGTTTAATAATGTTAGTGCCTAGTATGGACAGGGATTAACATTTTTAATCATATGTTAGCTGGTTGTGGACAACCCTAGGTTGCCCCTTAGCACCTGTGGTTCGCAGATGTACTTTGGTTTTAATGGCTCCAGAAATAATTGCTACTATTGACCTGTGCCTAATGGTGAGTACACAAAACATGACCAGGTTTGGCAATCCAGCATCACTTTCCTGGAAATAAGAATTCCTAGAAGTGGTTTTTCACTTGTCCCCTAGCATAGCTTTCCAAATCAATGCAAATTGGGAAAGTTTGGGGGACTGTCAAAAAATATGGCTTATGTTTCTAAACCCTATTGAATACCACAACTTGCTATGCATAGAAAAAAGGCATCCAAGATATGGGCCTGAACAAAACCTTTAAGGAAGGTTTTACTCTTCTTTCAAATATGTGAGAGTTCTCCTTGTTTGTAAAATTTCAAAGATTGGGGCTAGTTGTATTGATTATCCTTGATTGTTCAGCCATGATGAAGTATTTGTGTTTTAAGGACAACAGGGAAGATTTATTACACTTACAGCATAGGGCTAATGGGTACTAATTTTCCAAAGCTGGTACAGCATTTGTTTGGTGAGTATGTACACATTTTGGGGGAGGAAGTTCCAAGTAGCAACACTCTGAGGGAACAGAAATTTGGGACCATTGGCATTCTTGCTATGACATTTTTCCAACAGAGGGGCAATCCAAGCACTTTCCTTTCGCTGCACACTGATGGCAGATGAGCATTTACTCTTCTGTTTTTAAGTGCAGTTTCCTGTACATTTATTTGACTTGCATTTTCTTTTATGCAACAGAGAAGACATGGTCCTCTTTATTGTCCTGATTTTGTATTTAAGAAGTGGCGCGGGGAGACAAAGAGATTCTCTCCTTTGCAATAAAGGGTGGCAAGATGATAAATTAGTACTCTCAACTGAAATTGATTACTTTGTGTTCCCATCCAGGTCATATGGCAGCAATACATATGCTCTGAAATATCATAATGACACATCGGAGAAATCCTATCAGGTTGGCCTTGTGGAACATTTTTCCCTTTCCCTCCCCTGTTCGCTCAAAGGATAAGCTACAGTGTACTCTGCTTACGTTAGGGAAAGTTACCCACGCACATGCACACTTATTCTAGACTCCCACTTGGGAACCCTTCAGACAACCTAAGGAGGCTAAATACTAAAATGACAAGTGCCACTGATTGTTTTCTTCTCTGTTCCTGGATACATTTCCAGTATTCAGAGGAAGCAGCTTATGTTGCAAAGGCTGAAGTAACATCAAGCCATCTTGATGCAATTGTACCTGAGATGGTCCAAGGAAACACAAGAAACGGTATAAGGTTTATTGCTGTAATTTTACATTAAATTTAGCTCTTTTACATTCCCTCCTACTGATATGGAAGAACTAGTTTGATGGATATATTTGTAATATATATTTGTTTGGATTTCCACAATACTAAATTATTAAGTAACAATTATTGCTAATTTACTGTGTTAAACTGATTGTAATTCAGAATGTGATATGATGACCTCTCATCCATTCTTACGCCTTTCAGTAGAAGGAATGCAACAAAATAGTATCAAGGCCATAACGTTATCTCCATGCAAGATTCTAAGACATTTCCCATATCCACATCATCAGGTTTCAGAGTGTCAAAGTCGCATTTTTAAAGATGGAGGACAACATCTTGGAGACAGCAGGCACTAGATTACACAATGATTATTATCCCATCTTTCCACCCACAGAGAGCTGGGTTCAAAAACTAATAAGATCAGAATTAGGGATGAATGAACCACACACACACACACACACACACCCACAAAACCACAATGGTTTGGTTCAGTTAAGTGTCCAAACTTGTGGATGCTTACTGAACTTCCAAAACAATCCCTTTCCTTTAGCGTAAGCCTGTTCCCTCTGACCCCCACTTGGCTTCCATGGAGATTATGTACTATAGTCTGTGGCACTGCACCAAAGATAAAATTGGACAAAATGGGTGGATTCTCATGTTGCATAAATCAGTGTAGCTCCATTGACGTAACTTGAGCTAGGCCAATTTAAAGTAGCTGAGGATCTGGTCCCAAAACTTTATCTATGCAGAGGCAGGACAGAGGCTGCCTTAAATGTGCTATGATCTTCTCCAAAACGTGCCCAGTAGTCACTTCAACCTGGTCTATCAAGAGGCCTCAAACTAAAAATGTTCATAAACTTCAAGCAAAGGAGAATCAGGATTGTCCTTTCAAAGGGAGCCTTTCATTTAACAGTGACTGTATAATTTAGATGAATGGGGGAAGTCACATAAAATTATACTCACAAAAATTTAAGCAGGCTCTTGTAGAGGTAGTTTTCTTACATTTTCCCATATTGCATAAAATAATAAATTATTTGAATAGTTCTATTATCTGTCCTTAACTGAAACATACAATGCCTGTCCTAGTTCTTCAAAAAGCTTGTTAATATGCAATCACCTAGTACAACTGCTAAGTTTTTAAAGGTCACCTATGTTTTATTCATAAAGGGAGGTTTTCTGGAGGAAAAAAGGTTACAGTGTCATGTAATACCATATTCTGATAGACGCTCGGCTTCAAAATGTATTTCCTAATGGTTTGTAGTGGAGGAAAGGCAGGTTTATTTAGGGGTGTTCCATGAAAGGTTTTCAGGATAGCAGCAGCATGTAATTTTTAAGATACTGTTAGAAAGATTTCAGATGCTGGAGGAGTCTCCTCTTATTTTATACCGGCCTTGCTTTCAGAACAACAGGAAAGAAGAAGACAGAATGGCCTGGTGCGTAGGGTTGTTTGCGCTTGTTTACATTTAAAATGTTGTTTTTAGGGAGGCAGCATGAGATTGCGTCTTGTTTCATTGATCCCCAATCCTAAAAATCAATCCATTAAGTCCTAACTCTTCAAATAATTTTCTGTGTGGTCTTGCCCAGATAACGTCACCCTCTAGTGCCCCAGTTTACCCATTTGTCAAATGCAAAGAGCCATGGAGATCTGATCCAGTTTGAGATCTGAACTTTTTCATATTTGGTGATGATGGTTTGTCTGGATCCACTGTTCTGTTTGGTTCAGGGCCACACCTAGCAAAGAAAGGAATAAATTACTTTTCTAAAGTGCTTCCAGAGCATCGGATTAATAAATAATAAATTTTTATTAATACATTTTACTATGGAATAATACTATCAAAGACTATAGAATGTATCAACATGACCCAGACAATTAATAATGGGAAAATATGCACCGATTGTATTACCATCAATTAATATTTTTCACAACCATAGAAGATGCCATTGTAAATACAATATTGACCAACAGTGGCCACACCGTGTTTGATACAACAATATTTGCAAAGCTACAGCAACAATGCAATATTCTAAGTGTAGGGACATGCTGCAGTTTCTCAGAGCCATGATTTGGTAAATGATGGTAAATAAATGATGACTTGTTATTAGTGGGAACTGTGATACACATGCTAATTGCTTTTTTCCAAAGAAAATTGCAGAAATAAGTCATACAGAGCCAGATCCTGCCCTTATTTCAGCAGACTCACTGAAGTCAATGGTAGGTTTCAGAGTAGCAGCCACGTTAGTCTGTATTCGCAAAAGGAAAAGGAGTACTTGTGGCACCTTAGAGACTAACAAATTTATTTGAGCATAAGCTTTCGTGAGCTACAGCTCACTTCATCGTGAGCTGTAGCTCACAAAAGCTTATGCTCAAATAAATTTGTTAGTCTCTAAGGTGCCACAAGTACTCCTTTTTTTGAAGTCAATGGGGGTTGCTTGAGGGCCATGAAATGCACAATTTGGCCTCTTATTGTCAAGAACATGAGAGAATGTTGGCAATAAGTTCTGAGGCTAGTATAACTGAATTACAATAATCACATTCATATTTCCTAGGTTACCTGGGAGGTGGTGGAATCTCTTTCCTTAGAGGGTTTTAAGGTCAGGCTTGACAAAGCCCTGGCTGGGATGATTTAGTTGGGGATTGGTCCTGTTTTGAGCAGGGGGGTTGGACTAGATGACCTCCTGAGGTCCCTTCCAACCCTGATATTCTATGATTTCCAATCTCTCCAACCATGCAGAGCTTTTCGGAGGCCAACATGAATGTGGGTGGTTTTTTTTTGTTATTTAGTTTGTTTAGTTTAAGCTATCTGCATGACCCCCAATACGAGGGAGAAGAGGCCATTGGCATGATGTAACACCACAACCTTCTCGGGTAGACTTTCTGTCAGTGGGATCTCCCCTCTGGTTTATGTCGGCAGAATCTAGCATAACTCATAGCTAAATTTGGCCCTACAGGATACTGAAAGTTGGATTCAAGTTCAGACTGGGAATGAATTCCCAACTCAGTGATTCCTCCACATTTCCTATAATAGCAACTATCAAATGAGGCTGGTAATGGATATTATTTAAGGTTATTTCTCCCTCCCTTATCTGTTTATTTGCAGGTTACTTAATTTTCCTCTACTGATGTCACCTTTTTCTATTGCCCCTGCCACTTCTGACTCAGGATTTGGCCTTTGTGGAAACAATGATTCTGCTTTGTGACTCAGGTGGTTTCTCTTTCTTTTCCTCTGTCTCACCTTTCCTTCTACGTATTAATTCTTGCTTTTTCCTCTCTCTATTTGTTTCCTTGTCCCTGTTATTATTCTTCACCCAGCCCTTATTCCTCTCCTTTCCTCTCCCCTGGTGGTCATTCCCCATCTTTTTTCTCCTCCTTCTCCTCTTATTATTATAATTTAAAAAAATAAATAAATAAAAAACGGTGTTAAAAGGAACATTATTAAGGTTGCAAAATCAAACACTCAATAGTTAGGCTATATCAGAATTGAAATGGTCTGTGTATATCCATTAGGATACATTCTTTAGTTACATGATGGCACACTATCTCTTTCCAGAGGACCCCTATCTCATTCAGTGCACACTTACTGAACAGCCATTCACTATTTTGTTTTCTCCTTGCTGGTCGGTGTGTGGCCACAGCCCTTATTTACTGTATGCTATTCAAACCATGCACGGAAGCCAAAATTCTTAATTTCCTCCTGGGCTTTTCTAAAGTGCTCATCACTATAGCATCTGAGTGCTTCACAAACATTCTCTGAAAACCCCTTGAGATGAGATAGTGATATGATTCCTCTCTTACAGAGGGGGAACTGAGGCACAGAAACATTAAGGTAAAAAGTATCCATTAATATTGGGTGTCCAATTTGAGACACTTAGGACCTGTTTTTCAGAGTACTTAGCATTTTATCTGTTCCAAGACCAGCTCCAATTAACTTCAGTTGCCACTGTGAATGCTCAGCATTTTGCAAATGCTCAAGTCAGACACCCAGAAAATGAGGAAAACACCACTGACTGACCAGGACAAGCTAGTGAATGATTGACAGATAGGGGAATGGGTTTAAATGGCAGGCTGCAACTTAATTAATAATACCTTAGGGAGGACCACTATATAGCCTGACCCCATCTCTCAGGAAACACGCATTTAATTGGTGACAGTGTAGGGATACAGGGCTTTGATCACGGATCAACTAGTAATTCGAGTAGACCCTCCCTGGTCTGTTCCACAGACTCAATGCAGTTGTGAAATCTCTCTCCCCCTATAAGGGGTGGATGGTATAGCAACAGAGGGCACAAGGCTGGGGGAGGGCGTTCAGTTCGCAAAGACTTCAAGCCCCTCACCCCCATGAGCACAAGATTTAACGCTGCAATCCCAGGTCCCATTTACCTCTGGGAGCTCTGTAAAGCCCTTTTAGTCTTTAGCCACACTTTAGCGGCAGGAGTCCAACAGTTAGTGTGGACACACCCCACACTCATCATATCTGGTATCCATCTCTGTCCTGAATCAATCCCTAATGTCATGGATTCAAATACCAGCCCCGGCATCTGACAGATGAATGCTGTCCTCTCCAAAGATCTCGTGGCCATTGTATCAGATATCACCATGTGTTATCACCACACCCCAACTCTCAAATTTCTCCCAGCTACCTCATGGTTAACAGGGTTTTTTTGCCCTGTCAGTATGGGGCTGGCTCAATGGCAAACTTGCCAATCGAGTGTCAGGCCATAACTGAGGAATCAGCTTCAATTTCTTAATATTTAAATTTAATCCAGTGCAGTCCCCAAGAACATTTTCACCCAGGTGAACAGCTCAGCCATCAATGAGTACTGCAGAGGCATGAACTGGTCCCACTGCATGCCCCATTTGCCATACCATTAAAAGGCAAATGACTGTAGCCATGAAGCTCAGATGCAATTCACCATCTGTTGTGACCAATGTCCAGCTACAACTGGTGAATCAACCCAACATCCTTCTGAATTCTATCCCTCAAATTTACTCCAGTATAGGCCCCAAGATCATTTTCCCGGAATGAATAAACCAGGGCTTTAGGTGGGTGCGCATTGTTCGTTAATGAATGTAGAAGAGGCATGAAGTGATTTCAAAATATGCCTTTCCTGCCACATCACTGAATGCCTATAGCTTTAGCCTTGAAGCCACCTGCTTTCTTCTGGACCCAATGCACTACAGAGCACCACACAAAACCAAATGTCAACTACGATTTGGATAGGGTTCGTTATTGACACTCTGAGCAACCTTTCCCCGGTGCGGACATAGGTCCTGTAACAATTCAATTTCCAGCACCATATAGCCAGAACTTTCTGAGATTCAAGCCTCTGATGTGGCTAGTGTCATGGCCCCAATCCTAAAAGAATGAGTACCAAAATTAGCTGAGTTGACACTGCAGTAGGCCAAAGCTTTTTTCACTACTGCAGTGAACTGGGGTATCTTGTTAGGACACTGAATGTCTATGGATACTCTATTTAGTTACCCACATGTGCATTGCATGCCAGCTCAAATATATATTTTCCCATCCTGATTCCCAGAAAAAAAACTCCCATTAAAACAAAATAAAAGTATTTTTCTTTCTGGGTTCTCCTAAAACTCCCTTGCCCTCCGACTCCCTCCTAGCCCAACAAATAGGTAATATGGCTCACAAGTAAAAATTTATATAAAGAACGTGACCTGACCAAGTAAGCTTGCTTGTTTCAATGAATAATGTCTGATCTGAAAGTTCCAGCAGTACTGGCAAGTGCTAAATTCACTAAGGTTATGAAAAGAAATGTGAACCCTGAAGAACACTTGGAATGAAGGCAATTGATGGAATAAAATCATTTTGCTTAGGACAGAGGCAGGCTGGCTGTTGTTATTCACTCTGGCTCAGGCTGAACTCGGAGCTAAAAGCCACTTACTTGCTGATCTGTGGATCTGCTGTATTATTAGCATTTTATTCAATTTTGGAAAACATGACTTTGCATTCATAAGTGGACAGCGAGACTCTTTGCCTTTCACAAATGGATGAGGTCTTTGGAGTTATTAAATTATTGAGGAAACAGTTTGTCCCAATTTTCAGACCTAAGTTGGCTTACTAAACAAATTTCAATGTAAATAAGGTTCTAAATCTATGCATTCATTAGTACTGTTTAACAGCAATGACATTTCTTTGGCAAGAATACTTTCTTTGAGAGCCTATTTAACCTCAGGTCACTTTAGCTAAGGCCCCAATGGTGACAGGAAAAAAGTGCTGTAGTCAATACAAGGTTTGTTTTTTCTTTTTCTTTAATGGTCCAGTTACAAAATTTTAATTTGGCAACCTACAGAAAGAAAAAGAGCCAGAGCAAAGAATGTGTAAGGCAAAACTGTTGGAATTTGGAAAGCAAATAAAGCTTTTTCAGGCTCTGTTTTTATTTCCCAAACCACAGCATCATCTTAACCACAGGGAAATCATGTCAGCATGAAAAGAAGAGCCAAGAATTGGTAGCTTTAATCTGAATCAACCACCCTTAGTTTCCCCCTTCCACCCTCCCCCCCCCCAGACTTTGGGGATTTGAATAAACTAAGACTTGGATTCAAACCAGCCTTGAATTTGACATTTTCAAACAATAGCCCATAATTAAAGTCATCCCCAGTTTTGTCCACCTTAGCATAACGATGAAGGCCTAAAACTACCTCCATCCTAAGCAATCAAGGGCAGCAGAAAGAGCATGATCTATGTCCTGCTTGTGTCCCAGAGCTATGCACCATGGTGGTTTCACACAGAGCAACGTAGAGAAATTTGAAAAAGGGGGCCAAAGTTGGAACAGGGACATGGCTGCCGGATCTACAACCACCCATTTACACATCTACAGTGCAAAAATCCCCATGTGCAAAAGTCTCTGGGTGCACATGCTGCACATGCAGGCGGCATATCGAAGGTTGCGCAGATGTTCACAGGTTTTACTATGGTCTCAATAAAGGATTCTTCTTTCCCCCTTCTCACCTCCCCTTCTCCCCACCTCCCCCCAGGCACCTGGAAGACCCCTTTGCACAAAGCTTGGTTGATTTAGGTTTGCCCAGATGTGGAGGATTGGCCCTCAAATGATCCCCCCTCTTGAAAGTATATTTTTGTGCATGGCACAGTTGTGCTCATTAATACTATTACCATCCAACTTATGTCACATGCTTTGCAAAACATCTCCCCTTCTGCTATTGTAACCTGAGCACAGGAGCATCTCAAATAATTCACGTACCACAGGACAACTTTGCTTCTCAAGCCCTTTGCATAATGATTTTACAATAGCCTAGAAAAAGAAACTGGTATATATTGCTTACTATAATATCACATGAAGAATGAGTATTTGGGTCTGGATGGAACAACAAAGAGATTGTTCCAACATAAAATCCTGCCACAGCTGCTGTTCTTTCTATCTAGCCCCGTTGCCATAACATCTGATCACCTCAGGGTCTTTAATATATTTATTCTTACAGCACCTCAATGAGGTGAGGAAGTTCCACAATCTCTCTTTTACAGATAGAGAACCTAGCACAGGTGGATTAAGGGTCTTGCCCAAGGTCACACAAGTCTGTGGCAGAGAAGTGAACTGAACACAGTCCCTGAGTGTCAGCCAGCATCCTAGCCCCTAGGGCATCCGTCCTCTCTGTTACTATTTAAGGTGCACTTTCCCAGGCTATGATGTTGTTAGGAGCTATTTGGTACAATTAGTGCAGTGGCTTCAGTCCAAAATCAGGCTGTATTTCTCTGCATCTCACAAAGGAAATCAGAAATATTCTAAGCATCTTCCCCACAGTATGTTCCTTGTCCCTTTATCTTCTTGTTTGTCTCTTCCTGCTTAAGAAGCCAAGCACAGAGTATTCTGCCTGTGTTTGGCAAATGATGAAGGAAAAGGAAAATGGAATGGAAAGATCTCTCCAAGAATGCTTGCCTCAACTGTATTTTCTTTCCTAAAACTAATTATTCTGGCTGGAAAAAGTCTGGATCTTACTGGATTCCAACATTTGCTTGGAGCCAAAAGTTTAGGTACATCAAGGGGAAGAAGGAACAGTCCTCTTGATCAGTTAGCCAAAACATCAACAGCACGCTTACCGGTCATTCTTCAGTGTGATTATCTGATTGGCTTACAAGCTGATAATTCCCATCTAGCTCTGAACAAACATACACTTGCTCTAAATACCCCAATTTACCCCCTTCCTGGGGTTTGTCTTCATTGGTAACTCAAACAACACATAGTTTTGTCTAAATTTTCTCCCCAATTTTAGCTATTCCTAGGATTATACCCACATAACCTCTTCTTACCCAGGCAAGAGGCAATGGATGTTATCCTGGCCTTGTTGAAATTGGTGGGAGTTTTGTCATTGACTTCAAACAGGCTAGGATTTCATCCAATGGGTCTCCTCAGAAGTGTTCGCCTTATTCTCTCTTGCACAGTTAGCTCAAGTTTTCAGTTAAAGACAACAAGGATTAGGGACGTGATAAGAAAAGGAGTACTTGTGGCACCTTACAGACTAACAAATTTATTAGAGCATAAGCTTTCATGAGTTACAGCTCACACGAAAGCTTATGCTCTAATAAATTTGTTAGTCTCTAAGGTGCCACAAGTCCTCCTTTTCTTTTTGCAAATACAGACTAACACGGCTGCTACTCTGAAACTAGGGATGTGATGTGGCTGGAAGCTGAAGCTAGGCAAATAAGGCACACATTTTTAACAGTGAGCATAATTAACTACTGGAACAATTTACCAAGGGTTGTGGTAGATTCTCCATCACTGGCAATTTTTAAATCAAGATTGTATTTTTCTCCTAAAAAGGTCTGCCCTAGGAATTATTTGGGGGAATTTTTATGGCTTGTTTTAGACAGGAGGTCAGACTAGGTGATCACAATGGTCCCGGTCCCTTCTGATCTTGGAATCTATGAATCTGTATCTGAACTTAATGTAAATAAATATGCTAACATTGTTCAAGCACAAAAAATGAACACACCCTTATCGTTACTGGTTTCAGAAAGAATTCAGAGCAATATAGAAATACTCAAAAGCTTTTAAAATTTTGGCAATAGAATTTTTTATTTATTTATTTATTTTACATTGGACAATTTCATCAAAGAACAGGAAAAAATATTCCAGAATTTTTTTTTTGGTGTGATTTTTACCTTTTCCTCTGGGTTCCAGCCATCATTAAAATAGAAAAACCTAAATATCACAACAAAGCTATTCTCATTATATTTCTAAATTAGCCTAAGGTCGCATTTCCATTGACTCTTTGATCATTAAATGGCTAGGCAGCTGGCCTGCTGAGTGACCTTGGGCAAGTCAAAATAGGGGTAATGATACTTGAACTCCTTTTAAAAGTATTTTGGGATTTATGGATGATAACTACTATATAAGACCCAGGAAGTATTATTATTATAGCGATAAAATATGGACCCAAATTGAAACTCTGGATTCAAATACTCTTAAACTCCAGAAACATGTATACCCGAACCCAAATTTCAAGATTTTCCCCTTCTTTGAACAAACAGAACTAAAATACCAGCTCCAAACACAGGGTTAATTTTGAAAAAAATTCGGATTGGGATCCAAGCTTTGCAGTTCAACACCAAGAGTGCAAGATTACTTAAAGTCACCAAGTGGTATTATTTCAGATAGTATTATAGTTTCCATTAATCTGAATGTACAAGAGTTTGATCCTGCAGAAATGCTTCTTGTCAACTGTGATGCAGATTTTCACAGATGCTGAGGTATTCCTAATAAAGTCTGTTTTGCCGTAGACTATTATCTGACTGAGAATCATTTCCAGTTTAGTTGCTGCCTAAAAGTTATACCCATGGAAGCAAACAAACCACTAACTACATGGTTTCTCAAAAAGAAAAGGAGTACTTGTGGCACCTTAGAGACTAACAAATTTATTAGAGCATAAGCTTTCGTGAGCTACAGCTCACTGCATCCGATGAAGTGAGCTGTAGCTCACGAAAGCTTATGCTCTAATAAATTTGTTAGTCTCTAAGGTGCCACAAGTACTCCTTTTCTTTTTGCGAATACAGACTAACACGGCTGCTACTCTGAAATACATGGTTTCTAAACATCATAGAGTACTCCTGTGGTTATTGGCCTGATTTCCACTATCAAGAGGCTCAGATAAATCTGGATAAATATTTAGACACTTATTTCATTCTCATTAAAGCTTTCATAGGTGGCTCATTATCATTTTGGCTTGGTTTTATATATCAGTGTTATGGGATAGAAACTTCCTGTTGTTTACAGGTTTTTTTAAAAAATCAACCCCCCCAAAACTTTAAGCAGATGGGATTTCAAAACAATGCAGGGAAACTGTTCAGATGAAGACACTTTAAAATCTTTATAAATGATTATATCCACAAAAAAGTTTAAGGAATTTCAATTGCAAAAGCCTCTCAGTCATCTAATAACTTATTAAATATCACTGAACCATTAAACATCTTCAATTTAAAAATGAATATTTGGAGATAGACATCTGGTAATATGTCTTAATCTATTTTTGAGATTAGATCCATTTAAGAAATTTTGATATGCTTTTAGATAAAGATTAAACCTTGCTAATCTGTCTGAATATTCTGTGCCTGCCACTGCATTTACACCAGCCACTAACAGCTGTAGTTAGGGGTCACGTTTAGGTTCAGATTTCACAAGGTCATTTTCATGTGTTTTAGGCATTAGTGCCATAATCAGAGGATGGGTAGCAGAGGGGAAAGGCAGGCGGGAACTAACAATAATGCTTGCCGATTAATGAAATTACCAAGAACTGAAAAGACAGAAACAAAAATAACCTAGGCATTAATGGAATGCTTATTTGGAGCACTTTGATAGAAAACTTCTCTCTGGGTTGAGTCTAATTTACAAATACCTGATTAAATTAGTTTTCAGCATTTAAAAGCTGGTTGAAATAAATGATTTGTGGTATAAACCTATGGAGATGATGTCTCTCTTTAGTGGTGTTTCTGGATTTTAAACAGCATTACTTTATCTAAATATACTTCACAGAGTCACAAACCCTAAAAGGTATAAAATAAAGTAGATTGAGATGGATTAGGTTAATTAATGGGTATGAAGTGGCCTTTCACCTCGACAATTGTAGACAAGTTCAACCTAAGAGCTTAAATCAGAGTTTGCTGTTCTAAGCGTTAGTGGACATTAATTCACATCATATAATTTGGCAGAGTTGGCCCAGAAATGAACTTGCCATGGATTTGACCCGCCAAGTCATAGATGGGGCAGCAAAGAGGGGGGGGAAAAGCAATATATTCCAGCTGCTCACTTGGTTTGTGGATAAAATAAAGGGATTTTACAGGGTTTTACTGGGACAAATATTAAGTTCCTTTGTATGTGTGTACGTGTGCATATATATGTACAAGAAAAAAAAAAGACACAGTGGCTTAGGGCCTGATCCTGTTCCCTTTGAAATCAATAATGAAACTTCCTTTGACTTCAATGAGAGCAGGATGAGGGTTATACAGAAGATTGTAAATAGAACTTTCAGTGTGTGTTTTTGTATATGTGTGTACACTCACAGGATTATATAATCGGTACCATTTAGGGCTTAAAATGGGAGACTTGTAGTCAGGATTCCAGGTTTCTCTTCCTAACTCTGCCACTGACTTGGGTTGATACTCTCTGCTATTTTCACATCTGTAAAACCTATATAATACTTAGGTACGTCTCAGGGTATATGTACACACACACACAGAACATATACCCTGTGAAGTATTATATACATCAGGGGTTCTCAACCTTTTTCTTTCTGAGACCCACCCCCAGCATGCTATAAAACCTCCACAGCCCACCTGTGTCACAACTGCTTTTCTGCAGATAAAAGCCAGGGCCAGTGTTAGGGGGTAGCAAGCAGGGCAATTGCTTGGGACCCCATGCTACAGGAAGCCCCATGAAGCTAAGCTGCTCAGGCTTTGGCTTCAGCCCCAGGTGGCGGGTCTCAGAGCCTCAGGCTTCAGCCCCATGCAGTGGGGCTTTGGCCTTCTTCCCTGGGCCCCAGTGAGTCTGATGCTGGCTCTGTTTGACAGAAACCTGCACATACCCCTGAAACCTACTCATGGCCCCAGGAAGCCCTGGACCCCGGTTAAGAACCACCAATGCAGGTTTTACCGATGTGAAAATAGAATATATGAATTCAAGCACTGCTTTACAAATATCGCCTAGTTAAGTCTCCTGTTGTGTATGTGTATTTATAAACGCACACACCATGTATTTGACCAAATATTCTGCTTTCATTTACACTCCTGTAACTATGTTGAAGTCAATCAAGTTGCTTGGATATAAATGAAAACTGAATCTAGTCCATTACTTTTTAGTTTATTTTTTATGCTCTACATGGAATTCAAAGCATGAAACTTTCAGATCATTACAATTCATTGATAACTATGCAGGAAATAGTAAATTGTTCTATGAATAAATTTTTTTGCCTGAATAGAGCAACAGGAGTCATGATATGTGATTAATAGATTTATCAGTTTTACGGACAATACATTTCATTTGAAAGCGCCAATTAATTTCATGGATGTTCTCTATAGCTGCTGTAGCGCAGATCACCTGGAGAACATTTGGTGTCTGTGCCTATATGCAAGAGATGGTTTATGCTACTGAATATTAACAAATATAGCTAGAGCAACCTGGAGAAAATCAAATTAGTGACTGCCAGTCTGTCTTTCAATGCTGCTCTTGGTACACCACTTGTGCTGATGTAGATCACAGAAGGTCAAGTGGTCAGACCCAAACTGTCCACACAGTGACAGAAGGTCAGCCATGTGAACCCGTCTGCCTGTACACAATGCAGAGTTTTCAGGAAGCGGTCATTCAGCCAGTCTGGGCTGTGGGAGCCAAGCTCATACGAATCAGAAAGCTGTGAATGGCTGAATGCTGGATTGATTTAAGAAAAGCCCTATGTCAAAAACCAGGCCAGCCTAATAAGATGAAATGGTCCTCCAGGCCTGTGAGAGTGAAGTGGTTATTAGCAAATATTTGTACATTTGGCAGAGAGATTATTGTTTTAGTGCTAATGCAATTTTTTTCAGTGCTATGTGGCTGCAATATACTTTGTGGCCTTTTCACAAAAGTCACAATAAAAAATAAAATAAAATAAATAACTGGAAATGAAATGCAATATCCTAAATATAATATTTTGTATGCAGAATTGTATGCAAAGCCCATCAGGTATATAATGATTTCAGTGGCTGAGATGCTTAGTATTTTATATATGATAGGCTCTCTCTGCAAGTATGTGAATCACACACACACACACACACACACACTCTTCAGAGACACAGAATAAAAGACATGGGCCTAAACATTAAAGAGAACACCATAAAAGTCCGGAGAAATTTGCATCTAAATACTAACTTTGCTGTGCAAGCCCACCTCTAGATAATTTGATAAATGCTTTGAGAACTGTGAATAGAATATGCTATAATAAATGCAAGGATAATGATTAGTCCCATGCTACAGATGGTGAAGCCAGGAACAGATAGGATAAGTGATTTTCTCAGAGTTTACATGAAGGAGCTGTGGCAGAAATGATAATCGAACCCAGATGTCTTGCGTCCCCATTTTTTGCTGTAACCATTTGCTTATGCTTCAATACATGTATATGTAAAGTGATTGTGCATGTATTTAAATAAAATATAAAAATCACCTTAAGAATCTGAAAATTAACAGGGGACTGTCTGTGTTGGTATTGAATTTTACAACTGGTTGAAAAATTTTCATTGAAATTTTGATGGAAAGCACACAAAAAATCACAAACATTTTAGCTGGTTCCCAACCTCCATTTTACACTCAATTCCGCTAAACGTGTGTTACACACACACAAATCCCCTGCCACTTATTCTGGGACCTTTTAGTGCCCTTTATGGGCACTGTACCTGTAGAATCCTCCCCCTTCTGCTAAGTTGGCTCATCACCCTTCTGAGTCTCTGTAGCCTGAGTTTAGACTAAGATAGCAGCCAAAGTGCATCTCACAGAGCTTCTCCTAAGACTTCTTTACAACATCTTGGGGGTGGGGGGAAGAAGGGGGAGTTGCCTACCTTCCATCCTCCCACAAGAAAACATATAGGAGAGAAATCTAGGGTGAGGGTCTCTTCATAGTGTCCCCCCCAATCATTTTATTAATGTGGACCCAGCATGTCCCCCAACACAAAACTAGAATTGGTGGGATGGAGGAGCTAGTGCAGAGGTGTCAGGCAACAATTTATTTTGAAGAGCTATATGCCAGAGGTGTGGATGATGTATTTTTCTCTTCTCACCTTCTAATAGCGCCCTTTCCCAGGTGAAAGGTCTGACACAGATAGGAATGCATCCTCAGTACACGAAACCCAATTCACACAAGTGAGTTCAGATAAGAGTCCCTCTCTTCTCTTCTATTTTTTTTTAAGCATAGTTCCTTCCCAAGTTCATTCAGAATCTTTGATTGCCCAGTTTTAACTGGCTTTTGCAAAACACAGTTTAAATTGGTACTGGCGAGATTTTGCACTCGAAAAAGAAAAGAAAGCAAAAAGAAAATAAAGACAACCTGTGATGAGCCACTGTAATCAGAGGTCAGTTCAAGGGTGTGTAGAAATCCAGGTCCAATGCTTGTCCTGCCCTAAGTGTCCACTGAAGACAGGTACCAAAATCCTCCCCGGTTATTCCACTTCATATTCCAAGTGAGTGAATAAATGGAGGAAGAAAGCTGCATAGCTACCTCAGCCTGGTGCCACTTCGTCAGTTAAAACAGTTCACCTGGGATTGTCAGAAGTAAATTCTATAAAGCCCAGTCCTTTTCTTTCTGAAGTCAAAGGCACCAGGACCAGACCCAAACTGGAGGTTTATGCCTACCTAGTAAATACACTAGGTCCATGTGCCACTGCATGCTGTTTCCAAAGTTTCTTGAAGCAACTCACTTGTGATCACACTCAATGGCATGCAGAATTCACAATAGCCTGCACAATGAATGTATAATATCCAGAAATAGGAGCCAGGCACAAGAAGAACATTGGTTACTGATAGGGTTTGGATGGCATACTAAATTGGTTCATTGACCTCTGACCTTCAACAGCCTGAGGTTAGTTCTGGATTAAATCACAAGTGAAGTAATCACAGAGGTTTTCCTTCAAAAATTAACACTTGGTTTGATTCAGTTTGACAGAAGTAGCACAAAGATGCCAAGGACCAAATTAAACAGTATTGGATTGTTTGGTGGTGCATCTGTTGATGGCAATATTGCATTCTTTTTGCCTGTCCTGAGCCAAAAAATACCTGGTTTTGGTCTGTGACATAAGAAATTATTTAAACAAACAGCTTTTTTTTGGCAGCTTTTTCAGCAAATAGGACAAAAATAATAAATAGATCAGTATGATATGGCATAAATACACCATTTATATGTATTAAAACAAAATTCAATACAGATTATAAAAATCTACAGATCTGTCAGGGTGTGTGTGTTTAAATTAATCTCTTCCTAACCTCATATTACACTGCTATGTGTTACCTATTATTGAGTAAAACTCAAAATGTTTGAAGGTATAACTAAGCAGCCCAGCCAAACTTCTCATGCTTGTCTTGTCTTAAATCAGAAGTGTGGTCTGTAAACCAGGCTAGACTAATCATAAAAACAAGTTTTAGAGTAGTAGCCATGTTAGTCTGCGTTCGCAAAAAGAAAAGGAGTACTTGTGGCACTTTAGAGACTAACAACTTTATTTGAGCATAAGCTTTCATCAGCTACAGCTCACTTCATCGGATGCATTCAGTGGAAAATACAGAGGGGAGATTTATATACACAGAGAACATGAAACAATGGGTGTTACCATACACACTGTAAGGAGAGTGATCACTTAAGATGACAGGTTAAGATGAGCTATTACCAGCAGGATAGCAGGGGGGTGGGGGAAGAAAACCTTTTGTAGTGATAATCAAGGTGGGCCATTTCCAGCAGTTGACAAGAATGTCTGAGGAACGGGGGTGGGGGGGCGTGTGAGGGGGAAATAAACATGGAGAAATAGTTTTACTTTGCGTAATGACCCATCCACTCCCAGTCTCTATTCAAGCCTAAGTTAATTGTATCCAGTTTGCAAATTAATTCCAATTCAGCAGTCTCTCGTTGGAGTCTGTTTTTGAAGTTTTTTTGTTGAGGAATAGCCACTCTTAGGTCTGTAATCCAGTGACCGGAGAGATTGAAATGTTCTCCAACTGGTTTTTGAATGTTATAATTCTTGATGTCTGATTTGTGTCCATTTATTCTTTTACATAGAGACTGTCCAGTTTGACCAATGTACATGGCAGAGGGTCATTGCTGGCACATGATGGCATATATCACATTGGTAGATGCACAGGTCAACGAGCCTCTGATAGTGTGGCTGATGTATTTAGGCCCTATGATGGTGTCCCCTGAATAGATATGTGGACAGAGTTGGCAACGGGCTTTGTTGCAAGGATAGGTTCCTGGGTTAGTGGTTCTATTGTGTGGTGTGTGGTTGCTGGTGAGTATTTGCTTCAGGTTGGGGGGCTGTCTGTAAGCAAGGACTGGCCTGTCTCCCAAGATCTGTGAGAGTGATGGGTCGTCCTTCAGGATAGGTTGTAGATCCTTGATGATGCGTTGGAGAGGTTTTAGTTGGGGGCTGAAGATGATGGCTAGTGGCGTTCTGTTATTTTCTTTGTTGGGCCTGTCCTGTAGTAGGTGACTTCTGGGTACTTTTCTGGGTCTGTCAATCTGTTTCTTCACTTCAGCAGGTGGGTATTGTAGTTGTAAGAATGCATGATAGAGATCTTGTAGGTGTTTGTCTCTGTCTGAGGGGTTGGAGCAAATGCGGTTATATCGTAGAGCTTGGCTGTAGACAATGGATCGAGTGGTATGATCTGGATGAAAGCTAGAGGCATATAGGTAGGAATAGCGGTCAGTAGGTTTCCGGTATAGGGTGGTGTTTATGTGACGCTTATTAGCACCGTAGTGTCCAGGAAGTGGATCTCTTGTGTGGACTGGTCCAGGCTGAGGTTGATGGTGGGATGGAAATTGTTGAAATCATGGTGGAATTCCTCAAGGGCTTCTTTTCCATGGGTCCAGATGATGAAGATGTCATCAATGTAGCGCAAGTAGAGTAGGGGCATTAGGGGATGAGAGCTGAGGAAGCGTTGTTCCAAGTCAGGCATAAAAATGTTGGCATACTGTGGGGCCATGCGGGTACCCATCGTAGAGCCGCTGATTTGAAGGTATACACTGTCCCCAAATGTGAAATAGTTATGGGTGAGGACAAAGTCACAAAGTTCAGCCACCAGGTTTGCTGTAACATTATTGGGGATACTGTTCCTGACGGCTTGTAGTCCATCATAAAAACAAGGTCTCTTGTGAGATTTTGAGCACATCCTCTTTTCAACAAGAACTAAATTACTTCTAGAACAAAAATAACTTTTTGTGTGGTGCTTTAGCTTCCAATTCTGGATAAAAGCAAGAAGTGCAGAAAAGTGTGTAAATAAACTATAAAAAATTCAACACACCACAAAAGTATTTTTGCCCCTTGACAATAATTTAGTCCCTGATCCTGCAAGGAACTCTGCGTGGGTAAATCCCTTTGCTCATTCAGAGACTCGCTGAAGTCAGAGATCACTGCAGGATAGGGGGCACAGGTTTAAGGGAAGGTTCAAGTCAGCTCCTAAGAACTAGTTCACCCATCTCTTGGTGTAAAATGTTCTCAAATTCTGGACCTGACCCTGAACTCCTTATTCAAAGAAATGCATTGGGAAGTGCAGGATTGGGCGTCTTGAACAGTGAGTATCAGTACAATTGTACAGACAAAATTAATCTTGGCCTCAATCTTGCTTTGAGAAGGCTTGAAGGAGTTTACTAGATTGGCACTGAGTCCATGAGGCTCTGGGAAAGCTGATCCACTTATTCCCAGCAAGAAGCCAACGTTTTGTCCCAACATCAAACCCCAATTTGCTGCTGTCATACTTTTATTTAAAATGCAAAATATTTTTCTTTATGCCAGAACTCATAGAACTTTTTTTTTTAAAATGTCATTTTAAGCCTTTTGAGAAGGAAGTGATACTGTTTGTTTTTTTCTTATTCAGCTTGATCTCTATTATCATGGGAGGCTTAATACGTTGCATCATTCTAGCTAAGTAACTGGGCTTGTTTTCAGAGATTCTCATCATAGAGCAGGCCTGGGATGCAGAAATGAACACTAACAAATGCTCCCATATAGAAGCTTGCTTGTGAATGTAGTGGAGTTTTTCAGGATATACATTCACCAATTATGTTGCATTTAAAGATGTGTTTGATTGCCCAATCGGCAACTGACTTAGACACTCCATCAGGCATTTTGCACATGGACTTACTTCCAGAACTGACTCCTAAAGATGCCACCAAAATACCAAGGGAAAGAATATTTTGCCTGCTATTTTCCATTTGTTTGCCAGGGTAGGGTACCCCTGTATGTACTGAATTAGAATTGGTTAGAGAGAGAACACAAGAGCACATTGATTAAGAGAGTATTGATGCCCTCGGAGCTTTTCAAAATTGACTGTGACTCATCATGAAAGGGAAACCCTCTAAGTAATGGCTTTCTCTTAAAAAAAAATTAAAGCATTGTGGTGAACCGTTTATAGAAGTTTATAGAAGTAAGCACAGGGTAGAGCCAGACACAGAGAACAGAGATGGAAATCTGATGCCTTTCGTGGCCATGAGGCCAAAGAGGGGATTGTTATTTCCCCTTTCCCACCAACACTATGGAAGTTCCACCCCAGGTGTTGGGATCACTGGCCTGGAGGCGGTCAGGGAAGCAGAATGGTGTGGACCGGCTCTGATGAGTTTCTCTCTGTGGCACTGTCATCCGTAACCCCACAAAGACTTCTCGCTCAAGCTAATGCAGACTAGGCTCGCATGAATATAGTGTCATGGGACCTCCACTTCTAAGAAAAGGACCCTACATACAATTCCCTTGCAGCACAGATCCTATAAAATATGCATGTCAGGGAGCCAGGGGCAGAGGGAATTGCTAGGTATAGGACCATCACACAGATGGCCCTAGCCTCTGTGGCTCCTCAGAGATCCACTGGATTTAGGGACCAAACATGCCATTCTCTTCCACACCCCCAAAGGCAACAATCAGGTGTAAACTCTATGAGAGGAAAGTTGTGGGGTTTCCTGTCCTTTGTATGGATTTTATATTACATAGGGTATGTCTACACTGCAATTAGACAATCACAGCTGGCCCATGTCAGCTGACTCGGGCTTACAGGGTTCCAGCTAAGGGGCTGTTTAATTGTAGTGTAGACATTCAAGCTTGGACTGTAGCCTGAGTTCTCGGACCCTCCAGACCCTCAGCTCCAGCCTGAGCCCAAATGGCTACCACTCAATTAAACAGCCCCTTCAACTGAGCCCTGCCAGCCCTCATCAGCTGAGATGGGCCAGCCATGGGTTTTTAATTGCAGTATAGACATACCCACAGGAGATAATGTTGCTCCAAATTGTCTAGGATCAGGTCATGATTTTGCAGATGTTAAAGCATGGTGCATGTTTATTCAAACTGAGCCAATTCAGTCTGTGACACAAACAAGCCCCAGCCTGCAGTCCTCGATCGGGCAAAGCTCCTGTTGAAATCAGTCAGTTTTACCTGATTAAAGGATACAGGGTTGAGCCAATAATAATAAAGGTAATAATAGTAATTAATGATCAAGTGAGCTCTTTTCATCCATAGATCTAAAAATGCTTTACAAAGAGTATCATTATCCCCATTTTGTATACGGGGAAATTGAGGCATGGGGAAACAATGTGATCACCTAATAGGTCAGCTGCAGAGCTGGGAATAGAACCCAGACATTGAGAGTTCACGGTCCCATCCTCTAGGCAACACTGCTCCTAGAGCATTTAGCATCAAGGCACATGGCCTAGCATTAAGGCACAATGAGACCAGCTGAAGTGAATGAGTTTTAATGAAAAACCTTGAGGTCCAGATTTAGCAATCCCTATTCATGTTAAATAGTATGATTTAAATGGGACTTCTCAAGAAGTAAGGTACTACTCATTGTGAATAGGGGTTATCACCAGTTGGTCCTTAGGCTTTAAAATACATTTGATTGAGTTATATTTCATCCATGTGAATTAAAACATGTTTCAGGAAAAAAAAGATTCGAGTCCTTATCAAACCCTCCCTTATAAAACCAGTGGCATGATGCTGGCAAATGGGGGAAAGGATGTCTTTAAATCTAGCCTGGCATGCCTGTGTATATTTACTTTTAAAAGTTAAACATAAGCGGACATGCTGAGTTCCAAGTACTTGATGGATAAAAGAATTAATGATTTCATATCTCTCTCTGTATAAATATACAAAAATCTTTCCCCGATGGGTCATGGAGGATTTCATGTGGATGTGAACTCTGTTTACTGTTAGTATTAGCAAAGTAGTGGCTTTTTAACAAGTTACTCATGCCTGGAAAAAATCCCAGTTTTGCAAGTTGTCCTAGATTCTCTGCCAATTGTCCGTGGGAATCATTAGGATGGGAAAAGTTCAGATGTGTTTTAAAGAATTCACTTAATGGAAAATAGGAAAAAACCAAAATAAAATAACACACCATTGTGTCAATCTTCTGGGGAAGCAGAAGTAAAATGTTGTGTCCTCACGGCTCAATTTTTATGTTTTTTAAATGCTTTTGGATTGTATTCTTATCCATTTTAAGTGTTTTGTTTAGGCCATTCCCCTTCATCCAAATGCACAGTGGCTTTGCTTTGCCACTGACTGAATCAGCTGCAAAGCTGCTTTCTATATCATTGGCATGTGATTATTAATATTCTTTATTATTTATTGAGAGCTTTTAGTGTGCTTGGTGCTTTACAGAATAATGAGGAGACCTGGACCCTGCCTTCAAGCATTTTATATTCTCGGGCTCTTGCCTTCAAACTCTTACTTACCCCAGAACTCCAATAAAGACACAATTTACCCCTGTGTCAGCTCTATGGTGTGTGTAACCTATGCCTGCTTGGTGTGGCACTCTGTCCCCCTCTAGTGGCAGCTAGATCAGCTAGAGCGGGGTGGGCAAACTTTTTGACCTGAAAGCCACAGCTGGGTGGGGAAAACATATGCAGGGCCATGAATGTAGGGCTGGGGCAGGGAGTTGGGGTGCGGGGTGTGGGAAGGGGCTCAGGACAGGAGGTTGGGGTGCAGGAGGGGTGCGGCAGGGGGCTCAAGGCAGGGAGTTAGGGGGCTGCGGTGCGGGATGCAGGAGGAGTTCGGGGGTGTGGGTTCCGGCCTGGCACCACTTACCTCAAGCAGCTCCGGGGTGGCAGCGGTGCGCAGCAGGGCTAAGGCAGGCTCCCTGCCTGTCCTGGCCCTGCACCGCTCCCGTAAGTGACCAGCTTGTCTGACAGTGGCTCCCGGGGGTGGGGTGGGGCAGGCGGCTCCGCCGCATGCTGCCCTCACCTTGGGTACCACTCCAAAGCTCCCATTGGCTGTGGTTCCCTATTTCCGGCCAATGGGAGCTGCGGTGGGCAGGGGGTGCCTGCAGGCGAGAGCAGCGCACGCACCCCGTCCCCCAGGGGCCACAGGGACATGGTGTCGGCCGCTTCCAGGAGTGGCGTGGGGCCAGGGAAGGCAGGGAGCCTGCCTTAGCTGTGCTGTGCCACGGGGCTAGCAATCCTGCCAGCCAGATTGAAAGCCCTGATGGGCTGGATCCGACCTACAGGCTGTAGTTTGCTCTCCCCTGAGCTAGAGATTGATGAGTCTGCTACAGCTTTGGCTAAGAGACTTGTGCCTTTTGGCTCATGCAGTAGAGGCTTAAGCTCCAGAGGTCCCAAGTTTGATCCCAGCTGATGACAACAACCAGGGTTTGTCAGCATTACACATGCATGGAGGAAAGATGGCTACCCTAACTTGGACTCACCACTCCTATCACCCATATAGGACTTGCAGCAGAGGGGAATCACCAGCCCAAGTCATGCTGCCTCCAGCAAGCCCCTTGACTGCCCTAGCATGCTTATTGTACCATGTGCTAAAGCTAGGGTGACCAGCCAGCAAATGTGAAAAATGGGGGCAAGGGGTGGGGAGAAATAGGAGCCTATATAAGAAAAAGATCCAAAAATTGGGACTGTCCTTATAAAATCGGGACATTTGGTCACCGTAGCTAAAGCTCTCTGTACCAGTGCTGTCATAGATATCATACACTAACATGAATCAACTCCATAGACTCCAATGGGACTATTTGAGAGAGTAAGAGTAGAGGTTTGTAGGATCTGGCTCACTACATTTTTCTCTCATGTAATTTCTCCTAATGATCATTTGTTTCCTGTTACAATCAAGACTTTTAAAACTTGCTGCATTGATTTTGTCACTTCAGAGACCATCAAGTGTCTAACAGTGCTGCAGTTAGAATCTTTCATGGATGTCACATTTAGAGAAGCATGTATCCACTGATTTAGCTTTAAATAGCAATAGTGGTATAGAACATGTCACTAATTATTTGCTTCCCAGCAACAATGCATGCCTTCTGGTACATTCACACACAAAAAAGATGAAGGTTAAGTAGGGGGCTTTCTTCAATTTCAAGTGGATACATTGTATTACAGTGACACCAAATAAATCCATGACGGGAGGGGGGAGGGGGGAGAAGTATTCCAGCTTGAGATGTGCTCCCATGAAAATCCAGAGCTAGCCCCCCTGTATTTGGAATTCTAGGTCCAAGATTTGATTCCTATTGTCCAATAACCCTGCCAATTGTGTGGGATTCACAATTCAGAACCTGGCTCTGAATTCTGCATCTCAGGTCAATCTAAAAAACCCCCTATTTGGGGAACAGAGAACAGCATCTAACATCATCTGGAAACAAAATGTCAGACTGGGTGCATTTTTAAGATATGGAGTGGGGAAAAATATGGGTTTTGTGGTGGATCCAGATTTTTTTTCCTTAAGGTCTAGCCAAAAATTAGCTTCATTTAAAATAAGATAAGTCTTTTATGGGAACTGGTTGTAGAGTTTGGAATTTTCAAGGGGGGAGTGGAGGGAGAGCGGCTTTGTGGTATCTTAAATATTTATATTTGAATAAAAATTATTGAACATGTGTAGCAACTACAGAACTTGACATCATTTTTTTTTCTCATGTGAAGTTTTGCTAAGCAATATCACTGCACATTCACTTTCTCTCTCTCTCTCTTCCGTGCTCACCCTGTCAGCCAGAATTGTATTCTCTGCTTTTTAGGGTTTAATTGTCTCAGCTGTTTTAAATCACATATTGGGCTAAAACTGGGCACACAGTGGGAGATGCTGCCACATGTGATCTACCTATTTTCACATATATTAAACTCTGCTGTACTCTTCCAGGCCACTTTTGATTTATGAAGCTTAAAAAAAAGAGAGAGAGTTTCAAATGATACTGTAAACTAAAAATGTCTTCATCTGATTTTTTTCTTTTTTGGACAGGAAACTAATCCTCCGTATGAGATAAAGCCTGTTAGTATTTTCACACACACATAAAAACTGGATCTCAAACGGCATCAGAGCCAGTATCATTCTTATTGTGCAGTGTTGTTTCCTTTTCTGGACCATGGTGTGCACTGCTGCCGTGCAGTGTTTCCTCTGTGAAGACTCAACTGCCATTGAAATGAATAAGGTGCTGCTTATGCCAATGATTCCAAGGGGACACTGCCAAGTTAGAATATTGTTCAGCCTTGTTGCACAGCATGCCATTGAAAGGCGCTGTGGTGAAAATGTATCATTGCTGCTGCATCACTGAAATAGGAGGAACTCATGGGAGGAAGGGGCTATTTACTCTAGGTGCCACGGGTCTCCTCTGCAGTGGGCTGGCCATTGCCAGACTGGATTGTCATTAAAGCTCCTGCATCTTCTGTTTGATGAGGAAGGCTGAGTCCCTGTGCTGGGTCCAACAAGTCTAGCCTGAAGGGCTTGGAAACAGGGCCACATGTTCTGTAATTGCAGAGATCCATCTGTCCAGAATCCCCCTACAGGTGAGGCACAGAAGCAGTAAAAATCTACATATTGGAAAAGAAGCCATTGAGGGGCTCTGTCATAATCTTATGTATTCGTGCAAGGTTGAGATGGGGTAATTCAGCAGGTATGTGTAATTTGTGTGGCACATTTACCACACATTATTTCTGCTTAAAACAATGAAGATTAAAATAATGAAGCCCGTGGTGGTGGGGGGTGGGGAGAATATTGGTGGTGCATCTTATCCAGTAATGGCATCTTTTTGTGAAGAGCTTGGAAAATAGGCTCCCATTACATATTTAATTGATTTGCCACCCCTCATTGAAATATGTATTATTACTATTGTTAGAGCTTATTATATGAGTATATCATTGTCATTTTTAATGCAGTAGCAACCAATGGGAGAGCTGGGATGGAAATAGTTTCCCCGTCCCATGAAGATTTTCTAGATCTTGAAAATTCTTCTCAACTCTAATGGGATGAAAAGTCCAAATCTTGACATTTTTGATGAACTGCTGTTTCATTTAAAAAATTCAGTTCAGGTCAAGTGAAACATCTCTACAGTTTTTTAAATGCTTCCTTTCAATTGATTTAGATTTTTTTTAATTTACTATAATTAGTTTAAATTTCAAAATGAATGTCATTTTGAAATGGGAAAAAAAAAGATTTTTTTGCTTCGAAACTTTCAAAACTTTGTTTTTTCCCAACCATTTTTTGAAACAAGACATTTGTCAAAACTACAAAGAGTTTTGCTTTTCACAAAATCAGCCTTTTCTACTGAAAAATGTTTCATCAAAAAATTCCCAACCATCTCTTCCTAAAGGATCAGGGCCCCATTAAGATGGGTACTTTACAAACATAACACAATAGCACAGTCCCTGCCCTGAAAACCTAATATAAACACATCACAACAGGTAGGTGGAGAACACAATGGAGGAAGGCAGGGAAAGACAAGATCTGGTCTGATCTACATTACAGATCTGTATCGGTATAACTACGTCACTTTGGGGGTGTGAAAAATTCACACCCCTGAGCGACATAGTTATTCGGACCTAACCCCTCTCGCCCCCCCAGTAAACAATGCTATGTCCTGGCAACATAGCTACTGCCTCTTGGATTAACTATGCCAACAGGAGAACTCTCTCCCGTTGTCACAGTGCAACTTCATTGAAGTACTACAGCAGCACAGCTGCATTGGTGCATCCATGCTGATGCAGCGTTTTAAGTGTAGATTTGCCCTGTGATAGGAGTTTAAGGCATTAATATTGACATATACAGTCCAAGTGGTTGGACCTCCCCTACCTACAAAGATCTCAAGTTTAATGCCCATTTAGTATAAGTGAGATGGGACCACTGGCAGAGCACTGTCTGTGAGGGCATTGTTTGGAATGCACCCTTGATGAAAATAGCCCATTGCTCTCAGTGGGAGCTGCTGAATGCAGTTCATTTAGGTGCCTAGGTGAGCTCTGAGCTTTTCTGAAAAATCTGTTCAATATTCTTGGCTACCACATACAAGTTGCAAGGCACAATATCTGTGACTGAAAAGTCTTCATCTCAAAGTTTCTCTTTTTTGGGAACTTTTTTTTCTTAATGGACACAGATGCATGTATCAAGTTCTAGTAAGTCATTACATAAACTATTACTCACTTTTGTGTTTTTCTTTTCGGGTTATGGTATTATTTTAAGTAAACATAGTTCCCTCTCGGCATTTTGCTGGGGCATTCATGATTTAGACGTTAAGTGTGGTCCAAGCAAGATTATTTACATTTTTTTTGTTCATGTTAGATTACATAAACTTGCACAATTTATGATGTGTGGACATTTTCCCTAAACTTCCTTCTGCTTCCCTTTTTTATGCCTCTGGATTCTGATTTTGTCAGATCATGTCCCAGTCATCTTGCAGAAGGTAACAGTTCAATCTCACATAAAACTGAGCTCTTCCTGATCACTTGATGATCATTAAAGATGTCCTGGTACTTTATTCTTCAAGAATAGGATAGGGAATGAACAACATCCTGGCTATATTCAGTAAGGGAAGAAGTGATTCCTATCAGAATATAGTCTGCAAAAGGTTTTGGAATCCTATAGGATGAAAGGCACAACATAAATACGTCATTTCTTTGGGACAGAGACCTAGGGGAGAAAAACAGCCTAGAACAAGGTGGACTAAGTTGTGCCACTCTGCCTTACTGAGCAACCTGCATTGTCTCTCCCTGTTTTTGGCTGTGTGTTATCATTCTGGATTCTAAGAACAAAAGTAGTATTACATTGCAGCCTACTTGCAAGAGTAATTGATGTCTTTATCTGACTTCACTGTGTGTATGCCGTGACTGTAACAGGACATTTTTTGCTGTGTTTGTACACAGGCTAGCACTACAAATAAACTAAATTATAAATTATTATTAATAATATATTTTTTTTACAATGCAACTGTGATTTTGATTTACCCTGGGGTAAATAATGTGATGCCCCTTATATTTAATTGTAAAATACGTGGAATTCATTATAAAACCACAATTATCCACATCAGTAACAAGGTTTTTGAGGCAACTTATTTTTAATTTATTTTCTATGGTGAATAAAAAAACATCTTTCTGATTGGAAGGCCCAGTCCTTCAAACAAAGCACTTGACTGCAATTGGAGTTCCATGCATGGAAGGTTTGCAGGACTGGCCTCGACATCAGAAGTATTCAGTCATTTCCATGTTGTTGGCTGGTAGAAGAATATTATACAGAATACTTACTGCTTTGGCGTCACAAGGATCACCTGCCATTCTGGGTTCTGAAAGGGGCCATCAGACTCCCTACTACCCAGTTGATTCACCTGATGAGTATTAACTGCCAGCAAATGCCCTGATCATTGTTTAAATTTATGCCAAACCACCACTTTCTCAGCCCCTGTGAAGTTCTGTACCAGCTAAAGTTTATGTAAAGAAGTTCCCTTAAGAGGAATTCCTGATTTGGGACCTGGGTCTTTAATTCTTTAAATAAACCTAGACTTTTGTTGAGGAAAAACTGGAATCTTCCATTAAAATGTCTTACAAGCCAAACCACTTTGGAGAGCACAAATGCTTTAAACAAGAAACCAAAATGATCTTTTCACTTTGTGGATGACATGGGTGTTCTCACCATAAACTGGCTAATAACCCCCCCTTTCTCTCCCCCCATATCTGTGAGCCTCTAAGATTAATATTGATATAATGTCTCTATATTTCTACTTGGCACCTGTAGAATTGTTGTACTTGCCCATTAGCACTCCATTTAACATCAGAAGCCAGTTAATAAATTCTTCCTTCCTGCATAGGAAATTGACTAAAAGACACAAAATTAGCTTTTAAATTTTAAAGAATTAAGATCTCTACAACTTGCTTTTTTCTTTATTATATTACCTTGAAAATGAGTGTCAAGCTGCATTCTCAGCAGTGGTATAACCTGGTAAGCTCCTCTGTCTTTCAGCCTTAGCATTTAATGGATGGTGTGGATGAACAATGTGCATCTTTTCTCAGCCCTTGCCCCAAGGCAGTTCTCAGGCAAAAAAACAGGCTTGGACAATTGTCTAGGCCTAAGGCCTGAGAGGTCAAAAAGTTCAGGCTTTTATACTGCGATGCTTCTTGGATTTCTTTACATTCTTTGTCTGGTAACAGATAAATAACTAGGGCTTTTATCCTTCTTCTGTTGAACACAAAGAAGTACCATCCTGAAAAGGAAACTGACTAAAAAGAGAGATACCTTCCTTCGCGGAGATTTTATGTTATCGTTTTTATTTTCAAGTCCAAAATGACAAATTGTCCAGTTTCATCAGTGTGTTTTTGATGTCCTTGCAACTAAGCCTGGATATTGAAATGCATGTGTAGCGCTGCTAGCCACTGCATTACACATATCAGTACATAAAACTCTACGTCTTTTTGAGAGAAGAACTGCAACAGAACTACAATTCAAACCTCTCCTACTATAGGAATGTTCAGATTTGGCTCTGGATCTAAGCCTCAACTCCATGTCCAGGACATTAACAACCCAATCTGAACACTCACACTTCAGAAAGTTTGGGTTTGCAGCCAAATCTACAGCGAACATCCCAGCTTCTGTACACTTATCATTCCATCACACTGCAGTTATTTCAGAAACATTTTTAATAACTGTGAATCTGTATCTATAACATGTTGTTGAAGTTTAAAACTAAGGACTTTAAAACTGTGATATTTATATTAAACAGAAATTGAAGGATAGGACTGGACAGGGGTTGGGGGATTCAACAAGTTTGGGGTTAGGGTTCATGTAATAGCCACATAATAGGCTTATAATTTGAGGGTGCCAAGGTTTCTTCTTTTCTTTACTCACAGTTTGGGTTTCACTATTTTATTATAATGTTTGCTTAGCTTGTTGTGGGTTGTTTTCTTTATGGTGCTTTCTCTGTAGACAAGGGTCGAATTCTGCTTATCTCACTCCTGGGAGTAATCCCATTTACTTTATTGACTAAATCCCAGACACACTTAGCTCACACTTCCTTTTAGCCCAGCTGGAAGTTTGGGTTAAAGGAGGAGGGCTTTCAAACTCACACTACTCCACGGCCATGTTGTTGACATCATGGACATACAGAACCAGGGTGAGGAAAGCTGTATTGTATAAACACCATAATGCATGACACATGACTAAATGATATATCCTGACACGTTTACAAAACAAAATGAAAATCTTCATTTGTCTTAAAGAACGGGAAGTGCTCCCACCCGTTTAGACATCTGCACACTCAACATGTGGCAATTATTGTGCTGAGGAATTGGAGCACTTAACTGCTGTGGAAAATTAAGGCTCTTGTGATCAGTACCTTCTCTCCGCTACAAACAAAGCAATCCATGGTCTAAGGGCCACTGAAGGGGAGGCATGTCTCTGAACTGCTTAATCCCATCAAAATAGATTTACCTCCAGCCAGAGCTGTATCCGTTGTTTCCACTTCCCTTCCCTTTCGTTTGACTGCGCAGTGCCATCATATCCTAAAGTGTTTCTTAAGTCCTGTTATTGTGTGTTTGCTTAAGTACTGAAATTAAATACACATAAGAAAGCCATCTGCAATGAACAGAATTATTAACTGGAGTACCATATTGATATGAGACTGTTGACTATACAAACACACAGTACACACACCGATCTCCAAAGAACATTGCATTTCTCAAACTTTACAGTGTGCTTTTGAATGTGTCCCAAGTTATTTGTTCCCAAGGGATTCTTATTTACTTATGCTGGAAACCTCACTAACAAGTTTGTCTCATAAAAATGTTTCAGTCTTCCTGTGAAAAGGTCTATTTATTTAAAAAAAAGATGTAATGTAATGTACTCATTAAGTAATTTGTTTGGGAAAGTGGTCAAATGGGGATTGTAAAATTACTACGAAGATGATTCCTCTTGGATATTTGGTCATATCAGTTCCACATTAACCCTTGGTTGCTGTACATTCCATAGTTGTCAGAGTATGTGTGGGTATAAAATGCTTCGGCACAGGGCTGTGATGACCTGGTATTATGTCTCAGGATTTCCCATGAAAGCAAAGAAGAAAAGCTAAAAGGCAATCAACATTGGATTGTACCTAGCTTCTATACAAACATGTAAGGATCGGATTATTAATGCCTTCTCAGGCAAACCTGTGTTTGTCTTTATTTCACAAGCAATTTTCATATCAGGCTGGAAATCAGAAGAAAAAGCTCCAATAAGCCAAGGTTAAAATGAATTTAGCCTTTGAACTTTTAGCAAGGAGCTAAATTAAAGTTTAAACTCACTTTATGTAATGATCTCTTTCGACAAATTAAGGCATACGTGCAGACTTACACACATAAACACAGCTACAAATCACATCCCTGGGAAAATGTGTTACTAGGATTGCAGTGAAGTGCACATTCTATCTTTAATTTATAAAGACATCATCACATACTTATAATTTCTTTGGTAGTAACTGAAGAATGCACTGGATTTATTGTGTTAAATTTCTGCTTTGAAATTGAGACTATTTGTATGGATTTTGACCACTAAATTGAGGACAATTCAGCCTGCAATTTGTATTGTTCATTTATTTTATCCTGCTTATTATGGTAGTGCCCAGGGCAAACAGAGGACCATATGCTAAGCACCATACAAAGAGAATAAGAGACAGTCTCTGCCCCAACAAGCTTGCAATCTCAAGAGACAACATAGAGAAAGGGTAAAGGAAAGGAATAGAATAAACAAGCAAAGTGAACAATGAGATAGCAGCAAAAACTGTGTTAATTCAACAAGTTGTTTGCTATTTAAATCATTTTAATGCAATGTTTTTGATAAAAGAGCTTGGTTAAAAAAAACCCAGTAAATGCCACCAAAAGTTTATTGGAAAAGGGACAATAGGGCCATTTTAACCCCAGAAAAAAATGAACAACTTCAACATTTGGAATGTTCTGATGGAATCATTTTCTTGCTTTTTGACCAGTTTTAATAGTCAGTATTTTCTACATTCTATTGCTAAAACAGATGGTAACTGGATATATGGCACCAGATCCTCATCCCTCTGTCCAGCTGCCTTGTGCTCCACAAAGTAGCTGGAAAGCTGCCATAACAGGGCAGTTAGTATCCACACAGAATAGGGGAACAAATGAGGGAGCTACATTTGTTAAATCTTTTGTTCAATGCAAATAGTTCTTACAGCTCTAATTACGGATCTTCCTTTTGAGCATTAGGTCCAAGATTGAAGAGCATAAGTTCTCTCTCTTATTAATCCTTGCCCCCATTCCCTGGCCTCTTTACATGTTAAGGAAGTTTCAGCAATGGTTTTAAAAACTCAAGTTTTCTTTTTATTCAGCCCTATATTGCAAACTTTCTGTTTCTCTTCTTGTTCTTAATCCTTACAGGATGGACAGGAACAACAGATTTCATTGAAGATGTCACCAGTAACTCTTCTTTACTTGACCAGTGAACAATGCCTCCCCCAAACACCTGTGACACAACCAGTCTCTTCTAACTGGATGATTTGTTTTCCTGATTATAAACAATAGGACCGACTTGACCTGGAGAAGGGACACATCATCTGCTGACTTCAGCTCTCTTACAAGTCCCCAGACAGCCGGCCTTACCCTCTGCCTGACGAGCAGGTGGGGTTCTCTTTGTTTCTCACAACATTTCAGGCCAACTCATTTTTTGTTTGTTTTGGCTTTTTTTTTTTTGAGGTGGGGAGAGAGGAGTTAATATAATGCTTTGGGGCTGCTATGAGCTGCAGAGAAGTAGTCTTCTTGTAAATCTCCTTAAGCTGTTACCTGGGGAACTCTTATCTTTTTGTTAACATTAATGATGTCCACAGGCCTGAGAAAGCCCTCTTTGGACCTACTAGATTTGAGGTATCAGTAAGTTGTTCTTCCTGCTGCTGAGAATATATCTGAGAGCATAGGCTGCCACAGCATGCATTCAAACATTGTTCTGGCTTATAGATCATTGCCAGCTTGGCAACTTGCTCTAAAAGATACACTCTGATGGAGCAGGTACGTATGATCCATTGTACCAATAACCTGTTGATTTAGCATGTGGGGTTTGGAGAGTACCCTCCACTCCCTCTTTCCCAGATGCAACTGGAGCTCCACAGGGTTATTTAAAATTTATATTTTATTTTAAAATACAACAGGTAAATATTTTTTTTAAATGAAAAGAAGAGGAAACCACCAAATAAGTTAAGGAAATGACATTTAATCCTTTAAAATTCCTCTGTTGTACTTGGGGTTTTGATAGGATTTACAAATAGCGGACTATATTACAGAACACGTGTGCTGCAATTGCGAATGAGGCAAATGGATTGAGATGGAAGTGTAAAAAAAATACTGAAGACCTTCATTTAATCATGGGTATGGAAAAATAAAAGTATCACAGAATAGCATCAGGCCCTGAGATTCATAATTCTACTTGCTTCCCAATTCTCTCCTTTAGATTTGATTTCCTTTTAATGTTGTTGTTCTTCTGTAATCAAATGAAAGAGTAAGATATTTGCCCTTCCTGCAAAATTCAGTACTCTACTACTGCTAAGGAAAATATGCCAGTGCTTGCTTGGCGTGATTAGTGATTATAAGCATGATAAGTACAATCTATACTACATGCACTTGGCCAAAAATTAAGCCATAGTCTCCATTTTTAATTGCCTATTTTATATACATATTTGATTGCATTTGAACAGCTGAGTACCATTTTTGTTCACAAGCAGATTGAGTGGATGAGCAACCGTCTGATTTGTGCATGAAAATGTGAGTTTGGTATGTGCAAACTGCAAGGACAGTTGGGTGTGCTAGCATGGAAATAACTATGCAAATGAGACAATATAATGTGATCATGATTATGGCTGTTAGTGTTAAGCTCTGTGCAAACTAGATATTTCCATAAATCTGAGCAGACTCAGTCTGAGTTATGTGCTCATGGCTTTAAGAAAAACATTGAGCCTTAACTCGAACCCAAGGGCTGACTCAGTGTAAAAATTCTCTTGATTTGGACTTACATGTAGGAATAACTTCTTAATTATGATTCACTATATCATATCTTAGTTATGTAGAGTGACCCTAGTGATTAGAATGAAGAAATGGGATTAGAATTTCTGAGGCCTATTCACAATTTGACTAACTCACTGCTCTTGAGAGACAAGGTGGGTGAGGTAACTTTTATTGGCCACCTTCTGTTGGTGAGAGAGACAAACCCTTGAGCTGACACAGAGCTCTTCTTCAGGTCACCGATCTTGGTCAAATCACTTAATTATGTTGCCAATATTTAAAATAAGTATAAGACTTAATAACCTCATAGGAGTCTTAACACATGTAAGTAAAATGCTTTTGGGTTAAAACCACTATAAGTGCAAAATCTAAATGTTACTAGTAGTAACTTATTGAGTTACTCCAACTTTATTCTGGTATAAGTCGAAGGACTATCCAGCCCATCTTTTTTCAAAAGTAAATTGAGTGACACTGATATAAAACCAATGTGAGGAGAATCAGGCCCAACAGATTTTTAATTTTCTTGTTGTTTAAAGTGTTTAAAATGCTTACCTGCATTTCCTCAATAAATGTAATCTATTTTAACATGGGAATTCACCTCTTTAATGATGCATATTTCCTTTTGGCTGATGTGGGAAATGAGTATTGATGTGTGTAGGTAAAGATTATGTATATTATTACATGGGATTGTAGCTGAGTGGAGTCTGGAGCAGTTGATGCAGGTTTATGACAAGCTAAGAAATTCCACAACCAATCTTGACTGACTTGAGGAATACTCTATTTAAAGATGACCAGAGGCAGCCATAAATGTGCCATCCTATTCTGTTGCTACAATTACTGTGGGGTTTCCCCAAAAGGATAGCATGTATATATTTTACTTTGTATATAACATCTTCTTCCACTGAAAAATGAGACCAGTCAAGTTTTGCGTGGCTTTTTTGCTAACACCAGAGTTTTTTCTACAACATGGGCTCAGAAGCTCTGCTGTGGGCAAAAAAGCCACATAACACTCGACTGATCTCAGTTTTCAGTGGAAGAAGATGTAAAAGATGAGTGTGAAAATGGTTTCAAGCCTAGGAGAATTGTAATGGTAGAATGCAATTAATTTTTCTATCTGAAATGTATTATCTGGGTCTGAATAGACTGTAAAGTTCCTTGGGGCAGGAACTGAGGTCCAAAATCTGATCTCAGTTAGAGTAGCGTAAATTTGGAGTGTACCCTTTGGCCCTCTCCCATGTAGGAGGAAGAGACATGACATTTATATAATTATGGTCAAAACCTCAGATGCAAACACCTCTAAATTTGAACTGGGAGGCAAGCTTTACAACTGCCCTTTATCTCCATAACAACCTGAATCAAAAATCCAGATTTGAACATGCACAAATTTGGGATCAGACATGGATACGGACATTGTGAATTGGGTCCATCTCTAACAACAATAATAAAAATGTGATCAATCAGATTGAAACCTTCCCCTAAAATCTTACAAAACAAAAACACTCCACTACACACACTTGTCCCTTTAGGGAGAAGATGAGAGAAAAACACATGGCAAATATTAGTCATGTTGCTTAATACACCATTGGAAGATGCTCTGAAGATGCTCATCATACTATGGTGAGGAGCATAATATAAAAACCTGAATAGAATAGAATGCAAAAAATTCAACTGAAAGATCCCAGTTAACTTCAATAGGCAATTGGCAGTAAAACAAAGGGCTTGAGCCAAGGTTTATAAATATTAAAAATAAATATATTTTTAAAAAATTAACATAAAATCACATACTGAAAAACAATGTGGATTTTGCAATCAGATAAATCAAGGCAAAAAATAATTTGCCTTTTTCTTTAATTCACAAAGGCTCGTTACATTTGTTTTTGATGTCATGGAGCAACCTTTTTGTAATTACGATATAAGAAAAAATTCACATCAGTTCAGGTAATATACAAAAATTAAATAAAATAAAACCCTTTTAAGTATTATCAAGCACTCATCGCATATCCCAGGATTAAGCTGTGTGAATGAGCAACAGGAAAAACCCAGGAGTATCAGATTGCAGGAAAGAGCTGCTATTTATTTATTTATATAATAAAAAGCTTGTAACCGATTCCAAAAAGCAGCCCCTGCTCTGGAGTTTGAACACAGGAGTAACAAGATAAATTTCCCAAAATTCTAATTGGAGAACAGTTGACTTAATTGGTGCCCATTTGGTAGACAATAGGAAAGGAGCACTGGTTGGGTCTGATGGCACCCTGGGGGAATATAACCTTGCAACAGGCCAGAAAGCTCTCAGGGACAGATTGTTTCCTGAGAAGAAACCATGAGACCAAGGGCTGGATTAACCCTCCAACTGTCAAGCTTTATTAGTAGTAATCAGGCTAGATATATCAAGGGTTAAACACAGGAAACTGAACTGACAATGGAGACATATGTCTATTTAAAAACGAAAGACAGAGAGGGAGAAGGGGTGGGGGTGGGGGCTGCATACACCAAAATGAACACAAGTGGTATTCTTTCAGGTTCAAATGAAGCATCCATTGGTCACAGATCTTCATCTCGGTGGTGTTAAGTGTCACATCTTCATGGCTTCTGAGTATTTATCATGTTTACAGGTCACATTTTCCCACTTCCTGACTCCTTTCTTATTACAAACCTAAGTGATGGTTGAGAATAAAGTGCTGCTTTCCTCTTAATTAGTGTGCTGGCTTTCCAAGGTTAGATTCTGTATTGTACTGAGTGGTGAGTGCTCACTGCTAGGAAAGGACACAGCGTCAGATTATTTTAAAGATCCCAAAAGATGCTTATTGTTTTTTTCGAGAACCCCTCTGGGCACCTAGGTGCCTAACCTCAACGCTTTTGAAAATATCACTTGGAAGCTATCTGCATCTTTGGGCACCTAAATATTTTTAAAAATCTGCTCCCAGAGCTATTTTCAAAACAGCATACAGCAGCTCCCAGTGAGTCCTCTTTTGGAAAACCCAATTCATTTTGGTACCTGAGCTCTTTGGAGATGTGTTTCTCCATCCAAAGCAACCTGCAGCTCCCTCTCTCTCTCTCTCTCTCTCTCTATATATAAATTATATAATGATTTAAAATAGAAACAATTAACCTCAAGGTCAGGCATTCCCAGGCAGTTAATGCCCACCTGGATTAAAAGCCCTCAGGCCTTCAACTCCTGCAGCCAGCTATTAATGGCTGGAGATTCCCCTCCTGTCAGGAATGACTGTTCAATTATAAAGAAGGGACTGAACTAAAATTCTGTCTCTGACACTGCTTATCCCTGAATTTTGGGAAAAGTTGGTTTGAATTCAGACCTAATCTTTGCAGTTCAGAAACATTTCTGTTTAATTATAAAACTAATGGGATACTTACTGACCATGAAACCTTTTCCTATTGGCTACTGCGCTGGTTGTTAACTACTAGAGGGTGACCTATATGTTGGACAGAAGTGTATCCATGGCAACATATAGGTCAGCTCAGGGAAAAAAGGTAATTACTCTAATTATTTCTCTAGGTTCCTCAGTAAACTTGCTACCAAATCCTAACCTAAATAAGTGGCAGATTGGGCATTTCCTGTCTGGTCATGTCCCTGAGTTAAAGGCCCTGAGTTTCCCCTCAGGCCTTCAACTCCTCCACGTGTTTATCACTACCTGAGCACTCCTCGGTCACTGTTGCTTGAACACCAGATGGTGCTCAGGGAGCAGTTCACTGATGGTCTGCTCTGGGGCAGTTCTTTTCTGCCTTGAATTAAGGTATGTTCCTGCCAACTGGAAGCCTTCAGCAAAGCTAAAGGAGTAATTAATATTTTTATCGTTAAACACAAGAAAAAAAATGTAGTTGCGGTATGATGTTGCACTTTATATGATTTTATTAAAATATGCTAATGAGTCTGAATATAATGTAACTGGAATATGCTTCATGCAAGAGGTCTCTTGTAAGTTATCACTACAAAGCTATAATCTACTGAGTGTGGTCATCCTATTTGTATAAATGTATCATTCTCATATCTGAAACTAGAAATATGAAATATAACTCTGAGGTCCTATTGTAATTATGCAAAGTGAGGGGCAATAATGGTGGTTTGGAATCTTAATGGCTCCCATTAACCAGGACAATTACCTATAGATGGCTCTGTTTTACCTTCAGCCCCCAACTAAAACCTCTCCAATGCGTCATCAAGGATCTACAACCTATCCTGAAGGACGACCCATCACTCTCACAGATCTTGGGAGACAGGCCAGTCCTTGCTTACAGTCAGCCCCCCAACCTGAAGCAAATACTCACCAGCAACCACACACCACACAAAAATACCACTAACCCAGGAACCTATCCTTGCAACAAAGCCCGTTGCCAAATAGTCCACATATCTATTCAGGGGACACCATCATAGGGCCTAATCACATCAGCCACACTATCAGAGGCTCATTGACCTGCACATATACCAATGTGATATATGCCATCATGTGCCCGCAATGCCCTTCTGCCATGTACATTGGCCAAACTGGACAATCTCTATGTAAAAGAATAAATGGACACAAATCAGACATCAAGAATTATAACATTCAAAAACCAGTCGGAGAACACTTCAATCCCTTTGGTCACTCAATTACAGACCTAAAAGTTGCAATTCTTCAACAAAAAAACTTCAAAAACAGACTCCAATGAGAGACTGCTGAATTGGAATTAATTTGCAAACTGGATTCAATTAACTTAGGCTTGAATAGAGACTGGGAGTGGATGGGTCATTATACAAAGTAAAACTATTTACCCATGTTTATTCCCCTCCACCTCTCAACTGTTCCTCACACGTTCTTGTCAACTGCTGGAAATGGCCCACCTTCATTATCACTACAAAAAGTTTCTCCCCCCGCCCACTCTCCTTCTGGTAATAGCTCACCTTACCTGATCACTCTTGTTACTGTGTGTATGGTAACACCCATTGTTTCATGTTCTCTGTGTATATAAATCTCCCCACTGGAATGCAATTTTCCACTGCATGCATCCGATGAAATGAGCTGTAGCTCACAAAAGCTTATGCTTATGCTCAAATAAATTTGTTACTCTCTAAGGTGCCACAAGTACTCCTTTTCTGTTTTACTTGTAAGTCTTCCTATACACCTGTGGGCTGGCAAATGGGTAATGAAGTCTTACAGTGACATGTGATCATGTCACCTGAACTGGAATCCATCTCTAACCTGGTGCTTTTCCTTTGAGAAGAGGGATGGGAACCCAGAGGGACAAAGGATTCCCACCTTATACAAATATAAAAATATACAATTATAAAAATATACAAGTGGGTGGAACAGAACAAAGGGCTTGGCCAGCATGAGAAATCCCCTAGCTACCACTTGAGTGGGAACAAGGGCTGTACCAGGGGAAAGGATTGTATCCAGACTAAGGCGGCATCCGGTCTGTGAAAGAAACTTATTGGAACATTTCTGAGGGTGAGATTTTTACTTACAAAATCTTGAGGGTAGAGGTTTTATTTACAGTTTTATTACTGTACTAGACTTACACTTGCATGTTTTGTTTTATTTTTCTTGGTAATTCACTTTGTTCTGTCTGTTACTACTTGGAACCACTTAAATCCTACTTTCTGTATTTAATAAAATCACATTTTACTTATTAATTAACCCAGAGTATGTATTAATACCTACGGGGTGGGGGGGAAACAGCTGTGCATATCTCTCTATCAGTGTTATAGAGGGTCAACAATTTATGAGTTTTTCCTGTACAGGTTTTATTTGGGGTTTGGACCCCTTTGGGAGTTGGGTATCTGAGTGTTAAGGACAGGAACACTTCTTAAATTGCTTTCAGTTAAGTCTGCAGCTTTGGGGCATGGGGTTCAGACCCTGGGTCTGTGTTGGAACAGACTGGCATGTCTGGCTCAGCAAGACAGGGTGCTGGAGTCCCAAGCTGGCAGGGAAAGCAGGGGCAGAAGTAGTCTTGGCACATCAGTTGGCAGCCCCAATGGGGTTTCTGTGATCCGCCCCCTCACATGGGGCATGTAAGGGGGCATTTCATCAGTGTTTGAAACCAAGCTAGCAACTCTACATTAAAAACCTTCCTGTAGAGTGTGAAGCAACCTTGACTTTCAGAATCAAAGGTTACTGAAATCCATTTTGATTGCTGCTCACCTATCTGCCTCTGCCCCTTTCCCATAATGTCACTCTTATGGGGAAATTTGGTTATATAAGAGATGAAAGATCCTCATGGGCAAAAATAAAGGACCTGTTCTTCTATATGGCCTTTCAATTCATATTAATTTCCAGTCAGAGCAGAAATGTTCTTCTTTTTACCATACAAGAAAATTTTAAGTTTGAATGGGAGTATTGGTATGGTACCAGTCAGGAAGTGATTAAGACAATGGAAAATGTTAAGATTAGGATTGAGAGAGACTGCTCAGAACAGATAAAATTCTACTTATGATATGAAATTGAAAGGAGAAGCAATCTGAGAGTGGAACCAGATTTCATTAAAAAAATAAGATTAAATTAGACTCAGGCACAATATAAAGAATGCACTAACTCAGTTGTATTGTCTTTATTCTCCCCTGACTAACATTTGAAGCAAAGTTGGATCTCTAAGATTCAGTACTTATAATTTGCATTCTAAGTGTACAGTTCTGTCTGCCACTTCCCATCTAATAACTGTTCCTTTTGTTTATCTATAATCCATCCCTGTCACTGCATACCTGTAGTGCACCTTTATCTCTAGGCCTCGTATATGCTGTATATAACCCATTCAGCCCTGGGGCTTGTCAGTTTTATGATTCATGGGTATATTTTACCTAAGATCCCACAAAGAAGGTCTTGAAATAATTTTAAAAAACAGGTATTTCAGATGGCATGCTGTGTGGAAGAAATCCCTTATTGACTAGTCTAATCTTGTATAATGTAATCTAATAATAAAGCCTATTCCCAGAGGTAATGCTCAGTAGATATTATAGTGTTAAAACATGTTTTATGCTGTGTTCTGAAATATATTAAGTATAACAGAATTGTCCAGCTAGTTCCTATGTACCAGCTACTAAATAGGCAATAATGCTGTCAATATGGTAAAGTGTTACTATCATTTTAGATTTCTCTGTTGCGCAGGATCCAGTTATCTTCTCAGCAATCAGTTAACTGGCCACCTATCAGAACAGGCTGCTTGTAGATTTCCAGGTACTGGCTATGTATTGTACTGTATATTTTCCTATATAATAAATAGACCAAACACTCCTGAACTTTAGGGGAAGAGATTCAAAATCAGATGCCAGAGCTGAGTTGAATGTATGGGTCATAGCTTTATAACATAACCACACCGAGCCTTCAGAGCCAAATACCAGGAACGACTGGGGGAAAGTTCTGAATTCTGAAGGCAGGAAGTGCAAAAAATTGTTGCCTAGCTCTTTACCAAAATAAATAAATGCAGATTTAGGGACACCAAATTCACAAAACATTTCACGTTGATTTCGCCTACTTGTTTTGGTTAAAACAAGTGATGGAAAATGTCAAAATGAAACATTTCAATTTTTTGGTTGAAAGGGACTATTTCAAAATTTCCTCTAATTTTATTTTTTAAAAAGTCAAAGATGTCTTAAAATGGTCAAAATCCAAATGAAGGCTTTACATTTTGTCTAAATAAAATATTAGCAACCCCAAAAAAGTTTTAACATTTTGATTGGCCAAACATTTTTGGGAAAAAATTACTTTAAGTTTGACTCCAAACATTGGTTTTTGTTGTTGTTGTTGTTTTTGCTATTGCCAGCATATCCATTATTGACCCAGCTGCAGGTAGGACTCATTTGTGCCATACGGGCAAGGTGGCCATTGGGCTATGCAGTGCTTTTTTTCCTGGGCATTGTGCTTCTTTCTGCTTGCAGCCATGTAGTAGCAGAAAAAAAACAAAACAAAAAAACAAGCAACAGCTTATTGTAGAAATCTTGTGCCACCCAGAAAAGGGGCATCACTAGGGTTGGCAATTTTGGTTGGACATATTACTGGAGTTTTCATCACATGACAATAATTAATTAAAATTAATCTTTAATTCCTGGAGACTCCAGGACAATTCTGGAAGGTTGGAAACCGTAGGCATCACAAGAAAAAAAAAAATCAGTCTGGTTGTCGGCTGAGGGACTAGCACATAATGGTTTCCATCCTGACTTCACTGAAGTCTATGGGAGTTTTACCATTAAGTTCAGTGGGGCCAGGATTTTGCCCAACACATAGTGATAGGCCACTAGCCCTATGCACAGGGGAGGACAAAGTTGCTTTGAAGGTCCTGACACAAATAAGCTCAGTGTGAGCCCTGAGGTACAAAGTGTGCCAAAGTAAGAAGCAGGGATATTAAGTGCCTAAAGAATTGTGCACCCTGTGCTATCTCCCTGCATATTGGACCACACTGAGGCTCCATTCCTTCCAGAATGCACCATGAAGTAGTAGGACTCCACACTGCCCCCTACAAAGGAGTGCAGGGAAAGCACACATTTTAGCTTGTAACAGTTAAATGTAGGCATAGATTTGTGTGCCTATCTGCTTTACACTACTTTCAGAGAGCCTTATCCTCCCTTTCATTTCACAAGGTTTTTTTTTCAGTTACTTGCAATTGTCTCAGAATATTTAGTATTTGAAATTATGCACTGAATAATTACCACCAATAATGCACAGACTGCAGCTTGTTTACAAGCAATTCATTGCTAGTAGTCAATATTCAAGCTGTATTGGTTTGTTTTGGTTGCATGCATAGATCAAATGGTATTGTTTCTGCTACCTGATTGGATATGTGTGCCTCTTAGAATCACACTTTATCAATACATGTATTTTATTTAGGAATTCATAATTAATCATTTTTGAAAATATTCTCCAACAATCACTTAAATATATACTGATTTAAAAAATTCTATAGGTCATTTAACTGAGAGGAATATTTATGTAGCAAGAGGACAGAAAGTGGGAGTGAATTACAGTCAAAATAAATTCAGTATTTTATTCATGTGAATATTCTTGGGAAATGATTTGCTAAACTTGTTATAAATGCACTGCAGACAAAAATATGTTGTGGCTCTGTAAAATCGTACCAAGTCTAAATTTATTCAAGCAATAATGATCAGTAATTGATTCAGGGATATATTAAGTGCACAATTGTAATTAGATGAATTCATTAATATAATTACCTGTTTTGTACATATAGTCATGATATCTGCATGTATAATTACATGTGAAATTGCATGCATAAGACTCCATCTGGCAATCAGGCTCATAATTTTTAGAGTGTATAGGTATGTATCACTCCTTACAGGCTAATAAAAATAAAAAGGTCCCCGCCAAGAATAAGATTTGTTAGTTAAAAAATTACTAAAAATATTTTAATTGAGAACTTGCTAATTATACCACTAATGTTACATTTATATTAGTCCTAAATTCTAAAAATTAGGAATTAATATAAAATGGCAACAATTGCAATTGTGTCTTATACATGGATGTAGCAAATGGAGCGCTCTCCTCTTGAGTACTTCCTTGCAGCTGGATGTGGTTCTGGAATCTCTCTCCCCTCCTGCTCCCCCTTTCCCCCCCCATCCCCCGCAGGTTGCCAGACTTACTGGGCAGGTCTTCAGTGGCTCAGTCCTTTAGCCAAGTCACACCATCAGGGCAACAAAGGGTTCAACAAACTGTCTGTCCTCACCATGGTCTTCAAACTCCATCCCTGGGCGCTTTAAATCCAGCCCTTCACTCAGGCTTCTAAAGGAGTCTTGTCCCCTTCTCTCAGGACTTACACCACTTTCCCCATGTGGGAAACCAGACCTGCTCACTATTCCAGGTTCCAACCCATTGACCCCTTAAACAGCAACCACTCACTACTTCCTTTAATTCATTATTGCTATATTCCCTTGGGCCTCTTCCCACCTGGTCGCTTTACCTCCACCCATTACTTTAGGGTGAGAGTTCCCAGGTCTTTTTGATCCCAGATTTAGCAAATGCAGCCCATCAAGTTCCTTTAGTCACAGCACCCTTCTTTACCCTTCTAGACCAAGCCTGCTAGAAGTGACTTGCTAAACCCCTGCAGCTCCTTTTAGCTCAACCTGCTCAGCTCTGATTCCATGATGGCTCTCTAGGCAGGCCTGGAGGACCCACCTTCACTGCTTCTTTTGGGGACATATAATAGGACCACAGGGTCTCACAGCAGGGGGCCACAAAGGGCCAGATACACCCCACCACAATGCATAAATGTACACTTAATTTAAATGTAGATAATTGCTATTTAACATGGAACAGTTGTTAATTAATATATTATATCTATTGAGGTCTAGCAGGTATGCAACAGATAACACATATAGACGTGTTGGTAAAGCCCCCTAGCACAATGGGGTGATGACCTGGTTGAAACTACCACAATATACTGTTATGTAACAATATTAATATAGATATTTTGATGTTTGTGTTGTTAATAACTGTTATATATTTATGGAACATGAAAATGTTAGCCTTTACACAGCCTCAATGTGTTTTGCAAGTACTGCAGATATATCTCTTTAGAAGTCATTATGTGTTGATTTTCAATTGGTGCTTAACATGTAACAATTGCCTTATTAAATTTAAATTAAATCCTCTTTGAGACAAACTTAATTTAAAGTGTGGCCTAAATTACTCACAGGACTGACAAATGTTTTGACTGGAGCATTCCTAAATTTTTATATTGCTTTATTATTTTTAAATGGATAGATTTCTTTTTTTTATATTTACAGATACCTAGTCACACAGTTTTATCTGGGTAAGTGGCATGATAAGACTGTCAGATGCTTTCTCATTCTAATCCAGAGCTGCTAATACTGCTCAGAAACTTTAGCAACCAGACACAGTCTTAGCATCCTTTGATCATTTCATTTCAGGATTCATTTTATGCAATAGGAGTTGAAGTCTTCTGTGAATAAGTTTGTAAGACATCTGTAATTGACTAAATGCAGGGCAGATTCTCAGCTGGTGTAAATCTTCATACCTTATGTAAATCTGCTGAGGATCTGCCCCATTATTTTGGGATTCCTCTTGCTAGATTTTTTTTTAAAGGGTGCTCCTGGAAATTATCTCTTTGGTACATATTATTTTCTATCAAATGTGGTCCCATAAGCATACTCTGGAATTGCAGCAAATTACTTTAATGTGATTATTATTAAAATATTCCTTTGGATTTTTTGTACAAAGTGACTGTTCCTCATCAGAGGGAAAACACACAGGTATGCTCTGTGCAAGTGAATTCAACCCCTTAGTACTCCTATTCTCTGAAATTCTCCATATTGATTCATAACCTTTTTTGTGGTGGGGGAACTTAATTCTCCATGGTTTCTGATCACTTACGCTTTTCTGGGCTTGGGTAACACAGCATGCCACATGTTTTCCTAACAAATTGCATTTGGACACTTTCCGACACTTTCATTATTTTAACTCAGGTAATAATTAGTCACTGTCAGAGCTAGGACTTAGGTTGTGCAAATCAGAATAAATTTATCTTGCTGTAGCAGCAGTCACAAATGAAGCAATAAATTAGAAACAGTAAATTGTTACGGACTTAAGAGATCACCACCCGGAGTCACTACCTGAAATCCAGGAAATTCTATAGCACTGCCAAGATTTCCTTGAGAGCTTAATTTTTCCAGATAACGTTGCAACAAGCCCTGGAGATGTTATACACATGATGTTCTCTGAGACAGCACACTGAGATTCTGCTTGTGCAAACTACCAAAATGACTGCGGTGTTTCTTATTAAAATGAAATGCATGGCCTTTGAAGGTCTTCAGGGTTCAGAGTCTTTTCTAACCGCTATATCCTTACCGTTTGTATAGATTAAATACACTGTGGGTAGCTGTAAAGCTACATCTACTATGAGGCCACTACATACTGCCTCGTAAAATCCATTAAAGTCCATCAGATGCACTGTCTCAGTAACATGCAGCTTGTTGTCACTGGGCTGCTGCAATGAAGCATAGAGTGCCTGCTTTGAAACTTGATTAAAACACTTCAGTGAAAGTAAGGGAACTAACTAATCAGAATGCAGGAGTTGCCGTCATGGGACTTGAAAAGTTCACTAATGCCCCCACTGTGGAAAATCGGATGGCGGACAAAAGGTGCAACAGAAGTGGGGAGAGGATGTCACCCCTTTTCTAGGTGTTATCTAGGGCTTAGAGCAGGAGACTAGAATCTCTGTCTCTATTCCCAGTTCTTTCTCTGACTTGCTGTCTGTCCTTGAGCAAATCACATAGGACTGCATTTTAAAACTTTTGAAAATGTAGGTCTCTATGCCTCCATGCCTCAGTTTCCCCATTTTGTAAATAAGTCCTGGGGGAGGCGGGTATTTGACTCAACCCTCTGAATCTCTTTGTGATGGTGATCTGTGGGTACATATCACCCACCTTCAAGCATTCCAACTAGGCAATCACATACTTCACACCAACTTGTTAGGGGCCCTTTTTAGAGTTCCACCATGGTGCCTGAAGAAGCAATTGGCTATTGTACATCTCCCATGTCATCAGTTCTTAGGGCTGCTTTACATCACAACCTTAACAGGTGAGTGATAGTGAACTCACAAGCTTGAAAAGTCACTCACCAGTGTTAATTCTCTAGTGAACAATAATCACACAGCTTCACGCAAGAGATCCTTCACTAAGGAGTTGATTTATGTGAACAGAGTATATGTGTGTTTATTCTCCTTGTTCAACAGAAACCATAAACAAAATTCTTACAAATTATCATTATGAATAGCATGCTTAGAGTATTGTATAGTTTTTTTCCCCACACACTATATCTTATCTAAAGATTATGACTGCAGCATGGACTACTTGTTCTGCAGCAACTCTATAGATTATCTCCATTACCAATTACAGAGAATGTCTTTTTTTGAGTCTTGTGCCTACCATTTGTTACCTCCTTAAATGAATGAGTGTCTTTTGATTACAGGCTTCTTTGCTCAGGAAACCACCATATTTGCAAACACAAATGCATATATACACTCTATTGAATAATGAAGATTATTTATTGCATGTGCTTGAAATAATGGTTGATTTTGGAGTGCCTTTCATAAAACCCACATCAGAAAGTGTGTTATGTCCTGACATTTTCATTGCAGTTCAAGTAAAATAGTCTTTGGAAATTGTCTTGCTACCAAATTGCAATCATAAAGGCATGGCTTCAGACTCTGAGAATCACTTCAGATTGTGAACTTCTGGATAATATATAAAATAAAGAGTTTAATTGAATCAGCCAGTTGGGTTTTTGCCCAGAAAAGTGGGAATTTAAATGCTGATGCAGCTTTAGCTTCCAATGACACCAGTCAGCACTCCTTAGATTGGATTGTAAATAATCTTATTTTAGGATATGCAGTATGATAAGGATAGACTTGTCTGTAAACTTGCTAGCAAAAGTAATTGAATAATTCCATTGTGTACTAAGACATATGAAAAATCACTGACCCCAAAGAAAGATTTGATAAGTATTTTCCAGCAGCTACAAGAAAATACTAAATTTTTAGCAATGCTTGTCTTATTTTGGAGCTGCTGTGGCAAGCCACCACTAACAAAATAAATAAATACTCAGCAACAGTGAAATCCTGACCCATGTTTGAAGACATTTGTGGCAAGTGTCTTTCAACCCAGCTGGATGTTGAGAATTCCTCCTTCTGGTGACCAGAAATTCAAGCTTGGTTCACATCCCACATTTGGAAGTTCATCCTTCTTGATATGAATTTTAAATATCTCACATGAGATTTTTCAAACATTAGTTAATAATGTTGCTGCTAGACACAGAAAAAAAACAAATTTGTAAAGATATCACACAACATCCTGAAAAATGAACAAAATCCACCCAAAATAAATTAAATAAAGCAGAGCTGATCAACACTTTTCATTCAAAACTTTAAAATGAAAAAAAAAAGGCCTTTTTGAGGGGGGAAGCGGGAATACAGAGAAGATTTTCTTCTTTCCATTTCCCAGTTGGTTAATAAAAGAATCCCCAAAGTGAACAACAAAAACATTTTTGTGGTTTTTAAGTTTTTGCTTTACCCTGCCCCCCTTCCTTTTCCCTTTATCCTCCTCTTCAACCTTTTTCATTAACAAAGAGACAAGAAGAAGAAGAGGTGGGAAACATAAAAGGTGAAAAAAAAGAAAGGTTTTGGTTAAAAAAAACCCCCACACCATTTCCATTTTTAATTGAAAAAAATGAGAAAAATAATTTTTTAAATGGAAAAATTCAGGAAAACAAAAAAAGGTGTGAAAATATTTAATTAAATATGACTACTATCTTTCAACCTGATCTAAAAGTGTTTTCTGAGGAGTGGTGCTACCTAATATGAGCAATATCTGGTTTAAATCAGGTGAAAAACAAATCACCACCCACAATAACCTCTGAAATAGGTAAATATACTTATCATTTTATATTTTGGGCACAGACTGGTTATATTGCTTCCCCACAGGCTCACAGAATACTAGTAGCAGAGATAGAACACAGAAGTTCTAACTCCCAATCCCCTGCACTATCCATTGTATACCCTATCTACCTACCTACCTCCCACCCTAACTATCATCACATTTTCTTTATGATATTGAAAAGGGTTATGGCTGAGTGGAGGATGTTAGATGACATTCTTTCTTCTCTAATCATTTTGTTGCTGTTGGGAGTGAACAACTACTGCAGACCAGATATTTCTTACATTATGATTCACCAGTGGCATATGTAGCTACAAAGCCAGTCCACTGGGCCACCAATAGGGTGATCAGATATCCCGATTTTATAGGGACAGTCCCAATTTTGGGGTCTTTTTCTTATATAGGCTCCTATAATGCCCCCCATCCCATGCCGATTTTTCACACTTGCTGTCTGGTCACCCTAGCAACTAAGGAAGACGTCCTCTTCATTGTCCCATCACAGCACCAACCACTGGGTTTTGGTGAATGAGAGAGGAGTGTTGCTCGATTGTTGCTGTGCTCTGGCTATTCTTAGCTTCTGGGATGGCCCCTTAGGACACTATGCAGTTTGTGTGAATTAGACCTGCTTTGAAGCTTCTTCTGACTTATGCTGGGGGGCTGGCCAAGCCTACAGTTGTTCCAAAATAGGAGAAATGCAAAGATGACTTGACGCTGTCATTGCCTCATTCCTGCATCAAGAGTAGCTCAGCTGGAACAGAGAATTAGGGCCCCTACTTCTCCCCAAAACATATTAACCAAAAGCTCTACTTCAGCTCCCAAAAAATGTGAACATACATCCAAAATCAACTTTGCAGATGGATTTTACTTCCACTAAATTCCACAGTGAAAAAGCCATATATTTTGTTTAATTCAATTACGGGTATACAGCACTTGCAAAAAATAGCTTCATATTTGGATTTATGGAATTATTTTATTGAAAAAGAATTACGTTACATATTTAAATCCCTGGTGGCAACTAATGTTTTATTAAACACAGTGTAAATCCAGCTGTGACCATGCAATAAAACCTCCAAGGGGCAAAAAAAAAAAAGTATTTTATATTTGATTTCTGCACACAACTACTCACTTGCCTAAATTCTGCCCATATGCCATTGTGTTCTCCTTGACATTGATGTTTAATATATGCTCAACATGCTGCACCCCTGCTTAAGTGTTCAGAAGGAGCATAGCAAAATTACATACCACCTATAAAATTCCATAAATCTCGGCCCAAGGTCACAAAACAAAACCTTGTGCTAATCTATTATATAAATGCACTTAATGGTGGCTAATAAAATACACAGGAAGCCAATCCATAGCAGGAGAAGTTGATTCCATTATAGAAGTTTAGGAACTAATGATGTGACTCCGTGGACAGATATTCACCCATTGTAATTAGCTTTAAAGTAAATCCATTTGTTTGGATTTTTTTTTGTCATCAGGACATGCATTTTCACTCTCATGTGCCCAGTGTTTGAAAGGTTTACATTACATAAAATTAGGACTATATAAACTGTCTGCTTCATCTCTTTTCTAATATGATTGCCCCTTCCCTTGAATAGGGTAGCCTAATTGATAGCCTCCATTGTATGCAATGCACGTCAATAAATACTGAACATGAATGTGAATCAATATTGTGTTAGTACTGGGATTAAGCAAGCTATTTTCTGCTCTTTTTTTCCTGAAGAGATGAATATGAGTAAATAAAATGAGTGTTTGACTGAAATTGTGTCTGGGGATTAGGTTTTGTGTTTTTCTGTTCAGGCACAATACTGCAAGTGACTCTGTCCTCATCACTTCAGCCTAGTGCTGACAATAGAAAACTCAGGCATGATGCTTGACAGGAAACAGGAAAACCCTCCCTTTCCCCTAAGCAAACCAGCTGCAGTTACCGAAGTTAAAAGGTTCAACTTCTTATAACTATTTTTCCTTCCCCCTCTAATTTATGGGAGTCTAATTTATAGGGATATTATTGACTGTTCTTGATCTTGTTTGTTATTTTGCAATATACACAATGCCAAATCACTTCAGGATCCAATATCATGCCACGGTCCATAGGCATCTTATATTTATTGTGCTCATTTTTAAAGCATAGCATAACACAGCACAGTGATAAATGATCACGGAGACCATTTTAGACCTGCTCTTGATGCTACAGAGCTTCTCCAAAGTGACTGTCAGTGGGAGATGAGACTGGAAAAGGAAGACTTTAATGTAATTAAAAAAAAAAAGGAAAAAAAAAGTCCGGTTGTCATCAGCTCAGAGTTAGGCCCTGGGAATTTAAAGTCTGAAAGGTAGGAGCTTATGAAAAAGTCTAGGCTATTACACTGCTCATCAAAATTGGAGTGCTTCAAATGTAGAGAAAGATGAGTCTGCATTGTGAAATACACCTCGCTAATTGTGTAATGTGCACATTGGGGAAAGGATCTCACCTGATTTATGTAGTGATCAAAATTCATTATTCCAGAGGTGACAGGCGAGTGCACTGACTCTTTGCACTTTCAAGCCCTGGCCAACATTTCCTGGCTTGGACACAATGCCTTTTGTCTCTAAGCAAACAATTTATTTTTCAAAATCACCTCACTGACTTAGAAGCCTCAGTCTCATTGAAAGTCACTCAGACTTAGGTGAGGCAATTGATAAAATTCTAGCTTTAAGCAAAAAAAGCAGTGGCTCACAGGTGGTCATTTGTTGGGTTCATAAAGCTATTTCTCAATTTTAATTGAGAAACTGACTTTTGTCAACAACATTTTGTTGTATGTTTTGTTTGTGCTCATGTGCATGAAAAAGTAATTGGTTTTTACGCACACACACAAATCAAACACACTGTGTTGTGGAAATGCACAAAACTATCATTTCTTTTCGCCCAGCAGCAAAAATGAATCAGCCCCTCCCCCTCCCTCCCCCACAACTTGCAATGGATGAACTATTGTTTCCTTAGCTTGGATTTCCTACAGTTATTTTCAATGGTGGCTTGATGGAGTGCTTATAGCTAATCAAGTTTCCAGTTCTCTGGAAGGGGATCTGCTTAATTTTCTGTGGCATCTTGCATCATAATATGTCACATCAACTTGGATGAAATAGTGGATGGGTTACCATTTAATAAGGCATCATTCTTAAATGAGTTGGTTGAACTGTCTCTAAAAACAAACAAATATCAATGACTTGACCACCAAGTGTCTTAATTCTTTTATGACTAATTATTATTATTATAGTGATGCTCTTTCCTTCAGAACTGGGAGAGTGGGGGAGAGGACATGGTTTTACACCAAATAGTGAGTTTGCATTAGTCCTTTAAATTGTAATCTACACTGGCAGCATCTCTTGCTCTGCCTACTGCATTACCCCCAAGTACCTTAGAAATTAACAAGCCAGCAAACTCAATCAAACTTTTTTTATTGGCCTCCCGCCCCTTTCTCTTTTGTTGCTATAGTAAAAATGTTTCTACTTTTCTACATCTGTCTGCTGTTACCAACAAAACAGTGGCGAACAGGAGGTGATCTTTCTGTTTTCGTTCCAGCAGCCTGGCTCTGAATGAGTTTAATCGGCTGAGAAATGCGACTGAAAAGGGCTTTGCTACCCTTTCTAACTCCACTGAGCTCAGGCTTTCTGTAGCCTAGCGAGTGACACCCTATGCCTTATTTCACTGTGGATTATTTAGAATGCTTCAATTGTGACTTGTCAATGTGGTCCAGGACAGATCAAGGCAAAATCTCCGACAAGAAAACAGCAATGTGAATATGATGTGACTGACTACCACACAATAGACTAATACCTCTTAATTTGGACTTTTAGCAATCGTTTACCATCTGTATGCCCTTGAAGATTCCAATTCCATTCTTACAGAGAAGAAAAAAAGTCTTTTTTCTCCCTGTATGCTTGCCCCCCTCCATAACTGGAGAGTATCGATCAATGACTCTGTATGCATTTAATAGCTTTATTTCAAAGTACTTTACTCTTAAAAGCACATCTCAGCACGGCATACTATTGAAATACTGTGCAGGTGTAATTAAATGAGCCCAATTTTTGGTCATGTGCTGTATGCAGTGTTCTTTGTTTGCTGTTAGAACTGACAAGATCATGGTTGGTCATTTCTTATTTTTAGTTGGACATGATTTTGTTTTTGTCTTTTTTTCTTAATTAAAATACATTATTTAGTTAAAGTGAAATTAGTGCTGGTTAAAGATTTACAGATGTGGAGAATAAAGTCCTCATTGGAAGACTACTGCAAGAACTAGCAGCACAAACTTCTTGATATGCTGCAAATCAGTTGTGTGTCTCATCAGCACCAGAGGGGCAACCTTTGTGGGTGAGGGGGTTATTCAGTAGACATTTCATGCACCATGTTATGAGACTTTCTATGGAGATTGCCAGAAAGTTGCCTATTAATGCCAGTTATGGTGACTTTTTTTTTAAGATATGGTCCATATCTATTAAGAACTGGACTGAAACAATCAACTTATTTCATATAGGTCACTAAGCAACCATCAGATAAATGGCTTTTGTTCACACCGAGAGCTTGAAAAACCCTGCAAAAAGTATTTGAGAGTATTCATATGAGTAAAACCCATGAAATTCCTTTGAAGGTATTTATTAATATTCACTTTTCACTAACAATCAGCTGCAGAAATAGAAAACACTCATGCACATATATTCTCACCATAAATGTTAACGGGCCATTTTTGAAATATCTTTGCAGTTTGGGAGTCATCCAGTCATTAAGAAGAAACAATGCCATGCGTCACAGATGACCAACCAGGCATCACAACTAGGCAATTATGAATAGGAAATACTCAAAACAATAGTCATGGTGAATAGTTTGAGATCAGTCCACTGGCTGAAATATGTTCACAGGAACCGTTTATCATATAATTTGGAATAATGAACATATTTGTAAAAATCAAAGTCAGTCTGTGGCTAATTCATGAAGAAAAAAGAGAATAAATTCATCAGAAAAATTGTTCACTGTAGATAGTTAGCTGAGCTCTAACCCGGGATAGCATTGAACCTGGTGACTTAGAGGTATAGAGCTGAATAGCCCATCACCAATCACATCTGAATCCAGTGTACCAGATTGTCTATCTGAAAATTAAACAAAGACCCAATTGCAGTAATTGTGCCACCTTATGTATGAACAGTAATTTTCCTGGCTAAGCTCAATATCTGGATGAGCAAATAGACCAATTGCCTGTTGTGTCACTTCTCTTTTCCAAAGCTTCATATCTGTTCAATTCTTTCTCAGTGCTTTCCTACTGCTCTTCACAAAAATATAGCAAAGCTTCTTATAATAGGCAATAAAGTGCACAGATGGCTGAACCGTCTGAAATTAGACAAGAACCAGAACCTTCACACAAAACTTGAACCACAACTGAAGCAAACAAAACACTCCTTGGAGAACTCCTTCCCTCCAACATTGTTCATTTTGGATAGGCCTAGTCTGAAAATGGTTTAATTATCCCCACAGAAAATTTTGACTTTTTGTCACTAAGCCAAAAGCCAAATAGTTTTGGTTTTTCAGTGAAAATCTGAAAAATTTAACACAAAGTAGGCACATCTCTCCCCTCCCGCACCCCCACCAAAAATCATTTTATAAACACACACACACACACACACACACACACACAAATCAATTTTCCATCCAAAAATCTTTTGACAGAAAATTTGAAGACTGCCCTACTGACCATGTTTGGTGTCAATTTATATGAATGGACATTTCAGCATAGTTTGTAAATAAGCATAATTCCATTGACTCCAATGGATCAACACTGACTTCTCCTGTCTGAGATCTGGCCCAAATAAGGGAGAAGGAATGCATGGAATTATCTAGGCAAAGTAAAAGAAATGTCACTGGTCCAAGACATTTACAGCATATAAAAGAAAATCTGGCTTTCTATCAGCCTCCTCATGGAGGGAAGGGAGGAGGAGGAATGAATGGCTCCAGTTGCATGGTGGCTCTCTGAGCCATCCTGCTAGTGTAAGGCAGAATTAATCAGAGAAGCTAAAGAAGAAGAAGTTCTACAGTGCATCATACTGCTGCACCAAAAGGAGCAGGAACCTCCCCCACCCCCAGCCCTTCTTACACACTGCAGCATATGCATGGGGGATCAACAATCCACTGGACTGGCAGACTAGCATGAATGCCACAAAGCTCAGGCAGGCATATTTGCCAAGCTTCTCCTTAGCTTGCAACCAACTGCTAGGAAGTGCTGGTATGCTAAAGAAAACTTAGCAGGTCTATGCAACCTGCAGAGGCCAACCTATTGGCTCCTTCCCCAAGATACAGCTAAGGAAGCAAGGGTTAATTCAGGACCTTCCACCCTGACCTATCCAGTGGATTAGAAGGTAGATAGGAATCCCCAGGTAGGAATCACCAAAGCAACTAGCATCAGACATAGCAGAATGTGAAGGGACACCTGTGCCTTCTGAATTCTTTTTCCAGTCAATGGTCATATAATTTTTTCTGGATCAACATTTTTGCCATGTTTTTTTATTACTGATAGGTGAATCTGAAAATGTTTGGCTTGGATGAGCATTCCAATGTATGGATTTTTGTGTGTGCCTATTTGACCTCCTTTGGCAGCAAATGCCTACTTTCATCACTAAGTCTCTCCTTAGTAATAATTGCCATCTCCTTTGACGTGGTTAACTAGAAGCAAATATTAATATGTGTTTAATGGGCTTTCATAAATGCCTAGTGGGCCAACTTTCACTTTGTCCTAAAAAAAATGTTGATCTATGATTTTGGCTGCTGGTTCAATGTAATGTGAAGGTTTAAAGAAAACACGTCACTCAGGCTCACAGTGCATGAATTGAGGTCCTTCTGCCACAAAAAGCCTGTCTTTCCACACACTTATTGGGTCAAACATCCCATGGCCTCTCCTTTCCTCTCATGGGACCCTGGGAAAATATTTCTCTTGACATGAACTCCTGAGTAGCTAGCACTTGCATTTTCTTTCAGTGTACATTTCATTCAGAGTAGTGTTGCTTTTTTAGAAAATATTTCTTTAAGAAATTAGGAAGGATCTTATTTTGTTTGTCATAGTAGATAATCAAACTTGTTGCACTGAGAACATGGAGATTGTGGGGTTGGGGGGGAGGGATGTTTTAATTTTAATTCACTTTGATTTAGGGACCCTCTTCCAAAATCACTTAAAATGCTTTTTAATATGTAATTCTCTTCTCTCTGATGGTTCTGTGGGATGGCGTTTATGGGTGTGGTAAGGAATGTTCTGCAAGAAATGTAAAGCCAAAAGGTTTTATAGCCTCTTATCTAATAGCAATAATTAATGAATAATCCTTGAAATTTATAGAGTGTTTTCTATTGAAGGATCTCAAAATGCTTTCAAGCTAAAAATAAATAAATAAATAAATAAATATCCAACCCCCTAAGTGAAATGTCCTCCGCATTTTATAGATGGGGAATCTAGTGCACAGAGAAGTGAAGTGACTTGAGCCAGATCTCCTGAATCCTTCAGCTGTGCTTTAACTGTAAGGCCATCCTGAATCAGTTATCCTCTAGTTCAGTTAAAAGTAATGATAAGAAAACTGGCTCAGATAAACAAGCAGTACCTGAACTTTCACCCAGAACTCAGACCTAATTTGAAGCACATTTATTTGTTGTGGACATTTTCAAATTAGTTTAGGTAACTTATTTCCCCTTTCCCCCCTCACTTTCACTCTTTTGTGCTTCCTGGATTCCTCAGAAACTGGAAAGGGAAGGGCTGAAATGCCCACCAAGCCTACTGAACAGTTTATACATGTGGAAGAAATTCTTCCCTGAACAGTCTGAAAAGGCCTAAAGCCCGATTGTTCAGAGGGCAGCTAAATCTTCACTTTCTTTCTCCATAGTCCTTCTGCAGATGGATAATATAACAGCTGGTGTCTGTCACTTTTCCTTTGAAGCTATCGTTGTTGAGGGTGAAGTGTGAGTATTGGCAAGTAGAGTTAGCTACACTGCAGCAACACACTCGAGAACAATGGCTAAATCCTAAATGATATAAATCAACATTGTATTGGCTTCCTCAAGCTGAGGAACTGGCTCTTCAAGTCTGCAGTAGAAGCACATTTTGGGCACTTCAACTACTTCCCATTGCATTATGGGGTGGAGACAGGGTTTCTGGAAAATAACAGAAGGAGGAATAGTCACAAAGATAAGTCTTTAGGAAATGGATATGGGGTCCCAGTTTACTAGTTTCATCTCATTGAGGGCAATAAATTTCCCTGAAGACTCTATTGGCAGGGTATCACTGCTGAAAACTTTTGCTGCCGGCAACCCTATTATTTTCCATGAGAAACACAGTCCCGTGAGAAAGCACGTTCTCACTCTTTTTCTGTGGGAAACACCAGCAGAAGAAGGATCCCAAATCCTGCGAGACTGTGCAATTGGAAACAACACCATAAGCCCTTTTGTTTGTGTAACATATTGTAAAAATATTGAAGGAGAAAGATGTTTTCATAAAATTATCTCAGTGCGAGAGCTCAGTTTTAAAGAGCCTCTGGATTTATATCTAACAGCCAAATTTCCCAAGGAGGTTCAGTCTATTCCAGTTGTCAATTTATGATCTTTAAAACATTTTTAAAATTGACTGAACCTTAACTACATCCCACCTCATCTTGTATGAGCCAAGTTTTACAGATGCCATCTTAAAAATCAATTCAAAGAACAGCCATAAACTTGAAAGCTTCCTATTTGAAGTGTATATAGCAGAATGCAATTTTGTTTAATTTTAATTGACAGAGATGTCAGCCTCAGAGAATATTTTAGAATATTAGTAGGAACAGTAAACTCATGCCTTGACACTTTTATGATATAATAGTATAATTCTCTAGAAAAAAAAAACACCACTGTCAGGATTTACACAAAAGTAGTACGTTTTATTTTTTCCCTCAGTAAAGGAGTGACAAATGTATTACTAATTACACAATTACTTTATTATGTAGAACCAGTCATAAAACCCTTGATGTGCAGTCAGCAAATCCTAGCTTCAAGGAAATTGAGGGTTTTGTTTTATTTTGTTATTCTCATTTGAGGACCTCCATCTGTGGAACTTAGTCCTGTTCACTAGAGTCTGTGTATTAATGTAAAATTGATACCACAATGCAAGCAATATCTGTTGATACAGGGGTAGATCCTCAGCAGGTATAAATGGAGCTATGACCTTTTATTCCTGCTCAGAATCTACCCCCTAGACATGTTAATCTGTTATCATGGAAGGCCTAAGTATATTCCAGGGATCGGCAACCTTTGGCATGCGGCCCATGAGGGAAAGCCGCTAGTGGGCCAGGATGGTTTGTTTACCTGCAGCATCCACAGGTTCTGGCAATAGCGGCTCCCACTGGCCATGGTTCGCCATTCCAGGCCCATGGGCACTGCGGGAAGCAGCGGCCAGCACATCCCTCAGCCCATGCCGCTTCCCACAGCCCCCATTGGCCTGGAATGGCAAACCGCGGCCAGTGGGAGCTGCAATCGGCCAAACTTGTGGAAGCTGCAGGTAAACAAAATGTCCCAGCCCGCCAGCGGCTTTCCCTCATGGGCCGCATGCCAAAGGTTGCCGATCCCTGGAATATACTTAGGCCTTCCATGATAACAAATTAACAGGTCTAGGGGGTAGATTCTCAGCAGGAATAAAAGGTCATAGCTCCATTTATACCAGCTGAGGATCTACCCCTATGTCAACAAATATGGCTTGCATTGTGGTATCAATTTTATCAAAGGTTGCCGATCCCTGGTATATTCACTTGAACTGGTTGTCTCAGATTCAGACTATTTTATGTTCATTGTTTTTTTTTTTATGGTGTCCACGTGCCATGGCAACGGAGCACCACATAAAAATACATAAATAAATGTATTCAAGTATTTACACAAGTCATGTGTAGGTGCCTGTCTGATTCCAACAGATATAGAGATGGGCCTGAAGTGAAAGTCTGTATCTGGAACCTTTTCTATCACTTCCCCCAAACATTAAGTATGTTCTGGATCTGAACCTACATCCAAATTTTGTGAATGCTCTCACCTTTATAATAGTCCAAACTAAAATCCTCCCTCCCCCATACCAAGTATTGTAGTGTTTGAAGTCCAGATCAAAATTCTGTACCTTCATCCCTTTTATAAACAAAGACATAAAGGGAAATGACTTGGTATAATGTGATAATAACTAACTTTAATGGAACTGTTTGTGTGCTTGAAGTTAAGTATGCCTGTTAGTACTTTGCTGTATTGTGTCTAGCTGCTTAGGCCAGGTATGTCAGTGAGTTGGTGAGCAATTAATGATTATGGATGGACAAGCTAGTTGGGGTAAACAAGAACTGGCCAGAACCTTTGCCCTTCTTTTGAGACAAACCCAAATAAAGGTCAAAAGAGTTTGTTAAGGATGTGCTTTTTCTGAGTAAACTGGGCAAGACTTTTGAGGTACATCCACCACTACTAAAGATGTTGGCATTGTGTACCCCTGGAATTCCCCTAGACATGATCAGAGATGAACTCGTTTTCCTATTTGACAGGCACGTGCATGGGGCTGGTAATCTGCTATGGCCAAAGCTGGTGTTCTGTGACCATGGAGCTTTTAATATGGGAGCAGAGGAATCAGGATTAAGGTTTGCAGCTGCTAAGATGCTAAAGACCACATATAGCTTCCATGACTTGGTTGTTATCAAGCGTAAAATCTTTTGAATACATCCTTAAATGGGGGCACTGTCCTAAACTACTCTCCTACATACGCCTTTCATAGCTTTAAACTGAAAAAGGTTGTTGTGATGCTGATGGACCGAATGCCAACTCATGCCAAGGTCCCTATGTCTCAACTGAACACCGACAAATACAAAACTGGAATCAGCCTGGTGCACCTGTATGTTAGTATTGTTAAAAGAGGTCTTCGAATCATAAGGATATGTTTAATGTTTAAACTTTATTTAATGCTTCCAAGTTGCTGTGTGCTCCTGTATTATAATGTAATATTTGAGAGGTTGTGTGGTGAGTGTGATTGTGTAGATCACTAGATAGGAGAGGGGCATTAATTAGTGTGAAGGGCTGATCTTCAACAAGTGTTAGATCTATCCCAAAAAGAAAGGTCCATCCATACCAGATGGACTATTGTGTGGCTTTACAACTGAAATTTCCCTACATACCATCAACAAGAGGACCAAAGACTTTTGTTGTTATTCTGCCTCCTCCCTGTGAAGACGAGTCATGCAAAGGACTCCTCCCATCAGCTGAGCTTTGCAACCAAAAGCTTGTGGGGAGAAAATAATAAAACCCATAAGAAGGAACAGATTATCTCTATGCTGCTTGAACCTCTGGGAGCAAGATGTTTCAAGGCATAAACAAGAGATCCCCAGTTGTTTAGCCTGGATTAGACCTAACCATCATATAGATCTTGCTGATGATAGAAGCTTTTATTACCTTTTGAAATTTAAGATTGTAATGTATTTGTGTATCTATGTTTACCTATTTAACATTGTAAATTATCTTATTTCCTTTTCCTGTTTAATAAATCTTTATATAGCTTATTATAGGTTGGCTACAAGCATCTAGTGTGAGATCTAAGGTGCAATTGATGAGGGTAAGGGACTGGTCCTTCGGGACTAGGAATAATCTGAATATTGCTGCAATTCTTGGCGTAAGGGACCAGCTATCACAAAGGTAGGCTCACCTGGGTGGGGAGATAAATCGGAGCGCACAAGAAGATTGTCTGTGACTACATGTTAAGGATGTTATAATATCTGAGGAGTTCACACTTGATAATTGGTTGGTGAAATCTAAATATATAACTCAACATTAATTTGGGGTTTGTGCCCTGGTTCTGAACACTCTGCCCTGACGTCAGTACTCCTGAGTCACTGTAGAGAGTTCTCAGAGTAGCAGCCGTGTTAGTCTGTCTCCGCAAAAAGAAAAGGAGGACTTGTGGCACCTTAGAGACAAACACATTTATTTGAGCATAAGCTTTTGTGAGCTACAGCTCACTAAAATAATTAGTCTCTAAGGTGCCACAAGTACTCCTTTTCTTTTTACTGTAGATAGTGTTACAGTTGGGTTTGGCAGTATTATTTTCAATAACATGCCAAAGGCATTTGAAATCAATTTCCATTAATTTCAAAGGACTTTGCATAGTAAAAATAATGCCTAGATAAAGCACTGTAATGAAACTGCTGCCTTAATTGCTCTGACCATCTAAGAAGAGTTGTGACTATTTTATTCTGTAGGACAACATTGCACAAATTATGCTTAATCAATGAAACTCAGATCAGTATGGAGGTTTGATAGGCAGCATGGTCTAGGGGAATGGGCATGATTTTCAGCATTTGATGCAATAACTTCTAATTATCTATCCTTCAGGATCAAATCAAATCTCTCTCACACAGTCTCTCTGTGTATTTATACCAATCTCTGTAATATCTGGATGCTGAGTTCTAATCCCAGCTCTGCCACTGATTTAATGAGTGGCCTTGGGCAAATCCCGAGTTGTAAAATGGGATACTGAGAAGATGATTTTGTTAATATTTGTACAGCATTTTGAAAATGTAAAGTGCTACATACTGTAATTATTTGGAGCTTTGACACAGAGAAGCCCCCACAAAGGTTTGGATGCTTAAACAAAGTATATCCAAAACTTTTTCCCTCCATGGCATGGCATGTATCCAACCATTATTGCAGTGTCCAGTACAGCGTTCTGCCGCACAGGAAGATCCAGGTGCAGGATCCCCATTTAAATGATGCAAAACTTGATTCTTTGCTTATTATTCATTTATTATTTCTTCTTAGTAGTGTGCATTATGTGCCAGATACTTTCCAGACTCTCAAATAGGATGGTCCCTTCTCCCAGGAACTTATGCTCTAAGGATATTTTTGTGGGTTCCCATTCAAGTTTATATGAACCCAAAATCTGAACGTGAGAATTCAGCCTAAACCATTGGATATTACATGGTGTGACAAAGCTCTGACCTTGCCTCCATGGGTCCCACGTTTCCTGGTGGATATCACTAGCCTCAGAGGGAGCCACTGTGACCCTCCACGTAACCCTTCTTTCTCTAGAGACAAGGGTCACAGTCTACTGAGCCATTTTCATCATAAGCCAGTGAGGAGAAGTTATTCTTCCTTGCACAGTTTCTGTTGTCTCCCAGTCCCAGTGATTAAACAGGGGGAAAAGGGTGGGGGGGGGGAGCCCAGGCCAACCCTCTACTCCAGGCTCCAGCCCAGGGCCCTAATAGTATCAGCTATGGTAGCTGACCCTTTAGAAACATGACATGTACAATTCCCTGGGCTACTTCCCCCACAGCAAGCTCCGCTTCACCCTTACCTCAGGGCCTCCTTCCTTGTGCCTGATATGATGTGTACTACTCAGCCTCTCCAACAGCGCAACTTCCTCCCACAGCTCCTGACATGCACACCCACCTGACTAACTGGGAGGCTTTTAACTAGTTTCAGCCAGCCCCTGATTGGCTTCAGGTGTCCCAATCAACATAGCCTTCTCCCTGCCTTCTGGAAAGTTCTTAATTGGCCCCAGGTGTCTTAATTGTCCTGGAGCAGCTTCCATTTCACTTAACCTAGTACCAAGGATTTGTTTAGCCTGGAGCTAATATATCTATCTCCCACTAATTTTCTATAGCCATCTGGCCTTGCCCTGTCACAGTGGCTTCCACCCAAAATCATTAGTTGCCCCAGGAATGCCCAAAATTCAGCTCAGGTTCTCCAAAGGTTTTATGTCATTCTGGAAAGTTGTATATAGTGTATCTTCGGTTGGCGTTTTTATTGCAAAAGTTTGGCACTGCTCTCTGTGATTGGTTTGAGCCCTTTGGGGGTGTCACCCAATGTGCTGGGATGCCATTGAGTCAGCCTATTCTGCCAGCCTGGGTCCCCTTAATCTGGTCTTTCTGGGTCAGGCTCACAAGCCTCTTTCAGCCAAGCACACAGGCAGGACCACACCCAACTGCTCAGAGTGACAGAGAACCGCTCTGGAAAAATTCAGCCTTAGGGGCTTCCCCAACACTCTGGTTCCCACTCCCTTTAAGGGCAACAACCCAAAGGTTTTATGAAATTCACGCCCTCCCTCATTGTGGAGGGACATATGCACAACTTCTTGCCCCCCACCGCAGTTAGAAATTACATAAACTGGGTTATATTATAAACAAGAAATAAGTTTATTATTATAACTACAAAAGATTAATTTTATGTGACTATAAGAGATAACAGACAGAACAAAGCAGATTACTAAGCAAATAAACCAAAGTACGCAAGCTAAGCTCAATATACTTAAGAAACAGGTTACAAAATGTAATTTCTTACCCTACATGTTATTTTAGGCAGGTTGCAAAGTTTCTCTGGTTCAAAGTTCCAGTTATATTTCTTTTCAGACTGGACCCCTGTCTCAGGCTATGTCTACATTACAGCCAGGATTGACACTCTGAGATCGATCCACTGGCGGTCGATTCAGCAGGTCGAGTAGAGACCCGCCAAATCGACAGCAGATCGATCTCCAGTCAATCCCTGTACTCTACTCATGACGAGAAGAGTAAGGTAAGTCGACGGGAGAGTTTCTCCCATCGATCCCCTGTGGTGTAGACCCTGTGGTTACTCGACCTAAGGTACATCGACTCCAGCTATGTTATTCATGTAGCTGAAGTTGTATAGCATAGGTCGACTTACTGTAGTAGTGAAGACATAGCCTCAGTCTGGACTCCCCCACGCCCCGCCTTCCCTTCAGGTGGCTTTAGCAGTCTTTCTTCTTGGGCAGACAGGCCATGGAGAGGAGGAGTCCAGCTTGCTTTCCTCCCCACCCTTAAATAGGATTTACATAAGGCGGGAATTGTTTGTTTCCCAAACTTGACTCCCCCACCCTTCCCTTCCCTTCCCTTCCAGTGGAAAGTTACAAGAAGTCCCAGGTAATGTTTAGTATCAGGTGACAAGACCACCTGATTCTGTAGTATCACAACATTCATGAGTCAGTGGCAGTATGGAGCATCCGCAGGAAGGCAAAGTCTTTTCACAATCCATGGTCCTCACTGATGGGCCATCAGCCCTGTCTGGCTTTTCCATTGTTGTACCTGAAGTGTTAGCAGTGGGAATTACCCAAAGTAGCATAGTTGAAATACAAATACATAGTCAATATTCCTAAGTACAGATACAGAAATGATACTGGCATACACATTGGATTGTCACATTCAGTAAATTATAACTTTTCCAATGGTACCTTACAAGACCCATCTTGCATATAACTTTTCCAATGATACCTTACAAGACCCATTTGCATAAAGCATATCTCAGTTATGCCATATTCATATCATAAGCATATTTTCATAAAGAATATGGAGTGAAACGTCAGACTCACATTCTCAGCAGGGCCCTAATTTCCCAGGCTGCAGAGACAACTGGGATGAAATTCACCAAGTGTCATTCCCAGTTCCCTAGGATAAAGAACAAACATTTGTAGCTTGGATCAAATGTGTGGGGATTGTCCACACTAGTCTTTACCAAATATGCTAAATACCTCTAATTAATTAGCAATCAATAATGGATAGAATGATCCCTGTCACTCAAGAGATGCATTTCTGGCAGATACAAGTATTAAGAACTTTTGCATCCAGATCTTCTTGGATAAAGGACTATGCCAGCTCAATATCATCACTATTGTTATCTGTTAAGCATTATTAGTGTGATTGGTCCTGTAAGTAACAGAAGTATATATGGCCCGTGACCCAAAATCTTTACATTATAAATCACACACAGTCAGAACAGCATAGGCACATTTTATACACCAGTAAAGCTCAAATCTTTGGCTCAACAGTGCAAGTATCTTCTTTTATATTAATTTCTTAACTGTCATTCAGATTCCTGGAATAAATGCATGGGATTGGAATGAAGAGGGTTTTATTATTCCATGTACAAAGAGCAACAGTATATTTTCATTGTGAATGGCTTTCTATTATTGTAGATTAAAGGAAACGAACAAAATAAGAGAGATCAAGGGTAAAGTCTTCAGGAGAGAGAGAAAAAGAGAGAGGGCACAATGGATGAGTTTTCTGCTGTTACAGGCAGCGTAGCACAAAGTGGCAGCTACCTCCAGCAGACTCCTGGAAATGTAAAGATTAAGAAAAATCATTATAATCATGTAACCATCATCACGGAGGAGGAGAAGTTTTGGCACACAAGCAAAAGATGTGGGGGGGAAAGGGTGGATTTGCTTCTCCTGCAGTGCTACCTGTTATGTTTGAGAGTCCAAGAGTCAGTGAAGGAAACAAAAGGTGTTGTGGTTGTTGGAGTTGTGGGATAGACAGGTGGAAGATAAAGGGGGGGAAATTGAAAGATCTTCCAAAAAGAGATTTTCCCCCCATTGAAAATACAAAACAGGCACCATGAAGGATTAAATACTTGCTTGTAAAATGTCATGTTTCAAAATTAAGCCATTTTTTAGCTGTAACTTGGCAAAGTAATCTCTGTTTTTTTGCCACTCTATAACTCAGCCATGACGTCTAGCCTGCTCTGAAGAGTACTCCACACCTGGACTGGCATCTTCTATGCTAAACTTCAACCCTGACGGATTTGCAATGAATTTATGAGATTATCGCATCCTAAAATACAGACTTTATAAAATGAGAGTAAAAATAGTCAGCACCATAGCTAAATAGTAACACTTGGTGTAGCTGAAAAACAATATTCTGAATAGTAGGTGGCACTCTTTTCCCAGGACCTATTTTTAAACATATCCAGTATTTCTTCGATGGTATGAAAAACATTAGACCATGGAAAGGTCCCACAGCCTGTAAAATGCTCGTGCTTAAGCAAAAATTTAGTTAGAGAACAGTAATTAAAGTCCAAAATTGCTACAAATAATCCCATAAAACTCCTGTCTTAGTGATACTGTTACACTTAAAACTGCTTTAATCATTAGATAGATAGCTGAGCGGCAGCGAACCAGCTGAGCAGCGGGGACAGCAGAGCAGCTCACAGCAGGAGTTTGCCTGGGAGTTCGCCTGGAGTGAGCCCAGTGAGGCTTACATCTTGCCAACGTCTCTGAGGAAGCTCATAGTAGGTAGGTGATATGGAAGGGGGGGGTTCAGCTGTTGTGACCTGCACTGGATGTGCCATGTTTGTCTTTCTTCCACAGGACAGAAGCGACTTTGTCTGTACAAAGTGCAAGCTGGTCTCCATATTGGAAGAGAAGATTGAAGGTCTGGAGCAACAGGTAACGACCCTGCGTTGTATACGAGAGACTGAGGATTTTCTGGACCAAACTCAGGATAGGCTTCTAGGGGCACAAAGCTCTAAAGATATAGAGCAGGTTGCACAGAGGAGCCAAGAGGCCAGTGAAGAAGCTTGGCAACATGTGACCTCCAGAAGAGGTAAGCGGAATGTCCGGGTTCCAGTAACACAGACACAGGTAACTAACCGCTTTCATGTTCTCTCCACAGGTACCATTGCAGAGAGTGGACCAGATGATAGGTCTGGGGGGAGAAAGCAGAAGGAGACTCCGCTGGTTGGGAGGCATGAGATGCGATGTCCTGAGGTTGGGGGTTCCACGACCACCACTCCCAAGAGGAGAAGGCGGGTGGTGGTGGTCGGGGACTCTCTCCTCCGGGGGACTGAGTCATCTATCTGCCGCCCTGACCGGGAAAACCGAGAAGTCTGCTGCTTGCCAGGGGCTAAGATTCGTGATGTGACGGAGAGACTGCCGAGACTCATCAAGCCCTCGGATCGCTACCCCTTCCTGCTTCTCCACGTGGGCACCAATGATACTGCCAAGAATGACCTTGAGCGGATCACTGCGGACTACGTGGCTCTGGGAAGAAGGATAAAGGAGTTGGAGGCGCAAGTGGTGTTCTCGTCCATCCTCCCCGTGGAAGGAAAAGGCCTGGGTAGGGACCGTCGAATCGTGGAGGTCAACGAATGGCTACGCAGGTGGTGTCGGAGAGAAGGCTTTGGATTCTTTGACCATGGGATGGTGTTCCATGAAGGAGGAGTGCTGGGCAGAGACGGGCTCCATCTTACGAAGAGAGGGAAGAACATCTTTGCCAGCAGGCTGGCTAACCTAGTGAGGAGGGCTTAAACTAGGTTCACCGGGGGAAGGAGACCAAAGCCCTGAGGTAAGTGGGAAAGCGGGATACCGGGAGGAAGCACAGGCAGGAATGTCTGTGAGGGGAGGGCTCCTGCCTCATACTGGGAATGAGGGGCGATCAACAGGTTATCTCAAGTGCTTATATACAAATGCACAAAGCCTTGGAAACAAGCAGGGAGAACTGGAGGTCCTGGTGATGTCAAGGAATTATGACGTGATTGGAATAACAGAGACTTGGTGGGATAACTCACATGACTGGAGTACAGTCATGGATGGTTATAAACTGTTCAGGAAGGACAGGCAGGGCAGAAAAGGTGGGGGAGTAGCACTGTATGTAAGGGAGCAGTATGACTGCTCAGAGCTCCGGTACGAAACTGTGGAAAAACCTGAGTGTCTCTGGATTAAGTTTAGAAGTGTGTGCAACAAGAGTGATGTCATGGTGGGAGTCTGCTATAGACCACCGGACCAGGGGGATGAGGTGGATGAGGCTTCTTCCGGCAACTCAGGGAAGCTACTAGATCGCATGCCCTGATTCTCATGGGTGACTTTAATTTTCCTGATATCTGCTGGGAGAGCAATACAGCGGTGCATAGACAATCCAGGAAGTTTTTGGAAAGCGTAGGGGACAATTTCCTGGTGCAAGTGCTAGGGGAGCCAACTAGGGGGAGCGCTTTTCTTGACCTGCTGCTCACAAACCGGGTAGAATTAGTGGGGGAAGCAAAAGTGGATGGGAATCTGGGAGGCAGTGACCATGAGTTGGTTGAGTTCAGGATCCTGACGCAGGGAAGAAAGGTAAGCAGCAGGATACGGACCCTGGACTTCAGGAAAGCAGACTTTGACTCCCTCAGGGAACAGATGGCCAGGATCCCCTGGGGGACTAACATGAAAGGGAAGGGAGTCCAGGAGAGCTGGCTGTATTTCAAGGAATCCCTGTTGAGGTTACAGGGACAAACCATCCCGATGAGTCGAAAGAATAGTAAATATGGCAGGTGACCAGCTTGGCTTAATGGTGAAATCCTAGCGGATCTTAAACATAAAAAAGAAGCTTACAAGAAGTGGAAGGTTGGACATATGACCAGGGAAGAGTATAAAAATATTGCTCGGGCATGTAGGAAAGATATCAGGAGGGCCAAATCGCACCTGGAGCTGCAGCTAGCAAGAGATGTCAAGAGTAACAAGAAGGGTTTCTTCAGGTATGTTGGCAACAAGAAGAAAGCCAAGGAAAGTGTGGGCCCCTTACTGAATGAGGGAGGCAAGCTAGTGACAGAGGATGTGGACAAAAGCTAATGTACTCAATGCTTTTTTTGCCTCTGTTTTCACTAACAAGGTCAGCTCCCAGACTGCTGTGCTGGGCATCACAAAATGGGGAAGAGATGGCCAGCCCTCTGTAGAGATAGAGGTGGTTAGGGACTATTTAGAAAAGCTGGACGTGCACAAGTCCATGGGGCCGGACGAATTGCATCCGAGAGTGCTGAGGGAATTGGCGGCTGTGATTGCAGAGCCCTTGGCCATTATCTTTGAAAACTCGTGGCGAACGGGGGAAGTCCCAGATGACTGGAAAAAAGGCTAATGTAGTGCCCATCTTTAAAAAAGGGAAGAAGGAGGATCCTGGGAACTACAGGCCGGTCAGCCTCACCTCAGTCCCTGGAAAAATCATGGAGCAGGTCCTCAAAGAATCAATCCTGAAGCACTTAGAGGAGAGGAAAGTGATCAGGAACAGTCAGCATGGATTCACCAAGGGAAGGTCATGCCTGACTAATCTAATCGCCTTTTATGATGAGATTACTGGTTCTGTGGATGAAGGGAAAGCAGTGGATGTATTGTTTCTTGACTTTAGCAAAGCTTTTGACACGGTCTCCCACAGCATTCTTGTCAGCAAGTTAAGGAAGTATGGGCTGGATGAATGCACTATAAGGTGGGTAGAAAGCTGGCTAGATTGTCGGGCTCAACGGGTAGTGATCAATGGCTCCATGTCTAGTTGGCAGCCGGTGTCAAGTGGAGTGCCCCAGGGGTCGGTCCTGGGGCCCGTTTTGTTCAATATCTTCATAAATGATCTGGAGGATGGTGTGGATTGCACTCTCAGCAAATTTGCGGATGATACTAAACTGGGAGGAGTGGTAGATACGCTGGAGGGGAGGGATAGGATACAGAAGGACCTAGACAAATTGGAAGATTGGGCCAAAAGAAATCTAATGAGGTTCAATAAGGATAAGTGCAGGGTCCTGCACTTAGGATGGAAGAATCCAATGCACCGCTACAGACTAGGGACCGAATGGCTCGGCAGCAGTTCTGCGGAAAAGGACCTAGGGGTGACAGTGGACGAGAAGCTGGATATGAGTCAGCAGTGTGCCCTTGTTGCCAAGAAGGCCAATGGCATTTTGGGATGTATAAGTAGGGGCATAGCGAGCAGATCGAGGGACGTGATCGTTCCCCTCTATTCGACACTGGTGAGGCCTCATCTGGAGTACTGTGTCCAGTTTTGGGCCCCACACTACAAGAAGGATGTGGATAAATTGGAAAGAGTACAGCGAAGGGCAACAAAAATGATTAGGGGTCTAGAGCACATGACTTATGAGGAGAGGCTGAGGGAGCTGGGATTGTTTAGTCTGCAGAAGAGAAGAATGAGGGGGGATTTGATAGCTGCTTTCAACTACCTGAAAGGGGGTTTCAAAGAGGATGGCTCTAGACTGTTCTCAATGGTAGCAGATGACAGAACGAGGAGTAATGGTCTCAAGTTGCAATGGGGGAGGTTTAGATTGGATATTAGGAAAAACTTTTTCACTAAGAGGGTGGTGAAACACTGGAATGCGTTACCTAGGGAGGTGGTAGAATCTCCTTCCTTAGAGGTTTTTAAGGTCAGGCTTGACAAAGCCCTGGCTAGGATGATTTAACTGGGACTTGGTCCTGCTTTGAGCAGGGGGTTGGACTAGATGACCTTCTGGGGTCCCTTCCAACCCTGATATTCTATGATTCTATGATTCTATGATTCTATAGATAGAGTTGTAGTAGCCAGGCAAGGAACTAACAAACTTCAACAGGACTTTATTTTTTGAAGTGGAAACCTCTTTTCCAAGCTGCTGCTGCACCCTTAGTAGCTCTCACTCAGCCTCTTCAACTCCTCCCACATCCTTCCTGTTTCCTGTCCCTTCAGACTCCCAAAAGCCAGTGCTCCCAATTCTAATAATTACAAGCAACATCTAAACACGATAGATAGATAGATAGATAGATAGATAGATAGATCTCAGCCAAAGCCCACTGAAGTCGATGAAAGTCCTTCCATTGACTTTAATGAAAGCTAGAATTTGGCCTACAAATAATATGTTAATTTCCACATTGGGTTTCAGCCAGATATAATTTAAAACAGTTTAATTATAGATCATCATTCATCCTCCTTGGTGCACTGCAGAGTAAAAGTTTTTTTTGCTACACTGCTCTGACCCATCAGGTTTAAGGCCTACAATAGAACCTCACCATCCTTGACCTATGACTATTGGATGACTTTCCTATTAATATCTTTTGTCCCTTATGTTGCCACTCTAAATTCTTTAGCGGTTTCCCCCCTCCCCCCCCATTTCTGGCTCAGGGTTTCTGAAAATAAGGTTCTAATTCAACTGCTGACATTCAGATCCTTCACACTCAGAAGCCTACGAAGCATCACTATATATTGTAGTATGAAAAAGTCTAACGCTGAACTTTTGAAGCAAGTGATATCAATGTGATCATCCAAATTCTACCCTCATCTGTGAACACCCAATTTGACCCATTGTAAGTGATTTTTTTTTTCAGACCACACTGCTCCCAACAGGATTACATAAGAAAAAAAATAACCAGATTGTTTAATAAAAGTTGCTGAGCTAAGCTGATTTTATTTTCCTGTGATGAGCAGGTCCCAGAGAGTTTGGAGGTTTGGGTAAGGAGGCAACATTGTAGGAAGCCAAACTGGGCAAGTACATTCACAAGAACAGCCTTTCTAGGGAGATTTCTGGGAATTCCTCCTTCTCATTTGACTAGAAATCCTATGAAATTCATTTCTGTGCTGAGGAATGTAAGTGATACATAGGCCTTTTCCTGGCTTAGTGCTTGGAGGTAAATCTCACGCATATGAGTCCTTCCAAGTGTATTTCTGCACTTCCAATACCAGGCCTGACAGCTCTTGGGAGTGCAGAGATGCATGTGTATAAAAGATAGTGGGGAAAAGAAATTAGCCAATTTTTCAGATTGCCAAAGAAGAATCACTAGGGATTCAGTCTGAGTTTGGGATAAAGGTTTGGGCTGTTATTCCCCTCCTCACCACCACCCCCGCCTACTATAGCCTATCCACCAGGAAGTAAAGCTGTTTTGCCTTCCAAATTGCTAAAAAGTTACCAAGTATGAATTTTGTATAGCAGCCTGCTGTCCCCTCAACAAGCCTGCAGGAATATTGTATGAAGTAATTTAAGAATCATGGAAAGGAAAATGCTATAGAATTTAGAAGAAGGAGAAGAATTCTCCTGATTTTCAAAGGGCCTGACTCTGATACTTACTCAGTTTGAGGAACACATGGCTTCACAAAGAGTCCAATAAATTTCAGAGCTCTACTTCAGAAGTAAGGTGCTACACAACATAAAGACGGCAAAATCTGGCGCATATTTTGGATTAAAATACAAATACTAACTTCTTCAAAGTGTGGATCAGACTTGGGGTTAAGTCTCAGAAGTAACCAACAAGACCTCTCCCAGGCAGTATTAATTTTAGCTATAAAATATGTTAATTAAATTAATTATGACTAATTTTATATTTTTAAAGGAACACCAAAGCACTCTATATAGCAGAAGGGCACCAATTCATGAGAAGCCAGAATGGTAAGATAGGTAAGTTGGATCACTGAAACAACAGAAATAGAAAATCCCTCCTTTATATTTATGTATTACAGAAGGTTCATTACATGCTATATCGACACCATATTTTTTCAATGACACCTCTTCATTAGAGAGTCATTTTAAAGGCAGTTGATGGGTTCCAGGTTCATACTTTTCATCTAATATAAGGATTCATGAATTTGTATATTAAATTTCCTTTCCTGACTATCTGGTAATCCTTAAATAAAAGGTCCCATCGGTACTGATCCTGATCTCACTTAAATAGATTGACTAATATACACTGATGTAAGTCAATGGAGTTACTTCCATTGCTATATAACCCATGTATGGGACATCAGGTCTAATGGGACTATTTGTGTGTACAAGGATTACAGGATTGGAATCTACTTTTATTTAATATTTTGGAAGGTTATATGCCTTTTCATGATTGGACATAATTTTCCTGAGCATAGCTTTCCATAGAGGTGCATTTTCCTCCACAGCAGTATGCTTGATATATTGTATTGTTAATTTACAGGCTTATTAATGGAAATTGAGTATATTAAACTAAGCATGAAGCCTTCACTGTTTCAGAAATGTATTTTGTCATGTTTTAAATACATATTAGGTTTGAAAAATAAAATCAAGGTATTTGATAAGAACATTGGGAGATACATCCAAAACAAAAACGTTAAGGTGATTAGCAAAACAGCTGGAGAATAATGAGACGAGTTCGGTTTAGAACATTTTTATTTTTATTGTCATTGTTAGCACACATATTTGTGTTATGCATTATATCCATTTGATTGTCATGTGTGTGTTAGCACATTTATATCATGCATTATTTGATTGCTCTGTGTGTGTGTGTGTGTGTGTGTGTAAGGCGTCATGACCTTTATTAAAGCAGTCAATTAAGGCACACATAGGACAGGCTTCTAAACCTGACATATATTTATATTTACACTCATTTCTCATTTGGAAACTAAAGGAAAAAAAATCAATTGGAATTTGCCATTTGATTGTCTTTCACCTTGATTCTTTGATTTAAAGTAAGCAGTTAAAGAATTAACATTGCCGCAAAACAAACAAAACAAACAAACAAAAAGCCTCAACCTGCCAAACAAAACACACAAACAAACAAAAAACCGTCTAATATTATTAGGCCTTCCAAAAGTAAATAAAAAGTGGTAGTGCTGAGAGTGAATTGCTGCAGTGATTCCAGGGAGAATCCTGATTTTAGCACTGCTGTACCAAATTTGTCATTTAGGAAAGCTCTTGTTCCCTTTATTGAGTTCCACTGTAGCGAACAATTTCTGCCTGCATCCCTCGTGTGTCCTTTTGGTTTATTATCTTTCACTGTGAATTGAGCATCCACAATCAGTTTCACAGGAAGTCTAATTTCACTCACTGCTTATACATATGAAGAGGCCTTTCCTCTCCCCCCCTCCATCCCCCAATGTTCTTATCAAATGAAGAATTGTGGATAAGGGCGAGGTGCAGATAAACATGAGTGTAGCACTTTCAGAAAGGTCATGATCCCCCCCATAAGGTGCTTCTTGTTATGCCTGACCTTCAGATTTTCATCATCGGCCCGCCTGACAACTTAATAATGCAGAGGTGCAGGATTCATTTCTCCCCTCTGAGAGAGCCAGTACGGGACGCCCTTTTCCCTGATTATTTCCCTGCACTCCTGGATGCCCTTTATAAGCCAACCAGAACTCCATCAATCATGCTCTTCTTTCCTTTCCTCCTCAGCCCCCAGTCCTGAAAGCTCTAAAGCTGCAGTGTCCCCTTTTGTCTGGTCTCGGTACACGTCTCTGATAACAAAAAAGCCTCACCGACTGAAAACACCCTTAACAAATAGCAATTCACCTTCCTATTAAAAAAGCTCCATACTGCCACTGACTCATGAATGCTGTGATACTACAGAATCAGGTGGTCTTGTCACCTGATACTTGAAGTTTTCCTGTGTTTGAATGTATCATTATGGTGCAGCATCCCTCTTAATGGACTCTGCTAAGTGAATGGGATGAGAGCAATTTCAATGGAAGTTAGAAGTTTTCCCTGCTTTGGTTTTTGTATAATTTTTGCTTTTGTCATCCTGGTTTCTTTCTTTCTGATTTTAGAAAGTATTTAATGAAGGAGAAAAGAGTCTCAAATTCTTTCCCCTCTCCTTCCCCAACCCTGTTTGGAGGGAGGCTGTCCTGGGTGGGGACTGATAGCTCGCTATTTTCAGAGTAAGGCTTTTCGGAATGAAAAGCTGGGAAGAAAGAAGGCAAGGCGCTTTTGGAATGGGAGGATATGGACTTGTATCTGATTTTAAAAGCTGTCAAACTCAGTGTATAAAAGATGTGTTGACTTCACCCCTATCCTCACAAGGGCTTTTCCAGCAAGTGATTCCTGGAGCGAAACCAGGATGGCATGCACCACAGGCATCTGGCAAGAGAGCAGTTCAGTGTATTCTGTGACAGAGAGGAGATCTTGCAAGGCCAGTGTATTATTGCATAAAGCAGCTGCCATTTCTATCCTTGAGAGGGTAAGCATCTCCCAGTAAGCTATAGCTCAGCTGGGTGTGAGAACTACACCATATCCAGCAAACAAGGTTGGATCACACACTGACCAATGGCAGCAGGATGCAAATCTGTGCCCAGCTGGATACAGAAGTTAATATGTTAGCCCAGATCACCCATTAGCCGCTGTCCTGGATTTGTAAGAATAATAAATAAATAACTGAGCTGTGTGAAGTACAACAGTCATTTGCCAAATATCACTGTTGAGGCTGAAATTAATTTTCTTAACCCCCTCTGTGGCTGGCTGAGTTGGGAGCTGTGCCATAAGAACTCCTAAACTTACGGATTTGTGTTTTCATCTGTACCTCCATCACCCCAAGGATATAAAAACTTGCTTAGAAATGGAAAACACAACTCTCACGCTATTTATTCCTACAAACAGTTACAGCGGGACTAATTGGGAACCCCCTGAATAATGCTTTACCATCTGAATAGTTTCATGTATCGCAGATTTGGGAAATCCCAACACAGCATCAGGGCTTGCAGTGAAATATGGATCTGGATTCATGGCTGATGAACACTAAAGGTATCTTCAGTGCTTAAAGCATTCCTTTTTAAAAAAGATTTGTACTCAACTGAGAGTGTAGTGAAGGGCACAAACTGCCATCATAAGTGGGATTACAGCTGAGTGGATAATTTAGCTGACATATGTCACCTGCTTTTCTGCTTGTGAAATGTCCACCAGGGGCTGAGGATTTCCTTGAGTTTATCCATTATTCAAAATCATTGACCGAATAACTTTCTACAAGCTATTCTTCACCTGCTGATCACGCATGGGCAGTTCTTTGTGATGCAGAATTTGAGAAGTGTGTCCAATCCAAACTAATCACACAGATCATGTTATTATTTCTGTTCCCCAATTGGAAGGGCATAATTCTTAAATAATAGTGTTTTGCATGCAAGTTCATGAGTTTGACATTTGTTTACCATTAATATCCTGTAGTGTTGGTCTACATTTCCAAACACTCCTGCTAGGATTGAGCCCAGGATCAGGATCATTGAGCCCTGGGCTCTTCCAGCTTCTTCCACCTCCCACCTGTGCCCAATGGACAATGGGTACCACTGAGACTCTATCTCCATAAGTAGAATTAATTCATTTTACTAAACTGTTCTGAATGAACTGTATCTCTTCCATGGATCAGAAACTTCAGAAGAAAATTGACAAATCAGCTTGCATTATGATGCAAATATATTATTTGAATAAACCACAATAGAAAGAAGTTCATTGATCTGCTGGAATATACCGCCTAGCTACTGCTATCCCACCTTAAATCTATTCATCCTCATTAGTTTGAAACTCAGATTAGTTAGAATGACATGCTTTGTGCACTGAAGGTGACCATTTTGAAAGCAGACCTGAAAAAAAAAATGTTATCCAAATGCCTCTGATATGTAGGAAACTATGGATTCTGATCCCCTTCAAACTTGGTTCCCTCTCTACTTTAAATTTATCAGTAAGATACATTTTTACTAACCCTAGTTAAATAAATACAGTACAATGTATTTTACTAATAAGTTCACATAGTGAATGTATCATTTCATAGCCAATTGCAATCATTGTCCTCAAACTGATGTAATTCTGGAGTGACTTTATGGAAGTCAGTGGAGTCACATGGGGGTAAAAACTGGTGTGAGCAAGAGCAGTATCAGGCCTCCAATATAAACAGCAGTAAACTACAGAAAGCAAGATACCCTACAGGGAGCATGGTAGCAGCATAGAGAAATCTATGGGGTCAATTTCAAGCCTGGGAAAGCTGGGAGGTTCAAGCCTTGATTCTCCTTGAAAACAACAATACAAATTATATGTTAGGGAAAAGAATCTTGAGACAGAATTTGAGTTTTGAAAAAAAGCTGCAGAAAAGAAAGAAGGAAGGAAAATAGAAAAACAAAGAATGAGGAAAATAAGACAACAGGTGGGCACTGGGGAGACAAGAGACAATGGGAACAGGGAAGGGGTCAGATTGAGATCAAGGCAAAGGAGAGAAGAAGGTTAGTGAGAGGAGAGAAAAGTTAACTAAGCTGGGCAAAGAGGCAGGATGATAGGATCCTGAGCAAAGGGTAGACTGGACTAGTGGCAGGAGCTCAGCAGGAAGGAATGTGTGACAGGTTATACCCCCTTTCGGGGTGCCACCAGATGTTCTGGGGTCCCACTGAGTCCACCCTTTCCACTAGCCTGGCTTTCCTCACCCTGTTCTTACAGTGCTAGGCTCTCAAGCCTTCTCTAGCGCGCGCGCACACACACACACAGCTGCAGACATCGGCTGAAATCAGTTCTGTGTGGGAGGACTTAGCTAGGGGAATGGCCAGAACTCATGTGCACCTCCTTTGGGCAACCCCAAATAATATTATCTTGCGCTGTGTAGAAAGATCTGCACAGTGCAAGCTCACAAAAATCACCCTCTCCCTCAATGTGGTGAGAGATATGTACAGCTTTCCTCCCCACCCCACCCTGGCAGATATGAATTGCACAGACTGCATTTTGAAATAAACAAGAAATGTTTATTAACTACAAAAGGTAAATTTTAAGTCATTACAAGGGATAGCAAACAGAATAAAGCAGATCACACCTTATGTGCTTTATTTGCTTTATGAGCAAATAAAACAAAACATGCAAACTAAGCTTAATACACTCAAGAAACACTTTATAAAATGTAAAAAGAAAAGGAGTACTTGTGGCACCTTAAAGCTTATGCTCTAATAAATTTGTTAGTCTCTAAGGTGCCACAAGTACTCCTTTTCTTTTTGCGAATACAGACTAACACGGCTGCTACTCTGAAACCTGTGTTTATAAAATGTAATTTCTCATCCTAAATGTTGTTTTAGGAAGATTGCATAGTTTCTGTAGCTTAGAGTTCCAGTTATTTCTCTTTACAGCCTGGACTCAGTTCCTGCCTTTCCCTTCAGGTGTTTTTAGCAATCTTCCTTCTTGGATGGGGAAGCAATGTACAAGAGCCTTGATTGCTTTACTTCCCAGCCTTAAATAGAATTTACATAAGGTGTGAATCTTTTGTTTCCCAGTCTGACCCCACACACCCTCTTAATGGAAAAATGCTGAAAGCCCAAGATGGGGTCTAGTACCAGGTGACACGATCACCTGACCCTGTAGTGTCAAAGCAGCAACCTGGGAGCTTCTCAGGAAGGTGGGAGAGTAGGATTTTCCAAGTCTTATTGTTCTTCCTAATGGCCCATTGAGATTAATTGCTTACTGTCTCGTCGGCGTTCCCCCAAATACACACACAGTTGTAATTGTTACATAGTCAATATTCCTAACCTCAGATACAGAAGTGATACATGCATACAAATTGGATAAACACATTCAGTATATCATAACCTTTTGAATGATACCTCACATGACCATGCATAAAACATCTTAGTTATGCCATATTCATATCATAACAATATTTCCATGAAGAACATGGGGTGTAATGTCCCAGAATGACCACCAGGGTTTGGAGTCAACATCAGGGTCAGTAGTCAGGGCAAGGGTCAAACAAAAGGCAGAGCCAGAGACAGGCTGGGGATCAGGCCAAGGGTCAGTACTGGGTGTCAGGGGCCAGGTGGGTGGTCTGGGATTCGATCAGGCATCAAGGTCCAAGTCAGAGCAAAGGTCAATACCAGGAGTTCAGGAACAGCAACTGTGAGGTGATCATATGAGCCAAATTGTTACCTGGAAACTTCCTAGAATGTCTCTTGGGTTTATATAGGGCTGGGAGCCAGTCAGGTGCCATGTCAAACCCCTTGAAGCAGAACTTCCTGTGGTCTGTATCTGCAGTGAGTCATGAGTAGGGGAGTACGAGATTTGTTATAGTTGCCACAGGGTAGCAGTGTAGAGGTGTTTACTGCCTGGCAGATGGGGGTTTGAGGCCTGCTGGGCTTTAAGCAGGACTGGTTATAGCAGAGAGAAGCATAAACACATGAAATAGGAATGAAACCCAAGAGGTGAGGTAGAGATAGGAAATTTGTACTGCCCAGCAGAAAGGGCCAGTCTAGGGCATTTGACCTGATAGAGAAAGAGTGGGGACAGGAGTTCATTTTTAAGTTTGATTCTATAATGCTTCCAATTGACATCTGGAATCTGGATAAGGTTTCCCTGAGTTATTCTCTCCCCTCCCAAACCCAGCTATATTTTAAATTCACAACCTCCAGCAAGTTCAAATCATTCAAATCCTATGCTTGGCATTTCTTCATTTCAATCTTAATCAGCTGCATTGGTGGTGCCAATGCCTGTCTACACCATTCTTTGCCAAGGCTTTGCTACCAGAACTGAAGCAGACTTCAATGCCCCATTCACACTAACAACTAAATGGATATCGGTGGGAGTTTGACACCTAGACCTTGGAAGATATGTGGCCGTTGGTGAGTGAGGTACTGAAGGTAAATGCATACAGACAGGGTCAGATAATTCCTTGGACTCGAGTTTCCTTAGTGAAACATCAATTATGCAGGGGGGAAATTGGTTGCTCTCCATTGATATTTGCCAAGAGAATATGAGGAATATTCTGGATCTGAACCAAAGGGCCATGGAAATAGCCAAGCCCTTTCAAATTGACTTGGCAAGGTAGGATTCTCTCGAGGAGCAGAAAAATGAGAGAGATATCAGTCAGAGCAGTAAACACCATATGTTTGTCTCAGATCATCTGATGGTAGTGAAGTGGACAGAGGCGGAGAGGTTGGCAGAGTTGATAAATAGGCCAGTGTAAATCAAGACACATTCACCTTTCCTCCCCTCCCACAGGAGTTCTACAAGACATGAGCAGTGTTATTGCCCCTAAATCCAGGAGCCCCTGAAAGATGCTCAGTGTTTTCCAGGCTGATTATTTACACTAAGTCTTGATTGAAAGAGGTGTCTTTTTTTTTGAAATGTCATTTATTAAGGTATGAGACCCTCTTCATCTAGGGAGCAAGGCATGAATAAGAGAAAGAAAGAGACTACAGAACCATTCAATACGGAACATTTGGTAAAAAATTTCAAACATTTTGTTTCCAAAATATCCGTTTTCCAAAAACCAATTGTTTTTTTAAATTTCTATTTACTTTAAATGTTCCTTTTTTTTTTAATATTGCCCCTTTATTCCCCCTTCTCTGTCCATTCCCCCTGCCAGTCCCCAGTCCCTCCGTATTTCAGTGGCAAAATAGAAAATCGTGTGACAGTCACAATTCCTTCCCTGATCTTTACCTGGGCCAGTATACCTAAACACTGCCCCTTACTGAGGTCAGATACTCTAATGAGTTCAATAATTGTCACTTGAGCATACCAGTATTATTTGTGTAATTTTCAATTGGACAGATTGTCTTCAAATCATTTTTAGGCATTTCTGAAAATATTATGAAGACAGAGAAAACATTAATCACTAAGGAAACAACCAATTAAAAAGCAAAGCAGTCAAAATCCCACAGACAAAAATTCAAGTATTTTATAAGGATGTTTGTTGATGGTGGGAAAAGATAGCTTAGCTACTAGTTAGATAGACAAGCTCTTCAAGATCAAGCTGAACTCAAAGCTTCTAAAATATTTCATATTTTGTTATCATGGACATATGTTGACAACTTTGGAACTAGAAAGGAAATAACTGAATTAGAACTTTTAAAAGTGTGGTCTCTGGCACTTTTTACTCCAAATATTTATTATTTTGTTCAGAAAGCTAGCACTTTTTTAGCCTCTTCTTGCACCAACTGACTCTCTACCATTTCCTGCTGAGATCCAACTCATTCCATGGGTTGATCTGAAAGTAGAATAGCATACTGCATCTCACTGGGTTTGAGAGTGAGTTAGAACATAGGACCATCATGCAATCTTGGAATAAGCAGAACACTCATGGAAATTAATGGGATATGTAATCACATGAAGTTTGAAGGATCAGTCCTCATACTCTTAAGATATCCCAACAGTATTTTCTAGTTCAGACAAGCTTTTCACAGCTCTGACTGGCTCAGCCAATTGTCTCCTCTCTTTTGGCTCAGCTGTTGACTGTGAGAGAACCTTTTTGAGCTAAGGCTGCTGCACCACAGACGATACCCGTGGAAAAGCACTATTAAATCAGCCAGTGTGGGAATGTTCCTGATAGTATATTCTACATAGGTGGCTCCATTCTAATTTAAAATGTACACAATGAACACACAGTGAGTCTAGCTCCTAAGTGGATAACTCCACTTATAGCTAGAGTGCCTGGACACCAACTGTCAGACAAAGCAACAAACAGGTCTGAGAAGTATGTCTCTTATACAGAGGACAATTAAGAATCTTAAAATTTGTGGTGCCAAGCAAAGAGTCCATAATCAGGTTGCTTAATGCACTCCTGGTATGCACTATGGTGATGAGTGTGGTATAAGAACCTGAATAGAATAGCTGTCACTGAACAGAAAAAGAAGTGGCCCCATTGTACTAGATGATTTGTGGTTTCTAGTCAGCAAGCATGATCATGAGGGTGGCTTCTTCAGTGAAAATGACAGTAAGAGACAACTTTTCATCACTATCCCTTGTGATCTTTCTTTCAGTGTTAATAATCTAATCTGTAACATGAAGAAGGATATTTTTAAGGTACTATTGTGTCTATGTTCCTTTAAATCAGGTCTTATTAATCAGATGGGCCCACTTATCTTAAATGCTTTCTTTTTGTGATTTACTATTTTTATGTTAGAATTCCTCTAGGCCAAAGACATATGAAAAATCTATATTTTGTCATTGCTTTTTTGTTATATTTTTAATGATATAATATAAAAAACCTATTGTAATAAAGGATACCTGTAGCATAAATACCCTACACTAAGACACTTTTATCTCAGTGACAAAAATCTGTACTCATGTAACACGCTGATATGATGGAGATGAGCTCAAAGAATAGTTCCAGAGCAGCAACCTTTGTGCTAAATTAGCAAAAATAAATATTAACTTCTGAAATATGCGATAGAAAATCTTTAATGCAAAACTCCCAAATTATTCATTTTAAAAGATATATTGGTTCATAACCCAACTAAAATAAAAATGTACTACTAAATGTTTTCACAGGCACAATTCTGGAAATTTTACAGTATTTTGTAAAAGAAAGACAGAATACCCTTTGTTGGAAAGTAGGAATCGAGATTTGTGTGTGGAGAGCATGGTCTATTTAAGACTGAATTCTCAACAGAACTCTTGAAGTCTCCTTCACACTACTTTAAGAGGTCCTCTGACCCTAGGTCCTCCCTAGAGAGCCACTCCCACCTTCCTTCTTTCCAGGTGGGGTTAAGAGTAATGCTGGCTGGTCCAAAAAAATGCCATTTTTGAAAAATTCAGATAAACTTCATTCCCCCCTCCTCCCATTTTGATGACATTTCCATGAAAACTCACAGGGGTTTTTTTTATGAGAACCATATCCATTTAGTAAAAATGATTACAGAAAATTGAATATTTTTCAGTTGTCAGGTTTTCTGTCACCTCCCCTCCCACCCAAACTGTCATTGAAAATTAATGTGGGGTTTTTTTTCTGAAAAAAATGTTTGGTTTTGATGAAATGTCATTTTTTCATCTTTTTTTTTTTTTAAATTTGATCCTACCCTGCAAGAATGTCAGCAAAGTCTACTTAACATTTTCCATCATGATAGCTACCTGCCAGCAGGGGTTTTTTTTTCCACAGACAAACTATATTATCAGCAGTGCTGTCATCTAGACCTCAATGACCAGCTTTATAACCACCTTTACTGTGAACATGGCAACATTCCAAGTTCCCATTGTTTTTATAAAATAATGTAGTTTTCCATAGAATTGAATAGGTCTGATGTGTTCTTACAAAGGTTACCAGGGACCGAGATGTCACTAGGAGTTTGAGTTTCCACTGTCATCACTTGCAAAGATTTCATTCTTTTGACTCCAAAAGTGACAGTGACACCAAACCAGACTTGTCCCTAATGCTGCAGACGACTGATAACATTTGTGTCCATGCTATCGGAATTCACACTTGTCTGCCTGTGTGGTACTCAGATAAAGTTAGAAATGGGTAGCTGTATCAATCAGTTTGCTGCTAAAATAACCACCCACTGTTTATTTTTCAGCTAAGTCAATTATGCAAGCTGGTGCATCAACATTCACTAGGTGCTGATTTCAGATAAATTGGCAGGCATTTAAGTAAATATATGAAAAAAAAATGAGTATGCACCTGTTTTAAAGAAGGCAAGATCTTAAGGAAATACTGGAGATACATTGCAGTAAGCAGAAATACAGCAGTTTGGTAACTATTTTTCATGTTATTTGTGTTTGGTTTGGTTTTTGAAAACGGAAAAAACAAACAACTCTTTCATTTTAAATGTAAAACTCCACAGTGACTTCAGTTACTATGTATCCATTGGCTTTTGGATATAATTGATAAAAGATATTGGATCCTCTGCTTGAGGAGTGGCTTCAAATGTAGTGATGTGTGAAGGGGTAAAAAGTAAAAAATAGTTTTGAGCAGTGTAATAAAATAGGGGGCCCGATTAAGCAGTACATTATTCCAGTTTGATGTCAATGAATTATTATTATTTGTACCTACATGCTTAAGATCAGGGGTCCCATTATACGCCACACTATACAAACACATTGGGAAAGACAAGCCCTGCCCCAAAGAGCTTACACTCAAAGGCTCTGTCTACACTATGAGCTAGGCCGCTAGGATGGGATTCCCCTGCTCATGTACACATACTCGGAGTAGCATGATGAGAGCTAGCATGAGTATAAATAGCAGTGTAGCTGCAGTAGCACAAACAGCAGAGGGAGGGCTGAGCTGTGCTGCATATGGACCCACCATTTTAAGATCGGTTTGTACATGACTCAGCAGTGTCACCCCGCTACTGTGACAACACAGCTACCCTTGGGCTAGCTCTCACTGAACTACTGCAAGTATGTGTACACAAAAGTGGAATCACACCCATAGTTTGTAGTGTTGATACAGCCTAATTAGACAAGACAATCGAAAGATGGGAGGAGGAAAAAGATGGGTGAAGGACATGCACAAGATCACACAGCAGGGTAGTGGCAGGATCAAGTTCCAGGTCTCCCAAATCCCAGGCCAGTGCACTACCTACTGGACCACACTGCCTCTGTGAAATTAATAAAAATACTCCTGCATAAAACAGAAGTAACAAAGTAGTGACTTGGGTCTATGGCTTGATGTGTGATAAGTTGTGTGTGTGTGTGTGTGGGGGGGGCTATTATAAAAGTTAAGTTATATAAATCAAGGCTGCATTCAGTGGGTTTATTCCTGCCATGCTACAAAGGGTTAACAAACTAAGCCACTAGGACAATGGCATTCATAGACAGCTCTCCTCATCCCCTAGTCTCTGCTTTATTAAACACTTGATCAGTTGGTTTAAAAATTAACCATATGGTGCTATTTGTAGGCCACGGATTCAGGGCTCAGGTAGGGCACAATCTCTTGAGTCTGTCTGGACAAATGCTTTCAGTGATAATATCACAGTGCTGTCTTTACTGAAATAACAGCAGAAGAAGACAAACTAATAGGGTTGTAACCTATATAGTTGCAAACAAAAAACAGGGTGTTGTCCTAGTAAGTATAGGCAGATGCCCCCCTGTAGTAAATGAATCTGGGGACACTAGAAAATAAAACCAGTGAAAATAATTTTGAATAGCAGTGACTCATTTTCTTGCTCTACCTGAGTCCCTTAGCCATCACTTGCTAACCCCACAAGCAGTAGAACTGGGTCAGTACTGCAAAACAGCATTTTTGAACCATTTATTTGAATTCGGAACAGCAGTTCATTCCATCCATGTTCATGCCACCTTATTATTTGCTTTATACAAACTAATGTGCAAACAGTTTTTGTTTGGATGAATGTTTGGGGATGAGCTGGTCTTTGCAGGAATGCCTGTATTTGCTTCCAACCAAAGGTGTCTTGAATGCATTCAAATCACTCTTCTCCCACATAGAAAAGCTTTAGTGATCCAATCAAGAAGCAGAAATAAAACTATGTGATCTGTATCAGAGGGGTAGCAGTGTTAGTCTCTATCCACAGAAACAACGAGGAGTCCTGTGCCACCTTAAAGACTAACAGATTTATCTGGGCATAAGCTTTTTTGAGTAAAAAAACCACTTCTTCAGATGCAAGGAGTAAAAATTACAGATTTAGGCATTGTTATATACTATGTGTATCTAGGTGTCCAGTCATGCACCAGTCACAAATCATCAATAGTGAAGAATTAAAAAGTTCATAACCAATCTGTAGGCTGAAATTTGTTCACATAAACCTAATTACTAATGGAGAATACATTCAGATAATTACTAGTAGAGAATACATTCAACAACGAGTAAATTCTGCATGAAGATAGGGAAAAATGGATACATTAATCATATAAATTCTTTGCAAAATGAATAATTCAGCCATCTTATAAAGGCATATATTGTTTGGTAATGGATGAAGTGTCATCTAGAGCAGAAAGAAAAGGAGTACTTGTGGCACCTTAGAGACTAACAAATTTATTAGAGCATAAGCTTTCGTGAGCTACAGCTCACTTCATCGGATGCATTTGGTGGAAAAAACAGAGGAGAGATTTATACACACACACACACACACAGAGAACATGAAAGATTGTTTCATGTTCTCTGTGTGTGTGTGTGTATATAAATCTCTCCTCTGTTTTTTCCACCAAATGCATCCGATGAAGTGAGCTGTAGCTCACGAAAGCTTATGCTCTAATAAATTCGTTAGTCTCTAAGGTGCCACAAGTACTCCTTTTCTTTTTGCGAATACAGACTAACACGGCTGCTACTCTGAAATCTAGAGCAGAGTTTCTCAATGACTGGGCCATGGACTGGTGCTGGTCCCTGAGATCTCCCTGTCACAGTTTAGGAAGGCAGCAAGCCAGTCCCTGATATAAAAAAGGTTGAGAAACACTGATGTAGAGCACAGAAGTGGTAGTCAGAACTCTTTTAGTTTATTCTCAGTTCTACTTCTGACTCACTGTGTGACCTACAGAAAGTCTTCATGATGATATCTCTATGTGCCTTGTAGTGTGTCCATCTGTAAAATGGGTATTACAATAATACTTCTCCTCCTCATGAGGCTATTCTTGGTCTAATTAGTGTTTGGAAAGTGCTCTGATATCTTCGGATGAAAGGTGTTATATAAGTGCAATGGATGATGATCTTTCAGGGATTTCTAGCTCAAAGAAAGGCAAGGACAAGGTCTATACGGCTGATTGTATCTAGTGAATGCTGAACACTTCTAGTGAATGGTCACTCTAAGGCTCTTCTGTGTCTGACTTATGTTTATCTTCATTAAGTGGAATAATGTAAGTCAACATAGTTACAAGTAAACTGCTGGATGAGGAACAGTTGTTAGTTCATGGGAAATGGATTGTTAAAATGTCACTCCTTTGACGTTAGAAGAGGGTTCTAAATTGATCCATTTCCAGTTCAAATCACTGAAAAATCTCACCTGATATTTCATCACCATTCTCACATGTCTTTCTAGCTCCACAGGGAATGAATTACCCTGAAAGTTTATGCACAAGATGCTGCCATCAACATTCACCAGAGAGTCTTGATTCACATGGGAAAGCAAAGAAAACTTCTCCTGTACTTACTGGAAAGCCCGTTCCAATAAGCAATTGTCCTGGGTTCTTTGAACTTTAGAAGAGGTGGAGGTGCAGTCATATAGAAGATGAACTACTTCCCTTGAAAGAGTTGAGCACATATCTGTGCAGATTGATGGAGTCATAAGTCATTAGAAGCTAACCTGGGTACAGTCTGAGGTAAAGCTGAAAGCTAAAGTCATTCCGGGTGGGCTGGCAGAGAAAAAAAACCTAGACATTCACATATGAGGTCATAACTTCTGTTCCACTGCAGTCCACATATAAATATTTTAAATTTATATTTTTAGAAGTTTTAAGTATCTCTATCAAATGCATTTAACTTTAGATTTTATTTTAAAAGGACTACTGACTTAGTGAGGTTCCATGCTCACTCAGGGATTTCAATAAAGCTCTCTTGATCAATCAAAATTCCCGAGTCACACCGTGTGACATTGAAATGCCTTCATTTGCCATAAGTGCCTAGGATGGCATGTAAACATCTGGAAATAATGAAATGTTCTCCTTCCGAGCTGCAGAGGAGGGAAATTCTGCATTAGACTAAAAATTGTGTAAATTGCAAGGGGGAAGGGTCAGCTTTCTAAAATTACTCTGATCAAGTCAAGTCAAGCTATTTAATGGGAGGCTCAGATCCAAGATCAAAATTATTTTACAAATCTCCGAGCAATTTCATGTAGGAACAAGCATGGTGTTTTGTTATGTTTTATAGTGCAGCTAGCCAATAGACAGCACATTCTCATATCTAAAAAATAAATCCCCTTTCATGAGAGACACAAAGCAGGTGTGCTCAGTAAGAATAAAACTGTTCCCTGTATTTGCTGAAGGTAGGTAGGAAAGTCCTTCCCAATGGGAAATGGTTGTAAATCAAAAGAAGATCCACAAAACAGAAGAATTCTAAGCTGAAACAATGTTTTCAATGGCTCCGCATTAAAGTTCTTCCTTCCACAAACTTTATAAATAGAGCTTCGATTCTGGGGAGTTCATTAATTTTATTTTGGAGGGTTATTTTTAGTAACTTTTGAGTTCTATGAAGAACATATCACACACCTAAAGTCTGCATTCTGTTCCATTTAGGACAAGCCATTAGACACAAGCAAGGACAGTGCCTATATAAACAAACTGCACTGGGAAAGGGGTGAAGTCAACCCAAACTGAGTAACCATTTCTGGATAAACTTTTTTTTTTCTGGGATGTTTATTGGTTAAAACCTAAAATCAGAAGTACAATCATAAAGTACAATCCTTATTCTACAGGAAGTGTTATTTGACCAGATGTACAGTAATCAGAAGAACAACGACAAATAAAGGAAACCCAGAAATAAAACAAATATGGAACTGACAAGACACATGATCTACTTTATTGGTCAGTCATTCTGCCTTCCATTGTATCCCTTCTCCTATACTATGTTTTGTAAATTACACATGCATGGGCCATTGTTGATCATGTTGTCTGTAAAACATCTCTCAGATTAGGTGCTATGCACAAAATAACTAATAGCTAAAGGGGTGTGAGTGGAGGGTAACTCATCTGAACATCTGAACCTATTTCACCCAAAATTATTAATTGTGATCTCATCAGTTTAATAATTAATGGGGAGGAAGAACATGATGAAATTAACCTGCTACCCCTGTCTGTGTATCTGTCTGTCTATTTAACTTATGGATTGGTCTGTTTAACTAAGGCCTGTTTCCAGTCCCATGGAAGTCAAGGAAAGTCTTTCCATTGGCTTCAAAATAAAATAATTCTGTCTAGGGGATTTCTGAAGTGACATGATCCTAAAACTGAGACATGCAATTCAGGAGGAGTAACTATGGTAAATATTAATAACAGGGTTTGAATAAATTCACATTCTTACCTAAAATCTATTTGAAATTCTTGGGTAGGCTGAACATCTTATAAGAATAGGGTTTCCTCACCAAATTTCTGCTAGCTTCTGTTTTTAGTGAGGCCAGACATAGCTTGAGAACAGTCTATTTTCATCATATTTTGGCACTTGCAGTTTTGGTACTGGCTTGAATATACAGGTCAGCTCCTGAGCTGGTGTAAAAGAGATTTACTGAATTGACATCAGTGTAGCTACACCAGTTTGCACTAACTGGCAATCAAGCCCTGAAAATGCAAAGACATACAAAAGTTTATATTGTTTATACACATGCATATTTTAAAAATATTTATGTCCATATATATACACACACACATACATACAGGTTTTAAATTGATTTAATCAAAAACTGCTGATATTGTTTTAAAATTATTTTATAGATAAGGTTTGTTTTGGGCTTAGTTTTAAATGATGAAAGAAAGTTCAGAGCAGTTCTTATTTTATCTGATTTGGCTTACTGACACCTGCCAAATTCAACTCTAATATCACAAACATACACAGTACAGATGACTATTGAGGCCTGGTTTAATATTCCAAGCATAAAATTGGGAATGCCTACATTCTAGTCACAATTCTGATAGTGATTCTTTCTGTGGTTCTGGCCAAATACTTAGACTCCTTTTCTCAGTCTACCTTTCTTCAGAATGGGCATAATAATACTTATTTCTCAGAAAAGCTTTGGGGATTTATTCATGTTCAGAAAACATTTTGAAGATGACAAGTTCCAGGTGTTGTTATTATCATGTTCCCTTTTTAACTCAACCTATTTTCTATCCCTCCAGCAGAACAACATGAAACAGTCTTGAAAGGTTTTTTAGTTTCCTTGGCAAAATCTATTGCAAAGTTCAGCATCTGTATTTTTTTTAACATATTCACACTGAGTTAAAATTATGTGCATAAACATTGCTGATGTATTTGCTATTAGGCTATGTGACACCTTATTCCTTTAAAAGTTTTCATCTCTTGCCATGGTCTAGGAAAAGTCTCTCCTATCTGAGAGGGCTAGTTAAGATGTATCTTGCTGTTTCCCCATATCTTTAGTATGCAGGGAGCGCAGAGATGGAGATAAAAGAAGAAATGTCTATCTTTGAATCCTCTGCAACACAGAATAAGTTATCAACCTACTAACATGCATGTCTGAATAGACTCCTTTGGCAGGAGGGAGATTTTATCTGTCCTGACATGTGAATTCCTCCCTCATGTCAATCCATGAAAGTACTAAAGAATAAACTCTCTAGTAAAATGAATGTGGCATACCACTGGGACTTAGAGAGCATCATATTTTCCCCTGGCTACTTTTTCTTTTTTTAATTCTCCAACTGAATCCTTGATATCCATATAAATTAGTCACGCTGAAGAGCTACTTGAAAATCCATTGCTTTAGTCTCACTGGCTAGGGAAGGTGGCTTACTCCACTAAGGTCTGGGAGTTTGTTGTCTTTCCTCCCCCCACCCCTTTCTTCAACACTGCAATGTGCCTTCACATCAACTCCCACACAGAAGCGGGTGAGTTGTGTTTGTGCTAGAAGCTTTGCAGCTGTGCAAGTCAAATGAGCAGGCACTAGTTTTGCTCTCAGATCTGGTAGGCCCCAAGCCACAAATATGAGCAGCCAAAATGTCCCATTTAGCATTGTGAAATGCCCAGCCATGCATGACAGAAAAGGATGGGATAGTTTGAATGGAGCAAGACAGCATTGCACTTAGGCTGATTGTTGCATTTGGGTGGGAACGGAGACAGAGAACGAAGTCACTTTGATCTGTTTACCTATTACTTACCAGTTTCTTTTTCATGTAGAAGTTGCTGCACAATCATATATAATTTAGGAACTATGGTCTCACTACTTGTTCATACAACATCCCAACCAATAGGGCCTTGATCTTTGATTGGGGCCTTTGGCTGTACTGTAACAAAAAAGAAAATATTAATCATAAAATAATAATTATTAGTGTTATGATCATTCTTTTTAGGTTGAAAAAAATCAATCACTGGAAAAGAAAAGGAAAGAAATCTAAATAATTTGTTCTGTGTCCTTTTGGTCTTCAGTCTTTATCCTTAGATCTATGTGGCCTACTGCGCAAAACAAAAATACATTTGTTTACATTATAAAGTGTTTGAGGCATGGACTCTCCTATTATTTATGTCTTGTACAAACCTGTTGAGGCTTAACTAATTGATCATTAAAACAAGAAATTATTATTATGACTTTTTTCTAATTGTTCTTTAAATTATCTCTGTATAACTGTTTCTAAACTTGTTGCTAGATACATATATAATATTTCTGCATGCTGTAAGACTTCATCCCCATTCACTTTCCCTTATTTTTACTTATTGTTTCCTTATTATTTTCACCAGTTATAGTTTGCAACCACTTTCGGTGAAGCTCATCCTTGGTTCCCCTTCATGTCCATTCATATCTCCGAAGTTTCACTGGAACCTCAATAACTCAAATGAAAATGCCAAGTTTCTCCTGGTTTGGATGCAAACCCATAAATAGGCCCCAAATTTGTGTCAGCCAGGTCTCATTCATGGCTGTGCCCTGTAACCACAATTGAATTTTGCATGGTGACAGGTTTCAGAGTGATAGCTGTGTTAGTCTGTATCAGCAAAAAGAGGAGTCTCTTAGGTGCCACAAGTACTCCTCGTTCTTTTTAATTGAATTTTGGCCATTCCTGAGGGGTCAAATCCTGAACCTGAAGAGTTTTACCATTGACTTCTAAAGGAGCAGGGTTGAGGGCCAGCAATCCCATATCCAATGTAGGTTAGAGCATAAATGGGAAATACGTGGTGGTACTGGGGCTTGGCCTAGAAGGTTATTAGATTAAAAGATTCACAGAAGGGACCATTCTGATCAACTCCATAAGGGGCCATTGTTGTCACCTCTCTAACTTCCTGCACCAGACAGGCCAAAGAACTTCTCACAATAATTTCTACAACAAACCCATAACTTCTGTTTGAGCTTTTTTTGGAACGATATCCAGTCATCATTGAAATGCTTCACATAATGGAGAATCCACCTTTATAATTAAAGGAGGGAATGGCAGAGTTCAGAGTACCATCACAAAGTTGTGGTGCCAGAGTCAGCTGCTGGGAAAAGGTTTGCTAAGGAGAAAAGAACTCTTATTTTCTCAGCCACCATGAGAGTGTGGTTATGTGCTATGATGGCAACTCGTTCATTTCATTTAGTCACACGAATTCCACCAAATGTGACATTTTCAAATATCTGTCTTTAGGGATTTTCAACTAAACTAAGACCAAGTTTGTTGCAAAAGCTAGCAGATGAGCAAAACTCTTTCATTTTATGGATCAAAGCATTTCCCACTAGATTAAAGCTTTTCATTTCCAATATTGCAAATTCTCCATTTCTAACCCAGAAAAAAAGTCTCAAGTGTCAGATTTGGAATATAGGGAGGTGGGATTTTCCTGAGATCTGAAAGCTGCCAAGTGAAGGAATCATCAGCTTTTCCAAAACACAGATGTTTACCCTCTAACCTTCTCCTTTACCCTTGAGTGCCAAATGTGAAGACAGGAAAAATAGCAGAGGCAAGTACCATTGAATGAAATTATTAAATGTAGTGGTGTGAATGGAAGGCTGGTCTGTTAAGAAGTAGGGCCACACAACAATTTAAATCTAGGGAGGGAAAAAAAAGAACAGTGATCAATTGCTTCATATGAAAATATACATATACAAATTGCACAGTAAATAGGCTTGATCCTGCCTTGTTATATGCAAGTGTGTATGTCAAAATAGCTGATAAAATCATCTACTTGTTTATGTGTGCAAAGGAGCCAATTTGAAAATATAGGAGCAGAGGAATTGCCATATTGAATCAGACCATTGGTCCATCAAGTTCAGTATCCTGCCTCCAGCAGTGGTTTAATCCTTCTACTTCAGAGAAAAGCAACCCCCAATCCTTCTACTTCAGAGAAAAGCAACCCCCAACATGCACAAAGGACTTAGCCAGTTTTGTATATCAGATGGGGTAGAGGCAGGACATGTTCTTCCTGACCCTGCAGACAACCAATTTATATCCCAAAGAATGAGCTTGGCTTGTCCTTATCTTATGTATGTGTAACTACTAACGTAATTATTGGTTCAGACTAGAGCTACAAAACAGTATTCATGAACATTTATTCAAATAAAAATTACTAATTCACTTTGACATAATTTGTGACCCTTTTATTTTCCATGAACATTCAGATGAACGATGGGTTTTGTTTACGGAAAGCAAAAGTCTGGCAAATACTCTTGCCAATAAGTGTTTGGGTGAAAGCTTGTTCCAGAAGTGGCTTAGCCAGCTCCTCTGTCCTGTTTATAAATAGTTCAGCTGACCAGGCAGGGAGCAGAAGCAAAACCACGTAACACAGGTAACCAATCAGTGTGAATATTGAATTACTCATATTGAATATGGACTCAAAGTAGTGGTCTCAGCAAATAGTCCATGAGCATTGATAGATTGAAATATATTTGCGTAAATTGTTCATTGAATAATTTTGAATATAAACAAATGCATTACAATTCAAAGCCTGTGCTTACACAATTCTTGAAGAGAAGTTCTCTTATGAAGTATTCTCTGTGGATAGTTGTCCCAGATGAGATTGTCCAGCATTTTTGAAAAAATCATCCACAGTATTTAATATGACCTCTAGCACCAGTGAAATCCACAGGCTGGCAATACAATAAGAGTTTGAGGCTGGATGCCGTGTAGAGTGGTGAGTTTCAGTTTCGTGCCTGTGATACAAGTTAAAAATGCAGGGGGCAGCTTTAACATACACTAGTGGAGATTTGGGTATTGTGGATGCTCATTCCACTGGGCCTCCTGGCCTCCGCTTTCTTTCCCTCCCCTGCCTGCAATATACCCCCTCCTCTCACACCTTACCCTGAGGGAGGTGTTTTTAGGGTGCAAACCAGTTTTATGCTGGTGGAGATTTCCCCTATGCAAAAGGAATTCTCTTGTGGCAATATCTGGCTACCTTCGATTCACTTTGTAAACCAAGAACCCTACTCCTGTGTTTCTGAATGAGAAGGTAGGACTGACCACATAAGACTTGCAAAAGAAATTGGTACTGGATCTAGTTCAGTGGCAGATAAAATTTACAGGGGATTCCTCATTCTTGGTATTAGAAAAGTAAGTGAGAAAAGTTGGAGAACTTGCAGATTTAACTACAAATTTAAAAATTTGAACCCATCCCCTCACTCTTACCCAAAACCAGGAGATGGGTTCAATGACTAAGAGGATCTTCCAGATTAGAAATATAATGCGCTATTTATATCACAACAGGCTACAAAGTTATATGTAAAATGTAACTAGAGCTTGTCAGTTTCAATTTGCAGAGGTTTGTGAGAATCATTTATCTGCTTTCAATTCATGCCCTTCGAGTTTAACATTGAGTTGCAGATTCAAACAAACCCCAACATCCGACGTGTAATGCAGCCACATTTTAGATGTTTTCCACCCAATCTGAATTGGCCCAGGTTTACCTGAACTGTAGCCCACGCTGCCTCAGAACACAGCCTGGCTACTCAGTCCAGACTCTCTGACAGTGCTGGGAATCTCAGCAATTTTTGGGTGAACCTGGCTTGAATTTCAGGTTCTTAATGCAACTGGGCAAGTGGTATTAAAACTCATTGAAATTTCTGCACAGTGGTAACCCCCATGTTGGCAGAAATGAATGCACCACGATGGGGCTGGGCTCAGAAGATTTGAACAGAACCGTTTTGAACAGGTTCACATTTTGGCCCCAGTTCCACTCCCACCTCCTCTCGCCCAGCTCTTTAAAGCAGCCTTATCAGCATGAAGATCACAATGCACAGAACAGAACTCAATGTGATGCTCTCCTGTTAGATCAATTCCCATTACAGTTACAATTTGTTTTGTATCTTCTTTATTTTGCAGCTTCTTTAAAACAAAAAAAAAAAAATAAAACCTGTCACATTCCTCCCCCACCCTCTCCCCTAGGGCCTCAGCTTGTGCCTGTGCGTAAGTCCTGGGGTCTTGGGTGTCAAATGTCAGGCCTTGTACTGAGCTGTCAAAGAGGAGAATAGGCTGAGATGATTGATGACTGGAAAGCCTGAAATCCAAACCTCTGCTGCAAATGCTTCTTTTACAAAAAAGCTGGGGCAACCCACAGTGGCTATATTCAAGGTCAGCTTGCATACCATTACACCCACTGCTTTGGGCTTCTAACAAGCCAAAGCATTCATAGAGGATTTCTCTCTGTCCCTGTCTCTCTCTCTCTCTCTCTCTCTTCCCCTCCCACCCCTTACTCTCCTGGCAACCCCCTGCCAAAATTTTCAAGCACTTAATCCCAATAATAAAAAAGGCATGGCCTTTCTCCCCCCCCCCCCCCCCCCGCTTTTCCTTCAGGCTGCATTTGCTATCAGAAGCCACGGGCTGAAGCTTTATGCTGCACAAGTCAGATGACAAGATTATTAATGGGAGCACGGCAATGTCATATCTGATTTCATGCATATTCATGAACAGAGTCATACAGCTGGGACCGTGCACCATGGAGAGAGAGAGAGAAAGTTTTCCACCCCCTCCCTGCCGTGAAGAATCTGATCACTGAGATTAAGAGTCCTTCTTTGCAAAATTCAATTGTACTCTTTATGCGTTAAGAAAAAGGGGAACCACTTGCATGTTAATAATGATGTGATACCAACGTGGTGCAAATATCTTTTTTTTACCCTGTCACAAAATTCACTGAGTGCGCAGTTCCGGGCCTGGATTACAGAAGTGTGATAAAAGAAGGTGGAATGACACCAAAATTTACCTTAACAACCTAAAGGTATTTCTGGGGGTGGGGGTGGGGTGGAAATTGTAAATACTATAACATATGTCTTAAGAAATTGCATAGTGAACATAATTATCAGAAAAGCTTTATAAATAACTGTATTCATTTTCTGCTTTGTGCATAGATATATAGTATTCCAAAGATGAGAGAAACATCACGCAAAATAATACTAGTAATTGACACTTACTAGCTAATTTCATCTGAGGATCTTCAATACACTCTGCAAAAGTGCAGACCATCAGTCCCAGTTTACACATGGACAAACTGGAGCACTGACTTATTTTAAGGAGCTGATCCAATGTCCATTTACTTGAAAGATTTCCATTGAACTAAAGGGGCATTGGATTAGGCCCATAGTAACTTGCCCTAAGTCACAGAGAGTAGCAATGTCATTATAATGGGCAGCTAACTTCAATATTAAATACTGTATAGAGAAACCACCTCTCTCTCTGTAGTACACAGGCAAGAATTACAAAAAGACAAACACTGGTGCACTTTTAAAAAGATCTCCTGTGTCACGCTTCCATTTTCAAGATCTCTCCCAATTATCAAAATTACTGTTGAGGCCATGTAAGAATTCAACTATATATAATTTACATATTAAATTTATAATACATGTATATATTACCATAATCCTAATAAGGAAAAATCTATTATTCGGACACTTAAAATGGCCCATTCAGCTAGGCAATATTGACTACTGGTTGATCGGAAGCATATGTCCCCCATGCCAGATAATGTACCCTCATAAAGGTACTAAGATAACTAAAGCACAAAGTACAGTTATGGAATTAATTCAGGAGCTGGTTGCTGAAAATGTTCTGACAAAGAAATATAATCATGTGTGGTATGGAAGCACACTTCTAATGGAAGCAGTGACCACTCCTTGAGTCACTGAAAACTAATTCTGAATACAACACTGCATCACTATAGGAAACAATCTTACGTTGGACCCCATGAATAGGTATGATGACCTTAGATATCTTTCCCTCTCTCATTGCTACCATTTGATGCCAACAACACATTTGGTCTTGAGGATGCCAAATAAATCACATATTGCATATGCTGTTCAGTTCCCAGATTATTTTAGCTACCTGCACGACTATTGCTACACACTTTTTGGCATAAGTCACAGCACTGGGAAATCTGGGCAGGCTCATTCTCTCTGGAAGGTGAGGGTTTTTTAATGGGTTGACCTCAGAAGCACGAGGATGGATGTGCAGAGGTCACTGCAGTATCCACAGCATTTTACGTGCTCCTCATGTCTTCATGCAAACTACCCCCGCTCAGAGCAATTGCAAGGTACCTGAAATATGGCCCCAAAGGCTGCAGAGGAGAACCAAAATAAACAGCAGGAGAGTTCTTGTAATTCCAGCTGTCAGTGTCAATGAGGTTCTGAGTGGCCACAGAGCACAGCACAGTGATTACTAGAGTCACACTAGGGGCGTGTGGCCTAGTGGCTAGAGCACAGGACAAAATCAGGAGACCTGACTGTCACTGGCCTGGCAGGGTTTCCTTGTCAAGCCATGTCATGACTTTGTGCCTCAGTTTCTCCATTTACAAAATGGGAACAATGATACTGACCTCCTTTGTAAAGTGCTTTGAGGTCTACTGACAATATATATAGTGCTTTTAATCATTGGTATGAAGGTGGCTGTCTTAATTTGTCATAATAGGCTATTAGATGATGATAACAGTTTCTTGAGCGCTCCACTAAAGCATTGGCATATCATATTGCTAAATATCAAACCTTGTTTTAATTTCTGCATTTTAGGATATTGCATTCTATCTGTAATCATTTCTCAAGTAGTGGGTAATTTAAAGCACTAAAAACTGCCATTTTTCTCATTCAGACAAGCAAAGCAAAGAAAATAAAATCAACCAGTAGATATTAGAACAATGGGAAGAACATGACAGTGATATCAGAACAGAGGAAATAACATGTTAATGACATTCAATATTCTCCCTGTGTTGAGTCATCAGCATTTTTATTACCACTTTTCCTCAGAAAACAGTGTAAGAATTTATTGTGTCAATCTGTCTCCATCACCTGTAATATTTTATTCAATAATTTATGGAATAATATTTATCCTTCAACTTCAATGACTAGTTTTAAGAAGAACAGCTTTTTACACAATAGTTACAAATGTAGGAGTTTGTCCATTATAATGTCTGACCCAGAGGCCATAAAGAACTTCCATGAGGAAAAGGGCCCTAATATTCCCTGAACATTTACTTCACTGTTTTTTCTGGTTGCTTGTCCCATCTGTATTCTGGTTTGTGAAATCCCATCCTCACCCAATGAAAAAAAGAAAAGAAAGCACTATGCCTTAATTTAAAAGGAAACTGAGGCCAGGGGAGGTGAGAAATCATGCCAATATTTGAACCTCTCCCACTGTATTTGGAGCAGGAGCCTGATCGATTGGGAGATGGAGTTTATCAAGATAACTAATTACTTCCAAGGTGGTTGTGGCAACCGAGAGCACCTAAAGCCTAATTTCAGAAGCTAAGAAAGGGGAGGAGATAAACCAAACAGGTCAAAGTATGATAGTCTGAGAAAAAAAGAGTGTTTGTGTTGAGTGTTTGTGTTGGGTGAAAGACATGAAAATGAGCTGTACCATGTCAATTATCTGAGGACTGATTCAGTGACTAATGAACTTCTTTTAAAATTCTACATTTGACTGGAATAATAAGATATAGAGAAGCACATGCATATGTGTGGGTTTCTACACCATAATGGATAGAGGTAATATGTGTACAGCCCATTGTAATGTATCCGTTGCATGGTTGCTTTCTGAGTTTAAATTTCTAGGTATATGCTGCGTGCAAAGGCAACTGCCATTTTGTGAGGTAGAACTGTTGCAACCTATTACCAAAAGGCACATTCTGTGCTTTCACGTGTGACACTTAACAGTTTAGTCTTCTGTGGGCTGTAATATTTTGGTCTCATTTTAGTTATTGGGTTTAGTTTGTGGGTGCTGGGCAATGTTGGTGGCCTGTGACATCCAAGAGATCAGACTAGAGGACCTAGTGGTCCCTTCTGGCCATGAACTGTATGACATTGAGGGACCAGTTCTACATTTTCACACTAATTTATCAGCACAAAGTGGCTGAAATCTGGCTATTCCTTGCCAGGAGAGAGTTCCCTTGAAGGAGGGGAAATTCCCATTGGTGTAAAGCCTTAGTCTGCTAGGACCACTCCCTACAGTATAGCAAGCTTTTCAGCTCTACTTTGCTGAACTTTGGCTGGCATATGCTCTCTTTAGAGTTATGCTAGCATTTACAGAAGCTCCTAAGCAGCTGTAATATAGGTTGTGGGACAACTCAGACCAGATCACAGAATCAGGGAGCTAGAACCAGTGCTCTGACAGCCCCTCTCTGTGTCCCCGACACACAAAGTGGAACTTGTTCTCAGGTGAGAACAAAAATCAAATCTAAAATCAAAGTTATTTGGACTGAAAGTACAGAGGGGCTGTTTGTGTAGGGAAAGAAAATGATTGCCACAAACTTTGCATCAGAATCTCTATCTTATTTCTCCCCCCCCACCTCTCTCTCTCTCTCTGCAAGGAAGGGCTGGATACTCAATCATTTTCTACCTAAAGCATACAAAGAAAGCCATGTTTCCTGCCATTTATCCAGTTAGTTCCTGAACTTCTATGGTAGGTGCTCCCCTAGGACCTTATTGGGCCATGCAGTTGAGTTGCCTTCAAGCTAGCTTTTAGCTTGACCTAGAGGCATCCTAGTTACTGTGTCTTCCAACCTTAAGCTCAAACTGCACATGGGCCTCCTGTATTATTACAGGCAGCTCCACTACCTACAGGCTACTCCATCCAATGCCTTCAGAGTGCTGCAGTCCCCTTTTCAAGGGTGCCTGACCCTGCTGATTGGCCCAGACCTGATCAGGTGACCTGTGGCAAATCACCTGTCCGCATTTGGGATAAAGTTCAGACCCTCCTCTGGAGTGGCATTCTCATCATCCAATGAGAAATGTGCTAGCAGCAGAAAATCAGAGCTGGGATTTCTGCCAGCTGTCTGAGCAGAGCAGAACCCCTCTGCCAATCCCCTAGCCAATCAGGGCCCAGGAGACAGAGCTGACCCCTCCACAGCCATATTAATACCACCTGAATGGGGGACTACATGCCTGTATGAATCCTCCAGGTTTATGATGAGAGACCTAATAACTAGATAGGATAAAGGACTAGTAATAAACAGAGACTAGGGAACAACCCTGTAATGTCAGGGAGAAGAAAGTTATCCTAGCAGCTCTTTTATGTTCTGAGTAGAGCTGGGTGAATAATTGGGCTATTTTCAGTAACTAGCAAACTTTTGAGGAAAAATATTTTGGTTGTGTCTGAAAATGTTATCAAAATCCACCTCACACCAGTAAATCAGGGCTATGCTCCCTTTGTAACAGTCCAATGGTTAGGGCGTTTGCACGGGAATGTGGAAAACCCTAATTTGAATCCCCCACTGTGGAGCAAGACTTGAACTAACTAACCACCAGGCTTTAGGCTAGACTGGGAGTGAGTGGGGGAGAAAGCCTTTAGTCTCTCCTATTGTACAAATAAAGCCTTCAATCTCTCCTTTGTATAAATAAAGACTGATTGTGTTACTCTACAGTTTGATTATTATGGTAGGAAAAGTGCATTCAAATTGTTTCTCTACCTTAGCAAGAGGAAGGATTTGAATCCACATCTCCTATCTCCCAGAAGATTGCCTTAATTATCAGTCTGTGTAGAGTCACTCTCATTCTCTTTGTATGTATAAATATTCATTGGCTCAAAGTGCAACATAGAATCATACAATATTAGGATTGGAAAAGACCTCAGGAGGTCATCTAGTCCAACCCCCTGCTCAAAGCAGGACCAACCCCAACTAAATCATTCCAGCCAGGGCTTTGTCAAGCCTGATCTTAAAAACCTCTAAGGATAGAGATTCCACCACCTCCCTAGGTAACCCATTCCAGTGCTTCACCACCCTCCTAGTGAAATAGCTTTTCCTAATATCCAATCTAGACCTCCCCCACTGCAACTTGAGACCATTGCTCCTTGTTCTGTCATCTGCCATCACTGAGAACAACCTAGCTCCATCCTCTTTAGAACCCCCTTCAGGTAGTTAAAGGCTGCTATCAAATCTCCCCTCACTCTTCTGCAGACTAAATAAGGCCAGTTCCCTCAGCCTCTCCCCATAAGTCATGTGTCCCACCCCCCTAAACAGTTTCCATGCCCTCCGCTCTGACTCTCTCCAATTTTTCTACATCCTTTCTGTAGTGGGAGGCCCAAAATTGGATGCAGTACTCCAGATGTGGCCTCACCAGTGCCGAATAGAGGAGAATAATCACTTCCCTCAATCTGCTGGTAACGCTCCTACAAATGCAGCCCAATAAGCCATTAGCCTTCTTGGCAACAAGGGCACACTGTTGACTCATATCCAACTTCTCCTCCACTGTAATCCCCAAGTCCTTTTCTGCAGAACTGCCACTTAACCAGTCAGTCCCCAGCCTGTAGAGATGCATGGGATTCTTCCATCCTAAGTGCAGGACTCTGCACTTGTCCTTGATGAACCTCATCAGATTTCTTTTGGCCCAATCCTCCAGTTTCACCAGGAGAGATCAGACTAGCCTATGGGCTGGTAGTTAGAGATCTGAATTCAATGCACCAGCATGGGGATTCAAACTTAATCTTATCACACCCCAGACAAGGGCCTTAACCACTGGGCTAAGGGGACTGAAATGACACAGACAGAGTTTTCTGAAGCTGACCCTGAAAAACTTCTCACCAGCTGAAACTATCAAGTCAAATTTGCAGTTCGTTTTGGTTCGACTGAAACTGCATTTTTCAGCAAATAAATGTCCCCAGCTCTACTCTCTAGTTTCTATGATTCCAAGTAAACTGACAGGAATAGTTAGAAAATGCAGCTGTTACTGTGTTACTACTTGCTAATTTCATCCCCTGGAGCCCAGAGCCCCCGCTGCAAAGAAACACTGATTGATTTGCTGCTAATACTGCTCATCAGAAAATCCCCCTCTCCCCAGTCTCAGAGAGTGAGGGAGTGCTCCAATGGATTATTGCTGACTGGTTTGAACTAATGCCAGCTTCAGTGTGTTTCTCTCTGTTTCAGGGTTTTCCATAGTGCCCATCACCATTGTATCGAAGCTCTGGGCAACAGGTACAATCAGGCCACATCTGCTTGGCAATAGGCAAATGTCATTTACAAACACATCACATTAAGTCCTTGTCCCTATAGTCACATCCATCTGAACTTACTGCTAGTTTATTCCCTTTAACTAATCCTCTATTAAATAGCCAGTGGCAAACATAAACCTTGTTTTTGAAGTTGCTCTTCATGGACTAATGAAAATGACATTGCCACAGCCTTTCAGTGCCTGCTCCACAGCCACGTGGACTGACGCTCACTCTGAGCTCCCTCAGATCCTGGCAATTTGAGGTCCATGGTTTTACAGCCCTGCTCCTGCAAGAAGCTGAGTGCCTGCATCTCCCACTGAAGTCAGGAGCCGCAGAAGGCCAAAACAGGCAAACCAAAAAGCACCGTGAAATCAGCTTCTTCTGCCTCTACAGCTGGAGCTGCTGGGAGGGAGGATCCTGTGCCTCAGAGAGGAGAAGCTGTCAGAGGCCCTGTGGAATGCCTATTGAGGTGTGCGCTCTCTTTCCCTGGCAGCGTGGTTTTTTGCCAGCATATTGCACTGCCTCTGGGCATCCAACACTCCCTGCTTGGCTGGGCATCCAACACTCCCTCCTCTTTACTCACCTGGCCACATTGGATCTTTCTGATTTCATTCCTGCCTTCCCTTTAGGCACCACACTTGTCATTATTACACTTTCCACTCCCTGTTGGGCCTTCCTCTCACCTCCCTAATAATTTAGAGTAATTTCAACTAATTTGGAGTTTTAATGTGAATTGTTTTTTTTTTCCCCTTTTAGTTCTGTGGGAGTAGCAATGTGTATCTGGAGGAAAGAATAATGTTATTTCTCTCTCTGCATTGTATGTATGTGCACAAGACGCATGTTATATATAGTTATAATATATGGTATCTATAGCTGTGTAGTTTCTGCTCACTCCTTCCCCCATGATACTGATCTCCCACTGCTTCCCATTCACTTGACACCAGGGTGTCTAGTTTTATCCAAATGAGCTACTGAATGAAGCTCACGGCTCAATTTTTTTATATTGGGAGGGAAGATATAGAGCTTCTTGTGACTAACTTACCATTGAGTCTCTCCTTGATCCTGGGTGCACACACTCGGACACCACACCTCTCTTTTTACTGATGCATCACTACATAAATCCATGGAAGCAGGGCAGAGTTTGAAAAAAAAACCTGCAGCCCCTCCCCGCCATATGGTGTACCAAGCTCAGTCCCTAACATTATAACAATCATGGGTCAAACAGCAGACCTGGAGTAAGCAGGTGCCACTCCACTAACATCAGTCAGAGAAGGATTTTGCACAATGTGCTTATTCTATTCAAAGGATTCATAGCATTTTACAGGACTTCCCAATATTCCAGCCGCATTAAGAAGAAATGTATTTTTAATTGAAACTTTTTAGTCAAATAATATTACACAATATGCATATGAAGCAGAATGAACAAACATTGAATGGACACACAAGCAAACATTTCACAAATTCTCATTTGCAATATAAGCCCCTGATCTCACAAATGGATCCACATGGGTGGTCCCTTACTTCCACAGAGAATCACATCTAGTCCATGCTTATCTGTTTTGCCCTGTGTGCCATTAATCTCCTTCCCACCTTCTGGGTGCAACTGAAGATGTTTTTGGTCCTAACTGACAAACACCCATATGAGTGTGGACTTCACTATTTGATGGACTGCCTCTTTCCCTATGCACTGTTTCAGAGATTGAGTCCCTGTATGTTTTGTCTTGAGGACCATAGGAAATGTGTGCTTTCAGTGAAAAACTGCTGTCTTTGGTGATCCACCAAGGCCCAAGTTTATTGACCTTCAGAGTATAGTTGATGAGGTGTTTTCCTTACTTTCACTGGGGAAACTTATACAAACCTCTTCCCATGTCTGTGCCAACACCGACCAAAACTTGAAGTCTGTAATAAAAATAGGAAAAACTGGAAGTAAACTTTTAGCTTAACAGAAATCAGTGCTAGAATCTAATCTCTTTTACACCATTGCAAATCTATTGACTTTGCTAGAATTATGCAAAGGTGTAAATGAAAACACAATCTGCCCCACTGACCTTTGTGAAAGGACAAAGAAATGATTCGCGCTGGATGGGAAATAGTTTTCCTGTCCCATGATTTTCAAGATTTAAAAATTAAAAAACAAATCCCATTTTGCTTTAGGAGGAGACTGAGACCTTTCATAAAGGAGAGAGCACCCCTCTCTTATACCAAAATAACAAATGTCTCACTGGCTAGGTTACTTGCCTAGAATGTGGGAGACCCAGGTATAAGTCCCTTCTCCAAATGAGGTAAAATAGGACCTGAACCTCAGTCCCCCACTTCCCCTGTGAGTACACTAACCCCTGGTGTATTGGCAGTTTGAAAAATTCCTGACTTGCTCTAGAAATGATAAATATTTTTCTAAAAAAACAGGTTCTGCCCCTCCTCCAAATGAACACTTGCTATAAATGCATCCGATGAAGTGAGCTGTAGCTCACGAAAGCTTATGCTCTAATAAATTTGTTAGTCTCTAAGGTGCCACAAGTACTCCTTTTCTTTTTATATATTCTGTGACGCCAATTACATCAGCTATATAGATGTGCTGATACCTCCATCCCAGAAAAGTCATGATGTTCATTAATGTCTTTTAAAGTCCACAACTGCTTTTATCGGAGTATCTCAAAGTATTACTAGTAAAGCTGCATTTAACGAGTGTCAGTTAAGAAAAGAAAATGCTGCAACACTAGATGTGCAGATAGAGTGGCAACGAACCCATCTTTCCCTGTGTGCTCAATTTACAGCAGCAACACCACTTGGCGTGTTCTGAAACCTCCTATTGCCTTTTGCCGACACCCATGCTTTCCCTTTCTCTTTTTCTCCCTGAAGTAACTGTAACAAGCAAGATAACACCTCTCAGGTAAACCCATGGCAGCTAGTAGTGCAAGTGGGTGAAGTTACAGGCCTCTTCCAGTGCCAATTGGCACTCAGGCACCAGGAGCATTTGAAATTTACTAATCCTTTTTCAAAAGATGCAAATTACTAAATCAGTTCTAATGCCAACTTGGCTGCTTCCCCTCAACCAAAGACTTTAATACAGCAGAGGTCCCTGGAGGAGAGAAAATAGATTAACCCACCCTTAAAACTTTGGTAGTCGCTTTTACATACTGTGAGCCTCAGGCTGCAACTTGAATTTCTCTTCAAACGTTTGCTGCAAAGTATCAGCTAATTTTTTTCTCTCCGCCTGGTTAGTCTTTAAAGGAGAAAATTTCATTAACAAACCATGGATATAAAATATGAAATCAGAGATCAGCTACTGCAGAGGAGAAGCCAAACATCACTAAAAAGGATTAGTTTCTTTCACTGTCTAGAAATTTCTCATGGAAGACCTTGGCTGCCCTTTTGATATTAAAACTTCCTAACAAGTATTACACAGGAGTTTTAAATTAGAACTGGCTGTCATTGGGACAGTTGTAAACTGTTAAATATGTCCTTTTGCAGGCTGATCTCCTGAAAAGTACATGCTTGCCCACTGGAAATCAGTGGGGAAAGGTGGGCATTTGTGGGAAAGTGCCAACTGGACCCATTAACTTTTGCAAATTCAGTAATAATAAAGAGCACTTCAAATAGCCCTCTAGTTCCATTTTTAGTAGCAAACCATCAAGTCAAAATAGAAAAAGATTTGGTCAAAAAATGTGACCTATTGGGCTTGATTCTCCTCTCACTTGCAGTGGATTGGGTGGAGTTACTCCTGGTAAGAACTAGGCCCATTGTTTTCAAGGTTGCAGTTGAAATAACGTTCATACAAGCTATGGGCTACATTGTGCATATAGGCATCACCCTAAGTAAGGAGCAGCTGCACCATCCCATATGTCTGCCATGCCTCTTGGATCTCCTAAGTCACACACTGTGGGGTAGAGGAATAATTTGCAACGCACCTTAATAGCACGCAGCATTCTACATCCACCATCCATTCACCTATACTGGCTGGGGTAGGGGATCAGAGCCATGACTCTGTTTCCTGACCACTTTTTTCCATGGGGAACATCTTGGATGTAGTCCCAACACTTCTCTGAATACTGGGAGCAGCTATCCAGTAAGCCCTAATGGGACTGCATAAGGGTCATCATGAAATTGCTTGTTGTCCAGAATGGCTGGTAGGTCTAAGCAGTGGGGCACTACGTGTCAATAGTAACCGATGCTACTAATAACTAGAGCTGGTCAGAAATGTGTGGGGGCATGATGAACCACGGTTTCCCCTCTTGAAGTGGTGAGGCAGTGCATCATGGGAGTTGCTGGCAATAGTGCATCATGGGAGGTGTAGTCTGACCCAGCAGCCTGGCCCACAAAGGAGAATGGGATCATGAAGAAACAGAACTACAATTCCCATGAAGCACTGCTGCAGCATATGAAAATAAAAATACATTGTTTTGGTGCCAAAATATTTCAATTTTCGGGCATCCATTTTTTGACAAAATATCAGTGTTTTCTGTGAAGGGCAGACACTTTTCATGACAATGTATGGTTAGTTGAAAGCCCAATTTTTCATCAAAAAACAATTTCCACAGAAAATTTTCAACTATCCCGGCTAATAATACTTTTAGGCGCCTGAGTCTTCTCTCATTTAATCTGGTATAAATTAGGAGCAAGTCTAGTGAAATCTATTGAGTTATATTAGCATAAAAATGATGTAAATGAAAGAAGAATCAGGCCATTTATTATTTAAATGGAACTACTTTGTTAAACCATATTTATTTTTCAATAGTTGTGCAGTGCTTTCTTGCCTTATATCCTTACTAAGGAATGAAACATCACTGTATTTCAATTTCATTTTTGAGTTCTCTTGCTGTGGGACAATATTGCTGTCTTGAGTTCCAGTACTGCAGAAAAAAATGTTTAAATAAGTATTAATAGAAAACATTTTTGTGTCATACTTTTGTTGTTGTTTTGTTTTAAATATGAAACAAATGTTGGACCTGAAGTACTTGCTTTGTCCCTTAACAATTGAGGCAGCTAATCAGAATGTATCCCTGGGAAAACCTCATCCAGTAAGAAAATTTGACATTCTCACTGCACGCTGTTTTTTTCTACAACGTCATTACATTTGGTAAAATATCATCACATCTGTGTTAGTCTCTTCCCATTCATGAAGTCATAATCTCCTCCAGGATGGAAACTCTAAACTCACTGCCAAAGCAAGATATAGCCCAGTCAATTGCAAAATCCTCATTTAATCTCTCCCTCCCCCACCACAAAAAGTTTTTCTTTGTTTGTTTTATGCCATTTTCTGACAACAATAATCCCCTTTAATTGCTGGTTCTGTCAGTCACATAATGAACCTTTACTTCTGTTATCTGACCAGTAGAGCTCATAATTAGTGTTTAATTATAGTTTATACAGCTACTTTGGTCTGAGAGGAAAAAGCTGCTTTGTTACAGTCAATGAAGTATTAAAGGCTATGTCCAGGGTAGGGTCGGGTTTATTAAACACTTGGGTAAGCAATCATAAACTAACATTGATCGAGCAACTCGATAGCTTTCTTTTATGTGTTGGTTAAAAAAAATCCAGATAGAATTAAAAATAACTTGGCATAGTGATGGAATGTCCTCGCTAATAACACCCGGCCGCTGCACGGTCTCTACACTTGATGTAACTCAATCTTCCCTAAAAGAAAAGAGTATTTTACAAAGTATGTGATAGCAGCACTCCTACAGTCTGAAAAAGGTAGGAAGAAAGATTTAGTAATGTCCATCAGTCTGTTCAGAGCCAAGTAAAGATGGATGATGCTGAACATGGGCATGTTTGTGAGGGAATTTGCTACCGCTAGTGGTAAATCAAAAGGATTTGTTGTTTGTTTTAAACTAATTTGCTTTTTGACCAATTTTTCATGGAAAAATTGGAGATTCTCAAGCAATTATGAAGTTTCTGATCCTTCTGAACCAAAATCCTGATACAAATACAAATAAATTTCAGCTGTCAGCAGGTGTCCCCACAACCTTTAGCAGTCTGAAAAATATTAGTCTAGGCTTAGCTCTGATGGGTCTTCTAGGCCACACAGACTGAGATGGAATGCCAGTATGTGAAGCCAAGGGTAGGGAGCCATGTAAACCACCATCTATAAATAGTTATTCTGCAACTCATTTACCTGGATTCATACCACATTCCAACCTCTCACCACACCATCCATCTGTCTTGTGTATGTCTATAAGATTGACAAGAGACATAGAGGATTGACAAGATACACTTGAACCAAGTCACAAATTCAGAGTCTAAAGGCCCTTCATGGGATTTTTGTCATGTTTAATTTTCTGGAGAAGAGAAGTGACTGGTGAGGTCCTGTTAGGGATTGAGAGTGGGTTTTTGATGTCCTGGAAGACTTCAAATGAAAGAAATAGTTGTATATGATTTTAGATGGGATCCAGACCTCCTAAATCATGACCAGCAAGAAGACAAATAAAAATGCCCTCCCACTTCATAGTCTGCTTGATATTTAGATTGGGAACAGACTGAAAGGCACGTCTAATATTTACATCCCAAATATTTGTGCAGGGAGAGGGGCTGTTTTCGGGTATATTCATTGCTACTCATATCCTAAGCCACAGTAACTTAATCCTTTTGCAACCTCCTTCCCACACATCCCATCATTGCATTCACTCATCTGGTTCCCTTGAAAATTTAATGCACTTTCCACCTTCAAGATGTGTTTGTAAAGTGAGCTGCATTTCAACCCCTCCTTCTGGGGAAGACAGAGCAAAGAAAAGAAATAAAATCTTAGCAAATCCACTACCAAAATTAAGCCACTAAAGAAGGTCTTTCTGATGTGACAGCAACATCATTCCTTATTTAGTTCTGGAGAGATTGGAGTCCAATGAAATATGTAGTCTCAGTGTGCCATCAATTTATTCCTTTCACAAGTTTTATTCCTGTATCAGAAAGAGGGATTTCATCATATCTGAAATAAATTGCTAAACAGATTATTTATTCATATTATCAGGTGGGATGTTAATTATATTTGACCTTTTCGGTGTGTGCAGTTGTAGTTATTTAAACAGACTTAAACAGACTAGCACCGTATCGGACACTTCTTTAAGTGGAATTTTGTTCTATTTCTATTGAGCTTTATTCTGACTCTTCCCAAGTGATGAAGTCATATTGTTATCAACTGTATATATAACATTGTAACATGGTATCACCATATCTTGGGGAAATGGAATTTGCACAGGATGTCTGTGCTGAGCTCATAGATGAATTTCTATTGTCCATTATCGTTTATATCTAATATGAACCATTCTACACAGCTCGCCTCTAATCCCCATGCTTGTTAAGGAGCTTAAAGAGTAAAATCAGTTGATTTCAGGGCCTTTTGGAGTTCAAGGTCAAAGTGATTATTTCTTTTCTCTCTCTCTCTCTCTCTCTCTTTTAAGGCATGGATTCATCACAGTTTCCAAAGTTCAGTTCTTTCCTGGTTCTCTAATTAGAAGCCATACCAAGAGCATATCTGGAGGCTTTTATACATGAGATCAACCCCTTGCCCTGGGACCAATTATAGAAAAATAGCTTTACACATTTTACTGTTTGAATACCTGATGTTCATACATGCTGTCATGTTGTACAATGAAGCCATGATAAAAAAAATCATACCATTAGCAGCTTGGGACATGATCTTATTAACTTAGTTTAAAATATATATCATTATATATAGTTTTGTGTGTGTATATATAATGATATATATTTTAAACGAATTATAAATTTTCTCTCTCTCTCTCTTTCTCCAGATATATAATGCACTCTCTTTATATTACTATATAACTAAACTAAACAACTGTATAAAGTCCCACACAACCATAAGCTAGAGCTGGTGAGAATCCCCCTTTCCTCGCTGAAAATGTAGACCCTGTGATAAAAAACCCCACAACCAAAATGTTTTCAGATTTCGTTTTTTCAGCAAAAACCCAACATTGTCCATGACATTTTTTGTTTGGTTGAAACTCAATTTTCAATGTAATGTAAAGTTGTGTGTGTGTGTGTGTGTGTGTGTACACAAACACACATCAACACATAACATTGAGTTTCAGTCAAACAAAAATTTTCATGGAAAATGTCTGCTCTCCATGGAAAATATCCGATTTTTGTTGAAAAACCGAAATCTGAAAACGTGTGTGTGTGTGTGTGTGTATAGGCATATCTATATACACCCACACCTCTAGCATATATCTATATGTATTTATTTATTTATGCTGAGATTTTCTAAAGAGCTTTACAGGACAGATACATATTTATACACATACACACACATTTATATATATAATGTGATTTCTATATACAGAATGCAAAGCTAGATGCATATTAAGCATATATAAAAGTATATGGGTGCATACATGTGTGTAAAGCCTCCTGTAAATTAACTAGTGGTTTCCTTTTCAAATGTAAGCAGTATTTGAATGTATCAGAGAAAGGGTCAGAGATTAGAAGGGATTCCTTAGGATTCAGGGGAGAGGTTTAGGTTCCCCTTTCTGAGAGCCAGCAACACACAAAATGCAAGAGTGTCTCCAAAAACACCCTCAGCCTAGCTTACCTTTCACTGTTCATGACCTGAAGTTGCTCCATCTACTCTGACCCCTGATCAGTGACCTCCTATTAACCCTTGTAGTGGCCCAGGGATATGTGCAAGAAGGACACAGAATTGAGAGGGACCTGAGTCTTATGAGAGCTTTCTGAGACTACATCCACACTGATCGAATTGGCCTTGTCAGCACTGGTTCTTCACTTGTGAGGTAACTCCCTTCTCTTCATGTGTCATTATATAATGCCTGCATCTGTAATTTTCACTCTGTGCATCTGAAGAAGTCTTTTTTTACCCACGAAAGCTTATTCCCAAACAAATCTGTTAGTCTTTAAGGTGCCACCGGACTCCTTGTTTCTGAGACTCAGAATTACTTCTAAAGGCCAGAGGGAATTTCAAATCACAACCAAAAGAAGGGAATGTTGGAGACCCTTTCCCTCCCCCTCCAAGAGTTCTTTCCTGCGTTTTCTTCTGTGGCCTGAATATTGGAGACCATTGAAAGGCTCTGTTTCATCTAGAAACCTATTAGGAATTCAGATCAGTCTCTATTGGCATTTTTCAGACATTTAACTTTTAAGAAAGTGCTGCCTAACTATGACATTATAAGTGGCTCCATGCTCTTGGAGTGCTGTAAAAAGACTAATGGAGACAGCTCTGTTATTTTCACCAGACTCGTTCAGTGCTTTCCCACTGGACAAAACACTCAACTTTTTTTCCCCTTAAGTCTGTAATGAAGACCAAATACCAATTCTTTCATTAATTAGCATACCTAGAAAGTCAAAGAGGCCCTTTGATCCTTTGAACTGGTGCTGATATTCAGAACACACTGAATCTAAGCCTCTAAGCCACTTGCAGTATCTAGCCCCCTTTTTCTATCTGTGCACAGCTTTCAGAAAAGGGTTAATACTTGGTTGGCTGTAATCCTGCAGGAGAGTGCATAATAGAGCTCAAGCATATTACACCAATAAAAATATTATGTTACCTTTTACACACAGATTTTAACCCTCATTTGGTTACCACAAAGCCTTACAGGATAGGTCATCAGAAAGGTATATCCAGGTACCAGTGTCCCCCTCCCCCTGCTTACTTTTTTTATTTTACAGTTTGCCAAAGTGTAGTCCACAACATCACTGAGTGAAATTCAAGTGAAGTCATGTAAAAAGGGCCTACGTGAAACTGAAGTGGTGCAGGGCCTCTCTAGAGTTGTGAATTTCACCCTGTGTGCACAGCCAAAACAAGACAAAAATGAACATTTTGACAAATATCAATGGACTCTTCCCAAACATTACTTTCATTCACCAGATCATCACCTTCTGCCGGTAAATACAAGTAAACCTTATTGCATGGCCAGAAGATCATCAGATATGGACTTTGCTGAGCCAACAGAGGGAGTGGATTATGGAGCTGATGACTTTTCACTATGATCACTCTCTATTCAATCTTCCAGAATTCAGGTAGAAGCAGCATTAGCAGATGGTCTAGTTCTACCAGGAGTGCAGGAACTGGACTGCATGACCTCTCAAAGTCCCTTCCAATGCTACGATTCCATGATTCTATGTTTCCCTGCAGATTTCATGGGCCATGACACTGTATACAGCAGAAAAGAAACACTTTCTGGCCAGTAACCATACCATGTAAGGCTTTATAAATCTAAACCAACACCTGAAATTGCCTCTGGAAGCAAACAGAACTAATGCAGGATATGGATACAATATATTTCTCCCAGCTAACACCACTACCCTAGTCAAAGATTCCAACTGGTTTTCAAGGGGTGGGGAGGGGGTGTCCTGAAGAGCACACTACCATAATACGGAAATCATGGTGACAGAGCAGATCAGGAAATATTCACAAAATTTTGTTTCTGTTTCTTGAAAGATTGCAGACTCCCAGCCAAATGCAGATAAAATGAAAATGCCTCTAGCCATTCACACTATAAGAGTAGCCAGGAAAATTTAGAAGCCTGGAAGAACCCCATATTGTAAACCTCACTGACAAAACTCTGTGTGGGCAAGAAGGGGATATCAGACCACTTTCACCTCTTCTAGAAGATCCTTGGAACTGGGGCTTCCTGGTATTCAGTCTCTCCAAGGTGGTGCAGAGAACAGCTGGGTTTTCCAACAGCACAGCAGGTAGAGGGAAGAGAGTAGGAGGCTTTGCTACCAGAGACTGTGAGAAGATGGCAATAGTAAATAGGGATTAATAGGGATGCCTGGAATAAGGGAAAAGCCCAGGGTCAAGTGAAACTAATGTTCATCAAACTCAAAGCTCTGTTATAAGCTGATCTGTAGAGTCTGGTTTGTGACTTCATGATGTACCCCTCATGAACTGAAATACAAGTTAACACTGGCAAAAGTAACACATGCAAACCAGACCCTACAGCTCTGGGTCCCGCCCTACTAAGCTAACTAGGCTCCTACTCCTTTGCATGAAGCACAAACAGTTTATTTCTGAGAAATCATCTCTCAAACCCAAAATGCAGAGATTTGTCCAGCTCAATTAAGGAAACATGTCAGTCTTAGGTTTCCAACAGGAGAGAAAATAAAATAAGACTTTATAAATTATGAAAAGCAAGTTGACAGTGTGTCCTTATAAATATGAAGATTACCTTCTCTACCCTCATGAATCTGAAAAGTCAGTTTTCAAAAATACTAAAAACTACCAATTCAGCAAACTGCAAAATAATGGGCGAGTTTTGCTGACCAGGGAATAGTCTCCAATTTAGCTCTTCTTTTAAAAAAACCCCAACATTTACTGTATATTTTGCTATCCAAATATTATTATGTTTACAGAAAAGCCCCATTTTTCCATAGAAAGGTCCCGTGATTGACAATGTGAATATCACAGTGAAATAAACTCTTATACCTGTGGATGCCCAGCGAATCTATTTAAGGTCCCTGAGGAAAATCCCCCTCTCAACCGCACAAGGAAATTTGTTATGTGGTCCACTTTTTTCTTTTATATTTAGTCTCGTCTCTAGAGAGTCACCGATTGTGATGGTTCACCTGCACACGGCATCAGATATTTAGTAGCATAGACTTTTTAAAAAAACAAAACCCTCTTTTAAATCTATCTTGGGGAGGAAACATACATAAGCACATTATATTACAAAGAAAAGGATGGATATTCTTGTGGCAAAGGCATTGGAGTTGGACTCAGAGAGTTCTGAGGTCAGTTCCTGTCTCTAGTTCAGACTTCCTGTATGATCTTGGGCAAGTCGGTTAGGGCCAGATTTTTAAAGGTATTTAGGTGCCTATTGATGCAGACAGGGAAAATTTCAATTTTGTTAAAAAATTTGATTTTCTCTTTGGAAAATTGAAATGACGGCTCCCTGATTGTTCCTTTGGAAAGCTCTTGGCAATTGCACTTTCTGCCTGGAGGGAGAAAATTAACAAGTGCCTTCCAGGCAGGCAGCCAGGGAGCGCTCGCTGGGCTAGGGGGGAGACAGAAGGCAGAGAGCCTGGGTGCTTAGCCTCTGGCTGTCTGCCTGGAAGGCTCTTGTTAATTTTACTTTCTGACTGTAGGGAAAATATGAAATTGACAAGTATCTTCCAGAAGGGCTCCCTTTTCTGTTTTGGTTCTCCAAAAAGTATCTTTTTCTGGAAATCCCTTCCCATAAAAAATTCACATTTTGGACTTTTCATCTTGATTTGGGATGATTTTTTCTTTTCTTAAAAAAAAAAACCCAACAGATGTATTTATTTTTGCAGGAAGGCATTTCCATTTTCCAGTCACTTCTAGTTTTCAGTAGGTGTTGATTTTTATGTATCTGAAATGATTGAACCACTATTATTTATTCCCTCACATTTTCCCTCTCATTTTTAACCCACACCTTTGGAAACTTGGCTAGATCTCTTAGCCAAATAGCTACGCTTCCTCTTTCTGGAGGATTGTGCCCCTGTCTGACCACTTAGGAAGGCCTATTTACAAAGTCTCATCCTTTTTGCATATACAAACTCCTATGAGTATCAGTATCTAATCAGGGACAGTACATGATGCATTCTGTAGCTTGTTAAGAAAGTCCAGTTATCAGGGGCTGAATCCAAATTGCCTTATGCAGGCACACAAGGCCCAAAGGCAATGGAAATTATGGGCTGAATTAGCACATCTCCATCAACTTCAATTGAGCTGTATGAGTTTACACCAGCATAGAATATGGCCCTGTGTGTTTGTGATGAACTCATGAACCAGACAGTGAAGAATCCATACCGGAGGCTCCACCTTCTCTCTCAGCACTTAGCAGAAGTGATGCCAATCTTGGGCCCCCACAAAGGAATGTAGAGTGGTGGGGGAGGAAAGTGGGCACATTGTCCACAAAGTAATGAGTGACTGGATGTGTACACAAAATGTATTCTCATCGTCTGAACCACAGCTGGGGGGAACATTAATAATTTATCCATTATACTCCCAGCGATACCCATTAACTCACCGGTGACATGGTCAGTTCCTGTAGCATTCACTGGGACAGAAGATTCCTTTCCCTCAGCTCCAGCCATGTGGTTTTACCTGAGCAAAGCCCTTTTCCTTAAGCTTTACTCATTTTTTCAAAATTGGACCCGTCGGGAGTTTTTTACTCTGTCGTATGCAATTTTCAGTCAGTGATCTACTGCAGATTTCAGCGCTGGATAATTCAAGGCTTGTTCACACACCACTTGAGTCCAAACAGACTGTATAAGAGGAAAATATTTTAGGTTAGGCTAAAGGTTTGGGGCTGGGAATCAGGAACCTCTGAATCTTAATCCTGATTCTGCCATTGGCACCCTCAGGATATGGATACACTATGGATGCTACGGAGGCACAGCAGCTGTGATGCTGAAGTATCATAGCATAGATGCTTCCTACATCTATGGATGTTTTTTTTCTATCTATGTAGTTAATCCGCCGCTCAGGGAAGCGATAGCTAGGTCAACGGTAGAATTCTTCCATCAACCCAGCGGTCTTGGTGTCCTTTTGCCAGTCACTTAACTTATCTATTTCCCCTTCTGGAAAAGTTTTATAGAGTTTCATTCAGTGCTTTATTTTTATTTTTTACTTTACATAATCCAATAGATTTCCAAGAGATTTTACATAATCTATCAATAGAGAGAATCTATAGAAAGATTCAAAATACCTATAGAAATTATTCATAGTCATTTAGTCCAGAAGGCACCGTTATAATTATCTGATCTGCCCTCATGAGTAATTCAGTCCATAGAGCTAGAGCTGGGGGTGAAAAATTTGGACAAAACATTTTTTCATCAAAAAAGATACAGATTGGGGTCAACCAAAACATTTTGTGAATTGGTGCTGAATTTGCTAAAATTGTTTTGGTCAAAGCCCCCTGTTCAAAACCTTGAAACAAAATGTTTTGACTTTTTGATTTGAATTTTGAATATATATATATATATATATATATATATATATATATATATATATATAATTAAAAGGTAAAGACTTCGAAAATGAAATAAAATGTTAAGTTCAACCCAAAGTGACAGCCCTCCCCCCACTCCACCCCCAGCGCCATTCGGCTACCAAGCCAAAAAAAAAATCAGTTATTCACATAGGTCTACACAGAACTTAAGCCAGCGCTTCTTGTCCTGGTCCCTGGAAATTGAGGATGAATGAGAGCAGGGGACTCAAACCACCAATCTTTCAGTTAGTAAGTGAACTTGCTAGCCTGTTATGTCACTATTAGGCCTTGTCTATACTATGGGGATAAGTTGATCTAAGATACTCACTCAATTTGAGTTATGTTAGTAGAGTAACTCAAGTCAACATAGCTTAGATCTACTTACCGCAGGGTCCATACTATGCTATGTTGACAGAAGATGCTCTCCCGTCAACTCCCCTTACCCTTCTCGTTCTGGTGGAGTACCGGAGTTGACGGGAGAGCAATCTGCGTCGATTTAGTGAGTCTTCACTAGACCCACTAAATCGACCTCCGGTGTATCGATCGCTGCAGCATTGATCCCCCGCTAAGTGTAGGCAAGCCCTGAGATACTTTACAGGACAGGCTATAAACATGGAAATACCAGAGTGAATATATTCTCTGTTAAATGCTATAAGATTTCACAGTTATATCAGTTGGAGGTTTTTTTGTCCCTGAAGATGTGGAGGGCTAAAAGTGTCCTCTGTGGTCCCCTATTCCTGGAACCACTCTGTGTCACAACTGCCCCTTCCTGTTTAGGTTACAGAAACCTTCTATCTTTTCTCATCTGGACCTTAAGGGACCATTACAGCAGCCAAGCACAGGGGAGTCCCAACCACATCCTCTCCACATTAGACTACAGTGGATCTTTACCACCTATGTCTGGAAAAATCACCTAGAGATCAGATTTGCCGGATTTAGGGCTGGCAGAGAAGCTCCATGTGACCAGGGTTGGAGTTTCAGATTTAACAACTATCAGGAATCCTGGATGTATCAATGTTTGTGCTTGGGCCACAGGAATCCAGCACAAATCCCAGGGGATAAACAAATGGCTTTAAAAGCAACTTGATAAGTGAGTTCAGTTTTCCTGCATTTGCTACATGTCTTAGATGGTGGTGCATTTAACACAGCATGACTGATTACTGCAGTGGTTGCTCCAGTCAGCCGCTGTCAGCCAGTGGTGGCCTGGTTATTGAATGAAGAAGGGTTGGCTAGGGTATCTGGAAAATACAGCTATGCACACCCCCAAACCAACACCCAAACCATCCATGCTTGGATATTTAATCATCAACAATTTTCAGTTAAGCTTTTACATAGAAAAGGGATGGGGAAGGAGAAAGTATTGCTAAGAAAATTGATTTAATTCCAGGTATTGCTTTTTCCTAGTGTCTGGATGGCCCCTACAAACAATTTGTTCCTTTCAGAAGGACACAGATTAGGGAAGTACTTGGTCCAGGGGCAGTAGAGGGCACTCCAGGCCAGATCAGGTTAAGTTTTGGTCACTTTATCTCTTGTTGACGCAAAGACCCGAGGCCACGGCCCAGGGTTTTCCTGCAGAAATGTGTTTACAAGCAGGTCAAGGACTTGCAGACAGATAACCATTAGCAAAACAACTTTTCTATTGACAAAAGAGCAAAGAATGGTGTATTTGCAGATGAATTATCTTGCTCCTTTAAAAAAAGTTAAATAAAAATGCTGAATCTTACCTTCTTCTCACAACTAGTTAGCATTTAAGGAAAGTTACTGTCCGTCAACTTGCAAAATTACACTGAGCACTTGTGCCAAGCTTCAGTGCTCGGTAATAAATCCATGCTCAAATTTATTACTGGTCAGTGAATGTTTGGGACTTGTTAACGAATCTGTTAACTTAGATTCTGCTTTCAAATTATAAATACGTTCCTAGCTATAGCTGTGCGAAATGTTCACCATGGAAAACTCACCTGGTGTCAGGTTTCATTCCTAACCCCCAAACTGAGACAGGTTCATAGAAAGGTTTTGCTAAAGTTCAGAAACCGTTCAAGCAAACCTGGGCCGATTTCTGGTTGTGTGCACAAAGCATGGGAGAACTGCAGCTGCAGTTCAAAACCAGGGGAAACTCGACAGATCAGGCTGATTTTTGTTTTGTAATTTGGTGTTCATTGAAGCCCCATCACTCAAAGCTAAAGTTTGGTAGGTACAAACCAAAGAAAAAATTCCCCAAAGCCCTTAGAAAATGAGACCACTAGGTTTTGCATAGCTTTGTTCCTGGCCTGTTATATTTGCACAGAAGACATTAGTTCAAATAACCATGCACCATTTGGGGGTTTAAAAAAATGTCAAAATGTTGCTCAAGTACCACTAACATTGGCTACCAGTCAGTTGGTGTTAGAACATAATAACTGAGGGAAGTGAGTGCTTGGAAATTCTTGTTTAATCTCGTCATATAAGTCTGTGGTCTATTCGGTATACAGTTTGTGGTCTGTGAATCATGACTTTAGTTTAAGACATTTTGGATTTTAAATGTGATGAAAGGCTGATATTAGTCAAAAATTCAAAGTATGTGTACATGGGAAAATCAGGATGTTTAATGATCGAATAATAAATAAAGCAAAATAAAATGAGCTAGGCAATATGGAATGAGTGAAAAAGAGTACATCCAGCTTAAAGTCCAACACTTTGTTAAAATGAAGTCAGCAGTGCAAACTGAACTTGTGCATCTGAGTTGGGGGGGGGAATAAATCTGGTGTGTGTGTGTGTACACTTGCGTGAGAGTTTTTGCAAATGAGGGAAATGCGAAATAATTTTCTGGGACAGCCCAGAAACTGAGATGAATGTAATCATGGGACATCATGAGCAGTCTCATTAAAAGGGTAAGTCTCAGTTAGTTTTCTCTTGAGTCCCTTTTTTTGTTCTTTTTCACCCTCCCCCTCTCTCACACACACACCACTGTTTTTTTGCATCGGCAAAGGGTCACAGGGGTGCTTGCAAGCCTCTCTCCATAGAAGGCCTGACAATGTGCCATGTGCGGGCTTAACAATGAAGTGCCATTCAAAACCTCTCCCTTCAGATTGTCCCTTCCTTTTAAAGAGACAGCCACTGTGAATGAAACTATTTATTTTTCCAAGGAAGGGCTAGCTTGTCTTTTATTAACCGAGAAACAAAATGCTATGCTAATGTATACAGTAGAATTCTTATAATCTAATATTAACTCCCTTTGCCCCATTAATACTATTAATAACTCAATAGCTTTTTGCTATCTCCTTTGTTTTTATAGCAATGCTTCACGCAGGGAAATAATATAAATAAAGTCAGGTATTGTCAACTCTTCCTATTAAAATGGCATTTTTAAAGGCATGATTTGTACATAGCTATGTCACTTAAAGTGGAAAAAGTTTCTGTGAGTTCCCTTCCAAGCTGTTAAAGATTAGCTTGATGTAGATAAGACTATTCCCCAAACTCATTATCTGTCTTCAAAATGCACCTTAAGGACTACTTAATAAAGTCAAGGTTACATGAAGAGTATTTCAGTGAAAACCAATGAATGACTATTAATAAATCTGCATTACAGATTGGTTATTTTGTCTCTGTCTTTCATCCAAAGGATAGATGATCCTTCTGTTCTTTTTTAACAATAAGCATGTGTTGCTGCCTTTCACAGGTCACCAATGAATCAGAAGCAGCCGCGCTAGTAAAGAGCATTTCAACGTGTTTACAATTAATGTGTTTGATACAATATAAACTATTTTTCAGGGAGAGGTCTTATATCTCTAGCCGGTAGCGAACGGAATCATGCCTTTTCCAGTCAGTTCAAGCATATGTTAAAACAATCATCATGCTAGCCTTTATCTATTGTATTTTTATTCCTTGGGAAATTCTGTTTTCCTGTTTATTTCTGCATTTCTGGCCACCCTACACATCAGCTGTTACCCCGATGACCTGCAGTGCCAAATATTAGTGACACAGAACAATAAGCCAAAAGAGAGATGCTATGGAAATATACACAGTTTATTGAATTAATAAAAGAGGGACCTGATTTCACCCCGTCCTCTTCCCTGCAGAAACCACAGAGACTCCACTGGGTGTGCTCTCAGTGAAACTTTATTTCAATTCCCATTCACCAATGTCACCACAGTCCCCCGTGCTCCCGCCTAGTTACAATATTTGTGGAGTTTTAGGCCGTCTCAGCATGACCTGAGGGGAACAGAGGTCTCCCTGCTTTGAGGCCCCTATATGACTAGACCAGGGATTGGCAATCTTTGGCACACAGCCCGCCAGGGTAAGCCCCCTGGCAGGCTGGGCCGGTTTGTTTGCCTGCCACGTCCAAAGGTTTGGCCGATCGCCATTCCCACTGCCTGCAGTTCGCTGCTCCAGGCCAATGGGGGCTGCGGGAAGCGGCAGCCAGCACATGCCTTGGCCCATGCCACTTCCTGCAGCCCCCATTGGCCTGGAGTGGTGAACCGTGGCCAGTAGGAGCCACAATTAGCCAAACTTGCGGATGCAGCAGGTAAACAAACTGTCCCAGCCCACCAGGGGCTTTCTGTGGCAGGCCATGTGCCGAAGGTTGCCAATCCCTGGACTAGACTCTGCTAGCCCTGTTCCTCCCTTCCTCTCCCTTCACTTCCTCCCTGTGCCTCTTTTATCAGCTCTTGGCTGATGGCATCAATTGAGTTCTGACCCCACCCAGCCTGGCAACTTGATCAGAGAATTACTCCCAATCAGCTTCTCCTGGGTATTAACTAGCCTCTAAGTGATCAGAGTGCAGGGTCTGGGTCTATCTATATAATAGAATCTCTCCCTGCACTGCCACATCCTGTAAGACCTTTCCATTACTCCACAGTAGTTGCCTGTAACACTACAATATGTAAGAGTTGGACCATTGCTGTATAACACTGTAGTACCTTTTTTCTAAAGGCTTTGCTAAATCCCACCCTTACTCCCATTGACGAGTAGCTTTCTCTATTAGGAGTAGGGTGGCAGAATCTTGCCCTCTGTTTTTATTAGCAATGCCCTTTTATGCTGTCTGGATACAGAGGATCAAATTGTACCCTGAGATGCCTTCATGCAATACCCATCTATGTTAAGCGGAATGGCCCATGAGTGTAGGGAAGCATTAGCATTTTTCTTAATTTGCCATTTGATAAAATATGCTGGAGAGCCTGGCACACTTCATAGGCAGGGAGCTTCATTGGCTGCTTATCCAAACTTATTGAAGTTGGCTGGAAAATTGGTCTGGATATCTAAAACGAACTGGCTTTATCAGACGCTTTGCCAATACCCCATAGCTTGAGTTGGGTGGGAATTAATATGAAAATTGTTTTATTTTTTTTGTAGTGCTTACAATTTCAGTGGAAAGCAGGAAGCAATGAGGCTACTCTCAAATAATTTAAGAAAAACAAACACTGGAGCACAGGGTTTTTTAAGCTTTGAAATTGCTTTTGGTTTTGTCTGACGCAGGAAAAAAAGGTCAGATCAGTTTTTATTATACACAGACCAGTTTTCTCAATCTGGAAATGAAATTGGTTATCTCCCATTCAACCAGCTGAGATCAATGTGCTCCACAAAGATGTTTCTATATGTGTCATGTTCTAGTTTCTATTGTATAAATGGACCCAGACCCAAGCGTCTCTAAAACCTGAGAACTGTCAGATTTATATGGTGTCTGGACAGTCTTAGAATCATAGAATCATAGAATCATAGAATATCAGGGTTGGAAGGGACCCCAGAAGGTCATCTAGTCCAACCCCCTGCTCAAAGCAGGACCAAGTCCCAGTTAAATCATCCCAGCCAGGGCTTTGTCAAGCCTGACCTTAAAAACCTCTAAGGAAGGAGATTCTACCACCTCCCTAGGTAACGCATTCAAGTGTTTCACCACCCTCTTAGTGAAAAAGTTTTTCCTAATATCCAATCTAAACCTCCCCCATTGCAACTTGAGACCATTACTCCTCGTTCTGTCATCTGCTACCATTGAGAACAGTCTAGAGCCATCCTCTTTGAAACCCCCATTCAGGTAGTTGAAAGCAGCTATCAAATCCCCCCTCATTCTTCTCTTCTGCAGACTAAACAATCCCAGCTCCCTCAGCCTCTCCTCATAAGTCATGTGCTCTAGACCCCTAATCATTTTTGTTGCCCTTCGTTGTACTCTTTCCAATTTATCCACATCCTTCCTGTAGTGTGGGGCCCAAAACTGGACACAGTACTCCAGATGAGGCCTCACCAGTGTCGAATAGAGGGGAACGATCACGTCCCTCGATCTGCTCGCTATGCCCCTACTTATACAACCCAAAATGCCATTGGCCTTCTTGGCAACAAGGGCACACTGCTGACTCATATCCAGCTTCTCGTCCACTGTCACCCCTAGGTCCTTTTCCGCAGAACTGCTGCCGAGCCATTCGGTCCCTAGTCTGTAGCGGTGCATTGGATTCTTCCATCCTAAGTGCAGGACCCTGCACTTATCCTTATTGAACCTCATTAGATTTCTTTTGGCCCAATCCTCCAATTTGTCTAGGTCCTTCTGTATCCTATCCCTCCCCTCCAGCGTATCTACCACTCCTCCCAGTTTAGTATCATCCGCAAATTTGCTGAGAGTGCAATCCACACCATCCTCCAGATCATTTATGAAGATATTGAACAAAACGGGCCCCAGGACCGACCCCTGGGGCACTCCACTTGACACCGGCTGCCAACTAGACATGGAGCCATTGATCACTACCCGTTGAGCCCGACAATCTAGCCAGCTTTCTACCCACCTTATAGTGCATTCATCCAGCCCATACTTCCTTAACTTGCTGACAAGAATGCTGTGGGAGACCGTGTCAAAAGCTTTGCTAAAGTCAAGAAACAATACATCCACTGCTTTCCCTTCATCCACAGAACCAGTAATCTCATCATAAAAGGCGATTAGATTAGTCAGGCATGACCTTCCCTTGGTGAATCCATGCTGACTGTTCCTGATCACTTTCCTCTCCTCTAAGTGCTTCAGGATTGATTCTTTGAGGACCTGCTCCATGATTTTTCCAGGGACTGAGGTGAGGCTGACCGGCCTGTAGTTCCCAGGATCCTCCTTCTTCCCTTTTTTAAAGATGGGCACTACATTAGCCTTTTTCCAGTCATCCGGGACTTCCCCCGTTCGCCACGAGTTTTCAAAGATAATGGCCAAGGGCTCTGCAATCACAGCCGCCAATTCCTTCAGCACTCTCGGATGCAATTCGTCCGGCCCCATGGACTTGTGCACGTCCAGCTTTTCTAAATAGTCCCTAACCACCTCTATCTCTACAGAGGGCTGGCCATCTCTTCCCCATTTTGTGTTGCCCAGCACAGCAGTCTGGGAGCTGACCTTGTTAGTGAAAACAGAGGCAAAAAAAGCATTGAGTACATTAGCTTTTTCCACATCCTCTGTCACTAGCTTGCCTCCCTCATTCAGTAAGGGGCCCACACTTTCCTTGGCTTTCTTCTTGTTGCCAACATACCTGAAGAAACCCTTCTTGTTACTCTTGACATCTCTTGCTAGCTGCAGCTCCAGGTGCGATTTGGCCCTCCTGATATCTTTCCTACATGCCCGAGCAATATTTTTATACTCTTCCCTGGTCATATGTCCAACCTTCCACTTCTTGTAAGCTTCTTTTTTATGTTTAAGATCCGCTAGGATTTCACCATTAAGCCAAGCTGGTCGCCTGCCATATTTACTATTCTTTCGACTCATCGGGATGGTTTGTCCCTGTAACCTCAACAGGGATTCCTTGAAATACAGCCAGCTCTCCTGGACTCCCTTCCCTTTCATGTTAGTCCCCCAGGGGATCCTGGCCATCTGTTCCCTGAGGGAGTCAAAGTCTGCTTTCCTGAAGTCCAGGGTCCGTATCCTGCTGCTTACCTTTCTTCCCTGCGTCAGGATCCTGAACTCCACCAACTCATGGTCACTGCCTCCCAGATTCCCATCCACTTTTGCTTCCCCTTATCTTCTGATAATGGGTCAAATATCCACTCCCCCCAAAACACATACACTTTGAATCTCCCTGAACTCTACTTAGGTCATAAGTTCTTTGGACCAGAGACTGTCTTTTTGTTATGGATATGTACAGCACCTAGCACATTGGCCTCCCACTATTCCTGACTGTGGTCTCTGAGTGGTACTATAATAAAATAAAATAATAATAAATAACTACTGTGTGAAAACTTGGATCTGTTTACAGATCATGGTACAAAACCAAATGTTGTTGCTTGAGATTTTTTCTAGTTTACAACTGGAGAGTTTTGGCATATCCTCTAGAAAATCTAGTCTTTGGAAATGGAGCCAAAATGGAACCATTCATCTTATTTTCCAAACCTTAAAGATTTGGAAGAAAGGGACTCAAATATGAACCAGTCCTCATCTCAGCTTTGCTTTTGCTAAACCAAAACTCACCCAAAGTGGTTGTGCCAAAGCAAATCCCAAATCCTTTAGTTTAATCCATCCCTGTTGATAATAGAAATGGAGATACAGATTAGGCTGGTTGCATACCCGTCATTACCGTTGGCATTATTACTTGTCACACAGTTGCACACTTGGAGAAACAGACGAAAGCATTGAATTGACCCTCCCTGGCCTGATGAAAGAAAAACAACAGAGTTGGTTGGGAAAAGGTTAATTCCTAAAGGATGTAGGGTGGGATCATTTCAAAAGCACCAAGGGTAGGACTAATTCTCTTCTCATTGGAGACATGGGAGCTTTACCATTGACTTCAACGAAAGAAGATTTAGGTGAACATTAAAAGCGTTTGAAAATCCCACTCTCATATTTTAATTGTCGGAAGGGTAAGAGTTAAAAAAAACAGGCTAGAGAACCTACGCTTTTATTTTGAATTTCTCATCTCCCTGGTTGGTCCAAAATTTACGCTGCACTGAGTGAATTAAGAGGCTGATTGAAAAGTGCATGATTTGCTAGTTACCTGTGAGATGGCACTTTAGAAATGGAGGTTTAGGGGCAGAGGGAAGGCATCTAATAAAGAGTGGTGTGCTTTGAAAGGTCTAGGCACTGCTGCAAGAAATGGCATTACCTCACACTTGTCAAGGCTCAGAAGTTTTATTACCAAGGCATTTCACTTTTCCCTCTTATTCTTAACACAGTGACCAGCACTGGGACTGAGAGGATTTGCTGATCTAATATAGATAGTGATTTCGTAGGTTTGTTCAGATTTATACGGACAGCACCTTGGGATCAGGAATTACATTTAAAATGTAATAAAATGTGCTTGTGCACTTTTACTTACAAATGCTGTACTTAAAAAAGTAAACATCAAATAATCTCCGATATCTTTCAAGAAAATGTTGACATAGCTCAAGAAGCTCATACAGATCACCGAGTAGTTTTCTAAGTAAACATAATAAACTTATTTTCTTATTCTGTCACTGTGCCATGAAGTATCACATCATTGGGGTGGAGGAAAACTAAGCCATATAGTTTTGTTTAAAGATATATTTTTAAAACTCATTGTATACACACGTACAGAGACTATATCACTTTATGTATGTAGCCACAGTGTCTGTGTCACATTTTGATTGTTTTAAAGCAATTTAGTGTCAAGACTTGGTCATGTGAATTTGAGTTAGTTTATTAATACTTTGCAGTATGGTGAAAAACAAGTCACATTAGTATTAATAATAATATTATTTATGTGTATTACTATCATGCCTAGTCATGGACCAGGACTCCATTGTGATAGGTGCTGTACAACGATAACCCAAACTGGTTCCTGATTCTAGGGTAAAATCTTGGTCCAACTGAAATCAAGAGCAAAAGCCCAGTGATTTCAATGGGTCTAGGATGTCACACCTAATATGTAGCTTCAGTAGGACTCCGTGCAAGTTCAGGGGTCCATCTCCATTGATTCTGATGCAGCATCAGGAGCTTTAGATTGATACAATTGCTCTTCTAAGTGGTCAGAATTACACATTTATGTTATACAGCCACTTCCTCTGATGTGTCCCATTCCACAGAATCTTTATTATGCATCAAAGTCCTTATGTTTGTAATGTGGCAAAATACATAATACTGTTATGTATATAATTATGAATAAATACAGCTTGTAATTTGATACAAGTATTCCTTCAGAGCAGAAACCAAATATATAGAGTGTACAAGCAAGAAACATATAATTATGGTTCTATGGGTATGTTCAACAATGTAGTGAAAAGATAGATTCTTGGAAGACTCCACATTTCAATGCCCCGATGTTGACACACACTTTTTCATCATCCTGAATGGCGCCTTTTTTTAGGAATTGGTGAAAGCACTGAACAGCAACTACAGACACAACAGTCATGTCCTTTGGTCAATGAAGCAATAGTCTACAGTCAATCATGTCAAAGTGGATGAGTTGACCATCATGACCAACCTAAAACCAGCAAGAGGTCATCCATGATCATGATCTTCAAATGTGGAACCTTCCCAGTGGATCAGTGGTGTCCAAATCACCTGGAACTGAAAACTACGGTCTTCTATGTAAGTACCGCCGCCCTCTCAAAAAAGGGGGGGATCAAGATTGGGCAGTAATTGTCAATAGCTCCACTATCAGATACAATTTAGTGTCAGAAGTGATTTCTTGAGGAGAGAAAGGTTTACACTGTTGGTCATAAAGAAAAGGAGTACTTGTGGCACCTTAGAGACTAACAAATTTATTAGAGCATAAGCTTTCGTGAGCTATAGCTCACTTCATCGGATGCATTTGGTGGAAAAAAACAGAGGAGAGATTTATACACACACACAGAGAACATGAAACAATGGGTTTATCATACACACTGTAAGGAGAGTGATCACTTAAGATAAGCCATCACCAGCAGCAGGGGGGGGGGAAGGAGGAAAACCTTTCATGGTGACAAGCAAGGTAGGCTAATTCCAGCAGTTAACAAGAATATCAGAGGAACAGTGGGGGGTGGGGTGGGAGGGAGAAATACCATGGGGAAATAGTTTTACTTTGTGTAATGACTCATCCATTCCCAGTCTCTATTCAAACCTAAGTTAATTGTATCCAGTTTGCAAATTAATTCCAATTCAGCAGTCTCTCGTTGGAGTCTGTTTTTGAAGCTTTTTTGTTGAAGGATAGCCACTCTTAGGTCTGTGATCGAGTGACCAGAGAGATTGAAGTGTTCTCCAACTGGTTTTTGAATGTTATAATTCTTGACGTCTGATTTGTGTCCATTCATTCTTTTACGTAGAGACTGTCCAGTTTGGCCAATGTACATGGCAGAGGGGCATTGCTGGCACATGATGGCATATATCACATTGGTAGATGCGCAGGTGAACGAGCCTCTGATAGTGTGGCTGATGTGATTAGGCCCTATGATGGTATCCCCTGAATAGATATGTGAACAGAGTTGGCAACGGGCTTTGTTGCAAGGATAGGTTCCTGGGTTAGTGGTTCTGTTGTGTGGTGTGTGGTTGCTGGTGAGTATTTGCTTCAGATTGAGGGGCTGTCTGTAAGCAAGGACTGGTCTGTCGTCATCATGAATAGGTCGGAGTATGGACAAGAGGCTACTAGGCAGCTCTCCAACACCACTTTCTACAAGCCATTACCCTCAGATCCCACTGAGAGTTACCAAAAGAAACTACAGCATTTGCTCAAGAAACTCCCTGAAAAAGCACAAGAACAAATCCGCACAGACACACCCCTGGAGCCCCGACCTGGGGTATTCTATCTGCTACCCAAGATCCATAAACCTGGAAATCCTGGACGCCCCATCATCTCAGGCATTGGCACCCTGACAAAAGGATTGTCTGGCTATGTAGACTCCCTCCTCAGGCCCTTCGTTACCAGCACTCCCAGCTATCTTCGAGACACCACTGACTTCCTGAGGAAACTACAGTCCATTGGTGATCTTCCTAAAAACACCATCCTAGCCACTATGGATGTAGAAGCCTCTACACCAACATTCCACACAAAGATGGACTACAAGCCATCAGGAACAATATCCCCGATAATGTCACGGCTAACCTGGTGGCTGAACTTCGTGACTTTGTCCTGACCCATAACTATTTCACATTTGGTGACAATGTATACCTTCAAATCAGCGGCACTGCAATGGGTACCCGCATGGCCCCACAGTATGCCAACATTTTTATGGCTGACTTAGAACAACGCTTCCTCAGCTCTCGTCCCCTAATGCCCCTACTCTACTTGCGCTACATTGATGACATCTTCATCATCTGGACCCATGGAAAAGAAGCTCTTGAGGAATTCCACCATGATTTCAACAATTTCCATCCCACCATCAACCTCAGCCTGGACCAGTCCACACAAGAGATCCACTTCCTGGACACTACGGTGCTAATAAGCGATGGTCACATAAACACCACCCTATATCGGAAACCTACTGACCGCTATTCCTACCTACATGCCTCTAGCTTTCATCCAGATCATACCACTTGATCCATTGTCTACAGCCAAGCGCTACGATATAACCGCATTTGCTCCAACCCCTCAGACAGAGACAAACACCTACAAGATCTCTATCATGCATTCCTACAACTACAATACCCACCTGCTGAAGTGAAGAAACAGATTGACAGAGCCAGAAGAGTACCCAGAAGTCACCTACTACAGGACAGGCCCAACAAAGAAAACAACAGAACGCCACTAGCCATCACCTTCAGCCCCCAACTAAAACCTCTCCAACGCATCATCAAGGATCTACAACCTATCCTAAAGGACGACCCATCACTCTCACAGATGTTGGGAGACAGACCAGTCCTTGCTTACAGACAGCCCCCCAATCTGAAGCAAATACTCACCAGCAACCACACACCACACAACAGAACCACTAACCCAGGAACCTATCCTTGCAACAAAGCCCGTTGCCAACTCTGTCCACATATCTATTCAGGAGACACCATCATAGGGCCTAATCACATCAGCCACACTATCAGAGGCTCGTTCACCTGCGCATCTACCAATGTGATATATGCCATCATGTGCCAGCAATGCCCCTCTGCCATGTACATTGGCCAAACTGGACAGTCTCTACGTAAAAGAATGAATGGACACAAATCAGACGTCAAGAATTATAACATTCAAAAACCAGTTGGAGAACACTTCAATCTCTCTGGTCACTCGATCACAGACCTAAGAGTGGCTATCCTTCAACAAAAAAGCTTCAAAAACAGACTCCAACGAGAGACTGCTGAATTGGAATTAATTTGCAAACTGGATACAATTAACTTAGGTTTGAATAGAGACTGGGAATGGATGAGTCATTACACAAAGTAAAACTATTTCCCCATGGTAATTCTCCCTCCCACCCCATCCCCCACTGTTCCTCTGATATTCTTGTTAACTGCTGGAATTAGCCTACCTTGCTTGTCACCATGAAAGGTTTTCCTCCTTTCCCCCCCCCCGCTGCTGGTGATGGCTTATCTTAAGTGATCACGCTCCTTACAGTGTGTATGATAAACCCATTGTTTCATGTTCTCTGTGTGTGTGTATAAATCTCTCCTCTGTTTTTTCCAGCAAATGCATCCGATGAAGTGAGCTGTAGCTCACGAAAGCTTATGCTCTAATAAATTTGTTAGTCTCTAAGGTGCCACAAGTACTCCTTTTCTTTTTGCGTATACAGACTAACACGGCTGCTACTCTGAAAACTGTTGGTCATGACTCCCTTTTGAGATTCTGATAATGCCACCTTTAATTAGCAGCCCCACATCAAACTCACATGTTTCAAACAGCCCAGAGGAAGAAGGTTTATAATCTTCAGTGGTGGGCTTTAGAGAACCTAGAAGACTTTGGGCAGCCTGATCAGAAACTAAGTTATACCCAAGCCTGGGGTGACAGTTCATCAGGACTCTACAGCTCTGGCAACCTAAAGGTCTTGATGAGAGAAACCAAGCCTGTGTGTCTACATCTTTTTCAGTTTTTCTATGGATCCCATCATTGCAGTATCTAAGCACTGCATAAGCAAATTAGATCAGCATTATGATGTCTGCAGAAGACTTTATGGAGTATCCTGAACTTCAACCTTCACAGCAACTATCCAGCGGTGAATGTAACAAATTTGTCACAGTGATTTGATAATAGAACAGGGAAATCTGGATTAATTAGACTCCAAGATGCATGGAAGAGCTCAGCTGAATGGTTCTTTGCTTAGCATCTCAAGACAAATATAATGTTTTGATCTTAAGCCTTGTCTACACTATTGTGGTAAATCGACCTATATTACGCTACTCCAGCTATGTGAATAGTGTAGCTGGAGTTGATGTAGCTTAGGACAATTTACTGAGGTGTCTACACTGCACTGCATCGACGGGAGATGCTCTCCCGCCGACTTACCTTAATCTTCTCGTTCTGGTGGAACTTTTGTACACTTCTAGGCTGAACCAGGGTATGGCAAGGGACCAGCTGAAAGCATGTTTTAATAACAGACAATGGTTGTCAGTGAACTGACTGAGATCTCAAAAGGGGAGGCCAGACACATACCTCAGCCCAGGTAAGCTGCCCTCAAAAATTCACTGGATGTAATAGCCTCTGAAGTGGCTATAGGTTTGTCCTGTCACAGAGAAGGAGTTCTGTGAGTAAAGTCTCAGGACCTATTTTCATCATTGGATTATAGTTTACTACTGACTTCCAATCCAATCACAAGGGGCAAGATCCTTGGATCATTCAAGCTATGCTTGGTACAGAACTCAAAAATGGGTGACTATGTCTCTGCTCCCAGATCCTAGGGCTGATTCAGCTCCCAGCATTACTCAGAGCAGTCTAAGGACCCTTCTGGTTGGGGATAACCAGAGCCCAAGGAACTTCTAGCAACACACCTTGCTATGTGGACTGGGTTGCCTAGAAGTATGTTGTGCGCATGCTACCCAGGGAGTTTCCAATATTAGGGCTATGTTAGAGCTACCTAGCTTTTCAAGCTGCCTTGGCAATGCCATGCAGCCCAGCAGATGGTCAAGGATCTGAACCTATTTGGTTTCTATTGCCTTGAAAATTGATGCCTACAGACAATAGAACCCACAACTCAGACAATAAATTCTTGAACATGCTCTAGCATAGTTTACGTTGAAGAAACAAAACCGCTGGGCACTGCAGATGCTACATACACATGCTACTTTGTGGAAAGCTGTATGACTGATACCACTTTTATAAACATATATATAAATATATAGTAAGCTAAGAAAATACAATAAACCAAAGAGTGCTGGATAATTTTTAGGCTTCAGCTTTTTACAGGAGAAAGGAAAAGATATCTTGACTGTGAACTCAGAACATTAGCTTCAGCCATTGCAGCAGTGTCAGTAACATCTCTACACCAGGGAAATATTGGTATCATTATTATCCCTCAAAACATTTACAAAACATACACATAAAGTGGACATCAACATTGATTAACAACATTAAATATGGTATTTTTCTGCAACATTTCTGCACATATGTATAATATAGGCCTGTAAACTCCCCCCCCCCAAATATTAACTACAGTGTTTTGAACCGGTGAAAACCTATAGAAGCACTAAGTATTTTTCTTTTAAAAACTAATAAATAGAGATGGGTAGGAATGATCTTCCCATCCCTTGAGAATTGTCAAGACTTCAAAAAATGGTTCCCATTTCAAATTTTTTTCCTAAATGTGAAAAATGTCAAAACTGACCCTTTCGCATAGTAAGTTTTGGCTTCAGTGATTTGGATTTTCTGCAGAAACAAAAGTTTTTTTAAGGAATTTTCAATCATTTCTAATAATAATGCTTTTTTTCTAGCACCTGTTTTCTTGAGGATCTCAAAGTACATTAGAAACAATGGTCCAGATTCTCGACCCCGACTCTGTCTCTTTTGCACTGTCTCCATAGCACAAAGTGGCTGGCCAATTGCACTACAAAAGCCCAGTTGAGGGTACACCTAACAGAGCCAACTGCCTATCCCACTTCCTTTTGGGGGGTGGTGTCAGGTGGGAAAAGGTAAACTAAGGTATTGACCCTTGGCCAGTGTAGCAGTCCCCCCCCCCCAACACCATACATCCAGCTGTGCTAAGTAAATTATATCCATATTATTATTATCCATATTTTAAGTAAATTATCATCCATATTATTTGTAAATTAGTATCCATATTTTACAGATGGGTAAACTGAAGCATAGGGAGGTAATGTTATGCCCAAGATCACAATGCAGCACTTCAGTGACATGCACTTCTCCATTTTGCATGAGTGTTTGTGTGTTTGTGTCCCCCGTTTCATCCTTCCAATTCTCTCATCACAAGAGAGTCTGTTCATGCCAATAAAATGTGAGGAAATGTTCAGTTTTCCTGCCAAGGAGCCATTTTGTCACACTGAGCTGAGAAAATCCTTGGAAGAGACTTTTATGGTCATTCAGTTGGATTCTTAGCCATTGACTTTGACGATTCAGTTTAAATAAATAGAGAATCAGGAAATTGAGACAGACGTGAATCCCACAACAGAACATTCAAGTGTACATTCTCCTCCCAACCAAGCTCCCCTTTTCTTTCCAAGTTAATTAATAACTCTGGAGGTTGTAACAAATCTAACTTGGATCTGCAAAAAGCTCTTGGTTTGTGTCCCTTAACTTGTGTCTTTAGCATTGTGGAGGTGACTGTATATGATCAAAAAGGCTGTTAAATGAGGCATAGGACTCTCCAAATGAAGGAGGTGTGCATGGAGTCTGGGTTTTGCCAACATTTTAGACTGAATGATTTGGACTAGGAGGAGTTGCACCTAGAAAACATATACATTGACACTGTAGATCAGAGATCGGCAACCTTTGGCACACGGCCCGCTAGGGGAAGCCCCTGGCGGGCCAGGACAGTTTGTTTACCTGCAGCATCCACAGGTTTGGCCGATCGCAGCTCCCTCTGGCCATGGATCGCCATCCCCAGCCAATAAGGTCTGCGGGAAGCAGCACGGCCCAAGGGATGTGCTGGCCGCCACTTCCCGCAGACCGCATTGGCCGGGGACGGTGAACCGCAGCCAGTGGAAGCCACGATCCACTGAACCTGTGGATGCGGAAGGTAAACAAACTGTCCTAGCCTGCAAGTGGGCTTACCCTTCTCTGGCCATGTGCCAAAGGTTGCCGATCCCTGCTGTAGATCTTACTCGTGCCAGGCTGAGCTCAGAGGGATATTGGATTCCTTCCTTCCTATACACACACACACACGCACAATTATTATATATATAAAGGACTGGGATACAAATTTCTTTAAACAACATTCTGTTGGCCCTGGTTGTTTGAGCACCGCTTTAATCAGCTTCTGCCAGCAGGGGACACTGTGATGCATTCACTGCTAAAGTGTGTGTGTGAAAGGATAGTGGGAGAAACATAGGGGAAACAGATATAAAGAGAAGATATTTAATAAGCTTTCTCCTCCCCTTTCCTTTGAAAGATAGTATTTGGTTAAAGTCTAAATGGAAGCCTTTTGTATTGTTATAGCACCCTTTTTCACATCTAATCTACAGCACCGGACATCTGATCTCGATTCTCATATTATTATCCTCTAGCATAATGTGGATTGCAATCTCGCAATGGGATTAGGAACACATAAAACCTTCCAAAACATTTGTCAAGATTTCCCATATCCTTTCAGATGTTCAAACCAGAAGCGGAAAGCTACTAAACTGTAGCTTGTATGCTAATGGACATCAAACCTATAGCTTGCAAACCCAACTTCCAAAAGGCTTCTAAAGTGAATACATATAAAAGAAACTGAGAGCTGATATTTTTATCAACCTGATGCTTTTCTGTTAAGTCCTGTCTCATGACATCTTTAAATGATAAGAGTCTGGAACACGAACGCAGCATCTAGACTGGTAATTATGAATGCAGCCTCATTTTTTCGTAATTCTCCATGAACAAATCCTGATGTTATTCGTGTTGGCTTAATAGTTTTGACAATTATTTTTCATTGCTTGCAAACTGTTCATTTTGACTCTTCAATAGTAGTCATTCATGGTGTGTAATTGATCACCTATATCATCTGTTTTTTGTTTTTTTTTTTCCATTTCTTGATTGGAAGACTGAACATTTTTCAACTGGAGATCAATAAGAGATTATTAACCATTTTTAAAAAGAATTTTCAGATGAATAATCATTCCTACTAAATTTGTGAAACTTTAGTGATTCACAGCTATATTTGCAAATGCACATTGGTAGTTTGAATACTACCAATAATCACTGAATAACTAATCATATGACTCCATCATACAGAACAAATGAGACTTTTATTCACCAAAATATTTGTAAATCAATTTTTCTTACCATTCATCCAGCTGTACACTTGACAAAATATTAGTCTTTGAAAAGTTTTGGATGAGAGGCTGGAAGTAACTGAAAGTTATTAGAAGATAAATGCATCTACATTATCATAGATATTATACTACTACCTATACAAATTGTAATTCACAAAAAGATTACTTGAAAAGAAACAAACAAAAATTAGAATAATAATTTCCTCACCAGGCTTCCATACTTATTGATCCAGTTTCTCAGCAGATATAAATTGGTTTAACTCCGTTGAAGTCAACAGAACAACTCCAGTTTACTCCAGCTGAGGCATTCTGACCCATTGTTGGGATGATGAAGGTTTATAGTCATTCTGCTCAGAACTGAACAAAACCTCTGGATTTCACTTGCAAATCTTTAAAGGTCCAATGCTTAAAAGCAATGGAACCACTAGACCCTCTGTCCAGATTTCTGGACTGAGCCCTGAATGGCAAAGGTATACATTTATGAATATTTTGTCAAATACAACATTTTCCACTGCAAATTATTTTTTGCCCATTGTCATTGAATTGAGTAACTCTGCCATTATTACACTTACGGTCACTGTCATTTTCAAAAATGCCCTTGTTCTAAAGGTGATTTTATTTTTGAATTTTCATCCGAATGGCATAAAACTAAACTTTAACAGCTTTTTGAGGGGAAAAAAATATAGGCAGGTCAAATTCTACTTGTCAAGACAATATCCAGCTTTTAAAATATAATCCAGCATGGCAGGGCAAAGTCCATTAAAGCTTACTGAGTGTTGGATCTTCAAAACCCATGTATTAATCTTGGCGTTGATCACTCTGGTTTGGACAATAAGCTTAGAGGGATTGCACTGAAGTTAGTATACCTCAAAATGTCTTTAGATCTGCTCTCTGAATATGAATAATTCTTCCTGAGCCTGATCCAAAGCCCTTTGAAGTCAATAGGAATCTTTCCATGGTCTTCAACGAACTTTGGATTAGGCCCTACGTATTATTATTTAAGTATAAAACTAGCATATTTAAGGAGATGCCAAACTGGCACGCTCATTCTGAACTTCCCTGAATCAAGGAAGAATTAGATCTGTAATACACAGACCCCAATAGATGATGCAATATAGCCCTGTTTCCATAATGGACTGAACCAGGGCATGGAATGTGTCTAGCTAAACTCTGGGGAAGTCTGCGTTGGAATCTGGGTCCAAACTCTGTGGCACAGACTCATCTGCAAACAAACCTTGATTTTAAAAAAATGATGAGAAGTGCCTCCTTTTGCAAAGGAAAATGTGCAAAAGCAGATCAGATAAAATATTTTAATCTTTAGACATTTGTCCTCCAGCACAGTGTTCCTTAAAAATTCTTCCCTTTGTTTTACTGGGTCTTGCATTATTCATGTATTATATTTTTTATTTTTGTATTAAAAAAAACAACAAAGGTTGTACTTAGAAGTGCAGTAGCTTTTGAGAACCTCTCTCCCTTGCTTTCTCTGCGTTAGGCTTCATTTGATAGCAATGAACTGTGGATAAAGAATAAATATGGCTTTTCTGTGCCTCGGGACTCTCACCTGACTTATTTATGTCTAACCTGCTAGAAGACCACTGACCTTGGAAAGTTTAATTGAGGCTGGGATTATATGGCCATTTGAGGCCACCTGAATTCTGAGGTATGACACTCTCTCTCTCTCTCTCTCTCTCTCAATCTAAACTGATCTGGAATGTGTCTGTGTGCACACACCCTAAACTGCGTTGGCAGTGGAAGAATACCTTGTTGTATATGATAACAAATGGGAAAGGCTTCCTATTATCAGAAACATAACAGGAACACTTCCCCCCCACACACACACACACGGAGATCTAATTTTTACAGTTGACTCAACTTTCTTATAAATGTGATTTTGTCTAAGAAGTAAACACATAAAGAGTGGAGTGGAAATAATATAAATCTATGGACACCGTTTATTTAGTCCCACTCATACATATTTTAACTTCCCTTTAATTAAATTGTTTAAGTGCCTGATGGATGCTGATCATTTTCACGTATTTTACACTATAGAAAAGTTATAGACACTTAAAACTCTAGATAGATAGCTTAGATTAGAATAGATTAGATACACACACATACACATCCCATAAGAATGAAAGGTGGAATAAAATGAAATAATCTAGATATCTGCTAGCCAAACAGTGCAAGCTTTCTTATGGGGATTGTCCCAAGATGGATATAAAGAGTTCTAACCTGAGCTTCTCTGAAGAAGAGGCTGACAAATATGCCATATTATGCATGAAGTTATTTTATGACACAGGCTATTGTCCACTGGAGACTGAGCAAACCCTACTAAACTCATTTCCTAAGGCTGCAAACTGCACTCAAGGCCCGGAGGGGATTCTTCTCCTCTCAAGCCACTGTCCCCTTTCCAGGGCCAGAACATTTATTTTGCCTTGCACTCAAAGTCAGCAGGGCCAAAGCACTGAAACAGCCTAGCGAGGTGGAATTAACCATTGAAGTGCTGGAGGATTTAAACAACTACTTTAGTGTTCCCCTTTTCAGATACACTTTCTACAAAACAATCCTCTCCAAAAATCAAACCAGACTCCACAGCGTTTTCAAGGTCAAACTAAGCTTTCTTCCCCACCCACATTTCTAATGGGGTGCCCAGACTGACACCATGACCCCTTTCCATTTGTAAGTATCATGGGAAATGAAATGAGGGTATATAGTACAAGCTGTTAAGAGCAGCCTGAATTCCCCCATCTCTCTCCAGAAAATGATGTCATGAATCAGGATATGTTCTATTATCTTTATAGTGGGGACCTGGATCAGCGTTCACATCATACTCCCTGTCAGTAACCAGCCCAAGATGGGGAAGCTAATGATCCAACCAATGGACCAAATTCAGTGATGAATCCTGGTCACATGCCACCTGAGACACATTGTGCATACACTAAGAAGATCTTTATAGTCTTCATAATCTTTATAATCTGTGAAGTAAAGCATACCTGAGACCTGGAATACTGGAAGTGATCAGATCCAGTGCAATCTAAATTTGAAGCCTATTATTTATGTTAAGGGCCAGGTTTTGCAATTCATGGCCAAATTCTTAGCCTTTGTTCTACTGGCTTTACGCATGCATGTGCGCGCACACAAAACTCAAAAAACAAACAAAACCTCACACACAACCAGCTGGGGATTCCCTTTTTGTAGGGAAATCCCCAGGTAGTGTAAAATTGTCATATCTGGCTTTATGCAACCTACTCCTGTCCCCTGCCACAGCACAGATGCCAAGGACAAGCATAGTTGGAGGGTTGTACCCTGATTGCATCCCTAGACTAACAAACCATCCCCTAGGGTGCTGTTTCAGATGGCACACAATGGGGCTGCTTAGAAGCTGCTCTAACCTGCACCAATCAATAGCAGAGCTAATAGAGGATAGTGACTGCACCCCCGGTAGCCTTTAGTTGGCATTTTCAAGCATATTATGCAATTGAGAAAAGGAGGTATACAACACAAATTTTCACTTGACAGTCATGTGTTCTTAGAGCCCTGTGGCAAATAAAAACAAAAAAGAACATACAAAATGATATAAGAACAGTCATACTGACTCAGACCAATGGTCCATCTAGGCCAGTAACCTGTCTTCTGACGGTGGCCCGTGCCAGGTGGTTCAGAAGGAAAGAACAGAACAGAGCAATTTATTGAGTGATCCATCCCCGTCATCCAATCCCAGCTTCTGGCAGTCAGAGGCTTGAGGACACTCAAAGCATTGGGTTGAATCCCTGACCATCTTGGCTAATAGCCATTGGTGGACCTAGTCTCCATGAACTTATTTAATTCTTGAACTGAGTTACACTTTTGGCCTTCATATCACCTCCTGGCAACAAGTTCCATAGATTGACTGTGCATTGTGTGAATCTTAGTTTTGAACCTGCTGCCAACTAATTTCTTTGGGTGACCCCTGGTTCTTATATTATGTGAAGGAGTAAATAACACTTCCTTATTCACTTTCTCTCTATCATTCATGATTTCATGGATTTCTATCATATCCCCCCTTAGTCATTTCTTTTCTAAACTGAACAGTTCTAGTCTTTTTAATCTCTCCTCATATGGAAGGTATTCCATACCCTTAATCATTTTTCTTGGCCTTCTCTGTATGCTTTCCACATTAAATATATCTTTTGTGAGATGGAGTGACCAGAAGTGCACCCAATATTCAAGGTGTGGGAGTATCATGGATTTATAGAATGGCATTACGATGTTTTCTGTCTTATTATCTACCCCTTTCCTAATGGAGCCTAATGGTAAAACAAATAACCCTGCAGCAGCGGCTCCTGAAGGTTCTGTTCCACGGGTCTAGCTGGGCTCAGCTCACCACTCCTGGCCTTCCTGATGTGGGGTGAGTGGCACTGGGGCTATATCTGAGTGAGTGGTGTTACAGAATGGTTCATGGGGTCATTGTGCCACTCACTCAAATTGATGGAGGGACAGTTGGGACAAACTTGAGCAGCACTGCGACCCCATGCACCAGTGCAGGGAGCTGAACACAGCCAGTGACACTGAACAGGAGCTGCAGAGCTGACACCGTGGGGTGAGTATGTGGTAGGCTCACTGTGCACTACCCACAGGGCATCCTATCCCCTTGGAGCAGCACACAACCCACCCCCATTGCCTCCTACCCCAGGGGTAGCACCTGCGGCCTCTCCCCTAGGGTGTTGTGAAAGTAGCAAGCCTATAGGTATAAATGAAGGTGGGACCACTCATGACCCATCACTCCACTCCCTGCCACGGTTGCATTGTTGGGGAAGAAAGGTGGTCGACAGTCATTTATGCAAGAGGATCTAGTCCACAACCTCTGAAGTTGCACCTGGAGAAAAGAATGCTCAAATCCTGCATTTGCTCATACAAATGAGCATTGTGTGTGCAGGCTTTGTGGTCTGACTGCCAGTTACCTGCTTTTCATACACCAGTTGTTCACAGACAACCGGTGCCAATAGTTGTGGGGGGCAGAGTGAGGGCAGCGGACTTCAGCAGAATTACTGAGTACAAGGAAAGCAGAAAATCGGGTGGGGGTAGTAGGGGGAAAGTGACCCTGCATGCCTCCAAGACATTGCCTCTGGGTGCACATTTATTACAAGTGGATTTTGTTGATCTTTCTCTCGGTCAATGCAAAAAAGTGATGCTCCACCAAGAGGTGAGAACAACATGCTCAATCCTTCCAAAAAGTTCAGTAAATTCTGTCTCCAATGAAGAACGGCATCCTTCACAAAGCTTCCTGAATGCACGAAGTCTGTTTGAACAGCTCAGTCAGTCCTAACCAGTCCGTACGTACCATCCAAAACCGACAGCATTGCATAATAGTGAGTATCACCTTGGTTGGTAGTACTGCGTTTGTAGGATGGGAGCCAAAATTTGTACATGTGACAGAGCTCTGGGGAGGCACATTCTAAATCAGAGTAAAGAAAAAGATAAACTTCTCTTCTGGCATATACTGTCTGTCACATCCCTGTAAAGTGTGTCCCTGGCCTGTCTTCCATTCTAGGTTAAATAGAAAAAAAGAGGACAAGCTACTGAGTTGCTGGTGTGATAGGAAAAAGCTATGGAGCCATGAGTACTATCCTCACAGAAAATGCCTTGACACATCCTTAGGATAGTCCAGTACTAGAGTGAGCTCCAAAAGAAGCACTGGTTGGGAGGGCAAGTTCACTTTAACCCTTGAAACAGTGCACTTATACAGGCATTTTTTGAGGAATATAGAGACGTTTGGCCCTAAGGTGAGTAAACCATCTATTTCAAAACAAAGATCCTCCTCATTGTGTCCTCTGTCTATCCTATGGGTAATATATTGTGAAGCAGCTTCAAGCAACTTTGGAGCCTAAGTCCCATTGATTTTCAATAGGACTTAGACTCCAGTGTCACTTAGGGTATGTCTACACAGCAACTAGACACCCGTGGCTCGCCTGAGCCAGCTGACTAGGACTCCTGGAGTGGGGCTGTGGGGCTTTCATTGCTGTCTAGACTTCTGGGCTCAGGCTGGAACCTGGGCTCTCGGCCCTGCAAGGTGGGAGAGACCCAGAGCGTGGACTCCAACCCAAGCCTGGAAATCTACCCAGCAATGAAACAGCCCCACAGCTTGAGCCCATGAGCCCAAGTTGGCTGGCACAGGCCAGCTATTGTGTCTAGACAGACCCATAAGCATATTTGAAAATTTTGCCTTTCTGCTACTAAAAGCCCAAGTCACTTTTGAAAATGAGACAAAGGCTCCCAAGTCACTTAGGTGACAGAAAATTTTACCCTAAATCACTTGCAGCCAGATTTCAAAGGTGTGTAGGCACCTAAAGATGCAGATAGATGCCTACCATGCTTACATGCTTTCGAAAATACCATGAGGCACATATCTCTATCTGTAGACACTTGAATACCTTTGAAAAGTTGGCCATTAAGCACTTCTGAAAATTTTACCCAATAAAAATAATAACCAGATTTAGTTCTTTTGTGGAAAGAGTAACTTAAATTTTACTACCACATCCACTTTCACTTTTATAAAAAGACTTATGCCCACCGCCCTAAGTGCTGTGGTATTTAAGATCTTTGTTTGGTTTCCTCAAAATGTACATGATCCCCAATATTCAAAATACCATTACATCCAGATTAGGGACATGCCACATTCTGAGGCATTTGGGTTCCGAATTTTCCTTCCTACTTGCAGTATTTCCCCCCCTTGTTGGGTGTACTGATCTATTCTCTCTCCCTCGTCTCATTTGATGAAGGGAAAGCCAACCACTGTCTCTCCCTGGGTAGGAGGGCTTGTTAAAAACAACTGGAGAAAGGACCAGTCATGTATTCAGCAGTTGGATCAATTCAGAGGAGGTATACTCATTACCACTAGCAGGGGATCTGGCACAGAAGACTGGCATATTCATCCAAACCCAAATAATGCAGAGATCCAACATATTAAATATATACTTTATTTAGTTCAGTTCCCATCCCTACCTCCCACCAGCCATTGTCCTGTTTTTGGACCCTAACTGTAGCTACAGGGTTATGAGCCACAGACTGGTGGTAATACCACTGCTCGGCCCCTCAGCAGGCTAATGGATTGTCCTATGAGAGCCTAAATAAAGTGTATAACTAAATAAAACTTTATTGAGTCTTTCAGTCACTAATCTGGACCTGCCAGATCTTTAACATTAGTTGACCTGAGCTTATTGGTTCCAAATATGAATAGAAGAACAACTCTAGCAGCTGTACCTCTGAAGAACTGATAGAGACAATAACAAAAAAAAATCCTGAAAAAGAATTTTTTGTGTTTCTTATTTATTACAGTTTTAATAGAAACTCAGTGGAAGTCTTATCTGATGTCATTTGGTTTAGATTCCATGCTACTTGTTGTATTCAACCAAATTCCCTTATCTTCTCACTGCTTGTGTTCTGTTGTGCCAGAATCCAAGCAAACTGATATACTTATCTTCAGTTTTATAATAAAGTTTTAGCTTCCATGGGATAAAAGAGAACAAGAGACAGAGAAAGAGAGAGGGGGAAAGGAAAACGGCAAGGTAGCAAACATATCAGGAGTGTCTGACTGTCAGATTATTCTGTAGCTAGCCTTATTTTTAGCAAAGAAATTTCAGTGGCTAATCAAAATAATAGACAAATAAGCAAACTAAAAGGGCATAAAAGTGTGCAGGCTATTGAGAGAGAATAAAGAGGCCAAATCCCCAGCTTTCAGGCAAAAGAGGGACACCTATTTACAGCAGTTGAGGACCTGGCTCAAGGTTAGCATTATTTTGCTTCCATAAAAAGCATATTAATAAACCTGTGGAATAATGAAGGTGAGCAAACTTGCACAGCAAACTGGAACTAGTTCTGAAGGAAAGTGTGTGGGAGTTGTGGGGAACCTGACTGGCTTATTTTCTAGACAAAATATTAAGTTCCCTCAGTTTGGGTGAGAGATGCTAGTAGCGCTCTATTGATCTCCTTGTCATTGAGCTGAACAAGCTCTACTCTGAAGCTATGAGCACTTCCCGTTCATGTCCACAAATGAGCTATTTTCAAAGCCACTCCACATTCCTTTGCAGCCCTGCCAAGTTCCAGCCTGAGATTGTCTACATTAGCTTCTGATCTTGCACAGCCATCAGTTTAAAACAATTTCCATGCACATTTATTTAGGTCTAGATAGGAACAGGAGGTCCCAAAGGTGACAGGGTGCTTGCATTACTCTAATCCAGTTTCTGTTGAGTTAAAATGCTTTCATTACAGTTTCAAATCCCAAGAGAGCCTAAGCATGGTGAGATCAGGGCTTCTTATTATGTTTTAAAACCAGGCTGACAGAAGGAAAGAATAGCAAGACAGAATAAGCAATTTATTTGCATACTTCCCCTCCCACCCCTTTTCCCCACCTTGATGGGTTCTGCTACTAAAGATCTTTAAAGTCTCAGCTGTCCTCTAGGTGTTTCATACTACCTTAATAGATTGTCTAAAGGCAAAGTGGATTAAAAAATAAGTATTTTATGTTAGGGGCTTGCTGTTGACTGTACATTCTGTTATCCTCAAGGGAAAACACAGGTGATGCCAGAGAATCAAATAAAGCAGACTGAGCACTGACTCTGGCCTTCCAGAGCCTGAGCACAGCCACAACTGAGACTCCTTTGAGAGTCTAAAAAGTTGGGTTATTTTGTTTTAAAGGAATTTGTGTGTGCGAACTGCCTCTGCACGTCTTGGTTTGGGATGAAGAAGGAAGTACTAGAACATGTCACTTGAAATCATGTTCTCAGAGACTTCTAGCTAGAGCCTCATGAATCCTTCAGTTTGGCATGAAAAGATTTGAGCAATATCTATATACATTTGTGCCAGAAGCACTTCTCATGGGCTTGCAGGCTTTGAAACACACCAGATATCCTCATGTCTGAATATCCAAGGTAACAACTGGGTTTGACAGGTAAATGCCCCCTTTGCATGGGTTCCCATAGAGTCACTGGGTGCTCAAAAACAGAAGTGTTACCACTGGAGAAAATCACCCACAACCTCTGCTCTATCAGGGACCTTCAAAATCATGCTACGTTGGGAAGGGGTTGCTGATTCAGCACCTCCCCCAGACAGCCTCTATCCTACTAGGGAGACAAAAAATAAAGCTGGTCTTGCATTGTAGAACCTCAAGGGAAGATCTGCTGCTACCTACTCTTCTCCAGGGAGAATCACCCATCTAATCACCCCCCTCCACCTGAGAAGTGTAGGTTCCAAAGTGCATGTCCTACATTCCTGGATGTAATTTGGTTCTGGGAGTTCCCTTGAAAGTTTATCCTGGATACCAGGGAGGCCTAAGACCACAAGTATCAGTCTGCCTAGATATGGCATCTTCCTTTTTTAAGGTAGCAGGTAGTGAAAGATTTAGTATCATGCTGAGATTCTTTATTGTTGGCTGCCATGCACATCATGTGGCAGCCACATTTCAGTCTCTTACAGAATCCTAAGAGCTGCAACATAGAAGGGGAAGGAAAAGGAGAATATGCTCTCCTCTTCTGATACAGCACTCCAGAGAACTAAAGGCAAACACAGACCATTTCACTCCAGTATCTGTAACAGAGCCAGAGTCAGAGTAACTGATTAAATGGCAAGTCACAAAGAGCTGTTTAGTCTGATAGACACAAGGCAACATTGTACTTGAAAGTTAGTGCTGCTAGCTGGTAACTGGAACTTACCAACAGATGCTTCAATCAATTTGGGACGAGATATACATATGTCCAGCTCTCTTGAGGTTTGCTGGTATTATTAATTCCATATTCAAGGATGGAAGCATCTACTTCAGATGCATTTCTTTTTTCTGCTTCATAGGAGCACTTCCAAGGTGACTGTAAGAGGGGGGTTTCCAGAGTTGGCCTAGTTGAACACACATGCTGATGTGCTAACATGTAGAATCTAGGAGACTCAGGATATCTCTACACTGCAATTAAAATCCTGCAGTTGGCCCATGCAAGCTGACTTGGGCTTGTGAGGCTCGGGATAAGGGGTTGCTTAAATGTGGTGTAGAAATCCAGGTTCTGGCTGGAACCTGGGGTACATGGGAGGGTCCCAGAGCTGACTGACTACACTGCAATTAAACAGCCTCTTAGCCCAAGTCCCACAAGCCTGAGTCAGCTGGCACAGGCCAGCTGCGAGTGTCTAATTGCAACATAGACATATCCTGAGAAAGGGAGCTGAGAGAGAGAGCAACAAAAGGTTGCAGCATCCAATGTGACTGGCCATGCAAGAGATTTTGATAGGTTTACAAAGGCTTTGCCATACTTTTGTCGAACACCCTCTTGACTCAGTTACTGCCACTGATTTCTGATTCACCCTGTGTTTAGTAAAGTTCTTGTTTTGGCTTCAGTCTTTAACAGTAAGAGTTTAGACTTTAAGAGGTCAGTTTTACTCAAGCGAGCATCTTCTCTGCGCAGGGAAGCAAAAACTAAGTCCTAAAATGTCAGGGATGGAGGCTACTTAAGATCTCTATTTATGTTCTCTCCATAGATCTTCCACCTGCCAGATGTTGTTGTTGTTTTTTAATATCTATCTATCTATCTATGCAGAACTCCTCATTGTAGCACCTGTGAACCATGACATTTCCCTATGAACCCACACAGGGAAGAGGGGTGTTTGAAGGTGCTCCATTAAACCTCTGGATAGGTCACCTGCAGAATACTGGGAAAAGCAGCCTTCACAAGACTGATATTCCCCTCCACACTGGTGGGTGGGCAGGAAGTGGGAGGAGCCTTGGCTCTGCTCCCTCAAATCTTCAACCAAAACAACTGAGTCAGAATGGAGGAGGGTGTCATCTGTACCAGGTTAAAGAAGTTTACTTCTCTTCAGATGTAAGTGGGCAATCAGGGACCGCTCTGCACCCGAGTTAGCATGCTTATGTGCTGCACCTTACTTGGTGCTTGTGATAATTCACAAATCAAGCCCCAAACTGTAACCACGATACTATAAAAGGCAGCATATGCCTTAGGTTCCTGCCTTCTGCAGATGGTTTTTCTCCTCATACCATAGGAGATTGTGGCATATACATGGTTGAAAATGAAATCAACATACAGAGAGAGCGGGGAACCCACCCCTTTCTGTCCATGGCAAGACTCTACATTGCATAATCTCAGATCAAAATTCTATGGGCTCTCCAGTGAAAAAAGAGCTTCTCTAACCTAGCTACCTTCTCAGACAGGATGATAAAACTGGTTCAAATGCCACCTTACCGTGATTCATTGGCCTGAAATCAAGCCAAACCCTTTTGGACATTTAGAAAAGTTGTATTATTAATATTTTTTCCATTCTCATGTGCTTCTGCATTTCTTAGTTCCCAGCCAGGAATGCAACTGAAATAATGCAAGAGAGACCTTGCTCTTGTGAGATTTCCAGTCCACCTTTGCAGTCACAATATGTTCTTCAGAATCTGAATATCTGGGAACATCTCATCATAAAATCTTTCTAAGTTCACCCAGATCTCATGCTCACCCATGGAAACAAAAGGGGAGTAGAGGAAAGAATAGAGGAATGAAACAAATTCCATCTTTCATTTTCACCCCAATTCCCTCTCACACACAAACACAGCCCCAAACACCCAGACATATAACAGAACAGTCACAAATCCTGGATTCAAACACCTCGTAACTTTAGGGTGTTCAGAATGAAGATCGGAATATTGCTATTTGAGCCCCTGCATCAAGGTGACTCACCAATCAGTACACCGCTGATGGTCCCCTTTGGCTTGAGACTTGGCTCTCTGGCTGGGTCACCTTTGATCTCATCCCTTTCAGGGTGATCCAAGATTTTCACAAAATATTCCCAAGCCCAATAATCTTTCTGCCCCCTTTATATCTGGGGTATTCTGGATAGTTGTCTGGTGAAAGATATAGGGGAACCCAGTCCCTCCCTCTACCCTGGTTTCCAGCTCAGGGACCCCTGGGGCAAGTGCTTAAAGTCTGCCTGGTAAGATCTCTTGCTTCTTCCCTGGGCTATTTTCTACAATGCATCCACCTTCTCTTCAGGTGGTTCATATTCTCAGCAGGAGTCTGCGCTGGGACCCAGCCCCTAGTCTTAGTTCTCAAAATAGAAAAGGAAAATAAATTACGTTAACAGACATAAGGAGCTGCTGTCTATTTTACCTGGATCTTCCAGCTGACTGTCGCACTGTTCTGGGCTCATAGGCCAGCTAAGGTTCTCTGCTGGGTTCCTCTCTAGGAGCCAAGGGTGAGAGCTCTGTCCTCCTCCCCAGTCTGGGCCCTTCTGTGCTGGGCTTCTCCTTTTTTAAGGCTCCTCCTCCAAGACTGACATGGTTTGCAGGTGCAATGGGGCAGGGTTGTATGGTCCAAAGTTGCTGTTCCTTCTTGTGGTGTGGGGATTGTACACCCCATCATAGCCCCACTGTACTTTTACCACGGGCTGGCACTAGTTAGAGTTACTTTTTCCCATACCCACACCCAATCCCACAGAGACAGAGAAGTGAAATACACACACACACACAGAGTTAAAATGCTGTTGTATCTGGCTCCTCAGCCTTTTGTACAATTTAGAACTGTGGATTTATAAGGCTTAAGTGTTGATTTCTATTGTTCTTTTAAAAATATTTTTTCTGCATCCCTCAAAGTGTTTTGGTGTTCATGTGCGTTGAGTTTGAGCTGTAACATTAAGCGAGAGATCTTAACACTGGGTTTAACATTGCTAGGGCCTTGAAGTAACATCCTAAAGCAACAGGCTCTCTCTTCCTAAGCTTAAAAATTAAGACTCACTGAAGTATGAAGGTCAATGGGAGAGTCAGGAAAGGGCAAACAGTCTAGTATAATTACACTATGTCTGAACCAACCTGGCTTTCCCAACAAAAATGTGTCAAGCAATACAGACAATTCATAGATTTGAATTCCTTTGTTGTGACTCTGCCAGTGCTATATTTGGAGAAGCCTGCCAAGTGATGTAGGCCAAAATCTTGCCTCATGCATTAAATAAAAGGAGTTGATGAGAACTGAGTATGTTTTGATGGCATCAGATAATAAAATAAATAATAATAATAATAACCTATGAAAAAAATCCTCTTTCCCCAAGCCTAAACTTCAATATTTCTTGAGAAGTGTTCAGAACCCAGATACAACAGCATGGAGTTACTGAATGAACATCATAAATGAAAGACATTCTGAAGGACAGTGCAAGTGACCCATTTAGCTATTTGTCCAATGTGACAAAAGTAAATGATCAACCAAAAAATAAAAGCAATTAGTGGTCAGATCCACTTCTGGTAGAAGTTCCTTTGAGTTTAGTGACAAACTCAAAGGAAAATGAAGATCTGGCCCTCAATTTTTAAACTTCTTTAATTTTAATATTCCTGTATTTTTGCTCCCCCAAAACTTCAATAGCTGAGAAAAGATTTTTTGTTTACAGGTTTTTTTTCTTTTTATGCTTAGACAGGCGTGAATCCAGGATGTATTGTGATAGCTATGCTTTTGGGGGTGGGGAGGTTGTTTTTATAAACAGAGATGTATCTGAATCAAAACCCCAGATCCAAACACCTGAACTTTTGAGTATGAGGGTTGGAATCTTAATCCAGATTCAAAATTTGCAGCTGTCCCTAGGCTGAACCTAATCCCCATAGCTGGACAACATCTGAATTTTGGACATTTGAAATTTGTATCTGAATTTTGCAGCTTGGTCCCATCTGTAGATTTTATTTTTTAAGCAACAGGTAAAGTTCAGTAAATGGAGAGTTCAGAACGGGCACTGAAAAGCACTCAAAATTACAGGTTGTTCTCTCAAGCACATCCAAATTGTGCAAAAATGTTGAGTTTAAAAAATTTGTCTGGACATCCCATAAGAACAGTCTCGTGGGATTTCCAGTGTTTCCTGCTTATACCCTCTGCTGGGATCGGGAAGCACAGAAGTGTGTGAAAATAGAAAATAATGGGGGTGGGGAGAATGTTAATCAAAGGTATCAAATTCACTTGTTTGTGGGGATAGAACCTAGAACATTCAGCAACCAAAACTAGTGCTGGTTGAAACTCAGAGTCTCCATTTGATGGGGAATTCTGACATTTTCAACTGTGTTTTTGTTTTGAATTGAAACAAAACAAAAAAAAATAATTTCTCACAAAATTAAATGGGGGGGAATAATTTCAGGTTGAAATCAAAACATTGCATTCCAATTTTGACTTTTTAAAATTCTATATTTTATTGTACTTTATAATAATTATAAAATAAAACAAAATACATTTCAAAATGAGAACTTGTTTTGATATGAAAAATCCAAATGTTCCTTTCCGAAATACAGTTTTTTTTAATTAAAATGCTTTTTTTCCCTTTTTATTTCAGAACAAAATTTTGTCAAAATCAACACATTCCCACAGAAAGTTTTGATTTAGATGAAACACATTTTTTCCTCACAGAAGAAACGTTCCTCTGAATGTTTTTTTGACCAGCTCTACCAAAACCACAGCTCCCTAGCCCATAATTTAACTACTAACTTCCAAAGCTATATATAAGTTGCAGGCTCCTATCCTCTAATGAGCGAAACTCACTCATGTTCAGAGGGCCAGTACAACCATAATACGCATTGAAGCCCAAAAATAGTGGTTAAGTGGGACTTAAGAGGTACATATTCCTAGACCCAGGAATTAATTTCACCCCATGTCATCCATCTAACACAGGGAGACATGATCACAGCTAATGGGTGACACAAGACTTTAGAATCTTCCCAAAGGTTCCTTGCTAGAAATGAGCACAGGTTTAGTGTGAAATAGTAGGAAGAGTTCTTTTCACCCCTCTATTTTCACCTCTATTCCAAGTATCTTCATAAAGTCAACTTTAAAAAATAATAGAAGGGGAATGTTTATAAAAACAAGATGAACGTAACTTTTAGAATCCTAACGAGTGCAATTCCAGCGTAATATTAGTCACATAGTGTCCAAATGTCTCCAATCTTAAAAAGGATAAATATAAGGGTTAACTTGGCTCTGGCTGAATAGAGAAATGAGAAGAGCAAATGTACATTAGTCAAAGAAAGAAAAAATAATATTCCGGAAATGAATAAGAAATAAGTATCCTCAGAATAATACTATATAAATACATTTGCTGTAGGTCACATAAAAGATTCATGGCACACACATGTACAGGTCAAATTACCTTTAAATATTAAATTTCTTTCCAGCAGTGGAGAATTTCAGATTTATGCTGTTTTCATAAGGAAAAAGGATGCACCCCGTGCATTATTATTTGCTGACAAACCAGACCTTTTGATTTAGCTTCTAGGTTTAGGTTAGACAGCCTTTTTCATGAGAAAAAATGGGGGATCATCATGAATTTCATCTCTTGTCCACAGAAACCTCTACTTTCTTTTGGCTCTTTAAGCCAATATTTTCTTATCATTGAACAATACAAATTAGCAATGGAAAAGACCTGGTGGGTCATTTACAGTAGTTCATTTCCCCACCAGTGCAAGATGTTTCCCTGGGGTATGTTTTGTCCAGTCTGGTTATAAAAGACTTAAGCAATAAAGCTTCCATCACTTCCCTTGGGAGACTATTCCACTTTCTAATAGACCTCACTACCTGGACTTTTTCAAAGTCACAGAATTCCTGTCCTATTGCTGGCCAGAAGGGAGACCACATGCACCTTATACATGGCAAAGTAAGATTCAAATTCAAAAGCTATAAATAGAAGGGCATAGGAGATTGACTGGATCAAGAGATTGGTAATGTACTTGTATTAGTAGGCCAAATTTGACCGACATCTGTTCAGAACAAAACATATAAATATCTGATTTGGCTATCTGATGGCCTATGTGAAATGATTTGAGAGTCTCAAGCTACTTTCAAATAGACAGCTGTCTACATTACAAGCACAGACATCACATGAATAGGCTTGGCAAATGAACTCAGCATTAGATTTTGTCTAGAGCTGAGCAAATTCAAAGTGAACAATTTATTAAAGGAATTTAACCTTTTTTCTAGTTGTAGAAAATCTATAATTAGATCCCAATTTCCTTGAAATTAGTCACTAATAAAAATTATTATTGATATTATTATTATTTGTCTTGTGGTAGCACCTAAGGGCTCCAGTCCTGGATCAAGGGCCCATTGACCTAGGCGTCATACAAACACAGAACAAAAAATATGGTTCCTACTCCAAAGAGTTGAGTAATTTTACTTAAATTATAAATACATCTTTCACAAGACTTGGTATTTGGAATTTTGAGTTGTGTTGGTTATCTGCGATTCATCACTTAAATCAGAATAAAATGTTTGTGATCCCTGATTGGATGAGCCTCACCCAATTCCCATTGAAACCAATGGAAAGCCTCCCTTTGGCTATAACAGGATTCAGATTAAGACCACAATTGGAAAGAGTGCTGGAAGAAGCCACTGGTGATTTGAATCACTTTTAAAAAGTAAGTTTCAGAGTAGCAGCCGTGTTAGTCTGTATTCGCAAAAAGAAAAGGAGTACTTGTGTCACCTTAGAGACTAACAAATTTATTAGAGCATAAGCAATGCATCCGATGAAGTGAGCTGTAGCTCACGAAAGCTTATGCTCTAATAAATTTGTTAGTCTCTAAGGTGCCACAAGTACTCCTTTTCTTTTTTAAAAAGTAGTAGCAGATAAGCAGGAATATGGAACATTTAGAAATTTTGAACCCCTTTTTTCTTCTCTCTGGGCCAAGTAAGGCTTGACTATGGCATCAAGACTTGTACGTGGCATTATTCTTAGGGGGAAAAAATCTGTTGCTGTAAGTATTGGCTAGTTGCACAGTTTAAATAACATCTTGTCATGGTCACACAAAATAATTCCATGTGACTGTACACGTCTGAGTTTTGAAGGATGCAGTCAGATTATTGTCAAGCCGATTTAATTGTCACTGTGCTAGAGCTCTGATGGGGGATTGGGGAAACTCTACTGCATCAACCAGTGCCCCATCCCTCCCATATGAATATACCAAATGCTTTGTATTTCCTGGTCAGTAATTGTCTGGAATCACCAGTTGCTGACATAAAACAATTGTGTGGGCACGCATGGTCCAAGCTGTGAAGGCTGTGATCAGATCCTTGTCTAACTCACTGAATAGCCCTCTGTAAAATGAATCTAATGGAGGATTTTGAAAATGTAGTACCTGTATCGTATCTACTGTGTTCATTATTTGTAAATGATTATTCTTGGCTGCCGAGTGAAGTGATTGTATCCCTAATTCAACGTTGGGGCTTTTTGTATGGATATTTTTCACTGTTACGTAAACCTAAAGGTACAGTAAACAATATAAATCACACCACTTCCGAAATGAGTCATCATGGATGTGAGTCTAAAATTCTCAGTCCTCAAGACTTCACTTCCATGAGTAAAACTCAGTCACTCAAAGTTCCAAGAAAAGTGATAATTTGGGGAGGGGTGTTAATTTCAACAAATGCTCATGGGGAAATGTTTGTGTTATATGCCCAGCTCCAGTTTCAGCCGTCACCATACTTTTGATCTATGATGGAAAGTCATTCTTTCCACTTCTAGCTTTTTCTTGTTGCCAGGTCAAGCATACCATCTGGCACTAGTGAGCTAACCTCATTTTCCCAAGTACTCACCTTGCCCTATGTCCACATCTCACATCTGACAGGGGACACAAACACGCAAGATTTTATGTTTAGACTTTAACATGGAGGGCGCCTGCCTTTGTTTCTGAAACCCGTTCAACTGAGTGCGCTTATTTCCCTTCCCCATGCTTCGTGCTTTATCTCTCTCTATAATATTGTGTGATTATGGATACAAAAGTCACCACCCATTCAGGATAGAATTCTCCACAATGGATGTTTTGTTCATATACATTTCACTGTCTGTCTCTTGTCAGAGGATGGCTATCATCTTCACACTAACAATATCCCTTGGTAAATGATAAAGTCAAGCCTGGAGTAAAGCTAGATGTTTTATCAGCATGTTCAAACTATCCCCTTACAGCTCTGTACTTGCCAACTGCACATCCTTTTCCTACACAAAGACTCAGTGCACATTAAAAGGCACTTATTGATGCCGGTATTTGTTTGAAGAAAAGGTGCAGCTCCTACCTGCTGTGACAGTCACCCTGAGTAGCTCCTCTCTCATCACCAAGAGAAAACCAGTCTTTTGCAGTTATACTCCCTGACATCCTCTTTGCTCAAATTTGAGGTTATTTTGTTCCTTGCCAGCTCATTCTTCTTCATTCCTCTGCTGATGCTAATGGATGGATTGCCCCTCCATTTGCTGATGAAGTCTGTCTGTTGCCTTACTGCAGTGGACAAAGACAAAGATATGAAGCTCTTAGGTCTGCATTGGTGGGAATCCTCAAACCACAGGAACCTGATAGTGTGGGACCCTAACATTGATCCATATATAAATGTTCAGAGGAAGGGGGAAAACAAGCCTCCAAATCCCTTCCTGATCTCAAATTTAATGATCAGCCTAACCCTGTGAAAGAATCACCATAATGTAGCATCTCTGCCCACATTCCTGGGCAAGGATTGGTAGGCAATATTTTGATAAAATTTTAAAATGAAACAGTAACGCCATGAGGTAAAGGTAGTATTTACATTTCTCTCTCTCTCCGTTTCACAAATGCCATCATGGCTGGGTGACTTTTTTGATAGCCAGCCCTCTTTATCCTAGTAAAGCTTCATCTCATCATTGGGTATATATACCTGTCACTGCTTCAAGTCCTGTTAGGAATCTTACTACATTCTATACAGCCATGTCTTGTTTGTCTGATGTATCCTCTCTTACCACCACCGCTCCTCCATCCCCCACATCCCTTAGTTTGTTTTTTTCTACTTAGATTTTGAAAGTCTTCGAGGCTGGGACCATAACTTCCTCTGTGTTTGTACAGTACCTAACACAATGAGGCCCTGACTGGAGCCTAGGAAGTACAAATAAATAAATAAACTTTCTATTGAAGAGCGTCTACTGATAGTCAAATAAAGAGTAGTTTTCCAATCAATTTAATCCTCCGTGTAAGTATATTGATACATCAGGATTAAAGTTGGTACCTCATCTGCACTCAGGAATAACAAAATGCTGTAAAGAGAGGTGTGCAAAACTCAGCTGGTTTATCTTCACAGGGGTCTGTACAAATACTGTCTTTGCTACAAAGCTTCAGACTGACCTCCTATGTCCTAAATTAAGTTCCACTCTAAGGCCCTGTTTCAGCAAAGGATTTAAGCACATGCTCAACTTGCAGCATGGTATATGTGTATTCAGTTAAGTTCTTTGCTGAGTCAGGGCCTAAATGACCATAAAAATCTCAGATCAAAGCTCATTTTAAAAAAAAAGAGGAAAACAACTCAAGGTCGATTTTAAAAGATCTGAAAACCATTTTAGAATATCAACCTTGTGCCCCATTCTTTTTTTGTTGGAGAGGTTTTTGCTGTAGTGTGGGCTCCTCCTCTTATGCCAGCATTGAATATTATATTGTGGAAAAGGATAGTACTTTAATGATTGCTTATCGCTGTCTGCTTTCTCTCTCTTTGGCTGGGGATTTTCATTTCCTATGTCATTTATAACTAGCTGAGGTCTGTATTTTTTTTTATTTTGTGTGTGTGCTGTGAAAAGGGAGTATGCTACAGATTTCATCACCATGTTACATACCGAGCTAATATTAACTAATTCTTTCGCCTTAACAAGCGGCTGACACCTCACGGAAAACTTCCAAAAAGAAGCACATTCTGCTAGGGACTGGGGGGACAGCTATGGGCTATACGCTTTTCCGTACTTAGTAATACATTTTATCATTATTGATATGGACTAGATTCAAACAGGTGACTATCTGATGGCTACATTAATTTCTAGGGGACACAGATATACCACATGAAAAACCACTATTAAAACTGGCAGTAAACAGCAGAAAAGACCAAGGCCTGGGTAGTAATGAAAACCAAGCCCACCTCTAACTCTTAAAGATACCCTTGACCTAGAAAGACTAAGTCACATTGGCAGAGCAATATAAAGCAGCTTGTGCTACTGTTTGTTGTGATGGTGAGTATTTGTCCTCTCCATGATCTGGGAATCTCCATCTGGAATCTCCACTGACCACAATATTCTCCTTTTTTTGTTCTGTCTTCATACTTCTTCATTCTGGGCCTAATCCATCTCTCAATGAAGTCACATTAACCTTCGGTTGTGATATACTTCATGGTGGGCAAAATCATACTTTTTTCCAAAAATTGCCCAGGGAAAATATTTACAATCCCCTCTCACTGAAAAAAAGTCACCCTAACTAAAATGAAAGCTCCCCCCCCCCGCAACCCTTTGAACTTTTGCCCCTAAACTTGCCATTAAAAACCTACAACTTTTCCTAAAAACTTCTCCATTTAAAAAAACAAACAAACAAACCTCTCATAATGAACTGCCAAGCATATAACAGACCCCCTGTACCACACCCTTTCTTCCAGGCAATCCAGGGATTCTAGAGAGAGTTGCTCTGTAAAGTACATATTGAAGCGTTATCATCAGAGCAACAAGACAAAAAGGCCTTTGCCATATTAGTTGCTCTTCTGCCTGTGTCTAGCCTAAACAGTGATTTTAAGACTGCTAGACAGCTAAATATATCTGGCTTCAGTCATCTAGGCTTGTAGGTCATTGGATTGCTCCTTTCTACTATCTTTTGCAATGAGGATTTTTCCCAACCAGAGAGAAAGCTTTTAAGCACTACAGATTTGTGCCAAGCACTAATTGAATGAAACGGAAAGATGTGAGACAGATACAGTGGGCCAAATTGTCCTCATAGTCAATGGAGTTACTTCAGATTTACACCAGTGTGTTTTAGATCTGGCCCAGATGCTCTGTTACCAGAAATAGCAAGACATATTGAAAAAATGATACATAATTGTCCAAAGTTAGAGAAGAGTGGAACAATCAAAGAACCTTTGATTAAAGATACCTATTTCCTCTTACAAGCAACACTTTATACTCCCCAACTCTGAAACCATTGAAGGAATTGGCTAATGGTAACATATCTATTTTGTTAGACACAGTTCAGTAGAGCTTGTTTTATCTGATGTCTTAATGTGTGAGAGAGTGACAGGTTGTATTTTCAATCAGCATAACAGCTTATAAAACAATGCTTATCAGCTATCTTCATCATTGTCAGCATGCTCACAAATGATTTTAATAATTTAGGACATGTCTCTTTGGAAGGCAGCATTCAGAAGTTGGAGCAGTGGCTCTGCAGTACAAGTGAAGAAGTGGAGTTCCAGCACTGGAGACATTTCCCCAGTATTGTCATCTGACTTCAGGCTTTTAAGGAAATAACCTTCTTCCTAACAATAAATGTCACTGGCCCACAGTGGGGGCAAAGTTTATAAAGGAGCCCCTTGGAATATCAAAAGAGACCCAGCTTCCTCCATAAGAATGTGGAAACTAAACAGAGCTTGGTAGGAACCAGATTTTCTGTTTTGCAGGAAATTCCCAAATTTCAAAAGGTTTTTCCGTTCAGAAACAAATTTTCTTTCAGGTAGATCGAAAATATTTTTTCAATAAAAAAAGGAAACATTTTGTTCCCATTTCAGTCATTTTAAAACTTTTTTTAAAATGCTTTCTTATAAAAACAATTACTTTTTGCAAAAAAGAAAAGGAGTACTTGTGGCACCTTAGAGATCAACAAATGTATTTGAGCATAAGCTTTCATGAGCTACAGCTCACTTCATCGAATGCATTCGGTGGAAAATACAGTGGGCAGATTTATATACACACACAGAGAACATGAAACAATGGGTTTTATCATACACACTGTAAGGAGAGTGATCACTTAAGATGAGCTATTACCAGCATAAAGGAGGGGGGGAAAGGAGGAAAACCTTTTGTGGTGATAATCAAGGTGGGCCATTTCCAGCAGTTAACAAGAACATCTGAGGAACAGTGGGGGGTGGGGTGGGGTGGGGGGAGAAATAACATGGGGAAATAGTTTTACTTTATGTAATGACTCATCCACTCCCAGTCTCTATTCAAGCCTAAGTTAATTGTATCCAGTTTGCAAATTAATTCCAATTCAGCAGTCTCTCCTTGGAGTCTGTTTTTGAAGTTTTTTTGTTGAAGGATAGCCACTCTCAGGTCTGTAATCGTGTGACCGGAGAGATTGAAGTGTTCTCCGACTGGTTTTGAATATTATAATTCTTGACGTCTGATTTGTGTCCATTTATTCTTTTACCTAGAGACTGTCCAGTTTGACCAATGTACATGGCAGAGGGGCATTGCTGGAACATGATGGCATATATCACATTGGTAGATGCGCAGGTCAACGAGCCTCTGATGTGTGGCTGATGTGATTAAGCCCTGTGATGGTGTCCCCTGAATAGATATGTGGACAGAGTTGGCAAGGGCTTTGTTTCCCCCTCTCCTTCCTGCTGGTAATAGCTCATCTTAAGTGATCACTCTCCTTACAGTGTGTATGATAAAACCCATTGTTTCATGTTCTCTGTGTGTGTATATATATATCTCCCTACTGTATTTTCCACCGAATGCTTCCGATGAAGTGCAGACAGCTGCAGCGGCACAGGAGCTAGCAAACAGAGCTCTAAACAGGGGAGTTTGAGTGGGAGTTTGAAAAGGAGGTTTGGATTGTGGTGCTTGTTTGGGGTTTGTTTTTGCTGGGGGTGGTCTTTTTGGTGTGGCTTGTGTTTCCCAGATTAACAGGATTTAGGTGGGAAGGAGATGACAGATACAGAGGCAGCTGTGGGAGTGACTCCTGCAGTGAAAGACACATTGAGGATGACTGGATGTGGAAGCTGTGGTATGTACATGATCCTGGAGGGGGGAACCGGTAAGAGTTTTTTCTGCATGAAATGCCGTCTGATAGAGCTGATGGAGGAAAAGATCCGAGGTTTGGAGATGCAGGTGGAAAGTCTGGTTGAGTTTAGGAAGGGGTTTGAGCAGATGATGGAGCAAAGATATGAGGTATCTGAAGGGAAAAGCTCAGACTCACAGATGGAACCAGAGCTGGGGAATTTTGAGGAGAGACTGGATGAGGAAAGTGGTCAGTGGAAACATGTGACTCAAAGAACCAGGCAGAGAAAAAGACGGGCTAGTGAAGGAGAAATAGAGCTTAGGAACAGGTTTGCAGAGTTGGAAAATGAAGAAGGGGCTCAGCAGGTACTTGTTGAAGGTGGAAGGGTAAGGAAGAAGAGAAGAGAGGCTAGCCCTATAGAAAAAGGGGAAGAGTCAAGGGAGACTACACCAAATATGAGCCCCAGGAGGATACAGGATGGGTTGAAGAAGATTGTAAGGGAAAATAGGAATGGAAAGAACTTGCAGCCAGAGAGAACAGGGGAGACACTGGAGAATAGCACTGTCACCAGGAAAAGGCAGGTCTATGTGATCGGGGACTCTTTATTGAGAAGAATAGATAGGCCTGTAACTAGAGCTGATCCTGAGAATAGAAGGGTGTGCTGTCTTCCGGGTGCTAAGATACAGGATGTAGACCTGAGGTTGAAAAGGATCCTAAAGGGAGCGGGAAAGAATCCCCTAATTATCCTTCATGTGGGAACCAATGATACGGCTAGATTCTCGCTGGAAAGTATTAAGGGAGACTTTGCTAGGCTGGGGAAGACGCTTAAGGAAATTGAGGCTCAGGTGATCTTTAGCGGGATCCTTCCTGTTCCTAGAGAAGGGCAACAAAGGTCTGACAAGATTATGACTGTCAACAGATGGCTTAGGCAGTGGTGCTATAAGGAGGGCTTTGGGATGTATGACCACTGGGAGGCATTCATGGACAGAGGTCAGTTCTCTCGGGATGGACTTCATCTCAGTAGGGAAGGAAATAGACTTCTAGGATCGAGGCTGGCACAACTGATAAAGAGAGCTTTAAACTAGGAATTGGGGGGAGATGGATGGGAGATGTCCAGAAAATCTCCACGCCAGATTTTAGCATTGAGAGGGAAGAAGATGAAGTAAGAATGGATACAGCCGTGGGTAGGAGAATGTATATAAGGAGTGAGGGCGGTGTGGATACTAGTCTAATAGGTTATACTGGATGTAGAATGACTGTGCCTAATAGGGTACAAAATGTGAGCGAGGCCAAACAGCAAAAATTAAGATGTTTGTACACCAATGCGAGGAGTCTAGGTAACAAAATGGAGGAACTAGAGCTACTGGTGCAGGAAGTGAAACCAGAAATCATAGGGATAACAGAAACATGGTGGAATAGTAGTCATGACTGGACTACAGGTATTGAAGGGTATGTACTCTTTAGGAAAGACAGAAACAAAGGTAAAGGTGGTGGAGTAGCATTGTATATCAATGATGAGGTAGAATGTAAAGAAATAAGAAGCGATGCAATGGATAAGACAGAGTCTGTCTGGGCAAAAATTACATTGGGGAAGAAAACTAGTAAAGCCTCTCCTACGATAGTGCTTGGGGTGTGCTATAGACCTCCAGGATCTAATTTGGATATGGATAGAGCCCTTTTTAATGTCTTTAATAAAGTAAATACTAATGGAAACTGCATGATCATGGGAGACTTTAACTTCCCTGATATGGACTGGAGGACCAGTGCTAGTAATAATAATAGGGCTCAGATTTTCCTAGATGCGATAGCTGATGGATTCCTTCATCAAGTAGTTGCTGAACCGACTAGAGGGGATGCCATTTTAGATTTAATTTTGGTGAGTAGCGAGGACCTCATAGAAGAAATGGTTGTAGGGGACAATCTTGGCTCAAGTGATCATGAGCTAATTCAGTTCAAACTAAATGGAAGGATTAACAAAAATAAATCTGCAACTAGGGTTTTTGATTTCAAAAGGGCTGACTTTCAAAAATTAAGGAACTTAGTTAGGGAAGTGGATTGGACTGAAGAACTTATGGATCTAAAGGTAGAGGAGGCCTGGGATTACTTTAAATCAAAACTGCAGAAGTTATCGGAAGCCTGTATCCCAAGAAAGGGGAAAAAATTCATGGGAAGGAGTTGTAGACCAAGCTGGATGAGCAAGCATCTTAGAGAGGTGATTAAGAAGAAGCAGAAAGCATACAGGGAGTGAAAGATGGGAGGGATCAGCAAGGAAAGCTACCTAATTGAGGTCAGAACATGTAGGGATCAAGTGAGACAGGCTAAAAGTTGAGTAGAGTTGGACCTTGCAAAGGGAATTAAAACCAATAGTAAAAGGTTCTATAGCCATATAAATAAGAAGAAAACTAAGAAGGAAGAAGTGGGGCCGCTTAACACTGAGGATGGAGTGGAGGTTAAAGATAATCTAGGCATGACCCAATATCTAAACAAATACTTTGCCTCAGTCTTTAATAAGGCTAAAGAGGATCTTGGGGATAATGGTAGCATGACAAATGGGAAGGAGGATATAGAGGTAGATATTACCATATCAGAGGTAGAAGCGAAACTGAAACAGCTTAATGGGACTAAATCGGGGGGCCCAGATAATCTTCATCCAAGAATATTAAAGGAATTGGCACCTGAAATTGCAAGCCCATTAGCAAGAATTTTTAATCAATCTGTAAACTCAGGAATAGTACCGAATGATTGGAGAATTGCTAATATAGTTCCTATTTTTAAGAAAGGAAAAAAAAGTGATCCGGGTAACTACAGGCCAGTTAGTTTGACATCTGTAGTATGCAAGGTCCTGGAAAAAATTTTGAAGGAGAAATTAGTTAAGGACATTGAAGTCAATGGTAAATGGGACAAAATACAACATGGTTCTACAAAAGGTAGATCGTGCCAAACCAACCTAATCTCCTTTTTTGAAAAAGTAACAGATTTTTTAGATAAAGGAAATGCAGTGGATCTAATTTACCTAGATTTCAGTAAGGCATTTGATACTGTGCCACATGGGGAATTATTAGTTAAATTGGAGAAGATGGGGATCAATATGAACATCAAAAGGTGGATAAGGAATTGGTTAAAGGGGAGACTGCAACGGGTCCTACTGAAAGGCAAACTGTCAGGTTGGAGGGAGGTTACCAGTGGAGTTCCTCAGGGATCGGTTTTGGGACCAATCTTATTTAATCTTTTTATTACTGACCTTGGCACAAAAAGTGGGAGTGTGCTAATAAAGTTTGCAGATGATACAAAGCTGGGAGGTATTGCCAATTCGGAGAAGGATCGGGATATTATACAGGAGGATCTGGATTACCTTGTAAACTGGAGTAATAGTAATAGGATGAAATTTAATAGTGAGAAGTGTAAGGTTATGCATTTAGGGATTAATAACAAGAATTTTAGCTATAAGTTGGGGACGCATCAATCAAGAAGTAACGGAAGAGGAGAAGGACCTTGAAGTATTGGTTGATCATAGGATGACTATGAGCTGCCAATGTGATATGGTGTGAAAAAAGCTAATGCGGTTTTGGGATGCATCAGGAGAGGCATTTCCAGTAGGGATAAGGCGGTTTTAGTACCGTTATACAAGGCAATGGTGAGACCTCACCTAGAATACTGTGTGCAGTTCTGGTCTCCCATGTTTAAAAAGGATGAATTCAAACTGGAGCAGGTACAGAGAAGGGCTACTAGGATGATCCGAGGAATGGAAAACTTGTCTTATGAAAGGAGACTTAAGGAGCTTGGCTTGTTTAGCCTAACTAAAAGAAGGTTGAGGGGAGATATGATTGCTCTCTATAAATATATCAGAGGGATAAATACAGGAGAGGGAGAGGAATTATTTCAGCTCAGCACCAATGTGGACACAAGAACAAATGGGTATAAACTGGCCACCAGGAAGTTTAGACTTGAAATCAGACGAAGGTTTTTAACCATCAGAGGAGTGAAGTTTTGGAATAACCTTCCAAGGGAAGCAGTGGGGGCAAAAGATCTATCTGGCTTTAAGATTCTACTCGATAAGTTTATGGAGGAGATGGTATGATGGGATAATGGGATTTTGGTAAGTAATTGATCTTTAAATATTCAGGGTAAATAGGCCAAATCCCCTGAGATGGGATATTAGATGGATGGGATCTGAGTTACTATAGAAAATTCTTTCCTGGGTATCTGGCTGGTGAATCTTGCCCATATGCTCAGGGTTTAGCTGATTGCCATATTTGGGGTCGGGAAGGAATTTTCCTCCAGGGCAGATTGGAGAGGCCCTGGAGGTTTTTCGCCTTCCTCTGTAGCATGGGGCATGGTTGACTTGAGGGAGGCTTCTCTGCTCCTTGAAGTCTTTGAACCATGATTTAAGGACTTCAATAGCTCAGACATGGGTGAGGTTTTTCATAGGAGTGGGTGGGTGAGATTCTGTGGCCTGCGCTGTGCAGGAGGTCGGACTAGATGATCAGAATGGTCCCTTCTGACCTTAGTATCTATGAATCTATAAGTGAGCTGTAGCTCATGAAAGCTTATGCTCAAATAAATTTGTTAGTCTCTAAGGTGACACAAGTACTCCTTTTCTTTGTTGCGAATACAGACTAACACGGCTGCTACTCTGAAACCAATTACTTTTTGAAATTTTAAAATATCATAATGCTTCTTTTTTTCCTAAATAAAATGTTGTTGACTGACATATTTTTGGAAACATATTTATTGAGTTGATAATGGCATTTTTCATTGAAAAAAATGTATTCAAATTTTCTGACCAACTCAAAAACTAAGCCATTCTTCCACTAAGAAGCCCCTGGAAATGGGGGCTCTTCCTTAAATCCAGGAACCCCGCAAAGTCAACGGGACTTTTGCCATTGACTTTAATAGAGGATTTCACCCTTGGAGTTCAATGGCATTGTAGAATGTAGAACCACTGGTTGACTCAATTACTGCAACATCCTGTTCTCTGGCCTTGATAAATGCCATCTTGCCCCCTCATACCCAGTCAAGCCCTTGAAATCCCAGGGCACATTGGCTGAGAGGTGCATCGACAAGGAATGTGAAGAGACCAGACTTTAACACGCTTCCTGGCCTTGAAAGCAATCTAGAGAGGCAGCGGGGAGGTGGGAGGGAGGGGAGCGGGGAATCAACCCTTTTACGTGTAGAATACAACAGATTATTCTGGTCTGACAGACCTGGCCTACCTATAACCTTGATAAGTACTTAAATTTAAACAAAAAGAGAATCAATTTGCATTTTCCTTTCTGCTACCAAACATAATGCTTCATTTTGCAGTTGCCATTAAGGGTTATTGCTATCTATAGCCAACACATTAGACAGTTTGTGTCCATTGTTGACTTGCTGTCCCATCAGAATGTCTCAGACTGATGGCATTTTTACACTGATGTAGCCTTTGTCGTGCCTTGATGCTATTATCTCAGATGTGTTTATTCCAACAGGTCTCTTCAAGACCTGAAAACTGTCCTCTGTGAAAACATGTCACTCACCACCTCTTTTTACAGTCTGATTTAACAATGCTGAAAGTCTCAACTCACACACACACACACACACACCACAAAAAGCTTACTTGGGTGGGCAGGCAGGTAAAGCTTCTTATAACCTTAATGGAGTGAAACTTATATGCACTAGAGCAGCCCTGAACAAACACTGAGCTCATGTAGGCCTCTAACAATACCGCAATCAACATGTGAATTAGCATTTTCTTCCCTGATCTATGGCCTCACTCTCTTTTTTTATTCCAGGGCAAAGGAAACAAACCACAAGCATTCATTAAGCAAACAGCTATGGACTGGAGGAGAGCAGAAGTGCAATCTGGAAACCATGTGTGCTTCTTGTGTTACAGTAATTGGGAAATGATGATCAATGGCAGGTACGGTAACACAATTGTTATAGGCATGCTAAAAAAAAAAAATCTAAATCCTAACACCGAATAATAGAGCCACTCAGCAAAATCTACTTGACCACTGAAGAACCGGTTTGCAGCCTAATGCGTATAAACAGCGGGTGTGCAAAGCCACTCAAATGATGACAAATGGTCTTTTCAGAGTTTAAAATGAAAGCAGAACCACAATGTATTTATATATTTTAAATAAATAAATAAGAGGAAAAAAGGAAAAGAAAAAGAAATTGAGTTTCCATAGGAAAATAACATATCTGTTTGGCCACCACATTGGATTATATATGTGATTAGTTGTGTTGTATTTGTTAGACACTATATTACAGTTCCATGTACCATATCAGTAATGAACGTATTCAAACATATCATACTCTTCCTTAATTATCTGTGTCAAGCAGTTTTATAATTTCTGTCTAGGAAACCATGCTGTCTCACAGTGCCATGGGACTTTCTAAAAACAAAAATCTCTTTCGATCAGAGTCCCTGTGTGAAATTCAGCTTCACCATGCAAAGAACCCAAATGTCTTGTGGTACAAAAGTGCAGCTTCACTGATTTCAGTGATGTTGCATCCATTTGAGGCAGCAAAGAATTTTGCCCACCAGTTCTACAATAACGTACCCACTCAAAAAAATACGTTTCCTGTCAATTAGCATCATTCTCTTTACTTCTGAACTATATAAACCCATAGGCTGAAATTTTCCCTATTGCAAATTCAACATGATAAGGCCCATGCACAACTTAAGACTTCACAATAAAGCTTAAAAAGTGGTGCACAGATTTTTGTTAGTCCTCTGCATAGAGGTGAATTTTAGTGCTCATGGGAGTGTTTGGTTTGACATCCTTGGAGAATTAAGTGGTTTAGCCACAGAACAGGTACAATTTAGCAGCAGTGTAAAAGTCTCCATGGTTCCCTATCAGTGTACTTCTGCCCTGACTTGTAGGGATGACCTATAAGGGTGGGTCTTCATTGTCCATTCAGTCATTGGCCTCTCTGTTGAGACTGCCAATAACGGCAGCCGGTTATTAGGCTAGATCTTCACACGGAATTGGACTAAGACTGCCAGTTTATTTTCCATAGGCCACCAGACAGTTCCCAGTTGGCTTTGGCAGTGAGTTTCAATTATTATCGACCTAAGCTGGATTCATACCAGTGTTCAAAGGTTTCAGAGTAGCAGCCGTGTTAGTCTGTATTCGCAAAAAGAAAAGGAGTACTTGTGGCACCTTAGAGACTAACAAATTTATTTGAGCATAAGCTTTCGTGAGCTACAGCTCACTTCATCGGATGCATTCAGTGAAAAATACAGTGGGGAGATTTATATACACAGAGAACATGAAACAATGGGTTTACCATACACACTGTAAGGAGAGTGATCACTTAAGATGACAGGTTAAGATGAGCTATTACCAGCAGGAGAGTGGGGGGTGGGGGGGGGAACCTTTTGTAGTGATAATCAAAGTGGGCCATTTCCAGCAGTTGACAAGAATGTCTGAGGAACAGTGGGGGGTGGAGGGGTCTGTGTGTGGGGGGGGGGAAGTAAACATGGGGAAATAGTTTTACTTTGTGTAATGACCCATCCACTCCCAGTCTCTATTCAAGCCTAAGTTAATTGTATCCAGTTTGCAAATTAATTCCAATTCAGCAGTCTCTCCTTGGAGTCTGTTTTTGAAGTTTTTTTTATTGAAGTATTGCCACTTTTAGGTCTGTAATCGAGCAACCAGAGAGATTGAAGTGTTCTCCAACTGGTTTGTGAATGTTACAGTTCTTGACGTCCGATTTGTGTCCATTTATTCTTTTACGTTGAGACTGTCCAGTTTGACCAATGTACATGGCAGAGGGGCATTGCTGGCACGTGATGGCATATATCACATTGGTAAATATTCAGGTGAACGAGCCTCTGATATTGTGGCTGATGTGATTAGGCCCTATGATGGTGTCCCCTGAATAGATATGTGGACACAATTGGCAACGGGCTTTGTTGCAAGGATAGTTTCCTGGGTTAGTGGTTCTGTTGTGTGGTATGTGGTTGCTGGTGAGTATTTGCTTCAGGTTGGGGGCTGTCTGTAAGCAAGGACTCTGTCCTATTGGCAATGTCCTTTGTCATGTAGTCTTCAAGTCCCTGAGCTGTTTAGTTTTGTTGCAAATGTATAATTTTTCTACTTTTATTTTAAATTTTAGATTAAGGTTCTTTAAAATTTAGGTTCAGAGATTTTAGAGCTCATGAAAGCACCATCTGGATGTATGGAAGGTATTGTGCAAATTTCCCAAGGTCATTTTGGCGATACACCCCTGCCCTGCAACTCTCCTTTGTCTTATAAGAAGGATTGATTCTTTCCTGAGAAGAGGCTGCTCTTTGTGCCAAAATATATAACGTGAACAAATGGCCACTGGGGATTAGCCAAGAACACCAAACTTATTACACTTACACCCTCGGACAGATGATTGCATTTTTCTTTAGAAAATTCATTGTTGCCATCTCAAACATAGCCTGTTATTTATGGTCATAAATTCTTATCATTATACACAAGATCATTTTAAAATTATAATGAAACAGTAAAACATATGCTCTGGAGTTATGGTACTAACACGGTTGCAGTGAATCCTTTTATAGGGAAGCCCTAAAAATAATAAGCATTGTGTAAAGTCCAGAGACCTTTCCAATGTATTTCAGCCGAGCAAAATGCTTGCTGTAGACAGAGAATGAATACCCTGTTATAGTGAACAATCATTTGGCAGCATAGGTTATTTTAATGGACACATCACTTTAAACGAAGCCTTCACCATCTGTTCTGCCCTCTAATTACAGATGCAAAAAGAACATAATTCACGATTGCATCATAAAAAAGTAAGATATAAGTGATTTAAATGCATGTGTATGTTCTTTATTCAATGCAGCATGCAGCTGTTATGTTGTTTTCATGTTTCAGACACAAATCAGGATGAAAATGGCTCTCCTTTGATAGAGTGAATTCCCTCACACAGGACATTGTGTGTGGCAAGCCAGAAATTCACTAAGGGTAAAATTCATCCCTTCCCACAAAAAAGCCAAGTAGCTGGACTTTATATGGGGAACTAAGCTGGGGTGGGGAGATGGAATTCACATCCACAACTAGTGTTGCATAGGGCTGTAACAGACCCTCCCCAGTCAGTCTCCTAGCCTATGGGCTAGCATAACAGCCACCGATGCTCAATTGGGAGAATACTGAAGCCATTGGAAGGTTATTCCATTTAGTCAATGGATCAGGCCCACATGCACGCTTTTTGGCCACAGGAGCCTCAAAGTCAAATATCTCATAGTCCTTCCTAGCCCTGCTTCCCCATGCTGGCCAATTCTGAGTCACTGTGGAATCCATCCTTACTTTTGACGGGGGCTTCAGCCCTCCGAAGCAGCCCACCATGGGACTTAAGCCACATGCAAAGCACTTCCCCCAGCCCGTTGCACCAGAGTGAATTTACCCTAAGAGAATAATTCACTGTGGATGCACAGTATATTTCTCAGAAAGAGAAATTGGAGAGTTCCTTGTGCCTGCGAGCTCATCTATCAGTAGCTGCAAATGGCAGGAATATTCAAGCAAATAATCCATTCTAAAGCTTTAACGATGCCATAAAAATGAAAGAAAAGTCAATTATTCTTAAGTGAGCCAAGGTAGTTAAAGTGCAACCTTTTATCGGACTAACAAATCGGTTAGAAATAGCTCAAACAAACTTTCAGGTTGATAATGTGTTTTCTTCGGATTTTGGCAGCTTTTAAAATGAGCTATGACCCAATTCAGCTTATTCTTAAAGACCAATACAGCTTCAAGCATTTTATTCATTTTTTTCATGTAATAAAGATTGCTTCATTTAAAGATGGCTTTTATTTACATTTATTTGGGGTGGGGGAAATCAAGCTTAGAATGAAAAATGTTTCTTTTTTTCACAAACCCAGAACATTGGGATTTTTTTTCCTTCTAGTTTCAACAGGAATAGCAATTTTAAAACACAAGTTTTCTCCTATATTTATTTATTTTTCTTCAATAAAATGGTTTTTGTTATTATTTGTAGGTAGTTCTTCTATGGTATTCGCTACCTGGGCATAGGAGCTCAGTTAAGACCCCGAGTTAGCAAAGTACTCAAAGAAATGCCTAACTAAGCATGAGTAAAAAGAAAAGGAGGACCTGTGGCACCTTAGAGACTAACAAATTTATTTGGGCATAAGCTTTCATGAGCTACAGTTCACTTCATCGGATGAAACCTGTAAGCATGAGTAGTTTCACTGAATTCACCTAATACCCTTCAACTCATCATCACCTATAAATGTTTCAACCCAGCTTAATTGACGAATTTAGCAATTTTTCTCTGTTCCTTTTCCTGTGGGGGTTGAGCTACTTCAGGGGAAGCAAATTAAAATAACAAAGTTTTACTTTTACAGAGATTGTTTTATTTTATAAAATTTGAGCATGATTTATATTTAAGAAACCGCTTGAAACCTGCTCTATGAAGTCTTCTATCTAAAATGATCACACACCATTGTAGGAGCTGGATCCATCTCCCATTAACTCCTGAGGAAGTTGGATTAGCTACTATATTTGTGCAGAAGATACATGTCCATAATAACAGGTTTCAGAGTAGCAGCCGTGTTAGTCTGTATTCGCAAAAAGAAAAGGAGTACTTGTGGCACTTTAGAGACTAACAAATTTATTTGAGCATTGGCTTTCATGAGCTACAGCTCACTTCATTGGATGCATTCAGTGGAAAACTATCATAGTTTGTACTTCTTGGGCCTTTAGAATAAATATGTAGTATTGTCAAGAGGATGAGGTGCAGGGCTGAAAGTCAGGAGGTCTTATGTGTAATGCTGTCCCTGCCAGAGACCCAGTCTGTGAATTTGGGTTTACTTTCTTTGTGGCCGATTTTACCCTATTTAAATTAGGAATAATAATAATAATAATAATATTTCCACCTTCCTTTGTAAAGTATTTTGAGTACTATGGATAAAAAGCACTATAGAAAATCTGTTTATTATTATGTAGAAGAACTGATTGAACTGATTGATTTTTCTGACATTTTACATTTAATTTCATTACTGATTTTCAACCTGTTTATCGGGTGGTCAAAATGTTGCAGAAATTCAACATTTGCATCAAAAAAGTTAATATTTTTTGCAAAAGCTTTTCTGCCTTATTTTGACAAGCTCTGTGCAGTAGGATTCCATTCTTTGCATGGAACATATATGGTCCAGCACTGCAGACGATCAATGGCAAATCCTGCCCCTTACCTCTGTGGTGGAACGAATGTCATTCCTATGCTATGTAAGCAGGAAACAGGATATGATGAGCAAGCTCTAAGTACTTGTATGGTGCAGATCCTCACTCCCAGTAAGCATCCCTCCACATGCAGCAAGTATTTGGGCACAATTGAAGAGGAACAGGACAATTAGAGCCACTCCTATATGGATTCTTTGGCCATTTTCTCCACTCCTATATGGATTCTTTGGCCATTTTCTCCATATGTTGCCTTATTACAACCAGTGCAGTCCATTCCTCTCAATAGCAGAGAGTATACTATAGAGTGAAAAAAAATTGGGCACGTATGTTGGACCACAAACATTTAAGACTTAAAATGTAAGAACTTCAGCATTGGTATGGAATTTTCCAGCGCAACACTGGAAAGGGAGGGAGTTTAAAATGTGAATGCAATGTCAAGACAGTTGTGTAATGGTAAGAATGCAAGCTTCTTCTTCTGAAGAAGACATATCCTGGAACTAATGTAATCGCAGAACTGCCTCAAAAATAAAGAATTATAGTAATTCAGCAGGTTTCAGAGTAGCAGCCTTTTCTTTTTAGTAATTCAGCATTAAACCTTCAAAGGCATTTGCCAATGATGCTACATCCCAGCATCAGCAGAGTGCAAGATGCTGCATTATTTCTAAGTAAGCTATTACTGTTAGTTCCGAAGAAGAAGAAGAATTGACCAGCTTTGGAATTTCCTAACACCAGAATACGCAGCCAACATAAACATTTTAAGCTGTCATTGGTTTCCAACATACTTTTCCAAAGTACGCTACTTTGTTTAGGAAACAAAATTGCAGTGGGGCTGCCTAATTAAAATATCTCATGCTTTTCCCAGTCAAACCTAATGAAAACCTTGATAGCAGAAAACTTTTGTCCTTTGAGCAGTTAATATATAAAAGACTGGAGATAAGAACAGAATCAAAAGACTTGTCCTACGGTCCAAATGAGCTTTGCTTGACCCAGGCACATAATCCAAAAGGGCATGGCAGAAAGGTGGCTTAAAGCCAACTTTACACTCTCTCCCTCCTGATCCTCCAGGCAAACAAAGTATGGTTCAGCCCTGCAGTAACTTAGGGCAGCTTCGGGGATGCTCTAAATTAGACTAGCTGGAACAGCTTCCTAGGTTCTGCTTTGCTGGCCCAGGCTCACCAGAATACAACCTGTTCAGCCATGCTCTTGCCAACACTCCTTCATTGTGAGGCTGGAAGCAAGCATCATAGAGCTAGTTTTACACCACTCAGGACTACCCTTATGTCAGGGGAATCCCCAGCTGTCCTGGTAGGGCATCTTTCTGGCTTCTTGGCTTTGCCTGAGTGAAGGACCAAGGATCTGGCCCAATCTATTTGGGACCAAATTGTCACTTACCCCTGAGAATGTGCACAAGGATGGGGGAAAGACACACCGAGAGCTCTCTCTCTATATCTCTGAAGACACATTGCCCGAAAGGGGCATAGATGGACAGGATGGAGGTGTCAGAGTAGCAGCCGTGTTAGTCTGTATTCGCAAAAAGAAAAGGAGTACGTGTGGCACCTTAGAGACTAACAAATTTATTAGAGCATAAGCTTTCGTGAGCTACAGCTCACTTCATCGGATGCATTTGGTGGAAAAAACAGAGGAGAGATTTATATACACACACACAGAGAACATGAAACAATGGGTTTATCATACACACTGTAAGGAGAGTGATCACTTAAGATAAGCCATCACCAACAGCAGGGGGGGGAAGGAGGAAAACCTTTCATGGTGACAAGCAGGTAGGCTAATTCCAGCAGTTAACAAGAATATCAGAGGAACAGTGGGGGGTGGGGTGGGAGGGAGAAATACCATGGGGAAATAGTTTTACTTTGTGTAATGACTCATCCATTCCCAGTCTCTATTCAAGCCTAAGTTAATTGTATCCAGTTTGCAAATTAATTCCAATTCAGCAGTCTCTCGTTGGAGTCTGTTTTTGAAGCTTTTTTGTTGAAGGATAGCCACTCTTAGGTCTGTGATCGAGTGACCAGAGAGATTGAAGTGTTCTTCAACTGGTTTTTGATTGTTATAATTCTTGACGTCTGATTTGTGTCCATTCATTCTTTTACGTAGAGACTGTCCAGTTTGGCCAATGTACATGGCAGAGGGGCATTGCTGGCACATGATGGCATATATCACATTGGTAGATGCGCAGGTGAACGAGCCTCTGATAGTGTGGCTGATGTGATTAGGCCCTATGATGGTATCCCCTGAATAGATATGTGGACAGAGTTGGCAACGGGCTTTGTTGCAAGGATAGGTTCCTGGGTTAGTGGTTCTGTTGTGTGGTGTGTGGTTGCTGGTGAGTATTTGCTTCAGATTGGGGGGCTGTCTGTAAGCAAGGACTGGTCTGTCTCCCAAGGTCTGAGAGAGCGATGGCTCGTCCTTCAGGATAGGTTGTAGATCCTTGATGATGCGTTGGAGGGGTTTTAGTTGGGGGCTGAAGGTGATGGCTAGTCGCCGGCGTTCTGTTGTTTTCTTTGTTGGGCCTGTCCTGTAGTAGGTGACTTCTGGGTACTCTTCTGGCTCTGTCAATCTGTTTCTTCACTTCAGCAGGTGGGTATTGTAGTTGTAGGAATGCATGATAGAGATCTTGTAGGTGTTTGTCTCTGTCTGAGGGGTTGGAGCAAATGCGGTTATATCGTAGCGCTTGGCTGTAGACAATGGATCGAGTGGTATGATCTGGATGAAAGCTAGAGGCATGTAGGTAGGAATAGCGGTCAGTAGGTTTCCGATATAGGGTGGTGTTTATGTGACCATCGCTTATTAGCACCGTAGTGTCCAGGAAGTGGATCTCTTGTGTGGACTGGTCCAGGCTGAGGTTGATGGTGGGATGGAAATTGTTGAAATCATGGTGGAATTCCTCAAGAGCTTCTTTTCCATGGGTCCAGATGATGAAGATGTCATCAATGTAGCGCAAGTAGAGTAGGGGCATTAGGGAACGAGAGCTGAGGAAGCGTTGTTCTAAGTCAGCCATAAAAATGTTGGCATACTGTGGGGCCATGCGGGTACCCATCGCAGTGCCGCTGATTTGAAGGTATACATTGTCACCAAATGTGAAATAGTTATGGGTCAGGACAAAGTCACAAAGTTCTGCCACCAGGTTAGCCGTGACAGTATCGGGGATACTGTTCCTGACGGCTTGTAGTCCATCTTTGTGTGGAATGTTGGTGTAGAGGGCTTCTACATCCATAGTGGCTAGGATGGTGTTTTTAGGAAGATCACCAATGGACTGTAGTTTCCTCAGGAAATCGGTGGTGTCTCGAAGATAGCTGGGAGTGCTGGTAACGAAGGGCCTGATGCCCCTACTCTACTTGCGCTACATTGATGACATCTTCATCAACACCTCACACTTCATCTCCCACCCCACCCCCCACTGTTCCTCTGATATTCTTGTTAACTGCTGGAATTAGCCTACCTGCTTGTCACCATGAAAGGTTTTCCTCCTTCCCCCCCCTGCTGTTGGTGATGGCTTATCTTAAGTGATCACTCTCCTTACAGTGTGTATGATAAACCCATTGTTTCATGTTCTCTGTGTGTGTGTATATAAATCTCTCCTCTGTTTTTTCCACCAAATGCATCCGATGAAGTGAGCTGTAGCTCACGAAAGCTTATGCTCTAATAAATTTGTTAGTCTCTAGGATGGAGGTGGGAACAGAACACCTTTCAGTTCTACCTGCCTGAGGAAAAGACCAGACAATCCAGTCATTTAAAAAATTGTCCAGCCTGCATACACACTCTGTGCACCACTCTAATTGCCTAATGCAAGCCCGTGCCTAAATGGCACAATACCTCAGGGTATTGAAAGAAATCTTCTCTCTGGACTTCAGTGAAATAAAGCATATCAAAGCAACAACCTTAAGACCTTCAGAGAACTTCCTATACTTTTGACTGGACTTTCTCTGCTCAGTTCTGACTGGCTGTTTGCACCAACCCTCTCCCTTCCCCTCCTGCTCCCTCACAGTCTCTTCAGTTCAGCTTCATTCCACACCTGTCCCTCTCACCCTCTTCTCTGATCTGTCCCTCTTGCCCTCTTCCCTTGTCTTATCTTCCCATTCCACTGATCTCCTCCTAAGTAAACCCACTTCCAAAATAATAAATGAAGAACGATAACTGTGGAACTAACACAAAGTTTGCTGACATCACGTTGTTCACTCTAGTTGTGCATTCTACTCCTTCCTCCTGCTTGTATCTGTTTTGTCTATTTAGACTACAAGCTCTTTGGGACAGAGACCATCCACTACACTGTGTCTGTGCAGTGCTGGATACAATTGGGCCCTATTTTTGGTTGGCCCTTAAGCACCACTATCAGAAACACGTGTATATCTGTAAGACCCACCAAGTATAATTTTACCCAGGCAAGGACTCTCTGTTCAGCAGGATCACTGAATTACCTGCCTGACAGAAACAAAAAAAGTAATTGCCAAGTATGAGGACACAGGGACAGAGTTTCAAAGGCATGCAAGTGCTTAAAGATGCAGAGACACACCCAGTGGGATTTTCAAAAGTGCCTAAACAGATTAGGTTTCTAACTCCCACTGCTTTCTAAATACTTTCAAAAAGATAGCCTGTGGTGGCTTCATTCAATGTTGCTTATGCTAGCATAAATCCAGAATAACTCCTCAAAAATCTGGTTTTCAGAGACGCTGAGCAGCCATGGTAGAAAACTGACTTCAACTGGTGCTCAGCACCTCTGAAAAGAAGGCCCAAGGTGCCTCAAGTTAGGCACCTAAAAACTAAGGCACAAAAATAAGTACCCAATATGGATAATTTTTGCTGAAAAGAGCTGAGATGCACAGTCTGTCATTGGCTTAGATAGGTATAGACCCCAGGGATCAAACCCTGACCCTATTGACTTGGTGGGGGGTTTTGCCACTCATTTCAGTGGGGTCAAGACTTCACCCCAGGTCTCTTTTTTCTCCCAGACAGCTGCCCTAGCCATTCAGCCACACTGTTGTCCTACTGATATTCACAATGTAAGTGTGAGATAAGTACACATTTTACAGAGAGGAAGACTGAAGTAAAGAGACAACTTGTCCCAAAAGTCTCTTTCCTTGACTATTACAAGTATCACAAGGTATCATGATAATTTTCAAATGCAGAACTTCTCATTTTCTCTTCAGCTGCCAATCTCAGAAGGCCAAAAGAATGATGACCAAAAACATCCTGAAAGATTATGCTTTTGTCCTTTCTATTCTTTTATCAAATAGGAACAAAAGGCATTGTTTAAGCATGTAAAACATTCTTTACAGTTTGTCCAAGGTCATAGACTGAGTCAGATGAAGACCCAACAATTAAATTCCACTAGACCACGTAATCTGGAAAATGAAAAATGATAGTTAACTCGAAAATGGAACTGTGCACCCCAAGGAAGGATCCAGTAACTCCTGCCTCAGCACCTTTGGTTATTCTATATAGACAAGCAAATAGGAATATTCAATGTCCAACACATTTATGTTTCCAACTGGTACAGCATTCTTAACTAGCCACTTATATTCTGCATAATATGGTCTCCACAAGTCCACTAGAAAAGGAAAAGAAACACTGAATGGAGACAAATATTGATAGCTCAGGATGTTTCCATTTTTGTCTAATAAGGCATTGTGTAGGATGACATAGACAGATCACAGAAGACATTCTGCAGCCATTTAGAGGAGACAGGGTAATACTCAGGCTGAGAACCTTCCAGACACTTTAATTTGGCTCTAACCCACCACGTTCAATGGGCTCAAAGGTTCTCTCACCTACATTCTTCCTCCCCTAACATGTCTCAGTGGACCTGTGAATGCAACCAAATAAAAGCTTAAGTTCTAACTACATTAATAGGTGAAATACCTTAACAATCCAGTTCCAACTCTTTAAAGACCATGGGATTCATGGATGCAAAGGTTTTCAAGGAGTTGGTTTTAAATACATAGGGACAAGTTTTACTCCAGGAAGCTGCTCCTTAACATATTTCTGCTTCCTGGTGTTTATCTTCAGAGACTATCCAGTCTGTTTTAGGGTTAGGGTTTGGGGTGGAGAGTGGATTTAGCTCAGAAAATTCTCATTCCCAGCTCTTCAGGCCATGCCCATATTTCCCATAAGAAAGAAAGAACCCACCATAACAAAGCAAGAGCCAGGGAATACAGCCCACTTCCATACAGGCAAAGAGGCATGGAAGCTTCGGTTTTCCCTTCCTCCCTTGCCCCCCTGCTATTCCTGAGCCATCCTGACCCATAAGAGAAGGAAAGATGGCTATACCAGCCTGAGGTAATAATGTAAGGCCTGGGAGGAAATGTTGTCTTTTGGAAAAACACAAAATTGTGTGACTGCATTAAAGTCAACACTATTTATCTTCACCTCTTGTCCTACAGGATGACAAAGGGACACAACTGTTAGACCCATCCCCTCTGTGCAGCTGCAATGGAAGGAGGGCTGGGATTGGTGCTTTCAAGTGTCAGACCTTTTGTGCCCAACTACTAGTTTATGAGGCTGATGTCAAGCATCTCACTCAATGAAGCCTTTGTCTTAGGTGTATAGAGCAGGACAGTGGAAAAACTACTCTCTCTCATATCCCAGGCTCATCCATCTTCGGCTCACCCGGTTGCTCCATTTTTCCCTCCCCCTTGTGTGGATAGTAAGGATTCCCCCCTCCCGGGTTAATGTACTGGAAAATTGCTCTGCATGCTTATGCGGCAGTCCCTTCCAGCTCAAAGAGAAAAGGAAAGAGAAAAAAAATCTACTTGGGAAGGAGAATATTTTTCCCACTGAACTCACAGGGCAGACCCCAGCTTGTGGGTTCTGACCCTGATTAAGAGAATTTCAATGACCTGTTAGGAGGTTTATTGTGATGTTTGGCAGAATGCACTTCCGAATGAAATTTTTTATTATTTATAATCACAAAGGTGGATTTGAAAGGTCCACATTCTTTTCTCCCACCACTCCCCCTGCTCTGACACCCTACCTTTAAACACCCCCCATCTCCCTAGATCCCAATACCTCAGATCTCTCCCAGCTCATGGAGCCTTCCACTGTGATGTTTGGATTCCAAGCACATATTTTCCTTTTACACTGTTAAATGGGGAACTGGACTGTATGATGTGAACTTAACCACTGTTGACTTTGGACCCAAAGACAGGGCAATGGTACGTGATAGCACAATACAAGATCATTTTTAGCAGTTCCCTGCTAAAAATAATCAAAACGCACACACAAAATGTTTCCATTGGTGGGGCTTTTGTTTTGCCAAAATAAAACTTCATATTATCTCTCGGGAGAATGTTTGGGTTGCAGCTTTAACCATATACAGAAGTGAACTGCCTGAAGTGTAACAGAAAGTGTCCATAAACAAGCTAAAATAGACAAGTCTGCTTTCTCAGGTCTTGAAGGCCAACATACGCTAAAAGGCATTAGCTACTCATGGCCACTGGACTGATCCCAGGAAATGACTGGAATGAACTTAGTATTTGACTGAGACTGATCATGGATTGGAAATGTTCAGTGTGTAAGGTTAAACGCTGGGCCCAGTTCTGCAATCAGTTAAGGGGATGAGAATTTTTGGCATCAATTTCAATCAGAACAGAAGCAGCCCTTTTATGTTAAAAATTGACACATGACAACAGGGGCTTTAATCTTAATCTTTTCTCCCAAAATCTCTGGTTTGGAGGAGAACTTCTTATTCACCTAAATTCAGCAACCTTAGCCTTTCAAATCTAGCTACAGAGAGACCAAGCTAAGAATCTCCTAGGTGGTGGGGATAGGGACAATTAGGTAAAGGATTCTGTGAAAGAGTATCCATCTGTCCCATCTGTCTAAGGAGAGTCCTAGGATTGGAACATTGTCACAGGGAAAGGTAAATATTTCAGGTCCCGGGACTATAATCCAGAATTATAATACATCATTATTATTTTGTTGCTTACCAAAATGAGTTCGGAATACAGCTCTTCCAGCTGGGGTTAGGGGAGGTTAACACTTTGTATCCATTATTTAAGGAATTTCCATAGGTATAGTTCTCTTATATATAGCCTGGGAAGGATTAGATTTTCCCCCTCTGTAAATATTGATTTCCCTGTACATACAAAAAACAATGAAAAAATATTTCCATAGATGATGATAAACGTTTGCAGACAAGTAATGTATGAAAAATATTGTTTGGGAGCGTATACACTTTGATTTAAGGATATTTACTTTGTACAGTTTGAGATGTGATATTGACAATTTTATATTTAACATTAACCTTTTGAATCTCAACATCTCCTGTCATTAAATAATTATGGTCCCCCTCCCAGCCTCACAATTTCCACAACTGTGAAAATTTAAATTGATAAAAATAGGCAAAAATGCTTTACAATAATCATTGATATTAGCAGTTGAAATTATATTAAAAAACAACAACAAATTCTTCCAAGCCTGCTTATATAGAATAATAAATATAGTGTTATACCCAAGATGCAAAATTAAAAGCCAGATTTCAAACCCTACCCGCAAAGTTCTGGTTACATCTTGGGTTTTAGTTCAGTCATTAATAGATACAGACATAGGCTGAGAAATTCAGCTCCAGATCCAGGTCCAGATTCCAGCCCTGCTCTACCAAAAATCTGGGGTGTTCAGATCTGGGAGAACTGAATTGGCCCCGCCTTTATTAACATATCATTTTTCACCATTCCAACTCCCTTGCACATGGAAGGGGTGGCTTTAACATGCACCTTGTGGCTTCAAATTCAGGCAAAATACTTGCCATGGTTGACCTGAATATTTGGGTAGAATATAAAATAAAGGAGGCAATACTGACAAACCAGGCGCAGGAGAGGGCAACTTTAAAGTCAGACCCAAATGTTAATACGAACACCCTAATCTCTCAGTTTGTCCCTTTTGTATTCAGAGGTCAGAAACTTTTGGTCCCCATAGACCCTTAACAAGCAGATGTTACTGTAACATGCTCAGGGAATCAAGCATAAATATGACCCCTGACCCTAGTTGTCAGCTGATCCACTGAGACTCTTAGAAATATACTCTTAACTTTTATAAATTCCCACTTTTTCCCACCATCCCACTCCGTTCTTTCAGTCCCCTCTCCCTTGTGTTTCCAAGACCTGTCGCTGCAGCAGTGGTGCTTGCACAGTTGCTCCCAGTCTGACCCCTCTCTTCACACAGGTCAAAGGCCTTAGACCCAGGGCAGGTCTCTTTTCTTGCTAAAGGCCAGCTGATGAATCATTCCCAACTTGAAGGGAACAGAGGAGAGGGGAGGAGTTTGTCTCTCAAAAGGCCTTCAAACAACTGTGGCCAATATATCAGCATTTACACTATTCTGACACTTTCAAAACTCACTTTCCTTTCTGGGAACAACAAAAAGGTGGTGGGGGGAGGGAGGGGGAGGTTTGGAGGAGCTGAAAGTAACTCAGTGACCAGGCCATGATATATAAGGGCTAGGTCTTGATACCAATCTTCATGAGACTATTTTTAAGGACACACTAACGTGGGCACAAAAATCCACCTCCAGAATTCAGACAGATTGATTGAAGTCAGCTTGTCTTGTAAAGAAAGAAAGTGTGTGTGTGGGGAAAGGTACTAACAAAATGAGCTTGACAAAAATAAATCTGGGATCAGGTCCCCTTGACAGGACAACTTTGTTTGATGGCATAGCTTGCAAGTGTTTCTTAACATCTCAGAGCTGTTCCTTCCCCAACCCCCTCTTTTATTTCCCCTATAGTTATATGCTGTTTGATTTTAATCTTGCATTCCTCCTCCCTGTTCTACCTGATGATCCATGGCATGTTTTCAGAGTCGGTTTGCAAAGGGGGATGTTACTCTTTGTTTCGTGTTGTCTGCTGAGAGGGAACATCACATTCTGAATCAATTATGGGAGTAGTTGTGGAAATACTCTCGAACAGCTTCTAGATCTGCCTAGATGCTGCTTAGTTTTTCCACCATATTTAACTTACCATGTGTCTCAGGCCAGAGAGCCTCTGGAGACAGCAGGAGACAATGTTTGAGATTTTATATATTATTTTATTTTAAAATAAAAATAAAGAGGCTTTTGGGCTCTTACCAGTCTTTGATTGAAGAGGGGATATCATTGCCTCTGGTATAGTTCACATCCCTTCTCTGGACACTGCTAAACTATAACTGCAGGGGATGACTTTTATCCCTGGCTAATAAGGCTACTTCTGAAGAACTCGTCTGTGGAGTTCCTGGGGTGGATCTCTTTAGACTGACCCAAAGAACTGGCCTTTTGCTCATTCCCACACAATTATTTGATTCCAACACTGTATGTCACTAAAATACAGTCACTCCAACTTGATTATTTTCATTAGAGCTAGCAAAAATAATACCATCAGCTTCTTCCCTTCAGAATAAAAGCCTGATTCAGAGAAACTGGAAGTTTTCCCATTTGACTCCCAGGGGATTTGGATCAGTCCCAAAGGCAGTTTCTAATTCTCTCTGTGTTAAATATGTTCAGGAAAATGGCTTGTGGTAACTGTTTTAAAAGATAATATAATGCAAGGTCATTTTAATGAGTTATAAATTCAATTTAATGTTAAAAATAAATACAATTTAATGTTAAAAATAGTCCTGTCATGATTTGCCATGATGAGCACTGAACATCTCTGAAGGAGTATCTGTGCACTGAGAACAACTCCATTTTCTTGTGCTCCAGCATCACACCTTGGGTTGGCTGGTGACTGAAATTTTCATGTGGTTCCCTTTAGGATGAATTGGGTCTCTTACAAATCCTTCCACAATATGTAAGTTTCACATCCTATTATATTTGTTACCCAGTCTCCCCCTTGGCCACTTTGACCCGCTTATATGTCTCATCTACCAGTTATGTCTGGGCTTTTTAAATTGTAAGTTCTTTGGGGCAGAGGCCATCTTTTACAAGTATCTTTGCAGAGTGCCTTACATAATGAGGTCCAATCTCATTGTGGCTTTTATGTGCTTTGCATTGTAAGTTGTAATTATAATAATAGATCCTTTAGAAAAGCTATTGCTATTATAAAAATATGATGATATATGAGAGAATTACAAGTTTCATTGCTTTGGTTGAGTGCGAGTTGTTGTTTGGAATGTGTGTATTTCAGGGTTTGACCACAGTGGGAGGTTCATTTATGGTCATCTTCTGGGTGTGCATTTTGTGTGATTTGAGGTTTGTGTATCTTATTTCTTTGTTGGTATGGATGGAAGATGGCTTCCTGGCATATTGGGGTGGAGGGACAAGGAGAGTTGTGGCCTGGGTGAGTTGGGTGTGTAAAGGAGCTGAATTAGTGGGTTTAAAATACCCTTTAGGATGGCTCACTGTAAAGGAGTTACTCAGTAAGTCCTTGTCTTGGCTAGGATTTAAATGTGTATCGTTAGAACACATTAGCTCTAGTATAGAAAAGGAGAACTTGTAAAAGATACTGCTCTGTACACACTAGGGATGAAATCCTGGCTCCACAGAAATCAATGGGAGTTTTGCCATTGACTTCAATAGGGCCAGGACACCACCCCAGAACTTTAGAACTTGTTAGTTAGAAGATGTTTGTTAGAACATGTTAGCTAGCACGTTCTAAAAAACATACCTTTAAATCCTATTCAACACAAGGCTTGAGGTTCTGACAGGGCAGAAGTCACCTTTTTTAAAGTCTTCAGAAAATCTCTTGACATCCATGAAGAAACTCCACTCATATCACTCTGGTAGAACTAGTAACAGAGATTCCTTCCATATGAGTTTTTGGTGGCATGAGGCAATTTCTTTCAGCTGTGCCATTTGCCCTTGTTTATCCTATGATGACCCTGTAAGAGCAACACATGTCCTCATGAAAGCTCTGTTACTCTAATTCTTTCTACTCGGGCCTCAAGCAGGGCATTTCTGTGTCTTGCAACTTGTTCTGAATAAGGAAGCATGTTTGCTTACCAGTTTGAACTATCGAGTAAATTACATCTGCCCTGAGTTCTTTACATTGGCTGCTTGTATAGTACCTGCTGGTATTTATAGCCTTTCAAATCTTAGTACTGGTTATAACTGAGACATCACTGCTATGTCCAGACAGATAGCAATGCTCATACACCATTCACCTATTAAGGCTCTCATCATTTTACTTTAGGTCAGCAGTTGATTTGCTGTTCTAATGTTCTCTGCTTATTCTATGTATGTAAGTAAAATCAACATTATAGGGAGTTCTGCTGGCAGACTAAAGGGAAAATGAGGCCCTCTAAGTATGGATAATTTGTCTGCATAAAAATCAGGGATAGAATACAAATCTAGAGGTTTAATGTACTAGATATTCTTTTCTGACAGTCTGAATTTGAAACCTTACTTGGCCCCAAAGTGGAAATGAGTTTCCCTGCCTCATTTCGTGGACTTTTTCTTACATTACCAACAATCTAGCAAAACTGGCTTGCCTGCCTGGGACTGGCTTAGCATATTATAAGTCCCCCTTGAAATGCAATGGCAAAACTATGTAGGAAATGTTACACACCACCTAGCCATACTGTGGAAAACCACAAATAGTGCATATGCATAAATTACACTTTGAAGTTGGATGGGAAATTTTTTTTTTATCCTGTGAGAATTTGGGTATTTTGAAAATTTTCCCTATCCTGTGTCAGGATGAAAAATTGAAATCTCAAAAATCTTCACACAAAAATCAGATTATTTTAAAAAATCAGGTCCTTTGAACCTTTTCATGTCAATCATTTCAAAATGTTTTGTTTCAATTTTTTCCTTGCTTTTCAAAGCAAAAAAATCATTTTGAACTGAAAAACAGATTTTTTGCCCCTTAGAAAAAGATATAAAAATCAGACTGTCATAGGGAGCCCTGACTAGAACTCTCTCCTATGGAAGACCACAGCATGACACATGCCTTCCTCAGTTTCCTTCCTGCAGACTCCCCAGAAATAATCCAAAGCATTTTACCAAGTATCAGTATAGCCCTTGTGCAGCTTATTTAGTTCAAAACTCCCATAAATCGTAACAGAATGAGCCAAACACCGGAGTGCAGAATTCCCCCAGAATGGTCCTTATAGTAATACAACATACAACCTCATAGTCTCTCATCAGGCCCTGGTTCTTCAGTGCAGTCCCAGCATCTCTCACTGAGTTCTGTCACTCCAGCACAGTCCTCGCCTGTCCTTGTACCTGGACAGCCATCCCAGCCCTTCCAAATGGAGTGTAACCCCACTCTTTCTAGTGGGAATCCCCACAAATATCTCTGCTGGGAGCATCCTAGCCAGGGGAGCATCCCTCACTCTCCCTGGCCCTCTCATAGTTCCTCTGGGTCCTGCACTCCAGCTCTGGAGCAGTCCGTAGATAAGCTCCTCAATTGCTCCCCTCCCTCAGCCCTCTCCAGCCCTCTAGCTTAGAGCCTGCAGACACCTCCTTCTGCCGTTGCTCCTCCTGCCTTCAGTACTCTCCAGCCTTCTGGTCCTAGCTCTCTGGCTTGGGGACACCAGCCAGCAAACTCCTCTTGCTGCTCTTCTGCCTGGAGTCTTCTCTCAGAAAACACCTGCTTCTTTCCAGGACTCCTCCAGCCCCCTGGTCTCTAGCAGCTCTCACCTGCCCTTCCAGAAATGAACTGGTCTGATCTGACTCACTAGGTCTCTCCTCTCACTTCTCTAGGCCCAGGTATCCTCTTTAAAGCCCTCTTAATTAGCCATATTGGAGTGCGTTGATAAGACACACGTGCACTGCTGACCCTTCTCCCTCTTAAAGGACCAGTGTCACCGTGGGACAGGTACATTTTGACAATTTTGAAACTTTTTTCATTTTTTATTTCAAAACAGCAACTTTGTTGAATCAGATCCTTCCCAGGAAATGGTTTTCGTTTCACCAAATTAGCATTTGCCAAACAACAACATGTTTTGTCAATTTTTTCCAGATCAGCTCTACTACAATTGCATGTACGAGCAAACGTTTGTCTATTCAGATTCTGTAGTCAGGTGTCTACATGCCCTTTATGGAATATACACCTTTCTCTTTGCATGCTTTTTCCTGCATCTGTGGCAGGCCCATGAAAATCTGGGTCTCTTTGCCAGGTGCAAACCCCTGCAATGAATTCTCTTTTAGAGAATTTCAGTAAAATCACCCTTTTTTTAAAAAAGGGGAAAAAAGAGAGATTATGATACAGTCCAGAACTATGTCTTTTCCTCCAAATATCAGCACAGTATTGATTTGTATTGTGCCATGTTCCACCAGACAAATTGAAGAGATGTAGACATTTTACATGATAAATAATGTAATAAACATAAGGCAACATTATGTATATATAATAAAGAGCAATTTATTAATAAAGCCTGATAGAATTATCTGATACAAACTTGTTCCAGCAAACAAAGTCAAATGAATCTCAAATCTCAGAATTATCCCCAAATCTATGGACCATGTACACTGTTTCCACCACCTCCTTTAACTATATTGCTTTAGAGATCTGACCCTTTGTATTTTTTTTCTACATCTTCACTCCATAAATAAATAACTGGAAATCAGAAACCTTTCATCTCTATTTTCTGACTTTCAGCCTCCCTCCCCATAACAAGTTTTCTAACCTTATTAATATTCCTTTACCAGAGTAGCTACATGCAATACTCTCCCAGAGGTTTTATTTTGCGAAAGAGTGAAGTATGTTTGCCAAAATCACATACCTTAGCCCACTTATTAACTGATCAACTTAAACAAGGTTGTAGAAGGATTCTAAGGCACAACTATCATTTTTTCCATAGATTATTTCTCCTTTAAGTGCTCTCTACAGTTACATATATACGTGATTTCAAACCAACTTTGACTTCTGGAGTTTCCTCCCACCTCCACACTGCATTTAACTTAATGTTTTTCAGATTTCTAAACTCTGTTGCCACAATGCTAAACAAATAGCAAGGGGGTCAAGGGGTGAGGAGCAGGAGCCTAATGGGTGAAAGGTTGAATAACTTGAAAGAAAAAAGTTACAGTTTTTTAAAAAGAAGTTTAACAGGTTTTCTCAAGTGCTGACAAACAATCACACCATACAACCCTTCTTATTTGAGCAGGTCACAACTGACATTAACTTTTTAGCTGCTGCGACTTTTTGTGTTATTGGGTTTTCATAATGTTTACCTCTTGTGATATTGCAGAAAGCATTATCTCCTTGTTCATCCTCCACAGATGGGCCTTCCCTAGGAAATATTACTTTGTAATTGCATTAACTGTGTGTGTGAGATCTGAAAGGGGAGATGTTTGAAGGCTTCCAACTCCTTTGGACTTTTAATATCAGTTGGGCACCTAAAGCTAATTGGGAGTTTTTTGGCAAAGTGTTTCTTGCCACAGAAAAATGCTGATTCATCAAAAGCAAAAATTGTTCATAAAACAGTGTCAGGTTCAATGAATTTCCCAACTAGAAAAAAAAATGTCAAGAAAAAGTTTTGCAATTGTTAAACCATTATGTTTTAACATTTTCTAAGGGAAATAATTCCAGTTGTCCACTTTGTTTTTTGTTTAGAAATTCAAGCTAACTGGAGTGGAAAAGGTTAAAAAAAAGAAGAAAGAAAACTCTAAATCAAAACAATACATTTTTATTAACCTGAACAGAAAAAAAAAGTTTTTTGGTTCATGAATATTTGAGATTTTGAGATGAGAAAAGAGTTCCAACTCTCTAAAATATTTGAGAGATGCACAAACCATTTCCTGCCTGGGTTTACATCTAAAAGAACTTTGTACCTTTGAAAAATCTTCTCCCAGCTCCATAACCAAGTTCATTCTCAAGTATGGTCCCTGCAAAACATGTGCATGCCCATCAAGATATACAGAGATACTACTTGCCAATTAAAAAGCAGACATGTTGTTTGTCACATGGCTCTCTCTACATTTTCTTTTGTTTCCATTTTATAATAAAATGGAAAGCAACAGATTAATTGCCATGTCTAGAGAAAGTGGCAGATTTCTATATTATTTCTATGAATATTATATGTGCCTCAGTTTGCCAGCTATATATTATCTTGTATGCCTGAATGGCATTAAATCAAAGGAGTCTGTTGGGGGAAATAAGAAATGAAACAATGAGAGAGGTAAGTTACCTCCAAAGAGCATACCAAAGGTCCTCAGCAGAATAGTGATGGATCTATCAATTGAGAAATGTGCACCTGCCTGACTCCAGCCAACCTAGCAGATTTATTTTTTCCAGGCCCAAACTTAGGGTCAAAGGGACATGAAAACCTTAAAGACCTGTGCCTAGAGAGGAAGGCAGTGCGTGGGTCATGAGCTTGAGGTGAATCTTTGACAGAGAGACACAGAGAAGATTCTGGAGGAGCTGTTTGCCTCTCCCAGACCAAGAGACAGGGTGTCTGGTCTGAGTGGAATTTTTCTATAACTGTGAGGAAAGAATGAAGTTGGGTGAGATTCATGCATGTCAGCCTTCTTTGTTACTTCAACCTATTTCTCTGACTACTGTGTCCTGTTGACTAATAAATAACACTTCCTTTTGAAAAGGCTGAGCTGTGTTGTCTCATACATTGTCTGGTTTCAAAGCTCCCAGGCGAGAAAATTCCTGCAGGGAGCCAAGCCAAAGCAGTCCTATTAAAGGAGCCATGTTCAGAAACAAACACTGAAACCCAGGGACCCAGCCTAAAAGTGAAAGAGTTCAGGGACATCCCCCCTTAACAGAAGTGGAAGCTTAGACCCTTTCACTGGTAAGGTTGTTGTGATGAGAGACTACAGAGGGGTACAAGGCATTGCATGCACTGGGATCTGTGACACCAGGTATACTGCAGGAGCCTCCCAAAGAGTGTGAAAGATATGACATTGCAAGAATCCAGCATATACGGTCATTAAAGACCCAGCGCCCACTGAATTCAACAGCAGTGTTTCTACTGGCTACATTGGGGAATTGGCTCCAGCCCTTGAGCAGGAAGATTGTAATGCCTTTCTGGAAGCTAGTGGTTAGCATGTCCTGCTCTGCAAGAGTCCTCAATGGCTGGAAGACACTACAGCAAGTTTTAGTGGTTGAAGGAAGATTCATTGCCAGACTGATTTCACAGCATTTTTGGAGATGATTTCTTTCTTATTTTTTGGTTTTCTGTTTTGTTTTTATAATTGCTAGGGTTTTGTTCTTACAGTAGGTAAAAAGAAAACCATAGAATGAGAAAATGGTTTTGTGCCACCACACAACATAACCACAGAGGGACAAAATTTTAATCTCTGCTTCACCATGTTTTGCCATAGGTCATCCATCATGTGTTGTAGCTATTGACAATGGTTACACTACTGACATTCAGTTGCTCATGATTAACTCTATGACTTTCTATGGTTTAGTTACTGCACATAGGAAATATATCATGTGCTTATGGTTAAACTATAAATGTAGTCATCAGAAGGTCTCTTCAGCTGGATTTTCCAGTGTAATCATTAGAGCAGGTTATAACCCTGATAAGTGAACCCTTAAACTGTATAAATATGGATGATTCCCCATTGCTCTTGCTCGCCTGTTGAAATTGGATATGTAAATGCTTGGGACACCCCACCAAATTTCTGAGAATGAATGCATTTGTAAGGGAAGCTTAATTTGAGGTCCAAAAATTAGATTTTATAAAAAAAAAACCCAAGATTTTTACAAGATGTATAATGTTTTATAACTTTTCAATGTTTATAAATGCTACAATGAACAACAAATGGAACCATGATGATACCTCTCAGAGGGCAAAATTCTCTATGCTTACAAAGAAGTATGTACTGTGGACCTCCATTGCATTATATACACCAGGGATCAGCAACCTTTGGCCTGTGGCCCGCCAGGGTAAGCCCTGGGGTGGGCCGGGCTGGTTTGTATATCGGCCATGTCCGCAGGTTCAGCCAATTGCAGCTCCCACTGCCCACAGTTTGCTGCTTCAGGCCAATGGGGGCTACGGAAAGTGGCGTGGGCGAAGGGATGTGCTGGCCACCACTTCCTGCAGCTCCCATTGGCCTGGGACAGTGGGAGCTGCAATTGGCTGAACCTGCGGACATGGCCGATATACAAACCAGCCCGGCCCACCCCAGGGCTTACCCTGGCAGGCCGCGGGCCAAAGATTGCTGATCCCTTATCTATACACTTGCTCTACACATTGTAAAACCCACTTATATTATATCAGTGGAATTTCTGCATGTGAAACAAATTCATAACATGCTATATGTTTCAGAGAGGAAGGATGGGGCTCATGGTTAAGACACTGGACTGGAAATTCAGGCACTTTCAGTTTAATTGCTGGTGCTACTAAAGATTTCTAGTGTGATCTCGGACGTGCCGTTTAATCTCTCTGTGACTGAACTCCCCATCTGTAAATTGAGACTATTTCTTGTGTCTTATCTATTTGGATTGGTAAACATTTGGTGGCAGGGATATTTTCTTACAATGTGCTTGTGTAGTGCCTAGCACAATGAAGTCACAATATTTGTAAAAGTCTCTAAGTGCTGATGTAATAATAGTAATACCCTCACATGGTTGTGAAATCACACATGCTAAGAGTAACCAAGAAGATTCTATGGGGCGGATCCTCAGTTAGTGTAAATTGTCAGAGCTCCAATAACATTTTACACAAGCTGAGGATCTGTCCCCAGATCATCAGCCTGGACCTACTGCTTCTAGAAAATAACGGTAGAAGAGTAATTCCCACTGAGACACAAGCACCATTCACAGGTATGGAGACAGTGAGATACTGACAGGTATTTCTAAAAATTCTTTTGAAAATTCATTGTATACGTGTAGTCTAATGTACTAAATATTTATTCAGTTACCTACAGAAGCAGAGCTGTGCAAACTAGTGGAGCTTCCCTACAAATGTAGGGAAATGTAAATTTCCCATAAAATTGTTTGTGGTCAGCAAAAAAATTCCTCAAAGTTATACATGTGTTTCTTCCCATGCTTCATTATTTGGATCTCTGCGAAAAAATAAATTCCAACTCTTTGTGTTTCATTTTAAAGTTTTGGGCTGAGTCAGTTGCGTTTTATCACACAGTGGAATTTACATAATGAGCCAGATTATCAGCTAGTGTAACAAGGCCTAGTTCTACTGAAGTCGGTGGAGTTATATTTTCTTACACATTAACTGGCCCAACATTTCTTGAATATCTAAAAATATCCCTTACACTTCTAAGGATCAGGAGAAAATGGCACGTTTTCAGTTTCACCCATGCATGCATATTCATTGCACTGACATTTTTCTGTTAAGTGAAATTGCAGGAACATGAAATTACCTTGCCTCACAAAATTCCCTTACTTTCAAAACACTCTAATTATAAGTAATTACTTGCACTGTTCCTTTAAGAATAAAAACAGCACCAGCCAGCCCACCTCAGGGAATAAATATGCATCTCACTTTGATGAAATTTGCACACAATACAGGTCAGGTAGTTAATGAAGCCATAAACCATAATATGTCTGAGGCACTAAACATCACCTTATTCATTTTGCCTTGGTGTTTAAGAGAGTAGGAGATGTTTATTGCCATTAGACATCCTCTCTGCCTTTAGGATCGCCAGTCATAGCCGTCTCTTTGTAAATAAACATATAACCTTTGCAATGGTAATTTAAGACTGTGCAGTAAAGAGGATGCAGTGAATGCATGAAAGTGGAAGAGAGGATAAAAAGCCTCATGAATAAAGTCTAAGGCTGCAGGCTAAGGTGTTTATTAAGTCCCAAGCTGTTTTTTCCTCCACTTTTCCTCTCTGCTGAAATAAAAACAAAGATGGCTATGATGCTCTAAAATTAGAGCACATTTGTCGTCTTTAAAAGGAGCCAGCAACTGAACTTCAACTGTGCAGGAGCATAATAGGTGTGGAAAATAGATCTGCTCTAGGCCTACCCTCTTCTGTTGTGTAATCAGCCTGTGGGAGAGCAGATCAGCCCAGATAATGTCAGTTTCCACTCTACAGTGGGAAAGGTATCAAAAAGGTGCACATTAAAATACATTGATGAAATATGGCAGTCCAACCAGTCAACTTCCTAGGACAGTGGTGTTGTGTGGAACCATTTAACCTTTCAACTAAGGTGTCATATCTTTATAATAAAAAGAAAAGGAGTACTTGTGGCACCTTAGAGACTAACAAATTTATTAGAGCATAAGCTTTCGTGAGCTACAGCTCACTTCATCGGATGCATTTGGCCCTCTGTTTTTTCCACCAAATGCATCCGATGAAGTGAGCTGTAGCTCACGAAAGCTTATGCTCTAATAAATTTGTTAGTCTCTAAGGTGCCACAAGTACTCCTTTTCTTTTTGCGAATACAGACTAACACGGCTGCTACTCTGAAACCTGTGATATCTTTATAATGTGTCACAAACAAAAGCCCAACAGACCAAAACAACACTGAAAATTAATAAATATCTGAATGCTACGACTTTGCACTTCTGTCCATGGATCTCAAAGCATTTAGCAAACATGAATGAATTAACACTCACTGTGACAGGATCCCCGGGGTGCAGCCTGGGACTGGGGGACTGCTGTGCCCCCTGAACTCTCTCCAGCCTGGGCCGTCTCTCACAGTGCCCTGCTAGTGACCAGCGGCAAATACCTCCAGGCTCTGTGATCACTCAGCACAACCGCATGTGGAGCCCCCACACCTGGCTAGATTGCGTGAATGCTCCCAGAGCCACTCATAAATCACACAGAGAAAGGCACCAGCCAAATCCCTTCAGCTCCCAGCCTTGACTACAAAAGATAGATTTTACGTGATTATAAGTGATAGGCAAAAAGTCAGAGTTGGTTACCAAAAGAAAAGAAAATATATGCACACAGTCCAAACTCTCAACCCTATTAGATTGGGCAACATCTAGATCAGGGATCAGCAACCTTTGGCCCATGGCCCACCAGGGTAAGCCCCTGGCAGGCCGGGCCAGTTTGTTTACCTGCAGTGTCCTCAGGTTTGGCCGATCGCAGCTCCCAGTGGCAGCCAGCATATCCCTTGGCCCGTGTCGCTTCCCGCAGTCCTCCATTGGCCTGGGACGGCAAACCGTGGCCAGTGAGAGCTGCGATCAGCCGAACCTGTGCACACTGTAGGTAAACAAACTAGCCCGGCCCACCAGGGGACTTACTCTGGTGGGCCGCAGGCCAAAGGTTGCCAATCCCTGATCTAGATTAAGCAGATTTTCTCACCCCACTGGATATTGCAATCCTTAATATATAGGTTTGTCCCTTAAACCTGGGCCAGTCTCCTCTGTTGGAGTCTTCAGTTTTCTTCTGAGTATCTTTGTTGCTTGCAGCACAGGTGGGGGCAGGAGAAGGGCCAAGCATGGGCCCCCTGTGTTCTGTTTTATACCCTCAGTCCCACGTGCTTGGAGAACACAAATCCAGGCATGTCTGGTGGGCACTGCTGAGTCTTCAACCAAGGTGGAGCAATTCCCCTGTTGTGGCCTCATGCAGGTGAGTCATTGAATTGGAGCTTCTTTGCTGGACAATGGTTGTGGATGGTTGTTTTACGCCGACTGGATGTTGGTTACTTTCCTTGCTGTTGTCTCTGGGAAGCTAATATCTGGATGATTCCCCAACCAACAGCATGTTTTAGTGACAACCATACAACACAATCTCATAACTTCATATGCACTAAAGGAGGGATCAGCAACCTTTGGCACATGGCTCATTGGGGAAAGCCCCTGGCAGGCCGGGCCAGTTTGTTTACCTGCAGCATCTGCAGGTTCAGCCAATCACAGCTCCTAATGGCCACAGTTCGCTGTCCCAGGCCAATGGGGGCTGTGGGAAGGGTAGCCAGTACCTCCCTCAGCCCACGCTGCTTCCTGCAGCCCCCATTGGTCTGGAATGGCGAACCGTGGCCAGTGGGAGCTGCGATCAGCCGAACCTGTGGACGTGGCAGGTAAACAAACCAGCCCGGCCCGCCAGGGGCTTACCTTGATGGGCTGCATGCCAAAGGTTGCCGATCCCTGCACTAAAGATATACATATTTAGATAGAATGATGACTTTCAGCTGATTATAATCTTTTCCCTGATACCTCACATGGCATGCTTTATGTGCAATATCACAATTATATACACATGAGGAATATGGGGGTTAAAAGACCTCCCAGGAATAGTATGTCACACTCACAACCTCCTGAAAGGAAGTGAAATAAGAAAAGTCTCCCCATTGTATATCTAGAAGAACACAGACACCTGCCCAAGGTCACACATAATGTATGAGGCAGATAGAAGTTACATGTCATGATTTCCAGCCCCATGCTTTACCCACAAAACAATACCTTCCCCTTTTCTATCCTCCTCTGAAATATGATATTGTGGGTCTTCTCAAGAATTCACACATTTGTCCAAAGGAAACTGCTCTAAATTGCAATGGTTGCCTCTGGCCCCAAGAGACCAATATGGTAGCTGGAGATCAGATGGTGGAAGGTATAGCTTAGGCATGCCTCTTACATTTGGCCATCCCCTGACATTAGGTTTGGTATAGTCACATCTATGGGCATAATGCTACCCAAAGATTACCCTGCATAAGGGGAATCCTCAAGTGGCCAATTAAGACAAATTAATGGCTACCTTGCCTTGTCATAGCAGAGCAAAGCAGGTAGGGTGTATTGGTGAGCAGGTAAATCATCCTCTTAAAACTTTCACGCTGTCTGCAGTTGTAACGTCAAAGTACTACTACATCTCATTACATTACCAATAGCCATTCAGCATAAATAAAACAAAACCTCCATGCTAATTTGCTAACTGTCTCCATTCTGACTGGCTGCTGACAAGGAAAGTGGGTAAATGTAATAATAAGTACATTATAATTATATTGTACAAATTTAGGAAATTGTAGGGGTCATATTTTACTTTTGGGAGCAAATTTAAAGGAATGACTTGAAAGCCTGTAAATGTGACAATTTCTATCTTTTAAAAAAAATCCCAGTTAGTATCTCCATGCCACGACTTTGCAGAGCATATGAAAAACATATCCGAGGCAAATTGAGACAAAAGTTTGGGTTTTTTTTAACCCCAGGGAATGATAATAATGTGTCCCCCCATTTACCCATGATCTCTGCAGCTGGCAGGGGTTGATTTCTGATAGTAATTACTGTGAACAGATGAGGGGGATTTTCCCCCCCTTTTATTTTGACCTGCAGTTAGAGAAAATTTGCTTGTTTTATTTTAGGTTTAAAAATGATGAGGCAGCACCAACCCATGTTTCACCCCAGAGCTGTTGATATTTCCCCCTTCCTTCCCCTCCCTCCCCACATCCTAATTGATTTCAGACTGTGAGTGTGCAGATTCACAATTTAGTGGGAAAAGTTTGCTGCCAAGGCCCCTCGGGTGTTTTCTTTGCAGTTTGTTTTCTTAACTACAAGTCTGAGGTTGTTTTGTGGGTGTGTTGCAGGAGGGTGAAAGGCGAGGGGTAAGGTCTGTTCCTTCTTCAAACTTCGCAACATAAAAAGGTCCCATTGGTTTTTAATGCAGTACATTTGCCTCCTCACTGTCCCATTTTGAATGTTGTTGCTGCCTGGCCTAAAAGGAGATAAGAGCAGTGAACTGGCTTAAAGATAATAGCGTGTAGTAGAAATAGTCCTTATTTACAGAGTAGCCTCTCTCTCCTCCTCCCTGCCCACTGGTGAAATTATTGCTTATAAAACTGAGGACCTAATGGCATTTGGCAAAAATCCAAACATGGGGCCTGATTCTCTGTACCTCTGCGGGGGCAGGATTGGATGGTCTAGAGGCAAACATGGCTTTCAGTTGCCTTTGCAATGCCTGCATTCTGGGACTGTTCAGGGCCCCGGCTCCCCGCAGTGTAAGGTGGAAGAGCCTCAGAGAATGTCTACACTGCACTGAAAAACATGCAGTCCTGAGTCTTAGAGGCCATGTCAGCTGATGCAGGTTCCTGGGGCTCAAGCTGTGGAGCTAAAAATAGCAATGTAGACATTCCTGCTATGGTTGGAGCCTGGGCTCTGAGACCGTCTCCCCCACCGGGATTCAGAGCCCACGCTCCAGCCTGAGTGTGAACATTTACACTGCTATTTTTAGCCCCAGATCCTGAGCCCCGCCAGCCAGAGTCAATTGACCAGTGGGTTCTGAGACTTGATACTTTGGGTTATAATTTGCAGTGTAGACATATCCACAGAGCCGCTCTACCTTACACTCTGCTCCCTATATCCCCCCAGATGCCCTGAGCATCACTCCAATCATGCCCCCACCCCATTCTTATGCAGAGGTCTAAGAGTAGGGTTGGCACCGAGGCCTTCTGCCATCCACAGAGGCTCACTGCACTGGGGGTATTCTCAGGGAACCATTGCCATCCACTTTAAGGCCCTTTGCATTGCCAGAGCGGCACAAAGTATAGCTGAGAATCAGGCCCACAGTGTGGGCAACTTTGTGCAAGCTCTTTTTCAGTACGGACTATACATTTTTTGTCTGAAACTGCATTGCCACCTGCACCATGTTAGTCCTTGGCCAGTACTACTAGTTCTGCCTAGAGGCATCTCCTGCCTAACCTGTAACACTGTCTCTCCTGATCCAAGGTGAGCAGAGGGGTGAGAAAACAGCCCAAGAAGCCTTCCCTCTGTGCACTTACTCCACAGGGGCTGGGTACAGCAGCAGTTGTGGTACTTGGGTGTCTTTCACTTCTGAGGTTGCAGGGCTACAAATCACACTAAGAGGGCGGAGAAAAGATGAAGCCATGTCATGTGACTTCAACGAAGAATTGTAACCACCCATCCAGCTCTCTTATCACAAAAGGGTCAAATACTCACAGGAAACTGCTTGAGAAGTCAATCCAGAGAGCAACAAATCTATGTGGCTATAAAAGAGTCAATTAATTAGAAACAATGAGTAAATGCAAGGAGATTTTGATCTGCTTCTGGGCATAACATGGGAAAGAAAAATGAGTGTCAGTTCACTGAGGAAATTATTCGGTATGAAATAGTCACTTATCCACAGTCACAGGAAGGCAGTATATGAAGAATATAAGTGTTGGGATTTTTTTTCAATAAAAACTCATAGGAAAAGTAAAGCAGAATGTGTGGGAAAGAAAAGCTGATCAGGGAAAGTTTTAATGACCAGAAGTCTTCTCACCCATTACCTAGGCCCAGATCCTCAAAAGTAGTTCAGTGCCTAAATCAATGGAATGTAGGCACCTAAATGCCTTTGAGGACCTGATTCTAGTTCCTAACAGAGAAAGTGAGTGTGCACATGCATGCTGAGAACGTGCCCAGGAACTATAGTGGGCAAAGAATCTACATGCTTAGTTATTCTCCTAACTAACAACTCCTGTTGTTGATTTTACTCTGCTGCGGTTCTGCGGGTAGAAGAGAAGCAGAAGGTTAAAGACAAATATCAGTGACCCTGTTGTTTCCTGCAGAGAGGGTTCAGACTGATTGAAGTACAGGGCCACATGATCGTTCTTCTTCATGCACAACAACACAATACAGAGAGGAAAGATGCACCACTGTTTGCATACAGCCCTGTAGCATATGCAATGCAGAGCCACCCCAGCCCAGAAAGAGCACTGGGAGAGATTTTGCCAGTTGAGAGTGGACACTTTGCTTCACCCATTAGGCTGGAGCAGTCTGCTATGCCAGTGCACTGGCACTGCTCGACGGTCTGGTGTACAGAAGAAATGGGCTCTAACTCTATCACTTCCTCACCCATTTTTGTGCCATTTGGTGAGTGCTGGGGAGTGGATGAGCAGTTCCTAATTTTAGGGACAGCTAATGTGAACGACCCTTATTCAGATGTTCTAGGGAACAGGCTCCTTACCTAGCCCCATTTCTGCATCTCTGTGCTAGCTACACCATCTGACCTAGAACAGGTAGAAAAGGTAGGTCAAAAAGGCAACTTGTGCGTGCCCTGCTATTCTTTGCAGTCATGTTACAGCAAAAGGAGTGGGACAGAAAAGGGGCAAGAGAGAACATTTTCTACCTTTGATCCCGTCTTTCTAGTTCACTGTAAATGGCATCGATTTAACCAGTTTTTCTAGCTCAAGGTATGGATGGTGTCGTATTGAAATATAAACTGGATTTTCGTTGCTTTACCATAAAAACAAAAATAAACAAAAATCAACCAACCCAAAAAACGATGCTATACCTTTTACAGACTTGTGGTCTCCATTACAAGCTGTGCTTGTTACAGTTCCCTGCTCTAATTTGTGGTCAGCTATGGCTCCTTTTATGCCTGCAGATGTACTAAATGAAAAAAAAATCCTTTTTACAAATGGAAATACTTTTCTACTTAGACAACGTACATGTTTTTGGAAAGAAGTGAAAAACTGTTTAACCGCATTTGGCAGCAAGATTCTAACTGCATAGGCACTGAACTCACCATTGATTGCTCTTCTGTTCTCTATTGCTTGCACCCAACAATTCAATTGACATGCTTAAAACACAGGCAATAAATTACTTTAACTTTCCTTTAGGAATGGGTAAACTAGCTTGGAAAAAATATGACACTCCACCAACCTTCAAACTTGATTATAACTGAATTCAAACTAACCTCTTTATATCCTGTGACGTTCCAGAACCTTAATAAAGAGGTACCTCATGGTACATTTAAACTAGACCTAAACATGAAGTCTAAGAAATCTTATAAGATAACCTCTTCTTGAGATTTCCAGACTGAGGATGCAGATTCAAGAGATTTAAGATGAAATTAAGTGGGATTTAAATGGTGTATAGGCAGATATGCTGGCCCTCTGTACTGGGAGGAATTTCACCTTTAGATAGTTTAGATAAGGGGCCAGATTCACCACTCCAGTTTTATGCCAGTGTAACTTTGTAGTATCAACATTGCAATCAATGGAGTTATATAGTCATAAAACTGGAATAATAATTGCAGTAAATACCAACTCTTTTGAGAGTCTCCCATCACTACTCTCCATGTGTTCAATTTCCCCATTTCCTCCTCCTCACTGTGTTTATAATTGTTCGGGGCAGATTATGGAAGACAATATATTCTCAGGTTAGATTTGTACTGAATACTAGAACATCTGACTAAAATGCTCCTGTGACTCACTTATTTTTCCAGATTCTGCTACAGCTATGTAGAACTGATGTCCATTCCTTTTTCTTTTTAATCTACACTATTCACTTGCATATAACCCCCCGCTCCATCCCCATACAAAATGGTAATGTGAGTATGGAGTCTTGAACCTCTGGGTCTGTAGTACAAATCTCATTCAATAGTGGTGTCTGAAAGTTGCTAGCCAGAGGTGTTAAACACCTTGATGGATGGGCTTCACTGGTGTCTACCGGACAGATGTCTCTCTTTGTCACAAAAATCACCATCACATCTGGTGTTGATTTGACACCTTATTGGGTAGGTCCATACTTTACAGTAAAAAATGGGAACATACTACAAAACTCAGATCAGGATGTTGATTTTAAAACTGTCAAAGTTTGGGGCTTTTTGAATCTGGGTTTTCAGTTCAGTCTCTCATAGAGAAAAACTCCAGCTCCAGCCAGATTCAGTTTCCAGATTTCATTGTACCTATTAAAGGTGTGTGAAGATCCAGGATGCATTACTAATTACAATTAGGTTGATACATTACAGAAGAGTTCTCTCCCTCTACTTCTCAGCTGTGGATCTGTAAAGAGGTTCCCAAACCAGTGAAGTTTTTTTTTTCCTTTTGTTTCAAGAGAGACAGAAAGAAAAACAGAAATGAAGAGATTATAAACACCGTAGTCAACTACTCAGTCTCAGAGATAAATGGTTCACTTATCATTTTAAATATACTTTAGCTGAATGCTGAAAGAAACACCAAATGTCTGGAGCTTTGATTCCTTTCAAAGTAACAGAAGAAGAATACTTATCTTGTAAGAAATACAAATAGTAGGCCTTCCAGTATGTTTCCTTTAACATCTCAAAAGGGAAGGTCTCCTACCTTCTGCTTGCTCTCTCTCACTCTCTTTCTTTCTCTTTCTCTCTCACAAACACTTTCTCTTTCTCCAGCCCTAGTTTTTTGGCCCTTGGGCTAGTTGGAGTCAGTTGAGGAAAAGCTGCTTTTATTTGTTCCAAAGACAGTAATTTTTAACTTTCACAATGTAGCCATCTTCTGCGAGTCCCTAATAGTAAGTCAAATCAAGTGAAAATTCAAAAAAGGCAGAAGCAGCGTGCTTTGCAAATTTAGAATAAAATCAGATCTAAATTTAACATCATCTCCATTTGAGAAGCAGCTTCATTAAATGGCAATGGAAAGCAATAAAACAAATAAATACTACCCACAAACAGCAGGAAAAGTTACATTGAACATAAATCTGCTTGTGATCATTTGAATTAAAACTTCTGCTGCATAATGGTTGATGTGATATTTGCTTTAGTACTATTTATTATTGGGATTATATTTTTACATTCAATTCAGCCTTAGATTCCGTACCCTCAGCAAGAGGTCAGGAACAGAGAGACCAAACTAAGGCCTTGAGGGAGAACGCTAGCTAGCTTTTGGTCTGGGACATCAGTGGATATAAAATGCTTCTCTTCTTACCCCTCCAGAAGGAGGAAGGGCAGGCTCTCTTTCTGATGAGGGGAAGGACTCTTTTTCTCTCTCTTGTGTGGTCAGGAGCGCAAAGAGGCCTGGATCCTCAAAAGTATTTAGAAGCCATTGATTTCCATGAAAGTTACATTCCTAAATACCTTTGAGGATCTGAGCCCCGGTGGCTCAAAAAACACCGGGTCTCTGAAAGCTGAGAACTTATCAGTACACTGACCCAGATACATCATCAGAGTCTAATGTTTTCCACAAGTACCTTGAATGCCTGGAATATTCACCTGATCATGAATAACATTAAATATGTGAAGTTTTGGATAAAGTATTTCATGTTTCTCCCATTCCCTAGCCTCCATAATGAAACTGAGGGAGATTCTAATGCTAAACCTAGCTTTACCTGTGCTTGCTCAGGTTGCTTCACTCTGCCAAGACGACCTGATAAGGTGAAATACATCCCAGTGTTTGAACACCTAAGCTGATTTAAGTTCTGCTCTGCTTAAAAGAGGTGCCTGCTGGGGGCAGTTCACTTCCTGGACGTTGGAATTCTGAAGCTGACCGGGATGGCTAGTGTGCTCATGTACAGATGTATCTACCCAGAACGGTCTTGCAGCTCAGTGCTCAGGCATTTCAGGGGAATGAACTTTGGAAATAAACTGAGAAGTTTGTGTGTGTTTGTGGGAGTTCTATTCCCACGCCATGAAATGGCGTTTCAGAAAACAGTAATATCGGAGAGAGTGGCTTTTTGTCTAGTTAACAAAACTTTTTATAGAGATATTGAACCATATTCTGACAAAGCTTTAAATTAATGGGAAAGCAAGGGGACAAAATGCATCACTCACCCTAATGGATTAGCAGACGGTAAGATCTCACAGTACTTTGTGCTTGTGTTCCAACATCCACTATGTAAGGTTTCATTTTCCAAGTGAGAATAGTGCTCATTCTTGCTGTTTAACATCTATAAATTCTGGTAGGGACTAAATCATGATAAGAAGCACAAATATTTTGGAAAGCCTGAAATTGGATAAGTGTCAGTCACTGTCACTTCCAACAACCTTAACTTTCTTAGTCACAATCCAAACAGTTCTACGTAGTTTTGTTTCATCATTTACGGAGAGAGGAAAAAATATATCCTAAACAGTTCTGGGCAGCAGCCGTGGGCGAAAAATATGTAGGATGGCGAAGCTTGTGAAGTGTTCAAGAAAAACAGTGCTAATTAAATATGTTTGAAAATGGGGAATCCCAGGGCATTCATGTGCTTCAGGCAGACAAGGGAGGAATGTTGAATTTCACAACATAAAGCCTTAAAAATAAAATAAAATAAAATAAAAATAATTGCTTTGGGGACCCAAGGTAAAACGCAGGTGTTTTGAGGAGAACATAAACATTTTTTCCTAAATGAGGCGTTGAGGGCTGGGAGAAGGGCAGTAAAATTAGTGGAATTACTGCCTGATTTTAACCAGATGATTGCTCCAGTTGGACACCAGAGCGTTTTCATTAGGGACTCTAATTTACAAGCCATTCACCGCATTCCAGTGGAACACAACAACTCCCCCAGGTCCTAAAGAATGCCAGCTCCACAGCTTTATGGCAGAGATGCCTTAGTACAGGATTGAGGATTGTTTCTTTTAAGGCCAGACTGACTGTAGATTTGTGCCCAAGCTTTGCAACAACAAAAAAGAGCTAGTTGGTCCTGCTGCCTTAAGCAAGTTAGATGGTCCCAGGAATCCATGTAAATCTCTGTTAGTATTCTATGAACGTACAATCTTTCTACTCAGAGTTAACCTTATTTATACATAGCTTGCAGTCAGATGTACATCATAACATCTTTAGATACTAGCCTATTCCAGATATAAGAATGATTCTTTTCTGTTCTTTCATCAGATCTTGCCAACAGAGTATGGCCATGAAAGCCTTCAGCAGGTGGGGCTTTGGCCCCAGTGTGATCAAGCTCAACACACATTTGTCTGATCTTCATAGAGATGAATGGCTTTAAAAACATTGTGGATAGAGGGGGTTTCCATGTAGACAGTCTTGGGATCTGGTGTTACTTTCAGAGGTATGTGACTGTGCCTTAATCCACCTGGCAAAGCAGCAGTAACTGCTTTTTTTGTTTAATAAATAGTACTCAGCTCTCTGACATTTCTCCTGCTCACCCCACTCAGCTTTCTCTAGGATCCATCTATACCATATCAGAGTAGCTTTCCCCTGCATCCCCATCTTCTGTTCTACCCTCACAGCTCTAGGGGCTGCTCCAAAGCCCACAGAAGTCAGCATGAGTGCTTTCCATTCACTTCATGGCATCAGACTTCAGCTCTAACATCTCATCTTACTTTTCTCTGATGCCCTGTTTCTACTACTGTTGTTCAGTGTATTTCATTTCCACCACCCCTCCTCCCCCTGTTCAGCTGTGGTGGTTCCCTGTCAGTCAGACCCAACTCAGAGCATGTGCTACTCTCAATAAGCTCATGCTTGTGTTTCCTCAATGAACATTCACTTGGGAAAAAAATTGTCTCCTTTTTTGGTAGACTGACTAAGTCCCAATGCCCACAGTGAAGGCGTTTTGATGGTGATTCCAAACCACATCTATAAACAAAGAATAAATATGAACAAAGAAGTTCAACACAAGTCCAGATATGGAGAGGATTCTTTTGACACGTTGTGAGTTCAATCCTTGAGAGGGCCATTTAGGGATTTGGGGCAAAAATTGGGGATTGGTCCTGCTTTGAGCAGGGGGTTGGACTAGATGATCTCCTGAGGTCCCTTCCAACCCTGATATTCTATGATTCTATGATTCTATGACCATAATGAAATTACTAAAGAATAGTTCTAGCTGCATTTCATTGTCACTGGCTTGCTATAATGTGCATGTGTTACATGTACAAATCTGAGCACATGGATGCAGGAGACTGGTTTTCAATCACAATGAATATCTCACCTTTTTCAAGCACAGCCATCATAGCGTACACTCCCTCTGCCTGTGACCCTTGTCAAATTTCATAAACTAAACAGGACTGGCTCTGGCATGTTCTTGAAGGGGAAACCATCCATTTCAAACCCAGAACAGATTCAGTGATTGGTTTCTTCCCTCTAACACAGTAGTGAGCCAGCACAGTGTATCCAGTATCCTATTTGAGAACTGACATTGAAATAGCAGGTATGGTAGTTCCAGTATCCTGAACAAACTCAAACACCGGTATTTACATTCTGGCTTGCCTGAATTCTCATATAGTTTCAAATTGTATAAAGTATTCTCAGTAGTTCTTCTAAGCTATTTTGTTCTTCAACTGGTATTAGTAAAAATTGAGAACCACATTCCTCCACAGAGGCAGTTGCATTTCAATGACTGGGCTGAGGAGATTTTATCTGCATATGTAGATATGTATAGAGCATGTTCAAATGACTCTTTTTTTAATATTACTAATTGGAAATGGACTTATTTCTGTTCTGAAAAATGTTTGTGAACCAATTCTCCTTTCTATGAATGTCTTTGCTATTTGTAAGTATTTGCTGAAGAGTTTTTATGGTCAAATTGCAGCCTACAGGTTGTTTGTGAACTGTTCATGCCAGCTATTTGCTATTCACTATTCTCGAGGTGTGAGTGATCACTTAGGCCATGTGATAATGCCATTACTCTCTGACTGGATGCCTGGATCTTTTTACAGAGTGGAATGTCAAATGTCAAGCAATGAATTACAAACAATGAATACTTCACTTTCTGGATGAATTTTCAGAAAAATTATTTGTACGAGAATGTGTGAAACTTTTGAGATTTACTAAAATATTCATGAATACCTGGCAGCCACACAAATATCAGTGGACTGAATTCACTGCGTGAAATCCTGGACCCACTGAAGTCAATGGCAAAATTCCCATTGACTTCAACAGGGTCAGGCGCTTCTACCTGCAAAAAATACACAAATCACTTTCCATATTTCATTTGTTACATTTGTAAAGAGCCTTAAAAATCTTAGAAATGAAAAATATGGCATAAATGTAACACAATAAGATATTGTTCTATTCTTTTACAGACCTTGGAAAGCAAAGATTGTGACATGGATTTTTGTGTGCTTTACAAAGATGCTATTTTTATTAAAAAGAAAAGGAGTACTTGTGGCACCTTAGAGACTAACAAATTTATTAGAGCATAAGCTTCGTGAGCTACAGCTCACTTCATCGGATGCATTTGGTGGAAAAAACAGAGGAGAGATTTATATACACACACACAGAGAACATGAAACAATGGGTTTATCATACACACTGTAAGGAGAGTGATCACTTAAGATAAGCCATCACCAGCAGCAGGGGGGGGGGGGAGGGAAACCTTTCATGGTGACAAGCAAGGTAGGCTAATTCCAGCAGTTAACAAGAATATCAGAGGGACAGTGGGGGGTGGGGTGGGGGGAGAAATACCATGGGGAAATAGTTTTACTTTGTGTAATGACTCATCCATTCCCAGTCTCTATTCAAGCCTAAGTTAATTGTATCCAGTTTGCAAATTAATTCCAATTTAATTGGCTGAAGGTGATGGCTAGTGGCGTTCTGTTATTTTCTTTGTTGGGCCTGTCCTGTAGTAGGTGACTTCTGGGTACTCTTCTGGCTCTGTCAATCTGTTTCTTCACTTCAGCAGGTGGGTATTGTAGTTGTAGGAATGCATGATAGAGATCTTGTAGGTGTTTGTCTCTGTCTGAGGGGTTGGAGCAAATCACCTTCAGCCCCCAACTAAAACCTCTCCAACGCATCATCAAGGATCTACAACCTATCCTATACCCATCACTCTCACAGATCTTGGGAGACAGGCCAGTCCTTGTTTACAGACAGCCCCCCAATCTGAAGCAAATACTCACCAGCAACCACACATCACACAACAGAACCACTAACCCAGGAACCTATCCTTGCAACAAAGCCCGTTGCCAACTCTGTCCACATATCTATTCAGGGGATACCATCATAGGGCCTAATCACATCAGCCACACTATCAGAGGCTCGTTCACCTGCGCATCTACCAATGTGATATATGCCATCATGTGCCAGCAATGCCCCTCTGCCATGTACATTGGCCAAACTGGACAGTCTCTACGTAAAAGAATGAATGGACACAAATCAGACGTCAAGAATTATAACAATCAAAAACCAGTTGAAGAACACTTCAATCTCTCTGGTCACTCGATCACAGACCTAAGAGTGGCTATCCTTCAACAAAAAAGCTTCAAAAACAGACTCCAACGAGAGACTGCTGAATTGGAATTAATTTGCAAACTGGATACAATTAACTTAGGCTTGAATAGAGACTGGGAATGGATGAGTCATTACACAAAGTAAAACTATTTCCCCATGGTATTTCTCCCCCCCACCCCACCCCCACTGTCCCTCTGATATTCTTGTTAACTGCTGGAATTAGCCTACCTTGCTTGTCACCATGAAAGGTTTTCCTCCTTCCCCCCCCTGCTGCTGGTGATGGCTTATCTTAAGTGATCACTCTCCTTACAGTGTGTATGATAAACCCATTGTTTCATGTTCTCTGTGTGTGTGTATATAAATCTCTCCTCTGTTTTTTCCACCAAATGCATCCGATGAAGTGAGCTGTAGCTCACGAAAGCTTATGCTCTAATAAATTTGTTAGTCTCTAAGGTGCCACAAGTACTCCTTTTCTTTTTGCGAATACAGACTAACACGGCTGCTACTCTGAAACCTGCTATTTTTATTGTGAAGCTATCAGATGAATTAGGCACGGAACCACTTTAATTGCTTTCAGCTAACCCACTGAATGCCCGTGATCATTAAACCTCAGCTGCCCGTATCTTCTTGGAAGGATTCTTTTGCTACCATCAACAGATAGTTAGATGCTTTTGAAATGTTACCCTTACCTTATAGATGAATTTCTAATGCCTTAAGAGCCCATGTCCCTCTGATTTTCAGTGGGGACTAACTGGTTTGCAAAATATATCCATAGTTTTGTTATTGTTCCTTTTTCAGTAAACCTTCTAGGATTCTTTTTTGTCTTTCTAACAAAGAACAATCTGGCATGAATTACTTCCCTTCAAAATGCAAGGACACTTCAAGACTTCAGTTCTTGTTTTCATAAGATCTCCTTATATAATTGAGGACTAAAATGCAGGGCATTTGTTCAGATCCTTCACCAGTCTGGTTACCATCATCTCATGGATGCATACAACTAAATAGAAAGAAAAAAAATCTAATAAAAGAGGTACCTACATTTTTTTAATATAGTAAATCCTGGCTGGTTTTGTAAGAGGACCTGAATTGGCGAAATAAGAAATTTGTACTTTTGAACACATACATTCACTTGGCTACGTCTTTCTGTTGTTAGCTGTGGGATAAAGGTACAATCAAATGTCATATGGACATGGTTAAAAATGATAAGGCATCAAATTTCAGGTGATAGGGCAAAGTTAGGCAATGTATTTCAAAAGTGACTCTTCTCTTTTGTGCACAGTCTCTGTTTGTCACAAGCATTTAATTTTATGCTATGCAAGGGACTGGACTTGTGACTCACTACGATCATTTAAAATCCAAATAATTCTGTGACTCAGGGTTTCAGTTAGAATGAGAAATATGCTATGAACGTTCCATTTAGGATTGTTCCTCAAGTTTTTCCTAAGCCAAACTAATACTATCTGCCTCTTAAACATATCTAGTTGACAAGTGGCTTGAGATGAAAGAAAGAAAATTAAGATCATGATTGTTTAATAACATGGCATGAATTTGGTGTTTCCTGTTATTAAATATAGTGATTAGTGAAATAGTCAGTTATTAATGTATTTGTTCATTATTTTGGTGATTAATAAATAGAAATGTAGCATGATTTGAAAGATTTGACAGGAGACCTTGACAGAATGTGAAAAACAGCCTTTGCCTATACAACTGAAAAGCTAATGAGGGTTATTATTATATTATAATTATAAAGAAAATGTAAAAACTTCTGAGCTATCAGGCCAATAAGGTGGAAGCCAAGATGCCAATGCTGAGAGAAGATCCACTCCCTGTTCTGAGACAGAGGGCTGGTGAGGGAGGAGAAAGCTCCACGCTATCTCTGCTCCAGAGATCATGAGCAAGGAGCTGAGATGAAGTGAAACATGAAGATCATGCTTCTGTGAGTATGTACCTGATATTCAAGAATGGGCATGGACTAAAGCCCAAACAAAGTTGCACAAGCTTCCCCCATTAACTCTACTGATGCATGTCACCTGAAATACTCAGCTTCCTACTCATAGTCACACTGCAAGAGAAGTCCTTGGTTTTGTGAAGTGGACTCATGTGGTTTTGGTATTCAAATGGTGCAGATACAGAGGAAAGTCCACTTTACTTTAGCCTGATATATCATGACAGGCCGTCCAGGGACTTTTTATTGTACTCTGAATGCTTAATCCCAACAGACAATGACATAATGATAGCTCTTGACACAAATATCCACTGCAGTTTAGCAAATTAGTTTGAGGCCACAAAAATAATTTTCACTTAAAAGTGAATGTGAGTTGATCCTAAGTTTGGGGTCTGCTGAGAAAACATTACTGAAGGAGAAATAAACACACTCTCCTCACTTGGGCCAGCTGCTGAAAGAAAATACTGCATAAGAGAAAAAGGAATGTTTGGATCTAATTTGGAGGATGTTAATTTCCTGCTCGTGTTTAGAAGATCTCACAATATCTGACCACAGGCCTGGGTACTGGTTGATATCTATCCTTTACCCAAATATATCTTCAGGCAGATGGAGAATAAGCTTATTGGGATTTGATTTTCAGAAAAACACAAACCTGGATGAGCTAATGTTGTTCCAGATGCATTATCTTATAATCTCCAGGAAGAGAACATTTCAGAGCAAAGGAACATGGAATTTTCCCTGAAAGAGACCTAATATATGTCCTTAATCCCCATGCTGCTTGAGAAAAAAGCACTTGTCCAAAACTGAAGAGGAACTTTGATTCTTGCCCTGACTTAGACAAAGTAACTCCAAAATCTTTAAGGCTCTGCAATGTGAAAACAAACAGCAGGGCGAAACACAAAACACCTTTGGTTATTAAAAGATGGAAGACCATATCCTCGCCCATCTATCTAGCCATTTCCTGCTGCTCAGACAATGAACTCAGGATCACTTTCTATTATTTTTCTAAAAAAGAAAAGGAGTACCCGTGGCACCTTAGAGACTAACAAATTTATTAGAGCATAAGCTTTCGTGAGCTACAGCTCACTTCATCGGATGCATTTGGTGGAAATGCATCCGATGAAGTGAGCTGTAGCTCACGAAAGCTTATGCTCTAATAAATTTGTTAGTCTCTAAGGTGCCACGGGTACTCCTTTTCTTTTTGCGAATACAGACTAACACGGCTGCTACTCTGAAACCTATTATTTTTCTGTTATTTATTTGAACTGCAGCCTCTCCTCCCCACACACAAATACATATAGACTGTTCCCAACTGCCCTTCTACCTTGATTTATGTACCATATTTTATAGCTCACTCACACAATTAACCCCTTCAACTTAGATGACCTCCCTCCTCCCCCTTCTCTTGGAGTGCCTGCCCAGCAAGGGCTGGGAGGTCAACAAATGGTTCTACCACTGTATCTGCTGTGATCCAAGAGCAAGTGCAAGAAGGGAGAAAGTCCACTGATCAAGTAATGTGTATACACCCGGTCGCTGGAGTTTGAGTCTATGAAGATGTTGCTGGGGCCTGCCCATTACCAAAACCCAAGCTCCCAACTACACAAGACAGCTCACAGAGTCTAGATCTGCAAACATCAGTGGGGACATCTGACACTATGAAGGCACCCGCCGTTGCTTCTAATAAGTGTGTGTTTTGGGGGTGGAGGGATGACACATATACCTCCAAAGTCCCAAAGGAGAATGGGAAGAGGAAGAAGTCTCACCTTCCGGAAAGATGGTGGGGCCTTCTTAAAAAGTCATTCCCCTTAGGAAATTCTGCGGTGGGCTCCAGTTTATATCGTGCTCCTTGGAAGGGAGTGGGGGGCTACTTGGTCTATGTGCCCTAAATGTCCTTGCTCCAATGGAGGTTGATAGGCTTGATTGTCCCCTTCCCCCTGCCTACTGGTGCCATTGGCTGGATTCAGAGCCTATATGTTGTACAGCAGGGTACCTAAGGCAGCTGGGCTGCAGCAAATGCACCTGGAGCAAGAGCAAGTGCAGGCTATACGTGGTCTCAAACAAGGTTAAGCATGAGGCACAGTCCCTGGCACTGAAACTCAACCCCCTAGTGCGCCTGCACCCTTACTCAAAAGTTCAGTTCATAAAGCAGCGAGGTGCGGGCAAAGAAGGTACATGTCTGATTAGACATGAGCTTCAATGTGCTCCTAGTCTTGCCAGTGCACAATTTACATACATATCCCCTCTTATTCTTTCTACTAGGCTGGGATAATTTGGTAGGTACACAACAGTGTGTGCATTAAAGGTGTCTTTCCATCGGCTTCAAAGGTCTTTGGATCAGACGCTTAATGCCGGATCGGGTCCCCTTGCTTCCCAGAATTCTTTTTTTTTACACTGCACTTGCACCTGGAGAATGGTGCACCTTGGCGGAGCAGGATTAGGACCTTCAACATAGCCTTGGCTATGTTGTGAAATCTGACACGGACAGGATTATAGTTAACCAATAAAAAAGGAAAAAGAAAACCACTCCATTTTAATTGTCAGTCCGTGTAGCAGCAACTGTGCTCCTCATTCCTAGCACAGTTCCCCCTGGTTGCAGATCTCAGAACCTACAGGAAAAAAAGCAGAACCCCAATGAAGTTTGAAGATCTTCACATAAAACCAGAATGAAATAATTTAGACCCTTGTGGGATGGATTCATTGTGAATGAAACTTTTAAAGAGTGTTACAAATACACTTATTTTCCAATAAGGTTGCTGTCTCTTTAAAACCAAAGGATCAGGCAAAGCAATTTGGATCATTAATACAATGTACCTCTTTCCCACATCCCCTTGCTAGAATATTGAACTCCCTATGATTCTTACTGAGGTCACTAAGAGCTTGTCTACACTACCTGCCAGATTGGCGGGCAGCAATCAATCCAGCTGGGGTCAATTTATCGCTTCTGGTATAGACGCAATAAATTGACCACTGAGCGCTCTCCTGTCGACTCTGGTACTCCATCAGACAGCTGCAGCGGCACAGGAGCTAGCAAACAGAGCTCTAAACAGGGGAGTTTGAGTGGGAGTTTGAAAAGGAGGTTTGGATTGTGGTGCTTGTTTGGGGTTTGTTTTTGCTGGGGGGTGGTCTTTTTGGTGTGGCTTGTGTTTCCCAGATTAACAGGATTTAGGTGGGAAGGAGATGACAGATACAGAGGCAGCTGTGGGAGTGACTCCTGCAGTGAAAGACACATTGAGGATGACTGGATGTGGAAGCTGTGGTATGTACATGATCCTGGAGGGGGGAACCGGTAAGAGTTTTTTCTGCATGAAATGTCGTCTGATAAAGCTGATGGAGGAAAAGATCCGAGGTTTGGAGATGCAGGTGGAAAGTCTGGTTGAGTTTAGGAAGGGGTTTGAGCAGATGATGGAGCAAAGATATGAGGTATCTGAAGGGAAAAGCTCAGACTCACAGATGGAACCAGAGCTGGGGAATTTTGAGGAGAGACTGGATGAGGAAAGTGGTCAGTGGAAACATGTGACTCAAAGAACCAGGCAGAGAAAAAGACGGGCTAGTGAAGGAGAAATAGAGCTTAGGAACAGGTTTGCAGAGTTGGAAAATGAAGAAGGGGCTCAGCAGGTACTTGTTGAAGGTGGAAGGGTAAGGAAGAAGAGAAGAGAGGCTAGCCCTATAGAAAAAGGGGAAGAGTCAAGGGAGACTACACCAAATATGAGCCCCAGGAGGATACAGGATGGGTTGAAGAAGATTGTAAGGGAAAATAGGAATGGAAAGAACTTGCAGCCAGAGGGAACAGGGGAGAGACTGGAGAATAGCACTGTCACCAGGAAAAGGCAGGTCTATGTGATCGGGGACTCTTTATTGAGAAGAATAGACAGGCCTGTAACTAGAGCTGATCCTGAGAATAGAAGGGTGTGCTGTCTTCCGGGTGCTAAGATACGGGATGTAGAACTGAGGTTGAAAAGGATCCTCAAGGGAGCGGGAAAGAATCCCCTAATTATCCTTCATGTGGGAACAAATGATACAGCCAGATTCTCGCTGGAAAGTATCAAGGGAGACTATGCTAGGCTGGGGAAGACGCTTAAGGAAATTGAGGCTCAGGTGATCTTTAGCGGGATCCTTCCTGTTCCTAGAGAAGGGCAACAAAGGTCTGACAAGATTATGACTGTCAACAGATGGCTTAGGCAGTGGTGCTATAAGGAGGGCTTTGGGATGTATGGCCACTGGGAGGCATTCACGGACAGAGGTCAGTTCTCTCGGGATGGACTTCATCTGAGTAGGGAAGGAAATAGACTTCTAGGATCGAGGCTGGCACAACTGATAAAGAGAGCTTTAAACTAGGAATTGGGGGGAGATGGATGGGAGATGTCCAGAAAATCTCCACGCCAGATTTTAGCATTGAGAGGGAAGAAGATGAAGTAAGAAAGGATACAGCCATGGGTAGGAGAATGTATATAAGGAGCGAGGGCGGTGTGGATACTAGTCTAATAGGATATACTGGCTGTAGAATGACTGTGCCTAATAGGGTACAAAATGTGAGCGAGGCCAAACAGCAAAAATTAAGATGTTTATACACCAATGCGAGGAGTCTAGGTAACAAAATGGAGGAACTAGAGCTACTGGTGCAGGAAGTGAAACCAGATATTATAGGGATAACAGAAACATGGTGGAATAGTAGTCATGACTGGACTACAGGTATTGAAGGGTATGTGCTGTTTAGGAAAGACAGAAACAAAGGTAAAGGGGGTGGAGTAGCATTGTATATCAACGATGAGTTAGAATGTAAAGAAATAAGAAGCGATGCAATGGATAAGACAGAGTCTGTCTGGGCAAAAATTACATTGGGGAAGAAAACTAGTAAAGCCTCTCCTGCGATAGTGCTTGGGGTGTGCTATAGACCTCCGGGATCTAATTTGGTTATGGATAGAGCCCTTTTTAATGTCTTTAATAAAGTAAATACTAATGGAAACTGCGTGATCATGGGAGACTTTAACTTCCCAGATATAGACTGGAGGACCAGTGCTAGTAATAATAATAGGGCTCAGATTTTCCTAGATGCGATAGCTGATGGATTCCTTCATCAAGTAGTTGCTGAACCGACTAGAGGGGATGCCATTTTAGATTTAATTTTGGTGAGTAGCGAGGACCTCATAGAAGAAATGGTTGTAGAGGACAATCTTGGCTCAAGTGATGATGAGCTAATTCAGTTCAAACTAAATGGAAGGATTAACAAAAATAAATCTGCAACTAGGGTTTTTGATTTCAAAAGGGCTGACTTTCAAAAATTAAGGCAATTAGTTAGGGAAGTGGATTGGACTGAAGAACTTATGGATCTAAAGGCAGTTGAGGCCTGGGATTACTTTAAATCAAAACTGCAGAAGCTATCGGAAGCCTGTATCCCAAGAAAGGGGAAAAAATTCATAGGAAGGAGTTGTAGACCAAGCTGGATGAGCAAGCATCTTAGAGAGGTGATTAAGAAGAAGCAGAAAGCATACAGGGAGTGGAAGATGGGAGGGATCAGCAAGGAAAGCTACCTAATTGAGGTCAGAAGATGTAGGGATAAAGTCAGAGAGGCTAAAAGTCGAGTAGAGTTGGACCTTGCAAATGGAATTAAAACCAATAGTAAAAGGTTCTATAGCCATATAAATAAGAAGAAAACTAAGAAGGAAGAAGTGGGGCCGCTTAACACTGAGGATGGAGCGGAGGTTAAAGATAATCTAGGCATGGCCCAATATCTAAACAAATACTTTGCCTCAGTCTTTAATAAGGCTAAAGAGGATCTTGGGGATAATGGTAGCATGACAAATGGGAAGGAGGATATAGAGGTAGATATTACCATATCAGAGGTAGAAGCGAAACTGAAACAGCTTAATGGGACTAAATCGGGGGGCCCAGATAATCTTCATCCAAGAATATTAAAGGAATTGGCACCTGAAATTGCAAGCCCATTAGCAAGAATTTTTAATGAATCTGTAAACTCAGGAATAGTACCGAATGATTGGAGAATTGCTAATATAGTTCCTATTTTTAAGAAAGGAAAAAAAAGTGATCCAGGTAACTAGAGGCCAGTTAGTTTGACATCTGTAGTATGCAAGGTCCTGGAAAAAATTTTGAAGGAGAAATTAGTTAAGGACATTGAAGTCAATGGTAAATGGGACAAAATACAACATGGTTTTACAAAAGGTAGATCGTGCCAAACCAACCTAATCTCCTTTTTTGAAAAAGTAACAGATTTTTTAGATAAAGGAAATGCAGTGGATCTAATTTACCTAGAATTCAGTAAGGCATTTGATACCGTGCCACATGGGGAATTATTAGTTAAATTAGGGAAGATGGGGATCAATATGAACATCAGAAAGTGGATAAGGAATTGGTTAAAGGGGAGAATGCAACGGGTCCTACTGAAAGGCGAACTGTCAGGTTGGAGGGAGGTTACCAGTGGAGTTCCTCAGGGATCGGTTTTGGACCAATCTTATTTAATCTTTTTGTTACTGACTTTGGCACAAAAAGTGGGAGTGTGCTAATAAAGTTTGCAGATGATACAAAGCTGGGAGGTATTGCCAATTCGGAGAAGGATCGGGATATTATACAGGAGGATCTGGATGACCTTGTAAACTGGAGTAATAGTAATAGGATGAAATTTAATAGTGAGAAGTGTAAGGTTATGCATTTAGGGATTAATAACAAGAATTTTAGTTATAAGTTGGGGACGCATCAATTAGAAGTAACGGAAGAGGAGAAGGACCTTGGAGTATTGGTTGATCATAGGATGACTATGAGCTGCCAATGTGATATGGCTGTGAAAAAAGCTAATGCGGTTTTGGGATGCATCAGGAGAGGCATTTCCAGTAGGGATAAGGAGGTTTTAGTACCGTTATACAAGGCACTGGTGAGACCTCACCTAGAATACTGTGTGCAGTTCTGGTCTCCCATGTTTAAAAAGGATGAATTCAAACTGGAGCAGGTACAGAGAAGGGCTACTAGGATGATCCGAGGAATGGAAAACTTGTCTTATGAAAGGAGACTTAAGGAGCTTGGCTTGTTTAGCCTAACTAAAAGAAGGTTGAGGGGAGATATGATTGCTCTCTATAAATATATCAGAGGGATAAATATAGGAGAGGGAGAGGAATTATTTAAGCTCAGCACCAATGTGGACACAAGAACAAATGGGTATAAACTGGCCACCAGGAAGTTTAGACTTGAAATCAGACGAAGGTTTTTAACCATCAGAGGAGTGAAGTTTTGGAATAACCTTCCAAGGGTAGCAGTGGGGGCAAAAGATCTATCTGGTTTTAAGATTCTACTCGATAAGTTTATGGAGGAGATGGTATGATGGGATAATGAGATTTTGGTAAGTAATTGATCTTTAAATATTCAGGGTAAATAGGCCAAATCCCCTGAGATGGGATATTAGATGGATGGGATCTGATTTACTATAGAAAATTCTTTCCTGGGTATCTGGCTGGTGAATCTTGCCCATGTGCTCAGGGTTTGGCTGATTGCCATGTTTGGGGTCGGGAGGGAGTTTTCCTCCAGGGCAGATTGGAGAGGCCCTGGAGGTTTTTTTGCCTTCCTCTGTAGCATGGGGCATGGTTGACTGGAGGGAGGCTTCTCTGCTCCTTGAAGTTTTGAACCATGATTTGAGGACTTCAATAGCTCAGACATGGGTGAGGTTTTTCATAGGAGTGGTGGGTGAAATTCTGTGGCCTGCGCTGTGCAGGAGGTCGGACTAGATGATCAGAGTGGTCCCTTCTGACCTTAGTATCTATGAATCTATCTATGAATCTATGAATCAGAACGAGGAGTGCAAGTGGAGTTGACGGGAGAGCTTCAGCTGTTGACTTACCACAGTGAAGACACAGTGGTAAGTAGATCTAAATATGTCGACTTCAGCTACGCTGTTCACATAGCTGAAGTTGAGTAACTTAGATCGACCCCACGCGGTAGTGTAGACAAGCCCTCAGTGTATAATTTAGGGTAGGTCTATACTGCAGCTGGAGGAAGCGAGCAACCCAGCCTAGATAGACAGACTCATGCTAGTGAGGCTTGAGCTAGTATGCTAAAAATAGCTGCGTGGATGTTGAGGCTTGGACTGGAGCTTGGACGCCCTTGGCTTGAGAGCTGCAGCCCAAGACACAGCATCCATACTGCTATTTTTAGTGCACTAGTTAAGTCTATCGACCCAGGCTGGGAAGCTCGCTCCCAATGGCAGTGTGGACATACCCCTAGTTGAAAAAGAGCTATGTGGAAATGAACATTTACTTTAAAAAAATAATAATAATGGGATACATTTTGCTCTGCATTACACCTGTGTAAATACAGAGTAATTCCACTGAGTTCAACAGAGTTACTCTATGTTTGCAATGGTGTAACAGAAAGCAAAATTTGTCCTGAGGTAAGCTGTTGGGGGATGAAATCATAAAGCAAAGTATGTCTGTATTATTATTTCTCCATTCATAAAAGACAAAAACCTCATCAATGGGGGGGGGGGAGGAAGAAGACAGTTTTAAGGGGTTTAAAAATGCTCCCGGTTCTAAGTTGGTAGTGAGCCAGTCACTGTCTTAAAGGGATGGGCACTTTATTATATTTTTCTAATTCTTCCAAAATCTGTCTTTAGGATATATGAACTGGCTCTAATATGACTACTCTGTTCTCATCCTCCAGTGGTATACTCTGGTCTCAGATCATAAATTGAAAACAGAAGATCAGTAAATCAGGGTAGACCATTTCAGAGGGATATTGTGAATTCCCAGTCAAATCTTCCAGTTTATCTTAAATATTTCATTTTAATGTCACCTTTAGAAAATCTTTCATTCAAGATTCAAGTAAGTTACAACATCCATTTTTAAACTGATTACACTTCCCCACTGACCTTCTGGAGGGAGACTTCCACTTTCACACAAATATCAGGTCTGTGGCTCTCTATTATGGTATTAAGAAGAGGACTTCTTTGACACAGCAAAGATCTTTAAAACCCTTGCATGGCATAATGATGCATAAACAATGCCAACAGAATGCCAGCATTGACAACTAGCTAGGCAGGTATAGAAATACAGAGAGCCATGCTTCTTGGCTAGCCCCATTTTCCCGCAGTTGGCAATTTTTTCAAAGGATTCTCATTGAGTTTAACCTAGAATGATCAAAGGACTGATGTTAACTGTGGCCTAAACACACCAGCCCAACTCAGGTTGGGTTGCTGAGGAGGGAGAGGATGTGGTAGCACAAAGTGGTTAAAAGTGGCTAGGGTGGGAGATAAGGAACTAAGTACATGCCCTCAGTGGAGACTCTCAAGTACATCATATCTGCTTCTCCTCAATGGGAAACAACAGTGGTAGCAACACCTCCCCTTCTTGTGATGAACCTTCCCCTGGGGCTTAGGAGACCAGGCTAATGCAGGGAAATGTTTTTAAGCATTTTACAAAAGAGATCAGTATCATTCTCCCCCTTTTACAGATGGAGAATCCAAGATACAGAGAGAAAAAGTGGCCTGTCCAACATCAGCCAGCAGACCAGCGGCAGAACTGGAAACAGAACCAACGCCTCTCAGTTCTCAGGCCACTGCCCTATTCACTAGGCCACACTACTCTGACAAAAACATGAAGTTTGCATTGGATTATAAATGCCTGTGAGATTTTGTTCATTTGAACAAATTGTGAGCTGCGCTGAACCCTGGACTGAGGACAGCTGGACTGGGATTCTTCTTTATCTTGTTCCTAAAATAATGGCCAATCTAAAGAATAAACCAAGTGATGCTATATTGGAAAAGTTACTTATGTAGGTCTGCTCTGTCTCGTCTCACCCTCCTAACCCAGCCTGCTTTCTTTTGCTGTCTGACTGGAGCTGTTCCTGCTGCCTAGCATTTTAAATGGAGCTGGGGAGAGCATGTTGTCAAAGCTGTTTATTTATACAAGGATATATGCCACACTTAACTCATCCACGGTGATGTTGAATTTTCTTGTCATATGATCTTGTATTTAAGAACCTGTCCGTTTAGAGGGCTCTAAATAAAACTCCTTTTAAATATTTAATATTCTCCCAATGGCGTACTCCCTTAGGCTATGATCCTTATCCATCTATCTAATCTTTAGGCCTGTCTATAGCTCCCATCACTAGAATATTCCCAGGAAAATTAAATTTGCATGATGAGGTCCCTACTGGATTCTAAGGAATTTTCTTCCTTTCCTCCCTCCGGAAAAGGAGCCTGATAGACAAACTTTCCAAGTCTCCTAGACTCCAAAATATAAAAAGCGAAATTTGTATTCTCTCATTATTTTCCTTTTGCTTTAGGTGCCTGTTTGCATCCTCCAATGTCCCTCCTTACAGCTTTCAGAAAAAAATTGGAAATAAACACAGCAAAAATCTGAACTGCGAAACCTATGGAGCAACCAGGCTGCATCACGAAGGGCAGGTATGTCCAAGAGCGATGTCCAGTCATATACATCCACCGCCACTGAGATGCCTTGCTACTGGAGCTAAGAAGCACTAGCGAGAGCGGGTCCTTAATTGAAGCTTTATGGTCAGTTCAAGTGATTGGCTCAGTCCAGGATTGGTTCCCTCAGAACTGCCTTTACATCCATGGTAGGGGTCCCAGATCCCTCTCAGCAAAATTTACCATTAGCCCTAAATATCAGGTTTGGATAAATAAAATCAGGAAAGTTACACTCACCGGAACTGTGACTGCAAGTAAATGGCCATGATGCATTTTCCTAATTCCCTCAAGGGGCTTCATGCTATCCACAACAAATTGTCAGCTATCTGTTTCCTTTCTGCATTGTATGGAGCTTATACAGTCTTTTCCGCAGGTGCTTTTCATTATATATCATGACAAGTCTCCCAACTCCTTTGCGGATCTTCCACCTAACACAACACAATGCAAATTCACCCATCTTCCCTCAGCGATCCCCCTCTTCCAAAGCCTGATGTACGTCTGTATTGGAGCTTCATGATGCTTGAGTGTGCCAATCAGAGAACACTATAGAAAGCATCCAGTCCATTTGTCAGTACAGATCTCTTCAGTAGTCCTCATGCATTGGAGAGCTCTGTCTTTCCCAAAATGTGAGTTGGGGACACGACAGAACTTAGAAATACCTCAGGTGGGAATGTGTACATTACATTAGTTAACCCCACAAATTCTAGCAGCCTATTCAAGGGTACACTAAAGAGGCAGGAATATATCATTATTAATTATTATTAACATTACAGTAGCAGCTAGGGCCCCATTGGAGAAAGCACTGCACAAACACAGAGTCAGACCCTGTCTCTCTCCCCTCCCCCCAAGTAAACAGAAAAGCCAGTGGGAGAGAGGGGACATAGAGTCACAGAAAGGTGAAATGACTTGCCCAAGGTGACACAACAGATAAGTAGCAGAACCAGGAATAGAACCAGGTTAACTGATGTCCAGAACAGGAGTCTACCTACTAGACAAAACAGCTTCTCCATGTAAGTGCAGTTTGTGCAGCATTTCACTAATCACAGAAAAATGTTTTCTTCAGAGACAAAAAAATCCAAAAATGTTCTAGCAAAGATTCTTAAAATTCAGGTACAGTCAGGAAAGTAACATGCTAGAACATGACATTCCACATGTATTCCCTTTTCATGATGTCCATTACATATTTGCTCCATTTTCAAGCCAAAATAGGATTTTTCTAACGGCCAATGCTTCAAATTCAAACTGGGATCTCAAAATGAAGGAGTATTATTTCAGCCTCTGGACTTGTTTTGAAACAATTTGGCCCTAGCTAAGGCCACTACTTGATTCAGCAAAGCACTTAATCACCTATCTAACTTCAGCCTCTCAAGTAGTTCTATACGCATCAATGGGTCTGTGCCTGCTCACAGGTAAGCCCTTGTTTAAGAGATATGTTGACCTTGAGCCCAAGGGCCAGAACTTCAAAAGGGTTTAGGCACCTAAAGATGCAGATATGTGCCTAATGGTAGTTCCAAAAGTGTCTTTATTTTCAATCAACTGTAGATACCTAACTTCCTTGCGCACCTACACACCTTTGAAAGTTTGCCCTAGGGAATCTATAACACACCTAGGAAGAGGAAATAGACCATTTGCGTCACAGTCCAGTGTTTTAACCATAAGATCACCGTTATTCTCTAACAGAAAAAGTGATAATAAAACGTGGCTTTTTTTATTCAGTGCTGTGAGCTGCTGTGACTCAGAAGCACCTCGGGAAGAGTGAGACATGGCAAGAAGGTGCCAGTTTTACATAGAGACACTTTCCATACCACCATTGCCATTTTTATGGTCATTGACAAACAGGCCTGTGAAGGTGACAGGCCAAAATATTGCTTGTTTCTTGTAGAAAAAGAAGCACTCAGGCAACAGCAACCACAGGCAATGTAGTTTTGTTTTCCTCATTTTGGAGACTATAATGGGGTCAGGCATGAGGAAGGTCTTGGGTTTGAGGTTTTTTTTATGGAAGACAGACAATCATATTGAATTTTAAACTTGTCTCACAAGCACATTGTGGGGCCTCTTACAAGTTTACCTGGAGAATCTCCAAGGATGCAGTAAACCCATGCAGTATATTGCAAACCAACACCACTTCTCTGCCCCTTTCTTCCCTCCTTCCTGGGTGCAGATAATTACCCAGATTCCTCTCTTCTGAGGAATTAATTAATATTAGAGAGGAGCTGAGAATGTGACATTCAGACCCAGACCAGGTCTGCTGTGGGTTATGGTTGAACCTACTAGACATCTCATAAGTTCTTCTTGCAAGAATTTGGTTCAAAATGGCTGGAAAGTTATCAGGTTGACTGAAGTCTGGTTGCCACCAAAGCTGAACTGAAATATTAGCCCATCCTGATGTCTGATCCAACTCAGGCCCAAGACAGTATGGGCAGGTTCAGCTACAGAGGTTTGATTTCAACACCTCTCCTTGTCTATCACCATCCACTGGGGGAAAAAAATAAAATTATTTCAGTTTCCAGGTACCAGGTTTGGCCAACATCTAATTAATATATTTTTATAAATTATCTATTCCTAATACTTGTCCAATTCTTAGCTCCATGTACACCCTTTTTGAGCCACCATTTAATCAATCTATTTAAAATAAAACCTGCTTTTGCTGTTTGCGCTCCCTCATAGGAAGCATAGTCTAGTGGTTCAGGCCTTGCCTGGGTGTTGTGTGGCTAAATGCATTAAAGCTTGCAAGGGGTTTAGATACTATGGAACTGGGTATCATATAAATACTATACACACAGATTTGCTGCATTCTTTCCAGCATCAGGATTTCCAGTACCAGTTTCCAGAAATAGCCCTACTCAGGATTAATAACTCTTCATCTAATACAATTATAGTCTTTATTTGGTCTCCGTATTCTACCCTCTTCCCATCTCACCAAAACCTTCTGGCAGTATTCCTTCTGGGGTGCCGCAGCTACTCCTTCTGGCTAACTTGAGGTGGAATCTTCCAAGGAGACCAAGTTGAATCACTGTTGGCCATTGCTATATTACATGCAGCCCTCAACTTCCCCAGGAAAAAAAAAAGTAATCCCATTATTAAGAAATCACTGTAGTAACCTGAACTAGGTAAGGATTTGGAATAGTACTGGTATATAATAAAGTAGTGTAATTCTCCTAAAGTACCCCCAAGAAGATGACTAGATGTGAACCCTAGTGGGCAACAACTAGAAAAGATAAGCCCCTCTTTTCCACACAAGCCAATAGGGGTCATGCTGGCCAGAGTTCGAATCTCTCTGGCAAGCAGCTAACTGCAGCTCTACACCTGGCTGGGCTTAATTTGTTATTTATGTCAGCTTTGCATATTTGTAAAGTTCAAGGGTTTATTGCCCTGGCCTGACCTTGCCAAGTCAGAGCTCACATGTGGTTCTCTAGTAGCAATTTCTTTCTAATAAACTTTACTTGAAAGAACATGTGTGATAGATTTTGTTGATGATTAAAAAGAACGGGGTTATGTTCATTGTTAGCCAAACTGGTTTTGAAGTTTTGTTGGAAGTCACCTCTGTTCTCATTTAAACAAATTATTTTTCCTTCCCCCCACCCCTTCTTATTTTATTGCACCCCTTAATTATGTTTCGTGTTCAAGCACATAGCACTGTTTTTGTACATACAGTACAGAGTATTCCCCCCCCCACACACAAATACACTCTTCCTTCCCACTCCCTCACACACACACATACCCAGGGCTCATTAAGAGAAAATTAAATAGCAGGCTCAATAATTTAAAGTCAGCACATGTGCACAACACCCAAAGCATATACAGTTCAGGGGTATGCATACATAAGGGAAGTATATGTGCATACATATGATAAGAAAATTGTGCATGTGCACACTTGTATGTCAACTTTTTAACAAGGGCAAAGATTACTCCTACGTATCTGAAGTGCTGGGTGAAGTTTTTTTGGCCAAAACATTGGAGGTTTTTTTAGTGAAAAATGCAGATTCACAAATACTGAAATATTTTGCAAATTCCCAGCAGTTTTCTATGAATTGTTCATGTCAAATCCTCTTGCCCTCTCCCCCAGAAGACATTCAAAAGTCAAAATATTTCATTTTTAAATATATCAAAATGAAATTTCAGGGTTTTTTATTTGAAATTTTTTTTTATTTTATTTTACTTTTGGCATCAAGATTTCCTTGAGCTGTATTTTTTTAAATTAAAACATTAAATAAACTTCAAAATCTAACAAAATGTTGTTTTGGGTTAAATAAAATGTTTATTTCTACTCAAAGTTATTTTTTCTGACTTTTCAAATTGACAAAGTTTTTGCAAACTCCTGTTTTGGCTTGACCTGATTTTTTTTTTTTGTAGAAGTTTAAATGGATTCAGAGAACCAAAATATCAGTTAATCACACAACTCTGCTCACCAGCCTACTTGTCACCAGTAAAAAAGAAACAAATAAATATATTCCATACCTACAAACTGAACACACAGGTAGGGTGAAATCCTAGCTCTGAGGAAGTCAGTGGCAAAACTCCCATGGACTTCCTTGGGGTCAGGATTTCATCCCTAATCTTAAAAGAATGTTCATGTTACTACTAGTCCATCCTACCTCTCTATCTTCTCCATAACTCTGTTTGTTTGCTTCCTCCACTTGTTTAATCTTGTCTTAAACTGAGGCTCCAATTCAGGAAAATATATATATTCAGGAAGGGTGCTTAACTTTAAAAGCGCCTAAGTCCCAATGAAGTCAAATTAAGCATGTGCTTATGTGCTTTCCTCGACAAGCATGGATTTAGGCACACCCTCATATGTTTTCCTGAATCTGTCCCAAGCTTGTAAAGCATTTGGTCCTGGGCTATGGTTTATTGTATCTGTACAGTGACTTGCTTGAGATCGCTAATGCTACCATAATGCGAATAAATAAATAAATACTAGTTACACTCTTGTTCAGCCAGCAGACATAAGATGCTCCATTAGGAGAAAGGGTCAAGACGCAATATTGCCTAGTAGGCAAAGCAGGGAACTATGAATCAGAACTCCTGGGTTCTAGTTCCAACTACCTTTGGAATGAGGAAGATATTCTTGATTTAGTTGGGGATTGGTCCTGCTTTGAGCAGAGGGTTGGACTAGATGACCTCCTGAGGTCCCTTCCAGCCCTGATATTCTATGATTCTGCACAGTACTGCAAAACTGGGTGCGCTATGGAGGAGTTCTCTCCAATGTATGTGTCTTTGGCCACCAATGAAGACAGGAAACTGGACTTTGTAGATCAGTCTGCTCTGATATTTCCATACAGCATGGTAAGAGACATGCTCGAATTGAGATTACTATGCATTGGCTAATGAGAGCTACAGGGGAATCAGCAATGGCCAGCAGCACACCCATTACTAAAACATATCTTAATTGTCCCAAATTCTCTTACCTTAAGACTGGACAACTTTACAGAAGAACAGGACATTTTAATTAGACAAAACAAAGATAGGTAGGTATTTCAGAGTAGCAGCCATATTAGTCTGTATTCGCAAAAAAGAAAAGGAGTACTTGTGGCACCTTAGAGACTAACAAATTTATTTGAGCATAAGCTTTCGTGAGCTACAGCGATGAAGGTAGGTATTTGTTTTGATTCTATATGCTTCTCCCACCCCACACCCTTCCTTCCTTTTCTTCTCTGTTTTTTGATTGGCCACCCTTTTCCCAGCCTGCCTTTCTCAGTCCTTTCTTCTTTGTATCATTGTCTCCCTCTGCACATCACTTGTTTCCTTTCCAACCCCATTTTTGTTCTCTGTGTTCCCTTTCTGAAATTTTCACCACAATCTGGCCTGCCCCTGAGCCCATTGAAACTTCTTCCATGTGGCCTTTTACTCCTGGAGCCATCAAATCACACTGTCCTTCCCTATACCTTTTACAAGGCTTGGCTAGCATATTCTCATTTGAAATACAATGGATAGACAGGCAAGAACGGTCCTTTGCATGGAACACTAGCATAAGGGCTTGTTACAAAGCCCATTGAAATCTATGGGAGTCTTTCCTTTGATTTAAATGGGCAAGCCCTAAATTATAACCCACCGAGCAGAAGGATCTCATTTTCATAAGCATGGCATTCTCCTCCAAACACACAAGACCAATCTTGAATTCAGCTTATTTGGACACCCCATTTCTGAAGGGGCTTAGTGGAAAATAAAAGAAATGTGCTATTGCTAGTGCAGAAAGTGTAATAATAAACATTCTTTGTGCCTCTGTAGTGACTTTCATCTGAAAACTACAAAGCACTTAACATTTATGAACTACACCTCACACCACTCCTATACTGAAGGGAAATATGATTAGACCCTTTTAAGATGGGTGAACTGAGGCCCAGAGAAGGTAATGCAATATTTTCAAATTTACATGCCCAAAATTAGACAGTTTAATCCACATTTATTTAGGTACATAAGTAAGACTTGATTTTCAAAAGGACGAAGTGTCCCCAGCTCTCATTGACTTCAGTGACAACTGCAGATGGACAGCACCTCTAAAAATTAGGCCACTAATTTAGTTGCTTAAACATTATGGATTTAGTTGTCTAACTTTGGGCACCCAGGTTTGAAAATTTTGGCCCAGTTTTATGCAGCAAGTCAGAGTAAGAGGTGGGAAGAAAACCCAGGAGTACTGATTTCCAATTCCTCCCCCTAGCCAAAAAACACAAAACCGTCATGCTATTTAATCATAAAGATCACCTCCCAGAAAGACTTAAGAATGTGTTCAGCTTTAAGCACGAGCGCTCTTATTGAACTCAATGGATCTAAGCATGTGATTAGAGTTCAGCAAATGCATTGATCTTTGCAGGTTTGGGGTTCTAAATTTGTTCCCTTCCCTGGCCTCTAAACAGACTTGGAAAGTTCCACATGGCCAGCTCAGAGTGACTGAAGGACCATTTTTTAAATGTCGAGTGAAAATAAACCCCAAAGAAACCTGTGTTTCCTCTTCAGTGGGTGGTTAAGAATTCTTGCGAGCAGCTGTAACCCACACAGCCTTTCTTGTGCACTGGCTTAATGAGAAGCCGTCAACCTAACTCTCTCAGCCAATCAGGACTGGAGAGTCACCACTGCCCAATTTAATTTTTAACAAGGTTCTCTCCTATTGAAACCAGTATGAAGTGCAATTTATGGGCTTAACATTCAACTCTTAAATTATTCTCCAGCATCTTTCCAGGCCATTCTCTTAACTTTCCAGAAGATTCTTTCATTAGAAAGGGTAAAATATATAAAAATCTATTGATAAAACACTTAACAAATTTCCCCTGTCTAGGCAGTAAACTGAAGTGTGTCTGCTCAGATTTGAGATCTCAGTTTCTCTCTCTCCTCTCCCCTTCCCCCTACCTCCCTTTTCTTTGTTTAAAATATGCTGACCACATAGTGACCTCTCGTAACCCATCGGTCGAAAATTACAACCAGCCATACAAACAAGCAGCTTGGGGTCAGAAAGAGCAGGGTCTGCTAAAAGTTAGTAATCATACATTAATTCCCTGACATAATTAATCAAAATGAACCACCGTTATCTTGCGTGGAACCTTTAACCTATTACAAAGGGGTCAATTTGCAAACCACTTGAGCATGGGAGTTTGGTACAAATAGCATACTCCCTTCATCTGGGATGCCCTAAGTAGGGAAAAATGCCTTTGAAGTCCCAAATCTACCAGATTTAGATATAATTTCATCAATCAAGTTAAAAGGCTGCTCTCCCTCCAAAAAGGATTTCGTGTAGATCTGTCATCTAGCTCTGTTCAGTGGGTGACTGAAAATCCATTTGTTAGGCTCTTTTTGTCAGGATGGAGTAGGCTGCAGTTGGCTCCACCTGTCAAAATAGCTGAAAGTTTTATCAAATGGAAGGCTCAGAAGCATGATTTGTGTAAGAACCTATGCTGGCCTGGTAAAGAAGGCAATAAATCTTGGCTTTGTAAGCTTATAATATTTCAATTCTAGAGCTTAATTGTGTTTTTATTTGGTAGGTGTATAATTATATACACAGTGCATGCAATAATTCATATAGAAGCACATATGGGACCTCACATATCAAAGTACTTATATGGCCCCCCCAACATTAAGGATCTGAGTGCATCACAATCTTTAATGTATTTACCCAAACACCACCTGGAGCCTGCATTGGCTGATGGGCTCTTGAACCTGATGATCTAATGGGAGGCAAGGTTGTCCAATGGACTTGGGAGACCTAGGTTCAATTCCCTGCTCCACCACAGACTTTTCCTGTATGACCTTGGACAAGTCTCTTAGGCTATGTCTACACTGGCCATTGAATGCCAAAACTTTTGTCTTTCAGAGTGTTAAATAAAAGAGACTAAAATTTTACCGCAACAAGTGCAAGTGTGAATGCCGCTCATTGGGGGCGGGAGTTTTTTGTCAGCAGGAGAGCCGACAAACAGCGGCTACACTGCTCGACTTTTAGCGGCACGGCTGTAGTGATACAGCCATGTCACTAAAACCTGGGTAGTGGAGACAAAGCCAATTGTGTCTCTGTGCCTCAGTCCCCCATTCCCTAAAATGTTGCACCCAGAATTGGACACAGTACTCTAGCTGAGGCCGCGTTAATGCTGAATAGAGTGGGATAATTACCTCCCATGTCTAGCCTACAACACTCCTATTAATACACCTCAAAATGACAGTAGCCTTTTTCACAATTGCATCACATTGCTGGCTCATATTCAATTTGTGATCCACTATCACCCCCAGATCCTTTTCAACAACAAATCTAGGCTGGCTAGTTCTTATAACTCTATTATCTTTTAGGTGCTTACAAATTGATTGTTTAATAATTTGTTCCACTATCTTTCCAGGTATCGAAGTTAGGCTGACTGGTCTATAATTTCCCAGGCCTTCTTTGTTCACCTTTTTAAAGATTGTTACTATGTTTTGTCCTTCTCCATTTCCCTTGGCCCTCACTAGTCCTCCATGAGTTCTCAGATATGATGGCTTCAGCTAGTTCCTTAGGTACCCTAGAATGAATTCCATTATACCCTGCTGACTTGATGTATCTTGTATTTGACTTGATCTGATGTATCTAAATAATATTTAAGCTATCCTTTCCTTATTTTGGCTTGTGTTCCTTCTCCCTTGTTGTTGATATTAATTGTGTTGAGTATCTCGTCACAATTAACCCTTTTTTAGTGAAGACAGAAGCAAAATAGGCATTAAACACCTCTGCCTGGTTGATGTCATCAGTCATAAGCTCTTCTTCACTGCTAGGTAGAGAACCTACCCTTTCCTTTCATAATGACAAGTTTCAGAGTAGCAGCCGTGTTAGTCTGTATTCGCAAAAAGAAAAGGAGTACTTGTGGCACCTTAGAGACTAACAAATTTATTAGAGCATAAGCTTTCGTGAGCTACAGCTCACTTCATCGGATGCATTTGGTGGAAAGCTTATGCTCCAATAAATTTGTTAGTCTCTAAGGTGCCACAAGTACTCCTTTTCTTTTTGCAAATACAGACTAACACGGCTGCTACTCTTTACAGTGTAGGTTTCTGCTCCTTTTAATAAACATAAAACGTAGTTAGTAATTTACAACGTTAGGTAGCTTTAATGGATGACCACCTGGAGTTCATTTAATACTATCATTTGAAGACAAAAAAGTTACTGGTAGCTTGTTCTGCAAAACTGTCTGAACTCCAAAAGCTGATGAGTCACACTCCAGAAAGGCTGTGAGGAAAAAAAAACATTACATTTTCCAGGCCACCACAACTCCCACTTGAAGGGGGAAACTCAGAAATGTTCCATCCATTCCCTCCCACACAGATGCTGTCTCAGGTCCCATGGGAAATGGAGTTTATTAGTTAATGCTTGAGTTTAAGTCTTCATCAGAGGAAGTGATGAGCATCTAAGTCTCTCTTCCTTTGTTGCATGGTGGTGAAAGTTTTCTAGTTGTCCCCACCATTCACCCTAACATCCCCCTTATTGGAAGAGACAAATCCCGGCCAGAGAAATCTGAAACCTTTGGCCACCCTGTGTGTCCTTCAGAAAGAAAAGCATCTTCCCTGAGAAAATGCAAGGATGTAATGAAATATAATGCTAGGCAAACTCTGTTTGTGCAGAGCAGTTAGAAATTAAAGGTAAAGCCAGAAATGCCAAACTGAGTGTGTTAAGATAACAACAGGACATTGCTTTGATCCAGGGAGATCCTGTGGTTTTCTTTTTAATAATGTCACTTATGGTATCATATAAGGGAAGGCAACACAATTTATAACTATACAGGGGCTTCACACCATGGGACAAGATCCCTATTGGATGGAGGAGCATTGGAAGGGGGGGGGAGAAAGAGAGAGAAAAAAAGTTTGCAAAGCAGATCTAAAATTACACCTATTCTCAACGAAGATACAAATCTAGGCCATAAAGATTGTTCATTACAACAAGCTCATAGGTACACTTTTAACAAATGCTTCACAGGTATTTATCCCTAGCTAGATACAGGAGAGTTAGATCGGGGAGAGGAGGGGAATCAATAAGTAGCCCGTTTTGCCATAGAACCTTCAACCCATTTTTATAACTCAAGCTTTACCAAGATTCTCAAATGAACAGACAGTTTTGTTCTTTCATTTCCGAACATCTTTGCATCCCAGTTCAAAATCTGGGCTAGAAGCACTCCAATATGCCAAGAAAGGCTGTTTGTCATGTTATGCCTGGCCCGAGTGGATGAAACGACAGGGAATGTCATGGGATTGCCTGTTGTTACATAATTTCATTCCAAAGCCCCAATCCTGCGATTGGATCCACATGAACAGAGCTCTGCAGAGGCACACAGGTCTGTCTGTATAGATCAGAGACTGTAGGACTTGAGTGCAACTTTGCAGACCTCTTCATCTGTATAAACTTCAGATAAACATCTGAATGTTGGGAGGCTTATTATGACAGTCCCCTAGCTTAACATCTCTTTTGAGAATCACACATCACTGACTTTAACCAGCAGCGCTCCACACACAAGCAAAACATAACCAATCACTTCAACCAGGGTCTGTCAACCTTAGGAAAGCAAGGTCAGAAACTAAAACTTTTAAAAACTCCAGCCTGGTCTATACTACAGAGTTAGATCGACATAAGGCAGCTTCCATTGACCTAACTCTGTAAGCATCTACACTAAAATATAACTTCTACTGATGTAACTCTCCCACCACACTGACTTAATAACTCCACCTCCATGAGAGGCGGGCTGCTTATGTTGAGGTAGTTAAGTCAACGTAATGTCAGTGTCAACGCTGCATTGCTCACATCAACTGTTGCCTTGAGAAACCATCCCACAATGCCCTACACTGGCAGTAAGAGCTCCGGGTGAGGACACAAGGGGCATAGTGTGGACATGTAAACATAGTCAACTACTATGGTGGCTGTACATCAACATAACTTAGGTCGACTTAATTCTGTAGTGTAGATTTGCCCTCCTTCAAGGAGCTGAGACATATTGAATGCATTAACGTTGCTGCCACCCTGCTATGGGAGAAAATGAGAGGACAAAGATCCCAATAGTAGAAGGTGCAGCAAAGCCAAAAACCAACCAACCCAAACAAACAAACAAAAAACCCCTTATAACTTCTTCATCATGATCCCACAATGCCAATGTAAATACATGACAGTAATAAAAGTCAGATTATACCAGGTGCACAAGGGGCAGAGGCGAGATTAGGTCTGTAATGGATCCTTATTTGAGCTAACTTTAGCTAACAAGTAGAGAATTTCCTTTACCTTCCACTCCGCCCTTTATTTCTTCCCAGGCCTCTTCATGCAAAGCTCTATCTGGCATTTACCTTCACACACCAGGCACTGATCCCTGCTAGAATGGTGGCAAAACTTCTAATGGAATGATTGCTCATGCAGAAATTCTCACAGCTGATTTTTTTTGAGTGGCTCAGACTCCCACACAAACCACTGCTGTAGGGTTGCAAGGTGTCAGTTTTCCCAATTCAAACCCAAGACTCAAATTAAAAAAAAAATCAGGAAAATGCCACTCAAAAGTAATTAATATTTTCTTCCTCCTTCCCACTCACAGAAGTTGTATTGGGCAATATTTCTGCTACACAAATTAATAAGAAATAAAGTTCATTGGAAAATCAGACATGTAGTGAAATATTCACAGTACCTGTAGATGCTGGCTAATACTTGCCCATTTGCTTAGCGGGGGGAGAATTTGTCAAAAGGACAGATTTATAAAAGAATTTGTGTGCCTAAAGTTTCAGATTTTCAAAAGCTCCTAACTTCCACTGGAAAGTATTAATGTGGTATTGAATAACACAGGTGAAAATCATCTGGTTTAAATATATGATTTTAACTTTATAATTTCACATTAAGATCTATGCTAAGGTCACTTGTGCATATGGATAACTTTACTCACATAAGCAGTCTCATTAAAGTATCCCTGGGGCTACTCACGTGAGTATTGCAGTATCTCCTTTCGAAGTTTAACACCTGGATTCTTTTTATAGAGACTTAATTCAATATTTTTTCTTCCCATCGGCTTCTATTTTTTTTTCTTTTCAAATAATGTTTGGTAGAGTACTATAGCATTTCCCTCCATGCCTGGTTAATCTACTTTGAATGGCACAAGATGGTACATTTGTTAGCTCTTTTCAGACTGCTTACAGGCAAACAATCTAAGGCAAAGTATTTCTACAGCTTTAGGTACCTTTAAAGGGATGGCCTGTAAGCTAGTGCTGCTGTTTCTACCCCCATAAAGCTCTCTTCTTTTGTTCTATTCTTGAGACTGGTTAGTAGTACCCTTCAGACATTTTATTGATCTTTCTCCCCCTCTAGCTCATACATGCTAATTGTACTTCTGTAGCAAAACAATCTTATTATCATGTTAATTAGTGGGAGGGTTGTTGAGGTTTTCCAGTTCATTACCTGCTAATTTCAAGATAAATGAATCCACAGGTTACTAAATAAATAAGGTCACCTATCAAGTACTTGTAAACGTGTTTGTAAATAAGGAGGGGAAGAGGGAGGGGAGAGAAAGGGGAAACAAGTTTGGCTTGGATGGTTGGAAGTGGCTTTGGATAAGGATTTGGCATCCCATGCTGGGTGACTCTGTTTCCCTTGAACTCATTTGTAATGGAAAGTGAATGTTTGCTGTCCACCTGGTTCCCCAGTGGGATATTTCCTCCCTGAAACTACTTTGTGTGCACTCAAAGAGTTCTTTGTGAGCAGATTACTCATTCTGCCCTTTGGGTTGATTGTTGTTGCCTTTTGCGGCCAGAGCCAGGAGCAAGGACATGTACTAGGCAATAGAGCACTGAAGGGAAGGGAGGAGTGGGGAGAGCGGGAGGAACATGGTAGCGTGAATCACAATAACCTCCCTTGTACAACCTCACACTGCTTAGAGATTATTCATATTTCCTTTATACATTAGGCAGCAGCAGAAAGGAATTAAAGGAAGAGGAGAAATAAAGGGCCAGATCCTCAGCTGGTGTAAATTGATATAGCTCCTTTGAAATCACTGGATTTACCCCAGGCCCACTATTTCAGTGGAGAAATAGTGCAGTGCCTCTCTGGAAGATAACAAGGGCAGGCAAATAAAGTAGGAGGGGTAACTGTATTTCCTAGTTTGTAGGCATTGATAATGCTGACATCACCATGCAAAATTCACTGTGCAGCTTTTTTTCTTTGGTTATGATCCTCATGGGATTAGGTTCAACCCAAACTTGAGACTGAATCGCTTTAAAATCTCAAAGCAAAATGGAGTCAAAGACCTCCAACCGTCACCTAATTTTGCACTATAAACTAAATCTGAGCAAATTGTTAGTAGAGAATAATTTACTGGACCTACATCACCTCCTTTTCTGCTGGCAGAATGTCTGCCAACATCGTTCCAACTTTCTCCAGTTTGATCATTACTCAAAACTGTTCAAAAACATTGTTAGTGAATTTCACTTACTCTGTAGCTTGACATTCAAAGTGCAATATCCAAACTACACCCCCGTGCTGCTGCTTAGCCCACATCAGTCACATGACATTGTTTCTTTTCCCAGATTGGATGAAAATATGGCAACTTTTATAATTGGATGATTAGAACAAGTACTCAGAAGAAGCAAATTTACATTTGCTTTCTGAAAGCATTCATGCTAAAAATAATCACATGAATGTTTGCTGAAAAAATGCAAAAGAGGTACAAATACAGTGAAGTAAATTCATTTAACCACCTTTTTTGCTCAGTTATGTTTAAAACCATGCAAAATATGGGACTTTACAGCTTTTCAAACAAAACATTTCAAACTGTCCCAGTTTTGAGAGCACAGGTTAACTCCAAAGTTCTGTGACACACAGCAAGGCTTTTGATGAAATTATTACTGTGTTTGTCCTGAAACCAGAACCAATATGTTTAAGTTTCCAGGTTGTGATTTTTGTTGCATCACTTTTATTCCTTTGAGAGTCTGGAACTAACCAGTTAAAGTATCCCTCATTCAACTCCAATGAAACTTTGTCAGAGTTCTACATGCACACTGATTTCATTTTAACTGTGTGCCACACAGTGACAAAACAGAGATTGGGAAGAGTTTTTTTGGCTGGCTGTTTTATTGAGACTAGTATTTATTAAGACAACCTTGAAATTGTGCATCCTCTGTATTTGACTCCTCCTTTGGAACAATTGTAAAATTTCTAACCATTTTGTGTATAGATACTGCAGAAGCATTAGCTCTTAGCAGTCCAACTGGCATCTGAAACATTGAATTCACTCTTCTTGTTTTTTTTTAATTAAGATAATAAATTGGTCTTAAATTATCCCTGAAATCAGACCAGTGTTGATTACAATGAGTCTCATGCTGTGACAACTCAAGATGATGTTATTTTTATTCCTTTTCAACGAGATCTTAATCTCTCCCTGCGCGTAAACAAATTGTCACAGTAACCTTGTTCTTTAATCTCCCAGCTGAAGACCTTTAAAGCATTGGGAGATAAGAGATCTAACTGAGATTTCATCAGCTTTCAGGCTTTTACAGATATGTCACATGCCTCTCCCACCACTATAGCCTTTAAATGTTGAAGGAGAGAAGTGCACATTACACTGGAAAGCCTCCCTTAAATGTTTGAAAATAGTATCCCCCTAGGAACATGTGAATATGGGTTCAAACCCACAAAGCTACAGCTGAAGTTCATATGCAGACAGCAAGCAAAATTGCCACCTGTTGCCATTGCTGAACTGTCCTCCTTTCTCTTGTGATCCTCTGTCTCATCTTTACGAAAAAAAGGACAAAGACATTTCAAGATCTGGGATCAGGGGGTAGCCGTGTCAGTCTGTAGCCACAAAAACAACAAGGAGCCAGTGGCATCTTAAAGACTAACAGATTTATTTGGGCATAAGCTTTTGCTGATAAAAAAACCCACTTGCATCTGAAGAAGTGGTTTTTTTACCCACAAAAGCTTATGCCCAAGATCTGGGAGTTCAGCAAGGAGCATTGTGGTCAGAAAGAAATGCCAGCTTGTGTTCCTTTTGCCTTTAATGGATATTTCACCACAAAGAAAAACATTCCAAGATGCATTTAATGACAATAACTACAACAACAACTAGCATTTTTATCTTCAAAGCACTTTGCAAACACTAACTAGTTCATCCTTCCAAACCTCTTGTGTGACCATCCAGATTTTACTGATTTAGTAAACTGAGGCAGCAAGCAGTAAAGTGACTTGTGGCCACATGATAAGTCAATATCAGAATTGAGTTAGAAATCAGGGAGTGCCTAGCCTTCGGTCCTGAAGTCAGACCACTAAGCCGCACCTCTACCCACTACATCTTTTGAGAAGTAATAGCATCAACAAGTTATTTCCCTAAGTTCTAATCTCCCTCCTTTATCCCACTAGGCATCACTTGAACTCTTAGACTAAACATGCAAGTATGACTTTAAAAAAATAGCAATGTCAATAATTTTTTATGCCAGGTTACTTCTCTCCATTCAAATGAAAATTTTTCATGTTTGAGGGCATGTAAGCATCATTATTTATAATGGGAGCACTGGGAATCCTCAATAACATCCATACACCTGATATGCATTTCCTTACAGGTGAACATTTGTCAGTAAACATATGGGTACATTTTCCAAGCACTGTATAGGAGCTGCTGAGTACACACACACACACCATTTATTTTCTATCATGGCCAGTTATTTGTCGATATAACAATGTTTACTGCCAAGTCAAAGATTTATAGTTCTTATGGTTTAAATCCTTTCGCTGAAAATTCAGCCAAAAATATTCTGAATTGGACATAAAATTGTCTGTGAGAAGAACATAAGTATCCGTGTCAGATTTTTCAATAATATAATTCTATATTTCCTAATACTTTTGATTGGTTTTTGTATGTTTCCAGATAAATGTAAAAAGTACTTCCTGTTTTTTTAGATTATCTGAAAACTGCAGCAGATTTATGTTAACTGTGTAAATTTGTCAAAAATATTCTGCAAAATAAATGATAATAGAATAAAATTGTCACCACTTGGGGGCTATTTTGTGGCTTTTGTATGTTTGGTTTTTTCCATAAAAGTTTTACAAAATGGCCATTTTTTCCAAATTGAAAGCATGCAGAATTCAGATGATGAATCCTGAATTTCAGATCTACCTTTCACTCAGGGTGGATGCAGTTTTTGTTCCAAAATGGACATATTTATATTGGAAAAAAGGTACATGAACAAAGTGGAATCTGGCTCGCTGTTCCTCACCTCTCACTGCAAACATTCCACACACATAAAGCTCATATGATGCTAACAATATCTGATGATGAACACGGGGCAATGGGCTTGAAAATGAATGATGCTAAATGCTAGTTCTAGTTTAAAAACGTTAACCACGATTGGTAACTCCTTCCTTCACCTTTTACAAATTGGCATGGGGTCAGCCATTGAGATTGATCCAGGAATGTACTTTTCATACAGAAAGCGGATTTTCTTCTATTTGTTTCCCCATCATAAGCTGACTCCAGAACTAGTGAAGTACTTAGCATCACAACTCTCCATTTACAGGAGCAGAAAAGACAGAGAAGTGGCATTGCAAATTGCAAATCTACATGGATCCAGGGATTTGATCCTTCCTCCTTTTCTCTGCACTAATTTGGGGATAGCTTATCCCATTGCAGTCTTAGTGGAGACCCTGGCTAACTTCCTTGGATGTGGCTTCAATATACATCTATCTATCTTAATTATTTACATAGCCCCATTATCATAACATCTGAGCACATCACAATCTTTAATGCATTTATTCTTACAACTCCCATGTGAGCTAGAGAATTATTATTATCATCCCAATGATGTAGCCAAAAAACTGATGCACAGGAGACTTGACCAAGATCATATAAGAAGTCTATAGCAAAACAGAAATGTGAACCCAGGACTTCCACTAGTACCCTAACCACTGAACAGCACTACCTTACTGTGGGCATAGCCCATAAAGAAATGATTATAAATATAGGAAGGTTTTTAGAGCTAATGGTGCCATCAAATGAAATGCATTAGGTCCCCTTTAGCACTTTTTTTGGAAGTGAATGTTGCTGTACCCTTCCAGTTGAGACCTTGGGCTAAGGTTCAGTTCCACATTTTAACCCTCTTTGTAGCTCTGAGCTAGCAAAGGCTGTCAAAATGCCAGAGTTCCTACTAACCAGAACCTGTCTGACAACTTTTCATGAATCATGAATCATCCTCATGAATTTCCTACAGGAGTATCAGGATAATTTGTCAGCATAGCAGCCAGTAAAAAATGACAAGAATGAATGGTTTGGGAGCTGCCTCAAATGACTATGTACATGGTATGGCCCTGAGACTTGCTAAAACTGCATGATTGCTCCTTCTCCAAGTCCTGGATTGCTCCTTCTCTAAGTCCTTTTCTCCTTAGAAAACAATTTTTGCTTAACCTTAGGTGCATTTCAAACCTTCTGGAATAGCAGAAAAGACCAGGGTCTCCATCCACCATTGTAAATTGACTTCCCAATAGCACTCCCAATGCAATTTTAGTATGCACTGTAGTCGTAGCCATGTTGGTCCCAGGAAACATGGTGGGCAAGGTAACTTCTTTTATTGGAACAACTTCTGTTAGTGAGAGAGACAAGCTTTCAAGCCACACAGAGCTCTTCTTCAGGCCCGGGAGCTGCGTATGGCTCAAAAGCTTCTCTCTCTCCCCAGCAGAAGTTGGTCCAATCAAAGATATTAGCTCACCCACCTTGTGTCTCTAACACAACTTTAGAGCAGAATGTGTAGATGATTACTTAAGTGAATTTACACATGATGGCAAATAATTACGCTTAATAAGACTGAGAGAGCCTTAATGATTTCATTTTGGTGATTTAATTTATAAAAGCAATGCTTAATCATTTAATAGCATCATTAAGTAAACACCACAGGAAGTTTAGAAATAAAGAATCTTCTATATCTCATGAGAAATGAGTTTTCTTCTAACATTCGGCTTATGACAAAATAAAGTAGGAAGCCCACAGCTACTTAAATAATTGCACTGGAAATATAAGCAATCCCAAAAGATTCACCAGCACACAAACTGCTCACCACATTGTGAAAGACACCTTTGAAGAGACAACATTGGCAAAAAAAAAAGGGGGGGGGGCTTTTTCTGGGTTAAAACATGTGGTGTGAACAACATGTGAATAAAAATGACTGTTTTACATGCAGTGAGTTTAAATAAGATCACATTATGTCATTATATTTGGAACAATAACAATGGAAGCATCCTCCACCAACACCACCACATTGTGGGTGTATGTGTTTGAATTCCAGGGGGAAAATCTCTGAAGACTGGATGAACTAAGAGTTTGTATTGGGGTAATGGAAAATATGACTTCATTAGCACTAGGTTTGTCATTTGCTCCATAACAAAAAGGTAAATTACAATGTATTAATGCAGTTAGTGTTGTTTTTAATGTGCGCTGGGATACAATAAAACTTTTTATTGGGGAAGTGTGATGGCATGTTTGCACTATAGTATTAGCACTAGTGTTCTGATAGGGCAGCCAATCATATTACCCTGTGGAACACACTTATAATGATGTAGTAAAATTTGACTCTGATATAGTAAAATCTGTTTATGGCAAAGGGGCTTTTTTCACACAATTCTATCGCGCCAGGGGATGGAGTGGAAGGGGCAGAAGGAAGGGAATTCTTTATAACCATGTCTAACTGAGTGGGGCGTTTGTTGTGTCGTTTAATTTAAAGCTCTTAAGGATCGGGCTGGAATGAGGAAATAAACATGCCAAGCCGTCCATTATCATTCTCCTGTATGCTCCTTTTCTCCTTAACTCAGCCAACGTGTTTGCTATCTTGCACCTGTAAATTAGAATCCACATTTTGGTGAAGGAGTCTAAACAGAAGTATTGTTAATTAGTACATTTTTTAATGGGCTTGTCGTGGAATTTTGCACGTTCAGCGCAACTAATATAAAACAACCACATGAACATTCATTGCTGGGGAGGAGTGGAGGTAAGACAAATCCTTGCTTTATTGAATACAGTGCTTGCTAGTGTTGGCAGCCAGCTCTCTTCCTGTCCATGCAGCTTTATTACATTCCCAACAACAGGTTTGTGGTGGTAATAAATGTGTGCAGGTGCACTCAGGACTGCTACTTTTGGGGTCAAAATTGTGTCCTATTCTGCTTTTTAAATGGACAAAGGATAAAAATCTCTGAAATGCATTTACATTGTTCCCCTCACCAGTTATGCTTGCCAGTGGTTAGATAATGACTGCTAACAGTGGTCCTCCATTCTTTTGGATGATCATGCTACCTTCCCTGGATCAGACTTCAGCAGCACCAGCCATTGCTTGCTTAAGCACATTCAACTATTCACATCAGAATTTGCCAATGGTTTGCTCCAAAGTCTAGGGCCAGCTTGGGATTTTCTAGCAGTCCAACCCCCGAGCAGTTTACACTGCTCACACCTGAAAAGGGGTCGGTAGCAAGAGCATTCTGGGGCACAGCACTGAGGTTCGTCTATGAAGAGTGAAGGTTATTCACAAGACCTGAATAACCAAGCCTGGTGGAAACAACTGACCTATGCTACCCTGATGGTTCACTTTGCTAGTCCAGCGTCATCACTTGAAAGCTGTTTTTTTTTGTATTATACTTTTCCATCAAAATGTTTTAATAATAAAGAAACATGAGAGGAGGCACATGAGAAAGTGTGCCATACATCAAACTGAAAAGTATTGCATAAACTATGATAAACACAGGATAAACCATACTTTGTTTTCTACAAGACAAAGCATTTTCCTGATGGCTTTGTCTGGAGTAATTCTGAGCTGGCAACTAAAGACAGAAACTTTATTTCATTAAGCAAATATACGGCTCTGTCCACATAATGGTGCTAATGAAACGAGGAATAACATGCAGTCTCAGCCCTGGAAAGATCACAGTCTAACATGGACAAGACAATGCTCAGGACAGACAAAATAAAAGACAATCTGTCAGGGAGGGTGTTGAGAGATTCTGGGTGAGCAAACCAATGTAGACAGAATATATGGAAGAAACAACTAATTTGACACTGACTACTGGACCCCCGTGATCATGGAGGGATAGCTCAGTGGTGAGCATTGACCTGCCAAACACAGGATTGTGAGTTCAATCCTTAAGGGGGCCATTTAGGGATGTGGGGCAAAAATTGGGGATTGGTCCTGCTTTGAGCAGGGGGTTGGACTAGATGACCTCCTGAGGTCCCTTCCAACCCTTATATTCTGTGAATATGTACAAACAGGCTTATCTCTACTGATCTAAAACTCCTTCCCCTCACTCTATCTATACCATATTGTCTATATAATATATCTTGAACTCTGGTCTGGGCAGCCTTTTTGTTCTTTATATAGTACCTTGTACAACAGAGCCCTGATCCCTAATTAGGATCTTTAGGTACTTCTGCAATACAAATAATAGTTAATAAGTGGATTTGAAAGAGAGACAAAGACAGCGAGAGAGGAAGCACTTGCTGGATAAGAAGTAGGACAGAATATGGGGCAGAACCAGAGAAAGCCAAACAGGAGGCACTCAGAAGAAAGGATATGGAGGCACACAAGGAGCAAAAATGGGGGGACAGTGGTTGTGTAGATTCCTTGCTTATTTCCTTGCCATTGGAGCTTGCCATGGAAATGCAGGAGGAGAAGAGGTAAAAGTTATTTTGACTTACAAAAGTGAAGAAAGGGCATTAGGAAGACCTGAGAACCAATAAAGCTCTTTAAATCCTTCCTACTTGTAATGCACAGAGCAAAGCTTACAGGAAAGCCGAAGCGAAGGAAATTACAAATGGTAATGCTATTATTTGGCATATAGTTGCCAAAGGCATTCAATATAAAGATTTTACAGAGGTGTCAACTGATACATAGCAAACACACAAACAGTCTCCAGTGCTGTAACATATGCAAGGAGAGCTAAGGCAAAATATTAAGCATATGAATTATATATTCTTGCAATGCAAGGCTAAGAAAATACTTGCTGTGCACCATAGTTAAAATGAGTAATAAATACCAGGGTTAATACTGACAATGGCTTGTTGTGGAAGGTTCCTCTAAGCCCCCCCTCTTCCAAGTTTGGTTTTCAAACTGTTTTCTGCTGGGTTGGATAATGAAGTGATTAGCCTGTTCTTTTCTGAGGCTGTTACATATTTAAAACAGGTTCCACCGCTGCCTTATTTTAAAAATCAGAACCTGTTTTGGGTGTCAGAAATGTGAAACATGAATGTCAATAGCTTTCCCCTGCCAAGATAAGAGCTCGCTGCCAAGGCCAAACATATGTCTATTTTTCCTCCCTTGAGGATGTTTCTGGATAAAGAAGAGGTGGGACGGTACCTGTGAGGCTTTAAATGACTCCGACATATATGGGCCTTTTGTAAACTTCCCTTTTCTCTCTGTTTGCAGAGGTTGCTGGAGGATTTGTCCTCCAAATTATTGCCATCTGAGTTTAAACTGGCCTGATTATTAATTGGCTGATTATTTGGCTCACTAGGAAAGTTTGCTCATCCTCTAAGGAGGATGACCCTCAAAATAAATGGGCTGATTCGCCAAAGGGAGCCGTGTTCAGTTTTACTGAGTTGAGGGAGGATCTTGCCCTTTGTAGGAGACAGCAAGATTTAAACAATAACCTGCAATGTGTTTACCTGTGACCAGCATTAGTATAAGCAGAATTCAGGTGAGGAAAATGATGACAAAGTGCTTCAGTGTTCTCAAAGAAAACCCCTCTTATTCAGCCAGGGAAATCAGTATACCTCTTTGCTCACTAGCCCAGGCTAATTCTTTGCCATCTCAGATGTTATCACTGACTAGGTTTTAGTGCTCTCTGTGATATGTCATGTAAGCTAAGGCCTGCCCGCTCTTATAACAAGGTGGGGGTAAGGTCTTTGCAAACCCAGCTGTGAATGAACAGACACGTCACTTGCAGTCCTGTCTGATTGCTCAACTCACTGCAGCTGCCTCAAGCCCCATGCTGCCCCGGCAGGCTTGCCTAGCAAGCTGTAAGAAAGAGATAGACTTTCTTGCTTGTGGAAAGACCTTTTGGAGGAACTGTAACCAAAGATTTCCTTTGTTTGTGTGTATGATGTTATAGACACACAAAGGAAAAGTGACCGAAGACACAATTGGCTCTGTCTCGACTGGCTGCCCTTTTGGTAAAGCAGTGTTTCCTCCTTCCTATCAATGATCTAACGCCTGTCTATAAAACAAATCAAATAGGTGGGACACCTGGGTTATCTTCAATGCAGTGCTAGAGGGGTTTGATTTAGTTTAGGCATACTGCTGCTGTCTTGCCTCTTCCAGCAGTCCCAGCCCTCTTGCAAGAGAAGAATTGTAGAGCCAAACTCTACTTTCTGTCACACAGTCAAACAATGTAGTTTAAAAAAAATCCACTTCTTTATGCTCTTTCGGGAGTAATTGTTGATAAAATGTCAGGTCATATCCTCTTACATTTACAGAGCTCCATCCATTCCACTAAAGTCCAAAGCCCCTTATGAACTAGTGGCTCAGATGAGTCTTGAAAGCATAGCCTTTTGTTGGAGACATAGTGGAGATCTATTACCACAGCAGAAGTTCCAGGAAGCATATTTGATGTAAATAGACACAGCGTCTCCTGCTGCCTATAGGAAATGCAGCCATGGTGACAGGATATGTTCCCGATTTATCGTGGCCAGTTCTGTTGGTTAATGAGAATGGAGCAGGACCATACAAGTCAGTTCTCTATCTCCAGCTCCTTTGTAGGGACCAGTGATGCGAGTTAGGAGGAGTCCTTCTTCTCAGGGGAGCACAAGGGCTGAGAGGCAGTATGGTCTAAAGGGTAGAGCACTGGACTGGGACTCAGATCTGGATCCTATTCCTGGCTCTGCTACTAGCCTGCTAGAGGACCTTGGACTATTTCAGGCCAGGCTGACAAAAGATTTGGGTGTCTTACCTACCACTTTAGCCACCCTTGATATCCTCAAAACCCCTGATCAGCTGCTGCCTAAACCTGCAGGTGCCTATGTTTTTACCCTAAAAGTCCCTAGGTGTCTATATTTGACATGTGCACAGTTGCCCAAGTCCTGACCACTCCCAGCAGGTCAGCACCTACCTCACACCTAAGACTCCACCAAATCCTCAAACTAGGCATTGGCCCACTTGTCTTGCCTGTGAGGCCCAATCCAACAGGTGTGCTGGCTTTTGTGGGATCCCATTCTTTGGTGCCTATCTCTCCCCATATGTTGCATAGGAAGCCTTGGTGCCTAATTCATGGTTTGTGGATCCCACGTGGTGGCTAAGAACCTAAAGTTAGGCACTGCAGCACTGAGCATTGCAATGTCTAAGTCCCTGGGAGGATTTAGTCTTTCACTGCTTTGAGCCTCCATTTCCCCATCTGTAAAATGGGGATAATGGCACTGCCCTCCTGTGTAAAATGTGCTGAGATCTACTGCTAAAAAGTGTTGTATATGAGTTGAGTATTATTATGACTGCATCTGTGCCTGACAGTTGCATGGGGGCAGAAAGAAGAAGAAGGGATTCTTGTGTCCCATCCCCATTTATGCATTCATACAGGTGCCAAGTGCAATCTCGCCTTTTATAGAGAGGAAACATTTCACTCACCACTGAAATGCAGCCACTTTTAGGCTGGAAATAACACAAACTACACTATGGACCAAGTTAGGATGAGAAGACAGACAGAAAACTGCACATCCACTTATGTGGGGCACTTTGAATAGGCAGAATATAGTAACTTGCATGGAATTTGGCCAGAACACCAAGGCTAATGGGTAAAATTTTCAAAAGGACCAAGTGACTCAGGAGCACAAGTCTTGGGATTCAGCTGCCTAAGGGGCCAGGGTTGTGTATGGTATATAGGTACGTAAAGATGTAGATAGGTACTTGGTGGGATTTTCAAAAGATCCTATGCAGCTAGCTCCTATTGAAATCAATGGAACCTATCTGCATTTTTATGTGCCTAAATACCTTTGAAAAATTGATCCTAAGCAGTTAAGTCACTTTTAAAAATGAGACTTAGGCTCATAAGTCATAGAGGCACTTTTGAAAACTTTACCCAACATCCCTAAATCTTCTGAAAGGCCCCATGAAATTGATAATGACTGCAGGAGCTTGGAACCTTGGTTTTATCTTTCAGTGTCCAAATTCCTCTTAACGTGCTGGGGCACTGATGGCAAAAGGGTGGCAGCAGCAGTGAAACTAATGTAATCAGGGCAAGCAGCCTAAGCTAGCTCAAAGCTGGGCAGAATGTCACCCCCAAATTATTCCAGTCTGTTTGCAGGAGCCGTGCATGCTGGGGTTGTTATTGCAGCCTTGCTCTCGAGTGCTTGATTCCTTGAGCTTTTGCAATGTTTCCATTTTGCCCTGGAATCTTTAGAAAGCAAAAGTTGCAGCTGCATCACAGAATTCTGGTGCTGTGTCTCATTGTATCAATGCCTGATATTCTCTCTCAGGATCTTTCTACACTGCAATTTAATGTCCATGGCTGTCCCATGCCAGCTGACTCGGGCTCACGGGCTCTGTCTAAGGGGTTGTTTAATTGTGGTATAGACATTTGGGATCAGGCTGCAGTCCGAGCCCAGGGTCCTAGAGCTCAGGCTCCAGTCCCAGCTCAAACATCTACCCCACAATTAAACAGCTCCTTAGTCTGAGTTCTGTGAGCCTGAGTCAGCTGGCAAAGGCCAGCTGCAAGTTTTTAATGGCAGGGTAGGCATATTCTTAACTATGAGTGACTGAAGGTAAGATTATGGCAAGGAAGTCTTGGATTCTGTGACTTTCAAAAACCTCCAAGACACTTTATGTTTCAGACCCAAAGCACTGGCAGGGGCCCCAAGGTACCAGAACCATCAGATGTGGGTGCTGGACCCCTCCCCCCACACACACTCTTGCAGCGGGGCTCGGGCTCTCATCCCCGCCCTGCTCAAGCTTCAGTCATCCCCCCATCAGACCCCATCCCCCATTACTTTTTGTAAAAGTCACAGACAGGTCACGGGCTTCTGTGAATTTTTGTTTATTGACTGTGATCTGTCCGAGACTTTTACTAAAAAAAACTGTGACAAAATCTTAACCTTGCCCATAGTAGAACAGCAACCAGCAAACTGCAGCACTCAACATCACTGCAAATTGACAAACAAGGCCCTCTCCCTTCTAGTTGTCCCTTAGACTCATGGTGAGCTCAAAATAGCCCATTATTTGCATGATAAAGAGAGAGAGAGAATCTGCACTGCTATCTTTGAGCCAACCAGTCACCAAAATCTCCAACTGCTGAAACCGTGGGGGGGGGACCCCAACAGAGCCACTAAGAGGATGGGTTCACAGACAATAGCAGGTTGTTATCCTGTTCTCAGCCCAAGGTTTGAGGGTTGCATCAAAAAGATTGTGAGAGGAAGGGACCTCCAGGACCACTATGTATCCTTGTGTGTATGTGTGTTTGGATTGTCTCAAAGCAGCAGCGTGAACACATCCCCACACCACTGACAAAGGGTTTTATTTCCTCACCACCATGCTAGAAAATTAATGTTGTCAAGATAACAAAAATAAATAAATGGGGGGCACTTGAAAGTGAATGACACTGACCTTCTTTGTAAAGCCTTCTGAGATCTGCTGATGAAAAGCACTATATAAGCGCCTGATATTATTATTTCATTTAATTTAAATAGACAGCCAAATTAATTTTCTAAACTTTATGAGAATATGTCTGAGATTTTCCTACGGGAGTTAGACACCCAAGTCTCATGGAAAGTCAGTGGGAACTGGGAACTGCCTTAAGCCTCCGAAAATCCAAAACTATGCTAAGATAATGATGTGACACCTAGAATTTCTGAGCAGGTCAAGGCCTTACTGAGCTAAGTGCTGTACATACCTATACAGCTTACAATGTGAGTTTAAGACAAGGCATTAGAAGTAAATGAAACAAACAAATGGGTGGAGAAGGGAAGGGAGGAATCGGTTGAGGCAACTGTAAGACAAATCTGGTTTTTCACAGTGTTCACTGTTCCCCCTCACTACTGTTAATAACAATAATCCCTTAGGAAGATTGAAGCTGGAATGTATTTTATTTATGTATTGTTTGCTCCACCATGGCCACACACTCATTGATTGTTTACTTGTTCATCTGCACTACTGGGCTATGTTTGTTTTTGTAGGGTTTCTCATTATCATGATCAGTAGGCAGTTTCCAACAGTGACTTCATTGTTAGGGACAAATTTCTAAGTGCCTTCAACTTGCCCTCCATTTTTGTACGATTACAACTTTGCACATGCAAATCACTTCCATGTGCAAATCTGTAGCGACAGCCCTTGTCCTTGAACTTGGGATTTCCATCCAAAAAATGAGAGGCCTCAAAATTAGGCAGACAAATTGTGTCATTTATTCTACGCTATTGCTGTTTTTACACTTGGCAGTTGTTTCTCCCCTTAACATTCCCTATTGTTGCTAGACAAAAAGGATGGCCTGGAATTTAAGGCACTGAATTGGGACCTTGGAGAGTTAGATTCAATTTTTAGCTATTCCACGGGCTTCCTGTACATCAGTTCCCCATCTGTAAATTGAACCAAGGACAAAAGCCTGGTTTCCCAACCCCACGATCATCCTTTACATGTGTAATGCTGCATGGTTTATAGATTCATAAATTCATAGATACTAAGATCAGAAGGGACCATTCTGATCATCTAGTCTGACCTCCTGCACAACGCAGGTCACAGAATCTCACTCACCCACTCCTACGAAAAACCTCACCTATGTCTGAGCTATTGAAGTCCTCAAATCATGGTTTAAAGACTTCAAGGAGCAGAGAAGCCTCCCTCAAGTCACCCATGCCCCATGCTACAGAGGAAGGCGTAAAACCTCCAGGGCCTCTCCAATCTGCCCTGGAGGAAAATTCCTTCCCGACCCCAAATATGGCGATCAGCTAAACCCTGAGCATATGGGCAAGATTCACCAGCCAGGTACTACAGAAAATTCTTTCCCGGGTAACTTGAATCCCATCCATCTAATATCCCATCTCAGGGGATTAGTCCTATTTACCCTGAATATTTAAAGATCAATTACTTACCAAAATCCCATTATTCCATCATACCATCTCCTCCATAAACTTATCAAGTAGAATCTTAAAACCAGATAGATCTTTTGCCCCCACTGCTTCCCTTGGAAGGCTATTCCAAAACTTCACTCCTCTGATGGTTAGGAACCTTCGTCTAATTTCAAGTCTAAACTTCCTGGTGGCCAGTTTATACCCATTTGTTCTTGTGTCCACATTGGTGCTGAGCTGAAATAATTCCTCTCCCTCTCCTGTATTTATCCCTCTGATATATTTATAGAGAGCAATCATATCTCCCCTCAACCTTCTTTTAGTTAGGCTAAACCAGCCAAGCTCCTTAAGTCTCCTTTCATAAGACAAGTTTTCCATTCCTCGGATCATCCTAGTAGCCCTTCTCTGGACCTGCTCCAGTTTGAATTCATCCTTTTTAAACATGGGAGACCAGAACTGCACACAGTATTCTAGGTGAGGTCTCACCAGTGCCTTGTATAATGGTACTAAAACCTCCTTATCCCTACTGGAAATGCCTCTCCTGATGCATCCCAAAACCGCATTAGCTTTTTTCACAGCCATATCACATTGGCAGCTCATAGTCATCCTATGATCAACCAATACTCCAAGGTCCTTCTCCTCTTCCGTTACTTCTAATTGATGTGTCCCCAACTTATAACTAAAATTCTTGTTATTAATCCCTAAATGCATAACCTTACACTTCTCACTATTAAATTTCATCCTATTACTATTTCCCCAGTTTACAAGGTCATCCAGATCCTCCTGTATAATATCCCGATCCGTCTCTGAATTGGCAATACCTCCCAGCTTTGTATTATCTGCAAACTTTATTAGCACACTCCCACTTTTTGTGCCAAGGTCAGTAATAAAAAGATTAAATAAGATTGGTCCCAAAACAGATCCCTGAGGAACTCCACTGGTAACCTCCCTCCAACCTGACAGTTCGCCTTTCAGTAGGACCCGTTGCAGTCTCCCCTTTAACCAATTCCTTATCCACCTTTTGATGTTCATATTGATCCCCATCTTCTCCAATTTAACTAATAATTCCCCATGTGGCACGGTATCAGATGCCTTACTGAAATCTAGCTAAATTAGATCCACTGCATTTCCTTTATCTAAAAAATCTGTTACTTTTTCAAAAAAGGAGATTAGATTGGTTTGGCACGATCTACCTTTTGTAAAACCATGTTGTATTTCGTTCTATTTACCATTGACTTCAATGTCCTTAACTAATTTCTCCTTCAAAATTTTTTCCAGGACCTTGCATACTACAGATGTCAAACTAACTGGCCTGTAGTTACCTGGATCACTTTTTTTTCCTTTCTTAAAAATAGGAACTATATTAGCAATTCTCCAATTATTCGGTACAACTCCTGAGTTTACAGATTGATTAAAAATTCTTGCTAATGGGCTTGCAATTTCAGGTGCCAATTCCTTTAATATTCTTGGATGAAGATTATCGGGGCCCCCTGATTTAGTCCCATTAAGCATACATGGTTGCATACAGATGCCACACTCAGAAAGTGTGATCGTTAGAATTGTATGTGCATTTCTGTGGCAGTGAAGACTTTTCTCATCTCAGCCCAGTGACATAGTGAATCTGGAAAAAAAGAACCTAACCTCCAACAAGCTAAAGATGGAGAAATCATGAAGCGACAGACCTTGAATCCAGCAAGGGACTTAAGCGTGTGTTCAAAGGGGCAATTCATATGTTTAAAGTTAAGCATGGGCAAAAGTGCTTTGTTGGATCAGTGGACACACATACCTCTCTCAAAGGGACATGTTATTGCTGCTGTTATTTCTGCTTCAGTTGTTACGATGTCTGGTGTCATATGGGAACTGTCCAGCAATACATGATTTCCTGAAAAAGATGTGCTATTGATGGTGAATGTCACCTTCTCAAACCCAATGTCACTAATAAGAATCCCCAATGACCCATGTTCATTTCCCCCTTTCCTCTTTTTCCACTTATCAAACCATTAAGAAACCAGAAAGCACAATTTTCAATACAATAGTTGCATCAGAGTAGGATCAGATCCTAGCTCTGGAAGGTGACTAGAACAATGAAAACTAGAATTCAATGAAAATAAAAGAGCTTAACATCTGAGGGTATTTCCTTTCTGTTTTATGAAACTAGATCTATTTAATGGAAAACCTAGGAAATACTACAGTTTCTTGTGTAAAAAGTAGATCAGGAGTTTTTGTTTGTTTATTTGGTTTTGGACCGTATGTTTTCTCCTGACTGCTTGAATGAAACTGACCTGCTGCATTTTTCTAGTCATGAAGGCCATTTATAAAGCTATTACTTTGCACATATACCATTCCTTTCCTCTGAGGTTCTCAAAGTGCTTATGAAAGATGGATACATGTAATTTCACCCACTCTATAAATCTGGAATCTGAGACACAGAGACATTAAGTACCTTGCCCAAGGTTGCATAGTAAACCAGTGACAGAGGAAAGAACAGAACGAGGTGTGCTGTATCCCAGACCTGTGCTCTAGCCAACATGCCCTTATGCCTTTCACATTGTTCATCATCACAAGCCTAGCATTGTTTAGTCCATAAAATAAAATGGCCAATGATTGTGGTGCCTTCATACATCAAGCATATATAATCTTGTTGTTTTACACTGTCTGTAATGCTACTGCAATAACAACTCACCGTGCTAATGTTATAGGTCCTGGTCTCATGGCAAGATTGATCCCTGGTAGACAAGCACACAATTTTAACCTAAGCAGATTTTGCCACATTTTCATACAATTAATACACCAAAGAACTTTGCTTAAAATATTGCAAACATTCAAAAAACAAATCAGGGTGGTTAAAATAAGTCCTGTGTAATGCCATTAATTTTCCCATATGGAGTTAATGGGGTCTGGTAGGGTGCCAAAGCCGAACATAGAGAAAGCAAAAGGGGGGGGGGGGGGATAAAGGGAGGAGCTGTTGGATTCAGCCAGATAGACCTTGAAGTGCAACAGCTGTGCCTTGTCTTTGAGGAGAGGATCAAGTAGAGAATATGTGATAGGCAAACGTTGGCTTAAACTTTCTTCCCTCTTTGATTGTCCTTGGACATCTGCCTCATCTCCTGTCAAGAATGTTTGGCAGCTGTGAGCTCAGAATAACACGGCTGCTCAGCCAGGCCACTATCCGAGTCTTCTAATACTTTAAGCCAACTAGTCTCTGCTGTATACCTCAACTGATACAGAACTATGCTAATGCTTTGAGCTAACTAGCCTTTCGAACAGCCCATGAAATACACAGAAGTAGAGTCTGTGGTTTATTTTCCTCACGTGCTAATTGGCTTTAATTGTTGGCCAATTGGATTTCAAGTTTAGAAAAGAATATCCCAGACAAAAGGAAAAGTGTTAACTTAAGACCGTGGGAGAGACAGACCATTCTGTTCAGTTTTTAATGCAGTAGACTTTATGCGGATGCATAAGTCTCAGGGCTATGGGTGTCCTAGAAAGATTTCTCAAGCATAACCAATGTGGTGTCCTGTAAAAACGTATATTTCCAAATAGGCTGAATGTCATTAATGTTGAGCTGTTTGCGAGACTATAAATGGCCGTCTCTTGGAACCACTCAGATGAGATCAGAAGTAAGAACGTGGGCAGTTTTAAACACTGATGGCTCAGCTTGTTCAGACAATGCTCTTTTCTTTACTTTTAAGGGAATATAGTACTTATGAAAAAGTGCCTGATGAGGAGAGCTAGGGTCTTCTTTTTATCCTCACAGCAGGCACTGCACTAGACAGTACAAATAGCGGGGGTTCTGCCATGTAACACCTCAACCCTTGCTCATGGGAGACCTGCCCTCTTGAAATAGGAGTAGCTTGCTTAGTCCATGAACCTGATATCACATTATGGGATTGATTCTTCTCTCACACTACTTTTATCACGACTCTAACTCCACTGACTTTAACTGGGTAACACTGGTGTAAAGGGGAGGAGAATCAGCCCTTGCAAATTTATATATGCAGTTAATCTAAAGGATTTGTATGCAACCTCTAATGTATTTTCTTTACAACACACCCCTATACCCCATTGGTAGGGAAGTGAGTTAGCCCCATTTTACAGATGGCACAGAGAGATTAGGGGCTTTTCAAAGGTAGGAGATTTTCAAAGGTAGATTAACAGGAGTTAGGTACCCAACTCTGCTTAGTTGCTTTTGAAAATCCCATTAGTTACTTATTTGTTTCTTTAGGCCTGAATATACCTCTGAAAATATGCTCCTAAGTGATTTGCTTAAGGTTGCCCAGGAAGCCTATCAGAACTGGGAATTGCACACAAGTCTCCCAAATCCCAGGCTAGCACTCTAACTCCTGGCCCATCCTTTGTGTCAGGTCCATTGGGATCCATCCAGTCTCCAAATGAAAGGTATTATGTATCAATCATTATCGTTTAAAAAAAAATCCTAGAAACAGGAAAAGTTTGCACCAGTTTCACTAAAGACATTGCAAAAGTCTACTGGTTGGTTGTTAACTTTTCTGGCCTCTATGCAAGGAATAAATCAACTAGTTCTGTCTTAAAAATCATACATTTCATACCACAAGCTATTCCCCAAACTGAACCCAGTTCCATTAAAACCTACTTCCTCCCACTCACACATGCCCCACCACGCAAAAAATAAAAGCAAGGAAGCTGAATGTGAGAAAAGAATTTTTTCAAAGCTATGAAGAAGCATCCCAGTATTAATAAAGTCTCAGCCCATCCCCTTTACGTGATTTTTCAAACCAGGTCAGAAAACATTATTCTGCAAGACATCTGGCTGATAGATATTCACAAAGCTTAGCTCACTCTGTCACTTTTCACAAGCAATAAACACATTATTTCTGGACTCTTCAAGCCACTTGTTCCTATGTGCCATTCTCAGTGTTCTGAAGCAGTAAAAAAAATCTTCTGAAGAGGTAAATAAGATCATGGTTGACACTTGAATGCTATTTAAGGCACTGTTCCTGCAAACACTCCACACACAAAAATCCCATGCGAGTCTCTGAGAGTTCAGTCTATGGAGGGCTTGCTATATGAGGGCTAAAATTCCAGATAACAAAGGCCCAGTTCCTCTCCTCCTGTTCCAGAAACTTTGCACCGCTCAGGTTGTGTAAAATGATGGACTCTGCCCTAACTAGCCAGCTGAGAATTCCTTCAGCATGGGGGAGCTCTTAACTACTGGAAAGTGGTGTAGTTGGTGCCTAGTGCCAATCTTCCTGCATACTGTGGTGTTATGGGTTATGGTGGGGATATGCTGGTAATGGGCAGGATGGAGCATATCAGCACTATGGCCAATTCACAAGTAGTTTATGATCCAAAATGACTATAGCCAGTTGGCTTAAACAGAGCAGCCCCTAAGCATCTCTGTCTAACCCAATGGTTTGAGATTAATGCAAATGCACCATGAGAATCAGGGGAACATAACTTACTCCCTGGTGGTCTTCACTTCACCTGTGCCAAGTGTGTCACTGCTGAGGAGAGAATCTGAACTAAAATTTATTTTGGGGGTTGTGTGCATTCACATACAAGCCTTTAGAAACTCCTACAGCTTTTTCTGGTTTGTGTTTGGCTTCTAGAGCAGCAGGTATAACACCTGGTGCATATATGTATCTTACTACTGTGGTATAGCATTTATTGGAGCATATTCAAAGCAAGGACTGACCCATGTCATGTGAACCCTTAGAACCACACTCAAGCAGGATCCATTTTAAGGTTATGAAATCTCCAGTGAAGGCTTTGTCTCACATTCAGGGGAATTTGCACTTACTCATTCCAGATGGGATTAGAGCTGGGAAGACCAAAATAGGCCTAGAAAAATTGTTCGTCTGGTAGTTCCAGCTGGGACAACAAGTGGAAGTGCCATAAATCCCATGAATCATCTCCCAGCAGCTGCAGAGGTTCAGATAATTTGGATAAACTCAGACACCTGGGTGCTTTATTAAAATTATATCTTAAATCAGACCATTTTGAGATTGACTCCTCATAAAAACCTTTCAATAACAATTAGGAGTGTCTTAATCCCCCCTTCTTCCCCTGTCATTACACCTTGACAAAGTTAAGGAACAGGGCAGTTTGGGGGGGGGGTTCCAAATGCCCCCATTCTCTGCTATTTAATTGATCCTTTAAGAGAGTGGTATCATGGCTCCTTTCCTTATCGGGCAATATCTTCTCCTCACATACAAAGGTGCAGAAAAGAACTTACCTGCAGAGATGTTGGCTCCAATGAGTCTTCTGATCTGTTGCACTGTCCCTGTGGGAGGATCTGAAGCTGTGTAGACCTATCTGACTGATCAGTAGACTCACAAAGGCTAAAATTCTATGGGATTAACATGTGGGGGGCAGGACCCATGGATTTTAGGCCAGCCACACTCAAGTTTCTAGCTCCATGCTCTTCATGTGCATGGTAGGAACAGCTGTTATGGGCTTTTGGCTGCCTCACTAGCATTCATCCCTTTTCTGATGAGGTGCACAAAGCATTCCCAGTAAGTTACTGGTGCCTGAAGCCTGCTTTGACCAATGTAATGTAAATCTGGCATCAGTGAGAACAAACTGTATGAGTAGAGTATTTCCTAACTTTTTTTCTTCTCTGTTAAGCCATATCCCCTTCCTTCAAGTGCAGCTCAACATTCATGGTGTGAGCTGCTGGCAGCTAGAAAGTGGAGGACAGGAAATATGTACCTACAATATTTATGCTGCCTGCTCCATTGTGCCTGGTAGTTGCCCTGATTTTGCTCCTTTGTGTCATGCACTGCAAGGGATCATAGAGCAATCACTGAAGAAAGCTAGATACTAGATTCCATCATGAGCCAGTCAACTCTTCTCCAGGTATTGTCAGAAGGTTTCACAGAAAGAGATATATTAGTTATTCCCTCCCCAACAGCAATTGAGCGTGCTGCCTTTTAATACTCCTAGACCACAGAGAAACTGCAGGGGGTTGCCAGTTATCAGCCCCTGCTAATGAACAAGCCTTGACCCTTAGCAACAAACTGCACCTTCACTACAAACATTTCATACTGTAGCTTATCTTCCCATCAGGTCTTTGCTTTGCTCCCTTTGGAAAGGCGATGTCCTTCCAGGTGGATCATTTTCCTGTTGAAGACTGACGCCTGCAACAGCAATTTTGAAAGGCTCCTGCTATCTGCTTTTTTACTCTTCACAATACAAGAAAAGACAAGACCACCCAGAGATTTGCTTGAAGAAATATTACACCAGGCAGTGGGCCTGCACGCCAGAAATTGGCCCAAAGAGCACACTGACAACAACTCATCCAGCTTAGAAAACACCAGAGGATTAATAACTTGGATAGTGTACCGGATAAAATTAAATCAGAAATGAAGCCAAATCCAAGCCGCACCAGGATTCTGGCTTTGCAAACTTTTATCACCATAACCCAATAAATCCTTTTCATACATGATTCATTGTTACCTCATCCTTCTTATAAAGCATGTGGTGGAAACTTTGTAACATTTTCCTTTCTTATTGCTCTCTTTTGTAAAATTATTCCTCCTCCTATCTTACTGGCATTTGCCATGGGGTTTCATTTCTGATTGAGACACTCAGTAAATGTTAATACCAATGTCAGATTGCTATATATTTTGTGAGTATCTTAGACCTTTTCTTATGGCAAAAGACAGTTTTTAGAACTGGTTGAAACATAGGGATTTTCTTTTCTGAGGAAAATTTAAATTAAAATGGCGGGGGGGGGGGGGGTCAGAATGTTTTTGTCCTAATTTTCCATGGAAATTTTTGTGCAGAAATTCAAATACTGAATACTTTCATCCAAAACCTGAAGGTTTTTGATTGTAGGGATTTTTTTATGTAAAATCAAAATTTCTACAGAAAGTAGACATATTTAAAAAAAAATCAGTCATTCAAAAAACTAATTTTCCACTGAAAAAGTTTCAGCTGAAAATTATGGGCCAGCCCTATGAATTTTCACAAATAAATAGTTGATTTTCCGCTTATGAATTCCATCCCGGTGAAGCACTTCACTCATATTTCAAATGTGGGTACTTAAATCTATGTGTAGGCACCTAAGGCCTGGTCTACACTAGAGTTAGGTTGAGGGGAGCTGCCTTATGTTGACCTAATTCTGTAGGCGTCTATGCTAAAATGTAACTCCATGAAAGGTGTAGCGCGTAAGTCAATATAGTTAGGTCAATGCAGTGTCAGTGCAGACACAGTGTTGCTTACATCGACTGTTGCTGCCTTTTAGAAACCATCCCACAATGCTCCACACTGGCAGTTAAATTGGTGCAAGCACTCCTGGTGAGGACATGCACCACTGACACAAGGAGCATAGTGTGGACATGTAAAACCAATTCTATTACTGCAGTGGCTATAACTTAGGTTGACTTAAAGTTGTAGTGTAGACTTGCCCTAAGTAAAAGTGGCTTGACTTTCAGAAGTTCTGAGCATGTACAGCTGCCATTGGAGACCTTATGATGCAATGATATGTATGAAGAAAAACAATGTCCTCTTAATAAGTCACGGATCGTTATTGTTACAGTTCAAGGCAACTACACCTGTATTCCCCTACTCATGGTCCACAAAAAGCACCCAATCTAGGCTCCCAGATCCTCAGCCATCACCTCTCTTGGTCAGAGACATGCATCTCTCTCCCTCCTGACTGGGGGTTTTCAAGGCTGAACAGTTCCCTACCTATACTATGATATTCCCTAACAAACCAGACTGACCAAACAGACCAGAGTCTGTGTTTTACTTTCTCTCCAGAGTCTGTGAATAGAATAATGGTCCACAGAGACAAGTTACCACACAGCTCTTTATAAGCAAGCACATTTATTGTTAAGATAAAAGCATTATAGCGAAAACATATTAAAACAATAAAAGAACCTACACACACACACAGTGAGATTAAAAAGCTTACCAGAGTTTACCCCACCTCCAACCTCGAGCTCTGGTACATGTCAATCCTTCAAAACCCACAAATGGTTTCCTCCATGGATACAAGTTCATAACTGTCAGATTCAGAAGCAGAACCAAGACTGGGCAGATTATCCTGTTTCTTTATACAGCTTAGTCCTTTGACCGTGACCTTTGGTAACACGTAATCAACAGATAAGGGCCCATTCCTCAAGGTATAGCTTTGGAAGGCTGGGGTTTGTTTAACAAGAGATGGGGAATTTGTATTCACCTCCCCCTACACATTCCCCAGGAAAACCACTTAACACTTTTTGTTCCAAAAGTCCATTCTTGTTTGGCACATTATTCAATATTGTGCCTTGTAACCCTAGGTCTCACATCTCTCACCTCTCCCTGATCAAGAGGTTACACACAGAATCCCGGCCAATAGTAATAAATAAACCATTCATTTAATACAGTAGTTGCCACTGATATTTTAGCTTAATTCAATAAGGTCTCTCAAGGATATTGCAGGAAATTGTCATATCTGTACAATTATCTAATCTATCTATATACCTATCTAACCAATCTATCTAACTAAGGGTTTTATACTGCCACCCATTAAAGTAGTATCTGAGCACCTTCCAGGTAAAATCAATAGCAATAACAAAGACTTAGACTGTAAGCTGTTTGGGGTAGGGACTATTTCCGCCCATGTTTGCATGGAGTCATGGTCCACCATTAGGGCTCCAAGGCACTCTGGTAATACAGAAATTAAATAATAAAGTGCCTAGTTGACTTAATTGAGTCTCTGGCACTTCTCCATTTGGGGGATCCAAACTCTGATTGGGGTAGGGTGATGAGGAGTGAATCTCAAAAGGCTAGCCTCAATCTTTACAGTCTGCCTGGAGTAAGGGGCAACATGTAGCTGCAGTGTCCCAGGTACAAAGCAGAGAACAAATTATGACTTATAAAGGAACAATACCCCCTCACATGCTTCCTCTAGTCTGAGAGGGGAGTAAATGCCTCACATTTTTATAGGGAGCATTTTACTCCCCATTGTGCACCTGGTCAGTAACTCTGGTCAGCGAGTAGATGAGTGAAGTTAGGGATCCTGCACCTCTCCACATCCACTTATTCACTAACAGTGATGGGGAGAGGTATCAGGTAAATAGCCCTTGGTTTCCCACCCCCCATGGCTGGAGTCACTATCTGAGCAGGGTGTAGCAGAAGAATAAAGAGATCCTCTCTTCAATCTAGCTTCAAATGGTCAACATTCAGATTTAATCTGGATAAAGCACCCAAGATTTTGTGTTTCTCCAAATGAGCCAAACCTCTTATGGGGGAACAGTCATTAGATTTATAGAAGCCAAAGACAGCATGTGGCCTTTACAGGTAGTGCTTCACTCTACCTGCAGACTCAGGGCTGCACTGGTTCATGTTTGCAACTGCAAGGGATATCCCTATCTTTGCAACTGCAAGGGATAGAAACAATATTTTGTTTTGTTTTGTTTTTTAACAAAAGCTTAAATTCTGTAGAAACTAATATGAGGCTTTGAGAGACGTGTTAGTACAGCGAATAACTTCAAAAATAGCTCAGTCCAGCCCCTGATATTTATTCTGTGAAAGAATTTCCGTCCATTCCAAGGAAAACACTGAATATTACTTTCTTCACTTTTCGCCTGCTTGGAGGATTTGTATAAGTTGTCTCTATTGTGATGCATAAGATGAATTTAGGAGGGTATCAAAATTTCACCTGCCTTCTTCACTCTAAGGACTCAAGCCTCTGTTCAGCAAGGTGTGATGGCACATGCTTAGTTCTGACACCTGAGCAGCCCTATTGACTTCCATGGTGCTCCTCATGTGCTTAAAGTTGAGAATGTGCTGAACCATCTTGTTGAATTCAGCCCTTGCACCAGGAGAGAGCCATTGATCTCAGTATTGTTAAAAATAAAATCCCCTTCTTTTGGCAGATGTTAGTTTTTGCTCTATTGTGTTTTCTCTGTTGTTGGTGGCTATTATATTAGTTTTCTAATGTATAACTTCAGTGTAGGTTTGGGTCAAGGTTCTGGTGAGTTCTTTTCTTTAATACCAACTGGGTTGTCCATTCCTTTTCTCAACTTCCCTATGATATCTTTTTGGAAGTTCTCAACTTGCTGGTGGGCTAGTGAGGCCCCCCGCAGCCTCCTTCTGGCCGGTGGTCTGCAGGAGGGAACAGGATTACATCTCTGAACAGCCAATGGTGTTGCCTTTAGCCTCAATAAATGGGCCTTTTTTTAAAAAACACAGCAGGTCCTTCTCACTCCACGTTGCTTGGTGTGACTGAACCTGGAGAGCCAGTGTGAGTGGGGTCTATAGAGATAACAGTAGGCATTGACTTTCCCTTTCCTCATTTCACCTCTTTCATTATGTTTGAGAGCTTTGTTCCAGACTAGGAGATTATGCAATGGGCTAAGGAGGAGTTGTGACTTCAGTGAGATATAGCACACAAAAAAGTGTGACAAATTGCAATGACAGGGGCTGGAATGGTAGCTTGTGATGGAGTGAAATTAAATCCCTAGCCAAACAATACGGCATTATGCTATGTTCTATAGACACTCTTGTTGAGGCTAGATTGAGAAAGACATAGCGGAAAAGAAAGATGCACACATACTTTTTCCCCATCCTCGTTCCCAACAAGTCCTTTTCCCCAAAATGTCAATGTAGTAAACAAAAAATCCCATAATGCCAGGGCCCATAAGGGATATGTAACTGTGGTACACTGTATCTCCTTGGAGAAATGCCCAGAGAACACACAGAATACAATGCTGTCCTCTGTTCTGCTAAAGCAATCAATGTCAACTTCAGTGAGACATAGAGGGGAGAGCCCCTATAACTTCACTTTCACATATGTGTCAACTAGCTAGCCCTCCTTCCGAAGAAAAATACTCCCCTGAACACTGTTTTATGATGAGGCTGTGTGTATCTTGGTGCTCAATTACTCCAAAGCTGTGTGGGCCATATTGCCTAATGAATCAGATGCTTTATCTAAATAATGGATCCTAAATACCCTAATGCTTCAGCAACCTAGTTGGACATAAACATTACTAGCGCTCCCTCTCCAATGAATCAGTGTTTATGTGCAATCAGGCCCAGATCCTGAGAGAAGGCCAAGGACAACTTCTCATTACTTAGGTGAGAAGGAAGTACAAACATGTTATTCTGACATCACTGCTTTCCAGGGGGTGAATCTGTCCCTGGCAGCCAAAGGGCCCAGAGGCCCAAAACTAAAGCAAGGATGCAGGCGGAGGATCATTGGCACAGCTGTGTGGAAGACAGGGGTGGATGATACCTGCCCTTCCTGTGATTTTCATGAGCACTAAATTGATGAAAGGAAAAATAAAGTTGGCTATAGGAAGATAATATGAACAACTGGTGCTGGTAAAAACATTGTGAGCTAATCAGTTTTATTAATACTTTTAAAGTAACACTCTAGTGCAACTTCTGGATTAGTTTCCACGGGAAAGAAACAATACGTTCAAGCTGTGAAATATTTTACATTCAAGTTCCACCCCCTCCTCCTCAGTGCAGTTGCCATGAGCCCAGACTTTCAAAACATTTCAGACTTAAAAGGTTAAGATTTAAGTGCTGCTGATTTTATCTGGGCTTTTAACTAACATAGGCAGGTGGATTAGAGATATGTGTACAATCTCCACTCTAGACACTTGGGTAAATATGCACAAGTGCTGAGTGAGCCAAGGAAGGAATCTGATGTTATTGTCTATTAATTTGAAAGCGGAGATTAAAGGAAGTGCAGAAATCAGTAGTGCAAATATCAAAAAGGATTTCCATTTATATGTAAGAACATTACTCTAGCGGCCTGGCTATTTCAAATAACATGAAAGCTTTTTGCTAAAGAAAAAGAACTGTGAATTCATTAAATTTACATATTTTTACCTCTCTTCGTTTGCAGGAATGGACACCACGCTAGCAGCCAGGAGTCAGTTTGCTTGACAGTGCTGGGATTTTTTGGGGTCCTAGCTTAATTTGGCTATCATATTTAAAAAGCAAAAGTATGTCACAAAGAAGGAAAGGCAACAGTTATGTGTTACAACGATATTCATGACGAATTTAGCCTCCCTCACTTTCGTTACAGAATAGTTTGCAAAATGATTCTGATTTTCTTCAAATGCCTTTGTTATACATAAATATTCTCTGAAAAAAATGTAGGAATAATTTTCAGTCTGTGGGCTATTTGAGAACATTTTGGCTTCAGCTATTGGTCACCTAAATCACATGCCTGGTTACCTAACTCACAGGGTATTGTTTCTTTTTTCCTGACTGGATGAATAAAACATTCTTTAACAGGAGAACAATGAATAGTAAAAAGAAAAGGAGTACTTGTGGCACCTTAGAGACTAACAAATTTATTTGAGCGTAAGCTTTCGTGAGCTACCGCTCACTTCATCAGATGCATTGATGAAATTGATAAGTTGTAGCTCACGAAAGCTTATGCTCAAATAAATTTGTTAATCTCTAAGGTGCCACAAGTCCTCCTGTTCTTTTTGCGAATACAAACTAACACGGCTGCTACTCTGAAACCAATGAATAGTAAATAGTGAATAACAATCTCAGACAAACAGACCTGATGCACTTAGTATTTTCCTGATATATTACCAGTTCTAGCTCCTTTATTTAAAATGGGAAATACTGCTAGAAACAGTGATATGTCTGGAATCAGAATGAACTTTTGTTTGAATACAGTGGGTGCCTTTTAAACCCATAATTTGGCTTAAAAATGCATAAAATTCCTTGCATTCAGGACATTTTTATACATACCAGTCATCAGAGTATTCACAAATAATGTAAAGAATCAGAGAAGGCTATGCTCAGCACTTTTTACTCACAGAAACATTCATGAATCTTTTTTAAACCTTTTAGCTATTCAACCTGCTGTTATTTTTGCCCTGGTCTCTCCTTAATGCACCATTTCACTGGAATGGGAAAAAAAAAAGCAAGCCAGCTTTAGGGTTAATTGCTAATATTTCTAAATGTAGTCGGTGTAAAATGCCTCTGAGGCTCAGAAGATTTTCCCCTGTAATCTCCAGAACCTGAGTCTGAATCCAACCTATGAGAGTGCCATGGCAAATAAATACCATCTGATCTCTGCAGAAATCTGACAAGAGTTCAGCTGTTTTCCACCTTGTTACAAGTATATCAGAGATGACTTCCCAATGCTATGCTGCAGGGGGAAAAGTCAATTAAAATGCAACTGTGCCAATTTCAATGAAAGTCTCCGATCAGCAAGAATCACTGTTCATTTGATTATATTTCTTTTCCTTTTTTTAAAGGAAACCCCTATGCTAGCATGCTAACAAAAGAAATCTGGAAGGCGGCTGTGATGCACGTCACATTGAACAAACAGCAATGGCTATAGTATCGGAATGATCCCAGTTTTCCACTCAGCAATGTGGCAGCTGCTGAATTCAGCCCATGCACCCCTCTGTCTTTTTTACCTGCCCCATGCATTTCACAGTTAAGCATGGAGATATTTTGCAGAAGACAAACAATACAGAATTGTCAGTTTCAATATGTACTGGCAGCTCTGCCAGAGCTGTGCAGAGTGGCTTGGTCAAGACAAAAAGGGACCAACTTTGGAGTTTGTGGGCCAGTCTGATTTGTTCACCATTGTGTCTGATCTAATCATTCTTCACCTTGGGAAATATGAAGTGTCTTATGGAAGATTTCAGATTTTCAGCCAAACAAAATTCTAAGCTGCCTTTCTTTTTCTCTGTCCAGATATAGCCACTATTGTATAATTGTAGGCAATGTTATCTAAACCCGGTTGAAAAAATTCTATCAAAACTTTTTATTGACACAAATTGGGTTTCTGACTAAACTGTATTTGATACTCATTATTTAAAATATGAGCTGGGGTGCTCAGTTCAGATGATCACAGAAGCCATAAGGCATTGTTTCTGTTTCACAAAAGTATCAGTGCTCAAGCAATGGGGAATGAATTTCACATTCACTTTCCTCAAAAGCTTGCATATGCAATTCAGATATTCACTTTTCACTTGTAACTGTGAGTAAATGTGATCATCCAAAAGTTAAAGGAAAATGAAAAGAAAAGAGGTGCAGACAGGACCAATGTGAATTAATTTAAAAATTCCAACATTTACATAATTTAACAACTCTGTCTATGGGGTGACATTCATTTCACATAGACCATCGGAGAATCTTGACATGCTTACACAACAGCACAGTTTACACATAAATATTTAAGACAGCTAATGACACCTTATCATTCCCATTCTGTTTCTATGCCTGTCTTTCTCCCCAGTAAGCTGTCCAGGTGACTCTGAGATAACTTGCTTTGCTACCACCATTTCAAGCTTTTGCTCTATTTTTTCTCTCCCTTTCCAAGTTAAATTCTCCTTTGTACCCCCTATCCTTGCCGTCCTCTCATTGCATCTGAGACAAGGGTGACCACCAGGATTTCAAAAGTTTCTAGTAGCTTAGACGGTGAGTAGAATAGCCTGGGAAAGTGGCTGACAGGAAAAGATTGCACCGCTTGGGAAGGTGAGACTTCTAAATAGTGCAATTCTCCTTTAATAATCAGGGAATGAGAAGGAGGAGGAAGACAAGGCATGCATAGCCAGACCCTGTGTGTGTGTGTTTTAACTTGGAATCTACACCAGTGATTAAATGGTCTTTAAATCAAAGCCAAAAGATAAATAAGGGAACTACTCCAAAACTAAGGGGGTTACAAAACCCTCTGTATGCACCTGCTGGAGACGCTGTGCTGCTGGCTCCACAATTCAACTCTAACCTGTATTTGATATGGTGTTGTTGCAGCTGTGGGTTGGGGTGGTTTATTTAAGTGGCTCCAAATGCTTGTCAGTGTGGCAACCAGCTGAATACATAAAACAGGCTCTCCAAACCCTTTATGGCCCAGGGTCAGAGTAAATGGAATAATAAAATCCAAATGCTTTTGTCTCATTTTCCATCACCCAAGCCTTCCGCATAAATCTACAGCTTTGCAATGACCTTCGCATTCAGCGTCAGGGATGAGGCCGCAGGTCTGAGATACATTTGGTCTTCATCTGGGGTCTTTAAAAGCTTTTTCCAATTAATTTTAACTGACTTCCATAAGGATCAAGTACAGCTTCCTCCTCCCAGCTTCTTCCCCGCCCCTCACCACGCCCCCTTCCTCCCCCTCAGTCCTCTTTAACCAGTCAAATGGCAGTACACTACATAAAAATACCAACGGGTATCAATCCCAGTATACACTGTATCACCAGAAGAGACACTGACAGAATGGAAAGCCCAATGATGTAACACATAGTGCGTGAGAGAGTTTTCCCACAGGATTTTTAATGTGATGCCCTCATCTCATCGAGGTGTCTGGTTCTATTTATTTTTCTAGTGCCAGTGAAAACCCTTCCAGGATATCAGTAGGAGGAATGCATGCTCCTTTGCATATATTTACAGGGTATGCCAATATTAAACGAAAATATATATACTTCAGTTTCGCAAAACAGAAATCACCTAACTGGAATTACCCTCTGAAGGCTGATACATTTGTTTTATTTCAGCCACATCTAAACTAGGATGAAACTCACCTCTAAACTAGTTTAGTTAAACTGAGAAACAATGCAAACCTTTGCCAAAAACAAACAAACAAATATTTAGCGTTCTTTAGACACCTCTACTCTTCCTGGTTTGTGTTGTGTCCACTGTAATTTCCCCAGATCTCTCCTGCAGATTCCCAATCAGGATTTTGTAACAGCCCTGTCGCACAGTATCCTCCATTGTAGGACCTTTGATTTTGACAGAGCTACGCCAGTCTACAGTTCGTGAAGACATGGCTTATAAAGCTCAGACTCTTGAACCTCCCTATTGGTTGCCTGAATTTAAGGAGCTCTCTATTGTCTTTGGATATCACACACATAAACAGAAACAACAAGATACCACATCAGAAGGCTGTTTTCACAGCTTTTCCTGCCCAACAGGAAACATGAAATACCAGAAATCTCCAGAGAAAACCTGTTTCCATGATTTTTCCTGCCCACATTTTGAAGACTAAAGAAGTTCTGACCATCTGGGTTCAGTATCCAAAGACCTGAGTCCTTAACTGAACACAAAACAATTACCTGAACCTTTTGGAGATGTAGCCATCATTAATTTGCAATCTTCCTTGTACTATAAGTTGTACACAGGCTAAGCTTTGAGGTGTGATACTGAAGATTCCAACCACAGTTCAACTTGCACCACATTCTTGTGTTACAGCTCCTGTTTTGAAAAAGCCAACTATACTATTGGAGAGCTTTCCCATAGAGCCTGGTTCTCCGTTCATTTATGGCCATGTAAATCAGGAGGAGTATCTCCTTTGAAGTCAGTTGAGTTGCACGGGAGGAAAACCAGGGCCCTTCATTTGTAATGAACTTTCCTCACTTCTTCCTTTAGTGGTAAAACTGTCCTTTAAGTAACAGAGTTTCAAAAATGGTTTGTTCAAGCCACTCTCCCTATGAATAAAGGAGAACAGGAGTCCAGGCAGCTGATTGCTGACCATGAAAGACAGAGGCACCTACCCTTGTTGGATTCTGCGAATAAAAACACTCATACGATCCAATGTGTTTACTTCTGTGTTATGAGGTCTATGAAGACCTGATGGTCTTGTCTTCATTTATGTAACCTGAAATTGAATTCTTTATTTCAATTAAGTAGAATACTCTGAATTAGAGGGCCCGATTCATCAACCCTCATGCACATTATGTAACATTGAGTCATGAGAGTACTCCCATTGAAATCCGGATGTCTGGCTCACCAACAGCCAAGGATCAAACCTATTTTGTTCCTTTTAAATATACATGTCATCCAAATGGCAAGAACAAAGGCAAACGCACCCAGCTAAATAGAGAAATTAAATTTTCTGTGTAAGGAAAAACAAACAAATCAGCAGGTGTTTAGCCAGACAATTAACTGATATGGTTTCTACTACAGCACAGGGCATTAACACTGCACTGCCACAGCCCACCAGTGGAAGGGTAGGTTTCTACAGGGGAGCAGAAGGAGAGGAGTGCACACTGTGAATTTCTCCCCATGCAGCATAATTACAGAAATCACTGCAAACAACTCTGTGCTGATCCACAGTGAGCCATTCAGCAGTCACTAGATCACAAAATGTCTAGGTGATAGTATGAAGATTGTAGTGTGCCTCTAACCTTCACTTCTAAGGACAGCTGAGCTTCTTTATGGCTCGACGTATAATTCTTTAGTTCTGGACTTTTATTTAACACATAGAAAAAGGAGTCAAATGAGCTTAAAAGAGGTGGCTGATATACGTCTAAGAGCACAAATAAGTCGTTTAAAGACTGGGAGAATATACTCACAAGTCTAAATATTTTTTTTATTATGATGTCTACTTCCATCTGAGGAAGTCCTTTACAAACATTAGCGTTTTGACCTAGTTTTCCTCAATTTACAGATAAGGAAACTGAGGCACAGAGCTTAAGCATGCTGTGGAACAGAGACATGAATAGAACAAGGATCTCCTGATTCCTGACTCTATGCTTTTACCACAAAAGCATCTTTGTCTTGGCTTTAACTTATAAAACCATAAATGGCTAACTGAGAGACTGTCTCTCCTCTGGAGTGGAATAATCTGGAATATTTAAACTAACAGCCCACTGTCTTAATTGAAAGAAAGGGGGACTGGTGGTAGGGAATGTTCTGTGAGGGGGCATTATTTTTAGAATGTGCTTCTCACCCTGGTTCTCCATGGAGCCCAGATTTGATGAACTTCATGGCATTTGCAGAATATTGTCTACTCTCCTGGGTTCTTTTGGAATTAGATAGAGCTAACAGGTGTTATTGGGTTATGGCTCTTGTTTTGGTCTTGGTGCTATTAAGAAAGAGCTTTTTCAAAGCCTTTTTGGCTTCTTGATAGATATTTAAAACTTGTACATGCCTCAAGAGGGACAAAGTAAATAAGGCTGTGGAGTGCATGTTGCAAAGTTTTTTTGAAGGCTGGATATGTTCTTAAAGGAATAAAATTAAGTGGGAATCTCCAGGTTTCATTGGGTGTTCTCACTGTAATCATATAAAAATGCAAATTTCACTGGATCTTGATACAAAACTAGGTAAAACTTGGAAGTTTTGACTGAGTTCCATTTTGAGATTTAGAGGTTCATTCTACCCCAAACCTCAATTTGAAATATGAAGTGGCAAACTTGAATTTCATATGACTTAGATACAAAGACATAATCAAAGAGGAGCTCAGAACATATGGTTTGATATTCTAGGCTCTGATGCTCCAAAAACTTCAGCAAATGGTAATTTTATGCACATTGGTAGGTCCAGTGCATTCAATGGCATTATTCTGTATTTTCAGTCTTTCCTGAACTGGAGCTCTAGGTTGTAAACAATCCACAAATCACATAAAGTTCACATCATTCTCTTGGGAACATTTCACACAGATTGAGTCCAGAATAATTTTCTGTTTGCTGCACTATAATAATTTACACAGCAACAAATGGTGATACACCTAGTGGAGATTTCTGACTCCAGTTCCAGCAGTTGAAGAAGAGATGATGAAATTTGTCTCTAAATGGATTAGTCTAGGCTGGGTGTGGGAAAGAAAAGGGAGTACTGGTGTTGCTTGAAGCATTTCCACAAAAATAAAAACGTGTTACGTTCCAAAGCTTAATTTGATTAGTGGCCCATCGCAGTTGCCTGGATGGGTAATTTCTCAAGTCCACTCTGTTCTTACTCAGACTCTAAGTGTGTGTGTGTGTGTGTGTGTGTGTGCGCACGCGCTCACATGTGCCCACTTGTTAGCGTAATACAGTACATTTACCTAATACATTTCCTTTTACTCTCACAAAGCTCATGTTACATCACGAGAGTTACTTATTTGTGGTTGAACTCTAGACTTTCCAGGAAGGAAAGAAATACGCTTGTAAGCTTCAGCTCTGCAAAGATACCAATGGAGGCCAAAAGTAGATTCTTATTTCATGTATTGCAAATGGGACGTGTGCCCATTTACTCACATGATCCAACAATTTGTACAGGGGTATTGGGCAGTCAAATTAATTAGCACTTTCAAAACACTTTTCATAGGTGCATCTCAAAACCTTTACAAAGGTGGGTAAGTAGCACTATCCCAAATGGAGAAACAGAGTCTCTGTGGCCTTGAGCTCTCTGCTAGCAATGTTGAGAGGAATGAGTTAATTATTGTCAATTGTGATTGCGACGGTTTTTGTGACAGCTTGACTGGGATCCTCTTACTTAGTATCAGAGCTGGTCAGTTTTCGATCACAAAATTGAAGTTTGTAAAACTGAAACATTTTGCCGGAGTACATCAATTTTGACAAAATAGCTTGATGGAAAAGTTGAAATGTTCCATTTTAACAATGTCAAAACATTTCAGTTTATTCCATGTTTATATTTATATGATATTAAAATATTAATTCTAATAGCATCTTGTATTTATATATTATATTTAATATGATGTATAATGTATTTATTATATTTAATGTTTTAATACAATATAAAAGTCAAACTAACATGTTTCAGTGGTCCCAAATGGACATGTTTTAAAATTGTCATGTAATAGGAAATTTCAAAATTTCAGCTTTTTGTTCCAATTTAGAATCATCCTCCCCCCCCCACCCGGGAACAGAAATTCTGGTTCCCAGCACTTGTAGTTAGCATATCTTCTTCATTGTTAATTATGCAATACTAGTTAGACATACAACAGTTCCACATTCCAGCATGTTTTTCTTTGCATGTGTGGGTATCTGCAACAACATGACTAGCCAAGACAGAAAAAGTATTTGGGGGTGAGTGGGGGAATTGATTCATACCTAAATGAAAAATTTCCATATAGAAGAGATTAAGTCAATAAAGTAATATAAAATTGCCTTAAAAACTCTAGATTTAATAAAGATCTATTCTATGGGGGTGGGAGGCGAGCGTGAGGGTAAAACCACTTACAGAATTCTATAACAGAATATAATTCCCAATTCCATAAAATGATCAAAAAGTCTAAAGAAAGGTTATTCTTTTAGGTTAAATTCTCTAGGAATTTTCCATAAGGGTATTCATGTCTGTATTAGGTGATCCACAGGGTTAAATTAATCAAATGACTCACCATAGAAGAATGACATGTCAGGTTGGTGAGTGGTCAGGCGGAATCAGAATAGGGGAGATTCGGCCACTTCTAGCTTGAACTTCACGGAGCTCACGTTAATTATTATGTTTTAGATATTGTTTGAAATATGGTACAGATGTGAAGCACAGAGCAAAGGTACTGTAGACACGCATGCCAGATCCTGTAAGGTGAAAGAACCGAACACACCATTCAGTAGTGGAAGAGTATCTGATTGCCTAATGTAAACTGTGATTAGTGGCTCAGTGCCTGGACAGTGAATAGTTTGCCGGCCCCTCAATAAGGTCCTCAGATCAGCCGGTGTGCTGCCAATCTGTCATGCAGTCCAGCTGTAACACTTTCTGGCAATGCAATATCCTCAGCTGGTTTGTGTCAGATACATCCAGTGAGGGGGAAGGTTTTCCAGAAGTTGACTATTGAGTGTCTGTCTGCCTGGATCAAGGATGTTGCCAGTTTAATGTCGCAGCAAGGGGCCACCACATCTGGCCAGGAACCCATTAGGAAAAGGGGAGGAAGTGGGAGGGGGCAATCTAGAATGTAGAGCTCAGTTTTGCTATTGACAATAGTAAAGGTGCAGTTCCAAAACCTCAGCACTTTGGAGAAAGTTGAGACCACATTGAAAGATGTGAAGTGCTCTGAGCACAGGATAAATTCACAAGCGGCATTAAACTTTCCAAGTCTAATTGGGTCTCAAAACCCGTGCATGCAGACATCTGACTGAGCACTTTTCCTCTCCATTACAAATTGATATTTTATTAGCTCAGAGCCAGATGCTTCTCCTTAAAACAGATTAATCTCAAGTTCATCATATCACTTGAGACTGAGGGAATCAAGGGGTAGTGCCAGTGCCAAACATGTGTGAAATGAACAAGACCCCTAAATACACTGAGGGAGGGGGGAAGGCAAGGATCTGTTTGCAAAGCAATTTGTGACAAAGTGCTGGTCTGTTTTGATTTGGTAGCCTTGAGTTCTTCCAACATGTAGGGATGAGTAGGGCAAAGCAAATAAAATAAAAATGGCAATTCTGTAACTCCCGCAAGTACTGCATACTGTTTACAAACAGCTGCCAGATCTGAAATGTGCCTAACAGAGAAAGCTATCCCTACCCAAGCTGGGAGGGAATAATGGAAGGGGTTGTAGCAGATGAGAGGGCGCGGGGAGGATTCTTCGAGGGGATCTCAAATCAAGGGTTAATTGTTTCCAAATGAGCACTGTGTGGGAGACTATTATGGGATGGGCCGCTTTCAGGGTTGGCTTAATGCTGTTGGTAGGTACCTAAAGGAAGGCTAAGCAGCAGCAGCTGTTTTACATTTAAAGGGACTGAAGTGAGTAGTGAATTACTGTGGGAGACAAATGAGCCCATGACATGATCGGATCACGGACAGCTCTCCCAAGTGGCCACTTGTTTCAAGAGAATCCCCTCCCCTCTGGGGCTGTATTTGCCTATCAAAGACACAAATAACACCAATTAATTCAGATTTAGCTATTAAGAGAGCAGGAAAAAGACTTAGTGGTGCTATCTTTTCTTCTCTCTTCAGGGTACCATTTTTCTCATGCATTCTTTGGTTTCATCTAATAACCCTTAGATAGATCACAGGCAACAGGCTATCATAAACCAGACACTACTGAAGCAAGTGGAGTTACACTAGTATGAATTCAATGCATCAGGTGTCCACAGTGTGAGAAAAGTTTCTTGGAACATGTATTACTGGTCATGATTTGCAAAATCAAATTCATTATTAAACATGGCTGAATCAGAAAGTAGACATCTATTTTCCTGCTCATCCACATCTATCTATCTCTGTTTTTCAATCTCACCCTTCATTTATATTACCCGCATATGAGCTTTGGTGGTTACCCTCAGAATCTCTTTGGCCTCTGAACAGCAAATGAGTACAGGCCAGGCCTGGTTGTTTTGTTTGGTTTTGGTTTTGGGGTTTTTTTTCCTGTCAGGAGCTCAGAGAGATCCCAGGAAGTACTGCAGCAGTTTGCACTCGGAGTGGTGATGGTTATTGATATCAGAGGCTTGCGTCAGTGTTCCAGAAATTGAAAAGAAGAAATTGTCCTGTACGCTATTTACCAAACCACATTTGTCGAATAGTGCATTTTAAAATCCCCTTAAGTTGTTTATACATCATCATATAAATCATCACAAAATAGTGAATACAAATTCCTAAGAGTTATGTTGACATGGAAATTGTCAGCAGAAGTGCTGGAAAATTTACATCTCCTCATATATCTGTAGTCAAATCCTCCATAGAAATTAACATATTATAACACTAATATTTCAAAGTAATGATTTCTCATGAGGATGCCATATTTTATCAGTTAATATCATCTGTGTAAAAAGTATTCAATTACATGGCTCTTGATTAATACTGATATCAGCAATGTAACGGAAACTTTGTAAGGTGTCATCAGACGCTTTCATGCAGCCGAGAATCGAAATGAAAGAGGGAAATTCAAAATTTTGGAAAAAAAAAAAAGTGAGTGAATGTAATGCTTATGAAACCTGGAGGCTAACAACACTGGTTAAAGGCAGGCATACTGAAGCCTGGTGCTCTGCAAACTGGCCCTCACAGATCTACCAAAACACCTGGGGTGAAAGTCCACCCTCACTGAAGGCAATGGGTGTTTTGTTATTTGTTTCAGAAGAGTCAAGATTTCATCCGTGAATGACAACAACCTCACTGTTGAGCCCTGCTCCTCTCATCCTGGCTACATTAATGCACCTAGGAACAGATTTGTAAAGATATTTTGGGACCTAAATAGGCAAATACCAGGTGGTATTTTCAAAAGGCTGTATGATTTTACTGGGAATTAGGCACCTAGCCTGCTAAGGTGCTTCTCAAAATCTCACTAGGTGCCTAGCTGTATCTTTGAAAATTTGGCCCTTAAAGCCTAAACAGCAATATCCTTGCCACTGCAGTTCTGAGTGGGAAGCTGCATTAATACAAATAACAATTATCAGAGGATTTGGAGCTCTGTGATGAACCCAAAATTCACAGATAGGAAAGGGAAAACATCTAAAAAAGGCAAGACACACCGTCTCTGTCCGAACACTGAGACTTGTGCACATACTGGAGTCCTTGAAGAGCTGTGTAGAAGCCTGACAAGTTGTGTGAGGTGTACGGATGAAGAACAAATCAAGACGTTGTTAATTTGTTAGTAAATCAGACCTCCAGAAAAGAAAGGATGTTGAACACTCACACATCATAGCACCTAGAACAGCCTTGCTCTCCTTTAAAATGGACATTTCTTTCCAGAGCAAAAGTGTTTTTAATGAGAAGGGCCAGAGGGCAGCAGGAGAATGGTAGATGGGACTATATAAGTCCCAGGATGATCAGAGCCTTATTCCCTATGGACTAGGGAAAGGTTACTACAGGTACCTGGAGCCAATCAAGACCCTGTCCAAGACCGAATAAACCCCCCTTCGGCTTCAGTCAGACAGAAGAGGAGAAGGAAAGTTGAGTAAGGTTGGAGGAGTAGTGTTGTTAACTAGAAGACCAGAGTACCAGGGGAAGGGAAACCCTGACCAAGCAGAAAGAGGGTAAGCAGCCCACAAAGCTGAAGGAGCTGGGACCCAGAGTAGGGGGCAGACCTGAGTCCCTTCTGCACTCTTCTCCTTTCCCCCATGGGGGCATGTGTGGAGTCCCACAACACCCAAGAATAGAAGTACTCTGACCCACCACTAAGGAAAAGTGCGGACCCACCATAGTAGCATCGGTCATTTGCTACACATGATGTCAAGAATGGGATTCTGTGCCATGGACTGAACCCAGGGTGAGCCAAAACCACCCCTTCCCCAAGATATAACATAGTCAAAGCACTGGTGCAAGCCACAGAGGCCCATCAGGAGACTACCTGGGTCCAGGCAGCCACCCAACAGGAGCCGGTACGGCTGCAGAAAGAGAACAATTGCCTGCTGATGAGCCAGGCAGCCCAAGACTGTGCTATGCTGCAGGAAGTGGTGAACCATGTGAAGGCCCTTATGGAGCTGAGCAGTGGGTATGACGGGACATGGTCCATATGGGCCAGCTACCATCTGCAGAAAATGACATGGGAGGATGATGTGGAGGCATCATCCTGGCCTTCAAGAGGGCAGCCCTGTGGGAGGCCTGGCCCCGAGATCAGTGGTCTGGCATTCTGGCCCCGTTCGTGTGTGGGGAGGCCCAGAAGGCCTAGTACGATATGGCTGCGGAGGCTGCAGCAGACTACCCCCAGCTGAAAGAAGAGAACATGGACAGATCTGGAGTAATGACGGCATTGCGTGCCCAGAGGTTCCATGAATGGCAGTATAGTGAGGACAAGGTACCACGGTCTCAACTGTTTGGCCTAATCCACCTGACCCAGATGTGGCTGCACCCAGAGGCCCTCAGCTCGGAAAAAAATGATGGAGCTCCTGGTGCTGGACTGGATGACAAGGAAGCTACCCTTGAGCCTTTGAGCCTGGGTTGGCCAGGATGATCCTTCTACCTATGATGAGTTGGTCACCCTCATGGAGAGACAGCTGGCGGCCTGTAAACTGTTCCAGACCTCAGGAGATGAGACACGGCAGAACAGGAAGCCAACTCTGATCCCGAGGCCCTGGATTATCAAAAACTCCAGGAGAGCTGTAACTAGAAGGAAGGGTGCTGAGGAACGGCCTGAGGCCCTGAAGGGACTTGGGAGATTGGGGGAAGAGGGCTGAGGGAGTGGGTCAAATAGCCCAAGTCAAAGGGCAACAACCGGGTTAAGGTATCGGTGTTATGAGTGTGGGGAATTGGGCACACAGCAGTCCAGTTCCCCAACAGGCAGAAGCCCATGCAGTGCAATCCGGGAGATCATGGGAGGGGGGGGGGCGGCGATGTGGCCTAATTACCCTGGTGGGGGTCACAATGACCCCACATGGATACACAAGGTCTGTAAAAATGAATGGTATCAAGACCATAGCTTTGGTGGATTCTGGGAGTGCTGTCATGTTGGTCTCGGGGAAGTTATCGGGGCAAGACCAACTGACATGGGCCAAAAACACAGGAGTAACGTGGATCCAAGGCACCCCATGATCCCAATGCAGATTGAGATCCAGTGGAACACTACTAAAGGGACGGCAGGAATGGTCCCTAAACTCCCCTACCCAATCTTAAACAGTAGGGACTTCCCAGGATTTGAGAACTTACTTCCCCCAATAGAGCTAGGGGAGGGTAGAAAACCCCAGGCTGAGATCAAGGCACTCATGGATAGCCCTGCCCCAAATTTTGCTGAACTTCCCCCAGAATTATTTTCACCCCCTACTAAGCCCTGGAAATCTAGGTTGGAAAGGAGGGCAGATAAAAGGTTAGGAACCAGGATTTTGGCAGTGAACCAGAAAGTTGCTCTGGTTGGTAGGAAATCCCATCAGGGAGGCTGCTGGTGCCAGTGCCGACAACAGAGAACAAGCTCCTGGCCAGCTGGCCTGGGCCATATGAGATAGGGGAAGCCATTGGGAGGTGGAATATAAAGTAAAGCAACCAGACCACCAAAAGCCAGAGCAGATCTACCACGTCAACTTACTGAAACCCTGGTGTGACCAGGAGACGTGCTTGGTCGTTAAGGGAGCTCCAGCCCAGGCAGATGGCCCACAAGGTCAGGTGAGGATATCCCCTGAATTAACCCCGGAACAATAATCAGAAGTAATTGATATGAGCCAGCAAAACCAAGACATCTTTTCCGTGCAACCAGGCCCTCTTATGATGGTCCAACACTAGATACCTTGAGTATGTAGTAGGAAGGGACTTGGTGAAACCCCAATGAAACAAAGTAGAGGCAATACAGGGTTGGCCCCAACCGGTTCACAAAAAGCAAGTCAGAGCATTGTTAGGGATAGTGGGATACTATCGCAGGTCCATCTCTCACTTCGCCACAAGGGCATGGCCACTGACAGACCTGATAAAAGCTCAGGGCCCAGATAGAGTAAAGTGCACCGATGCGGTAAAAGAAACATTCACAGATTTAAGGACGGCCCTTTGCAGTCATCCAGTGCTCATAGCCCCAGATTTCGAGAAGGATTGGGGAAAGGTTACTACAGGTTAATTGGGGCACCTGGAGCCAATTAAGGCCCGCCCAAGGCCTAATAAAAACCCCTGCTTCAGTCAGACAGAAGAGGGGAAGGAGAGTTGACTAGAGTTGGAGGAGTACTGTTGTTAACCAGAAGACCAGAGTACCAGGGGAAGGGAAACCCTGCCCAAGCAGAAAGAGGGTAAGCAGCCCTCAAAGCTGAAGGGGCTGGGACCTGAAGTAGGGGGTGGACCTGAGTCCCTTCCCCGCTCCTCTCCTTCCCCCCCATTGGGGCACGTGTGGAGCCACACAACATCCAAGAATAGGGGCAAAAGGAGGCACCCTAACCCACCATACTAATGAAAAGCACGGGACCCACCTCAGTAGCGTCGACCATTTGCCACATTAATAACTCAATATATTTTGCCTCTTTCCTGTTCATGAATTGTCCACAAACAGATTTTGATTTTCTCAAAAGTGTTTGTTATGTATGCAATTGACCACATTCAGAGGGTCATGATAAGTCTATGCACTTCTTAACTCCCACTTGAGATGTATTTTGAAGGCCTTCTGCTGGCCCTCTGCGCAGAGCTCAATTTCAACCTATTGAAAATTATCTGCCATATCCCTTCTATGAATCATTTGGGGACTGTAGCTCATTCACATGCATATTCACAATTTGAAATTCAAGCTATTTTGATTAAGACACAGGCTGTTTCTGTTCCCAAACTGGGTAAGGGTAACTAAAGGCTTGTCTAAATAGGGACATGCAGGGAAATTAATCCAAATTAACTACAGGCATGAATTTGAAGTAGATTAATAAAACTTCATAAACCCCTGTGTGAACACTCTTGTTCAGAATTAAAGTGGCCTTAGTTCACTTCCAAAGTGAATTAAGCTAAACTGAATTAAGGCCATTTTCCCCCTAAATAACACACAGGACCACAGAGGAATTTGATGCAGCTTAACTAATCTACTTCAAATTCAAACCTTTAGTTAATTCAGACTAACTTTCCTGGATGTCCCAGTGTAGACAAACCCTTGGAATCAGCTTTCCAGTGACCTCACTTGAACTAACAAATTCAAAATTCCCTTCTCAAGAAAATTCTGCAATATTCTTTAAAATTCACTCTTTCAACTAGAGCTCCGACTAGACACACATCCGGTAGGGTACTGATAGAGAGTGAATATAAATGGACTGCAAACCTATCTAAAGTGAATTTGCTTAAACATTAGAATATTCATAGTTTTTTTGTTTGTTTGTTTTTGGTTGTGTTCTCTTAATTTATTTCACCAATTTAGGGAGATTTCATAGAGGCAGTAAAGCACAAAATGAAAAAGGAACTCCAGCAATTCTGAATCATAAACACATTTTGAGCAGATTGTGCAAAGACTAAAATTAGATTATGAAAAGTACACTAAGTAAAACTGTATTGCGGAAATGTTATGAAATTAATTAATCTGAGAAACAACATTGCCAGCAGCATGCATTGGCCCACAACACTCAGTCATGAATACATTTGTTCCACTGTTAGCTTTTATTCCCAATGAAGTTAAGATGAGTCAGAGATGTGACATTTCTGGGGCTTTGATCCTGAGAATACTCTGACCTATTATCATTTGCCATTTGATCCTTAATTTGAATTTGGGCAGTGACACCTACTTCCACTAGGAATTACTCTTGTATTAGTAGAGAACTAGTTAGGACAGCTCAGAATTTGTTATACTTACTAGAGTGTATTATAACTCATCTAGACTAATAAATAACATAGCAGTTAATACACAAATCTTAAGATTTGCACAATATTTATGACTAAATGAAGGGAAAACATCATAATTATATGGTAATTTGATAAACTTATCATTAATACTTCTGATGTTTGTTATCAAATGAAAAAAATTACAGAGAGTGTAATTTACCTTTTGAATTGCTTATTAGATTACAAGGAATAATCATTTTGGTTTTGTTTTTCTTCCCACAGCAATATTCACTGTGTTTTTCTCTGACAAAATGTGAAGTGTATGTGGGTCAATAGTTAGAAGATACTTAGAAGAAAGGGGCCCAAGTTTTGATAGAAATCAAGGTATTTCCCTTAAAGACTATGAAAGGGTCATAATATAAAGTGAAAATTGGAGTTAGGTGCAATTTACACTTAGTTTTAGTTTATGGATGGTATTATCCAGAGGTTAGTGCCCAGGGTAGGGAGCCAAGAACACCAACACTGTAGGTCCTGGCCTGCCAATAATTTTCAACAGACTTTGGGCAAGTCACTTATGCCAGTATTTTCAAGCGACCATAAATTTGCGTCCCCAGTGTCAGACAAATCTGAAGCACCTAGAATTAGAGCACTCTTCTGAAAATGTTGCCTTAATCTCTCTCTTCCTCACTTTTTCCAGGTATCTAATATTTCAATGATGGGTGAAGGGATCCTTGCATACAAAGGCTCTGATTCTCCTCTCACATTGGTGTTAATAAGGAGTAATTCCACTGAAGTCAGTGGCATTACACAAGGGTGAAACTGTTATGAATGAGAGAAGAATCAAGCACATAGTGTGTAATTAAATTAGTTTGTAAAGTTCTGTGGGATAAGAGTCTCCATATAAATGCAAAGTTAAAGCTAATTTACATATACAAGAACCATAAATAAGGAAAGTGTCACCAATAGACCTTGAATTTTATGGTTCCTGGTGCAAACTGATCTCCTGTAAAGGTTAGGATGGAATCTTCCTCCAGTAAAGCATCACACAGTGGGCTCAATTAGTTTTCTTTTGGAAGCACTGATTGTTAGCCACTGTCAGATGTAAGGTGTTGGACTGACTGAGCTGATGGTACTAGTCTGTTTTACAATTCCCATGTAACATAAGGAGTAGAGATGAGCCTGAGCCAAAATTTGGCATCCAATCACCTCCAAACCTTTGGCAGTTCATATATGGATTCACCTTTGTGGCTTAGAATCATTTCTCACCAGCAGTGACTTTTGTCTAATCTAGAGAGTGGCTTCTATCCAGTTCCAACACTCCAACAGAAATTCTACTTCACATATTGATAGGTGTGAGTGTAACAAATTTAACTTTTGAAAAGCTACTTCTTTTTCATCCCAAATTACCTATTATTTTTTGTACCATTGAATATGTATGAAAGGGGAGGGTCACAAGGGAGAGAAGTAAAATGGCCCTTCCATTCCATCTATTCCCCTTCGCCACAGTTTCAGATGTGCCCCTGCTTCTCCTGCTAGTGTTGCCACCACTGGCAGCTTGGGGGGAAGTTGACTAATTCTCCTCTTTCAACGTTCAGACTTCCATAAGTGGTGGTTCTCTAGAGGCTGAGTTGTCTGGCACACCGCCATTGACTGAAAACTGGGGTTGCTCTAAAGTCACAGTACAATTATGCACTGCCTACTGCCTGCTCCTCCAGAGCGCTGTGAGATCTTAAAAAAGACTCTTCCTGTTTTGTCTAAAAGACAATCAAATCATTGGAGCAACAGCCAGGGGGACTGGCAAAGGTGGAAAGTAAACCAGATGACCTATCTGCCACCTCAGCTAGTAGACCTTTGTGCTAAAGTGCAAAAGTGAGATGGGAAGAAAAAGTTGGTTTGGGAGTGGAGGCAATAACAGGCCAAAGAACTGATGCTGTCAGGTGCCTCAGAAGTGGAACTGTTGACTTAGATTATCTGTGTGTCTTACTGCTATGGCCCTGAACCATCCAGGCTGTCTTGGAATCTTTGAGAGGTTCTCCCTCGCTCTCTCAGATTCCATCTGATTATGGGTACACCTCAAGAAGTTCAGAATTAAAAACATTATGAGAACATCCATTCTTTGGTCTCACCTGTCTGTAAGAAATGAGTGCACAGCAGCATGCCCCAGTCACAACTTCAGCATCATTTTGCATTTTTCATCCCTAGAGCCCAATTTTTTTCACAAAGTTGAATATGGTGAAGATCCTCATTTTGCAGAAGCAAAGATAGAGTTAATAAGTGATTTGCCTAAGATCACCTAGTGTGCCAATAGCAGAGCTGGGAGATAGACAAAGGTCGCTTTGCTGGTGCTCTATCCACTTCTCTCACACTGCCTCTCTGGAATATAATATAATATAACATAATATAACATAATATAATATAATATAATATTAAGCATTAAAGCACCCTAACCAGTATCTTCTACAATTTTAGTACCAACTTTACCTTTTACTTATCTCTTAACACTTGCATTAAGCCTAAATTTTCAAAAAAAGACCAGTGATTTTGGATGATTCCATTTCTGTCTGGTCAAATTAAAACATCTTAAAAGGGCTTTATATTCAGTGGGTAGCTGACCAATAGTTTCTAAAAATTAGATCTCTTTAAACTATATCAAGCATCCAAAAATGGAGACACTCAAAATCACTCATCACTCTTGAAGATTTAGGCCTAGTTCATCTAGGTACCATTCTCTGTCCATCATTTAATCACAACAGTATCTAGGCCTTAGACTCTACAGCCTGGTGACCAGGGCACCTGTCGTTAGAATGGCAATGGTCATGTCAGGCCTTATATTATTATAACATCTCTGTTGGAATGCTCCTTTCTGGTTACCATAGTGTCCCCTGCTACTATAAACATAGGGAATATTGAGAAGGGAGATTATATTACCTGTGTATTTAACACTAGTTGAACTGCTACTGGACTACAGTGTTTGGCTCTGGTATCCACAATTCAAGAAGGATGTTGATAAATTAAAAAGGGTTCAGAGAAGATCCATGAGAATGATGAAAGAATTAGAAAACCTGTTTTATAGTGAAAAACTCAAACAGCTTACTCTGTTTAATTTAACGAAGAGAAGATTAAGAGGTCACTTGATCACAGTCTGTAAGTATCTACCTGGGGAACAGAAATTTAACAATAATGGGCTCTTCCAGCAAAGGTAGTCTGAGATCCAATGGCTGGAAGTTGCAGCTAGAGAAATTCAAGCTAGAAAGAACATGCACATATTTTTTAACAGTGAGAGTAATTAACCACTGGAAAAATTTACCAACAGCCATGGTGGATTTACCATCACTGGAAAATTTAAATCAAGGTTGGATGTTTTTCCGAAAGATATGCTCTAGTTCAACAGGAATTAATTCAAGGAACCCTTACGGCTTATGTTAGACAGGAGGTTAGACTAGGTGATCACTATATTTTTGAGCTATGGCCTTATAATCTATGAGTATGGAAGTGGACCCCCCCCCATTCTTGTTCACCTATCTAGAATAACAGAAAGATCTCTCTCAATCCTCCACCAACATATCAGCTGTTTGAAAGCCAAGGAAAGAAAGCAGGGAAACATGGCTGGCAAAAATTGAAATAAGACCCTTCCCCCTCCCCGCAAATGAGCTTGCTAGGACATTAGGTATCACCACATACCATGTTACCCAGCAATCTCCTGAATGAATGCTTTCCGCCTTGTGACAGAATGTAAACTACTTTAGCCTTATTCTCCTCCTGACAGACCTTCTAATTATCTCAGCTGTTTACAGCACTCAGGCCCTCTGCTTCCAATTTCTCCATTATTCTGACAGTCAACAAACTAGACCTATTAGAACACAGAACAACTCTTGCCTAAGGCAGGAACTTTGTGAGACCACAAATCGTCTTGGTATTAAAAGTCGGTGCATAAGAACTGCCCTCAGCTTTAGCGCTAAATTGCTAGTTTGGAGACATTCATTGCTGTATATTGTATTTTCACTATATTCTGCTTTAATAGACTTTGTGCTAAAGTGTGTAAGAAGTGTTTTAAAGCCTGAGGTAGCAAGCAGGCCATTTGTTTCCCCTTTTTATATATTTTTCCATCTTTTTTGTTTGTCGCCTTAGATTGTGTGGTTGGTCCACATACATAAAACAAGATAGTGATCACACAACAATATCCAGCTAGTGGAAGGCACAGATTGGCTTTATTAGTAAAAAATAAAAAATAAGACTTATTAATACATTACATGTTTTAATACATTGCAATAAGCAATGTTTATTCAGGGATCTCAAAGCACTTTAGAAACCCTTATTTATTAATTAGACCACACAACCTTCCATAAAGTATTACATGTTGACCTCAGCTGTGAAATGTGGGTTCAGATCCAAACTTCTTCTAGTTTGGGTTTGTCCATAGCCAGGGTTTTGATTGCCTAAATGCATACATGCCATTTGATTCATTCGGAAACGGAGCTGAAGTTTGAATCAAGATTCAAACTTTTCCTGTGTTCAAGGAGTATATATTCATTGTTCTCCTGTTTAAAATGTTTCAGTGATCCAGTCAGAGCTTAAAAACAGTACCATGTGTCTTAGACAACCCACTACTAAACACAAAATCAAGCAAACAATAGTGAATAATCCAAGCAAACAACAGACAGCCTACAGTCTAAAATTATTTGGCGAAGTTATTCAGTGAATCCTTGCACCCTTATGAATACATGTGTAGAAAATCATGATCAGTCTACAAACAATTTGCTAAATATAAAAAGGGCTACATTTCTAAAAAATGTTATGTGTAAGTCTGACAAGCTCTATTACATATAGCATTTATATAAATATTAAATATATATATAAATAGTGTACACACCCATTGTTAGCTAGGCAGATACAGTGGGAAAAAGTGAACTTTGTTTGAACTGTTACCCCAGCATGGTGGAATGCTAGAATATAAAATGCCATGCTATATTAGATTCTGCTGAATTTAAATTCTTCCTCTGCGGCATTTATAGTGAAATAAAATATTTTCCATTGAAGACTCTTTGAAAAGTGACATTGCTTTCAGTACAACTTTCCTTAGGACAACTTCCAGTTCCTTCAGACAGAGTGAATTGTTACACAGTCCATCACAAGAGAGATTTTATATTGTATATCCATACACTGTAACAACAGAAAAAAATGCATCCGATGAAGTGAGCTGTAGCTCACGAAAGTTTATGCTCAAATAAATTTGTTAGTCTCTAAAGTGCCACAAGTCCTCCTTTTCTTTTTGAGAAAAAAAAGTATTAGCCCAAGACTTTATGGATAAAAGATGATTGCATTCCTGAGAGAACAATGGCAGCCTTGCGGCATGTCTAACTCAGTGGCTGGCCACAGAAAGTTCAGAATATTCATAAATCTTCAGTACTTCTAAACACACATTCATTCGCCAGCTCCAAAATGGAATGATTCAGTGTTGTGCGATAGTATTGCATTTCATAATACATTTGTCCTAAGATTCACATTTGTTTGAGCTAACTTCTGCTGTGACTTATTAAAATAAATAACCATGCCATTGGGCCAAATTTTGATCTCACTCACATTGATGTATATCCAGATAATGCCAATGGATTAACTCTGGATTTAACCAGTGTTGTTGAGATTGACGTTTGGTCTATTGATTTCTGCAGGGTTGCACGTAGTGCCAATTAGGGCAGACTACAGCCATTTGTCATCATTTTCTAGTTTGTTTCCAAAATGTGATTTCCAGTCCAGACCTAGGGCATATCATTGGGTATTTTAGGCCCTGATCCAAAGCACACCAGAAGTTAACAGAAGCCTTTCCATCAATTTCACTCCTTTGGATCAAGCTGTCAGACAGGAGTACCTAGATTACAGCCCTTTCACTACTTCTTCATGGCACAGAAGGCAAATGACTATAATATTTACTGTCTCAGTAACTCAAAGATTTTTTTTCTATTAGCTAGAACAACATGTGAGTGTTTAGCACCACCATCAATAGAAAAGAAATACAAATATGAAGTGGGAAAGTCAGAACTCCTTGGTTTCTTAATTGGCATCATCACATCAATGAACCTTTTACAGGATCATTTAACCCAAGTGCAAGGAAAATTGATAGTCATTATTTTTAAATGACCTGTTTTCAATGAGTAATAGTAGATTATAGATCAGACCTGAGAGAATACAGAAAAAAAAATCATTCTGATTTTCAAAGAAAATCATGTTGATGGTGTCTGCATGCCTTTTTTGTGTTTGGTCTTCATGAATATTCTAATGAATGAATTTACTGGTAGCAATTTTCAGAGAGAGAGTCTATTTTAAGCAACTCCTGCATAGTAAACATCAAAAGTACTCACAAGTATTTGTACCATAAACCTAATTCTAAGAGTTAAGCTCATCCAATCGGGGAACATAAAAATACCGATATCATGTGAGCGAGGTGGATAATCACAACACTCCACATACTGAATGCTGAACGCTTTCAATGAACTTGTCAGGAACAGACTACGTGCCCAGAATTGTTCCCAGAAATATCCCAGCAACTAATTTAAAAGTCTTTGAAAAAAATGGAATTTATTTACAGAGAATTCAAGGACAAAAAAAGACATAACATTTATCATATTAATTATCCATCACAAATTAATTGCTCAATTTTACAAAATAAAAGGCCAGATTTTAGGGTGCACCCAGGGACTAAAGGCCAGATTTGGCTTTCCATTGTCCCTATGAGCCTGATGTGCTCCACCACAAATTAGAGCAATTTAGGCTACTCTAATCTATACTAGCAGTAACGGCCCCTAAGCATTGATCCACTGGCCCAAGATCACTGGAGTACAGCATGCTATACTGGGGTAGGGTGGGAGTGGCAGAAATAGGTGACATAGAGACAGTCCAAGTAGCTTTATTCCACCTGGGGTTTTCACAATACAGGAGAATGCCCCAGCTGGATGTTTAAGACAGCTGTCCTTGCCCTTTGAGCACCTTGAGCAGTGCAAAGGGCATGGTGCGGATTCTAAAATGTATCCCAGATACACTGTGATCTTTTCATCTCTCACAAAATTAACCAAAGTTTGGCTGAGAAACCTCGAAGGATCCGCCCAATTTCTCCACAATATGGTTTGGTGATTCAGGAGGTAGCATAACTTCCTCTGAAACCTTGCCTATAATCCAGCATTGGTGGTATGGTAGTGCTGGAGGTACCATCATTTAGGATGAGATATAAAAACAAAGCCCTCAGCATCTGTCGTTAAAAAAAAAAAAACGACACTTTTCACAAGGCCAAAATGTGAAACCCACTGTCCCAGCCAAGAAACAACTCAAATAATTCATACTTAACCTATACAAAATCCACTCTGAAATTCAGCAGGAGAACATCCTAATTCTTCTCCACTTTTGTTCTAAAGTGTTGAGCTGGGGTTTCAGATCTGGGACTTTTAGTCTGGGCCAGGGGTAAGCAACCTCTGGCATGTGTGCCAAAGGCAGGAAGCAAGCTGATTTTCAGTAGCACTCACACTGCCCAGGTGCAGGCCACAGGTCCAGGGGGCTCTGCATTTTAATTTAATTTTACATGAAGCTTCTTAAACATTTTAAAAACCTTATTTACTTTACATACAACAATAGTTTAACTATATATTATAGACTTATAGAACAAGACCTTCTAAAAATGTTAAAATGTATTACTGGCATGTGAAACCTTAAATTAGAGGGAATAAATGAAGACTTGGCATACCACTTCTGGCCCATGTCTAGCTCTTAAAGTATCCCTATCAAGACAATGAGATAGGCTTAATTTCACACCAGCCTCAGACAAAAATATAACCATTTTGTACCACAGGAGGCTGGGAGCAGCAGCCTGTGGAATTAGGGAGCTCGGTTCCTAGTAATTTCACCAGCTTCATTAAAACAATCAGAATGTGGAGATGGGAGGCAACCTAGGTAAAGATGTAATATTATGAGAGCTGGGACATTGTATATGTATGTACAATGGGGAAAATCTTCTTGGGATGATGGCTGAAAGCAGCCCAAGAGCAGCCTGGGAAAAGGAGATGGAGAATATCCTGTGACAAAGAGGAGTAGCAGGTTAGTAGTCAGAGAGACCAAAAAAAAAAAAAAAAAAGAGCAGGTGAGGATCAGAAAGACAGAAAGAAGAGACAGCAGCACTGGGAGAAGACATGAGAAATTAGATTAGACTCTAAGAGCTCTCAGGAGAGCAAGGGAAAAAAAGGCAGAAATTAGAACAGGAGCTAAGAGTCAAACAGAAGAGGCAATAAAAACTTAAGGAGGAGAGAGAACAACTGCAAGAAGCGACAAAGAGAAGTGCAGGGGGAAAAGAACAGGAGATAAATATGAGATGGCATAAAAAGGCCCTGACCTCAGGTTTGTAAAGGTGACGTGCTCTCTGCTGTGAGACAAAAGAAACACTTTGCATTTTTTGAAATGGCCATGAAGAAAGTAGTGGGCTACATCTCAAGAATCAATAACACATTTTATGCCTGCTGCACCCTTCACAAAGAACCAAGACAACATTGATTCAAGTAAGTAAGAATTTCATTGAAAATTGACCTTTGATTGCTGAGCTGAGACAGACGGGATTTTACAAGCTCCTTGGTGGTCAGCCTAGGACAGGTGTCATTTTCAAAACCTGGTTTTAAAGTTTGTAGCTTCGTTCCTGGTCACTAGAGCACGTGGAGAGCAAAGGGACATTCCACCTTCATGTTCAGGATAAGGTGGTGCTATGTAGGGTGAGTCTGAGGATGTTCTTCTGGGTCAATGTTCTATGTATAGCACTTTGTGGTCAGCAGTTGGAAATCTTGCTTTCAAACTGGACTACAGTTTGGGGAAGTTTAATGGTTATTACAAGAGAAAAATAAAACCCTGTGTTGATTTTTAAAGGTCATCTTCATGATCAGTTGCACCACTATCATAGCTGGAATTTATTGGTGAGGCAAGGGGTGCATCTTCTTGTACCATAGAGCCTGACTAATCCAATGCTATTTAACTTCTCCTGATGCTTCTCTCCCAATGCCAGGCACAGTTTCCTCCACTGGATAACCAAAGGGGAGTTTTTTGAGATTTGAGTCTTTCCCCACCCACTTCTATTTCCCTGCCCCAAACCCTTCCTCTGGGAGCAGATTTCCTATTTGTTCTTCTAGCAGACCCTGATGCCTAGCAGTACCCGGATATTCAGAGTGATAAGGTAGAAGCTACTGCCAACTAGAGCTGGTTGGGAATTTTTGTCAGAACACAATTCTGACAAATTGCAGTTTCCATAAATTGAAATTTTCTGTGGAAAAATCTTGACTTTGATGAAAATTTTCAATTTTCTGATGGGGAAATCTAAATGAAATATTTAATGTTGAATCAATTCACCCTGAATTCGAATATTTCATTTTTTGAAATTACCTGACATATTTTGCATCAGTTCAACAGGGCATTAAACTGCATTTCCCTAATATCCCATTGCATAGTAAGAGTTGAATTTCAGACACCCATTCTCACCTGAAGGACTATATCTTCCCATAATGTAATGCCAATTTCCCTCGGACTCAGCTGTGTGGTGCATCATGGGAGTCACATGACTCTGGGTGTGTTATTGGAGATGTAATCAAGCCAGGGATCCTGGTGCATAAAGGAGAATGAGGATTCAGGCTCCTGAATTACAGCTCCCATGAGGTCTTGCTCCTTTATGGGACAATGCAGAGTCATATTCATAGATTCATAGATACTAAGGTCAGAAGGGACCATTCTGATCATCTAGTCCGACCTCCTGCACAGCGCAGGCCACAGAATGTCACCCACCCACTCCTATGAAAAACCTCACCCATGTCTGAGCTATTGAAGTCCTTAAATCATGGTTCAAAACTTCAAGGAGCAGAGAAGCCTCCCTCCTTCAATTAGTCCTTTAATTAAATCTTGGCTCTTTCAAGTTAAACTGTGAATTTTGGGGGTTTCACACAAGATTCAAAGCAAGGTTCAGGAAGTGTGAAGCCTGGTGAGCTGAAACGAATAAAAAATATTTGATAAGGTTGACAGCACTTCTTAGGAACCAAATCCAGGCTGTTACAATCCTTCACGGGCAGAGCGAGGGTCATGAGCGAATCTGACATAGGGTAATATATTACTATGGTTGATCTGTAATACAAAACAGATGTCAATTTGCATGTAGCAAAAAAAGGGGCCAGATTCACCTAGTTGGCACATGGAAGTTTGGTGAGAAGATTCACCCCAGTTGGATAGCAGACAGTGCTTCCACAGCTGTCTTCCCTCAGGGGCTATGCAAAACCAGCAGTGCTTCAGTTTCCAGTGAGGGTTTCCACAGGAGATCCACGAGGAGAGGCTGTCAAAAGGGTGCAGAGAACCCAGCCACAGAATCCCCTCTTCCCCTCAGCCAACACCAACCATTTTAGGGGCATCTCCTGTGGCATGTTGGTAAAATGAAAATTGTGGTCTTCTTACATCACAGCAACCTACCCACAGTAAAAAAACTTTCCTCCACTAGGGATGCTACATCTTAGAACTTTAAAGCTCTACCTCTCCAGCAGGAAGGAGAGGGGAGTCTTTTTTGTTTTACAGGAACTCAGTATTATTAAATAGAATTCACACTGCAGAGCAGGAAATCTCCTGTATGTCAGGCAGAATCTTAAGCTCCAGGATTTTGTCCTATTTTATGTTAGCTAACAGAAAACAAGGGTGAATTTAGCCTAGGATATTTATTTATATATTTATTATTACATAATTCTCTTGTACGTGCATGTCCTCTAGATCCTTCCACTATCCATACACACAAATATGTTTGCTTTTATTTTCTGTGTCCAACCTGTGCCTGATAGACGTGCATTTTCATTGATCCAGCAGCTAGTGCACAATAAAAGTGCTCAGATACCCCATGCCACAGAAGAATAGAATAGAATAGAATAGAATAGAATAGAATAGAATACATATTTTTTCTGTATTAGCCAGGCCATTATTGTTTTCTCAGTGATAAGACAATGCCCTTGCTACAGTGTTTTAGAACCTGAGGACAATTCAGCAAACATTCAGTGGCTTTTACAAATGGACAGAAATGTCAAGTCAGCTCACTGGAATGCAGTTTGAGCACATTCACAGAAATGAATGCATGGTTGAGTTTATTGTTCACTAAACAGTTTACATACAGTCAAGGAACAGTTACAGCAGCACTTCGCAAATAATTGCAATTGGATGAGGAAGACTGTCTGCAGTGCAAAAAGCAGTGCAAATAACTTGCCAGGCCAATAAAATGATTGGCAAACCAATTCTTTGTGTGTGTGTGTGTCTGAGAGAGAGAGAGTGTGTGCAATGTTTTCTATATATGGTCTGCAAATAATGAAACAAAATGCAATTGCAATTTGTCATGAATATAAGCTTCTGATGAAAAGTACTCATAACATTTCTGCCTTGCCTCAGAGAAGAAGCTAATACAAACATGGAGAAAGTGGCATGACCCATTGAGCTGACATTAAAAGCTTTAAATTGAATTACATTGGCAGAAACCTTTAAAAATTGTCTTGGGAGGGGAAAAATCATGACTGGGCATAACAGATGTATGAAATTAAGATCATTTAGGAAACATTATCTTTGCTGTATGATGGGAAATGTTTTTAATTGCACTTACAGGGTGCCTTTAAGACAAGTTGTTTTTATTTAAGGAATGTTTATATGTAAAGAGAGAGAGACTATGCTGGAGCAATATTTGTATATTTTTGAAACAACCAAATAGTTTATCTGTTTTTATTGTTCAGTGATTTATACAAGTGCATCAGATTGTAAAGGAAAAGGTAGTGAATCTATATGACTTGGATTAAGAGAATGAATTCTATTGGCTAAGGAGGATCCTGTCCTATGCTGATGAATGGAATATTCCATAACTCTTGGTTGAATTTGTATCTCAAAACACAACTGAGCTTTGCGGATTCTCCTGGTACATCTGTCATGTTACTGCTGTTTCTCTGGTTAATGGAAGCTCTTTAAATCAAATAATTGAGATGCAATAGGAAGTACTGTACATGGGTCTGAGGTTTATTGATTATGTCAGCACTGCATTGGTGTCTCAACCAGTACTCTTTAAACTCCTGAAGTCCAGTCCGGCATGCACTGGGACCTAGGTAAAAACTGGGACAGATTTTCTTGGAACAGTCTGTTGGGCATTGCGAAGTCTTGGTCAGGGATTTAGGGCCTTTTTCAACTCCTACAAGTAAATGGAAAGTCTCCCATTGACTTTAAAGTGAGTTGAAGCAAGCCCCTAAAGAGAGTAATGCCTGGACCTTACAATTATTTTCTTATATATTCTGCAAAGTTTGCAAATGAATCAATGTTAACAGACAAGACTTTCCAGCACACAGCATTATTTTTAATTTTTGTGCACCTCTCATAATTCTAAGACTGAACTATTGTTACCATGTTAATATCACAGATGTGTAATGTTCTGATTCTTGATCAATATGCAGCAATGTTATTTCTGGATCTCATCAACCATTTTTCCCCCCAGACTGTCTCCTGATTGTCCAAGGCTTCCGCCTCAGACATTAAAATGAGACTTAGTATAGGCATTATTGGATTCTCACCAGCTCTTGCCCTGCCTTCTTTCCCCAGCAAGGTCAATACAGATGAATAAAACATAACCTAAATCCTATAAGGGACTGAGGCACAGCTCACTGAAATCAGCGGGAGTCTTTCAATTGATCTCACCAGGCTCCTGCATCAGGGTTCATGGTTAAGGTTCCATTTGGAAATTCCAGACCTTCAATATATGAATGGACTTGACATTTTCTGAACTGTTTTTTTCCTATGTCTAGTTGGGAACTCTGCAGTTTGGGTTCTTAAGTGTTCCTGTGCTTTATGGTATGGGCTATAAAAGGGAATGGTGGCAATATATATCTAAGAAGTTGGAATAGCCATCTCTACTAGACTTTATTTTTAAAGGACCAATAGGGAAGGTCTAACGAAATGGTCATAGTCCAATTTAAAATTCACAATTGTGAATGACCTTGAACAAGAGAATTTGGAGGAAAAAATGAACATTTTATCGGTTCTTTTTATCCATTTTGCATCAAATTTTCTTGTCACTCTGAATTTTTTGGTCACCTCTAGATGACAATCACACTCTTCATGGGGATCCTCACAAGCCTCTCTTTCTGGTCTATTCCACTTCTCAATCTACTCCCCTTTTTTTGCATGGTCTCAACTACTCACATGGCTTCAGCTACCATCTCTGCACAGTAGAGCGATAAATCTACATTTCCATTTCTGATTTGTCATCTATCCACACCTTCATCATAGCTTGTCTCTCTGATATTGCTTCCTGGATGTATCATTGGCATTTTTACCTATCATTGTCCAAAATCAAACTACTTATATTTACTCCAGAACTTTCCAGCCACCCCATTATCAGTTACTGTTGACCACACTACCATCGTCTCTGCCTATCAGGCTTGTAACTTGGAGAGGGGATCGGAAAGGGGAATGTCTCCTTTCACTCTTCTAACTCTCTCATTCTCCATATCCAAGAACTGTCTAAAGCTTGCACTTCTTCCTCCTTTATATTGCTAAGATCTTTTCTCTTCTTTCCATCATTACTAAGATTCTCAACCAGTACATTAATATCTCCTTTCTTGATTGCTACCGTCTCATCCACTCTGCCCCCTGGACACCTACCTCGACCAGCTGCAGTCCATTCAAACCACAAGTGCTAAGATCATCCTCCTGGCCCATTACTCTAAACATGTCACCATTCTTCTCTGAATCCATCCTCTACCTCCTGCCTTTTCCATCATCTGACATTCAAGCTTCTTGTCCTTATTTTCCAGGCTTTTCATACCTCAACCCTTTCTTATATCTACTTTTGTCTCTTATTGTGTTGCCCACTTTGCACTACCAATGACATAAGCTCCCACCAGTGATGTTAGCTCCCACCAACGTTAGTTCAAACCACCATTTTTCATCCATTCTGCCCTTTATGCACAGAATGTCCTCCCTGAATTAATCCATAAAGTAACTACCCTCTCCTTAAAATAATTCATAAAGCTTAATCCTTTTGTGATGACCCACGAACCTAGACAACCAGTTATGGCTGAATTGTACAATAGGTGTGAACAGCTCTTATTTTACACACACACACACACACCCCTCATTTGAGATTATTTGGAATCATAAAGTTGTTGAATAGCTAATGCATGTGATCTTTTAACTTTTACCCTGGTCCTCCCTCTTGTTATCCATCACACTAATTTGAAGTCTGTGTCTCAAATTAAATCGTAAACTCTTTGGAGCATGGACTATGTCTTCATATTTTTTGTACCTACCAAATTGGGGATTTATTTTGATTGGTCTATTGGGTGTCACTATTGGTCTATTGTAATAGGAATATTAAATAATCCTAAAAATAATAATTCACCAGAAAGACAACAATACTTATTACTTGCATAGTATTTTGGATGTTCAAAATATTGTACTAACGTTAAATAATCCACCCAATGTCCTTGTAAATTGGGTAGTATCCCCATTTTACAGATAGAGAAAATCTGGCAGAAAGCTGAAGTGATTCATCAGTAGCAGAGAAAGGACTAGAAAGGATTAAAACTGATGTATTTCTCATTTCCAGACCAAAAAGGGGAACTGGAAAATGCCAGAGGATACCATAGATCATGGCAATTAGATGTATATTCAGAGCTTGTCTACACAGGGGCATCCAGGGAAATTAATCCAAATTAAGTAAAGATGTGAATTTGAAGTGGATCACTTAAACCATAATAAATCCCTGTGTGAATGCTATTATTCAGAATAAAAGGGGGCCTTAATTCATTTTATTTTAATTCACTTTGGAAATTAATTAAACTATACCAAATTTAGGCCACTCTAATTCTGAATGGGGAGTTTAACAAGGTTTACTAATCCACTTCAAATTTACACCTTTTAGTTTATTCAGATTAATTTCCCTGGATGTCCCTGGGTAGACACACACACATACACCTTACTACCTTAGATCTTACCTGGAAATGCAATGAACTATTTCTCTGTAGGACATGTAAGAAAACATTGTATAATAGTAACAGCACTTACCAAGCCCTTTAATAGTGAAGACTGACAAGAACTAGATGATTATTTCTGACACAAATATGAGCAGGAAAAGGTTTGCTGTAATGGAAACTCCTGCTAATGGAATAAAAATGACCTGAGTTTTCTGACAGATGTCAAGTGGATTGGAGTCCAGGATGAATTAGAGGCATTTAGTCTGAATCAAAGGAGAAAACAAATTGTCTAAGTGATATAACCTCTCATGGTTTTCCATATTTATTTTTTTGTCACGAGTGGTAGAAAGTGAGAACTTTCCCACCATTCTACAAAGAGCTAAACCTCCAAGGTACATCAGTGCCTTGTATTTTAAAGGCTTCACCTCCAATTCAAGAATAATAGAAGCACAGAAATGTAGGACTGGAAGGACCTCGAGAAGTCATCGAGTCCAGCCCTCTGTGCTGCAGCAGAACCAAGTAAACCTAAACCATGCCTGACAGGTGTTTGTCCAACTTGTTTGTAAAAGCTTCCAATGATGGGGACTCCATTACCTCCCTTGGAAGCCTATTCCAGCTCTTAACTACCCTTATAGTTAGACATTTTTTCCTAATATCTAACAATCTTCCTTGCCACATACTAAGCCCATTACTTCTTGTCCTACTTCAGTGGACATGGACAACAGTTGATCACCATTCTCTTTATAACAGTCCTTGACATATTGGAAAAGTGTGTTCTTCCCTCAGTCTTCTTTTATCAAGGCTAAACAAGGCCAGTTTTCTTATCCTTTACTCATAAATCAGATTTTCTAAACCTTTTATCATTTTTGTTGCTCTTTTCTGGACTCTTTTGAATTTTTCCACATCTTTCCTAAATTGTGGCGCACAGAATGAGACACAATACTACAACCAGGGTCTCACCAGTGTCAACTATAGTGGGAAAATTACCTCCTGTGTCTTTCATACAACAATCCTGTTAATATATTCCTGAATAATAGTAGCATTTGTTGCAGCTGTATCACATTGATGACTCATATTCAGTTTATGGTCCACTATAACACCCAGATCCTTTTCAGCAGTACTACAACCTAACTAGTTATTCCCCATGTTGGGCATTTGATTTTTCCTTCCTACATGAAGTACTTTGTACTTGTCTTTCTTGAATTTCATCTTGTTGAATTCAGACCAATTCTCCAATTTGTCAAGGACATTTTTAATTTTAAACCTGTCCTCCAAAGTGCTTGCAAGCCCTCCCAGCTTGTTGTCATCTGTATACTCTCTACTTCATTAGTCAAGTCATTAATGAAAATATTGAACAGTACCAGACCCAGGACTGACTCCTGTGGGACCCCACTGGAGAGGCACTCCCAATTTGATTGATAACCACTCTTTGAGTTCCTTTTTGAGAAGAGGAATAAATCATCAAAAAGAAGTGATATAAGCTGATCTGGGAATCAGGATTCTTCCTCTATGTTCATGTGACTTTTCTTGTGGAGGTGGGGGCTGTTTTGTTTCTTTCTGAGAGAGGATGTTGAGTTATATCATCCACATGAAGAAAGAATATGTAAGGCCAGAAAAACAGATTCCAGAGGATCCAGTGAAGTTCGTGGGTGTATTAAACATCAAAGAATGATATTCTTTGGACATCAATGTTGATTTCAAAAGAAGTAATGGGATGAAATTAAGCAAATTAAAATGTAGGCTGAATCTCAGGGGAAAAAGAAGTTTAACAGTGAGATGTGTTATAGATGGCATTACAATACCCCTGTAAAATAAGCATTATTATCCCCATTCTTCAGTTTGGAAACTGAGGCACAGAGAAATTAAGTGGATTGTACTAGACCAATCAGCAAATCACAGTTTCAAAGGAGGGATCAGAACTCAGGAGTTCTGGATTCTCTGTCCCATGTTCAGTCCATTAAATCCCACTCTCTCTACTTCCAGCACAATGATTCTCCAGTTCTTCTGATCAGATTCCTTCTGCTTTTATGACTCAATTCTGCTGCCATTCAAATGGGTGGCAAAATCCACAATAATTCCAGTGATCAGACACATAGTGAGGTGCTGACATACACTTCTCTGGCGTGCAGATTAGAGCTAGCTATTGAAATATAGGGGAATGGATGGTTAGTGAAGTACGGAAATATTTGTAGTAGAGGGCTCAGAGGAAACAGCTTATTTCGTTTCCCTGAAAATTAGTATCATTGCTGAAATGCAGCCAGAAGATGTTTCTTTTGCTGTTTCCCCAAATCTCCTCTACACACACGCACACACTGATTTGTCATTGGGAAACAGGTAGTGCAGTAAATGATTTGATAGGTTTCCTTTTAAAGTAGAAATCACCCACTCCCTGTGGATAAGTTTCTTACTAGTGCTGAGAGCTGCCAGCTACTTAACTCAAAAACCACTGAGGTTTGTCAGCCATGTGCATATTCTGGGTAAAATCAAAGATTATCCTGGAACCCCTATGTACAAATTATAGTTACCATTAAAATCATCATCACAGTATTTGAGGTTAGTAAAACATATTGCTTGGGCTATAAAACATTCTAAACTAGTATCCCAAATGTCTTGCCTCAAGCAAACACTTAAATTAAAGTTTCAGACAGCTGGCACTGGAATCAGAATAACAGTTTTGCACAAAGGGATTGGCTAAACATTATTATTGTTTTCATAATTTATCGCCAATGTGCATTATTGTGCCTTGATCCAATTGTACTTAGGCTTGATTCCTTTTGCTTTTCAACAGGTGACTATTTCACAGTGGATGCAATCCTAATTGATCTCCTGCTCCTGAATAATCTAATCCCCAATTAGCAGAGTCTGAATGCTGAGAAAGGCAGCATTATGTGCTTTAATTAATTTCCATAATCTGGAATTTTTGTTTGCCCGCTTCATAAGAGCTTTTGGTTTTCAGGGACAGGGTAATGTTAACAATGACTGCATCTTCATTGTAAAATGAGATTGTATTTTAGGGTTAAGATTGATATAGACTGATTGCAACACGCAACCTACTGGCTTGAGATCCCCTGTTCTTAGCAGTAGTTAGCAATTGGTCATCCTAAAACACAAGACTGGTGACAGTGATGTCATCCAAATTACTCTAGCAGGGCTTTACCAGAATTAGAATTGCTCCGTATTCTATACAAAATTACTTTAAAGCAGTGATGAAAAATGATACATGAGAACAACATAAACCACAGGCATGCAACTGGCCGCAACTCTGAATTGTCCTAGATTGGTAGCGCATTTACCCCAAACAGCACCCCAAAACCTTCCTAACAATCTCACATCCATCTTCCTTGTACTTCTGTGTGTTCTTTTATAATTGTGTTCCTTGTCATCTAATAATAAAGGACTGCGTTTTGGGGGAGAAATGCTGTTTATTAAATTTTTTGGGGAAAGTAATGCAGAAATCATTTGGGGATTTTTCAAGAGACAAACTTATGCTTTTTAAATTAAACCTTCTGTTTTAAAAAATTTGAACGTTTTGGGACATATCACTTTTTTGCAGTCACTTCAGTTTATTTCTGAAACAAGATGGCATCCATGTTGCATGTTTCAGCATGCTGCTTGGTTTGGGGAATTGGGCATGAGAGGTGGAAGGGGGATCATTTCACATCTGCCCTGCTGTAGGGGTAAAAAGCAACACAGCTGGATTCCTAGGGCAAATGCCAGGACAGCATCCTTTTCAGTATTGTCACTGAAGGTCCCAGATTGGAGTAGGAATTGGATTTAACCTTGATTAAGCACTGCTAAGAAAAGGGGATCTCAAGCCAGTAGGTTTCCTGAGCTTTATTCATAACTCTGTCACAGTCTCATTGTGTACCTTAACTAATTTCACTCTGTCTCCAGTGGCCTCAGTTTTCACAAGTATAAAATGGATAGAATAAACAATACTCCCTCTACCTCAAAGGGATTTTGTGTGTATTAATTAATATGTGCAAAAATGCTGTGAAAGCCACTGATAAAAAATACGCGATAGGTCTAATACTATTCTCTCTCTGGGCAAATAGGAGTAATTCAATTGAATTCAATGGAACTATTCTGGATTTGCACATGTGTAACTGAGGGCAGAATTTGGGCCTGTGTAGCCAAAGTACTTTTATTATTTTAGCAAGAATTAAAACTTTGAGTCATTCTAGAATTTCTGAAAGCCAGAGTAGAGATGAATTGAGTCACACAGGTACTGTTTAAGCTTAGTTACACAGTTACTTAGTTTAAGCTTAGAGCTCTGCCAGAGTATTGCTGTCCACACCTAGAGTAAAATAATCCCTGCTCCTCTAACCTCAGGTATCTGTGAAGTGGTGACTGCCAGGGTATCAAATGCCATGGCTTTCCTTTTGAACTGCACAAATGGACTAAGATGAGACCAAACTAATTTTCACTTGTGACCCTAACCAGATCTTGAATGCACACAAGTCTCTAGAGCTGTAAGGTTAGTGCATTAACACTTTCCACTAGTTCATATAAAATTGCAGAGACCAGCCAATGTGAGAAAGAAATGTTGAGTATCTAAGAAAATTGCACATATAGATGCTTAGGGTTTTGGTTTTTCTCTGTTTTGTTTTTGGACATGTCTCTATTGCTTTCAATCATGGTTTCAGGTTCATGAGCTTGGAGATTTTCAATTACTAAGAATTGCCTGCTAGCTGAATCTTTCACTGCTAAGAAGGATCTTTTTAATATATGATTCCTTCTAATTTATAGATAAACTTAACCTGATTTTCCCTTTGCAGTAATATATTGCATGGCCATTTGTGCGCAACAGACTGATGACACGTACCTTTTAATAAATGGTCCAAATGTTGGATTGCATGCCTTCACAACATACTGTAAGCATAGTGCCTACTGACAAATTAATCTAATTAACAAAGGTGAAGGTTTATAATTGGGGTTAACTAGAATTTAACTGGTCATTGTTCATAGCCCCTTTGCATTGTCCCCTAAGTAACTCATTGTGGTAGCCCTCCATGGTCCCTCGACCCCAGCATCAAGCGCAGAGATCAACTAGCTTGAAGGAAAAGTAGATACAGTCATATTTCCAAAGCTGTAATGACAGCAGAACTTAATAGTGTGATATTTTCATGCTATTTGGGAAAGAGACCCTATTTTTTTCTTCCTCTTAAGCCCAGAGTGTTTTTAAATAGTTCAAGTCCCTGTTGTACTTCATAGTTTGCTATGCAGTTTAAAAAGTAATACATCTTTTCTTAGATGTACCCCAGATTCTGCCTTTTAATAGACATGATAATGAGATTCTGTGTCTTCATTTCCCAGTGTGCAGAGAGCTCAAATAAATCTTTGATTGTTCACAACCCTGGAGAAGGCTCCCAAACTCCGGAATCTAACAATGTTCCTCTAAGCAGCCATTGTTAACTAAATTTAAGTGTATATTTTCAGAATGATTTTATACTATCAACACGGTATTTTTATTCCTTTTAATATCTGAATTTGATGTTATTTATGGTGATCTCAGCTAGAGAATGACGACTCATTTATAACAGAATGAAAGTCCTGAGGGGTTTCAGTGCTCTGCAAAGTACATCTTGTGGTTCTGGTTTTGAACTTCTAACAGTGAAGTTATTTTGTGTTTAAAAAAAAAACAAAGAACACTGATTGACTTAATTATAAGATCAGGGATGATATCCTCCGCACTAAAGATCAAAGTTTCAAATTCATGGATTGCAATTGAATCTTCCATGGACATACATGTATAACACAGTATGCCCTAATCTGCTGAGCTCAATGAAATGTTAACGGGTAATATCAGCACAGATAATGCAAAGGAGGACAGGTAATGAAAGGGTTAAGAATTTAGATGATCTGAGATGGAAGCAAAATGGATTCTTAGCATCTTTTGTTTTTTGGACAGCATCTTATACTTTATAAAAAGAGGGTAACAGGGTTTCCTTAAAGTCAACCATTCAATTGAATGGTTATGTATTAAATGCCCAGATGCTGTGTCTCTTTGGCCACAATAGCATTTTTCATTATGGGCCATATTGCTACCCATTTATTTAAATTGGTGAGCAGTCGCGCACACCAGTAGTTGATAGGATTATTCACCTGAGTAACCCCAACGTGAGTAAGTTTGGTTTGGGGTGTTTGTTACAAAATCAGAACTCAGCAAAGGTTCACAGACATGTTACCTACAGTTAGCAAAATGTGTGAGTTGATTTTGGTCTGTTTTAGGTGAATCTGGACTTTTTAGGGCTCACTGGGCTAGTCTACATTACCACACTGCATTGGCGCAGCTGCGCCGTTATAGCATGGCGGGTGAAGGCGAACTATGCCAATAGGCGGAAGCTATGTTGGCGGGAAAGCATCTCCCACCGACTTAGCATTGGTGTGGACAGCACTTAGGTCTATGTAACTTGTGTCGCTCAGGAGGTGGCTTTTTCACACCCCAAGCGATGTAAATTACATCAATTTAAGGGGTAGTGTAGACAAGCCCTTAGTCAAATCCAGATGAAAAACAGTGACTTCACCTGGAGTCTTTGGATATGTTGGTACCTGGAATCCAAGGCACAACCCAGATGGCACCTTCCCATGTGAAGTAAAACCAGAGAAAATATCCATATGACGCCCCCCCCTTGATTCCTAATTATTATTCTGCCCAACTTTAATTCAGATTATTGTATTCAACAAAGAGAAAATAATGATGACTCTTGGTGGGAGAAAAGTCTGATCCAGTTTCACCATTTAACTTTAGTGGAATCAGGAGCAAGGCCTTATGCTTTGATGTCAGAGCTTGTTTTACTCTAGTGCTTCCATCTGTCAAGAAAAGCCCTCCTGTTCATTTCCCTTCCTTCTCATGTTTGTGTACATCAAAACAAATGCCCGTGTAATTTCCAAATCTTGCCAAGAACTAATGCCCATCAAGAAGGCTGTAGAAAAACATCTCTCTTTTCATGTTACTTCCACACCATAAAAAAAGCCAGATGATCAACAAAATAGACATCCTCAACTTAGAGACTGAGGCCTTTTGGGGAACTATAGCAATAGAGAGACATGGTAAATATAGACCCTTCCTAAGAGTGATATAGATCAGTGAGTTTCATGTTTGAGGAGGGAAGATAGAGAGGATTCCAGAATGCGGGAGAATTTCTTTTTCCCAAGCTCTGTGCAAATCCCAGTCAGCATCCATATGGGACACTCTACCAAGCCCAAGGCTCTCCAAGGACATCTGGCATAGACTAATAGCCTGCCTTAATTAATTAGCTTCCTCTTCACCTTGACTTCACCTTTCTCCCTTTTCTTCTCCTTCCCCTCCCCTCCCTTTCCCCTTTGAACTGGATCTTTACGAATCATTTCTAGGAATGTTTTCCCAGTCCTGTAAGAATTCACTCTTCCCTAAAGATGTTGGTGTGCACTACTCAGAGTTTGTCCAGAAATTTTTATATATATCTACAACCAAAAATACAGCTAGAATACGATGTTTTCATGAGAGTACTATATTATTGGTATTTGATTCTCGCTTGAAACAGAGAAGGCAGGATCCTCAGCTAGTCTCCCATTGTCTTCAATTATGCAAACTGAGGATCAGAGTGAATTGTGTGAGAATAACTGCAGAAAAAGAAGAATTTGAGGTGAGTTTTGTAATGCATTCCTGATGAGTGTACTTATTTCTAGAGACACAATTGTTTGATCTTTTAGGTAGGAATAAAGAGCCATAGCTTCATCAGATGTACATCATCATAGCCCCACTAAAGGCAATAGATCTTTGCTGATTTGCACCAGCTGGGGATTGGTCCTAACTGGTTTTCTTGAGGACTGAGTTCTGCTGGCTGTTATGGTGGGATAAGCAAGGTGAACTGTAATTACATTTCATTTTTATTCCTGTAATTTGAGCAGGGGCTCCCAGATACTTGGAGACGTGCCCCTTTTTACCCATGTACAAATCCAAATAAAGAAGATCAATGAATAAAACAGGGCTGCCCAGACAAGGGCTGTATTTTGCAACATGCCTGCAGTCTAAGAGGCTGCATCTAATTTGCATATAAATGTACCTAGATTCCTGTCCAAAATAAACAAATGGAACCATGAAATAGTACTGTAGCATGATTAAAATCTGATGTGATGTTAATTAAAGGGAAGAGGGAATTATCCTGTTCCGGAGTGCATGCTGGGAGGAAAGGGAGGAGTCAGGAAGAAATTGCAGTGGTAGAAGTTAGGGAGCATTGCAGGAAGAACTGTGGTCATTGCTCCTGTCTAAAAAGAGGGTCTCCCTCTTGTACTATAGGAGCACTTCTTGTGCAAAACACTGGGGACTTTTCAGTGAAGTTGCAGTCACCTACACCAAGTCCAAATCAGATCATAGTTTCTGTAGATCAAGGAGTAATGAAAGAAATCAGCAGGCCCAGTGATTGACAGTTTTCTTTGCTTTATGCAAAGTTCTATTTGATCTGACTTAGACTAAACTGAAAAGTCATTTCCGTGAACATCTAAGCCAGGGACCTGAGCAAAAGAGAGGAAAGAACTGAGATATTTGTATGTATCTTCCATGAAAGAGAAACAGAAACTGCTTGTTATTTTGTATTTACCAGAAATAAAACACCACGACATTGCCCTCGCCCTGAGGTTACAGGGAAAAGGTAACTGTGGATCCCTATCTTGTCCTCACACCACACCTTGGACATCCCTGGTATATAATGTGCCCACAACTACTTGTATTGATATGTAATTACAGTGGGAGTTGATGACTTGATGCTATTGTATTTTTGCTCCAAAAGACAAGGTCAGTGTTCGAGCTTAATAGAGAAAGCTGGGGCTATTTAATAACTGGATAATTGAATAATGAAGCTATGACGCATTCCTTCTACTACAGACTAACTCAATTCTTCTTTTCCCTGCGCATGGCCTGAAAGCGCATCCGAGAAAGGCAATCACAGGGAAAGCAGCTACTCATTGCGTTGGAGCTTGTTAATTAGCAGAGCTATGGTCAACTATTGTTTACTGAGCCAAGGGGGCCCAGAGATTCTTGAGCTCAAATACTCCAAAACTGCAAAGTTAAGGGCTGCTCCTATCTGGCAAGCAGCTGCAGCCTCATTTTAATTAACTGCATATTCCTTCCTTGGTACAGCCTGTATGGATAGGAAGGTGTTTCCCAAGGAAATCAGAATGGGGACAGAGCAGGGAATGGGGTGGGGGGGGGAATAAGGTGAGTTCAGGAGGGCAATGAGGCGGGGGTCAACAACGCTGCTTAAGATCAAGGGCTGAAGTGCTGAGATGCTGCCAGACTTGAAAACTTTAATTTACTGTCACTGTTAGCCCCCTTTGAGGTTTATGGTGGTATTTATACACACAGCATCAATCACATGAAACAAGGAGGGGATTTATAGTTTGTTTTAAAGACTGCAAATGCAATGTAATGCAAATAGCATGCCTCATGGGCATTTACATTTAATGGGAAAATTACAGATGCAAAAGATTGGTAGAACAAATTTTAAATTGACTTTATTACATCTAGTGCTTTTCAGAGAATACTATTAAAAAAACACAGGAAGATATGGTAATGGAGTTCTACACTGTAGCTTGACAGTTTATATTCCCCTTAACTGACTTTGTTTGCATCTTCCTGCTTACATTACTTCTTTCAATAAGTTTGGCTGATAAAATCTCTGGATCGTAAACTGATTAGAAACTTTGATTTGGTTTTGGTTTTGTTTCCTTTTTGGTTTTGGAATATTAGACCTGTAAAGCTGCTCATAGCTCAATACGTGTTTTGAACTAAGGATCGTCATGAGGGCTGGTTAATTTGACCACATATATATATACAATTCTTATGTACTGTTATTGCATTAATTCTCATATATGCAGCCTCCTTAAAGAATTTGGATAAGCATCCCATATTTCTGCAATATTTTTTTCTGGAATGAACATATATGGTTGAATTGTTTCATTATCTGAATAACTATTTGTGTAAAGCCCATTCTCTCTAGGAATACTGCTCTGAATGTCGCTCATAAAATGATGATTCTATTCAGGAACGATTCAAGATTGTTATTATCATCTCTTGGCTTTATTACCATTATCTATTGGTCCATTTGAAAGGAGTTGGTGGATCTCACTTAATTTCAAATAGTCATTCCCATCTTTGATAGCATTATTACAACTGGCATCCTTGTTGTCATCTCAGAACTGAGACCAAGTGCAGGAAGGTGGGGCTAAACTATACATTTACTCAGTATTAATAGTGGTCCATGAAGTTAGAGGCACATAGGTGGGGCAGGTCAGTGTGACCTGGCACACAACTGCCCATGTTGTGGATAAATACAGGATTATGTTTTCCAGGGCTCTCAATATTTACTAGAGCTAAGCTAGTAGATCTCCAAGAATAATTTATTCCATGAATTTTAGCTTGTTTTCATTCAGGTTCCAAAATTCTTTTTTTCATTATTTGTAAATTCAGTCAGCAGACATTTCTTCATTTGTAGATTGTTTGTGGGCAGCTCATTGTGAATACTTGCAAGTCATCATTTATTCTTGCTGGTTAGTTAACATAAGCATTGTGGAGTGGTTTTATTTCTATTATTATTAATTATTATTATTATAGTTGGTACCCAAAGGAGCCACTCATGGCCCCCTCAGTATTGGGCATTCTACAAACTTAAGATGACCTGGTTTCTCTTTGATTTCATATCAATTAAAAGGTTTTGTTTTTTTATTATTTGTAGTAGTTGTTTATTGAAATATAAGTACATAAGTAAATATCAATAACCCCTATTCTCTGTATGATATACATAATTGACCAACAGCAGCTTTGACATTCATACATACAATCAGAATTGTTTAAGTATTCAAACATACCATTCACTTTTTGAGAGTATTCATTCTAGTAAAGTTTAATCAGTCTGATGTTTGTGAAAAGCAAATGGACCTCTGAAGGTTGAATCATCCTCTAATAGTCAACTCAAAATTAACTTCTGAATTTGAATGAATTGTCACAGACAGTTTTTCCTGTTATTTACTCAGCTCAAATCTAGCATTTTGAATTCATGTTACAGCAATTATTACTCTACTAACGCTCTCAGTAATAAACTTTGCTGATTGGATCACACTCCACTGAGCTCAGAAGCTGCAATTTATATGTATTCTGTAACCACTAGAGCCCGTTAAAAATGGGATAAAATTGTCATGGAAAAATTCATGAAAATTGTGTCCTTTCCTTCATCAAATTTTGAAATTTCAATTTTGAAAACTTTTGACAAGCAGTAGCAATGTAAGTCACGCTGAAAATTAATTCAGTTAAGCTTGCTTTAGCTTAGTCACCTTAGATCTTTCATGAAGATGATCTTTGACCAAGAAGATACAACAACCTCTCCTAAATCTCATTTCTTGAATGAATCCAAGAGAGGCATAAGATTTGTACTCACTCTCTACTTCAAGATCATGTTTTAATCCAGATTTTATCCACTTCTACTAGCTACTTTTTCTCTCACGGGAAATTAATGACCAGATGATGGCCTGGTTCAAGCAGGTACAATTCTATTTGCTTCAGTAGAATTGTGCTCAATTACTCCATGACTGAATAGATCATAGCACTCCATATTTCTATTATAATCCCCATTCATGTGGGCCCCAACTGAGAAAAGCATTGAAATACTTGCTTAAGTCCATCCCTATTCAGCACAGCACTTAAGCATGTGTGTAACTTTACACATGTGCTTAAAGTCAGTGGGTCTTAAGCACATGCACAAGTGTTTGGCTGGATAAGGGTCGATAGATGAATCAGGGTCCCTAGTGAATAAGAGATTCAAAGTATCTCATTGCACCCAGATCAAAAGCACAGACGTATAAATGACTTTTCAGTTTTGGCATTATAACGATTCCTGGCTATTTGCCTGTGGACCCTTCACATATGAGCAGCTCATTTTGTTGACTCTGCTTACTGCCCTATGGTACAGAATCTTCAGAGTAATACAGAGCGCCGCACAGATTGTAGCAGTGTAAACGCTGGAAATGTGGCTTCTTAGGGAATTTGAACCTGGGGCCAAAAGTAGAAAGTGTTAGGCTGTGTTCAGAAGGGACATTGGAGAAGGGCAGTAGTTGCACCAAAAGAGGTATAAAAAAGTTAATTAAGTGAGTCATTTCATTAGCAATAAGTGAAGTAGCAAGCAAGTAGGAAGTGGTGTAGAAAAGAGATCTTTATTAAGGAAGCATAGAGGCCATGTTACATGCTAAGTGGCCTCTTGTGTAATAGTAGCAGTATGGCCACCAGCTTGCATTCCGGAACTCTTGGTGTCACATCAAACTATGTCCCTCCTGAACTATGTCCCTCCCTAATCTTCTTTCCTCAGTTCCATCATACTACATCTTTCCCTTTTTACACACAAATGAACAAGAAATAATTAAGCAACTTTCAATTCCACAAAACACCCATATGCGGAGGCCATTTAGCCTAGTTGGAGTTATTCCTTTTCCTCCTGAAATCTGAGCCCCATGCCACATGAATTAGCCTGACGTGTCATAGGACCATGTGTTGGACAGAAAATCCAGTTTAAAGAAGCAGTTTATCTGGGTACCCTTAATTGACGTAATGACTTTGGTCATGATCTGGATTCTATTGAAGTCAATGGAATTGTTGCTATTACTTTAAATGAGTGAATGATTATGCTCCACCAACTGCAATATAGAAATATATTACAAGACCAGGAGTAGTAATCTGTGTCATTTCAGCAGATTTACTGTTGAGGTACTGAGTCAGACCCAGGTTAGTTCTCTTCTCAACTGTGATGGATACATTCTCCAGGTCCAATCATCCATAACACACACATACCTGTTAAAGCTTCAGAGAACAATCCATATTAACATTGAGTTAATGCAAACAAGCACTATTTAATCAGTTCACCTATGACAGATTGCCCTGAAGTTGTGGCTTTTGTTGAATATTGAGAAAGCAGCACATTAGCACTGTGTGTGGAAATGTCACAGTGGAAGTCTTTTTCTATTTTGCATTGGGTGATCGGGAAGTGAAACAGACTTTCAGACAGTGGAATCTGGAGTCATTAACAAGGTTAACACACACTGAATTTATATTCAGCTTTTTGCAGAAACAGTTCACATACAGGTAACTCATAAAGCCACTCACCAGTCACATATCACCTACTGTTCCCTAAATACCCAACCGACATTAAATAAATAAATAAACAAACATACAATTACAATAGATCTATTATGAACTAAAAGCATCCCCTTACTGTTCACATATCTAGGCTGAGCAACCATGAAGACTTCAAAACAGAGAGAAAAAAGCCATTTATGGAGAAGACTGAGTTTCCCTTTGATGTCTACTAGTGAGAACCCATAAATGGACTAACCTTACCACAAGCATGCACAAAATAATATATATTTCCTTATCCTGAAACACTTATGAAGCAAGTACCAAGCAGTATCATTGATCTCGGTATGTCTACTCACATGTGTAAAGTTAACCATTTGAGGAAGACTCAAGCTTGTTGTATGGTATGTAGTAATACACACATGCATATGTATACATACCTAATAAATACGTGGGTATCTATGTTTGTGTGTGAATAAATACCAGAGCTACACAAAACTAGTGTTTTTTTTACTGTGGAAGTTTACACACAAACACATGAATTGTAGCATTTCAGCCAATTTAACATCCCCCAAATTTAATGTTTCTGCAGAATTTAATTAAATGGTTATTTTAATATTGGTAATATGATAAAAACAGTCCAACTATCTGATATTAAGCGCCACTTTATGTATGATGATCATTCCTCCCCACCATGTTTTGGTTTTATGAATGATTGTTTTATTTAAAAACTGGCAGCCTTCCTTTCCCTTCTCCGTGCTCACTGTGAGATATGATATCCAATACTTATTTGTACTTTCTTTATGTTTTGATTTAATTTGATTAACTATATCCTTTAATGGCACTATGGCTTAGCAATGTTATTGTGCTGGTGCATTGTACTTCAGCATCCAGAAGCCATCAGTCTGCATTACAGCAACATTTTGAAACTAATTCAAAGAGGCATTATTCTGTACCTCTTTACCACAGGATAGAGGTCTGCTCTCATACTGCAATGGCCAGCCTAGAGCTGCAGGCCAAATCTGGGTTGAATTTATCCAAAGACTTGTCTTAGTATTCACATTCCAAGTCTGAACAAATCTGAATGTTACCCCTTCCTTCCCGCTTTTATTGCTGGTTGGCGTCTATGACATTTTTATTTTTCAGTTCATTTATACATTGGTATTTTAAGATCTTTATACAGGTTCAGCTCTACAATTATGTTGTATGATAAGTTAATTCTCATTACTGTAATGATTTCATCAGAGCATTAGGAAACAAAAGAAGAAGTAGCTAATTCTGCAATTATACTCTGTTTATCAAAGAAAGAAAGAAAGAAAGAAAGAAAGAAAGAAAGAAAGAAAGAAAGAAAGAAAGAAAGAAAGAAAGAAAGAAAGAAAGAAAGAAAGAAAGAAAGAAAGAAAGAAAGAAAGAAAGAAAGTGTCATCTTATCTGAAAAATCAAGCCCAAAATTATTAGTTTGACTGAAATCCAAGAGGAATTGAAAGATACACATAAAGTTTTGTGATCTATAAGATGAAACCAGCAAGTAAGGTTGAGCAAAACAAACATGCATGTGGACAGGCAAAGAAATCTGCAAATTCACAAGTGTTTACAGATAAACTCAAGAGACGGCATCAGTGCACACAATGAAAAGTGAATTACAGTTATCAACACTGGATAAGTTACAATCAGGAAAGGAAAAATGGGGCCAAAGTTGAATCTGGTCCAGGAGAAGGTTTTTCTTGATTACCCAGTTGGAGACACACCATTGTGCAGCCCATATTCCATTCAGAGGGGATGATGATGCATAGTTGGAGAAACAATATATAAGATAGGCTTCCAACAGGATAATAAGGTCTGATGATATAGGTAGGGGGCTAGTGGCAACATGCCAGAAAAGCCAAAGTCAGGAGAATTGGAGAAAGAAAAGTAAAACCGGGGTGAAAGAGAAGGTGTAACTATGTTGAACTTTCATATGGCTGAACTGGAATCAATGACTGCTGTTCAAGATTCCTGTTAGTATAGCTGAATAACTCAGGGTAACACCCATAGAACCACAAAGCAAACCTGTCTGAGTCTTGAGGCAATTACAGGATCAAACATTCTTTAAAAAAAAGTAATTTCACTTACAGTTGGAACAATAGCAGTAAAGTTTATACATGATGATTTCTCTTGCATCAGACCCAGGCTTGCCACATGCCAAACATAAACCAGATTGCATAATAAGTAGGTTTTTCATAATTTCCTCAGATTAGGTTTTTATTAATGCTTGTCAACAGCAAATGATAGGCATGTGTTGCATTAACAGCTGCTATAAGCTATGCCAGCTCTGACTTCATTGCTAATCTAAACTCTAGAGTAAGCCTAAAAGCCCATTGATTGCAAAGGAATCAACCCTATTTGCATTAAACCTCAGAGGGTTTCCTTTCTTTCTTTTTTTAACCAAATATCAGTTATGTTTACATTTTCACTAGTAACAGTGAATAATTGCTGGTTTATTCATAGGGGTTTAAAATAAACTAAATTGATTATCATCTCCAAGATATTCCAGCCTTCCTGCTTTATTTATAAACTTCCTCACTTAGACTGGCATCTTTGGCAAACTCCTTTGGTATTTCTCCATGCTCAGATTTGAATAGCACTAAAGATTTTCCCCTCTCCACCTCTCCTGTTTATAATAATCAGGAAGATCTGGTCGCTGTAAAACAAAGTAGCAGCGAAATAATGGATAATGTTCTACAGAAGCAACAATCGTTCTAGTTGTTATAAACTACAGATAAGAGAAATCATCTGGCCAAATTTAGAACCTGTACAAGTATCATGGCTTGTAGATTTAGAAAATAACTCAAAACTTATGAGGCCAGTTTTCATGGACCTTGAGCAAAAGGTGAATTATGGGCTCCTGGCTGTATCTTGTATTTTATTCTCATTTGTCCTAAAGGAAAGGCAATAAAAACTTTTAAACAAGAATCTTTATTGTTTGCATAACATAGATTTCTAATTAGTTAGGTAGGAAAAGTGTGGTTTGGAATGTTGTTTTTTCCCAGATAAAAATTCCCCTGAAAAAAAACAATAGTTTAAAAAGGGGGCCGAGGGGCTGGGAAGTAGTTCATAATACTTGTAAAAGTTTTGCAAAACTCAAAAATTAAAAAAAAAACAAAAACAAAAAACACCTACATCATTCTCTAAAGTTTGAATACTCTTCAGCATGAAAGTGGAAAGATGACTTAAATAATACATTTCCTTAATGCTCTTACTAGTAGCAATATTTGGCCTTGGATGAATATCCCAAATATCGATAACATGGTATTCAGGGAATTTGTTATTTGGGGCTACAGCTGTTGAACTCTTACTCAGTAGAGCTGAATATGCCTCATATACATTACATGGCTGGGGCCCCCTGATTCATCTAAATATCAACCACGTGAATGGTAGGCCTTGTTAGCACATGTGTTGGGTAGAACTCCTCTGAGCTGTGTTCTGTTACATGGCTTCCCTTGGATTCTACTTAATTAAGGTGAAAGACAAAACTCTGCTGGTGTAAATGGGCAAAGCTCAAAGTTTCATCCATTTATACTAGAAGAGATTAGGCCCACAGTGATGAGTCCAATTTAACAAAACTGTTTTATGTAGGTGTATATTATTTTTTCTAGATCTGAATGTGTCTAACCAAAAGCTAAATGATTTTTCACTTAGGAAAAAATACTGAACCCATTGAAGTCTATGGCGAAACTCTGATTGACTTCAATAGGGCTAAGATTTAGTCTTTACTGATTTTGAATTTTTGGGGCTATTTCCTTTTGATGTTTTCCCCTTATGTCTCCCTTCGTTTTTAATCCTTGCAAATTCTCACAATTATGAGAGTGAAACTGTCTGCCCCACTATGCTGAGTAGTCTAGTGAAGTCATGAGACTACTCTCATGGTAAAGTATTACTCAGTGTGAGTAAAGGCGGAAGAATTGGTCCACAAACAATCAGACTAAGAGATGCATGGACCTAAGCCTAACCTTTAGTATTCAGCTTCCCTATCCACTATGCTATACAGAACACGAGGCTATGTCTACACTATCGCTGTAAGTTGACCTACGCTACGCACTCCAGCTACGTGAATAACATAGCTGGAGTCAACATACTTTAGGTTGAGTTACTGCGGAGTCTATACCATGGGGGGTCAATGGGAGAAATTCTCCCATCAATTTACCTTACTCTTCTAATCTGGGGTAGAGTACAGAGGTCAACTGGAGAGCGATCTGCTATCAATCTGGCGGGTCTTCACTAGACCCGCTAAATTGACCACTGTGTGGATCGATCTCAGAGTGTCGATCCCGGCTGTAGTATAGACAGCCTCAGTTACATCAAGCCAGATTATATATATCTACGTTTATAAAAAGACACAGATAGATGGCAAAAAATCCATTTTGTTTGTCCAAAGCAAAAATCATGAAACGCCATTGGGCTATCATGGGGTGGGTTATATTCTAAAATTTCCTAAAAGGCCAGTTGTGTCAGTTTCACTTTATGTACAATGTCAGCCATTTTAGTGTCACTGAAAAATTAATCAGAGTGCCTAAGTGAGTAACACTTTGCTCAGTGTGCACTCAGGAGCTACACATTTTTTATTGTGCTCACAAGCCAACACAAAAAAGAATTTGCCCAAAGAAAAACTGACAGCTTAGTCAGGAAAAGGCTGAATAAATAGGCCTTACATATTGTCCAGAAGATCAACAAACTCCGTCTTCACTGAACCAACAGGGGAAGCAAATTGCAGACCTGAGGGCTCTCTTTGACAGTCTACCTCTAGCTCCTCCCAGAGTTAAAATCTGTGGATTCTTAGCTACAATGCCCCAGCAGATTTCACCTTCTGAGAATCAGTTTTTAAGACACTCTGGACTTAAAGAGAATACCTATTTTAATCAAGGTTAGTGTGGAAGTGGCAAAGATATGGATTACTGCCCTGAGAACCTCATCCAAGAGGAAACACTACAGCCTCCTAGCCAGATGGGGTGCTATGTGAGAATCCAGGAGCATGAAGGATAAACAAGGACCCCAAACCCCTGATCTTGCAAGCTGTTTCATGCAGGTGGAACCTTATACCCATACAAAGCCTCATTGAAGTCAATGGGGTTCCATGGACATAAAGGTCCTCCTAATGGAATCAATCTGCAGAATTGGGAACCAAGATTTTGAATCACCTGCATTTGTAGGTATCTGATTCTGTTTAGACATTATCACAGCTTTGCTCTTGTTTGCAATTCATAAGTTGGGATTTTTGTAGCATGAGAGTGGAAGGCTGTCAGGCCATTATTAAGAAATAGTGACCTGCATTTCAAACAAGCTCAGCTAATCGGGAGGAAGGATTCTGTACCAGCTGTTTAATAATAGTTTGTCTAATAAAATATTCATATTATCATACATTTTCAATCTTAGAGGATGGATCAGGGTGTCATTTTAATATTTTTCCCCCTACTAAAATACAATTTTAATTAAAGCTAAAGATATATTGCCTATGGAAAGCTAAACTGTTTAAAATTATTAACTGCTTGAATACTTGTTGCTATACTACAAGCTCCCATAAAAGAAAAGAAATTAAGTACATGGGGGATTAACACAATTTTGAAAGCTGCATTCCCCTCCCTCCTTCTTTTAGATACGCCTAACTGAGCCATAACTATTTTTCTCCACTCAGCCAGACTCCAGCTTTGTGGCTTTTTTAATAATCTGGCTTTTCAAGCTTGTGCCCCCGAGAGCCTTTTCATTTCTGCCGCACTACCTACAAGCAAATTTCTTCCAGTTGCTCAACAGTCTAATGCCTCCCTTTCTTCGTTGTTGAAGCATTTCATTGCAGTTTCATTGACTGGGAGGTGTTCTGTTACAGTGGAATCAATAGCTTAGGGCTTCCCAGCACACCGATTAGCTTGTCAGTCAGAGCCTGGGGGAGGTAGTGTAAAGCCCAGAATACCAGGGGCCACCAGTTTGAAAAGTAAGGAATGCAAGGAGCTCGTATGGGTTTTTCTACCACCTGTTGCTCTGCAACATGTGCAAAGTGTATTAACTTCTTTGCTGCTACATGCCTTAAAGGTCAACTGTGATAGACGCTTTAAGCTTTTGGAATATTTTAACTCATTACAGGAATCAACTTTTACTGATTTGTTACAGAGGCTCCCAAACAAAAATCAAGTTATGTTTTCTATGGACTTGTATTTGATGACATGTTGGTTACAATTTTTTTTTTAAAAATAAACACTTCATTTGATCTTTTTATTACATACGAAGAGAAACCTGTTTCTCCTGTTATTGTGATGTCTTCTGCTGTAATTTCTTCCCCTGCAAATATGGAAGACGGTTGTGGAATGTCACAAGGGGACACTTATTCTTTCCTGGTTTAGAACAAAAGATGATGAAATCATGAAATATAAAGTTCGGAAACTTCTGCCACACATACGCTGCGGGTCCTCATTTTATAAAGCCTAGAGGTTGCATTCCCTGAATTGCTCAGCTCTCATTCTGCTCTTGCCTAAAGGGAAAGGAAGGCAGTTCACCTTTCTTGCTCAGGAGTCTCTTTAGGGAATGTTACCAATTTTTTCAGTTTAGAGAAGCCTCCAAGCTGCTCTAAACTGCATCAGAGCCAGCTGAGAATTAAGGAGCTGCAGCTGGCTTCCTGTTAGCCACCCATCTCAGCTGCTCCACCTGGACAAATCTGAGAATCTGGCCCTATGATTATCTGAGGTAATATGGGGGATATATTGATAATTGGCTATTGTAGAGCTTGAGAAGAGGGTGATCATCATCAGCTCTCAAGATCAGGTTGTGAGTAATTATATGCTGCCTTTAAGAATTGTCCAAATTCTAAAAAAATATATAACCCAAACCACTCCAAATACAGCCATTCAAAACAGAGGCACAAGACTTTAATCCAACCTTAGGAAACCTTATTACAGGTATTTATTATCCCGAAAGACGTCACACTTAACCACAAAAGGAAATTCTGTGCTTACAGCATAAAAGCCTGTGTTTTGCTGTCATCACATTTGGGTTTGCTCACAAAACCTCTACAAACTTACCACAAACCACAAGGTAAATCTGTATGGTGCAAATCGGGTTTATTAAAATAATTCCACAAAATTAACTCAATAGGTTTTGTTTTGTTTTGCTTTTTTAAAGGAGGGCACTGGGATTTTCTAGCTAATAGCATAAACAACAGCTGGAAGCTGTTGCGCTAGTTATGTGGATTCCAAAGTTTGCATTGAAAATATTAATCTTTTCAATGGAGAACAATTCTAGATTCATACCATTCCAAATGTGGTGAATAAAAAAAATGGCATTAATTCGAAGACCAGTAATGACATATTTTTGGGTTTAGACTAAAATAGGAATCCAAATCCATCTCCTCCCTTTTTTTTTTTTCCTACTCCCACATCTAGGACAAATGTGAGATTAGTTCAAGTTAAGAAAAACAATATTTTGCTAGGCACTCTGGTTCATGTATGTGCTGGTTTTTATATGCTTCTTTTCATAAGCAACATGTACTTGGGTTCTAGTGGAACATGAATGATGCTTAAAAACACATATCCTTAATACCCCTTAATAATTAATATTCCTGAGAAAGTCAATAATAGTTTCAGCTTTCCTTCTTCTCCACCCATCACTAGTAGTGCCGTTAATTCAGCAAAATTAGAAGTCTTGTGTTGTCAGAGTAAATCACTCCCACTTGGTTATGAATGTAGTTAATTCAGCAACAGTGCATGCTCCAGGTTTTGTTTTGTTTTCCTTTCTTTTTTCCAGCATTTTTCATACATATGCATTATAGTTGCTTACTTCTAACATTTGCCATAGGTAAAATTACATTTGATGATGACTGAAATACAACTTTTGGCCTCAGAAAAATGCATTGCAGCTTGATGCTTCCTTCACTGAAAATACTGTCTGGGGTTGAACTGAACCAGTTATAACAAAAGCACCTTATCATATATCATATTGCTTAAACCGATAGATGTAATTAATTATTGCTTTTCCTCACACCTTTTCGATAGTTACCTCAGGCATCTGAAAACAGGCCTGCTACTTGTAACCACTTGAAGCTTCTGTCATCAGATGGGGATTACTTTTTACATTGTACTATACTCCAAAAAAGAATGCAAGACCGCCCAGCCAAGAGCTATCAACACCAGGCTAGACCTGGAGTGAAACAAACCTGCACTCAATACAGGTTCCATCCAGCACACCAGGGCCTGACATTTACACAAGACTACATATGTGGCTCTGGTGCCTTGCAGATTTTGTGTTTCAGCTCAGTTACAAGCCTTCCAATATCTTTACATTGAAAAATATTTTTTTTTATTATTAATGACCCAGTTTCAATGAAATGAAAATAACTGTAAGGTATTCCCCATTCAGTGCATGAAAATCCATTGTAGCTTTAAAAAGATAATTTCCAGACAAAACACCAATTTCTTTGAATAAACTGATTATTTTAGCAAATGAGCACTATTTTTAAAACTCAAGAGTGAATTCATGAATGAACAAAATATAAAATATCCATGAGTGTACATATACATAAAACAATCCATCTAAATATGAGGATACACACAATAGAGAATATATGCACACACATGCATACACAAAAAGACCAGACATGATAGTCACATTGTTGGTAGAAATATTTGAACTAAAGTAATACATTGAGCATATTCTCAATTGGCCGGTTAGAACAGAATCCAAACACATGATATCTAAATGGTGACTTTGTGTGCGTGCCTGTGCAACATTACTGTCTTTTTAAAAGCTATTTCTATACAGAAAATGGCTTTTTTAAAGGGCAAATTAAAGGATCATATAAAACGTGCATTTTCCTTCCACTTTACCTATTTTTTCCAGCAAACTGTATACTGTAAATGCATTCAAAGAACCTGTCTCAATGAATCAGTGCTGCGTAAGCTAAGTTGTACATTTCATATCCACATCAACACCTTCAGCCATCATGACTTCATGTGTTTGGATTCTGTCCTAACTGGCAGTAAAAGCTGTCATTAGGGGCAGGAAACAGTATGAAAGACCTTTCATGGCCTCTTTCAGCATGCAATGTCATCTGTTACCATGGGTTGTATAGTACTGATGGCTATAAATGCCACTATGAATGATGCAATCTCATATGTGATGATGAACTTGAAAAAACCTTTGTTGAATTTGTGCTTAAGGTGCTCAAATTCCAGTTATTCATGAGCATCCAAAATGTTGATCACCAGACCGATTATATCCTAATGGGTTGGTGTGTTCCAGCAACCCCAGTGGCAATGCGACAAAATTCTTGCACAGCCGTTCCTACTAGATATGGCCCAGATAAATTTACTTTATGGATTGCCATATGGGTTATTTGTTAAGCATTTCACCTATGTCCCATTTTCTGCTGCTCATGTGGCAGAGTTAATACTTAAAATCTGCAGGTTTCTTTAATGTTAGTCTTTGTCTGTAGAGCTCTTCTTAAATTGGTTTGCTTAGATGTATTTGTAAAATTGATTTTGTATGCTTGCTGTCTGTCCCACCACACATAAAGTGACCTAGGGTTTAGTTAGTAGCTTTATTATATTTTCTATGTGTGAGAGAGGGAGCTAGAATTTGGTGATCTCAGAAATGAGACACCAAGGTGCCTTAACTTTTGCCAGGGTGGCATGATGTGCTTTAACTTTTGCCAGGGTGGCATGATCCCTCACACAACTCTGCCAGTTCTCCTTGGCTGTGAACAGCTGCACAATTTTCTACTGTAGTCATGGACCTCTCTTAAGCAGAGATTGCCAAGCACGCTGCATTGGATTGTGCTTTTGTGATGTGAAGAAATATGTCCACCAGAGACTATGATGTGCTCACCAAATGTATTTTTCTTTTGTAACCTAATCAGGACTTGAACCCAGCTTTCCAGAGGTGAAAGATTCAGGCATTAACTCATTAGCTACTAGCCTTATACAATTGTGAATCCTCTTCACTGAGAAACAGCCTTCATGACTCATTTTTCTCAAAGGTACTATGAGCTTCTAACTCCCACTGTGCCTAATTCCGCAATCCTAATAATAGAATGTTGTGGCCATAGAAAATAGAGTTACCCAGTGATTTTACCTTTTGAGCCATTAAGGGTCCTCTTAACCCCCCCTCCCCAGGCTTCTTCCTTCAGACGTAAATTGTCAGCTTGACTGTGAGCTCAGGCAGATTTTAAAGTTAAAGACATCCTGGCAGGGATTAACAAGAATGAAAACATGGATCATCATCATCATCACCAGAAAGAGGACATTTGGATTTATCCAACTGGGTTTAATTCCTCATGAGTGGCCACAAAAAGCTAGATTAACCCAATAACCTTACGAAAATAATTAATTAATAGTACAGCTACAAATCACACACCTTAAATCTTCTGATACACTGCAGCGTGAAGATCTGCAGAGCGAATATACAGATTTGCCACAGTGAGTAAAAGATAAGATACCATAGCTTCTGGAATCCAACCATCTTCTCCAATCAGCTGCAAAGCTTCATGGCCTTACATGATACAAAAGGGCCCTTTTTGTTGCTAATAATAAAGCCCAGCAGAAGAACCTAGTATTATAATATAAATACAGAATTTTACCATCATGTTTTTTTTCTTTATGCAAATTGAATGAGACATAACTGTAGAAGGAGTAAAAAGAAAAGGAGTACTTGTGGCACCATAGAGACTAACAAATTTATTTGAGCATAAGCTTTCGTGAGCTACAGCTCACTTCATTGGATGCATTTGGTGGAAAATACAGTGGGGAGATTTATATACACACACAGAGAACATGAAACAATGGGTTTTATCATACACACTGTAAGGAGAGTGATCACTTAAGATGAGCCATCACCAGCAGCGGGGGGGGAGGGGAGGAGGAAAACCTTTCATGGTGACAAGCAAGGTAGGCTATTTCCAGCAGTTAACAAGAACATCTGAGGAACAGTGGGGGGTGGGGTAGGGGGGAGAAATAACATAGGGAAATAGTTTTACTTTGTGTAATGACTCATCCATTCCCAGTCTCTATTCAAGCCTAAGTTAATTGTATCCAGTTTGCAAATTAATTCCAATTCAGCAGTCTCTCGTTGGAGTCTGTTTTTGAAGTTTTTTTGTTGGAGGATAGCCACCCTCAGGTCTGTAATCGAGTGACTGGAGAGATGGAAGTGTTCTCCAACTGGTTTTTGAATGTTATAATTCTTGACGTCTGATTTGTGTCCATTTATTCTTTTACGTAGAGACTGTCCAGTTTGAACAATGTTCATGGCAGAGGGGCATTGCTGGCACATGATGGCATATATCACATTGGTAGATGCGCAGGTGAACGAGCCTCTGATAGTGTGGCTGATGTGATTAAGCCCTATGATGGTGTCCCCTGAATAGATATGTGGACAGAGCTGGCAACGGGCTTTGTTGCAAGGATAGGTTCCTGGGTTAGTGGTTCTGTTGTGTGGTGTGTGGTTGCTGGTGAGTATTTGCTTCAGGTTGGGGGGCTGTCTGTAAGCAAGGACTGGTCTGTCTCCCAAGATCTGTGAGAGTGATGGGTCGTCCTTCAAGATAGGTTGTAGATCCTTGATGATGCATTGGAGAGGTTTTAGTTGGGGGCTGAAGGTGATGGCTAGTGGCGTTCTGTTATTTTCTTTGTTGGGCCTGTCCTGTAGTAGGTGACTTCTGGGTACTCTTCTGGCTCTGTCAATCTGTTTCTTCACTTCAGCAGGTGGGTATTGTAGTTGTAAGAATACATGATAGAGATCTTGTAGGTGTTTGTCTCTGTCTGAGGGGTTGGAGCAAATGCGATTATATCATAGAGCTTGGCTGTAGACAATGGATCGTGTGGTATAATCTGGATGAAAGCTAGAGGCATGTAGGTAGGAATAGCGGTCAGTAGGTTTCCGATATAGGGTGGTGTTTATGTGACCATCGAGTATTAGCACCGTAGTGTCCAGGAAGTGGATCTCTTGTGTGGACTGGTCCAGGCTGAGGTTGATGGTGGGATGGAAATAGTTGAAATCATGGTGGAATTCCTCAAGGGCTTCTTTTCCATAGGTCCAGATGATGACGATGTTATCAGTGTAGCGCAAGTAGAGTAGGGGCATTAGGAGACGAGAGCTGAGGAAGCGTTGTTCTAAGTCATCCATAAAAATGTTGGCATACTGTAGGGCCATGCGGGTACCCATCGCAGTACCGCTGATTTGAAGGTATACATTGTCCCCAAATGTGAAATAGTTATGGGTGAGGACAAAGTCACAAAATTCAGCCACCAGGTTAGCCATGACATTATCAGGGATACTGTTCCTGACGGCTTGTAGTCCATGTTAATGTTGTTTTTTCTAATTGTAATTATAAGGAATCATATATGGGTGTGTACCTATTTATTACTACAGTATTTGTATAAAACAATAAAAATAGTATAGTGCATAAATTGGCATATACTCACAAATACTAAATAGTTTAATATAGTAAATAAATAGGTATACACATATAGACTTATAATGTGGATGTGTATATAAAATGTAATAAATCAGTAAAAGCTAAAATAGTATGAGAACAGAAAATGGTACAAATTGATAACCAGTTGAATATAAACTTTTATTAAAAATTCATAATCAACATTTAAAAGATGAAACTATTAACATCTATATCTGTGACATGGAAGGAGGAAAATAATTAAGAAATTATTAGAAAAACCAGCAAGCAAAAGGCAACAGTGAGCTAATGCAACCAGACAGAAGTTAACAATAGAAAATGGACCAAATAGGCAATGGCCATGAATGATTCTCTGCAGCTAGACATGTGAAACATGTTACCAATATTAGTAAAAAATCATGTATAAACAAATAAGAACAAAATATGGGACTACCAAGATGCCATCAATCATCATGCTGATCATTCAGCTTCTATGCTGTATCTTGCTCCCCTCCTTTGGTATAATTTATCTTGTTAGATTATATAATCTGCTCAGGACTGTGTCTTCCAATGTTTTTGGAAAGTGGCTATAAAAGCCATGGTAAACCAAGGACCAGATTTTGATACCTTAACTCACCTTGACTAGGACCTTACTCCACTAGTTGAAGTCAATGGGTGAAATCCTGGCCCTGCTAAAGTTAAAAGCAAAAGTGCCAAGGCTACTTGCAGAGTAAGGTGCTACAGCCTAAATCAGGGTATCAGAATCTGGCCCTATATAATCAGTAATAACAGTATAGTCATTTTTATAATCATTTTGAGCCTCATCTCAGCTCCTTCTTGCTGATCCTAAAATCTTAAAAGTATCCCATCCCTCAGTTGTTACTTCTTAAGTAACCTCAGAGGCCCATCTTCTTCCCACCTTTTCTTTCATCTATTAAAAAAAAAACAGTGAAAAGACAGATCTTTCTTTAAAACCATGATGAGAATTATTGCCCTGAAAGGCTGGCGATTTCAATTCCAAAAGCGGGGTCTGTAACATCTCCCTCATCTTGTAAAAGAAGATTCAGGGATGGGAGTTTTGCAGCTCTAGAACCAGACCACTGTAACAGGGATAGCCCCTTTGTGTGCTAATCCCTTTTCACTTTCTTTTTCACTCATAACAGTTGCCTGTTACTGGTGACTATGAAGAGCTTCAGGCCTGCATTTCAACTAAGGGGCCTGTCTTTATTCTCTCAGAAGAGGGCTGTCTCAAGAGCAACATGCTAAAGTGCTAAGTTATCATCAGGCTGGGACTTTTTTGTAACTGTTTGTATGTGTGCGAAACAAGCTCTCAAACATGTTAATAAGCATTTAACCCAGATTACGCCACCTCTCTTTCTATAGTGCTCTTTTAGGGCAGGGTGTGAAAGGTCATCCTCTCAGCCTGGATAGCAGTACTCAACCTATTACAGTGCTCCAGTGTTACAACAAAAGGGATCTTTGAACCTATGGCTATAAAAGATTTTACATGTGTAATTTTCAAAAACACAATTAAGAAAGAGGGGAGAACTGTTTATGTCTATTTGGGGTCCTGAATGATTTTTTTTGTTTTAAAAAAACCTATAATTTCTGCTCAAATACAGGTCTGAGAAACGTAGTATGCCCACTGCGTAGTGTGTTTGAAAAGCTAAACCGCTAAACCATCCGGTTCAAGTAGGAACGATGCATAAATCCTGTGTCTGCTGAAATAATAGGACTTGGAATATCTGGGAATATGTGTAGGCTGGTTTCATGGAAACAATATATAGTTAGGGGTAGAAAGACCTTAGATTACGTACTGCATTTGTCTCTGTTCAGTGTAGGAGTCTGTGATGCTAAAGAGATTGTGTATTTCTTTTGTTTCAGTACTTTTTGAAACCAAATTCACTGATTATTACCCAAGGCGTTCAGTGTTATTCTAAATATGAGTCTCCAAAAGAATATCTCAGATGGAGCCAGTGGGCCAAATTCACCCACAAAGTATGTCCACCAAAGTCAAAGGAGTTCCATCAGGAATCAGTTTTGCCCAATGTGTATCTTCATGAAATTTCACTGAAAACTAGAATTTGGTTTGGGTAATGCCAGCAGTCAGAGAGATCACAGAGGGACAGTGTGTCCATTGACGACTCTGCTCATAGTTAACTGCTTTATCCTTTAGACTACAAGTTTTCCTATTAGTGATGGGCTAACCTTGATGGGCAAACCTCTAATGTTTCCAAAATTCAGTATGAATAAATATGTAAATGTCTGTAGAACATGGAACTCGTATGATCTGGGTCATCAGCTCCTCACAGTTAGACCTCAAAAATGCCCCAGGATTATTTATTGTTTAATTAAATAGCATAAGGGTAGAAATTTCAAATGAGATTTGGATGCCCAATTCCCATTAATTAAAATGAATTAGGCAGCTTTAAATAATCTCAGCCTAAAAGACCCTTAATCTTCAGCTGCCCATACCCCTGGTATCTGGCTGCCATTAGTTATATTTTGAAGCACTTCATTGCTCTCAAAGAAAAGAAATGGGAACATTTTTCATTCTCTTTTATCCACTCCTATAAAAATTATTAATAGTATCAAGATAGGCTGTCTTTTGTAGCAATAGTAAGAACTAAAGCACTTGTATCATATGTTAAGCATGGTTTCAGCACCAGCAATATGTTCCTGCAGTTAGAACTGCAGGCCCTAAATTTGTAGAATATCATAAATCTTATATTGAAGAATTTTTGAGGAGGGCAGGACTACTCTGGGACATGCAAAGGAGTGTAAAAGGCCTACAGTGTCAAATAGGAAAAACAAAGGCGAATGCTGCTCTTTGTTTTGTTCAGTGGTTAGATCAGAAAACTAGATGCAAGAACTGTCTTGAGGTCTATTCCAGGGGGCGTTTATAGACTCTTTGAATGTTGCTGGACAAGTCACTTTACCTCCAAGTAACTTTATCCAACTGTAAAATGAGTATTTTTCTAGCTCACCAAGGTGTTGTGAGACTTAATTATAACGTTTTTTTTGTTTGGTTTCAGGGGGGCGGGGGAGCGAGTGTTAGGATCCTTGAAAGAATAGTGTCAAATGAAAGGTTTCTCACTTTGTCACAGCAAATATCTGCATGGCTGAATAGTGGCCTATCTACTTACTGAAATTTGGAGTCCCAGAAAGATAAAGCAAATGATATTTAATGAGCACTTCCAGAAAGTGTCCAGTATCTTTTCCTCTTCTTCCACTCAATGAACTGTTAAAAGGCCCTAAAGAACCGTTGTGCAGATGATATGAAACTAAAGAATGTGTGGTAGGTGTTCCACATTTTGGTACCATCTGGGCTATCTAATTCCAACCAAAACAATCTCTGACTCCAATGTAACTCTGATCCTGACTGGAGATGTGGGGAGTAGCAGGACTAGCGCAAACATTTTTGTGCAGGAGGTTTATTATCAGTGTTAACAAATCTTGCCTTTCTCTCACTTTATAATAACTATAAACTGTTCTTAAGAACTCTGATCTGGCTGCTGGCCTTCTAGGTGCAAACACAAGCCCAAATATGTGGCCATTTCTAAAGACATCTATGGATGGATGTTACTGCTGAGCTATTTATAGTTAATAGCTTGAGCTAGTTGGTTAACTTAAGATGGGTTTGGAAAGATCTTCACCAGATAGAGAGAGAAAATCAACAGCTCATTTATGAAGCTCTTGTTTTGTCTCCTCTCCCTCTCATGTTTCCGTGAAGTTTTCTCCCTTATGCTAGGGTAGAGAAACAGAGCATATCCTGATGAGACATGGCAGGGAAAAACTCAAGGCAGATGTTTCCTGGAAATTATTCTGGGTTTCAACCACCTGTGGAAGATGTTTTCAGGTATCAGACTCATTTGCCTTTGCACATTGGACCAGAAACTAGTTTGTCTTTTTCTTTACTTCAGTCCATCTCTTGATCTGTTTTCAGTGGGATTGCTCTTCTCAAGGAGGTCCAGGGGGGAAAAAAAGTAAAGTAACTGTTTGTGTTTGTGTGTGTGAGAGAGGAGAGAGAGAGAGTCAGTCATCATATTATGTGGGGGCTTACATACTACAATGTCATCACTGTCAAACATAATAAAAGTAGGGCTAAAATACTTAACCACATATTGATCTGCTCCTGCATTTCCGGTAACATCTTTAGTTGTAATAAGATCTTTCTGAAGAGCTGTAATGAACAGAGCAGTGTGCTTCCTCTAACTGTTTGTTTTGGAAACAGTGAAGGAAACATCTGACCTCATATTTACTCATTGGTCTGCTGTTCTGCTATTGCTATAATCCTAGTATGTTTGTGATTCTCATAAAAAATGCAGAGGGGAACCTGTTTTGAGTTTTGCTCCTGTTGGGCTATACATTACAAGGACAGCTTCTATATAGCTGCGGAGCTGCTTTTCCATTGGACAAATATTTGAATGGACCTAGATGAGATGGATTAGTTTTGGAATTTTATTAAATGATGGAAGAAATCATAGAAGCTAGTGCTGGAATAGTCCTGTTGGATCATCCAGTCCATCTCCTTGCCAATGCAGAGCTTCTCCCTGTAGTTCATTTTCTAATCCCAAGTGATGGAGCTTCGACTGCTTGTCTTGGGAGATAATTCCACAGCCAGATATATCTTTCTCTCTCTCTCTCTCTGAGAACTTTTTTTCCCTCCTGATATTCAACCTAAGCTTTAATTTTATTCCAACGGTCCTAGTTTTTCCTATGGCTTGTCTAAAACAAACCTATATGACTTCATCAATCCACCTATAAATAAATGATAGACAGTTTTTATCCCATGACTGAGACTTGACTATATTGGGGGTAAGATGGTCATCTTTCTTTGCTACAAGCTTGTTTTATTAATGATGAAACAACAAATGTGGAACACTCTACTTTCATCCGATTTCTGGCATATTCCTTGTTGTTATTTTATTATTCCTGGAACAGGTAATTTGAACATGGATGTTTTAATGAATGGGTGGCACGATGGAGAGACATGAGAATAAGCAATAAAAGCTTCCTATCAGTGGATTTACCTGCAATATCTCTGTTTAATAATTCCTCATCTGCAATCTACCCTCTTCCCTATAGTTTCCTTTCCGTGTTCTTTACTGACTTCACACATTACCTGGATCAGATAAATGCATGCTCAGTTTAATCTTATTAAAGCAAAATCCACTCAGCTATCTTATAGTTAAGTACCAAATCTTAGCTCCAGAACATTGGTTTTGCCCAGGGATGTGGAACTGATCTCAGTGCTTATTTGAGGATAGCCTGGTGTAGCTGAGACATGTGGTCAATCTGCTTATAAGCATGAATGTGCAGTTTCAATTCAAATGTAAAGTTTAAAAAAAATACACCACCTGTTTTGCAGGTAACAAAGGTATTTACTTCTGTACCTCTGATTTCCCTCCCCCCAACCCATATTTTGGAGGGGGAAAGGGAAATGTCAGCTTTCCTGCATCTGTCGTTGTCAGACATAAGCTAAAGTAGTGTGAAACATAATGGCTGTTAAGGATTTTAAGAAGCCCCAAAAAGAGAATTCCTCCTCCTCCCTCATTAGAAGCCCTCTGGAGAATAAAATTGGATCGGTACCCTTGACAAACTGGTATTTCTAAACTACCCGTAGGTAATTCAGAATGGTAGGTATTTTAATCTCTGCTATCCCTACTATGTATCTATTTGTTTTTTTTGGCTTCTGGCACCCAACTGGCAAAAATCCAACCCTAGAGGCAACAACACCAGAGGAGACAATAGGAGACTTAGAGAGAAACACAGACAGTGAGAGACCGATCAAATTAACAATTTTTTTATCTGGTTTCTGCTGGCACCTAGCTGGCACAGACATACACACGCACACAGCAAGCTCACACACAGTGCAACAAGAGGCGAGGCGTTGGGAGTGGAAGGGAAACTGAAATACGATATAGGCAGAGAAATCCCAATAGACTCACTATATTTTTTTCAAGTTTTCTTGTTTTCCTAAACCTAGCTTGCTGGCAGAGATCCACAGCAGAGAAGCACAAAGATAAGAAAAGCTAAATGAGAGAATGAGTGCACTGGTACCAATAGGCTGTGTACATTTAATAGCCACACCTCCACACTCACATTAAAGAGTATTTTGTGTGTGTGTAGTTTGTAATCTTCCTATGGCAGGGTGTCTAGATACAAATCTCAATACATCCTTAACTTTGTAGTTCCAATAGACACCACTTATATAGATAAATCCCTACCTTTAAAGAATCATTGGAGGTTTTTAAAAACAGGTTAGACAAATACCTGTCAGGGATGATCTAGATCAGGGGGTCTCAAACTTCATTGTATCATGACCCCCTTCTGACAACAAAAATTACTACACAACCCCTGGAGGGGGGGACCGAAGTCCGAGCCCGCTCAAGCCTAGGTGCCTCAGGAGTGGGGGCCAAAGATGAAGCCCAAGGGCTTCAGCCCCAGGCGGGGGACCTGTAACCTGAGTTCTGCCACCCAGGGCTGAATCCCTCTGGCTTTGGCCCCAGGCAGTGTGGCTCGGGCTTCAGCCCCGGGCTCCAGCAAGTCTTAACACCAGCCCTGGAGACTCCATTAAAATGGGGATGTGACCCACTTTGGCATCCCAACCGACAGTTTTAGAACCCCTGGTCCAGACCATACTTAGTCCTGCCTCAGCGCAGGAGACTGGACTAGATGATCTATCAAGTTCCCTTCCAGTCCCTTCCCTTAAGGCCAGGTAATTTCATAACTATCCACTGTTTGGGTCTTTTCACCTTTCTCTTAAATACCTGCTGTAGGTCTTTGCCAGAGAGAGGTTTCTGGACTAAGTGGACCCCTCGTTGGATCCAGTGTGGTTCTATAATTCTTCTGTTTCTAAAAACAGCTCCAAAGTTTTCTGTCGGGAGCTCTGGTTTTGGCTCCAATTGTTATAGAAACAAGAGCACACCTTTCTTCAGAATGTAGCCCCTGGAGGCTGAGAAAGGTCACCAGAAACCTTTTGAACCAGTTATAAACCAGACATTTTTCTTCAATAAAAATAGGGAATTATAAGTTGAGAAGAAAGAGACTTGAATATAGGGAGATCAGCCAGGGGAGTTTCAGGGAAACAGAGGTCTCAGCCAGCACTCCTAAATAATCCGCTGCATGTGCCAGTCGTCAGAGTGGCTTCATCAGACAGACTCTGCTGCTGACCCAGGGGACATCTTTATACAGTTGGTGAGGACCTCAGAGAAAACTCCAGCTCAGGAAACAGTTCTGAAAGCAAGAAAGACAAGAAATTTTTATGAGTACAGAGCATTCTGCCTTCTGCAGAAGTAATGGTCCAAACCCCAGCTAAAAGCAAAGAAACAGTGAGTATTCTGGGTAACATCCTAGAATAGTTTTATCTTGTCATTAGATGCAGTGATGTAGGTTCTTCATCTTATGGCTGCTTAAGAACATAAGAACGGCCATATTGGGTCAGACCAAAGGTCCATCTAGCCCAGTATCCTGTCTGCCAACAGCAGCCAGTGCTAGGTGCTTCAGAGGGAATGAACAGAACAGGGAAGCTTAGCCCGCTCTATCATGCTCTCCAACACTTGAGTGCCCTTTCCCTAGAAACAAGCCCACTGATTTCAAGCTGGACAACATCTGTGTACTGAAGATGGAGATATTTGCCACTGAGCCCTCTGCATTTTTACCTAACCTATACTGAGTGTTGTAAGTTAGCTCTTAAATAAAGAGAATCCATTCCAAGAAGTGTTGGGAGACAAGGTTACATTTGTGGGAGTTTGCAGTACTATTATTCTGTTTACATTGCATTTATTTATCTGGATTATTTTTTTACAATGTCTTATCATTGTTAGTCTAAACAAAGTCACTCAGGAAGACTCCCACCTTCTCTGTTTTCAATGTCTAGTTGCATGTTTATGGACTTATCTAGTTTGTCAGCAGTGCACCCATTAGTTTAAGTAATCTGGGTTTCTCTATAAAGTTTCCAGGGAGAGATACTCCTACTTCCCTTTTCTTGTAGTACAAAAATGAGAGGATAATCAATGAAATTGAAAGGTAGCAAATTTGAGTTTGCCTCGAAGCCCATACACACTGCTGGTTTGGCTGGGAATTCTTGACCTTTATCAGATACAGATTACAGAATCTTCAACCAATATGGAATCTCATAATTTTGGACGTATAATAAACAACTTCCAAGTTAATATACAAGCTTTCCGAAAACAATCAAAGGTACCAGTCCATATTGAAGAGAACGGAATAAACTAATTTTGGAACATGTAAGCCAAGCCGTTTCTAAGATAGGTTAGGAAAATTTTGCAAAATCTAAAGAATGCCTATTTTGCAATCTGCCTGACCTAATGGAGGTGTCCCTCCAGTCTTTCTGGGTAAAAAAATTACCTCAGGAAACTGAATAAAAAAAAGTGTATTGAGTTGATTTTGATGAAGTTGGAAAAAGAGGGGGAAGTGGACCTTCAAAACTGGATCTTTAATAAAATGCTAGACATAGATTTAATAGAATAATAATCTCTCTCTCTCTCTCTCTCTCTCTCTCTAATCAATAGCATTTTCCTACCTCTACATCTCCTTTATTGTAGGGGTGGAAGCAGTTACCATAATTTGGCTTCTTAGATTCATAGATTCATAGATACTAAGGTCAGAAGGAACCATTCTGATCATCTAGTCCAACCTCCTGCACAGCGCAGGCCACAGAATCTCACCCACCCACTCCTACAAAAACCTCACCTATGTCTGAGCTATTGAAGTCCTTGAATCACAGTTTAAAGACTTCAAGGAGCAGAGAAGCCTCCCTCAAGTCAACCATGCCCCATGCTACAGAGGAAGGCGAAAAACCTCCAGGGCCTCTCCAATCTGCCCTGGAGGAAAATTCCTTCCCGACCCCAAATATGGCAATCAGCTAAACCCTGAGCATATGGGCAAGATTCACCAGCCAGATACCCAGAAAAGAATTTTCTGTAGTAACGCAGATCCCATCCATCTAATATCCCATCTCAGGGGATTAGTCCTATTTACCCTATTTAAAGATCACTTACTTACCAAAATCCCATTATCCCATCATACCATCTCCTCCATAAGCTTATCGAGTAGAATCTTAAAACCAGAAAGATCTTTTGCCCCCACTGCTTCCCTTGGAAGGCTATTCCAAAACTTCACTCCTCTGATGGTTAGAAACCTTCGTCTAATTTCAAGTCTAAACTTCCTGGTGGCCAGTTTATACCCATTTGTTCTTGTGTCCACATTGGTGCTGAGCTGAAATAATTCCTCTCCCTCTCCTGTATTTATCCCTCTGATATATTTATAGAGAGCAATCATATCTCCCCTCAACCTTCTTTTAGTTAGGCTAAACAAGCCAAGCTCCTTAAGTCTCCTTTCATAAGACAAATTTTCCATTCCTCGGATCATCCTAGTAGCCCTTCTCTGGACCTGCTCCAGTTTGAATTCATCCTTTTTAAACATGGGAGACCAGAACTGCACACACTATTCTAGGTGAGGTCTCACCAGTGCCTTGTATAATGGTACTAAAACCTCCTTATCCCTACTGGAAATGCCTCTCCTGATGCATCCCAAAACCGCATTAGCTTTTTTCACAGCCATATCACATTGGCAGCTCATAGTCATCCTATGATCAACCAATACTCCAAGGTCCTTCTCCTCTTCCGTTACTTCTAATTGATGTGTCCCCAACTTATAACTAAAATTCTTGTTATTAATCCCTAAATGCATAACCTTACACTTCTCACTATTAAATTTCATCCTATTACTATTACTCCAGTTTACAAGGTCATCCAGATCCTCCTGTATAATATCCCGATCCTTCTCTGAATTGGCAATACCTCCCAGCTTTGTATCATCTGCAAAATTTATTAGCACACTCCCACTTTTTGTGCCAAGGTCAGTAATAAAAAGATTAAATAAGATTGGTCTCAAAACCGATCCCTGAGGAACTCCACTGGTAACCTTCCTCCAAACTGACACTTTGCCTTTCAGTAGGACCCATTGCAGTCTCCCCTTTAACCAATTCCTTATCCACCTTTTGATGTTCATATTGATCCCCATCTTCTCCAATTTAACTAATAATTCCCCATGTGGCACGGTATCAAATGCCTTACTGAAATCTAGGTAAATTAGATCCACTGCATTTCCTTTATCTAAAAAGTCTGTTACTTTTTCAAAAAAGGAGATTAGGTTGGTTTGGCATGATCTACCTTTTGTAAAGCCATATTGTATTTTGTCCCATTTACCATTGACTTCAATGTCCTTAACTAATTTCTCCTTCAAAATTTTTTCCAGGACCTTCATACTACAGATGTCAAACTAACTGGCCTGTAGTTACCTGGATCACTTTTTTTTCCTTTCTTAAAAATAGGAACTATATTAGCAATTCTCCAATCATTCAGTACTACTCCTGAGTTTACAGATTCATTAAAAATTCTTGCTAATGGGCTTGCAATTTCAGGTGCCAATTCCTTTAATATTCTTGGATTATCTGGGCCCCCCGATTTAGTCTCATTAAGCTGTTTGAGTTTCGCTTCTACCTCAGATATGGTAATATCTACCTCCATAGCCTCATTCCCATTTGTCATGCTACCATTATCCCTAAGATCCTCTTTAGCCTTATTAAAGACTGAGGCAAAGTATTTGTTTAGATATTGGGCCATGCCTAGATTATCTTTAACCTCCACTCCATCCTCAGTGTTTAGCGGCCCCACTTCTTCTTTCTTAGTTTTCTTCTTATTCATATGGCTATAGAACCTTTTACTATTGGTTTTAATTCCCTTTGTAAGGTCCAACTCTACTCGACTTTTAGCCTGTCTCACTTTATCCCTACATGTTCTGACCTCAATTAGGTAGCTTTCCTTGCTGATCTCTCCCATCTTCCACTCCCTGTATGCTTTTTGCTTCTTCTTAATCACCTCTCTAAGATGCTTGCTCATCCAGCTTGGTCTACAACTCCTTCCTATGAATTTTTTCCCCTTTCTTGGGATACAGGCTTCTGATAGCTTCTGCAGCTTTGATTTAAAGTAATCCCAGGCCTCCCCTACCTTTAGATCCATAAGTTCTTCAGTCCAATCCACTTCCCTAACTAATTTCCTTAATTTCTGAAAGTCAGCCCTTTTGAAATCAAAAACTCTAGATGCAGATTTATTTTTGTTAATCCTTCCATTTAGTTTGAACTCAATTAGCTCATGATCACTTGAGCCAAGATTGTCCCCTACAACCATTTCTTCTATGAGGTCCTCACTACTCACCAAAATTAAATCTAAAATGGCATTCCCTCTAGTCGGTTCAGCAACTACTTGATGAAGGAATCCATCAGCTATCGCATCTAGGAAAATCTGAGCCCTATTATTATTACTAGCACTGGTCCTCCAGTCTATATCTGGGAAGTTAAAGTCTCCCATGATCATGCAGTTTCCATTAGTATTTACTTTATTAAAAACATTAAAAAGGGCTCTATCCATATCCAAATTAGATCCCGGAGGTCTATAGCACACCCCAAGCACTATCGTAGGAGAGGCTTTACTAGTTATCTTCCCCTTCTTCTTACTTTGTACAGTATTCTATATTATTATTATTGGACAGTGGGTTTAAAGAAAGACGACAGGTACACAGGCTGAAGTCACAGCGCCAGCATCCATGGTTTTTGGAGACCAGGTGAAAGATGGTTGCCAAGGTCGCACACTCAGTCACCAGGTGGTGTATTTAATTTAAAAGGAGTGTTAACCTTGTTTACACAAAATAACACCAGTATGCAGAGAAGCAGTAAATCCATTGTCGTTAAACAGCAGGGAAGCTGCATTCTGCTGGCAGTCTGCCCACAAGCAACTTGAACTCAGCTGGCACCAGGCAAACTAGACATGTGGGCCTAAATCCAGTCCCAGTAATCGTGGCAGCCTCCACAGAAAATGCTTGTGGTATGCCCTTTCTACCCTCCAGTTGACTCTTTACATTCTTGTCAAATATATTTAGAACAAGAGGTGTCCACTTGAAGGGAAACATTTGTTAATCACTTAAATGCAGGACGTTGGCAGTTCTCCAGGTTTACATTTATAAATGTGAAATATCTGTTTCCAGCTAACAAGGAACTCCTGACCCCTCCTCATCCTCAACCCAGCAAATATATATCTGTATATGGGGGGTCCACTGGAAATTATGAACAGACTCAGCCTGGATAAAACAGTGTGGGTTGGATGGCTGGTTTTATTTTTTTTCTTGGTGTCAATTTGTTTTCTGCCTTTGTCTCAAAGTGATGTAGATAACAGCACAGAAAGGGGATGATATATCTTTAAGTAATGAACAGATTAAAGTTAAATTCCTGTTGACCGAGACAGTTGTGTTGACATTTCTGTTGTTTACAGGCAGCTGTCTCTATTAATGACACTTTGATAACTCGAGTGAGGTTGCTGTGAGGCTGGGGGCAGACAGAGTCAGCCGGGTTAAAGAATGCCTCTGCTTTAAAACCCAGTCATCCAATGAAACATTAAAGCTGCACTGGTTGGATTGTAGATTGTCAGCAATGGCACTGTTCGAAAAGGAAAATTCTGGGCTTCTTTTTTAACGTATACTCAGATTATGTGGCTCAGAGGTCAGCCTGTCCTAGTTCTCTAAAGGACATGGGAAATTCTAAGGGTACTTAAAATAAGCCAGAAAGCAGTAGCTTGCCTCCATCAATATGACATGGGCAAGCGCATGCATAATTGGCTGCTGATGTGTGGAACTGGGACAAGGTGAGGAGGTCAGTCAAAGGGTCTCTGGGGCTGGCCACCCTCTCATTTTGCTTTTGAAACAAAAAAAAGAAAGCAAGAAGGAAAAGATCTGCAAAAGAACTGGGAAACTAGGCTGGATAATGATCCTGTGTCCACACAGTGATGAGCTGGATGATTACAAAGAATTTTTTTTGCCATCCCTTTTCTCTGTGTTATTATAAAATAAATTGCTTGCAGAATGTTTGGTGTTCTAGGAGTTTTGTTTAGAGTTCTCTCGTAAAACAATATGTTTGCCATTAATGATGCTTTTTACTGGCCACGAGTAAAGGTGACACTGGCTGATTGAGAAATGATGGAATGCAAAAGGGGGCAACAATAATATTTTCAGATGCAAATATCTGCACATGAAGCCAAACCAAAGGATCCAGCCTAAACACTCTTGAACTTTGGAAAATGCCAGGATCTAGATTTAGACTCCATATTAACTCTTTGCCCCATTTCTAACATGGGCCAAAACAATATCCCAAGGCCCATTACTGCAGTCCTTACTCATGCCAAATTCCCACTGGAGCCAATATGGCCCCTGTTCTACAAGATGCAAAACTTTATGCATTGAAGTCAATAGGACAACTCACATGCTTCAAGTTAAGTACATGCTCAAGTATCTTGCTGAATCAGGGCCCAAAAGAATGTAGGAGTATGAATCAGCTGAAATCAGATCTCAATTTCAACCATCTTTCCCCCCTCAGAGTTTGGTACTGTTCAAGTCCTGAATGGGTTTTGACCCCTATCACTAATTAGCATCATATTATTTTAATAGATTAATAGATTCCAAGGCAGAAGGGACCATTGTGATCACCTAGTCTGATCTCATGTATAACACAGCCCCAACAATTTCCCAGGTAGATCTTTTAGAAGAAAAATCCAGTCTTGGTTTACAAATTGTCAGTGATGGAGAATCCACTACAGCTCTTGATAACTTGATCCAATGGTTAATTACTCTTACTGTTAAAAATTTACTCCTTATTTCCATTCTGAATTTGTATAGCTTCAACTTCTAGTCACTGGATCATGTTAGATCTTTCTCTGCTAGACTGAAGAGACTATTATTAAATATTTGTTCCCCGTATAGGTACTTGCAAACTCTAATCAAATCATCGCTTAACCTTCTCTTTGTTAAGCTAAATAGTTTGAGCTCTTTGCATGTACCACTATAAGGCATGTTTTCTAGTCCCTTCATCATTCTTGTGGCTCTTCTTTGAACTCTCTCCAATTTATCAACATCCTTCTTAAATTGTGGACACCAGAACAGGACAAAATATTCCAGCAACAGTCACACTATTGCCATATACAGAGGTAAAATAATCTCATTACTCCTACTCAAGATTTTCCTGTTTATGCATCCAAGAATTGCATTCTCTAGCTTGTACACAGCATTGCCCCAGGAGCTCATGTTCATCTGATTATTCGCCATAACCCCCAAATCTTTTTCAGAGTCAGTGCTTCCCAGGATCGAGTCCCATTGTGTAAGTGTGGCCTACACTCTTTGTTCCTAGGGGTATATGTTTACATTCAGATCTTGTTTTATTGTGATTTCCAGCACTGCAGAGGAATGGTTGAATTTTAAACACTTTTCTTTCCCATTTTTTTAACAAAGACAAAATGTAAGGTCTCTGAAGTGTGTGATAATGCCTCTTTTATTCCACATCAAATTTGCATGCTTATTAATTATAAACATTCATAGAAATCAGTGGGTTCATTTTTGAATTGATGAAGTCACTTTAATGGGCTTCAAACTTCAAATAAAGGTACCGTAAAGGAAATGTTTCCTTTTGTCACTAAAAAAATCATTGCTTTTATAATAGAAGCACATTTCACGCAGCAAGAGCATTTACAGTAAACTCAAGTTAATTTAAATGGCTATCCATTAAGTGGAATGTGCCTTGCAAAGAAAGCTGAGTTCATTTTATTAAGTCTCTATCCAAGATGGAATCTTTTCAAAGTTATGAGAGTCACTTGATTTGATTTTTTTGTCATGAAACATGCCTTTGGAAATTAGAGGAATCTAGTTGTGTTCCAGACACACCTTGAAATACTAATGATGCTTGGTAGTTAGAAATGTGTGTGTGTGTGTGTGTGTGTGCGCGCGCCCACAACCACTCACACACCTACCTTAAGCTTGATTAAGTAGAAACAGAGGAGAAATAGTCACTACCAGGTCAAGCTATGATTTCATCAAATTTTACCAAATAAATAGGATTGGATCTGGTCATAACTTGGACAGGAGACCCCACCCCCACCCCCCAAGTATGGTTGCTGCAAGAAATGACTTTGTTGGTGATTCAGTGGGAATCTGTGTTGTACCAATGCCTCTGTGTATCTGGAGTTACTAAATTTCAGATTAGACATTAAACCAAAGCTCTGACTTCTGGCTATTTAAAGATACCATAATTCGTTTCACTCACAAGAGCAAGGATTATAACTGAGGCCTTAACTTTGTCATTATGTTTTGTGTATCTAAACATTCCCCATGTAGATTCAGCCATTAAGGTGTTTTTCTACTCTAGAGTAACCTCACTAGCAAAGAATGGCCAATACCGATGGCTGCATTTCAGTTATGGGTGAAGAAATCTCCACAATCTGTAAAGTGCTTTGGATCCTTTAGGATGAAAGGTTCATTAACAACTGGAAGTTAATAACAGTGTATTAATCACTGTCGTATCTTTTTATGACATCTACATAATGTATTCCACATTGTTTCCCACCCCCCATTCTTTCACGTGCATTCATAGCTGCTCCTTAGTTTACAATAAATATTGTAACTTTTCTACCCTTTCGAGTAGAGCTGGTTGGGAATTTTCTGTTTTAATTATTTTCAAATGGAAAATGCAGTTTCTATCAAATCAAAAATTTGCATGGGAAAATTTTGATTTTGGGAAAAAAGAGGGGGGGATTTCTCATTGGAAATATCAAAATTATATATTTTATTTCAGGTTGGTTCAACCTGAATCAGAATATTTTGGTTTGTTGAAATGACCCAAAATGGAGATGCAGTTCAGACAGGGTGCTTGGCCCATCAAAAGAGAATGGAGGTTAGAACTACAACTCCCATAGGGCAATGTGCACGATACCAAAAGGTAGTTTAATGTTGAAGTAATAACTCAAACCACATTTTTTTTGGTCATTTCAGCTAACCAAAATGAAAAATTTTGATTTGGGGAATGTTGAAATGTTTAATTTTGATTAAAAATCTTGAAATGAAGTGTTTCAGCATTTCTGACTCTTTTTTTTAAATTTCTATTCTACGGTAAATTTCAAAATTTCAACTAAATCAGGATGAAAACAAATTTCGAAATATCAGAATGTCCCATGAAATGGAAATTCCATTTCCTACTTTTTAGTCTTTTGGGGCTCAGCTCTACAAAATTTCTACTAACTTCAATGACAGGAAAATTGCGCTGTCCTCTTTCTGTTTATTCCTACTTTAGTCTGTGAAACTCCTTAGCTCATAGTTCCTATCACTATGGTGCATACAATCGCTCTTTCTGAATTTTACTGTCTCATAATCATAGACTGACTGCTTTTGGGGAAGGTAGAAGTTGTCATCCATAAGAAGTTAGTTAAAGGAAGTGGTGTTTGCTGTCATTAGTATAGTATGGTGTTCTTAGTCATTAATCTCAGTTGTATTTTGTTCCTAAGTAATAAGTTATGACAATAGGCTTGCAGAGGGAGACCTCCCTGAAATTTAGAATACTAGAAAATTAAATGTTAAAAACCAAAACCATAGAATTCATGGAGTCATAGATTTTAAGGTCATAAAGGACCATTATGATCATCTTGTCTGATCTCCTGTTTAACACAATTTCACCCTGTAATTCCTGCATCGAGCTTACGGTTTCTGTTTGACCTGGAGCATATATTTTGAAATTTTGAAACCCTGAGTTGAAGACTTCAAATGATGGAGAATCCACCACATCCCTTGGTAAGATGTTCCAACAGGTGATTACCCTCACTGTTAAAAATCTGGGACTATTTCTCATCTGAATTTGTCTAGCTTCAGCTTCCAGCCATTGGAGCTTGTTATTCCTTTGTCTGCTAGATTAAAGCCGTCTAATCTCAGAAATGAACTCCCCACCAGGGTTCTTATAGGCTGTGATCAAGCCATCTCTTAACTTTCTCAAGGATAAACTAAGTTGATGGAGCTTCTTTAGTCTCTCAATGTAAAGCAGGTTTCCCAGACCTTAACTCATTCTTGTAGATCTTTTCTGAACCCTTTCTAGTTTTTCAATATCATTTTGAAAGGAATTGGACATGATTGTCCTGAAATGGTCTCCCAAATGCTTAAATAATACTGTTCTGGCATCAGGGGGATGAATAAATTCCTTATCCCATACAATTAATCAATATTTGTCTATGCTCATTTTACTTGCTGGTACTGTATATCTAACTATATGGACATGAACATGGTAGTTACATTCAAAGTTTAAACTACAGAAGTATTATTATTTAGAAAAGATTCCAATGGAGTTACATTGATTTACACCAGCTGATGAACTGAACTACTGTTTGGGATTGGCATCTTTCCTGCCATGAACCCCTCAATATCATCATCCATTTCTCTAATGAACATTTTATTTCCAGAAGGGGGGGGGATGAACTCCCTGAAAAAACTCAGATATTCAGAGTCATTTTTTAAGGCTTGGAAAACTTGCAAATTGAAATCAAGCCAGAATAGCTGGACATTCAGACTTTTTACTAATTAGATTGTTTTTCATTTTAGTTGCTCAATCCCAGACAACTAATTTATTCTATCCTCGATACCAAAGGCAGCATTTAACAACTTGAATGTCCAATTGAAATAAAGCAGGCAGGATGTTGGTCTTTAAGTTTAAATACCAGTTCTGAAGGAACAGGCAATTTTCTAAATTATTAGCAGAAAGTGATGCTACGGCAAAACTTTTGAGCTATTATTCTCTGAATTAAAAAAAAAGAGGCAGCTTGATTTGCTTAAGAAAGGAAAGAAACAGACTTATATGTTGCAGAGACGCATCTAAATTAAAGATGAAAAAGACCTATTAGGTCATGTGGTCCATTTTCCTGCCAATGTAGGCTCACTCTCCAAACTGTATTTCTCAGCATTTTATCCAGTCTAGTGTTAAGTGACCTGAGAGGCTTCCATCACCTCTGTTGGCAGTATAGTCCATAATCTAATGGATCCTTAGGAATTTTTCACTTTGCTTCACTTTATCCTGTTACTCCTACTGCCTTGTACCACCAAAGGCTTAGAGTGAACTGGGTTGTGCGGGGTCACAGACCAAGCCAAAAAAAAAAAATTAAAGAGCCTCTGAGTTCGGTCAGCCACTGGAGGAATGGCAATGGCAAAAGTGAGTTTGAAACCAATTAGCCACTTCAGTGGAGTTTTATTGTATGTTTCCTACAGGATGTTACTAACAGCACTGTTGTAATGCAGTTGCATGTGACAATGGCAGGTTCACTGTGGCTGAGTTGTGTAAATTTCTAGGGCAAATCTCCTGTTGATTTCAAAGGGATTTTATGCCTAATAGGAGTGAAGAATAAACTAAAAATAATACAAGTTGATATCAGATTGTAGATTTCCAGATTCTGACATCCTAGTGTGCTATGGGTCACCTTTTTCAGATCTCTTGGGTGGGTGTCTTTGCTGTTGGGCTGCATGATAAACAATGACTGTCTACTCTCAGAATCCCTACATGTGTCCACTCCTACTCTTTCATCCAGGAGTGAAAAATAGCTCTATTTTCATCATCACTTAATCTGGTTTGTTTCCTTACAAAATATTTTGACCTACCCAGTAGTTTTACTTTTGCGCCTTTACAGAGAGATCTAATCCAGATGTTCTCTTGTGGGGCATACACATCACCTCGTATATTCTCCATAAGAAGAGCTTGCACTGACATACTGCCTGTCCATAACTAAGGGAGCTTCGCTCCATGAATACATTCAGTTCATAATGAATCATCTCCAAAGGTAGAATACAAAAAACATCAAATATTGTGTGCACACGAAGTGTGACTTGATGGCAATGATGAGGTTAAATCTTTCTGCTGTAAGTGGTGTCTTGTAAATAAGCGGTTAAATTATGTGGCTCAACTATAAACCTACATTTTGGAGTTTAGGCTTCCAGTTACCATTTGTCCTCTAAATTCTAGCTTATTAGAACACAGGAGGTCAATATGTATATCAAATTGTATTGTTTCCAAATACTTCTGGAATGTGAACACAAATATTTTGTAAATATTAAGGCAGTGAATATGCTCTTAAGGTCAATGCTGCTTTAAAATAATTTTGTATTAAGACTCATTCATTGAGCTATTGATTCATTGAACCATGCAGCTATTAAGCTGAAATTTGATAATGGACTTTGGCCAGTCATTTAAATTTTATTGGTTACTGTAGTTTGACCAGTATTGAACCTAATCTTAATTCAGGCGGCAACCATTTTATTGAACCACGTATGTTGCTTTTGTCTTTGGTAACATTTATGGGATTGCTGTTAGACAGCCCTCTATTGTTGCGCAGGAAGGAAGTGTTTTGGTTTGTACTGGTTTGTGCATCGGGGAGATTTGGTTTGGTTTGTGCATCAGGAGAGATTTCGGGGGACCAGGAAATAATGACAATTCTCTAATGAGCTCTGCTTTATCTTATGCCTTTTTACATTCTCAAACCAAGTGATTTGACACAATTCACCTCATTTTTGACTCAGCTGCATAAGCTTATTTCCACTCAGCACTGACTTATGCATACATAATTAATAGAACTGGTAGAAGAAACTTTCATGGAACCATATTGTATCTAAATATATAGTTCTATGTCAGTTGAAATGCTTTGTGAAATCAGGTCGATTTTTCTGGAATTTTGCTTAGGAAGAAAACTGGCCAAAATTGTTCCAACAAAACCTTTCAAGTCAAAGTCAAAATGAAATTTTCAATTACACCAGCCCTGATAGAGTTAATGAAGGCCTCAGGCACCAATTAGGTCACCTGTTGTCATGTGATAGGAGGGCCAGGATTAATTGAAAGCGGAACCCAGCTGGGGAAGGGCTGCACCAGCATGATAAAGGCAAGAACCTGAGAGCAGAAAGGGGGCTGCAGGGGAAAGAGGCTATACTCACTCCCTGGGATAAGGGAGGTCATCAGGGATAAGGAGGAAGTTCAGTGGGAGAGTAAGCCCTGAGACCCTGCCTCTGGAGTAAGCAGTCTGGTAAGAAGCTTGAAGGGGGAGAAATAGCCATGGGGAGTAGCGTAGGCTCCCATGGTAAACCCAGAACTAGGCAAGAGAAGATAGAAAGTCTTGGTGGGAAGCAGCCCAGGGAAACAGCAACAGGGGACAGGGACTCAACACATGGATTGCTAAGGTCCCTGGAACCCAGGGTCCCTGGAACCCAGTGTAGCAGGAGGGACTGGGTTCCCCTGTCAGCCACTGGTATAGTGGCAGAAAGCCATGCATGGGGGCTGAATACCCTTCCGAAGAAGGCATTTGGATGGTTGTTCTTTGGACCTTGTAACCCCAGAAGAGATAGACTAAATGATGACCTGTCTGGAGAGGCAAGTATCCACAAAGAAGACTATCACAGAGCAATGTGCAAGCAGTAGAGATGGAACATCCTGACTTCATTCCCTTCTAAGATTGTAGCATATTTTCCTAACTCTGATTAACATGTTTCATGAGTGATTAAAGAGTGTCAGATATTTTGTAAGGAATTTGATTTTTAAACTCAGGAAGTGACCTCTTCAAAATCACTCAAGCTAAACAGTATTGGGTTAGATCCCCATTAGGCTGGGAGACCTCCAATGGAGCATCTGGAAGTGGCATTAGTCATTCGGTAGATGGAACCACTGTGTGTTGAATGTTGTTGTAGAATCCCATAGGGACCCAGTTTGGGGGGGATCTCCTTCCCCCCGGTTCCCCTCAGCTGCTGCAAGGTCATTCCAGATGAGGCAGTCTGACCCTTGGAGGCAGGCAGTGGATGGCACTGTCAGAACAGATCTGAAGCATCTTTCATGACCAAATCTGAGTGTGTAATAAAAGGCTCATAGCGAACATACATAAAGCACAAACACATAACTTGTTGTCTGCTGAAGGTAGGGCATGAAGTAATGGATTTAATCTGTAGCAAGGGAGACTTAAGTTAGTTATTAGGAAAAAGAGCTTTCTAACTATCAGGGTCAAGCTCTGGAATAGGCTTTCACAGGAGGTTGTGGAATCCCCATCATTGGAGGTTTTTAAGAACAGATTGGACAAATACCTATCAGGGATGGTCTAGGTTTACTTGACCCTGCCTCAGCACAAAGGGCTTGATTTGATGACTTGTAGAGGTCCCTTCCAGCCCTGCATTTCTAAGATTCTCTCTGTGTGTCTTAGACCATCCCTGCACTCAGAGGTACCCACCATTTTTCTGAACTAGTTCAATCTATTTCTAACAGAAAATCTCTCTCTCTCGGCAATATCTATCTACAACTTTTATCTGTCTACAGCATCTACTATTGTGTTTATTAAAACTAACAGCATTTGTTAGAAGCAGCAGCTATACAGGAAAGCCCTACATTTTTCTGTTGTCGATGCAATGCTCCCATAGTCTGAAACAACCCCACCACTCTTCTGCCAGTCATAGATTGTCAAATATGTAGCACATTTTGTTCTGCAGATACATGATGGGTAAACACCTGCTTAAACTCACCAAATTAATTTGACTTTAAACTAGAATAAAATTGAACCCAGTCCTCCAGCGGTTAAAGCTTATGGCTATAACACAAGAAGTTAAACCATGCCATGCATTCAACTGAATCATTCTTTGCAAAACATAAACTGCTGTTTTGTCTTCTTGGCTTTCTTTCTAGGCAAATAGTATCCATTAGTTATGTTCTCCCCCCCCATTTTGTTTGGCATTTTACAATGTTTAAAAGCCCACTTTTCTCATACTGCTTTTTGAATGGGTTATACTAGAGGAAATCAACATACTTCACCTACATCATCTTCACTGCTGTCTGGTATTTTGGTATTCCTGGGATGATTTCACTCCTTAATGAACTTCCCAGCCAGAGACAGTTGAGTCATCTAAGAAATATATCTTGGCTTGGTCTCCTACCCACTTGGCAGGTTGTGACTTGTGAGGGCACTGAAGCACAATACCACTTCCAGAGGTAACTGTGACTTGGTTATCCTTACCATTACATAATGCTTGTTCCTTGATTTGCATCTAAAAGTTTTACTCTCTCCCTTCTCATTTAGTTCAGCCTTAAGATGCATTTCTGCAAGTTATTTGTATTCAGGACACTCCTAATGCACCTGGAGAAGAACTTCTGAGGGGACCCTAGCCCTATGAAAGGTTTGCATGTCTCAGCTGCCCACTTATTATGCCCTGCCATCAGTGCTGGAGAGAGCTGAAATGGCTCCACTATACGACCTCCAATCCCGCTGTGAAATCAATTATGCTGATTTTGGACTCTGCTGCTACACAGCATAAGGATGGCAGAATTTGGCCTAATGACAGCAAAACCAGAGGGAATTCAAAGGCTGATTCTGACCTCCAGCAATTTGATGAACTATGTCACTATGAGGTTATTTGTATTTCTCCTGCATTTCAGCTGTTGGTAGGGGATCCAAAGCTGATTAAAGATTCATAGTTCCCTTTTAAGACCTCTGAAGATTTTGGACCTAGGTCTCTCCCTGAAGTTTCCATCCTTTTGTTCTGGCACTTTGCCTGAAGTCTCCTTTCCAGGGTTAGCTGGTATTAGGCAGCATCCCTTTCCACTGGGAATGCTAGCTCTGATCCCTAGAACCACTGCTTTCGAAATTTAAGAGAAAGGGCAGCCAATGTCCGCACAATCTCTAACAATCTTAACAATCTCTAACATCACTGATCTTTCCCTAGGCTGCTTCCTACTTTGCTTTCCACAGGCTTTCTCCTCCAGCCTTTTGGGTAATCCCTTCCCTCAGGCCAGGATCCCAGGGCTTCTCTTCCTCCTCAAGTGTCCTCCTCTTCCCTCTCTAAATCCAGAGATTGACTGCCAACTTCCACATTGCAGCCCCTTTCTGGTACAAACTTCCTGGCTTTATACCTTAGCCCTTTTATCCCACAGCTGGCCTTTATCAGCCATTAGTCATTTTCAATCAAGCCACACTCTCTACCAGGTACAGCCTATAAGGTTAATTGGCCCTATCTGCACCACCGTAACCCCTTCAGGGCTAGAGTGGGATGAACACACCATCACGCTCATTTATTCAATGGGGCCAGGATTTCACCTTCCATTTCTATGGGGAATGGGGGGAGAGTAATGTCACTTCTCTTCTAGAAACAAGCTAAATAAAGTGTTATCTGATGTTATATTTTGCATACTAAACACCCAACCAATTTTTTAATTAGTGCCAAAGTGATATAGATTCATTCGGAGCATCACAAATTCCATGGCTATTTTGGTCACCTGGTCCGGCATCCTGAATAACATGGGCCTTAGAACTTTCCCAAAATAATATGAGTATATCTTTTAGAAAAAATCTAATCTCATCAGTGATGGAGAATCCACCATAACCGTTAGTAAATTGTTACAATGATTAATTATTGTCACTGTTAAAAAAATATGCCTTATTTCCAGTCTCAATTTGTATAGCTTCAACTTTCAGCCATTGGATTGTGTTAGACCTTTCCCTGTTAGACTGAAGAGCCCATTATTAAATACTTATTCCCCAGGTAGGTACTTACAGACTAGTTAAGTCACCCCTTAACCTTCTCTTAGACTCAATCTATTTATTTTAGCAATCACTATAAGGCATGTTTTCTAATCCTTTAATCATTCTCGTGGCTCTTCCCTGAACCTCTCCAATTTATCAATATTCTTCTTGAATGATGGGCACCATATGATGAGATTATATATCAGTTTAAGGGGTCTTAACTCATGAATAAATCACCCCAGAAAACATCCCCCTGCATAGGAGTATTCCTGGCCAGCATAGGGCTGGTGAAAGGATTCCACATCAGCCCAGCTCCCAATCCCTGGTGTAGGGTAAGTATTATGGGAGGGATAAGACAAAGGTGTAGTGGCATGGTACTGGAGTGCACCTCACTATGGCTATTCTCTGATTTTCACTGTCCTTAGGAGATCACAGGTGGAAAAATATAATTCAAAATAGTCTTGAGGCTACTTTAATTTACCCTAGGAGAGGCCCCAGAATATGGAAACTACAAAGATGGCATAGCAATCCAAACATGGGGGTGGAAGAACTGATCATCAGGCCTAACATATTTGTAATTGTTAATTACTGTCAGTATTGGCAAGAAGGTTTTGCAAGAACTGGAGAGGGCTATGCCAGGTAGGTCATGGGTTTAGTTAATTACTGTACCCTCAAGTAGAATGGGGGATATATTTTCAGAGCTGCCTAGATTATCAGGAATCCTTGCCTGACTCACTTATTGAGAAAACAACATTCTTTGGCTTTTCTATCTACAAAGATTTCAATCCCACAAAGATGGGTCAAAAGGTTTGTGAACTGGGCCTGTATGGGGAAAAAATATCCTCCATAAAACTGAACATCTTTCAGAGTTACAATTATTTGCAATTATCTAACTCCGCATAAAAGACAAACATGATGTCATCGTGGCTTTGATACAAAAAAAGGCTCTTTCTGTAAAAGCCCTTTGATCTACGCCCATCCGCACTCCAGGTATTGCTGATTTAATTACCTGAATGTAAATATAAATTAATGAACAGGGTTTGTCATTGTCTTTCTTTCTTTCTTTTTCTTTTTTTGGCAATTGTCCTTTTATGGATTTTTGAAACTCTAAAGCATTTCTTTTGCATTATTTAATGAGCAACACATAAATGCTTTTAATTATATGGCAACCGTAATAATAATGATGAGAGTCCACCCTCAGCTGATAAATGTACTCACATTTATAATGGAGGCAACAGTACCAATTTCATAGTTAAAGCTGTAGAATTATTACGTGTATGTATGTTCTTGGGGAATTATTATGTGTATATATGTTCTTGGGGGAAAAATGAATGATATCTTCCTGGGTATGCCTCAGAAGAATAATTTCTCACATTTAAAACATACGCAGCTTCAAGTTTTAATCTCAGTTAGAAAAAAAAAAGCCAGTACAATATGGTATCAATACAACTGTTTTTCTCTGCACCTCCCAATTCTAATTCTTTATCATATTTCTTTTGGTGCCAGCAGTGTGTGCGCATTGTTGGAAAAGACTAGTGTAGAGAGAAATTGAAGTTGATTTTGCATGACAAAAACTTAATATAAAATTGATGTAGTGGAATAGCTAATTCAAGGTTGTGTGTGTGTGTGTGAAAGAGAGAGAGAGCATGCCCAGAAGATAGTGCACAGTCTGTGCTTCTAAAATCATTCAGTATTGATCAACAGTTATTTAATTTCACTCACAAATCATTTAGGCCAATACTGTGAGGCCTTTACTCCTATTGGTGAGTCATTGGGCTTCTCAGCCCTGTAAGGGATTCACAGCTTGGACTATAGTGAAATAAAACAATAAGGATGTGGAATACAGAGTGCTCAATTTCCCTATAAATGTAAATTTATTTTAGTATTTTCCATTAATAAACATAAAACTCAAAACATTCTAAAAAGCTACAGGGAAGTATAATAATGATTTTACCACATAAGACAGCTAAGCAAGATTTACACTAAAATTACAATATGAGACCAAACAATGAGGGCCATTGTCTCGGGATAACATCTGAAAATTGAGAAGTTGGTGGCCCGGGGTGAATCTTAGGGCAGTGAACACAACCAACATTCAAGACATTATTGGATAATGTTGTATCGTCTTATTAAAATTTCCAACTATACCAAACATAAAATCACCTTTGTTAGTGGAATATAAATATTCCATACTTTCTCCCTGTGCTGGAATTGGACTAACTTACTGTTTCATATTTCACAGTGTAGGGTTTTCTTGGGTGGGGGAGGGGAAATATTAAGACTGGTCAATGAGAATTAGTGCTTTAAAAAAAGTCCAATTAGAAGTATCCTGGGGTTATTAGAGATAACAGCACTCATATCCAATTAAGATGAAAACCATTTTACCAGTTTAATGTGCCACCTCTGGCAGTATTGGTTTATTAGTTTTATCAGACTTCAGAACTGAAACTCAAAGTAATATGTATGCTGTGTCAAGGAGAGAGAAATGTTAAGACTTAGAGATTAATTGGTTAAAAATAAGATGCATCAAAAGTAGTTCATTAGCCATATGCATTGTGCACCTTGGTGGTGGAAAATATTCTTTTTAGGCAGTGCCTTCAAAGGGGGAACAATTTAGATATTGAGGCAGTAAATTACATTTCTGCAGACAGAAGGCATGTGTGATTTACTTTGATGTCCATAAATGCAGATATGTAAGATATGCATATAATTCAAAACAACTTTGCTTCAAAATCAGAAGCTACTTTACAGAATTGAAAAGTCCAAGGGCACTTGGAATGAATGACATTTTGAGCGTCTACCTCTCCCAGCCCTCTGACTTTATCTGTTGAACTCAAGAGTGTTCTGATTTAACCAAAATTTTTATTATATTTTTTTCTTTTTTCTTTTTTTTTTGCGGGGATTGATGAGAAGGAGTGATTGAAAGTAAAAATCAAACTTGCAATACAACTTTCAAGACCCAGGATATTTCTGTGTCCCAAGAACTCCTTAATGTCAACTGGTTACAGGAATGTCCTGATTCTGGTATGTACAACCTAGTTCACTAAAGAATGTCATGTGAGGTCTCAAATGAAAGTTGGGGTCAAACTGACCATTAACATCATTATGAAATGTATCTACAGATCCTATATAAGGCATTATGTATATATACTGAAAATATATACATAGGGTCTGAATCAAGGTATGAGTCCCCAGCAGAGTTGTCAGACAAGGTATGTTTATTCACCTGTCTCTATTTTATTGTAAGCTAACACAGTGAATACCCATTTACATACGAAGTCAATGAAGAGAGTTGAAGTCAACAAGGAAGCAGCACACTGGAATAATAACCTTATCCTGTCTCTGAGTACAGAAAACAAATTTTCGGGAGTATAAGTAAAAGTCAAAAGAAGACACCCCTTTTTCCTGCACATAGGAGGTTAACAGGCAGTGTGTTTACATTCATGAAAACTATCAGAGAGGTAGTCATGTTAGTCTGTATCCACAAAAACAATGAGGAGTCCGGTGGCACCATAAAGACTAACAGATTTATTTTGACATGAGCTTTTGTGGGTAAAAACCCCACTTCTTCAGACCCAGTTCTTCATGAAAACTGAATCTCAACCAACCTTGGCTGAAATGCTACCAAGGACTTGGGGTGAAAGAAACTTCCTTAGACAGGAAGTTAACCTGTTAACAAATTTTTTAGAAACTAAAATTAACTATGAGGGAAATGCCCTTTAAGGGGACTTTGGGCCCCATCTAACTATGACTGCTTTATGAAGGCCACACCTGAGGCAGAAGAAAACTGGAAACCAGTAATTCTGTCTATGTAACACAACTGAGTGCCCCAGGTGGCTGATGAGTAAATGACCATCTGGACATAAAAGAGATTAACTCAAGTTTTGTTTCGGGGTACTCCAAAGGGAAACAGGAAGCACCTATGGAGAGGCACTCTCTGAGAGTTCTGAGCGAGAGGGCTAAGCAGGGAGCCTAGATGATGAGATCTCTGGAAAATCTACCAGGAAGGGGAGACTGTAAGAGGTGCTCCTTGAGAGGAGAGCATCCTAGATGGAGTACTGCCATCAGCAGGCATCCAAAAGGGCCTGATCTCAGACAGGGTTCTGCCAGGCGCTGACTGGAAGCCAGACCTGGCAAGGATCACCCACTGTCCATGGAGAAGAGTTGCACTGTACTCTCATTCTAGAGAAGAATCTTACTCTGGTAGAGGCAAGAGGCCTAATACCAGTGGCAGAGATTGGGTACCAAGATAACCCTGGGGAAGAGCCTGGGGAAAGTTGATCAGGAGGGGGATAAATGGACTAAGGATGACTTGATAACCCAGCTGAGATGTTGGAGTGAAAGTTTTGTTTGTTCTATATTGGTTTTTCAGTTAATAAATGAGACCCTCAACAGGAGGTGCTCTTTAGCATCAAACAGTCTGTTGGACACCCTAGGTGAGGAGAAAAGCAAGTAAGGGCTCACCTGCAACACCATGTCCTCCTGCAAGGGGCCATGACAGGTCAGTCTGGAATGATGACAGAAACCATTTGTTCCCAACATTCTTATGCACTATCACTTGAATCTTTGATAATAAACTTATTCCTGTGTTCACTATAAATACATGTAAGTGCTGTGACATTAAGCAAGGTTGGTTGAATCATACAATCTGGTGTTCCTCTGGGGACTGTAGACCTGGTATTTCTGTGAGTGATCAGCGGTTAAGGGGATGAACACTATAGGGGAACACTTCAAAGGGACTTTGGGGTCTGTGTGCTCCTATTGGTATCCTGCAAGCCAAAGTAAGAGCTTGCATAGCGATGGGGATAATGCTTGGATGGCTAACAGGCTGATGGTGCCAGAGAACTGACACTCAGCTAAGCACAAGCAAGACTCCCTCATTCTGAAGATAGGGGGGTTACCAGCTGACTCAGTCTCGGGTACCCCATGAACCATCACAGTATCATCCTTTACATTTAAGAAATACATTCAGATAGTGAAGAAAATTATTTTAGTTTTTTAGAGGATATCACTATTATAATAAATTAACACACGAATACTGTGTGCTCACCATCTCTTTCTCTCTGGTATCTCTCATCCAAAATTATGTGGCCCGCTAGATGTATGCTATCACTCTGGGAGAGTATTCAGTGGTTTTCAAGCCAACAGGAGCTGGGCCCTTATTCAATGCCAATCAAAGTGAATGGAAAGACTTCCATTGACTTTAGTGGACATTGGATCAAGCCTTAAGAGCAGTAATTTAGGCGGAGGAAAACTAGAAACCAATATTTATGGATATGTAAAATAAAAATTGTTTCCACATTGTTAAATCAGCAGAGCAATCTGTAGATATCAGCACTGAACAGACCTCTAAAGATATGGACTGCATATTTATGCAAGGGCTTATTCCAACTTAATTGGATAAAATATTGTGACAGAAAACCTCTCCTATGAGATTTCCAGTACTTCCTATTTTGGCCAAGTTAGAAATAGCTCTAATTAATTCTACTTCCTGTCCAAGCCAAAACCAGGAAGTTCAGGGCACATGGGAATTTAGAACAAAAATGTTTAATTCAACTATTTTAACTAAATATTTCACGCCACAAAAAGTCTTGAAGTTTAGTTTGATTTAGTTTAAAACATAGTATGAAGTTTAACTTGGTTCTTATTTGTATCCAAATTGATGCTCTCATTCTTACTAATAATTAGAAAAATTAATTGACTGAGTGGATCTCAGACAGGATACCTTAGATGCAGGGTGGTCTGACAAGGAAGTTATCTGCTGTCACACTGTGAACATACCTGGCTCTTCTACATTCAGAATGTCTACTTACCTATTTAAGGGCCTACTCCTGCTCTCCCTAAAGTTAATGAGAAATATGACTTTGACTTCAAGGAGAGCTAAATCACTGCATAAGTTTGGATATTTTAATTGGCTGTGACATGCCTATGATGTGAATAAACTAATATCAGAGCATCAGCATTTTTGGAAAGTTGTATTTCAGGATAGGTGGTGAATCCAGGTTTCTGAAGTCCATACACATAGGCAGAGGGAGTCAGGAATAAAACATGGAGAAGATTTTTAAAACAATGTGTGAATATTTTACAATATGAGATTTTTCATCAACATTTCAAATAAAGAAATAAAGTTACAACAATCACAAATATTGATTAATTTGCAACCACTTATTCACTGTTATTTATTTATTCACTGTTATCAATCATACTAATGTATTTTTTATTTGAAAATGTAGGCCTAGATCCTACAAATGCATATGCATAATCTTAACTTGAAGCATGTTTAATTTCATGGTAGAATTTTTACACTAAGTTGCCATTTCTTCACTCCCACTGAAAATCTGAAAAAAACCAACAACCTCAGCTTGTTTAGTCACTGTGATTAATCTAGCTGAAGGTACTTACATAAAAAGAGAGGGGTCTTGAAGTCAAAAGGCCCACAGAGGAGCCGAATTTCTGACTGATTTCAAGCACTGTATCCAATTAATGTCCCCCTTCTGCTGAAGTCCCTACAATAGTTCCCCTATTTCTCTATCTATTTCTTTCTGAAAGAGCTTCATGTCCACCCACATATAAGGACCATAATTTGTGGCTAAATGGCAGCTGCATCCCAGCGCTGGAGGCCTTTCCTCAAATTGGCCTTTAATTGGTGTAATCAAGAGCTTGAATTATTGGTTCAACCAAAGGAAAAGTATTCATTCAAACCAACAGGATCGCTCTCTTTTTCTTTTAAATTAGCAATAAATTAATGACTGAAATCCATGCACAAAAGATGGAATTCATTAATAAAAGCCAGTTGCATTCTCATTAAGGAAGAAAGTATTTTGGCAGAATCTTAAAGCCTTAAAAAAATAGCTAAGCAGAGACTGCACAGATTTGGGTGGGACAACTGCAAATCGCCATCAATATAATTTGAACCATGACATGAAGAGATCATCATCTAAAGAGGACTTTGAGCTAGTTTCCTTTATTCTGTGGGGCTCCTTTTCTTTCTGAATTGTGGCAGATTTTTTTTTTACATCAGCAGCCATTTCATAATCCCTAAATGTAGCTCATTCCCTCATTCCAGAAGCTGTGTTCAGTTGGAGGGTGCGCACCAGCAAGGATATGGAGTGGACCAATCATGTTTCATTTTAAATGGGACTCTGCTTAGATTGCAAGCTCCTGTGGGACAGGGACTGTGTCTTGCTTTGTATTTGTAAAGCGACTAGTTTAATGGGACACTCATTTTGATCAGGGCCTTTTGGCTCTATCATATTATAACATTTATAAATATTCAGTAATAATCTTCTATCTTTATCTGATATTCTGAGCACAGATGCGTAATGATCCAAAGGATTTCTAAAACTTGTTGCAAACATTTTCTAGCAGCACTGGCACAGTTGAAAAAAATATATGCCTATGTACACATTCCAAAATAATTAACTCTTTTGTGTCAGAAATTGGAGGTTGCTTGAGCATGATATACTAACACAAAATGCCTTTGTGCCCACACAGAAGTGTCTGACCTGTCCCGTGTAAGTATTCAACCAGACACACTAGAATCCTGCATGTTCACCAATGCAGGGGCAGCACCAGCTTTCATGATGTATCCTGAATAGCCACTCTAAATATTGTGACTGTCCTCATAAAACATAGATTTGTGTCTGAGTATTTATGGGCTTGGCACAAGAAATGGGAGGGTTAGTTAACTTTTAATACTTTAAGACAGTGTAAATAAGGATTGGGTCCCAGATCCCTGGATATGTCAAGAGGTGCATAGTTAAACTCAGAAGTAGAGGCAGTGCTAAATGTTCCCATCATTTTGGCCACTTGGGATTAGAGGGGTATAAGGAAACCCTAGCCATGTCCCTTTTCCCCACCCACACCGTCTAGATTTTCAACAGGGAGAAGATCTGGCATAAGATCCAACATAACTACTTTACCAGAAAATCCCCTTACTCTGGAGCAGCTAAACCATGCCAGCAATGTTGGATTTAGAGCTGATAGTGGTACAGTATGAATTGCCTAATTGACTACACCGAATTTCCATGTTTCTTCAATAAATATAAATGCATCAACATAAATAACTGACCATCTCAATGACCAAGCACAGGGCCTAGTTTAGTTACCTGTGTGGACCTGATGGAGAAAAATACTTTATAGTGTTCCAGCTATACAGAGAAATGGGATTAAATCTTAATCCACATTAGAGATGGGATTTGCTTTCCTTCCTGCCCAGCCAATGTTCCTTCCTCCTGCATATCAGAAGCATTATGGGAATGCCCCATCTATGAGTGCAGAGTTGCATTTACTTTGTGTAAAACAGTCTCTGTGATCAGGGGGTAGTATTCAGTGGCCCCATGTCAGAAGGACTTCAGCCACCATTGCTGCATACTTCAATAGCAAATTGGAGACTGTTTGCTGATTATTCTGGACAAAGGAATCAAAATTACTAACCACAGCTGAGACATTTTAGCTTTCCCCTGTGCAAGAGAAATGTTTAGCTATTTGCCAGTGTCCAGGCCTCTTCTTTATTGGAATTACAAAAAATAGGAATATAATGGTTCTCACCTCATTTAATCATCATGTATAAAAAGTTATTGTTCTCTCTCTCAGCCCTAATATTAGGGACAAAAATTCTTGAGGGTTTTGGGTTTTTTTGTTTTTTTTTTAAGAACAAGTTCTTTACAATAGTAGCTATACATGTTACAGGCAACTTGTGCTTTACTCGAAAGGCCTCATCCAACTCCCATTGTAATCAGTGGAAAAAACCAAAATCAACGGATGTAAATTGCCAGTATGGTCAACTAGAGTGGATCTCTCTCACTTTTCACACCACACAACTTCGTGAGCACTTCCCTGAATCTTCCCTCTTCTTTATCTTAAAATGAATTAATTCATTAGTTAAAAATAGTATAACCTCCAGGTTTGTATTTAAGTTGTCAACCAATAGGGACTAAGAAAACTTGCATAAAGTTTGAGTAAGTCCTATAAGTGAGCGTCCAATATTGTGGCTTGCTTTTTCATGTGTGTATGTTTGGAGGAGGTCATCTTTGAAGTAATTGGTAAAAGGCCTCCCCTGTCCAGAGGGAAACACATATGACTACATCTCATATTTTTCCACTAATAAAATGGAGCCCTGGTGTGTAGTTAGAAGAGTCTGAAAAGCAGCTGAATACTACAATCATTAGCCACATAAGCAATACACAGTTTGTTGATTTGTGTGGCAGTTTTCTCTGTTTTAAGGTGGCAGATCTTCAAATAAAGTAAATTGGTAAAGCAGAATTTACTTCAATGGAGATGCAACGATTTACTCCAGTTTATCATTTGGCCCTATCCCACTAAGTGGTAATTATTCAAAAGCACTTGATCAAAAGTCACTCTGTCATCAAACAAAGTTATGAGCAAAATGTGTGTCTGTTTATATTATGATGTAGCCCTTCTGTAATCCCTACCTTGTTATGAAAGTTAGCAAGATTGGCTCTGCAGAAAAAAAAAACCAATGAGAGAGAAGTTTAGTTAATGCAGTGGATTAGTGTTCCCCTCCCCCCCCTTTTAAATCTGAATATTTAACACCAAGAGAGAAACCCGTCTTGTTTTTCAACTGGAATAACAGCAGTTTCTGTTTCTAACCTGGGAAGAATGTGGTTGGGATCGAAAAGCACCCCTGTCCTATTGTTAGACTCCCCCAGCATTGATCCTTGCTTTTAACATCATAATGAAGGATGCTCTTTAGTGGATTATCTTGAGAAGGGATTAACTCCTTCAAGACTTCTTAGAAGGCAAGGTGTTTTGAGCCCTAAATACACACCAATTGCCTGCTTAACTTTTCATCTTATTTTGAAAACTGCCCAGCTGGATTTCAAATTCTTTTCCATAGAGCTGAATTTTCTTAGTAGCAAAGTTTGAGTCGGGGGCAGCAGATGCTAAAAATAAATACTGTTCTTTTAATCTTGGGTAGCCAAATGTTTCAGATATTTCTCCAAGACAGCCATGGTAGGATAAAACTCAATCAAAACTTGGCAGCAAATTCAGCAAAGCCTTAAATTCTGTTCCTGTCACTCAGACATATGAAATAAGTCTCCAAGACCAAACTCTCCTATAAGGATCTCCCTTTAACTCCATGTATTTATATTAATTTATAATCATTTATATTAATTTATATATATATATACACACACACACACACATCATTCACAACCCTATTAATACACTCTCTCTCACACACACACATACATCATTCACAACCCTATTAATACACTCACACACACACATATATAGTTTTTGGATGCTGCACCTTGCCTTTCAACAACATCATTATCAGGATTGTTTTATGACACACTTGCTGTAACATACAAAACGCCTAGTTTAAAAAAAAAGACATTGAGAAGAGACCTAATTGCTCTATAATTTATAATCAAGTGGCTTCTTCAACCTATGTTTCTTTATCTTAATAACCATTCATTTCTGTCTGCCTAATTTATTGGAACTGAAATTTTGCATTTGTTCCACGTTCATCTTACCCCTCAGCTAATCTTGTTTCTGTTATTAACCTGCTCCATTGTGCCAAGTAACAAGGTATACCACAAAACTTTTTCTTGCCTGGCTGTTACTTTTTCAGCTTAATGCAAACTTCTTTTCTCCTATTCCTACAGAATAAAAATATTTCTCCTCACTGACATGTGTTGTCTTTTATTTCTTCCAGGGAAATAAAATGTAGATTTTAAGTGCATTTTTCATTTGGAAACACTAGAAGTATTATTTTTATGTAAAAAAGGGGAAAATAGTCTTTGCTAGAGATTTTACTTTTCATTCCCTCTCTTATAGCTCCTCCATCGGCATCTTTATGAAGTAAAAATATGCATTATCCACAACTTTATAAACAGGCTTTATCCAATGAACTGGAAGTATTAACCCAGCCTGATATATTAAAAAGAGTTTGCAAAGAACAACAAAATAGCTGACATTTATGACAAATAAGTTTTCTTCATTTTAACAAACTGAGGGGACCCAGGTGCACTCTTATTATGAGCTAAATGAAATATCCTCTTATTCATTTTTGTAATAATAACTGTATTCCAGAGACTATGCTTTAATTGTAAATAATCCCCCACATTCTTTCAGTATAAACTCTTTAAGGAGTCATGAATTTTATTTATACTCTCTCACTCTTTGAGAGTCTTTTGTTTATTTGCTGTTTAGTTCTTTGTGAAATAACACTCCCAGAAGAAAATCCCCCTCTCTGCTTAAGGAATTAGCCCAGAGACAAAAGCAGAGAATTCTTTAAGCCTTGTTTTGTACTAAGAGAAATGTTTGACATTTCTGCGGAGAGGTGTTTAGTTTGGATTCATTAGGTCTTAGGGACTCTTTTCTCTTTTTTTGGCCTTTCAGTTTCTGTCACTGTTTTTTTTTTCTTTCCCCCTTCTGTGTTTGGTAGACTGAAGAGAATTCACCAATGTGTAATTAGGTTTCCTACATTTGAATAGCAAAATCCAGTTGTGTTTTAAATGGGAAAGCTAAGCATTCCCCTCCACCAGCATGCCCAAACCTGATTTGTGAGCAGACGAAAGAAAAAAAGACCTCACCAAAAGTTATTTAATGCTTGAAATACTGCTAAGGCTCCATTGGTGAAACCACACCACTGGTACTAATGGTGGAAGTGGCAGGCTAGACAGAACTCAGGAGGTATTACCCTAGAATTATGCTATATAACGGTAAGAATACATGAGCTCTATGAGCACCACAACTTTCATTATGGCTATCACCAGTGGGTGGAGAATTATGGGTAAACATTTCACTAAGTCTAGTATGCAGCCCTTTACACTACAAATACAACCAAGACTGATATGACCAAGGCTTTTAGCCTTGTTAAAACAAAAGTCAGGTCCAGCCCATATCAGAGTTTGGAACCAGGTTGTAATTGGGATAGAGGGCAGGGATGTTGTAACTAGAGATGGGAAACAGTTTTCTCATCTTGTGAGAATTTTCAAGATTCCAAAAAAATTTCCTGACCTGAATTGGGGGGGGTCAAAATCTCAGAAATCTTTGAAAATCAAAAACAGGGATGGAAAAATCAGATTAGGTCAATCAAAACATTTCATTCTGGTAATTTTGAAATGTCTTGTTTCAAATTTAACATTTTAACTTTAAAAAAAAACTTTTTACTATTAATTAATTTAAATTTCTAGACAAAATGTTGTTTTGACACAAAAACACAATTTTTGTTTTAAGAACTGTAACAACGGGACATTTCAAAATATGTTCTTCAAAATATTTTCAAAACAGGATTTTTTTTTCCAGAACTTACACTTTTGACAAATCAGCATTTTGCAACAACAACAAAACAAAAACTTTTTTGTCAAAAAAATTCCTGAACCACTGTAGTTGTTTCCATGTTCTTGGACATGTTTGTATTTTCAGTGTAAATAAGGCCTAAAGATCTCCTTAAAAGCTGGGCAACATAAGACAATTCGCACTAGGCCAGGAGCTTACAAGACAAAAAGGATTAAATTCAACCCTGGTGTAACTGTGAGCAATTCCATGGACTTCAACAGGGTGATTTTGTTTCCAAATCTTTCTGTCAAAGTGAACAGATACAGCCATATCCCAATGCTAAATTTTATAGTCCCCTGTTTTAAATGGGAAGAAGCTGTTTTTAGCGATAGATCTTCAATTTATTTCATCACTTATTTATCACTTGATTCAACAGAGCGCGGATTTGTTGAACTTCAGGGCATGCTTTGAAGCCTGTTTTTTCCAGGCTTGCCATAAAGGTGGGGGAAGTCATTGCTTAATAAAATTATTTAGCTGGGCTCCTTTCAACTCTATTAGCTCTGAACTCCAGATAAATTTTTAAAGGAATTGGCTGCTGCCAGATATACCTGAGTCATCTGGCAAAACGACTGCATCAAAGAGCCAACAGTCTTCACTAGAGCCTCTGGCAGAACACACCTGTTGTGCTGCCAAACATACAGAATGAGATATATCTGAATGTTGCATTGATTTTGACATGAGTAAGTCAAAGTTTACTGGCCTGCTTTTCAAAGGTTCTTAGCACCTGCAGATCCCATTAACATCATTGTGATTATTGGGTGCTTATTATTTTTTGAAAATACTCAATAAAAACTTGGGTGGTTATTTTTTATTATTTTTAAACCAAACCACTGTACCTTCGTCAAAGCTCAGCTTAGATGGACAGGACATGTTGTCAGAATAGGTGATGATAGACAGCTGAAAAAAGTTTTCTATAGTGAGCTGAAACTAGGGAAGGATGGAATGGTCAATGAAAACACTTCAAAGACTTGCTTAAGCAAAATCTCACCTCATGTATTATAAATATTGATAACTTCAAAGACATAGACAAGGACAGACTTGAATGGAGAGCAACTATCAATACAGGTTTTAAACACTTTGAGGAAGACAGATGAAGAAAACTGATTGAAAAAAAAGGGCCCAGCATCATGCCCAGTGTTCAGTGGGAACCTGAATAATCCTGTGTGTCATCTGTTCGGGATCTTGCTCCTCCCAGATTAGACTATACCACCACAGAGAACAAATAGATCATAGAAGTATAGGACTGGAAGGGACCACAAGAGGTCATCTAATCCAGTCCCCTGCACTCAAGGCAGGAATACAAAATAACTAGACCATTTGTGAAAGGTGTTTGTCTAACCTGTTCTTAAAAACCTCCAGTGACAGAGATTTCACAACCTCCCTAGGCAATTTGTTCCAGTGCTTAACTACCCTGACATTTAGGAAGTTTTTCCTAATATCCAACCCAAACCTTCCTTGCTGCAAGTTAAGCCCATTGATTCTTGTCCTATCCTCAGAGGTTAATGAGAATAATTTTTCATCCTCCTCCTTGTAAAAACCTTTTATGTACCAAAAACTGTTATCATGTCCCCACTTAGTCTTCTGTTCTCTAGACTAAACAAACCCATTTTTTTCAATCTTCCCTCATAGTTTTCTGGACCTTTAATCATTTTTGTTCCTCTCCTCTGGACTTTCTCCAGTTGGTCCACATCTTTCCTGAAATATGGCACTCAGAACTGGACATAGTATTCCAGCTGAGGTTTTATGAGTGCAGAATAGAGCAGAAGAATTATTTCTCATGTTTTGTTTACAACACTCCTGCTAATACATCCCAGAATGATGTTTGCTTTTTTTTGCAGCAGTGTTACATTGTTGACTCATATTTAGCTTGTGATCCACTGTGACCCCAGATCCCTTTCTGCAGTACTTTCTCGGCAGTCATTTCCCATTTTGTATGTGTGCAACTGATCATTCCCCCCTAAGTGGAGTACTTTGCATTTGCCATTATTGAATTTAACCATATTTATTTCAGACCATTTATCCAGTTTGTCCAGATCATTTTGAATTTTAATCCTATCTTCCAAAGCATTTGCAACCCCTCCCATCTTGGTATCAGCCACAAACTTTACAAGTGTACTCATTATGCCATTATCTAAATCATTTATGAAGATATTGAAAAGAACCAGAACCCATTCCTGTGGGACCCAACTCAATATGCCCTTCCAGCTTGACTGTAAATCACAACTACTCTCTGAATGGTTTGTCAACCAGTTATGCACCTTATAATAGCTCCATCTAGACTGTACTTCCCTCGCTTGCTTATGAGGTCATGTGAGGCAGTATCAAAAGCCTTACCACAGTCAAGTATACCACATCTATGCCCCACCTCTCAGCCACAAGGCTTGTTATCCTAAGAAAGCTATTGGGTTGGTCTGACACGATTTGTTCTTGACAAATCTATGTTGACCATTGCTTATCACCGTATTATCTTCTAGGTATTTGCAAATGGATTGCTTGATTATTTGCTCCATTATCTTTCTGGATGTTGAAGTTAAATTGATTGGTCAGTAATCTGGGTTGTCCTTATTCCTCTTTTTTATAGATTGGCAATATATTTGCCCTCTTCCAGTCGTCTGGAAGGAATGTGATGCTGTGACATCATTGTTGGGTAGTATGGACAGCCATATTGTTTTAATTGAGATCATTTGTTGTTTTTCTATTGCTTCAAAAATAAAGACTATTTCCTTAAATCCGCTCTCACTTTTGAAATGGAAATCAGATTTGCCTTGCTATACTTTATCAAGCTCATTAGTAATGATGCATGACCGGTTAACAGAACAAGAGAAGAAAAAAAGATGTAAGAGGCTTCTCTTTCTTATCTCATGTTTAAATATGAAATTGTCCTGTTTTACTTGGTGCAAAAGATGACCAGCTATTATTGAAAGACTGGATTTCTACACTGCAATCATGATTTTCCTCCAATTAGGACATAGATTTGTGCTGCAAAATATGAAGGGTAGATGGTATCCCAAAGGTTTTGATAGTTCCTGTTGCTAGATTACTGTTGGCATGGCACACTTTGGCAAAATACGCTTTTCATGCAATGGTAGGATCAGCTTCAGGGAATGTGGGGCTTGTTTTAGAAGAGGGGGGGTTGGAGACCATTTTTTCACTGAATTACCCATATAAGGAAAGACATTTTCAAAGTCTCATGAGTGTTGATGCATCTTTATATAACAAGCCAAGACCTTTATCCAAGAATTAAATAACTGTGGTATAGTTTTCAGGCACTTAATACTTTCCTTAAACACATTTTTTGTTGTTGGAACTTTAATAAATTTATAATTTCAACAAAGCACTAAATTTTCAAATAATTGTTTGAAAGAAAGAATTCATTTTCAGACATTTGACTATTGGAGGGAGTTATATATATATAAGGGCTGTCGATTAATCGCAGTTAACACACACAATTAACTAAAAAAATTAACTGCAATTAAATAAATTAATTGTGATCAATCGCACTGTTAAACAATAGAATACCAATTGAAATTTATTAAATATAAATAATGTTTTTGATGTTTTTCTATATTTTCAAATGTATTGATTTCTATTACAACACAGAATACACAGTGTACAGTGCTCACTTTATATTATTATTTTTATTACAAATATTTGCACTGTGAAAATGATAAACAAAAGAAATAGTATTTTTCAATTCACCTATACATGTACTGTAGTGCAATCTCTTTATTGTGAAAGTGTAACTTTCAAATGTAGGGGTTTTTTCTGTTACATAACTGCACTCAAAAACAAAACAGTGTACAACTTTAGAGCCTACAAGTCCACTCAGTCCTACTTCTTGTTCAGCCAATTGCTAAGACAAACAAGTTTGTTTACATTTATGAGATACTGCTGACTGCTTCTTATTTACGATGTCATCCGAAAGTGAGAACAGTCTTTTGCATACCACTTTTGTAGCAGGCGTTGCAAGGTTTTTACATGCCAGATATGCTAAACATTCATATGCCCCTTAATGCTTCAGCCACCATTCCAAAGGACATGCTTCCATGCTGATGATGCTCATTAAAAAAATAATGATGCATCCGATGAAGTGAGCTGTAGCTCACGAAAGCTTATGCTCTAATAAATTTGTTAGTCTCTAAGGTGCCACGGGTACTCCTTTTCTTTTTGCGAATACAGACTAACATGGCTGCTACTCTGAAACCCATTAAAAAAATAATGTGTTAATTAAATTTGTGACTGAACTCCTTGGGGAAGAATTGTATGTTTCCTGTTCTGTTTTACCTACATTCTGCCATATATTTCATGTTATAGCAGTCTTGGATGATGGCCCAGCACATATTCGTTTTAAGAACACTTTCACAGCAGATTTGACAAAATGCAAAGAAGGTACCAATGTGAGATTTCTAAGGATAGATACAGCACTCAACCCAAAGTTTAAGAATCTGAAGTGCCTTCCAAAATGTGAGAGTGATGAGGTGTGGAGAATACTTTCAGATGTCTTAAAAGAGCAATACTACGATGCAGAAAGTACAGAACCCGAACCACCAAAGAAGAAAATCAACCTTCTGCTGGTGGCATCTGACTCAGATGATGAAAATGAACATGTATCCGTCCTCTTTGCTTTGGATCATTATCAAGCAGAACTCATCATCAGCATGGATCCATGTCTTCTGGAATGGTGGTTGAAGCATGAAGGGAAATATGAATCTTCAGTGCATCTGGCACATAAATATCTTGAGATGCTGGCTACAACAGTGCCACGTGAACGCCTGGTCTCACTTTCAGGTGACATTGTAAACAAGACGTGGGCAGCATTATCTCCTGCAAATTGTAACCAAACTTATTTGTCTGAGTGATTGGCTGAAGTAGGACTGAGTGGACTTGTAGATTCTAAAGTTTTACATTGTTTTATTTTTTGAATTCAGTTATTTTTTATACATAATTCTAAATTTTTAAGTTCAACTTTCAGTATAAAGAGATTGCACTACAGTACTTGTATTAGGTGAATTGAAATAAACTATTTCTTTTGTTTTTTACAGTGCAAATATTTGTAATCAAAAATAAATATAAAGCGAGCACTGTACACTTTGTATTCTGTGCCATAATTGAAATCAATATATTTGAAAATATAGAAAACAACCAAAAATATTTAAATAAATGGTGTTCTATTATTTGTTTAACAGTGCGATTAATCGCGTGATTAATTGCGATTATTTTTTTTAATCGCTTGACAACCCTAATATATATATAAAAATACACACACACACTTTACAGTTAATTTAATACTTGGAGAAGTTAGGGACCGACAGAACTGGTTAGAAACATCTGTGAGGAGTACTTCCTCATGTAGGCCTTAATTCAAGAAGACACTTAATCACACTTTTAAGTTTAAGCATGTGTGTTAGTGCTTCTAGGATAAGGATCCTTTCCTAAATTGGAGGCCATAGGGAATGATCCAACACCAGTTGAAGCCTATAGAAAGGAGTCCTTTGACTTCAGTACAATCTGGCCCTTAATTAACCATCCATATGGTATTTATACTATACTCAGATGGTAAACCATAAAACTGTAAAGAATAAGAACATAAAAGGTCATTGTGCTGTAAAATAAGGAATTACTATTATTTGCAAGGTACTTCTTTTCTTTAATAATGGGTTGCTGTTTGGGGTTCAGATAAAATAAGTGTTCTGAGATATTTTTTTTAATTCTTCTTTTGCTTCTCTTTCCTTATGGCATGGCAAAGAATATGGTACATTTTCCTGAAAGCTCTATGCCCATTTTCAAATGTGTAGCGAATCTCCTTTTAATAGGTCTGCCTTGACATGCTTTCTTTAATACAGTGAAAGATTGCACTGTTTAAAAGCTCCTGAAAGGTGATTGCTCTCCTTGAAATAGAAAGTGTAGTTTCAATTTAAACAACAAGAATCGCTTGCCATTTGACTGAAATACATTAAGCAGTACAGTACAACACCATGTGACTATCTCTTGTAATTGTCAACAGATTGGCAAACTGACATATAATCCTGGCAAACCAGTATTTAATTGCTAAAATATGACTTTGTAGCAACTACAAGTAGGTCTGGCAATGTCAAGCTATCCCATACCATGTGGCTAGTCTGCTTTCGAAATGAAGTTTTATACCAGTTTGCAGCTGCCATGCTCCTCCTGAACTGCAAGTAGAGAGACATTACTAGAAGAAACATCATTAACTGGGGCCTGTGAGTTGCAGGAGATGGCATTGCACTTTCCTGTTAGTTTAGCCAGACTTTCCAAGCTACACTCCAAAATGAAGTCAGACTATTATTATTTATAGTCTCTACTGTGGTTTTATTTAATGGTAGGTTTGCCTTTGTTGAGCTCAGAAAACAAAACCTCTCACAGTTGGCAAAAGCTGGAAAACGAATCTTGTTTTCATTGGACTCACTATAAGCCAGAACTGGGGTGTTCACCTTGATATTTAAATAATTGGAGGAAGTGGTTACATCATGGGAGCCGAGAATCTTTTGTTCAATTCCCATCTCTCACACTGATTCATTATGAAGACCTTAGCCAAGTCAGTTAACTTGTGTTAGGGTATGTCTACACTGCAATAAAACACCACTCGCTGGCCAGAGTCAGCTGACTCAGGCCCATGGGGTTTGGGCTGCAGGGCTATAAAATTTCAGGGTAGACATTAGGGCTCTACATTGCAATTTTATAGCCCCTCAGCCCGAGCCCCACAAGCCCAAGTCAGCTGACACGGGTCAGCCCCTGGAGCCAGGGCTCCAGCCCAAGAGCGAACATTTACATTGAAATTTTATAACCCCAAACCTAAGTCCCATGAGCACAAGTCAGCTGACATGGGCCAGCCACAACTTAGACTTATAGACTTAGTTTCTCCACTTCTAAAAGGGGTATCACAGTGCTCATCTATCTATCAAAGGTGTTGTGGGATTTCTTTAATTATGTTTGCAAAGATGTTTTGAGGTGTCAGAGGCTACAGTGCTGAGATCTATATAAGTAACTAGATAGATCGATAGATAATAATGAAAGACACTAAAGACATACAAAGTATTCTTAGTTTCTTACTGACAGCTTTAATGGAAATCATTGTAGGTATCAAATATAAAAGGAAACAATGTAGTAGAAGTGAAAACAGTTAAAATATTAAAAAGTCATTTTTTCACATTTAAAGTGAAATATTAATTAACCAATACAAAATCTAGCATGTTATGAACTAATAAACAACTTACTCCTTTTTTAAATTGCAACACATTGTCTCACATAAAAATTGGGGTGGAGAAGGCAACCAGCACATAATATTACAATAATTTTATTTCTGTTGTACCAAAAGACTGGGGCAGACAATAATTTTGCCTGTCAGCTTGTGGTATAGAGGAATGACAGCTGCCCACTGTACTAATCGTTAAGAGATGCATCCTGGTTAGCTGTTTTACATATATAACATACCTATGTGCTTCGTACAAACAGAAAGCATATTTAATCCATAAAAACAAAAACCATTTCTGGAAGCACTTCCTTAATTTTTTGCAGAACTTCAGCAAAGTCAGGAATCAGTTAATTCTTTCATTTTTATCAATTTACAACAATGGCCAGCCATCCAACAAGCTCATTGGATGGAAAAGATCCCATGTGGACAGACATATAACACATATGGTATGAAAAAGTTATTATAACTTTTTATTACTTGTTACAGGTCGGCATGGGGAGAGAGAAATACTCATCCAGTTTAAAGTTGTCATTGGTATATCTTTTTATTTTAGTTTAATCTGTTATTTTCCAAACTAAACAAACCCTCTGGTGGATTTATTTTTGAAGAGCTACTGATACATATAAAAAGTAGGATCATTGACATTAACAGAGCACAACGAAAATATCATTAAGAACTGTCTTGTAGGTGGGTCTGCTGTTTCTCATGGAACAAATGGAGCATATATATTTGGAATTCTTATGTGTTGTTTCACTTTATGGCTCGCTTATAGTTTCCATCTCTTGGCATCAGTGGAACACTTCCCAGGATGTTTTAAGTCACAGCCTCATACTCCTCTTCAGTGAGTTGTCAGAGTTTCTCCATGTAAATTTGTAAGTTTTTCTTTTACCCGGCATTTCTCCCACTCAAGCATAACCCTGGGCTGACTTGTAATGTGTCCTAATTGTATAGAAAGCCATAGTCTCTTAATGACTAGCTATAACCTTTGCTGTGTGTGCAGGTTGTTAATCCCTTTTTAATAGCTGTATTTGTGTCAGATGAGGTCAGACATGAATTCTTATTTGCCTTTGTTCCACTTACAGAAAATCTTCTTTAAGATTCTTGGATGTTTTCATTCTAAGGAGTGGAGCCCCACACGATACAAATGTCCCTGTGATCACATCTGTGCACGTATGTGTGAATACAGGCCTATAGACTGTATGTGTAGGCATACTATATACTGTATGTGTAGGCATACTATACATTTATATATGTGTCTATCAACTGCTTGTTCTCTTAAACTGACCAGAAATAAACAACTAATTTATGAATCTAGTGAACACTAATGGCTCCATTCTGAAACTGATTTAAGAATGTCTCAATATTGTCTGCTTGGCTAGGTTATAGAAACTGCCTTTCTTGACATCAGACATGCATAACCTTGTAGGGCCCTATAACAGAGATTTTGCTGCTCATGATTAATATCAGGAATGTCCAAGATACTTTACATGGATGTGGATGTACATGGCCATGCAAAAGGATGAGAGTAAATTCCCACATACTGGGATTTACATTATGCTTTATTCCTCTACAGAGAAAAAGATAAAGAGCTGGGGACATTCTTCCACCTCATTCTCCATCTCTCCTTCATCCCTGGATTATGAAATTTATTTTGGAATCTACATTTATGTAGGTTCACAATTATCCTTGTTTAACCTGTTCCTACCATGCAGTTATCAACTCAGATTACATTACATTATGGTAAACCATAAATACAGCCAGGAGAGAGAGGAGGGGCAAGAAAAAGTTGCCCTAATCTCAAAGCACCATCAACTCTGCCTTCCAACTCCAGAGCTCAAGTCTACTCCACATTTAAAACAGAAATGGGTAAAGCCAGCAGCCATACATCGTTTCACTAAAATTAAGTAATAAACAGCAAGGCCTTAGCATAATGTTGTGTGACCTTGTGGTCTCTTTATTGGTGGAGTATCACAAACAGGCAAAGTCCCTGGAAAGCTGGATGGATGCTGGAGTGAGTTCAGTAAACAGAGCATGTATTTTATTACTGATGGGGGTACAGGGGCAGCTCCGCCCAGGCAGCTGGTACTGCTTCTTCCCCCAAAGCAGAAAGCACAGGAAACTCAGGTTACTTCTGAATCAGGGATCCTTGCCATCTGGGAGGAGCCATACCCTTTAGGTGGTGCCTAACTGCCTATGGATGTGCCACACAATAATTCTGTTACGGTAATATACAATCAAAACTCTCTATCTGCTTCCAGAGCAGGTGGGCGAGTTTATATCTGTTGCTGTTTTCATCGACTAATTGTTAATAGTAATCTTTTAACTGTTAAAATGGTGGTGTGTTTTTCAGTCACCAAACCTCAAAAAGGACAACAGCTCAGAAGGAGAAGCAGGAGCTCAGCATGCCACATGACCTTAAAATACAGTAAATTATCTTGTATCTAAATGACTAATGTATGTTTCTGATTGTGTCTAGTGCTGTGCAAGCAAAGCTTAATGTGGTGTTTCGATTACTTTAATAGCTTTTGTTAATAAGGCAGTTTTCTCTGATTTTTTTTAAATTTCATTTTAGAATGAAAAGGAGCCCAAACAATGCTGTGCGGGGACCCATTTTGCTGATATATTTCTTGAGTCTTTGATATTATTTATATATCTGTTTACTAAGAGGATTATGTAATAGTTGTATATGGTACCATAGATAGCCAATGAAACCTTATACAGAGAGTATGAACTTGAGGCCTGATTTCAGGGGCTGTCGATACATTTGAAAATCCTGCCAAAAATCCCTGTCGCAGAGAACTTACAGATGAGGTTAGGTATTTTATGACATGATGTAGGAAGAGATTACTTCGGGCAGAGGTTTAGAACTATATGAGATTTTTATGGCTGTCTGTTTGAGTTTGTGGGGTGACTGTGGTTGTATGTTTATGGTTGTGGATGACTGCTACTTTAAGTCTAGAAGAGGGACTGCTTGTGGTTACTGATTTGAAAGCCAGCAATGAATCCCAGAAGTAGAATCCTCTATAAAGTGAGGATTACATGAATTACTAAAAAATGCCTAGGGTTTATAATTTATATGGCAGGATGGGTTTTCCCACATGGCTCCACAGACCTTATGTTCTTCTTAGCTGTACAGTTCTCTGGATGTATGATGAATCCTGCTTGTGGACCTAGGAGGGGCATTCATTTACGTGGCTCTGGAGATTTCCAACAACATTGAACCTTTCCCCATGGAAACACACCATGCTGTGGGGCATCTTTCCCAACCAACTCGACTGAAGTGCATCTTGGGCTACCGTTTTATTATGCACTTTTCTGTCTCGAGAGTTGTAACAACAAAATGGATTTAAGACTCATTTTACCAACAAACAAAAATAAAATCTAAAATAAAACTAAACAACTCAAAATAGTACATAAAATGACAAGGGCCAGATAATCTTCTGATATACATGGCCTGACTAAAGCACATATTTTGGTTTGGTAGGCATAGCAACTGTGACTACTATACTGAAATAACTGTTTTAAAGTTGGTGAATTGGATTGAGAGATGGAAGATGTGAGTTCTCTTTCTAGTCTCTTTAGTGGAAATTTTAGTGGAAATTTGGATCAAGCCCAAAGCCAAAGTCAATAAGAGTCTTTACATTGAAGTCCATGGGTGTCTCTCTCCCATTGGGAGGCTTTGGTTTAGGCCTTTGGCCTCTCTTTTTTTCTGTTTCCCCATCTGTAAAAGGAGAATAATGATGCTTACTCACTTTTGTACAGTACTTTGCTACTTAGAAGTTCTATAACACTTTTCATCCACAGATCTCAATCACAAAATAATGATTTAAATTAAGACAGTGGACAAAATTGCATGAGCCCATTGCCTGGTTGTACAGACAGAGCTAAAGATGTCTCTCCCATTATGTGGCTATACAAGGACACCCCACAATAACACTCCCTGTATTCCCTGTTCTCTGGGGAGCACTGGGACTGCTCACTCTCACTCCCCCCCAAAAAGAGAATGCCAAAAAGGGGAGCAAGGAGGAGTGGAGAGGAAAGGAGGTCATGGCAAGACCCTACATGTAAATCAATGTAGAGGTAAGATCCTAAGATGATGTAAATAGCTGTAGGTCTGTTGACAGTGGAGCTAGACCAGTTTATACCAGCTGAGCATCTGCCCCAGGATAGGTAATATAAGAGATGGCAGCATGATCCAGAGAAGTTGGAAATTAGGAGTCAGGGTTCCAGGGTTTTAATCCTGGCTTGGCCACTGACTCACACAGCATGGTCTTGGGCAGGTCACAACCTCTTTTTGTCTTTGCTTCTTCTTATGTAAAAAGGGAATAATAAATGGAACATATTAAACTACTGCATGGAACAAAATGAGGATTAATTGATTAATGTTCACACAAGGCTTTGAAGGTGTAAGCAACACTATTATACATAAGTGATAAGTATCATTAAAATGTTGCCAGATACATTTGTTATATTTATGAAGCAAATTGCCTATGACAATGAAACTCTGGAGACATTTTCTGGGCTTCTTCTGCTTTGGGTAACACTGAAATAGTCTTTCTAATCCTACAGTCCTGTTGTTGACATTCCAGCCTCATGCACACCCATCGACAATCTTGGAGCATGTGTCCAGTACTTTTTTTTTTTTTTGCTCCATCTGGCTTAGTTGGCAGATATTAATATGCCTCTGGAAAGTAAAACAAACTGAATAAAAGGAATCCTAATATGTCAAAGAAAAAATTACTGACCTCAATCTGAAATAGTATCTATGTCATCTGACCTTTGGAAAGATGGATCCATAGGAACCCCAGCTACCAAGGAGTTAATACATGCAGTGTAGTATAAGTATTTGGTTAATTTGCTTATTAAAATCACGAAAAGCTTTTGGCTCTTTGACACCCAAACAAAAGGCAAGCAATTGAGTGACTTTTGACCTGAGCTTATCAGATGACTGGTGTAATGCTGTCAAACCCTCATCACTGCATTCAAGTAAGGTCACATTTTATAGGTGTTTATGACAGTTTAAGGTTCATACTGCCTATCTTTGTCAACACTAGAATGATGCAGGTCAACTGGCCAGGTTAATGAGCCAGAGCACAAGAGGAAAAACATGGGAAACAGACTAATATCTAAATTAAAAATCAAATGTAAAGAACCTGTAAAACAAACAAGTTCTAATAAAGGCTGGAAAATCACAAGTCACTGGAGCTGGATTGAATACTCTGACTTCCACTTGTGTAATTGTATGTGGGAGTTAAACAATATTTGGGCAAAGCAAAATTGTGGACAAAAATGTTACAAAATAGTTTGTGATACTTCCTGAGATTTCATTTTAGCCATGTTTGTGACCATAAAATAGTGTGCTTTCCTGAAATTTCACCATAACTGTTCTTTCACTGCAAAAAGATGAGAATTCACAAGTTGACACAAAATTGGTCCTGTTACATAGTGCAAATATTTTGTGAAAATTGAATTAGTCTCAAATTCACAGCAAAATGGGCATAGGCTCAGATTTTGAGCATTTCAAATTGAGAATATCTGTGCCACACCCAAGCACTATGGAAGTTAATAATGAACAGAAAGTGATCATATTTTCAAAATCTCTGACACTTTTTGGGTGACATTTTTAGTGTAAAAATAAGCTGTACACAAGATAAAATTATACTTAAAATGTATACAGGTGTCATTACTGACAGTTTCTGCTTAAATAGTGATATTGGTCTATTTCTCAGAGGGGAGGATTTTTACCAATAACTTAAACTTCTGAATTTATTTATCATAAAACACCAAACATCCCATTAACATTCAGTTTGAGCGAAAGAACATATTTGATAGTGGGTATACTCATATGGCTTTTTTTTTCATTCCAAACACCATTAATCATACAAAACGTTCATTCCTCTGGACTGTTTGTTCCTGGTAAATAAAGGACAAATTCTACTGGGAATAACAATATTCCATGAACTAACATTCTGGAGTTATAAAGTGAAATAATTTTTGATTGATAAAATGAAAACCAGGACATTTCAGATGTCCTAAAAGAAGTTCCACTGTCCCAATAAAAATGGGTTGAACAGTCACTTTACCCTTATAACTTGGGTCTCTTATAGACCTATCAATTTATCTTTCCCAGTGAAAATCACAGTACTATGTCATGGCTGAAAATAAAGAGATTTTTTCCCCCTTAGGTGAGTTTCTGGCTGGTTAATATGGTGGGTTTGTTTGTTTGTTTTTGTTTTTCCCTGAAGTGAAGATAATGGCCTTATTACAATGATTGTCTTAAAAGTTTAGTTCTTCCCCCACCCCTCACATTAGGACATCTTGGGTTTTTTTTAGTGTTATATAAATGATATTGAAGTGAAATATACCATCATATATAATTTTTCCATGACAGCAATCACTTAAAGTTGTAGGACTATATCCATTGTTCAGAGGAAGTAGTGTACAAAATAAAATCCTAGCTCATCATATGAATCATAAGATCCATTAATCTCTGTATAGGTTTGAATATTGTAAATCATCTCTTCCTGATTTTATTTATATACACGCACACACACACCCATACATTTAAATAATGAATGTAGTGCCACATTGGTGGCCTTGGAGACTTACATGAACCTACAGAGAATCTTACATTAAGCTCACCTAGTGTAGCTATTCAGCACATATCCCTGCACACCAATGTAGACATGCTGTGAGGCTCCATGGTGGGTGGTAGGGAAGCTCGTCGAGCAAAGAAAAAGAAGTGCCTCCATACTACTTGTGTGTCTCTCATGGGCCCACATAGTGAGGAAGGTGGAGATGGAAGTGGACCAGTGTTGGACCCATAGGAAACATATTTACATCAATCCCTATTGCAGCCCTGCACCCAAGTTGGGGTGGCCAATTTTTGCCTCCCTAACTTCTCCAGTCATCACTTGCATATAAGGTCTGATCATTTAGGGAAAACCTTTTGCAAACCTCTCTTACACATATTTTTAGTGATTTGGGCCTGAACTTAAAATCCTTAGGACCTTAACAATATTTTTGTTTTGTCTGAAATCTTTGGATTTCACTTTTGATAGAAAACAAGGTTATAATTTCATCTTCTTTTTTTTTGTAATGAATTGCATACATGTGGATTTATATGGGTTTTCTTGGAAAAATTCTAATAATAAATTATATAAAGAATATTTGAACATAAAGCTGGAAGAAATATAGAACAGTAGAAATGTATGGAAACTCACTGAGTTATTGATGAAATAGACCATATGTCCTCTGACACCTTGGTTTGATGGAATGCCTCCTTAACTGCTTCCTTAATGCATCCCGTTGTGCCTAGGTGTGGGATGACATAAGGTCTGCCTCACTCCTTTAATATGCTTTCATCTCTCTCATTTACAAGCTGTGTGTCCTTGTTTGTTTGCAAGAATATTGGAAGAGGGCAATAATGGGTAACTGTTCAAAAACTATTTTGGATGCACATACAACTCCTATGAATAGTCTTTGTTTTATGGCAACTAGTGCCAGGAGAAGGAGAAGAAAAGCCTCTCATTATTACAATAATTTTGCCAGAGATTACCATAAATTAAAGAAATCCAACTCTTCCCCTTTTCTCTTAATTGGAAGGGGGTTAAAGGATTTGCAAGTACTATTTCTATGCTAAAATATAGATTTTTTTTCCAGAAAGTTTCTTATAAACTCCCCATCTTGATATAGGTTCTATTTAACACAAAAGTTACAGGCTTCCTGGAGTCTCTGTACTTTGAATGATCTTACTTTATCGTGACAAAGTACTTTCCACTGGTATTTCCAATTATTATTGTCAGGATCCCAGTCGAGGATGGTGCCTGGGTTGGAGGGCACATGGTCTGAGTTCAGTCTAAAGGGTCAAGGCCAAAAGCAGCAGTCCACACTAGCTTCATAGGATCTGGTTAGAGTCAAGTTTGATGAACCGCACTGGGTTGGAACCAAATGAGTCAGCCAGAGTAGGGTTAGTAGTGCAGAGGCAAAATGAGACGAGCAGAGCAGGAAACCAGGAAGCAAAAGTGAGGCTAGGTATCAGGAGCTGGGCTGGGGTCAGGAACCAGGAGGAAGGCCATGTATCAGGAGTACACAACAAGACCGAAGACATTCCAGATGACTGGAAAAGGGCAATCTGGTGCCCATCTATAAAAAGGGAAATAAGGACAACCTGGGAAATTACAGACCAGTCAGCTTAACTTCTGTACCCAGAAAAATAATGGACCAAATAATTAAGAAATCAATTTGCAAACACCTGGAAGATAATGAGGTGATAAGTAACAGTCAGCATGGATTGGTCAAGAACAAATCATGTCAAACCAATTTGATAGCTTTCTTTGACAGGGTAACAAATCTTGTGGATGGGGGAAAGCAGTACATGTGGTATACCTTGACTTTAGTAGGGCTTTTGATACTGTCTCGCATGACTGTCTCATAAACAAACTAGGGAAATACAACCTAGATGGAGCTGCTATAAGGTGAGTGCATAACTGGTCGTAAAATCATTCCCAGAGAGTAGTTATCAGTGGTTCACAGTCATGCTGGAAGGGCATAATGAGTGGAGTCCTGCAGGGATCAGTTCTGGGTCTGGTTCTGTTCAATAACTTCATCAATGATTTAGAAAATGGCATAGAGAGTACACTTATAAAGTTTGTGGATGATACCAAGCTGGGAGGAGTTGCAAGTGCTTTGGAAGATAGGATTAAAATTCAAAATGATCTGGACAAACTGGAGAAATGGTCTGAAGTAAATAGGATGAAATTCAATAAGGACAAATGCAAAGTACTCCACTTAGGAAGGAACAATCAGTTGCACACATACAAAATGGGAAATGACTGCCTAGGAAGGAGTACTGCAGAAAGGGATCTGGTGTCAGTGGATCATAAGCTAAATATGAGTCAACAGTGAAACACTGTTGCAAAAAAAGCAAACATCATTCTGGGATGTATTAGTAGGAATATTGTAAATAAGACATGAGAAGTAATTCTTCCACTCTACTCTGCACTGATTAGGCTTCAAATGGAGTATTGTGTCCAGTTCCAGGTGCCACATTTCAGGAAGGATGTGGACCAACTGGAGAAAGTCCAGAGAAGAGCAACAGAAATTATTAAAGGCCTAGAAAACATGATCTATGAGGGAAGATTGAAAAAAATTGGGTTTCTTTAGTCTGGAGAAGAGAAGACAGAGGGGACATGATAACAGTTTTCAAGTACATAAAAGGTTGTTATAAGGAGGAGGGAGAAAAATTGTTCATCTTAATCTCTGAGGATAGGACAAGAAACAATGGGTTTAAATTGCAGCAAGGGCGGTTTAGGTTGGATATTAGGAAAAACTTCCTAACTGTCAGAATGGTTAAGCACTGGAATAAATTGCCTAGGGAGGTTGTAGAATCTCCATCATTGGGGATTTTTAAGAGCAGGTTGGAGAAACACCTGTCAGGGATGTTCTAGATAATACTTAGCCCTGGCATGAGTGCAGGGGACTGGACTAGATGACCTCTCGAGGTCCCTTCCAGTTCTATGATTCTATGAACAAGGTCTGTCTGAGCAGCAAGCTGGAGATGCACCTAGTTGCACAAACAGCCTCTAGGGTGTTTTATCTGGGCCTTAAATAGTATGCTTGGGTCAATCAGGGAACCTGGTAGGTTCTGCCAATCAGGACCTCTGTGGGCAGGACATCTTGTGGTACTTGAACTCATAGAGCTCATAGGCTGCTCTTCCCCACTTCACAAGAGTGTCCGGTTGTGGTGTGGACAAGGCAGCCACCCAGAAGTCTCCAGACTCATGGATCCTTCCTATTAATAAATTTATTAATTATTATTAATATTATTATTATTCCCAATCAGGATCTGACCCATTATGCTATCTTCTAAACAAGCAAGTAATATATAAGAAGATACTGTCCTGCGTTAAAGAGTTTATAATCTAATTTAAGACAAGATACAAGTGAGTTTGAAAAACGCTCAACACAAATTCAAAATGTAAACATACTATAGATAGGAAAATGGCCATAAATTCCTCTATCAAAGATAATATCTATCAATGTCTCTCTCACAGTCATGAAACATGTCAGACAGTATGTACATATTCAGTGGAATGCATGTTTTGTTGTTGTTGCTGTTGAAATTCCAAATCCCGTTTTTTTGTTGTGTAGAAGAATATATATGGACCAGGAAAAAAAGAGACAAGAAAAATGCTCCTGATTCAAAGAAATGAGGTATATGACTCCTGTGTGTTTTCTTTCTGTGATGAATCTCGCACACCTGGGGATGCTACTAATTAATAAATAGTAAAATAACACGGCCTTGGCTCAAACACCATCTTTTTCTGTATAAAGAATATAAAAATTAAATAAAACAAGCAAACACATTTTTTCTCTCCTTTTACAAGAAAATACAAGAGTGTCTCCTCTTGAGTTGATGATCACTGTAAGAGTGAAAACTGGAGGTTTTGTAATTAGGACATGAGATTGAGACTCAGGTGACCTGGATTCAAGTCCTGGCTATGTGGGACTTTGGCAAGTTACTTAATCTCTTTGTCCCTCAGTTTACTATTTGTTGAATGGGGATAACATTTCCCTTCTCTGAGTCTTTGACTTGCATATTTCGATTGTAAGCTCTTTGGGAGGGACTGCATCTTTCTGTGTGTCCATACAGCACTAATCACAATGAGGCCTCTATCTCAGATAGAGCCTCTAGGCACTATGTAACACAAATAACAATGTGTCTTGAGTCTAGATATGAGCCATTTGATGAGATAGGACTCAAAGGCCACATCCTTAACTGGTATAAACAGGCAAAGCTCCATGGGCTTCAATATAGCTACACTGGTTTACAGCAGCTGAGAATATGGTCCAAGGGTAAGGACCTTAAGTTTCAGCGTGATTCCCCTTTCAGGTATTGGAAAAGGTGGCGTGGAGTGGCATGAAGTAAATAAAATAGCCATAAATGTATCCCCTAAAAATAACACCTCTCCCAATTTCTCTTTCAGTCTTTGTAAAATGAGACATGTTGAATGCCAGAGAGGATTGCCTAGCTGTCTAAGCAGAATGGCTAAACTATCTGGACTACTTGGAACCACAGCTTGAACACGGACAGGCTTACCTCAGGCCTTCATTCTTCCAAATTAGATACACTGAGTTCCACATGGTTTACAGAGTGGAATTAACTCAGTCAATACCTTAAAAGAGCTTCTCCCGTCAACATAGTGTTGTCTACACCAGGGATTAGGTTGGTATAACTACATTGCTCAGGAGTTTTTCACACCCTTGAGCGACATGGTTCTACCGATATAAGTTTGTAGTATAGACCTGGTCTCACTCTAAAGGGAATCTGCCCATGAATAAGGGTACATGTATGTGTCTCTGCAGAATCAGATCCCCAGAGTCTTATCTTGTAGAAACTTAAGGCTGAAGTCAATGAAACCACCTGCACATTAAATTACATACATGCTTAAATCTTCGCAGGATCAGGGCCATAGTTTGTAAAATACTTTGGGATACTTCAGGATGAAAAGTGGTGTACATATAGGTAAGTTAGTTATTATCATCATCAGGAGCAACAAGAAAATCACCATTATTATTAAGTATATAACTGGATGTTCATAATGAGTCATGCTATTATTTTGTCTGTTTTTAAAACCTGTTAATACTGGAAGATTGTAAAAGAAATAAGAAAAAGAAAAGGGAATGCTACAGTATATGGAGATCTGCATTTAGTTTGTGCAAACAAATTAAAATCAGATATGGAAAGAAATAATTCCTCTAAGACAGAATTACTGAGTATACACACTCACCAAAATTCTCTCCTTAGATGAAGTCAGTCGGAAATGTGTGTGTGTGTGTGTGTGTGTGTGTGTGTGTGTGTGTGTGTGTGTGTGGCCCATTATATCTTTCCTTACAACTTATTATTAATATAAATCCAAAAACAGAGAGCATATCTATTGAAAAATCTCCAAAGACCTCTCCTGAGCAATATGAAATCTTATGGAAAATGATTTCTAATATCACAGAAAACATTCTAACACATTAAATACAGTTGGGAATGTACTATTGAAAATATTACTTATTGCACACAAATGAAGGAAATAATCCAGTTCATTCTAATGGGAAAATATTTCTTCCACTGCTATGATTTTGCCGGCTATAAAGATGATTAATGCCTCAATTCAGTAAGGTCCTTAAGCACATGCTTCTGTCTATCCCTATTCAGCAAAATGCTTAAGCTCAGGATTTAAGCACATGCTTAAAGGCCAGATCTTTAAAGGCATTTAGACCTAAAGAGGTAGGTAGGCGGCAAGTGGGATTTTCAAAAATGCCTAGGCACCTAACTCCCATTTGATTCATTGAGTTTAATGGGAGTTAGGCACCTAGGCACGCTTTAAAATCCAACTAGACTCCTATCTGCATCTTTAAGCAGTTAGAACCTTTATAAATCTGACCCTAAGTGCTTTGCTGAGCAGGGATGCACTGTCAAATCAGATGCTTAGTGTTTTAACAAAGAAGATTCCAGTCCTTTTGTTAGGGTAATATTTTTATGTGGAATTGTAACTCTTATTTTAAAGAGAAACAATAGTAAAGACAGATATTTCATGCCAAGTGACATGACAACATTTATTACCTATCCCTTCTAATTCCCTCCCTCCTTGAATACACCCTTAAATCCTAAATCACAGAAGTCCATGCTAATTTCTGTGCTAATTGTTGTGTTGGAGATGTCAGAGATAAAGGCCAGAAGGGGCCACCAAATCATGTAGTCTGACCTTGTGTATATCACAGACCACCACCACCACCCATCAGGCACAGACCAAGCAGGCAGGATGTGTGTGGTTAACAGGGAATAGGCATGGGAAGTGGGAAGCACGTGATACAAACACAGCATAAGGAAACACATTTCTCTCTCTCAACAGCAGACATGTACGAACAAATGCCTGTGGCTGAAATAACATTGTTCGGTGAGACAACATCCCTTATGGAAAGATGCTATTTGAGGAAAGAATGCTCAGCCTCAAGAGCAATGCAGGGCTTGTTGGCCCTGCAGGAGAAGAGAAACATCCACCAGTGGAGATGAAGGGAAAATGGAGGCTGAGAGGTAGAGTTGGAATGAGGACAGGTCAGACACATGCCCACTCAGAGGTCCAGAAAGGTCCAGGCCACTTCCAGCTTTTGGGGTCCCTAGCCATAATAAAAACAAAAAATGACAACACATGGTTTAATCTTGTGCCATCAGAACCAATATATTTTTATTAATATTTATGAACATTTTTAACTCTTTAATATAACAAAATCTATATCAGGTAAGAAAAAAAATTGTACCAAATCTTTTACCAAATCACATCTCTTATTTGCTTAAATGTGCAGCTTTAAGCTGAGAGAGTGTGTCACATTTTGGTCCGATAGGGATGTGCATAAAAACAAGTTGCGAAACTTAACCAATGCCAAAAAGTTCACAAGTGTCGACATTTGAGACCCCCTTTGAGCTTGAGGCCGAGGCCAAATGGCCATCCTGGACTGACCCTCTGATTGGCTCTGGTCATAGAATCATAGAATCATAGAATCATAGAATATCAGGGTTGGAAGGGACCCCAGAAGGTCATCTAGTCCAACCCCCTGCTCAAAGCAGGACCAAGTCCCAGTTAAATCATCCCAGCTAGGGCTTTGTCAAGCCTGACCTTAAAAACCTCTAAGGAAGGAGATTCTACCACCTCCCTAGGTAACGCATTCCAGTGTTTCACCACCCTCTTAGTGAAAAAGTTTTTCCTAATATCCAATCTAAACCTCCCCCATTGCAACTTGAGACCATTACTCCTCGTTCTGTCATCTGCTACCATTGAGAACAGTCTAGAGCCATCCTCTTTGAAACCCCCTTTCAGGTAGTTGAAAGCAGCTATCAAATCCCCCCTCATTCTTCTCTTCTGCAGACTAAACAATCCCAGCTCCCTCAGCCTCTCCTCATAAGTCATGTGCTCTAGACCCCTAATCATTTTCGTTGCCCTTCGTTGTACTCTTTCCAATTTATCCACATCCTTCCTGTAGTGTGGGGCCCAAAACTGGACACAGTACTCCAGATGAGGCCTCACCAGTGTCGAATAGAGGGGAACGATCACGTCCCTCGATCTGCTCGCTATGCCCCTACTTATACAACCCAAAATGCCATTGGCCTTCTTGGCAACAAGGGCACACTGCTGACACGTCCTCATTAGTCATCCAAAATCTTGGGAGCAGCCAGGAAGGGCTAGAGCTGTGGCAAATCCAACATTTTCCAAGCTGATTTATGGTGAATTCATGTTAACACTGGGCTATGCAGACAATATCATTCCCATGTCTTGCTGAATTCAAGCAAATAACCGGGTTTCACATTAGTTGTCAGTTTCTTAAATGATGATATAATCACCTTTGGGACAGAAGAATTTACAGTGAATGGGGAGGGATTTACACTTTGTATATGAAAGTGGATAGATCCAGAAAAAAAGGCAATACACTGTTTATATAAATACTTATTTTAGATAACTAGACTTTCAAAAGCAAGAGAGAGAAAGACAGATATACATGTTGGTACCAGCTGCTCTCAAAAAGTTTGTTGCTGGAAGTTTGGAAGGAGATTGAGGTTCTGCCATGTTGTTCAGATGTTTGTTGCTATTACAGCTGGGCAAATCGTTTGTAACAAAATCACTTTGTTGAGGCATTTCACCACTTTTTCACAAATTGTTCACAAACATTATTTTCTGCAAATAGTGTCCAGTATTCTCTTAAATAGTTCACACACATACCAGGCTGGCTCATTCACTAGAATATTTATGGAAAGAGATCACAAAAGGGGTGTGAATTCAGTCATAAGGAATTTGTCTAAAGTTTCAAACGAATAATCTGATTTTTTTTTTTACAGGAGTCACCCAGCTGTAGTCACAATAGATCCCGCCCATTCTGCTGTCAATAAGGATTATACGCATCATAAAAGAAGCCTAAATCCCACTTCCTCTTTGAAATGATTGGTTGAGCTTCTAATGGCCAGTCAATCCCTGAAGAAAATGCTTTTTATTTTGGCTAAAGTCCAACCCTAGCTTTGCGGTAAAAACAAATAATAGCACCCGTAGCTAACAACTAGCAACCCAAGCAAAAATGGTATGAAACCGGGAGGCACTTAACTAAGCTGTGTAGGCAAAAAAAACTAAACCATACATTGAGGCCAAAAATATGAATGCACATACAAATATTTGTCCTTGACATACTTGGTAGAGCACACGAAGCATACATAATCTCTCAATACCTGAAAAAAATCAATGTTTGTTCCTTCAAAGTTTTTAGGTAGTGCCTAGAGACTAACCAAAATCAAAACCATGTTATGTTAGGCACTGTACAAACACAGAGTAGTAGACAGTCCTTATCCTAAAGAGCTTACAATCCAAAGGAAATGAGACATACATGCCTAGTAAACAGTGTGATGGCTGCAAAAGTTCCATTATTATTTTGGTGGGTGTGGGAGTAGTTAGGGTGGGTTAGCTAAGTAAAAAGATATGGGAAGGGAGAAGCCTGAGGGAGACAGAACAGGTTAGAAGAGGGAGGAGAGGAAGGTATAAGGGGCAAGTATGGAGGTGTTGATATGAACCCTTTATAATGGGGCATATATACAAAATAAGGCTGGGTGGGAAATTTCCTGTCCTGCAAGAATTTTTGAGATTTAATTTTTTTTTCCCATCCCAAATCAGGATGAAAAGTCAAAATCTCAAATTTTTGTGACCCAACAAACAAAGAAATCAGACATTTTTGCAAGTCATTTTGAAACCCAAAAAATCAAAAATTTTTAGTTTGAAAATATTAGAACAGGATGTATTGACAATTTTTAAACAATTTATTTATTTTTATTTTATTTTTAGTCAAGAAATTTGTCAAACCCAATCCCTTTTCATGAGCCGTTTGGCTTTGATTTTTTGGTGAAAAGAGTATTCATTTTAAAAAATCCCAATCTCATTCATTTCAATTTGGGTTTAATAACCATCAAATCAGCGTTACCAGATAGTACACCCTTAAGATTTGAACTGACCCTACAGGTTTTGACACAGCTCTAGACTGTGTGTTATTGTGCTCTATTTTCAAACCAGTTTTTCTTGTGGTCAACAAAAAGTCAATTTAAAAACAATTAAAAAAAGAAGAAGAAAACAGATTGCATTTTGGGCGCCAGAATTCTATCATACAGTTGCACGCTTGAATGTTTTTATATTTCTCTGCACATATTCAAGTAATTAGGTGAAATAGTCCCTATATTAAATAATATAGATAAAGTCACGGGAACATCAAGTATTACCAAAGATTACTTTTACTGAATTTGTCTGTCTGAAATCACATAAACAAGGACATTGTTAAAGCCATTTTGTGTGGAGGAGAGCTGTAACATGGAATGTACTTATGACCACTTACTATTAGTTAAGTGGTATTAGTTAAAGAAGTATTCCAAGATCCCAGTGTTGCAAACCTAACTGCTTTCATATAGGAATTCACATACAGTTCAGGAAAACACAAAAGCACGTGCTTAAGTCTATCCTTATTCAGGGCTGCCCTTAAGCATATGCCTAAATTCTGTTTGACTTAGGCAACATTTCTTCTTCCCATACATTGGTCACCTCTTCAGGTTCATCACCATCCTTTTCCCACCAAACCTAGAGAATGCTTCCCTCTTAGTTTCAGCTACTACTACTACTATGTATTAAAGGTGCTAGTTCTCACTGGACCTTATATGTGGGGGTGGATAGCCTTCTGGATTGTCAATGCTTCGAAACTCTTGAATGCAGTTAAAGCTAGTGGAATAATTCATCATCAATAACATTGGTTGTAACTTTTGATATTTTTAATCGAGTAATTGAATACAGATATTTATGCATTGTCGACTTCCCCTAAACATGATACCTGGAGAAATACCAGAGGTTTGCTTTACCTCATGTACCAGCTACCTGAGACAACAGTGAAACACTTAAAATAAATAGCTTTTTGCCTGTATGTATTTTTCCTGTCTGCCCACCTTGCTTTCACACCTCTCAAACTTAGTACTTTTCAGTGCTTTTTCATCTTCAAAGCACTTCACTAATATTAATAATTAATCTTCAGAAAATACCCCTGTAAAGTATTATTATCTTTAATTCAGTTTCTCCATCTGTTTTTTTTTAAAAGAGACTTTCCGTTCTTCACATAATGTTACAGAGTTACAGGGCCAGGTTGTCTAGCCAGGTTAAGGCACTACTGAGGTGGCACAAAGGAACCATAACACCACCACAAATGGCCAGTGGAGAATTCTCTTGGCATAGAGGAACACCCTGATGATATATCAGCAATGCAGATTGTGTCTCTGACCCCCACTTCACCATTTAAGGGCTGGGGAGGAGCAGGCATGGCAATACTCTGCTATGCCAATCCTTCACAGTGTAGGCTTCATTGAGGACCCTAAGCCAGCGGCAGAAATTAAAGCTACCTCATGGCCAGGTCTAAATTAGGAAGCCAATTCCAGCTCCCTGAGCGGGGATTGAACTCACTTATCTGTGGTTTACTTCTGTTGCAAAAGCACTGATATTCTAAGGAATATAAAGGGAAAATTCATCTCATACCCAGATCCAGATCTGAAAAGTCACATCTGTTGGGCTAACTGAAAACAAGTTTAGCCCATTTACTAATTATAGTTGACCACACTTTATTAGAACTAATGAGGCCTCGCACCATCCAAAACAATTTTATTTTGGGGTGGGAAAACCTTTCAGAAACATAGACTTTAAAAAGGTGACAAAGATAAAACTTTGTAAGAAGGAGGGGAAATCAGCAAGGGGAAATTGCCCTATCTAGGTTAAATACATATTTTGGTATATCTGCCATTTACGCAACAAACCCTAATGGCTTCTTCAAAAGCCATTAAGGAGTATTAAGTAAATACACAATTTGGTACGTGAGCTAATTTTGAAAGCACATTATTCTGTTTACAATGCATTCTTTCAGGTCTGAAATCTATTCCTCTGAAGTGCCTAAGTAGTGACTCAGAAATGGATCCTTAATCCACAGCAAGGCAATCACCTCCTAAAACCAGACTAGATGTATATGAGTTTACCTAGATGGCTGGAAAAAAAAAAGAATCCAAATGAAATATTAACCAGCTGAGTGTTCTCCAGTGTACTGAGTCCATGAGACAAAACATACCTCCAGTGATACTCTATCCACCTAATATGGAACATGCCATTTGCAATACTGACAAATGTGAGTTCCGCATGTGGGGGCTTGCTCCCACAAATAGCAGAAAAGGGGTGAAAAGAATGCTTTTCTGCTATGGAGTCTTCCAAATGGAATGAAAAAGTGTTTTCAGGAGTGTTTGTATTAGAAAGCATGTCAATTCCTGTAATAAACAACAACAATTACTACTTACAGATGAACATGAACAAAAATCAGTAATCCAAACACAAACTTTGGAAAAAGTTTAGCGCTAAGTCTCAGCTTTGCTGCTTGTCACTTACCTAACCCACTGTCTGCTGGTCTCAAATTCTCTACAGACTTCAACTTTAATATTCACTACCTTTAATATTATAATAGATCACTAGCATGTCCTTATTTAGATTGTAATATCTTTGGGAGAGAGCCCATGTTTTCATTATATGTGTGCACATCACCTAGCACATTGGGTCCCTAATCCCAGGTTGTGTTACAAACTGAGAGAGCTAAATGAGTTGCCCAAGGTCACAAAAAATTCAGTGGCAGAGCCAAGAACAGACTCCACAACTGTTGACTCCTACTCACCTGTCCCAATCACTAGACTGCACTCCCTCTTTCCTCCATAATCCAGTGGTTATATGATGACAATGTATGCAAACTGTGCACATGTATTTGAGGGAGAATATGAACTTCTTTTTCTGTAGGGAAACAACTAAGCAGTATGGTTTAGTTAGAGGAGTATTGATGAGACATGATTATTGCAGAACAATCAGTCTGATTATAATTATTGCTTAATTGTTTAATGAGGGTTTTATGCGTGTGTGTGTGTATTTGAAAGGGTTGATTAAAACTAAAAAGAAGGGCATGATCTAACGGTCTGAGCACAGGTTTGGGAGCCAGGAAATTCTGTGTTCCAAACCCAGCAGTGACATCTGTTTCCTCAGGAAATTCACTTTACTGCTTTGAGCCTCCATTACCTTGTCTCTGACATGGCAACAACACCACTCACCTCACAAGGGTGCCATAAACATTACTTAATGTTTGTAAAGTGCTTTGAAGACTGTGTTACATATGTGTTATGCTTTTTTAACACAAAACAGTTATTAAACATATAGTATTAATGGACTGAGAATACATTTTATTTATACTCCACATTGTTCCAGGAGTATTCTACCGTACTTTCCTATCTACCTATGTATATGGTCCCCATCTATCCACCTTAGGTCTTTACTTAGCTCTCATCACTATCATATCTGAGCATGACACAATCTTTATTGTATCTATGCTCAAAATGCCCCTGTGAGATAGGGAAGTGCTAACATCTCCATTTTACAGGTGGGGAATAGAGTCACAAAGAGATTAAATTACTTGCCTAAGATTATGTAGGACGTCTGTGGCAGAGTTGGCAATCAGATGTCACTAGTTCCAATCCACTGCCTTAACCACAAGGTAATCTTTGAAAAGGCTTGATGGTAACAAACTGCATATTAAAACACCAACAACACACAAGATTAAAATAGATATAAAATGCTCCATTAATAAAAACAGATTTCTTTGTTTTAAATGCCTCGTGTTTTTCAGTCCAGGAATGGGCTGGGAGGGCTAGATCAAAGCAATCATACAAATGTTAAGCAAATGAAGTTGTAAAATCTTTATCAAGCATTGCTCAACTCTTCAAACCATATGGAGCATGACTGCTGGGCTTCATATAATGCCCTGAATGTTTTTCGTTTTCTATTTCACTGTTCACAGCAAAAGCACGGTACTGTAATCCCATCCTTCCGTTAACTACCAATTGTTTCTTTTGCCAAACTTTTCGTTAAAATATCATTTTTATGAAGGATTGCGTTATAGAGTGGAAAACTGTAAAACAAAAAAAATATATGGATATCCATTATACATTTACAGGGGTTTCTCCATTGTCTATATCTGTGTTTTATAGTTCATTCTAGACAAAAGATATTATGTTAACAGTCCTATCATTTAGAACTTTAGTTCACTATTTTGTTTTTATCTTTTGGTGGAAAGAATGACATTTTTTCCTCCCGGGTAATGGGCAATCCTAGAAAGGGGTTAGGCTTGAACAAGTGCTCTATAGTCTGAATGCTTCACTGAATCATAACTACAGATGTGAAGGTCCCAACCTCCCACACACCAGAGCTACTCAACACAACTCAACTCCCACATCATCCGGGCCCACGTGACTCTTTCTTTGCCTGGCCAATCTTTAGAAATTCTTCCAACTGCCCTGCTTCTCCAGCTTCCATGAGTCAACTCCAGCTCCTCTGCCATCTCATCTCAGAGGTGGAACAAGAAATGGGGCTCAAGTCATGTCAGGGAACCACAAACTTATCTTAAGTACCCCAATACACTGTCTCTTGACCTTCCTTCCACCAGAGCAGCTCAGTCCAGTCCACCACAAAGTGACAGTTCCTTGCTCTGCATTCCAGCCCTCCTGAATGCCAGGCTGAATCCAAGGATCTACCATGAATCCATGCTTGCTCTACGTAATCACACTTTGACCCCCCACCTGACTTTTGAATTTATGTTGTGCAGTACAGCTGACTTTGGAGCCTCTGTTTCCAAGTTTTGAGTGCTCTGCAGCATTGCCTGGGCATCTTCAATTCAAACAAGATTTCAAACTGGTGATTTTACATCCCAGTACAGAGTAGCTGGATTTATGGATAGAAGTGAGCCAGGGGACAGAACAGTAAATGGAGACCAGAGGAACTGAGGTGATAGGGGATCAGGAAGTCAGAAAAGCACTGGTGACCATGAGCAACTGTGAACCATCTGTATCCAGGGCCTCCTTAACTAACTGATCTGAGTCTTTTTAATGGTTATGGGTGGGGAACAGTCTGTTTTTACTGTATGAGAAATGGCTCACCTCTCCCTAATTTTTCTGATACCAAATCACACTCACAAGTAATTAAATACTGGACCCCGTCTGTTTTCTTCTCTCTGACTGGTGACTATAAACTGATATTTTAATAAGGCAAGAAGTATTTGCAGCAAAACACAACAACCGTTACTCTTCTTTGGTCCATTCTTTTTAGATCAATTGTGCATTGTATTTTTCAGAGGGGAAGCATGCGGGGGCAGGAAGGGTTGGCCACCCTCCCCCCCCCCGATTTGCTTGGCTTGTATTGAGCGTGATCAGAAGTACTGAGCATGCTCAGTAACACTGCTGAAGCCACTGCCCTCACTCCTCCCACCCCCACTATGGGCAGGCCCGGGTCGCTTGTGGTCTTTTGTATGTTCTAGCTATATGAGGCAAGGGAGGCTTTTGAGCTCTCAAATCAACCTTCCCTCTCCAGCAAAAAAAGAGGTGGCTCCATTCAAAGGAGTTATGGGAGACATCATCCTCAGTTTCTCTGTGGTCTCAAGGAAGGTTAAGAATTCAATGGGCATAAAGACTAGCTAAACCCTAGCATCATCCCCTCCAAAACATGGTGGAAGCACGTTGACAGGTTGCATTATCGCTGACTGTAACGTACCTGTTCCGTGGATAAAAATCTTGAACTGTTCATAATATGGTAGATGAAACCAAAGCCTTAAATAGCTGTGCAAAACTACTTTAAGTTTTTTTCCCTTGAAGGAAGTGATCTTTGTCAACCTAACGTATGAAATTTACACACAGTCTAGGCACGTAAGATACAGGGATTGGAACTAGTGGTGGGCGAGCCGAGTGAAATCTGAAATCGGGTTCTGTTGTTGATCACAAAGACAGACATATCTGCAGAACATAAACACAGCCTCCACCTTCGGCTTCCACTCTAGGGATGTGACCCTACGAGTCAGAAGAATTCTGAGCCAGAAGTATGTGATATGGCTAGCTTTGTAAATGACTAAAAGACTTGTTTCAAAATATGGTGGCTCTGTTCCACACCTCCAGAGCTTTGCTTTGAGTTTAAAGGTTCAAGCAAACCCCAACACTGAAAACGCAGCTGAAACGACTAAATTCTACCTGGTTTGAGAGTAGCAGCCGTGTTAGTCTGTATTCGCAAAAAGAAAAGGAGTACCGGTGGCACCTTAGAGACTAACAAATTTATTAGAGCATAAGCTTTCGTGAGCTACAGCTCACTTCATCGGATGCATTTGGTGGAAAAAACAGAGGAGAGATTTATATACACACACACAGAGAACATGAAACAATGGGTTTATCATACATACTGTAAGGAGAGTGATCACTTAAGATAAGCCATCACCAGCAGCAGGGGGGGGAAAGGAGGAAAACCTTTCATGGTGACAAGCAAGGTAGGCTAATTCCAGCAGTTAACAAGAATATCAGAGGAACAGTGGGGGGTGGGGTGGGAGGGAGAAATACCAGGGGGAAATAGTTTTACTTTGTGTAATGACTCATCCATTCCCAGTCTCTATTCAAGCCTAAGTTAATTGTATCCAGTTTGCAAATTAATTCCAATTCAGCAGTCTCTCGTTGGAGTCTGTTTTTGAAGCTTTTTTGTTGAAGTATAGCCACTCTAAGATCTGTGATCGAGTGACCAGAGAGATTGAAGTGTTCTCCAACTGGTTTTTGAATGTTATAATTCTTGACGTCTGATTTATGTCCATTCATTCTTTTACGTAGAGACTGTCCAGTTTGGCCAATGTACATGGCAGAGGGGCATTGCTGGCACATGATGGCATATATCACATTGGTAGATGCGCAGGTGAAGGAGCCTCTGATAGTGTGGCTGATGTGATTAGGCCCTATGATGGTATCCCCTGAATAGATATGTGGACAGAGTTGGCAACGGGCTTTGTTGCAAGGATAGGTTCCTGGGTTAGTGGTTCTGTTGTGTGGTGTGTGGTTGCTGGTGAGTATTTGCTTCAGATTGGGGGGCTGTCTGTAAGCAAGGACTGGTCTGTCTCCCAAGATCTGTGAGAGTGATGGCTCGTCCTTCAGGATAGGTTGTAGATCCTTGATGATGCGTTGGAGAGGTTTTAGTTGGGGGCTGAAGGTGATGGCTAGTGGCGTTCTGTTGTTTTCTTTGTTGGGCCTGTCCTGTAGTAGGTGACTTCTGGGTACTCTTCTGGCTCTGTCAATCTGTTTCTTCACTTCAGCAGGTGGGTATTGTAGTTGTAGGAATGCATGATAGAGATCTTGTAGGTGTTTGTCTCTGTCTGAGGGGTTGGAGCAAATGCGGTTATATCGTAGCGCTTGGCTGTAGACAATGGATCGAGTGGTATGATCTGGATGAAAGCTAGAGGCATGTAGGTAGGAATAGCGGTCAGTAGGTTTCCGATATAGGGTGGTGGTTATGTGACCATCGCTTATTAGCACCGTAGTGTCCAGGAAGTGGATCTCTTGTGTGGACTGGTCCAGGTTGATGGTGGGATGGAAATTGTTGAAATCATGGTGGAATTCCTCAAGAGCTTCTTTTCCATGGGTCCAGATGATGAAGATGTCATCAATGTAGCGCAAGTAGAGTAGGGGCATTAGGGGACGAGAGCTGAGGAAGCGTTGTTCTAAGTCAGCCATAAAAATGTTGGCATACTGTGGGGCCATGCGGGTACCCATCGCAGTGCCGCTGATTTGAAGGTATACATTGTCACCAAATGTGAAATAGTTATGGGTCAGGACAAAGTCACAAAGTTCAGCCACCAGGTTAGCCGTGACAGTATCGGGGATACTGTTCCTGACGGCTCGTAGTCCATCTTTGTGTGGAATGTTGGTGTAGAGGGCTTCTACATCCATAGTGGCTAGGATGGTGTTTTTAGGAAGATCACCAATGGACTGTAGTTTCCTCAGGAAATCGGTGGTGTCTCGAAGATAGCTGGGAGTGCTGGTAACGAAGGGCCTGAGGAGGGAGTCTACATAGCCAGACAATCCTGCTGTCAGGGTGCCAATGCCTGAGATGATGGGGCGTCCAGGATTTCCAGGTTTATGGATCTTGGGTAGCAGATAGAATACCCCAGGTCGGGGCTCCAGGGGTGTGTCTGTGCGGATTTGTTCTTGTGCTTTTTCAGGGAGTTTCTTGAGCAAATGCTGTAGTTTCTTTTGGTAACTCTCAGTGGGATCAGAGGGTAATGGCTTGTAGAAAGTGGTGTTGGAGAGCTGCCTAGTAGCCTCTTGTTCATACTCCGACCTATTCATGATGACGACAGCACCTCCTTTGTCAGCCTTTTTGATTATGATGTCAGAGTTGTTTCTGAGGCTGTGGATGGCACTGTGTTCTGCATGGCTGAGGTTATGGGGTAAGCGATGCTGCTTTTCCACAATTTCAGCTCGTGCACGTCGGCGGAAGCAGTCTATGTAGAAATCCAGGCTGCTGTTTCGACCTTCAGGAGGAGTCCACCCAGAATCCTTCTTTTTGTAGTGTTGGCAGGAAGGTCTCTGTGGGTCTACGTAAAAGAATGAATGGACATAAATCAGACGTCAAGAATTATAACATTCAAAAACCAGTTGGAGAACACTTCAATCTCTCTGGTCACTCGATCACAGATCTTAGAGTGGCTATACTTCAACAAAAAAGCTTCAAAAACAGACTCCAACGAGAGACTGCTGAATTGGAATTAATTTGCAAACTGGATACAATTAATTTAGGCTTGAATAGAGACTGGGAATGGATGAGTCATTACACAAAGTAAAACTATTTCCCCCTGGTATTTCTCCCTCCCACCCCACCCCCCACTGTTCCTCTGATATTCTTGTTAACTGCTGGAATTAGCCTACCTTGCTTGTCACCATGAAAGGTTTTCCTCCTTTCCCCCCCCTGCTGCTGGTGATGGCTTATCTTAAGTGATCACTCTCCTTACAGTATGTATGATAAACCCATTGTTTCATGTTCTCTGTGTGTGTGTGTATATAAATCTCTCCTCTGTTTTTTCCACCAAATGCATCCGATGAAGTGAGCTGTAGCTCACGAAAGCTTATGCTCTAATAAATTTGTTAGTCTCTAAGGTGCCACAAGTACTCCTTTTCTTTTTACCTGGTTTGGTGGCTTAATGTGTTATTGGGAATGATTATTTTATTAATAGTGGCACCTGATCTAAATCATGAAGCAAAAGTAGATGCAACCATCCTCGTTAAATAGCTATATGTGGGCAAGGAGAAGAAAAGGGGAAACATGAGGCAGACCTTCCTCTATCCCTCATGATCATTTCCGTGGAGATGACTTCACAATGGCTTGAAGTATAGGATGGCAGGGCGATTTTTACAATGTTGGGTTCATATTCAGTGTGTAGAATCCAAGCCCCATTTGTGCAGCTCCGTAGCTGGTATTAACAGTAGGATTGCTTGTGTAGACCTGCTGCCTTATTGAACACCATGTTATCAGACTCTGCTCAGAACAAGTGAAGGACCTGGAAGGAAGCTAATGCACTAGATGACAACTCAAAAAAACTGTGTTCAATTCCTAGCTCTGGTACATACTTTCTGTGTGATTTCTATTCCCCATTTGTAAAATGGGAATAATAATGCATCCGATGAAGTGAGCTGTAGCTCACGAAAGCTTATGCTTAAATAAATGTGTTAGTCTCTAAGAAGCCACAAGTACTCCTTTCCTTTTTGCGAATACAGACTAAAACGGCTGCTACTCTGAAATACTCCCTTGGTTTGTTTTGTCTACGTAGATTGTAAGATCTGCAGCACAGGCGCTATCTCTTACTCTGTGTACAAACTAACACTGGATCTTGGTTGGAGCCTTTATTTGCAATTTTAATACTAATAATGACAATGAACAGCAGGCAGCTTCAGCATCTGCTAGGCCTGAACAGTCATATCGGGGTTGAGCACAGAGCTGTTGGAATGCTGTTTGAGATGAGATTCCCTGTAGATTTTAGGAAGTGGGAATGCCAAGAAATTGGGACTGGAGGCAAGAATCTCAGGGTGGCTCATAACGTTGGAGAAGAGGGAGGAAAGTGGCTAGAAATGAGGTCCCAGAAGAAAATGCGGCTGGGGGGAATCAAAATAGGGAGAAAACTGGAAATAAACCTGAACCCAAACACTGATGAATAGATGTTAGGTCCAACCAAAGTGGACCATTATGATTATCTAGTTTGACCTCGTAATAAAGGCCAGAGGATCTCAGCGAGTGATTCCTGCATCTAGCCCAATAACCTGTGGTTAAATGAAGATTTCTGTGCACATACGCACATATCCTATAATTACCATAAATTGTGTGGGGTTCTGCACGGGAAGAGAAGTGGCTGTCCTAGTGCTTTAATTCCATTTTAAAATTAGGATTTCTTTCTCTCTCTCTTTTCCCCTTTCAAAATGAATCAAGAAACTATGCTGGTCAAAATCTACTAGAAAAAAGTCTGGGAATATTAATTAAAAATTCTCTGAGCGACTGTATCCACAGGTGTTACAAATTCACTTTCCATGTTTTCATCAAATGAATTTGCTGCCAAGAACACTCACCAGAAATAGTGATTTTAAAGCAAATGTGGCACACTGTTTGCAGAAGGAAAATCCTAAATTCATAATGGCAAGTATTTGTTCCAGAAAAAAGATTACACCAATCCAGTCCAGAAACACAAACATGTGATCTATGTGTATAATCAAAATAGTATGAGTTTTCAATTGTGAGTCTTTGCAACAAACTGCCCTTCAAATAATCATCTGACCAGACCTAAAATTATTCAACTAATCATTTGAAATAACAAATAGATTTGAAAAAATGACAATTTATTTGCAGACTGTTCACCAACAGTAAAAGAGGCAAATTTTGTCAGGTTAATGATTCCTTATGAATGATTTGTTATGCAGAAAGCCAGTCACATCCATTCCCTATCTCATGCTCACACTGAACATGCTCACTACAGGCCATTGTTCAGCGGGAATGCAGCAGCATTTCAGAAGGGCTTCCTCACTTACCACCCTTTTTCTAAATCTTTTTTCAAAAAATTATTCTGTCTGACCTACAAGTGAGGAGGACGACCCTTATGGAATATCAGTGCATATGTTCAATGAGCATGAACCAACAGAAAATTGGCCACCGAAATGACTTATAAAAGGGATTTTGTAAGACATGAACAGAACAGCATGCACTCCGTCTAGGCAAGGAATTCAGCATTGTAATAGAAAACACTTATTTGGCTACAGCTAAACATCCTAACACATGTTAGCATTTGCTGCCAATATGCTTCCTAATTAAGAACAACATAAAATCATAGGAAATCCTGTATCCCTGTCTTCATGCACTTTCCTTATATCTTCAGTGTCCTGGCTCCGTTTCTCAAGTACAGCCTGCACAAGAGAAAGGTTAATTCAAAAGTAATGTTTTGCCAGTCATTAACTGTGTTGTCATTAACAAGATTAATGTACATTCCACTATGCATCACCAAGTGCATTCTCCCCACCACCACCACCCTACCCGCCATCTAACAACCGCTCCTATTAAAATCTAATGAGCACAGTAAAAATTAAAAGAATAGCACCATTTCTGCCGGTAGAGGTGTCATGTGTAAACCATATAAAGGATTATTATGGATCTAATTGAAGGGCAGCTGAAAAAAATCTGTTCCTTCTTGGATGGTGAGGACTTGGCTGTGTTTGTATATTTTTATCATAATGAACAGATTTCAAGACGAAGGACAGACTAGTATCTGTTTTTCTTCCTAACTCTCTCTCTCCCTTCGATCTCCATTCTTCCTCCATCTTAAAATGTTCAGATGGACGCCCCCCCCACTAGATTCAAATCAGCATCCACCAATTACTGCATAGGTAAACATTTAATTGGATCCTTCTAAACAATCATAGGATAGAAGTTTTATAAGGTACTCTAAGAGAACCGTGATTCATCAGTTTGGAAGTGGCCTAGACCCTGCTATTTATCTAAACTTATCGGTGTCTTTCAAGTTGGGGGTGGGGAGTAGAGAAACCACTGTCAGATTACAAGCAGTATTCCTCCTACAATTTTATATTGAAACAAGGCACACAACTGATATCCAGCAACCAGGTCTGAGTACAAAAGGTTATCACTTTAAAATTTCCATTGAGTTCCTAATGGTTTTCAGAATCATCAGTTTTTGTTTTAATAAAATGCATACTCTGTCCTGTTCTTTCCCCACTTTGTTGCTTTGCATTTATTCTTTCTCTTCTTCTTCTTCTTCTTCTTTAATCTATTTATTGCTTGTTTTTCTTGGCTCTTTCTCACTTTCCATTTTTCATTATTAGTTCTTTATGATCTTCTGTTTCCTTTTTTTCTCTCTGTCATGGCTGCTATCCCATTTGTTCTCCTCTGGGGCCCGAGTTTCCCTTAGCTAATGAAACAAGAGCTGCCTACCTCCCTTGCTTTTGCAATCCAGCTGTTTCCTTTTTAAAATATAAACTCATCTTTATTCAGTGAAGTTCCTGTGCAAGGTCTGATCTTTTAAGAGGAGACTGCATTTTGTGACAGAAAAGGGGGTGGAAAATAAACTTTTCTGGGGAAAAAGCTTTTGGATAAAAATCCAACCGGGTTTCTCTTAAAACACGCTGTCTTCCCTAGTAAAATAGGGTCATTATTTTACTTAGCACCTCTTGGCACCCTGACATTGCAAAACTCTCCTTGTCAGTCTCCCCTCCTCTTTCCCAACCCCTTAAACCTCCCACCTTGAAAGATTAACGTTTCCTGGCCTCTGTGAAAGTGCAGTCTAACTAACACCACAAACCTGGGCTTTATATGATTAGTTAGTGAAAACTTGCCAACTTTAGGTGCAGCCTGCCAAGTCAAGTCAATTTACTTTGATGCTTTGACTGTGCAAGTAGGCCTTAATCCCCCTTTAATCTCCAGTGTGCCCTTGACATCATGGAAATTACTTACAAAGCTAATGTCATCAGATGAGCCATGTTAACTATTTCAGTGAATGTTCTGCTGCACAATAGGGCCAATTTACCCCATAAAGGCGCAGGCCCCTAAAATATTTTCACTTCATGAGCCCAGCAGATATCGTCTTACAAATGGGGAATGAAAAATCCTTTTTCTGCATTATAGCTTACTAGGCCTCACATGAGTTGGAATTTATATGCTATCCAAGCATCAATTCAGTGTATTTTATTTCACGTCTGATTGACTGGATAAAGAGATTTACATAGTAGCCACAACAGCTATGAGTTCCTAGAAGGGCAGTTTCTCTTCTAAAACCTGGAAGTCTCTCCTATGCCAAAACCTTTTTGCTGACATAAAATTTTCTACGTGAATCCGTTTTGATAGTCTGTTCAGATGTCAAGAGCATGAAGGAAATAGAGTGTCTCTGTTAGAAATGCTAATTTTCATCTTTGTTGCCACATACACAACATGGAATTATTTTTCTAACACTAGTATTATTTATTGATTTAATATGAACTTCCATTTATATAGTGCCTTCATCTCAAAATGACCTGAAGTGCTTTAACAACACACTGGTATACAAACTATTAAAGGGATCACTGCACCCACAACTGTAATGTAGCTGGCACTGGAAAGAGAAGGGAAATGTGGTATCTGTTTAACAGCATGCACTAAGACTACCCAAAAGGTTAAGACAGGAAGTAACGGAAAATACTGTATCCAGTGGAAACTGTATGGGAAACTTAGATAAAAAGAATGTAATGATCTGATCTGGAACTTGGCCAGGACACTGGGGTCAACTGTAAATTGTAAAGAAAACTGCTGTGGGATTTTTTTTTAAATGACCATAGTGTTCAATGCCTCTATTATATCAGAAAGATAGCACTTCCTCAGGCCTCACTCCTAGCAGAGTAAGGGGTGATTTGGTATTAGGTCCGAGACGGAAGAATGGTGTCTATCAAAGCACATTCTTGCGTTACTTGGGAGTTTCTTATGAATCTATTATCCCAGTGCTGATCTATCCCATCTCATAGAATCATAGAAAATTAGGGTTTGAAGAGATCTCAGGAGGTCATATAATCCAACCCCTACTCAAACCAGAACCAACCCCAACTAAATCATCCCAGCCAGGGCTTTGTCAAGCCAGGCCTTAAAAACGTCCAAGGATGGAAATTTCACCACCTCCCTAGGGAACCCATTCCAGTGCTTCACCACCCTCCTAGTGAAATAGTTTTTTTCTAATATCCAACCTAGACCTCCCCCGCTGCAACTTGAGGCCATTGCTCCTTGTTCTGTCATCTGACACCACTGAGAACAGCCGAGCTCCATCCTCTTTGGAACCCCCCTTCGGGTAGTTGAAGGCTACTATCAAATCCCCCCCCCCCACACACACACTTTTCTCTTCTGCAGACTAAATAACCCTAGTTCCCTCAGCCTCTCCTCATAAGTCATGTGTCTCAGCCCCCTAATCATTTTTGTTACCCTCCGCTGGACTCTCTCCAATTTGTCCACATTCTTTCTGTAGTGGGGGGCCCAAAACTAGACACAAGACTCCAGATGTGTCCTCACAGTGCTGAATAGAGGGGAATAATAATTTTCTTGATCTGCTAGCAATGATCTTACTAATGCAGCCCAATATGCCTTTAGCTTTCTTGGCAACAAGGGCACGCTGCTGACTCATATCCAGCTTCTTGTCTACTGTAATTCCCAGGTCCTTTTCTGCAGAACTACCACTTAGCCAGTCAGTCCCCAGCCTGTAGCAGTGCCTGGGAGTCTTCTGTCCTAAGTGCAGGATTCTGTACTTGTCCTTATTGAACCTCATCAGATTTCTTTTGGCCTAATCCTCCAATTTGTCTAGGTCACTCTAGACCCAATCCCTACCCTCCAGCATATCTTACCCCAGCTTAGTGTCATCCACGAACTTGCTGAGGGTGCAATCCACCCCATCATCCAGATCATTAATGAAGATGTTGAACAAAACCATCCCCAGGACCAACCCCTGGGGTACTCCACTTGATATCAGCTGCCAACAAGACATTGAGCCATTGATCACTAGCCATTGAGCCCGATGATCTAGCCATCTCATGCTTAAGGTCTGATCCTGAACTATGGAGACAAATGGGACTTTTACCATTTATTTCGGTGGGAGCCCAAGCAGAGCCTTGGCTTGTGATATCTCATGTGAGAACACTGGAAAATAGTTCAGTAGCAGAACTTTCACAAGTGCTTTGCAACTGTGCAGCACACACTTTTGAAAGAAAGGTGAAAGTCCGTGTAAAAAATATTGTATACACTATGCATCCATTTATAAACCTACTTGTGCACTTGCAGGTTCAATATTATTCTTTGCATCTACAGCTACCCTATTGGTACACAAAAAATAGAGTTTGCACATGGCATTATTTTGTGCAAGCAGAAAGCCTCAACTGTTTAAATACTTGGACCTGTGTGAATAGGGATCACTTAACTTTCCACAGAAATGCAGCCTCCGGGGTTAATGGTAGCTATTTTCACCGGTGACAGCAGGCAGTTGTTCCCCAAGTCTGGCAAATGGGATTAACAATAGATATGGATCAGATCCAAATGTAATCATATTTTAGAAGGATGTGGATCAGGAGTTCTAATTCAGGCCAGTTTCGGGTTCGGAGAAAAAGTAAGTGAAAACTAACATGCCCAATAATAAATGATAGGGAATGTAATTAAGAAGGTAAAATGCAATTACCCAAATTGGAATTTGGCTAAGACACTGAACTAATAGCCTCCTGGATTCTACAGAAAGTGACATGGAATTTTTAATAAATGTGTGCGGTCAGGTTTACAGTTTTACATCACAGTCATAACTCCTGACACTCAATCTGTGTTTCAGAACAGCTAGAGAACGAGGCCAGCCTGTGATTTCTGTGGGGCATGCCATTGGATTGCAGCACTATTCCACAGCTAGCACCTGTGCCTGTCATCTGATTTTAGAATCTGAGCACATCCTCCCTCTTCCCCTCCTCCCCAATCTCTGCCCCCTGTTCTTTCCACCAAGGAACTACCTGTGCCACGGAAGTGAAGAAGCATTCGGACAGATTATGAAGTTCAGCTATCCTGGCTCTATCAGGTCAGAAGAAACTGAACCTAATAGGAATTTCACACACTGTTCTCGTGAATCTAACGCAAGCTATCGTGGTTGGCCTGTAAGATACTTTTGCCCCGTGCTTGTCTGTGACCAAGAAACATGTGGGTCGTAAGTGCTATGATTAGGTCAAGGATAGTGGCAGAGACATCTGTTGTGCTGAAACACTGGGTCAAGGAAATGACTGAACTCTTGGAGCAGATGGCAGAGGTGTAAATTTGATCACTTACAGTTTTTATTGAGTGATTTCAGTTTAGGGAACACATACCAGAGAATTTGCTGGGAGGAAGAGTTTCCTGCAGTTTCCTGCAGTGTGACAAAACATATCGGGGGTGGAAAAAGCAAAGAGAAAAGACATTATCCTAAGTTCTGTTATGTTGCAGTATACTAAGGCTTCCTGACCGAGGGCCATTATCTCTGAGAATCCTAAGGCAAAAGTCTGAGTGTCCCTCTACTGTCTTCCTGCAGGGGCACAGACAGGAGCCTGCCAATCTGTTCAGACATCCCTCAGCTCTGCTGCTCTTGTTATAGATCTCACATCAGGCTAGGAAAGAAAGCGAATGGGGTAACTCATCAGTGTCACAAGGAGCAATGGACAAATGATGGGTCACAGGAGGTTGGATGGTTGGAAGCAAAGGACAAATAAAGGATTTTGCTTCCCCTCACTCCCATAAAGGAAAATGTTTGGCGTTCACTGTTCTCTAGCTACTCCTCCCCAAAATAGTGACCTTTTAGGCTTGTTCCCCAGAGAGATTTCTAATGTTTGTATCCCCACAATACTTGAACATTAACATTTTTAAGGAGAACATCCAATCAGTCTTGGAGTTCAGAACGCTCACTTCCATAGAGGTGCTATAAATGCTGGCATTTAATCCTGGCCTGAGTTACAACCCCAGTAGCGAAATTTGAGTCCTCTGCACAAGTTCTTCATTTATGTCTGATCCAGGATAATTCTGAGGATTACTACTCAGAATATTGGGAGAGCAGACACTGGAACAGTAACCAGGCAGACAGCATTTTAAAATAGCCAGCTAAAAGTAAATACACGCTAGGCTTTGGTGCCAAGTTAAAGGATAGGCACTGTGGTTCAATCCTATTAGCAAGGGTATTACATTCATTATGTGAACCAGTGAGTGCAATTTTAAGTAAAGGAAGGGGGAAGAGGGAAGTAGTCACCTTGCACCAGTAAGAACTACAGTATATCAGTTGGCATTCCTGACATATATCAGAGTGAGAGAGCCTTTCCCCAGTTAAACTAAGTATTTACTCGCTCTCTTCCTGCCTTGTTGCCATAGCCTAGTGGACTCCCAACAGAAGGTACTGGTGTCTCTGCTGACCAGCATCAGGCTGCATTTAATGGGAATCTGTGATCAGAAGTGTTCTTCTCCCAAGTAGTCTGTGCTCCCAGTCTAAAGGTCCCCATCTGCCCTGAGCTATCAGATGCTTTTAAAGTCATCAGATATGAACCTTATACACTTCCATCCCAACCACGATAGCCCTTCTGAGGAGGTTCAGCCCTTTTGGAAGAGGTGAAAACAATATGCCGAGGATGAATTAAGAGAACCTGGAGACGATAGCATGGCAGGAGAGGGTGGTGGGAGAGAGACCTGGGGAAAGATGAGGAAGGAACAAATGGATTGCATCAAAAAAGACGGTAAGCAAGTGGACCTTAGTGACACCTCAGATAGATGAAGATAGCAGATGCTTGCATGATAACCCAACCTAGCTGATTGGCTAAGGGGAATAAGAAGTAGGAGGAGGAAGGGGGTGGAAAGGAGATAGAGTGACATGCTCCTTAAGGCCAGGGAATTCCATGCCCATGAAATGAAATTCCATGCCCATGAAATGGCTCAGGGGTAAAGTGCAGAGCCTGTGAAACTGACCAGCAGCTCCAAAAACTGGCCATGTAAGAAATGACAATGATTTTTTCACAACAAGGCTGCAAGCTTGGTCTTGTTTGCAGCACTGTTATTTTATGTTCCCGTATGTGACCTTTAATGTTAAGGGTGCTGATAGGCTTTATGGTAATGCAAACAGAGCGTTCCACATGCTTCCGTCAAAGCATTCAAAGATTCTATTAATCTGATGTCTTAATTGTTATTGAGATTAGGAAACAGGAGCTCCTTTGTTCCTACAGTCTGGGCACGCTTCTAAAAAAGTGGCACAGATTGTTTGATTTTTGCACATTAGGCTGTTGATATGACATGAAAAGCAGCATGACTCAGTGTAGGTGATTCCAGAGGGTCATAAGCTGGAGGGGAGGTAATTCCCTTCTAAATCCCCTGACATATTACAGACCATGGGTAAAAAAGCACTAGCTAGTCATACTCCCTCCTCAGCAGCTGTTTACCCAAAGTATAGGCAGGGTCTCCTCCTTCCCAGATGCCTATTAGATGTTCTCAGACAAGAGCAGAAGTGATGTTTGCTCCCAGCTGAGTGCAACTGAAATAGGAACAAATGACTATATGTCCTATGTCCACGCTGAGTGAAGGAGAGCTTCCATATTGATCCTGGCCTTGTCATAAGAGGTTGTTAGGGGAGGGAAAAGAAGGCAGTGAGAGAAATGGAGGGAATCAGAAATAGGGTGTATGAAGGGGAAGGGCAGAAAGGGCAAAAAAGAGATTTAACAAGAGAAAAGAAATACAAATCAAAGTGAAAGAATAAAAGATAAGGCACCAGATTCTCTCCGCAATTTGACCCCTTCGGGTGGCACAAAGAGATGAGAACCTGATGGCATATCTCCTTAGCATGAGATTCCCCCACTGCAGGAGACTCTCCAGTGTGTAAAAGGCCAGTGTACCCAGCTCCTACTCTAACTCTCTTCCCAGCTCCAGTTTAGTAAGTGTGCTGGGAGCCAGAAAGGACAAGGTAACCATGCTGCTGAACTCAAGCAATTCTCAGCTGGCAACATAGCTCTTTGAGGGAAGTCACCAGCTGGGGTAGACCCTAATACAAGTAATAAATGACAATAATAATTAAAGCAGCCTCTCTCCTGCTATCGTCTATTCTGGGGCTATGTCCATTTAGAATTAGCTAGAAATTCCAGCAGCTACAATTGGCTCCCTGATATCCTCCACTCCACCCGCTATGCCTTGCAGAAACTGGGAACATCGGCGAGATGGAGAGGTGGGGGAGAATACTAAAGGCAACACATGAGAAAATTTTTAAAAAGAGGCAGAATCAGAAGGGGAAGAAGGCTATTCTTAGAAAGAGAAGAACAGAATCCTTTTAAATGTATTGAATGTGGGGGTGTCTTTCGGCATAGCTGTAATTAAGTCAACAAGGAACTGGCCCAGAGAACTCAGTTTGAGGACATGTGCACATTGGACAAGACTGAAGAAATGAGACAGCCAGACGTACAATGAAATGATCAGGTAATAACAGTAATAAACACCTAAGCCCTGATACTGCAAAGCACTTGGCCCAGATTTTTAAAAGGTATTTAGCTAAATGTCAAGATCCGCTTGACAGCCAATGAGATTTAGGCTCCAATGTGCCTAAATCCTTCAGGTAATGAGATTTAGGCTCCTAAGTCAGTTAGGTGTTGCAATGCTTAGCACAGCAATGCCTAAATAGCTTTAAACATCTGGGTCCTAAAACATGCATAATTAATCTGAGCAAGTGGCCCCCTTGACATCCGCAGAACTGCACACGTGCTTAAGTGCTTCAATAGATCAGGAACTTACAGTCCTGTGCATTTGTTGAAAAAAAACTGAATAAAATAGAGTGAAACGGGAAAGAGGGGGAAAGGCAAAAAGCAAGGGAAAGGGTTGAGTTATCAAAATGTGCCTTTGAGAAATGTTGGCTGGCTAAATTGTTATGGAACAAATAAGGTATGTCTGATGCGCATAGAGCACACCTTATGTAAATGTGTCTTCTTGAGGCTCTTTCTGTGTTAGGGACAGCTCCAATATGACAACTCCATTTGCCATGCTTATGTGAAATCAAGTGCAAAAAAATCTCAGTGTTTCACATGCAACATGGTACAAGCACGAGAATTTGAGGGCTTCACTTTCCATCCATGCACACATCAGATCCCACTTGGTTTCTTGGTAGCATCTCCCAAGACGTATCTTAGTGCTTTCATCTGCTCAGAGGAGTTATCTCTGTGTTATTATTTTAGTGAGTGAGTAAACTGTGTAGGGAATGTAACAGCTCCCTCACCCTCTTTTAAACCCTGTCAACCTTCCAATACCCAATAGATTTTTTTTCTACTAGTGACGCCTTTGAGGTTATTTACTGAGTCAATTAACAAAAGATAACCTCCCATTGTGCAATCATCAATAGATCAATTGTGTTAATACTATCTTGGAATGTCCTCCAGTATTTACTTTAATATTGTTGACTCTAGGCACTTAAGAAAGCCAGCATCCTCAAGTTTCACTTGATTATGGGTAAATGGATTTTGTAGTAGCCATTAATAAATATAAATTGTTTTGGAAAATATTTAAGTTTGTCTGAGCTTAATCACTTTCTGAGCATTAAACGCTGTTCCCCATTGACTATGTTTCATTACTGACACTCGTTCACACACAGTAATATTATTGTACATCACCTATAAATTTTGTCCTTTGACTGTTATTAATATTATTACAGTTCCTCCAAATTGTGCTTGTTTTACAGATGTCTAGAATTAGACTTATTTAACTTTCTGATTGTGCTTATTGTTTTCTTATAATGGGACAGATGCCTGCCCCAGAAAGTTTACAATCCATAGGTTAGGTGCTGACACCCTTTCTCACGCTGAGTAGCATTTTGCTCCACAAGTACTAGTCGTTTCATTGATTTCAAGCTTGTGATCATATCTAATGACATCTATTAATGTTCATCTCCACAAAGATGTCTGTTAGTCAAAGTGAGTAGTACTTTATTCTACAAGCAGTGTGATTGATATTAATGGAGTAAGATATTGCTCAACATGAGCAAGGATTGTGGAATCTTCCCTAAATAGAAAAGAAAAGACTTCAGGCAATATAGAGCCCTGGTCACACCCCAGAAAACTCCCTCCCATAGCCCTGTCCCTGTACTATGGCCACACCGTTCCTTGGAATGGCAGAAAATTAAGGTGAATGGAGCACTTTACACTTCTCAGAGCTGTTGTTTCAGGCTGTCTGCAGACTCAAGCAGACATTTTAGCTTTAGGACACATTTCCAAGTTTTTCTTCACATACATGAGAGATAAAACTTTTTTTTTTTAATGTAAGTTGAGATTCTGGTGCAGTCACGTGACTTCGGGACTGGAGGCCTTGAAAACTTTTGATGTTACTAAGCCCAAATTATCAAAAGGGAAGTCACTTTAAAAAACCCTGAACACAGTCAGTGTAAGTCTGATGCCACTTTAGCTTCAAGGTAGGGATTTAATTATTTCACCTATTATCCTTTTGTTGCCGAAGTCGGTAGCCTTGGCAGTGAATTGAACATTATACTTCTGCAGAGAGCATCTTCCTTGTCAGGCGTCTAACTCCATTCTTCTCTTGATGATGAGTGGTGATTTTAAGATGCACATGACTACTCAATAATAAATTAAAACTGTCATTGTTCAGGGAGTGTTGTTTTTTTTCTTCTTTTTGCTTTGACCTCATTGTGATGCATGGTCTACTTCAGGGTGTTTTGAAAATAGTGAGGGAAACAGACTAGAACTTTTAAAGGAAAAACAGACCTCTAATTATCTCTAACAGACCCTTCAATGACCCCGTGCAGATGGACATTAATGGATGGATTCATCTTACATGATCATAGAGCTTTCATGGACAAATTCATCCCATGTGCTGGGGCGGGGATGGACATGGAGATGGGGGAAGCTTGTGCTTCCTTTATTCAGGTGCTGGTTAGGGCTGCCCTAACTTGTCTCCTATCTGTCATGGCCTCTATGGGCCATGCAAGCAAATAGTTGGGGTGCAGGATTGCTCTGGGTACACCCGCTCCTTCCCCAGGACATACCCCTGCCTGGCCAAAACACTTCCTGCACTGAGGTTTCTTTCAAGGAAGGTGTGGCAAAGCCAGCTGTCTTGTTCTGAGCCCTTTGTGTTTTAAATCTCCCCAGTTTATTTTCCCTTTAGGGTCTTTAAGTCAGTTCAGCTCAAGAGAATGCAGTTACAAATGCTCTATAAAAGGATCCAACATAGACAGTGACAAATAGAATTCTGCTCTGCCTTATTCCGTTGCATGGAGTGTAACTCAGATTCCCACACAATTTAAATTAAAAGGGACTCACTCTCTTATTTGAAGTAGTGATGGATGAACCTCACTTGGTTCAAAGGCCCTGTTCAGAGAAGCACCCAACAGTTCAGCTATTTATCCAGATAGAACCAGTCTGAGCTGACACCAACTCTGAACACCACTGACTTTGTGGAAATTTCAAACCCAGGTCCAACCTTTGCAACAAAAATGTATTTCTCTATACAAACCCCTTGAGACTAAAATTGGGTTAGAACAAGTTTTCGGGGAGAAGAGATCAGAGTAGGATAATTGGGGAATTTAGTGTTTGTGATGGCCCATCCTTGTGTTGGAACTGGACAGAACTGCACATCAGGAGCTGGGGATGGCACACCGATTCATAGGTTAAGTACGTGCCTGAGATGTGCTGCCTCTGAAAGGGTGGGACTCTAGGAGGAACCACAGAGTGGGCTAAAATCCATAGTTTGTGAATAACCTACTGAAGGATTATCAGAACAAGCAACCTCCTTAGATTTAAAGCAGCAGTTTCCCCACCATCAGATACTACAATACTGTACCGATAACACAGTCACATTCTTAATCACACGTTTTGAGTCCAAATGATAAATGAACCCCAATAACTGGGGAATGCACTTGGTGAGCCATAGTTTCCTCCATCTTAACTTCTGTGATCGGTGATCCTGGTATGGTCACTCTAAATGACCAGAGAACCGTATGTACATCCCAGATACAGAGGAGAGCCTGTGCAGGAGAGATGACAAAGAGATAAAGTAGGGAGGAAGGACATCTGAAGGACCCCATTTCTTATTTATAGCAACACTACAATGGGTCAAACATGCATTGCATTCAGCATGTTTAAATTTCAGTCTCTGAATCTCTGTGATTTATTATAAACAGAAGATACAAAGAGAACTAAGAAGAAAGATGATCCATGTTTCCCATGATGCCAAATATGGGATTTCCAAGACTATAAACTCCTGAGAGCAGAGATAATTGTGAAATACACAAATGGTGTGAAAGGAGGTATAAGATACAAGTCATAAATGGGAGTAATTTAGTGTCAGGGGACTCTATGCTTCGGCAGCATACCAGTATCTGCCATTTATGTCAAGGGGTGTTACTCATGTCCTGAAGGAGAAAATCAGGCCCCGGGAGTTTTAAGGAGGCTAAATTGATAAAGCTTACATGCTATGGGACTCTCGCACATCATATGAACATCACCCCTGAACACGTATCTCCTCTGTGTTCCATGTAACATCAAGCATATTGTTGGCACTCAACAAATTAACAAAAGGATAGCGTACATCCCAGAGGTACAAATTCATGCTCCTGTCTTTTGCAGTTATACTTTTTTTTTCCAGAAACTATACACACACACACACACACATACACTGCAGGAACACAAAGATCATGGAAATTACTCCTGGTCTTTTGTATATGTAACAAAAACATGCCCTAACCACTCACTCCATCAGCATATAGATATTTAAGACATGTCCCACCTGCACAGCACAGAATACAGTCCTGAATAATCCACTCTCCCATTGAAGGAGACAGAAGAGCTGAAGGACACAAGACAAATAAAAAATAATCATGGAAGCCCAAAGTTCTTACCTCAGGCTATTATAGATAAATCTATAAAAGAGTCTTAGAAGTTGGTGGGACATATGGGCTAACTCCTGCTCACTTTATTTGCACAAATAGTCCTACTGGCTACAAAATGAGTAAGGCAAACAAAACCTGGCCTTATATGTATTTAAATACATTGGCATAATGGGGTGAGTGGCAGCTATGAAGGAGTTTTTCTGGTCCATTGGGTAAATATTATATTCTTTATAGTGGAAAATAAATATCCGGCTATCTATGAAGCAAATAGAGCTGTTCCAGTCTATCAAATCATAATCTGTGTTTTTTAAAATCAATTGTTAAAGGAGACACTCTGATCTATAGAGACTGTATATATAGTTAGAGGGTAAACAAACAGCTCCATGTAGGTAGTATGCATTTTAAAAATTGATTAAATATATCACTGACTCATATGTGAAAATAGATGAAGATAGAACACCGCTTCCCAGAGGAATATTACATTTGAGTCATGGCCCTTGTTTCACAAACTAAAGCATGTCAAGCCAGGTCAGTCTTAGATAGGAAACCTACAAGGAAGACCTAGTTGCTGCAATAAATGGTGCTGGATATTCTAGTTTATGCATTGTCCTCTGAGTCAGCACTGAATTCCCTGGCATTTATAGTAAGGGATGCTGAGGTATGGTCTTACAAATGAGATATTTTTAAAAAGGCCTTATCATTTTGGTTTGTTTTAGGTCCCATAGTATTTTTGTGAGAAACATGGAGTTAACCCAGTGTCCTGGAGAAGCTCCAGTACAAATAATTATGTTCTACCTAAATTCTCCCTGAAGTTTCAATCGGATATGGTAAGCTTCTTCAGTTGCAGACCTGTTGTGTAGTGTTACTGTGCGCTATTAAACCGCTGTTGTGTTTGAACCATTTCAGTGGCGTGTGAAGTGAAATCAATATATCACTTATCTAACCTCATAGGAATTTTTTGGAGGCTTAATTAAGGTGCTCTTTGAAAGTGTAAGGTATTAGTATTATTACCTTTTATGCATACATATTTAGCAAATGAACTGTGGAATTGTTTCAAAAATAAGTGGTTATAGTATAGTGGGAACACAGCATGAATTAATGCCTCAATAGCCAGTTGTTTAAGAGTCTAGGTTAATATGGATTTACCCAAGTATAGCCTTTCAATCTCTATTCTAGAAGCTTAGGACAATAATACACATTTTAGAGGGCATCTTTTTTTTTTTCTCCACAGCATGGTGATTTCAGGTCACAATGTTAGTATAGCTTTGATTTTTCTGTTTTTTCTTGGGTTTTGTCATACCATTATTTAAACATAAGCTTTTATATTTAATTTGACAATCTTTATATAGTTGCTGGCATAGTAATTGAGTCTACTTGTCTTTTTCAGGACACCAAAAGATTTAACTAAGTCAGAATGTCTCACTTCTAGTCCAGATTTCTATTTATTACCTACCACACTGAGAAAGACAAGGTGAGTTATCATTCAGATAACAGAAAACCGGAGAGGCATTTATATGCTTGAAGTACTGTATAACCATCCTGTACAGAAGCATAGTGTTTAAGGAAATTGTTACTGTCCAGCCAAATTCCTTCACAATATTGAACCCGAATGGTCTATGCAGCTCAGAGCCGAGATCTAGAAAGTTTACTTTCCACCCAGTCCCAATCCAAATCCTCAAAGATTGCAAATACAATGACTTCTGACAGATTGCTCTACAGTTTACTTTCTATAAGATAAATTCAACATGAAATGGCAGTAAGCATTCAGGGCTGTAGCTAATAACACCCCCCCCCCAAATGTTATTGAAGTTAGAACTCAACAAACGAGAAAATGTGAACATACACACAATATATCTCAAAACTGTAATCTCTGTAAATGCCACCACTCTTACTTATGGACAGGAAGATGTTAATATTTGAAAATATTTCAGTAAAAAGCCAGTTTCAAATCTACAAATTGTAAATGTTATTGCAAAGATAATATTTCAAGGGGGCTTTTCCTAGTCAAGGATGTTAGTTGACCAAGGAAGAGAAAAGTTGTATGCTTCTATAATTTCACTAACAGCTAGGGAGAGACCATCATACACAACATTTCTAGGGGGAAATGCTTTCCTTTTTGTATTTAACTGGGCTTCTGATTGTCTGTTTAAATTAGGCTAACGTAATTAGCAAAAACACAAGATACACAGTTTTGCAGTGATGGGTAAAATTAAGGTCATCCGTTGCAGCCTTAATCCAGCTGTATTGCCTAATCTAAGTTTTAGCCATTAGGAGGAGAGTGTGTGGAATAGAAATGTCTTGCCAGTGTCAGGGTTAATGTATACTGACTGCCTAACTAGAGATAAATCCTGCAGACTTATTTGAATGCGGAAGTGCTTCACAATGAAATTTTGAGAAAAATGTATTCTATTCCCCAGGACTAGGTCTTGGTCCTCTAGTGTTGATTGGGTGGCTTTTGGTTTTTAGTACAAAAGTGAGAGAATTTTATAGTGAGATTATTCTTCCAGATTTTCTCACTTAAACTCCCTTCACTTAAAATTCTGTGACTTGTAATCTTTGCAAAATGACAGTATTTACATTTTTCCATTAAATAAAAAATCTTTAAGGGGCTGGTTAGATAGTCATAAGATATGAAGCGCATTTCGATTATTTAAAAAAATGTTGACATTTACAGGCCAAGAGACTGGTACGCAGTTGCAAAGGTCATCAATGAGTAAACAGACATTAATGGTTAGCTGGATAACTAGGGTCATATTAATAATTAACACAGGAAAACTGGCAGTTTACAACAAGCTCATGAAAATAGTGGAGAGAAGTAACTTTGGGAAGGGCAAGAACCAATATTTAAAGGCATCTGGAATTAAATCTAGAGGAAACCTAATTTTAAGACATTAATTTCTCACTCGTTCTCTCCCTTGCCTTCCCAACAAATTATTTTTTAATTCAGGCAGCCACAGTAAAGTTATTTGAATCATTGATAAAAAGTGTTGCACAGCTATTTATTCTGCAATTGATTCTAACCCTGAGCTCACAATGCTCTCTGTTGACAACATCGCAGAATATGAAATAAAGAATTGATTTCATCCCCAAACTTATCTGTTTCTTTAAGTATAGCCCCTCCTTAGATCATTACTGAAAAAAATATTAAAATATATAAATGTTGGAGTTTAGTATCCTATTGATGATCATGGGAGCTGTGTATTGATTCTCAGCAAAATGTATTTAAATTTCCAACGGTAAAAGTTTTACCAAGATTTAAAAAAAAAAAAAAAAACACCTGCATTCTCAGCATTTCTCTCTCAAATATGCCTTGAGGAGTGAGATTTTTGTTCATTTATGATTAGCTCTTCAGCTCAACTGTAGCTTTTCTATCCAGCCCTATTGGGTTTTCTTCCTGGTAATAAAAATGATGCAAAACTTGAGGCATGAATACTCACAAGGGACTGAATGGTAAGCATAATACTTATATATTAGATTCTATATGTATGGGTGCACAAATATTTGTAAAGATAAATGACGTTACTTTCAAGTGTGATACAGTCACAATAAAAAAATGTGTATTTGAATCTTAAGTGCATTGTACCCAGTATGACATACTCATCTTGAAAATTACATTATTTAAGTTGGGTTATGTTATAACAGCATCAAGCATCAGCTAAAAGGTGAATTCAAAATCGAAGAATAGCGTGAAGGGAAAGAGAGAGAACAATAAAAGGGGTCAAAGCATCGAGTTAAAGTAGATGGCATGTTACATCGCCAAACAGAAAAGCTTTCTGATGGTTGGGTTGGTGAACCAGGAGTGCTGTTATATGCCAGTAATGGTTAGGGAGAAAGTAATGGCTGACAAATATAGTTGTGCTGACAAAGGAAAGTGTTGAATAAAGTGTCTTTCCCCATATTATAATCCCAAGAGACCTTATCAGAGTCCATTTGCGTAGTATGTAAAAAAATCACAGTTTGTTATAAATGGGTGTGATCAGATATTTATTTCAATTTTAAATATATAAAAAAGAATGCCAATTCCAGGCCCAAGATACCATGAAAAAAATATTAGAATCATAGAATATTAGGGTTGGAAGAGACCTCAGGAGGTCATCTAGTCCAATCCCCTGCTCAAAGCAGGACCAACACCAACTAAATCTTCCTAGCCAGGATGTTAACAATGCAATCTGTATCATTTACTTAGGGCCAGTTCTTAGCTTTTAAACCAGACCATGCTGCCTATAGGCAAATCTGCGGAGAGGGTTAGTGCCAGCTTCTGACTGCCAGCCAGTGTACATAGGGTCAGGATCTTTGACACACTCTTACTGTGCCCCTTTTGGGGATTGGCCAACAGTATGGCTCCCCAGAACCTGGCAGTCAAGGGACCTGAGCCAAAGGCTGCATAAGTCAGTGGAAATCTTTCCACTGCTTTCAATGGGCTTTGGATCAAGTCCAAGGAGGACAAGCACAGGAAAACCGATTGCCCTCTATTCAGCTGTATAGGTGTATCTGTGTGTATCTATCCAGCTCCTTTATGCACACATTCAGGGGCAGCCAGCATCTGACCTCTAGTATGTTTCTGTACTTAATTGACTTTGAGAGTGCTAATTTCAAAGATGTGTAAGATGCAATTTTGCCTAGTAGTTGGAGCAAGGGACTGCGAATCGGCGCACCTGAGTTCTCACTCTAGCTCTGCCATTGATTCCATGTGTGACCGTCAGGAAGTCATTTAATGTTTCAGTATCTCAATTTTCCCATTTCTAAAATGTAGATAATAGTTGCCTGCATTGAAGTGGTGCTGTGAAGCTTAATGAATTAATGTTTGTGATGCGCTTTTAGATCTGAGGGTATAATGTGTAATGTATTCCATTATTATTAAGTCGCTTCTAAACAAAAATGAGCCAGGATCAAATTCATGCACCTCTGAAATTTGGAAATTTGTTAAGACCTGGATCCAAATCTGAACTGTGCAGTTAAGGCCAATCCAGCAATGTCTCTAGCCATTTTGCAGGCCAGGACAGAAAATGTTTTCAACATGCCCCCCTTGCCCCCTCCCCCAGATAGTCGAGAAAGAAAAAGCTGAGCAGCACAAAAAGGCAGCACCCCCCGGCTGCTACTTCTGCTTACCCATCCATACCTAGAACCAGCTCTGGGCCCATCTGTAGCTCTAACTAGTATTGTCCCATACATTTTAAAATAAATAAATTCCTCGCAATTGGCTGATAACATCAAGGTAAAGAGTCAGTAACTTTCTGAAGTCCAACTTCAGGAGTCAGTAACAGTGAAGTATGGAACAGTATCATGCAATTAGATCATCTATAGAGATTATATCATCTATAGAAATTAGTGCATTATTCTGCTGCATTTGGTGATGACAAATATTATTTATTTTTGATGAGCCAATAAGATCACATATATAAATAATGGCATCCTAATTGGCAGCAGTTATTTGTCCCCTTGCAGGAAGTGAACAGATGTTTCTTTGTTTTTCCTGTACCGCTAAAGTACATCTCCGCATATTATGGGATGTTGGTTTCAAAGGGAAACTAGTCAGACTTTTGAAATCCATCAACCGAATGGAGATATTTACAGTAAAAACATTTACAATGACTGTTTCATAACAATACATATTGACTACTTGTTTCTGTAACTCTGAAGATTCAGTGTCCCAAAGGGTCAATAAATCTTGATATCTACCTCAAGAGAAGTCAATATTTGCTTGGTGTTTTTTATAAATAAAGCACAATGCCTTCTGTTTATTCAGAGTAATCATTGGTTTCTCAAAATATTTTTTAATGGTTATTCTTTAATACATGACCTATTCCTACATGCTTAAAGTTTTATTTCTTTACCTCTTTCTTTCCTGACTCAAGTGTTTCTTTCAGTATTAATTTAGGTACAATTTTCCATATTCATTAAACTATCCATGTTATTCATTAATACCATTCAACACCCTAATACTATTTAAATATATAGAAATATTTTACTGTTTGACACAAATAGGGTAACTGAGTACAAAATATTCTAGCTGTATTGCTTGGAATATCTTAGAAGGACATTCCACAGAGAATGGGAGAGTATACATAGTAAAATACTGACACAGATGTAAACAGTGTTACATCATATCATGATAAACAGTTCATATCTTAGCTCATGTGGGGGAGCCTTGTTCTTTGTGTTGGGGAGGCTGCACGGAAATGGGGGAGTTCTGCTGCACAAGCCAAGAGACAGCAGCAGTTGAGGCAGCAGTAGTGAGCCCACTTCTTTGATGACTCCTGGGGCAGCAAGGTGCAGAATGACTTGGGCCAAGGGAAAGGATATGCCAGAGAGGAGTAGGGGCAGCGATAGGTGATCCACCCTGAAGTCCTTCCATCTACAGATGGGGAATGCTAGAACCCTGTGAGCTAATTCCAGCCATTACGATGGAGTAACCAACACAGTGTGGCTCAGGTTTTCCTCCTAAGATCTCACTGCTCTGTTGAAATAATTGAACAGCATACTGAGGACAGCCTTTTCCTCTACACGCTTCATCCTGCAGCCCTTTCTCAGGTAATTCTCCTGAAGTTAACAAGGTTACTCTGATAAGGATCAGGCCCAACATGGAGGATCGGGTCCAAATTGTGGTCATCAGTGATCCTAATGTGGAATAAAACCACTGGCTATCGCCATCACAACTAGAAGCTCCACTACAGTGTCGAAATGTTTGAATAAAAGCTGTGTTTGTGATAATCAGAAAGAAAATTTAAGCAGATATATAAAAATTCAAAGGCATTACAAAGTGTATACGCTTAAGAATAAAATGCAATGACATGGTCATAGTTGTCTTTAAAAGCTTTGCTCCACTTGAAATGGCTTGGCTAGTAGGGATTCTTAATGCATGAGATAGTGGTTTAGAATAAATCTTTAAGTAATTCAAAACAAGGACTCTTCAGTAAATAGTTGAAATTAAAGGGGGAGTTAGAGTCATCTGGTTTCCATTAGGATGATAAAATAGTTCATTTGAAACCTTTTACAAGATGCTTTGTTACTGGGAGGTGTCTGTGCATCTCACTCCATCACTAGCCATTTGACACAACATAAAAGGCTTCAAAAGCCATGCTAGGCCTCTTAATCAAAAACTAATTGTAATAGATATTGGGGAGTGTTAACACTGTGACCGCTAGGTTGTGTCTGCGGTATATAAGCAGGAGTGAACATTAAACACAACCCTGAGTTGATAGGGCTTATCTGAATTTCAGAGTTAAGTGCTAAGTACTGTAGGCCAGTATCTCCAAGCTATTGCTTTGTACCACTTTTGGAGTTAATTGCACTGTAGGACTTCATCTTCCTAATGAAATTTATAGCATTGTCAGAGAACTTGGAAGCCCACTGAAGATACTGTTGCGGTTTACAAGAGTTCAGCAAAAACACAGAGATGCAAAGAAAATACCCCAGTCTGTATTTCAGAACCTAATGCATTTGCTTAGGGGGATCTTTTTCAAACCTTATTTGCTGCTGATCACAAAGATTATACTACTGGCAAAATAAGGGGCTCCCCAAAAGATAGACAGCTCTAAAATAGTCTCTAAATTCATGTAGCCGCCTCAAAAACAATCCCACTTGTCTCATTACAAATGTTTACATGAGTACTTACTGCGTGCATGTGAACGTTATTGATTTTACTGAATTCAGAGTAGGATTGTCACTGGTAGTTATAATTTAATTCATGTATGTTCCAGATAATGTAGGACTTAAATTTAACACATTATTATACCATTACAAACATGGGTCAAATCTGCTGCTGGTGTATATGAATTAGAGTCAATAGGAATTCAGATGCTACTGTGACGAGTGTGGTGTAAGGACCTATATAGAATCAATCTATGGCAATTTACACCACCTGAGGATCCTGCCCATTGTGTAAAATATCTTCGATACAAAATATATTAAAACTCTGCTGCTGTTATTTCTCAAAAAGAAAAGGAGTACTTGTGGCACCTTAGAGACTAACAAATTTATTTGAGCATAAGCTTTCGTGAGCTACAGCTCACTTCATCAGATGCAAAAGAAAAAGGACACTAAACTAAATAAATTTGTTAGTCTCTAAGGTGCCACAAGTACTCCTTTTCTTTTTGAGAATACAGACTAACACGGCTGCTACTCTGAAACCTGTTATTTCTCATGAGTTCATTATATATACTCTTACCTGTATACTACTAAAATCTCCAGACAGCTGTGTTCCTTTTTACTCCAATTTCAAACAATATAATTAAAAAAGGATTCGTTGAAATGTAGACACTTCTACCATTTACGCTGGAATGCTGGCACTATCCAAAATAAGCTAGTCTGTAAATACCAGATTAGTATCTGTGAAGCAAAAGCTTTTATTCTATAAAAGAACATTCGAAAGAAAATCTCAAACTTTCTTGCTGAAGAATAAGCTTTATTTGCCAAACCCATAATTATCTTAAATGTTCTGAAAAGCTGGTGAGAGCTGCAAATGTTAAAACATAACATAAGGAAACATTTTGGGACATATAAATGGAGGTAGATAAAGATAGTATTCTTTTCCCCCCTATTAGTTTACTATATAAATGGGAAGACATTACAGAGTTTGAAATTTAATTAACGTAATTGACTGAATTGCATTTTGCAGTAGTTATTGTCATTAGCAGCCTTGACCCCTCTGTCAAAAGGATGTGCTAGTGATTACTTTCAAGGGGTATTTATTATGAATATTAAGCTCTTCAATGAGTGCCATTAACATATTAAAATTCATTTTAACCACTTTTGTAGAAGACTGCAAATGCAACTAGCTGCTGGGGGAAAAAAGGGTGTCTAAATCATTTAATCTTGGTTTACATGTGGTCAAACCAGAAATAGAATGAGGGAGAATGGGGGAGGGCGGAAATAAAATAAAAGGGATACTGGATATATTGTTATGAAAATATGCTTAAAGGGCACTTGATTTTCAATGAAATCCATGCTGCAGGACCTGGAACACTGATGACTCTGCTGTTTAAAGCATGTTTTTATATAGTCTTGCCTCATATCATTGGAGAAGTCTGATTCTTCAAGCTATATGATCATTTATGTTTGGTTCTTTTTACTAACTGTTTGCAGAAAGTGTATAATTAAGGTGGGCCAGAATTCATAAAGAGTATTTGGTTCACAGGTGTTCTTACCTGTGTTACTTGTACCCACAACAAACAATTCAGGCTGGTATTTGATATCCCAAATTGTATCAGTCAAGCACCTGCCTTGGGTAGTGGGGAGAGCACACCTATTAATTACACTTCCAGGGAACATGACAGCTGTGTAGAGTTACATCATTCTCTATTATGTTGGAACAGCTTAGATGATGCAGCTTTTTCTATTCAAGATGACTCCTTCGTCTGATTGAGAAAAAGTGAAGTGTGGAGATGAGAGGGGATTGGAAACGGAAGAAAAGGGAACTTGACAAAGGAAGAAAAACCAAGAATTCCTCATCCACTCTTTACCATTCACCATGTGCTGGAGATAAAGTTTGAATATTGTCCTACCTCCTTCATGCACCCAACAAAGCATGAGCTGCAGAATATTAGTGCCAGGCCTCTTTGTCTCTAACCTCACCACTTCTTCCCTCCACTTCTCTTTGCTTTGAGCTTCTTTCTGCTGTTTGCAACAAAGCCATCCATCTGCCATGCTAAACGCAACTTGTGCTGAAAGTAAACACTTGACTAAAGATATGCCAAGAATATATAAAGCTGGAACTTAAAGGTTTGCTAAGGCTCTCAAACTCATCTTCTCTTGTCCTATTAAATTACAAGGATCTGACCCCTGAATGTCCTAACGCATTTTTGCAAGAGAAAAAAGAAAGAAAATTTTCATCATAAAAAAATGATATTTTTCTTTGTAAATTTTTTGTTACTATGTTCAGATGCAAGAACTAATCTCAGCATATCAAACCACTGAAGAATCATCCATCAGACATAACTACACATGGAAGAACAAGTGCAGGATTAAGAATCTGATTATCCGGATTTCTATTCCAGTCTCTGCCATTTTCTCAAAGAATGAGTCACTTCAGTTCTCTGCCTCAGTTTCCACATCTGTAAAATAGGGCTAATAATACTTTCCCTTTTACTTCAAAAGGGTTTTGTGAGACTAATTAGTTGATCCATACAATGTTTTGCACATGTAAAAGTACTATATGATTGCTAAGCATTATTGACACAACTGGCCCAGATTAGAACTGGTTACCTGGAAGTAAAAAAGCAGAGTCTAAATAGACTCCCGAGTAAAGTGAAAAGGAAAACCCTTTCTATTTCTGAATCCTGAGAAAATCCTTAAGGAAGCCCACTGATTACACTTCTGAGATCTGTATGAACCAACTAGGGTAAATAATTAGAACTACATTTTTAATTAATATAGCAGCGTCGGCTAACGCAATATAGTTAAATTTGTGCCACTACTGGAGCTGAATGAAAGAAACTTGTCCTATTCCTGGTGAAACTATGAACATGATCTTCTTGATTTTGATTTATGTATTACATATCCTGCTCTGTTGAAAGAGCTTTTGGTTGGGTTTGGTTTAGTCAAGTACCCTCCATCATCAAGTGCCTTATATTCATATTTTCCAGCTTGAAAACCTCACTTTAGTGACAAAAATGTCTCCAGTGAAAAGAGAACCAAGACATATATTATTTTTATTTATTTATTTGTCTAACTGTAGCAACTAGGAGCCCTAGGCATGGAGCAGGACCTCATTGTGCAATGCAAACAAGAAACAAAATGGCACAGATAAAAAATGAGGGCTAAAAAACCAGCTCAGTTAATTGAAGTATATAATTTTGCCACTTTGACGTTGATATTATGTGCAAACACCTCTGTTTCATATGAAAAAAGCCCTGTCTGTGCACACAGGAGGTCAACAATAGCTTGCTGGACCGTAGTCTCTTCCTCCAAAATTGCTGCACCATCAGTAGTGCTGCCTTTGGACAGATTCAGCTGCACCTCCCACCCTGTGAAGTGGTGCAACCAGTGAAGTCACGTATTGGCAGATGCACCAGCCACACAGTGGTCCTCAGCAGAGCTGTGTGAATAGATTTTTTAGTTCCCTAACAACTGGGGGATGGGGGGAAGAGAATTGGTTCAGGTCAAACCGAAAATGAAATTTTCCAAAAAGTCCAGCATATCAAAAAACCAAAGGAGTTTATTTTGAGACAAAAATGTCAAAACAAAACATTTTGACCTTTTTTCTCATTTTTCCCCCCAACCAAAACAATTTGGAAAAAATCCAACATGAATTCACAAAATATTCCAGTGTCACCAAATCTGCATTTTCAATGGGGAAAAAAATAGGGAGGAGGCCAAAACATTTAACCCAGCTCCAGTTCTAAGTATCCTAATGTGCATTTTAGACTTTATCAAGATGAAGGGGTAGGATTTGGACCCAGCTGTTCAGAACAGCCAGTGGGAAGCCTAAGAAGTAGTTCCTAACAGTTTCTTCTTGCAGAAGCATGAAATGGTGGGGTAATTCATCCTTTGGGGATCTACACAAATGACCATCTTTTATAAACACAAGGGCTGGTTCATATTTCAAACACAATGTTTTGTATTAAACACTGTCCATTAGAAAGGACACACCTGTGCCTGTCATACTGAACAGATTGCTGCCCTAGTGTTTCTGCAATCGATGTGGCATTCTTTAACCTTCCATCCATCGTAGAAGTCCAAGTCCAGTGTCCTTATTTTACGGTGACATCTCTGTGAGCTCCGCTCCTCTGGGGATAAATAGGCGTGAAAGAGAAAAGAGATGTGGGGGGTGTGCTTGCCAACAGAAAGATGGAATGGCATGACCCTTGAAGGCCACCGTATTGTGGTAATCTGAGAACCCTAATACTGCTGGGAATGGAGTTTAGTGCGCAAACCGTTAGACTGCATGGCAAGCTGCCAGAGCTATTCTGTTCTATTCTATTCCAGGCTGCAGTGCCATGACCATCACTGTGATATCTGAGTGCCTTATTGAATTCTAGAAGTTAGATTGAAAGGAACTCTGTTTCTTTCTTGCCTTCTCAAGGGAGAATCAGCAGCAATGCCAGCAGCTCCTGTGCAGATCAGTAATAAACAAGGAATTCCAACCAAATAGGGTCCCTCAGCTGTTCCCAGGGACTAATGTCGCAGCTCTGAAAAGAAAGTGTCATTGTGCTATCATCAAAAAACAAAAATGTCCTGGGTGTACATTTTCCAAACAGACGGGTGAATTTGGGTGCTTCCATTTTGGGGTGACCATGACCAATTTGAGACAAAAGGGTCCTATTTTCAGGAGGTGGGTACTTAGCACTTTCTGAAAATAAGACCCCTTTACGGTGTCACAACTTGGGCACTCAAAATCACTAACCACTTGGAAGATAAGGGCCACACTATTTGGTGAGTTGGACTCACATAGAGCAGACTCACAGATTTATCAAAAGCCATGATTATTTCTGCTGAGGTGTTTTTGTTTGTTTATTTGTTCGTTTTTTAAACTCTCCCAGTAGAAAGGAAGGTGTCACACTGACTGGGATTATTGCTTATCCAAATTTCTCTCACATCAGGTCTACCCAAGACCATGGGCAATCCCTCTCTTTCCTGTGTCTTACCTACAGAAAAAATGGGGAAGGGGGACATAACACACAACAGAAGTCAGACTTCGCATTAATCTTCCCAGTGGCCTCTCATTACTTTGCCAATAAGATGATCTCCCTCATACCACACTTCGATATATTTGACATCTGTCATAAAGATCAGGTCACACATATCTGTCTTCTGGTAAAATGAGTCATCTTACAGAGTCCTCGAGTCTACTGCTAGGGTCTTTCCAGAAATAATTATTGACATGTTGTCAACACATCCAGCCTACCATATTAATAAGAGTAATAAATTACTAGCTTTTTTCGTCCTCTCTCGCTAGCAAAGAAATGAGGTGACAAAACTACAACAGCAAACAGAGACTAACTACCCAGCAATGAAGTTGAGGATCCAGACATACAAAGTGTCAGCTTTCTGGAAGATAAATATATTAATTTTCTCTTTTACAATTTCTTATTTGAGTGAGTAACTAGCTCCAGGAACTATTCACAACTGGTACCGATTTCCCTCTTCCTTGAAATACCCTCACTGTTACATAAGTTACTCTATATCCTCAAGGTTTTTTTTTTTTTTTTTTTAAAAAAAAGCATTCTCCAAATACTGTAGCAGGAATTTAATTAGATAATTTTAATTTTTCTGACTAGTTATGGTTTGAAATGATCCTTGGTAAACCCATTAATGCCAGTTGAGGGATGAATTTGAGCTTTTATGGGTAGCCATACAGACCAGTATAAGGGAAATCAAACGTCATGCTTCATGACAAACTTGATGTTCTGCAGCAGTCAGGAAGAGTCCTTCCTGTAAATATTTTCTACCAGTGTCTTAGGTACATTCTAGGGTGTTTATCTATTTAGTTGTTGCTTCCTCTGAAATTTGAGGTATTACCCACTGTTGACGGCTTAGTGGACCAGTGGTCTGATCCACAATGGAAAATGTTGTGTTTTTGTTGAATTCTGAGTCAGAGTTCATGGCCAGAAGAGACCACCAGATCATCTAATCTGATATAGCACAGGTCACCAACCAACACCACCCAGTCATCTGCACATTAAACCCAACAACCCAATTTAGACAGAAGTATTACAACCCTCAGAAGACTAAAGCATTGTGTGCCACAGCCAGAGAATAGGAGGGAGGGAGTTCCACCAATGCCTTTGTCCCCTGCAATTAGGGAACTGATTAAGTGAGATATACATTGATGATCAGATAGGTGGATAGAACCATATTGGCTGAGTAGCCTCCTTCACAGCCATAATACACTATTGTATATCCAGAGATCCCAGCAAGGATATTATCTGGAGTGAACACTGGTGCACATTCTTCCCTAGATTGCTGACAAATATATTGTTTATGTGGGTATAATTCCACCTACTTGCAACTGTCACTGGCACAGGATTCTCTTGCTCCATGTGTACTTGATTGCTAACTAGAATGTAAAATAGTGTGCCAAGATCTGCAGCACTGTACTTCAGAGAGCTTCACATGTGTGCACTTTCACTGTCATGTGTAAAGTGCCTCGACATGATTGTTTCACTAGGATCTGCTGCCAGTGCAAATGGCATCTATCCGAGGAAGTATGTTCATTTTGCACTGGCAGGCACCATGTGACTGACGTGCTGTAGAACATTAAGTACTTTTTGCAAGAAGGCTTTGGCATGTGAGTACGCTGAGGGGGAAAAAATCTATTCCACTGAACGTCGTCCACAGACAGCAGATATGCTTGGAAGAAAATTCCACCTTCTTGCCAGAATCCAATGCGATGCCGCGTGCCCATCACAGGTGAGAAGTGGTATCTCTTTAATTGTGTCACTGAATAAAGTCCCAGCTTTGAAAAAAAAAACCCTTACTCATTGTGAATAACCCTTATTTACCCATCGACTTCAACTGAGGAAGGTCTGTGCACAAGAGCAAGATTTTACAGGCCCTTTGGTGGCAGAAATTCTATCCAAAATCAATGATGTTGCATTTCCAATGCTAACACTGGCATTTTCCCACAGCTTATTAATAAGCTGGTTTGTGTCCACTTACATTGTCGTCTTCCCCCCTTTGATTCACATAGGAGTGATCTGCAGAAAAGCAAAGCTTAATTTTTAAAACAAGAACTTAAGTCAGAAAGTTCAGGCTTGACACACACTCTGTCCCTTTGCTGCAATGAAAAGGGAATTATGAGGTGTCCTAACAGGGCAGCCTCTTTTCCTGGGGAATCCCAGGTGGCATAAACTTGGAATAATTGGCTGTATGCCACCCCATCTGCCCATCTTCTCCAGGCATTGTAGAATGCGATGGGCATCCTAGGGACAGAAGGAGGCATGGCCAGAATGTTGAGCAATCCTGTGCCAAAAGAATGACCTCTAGCAAGTCTTTTCAATTGGTGCAAATTAAAGCAGCTCTGAACTTGCTCTAATTTATGCCAAGGATCCAACCGATATTGGGGGTGGGGCAAAATGAAGAAAAACTATCGATGCCCCCCTCCCCCGCAGCTTGGGTGCAGAGCTCAGATACCTCTGAGGATCAGGTCTTTCACCATTAATTATAACAGTGTTTACATTAAGTAATTGCTAAGTAGCAAGGAGGGGAGTGAAGGGCCTATAGGAAGTCTGAGAATATTTCACCAAGTGATATTTTTTAAACTGCATACTATTTGGTGCATTCCAAAGGCAAAAGGTTTGCTCTTCAGAAGGAAAGATAAAAGCCATACCTGACAAGTATAGTTTAGCAGTATGTAGAAAGAGAGATGATCGTCACTGAGGCAGGGAAATCTGCTCTTCTCCCTTCCCCCACACCTTTTTCAGCTAGCATGCTTGAAACATTTCTGCTCACTTCATCCTCGAACACTGAGGACCACACACTTACAGTGTTGTTTTCAGTTTTCTAAGCCTAAATCCAGCATGTATGCATATGTCTGTGGGTGGGAATGACTGGATAATGTTACCATGATGGTGGATGATAATATTTCTACCAATTGTTAAGCTTCTTAAGTCTCCACTTTGTGAATGTTTCAGCCTATCGTTTTCTGAAAAATGTAGTTAACATGCCTAAGAAAAGGTAAGTTTTGATAATGTATTCACAGACTATCTAGGCATCTCCAGCTCACTCTATAGAAAAGTCTGTGGAAATGCAGTTTTATGAGCAGTTCAGGGATCAGTTCACTACACTTTTGTGTCAGTAAAGCTATAAAATAGTTATTGGGTTGGACAATTAAAGGTTTCTCTCTATGGAGATGCAACACATATTGCAAAACCACAGAGGTGACAAGTACAGAACTGTTTAAAAGGACTTGCTTGTGTGTAACTATTCATGGGCTGCTTTTACGAGGAGGCATTTCAAAAGCATGTGAGGATCAAATGAATGTTGTTGTTCTTCCTAAAGCTTGAGATCCTTTTTTTGGTGCGTTAGGAAAACAAGAGTGGTGAGGTGAAAGTGAGCATATTCCTGATGCTTCAAGGGACTCAAAAGACCTGATTCTCTTCCCTTACCAGGATGTAAATCATGAGTAATTCCTTCACTTTCATATTTGCACTAGTGTAAAATCGGGTTAAGAGTTCTTGAATGAATAAAAGCTGAAAGAGATGAAACAAGGAAGTTAGCAGAAGAGCCCTCCTGGACACCAGGAAAATGGCAGATAGTGTACTTTTGCATGGGACTATCTATAATATACTAATGACAATTGGAGGATACTCCTATCCTTTATTTTTTTATTTTATCTATCAAGACAACTAGATTATCATCTCATGTCCTGAGTACAGCAACCTCATCCCCCTCAACTCCATTCAAAATGCATCTTCTAAGAACATCCTGGTGATCCATCACCCTACCCACATCACCTTCCTCTTTAAGTCTCTCCAGTGGCTTCTCCTTTGCATCAGACACAAACTTCTTGTCATTCCCTTCAAAGCCAATTCACAATTTAGCCCCGTTCTGTCCATCCCGTTATGTCAGTGTGATGTCAACCCACTCCATTGCTCTGCCAACCTTGATTATCCACTTCTCCCGTAAGCACCTTCATGCTTTCATGCTGCCTGAAAACACCTCCTCAAGCTCCATAAAGCAACCACAGTAGCCTCCCTCCAGTCCCTCCTTAAAACTCCCCTCTGCCATGATGCATATAGAAATCTGCAATCCGATAACAGCTAAGCAAGCAGCATATTGTGATTCCTGCTTATTATACCTACAAATTGTGCACACAGACTATGTTGAAACAGCTGATTATTAATGTTACCCATCCTCCTATAGCCCGACTCCATTTGTTTCACCCTTTCATCTTTCAGGGCATGATCCAAAGCGCATTAAGTCAGAGGAAACAACGCCATAGGATCCGGTCCTTAGACTGTAATCTCTTTGGAGAATTTACTGCTGTCCTGATTTTAAGAAGTGATAAGCACCCACATTTTCCAATTTACTTCAAATGAAATTGTGAGTGCTCAGCACCTCTGCAAATCAAGATCTGGATCATGGATCGGCAACCTTTGACCCACGGCCCATCAGGAAAAGCTGCTGGTGGGCCAGGACAGTTTGTTTACCTGCAACATCCACACGTTTGGCCGATTGCAGCTCCCATTGGCCATGGTTCTCCATTCCAGGCCAATGGGGGCTGTGGGAAGTGGCGGCCAGCACATCCCTTGGCCCGCGCTGCTTCCTGCAGCCCCCATTGGCGTGGGACAGTGAACTGCGGCCAGTGGGAGCTGCGATCAGCCGAACCTGTGGACACTGCAGGTAAACAAACTGTCTCTTGTGGGAATGAGTTCACTAGTCTAGGTCCACCTCCTTTGAAAGTACCTTTTCCTGCTGGCACAAGCATCCCCATATTGGCTGACCATTTAATTGTTCCAGTTGAACCGTGGGTGTTTTGGGAGGTTTTGATAGATGGTTTCACCTCAACCCTTTTAGAAGGTATATGTTCATACTATGGTCAGAGACCATTTTGATCAACAGTCAACTCAAATATATACGTCTGGAGAATTGTTAAGATGAGCAAAATATTTCAAGAAGCTTCAGCCTTTTGGAATCTACAGCACTGGAATCTCATGAGTAACTTTGGCAGTTTGTGGTGTGTTGCATTTTTATTTGTTTGTTTGTTTAAAAAAATTATATTGGTTAAAAGAAGAACAACCAAAAAATTCTTATTATGGGGAGCACAGAGACTTGAAATAACTGGGTTTTGATACTTGCCATATTGCACTTTACTTTTTCCTCAGCACAGGATGCCAGCTTGTTTCTTCAAATTAAGACAATATGCTTATAGTGATGAACCTTATTGGCCATCTATCTTCCTTTTGTAATCTGGCTCTCATCAAGCTGAAATGAAGCCATTTCTTCTGACTGTGGCTGATTAAACACAGAGTAAACCTAGATCTCTAAGGAGGCTCTAATGATTCTCCACAGACCTAATGTCAGCCCGGCACCTGCAGCATTCAGCTTCCCCATTTCCATCATAAAATGAAGCATCTGTTACAGAGAAGTGTTATCTTTTTATCATTGACGGTATCTTTCTGTTTGAATTCACCTACCCCATTTGGTATAAATTACAGCCATTTCATAAGTAATGAATGGTCACACAGGATGCTCTCTGGATATTGGGGGTTAAAAGGGCATGAATGCCATTTACTAAACCTTTATTTAACTTGGTGAAAGTTAAAACTCTGTGGGGCTTATGTACAACCCTCTTTCTCACAGCAAACAAAGGTAAAATGTTATCACCGCTTAGTACTCAAGCATCTTGATATTGTTTATCTAAGTACTAGCCTTTGATGATTTTTGACAGGTTCTGGGGAAACTATTAGATGCAGAAAGAGATTCATTCAGGCCAAGGATATTTTTGTTTAAATATATTTTAGAAACTTGATTAAATATAGTCCTAACAGTTACAAGTGGATTAGACTTGTTTAATACAAGGATTAGATATAAACATAGGGCCTGATGCAAATTCCAACTGAAGTCAGTGGAAGTCTTTCCATTGATACCAATACGGTTTGGATCAGGCCATTCGAGTATCTGCAAAGACCAGTTAGGTGTTCATAATATCTGCCCCACCCACACTAATTGTCCTATAATTTGAGAGAGAGCCTTTGGAAAAGACACCTCTTTGCTTCATAAACCATTTTCTTTTGATTTGTAATTTTTCTGGCAGGCATTTCCATTCTTTTCTGACCATGAAATGGACAGTGTCATATCTGGAGCACTGGATGAAAAGAAACATTCAAAAACATTTAGATTCACAAGAAAAGCTTTGTCTATTGTTTTTAAAGTATCCATATAGCCTTTAGGAAAGACTGAATTTATATGTGGCAATACCAAATAATGCCTTCCCACTAACCTCTAGCTACAGGGATATCTGAGATGGGTTCAGTATCTTTGATAGTTGCAGAGATTTTTCATCTGGTCCATTATTATTAATTATTTGCATTATAATAGCACTTAGAGGACCAACTGAGATCAGAGCATCATGTGTTAGATGCTTCACGTATGGACAGTAGGAAAAGGTTCATTGCACAGAGGGTTAACACTGTACATAGACAAGGCTGACAAAGAACAGGAGAAAAGAAGTCTCGCTATCCCCATTTCACAAACGGGGAACTGAGGCACAGAGTGATTAAATAGCTTGCCCAAGGTCACACATGAAGTCTGTGGTACAGCCAGGAATTAGACTCAGATATCCTGACTCCCCACCCAGGGCCTTAGCTGCCAGCCCATCCTTCCTCACCCATAACTATACATTTTCTGTTGCTTTTTCCAAAAAGTCAGGATATGCGTTTAAAACAAAGAAAGGGAGAAATGTCAGTTGTTTCACTGTTTGAATGCTCTAGCTGGGCAATGCCACAGCATGTAGCTGTGTAAAACTGTGGAAAAGTACACCAGGTTATAGAGCGGTTTGTCTGATTAGCACTTCACTTGATAAGGCTGATATTACATTACTCTAACACATCACCAACTGGATTAATAGAAGTCATATCTTTAATCCAAGGGAAAGAACAACTATGTTATGTATGGTTGATTTAAGTTCTATACAGGCATGATTGGCATGCAACATGTAGCCTTAATGTAAAAGAAAAATTAAATAGATTGTTGTTTCTGGTGTTCAGAAGTTTGAATGGGGCACAACTGGATACCCACCTTCTCTTGATTTCACTAAAAACAACAAACATCTTCTGCATATAAAGTAAAAGAAAGAATGTTCTTGTGGCAATCTTACACCAGCTGGAGTCAATTCTACTGGGTTCTATTCCTGGGTGTGTCCGAATTCCTGTATTTCCATGAGTATGCAACTTAATCTCTTTGTGCCTCAATTTTCCCATTTATGAAATGGGGATGATTACATTTATCTATGCCAGAGAGGTGTCATAAAGTAGCATTCATTAATTCATTAATGAACGGAAAGTGCTATTGAAGTACAAAGTGGTAATATTCTTAATCATCATTATACTGAATTACAATATTGAAAAATCAAATACAATCAGAAGGTGTAAGCCCCCCTCCTTCCAAAGAGATAAGTCCTCCTCCCTCCCCCTCCAAAAATTGTTCTCCACAACCCTTTGTGTGGGTCATTTGACTCGAGACTCTTCATGAGGTTGTTTATTAATCAGTTGGTCAAACTATTTTAATATTTGTAATAAATATTTTACTGTGTTTTCCATATTGTCAGATTTTTCAAGTTATGACTTTTAAGAAAATACTAGTTCTTTGGGGGTAATTTATTAATGAGCAAGTGAACTACAATTAGATTTTTCTACCATTATCACCATCATAGTAGAGATGGGTAAATCAGGTTTGTGCCAGGATACAGTTTCATGATCATTTTGCAAGTCCACTTTATACTAATCACTTCTATGCCAAACAAACTCATATTGTCCTATCACAAGAGTACTCACTTGGTATTTGGAATAATTAAGAGATGAGTCACTTTATCTAGTAGTGAGCATTAGTGATACATGAGGCCAATGATTGATGAATCCAATGTACATTTGACTTGTGTAGACTCAAAATATGCCACAGAAAACCACAATTAATTCAGAAGAGACACAGTGTAGCAGTGGATAGTGTCTTGTAAAAGAAGAATCCAAGCCAAGCAGAATTGAGATAACCCTAGTGATGCAAACAGCTGGAGTTTCAGGATTTCTCATAATGATCAGTCTCAAGACAAGAGTTGGTTGAAAAATGGAAAACACAATTTCATGAAAAAAATCAAAATATTGAAGTTATTACCATTTTGTAAGGTTCAAAATGGAACATTTTTTCAAATATTTTCACAACAAAATCTAAATTTTGAATTTCACTGTTCCCCCTTTCTGTCCATTTTTTCTCTTTTTTTTTTTTTGGTATTCAGTACAATAGATATGAAGGATATCCAGAGTTTGGTGGAGTTTTTGGAAAAGTTAGAGTGGCAGAAGGAAAACTGAACCTAACTCAGCCATTCTGAAGAGTTACAGACTTTCATTTTTCTTTTTTTCCACTATGTAACTTCTCCAAATTTAAAGATTTGTAAAAGTCAGAGTGGAAAGTAGAAAAATTAATAATAAATGAAAGTTGGGGGGGAACCTACATATATCATTAATTCTGTTGCGGTTAGTGTCATAATGGAAAAAATAGTGAAAAAGGAAAAAAAACAATAATTAGATATTGCAGAATGTTTTGTTTTAAGAAAAAAGTAGAAATATTTGAAAACCTGAAAGCCTTCATAGAATCATAGAATATCAGGGTTGGAAGGGACCCCAGAAGGTCATCTAGTCCAACCCCCTGCTCAAAGCAGGACCAAGTCCCAGTTAAATCATCCTAGCCAGGGCTTTGTCAAGCCTGACCTTAAAAACCTCTAAGGAAGGAGATTCTACCACCTCCCTAGGTAACGCATTCCAGTGTTTCACCACCCTCTTAGTGAAAAAGTTTTTCCTAATATCCAATCTAAACCTCCCCCATTGCAACTTGAGACCATTACTCCTCGTTCTGTCATCTGCTACCATTGAGAACAGTCTAGAGCCATCCTCTTTGAAACCCCCTTTCAGGTAGTTGAAAGCAGCTATCAAATCCCCCCTCATTCTTCTCTTCTGCAGACTAAACAATCCCAGCTCCCTCAGCCTCACCTCATAAGTCATGTGCTCTAGACCCCTAATCATTTTTGTTGCCCTTCGCTGTACTCTTTCCAATTTATCCACATCCTTCTTGTAGTGTGGGGCCCAAAACTGGACACAGTACTCCAGATGAGGCCTCACCAGTGTCGAATAGAGGGGAACGATCACGTCCCTCGATCTGCTCGCTATGCCCCTACTTATACATCCCAAAATGCCATTGGCCTTCTTGGCAACAAGGGCACACTGCTGACTCATATCCAGCTTCTCGTCCACTGTCACCCCTAGGTCCTTTTCCGCAGAACTGCTGCCGAGCCATTCGGTCCCTAGTCTGTAGCGGTGCATTGGATTCTTCCATCCTAAGTGCAGGACCCTGCACTTATCCTTATTGAACCTCATTAGATTTCTTTTGGCCCAATCTTCCAATTTGTCTAGGTCCTTCTGTATCCTATCCCTCCCCTCCAGCGTATCTACCACTCCTCCCAGTTTAGTATCATCCGCAAATTTGCTGAGAGTGCAATCCACACCATCCTCCAGATCATTTATGAAGATATTGAACAAAACGGGCCCCAGGACCGACCCCTGGGGCACTCCACTTGACACCGGCTGCCAACTAGACATGGAGCCATTGATCACTACCCGTTGAGCCCGACAATCTAGCCAGCTTTCTACCCACCTTATAGTGCATTCATCCAGCCCATACTTCCTTAACTTGCTGACAAGAATGCTGTGGGAGACCGTGTCAAAAGCTTTGCTAAAGTCAAGAAACAATACATCCACTGCTTTCCCTTCATCCACAGAACCAGTAATCTCATCATAAAAGGCGATTAGATTAGTCAGGCATGACCTTCCCTTGGTGAATCCATGCTGACTGTTCCTGATCACTTTCCTCTCCTCTAAGTGCTTCAGGATTGATTCTTTGAGGACCTGCTCCATGATTTTTCCAGGGACTGAGGTGAGGCTGACCGGCCTGTAGTTCCCAGGATCCTCCTTCTTCCCTTTTTTAAAGATGGGCACTACATTAGCCTTTTTCCAGTCATCCGGAACTTCCCCCGTTCGCCACGAGTTTTCAAAGATAATGGCCAAGGGCTCTGCAATCACAGCCGCCAATTCCCTCAGCACTCTCGGATGCAATTCGTCCGGCCCCATGGACTTGTGCACGTCCAGCTTTTCTAAATAGTCCCTAACCACCTCTATCTCTACAGAGGGCTGGCCATCTCTTCCCCATTTTGTGATGCCCAGCACAGCAGTCTGGGAGCTGACCTTGTTAGTGAAAACAGAGGCAAAAAAAGCATTGAGTACATTAGCTTTTTCCACATCCTCTGTCACTAGCTTGCCTCCCTCATTCAGTAAGGGGCCCACACTTTCCTTGGCTTTCTTCTTGTTGCCAACATACCTGAAGAAACCCTTCTTGTTACTCTTGACATCTCTTGCTAGCTGCAGCTCCAGGTGCGATTTGGCCCTCCTGATATCTTTCCTACATGCCCGAGCAATATTTTTATACTCTTCCCTGGTCATATGTCCAACCTTCCACTTCTTGTAAGCTTCTTTTTTATGTTTAAGATCCGCTAGGATTTCACCATTAAGCCAAGCTGGTCGCCTGCCATATTTACTATTCTTTCGACTCATCGGGATGGTTTGTCCCTGTAACCTCAACAGGGATTCCTTGAAATACAGCCAGCTCTCCTGGACTCCCTTCCCTTTCATGTTAGTCCCCCAGGGGATCCTGGCCATCTGTTCCCTGAGGGAGTCAAAGTCTGCTTTCCTGAAGTCCAGGGTCCGTATCCTGCTGCTTACCTTTCTTCCCTGTGTCAGGATCCTGAACTCAACCAACTCATGGTCACTGCCTCCCAGATTCCCATCCACTTTTGCTTCCCCCACTAATTCTACCCGGTTTGTGAGCAGCAGGTCAAGAAAAGCGCTCCCCCTAGTTGGCTCCCCTAGCACTTGCACCAGGAAATTGTCCCCTACGCTTTCCAAAAACTTCCTGGATTGTCTATGCACCGCTGTATTGCTCTCCCAGCAGATATCAGGAAAATTAAAGTCACCCATGAGAATCAGGGCATGCGATCTAGTAGCTTCCATGAGTTGCCGGAAGAAAGCCTCATCCACCTCATCCCCCTGGTCCGGTGGTCTATAGCAGACTCCCACCATGACATCACTCTTGTTGCACACACTTCTAAACTTAATCCAGAGACACTCAGGTTTTTCCACAGTTTCGTACCGGAGCTCTGAGCAGTCATACTGCTCCCTTACATACAGTGCTACTCCCCCACCTTTTCTGCCCTGCCTGTCCTTCCTGAACAGTTTATAACCATCCATGACTGTACTCCAGTCATGTGAGTTATCCCACCAAGTCTCTGTTATTCCAATCACGTCATAATTCCTTGACATCACCAGGACCTCCAGTTCTCCCTGCTTGTTTCCAAGGCTTTGTGCATTTGTATATAAGCACTTGAGATAACCTGTTGATCGCCCCTCATTCCCAGTATGAGGCAGGAGCCCTCCCCTCACAGACATTCCTGCCTGTGCTTCCTCCCGGTATCCCGCTTTCCCACTTACCTCAGGGCTTTGGTCTCCTTCCCCCGGTGAACCTAGTTTAAAGCCCTCCTCACTAGGTTAGCCAGCCTGCTGGCAAAGATGTTCTTCCCTCTCTTCGTAAGATGGAGCCCGTCTCTGCCCAGCACTCCTCCTTCATGGAACACCATCCCATGGTCACCATCCCATCATGAACATTTGTGGTTTAGAAATAATTCTTTATTTATTATTATTATTAGAAATACGTTTTTAGGATGATGAGGATGATAAATTAAGTTTTTTTCCAACTTAAAGTAAAAATGCTATAATTCAGGGTTTGGTTGTGGAGGCACCATTCATAGATTCAGGTCATTCAGAGCTTTTCATAGTCATCAAAATAATTTTGAAGTTGTGGCTGGAAATGAACAACTAGAGTGAAATATCAGGAGGAGGTACCAACCTACATCATTACATCTTACTGAATGTCAGTAGCTTAAATATGTGAAAAATGTGGAATCAGCACAGGTGAGAGAACCTCAAGACAAAATTGATCTTTTATGGTAATATCAGTTCACTATATCAACAACAATGCATCTGGACAATACATCAACAAGGCCAATGATTTTCATCATTTTAAAGTCCTTTACACTCTTCGTGGCATAGTGAACAAAAGTTCTTCCCAACTCACAATTTGAGATGGTTGATTACATACATTATTGCTAAGAATGTATTAGACAAGTAGTAAGTTATTAAAAGTGTGAGCATACTAGTATAAAATCATTTACTTTGCTTGGTTATACAGTTTATCTTGTCAGATTGAATTGTGGCTGTGGTCTTTTCTGATTCAACTAAGGAGACATAGGTCAAGATGAGATCAAAATAATTGAGAATCCAAGATTAAGTGATGAAGGATCAGTTTTTGAAATGGAGAAGGCCTCTTATGGTGAGACATTTGATAATGATATTGCAGAAACATTCAAAAACATTATAGAAACAAAGATAAAACCAATCTGTGATGAGGCAAGTACATGAATTATAGTCACTAAGCCAATGAAAAGATATGAGCTGCTGTTATATATATTTTTAAACGTATTGTGGGTACAATTCACTTTGTGCAAATGGCCCCCACAATGACTATGCATGATTTAAATTCCACTTGAGCCATAGTCTGAAAGTTTCTATAGAACTTAAGTGGTACATAGGCTTTGTGATAAGCCTCTGCATAGGGTTCAATTTCCCCATCTCTGAAGTTCAGTTGTGAGCGTCATTCAGAATCCAAAATACAGTGCTACTCTTAAAAAAAAAAAAAGACTATGTAAAATAGCACCTGTATTCTCAAAAGATCTGCTTCCAGGTTTTTTCAGATTCATAGTCTTTTACAAAATATGGGGGCAAAAGTAAGTTTTTATTACTTCATACACGTGTTAGCATGGCAGAGCCAACATAGCCTTAAAAATGAGAGAAGGCAGAAACTGATCAACAGAATCTTTATTACTAGTGATGATAATGCATGAGTCAGAAAGAACACAGCTTGACTTTCAGGTCTTAAGTTGCATTTGTAGTGTGATCAGTTAGAAAAATAACAGTTTTTACTTCTAAACAGTGCACATTTGATCTGGAAGTCACTGAGCAGCAAACATGGAACACACAATGGCATTTCTTCAGAGCAGAACCACACTTTACAAAAGAATAGAGCAAAAGATCACTGTTAATTAATTCAATCACTATACTGAAAGATATTTCCATCAAATAAAGATACATATTTATTGTATTATAGAATGAGGAGATGACAGAGGCAAAGTGCTCTCCTGTCAACTCCTGTTCTCCAGCTCCCCGAGAAGAGTAAGGAGAGTAAATTGGTGGGAAAGCATTTCCCATCGACACAGTGTGGTGTAGACACTGCTTAAATCAACCTAAGTTACGTCAACTTCAGTTATGTTCAAATTACAGCTGTAGTATACAGGTGCTCCCCAACTTATACAATCAATCCGTTCCAGAACGCATTGTGTAACTCGAATTTTGCGCAAGTCGGAAACATATACCCCACCATTATGCAAAAAAACTCAAACAAACAAACCAGCCTCCTATTTCTAGCTTACTTAACTTTTTCCGTAAGTGAGGATTTGCGTAACCCGGGGAGCGTCTGTAGACAAGCCCCTGTCCATCCAGACAGTTAAATTTCTCACCAAGGTTCTTGTGTCTGAATTACTGCAACATTCGTCTCTCTTTGGCCTAGACAAATGCAATCTTGCACTGCTCAAATCCATTCAGAATGCTGCTGCAAAATCATTTTCCTATCTTGTTGCTTTGACCATAACACCTCTCTCTTTGCATCCCTCCACTAGCTTCCCCTTCTCTATTACATCAAACATGAGCTACTTGTCTTTACTTTCAGGGTCCTTCAGGTTCTCTCATCTCTCACTCAGTATCAAGAGGTCAGCTAAACCTAATCAGCCTCCACTGCCCACTTACTGCATTTTCAAACAAACACCTTCATGTTTTATCCCATGCTGCCCCTCACACTTGCAAGGAATTCCCCATAAACATCTGCAATATTAAGTCATTATGCTCCATTAAACCTGCCTTAAAACTCTCCTTTTCCAATATGTCTACAAAAACCATCACAATGTTAGGATGGTATGTCAGGATACTGGGTGTTCATACCATGGTCTATCATATTTACCAGTGTTCTCTCATTGTTTAATTGTACTCTTCCATCTATCTGACTGTATCCATCTGTAATCACTTGTTTTATACATAGATTGTAAGCTTTTGGCGGCAGGACCCATCTTTTTGTTCTGTGTTTGTACAGCATCTAGTACAATGGGATTCTGGTCCATGACTGGGGCTCCTGAGTGCTACCATAATACAAATAATAGCGAAAAATAGTACAATATTTATACACATTGGTTTGACATCAGAAAACCTTACATGAAATGTTATAGGGTATCTAAAAATTGAGATGATGTTTTTACTATAAATGGTGCATATACACACACACGCAACATAATATATGTCTTTTATTCTACAAATAACAGGCAATTTACAAATTGATGTTTGTTAAAATTAATATTTTTGTCAGTCATAATTAGTCACACGTGAAACATTATGACCTGCTAGTAGATTATCTTAATTAAAGTTTTATCAGTCCCTCAATGGAGGAATGATTATCAATTTTGATCACCCTGTGTTTCTTTCAGATAACAGTAGTATTAGATTATTCTGCATCTCTCTAAACAATATGCTAAATTTCATTTTAATTTCAAATGCATGCAGATTTTCTTTGTAATGTGTTTACTGCATCCTGGGCTTTCTCAATGGATACAATAGACCAAGCAACACAGAAAGGTGTGTAATTTGCCAGAAGCTGGGAATGGGCGACTGGGGATGGATCATTTGATGATTACCTGTTCTGTTTTCCCTCTGGAGCACCTGGCATTGGCTACTGTCGAAAGACAGGATACTGGGCTAGATGGACCTTTGGTTTGACTCAGTATGGCCATTCTTCTGTTCTTATGTTCTAAACAGACTGAACAAGCCAAATGGAAGAAAACATAATCTGCTTTTTTGTTTGTTTCCCTATATGCCAAATATTCTTATGAGTTGTACTACCTTTTATGCACAGCTGTGATTAAAACTGTATTTTTCTGGCCTTTTAGCATTTTGAAATATCCAATAACATTTTTAAATCAAAAAAGGATTCAGTAATTCCTATTAAATAATTATTCAAACACACTAGCTAGCCCAGAATGGGATCTCAATTACAATTATATAAATTTGGAGTAACAGCATTGGTTTTAGTGAAGTTAATCTGGATTTCTACATGAGTAGCTGAGATCAGCATCTGGCCAACAGGTAGCATTTTGTTCTAAATTTCAAAATTTCTTGTGGGGATATTCTTTCAGTAAAGAGTTTAAACAATTTGTAAGTGAAGTCTTAGTAGATGGATGGTCATTTTATTTCTACCTTTCAAAGGAAGTTTGTCTTTTATAATCAAGTGCATTAAAAACATTCTAGATTAAATTGATGCTAAAAGTTTCAAGCTTGATTCTGATCTCAGCTACACCAATGTGAATCAAGAGTATCTTTACCCTATTGAAGTCAATGAAGCTGCACCAACATAGAACTGGTGTGAGATCAGAATCAGAGTCATTACTCTTGAATTACATGGATTCCTTGACTTCACTGGATTTGTTCCTGATTTACAGCAGATGACAGACATGAGAACCAGACCATTCATTCACAACAAATAGATTTAGAGCCTGATTATCCTCTCACGTGTACACAAGTGTAACTCCACTGAACTCAGAGGGGTTGCTCCTGATTTACACCGTGGTAGGTAAGAGGAGAATCCAGGTCTAAATATTTTAACTAGGGAATGTGTTCATAGAACAAAATATGAATCAAGTGCTTTGTCAAAACATTTATACATCCAAAAAGGCAGAATTATGTTACATCCATGTGATGCCAGTGACATCTATGAGATTGGACAAATCAGGGACACATCCTTTTGTGCAGCTCTTTTTTGATAAATGATGTGTAGAAGCCAATCTTTTTACTGTGCTATGTAGACTTAAGTAAACACAGAATTCCACATTCTCTTTAAAGTACTCTGGTTACATGCAGTGGAGCTTTAATAGGATCAGACATTTCATGACAGGGCACAGCGCACTGACTAATAGTTTAGTTACACTTTCTAATTTCAAAGGCTTCTCCTTTCTCCTCATTTTCAAAAAGAAACCATTTTTATTTTTATTTTTTAAGTGTTGGAAAGCATGGTATTTTTGCCTGTGTTGAGTCAAGAAATGGGAAGAAAGTAATTCTGGGTAGCACTTTATTTGGAATTTAAGGACAGTATGAAGTTTGTGCAACAGTCAGCTTTCACCATTAAACCCTATTTCCCCATGTTTTCCTCCCCCACCCCCACTGTTTCTCAGACTTTCTTGTCAACTGCTGGAAATGGCCCACCTTGATTTTCACTACAAAAGGTTCCTCAGCACTCTCCTGCTGGTAATAGCTCATCTTACCTGATCACTCTCCTTACAGTGTGTATGGTAACACCCATTGTTTCATGTTCTCTATGTATATAAATCTCCCCACTGTATTTTCCACTGAATGCATCTGATGAAGTGAGCTGTAGCTCATGAAAGCTTATGCTCAAATAAATTTGTTAATCTCTAAGGTGCCACAAGTACTCCTTTTCTTCTTGCGAATACAGACTAACACGGCTGCTACTCTGAAACCAGTTAAAGTACAGTTTGTCAATATACTTACCACTGCATTTCACAAGTGGCAGAGCTATTTTAGTTCAACTAGGGAAGTACTTTGTACCTCTTAAATATTTTAAATGAAGACAAAATGGGCAGGAAAGCTAAGGAATATAACACACTTTTCCACTTCCGAATTAGCTTTCTGTCTTTAAGCCATGGAAAAATTATTTGACACAATAAAGTGCTGAGTAGTCTGGCCCTGATCCTGAAGGATGTGCTTAATTATAAGTATGTGAATAGTCCCATTGACTTCTGTGGGACCACATACATGCTGAAAGTTAAATGTATTCTCACGACTTTGCAGGAGGAGAGCCAACATGCTCAGCACCGTGTAGGATTGAACCCATTAGATGAGTCATGAAAATGGAGGGCATTGCCCTTTGGTAGAATTGCAATTCAGTTGATTCAAACTGAAGAACTGTATGCAATTTAGGGTTGGTCAATCAATCCATTGCTGCCAGCATAATAACAAGCAGCATCTTTATGCATCTTCCACACTGAATGCATCCGATGAAGTGAGCTGTAGCTCATGAAAGCTTATGCTCAAATAAATTTGTTAGTCTCTAAGGTCCACAAGTACTCCTTTTCTTTTTTGCGAATACAGACTAACACGGCTGCTACTCTGAAACCTATCGAAGTCTGTGAGCTCCTTAGTGCCTACAGTAAGATCCTGCTTTTATGATATCTCCTGAAATACTCACAGCAAAATAAACTGATGGCAGATACTCTGTAGGATATTGACTTTCGAGGTAAGAAGGGCCAAGTCATCTCTGCCAGGATTTAAACTCCAGGGGAGTCTATATCTTCCACAATTTATGCTTAGGCTACAAAACCTTCTCCACCAGAACTCATTACATGGTCAAGTTCGAGTCTAACCTTTTTTGCCAGCAGATTTTTTTCTTCCTTTCACCACTTTTCTGAAAATATAGTGCTTCCCTAGAGGACCGACTTCAGGTTATAAATAGGCAGGATATAATGGCATGACACTCTGAGCATAGCTGCTGCATGGCTGTGCTGGTCATATATGAGAGATTGTCACTAAAGAGCACAGAAGTTCATTTGCTATCCGGGGAAAAGGTAGGAGAGTAAATACATATTTATTGCTATTGGATAGGAACTTTGTTTTGTTGGGTTTATTCTCCCCGGTTTGCAGAGTGTCTGAAGTTAATGTATTCCTCTCTCCTTTCAGTGTCAGCGTTCCCTAATATTATTCATGCAACTTAACTCCTACTTTTGGCTCCTCCTTATCTTCCTTTCTGCTTTGTCTCATGCCCCTCAAAAGGAATTTCTCCAAACGGCACATCAGAAACTAAAAATCTAAGTTGCTATCCAAACCAAGCAGTTGTCAGCATTAACCCAACACAATACATTACAATATAATCCATTTATAGGGTGTGTTATCATGCAAATAACTCAAGGTGCCTCACAATAAACTAAAAGGGAGAAATGAATAAACCTCAGCCATTGGAATGCTTAGAAAGGAAACCCTGAAATTTACTTTTTTTAAACCACTAATGGGTCTTTTCTCCCAGTGAAGCATAGAGATGGGCTATGTTTGGGAGATGGGGATTTGTACAGGGAATTCCTATGCACATTTGATGGGACTTAAAATGTGCAAATCCACCACAAATCACTTGGAGAATAGACTCCTAAAAGGAGAATCTTCCTTGAGATCTTGAAGAAAGCAGATTCATGACAGGAGTGAAATGTCTTGGTCACCAGAAGATCAACTTGTTGGCTTAAAGCTAAAGAAGCATGAGGTCTTAATGATCTGACTGGAGTGTATAGTGTGTAAAAAGCTTAAAAAAAAACACAGAAGCAAAAATGCTAGGCAATAGCAAAGGTTGGACTGGCCTTGGCTGATGCTTACTTCTGACTCATTGCCAAAAATGATCTTGATTTAAATTAACGCTCCATCATCAATGTAGAATTAGTGAATAAAAGCAATTTCCCCCCTTCAGCATTCATACTTTTGATAACAGTTCGTAAATGTGTGAAGAAAATGTAAGTGGAAGGGCTGGGTTGATATTGCTACCTCAGGGCTAGATCATTGAGTTATCATAAGCCCTGAGTGCATGGCTGCACTAAAAAGTCAGAAACAGACCAGGGATCACATTGTGACTCAGAATGTCAGAATTTGGATCCTTGTTCCCCCTTCTCCCATGGATGAAGTAAGCAGCACCAGTTCTTTTGGCATTGCTCAAATGGCACAAATTATTCCTTCTTCCCCAGCAGCTCAGCTGTGCTGGCTGATACATTGGGGGTTAGCCTATTCCCTACCCACATGGGGAAGTAACAGCCTAAAGGATGCACTCTGCACTTTACCTACACATAAGAAGGGACGTTAAGAGCTGGACACAATCATAAAATGTTGTCAACCACATTGGGAATTCATGCTCAAATGATGTAAAATTGAATGCATAAATGCTAGCACTTAGCTATCTAAGCACTTGATTTCTTTGTGCAACCAGGTAGTTGCACATTTAAATATGCATTTACACTTACAGTTGTTTGTGCCTATCCGACTAGAGACTGTTTTTAAAAAAAAAATCAGATCTTAAGAGTACAGAAGAAGTATTTAGCCAGAGAGTACGAATATGATACAAGAGCTCTATTTAATCAGAATATCTCAGAATGTAGGTTAAACTTTAAAATGTCCAGAGGTTTGTTTTATCATGCAAACCTTAGCAAACATGAAACAAATATTTTAAAAACAACAAAAGAATATGAGTGACTTCTTATACCTTATCCCAGGAATCTCTAGGGAAAAGCAGATCATCAAAATCAAACTTCTGTATCTGAATAGAACAGTAAAACCCCCGAAGCCTTCTGAACTGGCAGAAGGTTCTCTTTGCTCATGTTCCACAAGGACCTGATCCAGTTAGTCTTAAAGCCAATGGAAAGACTCCCACTGACTTTAGTGGCAATTGGTTTCTGCCTTAAGTGAGGCAAGACCCAAGGATTGTAGTGTTTTGAGATTGATCTAATGCACAGTGGAAAAACACCCACTGAGTTCAATTGGCATTGGATCAAGCCCTTGCACCACCCTGTAATTGGCTATTTAGATCTGTTTGACTAGGAGATAAAGATTTGGCAAATTAGTTTTACCTAAAAAAAGGCCCAACTGCAATGTTTGAATCAGGATCCAGGTTTTTTAACCCTCATCCTACCTGATGACCTGACCTACCATAGTGGTCAGGATTTCAAGATCCATAGTTTTGATTCCGACCTTTGCCAGAACAAGGAGTAGCTACAAAATGCGGATGGGGATCCAGATTTAGATTCACAAAATGTGGTAGGTGTTCAGACCCAGGGCTTTGGTTCAGCCATTCCTACATTCTAGGGTTGCTATTCCTTTCCCCTACCTTCTGTTCCTTCTCATATCCATTTCCTCTCTCTTCTCTTTCCACTATTCCCTTTTTCTGCATATTGTTAGAGGCCTGTACATTTCAAACAAATCCTTGATGAGAAAAAAGAAACTGCTCTCTACTCCTGTTTATATAGATCTTAGGTGCCCCATGCTCCACCCATAATTATCTGCCAGCAGTGCACCAAGGCCTTGTGGATTGTTAGACTCTGCTACCATACCTCCCAGGCTTCTCTTTCTCTCTAAAAAATGTGTTTCCAACACATGAAATTTGCTATCTTATTTATAATAATGATTCACAGCAGTCCATGTAACATCAGCTGTACTATGAATTTTTTACTATAAATCCATAACACAGAGTAGATTTATCACATTCTGAGTCTGTAGAATTTAATGGTGTTGCATGCCATATTTCCAAATGCACAGTACATACCCTTATGGAAAGCAGTTACTATATACTTGTGCACTAGCTTTGTATTCACTGTTGTCTTTTTTACGACTACAAATAGGGCCAAGTCTACAATATCGTGGGGACAGAAAGCTACTGTCTTAGTAGAACTCCGATATTATTATTTAGGTTTCAGAGTAGCAGCCATGTTAGTCTGTATTCGCAAAAAGAAAAGGAGTACTTGTGGCACCTTAGAGACTATAAATTTGAGCATAAGCTTTCGTGAGCTACAGCTCACTTCATCGGATGCATTCAGTGGGCTCTTTCTTTCTTGCTCAGTCACAATAACTGCTATGTTACATGGTTCCCTTATATCTTGACCCTATTCAGATTTATTGCTCCTTATCTTCATGGAACCAGGAATTCTAATTTAACATATATTGGTGTAAATCTAGAGTAATATCATTAAAACCATACAAGGTATTTCAGATTTACAAATGAGATCAGAATGTGGCCCAACAAATTTCTTTTTTAAAAAAAACATTATCTAAAACATTAGACTAGAAAAAACCAAAATTCATCTGAAATTGGAAAACTTGGACTCCTCTCACTTTAAATGAGTAAAGCCAATTTGTTTAAATTTTAAAAGGAAGAAAAAGACTCTCTAACTAAAACATTGCTTCCAAATCATTCTCATATAGTTGGGCATGTGTGATGTTCGTGTTTTGTAAGAGCCCTTCCTTGTGAACAATAGATAACTTTACAAGAGACAGTGGGACATGTATCATCCATTTTTCTGAGATCAGAATCAGGTCTGCCTGGGTAAGCTAAGCTAAGCTTTAGCTTGAAGAGGATTTTTATGTCGGAGTTATAAAAGCCCTGGATACAGGGGAGTTTATGACACAACCAGCGACAGATCCATAACTAAAGCAGTATTCGTGGTTACCTCTACAAGACAGGCATTATATTGGAGGGCAGTAAAGCTAAACCTGCCCATAGGGCATTAAGTGTTAGCAGCTAGTGCATAGCATTAGAATTTTAGCACAGGTAAACTCTCCAAATCCACTTGGCTTCGAGAACCCTCCTCCTCTTCAAAAATTGTTTTCATCTGTGGCACTGGAAATGTTTCTGTAGTTGTGAACAACTACATTTGATTAAAATCTGTCAGATTTATCTTCTTAGCAGGAGGGAAGAAATATGTGGTTTCCACAGAAAGGAAATCAATGTGACTTTATGATAGATGCAGACTGAAAACCTGGGATGGTGTCACTTTAAATGGGGAAGGAGGAAGAATGGGCAGCCCACCAGATATTACCATTAGCCGCTGACATAATTACTATGAAGCAAAGCCCCAGTTTAAATCTTATAATCCATGTTTATAGGATTGTCTTACAGCCACTGACCTAATAGTTATTACTCCAGACTTCTTAAGTGACAAAATCTTGCGGGTGTAGTCCCTATACCTTTGTTTCCTTGACATTTCTTAATCAATGCCGCTTAGTGAAACCTCAAAGCCAATGATTTTGCCAATACTATTTAAAGACCTTTTATTATATTACTAATTAGAGTCATATTGGCTCATAAAATCAGCAAAACAGTAGCCATCATTATTTTTCTCAAAATACTATAGAATTAGAAGAGAGTTTAGAACTGGTTGATTTGTTGGCCAAAATAGATATTTCTGTTAACAGGTAGATACTGTACAAAAAACGCATTTTTAATTGAAACAATGAAATGAAACCAGTCGATAATGATCTTGCGTTGCTGATTTTAAATCAGATATCTGAGGCAAATTATCCATTTGCATTGCCCCAGTTTCTATAGATCCCCGACTCCTTATACTAGGAGCTATGCATACAAATATTGAAAGTCAGTCCCTGACCTTAAAAGCTTGCTTTAAAAAAACAAATATATATTTTTTAAAAGACAAAAAGTAAGAGAAGTTGAGTATTATTAACCCCACGGTGACCTGAGCTACAGAGGGATTAAGTAACTTGCCCAAAATTGGACAGGGAGTTTGCAGCAGAGCCAGGAACTGAACCCATCTACCCTGAATCCCTGCCTACTGTTTGAAGCATGATACCACCATCCCCCTTTTAATGAAATGGGACTGGGACTTAAACAGATACAATTGCCATTACTACATTCTTGGAGGTGTGCACTGCCCTTCATCTACATGTGCAATTCTTCTGGAGTCAGGTGGGTATAATGGATTTTGCTGGGATAATCTGGTACTTGGCAAAAGGGAGCGTAAGGCTTTTGTCACATGGAGATCAGTCTGTACCACAACCAGACAATGATTGTCACCAGATCAGCCTGTGAAAATAAGGGAATTTTATTGTATCATTTCAGGTTGATATTGGTCTTACTCAAGTGCCTGGAGATAAATTCAGAGAGAACAGTTGCTCTTACCAAAGGCATGATGACTCTACCACTTCTATTTCCCTTAATTACCACACAGACATTTAGTGCCAAAGTAATTCTAATCAGAGATGGACATGTCCATCCACAAGAGAGACATGGTCCAGGATGATAGGCTGGGGCAAGTCCAGGGGGCTAGAAATACAAGAAGCCAATCCTCAACTGGTATAAACCAGAATAGCTCCATGGATCACTGCTGATTTACACCAGCTGAGGATCTGGCCCAAGGAGTGCCATTTTGAACTGGATCCTAAAATACATAGGAGTTAATGGAATTACCATGGAGCCCAGAAGAGTCATATTCTATAGATTAAACAATATATAACGTGAATAAAGCAGAGGAGCTCACAACCGTTTGTATATAAGCAACAGGAAAACTCAAGTCCCACTTGTTCTGCCTTGTCTGAGGAGGACAGCAACCCACTGGGAGTATGTTAAAAAGCTTTAGCCAGGAAGAACTGGGGGGTGGGGGGAGGGAGCAACGAATGGCTCAACAATCTTCCAAGAAAGTGAAAAAAATCTTTCCAGTCTACATTTGCAAGGGAAGCCTGAATTACCTGCCTATTCCTTTAAGCATTTTCAGATACAAATCAAACACAGATGGCCCATTATGTTTATGACCTCACTGTCAATTGCTCTAGATGGTGCATGCATTAAATTATTGAAATATTTTCATAGTATTCGACTTTTTAGTGCATACATTGTCACAGATAATTTTAACTTTCTGACTAGAAGGAGGTAGAAACAATTTTATTTATGAGAATTAATCTCTTTAACATCATAAGAGCCAGAACTACCGTGAGTTTTATATAATGACTCCAACCTAAAAAAGTGTTTAAAAAAAACCTGGCCTCAGTCCTGAAAGTCAACATTATGTTAACATTCCTTGCAATACATAAACGATGCCAAAATCTATTACAATTGTAGTAAATTTTGATTACTGGAGTTATTTATGTGTAGAAGATAAAGATAAAATGGGAATAGCCCTGTTCTTTTCCACATATAAATTACATCCATAAAATACCGTGTTTTGTAAACAGTCAAAAAAATACAATAATTTGTAAGCTTCCATCAAGTATCTCTTTTGGTTGGAGTAAATACTGCAGAAAGTCTGTGGTTCCTGATAGAAATGAACAGGAAATATGTCTGCTAGCAAGAAATGAACAAAATAGACCGAGTCCACAGAAGCCAGTACAATGGCAAAATCCCGAAGTAGTTGTGAGTAACAGTGGAGGAACCATTTTAAAGGGGAGGAATTATCAAACACACCTGTGGTATTTAGGTGCCCCAATGTCATTGAAAGTCAATGAGAGCCTCATTCTCTTATCCCCCTTTTAAAAATCCCACCCAGAGAGAATCAGAACTCACCACAGGTGCATTAAGAGTGAACCGGATCTGGATGCACCAGAGAACCTGAGTCTGAATAAATAAAAACTCTTAACCCCGCTCCCACAAAAAAAAAAAAAAAAAGTCAGATAGTCAATGGTGCACAGCAATAGGTGAGTAGAGCAACATAACTCCCATTTGCAGTTAGCCTTCCCCTCTCTCACCACTCTACACTGTCACTTGATGGGTTGACAGAGAAGCAGCATGACCCAGGGTGCATTTTCTTGTTTCCCAGAGCATCTAGTAAAAAGCAATTTGATTGGCAACAATCAGCTATGTGCTCTTGCTGATTTCTGTTTAATGATCTAGTTTTGTTTCTGTGCCCACACTTACTATGGGGCCCAGCTCCTAAGGAGTCTGCTTTAATCCTTTTGGTTTTGCTCCCTACTGGAACTGAAATGGACAAACCATATTCCCAGATTTTAAGGCAAGAAGGCCATGTAGATTGGCCTTCTGAATAGCACAGGCCAGAGAATTTCACCAATGACTCATGTATCCAAGCCCACTAACTTGTGGTTGAATTAGGGAAGTGGTTCTCAACCTTTTCCATACTGAAATACCCTTTTCTACACCAAAGCCACCTAGGACTCTTCTCTCATACAGGGTGTACCCTATCCCTTCTAGCAATAGGTGAAGGGCAAATGTGAATCTGGGCCTTAATCTCTCTGTGCCTCAGTTCCCTATCTGTAAAATGAGGATAATAGCACTTCCTTACCACATGGGGCCATTGCAAGGATAAATACATTAAAGATTGTGAAGTGTTCTGACAAGGGGCAGGGGGCCATACAAATCCTGAGAGAGAGAGAACACAGGATTCCTCCAGACCGTCTTACCCTGACCTGCAGAACCATTCCCTAGGGTCAAGAGGGAAGTTGAGTCTGTAGGTCAATGTTCAGTCCTTATCCCTTTTACTGACTCACTAGGTTTTAATTGTTATGGGGTGTTTTTATGATGGGGACATTTGTCCCATAGGGGCCACCAAATGTTTTTTTTTTTACAAAAAGATTAAATATTCAGATTGTACAGGCATCAAGCAGTGAAACATACAAAAATAGCTCTAATATTACAAACTAAACTGTAGAATTAGTAATAGCAGCAGTCTCTTGGGAAAGCCTGTTCTCATGACATTTTCAACAGAATGTCTCCTCTAAAAGAGGTCAAGATAAGTTTATTAGTTCTGCCCTAAAGGAGAATCTCAGAGGAAGATGAGGCCTTATTAGAGGTTCACTGGAAGGACTAGGGACTATTGGAGTGTAACAAGGACACAGCTATAGCTGTAGCTAAGGACAGAAGCAGTGATCAGAGAGTTATAGGAGCTAAACTAGTCAACCAGCATGCTAGATTACAGCTCTGATTACACCAAATCTTCCCCCTACTCCTCATCCTGCACAAAATTTCCTTTGTAGGGAACCTAGCCTCTCTACTTCCTCTTCCAAGAGAGCCCATCCCAACACTCTTTAGTCCATCATCCCATGAACAGACTTTCCTTATCATTCTAATGCTTTTTGTATATCAGTATTTACAGGAAGTCCTTTTAATAGCCCAGTTGCCCAAATTCAGAGAGAAAGAGAAAGGAAAAAAAAACTAACTTTTAAGGGGAGAAATGAAGAAAGGTCTAAATAGATTAGATTTCTTTACCACAGTAACTTGATAGAATCCATGTTTCACTAATAAACTTGCATGATCACAGTAGAGAAAGCACAGACTCACAATAAGTGGATCAATCACCATTTGTGGTAGCAAAAAGAAAAAGGAGTACTTGTGGCACCTTAGAGACTAACACATTTATTAGAGCATAAGCTTTCGTGAGCTACAGCTCACTTCATCGGATGCATTTGGTGGCATCCGATGAAGTGAGCTGTAGCTCACAAAAGCTTATGCTCTAATAAATGTGTTAGTCTCTAAGGTGCCACAAGTACTCCTTTTCTTTTTGCAAATACAGACTAACACAGCTGCTACTCTGAAACCTGTCATTTGTGGTGGGTAACCCTGACTTTTCTTTCACACCCCTGCAAACAAATCCTCCCCCTGCCCAAATTAAAAACAAAATAAACAAGCAGTCTAAAGAAGATATAAACTCTAACCCTACTAAAAGTTTGTTACTATCTATAGGCTTAGTAACCAACTCTCCCCATAACACACTATCAAAAACACCCTCCACAACTTCCTGCTTGGGGTTTGGGCTTTTATAGGAGCCAACCCTTTCTTTGCCCCACCCCTAGGGAAGGAACCACACTGATCACAGGGTACTTTTTTGTGTTTATACATCCAGTCAGCCCAAATGAATTATTTTCAGCTGATCAGGGCACTTTTCTTGAAGACCATGCAAAATGAGACAAATCCTCTGAAAGCCCAACCAACCAACACATACAGAGATAAAATATAAAATCTCTCCCTTCTCAGCAACCCTGCTTTTTTCACATGGAGACTTCCAAGTCCTCCAAGATCCCAGCATTCCTTTGTGATTATCTAGCCCAATTCTGTGGCCGGTGAAGCCTAAGGGAGGGCTGTATGAGTGGAGTACTCAGCCACACCCACTGGCTCTGCTAGAAATTCCAGCTGCTGCTGAAGTGTGTGTTGTTTCTGCAGATCATGTTTTCAAAACAGGAAAAGAAATCCCTTTGTAATAGAAACTGCTTCAAATCAAGGATGTTTAAACAGTGATGGGCTTTTGTCTGAGTTTCTCTTTTCTGCTCAAATCTAGGATCCCACCCAAAGCCAAACAGCTCTAAGATTGCTAACCCCAGTGATTCAAAAATCATGACATAGGCTTTCTAAAACCATGAGGTTGTTTTGTTTTGTTTTCTTATTTGGATTCTTTTTATTTTGCCATCAAGTTTGGGGGGTTAGGATTTAGATTTTTAAGCTTTTATCTTCAGCTATAATAGCTAGGAACTTATTTTAAAAGGAAATGAAAGCTGAGATTCCTAACCTTGTGACTTCAGGAGTTGGAGTTTACAGAAAAACACCAAATATAATGAGAGTTATGGTGAGATTGCAACACTGCACTTCTCCTTTCCTTTCTTGTCTACATTGCAGGAGGATAGCTGATGCCTGATTGAGTTTTTGTCCCTTGATCTAGCTCTTTTTGTTACAAAGGACAAAGAAATACTTAAATGCAATCTATAATTTAGAAGATGAGTGCTTGGTTCCATCGCTGTTGACTGTTCTCCTATTTCCTGAAATGAAATTAAAGTATAGAATATGACACCTGTAATATGTTTGGGGCAGGTGGAGATCTTACTTTGAGAATTTACACTGATCACTTTTTCAAATGTTAGGAAAGCCTGAGAGCACATTATTTTTAAATGAGATATATATTTAGTACTATGCCCACCATTCTATCAGTTCTAATTTTAGAGGGCAAGGAGCCATTCTGGCACAATCATAGCCTTGTCTAATTTTAATATAGTTGAGCAGTTGATGATTAGCAGAGAGAGATTGTCTTTTTTGCTCCCTCAGGAGTTTTTCACTTTAAAAAAAAATCATCATTTATTGTTCTGAACAGAGAGTCATGCAAGATGTCATAGTACATGATCAAAAGGAAAACATGCCAGTGGGGTTAATCATTTAGGACCTGCCTCTTGGTCAAGGTAGGGACTTCAGTACAGAAATTGGGCATAAATGCATCAACTCAAGAGTTGACTCAGGTGGCATTCTTCCCTATTTTTAATGGAAAGGGGAAGGGAGTAATAACCTACTACTGACCGCCACCATCACTCAATTACTATCGCTACCAAAGCCAAAGCTCTTCCTTTTCCCTAGCCACCTGCTCTATATAGGGATTAAGTAGGCAAGTCTCCCCATTTACGTCCAAGTACCTGAATCCAAGGTCCATATAGATTGATAGGTTCTAAGGCAAGAAGAGGGACTGTTATGACCATTGAGTCTGACCTCCTGCATAACACAGGCCTGAGAATCTCACTCAGGGATTCCTGTGTTGAGTAAGGGAGGTTCTTAGATTCCTGAGCAGGCTCAAAGTCTAAGTCACAATCTAACCCTTAGTATATTTTTAAAAAGAAAAGCTATCCCTAGCGCCTATTATAGTGTGTGTGTCTCTGAGGTTGTTGAGTAGTTTTCCCACCGTTCATAGTCTCCAGAGATATGAAGACTGGTGTGATGCAGGGAATTTTTTTAAAAAATATGTTTGTAGGGGACTTGTGTGATGTGGAGTGTGGAAATGTTTGTAAAGGCACCACACACAAACACTTCAGTACTAGATACAAGTTTAATCTGCATAGCTCTACACCCTGTCCGGGAGTCATTCTAGGCAAAGGGTGTTTAATTAATAACTTTGCAGCAAGAGGCCTTGCAAGTCCTATAAATATTAGGCTTTCTGCCTTCCTTCTGAAATATATTAACCGCCTCAAGAGGGATTATTGATGCTGGCAACTAAGTTGAAACAGCCCTCAGAAGTTTCTGACATTTTGTGTTCATCGTTAGATTTTTGCATATATATATATATATTTGCCTTTAAGTGTTTGGAGGTTGAGGTGACTGCAGGGCTGAGGGAAAGGAAGATTGATAAAGCAAAGCAATCGGAGTTATTTCCTATGCATGAAATTGATTAAATGCTTCACTAAATGGCTTATAAATTTGGCTCTCATATTTCTGTCACCCACTGCAAAGATTACAGAAACTCCGTCTATAACCATGTTGTATACAATACCAAATTACAAAAGGTTGTAAAAACTAATGTTTTGTTTAAAGTTTTGAGCAGGACCATATGCCTTCGCTGACCTTGCATAAGCTATTTTAATTCAAAACATTTCAAAGGGAGAAGAGGGGAACAAATCCATCTGCATAACAAAACCAAACCCACACTGTTTAGAATTTAGTACCATGCAGTATACCACACTTATTCGCTGCCATAGAAAAGCATATTGAATCCTTCTTGTACTTGGGTATTATAACTTTATAGCTGCCAACTGCATGTGGTGTGAATCCTAGGAGCTCAGGTTTCCCCAAGCTGAATTGGTTCTATTATTTTTGTGGACTCTGTGTCATCAGATTTATCTGTCCAGGGACTTATATGGTTCCTGTCACCATAGGACCTCATAAATGCTAATGGATTTATCCTCACAATCTCACTGGGAGGTGAGGAAGTATTATTATCCCCAAATACAGAAAGCATGGAGAAGATCTAAGAGAGAACTGCAGGAGGCCTATGGAGAGCCAAGTAGAGTAAATTTAGTGAAATCCCAACAACTTCAGTGGGCAGGGATTGTAGCCAGGATGACAGAAGACAGACCGGTAAGCATCGCTTGAAAAGACTTCCTTATGATGGCTTACCAAGGAGAAGATGGAGAGATAATATTGAGCAAGACCTAAAAACTCTTAATGTGAATTACCCTCAAAGGGAAAAGAGGTGACAGAAAGACATGGGGGGAAATTGTGACAGTGGCAAAGGACCTGTGAGGTGTATAAAGCCAGAGAGTAAAGTAAAATAATACAGATGGGGAACTGAGGCACAGAGAAACTAAGTGACTTTTTCAAGGTCATATGGGAATTCTGGCAGAGCCAAGAAATGATTCCAGATCTCCCAAGTCCCAGTCCAGTGCAAAAGACCATCCTTTCCTACAGACTAGAACTTCTCAATCTAAAATGAGTAAGAGGCAGTGCATAGATGCACCACCCCAGGAGCAGACAAAGCAGCAAATCAAATAGTCACAATTCCTGCCCTGCTCCCCACTGGCTCTAATTCTGGGGGGAGTCATTTATTTAACTACATTCTGTGGAGCACGTCACTCCACACTGTGTACCCAAGATGTTAATCTGTCTTGCAAGTCACTTTTTGCCCTTCTCTGCTCCTCCCTCCCTACTTCCTTGCAAGAGAGAGTCTCATAATAGGCCCTGCTTTCTCCTCTGTGGTCAGAGCCACAATCTTAGCAGAGCCAAGCAGAGGAGTGAGGCAGGGAATTAGTCCCCTGTGTGGTTTAGTTTGCACTGTGACAATCTAGCCTCAAATTATTTATCTTGTATTGACTTATTTATTTGAAAACTTTGACATGGGTAGGTAGACTGATAGCTCTTTCCAGGGATTTCCTAGAAGCAAGTAGAAGTTTTTTATATTGCAACTCTAATGCTTGTGCATCCAGTAGCATCTTCCTTTTGACAGTCACAAACATGTTCAGTTTCATAGGACCCCTTTTGTGTAGTTATCCCCATTTTACAGATAGGAAAAATGAAATACAACAAGTGAAAATGATTTGCCCAAGGTCATTTGTTAATCTCCAGCACAGACAGGAATTAGACCCTAGCTCTCCCAGTGCTTTAAGCACTAACTCATGCGTTATTCCTTTATAGTTATAGAAATAAATAAGTGATGTGATTAAATATTAGCACTGAAGCAAAGCTCAAGCAGGGTAGGTATGTATGAAATGCAAATGTGAGCATGGGAAAATAATCCCCTTTTTTAACTATAAATGCCTGTTTTCTATAGGAAAAACGATATTTTCTTATAACATTCACAAGCCATCATGTCCCCAGCAAGGATTAACATTTGGCATCAAAGTACTGATCTGGCAAAGAGCTCCCAGTAATGTAAGCTTTTTTACAACCAACTACGTGTTTAAAGTCTTGACTGACTTGACCTCTGCCCATTGCTAATCCTTCACTTTCTTGCCAGTAGAAATGCACATCTTTACAGGGATGGCACCAAAATACACAGCAAATAATATGGCTAGACTTCAGAGGTGAAACCAGAGCTACCAGAGAAAAAATACCAGATGGAATGACATATAAGGGTTCTTAACAACTAGCACTGCATTAAATTTTGCCTCCAATATGTACAGAAAAGATTTTTGCCCAGTCCTACACATGCAATGCATCTGTTTCTTCATGGATGGGAGTGCATTCTTTTGTCCAGGTAGTTATTATTTATTAGCTTCTATTACAGCTGTGCATACGGACCCCAACTGCTATTAGGCCCCATTGTGCCCAGCTGTACAAACACACCGTAAGACCCAGTCCCTGCCCCAAAGAGCCTAACTAGACAAGGCAGAAAAATGAAGGATTGTGATTCCCATTTTTCCAGGTATTGAACTGAGGCAAAAAGACACTTGCCCACAGTTACACAGAGAGTCTGGGACAGAGCCGGGAGCTGAAACCAGATTTCCCAAGTGCCAATCTGGTGTCTTAACTAAAAGCCCAAAGCAATGGATTTACACTATGTTCAGGGAGAGCAATAGTTACTCCAGTAAAATTATTTTTCTGTGATATATGCTAGCTGGTCAGAGATTGTTTTGCCAGAAGTTAGTAACCCTAACTACTGGCAACCAGATATTTTAATGCCTTGGCACTTGAAGTTTTAATGCTGCCCTTTATTTGTGGGCATCAGTCTAAAGTGTCATCCCTCCTTTTATAAATAGTAAATGCCCAGCAGTAATCAGCCAGAACACTGCCATTCTGCAATTGTGAAATGCAGTCCCAAGACTGAAGCTACAGTTTACAAACATTCATTGCAGATGGAAGAGCAGGGCAGTGACTCCAAAGCACTTTGTACTCCTCCAAGCATAAGCAAATAGTCCCAAGGAGCAGTGAGGGATCAGCCAGGTGTCAAAAAAACCTAGCTATGCCCCCTTTTTCTGAGTCATACCCTGTATACCAGTGATTGGGAGGGAGGAATGGAATGAGAGCCACTGTGGTGTCTAATGAAGAAAAGGAGTACTTGTGGCACCTTAGAGACTAACAAATTTATTTGAGCATAAGCTTTCGTGAGCTACAGCTCACTTCATCAGATGCATTCGGTGGAAAATACAATGGGGAGATTTATATACACACACAGAGAACATGAAACAATGGGTTTTATCATACACACGGTAAGGAGAGTGATCACTTAAGATGAGCCATCACCAGCAGGAGGGGGGGGGAAGGAAGAAAACCTTTCATGGTGACAAGCAAGGTGGGCCATTTCTAGCAGTTAACAAGAATGTCTGAGGAACAGTGGGGGGGGTGGGGTGAGGGGGAGAAATAACATGGGGAAATAGTTTTACTTTGTGTAATGACTCAACCACTCCCAGTCTCTATTCAAGCCTAAGTTAATTGTATCCAGTTTGCAAATTAATTCCAATTCAGCAGTCTCTCGCTGGAGTCTGGTTTTGAAGTTTTTTTGTTGAAGGATAGCCACTCTCAGGTCTGTAATCGAGGGACCAGAGAGATTGAAGTGTTCTCCGACTGATTTTTGAATGTTATAATTCTTGACGTCTGATTTGTGTTCATTTATTCTTTTACGTAGAGACTGTCCAGTTTGACCAAGGTACATGGCAGAGGGGCATTGCTGGCACATGATGGCATATATCACATTGGTAGATGCGCAGGTCAACGAGCCTCTGATAGTGTGGCTGATGTGATTAGGCCCTATGATGGTGTCCCCTGAACAGATATGTGGACAGAGTTGGCAACGGGCTTTGTTGCAAGGATAGATTCCTGGGTTAGTGGTTCTGTTGTGTGGTGTGTGGTTGCTGGTGAGTATTTGCTTCAGGTTGGGGGGCTGTCTGTAAGCAAGGACTGGCCTGTCTCCCAAGATCTGTGAGAGTGATGGGTCGTCCTTCAGGATAGGTTGTAGATCCTTGATGATGCATTGGAGAGGTTTTAGTTGGGGGCTGAAGATGATGGCTAGGGGCGTTCTGTTATTTTCTTTGTTGGGCCTGTCCTGTAGTAGGTGACTTCTTGGTATTCTTCTGGCTCTGTCAATCTGTTTCTTCACTTCAGCAGGTGGGTATTGTAGTTGTAAGAATGCATGATAGAGATCTTGTAGGTGTTTGTCTCTGTCTGAGGGGTTGGAGCAAATGCGGTTATATCGTAGAGCTTGACTGTAGACAATGGATCGTGTGGTGTGATCTGGATGAAAGCTAGAGGCACGTAGGAAGGAATAGCGGTCAGTAGGTTTCCGATATAGAATGGTGTTTATGTGACCATCGCGTATTAGCACCGTAGTGTCCTAGAAGTGGATCTCTTGTGTGGACTGGTCCAGGCTGAGGTTGATGGTGGGATGGAAATTGTTGAAATCCTGGTGGAATTCCTCAAGGGCTTCTTTTCCATGGGTCCAGTTGATGAAGATGTCATCAATGTAGCACAAGTAGAGTAGGGGCATTAGGGGACGAGAGCTGAGGAAGCGTTGTTCTAAGTCAGCCATAAAAATGTTGGCATACTGTGGGGCCATGCTGGTACCCATCACAGTGCCACTGATTTGAAGGTATACATTGTCCCCAAATGTGAAATAGTTATGGGTGAGGACAAAGTCACTTCCCAGAGATCCTAGGGGTAACCCTCCAGTGACCAGCTAATCTTGGTTTAAGACTACTTTTGATCAGCAGAGAACAGCCCCAAAGCATCAGAAAACAGGGCCAAAGTGTTTCGAGCCATTACTGTAGAACATTGTAGTACTATGTGTAATAATGACAGGTAAAAAGAAAATTAACCAGTCCAAATAACAGCAGTAGCCATGTAGCTTATAATCATTCAGGACCAGATTCCACAGCCAGCCTCACAATGTAGCTGTAGAAATGCACCACTGAACGTGCAAGACCATCTTTGCAAATTTTTTGGGCAGCCCAGAGGTGAACGCTGCCCTGTGAGTGTAATCTTAGACTTAAATTGATTTCATAATAATACATTACGTATCTAGTGTTTAATTGACACAATATTTTTAAGGGGAGCCACTACATGTAGGTTCTATACACATTATTTACAATTTCAGCAGTAACAGTTAATGCTGTGTGACAAAGTATATTGTTTCCAGCTTGTTATCCATTCATAACAAGGTCAGTCTATTACCATTATTTTTGTGAATGTAGCTGTTACCTTGAGGCAAAAAGTTAATTGTAAATTACAGAGGGAGGCTTATTGAGGATTTAAAATAAACATGACAAAACAGTACTTACTGTAATGTAAGGTAACAGTGCCATTTTATGAAGCATTCCCATTTAGAAGCGGTGTAGTTCAGGAATATGCTAGTCAAATTCACCTTCAGACTTTTGAAGAACTTTCTTTCCAGGTTGGGGAGAACATTCAAATGTACCCACTAAAAGTTTTAAAAATATTTTAGCTAAAAGGGAATGGGTTTTCGTTATTTTTCTCACTGTGTTTGGGCCAGATCCCTCTCCCACCGAAGCCAAAGACAGAACTCTAAAGGCCAGATTGCGACGTTACCACAAACCCTGAGTGGATTAGACTATTGTGACTCAGAGCCTCAGCTCGTCATAGGTAGTAAGGTACCTAACTCCCAACTGATTTCAATGGGAGTTAGGTGCCTAAATACCTTTGAGGATCTGGGCCCGAGTAACACTTTGGTCCCTGCTCTTATGAAAGTGCTCTATAACAGTGATACATCTTAACGTGCAGCTCCTAATACCTGCTTCACCCTTGATCCAGGGGAGAAGTAAACTGCCAGCCCTCGAAGCATCTTACTTCCCCCTTCAGCACCAGCTCAGCTGCATGGGTTGGCACATGGAGCGACAAAGCCGAGTCTTCATCCATGTCTTTCCCTGCCCACTCTCCACTCATTAGTGCAGGAAGCGAAGTAGTGGCCTTGGAGAAGCTGCTTTCCCTCCCTCATACAGCAGTCAAGGAGTTCCTTATGCCCTGTTAGTCCTCTTTGCAGATCATAAGGTGGTTTATCAATGATTTTAAAGGGTGCAGGCCCTGAGTTAATTATCAGGGGCTAGTTAGAGATCTTCCTTTATGAGGATGCACAGAAAATAGGGAAGGCCACACCCACTCTTCCCTCCCACACCCACTCACATGGCCTGTCCAAGGGCCAAGCACAATAGCAGACTCTGCAAGCATGAGCGTCTTTGTCTTCGCTGCCTCTGGGGAAGCAAAACACCAGGAAAGAGGTGGGACCATAACTCTGTCCCTGCTCATCATCAATCCACAGGAAGGGCCAGTGCAGAGCTATCAGTTCCCTCCTAACAGATAACACACCAAGGGTGCACCAAGCAGCCTCAGGAGGGATTGTGCTTTTCCTTGCTCCCAAGAGGGGGTAAACCTCTGCAGCACACCACCATCACCACCACCATAACCACCACGGAGCTCTGTGCAACTTGCATAGAGAAGCCCCAAGGATATCTCTGCTTTAAATAACTATTGGATCTTTCACAGACATTCATTTTTACTCCTGTTTGATTCAGGCATGAATTGTAATACCAATTTTGCATCTTCGCAACCACTTCCGTAGTAACAGAGGACAACCCATAAACCCATAAAGGATATTCTGACTTCACAAAAGCATCCAGCAGAATGATGACACGGACTGGACTGAGCAGAAGAGGAGATGTTTCTATAATAGCAAAGTAACACACACAAAAAGTACATTTATGCATCTGTTTTCCTTTCCCTTTTATAGAAAAGTCCTTTGGAACACAATAGATAACCTTCCAACAGTGGAGGGTTTTGTTTGATTGATTGTTTTTTTAACATTCTAGACCAAATCAAGCTTTCCTTTATCACATGGTCTCAGATACTTCCAGGCAACATAAGATTTAGCATATCAGGCCCATGAGGGGTTAAGTAACATTATTACCGTGGATTTCCACTGTTGGTCGTATGTTCAAAGTGCACAAAGCTTGAGACGTGCATTCTTCGTCCAATAACTTGTCCAGTAATGGGTGTATTGATTGCTAATGTCATCATGTTTTAGTATATATAAACCCCCTCACTCTATCACACAGCCGCCAACAATCCAAGAAGTCATTGTTTATTCATTGTAACTCCCAAACTGGCCCGTGTCAGATTCTGCTTGAGGCCTTGCTGATAAAAATCAGCAGATGATTGGGCACACACATTCTTAACATGGCTGACCCGTGACATCTTAGGGGCAGCAGGGAGCCTGTCATTATGTGTACAATACTCTTCTTTCTTTCTCCCTATCTATCCCCAGATGACTTTGAGATTTTATTAACTCATGAATGACTGAAGATGTCATTTAAAAAGTGGAGGCAAGAGGGAGGGAATTGTTTGTTTTTGAAGTGGAAATAAACATGATTGGTTCCAAATAGGGAAAAGGTGTGGGGGAGGGTCTGGGGGGGGATTTAAGATACAACCAAACTGCATCAAGAGGAGAAGATAATTACTTTATTAGAATTACCAATCTGATTGGCAGGCACTGAGTTTGGGGTGTGGGTGAACAACTGTGAAAAATGCTAAGCTGTTTGTGAAGCATTTTTAAAAGTGGAGATAGATCAGTATATAAAATGAAACATCAACAATATCTAAATCAGAGATTTCCACTGAAAGTCTGGCATGTTTTACAAGTACAAAAAGGGTTTCTTTTTTGTAAAGGTGCTCAAATAGCCAAGTGTTACTTAACCCTGGATTCACGCTTGTTCTCAGTGAATAATTCTTTTATAAGTCTTAAAATTTCAAATTTATTTTTATGCATAGAAAATTCTCTTCTTTTAATTTTTTCCTCTTTTTAATAAATATAGACAGTGTGTATTGAACACCATTATACATAGCCATAAAATTATTTTCACTCTGATTTTCGCTTTTTTTAACACTCAGATCCTATTTGCCGATGTATGTAAATGAATCACTAATTTATTTTTTTTAATGTTAATTTATTTGATTTCAGGGTTTTGTGACAGGTGGGAATTAGATCTGCACATAATTTTATTAAGATATACTTTTGGGAATTTTTGAATGTGCTCAGCTTTGGCCTAATTCTGTTCCCATTGAAATCAATAATAAAACTCCACTGATTTCCATGGGCATAGAGTTAGGTCAATAATGTGCATTTAAAAAAAAAATCCCACCCATATTTCCCAAGTCCTGTTTGAGACAAGCACATAGACTGACAGTTTGCTGGAAGCTAATATTCACAGAACAAAGAAAGTTTTATTCTCCTACTCCTCAAATTTGAGTATGCTTATTATAAAGTTAGAGGATTGACTTGAAAATATATATATACATACACACACACACTGATTTTTAGAATTGGCACTTCAAATAGATTAAAGAACATAATTATTTTATTTTATTTTATTTTAATGATTGCCATTTCCAGATCAGATAAGTGTTGGTGAACAGTTTGCAATAATAATTATACCCCTTTTCAAAAGAAGCATTAAAATTAGCAGATATTGCAGAATTTGCAGTAAAATATTTGGGTACCCACAGATATGAACCTGAAAAAAATAGGTGCCTAGCTTCTAAACTAAGATGGTCTTTTAAAATTGGCTTTATCTGTCTTTCTAATTTCTTAGCCATCAGTAGGATATCTAAATGCCTCCTACCCAAAATAGTTAAGTATATACACAAAAATACATCCCTTTCTTTCTGTCTCCTACTTCCCCCATCAAAAGGGACTGGACAGGTGTGTTGGTGTGGATAGTGTCAGTATGGGTAGATAGACTGAAGAATTAATTTTGCATTTTGAACTGAAAACTCTGAGGTTCACAGTCATCCTTATCTCTTCTGGGAGTGAGTTCCAGATCTGCAGGCCAGTCTCTCAAAAACCTCTTTTTCCTACCAGCACAAGTTTCACTCTTGAGGCTGACAGCTCCATGGTCCCAGTGGAACATAACTGTTGTGGGAGGTCATGATCTTGTAGGGTAATGAGGCAGCTTCGGCTGGTTCCATAGGGATCTTTGAAGATGAAGACCAAAGCCTTGAATTTGACCCAGTATTCCCCATGGAACCACTATAGGAGTGGAGCATTGGGGTGATGGGTTCTCTTGTGTTGCCAGTCAGAAAGGCTGCTGTGTTCAGAACTATAAGAAGAATGGTTTCGTTTCGAACCCGCTGAGCGGCAGCGAACCAGCTGAGCAGCAGGGACAGCAGAGCAGCTCACAGCAGGAGTTTGCCTGGGAGTTCGCCTGGAGTGAGCCCAGTGAGGCTTACATCTTGCCAACGTCTCTGAGGAAGCTCATAGTAGGTAGGTGATATGGAAGGGGGGGGTTCAGCTGTTGTGACCTGCACTGGATGTGCCATGTTTGTCTTTCTTCCACAGGACAGAAGCGACTTTGTCTGTACAAAGTGCAAGCTGGTCTCCATGTTGGAAGAGAAGATTGAAGGTCTGGAGCAACAGGTAACGACCCTGCGTTGTATACAGGAGACTGAGGATTTTCTGGACCAAACTCAGGATAGGCTTCTAGGGGCACAAAGCTCTAAAGATATAGAGCAGGTTGCACAGAGGAGCCAAGAGGCCAGTGAAGAAGCTTGGCAACATGTGACCTCCAGAAGAGGTAAGCGGAATGTCCGGGTTCCAGTAACACAGACACAGGTAACTAACCGCTTTCATGTTCTCTCCACAGGTACCATTGCGGAGAGTGGACCAGATGATAGGTCTGGGGGGAGAAAGCAGAAGGAGACTCCGCTGGTTGGGAGGCATGAGATGCGATGTCCTGAGGTTGGGGGTTCCACGACCACCACTCCCAAGAGGAGAAGGCGGGTGGTGGTGGTCAGGGACTCTCTCCTCCGGGGGACTGAGTCATCTATCTGCCGCCCTGACCGGGAAAACCGAGAAGTCTGCTGCTTGCCAGGGGCTAAGATTCGTGACGTGACAGAGAGACTGCCGAGACTCATCAAGCCCTTGGATCGCTACCCCTTCCTGCTTCTCCACGTGGGCACCAATGATACTGCCAAGAATGACCTTGAGCGGATCACTGCGGACTACGTGGCTCTGGGAAGAAGGATAAAGGAGTTGGAGGCGCAAGTGGTGTTCTCGTCCATCCTCCCCGTGGAAGGAAAAGGCCTGGGTAGGGACCGTCGAATCGTGGAGGTCAACGAATGGCTACGCAGGTGGTGTCGGAGAGAAGGCTTTGGATTCTTTGACCATGGGATGGTGTTCCATGAAGGAGGAGTGCTGGGCAGAGACGGGCTCCATCTTACGAAGAGAGGGAAGAACATCTTTGCCAGCAGGCTGGCTAACCTAGTGAGGAGGGCTTTAAACTAGGTTCACCGGGGGAAGGAGACCAAAGCCCTGAGGTAAGTGGGAAAGCGGGATACCGGGAGGAAGCACAGGCAGGAATGTCTGTGAGGGGAGGGCTCCTGCCTCATACTGGGAATGAGGGGCGATCAACAGGTTATCTCAAGTGCTTATATACAAATGCACAAAGCCTTGGAAACAAGCAGGGAGAACTGGAGGTCCTGGTGATGTCAAGGAATTATGACGTGATTGGAATAACAGAGACTTGGTGGGATAACTCACATGACTGGAGTACAGTCATGGATGGTTATAAACTGTTCAGGAAGGACAGGCAGGGCAGAAAAGGTGGGGGAGTAGCACTGTATGTAAGGGAGCAGTATGACTGCTCAGAGCTCCGGTACGAAACTGTGGAAAAACCTGAGTGTCTCTGGATTAAGTTTAGAAGTGTGTGCAACAAGAGAGATGTCATGGTGGGAGTCTGCTATAGACCACCGGACCAGGGGGATGAGGTGGATGAGGCTTTCTTCCGGCAACTCACGGAAGCTACTAGATCGCATGCCCTGATTCTCATGGGTGACTTTAATTTTCCTGATATCTGCTGGGAGAGCAATACAGCGGTGCATAGACAATCCAGGAAGTTTTTGGAAAGCGTAGGGGACAATTTCCTGGTGCAAGTGCTAGGGGAGCCAACTAGGGGGAGCGCTTTTCTTGACCTGCTGCTCACAAACCGGGTAGAATTAGTGGGGGAAGCAAAAGTGGATGGGAATCTGGGAGGCAGTGACCATGAGTTGGTTGAGTTCAGGATCCTGACGCAGGGAAGAAAGGTAAGCAGCAGGATACGGACCCTGGACTTCAGGAAAGCAGACTTTGACTCCCTCAGGGAACAGATGGCCAGGATCCCCTGGGGGACTAACATGAAAGGGAAGGGAGTCCAGGAGAGCTGGCTGTATTTCAAGGAATCCCTGTTGAGGTTACAGGGACAAACCATCCCGATGAGTCGAAAGAATAGTAAATATGGCAGGCGACCAGCTTGGCTTAATGGTGAAATCCTAGCGGATCTTAAACATAAAAAAGAAGCTTACAAGAAGTGGAAGGTTGGACATATGACCAGGGAAGAGTATAAAAATATTGCTCGGGCATGTAGGAAAGATATCAGGAGGGCCAAATCGCACCTGGAGCTGCAGCTAGCAAGAGATGTCAAGAGTAACAAGAAGGGTTTCTTCAGGTATGTTGGCAACAAGAAGAAAGCCAAGGAAAGTGTGGGCCCCTTACTGAATGAGGGAGGCAAGCTAGTGACAGAGGATGTGGAAAAAGCTAATGTACTCAATGCTTTTTTTTGCCTCTGTTTTCACTAACAAGGTCAGCTCCCAGACTGCTGTGCTGGGCATCACAAAATGGGGAAGAGATGGCCAGCCCTCTGTAGAGATAGAGGTGGTTAGGGACTATTTAGAAAAGCTGTACGTGCACAAGTCCATGGGGCCGGACGAATTGCATCCGAGAGTGCTGAGGGAATTGGCGGCTGTGATTGCAGAGCCCTTGGCCATTATCTTTGAAAACTCGTGGCGAACGGGGGAAGTCCCGGATGACTGGAAAAAGGCTAATGTAGTGCCCATCTTTAAAAAAGGGAAGAAGGAGGATCCTGGGAACTACAGGCCGGTCAGCCTCACCTCAGTCCCTGGAAAAATCATGGAGCAGGTCCTCAAAGAATCAATCCTGAAGCACTTAGAGGAGAGGAAAGTGATCAGGAACAGTCAGCATGGATTCACCAAGGGAAGGTCATGCCTGACTAATCTAATCGCCTTTTATGATGAGATTACTGGTTCTGTGGATGAAGGGAAAGCAGTGGATGTATTGTTTCTTGACTTTAGCAAAGCTTTTGACACGGTCTCCCACAGCATTCTTGTCAGCAAGTTAAGGAAGTATGGGCTGGATGAATGCACTATAAGGTGGGTAGAAAGCTGGCTAGATTGTCGGGCTCAACGGGTAGTGATCAATGGCTCCATGTCTAGTTGGCAGCCGGTGTCAAGTGGAGTGCCCCAGGGGTCGGTCCTGGGGCCCGTTTTGTTCAATATCTTCATAAATGATCTGGAGGATGGTGTGGATTGCACTCTCAGCAAATTTGCGGATGATACTAAACTGGGAGGAGTGGTAGATACGCTGGAGGGGAGGGATAGGATACAGAAGGACCTAGACAAATTGGAAGATTGGGCCAAAAGAAATCTAATGAGGTTCAATAAGGATAAGTGCAGGGTCCTGCACTTAGGATGGAAGAATCCAATGCACCGCTACAGACTAGGGACCGAATGGCTCGGCAGCAGTTCTGCGGAAAAGGACCTAGGGGTGACAGTGGACGAGAAGCTGGATATGAGTCAGCAGTGTGCCCTTGTTGCCAAGAAGGCCAATGGCATTTTGGGATGTATAAGTAGGGGCATAGCGAGCAGATCGAGGGACGTGATCGTTCCCCTCTATTCGACACTGGTGAGGCCTCATCTGGAGTACTGTGTCCAGTTTTGGGCCCCACACTACAAGAAGGATGTGGATAAATTGGAAAGAGTACAGCGAAGGGCAACAAAAATGATTAGGGGTCTAGAGCACATGACTTATGAGGAGAGGCTGAGGGAGCTGGGATTGTTTAGTCTGCAGAAGAGAAGAATGAGGGGGGATTTGATAGCTGCTTTCAACTACCTGAAAGGGGGTTTCAAAGAGGATGGCTCTAGACTGTTCTCAATGGTAGCAGATGACAGAACGAGGAGTAATGGTCTCAAGTTGCAATGGGGGAGGTTTAGATTGGATATTAGGAAAAACTTTTTCACTAAGAGGGTGGTGAAACACTGGAATGCGTTACCTAGGGAGGTGGTAGAATCTCCTTCCTTAGAGGTTTTTAAGGTCAGGCTTGACAAAGCCCTGGCTAGGATGATTTAACTGGGACTTGGTCCTGCTTTGAGCAGGGGGTTGGACTAGATGACCTTCTGGGGTCCCTTCCAACCCTGAGATTCTATGATTCTATGATTCTATGATTTCTAGGTGCAAAGATTTACAATAATGATGCCTGGAAGTCACAAATACATAGGTCCCTGGGGCTAAGTCCAAAACTGACAGGAGTCAGATTTGGCAGCCCTAGATGGAAAGGGGCACTTTTCTCAGCTGCAGCTATTTGGGGATCTAGAAATAGTGAGTCTGTGTAAGTCCTAATGATCTGAGGGTGAACACTCATTGAAAGGAAATGTTCCAGAGGTGGCAAGTTCTTCTAAACACTTCAGTCTCACTGCAAGCCTCATTTCAGGCTTTTCTGGATCCATCTTCACCCACCTGCTCCTCCAGATGTTTGCTCACCTCAGCCTGGAGAGACGGTGCTGTCTGTTTGTGATGTTAAGGTGACGTAGAGCTAGGTGTTATCTGCACAGGGCTGGCCTTTTAGTCCATGATGTCTTCATATAGACGATGAGCAGAAGGAGAGAGAGGCTGAATTCCTGAGGGACTCTGCAAGTGAGGGCTACAAAAGTGAAACAGCAGGTGCCCATCACAACTCTTTCTGAATGTAGCCTGTGAGGAATGATTAAAACCATCTCAGCAGGGACTTGCTCTGCCACACCTCTGAAACAGGGCAGCAGGGTTCTACAATTGATTATAGCAAATGCTGTGGAGAGATCCAGCAATAGGTTCATAATATGGCTGTATTGGTCCTAAAAGCAGTAACAAACTTTTCCAATATTAATCTCCACTACAGAGATACCCACCACCACCTTGGTGATGGATCATGATTATTAAATATAATTCTGATCAGTTTTAAAAAAAGAAGAAAGGACCAAACAATAATTGTAGGAAAAAAACATATTAAGATATACTGTATTCCTTCCCCACCTTTTATAACAATGTTCTCTCCTCTTAGCTCCCCAATAGATGATTCAGACCAAGCAATAGTCAATTGCCAGTATTCACCGAATTATCTGGTTTTTAATATCATAAAGCTTCTAGTGCTAGAGCCTTTGTCTTGTTTTTTACCTGTAAAGTACCATCAGCACTGACACTGAGTAAATAATTGGTAATATTTAGACTTGCAAAAGCCTATTTGGACACCTATGACAAAAACTGAAAATGCATCCGTAATTCAAACAAAATACAGTAACATTAAAATGTTCTCTTCTGCTGTCTCAAATCCTGTTACGTTCATGAGCACCTTTTACAATACTAAATTTCATTTCTGTGTTTGCTTTTGGTTTGGTTTTTGTTTTGTTTTTTAATTAAAAATCATTTTAAGTTCTCCTTGCTCTTTGCTGAGTCTCTTTAAGCTAAGCTAATGCAGTCATTATCATCATTGTCATTTGTATTATGGTGGGACCTAGGGCTCTCAGTCAAGGTCTGGGGTCCCATTGTGGCACTGTGCACACATAGAGAAAATACAATCCCTGCGGTAAAGAGCTTACAATATATGTCTATATAATGAAGGGCCACAGGTGGATACAGGAAACAGATTAGGGGAGCACAAGTTAACCATGAGACATGTCTAACATACCTTTTCAAAGGTGAGCTTTCCATTCCTGTCACTTTCTCACACCCAAATCCTAGACTGTTGAATGGTAGATGGAAACCTTTAATGAATCTTTGGATAATGGACTGTGCCTTGACAAACTAAAGTTTTAGTGAAGCACGTGGGTGTGATGACAACAAAGTTGGATTTTTCAGAAGGAATAGGGGCTTTGACAACTAGATCCCCAATCTCTGAGTCTAAAAATTTCTGGACTGGTATATTCAATGACTTTTAACATTTCCAGATATCTTGTAGAGTTATGACAAAAGAACCTGTGTCCCTTGGAGTATCCCACCATAAAATTTCAGGAGCATTGTTTTCAGATACCATGGAAAACCACAACTTGTTTGAGAAAATGAAGTTTCATCCCAGAAATAAGTGAAATAATTTGCTTTGTTATTGTAACCCTTGTAAAATAGCAAGATTATAAAACCCAACAAAGATAGATTTGATGCTGGTAGATATCCCCGAAACCTTGTGTGAAAGTTCAGAGACACTGTAGAGAAAAAAATGCATCCTAGCAATGAAAACATTTGGGATAATAATAATCATACACTTCTCAACTTTAAAAAAAAGTGAATTTTAATGTCCCTAAAAGTGCCAGTTTTACATCTCTTGAGAATGAAGACCTTTTTGTAATGCCGAACATATACAGCCCAATGCAGTAACAGTGCAAGCTTCTGATTTACATTGATTTCTTTTTAGGCAGTAATGTATTAACTATAGGTTAGCTGGGCCAAAGTGTGAGACAATAGTAAAATGTGGGCAACAGTCAAAAGAGAGAAGGGGGGCAATGGGAGAAGAGCACAGGTTGCTTTTAATTTTTAAACATACCTTTTTTCTGTAGTTTTCATTCATGTATCTTGCTCTAGGTCACTGGATGCTATTGTCATTACATGGCCACTGTGCCCAGTGCATACTTGCACACACCAGAAGTTTTATCTGTTTGCCAGATTTAGTGCCTAGACATCCTACAGATGAGGTCCAGATTTTTATACTATGCACGCAGGTGGAGTGGGTTGAGGAGGACCCTTTTTAGTTAATGCTCAGAGCAACTAATCAATGTGTCACATCCACCAGAATGAGAAGATATTTGTCTCCCTGCTCATTCAATACTGGACCGCTCTGCAGAGCCAACTGACAAGGTTGTCTAACCTGCGCTGATATTTGTGACAATAAGAACACTTGTCCACTAAGAAGTGGACAGAGACCACCTACGTATTTTGCATGGGTTCTTCAACTTTGGAAGCTACTAGTTAATCTTAAACCACCACTGGCTTGTTCATATTTGTAAGCACTTTCTCTTTAGGAGAGGGGAATCAATGCCAAATAAAATAATAATGAAAGAAAGGGATTCTAAAGTAATAATGGTGAAAGGTGTGCAAGCCGGTGGAAAGTACAGTTAAAAAAAAAAGTGGCAAGTCATGATAAATGGGTCGTTATAAAATTCATGTTTAGGCTGCACCAGTCTGGGGATAATGCCATTCGTCATGGCAACACTGGGGCACTAATGAGTCCTCATTGCATATTCATGGCTATGGCATCTCTCTCTCTCTCTCTTTCCCTCCCACCATGAACCAATGCCTGGTAAATATCTCCACCTCAAGCTGAAACTCAGCTTTGGCTGCTTTTTTTTTTTATTTGTTATGTTGCAGCAATTACACTGTAAAAGTGCTGCACAAGATTGATTGCTCTGATCTGTAGTTCAATTGTAAATTAGAATACACATCCCCCTAGGGAAACACGGCCCCTATTTGTGATTAAGAAAAAAGCCCCATAATAGACTAATAGCTAAAGTTCTCTCTCTTTTACTTTCAGGCAATTAGCTTGATGAAATGGCCTCTTTTTGTGTACCCTGGAAGTGTAAACCGATATCATAATGAAGTATATGATGTTTATTCTATTATTTTCACCTTGCCATATATGCAGGAATGCATAAATAATGGCTGCTTTGTGTAGTAAATTTACTGGTTCAGAAGTAAACTATTTCTTAAAGAGGCAGTGTATGATTCCTGATGACTTAAGTTAAGGTGAGCGTTCATGTGTGTGACTGAGCCCCCTACAAAAATGAATGTTCTGCTTAAAAAAGATTGGAGACCATGTTTAGTCACAAGATTAAATAACGCTTAGTACTTACATGGTGTTTCCATTTGCAACAGACTTTACAGCCATTAATTAAATAACCCTCCTTAAATGCATCTGAAGAAGTGGGTATTCACCCACGAAAGCTTACGCTTCAAAATGTCTGTTAGTCTATCAGGCCACTTTTACAGATCCAGACTACTCCAGGCTACCCTTCTGATACCTCCTTAAATAATATCCCTGTGCGGTAGGTAAGGCAGGTATTATCTCCATTTTACAGATAGGAAATCGAGGCAGAGCAAATCAAATGTCCACCCAAGGCCACACAGGATGTCAAAAGCAGAACAGGGATTAGGACTCAGGAATTGCTGGCTCTTAAGTCTTATGCTCAGAACATCCAAAATTGCCTTTTCCCTCACTTATAATGTGCCTACCTCCGCCCTCCCCAATATAGCACTGGATGATGGTTCCTTTGGTTCTGGTCATAGTGTCACTCATAGATGACAATGCTGCTGTTTTCCTTTCTCTGCAAGTTCTGTGATGTCATTTTAGCATTGAGTGCCATGTAGCATGCACGGCTATCGCTTTACTCATTTGCTTTTTTTCCTTATCTCCAAAAATCTTTCCTCTGAACTGCAGTAGCAGGCAATTGAGTTGGGTCCTGGTATTGCTCCCCTAGTCAGTGTCACTTGGAGAACACTGTCCCTCCAAAGAGTCAGCTGAGGCTGTTAGTCTGAGACACTGAATCATGTTATGGAACCACATCACCAATGATGGCGGCACTCGTGCCTTTGTTCATCAGGTGAATGACTGTGATGAAAAGTGCCATAGAGATGATAGCTACAGAGCAGGATACCTTGTTTGTGACAAAAAAGGCAGCTCCATTGGTAGTCCAGTACCACATTTGAAACTGGCGAGTCACAGATTCAGTTACTGGAGGAGTTAAATCTCTTCATCTCTTCTAAATCAAGACCATTTGTGGCTCTATTTCCAGCTTATATAAAAATATGTGCATTCCCAGGCTACCGGTATTTCCCATAAATCATGAACAAAATGTGAATGCTCAGAAACTGGGCAAAATTCAGTGATGTCATTTTTTTGCCAATTTTCAGAAAAGACACTGATACGATTGAAAAGCATCAGTGGCCCACTCTCAATCCATGTAAACCACTGTAGCAACTTTAAGATATCACATCCTCTTTGAAAACTAGCAGAAAATTAAAGAATGTCCAAGAGGTGGTTCCATAGATGCCTGATTAATTCTCTAATCCAAGTAATCTATACCAGTGGGTCTCAATTTTTCCAGACTACTGTACCCCTTCTAGGAGTTGGATTTGTCTCGTGTACCCCTAAGTTACACCTCATTTAAAACCTACTTGCTTACAAAATCAGACATAAAAATACAAGTGTCACAACACACTATTACTGAAAAATTGTTTACGTTCTCATTTTGTCTGTATGAAATTTTAGTTTGTACTGACTTTGCTACTGCTTTTTTATGTACCCTGTTGTAAAACTAAGCAAATATTGAGATGAATTAATTGCAAATATTGAGATGAGTTGCAAACCTCTGTGTACCCCCAGGGGCACACATAACCCTGAATGAGAACTACTGATCTATACAGTCATGAGTGAAGAAAGAAAATCTGGGAGTGATTTAAAGTAAATGCAATAGTGCCTTGGATTCAAATACTGACTTTGCATTGCAGGGGACTTAATACCAATGGAGGGAAACTCTCCATTCTTTCTGTAAAATAGCAATCCAGGTGCTACCTAGAAAGATGATGTAGACAAGGGAGAAGAAGGATGATTCGGCTGGTGATAGCTGAAGACCTGGGTTCAATACCTAGCACTATCACAGACTTCTTGTATGACCTTGGGCAAGTTGCTTAATCTCTTTCCTGTGTCTTGGTTGCCCATCTGTAAAATGGGGATAATAGCACTTCCCAATTTCATGGGAGTATTGTGAAGATAAGTACATTACAGATTTGACAAACCTCAAGTATTATGGTAATTGGGGCCATATAAGATAGACAAGCTGAAAAACCTGTGGCAGATACGTATGGGCATATGTGCAACACTATTGATTTATCTACAGTCCTGACTAGGTTATTAAGCTTAAGGTTGTGTGAGAGAGGTTCCATTAGAGAAGACCAAAACACAATTTTATCACACAATACTACCAAGTGCAAACCTTTAAAAAAATAACACTGACTGTACATGGACACCATATTTTGTTTAAACTAGTTAATCATTGTCTTCTTGCATGACAGTCCCGGCATTTAAAAAATATGTTAGGGGTGACACAATCCTTTCACCTGGTGCAGACATATATCACTGGAAGGATGTTCTCATAAACAAAGTGCTGTAGGCTATGATCTTATCATTCTCCTCTTCCTTCTTCTCAGTTCAGTTCAATGACAAACATTTTTTTCCTGTTCTTTGCTCCAGTTTCTGTTCAGGAGAAGCCTCATATCAGAACAGCAAGTGATGTTGCAAATAAGGATTGATGGACATCAGTCATGGTGTAGTGGGGAAGGGAGGGAAAACTTGCAATGAAGTCTGAAATGCTTTATGAAGTGCTTTGACTCTACTCATGCAATAGCTACTCTTTTACAGTTATAAGCAAAAATTTATTCTCACAGGCACACTTCATTTTTTAAAAACTGTATGTTAATAATTAAGAGGGACTGTTTCAGGGACTGTAGGCACTCTCTGACTCAGTTTCCCTTTCCTCAGGGCCCCTTAAGAACTCTGTAAGACAAAATTCCCTTGCTGGGATTCTACTTAATTAAATCCTAAAATAAATTTGAAATAAAGTCTCTCCCCTTGGGCGTAGATGTGACACAGCCTTCCTTCTTGGGGTCTGTGGACTCTGGAGTTCCCCTCTCTTAGGAGAAATTGTGTCTCCCTCAGCACCTCCCTATAACTGAGCCTTGATGGCCTTTTATCAGGCCCAAATATTCCTTAGTCAGTTAGCTGCCTAAATAGACTCTCTCCCTTTAAATTAACTTGTCATGGGTAGCCTGGCCCTGGATTCCCCTCAAAGGGGCCAGCAACCCAAGATAGGGACATAAAACCAATAAGAATGTTTGAAGGAAATTATTGCATTACTAGCATGGTTCAGTTGCATGTGAACTTTTAGATGGTTTGTAGACACAAAGAGGGTGGCTCTTCAAGACGAAGCCAGAGGTAATAGGACAGAAGAGAAATTCCACAGTTCAGTGACTTTTAATTTATTGGGGAAGTAAATATTATCAGCCATTTTAAACACACCCCTTCATGGCTAGAGCTGTGTGTAAGTGCCTGTTTGTGCTTTGTGAAATTTTTCTGGGACAATTTGTGAAGCAGGCTCAATTTTCACCAATATCACCCTCAACACCTGGCACATTTTTCTCCTGCAAAACTACCTTCTGAGTCCCTCCAGTGATCTTACTAACTATATGTGACACTTATAAGTAAGACGCCTTGTCACTAGAAGTATACAACACATTCAGTTCAAGACTAGAAAGACTCCAAATGTCCCCTTTTTCAGGTTTGTGGTGTTTCCATGAAAATGCCATTTTTTCCAATATTTTTATTAGTGAAAATGCCGTCATATTTTACCTTAATTTCCCCTCTTCTATCATACAGATCAATAATCCAAATGCAGCATTTCACAGTGCTGGAGATGGATTAGTTGAGATTTGTCACATGGTTGAAGTTATATTGCTCCTCGTGATTCCACGATGGATTAAGCCTACTCCATGTGACTCTCTTAGTGGAAAATATGCTGTTTGAGCAAGTCAGACAAAATCTAGTGTCTCCTTTCCAATGTTTAATTTGAAATACTTCTATAAGTACCCAACCTTGGAACTGATTTTTTCCAGTATTTGGCACTAACTCAACTTCACATTGATAATCATTACATCTTCTTGCTGTGGCCTCCTGAGCTTCTGAACATCTATTGTGTTGTGTTATGGTCTTAGTGTCTTATGTTCCTGCAGGTCTGCACTCGTATGAGCGGAGTACTTATGAGGCCAGTACTCAAAGAGGGATGATCTAACGCCCATTGAAGTCAACAACAGTCTTTGCATTGACTCCAAGTGGCTTTTGCATCAGGCCTTGCACAGCATGGGAACTGTTTCTTTTCCAGGGTGTGAAATTCTTAATAAGCTTCACTTTTATTAGTAGAATAGCATGTTACAAGGAGAACACAGCTCTGATCTTTCCCAGAGGACTTTCTTCTGTTTTGTCATAGCATCAAAGACATTCATCACAAAAGAAAGAAAGAAACCCAGGAGAGGTGGGTCTATATTCAGCAAAGAAAATAGTATTATTTTCTCTAGATGAAGCACCAATTATCAAGGTCAATAATCAGACATGGCAGTGAAGAGTCAAGATGCACAGCCAAAGTATAATTTGTTCAGTATTGAGCATCTCACAGATAGACAGTTCTACTTCATACTTCAGAGAACTGCTGCCCATACATGTAAGGGTAATTTATCATTTGAATAAGACAGTCATGTAGGTATTTGTCAGAAACAAAATATAGGGCAGAATAACTACAGAGGAAGATGTTGAATTTGGAGAGGAGAATTCCTTTGATACGTAACTTCATTTGGAAATTAGAGAATCAGAGAAATGTAGGGCTAGAAGGGGTCCTCAAGAGGCCAGCATGTTTAGACCCTGCACTGAGGCAGGACCATGTGAATGTAGACCATCCCTGACAGGTGTTTGTTCAACCTGTTCTTAAAAACCTCCAATGATGGGTATACCACAACCTGCCTTAGAAGCCTATGGCAGAAATTAACTGCCCTAATAGTGGGAACGTTTTCCCTAATAACTATTCTAAATCTCCCTTGCTGCAGATTAAGCCTATTACTTCTTGTCCTACCTCTAGTGGACATGGAGAACAACTGATCACCATCCTCTATAACAGCCCTTACTGTAGTTGAAGACTGTCATCAGGTCCTCCCTCAGTCTTCTTTTCTCTAAAAGAAAACAGGCCCAGTCTTTTTAATCTTTCCTCATAGGCCAAGTTTTCTAAGCCTTTTGTCATTTTTGTTATTCTCTTCTGGGCTTGCTGCACTTTATCCACATCTTTCCTAGATTGTGGCACCCAGAACTAGACAGTACTCCATCTAAGACCTAACCAGTGCCGAGTAGAGCTATATGGTTACCTCCAGTGTCTTTCATATGACACTCCTGTTAATGTACCTCAGAATGTTATTTGCCTTTTTCACAATTGCATCACATTGTTAACTCCTATTCAATTTCTGATCCACTATTACCTCCCTCTCCCCCGATCCTTTTCAGTAGTACTACCACCTAGCCAATTATTCCCCATTGTTTAGTTACACATTTAATTTTTACTTCCCGGGTGAAGTACTTTGCACTTGTCTTTCTTGAATTTCATCTTGTTGACTTCAGGCCCAATTTTCCAATTTATCCAGGTTCTTTTGAGTTAGATGAACCAGGGGTCTATGAGTGATGTTAAAGAAGAAGAGCAGAAAGGGTCCAATGATGAGTGGGAACATGTCAGAGGCCAGAAGGCTGCAAGTGGAGATGAAACTCACTTTCTCTCACGTACTGCAAAGACAAGAGCCTCCACTACCCGCTGTAATGTCACAAAGAGCAAACTGTTTTTGCATCCACTGTAGCTCCTTTTTTGTTTTCTACTGTTCTGTCATTGCTGTTGACACTGTGACATCAGTTGGCAGAGAAGGGGGGTGATGTGGCCATCTGCAACCATGTAACTTGTGTGCAAGCTTTTGCACAGGTCAGACTGAGAAGTTCTTACATTCACTACAGTGGGACTGTGCCAGGGGGTAAGTCTTGGTGTTCTAACTACTGCTACTATGTCTTGTTCTGTGTGTGCAGCGGGGCATATACTTTACCCTCTATGCAGTTGGACATAAACATTCCCATATACAAACTGCCTGCTGTTTTAAACATATTGTTATAGCAGATCTTTTTGCCTTGCCCACCTGATCTAAATTCCATTATGCTCACCCTTACTCCCCTTTGCTTTTTAATCCAAACTGATACAAAATCCTGGTACCTGATCTATGGTGTTCTTATTTGTTGACATGGGCAAAGGTAATGCACCATGCAAGTACAAAAAAAATAAGTGGCCCATTTCACGTCATGGACACTAACAGTACATGTGGGTCAACACTAGGGAAGGAAACTTGGACCACATGGAAATACCACCCCAGTAAGAAATATTACAGATCAGTGGTTTTCAACCTATGGCCCATGGACACTAGGGAGTCTGCAGAATTCGTCTAAGATTTCCAAAGGGGTCCACACCTCCCTAAAAAATTTCTAATGGGTCTCCAAATTAAAAAAAGATTGAAAACCACTATCATAGGTAGATTCGTTCTTCTGTTTACTTCATGCTATCATTCAGAATGTCAACACTAAGCCTAGGTTTTGCATAGAGTCCCTGGTCAGAGAAATGAATGAGTCTTCCACATAGCCATTTGTTTTACTTTTTGGTTTGCAGGTCAGATAAAAAATGTGATTTGTTTTGTTCTGGTTTTATCAGGAATGTTAAAAATAAACAGCCAAAACCCAATCGTTGCTGCCAACTTTTTTAGTGGTTGAAATAAACCTTTCCTGAAAAATAATCCCAAAGGTGTGAATATCCTGAAGCTCAAGAAGCTCTTTAAGATCTGCCAGTGACAGAATCATGCAATTAGAGTCATGCCCCATAAGCATTAAAGGCTTAAAATGTTAACAGATCACTTTAATGGGAGCAATTTTTAAAATTTTTATTTAATTTGCATTTACATGACACTGAATATGTTATGGATAGGTGACTCTATGAAAGCTATGCAGCTACATAGATATACAGTTTAACAGTGTTTGCAATTCTCTGAGACTTGACTCAGGATCTAAAGTAGACTTTACTAGACCTTTCTGACTATATTTCTGGTCTGATGTGGATAGAGATTCCTTTTCATTTCTTAAGTATTTTACCTTAAAGAGTAGTGGAGGAGGAGAGAATTGCTTAGGGGGGAAAAAATTAAATGAACCATAAAATAAGCCCATAAATGTAACTCAATAAACAAAACAAAATCCTTTATAACACATGCAGTTGTTATAGGACATATCAGATGTTATAGTCCTGATCCAAACTCCCAGTGACCACAGTGGTTCTCTAGATGCTTTAGAAAGAGAGCTCTCCCAAATGTGGAAACAATTATAAAGAAATTAGTGACTCATTAGCAAACATTCCATAATTCATTTCTCATTTCTGGGTCAATGTTACTAGTAAAACATAGGCTGCATATTTTAGCTCTTTAGCTGACTTTGTTTCTATTGGACATTAACCCCCATTGCTGTTCCTATAAAAATGACTTAAAACTAAGTCTCAGTGGCTGGTCCTCTTGAGAAAGGTAGCTCATGAAGATCTTTACTCAAATACAAAGAAGTAAATTGCTCATCCAAGTGAATAAGAAACCCTGGCTAACACAACATAGTAGGTCACAAAAGATAGATGGCATGATCCAAAGCCTACTGTAATCAATGGAAAAACTGCTGTTGACTTCAATTGGCTTTGGATAAGGAACCACTGAAAATGGATTTTAACAAGCATATAATGCATTGAATGAAAGGTACACTGTTATTCTACTGGGATATTTTAAATTTCATATTCTTTAAAATGTCTGTATATACATCAGAAATATTGACCTGATCCAACTGTTATTGAAATTGATGGAAGGACTACCACTGATTTCAGTGGTCGTTGGATTGTGCCTTAAATTTTCAGGTTATCTCAGAAGATTAGACATGGTGTCTTTACATGTTCAGCAAATCAATATTATGCAGAAGAAACATGTGCTAGAAGTCAAAACAACCATATTATTTGTATTTAAAATAGCAATTTAATCAAGGATGTCTATTAGAGACAGAGAAAATATTCTATAGCCAATTAACATAAAATATCTCACATTTATATGATCCTTTTTCTTGTTTTAATGATCAAGGGGCAGGTCCTCAAATGATGGAAATCAGCATCACAATGGTGCTGTGGCAATTTACACTCTTTCACTATAAATGATTTTTGCTAGTAATTAAAAGATAATGATCAATGTGACTCAGAGGCCCAGGGGTGGTTCTCTACTATGTGTCATCAACACTTGTCAGGCCTGTCATACTCATTACATCTAACACATGGTTGTCATGATGTAAACCCAAAAGGTGTCGTGTAATATATCATTGTAAAACTAATAACTCACTGATCATTAATATTCTCATGTAATATGTAGTATGGAGTGGCCACAAAGAGTTATGTACTGTAATTATGTTCTTTAAAAGTGTTTGGCAAGCAATGCATAAGCACAATCTGCCTGAGACAAAGGAATGTGTATTTGCTTGTCTGACCAGCCTAATCGTCAGGAAGACACAATGAAAGTACATCTAAATACATGGTAAACAAGCTAACAAGCAGGGGAGAAGACAGCATGGCATCTCTCAGAAAGAGAATCTTGGTCTGGGCTTACGTCTCAAAGAATACACTTCAAAGGTTTGCTAGGCTATAAAGACAGGGGGTCTGACCCTCAGAAGATAAGCAATTGAATCACCTGTTTGTATACAATATTACTGCATCTGAAAAAGTGGGGGTTTTTACCCATGAAAGCTCATGCCCAAATAAATCTTTTAGTCTTTAAGGTGCCACCGGACTCCTCATTGTTTTTGTGGATACAGACTAACACGGCTGCCCCTCTGATACTTTACAATATTACTGAATCATAAAAGTGAATCCAGTACAGTCTTTTATGAAAGCCTGTGACACACTGGTGATTCACATCATTGTGAAATGTATGTATTAACATTATGTGAGGAATTGTGGCTACTAACTGATATTATATTTTAAAGTCTGTGACCAAACACAGGGAGAAACGGGTTTTGTCCCAGACAGGAGGGAAAGCGGCTGTCTACCTGTCTTCAATGCAAATTGTGCATTATAGAAGCAAAACAATGGAAGTCCCATTTACATATGAATCAGCAAAGGGATGGGACAGTTACAGGAAGGGAAAAACAGCAGGAAGTCTTCCTGGTTCTTGAAACAAAGACAATGAATTTTGGGGTGATAAAGGGGTGGGGGAAGACATTTGAGTTGTCCATTGCTTGGGGGATTAAAGGGCACAGAGCTTTTGAAATCACAGAACATGGACCCTTCAGCCAAGAGGGATGAAGTCTCTGGAAACTGAATTGAGGTGAGAAACCTGCTTAGGCACAAACTGTAACTTGTTGCAGTTAAGTTTTAGTCTTAGAAGCATTTTTTTATTTGTATTGGCTTGTAACCCTTTCTATCTGTATTCCTTATACTTGGTCCTTCCTACGTCCTTTTGTTAAATACACTTGTTTTGCTTTTGCTACAAATCAATTAAGTGCTGTGATTGAAATAAGAGTGTTTGTCAAATCCCAATTAAATTAATGAGCTGCGGTGTATTGTCTCTTTAAAGGAGAAACAAACTTTAGAACTTCAGCGAGTGTTCCAGGAGAGGGCTGCAGGGAGACGTCTTGGGGGAACTCGGGAGTTGGGGTTCACTATTGGTTACCTGCAAGGTAAGGTGTGAACTGGCAGAGCCCTGGAGAGTTTGCTGACAAGGCAGACAAGCTGATGTGTCAGGAAATTGCCACACAGATTAGCAGTAGCAATGCTCTCACTTAGCAGTAGCAAAGCTCTCAGCCAAGGCTGAGAGAGATCACACAGTAACTTACAGTTTTGGGAACCTCAGCAGATTTTCACATTGGCAGACAATTTGGGGGAAAATTGGGATGGGGAAGGTATTGGGTCACTCTGCAAAAAAAGTAACCAGGTGGTGAAAGCCAGGGATGACCTGCATGCTTGTATGCTGGCTGTTGGTGTCAGGGCCTTGAGCCCTGCAGCATAGCAGTTAAGGTACCCAGAGTGACAGAGCCCCATTCAGATCTGGGTTGAACCCCAAAGCATCACAACCAGAAAAATAGAGAGACCAAGACATATGTTTCATTTTCTTCAGTGGATGTTCAACCTTAAACTTGTATTTCATCATGAAAAACCACTCTTGGTATGGACAAAGGACAATGACTTAAATGGATATGAAGAACGTTTAGATACAAGTGAAAATAGTTTACTTGGGATATATTTCATTTTAAATGAGAGATTTGAATACTTCAAACTTCAGGTAGATATTAAATAGCAATTTCATAGAAAAATCTACTCTCTCTCAATGCTTAGTAACCTGAGTACTATATAAGTATGATGATTTTAACGCATGGCTTCAAAGAATGACCAGATCTGAGCAACTACTCATATTGTCTCACGGGGGATAGATGTGGCAGACAGAATGCATGTATGTACACCCACAAACACACACCTTTCCTAAGCATTAGTTTGGCTGTCAGACTGGAAAATATTAGTATCTTATGGGTTAAAGCAAAAATTAGTAAAACAATCATGAACAATGCATCTTTCAGCAGAAGCTAAAATTCATGTGAGTTCTCTGTATGTTTTTTTTTAATTATACAACCCAGAACTGAAAACAGAAGTCTAACCAGAACACAGACTTCAAAAAGTTTGGCTTTCTTCAAAATGCCATAACAAATATTCAGCTGATTTCCTAACCCAAATATTCTGGGTTATCTCATCCCTAAAAAAATCAGTATCACTCTTTTTTTTCCCTTTTCTTTCTATTGATTTATTATGTCTGTATTTCAGAGCCTAAAGAAAATAAATGTAATTTCTATCACTCAGTAAGGTAATGGAATTAGTCTGATGAAACATCAGAAATTTTTACACTGAATTTGTAGTGTAAATTACAGGGAAAAGACACCTCTTAATTCAATAGCCACTTACACTGACATCCTGTACAAACCACATTGATTGCTACAGAGATATATAACTCCCATAACATTCCAACCTGATGTTTCTTTTGCAATCTTAAACTTTTCTTTCTGTTGAGAGTGGCTGCTTCTGTTTCCCAAAATGGGAAATATGTTTCTTTCTACCCTTGTGAAAGTCATTCCTAAGAATACTGGAAATCTGATCTCTCTCTTATGCCATATCTTTAACAGATTCTCCAAGGAGATGCGTTTTTCAAGCACAACAATCCCAGGCTAAGAATCCCATGTGATAATGGAAAAATGCTCCAAAGTATGCATTCTGCCAATGACTTTCCCCAGTGTGCAATGCCTGAAGTTCTGACACACTGGATTTTTTTAACTATTTGTCTGGAATGAACTCACCGCATAAGTTGCTAGGTCTGAATTACATTCAAACAAAACTGCAGCGTCTCAAGCTGAAAACTTTAGGATATATCAGAATATTTATGTTCAATAAATTGAATTAAAACCACTATTAGCGTTAAAGGTAAAGCTCTCAGCCAAGGCTGAGAGAGATCACACAGTAACTTACAGTTTTGGGAACCTCAGCAGATTTTCACATTGGCAGACAATTTGGGGGAAAATTGGGATGGGGAAGGTATTGGGTCACTCTGCAAAAAAAGTAGCCAGGTGGTGAAAGCCGGGGATGACCTGCATGCTTGTATGCTGGCTGTTGGTGTCAGGATCTTGAGCCCTGCAGCATAGCATTTAAGGTACCCAGAGTGACAGAGCCCCATTCAGATCTGGGTTGAACCCCAAAGCATCACAACCAGGAAAAATAGAGAGACCGAGACGTATGCGCCATTCCTGTTTGGTCTCAAGAAAAGCAACAGTAAAGTCTCAATTAAAAAGGGTGGAAAGGATGCTGCTTTGGGATATTTGGACAATACCAAAAACATTGATGGCATTATGGGACCTGATCCTCAGAAGGAGTAAATCAGCATAGTTCCACTGACTTGGCCCAAAAATTTTGATGGGAATCTGCACTTCAAATTCTCTTTCGGTTTTGATCATTTTATCCCTAAAGCCCCAAAACAGCATATGAGATATAGAAAAGAGCCACAGATGAACAACTGAAACGACTTACGGCTTTGTGGCTAGGGGTTGATATCCTATGTGTATAGAAATTAAGAAGCCTAAAATGATTTAGTCCTGAACAAAGAGGAGAGTTAACAGAGCTATGTAACATGATAGTGTGGGGAACACTGATTGGATGTATCTCTTCAAAATATCCTACCATTTCAGAAAAGCTGGAAAGTTGAGAAATTATAAGGGCATATATTTAAAATGGATAGACAAGAATATTTTAAAAAACCATATCAGAAGGAAAACAACCTACGGGATTCACTGCTGTGGGAGATTATTGAAGAGAATTGTAGTTTAGAGATGTTCAAGGAAGGGTTACCTATTTATATGCGTACTATATCACTGTCTAGATTTAAAAATTATATGGATATCAAATCCCATCATTTGGAGTGTACGTTTTTCCAGCATTGAGTTAGCACTAAATGTGTTCCTCGGTGCAGTAGAATTGCGTAATTTGTCCTACTACATTATGTCGTGTACAAGGCATATGTGCCTTCCCAGGGAGAAAATACTGGGTATTAAGGGGTATTTAATCTAGTGGAGACAGTCATAATAAGAACCAATGGCTAGAAGTTATATCCAGACAAATGCATATTAGAAATAAGGCACAATTTTTTACCAGTGAGGGAAGAAACTAGCAAGGGAAGTGGTGGATTCTCCATCTTATGAAGTCTTCAAATCAAAATTGGATCCTTTGCTGGAAGGATATGCTCAAATCATGATGCAATTCTCTGGCCAGTATTATATATGTCAGACTAGATGAGCTGATATTCTCTTCAGACCTTAAACTCTATTAATCTAGGTGTTACCAGTAATGAGGCACAAGTATTGGCAACTTCCAGAGTCAGGTTAACAAATTAGATCCATCAGTCGCCTTTTCAGGGGTAGCTCTTCCTACTGTATGTTTTTTAAAATATAAGGAATTTGAATGTATAACTCCATTATTATGCTATAATATGAGACATCTTACCCCTTTTTAAGATTGTAGTGTACACACACCACCAGAATAAATACTGGCAAAACAGTCCATGTTATGAAATAATAAAGTATTGCATATAGGCATGAAGAATTAAATTCCTTAGCTGTCATTATGGTAGATGTTCCTATGTCATAAAATTCTACCCAAATATAAACTATTTTTAAAAAAAGTAATATATGTATTATTTGTATTACACTAGCACCTAGAGGTCCCATCTCAGAATGGCCATTGTACTAGGCACTGTACAAAGTCAAACACGTCCTTATACTAAGGAACTTGCCATCTAAATAGATGTGACACACAAAAAGTGGGGTAAAAGTGCCTGGATGAATTAGGAGCACAAGCTGCACTGATTCTTAACTCACTCAAGTGCTTTTGAAAAGCTCACCCTCAATAGATAAAACAGGCAAAGGGTAGGAGGAGAATCAGAGGCACAGAGAGATGAAGTGACTTACTCTGGGCATACAGCAGGGCAGTGGCAGAGCTGGGAATAGCATCCATGTATCTCAAGTCCCAGTCTTGTGCCCTGGATACTAATCATGCTGTCTCTCAAATGTATCATGATTTGTGAGAATCATCAAAGCTCTATCCAGCACCATAGAATAACCTGAATATTGCTTGAACCATCAGTTTCTTCTGAAAGTGTCAAGATTCTGAATGATCTGGTCTGAGGTCCGGCATGGCGTTGGTGCATATCTGTGCATGAGCACAAATTCCACAAATTCCTAGACATGTGGTTGGATGCCCAGTCATCTAGCCTTATGTGTGCACACATTAGAGACTTGCACACATATATGTGGTTCTGTGTGGACAACGTAGGTGAGCAGATGGACACACCCATACATATGCAATGACATCAGGGCTGAAAATCAGGCCCTTTATATGTTTATTTAACTTCCATGCAGGCAGCAAGAGAACTGTGAAACAAATTTGAATTTCATACCTATAGCTAAAGCCAGGCCTGTGAAAATTTTATTGAATCTTAAAAGGAAAAGTGATACCCTGGCTTGGACCAGCTACATCTTCTGAGAGGTGCAAATCCACTTCACACTTCAACAATTTATTAGCCACAATTCTGCTTTAATCTGGAAGAAATAAATACCCAAGGAATAGATTCTCCACTTGATACAGTTCCCATTCCTGTTAGTTATATATGCACATTAAAAGAGGAACTTACCTCCTGGAGTTTCTTTTCCTCTGGCAAATATGTTGCTCAGGGAAAAACTGGGCACCTTTTCAAATTTAATCTATGTTGGCAAATATTTGATTCAATTTCATGGAGTTCCACAGAACACTAGTCTAAGTTCCAGGGGCAGATCCTCAGCTGCTGGAAATTGTTCTTTCCCCCTGGCCCCTAGTAAATAGAGCTATGATGGCTTATTTCAACTAAGAATTTTTCCCCCTTCTCTTTGAATCTGGGTTTGGCAGACTCTTGCTATTTACTACATTATGTGAAGGGAAATGTGATTTCCTTGTAGCAGACTCAATGTTCTGTGACTTCCCCCCTCAAAGTCAGGGAGGTCTGCACTTACAAATATAAGGCTGCAAATAACATATGCTTGCAAGTCCAGAAATGACAACAGCCTTTCAGGTGCTATTTTCTGGTTTACAGCAAAAGCATTGTGAATTGCTAATTGGGCCATATGGACTTCCATTTTCCCCAACCATTTTTAACAGTACAAGATATTGTGTCCTATGCCTCTAGCAGCTGATCTGTGCTTTCCACACCTCCAGTGTGTCTCTTGTAATCTGTTTCACATAGAGGCTTGTATTTGTTTCTGGCCTCCTGGGTTCTGACCTCAGATGGCAGCTGTAAATGGTGATTGGTGGTAAGAAGGCACCATCACTTCCTCTTTACCAGTTTATTTTATTCCCAGCAGTTCTTCACATCTCTACATTTTACCAAGTTTTCTCTTTATCAGTATCTCTAACAGGTGGCCGCACTGATGCTTCTCAGCCTACAGTTTGATGCCTTGTAGCTTTCTTCCTGTCTGAGAAATGTCACAGATGGAAATGAGCAGTTTTGTCTCTTCCTGCCAGCTGTACAGTGATCATGTGATGGCAATCACTCCAGTCAGCTGGGACTATGGAGTAGAAGTTGCACAGGAGTATTCCCAGCTGGAACTGGTAGGGCTATTCTATCCTTTTTTTAAAAGGTAAAGTGACGTAAGTGACCCTAACATCTCTGCCAAGAGAACCAGCCAGGTTGCCAATTTTGATGATGGGGATAAGTTCTCCCTGGATGTGGAAATGGAATTTTACCTTCATCCCTTAAATTGGTTACTCCAAGACAATGTAGAGGTGCATTGGTGGGGTGAAGCGGGAAGATTATATTGCTGATCTTATTCTGTAGATATTCAGGTTTTATTTATTTTGGTTTTCAATTTAGCGGGTGCCTCCCAAAATTTCAACATGTGCTTTTAAAAAATGTACAGTGTATTGATATTTTTATTCAAATTTCCAATTACATGAACACCAGTCTATAGGCTCTCCCTTCAAAGAAAACTAAGAGATCCTCTACCAATCATATTATTTATTTCTATTATGAGGTCACTCAAAGCACCCAGTCAGGATCAGAGCCCCATTTCATGGACCAGGACCCCATTGTGCTAAGTGCTATACAAACACATTGTAAGAGACAATCCTTGCCCTGAAGAGTCTGAAATACAAACAAATGATGCAATGAGAGGCAAAAACAAATGATGAGCTGGGAATATAGTGAGCATGGATACTTAGTTGTTGTTACATTCATCTTGAAAGTTCCACTATATATATATAAAAAAAGTAAAAGAAATGCTATCTTTTCTATGTGTATGTTAGACTTACTGTAACTAGGTAACTGATGTATTGGTTTATTTCAGTCTTCTCCGTTGGGTTCCATGTGAGGGGGCTGGAACATAATTATAGTGAGCTCTAAAGATGAATGGCTTTTTTGCAGGAGTGGAGAAAGTTTCCTCCTCCATTTGGGGTCTATCTGCTGTGTGTGTCAGACAAGTTTGGAAGCCCTTTTTTCGTGTTTTATCAGTGTAGCTTACCTCTGTTATGAATAGTTGCTAGAAAAGACTCAGTTAACTGACTTTGTTTCAAAGAATTGCATAAATACATTGAAAGCTGCGCTCAGAATCATCAGTGCTCTGTTTTGAGCAACCATTTAAAGAGACCTGGACCATGATGACTCAAGTAGTAATGGTGAATGTGACTGTAGAACTTTCACTGTTGTATGTTACTATGGTGTTATCTCCATTCTTGTCAGTTTTTTATTTGCTAAGGAAGGGGCAGTGTTTAATAATAGAATGTTGAAAGGTCTCCAGACAGATTTAGTATTGGAAAGGAATATATAGACAGATGGAATAATGCACCCTGTTTTACTCTAGTCAGTGTATTATAGGCTAATATGTTCTAATGACTTATAAAATGATTCCCTTCTGTGCTTGCTCCTGAGGTACCAGGTTATTTTGAGTTTGCAATCTTCCTGGACTCTGGAGATAATTCCCTCAGCTTTCATTGGGCCAAAAATAAAGTGATGGCAACAAATATATTGTGCTTTAATCCAGTGCCAGTCCTTCTCTCCTCTCCGCTAGACAGTTGTGTACATGCTAAAATAGCTACACACTGTCCTTAATTTTACAACTTCAGTGTACCCAAAACATTCAAGGCACAACCATAAAAGCAGCATCTGTCCTACAGAGATAGTTGGCCAAACTTCCTTGATGATTTGTATGGTACGGCAGATGCCACCCCTTTAGTTTCATTCAAGGGATCTAGTTATCCTGTGAAGAGTGGGAGATTCATGAAACTCCATGACATTAATGGGGAATTGTGGGCTCTAAATCTCTCTGCCAGCAATGGAAAAACCCACCTAAATGTACTACTCATATACATGACTAGAGAAAACCTTGTCATTTAAATAGACTAATTAGTTAAGTTTAATAGTCCATAGTTTCATATTTCTGAATTGTTAGGAATTTCAGATGGATTAGAAAGGTGAGGAAATGGGTTAGTATTACATTTCTTAAGATTATATGGCAAATAGGGTTTTCACTCCAGATTTGAGACATTTGTACTAAATTTTGAGCGTGAGCTCAAATTGTCATTCTATAAAGACCACTCTCCAGATAGGCTAATTTGTCTACATGTGTTCCATTTTAGGGCTTGATTTTAACTTTTGGATAATTCCCGTGAATGCCAAAGACAGGGTAGGAAATCCATTAAATATCTACAAGAGTGATTGAAATGGAAAATTCCAAAAGAAACCCTATTAGAGGTTTTTTCCATCAAATCAGCATTACAGACTTCTTATGCTTTTCTTAATTATACATTGATATTAACTGGACTGTTGCATGATTTAAATCTGACTCTTAATCTTAGCTATTCTGTGCTGCTGTAGTTTTTATGACATCCAACTAACAACTGTTTTATGCATTAATCTATCTAGAAAACCACCTTAGTATTTTTTGGTCTTTTTTTAGAAGAAAAAAGACCCCAAGAATGAAATGAAAGCTTTTGGGTTCAGCCATTAGCAATTTTCTGCTTAGAATTTGAAAAATTGCTTATTTTAATTGCTTCACAGAAGAAAAAACTATCAAAGCTACTGTTCTCTATTTCCAAACTTTGTAATTATTTCAGTCAGCCATTTGAAATGGCTTAAAAGTATTTTCATTGAAATGTAGATTTCTTCCATTTCAAATGTACTTTTATTCTCCAGTGTTTCTTTTCCTTTCTTTTGGTTACTTTTTCTCAGATGTCCACAACAGCAAACCTTTAGCCTCTGGAAACAAAAGCAGAGAGATCCATGTCTGTGTTCACACACGCAGGTATATCCCCATTGTTTAAATGCATCATCTCCATCAGAAGTCCATCCTCTTCATGCTCTAAGGACTGCAATAATAATATCTACCTCTTTTATAGCACTTTTCATCAGTCAATCTCAAAACCCTTTACCAAAGAGGTAAGTATCATTTATCCCCACTTTACAGATGTGGAAACTGAGGCATAGAGAGATTAAAGTGACTGGTCTAATGTCAGCCAACACACAAGTGGCAAAGCCAGGAATAGACCTCAGATCTGCTGAATCCCACTCCAGTGCTCTGTCCACTAGGGAACACTATCTCCCAAGTCACATTTCATTCCTACACTTCATATCTACTAGTTTTAGGATGACCATCATGCCAGGTGACGAATAAAGACACAGGGCCAGAATCTCAACTGATGTGAATTGGCATCTGAAGTCAACAAAGCTCTGCCAATTAGCTCCATTATTATTTACTATTTCTACTGCAGTAGTGCCTAAGGACCCCAGTCAGGGATCAGGGCCCACCAGGCTAGGCACTGTACCAACAAATAAGACCCCAGAAAACTCGCAAGCCAAAATTGTCAAAAATAGGAGCCTAAAGTTAGTCTCTCCTAAATCCACATTTAGATTTCTAAGAGTATAATTTTCATTAAGAGCATAAGTAATATTCACTTCAATGGGTCAGGAGTGTGTACACAAATTAGACACAACAGTGGTCTCAGTAGTTACAGGTGCCCACCAGCCTAATCATCCCCAGTGAAGGATCTGCCCCTAAAGTCTTTCCCTCTGGAATCTGCACCAGCTAACTGAGCCTTCAGATAAACCAAATAGTGGCTCCAAAAGCACAAAAGAACAACAGTAAAAAGAATCCCCATGAAAGCCCCAGACACAAAGGGGAGACATTTTGCTGAGGATGCCATAAGATTTTCTCTGTCTCAATCTACTGTTGGCTTTCTCCTCAGCTGCATACCTACAACTGCCATATGCAAGGACAGATTTCCCACATTGACATTAAAGATATTTAAATCTCTAAGATTAGCCCCCAAATACACTTACTTGAACCTGGAAAAATGTGAAACTTGATGTTCACAGGGATCTATGACTCAAGAATAAATATCTTTCTAAAAGATATGAGCTAACAACTCCACCAGAAATTATGTGCTTAATGCAGAAAATATTGGGTATATTTCTGTGTTCCAAGATATGCTAGAGTTCAGACTAGATGATCATAATGGGGTCTTCTGGCCTTCAAATTTCTGAAACACATTATCTTTGGTTTCAATGCATGAAGATCACACTCTCCCCCATTTTACTCTGAGTTTCATGTTTAGAATGGACTCAATATCTCAGAGCCTAACTCATTCTAAAAACTGCTGGGTATTTTGTCTGATTTTAATGTCAAAACCATAAGAATCTACCATGGGTGATGGTTCGGCTTAGGTTCATTTGAAAGATTTATGAACTTCAGTGAATATTTCAGTGAACCTACACTGAGTTTGGGGTTTGTGATGAAATCTGGAGACAAGTGAGTTCTGTGTGGTTTTAGGCAGTACAAACCCTGCATGTCTGAGTCTGTGAAGAAATTTACTAACTAAACCCTGCATTTGTTTTTCACTGAATTTGACCATCAGTCACAAAGCCTTGGGGTCTTGTTGGACTCACCCTGATCCTGGATATCAAGGCAGCAACAGGGGCAAGAAATTATTTCCTCCTCCAATAGTTTGACAGGAAACTACACTACTTACACTTAGATGAGGATCTGGCTACAATGATCTATGTGTTCATCATTTCTAGGCTGGGCCTTAGCAGTTCTCAGTATCCAGAGTTGAAGATGGAGGTTACTAAACTCACTTATGCAGAATGCAGCAGCTTTCGTCCTGAGCAGGAAAAGACAGAGAGAAAAAATCATATGACATTAAAATGAGCTGAGGCCCGGCTACACCAGAGAGTGTCTTCTAATGACAGCTGTGTTTCTCTGGGATGATGCACCTACATGCGGCTAGACAAAACTCACAGGAGACAGAGCTAAGGTGTTCTTGGTTTCTGTGTCCTCAACTGTGGAACAAAAGTACTGGAAGGTATAAGACCTAATCCAAACAAAACATTCTCCATATTCAGGTTTTACAAAAGCTTTTTAGCAATAACCAAAGACAAGGAATGAGAACAGCAAAAATGAAAGAAAAAGAGAAAGAGGCAGGGGCAAAGCTTCCTAAGGAAGAGGCAGAGTTCCTATAGAAATCTCTTTGCAGAATTACTGTGTTTTGTGCTCCGGTGCTACAATACTAGATACTACATCCTAGATATAACTAAATAGATTAACTTCTTGCCCACAACAAAAATTAATGCTCCCTTTCTTACCTTAAATGTCTTCAGAGGTAATTCAAGGACTTGTTGCGGATAGAAAGAGGAAGAAAGGGAGGCAGAACGTTTGGAAGTTTCTCAACAATGCAAATACCCTCAGGTCATGTTGGCCAGACTTCAGTAAATGCATCAAACCCTCCAGAAGTTAGAAAGGCTTTGAGTCGTGTTGCTATCTCTACCTCCTAAATACAACCTTGTCATTGTCTGGGCAGCCCTCTGTGTATTATCTGCAGACACATAAAGTGAAATCTGAGGCTCTCCATTGGAAGATTTAGATGGGTAGATAGAATGAATGCTAGCTGGGGCAAGAATAACCCTTCATGATGCGCAGGATAGGACAAATCACATAGTCAAAGAAAGAATGAATTATATTAGTAGTAGTAGTATTGCCATTTCAAATAATGTATTTAAATATTTAAATAAGTCAAAACTACTTAATAAAGTTTGTTCCAAGTAGCAATAGTAATAACAGTTACTAGAGGGCTAAATTGTGCAACCTTAACTCACATTGAGTAGAACTGTGCTCCCAAGGAGTTCCATTGATTTCGACAGTACACATTAGTTATGCCATTTCTTGCTTCTTGATTTTGATGGGACAGCAAAGGTATTAGGCCAACATGAGTGAGGGTCTCACAATCTAGACTGGAATGACAGCTGCCAAAGAAGAGATTGTAATGCATGTAAGTTATGTCCATATTATATGCTAAGAGTTATTTTTTCACCTTTGTATTATTTCCTTACAACATCCTAAGATATTCAAATAAAATGCAAGGAAATGTTTCGATGCACTATAAAATACAAATAGCATAACAAAATTACTCAATCCATCAGAAGGTAGAGTTTGCATAACTAATGTGTATTATAGGATCCCTTACAAGTGAAATGCTAAATCTCAAGGGGCTGAACTGATAAAATAATTTGATGTATAAATGATGCAGCTGTTGCTATGGTAATAATATATGCTTTATTGAATAAAACAAGAAATGGTCAAGTAAAGCGTTATGGCTGGGCTGGGGATTAAAGATGACTTTGGCACTGGGGAAACTCTAACTTGAACATGAATCCACTTGCCCTTAAATTTTACTCTTGCTCTAATTGTGTCTAAATTTGGGGCTTTCTCCTTCAATACCCAACTTTATTTCCCTCTTGATCCCAGAGTGAAATAATAATAATACTAAACAGTGAAAAAACTATGCATTTGTCTTTGCAGTGAATCAAGCCTCAGCCATTGTGATAATTCCAAGACGGTGAGAACTCCCATCTGAAATCTTCTTTTGGTATAAAAATGAATCATTTCCTGCCACGTGAATATGCCTGTTTTACTTTAGCCCTTGCTTACCTTCTAGTCTTTAATTTTCTCCTTTCAATGGATTACTCATACCTGTTCCTTGGCTGAAGGTGGGGATTGGGCAACAAGAACTTGCACCTAATTGGCTGAAAATGGAAAGCAAGAGTATTTGTGATTCAAAAGCTTTTGCTATCACAGTGTTACAAACATATCATGCAAAGAGCAAATGCAAACTTCAAAGAGAGTCTCCTGTCTTTCAGTCAGAAACAGCAAAGAGAAAAAGTGAAGGGGAGTCTTTCTGACTCAGTCTGAGAATACAAGTTCATTCAAGCCAGACCAATTCCAATTAATTAGGATCAGTGTTGGTTTGTGAGACTGTAGGAAAATTATCAGATGTGTCCTGGTTAGGCCCATCCTTTTCCAGTTCTCAGTACATTCAAGCAACAGTAGTGGATTCTCTTCAATATAACAATACAAACATTGCATAGGTTTCTCATTGCCTCTATAATATATTACAAAGATTTTTATGTTGCTGTTTTCTTATCCCCCACCTTCTTCCTCAGTAAAGTAAAGGAACTTTGAATGCTATTTAATGTCCACCCATTTGTATGGATACCTCATCTGGATTTTTGTTGTGTTATCCCTTGATTCCCTTGTGACAATGCCTGATTGTGAACATCTAGACAAGGATGATATCAGCATTTCAAGGTACTTTTGACTGCAAGTCTTCTGTTGTTAAATGACTCAGGCATAGGCACTGGTGTATAGAACATGAACACACATCAAAGACGTACACATTTCATTTCATCTCCACTTCTCTCCCTTTCAATGGAGGGTAGGATGCAAGAGTGCTTCTCCTCCCCAGTAACTGGTACTAAGTTGCTTTCCAGACTGTATTGCATTAAACACATAACATACAAATAAGAGAACTGTACACTGGCAAATTGTGGTGTTTTTCTTTTCCTAAAGGTTAGACAACAAGAACAAAGCGGTGTCTTAAAGAAATTGTCAGTCTCCCTCATCCCCCAAAAGCGCCTTGTGCTGCTCAGGGAGTGGAGAGCTGAGGATTCTCTTTGCATAGGGAGAATCTTTGGGCATCATAGCTGGCAGAGCTCTCTCTTCACAATGTATATGTCATAGAATCATCTAAATATAGGGCTGGAAGTGATCTAGAGAGGTCATCCCCTCTTGCTGCGGCAGGACCAAGTATACATAGATCATCCCTGACAAGAGTTTGTCTAGCCTGTTCATAAATACCTCCAATGATGGGTATTACATAATCTCCCTTGAAAACCCTTTCCAGTACTCAACAATCCTTATAAACATTTTTCCTAATATCTAACCTAAATCTCCTTTGCTGCAGATTAAGCCAATTACTCTTTGTCCAACAGGTGCCATCTATGTTGGTGTCATGTACATGGTAGGGACTGAGGGAGCATATCCAGAGCACATTGTGCTTTAGTAATCCTGCCCAGCACAGTGACCCCTAGAAAGTTGTTGTTTCTGATGTACTTTAGAGTATTTCTGAGGCTGCTCTAAATTACTCCACAGGCTAAACTGACCTTGAGATGCCCTGAGGGAAGGACTTAGATCCATCTTCTCCTTGCCCCCATCACTCAGATCACGCCCCAAGCACAGCTTCATCAGACATAAGTAGAAGAATAATGGATACTATTTTGAGAACATCTTACATAGTCTTGCCTCTCCTCCCTGTAAAACATTGAGCTTGTTTGGAAACTGGAGCACTGATTGCAATTATTTTTCAGGCATGAGGCCGTGTGTTGTAATGCAACAGTACATTGCTCATCTCATCTTGGGAAATGGGTATGGCCCACCCTGCAGGGTCCCTGTGAACCTGTTAGAACATCTAGCTACTTATAATTCACTATTTCGCTGTACTCTTAAGGTTTGCATGCTTTACAGATATGCCTCTTCGAGGAGATGTGAGGGAACAGAATGGTGCCAAGAAGGGGACGCCAAAGGTAATGTAATGGATATTGCTGGTGTTTTTTAATTATCAGAAAATCATGCTGGTTTTTAAGTGTTCTAGAGCAGCCACTGCAACATTGCTGCAGCCACCTTCAGTGTTGCTTTAAGGCAGCTGCTACAAATAAGCATTCACAATTGCAGATGTTTCCTCTTTTTTTTAACTCCTTGCTTAATACTGCCTGGAAGTGTTTGTTTATCTTAATGAAGTGTCTGTTCAGGGGACTGGATAGCCCAATGGCTTTGTAATGCAATATATTGCCTTTCATCTCTAGCTCACGAATTCAAATCCAGCACAGCTGGTAAGGGTCCAAAGGCCATTACTATCCAGAGGCTGTTTGGTGACCAGTGTGAAATGACAGGTTTCAGAGTAGCAGCCGTGTTAGTCTGTATCCACAAAAAGAAAAGGAGTAGTTGTGGCACCTTAGAGACTAACAAATTTATTTGAGCATAAGCTACAGCTCATCCGATGAAGTGAGCTGTAGCTCACAAAAGCTTATGCTCAAATAAATTTGTTAGTCTCTAAGGTGCCACAACTACTCCTTTTCTTAGTGTGAAATGAGTTAGGCCAGCTCTGTCTGTTTACTGATAGACAAATGTGAGCTTCACCATAAAAAGTGACACAGTTAGTACTAATGATCACCCATTTTTGATTTTCTTAGGAGAGAGGCTAAGGACATGGGTGGGCCATGAAGACATAGCCACCCACTCATTCACAGTGATGAGTCTTGTTAGGTCAAGATTTGAGGCACATGGACAAAGAAGCTTGCACGCCTGCAAACCATGCTGTATCCTTTTCTCTTAATAGGGAATTTAAAATCAGAAGTTTGCAAACCGGGCTGGCTGATATTAAGCTCCTAAATCTATATTTAGACACCTAGATGTAAGTGGCCTGGTTTTCAAATGTGCAGAGCACCCATAAATGTCAGTGAAGTCAGTGGGAGCTGAAGAGATGCAGCATCTGTGAACTTTTATTTGGGTGCTTTAAAAGGCACATTTAGCTCTTATGGTATCAAGTATTTCCAGCCAGGCTGGAAATGAAATATACATACTGATACAGTATATCATTCAGTGCTCATAGAGTTAATATGTTGGGAATTAGCTTGAAGGCATCTCTTCAGGTGCTGATCAGGAAAACACTGCACAGGCTATTAAAATAGCTGCTTTTGGTAGGGTTGCAGGTCAGGGGTAGCTTACTCCCATATCCTCCCTTGTAGCCTGACCTGTGCACCACTCTTTTTAAGGTCAGGCCCTTAACATCAGGAACCTGTTAGAAAGAAAGATGGATCGTTTTTAAAGCTGTTGCCATTCTTAGGGTTAAGTTTGGAGGGGGGATAAGGCCCTATAAACCTTTATCAATTGAAAAATAAACCTTGCCTAAATTTGAATCACAAACTCATTCAAACCTGTGAGACCTGGCCAAAAAATCAACAATCTTGCTTTGCGGCCCTAACAGTAATATTCTCATCTGTTAGTTACAGTTTCATCTGTAATATCTTGATAAATGGGGTTAAATTGGTATACCTGTGTTAATTAAACAGGAGATAGCAGAGACAGCTTTCATTTCCGAAATTCTTTTGTGTAGATTATTTCCCAGGGCTTCACAGCTGGGGAAAAAATAACAAATCCAGACACATTATGCATAATTTTTCAGCCCAACTGATAAAGCTATTTTACTCATATAATGATCCATGATCTTTTTTGTTTCATGGAATATTTAATTATTTTGCTGCTACGTGGCAGTTTCCTTTACTCTTCTTTTCTCTGTGTGTGCGTGCGTGCATGTGTGCACTTTTGTAACAATGTTTTCCTGTTAATCACAAGGAAATGTGCACATGCATAAGTGCCAGGACTGGGGAAAAAAATGTTACAAGTTCATGAATTGTAATTTTCAAACTTTGTCTGCAGATTAGTATGTGTAAACATAAGTCTGCCCCTCTTTATTTTGGATAATTGGTCACAAATGCTACTTGACACTTTTCAGAGCAGACACTTTACATACTTCTGAATCATTGCTGAACTTTTTGGCAGGAATTCATTTGCTTTCTAACTCAGCCATTCATTCATGGTCCAATCCTGTCGTTCTTATTTCACCAGTTTCAGTGCAGTGTTCTGACAGAGTAAAAGAAGCAAAAGCAGGACCAGATCCTTAACTGGTGTAAGCCAGCATAGCTCCATTGGATTCCATGGGAGCTACATCAGTTTACACCAGCTGACGTTCTGGCCTTTGCCAGTACTCATTAACCAGGGGATTTTATTCTTAGACTTCTCTTTATATATTTAAACTTTCAGACTACACTGTATATATATTGTAGCAGCATGGATATCTGAAGGAAAGAGATGACACCACATTGCCAGAAAACACAACAAACAATCATTCATCTATAGCTATCACAAAGCAATACCAGCATCCTCTAGAGCTAGCCATGGGTGGCCCTGTGTTTCAATTCTCATTCTCCCAGCCTCTCTTTCAAACCGCACCCATGTACAACTCAGCTTGTGGCAGAGGGGAAGCCCATTAATATATATAGACATATATTTATATGTGGATATAAAGTTTAAATTATTCCACATAATTTTGTGCTGTTAATCAGTCCATTCTTTGTGATGACATTCTGTGACTGTTGTGTGTTTACTTAACATGCACAGTTACTATAAGAACTGAGCAGACTGCATAGCCCACTTAGAAGTGCTTGCCAGATCCCAGGGAGTGTTTCTGTGTGTAATTCCAGTGTTATTTTTAGGTAGGAGCATGGTCCCCTAAGAGTGTCACTGGGAACATTTCATTTTATCTGATGACTTATTTCAGTTTTATTCCAGCAGTCTCTGACCACAATAGTCTTCCACGCACATGCACATCCATTAACACTCAATGTAAAATATGGGCCACTCACTTTCCATTTATAGTATTTGTTTATTTTTCAGTGTATTAAGCATGCACCCATTGCACTTTTCAGGTTTTGATGCAGGATTCATTATAGTGCAACACCACTACATTGCTTTCTTCATCCAGAAAATGGATAGAAAAGGAACAGATTGAGGTTAGTTTGAGAAGCAGGTGTAGGTTCAGGTGGAGACTTATTTTATCTGAAATGTCTTCCTCATCTCTAATATTAAACCTATTTGTTAGATGTAGCCTGCACAGTGCACTAATTTTTGCAGGAAGTATTTGGTTCATACTGTACCTTACCAAGACCCAACTTATATCCAACTTATTTGGTCAATGGACCAACTTCTGCCTGAGCTTCACTGGGTTCACACTAAGGGCAGATGAGGGGAAGAGGCAAAGGTACATTTGTGCCACCCCGGTCTTTTGTGTCAGCTGGGAGCTGAATCACCACTTGGCACAAGTTATAGCAGTAGCTGGAATGACAGTTCTTTTGGCCTTGTATGCCTTGGTCCCACACCCGCCAGTCCCTGTCACAGTCCCTTCTCATCACCCAGCCCAAACCTGAACATTCCCATCCTACAGTAGGGGAGCAGGTGGTGTAAAGACTGCTAAACCAGCTTCATAATGCAGAGGGATTCTCCTATGTCAAGGGAAACCTTAACTGCCTTATTGGCGCAGCTTGATGCTGGGCTTGTGTTGGAGCGGTGCAAAGGAGAACTTAGAGTAGGCTAGGGATCTGTCCCTTTGACTTCAAAGGGACTGCATGGGCAGAATTCAGCCATATTTTTATTACATGGGGGCTCACTAGTACTGTGTTTGTTAAGGATTTAGGTCCTAGCCTTATAGAGTCTGACATGAAGTAACACATGAAGCCCCATGTACAACTAGTCTTATGGCGCAACAACTGTTGCCTGGGCCAGGGATTTCCTTACATACACCCACACTCAAACTCCCCCATCAGTCAACAGTTGCAGTGTTGCCAATTTAGTCATTTTCCAACTCTTCCTCCACCATCACCCCTAAATTCAAATAGCCCCTCTAATTTCAATTCCCTGGGCTGTGTGTGAGGACTCTATAAGCAGGGCTCTAACTGGCAGGAGAGGCATCATATATAAAGTTAGCCTTCAAGCCCAAATCTTTGACTTATAAGCATTTGAAATAGTTTGCCTAGTTTCAGGATAGATAGATAGAAGTGAGCAAGAAGTACTGGCTGTGGTCTTCTAGCACTGTCATTGATAGAAATGTTGGTAATTACTCCCAAGAAGTAATAGTTGGTGTTAAAGAAAAGAAAAGAAAAGAAAAGAAAAGAAAAGAAAAGAAAAGAAAAGAAAAGAAAAGAAAAGAAAATTAAGTGTGGTAAAGGACGGCTTCACACAATGGCTACTCTTAATCAACATATTTTCTGTGTCAGTATGCATGCTTGCTAGATATGAGTGGCTCAGTAATGCCACAAGTGATGAAGGAGAACCCACAGCATGTCAATGCCAAGTACAAACAGACCATGAGTCAAAACCCAAAAAGGCCTGATATAGCACTACATCACCGTAAAGGGACATTTCTACACTCATGTTCATTAGGCTCCAAACTCTCACCGACTTTCATTGGGATTTGGATGACTAACTGCTCTTTGGACCTTTAAAAAGTCCCCCATAAGCTTTGGTTCAGGGACTTGTAGCAAGAGTACAAATAACTCTTTGATCCTGATACAGTATAAACATTTTTTTTCTATCCGTATGCATTAACAAAATTTTCCCCTACCCTCAAAAAGAATAACAACAAAAATCCTTGCCTAGGCTAAAGATCTGACTTAAACCCACAAAAGAGCATTCAGAGTTAAGGATGATCCTCCATCTTGAACTCACAACATTGTGCCTAGAATAGGGCAGCCAGCAGGAGTACATAAAGTTACCCACTGATGTAAGCCATCTGTTGCAATGCCTCATGAATGCCGTTATTGAAAGTGAGTAAATTGTTGCTTCAATGGGCAAAAATTTTCTTGGTGTACTCATAGTGTTGTGGCCAAATTCCAGTGTTGGTAATTACATTCTGCCTAACTGCAGAATATGTGTGTGGGGAGGAGGGGGGAGATTCCTTCCTTTCTTACTATTCTAAATTGTAGTCTAGTGTTGATATCCACTGTAAAACAGTTGTTGAGTTTTCCTGTATTTGTGAATCAAATGATCGGTGTACACGCAAAACTGTTTTTTTGAATCCAGCTGTGTAATCCAATTGCATTACTTAAAAGTAATCTGATTATTACAAGATGTCTATATTAAAAAGAACAAGTGAAATTTATCTCTAGTGCACTTCCATAGTTATCTGTGGCATTACACCAGAGATAAAATTGGCCATCCATAGTAATAACCATCATGAGTTAGTTTTTTTAAATCACTGGCTAACTTGTATCTTGAATGATTGGATTCAAAAACTAGTAGGTTGCAAGTAGGCCTTTTTGTTTAACTGTTATGCAAGAAATAAAACAATATTTAATTATGACAAATCAAACATCTGAATCTCTGAGTGTAGCATATATTAATTTGCAGTACTAATATAGTTAAGGCTGGATTAAAAAGCTGGCTTTATTTGGAAACATACTTATTCCTAAAAGCAGGTATCCAGATCATTTTTAAGTTGGATCTCTTGTCCCCCATGGGCCACATCACATAACTGGATGCCAATGAAATGTCTGCAAATGATAAAAACTAAACAAAACACCATTTTCTTTTTGGTCACTGGAGAGTTGGGAGAGGGGACAGTGAGAGAGAAGGTACCTGCAGAGGGCATGGATTCTGTCTGCTAAAATTCATCATCAAATCTTTCCAGCCTCTGGGACTTCATTTGAGTGCCTGCGTCCACTCAAGCTGACCTCATTGCAGAATCAGAAGTCTCTTGATCTTAACAGAGAAACCAAAAAGGAAAGTAAATCCCAAGTGTCCAGCTCAGAGGATGTGACATGAACTTTGGAAAGATGAAAGATATGAGGAACATTTAATATTCCAAAATGATAGGTTGTTGCAGTCAGTGGATTAGGGATGAGATGACTGGAGAACCAGATTGGTGCACCTTTGGGTCAATTTATTTCTCATGTCTTCAACATTTTGTTTAATTTAGGAGGAAACAGTTCTGAGCTGAGATAAAATCTACAAAAAAAATCACTAAATCACTACACAGGCTAACATAACAATTTAATCTAGCCTGTGCTTCCCCTAGCTTTATATCTACGGTCTGATTTCTTCTTCTTCTGTTTCTGACATCTATTTTTATTTTATTGGGCTAACCTTAACTTGGAAGCTCAAGGAGCTGAGTGGTTTCATTCTAGGTACAGATAGCCAATATACAAGCTCATTTATGACCAACAATAATGGGTCTGATCTTGAAGTCACTAGGACTTCAGTGGGAACATTAGCAGGACAAATATTTGTATTATATGTGCTAAAGGATCAGTAATTAAATCTCTTGTTTTGGGGCATTAGGTGGTCATAACGGATGTCACAATGTGTTTTTCCCCCATGTTCAGCACTGGCCTTGTGCATTATGAATATATTCTTCCTCTGGTGTATCGGGCACAGGACACTGCTGGAGCCAGAATACTGAAATTAATGGACTTATAGTTCACCCTGATGTATCAAATCAGTATTTATCTAGTTCCAGTTCTGCATTTAGGGATTTATTCTTCCCTTACAGCTACTGGGAGGGGCAGGAATTATAAAATGTAGACCAGGCCTGATTAAAATCATGGGCACCGAGCTCTTATCCTTAAAAAAACATTTTACACAATCAGTCTCGGAGCCCTGAGTCTCCTAATGAATATTTGGCTAGGTAAGAGAGCAAATTTAATATTCAGAACCTTGGCCTGTCTTGATTCATCCCCCGTTGGTGGTGTGGGAACTACCCATAGAGGGGAAATGGTATATTTCAGTGATTAAACAGAATCAGCAGCAATAGTTTAAAATGCTAGTGGAGTGTCTGGAAAGGGACACAGGGCCAGATGTTTAAAGGTATTTAGGCACCTAAATATGAGCGTAAACACCGAGTAGGGTTTTCAAAACCACTTGGGTGCCTATCTCCATCTTTAGGCACTTAACTACCTTTAAAATCTAGCCCGTAGATTTTTTGAGGATGCAACATGATGTGGGTCACACAATAAAAGTATCCCAAGCTGCTGCCCAGGATGCTTCAAAGGAATGCTGTTTCAGGTCTGCTCTGATTTCTAATTAGATAATGAATGATGTAGGACTCTAAAGCCAACCTGGAATTTGTGTTAGCACTTTGCATGTATGATTGACAAAGGAACACTGATTTCATATTGATTTAAATGATCCAGCAAAAGAATGTTTAAAGATCATGTGCTTGATGCCCAGCTATGCCAGAGCACCTGGAAATATTATATTAATTCCAGATGTTCTGCCAATGACAAACTTCTTTCTTTTACAGGCACACAACACGCATATATATACCATGTGACTTCCAGTTCCACAAATAAGACTGAGCCGTTTCTGTTCCTGGTGCCTTGATAACTCTGATTTGCAAGCGCTGGAAAGAATTTTAATCTACATAGTTTTAAAAGAGAGGGGGCTTTTAAATATGCTGCAAACAATTTGTGATGGTCATCTCTAAAATGCAGTTCCATTATCCTTTTCCATTTGGAATGAATGAGGCTAATTAATTTCAGGCCATACTTGATGAGGTCAGCACCATGCGAAGGGTGCGTGCTAGACATTGCTAATCTCTTTCAGCTGAGAGTGATGAATTAAAGATGAAGCATGCCTTTGCAGGCCTAATTTAGAATGTATATCAAAAACCTACAGCAAATAATACTATACCCTACAACAAAGGAAAACTTGTTCTCTCAGGCTCCCATGTAGTGTTGATTTTAAAGCCATTTTCATTTCATTTTGGAATTCCAACTGTGGATGGGTGAAACAGTTCAGAGAAATCAGGCTTTCTCAGCCTGCGTGGACAAAGTGATGGTGGGGGGAAGAACTAGTCAGTGTTTGATCCTGTATGTATTGTGATTCTAACTATATGAATTACATTTAGTAAAGCTATCGGAGTCCTGCATTCCTCAAGTTAATAGTACCTGTAACATATTACCCCTGTGCACCAAAGGAGTTTTCATAATATATTTTACAGTCTAAAGGGAAAGCAATAAATTTGTTAATGATGGGTCTTATCAATTTTTACTGGGTTTTCTATGTTGCCCCTGTTCTATAGTTGATACATGAGTAAGGGTAGCAGAATTTGGCCCAAAAGTTTGCTATGAAAGTCACTGTTAAACTAACCAGGCCCGATCCTCAGGCAGTCTAAATTAGTGCAGATCCATTTAATTCAATGTAGTTGTGCTGATTTATGACTGACTCAGGTCTCATCGATGGCCAAGTCTTTGCAGACTTAGGCAAAACTCAGACTGAAATCAACAGGAGTTTTACCTGAGTAAGAGACTGCAGGATTTGGCCCCATATGCAGCAAGAAATTAGACATAATTGTCATTGCTGTAAAACAGATAATATGAAATGTAAATCTGTTCTCTGGAGGGAGAGGTTGAAAACAATAGACCTCCAGCTACCCCAGCACTGTGTTTCTTAGTACCTAGCGATTAGCTGAAATTCTTGACAGGTTATTGTAATGAATCAAAGTTCCCAACTGGTGGCCATAACCGGCTGCTGTCTTTGTATCCCAGTAGTCCTCATTAGAACAAAGCTGCTTCGAATTAAATCCAATCTACATGCCGAATCAATCTTTCAACCCTTTGATTGCTTCTGAAAATATTTATATTTCTTAATAATGCACATTTTGTCCTGCAGCCTGTGATTAAACACAGACAAGGTCTAGAAAAGCCTAGAGTGTATATGGAAGGGGTTATTTGGGACAGGAAAGGAGAGATAAAGAACACAGGTTTTTCCCATTGTGGAACCATTAAAGTGTATAAATCTAGCAAATTTAGTTGTATAAGCATCAGAGTGGGTTGGTAATAAATACAGATTGGAGTATTATAGTAACCAAATGGAGTTTATGGATTATGCTCAGTAGTTCATAATTCTCCAATGCTGCACTCTAGCTAGCTTCTCACTGCACTGAACTTTATTAATATTCTCTTTGCATGTTTCCTGCTGAACAGTTAAAGATTGCAACGATACTCTACATAATACCAACATATTTAAAGGATCTTCCCCTCCAACTAATTTCAGGGAATGGTTTTTAAAGGGTTTAATTAGAAGAAACAGATGCTGTAAATCAGCTACTAACTCCATTAAAAGTCACCAATTTACACCAATTGCGGATCTGGCCTTAAGTTCATGAAAATCAGAATTTGAACATAAACAAGTAAACCACTATTACTACTTATCCAATTAATGTTGTAGGTGGTCAATGAGGGGCTTTGGGGTGGTAAACACAAAGGCTTTCCAGCTGCAGCCCATGGTAAACAGCATGTAGTATGTTTTGTAAAAGGTGATGTAAACTACAGGTAAGATAAGGTGGCAGGGGAAAGATGGATATATTCCTTGGCTGAGAAGTTATTGAATTATTATTAAAATTTGGATAGCTAGGTCCTGATTCTGCATAATGGGAATTATGCCCTTGCTTGGGAACATAGATCAGATGAGGGAAAATTCCTTGGCATTCCACCCTAAACATAAGTGACTCTTCTTATCTATAATAATAATGAAAAGGTGCTAGGGGGAGCTGACTTTTTAGAAACATGTAAGAATAAATCAGCTGGGCAAAATTATTACTATCCCTGGGTAAAGGGAAGAAATTTCTCAGAACTTAATCAAAAATATATTGTTTAATTATAATAATCAAGATGGTAAAGGCAGATCTAGTAGATTTGGTCCCTTTGCTGGTAAATTTTCATTATAGTTACGCAAGTCTTCAGTAAAGGATGGAAGGAAAAATTCTTGCTCAAAATGCTTTTCAGTCACTCAACACACATTTCATTGTATTAAGCTACCATTTCCTAAACATGTTATTTATGATCATTAATTATCTTATTAATTATAATTATTAATTATTAATTATTTATTATATCATGGGTCTTGACCACTATTCTGCATTGAAATGTGGTTAGGATACATGGTCTTCCAAAGTAGGAGAACCTATGTATTATCACCAGGGGGAAAAGAATCCTTGTGTCAGAGATACATGACCTGATCCAAAGCCTACTGAACTTAATAGAAAGACTCCCATTAACTTTAGTAGATTTTGGATCAGGCTCTTAGTAAAGATGTTATATGACGAAGCTGATATTTTATGAATAACTTCTTCTGTTATTTGACAAGCCCAATTGTACACTGCACTTGGAGTTCATTATTGAAAAGAAGCCTTTTGTGTGAGAACTTTAAAATATAGCCTTTAGTGAAGAGACACACAAAACACAGAAAGTATTGTCTTCTGTGGTGCTTTTATTAACGATTTCCAGCCTAAAGGTGTATGCCTATTTTTAAAAGAAATTTTCTGATTGTAGATAACTGCTCAATTTGATTTAGTGTCGAATGATAGTGATGGGGTTGATAACTGAGCATTCATCGGTAATTCATCTTGTGCTAGTAGAAATTTACAGCAAAGCAGTGCTTTCCCAACACTGACAAGTCCTATTAATCTTCTTCAGACACATTTCAATAGGTGTCTCCATCTGTGCCCAACATCTAAACACTCTGGCATCACTAGGGACTTTGAGACACCTTCATTTCAGGTTACACTAGTAAAAATGTGATACTAGATTGCACTCTATTTTTTAACCTAATTCTCTCTTTTCATTCAATTAGCCTTTCTTGCCTGCATTTTTCAACTTACGTGTGATATCCTTTTTCCCAGAAAGAGCTTATATGGAGATTTTATTTCTTATAGAAACAAAATATACTATGTTGAGAGCAACCAAAAACTTTAACTTTTAAAACAGCATAATACAGTTCACAGTTACTGTGGAACTAGAGATACTGGCTGCAAAAGTGTCTTCTGTATAGCATGCACACAAGGCAAAATATATCTGTCATAATGCAACTCTTACAGGCATTATTAGGCCTGGACAGAGGAAGGACTGAAATTGAGTTTATTCTTTTTCCAGGTTACCAATTTTTTAAACAGTTCATTGCACACCACTTAGGTGTTGAAGTCCAATACAATCCCAAAAGCATCCATGTGTGCTCAGCTATGTACAGATCACCACCATATAAAACACCTATCTTTACATGTACAGCTAATGCATGAACAAACACTGCGCAGTCAAATTAGAGCAATAACATTTATGGGTGGATTATGCTCACTCTTCCTTCCTTGTTACTGAAAGAAAAGTAATTTGCAAAACACATGGACAAAGTATATGCAAAATGTATGTGAATTTCACCCCAGAACCGAATGTTGTTAGCTTCACTTTCAAACCTGCAATGAGTTTGTTAGCAGAGACAGCATAGCTTTAAAGATTATTCGTTTCAAAAAACCCAGTCACTTACTCCACATGGACATTTCAGTTATGTTTTAAAAGAAAAGCTGGAGATGCTTTCCTAATTTTGATCTCTGAGTAGCTGCTTCAGTTCCCACAAAAATCTTGTAGTGAACTTTCTCCTTAAAAGATCCAAACAATGAGTAAAATGCATAAATATGTAGTAGCATTCTAGAACTAGGACAGAGTCTCAGACTTTGTTTCTCGCTTCTATGAAGTTCTCTAAAACCATCCTGTGAGTCATGTTATAGATCTAAATGACCTTATTGTAGGTGGCAAGTTTAAATGTGCCATATTAATAACTTGTTATCCAAGACAAATTAAGTCCTTATGTGTCAAAAGCACTCTGCTCTGGATTACCTACAAGACAAGTATTTATTGAATAAACGTTGGATCCAATTTCATTTTAATGTGACTGACTGTATGCTTCAGCCTTTTAGAATGAGATAAAAACACTCAAACCTATAACTGTGTTGCAACATTACACCTAACTTGTCTATTTCTATTATTGTCTCTTAAAGTGAGATATGGATAGGGTTTTTTGTTTTGTTTTAAAGGTTTTATTATTATTATCATTCTGAAGAGCAAGGGGAGGGATAGAAAAAAGGCTGGCATTCAGCCTAAAGAGAAATCATTGAAACAAATTAATCCTATGCCGTTTAAATTGACATGGTAATCCATCATCAGCAAAGGCAAACTCTGAAAGCAATCTAGAATCTGCAGTGTTCTTTCACTGGCCCTGAGGCACAAAGACAGATAGTAAAAGAGGAGGAAAAAAATCATAAAAGTTAGCAATGCCTTGGAAAAGAGAAGGGGGCGGGCGGGGAAGAAATAGCTTTCACTTTTCCTGCTTCTAAATATCCAGTTCAGAAAAGAATCCTGATTAACCTTCAACAGTTGTTTACTAAGCTGAGTGTCAAGTCATCATCAGCTGCAAAGCAGGGAGTGTTTTTCATATAGTGGCCAGCCTTTATCAACTCTACTATGCAAACATCAACTTTGGCAATTCTCTCCATTTGTGCCTTATATCAGCCTAAACTTAGTTATTCCAAACGGACAAAACTGTACTCTTTCTTCATAACATTGTACTGGCATCGAAATTTAATAGTCTTCATCTGTAAATAGTTGATGGAAAAGGCTTGTTTGTCCCCACCCCTAGTCTGTACAGGATTGTCTACTAAACTATATTTCCTTGGGCTTTGTCTAATCTAGTTTTAAATATCTCTAGTGATGGGATCTTTTGCATTTTTAACCTTTAGAACACATGCTGCAAGGGAACAATTTAAAGGTGTCAGGCCTTGGAGAGGCCAGTTATACTGAAGCCGCTATCATCATAATATAAAGTTATCTACCACTGAGCCAGAACTGAGCTATCTAAGAACAGCTTCTATTGCTCCTACTTTTCTTTTAAGCTAACAGATGTGAAACTTTTATCCAAAGCTTCTCCTCACTAACTGGGTCTAGCAATCCAAAGAATAGAATGTTTGTTATTGAATTAATACTTTGAATTTTAGACAGTAAAATAACATAAAATAAAAGTAGAAAGCTAGGGAAGGAATAATACCTTAGAGTTAGAAACTGACGTAGTATGAAGAAAAAGTCAGACACCTTTGTACCAAAGGCAAAGAGGTGAAAGGCTGGATAATCTGAACCATACCCAACATCTGTCCTATTTTAATTTAACTGGGATAAAGTTTCTTGTTTATTATTAAGAAAACTTTATGTGGTAGAGAAGCCCATGAGCAATGTATCAAAACTGTTTTATTGGTGTATGACATGCTGTACTATTGCGGGTGGGTTTTCATTTTTTTTTAAAGAATCCCCTCTCATTCTAAAGCAACCCAGTTCTCAGGTCTATTATTTGGATGACAATTTCATCTCCCTATGAAGCACTGCAACTGGATCTGAAACACATAGGGCAGGTTAACTGCTCAGTGTCGGTCAAAATGGTTCATTTTTAGGTGAAGAACTTCACAAGGTTTAAAAGTGCCAAAATGACATTTGCAAGTCACTATCAGAGATGTTTGCTGAATATAAGTGTAAAGAACGGCTGAAGTAAATAACTGTATTCTGCATAACACTAAATTGCTAGTGTCGAAAATGATCTCACTCGATTTATGAATTTATTTTCCCTCTTGTAGCAAGGCTTCTTAGATTTAGTAACAAAATATACTATAATATAAAGGGTAAATATAGGGACTGAAATGACTCCACTGACTTCAGCTACCAGGTCTGTGTCTGGAGAAGGTTGAATACTTAAGTATATCTAAGATTAGGATATGATTGAAACCATAACATATTTATAAGCACTAATATATTTAAAATCCAAAATAGGGTTATTTCATTATCAGATAATACTTAGATCAAATTAAATACTGTAGCTGGAAATAAAGTTGTATGTAATTGTTTCCTATTCAAACCTAAAACTGGTCCTAGTTTTTAAAATTTGTTCTTCCTGGCACTTGATATAAGGCAAGCTTGTCACGAAAGGCCACACCTGCCATTTTTCACTGTTTGCTGATATCCCCTTGCTGTACTGTTTTCAGTTTAGTTTAATTCTTTAACATGATAAAATCTCATCCAATTTACCTCAAACATATAGGATTTTTTATAAGACTGATTAATTCCTTATAAATAGACATTAGACTTTCATACAAAACTAGCACCATTTTAAATGGTGTCCGCAAAAATAAGGGAGAAAATGTGAAGAAATGTATAACTAGATTGATAGACAGTTGATTCTTATACACTCAGTACAGAGAAGGATTTCACTATTGCGTAAAATAGCTCATCTTCATTCAATTCAGAACACAGAGTCTAAAATATGCATTTAAAATATTTCCAAGAAAGCTTCAGCCTTTAAGAGGAGGGGAAGTTTTAATTAAGGGGCTATAAATAGGTAATTGATAAAAAAAATCTCCTAAATTCATGTCATGTGGTTCAGCTGTGGTTATGTGTGTACATCTGTCTGTCCCTGTCTAGGCTTATTGGATATTTCTGATAGCTGTATTTCTATTTATGTAATGCCTAATGTAGGCCCTAGAATGTAGTAACTGCTTCCCTAAATAATCTGTTTCTGTTTTTTAAAAAAACCTAAAACCTAAAAAAAACTTAGAATTTTTATGAATAAAAATTAATGTAGCTCAGTTTTTATATTTGATAATGTTATTTTAAAGCTGAGTATTTAATAAGTATATGATTCCATACTGCTTAAGATTCTGCTAATTATTTTTGGACTAGTCTCTTAAAAATCACAAGCCACTAGAAAGACTTCATTATTAGGTCTGTTGAAAGGAAGACAAGTAAAAATAAAAGGTAATGATTACTATTATTGGGGGGGTTACATTTTTTAAAAAAATTTTGTTTAGCGGAATGATAGATTAAAATATAGTTATATTCTAAAATCAGAGTGTGTTAAATAGACAGGAACATATTACAGTTATCTTTCATATTCTTTGCTATTCCAGTTATCTTGTTAATTTGAAAATAAAATAAATGTATGCAGAGATCATATTTAAACATACTCACCAAAAATGTACCCACCTGCCTCAGTAGTTAACATATTTCTATCTTCATACTGGGAAAAAGCAAACAAAGCAAACAAAAAAAAAACCAATGCAAATGTATAAGTTAAGATTTGTATATGACAAATATTGTGTGAAATACATAGAAACCTGCAAACAATTTCATTTCTTAAAAAGTAGTTTGATAGCATTCAAAGATACAATTCAATATCATGTTAAAAGATTTAAGAACAGAGAATATGAAGCAAAAATGCAAATTTCTACAATGTTATTCTCTGTGTGTAAATACATATATAGGCATTTAGATACAATTTGAGAGTTATTAACTTTCAACATCAGTGATTAATCTTGAATCAAAACACTGCAACTACCTATTAATATATCAGCCAGGTGTGCTAGCAGGCAAATATACTTTGAGAATTATTTCTAGATTTCTTCTTTAAAAGTTATAATTTGACTATGGAGAGGAATCTAAAGCAATTGTTTGGAGCTAGTAAATATACTTTTCTTTTTGCAATATCTGACATTTTTAGAATACTTCATTTACTCCACGTTTTAAAAGTAGGGAAAAAGAAAATTTGCAATGAAGTAAATCAAAAATATTGTTTTACCGAAGTGTGCATATATTTATAAGGTTTATGCATGAATGTGTGTATATCTATTCATAGGCAGGCAAAACAGTTTTCTTTCCATTTCCATTTTCCTTCGTACTAGAGAAAAAAGGAATAAGAAGGATCAGAGTTCTTAAACCTTGCAGCCACACTGAATCTCACACTACTGCAATCTCCTTTCTTCCCTAGCATCTCTCTCTCACACACACACACACCCTTTAGATTAGTTTAGTTAACCTTGGTTCTGTGCTGGAGCAGGAAGGGTTAATGAAACCAAGCTCTTTACGACCTCGAGGGTCAGACTCTTCCTATCTGCAATCTAAGGAATTAGGTAAAGAGGTTATAAGATTATAGTGGGAGGCGTTATAGGCCTTCCTGGCCTCACACCTGAACATATTGGTCTAATCCACTGGGATTCTTAAAAATCGCTTCAACTATGGAAAATTGTTAATTAGTCTCTGTCTATCCTGGGGTTTCCTGTTGCATTAGTGATCCAACAGGGCAGTATGAATCCCTTAGCCTTACATGAAATTCATCTAATATACCTCTCCCCTCCCTTCTTCTACCCCACCCCCCAAGACCTATAACAGCAGCAGCCATTTATTTAGGGAGAAAATAGCGTTTGGATTAAGGGCATACAAAGGAATGAAAAGCCATTTTTTCGGCCACTTCTTAGATATTAAGTAACCAGTTGCATATTTGTAGCTGTTGCTAGCTTCGGTAGCAAAATTAGCACTTGGAGAAGTGAAAAGCCATTTCCCCATCAGTTCTGCTCTGAGACTCCTAGTTTAAGATGCCTCCATCCTTCTCAGAAAATAGTATCATTCGAGCTGCTTCTAAAACTTTCTCTCGGTCGTATTGACTTAGTCAGTGACACCCTGTTTGGGTTTTTCCCCCAAAGAAAAGATATCCGCTGCAGCTAGTCCCTTTAATATGGAGACAATAACACTTATTCTATGCAAAAATTCACCAGACTCTTTACATAGTCTACCTTAGGGTTGATTGGCAGAGTCCTTGTCGATTTCTAGCTTTGTATACTTTGCTACTTACCATGACTGTCTGAAGCAGAGTTGTACATAACCTACCATCACACATCAACTGATATCATTATACCTGAGACAGAATTGAATAGTCCTTTAAAAACTGCTGGAATTGAAGACCCTGCATTAGAATCCCCATCCGAATTAAAATATTCATACGTGTAGAGCAGAGTTTAATCATGTTGTCATTTTCAGAAGTGCTGCTTTCGATGCCATTCGTGGTTACCTTAGAAATGCAGTAATCTGTAGATTACAGACTAGAGGAGCTGTTATTACAGTATAACGCGATGTGGTTAAACACTAAAATCTATTTTATTCACCACGTTTATTTTAGGGGGTGGGAACAAAATCTCACCACAGAGATGAATTGACTGTAGCTGCTGTTATTAAAGACATTCCTGCCTGATGGAGATAGATAACTGAAGTCCCTTCAACTTGATCTCAAAGTCTGACCATCATTTACTTCAGCCCTCTCCTTTTTATTCTCGCTGTTATGTCTTTTGTCACCATTTTCTCAGTGTTTCAGTCATTGCTTTACATGTGGGTGGGGCAAACTTTTCTGTCCTTTTCCTAGTTGTATTTTCCTTATAGAATTCCTATTTGCCTCCTATTTGTTTATTTCATGTGTGCTCCTGATTCCTCTTCCTCGCTGATGGGATCATTTTAGAAATATGGGTCTTATTCTTCTTCCTACATTCTTCGGGCTGATTAGGTATTATTTTTTTCATTGGTTCTGCTACAATGGGTTCCTCCCTTTAATCTCCCGATATATATTTATATTTTCCTCTTTTCCCCATCCCGGTATAACCAAATCCATGAAATTCACAGCCTCTCCCTACTGGGTAGCCTAATCACTTGATATCGATTTCCCTAACTCTTTTCATCCAGCTGAAGACACATCTTAAAACACTCCAAGCCAGAGTGTGCTCTTTGCTTTATACACACTAATAAAATGATTTACCCTTCTCTCTCTACTCTCCTCACAGGAGAAAATCGTTCAAGTCCCGACTATTTGTGTGTGATCAGTAAATATTTAGTGTGGTGACATCTTCAGCTCCTCTCCTGATCAATACCCAACCCAACAGGAGGCTGACTTTTGTCCGGGAGGAGACTTGCTGAGAGCTCCTTTAGATGAGTTCTTTGCCTCTCCTACAGTATGTTATGATTTGTTCTTAAATGTACCCAGTAAAGAGAAAAATATAGGGTTTTAAATTGTCTGTTCTCAACCTGTTTACTTTGACATTAAACCACCTACGCATCACCATATCTCCCATCTCCCTGTAATGTTCTAAACTCTTTCAAAGTGCAGCTGTAAAATGAATCTCGATCAAGCCACCAGACACATTCCATTTGCCATTCTGTACCCCCTCTTTTTTCTCTCTCCTCGCTTAACAATTCAAGGTCGAGTGAGGAGGGACGTGGGTGAGGGGTCTGTTTCCTCAGTCCCACTTGTGCAGGAATCAGGATCTCTCGCTGTAAGGGTTTCACTCCCTAGCAAAGTCATGCTCAGCGTCTTTCTTCGGAAGTGCCTGGGAATACAAGGTGCCTCAAGAACTTCACATCCTTCCATACGCTTCTTCTCCTAGCAATCTGAGACTATGTCCCCCCAACCCCCTTTAATAGGTTAAAATGAGACAGGGCTGGAATATGGAAACTGCCTTTAAAACAATTAACAACGGACTAGATCTTAAACCCCATTTTCTATAACTACCCACGTTAGAGAGCTTTCTCTAAGGAACTAAAATGGCCAGAAAGAGGAGTTCATGAGTGCTTCTTCTGATCTGTTATTTCATCCCAGGGAAAGCCCGTGCCTGGAATGTGAAATATTTTCTATTGTAAATGATTAAATCAGTATATAATATGTGTATGTGTTTATACTGGTGCAGAGATAGGTGTATGTGTATACACGTGTGCATAAAATATAATACATGAATACACAACCATATTTTATATTTAGCGTGTGTGTTTATGTGATCCATATTTTATACACTGCTATATATTTCATTATATGGCTGTATTTAGTCATCTGTCTCTATATTAGCTGAATATTACTTCAATTATATATATAAATGCAAGTACCCATACCGCACATATATAATATACAGCTATATATTAATGTTGTATATATAGCTGTAATTATGTATGTGTACTGCAATTAAATATTCTACTATACAAACAACTGCATCCACGTGTTAACTTTGTTTATAAAGCACTTTAACTAATGGCTTTTAACTAATTTATCCAGTGCCTTATTCAGGTAAAGGAGACGACTGGGGTAGCGGGGGGGGGATCCATATCCAAAGGTGTTACACCCTCTCTGCCGAAGGAACTTTGCACATCTTGTATAGAGCGATTATCTCCAGAATATATCTTTATACTAATGCATACTTAATTGGTCTGTCTTGACTGTCCATATAAAACAATTTAATTAGGGCGCTTTCTGCTTTGGAAAGAAGAAAAAAAAATCTGCCCAGCATTTATTGTATTTAGCACCAATACAGGCAGAAAATGTTGCACAAGGTTTTGGTTGAAAGAGCACCTATGTGACCATTGAAGGGCGTTGATCCGAAAAGACAGAGAGGACAAGTAAAATCGATTTGAAGCGACCCTCTCTGTCCCTTTCACACCATTCAGACACTCCATTTCTTCTAAGACAAAGACCTAGCGCCTTGGGAATGCTTGCAAAAAACCAGAAAGCTCCAATCCCACAGGCAAATGGAGCACTTTGAGAAATTCCTTGATATTGCTGTTATTTTTTTTTAAATGATCAACCCCAAGATATTCTTACCCGGAGTCTAACATTTCTTCTGCAGGAATGCCCCTGGAATGGGTGGAGGTAATTATGGCTATTAGTATTGCAAGCCTAGTTTCAACCTTGGTTTTTCGCAGGCTTTTAGGGTTAAAATAGACCTCACCTCTGACCCCTGAAGAGCAGAGTTGCGGCTGTCGCTACAACTTGGGCCAAAGTTTTCAAACGCTGAGCTGCACAGCAGAGGGAAAACGTCTCCCTGGAATTATTTTTTATTTTAGATTTAAAACATCTTTAGCCGATTTAATTAAATCCCCTCCATGCAGCACCTTGGGGGGGGGGGGCGGGAAGAATCCTTAAAGGTATAGTCCACAATCTCTCTCTCTCTCTTCCTTGTTTCCTTTTGGGCAGTTTGTTTTCAAGCACGAAAATTGTAATCATAGAACTGAATTATTAGGTCATCCTTTCATCCTTGGATTGCAAGGATAAACCTGGGGGGAGGGTTAATTCTCCCGTCCTCTGCCCCCCTCCCTCCCAACCCTTGGGATTGATAGAAAAGGAACATTTGGAAAAGATCGGGGGGGGGGCGTGGGCTAAGGGAGGAAATTACTTGACTACGTATCATATGCTTGTCAGCACACCTTAAGAATTCTCACCCGTAAGGGGTTTATTTTGCAGAGTGGGGAGGACTGCATGGGGGTGAGGGGAGTCTGAATGTCCCTCTGGCAATAATAAAAATCAATTCAACAGGGCTGTGTCTCCATCCCCCATGTACTGATCAGACTTCAGAGGAGTGGAAACTTGTGTAGACTATAGTTAGGATATTCATGAACAGTTAAAAGATTTACCCTGCCACGCAATATAGTGCATTTATCCCCCCCCCCCCCCGGCTGTGATATAGTTGCCTTCATCGTTTTTTCATCCTTGTTTGAGGAGCTAAACCCCATTTGTAATTTTCATTAGCTCAGTAAACATGCAATTAACATTCAGAACTATGGTGAACTTAATTCCTGTTTTAAGGCAAAGACAAGTCAGAGTGGAAGAACGTTTGTTCCATTTGTCAAGTTTGACACACTTCTTACCATAACAGCTTCCTAAAATAAAAGATCCGTGTGAGTGTGTGTGTGCCCCCCCCCCCGCCCGCATTCTTTTCTTAAAACAAAAAGGAAGAAGCAGGAATCCATTAAGTTTAAAACTGTACTAGACTGCCAAATGCAGCATAATGTATTCCAAATTGTCCCAAACTCTCCCTGCGCTAGCGTCTCGTTCATTAGGAAAGGAGGAAGGATTGTTTTTTGGGGGGGGGGGGTTAGAAAACGGGTGTAATCTCAGGTTTGCAACAGGATCCTCAAATTAAAAAAAAATAATAATAACAAAGTAAAACCCCAAAGCCGCGCTTTGCATTTCTAAAGTTGCCATGTTTGTGAAGGGCTGGGAAAATGTCTTTCTAGGGGTTTTAATGAGCAACAGCGGATTTTATGGATGGGCTTATTTATTTTAAAATGGAAAAAAAAAACATGTGGAGTAAATCCTTCTAGTTGGGATTTCAGGGGCAGAGACAGAGATTCCCCGGTTAGCTCCGATTCTTTTCCAGCTTCCTTTAGCGTGTGCTTGAGTTCCCTACCGACCCTACACAGGACACTATCCCTTCACCACCCACCCACCCCCTAATTCCCCCTCTGTGCATGTGTCGTTCGCTCGCCTGCAGCTGTTTGCGGTTTTTCTCTTGGCGGGTTTGAAATCGGGGGCATACATCCGACCACAGCACTCACGAAGTTAGGAGATTTCACTCTTATTTATCTATATTGTTTCCGGCTGGATGTGGGGGGGGGAGGCTGTGGGGTGGCTGTTGTTGTTGTCTCTCCCCCTCCCCTCTTTGTTTTGGTTTGGTTTTTAAGTCTCGGGTCTTTTCAGCTCCAAACAAGGTGTAGCAAGACGCTCTTCCTTCTAAGGAATGAGATGAGAGACAAGGATCACTCAAAGACATCTCTCCTACCTTGGGTTTGGGTGGGTTGTGTTTTTTTTTTTCTTAAAGGCGAGGCGCACATTCCTAACAGCTATGTACAAAGCTCTCCCTCAAACCCTGTCTGTGCAAAGTTAGAGTGAGTGTTCAGTTGTTGTTTTTTCCCCCCCAAGGCTGAACGCTAATAACACACGGAAATCACTTCCCTTTAGGTTGGGGGAGATCTATTCCCTTCACCTTCCTTCTTTCTCCCCCACCTCCCCCCGAAGGCTGTAGCGTCCTTTTCTTTTATTTATTGATTTACTTTCTTTTTTTTATCAGTTTGCACAATCGCTTAGATAAACACCCAGAAGGAGATTCTCGTTAATTACCCAACGCACCTCTTTTCAGGGGGGCAAACAGCGGTTTTTTGGGTTTGTTTGTTTCACCTGCCAAACTAAAGGAGAGGTAGAAAAAGAAGATGCAAGCGATTTGGGACCTTGAACAAGGCAAATATGGTTTTGGTATGTTTACTTATAGTTTCTTCTTTCTCACTCTTTTTTTTTTAAATGTGTTGTGATCTTGTGTTTCTCTTAAGAAAACAATTGTTAGATAACTTGCGTATTAAACTAGCGTTTCTAAGGTTACGTGGGTTGCTCGAAAGGGGTGGCCGGGGGGGGGGGGGCGAGAGGGAAGAGACCCAGTGTCTGCAATTACAGCACCATCAGTTATCACGTCCTTTAGTAAAAATAAACAAAACGACCCCAAATCAGATCCAAAAGCTAATATACAAACGTGCATCAAAGTCATTTCAAACAAGAGTGAAGAACGAATAGCCCTTCTGAAAGGGTACTTAGTTATAGTAACTGACTAATTCTACTTTGTTATAGTAACTGACTATTAGGGATGGGGGGGACTAAATCTCTAACTTCAGTGCTAGGGATTCTGCACGGAATTTTGCAATCGTGTGAAGTTGGCAGCGTTTTTTATTCATTCTTATTATTACTATTATTATTATTATTATTTTGAGAAAGGTCGGTGTTGAATATGTTAGCGCTCAGAACCCGTCTCTCCCACCAGAAACAATTTCTGTTTTAAGCAAGTACAATGAGAAGAAGCAGGAATATGTACTCACCATCGGAAGGTGCGGTTGGCAGCTGGTCTGCAGCTTTAAGGCAAATATTTATCCTTCTTTACGGCAAAAGGTGCAGATCTGACTTTAAGCAGCAAAACTGCTCTGTTCTGACAAAAGCGTGAGAGGCATGGCTTCTCATTTTAAAAAAAAAAATCACAAACCAGTCCCCCCATTCCCCCCCCCCCCCGCTTAAAAATACCTATTCAACACAGGGCTTGGGAGAAACCCTGATGCAGAAATCTTACTCTCTGATCTAGGAGTGTCCAAGCCAATTAATTTTAAATCTTTAGGAATTAATCAGATTAAAATGCACAGAAGTTTTATTCTCGTATGCATACGTGAGCCAAAAGTCGTGTCCCTTTAAGAGATCCTTTTCTTTTAAAGTTGAATTTTAGGCAGATAAGAGACTTACACTAGGGGGCAGACAGATACTGTACTTGCTCCAATCTTAAGCAATTTTTTCCCCCTCTCTCACAGCATATGCTCTGATTTAGCACTGTAAATTTTTCAGAGGACCCAACTCTGACAGCCCCTGGTGATTTTCAAAGTACCACAAGCCAGTGGTTAAAAATTGCATTGACTTGGAAGTTCAGAGGCACACAATAGGAGCCACTTTCCCTATTCATGGAACTTCAGTGTGGTGGAAGAGAAAAACACACACATACTACATTCAGGGAGAAGAGGAATTCATTGCATTCTGTTAGACGTAACTGCTTTCCACTGAGTTCAGAGTGAAACTCGGTATTTGTTCGGTGCTGTATTCCTATTGCGATTTAATCTATAAAGAATTAGAGAACTATTAGGCAAGTTTCTTCCAGAAAAACAGATCCCCCTCCCCCTTTTCTAACGATTTACACGGAGGCTATCCCAAACTTTATTTTAGTAAAAATAAATCTTTCCGCCCTCCGCTCATTAAAATAAATTTACATCTGCAGTAAATAACAATAAATAATATAATAATAATTATTAATAATACAATCCTACTTTCGAAATATAACTGTTCTATTATGACTTAGCTCTGATAAGGACATTGTAGAATCTTCATCTATCAGCGATACACTCATTTTTCAAATATTATTCAGCAAAATTAGCTGCAGTTCATCATTATTTTCATCTATTCTACATCAGCCTACATCGCAGGGGTGATTTCAAATAAAGAGTAAACTACCTAATAAATAGTTGTATTGTTGTATCCCTCGAAGAGCAAATAGTTAATCTGGGGTATTCTTCATTATGGTTTGAGTAATCCGAATATACTGGAGCTTTTAAGCATATATAGGTAGATGACATATTTAATCTATTCATAATGTGGACGCTGTTAAAAAAAATAAACGCTCTTTCTGCACTTGTTAAGAAGATGTTAATGATTTTAGTTGATGAATTATCCCTGTATACTTTATAAGATTTGAGAGAGGAAACCTTTTCCAAGACATGCCACATAAACTACATTCAACAACTATGTTTTATATTCTCAACCAAAATGTGTGACCCCTAATGTCCGAGTTATTTGGAAATCATAAGGCAGCTCTCCACATTTTAACTGTAAAAGGTCCCTTCCCACAACCCCTTTCTTTCTGTCTCCCCCTCGATCACTATTTAAGTTAAGGGTGTATATTGCTACATCATGATCAATTGGAATTCTACAGCCTGCCTTTGAAATTGACCAGGCGCGCATCTTTGTTGGTGGAATCTTATTATATTCCAGGTTTATAAACAGGACAGTGTCAAGTCTAGGTGCTTTTTACAACTTTCCAATCATCTCAGCACCTGCGGCTTTAGAGACATATATTATTTCTGCGGCAGAAGGGGTGTGCATGTGGCAACATGAAAAAGTGTGTGTGGAGGGGGAAAGCTGCTGCAATTAATCCTGTGTATAGTTTTGTATGCATCTTTGTCCCCATGTTTCTGCTTAGTTTGACTATATGTGTATAAGTCCCTATCTCAGACTTGTGTATATATATATATGTGTATATTTGTATAGAAGCAACTGTCTCCCTGTCTATTTATCTATGCATTTTAAAATTGATTTCTATCTATCCATGCGTTTGTCTGTTTTGGTGCTTGCTGCAGATATTCAATAGGAAATAAACTAACTATCTCTGTTATGGTGCTTAGTACCCAGGTTCAATAGGATATAAACAATTGCCCCTGTGTACTTAGATCGGTTACCTATTTAGAGTTGCTCCATATATAGTACAGAGGTTGTGCTACCGAGTCACTATGCTACCGAATCCCTGTGTGTTATCCGTGAATTTCTGCTTAGCCTAAAACAAAAAGAATAAAGTTGAATAGCTAGAAATGTATTGCGTTATGACCAAATCGCCTCGGTTTCTGATAAAAGAAAAGAAATTCATATTTTGGAAAGCAGCATTGAATTTTTCCAACATACTCAATGAATGTAAGATATGCCGTTCTTGATTAAATCATTGCTATTTCTGTAAATACTGTGCAACTCAGAATAAATGTGTGGGTATGTGTTCACATATATAGATATTCAGATATGTGTGGTGTGTATTTGTATGCTAATTATTTCCAATTTATGTTTGGGTGTTTGATGAAAAGAATGGTTCTTGAAATGCCAGAGCAGTCAAGAAACAATGAAGTCTATACTCAACTATTCTGTGATCAAGTACCATATTCACTGATGTCTCTGTCTATATACATTGATAGATGTATATCTAATATATATGTAGAATACATACAGACATTACACTAAGGTGTATGGTATGAATACAGGTATCTCTACCTTTGCAAATAATCATTCCCAATAATTAGCTAGGGCTGCATATACTGAAAGTATAGTTTACAGCTAACTCCATTTTAGAGGTTTTTTTAAATGATGCTGAATAAGGTTCTTGATCATGTCTTTTAACTGCAGCATCTGAGTGACACAGATATCTTTTTGTCAGCATCCTCTCCGCGGATTGAGCAATCAAAAAGTTAAATCTACATACCTCTGAAACTTTAACCCTAAAAAGGAGAAGGTAGTCACTGAAGAATATCACTTCTGAAAGCACTCCTTCCCCAATTTTTGATTTATAAGAATTGCATCCGATCACCTTATTTAGCACAGTAGCTGTTATTTTTACCCTCCCCCCTTGGGAAAAAAAATCCATCAGGAATTTATTTTTTATGACATTATCCACCACCATGGGGAACAGGAAAATGTAATTTAACTCTCTTGCTTACAGGTGATGATATGATCAGACTTTTTTTTTCCTCGTGCCTGATCAAAGAGTCAATAAAGTCTGAGAGCTACAAAGACTATTTCAGTCTCACTTTGCCATGAATATTTATCTGGGTCTCCAGCCTTATTTTGCCCCCATTCTCATGAAAGATCCTGCAACTAAGGCAAAGTGAAAGTGCAAAGATAGAATAACAACAATCATATTTAAAAAAAAAAAAAAAAATCATCCGCCCCCCCTTTCCCCCAGCTGTCCGCGAACCGTTCTCCCTTTAGGACCGGGCAGCCCGCTTTGGCAGCCATGCCAGCCAGCCCAAGGCAGAGCGGCCCAATGAGAGGCGAGGGGAGGTCCGGGCGCTTTTGACCAGTCAAACACCGTCTGCTGCCTTATAAGGCGAGCGGTCGCCATGGTAACGTGCGCTAAGTTGCAGCAGTCGTGTCAAAGTTCACTATATAGAGAGCTCAGCGAGCTGATCGCAGAGAAAGCGCTCGCCACGCTGCCAGCCCCGCGCCTATACACCGCATTCACTCCCTAACCCCCCTTCTTAGCATATTTGATCACTTTGATTCTCAGTTCTTTCGCTTTTTTTTTTTTTTTTTTTTTTTTTTTGGTGGTGGGGGAGGGCGATTGTCCCTCCTGTGCCTCTGCTCGTCTTGCTTTTTTTTTTTTTTTTTTTTTTTTGCATGAAGAATGATGCAGTTTTCTAGGTGGTGATCCGTCTTTCCCTCCTCCTCTTCCTCCTCCTTGCTCGCCTCTTTTATCATTATCACTGGCTGAGCTCTAAGCTGGAGAGTTGACTCTTTCCCTTCACCTCCCCCTTCCCCCTCCCCCCCCTCCCCTCCACCCCATGTGTTGGGTGAACCAACGGCGCTAAGAGCCCCACTTGCAAAGAAGGAGACGCGGCACAAGGCAGCGAGCTGCAGCGGCAGCAGGAGGAGGAGGAGAAGCAGCGGCTGCAAAATAAAGAAAAGAAAAGAAAAGAAAAGAGAGAGAAAGAGCGAGCAGGAGAAAGAAGCAGCGGAAAGAAGCGGGGGGGGGGGAGCCAAGCTGATCTCGGTTGATGTTTCCACAACCTGGACTTCAAAAAACTACAGCGAAGCCCTCCGCTTTTTGCGCCCAGAAAAAAAGTCTTTTCAGTGGTGCAATTTTTTCCCCCCCTTTGCAGCCTGTGTGTCATCTTTAACCTTTTCTCCATTCTTATTTTGATGGCTTTCCTGAATGGCTAACTGTGAGCTTCCCTGGACCTGGCCCCCCGACACTCGCCTCTCCTCCTTCAACTCCTCGGCAGCAGATCAGCTCTAAGAGAGGGAGAGAGGGAGATCTTTGAAGAGATTTTTTCCTCTCTCTCTCTCTCTCTCTCTCTCCCCCCTACCCCTACCACCCCCTTACTTTTCTGTCTTTACGCCAGACAATCGACTCGCAATCTCCCCCCCCCCCAACACCCCTCGTTCTCCGCCTTCGCTGGCATTTTTTTCTGTCCCCCCATTCCCCCTTTTCTCCTTTTTTTAAGGGAAAAGAGAGAGAGAGAGAGAGAGAGAAACTGCTGCAAAGCTGATCTGAAAACCGAGCAAACAAACTTTAAAAATAAAGGGGGGACAGGCAGTTTGGAAACGGTGTCCAATAGATATGGCAATGGTAGTTGGTGCGTGGCGAGACCCCCAGGACGATGTACCCGGAGCTCAGGGAACTCAGCCTGCTCAAGCCCCTCCAGTGCAAGGACCACCAGCTGGGGCCCCTCATACACCACAAACCCCGGGACAAGGAGGGCCCCCCAGCACTCCAGCCCAGACCAACCAGCCAAGCCAGCAGAGCCAAGGAGGAGACAAGCAGCAACAACAGCAGCACATTGAATGTGTGGTTTGTGGGGACAAGTCTAGTGGCAAACATTATGGCCAATTTACCTGCGAGGGTTGCAAGAGTTTCTTCAAGCGGAGTGTCAGGAGGAACCTGAGCTATACTTGTCGGGCCAACAGGAACTGTCCCATTGACCAGCACCACCGCAATCAGTGTCAGTACTGCCGGCTCAAAAAATGCCTCAAAGTTGGCATGAGACGGGAAGGTATTGGGATTTCATTTGTTTTCCAATTTTCAGTCACTGCATTTTGCTTTTCTGTCATTCCCCCCCCCCCTTCAAACAAATCAGTTTCTTTTTGAGGGGGGGGGAAGCCAAATCAACAATAAACACCGAGTGAGAGAAACTTTCCCTTAATTCAGAAAGAGGTGTTGGGGGTGGGGGGCTTGCCTGCTTTCTCCGGCCCTCCTCATTGATGTGTGTGATTTGGCTGATGGAGGTTCATTGGAAGTGGATAGTTTAGGTTCAGCTGTTTAAGGAGGGAGATGAATATTCTGAGGCGTGGTTACTTTTTTAATGTTTCCTCCTGCATGTTCAGCATTACCCCCCCCCCCATTCGTGTGTGTATGAATTTATAGAGAGAGAGATGAATACCTACCCCCATCACCCATCCTTACACAGGAGGTTCGAATTACTGTAGCAATGTAGCTCGCATCACTGCAGGGCTCTTCTGCATTCCACTATGGATTCTCAGTCTGATTTTTAAAATAAACCCGTCTTTTTATTATTATTATTATTATTATTTATTATTTATTATTTTATTTTCTTCCCCACCCACCCCCAGGAGAGACAGCGAGAATGTGGTAAAAGGGACGAGAGAGGGAGGAAAGAAATAAGTGGCTGAGGGGGTCCTGATCCGTGCAAATCGAGCCTTTATGATATAAAATTAGACGAGAAATATGACCCTCCAGTTTTGCAATGGCGTGTTCTGTGTCTGGACGCTGCTATGTAGGTTAAAGGTTAGGGGGCTCTGGACTGCCTGGCTTGTCTTTGTGTGTCTACAGGAGTAACTAACCTTGGCATATGCTAAATAACAAATCTAAGCCACGCACATTTCAGCCACTCTCCCTTCCTTCTGCCTCTCTGGCTATTATTCCCTTTCCCTCTCGCTGTCACCATGTAAATTTATTAACAAAATGAAAGGCCCACTTTCCATGAGCAGCTGATAAAGGTGCTTTTCAATAATAACCCTCGCCCGTCGCCTGGCTGTAGCTACCCGTCTATGTGTTGCAGGGGAATTTTACCTTTTTAAAGGATTGTAGAATAGTCAATAAATGCTGTCTGGGACGAGCACTTTGTATTTCGAAAGGTGCCTGCGCCCTCTCCACCCTGCAGTCCTAAATCAATAAGCAATATCAGCTGTAATGAAGAGGACCCCCCCCCCACACACACACACAGACGTTCGGTACATATGAGGGGGTGCGGGGGGTGTGAATTCTTGTGTGTTTAGGAACTGAGGATCCGTAGTGTCCTTAAAGCAGTTCAGAGCAGCAGCCTTGAGGCATGTACCCAGCGTTGCTTAGCTTTTATTGCTGCTTTTACTTTAATCAGGAACTGCAGAGCCCTGAACCAGACGCAGGCTGAACTCTGTCTGGAAAATGCATGTCGTCCCCGTCCCCCGTCCCCCACTTCAAAGCTGCCTGTACCCAGGGTCACTCACAAAGTAGAACTTGATTGGAAAAGGATTGTAGCAATTCAGATATTAATTGCTGTAGTTTCTTCTTTATTTACTGCAGCCGTCCAGAGGGGCAGAATGCCACCCACACAGCCAACTCATGGTCAGTTCGCCTTGACAAATGGGGACCCTCTCAACTGCCATTCCTACCTATCCGGATATATCTCCCTTCTCCTGCGAGCAGAACCTTACCCAACCTCCCGCTTTGGCAGTCAATGCATGCAACCCAACAACATCATGGGCATCGAGAACATTTGTGAACTGGCAGCCAGGATGCTCTTCAGTGCGGTGGAGTGGGCCAGGAATATCCCCTTCTTCCCAGACCTCCAGATCACAGACCAGGTGGCCCTCCTCAGGCTGACCTGGAGCGAGTTATTTGTCCTCAATGCTGCCCAGTGCTCCATGCCCCTCCACGTAGCTCCTCTCCTGGCCGCTGCTGGCCTCCACGCTTCGCCGATGTCTGCTGACCGAGTGGTCGCCTTTATGGACCACATACGAATCTTCCAAGAGCAAGTAGAAAAACTGAAAGCATTGCATGTCGACTCTGCAGAATATAGCTGTTTAAAGGCCATAGTCCTCTTCACCTCAGGTAGGCAGCATTTATTTGCACTCTTCCCACCCCCAGCCGCCCCCTTTGAAATCGGTTCACTCTGGCAAAGTGAAAGAAGCTGGAAACCCCACCAGAATCATTGCTACATGTGTCCTTTTAGAAAAATGGTATGTGTTTCTGGAAGGAAGGCCTGGCCTATAAGCACCCTTAGAGGGAGCCTTCAAATAGTTTTAACGATGATGGGGGGGGGGGGAAGAGGAGAGACTTTTAAGCACCAGTAAGGCATGTGAGCCTCTGCCTTCCCCAGTGAAAATAATATTTGATTTAACAGTATAGCTCTGGCATTTAACTACACCAATTCAAACAGCAGCAAAAGCTGTCTGATGTTGTTAAAAGCAAGTCTTCCCATCCCTGGAACCACTTTAAAAAAAGAAGGATCATTTTATGGGCAACCACAAAACAACAACAACAAAAGCAGCCCTGCGATTTTAAAAAGTGATTTTTTTAAAAAAAAGTTAAGCGTGAAAAGCTGAATTTAAAATACATTCGCTTCCATCCCATAAAATAAAATAAATCAAATTTCCCAAAGAGCTGTCTCTGAGTTAAATAGAATGTGGCAATGAGCAGTGCTGCATCATTTAATCGAAGGGGGGAAGTTTGTCATTATACACAGCAGGAGTTGTATGGTCCAAAGTAAGTAGCGGTTTGTAAAAGATAATTCTCCAGTACATACATCGTAATAATATGAAAAGTAACTGGAAAGGATTCTTAGCTGGGGCTTAAAAATTTAATTCTATGGTTACACAGCTATGCTTCTCTCTGGAAGGAAATAATCAAAGCAGTAAGGTGTTTCTTAGATAATTAAAAGTGGAAAATACGTGCCAACTTTTTCTGCATATAAATAGTATATGAGTTATAAAACAATAATTGAATGCATTGTGAAATCTAATTAACTTGCACCGTAGTTTAACCTGTGTGAGTAATAGACTTGATTTTAACTCTGGAGGCTATATAGAGAGATATATGTATATATATTTAAATACATGCTTTCTAATTTGTGCACTACATTAGTCGAGGCTGCTAACTTTAAGGCGCAGCCGGTGACACACTGTCTTGGACCTCTAGAAGTTTTGGATTAAGATGGTTTTGTTTTCTTAAATGATTTCTTTTGTAACTAATTTGAAAGCTTGGGAAAGTGGCCACGTGATAAACATATGAATGGAAGCAGGACTTGTAAAATAATTACTCATCCGAGTTTTTTAAAGCCTGATATCAGGAAACAGAAAAAAAAATGTAGTTTATGTGGAGTGGGGGGAGGAGGACTCACAATCCATTCCTTGTTGTGTTAAAGGGGGTCTGGGGAACCAAGTCATTTTCTGGACTTTGTCCAGGTTCTGGGTCGTGACCTAAACTTCCTTTTATATATTATTGCTTTACACTTAAAACTTTTTTAAAAAAAATTACTTGTGCTAAAGTCCTAAGGTAATCAATTAGCAGGGAGCATCTAGCCGTAGGAAAAGCAGAATGTAACGTTTGTGAGATGGTTATTTTATTTTCCTGTCATTTTTCAAGGATGCATTTTATTCCTCGCTCAAATTTTCAGCTCGGATTTCCCCACCCCCAGCACACACACTCCCCAAAACAACTCTGATGAGTTTATTTCAAATCCTGGATTTCTAAAGAGCACTTTTTTAGCCTTTCAAGAAAACAATCGTCCGACACTGTCGTAACTGTTAAATTTATTACTATTTGCAAAATGTGAGGCCTGGCATGCAAATTGCCTCCCAACTAGATAAAGGTTTCTGTTATCTGATTTTGTGGAAATACACACATGCAAATATAGGGTTATGCATGCAGCTTCTCAGATGCCCCAATAACGCTCAATGATGTAAAAGAGACACTCACATAGATGTATATGATGTTTGCATTTTTATTTGTTCCCTCCTTTTTTTTCCTTTATTGAAAATCAGGGTCCTAATGACTCGCAGAATATGCATGTGTTAGCCCTATGCCTAAGAAGCCACAGAGAGGTCAGGTCACACCCTGTGCTCTTTCAGTACAGACGTCTCTGATTTAAAGGGAACTGATTGTATTTTAGCGTATCAGAAAAATGTCCAGGCCATATCAGGGAGTTTTCGTCTTGTAGAGGATTTGGGTTTAAAAGAAAAGAAAAAGAAAAAGTGAGAAAAAGAAAAAGAAAGTGGGGAGGACAGCTCAAACGAACAGAGAGATCACAGTTTGCATGGCTGCCTCTGAATAGGCTAAACTGACAAGATCAGTTTTAAAGGGCCACTTAAATCAGTTTCAAAGACTGAAGAAAAATGCGTTGTCTTCTTTGGGGGAGAATCTGTTGCTGGATCCGGGGCGCCATTATTCTTTGCTGGGCCAGTTTTTGTTATTAATTATTCTTGTTAATAATTGTCATTCCTTCTAGCCATATGATGAGACTCTTCTCAATTATTTTCCGAGTGGGAAAGAAATAGTGGCTTATCCCCCGCACGCTTTTCAACCTTTGCAAATTAATAAATAATAATAATAAAATGACACTTTCCCAGCATCTCAGTATTAACACCTAGGTCAGTAGTGCAATCAAACCCTCAGATCTTGAAGCTTGTTTAATTCTAGAGCAGACCCCTCCGGAGGTTGGAATATGTAGATTCACCTTTTGCTAAAAAACGTTCTTAGCTCTGAGGGCGACATGATCAACCACTATCTACGCCTAATTTTACCAGTTTTTTTTTTTTTTAAAAAAAACAATCTTCTTTAAACTGATTGTTTTCTTTTTTTTGTTTTTTTTTTTTGTTTTTTTTTTTAACCTTTCTTCCAGATGCCTGTGGTCTCTCTGATGTAGCCCATGTTGAAAGTTTACAGGAGAAGTCACAGTGTGCTTTGGAAGAATACGTTAGGAGCCAGTATCCCAACCAACCAACGCGATTCGGGAAGTTACTACTACGTCTTCCCTCCCTGCGCACTGTCTCATCTTCTGTCATAGAGCAATTGTTTTTCGTCCGTTTGGTAGGTAAAACCCCAATAGAAACCCTAATCAGGGATATGTTACTGTCTGGCAGCAGTTTTAACTGGCCTTATATGTCCATTCAATAAAATATTGGAGAAAAAAATAAAATATATATATATTGAGAAGGGAGATGAAAGAGAGGGAAAGGAAAGCAAATGACATTTGGGTTCTGGTGGTTGCTTATATTTCCTTCTGCTAAGGATGTTACAAGTTTGCTAAAAGAAGACAGGGGAAAAATAATGGACTGTGAATTTAAAAAAAAAGACTCTTAAATGAACTTTTACAGAATGCATTAAAAACTCCCGTGTCATTAAGAGAAAAAAACTTGCTACTTGTCATTTCTTTTGTTTAAAAAATAAAGGGGAAAGAAAAGTAAAAGAAAAAAGAAAGAAGGAGGGAAATACATTAGGGTGGGTTTTTCTTTTTTCTTTTCTTTTTCTTTTCTTTTGTGGGGTAAACTTTTTAAAGAAAAATATCTCGCTGAAAGTGCTTTTAAAGGAAATTTGGAGAAAATTAGCAATGGAAAAAAGTAAGTCTTTTTTTTTTCCAAATTATTAATTGTCCTATGTGTCTATGTACCTATAGTTGTTCTTTTTTGTATTTTTCTGGTTTCAAACCAGGTTATTCTGTGGTTCTATAATAATTTTTGATATAATCTTGGCTTCTTTAAAAAAAAATGTATCCTTAAAATATATGTTCTGAAAGAATTAAAACTGAGTCCATGAAAGTATCATAGGAAGAAAGGAAAAGAAAAGGAAAAAACCCCTCAACAACACAATGATGGAAGCGCACTTAGAGGTGGTGACCCAAAATTTAGCTTGAAGCTGAGAGAGAGAGAGCTATAATTATATAGACCCCAATGAACCACATGTCACTTAACTACCCCCAAAAACTAGGTTTTTGATATTTTCAGACAGAAAATGAACTGTGGGGATTTATTGTAGGTAGAATGAATTGTGTCCAAGACACAGTATGGTTTTGATTAAAAAAACAAAAACTAAAAACTAAAAACAAACAAAAAAACAAAAAAAACAAAGTGAACTTTTGTAATTTGGATTGGGTTCCACATAGTTCTTCATGAATTGTTATTAAACTCCTCTATCTGTTTGTATATTTGCAAGCCCTTTGTATTATAATAATTGTTGATATTTTCCCTTTTTAAAAAAATATCATTGAAATCAGCATGACAAAATAACACTGTTGGCACTTATAGATAACGTGATTGATTCAGTATCTTAGAGTTTACAGTTTTGTGTTTAAAAAAACTGAAGGTTTTTTTTTAAGTGCAACATTTCTGTATACTGTAAAAGTTATAATAACTGAACTGTTTGGTCGAGTCTTTGTGTGTTATATTCCAAGGAAAATTGAAAGTATTCAGAAATTAAAATATTATTTGATATCTGAAACTTGTTTGGCTGTCATAAATGTCTTTCAGAAACCACATTACTTCTCTATAGTTTGTAGTCATATAAATCCATAGGCAATTGATTTGTTTACTTGTCACAATAAGTTTGTAGCAGACTTATAGTAGTGTATTTACCTGTTTAATTCGGGAGTGGGGTTGGGGGACTTAAATTCATGGTTTATCTTTGGTTTAGGAAGTACTATATTAAAATGGTAAACCATTACCCCCCCATTCATCTAATCCTCCTGTTAATTAAAAATGGATTTTCTAGAGAAGGCCCTTATTTTTGTCACACTTAAGTGCCTGCATAGGAAAGGTATTGTTGTGAAAAAGTATTAGAATTCTGAAGATCAGTATCTATTTTATGATCAGAATGGGAGGAAAAACCTTTTGTAAATTTCTGACATACACGCACAAGATCACTGGAGCAAGGTAATAGCAGTATTGTAAATACAGGTCAGTTGTTTGCAATGAGTTTTCTTTAAGCATGTGTGATTTTTTATAATACTCTGTAACTGCCATCTATCGTTGTCATTGAGAGGTCTTCAAATGGAGTGACTTAGCTTGTAGGACTGAGGAGACTGTTTTTAATGTGTATATATAATAGCAAGTGGGTTTTTAAAAAAATTGGTCAGTGAAAGCATGGCCAGAGGTCGGCAACATATTTTACATTTGGGATATGTGAATGTATGTGTACCTCTGCTTATACACATACATCTGCAGGGCCCTATATTGCAATCCTCCCTCAGGCAAAGGTCCCATTCAGGTCAGTGGGAATTTTGTCTGCCTAAGTGCTGCAGGATCGGATACGCAATTTGTGTATTTAATACTTACTATCCCTTGTCATCGCAAATACAGTTTGAAGGAAGGAAAGACACGAAGCAGGGTGATCTGATTTTGAAAGCGGTTGCTTTCTTTTTCTGTGCATGTGTGAGTGTGTGTGTCCTGTCCCCCACCTATGGTCTATAGCAGATGCTTTGTATGTGAAAGCTTGCACTTCTGTCCTTGTGTGAGGCTTCCCACCCCCTCTACCACAAGTTACTACACCATGTTGTGGTTAAAAAAAAAACAACAAAAAAACCGAGAGAGATAATTCTGTAAAGTCGATTAAACCCTGATCTTCCGACCAGTTAGACCCATCTGTGGAGGGGTGGGGAGGAATGATATATATAATTGTGAATTTGAGCAGTTTTACACCTGAACCACGGCTGATTATATATATATAAATTGCGTGCGTGTGCGTGCGTTACTGAAGGGGATTGCTGACCTCTGGATTTAGCTTTTTTCTATTGCAAGTGCTCTACATGTGAGTGAGTGTGTCTGAAGTTTTTATTCCAGCTAAGACCACTGGATCTTTACTTGTTTGTTTTGTGTTAGTTTATTGTAAGCAACCGTTTGCTGTACATTGTTATTGGCATTAAATTATAATTTATGATTTTCAAATCAAAAGACATTCCCTGGTTGTTGTTTTTTTATGTTTGAAAACCTGTAAGCTATCTATAGAGATCTCTGTTTCCGCAGCTAGCTTTGGTTCACAAAAAAATCAGAGTAAACAGAAAATGCATAGGGTTAAAACAAACAAACAAACAAAAAACCCTGTATATATGTTTGGAATGCTCAGAGGAGGATTTGTTTAGGGGCTTGCATTAGGTTTAAGTTTATACATTTAAAGAAAGTTTTTCTTTTCATGCTGAGTTAGAACAAAAGACCTATCCAACGACTGAGTGGGACAAAAGAGGAGGGCTGGGAATGAGAGGCTTGTTCTATGTGAAATTGACGAGATCTTTTTTTAAAAAAAAAAAGCTGCTAAACATGGCGACTCTTTCCTCTTAAGTGTCTATTCCCCCCCCCCCTTCCCCCTCCCTCCCTTTGCGGGGTTTTTTATCTGATCTGAATTCGCTGTTTCTCCCACCTCCACCAGGGCTTGGGATGGGAGGGAAACAAACAGCCCAACGCGAACCACAACAATAGTAAAAGCAAAGAGACGATCTCTTGCTTTTAAGACACTTTAAAACATGTCTCGAGAAGGATTTCCCCCCCCCCCAAACCTTTCCCAGTTAGCTTCACTCCCCATGTCTGGGCAGGGGGAGGTTTATCTCTAAAGTTAACACAAAGCGGGTTAAAGGACGGGCATCGAGGATCGGACCAGACCGAGCCGGAGGGGGCGAGGGGGGGCTTGCACTTTAGTTTAAAATGCTGGCTGCAAAGTGCCCTGCGCCGCTGGCGCGGCGCTGAATCCCCCCTTTAACCCTCCCCAAATAGCGCGGGGGTGCTGGTTCCTCTGAGCCGGGATGTGCGCGCTCCGGGGGGGGGGTTTCGGGGGTGCGTGTTAGGGGAGACGAAGCGTGTGGAAGTATCCCTTGAAGCCTGCTTTTGACTTGGTGTCCTATTAGCTCAGCCAACATGGCGTCTCCCAGTAGTGCACTACAAGAGCCGGGGCTGAGCTGCGAAGCAAAGGCTGCGCTTTAGTAATAGGAAACACATTGGGTGCAAAATATAAGAGACAGCAGGGAAACAAAAGGGAAAGCGAAGGGCCGGTCCGTCTGCAACCAGAAAACCGCCCTGGAAAACTCCAGGCGAAGCAAGTAAACGCAGGTCCGAAGTGATTCTGTAATTAACCAAGCAGGGATCTAATCAGAGAAAACATTAACGACGTCCCTCTCCAGCCAGCCCCCCCCTCCCCATCCTGTGGATTTGAATGAACGCTTTCCCCCCCCCCTCCCCTCCCCTCCTAACAAACAGGTTTGAAAAGCCGGTATCAGAAACCGATCTCTCTGCCTGGATGGTGTATTGAAAGTGTGTGTGTGTGTGTTTTCGGGGAGGTGCAGAATAATTTAAAAACAACAACAACCCACCACCAAAGACAGTCTATCAATTCTCATTCATCCACGAACTGTGTTTGGTATTTGTATGTGCTGTAGGTAGTAGGACATTTGCATACCCAGGCGTTTGGTGAAGGAGTTAAAAGAGATCTTTTAGTATAGGTGGGGTCAGAACATTAGAAGACTTATAGCCAGACACGTGTAGGTAAATGTATACATCTGCAGAGAGATCTCCCATCCAGAGATGGTATACAGTCTGAATATAAATTACCTGTGGAAGAATCTCTCCCAAACAAGCTTTTGCCTCCTCTCCAGCTCAATGGCCATTGAATTCAAATAAGATCTATTCAGAGTGTTACATCAGGGCTTGTTCTTCAAAGAGAAAGGGGTTCTCGAGAAGGTTCATTTGGAAGGAAAAAAAATGTCAAGACACTTCCTAACCCCTGACATATGCACCGACAGCAAGCAGGATTTAAAAATATATATGGATTTTTTTTTAAAAAAAAATAATAATAAAACTTTATTGGGTCCTGCGAATCATCCTTTGCTTCACTTCGCTTTGTACAGGGGAAAGAGAGATTCGGAGAAATTCAGGCCTAGTCAGGATTTATTGAAGTTGGGTTTAAAAAAAACGTGCTTCAGATGATTTTTCCCATTTTCTCAGATTTCAAAGGCTCCCCGCAGTGCGGCTGCCTAATTAATGGTGAAATTCAGCTAAATCTAATTATGCAGTAATTTTAAAGCAGTTAGTCCTGGGCGTTGGTTTGTAATAGGACCCTAGGTTTTTTGTTGTTGTTGTTGTTTTGTTTTTTAAGTTTGCTTAATGTGTTGGTTTAGGGAGAGTGGGAGAGCAGTCTTTTGTGTAGCGCAGATATGCAAAAAAAAAAAACCACCCAAAAAATATCTAGCGAGGGAGAGAAACGTGCTTTAAATCGTAGGCGACAGTGGGATTGAATAAGAAGCACCAGAAAAAGTGTAAATAACACACTAGTTAATAGGTGACCATAAAGGTATTTTTGGCCTATGGATTTCCAAGCCCCAGCTATTGTGGATGCTACAGTCAATGTAAATACAGGGACAACACAATCTCTTCCTATTTCTCCCATTGAACGTCTAATGTCATTACAGCAAGAGGTTTGTGCTCACGAAGTTATAAATCTTATCGCCCTTTTGATAACGCACTTGTAATCAGTTAGCATCGTATTCAAACCCAATTGTAAAACTGCCTAATTTAATATGTCATAGGTGTCATTAAAACTTTGTGTGTGTTTTTTTCTCACTCCCGCCTGCCCCCTCTCTTCCCCCCCCCCCCCCCAAGTAAAACGTCAACAGCTCTGGCGTGGTAGCTCGGAGGACCGATTGCTCAGGGATCTGGCTTGGTTTTGAGAAAGATTCCAAATTTTTTTATTATTTATTGATTGTTATTAAAATTATTATTGACTCTCCCCATCGAGGTATTCGGAAGCGTTTATATGATATTAGGACGGGTGAGGACAATAATGGAATCCTTCTCTTTCCTCCCCGGTTGCAAGCTCCAAAAGGAGTTCTTTTTGACATAAACTTGTCTTATGATTAGCTAAGCAAACACATCTGCTTTCCTACTTTGGGCAGACTTAATTATCAAAACAAAGGGCCCGCTTTTCTTTTACCTTGCTGGAAAGAATATGTTATTTCAGGAGTCCTCTTGTCCACTCCCCCAACCCCTTTCCAAGCCCTTCCATTGCGGCAGCAAGTTAAAATTTTGGGGATTACTGCTGGGGAAATGAGTTTGAGCAGTCTTCGTAATGTAAAGCTTGATCATTACCCTCCTTGGAACAAGATTTTTCCACTGAATATCCTTTCTACTAGGAGGAGGTAGGGGGAAGAAGGGAGTTAGAATTGCGGGCCAAGTTAGCAGCAATCTGAATCAAGCTTGCACTGGGTTGATTTTAGTTGACAGAGAGTGTGAAGCTGAACTCCATAATTTGCACTTCTGTTCTTTTATTAGGGTTGGACAAGGAACTAATGAGCTTTCCCCCAGCACAGTGTCACTTGTATTAATTTTCTTACGGAAACTTTTAGGAAGCGGAAGTGTTCTTTAAAGGGCGGGTGGGGGGAATGTGGAGGAGGGACGGTTTTTGAGTATTTTCTTAAAATTCGGATACCGGCTGTGTGTTTTAGGCTTCACATCTTTGGTTAAAGGAAGCCCACAGTGTGTTAAGAAGGATAAACTCCAATCTAGTGCGTGAATTTTAGTCAATATAGCCACTTGTTCCATACCTGAGCGTTCAATTGTTGGGAATCGAATTTAGAATCCCTACCAGTACATATTCTACACATACACAGAAAGAGAGAGAGAGTTCAAAGAAAAGGAGTACTTGTGGCACCTTAGAGACTAACAAATTTATTAGAGCATAAGCTTTCGTGAGCTACAGCTCACTTCATCGGATGCATTTAGAGTTAATATCCGTAGTAATCATTCTAATAATAATAAAAAAAATCAGGAAATATACGTGGGATCAGAGCGGTGGAAGGGTAGCAATGCCAACGGAATTTGATCAGATCTCAGCTGGGAACAGTTGACTTTGTCGACCAGAGAGACTACTTTTAAAACCTACCTGAACGCTAGTAAAACAAGGATCTTCTAATAAGAAATGTAAAGGCACAAGGCAAAATGAAGGATTCCCCCAAAAAGAAGGGAGAAGTCTTTACAACTCCGTCCCAACCAACGCGTGAAACGGAATAAATTGTCTCAACCCTGCCATATATGCGAGCCTTGCAATATTTTGACTTTGGATTCCAGTGTGTTTTCTTTGAAGTGGGCCCTTCGGTTTATTAAGGCAGTGAGAGGAACTCAGCAATCCTCTTTGAACCACGCTTGGTTTAACTATTTTACACAAGTTTGCCCAGGTCCCTGGAGATTCTTCAGTTGAAGAAGATTGAAATTAGAGTTAAAAGCTGGAAGGCGGGTGGGGGCTTGTGTGAAAGAGTGTGATGAGTCTATTGCAAATGGTCATATATCGTCTGATGTTATAGAAAGAAATAAAAAAATATACAGAGATTTGTCTGATACAGACAAATAAATGCCGCTATTAGAATCCTAAGGCGTGCCAGGAAAATATAGTATTTAGGTCATATGTGAACACACTTATATAGTAGTTTTACTCCAAAACTTTGTCTTTTTCTCTTTTCCTTTCCTTTCTTTTTCTAGTAAATTGGTGTTAACGTGTGTCTTTATGTTCCGTCTATAACTAGGATGTAATCAGGCGCCCCATGTCTCTCTCTAAAAGCATTTAATAAATGTCTATTAAAGCGCTACAAATGTAAGATAAATTTAGTGGCGCTGCTGTCTCCCTGTATCCAAACGATAATGATGGATTTATCAACAGGGATTCGCCTTCAGCGCAGTGAGAGAGATTTACTCAACAAATAAGTCGGAAAAGCACCCACCCAAATGCAATTATTTATACGGAAACTGATTTCTTACAGCGCCATATATTCTGAACCAAATTCGCTTTCTTTCTTTCTTTCTTTCTTTCTTTCTTTCTTTCTTTCTTTCTTTCTTTCTTTCTACTAAATGGAGTCACGAGTGTATCTTCTGTTTCTCTGCTTTTGGAGATATTTCGCTGTCTGTGGTTAGTGGTGTTTCGCAGCCTATAATAAACTGTATCTCGATGCGTAATTGTGCACTTTGCTTTGCTTTACACTTTCTCTCCCCCCCCCCTTTTGCTTGTTTCCTTTGCTTTAGCAAAAATGACGATGACGTGTGTATTTGGTATCACAACTCGTTAAGTTTCGGAGTACAAGACGGACGATAAAAGGGGCAAAAATAACCTTTGAATTTCTATGTCTCCCTAAATATTTGCGATCCACTCTTAGGAAACCGATCTTCCCCAAATGATTTCGTGTACCCCTGTTTAAATTTCAACTTTAATGTGCTTAACTCTTGTATTAGTCCCTCCTCACCTTTTATTTGAACTCCTCTATTCCTGCAAATGTGAACGAGAGAAAGAAAAAGAGCCACCTTAATTCCAGAACTGTCAAATCCTGAAAAATTTTCTCCGTCGTTATAAAACTTTAGATTATTTCCACTTTCTAGAAGCTGTATTATAAACTCAGATATTCCCTTCTGTCCCCGTGTCCCTATTTCTCCGATTCTCCTGAAAGATGTTTCTGCTGATTTGGTGGAATTTGAACAACGGAATTGTAACAGCTGTCTTCATTCTGAAACATTTAACCTTAATTTCTTACTTTCTTTCCTGACCATAGCTGCTCATATTTAATTATGCTGGACACCCGAATTAAGTATACATCATTCGATGAACCACATCGACTTGTTAGGAGAGTTCTTTTTTTATTTTATTTTATTTTATTTTATTTTTTTATTGTACATTTTTTAAAAAAGCCGAGATCTTGTATTTTCCTTTGCAGAGAGTTTTTATTCTTCTCTAGAAATTTCATTGAGATGTCTCTGTACTTCGCTTGTCAGTTATCTTTGTTCCTTTTAAATAAAGGGCTTTTAAATGGACTTATTGCTCCCAGCGTGGGTTCTTCTTTCAAAATGTTAGAAAATTGTGCCATCTACCCGCTATTCTAAGTACTGTCACACTCAGAGACCTCCAAGGACCTTCAAGCCCCGACTTCAATACAGCTGTGTCAAAGGGTGGGTTAGTATTGAGAAGAGAAAGGTTTACGTGGATTTTACAGATTTCCAGCTTGAATCGTTCTCTGAAACGCCAAAGAGATCTACAAAGATGCAATAGGTCTCTGCTTGCTGCTTCTCCCTCTTCTGCCCAAACCAAGCCCTTTACAATAATTAATGAATTCTCTATGCTAGCCGCATTTCACTTTCTATCCAGTGCATAGTTGTCCTGCTACTTTTAGACACGAAAAGCCTGGGCGGGTAGGGGGGAAAGGGAATGAATCCTCTACCGTGTTTTTAAAAGAAATACTCTGTTATTTATAACCATTGACTCTAATGATCAAAATATATTCTTCTTAATTGGAAACGTTGGCTTACTAAGGTTGGTTTTGGCTGGTTAGCGATTATCGCTGCTGGCTGGGGTTAGTAAATCAGGGATCAGAAACATGTATATAAACTTTAAAAACTTATTTAACTCCATCCAAATACTTTTAGAGCCTCTAGGATGGTTTGTAAAGAGGGGATCTGTTGTTTCCTTTTCAGCAGGCGAGAATCTGAAAAGAATGCCTGTTTTCAAATACATTTCGAAATCTCGCTTGGTCGTGGGAGACTGGAAATAGGTTTTATCTCCACCCCTCCAAAAAAATAAAATAAAATAAAATCATAACTGCCTTCTAAATCAGTTAAAACGAATTAACGGTTTCCAATTTTATGATGTAGTTACATGTCTTTGAAATTATTTTGTACCCCTTAGGAGTATTAAGAAAGATTTCCAAGTGTCGGTTGAGTATTTATGGTTGGGGGGAGAAAAACAGTGATACGCTTTATGACTTTTATGACTTGTTTCACACTGTTCAAGAAATGGAGTTTTAAGCAACATACAATTAAAACTATATTGCTCTTTGGATAAATTCCAAGAAACTCCAGAATCAATTAGTTTAGATCTTTGGATACTTGTTGCAAAAAATCAAACTGCAAAAACGTCAGTTTTCCTCCAGATGTATTTATTTTTAAGTTCTTGCTATAGAAACTATGCAGGATTCAGAGAGTTATTTCTCGGATGTCCCTAACTTTGCATTTATTCCTATTTGGATGCACAGTTTTCATAGATTCATTTTTCCCTATTATTTCTGTCTATGTTCACACTTGACTCTTCCTTCATCGTTTTGTGGTTTAGTTCTAATTTATTTTTCCCCTTTCATTCTTCCATTTTTTTAAAAAAAAGTCAAATACTAAGGTTAAATCGTTGTTCTTTATTAACCACTACCTAGAGCGTCACATGCAAAGGTAAATTAATCTTCTATTAACCCCAACACTAAAGGATTAACCTAATGTTTTTAAAACGAAGATTTTACTAAGCAATATCTCTCACACTGAATACAAACTGTTTACTCCTATAAAGCATGATCTTCCTCCCTTTCAGACAAATAATTCTACATACTTAATGGGACTCAATTTGCTTTTGGATCAGGATTAAAAATTTGGATATATTTAACTTGATGCAAGTGCAGTAGTAATGGGTTTTTTTTCCTGAGGGGAGGGGGGGTCAGGTTAGTCTTTTGAAGAGATATTATGCATTTCAACCCAAACCTGCTGTACTCCTGGCATATGAAGTGGTCATATTTCTTGTTATTTATTTCACTGAGCTCATTGTCTGTCTCTATTCTTTAGAAGGTTTATTTTTCTTGACAAGAAAGGCGTTCTCGATTTTGTAGAGGTAATGGATTCCCGACACAGGTTTTTCCTTCCTACATAATCTAATCAAGTTAGTGCCTTAACTCCAGCAACATTACTAATTAACGATTCTTTGGAAATTAACTGTACCCTGGCCTAAAAATTCACTCTCTCACTAGACAGCAAGATTTAGCCTGCCTTTCTCTGTCGCTCTCTCTAAGAATATGCAGACTGACTTTCCAAGAAAGACTTCCCCAACACAAAAGAGATATTTTAGATCAATCCAAGTTTTCCTTCTAGTGCGGATGAAATTCAAACAGCAGGAGAAAGAAACAATTGCCAAATAGCAAGTTTGGTATAGTTTATTCAGACAGAAACTCGAGTCTGCTGTCACTGTGGTGGTCAGTGGCAAATTTCTGCAATAGCAGTCAGGTCAGAGCCCATATACTGTCCATATTGCTTCTTGGAACATACAGATAACAATGCTACTCTGTTGATCTCTTCTTTATTAAGATCTAGGCTCTTCTTTTCCCCTTATTTTCTATTGCCTACTCCTTTTCCAACATCATAATTCATTTTGCGTGGTCACTGTTACTAATATAGAGGGGTTTTCTGACGTCTTATTTAAAGACAAAGAATTAGAAAACAACTGCAACAGTCCCGCCAATGGTATCATTGTCCTATGCGGCTTGCTTTTAAGGCAGCATTTCTCCCCTTCTAAGCCATTCATCTTCCCATATGTTTTATTTCGAGGTTTCACTGAAAACATTCAAATCAGAAAGGTCAATCTCTTTGCTTAACCAAACTGTCTCTGAAAATACTTCCCCACTTATAACTCTAAGCTTCTTCAACGCTCCCTTTCCCCTGGGTCTGTTGTTAAAAAGCTGATGGGCCTGAAAGTTTGCACGCTGAATAAATCACTTATTTTCTCTACTCCGAATCCAAAGGCTGCCCCAAAGTCCAGGTTTCCCATTGCTTTCCATCCATAGATGGGATGCTTCCTTTCTTCCCGCTCTAAACAAAAGAATAATTTCTTCAGTCAAAAGAAGAATTTCTGGTGATAAAATCAGAGGATTGCAATGAGGTTTAAGGTGCTGTGTCTGTTCGGGACAGAGAGAAGAAAGCGACATGAAGAGATTCCTAATTTCAAGGCATATCCTTTTTGCACGAATGCCCCGAAGTGCAAATGGCAACCCATGTAAACACCTTTTAGCGGTTTATCTCCCGGCACATTATTTAAAGGGCTGCTTTTTTTTTTCATTTTAAATAATTATTTTCATATTTCTCCCTGTGTGTCTCGGCACCAGTGTGTTTCAGGGCGATTATCTCATATCTTTCCTACAGAAGTAAGCTATCCCTTCAGCCCCTGGGTCAGGCATTGATCTCTCTGCAATGTAACAAACGGCCGGGTTAATTTTCCTTCATTAGCATTTCCATAGCTCAGGCTCCACACACAGGATTCTGCCCCATAGCTTCAGAGCGTTTGTCTGTCTCTCTCTCTGTGTGTATGTGTCTCTCTCACATACGCACACTCGCACAGAAAGACAGACCGACACATGTGTGTGTCATGACAACATTCTACGCCTCACACCCTGTTGGGAGGAGTAGGGGGAGAGGGTGCATACTTTAAACCATCTAAACCAATCTATTAGTTTCAGATGCGTTTGTTTCCTTGCCTATCATTTATCCCTTTCCTTATTTTTTTCTTTGCGTGGATCTTTCTTGCTGTTTTTTGGGGGGTGGGGGTTCCTATTATATTTAAAAACATTCTTCTGATTACTATAAATTAGAAGGTTGGGGGGATTTTTTTTTTTTTTTGCTCAACCCTTTTACTCCCCCACCCTCTTCCCTAGAGTCTTTTCATTCACTGGTTGCAAAAGAAGAGGGGGTTGGTCAACACCAAAATGGCAAAGTTCAGCTTGGGAAAAAAAATCCTCCCGCTACCTACAAAGGGGCTCAGGGCTTTGTAATGGCAGAAAGAAACAAAAATGAAAAGAAAATTGCAGTTGAGACTAAAGTGTGAGAGTGTGTTTGTGTGTATGTATATCTGTGTGTATTTTTAAAGGTTTCTTTGAACTGTCTTTGTGCTGACTAGGCAAAGCTTCTTGCCAATGCTAGTCACGGTTTAAGGAACTTTGAGTTAACCTCTTATATCGAATGAATCTTTTCATTTGGAAACCAATAAATCTCAATCTCTAGCCACCTTTTGTAGAACAGGCTGGGGCTTACCAAGGCAAGGCTGAAGCTTATAATAAAGAAGAGATAAAGTTTGCCAAAGTTCCCCCCCCCCTTCTTCTTCTCTTGTAAATAAAGTTTTGGAGATGGCTGCACTTGGGAAGCAATTCGGAGAAGGACTTGGATCTATGCATTGTTTCACAGTAAGCGTATTTACTTAAATAGAGTCTTCAAGGTTTCAACCAGGAAAATGATTTATAGTTTTCCAACAAGTCATTCTTTGGGGCAATTTTTTTAAGGTGGGGGTGAAGAAAAAGAGGGTGGGATGGTCCATATAGTGTAATAATCAATGTGTGTCTGTGGGGAAGGAAAAGGGAGGGGTGTTGTAGTAGATGTAAAGATACATAGGGTTAACACTATAAACATTAAAGACAATTGAGTTTCCCTCTCAGAGCGGGAGTTTGGGAGAAGGGGTCTTTCGTCACATAAAAGAGAGAGAGAGAGAGAGATTTCTCAAATCAGTTTGGAGTTACCTCTTGATATCTGCTATGCACTGTTCCTAATTTCTCTAAAACATTTTGCAGTCCAACACTGCGTTTAATCTTTGGAAGGGAGATGTGACTTCTGTAATCAATGCTCTGAATTATTTTTTTCTGTACTTATTTCCTGTTTGGCTTTTATCTATCTCTGTGTATGTGTTCATATTTACATCCCCATGTAGCTATCTTTTAAAAGAATCATTTTTATGTTTTCTGGCCCTGACACATAACTCACTTTCAACCTCTTTCTTTATTCCATTTGTATGTAAAGACTGTGCTTTTCGTTTCCAAATTGTTCCCATCCAAGAATTATTAATTACTCTTACAAGGCGAGAGATTCTTAACTAATAACAAAGTTGTAAATTACCACCTTCTCTTGAATATTTCTCATTTGTCAACCATGATTGATTTGATTAATATTCCACTAGTTGAGATCATTTCAAGCTGTACTTTATTATCAGCCATACCAATGCTGCTAAGTACAAAGCTTCTGCTTTCGGAAGGGAATTCCTACAACCTTTAAACCGAAGCGTATTTTCTATTTGCAACAGAGAAGGCAAAAGTGGAACTACCTCTAAAAGGTCATTAAGACAGATACGCTGCAATTTGTGTCCTGAAATAAAATGAACCATGTGTGTCCGTGTATTGAAAAAACTAACAATTCTACAAAAGAAATTATAAGTGACATATAACCCAATGTGAATTCTAATCCAATGTTTCCTATTGCTTTGCTTCCAGAATGGCCACGTTTACTGAAACAAACAGTTAGGATTTCGGTTTATGTACAGGGATAAGAACACAATATAAAACAAGCACACCCTAAAATAACAGACAATAAACTTGGCTTCGTGCTCTTATCCTTCTCTGAATGTAACTGAATTTCTTGGGCAAGGGCATCAGAATGACTTAATTATCTGTCTGCAAATAATCTATCAATTTCCTTCTCCATATATGAAGTAATACGTTGTTGTTTGTCAGAGGGCAGTTTAAGAAAACACACACACACACACACACACACACACACACACACACATACTGACGTCCAGAATATTCAGAATGTTATTCTTGCAAGCCATCAATATATGTTCCCTCCAATACCACTTGAGTTGTAATCTTAATTATATTAACTGAAGTACCGGGCTGTCATAGAACTGAACATGATGCATGACGTCTGCCTATTAAACGATCGATTGTTAATATCGCTCCTATCGCATCTCTCAATATTCACAATATGTCTTATCTCACGCTGGCAACGTTGCGCCACTTTTTAATGTAAAAATGATAGACTACAGTGAAATAACATTTCGTCCAGTCACCTGCAATTCAGTGTGCACACCAGAGACGCCGATGTATATGAGACGATTTTAATTATGATTAGGAGACACTCTGAGACAGAGAATAGATTTGGAGGGGTGGGTGGGGAAGGAGCCTTAATGAAATCTTTCCTGGCAATACTAAAAGAAACAAGTGGTTGATACAACGAAGGTGATTTGTCATAAAACCCTAAAAGGGGGAGAGAATCATATCTGATGATCATTCCTGATTCCTCTTTGAAGCAAAATAATATGTCATGATGGCTGCTTAGCAGGCAGATGTGCAGTCCACACCTATGCTTGGCTATGACACCCAATTTCGATATTAAGTTACCCCTTTCCCCCCAAAATTAAAGCAGAGCTGCAGCCTTCTTAGGGGCTCCCTATATAATGTGAGGTTTCAGAGTAGCAGCCGTGTTAGTCTGTATTCCCCAAAAGAAAAGGAGTACTTGTGGCACCTTAGAGACTAACAAATTTATTTGAGCATAAGCTTTCCTCAGCTACAGCTCACTTCCTCGGATGCATATAATGTGGAATCAGATCCCTAGGCCTAAAGTAGATTGTATTTGTGCACCTGGAACCTTTTGTCTTGGCCTTCGGATCGCCTGCCTTTTCAAACATAGCCGAGACACAGTTCAGGGTCACTGGTAATTTCCAGCCCCAGTGGTATAAAGGTGGGGATGGCAGGCCAGGGTGAGCCTTGAAAGCGAGCCCGCTATCACCAAGCTCCAGTGCTTGGTCGAGGTTAGGATACTAGGAGCCCAAGTGAGGGCACCGCAGGGACGGAAGGAAGCAAAGAGTAACGGTGAACTGGATTGGCTGCAAAGAAACCTACCTTTAGCATGCTTCTTTCGGGGGCAAGTTTGTGCCTTTCGTTTGTGGGACAAGGGGGTTAACGTTTATAAATAACATTGGGTCAAGCTTCCGCCAGCATTTCACACAGAGCACCTGTTTGCAGCAACATCCGCAAGCCGGTTGTAATGGAACAGCCTCCAGGCCCTTTCTCCAGAATAAAGATGCTCCCAGGAGAGCTGCTGTGGTCCCCTGGTCCTGGCTCTAGCGCGGTGGGCTAAGGTGTTCACGGGGGCTTTGGGAACTTACAGATGGATCCGAAACGCTTCCTACTTGGCACTCCAATGTCACCAGCGTTCAATTTAAACTCCGGCGTAAGAAAGAAGAATTTAGTCCGGATTAAACAGCCCGGAGAGAGCTATTGTTATGATTATTCCTAAAAGAAATAGGAGTTTAAATAAAATCCTTTCCAGCCTCGCTGGAGTCCTGATGCTAAATGTAGCCAGGGGTGTTAAAAACAAAACAAACACACACACACACACCCCCAACTCAAGGGGCTTTTAATCTTTCATTCAATTGCATTTCTTCTTACTCGGGGTTGTTTACATCGAACAAGCTCCCACATCCTATCGATAAGGCTCTGCAAAAGGCATCTATTTTTCACAGGATGTTACTTCCAAGTGTGGGAGTGTGAATCTGTTCTCGTTATGTTTGTGCCCTTCAGTATCTCTAAGTGAGTGTGAGGGGAGTTTCCCCCCCTCTCGTATAAATTAACCCAGATTAAAGCCAGCAGATTGCTCCAACCAGCCTAACTCTTTATTACTTGATTTTTAAAACTTTACTGCCACACTAGCAATCTGACAACACCTGTTTCCTATGCACCGAGACCTCAGAAGCCCACCAGACCTCATAAATGTAGTTGTTTTTAAAGGGATGGCATAAATATGGCGAGAGCGCGGGGAGAAAGCAGATGTAATTAGGTTATATTTAAAATGTTTATTTTTCCTTCTCTTCATAATAGCTGTGGCTAGGAAAGATCATTTGGACCCCTCCCCCTACCCCATCTTGATCGTCCCTGGCTGCTATTTCTCGGCACTGCTCAGTTCAAGTTGAGAAGTTTGCTTTTCAGGCTTGGGCAGCAGGCACAGCCCGCCAGTCGCGTTCCCTTTTCGGTGTGGGGTATTGCAACAAACACCGCCTTCGGTGTGACAGTTGGTTGGCGCACTGGGGGAGGATGCAAAGCGCCGGGCCCCTTAAACATCTCAGATGAACGCCAAAGACTGCAAACGATACCTACGTGTCTTCCACTCCCCTCCCTCTCCTACGAATGCGCCAGGGTTCGTGTCCTTTGGTCCGTACCTTGTATCTGTAAAGCCACCAGACTGACTCATCCAGTACCTGCAATGCTCCGCTCTCCCTCTAAGGTTGATCTTTTACAAGCACACTGATTCGTCTCTCTCTCTCTCTCCCTTTCTCCGCACACACGCACTCGATGGCTTTGCTGAAAACCATATTTTGTTCATATTCCCCCCGCAGATCCAACGATTAAAGTGGCTATCGGGCCAAGAATCAATATCAATGAGGCCTGATCTTGAATCTTTTGAAACAAGCCCGTGATCCTAAACAAGGACATTAATTACAATATTGGAGAGGAAGGGATGTTGGGGAAGGAGGGGATAAAAACTGACGGCATTAAAACTAGGTGGAACTGCCATTGTATCTATAATATCATTCCCCTCTAAGGAAGCAAAATACAGAGATGTTAAATGAGTGTGCCAGAGGTGGCTGTCCACAAACAAAGGCCAGGAGAGTGGGATAGAATCGTATGCCTGTTTGAGTCACTCACCTGGATCAGCTCATGGGCTTTGGGTTACACCAGAGAGGACATTTCAGTGTAAAAGGTAGAGGACATGCAGCGCCGGGAGCTGGTTTGCTGGCACCTAAATCAGGGTGACCGAAACGCTCCAGGTTTCCCTGGGTGCCATTATTCTCTTAGTTAACGACCCGCAGGGGTGACGCGCCGCGGAGCAAATGATCGGCGGCCACACCCAACAAATGAACTGACACCTGGGTCCTAATCCTGGTTACTTTACGGCGCGAATATGCCAACTGACTCCTGCCTTCCTTATTCAATCTGCCCCCTTTATATTCCCTCGGAGCAACCCCGGGGCCGCAGCTGTGTGAAATAGCCCTGGCATGGCTAGTCACCTCTAAAGCCCCAGCCTCCCGACCCACCCACCTCCCGGGAGTAAGCAGGACACGCAGTGCTCGGGTTTGTGCTCCTTTTAAAAAGGGACAAACGTCTTGTCCAAGGTAGAAAATCTATTGCCTCTGGAGCCCGCCGCCAGCCTTGCTGGAGAGGATGCGCCTGTGTGCCCGCTCCGAGCCGTTTGCAAGGCAATAGCCAGACCCCGGGCTAATGGGGAGCTGACCGGTGGGGAGCGGAGACGCCCACACGCCGGTCATTGTGATCTCTCGTGGGACCGACGCCCCACTCCGAGCATTAGAGGGGTGGCGTCACCCTGAGGGTTCACAGCTCTTAAGGACCCCCACGTTCATTTCCAGGGAGCAGACAGCCGCCCGCCACAAACCTGCTCCCTTTCTCGCCCCCCACCCCCGCTCCTTTTTATTATTTGGCTACGGGCCCCCGTGGCTCTTCCCTGTGGCTGGTGTCCTCAGAGGCCCGGGTCACTGAACTCGGATCAACCAGCCCCCTTCACGACCGCAGCCCTTAAAGTCTCCCATCCTCTTTATTTATGAATGAAGAGAGTGTGGGTGCATCTTCCCTCCCAGGCCTTGGAGGACATAATATGAGGGGAGAGTCCAAAGGGAAGATCTCAGTTCCCCCCCTCTAAGTATATACATATATAAGACAAATACTATATATACATGGAACTCCCCCCCCCCCCAAAGCCCTCTCAATATTCAAGTGGAGCAGAAACAGAGGAAGGATTCAGGCCTGCATCTCTTAGCAGAGACAAACGCGTGAATTTCAGACTGATAACTTCTAACCACGTACTTCTGCCCTCTCTCACTTTGAATCATCTCTGATGTTCCCCAAAAGCATGTTGGTGGAAGGAAGAGACAATAAGAGAAGAAAAGGGACCCATTCCCCCCTTTTCCTGGTATCATCTCCCTCCCAGTTTCCACCAGAATTTCTTAGACCCTGAGCAGCTCTTCATCTTTTTTTATTTGATTTGATTTTAATTTTTTTTTGGCTGTGACAAGTTATTTACCGATAGTCATCCCCATCGAAGGGAAAAGCCGCTAGATCCCAGTACATTCCCCCCCACACACAAAAAAAGTTTGATGCTGACTCTCTCAAAGAGACTAAATGAATAGAATCATAGAATATCAGGGTTGGAAGGGACCTCAGGAGGGTATCTAGTCCAACCCCCTGCTCAAAGCAGGACCAATCCCCAATTTTTGCCCCGATTCCTAAATAGCCCCCCCAAGAATTGAACTCACAAACCTGGATGTAAACATAATTAATAGGGAGAATATGCAAAACGTTTAAGGTGCTTAAAAGGCTCATGACACATCTCTGCGTGCATGTGGGGGACTGAGACAGATATTCCGGTGCCCGATATTAATGGTTCGTTTTTACATTGCTTTTTATTATATGGAACCAGTCTCTCTCTCTCTCTCTCTCTCTCTCTCTCTCTCTCTCTAATCCAGGAATCATTAGCAACCCCCTCTGGCTACATGTTTTGCATCAGCGAAACATTATGACATAGTTGTAATACAAACTCCACTGACTTGCTTTGCATCTTGCGGTAGGAAGTGCAATAGCAATAAAATAATTTTTTTAAAAGTCTGCAGGCATTAAATTGTCTAACAGAAAACCCGAACTCTTAACCAACAAGAAAGGGGGGGGGAACCCAGACAAGTTCCCAAACTTCTGCGAACTCCAGGTGACGTCGAAAATAAAATAGAGTGAAATAAAATAGAGTTTTCAAGTATTTTTCCTCCTTTTTTATTTTTATTCATTTATTTATTTATTTATTTATTTATTTGCAATTAGCATTGAAGTTTTGTTGCTTCCTTGAATAAACCCGGCCACGGTGCCTTTGAATCCTCTGCTGTTAACATAACTGGACTTTGCATGTTATTGTAGACCGGAATCATTGCGCAATTATGTCTCTTCCACCTGTCGCAGCTGTTTGGTCATATTGTTTCGAGTATAAATTCTGGCTGGATATTTTTTCCCCCTCCTGTTCTGTTGTCTTTGAAATAGTTCTCCGGTATTAATGCTGGGGAGAGGACACCCCGAATAGGAATTGTACCTTGCCTCTTGCTCATGAGCTAATATTCTCTACTTTCTGGTAAAGTCAGACAGCCCTGAATAGCTCTCCATATTCTCGGAATAACCCGGGGATGTTCTTAATCAATACTTAATAGCATGTTTCATGCTAAACAACTGACGTGTACAACGTGAGCCCACCGGGCTAGTCTGCAAATGAAGGCGGGCGCTGCCGTGCGTTTGAGAGCCAGGCGAAAAGTTGGCCATTCATTTCTGGCCAAACCAAGTGTTGCGGCGGTCAAAAAAAAAAAAACAAAAACAAAAAACCCAGAAAAGAGTTGCGTTCTGGCTCCACTCTGTGTCTTCCACACGTGTTAACCGTTTCCGAAGCTGGTAAGTGCAGAGGAGCGCTCCGCATCTCCGATTAAATACAAATCTTAACGGGACCACACAACCACGTCCCTGCAACAACGACCTATGACAGTTCAAAAATACAGTCCCATGAAGTCCTTGGCAAATGTGCCCGTGACCTTGGCTCCCTTGCTAGAGATGAGTTTTTAATAGTTTACGAAATCTTCACTGAAGAGGTTGAATATGTGTCTCTTTTGCATTGACTTTTTCTTTCTTACCTTTGCTTCTAAAACATTCTCCTTTGGCCACAGGAAAAAAGTGGAATGGTACAAATTAGGTCTGATTTATTTGCTAGAATTTACTTTCATTCAGCTGGATAAACAGATTTTTTGGGGGGAGGGAATGGGAAACGAGGAAATGTAATATTTTGTACTTTATATAACAAGCTCAGTATTTTTGTGCTGATATTTAAATGTGAAATAGTTAAAGACCACCATTGGAGCCTGATCTTAAAATATCAAAGATACTTCGTATGTCATTGCATGACTGACTATAATTATTTGATTTTGCACGTCTTAATAAATATGCAAGTGTCGTATAGCTGTTTGTGTTGCCAGATAACTTTGCATTCAACATACCTCTGAGTTGTACCTCTACAAAATAAAAATTGGGTCTTAAATTGTAGGCACGGTGAGAAAAACTATCTGTTATTTTATATCTCATGTTAAACATTGCAGCTTGTGTTACAACTTCAGTCTTTGTGAAATTGTACACTCTGGTTTTGTCTTTCTCTCTTTCTTTTTCACGTACATTCAGATACTATAGAAGATGCTGAGCAAAGATATAATGTCTCCGTAAACTATTAGTAGGGACTACTTTCGAGTGTCCTGGTCTATTAGGTTTCTGATTATGAAAAGCAAGTGTATTCAAATATCACTATTACTATATATTTTCTGCCGTGCAGTTATAGTTTAAGCCGCACGGTGGCGCTCTAAGGTACGAAAGTGTGGCTGAATTATACAGAAGCCATTAGCACGACTTCTGCAGTGGTAATGGAGTTTTAGAAGAATACAATTAAACTAGGCATTTCAAAAGAAAAGCCATAATAAATCAAACAAATGTTAAAACAGTCTTATACCAGTAAAGCCCAGCAAGTTGAGGCTATCAATATTCAATAGTTAGAACAAATCACTGTAAAGTGTGTTGCTAAGAATTTGCCTCGAGAAATATTTCAGCCTTATATAGCTCATAAATACCCAGTTAACATTTGCAATATTTGGTCCATTTCAATCAAGACATTAAAATCGATTACTGATATTGGAATGATACGGTATTACTAATTGGGAACTGAAGTGTTGCTTATTAAAGCGGTGTTATGTGTATGTGTATATCTCTATCTACATAGTGATGGACTGAAACCAAAACCAAAGCAACATAGGCTCCTATTTTTAGCTTCTTAAATGCAAACGTATGTTGCCACTTATTTGAACGAAGTTCGAAATCTATTTTTTATTTTTGCATTGGTGACTATTATTTCAAAGACAGAAAAAAAAATCAAACCAAGTAATCTCTATATTTTGGTAGAAATTCATTTCTGAGTTATGACTATTTTCCCAAAAGCTGCATTCATGCAATTTCAGATTGAGCGCATTTATATTAATATACATATGCAAAATATAATAGCTTGAAGATAAGATGCGCTTTTAAAAAATAAAATGAAAAGCCATGCAAATATACCTTCCAATGATCTCATGTAGACACAAAACTAAACTATTTTAATGTGGTCAGCTAAGTTTCTGTATTATCTGATTAGTCTTCTTATTCCGAATTTCTCTCTAATGTAACTGTTTGTTTATATTTTTGGCAGATCTAAACCAGTAAAGATAGGTTATCTTTATATGTATGTCCTTTGCAATAGAATGTTTACAATATTGTTTAACACGCTTTCAAAATTATTAATTTCACAGTTAGTTAAAATGAAAAGTCCTAATAATGCACGAAAAATATCACCGGAGTAAACGTATATTAAAGTACGTTTGTTTGTTGTTTGTTGTTCATGCTTGTTTGTTTCATTGCACATTTTAAACAGAGGGGAAAAGTTTCGCATAGCTAAGCCTTTGTGTGTGCTTGAACCACATGTGTATGTTACTCATGCTGCCTTATAATTGTGTGTGTTTTGTCTGTGTACTGCTTTTCCTCTGTTTTCCTCACACTTTTTCCCTTTTCTGTAACTTTTGCAGCCTGAACTGGTGATTTTATTTTACTCCTAACATTAGAGTATAGGTAACTAAAGCAGGTCAGGTCATTAGGAATGTTAACGTCGAGACAAAGAATTATAAACATGATCTAAAAGTCTTTCGCAATTCATTTCTTCAAGTGTTTTATTTGGTTTCCGTGATGAAAAGTGACAGTTCTGAAATAGACAGCTTTTAAAAGTAATGAAGTCAGATGACGCTTTAACCTGTCGATTGCTATAAATCAACGTTGAAAAAGATGAATGAACAATATTATTTGCCAGTTTAACTAGTAGTTAATACCGAGGAAACCAGTCTCGTTTCCACAGCTTTTATTACGGATCCTCGGAGGAAAATACGTATTTTTGTGATCCACTGTGTAAAGCTGAGAAATGGAGGAAGGTTTATATTTTCTCTTTGATTTTTAGAGGCCTTTGAAAGCCGCTATTGCCTGGTTTATATACATCGTAAGGCCAATCTGATGACTAATCATTCCACCTCTGTAAAGACACGCACTTAGTAACATTTTCAAAATAAATGTGGGCCATTGCGTATCTCTGATCTGATTAACCTGTTACCAGACTATTAATACGCTATGTTTAAAAAGTCTGAGAAAAAGGACGATTCTTTTAAGGGAACATATTCTCAGGTGTAGCAAAGAGAGTCTTTCATTGTAGCAACTGACGGTGTGTTCGAAACCGGGATATATTCTGCGATTCTTCACCTCCGTTGATGGGATCGTACGCAACCCTAAAAATATTGCAAAGAAAGCAATTAATACTACGTTAGAATGGTTCGTGTGTTGTGATCACATTTGCCGAAAGGTTCCTTTTGCAGATCCACCCTGTGCTATTGTGTAATCATATTTCACCCTGTTTTAAGCAAAACAGACCCTATTATGAAAAATGCGAGCTGTCCATTCTAAGTGTCACATTCCGGGCTTAAAAGAAGCAAACACACAAAACTTCCTTTGCTAATTGAAAACACAAGATATTCAGATATTTCCAGTATTTTTGTTGTATTTTACGGTTGTTAAATCCGATGTGTAAAATGATTTTAGAGATGAGTTATAGGGGGAAATAATTGAACTGATGTTCAGTACGTCATGCAGTTTTATGATGTATTTTCTGTCCTTTTTTAAAGAAAAGATAAGAAAAGTCAATGTATTTACGTCCATTCCTTATCACTCTTACCCTTTCCGCGTTTTTTTTTTCATTTTTAAACAATGTTATAGAATGTCAGACCCTTAAATACGTTTGTGTGTAGAGAAATGCACCTTTCCCTCTGTCTTTAAGCTGTACCAATATTGTTACTAAGGCAGTGTTTATGAAATGCAGCTGTTAAACATGAATAAAAGTCCATAATGTGAAATGAAATTTTGCTTGGGATTCTTCTATCGATTGTTATCGATTTTATGCATGTCTGGGCGTTCTTACGTCTAGAGAAAACTAGGGACAGAGAACCCAGGGAGAAGTTTGCCTAATACTTTAAAGGTGACCCATTTTAATGCTTTTCATTTTTCTTACTACGGAAGAACTTCATTTGACTTTACCCAGCTGACTACATTATCTCTCCCAACTGAACCTGCCAATTACATTGCTCCTCACAAGTTGCTTTCTCCTTGAAATATCCTGAGGAAAATGCATTTCCCCACCCACCCACACACTTTTAAAACAATTGATCCCTGTATAGGAAGCTTCAAAAATAGCCTCTTTCTTTTGCTAGGACCGTTGGAGACAGATACAATATCCCCATACCTGTTGCAAGAATTTGAGGATATTTTCTCCACATTTTTTCCCCAGGAATCAAATTATAAACGTGAATGGAATCTCTTGCATAGTTCTATCAGAGTGATGATCCATTGTTATGTCACGACTCTGTAATCTGCCTTTTCTTTCTAATATAGTATTTTCTTTACCCTACATATTATTGCTGCTTCCCTTTCCCCTTCATCAATAGCAATGGTGTTATGAAAATGGCTGAGGTATTAACTGTTAAATGGGAATTCACATCATGACCACACGCCGATGGACAGAAACACATAATCTGTATGCCCAAGCACCTCATAGGGGAATCTGAATTTTGATCTGCAAACTTTCCATGGGAAGTCTGAAATGAATTATTGGATAATCTTTAAATAAGTGGTCGGCGGATGGTCCTCACTTTAATTTTGGACTCAGTCTCAGAGCTGTTTGAGAAAGCTGTCAAACCCCATTACAACACAGCCCTGTGAGATGCAAGCCCAAAAGCTTTGAAGGGTTTTAAGATATCTCCCCAATCCTCCATAACAAGTAGGGACAGAAATGAGAGCTTCAGTTTGCAAATACTTTATGGTGATTCGAACCGTTTGGCTTTATTCTATTCTATCTTCTCCCGGATGAAGGGGAGAGGAAAGGGGAAGATTTATTTTAAGATCTTAAAGAGAAAAAGCAACCAATCATCGAGAAGTCCCCTTTATTTCTCTGCCCGGCCAAATTAAAATCTAATTTTTAGTTGGAGTACGCAACTGGATTTTGAGGTTGGCCATCTGAGTAGGTCTGTCTGCCGTGTCAGATCAAGGGGGGGGGGAGAACTTCCACTGTATTAACCTATTACCGTTGAGTGAAGGTGTAATGCAAATCCTCGGAAAATGTTACATAACCCTGTGCCCTTTTGGGCAAAAGTTTCCAGGAAAGCCTGATGGATTTGTCGGAGCGAGGTGGTACCCCGGGAACACACCCACAGACACAGAGAGATCCTTCCTTTGATGGCACGTGGAGTGGTGTGGTAAGGCGAGTCCGAAAATAATATAACACATTTGTGGACATAAACAATTCTCTCTTCCTATAGTGTTACCAAAAGCATTTCAATTAATTAGTCCGAGCCTTAAGGCTGCTAATGAGACTCGTCACTAGGAAGCTAAAAAAGAGAGTGCTTAGTAGGTATCAATGAGAACTGTGTAGGTAAGTAGGTCACACACACACACACACACACACACACATACAGTATTGGGTTTTTTGGTTGATGGAAATACACTGGGGCTGGGGGAAAATGAAGGGTGTTTTCTTTGCCTTCAGTATTTTCTCACTTCAAAGCCGGTGGGCAAGTGTTTAAGGGAAGACTTTCACTTCCAGAAAGCCACCAAAGGGGCAGGTTGTATTGGCATGTGGGAAGGGTCACATCAATTCTTTTGACGTATGAAAGACTGCCACAGTCCACGAAACCGAAGGCATTCTTGCTTTCCAATTTGGCCTGACCGATGCCTGCCCACCCCCTAAAAAACGCATCGTTCAGGGGATAATTAGATTATAAAAAGCATTAACTTTGTTTTATTGATTTCCATGTACATCTAGACATAGTGTGGGAATGGGATCTGAAAGCAAAGGGCTGGGGTTTTTTCTTTTCTTAATTGCTTGGATCTCGCGAGAAACCTGCGAGAGTTTGACTTCTCTCCCCCCACCCGCCCTCATCCCCCAGCCAAAGTTTTGCTGAAAGAATCGGGGGCGGGGGGAACCAACCACAAGTTATTTCCCCTGCTCCCGGATCAGGTTACCACGTTGCACCGGAGTTTTCACGTGTCCCTCCTAAATCAAGCTCTTCCTAATTTTCCTCGGGGGGCAATGGCAGGGCCAGGGTTAAAGAGCATTCCCCAAAGTTACCAGGAAGGTCCCCCATCCTTATATACTCCCTCTGAAAGAGACAAGAAGCCCCTAGGAGAGAGATGCTCTTCCTGACGCAGGCTCTGGGATGCTGCAGTGCTTGCCAGACTGAAAGCTCACCCCCTCGAGAGAACAGGTAACTGATTTAGAGGCGGTTTGGGAGAAGACGTCACCACGCTCCTGCGAAATAAAGCAAACCGGGGGTCAAAAAAAAAAAAAAAAGCAACGTGTTCATATCTACGGTTTTTTATTAATATCATACAACAGACGTGGTTCATCCTCCTGCCATCTGGCAGATCCAAAGTTTTGGCGTCCACAAGAGTGGATTTATGTCAATCCAGACTCAGGTGAAACACCCTCCCTGAGTCATCAGCCCTACTCAGCGTTCAGCTGTGACTGTGTTTTGTTGTAGGGCGATTCCCGATGGCTTCGCAGGTTTACTGGGTGGGTGGGTTGGAGGGGGATGGGAATGGAAACTCTCCCCTTTTCCCGGTGGTGGCGGCGGGAGATCCGGGGGAGAGAGTGGTGAATTGGTGTGAAGTGAGTGGGATTATTGCCCTAATTTTGGACAATGATAGCCCAATGAGGTAAAAACAAAAGTCTGCTTCATTATATAGAACAAAATGTAATTTATACCCAGGGATGGCTGTCCGCTGCGATTTCCATCATTTGCTGATAGCGATCACACTTATTACTTTTCTTCAAAGTCTTTTCCCCCCTTAAAAAAAAAAGAAAGAAAAAGAAAGAAAAGAGGGCATTTATGCTAAATTGCCCAACGCGAGTGTGATAACTGTCAAAAGTTTGACATCAAAGGGAACTAATATTATTCAGTTACCAGAGGAGCTGTCTGTCTAAATAAGAATATCTTAATTACTGAAACACAACGGTAGAAAAGGGAACAGATCTGAAAAGGCGAGGGGGTGTGGGGGGGCTTTTCAGTCTGTTCCTTTTTGATGAACCATCTATATTAGGCCACTGTGCAATTCTTAATCATGTTTAGTGGTTTTACCCTTTCTCTCTCCTCATCGGTCCTCTGAACTTTATAACTTTATGTAAACACGTTGTCAGTTTGAAAATAATCTTCTCTGGGTTCTTATTAGAAGAAATTTCAATCTTCTTCAGTTCTAGATTAGGCAGTCTAGTTTTCTCTATCAGTGAATGGACTGGGGTTTCTTGAACAATAATGTGCCAATTGTTGATGGTTTGTGACCCATAAAATGTGAGGGTGACTATTCTGGCTTTGGTATGTAATTATGCAAAACACTTTCTATAAAGGCTTGCCATCTGATCTAATGACAGTCCCTGCGGTCTATTTCAAAAAGGGAGGGTCTATGTATATACAGCTCCTGAGAGAAAGAAAAGTAACATTTTGTGTTAATACAAGTTTTATGGGGGAAAAATGGATAAATACAGAAACATGTGAACACACACAGGCAGGCGTTTGCTAGGCAAATTAAACTAATGATGAGTTATTTTAATAAGTTAATCATAGCAACAGAACGAACCTATGTCCAAAGGGAGGGGGGAAAGTAATGTGAAATCTATAAAAATATCTGCCACATAAAGACACCTTTGCAAATATTTAAAGATTACCATTTAAATAGACCCCTATGTCGCATGTGGCTAGAAGTTTGGAGGGCCGGGCTGCATGGGAGAGGCATGTGTACACTTGAACGGCACATACTTTGTAAGATCTTAAACATTTCATCACTTTCAGATTTTAAAATTGAAAATAAAATTTGTGATCCTTAATTCCAATTAGAACTCTCACCTACCCAGGTCAGTTACAATAAATCTAACATTCTGAATGACAACGATCCTGATGTTTGAGATACAGCATTTCGACTGATAAATTAAATGCCAGGGTCCAGTGTTATCACATCCGTCTCTTTTGAAAGATAAACAATCTAGGCGCGGTAGAAAGTTCAGGTAAACAGGTGAATGGGAAGTGACTGACACCTGGGATTCTAGAAAGTTAGCGAAGTTTGCAAGGAAAATATAAAGGCTTTGAGCTTCTCTGGTTCATACCAAATGACAATTTATTACGTCACAAGACAGAACTTAAACACTGCTGTAAATGGCCTGTTATAGATTAATAAGAGATGAAGTATACTAACAACTGGGACTGCAATGGCAGTAATAGTTATTGGATTGTACTGTTTCCAAAGCACACGCACACACACACAGCTAGCTAGCTAGCTAGCAATAAAGAGCAAATAAGATATAATTATAACTATACATCGCCACATGATGGGAGTCCAGTGTATATCTCCACATAGTCATGATGTGTGTCCAGTGTGACATGTTTAATTCCCCTGTGGAATAAAGTAATAAGATTTTTGTAAAGACTGATTAAAAGGGAGAATAAACAAAATATCAACATGACACAGAGAGAAAGTGGAATCGATAATTAGAAGCAAAAAAAGCTCAGGTAATTATGATCTGAAATTAAATATCATGTTTAAGACGGCTCCTTTGTAATGTAGTGAAGATTTCGGATTCATATACATAATAAACACTCAGGTTGTCATCTGGAGGTGCAAATCTGAAAGATATTCCAGCAAATGAAGTGCTGGCAGAGAGAGGTATAAAGGGATCTACGTCTGTCAGGGGTCAGACAGCCTGAGATTGCTTCTAGAGATCTTTTGAAAATTCCACACGATTGAAGGCTTAGGGGCTTTACTGCGTTCGCATTTCAAACTCAGATCAGTGAGATCACAATGAAAAATAGAGGTCTGGAAAATTTTGATGCAAAGATGGCCACAGGCTTCAGTGATTTTTTTTTTTCCCGAGATAGACACCCTGACATGACTATGATCCCCGGGATGACAGAGTTGTCAGAAAAGAAAGAGAAAATTGCATCTTGTCTTGTAACTTCCTATCAGTCAAAAGGAATTTAGGATCCTCTTTCTTTAAAAGACAGAGGAGAAAAGAGAGAGAGAGATGACGCTTTCCTACCAAGCTAACAAAAGTGAAGACTTCTGTGTTTTATAATTAATGTTCCACACCTAGACATTTTCTAAAATGTTTTCATTTGCCCCAAACCATCAGAATCAGTGCCTCATAGTTTCAATTCCTGATCAACTTATATCCCTTCCAAATAATTTCCACATGATTTTGCCTATATTAATTTATTTAAAAATATATTTGACATTGGTTTTCATTTTGAATTGAGCTCAATATGCAGGTGGTTTGCTACAAGTATGTCAGATAATTATTGTTTCCTAAATAGGAAAACATTTTAAAAAGTCAGTGCTGCCTGGAGTGTAGTTATCAGTGTAAGACAATCAGACTAGCTGGTTGGAAATAATACACTAGCTATATATTCGAAAAAGTGTCCTGCCAAGAACTTTGGGATGGTAACAGAAGGCTATATAGGTAAGAAAGGGATAGATTGTATGCAAAAAATGTTCAATATACTCCATATATAACGCATTTGGAGAAGTCAGTGCAATAGCAAGTTTATTATAATCTTAATCATTTTAAATGAATTGATATTGATTTTCTGAAGATAATGAAGAGTAGTTAAATGCAGTGATTTATAATTATTGTGCGGGTTTAAAAAAATTACATGGGTAACTTTGACAAATGAACAAGGTGTTTTTGGAAATAGCAATTTGGAGTATATTTTTTCTTAATTAGCTCAAGGCCAAAGGTTTAGAGAGCTCGAATTATGTCCAAGTTATCTCACTTGCACATTAGGATCCGTTAGATGCTACGTGAGCAATAAAAATTAAGAAATAGCATAAAATACGTTGTGTTCCGCCTCCCTGCTTGATTTTTGTTTATTTATTTAGCTGATTCGCTTTTGTAGCTGGATGTTCTTTCTTAGGTGAGAAAAAGGAAAGAGAATAGAATACATTTAGTTTTAACAGTTTTACGGGATGGAAACAATTATTAAAAGCAAAGATGGTTGCTTGTATAAAAAAGGATGAACAAAAAAAATTTGGATCAAACTGTAGAGAAAACGATGTATTAAAAAATAATCTCCAGACATAAATAAATGCCAGGTCCCTCTGAGAAGAGAAAAGATCATAGGCAAAATATGTAACATGATAAGGTTTTAATTTCTTAAATTACCATTAGAAAACCTATTAAGATTTTATTTTTAAAAAGCTTTCCAATCTCGCTCTTCTCCCTCCCCCTTCCTCCCCCACGCCCCTTCAGCTCCGTGCAATTGACAAAGATACCTTCGGTAGAATGACATCCTAGTAATTAACACAATAGAAAATGTGTGTATTTTTTTACCATCAAAAGTAACTAGATAATTAACAAATAACCCATAATTATCTATAGAGCTCACTTTTCTTAAATGAGGATTGACATTTTAAGAAGAAAAATAAAATCTAACACACAACTTGCAAAAAAAAACCATTAAAAAACTTTTGAAAGACGTGTTTGATGTGCATTGTCCTTTGGTGTGAATATTTATGCCAATGACACAGACATAATTTTACAGAAATTGTATTTAAGATATTAAACATCTGAAGGACTTTCAAGAAAATAATACAAGTCTTCAGTGATGAGTTCCCTTACCAGAATTTCAGAAACCCGTTCTTCAAAAGATTAGACAATATAAGGAAGATATGTATTTTGGGAGGAGGGAGAGTTATGCCTACATTTTCGTTCAGATATGTCAGAGTTTTCAAGATATTGTATAAATAATTAGGTTAAATTCTTCGGGAACACCTTTCTAAGTTGAGAAGAAAGAACAGGATGGACTAACGAAGGAGAAAGAAACTAGTAATACTGAGAGTGTTTTGGGTTCTGCAGGAAAAAATATAAGAAGACAGGTTTGGAGGAACGAAAATCCCTTGCTGGAGGAAAAAATAAAGTGTAATTTTGTTCACAAAAATTAATTTCAGGCTTTATCTCACTTTCTTGTTTCCTGAAGTTTTTTAACTGAACAAAACTATATTTTGTGGGACAAATCACAAAAGTTTCTTTAAGTTTTAGATAGATATAAATAGTCTATACAAGTTTCATATATATGTGTGTGATTGTGCGCCTCTCTGTAAAATCGTTGTCTATGAAACAATCAAGTCAAACTGAAACAAAATGAAATAACAGGTTTGGGGCTCTGGGTTAAAATAGAAAGTGAAGTTAATATGCAATCAGAAATCCGAGATGCAAACAAAAATCTATCAAAACGAACTTTCCAAAGCGCAAATAATTTTGCTTCCTGACAAATAAATTACGAGAAAGTTTAATGCTCACGTTTTTACGATGCACTGGGGAATATCTGGGACTATTTTAAAATGGAATATTGAACACACAACTGTCTCTTTAACAGAATCTTGGTTGGTGTATTTACTTTGTTTTTGTTTTTTTTTTATCCCTCCTTCAGGTTTTTTAATGGCGATATGGAAGATGGGACTCAAAGAGAAAGATTTTCTTTCTTTCTTTCTTTTTTAAAATATTCTCCTTTTAACACTTGCAAAAGGGCAGCTGAGGCTTTAAACTCGGGTTATCTGCGAACCCAGGATTTTTTTTTTTATTGTTTAGATATAGATGTTTTGATCAACAAGGTTTACAAATTATTCGACCATTAAAAACAAAAACGACAACCAAGAAGTCAAAATCATCTCGCTAATAGATTTGTAAATAAATTGATTCCCTTGAGCAGCTACAGTCCAGGTCAATAAGAGCAAGGGGCCCGATTCTGCTTTCCTTGGTCAGAAAATACGTCTGGATCTACCCCTAGCTTTTTATTTATTGTTTTTATTGTTGTTAATATCCCAGTCCGGGATGTCCTCTTCACTGCTGCTCTTCTACCAGTTGGAGTTGCTGACCATCCCGCTCCCATCACGTTATATGTAAAAGCAATAATAATAATAATTAATAATAACTCATAATAAAAATAATAATAATAATAAGAAGAAGGCTGATCTTTGATGCTGAATGTTTTCGGATGATTTTCAGATTAGAAACACGGAATAAATGCTTAAGAGCCCCTTCTTGACTCTGCTCCCAGCAAACATCCTGTGGATTCCTACAGGTGTAACCTGCCCCCTCTGCAATGATCCAGGCACATAGCCAATGACCGACCTAAGGGTACTTAGTAGAGAGTCGTCAGTATTCCCAGTTACAGATTCTTTTGCTGACCGTGGACTCAAACCTTGAGGCCCTACCACTTATGCTCCCAAAACTCCCCCTGAAATCTTACTTCTGCTGTCATTTACATCAGAGTAAATCCTCAGTAACTCCACTGGAGTCAAACAAGTTATTCTACTCCTATGGAAAGTTTTGGCTGTGCAAATATGGAAGATCGGGCAATATAGTGTTTCAAAAAAGCATTGTACTTGCGCTTCTATAAATTGACGGGGTTACAAAAAACCCACAGATACATTTGTTGCACTAAAAAACACCTCCAAGAGTTTATAATGCTTTTTTCATATACCCTCAAGTAAATTAAATCCCCCTTAAATCTTCTCAAGTGCAACTAGAGACGGCAGCTAATATTAATATTACCATTAATTGAAATGATAACGGTGTCTGAGTTATTGGGAGTTTTCCTTGAGCTTTTTATATGTATGATTTAGGACTGCACTCAGAAGCAATCATTTCTCTGTGTACAACTTACAGTACTGATTCCGCAATTCCTCACATTTGCTGGATGCAGTTAATGCTGGGGTATCAGTGGATGTTGAATAAAAATCGTGTGGTCTATAATGTATATATTGTTCAAGGTAGCGTCATATATGTATGTATATATTGGAATATGCATATGTATGTATATGTCAATGGGTACATGCTATGTATATGTCTGGTGTGTGTTTCATATAGATATAGACTATATATATATATGAGAGGACTTGATTTACCCTACTTGCTATTAATTATTAATATTATTACTATTACTATTTCTATTACTACTACTACTAATTATTTTATTATTATTATACTTTAGGGTGGGAAAAACTGTAAGAATTATTCCCAGGCAAAAATATTGCTATGTAGATTTCATATGATCTTTCTAATTCCACGTTTTATATGCTATGACTTCTTGCCAGCATCTCAGTATGTTCCTGTTTAGATATACTAAGCTCCTTGAAATTAATTAACCTGTGGTCAGGAAAAAAAAAGAAAAAAAAGTAATACTGGTTAAGCTATATTCCTTTACAACGTTTGGTCACAGTTAGTTACAGAATTTTCCAGCTGTGAAGATGATGTACACTATTTACTGTAATTGAATTGCTGTTATAACACCTTTCAAGAGGAAAAGTGATACACGCCAAAAGTTTAACTGACGCTCGGGTCTTATCTGGAATAAAAACTTCACTTGAGTCATTACATTCAGAAAGGGTTCTAATACTGTCCATTTATGCTTGTCTTTAAAGTTGGGTGTGCAATTTTATTTCCTTTGTAATGTCACCAGGGGAGAGTGAATGTTAGAGCATCCCTAGGTAACAGCAGTACTGTTATGGGAAGTGCAGGTGGAATAGCTAAACCAATCGAAGCAATAAATCTCCCCTAGTGACTGCGAATGCACACTGGAAAACGTACCTAAAAGGCAAATAATGTCTTAGAATTATAATGAAAGCAATGACATTTCATAGAAACATGTTCGTGGCATTGTGGTACATTTTAAAGCCAAGTTGTGTTGCATCCAACGTACTGTGTTGTGCAAAGATCTATCTTGATCTCCTTCCTCTGAGGTTTGCACAACGGCTTGAATTTTCGATGCTATAAACACAAAATCGCCCTAGAATTTACAGCCAATCGGTCCAACCAGCGGAGTCCACAAACAACATAGAACCAGGGCAACCTGCCACCGTCCATACCACTGCAGATGGTTTCCATTGCTCCCTGAACTAACTTACCTAGTTCTCAGTCTCATCATCAAAAGTTACCTAAAGTGATCACCTAACACCACCGCTGATAAATGCAAGATCTCAGCGTTCGTAAGAAGTTCAGAGCGGTTTGCAAACTTCAAAAATACAACTCGAATCAAAATGCGACCCATTAAAAATCTGACACTGAAATTGATATTTGGGTAGATGCCTTAAAATGCCAATATCCAGTTGCTGCTTCGATTAAAGCTTTTAGGTAACTTACAAGTGACATAGAATGCCTTCCATACTCTACGTATTCTGACCAGTGTGTGTGGGTGAGTGGGGAGGATTTGGGGGGGGGGGGAGGGAGGAAAAGAAGGGGAAATCAATGTATACCTTGAAGCAATAAAAAATAAGTCTTCACATGTTTGGGATAGGCCACTGAATGTAGTTCCTATATGCCTTCCAAACAGTAACAGATTCTTTAGGGCATGGGAGTGATTATTCTGTAAAATAATTTCAAAGCAGACTGCTCATCAGATCCCATTATTATTACAAGGGAGGACGGGGGGGGGGGAATCTGTCACATTTGAAAACAAACAAACAAACAAACAAACAAACACATTTTTAAATAATTTCTGTAACTTTAGCTACCTTTGGCGTTTTTGGCAAGAGAACAAATAAAAAACCCGAGGAATCAAAAGTGTCCCCCCCCCCCACCCCTTCAGTGCCACCTCACAGCCTTCCCTTCAGCAACTTCAAAGAGGACTGAAAGGACAAACATTCTGATTCAGCTAATAATACAGGGAGGGACAGAATTTGCATTCCTTAGCACACAGAAGTGCTCATTAATCGAATCATGTATTTGGCTGAGAACATCTTCCCAGTGCCGCTGGGGGGATTGAAAAGTGTTGGAATAGTGACGAGGGGAGGGCTGAGCAGAATTTCTGATTGACACTTTTTGCCAAGAAGGTATCTCCGGTCAGTGATGACTATTTTACACCTGTCAAACAACAACCATCAATAACAATAATACGCAATGGAAAAGCTGGGGAGAGACTGTCCTGCAGCTTTTGCGGCTTTGCTTCAGAGAGATCGGCAATCTGCACCGTCACCAGGACCATGCTAAAATTGCGCTGCTAGGCCCATGTACTTACAGCTCTTAGGGACAAGGTCCCCAGTAATCAGCAGGATCAGCCCTCGTGTCTGTGAATGGGTGATGATGCCCTGCACATTAAAAACAATCCATGATACACCAAAGGGTTGGCTTCGTTCTCTTATGTTCCCGCAGCCGATTTGCTAGTAGAACTAACGTGGTTTGGGTCTGTCAATACCCAGTGTTGTTACTTTTTCTTATTATTTCTATTGTTAAATGCAGAGGGAAGACATAACTCCGACTGACATCGTCTGAACTCTCTCTCGAGTGAAATCCTTCCCATGCCACATTGTGTGACAGAGCATCATAGGCAGGGAGAGGGGATTTCTTTTAGCGAGGAATAATCGGGTCGTTTTCTGTGCCCAGCAAGCCGTGTCTGTAAGTGGGCTCTCATGCCGTGACACACATTGGCACACTCACCACGAACGTACCTTTACTTTAAAGCAGTCCATGCTGGGAAAGAAAAAGTCGGATCTATAAAGTCTGCACCACCCTTGTAGCTGAGCGCTCTTGGCAGGGTCTGTCCCTTCTCTATCCTGATCAAAAAAATTTGGGGCACAGTTGTCCTTCTTCCGCTCCTATATTTCATTGACTTTGAAACTGCGCTTGAAATAAACCGGAGAGCTAGGAAATTCATTCATGCTCTCTCTGTACAGGAATCTACATATCGGCATAACTCGAGAGAGACAGAACAAGTAGCTTCCCATGCTGGGATATAAGCCAGGCGTGCTGGTGATAGTTTACTTCAAGATACTCCTCTGAAGAACAGTGAGAAAAGCAGGTAGAGGTATCAAAGCAGGGAGAGTAACTTTATTCTTTTCTTTCTAAGGGCTAATGGACGTTTAGAGGGTGAGAAAGAGAGAGAGGGTAGTTTAGTTACACTAGTACTACTATTGTTTTGCCGGCAGGTTTTTTGTTTAGTTTTTGAGTGCGCTCTAGACTGGACTCTTTATTCCTCGGTGTATTTGAATAAAAGTTACCAGGGTGTAGTAACTTCTTATGTTTTACATTGGTATGTACACTCTGCTGAAGAACTCTGTGGCACTCCAAAGCTTGTCTCACCAACAACAGTTGGTCCAATAAAATATATTTCCTCACCTTGTCTCTTATATATGCAATTTTGACACACTTTACTGCTCACTTCCATATGGACATGTTAACCTGATACCAACTTTTCCACTCATGAGCAGGGTTTACCACATCTTTATGCCATCTATCAGAGACAGCAACTGTTGAAGTACATCTTTTAACAGAAAAGTACTCTCTGGTCCCATAGACCTGCTGAGATTTACATACAATAGATCTAATATGAAGCAATCAGCAAAAATTAAAGCTGATTTTTATTAAATCTTTACGTTCATTGGTTTTTTAAAAAAATCCAAAATGAGATCAGGCCTGGATACTTGTAAATAATTATCCCAGGCTTTTTCTTTCACAACAAATGTAAAATTGTATTCGCATTTAAACTATTGTAAATCTGGTGTTATTCCACTGCAATCAGGAATTCTTCTCCAAAAGAGTAGAATTAAGGCCCTAAGGCTTCTTTAAGAATGTTTATTAACACCTAGATCAGCAAACTGGAATTCTCTGGTATTTTAAACACAACTGGTTGTGTTAAAATGAAAATAAATAAATATGAAATCTTAAAAACAGTGTAGAACTGCTTTGCCACTTTAAAAATGATGATTTGGGAAGCTATCCTGCACTCCTTAAACAACTACAGATGTTGTGGCTATTTAATTCATTGATATGGAAAATGTAGATTAAGTCTGATCATAGGGAAAATGGGTAGGTGTGTCTCTGGTTTAAAGGTGATGGGTGAGTGGGACGTGAGAGCAGAATTCATGGTAGATATAAGAACCCCAAATGTATCATCTTGGTTTCTAGCATTTAGTTTTAAAACTATAACTACAACATCATTAACAATATTTTAAATGGAAATATGTTCTGAATTGTTACTTCTAACTGACAAATTTATCATAATTTGAGGTCTTTATATCAAGTCTGCATTTCTTTCAAAAAGGAATTCAACTACAAGTTATTGGGACCAACTTATGTGTTAGGTAAAAATCTCTCCACTGCAGGAATTACTGGATAAAATTTGATTGTGTTCCCTTTGCAGGTCCCTCCTGGCCTTCAAACATGTGGATCTATTTTAATGAAGATTTTTGGTTTGGAATTTCTTTAGTTTTCATTAAATATATTAAAAGGTGGGGGGGGGGGAGGGCGGGGTTCATGCTCAGTCAAGTCCAGCACAGCTGAAAAGAAATTGTTTGTAACTTTAGTGACACTGTATTTCATCAGTGATGAGAACGGGTGCTACAAAGACTATGCTGCTGAAGTTTAGGATTTCTGGGAAGTTTCACATGTGGTTCTCAGAGAGGGTTACAAGCTTTGTGGTTGGTGAGACAGAAGCATATTTAGGTGCTTAGGCTTCAAAGAACTCATAGAATCATAGAATATCAGAGTTGGAAGGGACCTCAGGAGGGCATCTAGTCCAACCCCCTGCTCAAAGTAGGACCAATCCCCAACTAAATCATCCCAGCCAGGGCTTTGACAAGCCTGACCTTAAAAACCTCTAAGGAAGGAGATTTCACCACCTCCCTAGGTATCCCATTCCAGTGCTTCATCACCCTCCTAGTGAAAAAGTTTTTCCTAATATCCAACCTAAACCTCCCCCACTGTAACTTGAGACCATTATTCCTTGTTTTGTCATCTGCTACTGAGAACAGTCTAGATCCATCCTCTTTGGAACCCCCTTTCAAGTAGTTGAAAGCAGCTATCAAATCCCCGCTCATTCTTCTCTTTTGCAGACTAAATAATCTCAGTTCCCTCAGCCTCTCCTTATAGGTCATGTGTTCCAGTCCCCTAATCATTTTTGTTGCCCTCCGCTGGACACTTTCCAATTTTTCCACATCCTTCTTGTAGTGTGGGGCCCAAAACTGGAGGCAGTACTCCAGATAAGGCTTCACCAAAGTTGAATAGAGGGGAATGATCACGTCCCTCGATCTGCTGGCAATGCCCCTACTTATACAGCCCAAAATGCCTTCTTGGCAACAAGGGCACACTGTTGACTCATATCCAGCTTCTTGTCCACTGTAACCCCGGGTCCTTTTCTGTAGAACTGCTGCCTAGCCATTTGGTCCCTAGTCTGAAGCAGCGCATGGATTCTTCCGTCCTAAGTACAGGACTCTGCATTTGTCCTTGTTGAACCTCATCAGATTTCTTTTGGCTCAATCCTCTAATTTGTCCAGGTCCCTCTGTATCCTATCCCTATCCTGCAGCATATCTACCTCTCCTCCCAGTTTAGTCCTTGGTTTTGCTAGCATAATCTGTAAGAGTCTGTCAACTTGAGTCTTTCTGTTGGAAAAGATTTATGGTGCTCATATATTTAATAACCGTCTGACAGATTTAGGGTTAAAAAGACAAAAAAAAAATTCTCCACATAATCTAGAATCCAGGGCCCTCAGTTTGAACACATTCGTGAGGCATGGTTTGTGTCTGTTCTACACAACACATCTAGAATAGTGGAATCCTTGAAAAGGCAAAATTGACACGTTGAACACCACCAGGAAATGTAAGTGATTTTTGACTGAAAAGGAGGTTGGTGCAGTTAAATTTGAAAACATCTTAACTTTGCAGCTGTATACAAAAATACAGCAGACTTGTCTCAAGGGTCAGAAAGCCTGATGACTATGCACACTTCCTTGAAAATGTTGGAGTTTATCTGCCTGCATGGTGTTTCATGTACCACAGGGATGAGCAACCTTTGGCACGTGGCCCGCCACGATAAGCCAGTTTGTTTACCTGCCACACCCGCAAGTTCGGCTGATCGCGGCTCCCACTGGCCATGGTTTGCCGCTCCAGGCCAATGGGGGCTGGGGGAAGCAGCGGCCAGCACATCCCTCAGCCCACACCACTTCCCGCAGCCCTCATTGCCCTGGAACAGTGAATCGCAGCCATTGGGAGCCGCGATCGGCTGAATCTGTGGATGTGGCTGGTAAACAAACCGGCATGGCCTGCCAGGGGGCTTACCCTGGTGGGCCGCGTGTCATGTCAAAGGTTGCCGATCCCTGGTGTACCATGTGCTGGGTAATAACATGAAAGGACTCCATGCTTCTAAAACTAAACTGGCTCTTTCTTAAGAAAACTATTTACAGAGAAACTGCAATTCAAGCTAGTATTCTACCAATGTGAACACAGACTGACTTCCTGGTGCCTCCTTCAAACTCTTCCCTCATGCAATCTGTTCTTCTCTGTACAAGCTCCATGCAGGTTGTCACATCTTTCTTTTTAACAATTGTTGTTGTTGCATCTTTTGTGCCACTTTTTGCTGACTTGTTGCAGCCAGAGGTTACTAGTACATAGTTCACTCTTGGGACATGGCTTTTACTGCCAACCCATTGCAGCCTGTTTTCAATGCTTTGTTCAGTGGTTTTGGATCAAGGCATATCCCAAGGTTACCTGAAATATCCTCACCTCTGCTAGGCTGCTGATCCACTGCTAATTTAAACTGATATAAGTATGTCTGTTCTTTGCAGGCTTGCCAGTTCCTTCTTCAGTGGCTTCACCAGGGCTAATGGAACTTTGTTTCAGTAATCCCAAAGGCTGCGCTATTTCTAACATCAGCTTTCCCTGTACATGTCTAACTCCTTAAAATATGTCCTTATATTCTGTAGAAAGCTGTGAAAGGGCTCGGGGGGGGGGGGGGTTATTCTTCCTTCTCTCACACATTGGGAATATTCTGGTGTTGGGCTGTAATAAAATCCATGGCTTGCACTGCCCTGCTGCCCAGCAGTGGGTGGCACTCCTGTGTGGCAACTAATCTAAATAAGTGATCATGTCCCTTGTGTTGTGGGTTTCTTATTGACAGGCTGCATTTGCCCCTTGGCCTCAGAATGGTTTTATTGTCCATCACCAGCATGCGGTCACCTTTCTCCAGTATAACATTACTGCTTATCAGTGTGCTATAGCGTTGTATAGTCTTACTCTGGAAGCAGTCCAGTATTGTGCTATTGGTAAGGAAGTAAATTTGTCACCATTGTAGATTCTGTGATTTTTTCCCCCCACCCTTCTCTTTGAGCCCTGTAATTCAGCTCTTCTGCCATTTTTGGTACACCCACAACATTAAAAAGTGCCATTGCTATGGGAAAATGTTCCTGTTCTTCCTGCAGGGTGTGTATGTGTGTGTGAATATCTTACCACCACCTGCCTTGCTATGACAGAGTAGATGAATCCTAGCCCCAGCTAGGGAAGGAAAGGGTTAATGAATTTTATGAGAAAGGAACACCACCCTGAACAGATTAGTCAATCCTTGGATCTGGGCTTCAGCCTTTTGAGCTGTCTGGGAGAGGTCTTTGATCCCATGGAGGGATGCCCTGTGCCTGTGGTATGCCACCTACAGGGCCAGTGCTGAACTCAATGGGGTGGGGACCCTGCACTTAGGCTTTTTGGGACTCAGATGACTTTGTCTGTAGTTTTCCCTGGAGCACGAGAGACACTTGTCAGCAAGCCCCTGTAATAAAATAATGACAAATGAAACTGACAAAGCTGGGGTGCCTAGCCCAGAGTCACCTGACCCTGCTGGGGCTGCTACTGTCTCTCCACCCTCATGTGGATGATGAAGATTCTGTTACCATATGCGCCTCCCTCCCGCATGCTGACATGTATGTGCATTCTATCACTGGATCAGCATCAGAGGAAAGCGAGTCAACATGAAGCCCTTGCTGGTAGAAAGAGTAGATTCATGAATTTGGTTCTCAGACCCAGGGGTTGTAGCTCACTTTGTAATTTGGTGTTCCTCCTCTCTCTAATTTCACCAGGTTCCTCTGGATTATTTATTTGTCTTCCCTGGTCTTTGGAACACGGAGCCACTTAGCGGCACATTCAGATTTCATTAATCTGTTCTCTGCTCCCCCTACTCTATGACATTCATGAAGATACTAAAAAAGGTCAGAGCTCATGTAGATCCCAGCAGCACTTCAGGAGACACCTGCCCCAAATTTGATAATTTGCCACTTGTTATTTCCCTTTGTTTGTGGCTCTTCATCGACATTTCCATTAAGCAGATAGTATCCTTTTCTGAGTCTGTTTGAATTAATTCTGAGAGTAAGTTTTCATGAGACACGGCTGCAAAGGTTTTCCTAAAACCTATGGACAGATCCTCAATTAGTGTAAATCATTGTGGTTCAGCTGAAGTCAAAGGAGCTATGACCCTTTCCTTATTGCTCATGGTTCCATTATGATCTAGGGGGGAATTTCATCTGAGATGTTTAGGTTTACCAGGCTGATGCATGGATTTATGATAGTTCTGGTCCTGTTTAATATCTTCATGAATGACCTAGAGGAGGGAGGAAATAGCAAATTCATGACATTGGGGGATTCTCCCCCACCACGCGGTAGCTTTTCACCACCAGCTTCCATTTCTCCTCTTCGACATAACCTTTCAAGATGGGGTGGAGGTGGGGTTGAACTGTGCAGCACTCCAGCATTCCTGCCCTAGCAGAAATGACCTTAAAGGCCTGGTCCAGCCAGCTTAAGTAAGAGCAACCCTGTGGCTGCTCTAATTTTTTCCACAGGCCAATTCAGACCTTAGCCAGCCCGAGGATTAGGGAAGGTGGCTTAAAGCAACATTTTTCTTCCTCCACTCTCAGCTGTGCTAAGCATGAGCTTCATGCAACTGATCCACACCCTAGTCTTTATCTTTGAAGCTCTTAAAGTAGTAGGACTTAGCTATCAAATTATAGTAGCTCAGTTGTATTTAACAGGTATAGAATGAAGGTTTTGTTCAGTGGAAGATATTTGCTCATAGAGTTTGTTCCCTTCAAAACCAGAATAAGCTCCAGTCTTGCTACCATCAGGTTATGATGAGAACTATCGTCGAGCAGGCATTCCTCTAACAGCCATGTGCGAGATCAGCCCCACCAACATGCTCCTGAATAGAGAAAAGTTACAACTCCCCCCACCGCCCCTCACTTCAAAACCAGCCCTGAACTAAAGTACTCTAATATATGTGGCTAAAATCTAAAGGGTTTAATCAGTTGAAGAGATGCTGATTAACTTAATTTATATAGCAGGGCCCAAAATCTAGATACTGTAAGTATGATTGCCTTATAATTAAAGAATACATATTTATAATTTCCATCCTCTTCCATGATGGCAGATTTTAATATTTGCTCCCTTACTCATCAGAATGCTTAATTTTTGAAAACTGGCTTTCCTGAATTCAATATTCTTGTGCTGTTGTGACCAGCGAACCTGCTTCTTACTATGCAGGTAAGAAATTATTGTGATGTTTGGCTCCATTTCTGCTTTATACCCTTACATTCTCAACACACTCCTTTGTCTATCGTAGGTACTTTGATAGGCTCCCTCACCACAGTATCTGAGCACCTCACAATCTCTAATGTATTTATCCTCACAACACCCAAGGAGGTAGATAGGATTTAGTATCCCCATTTTACAGATGGGGAACTGAGGCACGGAGAGGCTAAGTGATTTGCCTAGGGTCACACAGGATGTTCATAGCTGAAAAGGAATGGAAACTCAGGGATCCTACAGCCTAGGCTAGCGCTCTAACCACTGGATTATCTTTCCTATCTCTTATACCTTATGCAGATATTTAAGGGCTGAAGTCTTGGGAATCAAGCTTCTCTTCTCTCTTCTCTCTGCTCTATGATACAACATTTGGAAACACTTACCAGTCAATCTTCAAACCCCTCCTTTCTCATCTCAACCTTCCAGAAAAGAGGCATGTTAAAAATGAGGCCAGCATATAATCACCTCCTTCTGAAGATAACTCAAAGTTGAACTATTCCGCTGGCTCCTGTGCTTAGGGCTATTTCCTTTTCCTTCTAGCTCAGTGGCAACTGTTTCCATAGAGTTTAGACTAGCTCAGAGTGAAATATATAAGGCACATGATGGAAATCTTGCAAATGTTGGAGGGTTTGTTGATCAGAGTTCAAAGTTCTGGTAAGTCATTTTCTGCACCTCTAAAGAAACACAGTCTCAGTGCTCTTTAAGTAAGAAAGGCATTGGTCAAAATCAACTTCTTGATATTAAAACAGCTAAAGTGCTGTTCAAATGTAATCCAATCAACAAGACACTACTTTAAACAAGCTTTACGTGAAGGCAAGCTGAACCGATGATCATCTAGTGTGATGCACCTACAACAAAAAGTGACAAGAACAAAAAGAAAATTGGCTTATTAGAAATTTCAGGAGACAGGTCAAGATATTCCAGGACATGTGATTAATCACCGTCATTGGTGACATGAATGCAAATGAGGAGGGGGACAGAGAGATAGCAGGTAGGAGATTATGAGTCTGCTTAGGAGCTAGGCAAATGAACAATGTTGAAAAAAAATGGAGCTCACATTTTCTTGACTCATCAGCGACAGCTGAGGATTGATGGCTTGCTTTTTTTCTTCCCAAACCTCTTCCCTGTTCCTTGTTTCCAGTGGCAATACCACCATCCTCTCTGCCACTTAGGCTTCTAGTGAAGCCTAATCTCTCTCATGTGAGAGATATGCTAGTGGGAAGTATTGGATTTTTACACATCTACTATACCTTACCCAGCTACCCTGCAACCTATCATTTAGTAGTTGGCCAATTTCTTGGAGAGCCCATGGAAGTATTGGCTCATAAGGAGGAATTTGGAGGAGAGATTAGTGGCTTAGTGGATCATTTTATAGAAGGAGTTCCACGGTAAGAGAATGGAAAGAGGTGCAAAGACAGCTATGGAGAAATGGATATCTGGGCAATCAAGATTAATATCTCTGATGGAGAAGGGGTTGAGGTGAGGAGGGTCATCCAAAAAGAGAGAGAAGAGCATTTACAATCCTATTGAATGGGGTGATGTGTCAGGAAGGACACAATGGAGAAGTTGCAGTGACTGGGAGATGAAGAGGGCTTGCAAAGTTTTATCAGTGTAGACAAAAAGAAAAGGTTGGATCTTGAAATGTTAGTCAGGAAGAAATGGCAAAATTTGGATGCAGGTTGGATGTGTAAGTCAGCAGAGGAGTCAAAGATGACTCCCAGCTAAGAAGCCTAAGTGACAGGGAGGATGGTGGTATTGCCACTGGAAACAAGGATCAGGGAAGAGGATTTGGGGAGGAAAAAAAGCAAGCCATCAATCCTCAGATGTGGCTGATGAGTGCTTGGTGCATCTTTAGAAAGTGGGAGGGTATTGAAAGGTGGCTTTCAGCCATCATAGCAATCATCAAACCTGGAGCCACCTGGGCTTTAGTTCTGTCCCCTACACTAGTTGTCAATGGTACTAAGGGATTATTCTGGCAGCCAAAAATCACTGGCACACATGACATCCCTGTGCTAGTGGCCTGGAGGGCAGATGGCTTAAGAGCCACTACGATGTCTGTGCACCACATGGGGTTCTCAGGAAATAATTTATTCACAAAAATATTTTACCAATATTTGACCCACTCTTGCAATAATTCATTTAGCCAACACTAGCTTATTACACTGTCCCTAACAACGAAGATCAGAAAACAAAGACACCAGGGAAGAACTAAAGGAAGTGCCAATCTCAGAGCTATTTCTGCTGAGGGTAATGCTTAGGAGCTCAGCTCTCCGGTTTCCCAATTATACATAGGTAGAACTATATCTCTTATGTACATATAGAACTATTTCTCTATCAACACAAACATTTATGTACTGTCTGGGCTCAATACTCAACTATGCCCACTTCATGCTTGGCACAGCTGAGGATGTTTGGGCAAGGAAAGGTGGTTGTGAGTTGGCTACAGGGATGCTCTAAGTTATACTAGCCTCACCACCTCTGACACATGCCCTACACTGAAAGTAGTTCTGGTGGTGATGTTGGAAGTAGAGCATCATATAGGATCAACAGTACCAACTTTGCACCATCTCAGAACTCCTCTGAGAGGGGGGTATCCCTCTGACTGCTTTGCCCTGCTGAGCGGGGGCCCTGGATTGAGCTCTACATGTGTATATATATTATACATATATATTATAAAGATGTAGAAAGACACTCTTAGTAATAGATGTCGACATAGAAACACAATAGTTTAAAAAATGAATTGCCTTTACTGTGCTTTTTCATATTGTATAAGGAAATGATCAGGTGATTTATCCAGATTGATCAGTCATAACAAAGAACGTGGTATTTATTCAACCATGCAAACCCACATCCTCAGATGGAGTAAATCAGCTCATCTCCATTGACTTCAGATAATCGCTTCATCCAGCTTCATTAACTTCAAATGGTACCATGTTAATTTATACCAGTGGAGGATCTGGCCCATGTAGGTAAAACACTGAACAAGTTTAGAACTGCTAATTTAGAACATCTTTTCCAGATCTATAAAAACAGGGGCATCATTTGGTCACAATTCTGTTACTCTCAAGAAACACAGACGAGTTTCTTCTCACAGATTTTTTGGCTGAAGTGATGGTTTTCCACTGTAAAACTTCATTATAAAGCCCTAGTTCACAATATGGTAAGCACAGAGGACAAATTAGCAATAAAATGAAATTATTATTGCAAAAAGCAAAATAAGGTTATATTGGAGATGCTGAATGCCACAAGCTTCTGTTGTGATGGACACCATGTAAGAGGCATATCATTGTCATCTGCTCCCTCATAAAATAGGTTGTAACCTGGAGTCATGGCTGATCCTGGATATTTCTCATTTTATCATCTGCAGGAATTGGGGTCTTCTAAGCATGATGAGATTTGACTTTTTCTTCCTTCTGCGACAAGAGGTGAAACTGGGCAAAAGCAAGCCTGATTTCCAGTAGGAGTAGACATTACAATAAAGAAGTTCATGTGAAAAATAATGATTTGATGTGATTAGTAGGACTTGCTTGTTTTGAAGATTCAGGATTAAATAGAATTATTATTAATAATAATAATAATTAATAATAATACATAACTCTTATATAGCACTTTTCATCAGAAGGTGCAACTGTTTCCAGTGTTATTATACTATGCCATATGGTGTATATAAATGTATATATCAATATTGAAATGCGCACGCACTCACACATATACCTTTTTTCAAGTTCAAACAATACCAACTAGGAAAGCAATCTTTAAAGTTTGGGCCTAATCCTCAGATGCTTTAAATCCGGGTAGCTCCATTTGACTTCCAAGTGACACCAGTTGATGATCTGACCCGCAACATTCACGTAATTCTAATAAGCACATAAATAGACATGTTTTGAAATTGCATAGCAGAGTCAAGAAATGTGTCAATCTAGGAAATAATATTGAATGGATAATTCAACATAATTTACGTGGATACTTACTGTATCTCTTGAGGAGACTGGGGAAAGACAAAATATATTGACATCAGAAAATGGTGTGAATGGAACACTTCAGTGGAGAGAACATTAAATACATGCCATGATGGATGATAGTCTATGGAAAAGTGGTTAAATCTACAAACTTCACTAAAACTGCCATCAAATAGAGAATGTGTAAGTTGGAGGGAAAAAAAGGCACATCAAATATTGCAGAAGAAACATTGGAATGAGAAATATCACTTACCCAGGTTGCTACATCACCTTGGAGAGTGAGATCTAGAGAAAAATAACCACCACATTTATAACCACATTCACTCTACTCTGGCAGCCTTGGAGATCTGGTGTTCCTAAGAGAGATCAATCCACAGCTAAACTGAAACCGTACAACAGCATTGCCTTGTTAATACTTGTGAACTGAGCAGGAACATGGCAGATAGCATAAACCAAAGGGAAGAGATGCTTTATAGTTTTGTATAGTTACTATTTGTGAAGGATCCTTGGACTTAGATCACGGACCCCAAATCTTACTTATTAAAAAATTCCCTTGTCATCAATTATGTCAAACAATTTTTTTAAAGTAAGTTACAAATACGAGGTCCAGATTGTGAGCTACAAGACCATCAACTGGTTAACAAAAGGAAAAATAAAGACAGGACAACTGAGAAAGATTTGATAGGCCACAAATAGGAGTCTATTGTGAGGGCTACACTTTGATTGTTAGTTAAAGATATTGCATGGATTATGGTTCTCCTCATTTTATATAATGAATGAGAAGATTTTGAAGGACTATAGTGTATCCTTGTGCAAAGATCCCATTAAAAGTGACGAGAGTTGTGTATATGGAATCAATGTAAAATATGGTCTTATGTGAAATGGCTATAACAGATCTTCATTCATGATACCTGTAAAACATTTCTCAGAGTGGAAGAATGTTAGGAGAAACATTTATTCAAAAACCTAAAGTCATGGTAGGACACTCTGAGCATGCCAATTGTTTGGTATACTTTAACTTTATCTAATTCAGGTTGGAAACCTGAATCTCAAGTGAATTAAGTCCTCATATAATTGGGCCTTTCACATCAAACACATATTAGATTCACATTCTGGGTCTTTCCATGGATTTCAGTTGGTTTTGGTCAAGGTCCTCCATTAAAGTAGATTCTACGGTAAAGACAAAATCTCCATTTTGTCTGTCCATGTTGCCAAATGGGTGGGTTTTATGTAGCAGACTTATAGGATAGATCCACTCTGCAATGCCATAAATCTTCCCCTTAAAGGAGTTAAGGAGTTTTATGAACATTAAGAAATTAAGACAGCACAGTAAGAGAAGGCTGAAATCCAAACCACACATACAAAGTGGTTCATGGCTGACTTCCAGATTTTTGGGTATCATATCAGAGGCATCTTTGAAAATGTAGCCAATATGGTTCTACTACAGAGTTAGGTTCATCTTGTACTAAGAAGTCTGCCAAGTGGTTTGCCTAGAAGTTTGGCTACCTGTAAGGATTAAATTCAGGATTTTGAAAATATTGCAACAGTTCTTCTGAGTCATATTATATATATATATAATATCTACCCACACACACACACACAAACATATACATACACATACCCCTGGACAGAATTTGGCTTTTACAGCTTCTGCTATACAATATCACCATAGTGCAGACTGCTTTACTTAAAAAAATTAGCTAAGGTCTCTTTCTCATTGATGCGAAAACATGCTTTGCGCATGGCTTTTATTTTTATGCTGTATGTGCTTGGGCCATACAGCTCAAAGAATTAGGCAGGGTGGCTTCTCTTGCTATGTGGCTGGTCTTCAACTGTTTTCCACTCATTATTAGAAGGTCTCCTTGTAATCTGTAAATGGCCCTAGTCTCCTAAAGGTTTATTTCTCTCTCTCATGAAATTCAACTTTAAAATAAGGATAAAACTTTATACCTTTGCCTGATTCACCACATGACCACCTGGCACTTTAAGGTTGTAAGCATGACAGTTTCTTCCTGGGTATTTCTAGGACGTCTTCAGGAAGCTCTGCTTTTCCATGTCAGGCAAAATCTACTTATATTGATGATGAAAAGTGAAATAGCTTGGCCTAAGCTTTGCGAAATGGATAAAACAAAGTGTTGAGTGAGAGCAAAGGTTCTACTAAGGCTTTGACTATAAAAACATTTTTCTTTAAGATTCCCCATTGTTGCACTACCACCACTGGAACTTCACTGGTGGTAACAATGAAGCACTCAAATAGGGTGTTATCCAAAGCTTATTGAAGTAACTGGAAAGACTCCTAGGGATTTCAAAGGGCTTTGAGTCAGGCCCATAGACAGTTCAGCAGTGGCTATTGGAGTTTTAACCACTGTGTTTTCCAATTCTGCCATGAGTACCACTAGAAGACATGGTGGTTAAAATTGTGGCCACAAGTCTACACTAGCACTCCCGCTCTTGCTGCCAGTGAGGGGAAATTTTAAGAAAGATGCTAGGGTAGATGCAGCCTGACAGATCACTGATACGTTAGCCAGTTTTTCATCTAGCCCTCCTCTGATAATGGTAGCTAAAACGCCAATAGCTACTCTCACCATTGTTGTCAACAATGGAGATTTATTGGTGGTAATGCAGCAGTGGGATACTTTAAGAAATATGCAAGTGTATAAACAGCATTAGAAGAGACTGGGAAGGACAATTAGAAAACAGGATGAAAAGAACTGGAAGAGAAAGACCAACACATGTAGTTCTGATCTCAAAGCAGTATTATCTTGGCTTTCATCTTCCTTTTCTCTTGTGAGTCAAATGTAAAACACATTGCTGCATATTTTAAGTTTTCCATCTTGCAAGCTTAAATTTCACATAATTTCCTCACTACTAGTAATTTCTGTTGATAGTTTCCATCTCTACCTTTGATAAGTTTAGGTGCAATTGCCTCAAGAGTTCACTTTGGATTTGTGCTGGTTTACACAAATGCTATGAATGCACTATCAAATGAGGGACTGAATTGTTTTTTGTATATTATTTCCTAGTTTGTGGTATCCTGTCTTCTTATATGAGAAGTGCAGAATTGTTGTTGTAGCTGTGTTCATCCCAGGATATTAGAGAGAAAAGGTGGGTGAGGTAATATCTTCTGTTGGCCCAACTTCTGTAGTGAGATAGACAAGTTTTTGAGGTTACATAGAGCTCTTCTCTGGTTTGCCGCTAGGTCACATTTAAGCATGTAGGTTTGTAGTTCCCTGTAATACAATCACCTAGTCAAGAACATTTGCTTTTCTTCTCTTCACACATTTTCTTTTCCTTTGACTGAACTTTGAATTTAAGTATTGTTGTCAAATTTGTTTGAGGAAGATGCTGGAAGAAAAAACTTTCTGGTCCATCTGGTGATAAATAGAGGGCATTTTATTTTTGCTTTTGAATGTCAATGGATTATTTATACTGGGGCAATGTTCTGAAGAGATAAAATACTCCCCTCTGTGCAACATGCAAATCTCTGGAATGTAAATATAAATAATACTTGTCGTTCATGATCAAAGACTCTTTTACAATTATTGTTGAATATTTGGGTCCAGATCCTCATCTGCTATAAATCAGCATTGCTCCACTGAAGTCTGTGGAACTATGCTGATTTATTAAATAAATAAAGCCTACAGATTGACAGGCTGACAGCCTTTGAAAATGTAATTCTCTGTTTATTCATGGAAGAGCGATGTCAGGGACAGCAACAATGCCTCCTCTCTACACACCCATACCTCTCAACTGTCACCTGAAGAGACCATTTCTATGGATAAAAGGATAGCATCATTTTCATGCTAATTCAGTCCTTGTCCTCTCTGCTCAACCTACCAACAAGGCTTGCTAGCTTAGTGCCATTTGTAATGTGAACTCCTTTCTACTGAGAGCTGGACCAAGACCATCAACTCATTTCACATAGGTCACTCAACAGCTGTCTGACGCTAACAATTTTCAGTCATTACCAGCCTGTGCTGCATTTTAACATACCTAAAGGTGAAAGTCTCCATATTCCATTAAATGTTTCTATAGACATTTACTTTCTCTCATTGAACATTATCCTTCCTTCAACATTGTACATAGTGTGACAGATTTATTTTTTAAAGCCATTCTACGGCCTGGTGCATCTGCCATTGAAGTGAATGACAAGACTCCTACTGACTTCAGTGGACTCTAGATTTGACCCTTATTGGCCAAATTAATCTAAAACACCCAGTTTAATATAATATAGTTGCACAATAGATTCCAATTATAGCATCCCAATACTAGTTAGGGGAAACTTCTCATTGGTATGTACATAATAAATATATCTTTATTTCCAGGCATGCTCCAAGACAGTCACTTTTATTCCTTTCCATACATGGTGCCTTATCTAGCCAATGCACATAAAGCAGAACTTGTTTGTATAAAACAGGAGGTAGACACTTGGAAGAATATTTACTTATTTATTTTTGGATGTGGTTCCAGAAAATATATACTAGACAAGTGCTTGCTTCTTCTACTATAGTAAAAGGGCACAATCATTAACTTTTTAAAACTCTATGGAGGAACAAGATTTTACTGATATGACTGGTCTATGCATATACTGTACAAATGTATTCTGTAGGGATATGAATGTAAAGTGTGCCTATTATATTATCAGTTGTTTCCCTTTTTTTCTCCTTGAATACCTTTAAGTGAGATCTCAAAGAAGAAATGCTATTGTGATGTATATTTGGTATGGAGTGAACTTTTTTTGCAAGAAGTCTGGGCTACTGTTGGTAGCTAGTTAAGAACTCTAAGTCCGATGAGGGTTTAATGCTGTGATGAGTGCCAGGGCAGAGCAGTCTAACAATATAAGTCTGTTGGACATGTTGTCTGGGCTGTCACGTTCAATTTGCACATGACCTCCTGGCCAAAAAATGGGAAAGAAGTGGTAGAATGTGGGACTGAAAGCTTATATTATTGCTTTGACAGCTTCACTCATCTAGAAGTAATGCAAAATGCAATTTATATTTATACTCTCTGACCTTCTGCACAGAGAGGGAAACTATCTAATAACGGGCCATGGTAGCAGATAAAGAAACAGATCTCAATACAGCTGGAATTTGTCTACATTTTTTGCTTTTCAACCATTCAATTACAGTCAAAAGACAAATGAAACATGAAGAGTGCATTGGGAAGATAGTGACACAATTATTTTATAGTGAGTAGGTTCTGGCTTTGAGTCTTGGCAAAGGTTGCCATACATGCCTTATTTCACTAGATACAGATAATCTTCCTGTTCCCACTGGACAAATCTGCTCTGCTTGTAGGTGCGTCACTCTGGCCATCACAGAAGGAGAAAAAAGACATGAGCAAGTCGGTAACAGTCTTTCTGTGCATTTGGATATTGTTGAGAGAGGCTGATACTAATCCTATTAACTAAGATAAGTTAAGTCAGGCCTAATTATAACTGGCACATTATTCACTTTTGAGGAAAAACAAGAAAATAGGAAGGAAGCCCTATTTCCTTTTGTTACAAGGAGTATTGGAAGGGCTTGTATCTGCCCCCCAAAATCTTCCTTTTGGTTGCTACAGAACTACTGAAGAAAATGGTAGATCCCTAACACTGTCTTTTTGGGACAGGTCTCTAGTTGTCATAAATCTGAATGACTCTGATGACAACAGTGCATCTATGCCAGTTTATACCAATAAAGGATTTGGCCCCAGATCCAGCCTTTTCCTTAACTGTGGTTAGCGACTAACTTTTTGCTTCAGATAAAGGGAAGTGTTGACAGCACAAGTTATCTTACATAAGTCTTAAGAAGTTGTGACAGACTCAAAAGATAGAAGAATACAGAGGAGGGATTATGAGTTACAATCAGTATTACACAAATTATATCAGTTTGGTTTTTAGCATTTCTTCCCATCTGATCTGCCTTTCCTCAGATTGGTCCTGATCCAAAGCCCACTGAGTTAATGGAATGACTGCCACCAATTTTACAGGGCTGTGGATGAAACTCAGAGTTCAGTTATTGGTCTAAATCATTCCATTATTTTCCTAATTCTTTTATTCTGGCCCACCATATCTGGATAGATGGTATTTGTTTTTATAGCCATAGTGGTAAAGTCCATGTTATTGGATAAGAATTCTAAACAGGTGTTCAGCTTTGTTTAGGAAATCCTTTTTCAATAGCTGTAGTGTCATGATTTCTGCAAAAGTAGAGCAGGCAAATGATATTTTTTTTTACAATAGACAGACAGTTATAATAAAATCCAGTGAAAATGACATTGACAAGGCAGTTAATATTTTAGAAGGGAACAGAAATGTGGAAACAAAGGAACTGATTGAGGAATTTGAAGCACCTGTACAGTGTGAAGTAAACTTTTTCTTTTTAATGAGCAAAACAAGAAAATGTGCTAGATAATAATGAGTGGGTTATTTGTGCGGTGTTATTGAGACAAAAGTGTATTTTATCTTTCTTTCAATTTACCTCTCAAGGAGACAGAATATATGGTTTAACTATTAAAGTTCTCCTAGTGGTTAAATATTACTTCTTATAGCCCTATATCTTGGAGAAAGGAATATAATTACATCTCAAAAATATTGCATAGAGAAATGGAATAGATTTTTTTTAAAAGCCGAAGTTTCAAATGGCTTAAAATGATCTTGATCTAGAATTCCCTCCCTTCTAATGTTTGATGCAAATTCATGGCTTTCCAATGTGTAATACCTGAATGTCTAATAAACACTGTTTCACTGAAGGGTTATATATTCCTGCCTAGAGAAAATGTGGAACTCAGTTCTGCTCCAGCCCTAACTATCAGGAGAGTCTGTGAAGGCAGGAGAGGGCTTTACTCTTTGGAGTGACAGAGGAGGGGGATGTGTGTGTGTGTGCGGTTGTGTGTAAGGGGCATCTTGGATCCTGAACTTTCTTGTAGTTGGTGCACGTGGTTAAATCAATACCCATCTCGGTTAGGGCTCCAAGCAAAGGGCAGTCTGGACCTTGGAACTGAAATATTGACGGGGGGTGGGAGGGGACAGCATATTTTAAGGGGTCGGCTAGAATATAGAAGAGAACAGCTGATGGATTTGTCCAGGTCGGCTCCCATTGACGTCAAGAGGAGTTTTGCTCCTGAATTCAGTGGGAGCAGAATGAGAAGCTTTTATTTTGAAAGGAGGGAGAGGAATGATCATTGCTTATTAAAATACCCCCATCCCCTGTATCTTGCAACCTTTGGACTGCTGGGTTGTATAGTAAATCGTCGCCCCCAACACATACACACACACACACACACACACATTTTGCAGGTCACTGCTGAGTCACTGAGTCTGGGGAACAATTCCAGCAGCTGATCTGGTATTTTGGAGGGCTGGCTTTAAAAATCCACCTCCTCTTTGTTTTGTGTCATTATTTTTATTTATTCCCCCCCTCCCCCCCCCCCAGAACTGCGAAGCGAAGCAGTTAATAGTTTTGGGTTTTTTCCTACCGTTTTTAATCCACAACTCTGCCCCCTACCTGCCCTTATAATCCCCTAGCATGTGCTGGTGACATCACATGGCCATCAGCTCCAAGTTCCCGTCCCCTGTAACTGTCATTAACTGCTGCAAGCAAATGAAAAATGACTGGGAGACTCAGTGGCTCCCACCAGTGACCTTGGGTATTATTAGAATGACCTCGCTTTGGCTTGACCATTAAAAAAAAAAATCTTGATATCATCACAGAGGCTGTGTCTGAATCCAGGCTCTTCTGAAAGGGGCTAGGAGGAAGCAGGGGGAAAACACTAAAGAACGCAGAGTAAATGTCATGCAAAGATCCAGGGTCCATAAATACTTCATCCCAGCCCAGTCTCAGCCAGTGAGCTCTGCAGAGCCTGGCCTTTCGGGAGGACAGTTTGGGGGGGGGGGGGGTTATCATTTCAGTTTGCAGAGCTCATGTTTAGCTGAATCTGCTGTTGTTGGTCTTGAAACATTCCCCCTTAGCTCTTCAAATGCTGCTTGGCCTCACCGTCTCCTCCTCCTGCCCCGATCATTCACTAAATATGCGTCTACTTTCCTATAGGGTCACGTCTAACCTTTCTTGATCGTGTGTGTCCTTGTTTCTTTCAGTGCACTTTACTACTACTAATAAATATAATAAATAGCTTGGGGCAGATTCTCACTAATACACCCACAAAAAAGCGTTGTCCAGAGGAGGTTCATTACAGCTTTGATTGAAACTCGGGGGGGGGGGGGGGTTAAAAAAGAGAGTCCAACTGTCTGTGTGTATAATGAAAAAGGCTAATTTGACTCATTCCCCCACCCCCCCACTCCTCACACTGTCAAAGTGAACACTGATAAAAACGGGATAGTAGGCTTAAAAAAAAAAAAGAGAAGAAGCCAAACACATGGCTAGAAGGAGGGAAATAGTGTCCCATTAAATATTGTAATCGATAGCTTGTCAACTCTGAAGCAGTAATGTTTTCCTTATACAGTGCCTCGTTGTTTAACAAATGACCCTCTGAGATGCTCTGACAGGCTGCTGGATCTCAAGGTGTTTGAACGGTGTGCTGTAGTTTTTAGTTGTGAAACAGTTAAAAAACCTGGAGGCAGACAAAAGAGAACCTCAAACCGCTGCCCTGCTTCTTTTCTCTGCTGTCAGTTGGAAATAGATCTGATGTCCTCTGGACTTTAACTCCCTACCAAAAGGGCATTTTATTACAGGTTATGACAAGTTGCAGAGAGACATGGAGAACTCAATAAGAAGAAGCAGCAAGTGGAATCAAAAAAATACTCTAGATGTTTTGAAGACAGAGCGCAGATGACTTCAAATGATAGGTGTTAGCAGAATTCTTGATGCAATCAGCAGGATTTCAAACACCGCATCTTTAGCAAGCGCCGGGAAGGGTTTATGGGCTTGCGGGGGTTGGTCACCAGCAGTCCGGCGCCTGCCTTCTCTCTCCCCCAGACCCCCCTTTCTCTAATAAGATCAGAGTCCCTGAGCATGCTTCATTATTAATACCGTCCCTTCTTCATACAGTAATGAGCAATGACTCGAGAGCGCTAGAGTTGGCGACTCTTCTTCTTTAATGGGCTTTTTAAACTTCTTAGGGCTTTTGCTTATGTGTTCCAGGCTTTCTCCTTTCGAGTTACACACACCGTGTGCAACACACACACACACACATACATACACACACACACACACACACACTGTATAACCAACAATAATAAGTTTTCAGTTCAACAGTCTTCCATCTCTTTTCCATTTGGGGGTCAGGAGGTCACCTGCCGGGTATATCGAGAGGTCCATATGTATACTACCTGTGTGGTTATCATATGTATAGAATCAGACCATAGGTATAGACTTTTATAGGTGTGTGAATATCTATCAATCATTGCATGTATTTTCCCTGGGCAGTGGTTTTATCCCTACCCCTCGCAGTGCCTGTCACGTCTCCGGAACATGAAAGAACTATACCAGGACTTTACAGAGGCTGTCACGCACTCCCTAGCTCTGTCTCTAGTAACATCCACATAAGTAGACTTCGCAGGTGTTAAAAAAAAACAACAAAACAACAAGCCTAACAGCTGCTCAGGGACACTTTAAACCATCTGATTTTGCAGGATAGGGCTCCCATTCTAATTCTCGCTGGCAGCTTTTCAAATGCATTTCATTGCTGATTGCCAGTGGAAGATGACTCTATCTCTCCCTCCTAACAGAGCTCTCCACTTGCATTCGTCTCTCTCCTAACAACCTGGGAACTAGAGCCTCTACTTTGCTACGTTTCCAAAAAGATTCAAATCTCAGGAGTTGGACACAGGGCTTGAGTTTGAAACAAAACAAAACAAAAAGTTTCGCACGGCCTGAAGTGTAAATTACACTCTTCTGTCCGGGCAACTTTATCCCAAATGAACGAAGTACACCAAGAATGTAGAAGTAGCCACCCCAAAGGGGCACCTCTCTAGATTGGCAAGTGTAAATCCAAACAAATGAGCCTTTATCAAGCAAAGATAGAATGAGGACGTGCCCTGTGAAGCTGTGTGGATGCTCTAAAGCTTCTCTCTCTCTCACCAGCAGAAAAGTTGGTCCAATAAAAGATACCTCCCCACCCACCTTGTCTTTCTGACATGCCCTATGGGTGTTCTTTGTGCCAGGCTGAGATGCCATGAGTTCTTAAATAAGAAAGGCTGAAGTCAGAAGCAGCTCCCAGGACTCACTCTGCACAGACTGCTTTAGAGTTTCAACTTTGCGATCCCAGACTGACGCTCCTTTTCAAACTTAGAGACCCTGCCTGCCTGCTGGCCGTGTGGCTACCACAAACTGATTGCTTCTTGCTAGCTCAGCTTGAGTGATGGGTCTTCCTCTGGGGTTTCTTATTCTTAAGCTGTTGTTCCTTAGTGCAAATGGTTTCCCCTGGCAAAAACAAACAAACAAACAAAAACAAACAAACAAAAAACACAAAAAGCCCCGAAGTGATGCAGTACAGAGAAGGGGAAATTTACAAGGCAGACCATGTTCTAATCGAAAAGGGAACAGAGTTACACTCACACACAGGCAAAGTTCCCAACGGCCAGAAGGGCTGCTCCTATTCTCACTTGTGCAGATAAGTCCTTTTGCTAAATGATTGAAAGTTGCCTGATGTTCCATTCGTGTATAAAGTTCCGGAAATCTGACAGATAAAGGTATTTATCTATTGTTCGGATAAAACTTAAACCACATCAAACTACAGTAAAAAGAAGAAGTAACAAATTGGTTATTTCTTAAATGAAATAATGCTAAAATATTATACTCCTTTAAACCACATCAAGAGGAAAACTTTACCATAGTGATACAGCAGTAACGAGACAGCAACCAGAATAATAATATTATCCGTTCTGTTGTCACTCATTTACCCGAATGTATGTTTCCCAGTGAATATATATACTACAACAAGCGATTTCTTTCCCCCTTTTGTTATAAACTTATTTCCGAATATAACTAAAGATATACCAATAAATGATATTATTCCGCACGCAAACTAACAGAGCCTAGATTTTTCAGGCTGCCACTAAATGTATGGATTGGGGAGGACTAGAGGAGATCTATAAAACATTTTAATCATAAAAGTTCTTCTAAAAATCGAAGACAAGCAATGTTGAAAGACAAACGAGCGTGGACTAGTCGAAGTGTGATTCATTAAACTTTTCAGAGTAGCAGCCGTGTTAGTCTGTATTCGGAAAAAGAAAAGGAGTACTTGTGGCACGTTAGTCTCTAAGGTGCCACAAGTACTCCTTTTCTTTTCATTAAACTTTGTTTCTGTTGAGGTAAATAGATAGAAGGCAAATGTGAGGAACTATGCCACGCTCCAGATGAGTCAGTGTTTGTATGTTGAATGCAGGCAATATCTTGTTTGCCTGAAGCTGCACTCTCTGATATTTTTTCCAGGTTCAGACACATTTCAGGAGCTTATCCCTACCTCTTTTGCTTTCCTCAGACTCCTCAGATGACTATATAATCACCACCTTTTTCTTTTAAACGGCAGGCTGCTGAGTTAGTCCCAAACTCTCAAAAATGTGAACAGCAAAACAAACCACGTGAAGGTGCTTTATCACGTAGGAGGCATGATCAATGTCACATTGCTCTGGCTAACGCAGGAAAATAATAATAGAAAAATTAGGCTCCTATTCAACACTATTAGTCGATGGACAGTTGGGCGGTGGGGTTTTGTAACAGCAAAAGGTGTGAAGGAACAGTTTGGTTAACCTCCATGAGAGCAAAGGGAGAGAAAGCGCCTTTCTGAGAAAATCTACGAGAATTAGGAAAACGCGACATACAACTGTCTAACTGTAAACAGTTGTTTCTTTGCAAAATTGCTGGAGGAGCGTCGAGCAGATGGCAATCTGATGGAGCTAGTCAACAAGTAGGTTTGCCCCTGTTACATAGGTAAAGAAGGGATCGCCCTTCCAAGGATTCCTCAGCCCTTGGATAATAAACTCAAGTGTCTGCCTGTCTCAGCCCTGTCCATCTTCTTTAGCCAACTTGACAAAGTGGAAGAAATATGACATGTGAATTATTAAAGAGGAAGCAGTTGACTTTTAACCTCTGTAGCTTTTTCTCAGAACCCATTCCTGAGAATTTATCTTGCAGGAAAGACGGTGTCTGAAAACTTAGAAAGGAAGAGGCCAGGAAGAAAACACCCAAGACAAGAGTTTTGAAGAAAAGCACCAGATTTCACCTCAGTATTTGCGCCACTCAAGAGATGGATAACGTGTTAGCGAAAACAAGCCATGCCTCCTTAGAAGTGGATCAATTCGCCACAGGGAGCCAGGGAATAAAATCCGGACTGAATTTAAAAGGGCTGCCACCACTTAAACACTTTTAAAATATAAAGAAAATAATGCAAAGTTTCTCCGTTTTTAAGGTTTGTCCTTCAGCCCAGTACTTTAAATTATTTAATTTCTGGACACTACAACTTTATAAATAATAATCCAATCCTGCTTGGGTGAAGAAGCCCACTTGTAGTTTTTGTGGGGGTAGTAGGAATTACTTCTCATTTGGATCAGTTCTCTAAAGACATATATATGTCATTGTGCAAACATTATCAGCCTTGCTATGAAAAAGGCTCACTGAGCCCTGTTCAGCTGAAGTTCTAGGATGAAATATACAAACATTCTGTCCATGGTTAAAACTTTAGCAGATCTGCAATAATCTTCCCAACAAAAGTTTCTTTGTGCTAATTTAGCTGCCAAGTTACTGGGAGACTGAGTAATTCAGCAGCTGTTTTTTTTAGAAACAAGGAGCAAAGGGGCATATTGAACAGTTAAGGCTTTTTATAATTTGGAGGGGGGGGGGAACCAAGAAAGATGGAGTCGATTTTTTTCTCGGTCCTTTGGGCGTAGATCTGTATACACCGCTGCCAAGCTGAATGTAATAATTGAATCGCTCCCAAATCTTGGTGATAGAGCAGTCAGAAATGACTCCATCTGACAGCGGAGCCATGAGGCAAGTGATGGATACCATTGTCCAAATCTGACCCTCCATTAACACCACCTATCAGCATCTGTATTCTGTCACCAATTCCCATCCTGGAGCCAAGAAGGGTGACTCTAATATTCTAAGCACATTGAAGGCTTCCATGCTGAGCTCAACCCTGCATCAACTAAATGGGTGGAGAGGATGACCTAAACCTTGCTCTCTCTATCTCAACTCGCCTTATTACCCCTCTCCAATCCCATTGTTTTGCAGGTGCCAGCAATTTGCTCCTTATCTCCTCTGTTTATGAGGGCTCCTTTTTATTCATACAAAAGGAGAAATGTTATTAATATTAATTAACAAAATAAAAAAATGAAGCCGTTTTGGGAAGGTACCAAATGAATAATCTCATCCTCTAATTGGAGATGAAGAGTGGAGTGGGGGGGGGGCCTTGGGGGGAGGTGTAGAGAAACAGATGACCTACTGGGTGACAGGCACAGGTTGGAAGGGTGACATTTTATTGTAAGCCTCCCTATGAAAGGAAGAAAAGGAAAGGACCAGTCAATTTGATGCAGGGACCAAGAGTGCAAGAGTGTTGCTAAGAGACAGAGATGCTGCTAAAGTTCTATCAGAAGCTGTACCCTGACCTTATGCAAATAGAGGCTTCCAACTCTTTGTGGAAAGGCTGAAAATTCCACCCACTGTGTCACCAATACCTGGCATCGAGCCTTTTATTCAAATGTTCTCTAAAAACACACACACAGAGGATGTGACAAAGCGTGACACATTTAGGGCTGTATAAAAAAAAAGGTGGTGGTGGTGGGGGGGGGGGAAGACGGAGCCGATCTCATCGTGAAAATGTCACCCAACCATACCTTCTAGAGCCTGTGTCTTTCCCCTGAACTGAAAAACTAACTTAAATATTCCCAAACTGCCTGAATACAAGCCGATTAAGAATGATAGATATAGAGGAAAGCGTTCCTGCTTATTCTGTTCGTCGAGGAGGCACTGGTCAAAGAAGAAATAAAAAAGGCAAAACCCATAAGCCCCTCTTGATCAAAATACTGCAAGATCAAAATCAGAGCTGAGATTAGAAAGGGCCCAGACCGATTGGAAACCGTTATATTTAGCAGAGCCAAAGGTGGAACTGTCCCAGATAAATTCAAGCTCAACCTTAAGCAGAGGTCCCTGGGATTCAAGGTGAAGAGACTGTCTCTACAGAGAATTCCTAGTTATTGCTGACAACAGAGAGTCAACACTGTTGTAAATCAACACAGTCCAGCTCCTGACAAAAGCTGGTTAAAAACTGGGTTACACCAGTGTCATTTAAGTGTGATCCTAGGAAAAGACTGCTACAAATAGTGAGAGCAAATTACAGATAATTACAACTTTCTCCCAACTATTTTAACACACAGAAATGCCATGCACCGAGTTTCTGACAGTTCTTTAACTTCTAAGGCAATTACTATGAATCAATAGCAGTCAAGAGCAAAAAGAGGTAACCAGTTATTCGCAGTCCAGGATTGCCCCAGGCATCCGATGAAGTGAGCTGTAGCTCACGAAAGCTTATGCTCAAATAAATTCGTTAGTCTCTAAGGTGCCACAAGTACTCCTTTTCCATTTCTCTGAGTAATAGTTAGATTATATACCTGTGTTAGGCTGAAAGCATTACGTTTTTTGTCAAGGATTTGCAGCTTTGCACTTCGTCCAAGATAAGACGATATATTCAGGGCAAAAAGCAGAGTGATGATAGGTATGTCACCTCTAAAATCAAAAAGCAATAACATATTCCAGTGGGCGGGGGAGAATCGCTGTCAGTTATTCTCTTGGTCTAACTTTAACGGTTGCACAAGTTTAACTCAACACTTCTTTTTGTTACCCAGGCTGGTGAAATGATTAGTTTGATTTCAATTCAGTTGATTCCCAGTGCACTTTTGTGACTTTTTACTGACAACAATCCATTCACAGAAGTCACTACTGATGCTCATTTTATAATCAGCAATGAAAAATGACTCCGTTGCAATTTGCAAAGTTGATGACTTGTCTTTAAAACGTATAGGGCTTGATTATATTCTCAAACTGGTCAAAACCTGTTTTGTTGTTGTGTTGTGTTGTTTGTTTTTATTAAAAGAAAATAACCAAAGTTCTCATATACATCCAGGGTTGAGACATCTCGTGATTAGTATGGATATATTATTATGATTTTGGCATCTTATTTTAAGACTCAGCAAAAACAAACAAATAACAATCTGACAACTTGATATTTCTGTTTTATAAATTATATAGATGGAAAATTACAGCCATTTCGAGCTTGATCTTATTAGTAAAACTCAGGCGCAAAGTTGTTAGATGTGTAAACACGTCCACAATGCAGATCAAAACTGTGAGCATGGAAAGGGCGTTTAAGACTCTATATTGGATGAAAACCTCTGATTCCAAGTGAATGGAGTAAATGAATTTGCTGGTGCAAATTGGTGATTGGATTTTTGTTTTTAATAGTAAGACTTTTCATAATGCACACAATAGGATTAATATTTCATATTAGCAGTGTGTGTATGGTGAACTTTGTAATGGGAAATTCAATCGCCGCTGTAAATATTAATGGAATATGAAATGAAGCCACAGTCTCCATGTAGCACTGATAGTAAAGTGGAGTGAGCATGTGGTGGCCCTGGGGCAAGATAGGCCTTTCCTCTTGTCTCTCTCGCTTTATTACATTAGCCCAAACCCCTCAGCACAGTGCTGAGCTCAGAAGCTGAAGTTCACAGGTCAACCATGACAAATGTCCCCATGTCTAGCCAAACAAGGCCCCCCTGGCCCTCCCATTACATCTGCCCAACAGGCCCCTGGAGAGAGCTTGAGGGTGTCTGTTACAGGTAAAAGAGCTCTTTAGCGCAACTTTCCAAACGCATTACAGGAGAAGGAGACACTACTTCAGGACTTGCTGCTGCTGTGGCTAAAAAGCCTGGGCCGCTCTTCTGTGGCCTGGATACAAGATAGCCCCCCGACTCCTCATCCCCATCCCAAACTTTAAGCAAACATCAATAAGTCAACACAAATCAAGTGAGTCCATAACCCCCGCCTACGCCCACAACAAAGGAACATGTGTGGGGGAAAAGATCCAACAGGCTCCCCTTTCTTTGAAGGAGTCATGGTGGCGAAGGGCAAAGTGGAGAGAATCTGTCTTACACCTACAGTTAGGACTCTCAGTCACAAATCACTGAATGCTCTGGACACCGTGTGGAGCTTCTTATTCACACCAACGGGTGCAGTGACTTTTTAAAACCACTTCTGTTCTCTCAGAAATTGCATTGACGACACCCTCAGGGAGTTAAGCCAAACCCTTTTAGCACAGCAAATGGATAACTAGCCAAAAGTTAGGTTACTTTTGGTGTCTTATTTAGCCCCACCCCCCCCACACCATCACCCACACCCACCTAAATGGTAAATGTAGCTCTCTCTCTCTCTCTCTCTCTCTCTCTCTCTCTCTTTCACACACTCTACAAAATACAAAGCATTTTTTGTGCAATTCGAATCTGTACGTGATCTGTATATAATCAATAGCACCTGGTGACATCATAAACTAACTGCACATTGTGTGTGTATGTTAGATGTGATTTGTTTGTTATCTTTCTGACACAAGTTCAGAATTTGCCACCTTATCTAGTTACATTCCATATTCCCCAAAAGGTCATATTAAACATTAATAGAGAGCTGAATGTCTGATGCCACAAAAACACAATCGTCTTATGTTGTCTGGTGGTGTAAGTGATTTTTCGTGTGGATGTGTGTATCCTGAGAGGTCTATGATCATTCCCAATTGAAGTAAATAAAACGTGTGACATACCACCTACGTAACCTCGTATATTCCGACCATACCACAACAGAGGTCTGCAGAGCAGTGTTAGATGTAGACTTTAGCATATAACGATATTGTCTGAAATTATCAGCACAACGGTGCAATTTTGTGAACACGGGATCTTTCCTGTATTACGCTGAGTTCCTAAAGCATTGAAAGAAATGGCCGGCGGTGTACAGGGTAGGGGAAAGCATCCATGTCAACACTTTTTTGGATCAGCAGCCATTTATTTCAACACTTTGTAGAGCAGCAGCGTTCTCTCTATCAGCCTGCCTTTTCCATTTCCAGCATTTCTCTTGTATAAACAGCACTTAGAACAGCTTCCCTTTAGAGTGGACATTAATCTTCATTTGTTAAGAGCAGACTTGTCAGAATTTACTTGTGGTGACTGAACCATGTTTCTCCTGTATTTGTAGCTGCAAAGTGTCTTGCTTTATCTATTAAACTTCTCACTTTCTCTCTGGCACTCGGATTTGTGGGTAGATGCAGGTACATCTGATGGTGCCTAGGCAAATATTTAGGCAGGTGCTTAACTTATATGTGCCTGAATAATGCCATCGCTTTCAATGGGAGCATTCGCGTGATTTAAGCACTGGGGGGATGGGTAAATATTTGCAGGATCGGGGCTATCACCTCATGTATAATAGGATAAGGGACTTGGGGTGTATTATGCTAATTAAAAGTGCAAAGTTGAAAGCAGAATGGTAACAAACACAGTGGGTCAAAAAACGTACTTGTATGATACTCTTGTTCTTACTATGCCCCTGAATATTCAACCTACTTCCATTTTCACCTACTTGACTGAAAAGCATGCACTGAAAATGCAGCGCATTAACATATTCCCAGTTCTTTACACAACGCACGATCAAATTGTTCCACACAAAGTCCCGAGGAAATTAATTACTCCTATATTAATTCAGTCCTATAGATTTATTCCATTTTCTCTGGCATAGTGTCTAGGCGAGCACTTATTTATATATTCCTTGTTTAGTTTCTCAGACATTGCAATAGGAAATAAAAGAGAGATTTGTATATTGCGGCTAGGAGACTTTCTCCTTTTTGCACTATATTATTTAATTGCAAATCAGTTCCCTAAATTCCTTGAGCCTTTCAATCACCAGCTTTGTGCAGTTATGAATGAAAAGACACCCTGATATGCAGGTGATATTGGCTCTGGCCACTTCTGCATTTACTTGTTCGTTTAACCATTTCCATATTTTGTTTTTGTTTTTGTCAGCACTGTGGCTCATATACTTTAGGCAGTGTCTGTCTGCGGCTTCATTAAAAGCTTTCTATTATATCCCCCAGGAAAGTGCAACCGTCACCCCCCCCTGTCTCTTTAAAAGAGTTACACTTTCAAAGAATTCAGTGCATCCGATGAAGTGAGCTGTAGCTCACGAAAGCTTATGCTCTAATAAATTTGTTAGTCTCTAAGGTGCCACAAGTACTTACTTTCAAAGAACATTTCCTCCGCCTCGGCCCCCTTTACGAAAAGGGAAAAGCAGTGGATACAGATTTTGTAAGTGTTAAATAACTTTCCCAGCGTGTATTAAAGGAATACTGTACTTTATCAACAGCTGATTGATGCTGCCATGTGATCCTCTCGGTTTGTCTATAGTATGATATTTATTTAACCTGCTGGGGGACTGTGTTCGGGGGCAGCTTGCTCCTGCTGGCAAGAGCACACACATTACACACTACCCCAGGTATTCTGATTGATTGTTCCCACCCCAAAGCCGTTGGATCATAATTTAACACAGCAGGTCCTACTGCACAGACTAGGTTTTCGGGAAATTCAGTGAAGGGTTTCTGTGAACAAGGACTGCAGGGCTGCTTGGTTTTCCTGACTATCCATAGTCTTTAAAGCATATTTCCTTTTATTACGGGACTCGAACTCACACAGCCAATGGCGTCTGACCCTTAAATGAATTCAGATCCTCAAAAATATATATATTTCTGGACATACATATTGCCTGGCACTTGCAAATCACACGAGTATGCAACACAATCACCCATGGCAAATAGTTAATTGCGGTTGATCAGTTATAGTAGTGATTCTCAAACTTTTGTACTGGTGACCCCTTTCACAGAGCAAGCCTCTGAGTGCGACCCCCGACCCCCTTATGAATTAAAAACACTTTAAGGCCATTATAAATGCTGGAGGCAAAGCGGGGTTTGGGTTGGAGGCTGACAGCTTGCGACCCCTTCCCCCCCATAACCTCACGATCCTCTGAAGGGTCCTGACCCCCCAGTTTGAGAACCCCGAGTTACAGCAAAGAAGTTTAGGGGGGAATAGAAAGTCAGACTTCAATTTTCTCATCAGGCTTTTCCCAGATTAAATTCAGCTCAGAAAGTCCTTTGGCTGTTAAGATTGTGTAGATTGTCCCAGGAGGGAAAAAACACAACATCCCAGCATTGCAAATTGTGATGAACTAATGTGCACTGAGACAGGGCATTACTTTCGACAGCAATCTCCGACAGCAACACTGCAAAGTTTTTATATACAGCCTGCAACCTCTGTTTACCCGATCAACTGTCAATGGTAGGGACCCAGGACAGAGTCTTTCTTAACACGGTCTCAAAGGGAATAAGCTAGGTAGGTAATTGGCTATCTACCAATCTATTGCATATGGAGAACTGACATTTTAGCTTCTGACCCAAAGCCCACCGAAGTCAAAGAGAGACTTCTTCCCATTGACTGTCATGGCTGGTAAGCCGAGCACACAGATAGACTGTCAGCTTGGTTGAGATAATAACAAACGAACAAGCAAACGATTTTCCAGCTGGTATGGTGAAAACCATTTTTTTTAGAAAATTGTCTACAAATCGGTGACTTATCTGTTAAAACACCATCTAGACTAGTCACCTTGAAACCGAGGTCTGTCCATCAGGACCCTCTGCTTTCTGATCTCTCCCATGTTTGAAGGTGGAGTTTTCTTGCCCTTTTAATATGAAATACTTGATTGTTTTGTAAGTAACAAGCCCTCTCTCCGCCCCCAAAAAGTGTACTTTTGGCCAAAGTTATACATGCAGCAACATCGGAAGAAATCAACAAGCCACACAACCCTGAGCAGATAAAAAACCCAAACTTGGCCTGAGATGGAAAGAAATGGATCCTGTCCCCAAAGAAAGAGGGGAAGCGTTATTTGCTATTGGGTGGCACTGAATACAGACCATCATCTGCACGGTCCATACTAACATCCGCTTTCTTTACCCACCAGCCCCCCTCCCTCCCAAAGGTGGCCCTTCCTCTGTCCAGAATGCACCCGTCCTATCTGCCCTGCAGATCTTAATTCTATAACAAAAATGTTTGCAAGGCTCCAGGAAGTGCCATCTTTGTGCTAAGAAAACAGCCACTATCAAAGTCAGTACACACACCGGGATCAGGGAGAGGGAAAGGGCAGCCTGGCGTAAGAAAATATTTACCAGTGACTCAGGCGCAACCAGGGGGTGCAAAGTCTTACCAAGGTGACTGAGAGGGCAGCGTAGGTGCCAGCTAATAGATCTGCTCTAGTCACATGGGTCAAAGGAGTGTTGACAGATCATGTTAATCGGTAATGTTACCTATTGTTAGATATCTGTGGGTCCCTGGTCTTCAGCGAGGCAGTTTCTTTAACCCCCTCATCACCGTATTTCTTCCAACGAGGAATATATGTAAAAAATATCCACCCTCCCCCCAAATCCCGGGCAATTAGTTAATTGTGATCTTTTTTTTTTTTTACACCGAAGAACTTGCAGACCTGACGTCTAGGGAGGGAACAGATCAGGGTTTATGTGTGTTTATCCTTCTGTCCGCTGGCTATGAACTCTTCCCCTGGCCTTCACGGTAGGGTTTAATATTTCCCAGTAATATTTCACTCCAGATTCAGCGACCCAAGGGGACACTCTCCTGCTAGCACTGAACCCAATGGAGAAATTCTCCTTCACTTCAGCTGGGCCCCAGGAACACAAGCTAAAAGAAAGGGGCGCCAGAGAAACGCTGGCCCTGGGGTTCAAGCCACATCCTCACAGGCTGTAGTCAAACGAATAGAAAAATCTCAGTCACCAGGGGACAAAGAGGGGGAGGCAAAGTCCCAGCTAGGTAGGATGTCCTTCTTCGATGTTCTTGGGCCAAGGAGGGACTCTAGCATAAAGATGCTCTGATACTCACTTGATAGATTGTCATTCTTGACAGACTACAAATAGAGCATCAGTCTGTGATGAGCCACGCAGCCTGGGATCCATTTGTGAATTAGGATGATCTCTAAAACGCTGATTGCAGTAGTAATTTCCGGCACTAAATCCTATTATTTAACAGAGATGTGTACATGCAATAACAGGATATTCCCAGGCAAGCAACACTTTCCTATGATACAGGTACAAGACTTCATTCTCCTTGCAATCATTTCCCTTCCCTTCCGTTTTGAAAGGCGCCTGACAAAGCGATCAAGATTCCCCAAAGGCCATTGGGTAAACCATCCAGCTGCGTAGAATGGTTTGGGCTCCGCATCCTTTTAACCATATAATAACAGGACCGTGTCTGAAGTGTTGCCACTCAAGATTTAGGATGATTCTCCATTTGTAGCCTTTTCTCAGAGAGAAGGGCCATTTCCAGGCACTTTCGCTTGTACCTGGTATTAGGGGGAATTTAATGAAGATGCTAAAGGTAGGTTTAGGGGTGAAACAGAGCCTTGAGGATGTTAATTATAACACTTTGGAAATTAATCTGCAATATTCTAATCTCGATTTTAAAAGCAGTTCTGGTCAAATCAGTCGAAGGTATTCCGGATATTGGGAAATCGGTGGGGAAAATGATGCCCACTCTAGGCGTTAAATCCTTATTACTACAGCGTTTGGTTTTTAGTGATTATCAGCTACCACTAATCGTGTCTCTCTTTACAGGTCTTGGGGGGCATTTGTGCTAAAGATAAATTCAGGCAGTTGTAACCATTCGATCTGCTACAATCTGTGCAGCTGGTAAAAAAGGGAAACAAGATTAGTCTCTTGCCCAAAACTTCTTGGGTTTAGAGGGGAGGAAAAGTGCACACTTTTATTGTATGCCAAAGACTTGACATATTGCCTGCTGCTTTATTGACAAAGTAAAGCAAATAACACTTAAAAACATGATTCCTAGGCTCTGTTATAATGAAGCATATATGTTTTTAGGGCTTGTTACAGTCTATTGACTATTTTCTGAATAGTGGCCATTGTATTTCACTAGCAAAAGTAAATCGTGCAAACAACCCTCAACAATGGTTTGTGGTTTTCCTACACATGCTGACTTTAACCTCCCCACATCAAACCACACCCTTTTCTCTTGTAGCCAGTCTTCCCCTCCCCTTTCTAATCTCTTCTTTTAAAAATTGGTTTAAAAAGAAAAAAAGATATCCACTGGGAAGGTGTATGGATCAAAGAGCAACCGGAGAGATCATACATCTTCCAGTCAACCGGTATAAATGTGGCTAACCATCAATGAGAAAACAATGGAACACAATTATGTTTTCCTCTAACTGCTATGTTTTACCGACAATAAAGGAAATAAAATATACTCGTGTTCTTCTGCAGCTCTAGATCTAAATATTGTTTTATCCTTTGGAAAGCTAGCAGGGGGGGATGCCTACGTACTTTCCCTCACTTTGCCCCTTCACTTTTGCTTCAAGCCTACTGTAGAAATCCCCCTCTTCTGCGTTGATTTGGGTTAATTTCACACCAGAGGAAAAGAATCTTAAAACTGAAACAAATAAATAAACCAACAACAACGATGCAAAGGTCTGACAGAAAGGATTAATATACTAGGCAGGATTGTCAGTTTCTGTTACTGGAGTGCTCGCTTTGGGAAATGTTAAATTGCTTCCACTTTCCCAAAAAAGGTTGTTTTTTTTAAAAAAACAACTTTTGCTCATTCCAAGACTCAGCCAATAGACAAACTAGTTTACACAGTTGGTTATGACAAACGAATCAGGTGTTTTAATTAATTAATTAATCCATTCATTATTCTTTAAGTATACTTTCCTAAGTAAGCACACACTTTAACTAGCTTTCCTGTCAGCCAGCTTTTTACTAGATCACTTTTTCGTAGTGTGGCTATCAAAATGAGATAAAGCCCAAAGAGGTGGAACCTAATCAGCTTTTTAGCTGAGTTTAAAGAGTCTAGAGGCAGTTTAAAAGTAGCTTTGGTCATGTTTGCTGGCTAGCTGCACTGTTTGCACTGCCACATTATGATGGAGAGAGTAATGCGTTTGATAGATAAGAGGAAAGAGGCTAGCCAAAAAGCAAGGTCATATATGATAAGAACTGACAGTTTTACCCATTTTTCACGCACTTAAAAGGAAACTTTAAAATATTAAGGGAAACAGAAGTAAATACTGAAGCACACTACATTTATCACAAACCAGTACACGAATAAATCTTGCATCTTATTTAATTAGCCCAAAACCTTATCATAGTTTGGAACATGTAGAGCAATAAAAACCAATGTTTCTCCATTTTCTTAGCAGCAAGGTAAATTCTTAAAACACACTGTTCATGGGATAATCACACAATTCACTTTCCCCTTTTGATGTTTTATCTAACCCTTTGAAACAGTGAATGAAATAAGTTATAAGCTGAAGATAAGATTCTGTAAATGTAATCCCCTTTGATAAGGGAGTGGCTAAGTTTTTAAAGGAGAGCAAAAAATCAGGGAGAAAAAGGGAAATTAAGCTTTTCCATATTCCCCAGATTAAAATCTGTATGTAATAAGAACACTCATTTTATTTTTTGAAAATCCATATCTAAAGTTGCATACAGTGCCAAATCTGGGTTCCAAGAAGTCAGTGGCAAAACTCTCATTGGGTTTAATTTGGCCCATAATTAGCTAAAAGTATTTTTAAATACTTGTAGAGCATTGGAAACAGAATATTGATTTCTGATTCCATTAAAATATTTCTGTTTTATTAGACACACAGGAATGCAAAACCAAAACCGTACTATATCTCCTTTCCCAGGAAACACCCTTGTCAACTTCAGCTGGAGTCTTGTTTAAGATACAGGTGCAAGATGAATTGCTCTATAGCCAATACACATCTCCCACAATTATACTATTTATGCCCTCAAAGCACTTAAAGTAAAATTTTCAGAACCACATCAATGATTTAGGAGCCTAAGCCTTATTTTCAGTAGTGATGTAGGCATTTGGGGTATGTCTACACTGAAATTAGACACCCACAGCTGACCCATGCCAGCTGACTCAGGCTCATGCTAAGGGTCTGTTTAATTGCAGTGTAGACTTCTGGGATCAGGGTGGGGCCCAGGCTCTGGGTCCTTGTGAGCTGGGAGGGGCCCAGAACTCAGACTGCAACCAGAGCCCAGAAGTCTAAACTGCAATGAAACAGACTTGCAGCCCAAGTCCTGGGAACCCAAGTCAGCTGGTATGGGCCAGCCATGGATTTTTTTGAAGTGTATACATACACTTAGGAGGCTAAATTTCATTGAAAGTCAATGGGACATAGGCTCTTAAATGTCTAAAGGCTTGTCTTCATTACCAGAGAGACCAATGCTGCTGCAATCAATGCAGCAGATGTCAATTTAGTGGGTCTAGTGAAGACTCGCTAAATCGAGTATCGATTGACTCCATAATCGACCAGAGAGCATCTCCCATTGATATGGCACACTGAAGACACTGGGGTAAGTCAATCTAAGCTATGTCGACTCTAGATATGTTATTCATGTAGCTGGAGAAGCATAACTTAGGTCGACTTAGCCCGGTAGTGAAGACAAGCCCTAAGTTGAAAATGGGGCTTAGACTGCTAAGTCACTTGAAACCAGATCTTCAAAGGTATTTAGGCATCTAATTCCCATTGATTTCAGGAGAAAAGGGACATCTTGGATATTCCAAGGTCTCCTAGGGTATTTCTACACTGCAAAAGAAGACCCATGGCAGCAAGCCTCAGAGCCTGGGTCCACTGACTTGGACTTGTGTGGCTTGTGCCACAAGGTTAAAAATAGAAGTGCAGATGTTTGGGCTCCATGTGGATCCCTGGCTCTGAGAACTTCCTTACTTGCTGGGTCTTGGAGCCTTGGCTCCAGCCTGAGCCCAAACATCTACATTTTCTGCTCCAGGATTTTATTATTTTTTTGCAGTGTATACATACCTTTAGGTGAAATTCACTCAATGCAGGTGTCCTATGCAAAGTCCTGCACAAGCCTTCATGCCCACTATAGAAGAGTGTGAGTGGTGCATAGAACTTTCCACAGGCCCCCTTCAGCTTCACAAATTTCAGCTTGCCAAAGTACTTTTACATTAGGTGGAACATTATCACAGTACCCTGAATCATCTTTCAGCTGCTGCTTGCTGAGAGCTGGACAATTTAGCAGCCACTGTGGTTCTGGACCCAGACGCTTGCACTGACACACCAATGCTGGATGAAGTGAAGTGTGTCATCTGCAAACTGGAAAACAGACGTACAACCTGCACTGATGGCATCCTTCTAGAGCTCCTAAAATGCGCTATTGACCCTGTAGCGGAATCACTTCTGGCCATCTTTCGTCCGGTGTGGAGAACTGGAACCTTGCCAATCACCTGGAAGGATGGTATTGTGATCTCATTTTATAAGGGCAAGGGACAGCGCAGTGAATGTAAGAGTTACAGGCCAATCCCCTTGTTGTCTGTGCCAGGGAAGATGTTTGCACCTGTTCTGCTGGCGTGTACATCAGTAGCATCGCCCCTAATAATCAGGCTTTATGAGGAACGGGTCCATATTAGACACCATTTTGACCCTAAGCTTGTTGTTGGAGATACACCACAAGTTCAAGAAGTTCCTGCACATAGTGTATGTCGATCTTAAGGCTGCATTTGATTCAGTTGACTGTGTCAGATTATGGAAGGCCTCAAAGGGTATAGGTGTCCCAATCACTGCTGGACTTGATTAGCATGCTGCATAATGCAACCACTGTCTGTGTATGTCTTGGGAATCAGATGTTGGCATCTTTTAAATCAGTATCTGGTGTCAGGCAGGGCTGTGTCTTGGGCCCTGAACTCTTTTGTCGGACAATGGATTTCATAATACAGTATTCCATCAGGTCCACAGGCATTTAAGATTGGTGATCTCTTGCTCTTGGACCTTGACTATGCTGATGACATGGTTCTTCTAGTACACAGCCCCGACAAGTTTCATGAGGCATTCTAGCAAATGGAGGAGGAGTCGGCCAAGATTGGCCTCTATGTTTTGTGGTCAAAAACAAAGCTGCAAAACCTATCATCAGGTCCACCCATGACTCCAATCTCTTTGAATAAGAAATTGCCAAAGCAGTCTCCAGCTTTTGCTATTTGGGTTCTATACACCTGTTCCTCCAACTCTCACATGGAAGTACTTCATCGGATTGGCATCACAGAGTCTGCTATGGAATCAACATCATCTCCAGATGACAACCAAGTTCAGGATCTATTTGAGCTGTATCCTTTCCATACTGCTGTACAATTGTAAAACATGGACCCTATGCTGCTCAGACTGGGCAAAGCTGGAGGCTTTTCACACATAATACTAATGTCATTTATTGGGCATAAATTGGAACGACTTCATTTGTAATGCAGATGTTTGCAGATTCTCTAGTCTACAGGCTATTGGGGCCATTGTACATAGATGGTGTCTTACACTTTTCGGATATGTCACCAGAATGCCACATGATGTTCCAGCAAACGCTGTTCTTCAGGTGGCTTGCAACATCTGGGATAAAATTCCACCAACTGAGGGCTGGAGGTGGCCTAAAGGAAGACCCACTATTACATGGGTTCTAACATTGGACTCTTGGTCTGTCAAGCCCGTGCGGCCACACAGGAATGGACCAAATGGCGAACGATAGCTACAGCCAACCATTTGGCTAAGTGTTGAAGAAGAAGAAAAAAGTGTTTCTCAATTACTTAACCTCACAGGAAAACTATTCTTCTATATGTAAATTTTCCTTGGGGTAACAGGAGTTTGGCAAATGTGATTACAGACTTATTTAAAATGGAATCAAAGAGAGACAGATAGTTCTTTAGAAATTATTTTCTTCTCCATAGTGGCCACCTTTAACACTTTTTTATGCCTCAGTTTTAATAATCTATATTAATGTTGTTTTTTAGCTGATTTTAATGTCAGCTAGGGATTAATGTGTATTAATTAAATTGACTGTATTTTCTTTAATGAGCAGAAAAAAGATTTCATGTTAATGCTGATGATCGTAAGAAGGATTTTGTCTACTTCTCTGTATTTTCTCAACATCTTGAAATATTTTATTAGAAAATGAATTAATTTAGTTACAGTTGCCTGGTAAAAACAAACCAAACCAGGTGACTGCAAACTGGTTCTGTCGTTACTGAGATGTATGACGATCAAACCATAATATTTTCACTTAGTAAAATATGAATTCACTGTGAAACATTATTTTGTGCTAAATACGTAATTTATGCTGTTTCTATTTCTTGTTTATTTGGCTTCAAGTGACACCTGAATTTACAGACACTTCCCTGGGTCTCTCTCTACTCAAGGGTAGGCTGTCTCCGTTTATAGCAAAGGCTGCTTGCAACCTGACCCTGTCACATGGTCCCTGAACTCAGTCCCTTCAGTCTTAAAGATCTGAGCAGTGATGTGCGTATGCATCTCAGGGTGAACGCTCTGTTACAGTACTTATACTGTGGTCATGTCAGTGGATTAAATGGAGTGAAATTCACCTCTGTGCAGAGGACCAGTGTTAGGCCTATGGAGCATTTGCACTGGAATGAATTTTATCAATGATGATTATTCATAGAGTGAAGTTTCCCCCTCTGTAGAGGGCCCATACAAAGTTTATACATCACTTCAGTGGGATGTAACTGGTCTATAGGCTTTGAGTAGGCCATCATCACAGGGGTGAATTTCACCCACTCTGGACCTGCAGTTGCAATCCTTTTACTGGCTAATCTCCCATTGAAGTTCATGATGAGTTTTACCAGAGGAAGCACTGCTGGGTCACATCCACTACATGTAATCTGGGGGCTGGGAAGGGGGTAGTTCTACAATAGTTCATTGTGTGAAACTTCAGTTAAAGTCAACTGGGGGCTTGCTCATTTAAATCCAAAGTCAATCAGAGCTGAAATAATATAGAGTTCTGTTCTTATATGGCCTTCACTTAGAAGCCTGATCTTCCACGCCTTTCACATGTTGACTTCCATGACTATGAAGCTGAAGGACAGGGTCAAACAATCATTTACTTATTTAGAAATATGCAGGCCCATAATGTTGGCAGGATTCTAACTCATTAAAAACCTAAACAACAAAATATAGGGCAAATATCACTCACTGAGACAATATGACATATCTATAGATAGATAGCCAGCCAGTCAGACATACATGGCTGTTGTGTTTTTCAAGATCACACAGTTAGCTATACTCTTGGGTTGCTGAATATGCTCTTAATAAGAACCGCTGGAAATCTTAATGGCATTTATTGGGTACTATATAATCACTTTGATGCTAAATCATTACACTGCACAGGCTTAAACTTAATTCTGTATCCTTTGCCCATCTCACCATTTGCAAAGTCCTTTCATAGGCCACATTTTCATAGTATGATAGAGTATGGCAGTAATGAACTCTATGGGGCTGATTCTTATCTCACTACCTCAGTGCAATATCACTGGTTTCAGTGGGGTTACTTCAGATTTTTACTAGTCAGATTATTGTTATTCTGTTATTATTATTATACCTGTCCTCCACGAACTTATCTAATTCTTGTTTGAACCCAGTTATGCTTTTGGCTTTCACAACATCCCCTGACAATGAGTTTTACAGGTTGACAGTGCATTGTGTAAAGAAGTACTTCCTTAAACTGCCTATTAATTTCATTGGGTGACTCCTGGTTCTTGTGTTACGTGAAGTGATAAATAACCTTCCTTATTCACTTTCTCCATACCATTCATGATTTTATAGACCTCTATCATATCGCCTCTTTGTCATCTCTTCTCCAAAATGAACAATCCCAATCTTTTTAATCTCTCCTCAGACGGAAGATGCTCCATTCTCCTAATCATTTTGTGGCTCTTCTCTGTGCTTTTTCCGGTTCTAATATATCTTTTTTTGAGATGGGGTGGCCAGAACTGCATTCTGTATTCAAGTTGTGGGTGTACCATAGATTTATATAGTGGCATTTTCATATTTTGAGTCTGAGGGGATGCTCTAATATGTCAGAGTCCAGGTTGCAGCAGATCCACCAAGGATCTCTAGAGGCTACATAGGTGACTTAAAGCCACCTTTAACCCACCTTATCTGGTCTTGTGCTGAGTACAGACAGGCCCAATATATGTTAATCCTACTCCTGTCCCTTCAGCCACATGGTGTGTGCAGGACCCAAAGATGAAATGCTTTATATTTTTAAACCTAATTATTATAATTGTCAATTAAACATTTTTTTTTCAAATTGTTTCCATTTCACAGAGTTTGAAATAGACCTTTTAAAATATGATTTAAAAAAATAAATATTTATTGAAAACCTTGTTTGTCAACAATTAAAAGTTTCATCTTAAAAATTTCAACCAGCTCTTTTAATTATATTTCAAATAAATGTAATGTACCAAATTATTTTCTCAAATGTTTCACCCAAAACATGTATGGAGCCCACAGAGTACAGGCATTTGTTTGTTTATGTTTATTTCAAATGTATGACTGTGTGTTTAATGCTGGCTTTAATAATATTTAACTAATCTGTTTACCTTGCTTCTTTTTGATTAAATCATCTTTAGACCTGTTACTATAAATTATGTACAGTATTGTTTAATTGAATACATTAGTAAATTACATATAATTAATATCAAATAATTATAAAATTACTGTTAGTTTCAACAGGTCCATATATGTCTGGAACATTTTATTGCTACATCTTTTTATATTGATTATAATATATACTGCATCTAATATTGCATTTTCAGTGTGTGAGCACTTGTTTTCATGAAAGATGCTGGATTGACAGCCATGGAGAGTGAAGTCCTGTTTATCCACAGAACAGGTACAATATTGCAGAATCATTATTATCTTCTCCACACTATTCTTATGAACATAAACCCAGAAGGGACCATCTATCAACTTGGGAGTATAGATCAGTCTCCGTAGCCCATCCAAACACTGACATCTCATTTGAGACTGACAAGGGACTTGATTGTGGCTTGCGTTGTGAGGTTATCAACTCATTTCACAACTACAGAAGAGGCAGAGCCACCAGACTGCAATAAGTTAACCAACATGTGCTTCCACTAACATGTGCAGGAGACCCCTACTCACCTGGGCTGGGTTTTCACTGGTGCTCAGCTCCATAGCTCATTTTCAGTCACTAACGAAGTTCTATCTTGATTATAACATGTTAAAAGAAGGTATAGTCTAATACAAATAAAGAATAGGTAAAGTCTAATACAAATAAACTCTCTGTAAAGGGTCAAGCAAGGCAATAATGTAAACTGTTCTCATTTTGTACATTTTTTTTTCTGTGTGGATGCATGTAATAATTTTATATGTATTATCTATTGGACTGATTGCTTTCCTATGTCTATCAGCAAGTTCCCCTGAAAGCAATACAACAGCACACAATTGAAATAAAATGGATATGCTGAATTTTGTAAACAAAAGTACTTTTTTAGATAATAAAGTAATAAAAAAGCCTTTTTGGCCTACTGAGACTTTCTTTTAAAAAATTCTGACATGTTGCAGTGTATTAATCAGTATTATTCTCCATTTTTTTCAGAACCAATCAAAATTAAATACCAACCGTTGTAAAACAATGTGAATAAAAATCCCACCAGAGAAATCCATCTATCTCATTTTAAACCAGTGGATGACATTTTACAGAGGGGAATAATTACTAAACACTTTATCTCATAAAACTACTGCTGCCAATAGTACAGCACAACAAATGGAATACAGCGCTTTTTTGAACGGAACAGCTCCACTTGACTTTGCCATCCCTTTGTAGTAAGCATGGCCTAGTGCTTGATCTACTACTTCTAACCTGTATCTAACTTATAGGGAAACATTTCTGAAGCAGGCACTCAGATACTATAGTTATGAAGATAGCTAGCTAGAAAGTACTCTGAAGATGGGATGCATGAAATTCTATTAAGAAAGCTAGGTGAGTGCTAACACTCACACAGTGATTGAAACTGTGCTGGCAACAAGATACTTCTCAGTGCTTGAGACTGATACAGTATATTGCCCAGAGATGCAGGCAATATACTCCAATCTTTGGAATTTATATACAGTATCTATTTTCTATTGCTCTTGGCTATGGAATCAGCTACTACGTCTATGTTTCTAGGTATTTTTTAAATGCAGAAATCATTAGTCCTTGTAGTTCCTGTGACATATCAACATCAGACATCCATTATTATATCTGATTATCACCCTCCAAAATGTACTGTTGTCTATTCTGTCTAGAATCTTATACCACACTCAGCACTGTGATATCTGAGTGCTTAGGAAGGCCGTAATACCATGTATCTAATTTGGTCATGCAGCTAATTTTTAAAGGGGTCTCAACTCAGCCTCAGGCTGTATGCTTGTCTCCCTATCTGTCCTCGATCATATTTTTAGTGATCCCAGAGATGTATTACCTCGGTGCAACACCTAGGTGTGCTCAATTTGGGTCTGTCTTCATGTTTAAGTAGGCTTTTACAAGTGAAATTCTGACATTTCCATAAATGAGTGATAGTACTAAATAATAGCATGAGCTAAAAATAGAGGTCATCGTTCGGAAATATAATCCATAAAGTTTTGGGGGCATATAGTCAAAAGTGCACAAATCTAAGCTTGCAAATCCTTATTTGTATGCAATATATAAATATATGCATGAGCTAATCAGGACTTGGAAGTACACCATAGTCCATGGCCACACACAAGTAGAAGATGCTCAAAATATGCTTATTATTTTCTTTTCAGTAACTAACTCGTTTTACTGCAAGTTTAACAAGTGCACTGAAGGGCATGATGAAGATGAGTTGACAAAGTTTGGAGAAGCCTATCTGTCAGTAAAAAACCAATACCTTGCCACAGCTTTAATTTAATGAAAACTTCACTTTAAGAATATGGAAGATGTAACACAATGTAAGGTACTGAATTACCCAAACAAAAATAAATAAAACAAAATCTCAGGTTTTTTAAAAAAGCTCCCAAACTGTGAAAGAGAAGTTTGCTTTTAATTCACAGGAATCTGTCTGCTTCTAGGTATTGTGTAGGAAGAACCACTGAGCTTAATCTGCAGGTGCTGCCTAAAGCAATATTTTAGCAATTTGATGTTTAAAAAAAATCTTTTCAGTTCTCAGGATTCATCTTAGCGTGTTTCCTCTTAATGTTGTATGTGTGTATTATTAAACTAAAGAACAGTGGGATCTTTTTCTCTGCTCTTGTTTTGTCCATACATTGATTTTTGTTATTATGTGCAGTTAAATTACATACCCTAGTGTAAAGTGCCCTGAACACTAAAGAATAACTTTATGGATATCTGCTATTTGAAGATTAATCTTTTCTCTGTTTGAGTATCTGAAACAACAGTTCACTCACAGCTGGAAAAGTACATTTCAGCAATAGGTTTGTGTTTTTAAGAGCATGTGAGAGCTGTCATCAATTCTTTGTTGTAGAATTTATTCATCATCATAATAATAATAATGATAATAATTCTTTGCAATTCCACTGTCTTTCATCCAAGAATCTCAAAGTGTTTTACAAACATTAATTAAATATCACAACAGATCTATGAGGAAGATAAACGGTATTCAGGTATCGCTTCACCAACGACTAAAATCAAGCCACCCATGAGGTAGACAGTGGAAGCTGTTAATAGCGCACACCTTCAGAATGAGATAGTTTTGGACCAGAAGTGAAGACGAATACCACATCCAATTGAAATGGTAGTAGGTGGTGGTCAGAATGCAATGTGCAGATTTATAATTTGGCCAGGGCATCAGACTAAATGATCAAATTGTGATGAGATCCATTAACATAATTTTTCAAGCCCCCTGCTCTCCCTTTTGCAGACCACAATTTGTGACTGTACTTTTGTGCTCTGAATTCATTGTGGGTGCAGATCTTAGCATTTGGATGGCTAATCAGCTGATTTGCTGGCCCTAATCAGATAGCTATGCATCTGAGTGCTAATCTTTGCTCTCACATGGTGATGGGAGGCAGTTTTGCAATAGTAGTGAAATGATAAGTTAATTGTAGGACTGGCTGAAAATTTTCCATCAAAACTGTTTTTCAACTGAAAATTGTGTTTTCAACTAAAAGGACATTTTCATGAAAAATGTCTGCTTTCCCCCAAACATTTCAAGTTTTCATCAGAACTTTTGAACTGAAAACTGAAAATTTTCATCCAAAACTAAAAACGTTTGGGATTGGCCAAAAATGTTTCGTTTTCAGGGGGGTTTTATGAAAAGTTGAAATTTTCATTTTCAAACATTTTCCAATCAACGCTAGTAATTTGCACTCACAAGCCCATCTGTTCACCTGAATATTTACCCATAATAAGAACAAATTTTATATCTTATCCTAAAGACCAACACTTTCAGCAACACAGTGCCCTCCAATGCCATGTTGAATATTAGCTCAATACTGATTTGGAAAGAAAAGTGCCAACTACTGCATAACTAGAACCTGTGTTTTTCCTGGGAGTTTTTCATGTAAGTACTGACCTTGCTTGAACCTGCTTATCTTGTTCGCTTGCACAGGATCACAGTAGAAGGGACTAAGACTGTGTGCCCTATCTAAATATAAATATTTCTATTGTATCACTACAGGGACTGGACAAATGGTTAAATATTTCCGTACTGTAGTGGCGTGCTCATAAAAAAACTGAAAAGAAGCATCTTCAAATCTTTATTTCCGATGCTACAAATCAAATTTATTGAAGAGACAAAGACTAAATGTAAACCTTGAAAGGAAAACGGTTATTTTAACATTAGACTGATGATATAATTTATCACCAAATTATTGAAAAATAATATATGCGCAACAAGAGTAATAATTCTACTCCCAATGTTTAGTAAAAGATAATTGGATATTATTTGCTACTTCTTGTCTACTGCTCACCTCAAAATCTTTGACATCTCTGACATCACTGGGCTGTTGCCATGGGAAGGATTAAGTTGTCTTAGTTAAACGCAGTGTTAGTTTAAAAAATATTCTTAAGTGTTACTATCTCCAGAAAATATTTGAGACACATATGAAATAATAGCTACAATAAATATGCCACAAAATATTATCTACTCAGTGTCATCCGATGAGCATGTTGTGTTTAAAAAGGAAAATATTTTAGCTGAGTTTTAAGCCTGGTTTAAATCAGCATATGGATCTATGTCAATTTACACTAGCTAGGGATCTGGCCCTTGCATTTTAATCATATTCCACACATACATCATGTCACTATCACCAGTTTTTTAAGAGATACACACTTCATTTCTTCCCTGAATTCCTTATAATATATAGATGGGTGCCCTCGTGTTGGGTTTTCAATTAACTTAATCAAAATCAGGTCAATATTAAAAAACAAATGAGACCTAGCTAATTCACTTAGATACGTGCATTCAGACTTAAGCAGCAAAGAAAGGGTTAACCATAAAGTATTCCACCTTGAACCCTGCACTCTCTTTATCTAGCACACATAATAAAAGATCAAGAGTTCCAGCTTATTATCTTATTTTTCCTGCTTGTTCCACTAGGCTAGGGCCCAGACTAGTTATGGATTAACACCGTGATCAATAGTAAGCTTGCTGTCTCTCTCTCTGCAGGGGAAAATGAACTCAAAATGCAGTCAAACTCTTATTGATCAAGGATATAGGTCTCACTTTCATTACCTCTGTCTCCTGATAACCCACAAATAATGTGATGAGTTGCTAATCTCTCTGATTTTCAATGGACCCTTCACCCCTCCTGTCTGCAGAGTAGAGCTTTTATTTTTGTCTCTTCAGTGTAATGTATGTAGCATTAACTCTCCCTCTATAACCGTCAGACTTGGTCAATCAAGACTCATAAAATGGCATTTAAATAGATTTGGGCAGAAGAGTGTTAAGAATATATTTGGGTCTCTCTAAGCAACGGAGTTACCGTAAAATAATAATAAACAGCTCAGAGAGGTGGAGAAGGACACTGCTTCACCTATTGGCCTTTGTATGAGTCAGATAGTTTAGACTGCACCAAAGTCAACCCAGAAGAAGATGTCTATGGGGATGCTTAGGCTTAACTCAAAAAATTCTGTGGATTAATGTGTCTATGGCTCAAACAGTACTACTGGCAGCCATTTCACTCTGTCCATCATAGAAGACATCTATCTATCTATCTATCTATCTATCTATCTATCTATCTAAAGAGACACAAGGTGAGTGAGGTAATATCTTTTATTGGACCAACTTTTTTTGGTAGAAGAGAGAAGATTTTGGGCTACACAGAGCTCTTCAAAGCTTGTTTCTTCCACCAGCTGTGTTCGGCAAACTATTCTGAAGACAAAACAGAAAATGTGCTGGTGACATAAGTTTAAAGTGGTCTTGATTTAAGCAGTGAGGATTGAGGTAGGCAAAGTGTTAGTTTCTACTTGATTTGTCAGGGTTGAATTTAGTTTTGTTTCTAGGTACTTCCATGGAGTAATTGAACTGGGTCTTCTGGGATACAGTGTCATATGTATTCAAATGGCTGTCTGATGTGCTTTCCAGTCCTTACAAATTGGGTTATTATCACAATTATTTCAATAATTGATGTCATCAAATCATCTTAAATTTACTATAGATAAACATATTATTGATTGGTACCAAAATGCAAAGGTCTCAAGTTTCATTTGTAGTGGTTTCTTTCAATGGCTTTCTTTATCCTTTAGATAATACTCATAGCCTTGTAACCATTCTGGTGACCAAGCTTTTTTTTGAAGCTTACATCAATCATATAATTAAGACATCTTAGTGCTACTTTAGCAATCTAGACTGACAGAGAACTATGCTCTATGTGCCTGCTTCTGAAATTTCAATGGATATTATTCTTTGGGGTTTTTTTTCTCATGTCATATAATTACTGCTCTTTTCTGTTTACAGGTCTTCTACGTACTGTTTGCAGTTGGTCCAGATTTCTTCAGATTAGCCTCATTATTAGCTCTAAGTCTTTCCATTTTATCATAAAGAAAATTTAATTGGCTTCTAATAATGAGATAGGCATGCAGGACACTTAATGCAATACAATTGTTTGTGTATAATAGCATCTCAGTGATGGCAGCTGCTTTAACAGTTAAATCAAAGACAATCAAGATAATTGGTTTCAGACAATTGCCTTTCTTGTAAAACACGCTCAGATCTATAACGTCAGATAGAAACTGACCAGTGGAGCCATGGAGCAATAAAGTTATATTCATCTTTTAAAAATGAAATCTCGATGACTTGTGTTAAAAAAAATGCACCCAGAAATGAACTCAGATCAAAACGTTCAAACTTGGTTGTCCAATGTTAAACACCTGGACCTGTATTTTACATCTAAATGACTGTGGTCTGATTTTCAAAGGTGCTGATACTCCATAGCTACCATTGATATTCTGACTTCTTTTTGGTCTCTAAATATATTTCCATATTTAACTTTAGGCACCCACTAGATAATCTTGCTGTTAATGCACCTACAAAAGCATGCTCTAGCTTTTAGGATCATTGCTGAGATTCTCTGCTATATGTGAGATATGATCAATTTTTTTATGGTCAAAGACTCGTGAAAAACAGATGATTCCATTTGCACAGTTATGGCTCTTGAATATTCCTAAATTATTTGTATTGCTAATTTAATTGCAGATTTTGTATTTACAAATTTATGAGGAAAAAGGCAGGATCTGAAGGGGAAATATCTTATATTTTTAAAGGAAAAATATTATTTTGATATCAATGATGGAAGTTTCTATCACAAGGAAAGCTGGGGAACTAAACCCTTTATTCATAAACTGGAATGCATGTGACAAATGGATGGGTAAGAAGAAGTGATAATGGTATTTTCCCTATTGAGGACCTGTCAAAGGGTAGCTGGCCCTTTAAAGGGAGATAGGTCTCAGCCCACAGCTGATTTGCCTCCCCAAGTGGAGAAAATTAAGTCACAGGATAGACAGTCACTTGACTAAACCAGGCCTCTGGGGGTTGGTATAAAAACAGAGACCTGTTATAGCCAGGGGAGACAGCCAGAAGCAAGAACAGAGAGAGGCCAAGCACTGTCTTCTCCAGCTTTTCAGAGAACAGGATAAAACAGTCCTTCATGGAGAATGGACTGGGCCAGTCTGAGATTGGGGTGAAGTAGCCTCCTTTTTGGGAGCAGGGAGCACAACTGGGGTGGAAGGGGCGGAAGAAGGACAGTGACAACACCTTGGTGAGATGTGACAGTGGAGAGCTACAGACTAAAGATCCTCAGGTAAGAGGAATTGGGCCCAGCTGGAATCTGAGTTTATTTGGACTTAAGAAAGTAGAAATCCAGCAGATGAATTTTCTCATGTCTTTTGGACTATATGGAGTTCTTAGGAAACTGAGGCAGGGTGCTGCAGTCCCTCCTCCCAGGCTATGAGGAGGAGCTTGGGAAGCAATTGCCTGGTTACAGGACCCAATTGGACGCCCATCAAAGTAATCAGGAGTCCGATCTAGTCCACAAAGATCAAGGGCAAAGATTCAATAGAGTAAATCTCATTAGGCCTAACTTGTACCATCTCAAATGCATCCTATCCGTTGAGGCCTGGGCTACACAGGCATATCTATGCCAGTTAGGGGTGTGGTTTTAGCCAACGGAGCTATAGGGACAAAAGCCATAGCATAGATGCCAATATACCAGCAAAAACTATACTTGGAGGGTACAGCTATACTGGTGAACCTTTTAAGAGTAGACAAGGCTTGAGTTTGGTACCATATTTACAGTACTTTGAATTCAGTTCTAGGCCCTCAACTCTAGGGTAGCTAATTATTCCTTCTCCCTCCAGAGAGAAAGAGACAGAGAAAGTGAGACGCTGTCACATCGCAGAACCACACCTTGAATTCATGCACTACTGGCAATAATTAAAATTATGGTTTACAGTGACACTGCACTTCTTTATCTACTGGGGATGTCACTGTGGACACACAAGTCCTCATAGGAAGGAATTACACTCTGGAGAAGGGGAAGTAATGGGTTAAAAAGGCATATGGAGATTTATACCTGAGATAATCTGAAGCAACTGCTAAAATTAAAAAACAACCATGATCACAAAATGTCCACCAATTAAGCTTCATGAAAATATTCACTTTTTTTTTTAATTTTCTTGTTTCAAGATGCATAGTTCACCCTAGAGCATCAAGTTACCATTCATGAGTCTAGCACATACATAATTAATGCAATCTAATATCTGTTATGACTATAGATGACTAAAATCTATGTGACGACTACAACATATATATCTATTTGGTTGTCTGTATGGCTGTTAATAGGGTTGACTGTATCTGGCATTCATAATATGCCACCAATGTGGTAAAGTCAAACCTATCCTCAACTTTCAGGACCAGTGTTTGGTATGGCTATCAAATTTGAATAGCCCCTTTATGTTCTTTTTCAAACTGAACGCTTTTATTTTTGTCAATAAACTGTGTCATTTATTATAGTTAAGAAAACTCATGTTGTTTGAGGTCTTTATCAGAGTTCCTACAAATCAGGTTAATTGGTGATCAACAGAGCTTTTCTGCCTTTAATGAGGCTTGGTAGCCCAAGGCAAGGCCTAGCTCTTGATAAGGGACTTTTTTTCCTTATTCTGGACTCTTTGATCACTTTTTTTTTACTAGGAGAACAACCGCGGGGAATGTCATTGTTTTTTAATTGCCTGATTACCAAATGTTGGAGATAAAAGATAGATGTTCTCAATTAATAACATTTACATAGATTAGCATCACTAACAAGCCTCATTAGTAGCTGCTGACTTTTGTTTAGACTGTGTCCCAGGTCATTTGCACACTGATTGTGCAATAGTAAGTACATTCTGCATATTAAAAATATTTCTTTCTAATCTGTTTCCATTACACAAACTGTAGATTTTAAAGCACAAACAGGTTTTTGTTAAAGTTAAACTCTCACTTCACTGCACATGCAGGTCAACATTTTATACATTAACAGGTTTTCAAAGAAAATGTCTTGTCCTCTGGGAACCTTTGTAAATCCTGAACTACCTTAACATATTTAATCAAAATAAATGGGAATCAGTATGGCCTAATGGTTAACGCCCTGTTCCAGGCTTTGCTACTGATGTAGTACCTGACCTTGAGCAACCCACTTATCTTATCTGTGCCTCAGTTTGCCAATCTATAAATTGGGTATTGTGTGCTTACCCTCCTTGATGAAGAGCTTTGAGATCCAAGGATGAAAAATACTTTGTAAGTGAAAAGTTCTGTCTGTATACATTTGAGCTATTGTCATTAAATATCTATATTGAGATATTAAACACTGATCCATCCTTTACACACCTCTGCTTTGTAGATTGCACTGATTTATGATGTGCAAAATTCAAGGTGTTACCTTTAATCCCTAAAGTCTGACCTATCTTGGATGCCAATTAGCACTTTAGGCTTCATCCTGCAATGGTTTGGGAGATCACCAGCTTCCAAATTTGAACTCAGTGGGAAGGAAGCTGGGATATCATTGTCGCTGGATAGCCTTCAGCTCTGGGATTTACTTTTCTCATTGCTCCAGTATGTAGCTTGCTAGTCCTTGTTGAGCTAGTAGGTTGAATTTGGATGTTCTCATGAAATTAACTTTTCTCAAATGGGTTATACTTTAATTAGTGCTGTTTTTAAATAAAGTAGATATACCTAAGAGTTAGACTGGGCTCAAATAAATTGAGATAGAGAAATTAAAGTGTAAGTTCTTTGGGGCTGAGTTTATCATATTACTTTGTGTTTTCACTGGAGCTAGTACAATGGGGCCCTGATCAGATCTCCTAGGGACTGCTGCAATAGAATGTAATAATGCTATAGATATAACTATTACACATAGAGCTTCAGACACAAAGTTTCAGAGCCACCAAGAATTAGTAGATAAAATAGAGTCTTTAAGCACAAAGCAAAACATTAAACAAGAAACTGCAGTAAAGTACAGCACAGTAAAGATTTTAAAGAAAGGTCTTATATGTGTAGCATGTCATAGAAGAAGAGAAAAATACATTCTGATTGCACCATCAAAAATATTAATCAACTCTAATTGAAAGATAAACACGATGCCAAGATACTTTAGTAAATGTGCGCATATACACTTAAGAGATTATACATGTTTATAGTTCTGCACAGACACAGAAGTGGGTCTATCTATTATTTTGATCAATGGTCATCTTTTGTATATTTTCAATACCTACTGCACCGATAAACACAAAACCAATATTATTTTTACTTCATCTGGTTGAAAATCTCTAGTGTCATGGCCTTTGCTTCAACACTGAAGCTGACTTCAGGGCTGCATTTTTTTTTAAAGTAGTAAATTGTACAGCTCAATCAAATATCAATAGTAAAGTGCTAAAGCAGAGACTTTCATGCTATCTGTGAGGGATTAAATGAATGAATGAAGCAATCAATCATGTAGGTAAACTTTAAAAAAATATATCTCTGTTCACTAGAAAAAATAAAGTCCAGGTTCTTCCACCCTTATTCCTCATTCCTTAATCTAGAAGAACAATGTAGTTCCATACATTTCCATGAGACTCTTTGTGGAGTAAGGTGCAGCTCAGTATCAATAAATATTCCAGAATACCATTCCGAAATACATACCAAATTCCTATCTACTTACATGCTGTTGGTTGTGTATTTTGCATATTTTTCAAGAAAGGACAAAATACGTTTCAGTCATCATTTCATTGACATATCAGTTTCACAGTGCATCCGAGCCACATAATAAACAAATCAGAGGAAAGAAAGATACCAGAATTACAAGTCTCTGCATGAATTACATGGTTCTGTGTCATTGTGAGGTGCGAGATGACAGGGCTGTGATTCTAAACTGCATATGTGCCTTTCCTCTCTGGTGTGGTGTATATCTTTTGAAAGAAACAAAAATCCCCAGAATTAGCAACAAACGTGCTAAGCAGACTCATGGACAGAGACAAGCTCCTAACAGATGCACTCTGAGGGTGAAATTCATCCTTGTGCATAGGGCCAGTACAGGCCCAGGGGCCAGTTAAATCCCTCTGTGAGGATCGAGACCTCCAACCCACTTCACACAGGCCACTGAACAGTCAGTGCCATCAGACGTATGAAGAAAAGGGATATTTTGTCTCTTGCTCACATATGCCTTCTCCAGATCTACGTGCTTGTCTATGTATTCTGTGCTTGATGATTTTCGTTACTTTTGAATCCTGTGCACAGCACTCCATCTGTAAAATGATGGTCACTTGCATGGGAGAATTGCATATGGGGATTGGAGGTGCCAAACTACAATTTCCCCATCCAGATCCAGTATGTGAAGCTGCAGCATGCTTACCCCCACAGAGAGCTGGAACAATCCTGCACAACTCCACTCTATCACTTGCATGAGGTGGATGAGCCAGAGGATTTGTGTAATCACAGATTCCACAGTCCCTACCTTGGTCCACTCCTTTTGCTGCCGTTGGTGCTGACCCATCTGGGACTACGTGCAGGGATTCATTCCATGAAGTGCAGGGAATGCCCATGTGTGAGAACTGGTGATGGCCTCCCTACAGCAGGGTTTAAATGGAGGGAAATGCCTTAACCAGACGTGCAGTATCAGGGTGAAGTCACTTACGTGCACTGGAGTTTTATCTTGATCGCTTCCCCTTCCCAGCTGGTTGGTAGCATATTTTAAAAATAAGCAGACGGTTTTAACCGTCTTTCCAGTGCCATAAACTAAAACTGGTTTAATTAGTGTTTAATCAGTAGTGGCATCATAGCATGTGGATCCTTAATATTATTTCCCCTTCCTTCCATAAGTGGAAGGTTGATGAAATTCTCCCCTTCCCCTTATGCCTGTGAACATCCAGGCCAGCTCTTCAGCTGGTGTAGATCCATTGACGCTGATGGAGCTATGATTCTCTATATCAGCCGTGGATCTGGACCTCAATATTTGTCTTTTAACTTTTGTTTTCTCTGTCAACCCCAGTAAGATAATGACGTTAGAGGAGCTAATGAATGCTGTTGAAGCAGCCATTCATAATCTGCCCCATTCTACAAATGCCAAAGCTCTGAAATGCTCATCAGAATACAGTCCCAGAGCAGTTTCTGTGCTGTACTTTTCCAGAAAACAGAAGATTTGCTGCAGAAATGACCTATGAGATTAGTATAGTCCTTGGAAATTGACAAAAACAGATTCAAATAATGCTGCTTCTCCAATTTATAGACAATGTTTAATTTTTATAGATTCTACTTTTTCTTTAATTAGCTTAATCTCCACTGATTCACAAGGAAGTAAACACACAGGAGATTCTGATTTTTGGCACAAACAGCTCACTACCATTTTAAACTTATACTGACTCAAGGCAGTTTTGTGGATAAGGCAACTGAAGTTCACCTACGGGAACCTCTGTTTGAACCAACTTCAGGTTGTAACCTAACCGACTTCCTCCTCTCAGCTCAGTGTCTCCAGGTCAGGATATGGATCACTACCAAGACATTAGGGAAACTTACAGCACAGTTGCATGGCCTGAAGATAGACAGCCTCAGTTACAAGCATTGCCTGTCCTGACCCTTGAGCTTCACTTGCACAATATTCTCGGCTTGCTTGAAAGAAGAGAGAAAACCCACATTCCCTCCAGATCAATGTGATCATTTGTTTTTGTCTTGCAAAACACTTGTTTGTTTTTAATGTTAATAAGCCTCATAACTTTGGATAATAATAATAAATATTTTAAGCTAAGTCCAATGGTGATTTCAGCTAAATAAAATAGATGGGGAAAATTATTGTTATAGTTTAGCGGTTTTCAAACAATTGGATCAATTTGGCTGAACATTCTTTTACTTTTTTCCAAGAAACCAGATGTCAAGTACAGGGGCCATTCTGTTGTCACTCCTAGAGCATCAGATTCCTTGGTATCGGCATGGAATTTTTTATTTAAAAATAATACAACCCTGCAATTTTTTATTTAAAAATAATACAATGCTCCCCCCAAAAAGATAATTGTGATATACATTATTTTAACTTAAATTGCACAATAATGGGACCTGATTCATTAGTGAGCTGATTTCACTGGAGTTATATCAGTATACATTTTGAATAATGCTAGATCTCCTAGATGCTATGGTAATACAAACAATAATAATGCAATGGTGAGTCTTAGCTAGAGTGTGTGGGTCAGGGTAGTGAATGCTGCATTGAGGAAAACAGACATTTTGCAATAAAAAGAGCCAATGACTCATGCATTGATGAATATCATATATTTTATTCATTGTTTCTCCTAACTGAAGCAATCGCCAAGGATTATGAGCTCTTTCTAGGTACCCTTATAAAAATGGTTGTTGTTTAAAGATCTCTCATTGTGTTCTTCCAATGGAACTTACATACATATATAGGGAAGCAATCTGGATCTGACTCTTATTTTGTATATTTTTATGAACTGCTGGTTGAAAAATTTTAGCCACAAAATTTTCCCTCCAAAAAATGGGGTTTCACTGACAGCATTTTTTGTTTTAGTTGGGAAAATGTTGTTTTGACAAAAAATAAAAAGTAAAATAAAATAAAATATTGAATTGGGAATTGAAAGTGCAATGAATCAAAACTTTTCATTTCACTTTGAATTGAAATTTTTGTTTCAGTTTTCAAAAGGTGAGAATTTTTTAAAAAAATGGATCTTTGCTGTCTTTTCTCTTTTTTCCTTTTTTTGCCACTGAATGCAATAGAGTGAACAAGGTCTCTTTTTGTTTTGTTTTTGTTTCCTTTTTCCAAGTTTCCTTTTCCTACTTTGTAACTTTTTAGAACTTCTTCAGCTTTGGAAAAGTTACAGAGTAACAGTGGAAAAAGGGATAAAAAATGAAAGGAAAAGAAAAAGTGACCCTCTCCCCCAGATCTTGACATAATTAACTTTGAAAATACAAAATATTCCAAGTATATTTTGTGGAAAATTTTGAAGGACATAATTAAAAATGGAAACAACTCTGAAATTTCAAAAAATTCTCCAATATTCTTTTTTTTTTGGCTCAGCTCTATGGCTGACGGTGTTTAGTTCTGCAAGGACACTACTGGCCAAACTCTGCATCCACTTTATGCTGCCATAGCCAGTGCAAAGCAGCCATGAAGCATCCATAAGCCCCTCCCTCACTGCCTGTCATGCCGCCGTCCCCCTGAGGAATACCCTTAAAGTAGGGGATTTTCCCAGAAGGAACCTAGTATCCTCCACCTATAGGATCCCCTGTCATAGAGCACATTCTGGTGAAGGGTCATAAAGAATTAGTCCAGCGATGGGAAGAGGTATGACCAGAACTTTCCTATGTCCCACTTATTTCCTAGCTGTTGCAAAGCCCACAGAGCTGCCCTAAATTGCACCAGAGTTCAAAGGAGCAAATGGAAATCACCTCCTCTAAGTCTCTACACTGAACTCTGCACCAGCACAGAATATCAAGATCTTTAAAAGCAGAAAGGCTGATTCAAGTCAAAACATAAGGTTGTGGCTAACAGGTAGTGTCTGTTACAGCCTTTCATCACATTTTCTGCGGGAAATGTCTGGGCAGAAACAGAGTATAACTTGCATGGTACAGGCCTCAGTCTCACGTACATAACAATAAAACAGGCATTATCAGATGCAAGTATTATGGAGGGAAATTCTTCCCTGGTTTGCTTCCAGTGAAATCACCGAAACTATGGCAGAGACAAATTTGGCCTATTATGCTTTTCATGTATTATTTATTAAACACATTTATGTGTCTATGATTGGCATTGAGTCATAGTTATGAAAAAAATATTCAGACGTTGCATCATTTGCAATTTTTGGTGCATTAGATAAGCTGAAAACTCCACCTCTAATTCACAAAACAGAACTGTGTTGTTGGTACCGGCATATATTCTCATGTAGCAGCTGGGGAGTTTTTAACATAGGTATCAACTTGAAAAGTTAGAATAAAATGCCTCAGAGACAATGAGATGCATTTTTAAAAAAAGCCTTTAGAACTATTCCAAATGTTTTGCTGAATATTTGAAAACTATTTCATGAAAGAAATAAAAATCCCAGAAGAACTCATTCCAAATGAAACAAAACATATATTAATAGTTACAGATATCATAGAATATCAGGGTTGGAAGGGACCTCAGGAGGTCATCTAATCCAACCCCCTGCTCAAAGCAGGACCAATTCCCAGTTTTTGCCCCGATCCCTAAATGGCCCCCTCAAGGATTGAACTCACAATCCTGGGTTTAGCAGGCCAATACTCAAACTGCTGAACTAATCCTCCCCCCTCACTGAGCTATCTCCCCCCCCACACTGAGCTATCCCTCTACCCTTTGTTGACATGCACAAACCTCAGATATCCATTGATTTGTGTCCACCGGGATTTTCAAATACAGGATGTCTGAATTTTAAATGCCTCATTCATGTTCCTATCACCATCTTTTTTGCCACATTGTAAATGTTTATGCTTTAGGCCTGTAGTATATAGCAGTGGTTTTCAAACTTTTTAGGCTGTGTACCACTGTCCAAATAAAGTAGTCTACTGTGTACCCCCATCTGAGATAGGTTCATAATATACCTATGATTAGATTGCCAAGTCTTACTAAATAAACTGCGATGTCCGCCATTACAGGATTTTTGTTGCATATCCCCTGGTGAGAGCTTACATACCACTAGGGGTACGCATACCCCAGTTTGAAAACCACTGGTATATACAAATAGGGTAGTATCTCTTTAAGATCCATCTAGAAGTGCTCACTGCGTTTTATGCTTTAGAAGCTGCCAGAAGCCATTCAGAGCAGCAGTGTTTAAGTAGCTAGGTCTGGTATATTTGTGTATACCATCTTTAGTAAGCATCGTTATTTGGAACCCAACTGCGGCTGTGTGGTTTTGTCATACAGTTTTGGCCATAACAAGGCTAATTTTTTTAAAAAAAGACTAGTGAGATGTGACTCAGCACTTAGGCTGGGAGATGAAATTTAATATAAAGGTTGGGAGGTGTGAGGCAACACATCCTACTATATATCCATTCTAATATGTCATATGGAAACAAGATGCCCCCATATCAATTGGTGCTGGTGTCATCAAAGAGAATATAGGTGGTTGCATGTTTCCATGTGGTTCCATAATTTGAATCCAAAGGGCAAAACTATTGATGTAGTAAATCACTCAGTAAAAACACAGAATATTCTATGGCATCAATATGATATTTTAAAAGGGCAAAACTATGTATCCCGTCAATCCCTAGAGCTATGCAGACTGAATGCACTTTGCGGCAGGGACCATGTATTCCTTTGTGTTTGGAAACCACCTAGCGAATCTTGGGTATTGTACCACAGCATAAATACAGTAATAGAGAGAACAAACACACCTAGGATCTCAAATATAAAGAATGGGATTTTTATTTTTCTTCCACTGTCCACAGTCAGAGTATACGTTCAAGAAAAGAGCAAGTGTAACAATAGAATATTCATGCTTTATATTACAGGAAAGCCTGTTCCTGGTCAAAACATTGGAAAAAGTGTTCGAAACCTGTTCATTATGAAAAGGTTATCTGTGTAATCTGCCAAGGTAGTAAAATTTTGAGTTATCTGCCATGTAATTGCTACCTGAGAGAAAGGACAGATTTAACTTGTATACCCCAACATTTCTGTAGCAAAAGGTCTGGCATTTTTGATGCTGTCACTTCTCATTTTGCATGGATTCTCCTCTATTCATGATATATCGGGGTATGTTTTTACTTTCTCTCTTAAAATGCATTAGGCGTCTGTATGCTTTTCTCAAAAATTGTATAACTGAGGCACATCCTACAGTTCTGCCACATTACATGAAAATGTTATTAGACTCATCTAAACAAAATGTCTTTCCTGGAAACTCTGGCAGTTTGGTTTTGTGTATGTGTTAGTACATGATATATCTCTTGATTATTTTAATAGAAAGCAACAGAGGGAGGTTTAAATTGTAGAAATGTTTGTGCTCCTTAATCATATTGAGTGAAGAAAAAAAGTTATCAGTCATAAATTATGCTCATCGAATCCCAAACTAAAAACCACTCTTCACCTAAAAATCCAAAATACTGGTCAGAGTACACACAAGTCTCTGTTCATAAACATCCAGCTCATGAATCATATGGATGTGAAAGGTCATCATGCCTATTTTCAATTGATGGAAACTTCCCTTGATGTTCTGCTTTTTTTGTGGCTTTCAAGGGACACGATCACAGTCACTGCAACGATCATTCTTTAGTAAACACAGACGTCTATCTTTTGTTAATTACCCTCATTTTTTTAAATGAGAGAAACTGAGACATTTTTCTACACTTTCGCTTTGCAAAGAAGATGTAGGCTTGTCTTAACTTTGCAAGGAGCATGGGATGAGCTGTCTGCCAGTAATTTTACAATGTACTTGAGATCAGTCACATTGGGAAAATATTAAATTGTTTTGCATTTTTCAAGAGTCAAGGCTTACAATACCTCTTGTTCACAGGTGGTCAGTTCAAGGACTCATTAAAAGTTTTACAACTTTCCTTTTGATAAATATGCTGGAATTATAGTCAAACTAGCATAAAGAGTCACAACCATTAAAGAACATGTGCTGCATTAAAGGGAAATAACAAATTATTATTTAATGAGATGACTAGTCTTCCTATTGTTGCTTTATTTTCAAGTAACACTGAAATGGGCTCCCTGGTGTTTGTAGTTTCTGGCTATCTTTTTTTTCTTTTCTGCTCATTATTAATTCTTTTCTTCTCCTTGCTAATCAGCCCACGTGCCATGTGTTTGGAAGCCTGATTTTTCACCTTCATTCCCTTTGGATTTAAGGGTTACTTGTAGACCTAGTCAAAGACTTAGCTAGTAGTTAAAATCAAGGGCGTACCTCATGACCACCGCAACACACACTCACACGCACAGTTTATGTGACTGTTACACCTCTAGGTTAAGGTTCATCAGGGATTTCCATAAATCCAATGGGTAATGTGCCAAATAAGATTAGAGAAGACTTCATGTTGTTGCACAATCCATTGAAAATATGATCTGTTAATATCCTTCTGGTAGAGACTTGAAACAGGTAGCTAATATTATTAGCCGATTCTAGTCTTGGAGGCAAACAGAGAGCAGGAGCACCTGGTGACATCTAAATAGAAAGTTAAAGTTTACAACATCACCTGTAGCAGTGTGATTAGGGTAAATGCAACTCTTTTAGAAATGGGATTCCGATAATTACCCTTTCATGTTATATTCTTTTCTCTTCCATGTTACATTTCAGTTCATTTTGTTGTGTTTAATCTTATCCCGATTGATATTCTCAAACACATCTTTATTCCAAATAATTTTAGATTGTTCTATCAAATGCTACACAATTCCTAAAATTATATTATCAGAAACAGAAGAGCATTAAGAAATGGAGCAGATGAGGTTTTATGTCTGATCTGTGTCTGTTTTATTTGCACATATATTTTTTTTTCAAGCTTTGACCCGCATGAAAATAAGAAGGAAGAGTGAATTTTAAAATCCCCATCCTGGCACTGATACAATCATCATTCATCCTGGTTGACTTTGAGAATAAGAGACATGAACATTTTTGTTTCATGAGGCAACCCTACAAGAAACAATAGAAGGCAGGACACATCTGAAATCTACGTTTGTCTCTTTCATAAAAAGCTGGTAACTAATTGGCTCTCTTTATCAAATTCAATCTGTTGTCCAAAGAACACAAATTTAGAGCCAGATTCTGAAACCTTTAGTCGGGTTGATTAGCACTTGATCCTATTAGTCATTCCATTGAAATCAATGGGCCAGATTCTTTGTGGGTCTAAATCAGTGTAGCCAGTTTCTGCCAGCTGAGAATCTGATCTAATGAGATTACTTATGGGGTAAGGTGCTGCTCAATGTGAGTAAAGGAATTTGATTCAGAATCTTAATTAGAGCTGGTAGGGAATTTTTTGATAAAACTTTGTAGTTGTTGAAGCTGAAAAATTCCACCAGATGGGGGGACTTGATGGGGCTGGCAGACTGCCCCAGCAATGAGAGAAAAAAGACGCTTACTGAGGGATACCAGGTAGCTCCTCCCTCACCCCTGGAATCTCTGGAACCCATTGGCCAATTGTGGGGGAGGGCTGCTGATTGGCTGCATCCCCCAGCTCCAGGGATTTAACTCCTGTTTGTCAAAATGGAGATAAAATGAATGAAAAAGGGCGCAAACATAATCAAAATGAAATGTTATTTAAAAATGGCCAAAGTCAAAATTAGGAACTGTAATAAAACCACCATGGCAAATGTTCACCCCAGTTCTCCAGTATGGCTGAAGAACACATGATGCAAGTATGGCAAAGTGGCTCCTTGGATCCTAGACCTGTTTGGGCACTGGGCAAGGTCTCAGAGTAGCCTCAAACTTCTCTAAGTTATGCCAGTTGCCAGCAGCCCCAAAAGGGGGGTATATAGCAACTGGGGGCCATGTCCTGAGCGTATACACCACTCACTAATATTCCTATTGGCTAGATATGCTGGGGATAGACAGCTTCACTCCGGTAGGCCAGCACAAACCATACCCCATACACAAGAGAATAAGAGCCTATGTTTTCTCATATCTACCTACTGATTCAATATTTCTGGGGATCCTGTGTGCAGTCAAAACACACAGGAACATATACAAACAATGAATAGTAACCACTCCAGTAGCACAGAAGAAACAGGCCATGTAGTCTGAGTATGGGGAAGTCCACTCATGGCATAGAGCAGCTCCTATGCCTTGTCCCAGTATATGGGGTATGACCAACAATCTGCAGCTGGTGGATGGTGCTCAGAGGCTAACGCCAAGCAGCACAGAATATTGCAGCTCCCCTTGGAACTGCCTCCTCTGGAAGCTGGATGAAGCAGGGAACCCCTATTGTTTATAACTAATTTACTTTCTTGACTTCTGTGGGAACAGATTTAGACCAGTGCTGAGTGGTTCTGAAAGATCCCGTCTGGTGGGGAAATGATATTAGCATGCAATGCTGTATTTTAAAACTACTTCCAAAAGTGCCATCCTATCTGTGAAAGTGGGAAAGGTCTGCTAAGGCAATACATCTTATATTAGTCAGGGACACAGGTGGATGAGGGACAGGATGAGCTTTACAGAGCACTTTTAATCTTTGGCCTTTAAGCAGCATAGCCACAGCAAGTTCACATCAGGATAGTGGCATTAGCGAGGACGAGTTTACAAATCCCTGAGTGTGTATCCATCATTCTGAGCTTGAGATATCTGTCAGTCCATAGCAGATGCTGCTGTGGCTGTGCATGTGTCATGTTACCGAAACCCCTAGATAATGATTACGACCGATTATACAAGATGCCATGTTCCTTAATCATATCACTTACATTTCTGCTGCACGGCAGTGACAAGGTTCTGAAAGGAGAAGATCGCAGCTGTCCAATAAAAAAAAATCAGATAAAACAGACTGTGTTTGCAGACAGAAGATTATGCTAACCTGAAAAGTAGCTTTAGTGCTGTTGATTTTTGCACTCTTCCTAACCTAGCTGAGCCCTCAGTCAACCTCCACATGTTTTGCTTCAGATCTGAAACGTAGGCAAGTGATATATGAGCATATACATATATTTGTGCATTTTCTGACATGGTTCATTTACAGTTTTCTATTCTTCAAGTGAACATTTGTGCTTTCTGTCTTGAGATTCTAGGTCTTTCGGTGCTGATGCAGACAGCTGGAATGGGGAAATCGTTTCCTTGTTTTGCTGGTAACCCCAGATCTAAACATGAGGTGTCCTCCCCCTTTATATGCTAGTCCATTTCAGGGCTTCTCTTATGCAAAGACTGCTAATTGTCTTGAATTAAATGCAGTGCATTTTGATATGAATTACTGTTTACTAATGATTGAGCAAAACTTGTGTATTATTGAAGTAAAGAGTTCAAATGAGGTTCCAAGAACTCAGAGGCAAGTGCCCTACTAACAAAGCTATATGGAATGAGCAAAAGAAAATCCACATAATTTCATGTGGTTATAATACAATGCAGTTCTATATCACTCCCATTAAGGATTTTTGCTGCAAAAGTTAAAAATATATAGCAATTGACAGAACAGAGATTTTTTTTCTAGATCTGCTAACATATTACATTAAAGAATTAAAAGCGTAATTTTAAAGATGGATTGGAAATGTCAATGGACCTAATTCTATCCTCAGTGGCTGCCAGAAGCATCATTGCTAAGCTGTTGATCTTCCCGACCTCCCCATCACCCTCTCGCCAAAGCATGTACCATCAGATATGTAATTCTTTGCTCGTGATGGCAGAACTCCAACAGTGAATGTAGTTTGACCCAGGTTAGGGGGATTTTGCTAAATGCGTAAATTGTTCACATTCTACCATCTGAAAGATGCAGCTCTTAAACCAATGTTATAAACATAAATGAGAGCCAACCCAGTGTGAAAAATAACATATGTATGGGAACTTCCATAGATCCTGCTGTCTGGATACAGTTATCTGGCAGGTCATTAAGCCCTCACTAGTGCAAAGTTACATGGGTCTGTAATTTTGTCCTCTTTGCTTTCCACGAACATCGAGGTGATTGAGTTTTCTAGTATGAAAATTCCTGGAAAGCAAATTTTAAGCCTGTATATGACCCAGATGGATGGTTTCCACAGTAAATCGCATGAGAGCCCTCCGGGAATGAGCCAAATGGCCCCCATGGTATAAACTACAGGGTTCATCACTGAACCTAGCCGATCTCCAGGGATCCACAAAGATTATCCTCATGGAGACCTTGTGCCTCCATCCAGGGTCTGGCTTCTAATGTCCCCCTGCTCCCTGTCAGTTCCAATGGAGCTATCAGACACCTCCTCCAATGGCTATCGTATCCTCTTTGCCTAATCTCCATAAACCCATAGGAGGGTTGACATGTATCATACATGGTGAAACTTTAAAAAAATGGAAACATGTCCCAAAAGCGCCATAAAGTTCTTGTTTAATTGATGGTTTAGGGAGGGTTTCCATCTTTAGGATTTTCTATTCTACATGAGTCATTACAGAAACTTTTGATCACGTCTTTTGTCTTAATTTAAATGTCCAATTTAAATAATAAACCTATGATTAACCCATGATAACCATTAAAACAATCCCTATAGCAATCTCTATTCCACATGATTGAGAAATCCATTTGCTCATTTTCCCTTTAGAATACCCTAAACTCTTAATATTGGACTCCACTAAAAATCAGGAATTTGTTTGTAGATTAAGATATATAGACCTATAATTGCTGCCAAGCTAAGCCAGACACTTCTAAACAAAGTAAGACGATTTCCTAGGATTTGCCTAAACTCCCTAAGACAACATCTATGGCCCATATGTGACCACATGTGGTATAAATAGAATGAAGGTATAAAAGGGAAAGAGATAAACATATAATTAAAAACAGCACAGCAGACACTTGTGCTAATTCAGTTTAATGATTTCATGCTCCATTTTATAGAGCAGTTGCAGACTCGTAGCTATGTTGACCACATGCCATAAAATACATGAGTGTAGCCCAGGATCAAATTATTCAGTACTAGTAATAAATCCATCCTATTAACAGGATAAATATGCACAAATGACAATGCTGGAAAGTGGCATGTTGGTAGCTGGCAGCCATACAGGTTCCCATAAATAGTAATACTACTGCCTAGTTAAGAAACAAACAAAAAAAATAGTTTAGCTTTTAAGGCATAACGATGTCTTTCCTTCTGTAATCTCAAAAAGAAAAGGAGTACTTGTGGCACCTTAGAGACTAACGAATTTATTAGAGCATAAGCTTTCGTGAGCTACAGCTCACTTCATCGGATGCATCCGATGAAGTGAGCTGTAGCTCACGAAAGCTTATGCTCTAATAAATTTGTTAGTCTCTAAGGTGCCACAAGTACTCCTTTTCTTTTTGCGAATACAGACTAATACGGCTGCTACTCTGAAACTTCTGTAATCTGTAATTTGAAATAAAAAGAGACCATGGCCTTGAAATCTTCTATTCTGATCATTTTTGTAAGCCTAATAAAAACCCATAAGTCATACCATTTATTTGTGAAAATGAAATCTTCATATACTGAAGGTCAATTTTAGTTGAACTAATATAATCAGCAAAAGTCAAGGTTCTCTTACCATTAAAATTGTCCATACTCTTAGTCTTTTGATATTCTGCTCTTAACCTTGAATCATGTTGTGTATGTTGTATGAAGGGAGGATAGTGAATTCATATTACAATATAATGATGTCTGAATCATCCTGGCCTAGATTTTCAGCAGGGTAAAGCTGACAGCCAAAAAGAATAATTTAAAATTATTTGAAATTAATACACTCTTCAATATGCACCCACATTAGAATATGCAGCAAGTTGACTAAAGTCTATAAACAGCCTTTAATTACTGTTTATTAAGTACTTATTATTGCTCCTGAATGTATTCTTAAAGTCAAAATATGGTTACATATCAACAGAGCAAATATTGATATAGAAAACTGCTTTGAGGTCTGGGCAAAAGAAATCACACAATTAAATATTTAACGCAGTCTCCTATCACAGAGTTTCCACCACTGCAGGTTGGCTGGGTATTCCAGGGATACGGTTCTGTGTTAACATGTGGAAGTATCTGGTGCTGGGCCAGTCGGACTGAGAGGATCGTGAGAAGGATTTGTGTTGTTGTGTAGGCAGCTCACTGCTTGCTGTTTGAAGATGAGACATGGCACTGAAATAGCTCCCCCTCTATCACCTTTGCTGAGGATGCTGTGGGAGGGTAACATCCTGGAGCCACTTGCAAGAACTGCTAGAGGGAAGCTTTTCAGAGTATGCTCTGGTTAGAGACTCCAAAGATTATTCTTTCAGGAAGGAACATTCTTCTAGAGAAGATGACGGGTGTGTGCATGGCGGGGGGGGGGGGGGGAATTGCATCCCTTTGTGAGGGCTCAAGCTAAGGACATGAACTCCAGCTGCCATAATTGCACATTGGTGCTCCCTTTCTGGCCTAATCTGGCCTCAGTTTCAGGGTAGCAATTTACAAGGAAGCAAGTTTCTAAGAAACTCTGTCTGCATTTTTTTTTTATGTTGGTGCCAAAGTAATTCCACTGGAATAGCTGGCTTGGTGCTAGAAAAGCAGTCACCACATCTTACATTCATACACTGCTTTCCTTCCTAAAGAGTCGCAAAGGGGTTTACAGACTAGATAGAAAAGTGAGGAAACAATACCAGTAAACAGGAATTCCTGGGTTCTAATTCTGGCAAGAACTCCATTTGTTGCCTTGGGGAAATCACTTAATCTTTTGGCATCACTTTCACAGTTTCTAAATGGGGACAATAATTACCTGTCTATGTAATACATACTGTGTGGTGAAATGATCAAAAGCACTGTGTACTTGCTACAAATTATTATACATGTCAGATTTCCTTCACCCACTCTGGACATACAGCCAACTTTGTGGTGGGGCGTAGCAGCTGTTTAATAGCACACAGTAACACACAACAGCAGTTCAGCACAGAAAGCAATGGATACTGTTTTAATTAAAACTGAATGGAGAAGTTATGTAGTAAGAAATTATCTTGCTTTAAATTTGGCTAAGGGATAACATGCAAAGGTAGTGTGCAGTCTTTAATGATGACAGTTTGATGGCATATCTGTTTTACCTCTTACCAAATGGACAGACCCTTAGTATCAAAGTGACCCTTAACAAATTTTTCCATTCATAACAATTATATGCAAGCAAACATTTAATTTAAAACTCTTTATTCCCTGGATACTTTAAATGTCTTGTTAAAGATTATTGCTATTCCCTTTGGGAAGAAAAGTACTAACTAAAACTAGAAGATCTGCAATGCTTATTATTCAGTATTTTTTATTTTACTCTCCTTTTTAAAATTTCAAGTCTAATAACAAGTCAGATAAATTCTTAATAACTACCAAATCCATACCAGTGAATGAAGGTATCTGATCAGTTGATCAAAGGTTGGGGATTGTTTTTAGGAGATTTCTGGCATTGCCTACTTAAAACAAACTCTTTAAGTCCTTGTTTCAAAATATTACTGATTTTTTTCCTTGCTAAAGAAGAGGCAATATCAGGCTGTCTATGAATAGACCAGTACAGTATGAACTTTTGAACTGTGAAATCTGGGGGATGTAATCTTCTTGCTAAATAGACGCTTACAGCAGATATTAAATGCTCTGATAGGAGCTTTGCCAATGTCTGAACTGTCTATTAGAGGCAGGAAAAGTATGGCAACTTGTCATTAGAACCGTGCCCCAGTGCCTAATACTGTTGGTGTGAAGGTTGTTTCAGAGTTTTGATATAAAGATATTTCTCATCTTGTTTGAATAAATTAGTTTGACTAGTTTTACATACACACACAATAGTTAATCAATTTAAGATGCATTTATGCTGCAGTATATTGCTAATGAAATCTTACTTGCCAAAGTTTTGGAAGAGGGAGCTCCTAGCAACTATTGCTCATGGGGAAAGGTGAAACAACAGCAATGCAAGCCGACAGGTGAGTAACCCCCAGCCACTAATGGTTATTTGAGTCCTTGTGCCTACCTTACTCATTTTATCAGACTATGTGTTATTATAGCACCTAGATAGTAGCATGATAGACTCATTACATGTGTTTTTGAGCAACAAACTCCTACATCAGATGCACCGGCAGATTCTCCAAGACAGCCACTTGGTCTGGGTATTTGTGGAGCCATGTGCCCCTCAGGGGCAGGAACTAGTGTTCTTTGTGTTTGGAATATCAAAGTAATGCAGTGTCAGCCAGTGAGTAATACAGTAGTTTATGGCAGAGATAACAAACATTTATGCTAGTAGTTTTAAAGCTGCACTGGTTGCATGGTTAGACTACTAATTACTTTATTCTCTAAGTAATTCTTACCTGAAAGTTTTATTTCTTTGGCTCTTTGCCATGAAGGCAATGTCCTACACTGGAGTGGCATGGTGTTTGCAACTCCCCAGTGTGAAATCTAGGCATCACTGTGGAGTGCCAAAGTACAATGCTACCTGGAAAATTGGGACCACTCTTTGAGAATGTCTCCAGTCCATGCATGCCACTCTGTGCCTGGTCAGCTATGTAGAAGTTTGGACTAACAGCTGCATGTATCTGACACACTATGGCCCATAACTTCAAAATTTTTCATGGGGGAGTCAGAAACTGGCATCCTTATGGGTCTCAGTCCACCATGGTACTTAAATATGTGAGTAGTCCCAAAGACTTCACATTCTTAAAGTTAGGCACATCCTTAAATATGTTGCTGAATCAGGGCCCTGGTGAGCAAAGATGTTTGGCTGGTATGCATAAGAAAAAAGGGAGTGACTTGTGTCTGTATACGTATGTGTTATTTGTGCATTGAATTAATTTTGTAGGCTAGAAGTGAAAAACAAGCTAGCTGCAGCATGAACATGTTTAAGTTTATGCTTTGGAAATTAGTACAGCGTATATAGTTGGTCTGAAATATGGTCACCATAAACGAATGTTATTCTCCCCAATGAATTCACTGTCTAAATTACTAGAGATGGGTGTTTCACTTACTTTGCCTTCATAGTCAGGTTAATATATTGATTTTTTTCACCCTCTTTCTTTTATAAATCTGAGGAAAAAATTCAAATAAGCCCTAATTACATGACTCTGATTCTGAACAGTTCTGGAAATTGCAGAGCAATCAATATTAAGTACACTTTACACCAATTTAGAGACCTATTCTGCCCAGACATGTGCCTGATGTAGCTCTGATTTTTGTGTAATTTAGGCTGAAAAGTGGGGTAATGTGGATTTGCCAATTAGATGATGCTAGATCAGTGTTCTTCCACCTGAATTTTTTTTAATTGGTTGGTACTCAGTGAGATGGGTGCATAGATACAAAAGAGAAGGAAAAAAAAAGGAAGATCCTCCTCGAATGGGTGAAAGATAGTGACCAGTGCACAGAGTCTGAGGTTTTCTGGACAATTCAAGCACATTGGGTTAGTGCTGTGGAGACAGCTTCTGCTTGTGGAAATGTCACTTTTTAATTGAGTTAATGTTTCTACAGTGCTTTGAAAATGTAAAGCCTTGTATAAGTGCTATGTATTATTATTAATGATGCTGATTTTGACAGCTTTTCTGGAATAGTCTGGGTAATACAATACAAGTTAATTTTATAATGTTTCACTCACTGACAATGAAAGTGTTAAAATGAGGATATAAAAAGAGAAAAAGGGGCCACAGACTAGATGGAGTCTCCAGTTCTGAGATGTGCCTCTCAGCAGACATCACTTGGAGTGGGGTGAGGACAAAGATAGCTTTAAGCTACCTTTTGTTTCCTAGAATTCTGTGAGTGGTCTCTGACATAAATTAGAACATTCCCAGGGGACTGTGCCAATTTACTGTGATTTCCCACCTGTCAGGGCTCCACTGGCCCAGAATAGCAGGAGCACAAAGCCCTCTGGTTATAACCCCCAATATGTCCTCTCCTGCCACCAACCACCCCATTCCACTGGGGACTGCAAAGACGAATGGCATAAGACACCAGCCCTGTACAGCCCAAGGACATCTCCTGCACTGAGGACGTTTTCCACTGGTCAATTAAGTTGTCTTTGTGACCCCCTCTGTTGCCATACGGGGGTTGCAAATGGAGCCCAGGATTGGGGCTGGAGCACTGATAATGGTATTTGTGTAGTGTAGATGCGCCGTGTTGGTCAGTAGTTGTATAAAAGTGCACTGTTCAAAAATCAGATACTTATCCTAGGCTTCACCACACCTTCTGGCTTTCAGTGTGTGCTGTTTGGCTGAGGGAATTGGGCTGAGTAGAAACTGAACAAGGACTTTAGGATCTGACCCAAGAATCCTAGGACTGGTTTTCTTAATAATTTGAGCACAAGCCTTTCCTTTAACATCTAATATACATGTGATGTTTATATTCTTTCTGAGCAAATATATTGAGTCTGGCTAGCATAGGGGATACCTCATTCTTCGTAATGTATGTGTGACTGAGTTCCATCTGTGCTTTTTAAATTAGCCCTGAGTATACAGCCTGAATGTCCATTGAGTTATGGTTTATAACTGGTATTAGAAAGAGGAGAATCAGACCCACTGAATTCAGGACTCTATTTGTCTTTCTATAGACAGTAATCCCTTTCAAGTTTCTTAAAGCAACTTCCATCCAAGACAAATTCAGCACAGCTTCTACAGACTTGGCCAGAGGGAGGTTCCCTTTAACTTAGATTTCACCAACCAGTTATCAAGTATAAACTCCTTAGGCACTGTAACAGCCTTAATATGGAGTCACAGACAGTCCCCTTGGATACTCCAGTCTGGCTTGCCACCCAGGTGAGCCTACCTTTGTGATAAATTGTCCCTTACACCAAGAATCACAGCAATATCCAGGTTATAGCCAGTCACTTACCCCAGCTCAGTTGCACCTTAGATCTCACACTAAAGACAATGCTTGTAGCCAAACCTATAAGAAACTATATACAGATTTATTAATAAGAAAAGGAAAGGAGAGTTATTTACGAGGTTAAAGCAGGTACACATTATATATATATATATATATATACACACACACACACCCCCTACACAAATGAGTTACAATCTTAAGTTTCAAAAGGCAATAGAAGCTTCTACAATAACCAAGCTATATATCAGCTTTAGGGCTAACCCAGGCTTAGCAGTTGGGGATCCCTTGCTTATGCCTCAAAACCTTGCTTCCTCAGAGTCCAAGAAGCACAGAGATCCAGTTCCTTCTTGTTAGGGGGTTTTATTCCCCTCCTCTCATGTGCTCTCAGCTGCAAACTCAGGTGATGGGAGGAATCCACTTGCATGACTCATCTTCATGGGGGGAGGGGGAAAGAGCAGAACAACAAAGACTTTTGTCCACTTTAATGTTCCACGATAGTCTGTCTGGTGTCAATAGGCCTTCCCCGTTGGCCAGGACATGACACCTTCTGTTGGAGACCAGCACTTTACACTAGTTAATGTCTCTCTCCAGTCTGGTGATTTACACAGTCAAAGAGGCTGATAATATAAATGCTTAAATATTACCCTACTCTATGGGCTACAGATGTGATCAATGAGATTAATGTATGCAGCAACTCCCAAATATTCAATCAAGTCTGCATACATTCTTATAATCCTAATATCTATTTTAACAATACTAACACACAGATGAGCCCAGCCTGATTCCAACTGTGTATTTGTCAATGTTCAGTTAAGACATGGGGATCTTGGCATCATCTGACACCCGGTCTGCCAGCGTCACTGTGGTGAATACACCACTATGGTATTCTGTGCCACCTCAGGTTCCCCTAGGCAGGGGAGATTCTCTAGGAGCAGGGTCTGCCAGGTTTAGGGCAGATTTTGTCAATGCAGTGGTGCATAGCTGCTCTAAAGTAGCAGAGGATCTGGCATGTGGTATTTGCGCTCTGATTCTTTGTATATTTCATAGCATTTCCATATGTGCTGTTTCCAAAAACACTAACATGATCAGTTTAAAAGAATAAGAGGCTGTTAATGTGTAAACCTTTGGGGTTCCGATAAATGGTGGCAGGAATGAAGGAGTTAACTGACCATCATCAATTACAGCGTCAGAGGAGGTGATTAGGACTGAAATTGCAGGGAGGTTTTTAATTTAGCTGAGTAGAGGAGACGCCCCCAGCTTAGACTAGCTCATCAGATCATATACTACTTACTGCTTTATCCGCTTACCATGCACTGCCACTCAGAGCTATTGTGTATGCAGAGGGCACCGAACAGACACTATGATATAATATTATTCCTTTGTCCACAAATCCACCCAAGACCCATTGTCACTTTGCCTGCCTCAGACCTGCCTATCATAGAGAATTCTCCTAAATAGAGATAAGGAACCCAAATCAGGGATGCAATCAACTCAGTGCACAACGGATCTTGGCGAAGGAAACAGGCCAGTTTATGCAAACTGCTTTTTTGTTACTGAGCTGTAGGTGGCTCTTCTGTAGAAACATTGCTGCCTGAACGATGGCGCAATATCACTGCAAACACTTAAGCACATGCGTAAGTTTCCTCACATGAGGAGTCCCACTATGAGTAAAGTTACACACATTCTTAGGTGTTGGCAGGATCAGGGATCAATCAGTTACAGATACTTCTATTGTATCTGGATCCAGACATCCTTGTTTCCACCTAGCACTATTTGAACCACGATTTCTAAAGGATTTTAACTTCTGTGTGTAATTTTTCTGATAAAATTGGCCAGTCAGTTTATTTTGGGGGTTGCATGTGGAAGGTGGTGTTGGGGTGATGCTTCAGTCTCTGGAGAATAGTCGGGATCATATTTAAAGGATTCTCTTCAGAATATTTAGTGCCAGATCTTCATTCAATGCAAATGAGCACAGCTAATATCCATTTATACCAGCTGAAAATTTGGCCCCATAATTTAGTTTTGAGTGGGCTCAAGGAGCATCCTCCGATTTGTCCCCCCATGAGGGGTCCAAGCATGCTTGCAGACGGCTTGCGCTTGGCTGAGCAAAACGCTTGAGTGAGACATGTCCCGCAAGCCAGCCAAAGGGGCCAGGGAGCCGACAGGCTCTGCGGAGTAGCACGCAGTATGCCCTGAGGCACAATACCTCCTGGAGCATGCACTGGGTCAGGGCAGCTCCATGCTGCCCCCAGCATGGGGCAGCGTTTATGGGCACAATGCAGCCCAAAGAACTAGCCATCAAGGCTGTTACCTGCATCAAGTAAATAATTTTTCAACACTATCTGATTTATATTGTGGGTGATTTCACTGGGAGTCTTGCATGTGTGTGAGGCTTGTAGGATTGGGTCCTTCTTGTAGTAATGGTGCTTAAATCATCTCTTTGAAAATGGGCATATCTTTTAAAATATTTTTTTTCAACTTATAAAACCATATCACTGTCTCTTGTGCAAAAAAATAATAAAAAAAAATAAGGAAGAAAGAAAAAAAATGACGGGGGTAGTCCTACCAGGAACTGCTGTTTGAATGTGATGCATGTACAGTTTGGGTCTGATCCAAAGGTCCTTAAAGTTAATGGATGTCAGTGACTACTGGCTTTGGATCAGGCCCTATGTGCATGCAAACGTATCTGTATTCATATATTTGCAGCCATTCTTACATTCCCAGACATTCAAACGTCCCATTCATTTCCATAGGAAATTTGAGAATGTAAGGAATACAAAATCAGGCCCATAGGCTACACAGCACCATTTTGTAGGCAGAGCTGGCAGTGATTCCTCTGCTTAAGGTAGCCTAGCACTTTGTTTTCCTGTTTTCAGTAATCACATGTGATCATGTAAAATTAAAGACAATCTCATAGTGTACATGCACAAGGAGGCTGAATTAGGCTCTGTTTGACAACTGGTGTTTGAAAAAGCATTTTTTTCTGAATTTGAATATGAAAGTTCAGAGGCGAAATCAGGCACACACTTAGCATGTGCATTACTTCAGTTACCTGAGTAATCCCACAGAATTTACGTGAATAGAAATAAGAGATTTTTGGAAAGTGTTAACTAGAGCTGCCTGAAATTTTTCAGACAAACAGGTTATTCACCAAAAAACCGCAATTTCAGGGTGATTAAAACTATTTAGGTCTGATTTGACAAATAGGGTTTGCTGAAAAATATAAAAAAAGTCAAAATGTAATTTTTTGAGTTCTTGTCTTGAAGGAACATTTTGTTTTGAAATTTAGCTAGATTTTTCTCTACCCTTTTTGACTTTTTAAAAAAATGATTACCTGTAAATAAAAAGTAAAGAATCATTGAAATAATATTCATTTTGTGTAGTATGAAACAATCAGTTTTGGCCAAAAATGAATTTTTGGTGAGGGAAAAACTTCCATTTGTGGTGTCCTGAAACAATTTTTTTCCAAATTTTTTTTTTTTGGTTTGGTGGCCAAACCAAAAAATCCAATTATTTTCTCACTTCTAGTATTAATAATGAGTTGTCATTGATTGAGATTAGAGCTTGAGCTATTCCACAGATGCGAAAGTAGACTCTGCAGCCCTGGTACCTCACTCTTGAGTTGAGATATTTAATCTTAGCTATGTCCATTGGTTTACACATAAATCAATCAATCCTGGATAACATCTGAAATATGCCATCTCAGAACTTTTAGATATTTTAATGAAGGGTCATCTTACACTTGTCCCCTACTTCTTATTCTGGCAAAACTTCCATTGGCTTCAGCAGGAATTTTGCTTGAATATTGAGTGCAGAAGAAGGCCTTATGTAAGCACTGATATAGGCTACTGCTGATAACCTTGCTTCTATATCAAGTGAGTGGTTGTAGGTTACTGTGTGTCTAGCCTTTCTGAGGGAAGAGCTTCGAGATATATTAAGTACTACAGCAATTCCCTAATTCTCAGCTATTCATTTGGGGTGAAATCCAGGTCACTCACATTGACAGAGTGTAATAGGACTCTCTCGGGAATGGCTTGGGAGGTGAAACCCACCCACCAGATCTGAGGCCAGGCTTGGGGACCGTAGCCTCTCTGCCCCACTTTTGTGGTGTGCTGGAAGTGCTACCTCCATGTAACCTGTATGTGTGTCCCCATCTCTTCTTTCTGCACTGGTGCTTTGTGGAGCTGACAGGGACACCCTTTCTGTAACATGAGGGACATAGGCAGGAAAGGGCAAAGAGTCCTGTGGCACCTTATAGACTAACAGACGTATTGGAGCATAAGCTTTCGTGGGTGAATACCCACTTCGTTGGATGCATGTAGTGGAAATTTCTAGAGGCAGGTATAAATATGCAAGCAAGAATCAGACTAGGGATAACGAGGTTAGTTCAATCAGGGAGGATGAGGCCCTATTCTAGCAGTTGAGGTGTGAACACCAAGGGAGGAGAAACTGCTTTTGTAGTTGGCTAGCCATTCACATAGGCAGGAAAGTCTCCATGGTTATTCTCATCCACCAGGTTTAAGTAGCATGGAGGGCCTACGGCTGCTGTTCCTCACAACAACCAAATGTTGTCATGACAGTATTGGAGATGCCCTTCTGATGAGACTAATGAAGGCTATATTCCAACCCTCCACCAGCAGTATTAAAAAATTACGGCTTAGTGCTGAGGACTTGAAGCTCATTCAAAGAGCTCCAGTGGGTAAGGCTCAGCACCTCTCAGAGAGCCAGATTATTTTCTCGCCCCTCACTGAGCAGCCCCTCACCACTCTTTATGGAAGGGAGACACAACTGCTTTCTTCCACTGTGACTTGTGGAGAGTTCTCTGCCACAGTCTGGAGTCTGTGGGGGGAGGGAGTAGGGGAAGAGTTGCACGTTGTCTCCCCTCTGGCCTTGTAAACCTGATCCTGGGAGTTTCAGGGGCTTTTGTGGTCAAGAAGGAGTGTCAGTGAGCAGATCTCCAATGGATCCATGCTGCCAGGGAGCTGCAGAGAGCCCCACCTGTGGCCATATTTTATGGCAGGAGTGGCCTCTTTGTGCATGGTCCTGACTGTGCATCATGGGGAATGTGTCAGGTGTGTAGGTGGCCACCAGTTCTATTTCCACTAGGGGATGTGGGAGAGGAAGCAAATCCAGTCCCCATAGCCCATGATGGTACAGGAGATTTCCTCCCACAGAGCCCCCTTGCATGGCTTATAACATGGGAGGAAACTGTCAAGCCCAGGATCAGGCCCTTATTCCACTACTGCTTCATTTCAGTAGCATGGAGGCTGAAAAGGAGGCAACTAACATTAATTATTTACTGGTTCCCTAAAAGAATGACAGGGAAGAAAGAAATAAGTGCACTTCACAAAACTATTCAACTAAAACTGTCAGACAACCAAGATGCGATAGTTCTTTAACTCCTTTATTAAAGAGCTCAAATTAGGGGGAAGGGGGGCCATTCCTTCAGGGTCTGTATGGCCCTGATCCTACAATTGGGTCTAGGGAGTGAATGTAGTAAGACTCTGTGCTGGTATAAGGTTTGCCCACATTTATCTGATTGCAGGATCTGGGCCAATTTATTAATTTGAATGGAAGGGGTCCAGCGATTGGGCTTTAGGTTCTGGAGTTTGCTCAGATGATGAATCATTGCAGATTTTGCTATTAGCATTTCAAAATGAATCAAATAATTTTTATGTCCTTTAATTTCTCTCTTACTAATTAAAATTTGGCAAGTAAAGTTAGTTAATGAAAAAGTGGGATATTTAGTTATTTGAATATATTTTTTCAATGAGCTGTATGCAGTACAATATAGTTAATATTGCTTACCATAATAATTCATTGTCTAATTCTGGTTCCAAGAATGGAATTTCTTGTCAATATTATAAAATCCAGTTCATATAGAATTGCAATCAGTTTTCACTGCAATCAGGTGTTTACTGTATAAACCTTAATTGCCTGTATTTGCTAAAATATGGTTTAAATTTAAAATCAAAATAATGGAAAGTGGATTTCAATAACCTAGTTATTTTACTTTAATTTTGGATATCTCTATCTGAATAGGGGAAAAATATGAAGACTAATTTTATCTGCTTATAGTTGATTTAATTGTATATACTTTTGATGGATTAAGTTTCGACTTAATTGTGGGAAATGCAACAAGGATGTTATAAAGAGTACTTTAAAATAAAACAGTCACTAGCTATCTTGCATGCTAATTTTTAAAATGTTAATAGTATTAATTGTAGAATGGTAATTTATAAATAATATTGTTAAATCTTCCCACATTCAAACCCACAAAAATTAGATGGTTTTAATTACATTTATTGATATTATCTATACACATGCCTTTTTATTATGTGATTATTTGTCTCAGTTTCTGTGTGATGATAATGTGATGGGACTTTTTTATTATCTGAAATACATGACTAATAAATACAAAATACAGCAGTCGCCTGCCTTGGTAAATGGAAATATTAAATATGTAAAAAAGTTTGGAAAAGCAGCAATAATTTTTGTACTCTTTGCTTTTCATTTTTCAGATAATTTCAAGACATATCGTGAAAGAACTGATTAGCTATTTTATATAGATAGATATTTTAACATGTTAGTGTTTTAATTTTTTATTCCAACTCATGATTGACAGTGGATTAAAATATAATTGGTATCTAGTTTTGTTAGAGAGTGTGCATATGCACCCGAAAGGTAGGAATAACATTTTCCTAATTGATATATAAACAGGCATACTATTAAAATATTCTGAAAATGTCCATTTCCAGAGAGAAAAAAATATAGTATAGATTACATGAGATTCTGAGACATTCACCTGAAAATATAATTAAAAAAAACTACACAAAAATAAAAATAGTTGACACAAAGCAAGCTAAGAAATTCCAAATTAAGTCTTTGTCTCTATCCTGAACTAATAGAGTATGAGGGGAAATGTAGTGGTGGGAAAAGATGAGGACAGAGTACCGAGATAAGATTTGAATTCCTTGGCTTTTGCTTCTTGATGTCATACATTATTGCTAATTAAAATAATATTTCCTTTAGAACAAAGAATTATATTTTATGGCAGGCGATAAACTGCCATTTGTTAGTTCTCCTATTTTCTGTTGGGTAGCCAGGCAAATAACAAAATGAGGAAGATTTTTACAAACTGTACCAGATCCCTAATAGATCATAATGAGTTCTCTTTGAAAATATGTACTTAATCTGAGTCATTCCTATCTGTTAAAAATGTCTATTCTTTTTACACTTATTACATTTAAAATCAATTATTTATACATTTTTATTTTCAAAAGTTGTTCTAAAGTAATAACATTTCATCATGGATGGGGCTCAGATATAAAATTGAAAATGTTGCTGCAGTCTTCATGAAAGCATCACTAAGTCTGCAGATACAATTTCAGACTTAAGCTTAACTTTTCTACAAAGTATGTGCTTCTCATTAAATGCATAATTAGTACAATTAATAATTACTCACTAATTGAAACGTAGGTTAACAAACTTCAATATGTAAAAGTAAAGGGGAAAAATGTCATTCATTCACACTGGGCTTTATAAGCCTATAAAACTCTTCAAAGGACTTCAAGATATCAAGCAATCTTTTATTCAGCTAAACCTACCCCCCACCTTCACTCTTACACACACTTAAATACTCAGTATGCTCACAGCTTGGAAAAAAGCTAGAAAAGCCTTAATGGATCACTGATTTTAACTAAAGAGATAGGTATGTACTCCATATAAATGGTTTCAAAACAATTTTTGTTGTAGTATTAATAATTTTAGTCAAATGAAAACAAGCATCTTAGCTCTGTAGACACCAAAGCTTTCAACTGTGCACTTATTAACATAGCTTTTATTTCAAGCACAAACATCTAAAACAATTACACTGGAGCAACTGTGCAAATTGTTTCATGTGCTAATATTCAGGTATGCTCTTCTTGTGGGCACAGGCTAATAAAAATTTGTGGACAGAGTGGAGAATTAAGGACTTGATCCTGCAAATCTTTACATACATGAGTAACTGTAACCCACAGAAGTAGCCTATGGGACTACTCACATAAGTAAAGTTATTCACATGCATAAGAGTTTGCAGTATCAGTCCTGAGAAGCTTCACAATCATGTAGAATAAATCTGCGAACAGAATGACTTTTACTATCTGCAGCTGCATTTAATGTGATTTAAATATTTTTCTTTGTCACCCTAATTATATGTACATTTTTTAAGTGTCAAGAACTAGCGCAAATGTTACTGATCTAGGTAATCACACCAGCAAAAGTGACACTTCAGCAAGAAACATGACTTTGTCCTAGTTTTTTAATACAAAGTCAGTTGTCAGGTTGTTTACTTGTATAGGAAAGCAATGGTTTTCCATCAGGAAACGAACAAGAGATTTTATACTGAAGAAATTCATGTTCTTAAAAATGGTTATATAGCATACTAGTTTAAAATGAATATTTTTAGGGGATGTTGGTTACATTTTATTTTGTGGGGAAGAATCTAAAACTGAAGGTATTCATGCATTTCTGTTTAAAACATTTGTCTACATTCTAACATGGGATTTTGTCCAATATTATTACACTTTTATCATTTCCAACTAATCAAGTTTCTGTCAGGGCATTTCTGAAATCAGCTTAGGAAATATTAACACTGATGTCAGATTGCTATACATTCTGTGAGTATCTTATACCTTTTCTTATGGCAAAAGACAATTTTTAGAACTGGCTGAAACATAGGGATATTTTTCTAAGGAAAATTCACATTTGCCCTGGAAATGAAATGATCCTTGATTAGATAACTATAAAATGATCATGCAGACAAAGAATATGCTGTAAGGAAGGCAGTGAGTACTTGGAATTAGTACAGTTATTATTCCTTCTGCAATATTCCTACAACAGGTTTTCCTTCAAATTAAAAACATGACATAGAGCTAAAGATGTTCCCTCAACTCTTTATTTCAAGCCCTAAAACATAATTGCAATAATAATAATTTGTACATGCCTTCTGTCACTATTTGATCCAACTATGGGCACTGAAATGGTACAGATTTTGGTCAGTCCTTATAATGCCAATTTTTCTTTCAAAATCTCTCCTCTGTCTCTCACTCTCTTTCTAATGTCTTGACATTTGAGAGGTCTGCAAAACATGATGATTTGAACAATGGTGACTTCCTGAAAAAAAATATTTTGCAGATGAAACTGTCAAGTGTGTAATTAACTAGTTCACTGAAAGTTTCTTGTTATCCTTGTCTTTTTTTGAATGCAAGGGGTAATACTAGAGATAGCGATGCCGTCTTGGACACAGACACTTCTTTCTCTCTTTGTGTATGAATATGTGTGTCTCTATATATGTATATTTGTTATGGTGGCTAGAAAGATCCACTACTTCAGAGAAATATCGTGTATGACTCCGACAAATTCTTAAGTCCAGTTCAAATAGTTACTGCAGATCGAAAAAGACCGACGTAGTATCTTTCCCTGTCCTGATTACTGTAAGCAGGTGAGGACATGAAGAAATATATTAAGACCTCCATGTGCCTTCAGCTTCTATGTCTGACAAACAAACAAAAGCGAGAGATGCTGTTATTGATCACTGACGATCAAGCCTTCCTTAATTCTTTAAGAGTTTCATTTGTTGCTTTAAAACACATGTTCAAACACTCAAATGTATTTCTAAGACACATAGAGTGAAAAATGTTGTCTCCATATTAGTATTAAAGTACAGGAAAAGATTGCTTATTGGACCAAAAGGTGAACTGCAAGTTCTTCAGTACTGTTAACCTGCTATATAGAGCTATATAGGCTCTATATTAAACACAAGCCCAAAAAAGTACATGTACCTAGCATTTCAAGAATCCTAGTACAGTATCTAATAGCACAGCATAGCAACTGTTGAGACTGTTGCTGTGGTTTTTGTACCAAATCACACCATTTTCCAAGAATTTAATTTTATTTCCTAACCTTATTACGAAAGTTGAGCAGTCTGCAAAATAGCACTTGTTTATGAGGTAGAAACTCAGCTCCAAGGGGAAAAATATATCTAATAATGGATACTTTGTACTTTATTCAAATAATTAAAAAAAACACACAAATATGAACCCTCTAAGAAAAGCAACTTGCAGCTGTTTAGTTATCTGACTGGTAAAATATTTTTAATATGACTATTAATTGGTCACAACATCGTGGGAGATATTGAAACCTGTTATTAACTATTAGATTCTGTACTAATTTGTCATGTGTGATCAGATATAGGAATAAGCCAACATTAAGAGATTAAGTATTTTCTGGTATATAATATAACTCAACCCACCAATCTACATTTGTGTACTTTCTATTACCAAAGTTATGCCAAAATTCTGTTTAATTCATTTTTTATTTGTTAGCTTACAAAATAATACACACGATAAAGCTATTAATAATTCTTCAGAAAAACAAAATTATTTAAGATTTGTTGACAAGATGTTTGAATGTTCAGAATGTGTTTTCCCCCATCTCATCTCTTTTCAATCTTGCACTTCTTTTCCCTTAATTTCAATTGTAAAACTAATTTTAGTAGACTAGATCAGTTTGAGTAGAACATTTAATGGGTTCTTCAGTATACCTACATGTCAATAAAGGGCTGCCAACATGAATCATTATTGAGGCTACTCATATGCATAAATTTACTCACATGTGCAGAAGTGTTTGCAGAACTGGCTTCAAAGGCAAGTGGTTTAGTGTTAGTGTAATCAGATTTAATTTACACATGCATACATAATAGGTAGTATTCAAAAATAAATCGTGACAGAAGATTGTAAACTCTGAAGCAGGGATTGTGTCTTCATATATGTTTGGACAGCGCCTTGCACACTGTGACCACTACCAGAATGCAAATAATAATATACAAAAATGATTCACATCATCATTCTTAAAGCTGATCTTGGCAGAAAATATACATAGGAATCTGAACCCCAGATCTGTATTTCCCAGCTTTATAAGGCCAGTACGTCAGCTGATGTAAACAGGCATAGCTCCACGGACTTCATTGGAGCTATTCTGCTTTACACAAACTGAGGATCTAGCTCATTGCATCAAAAGCTATGATTCACTGAGCTGCTTTGAAGATTTAACACATCTACAAAAGTGTTTTGAAAACTACTTGGGAAAAATGTTTTTCCCCACAAAAATCACCCTAAAAATTGACTAAGCTGTTTTGTATTAATCAAGTATTTCATCTTCACATTATGCCGGAGCCAGATTAGTAAAGCTCTGATGATGGGACACAGCAATGCTTTGCTAAGTAAAGTCAAAATTAATGACAAACAAAAATCTAGTTTCCTTTATGGTTGATTTTCAGATAGCTGCATCCAGATATTAAAAAGCTATCAAAGAAAGATATCCATTAATTATTAACTCAGAACAACTTCAGAAAGCAGTGCTTAAACCTCCATTGACATCACCCTGACAGGCTCCTAATCTCTGAAAGTTGTTGGTAAGAGTTGCATTAGACTCAGCATGTCATCAATTCTGGCTTTAACCACTGAAACTCAAGAGATGCACTGCAGCATCAATATGAGCACATGGGACAAACTCCCATCTCTTAAAAGACATCTGTGAGTAACATTTACATCATCGCGTGCTGTACGATTCTCTGTGTTACTCTACTTCTGCCTTCAACATAATAGATTGTCAACAATCTAATTGCAATATACACTATGTAGGGGAGTCATAAAAAAATTGGTGTGGAAAGTAATACAAATCCGCTGGCATCATTAAAGCAGGACCAACCTGTGGCTAAACCACTTAAATCTCTAGATTAATCCCTGTATTTCTCAATATAGATTGGATCAAACTCAAAGATCTACTAAAGACAAAAGAGAGTAACTTCAAAACCATACAGTGTAACATTTCCACCTGCTAGATAATGCAATTTGTTACTTCTCTACAACATATATGTTAAAACCGATGCAATGTTTTATAGATTTATTTTTACTAACTCCTTGTTTTATATTTCAGCTTTAATTTTTAGAACATTTTTTGCTAGCTGTTGTGTAGATGAAAATGCTTGAATTCCATTCTTAATGGCAGTCTTTTTCTGTTTTTTTTTCCAGTTACATAGTAAAACGTATAGTGTAGTGTTAAAGCTGCAGTAAATATGTTGGTTGTTCATCATTTGGTGGCAGTAGAATGGTGGTGTTAAAAGTTTATTTAATGAAAGATCTAGTTGTATACTACCTGCAACAGCTTGTTAATTCTTTCAGACTCACTTTGAAGAATTTTACACTAGCAATAGAAACGTTACAAAGGAGGAACTGATCAGCAAATGTCCCTATTTGAAAATGAAAACAAAAATATGATAGTACATTGGACAGGTTTTTATAGCGTACACATGACTACCTCTCTTTTGAAGTTTATAAATACATTCTTCCAAGGAGAAGAAAATTGTAATAGGAGAGTAAGAACTTCAAACTCTGAAACTACTCTGTACATCCAGCTTTTTCTCTTTCTTCTCAGTAAAAACCCTAGCAGAACAGGTTACCAGTATTTACTCTTTAAAAAGGATGGTAATGGCTCTTTCATCTTAGAGGGAGGCATTTAAATTTGGAATAATTACAAGACACAAAACAATAAGTAGCACTGAGCCTGAATGACAAAATGCAGATCAACTTGATGTTTTAACGCTAACTGATGATTTCCCCCAATCAGTTATATTAACCCTTTTGAATACCTCACTGACTAGTCTTCCCATAGTTTCCAAAATCATGCAGTTGTGAATGATAGGTTATTATAAATCAGAATGATAACTCTTACAAATAAACTGCTTTATTAAAAGCACAGATTAACTAAAAGTGTGTATTTGTTCATATGCTGATTCACTATTAAAGGCTTCAGCTCCTTGTTATTAAAGGTCTGGTATCATACTAGGCAACAGATCTACTAGAATAGTTTTAATAGCTCATGATTATTTTTGTTTGTTTCAAAAGGGGGGAGGACAACATAACTGGCCCATCTCAATCAGAATAATTAGAATCTATTAAAACAAAATTATAATCATTAGAGTTTTTCTCTTTTTTAATTTTTCCTACCTTTGCTGGCCTGTTTCATCTGTTTCATTAAAGCTGTAAAATTTACAGCTGCTCCTGATCATCCTATGTTTTCCTCAGTGTGAAACTTAAAATGTTCTTTGCCTATAGAAATGTGGGTTAATAGAATAGCTACTTGAAGCAAGAAACCTCTGCAATATGTGTGTGTGTGTGGTGTGTCTATAGTTGTCTTTATTTAGGCCTGTCCAGCATTTTGTTTGTCCTTGTGCCTTTTACGGCAGCTGGACTCTGACCTTCAAGTTCTAAAAAAAAAAAAAAGTATTCTTTTCAGATTCCAAGTTCCTCCCTTTTTACCCTCCCACTGACACCATCCTATTCAATACTGGAGATAACTTTATTCATCTACACATCATTGTATCAAATTCAATGGGAAAACTGCTTCAACATGCTTCAGAACTGGACAGGGCAGTAATGTCTTCATTTTTTACTCGATGCAATGAGGGGTTTTTTTATCAGTCTTTTCAAGCACAAAACAAACATTGTAACCAAAAATAATCTCCCACAAGTGTTTTCCCACCATATTGGATCACTATAGACTTATTTCCCTGTAAAACATTTTCATGGATGACTACATAGCTGTAAAATGATTACATAGTCCCTAACTAACACAAACTACAGGGGAAATAGGAGAAATATATATGATGATTCTATGTTCTAGCTAGCATACGTGCTCTGAGATCATATTAAGAGCACAAAAACCACTTGTTTCTAAAGCGCTTGTCCTACATCTAGCTGATAGCCCCTGTGCAATTTATTGAAATCAAGGAGCACCTACAAAAACTAATAGAAGTGTCACATTTTCTGAAAATCAGATTCTTCTGCAAGATTGCGGATCACTATGAGAAAATATGCAGGACTTTTCCCCATTATGGCAGTGTGAGTTTGTGACGTATGATGTGACAAAATTCAAAATCATGTAACAAACTGACGGAGTTAACTTAATGCTAATGACTCCAAATCTATGGATACTAGAACAACGGTAGTTGGAAGGCATCTAAAATCCTTGTCAGTATGTTTTGAATCTAGTACCAGATTAGTTTAAGTGGTGGGAACTGAATCTTCATTCCAAACTCTCATGATTTAGTGTGGAATACTGTGAAGCAGACTAGTTGAGGACTAGAAAAGGTGGTATAGGGCACCTCTATGGATGAACTTTGTGTTATTTACAAGGGATGTATCAATATATTTGAAAGTGAAACACTTAAAATGCATCCGATGAAGTGAGCTGTAGCTCACGAAAGCTTATGCTCTAATAAATTTGTTAGTCTCTAAGGTGCCACAAGTACTCCTTTTCTTTTTGCGAATACAGACTAACACGGCTGCTACTCTGAAACTTAAAATGTTGGTAGCTTTTTTTTTAAGTATCAAACAGAGCTAAGATTAATAAAGCCAAGTTGAGCTCATGTTTCTCTGGCATCTTTGTCTTTTAAGTGGGTGTGCGGGGAAGTTGAATGGTTAAAAAAATCGAAGTTCTGAAGTGCTTAAACCAACTAATCATACTAGAGCATTTTACATGCTGTGGATTTTTTTTTAAATCAGGTTTACATCACTGACTGGGTGTTTTCCACTATAGACCCTAGATGTTTATGTAGAGAGTACTGCGGACATTTGGAGGGATTTGGGGGTTTCAAAAGGGAGAAGTTTATACATTAGTGCTGCAAGTTGCAAAACACTGTTGATATTCAAATGTTTATTGTGTAAAATCTGGGATAAGCTTCAGCATGAGAGCTCCTTTAAGTGCCTACAACTATTGCTAATTCCCCTCAGCATTGAGGCTTGCACAAAGGCCTTAATCCAATTCCACTTTTTTTTTTCAGAAAGCCTATGCTATTTTCTCTCATGTAAACTAACAACACTATCCCATCACACTGCAGAGTGCGTCAAAGAAAAAGGACTCTGTGTTTATACTTCACCAACACTTTGTGTTTCTTGGCCAAGTATGGCAAGAAACTTTAAGTGGGTCCCCTAGGCCCCACGCCATTTTTTAGAAAGAAAAATAAGCCTTCAGAGATGGAAAACAGACTATTTTAAAGACTAGAAACCTATTAAATGTCAACTTTTTTCAGTCACTATCCATGAGAAGAAATGGATCACTTGAGCCCTATTCCTACAGTTCTGATTTAAATGATGGAACACTATCTTTTAGCTTTGATAAAATAGTATATTCTGCCTCTTGTATAATGTCCTTGGAAATTTTCTTTTAATAGCATCCTCAGATACTAAGTTTTGAGCATGAATATTTTATCCTAACATTTAATAGATTCTTAGTTATAAAACAGTTTTAAGCAATATGTTCCATACATTTTGTATACTCTCTAGATTTACTTTCACAACATTCAAAAAATTCCTTTTTCTGAAGTTTATTGGGAAATTTTATCCATGGTATAAGATTGTTATAAAATATGCAGATAGGGATTTTTTTTTCCAGTTAAGAGTTGTTAATTCTGCAGCTGTATGGGGTCAATCAGTGTCTCACAAGTGCCTTACATATCAACGGATATCACCTTTTATATATCCCAAAAGTAACCTATATTCTACACAAACTCTGTGTCCCCTCATATTTGTTCTTGAAAAATTTTAAAATCAGAAATAAAGAATTATGAAAATGTCACAGAGATAGAGAGTTATTCACACTAAAAGAATGTATGCCACAGAATTTTAGGATTCCTGCTCAAATATTTTTTGGGTGGGGGGGAGAAAGAAAGGAAGAGTTGTCTTTGCACCACATTATGTTCTAGATTATTAAATCATTACATTCCAATTAGACATAGTAAACCAAGAGGAAAGTTAACCAGGAATTTTTAGATGGTTTTAAAGACTTCTCTATTGAAATAGGTCAGTTATTTTAAGATGAAATAGCATATTTAAAGTTGCATGCATCCTGAAAACAAAGAACTTGATCCTGGTTTCACTGAAGCTATTGATAAAACTTTTGATGGACTTCAGTAGAGCAGGATCAGACTTAAATCTTGCACAATACTAACCGGTATCGGATGGACTATGTGAAATTAATTAGTGGTCCCATTCCAGTTCTTAGTGGACAAATGTCCACAGCATACAAACAACTACCAATTTGGCATTCTCAGCCTAGAGGTCAAGGATTAAACTACCATGAAGACTGAACTGCTCTTTCATCACCCAAAATAATCCTTCCAGATCAGGCCTGATCTTGCATTGGCAAAAGGGAAGATGCTTGATCTGGCCCTAGCCAATCACTTATAAAATATGTAACAGCAAAAATGCTGCATTTTTTACATATAACTAGTAGAGACTCCATTTAGAGTTTGGGTAAGGAAAACTGTGTTTCAGTGGTAAGAATAAAAAGGAGAAATAGTAAACATTAAACACCCTTCAATAATCAGGCCTATTTGATTTTTACTATAAAAGCCTAGTTGATGGTCCATAGTATATTTGCCAATTGTGCTAATTAAGAGTTGTATTGAGGCTTTGCTAACAGCACCGACTAAGGGGCGGCTCATGGTTGTGTTGTCCCAAGAGGAGCCCTCTTCCCCCTTTGATCCCGTAGGAAAGTCATTTACTTGAAGCCCTGTATAGGCTGCATCTTCCTTCCCCCTTCAGACCAACTCAACTCTGCTGGCTTGGTGTCTTCTCCTGTAGACAAGAATTTTACCATGCATAGGCTGGTTGGCAACCAAAACAAGAGCTGTAGCCTACAGCTTGTGAGGCTTGAAAGACTGTGTACATGTTGAGCTGTTGTCAGTCCAAATGAGTTAACTGCATAAATTCCCTGCTCATCAGCTGGGGTGAAATTCACTCTTTGCAGGTAGAAACACAAAGCCTATGCACCCCTTAATTCCTGTTTACTTTCCTTTGAGAAAGCCCAAGCATTAATATCTATGGGTTTCTATAAAGGGCAAGACTTGTACTGAAATGAAAAACCTAAGTCTATCAGACTGGACATTGAAATATTCTTTGTAATTCCCCCAAATTATGCACATTACATTAAATACATTCTGAATGTACAAACACATGAAAGAAAACTCAGCAGCTTCCCCACCCTCCCCCCCAATCCAGCAAATAAAAGATCTTGGATGTAGTTTTTAAAAAATGAACATCAGATGATTAACCTTTCTAGCAAGAGATCATTACTTGCACATCATGCTATATGCAGTACTTACTGAGGGAAATTATAAGAGTTGATGTTTGGTTGACTGACAAGTCTCTCACTGTACTTAACAACTTTAATTATACTTGTCATTTTCAAAATGAGTAGAAAAATGTTCAAAATCAACAGAAATATGTCAGTTGGTTATTAGTTACAGAAAAGTCTCTCTTTTATCTCTCTTCTCTCGGGTAGAAACCATTCTTTCTGTTAGACAAGGAGACAGTTCAAAAACTTGAGACCCATCACTGTCTTCAGGGGATTTAATTATTCTCCTGTCTTTTTCTTTCTCTTGGATTGTCTTGGTGTTAGACAACTTCTGAGTTTATAGATTTCCTTCATGCTATGCTGACAGCTCATAGCATCTTTGCTTTATCATGCCATGTGATTCAGATCTCAGTTTGATTGTCTCTTTTTGGTGCTACATGTGCTCCACAAACACAACCCTTCTTCATTAGCAAAATCTCAGCTTATCTCAAGAAAATGAGGAGGTGGAAATGAGCATTTGAGCAGTGCTGCTAGGAATGGGGAGGGGGGAACTGGAGAAAGTTTGCAGGAATCTGTAGGTGGCTTTCCTTGCTCTCCAAGAAATGAATTTCAGGCTCCTCTAAAACTTGCTTGTTAAAATGAATTTGCCTATTGGTATTTTATGAATCAGCATTCTTGGAAGGCCACATTTTCTTTTCCTCCACTTTTGATTGCTTTCCAATCTCCCTTGTGCACACATATGCTGTCTCTCTCCCTCTCTCTTCACTCTTCCACTTCACTTAAAGGTTTTCATGAAATTTAGACCACTTGAAGTGTTTCTTTTTTACTTGGCATGGTGTTTGGAGGTTCCTTGTGTGAGAGCTGGAGGTTTGGATCTCATATCAAAGGGTTTAAAGCTAACGATTTTAAGTATGGTTGAATTTTATTGCTCCTCTGGTGGGCTAAAACCTTCAATAACTCTTTGACCTTTTCCCAGTCAATCCAATTCCATCTAATGCTCTGTGACTAATATGGTGGATATTTAATCTACTTTGCTGCTGAAATTACTTTTAGAGCCACTTTTTTCCCTTGAAAATCTTTCTTTTTAGAGAAATTGCTGATCGTAAGCTCTAAATATGTTGCCCACTACAATGCACATTTTTTAAAAAGAAAAAGCTTTTCTTTTAGTCACAGAAAATTAAAAGATATAATTTATTTCTAAAACACATTATAAATGAAGTGGGGGAAATAATTATATTCTGGAAGTTAAAGCCAAGTGAAAATGAAAAAATGACTCAAACCTCTCTGATCCTGCTATTAATAGAGATATCATGATGAGTAACCATACCTTAGCCAAACATTTCCTGTAATATAATTAAACCTCAAGAAGAAATTAAAAGAAGTATATATATGAATATAGTGTTCCTGCCCTATAAGCTCTGCTTACAGGGCTAGGATTTGGAACCTGATCCTGTAACCCTTACTCAGGTTGGTAGTCCCAACAGGCTATGTAGAGTTTGTTTTGCAATGGGGTTCCCCAAAATAATTTAGCTAAGGTGAAGAGGCTAGAATTAGATTCACTATCTATTGACATATGCCTTCACGCATATAGTCATTCTACTCTGTGTACTTGCTTCTTATAAGAAGGTAAGGGATTCAATTTGCAAGAATTTAGCATTCAAAGGACAAGATCAGCAGGGATTGCTGAGCTGCTTTGTCCAGCAATGTCCAGTGAATGTCCGGCAAAAAGTGTTCTGGCCGATGGGCTGTAAACCCATGTTGTTTAGGCGCAGAACCTGAAAAGACTTAAGCGTATAGTAAACCTTAAGCATGTCAGTAGTCCCACTGAGTTCAGTTGGATTGAGACCTCTGGATTCAATGGAATTATTTATGTGCCTTAAGTTAAGCACACGTTCAAGTCTTAGCAAGATTGGAAGTTTCAGAGTAGCAACCGTGTTAGTCTGTATTCGCAAAAAGAAAAGGAGTACTTGTGGCACCTTAGAGACTAACAAATTTATTTGAGCATAAGCTTTCGTGAGCTACAGCTCACTTCATTGGATGCATCCGATGAAGTGAGCTGTAGCTCACGAAAGCTTATGCTCTAATAAATTTGTTAGTCTCTAAGGTGCCACAAGTACTCCTTTTCTTTTTGCAAGATTGGAAGCTTTAACCTTTTCAGAGTGCAGCCTCATTAGCTAAATGTGCCAGCTGGCATTGGACTTTTGCGGAATATAGAGCATCTTAAATCTAAGTTTTCAGGTCAAATCTAGCCAGGGTTAGTAATAACCAAGTTGTCAGCATGGCTTTATTATGGCTTATGAAAGGAGTATTCTGGTCTCAGTGCAGTTTTCACTTTCCATGTGTGTACAAACCACTGCCCTCACTGGGACTTTCAGCAACGTTATGAATTGAATGGTGAAGGAGAAACTAAATTATCCTTTTGCCTTTGTAGGTAGTTCCTCTAGGCCAGGGTTAAGGTGCATTAGGAGGGCAATAATGACAAGTCTGTGGTTTTACTCTTCTGCAAGTAAGTGGCAAACTTCAGTCTCCAGGGCTGTCCATATGGCAGCTTTCACTTATACTAAAAAGAAAAGAAAAGTGGTGAGATTTTACTATCCACAGAGGTTCACGCCTCACCATAAACATCAGTCCCGGCTTGGATGGAACTGTGTGTGAGTGACTCAGCTGGGGCATTATTTGTATTACAGCCTTGCTTACGGAAAAGCTGGTGGATTTTTCAGGCTCAGGGGAGGAAGAAGGGTCATGCGGTGAAGGCACACTGCGAGTCAGGAGATCTGGATTCTCTTCTCAGAACTTCCATTGGCATTCATGGGCAAGTCTCTTAGGGTTGGATTGTGGCATTTAGCCATTGAACTGATTGCCAAATGGGGCTGAACCTTTGCAATCATGAGCTCTGAGATGAATGTACCTGCATAATGGGACTACACAGCTCACCCCTCTTTCCCAGCTGCGGAGCAGGCCAAGTGCAGTCTTGGGGCTGAGACCTTGGGACCATCACAGGTTGTTGTGTGGGCTGTGCCAGAAGAGGGAGACTTCTTTTATGGTAAGGGCCATTCATAGCCTGGCCCTGAACCCATCTGTTTGTTAACCCATCTGTAAAATGAGGATAATAATACTTAGCTGCTTCATGTACTTTTTTTTTTAGGCTTGATTATATAGTATTTGCAAAGGGGTTTCAGCTCTTCATATGGACACTGCTATAGAAGTTCAAAGTATAATTTTTTTTTTGTAAAAAGACCAGAGATTTTAAGATACGTTCTTTTTGGGACTTCCTCTCTGAATGTCTTGACTCTTGTCCCATTAACTGAAGCTAAATGTCCGAGTGTCTATCCTTATAAATGACTGGCATTTGGGGCAGTAAGTTCCCTTGTTTGCATTCTGAATGCAGGATAACAAGTTAGCTGTCCCCTTTTTCATGTCTGCTAAGGAGAACAGTATTATATCAAATATCAATGATAAATTAAATCAGTTTCTTGAACACATGGATAAAATAAGCCAATGTGAAAACCACCATGTGCAGTTAATTTTATAGACAAATATATTTGGAGCAGGTACAAATCAAGGTATAAGGTGTTATGTTTTAACAGATTTTCATGCCATATGCATTTGCTTTTACAGTCTGAAAAAAAAGATTGAGCTAGATATCTTTTATTATTTAAAGAAATGTTGAAAAATACCCTCCTAAAATGATCTGTTTTAACTAGCTGAACATTGCTTTTAACAGATTATTAAAATTTTTTAACCATTATTTAGTATGTTTTAATAAACTAATAGTTTATCTGGATGTTTGATTACATTGAAGCCGTACAGAGTTCAGAACAATAACTCGAACTTTGGCGTACTTTTAAATATTTATTGCATATCATTTGGAAATGACCTCATTTCACCAATACACGTGAAAACAGTGGTCAGACCTCATCATTTCAAATGAAATTTGACAGCTCAGAATTTAAACCAGTTTAGCTTGTTTTAACAGCTACACTCCAGTGACTCTGGGTTATTAAACTCTTTGGGAAGCCTTCCACACTTTATTAGGGGAAGAAAATTTATGTACTGGAAAGAGAAAAACATTTCTTCCGAAGAAATTGTAATTGGCAACATATACATGGTGACTCTGGTAATAATAATATCAGTTTATAGATTGTTAGCATCAAATAAGAAACAGAGATTGCACCTTGAGCTAAAGATATCTACAAAGATAATTTCACTCACTACTTGTTAACTGATTTGGCATGTCTGTTGATGTCAATGTTTGGGTTTCAGTGGAATATTAGTAATTTTATCCAGAGCATTAATATTTGAAACTGAACTGTATTTCTGCCCAAACAAGCAAGTTTAAAATGGTCAAAACGTCATCTAAATCTAAATTCTAGACTAATCCATTGCCCAAATCATCACTTCCAGTGGTAAAACTCTGGGAAGAGCTGCAAGGTGAGGAGATCTCTTTGAGGATACTGTCGCTGAGATTCACTCTCATCATCCCATCAGAGGGGTAGCTGGGTTGCATTTTGGATCCCAGGAGATCTATGGGAGGCCAGGATCTGTTGCAGGATTCCCAACCAATGGGATACCCAACCTATCTTTGAGACTCTGTAATAGATTCAGCAAAAAAACCCCTCTCTGCCTGGCAAAAAAAAAAAATTGGTCCAGGTAGTGCATCCCTGGGCACAACTCAGATGATTATAAGCTCATTCAAGCACCAGGCTAAATTACTCAAAGGCTGAATATGATACAAAGCAGTCCACAGGAATGTCTGTATCACAATATAATTGGTTTAAAAAATGAAAGTTTAGGAGGCTAGAGTCAGAAGGATGGATCCTAGAATTCAATTTAATGTCCCATTAGGCTAAAGGGCACTTACCTGCACTATGATAATAAGCAGAGTCAAACAAACCATAGTGGTCTGAGCACAGTTATGGGTCAGTTATATCATTAATGACATTCCCTCTGTCAGTGAATTAATCTGTATTCATCCCGAATCACTCTCATGTGTTGGACTGCAAATTGGGTCTTGACAAAAGGCTTTATGCTGGCAAAGGCCTGCCTGGAATTACTCATCCCACTGGCCTCAATACTGCAGGAGATCTGGGTTGTGCATTAGAAGCAGCTTGGGAGCTCAAAGTATCCACTCCACTCACCTCTTGTCTTTTCCATGTGCAGCGGGATACACCATGCTGCTGGCCTGAGACTGTCCTAACTCCAGCTTCAGATGCCATCAGGTCCAAGGCAGGAAACACTCAAAATATGTCCAGCAGTGAACCATGTATATGGCTACTGCTTCTCCCCAGCGCAGGAGGGCTGGGATCCTCTTCTTGGCTATGTACTTGCCCATAGCCACTGGGAAATCTGGCAGGGCAATCCAGTTGAGGGGCAGTGCCTAGGAGCCTATGGCTAATGTGACATGACCTAGCAGGGCTGTATGGCCAGCCTCAGGGATTGCAGTTCTCAAGGCCTTAAACAAGGCCTGAGGAAGGCACTCAGGAGTGACCCCCTGTATTGCACCAGGGGGTCTGAAAGCCCAGTTGCTCCATCTTTAATGGTGTTGCCAACCTCAGTTGTCTTTTTTCTGTCCTCCCAAGAATATTCTTTACCAAGATGTTTAAAGAATATTCTTTACAAAGATGTTTCCCAGGAGCCTGTTAAACCCCAGCTTGGGTGAGGAGAGTCAGTGACCTCTTTCTGCACTATCCAATCAAGGCCCTATGCAAACCTTCCCATGTTCCCCCCAACACCACATGGGAGTGGGGCACCCTTTGGGAAATCATCCCTAGCCCTGACAGACCAGGAATCCCAACTGCCATCCCCTCAGCAGTTACATTAGAATGGACATTTTATAAATTTAAATCCTGTCCCTAAACCAACCATTGATTTAAGAAGAAACTTCCTGTAAGAGAATTGTCCATTTCAGGGTTTCTTGTATAATTCTCTGTAGCATCTAGAGTGACTGTCAGGGTCAGGGTACTAAACTAGGGGGACTAGTGTTCTGATTTGGTATCACAATCCCGGTGAGAAAGAAGAGTGGTATAATGTTAAATTGTAGTTTTTTTCAATAAGATCTGGTGAGCTATGAGGCAGTGATTCATAGACTAGTAGATTTTAAGGCCAGGAGGAATCATTATGATCATCTTTTCTGACCACCTGCAAAAGAAAGGACATAAAATTTTGCCTGTCTCAAGCCCAAAAACTTCTTTTAGAAAGATGTCCAGTATTCTATTAAGACTTCAGGTGGCAGAGATTCTACCGCTTTCCTTGGTAAGTTGTTCCAATGGTTAACAACTCTCATTATGAAAAGTGTGGGACTTATTTCTTAAGCTGAATTTGTCTAGTTTCAACTTCCAACCATTACATCTTGTTATGCCTTTAATTAAAGAACTCTTCATTATCAGATACCTTCTTCCCAGGTAGATGCTTGTAGATCATGGTCAAGGAATGTCTTCACCTTCTCTTTGATAATCTAAATAGATGGAGCTTCTTGAATCTCTCACTGTAACACAGGTTTTCCAGACCTTGACTAATTCTTGTAACTCTTTTCTGAACCATTTCTGATTTGTCAACAACCTTTTAAAAGTGTGGGCATGAGAACTGTTAACAGTAATTTAGTAACGGTCTCACCAATGGCATATGTAGTGGTAATACCATCTTCCAATCCGTACTCTATAGTCCGTGTTTATACATCCAAGGATCATATTAGCCATTTTAGCCACAGTATCTTATGGGGTTGCTCAGGTTCATTAGTTATCTACAATGACCCCTTTTCAGAGTCGCTGCTTTCCTGTAAGTATGCCCTACATTCTTTGTTCCTAGATGTATCACATTATATTTGGCAGCAGTAGAATGCATGTTTGATTGCACCCAGCTTACTAAAAATTCCAAACTGCTCTGTGTTACTACCCTGTCCTTAAATTTTTTTACCCTTCCAATCTACATCATCTACAAATGTTACCATTTTACCAGAAATTATTTTATATTTTCTTCCAGATCATTGATAAAAATACTGAACAGCCTTGGATCCAACAGATCCCTCCAAGGTCTCCGTTAGAGACACCCCATTTGACTGATTCCCCACTAAATTACATTTTGAGTTATCCAGTTTTTAATCCATTTAATATGTACAATGTTGATTTTTGCATGGTGCTAATACTTTTAATAAGAAGATCGAATGGGTCTAAGTATGTTATGTCAACATAGTTATCATCATCAACTAATTTTGTAATTCAAATATTGTGTGTTTATATATATATATATATACTATGTTTGTTTGCCTAGTTTTTACAAATCAATGGTTACTGACATTTAATTGTCACTATCCATGCTCATGAAACTGGCTCTGTATGGTAAGGCTTGGATGAGTTACAGGAAAATGGCAATGTCTGACATGGCCTGGTAGTGATTATGTGGGGACAAATTTGGTATTGCTCCTTCTACAAATATGGGATACCATGGATTTTATAGCCACACACAAATGTTTCAGGTAACTCCTTGAAAATTGAGGAGGTATTTTCTGGTGTAGACTTTGTAATAGAACAGCAACATCTGCTTATACTGCAAACTGCAAGGTGCAAGAACACTAACAAAGCACGTCATTTTGTGAAGTGCGAAGGCAACGTGTGTTCAGAAGTCCCAAGGTCATTCTTGTACTTCACTGCATGGCACCAAATGAAGCTCTCTCTGGTTTAATCACGATAATCTTTTGGATTAACGGACAATAATTTCCATTAGAAAGCCTGCTAGAAAAAATATATACATATGCTCTTTGAAAACTTTGCTTGGCAATACTGTTTTTTTTCTTTTCTTTCTTTGACGTATCTGGAAAAAGTGGAATGCATCAGTGCTATTTAGCTTTGCCACTAACCATCAAAGATGAAATAAATGAAAAAGAGCTGACTGTAGTTTTTATTTTCAACACTCTAATGTCAAGAATTTTCTTCAAGGAAGGAAATACTAGAGTTTTAACAACATCCTTGCTGCCATGGTCAATATAGTTTGTTTGAACTATAATGATACTATGTCAGCCTTTGAGATTTTCCAGAGACAAGTGAACAATATGAGCCTGATCACAAACAAATACCCTGAAGACCAAGCAACCAGTTTCAGGTGCATGCCAATAACTAGGAGAGGAGGAAGGGTCTTTTAAAGACATTCATAGGACTAGATAGGAGTATTACTGAGGATACTGGATAGCTAGGCACTCAGGCCCAGATCCCCAAAGGTATTCAGGCTCTAACTTCCATTGAAATCTGGGCCTGAGATACCATGATGATGAATCATATTAATAGGTAGACAGCGAGATTGAAAGAGAGCAGGAGGGTAAATGCAGCTCATTTCTGAGCTGTTTTAGGATTTAGATTCAAGAAGACAGAAAAGCAAGTGGGGTGAGATTTTTCAAGTCAGATATTAGCAATGGATGATGCAGAAAAATATTAGCTTAACACACATGCCATGAAAATCCTCCAACCCCCACAACACCTTTCCCCCCGCCCCCCTCCATTGAAGGCATTCAGGGACCAGGAAACAGTGACGTGTAAGCCAGAAGGTTTGAAAATACAGTGTTACCACTGCTGGCACAGAGTGAAGCAACAGAGAAGTAAAGTAAATCCTATCAAAAATACCCATTTTCAAGAGGACTTACAGTCAACTGCTCCCTATTATGTTGTCCGAAAGAGATGGTCAAAAAAGAGAAGAAAATAATTAATTTTAGATTTCAAAATGTTGTTCAACTTGGAAACATTTCTGCCAGTTCAATAGCCAGTTGAAAAATGGGGAAGGAGAAGGAATTTGTGTAAATGTTGTTAAAAGTCGAATTCTTTTTTTTTTTACTTTCAAAAATTTGAAATGTTTTTATCAGTTTCAAACTTACTAAAAAAATGACTATCTCTAAGGACTGTAAGTCCTGATCCTCCATACCTTACTCAAAATGGAAATAGTTCCATTTTGAACTATTCTAATAAGTAAGGGTTGCAGGGTCAGATCCATAGTGTATATTTCATATTTGACAGATAGCTTCTTTTTTAAAAAAACAGATTTTCATTTTTCAGCTTGCAGGTGATGTTGCTGCATTACTAGCACAACTGACATTAATGTCTGCTTTTGTGGGACATTAATGTCTGCTCTTTTCTAGCAGGCTTTCTAATGGAAATTATTGTCCGTTAATCCAAAAGATTATCGTGATTAAACCAGAGAAAGCTTCATTTGGTGCCATGCAGTGAAGTACAAGAATGACCTTGGGACTTCTGAACTACCTTCTCAGTCTTGCTGCTAATTCCTCTCTCTCAAGGTTGAGACTCAATGGCAAAGTCTTGTGAGGAAGTTAAAACTCCAGTTGCACACAGTGTACCTGTTAAGTGGCTATTTAATGGTATTCAGTCTCTAGGGCTGACTACCTGGCACCTTCTACTAGCATGAAATGTACTTAAAATATTTTTGAAAGATTTATCTCTGCTTATATTTATCTCTCAGTCTCTCTAGATCTAGATATTACATACAAACCATTATGTATGTTTGTTTCTGGGAACAGATTGGGTGTGTGTATTGCAAAAGGCTCTATTCACCCTATAGCAGTGTGCACCTGCAGATCTGCTCACATGAAATTTGTTTGGGAAATTGGAGCTTATTTTGCAGAATTGCAGCAAACACTTTACTAATGTCACAAACTGTAGAGAATGAGCCCACAAAAGCACTTGAACTTGCTGTCATTCAACCAGTAAGGCTGCTTTTTATTGCAAGCCTGAATATAGCCATTAGGCTCACAATGAAGAGAAAGCTTTAAAAAAAATCATGCCACCAAGCTAGTGGAAAATTTCCCAACATGAGAGCCAATGGACTACATAAAGCATCAGATAATAATCAGTCCACCGTAACAGCATCATCATTATCATGTCCTTGATAGGGAAATGGGTGGTTGGATGTGATGCAAGCACAAAACTGGACTATGCCAGTAAGACTGAGATAATGACAGTTAGGAAGAAAAAGGGAAAGCTGTTCTGGGTGCCAAATCATCCCCTTCTGGGCCTGATCCAGAGCCCATTGAAGACCATGCAAAGATACCCATTCACTTCAGTGGGACTTGGATCAGGTTTTATCAGTGTGGTTTTAGTTTTCTGATGATTTACTTAGTTTATTCTACCAGCGACACAGAGTGAAATTCAGAATGACAGTAAAGCAAAAAGTCACACTTCATCTTAGACTGTTTTCTTCGTCTTCTTCTTCTTCTTCTTCAGGAGTTCTTGTGTTTTCAATGAGGTGAGTTAAGAAAATCTAATAGAAGACCTAACAGAGATTCCCTCCACTTCCCTTCAAATTAAATTCAAAGGGTGAAACTTTTTCCATATTAAAGGCTCTAAGTTGTGTTAACACAACAAAAGTGAACAAGGAGAGTCTGAAATCCACTGGAGCCAGAATCTGAACTCAGTGACACTCGTGTAAATCCAGAGTAACTGCACTGAAATCATTAGGGGTCATGCCAAAGCAGTTCTCAGTGCACATGTGAGGTGCTACCTGTCTGCTCACCTGATCCTGGATATTTTCAGGGGCCAAACTGGAAATTTGCACCAGGAGGTAGGGCTACTGCAATACTCTTTGGGTGCTGCTATCTGGCACTATCCCTTCCCCATCCCAGAATGTCCTCTTTGCTGCTGGTGGTGGTGAAATCTACAGTTGCTGCTTTAGTCTTTGCATGGTATGTAAACCTCCATGCTGGCCCTTTGCATGGGGTGATTTTTTGGGCTGATTGAAAAAAATCCCACAATGTATTTTGTGAAATAGTTCAGAAGAAACTAAAATGTTTTTGTTTCATTCAAACGCTTGCATGAAAATTTTAATTTTTTGTCGATTGTCATTTACATTTTCTTATGGTGGCAGGTGTGAGGAACCCATTGTCTCTCACTTTTGTTTCCTGCCCCCCATTTTACAGTGGAAAAAATAGGGGGGGAGTGAGAGATGAAAGACGGTGGGATTTGCCTTACTAAGACAAAATTTGAAAAACTTTGGATATTTATTCTTTTAAAAATGGAAACTTTTGGTGTGGCTGAAAATCTGTTTTTCATCAAAAATCTTTTAAAAGAAAAATATCGATTAATCTAGTGAATCTCACTTGAAATGAAAACTTATTTACTGATTGAGTCCCAACCTTCCTAACTGGTTGATCTCATGCTTTCCAGAAAAGTTATGACCTGGCAGCTTTCTCCATAATTAGTTAATAAATACTCTCCTTGAGCTATAGGTCTTTTCATTTCCTGTAGATTTACACAGATGTGACAGAATTTGGCCACTTGCCTCTAGGGTCTGTTGAAGAAATAGCAGGAAACTTTTGTCCCGCATAAGGAAAAATGGGCTATGTGAGACTTCAGCTGAGGAATCCTGGATTGTTGGGGGCTCTATGACGAAACTGCAGCACTGAAGTTGAGTCCAAGTGTTTAGGTAGACAGGGCAATCAGCTGAAGGACTGTACATAAATGGATACTGTGCCTGTACATAGCTGGTGCCTAAAACTCATTTTCATTCTCTGCCCTCTCAGACTGAGGCTGTCAAATCAGTGCCAAGTTAGACAAGTTTATAATATGTATTATGAACCTTGGAACTTGGATGGTGCTAATTTCACTCAATTTAACAGTGTTACTTTGGAGGACAGTTTATTCTAACCTAGAGTGAAATGCCTATGCATGAATCAGCTTGTTTAAATCTGTCACAGGAAGAATTTAAATAAATAATTTTCTATATTAATTCAAGATTTTTTTGTGATTTCCAGGCAGTGAGGGGGACACAGGAAAAAACAAACAAGCCAAGAATATCTGGAAACTAAAACTCCTTTCCAATGGATGATTTCCCCATGGTAGAATGAAAGTTTTATGGCTAAGTTGCTGGACTATGGCTCTGGAGATACCGGCTCTATTCTTGGCTGTGCTGCAGCCTTCCTGTATGATTTTGGGAAAATCGCTTACCTTTTTCTGTCTTGGTTTCCTATCTGTAAAATGTGACTCTTGATTCACTAATAATGAATGGACATAAAGTTTTACAGAAGTTCAAAGGAATATTAATAGAGCAAAGTGAAAAATTCACAGTGAATAACATCCTTGACAAATATAGCCTCTTTCTGGTCAGGTGATGTTCTGTAATTTAGCCATTATTAAGATGTGAGGTGTGTGTGTGTGTGAGTGAGTGGGTGGATGGGTGTATGTATCCAGCATTTCTTTTTATCATAACTGTACACATTAACCATGAAGAGTTTGCTTATGATCAGTTCTGAGCTGCATTAGTTGTGATGGGTCACATAAGCAATTAGATATTGTTTCTCGGCCCTGACTTGATGAGCACAACTCCTACAGCTGCGAGGAAGGTATTTGAATCTCTCTAGGAGAAGTAACAGATGAGGGAATTTTAGAACATTTAAATCCTTTTCCTTTCTGGGCCATACATGACTTCTCCAGGGCAACATTCGGAGAAAATTAGGCTACGGTAAAATATACTGGCTGTGCATCCAGCTCACATTTAACTTATTGTCATCACTTCCACATAAAGTAGCTGCCTATCTGTGTGTGCAACTCTAGCAACAAAGGATGAAGTCAGATTCTTCTTGGGCTCATTAAGGGTTTAGTCCATACTCCTGTGTCGAGCAGTCAAATGGTGTGTGCAATTGTGTAAAATATACCACTTCTGGAGAAAATGTGCACCATTGAAATTAGAATGAATGGGCTATCATTGATCACACATTCTTTTAAAGAGCATGCAATAGTACTGTATTTGTTTAATTTTTCTCTACTCCAGCATGTGGGGTAAAGCCACAATCAGTCAAAACTGAAGTCGCTGGGAGTTAGCTGGAGTAAAAATTGAGGATGTTAGGGTTTGGGTCTCGTATTTTAAAAAAATCCTTGCTAAAGATGTTTTCTTTTCTCTTGTTACTTAAGTACACATGCTGGCTCATTCACCCTAGAACATAAGAATGGCCATACTGAGTCAGACCAACGGTCCATTTAACTCAGTATCTTGTCTTCCAACAGTGGCCACTGCTTCAGAGAGAGCGAACAGAACAGAACAATTATCGAGTGATCCATTCACTGTTATCCGGTCCCATCATCTGGCAGTCAGAGTCTTAGAGACACCCAGAGCATGAAGTTGTGTCCCTGACCATCTTGACTAATAGCCATTGATGGACCTATCCTCCAAACGTATCTAATTCTTGTTTGACCCCAGCTATACTCTTTTTGAGCCCAGTAATACACTGGCAATAGGCTACACCCCACAGACCCAAAAGGAAGAAATAATTTATCTTTGGTCCTCAGGAGCAAACCTGACATCAGTGGTAGTGTCATATGACCACAGCATGCAGAATACACAATAGAGAGCTGCACTGGCAGTAAGAGAAATCATGGCCTATTTGTTTATTTTCATTCAGGAGGACAGGATTTGAGTGAGGCAGCAAGTATGATTTTGTGCCAACCCATGAGAAGAAGAAAATGATATATTTACTAGGAGGCCAACTGGAGGATATATAAAGTGCAAATAAGTATTGGATAAAAATTGGGTCCTGGTCCTACAAATATTCTGTGCATAGATCCTCAGTGGAGACACGCCTCTGGGGTGCTTGATTTATTGTGCAAGAGAGGAAATGCCCAATTCATTTACAAGGGAGAAAATAATGAAAAGACGTTAATCTAGTTTATGTGCACTTTACGACCTATCAGGAATAATTAGGAACGTTCTATGAGGTAGTCACCTTTGTTATAAGGGGTATGTTACATAGAATACAAATGCAAAACATACAGAAATAACCATACCGGCTGTGCCTATTCTGATTCTATTGTAGTATTCTGTAACTTACTCACTGAGGTTAAAACAAAAGTCTGTTATATAGATGAATGCTCCAAGAGTGTAGAGAAAGCTGATCTAGTCAAGAACAGGTCGTATATAGCCTTAGTATCAGCTGTAGCATACATGCCATTATATCACAATACCATTTTATCCCTCATGATCATTGATCAGTGCTAATGATCAAAGTTTGCATAGCAGCCAAAAGAATCATGAGACAGTAGATATTTCTGGCTTATGGCCAATTCTGATTACTCTATAGCAGCTTTCCCAGTGTTCGTAGTTTGATTGATGTCATTGGCATGCTTTAGCATTCAAAATATATCAAATACATTTGCTCTGCTTTGAACATGAAAGAGAAATAAAACACACATAATTTAAGAAACCAGAAAAGTTGGGGAGATAGGGAATACACATTGCTGCATGTCCCTTGGCAAACAAGTGCCTATTCAACACTTGGCAATACAGTGCATGCATGCAAATTGCAAAGCATCATCTTTAATACAGGGCTTTACTCCCACTGTAAGAATGTTGCTATTCAAGGGGGCTGATAAATGAAATCAGAGCTGCATAAACTGCAGTGGAAAGGAGGACTAGAGCAAGAGACAGCTGAGCAGGGTGACTGCTTTACAAGCGGAAACCTTTCAGTTCCATCAATCAGAAGACGTGAAAGGCCCAAATGCAAAGACACCAGCATCCCACCCCCTTTGATACCAATCCTAATGGAGTGCCAGTCACTGATGTAAATATATTACAAAGCTAAAATGCTCACTTTTTTCCTTCCTTTTTGGAGAGTCTGTATTTATCAGGTTTAACTAGTTAATAATGGCTCTTCCCTTTCTCAGTGTATGCCATCAGGGATATAGTTGCAGTAGAGACAGCTGTGCATAGTGAATGGGCAATATAAGTTTAAGATATCCATAGAATCTCTAGGATCAATCCTGCAAGGTGGTGAGCACTTTGTTGAAAGTGCTGATTGCACTTAACTCCCCTTGAAGTCAATGTGGTTGGGCACGATTTGGCCCTGGTTTTCAGAATCTTAACCTTGTTCATGCAAGTAGCCCTGTTGAGACCAGTGAGACTGATAGAAAAATCATCTGGTGGTTAAGGCCCTGGCCTAGGCCTCAGAAGTTCTGAGTTCAATTTCTGCCTCTAGCAAGGAAGTTGTGTGAGCTTGAACAGGCCAGTTAATGTTTTTGAATCTTAGCTCCTCATCTGCAAAATAGGCATCGCCTAATACTTTCTTTGTCTGTCGTGCCTATTGAGTGTGTAAGCTCTTTAGCTTTTAAGCACTGTCTCATCCTGGATGTATGTACAGTGTCTAGCACAAGATTCCTGATCTGTAATAGTATGGCTTATCTGAGGAAGGTTGCTTATTGGAGCAAGCCATGGAAAGCTTTCTCTCCCTTTGAAAAAGTCGTCATCTTTTTTTGCAGTGTCTAATGTTTTCTTTTAAAGTTGCTTTTCTTATCATCTTGCAAGCACAAGCAGTGTTGGTTAACAGAGCAATCTGTATATTTGGGTTATTTTTTTGTTATCACTTTTAAAAAAAGAATTTTAATTGTTGTGTATGTTTAGAACAATATAGTTCGACCAGTGCTACTAATTTTCCACAGTAAATTATTGGTATAGGCTGAACGTTAAATTCTAGGCACCTGATTGGATCATCAAACACTTTGCCACATAATGACTCTAAATAATCAAATTCATCATAATTAGTAACATTAATAACATTAAAATAATACTTGCACCTTGGAACATTAGTAATAGTAATCTTGTCATCTTCCTTGAAAATTACTAGACCCAGTTATTTTTCACAATGGGATGCAGATATACCACAGAACTATAATTAAAATATTAATTGCATGTTTGATAGAGTTTTGACTATCATTATTATATTATCATTGGTCTCATTATTATACTTTCCGTATGTTACCTTGTGCATATTTCATGTTTGTTAGGGCATTGAAAAGAAGATCTGGTCTTCTGAAAGAAACCAATGTATACGAGAAAGAATAGTGTCTGTGAATCAGATATCAGGAGGGAAAACATAGGGCTCAGAATTTGGTTTAAATTGTTTAGTCCTGTCCATTACTGTGCTGAGAGCCAACACAAGGTTTATGCGCCACTTAAATCTTCAAATTTGGACTCAAAGTGCTGCATAATGGTGAATTTCACCCAAAGAATTGAAACGAAAACAAGATTAGTTAGCTGGAGCAGGGGATCCAAGCTTTAGTGAATGCATGTGATTGCCACTGACCTACAAGGGAGACTTTTATGCATATCAAAGGGCAAATATAACCCTGTGGGTGTCAAACAGGTGAATATAAACAAGGGGCAAGCATAATAATATGATGATTAACAATGACAATATACAGGTTATTCAAAATAATGACACTTTTAATAAAGAAGAGTCAGGGGACTCTTAATTACTTGTCTGCACATTGATGTTCTGCAGATGTAAATAAGTTGCCATTGTTTGAAAATTTGGTCTGAAATGATTTGTGATAAGTTCATTAAAGGAAGCGTTGGCTATGTATAACTTCAGAACAGGATATATATGAAGGGACAAAAATCTTGATGGCTCTGATGGTACGTAAAAGTTTCTAAAGAAAAACGTAGAAAACTGCATGTATATTTTCACTTGGCTCCATTCTGCATGGTTCCTTCAACTCCCACTGACTTCATGGTGTGATGAGGGCACTCAACATATCACAGGATTGCTCAGTACCTTGCAGGAGTGGGAAGTTAGTGGGGAGGCAAGGGTACTAAGCTCCTTATGAGACTGTTCAGCCCTAGAGGATAGTCCTATAAAATAACTTTTCTAGCATTACACTTTTGCAAGTTTTCAACATTTTTTCCTCCACTTATCATAGAACATCAGGGTGGAAGGGACCTCAGGAGGTCATCTAGTCCAACCCTGCTCAAAGCGAGACCAATCCCCATTTTTGCCCCGATCCCTAAATGGCTCCCTCAAGGATTGAACTCACAACTCTGGGCTTAGGAGGCCAATGCTCAAACCACTGAGCTATCCCTCCCATGTTTGAAGCAGTTGGTTGAGGCAAATAGTTTGCCCTGTTTCAAAGATACATTAAATATTTCTTCAATTCTCCCTTAATTCATTGACAGCCTTTCATATACATTTACTCCCAAATGCCCCATGAAATTGAAATAATGCAGCAACAAAGTCAAGGACCAAAAGACAGAGAAATTTAAGATATATTTGGCAAGGGTAAAGAATTTTATGTTTTCAGAGGAAATGTGACATTGAGATGGACAGATATGGGAAAGTTATTATATGGGGGCAGAAGAGTCTCCTACTAAGAATGTACAAAGAGACTGGGAATAACCTTTGCAGCTGCATTCATTTAAAAAGTTACAAGGTATGTCAATTTGCATGCATCATAAACTGGGATTGGAAAAAACCCACAAACTAGTTCAAATTCTTTTGGCTTGTTCTAGCTTCTTCTACTTCTATAGTAACAAGCTCCTCAGTATAAACTCCTGCTTGAGAGAGGACGTTAGTGTGGTGCGTTGGTGAGTGAATGGGAGTCTAGAAAAGTGAATGGAAACCAGGAGAATGTGGTTCTATTTCTTACTGCCCTTCAAAGTACCGTAAAACCCTCAAGTGAAAGTACCAAGTGTTGATATTCACATTAAGGTGCATTCAAACAGAGAGTTTTCACTGCCTACCCATTATACCTTTATTAGGATGGTGGAACTTTTATTCCTCCTTTTCCTGGGCAGACAGATTTCACAGTCAAACCAGGTCACGTCTGATGTACTGCTTTGCCACCTGGAAAGTAATTTGCTTTTCGAAGTAGGCAGCAATAATAAAACCTTATCACCTGCTTCAAACCAGATATCACTAGTGTGGTGGTAAATAAAACCTTATCACCTGCTCTAAACCAGATAGCATGAATGTGGTCACACTAATATTTCTTTTTTGTTCTAACCCCCTTTGCTGGTTTTACTGAGCAAGTTCAGTGAGTTGGACTAGTTTTCTCCCACATGGACTTTAGATATTTCAAAAATGTTGGGACACTATGGAGGTATCTCCCTTAATCTCTGTAATCGCATCCTATGGGCCCTTCAGATGTCTCCCATAGAGTGACTACAATAGGGAGAACTTTGTGGGTGACTGGGTCACTGCCATATATGATTTATGGCAGTTCTGATGCCAGATGCTTTGGATCCTAAATAATGCACTGACATTTTGAGCCTCCTTTTTCATAGCTAGCTCTACTAAACCACATGAGTGAGGATAGTCAGCATGAATGTGAGTGTTCTGGTATTCTCTCAGCAGATTGGAAATGGACCTGGATGCATGAACTTTGCCAAAGATCTTGACAATTTGTTTAGCTACTATCACACCGTACAGTTAACTAGGTTTATTTTGAATGTTTTCAGCTTTCTAATGATGCATCAGACCTAGGTCACTGCCAGATGAGAGAGGCCCAGTGATTTATTCTAATATGATAATTCCCATATTTTAAAATGTAACCAAAGCTACTCAGGTATGACATCCTTCCTCGGGGATTTTAAAATCTGAGTTTTGAAAGCGAGTTCTCTATTAGTTTGTTTGTTTGTTGATTGAGGTTTCTTTGTGGAACTGACATTCGCTTTCTGATTATGTTAAAGATAAAGACTTTTTGGATGTTAGAACTGGTATGACTCGAGGCCTGAACTTTGCTGAGGATCATCTTTGGACCTAATAAAACCTCTATGAAAAATTCACCTCTGAAAGCTTTTCTTCAGATCTGCCTTGTCAATGAGGCCTATGATACTTGCTTACCTGGAATCAGCATGGACAGGGTATGTTGAAATAGTCAAATGAATTTTCTGTCTTTCTGACAATCAAGAAAACAAACCGCTCAAGTTCTGTACTTAGATTATTTTGTTTGCTGTAAAATAGGAAGTTGTTGGGAAGGAGCAGATCACTGTGGTGCTCTCTGAACCTTATTTTTGGATATGATTTATTATTTAAAGTTAGATTAAAAGATTATCACATCAGCATCTCCCCCAACTCCTATGGAAGCTTCAGCTTACTGTATGAAAAATCTTAAGATCCGCCCCCCACCCCCACCCCCAGGTGCTACTGCTGACTACTGGCGCTTATTGGGATCATTCCTTGACTCCTCATAAACAGCATTGTGGAGGTGTGTTGAATGGCAATATTGCATATAAAACCATCTTTACCATCAAAATAACAATAGAGAGCCCTGTAGATATCAGAGTTCCAAAGTTTTCCCAATGTTTTAATAAGTACAGAGCTGCTGTAACGATTCCTGAATTATTCAAAGCCATAATTTGCAATAGCTTGGCTTTAGTATGCGGAAGGTGTGCTTTTAAGGCTTCAAGGGTCATTTCAGATATTAAAAATTGGTACTGGGGATCTAGATTGCTAATCGCACAATGGCAGAAATGTTGAACAGTGCCATAGAATAGCTAATAATTTAACTGGACCTGGCGAATGCCAACATATCTCATTTTCAGAATGCAGAAGGTTTAGCACCACTTTCCATGCTGAATAAAGGGGTGCAAAAATCCCCCAGTGTGCATTTCAAGAATGCTGTAAACTGGGAGAAAAAGAGGAGCAGAACACATGTGGAATAAATTGGGTTAGACTGCCAGTACCCAACCTCTCCAATCAAGTTATAATTATAATTTTGTCATGAGAGCAGGGGTGTCATCATTTTACAAGGGGGGAAAATATTTACAGAAAAATATTATGCTTTTCATTTGATAGTAAAAGTAATTATTGCAAAAGGACCCATGAAAGATTTTGAAGACAGTCACCCTCCCTTTAATAAGTCCTTGTGGCAGCTAAGTGGGGATCAGGAATATTCTTTATCAGGTTTGCATTCAAGTAGTACTAAATATATGCAGGTACGAATTAAATAGTATCTGAGTTTAATTAAAATTATATATAAAAAAAGGAGAAGAATGGTTGGTAGACTGCTCTACTGCATTTTAACCAGTAACCTCAGACCCTAATTAGAAATGCTTTTCATATCTCCTCCATGCAAGGGCTTAATCTGACGTGAGTCTGCGAGTGAAGGCTTGGGGGACCAGTGTTAATTCTGCATTCGATCTTGGTTTGTATGGAGGCAGGCAATGCTGATTGACCGAGTCACAGCACAGATCCCATGACCTTGCTGGGATTTTCATGTGAGGTGTTAATTGAGAGGGTGGGTTAATCTTTGAGCATCATTGTCCCTGAGCTGAGGACAAAGTTTGTGCTCTCTGTTTCCTTATTCAATGGTATATTTGATCCCTACCTCGTATCCCTTATGACTATTTAGTAAGTCTGCAGAAAATTCTCTCTCGATAAATTTATTTGTGGAGGATTATCTCTTGCTGTGTTTGATTTTCTGATCTTTTTTAGGGGGGAAGGAGTGACTAACCCAAATTAAACCCAAAATATCCTTCTTTTTTATTATTTTCCCCTAGTCCCATCAAAGAGACTGTCATATGAGATGACATCTTGAGATAAATTATACTATAGAGAACTAGAAGGCATAAAGCAAACTAGGAGACCTGATTTCAAAGTTATTTCATCTAAGTGCTGAGAACATATAAGCTCTTTTTATTGCTCCTGAGTGGAAAGCCTAAAATAATTACAAAATCAAAGAGATATTACAGGGAACAGAGCTTTTATAATAATATACAGTTTAGAGTTTTCATACAGGACATGTGGAATGTAAGAAAAGACAGCCCATTACTTTGCTTTTTTATAAATAATGAATGACTTTTTTTTTTCGGGTATTGTTGTATAGGCCTGTCATTTCCAGTGTGAGGAGTAAATTTTTACTCCAGTCAGGATTAATGTATACTGGCTGAGCTTAAATATGACTCCCAAGTGAGTAGGATGGTAGTTAAAAGAAGCAGAAGTAATGGAGCTCACCCAGGAAATGCTGCGAAACAACAGTGCTAAAAAAGCACAAATGATAGCTGTCCTTGCCATGCAAAGAATTTCTGTTCTTTGTTTCATTACACCAGCTGTAGATGTGTTTAATTACGATGCTTCAAAACCCAAACCATTTTTGGAGTCGTCTCTGAAAAGTGCAGGCAACTCAGTCACACACACTGTATTGATAGTCCTCTTGCAGATTCACCCCTGCAGTGCAGAAGGCGGGGGAGGGAAGCACCAGCCTGCAACCTGCTGGTGATCACACAATGGGAAACTGTGAGATGTCTATGGAGTATTGAGAAGGAGGTGGGCATCTATGTTTGGATGAGATTGGGAAGGCTGTATTCAGTTAAAAACAGACACCTTTATTACCCTGTGCCAGATTCGGTGCCGACATAAACCCACGCAACTCTTTAGGGCTGAATTTTGCTCTCGCTTTTACTGGTATCATTCAGTGCAACTCCAGTGAGGGCATGGGTGTTACTCTGCATTGACACTGGTATCACTGAGAATAGAATTTGGCCCTTTGACTCCTGTGGCAAGTTACTTGGCCCAATAACTCTGAAGTTGTTCTAAGTTTCACCCTGCCAAAATATCTAGAAGGCAAAATTGCAATTTGGGGGGCCTTTCTGCAAAAAGTGCCTTTGTGGCCTGATTGCTGTGCATTAGAGTGGTTAATCATATCAGCATTTTAGCCTTAATATAGACTTGTGTGGACTGGAGCAAAGCCCTCTGCTGTTTGATTTAATTGTAGAGAGTGTTATTAAAGGGAATTAGTAATCAAAGTATGATCTTAACATTTTAAAGGCTTTCACAATAATAATAATAATAAGAAGAAGTGATTCTGCCTTTTAGGATGTTATCGATAGTTCTCTTCCCTTCTGCCTTGTTGTTAGGGTTTTTTCCCTCCCAAAATTCTACTGCAAACTAAAAACAGGATTTATTATCCAGGGTTATGCCCATATTTTGAAAATTAAGTCAAGGATTTTTCAGGAAGGAAAATCTTGTTCCACTCATCTTTTTGGGAGAAAAGCCAACATAAAGTAGAAAAACAGTAATTGTGCCATGTAGGAGGCAGGGAAAGGATTTGGGAAGCAAATAAAGGCATGCCCCCTCTATTGGAGAACCATTTAAACCGTACTGGGGGGGCAGTAGCATGTTATGGCAGGCTGGGAAGCTATGGAACAAGACTTGGAGATGCATTGCTATCTGATCCACTGGCTATTGCTTCCTGGGGATCATAGGCTCAAGCGGAGTGAGTGCTGCAATAGCTGCTGCTGAGTAGCTCCTTATCCACACTGAGGCCTATAGAAGAAGATGTCTTCTAGACCTGGGTGAAGGACAGAAATTCCATTTTGTGAAGGCTTTTGAGATTGTGAAATCTGGCTTCTTTTCCAATTGATATGAAACAGGAAAATGTTAAAATTTTCCATAAAGGAAAATTCTAATTTGTGTGATTTTTTTTGTTTGTTTGTTTCAGATCAGTGGGAATGTTCTTGTTTTAATTTTGATATTTTCTTATTTGATACATATTATAAAACAAACGTTTTAATAAAGTAAACCAAAGTGTCTTTGAAAAATGAAATATCAAAACTTTTTGTTCTAAAATGTTGAAATGGGACGGTTCAACATTGTAACTCTTTCCCCTGTTTTTTCTCCGAAATGACTTTTCAGCAAAATTAACACAATTTCCTATTAGCCATGTTGGACAGGGATGGTGTCCCTAGCCTCTGTTTGCCAGAAGCTGGGAATGGGTGATAAGGGATAGATCACTTGATGATTACCTGTTCTGTTCATTCTCTCTGGGGCACCTGGCATTGGCCACTGTCAGAAGACAAGATACTGGGCTAGTTGGACCTTTGGTCTGACCAAGTATGGCTGTTCTTACGTAAATATTTCACTTTCAACAGAACTGCATTCTCCAACTAAAAAAAGTTCTGTCAAAGATCTTCCCTCTAATTCTTCCCCCTATTGCCTAGTAAGAAGAGCACCAGCATAGAGCCTGCTGCTTCAGATCTACATCATGTATCAGGATTTGGGGCCTTTCTGCAAAATATGCATTTATGACCTGATTGTTTTGCATTAGAGCTGTTGATGACATCAGGATTTTAGCAGTAAAATTGGCTTATGTGGGAAGCAGAAGAGCCCTCTGCTGTTTGAGTTAATTGTAGAGAATGCTATTAAAGGGATATTTTTAATAATCAATGTGATCCTCTTAACATTTTAAAGGCTTTAATAATAATAGTAATGTATTTAATTCCCTTGATAACCTGTGTCTAAATATAACTATACTATTTTTCACAAATTTTGGTTGAATTAGAATACATAAAGTATGTTCTAAGCCAGTTAATGCTTTCACATAACTTCAGGCCAAACAGTGAGGTCCTTACTGAGCTTCAACCAAGGCTACTTTCCACTGACTTCAGAGGAAGTTTCTCTGGGTGAGAACTGAGGACCGCATGTGGATCTTCCCCCCCCCAGTGATGGGGGAAGGAGTTTAGTTAACCTCCACAGAACCATTCTCTCTCCCCTGACCACCAACGGACACCACAGAGGTCACCTCATGCCCTTGATATAAGCTACAAGCTGCTGTGGAGGAAGAGGAGGAATGGGTAGGGAGAGGACTGAGGAGGATGCATATTGGTCGTTCTCCAGTCACATGGAGATTCATGGGAGAACATCATATAGCCCCAATCTGGTCCCAATCATGACACAACCAGGAGAAATCTCTGTCAGTGCTGCTCCTTGGATCTGGAGATAGAGGAGGAAGGGGTGTTGACGATGAGAACCAGTGAGGGCTTCTGTATGGAGGACCCCTGGGATCCAGGCTGGTCACAGATGATCTGCTATGCCTGGGGATGAGTCCTGTGCCCTTTTCTTCAAAGGAACAACCCTCCTTTGCACCCAGAACTAAAAGAGAGAATCTTTATGGGCTTGTGGGGTTTTCTTGTGTGAATGCTGAGCTGCTTGTAAGGGCCTTTGGATTTGCCCTATTATGTATTCAAAGGCAGAAAAGGGATACTCATCAGTGCTTTCTTTACATATTTGTTCCTAACTGACCACACCATTCTGGACAAAATACAAACTAATTTGTAAAGGATGACTTAGCCAGTTTGTTTCCTGAGATGTTATCTCCTTACTCCCTTTCCCTCCTGCTTAGTATTAGAAGGGCTTTAACCCTCCCACAACTCTATTTCAGGCTAAAACCATTATTTAATATGAATAGGAATCTCATTTTGTATAGCATGCAACCATATCAGGGTTAAAATACAGTAGGGCAAGCCTAAGGAAGCTTACTTACTGTATATTTCATCTACTTGTGATGTACCTTGACTTTAAGTAATAACAAAGGGCTTCGTTAAAGTGCTAATCAACTCCCTCACCTTTGAGACCTAAAGTAATCAGGTATTTCAGATGCACATCTATAAGACTGAGCCTACTGATACTATAAGGGGGAAAACAGATGTCTTTAAGTAAACCCAGGGAAAGGATGCAGCTTCTGTAGCTAACTGCTTTCAGTACAGTGTTTTGCTGCTTAATTCTCAGCCCAGCTTTCAAATTAAAGTTTTACTTTGGCTTCTTGTAGAAAAAGGTTTTGGATGCTGGGTAAACAGAGCTTCAGCCTGCATGAAAGGGATTAAGAAGGAGAGCCAAGAGTGGAAGGGAAAATGAGGATATGACAGAGGCCACAGTGAGTTCAAACAAAATTTGGCCTGCAGAATGCAGGAGAAATCCCACTGGTGACAGGTGCCATCTTGTGGGTCATTCTGCCACTCTGCCTCCTGCCACTTTTTATAACGAGAAAAGATAAAGGAGGACTGGATTCTTAGAGGCTTGCAATTGGAAAAGTAATTCAAACAGATGTGAGCATGGCTGGCTTCAGGGTTTGCATGATACTGTAAACATCAATACTTTGCTTGTCAGTACTCTATGCTATTTAAGAACTTTAAAGTAGGCTAAATAAATAAATAGGGACACTGCGCGTGTCTAAAATCATGTAATCGTAAATAGTACAAATGATGATCAAATTATTTTTACTTTATACTAATGCAAATAAAATATTCATGCATAATGTAGGCCCGGGAAAGGTTACAGTCTTCAAATTGTGCTAATTAAAATATAATAGCACCAAGAAGTATTTGTAAGAGTTACTAATGTCCATATTTTTCTCTTCCCTTGAAGATTTTATCTTTAATGCACAAAGGACCCACATAAAAATGCACTGGTTAGCTGATATTTAAGCACTGTTTCATTCATGAAATTGTTTAAACACTGTGCAAAAAATAACATTAACAATTACTGAGATATAAAAAGTCTCTCTCTCTCTCTCTCTCTCCACACACAAATATTATTATATACATTATTGTATACATTTTTATACACACACACATTATACATATAAAATATGGGATGTGTGAATATTAGAGGGGGATCCAGTGTGTGTATTTGTGTGTGTGTGTGTGTGTTTGTGTGTATTAAAGGGGAACTCAGTGTTTTAGGTATGAGCATGACAACTTCAGGAGAAAATAAGAACTTTATTTTTAAACAGGTTTAACTGTTTTATTAGGTACCACTAAAATAATATTTATGCCAGAGATAATGGGGTTTTTTATGTGCTGAAAAATCAGATCCAAGGTATACTATATCAGAATTTGGCTTCAGAAATCACATGTTGTAGGCATGTTCAGAGTAGAACCAGACAAACATTGCAAAAATGTTCCTGTGAATATTTATTTGGATTTTTAAATGAATTTTCTCTGACCATGCTCATGCCCATGAATAGAAAGTGTTCACTTCCCATGATAATTTATGCAGTTGAGTTTTACTTGCACCACTAAATGCTAATAAATAAAGCAAAGTTTGAGGTTGTATAATTTTAAACAATTTTAAATTCACTGTAGTGGAACTTACATGCCAAAAACCAAATAATAAGAGATATAAGCTCAGGCAGTTAGGGAACAGAAACAATAGCATGTGAATGATTGTGGCCAATCACAGCTAAGTAAGCTCAAATAATAAGCTGATCAAGAAAGGAAATTCACAAAAAATATCAAATAATTTTGCATGACGAATAAAACTGAAAATAAGTGTGATCTCTTTCTGGACATTCCCCAACCAGTAAGAGAGGTGAAAATAATCAATGATTCACTCATCCTTGGTTTGGGATCAGCATATGAGGCCTGATTCCTAACAACAGAGCATAATTTGTGGACTAGAAAGGTGAATTCGGCCTGAATTTTATTTCGATACCTGCCCTGAGAAAGATGACATAAATGCTGTTGTGCTTTAATGGAAGCTCACTCTGCAGCACTCTTTTCCTACTCATAAATCATTCTGGGGCTTCAGTGTGCTGAGAAACTTTCCAACGTACCACTTAGCTATTCATGAACTAAAAAAAAAAAATCGTAAAACTTCTCGATAGTTAATTGTGACATTTTAATAGAGAAAGCTTGAATTCTTTTACAGGGTTATGAAAACAAATTAATGTTAAATATGACATTTTTCTTTGGATTTATGACATATCCTTCAGTCGCACCCCCGCACACAACGCATACAAAAGGAGGTATTAACAGAAAAACAGAGATGTTGTGTGTTCTGTTATGAACAAGCTTTGTGATCTCATCCTAAGGTTTTATCCAAGCTTGAACCATCTGGCTCTGAGCTGGGTAAAAGCATGGCAGCTATTCCCCAGAATTTCAGTGTCAGGGAAAGGGGGCAGAGTGCCTTTACTTAATGCCAACCTCTCTTTCCTCCCCTCGACAACCCGGCTATAAAGACAGGAGTCACACACTGAAAAGCATACCAGGCATTTTTAAACAAAACCCTGACATTTCCTCAGCATTTCCATAGCTAAGGCTTCCCCCCACCCCCCGCACCTTTCAATCAAATAAGGCACCCGCGCTCTCATGCCTAGTGCAAAGAAGGAAGGGGGGGGGGAAGTTGGCAATTTAATTCAAACAAAAGAAGCTTGAAATCTATAAGCACAGCAACTCTGAGGCTTCTGGCAAATAGAATTCTAATTAGTATGCTGCTATTTTTCTTTTAGACAGATGAGGGATGCCCCCTATTGACTCTAGCAGGCAGACTGGTTTAAAAAAAAGGGGGGGGGTAGGGGGGGGCTAGCCAGCAAACACTGCAGATTGCAAATTATATTGCAAACCCTGCCAAGTCCCAGCTCTTGGCATCAGATTTTTAATGACACCCTGGAAAAGGGAAAAAGAAACCCTCAGCTAAGGGATAAAAATGAGGGGTTTTACACGGTGATAAGTCTTTGCTTAAAACCCAAATGGCCAAGCGCACATTAGGGTTTTAAAATATTCATAGATAGAAGTGAAAATGAGGATATGAGGATGTACATTTGTTGCTTGGTCAATTGACAACTCATTCTGCATATTAATAAAACGGATGATCTAATTTTAAAGGGACAGTCTGTCTTTTTTTTTAACCATGACTTTTTGATTATTATGAAGCTGAGGGCAAAACATCAGAGAGGAGGCCAGCAATGACACAGAATGTTGTTTTCTTTTGATGTAGACCTGGTACTAACTACTACTTTGGTCAGGAATTCTGGGGGCTCTAAAAATATGATACCCTTCTTGTAGAGTCTCTCTGATGTATGGCTGCTGAACACTTTGATTTTTCTCTTTCTCTCCTTCCATCCCCCCTCCCCTACCCATAGTGCGCGAGGCCCTTCACAGTTGTAGGATTTTATCCACAAACGGTCAGACCATCACAGAGATGGGAGCCATTTCTTTTAATAATTAGACCACCTTCTGTTCCAGAGAACAGCTCTTGGCATGCTTACCTCCAAGTAATCTTTTACAATATCCCAATAACGCCCTCTCCCCTCACAATACAATACAGTAAGTGGTCACAACAGTCTGAGTCCAATTCAAATGAATATTGCATACACTACTTTAGTTCAACTAATAGAAATCCCTTTGTCCAGAGCTTTGAAAACCCCCACATACCTCAAATACCTGTGTTTGAGATGCACTTATTGGGTTACATTTTTAAAACACCACCTCTATTTTTGCACCTGCAAATTGCAGGCACAACTAATGTTCTGTCTATGTCTAACTACCTGCAATGTGGTTTGGTAGTTAAATGTTGAATGGGCAAGAACAGTACCTGCCGAAAACTGCAGATGCAAAATTGCGTTCACAGTTATTTGCATCTGCAACACTGCAGGTGCTAAAAGGAAATCTATGGTGATGCCAGTCCAAGAATCAGGCCCATTATGCTTTAACAATCATAGTGAATATTAATTACCCTTAAACAAATACCCATATAAAAAGCAGCATTAGCCCAAAAAACTGCAGAATTAAAATCATAAGCTTCAGTATTTTGGACTATTACATTAGAATACTGTAATCTTACTCTGGACTACTGTAATATACATATATATTTAAATACAAGTGGCTACTATATGTTTTACCAGATCCATTTGTTTCTTCATCTTTTAGAAATGTGTTTATGTGGGGGAGTATTTTGTAAGCATGAATTTCTGCTCTTATGGGTTCAGAGCAGACTTATTCAACATGCTTGATAATCTCGTGTTTTTTCTATTTAAAATCTGGGGTATTATCCCATTAACAGGATTATTATGTTATTGAGTATCTGTTTGAAAGATTGGTACTATAAATACAAACCTTACCAAAGTGTCATGTGGAATTTTAGTTATGTGGATCCCATTAAAATCAATGGGAGTTGTGATTTGAAAACTGACCCTAAAGTACAGAGTGATGAGTAAAACACAGACCCGGTACTCATTTAGAATATTTATGTTTTCATATTAGTTAGTCTTCTTTTTAAAGGCTACAAACCAAAATATAAGGTGTAAAAGAGAAAAAATGCACCAGGGAGACCAGAATGGTGTGTCTCAGCAAACTGATGAATTAGTCTTGGTGCTGCTACTTAGGTCATTGCAGAGAAACACGTTAGTGACTTTGCAAGCATTTGTTCCTGGAAGGGAGGATAAAACCAGTTCATAAAGCTCCCATTGATTTATCAGAAACATCCCAGGGTGACCTCTTGGCAGGAACTAACCACAGTACCTTCCTTTGTAGTTGCCTCTGTAAATCAGTGGGAACCAGGATTGATGTTTTAGGGCACATGGTATATATAATCCATATAGGGAAAAGTGTAATTAAAAAAAACCTAGAGTAAAAAATGTATATGGGATTGGATTCTATTCACATCAGAATGCCATGGACTTCTGAGGGAACAGGATCAGGTTCTTTATATAATTTGAATTTATAATAATTAAATATGTATATTTACCAGGACTTGAAGAATGAATGTTTATATCCCCTATAAAATTATTTTTATCATATCTAGCTGACTGAGATGTTCTCACTATTCATACAAATGTCAAGTCCTTTTCTGAAAACCATTAAACTATTGGCTTAATTAATATCCAGTGGCAATAAGGTCTACATGCGCTTTCTTAAAAAAAGTATTTTTTGTCATTTTTAAGGATCCTCCCAGAATTTATGTTACCAGTATACACCAAAGGTCTAGTCTAGTTGTACAGCAAGACATTAAAGCTTGAAGTGCATTTGTTGGGCAACAGGCATCGAATACATTAACAACTTCATGGTTTATATTTTGTAATGTATCTTCATTTTTGCAAAGGAGAAACTCAGATGCCTGTGTAACCTGTTCTACATTTAAACATAATCAGGCTCTGTGGATAAAGGAAAAGCTAAAGTTTCAGAGCTTTATAGGTGCCACTTGCAGTGCTATTTATTAACCCTGAGTGGTTCAGTCCTGTTGATAAGAAAGGACAATGTCCTCTCAATTAGCAAAACGGGTGGTTACCCATTCCAGAAAATATTTTCACTGGAAAAGTTCCTTTCCCACCCCCACTTCTACCTTCCCCATGTACCACTTGTATTCAGTTTTCAGGTGAAAGGAGAGATGAGAATTTTAATGCCCAGTGGTTTAAAGGTATTCAAATGACCACTAAAGTAATATTAACTTGTCAAATTGACCAGTATTTTCTGTCATTGAAACATTACAATGAACATCTGTAGACAATAAAATTGTTTCAATTATATTACATTAGGCATCCTCAAAAAGAAGTGGAGATGCAGAAGACAAAGGGGAAAGAATCTAGGAGATGTGCTTTCGTGCTGACAGAATACCTTTTAGAGGAACACAATGGAATACTTTTGAAAGAAGTGTCGATTGGGGGTATAAATGGCTATCTCCTAGCTTATACTCATACCCAAAAAGTTACAGCAGCAAAGATTTCCCATTGTACATTAATATTACAATATAGAATGAAATTATAGAGAGCACAACACTACTTTAGATATTACAGGGGGTTAGATTGTGTTATCAGCCCCTAACAAGAGGCAGTATATAGGTACAGCACCCTGGGAAAGTGCTGGAAGTCATTGTGTTGAAGAGAGTTTCAGTGTCTCCTAGGGCTCTGAATTACTGGGAGATGATGTCTCTTCCTACAACCTTTCAAAGGGTAGAGCATGCTGCCTTCTGTGCAGACAGACCACTGGCAAGCATGTAAAGGGGACAGAACTATGCCCCTTCCCTGCCCACTCTCTGCCTTGTTGCTCCGGGGGGAAGGGGGGAACAGCTGGAGATCAGCCTCAAATGCCTGAGTTGTAAATGTGCTCAGCCCTCATGTGGATTGTGCAAGTTGGTGGAAGTCCATACTCACTCTTATGCCTTTGCATGGCGGCTGGGCAAAATCAAGCCCTGTCTCCTTATGTGTATTGAGCAGATGCGATAAAGTGAGAGCAAATTAAAATATACATAATATAAATACAACAGAAATGTCTCTAGGACATAGGGTATAACATAGGGTATAACAAGTAACTGCCCAGCTGTAGAGGTGTTCCAGGACATACTACAAGCTAATTATAACATGATAGAACAATAAAAACCCCATCTTAAAAACCCCAATACTGATGCCCTCTTCAAATTAGAAAACAATAAAAGTAATTGGGAGAGGGACTCAGGTACAGGAAAAGGGAGAAAAAGAGACAGCAAAGAGAGGTTAGAAGAAAATCGTCAATCTAAAGGATCACTTATGGAAAACAAAGTTTTAAGATATTTACCAATGGCCAGGTTGCTCAGCCTTTCCTTACATGAATGAGCCCTTACACAAGAAGTCTGAATGGCTTCCATCAGTGAGTGAGTGCTCTCCAAGGTGAGAAAGGGTTGCCCAATTTCCAGGACCAGTTTCTGTACAATGAGCAATTCTTTAGTTTGCAGGTAGTCCTATTGATTTCAGCGGGAACAGTCATGAAATAAGTTAGTCAGTATTTGTAAAGGACACAAAAATCTAGCTCTAAGTGAGTGAAACTGTCCTTTTTTGGGCACTGAGATAAATTATTTGGAAGAAAAATTTATTCTGGAAATCTAAGCCTAATATTTGCATACTGGGTGCCTAAAGCTAGACTCCCAAATAAAAGTAATTTAAGAGTCAGCAGGAAAAGTTGGCCACAGTAAAATAAAAACCAAAACCTTCCGTTAAATTGGTAATTCTCCCTGATATCCCCAAGGAGTGGAAGCCAGGGGAAATGTAACTGGTTATCTCTCTTTACCTGTTTGTTTGAGTTTAGACACAGCTCACTTTCCTTTAGTACAAGCCTTTATTGGAATGCATTAAAATTATATCAAGGGGAAAATTATGTTTCAACATGCAACTGAAAGAAGTCAACATAATGTTTTCTTGCAGAGGCTCACAATGTTGTGAGTGTCTACTAAAAATGAACAATTTCAGATTTGGTGCGTAAATTGCTACAGTGGGACTTTACACAGATTCAGTCTGACTTTTCAATTACTTATTTAAAACTTCATTTTTATACTAGGTTCTCCATTTGACTCAATACAATTTTTTTTGTTTCAACAATAAATAAATATGTATCTCAGTCCAATTTGTGGAATACCCACTCCACTCAGTTTGCTGCTCTTTCACAGCCAATAAATCCAGCAGAAGAATATGAATGATTTAAAAAAATACACAATGATTTATATTTATGCTGACAATGCTGATGTCATTTTACAGTCAGGACACAGCACATGCACTCTGCTGTAAGTACTAGCTTGGTGTAGTAAACTCACAAGAGCACATTGGGGATTAGCATTGCTGCTGAAAGTGAAAATCAAGAAACAGCAGTGGCACTGCTTTTGTCTTCAGCATGCTCTTCAAGATGTGAGAGGCTCCAGTGGGTGGGAGACCTACACATCACCACCTCTCAATTCTGGGGATAACCCCAGCAGTTATGCTTTGCAATTACCTTTTCTTAAAATACCAATTAACCCTTTCAGTGCTTCATGGCATACTGTGAGCGGGCAGAAGAGGCGCACTCGGTTATCCCTTATATTGAACATCATAACCAATTACTAGGGGTTTGGGAGCCCGAGGAACAAGTCTCTCACTATTGTAGATGTCTCTGGAGTGCTTCATGGGTGTATCATTTTGGTGCTTAATGTCTTAATGTTTAGGTTTATTTTTGGTTTGTTTTAAAATCAAGAATAAAACAAATACATCAGTATCTTAATTCACTGGTAAACATAATAAAGACCTGCAAGATACAGATCTTATTCTTGAGAACAGAAACAGACAATGGGCTTTAAATATCTGTTTGGCAGTATCGCTTATATTTCGTGTATCTTACCGACTCATAAAATAACTCTGGTTTTAGTTTTACCAGAATGTTACAAATGTTAAAAAATGTAGCTTTGTGAACTCAGAAAAGTAGCCAGTGGCACAAACTCAGCCTTGATTCTATCACAGTAATTAATACCAGGCTACTGGGAGATTCAGATTTATAATAAGCAATTTAAAATAATCAAAAATACTAGAGGTTCTTATGGGAGCTGGAAAGCTACTGAGTTTGCAGTGTCTTCATTCAAAACATGCAATGGCATCAATTAGCATAAAGGTGAACTAAACCCATTGAAATGTATGATGCGTGTCATTTGGGATCTGATTCTTCAGCCCTCACTCACACTGAGTAGCACTCACTCATGTGCAGAATCCCATTTAAGTACGTGCTACTCAGTGTGACTAAAGTTTGCAGAAATAGGCCCTTAAAGGAGGGCAAGAGGTAAGAAATAGGTTGGCCAAAGCTTGGTGTTTGATCACACCCATAGGAGGTGTACCCCAGCATATTCAGGGATTTGTTTTGGAGTAGCTTGTCAAGATTCCTTTGATTTGTAAATTGCACTGGGTGTCTTGTGAGATCAAGTTGTTGATTATTGCAATTGTAAATTAGATGGGAAGGGTGAGATGGAAGAAGATAAGAGGTGTTAAAATCTATTAAAGCTTGAGTATTAAGAATCCATTCAAGTATTTCTAAAATGCATCTTAGCTTCCATAAACCACATCAGCAGTAATTCCCCTTGAGAGTCTTCTACACCCTGTCTTCTCAGGTGATGGGAGAAGCAGTAGTGCCCTGGTGCTCTAATTACAGCTGCATCACTCCCCCACCTCCAACTTCTCCAACCTGTAGGCAAACTGCCATTGTAACTCTATGACAGCTAACTCCAGAGTTCAGGATGCGTGTTTTACCAAATTGTAGGTTTATCCATGGGAGGATAAGATGTAACTCACAGGCCTTAAATTAAAGGCCAGGTTGTGACTGCTCCTAACTAGCCAAGACAAAAATTGTAGGAGTATGAGGTTGGAGGCAGGCCCAGAACTCCTTGAGAGGTGTGTCAGTAGATACACTCCCCATGAGTGAAAATGATTCTCAAAGCTCCCTCTGGGACAGGAGGATCTTCTGCACCCTCAGTACATGCCAGTGTCACAATTGAACTCTGTGACATCCATATGTTCCCTCCTCCTCGCTTCCCACACCCCGATTTTTCATTTGTGACAAATGCCACCAAACTTCTTTGCAAAATATAATGGACAAAAATTACCCCTGCTCCAAGCAGGTGCAACTCCACAGAAGTTGGTGGAGCTCTTTCAGGAATGAATTGCACTCAAATTAGTAAAGATAGCACAGGCCAGGTCTACCTACAAACTTACATCGGTATAACTACATCGCTCAGGGGTGTAAAAAAAATCCAAAATCCAAAATCCTCTGAACGACGAAGTTATACCCACCTAACGCCTGCTTCTCCAGTCAAAATGGCTGCCGCTGCTTGTAGAGATGGATTAACTAAATCCATTGGCTCTCCCATCAGTGTAGTAGTGTCTTCACTAAAGTGCTACAGTAACACAGCTGCACTGGTGCTGCACTGTGCGTGTAGACAAGCCCTCAGTCTGGGCAAGTGAAATGAATTTGTCTGATGTCCTTACTTCAACTCAAAATCTAATGTGGAGTCTTTACGGACTTGCAATGTCTTGTAGGAAGGGCCTGATCCAGTTTGCTTCAGTGGGCATTGCATAGGGCCCTAAAATGCCATATAGACAAATTTACTTCCTGTCCTTGCAAGGGTGAGTTCTCCAATATGAGAACAAGGCACTGGCAAGCTACAAATACTGAAACAATACCCTAGTCTACTTCAAACATTTTAATGAATGTAAGTTGCCAAGGTGGATGGTTTACGTGAGGGCAAACATTTGCTGATACACACTGAAAATTTCCATTTTGAAGTTTTTGTAATGAACAATCATAGAGTACTTGACAATGAATGAAAAACATTTGCTTTGTGAGCTCTGTGAATATAATGGAAAGGTAAAAATGATTATGCAACCTTCCCCATTTATAAGGCTGTGTATCTTATGTTTAGAATACACAACAAAATAGTCATGATATAGCTAAAGGCTATGTTTGTAGTTCATAACATTTTGAGAAAGCACAGTACCTACTGAACTGGAGAATTTTAAAAGCATTTAAATATTTCATTGGGGAAAAGCATATGTATAGGTCTTAATTGCTATGGGAGAATTGTTTACTGTAGGCACCATTCTTACTCAGAAATAAAGCAGTGGATTTAATACAAAAAAAAGAAGGGGGGGAGTGATTTTAATAGGCTGACAAAAGAAAAAAAGCAGAGTCTACCACTGTCTTAATTCATCTACAAATGTCCAGATATAATGCACCTTCAGAACACTAGGTGATCATACATGCCACCTATTGTGCAATACTAAGGTATAGCAGGGTGAGCGAAGAGCAGAGTTAGCATACTCTGTCAATGTAGCTAGAGAGTTAGGGACCTGCTACAATGACTTCCCATGGAGATGTGTGCCAATTCAAGGGAAGAAAAAAAATCCTGGAAGGAAAAATGTTATTTTATTCTTTTGCTAGTGTCAAAGTTCCATCTTGGTGCTCAAGAAAATAGCAAGGAGGTATATACGTATGCGCACACACACAAACACATACATGCATTTTTCTGTTGCATACTATACAATAATATCTGGGCTTTTCATCACCTGGGGTTATAATGGATTCTCTTTGGACACACACAGCCAAGGAAGATGAGATGTTTGAGGTGGGGTCTCCCAGAGGAAGGGTGAGATTCTGAAAATGGTGACTTTGCAAGATTGAATAGCATAAACATAACTATAGGGTGGGAGCATTGCTGTAGCATTTTTGGAACGTTACTGATTGGGGACATTTGAAAGTTAACCAGAAGATGAAGAGAGTTAGGTAACACTTGCCACACTTGTGCCATTAGCAGTCATATACTGACTAACTGATATATTTAAATAGGGACACTAAAGTGTGTTTCCACATTTAAAACTTCTCAATCTACTCCTCAGTATTTTCCATATATATTATTTTTAGTTCCATATCATGTTGTTATCATAGACCTATTTTCATATATTTTGCATGCATATGATTCAGCAGAAAAGAGCTCTTCACTTTTACTTACTGCCAAATTATTTGGCTTTTTAATATATTGTATTTTGTATTTAATTGCAATAATTGTATTTTACATTATTGTGCACTGCAGAGGAAAGGCGAAGATTAGATAAATAAAATGATTAGGATCACTCTTTAGTTAACCCATATACTAAAAATAAAATGCAAACCTATAGCACAGACCCTGGAATAAATCCTATCACTATTCAAACTGCCTATAACTTCTTTAATGATTCCAGTTTGAATAGTTAGCAAAATACCATTATCTCCTTGTTAAAATAAACAAAGTCTTCAGTGGCAGCAAACATAAAAGGGCTACTGAATTCATACATATTTTAAAAACATAAAACATGTGTGGTAATAAAATCACATTAAAGAGAAAACATCAACCTATCATATAAATTATGATTCTCTCCCACTCTGTCTGAACCCTCCTTCTCCTCCCTAAATCACCCATAAGTAGAGACTAATCTTGGGTGGAAAAGTTGAGGGGAGGTAAGGTTTCCCTTTTTGGCTTGCAGAAGGTTTATACAGTGTTAATGAAAGATTGTCTCTTCTGGAAAAAAGAAGAATACTAATGTAATCCCCCCTCCTTGTCTTAGCACAGTCACACATTAGAGATGGATGTAGCACTGTAGGTGCAAACTGCAATAGGTGGATGGATATTTACCCAAGAAAATTTGAGCCATGCCCTTTCATTTTCAGAGAGCTGCTACCTAATCTCAGTGTAGCATCAAGACAAAGGATACCTCATTCCGCTAGCGCCTGCCCTGCAAAAAATAATAATAATAATAATAATAATAATGGGCTGGGGGGGAGGGAAGAAGATAAAATACAAATTTCACTCAGATCTGGGTTGGATTACTTCCCCGTTCCCCTGCCTTTATTGAGCGATTTGGTGTTTCATTAGAATTCAGAATTCCTTTGGAAAGAAACACACAGTGGCACGGACTTCTCTTTCAAGGGGATTGCAGGCTGACCCATCAAAATGAAAAGGCTCAATGTTTTGCTGACAGGTCCCTGAGCAGGCCTGAACGACAGCTTCATTTCAGCACTTCTCAGATGAGATTTGAATTGGAGTATGGAAGAGGTAGCAGTAGAGAGACTTTGTTCCCTAAAAAGTGTCAGTGTCAAACTCTGCAGTTCAAGTTCTAGTGTCTGAGGTACAAAACCCAAGTCAGAAATCAGCTTAGACTTAGACTTATGCTTCCAACTTTATTATTAATGTCTCTCTAATATTAGCACACATGAGGCTTCATTTAAAATGTAGAGTTCATGCCTGGTGTATATGCCTTTCATTGGAAATAAAGAGAAAAAAATCTGCATATCAAATGAGAGAGATTAAAGGTACAGTGCAACAGTTGCTCTGTATCTATGTACTAGATTGATTAACAAGTTATTTTTCTTTCACTAAAGACTACATCACAAAATCAGCATAAAAACACATATGTAATCTAACGGCCCTCTCCTGCCCCCAGTCAAGTCAATGGGAAAAGATCAAGTCCCTTGTTATAAATTGAAGCAGTTCCTTCTTCCTGTAAGAGAAATGTCTGAACTATAAGACTAACGGTGTTCTCAGAGTTTGATGTATATAAAACGCACTAAAGCTGTTTATGTGTGGGCTTGTTTATGGATTGAACTACTAGGACTTTATTGCTTATCTCATCAGTGGAAAAAATTGAAAAGTTATCAAGCTGCATCTATCATGCAGACAGGTGGAAATATACAGGCATCCTGGGCCTATTCTTGTAAGACTTATTCAGGCGAAATTCTCATTCACTACATATTTATTCAGATACAGAAGACTGATCAGATGTGAACAACAATATTAGCAGATTTTCAGATGGGGGGTTCTATTTTTTCAGGCACCAATAATTGTCAGCGCTGTTATTTGTATCCACAATTTAGACCACTTAGATGTCTTCCGCTCCCCTCCCCCAACCCCAACTTGCTGATGCAATGAAGGACTTAGACATCTAACAGTAGCTGCAAATAATTGCTGGTTCACATTTCACCTTCAACTGCTTATGCTAACTGTTTTGGGCATTCAGAAAAAGAGGCCCAGATAAGGCCAGGATGAAAATCAGGCTGAAAAATGTAGACCAGCAAAGTCACATTTACCCGTCTTGTGCTGTGTTGCCCCATTGACAAGTGAATTACACAATAAGGGAAAGTGCTGCAGTCCCATACTCCAGCAAAATCCTCTTCCGCTTACACTGATCTTTCACATATTTTTTCTCTCTCATGTATTGGATAATTTCTAGAAGGAGAAAGGGAAAATTTGTGTAGAAGAACAGCGTGTTCTTAAAATCAAGCTTTAGAAATGCTGGAAACTCTTGTGTACTGAGAGGCACTTAGATATAACTCCGTAGATCCCATTTTATGTACTGTGTGCACTCGGAGCCAAATTCTGCCATGAGTTGTATTGATATAAATTTGGAGTAACCTCACTGCAGCTCCCCTGGATTTGCACCTGTGGAAATAAATGAAGAATTTGGCTCATGGCTCAGGGAGTGGGTGCTTACACTCTGATTCTTATGTGTATGTGATGAACAGTGCCACATTGCTGTGGTTGTACTATAAGTGTTTTTATTGAGTACTACAGCCAATAGTGACATAAAATCTATGTAAATGGTCAGAGTGCATGATAGGGCCATCCTCAGGAAGCTTTATCTTATAAACTTTTCCTTTGCCTAATTGTTTATGGTTTGCTCCTCACCCCACCGGGTTTGTGAATTTTGCACAGGAAAAATAATGTACTAAGAAAAATAGATAAATAAAAAAGCGGTTTTTGCCACTTGACTTGCTCCCTTCACTGTTTAGAACAACATATTCTTTTCTAGGTGCTTTAGATTATTAAGTACACAGCAAAAAATTCAGACTTTACTTGAAACAAATATACTAAAACCTCACATAAGTGGTGCATGCATTTTTTATGAATCAGGAAATCATAATTTCCTCTGATCTGAAGGAATCTTAGCAAATAAAGCTTCTACTTTCACAATGGACTCTTACAATCCGCCTTTCAACTCCTCATCCACAAAGATGTAATTAGAAAAAAAAAATGGATGCGGGACTGGTCAGTCATCAAATTCAGGCTTGGAATCAGCAAGCCCATATACTGTGGGGCCTGCTTACTCCAGGGTAGAATTTGACTCAAAATGTTTTAAATGCTCAGCTACAGTATGTTTTTAAAATTAAATATACAAGAAAAAAATTGTTCCAATATTGAGCAATCTATTTCTCCCATTGAAATCAATGGGAGGTTTCACATTGACTTAGGGAAAAACAGGAACAGGTTCTGTTATTTTTTAACTGAAAAATATCTGGCGGGGGAGGAGCAATAATTTGCACTTCTATAATGGATTTTTCAGGAATCTCAAATGCTTTGTAAGTATTGAGAATGAAGCGAGGTCACCAACAAGGATTGGGGAAATATTTAGGGTGAAACATGGGGTTTGAAGGAGGAAAAATGGACTGAAATTTAGGCTGGATAGACAGTCTGCAGGCAGTTAGCATTAGACTGAGGAATACGCTTCCAAACACTGTTTGCCTCTTTTATAACTAGAATGGACAAAACTTTAGCAAATCTACAGTAGGCAACAATTCTGTGATGACAGGGAGATGCACTGCATGGACTAGTAGGTGGTTTCCCATCTCTAACTTCTATATTAACTGATGCTCACACCGACACAGTGAGATAACTAACTTTTTAGCAGCTGTGTAAACTGAGGCACAAAAGGGTTGTAATTTGTCCAAGCTCAGACCTCAAATCAAAGGCATAGCTGGGAATCCAACCCAGCTCAAATCTCAAGGCTACAGTTCCTCTCGTGATATCTAGGACTGGCATAATCATCTGGTGATCCTACTTTGTATGGAGAGACTTGCAGACTTTAGGTTATATTCCCAAACCCAATTCTTCGCTGGCACTTCCATCCAGTTCTCTATGGCTGTCTGGCTGCTGTGATACAGTACAGTGAACTGTCAAGGTTACGAGAATACGTGCCCTCTTTCCTTCCCTCACCCCTGGCCCAAAAAACAGACTTGAAGAAGGCTGGATTAAAAAAATATGGGTAAAGCCTCATCTGCATTAGAGCATATTTTGGGGCAACCGAATACAAGGGAGCTGAGATATAGGTGTCTCCAAGCCACCTTACTGAAACTCCTCCCTCTCTCTTATTCTCTTCCCCTAACTCTGATCCTGGAGGTGGCTGAGGGCTGAATCAGTCCCAAGTGCAGGTTAGAGAACTTAATGCTCCTTGCTTTATTCCCTCATCTAGTCTCTTTGATTTCTGTGGGGAACTCATGTGAATGAGGCTTAAAAGTTTGCCTGCCATGATACTACAGTATACTATTAGTTGATTTATTTTTAGCTGGAACTATCTACACTAGCAGCAGATGACTTAACACCTAAGTATTTATTGCCTGTTCATTTCCCTGCTGTTAAATCTTTCTTTCCCCTCCCCACCTCAAAGAAGTGTCTTATTTGCCTTCATAATTTTGATCTGCTCTGTTTTCTCTGACAAGCTTGCTCCTGATTCAAGGTAGTGATTATGCCATAGGCAATTTCTTGTTTATGGTCAGAGAAGGGACATTTAATAAGAGAAGAAGCTCAAGTATTTCAAATGTTATATGAAGAATGTCTTCAGATTCTTCAGATAAAGCATAGAGAAGAAATGAGGGACAGTTTCTTGAATAGAAGTTGTTTTTAATGGGTTCCCTTAGAATTCTAAGGTGATGACGTACAGTATACAGAAGTTGACAGTCTTCAATTTGTTAGTCTCTAAGGTGCCACAAGTACTCCTTTTCTTTTTGAGTATACAGAAGAACAGTGTTCTTAATTCTGAGAGTTAAAAATAGTATCTCATCAAAAGTTAATGATGTATAAAATGTTCCATGGATTTTGATATGATGTACCATTATTCTAGGCAGACATATCGGCCCCAATTCAGGTAGGTACTTAAGTACACCTGCTTCAACTTAAAGCATGTGCCAAAGTGCATTGCTGAATAAGGATATTTTCCTGAACCAGAGCCACACAGAGCTTCAGGGTTTAAGCATCCAGTTTCGCCTGAGAATGTTACAGAACCTGAATGCAGAACAAGCCCATGCTCCTCTTGCAATCATTTCAGCAAAGAGGGTAGCAATGACCATCGCAGCTTGGCATCTCAGTTTGTGACGTAATGCCCAGACAAAAACCTGGATCCAGTTTTGCCCTGTCGTCAGTTTTATTTGCACTCCATTATTCATCACGCCCCGAAATGTAACTCTTTCACTAGAACTCTTTTGATGAGTTTCAGTGTGATAATGAATGTGAAGCGTCTGTATGAAGGAGGCAAAACTTTGTGGGTTTTTTGGGTTTTTTTTTTTGCAGGTTCACACCAAATAGGCATTTTTTATAGCCTGAAAGGGGATGTTTTCTTTTGTTAATGGCTTACAATCAGATGAAAGGACTCATCACTCTATTTTAGTGCTCCACCACATGGCGTGTATCTTTTATAAATTACAGGCTGGCGTTGTGTGCACTGGGGGGGGGGGGAGAGAAAGGTTGATTCTCTTGCTGTGAGCCATCCTGCCTAATTGTCGTATGCAAATAAAAGCAATTATAAGGCTTTTAGGGTGAAGGGATGACAGCTGAGTTTGGCAGCTGAGGAGGCCTTACCCACCTTGTTGTCATAGCAACAGGGAGGAAAAGGACAAAGTGGTGTGTATACAGTGGAAACATTTATTTTGGTTAAAGGACTTAAAATATATACCAATGTTATCAAGAAATGTCAATATGTGTAATGAATGGCTTTGTTTAAAACATTACAGAAATTAAACTGTATTTATTCCTTGGCCCTTCAAGTGATCCTTGTCATCTAACTACCATTTACAAGCCAGCACTTGTGATTTCATCTGCTACTTTTAAAGTTATGAGCAGATCATAACAATCCATTCAATTATTAGGAGATTATAAGTTCCTGTGATTTAGCAACCTATTTAAATGTTACTAGCCTGAGAGTTTTGCAAAGGAGAGGGATATTTAATGGGGAGGGGGGAAGAGATAGTGAAAAATAACCTATTAGCAGTCCATAAAGTTCAATATAAAAAAAATGTTTGTGTTAAAGTGTTAAACAAGTAGAACAAATAGCATGCTACTAGCATACAAAATTAAAATGAGTCACAAATGGATATTTTCTATGGCAATTTATTTCACAATTACTCTTGTGGAAGCTTTCATGAATTAAATATGAGTTCTATCTTGAAATTAGGTGTTATAAGGCTAAATTACAAGAGGCAGTCAGTAATTGAGGTGGCTGAAACATGGGGTCCAGTGAACTAATCTCTTGCTATGTCACATGGCTAACCTTCAACCAATGAGAAACCTCTCCATCACAAAAACAGAGGCAGCTGAGAAAAATTGATTTCTCATCTGAGCCATATTTGATAGCTTTTGAAATCGAAAATTGAAATTAACTAACCTAAGCCCCATTGTAACAAAAGAGCAAATTAAATATGCAACATGGTTTCCTACTGGAAGCAAGAGGGCCTGCCAAAGTAAATTTGTAAATAGAGTTTAAGATGCAATTCTGTTCGCTCTCCCTCTCTCTTTCTCAGTGTAAAAGTATAAGTGTGCCGTGGGTTTATAAATTATTTATACAAAAAAAAATCATCAGCTGCAAATGGCCACTGTGGTTAAGATTCTCCATGGAGAAAATCATTGCATTAGAAGAGCTCATTGAATGAATCAGAATTAAAATCATCCACATTGATTCTTAAGCCTAAAATAAACCTTATTTGAAAGAGATTTTATATTGTGGCTTGTTTTATTCTAAAGAAAAGTTTTATGGATAGACATTTATCATTTAAAAAAAATCAAATCAGTGCTAATAGTTTGTACATAAGTAAAGCTCAAATGTAGGTATTAATTTCTTCTTTGCAGCTACCCCAAACACTAATGGCTCTTTGAGATTGGTGAAATATGCAATGCTTGCCTTTTGTCCTTTTTTTAAAAAAAAAACCAAATGATTCTAACAATGAATGCTAATGATTCTAAAGCTGCTTCTGCAGAGCAATGGGTTTACTATTGGACTTCCTGAAATGAAGACAGCCTATAAAATAAGTGATGCCAAGCTTTAAATATTGTTTTCTAACTCTTAAAATACGAAAAGAAGAAAGAAATAGTACAACCTCTGCCTTTATCTGCCCAAATTTGTATGAATTAATTCCCTGTGCTTGAACAGAAGCAGGTATAAAAATATGGAACCAGATCCCCAGCAGGTTTAAATCAGTGTTGCACCTTTGACTTCAATGGATGTAGGCTGTTTTACACCATAGTGGATATGGCCCTTGAAATTGTACCACTTTCCTGACTGCGCTGTTCAGATCTGAAGTGTATAAAATCCAGTGACAACTGTAATAGAGAATATTACACTTAGCCTATCTGTCATCCCAGGGATCTGGTAAAATCATTTTCTGTTCTAATTTATTACTTTTAGTGTCAATCAAATGCCGACTGGCTGAATAACATCATTAGGCATCGAGTTCAACTACTCAGCACTTTTTAAATGCAGTTTAAGTAGTTGTCTCATTATCTGTAGTAGGGCAGAAAGTCAAGGTTCAAGGAGTTTTCCTTTTTGGGAGAAATATTGTCAAAGGGAAAAATCAAAAGAAAACAGGTCTTTTTCTTTTTTTTAAAGAATTTGAAAGAACTAAAAGAAGACAATAAATTGCACTGACTTCTTCTAAAACTCTGTGTAGAAACTTTGATCCTGATTCTCCATGGCTTTATTCCACATTTACCCCAGTGTAACTGTTGAATTCAATGGAGTTGAAAGTGTAAGGCTGGAATATAGCAAGGGTGTGTCAGGCCTTTGGTATACTATGAAATTCATTTAAGGCGGCATATCTTCCCATAGCAGCAAGCTCCGACATGAATGGATAAAAGAAGGTGGAATGTTTCTGCAATAAGAACTTTCTATAGGTGCAGATACCACAATCATGGGGAGTATATAAGAATGTTGGATGGTTAAAATAAATAAAGCACACACAGTATTGTAATCAGAGAAGGCTTAAATAATGTGTGGACTGATCCATAGGCCACTTAAGTCAATGCTGCTGACCTTTCCTACACCACTGAAAATCAGAAGTAACTCCACTGAAGTGGGTGCAGTGACAGTGGTATGAAACTGGCATAAGTTGGATTGGACTCAGCTCCGAGGGCATTTTTCAAAAAAATAAAGCAGCTACACTAGAAATGTAAGTGTGTAAGTGACAGGAGCACCTTCAGAGTAAGTAAAAGACCAGCTCACTCTCCCACCAGGAGCCTCAAGGGAGTTGGAATTTCCAAAGCCCTTTCTCCAGGCTACATCTTCAAGGGGGAAATAATCATGAGGCTCTTCAGAGGCCTCCGCTTCCCTTAGCCCTACCCCAGCAGCAGTAGATGTCAGCGGACAACAGCTTCTCTGTCATTCTTCTTGTTTCTTCTCTATTTGAATATTGTGTTGCCCTGGCTATATTAAAAAAAATTGTGCCAGTCACCTTGGCAAGAACCAAAGCCTTGAAGCTTTACTGACTCCAGGGCACTCAAGATGCTCTTTTGGAAGCCATTAAAGTGAAGAGCAGCCTCAAGTCCAAAAGAGAGAATATGTCACCTGCTGGACCATTACATTCCGAAAGTGAGATTCACTTCTTTGCAAAGAGCCAGTGCACAGCCTATGCTCCATCTTTGTCTCAATAAGCCTTCAATGTAAGGTTGGAAGTACAAGTCCTCGTGCTGTCCTTCTACACAGGGGTGTATTCCATCACAAGTTAGGAAGAGAAAATGGTCTCATGCCCTGCTATAATGAGTGGAACTGCAGAAAGAGGGTCAGGTTTCAAGAGTGGGGGACCTAGTTTGGTGTGGGTTCCAGAGGTTCTGGGTTCTGCCTGCTTACAACATCATTTATTGCTCATGAAATACTGGGGAAGTAGAGAGCTTTCAAGGTTGCTATACGTTTTTTTCTAGAGGCTAGGCTGGTGGGGCATTCTCTGTGAGGCCTCCAGGATTGTGGAACTTACTGCTCCCCGTTGGTCCAAAAATAGTTGAAATTTGGTGATTTTCCAGGCGTGCTGCAAAAGATACCTCTTTGATAGGATTTCTGAAAAAAGGCTGAGATTATTCTTCCTAGACAAGGAAGGGGCAGAAAGAAATTTTTGTAGGTGGCTGGGTTCCTGCAGAAGCAATCATCTGATCACAGCTGCTGAGATTTAATTATATTGTTAATAGTGTGTTAGGGTGCTAGAGTCTTGGAGAACCATCCTTTTCAGTTACGATCTACATCAAAATTAATAAAGTTTGGAAGTTGTTTATCCAATCTGAGACAAACCTTATGAAATGCAACGATTCCTAATTACTAGCAATATAAAAGTGTGTGTGTGCTATAATGTGTTAAGTATTATAAATACCATAACTGAGGAAAGTAATATGAAAGGAAAATATAATGATAAACTGGTCACTTTCAAATCTGTGATTGGTTTAAAGTTCTCTTTCTCTCTCTCAAACTGCTTTACATAGTTACCTAAGTGAGCAGCTTTCATGGTATCCATCCAACAGGATATTGTAATCAGAGTGCCAGTAATTCTGGGAAGCATCAAAAAATGTTTTAGAGGATGTTTAGTCAGAAGAAAATCACAGCAGAGGCAAATGGAAAAATTCCTGCAGAACTGTAGAACAAATTCTGCAAATAATTGAACCTACTGGACAAGTTAGATAAGGATGCAACACACACTTTAAATAGTAATCTTGAAATTGCATATGTGGGTGTACAGTGAACATGAGTGCATTTTGCTGTAATTAGTGCCTTTTGTATTGCATGTGAATTGCCCATTTTAAAGTTACCTTTAAAGATTCTCCTTTAAAAATTATCTGGATTAAGGAACTATTAACATACATATGAAAACAGTTATATTGAAGAAAGGCATCATTATTTTTCATATCCATGAGTGTAATTCCTCTAGTATCCACTCATTCTACAGGCTCCCCAAAATGCAGATTAATCTAGATTAGATTGTGAATTCTAGATTAGACCTTGATCCAGCCAACACTTCCACATGTAGTTAATGTTAAGCATTTGATTTCAATGGGACTTAAGTATGTGCATAAAGATAAGCCAGTGAGTAAGTTTTCAGGATTTTCAACTGGGACTGTGTCTTTTATTTGTGTTTTGTACAGCACCAAGGCTGTAATAAAGCACTTGAGCATGTGCTTAAAAGTAAGCATGTGTTTAAAAGCTTTGCTGAACAGGGGCCTAAATATTCTGTAGGGCACAGAAAAAAATAAATTTAGGCTGAAACGTGCCCTGTACTACCTGCCGGTGTTAGCGGCAGAACGGGCTATTGGAGGCTTCTCTCCCCAGCACATGCAACAGAAGGGCAAGATCACAACCTGACATTCAAGAGAGCATGGGGGGGGGGGAACAGGCTACTGTGACAAACAGAGCTCGGAGAGGGCATGATCTGCAAGCTAGAGGGCTTGGACAGGTCCCCAGCTGGCTGTCACACATACTTCAGTCTTCAACAAGCACTAGCCTGGGGTGAATGCTGCTGCTGCTTTTCAAAGGAGAGAGAGTTCACACACACTCTGTGTGGTATGGCTGCAAGGCCTGCACAAGCAGGATGTCTCTTGTACAAATGGACGCACACTGCCGCACTCCTTCTCTGCGCTCGCCTCATCCTAGCAGGAAAGGAACACAGCAGGATTTGGCCTTTAGTGTGCAATGGGAGCTACTTTTTCATACTCTGACGCAGAATTTGGGCATGCAGCTTCCTTGTTTAGGCTTTGATTCTGTAAGCTGCTGCACATGGAAACTCCTGCACCTGGGCTGGCCTGTACACTCACAGAGCCATACAAGATTCACTGGGGTACATCAAGTGCATTGGAGTGCATGGGGTCTGATGGCACTGAATATCTTCCATGATATTGGACCTCTAATTTTAAAACTGGAAGCTATGCTAGTTATGAAACAGCATAAAAAAATGAAGGAGTTTGTTTGGAGAATTTGATTGGAGAGTTTGATTTTTGATTTTTGGTATTTCCTTTACCAAAACAAGAAAGTGCAGAGATATGCTAACACAGTCCTGAATTTCCACACAATCTACTTTTGGCCTAATAAAAGATATTACCTCACCCACCTTGTCTCTTTACAATCTACTGAGTTAGTTATATTATCCTCAGTGCTGGAGAAAGTAAAGCAAAGAGAGAGTTAAAAGCAAAGAGAGAGTCAAAAAAAATGAAGGAGTTTGTTTGGAGAGTTTGATTTTTGATTTTTGGTATTTTGGTATTTCCTTTACCAAAACAAGAAAGTGCAGAGATATGCTAACACAGTCCTGAATTCCCACACAATATACTTTTGGACTAATAAAAGATATTACGTCACCCACCTTGTCTCTTTACAATCTACTGAATTAGTTATATTATCCTCAGTGCTGGAGAAAGTAAAGCAAAGAGAGAGTTATAAAGAGCAGCAGATATAAGCGTGAAGTGAAGTTACAAGAAACACAGCTGAAATATGCACTTAGATAAAAGTTTAAAAATGAACAGGATACCTATTTAGTGCAATATTGAACCCCCTTAAAACATTTTTATTCTCTTTACTTTCTTATCCCACTCTAAATCCTGTCTTCTCTGGGCAAGGAAAAAGTTTTTTTCAGACTCAGGAATTACCATATGCTGGAAAAGAGGAACACATCATATGCTGTCATTGCAGACTCATCCTTTACAGTACCACCTACAGTGGAAGTCTAGCTGCAGGCTAGAGTTATACAATATCACAGAGGAAGATTAAGCATTACATTTATTGTGGTTGCTGGAAGGCGATATTATTGCTATTTCACTAGGAGATTTATAGCAATATTTAATGAACGCTACTAGTTTTGTTATCAGTCGGTAACCATACACATGTTGTGCATATGGCAAGATTAAATTAAGTCTTTATAGTAACCTTACGAAAGTTGAACATTAGTGTTTGGCTGTAGCAAATATAGTAATATAATGAAATCATGTTAGTATAATGGCATGCTATTGTTATGTTGGACATATGTTGTTGGCCAAAATATAGGCAGAATTAGCCTTATCACTTTAGGCATTTTCCTAACGAAGAAATTTATTATGATCTGTCTTTTGGAATGCGTGGAATAGTTATTTGCCTCAGTCTATTTATGAAAATATCATAGGTCAGAAACAGCTCAGGTACTAAATGTAATTCTTTTTAAAAAATAAAGATTTTTAATGATATTTTCCAGTTTAGCTATATCTGAATCATTTGGCTGAGCTCACTAAATTAGGAACTGTTACAGTAGATCAAAAATATGCGAAATTTAGGAGTTCCTAGAATTATTTTTTTAATCAGGGTAGTTTCCTAATATCCATTGTCCTTTTCAAGGCAGTCAACAGATATAATGAGAGACTGAAGAGCAGTAATAAAGGCAACCAACTGCTGCTTTGGGGTTTTTTCCTAAGATTTTTTTTCAAAGCAGAAAAGAGAAGATTCATTATCCTAGATAGGCCATAAGAAAAATCTTATTTCACTTTTCTTTGTTATAACATTTAGTCAGTGATTAGATTATGTATAAGTACATTACATTACATATATTATTATTATGCACAACTCTCTGCATGGGTGGAATGAAACTGAAGTGAAATTTTCACTAACATGTATCATAGCTAAATGATGGGGCCCAGGAACTGCTCTTTATGTTGCAGTGCACCATATCTAGGTTCATGATTGCTATCAAGAGTCATTCTCTTAAACAATACTGGTAGGTGCAGCCTTTATTCTTCAGGAAGGGGGTTCATTACAAGATCCTGCTACTGAAATTTCATTCAAGATTAGGTGTAAAGACAACAGGCCACAGAGGAATCTCCTAGTTTGGACGTTCTAGATCAGTGGTTCCCAGACTTGTTCCGCCACTTGTGCAGGGAAAGCCCCTGGCAGGATGGACCGGTTTGTTTACCTGCTGCGTCTGCAGGTTTGGCTGATCACGGCTCCCACTGGCCATGGTTCGCTGCTCCAGGCCAATGGGAGCTACTGGAAGTGGCGGCCAGTACGTCCCTCGGCCCGTGCCGCTTCCAGCAGCTCCCATTGACCTGGAGCAGCGAACCGCAGCCACTGGAAGCCGCGATCGGTCGAACCTGCGGACGCGGCAAGTAAACAAACCGGCCCGGCCCGCCAAGGGCTTTCCCTGCACAAGTGGTGGAACAAGTTTGGGAACCACTGTTGTAGTTGATTAAAAGCAACAAAAGGAGACCATGTGTGAAGCAGATTTGCTACAGTTAGTGTATCCTTGCTAGAGCAACAAGATTTCAAGGGTGATATTCTCAGTACATATGTTTTTCCTCTCTCTTCTTTCTTAAAAGACAGAGCAATCTGGCTATTTCTTAACCTTAGTTGAATTGTAGGTGCAAATCAAACATGTGGCAACTAACCAAGTCACTTTTTCTCCCTGTAACAACAGTTAATTCCATAAGATTTATCAGGGTTTTACAGCTGTTGGTAGTTTGGGATAACTATTATGTTCATAGATGTGCACTAAAATTTGGATAAAAGAAACCAACAGTATCATGGAATCATTAGAAAGAGTATATGAGTGAGTAAATTAACTCAAATTGTTGTTGAATAAAGCATCTCATTCTGTTGAACTCTGATCACCTTTATTTAAGTGGCAGTGCAGTAGTAATTAAAAAGGGTTAATTACATATTATTTTTAAAGCACACATTTGCTTATAATTTTTAAATTAATTTTCTAAAATGCATGCACATTTTTCAGTCAGTTTATTGGTCAGATGCTTTCTTCTGGGTAAGCTGTGTACAGTGCACAACTGTAAAGATTTTTTTTCCCCAGGGTTAATTAGAGCAGCCTTCAGACTGCTCTAAACTCTGCTGGATGCCAACACATTCAGCTGAGATGGGGATCACTCACACAGCAAAATACATTGACTTTCCCCACTCTCCATTCTTTAACCTATTTTTCTTTTCAGCAACAAACTGTAACCAAATCTTTTGATGGTTCAGGTATGTTCAAAATATTTTTTTAATCCCTTCTGTCTTTTAGGTTTTCCTTGCCATAGACTAAAGAGGTTTGGAAGCTCAAATAAGCATCCAAAATTTTGGTTACTTATTTGAACTGAACCAAAACTCTGAAGCTTTGGAAGTTTGTTCTTCATTAATTTTCATAGTAGAAATAGGTAGAAATAGATGTGAGCTTACAAAATCCAGATGCAGGTTCAGAAATAGGTGGGACATGCCTATGTGTCATAATGACACCTCTTTAAAGATGCTATCTTGTGCTCCAGAATCTCAGCTTTTATTAAAAACAACAACACCCCCAGCCCCTTGCCACCCAAACATAAAACAGCCAGTCTCTAATTGTTAGGGCTGTGAAGAAAACCTCAAAAAATGTGAACTGAGTGTAACTGATGCAGAGGTTCCACATGTGCCTGAAAAGATCCTGGAACAATAGCTCTGAGAGACGGTGAACTGCCTTATCAAAGTGTTAACTCAGATACCCATTAATGACAACATTCAGATGTCAACATTATTAACCATTTCATTCCTCATGTAAGAGAGGAGTGGGAGGCTCACAGATCTGCACAATTTGCTGTGAATACAAGTTTGGTGCTACAAGTGACGTAGGTATTGTTTGGGAGATACTACCATTTGTTTTGCCTCTCAATCAAGAAGGGGCCACACCCAAAGAGCCTAGCAGAGCCCATCGACATATTGACAGAGTCAACTCAAAGCACCCAATGGAGTTCAGAGGGCACATGTTATCATATTTTGAATATCTGTACACTTTATAGTGAGTGGAGTCTTATTTTGGTAACTCATATGGGCGGAGCTTATTTTGTGGCTGAAACTTGAAAAAGTGCCACTATTTCATAGAATATCAGTGTTGGAAGGGACCTCAGGAGGACATCTAGTCCAACTCCCTGCTCAAAGCAGGACCAATCCCCAACTAAATCATCCCAGCCAGGGCTTTGTCAAGCCTGACCTTAAAAACCTCTCAGGAAGGAAAAAGAAAAGGAGTACTTGTGGCACCTTAGAGACTAAGTTAGTTAGACTACGTTAGTCTCTAAGGTGCCACAAGTACTCCTTTTCTTTTTGCGAATACAGACTAACACGGCTGCTACTCTAAGGAAGAAGATTCCCCCACCTCCCGAGGTAACCCATTCCAGTGCTTAACCACCTTCCTAGTTTCCTTATATCCAACCTAGACCTCCCCCACTGCAACTTGAGACCATTACTCCTTCTTCTGTCCTTGTTCTGTCATTCTGAGAACAGTCTAGATCCGTCCTCTTTGGAACCCCCTTTCAGGTAGTTGAAAGCAGCTATCAAATCCCCCCTCATTCTTCTCTTCTGTAGACTAAATAATCCCAGTTCCCTCAGCTCTCCTCATAAATCATGTGCTCCAGACCCCTAATAATTTTTGTTGCCCTCCGTGTTTCTCCCCACTCTCGCTCTGTTTCAGGTAAGGACTTGATTTTTCTAGGTACTGGGATGTGCACTGTGAGTTTAGGACCATGCTTCAGTTAGTGGCAGCTTTCACTGGAGTTCATGGGTTCAGCGGCACCCACTGAAATCATGAAACCAAAGGTGCAAAATCATCCCATGCGGGAGGCAGGGGGCAGTAAGCCATGTTTGCTCCTTTGCATGAGAAACTGTATGAGACTCCCTAGCATGGGTCCTGCACCATGATAGCGCAGCTCCCAGCCACGTTGCTGTGATAATATCAGAGTTGTGTGTTGCTGTGGAGAACTGAATGGCAAAATCTGCCATAAGGAGCACCGCAAGGGAGAGGAATGGGATATGGGGCAATGACCTCAGGTGGTCTGGTCTCCAGGCAATAGGGATGTGGGAATGGGGTGCTGTGCTCAGGGCTACTGGGACCAGCTCCTGGGCAGACACGTGAAGTGGGCCCTGTAGTGAGGCTGGCCCCCTACCTTCCTGGTGCTCTCATTGTATCATGCTCTGTTTGTATTTATGCTTTGTTTTGTTTCATACTGTGATTACACTAGAGTTTGGTAGAGCACAGCCATTGAACTAGGAGCCTAGATCTGACACTAGCTTCATTTTTTAAAAATTTAGATATTAAAATCCTTGTTAAATTATAATCTTTCTGTGTGTGCAAAGCACAGAATAGGAGAGTAGTATTTCTATAATTCTAAAACGTAAGCATCAGAACTATTTGGACTTGTATCTGTTTTGTTGTATTTTGTCCCTCTCTCTCCACAAAGGTTACAAGAAATGTTGTATCCTTTAAAAACACCATTTTCTATTAAAAAGAAAAGGAGTACTTGTGGCACCTTAGAGACTAACAAATTTATTAGAGCATAAGCTTTCGTGAGCTACAGCTCACTTCATCGGCTGCAGTGAGCTGTAACTCACGAAAGCTTATGCTCTAATAAATTTGTTAGTCTCTAAGGTGCCACAAGTACTCCTTTTCTTTTTGCGAATACAGACTAACACGGCTGCTACTCTGAAACCTGTCATTTTCTATTAATTCACCTGCTGCATAGTGGTCTTTTTAAAATATGTGCATGCAAGCCATATGCAAGCATAACACAAGAACTAGGGATCACCAAATGAAATTAATAGGCAGTAGGTTTAAAACAGACAAAAGGAAGCGTTTCTTCACACAACGCACAGTCAATCTATAGAACTCCTTGCCAGAGGATGTTGTGAAGGCCAAGACTATAAGGTGTCCAAAAAAGAACTAGATAAATTCATGGAGGATAGATCCATCAATGGCTATTAGCTAAGATGGGCAGGGATGGTTTCCCTAGCCTCTGTTTGCCAGAGGTTGGGAGTGGGCAGCAGGGGATGGATAACTTGGTGATTGCCTGTTCTGTTTATTCCCTATGGGGAACCTGGCATCGGCCACTGTTGGAAGACAGGATGCAGAGCTAGATGGACCTTTGGTCTGACCCACTATGGCCGTTCTTATGTTCTTAAGTATTCTCAACAGTAAAAGTTATAGTAATGTGTAAGGGTGCATTCTGTTGTTATCTAGCTATTGTGTGTGTATGTATATAGATAGATAAATACTTCTGTTTATTTAACTTTATTATCAGTAGTGGGCAATGTACATTTTACTAAATTTAATTTAAATATGGTAGATGTAGGAATACTGCTTATGTTTTCTCTTTACTTACTAGAAATGCACATTCACTTAGTTAAATCTTAAAAAAAGTATTATTTAAACTTTAATTTTTATTTTAAAGTTTCCCAATATAATAACATAAGGCTATTTTGTCACATAGATGTTTCTATTGGGAATAATGTTGATGTGATTGACAAAGTCAATTATACACTATTCTTGAATGTTGTGGTGCCTATGGTTTTAATATTTCTGTATTGCCCGTGTGAACAGCCACAATAACTATTACAGTGGATGAGTCACAATAAATAGCAGCAAATGCATTCTAACCTCTGACTCTGTGACGAACAGCCTGGGTACTATCTGCTGCTCTGGTTTTAATTTCAATGGCATCAAAGGAAACCTCAAGAGCTTCAGAAAATAACTCTAGCACCATGCCTATGATAAAATAAAATGCTTACCCACAGACATAAATTACCATGGGAATAAAAAGACTACACCAAAATTACATAGTTTCATAATGCTCTTAAATCAAAGTCCGGAGCACAGCTCACAAATTGTGAGTCACACTATTTGATGAGCAGTCTCTTCTGGCACTAGCTAACTTAACGTATTTCTTCAAATGGTGATATTTGGTGGTACTGTATATACCTGGATTGTTTGGGGCATGCAGGATGGGTATCAGAGGTAATTTCAGTAGCACTAGTGACCCAATGGATTCTGCCAAACGTGAACCCCAGTATGTTTTTTTGTTTTCAGTGGGGTTGCGTAGAGGTTGAGGACAATAGAATTTGGCCCTCTATTTAGTGCCATTACAACCCCTGATGAGACAGTTGCTGCAGGGAGGAAGTGAAGGTTTATTATGATGAGAAGAATAATCCTCTTATGAAAACTAATTTCCCAGCATGCATGTTAAAAATTTTTTTTTCCATAGTCCTCACTGCAACACTGCAATACAGAAGAACGGCCATACTAGGTCAGATGAATGGTCCATCTAGCCCAGTATCCTGTCTCTGACAGTGGCCACTGCCAGATCATTCAGAGGGAATGAACAGAACAAGGCAACTTCGTGTGATTCCCCTGTCGTCCAGTTCCAGCTTTTGGCAACTGGAAGTTTAGGAACTCTTGGATCATGGAGTTGGGTCCATGACCATCTTGGATAATAGCCATTGATGGACCTATCCTCCATTAATGTATCTAATTTGTTTTTGAACCCAGTTATACTTTTGGCCTTCACAACATCCCATGCCAATGAATCCCACAGGTTCCATAGTACTTCCTTTTTTGTTTGATTTACACCCACTGCCTATTAATTTCATTGGGTGATCCCTAGCTCTTGTGTTATGTGAAGGGGTAAATAACTCTTCTCTATTCACGTTCTCCATACCAGATGAACTCATGTCCTATGAACATGACTCTTAGTTAGACTTCCATTGCCTCTGAAGTTGAAGCTGCATGTAATTACTTTATGCCCTAGTAAATTGTGCTCTCCTTAATAGTGATGGCAATCCAAGGGTACACCTACACTATAAAAAAAACCCCAAAACCCTGTAGCAGTAAGTCTCAGAGCCTGTGTTCGGCTCGTGGGACATGTGCTACAGGAATAAAAATAGCAGGGTAGGCTTTCCTGCTCATGCTGGAAAGGGGTGGGTCTCAAAGCCCAGGATCCATCCCGAGTGGGAACGTCTACACTAATCAATTTTAGCTCTGTAGCTTGAGCCCAAGTTAATTGACCCAGACTCTGAGATTTGCTGCCACTGAATTTTTTTTTTCAGTGTAGACATACCTAAGAGCTTCTGTATTCAGTGCCAAAGTCAAGACATCATTCCCATGAGCTATAAAACTGAAACACTGGCCACAGCATTTATTGCAAGAGGACCCACATGCCATTGACCAATTCTGATGTCGGAGCTTACTATACAATTTGCCTATCCAATTTCCTTTGGGGCTTGTAATTGGATAAACTGTGCTTTGGTTCCTTCCTAATCCCTTCTATTTCCTGTTGCTGTGGCAGCATGTGTACTATGATGTCTTCACTGTGGAATTAGCCTGGGCTTTTACCTTGATGTTGTCTCATAGCCCAGCTATCCACAAACACACACTTCTCACCTGATTTTAGTGGTGCTTTCAACCTGGGCTAGCTGGCCTGGCTGGGGTGTGGGTGGGTTTCAGCCTACATTCTGTTTTCACTGGGGCTGGTATCCTACCCACTTTGTGTTGAGGATGCAGGCTACATCACTCAAGTGCTGATAGTCCTCCAGTGCCTTCCCACAGTTCCCCATGTGTGCCCAGAAGGGCAGACAAGTTATCTGACAATTCACTGGGAAAGAATGATAGAGCAGCTCAGCTTACTGCAATCCAGGAAAGTGCCCCCAGCAGTCCTAGCAACACACTTGGGGTCAAGCAGCACCAGTGAGGATGTAGTAACTCAAATAGGACTTTGCAGTATGGCTGCTCACACCTGTTTTTGGCTAATCTAGGTGCTTATCACCCAGGCTAACCCTGCAATGAAGACATACCGTATAAGGCTACATTCCAGTGACCAGGGAAGAGTCTCTAACCATACTGTGCTAAATCTGTAAACAATCACAATAGATATTGATGATAATCTTCATCTACTCAATATTGTTGGTAACCTCTGATGACAGTCACTTCAAAGGTAACTAAGATCATCGAGCCTTTTCCATACTGCCATACAGTCCATTTGTAACCCCTAAAACCACATTCATCACAACTACTGAAGGGTGTCTATAATGTCCTTGCAATGCTCATGATAACTTGACCCAAATTTACACACTACTTCCGTCCCCAATTGAAAGTAATTAAGTATATGCTTAATTTTAAGCATGTGTCTAAATCCATCCCTATTCAGCAAGCAGAGTACTTAAACCTGCTTAAGTCTCATTGAAGTCAATTTAAGCTGTCAGGCTGGTTTTTGTTGTTGTTTGTGTAAACTATTATTGTTGACATATTCTTTAAATGCTTAGCTTTTTCAATGCATTACTTTATAAATCCATGTGTTGGGTGAATCAGTTGTTGTAGCTTGGAGTTCATTGCCTCTGCAAGCCAAAGTTGAGCCAGAGTATTTGAGATTCCAAGAATCAAGTGGATCAAAAGAGGCTTTCATTAGTTTAGTCGGGACTGACTCAATATCTCATAACACAGACCGTTTCATAATAAGGGATTTTGAATACCTCGCCTAATAACTACAGGCTAAGAAGAAATCAGTTTGCTTTCCATTAACTCCTAAAACCAGCACTGATGGCTCGATAAACTTAAAAGGGAATGATCAGTAAACTTGACTCTAACAAACGTAGAAGTTTCTTAAGCAGGTTTTGTGTGTAATTTCTACAGTCTGATTCTTATGCAGAAGAGCAAAAAAAAAAGCATCCGTTTAGGTTCACCTAGTGGAATTCTTTTAAGAAGTAAGGAGGAGGTTTTCTAGTACCTTTTTTCTTTTTAAGGAGGGGAAAAAAGACTCGCATGTTTGATCTTTATTTCTTTCAGAAGTTGTGTCCTGAGAGAGGTGTGGGGGGAGAGGGGCAGAGAGAGAAAGAAAAGAATGAAATAACCTGGTTTTAACGAAAGACCATCACCATCTTGGTTTGAGTACTGCAGCTTTAAAATATGTTTTATCTCCCACTTAAAGACAATTGAATATCTAATTCTTTTTGATTGACTGTAGAGAGAGGGGTCCATCTGTTATAGAATATTCTCCTTCCTAGAAAGAACTTATTAAGGAAAAAAATGAATATCACATTTTCCAGATTTTTGGCCAAATTCTGGGGCATGGCTGGTCTTCAGAGTTCACAGGTTGTGAGGAGAAGGTATATGCACAGTTTTGTTAAACCTCACATTTGCCTCGGGTCTGCTTTAACTTACACCAGCTCCAAAGGGACATGCTGGCTATGCCTTCTGTTCCATATCCATTGGGGAGTGGTATAAGTCTACACTAGGTCATCACACTTTTGCGTTATCCTCCATGAGTCAGTGAAACCAGTGTTATGGCCAGATTGTGCCAGCAATGTCGTTCAAAGTAGACACACCTCACTTGTGCATCTGGCCTCATTAGAGCTTAATGACTGTAGAGTCTGCAGGCTCGTGGTACATAAAACTATAGTTTGAGTGTTCATTATATTTTTTACATTTCTTAAGCACTTTGAGATTTGTATGAAATGGGTTTGTCTGCAGACTCAAGATTCTTGCCCTATTTTGAAAGCTGTTGATCTTTGATCGCATCTAGATTGTGCTTGTTTGGATAAATTTTCCTTAAAATGATGCAGGTAGGTGCAAATTATATCTGGTATAGTCCCTATAGAAATTAGAAATTGTCGCAGCCTTCACATGATGATGAAGGGACAGGTAGTACCATATTCCTTTTGCCAGTAGGAAATGTTAGACCGGAGTTAGTGGAATATGTGATCCACGTGTATCAAAAAAGGAGCAATTGCTCCCATATACAGAGCTGACAATGCTTTTCATTTTGTATCTGCAGCACTTCCAGGACCGTGCATCCAGGTTGGAATCAATTGTTTTGCAAAACCAGGCACAGACCCATGCAGGGTCCTGTGTTCAGTAATTATTGCCTGGGGCAGAAATAACCTGTTCTGTCATGGAGTGTCTGCACCCCAGCTTGGAAAGTATCTCCTTCTCAGCTCCTGATACAGAGGGCCTTTTGGATCAACTCTGTGTGTCCAGGGTGGTGATAGTGAAGAGAACCATGGTGATGTGCAACAGCTGGCCCACTGAACTTCATGCCAGATTGCATAACAAAGTACATCCCTATGAATGATATGATCATATTTCAAAAGAAGCCTCTCTCATTGTCTTCCCCATCTTCCCTTCTCTCACTAGTAGGAATTACTGACATAATTACTGTTATTTTTAACTTGCTAATTGTGTACACAGCTATTCTGTGTAACCATGTTTTATAGGTCCACTCACCTGTGTCCCTTTCCCCATATAGCTTCCTCCTCCTTACCAGGCACCAGCTACGCAAGACTATTAACATCTTCCATCTTTTTGGAATGGATAGTTGGCTCACTCCTCCCTTTTTTTAGCAACTGGTAATTCTGTTCCCTTCTGAGTTATATTTAGGGGAGTGAGTGGCCTGCCTGACCCCATCCTATGCCAGCAATGAGGCTGCAACACTTCATCTTCGTCTGCTGGAGCTTTAGTTCTGGGGCTAAGAAGGTCCTTAGTGTTTGTGAGATGGGAAGCTCCTGGGTATGATCCCCTGCACCAAGTGGCACCACAACTTCCAGGACCATAGCTTGATCTTGCAGCCATTGAAATCAATTGGAGGTTTGCCATTGACTTCAGCAGGATCAAGACTTGCACTGTGTTTTCACCAGTGTAATTCAGTTGCCTTCAGTGGATTTACACTGGTATCAGCAAGAGGAGGATTAGGGAAATGAGCAAACAATTCCATTAACTTCACTGGCAACTTTGCCAAAATTATCTAATTTACTTGGGACGTGTTTGCATAGTATAGTAATGGGCACTGTAGAAGGCCCATAGATGGATAGATAGGACAGAATACTTTTGCTTGCTAATCCAGATAAATTTTTATTATTTTAATTTATTTTCTTAGGTCTAGATTTTATCACAAGGACACAGTTTGTACAATTACATGCCACTTATCTGTGCCATAACAGGAGCATCTCAGAAAAGGAAAGTTCCTTCCCTGTTTTCCCCTCCTTGTTCCCAGAGAATAGAAATTTGTTGCCGGCTTATACCACTGTCCTGGCTCTTCTGCACTGGCTAGTGAGGAGGGGAATGTGGTGTTAAGGCTTTGCCAATATCATCACCAACCTCTTCTGGGAATGGAGTAAACAAGCATTTAGTCCTATATATGCCACTTCACCTGAACTCCAGATACAAATGTGCTGTGTAGGACAAATCATATTCCTATATGCAGATATGTAGTCCAAGAGGCAAGCTAACCCTCATTATTATCTGTTACAAACAACCAATGCACAAGAGGTAGCAATGGGCTTACATTGCAGCAAGGGAAGTTTTGGCCTGTCAGGCTGGTTAAGCACAGGAACAAATTGCCTAGGGAGGTTGTAGAATCTGTGTCATTGGAGGTTTTTAAGAACAGGTTAGACAAACTCCTATCAGGAATGGTTTAGTTATTACATAGTCCTGCCTGGAGTGCAGGGGATTGGATTAGATGACCTTCCAGTCCTTCTCTTCTATGGTTATGATTCTAATAATTATTAAAAACCTATGAGGGCAGGGTAAGATTTTGATCCTTAAAACTCCTGATAATTTGCAACCTGGAACTGTAAAATAATTAAACACAGCCCCATTTACTCTGTGTTCCTCATAGTTTGATTGGTGAGTCATATCACGCCGCTCTGAAGACATTTAGAATGTATCTGATTGGTTAGCGTGCTTTTGTGGGGTTAAAGTGTAATGCCCGTTGCTTAATTTGCAGGATAAATTAGAGTCAAAGGAGGATGAGAGCCATTTATATGTGGGGTTGTGGGTTTTTTATTTTTAAATTTAAATAAGAATCTGAATCATCATAACATAATATAAAGGGACCAATATCAAACAACCATCGCTCATTCCTGAGCTTTGATTTTTATATCCATGAATGTTTTTTTTTTTTTTTAAAAAAAAAGGAAAGGAAAGAAAAAGAAAACCAAACATATGTGCTGCCTTTTAATAAAGATCATATTAAAAACTCCGTAAATAGCAATATCTCTGATCTTTTAACAAAAGCGGCTGGTGTACAGGAAATTAAATGGGAAAAAAAAACTTGTTAATGCTTTTTGATTTCTGTATATGGTGGCTAAAAGCAGAATTTTTTTAATTCACAGAATTCTCCTCTCTTTTTTACATTTCTTCTTCTTCTTTCTTTATTAATTTTTTAAAAATCTTCTCCGGCACAAACCTTGTCTGGGTAACCTCGGTGTAAATAAGGCCTGTTCCTCTGGTACCTTTAAAAATAAATAATAAAAGAATAATAACAATAAAAAAAAAAAAGCAGTTGTGTCATTGTCTCATCCCTGTGGCCTTGCTGTGAGGGATCCGTCTCGAACCAGGTGATAACCTGATAGACTTTATCTTGTCTTTTCTAGGCCTCCCTGAAGCCTGCCAACACTTGGACTGGCTGTTAGGCATTTTAAATATCCCCCATGAGCCCTAACCTTACCCCTTTTCTCTTCTTGTCAGCTGGAATGTCTCAGAGCTGTCAGAGGCTTGTTGCTTATTGATGTTTCCGTGTGTTTTATGTCTTGTCTGAGATATGACAGCCCCTGACACAGTGCTGATTTCAATCAGCCTGCTTCTGGAGAGGCCTAAGATTATTTTTACTCACACAGTCCCAGCCTCTAGCAGACTTCAGAGGCCTCCATCTAATGAAAACGTTTCAGTAGGCTGAAATAAATGCCCCGTGCTACAAACAGCGGTTGATGAATTCACAAGATTGGGGGGGGGGGGGAAGAGAGAAAGAAACAAAACAAACCAAAAAATCTCTGCTTTTGTTATAAGAAAAGCAAGAAGACAGAGTGACCCCACGAGCCAAAGGTTCTGACACTGAATCGAATCCCTTTAGGCCTGAACTGGCAGGCTGGGCCCGGCTATAGATTACTTCATCATATCTTAGAACTAGGCTTGTATGTACCTCAGGGTCCCCTACGTGTAAAAAGCTGGATATGTTACCCCTGCTGCCCATTAAGTCAAGTCTCAATGTCTTGCGGAAAATGAAGGTCTGTCTCGGGGAGCATTAAAAGCAAGCTGAAGGGGAAAGAAACATGTCGTTACTAAAGCCAGAGATCTCAATTATTTGCATTTATCCTGTCTTGAAAGAAAGAGGATAGTCAGTTTTACACTAGGTCAAGTATTTTTATTTACAATTTACAGGGAAAAACCTCACTAAAACAAAGCTTTGAAATATGTGGTATATTCGTTTAATAAGGGCTCGATCGTGCCTCTAAGGCATAGCCCTGCACTGGGGGCTGGGGAAAGCTGCATTCCCTCAGTGGGAGATCCAGGAGACATTGTGCCTCAAGCAGACACAATTCCACCAGGCGTCCCAGGGAGCGCACACACACACACACACACACACACACACACACCGTTTACACCAGCTCTGCTTATGGGTATGCACAGTGCTTAATTTGTGCCAGGGCTGAGCCAACACCATTAGGCTTGGCAGTTTGTAGCCCTGGCATCTCTGGGCTTGTTGCATCAGTTATGAATATAAAACATTTGCTTGAGCACCAGCACCTTATTGCATGAGCCCCAGCACCTGTTTCTTTACAAATTAAGCACCTTGTATGCATGGAGCAACAGCCATGGTGCTCCCTTTCCCATTCAGTTCACAGTGGTGAACACTGCTGTATGTACCAGCCTCACATAAACTTTATGCATAGACAGCACAAAGTTCTCTTATTGCAGGTGTTGAATTTGTTTTTCTCCTATATTCTTGTCTTCAGAAAGAACAATTTAAAAAAACCATACACCCTTTCCCTAATTTTTGAACAACATCAATGAAATTCATAACCACAGTGACTCTGGTTTTGTTTGTAACAGAGAGAACTCTGGGCATACTGTTATTCTGTCCTTCCGATGGGAGACTTTAATCCTCAGATTTATTTTCACAGATCTCAGTGCCCAGTTTTGAGCAACAAATTATATCGGTGCCTCCAAGCCAAACAAGGAGTGAAAAATTCTATTTAAAAGAAAGTGGAGGGAGGAAATAATACTGTCCATCTACCTACAGCAGAATTCCATTTTTAAACTGCTTTGATATTTTTAACAATATTCATATAATAACAGCAGCATGTGCCTATTGGGTTAGTCTGTATTTTATAACTTAGTATCCAATTTCTCTCTTGTTTCCTGCAGGACTGTCACTATTAATTCCTGCTCCCATTTTTTCCGTCAGTGTGAGCATTGTCATTGGACTATTGTTTGTAAGTGATAAGCGGCCCCAAGTATTATTGTTATTTCACTGTTGCTTATCGAATGTCAACAAATTGACCAAAAGTATTAAAAATCTGGTGTCTGTTTAACCCTCTCTTAGCCAGATATTACCCCCACTCCCATCCCTGAGAATGTGGTTGCTGCTGTAGTCTCTAAGAATAGAAAAGTAGGAAATCAGTCAAAAGGAGAACTGTCACAGGGGAAAAAAATACCTTGGGGGGTAAAGAATGCTTTCATAATATGGTTTAAGATTTTAATTTATATTGGTCCTGACTCATGACACAGCCTGAGCAAGCCAGGGCCTGGGAGTCAGGTCTCCCACTGACCCTTGCGTAGACAGGTTGAGAGAGAGATGTCAACTGAAAACTCTCAGAGATCATGGGCCTGCCAAGCTCTTTGAAAATGACTGCCAATTTGGCCTAGTCTCAGCTGAATGCATGCCCAAGAGGGAGGGGAATGGCAGTAATAAAGCAGTTTAGTGGGGAAAGATATTGCTTTCAAGCTCCCAAACCCTACCAGTCTATTTTATGACAATATCACGCACACACACACACACACACACACACATCTTTTGAAGAAAGGCATAACTGAGGATAATTCACATTGACACCCCCGCTTCTACCCTCAAAGAATCCAACCTACCAAACAACCGAAACACCTCCCCCCAAAAAATAAACTTTGAAAACCCTTGAAACAAATCAATCTAAAACAAGTAAATGAATGAAATCTAAAAACCCAAACCAGAAACCCTATTCCAAGCAGAGCTTTTAGCCTGAAAATGTCTGTGCAAGAGACTCAACGAAGTCTTTACTATTGCTATCAGGTTTATGTGGAAGGAGCTCAGACGCTACAGTGATAGGCAGCAGTGTAAAAACCATATAGAGATATATGATGCTTAGGATCTAAAGCGTTTTCTCCAAATCAGGCAAGTATTTTTTAAAGCAATATTGTTGTTAAGTGTTCAAGTGTGCAGTGTTTGCACTGCTGTTAGCTACTGCAATGGAAACACTAGCTTCCATTTAATTATACGGTAATCAATTTTGCTTCCATTTTAGTATATTCCCCTATGACATATCAAGGTTAAGACAGAAGCTTTGTTGTGAAGTGGATCAAAGGTGATAGGGCTCTTCAGATCACTCCGGCCCGACACTGTGTCTCTTACTCACATGATTAGTGCCATTGAAGTTAGCGAGATTACATGTCTGAGTAAAAGCTTGTGGGATCAAGGGCTAGAAAGGCAAAAAGACAGATACCAGTATTTGCTGGTATCATAGTGTATCCCGCATTTGTTTTTCCAGGAATAAAAACTACTTAATGCACTTAACTGTACTGTTTAAGAACACTTAGATACAAAAAAAAAAAGTGTTTTCTGGCAGACACTTTCGTCTGCTGCAGCATCTGCCTCCAATATGCTGCGTACCTGCATAGATACATTTAGGAAATGAAAGGTAACAAGAATTTATCAAAGGATTATCAAGCACGGATGTTACCATTCACAACTGTTACAGATATAAATTGTCTTAATCACATCATTTGCTCCTCAATTTAATTTTTGTCAGAATGTCTTTTGTTTGAACTTCCAAAATGTAATCTAATATGAAACTAGTTGCTTCTGTTATTTTTTTTTTTTTGTTTGGTCTTCATGTAAAATACCTTCAGTGAAAATGCCATGGTACCTTTGTTTATACTCTGGTAGAAATTTAACGTAACAACCCTCCTCCAAACAAAGCAAAACCAAAACACCACTTTTCTTTTAGAATTTAATAGGGGTACAGACAATAGTTTCAGTAAAAGTGACTCTAACCAATTTGTAGAATTTAGTAGGATATTTGAACTACCCTAAATGGTCCTGGAGCAGGGACAGAATTCTGTACTCAGTTATTTAGGATGGTTAATAAAAACGCATAGGGATGATATTATTTTGTTTTAAATTCTATAGAATTTTTCATAAGAGCAATCCACAACTCCATTACAAAGAAACAAACAAACCCTCCTTCAAAGCCCCCCATTAAGATGTTTATCCTGACGTGTCATGAGAACTAAGGTCTGGATCCATCAAAGCCATTAAGCACACACTTACCTTTAAGTATGTAAGTAGACCCATGACAATTGTTTAAAGTTCAGTATATGCTTAAGGGTATTGCTGGATTGGGGCCTTAGTGCTACCAAATCTCTCTCCAGATTCAATAACATAACCATTCTTTTTATTTTTCAGACTTCAAAAATAAATTCATTTTTAAAGTATATTCCACCATTCATATATTGTAGACCAATATACTTATCCGTACATGTTATACACAAAGGTTCAAATTCTGCTTTCAGGTTTCAGAGTAGCAGCCATGTTAATCTGTATTCGCAAAAAAAGAAAAGGAGTACTTGTGGCATCTTAGAGACTAACAAATTTATTTGAGCATAAGCTTTCATGAGCTACAGCTCACTTCATCGAATGCATCCAATGAAGTGAGCTGTAGCTCACGAAAGCTTATGCTCAAATAAATTTGTTAGTCTCTAAGGTGCCACAAGTACTCCTTTTCTATTCTGCTTTCAGTTATACTGGTATTTTAAAAAAATGCCTCTGACACACTTAAAAAAAAAGTAACTAGTTGAACATGTATTCATCATTACACCATTAAGAAGTTAAACTGTTTCACTGATGTGAGAGGAAAAGCCCCGTCTGTAGGTATCAGGCCTAGAGAGATGCTGACAGCTGAGGACTACTAGAAGCATAATGATCTGAGGCTCTTTCCAAATGGAGAGAAAAGAACTAGCTCCTGAAAAAGGAAATGGACAGCACCTTTGTATACACATTTTTTTTCTATAGGCTTAACCCTCAGATGTTCCCTTTCTTGTGGAGATTGGTGTGGAACTTTGATTTAGCCTCACCAGCACAGCAGGGAAGAGCGAGCTGTACCAGCAAAAGGGCCGGGACAGGTTATGTTGCTCCAGCCGCAGGGGAACCAGAGATTTAAGTCTCAATATGGCCCTGGGCCTGCTCTTCGGGCAGTGCAACTATATGCTGCCCCTTACTCTGGGCTTGTGAAAAAGCCAACAATCCAGACTATTAGTAAGAAACTATTCAAAAGAGGCAACTGTGGTGGAGTGGAGTTACTTCACAAACAATGCATATAAGACATGCAATTGAACCATTAGGCATTCATCTGTGACAGGTGAACTCTTCAGTATAGAGCCCTTTCCTCCTTCACTCCTTTTGAAAGGAGCCAGAGTCCCAAATGGTTATCTCTAGTTCATTAGAATCATTAGTTCTTCCCTTTAAGTTAGCCATCTGCCTTCAGAAACCTTGTCAAAGCTTGCTAATCCCTTTTCAGTTATTAAAACTACCAGGAAGGCCCATCTTTTGTTCTTATGGCAACTTGCTCACAAACAGTATTTAGTTTTTCATACCATTTTACGATGAAATTTGTATTTTCAGGCCCAAAATGTTGTGCTTATTTCAGTTCTAACAGAACCTTATTGTGCAAAACCAAGTAACAGAAGAAGAAAAGCATTTGCTTATGGAATGTGGATCTAGAGATATTACCAATAGGCACTGGAAGTAATCAGAAAAGTATGAAACATATGTGAGTATTTCTATATTTCATTGTGAATTCAAAACCGGTCTGGGTTTTGCAAAATTTGGTGAAATATTACTTTCACTGAAAGTGGGCTCCTTTCCAACCAAAATGTTTCTGTTCTGTAAAGACATGAATTATCATGGCTCTCCATGTTTTTATAACCAAATACAGGTTTTGTGCAATTTTCTGGAAACATAAAGTTTTCAGGAGCATGAAAAGAGATGTGTAACTGAATGGATTCTAATGCAGGACTGGAGTCTTAAACATTAGGGACCACATTTTCAATCCTTTTTAGACACAGTTTTGCTCCAGCAATTCCATATAGTCTTATTTATGTATTTAACCATTGGTTACACACACACACACACACACACATATTTGTATTTATGCATCTAAGTATCTCATTGCACCCACAAATTAGATATTTCAACATACAAGACCTTGACCCTCTAAGCTGCTGAGAAATTTTTGGAAGTGCTGAATATTGCTCAGCATCTCACAAAAGAGTTTAACTCCTTACAAAATTAAGCCCTAAATGTCTTAGCCCCCAGTATTACAATGAGTTCTGCATGGTTGATTCCTATGCCCATGCAGAGCCATTATCTTCAGTAAGGATAGGTATGGGTGCAGGTATCTGCCCAGATTGGATCAGGACTTCAAAGTGATCCTGCAATTATTCTAGTGAAAGTGCTCAAGCAGAGACTGGTGTTTGAAAATCTGGCCCTAAAATACATTTTTAAAAATAAAATACTTTTTTTCTTGCACTTGCCTACTGATTTTTTTTCTTTGAGTCGATTCCACATAATCTCTGCAGAAACACCTAAAATAACAGAGTGTAGGAAGTTGCTTCTGGCTGTTCTCACCCAATGGAAGAACAACGTGTAATTCTGAAAAGATTGAAAATTCTGGAAATAGCATGAGGGATACGGAGAACTGTTTCTGTTTAATTAAAAACCTCTGAAATGGCACAAATGTATCCATAAATTCTAGATAATATATGACATGCATAATGCATGGACATTTTACCACAGTTTTTATTCACAAAAAGTGCTTATCTATGTAGTCACTTGAGTGCTGAAAACCTGACATGACCTATCTGCTAAACTGGAGCTAGTGCAATGGAATTCAACATGGCAAAACTCCAGGTCTGGCTCAAGTTTTCTGCTCTTTAACACTGATCATAGTGTAATTTGGACTAACATAATGTTATACAGTTTTGGCTTCTCCGTGTCAGGAATACATCAGTTCCTTTATATCTCTTTACTTTGAATGTAAAGTTGTAAATTGTTTCTACACTCAGATTTGGGCCTTCATCCAAGAGACACTGGGGCCAAATATATCCTGGGTGTAACTCCATGTATTTCAGCTGGCATCCCCCAGGGATAAATTTGAACCAGAGACTGCAAAATGCTGAGGCATTAGTCACTGAAATAGAATCTGCTACTAAAAAGCTAACAGACATTTTGCTGCCCTTAGCTCAAAGGGCCTATCGAGTAAAGTCAGAAGGACACTTCTTATCCCAGTTTTGTACAGTGATTCATATAGGTGGTAAATGAAAAGACTATTGTTATTTTTAACTGTTTTATTTTTATTTTTAATTGCATATTGTGACAAAGTTCCTTCTCTACCTTGGTGGGTCTTGTGCTTATTGGCAGATTTGCTCGCCTCGGAGATTCACAGCAGCCGTCAGTTTGAACCCACAGAACTCCTCCTGTGTCTGACCAGGAGTTGGGAGGTTTTGGGGGAACCCGAGCCCGCCCTCTATTCCGGGTTCCAGCCCAGGGCCCTGTGGAATGCAGCTGTCTAGAGTGCCTCCTGGAACAGCTGTTGACAGCTACAACTCCCTGGGCTACTTCCCCCTGGCCTCCTCCCAACACCTTCTTTATCCTCACCACAGGACCTTCCTCCTGGTGTCTGATAATGCTTGTACTCCTCAGTCCTCCAACAGTCCGCGTTCTCACTCTCAGCTACTAGTGCCTCTTGCTCCCAGCTCCTCACATGCACACCACAAACTGAAGTGAGCTCCTTTTTAAACTCAGGTCCCCTGATTAGCCAGCCTTAATTGATTCTAGCAGCTTCTTGATTGGCTGCAGGTGTTCTAATCAGCCTGTCTGTCTTAATTGTTTCCAGAAAGTTCCTGATTATTCTGGAACTTTCTCTGTTGCCTTACCCAGGGAAAAGGGACCTACTCAACCTGGGGCTAATATATCTGTCTTCTATCACTCTCCTGTAGCCATCTGGCCCAACGCTGTCACAATAGAGAGAGAGAGAGAGAGAGAGAGAGAGAGAGGGAGACTCTACTACATATATATACTTTACACAGAGAAGTCCCTACTCTTTTGGAGCTTATGGTTTAAGCAGGATGAATTAAAGTATGAAGGCAGGGACAGTTTACTCTTTTGTTGTTATTTATTATTTATTTCCAGTAGCATCCACAATGTGCTAGGCACTTTCCAAACAGAGAAGAAGAAGTCTCTGTCCAGGAGACCTTGCAGTCTAAAGGCAGGCATCCAGAAAGAGGAAAGAGATGCAATGGAGTGCTCAAGGTGTAACACAAAAGGAAGATGGGTTAGCTGTAGCATTTTAGATAGATTGGTGAGGTGAGGGCCCAGGAAAGATATTACCAGAGCTAAAGTGAGAAATGATCAGGTAATGAACAAGAGTTATGATAAATGAAAGAGAGAAGAAAGGGTAGATTTTAGAGGTATGATAGCAGGTGAAGTGATAGGGCTTCAAGAATTCCTGAGTATCTGTGTACCTGAGGGGATGGAATAGAACTGTACTCTCCTGGAATCCTTTAGAATCTTATGGAAGTGATACTTATAAGGCTGCTGAGAAGACTCCAAGCACTATTATAGTGTTATCAATAACAGGTATACCATGATTATAGCTCGGCACTGGTAGCCTTATGCTATACTTCCCCAGTGGTCTTTGAGCACACCTATAGATTCAACCCAAAAAAATAAAGAGTCAATAAGGGGACTGTCTCAGCTCCAGTTGTTACTCTGGGCAGTCCCCATTCCAGTTGTTCTCTCATCCATTTTTCCTCTCATCTGTCTCCTAGTTCTGATCTCTCAGTCAATTCTCTGCTCTTCTCATCCTAATTGAAGTCCTTGAATTCATTTCCCTGCTGTTGCCTTTTTTCCCCAAGCTCTTTCTAGTAGTATTAATGTATAACCAAGAATCTATAACCTGGAGTGATCACAAGCAGAGAAGACTTGGTTTCTGTCTGATTCACAAGCAGAGAAGAGTTGGTTTCTGTCTGATGGTGGGTCACAGGCTGGGAGGAGATAAATGGACCTCCTGCCTAACTTTCTTTGCACAGGGCCATACAAAACATAGGGCTTGCTCTACTACTAAGAAAGATTATGTTTTAATTTACAAGAAGTGTTTTTTCAAAACAAAATTTCAAGTGAATTTTTACAGAAATACTCTTTAAATATTTTATTCCTAATAATATTACAAAATGAAAATGCACTGAACTTAGAAGGATAACCTGTGGGGGTTTATAGAAGCTTTTCTGACCTGGAAAATATAATAGTCTTATTTACGGTAGAGGACTCAGTTCTCTGAATGACTGAGGTCAAAAGCAATTGTAGTTTTGCCATCACTGACTTCTCAACAATGCTGACCAAGAAGGGAAAGTTGGAGAAAGGAAAGCAGTTAGTAAGATCATCTCCTTTGTGATTTGGCTTCTTGAGATCAGGTTGGAGTGTATATCCACAGTGACTAGATGGTGGGTGACTCTCCTTAACAGGATATTGATTATCTCAGTCATCAGAGAAAACAGGCACTTCTCATTGCTTGCTCATCAGGTAGGAGGGGCAATGGTAGGGGAAGATATTCTATTCTATATAGGTTCTTATACTGTGCTTATCACCACAGTACCTGATCGCCTTCCTGTAGTGCAATAAGCAACATGACTAACGTCGGTCATCTTTGTTTTCTCATCTTCTTTCCCGAGAAAAAAGTATATGCAGTGATGTGGCTTTTGTTTTGGATGTTTTTATAGTATAAATATGTTTATGTTAGCGAATACAAGTCCAAAGAATTTTTCCTTGCACTTAGAGCAGAAGGTGATGAGGTTTGCCCTGGCTCTTAGCTCCTATGGGAATTCCTTCCACAGTCTTGGGCCAGCCCCAAAACTCAATATAGACAATCTCTGATTCATCAGAGATAGAAAAATTTGCTTCAGACTTCGTTGGCTTTTCCTGATAAGTTACTCAGAGTGACTGAAGGCTGTCTTGCTTGCTGTCCAAACTGAAACTTCGACAATGATATTGGGCCAAGACAGAGATCTCTTGGTCTCTCTCAGAGACACTGTATGAAGGTAAGAATCCAGACCATCTCTTGCACATTTGTCACCTCTAAATCATGCCTTTGCATTTCATGCTAACATAGGTCATCAGTGGCCTAAGGTAGTCTCTGATGGTGATGCAGATAAGACAGGACATTTAGTAGCCAAATGTCTCAGTGTTTGTATACAACCAATCTGCCAATGCATTGGTGGCATAGCTGGGCAGCATTGTCTGCTAAAGTGTTGTAGAAACATATTGGATACAAGAATTTTTAGGAACTAACCACTGTGATTAATCCTCATACCAGACAGGAGGACATAGAGAGGTAATGATCAGAGCACGAGAAAGGTGTATTATGTGTTTGATTGTAAAGGTGGGGCCAGTGACAACCTGGGAAAATGAAAGTGATCATGATAGAAATGTGATGCTGAACCAGTATGGTAGAGTTATTGCCTGCATTAGTACCAAAGTATGATGAGTTTAAAATATTCTAGTAGCAGAAAGGCTAGACAGTCACTTGGCCAGTTCTAAGAAATAGGCAAAGCTATGGAGTGCTCTATATACCAGTAAGATTTCTATTTTGGCCTTGCCTCTGGATTTACATATGAAACAATTATATCCAAATTAATTTATCTCTGAGGTTGTGTCCCTTCTTCATCTGAGATTGAATGTATACAGTACGGCTACACCAATTCCTTTACCCTGTCTGGGATTATGCTATGCTAAATAGCTCCCAAAGCAGATTGTGCTAGCACTATGCCTGCTAGGATCTGTCACTATGTCATGCATCCAAAGTAAACACCCTTTAAAAATGTTTTCTATGTTGATTACCCTCGCTATGTATCCTTGCCTGGGATGTACAGTAATTGTGTAGTGTCAGTGTCTGACTGCCCACCCTAAATGACTGTTGTTAATGATTCTTTATATTGTTGTCTGTGATAATCCTTTGCCTCTATAATTCTAGAGAGCAACCTTTTCAATATGATGAATGGAAACTTATTGAAAAGGAGGGCCTCCGTTATCAACATTTCACATTGGCAATGCAGTAAATGCTAACAAACTCGGTAACATGTCGGGCTCTCTGTGGAAACGTCACTCTCCCAGCCTCTACATATTTGGACAGATCTGTCAATTCTTACCTATGGACTATGGATTGGCACCTTCTCAATTATAAAGTGCATGCTCCAGGTCATTCTCAGAAAAGCGACTGACTTACTAACTTAATTGAAAAAAAAATTAGCAACCATAAACATTTGAGCTTAATAAAGGGTAATCTCTTCTTACATTGCCTGGTAGGGAGAATGCTGATCTCTCCAGCATAGTGTGGTTACAAGAAGAGACACAGGGAGCAGTGACTAGGAGAGAAGCCTGCCATATCAGTGTCTGCCTAGCAACTGAAAGGTGACACATGGAACCTCTTTTTCAACCCATTTCCTCTTGATGAGAGGAAGGGATCCTCCTGCGAGTTATTACCTGAAATAATACCATATGGTAAAATGTAAACAACATCTGCATATTCATGTAATAATTTCATCTGTTTAATTAGTTCCAGCAAAGCAGTTTACCCTCTGAGGCCCTCGCTGTCAGCTCTGCACTCATACATCCATGCCCTGCTGTCGAGCCTGACAGCCGTCTATTGTTCATTCACTGCTTCCACCACACCATTTAATGTAAGTGAATCTTCTGAGGGGTGGAGAACCTGTCCCTATTCATCCAGATGTAGAGGGAAGAGGAGGGGGTAAATATCTGTCAGCGTGGCATAGGGATACTAAGGATAGACTTGACAGATCAGGTGGCTTTGTGAGTTTTTTTGGATGTGTTTTAAGAGCTAATCACAACGAGGAAGGATAGTGGGCTTGATTCTATACAACTGTTAATTCTTTGCTCTCAGGCCAAAGCTAGACACTTCCAAATCAGACTGAAAGGAAAAAAAGAACCCCTGTTCCTATAGTCAGCTATATCTCAGTGCCAAACTAATGACAGCATACCTACTCATGCTGCAAAACATAGGACCCTAGAGGGCTGTATGGATTGGCCCAACAGATTTTTAAAAATGCATGTCAACAAACACCATGGAGGACAAACCACGAATGTAAAAGCATAAGTAGCTTTAACTGGAAGCATCCCCAGAAGGTTTATTCAGAATCACCTGAATTTCCTGCACCATGCAAATAAATCATGTTGCTGGTCATGTGTAACAACATGGCACTCAACTCACCTTCAAAAGGAAACATTTACATTATAGGAATATAAACACTTCATGGCGATATTACATCCTAAGTAGGGGAAAGTACTGCAGTTTGACAAGGCAAAGTCAATATCATCATAAGGTAATAATAATAATACTTCACACTTATATAGCCTTTTACAGACTTGTGCAAACACTAACTGATTAGTCCTCACAACTCCCTGGAAAGTAGGTAAGTAAGAATTATTATCCTGTTGTAAAAATAAACTATGTTATCTCATCATGCACCCATCACCATGGTATCTGCTCAAACAATCGGTCTGAAGGATTATATTCTTGCTATTTCCTCAAGGTGCAGTGAGAAAGCATACACAGTCTATATGGGGAAAGCCCAGGAAAAGAGAAGGATCTTATATTTTGTTCTGAAGAGGGTAAGATCTATGTTCATTCTAATACCTTGCAGAATGAATTTTCAGAGTTGGAAACAGTGGACAAGAAAGGCCAATGCCCTGCTGCATTTGTAAGTTTCCCTTTAGACAAAGTCAACTTCACTGTCCCTGAAGTGCACAGCTGTCATGGTAGATCATGGCTATGACAAGGGTGGTAGTTTCTAAAATATTTTAAGTCCAGCCCAATAAAAGTGGCAATATATTGCAGTAGCTGAGCTGGGAGATCATTAACATGTGGCTCATTGGGGCTAGAAAGGGGTGCTGCCTTGTGGGCATCTGAACATGACAAAAAGTATTGCGAGCTATTGAAGACACTTGGATGCCAAAGAGAAATAGGGTCCAGAAACTACATGCTACTTTGACATTCAGAATATTACAGATTTCTGCAGTAGCATTCCAAAATATAGGGGTGGAGTTATTCTATTTGTGGTCTTAATACTTTAGAAATAATGTAATCCCCATTTGACAGATGAGGAAACCGAGGGAGATAGAAGATAGAACTCCACATAGGGATTAGGGAAATATAACCTAGATGAATCTACTATAAGGTTCACAACTGGTTGGAAAACCATACTCAGAGAGTAGATAGCAATGGTTCACAATCAAGCTGGAAAGGCATATTGAATGGGGTCCCACAAGGATCTGTCCAGTTCTATTCAATATCTTCATAAATGAGTTTGTTAATGTCTAACAGAATACACTTATAAAGTGTGCAGAGGATACTAAAGTGCGAGGGTTTGCAAGTGCTTTGGAGGACAGTATTAGAATTCAAAATGATCTTGACAAACTGAAATAAATAGGATGAAATTCAATAAGGACAAATGCAAAGTACTATACTTAGGAAGGAATACTCAATTGCACGAATACAAAATGGGGAAATGACTTCTTAGGATGGAGTACTACAGAAAAGGATTTGGCGTTTATAGTGGATCACAAAGTAAATATGAGTCAATAATGTACTATTGTGCAAAAAAAGCAAACATCATTCTGGGATGTATTAGCAGGAGTGTTGTAAACAAAAGGCATGAGGAATAATTCTTCCATTCTACTCAGCACTGACAAGGCTTTGACTGGAGTACTGTGTCCAGTTCTGGGCACCATGCTTCAGGAAAGATGTGGTCAAATTGGAGAAAATCCAGAGAACTGTAACAAAAATTATTAAAGGTCGAGAAAACATGACCTATGAGGAAAGATTCAAAAAAGTGGGTTTGTTTAGTCTGGAGAAGAGAAGATTGAGCGGGGGGGACATGATAACAGTCTTCAAGAATGTAAAAGTTTGTTATAAAAAGGAGGATGATCAATTGTTCTCCTTATCCATTGAGGACAGGAAAAGAAATAATGGGCTTAAATTGCAGCAAGAGAGATTTATCTTAGACATTAGGAAAACTCCTAACTACAAGGGTAGTTAAGCACTGCAACAAATTACCTTGTGACGTTGTGGAATCTCAGTCATTGTAGGTTTTTCAAAACAGGTTAGACAAACATCTGCCAGGGATGGTCTAATAATATTTAGTCCTGTTTCAGTGCAGGGGACTGGACTACATGACCTAACAAGGTCCCTTTCAGTCCTACATTTCCAAAATAAATCATTGGTAGCACAAGGACTAGAACTAAAAAATTTATGTCTTCCAGAACTGTGCTCATTTTCTCACCATAGAAGCTTTTCTATTTATTTAGTATGTCATTTCACATTTCTGATAGTCATATTTGCCCCCAGACTTTAACTAACTCTTATTGCTTGTTGTGTCAAAACAGTTCAGTTAGAAAAGGACTTTAGTGAGCACCCCACTCAAAATCTTGTTCTGTTGATTGCAGTATTTTATGTACTGTACCCCCAAGCCAACAAAGTTGTGCCATAGATGGTTGTATATCCTTGTCAGTTTCAGCAGAGATGCTTTACATTAGTAGTCCTAGAAAGAAACTCTACAACTAATGGAAACCTTTTTTCTTTAAGTACAATAGAATTGTTCTTTCCAGTTTTCTCTCCATTAAATGGCTCATAGGCAGCAATTTTATGCGATTCTCAAAGTGCTGTCTAAATTAGCCTTAAAAAAGTCAATTATACTTTTAAGTCTATAATTTTTATGGTCTTCTTGTGCTCAGATCCCAAATTGTTTCTAATAGACATTTTAGGGTAGGAGGGTTAATGGTGTTCTACTGAGGTAAAACTGCTGACCAAAGAAGGGTTAATTATCAAAATAACTTTGCATATTGTTGTCTCAAAGCAAATGCTCTACTTCCCAAATCTTCCTTATCTGGCAGCTATTTTAACAGGCTTATTACATAATTTGACATGTCCAAAATACTTTTGTATTTTTATTTTTAATAATGAAGTCAGATTATTTGGGTATTATTCCCTGAAGATTGGCCTTAATGACCTTTCTTGTACATTTATTTTTGAAGATTATTGCGATAAGGAAGTCCCAGTGTCACGACCCACTGGCGTCAGGATAATCCGATGGTATTTTTCACCACATTGTCCATGATCAATAATTAATTATCAAAGTGGCATTTCTTTTCAAGAGCTCCTTGTTAAAAAAAAATGGCTTTTGGCTGAGAGCTGAGGAAAAAGGTCGCCACTTTGACATGGTTGCAAGTCTTTCAAAATCCAGAGGGCCGTCCGATTGAATTACTGTCCCAAACTAATTGATATAAATTTGAACAGAAGAATGCTTGTTACTACTGAATGTCATAATGATATCCTTGGCAAGAGCTTGTGAATGGGAAAAAAAGAAAAAGCCAGGCCCCAGTTACAAAGCATCCAGACAAGACTCAGCACAAGAAGATTATTAACAAAATGAACAGAAACAAAATTATTACACCGGTTTCTTCTTCCCATTTGTGCCGATCAGACAAGTACATTCAGGAAAGAGAAACATTAAACATTAACATCTCTTTTCTTCTTCTTAGAAACCAGTTTATTTTTTAAAAAAACTATTAAAAATAATTGTAATATGCAAAGGAATGAAAACTCAATGTTCCTCTGCAGAAGTCCCATTGACTCCAATGAGAGCACGACACCAATGGGAGTGATTACATTGCTGTTACAGTTCTGCCCAGCTCAATCCTCAGAGTAGCAGAATCACAATAGTATAATTTGGCAGGGTTTTTTTGTTTTTTTTCTTTTTGCTTGAGAAATGACCAGCTCTGACCATATTTTAAAATTGTACCTCCCATCTATGATGAACCTCCCCTAAGAAAAGTGGGAAATGTGCCACACAATATGCCACACAATCAATCTATACTGGAAAAAACTTAAAATCCAGTAAGAAAAACCACAGGAACATTATAAGGAGAGGCAAGATGGTGCTTAAGTGCTCCCAGGACTCAATTCAGCCCCCACTGAATTAATTGGAAGTGTTCCCACTAACTTCAAAAGGGATCAGACCCACAATGCTATAGTGATCCATGCTGAAGAATTAACAGGGTCCTGCCTCAGAGAGCTTAAATGCAGTAGGACAAGTGAATACAATAGAGTTTGATGCACAAAGTAACTTAGAGGACTACGGTCATTATCACTGGAATGCTTTATAAAATTAAGGGGTGCTTTAGAACATTGTTGGAAGAGGAGATGAAGGGAGCTTGGCATATAAACAATAGAAAGTATTTCAGGCCTGTATTGTATAAGAGCAAAGCAATTGAGGGGTCTAAGCAGGAGAATAGTGAGAAGTTAGCTTCAGTAACCTAGAAATCTTCTTCCTAATTTTGCATAATGCAAATTCATACTTCTATTCATAATGCAAAATAGAAGAGCAAGAATACTGCACGTGTATTTTCAGTAACTAAATGAACTTACTGACCGGGAGGGTGTGTTGTGTCTAGTTCTGTGTAGGCATAGGGGAGTGAGAGGATATACTCAACCAGGTTCAGGCCCAGTTGAAGCATTGCTCCTGTCTAGCTATGATAATAGTTGGAAGAGCAAGTAATCAATTCCTAAATAAATCACTCAGTAGCATATTTTATGAGATTACAAGTTTGGTTGATAAAGGTAACTGTGTTGCCATAGATTTCTGTAATGCATTTGACTTAGTCCTACATAGCATTATGATTTTTTTTAAAAAGCAAGAAAATCAATGTAATTCATTCTAAATGGATTAAAATTGGCTAACTGATAAATCTCAAAAAATAATTGTAAATGGGAAATGAGGGTGTTTCTAGTTGTGTACCACAGTGATCTGTTTTTGACTCAATACTATTGAATATTTTTATCAGTGATCTGGAAGAAAATATAAAATAATTGCTGGTAAAATTTGCATGTGACAAAAACCAGTGGAGTGGTAAATAATGACGGGAACATGTCACTTATTCAGATGACCTGGATCACTTGAGAAGGTGAACTCATTTGAGCATCATACACTTTAATATAGTCAAATACAAGGTCACATATCCAGGTGCAAAGACCATAGATCACATTTATAAGATCAGGGGCTGTATCCTGGAAAGTAGTGGCTATGAAAAGAATTTAGGGATTATGGTAGCTAACCAATTGCATATGACCACCCAGTACAATGTTGTAGCTAAGAAGGTGAACACAATCCTTGGATATATAACCAAAGGAGTATCAAGTGGGAAATGATATGACCTCTGTAAATGGCATTGGCGAGGCCATTAATGAAATACTGTGTCCAGTAAGATATCCATGCTTCAAAAATTATGCTGAAACATTGGAACGGGTTCAGAAAAGAGCTACAAGAATGATTTGAGCTCTAGAAAACATACCATCTGGTCAGAGACTAAAGAAGCTCAGTCTATCTAGTTAATCCAAGAAGAGGTTAAGAGGTGACTTTATCATGGTTTACAAATTGCAATATGGGGAAGAGATTTCTGAGAGTAGAAGGGTATTTAAACTAGTTGAAAAAGGCATAATGAGATCCAAGGGTTGGAAGATGAAGCTATTTAAATTTACACTAGAAATGAAGCACACTTTTTTTTAACAGTGACGATAATAAATAATTGCACAACATAACTATGGACATTCACTTGCCATTTTAAAATCAAAACTGGTATCTTTCTAAAAGATATGTTATAGCTCAAACAGAATGAATGACTTGATGCAAAAGTTATGGGGTGAGCTTCTATGGTCTGTGTTATGCAGGAGGTCAGACTAGATGGTCATGATAGTCCTTCTAGACTTAAATTTTATGAATCTAGAGTTGGTTGAAAATTTTTGAAATTCAGAATTTTTTCACAAAAAAAATCAGGGCAGCAGTTGTATACATCATCTTGGTGATGCTCTACCAAATATGTTCTATATTTAAGTTATACCAGTATGTAACAGTCTTTCCTGTTCTCTTAATTTGTATTCATGCATATGTAATTGATTCATTTTTATCTATAATTTTCCATTCAATTGCAATCCATTTGTAGATTATCATGGGTAATAAACCAGTGTAATATTTATTGTTTTCTGAGTTAAAACATTGGAATTAAAAAGAATTAAAAATGTAAAAAACCAAACAATCCCAAACTAGTAAAAAAAATTAAATTACAAGGACAGCTAGATAAATTTAGATATAAATATGTACCCATATATGCCCAGTTATGACTTACATGAAACTTGAACATTTGCAATGAAAACTACTATAAGAGTTTATAACATTATTCATTCAAGAAAAGTGTAGGTATAGACTTACCTGCTTTACAATAGAATGAAGAAAATCCTGTAGCCATTTGTGTATAGAACACATATACATATGGCTAGATAGGTTTTCCAATTTTTCTAGAAGCTGTTAATCAGCTAGGAAAGCCCAGTGTTGTGAATTTCTTCCATTTATGTACATTATTGATCTGTGACTTGTTTTTCCATCTAAGCCAGTGTGACAAAAACTTTCCAAAGTGAAACAGGTTGAAGCACTCTCAGCCTGATTCCCATTAAAATCATAAGAATATTGCAATTTGACATTTATCTTGCAGCCTCAAATGTGAAAGACCTGTGTAGCTAGTACACCGAGACTGGAAAGGCCTCTTTGGCACCACTGGGGATGCTTTTACCAGGTTAGGGTCAGGTGCAATGACAGCAGAGTGGAAAGAGAAAGTCTCACTTCACTGCAGACTTGAACTATGTTTGACCTTCAGGGTTCTAATGACTGACTTGGAGATTGCAAGAATTGGTATTGCCCTTTATAGAATAATAATTCCTTGCCATTCAAAAAAAAGTTTAATTAAAAATACCATATCTGATGTAACTTGATGAAACAGACTCAAGGATCATCCTGTTGCAGTTTCTATAAAAAAGTAACTGTATCTGAAACAATGATTGGTCCTTGCTATTAGAATTTTAGACCAAAAAGAATAACGATTCCAAACTACTTGGTGCCCTTTCCCCATCAATCAAAAAGAGTCATATGAAATAATTATTAGGCTACATAATTATTTTACAAAATAGAAGCTGTTTTTACTGCACATTTACATTTCAGTACTAATCATTACTTCCCTGAATACTAATAGCAGTGTTAAGCATTAATAGCTTGTTTTAAGGTAAAGGGTCAATAGACTAAGACCTATGGAGGAACTCTTAGCATTTGCAATGTAAAAGAAACCTTTCACGGAAAAGTGTTAAATAATAAATGCATTCCTGGAGGAAATATTATATTGTAATCCATCTGGAGAGAAAGATGACAAAATTTATTGGACATCATTCAACTGCCTCTTTTAAAAATATCCTTAAAACGCTACCAGTTTGCACTTACATTTAGCCTTTCTTCTCCAAAGCTTAGAGTACTTTACAAAGGTTGCTAAGTACTATTCATGGAGGAGAAACTGAGGTACAGAGATGTTAAGTGAATTGTTGAAGGTCACATTCACATTGAGCATGTTGGCAGAGTTGGCATCTGAGCAGATCACACAGTCCTGAGCTCTAATTGCCAGACCATACAGCCTTCCATTATTTCTAGTTAAAAGGCTATCTTATAATGGTGCCATAAAGGTCTGACCTGTTTTAGGATTCAGATGAAATAGGAATTTACCCAAACCTTTGTCTGTGGCTCAAACTGAACCTGAACTGAATCTTTTTTTGAGGTTTGAAAATGTTCAAGTTTCACTTTTTGCATAATTATTATTATTTTGGTGCTGTATCTAATTTATTGGCTCTGTCTGACCAGAAGGACAGTAATCCCATGAAGGAAGCATGTTTTATTTCCAACCAGAGCTGTAAACAGTAAATGAAGAAATCTCCAAACCTCACTGAAGTCAATGAAAAGACTCCCATGGACTCCAGTGGACGTTGGATCAGCCCCTATAAGAGGTTCTAACAGTTCAAGTTCAGAGAAGCATCTGGATTTGTGGTTATATTTACCAACTACTCTGAAATTCTCTGAGGTTCACTGTATTCTTATGAAGAACAAGCAGGGGTAGATTAAGGACTTGTCTTCACTACCAGGGTAAATCGACCTAAATTATGCTAATCCAGTTACATTAATAATATAGCTGGAGTAGACGTAACTTAGGTTATAGAATAATAGAATATCAGGGTTGGAAGGGACCTCAGGAGGGCATCTAGTCCAATCCTCTGCTCAAAGCAGGACCAATCCGCAACTAAATCATCCCAGCCAGGGCTTTGTCAAGCTGGGCCTTAAAAACCTCTAAGGAAGGAGATTCCACCACCTCCCTAGGGAACCCGTTCCAGTGCTTCACCACCCTCCTAGTGAAAAAGTTTCCTAATATCCAACCTAAACCTCCCCCACTGCAACTTGAGACCATTACTCCTTGTTCTGTCATCTGCTACTGGTGTCTTCACTGCACTGTGTCAACAGGAGATGCTCTCCGGTCGACTTCCCTTACTCTTCTCAGAGAGCTGGAGTACTGGGGTCGACCAGAGAGCATTCTGCCATCGATATAGCAGGTCTTCCCAGACCCGCTAAATCAACCCCTGCTGCATCTATTGTAGCAGCATTGATATCCCTGTAGTGAAGACCAGCCCTAAGGCTAAATAAGCTCCCAATCTATCAGCCTTCTAGGACTACAAAATCTTCATGGCCCCCTTGATGTATTCTTTCTAGTAGCTCAGTACCTCAGATGGACTTCTATCCCCCTTGCCCTCCTGAGTCCTTGGCCCTTCTTCCTATGAGAGGGAGCACAGTTCATCCCAGCAGTAGTATATCTGCAGTAATCAGTGTACTACAGTAGAGCCCAGAGATCCTACCTTAAACTACATGGGAAGACCAGTTGGGATATAATAAGGACTGATTCAAAGCTTCATTCAGTTCTTGAACTGCAATAAGTAAATCTTTTCTGAGGTTTACGTCATCATTTTTTTCCTTTACAAGCTTCTATGCATTTCCTGATTTCTGCCCTAACCAGACAGGCAAAACCAAGATGTTTCCAGACCAGCTGAAATCAATGGATAATCTTGCAACAGGATCCATCCTTTTCCCTGCCCAATAAATAGATAAACAAGCTTCAGATGAGTATCCAAACTATTCAGGGCTCTTTCAAATTGAAATTAGCTGTTAGGATTTAATTTTGCTTTCCCTGAACACCCAGAACTTCCATGTAAGTCAGAGTTGCCCATCACTAATATTTAAAGGCCTGATTTTTAGCAAGTAGATTCCACTTTTCACTGGCACGTACCCAGGCTCTCTACTATCTGGGCACACAGGTGACAAATACTGTCAGGTATTAATGAATCAAATGTGTATATGCAGCTGTGTGTGCACCAAAAGTAGTACAAGCAAGTAAAGGCCAGACAGAAGTTGCACTGAAAATCAGGCTCACAGTATAACAAAGAAAGATTTTCAGTTGTCAGCCTCAGAAATGCCAGAGTTCAAACTGGTCCTATGAATAATTTCTTGCACTTGGAGGTACAGTTCTGACAGTTGTTGAGCAAAAATATTATCTGGAGGAAGCCTTACTTGTGGCAGAACTATACTATTATCTGATATCCCAAAATTTGTTAATTCATTCATCAATATTCCTAGAAAAGCATTCGTAAGATCAGAAAGCTGGTCCAATGGCAAACCATAATTATTTGTATAACACTTATAAACTACATATCTGACTGTTAAAGAGTTAAAGGGGAAAAATGAATCAAGTAAAAAATCAGGCCATCTGTATAATGCCTCCTCATTCCTATAATGATATCAGTTGCAACAAGTCCAATGGCTGACCTCATTACAAGGGTTTAATTGCATTGTTACACAGTTTCACTTCTTCTCTCTGGCCTCTTTCTCTTTATGACAGCTTTAGAAAGGAATTTCCGCTTGAGGTCAAAGGAAATTAATTACTGCTTTCTTAATCTGTGCTCATCTACATTTAGAAAACTTGGGACTTTTCACTAACATATTTGTGTCTCATTTTTGTGTAGACCCAAAGTTATCAGACGTCTGTCTTTTGTGAAAGTGTATAAATAGCCTTTTTCACATCAGAGGCCAGATTTCTCATCTCATCTACACTGGTATAAATATGGAGTAACTCAGCTGAAATCAGTAGAATGACTGCAGGTACATCCACTGTGACTGAGATCAGAGTCCATCCCTGTAAGTTGTAATACAGACTGAGCAGAAGATGCCCGGTGTAAAAGCATTGTCTGTGAGGATGGTCAAGATACCAAGAATTATTATCATTGTTAACAATTATTATATGGATAAAACCAGACACAAAACTATGAGGCTGTGTGAAAAGAGTTATTGACTTTTAAAATTATTTTACAGTAGCCTAATTTGTTCAAGACAAATACCACATAGCCCATGCCTCAAAGAGTTTGCAATCCAAATTGCACGAGTCAATGTATTAGTCCCTATATATTAGGCTAGAGATAGGGGAAGACAGAAAACGGTCACTGGTTACTCAGCAAAGACATGCTCAAAGCATTTTTGTTGTAGCTAAAATATAAACAAATAAATAAATGTTGTCTTATAAAATGTGGCCCCAATCCAGCAATCAGATCCATGCGGATGGTCCTTTGTACTCACACAAACCCTCATTGACTTCACCCACATGTATCTAGTTGCAGGATAGGAGCCTAAAATAGTGAAATTTAGAGAGAATTATTTAGTTGATTCACTTTTTAAAGGAGCCATTATAAAAATGAGTCTTACATATAGATTTGAGTGAGAGATAGTTATGATTTGATGAACCAGTTCTAGGAGGTATTCCATGTACAGGGGAAAATCTAATTAAGAGATACTATGGAATATGTATCATCTAACAAGTAAGGAACTGGAATGTAGGTTTATGGACCATGTGCATGAAAATTGAAATGTGGAAAATGTTGTTTTTGAGGAAAATATAGAAAAAATGCTATGTACTTGTGATATCTGAATGAAAACCTCACAGTTTACATTCGCTCTTGGGAAAACTATTAAATTAGATATTTCCGGCATCCAGGCATTGCATATTAATTTTTCCTTCAATGATTTTTTGTAGCAAATTTTGTCAGTTTATGGGTCAAAAAGATGCAGATTCATAGATTTTTAAGGCCAAGAAGGACCATTGTGATTATCTCGGTTGATGTTCCACATAACATAGGCTATAGAATTGAATCCAATGATTCCTGCATTAAGCTTGTAACTTCTAGATGAGGATTATTTATCCTACCAACTTCTGATGTTGCAAAATCAATCTGGGATCTGGAAATCCCACTTTTTACTTTCTTCCTCTTACACCATTGCCAGTTGTAATGATCCCACAGTCAGAAAAAGAACTGACAATTTTACTGAAGAAGCAGAATAGAATCTATTTTGATCTCCCCTGATTGTTGGTTTTTCAGAGATAACAGGAGTGAACTTGTTTCTGCAAGGAAAGTAGGCAGGGAGTAGAGAGAGTTGCATTGAGCTATATCATTCCCACCTGCTAGAAATGGTCAACATTATTCAAATCTTTTTTTTAATCAAAAAACCCAATTTTTCCTAAATGAAATTTTTTATGATTACTTGTAGAAAAGGCCAAATGTTTCATTTTTGTTACAAAATAATACTACATTTTAAATCACAATTGTCATCAAAGTGTTTATGGAAAATTGATTACAAGTGTTAGCAAAATGGTTATTGACTTTTGATTGCTGGTAACCTCGGTTTTGATTACCAAATTTTTAACTGTTTTGACAATGTTTTTCATAAAAATATTTTAAAAATCATGAACTTTTTTTAAAAAAAGGAAAAATTGGTCTATTTTGGACCCTTGGAAAAGTAAACAATATAGAGATTTTCCACAATATAGAGATTTTCATTTGTTTACTGGCTGACCACCTGCTGAAATTCCTGCTGCCAAAACTCTCTGAGTTCATACTAGTTGATTAGCTACCCTCATTAGCTAATTAGCTACTAGTTGATTGGCCACAAGATGGAACCGACAAAATGTAGATCAGGTTGCTGAAAATTTTGCCATTCTTTCCTCAAAATGCCTGCGGAAAGGCCTATGCATTATCAAAGTCCCACATAAGCCCTTAACAGATGGCACCCTACGATGGAGTGAATTTCACTCTTCCTTGCAGTTGTCCTTTGTTTGAAATGGGTTTAATAATATTCCCCATGTCACTGTGATGCCAATGTTTGCCAAACCTGAGCACTTCAAATGGTGAATCCTGTATAAATACAAAATGCTAGACCATATCAGGAGCTCTCAATTGGTTTAACAGCACTTTGTGATGTCTACCATAAGCCTAGTGGATGTACTGTAAATAGGTTCTGAATGAGAGTACCACAATAGATGAGTGTCTTCTCTCAGAGGGGGTGGACTGAATCACTCAATAACAGCCTATGAGTTATTTCATGATTTGGGACAAATAGTTTTGGGGCATCATGTTCCCACAATATATGTCACATGGAGGTGTAAAAGAATTAAGTTGAAAGACCTAGTTAACACAGACCTAGTGCTGGTGACAGAATTAAGTGCTAATGATATATAACAAAATGCTATTACATAAAATAGGATCTTTTTCACCCAGTTTTTCGATTTTGTCTGATAAGGCTGGCAGAACAAAATGAAAAACTATTCATCCATCAGAGGTCTGGCTAGGTCAGACACTTTGGTCAAGCAATGTGAGTAATTCCACCTACCTGCACTGTAATTTATTGCAAAATTAATGCTGTAACATGCAAAGCCATTGTCAGATAAAAGTAATTCTTAACCGCAGGAAAAAGAAAGCAAAATTTACTTTTTTTTTGCTAACCTGACAAGATTGAACATTTTTAATAAGTGGGGGGGGGGGTTAAAGATGATTCACTTCTAACGATTGAAAAGAGAACCTTGAGCAGAGCTTGATAGACTTCCTCAATCATTGACTAAACCAAGATGTATTAAAAAAGGGAACAAAAGAGACCACAGGGTATTCATTTTTGTTAAAGTTCTCTTGCTTCATTACAACTGAATGAAATCAAGTCAGAATTTCTTAGTGGGAAGAACAAGCTTTTATCTACTGTACCTTCCACAAGAGTTTTCAGGATAGTATATTCTTTACTGTTTTTTTTAACAATGTATTCACAAACTCACAATCTTAATTATACTGTACAAAGCCAGGAAAATAAATAGCACATTGTAATGTTAAAAAGATACCCAAGCAAATTCTAAGATATTTGTTTAAATCAGGCTAGCTGTTTAAAAGGGCCATTAGTGCTTGATGTTTAATAGGCCTGAGGTGCTTCTGAAAGGTAAGTTGTTACACCGACTGCACAATAGTTGATGATTTCTAAGGCTGTTTCTAGGTTTTCATCAAATATCAGTAGCTATGAAAGGACCAGAATTTGAAATAATTTTTTAAAAGTAATATTACTTAGTGCTTTACTTGTTCAAAGCTTTGTGATTAATTCTCACAACACCACTGTCCATAGGTAAGTAAGCATAATTACACCATTCTACAGCAGGGGAAACTGAGGCAGAGAAAGTGACAGAGCCTGGATTAGAACTCCTGGTGTCTGCCCCTGGGCTGACTCCATACACCACAATGCTTCTCCACCACTGAAACATCAGTGAGCTTTATTCTACCATGTAAACTGGAGGAGAGTCAAACTTGCTGCAACCATAGAAAAACTAGGATAAGAAAAGGGGGCTTGCCTAGTATCCTCTGCCTTTCTCATTGTATCCACCATGGGTTCCCTGCAAGGTGTAGAAGCAGGAAGAGAGATGCCCTCAGCATCATCCTCTCTCTTTCCCACCATTATTCCTCAGAACTATAAATGGGAAATCCAAAGTGCCCCTTTTGCAGGCTTATAGTGGAGCCATGGCATGCCTGGGGATGGTGTGCAGGGTGGTCACATGATGAGGACAGCCAACATAAGCAGTGGGTTTGCACACCTTGTGTATGGGGCTTCCTTCATACCAGCTTGCAGGTGGGTGCCTCTGAATCCTTGATCAAGTGGACCCAAAGACCAAATAAGAGGCATGGAGCAACTGTCAAGCTTCAGTGTTACCTGGAGAATAACTCCACTGCAGCACAACTGTCTAGGATTCAGGCTTCCTTCCCTTGTGAAATCCATTGACTCTCCAAGGTATTCAGACTATGTGCAGGGACAAAGCTTTTCCCCTTTAGTGCATGACCTGTCTGCCTCATCATAAAAAAGGAATGGAGTCCATCATGTAACACAAACCTTTGTGAGGCTTTTTTGCTTCCCTAGTTTGTTTTAAGAAACAGAGTGATGCCTTGAGTAATTTAATAAGAAATATTACTATAATCACAAATAGCATTCCAGTAAAAGAAATAACAGTAGCTACAAATATTAATATAAAACTAGGCAAGCTCTGAATTCATTTATAATTGCACATACATTTCTTATTGCAGAGTAGGTGAAGCAACTGTAAATAGTTAGCAAAGAGATGTAGTTTATATCTAGAATATTGTATTGTATAAAAATAATTACAAAATGGAGGGATTTCAAGTTCATTGGCCCTGTGAAATTCTCATATATATCTTGTTTCTCCGAGTCTTACATGAAAGGGTTGCAGACTGCAATATACAGTGTGGCCCGCATGAACTTGTACAGCAGCAGCTACTGTGGTGTTATGATTCTGTTAGCTTGAATTCACATCTTACCTGCTGGGAACTTCCAAGAAATGATATTGTAATGCGAGTGGTGCAGCTTTGCCTCTTTGTGTTATGGCTTTCCTATAAATGCTAAGGGGTGATCTTCAACACTTGACCTCCACTTGTGTGGAGGTGTTTGAATTGTGCACCTGAACGCCACATGTTGTAGACACCTCCAGGTGGATTTCTAAGGGGCAAATCTTAGCTACATATGCATATCCATGTGAGTTAAATGACTTATGCAAATCTTAGTATAGGCTAGGGTGACCAGATGTCCCATTTTTAAAGGGACAGTCCCGTATTTTGGGACTTTTTCTTATATAGGCACCTATTTCCCCCACTCCGTGTCCCGTTTTTTCACAGTTGCTATCTGGTAACCCTAAGTATAGCTGCAGTTGTTTGTAGGTGCTATGTTCAGGTGTGATTTTGTGTGCTTGCAAAGTGGTACGCTGTTTGAAAATCTCCTCCAAAATTCTGAGGAGGATGTTCTAGGAAACATACAAAATAAACACTGCATTGCCCCCAACAGGTAAGTAAAGGTACAGGTGTCAGAAATACCCATTCTACTTGTTATTCCAGTGTGTACTCCTTATGCCAAACTTTGGCAATGGAATCTCCAGAATTTCTTTAAAAAATATTCCTATAGTTTGCATTGCAGAGAGAGGTTTTTACTTTTAGGTAATGCCTATTTCATGTGTAGTAAAGATAATAATAATAATAAAATAAATAAAATAAAATAAAAAAGGCCTGGCTTTATCCACATATCCAGGAAAGCCTAGCAACCAAGGTTATTATCTTTATTTGGAAGAAGTATAACTCTTTTAAGGTTCAGAAACATATATAAAAATTGGGTTCTGAAATGGTCATTTTTCCCCTCAGCTATGCTATTATAACGATCAGCCAAGCTTTTGCAAGGTAAATACTTTTGGAAAATAAGTGGAAATTTTCTGCAAATCAGTCCCTTTTGTGCATGGCTGCAGGAGCATGTTGAAATGTTTGGACACTAATACCCATTCATTTTCTTGGCTCCATAAATAAAAGCCGCCAGCTATGTGGCGGCTGTGAAATGGTATTCTTCAGGGCCCAGCAGGAAACCCCATCCTTATTACCACTGCAGGGGGCAGGACAAGCCCAAAATAGCAAGACAACTAAATCAAGACATTTTCAATGTCTAGAAAGATGACTGTGGTTTAGAGAGAAGCAAAAGGTTGGAAAAAATTGGACAGCTTTTATACTTAGCATAATGTCTTTGTTAAAGAGTTCAGATAAGAAAATAGGATCTTCTTTAAAAATGCATAAGCATATTTCTGAATATCATTTAAAATATATAAGTATTTTATGCAATCATAACACTTATGCACCGATAGCATGAAAGGATGTCACATAGAAGGCATGTTTTACATATGGGGTGACTACATCATAGATTATAATACCTTTCAGAGGGGAAAATGTGCCAATTTTATTGTGTTCGTGGGATTTTGATGGAATCAGAAGGCCTCAAAAAGGGTCAAGAGGTGCTTCTGAATAAAATTAGGATGTTGTGCTGGCCTGCAAACCATTGAAAATTAAGAATATTTCTGTGAAGAGACCCTTAGAGTAACTCACTGGATCACTAGAGGGTTTTTTGTAATTATATATACCTAATAATTCAGGAAAACCTGACCCTAAGTTTTGCCCTAACATGACATATCAAAAGGCAGTAGTCATGTTGAGGATTCATGAGCAAATCACACTTTTCAGTTGATAATGAAACCATTGCAAATCCTATATAAAGATATTGATATGTACAGTTGAACCTTAATTATCTGAGGAAGATGAAAGTAAATTTGGATAAATGGGGTTTCAGGTAAGCTGGGCTCCTTTTAAATGTAGCTATTATACTTCAGGGAATATGGCCTACTTTAAGATAATCAGGATTCAGATTAATAAGATTTTAATTCATCACAGCATTCCAATAATACATATCATTTCCAGCCTATTGGAACTCACCAAAAAATGTAAAGAGGGTCAGATTTTGATGTCTTTATTCAATTATCACTTGGGCAGAGCTCCCATTGACTCTGATTACAATTTTGCATGAGCAAAGATTGAATCAAGTCTTCAGGATTTGACCCATTAAAATTAGAGCAGGTTGGGAAACAAATTCACAAGGATATAATTTTCAATGTTTATTTATTTATATTTTGTGAAAATTATAAAAACTTCTAATTTTAGGGAGGGGGGAATGGCCAATTCTATGCAGGTAAAGAGAAAATAACTAGTTTTTCTGAGCAAATGCTTGTTAATTTTACTTTATCTTGTGTTCTAAGATACAAAATGAAACAAAAAAATGAATTCAGATGGTTTCTACTTTATATTGTAAGTCAGTACAATATGAGAATATTTAACAATAAACAACAAACATTTATCAGAAAGCAAAGGTGAATAAATGTATTTCCACTGCTGTCACTTTGCAAATATGCACACGCACAGAAATATGCAAGAGACACAGTCGATGGGCTATGCATAAAAATATTTGCAAAACTTTCAAAATATTAACTCTTATAAATAACTTTCTTTTCTTGTTTATTAAATCCTTAAGTCCAGTAGTCTCTTGCCTTTCCTATAATGATAAAAGGAAACACTGAGACAATCCAAAATGGGTCAGCACAGGGTGTGAAGGGGCTTTGAAGACCATGTTATGTACACAAAAGCCATCAAAGGTCCAGACTAGTCAGTCTCTATCCTGTAAAAATCTCTGCATTGTGTGGTTTCTCATGCTCTCTACACAGCACAAGTTTTGAAAATGGAGCTAGCTGTGGGCACAGAGTGGTGGTGACCTTAAGCTTAATCCCCAAAACATATACACAAGCATTGGTTCACTTCCCATTAACCCAGCTCACATCATAAGGAGCTGGCAGTGACTAGAATGGGTTGTAAGTCTGTCTGATGCCTATCTGTGTGTGGTTACCTCTCCTGGCACCTACACATCTCCCCCCAGTTTAGACCAGTGCAGGATCAGCCTCAACTACCAACCTACAAAAACATAATAAACGAAACATTGCTATTGGGACTACCATTATCATAATTCATGTTACTAAAGTAATTCAGTCATTAAGTCTAATCTGTGGTTGAAGCTACTCTATTTAAAAGTTACAATGCCAAATTCATTGAAACCAATGGACATGCATCCATATACATGTCTGAATTTGGCCCACTACCGGAAGGGAAAAAACCTTGCAATTTTTTTTTAAACTTGCATTTGCAATTTGACATCTTAAAAAATTAACCCTGAAAGAAGGATTTTAGCAAACCTATGTTTGACACACAGTGGGAATAACACCAACCTGAAACATCTTATGTTCAGCCTTTTATGACTCAGACTTTAATGATCGCAATAAACATTAGCTTACCTAATAAAAACTCCAGTATTTCAGAGCTGGCACTCAGTATGTTAACTGCATCTGGTGTCAACTGGAGCTAATTAATATTTTTATAGGTGTCTTCTATCCTCTATAGTTTAAACAGAAATATTCTGGGGTGCTTACATCAAAGCCTGAGGCTTTCCAGTCTGAACTGATATCAAGTAGGCCAATTTTTATAGGATTGTAAAAGCTAAATGTGGCTATGGTTCATGCAGAGAAGCACTATCTCTGTAGCTCTCACAATTCAGTGCTAATGTTCATGGTTTGTTTTCTGCGAGGTAAGTAGAGAGATAGACAGAGGGACAGGAAGACAGATAAACTGGCAAATAGCTATGCTTATAGTTAGACAAAGCACACAGTGACCCAGACATACCATGCTTCCCCCTTCCCCCGCCCCCCCAGAAAGGCTTTAAAAATGTGCTCTATCAAGCATTTGCTTGTGGCACAGATAAGATTTATCTAACAAGACTGGGTTAAAATTAAAAAGAGGGATGAAATAGCACAAGTGGTGCTAATATGTGTTTTGAAGCGTACCAATCGGCCTAGTGCAATGTCACAGCCCTAGGCTAAATTTGCAAGTGGTCGAGCATCTCCTTTTTAAAAGGTTAACCTACAAAGAGCACACAAGCTCCTCGCTATGAATATGGGCAAACACCCAGGGAGCTCCACAACAATAAGAAAATAATGACATCAACCTGCCCATGCTTAAGTACATAACATGCTGAAGGTTCACGGATGTGTGGCCTGGAACAATAAAGGAAAAATAAAGAAGCCTGCTTGGTAGGCCCCAGCTGTTATTAGCCATGCTGTGAGATCAAGGGAAGGTATGATATGGGCTGCCATTTCAATTGGGACCAGGTTAATCTCTCAATTTGTGGAAAAGAAAAACTTAAAAAATAAAGCCCAGCATACTTCACTACACCGTAGTACATATAGGACAAATGACAATATACCAATATATTTACATAATCTGTCTTTAACCCTTTCCTAACAGACACTTAATTTCCTAGGAGTCACATACTGCAGACTTCATTTCAGTGGGCAGGGAAAATAAATATCATCACATTTCTGTTAACTATTTCACATCTGTGCAGCTACTGGTATTGGCTTAAAGCAAACGTAGGCTCAGTTTAACCAGGAAGGCAATGTTGGCTAGTAGTGACAGCACAGGACAAGAGTCAAGAGATCAGGCTTCTCGTCTTAGCTCTGCCACTCACTTCACTCCTCACTTTCTTATCTTATATTGATAAGAGTTTAGACTAGAGGTGAAGACAAATTGGAAGATTGGGCCAAAAGAAATCTAATGAGGTTCAATAAGGATAAGTGCAGGGTCCTGCACTTAGGATGGAAGAATCCAATGCACCGCTACAGACTAGGGACCGAATAGCTCGGCAGCAGTTCTGCGGAAAAGGACCTAGGGGTGACAGTGGACGAGAAGCTGGATATGAGTCAGCAGTGTGCCCTTGTTGCCAAGAAGGCCAATGGCATTTTGGGATGTATAAGTAGGGGCATAGCGAGCAGATCGAGGGACGTGATCGTTCCCCTCTATTCGACACTGGTGAGGCCTCATCTGGAGTACTGTGTCCAGTTTTGGGCCCCACACTACAAGAAGGATGTGGATAAATTGGAAAGAGTACAGCGAAGGGCAACAAAAATGATTAGGGGTCTAGAGCACATGACTTATGAGGAGAGGCTGAGGGAGCTGGGATTGTTTAGTCTGCAGAAGAGAAGAATGAGGGGGGATTTGATAGCTGCTTTCAACTACCTGAAAGGGGGTTTCAAAGAGGATGGCTCTAGACTGTTCTCAATGGTAGCAGATGACAGAACGAGGAGTAATGGTCTCAAGTTGCAATGGGGGAGGTTTAGATTGGATATTAGGAAAAACTTTTTCACTAAGAGGGTGGTGAAACACTGGAATGCGTTACCTAGGGAGGTGGTAGAATCTCCTTCCTTAGAGGTTTTTAAGGTCAGGCTTGACAAAGCCCTGGCTAGGATGATTTAACTGGGACTTGGTCCTGCTTTGAGCAGGGGGTTGGACTAGATGACCTTCTGGGGTCCCTTCCAACCCTGATATTCTATGATTCTATGATTCTATGATTCTATGAAATCCTGGCTTCATTGAAGTCAGTGACAAAATTTCTTTTGATTTCAATAGAATTAGGATTTCACCCCAGGTTTATAGTGGAAAGCTTTTGTCCCATAGGTTTAAAAAAAATGGGATAATACATCTATAATGCATTAGAGGTCACTTTTTCAGATACCATGGTGATGGTATGGGGTCCATAACAAAAAACTAGACAGATAAATTCAGTAGTTTTCCTTATACGCCCAAAAGTCCAACAACAAAAGAAGCCAAAAATGAGTTATGCAGCTTGATCCAAATGAGTGCAAATAAAACCTGTATGCCACACCACATCCTCATGTATTCTGAATGTGCCCCATATCTGATAGAAAGACTATTGTAGAAATATTTTAGAGAGTTATTTGTATACTTTTTAAAATGTCGGAAGTAGCAATATTTGAAACACATCTCCAGGTTATTACATGAATCACATCACCTTTCTACCACATATGTCATTATTATTATTTATCATGTTGAATTTTTATTTATTCATTTGCATTAGGTGTGCCACATCTTCTGGTTAGGTCAGTGTGTCATCCTACAGATTTTCTCTTCCCCCTTTTCACTGTAGAAGACTCTAACTTGTGGCCAAGTCCAGATTAAAGAATTCGGAGGCCCTGTGCTCTATGAAAATTAGCTCCCCCAACTTCCTTAAACTAGACAGACCAGGTGATGTACAAAACAATCACCGTCCTAGGCAAAACTTCACTGCCCCCCTTCTCCTCACTCAGGAGATGTGTCCCCCCTGCCCAGGAAGGCCACATCAGGTTTTCTGGCGTGGTGAGGAGAGCCTTCTGATGGTTTGTTGATTATGGGAGAAGTGAGCACAGGGGGAGGGGGGACAAGCACCAGGTCACACCGTTGCTTACTCAGGATTGGCACAACCTCCCCTCTTTCATGACAGGGGCAGCCAGGCCAAATTTAAGTGAGTGGCATTGTGACCTGGTACACAGGATTGCAGCACTACTCAGGTTTTGGTTTTGTTTTTCAGTGGTGGGGGGCCCTGGGCAAGGGCACAGAGTGCACATTGGTTTATCCAGGCCTGTTTGTGGCTCTACATTTTCCTCCATGATGCTGAAGTTTTTGGGAAAGTTTCAGCAGAACTGGTTATGCAGTTTCTGCAAATGAGTTTAGGCAAAAATAAGTTGTTTCACCCATGTTCAAAAATTATCACAGCGGTTTTGTTGATAAACTGTAGGACCCTCATGCTTTGGAACAGGGACAGGAATCTCAGCAAAGCAGATTCTTATGGAAAAAATAGTATATGATCATGTAATTAAAGGATGTATCATACTGCATACACACATAGGGGCCAAATTAGGGTTGCATGGGTCACTTTAATTCTGGGGTTTCCTAAATGTTGAATGCTTGACTTTGCAACCTGAATATTCTTTTAATGTATTTCTCTACGTAATATGACACATATACACACACTTTTCTATTAGAAATGTTCTCTGTCTTCCCTTTGTTCTAGTCCTTTCCCCCTACCTCCATAGGGAATAAGAAATATGAACGCTATATTATTCAAGTTGTAGCCAAATATTAGACTCCAAAATGCATTCTCCCACTCTGCTTTCCAGTGGTGTCACACAGTCTAACACTTTTCATAAGCATTCTGTTCCCTATAAAGACAAGTGAGGCACTCTGGTTTCAGTGACCACATATCCCACTGAGATATCCAAATTGATACTTGTTCATGTTCAAGGTTTTTTGTTTTTTTTTGTTTTGGTTTTTTGCATTGTACTTATGCCTTTAGGGCCTGATCAGTGAAAAGATTCCTGTTGATTTCAATGGGATTTGGATCAAATCTTTACCCCCTGTCTTGCAAACACTTTCAAGCATGCTTACCTTTTTAAGCAAGTGAGTTGTCCTACTGACTTAAAATTAAGCATATGTGTAACAGTTTGCCAGATCAGAGCCTTAGTCAATAAATTCCTTGGCCAGAGATTATGTTCTAGTTTGGCATACTGGCCAGCTATAAAGTGCCACACACTATTCTATGACACTATACAAATCCTACACTATATAATATCCTACATATATATTATGTAATAAGAGTTGTAGAGACACTTATAAATAATAAATAAAAATAAATAATAAATATTAATAATCCTCAGGAAGCCACTAAAAACTTCCAAAATGCCTACATATTTATGTAATCATCTTCCATAATTCAATCCTTGAATTTGTGTCTGGCAGGAAATACTCCAGGAGAAATTTATATCCTGATCTGAAAAAAATAATGGACCTGATCTTTTAGCTCACATAAGCAGAGCACTTGCTTAGGATGACGAAGGTTCTAATCCCAGCTCTAGCTCTGAAAATTAATTTATTAATTTGCACCAATGCCTGGATATTTAATGGGCTGTTCATTGCGGTGATCTCTGCCGGTACATATATGCATGGCAAACATCATTACTTGCTAGGGCTTAGTTTTATCCTGTTATTCTAATCAATACGTTTAATTAGATTGTTTCTTTTTGGATATTTCTCTTCTTTTGAGACATTTCTATATGTATATTATATAAATAAAATTCATTTGTGTATTTCTGAGAGGCTTCATGGAGGTGGAGAGGCTCCTGTACTGCTACAGGGACTTGTGCTTGCAGAGTAGAGTATTTGGCACCTTTCTATTAAAATATAAATTAAAATAAACCCTAGCCTTCTGTTACAAGGTGGGATTGGGCAGCATATATCTGGAACACTAACTGAGGCTAACGTCCCTATATTGATGTTCTTCATGGAAATTCTCTAGCACATTAATTTTGCCTGAGACCAGGGACTATATTGGAAGCTTTTTTAAAAAAAATCTTTTCCCTTACATTCATAGACAATTGTTTTCACTTTGGATGTGTGTTTTTCTGCTTAGCATCAGATGTCTTTTGTGTTTAAGTAATGACACACAAATGGATCAAAAGCAGATGTTTGGTTCAATTTGCTTTATTATATCAGACTTGTTTCTTGGACTTCTGAAGGCCAAGGTAGCCAAATGTTGGTGGTCATTAAGGGTGGGATCCATAATGGTACTGCCAAACCTAAATCTCAGTTAGGCACCTAAATCCTTGTTATATCTCCACTGCAATCCACAAAACTCCTGCTGAATCCTGTAGGTTCCTAAACTCACTCGGTACTTACATTTTCAGGTAAGAGTTCCATCCATGCCTATGCCTCTGAGCATGTGTATTGCTGCCTCCCTCTGGGCATCCATATGCCTATCTCCCGCCTAAGTTTTGGAACAAATCATGAACCAGGCAAGACAGGTATTCAGCTGACTATGTCCCATATAGGGCCTGTCTGGAAAGCGACCTCTGAGCACACCTACCAGATCAGGTCTCATTCAGAATCTGGCAGAATCCTAAGGAGGTGGTAGCAGTGCCCACCTTATAACTTTTAGTCCCATGGTTCAGGTGCTCAGCTGGAATGTGGGACACTGAGATTCAGTATCCCCCTCTGCCAGAAAGGGAGAAAGCATTTGAACAGGGGTTTCTAATTTCTTAGGAAAGTGCTTTGACCACTATGGGATATTCTGATGTGGGACTTCCTCAGTCCTTCCTGATGAAGCTTTTCCACTGTGGTTAACTAATGATAGGGTGATTGGAGCAGGATTGGACCTGGGGTCTCCCCCCCAGCTCCAGTGGGTGCCCAAAGCACTGGACTACAGAGTCATTCATTCTCTCTTCCATTAACTTTGCTGGGAGCAGAGTCTAGCCCTGTATTAGGAATTTATCTACAGATGATTGTTAGGAACTCTCTCTTTTGTTCCATTGGCAACACACTAAATCATGTCACACTAATACACACTAAATCATATCTTGTTTCATTACATAATATTCAACTGCAGTGCAGCCAGGTGTCAAATAATGATGCAGGCACATCAAAAGGTTTGGCAGTTCATTTCTGAGAATCATCCAAAAGTTCAGATACTTATCTGGAACCCACCCAAACCACCTTGGTCTGGAAACTGAATTCAAAATCTCATAAAAAAACATAGCTTTGTTATGAGCTTCCTTGTACTATTTTTGAAGGAACCCTAAGGTGTACAGTTTGGGGGGCTTATAAAGGAACACATTACTTACTATTTATGTAGGCTGGGTTTTCAAAGGTTCATAAGGAAGTTAAGCATCCACTTCCCATTAACTTTTGATTTCTAATTTCCTTGTGTTTCCTATTTTCAGTGAGATCATAGGCACTGCAAGAAAAAAATAACTTTCTGGTATTTTTCTTCTTAAAAAAATCCTGGCTCAAATCAAGCTGAGAGCCACACAGCATTTCTTATTAAAGAACTTACTTCAACTGTTCTTAACTTCAATCAGTCTATTTTTATTCTTGTAAACTCTTTATATATGCAAATTTAACAGCTGTTGAAATCAGATAGGACAATGAACTAACAAATATATCATATGGATCAATCTTGCCTTGGCAGGCAAAATGCACTACTGTCGATGACATAGCAGAATTTTCCATCTTTAATTTCCATGATTCTAGCTAGAGCTGGTTGAATATTTTCTGACAGAGTAGTTGTCCACTGGAAAATGCTGATTTGACAAAATCAGGTTTTTTTATGGTATCCATTGTCTAAATTTTTGAGGGAAATAATCACAATTTTGTTATAATATATTTGAAATGATAAAGTTGAAATGAAGTTTTAGATAAGGCCAAAATTAAATGTTTACAGAATATTTCATGTTGTGAAAGATTCCAAGATTTTGATATTTTTGTTTTGGGCCCTATTTAGGATTAAACCAAATTTTGAAATCTCAAAATGTCCAACAGGGTAGAAAGTCTGAATTTTGACCAGCTCTGATTCTAGCCTTCACTTTTATATTAGGTTTTTGGTTTGGACTGAGAGTGAGACAAAATTTCATTCCAGTTTTCCTGCTTTTTTATAAATGTTAAGTTTTTGTTTTAATTCCCATATTACTGTTCCTTTAAAAATACCATTCATGGCTGATCTTTTTTGGTTGTTTTGTTTTGGATAAAATTTGTAAGGGTTGTCTCTCATTTTGTTAATAATAATAATAATTTATATTATGCAGGTCCTTCTGAAGATCTCAAATTCTTTTTGTGTTAACCATGTGAGGAAGGGTAGTGGGATGCTTATTCCTATTTTACAGATGAAGAAATTAAGGAAGAGAGTAAGACCAAACTTTTCAATGGTGGCCAGTGATTAGAGGTTTCCTCTATTTTGGGACCATATGGACCTTCTTTTGGATGGTGCTGAGTGCCTGCAGCTCCTGTTAAAATCAGTCAAAGTTCTGAGCTCTTGGAACCTCTTAAAATGAACATGGCTCAAGATGGTCATCCAAAACCATTAGCCGCTTTTGAAAACTTTAGCCTAGGGTCACACAGTTATTCTGTGGTGGTGTTCAAAATAGAATCCAGCTCAGCTGACTGTTGATACTATGCTTTAATCACAGGATTGTCTTTTCTCCCTTAAAAGAGAATGCTGTGCTTATAGCCTGACAGCATTACTCACTGAGAGTAAAATCCCAACCCTGTTGAACTCAATGGGATGTTGCCATTGATTTCAGTGGGACCAAGGTTTCACCTTGAAATACCCTATTTATTTAATGAGTATAGTGTCAGCAAATGTTTCCCCAAATGTTTCCAACTAAGAAAGGGGAGTGGGTGGGGAGTTTAATCTACACTGTCCATTTTCTCCCTGGACTTAATGTATAATATCCCAAATAAAGGGCAGTTGGTGCTGCTACTTGTAATGTGGACAGATGCCATTCTACTAGGATTTGGTCTGAGACCACCAACTAATTTTGCATAGGCCACCAAACAGCTAGATGAGATCTGCTTGATAGGAGTGATCTCTTTGAGAATAAACAGGAGTCCCAACTCTGTGCTTGGCTGCAACTCAAAAAAATTGCCATGGAATCCTGCACACTTACAGGTAGGATTATAAGCAACTGCACATTCTCATAGAGCACGCTTGCAATCACAGTTAATAACATTTTTAAATGAATAACTGCAAATAAAATGACTGAGTAATACATGTTACGCTAACATCAGCTATATGAAAAGCAGAAGGATTAAAAGTTAATTTCATCCTTTTTCATTTCAGGGACATATAAATGGCATTATGGGTAGAGTCAACTCCTCTTTTATCAATCCTTTGATGCTGCTTTCTCACCGATTCAGCGTTGTTCACATGCTACCTACATAATAAAATCCCGAGTTAATTTTCTAAGATTTTACACCAGTGCAAATGAAAGAAAGGAAAGTGCTAAACAAGGCAATTAGCACTCTGTTTAGTGCACTCCCAAAATAAATGTAGGCAATTTACAATTTGGCAAATGGCACTCTATCCAGATCCAACTCATTTGTGCCTAAGGGGTTGGTACAGTTCATGGGGGGGGGACTACAAGGGAGATGGGGGAGAGTTATATATAATATTATTGAGGTCCAACCAATTTTGTACTACAGCAACAGATGTGACTCCTCCTGAGGTTATTAGGATTTCCTGTAGAAAAATGTCAAGCTATTATGCTTTCAAATAAATGGTCCTGATAGAATACCTTAGCTCCTGAGTATTAGTAGCTAGTGATAATACCCTTTCCAAGATCAGGAGACTCCAAAATTGGTAATCACTGATAACCTCCTTTGTGGCTGTCTTGCTATAGTACGTTCTGTGTGTTTACACATTTATTATCGCTGGAGTCGTTCAGATCAGATCCATGAACCTGGAAATGTCCTGAGTGAAATGATAAGATAAAGCACTCTGCAACTACAACTGACTCTCTTTTTAATTGACAGGAAGAGTGTACTATGACTTCCCCGGTTATCCTTGTAAGCTCCTTATGAATGCAAAAATAATAGCTGTTATTAATGCAGAATCACAGCCAGCATTAGTTTTTAAGATGTAAGAATGAAGAAGATTAAACATGTGTTTATGTTAGTTTTAAACAAAAGCTTTACAAAACAGTTAAGGCAAGTAATGATGACCAAGTTCAGAGTGGTTATGTGCCGACTACCTGTTATGCTTTGGGGTTTAAATACACATTTTTAGTGATTTGATTAGCCTGATCTTTTTATATTACATTGTCTTTCTAAATTGTCACTGCCTGTTGTGAACTAGGACAGAAATTAACATCCTAAACAAAATATGTGATATACTAAAAATCAGTATTGAATTTTTGTTTGTTCAGTCTGTAGAGCTCCTTTATATGATAGAATATAAGGTAAAAGTATTCTTTTGTGCCCTCTAGCTGCTGGTTGCAAAAATGGAAAAAAAATTTAAACCAACAAAATGGATCCAACCCTGTGATTATTAAATTCTCCTCATCTTTAGGGTTAAGTACCCTGCCTAATACAGATCATTCATGAGGATAAAGTTTCTTTCTTAGCAAGGCATATGCACCAATTCTTTGCATTGTTTTTATACTTAATGGTATAACAACTGCATTCCTTGTTTAGGCAAACCATCCACTGAGTAGGGAGGTCAGGATAGGGCCCTAGTGTGCTATAGAAATGTCCGTCTGTTAACTGAATGAGAGAAAAGAACCCTTTAAGTACAGAGGTTGCTGTATATCAATAAAAAAAAACAATAGCTATTTCATACTAGAGAATTAAATATGTTATTTCAACAGATTTGTGGAATATATCTATAAAGCCTAATTCTGAAAAGATGCTAGCAACCTCCATGTCTTTTTGGTTTCAGTATCTCTTGCACATATGTACATGCATTTTCTAAAGAGGCTGATTTTGTGTCAGTGCCACATTTGTAGTTGGGCTATCCTGAAGGTATGCATAACTTTTTGCTCATAAGTGCTTAGCTCTCTTTGCACAAACATTCCACTGATACATATGCTGACATAAGTAAATAAATTACTGTAATGCTTGCAGATTAAAAATCAGGATGGCATTTTCTTAACTGTTTTAAAAACATCCTCATCACCTAAAACCTTGAGTAAACACTTACAGATTTAGAAATGCAGTCTGGGCTAAAACATCAGCTGGGCCTCTCCCTGGACTCCATTTGTGTGTATGTGCAGACTTTGAAGGTACTGTCACCAGTGAGAATGCTTGAACTGTGCACATGCCATAGATGGAACTGTCCTCTTGCCTCGAGACGTTGCCTATATTTTTGGGGCAGTGTGTAACTCTGCAGCACAGGCCATAACTATTCTGTGGATTAAACAGCGGTTCATCAGCCTCCACTTATTTCCACTAGTGCCCTATATTCATTTACCCTTGTCACACTTGTCACTGATTTGGATGGATTTCTCCAATGTCAGGCCAGGCTCACCACATGGTATAAATTGAATTAAGCTGCACTGGTCTGTGTACAATATAGTAACATTAAAAACACATCTTAATCAGATTTGTTATTTCCACAGTAAAAGAAAATCATATTTCTTGGCATCAAACATTAGACTAAGTTTTCCTTTCCAGCCGTGCAATCTCACTGAAGTCAAAGAGATTTCAAAGGCATACCTGGGTGCTGTCTCTGTCCTCTTATATATAAACATGTGTGAATCTTTTGTATCCCTGATTATAGATTAAATAAAACTAGGAAAGGACTATGCAAGATAAAGAGAAGGAATATAACATTTCAAGAAATTGTTTTGTGCTGATCGGAATTTTCCCAATATCTTCAGTTCTTTGTTTTGATTACCTTTCTTTTCTCTTTATGGGAACAGAAAATATGCTCCAAGAAGCCTTGTATTACAGCTTCTTTACCTTTGTCTGCCTAGCTCAGCTGGTATTTAATTGGTCAGCAATAGAGAAGTCTCCTTTGAGGTAATGAATATTGACTGTTTATGTTGAAATGTCACTGTGAAAAGAAAACCCAGCACCAAAAAGGCAGAACTCAGTGTGAGAGTTTCAGACACAAAGGAGACACCAGCAAAGCATAGGCATTGAAAAGCAAAGCAGCTGAAATTCAAAGAAAAGATGAAACAGAAATGGTCTACATGTGTGGGAATTTTAAGCTGGCAGTTGTCAGGTGAAAAAGTCATTATTCTACCTGTTAGAAGCAAATGTAGTTGCTTGTTTTTGCTAAAATGACACAGAGGCTGTGACTCATATAAATGTTTTAATTGAGAATTCATTTTAACTTATTTGCAAATACTTTACTTTTTCTTTCAAGGTAACCAGACTAAAATTAATCAGCCAGTTATTATCCCTGTGAAACACAGGAAACAGGATTTGTGACATTGCATAAAATGAGTAGACCATCAAATCTGTAGTGGACTAGTTCCAAGGCACTCCTTCAGCTTGGAATGCAACTGGTCCTGTGTACAATGTTCTATATCTGAACCATGTCAATAAAATGGATATCTTGAACTGTGAGATTTGATACTGTACAAAATACATTTGTAGCATAATCCAATGATTTTCTACATTAATCTGGTTTATCACTTATAACCACAGATATCACTGAGTATAAAATTATCCATCCCCTTTTTAGATCCATCTCCTGTACAAAGTTTATTTGTAACCTCCTGTGTTAATGAATTAAGCAAAGTATCTTAAATAAAGCAACTGTAAACAAAAACCATGGAAAGGAAAAAAAGGAATGATAAGGAGTCAATGTATAGTTTGTATCATATGGACACAAAATATACTCGAGTAATATTTCCGCTTTTTGCATAAAAGAATTTTCAAAAGTTTGAACAAAGATAGTTAAAATAAACCTATTTATAAAACATAAATTTATTGCTTGTTCAAACAGCCTACATTTTCAAGCAGACACGCACAGAAGTATGCATGTATATTTGCAAGCATTCCTTTGAAAATCTGAGCCTGTATCTTCCAATCTCTGCTTCTCCTCTTCTACCCCCCTTAAAATATTCATGTGGTGTTTTGAAAATGTTCTCTGAATCAGTCAGGCATTGGAATCTAGTTAGGCTTTTTTATTTATTTTCTCTTTGTGAATCACTAAACTGGTTTTGCATTAGCTTAAATCTGGGCCCATTCACAAAATGTGTGCATCTCAAGCATCCCTGCAATCCTACAAACAGTGGGCTGCTTTTAATAGAAGAGTATCACTAGGAACTGGATTGTAAACCAAGTATTTCTGAATGATTTAAACATGCAGGAAACATCTGCAAAGCCACACGTTAAATTTTGTTGATCAGTGCCATTTCTTTTCTGTTTGTGATGCCTTCACAAGTTAATGTTTACCACACTAGATTAGGTTTCTTAAAATGATAGCATCCTTTCCGCACGAAATCTGGGTAGGGCTTTCAAGTTGCATGCAAATCTGAATATCTCAGTATCTAAATGTATGCTTTTCTTGGGCTTTGAATAGCTTTAGGGAGCCTTTGGTGGGTCTGAAATAAAGTGACCTCTGGGCTCTTCATGGTATTTCAACCATCTAGGAAGTGAAATATCAAAATTTAAGACCAGATTGCTTCCCGTTTGCAGTGAAGAACAGATCTCAGATTATTTTAGCCTCATAAGTAGCTCCCTCTTGCATTAAAAAAGCCGGTGAATAATCTAAATGCAAACTCACACACACCTAGTGACAAGAGTAAATAATTTTTACAAACTGTTACATGCTGTGGTTAAGCACAAAACCCAGATACTTTTGGATTCATTTTCCAGCCTCAATGAACAGGCGGTTTGTACTTACCTTCACTTTACTGCACTAAAGGAGCAGATTCTATTCTTAAACTTCTCATAATTATGGTCCCCAAACGACTGAATTCTGAAGTAAAGCCTCATTGCATATCTTGCTGGGTCTTTCCAAAATACCTAGATTTAGACATATATTCCTTTGTTTTGACTGGGCATCTCTCAATTATATTCTTTATACAAATAGATGATAAAATCTTCAGTCATGATTCTGTGTTATGCTTGAACTCTAACCTGTGACATTCACTTAACTTGATCTAACAAGCTTTGTGCTCCCTGTCCAGATGAAGAGTGATACTTCTTCATTAGCAAGATCAGTTTCACCTTTAAAAACCCTTTGCTTCCCATTTGCATTAAGCCAGATTGAGACATCTTGGGTCATAATGACATTTCGGCAGTACTCGGAGGTAAAAGAAGAAGTCATTACATCTGCAGTTTACCTGCAAAAGAAGATGTCATTAAAAGAGGCAGCAAAATGAACCACTGTCAACTTGTTAGGGCTCAAAAGGTAATTCTGCCATCAAATATGGAGTGGGATAGGATACAGAATCCTATTATTACTGACACCAAATAACTTGCTGGTGTAAAAGGTTCTCTTTTCTAGAAAAGTTCAGGTGTTTCTCAATTCATTAATGTGTCAGTTTGAGGAGACATGATGTCATGCCTGTTGTCTGAAGGGATGAAAACTGGAGTCTCCTTGCTCCTGTCAACACCGTATCATCTTAATTTCTTTTACTGTGCACCTTCTTGCCATCTGTAGAAGAGAGAAGGGGGTGGAGGGTGAAGTGTCATGGGAGATGTCTTTTTTAAAAAAAAAAGAGCTACTAATATTTGACATTTATCATTTTAACCTGCCTTTTTCTCGAACACTAATTTTATTACATCAACACTTCTTGTGAACAGAAAAGGAGTACTTGTGGCACCTTAGAGACTAACAAATATATTAGAGCATAAGCTTTTGTGAGCTACAACTCACTTCATCGGATGCATACAGTGGAAAATATAGTGTGGAGATTTTATATACACAGAGAACGTGAAACAATGGGTGTTACCATACACACTGTAATGAGAGTGATCAGGAAAGGTGAGCTATTACCAGGACAAAAGTGTGTGGGGGGGTATCTTTTGTAGTGATAATCAAGGTGGGCCATTTCCAGCAGTTGACAAGAACAATAGGAGGGGAAATAAACAAGGGGAAATAGTTTTACTTTGTGTAATGACACATCCACTCCCAGTCTTTATTCAAGCTTAAGTTAATTGTGTCCAGTTTGCAAATTAATTCCAATTCATCAGTCTCTCGTTGGAGTCTGTTTTTGAAGTTTTTTTGTGAAGTATAGCCACTCTTAGGTCTGTAATCGAGTGACCAAAGAGATTGAAGTGTTCTCCGACTGGTTTTGAATGTTATAAATCTTGACGTCTGATTTGTGTCCATTTATTCTTTTACGTAGAGACTGTCCAGTTTGGCCAATGTACATGGCAGAGGGGCATTGCTGGCACATGATGGCATATATCACATTGGTAGATGCACAGGTGAATGAGCCTCTGATAGTGTGCCTGATGTGATTAAGCCCTATAATGGTGTCCCCGAATAGATATGTGGACACAGTTGGCAACAGGCTTTGTTGCAAGGATAGGTTCCTGGGTTAGTGTTTTTGTTGTGTGGTGTGTAGTTGCTGGTATTTGCTTCAGGTTGGGGGGCTGTCTGTAAGCAAGGACTGGTCTGTCTCCCAAGATCTGTGAGAGTGATGGGTTATCCTTCAGGATAGGTTGTAGATCCTTGATGATGCGTTGGAGAGGTTTTAGTTGGGGGCTGAAGATGATGGCTAGTGGCGTTCTGTTATTTTTTTTGTTGGGCCTGTCCTGTAGTAGGTAACTTCTGGGTACTCTTCTGGCTCTGTCAATCTGTTTCTTCACTACAGCAGGTGGGTATTGTAGTTGTAAGAACACATTAGATAAGGGCATGAGACATGGTAATAATTTTATACATAATATTTTTTTAAATGAAACACACACTGTCTATCTTCTTATAACCCCTCAACACTGTAGTAACCCAAGTGCTATATTTGTGTATTTTATATAAGAGAATCACTTCTCAGTTGTGTTGCATTTTCCTTTAGCTTTTCTTGCTATCATTTTACACCTACAGTACAGCTGAAAGAACATAATATGGACTCTGTTAATGAGGATGATCTAACTAAAAGAAGCATTTTCTAGGTTGAAATATTTCATCTTGCCCACTAAATGCAATCTAGATTTTTTTTGTCCGAACATCCTAATAATAGAAAATATTTTCTTTTGATACCAGAGTGTCTCTGATTGCTTTTGTGCTTCATGTTTCAATATGGATATTGTAACAACACATCTGATGACCATCTTAATGGAATTTTGAACTGCTAATATTTCAGATTTGAACTGCATGTCATTGAATTGATGATTTGAGCATTCCACAAATTCCAGAACTAGCTTGTTTACTGCAATGGAGTTGACTGATATCTGATAATGAAGAAAACACCTAGAAAAATCATAAAGAACTTAGTAATTGGTTTAACTTAGGTCAGCCATTTCATATTTTATAAACGAAGGAACTTTTACGGTACTGCATCTAGAAGCCATCCACTAACTAAATAACAATAAGTGATAATCACTATAAAGTGATGGTCAGATTGTTTTAAGCAAGCTTGTCAGCAATTCTGGGATCCCATTGCTGTATATCAAAGAGACTCACCTGTGGTCACTTTAAAGAGCTGCTGGTAGAATTTACAATAGTAAATTCTGATTTACAATTCTTTCTGGGACATCTGAAGCTTCTACTCCCTCCCCATTCCCCCCTTCATACGCTCAGACTATTTCAGTCTGGGAGATGTCCAGAATGTGCGCATTTCTCTTGCAACATGAATATTTTTGCAATTCATTAAACCTTTGTTTCTTGTCTTTCCCTAACTCTCTTAGAAAGTGATCTAAACAACTCTCAGAGGAAGACTTGTCAGTCATGAAAGAGACAGCATCAGCTCCATTGCCTGAAAAAGAAATACAAGCACTGAAAAGTTTAATCAAACTCTATTTCATGCATGCCAAAGCAACTTGAGTCCCGATGCTCCAAATACTTACACACGCTTAATTTTACACACCTGAGAAATCCCATTAAAGTCTTTGAGGCTACTCACATGCCTAAAGTTAAGCACATGCATAAATCTTTAAGCTACATTCCAATATTAATAGTCATATATAACTACAATCGTATGAGAAGAAATTTAAAAAATGGAAGGTAAAACTAAAAACATGAACAAAATCTATGTGCTGTTCTCCAAGGTAAATCATGGAAATGGCATCCCCATAATACGTAGTTCTTCTACTCTGGAAGACTTAATAAAATCAAGTTTCCACTATTTGGTGAACAAATATTTTCTCTTTGGGTTAGCAGGGAATTGTTTGGTTGTATGAAAAGAAGCCCATGCAATTTCTTCTGTTCAGACTAGGAAGAAGTCGCTTAGGATAATGCCCTAATGTCTTGGCCACCCATGAAAGGAGAATTGCTTTGCTCCCTAGGACAACAGGAGTGTAGGGCATGTGACCTGAGTATGCTATGCGGATGGAATTCACCCCTGGGCAGAAGGCCAGCTTGAGGCCTGTGGACCACAGAAGTCCCAGTTAAATCCTATTTCAAGGGCTTCAGTAGGGCACATGCCTACATAAGTTAAAGTCTGAACGTAAAACAATTTGTATCAAATAACCTTTAAAAATAAGTGAATAAAACTGATTCTTAGTTTACATAAAATGTAGGCCCCAATCCTACAATGCATATAGAACTCATTGCAAGACTGAGGTCTTAATGCACCTGATTTTGGAAGCCTTTTGGAATTAATGGGAGTTCCACATGCAGAGGGCTCAGAGGATGAGGCTTACTGATTTTTCTTTTCCCTGATCAGATTTTTTTAAAGCATGTATTCCCTTTCTAATTAGCAGGCAGCACATCCAGCATAATAAGTATGCAATTTGTTATGTTTTACAAATATATTCTCTTTATTTTTAAAGCAGAAAATATTTTTAGAGGCTCAGTTAAATAAAACCCAGAAGAAAGTCATCTTAAATACAGAAGCTTGTGGCCATTAAAAAAAAAGAGAAAGAGAACCCCCATTTGAAAACTGCCTTTGTGTCACCAAAATACATCTTGAGGGTCTAAAAATATTTTGACACATTTTACTTTTCAAGCCTTTGGAAGGAATTTTTTTGTACATATTTTCATTGTGTCTTCAGATCCGGAATTATTCTCAATTAAAAAAAATTGTTTGTTACAAGTGATGATTTCAACCCAAAAATATCCTATTGTGCTTGCTATCAAAACGAACAGGTGCACACAGCATCATGCACCGTATGCAAGGCAATTGAGCAAACAGTTTGTCTAAAGCTTTAAGCCCATTCAAACAACATGAGTTCAAGTGATATGAACTGAAGCCAAGAGTTCTGGATTGAGGGTCCATTACTGCTGGGTGCTGTGTGGTGCCCAGAACCTTTTCATGTCAGTTGGTGACTCTGTACCATGTAGGTACAGCATCTGGCAGGATTAGCCCTGCAAGTTGGAATCCCTATGAAATCTGTATTCACACAAAAGCTACTTTTCTCTTGAAACATGCTCTTCCCTACCAGCTCTTTTTACTCAGATTTCAGTATAGGATGGACACTGCTCTAGTCCCAAGCTCTTTCCCTCACAGCACTTTTTTTTTCCAGTCTCAGACCTCAGAAATATGGGGATAGGAGGAACAATAGGGAATTGTAAAACCTTCCTCGCCAAAAGGCTGTCAGGTTCAGAGAACCCCAAATGTCCTCCCATTCACAATATTGAGTATATGTTGTGGGGCTGTCTTCCCTGAATATTTCATTAACTCTGACCTGGGGCTGCTGATTCAGTAATGCCCAGGTTCCCTAACCATGCATCTAACTGCCTGTCTTTATTTCCTTTTGGTCCTCTGTGACCTCTTCATTCAGCTCAAGTGAGTCATCTGGATGGCTGCTTTGTGTCTTCTCACTCCCATGTCCACGCTTTTCTTTTCTAGTACCTGGAAGTCATTTAGTCCCCGATCCTGCAGTGGGCCCCATTGCACACTCAGGACCTTAGACTGTAAATGCTTTGGCGCAGGGCTTTGTCATCATTTTTTCTTCTGTAAAGCTCCTGGCACCTGTGCAGGTGCTGTAAAGTAGTAAATAATAGCAATTACTCCATCCCTTACCCTGTGTGCTGTGTTTCATCCCTTTCCTCTTTTAAGACCCTTCTTAAAAGTCTGGACACTTACACTCGCCTCCCACCTGTCTTTGTAATCCTTGCCTTCACCCTATCCCTTCACTGCCCCTCCCTGTGTTATTGTTGGATGTAGTTCTGGTCTTAACTTAGATGGCAAGCTCTTCTTGGTAGGGCATCTGCTTTATCTATTCTGTGAAGTGCCATGCACACCTATTGCACTACATAAATAATAATACTTAATTCTGGCAACATCAAGCCGCAGAATGGAGTAAGAAGTCACATGTAGAACTGGGTGGAGCCTGTTTGCATCCAGCAGATGGTAAATGGGGGATTGGGCAGGCAGCCTACTCTCTGGAAGATATTGCAGTACCTGAAGGCAGAGTGTTCAATTTGCCAACTCTTCAAAGAGGAAGATGGAGGGACCAAATTGCTCAGTGGTCCTTGAACGTCTAGATCAGTGGTTCCCAATCTTGTTCTGCCACTTGTACATGGAAAGCCCCTGGTGGGCCGGGTCGGTTTGTTTACCTGCTGTATCCGCAGGTTTGGCCGATCACGGCTCCCAGTGGCCGTGGTTCACTGCTTCAGACCAATGAGAGCTGCTGGAAGTGGCACAGGCTGAGGGACGTACTGGCCGCCACTTCCAGCAACTCCCATTGGCCTGGAGCAGCGAACCGCGGCCACTGGGAGCCGCGATCGGTTGAACCTGTGGACGCAGCAGGTAAACAAATTGGCCCGGCCCGCCAAGGGCTTTCCCTGCACAATCGGTGGAACAAGTTTGAGAAACACTGGTCTAGATTAATAAAGAATTAAAAGAGGGTCATGTAATTAATGTCAATCGACATGGGTTTATGGAAAATAGATCTTGTCAAACTAAGTTGGTATCTTTTTTATGAGATTTCAAGTTTGATTGATGTAATAGACTTCTGTAAGGCATGGTGACTTGGTATCGCATAACATTTTGATTAGAAAACTAGAGCACTATAAAATTAACAGGGCACACATTAAATGGATTAAAAACTGGCTAAAGGGTAGGTCTCAAAATGTAATTGCAATTGGGAAATCAAACTCGAGCAGTAGTGTTTCCAGTGAGGTCCCACAGGGATTGGTTCTCAATCCTAAGCTATTTAACACTTTTGTCAGTGACCTGGAAGAAAACATAAAATCATCACTGATGAAGTTTGCAGATGACACAAAAACTGGGGGTATGGTAAATAATGATGAAGACAGGGTAGCTGATTCATAGCTATCTGTATCACTTGGTAAACAGGACACAAGCAAACAATAAGGCTATATTAATAAGGCTAAGTCTATGTGTTTACATCTAGGAACAAAGAGTGTAGGATGGGGATTCTGTTTTGGGAAACAGTGACTTTTAAAAAGATTTGGGGGGTCATTGTGGACAGTCAGCTGAACATGAGCTCCCAGAGTGGTGCTGTGGCCAAAATAGCTAATGCGATTCTGAAGTACATAAACAGAAGAATCTCAAGTAGGAGTATAGAGGTTATTTTACTATGTACTTGGCACTGGTGCGACCGCTGCTGGAACGCTGTGTCCAGTTCTGGTGCCCTCAATTCTAGAGGATGTTGATAAATTGGAGGGGGTTTAGAGAAAAAGCCACAAGAATGAATAAACTATTAGAAAACATGCCTTATAGTGATAGATTCAAGGAGCTCAGTCTAACAAAGAGAAGGTTAAGAGGTGATTTGATTACAAATCTGTAAGTATCTACTTGGGGAACCAAATATTTAATAATGGGCTTTTCAGTCTATCAGAGAAAGATATAACATGATCCAAAGCCTGGAGGTGGAAGCTAGACAAATTCAGACTGGAAATACGGTGTAAATTTTTGACAGTGAGGGTAATTAACCATTGGAACAATTTACCAAGGACTGGTGGAGTCTCCATCACTGACATTTTTTAAATCAAGACAGGATGTTTTTTTCTAAAAGATCTGCTTTAAGAATTATTTTGGGGAAGTTATATGCCCTGTGTTATAGAGGAGGTCAGACTAGATGATCACAGTGGTCCCTTCTGGGGTGTTGGAATCATCTATGAATGAAGATGGAACCAGATGAACATCCAGTGAAGTTATTGTAGGCAAGAGTTACAGGAAGCCAAGCTCTTCTCCCTCCAAAGATGGCAAAAGATGAGGACAGCCCAGATCTGAGAGATGAGGACTGCACTGGGAGGAATTTTGGCATATGGTGAAATATAGCAGCATCACATGGTTAAGACCCCAAATTATTCAAAAATCTGTAGATCTGGTTAATTTTTTACCAATTTTTTTCAAGACTTTTCAAATCCCAAAAGCTCAAGATGAATTTAGGAACTACAAACCCACCCAGACTGACATGGGGGAAAATGGTTTGCAAACCATGACTCCTAGCTCCATACTGTTACTAGCCTTACTTCACTGTACCTGCATGAGAACAGCCATTAAAAAAATCTTAGAACCTGTGATTACATGATTACATGTTCTTCTGTGCCAAAATACCTAACCACCAAAATATAGCCATTGACTTGAACAAGGACAAAGCACAGCTGTTAGATTGATCCAGTCCTGGTAACTAGACAGCAGATGATGGCTTGATAGAATGTTGTCTGTTAATTCTACATAATAATAAATCTTTGAACACACATATATGCATATAATAATTTGGGGTATGAAGGAGCGTTGGTCTCTCAGTTTCATACACTCATACACTTATAATGTGTAGGTGTATCAATATATACACTAATACACAGATAGATAGACATTTACATATGCACATGTATATTATATGTGAAGGGGATCTATCTATCCATCCATCTTTATCTAATCTGGTTATATATATGAAACCTCTTTCCAAAGAGGTACAAGTAAAGAAAGCGTAATATTAACAGTTGCAATCTTTACTATATCAATTTAATATCACAGACGTTTTGTGAATAATTCTCCATGGGCAGGTTCCTTCTGAGTCCTTGGTTTTACTTCCAATATTAACAGTATTAATAGGGTTAAAGGTGCTGGCATGGTGAATTTATGGTCGACAACTCACAGTCCGTTAAAGCAGGATCACTAATGGGTGACCTTGAGGTTTGACTGTTCCAGGCTCAGGAAGATCAAGTCTCAGCCCCCTCCTTCAAGTGCTCTGACCCTTCCATTCTCACTATCCATGGCCTAACCTTTAACTCACTGATCTTTGACCAAATTATTAAGCAAACACCTGCTTAGGTCTCTGACCAAGGACTGTAGACCTGGAGAGCTACCATAATTTCATGTGAATTATCTGTAATAACAACAATAGAAGCCTAAGGAGAAAATCAGAGGGTAGGTTTACAGTAAATAATCATGCTGCTATTGAGCATATACAGAATGGACCCCTCAACAGCCCTTACCTACAGTAAATCAATGTTAATCTAGTTGACTGTGATAATAATGGCTCGTCAGCAGATATAGTTTCTTTTATTTGACTTGACTAGGACAATGACTAGGTAACATTTATTTCCTGTGACTAAAACAGAGACAAAGAATAAAATTAATCCTTTGATGCCAGGGATTTCGTGTTGATAATAATGTGCAAACTGCATTAGTGCTTCACACAGTTGCCAAGAGTAACTAGAATGAAAAAGACTGAAAAAATATCTGGTGATGGCAAATACTGAAGCCTGTGTAATGTTATCTGAATGACACATGAAAAGAATGATGTGAATTTCCCCAGATTTCCTTGTGTTGCCTGTTCCTCCCTGAGCTTTTGTAATGTGATGTTGTAAATCTGCATCATTTGAGATTAACTCAAACCTGAGTAGCACTTTGCATTGATTCTTCTTACGTAAATTGGTTACAAATTATTTAAATCCTTAATCACAAAATGTAGGGGAGTATAAATGATTGGACAAATACTAGCCAATTCATATAAAACAAAAATTAGAAGGGCATAAATTTACCAAACTAAGAGGTATGGGCCAGATTTTCAAATTATTTATACACAATCATGAGCATATATTTGCACTTACCCGACTTGATATGCTCACCTAACTGGCCATATATGCATGAAGACACCTCATTTGCACACTCCCATTAGACATTTACCTGTGTAAATTAGACATACACAAGAATAAGTGTACAGTTGTGTGCTGCAAAGCCTTTTTTTTTAAAGCCTCAACAGTGCAGAAAATTATGAGAGTGGTTTATGGTTACATAAGGGGAAGTATTTTAATGGTTAGCACCTCTGGTTTGCTGGCGGGGGGATGGGTGGGATGGCATGGCTGAAATGCAGTTATAATGAAGGAAATTGCATTTTTAAGTTTGTTAAAGGTGCCCAGAGCGAATGGATAGGCACTTTAATTTTACATGGATAAATCTAAATAAAGAAGCCAATTCTGTGTCACTAACTTTGAAAATCTTGTCAATTATCACCCTGATGCAAAGCCCATTGAAGCGAATGGGAGTCTTTCTATTGACTTCTGTGGGCTTTGGCTCATGCCCTGTAATATTATCTCCTCGTATTGGGAATTACTAAAGAAAATCTTCATCTGATAAATGAGAAAGCGCCCTTAATATGATATCTGAAATAACGATATAGGATTACATTATCATGGAGGTAAATAATATTCAAAATTAACTGATAGTTGTATTTCAATCAGCTTTCTTTATGTGTTATTGGCACTGCTTCCTCTCTGTATTTTTTCTGTGCTATCTGCTTTTGTAGTTTAAGGTATTGGCTGTCATTCCATAAAAATTGGTATAGCTATATCATTCATTACTGGAATAAGGGTTACCTAACAATACTCTGAATGAAATTAAAAGCAATTTAAGACAAAAGAAGTTCCCCTTCACTGACTGTTACATGCCCAGTATTAAATGTTTGATCAATATACTATGTTTCCTGTGTAGAATGTTATTCTGACTGACTGTCCAAGCTTAAAATGGTTTACATAGATTAGTTTGAGCATGGGAAAAAGCAAATCTATTGGTTAAGATTAAGTTGCAGGAATCACCTGTGCTGAATTTAAAGCATAAAGAGAAAGTATACATGTGTGCTAGTCTATTACACCTGATTAAATATAGGAGTCCAGAATGGCCCACAAATATTTTCCAAAGTGACTAGCGAAAAGCTAATTTAGAGGTAACTAGGAGACCCTGGCTCAGGAATCTGACTATCAGGTCCTGTGCCAGTTAGGATAGAATTTACTGTAAAAGTGAAGCAGAGTGAAAGTCGGAGCCATTCACAGCAAGGTACTGGTTCTAAAGGAGGTACTGATTGGAGGAAAAGCATAAGGTAAAAGATAATAATTTGTATCAGAACATAAGGACTGTAAACAGAAAATAGATTTAAAACTGAGGTTTATCTGAGTATATATTCTTGCTGTACGCAGCCATTAACTACTGAAATTCAAAAGCAGATTACTGTAACCTTTAGCTAAACACTTAGGCATTTTGCCTACAACTTCACCTGCCTGTCAGTACACTCGGTCAAATTTTGCCCTCATTTACACACATGCTACTTCCACTGAAGTCATTTTCTGCCCTCAGTTACAACACAAGCCCCACTGAAGATGAATTGTTCTGTTCCTTGAAAGAATACAGAAGATCAAGAAATGGCTTGTGGGCCTGATCCAAAGCACAATTGAAATCACTGTGATCTTTCATATGGGCTTTGGATCAGGCCGCATATAATTGTGCAATATACAAAATACATTGCCCAATATACAAAATACACTGCCCACACATCAATTTGTGCTATGACACAGTGGTCTTCATATAAAACTTGTTTACTTCAATCTTTTGTTGTGCACGTATTGGCAGAAAATAGTGTCAACAATACTTGACAGATTTACACGTCAGATTCAGCTGGTCGTAGTGCCAATGGTTCTACTACACAGGTGTAAAGGATGGCAAAATTTGCCCATAAAGCTGTTAGATGTTTTTAATACACTTTATATACCATTGATTGTACAAAAATAGACTTGAGTGGCAAGTTTTATATACAAGTTAAAGAAGTCAAGTCATATCACTGATTAGTTGATATGATTTTTAATATGTTTGATTTGTGGATGTGTTTTGCAGTCATATACTCCCATCTTTTGGGAGAGGGCGTTGTTTATATTTTGTAATGAATAAAATAGCTTACTATATACATTAGCTAGAGAATTGATCATTCAAACATTTACTTTCAGATGAGAAAGAAAAATGAAAAGCTTTTCTTTGTTGCAGAACTACTCCTGGTAGATAAAAGGTTGCAGTCTTTAAATTTTGAAATTATACTAGGGAACAAGTCATTACAAAGTGATTTTAGGTCTAAAAATCCCTGTATTTTCTTATTAATTGTTGGAGGGGAAAATGATAGTAAAAATACTATTCTAGGTAGTTTCAAAAGAAAATTAGACACTAACGTATATGGAAGACTGGAAAAAGACACCCCTGAATGAGGAATATACATCAGTCACAAACATCCATAAATAAAGCTCTTTTTCATATGCAAATGGGAATTTCTAAAGTAAAGAAGGCATTGTTTTAGAAATAGTGAGATAATATTCTTGAAAAAGGTTACTAGTGATTACATAAGTTATCTCTACCATAAAGAAATTTAGAGCTCACAGTTGCTCTTTTCATTAAAAAGGCTTTTCATCTAGTCTGATAGAGACAGCCAAACTCTGCATTTTAATTAGAGATAATAAATAATTATATCACTTAGGAAACTGAAACGATTAAAGTCTTCTCGTGATGCCGTGCAGTATAACTATATGTCTGTCACTGCATAGAGATATGTAATCCGCTTCTGATTCATAGATCATAGTAAAAGAAGTAATACATTTGCTAAGTAAATGTAAACAATATACAGTGCCAGATTCTTATTTAAACTAAGGCTCCTGGATACCACTCAGGTCATGTAAAGGGTCTTAAATTATGTGTTAAAGACAGTTTACAACTAGCACAATGAAAGAGGCTTTCCTGTAAATGAGAATTGGACCCATAATGTTGAACAGAAAAGACAAAAACAAGTGACTGTCCAGCACTGATGGACCTGATCCAAACCCCACTGAGGTTAATGGAAAGTGGGCTTTGGATCAGCCTCTGCAGATCAAGATTTTAATGCAGCTAAGTTAGCACTGAAAGCTGAAAAAAGAATTCAAAATGTGGCTTTCAGATGTATTTTGGCTTAAACCAGAAAGTGGAATTTCTTATTTTTTCTGATCACACAGAGGGGCATCTTCTTTACATGAAATTACTGCACCAGAGTCAAGGGCAGAAAAAAAATTCAGAGACAGACTTCCCCAACTTATACACCCCACAGGGACCAGCTGATGTTGAGAAAGCAGAGAAGTGAGCCATTAAAGTATGGTTTGGGATTGACACTGACCTAGGTCTGACATTCTCCATTGTCCTGCCATCTGCACAGACGTGAACTTTGCCTCCAAAACTTGGCTTCTCAATTAACATGTCCAGCTGGGGGGAGAACTCCGTCATTTGCCTAATATCATCATTGGTGCTGCTCTGACAAATTAATATTAGAAATATATGTGAACAGATCAAGGATTTGCTTAAGCATTTCTCTTTTTTATTTCACATAATAGGCAGGAGGTGAAAGTAGACACAATATAATTTGAAAAGCATAACCCTGATTAGGCAGTGATTGGTACACAGCTTACATTTAAAAACCTTTTCATTATTAGCACAGCCTGTCAAAACCAATTATTCTTTTTTATTGTTTTTTTTTCCCTATTCTGCAGAGTAGATTTAAGATAATGTGATGGTTTGAAATTTCGTAAACAGTAAATGGATTTAAATGCCTACCTCTGTTTTGTTGCACTCTTCATACTTGTGATTATTATATCATTTGTCTTACCAAGAAGTTTGCAGAATAGGTATTTTAATAAGTTATTTCTCCCCAGTTTCCATTCCTTTTTAATTGGTGATTTTGTTGAAACGAGACATAGACTTAAGTTGCATGATTTTCCAGATCAGATATTATGGCTAGAGGTTGTCTGTATCTGAAGTATCAAAAAATAAATAATATGATGGTATACAGAGGACTACACTCTATACCATTGAGATCAATGACTTCACTAGGGACAGGATTGGGTCCTCAAAACTATGACCAGACTTTTAATGTTGGGGGGTTGTTGCCCCCACTCAAAGATTCTAAAAGAATGATGTGTTTGTAGAACTCAGCAAAGGGGAGCCCCCATCCTGACTGGGGCCGCTGGGCTCAACTATACTATACATGAATAATTAATAATACCAGTATATATTTCTTTCCAGGCCCAGTTGCAGAAAGTGAGGTCTAGCCAGGAGTTTCCATCACAACCCCAGCAATACGCTGGATGCAGCATCACACTATTTAAGAAAATGCTTTGAACAAGGAAAAAGTCGCTGTGAGTCTATTTGTAGTCTGCCTGGGGCTGAGTGCTGTAATGTGATGTTTTAGGCCCTGACCATGCAATCCTGCAGTTGCTTAACTTTCTGCCTGCAGGTAGTCCTACCGAACTCTATAGAACAACTCAAATGTGTAAAGTTAAGTATGTCCGTAAGTGACCATGTCTGCCTAACTCCCATAAACTCACTTTGAAAATCCAGACCTAAGGTATTTTTAAAAAGTGGGGTTTTCAAAAGCACCTAGGTGACTTAGGAGCACAAGCCCTACTGACATTTAAGAGGATGTATATTCCTAAATCACATAGGCTCATTTGAAATCTCATCCAAATACAGTTAGTACCATAATGCAAAGGTTTCCACTTCTTTTCCATGGTTCCTATAGTCATAGAATATTTCATCACATAGGAATTCTCAAAGCTTCTGTCGTCGGACCTTAGTGGCACTAGACAATAGCTGCTGAGGAAACTAACTTCATTTCTACTCTGTCTGAGTTTGCAGTGTGACAACTAATAGGAATCTTTCCATTGACTTTCATTTACTAAATCAGTATCTATGGTAAGGCATTGATGAGCTGTAAGACTTCTCTTAATAAAAGGACATGCAGGTGAAAGCTGTTTTCCTTTAAAATGTATTGTGTGTTTATTGTCACAAAAACAAAAAACAATAATAGAAAAAAATAGAGTTTTGCCATGTCCCCTTTTTGCAGGGCACTTTTACATGATTTCATCTTAAATGACAGTAAACCTATGACCTTGGAACCTGCTAGGTACAATGAAAACTCTACCAAAGGAAAATTCATCTACCTGATATTACTGTGGCAACTTTGTAAACTTTTCAGAGCTTTGTAAGTTTTATGTACATGCTCCACCAAGCTCAAAGGGGCCCCAGTCTCAGTTGGGACCTCAAGATGCCACTGTAATGTGAGTAATAACTTGGCACATACATCTGTGTATGTCTAGACATCATTTTGATTTACAGGTATTGCATATAAATGTGGGTGAGATCTTGATTTCACAAGCATTATTGGAAATCAGATAGTTTGCTTTGATTCCAGTGCAAGCTTTGGCTCAAAATTTATGGATAATTACTTCAATTAGATTATTTACATCCTCATGATGTTCTTAGATTAGATAAACTCAGACATGGTAGTTGGCCATCAAAAATAATCTGCCTCCAAACAGAGGGAAGCCAGGTGGTTACTTTCTTTCCCAAATCAGTTGTTCAATTTTTGCATGGCAAGTCCTCATTCACAAAATTGGCATTACCTAGCATGAATGAACATGAACATTCTTATTTGCTCTTCCCATTTCTGAGAATTTTCTTTATTACTGAAAATCTACACCTGGCCCTTTTAACTAGTATTATATGTAGCTAGTGTTTTGTAGTATTTTCTAGGAGAGTCATCTTAAAATGTATAAAGTGAAATTCCTTCTCGAAGCTTCATCTGCAAGTACAGTCTTCCTACATAAGTGCAGTCATTTGACAGAAAAGTTATCACTTATGTGATGCTTTATTTTGCCATATTTCTTCATTTTAACCTTTTCCTCTCTCTGACATAAATTCAGGTAAAATGTGACAAATTTTTAAATTATTTGCTAATCAGTTGGATTTTATTACTAACAAATATGAAATAGATTTTGTTTTCACATGTTCAAATAAAGAAACTTGACCCTATATGCATCAATTATAATACAACGCTAACTAATTGTAATTATGTCTGTTTTCACTTTAGTTGAATTCTTCCGCTAACATCTTCATTCATCTGTATATTTGTAAACTGAGAAGGCCACAAGGAAATCTAAAGTTTTCTCTTTTTTAGTAGTAGTTTAGTAGTTTAGTGTCATTATTTAATATTGAGCTAGTAATGTGAGAGTTTTACTCTGCCATTTTAGTTCAATATCACTTCTTGTTAAGAAATCGACTCATTATCAGAGAGGCAGTATGGTCTTCTAGATAGACAAAGGTTTAGAGAGGAAAGAGAGGCAAAGAGCTGAATTGACTTGTCCAAGGTCACTGGCAAAGCCAGAAATAGAGTCTAGATGTCCAAATTCCCACTCTAATATGCCACACCAATCTGATCTGCCCAGCATAATGATCATGAACTGAAATATTAAGCAATTTATTGGAAATGAAGTTAAGAACACACAAACATAGGAATTGCAAAACTGAATCAGACCAGTGTGTCCTTCTAGACCACTCTCATGTCTCTGATTGCAATCAAAACCAGCAACTTCAGAGGAAGCAACCTTGCATTAGGAAGTTATAGAATAACTTGCACCTAGGAAAAAATTTCTTCTCACCCAAAGTTTGACATTGGCTTATGCCTGAAGCTTGAGTATTTACATCCTTCCAGAGATTGTGCTTATTTAATTTTAATATATTTAGTACTTTAACTCTGACTATTCTTCTTATCCATATAGAAGTCTAATCCTATTTTGAATCCTGCTAAACACTTCCTCAGTCATACCTTGTGGCAATGAGTTCCCTGGGTTAATTATATTATTTTCCCCCTTTTTGGTTAGGGAATTGAGGCACAGAGGGATGAAGTGACTTGCCCAAGGTCATATTTGAACCAAGGTCTCCTGAGTCCCCGTTTAGTGTCTTCACTTCCAAGTCCAGTGCCTTAATAAATCCTATACCTTTATCTCAGTGCATGGTTCCCCTTCCATTGCAAGTTGGAGCAGAGACAAAAAGACAAAACCATGCAGAAAACAAGCCTAATTCTTCTCTTTTTCACTCCAAGTTGACACCATACCATTGGGCACATCAGGCTAGAGACAGTGTATGGAACCAGGAGCAGTTACTCCATGGGGGATACTCTCCTGGCAACACAGAGGACAGCTCTAAGTATGTTAATGCTACCACTTGTCACTTTAAATTCTGCTCCGCATATTTGCCTCCTTGCACAGGCTTAGCAGGTGGGAGCATGACTTCTCAGCAAGCCTAGGGTGAAAGGGGTCAAAGAGCAGTGCAGGTCTGGAGGCTGACGATGCCATGAGGCCATGCCCCATCCCTTCCCCTCCTCAGTGGGAAGAGGATGTGAACTTGCAGAGTTTCTGCCAAACTTGCCAACTTTGGAAACCCAACCCCCGCCCCTCCCCCCACAGCATTGTTTTTCCTTCAGAGGCGAAAGTTATCTGTTGGGTTTTCTTCCTCCCTTTTGTGAAGAATAAATCTGTTTTCAGAAATTCTTCAAATATTTTACTGCAGGCCATTCAGAGACTTCTGTCTTGTGCCCAAAGGCACTCTTAGCTGAGCTGGTTTTAGGATTTTGAAGAAGGACTTTGGAAATGTTGATATACAGTATAACTCTGAGGCACCTGCTTATGCCTCTGCTAAAAATGGATTATATCTTTTATTCTTTCCCCATGGGTGATTATAATTTTCATCTCAGTATGTACTTTAGTGTGGTGTGATGGTTAGAAGCAGAGATTTGGGTCCTGGCTTCTGTTCCTATTGGGTCCTGGCTGCTATTGACTGCCTGTGTGACGTCAGTCATGTCACTACAGCCCACATTTTCCAAAGCATTTATTAACATTGGATAGCTTAATTCCTGGGTACCCAATTTGAGCTGACTGGTCTTTAATATTTAGAGGTGCTGAGCATCCGCAAATATGATACCAAAGTCAGTAAGACTTGTGGGAGCTCATGACTCCTGTAAGTCAGACAAAATTATAATGAGTCTCTCAATTTGGGCACCAAAAAATGTAACGCCAAAATTAATGGACATTTCTGAACATTTTAGCTTTTAACTTTTTATGCCTCAATTTACCCCTCAGTAAAAGAGACACAATAATCATTACCTACATGGATGTGATGTTTCAGAGTAGCAGCGTTAGTCTGTATTCACAAAAAGAAAAGGAGTACTTGTGGCACCTTAGAGACTAACAAATTTATTTGAGCATAAGCTTTTGTGAGCTACAGCTCACTTCATCGGATGCATTTGATGCATCCGATGAAGTGAGCTGTAGCTCACGAAAGCTTATGCTCAAATAAATTTGTTAGTCTCTAAGGTGCCACAAGTACTCCTTTTCTTTTTACATGGATGTGGTGAGCCTCAAAATAAATATTGATAAAGTACATCTTTGGATGAATGAGTCAGAGAAGTACAAAGTTGCCAGACTCCAGTGCCTCGGAATTTCACTGATACTCTTGCATCGTTCCTGGCACCAGTTCAGCAAAGCATAATGTTAAGCGGGTAAGTCGTTCCAGTGGGGTTCTTCACATGCTTAACGCTAAGCCCAGGCTTCAGGCTGAACTGAGGCCTCTATGAATTCTGCTTTTTCAGTATCCAATATAAAATGAACTACCTACTTTTTCCTTTTGATATTTATGCTAAAACCTCTGGGATGTGGCAGAACAATGCCGTAGCCAAGCAACACAATAATAACAATAATACATGCATAGAAAATGAGACATTCAAAAAATTAATGAAACTTACAAACGGAAATAAGTTATACCAAAATCATCTCTGAAGTATCTCATCTGAAGTAGATCCCTGGATTTACACCAGTGTGATCTGACATACATAATGTATATCTCGCATGTACTGATGTTTATAAAATCAGGCATTATTCTATTACCCAATATGTCTTAGCAACAATTAACACAGTTTCATAGTTTGTACTTATTCAGATCACACTTGGGCAGTTTCAAAGGCCGCAACTTCATTTCTTCTTCCTTATCATATAATATAGCATAAGTAATATTTTTAAAGGAATATTATGTGCCTAGAGTAAGGAGACTCACATTGAAACTGGACCAGAAACATTAATCAGCTCAAATGAAAAATACAAACTAAAAAGCCATCTGACCATTTTGGAAACATGCAGATAATATGTATGTCACTTGAAATTCACATGCATTTGGGATCTGCAAAGAAAAGTAATATACAGCAATGATATCTTTGATCATCGAAAGAACTCAGAAACATAGGAACTGTGTCGAGTGTAGTTACCATCAAACCATTTTCTATTCCCAGTGCACAAATCATTTCATGCATTCTACAACCCAAGCCACGATGCTTGGCTTCAAAAGCAATTTCAGCAGCAAAATAAGGTGCTTTTCTTCAATTTTCAAGCCATTTGTATGAGGTTAGTGTTGTTTACCCACCTGGTACACTGATATTTACATACCCCTTTAAAGAAAATTGGTAGGTATGATTTATGGAGTACTGTAAGAGCACAATTTTCCATGTAGTGCACCTAATCTGAAAGGGCACATGCAAAGGTCACTCTGGCCATACAAATACCAAGTCTTCTCTTTGGAATAAGTTAGGATATTCATTTTTCTTGGAAAATGTCAGCAGTACCCTACTCCAGGGGTTAGTTTATGCAGATAAATGCGTAAGCCTTTAATCTTAAGGCAAAAATGCTCTACACCAATGTAAGAGAAGTCCATCTATCACTGTTAAGACCTGTAATTTGTTTTTATTTAAATCCCAAGCCAGGGCAGCCTGGGCAACAAAATTGTTAACATGGTAGCTCACATCTGAGCCAAGATTAAAGCATATAAACATACATCTGCTTTCAACCTGGGTGAACAATACACCATGTCTTCTGAAAACCATAATCTGGAATTCAGACATCTTCAGTATCTGCTCTTGTTGTGCTGCTATACAGTCTCAATGTGCCTGACCCTAGCATGTTAAATTGTCCAATAAGTACACTGTACATTTCCAGCATTTTATCTTCCAATGAACAACAGTGACAAATGTTCTTATAGTAAACAATCCATAACTTAAAAAAAGAAAAAGATTCATTTTCCATGGGTGGACAAAAAGGACATAAGCTGAAGAATTGTTTTAAGTATTTCCAATGCCATTTTTCATAGGGAATATTGATTTTATTTTTATGTGGGAATGCTTCATGCTTTGTGGTTATTATAAATTGAAAAAAATCTTCATAAATATGGGAAGTTGTGATTGACAGCAAGCAACAGATCCATCTTGACTGTTAATCATATCCATGAAGGTAGATGTTTTTATAGATTGATGTAAAACAAGGCCTGAAAATCTTGTTGTCGGGGATTTTATAATGAGAGGGCTTTATCCCAAGCTCTTCTTGCAACAGGAAACAAAGTATACAATGTTAATAGGTCTAGGAGATTTTAAAAGGGAAATCTTGTTGAAGTGGGCTTATTTAAAAGGATGGGAAACTAATATTTTTTAGGGTGTGTGTGGGAAAGATGATGTTAAGTATTGTTGAACTTTGTCATCCAGCCTAACCAATCTAAAGATCAGATTGTGCATTTACATCTGGTTTTGTGTAAGGATGGTGCAGATGCTGGGGGTGCAGCCAAGTCTCTATCTATTCCCCTCCCACTCACTCCCCGCTCCCTACTTATAAGCTTATTTGCTTATTTGCACTTATGGCTACTGTGTACTCGGCCCCTCCTTATGCCACAAAGTTGGGCCACAGCATGACCCTAAAAAGAGGACCATTTCAAAACAGCCCAGGGACCCTTCCCACAAAGCCCTGGTCTAGAGCTGGACATTTTGTGATTTGCTATGTAGTACAATAGATGTACATGGCACTCTGCAAACAGGAAAAAAAGACTAATATCCTCAGGACCTAATTCAGTGCAATGGCTTGGTTTGGTTAGATCTGGAGGAATAATCAGCTCTGTGGTATATCATGGAGAATGCAACATAAGGACTTTTCTGGCCACAGAGATCTAGTGTATATTTCTTCCTTTCCTCTTCAGTGCTCAGAAATCAGGGATTTGTAAGAATAAAGCAAAATTATATAGGCAATATTATATCCTCATCCTGCAATGTGATACATGTGAGCAGATCCCTGGATGCACAGCATCTGCCTGTGAGCATATCATTACAGAACCAGGACCCTAGTCACCATGGGTGAAATCCTGCTCCATTGAAACCAATGGGAGATTTTCAATTTACTTCAGTGGGGCCAGAATTCCCCCCACCATGACATTTTCTTCTAAAAGACACTTAATTTTGATAGGACAGATCCATTGTGTCAACCAGATATGCTGCAGTTGATTTATGTCCCTGAAAACAGGGTTTAAAGAGTTTCAGCAGACTAAGTTACACAAGGATTGAAAATGGCCTTTTAAAAATGGTGCTTGTAATTGCAAAAGAGCAGCAGCTGAATTTTATTTCTAGATCTGTTGGCAGTATGTAGGATGTGGGGCTGATCTGTAATAATTTACGAATATTGTATCTTGACCAGGATTTGTGGGGTTTACTGTATGCATACACTGAATTAATTCACTTGACAAGGTATGCACCCAGAAAGAAAGGGTTGGATGTGATATTCACATCTCCTGGCAAACGCTTCACAGGATAGGAGATAAAGCAAAGCCATCTACTTTGATGCATACCTCCAATATCTGGCTGGGCTGCTAGAACTCAAACAGGGAGTGAGTCCCTGAAGCAGGAGCACCCCTAGCCATTTTGCTAGCCAGGATGGAAAATGTTTTTGGTACCCCTCCCTGCCCATCATCTACCAGGTGGACAGGTTACAGTGCTTCCACTCCAGAGAGATACAAGAGATATGTTCTCATTAAGACACCTTAATGTACCAGCAGGCATAGCTGTTGTATGTTACACAAAGCACCACCTTGTAGCTAATAGTATAATACAATTTGCAATTCCATCCAAGCCAGCCAATCAGTAGAGCAAAAAAAAAAAAAAGCGGAGCACTTTGGTGCCTCCTGAAAGCAGGGCAACTGCTCTGCTCGGCTCGGCTCTCCTTACAACAGGTCTCAACCTGAAAGACAGGGCGTGATTGCATCAGAGGTGACAACATTATTCCAGAGGTTGAGGGCTTGAGGGTCAGATAGACCTACCCAAGACTACAAGTAAGATAGACCTTTTATTGAGTTCAACTCTTTTTTTCTCCTATGTTATGCTTTCTTCCTGCTGTTGAAATTACATCTTGTTCTGAGAGAGCTGTCTGGTCATCTGTTGTATTTACTGGTCATGAGCTCACAAAGGGAGCTGAACCCAGTTGGGCTTTCCAAGTAATCATGGTTGGTACACAGGATGTTGTAACCTGGGATCCAGTCTAAGAGTGGGAGAATTGCAGGATACCACCCTGAGAAAGGTACAGACACACGGCTAACACCTGAAGGAATGCATGCAGAGAGGGGTCAGAGGTGTAGTTAGCTCTATAGTTGTGACAGACAGTAATTAGGAATGAGTGAATTTGGTCTGGCTAAAATAAGAACCAGCCTAAATGGTTGCCTTAAAGTCAAACCAAATGAAACACAAAACTTGGCCTGAAAATGAATCTAATCAAATCCCCAGTCAATGCCCAAAACTTGAATAAAGCAAAGAGCTGAAGTGGATGAAAAACACTGAGTTAAACCATTGTTTTATGTAAAATGTTCAAACATCCTAATGATCTTCCATAGGATTTCAAAGGTGACGTATCTCAGCTTTTTTAAAAAGAATCTGTTGAATTCTGTAGCTCATTAAAATGAATTCTAATAAAGGGAAATTAATTCCTTCCACAAGAGAATGTGATGCTGGGAAACAAACAGATTAATTTTCTTCTTACTAATAGTTTCCAAAAGTGAAATTAAAATATACTCTTGTTAGAAAATCTAAAACTTTTGCTATGGACCATGTCAGACATCTCCTTATACAACCTCTCCATATTGCCATTAAAATAAAAAGTATCACAAACTGGATGAGATTCTAAGCAGGCTATTAGTTTGCCATTGAAGCATAACCAATGCCTCAACTAAAACAAGCAAACAAGCAGTTGAACATGTTAACATAATTTTCTATCATTTCTTTTTGATGTGGGTTGGATGGAAAAATCTGGGATGCAAGCCATGATGTAGATTTTCAAAATTGATTAGCATTTTTGGACACTGGCAGCAATTTCTGTGGTGGTGTAATTTATTTTAAGCTAAAATTGATTAGTGTTTTTTTTAAAAACGTGCACCAAAATTGCTATGCAAATCAAAGCAAATGAGGCCATGAAATGATGGTAGGAAGGGGGAATATAGTAAAATATTAGATCAATCTAATGAAGGCCCGTAGATATTGCAGTATATATAATATGGCTGTGAATGGCTATCCTTGTTTTTAGATTAGCTATTTGTAATCGTCAAACGCTTCTTACAGTATGTAAAGTGGTTAGCATGTTTGTGGAAGAAAGATTGTTTTGTTCATTGTCATAACATTAATCACATTTTAGTTCTAATATAGATGTAATATATAATTCCACAGAAATTCCATTGTAGCTTAATGTTAATGTCTACTAACTTTAATGTTTCAATGACTTTAAGAACTATCATTGAAAATGTTCAGTCACTCCCAGATGACTGCTAGTGTAAATGGATTATATTTTTACAGTTCTTTGACTTCCTCTCTATTTCCAACAGATGAAAACAATCCTTACAGTAACTATGTTACTTTGGTGTTATCAAACACAAACAGAAAGTTAAGGAGTGAGTCATACCAGGGCAACTATCAAAAGAATGAGATCCTTCAAAGGTCAGCCTTTCTTGCTCGTCAATTGTTGACATTTAAGCTTTTATTTCAGTCACTGATAATGTTTTCTGAGATAGTAGGGAAGAATTGATGCGGTGGTATGCAATTATGGCCATAATGAGATGCAAAAATGCAAATAAGGTGGCATGTGCCAGTTCTTTGGAATGCCTTTTGTCAGAATTGCAGACACCATGAGACTTTGATAGATACCATGTTAGTACTCATAGTTAGAGCTCTGATATCTTTTTAAAAAAGCAACTATAATATGCTATCTCTGGATGCTAATTAGCAGTAACCTTTGAAGATGAAAAATCCAAAGGTCTTTTTTTTTGGTAAATTCTTAAAACAGCACTAAAATAATTGTGACAGTATCACTTCACAGCAGAAGTGGACTGTATCTCTCTATATGCCACATTTATCTATCAGTGCTGTTGTATCTGATTCAGTAGTATTTACTATACCGTGTATCCTACTGATTTTTTTACACACTGCTGTTTGTTATTTATTTTAATTTTAATTGCATTTTTAAAGTAAGAGCTTATAAACCACAGTGAAAATAGGAGAATAATATTCCTGTATATTTCTTCACAAAATTAAAAATTACCTAAGATCTATGCCACTTGAGTCTCTAGCTTTATATCAGGAAAAGTATAAGAAATATGATTCCTCCACAATTGTGTAATATCTGATATACAACCCCTCCCACCAATCAAAATATATATTGCACATTACGTGATATAGGGCTTGATCTTGTATGATGCTAACCACTCTGGCCTTGATTCAGCAAAGAACTTAAGTACATGCTTAAAGTTAAGCACTTGAGACATTCCATTGTCTTTAATGAAATGACTCATGAATACAATTAAGCACTCACTTATTGCTGCTTTGGAGCCACAATCTACAGCACATTGCAGGATCAAATCTGTAATTCCCAGGCCAACTACGTCCCAATTTCTTTATAGTAATTCCACTTCAAAAACTCAGCGCAGGTAATTATTGTGCTTTTTGGTAGTTCAAAGTCAGGATGATCTATAAATAATCATTAAAAAGTTGTTTCCGCAGAGATATACATGTCACAGATGTGGAACTCAAGACTTCTGTCTTGACCTCAGCCACCTGGATTCACTGTTATAAATTCAAAACATGCTCATGTGTCAGACCCAGTGTGGGATCTGCAAGTAGATATGAAACAGAAAGGAGATATGAAATGAGAAAGAGCTTATAAACAGTGGATCTAACTCCCCGCTTCTTTTCACCAATTCTACACTGTTATTACTCCATTGAAATCAATAGTGAATCAGGCCCAGTAATTGTTTGCAAGAGAATTCTTCCCATGTTGTTTTAGCGTTTCTTAAACTTAGAAGAAGATTCCAAAGGCAAATATAGCTATTCAACTGCTAGTGTAAAAAGAGAGCACATCTGAGTTTAATTGCATGGAATAGCTACAACTGTCAATACTTTCCTCTCCTTTGCAGCAGCTAATATATTCAGATTTTAAATTTCTAACATGGAAACCTTAAAACAATTAGATTAATTTATGTGTGTTTGTGGGGTGTTTTGCATACAATATGCATTAGCTTTGATGTTACTTCACTAGGGAGTTGGTTGTCAATCCTTGCGTACAGTATACTCCACAACTTCTTTATGTGGTTTTCTTTTATGATGCTCTCAGATATAAAGCTACTGTACTTTGGCTACCAACTTAATCAATCCTCATCATAATTATACTCATCGCATTAACAACTTTGTATTACACTCAAAAATACTTAGCCCTGGGGAATAGTGTTAATAAGTAGATGATATATATTTCAGGCAAAACTTCAGTCTTGTATTCCTTGCAGATTTGGATTTCAGATGGCTATCTCTGCTTGTGAAATAAAGAAGATGATAGATTTTCAAGTCTCCCATCTTGTGCATGCGCTTGCTTTCTTGCACACTCTCTTTTTTAATAAGAGGCTCAGTTAAATGATTTCCTAAAGTAAAGCTCATAGACTTTAAGGTCAGAAGGGACCATTATGATCATCTAGTCTGACCTCCTGCACAACGCAAGCCACAGAATCTCTCTCACCCACCCGCTCCTGTAATAAACCCCTAACCTATGTCTGAGCTTTTGGAGTCCTCAAATCATGGTTTAAAGACTTCAAGATTCCTCTAGCAAGTGACCCGTGCCCAACGTTGTAGAGGAAGGTGAAAAACCCCCGGGGCCTCCGCCAATCTGCCCTGGAGGAAAATTCCTTCCCGACCCCAAATATGGCAATCAGCTAAACCCTGAGCATGTTGGCAAGAATCACCAACTAGACACCTAGGAAAGAATCATCAAGGCAGAATGGTATGCAACCCTTAGATGTGTATAAATCAAAAAAGTAGTTCTAAATCATATTGTTCTAGAAGCAGAAAGTTGGCTATAGCATATAAATTTATTATTTATTATTTGTATTAATGTAGCACAAGAATTGGCAACTTTTGGTCTGTGGCCCGCCAGGGAAAGCTGCTGTCGGGCTGGGACAATTTGTTTACCTGCAGCGTCTGCAGGTTCGGCTGATCACAGCTCCCACTGGCTGCGGTTCACTGTCCCAGGCCAATGGGGGTTATGGGAAGTGTGGCCAGCACATCCCTCAGCCCACGCTGCTTCCCGCAGCCCCCATTGGCCTGGGACGGTGAACTGTGGCCAGTGGGAGCTGCGATCGGCCAAACCTGCAGACGCTGCAGGTAAACAAACTGTCCCAGCTTACACTGAGAGGCCGCGTGCCAAAGGTTGTCGATCCCTGATGTAGCACTTAAGAGCCCCAATCATGGACCAGGAGCCCATTGTGCTAGGTGCTGTATAAACACAGAACTAAAAAAGTTCCTGCCCCAAAGAGCTTATAACCTAAATATAAGGCACGAGACAACAGATGGCGACAGACAGAGCAATGGGGGGAGTATAAGAAAATGATGAGACAATAGTGGTCATCAAGAGCCAAACCCAGGGTTGTGAGTTCAGTCCTTGAGGGGGCTATTTAGGGATCTGGGGCAAAAATTGGTGATAGCTCCTCCTTTGAGCAGGGGGTTGGACTAGATGACCTCCTGAGGTCCCTTCCAACCCTGATACTCTATGATCGGTCCATTTACTCTAAGAGAGTGTGTGGTTGTAGCCTGTTTTATACTTGTTCATTTCATGGGGAGTCAGTATGTGAGGCAAAAACAAAGTTGGAAGCCTTCATGATAACACCTCTAGCTCCTCCTAGTCTCATGTCAATAAGCCCCGACTTATAAGGCAGAAAACTTTAAACAAAAGAGCTGGGATGAAATCCTGGTCTCATTGAAGTCAATGGCAAAACTCCCATTGACTTCAATGGGGAAAGGATTCTACCCACTATTCAGCAAAAAAATTAAGTGCCTCAACATCAGGCTGACAAGGACTGATTAAGTTGTAAAAGGAGTGTTTTGGGTTTGGAAGTTACCCCAGCCTAAAGCTGGTAACTGATGTCACAGAACATAAAACTACAAGCCTGATTCAAGGATCAGCAACTGTATGCATTTTCTGGCTGGAACTTGTTTATCCTTCCATATGCTTAGGTCCACAGGATGTCCACCAGTTTCTTCCATTTATTTTGGTCTTGTGCTGGCTTCTGAGTGTCATGTTGGCGGATTTGGCTTCTTTCTCTATTCTACATAAAGTTTCTCTAGGTTACTCCCTTTTTCTCTGTCCAGGTTGTGTCCATATTATCACTTGCAGTGGCAGTCATATGGGTGGCATCCTTAAAGCATGTCCTAAATATGTCGATCATTGTCATTTTCTCTTATTTGGCACATTAGATTGGTTTGCTCTCATAGAAGTTCTAATATTGCAAGAAACTCTTTCCAATGTACTCTAAAGATCCTCTGCAGCCATTTACTTTGGAAGGAGTGATCTTCTCTAGAATTTCCGTTGTAGATTTCCATGACTCTTCTCCATAAGGAGAGCAGACGTGATGATAGTATTAAAAATTTGTATTTTTTGTCAGTGCCAATCATGCTCACAAAAAAACACGTGCTCATGAAAAAAACATAACTGGTGGTTATTTCTGCTATGCTAATTGTCTCGTCTTTGGTCTAATGATTCAGTTAATGAGCCCATCCCCATCAATAGGGGAAACTGAGGCACACACACTGTATTTAGAGAAAACATTAAGAACATTCCTACTTCATCACAACTCCACCATCAGTTACCCTTGTCACATTTTTTCTCACCATCATTTGGGCTAGAAACTTACTTTATTTTTAAATGCAGGTTCTGCCCTTTTTCACGTCACTCCAGGAGCTGAGGGCATAGGCACGGTCCTGTACAGCCTGTGCCTTAATATGACCTTGATTACACTGACTCCATAGTTATCAGAATCTACTAAATGGCAGTTCCTGTCAATGAATAGGTATAATATGTAAGGGAGCACACATGGTCAGCTGTGGCGACATGACCAATGGACAAAAGTAACCTCAGGCATATAGATTTTATGCTCTCTAATATAGAGAGCTGGCTGGGTTGTGTTTCAGTGGGTGCCTGTGAAACTTGTATATATTTTTACACTCTTAGAATTAATATGAGACAGCACATCACAGATGCAGGTGAAGCCATAAAGTGAAAGTTTAATAGGAAAGGAATTCAAGTAATGGAGCCTAGAACACAAATAGTTCAGCCACCCTGTACATTAGACAATTACCAGCTTCAATTTCTTCTTTACTTTTGGTATGAGTAACGTTGACTGATTGTGGGTGGATCCCCATAGTTGATGAGCTACTAATGCATCTAATACACTAATGCTCCTTTAGTTCAACTGGAAAGGGCCTATGCGTTTTGGAGCAAAAAGCCTAGGGTTCTAGCCTAGTGTTCGTGTCCATGAGAGATTTTACATAATAATTATATCTAAGGTCTGGAGCTCCTGGATTCATTACAACTAGTACCCAGCTGTTGAGTTTGGATTACTTAAATGCTTGGGGTAAACATTTTTCTAATCCAGGTGGGTATATGTTCAATTCTTTTTCTGGCTTTGTGTAGAGTAGAGGTTGCTTTAACTTTTCCCTCTTGCACCTCTGAACTGGATTCTGTGAGGGGAGTGGAAAACAGTATAAGTTACACCAAACTTGACTCTCTGTAAACTTTCTTTCACAGCTTGACATCTGACCCCCTGACAATGAAATAACAGAAGTACCACAGCACAAGCTGATATAATCTGACTTTGGCTGACTCTTTTCTATACAAATTGTTTTTAAAAAGTCTATCTTAAAGTAAGAAGAAATAACCTCTAAATATCATACCTGAAAAGGAAAAACCACTATTATGCAAGACTAACTATTAAAGGACAAAGGACACAAGCTCAAAGTGATATCTTTGAGCATTTTAGTAGGGTGTGAAAGGTTGGTAGGTCTCAGTGAGGAACCAGGAAGGTTTGCTACACAAATTTCTCTTGTTAAAAAAAATTACAAGAGGAAGTTAGCAAAATATATCAGAAATCTGCCACAACTCAACTGAAGAAGATCCCTATCAACTGTATCCATAACTATGCCCAGAAATTAGATCCCGTAAGCTCATGGCTAGAACCAGTCATCCAACTGCACCTCCTCCCTACTGAGCTTGATCTGGAGCAAGAAGAACCTGGGTTTAGTTCTACAGCTGTTCACCTCAGACCCTTTTTAAAGAGGAGCTTGCTCATAATCTTTCATCTAAAAAAGTTAAGAGCTGCTTCTTCATTCAGAAAGAGAAGAAAAATATTCATATATAATGCAAACTGACCAGCTAACACAGCACTACACAAAACTAAATCATATTCTTTAATTTAACCAAGTTGCCTCAAAATGGCCACTTGAGTCCTAAATTAAATTTTTCAGAACACCACAGACCTAGGGTCAGGGGACACATCTTCTTCCTAGGCATATAAACTCCAGGTTCTGGGTAGTTCTTCAGTAAAGAGAATAGTCATGTTAGGTAGGGTTGTAATCATCAGTTCTTGTAATCATACCAGGGTACAAGCAAATAATTGACTTAGAATCATAGAATCATAGAATATCAGGGTTGGAAGGGACCCCAGAAGGTCATCTAGTCCAACCCCCTGCTCAAAGCAGGACCAAGTCCCAGTTAAATCATCCTAGCCAGGGCTTTGTCAAGCCTGACCTTAAAAACCTCTAAGGAAGGAGATTCTACCACCTCCCTAGGTAACGCATTCCAGTGTTTCACCACCCTCTTAGTGAAAAAGTTTTTCCTAATATCCAATCTAAACCTCCCCCATTGCAACTTGAGACCATTACTCCTCGTTCTGTCATCTGCTACCATTGAGAACAGTCTAGAGCCATCCTCTTTGAAACCCCCTTTCAGGTAGTTGAAAGCAGCTATCAAATCCCCCCTCATTCTTCTCTTCTGCAGACTAAACAATCCCAGCTCCCTCAGCCTCTCCTCGTAAGTCATGTGCTCTAGACCCCTAATCATTTTTGTTGCCCTTCGCTGTACTCTTTCCAATTTATCCACATCCTTCTTGTAGTGTGGGGCCCAAAACTGGACACAGTACTCCAGATGAGGCCTCACCAGTGTCGAATAGAGGGGAACGATCACGTCCCTCGATCTGCTCGCTATGCCCCTACTTATACATCCCAAAATGCCATTGGCCTTCTTGGCAACAAGGGCACACTGCTGACTCATATCCAGCTTCTCATCAACTGTCACCCCTAGGTCCTTTTCCGCAGAACTGCTGCCGAGCCATTCGGTCCCTAGTCTGTAGCGGTGCATTGGATTCTTCCATCCTAAGTGCAGGACCCTGCACTTATCCTTATTGAACCTCATTAGATTTCTTTTGGCCCAATCTTCCAATTTGTCTAGGTCCTTCTGTATCCTATCCCTCCCCTCCAGCGTATCTACCACTCCTCCCAGTTTAGTATCATCCGCAAATTTGCTGAGAGTGCAATCCACACCATCCTCCAGATCATTTATGAAGATATTGAACAAAACGGGCCCCAGGACCGACCCCTGGGGCACTCCACTTGACACCGGCTGCCAACTAGACATGGAGCCATTGATCACTACCCGTTGAGCCCGACAATCTAGCCAGCTTTCTACCCACCTTATAGTGCATTCATCCAGCCCATACTTCCTTAACTTGCTGACAAGAATGCTGTGGGAGACCGTGTCAAAAGCTTTGCTAAAGTCAAGAAACAATACATCCACTGCTTTCCCTTCATCCACAGAACCAGTAATCTCATCATAAAAGGCGATTAGATTAGTCAGGCATGACCTTCCCTTGGTGAATCCATGCTGACTGTTCCTGATCACTTTCCTCTCCTCTAAGTGCTTCAGGATTGATTCTTTGAGGACCTGCTCCATGATTTTTCCAGGGACTGAGGTGAGGCTGACCGGCCTGTAGTTCCCAGGATCCTCCTTCTTCCCTTTTTTAAAGATGGGCACTACATTAGCCTTTTTCCAGTCATCCGGGACTTCCCCCGTTCGCCACGAGTTTTCAAAGATAATGGCCAAGGGCTCTGCAATCACAGCCGCCAATTCCCTCAGCACTCTCGGATGCAATTCGTCCGGCCCCATGGACTTGTGCACGTCCAGCTTTTCTAAATAGTCCCTAACCACCTCTATCTCTACAGAGGGCTGGCCATCTCTTCCCCATTTTGTGATGCCCAGCACAGCAGTCTGGGAGCTGACCTTGTTAGTGAAAACAGAGGCAAAAAAAGCATTGAGTACATTAGCTTTTTCCACATCCTCTGTCACTAGCTTGCCTCCCTCATTCAGTAAGGGGCCCACACTTTCCTTGGCTTTCTTCTTGTTGCCAACATACCTGAAGAAACCCTTCTTGTTACTCTTGACATCTCTTGCTAGCTGCAGCTCCAGGTGCGATTTGGCCCTCCTGATATCTTTCCTACATGCCCGAGCAATATTTTTATACTCTTCCCTGGTCATATGTCCAACCTTCCACTTCTTGTAAGCTTCTTTTTTATGTTTAAGATCCGCTAAGATTTCACCATTAAGCCAAACTGGTCGCCTGCCATATTTACTATTCTTTCGACTCATCGGGATGGTTTGTCCCTGTAACCTCAACAGGGATTCCTTGAAATACAGCCAGCTCTCCTGGACTCCCTTCCCTTTCATGTTAGTCCCCCAGGGGATCCTGGCCATCTGTTCCCTGAGGGAGTCAAAGTCTGCTTTCCTGAAGTCCAGGGTCCGTATCCTGCTGCTTACCTTTCTTCCCTGCGTCAGGATCCTGAACTCAACCAACTCAAAAACTCTACATTAAGGTATCTTTTTGACAATTGATGCATGGGTTGCATAATGTCTAATTGGCCTCTTAAATAATTTCTTTTCATGGGGATAACTCCTTTGCTACTGTAACATGCAGAAAAATACAGGTCTTTATTAAAAATAATCCTCTCTCTTCACTGCCTGTGTTCTGTGTCTTGGAGTGAGGTTTGCATTTTTCAGTATTACTCCTGCTCACACCAAATCAAAGGAAATAACCTCCTTGCCTAATAATGTTGCTGATGGCAATGAAACCACACCCACCTGTTTATATATGTGCTGTGTTTCTTGGGCCAGGTATCTTCACCCCATGGTCTAGCTAGTTACTGAACATTGTAATTATTGTAAGCTGTTGCAACCCAATAAATATTAGGTTATTAGCCAATTAATCTGATGCCTCCTGAAGAGGAAGAACTTTCTGTTCCCAGTGACAGTAGAGGTCAGAGTAACTCCAGGGGTTTGAGAGGAGCGGCAGATCTTAGAAAAGTGTTACCTGCTTTCTAGTGTATGCTTCCCATGCTTTCTTGCAGGTGCTGGGAAGGATTGAGGGCTTGATCTCCCCCTCTTATTCAGGCATGCCCTGGCTGGCACAGCTAATGTTACTGGTAGAGCTGGAGAGTCCCCTTCTGTGCTCTCCAGCATTTACAGCCAGTTTATGGCTGCCTCTTCTACAGGTAAGCTAGACAGGGAAGCGGCTCCCAGTGCCATCTCTGCCCCAGGAAGGGCCAGATTTAATTTGGCCTTTAGGGAATGGATCCTGCCTCTGTGCCCTAAAATGAAAAGGCAGGAGTTGATGGCTGCCCGCCTTACAGAGTAAATGAGCTCTGCTCTCTTTGATGCTGTACAGTGTGATTAAAATAAAATCCTCATTAATGGAGATCAGATAAAGTGCTTCATGCACTGTACATCACAGCCATATATATAGCAGTCCTCTACTTTATTAGCCTGCTTGCAGTATCTCACCAGTGATCTCAGCCTGCTGAGCTGGACTGCCCATTTGCTCACCAGGAGTGAAGGATAATTAGTTCTCCATGTTGGCTGTGTCCTGAGCCTCTTCTGAGCAGAGGTTGACAGCCATGTGTAGCATTGTGATGTGGAATACTGGTCATTAGGGACAGAGCTGAGATTACCTATCTTATTTCCTCTATGACCTAAGGTCAGAATTGAAGCATAGTCCCTGAAGTGAAAGCCTTTTGCTTCATACCTAATGCTAGTATGCTAAGTAGCTTCTTCAGAGCTGGCACCTTAGAGAGCCTGAAAATCTAAAATAAACATCATAATTAACATGGGTAATATGAATAAAATGGTCCTCTACATATAAAGCATGGTTTGTTTGTTGATGAGCAGTGTTACCAAGGTAACAATGAGAGATTTGGTTGTACGCATTTTGAAGCATCACTAAGGAATGTTGTTAGTCCAGTATCCACCCACCTGGTAATGAATTATTGGTGTCATTTGAAAGATGAAGATTAAAATTTGTGACCTTTAGAGCAGATCCTTGCTGCAAAGGGGCTAGAGAGCTGGTATAAGGGACACCCTGGGGATTTTCCTCTTGTAGGGAATCCCTGAGCATGACAGTGCCACACTGTTCCCCTCTCAATAGCCAGTGTAGGAAGTCACTGGGGCCATAAAAAGCATGTTTTGTGAGAAAAGTGCATGTATATAAATGTATACACGTGCACATGTGTAGATATGTGTGTAATACACACAACACATATATGTGCTCAATTATCAGAGTTAGGAAAGGGATGTCCCTTCTGCATGATCCCTGTCTGGTGTTACCAGCCCTTGGGGGCCCTACCTAGCTGGGATACTCTAAGAAGCCCTTATTCCAGGACTAGAAAGCTGCAATGGGCTCCCTGGTGGCTCTTTTCTTTGGCTGCTCCCAGCCTTATTGGGAACAAGGGATGCAGGGCAACCTCTAATCATTCACTTCCATTGTCAGCCAGAGGCTTGGAAGGTCTGACTCTTGTGTTTCATTCTTTTAAGACAAACCTACAATATGTTAAGCAATCAACCTTTTTCTCTCCACTCACAGTTCCTGTCCACAATTGTTTGATTCTGTCTTTGTATGTATGCTGTATACATATTTAAATATATATGTTATAGATATAATGTGTGTGTTTATATAAATTATGTATGTGTGTGTAAATTATTTGATCCCTTTTAAAAAATCATTAAACTACCATTAGGAATATGTGGGTTTTGCTAAAAATGTATCAACAACAAATCTGTACATAATATATGTATACTTAATTAGCTAACGCTGGTTTAAATTCTTCATGGTATTCACTGATTTCATAGCAGTGACTGTTTTGTCACAATCCAGTATGTTATTTTTACAGCTAGCTTCTATCACTGCTGGTAGGTAACTATGTGATATATAACTTGCAAGCAGTCCTGCTGTTTGTTACTGGCAATTAATTTCTCTGCTGCCTTTCTTCCATTCAGACCAGGCCTTTATGCTCTAAATCCAGCTATTCTAATACTCCCCACTTCTGCTGTGTAGAAAAGACTCAGACTGACAGATTATCGCAGGGCAGTTAAGCATGTAATTGCTCAAATGAGTTAAAATCCCTTCAAATATCTGTCTTTGTACCTCATCACACCACTTCATGGACTCAAATATTTGACAATTGATGAAGATAAACTAAAGGGATCTTCATTAGCTACCAACCACCGTGACAAGTTCTTTCAGCTAAAGGCTGGCAAATTTTGGGACTTATTATCTACTTAAAAACTGCAGGAAAGCAGAAAAATACTTCAGTGTACTTTAAACTAGAGAAAACTAGGAGCTTACATGGTAGTTAGGGTCAAACAAAACTGCAGTTTGTTAATCTAGTGCTGTACTTGTCAAAAGTGTGCAGTAAGACACTCAAGGAATCTGACTGAATAAAAACTTAAGGGAAATGTATCAAAGTTCCGATGGCTGCAGTCATCAAAACCTTCTGGTGAATGGCAAACACAATGATCGTATTCATTACAACATCAGGGTGCAGCAGAAATCCATTTGCCAAATGAAGTCCTTTTATTAGCACATAGCAGCTACATTGGTGTGAAATAGTAACTTCTCACTCGCGTAGTTTTTATGTCTGGTGCCATGTCTAAGTCGAGGGGCAGTGGGGGTGAGCTCTACCAGTAACCTCCATGTATCTTTAGGGTGCTGACTGAACTGTGGAGGATTAAAGTGGAGAAGCGCTGGGGATACGTCAGGCCTTCCTCTGTTTTGATATCCCACCAATCCAATGGGTAGAGGTGCGCATTAATGGCAGCTAGATGAAAAGTGGGTGCAAAAGTAGTGCCGAAAAATAGTAAGTGTGTGTGTGTGTGTGTGTGTGTGTAATCATGGCCTCACTGAAGTCAATGGGGCTAGAATATATATGATTTTATTGCTTTGCATTTTTTTACTCTTTTCTGCAAAAAATGACATACAGTTTTTGTAAATGGTAAGAAATACCATTTGCCTGAACTGAGTAAAAAATTTGCTATTTTTACCTTTGAGCAAGGGGCCAGTCCAGGCCGTTATATAGTGACACAAGAGAATTGTGGAGGTAAATTCTGATAACAGTAACAGTAATTTTTTATTGTTTCCTTCATCAAAGGAACTCAATGTACTTTACAAACTTTATTTAAGGCCTGTCACTGAAACACAGTCCTCTCTAAGGCAGTTGTCACCAAACTGGGGTGCGCCCTACAAGGGGGATGTGGAGGAACATTCGGAGGGGCATGTAGCGGGGTCTGGGCCAGCCACCACGGTGGGTGGGGAGGGAGCACCCCACTCCACCCCCAAACCAGCTCTGAGCCACAGCTCCATACTGCCTCCGTTTCACCCCCATCCTAGCTCTGCCCTCATTCCCTCTTCATCCCCAGGCCAGTTCTGCCTCTAGCCCAGCTCTTCCCCATATCCAGTTCTGCCCACAGCTTCACCATCAGCCCAAGCTCATCTGTCAAAAAAGCCATGGCTGTGCAATAATGGAGGGAAGTGCTGACAGATTCCATTACTGGTAATGGGGGGCATGACAGGAAAAGTTTGGGCACCAATGGTCTATGGCGTTACACCATTGGTCTATGGCATTACACCACATCTGTCTCTAAAAGCTCATAGGAACACAATGTAGGAAGAGAAGACATTTATGTGAGCTAGAGTTTGGCCAGGACACCAGGGTAACAGCCCCACTTATATACAAAAATACCTTGGGATTTGATCTTTAATGAATAGAATTATTCAGATGTTTGCTTGATGTCTCATCCCAGAGCAGCACAATACATTTAATTCTGCACTGGGCTATTAGCTGAATACTGGCATGCCTTTTACCAACAATTAAATCCCCAACACTATTTTCTGATGTATCTGGGTTTTCTTTGGAAATCCCCCATTAATGTACTTCAGCTTTGATCAGCTTGTGACATTGCACAAGATCACAGCACAAAGTGATGTGTTCATAGGCTGCAAACAATAGCCGCCTATGACCAAGGCCCATGACCCAAACTGACTTGTTGTTTTTCATTAGCGGGTGGATTAACCTGAAAAAAAAAAAGTCAGATGCCAATTCCTTTTGCCTTTAGAAATTTAAGAATGTTTGGGAAGGGTGGAGGAAAATTCCATAGTGCTTTTTAAAATTAATATACTGGATCCAGGATGCAAATAAATGGTTCAGCCTTGACTTAAAAATGAGTTTTTCCCAAGGGAGCACATCAGAACATAATGCAGTTAGTAGGGACCGTCTTTTTTTTTCTGTGTTTGTAGAGTACCCAGCACAATGAGGTCCTGGCCCATGACTGCTACTGCAATATAATAATAGGGTTGGACCCAAGCTACTCCAATGAATATTGTATATTAAAGACTATTTGCTCTTTTGGGGATAAATGCTGATCCTTGAGTTTACTATCAGTTTTATGTTGATCTTCCTTTCTCTAACCTTTTGCTGGAGCTGCACATGTTACTGTAGTTCTAGGGAAGTAACCCCACCTTGGGTTTTTTCTAGGAGGGAATAGAAATATCAGAGTAAGGATTCTTGTTTTACATAAAATCCTGCATTGTTCATGTCTGATATCACATTGCCTCACCTTACCCAGGCTAGTTCAGCGATTTGTCTATTAGTGCAAGTGGTGGAGGCTTTCTTTCATTCTGTCTTGTAGTTGACGGACCATGGTACCAATCCTGAGTCGTGTGTATGTGTGTATACAAAGGGAGGAGACATTTGTCTAGTAACTGTGCCAGTTATTGTCTCACTTCTGATGTCTGCAGTGCAAGGATTCTATGCAGTCTCTGTGGGGTGGGAAGTCTTTTGGCAATAGAAAGTGAACACTGCTGGTTGGTTAGGTATGCACGGGAGAGCAGAATGGGTAATACAATGTGACCAGAGTGGGGCATCACTGGGAGATTCAGCTAGGCAGGGCAGTGCTTTATGTGTGGAGAGACAGGATTCTTGAACCCAACAAGATGACATCACACAAACACAGCTCTACTTCATTAGTGGCCCACTGTTTCTTTTGATAGCTAGTCTAGTGGGTGAGGCACTGGCCTGGAAGTCAGAACAACAGAGTTCTGCTCCAGGCTCAGCTAATGACCTGCCTGGCACCTCTTTGTCCGTTCTCCCCTTCCACCCTTTGTTAGCCGGGTCTCTGCACACTGTAAGCTCTTCAAGCTCTTCTGTCTCTTACTATGTGTTCATACAGTACCTAATACAATGGGACCCTAATCTGCCTTGTCTATTGAGGGGTTTTATAGTGCTGCCCATCACTACAGTATCTGAGCTCAGCTAAAGCCTCTGGGCCCTAAATATAATAAATGCAAATTGTAAATCAACAGACATTAGCCAATTTGACTCTGGAGAGAGAGTAGATGTGCTACAGAGTTGGAGAGGGAGGAAGATAGGGTGACATTGTGCTGAGTGGGGTGTTGCTGTTCATCTGGCAGTGGGAGTCGCACACCAGCCACTGGGTAGGTATTTGAGTGTGCAATATAAGACAGCCAAAGAGGAGCACTCCTGGGGGAAGGTGAACCAGCATGTCTGTGAATGCCCAAGACAAATGGAACCGCGACAGCAAAGCTCTCTGCTAGAATAAAGTCAAGGAAGCTGCATCCATCTACTCCAGCAGAGAATTTGGTCTACTGCCTTTCATTCACAAAATGTATTTAAAATATAAAATGCTTTCCATTCACTTTTCAAACATGTTCATTCAAAACAAAAGAAAAAAAACCCAAAGTTTTAAACTTTAAAATAAAGAACACTGTCTTTTTCTATTTGTACTGAGCTCTTATATAATACTGATAACCAAAATGTTGTTTTTAAAACGTCCATCTTTTTTGTCTGCTTAGGTCCCTGCTGGTCTGGAACTGGCCAGTGTAAATGTATCCACTAGTGTTACTCCCTGTGTTGACAGCAAGCCTGAAGTATTCTGCAAAGGAAGAACTGTGCTCAATTCCCTCTGCTTATAGTAATTTGAACTTTAAGTTTCCTATGGAAGTTAATCACACTTGCTCTCATGAGTAAAAATGTTTTTAATATGAAACAATATTCCAATGAGGGTTGACAAACTATATTTTAATTGTAATTGATTTATACCAAAAGATAAAATGAGTTCATTAGGGCATGCGATCAGAATTAATGGCAAGGGAAATACACTATACAGCTAGCAGATACGGGGTAGGAGATGAAATATTTTTAAGGGCATATTTTAACCTTCAAGGGCTGAAATTCAGTAATGAAAATATGTCTGTCCAGCACAAACCAAGTAGGTGGATCTTCCATATTATGAAATCTAGCCAGAGACTGAATCCCATCCAAAGAGATTTAACCATAGGTGCTGGAACTAGGGGTGCTGGCAGTGCTGCTGCATCCCCTGGTTTGAATTGGCTTCCATCATATACAGGGTTGACAGTTTGGTTCAATGGCTCTCAGCACCCCTACTGTTAAAATTGCTCCAGCATCCCTGGATTTAACCGGTTCTGAGTTCTTGGCACTTCACCGCAGTATGTGGTTGGCATGGTAATTTGACAGTGTGTCTATATAATATACATGTCTGTTTTCAGTCTCAAAGTTTCTTCAGGGTGGTAGCATATAGTACACATGTAGGGCCCAATCCTATAAGTTTTACTCACATTGCATAGTGAATTCAATGGGGATCGCTCATCTGAATAAGTGTTACTCAACATGAGTAAGGCTTAGACAATCAGCCGCTTAGTTATTGGTATAGTTTCTGGTCATACTCACATGTTCCGTTTTGAGCTGTTACAAGCAGGTGGGGGTTTAGACAACTTGGCAGTGGAATGCAATGTATCATCATTAGGGCTGTAATTGGGTCATGGTAAATTATAGAAAAAAATCAGTTGCCTTGGTGGAAGCATCATGAGAGCTTATTTTGTGGTCATCAAACAATTCTCTTATGGAAACTCATCATGGTGGAGACCTAAGTCTTGGAAATATACTAAAAATTAGATATGCCCATGTTTTGGTAGTAACCAAACAGGTCTAAATGCCTGGGCCTGCAGACATGCTCTCAGGGAGGTGCTCTGTCTGCAAGGCTCTGTCAGCATTTCTAGGATAAACCCTGTTTTTCAAAGATTTCCAATTTGGGCATCACAATAATTACTCTTCAATGAAATGAGACGTATTCATTCATTGCCTAAAAGTGACTGTTGCTTTTAATAGCTGCACATTTTTGTTCAAATGTGAGTGGCATATTTTCCGGGTAGAGACAATACTTAAAACCTGCAGATGTTGTTTCATGAACTGTCTTCCCACGTGCCTCATTTGCCAAAACATCCAGAACCCTCAAAGCAAACACTTAGGCCAGATTTTACCTAGGGCTTCTGGGAGCAATGAGTAGCTTGGTCCCGGGGTCATGCAAGTGGAGAGAACTCCCTATGTGAAATCAATACCAATATGATATTCCTCCTCTTCCCTGGACCCCATAGAGGCACCTCCTCAGGGGCTATGCAGGTTTGGGATCCATGTATGGAGAGTGGATGGGGTGCTGAGATAGTCATAGAGAAGGCAGCATTTCCCTCCCATCCCGTGGAACTTTTGTGTGTAATTTACATAGCTTTCCCTTCTGTGTTGTGAGACCTCGCTAGGGATGCTCCGATAGCATGGATATTGACCTGGTTCAAGAAACAAACTAGATTGGGATGGAGGCTGTTCTGAGGTTAGAATGCATATCCTTTCTCTCCCAGGACCTTCATATATTTGGGGTCCCCTGATGATATGGGGAATTTCCCCAGAGCCTGGGAATAGATGGAATTTCCATTCATAAGAAACAAGGTCCAAATACTGTACCAATCTTGAAATTTAGGAATGAGTTGGCTGGGAGATTTGTGTAACACTGCATATTGTCTAAAATTAAAGTCTCGTCTGACCTGGTAATATTGGGAGGGCTGCTGACATCTCAGAATTACATTGATTTTCATGGATTTTTGCTTTCACAAAAGTAGAATAAAGGACTATGTGCTGGACATCAAAGAATGAAAACAGTGATGTTGACAAAACATAGTGTACTCCACTATGTTTCACCTCTGTCCTGCTCATCCTTTGCTGGAGTCCTATTCATTGTTACTATCCTCCTCCTCCTGCATGACAGGTGAGGTCAGATGCAGGATAGTCAATAAAGTCTCTCATGTATATTTCAAAGAGCAGTAGTCAATTAACCTTGAGAGAGTTAGACATTTTCTTGTCTATAACAATAGTCCAACACACTAAATGCAGTCAGGCTATGTGTAAGTTCTTGACAGATGCTAATGAGTAAGTCAGAATAAGGTCCTTTCCTCTCTTGGTTGAAAATTGTTTTTTATAAAACAATATAGTATTTGTAATGCATCTTCACAGGCTATGCTCTCAGTTAAAATGAATTATTAGTATTAATTGTTTATAGGTAGCACCATAGTTGGGCTTGTTTCTTTATGGGTAAATAGAAAGACAAGGTCCTTGACCTGGGAGACTTACAGTCTAAACTTAGACAAAAGACATAGCAAGATAAACAGCCAAAGAAAATATGAGGAGGACAAGAACCAATGGAAGTATAAAGGGACACTGTACCAAACAAAGCTCATTGTTAACTTTTATAATGATATATGCTAAAAATGTAGATCTAGCACCTTCCATCTGAGGATCATATTTACCAGCATGAATCATATAAACCGGTAACCCTTCTATGAGGCAGGGTAATTTATGGAGGAGGGAATTTTTCCCTTCAGGATTTGTGTATGAAGAATACCCTCCACAGGAAGATCTACCTATATCTCACATGGAAGGGAGTAAGAGGAAATCATGATGTGGAATTTTAACTTTTGATTTTACACACACACACTCACTCACACACACACACACACACACACACACACAGCTTCAAAACATCATCAGCCTGAAAACTGTCACACATGCACCAACTGAAGGCTGTGTGGGCTACTGATTTCCTATAGGCTAGAAGACCTTGGGAAAAGTAAAAGATGATACGTTGTAGGGGCTCACCGGTGCAGAGACCCATTGGCTATAGCTACACCGCAATGGGGAGGTGTGATTCCTAGTGTGGTTACAGACTTATGCTAGCTCAGTTAGTGCTAGCGCACTAAAAATAACAGTGTGGACTTGCCACACAGGTGGCAGCTGTGGCTAGCCATCCAAGCTTGGACCCCAGAAGGCTGGGGGAGCTTGGACTTCAGCGCCCATACTGATCAGGTTGCAAGGTCCCTGACGTCAGCGGGACTACCTGTGATTAGCGTTAAGCAGGCTTAGGGGTCGGATTTCCAAATGCACTTTAGTGACTTAGGACGACATGTTCAATTGAATGTCATTGGGACTTTCTCTCCTCAGTCACTGAGGCGCTTTGATAACCCCACTCAGAATCTCTCTCCTATTGAGTATCTCCAACTCAGTCTAGAGATGTATCCATTTCCTTTTCTTTATTGGAACATTCAAATTCCTATATTGTAACAAGTGATAGCACAATTAATTATAAGGTATTTCAGAGAGAAAAAAGTTGTAATGATTATTGCCTCATTTTTTCTTTAACACGTAGACCCAGGGAATGTTAAAATAAGGCATGTTGTTCATTTTTAGAAAATATTCTTCTCAGGTATTTAGTTAGGGGTTTTGTGTGTGTGTGTGTGTGTGTGTGATACATTTGATATGCAGAAAGGATCACACAAAAGTAGCAGAATGGAAATTACTTTTTCATATCTGTTAGAAAGAAACCCCTGTAGACGCTGCTATCCTTGCAAGGACTCATCTTCACCTTCTATAAGGACTGCATTCATCTAGTTATTTTAAATTGGCTGCAAAACACAATTATACATAAAGAAACAGTAAAGAGCTCTCTCAAATGCACTAGAGCAGTAAATGCTGTTTTCAATTAAACATTAATCTAAAGGATATTATTTCACTGTCTGAGCCATAACAGATTTATTTTTTTAAGCAAACATATTTTAATTACTAAAATTTCATTTGCTGGCTCAGAAAGTTTGTTCCTTTAATGAAGATGATATTTTGAAGTTACTTATTGTAGTAACTCACTAAAGGTCTCATCCTGCATTTCATTAAGTACCCCCAAACCACTTTGATGTCACTCCTTTTCTCTGTAAGCAACAATCAGGCCCAAAGTTGAGGCAGTTACTCAAAAAGACACTGGGGCCAGACCACCAAAAGCAAAAAAAGCATAGCTTGATTGACTTCAATAAAGCTATGCTGGTTTATATCAGATGGAGCTTTGATTTTAATGTCTAAAGATATAATTTGAGACTGATCATAAATATTTGAAAAGCGTATTGCTGCGAAATCTTGTCCTGACTTAGTTTCAGTTCTAGCAATAGCAGTTAACAAAAGACTGCATATTGCTTTCTTCCAATCATATTGTAGCTGTATTGGTGCAATACTGATTATCCTATATTTTGATTAAACAGTGACCTGTTAATCAGATTCCACTGTAAACTAGGGTAGGAAAAACTCAGATAAGCAGAATTGTATTCTCATTTAATTTCACCAGCTACATGCATACACCCCTTTCCTACAGGTCAATTTTTAGGTAACCATAAGTGAAAAGTAGCAGAGTGCTACTCATCTATGCAACTTATCTGAAATGGGTATTAAGTTTAATGGGTCGCTTGCAGCACGAAGTAGCAATTGCTCAGGAAATACCGGGGTGGGTGGGAGCATATGCACAACTTGAGTAGGAAGAGCAACAAGAACACAGAAAATTTTGGATAAATTGGCATGAAGTTTAATGCTGCTACAAGGCATTTTAATTCACCTGGCTGGCGTTTATATGGCAGGTGATCAATACAGATCCTGACCTGGTCAATATTACAGGGTAATCAAGAAATGCTCAATTCAATATTAACTGATAGCCTCTTGGGATCTGCGGTGTCAGAAGTTAATTCTGATTCATAAAGGTAAATTTCTCTATCTTCTCTACTGCTGCTGAAAAAGTAGAGTAGGTCTGTGAGCCAGACAAGACCACACAGAGGACCACTAAAGATAATTTTAAAGGACTAAATTCAGCTATTGAGGGCATGGAATGCAGTAGGATGTGAGAGAAAAACAATGGTTAGGGCTTACAGTCCTTCGTCCTTATTTTAAATTTTTTGTTTAGTTTTTCCATCACAGAGTTGCTCCTACTCCTTTGCCAAAATATGAAATATGATCCTTTTGAATGTATGTATTAATTTATTATAAGGCTTCTAGATCGAGAATGATCAGTACCAGAGAAATACTTCTAAAAATTTCAATAATACAAAGTCTAGTCAGGTCGTTTATGGCTCTTCGAAATATTCTGCTTTCTTTGGGATTATATAGGAGGCATATTATTTAAAACATTTGGTAGCCAAATAGATCAACCTTTTTTTATAAGCATATTGGAGTTGAGCAATTCAATGTAAAAATCATGAGTACCCTTTTTTTAAAAGCAAATTTCAGTTTACCACTCTTTTTACCATACTTTAGTGTCTGTTGCACAGGTCCTCCTGAATCCATCTCTTAAATAAAATATTTCCAAATTAAAAGCTTTCAAAGTGAAATTAGAAAATGATTGAGAACCACTTGTTGTAGAAACCTTAAATTGCTCACACTGAGTAGTGAAATAAAGAGGGTGGAAAAGTGGTGTATATGTAATCTACTGCTCAGTGTGTGTGGCATATCCCCCTGCGTGCCCAGATTACAGAGGATATGATGAGCCTGTTAGAGTCCCCAAATACAGAGCCAGCTCATTAGCTCAAGCTATAGAGACTCATGCTCCTGGTTCTGGAGGTTTAATCCCCAGTGTGGGCCAATTTAGAATTTGTTACATGTAGACTTGCTCTTTTTACTGGGCTCACTTTGGGCCTGATTCTGCAAGGTGCTGAGGCTCAGCTGCTGAGAGGCATTTAGGTGCCTAACTCCCATAGGTGCCTGAATAACTTTGGAGTATCTTGGCCTGAGGGCTCTCAACTTCCATCAGCCAACAGGAGTTCAATGCAACAAGACTGAAACTGTCATCTTTCGTCAACAAAGAAACACACCACCTCCCAACTCCACCCGCCAAACCTACAGTGAAGAGGCATAACAAAAGGCAAGTGATGAACTCTGGTGAAAGTTCCATTTGCAAACAGTATAGCAATTTAGTGAGAGAGACCTCGCTGCTTAAGAGCCTCAGCCAAATCTGACTGAAGTCAATGGGCAAAGTCCCATTGATTTCTAAAGGCTTGGAATCAGATCCTTATTTATGTTTGATACTCAGTCCTCTGTGGGCAAGAGTTCATAGCTGCACTCATGCTAAAATGTATCTGAAATGCAGCCTTATGTTGCTACAGTAAATCAGGTTGATTCATGTGAGAATCGCTTAAGATACCATGGAGTGCTTTTTCTGCACCTTTCTGCAGTTTGTGCCACATGTTATTTTAGTCCAGCTCAGCCTCCTTTCCCTTCATCCATGCCCCCTTAATGGGCCTGATATGGTTTGGTTTGGTTAGTCAGGCATATCTGCTAGTTTGGTGCACAGCCACTTGGTTTTCTCTGGCTGCCCACATTATGTGCACTGCTCTTGGGCACTACTTTTTGGCTTGTTTGCTGGTTTTATGCAGTTTTAGAGGCTGTATTTGAATCAATTGGCTACTAAAGAGAGATAAACATTATGGGAGGAAAGAGTTGGCTGGCTTACTGGCTCAGTGGCAGAGCTACACATGCTCCAGCACATAAGATTGTAGTTCAAATGCACCATTATGTTGATCTCTCCCTCGCTCCCTGGACCAATTGTTTTGGAAGCCTAGCTGAGGATGTATAGAATGGAAGGTGTGTATCACTGAAACAGTGACCTCTGATGGTTTACGTTGGAGAAATATTGCTATAGATAGGCCTGGGCTTTTTAAAGGCCCCTGAATGAGGTATCCAATTTCCATTAAAACTCAGTAGGATTTGTATGCCTAATTCCCTTAGCCCTTTGAAAGTCCTACTCCTAGAATGTAGCATTTCTGATCATCTAGCTCAAGAGCACTTCACTTCTTCATAGCTAGGAGTCTTCCAGATTGCTCTTTGGTCTTCCTTGAGTAGAACGGTACCAGACTCTTTTATGAGGTGAATCGCCCCCCTCCCCTCCCACCATCACACACAAATACAATGTTCTAACCAACAACTGCTCTAACACAACTGCCCTAAACTAATTATACTTAAACCTATAATAGACATCCTTATTTCAGATAACATCTTTACCATAATTCAATAATGTCCAGCTGTATAGGTTTTATAATGATTTCTTTCTCAGCTCCTTTCATCATTCAGGATGATGACCTCAGGAACACCAGTAAGCTCCACATAAAAGATTACTAGGGTAAAATTAAAACATGTAGGAAACTTGTTAAATGTTGTCAGGGTTTATAATTTAAAACTCCTATGTTATTAGATATTGGAACAGTACAAAAGGTAACTCGTACAGAGGTGTTAACCTCTGGCCCCGTCTATGCCAATTAAAGTATAATATGTAATGAAATTTTAATCTCATGTAATTAAACATGGTATTAATTTTGTAAAAGGAGAAAAGCTTTTTAACCTGTATTAATCATCCTTTTTGAAGAAAATAAGTGTTTCTTGAAATTTGTGTTTTTCCTTTTTAATTAAAGGAATGAACTGAATTTCTATGTTTCTATATTCCTACAACTACAATACCCACCTGCTGAAGTGAAGAAACAGATTGACAGAGCCAGAAGAGTACCCAGAAGTCACCTACTACAGGACAGGCCCAACAAAGAAAACAACAGAACGCCACTAGCCATCACCTTCAGCCCCCAACTAAAACCTCTCCAACGCATCATCAAGGATCTACAACCTATCCTGAAGGACGAGCCATCGCTCTCTCAGATCTTGGGAGACAGACCAGTCCTTGCTTACAGACAGCCCCCCAATCTGAAGCAAATACTCACCAGCAACCACACACCACACAACAGAACCACTAACCCAGGAACCTATCCTTGCAACAAAGCCCGTTGCCAACTCTGTCCACATATCTATTCAGGGGATACCATCATAGGGCCTAATCACATCAGCCACACTATCAGAGGCTCGTTCACCTGCGCATCTACCAATGTGATATATGCCATCATGTGCCAGCAATGCCCCTCTGCCATGTACATTGGCCAAACTGGACAGTCTCTACGTAAAAGAATGAATGGACACAAATCAGACGTCAAGAATTATAACATTCAAAAACCAGTTGGAGAACACTTCAATCTCTCTGGTCACTCGATCACAGACCTAAGAGTGGCTATACTTCAACAAAAAAGCTTCAAAAACAGACTCCAACAAGAGACTGCTGAATTGGAATTAATTTGCAAACTGGATACAATTAACTTAGGCTTGAATAGAGACTGGGAATGGATGAGTCATTACACAAAGTAAAACTATTTCCCCATGGTATTTCTCCCTCCCACCCCACCCCCCACTGTTCCTCTGATATTCTTGTTAACTGCTGGAATTAGCCTACCTGCTTGTCACCATGAAAGGTTTTCCTCCTTCCCCCCCCCTGCTGTTGGTGATGGCTTATCTTAAGTGATCACTCTCCTTACAGTGTGTATGATAAACCCATTGTTTCATGTTCTCTGTGTGTGTGTATATAAATCTCTCCTCTGTTTTTTCCACCAAATGCATCCGATGAAGTGAGCTGTAGCTCACGAAAGCTTATGCTCTAATAAATTTGTTAGTCTCTAAGGTGCCACAAGTACTCCTTTTCTTTGAGCCCAGTAATTAATAAATGAGTTATGCCTTCTCTCTGACCAACTTGCCTCTGGGGGCTTACTGGGCATTACTGAGTTGTTATGTACTTTCCTGGAGCAAATCAGGAGAGAACATGAAGGAAGAGTCTATAATACAATTATTACAATGGCATCGGATATGTTCCTAGAGGTTTCAGTTTCAGAATACTTGAGAATTGGAACTAAGTGTTGGCAATATTTCTAGCTTTCTATTTAAAACTGAGGACAACACAGAGCATTGGAAGAACGTTATGTTACAAGAGAGGAAAAAACAGACAAGCTTCCCTAAAGCAGATGATGGCAGCAAGCACAAAAGTCTTCTATGGAAGAGGAGTCTGTAGACTATGTTTTAAGTGCAGACAGCACTTATTAAACGTTGTCTCGTGAGTCTCCCTCAGCATCCGCTGCGACTGACTGGGCGTATCTGTGAGCTTAAATGCGTCTTGTCTGAAACAATATGGCTTGTTGTCTGCAGCAACCTGCATGGAACTTGGAGAGGAGCACAGGTTGCATGTAGGAAGAGTTTGGAAGAGGCACCACAAAGCCAGTCTGTGTGCACGTCATTTGAATGGTAGGTGAAGGTGCAGCATCTCTGTAAAGCATTCTCTTGTAAAACTAAACTGGCTTTTTTTTTTAACACATGGAGTTCATTCATGTTATTACCCAGCATGCAGTACATGAATCAGTCCCTGGCATGATATGAGAGCACTATCCAGCTAAGTTTATATGGGGTGTGATAACTAACTCCTAGAAATAATGACAATCCAGAAATACTTCAGCAGTCAAGTGTGACAGGCTTGACAAGAAATAAGAGAAATCTAGCCTGATGTGGCACAGCTTGTTACAATAGTATGTAAATAAATTGTGCACCGGGATGCCACTTTAGAATAGCTGAAGAATGGAGAAGACAACTAAATACAGCTCACAAGAATCTAATGCAGTCCTGGGCAACCTGCAGCATATGGGCTGCATGCGGCCTGTTAGGGTAATCTGCCGGCGGGCTGGCAGACCATTTGTGTACATTTGCACGGCCACCCGCAGCTCCCAGTGGCTGCGGTTTGCCGTTCCTGGCCTTATAAAATGTGTGTGTAGATAAAATGAACACAACTATTTTTCCTCCTTCCAAACCATGGACCCAATCATGCTACCACTGGAATCAGTGCAAGAAGGAATGGGCTCCAGCAAGCAGGTGAGCTCAAAGTCAAAACTACTGTAGCATGTTTGAGGCTCTCTACGCTTATGGTGGAGTGTAGAGAGTACAGGCACTATACGTGTAGCTACATGCTGCAGTGAAAGGCAGGCTGCATCCATACTTGGCAGTGCCGTGTGTAGGTACCTGCATCAGTGAAAGGCTCTGGCAGAGGGGATGCAGTGTAGATGTGGGAGGCATTGCTTGGGCATGTAGCGAGCCCCTGTAGGGTACATACCTGGAGGTTCATGTGTATAGGGCACTCTACTCCTCTAAACTGTGCCTCAGTGTCTACACTGCTCTTTATACCAATGCTTGCTGAGCATGTGGTGTCTGTACTCCAAACACTGCCATAAGTGTACACATACTTTGTGATGTGTACTGTTGTAAGGGCTCAACCCTGCAAGTTACCCAGCATCCCCTGAACGGTACAGCGCTCCCTCCTCACCTATCAGCACCTCATATGATACACAGACCCACTCAATCTAGCTGCCAACATACCAGACAAAACCATGTTTTCTGTGGGCGTGGTTAGACAGAAGAATATCCACAGCATAATTAAGAAACAAAATGTAGATGAGTTTTTTTTTAAAATCCAAGTTTCCTAGACTCACAAGTGTGAGCTTATTTAAAATGAACAGAGGAACTGGGAAAAAAAAGAATGGAAAACAAACTAGGGCAATGGAGTGTGTGGGGGAAGGGGGAACAAATAATATTAAAATAAAAAGCTCCTGCACTAGGCAAGTTTTCCCCAGCTTGCCTGGCTTTAGTATTAAATTACTGTTTTCTGGCAGGATCATCTGCAAAACTCTGATTTTGTTTCTTCCTCTGTTCATAGCCTGATAATTGAGGCTGAATTCCCTTGTCTTTAATATGCCATATATTTTCCACCTGGCAAAGGACTCAGACAGATACAGATAAATACCCTGTAGACATACAGACAGAGAAACTGCTGTAATTGCTTTCATAATGACTCTCAGACATCAAAGGAAGGCAAATAATGGTATTTAACACTGTTTCCATTCTTTAGCTGAAATGTAATTTTATAGAGTTATTGTCAGGCAGTACAGTGAATGTACAAGTGCAACTGTCATATTCTGCTCATATTAATTAGCTGCCCACAAGAGGTCCAGGACAGTAATGGCAAAGTTCTCCTCATTTCAGATGGTCTGATATTCAGACAGAACCGTAAGTACAATAGCTTGATTAACATAGTTGCTTAGATCAGGTTTTCCCTGAGAGTATGTCAATTGGCATTTTGAAGAATCAATTAATTAGCACTCCAAATAATCCATTCTTGGGTTAATGAAAGTATTTTGTACAGCTGCAAAAACTTACATGAAATAACACCCAAGCCTTTCCAAAGTACCAAGGTGAAAGATTTATAATTTGGGGAGTGTTGTACACTCTATGGTCAATTTCACCATAAGAAGTTATTGCAAGAGATTCAGTTGACCAGGGCTTATCAAAATATTTAGAAGGTTATTGGAGGCAGGGGAGGAGAAATGGATCTGGGAAATTTCATGGTGACATAGAAATTAAAACTTTACTATGCAATCATGTGATTAAAATAGTAGATTAATTAGAGTACCCAGACACCAACATTTTGCATAATGTTATCTTTCATTTTTAAAAATTAGCTCTTGAAGGCAATTTAGTGTATTTAGATCCTGCAAAGCTTTACTCATGTGAGTAATCCATACCCACGTGAATGGTCCCATTGAGGTCAATGAATAATCGTTGCTCGTAAATAAGGCTTTGAAATTAATGAGACTACTTACCTGAGTAAGGATTACTCATGGGAAGAAAAGCTCTGCAGGCCTCTGGTTTCCTCTCCTGGGTCTGAAAATCTCAGGAGCTGAATATTCTATAAGTGAGAATTATAAATTGGAGACGTGATTTGTTGTAAAATAAACTCCACCTATGAGAGCACAGCACTTCTTGAAAGAAACTTGACCTTTGCTCCAAGATACCAGGTCATATTTTAAAATTTGTTGTGTTACAGATGCTTCAGTGTTTTCTATTACATTTTCTCTTCTTTTTTGGTTGATTTGTTCCTTCCTCATCTTGATCTTCATGCTCATATCAGTGATGGACCAATGCCAGAATTTTATATAAAATTGTGCTCCTGTTTTTTAGTAGTGTGAATATAATGAAAGCTGAGTATGAACCCCTCCCCCCCATTCCCCCCCCAGATTCCAGGCTTGATTTGAAAAACAAGGTACATTGTCATGAGAAAGACAGAGAGTAATTGCAGCAGCAAGTAGATATGGTTCCGTGATATACGAGTAAGCATGATGATGGACTCATTTAACTTTGTGTCTATCTCATTACTAAGAATGGGTCACATTTCTTCTCGCAAAGTAGTGACCAAGCCCAAATCAAACATTTTTTTCCCTGTGGTATGCACAGAGTCTGTCTGTGTGAATGCTCTGCAGTTGTCCAGGCCCGGAAGATGTCAGGGTACTGCTGCATTGCAGGTCTTCTAATGGCCATTATTATCACTGGTGAATTTCACCCAACATGAATGATTAATATAGAACCAAGATCAAAGACCAAGGTCAACCAGCCCCATCCCTCTTCCTTCCCAGCCCTGCAACTGGAGGAGACTGTGTGCCATCCCCACCTGATCCTAACAGATTCCCAATCAGTGCTCTCAAATAGCTTCTAAGAAATTAGAATCCACTTTGAGCTTTGTCTTTATAAGGCATTTTATGGTATAATAAACATCTTTGTTAATCTAGCCCATTTAACAAGTGCAATCCATCCTAACATTGTTACAATCACCTCATCAAAAATCTTGCCACTGAAATCAAGGCTAAACAAAGCCCTAGTTTCACGAAAATCATTCCTGTAATTACTATGTCCAGATGACTAGAAACTGAAAAATGGAAGAAGAGGGCAACAGACTGGAACTCAGGATATCTAGCTTTACTTTCTGGTTCTGCCACAGACTTCCTGCGTGATCTTGGGCAAGTCATTGTGCCTCAGTTCCCAATCTGTAAAAGGAAGCTAATATTTCTTCTGTCTGCATTGTCTATTTACATTCTAAGTTCTTTAATGCAGGGACTGATCTTTAGTATGTACAACAACTAGCATAGTAGCATCCCAATCTTGGGGTCTATAGATATTAATGTAATATAAATAAATAATAAATATAAAGCCCAAAGCTTTCCAAGGGTTTAAGCAATTTTTCTGAGAGAAAGTCTTTACTGTGCAGAATCTTTGCTAAGTAATCTGAAATATAATTTTATCTCTAAATCCCCCTCTTCTCCTGTGTATGCATTTTTGGGTGTTTTACAGCATTATACAAACAATTTAAAATGCAATTAGAAACAGTAATATAAAAGACTACCTTCTAAAATTTGAACGAACAGCACCACATTGAGTAATGTTGGCTTTTTTCCACTTTTTCTAGAAATACCATCGTTTTATGAGAGCTCTGTATTATGCTTTCACTAGAGACAATGCCCATGGAACTGGTTAAGGTCTGTTTATTCCTCATTTGTAGGTCTCTTTTGTTTAAAATGCATAATTGTAAACTTAGTTGTTAGTGCTTGTTATGGACTTATGCCAGAAGTGAGATCTTCCTTATTTTGCTAATCAGGTTGCTCCATATCTGCATGCTCATTTTCTGATATCTGATGAGGCGACAAGGTCATTGGACGTACAAGTACTTATTTAAAAACCGACATGAGAGTGAGATAGAGGTTAGTTGGGTCTATCAGAGCTGTCAATCAATTAATGAATATTATTGAGCAAGGACACTGTGAGGGAAGTGAACAGAAGGAATGAAAATGACCATGGAGATACAACATAGGGAAAACGACAGGACTGACTAAATGAGCTCACGTGAGTGCTAAAATCAGACATGCTCACATCACAAATGAAAGAAAACACTGAGAGACAGTAGGGCCAGAATATATGCCGTTCTATAGGTGAAAAGACTGACAGATTACTTCAGCCTTTTGTCCAAAAGCACAATCTTGAATGCTGCATTTGTGAAGACTAAAGTTGTAAAATCCCCAATTCATTCTGAATAGCTTTCATTAGGATTCTACAGACTACTACAAATGTATAGGATTTTTTTTCTTTACAAAATTGCACTGGTCTAGGCTACAGAAACCGTAGAGCCTGGAATTTGAAATTAGTCAAGGGGAAATAGACTAGATTCTTACCTGTAAATAAATGGGAGATATAAATAGCAAAATAGGGCAATACCAACAGGGCCGCACAAAAGCTCACTTAAAAGCGGCACTATCGCTACAGTACATGGTATACTGGCACAAGACAAGAGTATACTGTTTATCAGTACAAAAAAGAAATAATTTATAATTGTATCCTGGGGGGGGTGTGGAAATGGAGAAATAAAAAATAGACAAAAAAGAAACAAGAGAGGAGAAAAATTGCCAATATGTTTGTGTGAATGAAAGATAGTGAGGGAAAAAAAATGAAAAGACGGCAAAGTCAGAGGCAGGGAGATACTGACACCAAATCTCTGCAAAGCGTTCAAAATTCTCCAGCTGCCACGCTTTTAATTTGCTACCGTTCTAATTAAAATGCAAATTAAATTTATAATTAGCATCAGCGTTTTCTAAAGAAACCTCCTTGTATGCAGCACAAACATATGGGACGATGGTATACTGTAAAGTTTAAAAATCGAAGGAGAGAGAGAAGACGGAAGGATAGAAATGTTGCTAGAAAATAAGTATGGGCAATGGGGGTATAAAGGAAGGGAAGAGGAGACAAACAAAGTTGATTTTAAGGAATGAAGTGGATAAGCATCCCAGTGTAACAAAGAGATTGCTGAATATGAAAGATCTATCTGGGAGTTACTTTTAGTTGAATCGGGTGTCAGGGGTCACGGGTGTTGTATAGAGTATGCCAAAAAGGCAAAAAGGGTCACAGCTTCTAATCAAAAAGTCTATGGCCAAAAATTAACCGCTGGTTGCTTCCAGATAATTAATTTAAAAATTGATGGGGAACAAAGTACTAACATCACGTCATGATTCAAGAGCATCTACCATTTTAAAGGTAAACTAGTTCTCAAGTGAGAATCAAACCAAAGAGATCAGTAGGACTCAAAGAAAGGAGGAATGCAGAATTTGTGCCCTTTAATTTATGTATATACATTTGCTAGATGCAGGTTTCTTGTTACTAAATGCTTAAATTTAAAAAATAGTTTTCTCTATGAACTACTTGTAGAATAAAATATAAAATCAAAATACAAAATTGTAGCATAAAACAGAATTATACCTGGATGAATGCTGCCCACACAAAAACCCCCAAAACCAACCAACCAACCAAACCAAAAAAACAATTTTACAAGTAGTTATTCAGATGTTGAAATTAATTTGCTTTGGTTAAACACATGCCAGCATTAAATAATTAAATTTTAGTGGCAATTCTATTTGCTGAATTATGCCCAAATTACAGTTGCCGTTGTGCATATTCACAGACATTCCATTTAAGATTTTCATGTGGGAGTATTTGCACTAGAAGTACATGTGAATCATCCAATCAAGGAGCAAAAACAACATCATGTGATTTATCTGATTGATCACCACTAAGCAATCCAGTTTGAATTTCAAATGTTAATTACTTGCTGCAAACTGTTTGTGATCAATCCATGCACTATTTATTTTATTTTATTTTATTTTATTTCATTTTATAACATTTGTGGAAATCCAGATCAGCTTTTGGCTATTTCATGAGCTGAAAGAGGCTACCCTTAATCTGATAAATGAGTTGCTGCAAATTATTCCTTCATCTTTATTGAGTAGAGAGTCTGGAGGAGAGCGGTTTTCCATCGCTACATCTACTGTATATTAAACAGCTAATGTGGTATTAAAGGTTTGATAAAGCTACTATAGGAGTACTATAAAATTGGCTTTATTATAATAGTGTTTTGTTGCAGGGGTGTCGTTATGAGTTCTAGAGGGGGAAAAAATAAAGTAAGTCTGATCACAAGAGTAGTAATTTCTTTGCTTTCCACTGAGGAACCTTGTGGAAAGCCTGAGTGATTTTAATATTCTAGGGATTCTGCTTTATCTATTAACCAGGCTCTTCATCAGATATTTTAAAATTTTAATGTAACAGGAATGAATATTTCATAGATGTGTGTTAAGCTGTTATTAAACTGCAATGTAAAGCAGGATTGTAGGAATATTTTTATAAGTCAAGAAGTCAATTAAAATGATAAGCCTGCAATATCACTATTGTAGCACCATACAAAACTTAATTTCTCATGTGCTTTCTTGGGTGTGAAGAGGAATTGTGACACAGAGAGGGGAGTGTAGTTAAATGTCATTAATATTTAGAGAGACAAGGTCTAATAAAAGATATGACCTCACCCACCTTGTTTCTCTAATATCCTGGGACCCACCGCGCTATAACAACCCTGCAAACAACTATTTAGATTTGGATTTATTTTTAGACTGAGATGAAAAGGAAGAGCTCTTGGAGCCAGATCCTTAGTTTGCTGGCGTTGTTACACTAACTTCAGTGGAGCTACTCTGATTCACTCCAGCTGAGCCCCTTTATCTTTCTCTAAGCATTGAGAAATAGCGCCATTAACTAACTTATTTCAATATTAATATATTTTTAAAAGCATGTCTAACAATGATTGAATGGATAGTGTTCATTGAAGTATATATTTTAGTTTGCAATCAGATCTTTATCCTTAAAACAAACATCCAGAACTTCTGTTCTTTGACAAATGGATGGCTTGATTTTCAGCACTTGCAATTGCTCTGAAACCCAGGTCTTGAAACCCAGCACCCATACAAAACACAGCATCATCATCTCCATAGCAACGCATGGTGTTATTGAAAGTAACAATGGAAAACAATCAACAGAATTAAATGGGGGAAATTATGGGCCTTCTAAAATAAAGTATGTATAGAAGAGAATAAAATGTGTTGTCAGAACCTGGTTAGCAAATTTGTGCTTTTATTGGGATGATGTGGAACTTGGTGATCAGTTATAAAGGGACTGAAATCGGTAGTATTTGGGTCTACCATCAGCTTGCAAGAAAGAGAGGTATTTTAATTGAAGAAAATATGCAAACAATATCCTACCATTCTAGATCCATTTTATAAAGTGAATGAATAATAAGCAACCATAATCATATCCCACTAGTAATCATTTGCATTTGGGTGTAGTATAAACTTCTTATAACTACAACCCTGAGTTCAAGTTCTTCAGCTTTTCCTCATGCTGAGTAGCACTCACCAAAGTAGCCCGGTTGACTTCAATACAGATATTCAGGTGAGTCCTATTCATTTGTGAAAAAAGTTGCAGATTTGGGCCCTGGGGGAACATAATGTCATTGAATTACCTGAACTGAATGCTTCAATTGCATAATTTAGGGCCTGATCCCACAAGTTGTTGAACACTCTTACTTAAACAGGAATTGAGGGTGCTCAGCACCTTGTGGGATGGGGCTTTTAGTGATTCAATAGTTCTCTGAGCAAAAAGATAAACTATCAAAAATATGCATTTTGGAATAAATTCTGCCTTTGGTGGTGGTAAGTTTCCAAAAGCTAGATTTAAAAAAAGGCTCCTCAGGTTTATGGAAACTGACAATGTGAAATTAATCAAGACTCTTTTCAACAACAGAAAAATAGTTCTACCAAAACCAGGAGCTGGGAAGTGTTGTCTTCTGCACAGAATTCAAGTTCCTGGTGTTCAAGATGAGAGTCTAAATAAAGTCTTCTGTGTTGACGGACAAATGGGTGAAAAATAAAGGCATAAAAGGATTGCTTTGTTTAATTTCATATTGTTGTCCTTTTCCTATTCAGTAAATGAAGTCACCTTTGAAGTGGCTTCATGAACCACTGGGTAATCAAAATTATTATGCCGCCACCTGTTGTCCATTAATTATTCTGAGAAGATACTCATAAATCATAACACTGGACAATAAATCAAACTGTCAGGACCCAGGTCAAAGGTTATGCATGAAAAGTAATAGGTCACCTACAGGGTGTGAAAGATCAGGGTTTTGGAGCATCACTCATTGTCAAGTAATGTTGGGAGAAGTGCCATCAGAACAAAAGAAAAACTAAAGTACAGAAGAATTTAGGCCCAAGGATAGCTCTGGGCTCATGCACAAAAGAAATCAAATTGACATGTCATTACACTGCAGATCTGACAACCAGCAAGATTGCCTAGCAATGCCCTGACTCAAATACTTTTGTCTAGTCTTATTCTTGTTTTAAGACAAGGTTCCTTTTGAAATGTTTCATATATCTAGGCCAGATCCTGCTCCCACTGAAGTCAACAAGTGCTTTGTCCTCTGTGTATTTGGAATTTAATGTACCATTAACGTTTTCAGGTTTGCTGTAGAAGCTCAAGGCACTCTACTTTAATCAAGGGTAAAATTCTTGAAACTTCTCTAAAGCCTGAGTAATCAGACTTCATGCATCTGTTCTGCACTTTTGACACGATTAAATAACCCCCTTACTGAAGAGCAAGTGCAATGCTGCATCATAAATCCTTATTCCAGCCTATAATCCCATGGTCCCTCAATACGCGAGGGGAGGGGGAGCAGATAAACTGCATAGAGAGCCATTGCATCTCTTTATGCCAAAGAAGTGGGCTCCAAACCCACTCTGAATATGCCAGTGCAGAAAGAAGAATTACAGGATGGACTGTTGTCAGGGTCACTTCGCTCACTGGATCTGTGCTTATGTTGAAAAACCACAGGAACTTCTCAGGAGTTGATCACTGAGCATGTCTTCCATTTCCCTCTATTGCTAGCCTTTTAATAGCTTTCTCAAGGCTGAACTAACATATTCTCACTTCTTCCCTCCTGATCTTTTCCCCAGTGTATCTTAAGTGGTTGTCCCATTGCCCATGCATAAGGAGCACAGATGTTTTTTAGGATGAAATGTCAGGGACTAGCCAGAGAATGTATTGAATCTGCAGCCCCATCTGGTCTACCCCAATAGTTGCAGTAGACATTTCCAAAGTTCAGATCCAGCAGCCTATCGCCAAGCCCATCCACAATGTTGTCTTCTGTAGGAAGAGCCCACTTCCTCAATTGAAAGAAGATGCAGTGGCTTCCAGGAAGTCTAGCCATGCCTCCTTCCCTCTATACAAGAGGAAATTAAGACATCTGCATCACGGAGGGCTTTGCCTTGGTCCCTGAGTCAATGGATGTAAGCATATTTGATGTGGGGAAAAAAAGTTTCAGCCAGTCTACTTAGCACACTGACCTGCTCTGACATTAATGTTGTTCTCATGGAGTGTGTTCATTCTCAAGTACTTGAGCTGCATTTAATATCTTTTAACTCATTTAGAGTGAATGGCCTGTGTTTAAAATAAAATACTCATTTAGACACAAATGAGCACTGATAGGAAGCCACTGATTTAAAACTTAGCTGGAGTAAATTGTTTCCGACATGAAGAAGGCAACTTTAGGATAAAAACCTAATAACAAGAAGGCTGTTGGAAACAGCTCTGATGTTCCAGAGATGTGATGTACTGTCTACTGCCTGCTGTTTGAGTTAACTTACTGTTAGAATGAGCTACTGTAGGATTGGCAGCTAATGGCTAAGCAACTTTAATTTAAAAATGATTTATTCCTTGGATGTATTATGGTTTTGGTTTATTTTAACTGAGTATTTTTTGATGCGATAACCAGGATTTTGCTTCCTTAAATAGAGCACCAAAACTACGATGAGCCTCGGCCGTGACTAGGCTCCCGACAGTCTATGAGCTCCACCGTGGCACGGAGCTCCTCATGAGCTCAGGGAGGTCATTGAACAATTGGGGCCTAGAACTTGCTAAATATAGTGGAAAGCTGTTTTGAAAACAGCAGGGTTTTCATTAGGCCTGTCCATGCTTCATTATTCTGTACTGCTCCTGAGCATTCACACAAGCAACGTTTTGCTCATACAAATGTCTCTGAGCGGTAATTTTGAAGCCTGTAGTGGAGATTCCTCTTGGAGGGAAGCAGAATTTGTCTGATAAATAAAAGCATAAAGGTGAAATGCTAGCTTTATTGAAATTAATGGGGCTTTGCCATTACTGACTTCAGTGGGGCCAGGATTTCATCTGAGGTGTGTATTGGTAAATAAAAGAAAATGTGTGAAACCTTTAACAAAAACCCTATGCCAAGCAGAGCTTTTACCTTGAGAAGTAGAAGAGCTAGAGACTTCACAAAGTTCACTAGGAATTTTACTATTGCTATTGACTTTATATGGAAGACACTTAGATTCTCCAACGGGCAACAGCAAAACCACTAATATAGAGAAATGAAAAGAAATTTGGCTTGAGTGGAAAAGGAAGTAGTTTATGGAGGTTTAATCATCTAGTCCAGAAAAGAAACAGAAACGTGTGACTTAGTTATAAGTCATTCAGTTCAAATCCTGAGACCTGAATATTGGGTGCTTGTCATGGAATGTTTGAAGAAAATGCAAGGCTCAAATAGGATTGAAAAGCTACTTGAAGAATTACGATTAATGGATAAATAGATCAAAATTGTGATCTGTACACAAACAGGGAGAGAAAAAACAAATAAAAACAAAATACCCCTCAATGTAGTCAATACATTGTTTGCAACAAATACTTCTATCAGTATATGCAGTGACTTGAACTATGAGGCCAACCGCTTGTGTATATAAGAACTACTTGGGCACATAAGGGGTTGAAAGAGTTTACGTTAGAAATGAAGCACCAGTCTTACCAGGAACAGAAACTGAATGTAAGGAGGAACATAGGGTACTAATCATTGGAAATTCATAATTTATTCCTGCTTGTCTCATTGACTTCAACCTCAAGCTCCCATTTGACTTCACTGGTACTTGTGCCGAGCAAGGAAGATTTGGGTTATGGAAGTTTTCTTATCTAATTACTCTAACTTCATATGCAAAAAAGAATCCTTTTAACCAATTTATGGAGAACTGAAATATAAGGTATGTCTCCTTATGTTCTCATTTAAGCAGGATATTGAATACTATTACATGAAATTTCATATACATGTATCTAACTTGATAAGTCTTAGAACGGGCATTGAATGATGTAGCCTTTGGGTTGCATTAACCTATGGTCTGTAGTGGCTGAAACCGAAAGAGAGAGGTTCTTCAGAGACAGCCCAGCTACAAGCAGAGAGAATGCCACCACAATCTCCCTTTCATTGAGGGGCCACAGGAAACCAGAACAAAACCCCAAAGTGTGTAGCACTAATTGGGCACATGATTGGATAACATATCGATTCAGCATATCACTGCCATAGCCTCAGGTCGACCATATACTAGGGAGTTCCTGTTGGAACTTCAATCTTTCCTCCCTGGGCTACAGAAGACAGTAAAATATCTATGATTATTCTTCTGTACCTTTTGTTTTGTGTAAATATTATTTGATTGTTATGAACTATGCCTTTGAACTGAAAAATAATGGTGCAATTACATGAACATAAGAATGACCATGAACTTATTTGTTTCTAACTTGGCATTTATTTTCTTACAAGTTAGTAATAGATTTTTGTTTTCTGGGCACCTGTTTTATTTTAAGCTTGTGGTCATGGAAATATACTATTTAGAACCACCTATGTTGCTTTCATTTTACACAAAAGTAATTTGTGGCAAGGTAATGTAGGTCAATGTGTAATATTCAAGGCCTTGATCCCAACCAACTTATGGCCCTGAGAAACTTGACCTCATAAGTGTTAGAAGGATTGGACAGCCGTATTTGCAGGATTGGGCCCTATGTGCCTAATTAGTGGTCATGTGACTGTTTTCCTATAGTCTGTCACACAAGGATATCTTCGTTTAGAGGGGATCTTTTTTGTTTTTTAAAAAATGTAGGAATTGTAATAAAGGATTGAAATTAAAACTTGGAAAGAGTTGTTAGCAAAATGACATTTAATTTTGATAGAGAGGCAATGAGGCAGAACATTTTGCATGTTTGCAAAATAAGCTTCATTTTTGATGCATTTGGCTTAACTGATTATATTAATTAACTTAACAGCAAGTGTGAAGATTATTTATGATGCATTAAAAATGATTAGACCTTAATGGCTTCCGTGTATGAACAAGAAAGTTGAATTTCAGGGCCAGATTGTGGAGAACTCCACTTGCTGTGATCCTCCTTCCCATGATTTTTACAAATGTCCCTTTAAAAGCAAAGTAATTATAATAAAACTAAACTAACCACTGTGCCGTAATCAGTGAGCAACATAAACCTGAGACTAAACTGGCCAAGCACAGTGAGTTTGCTTTGCTAATCCATTACTGTACCAAGATTCCACTTTTTAATTCAACCACATAATCTAATTTCCCAGAATCCTCTTTACAGACGCACATCTTGCCAAAGTGAGAAATCTTGATGATCAGTGCTGTTTTGGATACACCAGCAGTGTCCCTGGGACCTGGCAAGTGTATTCCTAAATGGTGTGTATTATATAAATTCTGGTCTTCACAGTTACCTCTGGCAATTTCTGCTGAGAAACACTGGTAATGGAGCCTCTTTGAGATCATTATTACTTACTGTTCATCTGTTTTTTCTCCTGCATCTGGTTCAGCTCTGAATTGACAGGTACAACTGTGCAAAATTATTTGGCTCTGAATTACTGGGTTCCTTTCATTCAAATCAGTTAGCTCCATGGGACCGCACCTGTCAGTTACTGACAGTGAATTTAATTTGGGGGAATCAGGACTTCTTGCATCAAGGGGTTAATGAGCAAAGTTTCTATAATATTGTATCATATTTACAAGAAGTGGCTATAAGACACAGCTCTTCAAAACACTAGGGTTCTATCTGAATAATTTAGAGGTGCTGGTTTTACTGCATATAAATAAAGGAAGGAACAAAATTAGTTTATTTTGCTCTCAGATCTTTTATTCAAGACTCACAATATTTTACTTACTATGAAGTAGGTGCAGTATTGGACCTAAAGTAAGGAAGATCAGCTTCCTAAGCAACATGTCTTAACAAACAGAAATACCTCAGATTATAATTACTATAGCCACACAAAAGCAGGTTGGCTGATACCTTTTTGTTCTTAATGCATTTAAAATTGTATAGTAGATAGTGTAGTTGGTATGAGCCCCTGTGTAATATCTGTCTGATAAGTGTCTTCTCACACCCTGAGGTCTTTTATAAGCAATTTGCATTCTACAATGAGACAAATCAGCTGGAGAGGGTTTGTTTGGTATAACAGAAAAGGAGTGTGAAAATATTCCAGCCGTACAGATGGCATTGCTCGTTAGCCCTGAACATATACATGTGCAAGTATTGTTTTTGCTCTTAACAAATAAAATCATGCATAGAAAAAAATCTGTTTATAGAGGTGAAGTCACAGTTTGGTTGGATTGTAATAATTAGTAGTTCTCTAAAGAGAAAGAAATAGGATCAAGTCCTTCTTTGAACTAAGGTGTGCTGAATGGTTTAGAGAAGTTAGAAAGGAAATGTTCCCTTTTCATTGGTCTCTTAAGACAGTCACCTGTAACAGGGCTATAATAGGATCTGTTCTTTTTCATAGACAAAAAGGTAAAGCAGCTAGACTTTCATCAAATGAGATTATTTTACTGCTGGTGAGAAACTTTCCTTTGCTGAACAGAGATGGGCAGCGGCAGTGGCTATAGAGTGTTCATCCAGAATTTGGCATAAACAGAGATTTCAGTAGATTGCGCATACAAAAAGCTGAAGATCTTGAACTGCTAATTCACTATGAGCATGATCCAAAGGCCATTAAAGTCAATGAGATTTCTTTCAGTGTCTTCACATATTTTGTTGTTGTTGTTTTGGTTTAGTGTTTTTTTTTAGTCAGTGGAAAGATTTCCATTGGCTTTAATGGTCTTTGGATCAGGACTTAAAAGTTCTGAATTTGGCTTAAAATAAATTGTTCATTCAACAGCAGCAGGCAGTGGGAATGCAGAAGACTCTGACATTTATTAATAAGGAAACCACACACCGTAACTATTATGGTGTGTCCCAATTAAATCAGAACTTTTTTGAAAACTGCCAACTTCATGTCTCAGTTGCAAGGAACAAAATCAAGAACCCGTGCTCAGCATGCCCTGTTGCCATTCCCCTCCAGTTTAAACCAGGAAGTTTAAAAGCCTCAGCTGAAGGCAAACACCATGGTGTTGCCTGAGGGGTGGAGGGAAAGATGATTCCAACTTTCCTCTGTTTTCTGTTTTCAGCCATGTTATAAATACAGTATTGTGAGAACCCCCTGCTTGTGCAGCTTCCGTTTCTGCTTCTGATTTTAGTCCAAACCAGTTACAGTTCTGAGTAGAAAAATATCAGTAGTGCAAAGTGACAGAGATCTGGGATATTTTATTAAAACTTCTTTCATTTAACTTAAATATACAATTTTCAGAAATTGTAAACTGTCATCATTTTTATAACAATCAATAGTGAACTGAACTCATCCTGGCTTTATAATGCTCTCTGCTGTGACCCTAAGTCTAGGTCCCCAGTCATGGAAAGGCTTCTGGGGAATGTTACTGTGATGCAAAGTGGCTACCTATACTGTAGGAAAACCCCTCAGAATTATGGTGCCCTTAAGTTAGTTATTGGATAGATATTACTGAATCACAGATATGTAATAATATTAATATAATAGCATTGATTCACTAGATATGTACTGTTGAAAATAATGCCAACAAATACCATATGTGACTCCCAGATACATCAAAGAATTGTGCATATATTTATCTAATTTTCTTCTTTGATAAAACTCCACATTTAATGGGAGACAGTATGAATTTTTGACGTCCATGAAGTATAGCTCATCAAGAGGTGTGAGTGCAGGCATTCACCAAGCACTTGCTCTATAAAACTAGAAAAAGCTGTTCATGTGAAAGGCACTTGGCCTTTGATTATAAATATCAAACCATCTTCTTTCTCCCTTTTTTGTATGTTTTGTATGGTACATATAAGTTCTATATGAGACAGGTCCGTGTCCCTTCCGACAGTCCAACTTTTTACATTCTTCAGTATGCCCCCCATATTCTCAGTCTTTGTTCCTTGTCATGCACACCCAATTGTTATTCAGTTGTCAATGGACCAGTCTTTTCTCTTGATTGGCATCACTCAACAATGGAGTCTTCCGTTTTATTTATTGATATAGTTCTCGTACAGTACTGGCAGTGTCCGAATAGGCTTCTCCACCCTATCTTAGCAAAGTGCCTTCACCCTGACTTGGAATGCAAAGCGCCATGGGTGAGAGTATAGCTCAATTACATGTCAATTTAATTCCTGGCCTGTACACTGAGATTGTCACTGATGGTAGCAAGAATGATGGGTTTTTGATGTTGATTACTGTCTAATAAAAGCTAAGAAAGAGTCCTAATAAATACATTGGATTTATGGTTTATTACAACAATGTGTAACCTACCAATTCCTCCCTCCTCTGTTTGTCCCTACAACTGCTGGGGTACTAATGGACCACTTCCCCTTGAATTATCCCTTAGAATACATGTTAACTGCTTATGCTAAACAATCTGTTCTGCCTTGTATTTAGCTGTGACACTTCGGGCATGTCTACTCTGCCAAGTTGTTGACAAAACTTTTGCCTTTCACAGGTACTTAAAAAAGTCCTCCCTCCACCCCTGAAAGACAAAAGTTTTGCCGCAGCAAGTGGCAGTGTGAACGTGGCTTTGTCGGCGGGAGTGCTCTCCTGCCGACAAGGTGAACAGTACTTGCAGGGCTGGAAGTATTTTGTCGGCAAAAGTGCCGACAAAGTGCTGACAAAGAACATTTACACATGCTGACATTTAGTGACAAGGCTGTGTCGATACAAGCCTTGTTGCTAAAAGCTGCGTGGTATAGACAAGCCCTGACCTGAAGAGCTCCATGTAGCTTGAAAGCTTGATTCTTTCATCAACAGAAGTTGGTTCAGTCCTCACCCACCTTATTAAGGTCAGAACATCTGGGGATAAAGTGAGAAAGGCTAAAAGTCAAGTAGAGTTGGACCTTGCAGAGGGAATTAAAACCAATAGTAAAAGGTTCTATAGCCATATAAATAAGAAGAAAACAAAGAAAGAAGACGTGGAACCACTTAACACTGAGGATGGAGTGGAGGTTAAGGATAATTTAGGCATGGCCCAATATCTAAACAAATACTTTGCCTCAGTGTTTAATAAGGCTAATGAGGATCTTAGGGATAATGGTAGCATGACAAATGGGAATGAAGATATGGAGGTAGATATTACCATATCTGAGGTAGAAGCGAAACTCGAACAGCTTAATGGGACTAAATCAGGGGGCCCAGATAATCTTCATCCAAGAATATTAAAGGAATTGGCACATGAAATTGCAAGCCCATTAGCAAGAATTTTTAATGAATCTGTAAACTCAGGGGTTGTACTGTATGACTGGAGAATTGCTAACATAGTTCCTATTTTTAAGAAAGGAAAAAAAAAGTGATTCAGGTAACCACAGGCCTGTTAGTTTGACATCTGTAGTATGCAAGGTCTTGGAAAAAATTTTGAAGGAGAAAGTAGTTAAGGACATTGAGGTCAATGGTAAAGGGGACAAAATACAACATGGTTTTACAAAAGGTAGATCATGCCAAACCAACCTAATCTCCTTCTTTGAGAGAGTAACAGATTTTTTAGACAAAGGAAACACATTGGATCTAATTTACCTAGATTTCAGTAAGGCGTTTGATACGGTGCCACATGGGGAATTATTAGTTAAATTGGAAAAGATGGGAATCAATATGAAAATTGAAAGGTGGATAAAGAATTGGTTAAAAGGGAGACTACAGCGGGTCATATTGAAAGGTGAACTGTCAGACTGGAGGGAGGTTACCAGTGGAGTTCCTCAGGGGTCGGTTTTGGGACCAATATTATTTAATCTTTTTATTACTGACTTCAGCACAAAAAGTGGGAGTGTGCTAATAAAGTTTGCGAATGATACAAAGCTGGGAGGTATTGCCAATTTAGAGAAGGACTGGGATATCATACAGGAGGATCTGGATGACCTTGTAAACTGGAGTAATAGTAATAGGATGAAATTTAATAGTGAGAAGTATAAGGTCAAGCATTTAGGGATTAATAACAAGAATTTTAGTTATAAGCTGGGGATGCATCAATTAGAAGTAACGGAGGAGGAGAAGGACCTTGGAGTATTGGTTGACCACAGGATGACTATGATATGGCCAATGTGATATGGCCGTGAAAAAAGCTAATGCGGCCTTGGGATGCATCAGGCGAGGTATTTCCAGTAGAGATAAAGAGGTGTTAGTACCGTTATACAAGGCACTGGTGAGACCTCATCTGGAATACTGTGTGCAGCTCTGGTCTCCCATGTTTAAGAAGGATGAATCAAACTGGAACAGGTAAAGAGAAGGGCTACTAGGATGATCCGAGGAATAGAAAACCTGTCTTATGAAAGGAGACTCAAGGAGCTTGACTTGTTTAGCCTAACCAAAAGAAGGTTTATAGATTCATAGATACTAAGGTCAGAAGGGACCACTCTGATCATCTAGTCCGACCTCCTGCACAGCGCAGGCCACAGAATGTCACCCACCACTCCTATGAAAAACCTCACCCATGTCTGAGCTATTGAAGTCCTCAAATCATGGTTCAAAACTTCAAGGAGCAGAGAAGCCTCCCTCCAGTCAACCATGCCCCATGCTACAGAGGAAGGCGAAAAACCTCCAGGGCCTCTCCAATCTGCCCTGGAGGAAAATTCCTTCCCGACCCCAAATATGGCAATCAGCTAAACCCTGAGCATATGGGCAAGATTCACCAGCCAGATACCCAGGAAAGAATTTTCTGTAGTAACTCAGATCCCATCCATCTAATATCCCATCTCAGGGGATTTGGCCTATTTACCCTGAATATTTAAAGATCAGTTACTTACCAAAATCCCATTATCCCATCATACCATCTCCTCCATAAACTTATCGAGTAGAATCTTAAAACCAGATAGATCTTTTGCCCCCACTGCTTCCCTTGGAAGATTATTCCAAAACTTCACTCCTCTGATGGTTAAAAACCTTCGTCTGATTTCAAGTCTAAACTTCCTGGTGGCCAGTTTATACCCATTTGTTCTTGTGTCCACATTGGTGCTGAGCTTAAATAATTCCTCTCCCTCTCCTATATTTATCCCTCTGATATATTTATAGAGAACAATCATATCTCCCCTCAACCTTCTTTTAGTTAGGCTAAACAAGCCAAGCTCCTTAAGTCTCCTTTCATAAGACAAGTTTTCCATTCCTCGGATCATCCTAGTAGCCCTTCTCTGTATCTGCTCCAGTTTGAATTCATCCTTTTTAAACATGGGAGACCAGAACTGCACACAGTATTCTAGGTGAGGTCTCACCAGTGCCTTGTATAACGGTACTAAAACCTCCTTATCCCTACTGGAAATGCCTCTCCTGATGCATCCCAAAACCGCATTAGCTTTTTTCACAGCCATATCACATTGGCAGCTCATAGTCATCCTATGATCAACCAATACTCCAAGGTCCTTCTCCTCTTCCGTTACTTCTAATTGATGCGCCCCCAGCTTATAACTAAAATTCTTGTTATTAATCCCTAAATGCATAACCTTACACTTCTCACTATTAAATTTCATCCTATTACTATTACTCCAGTTTACAAGGTCATCCAGATCCTCCTGTATAATATCCCGATCCTTCTCCGAATTGGCAATACCTCCCAGCTTTGTATCATCTGCAAACTTTATTAGCACACTCCCACTTTTTGTGCCAAGGTCAGTAACAAAAAGATTAAATAAGATTGGTCCCAAAACTGATCCCTGAGGAACTCCACTGGTAACCTCCCTCCAACCTGACAGTTCGCCTTTCAGTAGGACCCGTTGCAGTCTCCCCTTTAACCAATTCCTTATCCACCTTCTGATGTTCATATTGATCCCCATCTTCTCCAATTTAACTAATAATTCCCCATGTGGCACGGTATCAAATGCCTTACTGAAATCTAGGTAAATTAGATCCACTGCATTTCCTTTATCTAAAAAATCTGTTACTTTTTCAAAAAAGGAGATTAGGTTGGTTTGGCACGATCTACCTTTTGTAAAACCATGTTGTATTTTGTCCCATTTACCATTGACTTCAATGTACTTAACTAATTTCTCCTTCAAAATTTTTTCCAGGACCTTGCATACTACAGATGTCAAACTAACTGGCCTGTAGTTACCTGGATCACTTTTTTTTCCTTTCTTAAAAATAGGAACTATATTAGCAATTCTCCAATCATTCGGTACTATTCCTGAGTTTACAGATTCATTAAAAATTCTTGCTAATGGGCTTGCAATTTCAGGTGCCAATTCCTTTAATATTCTTGGATGAAGATTATCTGGGCCCCCTATTTAGTCCCATTAAGCTGTTTCAGTTTCGCTTCTACCTCTGATATGGTAATATCTACCTCTATATCCTCCTTCCCATTTGTCATGCTACCATTATCCCCAAGATCCTCTTTAGCCTTATTAAAGACTGAGGCAAAGTATTTGTTTAGATATTGGGCCATGCCTAGATTATCTTTAACCTCCGCTCCATCCTCAGTGTTAAGCGGCCCCACTTCTTCCTTCTTAGTTTTCTTCTTATTTATATGGCTATAGAACCTTTTACTATTGGTTTTAATTCCCTTTGCAAGGTCCAACTCTACTCGACTTTTAGCCTCTCTGACTTTATCCCTACATCTTCTGACCTCAATTAGGTAGGTTTCCTTGCTGATCCCTCCCATCTTCCACTCCCTGTATGCTTTCTGCTTCTTCATAATCACCTCTCTAAGATGCTTGCCCTCAGGTAGGTTGAGGGGAGATATGATTGCTCTCTATAAATATATACAGGGATAAATACCGGAGAGGGAGAGAAATTATTTAAGCTCAGTACCAATGTGGACACAAGAACAAATGGATATAAACTGGCCATCGGGAAGTTTAGACTTTAAATTAGACGAAGGTTTCTAACAATCAGAGGAGTGAAGTTCTGGAATAGCCTTCCAAGGGAAACAGTGAAGGCAAAAGACCTATCTGGCTTCAAGATTAAACTCAATAAGTTTATGGAGGAGATGGTATGATGGGATAACATGATTTTGGCAATTAATTGATCTTTAACTATTAATGGTAAATAGGCGCAATGGCCTATGATGGGATGTTAGATGGGATAGGATCTGAGTTACTACAGAGAATTCTTTCCTGGGTATCTGGCTGGTGAATCTTGCCCACATGCTCAGGGTTTAGCTGATCACCATATTTGGGGTCGGGAAGGAATTTTCCTCCTGGGCAGATTGGAAGAGGCCCTGGGGGTTTTTGGCCTTCCTCTGTAGCATGGGGCACGGGTCACTTGCTAGAGGTTTCTCTGCACCTTGAAGTCTTTAAACCATGATTTGAGGACTTCAGTAGCTCAGACATAGGTGAGAGGTTTATTGCAGGAGTGGGTGGGTGAGATTCTGTGGCCTGCATTGTGCAGGAGGTCAGACTGGATGATTATAATGGTCCCTTATGACCTTAATATCTGTGAGTCTCTGAGTCTTTCTAGTAGTAGCTAGATGGACTAACAACTCGTCTGATGTAGGCTACTCTCAGTTGGTGCTCTCTATCACAAGTTCAGATCATTACCATTTGGTCCTAGCATGTTGTATATTTCTGTTTGATTTTTTTATGAAATTACATCTGATTTGGTTGTGGTTGCTATCCTTATCTAGGATTTGTTGTCTCATAGATGGGGATAGCCCTTTGGGGAAGTTGAGTGTTACACAGAGAGAAACACAAATACTCTTGCTTGAAGGCTGCAGTGTATCACTACTTTATTCCTTAGAATTTAGAATGATTACACACAAGAACCCCAAAATAGAGAAAACAGGCTCCAAGAGGCACAGCTCATCCCACCTTGCTTTAAGCTGGCCCTTTCCATTCTGATTCTGATCCCATGATGCTTTTGTATAGTGCACCCTAGCCATAAACATGACCAGGAAACCCCTCACTCTTAAAGTGGTAGCTTGCAATTTCAACACAGTCCTCAACACACCCCACTGGACTTAGCCGCACCTGAAACTAATTAGCTGCCTCCCAGGTGATGGGTCTTAGATGGAAGACTAACAAATAGCTCAGTTGGGAGAGAAGGCTGAAGAGAACACATAGGGTCCATTAGGAGACTCTGGGTCTTGGGGAAAAGACATCGTAAAGTCCAGGCAGCAGAAGGACCCAGGATATCTATTTAATTTATGTTGGGCTGTTTTGGTATTTGAGACATAAACCCATCTGTGAAGAAAGGGACTGAAATTCTTCTGCTTTTGAGAGCTTCATATTATGCCCTGGCCAATGAGTTGGACCCACAAGCTTACACAGTTTACCAGGTGCTCAATAGGATAAGTAAAGCTGATTTGAAATATGTGCTCCCGAAACAGCTTAGCATTTGTTTGTCATTTCAATTCACTGCCAAACAGTTCAAATGTAAACTTCAGTTGTTTTTTATCCCACTTCCTTTTAAACAAATAGTGCAAGTAATCACCATTTCTGAATGGTGTAATGAATCTGAAATGGAGATGTAAGTCTCCATTCACACCAGCTGCTCTTGATGAGCTGTAATTAAACACCATGTCAATCTAGACTGAGTTTTGAGCAGTCACCCACCCTTTGCCTTATTTAAATTGGGTTAAAAGCTAAAAAATTCACCCAACTTTACTGTAAAGCAGGACAGCACTTGTAAAGACTGACCTGTCAAGGGCAAATTCAACAGGGTTTCCCTAAGTCAAAGGGCAAAGCAAAGTTACAGGCTGTGGAAAGGGTAGGGCTAGAGCTGTCCATGTTTGGGGCAGTGCTGGCTAGTGAAGGACCCTGACTGAATGGAACCCCCCTCCCCCCAAAAAAGCCCATCCAACCACTTGGAAACAAATATATGGAAACTCAATGAATGATGTAAATTCCACCTCTCATGGAATGAATTAGTCCTGTTTACTCCTTGAAACGCCCAAAAGAGGATTGCCAGACATGCATACATTTCCCTTTAAAGTTCATCTAAAAACTGTGATCATATTTTTCTGCTACAGAATCAATTAACTATGAAGATTCAGATTGTTCTGTCTCTGAGTGCCCACAGCTCTGTGAAACTATGGACATCTAAGCCTTGAAGGAAGCTAACAGAACAGAGATATAGAAGAATGTCCCATCCTTGTGTTTCAGGGCAGGGCAGAGGGGGATTCATCAGATGGGAACAGGAACAAATTGTTCCATGACCTAGTACTATACACTTCACTAGATGTTTTGGGGCATGTTGATATTCCTCTTAAATATCTGGCATAGGGCACTGCTGGCGGCAAGACATGGAACTAATTGGACTGTTAATCTACTGTGAAATCATAGTTCCTATTGTGTATTTCTGTAGTAAAATCACTCACTTTAATAACCTTCAATGGCTGGTGGTTCATCAAGATATTGATTATAATGTTTTATTGATTGTTTATAAAACACTGCACGGCCACCTACTGAGCTAGTTAAGTGACTTGTTTGTCCCATATGTTCTAGGTGATGAGACTATTGATAATCCCTGTGCAGATTCACTCTGCTGGTGCTCAAACCATTGCACATTATTATTATCTCTTGCAGAATTCCCCCTCCTCTGGGGATTCAAAATGTGAAGCACCTTCCTATTGCAAGGTCTTATATGGGGTATTTATTCTGTCCATGCTCATAACTGGATAACTGCATTTCTACCTGAACACTTTGGTATGTGAGCACAGAGGGTCTATGTATAATAATGATTGATCATTTTATTGCAGGAATAGTTATGGGTATGATGCATTTGAAGCTTACTAACATTTATTATACTGTACAAGGCTACAGAGGCCTAGATTGGACCCCACTCTTCTGTCGCTCTGATACGTTCCCAGGCTGAAGCAGACACAACGAGCTGTCCTCCTTGTATATGAACTTCTGAAAAGGGGCAAGATTTCACTTGGACATAATTTTGACCGGAGTAGAGGGTTATGTCCTTGGGGACTAGTTCATTCATCCCTCTTGGCAGCAGCACCCAGTGTTTTAAAAAACCCAACAACAACCAATCAACAGACCCACTTTCAAAGGTTTAAGTTTCCAAAGTCTGTGAAGCTGTAAGGTTGGGATTTTCAAAGAAGCCTAAGGGAGTTAGGTTCTTGACTCCCATTGCATTCCAATAGGATTTGAGAATTCAGTTCCCTATGGGGCTCAGTATCGCCATACCTATGCACTGAAAAACCATAAGTCAGCCCTCCTTCTCCCACCACAAAATTGGCTTAAAAATCATGAGATTTTTTTAAAATAGATTTGGGGTTCTTTTTTTTGGTTGTCTGGTTTCTTAGCTTTTAGGTTGCTTTCAGATCACATTTTCAAACTTTTTCCCCACAGTTATGAGGACTAGAAATGTACCTTTTTTTAAAAAAAATGAAAGCTGAGATTCTCTTGCATTCATATCACTCCAGGGGGTGGAACTTAAGTTAAAATACTAAATATTCTCAGACTCACAAAAAAAATAAGAGAGTTGACATCTCTCTCTCTCCCCCCACTCCCTCAAAATCACAGAATCACAGAATAAGACTTTCCAGTGCAAAGTGTCTTAGTAAATTCGCCTAATGAAACCAATAGATGATTGTGTCAAAAATTGCATCAGCTCTTGAAGCAGACTATGGATTAAATTAAATATACCAGTTAGAAGTAAACATGTGTAGCCAGTCTAAGAATAAAAAATCTAGACTTCTAGACATCACACAATAATCTTAATAAATACTGGGAGGGAGAAAAGGGAATGAAATGTGATACAAAATGGATTTTTATGTTGTGCTATCCCCTTTAATTGCAGAGGGATTTAAAAATCCCGATACAGAAACTGTTTTACAAAGGTATCTGAAATTCTGGAAAAAAATATTTGTTGTCCAGTGAAATAGCAGAATAATTTATCTGCAAACTTCTAGCGACTAATGCAATATATTTAGTACTTTATAATCCTTACACATTCCACAGTTCTAGCTATCTGAAGGTCAGACCTAGGGGAGACACTTCAGAAAAGTTACATAAACAACTCTGAACCCTCGGTAGAGAAAATGTATACTTTGAACATGTTGAAACTATCCATATTAAGTCAGTTTAGCACTTTGATTAAAGAGTTTAATCAATCACCATCCTAAGCTGTATATTAATCACTTTATCAAGCAGTTGATGCATTGCTGGTTTTAATAGAATCCATTTATTTTGATTTCTACCTACTTCGTCTTTCCAAAGGTCTTTCTGAATCAGCTGTGATAAAAAAAAAGGGGGGGGGAAAGCTTAGTTGCATCTAAACACTAGGACAAAAGCTCAGGCCTCACTAGCACATACTTCATTATCAACACTCTGCACCGACTTAGCCAATTTATTAAGGGTAAAAAAAACCCTGCTTGGAGTGAGTCTTTTGGTGAACCACTCGGTTTAGCTCAGATAAACAGAGGCCATTCGTTTGCTTTCACACCTGACAACCTCATGATATATGATCCTAATAAGATTAATCTTTCCCCCCCCCATTTGTTTTGTTTAGTGGCCCTAGTTTGTGATCTTCTTTCTTTCCCCTCACTGGCCACTTTCAACACCTTTGGTTAAGGCTGGTGGTTAGAAGTTAAAAAAGTCACTTTCTTATTACAGGGAAACAAGTTTTATATATAGAACAAGTAATATATATAAAAATGCATGACATTTGTTACATAGGTAAAACATTATTCTGAGAATATGCACTGCACAAGTAGTGGGGGAAATTCTTATTATGCACAACTTGGTATTAAAAGCCAGCAGAGCTTGGAAAATCCACATAATCAAATATGTGCTTTGTAAATTCTGTGTGGAGGGGTGGGGTGGGGGGAAGTGAACAATTGGGGCTACAGCTGACTTTTATTTTAAAGCAAATACAATGCTATCTTTCATGAGGTTTCATTTAATTGTTTTCCTGTGTATGGGACTGTGAACCTCAGAAATCTAGGAGGAAGCATATCGAACAAGCTTGTCTGGTTCTGCTTTCAGTTATAAACCTTAACGTGAAGCTTTGATATATGCTGCGCATTTGTAGCTACACAAATTTCCTATTTGTGAGTTTTAGTTGTATCAGTGGCATGTTTAATAAACCATCAAAAATACCTGTGTGTTTAGCTGTTGCTCCTGTTTGCTTGTTTTGCTTTGCTGCTGTTGTTGTTGCTCCAAGACAGGTGATGAGAAGATCGTTAGAAATATGAATATTTTTTAGGCAGGGAAGTAAAAACATGCACCTAATTTTAAATCCCCTTGTATCATTTATGTCACATACATAATAAGGCCAGAAAGCTGCAGAGTCCCATAAGCCAGGGTTTGGTAATGGATTTTAGCATTATAAACTTTTCTCACCTGGTCAAACATGGCTTCTTAGTATGAGCTTTACACTGTAAATAAAGCTAAGGGGTCTATTCTCTCTACGTGAAACTAACTCTTCTGTTTGTTATGAAGAGATCAGATATATATTATTATGACATATTCATATAGAAATGGATAGTGATTATCCTAGTTGTGAGTGATAGCAACTGTGTAACCTCTTTTATGAAGCAGATTTTCATGGTGACATGGTATGCAGTGCATTTGCAGAGAACCCAACTTGGATCCCAATGAAGTCAATAGGAGAATTCCAGTTGATTTCAACTGGAGTAAGAGCAGATCTCAGGTTTGGAATCCTGAGCTGTTCAGCTTGGTGTCAGGGAAACATGAAATAGGTTAACGTAATGAGATTCTCAATAAATCTTCACTTGGTGGCTGGACAAGGAACAGTTAAGAATTTCCCATGTTTAAAGACTTGCCCTTGTCCTTAAGATAATGGTGATACTGTATGGGTGATATATAGTGTTCCTTACAGCACCTTACAAGAGCAGTGCAGCCACTCTACATGTAGCAGGTTTAGTGCGGCAGTAAAATGTGTTCCAACTGGCTATCAAGTGAAACAGAATGGCCACCAAGCTGACTTGCAGTGTTTCCAGAAATATTAATTACGGCTATAAACCGTGCTGCAAAATTAGTGATTCTGCAGCCTCCCTGGGCATTGGATCAGCAGCCCAGCTGTGAAAACCACTTCTAGTCAGCTGTCAATTGAGATGGAATGGCCATCCAGCTGAATTGCAGTGTTTCCAAAAATTTTAATTAAGAGTGGGACACTGCTGCTAAGCAGCAGCTTTGTAGCCCCTGCAGGAAGCTGTAACACGACAGTTAAAAATATTGTACTGTCGTGTATGTGAAACTCGTTAATACCGTAGGCCAAACTCTCCTTGCCTTTCCCACAGAAATAGAGCCAATAATGCCGATAAGACTGGCTGAACCCAGAAGTCCTTACGCAGGGCTTAGTCCTGGAACCCTTACTCATAGGATTAGTCTGCATGTTACTGATCCCACTGAGCTCATCACCACAACTTGCTTAATGTAAATGTGGAAAAATTGGGCCCTCAGTTTTCACTTAGCCCTTAGTGGAGTCAATGGGATTTTTGTCTAAGGACGAAGCAGAATTTTAAGAACCTCAAGAGTTTGTTCTGTATCCCCTCTTCCAGGGTAAGGCCCTGATCCTGCACGGCAGCCGCTAGTGAGAACTGCCCTGTAGCCACATGGGGTTCCAAGGAAGTCAGTGGGCACAGGGACTGCAGATTACATTGCAAAATCAGGAGGCTGAACCACTGCTTTGAGGAGTTTATCAAACGCACATAGGAAGTGGCTTAAAGGCTGTAAAGTGACGACTCAACTTGGAAGAAACTTCTTTAAAAAAAAACGTTTAATTAAAATCAGCGACATATATTTTTTGTCACTAAAAACAGAAAAAAAAACAGATTTTTTTTTTACTTTGCTAGCAGAAAAGTTTGATTTGTAAACAAATATACCCCAACAAAAATGATTGAATGTGGCCAGAGGTCTTTTGACAGTTCAGAACTAATCAATGGAAGTATGAGTGAGAGATTAATGTTCAGAATACAACTGAGCATATGCAATAACCACTTAAACATCCCACTGAATTAAAGTTAAACCTTTTTAAAATTGTGGTCTAGGGAGCAGAGCGCTAGAGGACTCAGGAGACCTGGATTCTATTCCTGACTCTCTGTGTGACTTTGGGCAAAACATATCACCTTACTGCATCACCCTTTGTCTAGTCCAAGCTACATCCCAAACTAGGGGCGCTGCTTGTTCAGGGAAAGCCCCCTGGCGGGCCGAGCCGGTTTGTTTACCTGCTGCGTCTGCAAGTTCGGCCGATCGCGGCTCCCACTGGCTGCAATTTGCCATCCCAGGCCAATGGGGGCTGTGGGAAGCGGTGCGGGCCGAGGGATGTGTTGGCCACCGCTTCCCGCAGCCCCAGGTGTCCTGGAGCAGCGAACCGCAGCCAGTGAGAGCCATGATCGGCCAAACCTGCAGACACAGCAGGTAGACAAACTGGCCCGGCCCACCAGGGGCTTTCACTGAAGAAGCGGTGCCTCTAGTTTGGGAACCACTGGTCTATCCTGTCTAGTTAGACTGCATTCAGGTCAGGCACTATCTTTTACTATGTATTTGGATAGTTCTTAACACCATATGGACCAAACCTGGATTTGAGCATCTAAGCACAACAGTAATATAAATAACATGTGCTTATATGGTGACCCATTCAGCTCACTACTTAAGCATCCAGGAATTCAATAGACTCATGGTGGTGCTGGTGTTGGCTTTGGCACATCCAGATTTATATTAAATATGTGTTTTAACCAGATCTGCTTCAAAGAAATAGCACAGACATTTCAGTGTTAAATAAAACTCAAACAACAAACAAAAATCTGCAGAATAAAATCCCCATGGAAACTCATACCAAAAATGAGTAAAAGAAATTTTCTGATTGCTCTGACTAGGAATGAATGAATTAACCTTAAAATTCAAGTGATAATGGTTCTTTTGATTGGCCACTCAAATCTTACCCAATTTTCTTTGGGAATGCTTAGAAATATTGTGGAATCATGTTTTCTTGCAAAATTGCTGATATTATCTGGTTCTGGTTGCAGGCAGAACAACCACCATATTACAGTGTCTCCAAGGGAATATGGAGATGGTCCTTTATTTTGGGTTTTCATTTCCACATTTGGACAGTTTGTGTGTGAATTCTTCATATGGTCTAGAAGTGCTTATATGCAGCAGGTGGTAATACCAAAAGAGAGAACTCTCATAATTCTAGTACACAGTCTTAGATTTTAAAGTGGAACCTAAGTGGGTTTTCAGCAAGTAGTAGGGAAAAGAAAGGATGGTAATTATTAATTTTGTTTGATGAGATCTTTTCTAAGGGGTCTTCAGTATCGTGGTAAGTAGACCTAAGTTATGCTACTCCAGCTACATGAATAACATGTAGTCGACGTAGCCTAAGTCAACTTACCCTGGTGTCTACACTGCGCTGCGTCAATGGGAGATGTTCTCCTGTTGACTTACCTTACTCTTCTAGTAGAGAGGGAGTATCAAGGTTGACTGGAAAGTGCTCTGCTATTGATTCAGTGGGTCTTCACTAGACCTGCTAAATCGACTCCTTACAGCAGCGTTGATCTCCCTGTAGTGAAGACCAGCCCTAAGAAGCAAGAAAGGACAACACATCTGAGTAAAAGTTGAGAGGGCACTATATGAGAAAACAAACATGACAGAATAAGACTTCCAAAATGAAACAGTTCATTGGAGATAAATTGAAAACTCTAAGAATGTGTGTGTGGGGGGGAGTCTCATTTGTCTTTCAGGGACTGAGCAAAAAAGCATGATTAAAAGCTAATTTGAGAGCTGGCCTTTTGTGGACAAACTTTTTTCTCAAAATAGCCAATCAAATTGAAATCAAAACTGCAGGGGAGTGTGAAGAGCTTTCTAGGCCTGGTAGAGATTTTAAGAGAGGTTCTATACAATAGTAAACCATGTGGTCATAGTAAAGTATTTGAGTCATGCATATTTATTATGTCCATACTGAAAATCACCAGAGTCATGGGAAACTGTTCTTTACCATGTGATAGTTTGGCAACATTAAGGTGCCATTCTTTGGCAGAACACACTCCTATAGTAAGAGTTCACTGGTGATTTGCAGAGAGAATTACTCGTTCTTCAGTTACTGCAGATAGTTGAGGTAATAAAAAGAAACAGAGGGCCTTAAATTTGACCTCCCCGTGTCTTCTTGTATGTTTACACATTCAAATTCTGTGTTATACATGTTGTTGCAAATGTAGTCAGTGCTTTACAAAACATAGATCCATTCCTTAACCCCAAAGAGAAATGAAAGCTGGTGGTAGTAATAATAATAAAAAATTAACATTCAAGAGACAAGGTGAGTATGGTAACATCTTTTATTGGACCACCTCACCCACCTTGTCTCTCTAATGTTCTGGGACCAACACAACTAAAACAACAACACTGCATACAATAAAAAACATTATGCAGTTGTGATAGCCACCCTCTTGGCTAACACACTGGAGACTGCAGCGGGGACCTCCAGAGCTAAAAGCATGAGCAGCTACAGTTCAACTGGGGTTTTTAATAAATCATTTTCTCTTTGTATCGGGGGACTTGTTACACATACTCACCAGCGGGTTACACAATGTAGATTATTTTGTCCTAAAAATCCTGTGTAAGTTGGAATCAACTATTGATTGTACAGAACTTTGAACTTGGAAAATGGTATTAAGTGCTAAGTGCAATATTATTAATTTGGGTCAGAATGTGAGAATGAGGTACATCAAAAAGTCAACCATCCTGAAAAAGAGGTTTGTTTGGTCCTAAATTGTGGATATCTTTGTCTCTTGGGGTGATAGAGTCTAGAAGCAAATTAGAAAATTAGTAACTACTATATTTTTTTAAAAAAAGAGCGGCATATGAGCACAATAGCTGGAAGATTCCACAAGCCAAAGAGACAAATCCCAACTAAAACTAGTTGAAATCCTTAAGACAAAAAACCCTAAAATTCTTCTTGTTTTCTCCATTTTTATCAAAATTTGATATTTCCATTGATATGTTGAAATTCAAAATTATTCCAACTAGACCTGCAGTTGGCTAGAGGAATGAGGGAAAAGAAATAATGAAAATCTCAGTTTTGTCCCTGTTTTTCATTCATTTCAAAATTTGAATAACATTAACAGCTTTAATTCAGACCAGTTTTATGAAGCTCCATCCACACAACTTTCCCAGCAGGGTATTGCAACACTTTGATTGAAGCACAAGATAGAAGCATCATATCATCAACACATTCTTATTGGTTTATAATGATACCTAAGATAGAACTTGGTTATCAGCCAGCTGCTGAGAGCTGATTAACCATTTCTTGAGTGTCACATATACCATACTTTTGTCCCATAATATATAGAAGACTAACTTCTGCTCTTGGTTACATTTGTGCAAATCCAGATTAATTCCATTGACTTGAGTGAAGTTTGTCTGGATTTAGCCCGATATAATAGCCATTGAAGCCAGTGGGGTATCTCCATTGACTTCAGGACCAGGCCCTTAAACTGAAAAAACTCTCAGCAATTTTTGTTCAGAATTTTAAAGATTTGAGTTATATACATTACACTTTGAAATTTGGTTAGAATTTTTGTGGCCTGCAGCACCAGCTGTTTCTCTGAATTACAATGCACTGAGTTATAACTTCATCCCAGGCAAAGCGATAGCTGGAAGCACTCACAGAATACCCTACTATCTCCACCAGGTAATCTCTGAGCAAGGCTGTGCATGGAGAGGTCAGCACGCCATTGAAGAAATCACCTCTGAGAAATTTTCTTCCAGTCCTTCCAATTTTATGATTCTTAATGAATTATATAAGTAAAGCAACTCGCATATTCAGCTGAAGTGCTGTTTTTGCAAAAATCAGAAGGAAATTGTGATTGACTTATTACGAGGGTTGGGAAAACATTTTCACGTGCTTCAAAGTGGTAGCTGTGTTAGTCTGTATCAGCAAAAACAATGAGGAGTCCTTGTGGCACCTTAGAGACTAACAAATTTATTTGGGCCAAATAAATAAATTTATAATTTAGGCTGTAAGGTGCCACAAAGACTCATTGTTATTTTTCACTTGCAGCTTTTTTAGTGGAAAAGATCTTTTTGACCAAAAAAAATTATGAAAAATTTTCACGTTGATTCATATGTTTTTTGAAGAAAATGTCTCATAAAACTTTCATTTTGTGGGGGCAGAGAGGAGGAGACACGTTTACATTTTTCCCTCTCTCCAGGTGCAAAATTTTAAAAAGCATGTTATTATTTGCCCCACCAAACCAAAATAAAAATTTTAATTGAAAAAAAAATGGAAAATTTCAAGAAAAACTACAAATTTTCTTTCTTTTTTTTTCTTTTTTTTTCTCCAAATATTCTCAACTTTTTGGACCAGATCTACTCATTCCCACAAAAAAAATCTAGGTTCCTGAAGTTCGATAAGTAATCCACAAAACAACAACTAGGGTATCTATTCTCATCATCAGGAGCCAGAAGTTACATGCATAAATTCATGTGCCTCATGGCATGAAGATATTGTTTTGTTTATGCTGCAGTCTCTACAAGCACAACACATTTGCAGCTGAGCACCAGTTTGTTGGCAGCGTTGTGTGCCATTCTCATTTCTGGGTGGGGGTTTAAAGGCCTCAGGCCCCACAGCTGGCACATCCACTGCAGCGTGAGTTTATTTGCATCTGAAAAGAAGCTTCAACGGGTACTGGACGTGGTTTGCACTTGTCTGTGTCCAACTTTGCGTGCATGCTTTGTGAGTATTATCACCAGCTCGTGTGTGTGAATGAACTTACTGTACGTGAGTAAAACTTGTAGATCTGATCTAACGTCCACTGAAGTCAATGCAAAGACTCCCATTGATTGACATCTTTGGGAGTCTTCCCTCTAGGGGCAAATGGATTTTGTGCATGTAAATTCTATCAGTTGTGCATGCACAAAAGGAAACCCCTCCATGAAACTGTGGCCAAAATTATATCAACAGCATTTCAGTTGCAATAATAGTTGAAATGCAGCAGTTCTCCAGTTTACTACTTCTGCTTCTCAATTGAAGTGGGGCAGAGTATTAGAACTAGGTAGTTGCATACTTTCCAATAGCATTTTATTTATACTGCAGTTCTTCACGTTACAGGGAATAGATGAGACCCAGAGGGCGGAATGGATGGACAATGGAGGGTTCCTTCACATGGAATAACTTTATGAGTTGCCATTAGATGTTTTGCCATTTGGACAAGCTGCCTTTGCTGTCTGGCAAAAATGACATGAGTTTTGTTTTGATGGAAAGTGAGGGAAAGACTGGGGGTAGGGGAGAAACAATGATCCTTCTCCTCATGCTGGTTTTACAAGATGTTACCCAGAGGATTTCAATGAAGTTACACCTGATTCACACTGGTGAGTGTGGAGAGTAAGAGACAGAGACCTAACCGTCCCAGTGTTGATCCTACAGATGACATTTTATCCAGACCCATTTCCCTGTGCATTTTAAATCAACAGATTTTAGTTTTATTGTCATTATTCCTTAACACATGTCATGCACCCACACTTTTGTTAGGGCATCTGTGAGCTCATCTGTCTGATTGGAATTAATCGTGTTTGTTTCAAATGCAGGCCCATCTCTGAAGTTGTGTGAGCTACGATGGGAAAGCCTCTAATGGCCATCTAGGAATGTCAATACACAGAATGGTGAAATCCATTTCGTTCTGAGGTATAATGAATTGAACAGTCCCACTTCCTTGATTTTCTCCACCTCCCCATTCCCCCCCCCATATGAAAAATATAAACTAGCAGATCTCTGACACAAACATGCCATAAAGTCTGGTTGATCCAAGGTATTTTGTCCTCCCACCTCAAACTATATATATATATGGCTCACTACATTTAAAATGAAAAGTCCTCAGACAATCCTAATCATATTGTCAATCAGATAGTAATCTTCTGAAAGGGGATCCTTCACCTTTAAGAATGAATGTACAGTAGTGATATGTAAGCAACTCAAAGACTCAATACTCCTTTTTTCTGCAAAGCAAAGCAAAGGGTTAGGAAAAAATCAATATGTTGGAAGTAAAGGTCATACAAGGAAAAGTGACATGAAACAGTCGTCATGAAGGATATTGTTCCCTAAGTTCTGTTTGAAGTTTCCTTTACCCTTGTGCTAGCCTCAGAACAAAATATTTTGTCCTCAAATTAAAACTCATATTCCTCTCCCCCCGCTCTTTAAAAAGCCACATTTTAAATATTGGTCTTTTATGCAATATTCGTATTTTAGAGATTTTAATGTCATAGGGGCTAAGTAATCCTGGGAGAGAGAATATTGTGTATGTGACATCCTAGTTTGTTTGCTGGTCAGAGTTCCTTTAGAAATACAAGTATATAATGCACACAAATGTATTTGCCTATTTATTTGTCAGTTCTCAATTTACTTTTCAAGTGGGCCAGATGCACCACTATAGCTCTTCAAAGGGTCAGGAATATCTCCTTATTTCACAACTCTCTGTACTTATTGCTTGGGTATAGGTTTAAAGTACTCCATGAACCCTTTTCACCCTTACAACACATTTACCCACAATTAACAACCAAGCCATCCTTACTTCATTCAGCCTTCCATTCTCTCTCTGTCTCATTTTCCCTGGCCTCTCTCTTGATCTGCCATTGTGCTGAAAGCTGTTTGTGCCATCGCAATCTGCCCTTCTTACTAGCGGCACAAGGATGGGGAGGGGGGGAAGAGAAAAAGCATACAGCATTCAGGCATTGAATAGCAAATTGCTCTTGAGTGTCCTTGCTTCCCCCATTTCTCCCCCTTCCTTCAGAAGGACAAGGGGGGCCCTGAAAGCAACTATACATTTTGCTTAGTACTCTTGAAAACAAGCGTTTCACACCTGAAGCCTTTCACAGCAGCCCAGAAGCACCCCTTCAAACCACTTAATTGCCAATTGCTTCTGAGCTTGTTGTAAAAGTCCATTATTTCAGCCTGCTCTATGGTGAGTGACAAAGTATGGGAAATGAAAGAGTCCTCCTTCCAGGGCCAACGTGGCATTAAAAATCCCCCGATCACTGGTTCGCTTGTTGTTAACCGACAGTTATTGGCTACAGTCAAAGGTATGCACAAAACCCCTAGCTTGTAGTATTATTATTTTTTAATGAAAGATGTTATTTTCCATATTTTCTTACACACACACTCACACAAACACACACATGCAGATTCCAAATGGAGTCAGGAAAGATACCTTCATGCAGACCTAATCTGTGTTTGTGGCCTCAGATCATATCATTGTTGCTATTGTTCCCACTTTAGACATTTTTTCATGAGGTGAAATTTAAAAAAAAAAGTGTTGTGATGATTTTCAAGGTTAAGAGACTGTATCGGTCAGGTTCTATTAAATGAGCCCTCAGGTACTGTGTTAAAAAAGAAAAGAGAAATGAAATAGATCATTAAAAAACCAACAAACAAAAAAATTCTGGCCTGAATTAAGGTCTCAGTTGTGGAGAATCATTTGGAAACATGTTCTTACTTCGGAGGTGAGGGTTAGTTGTTTGTACTGGGCTTTAGAATGAACATGTGTATATGTGTGCATGTGCACACCTGTGTTTACAAAATATTATTAGAGCTAGGTGGATGTTCAAACATTTCACATTTGTATGTGAATATTCATTTGAATTTATAAATGAATTTGCTTTTAGAGCCCAATCCTGCATCTATTGAAGTCACTAGGTGCTTTGCCGATGACATCTAAAGGCGCAAGATTGGGTCCTCGCTGTGTTCTTGTCCCTCTTGTATTCACTTCTGACCAGGGGTGAAAGTAAGTCTAGGGACTTACCGGTACTGGGGCCGGCTCTGGCCCCCGGAAGGGTTGGGGCTGGGGGAGGTCAGAGCCAGCCCCGGCCCACCCTGTACTGGCAAGTGCCTCCTTCCCCCTCCCCGGGGTAACAGTGGCAGCCAGGGGCTCTGGCAGTGGTTTAAAGGGCCCTGGGCGGTAGCGGCAGCTGGAGCCCTGGGCCCTTTAAATCGGCCCCGGAGCCCCGCCGCTGCTTCCCCAGGGCTCCAGCCGCCACTACTGTCCTGGGCCCTTTAAATCATCCCCAGAGTCTGCCAGAGCCCTGGGGAAGTGGCGGCGGGGCTCTGGGGACGATTTAAAGGGCCCAGGGCTTGGCCATCACTACCGCCCCGGGCCCTTTAAATCACCTCTCCAGCCTCACCACTGCTACCCCAGGGATCTGGCAACGGGGCTCTGGCAGCAATTTAAAGGGCCAGGGCTCCAGCTGCTGCTGGTAGCCGCAGGCCATTTAAATTGCACCTGGGGAAGCCGATACACCCCGGTATGGCGCACCGGCTCTTGCCAGTACACCGTACCGGGGTGTACCGGCTTACTTTCAGCTCTGCTTCTGACAAATATTCCTGTGAACCAGCTTTCTGGTGAGATTATTGAATGAAGTTCAGGCTAATAATGGAGGATATTTATGAACAGCAAACTTTGAATACATAAACTTCAGTATTTACTGCACAAATCTGATTCTAAAAGTTTCTCTTCATCCAGTGAGGGAACAGAAAGAACACCATCTGGTACATGCACCCAATCAAAACAAATCAATACATCTCAAATTCTGAATATTGAATACGCACAATTCACAGATTGCTAATGAGTTGCAGATCAAGGTAAACTATCTAAATAATTTTTGAGTTAACAAGTAAATTCAAGAAAATCACTGTCTGCACAAAGACAATTCATGAACAGAAAAAGAGGTGACATTCATTGAATAAACTGTTCATTAGGAAATATTTACCCAGCTTTAATTAACACCTTTTAGTGGATTTAAAAGAAGAACAACTTGAAAGTTTATTGACTAGTGCAAAACGTACAACATTGCCTAAACTGGTTTAATCTGAACTTTGATGGAATAAAATTCTAATAAAGTACATTCTTAGGATAAGGGGCTTGCCATATTATTAAAGATTGAATACAAATATGTTGCCCAGTTTTGTGCGCTATTAATAAACTAGACAGGGAAGAGCAAGATCTCAAAAATTCACAGACTCAGAGAAGTTACTTGTTCCTCTTACACAGCAGCTCAGGATTCATTCTCAGGATTTGTTTATTATAAATAAATATACTGGCTTTTTTTCTTTTTAATGTACTTTGAAAAATCCAGTCAGCTTGCTTGTGGATGGTTTACTGGGATGATTTTTAAGTACTGTTGTGTCAAGGACATCAGACATTTTTATTGACTATATTTGTGACTGTTTAAAAATCATTGTTTCTTTTATTCTTTGGTTTGAACATAACAAAATTGTATAGCTATTTCCCCATAGGTACCCTAATTCAACGGGAATAAGTAAGTGATATAGCTGAGGTTAATAAACTTTAGGAATGAAACACAAACTCTATAAATGAGCACATTTAACTATGGGCCAAATCCTCAGCTGATGTAATTTGGTGTAGTGCTACTGATTTCAGTAGATCTATGCTGATTTATACCAGCTGAGGATACCGTATGTATATGTACTGTGATAGACCCAGGCCAGTTGGGTACAGCAGAGTAGCAGAAGGCTAATATACTAGCCACTGGATAAGCAGTTTTCTGTTCCCTGACTGACCAGAGCAGGGGCTGCTCCAGGCTAATGAGAACACCTGACTCCAATTAACCTGCAAAGAGTCAGGTGAGGCAATTAAACCAATGTGATCACCTGACTCTAATTAAGGCCCTCTGATACTATAAAAGGGCTCACTCCAGTCAGGCAGAGGAGAGGAAGTGCAGCTAAAGGGCTGGTTAATGAAAACACCCTCGAGCCATCAGTAAGGGAGCCCTAAGGTAAGGATGAAGAAGAGAGAAGTGGGAGAGCTGTGGGGAAGTGGCCCAGGGAAAGTAGCAACTCTGGCAGTGAAAGGTCGGCTGCCAACAGCTGCTACTATTAGGGTCTCTGGGCCAGAACCTGGGGTAGAGGGCGGGTCTGGGTTCTCCCTAACATGCCACTACAGAAACACCTCCTGGGAGGGGAAGACAGGCCCCTATCGGGACAGGAGGCTAAACTGTTCTGGAATAAGCCCATAGGGACAACAGAGACTGTGGGAGTTCTCTCAACAACCTCCTTGCTGGCTTATAATGAAAAGGTCTCAGTAGACTGTAACCCTGGCCCTAAAGAGAGAAGGGCTATGTGGAGGGTCACAGTGAGCCTCTGAGGCTAACATAAACAGCCTAGAAGTGCGGGACCCATGGGGACAAGGATGGAGCTCTGCCACAGTACACACAATTAATATCATACTTGTAGTGAAAAACCTTTAAGGATGTTCAGCCAATTGGGCTAGCCATCCAGAAATGGCTACGTCATCTCCTTTTCTTCTCCACCCCCCAACCCCTCCCCCCCCAACACACACACACACACACACACTTGAACTGGCCTTATATCTGCTAAATTGATTTCCTTATACAAGCCGGCAGCTGTTTTCATGAAGGACAGCATGTAGGATTCCATGAAGTCCTACTGCCTTGGTCCCACATATGGCACTATACAATACCAGTTCTAAAAGATGTCGATGCTTCTAGTTAGTGGTAAGAGAGTGTGAGCACATCAGCTTTCTTCATCAAAGACTATATCAGTTCACGCCTTTTACCCACAAGAAAGTATTAAGTTTTGTAAAGAAATCAGAGGAACTTTTCAAGGACGCCTCCGACAAAAACTCCCTCTTGTCCCAAAGCACATAGCCAAAGTGGAACGTGTCAATTTAATTCCAAACAGACATGATTTCTCAGGCAGATTATCTTACTTGGCTGCAAGAATAAGTATAAATTTGTCACCCACTCCTTCCTGCCTTCTCTTTACAGGAATAGTCCTTCCACCATATATTTCGCATTGGTATGTAATAATTTCTGACAACTCATCATCCACCTCTTCGACTCATGCTCTTGGAGGCTGCCTCTTGTTATTTTTTTGTTGTTGTTGTGCTTTTTTTCCCCAGGAGAGGTGGGCAGATGTTACCATGGACACGGAGGGGCTGTCAGTCATGTTCAAAAGATATCCAGTAATAGAGCAGTGCTCTTACCCCTCCACCCACTTGTGATTTTTTTCTCTCCCAATTTCCCATAACTCCCTGAAATTAACAGGTGCTTCTTCTCAGTTACCTCCCCTTCATCCAGCCCATCTGTCAAATTCTTCTACAGGAAAGATTAACGGGACACAACTCATATAATCTGCTAGTTTCCAGCAGATCTCAGGGTGGATGGGTAGGTGAGAGTTCGATCCAATTTTAGATGGAAGTTTCATGATGGAGATCTGGTTGTGGTATGGTAGCAGCACATTTGGGAGATTTCATACTGTTGATATGTTTCCAATGTATTTCACAGACTCATTTTTGAATGTCACCACAAGTATGTTATTTTATTTCCTCCTATGTAGTTGTAGGGTTTTAGTTGGGAAGTGGTTCTGTGTTCGCACAAAATGACAGATTTACTTATGAAGGAGCTTCGATTTGCTGATGACTGGTTCTTCACTTGATCAATGATGTATAATTTATAACTGAGCACTTTGCAAATGCAGTTTCACAGTTAGCCTACAGAAAGCTAAACTACTATACTAATCTGTGCCAGGAATACGCATGTCCACCCAATTATTAAGATCAACAGTGCTCCTTTCAAGTTCACAGAGAAGTTTTGTTATCTAGAATGCATGCAGTCAAAGAATGTCATAGCTGATGATGAGATTACTCATCGCATAGCCAAGGTGAGCTCTGCATTTGAAATGTTGTCACACCGCCTATGGGACGATAGGGTCATCAGAATAAGCACTAAATGAAATGTCTATCAGGCAGTTGTGCTATCAACACTTCTAAGTGGTTGTGAAACATGGACAACATACTATCACCATATCAGGAAACTTAATCAGTTCCATATGCACAGTCTTTGGTCAAATGGTGGGCCAAGTTTCCTAACACCGAAGTCCTTAATCATTGGATGTCCAGCGTTCAAAGTATGCTCATAACAGCTCAGCAGGGTGCCTTATTCATATGGCGAACTTGAGAATACCATATGCCATGTTTTTATGGTCCATTAAAGCAAGGCACCCACTCTCATGGTGGTCAGTTCAAATTGTATACAGATACATGGAAGTCAAACTTGAAAGCAACAGCCCTTAACAGAGCAAGGTGGGAGCAGATTTGTCACGTTGCCGTTAACCTCTTTGAAGCAAGGCACGTTAGCATCTTATGGGAACAGTGCGGAGCAAGGATATAACAGCCTTCAATGGTCATGGTCAGTTTTTTGTCTGTCCCACATGCAACCATATTTGACCTCAGATATATGCGCTCATTTATAGTGTTAGCTGAATCTTCGTATGTTGACATCACTGTAAGGCTCTATCATCGTCAAATAGTTTTATCTTGCTCTGCGCTCTCTATCTGTCCATCTCTAATAGACTCACTGCTGGGGCATCTAGATGCATCTTTCCTGTTTCACAAAGGACTAAACTTGCCCCTTTCTTTGTTTAGGCAGCTTTTCCAGGGCGGGGGTTAGTTCAACTGGAGGCAATTTTTCATTCTTCACCAAGTACTCTGTGTGTATTAAAAGCCCTCCCTCTTCCTCACAATCTCCTCTGCACATTTCTCTCTCTGTTACAAACCATAAACACCTCTCTCGGATTTGGATCTCTAACTTACTTTGCTGCCAACTTTTGTCAGCCTTATTCCTGTTAAGTAGGATCTTATTCTGCTTATGGCGCCATTGAAATCAATGGGAATATTTGTGTACTAAATGACGGGAAGTGTCTGACTCTGTATTTGCTTCCAAACAAATGCATTTTCCTTCTCTTCCCAGCCTCTCCTACAGGCCTTTCCCCTAATCCAGCTATATTATTTAATATTTATACGGCAGTATCACCTAAAGGTCACAAGCAGGTTGGGTCCCATTGTTCTGTGTGCTGTACAGCCATATAATAAATGACAGACTCTGTCCCAAAGAGCATACCATCTAGGTTTTTATGTTCTCCTCCTGACAGCAGACCACTAGTGGATTCTGGAGTTGTTTTGGGCACGTGTGTATGTCAAAGGGGTGAGTTATGTAATTTGGTCCCAAGACCGATCTTTTCCTCCCCCAGCACAGATCTACTAACTGCTTTCACTACGGAGGGGGAGAAGTTCTGCTCCACCTGGCAATTTTAAAACTGCAATATCTGAGTAGGTTTAACTTGCCTTTCCATACCTCTGGTAGCTTTGCTTATGCTGAAGGAATGTGCCCAAGTATATATTTTGACACCTTTGGCTCCAACAGAGTACTGCACGGGATGTAAGTCAGTGCAAAATTTGGTATTAATACTCTGGGTCAGATCATGCCCACTGTTTTTGTCACTCAGCCAGTCATAGAGAGATGCCCTAGAATGTCATCTGGGGATTCTCCTAACAGGTAATCCCTGGATAGTGCAATATCAACACAGGGTGCCTTCCTGCTGGGCTGGGGTAATGACTGGGTGAGATGGGGGCATGACTAGTGATTCCCAGCCAATGGAGTAGTTTCTAGGGGCCAGTTCTAGCTGTTATAATCTCGAGCAGCCTGTAGGCTGCTCTAAATTACACTGATGGCTGGTTTAACACCCCAGTCAGACCCAGGAAAACATAAGGTGGCTTAGAGCTACTTTCCTCCTTTATATCCATGTGTTTCACTGAGAACGCAGGGATTTGATCCTCTGTGTGAAATAAGGAGAGAATTAGGAGAGTATTTGTGCTATATAGCTTTAGCATCACCTGAATGCTTTTGATCTTTCTGAATGCTGACTTTGTTACACAGTAATAATTTGGGGGGGCCCATTTCTTAAAATATAAACCAGTTGCAAAACTTTTAAAATTTGTTTTCTCCTTCCAATAATGCCTAAATGCAGAGTAAATTCATGTAGTGCCAACAGAGTACAGAAGAAGTAGGGATTTTTTTAGGGGAAGACAGAATGCTCTGTACTGTATTAGCAAACTGACTAACTGCCCAAAATGACAAGTGTCTGGATAACCCTTAAATGCCCTTTTATTAAGTAACTCAGAGCTTGAAGCCCTTGCTGCATATAATGTACAGAAACAGGCCTTTGTGACTGTGGAAAGCAAAATACTCTAACAGGGGACCATAAAACATTATGTTGTGTCTGAGAGGAGGGCTGCATTTTCACCTCATTCTCATGTGACGTTGCCTAAAATAATTTCAGCAGCAGTACTGAGTGGAATGCTTTCTCTCACCCTCACTCCACAAATAATTTTTCCACACAGTGGTGGTCTCTAAAAATTTCATTGTGACTAAAGATGTACAGAGAAGGCATTAAATACCTTAGATGCTTTTTTCTCAATGTGGGCTTTTGGTTCATCATGACCACTTAAGAGCGACGTTTCACAATTAAAAAATAAAAAGAGCATTTGACTCCTACCAGAAACTGAGAAGCCTTGAAGCCCACCACGGTCCTTGTGTTACTGGATTATTAGAAAATAGGCTTCTATTATATACGATCCCTTATATGAACAGCATAAAAATGGATGTTCCTGAAATGCCCAAACTGTAAGATTCTGAATACTCTCAGGGAATTTTCAAAGGCACAAGGTTGAGTGTCCAACTCCCATTGTAAGTACCTGGTTCCCATTTGTGCCTTTTAAAATCTTCCCCTCCTTCCCCCACCCCACAAAGTCCCTGTGCTCCCCTCTATGTCTCTCTGGGACAGGGAACTTCACCCAAAGAAAGGATTCCTAAAACACCTATCACGGATGGCCTGATTTTTCAAAAAAGATCAGCACCCAAAAGCTCCCTTTAAGAGTAACAGGAGTATTGTTGAGTATTGTACACTTTTGAACATTAGGCTTTAAATTGTGTCCATTCTTATAAGTATTAAACATACACAAGTGCAGGCAAGAAACTAACTGAAACTTTACTTCCTGGCTCCGGCGCATGATCTGGGTCAGGGTTACAAAGGTCACGTGTTATGGATGAGTGTGTCATGAATGCAGTGGCTACTGTTACACCCAGCACTGTTCCTGGGATCAGGTTGCGGGATGGAGTTAGGACATCTATTATAAAGCCCCTTTCTGATTTAAAAAAAAAAAAAAGTGGGTGGTTTTGCAAAATTACTGTATTATCAGAAACGTCAAAATCTGAGGTGACCATTTATCTTTCAATGGCATCAAAGGACCATAAAGGGGTAATTAATGGGATTTTTGCAACTGACGCCAGTGCAAATGATTTCAGACCCTGGAAACCTTTGTTTTAAAGAGCTTTGCTGGGTGCTTTGTTTTGTTTTGTAATGCTTGAGGATACTAGTATTGAGGAGACTAGGAAGGAAATGGGTTTAGACTGAATTTGATAAGTTGTGCTTACACTGACCGTTTTTTCTCACTGTAAGGTACCAGACCATAAGAGAAGAATAAGGTCTGTACTTCCATAGGTGAGGTATGTCAACCTTGCAAAAAACCAGCAGAACTAGTCCTCTGGCTTCACATCGGTCGCACACATTAACTCCTCATTGTTTCCTCATGTTTAGTGTATTACAATAATGGTTTCCAATGCAAGGAACCTGATCCTACAATCCTCACACAGTGTGACAAGCTCTATCTGGTCTTCTGTGCCCCCTGCTGAAGGCATTAGTGATGTAACACTTGCCACCCAAGGAAAATCCACTCAGCATGGGTGATCAATAGGACAGTCCTCCAAAAACCTAGAAAGGCCAGGAGAAAATTCTGACCAATCAAGGACCACCAGGTCAGTTAAGAAGGCTTGCGTGCTTTTGCTCTGGGGCAGATGCCAAGACTCATAGCAAGACTGATGCCAAGCTCACAGCACAGGCTACCTTGCCCCAAACTGGCAGCCAAACTTTGCAGACTGAAGCAGGGACCATGTGCAGTACCACCCATAACCCTGAAGGGGGCACTAGACAGCAGCCCCCCCTCCCCCACACACACGTGGGCAAAGTTCCCATTGATTTGAGTGGGAATTTTTCCCTAGAAAAGCCTATAGGATCTGACCCTTAATTATTAGTGGATGAAATAATATAACATAAAACCAAGATTCAGTAGGGTTCTGAAATAAGAAGAGAACAACTTTTATTTGTTTTTCTTTTTGATAATAAGCACATACAAAGGTACATAGCAATTTTTAAATAAAACATTTGTTCTAGCAGTAATTTCCCATTTTAAGTACAGGGAACAGCACTGACACCTATAAAATCTCTAAGATCAGAATGAACTTTTTAGTGGTCCACCGTACTTGTACATGGCACCTTTTCCACTATGGCCAACCCCAGAGATTCAAAAATCATGAGTCGGGGTCCAAAAAATCATTAGACAGGTTTAAAAAAATCAAGACCACCCCCCCACATGCCCCAACAAACTACACTTTAGATTCTTTTTCTTTCTTTTTTGGCTTTTGAGCCTTTATGATTCACTTGGGCCACTTCAAGCTTTTTCTTCAGAATCGCAAGGGCTAGAAGTGTTTTTTTTTAAAGGTGTTGAGATTCAAGTGTATCCTCTTGTCTCCAGGAGCTGAGACTTTAAATAAAACCTCAGATATTATGAATCTCATAATAAAATCCTGGGGGTTGTTAACAGTGCTTTACTAAGCTGCCCACAAAGAAAAAGTCATATTTTACACATGTATACTGCTTTCCCATCTCAGGATCTCCAAGCGGTGCACAGATATAAATGAACAGCACAGTGATGAGTTAACTATTGTTATCTCCCAGCTTGCAATTGGAGGCACAAGGCTCTGTATGGCTTCTCTGCAAAAAGAGATGAGCTCTTAACTCTGGTTCGCTAACTCTGCTTAAAATAACAGTGAAGACACAGGAGTGAGGCTTTTAACTCGGTAGTTCAATTAAAGCCTATGGGAGCCTGGGGTTGAATTCAGGATGCTCACCCGAGTTTAAAAACTGACCTGACGTGTCTTTGCTGACCTGAGTTATGAACAACCCCCCCAACCCTGCCCCTTTTTAAAAAAGCAGTGAAGACATACTGTGTATATTTTACCCAAAGCTACTGAGGAGAGCTGTGGCTGAGCTAGGAAAAGAATCCAGATTGCCTAACTCTAGTTCAGTACTTAAACCCAAGACCATCCTTTCTGCCGTCTTAAGAGGCAGAGTTGTCTCAGGACAAAAATTTATTTGGCCCAATTCTCAAAATACTCCACACCCAACATTCTGAGCTCTTTGGAAAATCTGATCACGCATCTTGGTGCCTAAATGGTTGCTGCTGAGCACAACGGAAACTCTGGTCCATTATAAGTGGGCTTATGTATAAATTAAGGGACTGTGCCATATACCAGGTGGTACAATGTTTACAGAAAGTGGGCCAAATTCTCCTTTCACTTACGTGATCCCATTGGCTTCAATAGAGTTACTTCTGATTTACACCAATGGAAAAAGAATTGACAACTTCTTATTAGACTCTAATGTGGATGTTTATCTTTGTGAAAAACCCATTGAAATGCCCCTAAACTTTACAAATCTGTGAAAATATACACCTGAAACACACGACAGCTAGCAATTAACAATGGGTCATAAAAATGTCGCGGAAGAGATTTGGATTTCTGTGGGATTTCATTGCTTTTCCCATTTGAAATCTACAGTGTAACGAGCTTTTAACACAAGACTTAGGGTTGGTGTTTGTGATTTTGCATATTTACTTATTGTGTCTTGCTTGATAAAGTTCTACATGTAAAATTTCACTATGTACTGCAGATGTTTGGTAAAATGAATATGAAGACAATCGTTTTCAAATTGAAATATTGTGGCTATAATCAGACTTTAGCTTAAGCTCAGTAAGTGAGTTTGCTCCATCTTTAACCTAACCTCTATTCTCTTCTCCAAAACTTGGCCATTTGTTCTGTTTGGCAATGTGGATTTCTGAAGAACATGTTCCTTAATCTAAACCTATAGACTCTTTTATAATTTTTCCTTGTGTGGGAAATATGGATCAATTTCCTACAATGAAAACTATACAACCTAGTAAATATTTTAACCACCACACTACTGGCAATTGAAATATTTGGAGTGTAGGAACACAAGGAGGGAATAATAAACTAAAATTGTGCAAGACTTTTTAGGCAATTTGCATGGGTCGGGGGGAAGCGAAGGATGTTTTACTTAGGGCATTTTTTTTCAGCCTGAAATTCCTGAACAAGTGTATGAATAATTTATCTTTTTCTTCACTCTCCATCCATCAATTCCCCCCCCACTCCCTTCTTAAAATCTGAGGTTGACTGCTGTCTTCCCTGACCTGAGCAGCGTCTCAAAAGGGGTGGAACAGGCTTCTTAATGTTCTGCAGGAGAAAAAGTAATCAGAAAAATAATTGTCTCCATTGCAATGGGGGGGGGGAAAATGGGGCTCAGCATGCATGATGGAACATGCATGGACCACCAGAAAAGTGCAGTGGAGTTGGAAGGTGGTAGAACTCCTTTTGGAACAATCTGCTCCAAAGGCGTACCTCTAAAAAGAAAAGGAATCCAAAAAGAGTGCTGAAGTGCCAGAATGCACCAGCTAATAACTTTAAATAGTTCATTGAGTCTTCCGGAATTTTTTTTGTTCTTCTTCAGAAATAATCTGCTTACATCGTTAAGACCTTCAGCTAAGCCCGGTAACACAAATTACCAGATGTTGTGTCCCCTTGTTTTTTCCATCAAAAGACTAACCACCAAGCTTGTTGAAAGAGAGGTCATTGTCCCTCCCTGGCAATAAAACTATTTTTGCAATTCCAACAAATGAAATGAGAATACTTTTCAGCTGTAGAGGGGATCCTATCTCCTACTTCTTCCAAAGTCACTCTGTTTGGCTTTGTTATTTTCTAATAATGCACTCATGTGTAAGCTAATAATGTGAACAGAGGGAAAATGAAGAGTCTAAAAAAAAAGCAGAATGAATTAGGGCAATTGAGGTCGCTCTCTTTCATTTTTGCTGGAAGGATTGTAGCCCTACTTTTTACCTTATCGCTTATTACACAATTTATGATAAAATGAGATGTGATTCCATTCTTATTGTTGTGCTGTAGCCTATTGAGCATGCATATATAGAATTCATTTCAAATTTAAACACTATCTTAATTATAAATTGAATAAAATGGACAACCTATCAGGTTCCCTAAATTGCATTCGAACAAATAATTTCACTTTCTATTACTTTTCCACCAATGATATATTGGGCATAACAATGTTCAGCATACATCCTGTTCCTTTACCTTAATTGTGCCAGAGATTTTATTGTATGACAACTACTTCTCTGTGTGCATTTGCGTTGTTTACAATTAGTGTTTCAGAAACTGAGTGTTGTAGATTTGCAGTGCAAATCTGGGAAATAGTTCTATAAATACTGTGGTTTTTTTTTATTTTAACCTACTACAAATTGCACATTCTGTAGCTATAAATATAGAACCTCATTCTGATCTCATTTTACACCACTTCTACAACTGTTACTCGACTGGCATCACTAATCATTCCTGATTTATGCAGGATTTGAGATCAGAATCAGGCCCAGAAACTGTCAGTGGATTGGAAAGACGTGACTAAAATAGATCTTAAAAAAAAAAAAGTAAAGAGATCTAAAAAAAGGTTATCAGTCCAAACCAAGTGCATTTTTATAAAATAATTGGATTTCATAGGATATTTTGCAAAGTAAATTGAAAAAGTTGTCTGAAGTTTGCCACTAACTTCTCGGTAGCACTCTAAAAATATTATTGATGCTAAAAGAATATGATAAGAGGTGAATAAACGAGAAATAACAAATAACTAGCAGGTAAAGAAGCAGAATGTAAAGAATGAAGCAAGATAATTTTCTTGGTTTCTTTTGAAAGTCTGTAACTGAGTTTTTGTTTCTAACATATAAACTTACGTTCAGATTCTACCCTTCTTTACCCATTGCTTGCTCAGTGGCTTCACTGGTGTTACACTGGTGAAACAAACAGATTTTGCTTCATTTTGCTTATAGTCTTCTAACTTTCTAGATAAACATACATTTTTATATTATGATTTTAATTTCCAAATCTAACTTCTGTAGAACATGATTTTACATCCGATACAAAATATGAGTCATACAGGTTTAGCTATTTTGAACTTTTACATCTAATTTGTCACTTATTTAGATTTGAGGTATATGTTTCAATGGGCTACAAAGGCACATGTATTACCTTATAAAGTCTTTGCGACATTATTGAACTAAGTGAGTTTTTGAACACAAATTTGTAAAAATCAATTGTACTTTTCATACTATGTAATACTATAAAACATTTAAAGTCATTAAGGTATGTTACATTTAGGCTGTCATCTGACATTTTTTCTTTAATCAGAGCAAAGTTAACTCTTTTGAACAAATACTGAAACTTTTTCAAAAGAAAAACAAAACAACTGTATAATTAACAGTCACATTATTATTTTAGTCCATTTTCTATAAGTGATCAGTATTGAATCCACAGTCCTCTCCCTTCCTACCGTTTTGTTTGTATTTATTTTTGGTTTCATTGCATTGGCTTTTCCTTATTATAACTTACTTACAGTTCTGCATAGTATTAAAATAGCATAAATGTAAATACTTGTTGCATCTAAAAGAAAAGCTTTTTTCTTCTGAAATTTGCAAATAGGCCACACAATCTAATAGTCTCTCAGAAATTCTAGGAGCAAGTTGCCACAGCCCAGAAATGTAGCACTGAAGACACTTTTGAGCATTACAAATGAAACTATTCCTTTTTATTTTTTTCCCCGTTAAGCAGAGAGTTGCCTAACACACACAAAAAATACAATTTTAGTCCATTTTTTCCCCAATTGAAATGATTTGCTATCATTGTTACTCCATCTTTTATCTCCCAAATAGTTTCAACTCTGTTAATGTGTGAGTGTACTCTTTTTTTCTTATCAGGCTCTCGGCAGCATTTGTGATTCATAGCAGTCATCAAAGTGATAATAAACTCATTCACAATACTAACAAACATGGGGCTCCCAGTTATTTACGAGGCAAATTCACTGCAATGCTGGGCAGTGGAACAGGGGAGAATCAAGATGGTGTTGATTGATAAATTGACAGGTTAATTTACAAGTGGATAATAGGAGTTAGACCCAGGGGGAGCGAATGCAGGCCGATATTCTAGCTTGGTTGCACTGCCATCTGTCTTATGCTTGGGAATCTGCAGGAGCAATGCTAGTCAAGATCAAATGCACACACATTCTTCCAAAGTTAAAGACAAAGACCCCTATTTACTGCAATTTTAATTTGTTTGCTGGATTGACACAGCGCACAATGGACCCCCAAATGTCACATACCCAAATAAATTCTCAGAATTTCTCTTCATTTAAAATTTTAACTGTTTCTAGCTGTTGGAATACTTTATTTGTGTGTCTTTTAGCTGGGGAATACAAGGAATATTTTTGCAGATTATAGGCAAATGATATGTATTCCTGCAATTCTATTGTTCAATATTTGACTGTAGTCTTTGTTTTCTATTTAATATGCCTATATATGCTGTACTTATAAAGGTATAGATTACCCAAGACTCTGTTCCATTTTTTCCCCCCAGCTGATAAGTCTGCTCTTGAAAATTCATGTTGTTTTGCCAGCACCTTTACCGCTAACAGGAATTTAGCTTTATATGCACAGTATTTACTGTGCTTGGTGTAGAACATTGTGCAACTTTTGTCAGTCTCCCTAGTTTTGTAATCCCAAAGCTGAAGTGTCATTTTTAAGGCATTAGTTTTATGTCACTGACCATTGAACTAAATTGGTCATTGCCTTTCCCAAGATGACCTGAAATTTGATGGAATTCAAGATCAAAGAACTATTGTCATTATGGAGCTTTGAAGTTAAAACATTCCTCTCTTGCATTAAAGAAGTTTAATTCAGAAAAAAATGAGAAAGGAAAAGAGAGAATTTTCTTCCTTGCATTATAAAATATAAACCTTTAAAAACAAAACATTGCTTTTATCAATAACATGGTCTACTTCCAAGCTATCTAATTTTCAGCTGTTGTACTATAACTCCAGAACAGCACTCTTAGCACCAATTCGTTAAAATCAGAGAATAGTACTGTGGCTGTATATCTGCTACCATCCCCTTCACAAGCAGCAGTGCATTATATTTATTCTCCACCAAATCTGTAGGACCTTGAGGTCTGGAATATCTAGTCAAACTGTGTACTCTAGGCTCACATTTTGTAGCACAAAATTTTAGTGGGATAAAAGTACTGGTAAATCAAATTGCTGCGTTTATATTATACTAAACTGTTCATTAAATTAAGAAATATTTAAAGCACCTCTTAGATCCAGATGCTGCACTGACTGTTACTCCATGTGCCCCAATAGGGGAATGGAAGTCAAGGGATTGTACAGAATGTAAATCAGAGCAGCTTGTTTGTCGTGATCGCTAGTAAGTCATAACATTCTAAATGAAGCTGTGAAGGCATTCGGGGCAAATCCTGTCCTCTACGTCTAGCCCAAATAGAGGGACTTGACACAGGGAAACTCTGCGGGGGCCAGAAAGAGGAATCATCATAGGCCACAGATCTGCTCTGTGGTGATGGGGTCTAGCCTCTGACCTGCAGTAGCCTCTGAGCTCCAGGAGCTTCCTCTGTGGTTGTTCCTGTCCATCACAGGAATAAATAGCTGGTGATAATAACAAAGCCACCGGTGTTGCCATTGCTCGCTCCAACCCCATGTCAACACATAGGTAGCCCCTGCCTACCCTTTAGGTATAGTTACAATATCGTGCCCCCCACTACTCGATGAAACTGCATCGTTTGCTGAGCCTACACCGGTCAATGAAATAATTTTTTCCATTGCATGAAATAGGGTGAACTGTTAAGAGAATACACATGCAGCAAACGCACAATGGTGTTTGCTTTTCTAATACTTGAAAATTGCTCCCGAAAAAGGACAAAAGCTGCTACTTTCTAGGTACCTAAAATAAAACACAATGAGAAGTTGGGCTTTTAAAGAAATACATTTTTTAAATACAATTCTTTCCTTCTCCCCTTTTTACATAACTGATTCAGGAAGCCTTAATGGGTTATGCATCCAAACACAATAGACCAGATTCCTTCCTAGTGTAGCACTCCTGAGTTCGAAATTAAATCCGTTGTGATACACCCAAAATGAGTATCTATTTATTATCATCCTCATCAGTGTATTATCTGAGCCACTATACTTAACTAATATTCACTCTTCTGTGTGTGCACGCTTTTGTAGAGTATATTGGGTGCCTTTGAATATTTAAAAAGGCACATTTTTTCCATTTTTTTTGTGATTGCCAATTTTTATTATATGTGGTTCCTTGGCTCTTTTGAAAGGTGTTAGGAAATCTTCTGCACGTTTAATTGAAAATTAAAAATGATTTTATAAGTATTTCAGAGGAATATTTGGAATCATACTAGCACTAAAAAGTTGGACTTTTTTTCTAAAGGGAAATAAATAGACACACATATATAGCTAAACAAATGTAGCAATTGAAGGTATTTAGCTAGGTATCGTCACTGATCCTGAATTTCTTGAACATAGTTTGGAAACCTACATAGTGAGCAATTACTAGATTTTTTTTCCCCTTCATATTGACATCATCATAATAATAAAAAAATCACTTCTATGAATTGCTGAGAAGTTGAAAAGTACAATAAAGGACCTATGGCCCTCTCGTCCTGGGGCCAAATTCATGGCTGGTGTATGCTAATATAGGCAGCAGCCCCTAATGTTCTGGTTGGGATAGCAAAGCATCTACAACTTCCATTTACAGGAGAGGAGTGTACTTCCTGCTTCACTCCTGTAAATGGTAGCAGTAGATTCCCACTGACAACTGTGCGATGAGGGCAGTAGCAATTTGCTGATACAGCAGTCCCCCTCCAGGATTCCCACCGGCAGAACTTATGTGAATTCTGTTCGCAGTCACAGCTGCCCATCTTGGCAGTGTCTTGGGTAGAGGCTAGAAGTTGGTAACAACAGTGAATCCCAGGTTTCAGAGTAGCAGCCGTGTTAGTCTGTATTCGCAAAAAGAAAAGGAGTACTTGTGGCACCTTAGAGACTAACAAATTTATTAGAGCATAAGCTTTTGTGAGCTACAGCTCACTTCATCGGTGAGCTGTAGCTCACGAAAGCTTATGCTCTAATAAATTTGTTAGTCTCTAAGGTGCCACAAGTACTCCTTTTCTTTTAACAGTGAATCCGTCTCACTAACCTGAAGACTGAGCTTTTGCAGTATGGGTTTAACGGCTTCTTTTCTCTGCATCTCTATATTAGGGCCCTTATTCTGTACAGGCGGATATCAGTCTATTGTTGTGTTTGATTGTGGAGTTTGTATTGGCTATTTTCGTGTGTAAGGTCTTTGAGGAAGAGACTTACTCTGGTTTCACAGAGCTTAGCACAATGGGACCCTGATTGTGACTGGAACTTCTAGGAAACATTATAGTAATAACCTTAATAGCTAGCCCTTATATAGAGTTTTCCAACAGTAGATCTCAATGCACTTTACAAAGGAGCTCAGTATCATTATCCCCATTTTACCGATGGGGAAACTGAGACCCAAGAAAGGAAGCGACTTGCCCAAGGTCACACAGCTGACCTAGGAATTGAACCTTGGTCTCTTCTGTCCCAGTTCAATGCCCTATCCATCTGAGGTGTGTGTAAATACATTCAGTGTCAGATGAACTTAACTGAAAAGCACAAACATTCAAAAAGAAATTGTGTGTGTATGTATATACAGAGAGAGAATTTCTTTTTGAATGTTTGTGTTTTTCAGTTGAGTTCAACTGACACTGGATTTTTTGAGATATTGTTGTATAGCACTGTGGATAACATGAATTAAACAAGAAGGTGCAGTTTGGAGAAAAAGCCACAACCATAGAGACTGACTGGTGAGTTAAAAGTAGAGAATATTTAGACTCATTGATTTTCATTATTACTTTCTTCTCATTCCATATGTCACATTGGGCATGATGATATTCTGCTTGGAAAGGAGATCAATGCAAGTAGACAGGACTGATTCTTGCTATGCAAGAGGAGTTTCCAAAGTCAGCTTGTGGTTCTGGAGAAAGTGACCCTAAATTTGCTATTACTCTGTATTTTTTTTTAATTCAGCCAGATGGAATTTTACTTTGCACGAAGAAAAAAAGAGGAGAGAGAGAGAGAGAAGCTCTAGCCTCATACAAAAACTATTTTCTCTTAATTGAAACCTGTTTAAAAATGTAGATGTTCTTTCCAACTATCATACTTCAGGATTGTCTTAGTTCCTCTTTGTCATTCAGAATCATTTCAAATAAAAGTGCACATCTCTTCTTAGTAAACTTATTGTATGATTCAATCCATGCAAATAATGCTTTCTTCAGTTGTGCACTTCCTAAAATAACATGTTTACATCAAATCATCCTGATTTGAAGAGTTTGTAATAATAAATAATAATCAATGCTGCAGCCTGCAGGGTGCATCAGTTATATTTATTTTACCCACAATTGAGCTTCTGTCTGTGTTGTGAATTTTTTCTCGGTAATTTTGCATATTTTGTTGTAAAGTGTACTTCAATCTAATTGGCGATGTGGTTACTGGCTGCTGATTGAGACAAAATTACACTTTGCCTGAAACAAAAAATTGAGTTCTATTATAGGAAATCTAAAATATTGCCCTGGTCCTGCTGGTCTGTTGGATGATGCTGTTTATTGGGATGAAGGATAATTGAAGAACAGGTAGCACAAGGAAATAGAACTTGATGATGCAGAAATTGGGAAATGTTGCTTGGAATCAGAGTCAAATCACATGGGAAGAAAAACACAAAGCAAATCCAGGAGATGATAAAACCATTTTAAATGAAACTGCACATTTAGGAGATTGTGAACCTGTTTCAAATTTAAACTGGCTTTGAAAGGAGTGTTCATGGATTAGTTTAGCAACTGAAATTTTGTTGTATGGGAGTGGCAGACAGAGAATTGTAAGTTACTCAGGAGTAGAGTGTCCTCTATTTCTGGACGCTGCTGCACTAGAATGATGAGTGCTGGAGGAAAGCATGGAGCTCTTGGTTCTATATGTATCCGAAGCAGATGTTGACTCGGGTATCACACAAGAGGGGCTGCAGATATAATAGATATGTCCTCAATTATAAAAATTTTCCAGGGACATTTTGAGGGGAGAAAAGATCACATATGTCATTCTAAGTGAACACAAATTTCCTTTCAGAGAGTATAAAATTCCCCTCCAGCCTGTGTCCTATTTTGAGCCTTTAAGAAATAGTATTTGAGCCCATGGGGAGAGAGCGCTTGCTAACTTGTAATTTCATATGATCTGAAATGTGGCACCTGCAGGCCTCGTATGTGGCATCACTTAGGAGAAACAGTAAATATCTGCAAGACTGGGTTGTCTAGCCAGTCATCTTGAGCAAAAATCCCCCTCTGCATTTTTATCTTACGTATGAAAAATATATAGGGGTTTATTTTAGCAGTAGCTGCTTATATGTAGATGTAACTTTGGTAAATTTTTCTTCACCTTAGGGAAGGCAAAGTTCCTTTATTCAGCAGCTTTATTCAATGAACATAAATGTTAGAGATATGTACCAAGTAAAAAGCTTACTGGTTCTCAGGCTTTATAGATTGGTGAGCATAGTTTCAAGAATCTGAGCTAGAAAGGATATAAAATAAATAACCAAATGAAACATACCACAAAGGGAACTAATTAGAACATGGTTGCTGAGGTCCAAGGAATACAATTTAGTTATAAACAATAGGGAGGATGAGGTGGTGGAGTGAATTAATGTATTAACCATTCATCTCTGGAGATTCAAGTTCAAAGATGCCGGTAAACTCCTACGGAATGAGATCTTTCAGATCCTACAGCAATCCTATAGATCATAAGTGAAAATGAAACACTGAACATAAAACCCACTCTGAAAAACAGCATGGCTGGTTCTCATTGCTTCAGTTCTCAGTAGGACTCAGCATTCGCTATTGGGTTGTCTAGACAGAAACTGGAACCAAAATAAGTACGATGGTTGTGATTCACACCTTTAGTTATTTTGGTTCAATTCTCTGTGGGGGCACTCTTAAGGTGTGCTCTTTCCATGTAACTTAAGTCAATTTTTAACAACTTCTTTAAACAGAGGACAATAACCCAAGGTGTGAATTATCATGGATTTGTTATTTTGTTTCCAGTTTCTCTGTAGAGCATCCCTGAAACACATTTATCATACTGTGTCCTCTGCAGCACATTTCAAAACCTTTTCTGTTTTGTTCTCAGTTTGTTCCCTAATGGGTTGTGTGTTTTAAAGGGGAATCTTGGTCTTGTGATAAAAGGACAGGAATGGGAGACTTGTGGTTCAGTTCTCAGTTCTGCCACCCACTTACTGTGTGACCCAGGGCAAGTCCCTTAACCTCCCTGTGCCTCAGTAAAATTAGGATAATATTCATCTTTCCCACAGGATGTATCGCACTATTATTGTCTGAAATAAGTTGAGACAGATTTTGCTACCTTTACTCACGCTAAGTAGTACCTTACTTTGCAAGCTATACCAGTGATTTCAATGGGACTTCTTTCAGAGTAGAGTACTATTCAATGTGATCGGGGCAGAACATGGCCCTTCTAGTTCATCCCTGGTCTCACGTGCTGTGTTTGGGCTCAGAATTTGGTTCATGGAGATGCCAAATGACTTTTGTCTGGGGCTGAGCTACTGACTTCAGTTGTCCATCAGGACACTCTGCATTTTGCAGGGCTGGGCCCATACTCCACTACAGTGCACAGAGCATAGTTAATTGCCTGGCAACTAAAAGTCTTGTGGGATTCCTGTGATACTTTAAAAATGATTTCTGGCCCCCTGGAATCTGCTAACATGACAAGCTTGGGAAAACATTGCAATTGAAGGCAAAGAATATTTCTTTCATGTAACAGTGCCTTCCCATCCTATACCCCCACTTTCCCCCTAACCCCCCCAAAATCAAAGATTTGTCCTATTCAAGTCCTTTTATTATTTTCTTTCCATTAGTTTTTGTCAGTCTGCTGATGGAGATCTCCTTTGTGGAGAGAAAAGTCACCTCTCTGTCACTTACAGTGCTCTCTCCATTCCTTTTAAGGAGTTAGTACACTGTCAGTTACGAGGAACAAAATCTTGAAAATGAGTGGGTTTCTATCTTCTAAAATCCTTTTGCTCATTATTTTGTAGAACAAAATTAGATGGTTTTTTTCTTTTTTAATTTTCTTTCTCTCTCTCTCTCTCGTTATTTACACCCATCACCGCATTGCCTGGGTACAATATTTAAGGCAATAAACACTGCCCTCAGTAGACAGATGGAATTGAACAGGGACTGACAGTGGAAGTTTCTAACTCATGTTGTATCCCTGAATTGCTTAGCCCTATCTATTCCCACAACTGCTCTAGGGTCATGTTTTTGGAAAGGCAGGAGCTGGGTGTTACTTAGAACATCCTGATGACATAGGGCCAAATTATTTGTGGGTGTAAATAAGCCATGTCTACAGGCTTCAATGAAGTTATTTCTGTTTACACCAATAGAGAACTTGGCTCTTCTCTGTGGGCCTGATTCAGCCTCTGTTAGAGACTGTAGCAAAGCTCCAAGTGATTTAAGTGGAGCAAAAAAAAGCCCTATGCCAGGCAATGCTGGATGGCACATATGCTACTCCTGTTTTCAGACCCCTTTCTGCAAAACCAGGAATCTCTGGTGGGCAATGAAAACAAATGCCAGGAGGGTGAATATCATCCCCTATTGTGCTCAGGTAGACACATTTAGGCATTGCAGAGGCGAGGGAAAGCATATCAGACAGCAGTATAGTGCGATAAAGGTGTGACAGACAAGAGTCTAAGAGGTAAGAGACTGATCTTTTGGCGTTGGAACAGTATCTGTTAACTCCAATGGCTATTTACTCTTCCTGCATATGCAGTATTTATAATAGAGAGATCAAATCAAAGTACCACATTGTTATGTATTGGCGGGGGGAGGAGTTGTAAGTTGAACAGGAAGAAGTACTGAACTAGGGTAAGTGTACAGGGCAAAAGAAAAGGTGTGTTTTGTGGTTTTCTTTGAGCTGAGGTGAAGGCAAAGAAGATTTAGTAGCTGTTTCTTGTGGCAGAAAATCATCCCTGATTGTTTTTAGAAGAGAGGCATAAAGTGTCAACCAGATAGAGTAGATCTACAAAGATAAATCCTGACCTGTTTGCCTGCTGGATGCACATGTCATGGCTGTAATTTTGTCATGGTACAAGTGTCAAAAGTCATGAAGACCTAGTAAAAATGAAAGAGAGAGGTCACTGACAAGTTTTGAAGTAATCAAATGACCCTTTGGGGCCTGGATCCCCTAAAATAATTTTCCCATGGTCTAAGGAGCAGCTTCTTCTCCTTCTGCTAGCCAGTCCCTAACCCTTAATTCTTATCTCCATACACAGTGGGCCTTTGAAAAGCTCTTCATGGGAAGGATTTTGTACTGCACTGCTTTTAGGCCTAGTAATGGCAGCACATGCAAATGACACCCATTCCCCTGGCCCTGTTTGTCTGGTTCTGATTAATCCCATAATCTTGTCACAGTTTACTCAGCTTTTCCACTACAAACTCACTTTCTGTCTCCGGTATAAACAGAAACACGCATTCATGTCAGGGACATGTCTTTTCTCGGAGAAGGACTTTTTCCCCCCTTCAGAAGCTCCTTTTATAGTGCAGTGCATCTAATGCAAACTCTGATCTTCACCAGTTCGTTCTTATTTTCCACCATTAGGCCAGGAATCAGAACAAACGCTCCATCTCCGGGGTAAAACAAATGGGTTATGCCACACAATGAAAGAAACAGACAGTGACTGTCCATACAGGATCAAAAGATCTCTCTTTAAAGGGAAAAGAAGAGGCTGCTATCACCTAAAACTAAGGGCCCTATAGCCTTGCTAAATTAGATCTTATTGTTGGACAACAGATACAACAGCATGTCAGTTCCTGGCTAGAATACACCAGTGTCGTCCTTTACCCTCCTTATCTGAACTAAACTGACCATTTTCTAGGTTCAGATCGGATTAGATCAATCTTCCCTCCAAACGTGCTCCAGGCTTTCTTTTGTGCCCCACAGCTTTCCCTGCATTCGAAGATCAGGTGGCTGGCTCTAGGCAGGACCCAGCTGCTGCTCATCTCAAAATTTACACATCCTCTGGAGCTTCCCCATTAGGCTTGCCCCAGAGAGCATGGCATGCTACTGCCAGGGAAGCCCAAAGCCACCCAAATCTATGTAAACTCTAAAGCTTCAGAGCACCCAGGGCTCAAGTGTAACTCACGGGGAAGTCCTAAAGTGACGTGAGAGTGGAATATAATGATGGAAGCCTGGGGCCCAAGCCAGTAGTTTGTCACTATAGTTCCACCTCATGCTGCTGCTGAAATCAAGGAGTAGACTCTGCAGCCTCAGACTGAAGACCGTGGGAGAAAACTGGCCCCCGTGAAGCTGATGGCAAAATTCTCATTGACTTCAATGTAGGCCAGGATTTCTCCCCCTGTGTTTTGAGGGTAGAGGAGAGGAGAAGGGATGATGCTTGGCTACACCCAAAGTGGTGTGGGAATTTTGCCTCATGCTTTGAAAGGGGAAACCCAACTCATCTAACAGGAAACGTGCAAGTGAGTTGTCCTGTACCAGATCTACCCAAAGTGTGGAATATGTCCCCCCGGTGGAGCATGAAAGGCCAGCTGAGGGGGCACAAAACGAGGGACCTGCACGTTTCCCCCATGCTGCTCTGATAACATGCTGGGGTGTAAAGGGAAATGATTGGCTTTGTTTTACAGAAGCGGGGGAGTGGCTCAGCTTTCAAACATTTGGGAATGCTGCCCTAAGGGGATTTTAAATACAGAAAAAAGTTTCTCTGCTCAACTGCACAAGCTATGTTCAGCCTTGTGCAGTTCCTAAGATAACCAACTGGGGTGAAAGGTTTCAGAGTGGTAGCTGAGTTAGTCTGTATCAGCAAAAAGAACAAGGAGTCCTTTGTGGCGCCTTAGAGACTAACAAATTTATTTGGTCATAAGCTTTCATGGGCATCTGATGAAGTGGGTTTTAGCCCATGAAAACTTATGCATAAATAAATTTGTTAGTCTCTAAGGTGCCACAAGGACTCCTCGTTCTTTCAACTTGGGTGAGTATGCTGTCCAAAATACTGGGATCCCTGGGTAGTGTCAGGCCCAAGAATTAAGGTAATAATTGGGCCATGTTGAAAACTCTGTTAAAATTGTATACTGTCACCTTAAATTTCAGGGAGGTTTCCTGGCCCTGCTTGCTGGCAGGGCCAGGGAGCTTTGCAGGCAAGCAGGCAATCTGGGTCTAGCATCCATCTGTCAGCAGCCAACCAGCCTAGAGTAAGATGGAGTGATCTGTGCCTCTCTGTTTTAGGGAGAAGCCTGCTTTGTGTCTCCCTGTTTTGGGGTTCCTGTGTGTTGTTCTGAATTCTAAGAAATAAAGTAACATTTCATTAAAAAGAAAAGGAGTACTTGTGGTACCATAGAGACTAACAAATTTATTTGAGCATAAGCTTTCGTGAGCTACAGCTCACGCTCATGAAAGCTTATGCTCAAATAAATTTGTTAGTCTCTAAGGTGCCACAAATACTCCTTTTCTTTTTGCAAATACAGACTAACATGGTTGCTACTCTGAAACCTAACATTTCATTGCAACTTTCCTGCAAGAGTATTTATCTTTTTATCTAACTTCTCTGTGTGCACTGTGAACATAATCATTACAGCGAGAGGAGGAGAGGGAGGAAGAGGAGAAGTTCTTTGGACGGTTGCAGGGATAAGGAAATTTGATAAGTTAAGAAGCGCATCCATACTGAATTGGGCTTGCTATATGATCACAAGCAACATTGCTTCTGTCTCACATTCAAAAGTAATGTTGGAAAAAAGAAAATACAAACAATTTTTTCTCAAAGAGTTGAAATGATTTAACGCAAACTTTCCTTTTGTACAACTAAGCTATTTTTTTTTTCCTGGAGCCTACTCAGCAATCTGTTGTCCCTTAAGCGACAAATGGTGAACCAGGTAAAGAGAAATTTGTTTTTTCTCCCCGGGAGCACTAAACAATTTTTCATTAAATAAAAAAGACTTTGAGCTTGAATGCTAAATTATTGCCTGATGTGCTGGAACAGTCAAAACAGGAAAAAAAGCCTAACTAACCTTTCACCAAAGTAATAAAATCTCTGCCACTATAGTGAGTAATATAATTATAACTTCAATTAATTATTCACACACACATACAGTGCTGTACTGTATATATGTTTGGGGTCTAATTCTTATTTCATGCTGGCTATGAACTGGTTTAAAACTCCAATAACTTAGTGGATTTACTCTTGATTTGCACAGTGTAAGTGGGAGCAGAATCACGCCCTTTGCAGTAAAGTCTATTTAAAGGAAAAGAGGTGAGGTTTCTACAAAATGTAGATAGCCAGACTTTCTCATTTCCTTGGCCTAAATTGCCTTTTTTTTAAAGGGAGTTTCCCCTCATATCTTTGTTCTGTTCAGTCTTGCCATGGAAGCATCTGTGATGTCACAGATGTATTGCCTACAGAATCCAACAGGAGGAGAATACAGATTGGGCCAAATCATCCAGTCAGGTTTTTTTTCCCATTTGGAGGAGATTAAAACAGTGGAAATTCTAGTGATTTTAATCCATTTTTATTTGGATAGGTTTGTGGAGATTGAGACTAAACCCCATGCTCCCCCTCAGTTCCTCTCATTCTATAGAAACCTCCCGGGCATAATAGACGCCACACACTTTTGAAGGATAAAGTGTTGCTGTACTGTGCATGAGAGCTAAAGTTGCTCTTTGTGATATCCTCCTTCTCCTCCATTCCCCTGTAGAAGGGCATCACGTTCTCATGAATGAATAGTGTTGAAGCACCTAGGTATCTGAGCCACCTGAATATGTCCTAGGATCTGACATTCCCTGGAAATGTTGGAGGTGCATGCTCCTGCTCCATGGTGAGGCACTTCCCAGCAGGATGATTCTACATAAACTCCATGAGCTTCAGATCTTGACTTTCCAGCCCATACATGGGCTTTTCTTCAAAGAAAGGGATGGGTTTTTTTCATTGCAGAGGGAAAAAGCTTCTGCTTAAACAAGGGGACTTAAATTCTATCCTTTCCTACACTCGGGCAACCCCTTGTAATACAAAACAGGATTTCTGGGATATAAGTGAGGGCAGAATTTAGCACAAAGGATTTAGGGTTTGGGGAGGAACTGAAAAAAAATGTTTGCACAAAACTTTGCAAATCCAAACTCATGAGCATTGCTCAACTCCAGAGAATAAACAGCCAAAACTAGAGGGAAAAATGACAGAGGCTCTTTGTCTCCATCAGGCTACCTTCAGAATTCTGCCAGATCTTCCCTCTGGGTTCCCTTACCTAAGTGAATTAACTGGGGAAAGGAGCCTACTTTACAGGGTTCTTGAACCCACCCATAAATCCCTCCACCAATCATAGCCCTCTGTCTACTAACCTGCTTTCCAAATGGCTTCTTTCTCAGGCAATCAAAATCTTTCCACAGGTGCAGATCCATCAGAATCACCAATAAACACAAACCACATGCCAAGGAAAATGGAAGAGTTCAATATTTAGCACCTCGCAAGCTCTCATTTCAAAGGAATGCTACAGCATGGTCTTGCTGCTGCATACCTCCATTCCTACTGCCAGATTCCCACCCTATAAACTAGATTAATTCCAGATGAATCCCAGTCCAGGCATAGAGATAAAGGACATAATGCTGCTGGAGTGATTGAGTGAGACAAGGAAAGGTTAGGTTAGGTAGAGTGAAAACCATCTGCCCAGCCATGCTCCATTTTACAGGAGTTAAAGAACCGTCATCATTACATTACCTTGTCCCTCTCCTGAAAGTGGAAAAGATTCCTCTGTTCATGAAAAAAATCTACTGCCATATTCTGTTGCCAAGGTCAATGAAAAATGGTAAATGTATATGGCTGCAGGGACAGGTACCATCTCCTATGGTACAAATTATCTCTCTCTCTCGTTCTATTGTAGACATCTCTATTTGGTCTTTAATACAAGTTCCTGCCCCCTGGAGATAGTACCTGAAACTCTCCAAAGTCCATTTGATGGAAAGCCATTCTTTTTTCTGTCCTTGAATAACGAGTCTCTTGGGAGAAAAGTTTCACACTAGTGAAGTCAATTGCTTGTTCTTGACCATTCTCTTCCTGCAGTAAAACTGTTTCTCTCTACTATGTTTAAGGGGCTTCTCAAAGTCTGCACTAATTGAGAGGACATTTATGTAAATGCATCCTATGATAAAGGAATAATTTCTCAGATTCCTCATTCTGTACAGTATATGAAACCTTAGGTACTGAGACAGTGTCAAACTATGGTATAAATATGAAGTACTGTCCTGTTGAAAAAAGAAAAGGAGTACTTGTGGCACCTTAGAGACTAACAAATTTATTAGAGCATAAGCTTTCATGAGCTTCATCGGATGAAGTGAGCTGTAGCTCACGAAAGCTTATGCTCTAATAAATTTGTTAGTCTCTAAGGTGCCACAAGTACTCCTTTTCTTTTTGCGAATACAGACTAACACAGCTGCTACTCTGAAACCTGTCCTGTTGAAGTAAGGAGACAGTAGATTTGTTTCTTGTTATCTTGTCTTAGACAATCCTAAATTGCTTTGAGTTTTCTACTTGTGCACAAATCTTGCCACTTCCAAGAAGATATCCCAGGCACTTGTATCTTTGGGCCAATGTAGAGTTCTTTCTCAGTTCTTTCATTTTAGTCCAGTCACCAGAGTTTTAAGAAACATTACATTTATCACATAAATAAAAGGTTTTCCTTACTAATATGCTGTTTGTCTCCGAGGTCACATAAGGCCTTTTTTGACCCAACAGGTTGCTGCTGTTTTGAGCTGTCTCTGAGTTAAAAATGAAAATAAAATCTGGATTCCTACTCAGACTCCCAGTGATCATTAAATTCCATGATTCAGAAGTCATGGAATCATAGAGGCTGGAGACAGAAAAGACTTACTACATCATCTACCTTTCCTCTGTAGTCCTATCCTATGTCACTGCAGGATTGATCTCTGCACTAGTGTTTTGTCCAGACTAATTTCAAATGTCTCAAACAATGAGTTTCCACTTTTTCCCCAGAGGATAATTCCACAGCCTGATGCATCTCACCAGTATCTTTGTTTCTTAAGCAGAGCTCTCTGCTGACTTACTTCATTGAGCACTCTCTGTTTAACTATCAATGGCATGATATGACCCAGTTGGGAACACCAATATGTAATTCTTCCTTAATTTCATTTTCTTATTCCTAATTACATGCAGTCCCCTTCTCTTCTTTAAGTAACTCTTCTACATCCTTCAAATATTTGCAGACTGGTGTCATGACCTCCTTATTAATCACTTAACCAAATTATACATCTTCATCTCTGTTCATGTTTCCTCATAGGTCAGTGGGCTAGATGTTAGGGTGCAGCTGAAATGCAGCAAGTCAAGCAAGGGGTGCAAGGTTGTTTTAATGGGTACCTATGCATTCCCCTGATCCTGTTATCTCTGTTTCCCCAGTGCAGGGTCTTTCTCCTGAGCTAACTACAAATAATCACAAGGGGCCAAAATATGCAGCTAAGATTGGTATAGTGCATTTTGGCCACACCCACTTACCCCTGCTATGCCAACAGCAGGCTGGGTAAAGGGTGTAAGAGTCCCCCATGTCAGGGACTAAGCCACCAGAGGATTATCCTTACACTGGTTTGATTCTACCTGGTCAGCTGAGAAACTTTAGAGCCAGTGGTGAAATGAAACTTTAGATTTTGCCAGTGGTGAAATGAAAACAGCCACCATGGAGAATCTGGCCCATTCTTTCCAGCCCTTTGATAATTTTTATTGAATCAGATCCTATATTTGCAGAAATTCACTATAGAGGTATACAGGACCCACTCCTATGGGGTGCTAGTTAACTGGGTAACTAATATTACCTCTCAAAATTACATTCCTCAAATTTTAAAAAAAATATGCAAAATAAGACTGTTATATATTATGTTCCAAAAGATTTCCTCCTCAAAATCTCTGACATGTAATCATGGACACTTGGTAACAATGGTTGAAGACTGAGTGGGACAATGTACTGCACCTCTGTGACTCCTAATGAAATCAACAGTGTGTTCAAATTTCTAGCTTTGCACTTGAGCTTGGTGTAGATGATAGTCATTTTGCACAACACAGTGATCCATCAAATGTTACTTGAGTTAACATTCCCACGGACCTAAAATTTGATCTCAGCTGGGTAGCTTATATAAATAAGTTTCAGGTTTGGCTTGATATTTTCAAGACATACCTTCTTCTTTTCATATTACCTGGGTTCATGCTAGTCATTTTTTATTTAAAGGGAAAGTATTTTTTCTATCAAATTATGGGCAGGCTTGATATAATTTTTTTTCTTGAACAATTTTAAATAAATATTTCATATTACAAAATATTGAGCAACTTTAATGCCTTGTTAGTGCACTTATATCCGCTCAGCAACTTTTAATGCTATTGCTGAAAGAACATAGGACAGAAGAAATGAATGATTCAATTTGGTGAATCCAAACACGAGTGCGTACCACCTGATCTATGATTGCTAAAAATAAATGGTGAAATAAAAATAATTTCTTTCTACAGGTGAATTCTGCTAAACTAATAAAGCACTCTTGTGTGTGTATGGGTAATGTTGTTTAAACATCATCTATAACATGATAAGCAGTGAATAAATTAAGAATCCGTTTGTTAAACTATGCCTAGATTTAAACACATAATTGTTAAGTAATGTATAGTTTGCTGGATAGTAATATATGAAAATTTATTTTTCAAATAAACATAGGTTCCATCTCCTCCCCCACCTCCTCCGCCCTCCCCCAGCCCAAGGGCTCCATGTTTCAATGTAATCTTTCTAATGCTGATTTTTTTCTTGAATTGACATTTTTTTCAGAAAAAAACATGGATACTTGTCCATGTCTATACCCTCTTGTTGTGCACCTTCACTTCTGGGTTCTGTTCAGCTTCTTACCTACAGCCTCAGGCTTTGCTGTCTGCTCAATAGTTTCTAACCCCAATAAAGAAGAAAGAAGATGACGTATTACTTTTTAAACATAAACTACTCATGACTAAGATCCAATAATTCACTCGCTCCCACTAGAATGCTGAATGATTAAGCCTGACATCAGTCAGTGCCAGTAGTGTATTTTTGATAAACCACAGTTGTCTGTTGTATACTCGAACATCTGTATTTTTCACACCAGAGGCATCTGTCTTGTTCAAGAAAATGAGACATGTAGCACACTGCTTGTGCAAGTAGTAAAACTGATAGAAACTCTACCAGTTATCATTCTAAATATAACTCCTTTCCATATTGATGGCAAATGACACATTTGGACCACTTTTTATCAAAACCATTCCAAGCAACACACTCCTACACCCTATCATGAAACATCTGGGGTCATTGTTCTCACAGGCAATACCATCTAGCACTGAAGGGCGTTTGTGGGGGAGGAGGAGGGACAAAGACTTAACTAACTTTGCCATCACTATTTACATCATCCTTAATAACCATTTTAAAGTTTTCACTCTTCCTGTGATATCTTCAGGGGAGGTCTTGAAAATCTTTCTTGCATAGGTATGCTGCACAAAAAGACTTATTGGGTTTGAAATGTGGCATATAATCTCCATTTTACTGCTAAGTAGTCATAAAGGATGAGTTTGACCCCTACTGTAGATTTGATCCAGATTCTTGATGAAATTAAACATTCTAATGATTAGATTATATATCTGGCATTTAATCTGTTTAGTTTGTAAACAGTACATGCTTCTGTTTTTGTTTTCTGTCTCTCCTTAGCCTAAATGTTGTATCATGGACCACTGTAGTTTTATTTGTTTAATGCACTTAACTAGAAAGTTACCCTGTGAGAAATGTTATTCCTTTATCCATGTAATCATTCTTTACCTGGCAGCCTTTCTTTTTGCTGTGTCAGATTCACTAACAAAGGCATTGCTACCTTTTTAAAAAGTATAAATCCCTAGATCAACTTAATTTAAAACATGCCCAAATTTGAACTTCTAAAACAAAGTGTGTGAAAGAAAAGGAATTATTCCTAAACCCCTCTGATATCAAAGACAGAGTAGCCAAGAGAGAAAGAGAAAGATACTTTAAATACAAATTTGAAATAAGTAAAAACTGATCATGTTCTGCTTAGCAGCCTTACCTCCAACAATGCATTTGCTGTAGGCTTCTAACAGCATTTGTGCTCTAATTATAGGTTTAAAGGAGATTGCAAAAAACAAAACAAACCATGGTTTTCAATTTTTGCAATGAAGGGAATGTTACTTTGATCACAGTTAAAATGACGGCCCACTCAATAGACAGATTCTTAGAAATGGCAACTGCTTTGGAGCATGTCTTTTAAACTGCCATGGATCAGTTAATTCTCGAATATTTAACAGTGGAAATCCTAAAAGGGTTAAGAAGCTGCTGTAAGGAAGGCTAAAAATGATAGACTGGAAGAAAAAGAGGTAGTAAAAATTGAAGGATATAAAAAAAGCAGAGGAATGTGGCTGGGGAATAATAAAATGAGAGAGAAGTTAAACCAGTGACCCTTGTCGGCAGTGAAAAGCTGGAGATTAGAAAATGTTTCATGCTAATTTCCATGGAGATTTCTTTAATTTATCGAAAATTACTTTCTTCTGCTTTGATTTGTCCAACTGCCTGCCCCCTCACAGCTTTTTCGGGGTGGTCCTACCTGTCATGCCATGCTGAATATGGGCCTCATTTGCCCCCACACTGGGCCAAAGCATCGTGAGATTACTGAAGCGGCTCTGACGTCTCTATCAGCTTGTGCCACCACAATGCCCTATTCCCTTCCCCCACCCCCCCTTTCACAGTAAAGTCTTAGGATTCCTGTCACATGATGGCTTCATTGGGGGGGGGTGCAGGGGGGCTTGCTGAATCCCTTTCACTTTCCTTCTGATCCGTTCAGCTTGGTTCTCTCTGCTGCCTGGCATATCAAAGGAGATTTGTGGGTCATTGAGCCATGGACACAGAATATAAAGTCATCAGCATGCCTGGCAGAATCAAAACAAAACAAAAATCAGTCATCGTTTACCATCTTCATCCTTCAAGTGGCAGGAGATCATTAGCCTCTTTTATGAATCTATATTGAAAGCATTTAATATTTAACGGATAATCAGGATGTTAGAGGTACCAGCTAAAAGACCTTAAATATTACAGCTTCTTACAGCACCTATTAGATTATAGTGTGATGTAGCTAGAAAGAAGAAGTTGTTTCTATATCTGATTTTAAAGAGACAGGCTGACATTAATGACACAAACTGATATTTTTAACTATCAGACTGGTATTTGTACAGAATAACACAGTCATTGCTTATAGTCTTCACCCTGGCTGTGACCAGTCAATGAATGGGTTTGTTTCTGAGCATCATGAGCCAGATCAGTAGCTGGTACAAATACCCAGGTACACACCAACTGGGGATCTGGCCCCCTTTCTATTTGAGGAGAGAGGTTCATGATGGTAACTCTTCTACAGGAGCTGTTATAACTTGACACAGTTAGAAATTGCCTCTGACAAACCTCACTCAGTGCATTTTGCTTATTTAACACTAGAGCAAGTACTTGCATTAAAAATGGGAGGGCCTGTTCCTGTGATGTGTTGAGCATCTTCAACTCCATTTGACTTTCCAGGAAGAGTAGCTCACACCCAGCAGCAAGAGGAACTCTGCACCATGCAGAAAAGTGGGCCTGGACACATCTGTACTGAAATGTCTGTGATATGTTAATTAGAAACATCGCTAAACAGGCATCCATTTGAAGTCATTTGGAGCTGTAGGTGCTCAACACCAATGGAAATCGGGCTCATTAGTCTCTTCAAAACCAAAATTTAAGCTTAGCCACAGCTATAAATGACTCTCTAAACACTCAGTCTTCAGAGAACTTGCATAGTAATAGGCTTCTTTCTATTGAACCCAGCATCACCTCAACCTCCTATGTGTGCTGCTAGGTTTTGGGTATAATTGTAGCATGGCTCAGCTAGACTGTTTGATTGGGAGGTAATGTGATCTGGTGCCTATTTAAAATTCATAGGGTCCTGTCACTTCATCCATTGGTGCTTGGATTGGTAGGTGGTAAAGGCCCCCAGAGATCCTGGCTCAGGTTTGCAATGCAGTACCTCCACTGAGTCTATCCTGAAACACAGGGTGTCATCTTGCACATAAGCTAATGACGTGATTTAATAATACTTTGCCCACTGCAGTCAGGAATCCTCAAATTCAACAGGGAAAAAATAGGTGCCCTTTCTCATATGGAGAATGGGTTCTGTGATTATGGCTACCTGTACATTAACAAACACTCTTTGGTGATCTCCACAAAAATAAGATAGAGGAGATTCTGTACATTCTCCTTATTCTAACTTGGGAGCAAATCTTGACCTGAAAGCCTTACACTGTCAAAATTCCTTTGGACCTCAGTAGGGAAAGAATTAATGAATTTAGGATTTGGCCCTTTGTTATATACAAATGTAATTTATGTCACTCTAGTGGATGACTGTGGATAGAACCAGGCACCAAGATGATTCGTCTGTCTGTCTGTCTGTGGTTTTTATATCACACCCAGAACTGTGGTGTCTGAGTGCATGCTGAAGGACGTGTTGTTTGGATCAAGACAATACAGATCTGCAAATATGGTGTTTGCTGGTCCTAGGAAATGATCTCCGAGGGGAAGGCAGGTAATGAATGAACTTACAAATCTTGTAGAAAAGGCAAAATGATACTAGGACATTCACCAAAGCCAGTGTAAATATGAAGGCTAATGAAACCAAGTGGCCAGGATGCAAGCCCCCCAACTATCAAATCTGCTGCAGAGGTGTCATTTCCTAAACATTTAATTATAATTGTCAAGATGCTTATGAATACAGTATTTCTCCAAATGGTTTCAAAGCAGAGAGACAGGCCAATCCCCCCCCCCACCCCCGGCGCGCCACACACACACACACACACACACACACACTCTATTGGCTGGACTGTGTTAGTGCTACCAGCCTCTCAGCAGTTTAAACGGCTGTGCTATATCTTGGTTGCAGGGACAACTGTCTTGGATCTTTGGATCTTCTCTCCTCAAGACAATGCGGGAGCTACCAATCTCAAACAATGAGTCACTTATTATAGTCCTAGATCACAGAACCTATTTGAAATGGACATATCAAATGAGTGGCTTCTCTGTGGAACTAGGACAACAGCCTACATATTTGAGCACATGAATTACCCAGGAAAATGAATCAGAAGGAAAAAGTCAGTGGGTCAGATCCTGGACTTTGTCCGTACTGTACTTGGAGCAGGGCCCAAAAGGTGAGGTAAAAAGGGCAAAACTGGCTTACATCCATTATTGTGCTTCTTCCATCCACAGGGCAGCTGAGGACTAATTCAGCCACTGGTGTAAAACTAGAACAGCAACAGGTCATATAACTATCTCTGTAAATTTCCCATCCGATCAAAAGTTACCTGACATGTAGTGAGATACGTTTATCCTAGTCTGAATAAATGTCTGCTATCTATCTGTGTTGGCTTCTTCATATGCATACAGCTTAGTCTGTCATGTAATATATTCATGCTTCTCTTTCTAACACTCACCATCTCAGTTTCCTCTTGTATTTAAATCTTGGCTCCATAAACGATTTCAAATTCCCTCATGATCCAACATGATCATGCAGAGCTTGAAGTTAGAGAGAATGTTAAGTGTTCTCTAATTAATTGCATAAATGGGGAATGCAAAAATTAAGTGTTAACTGGTCATATCTGTGTGCAGTAGGTTCCGTCAATATGTGCTAGATTATGATAATTTACCATGTGGCTGAGATATTAGCGATTAACAATTTGCATGAAAATTATTTTCCAAGGCTATGGTGATGCTTTTTTACCTTTATTTAAGTACTATAAGGATTGTTAATATAGTAATGGAGGAACAGTGAAAAGAAGAATATACTGCATGCAATTCTGTCAATCCTTCTAGCGATATTTTTCTTTCTTACAGTATGCCCATCACTGTAATATTTATGTGTCACATTAAATAAAACAACTAGTAAATAAGTGAAATTTACACAATTATGGTAAAATCTCACTTGTAATGACAGATAACAGCTCCCAAGGACCTGTTCCGCCATTCAGGATTACCCAGCCCACCCATAACCTCTTATGCTGGAAAGAGCCAGGGCCCACCATCCGCATTAAAAAAAGTACCTCAATAAGTTACTTTCATGCAACTTCCACAAACAAAGAGGGTGTGAATAGATATAATTTTTCCAAAGGCAGCTGTTCTAACCTGCCATTAAAAAAGTCTACATCATCAATTAGTTCCTTGCATAATGACAGGTTTCAGAGTAGCAGCCGTGTTAGTCTGTATTCGCAAAAAGAAAAGGAGTACTTGTGGCACCTTAGAGACTAACAAATTTATTAGAGCATAAGCTTTCATGAGCTACAGCTCACTTCATGGGATGCATTTGGTGGAAAAAACAGAGGAGAGATTTATATATACACACACACACACACACACACACACACACACACACACACACACACGCACAGAGAACATGAAACAATGGGTTTATCATACACACTGTAAGGAGAGTGATCACTTAAGATAAGCCATCACCAGCAGCAGGGGGGGAAGGAGGAAAACCTTTCATGGTGACAAGCAAGGTAGGCTAATTCCAGCAGTTAACAAGAATATCAGAGGGACAGTGGGGGGTGGGGTGGGAGGGAGAAATACCATGGGGAAATAGTTTTACTTTGTGTAATGACTCATCCATTCCCGGTCTCTATTCAAGCCTAAGTTAATTGTATCCAGTTTGCAAATTAATTCCAATTCAGCAGTCTCTCGTTGGAGTCTGTTTTTGAAGCTTTTTTTTGAAGGATAGCCACTCTTAGGTCTGTGATCGAGTGACCAGAGAGATTGAAGTGTTCTCCTAGTTTTTGAATGTTATAATTCTTGATGTCTGATTTGTGTCCATTCATTCTGGACTGTCCAGTTTGGCCAATGTACATGGCAGAGGGGCATTGCTGGCACATGATGGCATATATCACATTGGTAGATGCGCAGGTGAACGAGCCTCTGATAGTGTGGCTGATGTGATTAGGCCCTATGATGGTATCCCCTGAATAGATATGCAGCTCTCCAACACCACTTTCTACAAGCCATTACCCTCTGATCCCACTGAGAGTTACCAAAAGAAACTACAGCATTTGCTCAAACTCCCTGAAAAAGCACAAGAATAAATCCACACAGACACACCCCTGGAGCCCCGACCTGGGGTATTCTATCTGCTACTCAAGATCCATAAACCTGGAAATCCTGGACGCCCCATCATCTCAGGCATTGGCACCCTGACAGCAGGATTGTCTGGCTATGTAGACTCCCTCCTCAGGCCCTTCGTTACCAGCACTCCCAGCTATCTTCGAGACACCACTGACTTCCTGAGGAAACTACAGTCCATTGGTGATCTTCCTAAAAACACCATCCTAGCCACTATGGATGTAGAAGCCTCTACACCAACATTCCACACAAAGATGGACTACAAGCCGTCAGGAACAGTATCCCCGATACTGTCACGGCTAACCTGGTGGCTGAACTTTGTGACTTTGTCCTGACCCATAACTATTTCACATTTGGTGACAATGTATACCTTCAAATCAGCGGCACTGCGATGGGTACCCGCATGGCCCCACCGTATGCCAACATTTTTATGGCTGACTTAGAACAACGCTTCCTCAGCTCTCGTCCCCTAATGCCCCTACTCTACTTGCGCTACATTGATGACATCTTCATTATCTGGACCCATGGAAAAGAAGCTCTTGAGGAATTCCACCATGATTTCAACAATTTCCATCCCACCATCAACCTCAGCCTGGACCAGTCCACACAAGAGATCCACTTCCTGGACACTACGGTGCTAATAAGCGATGGTCACATAAACACCACCCTATATCGGAAACCTACTGACCGCTATTCCTACCTACATGCCTCTAGCTTTCATCCAGATCATACCACTCGATCCATTGTCTACAGCCAAGCGCTACGATATAACCGCATTTGCTCCAACCCCTCAGACAGAGACAAACACCTACAAGATCTCTATCTTGCATTCCTACAGCTACAATACCCACCTGCTGAAGTGAAGAAACAGATTGACAGAGCCAGAAGAGTACCCAGAAGTCACCTACTACAGGACAGGCCCAACAAAGAAAACAACAGAACGCCACTAGCCATCACCTTCAGCCCCCAACTAAAACCTCTCCAATGCATCATCAAGGATCTACAACCTATCCTGAAGGATGACCCATCACTCTCACAGATCTTGGGAGACAGACCAGTCCTTGCTTACAGACAGCCCCCCAATCTGAAGCAAATACTCACCAGCAACCACACACCACACAACAGAACCACTAACCCAGGAACCTATCCTTGCAACAAAGCCCGTTGCCAACTCTGTCCACATATCTATTCAGGGGATACCATCATAGGGCCTAATCACATCAGCCACACTATCAGAGGCTCGTTCACCTGCGCATCTACCAATGTGATATATGCCATCATGTGCCAGCAATGCCCCTCTGCCATTTACATTGGCCAAACTGGACAGTCTCTACGTAAAAGAATGAATGGACACAAATCAGACGTCAAGAATTATAACATTCAAAAACCAGTTGGAGAACACTTCAATCTCTCTGGTCACTCGATCACAGACCTAAGAGTGGCTATCCTTCAACAAAAAAGCTTCAAAAACAGACTCCAACGAGAGACTGCTGAATTGGAATTAATTTGCAAACTGGATACAATTAACTTAGGCTTGAATAGAGACCGGGAATGGATGAGTCATTACACAAAGTAAAACTATTTCCCCATGGTATTTCTCCCTCCCACCCCACCCCCCACTGTTCCTCTGATATTCTTGTTAACTGCTGGAATTAGCCTACCTTGCTTGTCACCATGAAAGGTTTTCCTCCTTTCCCCCCCCTCCCGCTGGTGATGGCTTATCTTAAGTGATCACTCTCCTTACAGTGTGTATGTGTAAACCCATTGTTTCATGTTCTCTGTGTGTGTGTATATAAATCTCTCCTCTGTTTTTTCCACCAAATGCATCCGATGAAGTGAGCTGTAGCTCACGAAAGCTTATGCTCTAATAAATTTGTTAGTCTCTAAGGTGCCACAAGTACTCCTTTTCTATCATCAATTAGTTAACCATATCACTAAACTATGTAAGAACAAATAAGCAGAAAAAATGCATACACAGGTGTGGTTATGCTTATTGAAGCATCTGTCCCCTGCAAGTCTATCATCACCATTATTAATATTTATTGTTATGGATAGTCAAATATTTTTAGAAAATAGAAGTTTTCCTAACAATTTTGTTATTTTTTTCCCATTTTTATCAGCTCTAATTATTATTATTTTTATTGTAGCTTCAGTGAAGATTGGGGCCATTGTGCTTGGTACTCATCAAATATTAATGAAGCCTAGTTCTCTATTATCACTACAGCTATGTTGAAATCCCAGAGGAAAAGACTTTTAACGGACTTTATTCTCTCCAATATGAGAGAGTTGAAGGGAAAATATATAGCTCGTTGTGCATAAAGGTGTCTTGCAACATGCACATACCCAATCATGTTTTGTTCTGTATACAGTATTGGCTAGCATAAACACAATTAAATGTTGTCCTCTCTTCCTTGGGGATCTCAGTATAGCAGCAGTGATAATAGAGCTCTGTGTCTCATTAAAGTTGTGGGTCTGATGCTGGAAAACTTGGATATGCAGAATATCAAGTGAAATAGCCAGGAGAAACAGTAACTAGAAACCATATCCTAGCTAGTAGCTGTGCCTCTGTGTGTTTGGTTGTGGAATATGCATAATCATTCGATCCAATTGTTGCTAATTTGGTTGATGAATGGAGGTTTTTTTCTTTGTTTTTGAGAGAGTGTGTTAGCTGTTGCTCTGTGCTTCTACTGATCTTCAGCTCAGTTTTTAGACTTAGGATGGCAATTAAGAAAGGAATTGTACATTAAAATTAATATCTTCCAGTATGACCTGAATCTGTTCTGGCCCTTTCCATCTGATTGTCACATTTGGCTGGAAAGAGAGGAGAACCATTGCAATCCTGCTGTGGGGAGAGGCAGGAGTGAATGTGGAGATTCTTCAGAGTCCTTGTCCTGTGCATGCCATAGAGCACTGCTTTACAGAGACTTGAGCCACAGTAGCACAAATGGTGGAGGCAAGGCAGGGTAGGTTAAGTGTAGGTAAGTAGCAAGTGGATCTGCAGCAAGCGGTTTTCCCAGATGACCAGCTTCCCTCAGACTCAGCTGCAGAAGTAGCATTCAAGGAGCAGATCTACTGGAGAGAAGGGTGGTGTCTTCACAGCTGGAACGCCTCTGTGCTAAGCCTGTTTATTATATGGGCTTTTCCCAAAGGAAAGAATTGGACCTGCAAAACTGTTCAGCAGGGAGTCATAGAAGGTGAACATGAATGGTCCATTAAAAACAAATGCCACTAGCGAAACTGAATTCAAAAAGAAAAATGTCTTTCTTAGCCAGGGAGATTGTACTTCTGACAAGTAAAGAACACAGAGTTTGTGCTATTCATTCTGAAAAATTGTTGGGACAGTAGAAGAGAGTAAATGGAGAGTCTATGAAAAGCTTTGTAGTGGGATGACTGTATGACAACATTTTCTGAGCTCTTTGGCAAAATACATAGAGTCAAACCTTGGTCCCAATGAAATCAATAGGAGTTTTGCCCTTCACTTCCACTGGACCCAGATTTGGCCCATAGCTAAAATGGGATAATATGATAAGGGCCTAATTCTGATCTCCTTTATGGCAGTGCAACCTCATCTATGGAGCAGCCATATGTATGCTTATTTAAATGAGAACTTAATTAGGGCCAAGGTCCGTAATCCATCAAAGCACTCGAGCATGTGCTTAACTTTCAGTACATGCGTAGTCCCACTGAGTTGAAAGTTAGGTATGTGCTTTCTTGGATTGGGATCCAAGATTAGCTTCATTTTAATTACCTGATTTCTTAAGAAACCGTTGGAAAATAACTTAAGCAGCATTGTTTACAGGCAAGTAAATTAAATGCTGCATAGTACTCCATTTGGCAGAAGCAAGCTTTCATGATGCCAGATTATAATGACAGGTACATAGGTTTTCGGACTGTATTGCCATTAGTAATATGAACTGAAATTAACGTGATATCAGTGGCAGTTTTTATTATGTCTTATTGGAAGTTAACTAGTGTTTATAATTCTAACCTATGATATTTTTTTCTCTCAAATTGTTGGCACATTTGAGAAGGCCTAACCCTGGTAATTTATTACTTTGTTGGTGTACAGAATATTTTGTGTTTGTTTGTATTTGGGATGGGAGGGCAGGAAGATGATTGAAAACAAAAATCAAGTGGTGATGAAACTATTTTTAAAACTTCATTGCATTAGTTTCACTTAATTTGATGTGATAGATGTGAGATTCTTTTGTCACATTTGGTGTAAATCTGGAGTGACTCCAGTGAAGTCAGAGAAGCTGCACTGGTATGACACAGGTGCAAATGAGAGTAGGATCTAGTCCAGCCTTATTTGGGAAGAATAAAATTAACATTGTTTTCAGATTAAGGAATCATATCTCATCATATTAGTATTACTATTATTGGAGGGAGGATCTGTTCTTTTATTTTCCCCCTTGCTTTGTGTCAGGCGCAGTGGTGTCTGCTAGTTGGAGACAGGGAAATATACTTTTTTACATACTCAAATATTCTAAGTATTAATAAGGAAATAAACTAAAGTGGTTCTGACTATAAAATATTTTCCCAATGAGAAAATTGTTGTGTACACTGAGGGAGGCAGAGCAGCATGACAAAGCAGGCAAACTGCTGGGGCGGAAGAGAGAAATTCTGAAATCCCTAAAGAAAATTTGTAAAAAGGTTGAAGTTACTCCAGCTGCAAAGCCTGATCCTAGAAAATTGGGGCAGCATATTCCTTAAGCACTCCTCTCGGACTAGGCACAGAAACCTGAGATTTATTATTTTGAACTTTCGCATTTTTCAGTTGGTGCTGTCTGTCCCTGCCTAGGTGAGTGGAGGGCATAGTCATAAATCAGGTCTTACTTATCAAATGTGCAGTGTCATGAACCTTCCTCAGCATAGTCAATTCTACTCTAGGACTAACTTTCCAATCCTCTTACATAGTTGGCCCACCTTGTAGCCTCGGTAGAGATCGCTTGTATATAAACAGAGAATTTGGCAGAAACTCAATCCCTTTCAGCAGGGTTTTCGTGATATGTTATTATCCATATACGGGATAATAACTTTTACTAGAAGAGTCCAGCATCTCATTTTATTCAGTTCCTGTCTTCATTCTGTCCTCTCTCTTACTGTATTCATATGCTGCTGTTTCTCAGCCTTCATGGAAAGATTGCTGTTTCAGAAGATTAAAATGAATCTAATTTTATGTTTCAAATCCACATAAACCATGGATAGTTATGGATGCTTGGACTCATTGTGACAGCGAATTCAGCCTCGAATGCCCTGCAGGGAATTATGTCTTAACATGTTGTATCTCTTTTTCAGTGCCTGCAAGGCTATTTCTTCATCACCCTGTAAACTGCATGGTGGAGAATGCCAACAAAAAAATGAGACACATTGGAACATAAAAATGCAGTGTAAATAAGGTGTAAGATAGGCAGTAAAGCAACAAATGGCTTGTTCTATTTAAACCTACTGTGTAGAAAACAGAAAAAGGAGATGCATTTTCTGATTATCTCATGAACTGAGAAAGCTTCTGTATATTTCTGGAAAGAAACGTATCTTTCAGAATTAGTATTACACATTGGAGTCTAACTGGTTGCATGCATAAAAGTTCATAAACATATAATATAGCTTGGCTTTACCTTTGTATTTGCTGTCATTAATGCTAAATGTTTGTTTCTAGCCCAATCTACCTTCCCCTCTCCCCCTTTTTGGGGTGGAGGGGAAAGGGGCATGTGGTTCAGCTTTTTCATCTACAGCAATCACTAATTTCAGATGAGTTGTTAGCCCACACATGAATAATGTTCCTAAACAATGGCTTCAATTAGTGGTCAGATATAGCTTGTTGGTGTTCTAGGCCGTTTTCTCACCTCGAACTATACAATAGGCTTTTTGTAGATGCACGCAGGGTTTTCGCAACAGCTGTGTGAGATTTCCTTCTGAAGAAAATGTTCAAAAAGGGAGGTTGGGGGCTCATGCAAAGAAATGGATGCCTATATTTCAGTGTTTAATTACAGTGATTGCTAGCACTCATAAAGAGAGAGTGGGAAAATGCATTTGTTAACTTTTTTGTTAAATTCAGCTTGTGATTCATTCTGACTATGATTACTCATAAAGTTGATCAAGAAGCAAATTTCTTTTCCACAAAAAAAAATTTTGTTTTTTGTCAAAAACAAACAAGGAACCACCTGAAATATTTTTAGACTTAACATGAACTTTTTCACATTTCGGGCTTTCCATTTTTCAGTGAAAATCTGAGTATTTTAAGTGAACACCATTTTCTTTCCTGTGGAAAAATTCCATTGTAGACAAAGTATCAGAGGGGTAGCCATGTTAGTCTGTATTGTAGACAAAACCCATTTTTGATGAAAAAACTTTTTGTCAAAGTTTTAACCAGTTTTAATTATTCACTTTGTAAATGGTTTTTCCACTGATAATTGGCAGCTGCTTGTTGGTCATACAAATGTGTGGGGGAATGAGTTATTTACGTGGATCTGGGTATTTGTGCTTGAGTTAGTGTATTTGAGGGAACAAGCATCTTTTTGGTGGACATCCTAGATATACACAGAATTATTTGGAAGGAATATGACAAGAGAAATTTGAATATAAAATCTAATAACAAATAAAGCTGGTTTATATCCTTCTATCTGCTTAATCGGGAAAGAATCCAGCTATTTTTAGGTTTCAGAGTAGCAGCCGTGTTAGTCTGTATTCTCAAAAAGAAAAGGAGTACTTGTGGCACCTTAGAGACTAATTTGTTAGTCTCTAAGGTGCCACAAGTACTCCTTTTCTTTTTGAGAATACAGACTAACACGGCTGCTACTCTGAAACCTGTGATTATGCAAGGCACTGAATTTAGCCGTATAGAGTGGAAATCTGTCAACTTCATGAAATTTAAATTTGTTAGTCTCTAAGGTGCCACAAGTACTCCTTTTCTTTTTGAGCTATTTTTAGGTAAGTCTAATTACATAGTGAAATATAATGCCCTTTTTTCAGCAAAAGTGGCAGGAAAAAATTTTAGAGATCAGTGCTCCAGCTAGTGTCAATTGGGGAGGTATGCCGATTTGTACCAGCTTAGGATCTGGACATAACTCTCCTGAGATTCCCTAGAATTGTCTGTTTCCTGCTGTGTCTCATTAAGGTGATCACCACGCAACCGACTCAATGCTCTAGAGAGTTCTTCAGGCATACGACCTGTTTTACAAAGGTTCATTTGCCCAATCAGGTAGTGGAAAATATACCATGAGGTTTAGGAAACCAGTCAGGCTCTCAGATCCTAAAGTGATGGATGCGATTCTAAGAACCTAGCTTGATACTGTAGGTTGATAAAGTTTAGATGATGGTATTGAACACTTGTGATTGTTAACGATTCTTTGAAACTTCTCATAAGATCCTTATCTCTATCTCCATCCAACTACGTAACCCATATTCACATGGAATGCTGAGGATCACTGTCCTAAGGGTAGAGCTTTGTAGATACAGGGCATTCTTCTTAGTGGTCCTGTACCTTTGAAATTGATTCCCTATGTAAATACACTTAAGTATGACTCAGGACACTGATTGAACTTGTTTTCCTGGCAGCCAGTAGTGGGGAGAATTGTATATACTCTCTCATTAAGTCAATTCATTTCTCAGTTTGGGGGACCAGAGGCCATGGTGATGAGTGCCCTAGACATAACACTTGTGGTAACAATAATTGTTGTTTTTATTAATTCCTTCTGCCATTTTAGTTGGAGATAACAAAAGCTAGAAATCATATAAGTAAGCCTACTCTGATTGGATTTCTTCACCCAGGAGGCTGGGATAAACTGGGCTGAGCTTCAGATAGGAGAACCTGGACAGATTCAGATGGCTATCACTCCTGAAAATCTGTCTCATTCTCTGACTGAGCCTGTTGGAAATATTCCAGTCGAAGGAGTTCAGCTTTTTGTCTTCCCAAATTTTATCATGTTACCAACATGAGTCCTCTTTCAGGGTGAAATTAACCTCTATGCAGAAGACCAGCAGAAGACCTAAGTCCCATTAAAACCTTATGGAGATAGGTGGGACAGAATTTAGGTAGCATGAAAGTAACATATTGAGGTACTTTTTTAATGAGGATGGTGGTCCCTGGCTCTTTCCAGCATAAGCAGTTATGGGTGGGCTGGGGTTGGTAATCCTGAATGGTGGAACAGGTCCTTGGGAGCTGTTATCTGTCATTACAAGTGAGAGTATCCCTGAGGACAAGAACCAGTTAAACCCAGAGCAAGCCACTATGGTCAGCTAGGGGGGCAGAAAGGTGGTGGAAAGCCGCCTTTGCCCTCCCTCCCTGGGTGTGATGAGTGCTGCTTTTGGTGCACTTTGGGATCTGGCCCAGATGTCTCCAGGCCTAATGAAACCATCAAGGTGGAAACTGGCTTGTTGAGTGTCAAGAATTTCTCCAAAACATTACAAACTTACAAAAATGTTTGATGTCAGTTCAGTTCAAGAGATGAGCTGGGCTTATACCAAATGTTTTAAATCCATTTGTCAACTCTAAAATTAACCTTGTTTTGAGTTTCAAGTGTAGAAAATCAGGCTTTCAGCTGATAAACACCCATAATTTTGTTTGCCCATCTTACTCACGATCTTACAAAATGCCACTAATAATGATGCTCTGTGTACACAAAGACAGGATATGGTTTTTTCCATACTTTTAGCAAGTGGCACTTAAAGTTTTGTAGATGGAGCTGGAGCCATAGTGTCTAGGAGACCAAGCAGTCTGACAATCTTGCTTAAGTGCAGCAATTCAAGTTTCATAACTAGCTACCCAAGAGGCCTGTACACTAACAGCATCCTCCTACATTAGCACTATATGTTAGGAAAGTAATGAAATGGCTTAATACCCATGGGCCTTGGACCTGCATGGGGCCATCAGGGCAGACCATAATAATAATAATAATAAATAATAATAATAACAATAATAAAAGGTACCATCCCCAGTCACTCGAACAGTCAATAAGGCACAGGAACTGTGCAGAATTGATTGTATCCATAGTAAGACTTTGGCTACTTATAGTATCAATCAAAATTTTATGAATAGGTACAATTTAAACTTTATATTGGCATTAATGTTACTGAAGAAGTGTATCAATCAAAAAGTAGAACAAAGATATTTGCTATTGATTTCACAGTCAACACTTTTATTAAGTTAATGCAATACAGTGACTTTCAGCTAAAACTTGTGCTTTGAAACAAGGTAGTAAGCTTATACTTGATTCTCCACCTCACTTTTTAGACAGCTCGATGCTGTGAGGTGCCAAGCATCCTCAGCGCCCATTGATTTCCATAAATAGACATGACTGTAATTTCCATTGAAACCAAAGGGAATTGAGAGCTTTCAACTCCTCACAGGATTGGATGTAAGTGTGTGTGTGTGTGTGTGTGTGTGTAAATGCAACATCAGAAGTAGGACTCTGATCCTACTGACACTTACACATGTGAGTAACTTCCCTGAATTTACCTCAATGGGAATACTAGAAGGGCCTGATCTTGTGCTTAACTTTACACATTGACGTAACTGCACACATATTGAACCCTCATGTATATAAAAAAGTAGTTCTAAACATTGTGTATGTAAATATGCCGGTGTGTATATGTAATATATATTTTTAAAGGAGATCCATGTATGCACATATATAATGTTTCAGGATGGGTTACTGGTCTTGTTGCCACAATATTCTAAATTTTAAAAAATAGAAGTTATTAAAGGGGACTATAGAACCAACTCCCTTCCCAAATCTATATTTTGAACTGTTTTTGCATATTAATTAAAATGTAATGAATTATTAGAAATTCTATTCCCTCCCCTCCCAACACTGACCTGCACATTATACATGTTGCTGAAGTATTCAGTGCATGTTTAGTATCTTAAAGGTACACATGTTAGGTATCGTAACAGCAGGTCTTTAACTTTCCAAAAATGTTTAGGGCTCAATTATGGCTTTTTTTTCAGAGTAGCAGCCGTGTTAGTCTGTATTCGCAAAAAGAAAAGGAGTACTTGTGGCACCTTAGAGACTAACAAATTTATTTGAGCATAAGCTTTCATGAGCTACAGCTCACTTCATCAGATGCATTAGGTGGAAAATACAGTGGGGAGATTTATATATACTCACACAGAGAACATGAAACAATGGGTTTTATCATACACACTGTAAGGAGAGTGATCACTTAAGATGAGCCATCTCCAGCGGGGGGGGGGGGGGGGGGTAGGAAAACCTTTCATGGTGACAAGCAAGGTGGGCCATTTCCAGCAGTTAACAAGAATGTCCGAGGAACAGTGGGGAGAAATAACATGGGGAAATAGTTTTACTTTGTGTAATGACTCAACCACTCCCAGTCTCTAGTCAAGCCTAAGTTAATTGTATCCAGTTTGCAAATTAATTCCAATTCAGCAGTCTCTCGCTGGAGTCTATTTTTGAAGTTTTTTTCTTGAAGGATAGCCACTCTCAGGTCTGTAATCAAGTGACCAAAGAGATTGAAGTATTTTCCGACTGGGTTTTGAATGTTATAATTCTTGACGTCTGATTTGTGTCCATTCATTCTTTTACGTAGATACTGTCCAGTTTGACCAATATACATGGCAGAGGGGCATTGCTGGCACATGATGGCATATATCACATTAGTAGATGAGCAGGTAAACGAGCTTCTGATAGTGTGGCTGATGTGATTAGGCCCTATGATGGTGTCCCCTGAATAGATATGTGGACAGAGTTGGCAACGGGCTTTGTTGCAAGGATAGGTTCCTGGGTTAGTGGTTCTGTTGTGTGGTGTGTGGCTGCTGGTGAGTATTTGCTTCAGGTTGGGGGGCTGTCTGTAAGCAAGGATTGGCCTGTCTCCCAAGATCTGTGAGAGTGATGGGTCATCCTTCAGGATAGGTTGTAGATCCTTGATGATGCGTTGGAGAGGTTTTAGTTGGGGGCTGCATGTGATGGCTAGTGGCGTTCTGTAATTTTCTTTGTTGGGCCTGTCCTGTAGTAGGTGACTTCTGGGTACTCTTCTGGCTCTGTCAATCTGTTTCTTCACTTCAGCAGGTGGGTATTGTAGCTGTAGGAATGCAAGATAGAGATCTTGTAGGTGTTTGTCTCTGTCTGAGGGGTTGGAGCAAATGCGGTTATATCGTAGAGCTTGGCTGTAGACAATGGATCGTGTGGTATGATCTGGATGAAAGCTAGAGGCATGTAGGTAGGAATAGCGGTCAGTAGGTTTCCGATATAGGGTGGCGTTTATGTGACCATCGCTTATTAGCACCGTAGTGTCCAGGAAGTGGATCTCTTGTGTGGACTGGTCCAGGCTGAGGTTGATGGTGGGATGGAAATTGTTGAAATCATGGTGGAATTCCTCAAGGGCTTCTTTTCCATGGGTCCAGATGATGAAGATGTCAACAATGTAGCACAAGTAGAGTAAGGGCATTAGGGGACGAGAGCTGAGGAAGCGTTGTTCTAAGTCAGCCATAAAAATGTTGGCATACTGTGGGGCCATGCGGGTGCCCATCGCAGTGCCGCTGATTTGAAGGTATACATTGTCCCCAAATGTGAAATAGTTATGGATGAGGACAAAGTCACAAAATTCAGCCACCAGGTTAGCCGTGACATTATAGGAGATACTGTCCATCTTTGTGTGGAACGTTGGTGTAGAGGGCTTCTACATCCCCCATAGTGGCTAGGATGGTGTTTTTAGGAAGATCACTGATGGATTGTAGTTTCCTCAGGAAGTCAGTGGTGTCTCGAAGATAGCTGGGAGTGCTGGTAACGTAGGGCCTGAGGAGGGAGTCTACATACCCAGACAATCCTGCTGTCAGGGCGCCAATGCCTGAGATGATAGGGCGTCCAGGATTTCCAGGTTTATGGATCTTGGGTCGCAGATAGAATACCCCAGGTCGGGGTTCCAGGAGTGTGTCTGTGTGGATTTGTTCTTGTGCTTTTTCAGGGAGTTTCTTGAGCAAATGCTGTAGTTCCTTTTGGTAACCCTCAGTGGGATCAGAGGGTAATGGCTTGTAGAAAGTCGTGTTGGAGAGCTGCCTAGTAGCCTCTTTTTCATATTCTGACCTATTCATGATGATGACAGCACCTCCTTTGTCAGCCTTTTTGATTATGATGTCAGAGTTGTTTCTGAGGCTGTGGATGGCATTGTGTTCTGCACGGCTGAGGTTATGGGGCAAGTGATGCTGCTTTTCCACAATTTCAGCCCGTGCACATCGGCGGAAGCACTCTATGTAAAAGTCCAGTCTGCTGTTTCAACCTTCAGGAGGAGTCCACCCAGAATCCTTCTTTTTGTAGTGTTGGTAGGAAGGTCTCTGTGGGTTAATATGTTAAAATTAAATTGGGTTAATATGTTAAAATTAATTAATCTTACGTGATCACTCTCCTTACAGTGTGTATGATAAAACCCATTGTTTCATGTTCTCTGTGTGTAGATATAAATCTCCCCACTGTATTTTCCACCTAATGCATCCGATGAAGTGAGCTGTAGCTCACGAAAGATTATGCTCAAATAAATTTGTTACAATTACGGCTTTGTCATTGTCGCCTGCCCTGAATAAGGAGTAGTGCACAGTGGTGTTGCCCCAGGAACATATCAAGAACCAGATTTTTATTCTGAGAGTTGCTGTCTGGCTCCCTCATTCCAGTGAGGAAAGCAGAGGGAGGGATGGCACAGATTACTTGCATATGGCACAGATTACTTGGCACAGATTACTTGCCCTAGTATGCTGGGTTAGTTTAGCTCATTAGGGATGGAGCCAAGGCTTCATACACTCCCCAGCCCACCCCAATCACTCCTCACCTACATGCATAATGTCCCTACACAATTTGTATTCTCACACCTTGCTGCTATCACAATGTGGTTAGTTTATGTATAAGAGTAAGTGCGTCCTTACTCCCTCTTAGCTCCCCTGTGCAGTAGCGTAGCCAGGCTCACAATCTGGCCTTTATAATTTATAGATAAATGCACATCTATTTTCCTACATAGTCCAGAAGTCAAAACACATTTGTCTTCCTTTCTAAGTCTTGCAGCAAGTTCGGCCGTCAGAAGACTCACAGAAAACATTTCTACAGCAAAATTAGGTTCCCAGGTTTATAGCTCCTGTGTCAATAGCTCTGAAATTACATTTGGATTGTCTGTGTGTTTGAGGCCACTTATTGTCAACAAAACGCAACAGCTCGTGGACAAGCATAGTTCTGGTGAGGCATTTGCCTGCATTGGGATGAGAATAGCTCATATGGTTGAGTGGAGCAGGTGATCATACATTCAAGCGACTACATCAGAGTATTTATTACTAGATCATATTGTTTCAGCAATAGCATTCATAGGGACTGTGCATTGCATGGAGTGCTGTTTTGGGAATATGTGTTGAATCTGAATTTGCCATACTGTGGCACAACACAATGGGACCTGATCAATAGCCCGTTGAAATCAATATGACTCACTACAATGTGCTTTGATCAGACCTGTGTTCTCAAGACCTGCAAGGGCCCCTCCTTCTGATGCCATTTTTGTTGGGTGTTTTTTTTGTTTGTTTGTTTTGGGAGGAGGGGTTGTGTATGTGAACTTTTCTAATCCAAACAAGGTAAACCTTTCACTGAGTATACTCTGAATATCGGGGTTCATTAGAACCCAGATCCTCAAAGTGAAACTCAGGGAATGCAAACCCACAAAAACTGAATCCAGAAAAGAAAGGGGTTTTTTGACCAGCCCTCTGCCTCCATCCTGCAAACCTAAGTCACAGAGTTTCACAAAGGACTACACTTGATTTTATCTATCCATCTATCTATCTACCTTAAGGAAGAAATTAGAAGGTTATTTTAATGAAAGGGGAATAGAAGTCAATGGAATTTGGCTTTCGATGGTGTATATACTGAATCATCTGGATGCTTTTATGTTAGATTTCTGAGTTACACTAATCAATGAAATTGGCCTGTGCTTTTCTCTCCCTTTCTTCATTTAAACGTCAAGGTGAAATTCAAAGGCTTATGCAGAGCTACTTGAGTCATTCAGAAGATCACTGCCCTACTGGGGATTCTCTTTTTTTCAGCACTTGAACACTATTGGCTTTATTATCTCCATTCAGGTTTTGTGATTATTCTCATCCCATAGTCTCCTAATAGTCATTAGAGATGCAGACACATCATAGATTCTGCCTTTGCATTGTTTGAATAAATGTAAATACCAGCTAAGATATTTTGTGATGGGTGGCAGTACCTGCTAATGACAGATTATAGCAGCAGAGTATTGTAGCATGTCTCAGCATACCAAGGGCCTGATCCTGTGAGATACTGAGCACTCTCCATCTCTGTTAGTTTAAATGGGACTTGAGTGTGCTCATCACCATATGGTTGCTCAGCACCGCCTGAGAATTGGGTCTATATTTATGAATTTATAAAGTGCTATAGCTCAACCCCACAACAGACAACTACTTAGTTTATTTAGTTAGGTACTAAGATTATCTAAGAAGAAGGCCAGTGCCTAATTAGAGAAGCCTCAAAGAATATTTAGTTTACAGGCTTCATTTAAAGTTAGTAATACTTCCTTTAACACAACAACAGTAATAATTACTAATAAAACCCTGAATAAATCCAACACGGGAAGCATATCCAGGTATTCTGTGTTAATATAGCTCCTCACTAAGAACTGATCCACAGCCCAAGGAGGTCATCAGGAAGTATCTCAGGAACTTCAGTGGGTTTTGGATCAAGCACTAAGTAGGGCTTAATCACCTGTAAATTAAGAATGAGGAACTGATTCAGTACAACAAAATATAGTGCAATGTCACACAACCCTCAGACCAAATCAAACTCCAATCTGATTTTAAGCTTTTATAAAGCTTGTTTCTATTCACTTATGCAGTTTTTGTGGTGCAACATCTATGTGAGTACAAATTTGAACCACTTCAAATATCGCTTGTTGTAATGATTTGCGGGGACAGGCTGGGAACTTGGATTCATATTTCACTACCCAATCCGGCTCCTACAGGTTGAGTTGCAGGTCATAGGCAAAACCAGAAAGAGACTGTTTCTGGATCTCTTCAAGATGGAGTCTTGCTAATTCAATGGAAACTGATAACTCCCCTTAAAGTCAGTGGAGTTACTCAAGATTTACATTAGTAAATCTACCCACTGGAGACATTTATCGCCATAGTCTCTAAGTACTGAAATGTGAGTTATTTGTGTATAAAATTTAAAATGATAAGTTATATGCTCTTCCACTTAGTACATGGGTTTAATCTCCTTCATCTTTCATATGAACAACACATCCCCTAAGGAAGAGTAAGAATCTCAAAATAGAGCATAAGATCACATACATAATCTGGCTGCTAGCTGGTCATCTTGGTTGCTATCTACCACTGGTCTTTTCTTTTTTTTAGGTCTCCTCAGCACCTTCTCACCTGTTTTGTTTTCATGCCTGAATTGTTCACTCTACCATTACAGTGCAACCTGTATTGTATTACAGTGACCACTCAAGGAAAGGATAGAAATGGATTGTTTAACTCAGCAGGTTTTCTAATAAAGGTAGAGTAGAATTATGCTCAGTACACTTGGAGCTAGTTTGGGGTTGGTCTCTTACAAAAGTAGATGGCTTAATAATTGCTAGCACAGGTTTTACATTATCTGATCTATTATCTGCAAGATAGTATTGAATCACCTCCCACTTATTTACAAAATAGAAATAACATTAACAATCTCTTTTTATCTCTGATAGCCTGGGAAGGAGAAATAGCTTGATTAGTTTATGTGATTTAGTGTATGTGAGAGAAGAGTTTATTAGGAGAAAACTAAGAGATAAGTTTAGCTGCGAACATGGTGAGATTTTTGTTCATTCTTTTCTCTCTCTGGAGTGAATTCTGTATTCTAGGTTTAGCTTTATGAAATTTCTTTTTTCTGCATTTCAAACCTACCCCTGTTGGTCAACAGGTTCATGGTTCCAGTTATGGGAGGTTGTTATGGGAGATTGTGGTAAACAAAGGCAAAAGCCAAGGGCTTTGAGTATCTAGACATCTGTTTTCTCGGATTCACTGAGCTTTGCAGATGTATTCCTATCCACCAAGACCTGGACAACGTCCGCCCTACCTCTCTCCTGCTCCTGCCCTCCCCCATCCCCCACAAGTCTTAAGTCCCTTAAGCCTTTCTGGGAACATTCGTTTAGCCTCATGCAATCAGGCCACAATCAGAAGGAGGCTTGGAAAGCAGATTGGGCTAAACAAGACAAAAATTAAGCACCTTGTGCCAGATCCTACACAGAAGATTCCTGGGTTTGACCTTCCATGGTCACCTTGGTCAACTCTGAACCAAATCCAAACCAACCATGGTAGATGCGGACATCTAATGCACAAATGGAAAATCAAAATGGAACACATCCCCAGCATGTGAGTGTGGTTCTCCACAACAGACCAATGAACACATCATTACCTACTGCCAAATTTATTAATATGAAGGAGGCATCACTGCAATAAATTCTACTACTCCTGATGTAGCCATTTGGCTCGATCAACTTCAGATGAAATTGTAGTTGCTGCTCTACACCAGCTGTATGAAAGAAAAAGTATCTAGACAAATGCTTGAACTGGATTCTTTAAACAATGGGGAAATAGTGCAGAGAGCAGAACACAAGGTGATTTGGTCACAGTGGCCTGTGTTATGCAGATAGACTGCTGTGTTTTATAAATAGACTAAAAGAAAAGGAGTACTTGTGGCACAAGTACTCCTTTTCTTTTTGCGAATACAGACTAACACGGCTGCTACTTTGAAACCTGTCATAAATAGACTATACTCTTGTCGGGATTTACTTTTGTTCAAACCAGTTAGAGTAAAGATTTTCTTCTGAAAAAGATAATTTCTTGACTTTGGCACACGCCTTGAATATAGTGCAGTCGCAGTTCAGTCCCTGGTCCCACCTTTGCTCTGGGGAAGAAGTATTCAGTGTCACTCCTATAGGTAATGCATATTACTTCCCTTTCCATGCTAGCTAGCAGGTTGGGGAAAGAGGGTGAAGGCTTCACCCACTCCCTAGTCCTGCCCACCCACCTGTGGAGGAGGGCATGTAGCAATCTCCTCTCATTGCTCTGGTTAGGTAATCTGGGGTGGTAAGGATGTAGATCTCCTTACATCCAAATGGGCACATAAAATAAGTAGTTATCTCATCCATATTTATTAATGGACAGAAAGTTCTGAAATAACAGCTCAGCAAAAGTGAGAATTTTAGTTCAGCACCTTAACTACTAAAGTTTATATTTTTTCAGCAATACAACACTAACGTTCACCCAGTGTTAATTTAAATTCAGACCAGTGATGTTGTCAATACAGCTGTTATGTTTTTGGATATTTCCAGTTCAAATTTCCTTGGTACTATCAAACTGAAATACAAAGACCATTAACCCTCTAGGAGAGATAAGGAGAGGTGTTCCCAGTAGGACAAATAGGATAGAGGTCCTAAGAGAACAAGGTATAAATTGAAGATGCCCTCAAAATAAATGTTAAAGATGGGACAAAAATATAGAAAGAAAGAAAACACACACACACACACACACAAAGGAAAGAAACTATGGTAGTGCTGAGGCAAGCAGTAATTTATTAATGTTTCTCTGCAGAAAAGTAAAGAAACTCTGCATATCTGTTTTGCTTAATTATCTGGTTGACCTCAGTAAAAAGAAAAGCTGAAGTTAAATGCATAACATTTTTCTTTACAACATTTTTTCCCCCTGTTTCTTTCTTATGAGTACCCATGTGGTTTCTCTCTTTCGGAGCAGAGTGATAGCTCTAGTCATTTTAATGACCTCTGAGAAAGTGCTTCAGGACATATTTGCAGAGCTGAGGTTGCCAGGCCACAGCCTTGTCTCCTTACCATGCTCCAGATATTGAACCTTCCCGTAACTACAATTACAACATAAACCACAAAATGTAGATTTACAGATTGTTTTCAGCAACACCCATTCAAATTTACTTATATTTACACTAGAAAAATTAGGGTAAGTGCTATTGTGACCAAAGACATAAACCAAGATCAATAACCAACCAATTCTTGGCTAATAAAGCACTTCTCTAAGGTCTATGGTTGCTTTATTCTGACTTTGAGGTTGGCCTCTAATGTCTTATCCATTGACTTTTCCCGTAAATATGTCTAATAGAGACCAGGCTGAACCCTGAGAAGGAAAGATACACTCTGTTTGGTAAGAATTGCTAATTAACTAAGTATGTAAAACCTGTAGCTACTTACTGCTCTCAACATTTCTTCTGTGGGTAACATGGATCTAAAAGTCAAACATTAACTCCTGTTTTATATGCAGAGATTTTTCTGAAGGTCTAACCAGTTCAAAATCTACATTAATAGAGAGACTATTTTGTATTCTTCTCTCCAGTGAGATCATTTTAAAATAGTGAAGGGAATGGTATTCGCTATTGCTAAGTCCATTTGTAGCAGAGCAATAGGGTCCTTTTGTCATGTTCTTCAGTCACATATTTTAAAGTATATTGATTAAAGGATAATAAAAGAGAGAATTTCATTTTTTTTCTGTTAAATATGGCATTGCACTGCTGGTACGTGTGGGCCATTGTCTAACTAAATTCAGGGCCTGTGTGGTCAGTCCTCCCTCAACTCCTATTTGACTATCTGGGAGTTGGGGATGTTCTGCACCACTAATTATCAGACTTGTAAAGCTTAACCCTTTATGGGGCTGCACATTCTGGCCCTGATCCAGCAAAGTGCTTTAGCATGTGCTTCATTTTAAGGACCAGGAAGATACATCCCTGCTTCTCTTCTTCCAGTGTAAGGGGGGAAGGAAACAAATCTATGGGAGAAAGAAAAGGAGTACTTTTGCACCTTAGAGACTAAATCTATGGGAGGTGACCCTATTACACCACTCACAGAGAAGTCTGGATAGAAGGAATGACATTGGGCATTGATTGTGTTTGTCTTTCTTGCCATATTGGATGTAGTGCTGTAAAAACATAGATTTAAAAAAAAATTACCAGTTAGTTGCAATATGGGACTGATCTAAAGAACATGGAAGTCAGTGGAAGCACTTACTTTGACTTCATTGAGATTTAGATCTGGCCCTGTATTAGCATCAAATTAACCCAATGTGATAGGATATCGTGACTATAGAAGGGAACCAATTATCATGGGAGAAAGCATTCCTCCATCTTGTATCGTGAAAGATGATTTTTTTTTTTTGGTTTGGCTTTTTACCATCATTGTAATATAGACAGCCACCTGAACAATTGTTGGAAACTTCTTATTTGCTCACTGCCTCGTTATGTGTATATACAATACACTGGGTTAGTGCATATGTGTACACAGTATAGTCTTGGTTCATAATCTTGGTCTTGAAAATGATTAAAGTTGGTAAAAATGTGTTTTGTTTTTTTAAAAACATTTTTGAAAATTTTCAAAAAAAAATCTGTCAAAATTTTGAAGTTCTGAAAAGTTTCCACCTGCTCTAGAATTGTCTTGTAAAAAGAGCTGCAAATCTGGAAAGCATATTTGGACATTCTAAAGCTCGCTTACTTTGTGGTGTAATAAATGGATCAAATTCAGCTGTGGTGTAAGGGGACGCAACAAAATTGGAGTCCTCATCTGAAATGGAAGCCTATTTCTGTACAGATTATCTTGGACTTGACTAACACAATGATGGTCCAGTTCATGATTGGAAAGCACTTTTTTTCCTGATATGCAGGCAGATTTTTCCTTCCTGGAATATTTCATCTACATGTTGAAAAAGTGTGAGGGTAGATTACAGAAAGAATGCAAATACCTTGCTTGTCACACTTAGTCAAAGATGGACTAATTTATGTGCACTTGTGGATCTATGAAATGTGTTCATTGGAACTGATAGAGTGGAGATGAGCTGACTTCCAACTGTTTTCCTGGGAACAGTAGGAGGAAACACAAAGATCGTGAGCGGTAAGTTCAAATATCTGTAATATTGTCGTAATCTGCTGGAGCAGCCTGCATGTTAACTGGAAGTGAGATTCCCATCAGAAAACAGGGAATACCACTTAACATTCTTTGAAGGGTGCCTGACATTTTGACATGTGAGCAGGTCACTTGGCAAGGTTCCATTATACAATGTAATGATGCAATGTGTTCAAGTAGCAAATCACCAGTTTCCCTCACTGAAAATTTTAAATGGTACACAATAAAGTTTGCTGTCATCTGAGCAAGTCACTCTCAGTTAAAACAGATTTCCTGATTTCTTCCTAATCCTCCTCCAATCCATTTGGACAATCTATTTGTCTGTGTGAGAGGTAGGGAAATTGACCCATCTGGCTTACTTATACAGTAACTCCACACTTAAAATCGTCCCGGTTAACATTGTTTCATTATTACGTTGCTGATCGATTAGGGACATGCTCGTGTAAAGTTGCGCAATGCTCCCTTATAACATCGTTGGGCAGCCACCTGCTTTGTCCACTGCTTGCAGGAAGAGCAGCCCCCTTGGAGCTAGCTGGTGGGGGCTTGGAACCAGGGTGGACTGGCAGCCCCCCATCAGCTCCCCACTCCCCTAAGTTCCCTGTGCGGCAGCTGCCCAGCAGGCTATCAATTGCTGGCAGTTCAGCTGTCCCTCCCCCCCAGTGCCATGTGCTGCTCCTGCCCTCTGCCTCGGAGCTGCTCCCCAAGCCTCCTGCTTGCTGTGCAGGGAGGGGGAGGGAAGAAGGGGGCTAATGTCAGGGTGTCCCCCTCCTCCCTATTCCTGCACCCCACTTACCCCATCTCCATAGAGTCAGGGGGGGACATGACAGGGCTCAGGATAGAGAGAGCTTGCTGGCAGCAGCTGCTGTCTCAACTTGCTGATCTGCTTAAAAAGGCAACGTACTTAGAGTGGTGTCAGCTTACTTAAAGGGGCAATGAGCATCTCTCTCTCTGCCCACAGAGTGTGTGTCTCTGTCTGCCATGCTGTCTCCCCTCCTTCCATTCGTGCTACCTTGTAGAGTGTGAGGCTACATTAACAACAATGGGTTAACCCTTGAGGGCTCAGCTTATTGCTAATTCATCATTTAGCATTAAGGCATCCCTTGGGAAATATCCCACCCTCTGACTTCACCACCTCAACCTAGCTTCACAATCATCATCACTTTGTACCAGTATTAAATTGTTTGTTTAAAACTTATACTGTGTGTATGGTGTAGTCTTTTGTCTGGTGAAAAAAAATTTCCCTGGAACCTAACCCCTGCCCCTATTTACATTAATTCTTATGGGGAAATTGGATTCACTTAACATTGTTTCACTTAAAGTCATATTTTTCAGAAACATGAATACAACGTGAAGTGAGGAGTTACTGTACCTCCTCAGGATATGCAAACCTATTCAGACTGTTCACTAGTCTATGTACAGTCTGTAGGGTAATGGGTCCCCCACTCTGATTTGGTCCCTGGGCAACACCATAATAAAATAATATATTCATAAAATGTTCAAAAATAATTCTTATAACTTTTCATCTTCAAAAATTACCTCCAAAATCCCTGTGGGGTACAAGAGCAGGTATTCCCATCTCCATTTTACCAAGAGGGGAGAGATTCATAGCTGTCAGGCCTGTACTGTCACAATTGGCGATCATTCCTGGGTCTCAAAGGCAGGAAATGGCAAGTCACCCACCAATATGCCTGCTGTGGAGTTTCCTGTGTTTCCCTCTGAAGTACATGGTGATGGCCACTGGCAGACAAGATACTAGACTAGATGGACCCAGGTCTGACCCTGTGAGGTCAGTCTAGGAATGTCTACACTTCACCCTGGAGATGTAATTCCCACCACGAGAAGATGTACCTGCACTAGGTAGGATTAGGGTTGCCAACCCTGCAGGATTGCCCTGGGGTCTCCAGGAATTAAAGATTAATCTTTAATTAAAGAGTATGTCATGTGATGAAACGTACAGGAATACATCCAACCAAAACTGGCAACCGTAGGTAGGATTGAGTTAGAGAGCTGAAACTAGAGTGCCGCTGTGGCAGTGCCAGTGGTAGGAGGGGCTATCCAGTCTGAGTACAAGCCTGTTTGAGGTGGGCTAGTGACTATATGTCTTCTTGAGCTGGGAATTACCTCCCCGCGCCCCCCCCCCCCAGGTTGAAATATAGACATACCTTCTGTGGTGCTGAGAAGAACCTAACCGAAGTCAATAGACTTTACACTAGCTGAGGATCTAACCCCATTTTCTTGTTTCCTTCCACTTTAACTTGACCAGATCCCCCACCCCCATTTGTTAGGAATAAGATGCTTTTTGTAGTGTTCAAGTGAATGGATTCAGTTCAGAGTCATCCACAGCAGCTATGAAGAAGTTCCTTTTCTAGCTATGGCCATGTTCATTTTGGGCCCAGAATTCTTTCCAATTGGTATGGCTCTGAGAGAATTGGTCATGTTTGCATTAGTGTTTCTCTGCATTGTTACAATGAACAAAGCAATTAATATGTCTTTAATTTGCACCTAACAAAACAAAAAGGATGCGTTCAGTCTGTGTGACATGTCGACAATTTTTTCTTTAAAAACAAAGTTTCACGCTGTGACTACAATTAGTGTAATTGTCAGCTCTTCTCTAAAAACAAATATGTATTAAGAGAAAAGCCAGTATTGTTCCCTCCTCTGGTGTGAAAATGAGACAATCAAAATCTATTGTAATTACCTCAGTGATATTATAATTAGCAACGATTAAGTTATTCCATGCTGCTTTTTTCCTCTTGGCTACAATTAAAAAAGTATATATCTTTCTGCTGCACATTACTGCTGATCATTTTACCTCAATACATGTCTGGTAAGTGGATAAATTAGAAGTAATTTTAAAGCACAACTCTGTTAAAACATATATCTTTCTATTTAACTGCTTTAACCCTTTGTATGGTTTGTACAGCTCTTAACGTCTGTGTAAAATAAATAGTTGTGGGGTTTTTTTTGTTTTGTTGTATTTGAATACTGTCTAGGCCACTAAACCAAAGCAAAAAAAAAAAGAGGTAAAGAATGCCCCTATTTATTTATAATATATATAGCGTAGGTTTTCAAATGCTGATAGTGATCTTGTCTGCCCAGCTAGAGATATGTGAAGTGGCTTTCTTTTCATAGGGGAGTGCTCAGCCATAGGCCCTCAGATACTACAGTGATGAGCGTGATATAAAATCCTATATAAAATTGAAGAGCATAGGCCTTTCTGAATACCAGGCCCCTTTAAGGTGTCTCAGATTGGGTTCCCTAAACCTGAGGCATCCCAAATCACAAATTGCTTTTGAAAATGTAGACCTAAGACCCCAATCCTTCATGCACTTAAGTACACGCTTAGCACTGTGCTCATGATGAGTCCTGTTGAGGTCAGTATATACCCAAGTATAAGAGATTGAGCATGTGTATAATTATTGTAAGCATCAGAGCCTGGACTCTAGGGATCTTCAGCATAAGTTTTAAAACAACACCACACACAATACATACCAATTCACACCAAATGAGTGGATTGGTACTTCGGAAAGCTATCATTAGCCATCCAATAATAATCCCTCTTATACAAACCTTGGCTATTCGGAGGGGAGAGGGGAACTAAACTGGGAACATATTCCCATGTGAGCATCTGTTGCACTTCCTTGCCCGGCAAATGACCAGAGTAAATTCCATTTTACTCAAATAAATGGGGTTGCCCCGCAGTTGTGTATTAATTGCACAAATCCTGTGCTGAACATGAAAGATAGCTGTATGCACTTTTGTCAAAAGGCATTTTACAATAAAAAAGTACATGCAACCAATATAAATAATTTTACCATTGGCTTTGTGCTCCCAAATATACTTGATCCACATTTTTATATGTGACATGAGCGCTCATACTCCGATGAAGTGAGTTGTAGCTCATGAAAGCTTATGCTCAGATAAATTTATTAGTCTCTAAGGTGCCACAAGTCCTCCTTTTCTTTTTTCTCATACTTGGAGTGCTCAAAACAGGTAAATACCAGGGGTCTATGCTAATTTTGCCTCCCATTTAAAAAAAAAAGGTCATCAGTCACATCTCCCCCTCTAAATAACTAACAGCCTGTATTCACAAAAAAAAAAAATAAGCAGGCAAGCTAATCATTAGAATTATGTGAATTGAAGGTCCAATATATATGATATAGACATGACCTGCCAATTCTAGGTAGGAAGACTCTTGGTATTCTTGGAAAACAGCGTACAGAAGTTTGTTTATAGCCCCAATGCTATCAGACTTTCAAACTCTCCCTGATCCCCTACTCTAGCTGGGCTTATTTTGGCACCATTCCAGGACTAAATATGGCAGGTCCTGGACCTCAGAACAGTGTAATTTTCATTCCCTGCTAAGTGCCTACATTTTTAACCACACAGAAGCAGAGCTCCGAGCCTCTGGCTTCCTTTGTGTGCATGTCAGTGATGTTAATAATGTCTCTATTGGTATTTTGTCTCTGAAGTGAACTCCTAAGGCTTTCACTTTGTGAGTGGAAATCCTTTACTAAAACGGTTTCCATCTCTGACTTCATATGGGGTGCCACAATCTAGCCTCATTAGAAGCATGGAAAGCTCTCAGATCAGCCATGATAAGACAACAGGAAATATTATTTTCATAAATTTATGGGGGAAAAAAATCCATAGTTTACATTTTTCTTACTCTTTAGGACGGATGAATTTGTGATCTCACAATAAAGGGGTATAAATAGGGCCATATCCTGTGAGGTACAGAGCACCCTTTACTCCCATGGGCCTCAGTGGGAGTTTGACAGATTGACAGAGCCAGAAGAGTACCCAGAAGTCACCTACTACAGGACAGGCCCAACAAAGAAAATAACAGAACGCCACTAGCCATCACCTTCAGCCCCCAACTAAAACCTCTCCAACGCATCATCGAGGATCTACAACCTATCCTGAAGGATGACCCATCACTCTCACAGATCTTGGGAGACAGGCCAGTCCTTGCTTACAGACAGCCCCCCAGTCTGAAGTAAATACTCACCAGCAACCACACACCACACAACAGAACCACAAACCCAGGAACTTATCCTTGCAACAAAGCCCGTTGTCAACTCTGTCCACATATCTATTCAGGGGACACCACCATAGGGCCTAATCACATCAGCCACACTATCAGAGGCTCGTTCACCTGCGCATCTACCAATGTGATATATGCCATCATGTGCCAGCAATGCCCCTCTGCCATGTACATTGGTCAAACTGGACAGTCTCTACGTAAAAGAATGAATGGACACAAATCAGACATCAAGAATTATAACATTCAAAAACCAGTTGGAGAACACTTCAATCTCTCTGGTCACTCGATTACAGACCTAAGAGTGGCTATCCTTCAACAAAAAAAGCTTCAAAAACAGACTCCAACGAGAGACTGCTGAATTGGAATTAATTTGCAAACTGGATACAATTAACTTAGGCTTGAATAGAGACCGGGAATGGATGAGTCATTACACAAAGAAAAACTAAAACTATTTCCCCATGTTATTTCTCCCCCCCACACCCCCCACTGTTCCTCAGATATTCTTGTTAACTGCTGGAAATAGCCTACCTTGCTTGTCACCATGAAAGGTTTTCCTCCTTTCCCCCCCGCTGCTACTGGTGATGGCTTATCTTAAGTGATCACTCTCCTTACAGTGTGTATGATAAACCCATTGTTTCATGTTCTCTGTGTGTGTATATCAATCTCCCCTCTGTTTTTTCCACCAAATGCATCCGATGAAGTGAGCTGTAGCTCACGAAAGCTTATGCTCTAATAAATTTGTTAGTCTCTAAGGTGCCACAAGTACTCCTTTTCTTTTAGTGGGAGTTTAGAGGATTTGGCACTTCACAGGATGAACAATGACAGTGCTGGAAATTCTGAGTATGCTGGGAGACTAGATGTGGCTTCACCAGCTGCAGAGCAGCTCTCCAGAACATCTTTACTGCTTTTCTGAACCCTGGTGCGAGGTCTAAAGGAGATCTTGACCTGCTACGCTTCTGGATGGTGGTTTCACAATGCCTGATGCGATCCCCGCAGTTGTGAGGCAGCTCGAAGCATTTGCGTAACTTAGAAAGCAATTTTAACTGATTCAGTGGGGGTTCTCCCCCCACCATTTGTTCCATTGTCCTGGATCTCCCTCTTTCATCTCTGCAGTTTATATTCAGACTAGATTTCCGCACGTGTGCCTACTTCTGGGTATTGTGCGTCTGGATATGGAAGGAGAAAACAAAATAAGGGATAGTGAACGGATGGCTTCTAACTTGTGAAACTGATGGATTTGTACTGTAAGACTAATGATTCTTTTTAAAAAGTCCCATATTGATTGAAACACTCTTCTTGGAAATAATCAGCTTCAGTTGTGACATGTGGGGGTTGGAAAGCACCTGTACACTGCAGGAAGCCTTTCCATGCCTTTGTTTACAAGGCAGCTCTCTCATAAATAATCTTATGCTTGACTGGGTCTGGATGACTTGGTTTTCACCCCCTCTGCCTCTTTTATACACCTCCTTCTATTGGTATGTGATTTGTATTTTTAAATACGACTTATTTATTAGCATGCTGACAGCTTTATTTAAAGGATATTGCTTTGCAAGAGAAATGCGTAGCTCTGGAGTTTTAATGTTTCAGGGATTTTGAAGCAGTAATTCCAGGAGATTAGAGACCCATGGCTTCCCACAGCAGCCAGGCTGACACATCTACACACATGTTGTTAGTCAAATTTACATATAATTGGTGTGTTAAAACAGGCCTGCATGCTTAGCCCTATGAGACAAAAAGATTACTTCATAAACAAACACTAGGGAGTAAAGTATCCGAAGTTGCATTACGTATGTTAGTACAAACACATTTTGCTGGGATAGGTCCTTGTTCCTTTAAATCTTTTGCTCTGTGAGAAACTCTAAATAATCCTGTAATACAGATCTGTTTTCTCTAAAAGACTTAGTTTAGGAGAAGGATAGTTCATCACTATTGGACTGTGACTTGGGAGACTGGGGTTCTTATCACAGAAGTTCAGTGGATGTTTTACGTTAACCATGGGCAAGCGTCAAACTGTTCTTGGTCAGTTTCCCTGTCTGCAAAATGGAGATGCCAATATTAACCATACAGATGTTGCATTTTAACCTTTTACTCTTCAGGTGGGAGGCTCCATAGAAATGTAACATATTATTATAAAATAGGAGGTCATAGTTTTAAAGGTTTATAGTCTATAGATGGGCAAATTGATGGGAATGAAATTAGGAACCAGAGGAAAACATCTCCTAAAATTAATACTGAACAGTTTGTGAAGTTTGAAAAAGTATGATGGAATTTTGTTTAATTTCCATTTTCCCACTGAGGTTCCCGGTATGGACACTGAAACACGAGGAGAAAGGCTGTTGTCATACTATTCCCATGCTATTATGTTGCTAAACCAGCATGTACTAGAGCTCTCAAGAGAGAATTTGTTCTCACATTCCTTACAGAGCAAAGCACTTTGCATCCTAATGTTTGAGGTTTATCTGAGCTGGAGAGGACCTGTTCCACTTGCAATCCTTTTGGTTCATTATCACCATTACTTCCCCTGGTTGGAAATGGGCAGCTCTGATCAGTATTAGAGGTAGCTAGAGACTCTCACTGGAGAACATCCTGCATGGCCTTCAGTAAACTGGTGCATAAGTGGAATGAGATTTTGAGAGCCCACAGAGGGAGTATTCATCCTTGTGTTCTCTGTGTGGAGATTCCTCCAACCCTTGTGTGAAGAGTGAGGGGGCACCTGGGGATAGATGAAAATTCTAGTGAAGACACAACCTAGTAGTGAGCTAATCCCATTCCATTTTTCTGGCAGTGAGCTAATCCCATTCCTCCCTGGTGATCAAAGGTAAGGCCTAGGAAGATGAAAAAAGGATGCAGGGACCAGAGTGGCAAAAATAAACCAAGAAAACAGCTTGTTACCATCCCATATTTCTAATGAAGTGTTTCATGCCACCGTAACCATAAGAAGTGAAGTTAGAATGAGCAGCTTCCCATTAGAAGGAATGTGGCTCATGTTGTTATAATAAGGAAAGGATCTTAAATCGACAGAGCTGTGCTGCCTTTTGTACACAAGAAAGGCTAATCCCATTAAAAGCAATGGTTTAAGATTGCTCACTCCAAGTACTGATAATGAGTTAAGTTTGTGCTGTCTATAATGAGTCTTCAGTGTTCTTTATGTCCTCGTTGTTGATGAACTGCATAGCATGAGCCATCCCAGGCTTAATTATGAAAATTTCTCAGAGTGAAAATTATCTTTTTAGGAAGCAGCTGTAAATAAATACCACTGGGTGGGGGGGGGCGGGGGGCTCATTCTGCATGGGGCCCAGTGCCCTCAGCTTTCATTCATTTTCCTGGTAGTTGCAGCTGTGATCAGTATTTAAGCCCCTATAATACAACGTGAGTCTCGTAATGTTAAACCAGAAAAGTCGTATTTAAAATGTTGTTGGAACAAATTGCTCCTCTTTTAGCACATGGAGATTTGTGTATGAAATCATCAAAATGCAGTTTGCAGGGCAGGCTGATTTTTTTCAATCTGATTAGGGATTTTAAAACTATCATACCGTTGCATTACACTGTTGCTCCCCATCGCTCACCATTTTATATGGCTGCATGATCTGAGGCTACTCTAAAGCTTCTAAATTCTCACCTCCAGCTCCAATTAGATATATTATTTCCCACATGCTTGTAAAACCAGTTCCTTGGTAATTTTTGTCTTTATGGCCTGATATAAAGACCACTGAAGTCAATGCAAACATGCCCATTGACTTCAGTGGGTTTTGGATTGGGTGGGAGCATTGTATATATATATTCCTTTGATTATCATGGTAAGAAGAATCTTGTTAATGACAAAGAGTTCAGAAAATCCTACAGCTTTCTATGCTGCAGAGATAGGCATGAATAACTTTACTCACAGGACTAAACTCATTAAACTCACACATTGCAAATTACACGTGTAAGTGTCTTTAGGATCAGGCCCTAAATTAGGTTGCATCATTATGTAACACTTTTTCACAACATAAAAATTCTGAAAATAATCACACTGTTTAGGGCACATTGGAAGAGATTGAGACATATCTTATCCATATGCAGCAGTGTAACAGAAATCAGTAAAACCCAATTATTCTGGAAGTCTGGATTTTTTTTGTTTGTTTGTTACAGTCATTATTTACATTTAGATTTTCCTTCCTTTTATAGTATTGAACTGGAACATTCAATGCTAGCTGGCACGGTACATTAATCGTATACTACCCAATATATGGCCATAGGATGTGTGCTCACAGATTTTGTAGTATCTGGCCACAAAATTTGTGCACAAAATTGTAACATGCATTATCCTCCACCCCCATTAAAAATGTGCATTACTGATCATTTCATTTGTTGAGTAGATGATTCACTATAAACTGGTCTTTGATATAGGAGGACTCTGATTCAATTAAAAAAGAATTATGAACAGTGACATTCATAACCCCAGTTCCTAGCTCAGAACTTTTTAGCCAAATCAGCCTCTAGCACAATATTAATACATCCATGAAAAGGCCAAGGAAAATGCAGATTCTTTTATTCTATATCCCTATCCAGCTTCTTTGCTGATGGTAGCCACTTTAAAGCTGGAAGAGAACTGGACAGTTTTTGTTTTTTAATAAACCCAGGTTTTCAAACCACCAAGTCTGTTTTACTTTTTGGAATGGGGTTTTCAATACGGTGAGACTGGATTTTGATCAGGAAAAAGATCAGATCTCTGGAACTGGGACACCAGATCCCAAACCCCTTACGTTTCATGGAAAGTTCAGGTAGAAACCCTGCCAACATCCTCTAATGATCACAAGTTCCAGGCTTATGGACGCAGTCCTGAATCCTGTTACTCACTTGAGTAGTCTTTACACATGTGAATTGTTGCAGACTTCAGCTGTAGCCTCCATACAGCTATGCAGAACATCTGCATGAGCAAAAATGTCCATCTGTCTAGATCTGATTGTCAGATCAATGCCTGAAATAGTACTGCATACATAAGAAAGGTTTGCAAGATCAGTTCTTATATACAGTGTTTTTAATCATTGGACGGACTCAACTCTTCTGCATTTGTCACATTTACCAGATGAGAAACCAGGCTTCTCACAAGCATAGGACTAAATCCACTACTGTACAAAGAGTGAATAAAGTTATCACACAGCAACAGCAGTACTTGGATTCCCAGACATCATTAAATTTGAAATGCTGTATTCCCTTTGAGTCTCTGTTAATTCAATTATTGTGAAAAATACAGTTAGAGCAACACACACAGTCTAATGTTTTCCTGTTATCTTTGCACTGTACTGTTGCAACAAAAACAACCCAACAAACACTGGTTTGAGTCTGCAGTACTACTCATTAGAATGTAAAGTTCCCAAGACTACTAATGGTATTTCTGTCAGGCACATTGCCCTCAGCAACAGAGAATTTGATGTTTTCCGCTACAGTTTGCTGCTAGACTTTCTCGCTCTCTCTTATTTCCTTTAAATTCAGAAGATTGGGAGGTATGAAGTCAGGAAGTGTAGATGTTGAAAGGTCTCTGAAGGCAATAGGTGTTGAACAAGTTGTTAAACAAGAGAATTGGAACTCTTTTGTCATCATTCCCAATGTAGCATTGATTGATTGGATTCTGAATAGGTATTGGTTTTAGATAAACAAGACAAAGTGAAAGATCAACAACCACAAATTGGGGTTTAGAAAAGGATGGGAAAGATAATATTTTGCACAGATCAGATTCTGCTTTCTGTTACACCAGTGTAAATCTGAAGTCACACCATTGACTTTAGTATCATGGGTCCAGATTTTATGCACTGCTATAATAGAGAGCAGAATTTAGTCCAAGAGGTACAGTATGTTTTGTTCACAAATGGGGATTCTGAAGGCAGGTTGAATTGAATGAATGGAACTTTATTAAACCCTGTGAGTTCTTCCAGCCTAACTCCCTGTGCGTTCCCTGTTCCTATAGTGTCCCGTTAATAACAGTCCTTCTAGGGAACAGGAACCTTCTGATCATTTCCCTGATCATGATACACAGTATATCCAACTCCAGATGATCCTCAGTGGTGGAGTGGCCTGAAAATCAGCAGTTTTGGTTTCCAGGGATTTGTTTGCCCATTTTATAGTGTCATTGCTTCTGTACCTTCATCTCCTGCCTTATGTCTCTGGTTCAAATGAACCCCAAAAATCTTAAATTGGAACTCACCTGAAACTGTTTTGCATGGTTTCTGCCCAAAGCCATCAGCTAAGACTATCATCGCAATCCCTAGAATGGACTGCTCCACCATTCTACCCTCCATGCCACATCATCATCATGAGGCTTTCAAAGCGTGTTTCAAATATGAAGTGAGCCTCCCAATATACCTGTGACATAGGGACCATGCTCATATAACAGAGAGGTAATCTGCTTGCCCAGAGTGACAGAACAAGTCCATGGGAGAGCTAGGAGTAGAGCCAGGATCCCTGAGTCCCAGTGCCATGTTACTAGACAAAACTCTATCCATGTTATAAAATATGGGATAACTAAGTATTTAATAAGAGATTAACAGTGTGCCCAATACCCATTATTTTAAATGCCTAAATACTTCATAGCTACTGAAGTTTCATGTAAGTAACAAAAGTTGTGTGAACAGGGAGGCATTTTTTATTGTCTATAATCTGTTTAGGCTATTCAGACTTGTATGTACAGCGCCTAGCACAATTTCCCCCCCTTTCAATTTCAATGGGAGCATCCTGGTGCTACTGTAATAATAATAATAATTAGGAGAAGTGCAGAGATCATTCACCCTCATAGTCAGACCAGGTGTGTATCTCCAGAGAACTAAAAAAATAAACCCACAACAACCCCAGGGTGTCTCTGAGGTAAGAGAGATCTAGAGCTAGGGGCAGGAGGCCCTGCAGGGATAAACCTTAGGAACAGCCAGATCTGAAAGAAGTACAATCCTGCCTTATAGGAATTTAAGCAAACTCCAGGAAATGAGCTTGAGATAAGATTACTGATCTCACTTGTTTACACTGTAATTGGAATAATATTTACATTCTGAAATAAACTTGACAAGTCAGCAGGGTCTGTTCTCCCCTTGACTCAGAGACTTGGAATTAATGACCCCTGGCGATTGAGAAATGGGGCAGGCACCTGGTTCTGAATTCACCATGCTGAATTTACCCATGCTGGTAAAATTAAAGAGCAGCTCCACGGATGACAATGCAGTTAAACTGGTGTGAGATCAGAAACATGATCTCCAGCTCCAACCCTCTTGCCTTTTTGTTTTTCTTACACTGACGACCAATTTTTGAGCTCTAACTTTGAAGGTCCGTCTTTCTCTGTATCGTCTCCCAGCCTTTAATGTTACAAGAACTACCTCCTATGTTTAATTGTTTAATTTAATCCTGCAAATTATGCTTAGCCGAGCAGTACGGTTTAATTGATTAATAAATTACCATTGACTGTCAATGCTCTTGGATTTTCTCTCTGTGATATTGAATGCATAGTTGACAGTAATTAAATAATCATTTCATCACCAGCAGTGACTGAGTTTATCTAATTTAGTGGGTCTCTTATGTAACTGGTATTGAAGTTTGAACTCTTATAGGATTATATTGATTGATGGATGAAGACCAGAGAAAGAGATAGATACCACATGTTGTACCTTGCATTTGGAACAATCAGTAAAAGAATCAGTAAAAAAGTTTGCTGCCCTGCTGGGTTAGCTTAAACATGAGAAAATAGTTTCCCCGCCCCTGCCTTTTTTGTTGGTTGTTTGTTGGGTTTTTTTACACTAACTGGTGTTCTCACTCATGTGTCATAATGTGCAATAAAAGAAATGGCTACTCAGGTAGAAGGGGGAGAGAAATCTAACTGTACTGTGTCACTTTACTTTAAACGTTTTGCTTAGGAATTAATAGCATGTTTTTGTATATAGGTCCATAATACACATGTGTGCACATGTAGAGTGTGTGCGTGTGCGTGTGCATGTGCATGCGCGTGCGCATATGCATTCTAGGCTAGCAAAATCATAATTGGCTAAATTAATATTCTCTCCTTCACACACTCTTCCAACTCCCATTCTGTAACCCCCAGAGGTTACATTCTGATTCCACTCACGGTGGTGTAAATTCCATCCAAGTCCATGGAGTTACTCTGGAGTGACACAAATGTAACTGAGAACACCATCTGGTCTAATAACTGTAAGGAAGGTTATGAAATGCGACAGGTGGCAGAGCAAGCTTGTGGAATTGCCTTCAGAGGAGTGATCAAGGCACGATTCAACCCCCATTGGTCACCGATGGGTTTAGGATAATGAAATTAATCCTGCCATAATGGTGGGGGATAGATGAGATGACCTGCTGGAAGTTCCTACCCACCCAAGTGCTGATTCTTGCAAATCCTTCCTAAGGGAAAACTTGCATTCAAAGCCTAAGGGTGTTTTTGAATAATTAAGCATTTAGAGGATCAGGAGTAAAATTTGCCCCTGGATGTGTGTATGTGCAACAACCATTGATGGCTATGTGAGTGGAGGGTGTAAAATCTGAGACTAGTATGTGAGTGTTGTGGATGGCCAATTACAGGGATGCCCAATGTCCTTTTATGTGTTTAAAGGTGATTAATAGGCTTTGTGTCAGTTATCAGCCTTCCATGTCTTTGGAAAGTCCTCAATACCCTACTTAATCAAAATAGAAGACCCATTTCTGCACTGCAAAAATCCATGCAACGCAACCGAGGCCATTACAAATGAAGGGCCCGAATCACCCTTTCAGGAAGCATGAATGAAGGGAGAACCTCTGGTCTAGCTACATGGAGGCACTTTTGAAAGCCATGGCTGATCAGTGGTGTAGCATTTAAAACTGATGGAAGTAAAGGATAAAATACCCCTTAAACATACAGATGAAATTCCACCACAGTCCTAGTGACATTGATTAATTATCTGAGCTTTGCACTCTTGCTTTATGATGCCACCATCACCCCCTCAATGGAAAGGCAGCCTTATTATGTACAGCAGGGTGTACATTATTCTATATATTCTAAATCATTTGACTATTTTCGGTCTCCATTAATGTCAAATTACAATGAAACTCTTAAGGAAATATCTGCAATGACTCTATGAACGCTGAAAGAATTAATTATGATTGATTTTATTAATTAAGTTCGGAAGCTAATGTCTTTACAGTAATGGAATGCTTAAAAGACAGAGTCAGGATTAAGTGTCACACCTAGAGATTAGTTGAACAGGTTCAGCATAACGTGGGTAGCTACCTTCATGTAAAAAGATTTGGCTTTTACAAAGGGGACGCTACAGATTCTGCTCTGGTCCACAAGTCATAGAAGGTGTTTGATTGGTAAATATTTAGCAGAAGGAAACCCACCCACACACACATTCCCTTTTATTTACAGTGTATTAAACACATTGTTTTAAGTAGGTGGCTTATGTTCCCACTGGCCCTGTTACCTCCTTCATTGTGAGCCATCTCTGGGTCCGAGATCTGACACTTTCTGAGCCATTCTGGTGTATTTTGTCACCTTCTTTTCCCTCTCCTTTCCAATCATTACCTCTTCTTCTCTCTCCATCCATTTTTACCCTCCCAAGGGTTGCTGAGTCCTCTCCAATCAGCTCTGACCTCCCCAAAGTCTTTCTGCCTCTGCAATACATTTCCAGCCTTCCCACATGCTCTCCTGGCCCTCCAGATTGTCATCTCAGCTCCTCATTCAATAGTTTTTCACCGTATCCATAGTCCGTTAGAGTGACAGGGTTCGTATAAGCACTTGATGGTCTGCTACTCCTCCCCTCATGCTATTCTTGTAGCAGTGGAAGTTTTCTAAAAGACTCCTAGAATTTTTGGAGAATCATCATTTTGCCTTCATGAAGGCCATTTATGGCTAGGGATAAGCAGCCTAATTGACCATTGGCACCTTCCTGGTTTGCACAGACAATCACAGTAATTGGCCAGGTAGTTTACAATATGCATGCAATCACAGGAGCAGTCATTGACTTCTCAGGGTTTTAAAATCAGGCTTCATATTGTTTTCAGCAGTTATTGATTGAATTGCACCAGAATCCAGCTTGATATAGTACCTTTCATACTTCCTGTTTTAAAGAGTCTGATACTAGTAGTGTAGTTAATGTGTATACAAATCCATCCATGCTCCCTTGTTCAGCAATAGAGTACACAGAACATTAGAACCTGTTTAGTTAAGAAAGGGAATATCCTTGACTCTTTATGAAAAGTATCATCTGATTCTTAATTTCACTGTGGATATACAAGGACCTTGGTTTATTGACTTATCTGAATGAGGCCACTGTCAACAATACTGAACTCCCTAGCATTTCACTGTAGTATCTGCATTGAGCATGAGCACAATTCCTAACTGGACCCCACAATTTTCTATCCCAAGACTTCAATAAAATAGCTTTATTCTAGAGTACCTTCCATATGAGTATCACAGTGTGCTTTGCAAACATTCTTGAATTAACCGTCATTGTGTGTTAGTTCAATATTATCTTCACATTGCAGACAGGGGAACTGAAGCGCCAACCAATTAAAAGGGTTGCCAGAAGTCACACAAAAAGTCTATAGCAGAGTCAAGAGTTTAACCCATGTTTCAGGCCCCCTGTGCTTTAAGCAGACAACTGTCCTTTCTCCCTAAGAGGGCTATTAACTGACCCCCCCCCTGCAGAACAGCAACAGTACCACCATCTGTATAAAGAGAAAGGAAAGTATCGGGCTGGGGCTCAGATCTGCGTTCAATTCCTGGCTTTAGTGCAGACTTACTGTGTGATCTTTGGCAAGTCATGTAATCTCTCTGTGGCTCAGGTTCCATGTCTGTAAAATGGACATAATATGACTAATAATATTACCTCCTCTGTCCCACCCCTTTGTCTGTCTTGTCTATGGAGATTGTAAACTTTTTGTTGCTGGGACTGTCTCTTACTATGTAGCTGTACAACATGTAGCAGAGTGGAGTCCTGATCTCAGTTGGGTTGAGGCCTCTAGAAATTGTTATCACAAAATAATAACTTGTGTCTCACAGACTTTAAGATCAGAAGGGACCATCATGATCATCTAGTCTGACCTCCTACACACTGCAAGCCACAGAACCTCACCCATCCGCTGCTGTAATAGACCCCTAACCTCTGGCTGAGTTACTGACCTCCTCAAATTATGATTTAAAGACTTCAAGTTACAGAGAATCCACCATTTACACTAGTTTAAGCCTGCAAGTGACCCGTGCCCCATACTGCAGAGGAAGGCGAACCCCACGCTCCCCAGAATCTCTGCCAATCTGACCCAATGGAAAATTCCTTCCTGATCCCAAACAAAGTGATCAGTTAGATCTGGAGCATGTGGAAAAGACCCACCAGCCAGACACCTGGGAAAGAATTCTCTGTAGTAACTCCGAGCGCTCCCCATCTAGTGTCCCATCACCAACCACTGGAGATATTGCTGCTAGCAGTCATAGATTGGCTACATGCATTGTAGGCAGTCTCATCATACCATTCTTCCGTAAATTTATCAAGCTCAGTATTGGAGGCAAGCTCAGTTTTGAAGACAATCAAAAGTCACTAACACCAATTCTGAATAGCAAATATTTTAGCACAGAGCTGCACATGAACGTTTTACCAAACAAGAGGGTTTTTGCAGAAATGTACTGACTCTTTGTGAAAAATGAAGCTCTTCCAGGAATATTAAAATTTCTTGCAGATAATATGAGAATAGGAAGAGACTAAATCCATCCAATAGGTTCCCTCATTTCATTTGTGTGTGAGAGGGGAGAGAGAGACAATTTGAATTTTAACATATTTTGCTCCACTAACACAATATCCACTTAGATTTAATAGGATTGTACAGCTGATGGTGTAAGATGACTTTGTCCTTATGGCAAACATGCTTGAGATAAAATGCTTCAACACATAGATGCTCCTGATGCATTATGTTTTATCTTGCACAGCCTGGTATAGATACTATGGCCTTGAGAATTTTTTATAGCTGAGGATATGTTGCTTTAAAAGAAAGCTGCCCCCTTCCTGTGTCTGTGCCTTTGTAGAAGCTTGCAGAAAAAGGTTTCCCTTTTTTTCCTGCAGAATTATTTGTTTTTCCTGACACAAAGGAGAGTGCTTTGTCATTGTTTTCTGTATAACATTGATGGATTTCATGTTGAATGGGTATTGGGTTTTAGTTAAACATGACAGGGGAAGAGATTTATAGGCAGTGGCCACAGAGGTTGTTTGAAAGGCCCAATAATGCTTCAGTGCACAGATGTGTTTTCAGTGTTCTCTGATGGTAAAGAACCAACCGGCTCATATACACTCCACCCTCATTAGGGAGCTATCCTTGAAAAGCCGAGTGTTAACAACTATTTAGGTTTTCTTTCTTTGGAGTTTCAAAGTAAACAGGATTCAAGGAGCAGCCTTATGTCAGGAATGCTGTACTAATGAGGACAAATTATATTCTAATCAGGTTTCTCCATTATTAATTCGGTTTTTTCTCCTCCTCTTTGTGTCCAATTTAAAGTTGCAGAAGAAACATGGGGTGGAGTGTTTTTCTTCTAGTGCTGTTATTCATATTAAGTAGTCTATTCTCCCCTGGGTGTTGTGGTGGGTGTTAATAGTTTAAATCTCCCCCTAATTCATTGATGGGATAATATGAATCACCACCCAGAAAAATCCTACATGGACCTCAACAGTGCAATGACACCAGGATAATTGAGCATATTTCTACACACAAAATACAAGTCCCTCCTTGGCTCTAGACACTCCTAGATGTTTTAAAGATTTGCCTAGAAAGTTGTTTCTGCAAGGAAAATGGAATAAACAAGCTGCCCTGCGTAATGCATGGTGTAATTGCATTGTTCTGCTATGTTATTCACGTGTTTTCTTAATAACTATTGACTAAAACTTTTTAAAAATTATACAAAGGCCCCACTAAGATATAAACAAAATAAAATAAATCCAAGAGAATGCTGTTGTGTTGTGTTGTATTATATTTTTACCCTCTTTTGTCAGGAAAACTGCCATGAGGCATCCCAGCAGAAAATGCACACGAGCTCGAGTCTAAAAGTAATGAAGAATAGGTAGTGAACCGTGCTAAGTACCAGCTCACAGATCATGTGCTCAGTCTGTTTCCACCACAGTCACTTTGCCATGAATCTGTACTAGCTGTAGCAGGTTTTGCTGCACTGTGGGCCTCATTAGCAGCTTGCCAGGAGCTGAAAAGTTGCCGTTAATATGTCTCTATACATCTGCATTGATTTAAAAATAATCTAAACTCACACAGCCATATTATCTGCTTGTGTTTCCGTTTTCTTTGAGAGATGCATGATAATTGAGTTGAGATCACCTGGATAAAAAAAAAATATACACCAAGGCTTTCATAAAGTAGTAGCATACTAGACTTTGGTCCAGATTTGGAAAAAAGTTGTGTGTGTAGTTGCATGCCTATTTTGTATGTCCAACAGCCACAACTGCATGTACAAATAATTAGATACAATAACTCACAATTAGTCAATTTGCAGATGCAGTTGCAAAAAGTTAAGTGCTTAAGTACTCCTTTTTCACAGGGTTGATGGGGGCGGTGGAGGGGAGAAGGGGAGACAATTGTACTAAGATTCCCCAAGACACCTATAACTTCTGTGTAAATAAAATGAAAGGAGAGGGGATGGAGCCCCAGTATACTAGGTATGTACGAGGGCCCCAAATTTCTCTGACAAACCTAAAGGCAGCCACATGCCAAATTAATTTATAATCTGTCTTTTGGACTTTTTAAAACCATCATCACCATGAGTCAGTCTGTTTTGGGGTTGGTTTGTCAGGTATATAGATCTATATCGATATATATCTGTGCCTCAGTTCCCTCACCATCTGTTCTCTGGGGTAATCACAGGCAACACAACCAGAATTCCCCCCTACACACACAAAAATTCCCTTCTGGGGTCTGGTTTATTAACAGGCCAATTCAATTCCAATACTTGCACAGGAAATGCCCCTCCCATCCGTGCTCAATCCACAGCCCTCCCACTGAGGGTGCTTCACAGCTGGCCATTGCTCCATTCAGGTTCCTTTCCCAGGGCTTCAACAAACAGCCACAGCTCTTCCACTGAGGTAGCCCAGCGGAGAGACTTCCTACTTGCCCTCAGATCTCTGAGAATGAGCAGCAGAACCTGCCTTTTATTTCCTGACTCTTCTCCCCCATCAGGCTTTGCGCTCAGCCCAGTCACATGATCAGTTTCAGGGCATGCCTGTCCTTGAAGGAGCTGAGGTGTTGTAATAGTCATGCTGGGCTTTATCTGCCCTCAGAGGTTTGTGGGGTTTTTTTTTAAAGGGCCAGCATGATCAACAGACCCTGCCATCCGGCAATGCAAGCACAGGGGGCTGCCCACATGGAGCTCCTTGCACGATTAGGGCCTACATCGAAGATATAGCAAACTAGAGCTATATCTACATGTACTGCTTTGAGCTGAACTCTGAGCATCCTGAGTGTGTAGTAATAATAGCATAAGGGATAATATTTTACAGAAACATTCAGGACCCAATCCTTCTGCCATTGTCTTGAATGCCACAAATATTTAAATATTTTTATTACTATTAATGTTCTATAATATTATTTATTAAATACTATAGTTTAGAGCAATTTACCATCTGACTAAAAATAGTACATTTCATTTAAAGTCCAGCTCGGGTGGCAAAGTATCAGTGTAACACAATGTGTTCACAATGGTTTCTTTAATGCTCCCCCCCGCAAAAAATGGGATGCCTGCTTTCAATTTGAATATTGAGTTACCTGAACTGAATTATTTATCAATTTTAATTGGATTTGCAGACAAGTCATATTTGCACATCTTTTCTAGGGAAAATGGGATTCTTTCTGGGATCTTTTTAAAGCTCCAGGTTGAGGACAGAAAGCTAATTAGCTTCACATTTCCTGTCAAGATCTTTCTTCCTTTTTTTCCTGTCTGATTTTTTTGTTTTGTTTGCAAAATTCTAAATTACTGGAAATGATGTTGTAGTTTTCTAAGATTTACTGATTGTAAAATAAAATATATATTACAGCATGCATCCTTAATCTAAATCTGAGTTTTGATTATTGTGATTAATTATTTGTAATGTGGTAGCATCTAGCGGACCCCACTGAGATCAAGATCCATTACGTGAAGCATTGTACAAGCATTGTGACAAGCCCTGCCTCACAATGTTGACCATCTAAATAGAAAAGACAGAAACATGGTGAGAGAAAGGAAATATTATTACCCCTTTTTTCACATGGGGAACTAAGGCACAAAGAGATTGAGTGACCTGCCTAAGGAATTGAACTAACATTTCCTGACAGATGGTCCAGTACTTTAACCCCAAGACCATCCTTTTCCTCCTTGGACTGGCACTATCTGATATCTGCCCCTTCTTATTGTCAGCATATGAAGCCAAAATCTGTATTGCTTTTCACTTGTTCCCACTTGCGGTTTTGATTTATGTAAGGTAAAAGCTGGTGTGAAGAAGAGTAAGATACAAAATGTGACTAGAGCTGGCTGGCAAATGGGATGAATTTCTTGAGGAAATGTTCACGAAAAATGTGATCCTATCTGTCATCAAAAAAAGTGAATGTTCAGAAACATCGACCAGCTGTAAATGTGACTGAGGGACAGCAGATCTAGGACCTGATCCTCAGAGGTGCTGATCATCACTGACTCCTGCTGAAATAGCCCCAATTGGAATGTCAGGAATTGAGAAATTGCTGGTTGTTTCTCATCTTACTGGATTGAGGCCTGTAACAGGGTGATGTGGCCCTTTAAGAGTCAGGAGGCCTTGGGCCAGTCAACCCTGTTCAGTTAGTCCCACCTCACTACAGCTGTGCAAGGTATGAGACTTAAAAGGAGAAAAGCCCAGCAGTTGAATGTTGGATGGGAAGGAGCCTGTACATGCTCCTATGAGAGGCAAGAAGCTGGCCCTTGGTAGGAGGGTAGACCTGACCCTGATAGTTGGATTAATTGGAGCTCGGGAGTTGGTGGTTGGATTGTGAGATAAGCCATTGCTGTAAGGAAGAGGGCTGAAGACTGAGTCCAAAAACTCTTGTACTGTGATATTGGTTTGGACTTGGACTACAGGATTCTGTTACCCTGGAAGAGGTTGAATGCTTTAAAGTGGCTTGAGTGAAGGGCCAAGACCTCTAAAGCAGGAGTAGGCCAAAGATTGGCATAGAGAAATGAGGTGGAAGTGTTGCAGCTCTCCATCTGAGAGGGTGAGTCTTGTAACAAGGCCCATTCAGGACTGCAGTATGAAGAAAATTGATGGACAGTAATGGGAAATGCTGAGGGTATACAACATTTTTCAGGGTTTCCATAGGACAAAGGTATTTCTTGCAGTCCATTTTACAAAGCTTTTCTATATGAATTGCATGATGTTTGCCACACTTCTAGCTAACAGCACAAACTCTGTGCACGCGCATCAAAATCCTCTGCAAAATGGAATTACCTTTCTCCTCCCAAGTCCTATCAAAAGTATAAATATTGTACTTTTGAGTTGGGAGAGGGAACTTCAGAGAAGGGAAGAGGTATGGTTGGAGTTCACTGCTGCTGGATGTCTCTCTAGGGATCTGCTGCAGCACAGCTAGCTGGTAAGTTAGAGCAGCTTCTCAGGACTGCACAGGTCCCTGGCCTTCTCATGAATCTGGGTCGTTCAAAGTTTATGCACAGCCACCTTTGCCTATCCCTCGTCCCCCAACAGACTGCCCAAGCTCAGAGTACCTAAGCCCAGAATCAGGGCCAATATTTTCAGCATTTTAATGGAGGGACCTGTCCACTATAAATATGTGCATTGCTGCTAAAGTTGCAGAAAATTATTTCAGACAGGGTCTGAACCTTTCAGGAACCTTAGTTGGTGGAGAACTGTTATAAAACCTATAGACTTTCTTAGAGTTGCACTTAAACATTAAATGTGGTTCCCTTTAAAAGGAAAAAAAACATTGAGGTGAGGTTTTAAATGATATTTGCAGTGGGGAATATTTATAACCAGTTTGCCAAAACAACCCCCCATCCCTCCCTCCGCAAAGTAAAATGTATTATTTAGTCATAAAAATATTAACACTTTAATTTCACAGAGCATGGATGTCATGAAATTACTCCTTAAATTACCTGGTAACTTTATAGGGTAGGTTACATGTAACTACATAGTAATTACAGGCTCCTGCAAATTACTGTGTAATTATATTTAGTAGATTCCAAAAGCAATTACTGTGTAATCTAAACTCTTACATAGAGGCCTAAAATGAGCATGGAATAGACTGTAAAAGAGGGGTAAACACCATGTTCATCCCAGGCTACTAGATCTCCTGAGATAAACCGGGGAGTCTAATCATCTGGGATGTTTAAAAGCAGCTTGGGCACCGCATTAAATAACCTACTGTAGAGGCCATTCTGTTCAGGCAGAGGAGATAGATGAGCTGACAGGCCTTTTCCTTCTCTGCTGTTGACTTCCTGATTCAGTGACTCACACTGTGGTAATTAGAATAATCAGGCACCATATATGCATAGCGTATTTATTGAAATATTTGTGCTCTGTAAATTTAAAATTTAAGCACCCATAGCTTCTGTGGGTGGGCGCTTCCCCCTAAAGTAAGGAATGAACAGGTGTTCCCATGTGTATATTGGACTTTCACATGCACAGAACTGTTTTTTGCCCAAATGATCAGAGAACTGGTGTTTATCTGGTATGAGGAGGAATTTATGCATTTGCTTACTGGCTTCATCTCATTTACCATCCTCTGTTATGATTCTGTAACAAATCCTGGTCACCCAGGAAAATCACAGTTACTAGGCTGCATATCATGACTGTGAAAAGAAGGCTGTAGATCAACTATGAATTCCCCCAGTCCTAAGCCAGAATCATAGGAGCTGCCTTGGAAGCCTGAGGGTTGTTCTGACTTGTGCAGCCTGTCAATGGTCCCTACGACTGAGGTCATTACAGCAGCTGGGGATTGCCGTTGTGCAAGAACAACCAAGTGAATCCATTCTTCGACCTTGCTTTCTGAGCCAACGTCAGAGAGTGATGGGAGTGATGCAGCAGCTTTTCCCCTCGTGAGGTGCCTACCAGAAGAAAGAGATACTGGCTTTAGGGCAGCTTTGTTCTAGCAAAACAGTGCAAAGCAGAGCAGGATCTGAAGTAAATAATGTGGAATGAAATTGCTTAATTAAAAACAAAAATCTGTTAGATCAGTTTGATCCACTGGACAACTTTCTATGTTTTCATTTTTAAAAGTATATGCTCATGTTGATCCTTCTGTATGGTGTCGCCTCTTAAGTGGGTGTGTTGTTGTTGTTTTTTTATGGTAATCCACTATTTGAGGTTGTAAAACTTTGCGTTCACTGATCTCGTTTATGGATTTAGATGATCTGCTCATGCTTGGGTTCCAGAAGCATTAATGAATTACCTGAAAGATGGCCACTGATAGCTTTACTGACAGCTTTACTACAGATCTTTTTTTTTTCATTTCAACACAATACAAATGTCTTGCCTAGCTCCTTTGTGCAGATTATATCTCCAAAATATTCTATGGTTGTTCTAAATAATACAATTGCAGTGTTAAACTGAAACAGAAAGAGAGAATAATTATGAGGTGTTGGCAAGGGAGAAGCTCTGAATTCAGATTTTAAGTGAGATATGGAGAGTCCAAGAGGCAGAGAGAGATGGGAATCTTCTTCTAAATGGCAGAACCTACGGAGTAGAGACTATCTGGCCACAGTGATAAGATGGTGTAAAAGGTCTCAGAGGTGACTAGGACTGGATAAGCAGAGGAGTTAAGAAGGAGAAGAGACAGACAGACAAACTCCATGATGAAGCAAGATCATTGATAGTTTATAAACCAAACAAAATAAGGAAGGCAACTTGGAAACTAGATCATGAAATGAACAAAGAACATAGACCATATTTACAGGTTGGGGGACTCTATCCAGGGAAGCAGTGACTCTAAAAAAGATTGGGGGTTGTGGATAATCAGATGAACATGACTCCCAGTGTGATGCTGTGGCCAAAAGAGCTAATGTAATCCTGGGATACATAAACAGGGTAATCTCAAGAAGTAAAAAGTTTATTTTATCTCTATACTTGGCACTGGTTTTCCTGCTGCTGGAATATTGTGTCCAGATCTGGTGCCCACAATTCAGGAAGGATGTTGATAAACTGGAGAGGATTCAGAGGTTCACAAGAATGAATAAAGGATTAGAAAACATGCCTTATAGGGTTAGACTCAAAGAGCTCAATCTATTTAGCTTAACAAAGAGAAGGATAAGGAGTGACTTGATCAGTCTATAAGTACCTACATTGGGGACTAATAATTAATAATGGGGTCTTCAATCTAGCAGGGAAAAGTATAACATGATCCAACAGCTGGAAGTTGAAGCTAGACAAATTCAGACTGGAAATAAGGCATCATTTTTTAACAGTCAGAGTAATCTTTGGAATAACTGGTGGATTCTCCATCACTCGCAATTTTTAAATCAAGATGGGATGTTTATCCAAAGGAGATGCTCAAGGAATTATTTTGGGGAAGCTCTGTGCCCTGTGTTATGCAGGAGGTCAGACTAGATTATCATAATGGTCCCTTCTGGCTTTGGAATCTATAAATGGGGAGCCAGTGGATCATGATCACACTTTATATGATTCATAAATTCAAAGCAGGAGATGGTGTGATTCGGTCCAGGAGATGGGAAGTGATGTTCTGTGCATACTGGACCATGGAAAGATGGAATGTTCACACTTCGTTATACACATTAATGATATGTTGTCTCTACTGGCTTTTATTTAAATTTCATAAATTAAAAATACAGTAGATTGATTTGACTGTTACACCAGGTAGGCATTTATACCACCTGTTGTTGATGGAGGTGCAACAACAAACAAGTCCATTAACTCACAGGATATGCAGTTTTCCTTTTGGAATAACATCTTAATCAGAATCAATGTAACTCTGAGCTCTAACATGTGAGTCACAGGATTCACTGGTTTCAGAGTAGCAGCCGTGTTAGTCTGTATTCGCAAAAAGAAAAGGAGTACTTGTGGCACCTTAGAGACTAACAAATTTATTAGAGCATAAGCTTTCATGAGCTACAGCTCACTTCATTGGATGCATTTGGTGGAAAAACAGAGGGGGGATTTATATATACTCACACAGAGAACATGAAACAATGGGTTTTATCATACAAACTGTAAGGAGAGTGATCACTTAAGATAAGCCATCACCAGTAGTGGGGGGGGGAGAGGAGGAAAACCTTTCATGGTGACAAGCAAGGTAGACTATTTCCAGCAGTTAACAAGAATATCTGAGGAACAGTGGGGGGTGGGGTGGGGGGGAAGAAATAACATGGGGAAATAGTTTTACTTTGTGTAATGACTCATCCATTCCCAGTCTCTATTCAAGCCTAAGTTAATTGTATCCAGTTTGCAAATTAATTCCAATTCAGCAGTCTCTCGTTGGAGTCTGTTTTTGAAGCTTTTTTGTTGAAGGATAGCCACTTTCAGGTCTGTAATCGAGTGACCAGAGAGATTGAAGTGTTCTCCAACTGGTTTTTGAATGTTATAATTCTTGATGTCTGATTTGTGTCCATTCATTCTTTTACATAGAGACTGTCCAGTTTGACCAATGTACATGGCAGAGGGGCATTGCTGGCACATGCGGCATATATCACATTGGTAGATGCACAGGTGAACGAGCCTCTGATAGTGTGGCTGATGCGATTAGGTCCTATGATGGTGTCCCCTGAATAGATATGTGGACAGAGTTGGCAACGGGCTTTGTTGCAAGGATAGGTTCCTGGGTTAGTGGTTCTGTTGTGTGGTGTGTGGTTGCTGGTGAGTATTTGCTTCAGATTAGGGGGCTGTCTGTAAGCAAGGACTGGCCTGTCTCCCAAGATCTGTGAGAGTGATGGGTCGTCCTTCAGGATAGGTTGTAGATCCTTGATGATGCGTTGGAGAAGTTTTAGTTGGGGGCTGAAGGTGATGGCTAGTGGCGTTCTGTTATTTTCTTTGTTGGGCCTGTCCTGTAGTAGGTGACTTCTGGGTACTCTTCTGGCTCTGTCAATCTGTTTCTTCACTTCAGCAGGTGGGTATTGTAGTTGTAGGAATGCATGATGGAGATCTTGTAGGTGTTTGTCTCTGTTTGAGGGGTTGGAGCAAATGCGGTTATATTGTAGAGCTTGGCTGTAGATCGTGTGGTATGATCTGGATGAAAGCTAGAGGCATGTAGGTAAGAATAGCGGTCAGTAGGTTTCCGATATAGGGTGGTGTTTATGTGACCATCGCTTATTAGCACCGTAGTGTCCAGGAAGTGGATCTCTTGTGTGGACTGGCCCAGGCTGAGGTTGATGGAGGGATGGAAATTGTTGAAATCCTGGTGGAATTCCTCAAGGGCTTCTTTTCCATGGGTCCAGATGATGAAGATGTCATCAGTGTAGCACAAGTAGAGTAGGGGCATTAGGAGACGAGAGCTGAGGAAGCGTTGTTCTAAGTCAGCCATAAAAATGTTGGCATACTGTGGGGCCATGCGGGTGCCCATCGCAGTGCCGCTGATTTGAAGGTATACATTGTCCCCAAATGTGAAATAGTTATGGGTGAGGACAAAGTCACAAAGGTCTGCCACCAGGTTTGCCGTGACATTATCAGGATTCACTAAGTTCCTTAGCATTTAGAAATACATGCATAGCCCCTGGTTTGACCATCTATGAATATATGTGACTTCAGAAGGTACAGTATCAGCCACAAATGGTATTGATGCCCTAGGAAACTATTTTGTCTGTGAACACTGATCAGTGGATCCATGCAGTACATCTCCCCCAGTACATTTGAAAAGATCCCCTTTCCATTGGAATGGAAACCAGCTATAGTATATATGGTTATATTTAGCAGCTATTGATGCAGTTATATGGGGAATTAATCCTAGACTGTTCACAATCCACAGCAAAATGCCCTTTGTATGATAGACTGTACTTGCATATGGTATTTTGGGAGTTCCCCAAATACCCAAGCTGGATGAGCAAGCATCTTAGAGAGGTGATTAAGAAGAAGCAGAAAGCATACAGGAAGTGGAAGATGGGAGAGATCAGCAAGGAAAGCTACCTAATTGAGGTCAGAACATGGAGGGATAAAGTGAAACAGGGTAAAAGTCGAGTAGAGTTGGAGCTTGCAAAGGGAATTAAAACCAATAGTAAAAGGTTCTATAGCCATATAAATAAGAAGAAAACTAAGAAAGAAGAAGTGGGGCCGCTAAACACTGAGGATGGAGTGGAGGTTAAAGATAATCTAGGCATGGCCCAATATCTAAACAAATACTTTGCCTCAGTCTTTAATAAGGCTAAAAAGGATCTTAGGGATAATGGTAGCATGACAAATGGGAATGAGGATATGGAGGTAGATATTACCATATCTGAGGTAGAAGTGAAACTCGAACAGCTTAATGGGACTAAATCGGGGGGCCCAGATAATCTTCATCCAAGAATATTAAAGGAATTGGCACCTGAAATTGCAAGCCCATTAGCAAGAATTTTTAATGAATCTGTAAACTCAGGAGTAGTACCGAATGATTGGAGAATTGCTAATATAGATCCTATTTTTAAGAAAGGAAAAAAAAGTGATCCGGGTAACTACACGCCAGTTAGTTTGACATCTGTAGTATGCAAGGTCCTGGAAAAAATTTTGAAGGAGAAATTAGTTAAGGACATTGAAGTCAATGGTAAATGGGACAAAATACAACATGGTTTTACAAAAGGTAGATCGTGCCAAACCAACCTAATCTCCTTTTTTGAAAAAGTAACAAATTTTTTAGATAAAGGAAATGCAGTGGATGCAATTTACCTAGATTTCAGTAAGACATTTGATACCGTGCCACATGGGGAATTATTAGTTAAATTGGAGAAGATGGGGATCAATATGAACATCAAAAGGTGGATAAGGAATTGGTTAAAGGGGAGACTGCAACGGGTCCTACTGAAAGGAGAACTGTCAGGTTGGAGGAAGGTTACCAGTGGAGTTCCTCAGGGATCGGTTTTGGGACCAATCTTATTTAATCTTTTTATTACTGACCTTGGCACAAAAAGTGGGAGTGTGCTAATAAAGTTTGCAGATGATACAAAGCTGGGAGGTATTGCCAATTCAGAGAAGGATCGGGATATTATACAGGAGGGTCTGGATGACCTTGTAAATTGGAGTAATAGTAATAGGATGAAATTTAATAGTGAGAAGTGTAAGGTTATGCATTTAGGGATTAATAACAAGAATTTTAGTTATAAGTTGGGGACACATCAATTAGAAGTAACGGAAGAGGAGAAGGACCTTGGAGTATTGGTTGATCATAGGATGACTATGAGCTGCCAATTTGATATAGCTGTGAAAAAAGCTAATGCGGTTTTGGGATGCATCAGGAGAGGCATTTCCAGTAGGGATAAGGAGGTTTTAATATCATTATACAAGGTACTGGTGAGACCTCACCTAGAATACTGTGTGCAGTTCTGGTCTCCCATGTTTAAAAAGGATGAATTCAAACTGGAGCAGGTACAGAGAAGGGCTACTAGGATGATCCGAGGAATGGAAAACTTGTCTTATGAAAGGAGACTTAAGGAGCTTGGCTTGTTTAGCCTAACTAAAAGAAGGTTGAGGGGATATATGATTGCTCTCTATAAATATATCAGAGGGATAAATACAGGAGAGGGAGAGGAATTATTTCAGCTCAGCACCAATGTGGACACAAGAACAAATGGGTATAAACTGGCCACCAGGAAGTTTAGACTTGAAATTAGACGAAGGTTTCTAACCATCAGAGGAGTGAAGTTTTGGAATAGCCTTCCAAGGGAAGCAGTGGGGGCAAAAGATCTTTCTGGTTTTAAGATTCTACTCGATAAGCTTATGGAGGAGATGGTATGATGGGATAATGGGATTTTGGTAAGTAATTGATCTTTAAATATTCAGGGTAAATAGGACTAATCCCCTGAGATGGGATATTAGATGGATGGGATCTGAGTTACTACAGAAAATTCTTTCCTGGGTATCTGGCTGGTGAATCTTGCCCATATGCTCAGGGTTTAGCTGATCGCCATATTTGGGGTTGGGAAGGAATTTTCCTCCAGGGCAGATTGGAGAGGCCCTGGAGGTTTTTCGCCTTCCTCTGTAGCATGGGGCATGGGTGACTTGAGGGAGGCTTCTCTGCTCCTTGAAGTCTTTAAACCATGATTTAAGGACTTCAATAGCTCAGACATAGGTGAGGTTTTTTGTAGGAGTGGGTGGGTGAGATTCTGTGGCCTGCGCTGTGCAGGAGGTCGGACTAGATGATCAGAATGGTCCCTTCAGACCTTAGTATCTATGAATCTATGAATCCTAGACTGTTAACAATCCACAGCAAAATGCCCCTTGTATGATAGACTGTACTTGCATATGGTACTTTGGGAGTTCCCCAAATATACTTAGGCCCAGATTTTCAAAGATATTTAAGTGCCTAAGTAAGTCACTTTTGAAAATGAGACTTAGTCTTCGAAGTCAGTTGCGCTTGCAATGCTGAATTGAAAAATGGCTAAATACCTTTAAAAATCTGGAATTTACCTATGCTGTTTGATAGTGGTTGTTTGATTCTTTAAAATGAAAAATTTGTTTTTGCCCTCTTTTTCTTTGGTAATGTAGTTACCTTGGGAGCTAAAAGGATGACACTAGAACATACTTATCAGTTGCTGTAATTAGGTAACTTATTGATTGGATGTTGTGGGTATAAGAGTCTGTTAACTCTATGGTGTTTGTTATTATGAAATACAGCAATAGCCACAATAGTCTATTAATAGTTAATAAAGAAAGAATCTTCAATTGAAGTTTTAGTGAAAATCAAATACTGTATCACGAAATAGGTCAGCTCTTTACTTTGAGTACAAATCTTGTCATGTGACATTGAGGAAGACTGAAGAACCGGCATATTTTGCATTCATCAAAGGACCTGGCATACCCTCAACATATCTTCTAAGTGCTGCAATATGAATTGAAACAGAGATGCCTGAAAGCATGAAGACACAATATAGTGTGTCAATGCATACAATAATGAAGCTTTTAATATTCTGATCATTGACCTAATACATTTAAGAGGTATCTAGTCAGGGTGTAGTGTAGAACACTCACTGGCGTGACTAACATCTCCATTGGAGTCATTATAGTGTGTGGTGTCAGTGCTGTTAGGAAGCCCTTAATTCCTGGACCATTAACACTATCCGACATAATGGTGTATTACATCAAGACATAATACTGCCTGCGTACAACAGTCATCATTACAGCCATAAAGCACAAGGTCCTAATGGTGCTTTGCAAATTATTGTCCTCCTGGTTTGATGACACTCAGGTGTTGTTATATAAACTTAAATATGGTAAAGTAGTGACACCACATTCACAATTAGTATACAGCTAGTTCTGGAAACTCTTATGCTGGTGAGCACTTACACTTGTAACCCATTGACTTCACTAGCACCAGCATGTGCTCACCAACATGAGTAAGGGTTGCACACGCTAGCCCATAATTTCCAATGTAAGCATTTACCATATTACAACAAAAAGGCCAAAATTGCCTAATATACACTATGAATGATAAAGAGAACAATAAGAATTAATTTTAAAAATCCAGTCAGAATCCCTACAGGATGAGAATGTATATATTCAATTTTAGATGGCTGTGAAAAATCTTCATTATCATTCTTGTAAAAAAAAAAACCCAAAGCATTAAATCTTGAGCAAACCCTAGAACAAGGCAGTGCACAGTGCTAAGTGCTCCAGTCCAGATTTATGGCCTCTATGCACAGAATACCTATTAATATTTAGCCAGATCCTCAGCTGGTGTAAATTCCCACAGTAATGAAAGGACGGTGATTCGCACCAGCTTAGGGTCTTGGTCAAGGATCTGACTTCTGAAGCCTGAGCCCCTGCAGCTGCTATTGTCTTCATCTGGAGGTTTAGGGTGCAGAGCACTTATATAAATCAAGCACTCAGTGTTTATGTTTCACTGTTCTTCGTGGCTTTATCCCTTCATTTCACAGGTGTAAATTTGGAGTAACTCCATTTGCTTCAGTGCTGTTGCTTTAGATTTGTACTGGTATAAATGAGCCATATTTGCCTATTATCTCTAGAATATGTTGTTTCCATTTCATATCAAATGTCAGTGGGTTATTTTATATTCCCTTATATGTGATTTTATCAGTTAATGCAGCAATATTGTTTTTTCTGTGTAATAAATTGATTTTTAGTGCATGACCAGTGTAAGAGAGAGTACATCCTTTAGGCATCACGTATAGACAAGAAGATATAAATGAGAGTTAATAACCATCAAATGTGTCTATTTCCTTTTCCTATAAATTAGAGCATGCTTTCCTACTGAATTTTTCAAGAAGGAAAACAGACTCCCTCCTGCTGATGTGGGGAAGTGATGCTAAATCTCCCTAAAGATTCACTCTGGCTTCTTACAGCTGTATGTTAGTACCTTTTTATATGCAATTTTACTTCATTTAGTCTTTAAGGTTGTGCCTGAGGTTAGTTTAAAAGGTTAGTTAAATGTTAATGGATGTTAATGCTGCAATTAAATTGTTAAATCAATTGAAAACTGTGGCTCCATCTCTATCTGTGTTAGTGCCGGCCTGAGTTGCATTGGCGTATAAATTAAAAGCTGTAAATCTAGTGAAGTCTAATTAGAGACCAAATTTCTCATTTATCTTATTTTCACAGGACTGTAAGCACTGATAGATAATCAACGAAGGGCTAAAACTTTTTAACATTAAAAAACTATTTTATCTATTTCAGGACTCAGGTGACTGATTATAATTCAGATCCAATTACTGTAAAAGGTCATATGTGAAATGAAGTTCTCACAGACACTACAAGTTTTATTTTACAAGTTTGCATACAACTCAGCAGCATCGTCATCCCAAAAAGCAAATTGTAAACACGTTATACAAGACGATACAAAGGGGATTTTCAACTAACCTTCCCCACTTAACTCTTTATATTTGGTGCTAAGTACACTTGTGCATCTAGACTGTAATACGTAAGCACGTGCCTAATGTTAAGCACAACGACAGTCGGACTGCTGACGTGCTTAAAGTTAGGCATGTGTTTAAATGCCTTGATGGATCATGGCTTTAATCATTCAGAAAAGATTAGCAATACACTTGAATACTCTTGCAACAAATACTCTGTCATAAATGACTAAAATGATAATTTCCTGTTGTTGTGTTGAACTAGTCATTGCTATCTGCCATTAAAAGAAAAATAATAATGTGCAGGCTATATTGTGTCTATGAAGAACTGAAGCAAAAGATTTTGCCAAGCTTAATTCCTCTTCTAGACAATGTGATGATTTTCGGTGCATCTTCGTAAAATAAAAATGCATGTTTTCTTGTTGTCGTTCCTCAAAATCTAAAAGTGAAATTTGATCATGTTGCTTCTGTTGGTACCTTTCACTATCAGCCCCTGCTAGTCTCCGAAGTGTAGATCTCAGATTGAAAAAAGGCCAACAACAGATTGTGATATAAGCACAGGAATCAGCATCAAGACACATTAATTTACAAATCAACTGCATGACTAATGTTTATATGTTCCAAATCACAGTCCTGAAATGGCAGCCTCTTGGTCATGTAGGACAATCAGAAATGTTACTGGTCTACATGTTGCTTTTTTGTAATTGTTTGAGGAGCACTGGGGAAAAACGTCTTGCTGGGGGGGGTAAATGGGGGGATTCTCTGTCCTAACCAATTATGACTTCATTGGAAGAAGTCATAAACTAGTATTCAGCTAGAAGGCCTTGTTCCGAAGAAGCAGCAGCTCTTGCCCTTTCTGGGATCTTAAGCAAAACGGCAGCATTCATTAAAACACAAAAGGAGAGCAAATCTGAAAATAAATTGCTGAGTGGCTTGAATGTTCTGAACTTTTCTCTCTCTTAATTTTGTCATGAATTCAGATCTTCTAAGAACGTCTTGATCACAGACTCTGTAGGAAAAATGCCACATTAGGTTGTGTGTCCCCTGGAGCAAACAAAAGGATGTTCTGTTTTTATTCTACAAGATGCACAGATTTCCTGACAACATTTTCTCTCTTGTTTGCATCAGTTTCAGTGCTCGGAGACTTGATGTATCAAGTTGTTCAAAAAAACCCAATAAAAGCAAAAAATCCAGCACAATTATAAATTAATGACAAATAATCAAATGGATTTGGTGATCAGATGTGGAGATGGAGTTGTTTATTTCCTGGTTATGTAGCACTTTTTCAATGGATTCTGGTCCCTGATTTTTCACTTTACATTAAAGAAAATTAATTATCCACTTTAGTATTACAGGGACACAGCATCTTCATAAGATGACAATAGCATGGCCATAGGCTATATCGGTTAAAAGTTGTGTTTTTGGTTTTCTTCAATTTCTTTGACAAAAAAGACAGAACAAAGGACAATACTTCTTGAACTGAGTACTATACTCATGAGAGCAAGAGGCTGTCTTAAAGCTAGACAAACCATGATGGATAATAATACTACAGAGTAATTACATAGTAATCTGTAGATCTCAAAGAACCTTACAAAAATGAGTAAGCAGTATTATCCCTATTTTAAACTTCCTAATATGCTTTTGTTCCTCAATACTGACTTGACAAAAAGTATTCTGATTGTCTTGAATATAATAATCCAATCACGCCAAGCTTTATACAAAACACCCACATGGTTGAAACAACTTTCCTTATTGTTTTGCTAGGCATTTTCCAAAAAGAAAAGGGGAAGGCCTAGTCCTTGTCCTATAGCGTTCACAAGTTGGGGGAAGGATGCAACAGAATTGGTAAGGTGGCATCAGGTAATATAAGGTCTCAGTTTAACACACACTTTACAATAAATTGTGCCCAGTTACTTCCAAAGGCTGAATCCGATGTCTGAAGTCAATGGGCAAGACTCCCAAATTTGATAAGGGATAGCCTGAGGTTTCTGTAGGCCATTCGATGATAGAAGATAGGTGGTTGGGAGGGAGCGTAAATTGCCAAAAGGTCTAGAGGGCTTGTGGATGAACTCAGGAGCCGTGTGTTCCAGTGCATAAGACAGTGTGCAAAGAAGGCACTCGACACATTATCTGATGAGAAGCTGATAACAGCGCCAAGACGATTGGCATGAATCCTAACATTTGTGATATAACTGCTATGAAACAGAGCCTGCCAGGGGTAAATGAGACACTTTAGTGTAGAAAATTAACAATAATCAGAGATAGTAAGCAAAAAACAATGTAATGCTGTTGAAACTACATTATAGCCTAGTTCGTTGCCAAAGCATTTCCTGATGTGAATTTCTGAGAAGCAGGAATATTATCTGTAAATGGGGAAAATGTTTTCCCATTTTGTTTGTTTTTTAACACATATTGTGTTTTGAGGCGGGTTGCTTATTGCTTTGCTTTGCTGCTGTTACTTCCCCGCTACTCTGTTTCTTTGATGGAAGACTCTGTGGATAATAGGCGAACTTGTAAGATGAGGACATCAAAAAGAGGAAAACCTGAGCAATCAAGAGGAGAAAAGAGATTTTATTCAGACTGTTTAAAACTGGTGTGGGTTTTGTTTGGTTGGTTTTTTGTCAAAAAACTCCTGACAAAGCCTTGAGTGACAAGTTTTTTTGTTAGACTCAACATCTCCATCCCTTCAGCTGAGACCTCTAATTCCCTAGGCAGCCAAGGAGTCTTCCAGGAAAGACCTTCAGATCGTCTCCTTTTCTTTTCAGGTGACTTTTATTGAACATTTTAGTGTGTAAACGCTGGTATAGAGGTCATGGGACATAGAATCATAGATATATAGGACTGGAAGGACCATCAGTGGGTCATCTCATCCTGTCCTCTGCATGAGGCAGAGCTAAGTATTATCTAGACTATCCCTGACAGGAGTGCGTCTAACCTGTTTGTAAAAAATTCCAATTCAACAGCCTCCCTAGGTAATTTGTTCCAGCGCCTAACTGCCCTTATGGTTATGGAGTTTTTCCTAATGTCTAATCTAAATCACCCTTGTTGCAATTTAAGCCCATTACTCCTTGTCCTGTCCTCAGTAGATATGGAGAACAATTTATCACCCTCCTCTTTATAACAACCTTTTACGTACGTGAAGACTATTATTATGTCCCCCTCAGTCTTTTCTTCTCCAGACTAAACAAACCCATTTTTTTCAGTCTTTCCTTGTAGGTCATGTTTTCTAGACCTTTACTTATTTTGGTTGCTCTTCTCTGGACTTTCTCCAATTTGTCCACATCTTTTCTGAAGAGTGGTGCCCAGAACTGGGCACAGTACTCCAACTGAGTCCTTATCAGTGCTGAGTTGAGTGGAAGAATTACTTCTTGTGTCTTCCTTACAAAACTTTTGCTAATAAATCCAGAATGATGTTTGCTTTTTTCCCCCAACAGTACTACATTGTTGACTCATATTGAGTTTATGATCCACTATCACCATCAGATCCTTTTCTGCAGTACTCTTTCCTAGGCAATCCTTTCCCATTTTGTATTTATGAATTGCTTATTTCTTCCTAAGTGTAGTGCTTTGCATTTGTCCATATTGAATTTCATCCTATCTATTTCAGACTATTTCTCCAGTTTGTCAAGATCATTCTGAAATTAATCCTGTCCTCAGAAGTGTTTCCAGCTCCTCCCAACCTGGTATCATCCACAATCTTTAAGTGTACTCTCTATGCCATTACCCAAATCATTTTTGAAGATATTGAATAGAACTGGACTCAGGACAGATCCCTGAAAGACCTCCCCTCAATATGCCTTTCTAGCTTGACTGAACCACTGATAACTGCTCTCTGAGTGGGGTTTCCATCCAGTTGTGCACCCACCTTATAGAAGGTTTGTCTAGGCTATATTTTCCTAGTTTGCATATGAGAAGGTAATGTGAGGCATGATAGAAAAGACCTAGGTCTCTCTCTGCAGATTAATATTTCAATAGGGATAGTGCCATGGTAACATGCAGTAACCTTTATGAAAGGAAAGGAGTACTTGTGGCACCTTAGAGACTAACAAATTTATTAGAGCATAAGCTTTCGTGAGCTACAGCTCACTTCATCGGATGCTTTTTGCGAATACAGACTAACACGGCTGCTTTATGAAAGGTTAAGGGATAACACTGATAAACTCTGAACGAAATCCTTGGTCAGAAGGATAATGGCCTACCTATGGAGTTTCAACGGTGATGGGTAAAATGAGGAGAATTGAGAGGCCCATGGGATTTCAGCTGGACTGTTTTCTCCCCCAGCCTTCCAGAGAGGTGTCATAGGATGTTCCTTCCCTGTAGCACCCCCTGATGAGCTAGTGCAGCATCACACCATCTCCCTACTTCAGTTTCCCTTCTCAGGAAGGTAATAACCCCACTTCAGGCACTCTTGTCATTTGACTTAATAATACCATCCTTGGGGCTTGTTTATTACAAAGCCTCATAAAAAAGGGTCCATGACAAAAAGTCCCAAATAAATAAAAATTGCTTCTGGCTTTCAGGGTTCCTCTGAAACCTACCCTCTAACCTCTCCTCCCAGTTCCCTCTGGCTTGTCTTCTCTGTCTCTGTGGTTTCTCCTTGTGGGAGGAGCCCCAGCAATTTGTTGCAATTTTGTCTTCTCAGGTGGCCCCAGAGGCAACATATGTGGGGGCACATGACCCCATGTGTGTGTCCAACCCTCCCCCCCCATGATCTCTGCCAAGCCAGGAGTTGGGGTGAAGGTCACTGAGGGGGACATGCCTGGGAAAGGCAATGGCACCAAGCACTCCTGCTGAGAGCTGCTAGAGGTGCCCAGAGCAGGAAAGAGAAACAAGGCTGGGAGTGCAGCTCTGCCAGAGGTGATGTGGGGAAGCCCACTGTGTCCTGTCCCTTGTTCGCCCGCAGCTAAAGTTCCATGCTCAGCAGGAGTGTCCATTAGCCTACTCTGCACCCACAGCAGGGAGGAGATGGGAGAAATAAGTAGGAAAGGAGCTGTAAGAGGAATGGAAGACCCGCCCAAACCTTTAAATTGTGCCCCTCCACCATCAAGAGTTGCAGGTCGTCTCTGGGTGGCCTCACTTAGTCCTCAGGCTCAGAGGGTTTGGCAGCTTTCTCCAGTTGCCTGTTAAGTTTGGGCCATGCAGGAGCCTTCTTACTCCCTTCAGTGTCTGCAAACAAACAAAAAACCTAGATAGAGAAAAACTTCACACAGTCTTCCATGATGGAAATAAGAGAGACAAGTTTTCCAGGCACAAAAAGCTCTTCTTCGGGTCCAGGAAAGGAACTTTCATCATCACAGCAAAACGCAAGGTGGAACAGATTGTGTAGCATAAGGAGTTAGCATATATTGTAAGGGACCATTCAAGGTTGCGTGTCCCGTTAACACCTCTGCAGTCATAAGAAAAAAAGAGGAGGTTAGTAGGTGACGGAATGTTGTAATAAGCCATAAATCCAGTCTGTCTGTTCAGTCCATAATTTTTAGTGCATAGCAGAGTAATGAATTTAAGCTCCGGGATTGTCTTTTGAAAGTGTTGTGCATGTTTCCATTGAGACTGAGGACTGATAGGTCAAATATAAAGCGATAGCTTTGTGAAAACTGTTTTCCCCTAGGGGATAGGGTGTTTTCCTGTGTGAGTTCTTTTGGGAGCATAGTGATTGTCTGGGTTCACTCACATAGTTATTAGGAAAAAGAAAAGGAGTACTTGTGGCACCTTCCTTTTCTTTTTGCAAATACAGACTAACACGGCTGCTACTCTGAAATAGTTATTAGGGGATTTCATGCACTGGCTGAGGCATAGTACATGTTGGTGCTAGGTATGTGTAGATCCATGGATCTTGAAAGCTGTGTTGGGGGGAGAGGGTGTTGATCATTGTAGCAGTGGAGATGTCTGCAGGTTTTGCATCTGTTGTTCTGGCAAGGTCTGGTGCTGCTTTGAGTTGGTGTGTCCTGGTCTGTGGGGAACTTGCTTCTGATGATGAGGTTGGCCATTGAGGGGGTTGTTTGAAGGCCAGAAGAGGGGGTGCAGGAAAGATTTCTTTCAGGGTGGGGTCCTCATCAAGTATGAGTTATAGTTGTTTGATGATACCTTATATGGATTCCAGTGTTGGGTGGTAGGTGACAACTAGAGGTGTGAGGTCAGGACGAAAGCTTGTCTCTCTCACCAACGCAAGTTGGTCTAACAGAAGATATTACCACTATGTCTCTCTAATATACTGAGACCAACACAGCTACAACTCCACTGCATACCTGATTGATAGTGTCAGCTTCGTAGCAACTCAGATAACATGGTGATGAACACAGACTGAATCTACACCTACGTAGGGAGAAAGGCATTGGATTAGCAGGGGATAGCAGATCAGTTTTGATGTACATTAATAAAATTACTGTGTAAAGGAAACTTGGATAGTGTCTGCCTGGAAAAACTGACACTAGCCATCAGGGTCAGTATCTCATTTTCATGAGAACCAGTTATTTTAAAAATGCACAAAACGAAAGAAATCAATGCATTGTAAAGCCCAACATACTGAGCAATGCATTTATCGCAGTGACACTAGTGATGGTGCTTAGCTGGAACAACTGTACTTGTCTTGTTTTGCTTCAGCAGTTACATGAGAATGGTGAGGACAAAATGTGTTAAAAACAAAAAGCAAAGCACAGTGATGGTGAACATCCATTAGAAACAGCTAGTGGGGTGGCTCTTGGGAGAGGTTGCTGCTTGTGACCACTAAATCCGACCACTAAACAGTGATGCTGAACAATAGACATTGAGAGCAGGGCAAGTGGCATCATCTTCATCTCCTGCACACATGGCTAATCCTGGAGATATACGCTCTGTTAAAGTTAGCTGGCTGTTTCCCTCACCTTCCAGGAAATACTGTAGATTATCAGTTCCTTCAGAGAGGATTTCTCTTCTTCTCTCCTTTTTTATTTTTATATTGTGGTGGTGGTTGTTTAATAAGAGACATTCACAATGAGATATTCAGGATTCCTCCAGCCCCTCACCCCCTTCTTCATTCCAACACAGTAGAAGCAGGAGTCCCCCACCATGGCAACATGGACCAAGTTTGTTGTTTACAGCAGAGACACTCAAACGTTTGTGCAGTTTGACTGTTTTCAAACAGTCGAGGCTTCTGTGAGCCTTACCAGCTGTGACTAATAGTGAAAGGAAGGGGGAAAGAAAGCTTCTTGGGCCTGCAGGCTTCAGACAGGTGGGCTCTAGGGGAAACAAGAGAAAGCCATTAACTAACCACAGTATTATCTTGATTCTCTCAGAGAAACGAGCTAGGGACGGCTAATGAACTAGCCTTAATGTTTCAAAAACTGAATGCACCTCTGGGATCTCTGCTAGAACAAACAGTGTGACAGATCAATGCCCGGTGCCTATATCAAGAGAAAAGGTTATTTGCTTCTCTAAGGAATTATAGGATTAGTATATTGCTATGATACACTTTCTGTCCTTTCAAAAATGCAATTTTACTTGTTCTTGTTCTTATTTTTATTTTCTACTTATAAAGTTCATTAGCACAAAGGCTGACAATGAAGGAAATTGAAATTCCTTCCCCCTGCCCCTCTTTTCCTCACTCAGGGTTGCTTATGTATGGGCATAAAAGCATGTATGTGCAATGCCATTATACCACGGTACACTCTCTGCCCCGTATGGGAAATTCCTCTATGTCCAAGACTTGGAGTCACATTCAGTTTAGAGTGCTGTTAGAAGCAAAGCTGATCCTAGGTTTTGTGGGACTTGGTGCAAAGTCATGGATGGGAACTTAAGACAGGCTTCCAAAAGGAAGGATGGTCTTGTGGTTAATGTGGTGACCAGGTCTTCAGGAGATCTCAGGTCAATTCCTAGTGCTGCCATAAACTTCCTGAGTGACTTTAGGCAAGTCAATCTCTCCAGGCCTGAGCTTTCCATCTGTAAAATGGGGATAATAACACTTCCTTTCTTTCATCTACTTAGAGTATTAGCTCTTTGACCGTGTGTTTTTTTTTAATCATGTGTTTGTACAGCACATAGCACAATAGGGCCCTGGTCTTCTCTGGTTCCTCTAGACACTACAGTAATACAAATGACAAATTGTAATTATACCACATATTTGATGGAGGAGACAAGAAGAGTTAAAGGTCTGAGAACTGGGTGGAAGGAGATGACTGTGGGGAATGATATTGGAAGGATTTTGTGGGCTAGGAAAGTGTCATAACTTCCAACTGATTTGGCAGCCCACTCCTTCTCCTGTGCTCTTAAGATGGAGTTTGGATTCCCTAACTGTGAAGAGCTGTGTTAGAGTGTGTTCTGTTCATGTACTGAGTGGTGGTCCTGCCATGGAAATGCTTTTTCTTCCAAAGAGACAAAAGAACCACAGGGAATGAAGGAAGGGGCTATTTTTAATCAGGGAAATACTGAAACAAAATAAACTGGCCAATGATTCTACTTGATCCATTTAAAAAAAAAATCCCATAGTCCCATCCACTGAACTCCCTTTGGTAATAAGAAGCAATGGGAGAATATTGCTCTTGAATCACTAACAGGAATGAGTTAATAGTCTGTTAAAGTGCCTAAAATGTAAGCTCCCAACTCCTTGAAAGCTGTCAGGGGATTGTGGGTGGCTGCTTTACATTATTTCCCTGAATCTGTCTACACTTTTACAAGTGGCTGTTTTTAAAGCTAAGGCCCTTGAAAATTATTTTAACCCCATTCAGGAAACCGCTGCTCACATTTTACCATTGATATACGCTTTGGTCAAGTTATTAAAATCACTTAATTTTTTTTTTTACAAATTACTTTAATAGGAATTTGATGATGAAGTATTTTTTCTTTTTTTAAAAAAAAATCACCAGGTGATTTGTCCCAAAGGTAATTGCTTAAGTATCAGCACTGGAGGAGGCCTGGACTTCCCTTTATGACTTAAATATGTGTATGGAATGTAACATGGAAAATGGGGTAATGTTAGCCTTCTCTCACCTGCATTGTATCTAGAATTGCATCATATATAGTACATACACGCAAACCTAATCCCCTCAAGTCAAATTATGATATACTTATTCCAGTTCAGTAGCTATTACCTGGTTGAGTGAGGTTTAATTTTAAGTGCTAACTTTCTATTATAAGTTTTACAAATTAAGTAAATAATAATGATTTTTATTTTACAAAAAGATGTATAATTTCCAAACAGCTCTGTTATATTTAAGTGTAATAATATTGTACAATATTTATTTTATAAGTGGGGGAAAGTTAATTATAGAAGGACCTGGTTCCAAATTTCTTCCGCAGGGTTAGCAGTGATGAGTGATTTTGGATTTGCGGTTTGGGGTCAAGTTCATCTCCTATTGTGATGTGGAATATATGAGTGAAATCCTGAGATCCTTTCTCAGTTTTTAGTCAGTGCTTACTCAGGTAAAGTTTTCATTTACAACTGAGTCAGGAGTTGGCTCTGTCATAATGAAATATGCATACCGTTTTAGGCACAGAAATTTGAGCAAAGTACATGTATCAACAAAAGTGTAACTACCCTATAGACTAAATGCACTGTTTCATCTAAGAAATACATATTATTACAGGTGAAATAAGAAGAAAGACCAACAGCTGGGTATTGCATTTTGTGGGTTCAGACTCAGCAACTGAAAATGCTCAGAGCTGGATTTGATTCTCTGGGGCTTGATTCTGCCATCTTTGTTAATGTTGAGTGGTACCTTACTTCGGGATATGAATACAGCTACTCCTGGAACAATGAACTATTCAACAGGAGAGGTGTAAGACTCACAGGGCTTTGAGCCTCATGATAAAAGCCAATGGAAGTTAGATTTTTGACTTGAATGGGAGGAAGATTGAGCCCATAGTACACAAAGAAAATGGGTCTTGGAAATATCCTAACCTGATATGAATTGTTGATCTCCTGGAAAGGTATCTGCATTTGGTGGGAGAAGTGACTTCTGTTTGCTGAAGTGTTTTGGGATTCTTCAGGAAGTATATTTATTATTATTTGAAGATACAATGGGCCAAATCCAGCTTACCTTACTCAAGTGAATTGTCCTAATGATTCATCTATCATTCCCCTTCCCCGCCCCATTCTCACTCAAATCAATGCAATCATTTGCATTAGTAAAGGGATCAGGATTGCAATCAATTATATCAAAAAAAGCAAGCCACTGGACATCCTACTAATGTGCCCAGTTGACATACCACTAAGACTGCTTAAGAGTTGCTATACCATGGTAGCCATGGCAGAGAGGACTGAAGTCTCTATTACAAAGCATCAGCTGCAAAAACTGCAGCAAGGCACACTCTTGTAAATAGAACTAGGGATCTCCTCTGTTTGGTTGGATTGTTTCAGAAATGCAACATTCTAAAGTTTAGAACATTCTGTGTTTGCTACATACTTTATATGTTCTCTTTCTTACTGAAGATTCGTTAGAACCACCTTACTATATATATATTTATTATTTGCATAATGGGTGACCTATCAGGGATAAGAAGCCCCATTGTGCTAGGAACAGTACAAACACATAGCCAAAATATGATCCTGACTGTCAAATAGCTTACAGTCTAAAGGTATGTCTCCACTACAGCAGTTTCAGCACCACAGCTACACCTGTAGTTCTCTAGTGTAGATGCCTCCTACATTGACAGAAGGGGTTTTCCCATCCTTTCCAAGAGACAGTAGCTAGGTTGACTTAGCTGCATGTACAGTGAGGGGTTAGGTCAACATAACTTTGTCACACCAGGTGTGAAATTTTTCACAGCTCTGAGAGACGTAGCTAGGTGGATCTAATTTTTAGGTGTTGACCAGGCCTAAGTATGAGATGAGAGTACTGATTCTCAAACACCATTAGTTTGTTCAGATACTGAGGCATAAGTGCTGGGCACAATATCAATATATACATATAGTTTACTGATTTGATGAAAGATCACATTTTTTAAAAGCTACAAAAACAGGAAATGTTTTTAGTACTGGAAAACTAAATAGTATTTGGAATCTGCATGTGAAGAGAGCACTGGGCCAGTTAGTTCAGTATGCTGCTTCTGACTGTTACCACTGTCTGATGCTTCAAAGGAAAGAACAGCGCACGCACACACACACACACACACACACACACACCCCCTCCCCCCAGTTCTCTCAAATTAAGGGCCTAATTCCACTCCAGTCAATAGGCGTTTTCACACTGATTTCATAGGATCAGGATTTGGCCAAATCTCTATAGAGATTAACGTGGATTTATGTGTTTGCAGAATGATTAATTTGTTTCATTCTTATTTTATTTATTTATTTATTTTTGTAACTACTAAGCACTTTATTGAGACAGGAAACTTACTTCACAACAAAAAGCCTTTCTTTGAGGGGGGGATATAGAAGTGATGAAATCTCTCCACTGATGTATCAAATTTCCTCTTTGAGCAAATCTACAGTTTTGCCAAAGAATTAGAACATTGGCTTTTTTTTAAATAAAAAAAACCCCTATATTTCAGTAATATATGTAAACTTCACCTCAGATCAAACACATAAAATATCAGTTTTAATATGGGGCAAAGGTTTAGCCATTTAGCATGGCATTATAAGGCATTTTGAAACATTATTTTTCTGTCTGTGGGCTTGGTTTGGACAAGGTCAGTCCAGAAGTCCTTGTTTATATATTTTTTCAAAGAAAGATTACCATGGTCTCATCTTACTTCTAAGTGTGTGACGCAGCTAGAGAAAGGGTACCCAATGAGATCATTGTTGTATGGCTGAACTTGTAGACGCTGGCATATCAGGGAGCTTCTAAAGGAAATATTATATGCTTCATCAAGGCAGTCTCAAATATCCTAATTGCATATATTTAAAAAGAATAAGATCCAATTACCTAAGCACTTGGTTAGATTGTAATGGAAAATAGAAGACTACTGTGGATTCTAATCTGTCCAAGTAGCTCCAGCCCATCAAGGTATATGAAAATAAATCTAAATATCTATTATTAAAAGAACAGGGGCGCAGGGCAAGGAACCAAGCCCATGTGGTTTTGGGTGAGTGGGAACACTCATCTGTATTCAGTTTAAGGTTATACTTGTTCACTGAATGCATCTATCTGGGACTTGCAGCATTCGGTTTTGTATTTCTTCTTCTTCATGATACCCCAGATAAGAAGTGGTAACTAAGTCTGAAAGGTTTTAAAACTTTCTATCTGTAACCATAAAGTGAACATTTACAAATTGGAATGCATTGTTTAGTGGAGATCCAGTTCCTTCTTACCAGACCTGTCAATACCGGTAGATCTTCCCATTAACACAATAGCAGACTGCTGAAAAGTTTTTTTTTTAACAGGAGATACGTTAGGAGTTTTACCAGAAGACAGCTGCTTAGAAAAGCTGTCTGCTTATACACCCATCTTTGGAGAGAATGATTAATGAATTCACTTGGGCAGTGAGAAACTCAGTTCACTGATCCATAGTTTCAGCACAGGTATTGATGTGAAACTAATGAGAAATTTGATGCTCAAATTTGAATGTTTATTCCAGTTACCAAACAACAGATCTAAATTTAAAAAAAAGCTTGAAGCCGTAACCTTTTATTAGTAATGTAGAAAGCTGAACTGTTGCTTTGCATCACATGTTGCAATCTGAAAACTAGAGGCAGTGCCACCTATGCTGTTTTGGGGAGGGGGAGGGAATGTCCTTTCTTGATTGACTTCACTCCTATTGTCTGATTATTGGAATCTCTTCCTCTTCTCACCCCTCCCATCCCAGCTTTTATATATATATAAAAATAACCATGAATGAAACAGCTCCTCTAGGAGTTGAGCTGCAGGCATCTGCTGCAGTACCATAGCACTGTTGCATTGATTAAACTGTCAGAGTGCAATTGCTATTATTTATTATTTGTATTATGTTAGTGCCTAGCAGCCCCAATTGAGGCCAAGGGCCCAGAAACTGGAATAGCAACTGTGGACCTGTCCCACAAACTGTGTGAATTCTGTTTGTGAATTCTGTCCTCCCTGTTCCCCACCTCCCCTCCCCAAATTCCTTGTACTGCGCCCATTCTGCTTGTGGATTAGGACACGATTTTCAATTCATTCTCACTAATTATTTGTATTACAGTGCGGACTAGAGGCCTCAGTCGACATCAAGACTTATTGTGCTAGGTGCTGCACATACCCATAGGGAGAGAAAATCCCTTCCCAAAAGAGCTCCCAACTCATAAACCTAAGGTTCAGAGAGATTTGCTGCGTGCATCAACAACAACAAAAACAGTCACACCAATTTCATTATTGTTTTGGCTTTAGTTAATGCCCATAAAAATGGGCTAAGTCAATCAGAGCAAAGCCTTCAATTCCCTTGCTGGGCCTTTCTCTGTTGTGGTTTATTTGCAAAGAGAAAGCACTTCTATTTTTTATTTTAATTTCCTCTCTTTTCAGACTGAAGGTTTGTAGCCATTCAAGCTATTGGGAATAAGGGAGAGGAGGCAAGAAGCCTTTGTAAAGCAAAGAAAACTTTGAAACGATATGACCTGGTCCCCTCTTTGGTTCACACCTATCTGGTCAAAGAGTTCAGGTCTCTGTGGAGTCTTCTAGACCTAACAGCAGTCATGCGGAACCTGTTTGCTGGCTTTCAGCTCTGCACTTTGCAAGGTGCCCCATCTCAACACGGCTGACATTCCTGGTCTAGCAGCCAAAAGGAATAAAACCTTTGGGGAGTACCTAAAAGTAAATGACTTCTTTTGGTCAGATCAAGGTTGTTCACTTCAGTAAGTCTGTTACAGCTCTGCCCTCATCTCCTTTAGTGACCATGGAGAAGCTTATGCCCCCTTCCCCCTTTTAAATATTTGCTCCTGATTTTTTTTTGTAGACTGTCAAGACTAAGAAAATGTTTCCTTTTTAAAGAAGAAAAAACCCCCAAACCTGTTACTGTTTTCTTATCGCCATACAGCAGCAGTTTTCAACCTTTTTTCATTTGCAGACTCCTAAATAATTTCAAATGGAGGTGCAGACCCCTTTGGAAATCTTAGAAATAGCTTGTGGACGCCCCCGGGATCTGAGAACCACAGGTTGAAAACCACTGTTCTATGATAAGAACAACCTTTCATCGACGCCCTTAGACATAGTCTGCGAACCCCCAGGGGTCCATGGACCACGGTTGAAAACCATTGCCATACATAAATGCCATTTGCACACATTCCTATTCTGATTACCTGAGTAGCAGAGCATTCCCTCCATTTGTATAAAGTTGATACCCCCAACTTTTACAAAAAATTAAGAGCAAGAGCATGTCCTGCTCTTTGTCCTGCAGATTTTGTAAATCTCTCAGACTTTTTGGGGAGATTCCAATGTTAGTTTGCTTTCCAGGTCAAAGAAACCCCTTCCACTACCCTGTAATTTACAACCAGGTTTTTATCAAGGGGATTTTCACAGCTGGTTTTCTAGATGAAGGAAAGCCTGTGCTATGTGGTCCCAATTCAGCAAGATACTTAAATACGAGCCTCACTAATCGACTTCAGGGGTACAACTCATATACTTAATTTACCCAGATGCTTAAGTACCTTCCTGAACTGGCACCTAAATTAGGGTTAGAAGAAACAACTCATGACAAGGTTCACTTAAGTGGCTACTCTAAACACCCAAATACAGTATGACACTTTTCCCTAGTATTTTTCTCTACTATTTTTTTCCCCTACATCTGGCCTGTATTTTTCTCTCTGCCTCTTGGCTTCATTTTCACCTTTTTCTTCTTCAAATCATTTTTATGTTCCTCCTTATCCCCTGGGGATTCTCCAAAGTAGAACTGAACCCAGTAATGTGGACATTCAAATTAAACTTTCAAACCTTGCTCACATATTTTCAACATGAGACTGAATAATGTTGGCCCATTCCTAGTTTTCCTGGGCCTTTTCTGGATCCCTGCCTGTTTAACAATATGGCATAAAAACTAGAGTCTGTTAAAACTGAAAAGATAAGGACCTGATATGTGATGAAACAACATTTGTGTTCAGGTGGTCAGCTGTCCAATCCACTTGTCTGCTGCTTTCCACCCTATTGTTAATCAGTGCTCTTAGCCATGTGTGCCGCAGATATTTGAGTTACTAATGGCCGACGTTTCATCACCAAGAGAGGTTAAAGAGAAAATGATGGCCCAACTGATTTTCTCCCAGACCCTCAGCAGCAACCAGGCTGCTGACCTGAGGTCTCTGCAGACTCTCCTCTCTGGATTCTAGAGCAGGAAAAATGAGAAGACAATCATGGTTTTGGGGCAACTGGAACCTGACTGGTCCCTGACTACCCCAAAGGCTCACCAAGTGGCCCCAACACCCCCTTGAGATCTGAGATTCATTAGTCAGTGGTCTTTTATCTACTCTCCTCTGACATTTGGCTCCCTTTCCCATTCTGATTCTTTAGGGGGCAGAGGTTTAGCAGTGAAATAGGTCCACTCCTCTTTTCACATAGAGCCATCTTCAGGGGAGCCCCCCTGCAGGAACCACCGGTGTGGAAATATTTCTGCTGCTAGTATTTTCATTGGTCCCTTAACTGAATACAGTTTACTCACTCATCCTTGATAAATTAAGGGGATATGACAACAGTGTGCACATGCTTGAAAGGTATTAGTAGATGGGAGGGAAAGGACTGTGTTTCCTCAGGAGGGTTAAAGTGAGAGGAATGATCTAAAAATAAGAATGGGAAAATTCACATTGACCATAAGGGGAAAAAGAAAACCTCCTTAACCGTAAGAGCAATTAGAGATAGGCAGTAGAATAAGCTGTCTAGTGAGGAAGCTGAGTCACCATCATTAGGAGTGTTCAGAAAATAGGTGAGATAAAATCCTTGAGAGGGTCAGAGTGTATGGGAAAATTCTGCTTGATAGCGGGAACTGACCTGGATGACCCAGAAGGTCTGCTGCTTCAGTGACTCTTTATTTAAAAACAATGTGGAGTTCAGAGAGAAAAAGAGAGTGTCAGGATCTTGTAAATGTTTAATTTTTTTTCTCAGATATGAAAGTTACAAAATTCAATCAATCAAGCCATGTTTGCTGTTTTCATAAGATGTACAGTGAGGGATCAATGAGCTGCTTAGCTGAAATATGTGGCATATTTTATCAGGCGCGGGGGGGGGGAGGGTCAGTCACAAGTTACACACCTGAACTATGGATGGAGTGATGGAGGCAGTTTGTTTCTCAAGGGCTTCCTTTGGTAGACTTCCCAGGTAGCAGAGCAGTCCTTCAGGAAAGTCAGTGCCTTCTCTGTTTTTGAGAACTTGACCCCAGTGATTGCGATTGTCAGCTAAATGGGCCCTGATCTTCAGCTTTGTGTACTGATAGGAAGAAGGGAGTCATGGGTCCCAAGATGAAGGTCTCCAGAGAATACTATAAGATACAGTCAGGAATCACTAGGTGAAATTCTATGGCCCGTGCAATACAGGGGGTCTGAATGGATGATCAAATGGTTCCTTCTGGCCTTAGCATTTATTAATCTGTGGACGTCTTCAATTTTAAGGCATTAAAATCAGATTGAGGTGCACAGAGGGAGAATCTATCCTTAACTCCCTGGAAATTTGAAACAAATCTGGAACAAACAACAAAAATCCCCCCATGAGTATATGGGTGCCATTTGATAAGATCTCAGAAGTTTTTCCAATGGTATTTTTTTAGATTAACATAAAAGAAAAGGGAAGCCAAGTAGTGAAACTGTTCGTAGTGAAATATCCAGTATTCTAGGTACAATACCCAGAGAGGGGGGAAGGAATGTGAAGTTTCCCCCCGTTTTTGTCCCATCAGTCATTTTAAAAGCAATACTTGTTCCTCACCAGACTCTCTGAACAATGCAAATACTGGGTGTGTTGAAGACTGTGTTGGAAGTGCTATCACTTTAAGGGTGTGTGGGGGGGAAGGGGAGCAGGGTGCCTGGTCCTGGTCTTCTCTTGCATGAAGACTGGGGGGCTCTGTAGTGAAGCGTGCAATCAGAGGCAGTGTGGAAAGAACCAGCCTAGAAAACAATTGGGTGACTTGTGTGTATCTGGCATAGGAAGCAGTCTGCTTTTTCTCTCTCTTTTTGGTTATCATGTATCATTCCGCATTACTGTATAAGAATAGAAGTAGTGTTATGTTGCAATCTTCCAGCAAGGGTATTTGATGTTTTTAATCTAACTTCTCTGTGTATACGCAGTGAATGTAACAAATACAGTCTATTACCATAGTATTTCCCAGGGTTGCTGTACATAGACATTCTATGATATCGTTGTACTTACTAGCACATAGATAGCATGGTAGTCTACCAGGGTACTCTCATTCTTATCTCCAGCCCAGATGTATACTGAAGTCACAATGGCACTGATACTCTTCACAGTCATCTATTTGACTTTCATTTGGAGGACAGGATTGTCATTAGGAATATTGGGGGTTTTTGCATCATCTTTCTTTATATACAGCATATTTCCAAAGAACAGTATAGCAGCCATATAAGGTCAAAGTTTTGGCAAGGAGATAAGACATTAAAATCTTGGTGTATACTCTTATGAGATGCCTCAGGCTGGAGAGTTAAATTTAATACTTCATACCAGCTCTGAACAAAGTGTGTGTGCTCCACAGAGGACATAGTGGAGTTCCATTGAGAAATAGTGCTTTAAATGATCTTTAATCATCCCCTTTTGGCTGGGGGTATTCCAATCAAATCTAAACACATCTGGATAATGATAACTTCACACATGTTTCTAGCAAATGTGTCTAGCCATTCAGACCTGAAGGTGGATATGCTACCAAATTCATTCGGCATGTAACCGAGAAGAGAATTTCACCCAATATCTCTTTCTCATTCTCATTCTCTTTTGCCTTCTCATTCCCTACTGTTTTGGCAGACTTCCTCTTCTCACTCTAGACAGTGGGTGAAGTAATAGTTTATGAGCTAAATCTTTGAATGCTGCTTAAGAATTGTTTTCCTTGCATCCATTAAAGCCTTGATGGAGCTGAACCCACAGTTCTGATAGCATTACCTCAGTTTTATAGTACTTTATAGGACTAAATGTTCCAGCCGCTAAAAATTACACTGGGCTCTGCATTTCCATGCACAAATAATCATTTCTGAGGTTTTTCAGTTTGGACGTGAAAAACTGGCCTGCTCAATTTTGGGGCTGGCTTAAAATCTCCCACCTACCATCTTCTCCTGCATGTGCAACTTCTTAGTGCAACCGCACTTGGAACATGGGACAACTGGGAGAAAGAATAACTCATTCGGGGTGTGATGTTGCACTCCATAATGGTGGTTTAGAATCTGGCTGTCTCCCATTGACTAGGACAAATGACTATAAATGGCTGTTTACCTGCAAGAAGCCTTCCTGTGTACATGTGGGCCAGCCCATAGGTAATGAAAAATTAGGTCTTACAGTGACATGTGACCATGTCACCTGATACTGGAATCCATCTTAAACCTCGTGCTTTTCCATTTAGAAGGAGGGGTGGGGACCCAGAGAGACAAAGGATTCCCGCCTTGTGCCAAAGCTCTAAAAGGGGTGGGGCAGCACAAGGAGGGTCCCAGTCATGAGAAAGCTCCTACTTTTCAACTAAGATGCCTGCTGGAACTAACAAGGATTGTACCAGGGGAAAGGATTGGGCCCAGACTAGGAAGGAGTCTAGTCTGTGAAAGAAGCTTATTGGAACATCTCTGAGGATGAGATTTACATGTAATCAGTTTCTTAATGTATTAGCCCTAGACTTGCGTGTTTTGCTTTATTTTGCTTGGTAGCTTACTTTGTTCTGGCTGTTATTACTTGGAACCACTTAAATCCTACTTTTTATACTTAATAAAATCACTTTTGTTTATTGATAAACCCAGAGTAAGTGATTAATACCTGGGGGGAGCAAGCAGCTGTGCATATCCCTCTATCAGTGTTATAGAGGGTGGACAATTTATGAGTTTACCCTGTATAAGCTTTATACAGAGTAAACGGATTTATTTGGGGTTTGGATCCCATTGGGAACTGGGTGTCTGGGTGCTGGAGATAGGTGACCTGCTGAACAGTTTTTGGTTAAAATCTACAGCTTTGGGGGCGTGGACCAGACCTAGGTTTGTGTTGCAGCAGGCTAGCATGTCTGGCTCAACAAGGCAGGGCTCTGGAGTCCCAAGCTGGCTGGGGAAACAGGCTCAGAGGTAAATTCAGCACATCAGGTCACAGTCCCAAGGGGGTCTCTGTGACTGAACCCATCACAAGGGGACTCCAAGTTTCTTTTTAATGCACTTAGAGGCATAATCTTCCTTGTTCTGCACCCATAAGGTCCTCTGACATTAGCTTGACATTTGAGGGTTGAGCAAGTGCAGAATTGTTTTCTTTTCAAAAACTCATTGTTTGATCTGTTTAGGTCCATGTAATTCTTAGATTCAGCAGATGTTGAATAGAATAAAAGGTGTGAGTAGCTTTTTTTTTACTGTTGACTAAAATCTAGATACATTCATCATTCTCTGCATTGCACTCAAGTGAAGAATAAGAAATGGAAGGAAAACATTTCCAGTCCATGCATTGTTAACAGAACTTTATTGTTATTTGTTTTATGGCAGTATCTGAAAGCCTCTACTGAGACAGGAGCTCAGTTGTGCTAGACACTGCACAAATATATAATAAAATATTGTCCTTATCCCCCACTTCGCCTCTTGCCCCCCACCAAAAAAGCTTACAGCAGATCAGTGACAGAGCTGGGAATAGAACCAAAGTTTCCTTGTCCAGTAGGCCAAGCTACCTTTCTATAACAAAGAGAGTCTGCTATGGAGCGAATGCTATGCCATCTGCATGTTTATAACTCATATGAGCTGTATGATTTGAGCTGTGCTGTTTTGCAACAGTTTGCTTTCAGGACTGGTGGCCTGAGTCAGTGTTTATCAGTAAGCTACTTCTCAGGAACTGGGCTCAATCAATACTGTATTCTTTCAGACTTCTCTAAACCCAGCAGGGAAGGCAATCACAGTGGTACAGAACTCTGCACCTTCTGGAACAGATCAATACCCTGACAGTACTAAGCTTTGTTCCTTCACCAGCTTTAAGATGTTCTGCATGCTCTACATGATTGCTTAAAGGTTTGTTTTCTCTTCTTCCTATATGACAACACTGCTCCCTCCCTGATCTTTCCTAATAGCATCACTGTAATTGCCTTGACATGAAATAGCAGCACAAACACAGAGGCTTTCCTTTGAGGTGTTTTATCTTTTTTAACATCTCTATTAGTAGAGGGTGTTGATTTGGCTTTAATGTGGAGTCAGGGCTTTAGTGTACATCTGTGCTTATTTACACTAGTTTACTAAACTTGCCAAACCGATTTTACCTATGGGAGTCATATATAGGAGTGTGTTGCAGGGTGAAAAAGATATAATAATCATTACTAAGCAAAGAAAATTAGCTTAAACTTTGTGCTGCGGAAGCCTATTATAGTCTGCTCCATTCTGCCACATCATCTTGTTTGTCTTACAAGTACCGCAGGGCACATTTACCTTTTAACTAGTGCTAGGTGGAATGCAATCATATTTATTTTATTGTTTTCAAGGAGAATCTAGAACTCCCAGCAACCCCAATTTCTCTTTTATGTTACCTGCTATGACGAGCTGTTTGTATGGCCTGAAGCAGCACAAAGTGCAATTGTTTTCCTTCAAATCCATTTTTGTTTTTTGTCTCTTTGGAAAATGACTGTACATTATATAGTGTTAGCCATTTTAAAAGACAGCATTTTCCAGCAGGTACCACACCCATTTGAAATGATCACAATTTCCCCTTTAGACTTAGAAAAAGAGACGTCTATGCTAACAGGGCAGTGCCTGTTGGAAAATGTTGAATTTTTAAAGACCAATGTATCTGTATATACAATAATTATCTAATCTATATTGTACATTTTCAAATGATGGAATTAAGGGGCTAGCAGCGGAGGCAAAAGGTGATTCTAAGTGCAAGTTAGAACAGCCCTGGAGCTGTTCTGATCTTTATGGGCTGGCAGGTTCCCTAGGGATCATTCCAACAGCCAGAGATCACTGGAACATGGCCATGCCCCCTTCCAGCCATGTGGCAGGAATTCCTTGCTGCCCTTTAAGGACAATGTTAAGTCCAATGCAAATGGAATGGAATCTGAGCCAAGGATCTGGCTCAAGGTGTCTTAGGGCCTCCTTCATCAAAATCAGTGGCAATCTTTCCAGTGACTTAAATGGGAGCAAGATAGGGCTGTTCATTTGCAGCTCCTTTTGGCAATGCATGCGAAGGAAATTCTCTGCCCAAAGCCTCTCTGATATTTGGAGCTGAATTACCACTTTACCACATGAAGAATGTCAGTGTTTAAAACTGGCCACAGGAATATTGCTGACATTCTTTGATAGTTGACTTCTCCTCCATTTACCTCTTAAAGTATTAATCACAGCCCTTTCCTCACTTTAAAAGTCTTTAGCAGCACCCCTCCCTGTTATGCTTTGAATCGTGTGTTGTAAGGAATATAAATTAGATGTGTACTACCTTCAAAACAACTGCTGTTCACTTCTACATATTTGTAAAGAAGGATAAGATCTGCAATTTGTAGGTACTAGGATTACCGCCTTAGGAAGAAGACACAGTATTTCTCTACTTTTCTGAAACATGTTCATGCAATTCTCTGCAGTGTGTTGTTCACTAAATCTGATGTATATTTTTTTCAAATCAGACATAAAGGTAAATCCTTTTCATCTACATAAGAGGGTCCATAAACCAGATTACCTGAATTAATCACAGATATATAAGCACCTTACATTGCTTCTTCACTTCTAGCTAACATTCCTAGGTGGTGGATAAAGTTCTCACAAACTGTTGGCCAAATCCTTTAGTCTATCAGGCTTTCCTCCTGCAGAAATCAGTTTTGTCCTAATAAGAATATCTGAATTTGGCCTCAATATTTTCGTATATTCATATAGCCTCGGCATACAAAGGAGGCCCTGTGGAGCATGTGGGCCATTTTAATATATTATTCAAAGTAAAATGATAAACATTTCAACAATATATTAATCGTGTTTTAAATCTACTCATAAACAAACATTTCCATGACATTATATCTCATGTATGCTCAGTTTTAATTAACATGTGTGATTATATTTACCATTTGTATTTAGAGCTGTATTGCTTTGAATTAAATAGCACATTAAATCATGCAATGTGGAGAGTTAGCCAATATTTTCTCATGGTAAGAAGGAGCCATTTGTGTGGAATTATCCTCCTGCATTATGCCACTTCACTTCCCAGAGGGCTTTAATTTTCGTCTGTCATTTACAAACCAGTTGAGGAATAGGCAGCCAACCTACTCTGCTCATAAAAGTAGAGGGGAATGTTCCTTTTTTGCCCTAATCAGACACTGTAGATGCATCTTGTCAAGGGAATGCGCCTCATCCTCAGAAATCAAAGAAAAGTGACATCAAGGAGGACAGATTTCAGAGTAGCAGCCCAGCAGCAGATGACCCCACACCAGACCCCACAGGCAGGTCTGTCAGTGAAGCCAAGAAGGAAACTAGGGAAGACAAGCTGAGACTCAATGACACTACTGCAGAGATTCATCCTGGAGCCGGGCATCTGGGTCTTTTAGCTGCCAAGGTCATACCAGCAGTCAGCTCCTGGGCTGGAACAGAGAGAGCACAATGAGAGTAGAGTGCTTTATACCACTCAGAACGATGAGAGAGGGAAAGGACTTGGTATAGTCTGTGTGAGGGAGGGTTCTGCCCTGTAGGAGTTTAGAAATAGAAGTATCTATTTCCACCAGCTTTGTTCTTTTCCTCTTAGCAAATATAGTTGCCTACCTTGTTAGAGGGCTACTTCTGGCATCCTGCCCCTCCATCATTGTTCAGTCAAGGCTTCCATTGGTTTCACTGGTAGCATCTGTGATACTGCTGTGCTGATAGGTGGGAACTCATTTTTTTCAAAACTGTTCTCATTTTAAACTTTGTTTAAAAATAATTATATATACTGTCAAATCTGTCAGTCCTTACTCAGGCAAAACTCCCACTGACTTCAATGGAATTCCCACTGGTGAGTACTTGCTATCCCTATGTATGGTGAGTATTCTACTCCTGCAGAGAGCAGTAAGAACCATCCTGCAGTGTAGTATAACAGGAATGGATATGGTCTTCTGACCTGCTCCAGAAGAATTTTGCTTGTGTCCAATACTCAGGGCTTCCCAGGGTTCATCCGTTTAGACTTTTGCTAAATCTGCCAGCATATATCTTTATCAACTAGGAAAGTCTGCAATTCATAATACAAAATAGCACGAGCAGTTGTGGAATACAATACAACCAGGGCTGTCAAACGATTAAAATTAGTCACAATTAATCGCAGTTTTAGTCGCACAGTTAAACAATAGTAGAATACCAATTTAAATGTATTATAAATATTTTTGGAAGTTTTTCTACATTTTCAAATATATTGTTTTCAATTATAACCTGGAATACAAAGAATTCAGTGCTCACTTTATATTATTATTTTTTATTACAAATATTTGCACTGTAAAAAAAGATAAACAAAAAGAAATAGTATTTTTTCAATTCACCTCATACAAGTAGTGCAGTGCAATCTCTTTATTGTGAAAGTGCAACTTATAAATGTAGAATTTTTTTGTTTACATAACTGTGCTAAAAACAAAACAAAAAATGTAAAACTTTAGAGCCTACAAGTCAAAGTATGAAGGGGCATACGAATGTTTAGCAAATCTGGCATGTAAATATCTTGCAGTGCAGGCTACCACAGTGCTATGTGAATGCCTGTTCTCACTTTCAGGTGACATTGTAAATAGGAAGTGTGCAGTGATTGGCTGAACAAGAAATAGGACTGAGTGGACTTGTATGAATATATGTATTACAATAAATTTAAATTGGTATTCTATCATTGTTTAACAATGCGATTAAAACTGTGATTAATCATGACTACTTAAAAAAATCTAGCTATTTTGTTTTGTGTTAATTGCACGCATTAACTGCGATTAATTGACAGGCCTTTTGATTACAATCCAACCAGATTCTATCCATTTTAATTCTGTAATTCTTAATCATAAGACATCTAATGATTTAACAAGAAATTCCAAGTTATTTATAAAGGCCCAGATTTTCTCCTGCTGGATTATTCCCATCTAAGGACAAGGACATTCTGAGTTTGGATTTATCAAGTTTCTTCCTAATTTTGCTTAGGCCCATGTCCAGGAGGAGACAAATGAAGATGAGCTGACACTGTTGCAGAAATTCATCTTGGAGAGGGACATCTGGGTCCTTCAGCTTCCAACATCAGTATTTAGAGATGAAAATGAAGAAAAAAACAACATAGCCTTGGTCTTTTGACAAAAACCCACTTGTACTATCAATTTAATCAATTATCTCCCATAGGCTTATATCCTAGGCTAGCAATGTGGGTATGGGCTTGATCAACTTGTATTTTGATCCTAATTTTATTATTTGGAGATTATTTCATCTTCAGAGATATTTTTGGTTTTGCCATGATTTTTTTTAAAACTCAAAGCCCAGGATTTTGATTTGAGTTCTCCAGCCTGGTGTTAAAGACTGTGTGGTTATCTGGTGATTGATTCTGTTTTGAATAAAACGAGTACTTGTGGCACCTTAGAGACTAACAAATTTATTATTATTATTATTAGTTAGTTTCTAAGGTGCCACAAGTACTCCTTTTATTTTTTCAGATACAGACTAACACGGCTGCAACTCTGAAACCTGTTTTGAATAGTTAGCTAGAAACTCTCTAGGGAAAGTGCGCTACCTCAACAATATCACTGGTCACTGTGAAGAGAAATCTGTAGCACTAGCTAAAAAAACAGCCATTAGATGTTATCATCAAGATTTGAAATTAAATTAACCAGCTGGAATATCTGCTATCCTGGTAACATTATCAGCCATATCAAAGATAATCACTGCTTTTATTACTGTGAACACAGGATGCAGCTGGAAGTAAAACTGCATATTATCAGATCTCAGTTTAGTCAATTTCAACTTACAGATCAGAGATTTGAGGTGTCAACAGGGACATTTAAAAAAAGAGATCAGTGCCTTTGAAGTGATAACACACAGAAGCCTGTGGGGTATATTCACAAAACTTCTGTGCACTCTGTATGTATACTAAAAACACAGAAATGTTTGTTACTTTTAGCACAAAACAAAAGAAAACTACCATCACCAACAAACCCAAATCTCTGGGGCTGTTCAGTTCAAAATATAGTTTAGTGCAGCCCAGAAACAACCTTATTATCGACTCTATTTTATTCTTCTCTGTAATGTTTGTCCAGGTATATGAAGGTTCGGCTAAAGCAGAAGTTCCAGTGACTAATTATCCCCAGTCTCACCATGCTGGATTTTAGGTTTAGGGTTCTGTTCTAATCTGTGTGGTTGTGAATCATCACAAGCTTTGACAGGTTTCAGAGTAGCAGCCGTGTTAGTCTGTATTTGCAAAAAGAAAAGGAGTACTTGTGGCACCTTAGAGACTAACAAATTTATTTGAGCATAAGCTTTCGTGACAAATAAATTTGTTAGTCTCTAAGGTGCCACAAGTACTCCTTTTCTTTTCACAAGCTTTGAAAAATTTGCTGTTAACCTGGTTGAGAGATGCCTGAAATACATGCACAACTGATATTAGACCAGCCACCTAAGGATGAAAGTCATTTAGCCCCTGATTCAGCGAGGCTCGTAAGCATGTGAGAAGTTCCACTCGTACCTAAAATGAGACACATGCTTAAGTGCCTCCTTGAATTGATGTCTTGGGACAAATAGCCTGTGCAAAGCTTCTGTGTTATTTAAGCCCTGCAATGTGGGAAGGCATGTGGTGCTGCTGGTGGAGTTCTCATGGAGATAGGGCCTATCCCCTCTGCAGGCCACAGAAGGCATGTTTGTGCTTGCCTTACAAAGGGAGGCAATGACAGAAGGCTGAGAGCATGCCAGGATGGGGGGGTCACTGTATATATAATCATGGGACTTGGATGGCCTTAGCACCAACACAGGTGAAGCAGAGAGGCTGCAGCCTCTCTTTGAGACGCATGCAGAATAGGTGCCACACTGAGGGGAGGACGGATGGTCTGCAGCCCCTCCCAGGGCCTCAGTTTGAGGCTGAAATCCACCCCTAAAACCCCTACACTTAAATAGATAGACTTGATGCGGTGGAGGGGAATTTCACTCTCTGAGAATTGACTGGGGAATACAGTTTAAGATACTGTGTCTTCAAGCTGCCAGTCTTGAAAACACACCCCATGTCCAAGGAGTCGACAGAAGAGTTGAGCACAGCCTTATACACTGTAATAAGCTGCTGGAGATAAGTGCCCATCTCATTTTTAAGTATAGTGTTGTTACCACAATGCTATAATACAGAGCGTCACACTCTAGTACAGACTGCTAGCTGCTGTCCAGAGACAAGGGATAAGTTAGCCACAGCTTGTTCAGAAACAAAACCAAACCGGCTGATTTTGATAGGCAGGCCAGAGTTCTGGTAAATATGCTCGCAAAACCCACCTCTCCTGAATTGTTAGATACTGAAAACTAAATTAGATAAAAAGAAAAGGAGTACTTGTGGCACCTTAGAGACTAACAAATTTATTTGAGCATAAGCTTTCGTGAGCTACAGCTCACTTCATCGGAAGTGTAGCTCACAAAAGCTTATGCTCAAATAAATTTGTTAGTCTTAAGGTGCCACAAGTACTCCCTTCCTTTTTGCAAATACAGACTAACACGGCTGCTACTCTGAAACCTGTCATTAAATTAGATAAGAATCAATGATGGAACAGCTGTTTTTCTTAGGTTTCTCTGTATCAGTTTGCAATCTCAAAGGGCTTGGTTGGACCCTGAGAAGAAGCTCTCTGAAACACAGGGAGAAGGAAAGCTTAATGCTACTTTTACTTTTCTATTGAAGGAATAAAATTTGGAAGGGTGATCTGATTGGTTATGACCCACAGGTCATTCCTGGGACTAGATGCATTGGTCCCAGCAGCATGTGAAACCAAATTTAGAGTTCCTTCCTTCACTCATCTCTGCTGCTTCTTCCCCATCATGCCACCCTGTTCCCTAGCTATATCATTTCTTCCTCCAAAAGCAGGATCCATGTTTCTCCTCTGACAAAAGAGATTAGTGCTTTTGAACCCGGACATGCCTCTGCACTGGCACGTCAAAGGTGGCCACATGGCAGAGGTAGTATGAAACTCCTTGGGTGCATCTGAGACCCAAAGTCTTCTGGTCACATATGACTCATTAGAAGCTGCACACATCACAGAGGGGAGCATGAGATGGCACATAGCCAGGAAAAACAATTAGGGACTGGCTTGTTGATGAATAATGTCGTACTAGAATCCATGAGGACCCTTACTAGCCCAGATGCTCAAATTTTTTTCCTGGATTATGTGGGACTGGATTCTTATAGAGCTGGTTAAAGAGTCAATATCCTTATCTTTCAGCTTCTGAGGGCCTCATCCAGCTCCCATTGACTTCAGTGGATGCTGGATCAGGCCCTAGTTCTTAGGTATACTTCCTGCATCTGAAGCTTGGCATGTATTCTGTTCTGCATTCCCATGAGGAATCAATAATTTACTAGACTATGGGCTAAATTCTCATCCCCGCCCTCCACAAGGTAAAGCCCAACTAAGCAGTCTTTGTGCTTGGACCCTCAGTGACTTTGTAGAAGATAAATCCTCACCAGCTCACAGCCTGTAATTTTTTATTTGTAGTCATCATGTCTCTATCTCATCATGTTTGACAAGCCCCTAAATGGTTTTATATCATCCCACTGGCAACTTCACTGCTCTTCCCAGCAACAGACTTCCACTTGGGTGAATCGTAGGAAGGATAAATACAAAAGTTGCAAATGTGAAGAACAGACATTTCCTTTCCAATTTACCCAAATACTCCTGAATATCTTTTCCCATTATTTGCCCGGCTTTAGAGTATTTTGCCAGAGTAAGGACTCCAGGATTAATCCCAGTCTGAATGTGTGTGTTATTCTCAGCTGTCTCTTTGTGCCCCAGAACTTTAAAGGAAAAGCTAGGTTGGAAACTTCCTTGCTATATGTGAGCAGCAGAGACCAGTATTCAAAGATGCACAAAAGGTTCTTATGAAAGGAAGTGGCTTGCCAAGTCGGTTGTCTAAAATTTTCAGACAGAAGCATTGAGTTTTCCTGACTAAGGGCTTCCAGAATGGGCCCTTGTATGCATTTAGATCTCAGTCTCTGCACTCGTATCAGACAAGCAGAGCACTCCCTCAGTCTGGCAATTCACTTTGAATAATGACGAGAATAATCTGATCTGATTTGCTTTGCTGTTTCCACTGGATGTGGACAATTGCTTTTCCCTAGTTAAAACGATGACACAATGAGACAAATGTGCGATTATGAATCCATTTATGTCATTTGCGTAACATGAGACAGGCCAGTGCAATCTGAGTAAGATGTGTTCACCACCCTTTGAATCTATCTGGGCACGATTGGCATATCTGTGCATTTTAACTTGTCTGGAAGACTCTTATCTACTGGCTGCACAGCATCAGTTGCAGATTTTAAACCCCTCAGCTCAACTTTTTTTATCATTATGTTACTTTTTTCCCCTCCTCGCTAAGAATCGTAACGGGAAGCTCTTTTCTGTTGCTTGGCTTGTTTTAGGTAAACCCAGTGACTCCTTTAAAATAGATGAACCAAGGGTAAGCAAATAATGCAGCATCACAGACAGGTGATCTTGATAACACTCTCTGGTGCCTGATAGACTGCCTTGAAACATCTGAGCCATTCACACCATTGTACAGCTAATACTGGTTCTCTGCTTCTGAGCAAGTCATTACTTTCCATCTCTGACCCATTAAAGCTCAGTTTAATCTCAGTTGTGTCTTTCAGATATTCTGTGTGGTAGGAGGTTGAGGTTGGAGAGCCACCTGTGGGAAGTGCTGAAAACATTGTGCCTCAATGTCTCTAGGAGTCCATGGGGAATGTCACCACTATGCCAACCTTGGACGGGTTATTCTGCCAAAGCAATCCATGTTCTATCTGTGCTCCCCTTTGAAAAGATTCTATTAACCGATCTTGGGAATCCTCTTCACTTTACCGGAATTACATCTTTAATGTCACCTCCTTTCTTTTGAGAGAAGGTTGCATTAATTTTGAAAGTGGAGGGGAAGATGTGGCATAAAATGATCCCTGCAAATAGTAGACTGCAGGGGACCCATATAACTCGATGGGAGGGTAGGATGCAGACCTCATACCAGGTTCTGTCCCATCACGTGTATGCTAATCCCATTCACTTAAATAGAAGTTGTGTTCAAGCAACTGTGGTCTCAGTTTGGAACCTGGTCTGCTGCCTTAGTTTCCCCTCTCTCAGATGGGGAATCACCACTTTCCATCTAGGCTGAGTCCTTAGCCCTCAATCTGTCCTTTCAGGAGTTAATCAAAGTCCCAAAAGAAACACAAAGCCAACCTTCTGTCCCAGACTCTTTCCAGCCACAGCTTTCTTCTCAGGGTTTGTCCTCCTCCATGAGGGATTTTAGCTCTTTTTGGGCTCAGTTTCCAGCCTTCCTAGGCTCCAGTCAGTCCCTTCTTCCCCTTTTCAATAGAGGTTTTTGCTCCCTGTCTCCGCATATACAAAGGGTGTCAGCCTAGGGGGAATCCATGCCTGCCCCTCTACTACAGGTCACCAGCTCTGGGACCCTCAGCAATCAGGCTGTCTACATTATAACCTAAACTGCCCTGACTTTCCTTTCCAGGGCGTCTTCATATGTGCTCAACCTAGGCCCTTCCCTAGCTGTTCTCCTGCTCTTTAACAGAACACTCTCTCCCAGATGTCTCCCTGGGTGGCCATTCTGCTCCTCCTCTCCCCAGAATGACCTTTGATCTCCCCGCTGAGCTGGTTCCTAGTGAGCCTGATACTCATTCCCTCGACCTGGGGAGGTGGCCTAACCCTGGCACAGATGAGACTGAACTCTAACTCTCTTCAAAGGCCAGCCTGTGACAGGGGGTTTATGTTCCTAAATTTGACGTGTGCCAAACTGCTTAGGAATGCACCTGTACAAAAATTTGGGTTTAAATTCAATGTTTCCTAAGTAAGAGGTAATAATTTAATAAGTACGTAGCTCTTGCTAAGAATCAGTCTGCAGAATCAGTACAGTTTTAAGGCATTCTGTGCCGGTTTCAAGGAGGAGCTAATATACACCCTCTCTCCTTAAGCACTTTATAGGTATTATTTTATATGCATCGGTCTTTTCCAGTGTAATGCACATTGGAAAAAAATAATCCAACTATACATACAAAATGATGGGGTCTAAATTAGCTGTTACCACTCGAGAGAGAGCTTGGAGTCATTGTGGATAGTTCTGTGAAAAAATCGTCTCAATGTGCAGCCGCAGTCAAAAAAAACTAATAGGATGTTTTTAAGGGATACTTAATAAGAAAGGGATACTTAATAAATCAGAAAATATCATAATGCCACTATATAAATCCATGGTAGGTGCACATCTTGTTTACAGTGTGCACTTCTAGTTGCCCCATTTCAAAAAAGATATATTAGAACTGGAAAAGGTGCAGAGAAGAGCAACGAAAATGATGAGGATGGAACTGCTCCCATACAAGAAGGGATTAGAAAGTCAAGGACTGTTCATCTTAGAAAAGAGATGACTATTGGGGGATATGATAGAGGTCTATAAAATCATGAATGGTGTGGAGAAAGTGAATAGGGAAGTGGAGTTCACCCCTTCACGTAACACAAAAACTAGAGGTCAGCCGATGAAAATAACAGGGATCAGGTTTAAAACAAACAAAAGGAAGTACTTCTTCAGAAAACACCACACAGTCAATGTGGAATGTGAACTCATTGCCAAGAGATGTTGTGAAAGCCACAAGTATATTTGCGCCCCAAAAAAGAATTAGATAAGTTCATGGAGGATAGGTCCATCAATGGCTATTAGCCAAGATGCAACTCCATGCTCCAGGTGTCCCTAAACCTCCAACTTCCAGGAGCTGGGACTGGATGATAGGGGTGGATCACTCAAATATGACTTGTTCTGTTCATTCCCTCTGAAGCATCTGACACTGGCCACCATCAGAGACAGGATATTGGGCTAGATGGGCTAGATATTGGTCTGACCCCTGGGGCCATGCTTATGTTCTTACTCCATTATACATAACAGCATCATAAGATTCACAAATGAGAAATAAACAGAGAATACTGTGATTAAAAACATACAATACATAACTTAACCTTGCACAACACAATCAGTACTTTGCTCATTTAGTCGCAAAGCATATTGATTAAATGCATTTTACCACTTCAGTGTTTAGTGGAAAATCCAATTAATAACAAGAAAAAATTAAAACATCCAAGTCACTGAACTCTGGATCATAAATATTAATCCATCCTGCAGTATCTCTATACTAGAACACTTACTAATTTTCTCAGTGTTGTGGAACAGATTTTGCTGCAATAGTTTCTAATAGCATTTTTATTTGCCATTTGATATTTTCATATGCCCCTCCTCTGTTCAATCTTTTAAAACAGAATTTTGCACTTCCATAGCAAATTCCAAACAAGGATCTCCTTTACCAAGATGGCAGGATATTATTTTAAATGCCAAAAAATTCAGATCCACGTTTTAAACATCTCATTTGGTTTAGTCCATTATAAAGACAGGGCCATTTGCAAAATTCGGGTCCCGCTTCAGCTTTTGAATTACCTCCAAAGGTTGGGGATGACCAGCTATAGGATTTTGATTTGGCACTGCATGTACTCATGTTAAAATGCCTGTGGAAAGTAATGAGTCAAGAGACCTGTACTCCCTTGGACCAGAGGGGAAAACAGACTCCATGGCTAAAGGCTTTGCCCCAAGAGCAGCTTGCCTGCCAGCCCCAGGAACAAACAGATGCAAGAATGCCCCAGTGAATAAAGGGCTGACCCAATGTACATTGAAGTCAAACATTGGACTCCCATTGAGTTCAGTGGGCTTTGGACCAGAGCCTAAATGAGGAGGGATAACTACATTTACCATACCCTGATTGAGCAGAGGGATTCACAGCCATCCTGGGAGGGGCTGCAGACCTGCTAGTGCATTTTTAGCATCTCTCTGTACTGCTCCTGCCTAGGCATTTGTTTCCTGATTGGGAGAGCTGAGGAGAGATCCTAGGCTGCATCTCTATGGTTAGGGCCACTCCAGATGGGATCACTGTGGAGTCCCTCGGGAATCTAACTATAGAGACCTAGACTAGAAGGTACTAACCATAAAGATGTGGCCTAGCACAGAGTTCCCCAATCTGCCCGTGGTAGAGTGCTCGAGCCATCTCTCCATGGCCACAGAGGCCTGCCAGCAGTGACCAGTAGGCAGAGGAGCAAGGGCCTGAGCCCCAGACCCTTTCTCCCAAGTCAGGGAGTAGCTGGTCTGGGGAGCTAGAGCCCCTCAGCAGAAAGCAAGGGACCAGAAATAACCAAAGCTAAGTACCCAGCAAGCAGTCCAGCCAGAGTAACCACCACCAGGTGATGGCCAAGGGATGTGCTGGCCGCCGTTTCCTACAGCCCCCATTGGCCTGGGATGGTGAACTGTGGCCAGTGGGAGCTGCGATTGGCCGAATCTGTGGACGCTGCCAGTAAACCGTCCCAGCGGATTTCCCTGTTGGGCTGCATGCCATAGATTGCCGATCCCTGCTTTAGATGATAGTTAAAGTGGAATATGAAGGAATTTAAGGTTCCCAGTGCTGTTAATAGATGTGTGCTGAATAAGAAGATGACATATTACAGCATTCATAATGCAGTTATTAGCTGTGTATTGTCAGAATGAATATTGTTAAAAAGTCATAGTTTTTGCAACAGCATCTGCAGAAAGATTTGTGCAGATGTCTTTATTAGTTTCATGTCTAAGTGACTTCCCTGGAGGGTACACTAGCTGATGGGTATTAGCAGTTTCATACAGAATCTGTGAGGAAACCCATGTGCTCTTTACTGTTTTCATTGTGGGTATTCTGAAAAGGAGGATATTTGAGGGTTGGGAGGGAAGGAACTGAAATACATACTGTAAAAAATGAAATATTGCTCTCAAACAGCCATCTTACAGAGCATTTTCATAAAACATCTTCACTCCCCATGTTTTCTCCATCACACAAGTCAGAATTTACAAGTTATCTTATTGGAATTGTATAATTATTTATCTTTTAACTTAAATACATATATTCAGCTAAAGCAGAAATACTAATTTACAGTATTTGACTATATTTGAGTCCTGTAGCAATACTGATAAAAATAATTATATCAAGACAAATTCAGATGCCCTCACTTATACTACATAGTACCTTATTTCATGAGTAGTCCCATTGATTCAAGTTACTATGCAACATGAGTAAAGGTCTCAGACTCTGGCCCACAGGGATTATTATTATTATTCTGTCTTCCCTGTGTGTCTTTCTGATGTAGACTGTATGCATATGAAGCTATTACTTACAGTATTTTGCACCCAATATATAATTTTACCATATTCATGTGCAACATGGATACTGTTTGGTGGAAATCGTGTGGGAATACCTCTCAGGACCATTAAATATTTGGGGTGAAATCCTGGTCCTATTGAACTCAATGGTAAAACTCCCATCAGGATTTTACCCATCAACAGGAGACCTCTAGGGAAAACCCGGGGACATGGGGAATTTAATGATGTTTCAATAGGTGGTTCTCCACCTTGTCAGCCAATACTAAACAAGTGCGCCAGTGTTGCCTTCAGGGGACTATATTCTGGAGGATACCATCTTTCAGATCATATTTACAACCAAGCACTAGTTACTGTAGCCATTTGAAACTCTCATGGTAATTTCTTACTAGAATGAACTTTGGAATATACTTATTGCTATGAGCAATGTCAGCCAGACATACAGAATGATAATCAATAATTAGGAAGACAAAAAGTATGAAAATAGTCAAACACATCAATGCACAAGGCAGGCAATACCTATATCTTGAATGTTGAGTGATGGAACAGATGAATAGATTCCTCTGTTTAGGGAGTCTAATAACATCAGACGGAAGATTTGATGAAGGAATCAAGAGAAAGATACAGCTTTCAAAAAATGTATTCACCAACTTCCAAAGGCTTCTGTGTTGCTGAAAGTTAAAACTTCATATCTGCACTAGAATGCTGAAGTGCTACATAAGGCCGATCACCTGTATAGATGTGAGCACTGGACATTTAAAAAGGACACCGAGAGAAGACTTGGAGCATTCATGTTTTGGTGTTATAGAAGAATATTAAAAATGAGCTGGATAACCATTAATGAAGAGATGATGAATTTTAAAAGAGCACAATTACTTGAGGCCCTAAGTAAAAGAATAACATATTTTTATGGGTACATAACTCACTGATCACAGGGGTTCTTGCTTCCAGCACTCAGATTATCAGGCAAGATCACAAGCAGACCAGGAAGAGAAAGAGAGATAGTTATGTTAGAAATATCATCAGATGGATTGGTATCCAAAGGGAAGTGGAAGTTTTACCACTGTATCATGACTGCAAAAGATAGAAGGTGGAGGTTGACAACCTCTGCATTAGAGACATCAGTTGCAGAAGAAGATGGAGGAGGAGGAGTATGAGACCAGGTGTCCTGGCCAGCTTTCCATTCTTATGTAGACAGATGAGCTTACTCAAAGTCCACCATCTGATTTATTAAAGACAGTATTTTCATTTCTTCAGCTACTCTGTGTAAGATTGCCTTGAGCTGTTGTAAAGTTGAATGTATTTCATGTCCAAAGTAGTTGCACTCTGCTGAGTCATAAAGAAGGGGAAAAGGCCTATTAGGTCATCTAATCCATCTTTATTGGTGCAGGATTTCTGCATGATAACTGCTGGCAAATGTTTGCTTTTTACTGGCAAATGCTGAGGGTCAACTTTGTGCTTATCTGAACATGGAACAGAAGATATAGTGGTGGTGTAGGTGAGGGCTCAGAGGTTTCCTGGATTTGCGTAAATGGTACTGAAGTAGTTGTACCTAGCTATTGCCATCAATATCACTAAAGTCTTCTAACTCCATAGGTACTTACTAGACAGTACATAGCTTTATCAATCCTTAGAAAAAAGTGGACAATGAAGATTATTGGACCAATGTATACATTTCATTAAACTAGCTTTTAAGCATGAAAACATTCCCTTCTTTAGATCCTACTAAATTCTCTAGTGCACAAAACTTCATCAAATCCCCTTTGAGGAAAAAAATAAAGTACCATTAAAAAAGTTGGAGTAGATGTAACCATCCTACAGGCAGCTAGGTTATGCTTTAGTACGATGTATTATATCAACTACCTCTGCTTTTGACAATTTTCTAGCAAAAAGTTCTATTTTTTTTCGCTGAAGATGAAATGTTCTTAGTGGAAAAAGTTGATTATTTACAAAAAAGAAAATGCAGTGCCTAAGGGGACAAAGGGGAAAGTTATTTTTCCCTCATCCTAAATAAATGGTTGTGTATTTCTGTGTGCACTGTTAAACAACTGCCACATTTCATTGCAAAGAGTGACTTTGCTGATGGGTGAAATAATTCTTGTATATAAGTGTGCATGTAAATAATGTACATATTTATTATTAATACACACAAATTCACATGTCACCCGTCAGTGAAAGGTAGGCACAATTTGGATTAAATGTGGCAGCTATTTAATATTATATATTTTATAGTATGTGTATATATGTATATGTGTATGTATATATAATGTGTGTGTAATGTATAGTGTAGTATAGTTATAATATTATATATAGTGCCTCTTCATTATATATATTTATTTGTGTGTGTATGCATAGACAGAAAATACAAGAAAAAAACACACAAAAACATATCTCTGTAACATTCAGGTTAACGTTTTAAATACTCAAGTCAGGTGTACCAAAGATATGATTTTCATAGTATCCTTCACATGTCTTGAATGCACACATAGTACCTAATTTTACTCTCAGATAAATCATGAGGAGTTACATGTCTGAGAGAGCAGAAATGAAGTGGCAGTATATTAAGAGTATTGCAAAGAATCTGAAACATTCCATGTGTATAATGTAGGGGAGTTGAGGTTACTCTACGAACCTTAACTTTTATGTTTCCTGACTTTTTTACTGTTTAAAGTACATCTACTTGCTGTTTAACAAGCGTTCAATTAATTTCCTCTTTGTTAGCTTGGCCCCGTACTGCACTGCATAATGCTGCATTACAGTAACCTGTTAACAGTCAGATAAATTGATATTCCCTCAGTCCCACCAGTGACTTGGAAACAGATTGCATTACTGTCTCTTACTAACATAACATGCTACATTGATGAAGTTATAGAGCCAGATCCTCAGCTGCTAAAAATTGGCATAGTTCAGTGAAGCTGTGCTGATTTACACGAGCAGAAGATCTGGCCCATACAACTTGAATTCCACAAAAGTCATATAGATCAAGTAATTTTATTTAATGTTAGTTTTGAAACAACAGTTACGCTCACTTTCATTCTTATTCTGAGAGGACCATAGCAGTTGCATATGTGATATTTTGTTGCTTTCAGTCCTAGAAAGTCTCATACATATATAAGCTGTTGCAAGTACAATTTAAAAAAATGACAAAAGGATGGGAAAAATAACCCTATCTTTGCTTGTAGCCCTCATTAGCTGTCAGGAGAAAGCTATTGGTGAGACCAAATCAGATTATTCCAACATGCTTTTTTCCACTAACAGCTGAGTCCAGCCCTTGCCCCCTGCTCAAGGAGAATTATTAGCTTATTTCAGTTGTGCATGGCAGTCCCTATTCAGAATGGGAAATGACTGCCTGCAGTTGTAAGGTATGATCCTGCTGAAGTGCTGACCCCCTTCAACCATCACTGAGAAATCTTAGCGCGGGCTCCAGTATTTGTACACTACTCACCTGCTCCCACTCCTGCCCCACATGCCCAACATACACACTTCAAACCAGGAGAAATACAAGCGATTTGGATTCATATTTTCTTTTTAATGAATTTATTTTTTAATTCTTCAGATTTAAAAATATCCAGTGAGGTTTGGTTCTTATTTCTTGGGTTTTAGGGTTAGTACAATAATATTAAAGGTAGCATGTTGTTGGCTTGGAGGAGTGACATACATGCATCATATCTCCATGGCTGCTTCCTCTTAACATTTATCTGGCAAAATAATATAAATTGAGATGAGTCAAAGTGGATACTGCAACTGATCATTTAAAAAAGAATAGTTCAGATCACAGGATTCTTCTCCATTAGATTTCCATGATAGCTACTGACATAATACAATTATAGGACTAATTGATCATCAACAAATCCTGAAGTCTTGACTCCATTTTTTAACCAGTCCTTATTATGGGGAAATTACTACGGAAAGGTTACTAAACACCTGTTGATTTATAGGCCAGAGGTGGCTGCATTTTAAGGAAGGGATTATTATTTGTCTCTTGCCTACCTCATAGGGATATCACGAGACTCAATGAATGAATGTTTTTAAAGTGTTTTTAATTCTGAAGATGAACTTAATGGGAGCTTTGCCTGAATAAGGACCCAGTAAGGACTTAAGGAGTTGGCCTACTGGTGATATGTTGTTCTTTCTAATGCACTGTTGCCTGAAGAACTCACCGCACCTTGCTAACATTCATTCACTGACCCTCACAGTACCCTGAAGAGGTAGATAAAGGATATAGGAATCACTCCAACCTCTAGTGACATTCAGCCGCATCTGAGGAATAGAGTTACTGTTTAACAGGAACACTGCACAACAATTCAGGACAAGAAGTGACAAATATAACATCTGATTAAAACAGTAAGATTGGTAGAATGTTATTATGTGATTAGGAACACTGGGGTCAGTTGTCCTATGTTAAGAAAAAAATGGCATGGGATTTTTTAATGGGCACAAATATTTAGGACCTTATCAAAAACATTTTGTACGAGTGTCATGAGGAAGCATTGGCTCAGGAGTTAGCCCTGAGCCACTAATGACATAAAAATGTGGATGCGGTATTGTTGCAGGCTCGCTTGACGGAGAGGAAAGAGTGCCTCTTGCTGACACCCCAGAATTCTATGTATCTCCCATCCAAATACTGCCCAAGATTGACACTGCTTAGCTTGTGAGATTTGACAGGATTATAACTCATGGGTTTGGCTGTGGGCACAGTTTTCTTTTAATAAACCTGTTAAGCATTTTAAAGTAACCAAGAAGCTTATGCAACCAATGCCATGCTACCTTTGATAACTCATTCAATGTCAACCAGTGCCATTTTTCTTTAATGGACACAACAACATTTTGGTTTGATCTTTTTTTTTGCGGGGGGGAGAGATCGAGGGGACTTTTGATGTCAACTTGATAAGCCTGTGAAATAGAATGGATACAAATAATGCCACTTTATCCTAACAATTGACAGTGAGGCAGTGAAGCAGAACCTCCAGAAAAGTGACCCAGTTATGCTTGTGTAACCCCACAAGAGCCCTGCAACTGGTCGCCGGTCCCACCTAATGCCGCTGCTTCATGACATCTGAACAAATAACAGGCAGAGAGTGCAAGTTTGTGAAAGTAATTATATAAAGTTTATAGCAGGAGACAAAAAGAGAGAGAGAGATTTCACCACTTTGAGAATGTCCACAGCCGTCATGTCATCGACACAAAGATGATAATAAAATCTGGCCAGTGTGGTGTCAACTACACCTTGCTCCTTTTGTCTTTTCCCTCGTATAATTTTGTATCCATGTGCGAATTGGCTCATTAGTGGAGGAGAGTGAAAATTGAGGTCAGGGTGTTTAAACCTGACCTGTGCAAAGGCCATGCAATGCCTAAGCCCACCGGGGGTTTCACTTCAGAGCCCTGGACCACCCTTGAAGGTGACACCAATTCAAGCCTCATTTTATAAAGGCCTTATTAATTATTGTCTTTATAAGAAGGAGAAGAAGCCATATAAAGAAATGTGTCATTCTTAGAGTAGGAGTAGTCAAGAAAAAAGGGAGAGACAGAGAGAGAGAGAGAAAGAAACAGAAGATCAAAAGAGAGCTTTTTTTTTCCCTTTTGCTTTTCATGCCTCAGAACCTCAAAGGAGGTCGAGGAACAATCAGGCTTAGGGGTCTCGTGTGCTTTCTGGCAATTAGACTCAGCTGATGGGCTGAAAGGGATTGAATGGCAGGGTTCAAGGCCCTTCTCCAGAGCTTCAGACAACAGGCTTTTCCAAAGCAGCAGAGCAGCAGACACCACTGAAATCATTTCAAATGGAGACTTACAGCGAGGGATTCATTAATTCACCGGCCTAAACAATTACTGGAACATATAATGTCTCTATATGCACTTTGATAAAGACTGTCATCCTAGACCTTCATTTTCCCCATTTTATTAGAGATTTTTAATGTCAGGTTTGAAAGAAGCCTTTCATTTCTGCAATTATCAAATTAAACCCTTTTTTTTCCAAAGGGGAGGGGAAATATAAATCCCAGATTTTTTTTATGAATACAATAGATTTGAATTACAAGAGGGGAGAGAGAAAGTTTTGGAAGGTGTCCTGAAATCTCAAGTCATAAATAGGAAGGGAGCCTAAGCAGCAAAAGAACCCATCCTCCCTCTTCTATTTCTTAAAGAGTGTGGCCTAGGAGAAAAAAAGATTTAAATGAGTCTGAGGCGAGAGTATTAGATAATAAGCAACATACAGTAGAGAGCCCAACAGATACAGGGAGAAACTGGCAGAATTTCAGAATTGTCCAAACTGAGCGGATTTATTTACTTCACATTATAAACACTCGTACAGTTGTGGGATTGGGGGGGGGGAGGAGTCCACTCTGAAATTATCTAAATGCCCCTCCTAGAAGATAAATTCACCTAGAGGCAGCAGAAAAGTGGTGGGTGGCTGCGGAGCAAGTACACAGTGCATCTCTGCACCCACTACAGAGCGGAGATAAACTCCGTGATAGCAGCCTGTAAACTTCTTCTGGGAGGAGTCTGGTAGTCAAGGGAAGAAGCATGGTCACTGTGTCCATGATCAGATAGACCTGGTGGCCACGGGGCACATTGCTCAGGGAGAATCAACTGCTATTTGAGACTGAGCAAAACTATTTTTTCTACAGAAATTTGTGTTTTTAGCTGAAATAATGGGGGTTTTTTGTCGAAAAAGCACCTGCTTTTTGAAGAAATTTGGAGTTTTTGTAAAAAAAGTGATGGCACACCCTATGGCACACCACTAATGAATATCCTCCATTGCTCTGCCCTGTGGTCCCACCCCCAGTCAGTGGCCCTTCCCTTGTTCTGTAGCCCTGTCCATCACTTGAAGTGAGAAGAGAACCCTTCTTACCCAGAATGATAGGGGACTCCAGCAGGGGATAGCTGATGTGTTTCTGCTGGGATGGATGTGGCATGGCCCACTGCACTCTTTTCCTCCTGCCACACACAATCCTCTGTTTGAGTAGTGTTGCCAGGGCCTCCCAGAGCAGTGAATCTAGCGTTAACACCCCATTGAGATGAATGGAGCAGTTCACATCGCTGAGAGCTATTCTTTCCGGCCATCTGCATACTCAGGCAGATGTTACTGTGTTGATTTACACTTGGTTCACATTTTAAATCTTTTATTCCTAACCATGAGGGCTAGAAGCTTAGCACACCCACCTTTCTTTAAAGGAAAGCTGAGATTCAGATATCACATAATTCAAAGTACTGAGACCATAGTCACATGCTTGTAGTGCCTATGTCTTAATCTAGCCCTGATTATGATGTTTTTGTTTTTTTGGGGTTTTGTTTTTTTTGTTTGAAGCTGTACAAAGAATGGCTAAAGAAAAACATATAGACTAAACTGATGGGCATGTGTGGTGTTGGTCATAGTAAATCTTGATTGAAACTGTGATAATGAACTCCATTCAGAAACATTTGATTTTCTTGGACTGTAGGAGGTAAACCAAAATGGATGCAAGATTCAGTGGACAAAGCAAGGCATGTGAGTCATATGATATGGTTTTATAAAGCTAGTATAAAAGTGCAATAGCACCCTATTTTCAAAGTATGGAATGATGGTAACAGAGGGAAATGGTCTCTTCATACCCAGCTTTGGGAAAATCCAAACACCCAAGACTAGATCCTGTTTGGCACTTATGTGAGTGCATAGTAGAGATGGAAATTGGGGATGGGGGCTTACTGGGGAAGTTTGCAGAAGAGTCGGGTAGAATTTTAGTCCGCATACCCAGGAAACCACAGGAACTGCTCCCCAATTAATCTCCTGGCTGCACCTGGCAGCCCAAAGTGGGTGGACTTGGCAAAGAGACAGCAATGCCGTGTCTCCCTCTCCCATCCATCACGTGCCAGCCACTTTGGTGAGCAGAACTGGTTGAAGTTTTTTCAAATTTCAATGAAAAGTTGAAATGTCAAAATTTTTGAAATTCACTCAAAAAAAAGCAGGGGTGGATGATTTTGACAAAATTCCCCACCATCTTTTTTGACCAACTCTAGCGCTGTCCAAACATTTCAACTGTTTATGAGTTTTCAAATAGCAAAAATAAATAAATAAAATACAAAAGGAAAGAATATCAGGATTATTTCTCAACCAGTTCTAGAGGGGATTATATTACACCCCTTAAAGGGGTGTAGCAACATGTGTACTCCCTTTCGAGTAGTGACACAACAGGACCAAAGTCAGCCTAGGACTGGCCTCCATTAGGGGAAGTCCATAAATTACGTATCAAATTTTTTGGTTATTTTCTAGACCCTCTTATAACACTTTGTGACACTGAAACAATCACCCAAAATTAAGGACCTCCCACCTAGTGCATTGCATAATGTATGAACAGACTCTTAGACTAGATGCTGGAGAAAGGAGAAGGAAATGAGGAAAAATTCCACCCTAGACATAAAATGTTTTGGATGATTCATGATAATTTTGAATTCCATCCTAGACATAAAGTGTTTAAAATGATTCACTTACTGGGAGGGAGGGGATACTGATGGTCTGTCTTTTCCACTTGGGAGAGAGGGACAGGTCTGATTAACCAAGAAAGTTGTGATGGAAATCAGTTAGGTAATTACTAATAGTGTATCTAGACCTGAGTGTAAATATATGGGGAGATGCTACATTAAGTGGGTTATTCTGGACTCCTGTGTCTGTTCATGTGCAGGAGGAAAAATTGAAAAAGGAAGGGTGGATTACAGTGAGCCATTGCAATGGGGTAGTGAATAAATGTCCTTTTCCTTATAGCAAATGGGTGTTATAATGAGATTAATTGAGAAAAGTTAATGTAGCTTTATTGTACCACCAGGCTTTCTTGTTAGATGAAGGATAACTAGTCTTGAGATTATAATTGTCTATTTTGTATGGTATCCATGCCACAGACTCTCCTTCCCCAGCACTCTTCCTATTTTGGATTTACACTGTTAACCGTATTATCTCAGTAGCAGACTAAAACTATTCTTATTTATATTTGTAACTGGAGCATCTTATGTACTTATGGGCAAGCTTTTGTCTTTCTCATGGGTACAGTAATAACATGCAGCATTAACCAGAATTAAAAGATTAGACACTATTAATTTATCTCTGTCAACTCTCCACTTTGGCAAGATTTATAATGATTTCTCTGTCTGCCTTTGTGCCAGTCACCTGTTGAACTTGATGTAGTGAACTCTGCTCAGTCTCTCTTTTCTGAGTACATTCGCTCTCTGATAGCCTTGTAATGAGACTGCAGCATGGTCATCGTCTCTCTGTGTTATGCCAGTTCCTCTCCTGAGTACCTGAAATATTAATGCCCAGTATTTGTTCAAGACCACAGGACAGCGCACTGCCATAATAAGGGAATTTTGCATTCTTTTGCTGTTTTCTTCTTGCATATTTCATCCCTATGGTTTACATTTTGGTTTTAATATAAAATAGTCAGCATGCTAGTTCAAAGTTTAAAGCAGCTCACTAAGCAGAAGACTATAGTATAACAAAAGGTTCAGCTACACCTGTGCTGCAATTTAATTGTCTTATGTGATGTAAATCTTATCAGTAGACATTTGGCACTACCATTCTTCTCCCAGTCTGTCTCACAGTTGGAAACATGAGTGAAATTTTCTTCACTGAAATGTCTCTCCCTGCGTTTAGAAACTATTCTTTCAACCCAGCACACCAGTCACCTTCAGCTGTAATCTGTCTCTTCCCCACCACTCTGCTTCATTCCCAAAAGCGAGCCCCTTTGTCCTTGCCCATTGCCCATTTATACCATTCTCAATCAATCTTCATTGAATGCAGCAGTACATCATTAACTCGTCTTCCGGCAAGCCACTTAACCCCCTAAGCCCTGGAGCAGATTCATTACACTGCCTTCTTCCAGTGAACGGTCACATCCACAGTTGACTTAGGCTATTACTCAGTCACACGATTCATCATCCACATGGGTAGTTTTCTGTTCCTGATCAAATGGCCGTGACGATATCAAGAGTGTGTTACCAGGAGATTTCCAAACAAAAATGGCGTGATCCGCAAGTTTGCCCAAATATGTAACTTTGACTGAACTCTCTCTCTCTACTCTGTTATAACCTGCAAGGGGAATATGCCATGAGATGGCAGCTCTTCTAATAAGGTCTTGGTTACTTCCCAATCTCAATGGCATTGTCGACTGGCACCAAAAAAATTCTGTAATATGAATAGATTAATATCTCTATTAGCCACTTGGATGCAGTATCACATATCCCCCATATTTCCCTATTATTTATTATTGTTAATAATGATCATATTTTGCCTCATGTAACACCTTTCCATGGATCAAAAAGGGCCTGACAAACATTAAGACAGGTACCTAGAAATACATAAACCTTATAGGGTCCTTTTTATGTGAATAACAAAAAATATAATCTCAATTTGGGAGCATTCCCTAAACTAGGGTTAAAATCTGTGTAATAAGCAGATTTCAGGATCCACTCTAGTTTCAAGTGAACTCTTGGTATGAACTTTTAGCCCTGTTCTCTGAGCTATATTACTATTCACAATCCCAATTTTATAGGTGAGGAAACTTTGACAGACAGGTTTTTGTGGCTGGCCCATGGTTAAACAGTGAATCAGTAACAGAGCTGGAGATGGAATCCAGGAATTCCAACTTCTAGTCCTCTACTCTACTACTAGACAATTGTTCTGTTTCCAATTAGTTTGACCATCCAAGTTTGTTTACCTTTTGCTTTTTTCCTTCTTTTCTGTCAGTTTTGAAGGTTTTCTTGCTTCCCTTGAAAGGAGCAGTATGCAATGTTGCTTTAGCCGTGTTGGTCCCAGAACTTTAGAGAGACAAAGGGGTGAGGTAATCTTTTTTATTGGACCAACAGAAGTGGTCCAATAAAACGTGGATGAGAAGATTACCTCACCCATCTTATCTCTTTGAAGGAAATAGGGCAGCTGAGGTGGTGTCTTTATTGCTGGAAAACTCCTTGATAGTTCTGAGTTTATAAACCAGAGTAAAATTGCCAATCACCATTTAGCATAACACAGTATGATTCCTAAGAAATAACTGTAGATTGATTATTCAAATCCCAAAGTTCTAATTGGCTAATAATGACTTTAAGACAATCTGAGTGCAATGATTCATATCCTATGTGTTGAGAAAGAACCATAAAGTCATTATGTAAATCAGGCACCTATAACAACTAGTCAGAACTGAAAGCTTTGTTTGGAGAAGGAGACGCAATGGTAAGGCATCAGTAACTGCACAACGTCGTAGTGCTCTTATAGGTAAAGGCAGTTCCATTTCAAGTGAAATATACAGTATATAGGGATTGACAAGTTAGGATAATTTCATTCTCTCCAGTCAGATATTATTTGTGCCACTCTCCTCTGGGTAGGTATAAAAATAGCTATTATTTTTAAAATGTAGTTGTTTAGACTGATAGACCAATAGGAAAAGAATCATTATATCTGCAGAGTAAGGATTGTAAAGAGATAATTCAGCCTTGCCATTCTTTTGTGTACAAGACTCAATGTCACAGCCAAAATTATTCACTTCTAAAAGAGCTCTTCATTAGTAACCTTTGGAATAAAAGCTTCTCATTACCTTTTCTCTTGCCATGCTATTAGAGGGCGTCTGGGCTTTCTTTGTAAATTCTGTATGGTCATTCTTATTAGCGCTGAATTTTTTTAAAAGAATTCTGGCAAGGGATGTAGATTCTGCATAATGTCTAAAAACAATCCCTCTTCTCTTTCCCCCACAAAAATCACCCCACTCTAATGGGACACTGCCAAAGCTGGTTGGGACAATTTTGTATTAATTGCTTGAAAAAAGTATGAATTATTTTTATTATTATTTGTTTTAGTAACAGAATCATTAGTCTATATTTTTCTTAAAGTAAAATGGTGTCATCAGCTGAGTGTCAGGGGCAGCTCTAAAGTAATAAACCAATTGTCTGGTCTTGAAAACAGTTAATCCCAATCATTTTCAGTGGTACAACCTGGGAGAGTAATTGTGGAGTTAATTCAACATCACAGAGTTTTTGTTCATCCAATTCATAGAGAAGACTGAGATGTGTTGTATAAGGGACTGTGTATGGAGCCATGGGTTTGAATCCGACTTGTTAACATGGTGACTGTTCTGTGTGAGCAAAAAAGTCCCCATGTGCTTCAGCAGAGAAATAGAGAATGACCTTTTACCCACATGTCTCTCATGTTAAGTCCCTCCTACAACTCATTCTGGTCCTTTCTGTAAATGAAGAACCAAGGACTGTATTATGACAACTTAACTCCACAATAGCTGTTTATAGGCTCAGTCCCCAACTCACAGTCCAAACTCAGAGTAATAAATAAGATATGCAGTTAAAAGCAGATCATCTTGCAGAGGAAGTTGACAAACACTTGAATGATTCTGACATTTGACTGGAGAGGTCAATGGGTGTGGCAAAAAGGAGCCTGGTGGCAACTGGAAGAAACCAAAAAGACTAGAAAGGGGAAAGAGAGGGCAATCACTATGGGAAATGGCGAGAGGAGAGACCAAATGGGGAGGGAGAAAGAGAACTGGCAGACGTGGAGGGGAGGAAAGATAAAAGGGATCAGGAAAAGAGCTGAAGGGAGTATGAAAGTCTTGAAGAGAGAAGAAAGAGTGGAGAAGAAGAAGAGCATTGAGGAGAGGAGACACAGAAACTACTGCACACCTCATTGCACCCATTGAAGAGACCCCTGTTGATTTCAGTGTGCTCTCCGTCAGAAGCAGTCACATATTTTTTGTTTTAATTAGAAATTTTGTTTTATCCAGTCTTTGAGCCTATGATTTAATTGTATTTGGATTTTGAAACTTTTTTTCTTTACTGCTGACAATCTTCAGCTGTGGCCATGGTCATTCTCACTTCCCTGAATGGAGCCAACAAATTATGGATGTCATTTACCACCTACATTTTTGTTCTGAAAAGTTTGCATTGATGCAGTGGAGAGCAATGATGCCTGTATGCACAACACACATCCACTTCATAACAGTACTCTTGCTGTGAGTGTTTGAGGGGCAACCTTCTTTGCAATCATATCTTACCTGGGAGCCAGGAGTTTTAGGAATTATGTGTGCCCTGATGAGACCATTCTGGGGGAGGGGGGCGTTATGCTAATTAAAACATAAAGCAGTTATCTTTAGGCGTGCAGCACTTGAACTAACTCTATTTATAATCTGAAGAAGGTTGGGCATGTGAAATCCACACATATTTTCAGCCTTTAGTGTTTCAGTTAAGGGCTCTCCAAGGTGAGAGCAACACAGCATCCGTGAAAGTATCAGTTAATATGGGTCGCTCTACTTTTTTAAATGGAGTGGGGCTTGTGTCCTTTCATAGCTTTATCCTAAATGAAATAACAGATAAATGAAGGGACTTGGAGGGTCATTGCCTCACTGACAAAAGCAAATCCCCTATACTCCCTTCTGTTGGACCATAATTGGCCCAGGACGCTATGTGTATGGCACAAGGGATTCTTGATTTGAAAATGCCCCCAAATATCCTAATGATCAGCACATGAGATGGAGGGAAAAAGTTATAGAAAAAGCATATTTCTTTTATGGCGTCTTCTGGTGTACTTCAGTCCTTAACTGATATAAGTCCTTAACTTAATAAGGGCATAGTCATATAATGTTGGGGTGCAGAAGTCATTCTGCTACTTTGGGTTAATGTTGTCAACTCTCACAGTTTTATCATGAGTCTTGTGATGTGGGGTATTTCTCTTAAGGCCCTACTTGCCGGAATCAAGAGATTATGTGATGGCCACCTTCTTAGCCAACACACCAAGGTTTGAACCGGAGACCTCCACAGCTAAAAGCACAAGCTAGTTAGTTTGAACTAACGCTCTGAAGATAGAGGCTGTAACAACTCATTGCCTCTGCAGACCGGCACAAAGGGTGATTTGTTACATAAACTCACCAGTGGGTTACAGCTGTATGAATATCTCAGCCTACATTTTAAGAAATAAAATTTCCAGCCCTCATCATTGCAGAGAAAAGTCTGAAAACATGAAATGAATATACCATACAGGCTCAGAAATTGGAAGGAAAATGCAAAGAACCCCCTATGTAGTATTTTTTAAAATTTCATGATTTTTAAGCCAGTTTCATGATTTTGGGGGCTTGACTAAGGATAACACCTGGGGTTGACAATATTGGAAGAAATGGGTCTTCGGGAGGGATTTGAATCAGGAAAGGTGGGATGTCTGACTCACTGGGATTAGGAGTTAGTTCAGTATATACGCACAGTAAGAAGATGGAAGGCAGGAGTTAGAAATGAAAAAGACGGAAAGGCTGGAGTGAGAAGAGTAAAGAGGGAACTAGATCTGAGATCAGGCCACTTTTGAACTACTTTCTATAAGACTCTAGACTTGCCCTGGCATCTTTGCCCCAGATTTGCCCCCATTCTCTCCCCTGTGCCCACACTGCCAGGAAGTGTTGCTATGTGCCATTTCATTGCAGTCAGACGTGGTTGCTTTTCAGTGGTGCTGTGTGTATCTGGTTTGTAAAGCGTTTGACTATCTTTGTGGATGACAGGCACTATTTCAATTATTATAATGTCTTCAAATTGTTGGTTAAAATACGATCTAACCTGTGGGTGAGCCATGTTAAAAATTTTCAGCCACATTTAAAATCAGAGTAAAACTGTATTGTTCTGTCTTATTAGCCATGTCTCATTTGATGTAGCATGCTTTTTTTTTTAACCCAGTATCACTTCCATCTCAACCCACACCACAGAGAACACAAAGGTTTCGGTATTGAATTGAAGGAGCACTGAAGGGCATCTTACAAATACTACTTTGTCACCTAGCAGGAGTTCTTGGAAATTTTTCAATGTTTTTCTTTTCTTTTGTGAACAGACATAAAGTGCCTCTTTCAAATCCAGCTAGGGTTTCATTCCTGCCTCTGTAACTCTCTGAGGTGCATTAGTTGAGGCTGGCAAACTTTTGGACTCCTGGAAACACAAAGCAAGATAATCAGTGCAAACTCTGTCCTTGTGGCAACTGTGTTTGGGTGGCTGAGTTTCCTGCGAAAGGGGATAGAGCTCAGGAATGAGGGGTGTACAAGGGTTTGTAATGAGGAGGTTAAAGTGAGAAGAAATCCTTCATTTCTCAATCCAAATAAAGAAGGGAATTGATCCAGAGCCATTCAGAAAACTCTGACAGGAGCTGAGAAGCACATTTTATTTATGCAGGTTTGCTTCCCAGATTTTACTTCACTCTAAACTTTTATTTATGCCCCTTTTCCTGTGCCACTTCTACCAATGTTTCTCGACAACTCATTAACTTCCCTCCCAGTACAATAATCGACTCCAATCTGCTATTATCACGAAAATAGAAGAGGTAAAGTGCCTGTAATAGGATCCAAATCAAATCACTTTCACTTCACCCGGCTTTTGCTGTGAAGCTGAAGATTCCCTCGGGAATTTCAATACAGAGAAACACCTGCAGACACAGGCTGAGGCCTGGAGATTATATAGAACACGACAGGCCTAGCTTTGCACTAGCATTTCCTTAGTTACAAGATGGTCACATTGGCAGTAATAACCAGAGGCAGGACCTGATAAAGTTGTGACTCATTGGCAAAGCCGGGGTCTGACTTTCAGCTGATTTGACCCATCCTGAAGCAACACATCAGTTGACAATTTACTGCAGAAACAGCTATATGTAAATTTTCTTTCCCGAAGCATTTGCCTTAGTCTTGGATGGTTTTGCATGAATCCCTGGTTGTGTTTAAGTGCAGTCCATCCCGAAGAGAAAAAATATATCATTCTCCCCTTGCGGCTAGGAAAGGGCAAAGTAAATTGAATTTAATAAGATTCAGGCTTAAGGGGAAAAAATCCTAGAATCTTTCTTCTGGCATTAAAGATATTACAAGTATGCACAGGTTGAAGCAGGGCTCAAAATACCCAGTTGAAACCTGCTCCTGTTGTAGCTTACAATTTTGGTGCCTTGCTCCTGGCATATGTTGGTTGATTAATCCATAATTTTCCCCCCGTAAATTACATGTTGATGCCAGTTCGTTTAGCAAATACCACTGTAGATTCCACGTTGGTCTCCCATTAATATTAGTCTTACTACGATTCAAAGAAAACTGGAAATGACTTAGGATGAATGCCAAGCATCATGGCCTAGGGATTTGAGAGACTTGGCCTCATTGGTGGACAAATAATGAAGTAGTTGTAAACGAAAGCAATTATTTCTCAGTTTAAGACATGTGGGAAGATTTTCAAGGCTCAAAATGCAGTGAGGAACCCAGCTCCCATTAAAATTCAGTGGGAATTGGGTACCTAACTCCCATTTAGGCCTTTGAAAATCTCCCCCTGTGGATTCATGATAGACATGTAGTGCAGCACACAAAAGTGTGCTAGGTTCCTTACAGACAGATGCCGGTCCATGGTGGTGCGTGTGTATGTGCACACATGCATGCGTGCACGCACATGCAAACACGCCCTTCTGTAATTGTTGCTTGCTCCAAAATGTTCAAAAATACTTCAACATTTTAAAACCTTTGAATAATAGGGGGGGACTCCAAAACACAGCCACCCTGGAAAAAAATTGATTCGAGTGTCCTGGACACTGGGGGAGGGGTATTGAATTGATAAGGCTGCAGATAACAATTTGAGCAAGAGCCTTTGCAGTCAAGACACAGAGAAAAGGTCTGATCTTAAATATAGTGTATACTAACCCTATTCTATATAGGTTCTCATCACCCTAGCAGCTGAGTGCCTTCCAGTTGTGCATTAGGCAACTTGACATCTCTCATGTTTGGTTTGTTCCTTCCCTCATCTTCTCCTTAAAGGGAAAATTGTCTGTGTAGTGGAGGGTTTTGATTTGGTAGCATTTGCTTTAGGTTTGGTTTTCTTTGTTCTTGTGTATATTATAAAGCCAATATTTATCAGGGAGGGACCAAAGAAATAGCCTCCTCACTCATTCTACCTTCACTTGCTACTTTTCTTGTCAGACTTTTAAAATAATATGTGTTTTTTCAACAGTAACTTTGGTAAGATAATTTGAAATTGTCTTCACTGCTCAGGACCTGTAAATTACAGTTGCATGAAAGTAACGGTGACACTTGTTTGTATTAAAGGACATGACTTGAATCGTAAACCTGGGTTGAACAATCTTGCTGTAAATTGATATAAATTAATATTTATTTAATATGGGCCTGAACCAAAATCCCAAGCACCTCCATAATAAGAAATTTGAAATCCAGGGTCCTAATTTTTCAGCTTCATTGCAGCTCCAACATTAATGGGAGTTGGAGAGGCCCAATGATCTAGAAGGAACAAAGCATTTTAATATGACGTGTGTCCAAGTCTGAGATTTGATCCTATGCTCCTAGTCCGGCAGATAGCTTAAACTGGAGTCAGCAGCCTGGAGCCACCCTTCTGGCCTGCTTATGACTAGTAGCAAATAGATACATCCAACCCCCATCTCACCCCCCATCTGGGATTATGTGGGGCATTTGAGGGCAGAGAAAGAAAGGGGAAAATGGGTTGTGGGAATATTTAGTACCTGTTTAGTAGAAGGGGATTAAATGTAACTGGATTTACCATATCCATGTATTTCATATGGAGAGTAGGTGACTGATCCAAAGCCCTGACCCTAAATTCACTGGAGCTAATAGAGGTTTTTCCATTGACTTCCGTGGGCGTCAGATCAGACCCTGTGTCCCTATGTAGAGGCAATGGCCGATAAAAAGACTGACCTGCAGATGCACGCATCCATTGGGAGCTCGACATGCACATCTGAGGAGAGCATTTGGTTTTGTTTCTGTGTATTATGGATGGTGATATGTGTGAACTGGGAAATCAGAGATATGAATAACTAGTCACTTCCTGTTGAAAATAATAGATTCTGATTGTAATATGCTGTATCTATTGTACAGAGTCAAATAGACTGGCATTAGATAAATGAGAAATAGTAAGTATGGACTGTGCCATGCAAACATTTACTACCCCCTGTATTAAATACAGTACATTCTGTGCTTGGGAGCATTTGCAGGATTGATCCCTACATTAGCCATAATAATGTGTTAAAAAAAATTCATACCAAGTTCTACTGGCCAAGCAAATAAAACAAACAGTGTCTGGTTTTTAAAAAGTGATACATATTTTTAGTCCTGTATATATTTTAAGGGCAGCAGCAGCCACAGTATTACTTTGGGTCTTTTTTTAGGGGTTTAGAGGCTAAAGCCTATAGGATTTGAAAATGTGATCTCTGACATTGCATTTGAGAAATACAGAGGCCTCTTTCTCTTGTGTTTCCAGGTGTAGATGTGCCTCAGGTGTTAGTTCATCAGTTTCATTTATAGAGAGCTTCAGGGTTGAATGTGAGAAGAATAAATATGCCTCTTGCTGCCTGACAAAAAAGTTACATTGACGTTTCTTGGACCTTACAATCTGCACAGCACTGAGCAATTGGCTTAAGTAGTGAAGGAGAAGATAATTTTTTTTCTACGTGTTCATGTGATATATTGAAAACAAAATCCTCGTTTACGGAAAAAAAAACAATAATAAAGGAGATTGATTTCTATACACAGTAGGCTTCATTGTAAAGCATCCTGTGCATTTCATTCTGGAACTTATTTTTGGACAAACAGCTGAATCTCCTCGCATTGCATTACCCAACACAGCATTTATATCATTAGAAAATTAAACCAGTGACTGAGAGATTTTGACTAATTAGGTTTCTTGGATAATAAGAGCTTTTTAATAAGGTACATATCACTTACAATATTGCTAATGAAATGTGAAAGCGATTCAGTACTGTGTAAGATAATGGCTAACTTGTTTTAATTGTTAACATTTTTTCTTGCCTGCAATGACACAGTCATTATTTCGCAGTCACCACTTATCGTGAAATCCAAGAGGATTAATGGTTTCACTTATACCGGCGAAAATGTTTAAGCTGTCCCGATTATCAGTGCAGTTGGAAAGAATAATGGTTATTTGTCATTGCGTTTAGCCATAGAATGAATTGTTCTCCAGCCAAGAGTACCCTTAACCCTTTGAGGGACAGTAATAGAGTTTTACAATTAAAAGCAAGGAAGTGAAGATTTATGGGTGGATTTTTTTCCCCTGTAGGCAATTTATTAACTTATGAGTCCCCCTAAAAGCTAAGTGTATTTTCCTGGCAAATAAAAATGCACAATATATCTTAGTTATTCTTTTTTATAATATTTCTTCTCTGTGGAACAAGATTGCACCAATACATTCTTTTGGTGAATGAACAAATCTCCCAGTTAACTGAAAAAGTAAAAGGATGAACATGCATTCTGAAAAGGATTGACCCAGGCTGTTTTTTTTCCTTTGAGGTTTGCTATACTTTTAAATGCAAAATTTAAAGGTGTGTTTAGTCCGTAGGTGCCCGATCATCCTAAAATCTTTACTACATATCAATAGCTTTTAAATAACAGTGTTTAAACAAGGTAATGAGTGTTAGTAATTTGGGAAAAGTCTGAAATTGTACAGTCATAGTGAAAGAAGAACCTCAAGGTTTAAAATATGACACAAGCTCCGTGGTTCCAATGCCAAAAAGGGGCTGAAGCTATAAAAGCTTTAAACAAACAAACAAACAAACAATTCAATTATTAAAGTTTTTTGGTATAAAAGAGTAATTTAAAAGAGAGAGAATAAATGTTACTTGGGAAGTCATTTTAAATCAAAGAAGATGACGTAGCCCCATGGGGCTATTAAATTATGTGGATTTTTTACACTGTTGTCACCTATTATGTATTCACATACGCTAAGTATTATGTCCTAAACAGAGTCCTATGCAGTCATTAGATTAGCTTCTCAGCTGGTGTAAATCAGTCGCGCTCTTGACTTCAGTAAAGCAATGGTGTTTTACAGAAGCTGAGGATCTGGCCCACAGTGAAGAACTGAAGAGTAAAAATGTCTACCGCTTAATGCTTCCTTTCTGGCCCATCCTGGAAGGTGCTGGATGCATCAAATCCATTATAGGTCAGTGGGAATTGAAGATGATCATCTCTTCATTTGGAAATGCGCAGCCTCCTGCAGGATTAGGACCAATTATTTTATGTCCACCTAACAGATCCATTAAGGTGGCTATAATTCATGCACCCAAAATGAAAAGCCAGTACAGAGCATGTGTGCTTCTCAGAAGGTCATTCCCAGGCACAGCTGTCAAAATGATTGTGAGGGCAACAGCCAACAAAAATAAAATTCACCATAGAAGATACAGGCTTTTGCTGCCTTATCTTGTTGCGGAGAGAAGAGGGGGAAAGCTGTTCCATCATTCCTTAGTGCTAATTTGTGCCTCAGGGCCTCATCCCAAGGCTTTTGAAATCAATGTTGGGCTTTCCATTGACTTGAGTGGGTTTGGGATCAAGTCCTTTGACTGTAGAAAATCCAGTGGCCTTAACAAGTTCAGTGCCTGGACAGTGTCTGCAGAGTTCACTTGCTTTTCTGAAAAGGAATGTTCTCAAATATTTTGAAAATCCTTTTCTAAAAAGGAAAGGCCAGCTACTCCCTTCAGCTGTAATAATAAATATTAATGGGCTCCAGTTTATAAAGAAAACTCTCATCCATTGGAAATACCATATTAATGAAGCCAGTAGTGAGAGTCATGGGAAGAGCATCTACGCACAGGTAGTTGAGGCATGAATAGAAATGATATTATTCCACAATTTTGTTTTTAAATGTATGTTTCCTCAGGTGTGTCTAGAGCTGGCATCCTGCTGATCAGTGCATGTAAGCTTCGGGCATGATCATTATCATTATTATGTGTGATCAGTCGACAAAGCCGCGGCTTCTTTGAGATGGTAAACAACACTGTTTCTACAGAAGCCCCATGAGGTATGCTGGAACTGCACAGCCCAGCAGTTTTAGATGGGAGAGGTCAGATTGAAACAGCTGCCACCAGACAAAAAGACAGAGCGCACCCCCCCACACAAAAATAAATCACCCCCCCCAACCCCAAATCACAATCCTATTGCAAGGGTATGTGCGTGTATATATAGAGAGAGAGAAGTGAAAATATCTAGATATTTTAAACATGGATGATGGAATTCTGATCCAGTTTGGAATTTCTGATTGACACAGTTGGGAGAACGTTATCGTCCGCCCCTATGAATTTAATGAAACTTGGTAATGTGATCATAGGCTTTGTTCTAGCACTGCTTTCTTGGTTTCCTTTTGCAGCAATACTTGTGCATTGTAGTATATATAAGCCCCCCCAAATGCTGAAAATGGTAGCTATTTCTGGGAAGACTGATGGAATGGACTGAAAGAATTTTCCCAACTCCTTGTATTAGGGGTCAATGTTTTTTCTAAGTCATGAAGCAAAAATGCTACTGTATCTTCTCCGTTGGTCAGATGCTTTTGTTGCACTTTGGCTCCAACTGAAATTTAACACTAGCCAGAGGCTAAGCCTGAGTATAAACTTTATTCCTGCCTCTAAATGTTTCAATGACAAATAAAATAGCTCACAAAAACACACTATACTTAAATAGCAGTGAAATGTACATAAAACACAGACAGCTAAGGTTTAAGCAGTAAAGGGAAAAGCAGTGGATAACCTCTTATCAGCAAAGAATTTGAAAATCAAACCTCAAAGTTTGTTACAATGAATTTTTCTTCTATGTTAGTTCATTTCAAAATGATCTCTGACTTTGATCTACTGGGGCACAGTTAAAACCAGGCAGGCATAATTTTAGTAGTAATATTTTGTGTCCATAAGGCAAAACTGTTATTGTACCTCTGATCTTTCTGTGCTTGTGAATAGAGATTTGGGGTGGAATCCAGGCCCACTGGAGTTAATGGCAAAACTCTCATCAGGTCTAGTGGGGCTGGGATCTCACTCCTAATATATGGTTCCTTATGTAATCAGTTCCCAACTGGAGACTTGATTCACATTTGAGGCCAAATATACATACACAAGACAAAATCTAAACTAAATAGAAACATTTCCATGATTTAAAGAAAAAAAATAATTGCAATGAGAACCTGAATGTGAAACTGACCATTAACAAAAGTGGCAACATTTCATTTTCTGAGATGAGAGAAATGCAGAGAGAGAACAAAGAGCAGAAAGAGTGAAAAGTGGATCAGAGTCTTAATTTTGGTGTTATAGTTATAATAACCTAAGATATCATGAGGGACACAGATGAATAGTTTTTCTTTTAATAATGTGGTCAATTATGCTATCATGTTTAGAAAGTGGCTGTTTATCTTCATATGTTGGAAGCAAATCAAGGTCCCTAAGGAGAGAGAAGGGTTGTTTTTCTCTTGTATGGTACCAAAGAAACAAGGGTTAGAACAGCTACACATTTAAAACATCTGACTTAGAGAAATTAAATGTTTAGCAGAGGGGCAGTAGCAGGCTGCCTATACTGAAATGGTGCCTAATTCCAGTTCTTTATTTCTCTAAGTTATAACCTCCCTTAATATGCCAGCTGGAAACCAATATTCTGATTTTATTCCCAGTATTTAATAGCCTGAATTCTGTAGCCTCTCTCCCCCTCTTCCAAAAGGCTAAAATTTTAATTGACACATTCCTGGAAATGTATTAGGTCAATTTAGAGTAAAATATGCCACTTTCACAGTACGTGGAATCCTAGTTCTTGTTAAAATACTGTTATTAATTGATTATCATGTGCATGAATTTTCTGCATCATTTACACTTATAAATGTGCAATGCATGAAAAACCAATCAATCTCGTAGGTTTGAATGTCAACATCATCATCTTCCCCCATGTGTGAATCAGAGAGAGCTAAGTGCCAGATCCTGATCCTTTGCTCTTGTAAGCATTTTTTGCTCATGCAAGTAGCCTTTTCTATTGAAGAAAATGAACATTGCCAATAGGAGAACTCATATGAGTAATGGCTGTTTGCATGAGACTAGATTTGCTGGATCAGGCCTTAAGTCTGCCCTTTATTGTGCTTGTGGAAAGAGGGCAAAAAAGATCCTCTTCTCCCTGCACAAGCAATAGGGCAGGATCCTTCCTTAGTACTCAAGATTATATTGGGATCATGCAAGCTTAGGGCACTGGCTCTGCGACCATATTGGGAACATGCTCTGTGGCTCCTCCAATCCCCAGCTGGCTAGCCATATGTGTCAAGCAGAGAAAGGTATAATATGATCCAATGGCTAGAAGTTGAAACTTGACAAATAAGGTGTACATTTTTAACAGTGAGAGTAATTAGCCATTGGAACAACTTACCAAAGGTCATGGTGGATTCTCCTTCACTCTTAACTTTTAAATCAAGATTGGATTTTTTTTTTAAAAAAAGATCTGCTCTAGGAATTATTTGGGGGAAGTTGTGTTATACAGCAGGTCTGACTATATGATCTCAGTGTTCCCTTCTGATTTTGGAATCTATGAATTCGACAGTCAGAACCAGTCAGGTGTTTTGCAGATGTTATTCTAAGCCATCCTGCAGTTGTGGATGTGGCTAGGGTTGTTCTATCCTACCTTCTCTCCTCTCTGCAACACCCTCTTGTAAGGGCAAGTCTTTTCCTTTTTTGATCACGCACTGTGCAAACTTAGCCCTCAACAAATCCATTATATTGTACAGTGCTGTGATAACAGGCATGTCTTTTGTGGATTGATGAATACTCTGTTGTGTTACGTTACAGATTTAAGACACCATGCCTCCCAGGGAAGGGCTGTTTAGGGGTAGCTTAAACTTGCACCTTGGCTGAAATAACATGGTTTTTCAACTGGTACTTCATCCACAGAAAATCCTGTATCATATGGTGGAATGGTACAAATTTGTAAATATAATTTCTACATTAACATGTGTCATAAGTTCTCCTCCCTCTCCCTCCATTTCAGCCCCATTTCTCCCTCCTCCTTTACAGCAACAACCTCTTCAAAATAAAAAAGGGGTGAGGGTGGGGTGAAGGAATAATATAAGGAGGATGAGAAGATGAGAATAATGGGTGAACAGGAAAACTGCTGGTTGTGTAATATCATGTGAATCCTTTGCAAACGTCATTATTACTTTACTGGGGGAAAAAACCCTCCAGCTATAAACTGGGAACTTTTTGTATATTATTCCAAAACACTGTTCTTGTTCTAACTGTGATCAGTCCCTCTGGGTATGTCTACACTGCAATAAAACACCAGCAGGTGGCCCATGTCAGCTGAATTGGGCTCTCAGGGCTCAGGCTATGGGACCTTGCAAGGGGTGATGATCCCAGAGCCCGGACTCCAGCCCAAGCCTGAACATGTACACTGCAATTATATAGCCCCACAAGCCAGAGTCAGCTGACCTGGGCCAGCCATAGGTGTTTATTGCATAGTATCTGGCTGTACAAAATACCGTCATTCATACAGTATTTGTAACTGGTATAGGTATTTTTCACGGCCTGTCTTAAACTATTCCACTGTGTTCTACTTTGCTGTATGCTGCTGCTGTGCTGTGCACAAATCTGTTGAATTTTGCCCCAGACGTTGCTGCATTTCAGCAATGGATGAAGTGATTCCTCCTGCATCTGCCTAGATTTTTATTGCAACGGGCTTTATGATCCTTTTGAGCATGCAGGCAGTTAGTATAGGAAATGGGTATTTACGTAGCATGCTCATGAACCACTTAAGAGTCGAGTGCAATTTACTGTAAATATTTTCTCTGTCTTAAACTATTGCACTCTCTTAGCCTGGGAACCAATTTCTGTTTAACAAGTCTAGAAGTAAAAGAGGGTTAGTTAAAGCAACACACGCAAAAATTAAGTCAGTGCCTTAAGATGGTCTCCAGTGTTTGTGCCCACTACAGTGTGAAAACATGTGTGCATCTTAGTAACGCTAATGGGAATGTGGAATTAAGCCTGTGTATGGAGGGGAGTATAATATGTCCCCTTAGAAAGAACGCTTGCTTAGGGTCACTGCAGCATGATTTACTGGGAATGTGGCCAAAGGAAAGAACACGGGTGACATTCTCAGCTATCAGTAAAGTATTGCCAAAATAGTTACCACAAGACAACAGGATAGACTCATGAGTGATCTATGCGGTAATGCCGAACGTGCTGTCAGAGATGGTGACTTCATCAGCCACTGGTTTGCAGTAACAACCAGAGTAAGACAATGGGATATTATGTCCCCACTATTGTTTGCACTGGTCACTGATGAGGCCATGAGGAAAGAAACCACAGAAGGCAACCAAGGAATTTTATGGACTAGTTATACAATTGGATGACCTTGTTGTAGCTGATGATATTGCCCTGCTTAGTTCCACACATCACTTAATGGATGAAGAGACCCAGCTTTTGGCAGATACAGTAAAATAAGATGGTTTGTCCATCAATAAGGGCAAAACAAAATCAATGCCCCAAAAGAAACCATTAGAGTGGATGAAGAAACTCTAGCATCTGAAGAAGTGGGTATTTTACCCACAAAAGCTTATGCCCAAATAAATCTGTTAGTCTTTAAGGTGCTACTGGACTCCTTGTTGTTTTTGTGGATACAGACTAACATGGCAACCCCCTGATACTAGAAAAAGTAAGGTATTTTACCCATCAAGGGTGTGATGACACTGTAATAGATATCAGGTAACGAATATCAAAAGCAGCAAACAACTTTCATAAATTTGAAAAGATTTGGAAAAGAATGATTAGCACTCACACAAAAATACAAATTTTTAACCCCAGCATCATGTCTATCCTCCTTTATTCCACAATGTCATGGAAATATACAACAGAAATTGGACCCCATACTCCAGGTGTCCCTAAACCTTCAAATTCTAGAATCTGGGCCTGGACAACAGGGGATGGATCTCTTGAAATTACCCTGTTTTGTTTACTCCCTCTGAACCACCTGGCACTGGCCATTATCAGAAGACAGGATACTGGGCAAGGTGAACCATTGATCTGGCCCAGTATGATTGTGTTTATGTCCTTGAATTGATAAGAAAATTGATTCATTCCAAAGTAAATGCCTGTGGAATATCTTCAGAGGACATTGGAGCATTTCTTGCAACATCAGAAATTCTAAGTAGAACAAACCAGTCTAAAGAATCATATATGGTAAGATTACGATGGACATATTTAGGACTCACATTAAGGATTCCACCAACACACCTTCTGTGACATGTGATGATACAGACCACCTGGAAACAGGAAAAAAGAGGAGCCAGAAGAAACAATATATGGAACAACAGAGAAAGGAGCCAAATCGATCAACATGACTCTCAGAAGCCTGAACAGACTAGCACAAGACCAAAATAAAGGGCGGAAACTGGTGGACATCCTCTGTATCTGAGGGGACAGAAGGATAAAGGAGAAGAAAGAAGGCAACTAGATAACCCAAACTAATGAGCAGTGCCTAGAAATGTGTGGGTCACATGTTCATACCTGAAGAAATCAGATTATTCTCACAAATCCCACAAGGGGCTCTTCTAGTTCATTTCTATGTGCCTACCAGAGATCACCATTTACTACAACATCGCAACCTCACAGTCCATAGCCATTTGCCGCAGCATCTAAACGTGTTACTGCCCTACAGTGAAACTATCCTTTTCCAAGAGTCCAATGTAATTGCCCCTGCAAGCCAGGAATGTCATCGATGGGCAATAATACTTTTATAGTAGGTCATATGGACTGTACAAAAATGTAAATATACAATTCTATATGCTTAAGTTAATCCCCAGTTAATATAATTCTTCCAATTAATTTGATCAAAACCTCTGTAATAAAATCATGTGCATTAAATCTATGGAACTCATTGCCACAGGATATTGCTGAGGCCAAGATTCAAGCAAGATTGAAAAAGGGTTTGGATATTGATATGGTGTGATAGATCCAGGCCAGCTGGGTACAACAAAGTAGTAGAAGGCAGATATACTGGCCACTGGATTAGCAGTTTTCTGTTCCCTGACTGACCAGAGCAGGGGTTGCTCCAGGCTAATGAGAACACCTGACTCCAATTAACCTGCAAAGAGTCAGATGAGGCCATTAAGGTAATGTGAACACCTGACTCTAATTAAGGCCCTTCTGATACTATAAAAGGGCTCACTCCAGTCAGGCTGAGGAGAACCAGGGAGCCAGAGGAGAGGAATTGTGGCTGAAGGGCTGGTTAATGAAGATACCCTCAAGCCATCGGTAAAGGAGCCTTAAGGTAAGGGTGAAGAAGAGAGAAGCGGGAGAGCTGTGGGGAAGTGGCCCAGGGAAATGTAGCAACTCTGGCAGTGAAAGGTCGACTGCCAACAGCCACTACCATTAGGGTCCCTGGGCCGGAACCCGGGGTAAAAGGCAGGCCTGGGTTCCCCCCAACCTGCCACTACAGAAACACCTCCTGAGAGAGGAAGACAGGCCCCTATCAGGATAGGAGGCTAAACTGTGGGAGTTCTCTCACCCACCTCCTTGCTGGCTTATGATGAAAAGGGCTCAGTAGACTGTAACCCTGACCCTATAGAGTGGAGGGCCGCAGTGAGCCTCTGATGCTAGCATAAACCACCTAGAAGCGCGGGACTCACGGGGACAAGGTCGGAGCTCTGCCACAATGGATAACAACAATATCTAGAGTTGCAATAGTTAATGCTATCACATTTTGAAAGCAGGATAAAACCTCACGCTTCAGCCAATCCCTAACTAGTTGAGATTAGGATCAGACCTTCATCGGGAGCAGTTTATCTTACACCTGCCTATTGCAGGGTTTCTTGAACCCGTCTCTGAAGTATCTGGTGTTGACCACCATTAGAGACAAGGTACTGGATTAGATGAACATTAGGTCTGATCCAATATTCTTAGTTCCTAAAAATAATATAATTTTCCTTTATTTTGACTTTAAATGATCACTTTAAGTAGGTAGGTATTGGATAATTCTATTACTGCTTGTGGAAAGTTGCCATTGAACTAATAAAGAATGGGCCAAAATTATAAATTAAATAATGGAAGGCAGAGTCCAAGAAAGAGCTATATCATAGCAAAGGATGAATGCATCTAAGAATAACATTATTCCTACCTTAGTGGTTATTATAAGCACTGTTATGTGCCATGCACGTTGCAAAAAGCAACATAGTGGTCATATAAAGATAATGAGATCAAGTGCTGGTTCCAATCAAAATGACAGGAGTGGATTTGATCTAAATTGATCTAAATTGTTCAATGAATTATGGACTCTCAACAAACACTGCAGCCCTTGAAGTCACATTCTTTTATATGCTCTAATGTGGTACATGCATGGGTTAACTAACTACTGTAGAACACAGGAACTAGTGGTCCAGCTAGTGCAGTATTCTCTTTCTGAAAGTGATATAATATTGCATATCTAGCATCAATCATTCAGGGACTGATCGCACAACATTTACTCGAGTGAAGTGGTGCTTATACAAATAGTCCCAGTGATTTGAAGCATGAGTACCTGCATAAGTACTATACACTGTAAAGGTTGCAGAATTGGGTCCTTTGTGGGTGCTATGCTTTGAATCAGATGTTAAATCCAAATTAATTCTGTTTATTTTTGATGAGTGAATTGTAAAGGAGATGGAATCTCATAAAATGATGTATGGGTTAATTACACAAACTCTTCACCTCCACAAGGCAAGGTTCAGATTTGCGTTTAGTGGCCTCAGCTAGTCACCAGTGGGCAATTGCCCACATTGCAAAACATTGCACAACTTAGCTGAAACCAGAACAATAGACAGTTTCTTCTCAAGAGATGCAGTAGACTCATTACAGGAACTAAAGGGGTGTTGAAGGTCAGAATTGAAGTGCATTGGTAGAGCTGTGTGTGGGAAGTTTGCACAGCACTGTGCTGTAGGCCAGATGGTGCCATTAGTGTCTCACTTTCTTGAGTACTAAAATTCACCAAATATCCCGCTCACCCCCAAACAAACACACGTATGCATACGCACACACACACACACAAACATACACACACAATTTAGAACAGTAGATGTCCCTAACATCCTTCTCAACATTCCTATTCATTTAACACCACCACAAATTAGAGGACATCATAATGTAACACTCTTGGCTATGTATTGAATACTGCTCATAATGATTGACACATATGCCTGCATACAATCTTTGAACTATGTTATATATATATTTTTTCATTGTCCTTTAAAATGCTTTGAGATATAACATATGGCAAGTGCCAATTTAATTTAGTCAAATATCAGACATATAGACAGTGCAAATGGAAAGCAGGCAAAATATCTGATCCAAGTACCTATTGGTGTAATTGACTCAGCTGAGCCAGTCTGTGTCATTAGTCCTATAAACAGTAGCATTTACATCAATAAAACTGAAAAGCATGGAAATTAAAAGCTGTTAGGATTTTCTCTTGTGTGCATTTGTCTGCATGAAGGGTGTATACTCCCTGCACAATTTTGTCATGTGTTTGGTAAAGTGGCATTAGAATAACCTGTGTCAGCCCTGTACCATATATCAAACAACTATCAACTTCCAAAAGAGGATTAATCTAACTACTGAATGTACTGGCTTGTATACCAGTTCAGTTACCAGTCACATACGCCGTAGGGTTACAAATTGCAGGTTTCTGAACAGAACAAAATCAAGTGTCTTTTATGCTCGTTATGGGTTGAGTATTTTTTTTTTGTAAGTCAACATACAAATTACCAGAAAGGAACTTGGAGAGGTGGGGGGAGGGAGGAACAGTTTCCAGAACCAAGCAATCAGGTTGCTAATGTTTTTGTTTGGTTGTGTCTGTACTGAGTGGCTGCAGTATTTGATGGACAAGTGTACCCCAACAATGTTTCACTTATTAAAGAAGACTTGTCAAACAAGCTGAAAGCTCTGCATATAAGTGACCTTTCTGTTCACCTCCCATTACAATGAAGATTTGAGCATTCCTTTCGAGCATCCCAGTGTCAACATTAAAGAATCAGAGTGTCTTTCCATCTCTGCTGATGTGCCACTAGACCACTTAACAGAAAATTGAGAGAGTATATTATTGGGTGAAAGGGCAGAGTTCAGGGGTCACTATCGTTCTCATTAAGAGATGTTTCTATGCAGTGCCCATAGGTGGATAAATCAATACTTTCTGTCTGAAAATGATCAGGCTTGGTAAAGAGTGCTTTAATTGGGCTGGTACTGTTTATGGAGAATGAGTATTTATGGGTTTTCATGACAGTAAACAGCAGAATGGATAATGGCTTCCGTGTTCCTTTGCGGGATGTGATATGACAAGTGAGATGACAGAAGATTTTGACATTTCAGACCTCCCTGGAGTGAAAGGAGTGCAAACTCTTAACAATTGGCCAGGAACTCCCAGAGTCCCAAATTGGGATCCATTGTTTGATGCACATGTTGTTTGAAGCAGACAGGCATTTATTCCAGGTAGCTTTCTAAATGTTACCCCTTAAAGAGACTAAATATTAATGGCTTGATAGCTGAAGGCAACCCATTTTTACCCCCACCAGTGTTAAGAATGCCCTCTCCTTTGCTGTCAAAACGGAGACGGAAAGAGGCAAAGGTTAAAAGGAAAAGGGGAGGTCAACATCTCCACTTCTCTCAATAAACCAGGCTAAAGCCAAAAGCTTTGTTTATTGCAGGGGACAGAAACACTAAAGGAAGCTTACTGCTGCTTTAAGCAGAATTTCTGCAGTGGCACTTCTCACAACACCACATATATATTGTGTGATCCAAATAAATACAGATACACAAACACGTGGAGGTTGGATGGAAGGAAGATTGGAAGCTTCAGCCAAATTAATTGATACTGACAGAAAAAGTGTAAAAGTAATCTCGGTAGTGTGTAATGTGCACATCCTGACAGTTATTTACTTTGAAAATGTTTTCGTCAAGATTCATGAATGTATTGATGGTCTCAATATGTTGTGTCCTGTTGCTTTTCTATTTTGAAATGTATGTATTGTAAAACTTTTCTAAGAGAGTCCAGGCATCTGAAATAATCCAGGCTGTTCTGTGCTGGGAGAACCTGGGAATGTCCCACACAACATGTCTCTGAATGCAAACCAGCCATCAGAATTTCAGCTGGGCCACAGAATAATAATTATGAATGACATTTACGGGGCATAGCGGCTTTTGTTCCTAAAGTTCCCTATATGTTTTACAAGGTATTTGCCTTCCAATAAAAGCACATAATCTCTGTTAATACCTCCAATTCAAGCACTGCCAGTGTAGAATTTAGAGACAAAAATAAAGAGAGTATCTGCCCCGAAAATTCTGCAATCAGGTTGCAGTTCTGCACAGTTATTAACATGGGTGCTCATAGAGATCCTTATTGATGTCAGGGCATAAGGATCACTAGTGCCAATCAGCATACAGAATCAGGCCTAAAAGAGCGACATTTAGAATTCATGGCACAGAGAGAAATTCAGGAGAGGATATAGTTTTGGAATGGTTTGAGTTGAGGAATTTTATACCAATATTATACCAAACTGCACTATCAACCAGCTCTGCAGGTGAATGGTTAGTGAACAAATAAACATAAATTCATAACCATCAGTATTAACAAACTAAAAGCAATAGTTCCTATCCATCGATTGTCTGATCTTGTCTGAGTATCTTTAGCTCCATGTTGCTTCACTGGCTTTTTTACTGCCGTGAAGAACAGGTCAGATGTGTAGAGGTGTATTTGGTGCTGGAGGTCATACTGAGTGCACGAGCTGGATTAGTGTCTCCTAAAGAACCTTTGTCCTGACATTGCAGTTTAGATGCTGCAGTAGAATTTATTTGCTTCAAATGCTATTTGTAATCAAACTGAAGCGATATTCTAAATATCCTAAATAGCAAAGTCACCTAACATCAGCTAGTCCTAGCTCCTTTATATCTCTATTGTACCTCTTCAATTTGTTAGTCTTTTTGATTTTTATTATATTCACTAAGAAGAATGGACTAATAAACACAGGCCATTGCATTTAAAAGTCCATTATGAATAGAATTATATTTCCAGTGGTGGGTACATTGGTTTGCAAACTAGACACAAATGAAGACAGGGTTTCTTTGAAAACGTATGTCCTTTGGTGGGGGCAGAAGGTGGAATCTCATACTAAGCTCCAGTTTTGATGGAAATTTGTATTTATGGTCATTGTTTGATCAATAATCCATAATAAATCCAAAGAAACTGCTACAGTCTGTTATCTTATGGATAGCTTAAAAAATAAAAATTATAGACCTGCTAGGCCTTAAGGGAACCTTTGAATAAGTGATACTCTGTTTCTGCAAAAGATAGTTTCCTTGATAACTGAACATTAAGCTTGCCCAGAAGAAATGTAAATATCTCAAATTTGCATTCTGAATTACCATTAAAATTATGTGCACATACAATCATATCAAACATTTCAGAAGTCAGAAGCCACGATAACACTTGGCCCTTACAGCACAGTTTCTAGCACCTTTCATCTTCACAGCGCTTGACAAACATTACTCATGTAGCCTCACATTCCCCTGTGCTGTTATCCTTACTTTACATATGGGGACACTGAAGCATTGAGGTTGAGTGACTAGCCCGAGGCCACCCTGGGAGTGAGTAGCAGAGCTGGGATTAGCAGGAATTCATAGCTTCCTGGTCTGTGATAAGACCACTGCACTACCAGCAATGCTATTTAATAGCGGAGAGAGAAAAGCATTGTGGGTACTGACAACAAGGCAGTGAATATGATATCACTGAATAGCTATTTTACCTCCAAATGCCTGTAAAAATATAGCCACCAGCCATATATTAGATTTTGCTTACATTATAAGAGTGATGGGAAAACACGGAATGTTCCAAAATACATGCAAGTAAATTGTTTGAATTAAAACCAGAGTGATGCATGGTTTTAAATGTAAACAGGATAAATCAAAGCATGTTGCTTATATACCAAACCCATTTACATTAGATTTTGTTCTTAACACTCTCATTATTGCAGCAGGAGAAAAAGGCTGAGAAAAGCATAAGTACTATAGAGATCCAGCTAAAACTGACTTTGACAACAGTAAATCTAAAGGAAAAGCATTTAGCGCAGCTCGCACTTTTGGCATATTGGATCTTTGAAAATTCCCTGATACTAAGTTGCACTCATAGAAAATATTTGATCACACATTTATAAATTCTCTTTGAGATATACTGTTTTCTGCACTTAGGGCCTGCTCCTGCTCCCATTGAAGTCAGTAAGGGAGTTCTGTGTTCTCACCATGGTAAACCAGACAGAGAAGGTAGGCTTGCCAAAATCACTCCCCATTGCCCAAACTCTAGACTTAGACCAGTGCTGAATGCTTTTGAAATTCACCTACTCAAGGTCTTATTCAGGAAGAACTCATACCCACTTACGTCTGAATTATGTAAGATTCAAAGAACTATATGTAATATCTGTGCCTGCCTCACATTCCTGAACCTTTCAGCGGACCGTTCTGCGGAGCCAGCCATGATGGCAATGGGCTGCACTCTGGGAAATGGGCCAGATGAAGTAGTTGTTCAGTTCACTAACACAGTAGTTGTCAACACAGGAGTTGCAAGACTGCCCATTCCCTACATTCAGTCTTCTACTAAGCAACCTCAATCACATGCAACATGTCCTTTTCAGATCCCAACAGAGTGACATTAACCACTGTACAACTGGGTCATGGCCAAGCCATTCATCACAAGACACTCCAAGAAAAAAACGATACCTCTAGCCAGACGGAGAGGTCTGTGGTAACTGTTCTAGAGAACAGAATCCTTGCCCTCTCCCCCAAGGGTCCTGATCACAACAGAACATGTGTAGTTCTCCTGCCTGGGGAAAAGTGAGCTACTAGGAGCCCATACACAGGTCCTGCCTCTCCTCCTGTCCAGGCTCCCTAAACATGACCATATATGTGGGTCAGGCTCAACTGTAATTTCATGGATCCATTTGCACTTCCCACACAGTGGCAGGGGAGTGCAGCAGCAGCAGTAGGGGCTAGTGCAGCCCTAAGGCTATCACAGCTGCCTCAAAGTGAATTTCTTCCTCACAGTACCCAAATATGCCTCTAGAGTACAAGCAGATTCTTTGGGCTGTGACCTGGAAACAACATTTATACCTAGGAAAGTTTGACCATAGCATATGGCATAGGTCCTAAACCTTGGGATCATAAACAGCTACAAGGGAATCATCTCCACTGCCTTGCCCTTCCCAGATTGCTAAATGGGAGGTGGAAGGGTAAGACAGCTGCCATACGGAAAAAATTGAGAACCCGTCATATGGTATTAGCAGTATATAATGTGAGAGATATTCACAATAGTGCATATTAAAAAGTTGTAACTATTATTAAAACATTTCTAAACCTTCTTAAATTAGGAAAACACGTGAACCTCAAACTGAGCTCAGCCTTCAGTTGTTAAAATGAAGTCAAAGGGAGTTTATCTTTGGTCACCTTTGCAGGATTTAGCCCAAGCAGTGCTTATCCCTGCATAGCTGATCATAATAAATAAATTGTATGGTACTGTTGTCGGTTCCACATGTCATCTGGGCTTTCTGAGATTTGATGGAAGCAATGGAAACAGAGCTCTTGTTTAGAAGCAACAGTGCTATGATTGCTCACATTCTCATGGTTATACCCAAAATCGACCCCTTTTGTATTTTGAACCTTTCACTTTCCACCTTCTTATGGCTTAGATACATGAGTTTCTAAAGTCAGTTACAAATGGAAAGTGATAACTCAGATCCCAGAGCTCTGAGGTGAAATTCTGGCTCCATTGAAGTTAATGGCAAATCTTCCATTGAGTTTGAGGGGAGTGGGGGAGAGGTAGGATTTCACACCTGCTAGATCTAAAAATGTTTCTGTCAACTGTCAGGACATAGAAACTTTTAGCTGTTTGGTTTCCAGGAAAATAGCTCAAAAATTGGTGAGGACATTGGGGTTTTTTTTTAATGTATATTAATCAAAATATAACTCCTTCGCACAAAGAAAAGGAAATTTATTTATAGTCCATAGATGACATTGTCTGCTCCCCATTTTATGTCAAGAGGAGGGAGAATTTTAGTAAATGTTTGATTTATTATAAAGTGAATGATTCTTTGCAGTCATGTGGGGCTAGCCCATGTTTCAATAAGACAAATTGCCTTGTTGCGTTCCAGTGGCAGCCAATGATAACTCATGATCCAGACAGACTGGGTTATACCAGAATGGATGAAAAATGAGAGCAAAAGGCCATGTGGCTGAAAAACAATTGTTCAGAGAACTGTGATTTTTTTTTAACTAAACATCGTTTTAGACCTTACTTTAAAATATTTCCATGAAGATTCCGTGGTGTTGCAAATGGTTTGTGGCAGAGTAGAGAGGGGAACATCTTATCTTTCCCTAGTAAATTATCATTTTGATACTCAAGAACATGCCATAAATTTTAGAGTCAGTTGTGTAACTGAAAACAAGTAAATGATCTAGTAAATTAAAAACTACTGCAGGTTTATGCTAAAAAGCTGTAGAGGCAAATGACACAAGTTTAAAATGAAATAATGTCAACTCTGAAAAACAAATCCAAAAATGACTAAACATTATTGTTTTTGACCTTTAGTTAATATTAATAAATATCACCAGAGACCCATTGATTTTTTTTCAGTTCATTTCTTATTAACACTTCAAAAAGCTCTGAATATTTTAAGATTTCAAGCATGTGTGTTTGGTTTCCACCATGACGGATTAGTTTTAAATGTTTTTCTATTTCCATGTGATTTAACGCTTCTGTTTAAGTGGCTGACCCTACAATAACAGACCCCATGGTGACGGGTTGCTTCATGATTGCCGGTATGCGTGTCATGAAGTGTTCCATTCTGCCTGTCTGCTCCCTTCTTGTAAATACACTGTGCAGGCAGGATATTGAAATATACAAAAATCTTGCTCCCAGCGAGCTGACAGGCAGACCTGAGGGACAACACAAAGTGCATACCTGGTAGGTCTAATTTTAGGTCTGCCAGCCCTGACAATGTCCCTAGAAAGAAATCTATACTAATTTCTGGCTGACGTTCAGAGCTGTAAACTGCAGCATTTTTTATCCCTCTACCAAAATGTTCATGTGCATTTTTTCAGTATTATTTAAGAAAAATGTCAAGTCTTTAGTATGTTGAAATAAAGGTACACTCATGTTTAAGTAATATAATTGAGCAGGCTCTTAAGAGATCCCAGGAGGTAAATTATGGTGACGATGCAAGAGTGTACTGTGTGCGGTTTTCATTTCAAGTTTGTAGTCTTTCAGATTCTCTTTACCAGGCACAAAATCAACACAAATCTAGGAGATAGGAGTGTTCAAACTGAAAAGTGTCATTTGGGCTTATGGGACTGTTACAATTTCATTTCTGTGGTGTTTCCCCATTGTGTAATTTCAGCAAGTTTGTGTGTGAATCCATGGCCACTGATCTACAGAATCTCAGACTGCCACTTACATAATGCTAGGTTTCAGAGTAGCAGCCGTGTTAGTCTGTATTCGCAAAAAGAAAAGGAGTACTTGTGGCACCTTAGAGACTAACAAATTTATTAGAGCATAAGCTTTCGAGCTGTAGCTCACGAAAGTTTATGCTCTAAAAAATTTGTTAGTCTCTAACGTGCCATAGGTACTCCTTTTCTTTTTACATAATGCTGAAAACGTCAAGATTTTGTAATAGTAGCAGTTGTTTCTACAGTTGGCATCAAATAAGGCCCTCACTGAAAGTTTCAGCAGGCAGGCCAAGTACATCATAGCTGAGAAGACTTAACAAGTGTACTCTGCTGGTAGTTATCCAATCTCAGAATTGAGGCAAGTTGGCAAGAGGGGTCTGGCTGATGTGTCTGTGAACAGGAAAGCTTGCACTATTGCCATCTTTAGTGTATCTGTTCTGTACAAGAATTGATGACTTCATTTTAAAGTTCCGCTGGTCTGCTCTTTTTCAAAAGTCTGTTTCTGCAACAGGAATAAGCTATGTTTAGAAAGTGCTGACCTAAGTAACTCGGAAAGCAACAAAAGAAATATCATAGAATCATAGAATTGTACGACTGGAAGAGATCTCGAGAGGTCATCTAATCCAGTCCCCTGCACTCATGGCAGGACTAAGTATTATCTTCTAGACCATCCCTGACAGGTGTTTGTCTAACCTGCTCTTAAAAATCTCCAATGATGGAGATTCCACACCCTCCCTAGGCCATTTATTCCAGTGTTTATCCACCCTGACAGTTAGGAAGTTTTTCTTAATGTCCAACATAAACCTGCCCTTGCTGCCATTAAATCCCATTGCTTCTTATCCTATCCTCAGAGACAATCAACATAATAGTTTTTGCTATCAATGCACTAATATTTAATGCTTATCCTGAATAACACTTTATTGCTTTAAAGAGCTGGACAAAAAATCTTTAGGATCCAGTTTATTCTATTAAGGATAGCACCCATGATTGTGATGTCTTAGCCATACATGTGTTTGCAGGATCAGTCCCTAAATCATTCAAGGTGACTACCTCCTGGGTGCTAACTTTATTCACATCAGTATTTCCAATGTACTCAGTCAGTAAAAGTTATCCACATGTATAAGTGTGTGCAGGATCAAGCCTTTAAACCAATACAGGTGATCTCCTCCTGCTTGAAAAATTTCTTCCGGGGACTTTTTCTCCACCAAATATTCTCATCTCCATTAGTCTAGTCCACCCCGGTTCCATTTCACAATGGCATAAAAGGAGTCAGGTGCAAAGTTGATATAATTTCTAGTTTTTGTAAATATTGTTCTAGATTTTGGCTGTTTTTTTTAATTCTACTTAAACTGTTTTTCAGCATCCAACTTCACACACTGCGGAGTCACCAAATGTATTGCGTCTGACTGACACACCTTACAAACTGCTAACACCAATTCAGTCTGCAGTAGGGAGCCTGCATTGCTACTGATGCATGTAGACCCATGCACTAATAGTGCAACCACTGCAGCTGTGTGTACTAACAAAGCACTTTGTGTGCCCTGCACCTCAGTTCATTTCAAACATTTTGTACAGAAGGAGAGAAGGAAAATGAGAATTGTTCCTGAAGAAACACAGCTCTGATGAGACAAAGTATATACAGTAGATTCTTGTATTCACAGTACATATAAGAACCTAGTCACATAGTCACAACTAATTGCAGTCCAAGATAGACCCATTACCTAACTTTCACCAAGAGCCTTGCTCAAAAAAAAAGAAAAAAACACATGTAATTCACTACATTTTTGCCTTTTGGACACGGTGGAAATACTCATCTAAAAAGCCTTTGAAAAGACACCAGGCAGATTTAGTTTCACTTTCTGTGTGCTTACCTCAAATCTTGTTTACTGCTAAGCTGTGGACAAAGAATATTGCTCTCCTAGGGGTGCTTCGACTTGTGATTTCTCCAAGAAAGCACGGAAAGCAGCAATAAGAATAATGATAATGATCATGATGATCAAACCCTAACCATCTCTGTGGTTCAGTTTTTCTATGCTTACCCACATTACTTTGATAATTGAAGTGTTGACTGTTGGGGTAGAATCAGCCTGGTCTGTTTTACCCATTTCAGCAACTTAACAACACGTAGAGTGCATGTGCCTCTCTAACTGGATGTTTGATCAAGGCTTTTATTTATGATGGGACAGAATGAACCCCACTGGGTCTAGGAGTCACTCGAATTGCTGATAAATTACCCCTGCTTTCACCAATCACCGCCGAGACACCACCTCTCTTCTGCCATCCAGGGAAGAGACTTGGCAAGAAAAAACACAGACAGAAGCTATATGTTTCACACAGGGTCAAGACAATGTGACCTGATGTGAACTGAGGGACCTAGTTTTTAACATTTGGAAAGGAGGGTTGAGAGTCATACAGTCCAGGAATAATGTGCTTTGCTGTGATGCATTACCCCGAGTTACCTTTGTTGCTTGTTCCCTGTGCAGTCTGAAGAACTACTACTACCACTGCTACTGCCTAGAGCTGAATGGGAACTGAATTCTTCATTTTGTGGGAAAGCTTGTGGTTTTGAAAAAAAAATTACATTCCAAAATGGAATGAAAACAAAACAAACAAAATCAAAATTTTCTGCAAAATGAAATTTAAAAAAACTATATTTTGTTTAGATAAAAGTGAAATGTTTTGTTCTGATTTTGACTTTTTAAATCTTATAGTGTGATATAAAATGGAAATGTAAGGTAATTTCAAAACACAAAATCGAAACATTCCAGTCTGAAAAAGCTTTCTTCAATTTTTCTTTCTAAATGAAATTTTATCAAAATTGATTTCTGCAAAACGTTTTGCTTTTGGCAAATCAGCAGTTTCCATCAGAAAATTTGCAACCTGCTCTACTATTGAATCTGATAGCCAATTCAGGAAATAGTTCATTTTAGAATTTCAGGTCTTTTTCTAAAAATATTAAGGGCTGAAACTCACAATGCTTTGTAATATGTGGACAATATTATGGCTGGGATTCTCAGAAGAGCCTAATGAAGTTAGGTGCCTCACTCCTATCGAAATTCAATATTTGGCCCTTACCTATTTTTAGGGCAATTTATGGGTTCATAAGCCTGGAAAGAGTTCCTTTAGGAGTATTTAGGATGCTCTTTTGCTGAGCCAATGTGAATGGTTTTTGTTTCACAAGGATTGGTGAAAAATATTCTTCAGTTTTAATTCATGCAAATTCACAAACTCAGTGTTATACACTGATTTTTTAAAAAAATATTCAGAAATCTCAAATGTAAATGCAGTTGAAAGGCTTGTCTGGTTTTGTATCAAAACTGTCGAAACCACAAAATTCACATGCTTTCAGTGCAAAGAAATAAATTAGCTCAGGTTCGCCCATGAACCAAAGCAACTTTCTGATGAGCCTTGGCTGAATTTTGAGCTTCTAACAAATCCCAAAAGGAGGCAAGTTTGATGTGGTTTCATTGTGAATGTTTCATGTTGTTACGCACTTTGTTCTGTTCTCACTTACAAATCAGAAGTAAATTTGTTTAAGTCAGTGGAGGTAAACCAGAGTAAAACTGGTGGAAGTGAGATCAGAATTAGGCCTTCTAAATCCATTTAAAAAAATTAGGACACACTAGTTTTTGGGAACTATCTATGACCTAGATAAGTAAACCTATATATACTATCCCCCATGGATACACAAAGGTTTATTAAGATCTCAAACACTCCATTTTCCCTACAGTTTCCTTACTATAACATTTCCAAGTATACACTTACCCTGCTTACTTCCTCAAACTTTTCACATGCTCTGTTCTACGCTGAAATCTGCTTTCTTGAAAAATGTAGGGTAAATACTTAGGTTGTCAACCAACCCCTATTAAAGTCAATGGAAAGAGTTCCATGGACTTCATCTGGATTTGGATCAGGCTCTCAGACCATTGGAAAGAAGGGAAGAAGTCTGAGCAGATCTGACCTCTCTGTAGTTGGTGTGAGCAAACTCTCATCCTCTGCACCCAGATGATACCCGCTGTTCTTGCTTCCCAACAACAACTCTCTCTCTCTCTCTCTACACTATACAACGAATGTTCATTGCTGACACTGAATGGACCCAGAAGGCTTCCCTAAAGAAAGTTGCGTGCTTTGTCAGTAGCATGCCATTGCCTTTCCCAAGGAGTCATACTTCATCTTTTTTTGTTAGGGGCATGTGTCCCATTCTGTAAATCCATATTCCCATGTGTCATCACCATTTTCTGATTAGTTTAAATTGACCATAATAAGATTCCTAGGTTTTTGGTTTTGATGGGGTTGTGGTTTTTTTGTTTTTGTTTGTTTGTTTTTTGCTTGGTAGTGGTTATTTTAAAAAAATCTTTTGAAGTAAACTTTTATTTCACTGTCTACTGTATTTGCAAGTACTCCCTGTGGGTTTTTATTACTTACTACTACTGTATTTCCCTCTCTCTCTCTCTCTCTCTCTCTCTCTCTCTGCCAAAACACTAACAGAAATCAGTCTCCTTTCATCGGCCTCCCTTCTTCCTAATTTTTTCTTCCTTACACAAAATGCCCGCCACTACCTTTAACACCTGCCTCTGTCTGGGGTGATAATTACTTTTTTTGGACGCAGCTGGTGCATCGAGAGACCTGTGGGTTCTGTAAATTGGGAATGGGCAATATGGGTGGGATGTCTGGAAAATGTACAGATCTGTTCTCAAAAGTCAGAAACTGCAATAAAAATCAGATTCTTTTTGAAGCGTAATCTTGCTTTACATTTAAGTGGTCTATCTGATTTTTTTTATATGGAGTTACCTGAGGAATACTTCAAGACTTTCAGAGCAATAACAGAAAGGAAAGGTCTGTTACTCAAGCCCCAAATGTAGGACACAGAACCAGAACAACGGACTTGGGAAAGGTTTCAGAGTAGCAGCCGTGTTAGTCTGTATTCGCAAAAAGAAAAGGAGTACTTGTGGCACCTTAGAGACTAACAAATTTATTAGAGCATAAGCTTTCATGAGCTACAGCTCACTTCATCGGATGCATTTGGTGGAAAAAACAGAAGAGAGATTTATATACACACACACAGAGAACATGAAACAATGGGTTTATCATACACACTGTAAGGAGAGTGATCACTTAAGATAAGCCATCACCAGCAGCAGCAGGGGGAAAGGAGGAAAACCTTTCATGGTGACAAGCAAGGTAGGCTAATTCCAGCAGTTAACAAGAATATCAGAGGAACAGTGGGGGGTGCGGTGGGGGGGAGAAATACCATGGGGAAATAGTTTTACTTTGTGTAATGACTCATCCATTCCCAGTCTCTATTCAAGCCTAAGTTAATTGTATCCAGTTTTCAAATTAATTCCAATTCAGCAGTCTCTCACTGGAGTCTGTTTTTGAAGCTTTTTTGTTGAAGGATAGCCACTCTTAGGTCTGTAATCGAGTGACCAGAGAGATTGAAGTGTTCTCCAACTGGTTTTTGAATGTTATAATTCTTGACGTCTGATTTGTGTCCATTCATTCTTTTACGTAGAGACTGTCCAGTTTGCCCAATGTACATGGCAGAGGGGCATTGCTGGCACACATCACATTGGTAGATGCGCAGGTGAACGAGCCTCTGATAGTGTGGCTGATGTGATTAGGCCCTATGATGGTATCCCCTGAATAGATATGTGGACAGAGTTGGCAACGGGCTTTGTTGCAAGGATAGGTTCCTGGGTTAGTGGTTCTGTTGTGTGGTGTGTGGTTGCTGGTGAGTATTTGCTTCAGGTTGGGGGCTGTCTGTAAGCAAGGACTGGCCTGTCTCCCAAGATCTGTGAGAGTGATGGGTCGTCCTTCAGGATAGGTTGTAGATCCTTGATGATGCGTTGGAGAGGTTTTAGTTGGGGGCTGAAGGTGATGACTAGTGGCGTTCTGTTGTTTTCTTTGTTGGGCCTGTCCTCTAGTAGGTGACTTCTGGGTACTCTTCTGGCTCTGTCAATCTGTTTCTTCACTTCAGCAGGTGCGTATTGTAGTTGTAGGAATGCATGATAGAGATCTTGTAGGTGTTTGTCTCTGTCTGAGGGGTTGGAGCAAATGCGGTTATATCGTAGAGCTTGGCTGTAGACAATGGATCGAGTGGTATGATCTGGATGAAAGCTAGAGGCATGTAGGTAGGAATAGCAGTCAGTAGGTTTCCGATATAGGTTGGTGTTTATGTGACCATCGCTTATTAGCACCGTAGTATCCAGGAAGTGGATCTCTTGTGTGGACTGGTCCAGGCTGAGGTTGATGGTGGGATGGAAATTGTTGAAATCATGGTGGAATTCCTCAAGAGCTTCTTTTCCATGGGTCCAGATGATGAAGATGTCATCAATGTAGCGCAAGTAGAGTAGGGGCATTAGGGGACGAGAGCTGAGGAAGCGTTGTTCTAAGTCAGCCATAAAAATGTTGCCATACTGTGGGGCCATGTGGGTACCCATCGCAGTGCCGCTGATTTGAAGGTATACATTGTCACCAAATGTGAAATAGTTATGGGTGAGGACAAAGTCACGAAGTTCAGCCACCAGGTTAGCCATGACAATATCGGGGATACTGTTCCTGACGGCTTGTAGTCCATCTTTGTGTGGAATGTTGGTGTAGAGGGCTTCTACATCCATAGTGGCTAGGATGGTGTTTTTAGGAAGATCACCAATGGACTGTAGTTTCCTCAGGAAGTCAGTGGTGTCTCGAAGATAGTTGGGAGTGCTGGTAACAAAGGGCCTGAGGAGGGAGTCTACATAGCCAGACAATCCTGATGTCAGGGTGCCAATGCCTGAGATGATGGGGCGTCCAGGATTTCCAGGTTTATGGATCTTGGGTAGCAGATAGAATACCCCAGGTCGGGGCTCCAGGGGTGTGTCTGTGCGGATTTGTTCTTGTGCTTTTTCAGGGAGTTTCTTGAGCAAATGCTGTAGTTTCTTTTGGTAACTCTCAGTGGGATCAGAGGGTAATGGCTTGTAGAAAGTGGTGTTGGAGAGCTGCCTAGTAGCCTCTTGTTCATACTCCGACCTATTCATGATGACGACAGCACCTCCTTTGTCAGCCTTTTTGATTATGATGTCAGAGTTGTTTCTGAGGCTGTGGATGGCACTGTGTTCTGCATGGCTGAGGTTATGGGGTAAGCGATGCTGCTTTTCCACAATTTCAGCTTGTGCACGTCGGCGGAAGCACTCTATGTAGAAATCCAGGCTGCTGTTTCGACCTTCAGGAGGAGTCCACCCAGAATCCTTCTTTTTGTAGTGTTGGTAGGAAGGTCTCTGTGGGTTAATATGTTGGTCAGAGGTGTGTTGGAAATATTCCTTGAGTCTGAGATGTCGAAAATAGGATTCTAGGTCACCACAGAACTGAATCATGTTCGTGGGGGTGGAGGGGCAAAAGGAGAGGCCCCGAGATAGGACAGATTCTTCTGCTGGGCTAAGAGTATAGTTGGATAGATTAACAATATTGCTGGGTGGGTTACGGGAACTATTCTTGTGGCCCCTTGTGGCATATAGTAGTTTAGATAGCTTAGTGTCCTTTTTCTTTTGTAGAGAAGCAAAGTGTGTTTTGTAAATGGCATGTCTAGTTTTTGTAAAGTCCAGCCATGAGGAAGTTTGTGTGGAAGGTTGGTTCTTTATGAGAGTATCCAGTTTTGAGAGCTCATTCTTAATCTTTCCCTGTTTGCTGTAGAGGATGTTGATCAGGTGGTTCCGCAGTTTCTTTGAGAGTGTGTGGCACAGTAATTGTACAAGGACTTTTTCTGCCTACCTACCTACCTACCTTTTCCTTACTTAAACCCCAGACCTGAAACAACATGCATATGTGTGAAGCAAATTACAGGATCAAGGGCTAATATGGGCCTGTCACCATGCTGTCTGGGTGCCCATGTGGCGTTGCTATTATTTTAATGTAAAAATATTTTTTTCCAGAACCACAGTATCATGATTCTGATTTCATTGTTTTAAACATTGTTCATTTTGATTCAGAAGAATATTTATGGGTGAGTATGAAGTTAATTTTCAGCTAAACAAAATTTTGCCCCAAAAGGAGTCAGAAAACATTGCAAAAAATATTTTATGGAAAATGATTTCTGTTTTCCTGCCAGCTTTCGTAAATACATATATGGAATGCACGGTTAGGTCCCAAAAGTGCAAAAATTATGCACATGCTTAACTTTATACTTCAACTTCAATAGCACTACTCACAGTGCATATAGTTAAGCATGTGCATACGGTTTTAAAAGTTTGGGACCTTTGGCAAGTTTTCAGTGTGGTTTTCTGGACAAGTAATAACACAGGTAGTTGGTGTATTATTGTTCTGCAAACACTAATTCAGCATTTATGACATAATTTATAGAGGGACGTCCAAACCCAGCTGAAAAGGGATGTTCCCACAACTTAAAAACTTTTCCTTTCAAAATTTCTGGATTCAGAAAAGTTTTTTGTCTAAAGAAGGCTGCACATTTTTGCTGATGGATATTCATGTTATTTTTTTTTAAAAATGAGCTTGATTGGCTCATTTTGGTTAGTCATAAAGTTCACAAGGTCCTTGTTTCATGGTTGGCTGAGCCTACCCCAGGTGGTCAAATAGCTTAGTGCTGGCATACATTAAGTCTTTAGCTGCATTAAACATCCAAAGTCCAAATATTACTAAATAAATGGGAATTTTCTCAATATTTGTTGTGAATATATTTTCTTCAATTTTGATCAATTGTAGAAATGGTTGAAGTATTTAAAATGCTGATGAAATTTCAAATTTCAAGAGAAAAAGAGAAATAAATAGATAAAGTTTAGCATGGTTTTCTTTTTTCTCAACCAGTTCAACCCTCTGTCGTTCCTGGATCATTAGACTTGTATACAGTTTATATTGAGACTTGTTTCTATCTGGGCAAAATACTAATTTCCTGTCCCACTAAACTTTTTAAGATTTTGGACATTTTTCCCATCCTAAATCAGGATGAAAAATCATTTTCAAATTTTTTTGCAAATTAAAAATCCCTCCCCCCTCCAAAAAAAATTGAAATCAGTTCATTTGAAACATTTTGTTTAGATTATGACAATTAATTTTGAAACAAAATGTCATTTTTAACAGAAAACTGAAACTTTGCATTTAGAAAATGTTGAAAAGGGTTGTTCCCACAACTTAAAAACTTTTCCTTTCACAAATTTTTCGAGTCAAGGAATTCATCAAAACAGAAACTTTTCCCATGAAAAGTTCAATATTAATGAATTAGCATTTTTGATGAAAAAATGTTTCATCAAGAAATTCCTGATTAGCTCTATTTTTAGCATGTTTTCACATGTAGTTTGACTACATACTGTTTCCTCACAGCATGCTATGACTTGTGGTTAATTATGGGGAGATTGATTTATAATGTGCATTACATATAATTTGTTTGTGGTGAGACTGGTTTATGGCATGCTTTCCCATGTCGTTGCCTACAATGAGGCTTACTGTGTGATTTTTACATATTGTTTGGAAAGGGCTTAAAAAGTTTGTTTTACAGAATACTTGTCATAATCAGTTGTGCTTTGGTGCATTGAGGGTGTATTAATGAGAAGTAAGATACCTTATCTGTTACCATACCATATAATAATGTAAAAGCAAGAGGAGTCGGTCAGCTCTCAACTTCATATTCAGTTCGTTTTTCCTGACTGTCAGTTTCAATTAAGTTATACTTGTCCTTAGCTGGACCGGTTCCTGGTGCCAGTCCTGGATGTAGAACGGGAGCACATATATCTCTCTGGGTACATCTATCTGTGTGTATTTGGGTATGTCAAATATCATAAAAGTCTTTGTGACTTCAAATATGTTGCTCCATACCTCCTTGATCTCTGTTTCACAAGCCAACGTTATGAAGGTTAGTTGCCACCACAAGGCTAAATACTAGGTCCACTGAAGTTGGTAGCAAAACTACCATCTGGATACCATTGAACCTGGATATGGTCCTTAGTTTCACGTGATTGTTAATTGTGCTGAATTGTGAATTCATGCCATTTTAAACTTAGAAGTGAATTTTGCAGAATTTAGAGAAAAAAGGGTATTTTCAAGGTCTGAAAAACTTTGATAGAAACAAAATTTTGAGAGCTCAAACCCTCCAGAACAAACTGGTGACCTTTTTCTTTTCCGAAATTTTACAGCCCCCTTTTCACCTGAAATCAGATGATGGCGGACTGTCTTTTGCTCTGTGTTTGTGTGGGGTCCTGGTCCATGCAGTAATGCAAATCATAAATAAATGAGGATGCCCTTCTTCATACTGAGTAGTACTTGCTCTGCACCATGGGACTAGCCATGATGTGAGGTTCTATTCAGTGTGAGTAAGAATATCACAACCTGGCTCTGAATTTGAACGGCTTGATCCTGCAAGATGCTGAGCGCTCTCAACTTTCACTAAATTAAATGCATTGCAGGTTATTCATTTATGGGATATTTTAGAACATTATTCATAATAGGAGCATCTTCCACAAGAATATTGGGAATATTTTTTCTCAGAAATATACTTTTTTGATTTATTAAGATGGGAATTATTTATCAAATATCATTTGTTTATTAAAAGCAGACCTAATCCTGCTCTCCTTATATGCTCAATTCCTAAAGTAGGAGTTGAGAGCCTTAGCATGAGGTGCTCAGCACTTAGTATGAGCGTGTCCTTTTGTAAGGACAGAAGGATTTGATCCATCCTTAATAACACCAATATTTAACATACAACAATGACATGTTCATGAAGCGAGATGAAGTGCTTGTTTGAGAAAGCCATTAAAACACTCCCAACTTTACCGATACGAGAAGCACCAATTGTAAACAAAACCTTCCTCTGACTAGGGCCTTCCTTGTTAATCTTCATGTGTAAAGCTTTATAGGAGTCATTGAGATGAGACTATGCCAGATAATGGTAATTGCTAGAGGCTGAGATAACAATGTTCCAAGGTTGTTGTTCCAATGAAGGATATTTCTACTTCATATCAGGAATAGGGAAAAATAAACAAATAAGGTTGAGTGTAGGGAAGTTGTAGAGCCTGTTTTTTCTCTCACTTGCACCTGAGTCATTCCATTGACTTCAGTGGAGTGACTCTGGAACTAAACCAGTGTAAGTAGGAGAAGTATCAACTCCCCACCCCTTTATAAAAAAATTTCTAATGAGATTTCCCCTCACATAGTGAAAGATATGAATCCATCCCTTCCCGCCACCCTCATGTCAAGGGACTCATCGATCATGCTCAATAATTCTGCCACTGAGGAGATAGTTCCCCTTTGGAGGTTCTGCATGGCAGAGCTCTTGTGGAATCCTGGAGTGGGAGGGTAACAAAATGGCACCTCCCCCACAGGAAAAGTCTTAATGGAGGGCAGAGGTTGCCTCACTGCCCATCGTCCACAGAGGTAAATTTCTTCCACTGTGCAATGGACTTTGCTGGTGCAGGGCTGTGTAACTTATACAAATACTGTGTCATCTTTGCTGAATTTGGGTATTTACCGTACTCTTCCTAGTTCATAACCATTTAGGAGGCACCATGTTTATTGCATTGCCACCTTTAGATAAAGCACAAGTTAAAGTGCCATTTTAAGAGCAGCAACGACTTATATATATATATATATATATATATATATATATATATATATATATAAAACAACCTGCACTATTTTTTCTTTAGCAATTTGCTCAAGACTACAAATGAGAATTATAACACTGAGTTGTAGCAACAGCTTGCTAGAGAGCTGAGCAAGAGCTCTGGACACTTGACCAAACCAGTATTTTACAAAAAATATTTTTATTTCAAATAAGATTTGTATGTGTCTGTGTGTATAATATTGTAGCAGTGAGTTCCATAGTCTAGGTTCAGTTCCTATGAAATACAATTAGAATAAAATATGTCCTCTCTCTCTCTCTCTCTCTCTGAATATGATGAATATGCAAGCATACACATACATAAGCATACCAACTAACATGGGACTGGATATTTTCCACCCTTATTCACAGTAGACCAGATTCTGATACGCTTATTCATTTTGATTTGTACCTTTTTTTTGCAAGTTATCCCATTGACCTATGCAAGGATTGAGATACTACTCAATGTGTGTAATGGTCTGAATCTGGACCTATGAAAATTACAATTTAACAAAATATCTAAGAATTTATTTAATGATCATCTTGTTCCCAAGTCTGTGTCAAGAACAGAAACCACTATAATACATCTTTATTGCTTGTGAATGTGAACATGTGGATGAATTTCAGATGTATGCGTTCATAGATCTGGCTTGCATGCAGAATGCAGCATTTTGTACAGGTGACATGTTGTATACAAAACATCTGATGAACTGCTACCAACAGTCTTACAGATCTTAGAAATCCTTTCTATATGTCTAATCATAAAGATAAAGTGATTGTCTCCATCCATACACGAGAACCAATTAGTCTGCCACCTTTATATAATTAGATAATAAAAAGAACTTTTTGAAGTGAAATCTTACTTCTTTTCTCCAGGAGTCAAAAAGACAACGAATGACAGCAACAAATTACAAGATACATTTCATAATCCACTCAGTGAATGGATTAATATTACAGTATTTGCTGAGTTTAAAGAAGGCCAACATTCAATATTTCTCTTTGCAAATAAAAATCTATTTACATTACTCCAAACAAGAAAAAAATACAAAAATGGCTCTTTGTGGAAGTCCTGAAATGGTAGCAAGACATTTGACTCTTCTGCATCCTTAGAAATTAACCTGTGTTAATGAAGGTTTATAAGCAAGATTCACTATGCAAGGTAAATCATCAGATGCCTCATTAGGTCACCTCTCCAGCCACTTTGCAATGCCTTGCCAGTGCAAAGCAAGTAGGCCAAGGGCTGAGGTTCTGGCCCAGTATGTCTATCTCCATTGAACCTGTCTCATTAGCACACCTTTATGCTGTCGTGAGAATGCAAAATATAACAGCAACTAACCTGGATGTCTCTGGGTTTGCTGCTGGCAACCTCCACCTTTCTGAAAAAAATACTTTGCTAGATCCTCAGCTGGTGTAAATTGGCACAACTCTACTGAAGTCCAGGAAGCAACCCAGAGTTGCATCAGTTCAGGATCTGGCCTTATGTATATTTTACACTGATAGCATATAAATCCAGTCGAAGGAACTATTTTTTTAAAAAAAGTTTGTATCCTGCTGTGGCAACAGTGTAACAGAGCCGGTCAAAAATCCTGACAATTTTTTCCTGGTTTTTTTTTTAGAGGTGTGTGGAAAGGGACAGATATGTAAACAAATATGCAACTGCACCTACTCCAGTCCTGTGGTTAGGGCATTTACCTTAGATGTGGGAGACTGAGGTTCAAATCCTTGCTCCATATTAAGCAGAGGAAGCCTTAGACGTGGGTCTCCCATGCTCCAGAGGAGCACTCTAACCAGCAGTCTAATGACATCTTGCTCTCTCCCATGTTTTTTTCCACAACATTTTTTTGAAAGGTCTCATTTTCATTCCACATCAGAGAAACAAATATGTCAGCATCTCTGATTTTTTTCACAACACAGAATTGCCGTTTTTCAGCCAGGCCTATTTAAAAATCAGGACAAGAAAATGTACTTTTCACAGTAAAAGTTCTCTTCTGATGTTAACCCAGTATTAAACATCAGGGTAACTGCTTTACAATCTCTTACATGACATGACTCCCATAATGCAGTCACATTTTGTGAACCAGGTTTAGCTTAAAATGTATTTGCCTTTGTTTTCCAACCAGATAAGGCTCATACTTGGATGAGCATTGTAGAATAAGGTTGATGAATCACCAAGACTACTTTGGACACTGGTGATCACTCCCTTTTGAGTCAGGTGCCCTATGGGCATGAATGGTTTTTTGACATTACTTTAAGCCTTATTAGCACTGAGCATATTGAATAAAAGCTTTCCTCAAGCTTGAGGAGATGATGAAGATGATGATGTAGTGACAGGTTTTCTCCTCACCACTGAGATTTTTCTGGCAAATCAGGCTGGGCAAACTTGCAAAGATTTTATAGGCTCCTGTGCGTCCCATCTCCCAGTATATATATTTTAAAATATATTATTGGTTTTCCTAAAGTAACTATAACAAAACCACAAAACTGCTGACCTTCCCATATTTGGAAGTAAATTCAAAACGTATTACCAAATTAGCTTTCCTTGAATAGGTCTTCATATGCATCCACATGCAAACAGATAATCTATAAGCGAGGCCATTTTTTTTTCACAGTTTGGAAAAAGAGAGGAAAATTGTCATTGTTTTATTTTTAAGTATGTTGGTGCTCAGATTTACGGTGACTGCAGCCTTATTAGCATCCATCTAGATGGGAGTAATAATTATGCAATAGGTTCTTTACAAGAGATAGAAAAGAAGGGACAGGGCTGGAGGGAAAAGAGCCATCATTCACAAGGAAAAGTACAGAATGAAATATTGTAATGAAAACTGCTGTAGGCCTCTTCTACATTTTCTTAACTTTACTGCCAAAAGTTGTCAGTAGACTTCATTAGGACTACTCGTGGTAGTAGAATTAAGCATGTTCGTAAGTTTTTGCAGGCCTTGGGCCTTTGAGATTTCAAGTTAAATAAAAGAGATTGATTCTCTTTTTCCCCAACTCTGAATTTTTCATACGTATGTATTAAACTACTTGTAGTAAGCTCCTCACTAAGTAATAATTTTGCTCTCTATTGCAATTTGTCTTGACATTTCTCTGGGGAACAGTTATAAAGATATAGGGGCGGGGTTCCCCCTTAAATATGTGTGGCTCCTAGTAAGATATTCAGTTTTAAAATTACTATCAGTTCAGTGTCGTAATCCAGCAAATTGATAGCAAAATCCCAGACTTGATCTTAAAAATCATAGACCACATTATGGTCCTAGGATATGTGCCTAAAGTATTGATGTATCATTGTGACCAGTATATGTTGGAGTGTGAGAGCTAAGTGCTATTGGACTTCCCGTTACTTAGGTCATTAGAAAGAGAGACATCTGAGCTAAAGATAAGGAGCAGGTATTTGATCTGATGGGTTCCAGTCTGACACTGAATTTATTTTCCAAGCCTTTCTGTCCGAGTAACTGAAACTCCCATTTTGGGGCCAGGATTTCACCCCTCCTTTTAAGTTTTCAGTTAAACGTCAGCAGCCTCTCCCCTGTGTTCAGAGAGAGAGAGAAACTGTTTGCTTGTCTTTCTAGGTACTCTTTATGGCTTCTGTCATTACAGTATCTAAGGGTACATCTACAGAGCAATTAAACGCCTGCGGCTGGCCTGTGTCAGCTGACTCAGACTTGGGCTGTGGGGCTGTAAAATTGCTGTGTAGACATTCGGGCTCAGGCTATCTTCACAGTCCCCCTCTGTGGCAGGGAATTATCATCCCCACTGTACAGATCAGAAGCTGAGGCACAGAAAGACCGTGACTTGTTCAAGGTCACGCAGAGAGACTGGGACAGAGCCAGCTATTGGACCCAGTACATGTGTGAGTTGTTGCTCCACCTCCTATATCTGCCATTTCTCACCCCGCTTTTTTAATGTAGCTACCTTGATTCAACATATCTAATGTGTCGGGGTGTTACAAGTCTCCTGATCTGACCCAGAGGTGACCACCATGCTTTGCAGCACTGGATTCCTACTGAAAAATACAGTGCATTTTCTGAGCTCTCCTTCCCAAGCCAAAAACCAAAACCCCACAAACAAACACAACTCTCCCCCAAACAAACACACAAAATCCCACGACAAACTAAAGACAACTTACCGTAGTATATTTGTTGTGGTTTGCTTTTATAACTAATTTGCCTAGGAGGGATTTAGCAAAAGATCAGAATAATCCTACAACCATTTTGCAGTTTAATCCCAAATTTGTGGAAATGTTTCAGTTGTACCATGAATATTTTAAAGAGGAAAAAAGAAAGTGAAATCCTGCCTCAGGACAGATCCACAGACTATAGAAGTCTTCCCAGGATTTCAATAGACTTTGGATCGGGCCCAACATGCTTTCTTTTCCCTACCTGAGCTCTTTATTTCATGTTTTGAGATATGTTCTTTGAATTTACTTTCTCTATGGAATGACACTATATCTTCCTAGAATATCTAATGAGTCACTTCGTTAGGAGCTGGGCAGGAGGATAGCCATTTCAGTTATGCACACATTTAAGGTTAAACCAGAAAACGATTTATCAATCACTACTATGGTTTCAGTAATAGGTGGAACTCTTTCACATGTACCAATATGCTGACATTTCTTAGAAATGTATTTTTAAATTTTAGTTGCTATCTGGCATGCAGCTTTTAAACAGACCCTTTGAAATTTGTTCACTTTATTTTTGAAATGGACATGAATCCTAATGGTGCAAATAGTCTGGGATAGAAACAGGCTTGCAGATGTTGCAAATGTACTTCTTTAGCTGGTAGGGTGACCAGACAGCAAATGTGAAAAATCGGGACACGGGTGAGGGGTAATAGGAGCCTATATAAGAAAAAGACCCCAAAATCGGGACTGTCCTTATACAATCGGGATATCTGGTCACCCTATTAGCTGGACATATCACGAAAATATTGGCAGAACATCGAACTTACAATGTTTCCCTCAGAAAACAGTCTGCTAATTTAGGGGCTGCTGATTTTCATTGCATTGTGTGGTATGCTCATCAGAATAGCTATGCTGAAGCTGGGCTCAAGCTGACAGTTTTATTTTGTTTTGGAGTGGCTTTTTTTTTAATCCATTTTTGGACTTCAACATCACAAAATGCTATCGTTAACAAACGTCCTTTGTTTTATCTCCTGTCTCACCAGCTACTCTGCAGTTTCCTTTCTTCATAAATGAATTGTAGCACAATCCTACACTAAATACCAGGTGGGAAATCTTTACTCATTGAAATATTAATGGAGTAGGTTTTCCCCCCTTAGACGCACTGGATTTTTCAGTGCTTTTTGTCTATCAAAGGTCCCTTCTTGTCAGTCAGCTTTGTCCAGGCGGAGAAACCAATGAGACTATTAAAAAATGAGATGTGAGTGAACCCAACAAGAAAACCTTTACAAAATTTTACTTTTGAACTTCAGAGAGGGCACAGAGCTTGTTTTGTGGGGAATGCAGAGTCGGAGGGGTTTTATTTACAGACATGTGTAGTACATTTGTTTCAGTTTTATATCTGCTGTCAAAATATGATGGTTTTATTCAGATTTTAAACATGCTTCAGCTGGAAACACTACATCTTTAAATTGTGTCTGTTCGATTTCCCTAGCTGCGCTCCCTCACCTTACCCAGGTGCATGTTAAATCAGTATTAATGACAATATCATTCTTGTGCAGTCATCTCCTGCCTGCAATTTGGTTTTAATTACCCACCACGTTGTCTTTCCCCTCACTGACAGCCATTAAATAGGGAATGACACCAGAGCCACGGTTGTGTGGAATATGCACTTCACCAGGGTGGTTGGGTTTTTTGTTTTTTTTTTTTTTTAAACCTCCATAAAGTAGGCTGCAGTGCCTCTTAGTGGCGGCCAGTGGAAAAAGGGGCTTACAGCAAAACTACTTGTTTTGATAGCTTAGCAATGCTTTCTTTGGCTAAATTAGAGCTTATGGGGAAAATATAGCACCACCCTTTAAGAGAGAGAAAAAACACTTGAAGATTAAGGCATGATTGGGACACATTGAAGTGTCTCTTCATTGAAATCTAACAGTAACTTTGATGTAGTATTTAAGCCTTGTCTGACAGTCTGCAATGGTTGCTCAGAAGCAGGTACCTTGTCAGTTAGACTGTCAGTGAATAAAGTCCTTGAGGCAAACTGCTCACTAAAGGTGAGCAAGGAATCCCTAATGAATTAAAAATCCAGCTTCTTCTCCTTTACTGAGCCATTGTCTCCTATAACTTATACTTTTTTATTTCCATATGGGGGGGTGTATACATGCACATATAAATACACAAAAAACCATACATTATGCAGATTTTTAATTGCAAAAATTCTCTCTCTTTCTTTTTTTTATTTGTAAGTGCTTTTACATTTTTTTTTTCTTTAGTCAATAGTATGAAAATGATTTTTTCCCCACAAAATATTCCATATTTACCCCTTTTGGGAGACCATTCCATGGACCAATTCTGATTGAAACTGATGTAAATATTGAGTCATTGCATTAAAGTCAGTGCAGTTAATCTGGATTTGCACCAATGTAATTGATGGCAGAATCCGATGCAAAAAGATATATCTTTAAGGACAAATTCTGCATTAGGCTTATAGCATGAGAGTGTCAGAAACAAAAGTGATTAGTAAAATAACATTCTGTAAAATGTGTATCTATTTTTTATTAACAAGAAATAGTTTTCAAAGAGTTTTGTAAGGGGGGAGGGAGTTTACAACACAAAAACTGCAGATTGACTAGAAAAAAAGTCTTAAAATTCAGACAAGCTGATAAAGGAGGTTTGCAGAAGGATAAAGATTGTCACGGCAATTCACAGTTTGTCTCAATTGCGGACAATATTTGCTCTTGTTAAATGTCATCTACATTGATTTGATTTATTATTTTTAAGACAAGTATACTGTGAATCGTTAAATACCACCCCAGTAAATTGTTGTCTCTTACAAGAAGATTTTGTGACTGAATTGGGAAGCTCATATGAGCAAGCCTACTGTGAAGGTTTAATCTCTGATACAGCTTCCATATATTGGTTTACAGCTATATTGAGTCCAGTTAGAATGATTTTTTACTTTCCTAATATGAAACATGATGCTTGGAAAATCTGATAAGTGAGTTTCATTTCCCTGGAAATTTATTGCTTCTATTTCCAAGTGCAAGGAAATAAAACAAGTAAAAACAATAAGCAGTCTGTAAGGAGAGTATTAATGAGGGGTCACTCTTTTCTCATGTAGGCTGTAGCTCAGGAGAAAAAGAGAACAGAGTTGCTTTTGGGGCAGTTTAAATAGCAAGCACACTATATTTTATTTTATTTATTAGAAATAGCCTAGTTCTCTTTTCCTCTTTAAAATCTGCTCCAAATCCTAACAGGATATTATGAGAGTAATTAAAGGACCAGTTCCTCAGGTCCTGTACATTGGTAAACTACCTTGATTTCAGCTGAGGATTTAGCCCATTATTTCTTGATGACAAAGGATGTTTATGCTTCACTCAGACATCTTTGGAATCCAGTAGAGCTAATTTGAACATATAAAAATGATGCCTATAGTATTTCAATGTCCTATTCAGATTTCAGTTTGGGTAACTATGTTCCACTTATCTAAAATCCCCCCGTATTTTCAGTTGTGAATGATGATGTCCTTCATTTCTTTTTGTTAAGTGCTGTGCACTGTTAAAGTTCCACCCCAGAAGTGGTTGCATTTTAATGATGGGTGAAAAGATTGCTCTCTATACAGTGCTTTGTATTTGAAGGTAACTGGGCTCCACATGAGTGTACCCACACAGATCCAATTGTATGATCTAGCCCTAAATGAGACCCAGACTGGAAAGTTCAAATGCATGGTAGAGAGGTTGAAGGTCCAAAACAATGCAAGAGCTGATGCAGAAAACAAAACAAAGAGGAAGTTATATATATATAAAGCACTGTAAATATAAATATAAATTTGCAAAAGTATTACCTGCCCTGAAATTATTTTGTTGCAAACTCTTTCTGAATTTAATTATCAGGTCTATCTTTCATGTAGTCTTTGCTGTTCATCTATTTCTTTGTTTAGGAAAGTCTCTTTGCTCTCTTTTCAACTTTCAATAATATAGAATATTGCATAGCAGTAGTTAGCTGTGTGCTCTAGACATGATTACTTTTTCAGACTCCATAGTAGGTTTATTTTACAACTTCAGTTTGTTTTCTCCAGGGGAAATTGTATAGTTTATTCAAATTTCACCATATGCTTTTCATATCCAATAAAACAGTTGCATTATAAAAGGAAATACTGTATATTGCACCCTAAATCTTGGGAGTTATGGAGAATCAGACTGAAACCTGATGGAGAGCTCTAGATACAATAATACTCAGAAAGCTTTTTCCTTGCTAAAGCAAACTACCGCCAAGAAGTAGCTCAAGAGGGGCTATTGGAAACATTATTTTTAAAGGTTTCAGAGTAGCAGCCGGGTTAGTCTGTATTCGCAAAAAGAAAAGGAGTACTTGTGGCACCTTAGAGACTAACAAATTTATTTGAGCATAAGCTTTTGTGAGCTACAGCTCACTTCATTGGATGCATTCGGTGGATATACAGACAATATTTGAGAAAGCTTATGCTCAAATAAATTTGTTAGTCTCTAAGGTGCCACAAGTCCTCCTTTCCTTTTATTATTTTTAAAATAGCCTTTGCTGTTCAAGTTATAGGCCTTGATCCTACAAACACACATGTAAGTAACTTTACATACGTAAATAATCTTTATGAACTCAGTGGGTCTGCCCACATGCATAAAGTTATATATGTGCATAAGTGTATAAATCTTCAAGATCACGACTGTAGTTTGTTAGGGTTTGGTTAATGTTTTAAACCTCAATCCTGCAAACGTTCTGTGCACAGACCTCCAAATGACATACCAGCATATAGGGCCCAATCCAAATCCCAGGAGTCTTTTCATTGACTGTAGTAGGAGATGGCTTAATCCCATACTGACTACAGAACTAAAAGCCATAATTAAATTCTTCATGCTGCCATTCCAAGTCATGGTTCTACCTACTACACTATACAGCCATGTGCAATTTATAAAGAGCATGGACATCATCGTAGTAAACAAGGAAGTTGTTTTTAGAGTTGCTGGTCAGAAAGAGAGAGAGAGGAAGGATGTTGTAAGCAAATGAGAAGACAGTGCCAGGCAAAAATGGGCAGTAGAATCTGAATATCTAATTGCATCTAAGGCCCTGATGCTGCCAAAATGTGCAGGACAAATGGAATTTTCATGCATAAAATTAAGCACATGTACAAGTCTTTGCAGGATCTGTGCCCTAAAACTTAGCGCCATTTGATTCACAATGAAATGTAAAACCACTTGAAAATTGTGGGTGGTAGGTGTAAATTTAATTGTGAACTTGAAAGTGAGCTCATTTTGTGCTCATTTGAGGGGGAAATTACTAAAATACAGTATATCATTTTTATGGACAAAAATGACTTAATATTGGGGGGAAATTAACATTTTTGGAAAATAAAAAGGGGGGATATGTATGTATTTTTGAACAAAGATATCTTTGTACAGGAAACATTTGGAGATCCATTTGATTTGATTTGATTGATTGATTGATTGATTGATTGATTGATTTAAAAAATTATTCACCCAGGTGTAGGACTGGTTAGATAATTTGCCGAATACACTCACAAATAATTGATTTGATCACATTTTAGATATGTTTCAAATAAATTACAGGACAAACATGAGTGAAAAAGCTACCAGCAAGGATTAGGAGAATGAACAGAGCAGCAAAATCTGGTGAGACAAAATCTCAGCTGATGGAACTGGACTATTACGGATAAGAGTCAATAGTTGGATGGAGTTTTTGGGTGCCCCGGAGAGTAAGTGCTGTAGCAGTGGCTATTCAATTGAGGATGGAGACTGTGAAGTCAGAAATGAGACAGAAGAATCATGTCCAGATACTCAGAAGGTTTGCAGCTCTTGCTAGTAGAGGCCCCTGGGAAAGTTGGAATATCCTTACCTTGCTAGTGGCCAGCACCTGCCTCAAACCTCACAGAGCATCCAACTGATTGCATGGTTTGACCGCAGAGAAATTCTTGCCAAGTGTCTTAGGTTTATCGGCTATGTAATATTTGTAAAAACACTTCTTAGTTAGGGTTTTGTTGTTTAATAAATACCTGCAATGCCCAGGAGAATGGTCTAATCCCAGCTTTGCCACTCATTGAGTATGTGGCATTGGCCATACCACTTCACCTCTCTGTCTCTGTCTTCCCAGCTGTAAAATGGGGATCCCACTAAGCTAGCTAGCTATTTTCTGAGAATTGTTCTGGTTTTGTTTGTACAGCTTTTAGGCTATTATAAAGATCTCTGGGTGAAATCTATCCCTGTGCAGAGTGGCCAGTGCAACATTTAAGTCCCATATAAGCTATATGATCCCTGTACTTGCCCTCTACATAGGGGTAAATTTTGCCCTCTGTAAATGCCAAGTTTTATTGTATTTTAATAGTCTTTTCTCATTTACCATCATATTTGAGTCCCTTCTCAGTCATTAAGCTTTGTTTTAGAGTCCAGTCAAACGTCATTTTCTTCTCTTCTTTCTCTAACTGGCCTCTGGTTATATTAGAAAATAAAATTAATCTCCAGGGGAAAATAGCACTTAAAATTATTATTACTGTTTAGTGTGCTAAGTGATTTGCTCTCCATGACCTATCTCAGTCTGATCCTTATACAAATCAAATCAACACACACACATAGCAGCGCTTGGAAGCTCTTTCCAGATTCTGCATTTAACAGCCTTAAAACCTTTAGGATTTCACAAAAGTTTGGTGTAGCTGTCCTTCCAAGTGCCAGTCAGATTTTTTTTAATGACTTTGGTCCCAGTTAAGTAAAGTACTTAATCACATGTATAATTTTAAGTGCCTGAGTAATCCAATTGATTTAATAGACCTGCTCACATGCTTAAAGGTAAGTGCATGCTTAAGTATTTTGAAGGATCAGGGCCTGAGGGAACTTCCAACAACCTCCAGTTTCCTCAGCAGCATGTCAGAGGTTAAATTCCATCCCTGTCCTCATATAGTTCTGAATTCTGAGCTTCTGTTATGCCTTTTACCCTCAGTTCTCAAGTTTAATTAGATGGGTTCCATCCATTGACTGCTGGCACCGTTTACGGACACTAGAAATCAGTATGTTAATATTGATTTTCAAAAACAATTAAAGACTGGGATTGTGCAAGGAATCCAAAGACGCTAACTGCCATTGAATTTCTATGAGATTTGGGTGCTTAGCTCCTTTAAAAATCCCAATTTAAATACACAAATTGGGACAGATTCTGCAAACATGGATGTGAGTATCTTCACTCACATGCATAACTAGTTGCAGATTCAGGACCTAAAGCTGTAAACTGTTGATCTTGTTGGAGTTGGAGGTGGGTATATCACATGAGAGACTTATGCTACGCTCAAACTTGATTTCCAGTTCATCCAAATCAACATCAGTGTTTTTGTAAAACTTTAATGAGAATCTTGAGACATAGTACACCAAAGCTTTTAAAAAAATTGTACAAAAAAATTGTACAACTTCACAGTACTGAGTACATGATGATGATTTATTGTATTGTTTCTTCAGGCCTCAATCAGAGATTGTGTCCCCAGTGTGCTCTGCACTGTATATGCCTATAACAAAAGGACAATCTCTGTGGTCCACAAGGTTCCAACGTGTGAAAAGTTGGTGCTTTTCTAAACCAAATCTCCAGGCTTTCTTTGTGTGCAGATTGGCAGTAAGAAGCTCTGTATTTTCTAAAATGTTCCCTAATTTTATTCACAGTTTGGAAACTATTTATTTCATTCATGTCCCTGAATCTCATAATAACCAACCGACACTTAGTTCTCAATCTTATATTTACCTTTAAAGATTTAACATCAATATATGGAACTGTTATAGATGCATATGTGCCCCTTGAGGTAAAAACCCTAATCTCATGTTTTTATACATATGGTACACACCTGCAACTTGTTATCAGTATGATACACTCTAAGATTCCAAGTGTGGCTAGGTGTGAACTGTTTAAAAGAGTATTGCCACCAAGTTCACTTTTAGGGTTGCATAAAATCCTATCCTTTCATGCCACTTTAGATACCATCTGTGAAGTCCATGCTCAAAATCAACCTTTATTCTTCATTAATGCATAGAAGGCTTGATCCTATTCCCAATGAAGCCCATAGCAGAGCTGCCAGTGGCAAGCCAGATCAGTTTCAAAAATTCTCTCCTTCCACACCCCAGCCTCCATAAATTTAATTCCCACCCACCCCACCCCACCTCAAAAAAAGTCATACTATACTGAAAAAGAGAAACATTTTTGACTATTCAAAACTCGGTGTGATGAACAATTCCATTCTTTAGCCCACTCCAACCAGTTTATTTCGATACACGGAGACTGTTGCAGTGTGAGAATAACTGCAGTTAGAAGGATCTATTTAGCAAAAATAGTTCTAAAAATACCAGTTCAGGTCAGCATTCTTTACGTTCTGTTGCTTTATTATTTGGTCACCAAGCAAAAGGTTTGTTATGATTTTTTAAGCTTGAGGGAGAATATGAATGTCATAAATATTTCATTTTCATAGCACATCTTGCATTGTTCTTCAGTTTCAGACCTCGCCAGCAGTCAACGCAGTAGTAAATTTCAGCACCTGTGGACCTTTTTCAGTAATTTATGATTTCCATTAGATTTCCATTAGAGATGGACTAAAATGATTTTGAAAAGTGCTAGCACCTTCAGACATACGGATTTCTACCTATCTGAGTAGGGTGGGTAGTGTTTTGCAGGGCAGGCAATGTCAGGGCTTATGCTTAGTACTAATGGTTCAGGTTTTCAGTATGAACTGTCTGAATTCAATGCCAGCCAAAATCCCTTTGAAATGAATGGCACCATATTTGAGAGAGTAAGGGCAGGCAAAATACAGAAAACAGTGCTAGTCTATAAACATGTTGCTTGTCTATTACTGTGTTTCCTCATCTCATCTCATCTCATCTCATCTCATCTCATCTCAACAGCAATTGCGATCACACTGTGCCTAGTGACTAACCTAGCTGCACCACCTCAAATGTCTAAATTTACCACCATCTTAATGAAACACAATTTGGTCAGCTCATTCATCATCCGGCTCTTGATAAGCATATTAAACCCCTCCAAATGTACTATTCTGCAGTTATAGTACAGTGCTACTTTTTTTCCTCCAGGGAATTTTTTGATTGGTGGCCTTAAAAAAAAGAAATAAAGAAAAGAAAAAGAAACCAAGGCAAAACATTGGTTTAGGTTCATATACTGGATTGAGATTTCATCAGGTTCTAATGACAATCAAATTTGTTCATGCAGTCTTGTTTACAGAGCTAGTTTGAATCCGGGGAAGCTCCCAAGCTGCAACAAAATATACTCTTCATAAGAGCCCCACACACTGCATTATGTGGGCAAATAAATCACAGTGAATAATTTAGTCATGACTTACCATTGATGCTGTGTCATGTTTTCAGATGCATTTGTCCAATTAATGCATTGTAATGAATGGGACTCCTTGCATAGTACAATGCTACTCAGCATGAGTAAGAGGGGCAAAATTAGCTCCCTAACAAATACCTGATGCCCTTTCTCAAGTATTGTTGCACTTTAGTCCACAAATAATCCCACAGAAGTCACTGCATGTAATGGTGACAGAATCTAGCTCTTAGTGATATGAAAGCATCCGTGTTTCCTCCTTAAAGAAAATGTAATGAGAAAAGTTAACTCACAAAGTGACAGGACCACGGCAAGACCTGTACTACACACAGCATTCCAGATGATGCCACACATTTGATTAATATAAAGTTTTGCACAATTCACACTCCTATAAATGGCCCCTATGATTGTAACAACTGATTCATGTAATGAATGTTTGGCCAATAGTTTTTCCAGCTACGGAATCAAATAGCACTAACCAATATATTGTACCCAAGATGTTTTCTGGGAATTCTTTTTTGGGGGAGGGAGGATAGGTTGGGATTTCAGACTCTCTGTCCATCTTGAAATCGTCTTCTGTCTGTTTTATTTATTTTTTAAGCTGCTGTAGTACATCTAGCCAGTATCCCTAAGTGAAAAAGTGTCTATTTTTGCCATCCTTCCACCACTTTTCAGGATTGTCATTTAAGCAGTAGGGCACTCCAGGTGTCATGCTGAGATAACGTCATACTCTGAGTGCATTTCACAATAGTTTCCAGCAAGCCGAAGCATGACATTATCCCAGCAAGATACCTGCCCTTCACCTTCCAGATGGGGACCCACCTCCAAAAGGTCAGCATACTCACAGCTTAAAATAATATTTTAGCTGCTGCTGCTAGGAATTCAAAGAAAGAGGGGAGTGAATGCCACACAGCCATGAAATTCATAAAACCCATTCCTCCTAGCAAATGGCAACTGGCCTGAGAATCTCAATTTTTCGAGTTCTCCTTTTACTTAGGTTTAAATGTAACTTCAACAAAGAGTTCTCTTTATATGATGAGCACTCTGCAGCATATAAAGAGACACTCCTAGGTGTGGTCAAAAAGCAGAAAGGTTACTGTTGCATTATAGGAAACAAGCCTGTCTCCATGAAAAATACATGAGTAACAACTTGACACATCAGAGGCAGCTCCCCCCCCCACACACACACTTCTTGCCTCCAACTAGTTTTCATTCTCTTTCCCTCTCCCTTTTTTCTCCAACATTCATCTCCCTCTGATGCTGCTTTGTGTACAGCTCTTTCTTGAATAGTGGCACACTAGCTTCTGAGAGACTGGACGTGAACTGGTTGATAGAGCTGAGGAAATAATTTGACAACAAATAATGTATCTGATCTATTTAGCCCTTTGTCTGTCTTTGGAGCATCCACCAATGGATTGTGATTCTTTTGGAATTCATTCATTGTTTGAAATTATCTGACATTTTTTCACAAATTTTGTCCGCCCAGTGAAATTTAAAATGCCAGTTGTGTTGCCTTGTTTTGGTTAGTCCCATAAGTAACATGGATTTATTTCTGCTTCCTAATTAGAAGAGTAAAATTCTCATAACCAGGTTTCTGGCACAAATGTTGTCTGTGGAAAATTAATTGAAAAGTCACCTTACACTTGTATTTGAGTGTGAGAGTTTAAAATTTTATCTCCCTTACCATTTGTGATAGTAAAATTCAATTGCACACATGTTCTCAGAAAGCAAAGATGAGGCCAGATTCCAGTTTTATGCCCATGTGATTCCACAGAAATCAATGGAGTTGCAACAGAATAAACCCAGAGTAATGCAGCAATGAATCATGCCCAAGGGGTGTGAACACGACCCAACCATATTCATTTGAAAATTTGGATAAATATGCATGGAAAATATTTTACAATATTTGCCCAGCACTAGCGATGCAGCAAGTAAGTTGTGGGAGGAATTTTAATGTCAGAGGCTAATCACCCCTTGAATTTGCTGAATGGTGGAAATATAGTGTCAGAGGTTAGTGGGCTGGTGCAACAGGCTGGGAGGGCAATTGCATTGGCAAACAGAATTAAAGATAGACAAATCTATGGATAGTTGGATGAGCAGATAACTTACACAAAGGGCTATCTCAGTCTAATCTAATCTATCTAGGATTTTCTACTCTCCTATCACTGTAGTTTGTGGGTATCTTGCAACTTCTAACAGAATACCCAAGGATTTTTGTTCTCACAGTATTTCTGTCTTTGGACAAATCTGGGAAATCCTGGAAATCTCACGAGCCTGATTTTGATCATTTTCAGCCCTATGTTCATCATTAAACTCTTTATAAGTTGGGCTTTGCAAGCAGATAACTTTGCCACAGGCCAGTTTAGTAGAGGGAAAACTACAGTAATATTAATTACTTGCAGAGACAGCTGGGAACCTGTGAGGATCCATGGAGATAGAACTTGAAGCTGCTGGTCACCAAGTGACTGGTGCATCCATGTTGCCATCTGTGACAGAACAGCAATCATTGGGCTGTGAACCTGGTAGGATCAAGTATCACAGGACATGCTGGCCATAGAGGGCCTGACTGGCAGTGCTTCCGGGGTCTTTGATTGGTCCGGGGGATTACTTACACCTGGAGGGGATACCGGAAAGTTGTCTGTAGAACTAGGCGAATCCCCAGCTGGATGTTATAACAGACCCTGCTCCTTCACCTTGCTCTGGTTCTTGGCTTCTGACTTTGGCTCCAAACTCAGCTTTGGCTCCAGCCCTATCCACTATGTCCAGCTCCACCCACTAGTCCTGGCTGTCCATGCTTTGGCCAGGACATAAACATTTTAATTTCAACTATGAATGCTGCATTGTCTTTGCTAGTAGATAAAACATTTCACCTATTCATTTGAGCTTACAACAAGGGGAAGCATTCCCATTAAACTCTACCTGCTGACAAATATCCGGAGGTCATGAATTGTGGATTTTTTTCTAATTATCCTTTATATAATTGATTTTGATTAACACTCAAATTTAACCTGACATTCTCCTACCATATCTAGTTTTGCATTTTACTGTCTTGGAAATACTAAAGAGTATTTCAGAGTACTTTCTAGAACTCTATCACACATACCCACATTTGTAGGCATGAATGTGATCAAGCTGTGGGGTGGCAAGGAATATGATTTCAGGGACAAAAATCTCATCTGTTTTTAAAGGTAACCCTTTCTTGAAGCTTTCCAACATGCCAGTGCACTAGTATTGATTTCCCTGTTGTATAGTGTGTCCTGGATAGAAGGTGGACGATGTAGTATCACAATAGAGTATTACTTCAGGCAAGTTTTCTCCCTCTGTTCTCTATGAAACTATTTAATTCATAAACCTTTGATGTTTAAACTGGTCCTGACCTCCTGTGAGCACTTCAAAAAGGAAAATTAGCTGCTTGGCAAAGTATAATGACCTAAATGCAGCCTACCAATTTAAGACACACATGTTAGAATCTTACTGAACTTGCATTGACTTCTTGGATTCTTTTGGGGAGTACTTGCCCAATAGACTTATAATTGGAGAAAGGTGTTAATTTTCAAGACTCCAGGAATTCCTGGTTTTTGACCTGCTTTTGAAATGTCATTTCTATTATATGAAGACTGCAACAAGATACAGGAAGCTGTCCTATAAATACAACATAAAAGGCTTTGATTAACTTTATTTTGGCTTTTATTTAACTCTGATGAGCATAATAATTATTAGAGCAACATCCACTAGCTTCACTATTGTTGATGGCCCAGTACAATTTCCCTGGTTTTAGTGATTTATTATTTAGCTGTCAAAATATGCTTCAGGTTAGAATTTGGCAAGAAAGGTGTAAATAGTGACTTTACTTTTAAAAACAAATAATAATTAAATGTGGTTCAACTAATTATAAGTTCTTGAAGTGGGCAGAATATGTCTTTATACTTTATAAGTGCCAGATCATTATTACTTCTTGGGGAATTCAATATAAAATAACATTTAAAAATACTTTAAGTCTACAGGGTGTGTTTAAATAGATTGTAACATATCTATGCCATCAGAGATCTTTGGATAAAAGAAGCTTTTCTAATACAACAATCTGTTCATGCTAAAGATACTTCCCTGAAAAGCAGAATGGATGGCTTCATCATATGTTTGGTTTCAGAGTAGCAGCCATGTTAGTCTGTATTCGCAAAAAGAAAAGGAGTACTTGTGGCACCTTAGAGACTAAAAAATTTATTTGAGCATAAGCTTTCGTGAGCTACAGCTCACTTCATCGGATGCATTCAGTGGAAAATACAGTGGGGAGATTTATAAACACAAAGAACATGAAACAATGGGTGTTACCATATGCACTGTAAGGAGAGTGATCAGGTAAGGTGAGCTATTACCAGCAGGAGAGTGGAGGGGGGAACCTTTTGTAGTGATAATCAAGGTGGGCCATTTCTAGCAGTTGACAAGAATGTCTGAGGAACAGTAGGGAGTGGGAGGGGGAGATAAACATGGGGAAATAGTCAAAAACAGACTCCAAGGAGAGACTGCTGAAAATACACACAGAGAAATACACTCTGTAAATACACACAGAGATATTCCCCTTCCCCTTCAGCCTCCAAAAGCGTGGAGAATTTTAAAGGACCGGGACTGCATTTCAATTTGTGACCCTTGGAGCAGTCTTTTCCCATCCCAATCCTAACTCTTGGTTTTCTATGTCCCTAAGGAGGACATGAGGTTTACCCATGTCTTCTTCCCATCTTTATCCCACTGCATTTGAATCCACATTGGAACGTTAATCTGGACCTGCAGCAGTTCCATAGCCAAATCCAGCCCTTTTAACCACTCTGAAGGGAATCTGTCCTGTTTGGAGACCCATCACATGATCCTTACTCAAAGGTGTAGAGATCTGATCCAAAGCCTGCTGAAGTCAGTGGGAGTCCTTCAACTGATTTCAATAAGCCTTGGATCTATCAGGCTGCTTGAGGACTGTGGGATCAGTCCCGTGGTGATTTAATTGAGGTAAAATTCACTCAGGTTCATAAGGCCTATATGAGGCCCTGCTGTGGGGGTGGGGGCCCGAGTAATTTACATGGATATGTATCCAATAGCCCAAAATCCCCTTTTGCGGGTGGTGAGGAATTGCAGCCACTAAATTCATCCTATGGGCTGGAATAGTGAAATAAATTATTCGGGTTGCAGCCCGCTGGCCTGCCTGCAGGTTGGGGACCTAGATTCCTTTTCTGCTTGCCTCAGTAGTATTCTCAGTACCAAGACAGATTCAATCAGACTTGTGCATGGAGTGTGGTCTATTTCACCCATTAGCAAACACAATCAGAGGGCTGTGTAGAACACAGCTGTTTTGGGCGCCAACTTCAAAAAGCAGCACTCTTTCTTTTTTGAATCTGAACAGAATTTTAAAAAGCACTTGCATTTTTTTAAAGCTAATTTATTTTCCCATGTTATAATTAAATGGGTTTTTTGGTTATATTTTTTCTTGTTAGTAACAAAACGGGATACATTCTGATTAGAATTTTTTCCCCCTCCAGTACTATACAGCGCTTCCAAAGTCTATTTAAAATATTTGAAAGTGTTTCCTAATATTTTACACATGTTTTCAAGCCACAAATGCCGTGTTTGTTTTTTGCTATGTTAATTTGGTGTGTAAATATCTCAATTATTATTTTCACATATTAAGTTTGTTGAACATTTTTATTTTATTTTTATTTTCAGTGGAATTTTGCCTGGTTTCTGTGCTTCAGAAGGAAAATTACATTAAATATGAAATGAAGTCTTCACTGCCTCTATATAGGTCCAATTCTCTAAGGTGCTGAGTACCCTTTGGTTCTCTGGTCTTCATTGGAGCAGAGCATCTTGTGGAACTCTGTCACTCAGTCTAATAGGACATCAATCCAATAAACTTCTACAGGATAAAAGATGTTTGATAAATGCAAGATCTTAGTTTTATTATTTCCTACACAAATGTCCCATAACATTTCTATTAAAAAAATCTATAAAAATCCATATAAATTTCTAGAGTGACAGGCCAAATCTTTATCCAGCTAAAATTAACTACTCGGGTTTTATTGAATCTGTGGAGTATGTTCTATACATATTTTATGCTATAGAAATTCTTTTTAGCATGGTAATCAAACATAAAACTGCCTTTATTTCTCTTTTGTCACTACCACACCTTCTTATGCAGCCATCTCTTGATAAAAAATATTGCTCTCAACAGTTGTCTCCATAATACTCTTTTAAGAAAAGCTAACTTTAAAAATCTGTCCACAGTTTGTTTATATAAAAGCATCTTGTGTTAGAACCAAGTTTAAAGATGCAGAGTCATTCTGCTAACTCATCCTGGCAGCAAGACCAGGTGAGTCCTATTACATGCAGGAGTATAAAAGGATTTGAGTGTCAGAACTCATATTGAACTAGGGGCAGTGCCAGAAAAGAATTTACTGGGGAATAAGTGTAATCAGGTTTCAGAGTAGCAGCCGTGTTAGTCTGTATTCGCAAAAAAGAAAAGGAGTACTTGTGGCACCTTAAAGACTAACAAATGTATTTGAGCATAAGCTTTCGTGAGCAAGCTGTAGCTCACAAAAGCTTATGCTCAAATAAATTTGTTAGTTTCTAAAGTGTAATCAGGTGACTTTCTTAATTTATTTCTAATATAATACAAACACAAAGGCTTGAGATTATTTAATATAACAGATAGCCAAGCTGGGGTCAGAAATCATCAGTACCATAATTTAGAACACTGTCACAGAATTGCCATTCCTTTTTAGCCATAGATTTAAAAGAAATTTGCTTGTATTTCATAAAACGGGGCTTTCGATTAATATTATGGCCTGTTTGATTTATGAAAACAATAGATTGAAGTAAACTGATTAGAGCAAGCTATTATGCAAGTTCAGGCACATGCTTCACCATCTCCAATCCAGCCCATTGTTCCTCCTGAGGACACACTGCAGTCATGCCAGATTATGTCAAATGTGATGACTCTGTGAATATAATAGAAATGCCAGCTAAAGAGCTGGGACTTACCTAAGCCCATCAAATTCATTTCACATGTGAAAATCCTTATATCCTTACAGTACCTGAACTGTCATTACCGGCTACTTCAAAATCATTTACAATATTAAACAATTACTATTGGTTAACTCTACCAGATGGTCATTTGAGGAAGTCTACATAGAGTTGATCATCATCCCTGATATGTAGTCCATATCTTGTGAAACAATGAAGGGTGATGGTCAAAATGAGCTCTACTCTTTACAAATGCAGAAAGCAATATCAAAGAAAGATGGATAGTGTGTAACCCATCAAAATTTTTGGTGTTAAGCAGTAATCTAATGTGGCATTCAGAAAATGAGAGCAAAAACAACACACAAGAAATCTTAATCTTCCCAGATTTCCATCCCAAAGTAAAGATCAAAGAGACGGGAAATATTTGTCATTCAGACTTTGAGAGTGTGATTTTCAAAATCATTCAACTTTGGCCTAACTCTGCTTCCATTGAAGTCAGTAGGAGTTTTACTATTTACTTCAGTTGGAGCAAACTTAGGCCAATGCTGAGTGGTTTTGCGGTTAACTCACCATTGTTTTGCAACATTTCTGGGTTTTAGAATTTTCCTCTGCCTATCATCAACTGAAGATATCTTAAATGGAGGACAAACAAAAGTGTTATTATATTTCTCTTTTCTGGTACCACTAGAAAGGCACGGTCTTTTTAGTGGTACTATCTGAAGTACACTTTCTGAGTGGAAGTTCTTTCAGAAGTAGACTTCTCATTCAGGGGGAGTTTTCCTCTGTTCCCTTTCAACAGATCATGTGACAGAGGGAGAGACTTTAGGTATTTAGGCACGTAAAGATGCAGATGTATGCGGAGTGGAATTTTCAAAAGTGCATCAGTGTCTAATTGTGTCATTAGGTGCTTAAATATCTTTATAAATTTGGTCCATCCCTTTTAAAATACTCTCACTTCCTTGATTTAACTGAGTCTCCATCAATAGTTCTGTTCTTTTCACAACTACAGGAAATAGGGGATCTTTTAAAGCTGTAATTGGACTGGTGTAGTGTTGCTTCTTGTCTCTGTGGGGAACATCTGTAAGATTTTTACTTCTTGTTCTTTGTTTTCTAATATTTTAGTGGTGGGGAGGGAAGGGATGTGGAAATTGACTCCTTGGTGATGTTTATAACTACCACATGTCTGCTTGTCTCCAGAATGACAGACCACATTGCAAAGGTAATGTTAGGAGGCCTTTTTCTGATAGACCTTTGACCTAGCATGCAGCAGATAAGGTGCCAGAATATTTGTCTTACCTGATTTTGGTTGATGAACCAGCAGGATCTGCAAGGCCTTGTGCCTTGTGTAAGTTAGGAAGATAGAGAAATAGCAGCAGCCTACTCTTTCTTCTTCTTGTTGCGAATTATATCTGATAGGTCACGCGCAGTTCGAGTCTAGCTGAGGCACACGAACAAAGTCCACAACTGCAGAGTTCCCAAAGATATTAAGTTTATTACGCTCGAGCGTGGTGCCCCCTTGCTAGTCATAAGGGGACCCCGAATGCAGGTTATACAAAGATTATATACCTTTTAGCAAAGCATGTTGCCCTTGTGCATCGGAAAGCTTAGCCAATAGACAAACCCTTTCTTTATCTACCACCTATCCCTGCTAGGTACATTCCCCGAGCTAAACTATTACTTCAACTACACAACACGGTCCTAAAGCATTGCATCAGTAACCTTTCTTATCAGGATGGGAGGCCCACATCACAAGGCCAGGAGGCAGGGAGTTAGGAACAGACAAAGAACAGAAACTGGGAGTCGAGACAGGCTGGAAACAAGGGGGAGAGTTTTCACAGGAATGCAGTATCTAAGGAACACTCCTCCTGGTGCATGATGTGCTTGCTTTTAGACAATGGTGGGCCCCAAACCAAAATGGAGTCACATATACTAACTTTTCCTTAACATTCTGGAATGTCATTTTCTCATTGTCTTTGAAATTTTCCGTGGGGTTTCTTACCGTCTCAACTGTTAGGCTGGAGGGAAAAGACTTCACTGAGATATTCAGTGTGTGTATGTGTAAAGAGAAACTATGGAAAAAGCATTCCTGCACTCATGGAGGTATCTTGCTGCTATTCATATGGCTGGAAGCACTGCTTGCATTGGCAAACATTTGGGGGGAAATGTTCGGGTTCGGATCTTCAGCTGGTGTAAACTGGCATAGTTCCATTGACTTCTAAGTATTTAAAAATACCAATGCAAAGCCTGTTGTGTAGGAGCATCATCAGTATAGCATCCCAAAATAAAATGTAAATCCATTTATAAACCACTTAGTTCTGATGTAGCATGATAGAAGAACTTTATAGACCCTCATCACCAAATTAAGTTTATCCTTGCCCTAAATGCAATTAAATCAGTGGAGTTACACCAGGGAGGACTTACCCTATTTCCTTTACATATTAAACCAGTCCCAAGACCCTTCTCCACAAGAAACACAAATGTTGAACTTTTTAAAATTCTTTTTTAGTCCATTTCTTTTTCTCTCCCTCCAGGGATTCACCTAGTACCTGCTTGCCAAGAACCAGTGTTCATTTTGTTCTGATGCTTTCTTTCGTTGCTTTTTATTAGGTACATTAATATAACAGGATGCTGGCTTTTAGGGACTTTATCTCTTACAGTAACTCATTTCCTCACTTGAGGCCTGATACTGTCAAATACCATGCAACTTCAATTCCCATTAAATAGGGTGGAAGGTCATGGCTCTCAGCACTTTGCAGAATTGAGCCCCTTTGGGTATGTCTGCACTGGAATAAAAGATCCCCAACTTGGTTGCAGCTGGCCTGAGTCTGCTGATTTGAGCTGCCTGGGCTCAGGCTGCGAGGCTAAAAGTTGCTGTATAGATGTTTGGGCTCAGGCTGGAGTCCGGGCTCTGAGGCCCTCCCCACTTGTGGGGTCCCAGAATCAGCTGACCCGGAGAAGCCGCAGGTGTTTAAATGCTGTGTGGACGTACCTTTAATGACATCACAAGTATATCCACAGTAACAGAGGATTCGGTCATAAAGAGAGGATTATGACTTCAAGCAAGTCATCAGGAATAGATAATACCCTTTTAGCAGCAAGGATGCTATTTTCCTGAAAATTTTCCTAACCAAAATCAAACAAGAAATAAATTATATGTAATTGGAATGGGCCAAATTCAACTCAGTTGTGAAAAATCCTAGGGCCCTGGATATGAGCTTTTCTTCTCTACTTTGAGGGCAGTTCCCCCACTACAGAGGAATCAGAGCAGTGGAGTAAAAGCTCCTAGGAAGGAAACAGTCCCCAAGAACAGGCACTTCCCCAGCAACAAATACCAGTGAGCAGCAGCAGGATGGGATCAGGCACCTTTGGAGATCATGGACACAGGTTATGTCAGCAGAATCCATTCAACAAGTGGCACTGTGGACATTCTTCTCTGTCAGACGATGAGTTGTTTGCTCTGTTCTATCCTCTTTCTCGGTCTCTCTCCGCCTTCCATACTCCTGTTCTTCCTTATTTCTTTCTCCTTCATCCCTCCCTGAATATCAGTTTTAACCCAAAAAGTAAACTCAAATAAACTCCAGCCAAGGAAAAACAAATATAGGACTTCATTCCAAAACCATGTATGAATTTAATCATCTGAGTAGTCCCATGAAATGTTTGAAGTGTTTCCTTCACTGTGACGATGGTTAGGCCATTTATGTGCTGAAACCACAGCCTATAATGCTGACCAACATTGCACCATTGCTTCCTTGTCTTGTCTGCTTTCCCCATCTGTGTGTCTGTATCCATCTGTTGTCCCTTATCTTATACGTACATTGTAAGAATTTGGGGCAGAGACCGTTTTTCTGTTCTGTGTGTACAGCATCTAGCGCAATGGTCTCTTGGGCTCCTAGGTGCTATGGTAATACATATAATAATAATAATAAATTAATTAATTAATGTGCATAAGTGCTTATGGGATCAGGGCGTATGTTTGTTTTATCTAGAGTGAAATTCATCTCTTTTTTGGTAAAAACTGATATTCCGAGTGTTGGTTTTTAGAAAATATAGATGTGGCAAGTCACTTTTGCAATGGGAGCATTTATGTATTGATTGATTTAGAAATAGAAAAATAAATACCTATGCTAAAATGCTGTGTTACTTGAGCATCCCAAATATCTTTAGAGCTTGAAATATTTAGCTAAGATGAACAGTGACTTTAATTTCCAAGAGTTGGTATCCTTGAAACTTTAGGCTCAGTCTGCTCGTGTTTTGTGATAAGTTTAGAGCAGCTATAATCTAGTGTGTACTATGTAAATGAAGCACCATCTTATTTTCTCTCCTTTTTTTCATTTGCAATATCTTTCCCTGGTGCTGGCTGGCTATGTGTGGGTGAAGGATAATTTGACTGCCCTCCAGCACTTCAATGTCTGGTATTGCACAATCAGGGAATCTGGTGTCACAGTCAGGCAATTCTAATAATGCCATCAAAGTTGTGATGCTGTACTGTCCTTTAGATGAAGCAAACTAATGAAATGTATTGACGCCCCCCCCCCCCATGCACTTCTGAAGCAAAATGACTAAGCGGTATTGAAACTACATGAAATACATTGACATTGATTGTGAAGCCTGTGTTCCCAGAGTCACTTTGGTAGCTGATTAAAGTGTCACATTGACAATATGGCCCCTTTTGAACAGGAAATTAATACTAGCGTGGTGGCAAGGAATGTTCTTTCAGACTCTAACTTGCACTTTCACTAATCCTCCTTAGAAAGTGGAGTGGTGGCCTTTCTTGTGTGGTCCGCTGCTTTTGCTGATTACAATAAATATATAGAAATGACAACAACAACAACAAGAAGACAAAAGCATTGATGCCATTCTGTCTTTATTCTCATGATTTAATGCACTAAAGTGCATTGAGCGTTTCAATAAAATCAGTGGAGTGTTTTCAATCAGTTAGTGCAAACTTAAAGGCAATAGCTACATTGTCTGGCTATCATCAATTTGAATAGATAAGATTAATTGGTTCAGTATTAGACGTTTCTGTGTAGACAGAAATCTGTATATTGAGAGATTTTCAACAGGTCGGGACATGCAAAATTTGATGGGGGAGGGGAGAGTGAGAAATATGTTTTGTGTTGTTTGTGTAGTGGATTATATTTCTTGTGAACAGAGTACTAGAATTATTTTCCCAAGGGACAGCACCCCTTGTGTCCCAGGCACAGAAAGGAGTTACCGTGGGTGGAGGCACCAGATGCTGAAATAAAGAACCCGGGACCCAACCCATGTGAGGAGCGGGGAGAAGCCACTCCCAATTGGCAAGCACCAGGGAGGACACTTGAGGCATGCCTTGTGGGAGGAGCTGTACTGGTAAGATCAAGAGGGTGGGAAGTTCCTTTCGGTTGCATCTCTTTTGGAGGCTGTCGCTCCCATTCAGAACATTGTTGTTGCTTTCAGCACCGCTCCTGCTGTTGAACTTGGCCTTTGCTTTTGTGATTTCTGTTTCCTGCTGCACTACACAGATGAACAATAAGTTCCATTTCCAGCGGTGGCCAGCCTCCTCTCTTGCCCCTTGCCTGCAGGAATTTCTTTTCTTTGATTTGATATTTTTTAGTCACGCTGTGCTGCAATAATAAGAACAAGAATATGGGTATCCCAGAGTCCAACCTCCCCTCGGTTGTGTGGCTTGGCCTTCTTGAGCTGTTGTTGCCTTGGATGAACTGTTGCTGCTGCTGGCCTTACACCTGGAGTCCTGCTTCTTTAATACTGTTCTCTGCCTTACTACAAAGGGAACAGCAGTGCCTGGTCTATTGATCTGAGATGATGAATCTGCCTATTATCTTCAACAGCCAAAATCATAACAGGGAGGGGGAAGAAAAAGAAAAGAAACCCTTTGTTTCTTTAGAAAACAAGTCAATTGACATGCTAGGGCACAATTTTCAGCCATTGTCTGTGATATTGTGTCTGCAAAAATGCACATGCCTCCATTTTGAGCATACAGATCAGGGACTTGAGTCATGAATATATGATTTGCATATGTCTGTCTGCCTAAGTATTAATATTGGGCCCATCATGTGATATGCGAGTGCCCATGAGACTGGGGACATTAGTGGGCATGCAGTGGCTTGAGTCGAGTTGAGAAATTGGTCCATAATGAATTATTTTCTGTGAAAAGCTGTAAGAATGTACGTTTGTGTGCCTGAGAGATGGATACACTGGTTAGAAGTGTTCTGGCCTAGATTCAGGGGAAGGTCCCTAGGGATGAGAGTCCAACAAGGTACCAGCACCCTCCCTGTAGTCAGTCTATGCAACCACAAGAGTGGGTATGTTAGATGGGGACAGGTTGTGGTCAGGGCAGCTAGGGGATACACTGATTAATCACACCTCCTCGCAGCCTCTGGCTTTGGGGGTCCACCAGAATCCCAACAGCAATTTCAAGCTTCTCTATCCCAGCTAGGGTAAGCTACAGGAGTCCTGACTCCCAGTCATCTGCTTTGAATCTCTAGGACATATGTTTCCTTGTGGTATTCGAAGAGCTGGATGTAAGGGCACCAGTTCTACTGTCATTTACACCAGTGTAACAACACAGAATTCGGTCCATGTACTTGTGGTATCTCCAGCACCTCTGAACCAGTTATTTGGAAAATGGCTCAGCATTGGTTAGAGAGAGTGCCCTGCCTCAGACCAAATGCTCCTACCTTGTATTATATTGGTTGAATGTATTGGCAAAAAGTGGAGATCTGTGAGATAGTTCTAGAACTAGCTTACTTCTGTAGGCACAGAGGTCATGTTCTTTATAAAACACATTTGTTGTTTTTGTAATTCATTTGTAATTCACTTATTTTTTGCGCAATTTCAATACAGGGCAAAAAAGCTCTGAATATGAGAAAAGCTTCTGACAGCCCCTAAATCAGTGCTTCTCAAGCTTTTCCAGACTGTGACCCCACTTAGAAATAACAAAAAGGTAGGAGATTGCTCCTCTGTCTACTCCCAGGTTGAGAACCTATGCCCTAACATACAAACTGCAGTATACTTGGCATTCTTGATTTTTAGACTAAGGGTGGTAGGTTTTATGATATTAGTATTTTTATTTTGCTTTTATTATATATTCATTCTTAATTATTTTGAGGCATCTTGGCCCGGAGAGGCGTGGGGTACTTGATAAATAACATATGATTTGGAGCTCATTCTAGTGGACTAAGTCATTTTATTCCCCATTAACCATCCATTATATTTTTTAGTTTACAAACCAAAAACCTGAAATAATTTACTTTACAAACAAGTAAAACCATTTGAGAAGAAGCAGCCATCTGATTTTCTAGCAGTGGTCAGGGACAGACGTTATCTGCCATATTAGCCATTTTCTGTTTTGTACAAATCCCTGATACTTTCCTTTAGATGTTGGTACAGACTCCTGAAAGTCAGTTGCATGACTCTGTTTTTATGATGGTTAGCACAGAAGGGTAGCTATTTCATCTATGTAATGCTTCACCTTTTGCACTCCAGGAGCTTTCTTGGAGGAGACCATAACATTTTACTGATTGCTCTTGTAAGCAATCCAAAAATCAAGGAATCTTATGGGGTTTTCTTTAATGCAGTCTGGATGATGAATTTACATCTATATATCAGAAACACTGTCTTCTGCCCTACATTACTAATGTCAGAAAATTGCCACCATATAATTCATCAAAGTATTTCTATAGACTCTCTCCTTTATTATCTCTTCTCTTGCAAACAGTATAATTTGCCTTCATTCTATGTCAATGAGAGGAACTTTAATCCTTGCTGATGCAGTATAAGGTGCTGTACACATTAAAAAATGGCGAAGTAAAGGGAGGAGTGTCTGGGTAAAAGTATATATTAGGATCCATTAATTAGTAATTGTAAGTGTGGCAACAACATGATGGTTTAAAACAGCTAAATAAAAACAATAGCAGGTTTGCTTTAAAAAAGTTGCCTGTTTTTACAGAGGTCTTTATTTGCACTGCAACTAAGTTTTAACCAAAATAATATCTTGAATTCTCATTTACACAAAAGATTATACACTGAATTCAAGTTTCAGAGTAGCAGCCGTGTTAGTCTGTATTCGCAAAAAGAAAAGGAGTACTTGTGGCACCTTAGAGACTGAATTCAAGTTACACTGTTCTAACAATGTAAAGGGGGTTTAAAAGTGGGTGTACCTGAGAATTAGGCTCAGTATCTTATATTTATATGGTACCTTTCACCTTTATATATCCTAAAGGGCTGTACAGACTTAACAAACTGATGTGTACTTGCACAGACACTTGAAATGCGCCCACTTCGGGTACGAAACATGGCCATTATTTAACATTGCACAGGAACGCTACACATGAGTATGACAACAGAAAGCGAAGAAAAAAATCCAAGTGAGATTTAGAAAGGCAGAATATAACCACCTGAGTTAGAATTTGTTGATAACACTAGACTTCCTGGGTGAAATCCTGGCCCCATTGACTTCAATGGGGACAGGATTTCAACCAATATCCCTACTCTTATGAAAGGCGTTATGAAAATTTGTAGTCATAAAAGTGCCCAGGGCCTGGGAAATTCTATTCACTTAAATAGAATTGCACCTGTTTTACACCAGTGAAAGGGGAGAGGAGAGTCAGATGTAGCATCTCCAGTGTCCTCTCTGACTGATATTGGTTCAGTACCAGCTCAGATGGATTACCAGCACCATGGCCTGGCACACAGAGCTGTTCTGTGGTGGTTTCCAATGAAAGTAATTTCACATAAAAGTACCAAGCCTGACAGTTCCTATCAGATGAGATCTGACAGGATCAGGACTAGCAAGGTTTTATGACTGTAGGCAATTTTTGAAAATACCAAATGTTCCCATTCAATTACTATAGAACAGACAATGGGGTGGAGACGGCCGTGTTTGCATATCGATGGGAAGATGAAGCCCAATGTGTATGTTTGATGAATGCTGAAAAAATTTTATTCCTCCGTCTTTTTTTTTCCTTCCAAAGGTCATATTTCAGAATCACAGGGGATTGATGCTAATATCATTGGAAATCCTTTGTTTGTTTGATCTGGGTACTGAACTGGGAAGTTTTCACATAGTGACAGCAAACCTCAAAAGGTACTTATGGTTCAATGTAGAGAAAGACCCCAAACTTTGGATTCCATTTTAAGAGTATCCAAATCTCTAAGGAATTTTATGGCTAGACCCTCAGCCCACTAAATAGTCTTTCCTCATCTCTGGTGGTACACTGGAGACTGAGTGAGCTGTTAAGTATTCCACTGGTGTGGGGGAATTTTTACTTGGCAGAGCTGGCTAGATCCACCACTATGAACCCCTACATCATGCCCTGAGTGGGACTAGGTGCAGCAGAAGCAAACTGTGATTACACATGTGCTAATGTAACAGCCCGTAAGCACAAAGAGTCAAAGGATGAAATCTTTTGTCAGGAGGGGCAGGCTATAGGACCCCACACAATGCTCTGAATCATCTTGCTCCATGACACTGCTGCACTGGGCTGGAAAGAGAGACAGGAAAAAGGATGGTGACTTTGCAGAACAAGTGACCAAGGTCCACTGCAGACAGTGGATCCATTAGTACTCGAGAGCCTTTCAGGAAGGAGTCCATGCTCTTAGACCACCTGAGCCACACTGGTGGCTTGAGGTGTTGCAGTGAAGGAAGACAAATAAGTCATAAAAAGAAGTTAATCATCAATATTTTAGACATCTTCCCCATATGCAACAGAAATTTCACGCCTCAACTTCATGATAGCTGCCAACTCTGTGCCTGTGCACCAGTGCCACTCTTTGAGTGAAAAAGTATTTTCTTTCTTCCCTTCCAAGCTAGACGTAAAATTTTAAAAGGTGATTTACTTGAAAGTTGCTCCATATTTTTTTCTCATTTCATGCCCCAGTTTCCTTTAGCTTGTTGCTGTGATATTTTTTTGAAACTCAAAACACGTGGACTCTTTCAAAAACACCACGTATTGGAGATAAAACTGCACTGAGCCTACGGCATAAAATGTAGGGATACATGAAAGTAAAAAAGGATGAGAGCTTTTCAATCAATTTGATGAAAAATTTAAGTTAATTGAAAGAATGCTCAATTTTTCCCTAGAAGGCGACACTGATCTTTATTATTAATGCATACCAGTGTTTCATAACTGTGCATAATAATGGCCTGTAACATCAGGCACAGTTTCCTCCACAGCTTAATTTGTTACAAAATCTTTTCTGGCATTCTTCAAGCGTGCCCTTTGCCACTGTATCCCTCATGCTCTTGGGCTAATTCCCAACTCCTAAAGGACATCTTATTTTATGCATGCACCTGAGAATTAATTTACCAGATTGTTTTTTAACATTAAAGCTTTTTATTAAAAAAATAAAATCAAATCATGAATAGACCTTTCATGGCTTTGCTTTCATTTTACTTTTTGGTATTCATATTCCACTAATGGAAATATCACAGGATCATAGTGTTCTCGGAGGTGAGAGAGATGGTGTAGAGAGAGAAATCACTCTCCAGGTGATAGGGCTTTGTTGTATCACTTCTGTGGAGAATTATATGGGTACTTATATGAGACTCTGCATAGCTGAGGGACTTTTCTGTGAACGTGGATGGAGAAAGCACGGAATTCATGAGTTAACACAATGGCCAAATGTGTCCTCCTCCTATGTGGCTGGTCCAGAGAGGGTTAGTGCCTGCTATTTCCCCCAGCTAATAGAATTAATCCTTTAGCTCAAGTGGGAGAGGGTTTATGTTTTGAAGCCAGAGGTCCCACATTCAGTCCTTGCTAACCACTGGGACTTCTAGCTACAAAGCACAGATCTTTACCACTGGGAACGGTAGCAGGCACCTGACCCCTGTGGATCAGCCATGGCGGAGAACACAGACATGCTCAGCTATTTTGTTACTCATTGAATGCTGTCCCTGAACTAGGCTGTAGAGCCTCCTTCTTATCCTGCCTCAGACCCACTTTTATTGTGCTGCCTAAGGGAAATAACCAAGTGATAATGGCTGGTAGATGGCCAGTGGGGACTTGGGAGATCTATTTGATGTATGTGATTATTTCTTTAAAAAAAAACACCTCTGCGTAACTTGTAGCAATCACACACTTAGCTGCTGTGTACTATATATTCCTATTACTGTTCATCTCCTCCTTCCTCCCCATCTCTTCCTCTTTTGTTGTTGTTGTTGTTATATGCTCTTAATGCTTCTTGCTTTAAATTTGATTGTAAATTCTTCAAGGCAGGGACTGTCTTTGCCTTACTGTTTGAATATCTCCTAGCACAATGTGGGCCCTGATAAGATTGGCAGTGACCCTGGGGTTTTTCATCTTCCTCTGCAGCGTGGGATGTAAATCACTTGCTGAGGTTATCTGGATATACTGTATCTCATTTAAGCAGTTCCCTGTCATTGCCAGGGCCTCGGGCAGTGGTGCATCTTGGTTCCTCCTATGCTCTGCTTCTGGCACTTAATAGGTCTCCTTTGGATTGTAATACTTTGGTCTAATTTCAGACGTTTGGTTTAGTGTGTGGGTACTGGGTGGTACTGATGGCCTGTGATAAACTGGAAGTCAGACTAGTTGATCTGATGGTCTCTTCTGGTCTTAAACTCTATGACCCTATCCATGAGAGAACACTGCCTCCCCCAAATATAAATGATGATAATATGTGGACAGGTTGTATGTATCCTTCATAAGAAATAGGACTTTAAAAATCCAGACTCAAGATCCATAAATCAAAGCTAATCCTAGAGCAGCTCTAGCAAAGTGTTGATAATCCAGGACCTCACTCATGCTGTCGGCTCCCTGCCCTGTGTTCTTATCTGCAGTTGGTGGTACCTGGGTCTTCTCAGCTCAGTTACAGAACTCCCTCCTGAAGCAGGTTCACCAGAATTCTTGTTATAGTAATACATGCTTTCCTCTTTCTTCTGCATCTGTTCCCTCTCTATAGTGGGTAGCTGCCCAAGCAGTTCCTGTTTTGTGGGTATATTTAAGTGTACAGTTTTGTCAAACCAACACTTCTCACCCCCATGAAATTCTTCACCTTAGTAAAAATGCTGGAATTTACAGAGCCCCATATCATAAGCCCTAAGATATCAGTGCATACTTCTACTGTGTGGTAAGACGGGCTTTTTGAAAATAATGCTACTAAAATTTTCCTTATGATTATCTGGATAAACTTAATATTTTTGTGGTTCTACGATGCTCTAAACTCAGCAAGATTTTCTCTTATCCTTTAACTCTCAAGACCCAAAGGGGGTTGGCGTGCAGCATGCTTTAGAGTGAGATAGAAAGTGAGGGGATACCTTGCAGAGTTCACCAATAGCCCCTCAAGCCAATTCAGTGAGGACTGAGGGCTTGGATGGAAGGCAGCTAGCTGTCCCAAGCAGGAAAGATAGTGGCTGTGATTCAGGCGCCTGAGAAAGGAGAAACATAGAGTAGCAGAGAAAAGACTCACCAGAGCTTCCAAAGGGACATGAAAGCCTTTTTGGGGGAAAGGAGGCAAGAGAGGTATGACCATTCCCAGAGGGAAGCAGGAGTTCTTCAATATGTGTGAAGAATACACAACTATTTTATACTGATCGGCAGTGGTACCTGCACAGCTTTATCTGTAAGGAATTCTCCAGGTAACCTTGGATTATTATTCAACAGAAAATTACAGGAAAGTTATTTGCATCTTGAGAATTCATATGAGTTCAGTTACAGCACAGTAAATGGGTTTAGTAGAGTGTACAGTGTAGGAAGGTATATACGGGGGCTCTCTGTCTGTTGTATCTTATACAGAGACAAACATAATATTGCCGCTTAACTATATATAAGAAGTTTGTATGTGTATAATTTACTTTAGTACAGCTACTTATGGACATTTGTTTTAAAAATGCAGTTGTCCCCACCAAATATGGGTCTAGGAGATCACCTGACATTGACAGCTGAAGAAAGAAAGAAACTATGGGAACCCAACTCTTAGAAAAACTAAACTGATCCTTTCTCTCTATCTCCCCCCACCCTTGATATTCCCATTTCTACAAACATTTAAACCATAAGAAACACAGAGGACAATAAATAAAGTATTTCCCCCCAAGATAAATGTAAAACAGATGTGACTATGTTGGATGAGGAAGAAGACAGAAGGAAAGAGAGAGTGCAAGTGAAAATAAATTCTAGGTTATGTAACATTTATCAAGTGGATGGAAAAAGCCAAGGTGCAAGTTGAAAGCAAGGTGTAACAGCAAAGAAATGGTGATAAAAAGTTGGCATGAGCTCAGTTTTACTAAAAGATTTGCAATCATGATTCCCTCTGCCAACTTTCTGGTTATTATTGACTACTCATCAAAACACATGAGGGCTAGAATGACCCCTGCCTTTGTCCCTATGGTACCTCGGCAGCATATTGGGTGCCAGGAAGGAGCCAAACCAGCACAGGAAGGAAGTCCCCCCAGGCAGAAGCTGTGTATAGCCAGTTTGCATGGTCCTATGCTGTGAGTCATGCCATGGGAGAGGCTGTGTTAGCTGGAGAGAGAGTGTGTCCGAAAATGGTGAGGGGAAGTGGCCCTACTGTTGAGTACTGTGACAGTTCTGGGCTATTGACTGCTATCAAAAGGCTGCTCTAGGTTAGTTGTAAAGGTGTTGCACACCTATTGGAGGCAGCACTGGAAAGATGTTGATCCTGCAAGAGATGCTCTGCTAGAAAACAAGAAATAGATACCTGGTTTTTGTATAGCAAACAATAATGCTATACTTGAGAACCTGTTTCTTATCTAGAATCAATAACAACCCACTGCTTTGTAAGAGAGGTGTGTGTGTCTGTGTGTGTGTGTGATTTTGGATATTCAATCGTATATACATTGAAGCATTTTGTCTTAAACTATTCCAGTGGAAATGATATTATCATTCAATGTGATAAGTAACAATTGTGTATCCTTGACGAAGTCAACATTTCTGCCTAATCATGCAAAGCGCAGTGGAGCTGCGATCTGAACTGATTCAATTTATGTAACAAGATTTGGCTGTGTTTGCCTAAATTGGCATAGTTCCTCTCCCAGAACTGAAAAATGACGACAGCTCCAGCATGAAGCTTGTTGTTACAGGAAGTGCAGGGATTAGCACAAGTTTATTGTCAGCCTTCAAGCATGCCTTTAGGTGGTCGCCACATCCTGAGACATTGCTGATAGAACTAGATAACATATTTCTGAGGGGCTGCCAAAACATTCAAGCAGACAATATTGAAGACTCTTGTTTTGCGTTTCCTAGCAGTTTACAATTTCCATTCAGAACATGCAGTTATGTTCTGTGAAGAAGCCCACAGTGTAATGAGGGACAGTGAAAAAGATTAGCCAAGGCAGATAGTGTCTTGTAAGAGCTATGTCCCTGTTATCTTTTATACCAATTATACAATGAAATCTTCTAAAGGAAGTCTTTAGCTGTGGCAAGTTAGCAAAGATAATCTAGCAAGTATTTCTTTTTCATATATGAAATGATATAATAATAATTTCCCTGGTATAGCAAGAAAAAATTAAGTGGAATTAGCTTCTCAACATGAAACCATTATGGGCTGTAATTTATTTTAGAAAGTGGAAAGTGTTAGGAGAGAAAAAACCCTTCTACTCATAATTTGTTATGTTCTGGATCCAGTTAATGACCTTATACATATGGACTTGAGTATACTCAGTGGGTACAATATATCTAAAATGTCACAGAGGATTGAGCCTAATTGATATCATTAGAGCCCTGGTCCTTTTACACTTGGCCTTTGAGATGTTGGTGTTACCAAGAAAGCTGTTTTTGATTTATTTTGCTTTTCTTCTTCATCCTTTTGCATGCCCTCTCTTTTTTTCCCCCCTTCCTCTCCCCCTCTCAAGTTCTGCTCAAAGGCCAGACCAGTGGAGGTTAGGAACTCATGTTCCAATTCAAGAGCTGGAACATTACAGCTTGCAAATGCATTTCGAAAGTGGTGACTTCTAACGAGAGGCTCTTGGTATGTTTAAGCAGCCCGTGACTCCTTAAGAAACAAGAACACATTTCATTTTGGTTGACTCTCTCAGATACCATGTTACCCTTTCCTTTAAAACAGGGTCTTCTTACCCCACCTGTAGCAGAAACCTCACTACTCCCAAATTAATTTATAAAATATTATGTACATTAGGTTCAAACAATACAGGCTTGTTCTTTAAAATATCATATTAGTATTTTGTGAACATCTTAGAATAGGCAGTTTTATAGCAATCAATACTAGACTGACATTTTAAAGTGTGGCATCTTTTTTTTCTTTCCCCCTCCCCTCCCAAGCCAATACAATCCAACAAATATGTTTAATCTGACTGTGGTAAGTCCGCTCATGTGTTTTAAGTTACTTTTAAATTTCTCCATCTGGGTTTTTTTTTAAGAGAGAGAGAGAGAGCAGCCCCCACCAAAGATCAAGAATTCAGGATGGTGTTGGCAATAACTAAAGCAGGAATCCATATACTACAGATTGGAATGTCTTTTTTTTCATTCATTCTTATCAAGTAAATTACATGCAAAACAATTAAGCAGGCCCCTCCTTTGGAGAACGTATGACCAAACTACTTCAATATCCCAGTTATTGATTGGGAAACATTTTTTTTTACACATACAGGAGAGCATTGTGAAGTAAAATCATCTATTCCTACTGTATCTTCCATGTACACAAATGAAGTCCATGCACCAAACAGCTCACAGTCTCCAAAAACATGTGTGTATAATATGACAATTCAGCACGGGGGGGGGGGGGGAACAGAGTGGCGTATGGTCTTGTAGCTGGAAAGCTTTGTGGAGCAGATGGGTTTTCGGGTGGGTTTGGGAACAGGGAGTCTCAGGGAGAAATTCTGCTCTCATTGATTCCTGTACAACTCCAACGGATGTTAAGGGCAAAATTGTATTGATTGAATCGTATGTGTCAGTTGCAATTCTAGAAATAGTGACATTCTGAATATATAGTGATGTTTGCTGCAAAAAGAATAACTACTAAAATAGAATGCCACTTCATGCATCCAACGAAGTGGGTATTCACCCACAAAAGCTTATGCTCCAATACGTCTGTTAGTCTATAAGATGCCACTGGGCTCTTTGCTACTAAAATAGGAGTTTACTCTATTTTCTCATTCACAGAGCATCTTTGTCTCAAACAAGCACAGGCAAGAGTTACCATTTCAGCTAGGGGCACACTTATCTTTTCCCATAATGATCAAATTCAGTTTAGGCTGACACTCAGATAAAATGCATCATCAGACATTTGTAGAAAGAATGAAGATTTTACCATGTGAATTACATTTTTAAAAAACCACAACCCATACATCACAGTATAACAAAGTAAACTCACCAACTTGGAAATTGGTCTTTAATTTTGATAGCCAGAATTATGCATACACCCACATCCTAGTTAAATTGCCATGGTGGCTTATTTATTTAGGGCCTGATCCCAGGTTCACTTAAGACAATGCAAGGACTCTTATTGTCTCCAGTTGGCCTTGGATTAGGCCATTATTTCAGCACAGCAGAGAAAGGCACAGAGACCAGACTACACAAGGACGGCTGTTTTCTTTCTTAGCTTTGCTTATTTGGCTGGAAATCACAATCAAAGAACGTGTGTGGGTTTTGTGATCTCATTATTGTGAGTAACTGGCTTTTCTTGGGAAGCAGTTGCCTTGGGGTAATGGGAAGTGGTATTCAAGTGACCTCGTGCCATTGAGCCAGCATCCCCAGTCACCAGATGATAATAAGCACTGTGGATGCCTGTAATGGAATTGTTCCACCAAGTCCATCAGGTATTAGTGCAAAGGCTGGAGTTGGAAGGACTTTATAGTGGTGTGAGAGAGGGTTTGGTGCGGGGGGGGAGACTTATTAAAAAATTAATTGAAAAAGGACAATCAAAACTAAAACCTGGCCTGGATCCTTTAGTCATCTGCTAATTAAAAATGGGAGCTGTGTGAGCCCAAATACTTGCGAACAAATCCATTGCCTCATCATTGCTGTCCTGAGATGGGGAGGCTGCTACTGTGCAGACTGTGAATGGGGAGCAAAAGGTCAGAACAATTAAAAGGAAAAAATGCAAAGTATACTTCTTGAAATATCGTGCAAGCTAGCAGCATAAAATGCCACACAGGCTCCTTGTATGATGTATTGTATGTTTCTTTTTGACTCTCCTTAGTATATGGGAAGGCAACTGTGGAAGCAGAGCAAACATAATCATTTTAAGCATGACTTCATTACCTCCATGTTTTTTATGTGCTCACCCCACCATCGGCTCATTTCCAGAATGTGCCTACCTCCCCACGCACACATGTCTAACTCAGTAAAATCACCCTGCACCATTAGCAGCCATTACCAGCTAGTGCATTTTTACGGTCAGGGAGCATTCGTGCACAGGCCTCCCTCTGGGCTCAGATCACATAACTATAAATTTACCCTTGAGCCGCTTGTTCCTTAGTATTTTGCTGCATCCTTTAGTCCTTCTTTTCTCCCAATCTCTTCCCCACCCGTTCTCTTTTGGCATTTGCACCTTGACCCAAACAACCTTGTACTTAGGCAAGAGACAAAAACTTCACAAGCCATAATCAGCAGTAAATAAATCTTGATACCAGTATTAAGTTACACCAACTGCATCCTCTTTCTCCCACCCAACCCTGCCATCGTCATGAAAAGAATATGAACTTGACATTTGCCCAGTGAAAGCAGATGGATGAGGTAGGTCAGCATTAGGTGTAACCTTAGTACTGTTTCTTTGGGGTTCCCGAAGGATGGAGCTAAAAGAATTCTTCTAGCAGGTCAAGGGCCACATTAGTCATTTGCTTAAAGAAGAACCGTCTAGAATTAATCAAAGTGAAACACGGTTTTCATGTCTCTCTGTTATTCTGAATCTTTAGACCCCTTCCCCTTAGAGGAAGTAATATATTTTATCCTTTTACACCTTGTCCCGCCGAGATTTTGTTCGGAGTGGTGTCACAGGCCTTCCCCCCTGTGTGTATAGAACTATTTTAATCAGGAGAAAGCCTCCATGTGATACTTGTAAAGGTCATCTGAAGCTGGCATGTTAGTACCTGTGCAACCAAAAAAAAAAAAGAAAAAAAAAGACTCAGGCCTTCATGAAGAAGTTTTGAGTTGAAAAGAATGATTCTATTCACTGCATTTTTCCAACTTAAAAGGAAAGTTAAAAGAGTGGCTGTAACACTTAGAAGCAAAAAAAAAAAACTTTACATATTTTGTTTCACTATAACCCGAGGGGAGCAAACTATTCAGGGAGAAAGGCTTTCATTCCCATTCCAACAGCTATACCCTGAAACTGATTAAGAGTCTGACCCTACCACAAAACGGACGACACTAATATTTTTAGGCTTTTTTTTTTTTGGAGGTTGTTATCTTGGTCAGGGAGGCACCAAGGCATTTATGGTTTACCGTTTAAATCAGATCACAAAGGGAAAAGTTTTGTTAGACTGAAGGCTCTCAGCAATCAACTCTCACCTGCTATGCGAACCACTCCAGCGGTTTGATGTGGCTCACACAGAAAATAGCACATTAAAACTCCGGTTTCTCTTGATTTTTTCATCCCTTTAACTCCCTCTGCTTTCAGATTCCAGGACTTCCAATAAATGCATCTTAAAATCATTCTGGAGATTTGACTTAATGGGACTTTGTGAGAGCTGAGCTCAAAGGGAGAAGAACAATGTCCATATTCTACGAGCACTTCCACTCTACCTACTCTACCCCCTATCTGTGCCAGGCAGTCTGAAGCATGCCCCTTCGTTTAGCGCCATGGTGAAGATGTAACAGACTTTCTAAAGGGCCAACTTCTTATTAATTCAGCTGGAACTCACTTTAATTTCCACTGCCCTCCAAAAACAAAAACAAAAACGGTTTATTCAAATGTATTTATAAAGCAAACAGCAAAACCACCCACTGTCAGTTGCTCACACATTGGCATATGTACACGTAGACACCCTCAGCAGCCCATGCAGCACTGACAGTATGCACAGCTGTTATATTTTACGCTATTTGAAGCTCAATAATTAGCACCTGGTAAAGACCAAAAAAAAAAAACCCACAACAAAAAGAATAAGTGATGCCATGCTACCTTGCAGTAAATAGCAGGAATCTGTAGGTCCAATTTATCAAGACCTACTGCTGAAAGGAAGATTCCTGTTATAATTCCATATGATGTTGCTGTCAGTATTACACTTGTCTGCGCTATGATATCAACAAAAGGTTTTTAGTATTTCTAGCAGGGAACGACTCATCTCCAGATTCACTGAAGGGAGATGACGAGCTGTAGAAAATCACACAGATGCTTAGTATTATCCTAATTTAATCTTTTTTTTAAGTCAAAAATGTGCTGAGAATTAAAATCTCCTGTGACAGAGAGCTGCGATGGGTTTGTAAAAAGGGAATTGTTTAAAGTCCCAAATGTTTGTTGGGCTCATCCTCAGCTTGGTTTGAGGAGCTTTCAGCACAGCTGAAGATGTGGGGCCAGATCCTCTCAGCTCACATCAATTGGCTTAGCTGTATTGAAGTCAATGGAGTTCTACCATTTTACACCAGCTGAGGATCCACCCTATGGGGTATGAAAGTGAGTTTAAACCACCTTTGCACACTGCCGGTGCCGGGCTACTCTGGTCTAGGACAATCCAATTGCACGTATTAGAGCAGCCTAAGAGCCATTTTCAATTGTTCCAGCTGGGGCTCACTAAGACACTAGACAGCTATGCCGCTTTCCATATCACAGACCTTACCCCAGTGGCAGGAAGGGGAAGTGGTATAGGATCTGCTATGGTGGTATATGCCAACCAAGAATACCCTTATTCTGTGGATATCTGCCTGAGTCCAGAGAAGGCTGTTCCACTGGTGCAAAACTGTCTAACACTTCCATAAAACAGAAAAGGATCTGGTCCATATGTGGGTAGCCTGAAAAATATGATAGATGTTTGGAATCTGAGACACCAAAATGTGGTCCTAACCACTTGTGGCTCTGAAAGGCCTGATACCAAAACATGCGTAGGGGATGTGTGCAAAGCCCTTTTGGACAAATCTATTTTGTGGGTATATGAATTCTGTTACTTATGTGTTCAGGTGTTAATGCCTGAAAAGTATGCAGATTTGTATCTGTTAGCAAATTAGACCCTAAAGATCCAGAAGCATTTTTATGAGCATCAAGGTGCACTGGCACCTTATTTGAATGCCATTTTTCTGTACAAGTACTGTCTTCTTACATTCCTTCCATGGTTTCATGAGATTGACTTAAAATCATGAGACTTTTAAAAAATAATACATTTTGTATTCTTTTCATTTCCTCTGTGGATTTTGAGCCTTTGTATTTCACTTGAGTCACATTTTTAAGAGTTTCTCCGCAACCATGATGGCTAGAAACTTACATGTTATTTTATTTTTGAAATGAAAGGTGAGGTTCTCTCATGATCTCAAAGGTCCAAGAGCTTGGACTTTAGGAAAACCATTAAAGAATGCAAGACTTCTGGTAAAATTCCAAGAGTTGACAACACTGAGACTGGGTAAGAACTTTGGGCTAGTTCCTAAGGTGCTCTGATTGGATGCATTTCCATTTAAATCAATGAAGCTACATTGATTTATGCCCCCTGAAGATCTAGGCCAAACAGTTTATCCCTCTATATAATCTATCAATCTAAAAGTGAACTGTAGAGTTCTAAATACGCAGGAAGTTTTTTGGTGCTATGTTTTTCTTTACTTAGGAACAAAAACTATTATTAACAATTTGTATTATTGTATTGCTTAGGAGCCCCAGTCATGGACTGTGCTGTACAAACACGGAATGAAAAAACTGTCCCCTTCCCAGAGAGCTTATAGTCTAGGTATAAGACAAGATACAACCGACAGATCTAGACAGCCCAACAGGAGAGTACGAGGAAACAGTGAGATAATACCAATCAGCATGATAGGCTGCGGTCTCAGTACACCCTTGGCCTTACACAGTTTGGGGTGCTGGTCATTGAATGGGTCCTTGAGTCATCCTGCTAACAAAAAAAATGGTGCCTTGGGGCAAGCTGGGGTTTTGCACTTGGTGGGGCATGTTTTATCGCTGTTACTTGTTGCTGCTGCAGCAGCAAGCAGCTTCCTCTAACGCAGCGACAGAGTGTATCATATATGCAGGGCCTGGCCTCTCTGCTGGCAGGGCCTGGCCCCTCTCCTGGCAGGTGGTGTTCACTTATAATAATGCTAAGGAGGTATATTATCTTGTTGCACTGAAAGAAAGTGCTACCTCGCTCTAAGCACTACACAGGGCAGGTCCAGTGATGTTGATCTAGTGATGGTCCAGGGCAGGAGATGGGCCATGTGAGTTGAAGTACTCCTTACAATTCATACTTAAAATATGAACTGTCCAGATAGATTAGGTTTTACAAACTGGAAATGTATACCGTCAGGCCAATAATTTTGTGAGTTACCTTGGCATACCTTTCAATTAACCTTTCTAGGGACTTTATTTCCCCCTCTTCCCACCACCTATTGGACTCTCATTTTCACTGCAGTAGGATAGTGTGGAATTCGGAGTCTATGGTACCAGGTAGAAGCTGGTATGTTTCTACCTTTAGGTAGAAGTTGTACCTGCTTTGTCAGGGTTGAATTTGGCCCTATCTCTGGTAAGAGCATTGATAACACTGGGGCATATTGTACCTTCCCATTGAAAAACTCATCAGAGGGGAACAGAAGACCAAAGAAGTTCTTTGAGGTTCATGTCACAGAGTTTTACTCCTGATGCTCACCTCAAAAAGTAGTGAGTCCGTTGCAGAACATCTGGTCCTTTAAATTAGGGATCATGTCACTACCTCTCAAACCTCACAAGATGTTGATCTCCCTCCATAGCACCCTTTAAGAAGAATATGAAGTAACAAAATAGAGTGATAATTAAAATTGGGTCAGATGTTGTTTTCGGGCCCAGGATAAAAATTATTCATCGAAGCAACCGTCAGTCACACTAGTGATTTCAGTATTTTTAAAGACAAAAATAAATTAAATCTAAATATCTAAGTACTCTTGCTGAGCGTATGACTGAACAATGACCTATTTGCAATGTCACATTAAAAGAAATATATTAGCGGCGCTCTCCTGAGACAATGGCAATAGAATAAAATGTCGGTATTTGTATAAAAGCTAAATCCTCCCACTGAGTTATGCAATTAAGTACAGTTTGGTGTAATAAAGAAAATATAATGTTATCTGGGCCATATATTACTAGCCTATGCTTTAAAAGTAGCAGAGAGGTCAGTATTTTTAATACTTGTTATTTAGTACTTGAAAGATAACTCTAAAGTGCTCCCTGAGTTATGCGTGTCTCTCTCTCCCTTTCTTTTGTTTTCCTTTTCAGTGGCCTGTAATAGGGAAATAAAAGGTGAAAAGAATAAACAATGACACTTCTTAACATTTTTAAGTGAATTTAGTGTGTGAAAAGTGCCAAACAGACAACCCTCAGGGCTAAAGGCATCCCGTCATCCCCTGAACACAGCCAGTAGCAGTGCAAGTTTTCCTCAGATTTCCATGGCAGTTTGTTTCAGCCTTGACCTGAGGACAATGTCTCCCTTTCCCTCACCCCTCCAGCTACTTTCATCTTTTCTGAGGTTAGTATCAATTTAGTTCCCGTTGCTGGGGTTGTTTTTGTGAGGAAGACATTTGGCTCCTTTTATTTGTTTTTTCTTGGGGATGCGGAGGGGGGGTGTTGAATCATGGTCTTAAAGGTATAATTAAAATAAATAATAAGGTCTGACCCTGCATGGTGGTGAATACCGTGAGCACCCTCCATTCTCACTGAAGTTAATGGAAGTTGAGATTATTGACTATCTTTTCTGAAGATATTCAGCAAGTAAACATAAAATCATAAGAACAGCCATACTGGGTAAGACCAAAGGTCCATCTAGCCCAATATCCTGTCTTCTGACAGTGGCCAATGCCAGGTGCTTCACAGGGAATGAACAGAACAGATAATCATCAAGCGATCCATCCCCTGTCGTCCATTCCCAGCTTCTGGCAAACAGAGGCTAGGGACGCCATCCCTGCCCATCCTGACTAATAGCCATTGATGGACCTATTCTCCATGGACTTATCCAGTTCTTTTTTGAACGCTGTTATAGTCTTGGCCTTCACAACATCCTCTGGCAAAGAGTTCCACAGGTTGACTGCGCATTGGAAATACTTTCTTTTATTTGTTTTAAACCTGCTACCTATTAATTTCATTTGGTAACCCCTAGTTCTTGTGTTATGAAAATAAATAAATAACACTGCCTTATTTACTTTCTCCATGCCAGTCAGGATTTTATAGTCCTCCCTTAGTCGTCTCTTTTTCAAGCTGAAAAGTCCCAGTCTTATTAATCTCTTCTCATATGGAAGCTGTTCCATATCCTTAATCATTTTTGTTCCCCTTTTCAGTACTGTGTGCACCTATATCCTCTATTCAAGAATGATTAGAAATTTTAGTTCTAGTTTAAGCTTATTTTTTGGGGATGCAGGGGCAGGAGGTTGGCTTGTGCGGGAGAGCTACTGAAATTAAATCCACAGCCAAAGCAATTCTCTTGTAGCTTTTGAGGTTGCTTATTCACTGTCACAATCTTAACAATTTTGTTGAGAAAATGTTAAAGTAAACAGCATAATATATCGGCCATTTTGGGCACCTGTTCCTCACTTATCATTCTGTAGACCTCTCTTTTGACCTCTCTTTTGCCAAACCCTTCCCTCTTAACATCTGAATCCCTCATTGCTTGGTTTCACACCTTAGACTGCCCGGGAAGGCATTGTGAGTCACTTTCATCCAGGGATCAGAGTCTGAGACTAGAGAAATCCTTAACTTTGGAGGATTAATGATAAAGCTGGCTATCCAGACTCTTCAGAGATACAAAGACCTTTCATTCTAATCATCCAAGATCCTGTTTAAAAAAAATATTCCATGCCTAATCTGTGCTAAAGTGCCAACTTTTTAACCCTGTGAATGCAGACCTTAATTTCCAGGGTGTGGAATAGTACAAAAGAAAAACTCTTACTAGAGCACTATCCTTTAGAACCTGATATTCCTATTGTATCTAGGTGATACCCCAATTCATCAAAACACACAGCTTAATTTTGAGCACATGCTGAAATCCAATTGAAGTCAAGGGGATTTAAGCACATGCTTAAAGTTAGACATATGCTTCAGTGTTTTGCTGAATCAGGGACTAAATGCATTAGTTCCCTGCCTCTTTATGCTACTAGCAGATAGTATGTTGCATTTTGGCACTCTTAAAAAGAACAACATAAATACACTACTTCGTGCCTATCTGGAGCCATATCACACTGTGCTGAGTCTCTTTCAGTCATCACAAGCTGAGTAGGGTCAGGTTGCATCAATAGGTGGATGAGAGGCTGCCAAGGAACACCCAAATTAATGAGAGCTGAGAACGTTCATCAGGATAGACTCTCTAGTAAGGATCTAGGGACTGATCCTTCGTCCCACAAATTGCTCAGTGCTTTTAATTTGTCTCATGCTACATGAGGTGCTGAGCCTCTTGCAAGATTGTGGCCGTACACTTTTACACAACAACTGTATATTGAAGAGTGTAGACAAATCCACATACTTCTATGAGAGAAAAGCCATTTTTTCTGCACCCAGCCTGAAAAAGTGTCATGAGGCCATTTATAATTCCATCAGTCATTCCCAGAAGCAGGAGGTGGGACTAGGTGGGACTAGGCAGCTGATCTTATAGTCTCTCTGTGGATGGGACTCTTATTGCAGCTGAACTCCACAGATACAGAGCAACAACTCTACCTGACATCAGGATGTCCCTGGCTCTCTGTCCTAAGGTTATATCTGAAACGGGCAGGACTAGCGACTTCTCTGCTTGGGAGCTGCTATAGAAGCCCTTCCTTGAAGATACCACTGTGGCTTTCTTCAAGGCTTGGGGTAAAATCCTGGCCTCATTGAAGTCAGTGGCAAAATTCCCACCGACTTCAATAGAGCCAGGATGTCACCTTTGATGTGAGGTCTTTCCGACTGGATTATCTTTGGCCATTTTTGCTTCTTCTTTTCATTCGCTCTTCTTATTTCCATTTAGTGACTTTTTGACTTTTTTTGTTGTTGTTAGAATTCCAGGTTTCCAAGGGAAATTGGAGTTTTCGTATGTAAACTGTTGTTTGTAGTGATGTTTCTGCTGTATACTTGAGGCTCATGATTAAGTTCTATACAAAATTAGAAAATAAGAGGTCAGTTCTACAGCCTTAACTACAGTGACCTGAAGAGCTCTGTGTAAGCTCAAAAGCCTGTCTCTCTCACCAACAGAAGTCGGTCCAATAAAAGATATCACCTCACTCACCTTGTCTCTCTACTGTGATTAAAAGCTGCTGAATTGAGCCTTCAGGAAGCAGCGGGTAGGCAGTATTGTCCAGTGGATAGAGCATAGTGCTGGGGCGAGAAGCCCCGTGTTCTATTCCTGGCTCTGTCACTGACCCACTGGGTGATCTTAGGGTAATTATTTCACCCTTCCATGCCTCAGCCTCCCGATCTGTAAAATGGGGATCTTGACATTTGCCCTGCTTTGTCAGACACACTGATCTATGGAAAGGCATGGAAATAACGTTATCATTTTAAAGAATGGTATTTTAATTATTTCAACTCACCAGAATATACGTATAGCAAAGATAAAAGTGCCTTATTTGTGTATGAGCCAATAAATAAATACTTAGTTTTAAACAATACCAGCGAGAACATCCTGTACCATGGCTTGAAAAGAGGCATTTTTTCTATGTTGTATTTGTATTGCCTCTTGGGGCAATTACTGATACTTGTCTAAAAAGCCAGGACTTCTGGAGTATACATGTTCTATAGTGTAATATTGCAGTGCAATGCAGAAGCAAAAAGTGCAAAACCATAGGCAGTTTTGGGTGTAGGTACATATATCATACCATGGAGCAAGTAGGAAATACAAGGAGGAAGGCTCTCTCCGTAGAGAACTGGTGGTACCACACCTGAAATAGTGCATTAATTTCTAATCACTTAATTACCAGGAAGACATACTAGAGAAGTTCAAAAAAGAGCAAGCAAAATGGGGCTTCCAGAAATGGATTTATGCTAAAAGATTAAGATGGGTATAAGCTTAGCAAGCAAAAGGCCATCTAGCTACAAATATTTGAATGGGGTTCAGACCCAAAGATGGGAATTCTTTAGGGTGGGATAAGGGTACTTAATTGGGAGTAAATGGATGAAATTAAGATGGAGAAAATGGAGGTAAAATATGATGGCTAGATGAATTTGTTAGACCTAGTTACAAAGCTACTCAAACATTGTGGACTCTGATGTTCAATATTATTGGGTTAAGGCAGACTGTGGAAAAAGGACAGAGAAAAATCCAACAAGAAAATAGAAAGGGAGAGTGAGTAAAATTCTAATGAAATGTTAAAATACAGTATCTATCCATTGTAAATAGTAGGTCACGCATGCCATTCTAGCTCTTGCAGGGTGGGGGGTGATTCTTCTATCCCGAATACAGTCAGACTTCCCTTTAGCTTGAAATTTGTTTTGCTTTTGTAAATCATCCGTAAGGGGTGGGGAGAGTTTAAGTTACAGGAAGAAGGAGCTGTGAATAGAGCAGGTGGGGAATTTTATATCTATGCTGGCCTAATTGCCAATAGCCGCATGGTTAGGGCACTCTGCTTGAGTGTGCAAGATCCAGGTTCAAGTCTGCGCTCTTAGCCAGGCACAGCAATAACTTGCACATGGGTCTACCACAATTGGTCATTCTGGGGTGGTTCACTCTCTTTCTAAAAAATGTTTTAAAAGCTCTAGTTTTCATTCAAATGCATAATGAAAACAAACATTGAAACCTCACAATTTTTGCAGAATAGAATTCTTGTTTTCCAGTGAGCCCTATTTGTGAACTCTAGCTAGCTTTGAAAACCCTAATAATAGTCTGAAAGGGTCACAAACACTTGAACTGTCTGATTTTCCCTCAGACCTACTGAATATAAAGACAAATGCTGACAGTGAGATGGATTAGACCGTGCAATAGTCTACCATGTGGAAGTGATAGAAGCCCAGTCACATGGGACTCTTAAATCAAGATTGGACAAAACACTAGGGAATGTATTATAAGGAATGATCCTCAGCTAGCCCCAGGATCGATAAAATTTCCTAATAAGTGCCTATAGCCTCAAATATTATGCTTAAGGGTGGAGTGTAATTAGGCAGATTCCATCTCCAATTTCTGTGTAGCGAATCAGACAAAGCAGGTCCTTGTATTAATATATTGACAAGAAATTCTGGATATCATGCACCATACCTTGCACTTTATGCAGTTATTTATGCCAGTGCAGAGTGGATGCAAAACTCATTCTTTCTGATTTGGTGCTGTTTTATACTTTTTTTTGCACTGGGGTAAATGATGATTTAGTGTTCAGGGTAACCAGGAGTTGGAACCACTATTGTCATATGTGATTTAATGATCAGTTAAAAAACAATGCATGCTACAGCATGTGTGATCTGTTCCATCAGCAACATATACTATGCAAAAATTGTGATTTATAGTGTTGTCATAGGCAGATCACATGTAGTACCCATTCCAAACAGCCTGCTTAGGATTGATCCATTCAGAGGTGACAGTTTACCTCTGTGGCCAGCTGAAACTGGGATTTTTACCTTTTTTGATGGTTAAATAGCTTAAGGAAGAGTAGAAAACAGGTTGTCAAAATATGGCAAGGCACCAGAATCACAGAGTCACTGTATTGACTTGCTGACATTATTGCAAAAGGAACTTTTAATGACCCCTAGCTTGATGTCATCAACAGTAAAGACCCATGTACCATGAAAGAGATAACATTGGGTAAGCATTTCTTTCATTGAAAATGTCGTTCATGCTCGATAAGCTCTGAGCTACTGCAGAAAAGAAAGAAGGGTGGAAAAAATTGAAAAGAAAAAGGGGAAAAAAACGTGGTTTCTGTCTGTTTTGTCCTACAGGCAGAAGTGCCAGGACAAATCAGCAGGTCTTCAGGGGAATTTCCTAGTTACAGCAGCTGAAGCATCTCGTAGGCCACTTTGACGGATTGTTAATGTTAGTAGGGCTGAGTGTGATTAATATGCCTGCTCCCTCAATGACAGGGAGGAAAAGGTTCTGCTAAAACTGAGCAGAGGTGACTCTGCTGGAATTTGTTAGAGGTATACAGCAGAGAGTGAATTTGGTGGAATGGAAGCAGACCACTTTGAGCAGGGGAAGCATGAGTCTTTCATGTCAGCTTCCCAGCTGTGGACTTTTGGATCAAAGCAGAGGTGCCACTGATTTGAAATGAAAGGTTGGGGGGTGTCCCTATTCTGAATTGGCACGGGGAACAATTGATATCAAGTTGGTTCCCTTTCCCCCATCTGAGAAAACAGTACAAAGAAGTAATCACACTGCTAAACTGTAAATGATTATGCGATTTTCAAACGTGTGAGCTGTCAGGTTAAACAAAAATAATAAGGGGTCGCTCTTTTGTCTGCTAACAGCTGTGTCCAACATTTGGATACTCGCACTAGGATTTTGCATGAGTCAAAATGAATGTATGTAATACCTTGACAGTAAATCTCTCACCACCATTAAAATATACTGATAAATGAGACTGATAAATGTGACTTTTCAGATAGCTTCTCTTTCGCGAGTGTCTGTCCAAAATATTAGGAATTAATATCTGCAAGTGGTTAGCAGGGTCAACGCAGAGTCGGAACAGTTCTGTTCATTCTGTTCAACAGGATCCGAGGGCAGATTTTCCTTCCCCTTACACCAGTTTCATACCAGTATAGCGCCACTGATTTCAGTGGAGTTACTCCTAATTTTCGCCAGCCTACAGGGGGAATAAAAGAGGCCATTGTGCTTTGCGTGTGCGCATGTGTGTGTGTGAGTGGTTTTAAGGCAGTAAAAACACTTCCTATCTCTAGTTACTCCAGAGATAGAGACAACATAATCTGTGATACTTTGCCTCTAAATAGTGCAGGTTAATACTGATCACATACTAGCATGCAAGCTTAAAGGCAGGTCAGTCTACTCTTCTTGGGAAGAATCTGAGCAGGGAGAAGCACAATCAGCTGTAAGGTGCCTGGAAAGCGACACAGAATATAAAACTCACTAGCAACAAAAGTAATAGACTAATTTGTATTATGATAAAGGTACAAGGCATGAAATGCTTAAAGCACAGAAACAAAAATATGCTGCTGCTGATGGAACAGTTACAACCGGTAATAAGGTAAATATTTTCTTCCCGGGAGATAGCTTTACCTTTACTGAGTCTTATTCAGAACCTTTTACTGCTAGAAGACTCAGAAATTATTTGTGAATATAAGCCACGCATTCCTTACATTAATAACTGGGTATATAACTCTATCATCTTGATAGTTTTAGCTTGCCAGCAGGTTTAGATGTCAACAAACTAGTGGTGAGATATATATATAAAAAAGGAACAATAAAGTTTTCTGAAACACCTCAGGAAAAGAGTTTCAAACAAAAGCCCTCACGCTGTGGAACTCACTACTGCAAAATATGTCTGCCTGTTGAGGGCTAGAACTTTAGACATCAATACGCCTGTTTCACTGCCTTTGTCTGGAGTTGGATCAGGTCCCTGGACTACCACATTTCAAGGGGAACAAACTGTGGGCTAGATCTTCAAGCCTTCCCAAGCTACAGTCAGTTTAGGATTTGAGGGGGAAGCAAAGATGGATTAAAGCTTAGAGACAAGCAAATAATTGATTTGTCAGTTTGGGGCAAATTGAAAAATCCCCCTGAAAAATCAGTTCTGTTCTAACCAAAAGTGATTTCTTAAAATATTTTGTTCCACCCAAAGTGAAATTTGATTAGTTTTTTTCATTTTGTTTGCCCAGAAATTATTTTTTTTCCAGTTTTTCATTTGGGGTTATTTTCAGTGTTTTTCACTTTCTCTTTTGTTTTGATTTTATTTTTTAAAAAAAAACTTAAAATTTGAAACGAAATGCTATTTCAAAATGAAAATCAAAACTTTTCATTCTGAAAGAGTTGAAATGAAGCATTTCAAAGTGGCCAAAACAAACCATCTTGATTTTCTTGCTGAAGCTATTTGCTGAATTCGACATGAATTCACAAAAGTTCACCCAAAAAATCACTCAGCTCTATTTAAAAGCCACCTTTGCACTTTCCCAATCCTGGGATCAGCTGGGGTCAGTTCAGCCTATCTGATAAATTAGAGCGGACTCTAAACTGATCTAAGTGATTTCAAAAAATTTTATAATGGAACTGGAAAAGGTTCAGTAAAGGGAAACAAAAATGACAAGGGGTATGGAACTGCTTCTGTATGAGGAGAGATTAATAAAACTGGGACTTTTCATCTTGGAAAAGAGACGACTAAGGGGGGATTATGATACAGGTCTATAAAATCATGACTGGTATGGAGAAAGTAAATAAGGCAGTGTTATTTACTCCTCATAACACAAGAATTAGGGGTCACCAAATGAAATTAATAGGCAGCAGGTTTAAAACAAACAAAAGATTGTGTCGTATTTGTTGCACTGCTATACCTCTGGCATGATGTTCATACACTTGTGGCCCAATTCTTTTCAAAGCATGTATGTTGCTAGCCCACTTATTGGAAGTCAGATCCATTTTTATTTCTTGTTGCTTCCTAATTGAGAGCAGCTAGTAATGCACCAATATCTTCTGTGGAAATTTTAACTAATGGTAAATGAAAGAATTCTGGGTAAATTGACACACATTATCTCCTCCAGCCAGAGTGACAATAAGGTAAAAATTAAACACGATAATGTTTCCTCAATGTTTCTGCTGAAATAAAAAAATAAAAAATAATGTAAAGAAGCAGAATCATCCCTGGCAAATTGCTGATTTCATTGGATTTACACCAGGAATTAATTTTACCCAAAGTGCCTGTGGCCGCGATGAGCAGGATGCTGCCACATTTCAGAGATAGAGGCAAAATGTTTTACAATTAAACGTGTTCACTTTATATGAGAAGATTATTTTCAGGATCTTGTAGGTTGTATTTAAAAATATTTTATTAGAGCTATTTCTTCTTTTTCATCTGTTAAGACAAGTGTTGAAGGTACCACAGGTACAAATGTGCTGGCCTGGGATGGAAGCTAAGAAAAAAATTCATAGTTTAAAACGGCATAGAGTTTAAGACAAGAAGGGATTGAAATCATCTGGTCTGACCTCTCGTATATCACAGGCATTTTAAATTTCACCTAGGTACACAAATATTATGCCCAGCATCTTTAAAATGAAAAACATTTCAGTCCTCGGGAAACTGAAATCTCTTCAATAGAGAATAGGAGAGACCAAGCTGTCACCAATGCCCACAATCCCTGTAATGGCAGAGGACTGATTAAATGAAATATGCTGAGATGATCCGTGTAGGCAAACTATGCCCCACTCTACAAAAGAAGATGAAACCCGTTCAAAATCTCTACCAATCTGACCTGGGGAAAAAATCTATCTGGATCGCAAATTTGGTGATCGGTATAACCCTGAGCATGTGAGCAAGACACACAAACCAGGCATGTAGAAGGCCTTCTCTGTACCAGTTCAAAGCATTGGTCCACCTTGTCTACTGTCCCATCTCCAGCTGTGGCCAATCCCTGATACTTCGAAGTAAGGCAGAGGGGGAAAAAAACAGAATACATTAAACCATTTAAAATCAGAAATAAATGTAAAACACCTTAAAAATAAGATAAAATATTTTTCTATATATAAAGTTGTCCTGGAACAAATCCTAAGCTTGTACAAATTGGTGTTTGCCCACTGGAGTTGAAGGAGCTATGCCATGTTACACCAGCTGAGGTTCTCTCTCAGGACTTTGAGATCTGTTATGTTAGGCTGTTCCATGACTAGAAGTGAAGTCTGGGTCTGATCATGAAACTAGGGATTTTCCCTCACAGTGAAATAAATATCCTGTTTCTAGCTCTGCAGAAACATACAATAATGAACTCTAAAGCTAAGCCATTATGTGCATCCGGGAGAAGGAGGAAATATTTATCTGGCAAGTTGATTTAAATGGGGAAAATGGATTGTAGTCTGTTACAGACAGAATAGTTAGGTTACTCCTATCTTTCTAAATACAGGTATAGATCCCAATCCTACAGTAAACCCACTGCAGCTCCTGTGTTCCTCCTACATGGCTCTTATTTCAGGATTCGAACTCTAATGCGATATCACCAATGCAAATGGACATAAGAATCCCACCCAATTATATTAATATAAAATCATACCTAATTAGCAGCTTACACAATATCTGCTGCAATTAGAGGGATTAGAATGGTGGTCAGTCAGTCGACCATGCTATACTGAAGTAGGCTTTGTATGCTGACTGCTTATGGGCCAGCTGTTGTGTTTTGGGGAGAAGCACTGACAACGGAAAAAAAGCAATCAGCCTATTCTCTTGGTGAGGAAGAATGCTGTGGTGTCAGCCACCCCAGTATGAAGTAGGGAGTAAAATATAGTGAATAGGAAGAGAAGAGGGAAGATTAAAGAAAAATAATGAGCCAAATTCTGCTCTCATCTACGTGGTTCTAGATCTAGAGCCATCCAAGTCATCCATGAAGTTACCCCAGATTTACAGCCACCCAGTAAATGAGAGCAGAATTTGGCCCACTATTTGTCTGAAGCGTGTATTCCGCAGCTGGTGAAAACTGACATAGCTCCATTGGCTTCAGTTCACAAGCTAAGGAGCTGAACTGATTTACACCAGCTGAGGACCTGTCCCACAATTTTTTGTGAGTGTTTGATAGGACCTGGGTTATCTACGATTATGAAATTGGAATGATATTGACGAAATGTTCACATTGTCTCTGAAATATAAAATATTAATACTCTCCTGTAATGCATTCTTTCAGTATCAGCAGAATTTCCTGTAATTATGGTTTATTGTGTTCAGTTTATTAATGACCAGAGTTGTTTTTGCTAATCCCAGTGGTTTCAGATACAATTTTGTTTGAAAATGCAACATTTCGTTAACAAATCAGGCCCAAATTGTTATCAGCTTGTGTGTGGAAATGTATCTGGCTTGCCCCCAAGGTTTTGAGAACGTGGCCACTCCCCTTTAGTCATTATAGAAAGAGACCTGCCAAGATGAGAAATTACACCAGGAGGGTTGAATATTAGGATTAATTGTCTTGAACCAGTGCAGTGGAGCAGGTAGGCAAGTCAAATCGAGGTGGGGATAATGAGGGCCAATAAGCAGCCTTTATTGTCTTCTTTCATAAAGAAAAGTATTTAAAAGAAACTATTTCACATCTTTCAGCACAACTAAAATTGGAATTTAAAGCTTCTACGTTTTCAGCAATGTGAAAATTATAGTGTTTAATAAAGAGGGTTTTTTAATAAATCTGGTTGAACAAAGATTGTCTATGGGCCATTAGATATTTCTTTTTTCTTCAGTAGCTTGGCATCATATATTCTCTGCACCTGGTAGGATCAGTGTCACCTTTTTTATTGATCTTTCACCTGTTCAGTTACACATTTTTGAGTTTGTTTAAACTGTAAACTGTACCTACTGACTGCTCCGAAAACTCTGTTGTGGTAATTCATTAAAGCTAATAGTAAATGAGATGGAAAAGGTGGAGGATGGCCCTAAAAATTCTAATGTAAGAATGATGTTCAGTTGATAAACACAAAAAGCACTTGTGAAAATTAAGATTTTTTAAATATGTGAGTTAAAATAATCATAATCTAATATTCCATATATTTATTTTCATTATTGCCTTCTTTGATCCACTGCTTTTTGAAGACTCACCCTAGTGCCCCAGAATTTCAATATTCACTCAACCAAGAAACTCAACAAGCTTTTCCCTCGACAGTATCTTCATTAATGACCTCCCCTTTGCACATACCTCACAATGGTCAGCATTCCACCTGACATTTAGAGAGAACTTCAAATTGAACTTAGTTTTGACTTCACTCCTTTACCCATGTGTTTGTTCAGTTGTCCATTTTTAGCAAAATCTGAGAAGAGCTTACAAGATTTCATCACTATCAAATTCAAATCAAACAATCAGCCTCAACACAGTGACAAATCCTACACTGCATATTTCTTCCTTATTGAAGGAAACTGTCTTTGACTTTAGTAGGAGCTTTGCCTGAATGATGACTGAGTCAGTTATCTAGATTTGGTCTTCAGTCTAGATAAGTATCCTTACACTCCCTCTTCAGATCATTTAATATAGATGTAGATATATAATATTAAATACACACACAACTAATATTGTATTAATCTTCTGTTGCAAGTCACTGTACTGTTGCATTTCCCTGCTGGATTCCAAAGTAAGACAAACTGCACAATGCAATCCAGTGTCTTCCAATCAGGTAAGGGTTTGTTATTCAGATACTCAGGAAATGCATGCATGCCATATATCAGTTCCATTACAAAATTAGTATCACCACAATCAAAGTAAAGAGAATCCCAGCGTATTTGATTTATCCTTATCTTCATTATCTCTTTCCTTGGGCTTAACTAATTAGATCTCTAAAAGCATATGAATCATTTACTGGGCCATAGACTTTCTGGGTGACCTTAGTATCTCTGTGCCTTGTTTCACCAGCAGTAAAATGGGTTTAGTGATACTTCTGTACCTGACAGGACTGTTGTGCAAAAAAAATTCATTGTTTGTGATGGGCTCAGATATTGCACTGATGGGGGCCATCTGAGTGTTAAGATAAATTTCTTTCATACAAATTCAGAGACACTGAAGAAGGACATTTCATATTGTTTGTGTTTGAAAGGTGATGTGAATATAACTAAGCAATCAAGATATACTGTTTACCTTTCTTCTAGGCTTTTATGTCTGTTACTAACAGATAGTAGTGTGGCAAAACTGTTACTATAGCACTAAAATTATCATTAAAAAGATATAGCGAACATAGAAACCAATCCACAGCCCACTGAAATCAAATGGAGGATTCCTGTTGACCTAAGTGCATTTGATCAGATCTATAGGAGATAGATTTCATTGATAACTAACCACAAAAATGACTAAGCCTCTGGAATAATCTGGAAACAATTCATGCTTATCATTTGATTTTCATTGCTTCATCTATAAGGGATCAAATAATAGAGTGTCAAAAAGTAATTGCAGCACTAAGAGACTACTATGTCTCTCTATGTAGGAAATATGTGACTTACTGCAGAGTTACTATTTTGTAATGATTTGTATAGCAGCACAGGTACAACGGTGTCTACATTAAAAGCGCTGAGTTATGTTCTGTAACTGTCCAATTATACTTTGCGGATAGCTTGGACTGGTGCCAGGGTACCCTGACAGGTAGCTAAGCTGCTGTTTAGTTTATTTTTGCACAGGTATTTTTGTCCAAAAGCCATCATGAACTTTCAAACACCCTTTCCCTCGCCCGACCCCTGCCAGTCCAAATGTTCTGTGATTGCAGTTTGCCTGGAATTGTGGGAAACTTTCGTCATCTAAATCAGCTCTTTGTGATGAGAGAGGAAGCTCCCCCCGAGATTTATATGTTTCTCCCACAAAGGCCTTTTGTATCGCGGTTCTCCAGCTTTTCTGTCCCAAATGAAGTTTTCATGTCATCAAGCTCAGTGAATGGCAAAGGCGGACTTATCAATAATAGAACGTACTTCACTTTCCAGAACAAATAAGTTGGGAGACTACATCACTATCCCAGGACTTAATAGATTTCATTCCAAATACATTTTTCTTGTATCCACCAAACATCCTTCTCCTCTCCACCACTCTCTACCCACTCATTTTCCCGATCCTCTTGTTACCTCCTGTCAAGATACGTGCTTTTTGATAAACTGGTCATGATGTACCAACCGCTTTGAAACTCTGATGCTTCAACATATGATCACTTCTGCATGCAAGTGGTCAAATGGCCTGTGTGTATCAATCCTATCTTTTCTACATGCAGAAGACGATATACAAAAGTGATTTTGTTTGTGTACACGAGAGCGAAGGCTGGGTTGAAATTCTGGCCCACAATTATTATCACAGTATTTCATGTTTTCCAGAGAAAAGTCGGGGAGGAGCCCCTATGCATTCCATGCTCACTTCAGAATGGCTACAAAACTTTTGCCAATCTTTTACTAGCTAGAGCAAAAACCAATCTCTGTATGTCCTATTATTTTCTCTTTCTCCATTGTTCATTGGACCTAACCCCAAAAGAGATTCCCTCAATTTCTCTTTTGCATTAGTTCTATGCATTGACAAAACTTAAATAATAAACATGTTTTATAGCTGAGACGGCTTTACATCAAAGGCAGCAGGGTTTTTGTTTCCCAGAAGAATCATACTTTGAGAATGAGAACAAGAATAACTGAATCTAAGGAGACCAGTTTACATGTGGTCTGTAGGTTATCAGACATTATTAGAATTTTTCTCTGCTTTCCATTACAGCTAAAGTCTAAAGCTGCTTTACAAGAATTTAGCACAATCCTGCTCCCTTTTAACTCAATGGCAAAACTAGCTGGTTTCAGTGAGGTTGCATCAGGGTAATCATTTCTTTCTGGTGTTTCACAGATAAAATTATTTTCCATTTTATCTATTGGAAACTGACAATCAGTACTTTGTTTTATTCTCTCTAATTTCAATTAGGTCTTGACTGTTCTGTACAAGGGTATATCATAGCAACATAGGACTGGAAAGGAACCTCCTGGGTCATTGAATCCAGTCCTCTTCATAAGGGATCTCTGTCCTTTGATAGGAGAGAAAGTAAAGGGCAAAAGTCTCCTTGATTCTAGGCATGTGGGCGCAGAAAATTAAAATCTTTCCATAAGGCAGTGCCAAAGATAAAGCAAGGTATTTCCGTTCTGGGGAAAGTGGATTAAATTTAGCTGAAAACACAAGAGAGCATCTCAGAACCTAGTTACACAAATAATAATAATAATAATAATGAGTGTGTATGTATATATATTTACACACACACACACACACACACACACAAAGAGATGTAGTGGTTCCCAAACTCTCCTGCTACAAAATGGCATCCTCTGCACAGCCTGACCTGGCACATATGGTGTGTGAGAGATTTTATAAAATGGCATGCTTGGCCCTCTTGGGATTGCTGTGACCTCATTTGCTGAGATAGCAACCCCACTTGAGATCATGACCCACAGTTTGGGAAATGCTGTCAGATGCCTGACGTGTTCTAGCAAATACGGGTCTGTTTACAAGCAATGATAGATTCGTGTGGAATACATGTGAAAATTCCTGTATCATGCTTGTTTTCCAGGCCAAAAAAAAAATAGACCTTTTATCAAAAATTCCATAGAAACTAAATAAAAGGTGATGCAAAGCTTTGCCTAAAATATTTGCAAAAACTTCCATGTGAAATTCCACAAAATAATTTTTAATTTCATACGGTGCTGATTTTTCAGTATAATTTTTTAAAGATATCTCCTCTATTAATTAGGATTTCCATTTAATAAGGATTATAAATCCTCCAAGGGAGGAGGGCAGTTCCCATGTATGTGGATTCTAATATATACTGCATAAAAACACATTCATGGGAAAAACTGGATTCTTGTATTTAAAATTAAGACTACTTCTGTTCTCCTTTTACACTTATGTGCTCTGATAGAAACACTGCCTGCCTTTGACTCCCCTGAGGTTTATCTTTACTCAACAGTTTATGCAAAGTAACTTTTTAGGTTTAGGAAACCTTCAAAGTTTCTTCTGTAGGCATTGGGGTACATGAAGCATCTGATCTGCAGTGGAAGATATTTTAGCCATCATCTAAGATATGCCCTAGGTTTGTACTTAACATTTTTTAAGCTTATAAAAAGATTAGTCATAAATATGGTCTAATTGGCCAGAATTCTCTCCAAACATTATGTTGAGATAAATCTGACCTGACTTTTGCTAATGTTTTGTAAGAGTAGAATACCAGACTATGTGGTAATAATTTTGCAGGTCCCTTCACCCCAGGAAGCTAGCATTGCTTTTTTAAAAACCTTTTTGTGAATTTTCTATTTCCTATTATCGGGGATTTTCTCTTCACCCTCACTCATACCAAATAATGCACTGAAAAATGTCAAAGGTTAGGACAAAGGGCCAAAGAATTAGCCATCTGCTATCTGGCCAGCATAAGTAGTGACAAGGTCAGGATTGAAGTCCATGAATCCCTTCATTACCTCAGTCTCCCACTTTCTATTTCATTTTTAAGGTTGCCCTGAAATGTGAAGACTTCTTTTAATGCCTTATATGAGAGTTACTGTGAGAAAGGTGATCAAAAGGACTCTACTGGCTTGGGTGCCCTTTATCTCCAAGGAAGGTGATGCACAACATCTGGAGATGATGGAACGCATGATTAACATTACCACAGAGAATGATTAATATCTTCTTAAAGCACCTACTTCCAGATTATCCATCATTTCATTAGAGTGGGAAAAAAAAGTTCTTTCTGAAAGGGGCTGTGCCCCTGAACCATGAATAACTAACCCACCTCTTGACATGTTTACCAATTGAGTAGCAGAGTATTAATATTATGTTGCACAAATGATTTTTTCCCCATTTCAAAAAAAAGACAGCATTTTGGACAGTAGTTTAATAAAGCAGTTATGCAATTTTCATACACATGTCAAGGTCTCATTTGTTAAAAATATTAACCCTTGCTTCTGACATAAACATTTATTTTATATTTTTGTCCTAAAATGTCCTAGCCATATTTTATGCAAGGGATTTTTTTAATAAATACCAAAACATTGTAATTTGCATACATGTTCAACATTAAAAAGGGGCCTGTTTTGCCAGGATCTCTTAAAGAAGCCAGCTGCTTTTGCAGTGCAGCAGTTCAGGTAGGTAGATTTATTTAGGCCTTTCAACAAAGCCTTTCAGCTGCATTACAGTCCAGGCCCAATCTTGCAAAAAGACTCTCAGGAAGAGGCCTTCTCTCAGTGCTGATGAATTTGTTAGAGGCTGCACCAAATCCGTCAGGAACCACAGGCTGGTAACTTTTGGATCCGAATGAAGAGATATGGGAGCCTGCTGAGAAACTGTAGGAGGAAAGTAACATCAGTGTAAATTTGGCAACCATCTCCCTGTTTACTGGTATCTGCATTTTTATTTATTTATTTATTTATTTTTGCTAATGGCACTGCACATCTCTAAAGTTCAGATCAATATAGTGCCACTTTGGTGTCATGCTCACATGCATAATATCTTCTTATGTTAATCCTATTTCCAGGGGGTTGTGACAGGTGGTGGTGATGCAGAATGCTGAACTGGTGATTATTAATCATTTGATTTATCACATTGCAGTACAAATGTCTTTCAGATCAATAAGAACTTACAGGAACTTTGTGTATGTTTGTGTCAATTTAACAGAAGTATCTGTGTAAATTAATAGTGTTATATATTTAATAATTTGTCATAAGCAACCTTTCCCCTTTTCCCTGAATCAACCTGGTGAGTTAAAGCTTTTACAGCACTTTCTTGCTGAAATGACATCCGAAAGGATCAAAACCATGATAGATGCTCTAAAACAGTACCTCTCCCACCACCCTTCTTCCTTTGTTAGAGTCTAGATTCACTTTTATTATAATGTGCCCAGATTCTATTGGCCAAAGTTTGAACTCTGGACAGTCTCTTCTTGCTGTGTAGGTAACAACAGAAGCCAGGAGAAATGTCTCCTGAGAACTTCAGTCAATTGTTCATTTAAATCCCTTAAAAACCAAGAGAACTGAAAACCAGCTTTCATCTTCCTGACTGTTTTCAGGATTGATGAAACAACAGCCAGCAGCAAAAGAAAATGTCACAATTTTTAATGCTTCTCAATATCCAGAAGCCTCTTCCTAATGCATAGGTTGTGCAGGTGGTGGTATAGGGGAGAATAATGGCTCCGGAAAGATTCTTATGGCCTATGTGTTACAAGAGACAATGAACTTGAACACTTTTCTCTCCCTCTTTTCCTCCAAAGACCATGTACTTGAGACTCAGTTGTGCATGCATGAAAGTTCTGTAAACATTACTTAAACAGCAACCAAAAGTGACCTTTAGCCAGCTCTGGCCTACTTCTCCTCTTATTGGGGCTCAGCACTCCCACTCAGTTGACTACTTGTCCTACTCTTTGCCCTCTCTGCTCTGTTGCAGTCGTCCTGCTTTTTTTCCTCTATGCAACTGCTGTCCAAACCAGCTGCACCCACTACATCTTCAGCAGTGGACCGGAGAGGGTATTAATCATATTTTTGAGGAGGACACTCTGCTATTTATCTCCCTGACACCTCCAGCATTTGGGAGCCCAGTGCTGCACACAGACCATTGACTAGTAATATTACACATTACCGTGCTCCATTGCCTCTCCCTGCCCTCTTCATTGAGTGGCTGTTCAACAGTGGAGTTGTGTTTGTTCAATCAGACATAATTTATACCTTTTTTGTTCCTTCTGGAGAGCCCTTGTTAATTTTAAGTTTAAGCACTGCATTTCCCGTATAATTCCAGCACCAACATCACTGACACTGAAGATGCTAAAACAGACCTAATTCCAAACTCACTCAAACACATTCGTTTTAAATCACCAGATAGATGGGTTAAAAATAAAATGTCAAGGGAGATCATCTCATGCACACTCTAAAGCTTCTAAGTTTCATTGCATGTCTTATATATATGTCTTCTATCTTAAAGGGAATTCCTATAACAACATACGGTACTGCGATCCCCTGGCTATTATCCAAAAGGCAAAGACTGAAAAGGGTAAGAGATTAATAATTCAGCTAATTTCTAGCAAGTTTTTTTTAATTATTTTAAAAAAATTAAGAAGGAAAAAAATCTGTTGTACAGCAAAACAACTAATCATTCTTCCTGGAGTTTGTTACCCTGTTGGATTAATCAAACTGTGTAATGAGAGTAGTTGGCTTATGATCTGCTTAATTTTATACCGTTTAGACAATATTTAGAAATAGCAACTATTATGTCTATAGGTTTGTGGGGAGGGGAGGGTTATTCATTGTGTGGTGCATGTGATTTATTTGTGATAGGAAGTCCTTCCGAAATCAGTTCCAAGTTCCTGTCTCTATTAAGTAAATACAGAATTAAAACGTTATGTTTTAGCTTTTGCCTCTCGTGGAGCCCTAGGATAGATTATTAGCAAATGTAAATTGATGTGTCTCCATTGATTTCAGTGGTGTTGGGCTGATTTATACCACTGGAGAATCTGGCCCCTTATGTCTCAGCAAAATGTCCTGTTGACAGAGCAGGATTGGAGGCAGGTCCCTCCAGATCCAATTAGCACAGTGTATAATAATACTCCTTACTCCAAACTGGCTTCTGCCCTCTCCACTTCATTAAAATTGCTCTTGCCAAGGTCTCCAGTAACATTCATAGCCAAATCTCAAGGCCACTATTCCATTACCATTCTGCTTGACCTCCTGGCTGCTTCTGACAATGTTGGTTATAAACTGCTTTTTGAAACCACCCTCTTCTGGTTCTCCTACCTCTCTGCTAATTCCTTCAATGTCTCATTCAGTGAATCCTCCTTACCTCTCCCACTCTTCCTGGGGTTTCTTTGGTCCTTCAGGACTCTGTCCTTGATCCTCTCTTCTTCTCTATTTACACCCTTTCTGTATGTGACCATATCTGCTCACACAGCTTCAACTATTCCCTTGATATTAACAACTCACAATTCTACTTCTCTGCTTACTTGTCTTCAAGCATCCAGCCCTGGATCTTTGCCTTTCACTCTGACATCTTATCCTAGATGTCTTCTTGTCAGCTTATATTTAATATGCACAATACTGAAAGACAGCTTCATCACCACCATCTTCCCTGTCACTCGGCCTATCAACTTGGGTGCCATCTTGATTCCACCATTCCCCTCGCCTTACATATCCAGGCAATGTTCAGATCTTGCCACTTCTTTCTATCACATTCCCAAGTTTTAGACTTTCATCCCAGACTCCACAGTTAAAAGTCCACACCAGGCTGTCATCATCTCCCATCTTGACTACTGTCACCCCTCTAACCTCCCTGGCACACTCTTTGAATCCCTTGAAAATGCAGCTGCAAAGATCATCTCCCATTGTTGCGACCATGTCATTCTCTTCTTTCAATCCCTCCACTGGTTCCCCCTTTTTCACCTCATCAGCTTCAAGTTTCTTGTCCTAACTTTATAGCCCCTTCACAGCTCAAGCCTTTCCTATTTATCTGCCCTTGTATTTTATCAATTCTTCCCCACCACCTCTGTTCTATTAATGATTCCAGGCTGTCCACGTCTCACAAAAGTATCTGCACGCTTTCTTCCATGCCACTCTTATACATGGAATGCTCTCCATAAATCGTCTGTAAAGTCATTACCCTGTCCTCCTTCAAATCCATCCAGAACACCCTTTTCTTCCAACAAGCCTACAGAAAATTGCCAACTAATAATGATGGAGTAGAGGGGCAGTGGGCTGATGTCTATTTTATTTGTTTGTTTATTTACCCTGTACTTAACACACACCTCCACACACACTAAATAACTTGCAGCCATCAAGTTCATATTCAATGTAACCACATATTCCTATCATTATTGCCCTCAGTCTTCTTCACTCAATCCCTTCTCTTGCTTATTACACCCTCTTATGTGTTTTGTCTTAAATTAGATTAAATGCTCTGTAGAGTAGGAATCATGTTTTCCTTCATGTTCCTATGGCACCTAACACACTGAACCCCAAGTCTCTCATATCTTCTACCCAAGAATCTCAAACACCCTCACAAATATTGATTCTCAAGAACCCCAAGACTGCATTATTTCCACTTTATAAACAAAGAAAGTGATGCACAAGGAGATTAACAATATGATCAAGCATGGAATGAGGCAAAAATAGTATATGATCTTATAAGTAAAGACTGTGTCATAATGCATAGGCACAAAGCAGGGAGGGCATGAGCCCACAAAGCATGAGCAACCTTAATTCTGGCATTCCCTAACTTTGCACTGCTTGACTTTGCAACCTTAAAGTTCTTTTAACATAGTGTTTTGTATGTAATTTCCTAGGTTTAAAAAAAAAGTAGACTTAAAATGGAAATTCCATCATGTTGACAACCACATAGATCATCAGAAGATTGCAACCTTTAGATCTTTAGCCCAAACCTCTACCACTTGAGCTAATGGAGTAACTGGTAATAGTAGTAAGTTGTTATCCTCTGTGGGCCACCCACTGGACAGGGATGGAAAGAGAGACATTGCCATTGGCTATTGCAAATATTTGGTAGCAGCAGAAGAATGTTACTACTCAGAGATCCAGGGTTCTGTTTCAGGTTCTGGTGAGGAGTTTACTTTGGTGGTTACAGACGCCCCTGAGTCTTTCCCTCAGTGATCCTCTCCATTTTTATCTTCTCTCCAGGCTGTTCTTTTCCTACTTCTCTTACCTATCTCCCCTCTGCATTTGAATCAGGTTGTTCCTCCTCCTCCTCACAGCATAAGCACCCCCATGGAGGCCTCCTGAGAGCACTGGTGAGACAGTCTCCAGTCTCAGTTAGGGTACCCAGTGCCACAACAGTCCCCAACATCAATAACAGGAATAGTCCTGCTCTGTGGGGGTTGAGCATGCGCAGTGTAGTTGGCACAAAGTCCTGTGGGGTAGAGCATAGCCATTGTGGCTGGCATGGAGCTCTATGGGGATGGAGCTTGGCCAGTATGTTTAGCATAAAGCCTGCAGGGGTGGGCATACTCAGCATAAACAGATTATTCAGAGAATTGTACTGCTAGCCTCTAACAAACCTGTACCGAGCATGTGCAGAGGGTGGAATTTTTATGAGGGCAGTAAAAGGCACCTCTCCGATCCCAGGGTCACCCTTCTGTCAAATTTGAAGACACTGCTTCAAAGCACGGAGGGCTAGAGCTGCTCAACAGCATGATTATAAATGCTTTTTAATATAGGCAAATCAATTTATTTTCCCCAAACCTCATTCTTGGAAATGACTGAAGCTATTTTTCTGGCACTTTCCAAAATATTTCAGCTCAAAAGGAGATACTGAGTGTTGAAAATGTTAGTCCAAATCGTTAAACTTTGGGAAAGCAATAAGTAACTGAAAGCTGAGTCTTATCATGGAAAGCATTAGTCAACCTTAACTATGGACACTGCTGCCCGCTGCACTTATATCTTTTTTTTTCCTTTTAAATATTTTTGTTTTACATTCATTTTCAAATTTTAGCAAAAAGTAAAATGATGCAAATACTTAGGGGAAATTTAATATTTGTTTCCTGACAGCAAATCAAATCAAATTCTTCAGGACACATGGAAAGCAGAGGATCATTAGTCAAAAAATCAAAGTACAGTAATACATGTACCCTTCAATAACAAATGAAAAAAATGAGAGCTTTGCCTAGTGGGTAAACCTGCATTCTATTCCCTGCTCTGCCACATACTTGTATCTTGACTCTTTTTCTGATGAACTCAATGGAGGTTTTGCCGTCGACTTCCATGGGCAAGTCACTTAATTTTCCTCCACTTAGGTTCCCCTATGTGTAAAATGAAGATAGCACTAACATCACATGGCTGGTGTCAACCTTAGTTGATTAATGCTTGTAAAGCCCACTGAGATGGTTTTATAGGAATGCAAATAATTGTGATTAAGTAGTGTAGATAGGAGACAGATAAAATCAAACCAGCAGGTGAAGCCAAATTAGAAAATTAATATTACTATTACAATTACTACAGTCTTGTGTGTATGATGGAAAAGTGAGCAGAGGGATGGTCTTGTCCCCAATTCTGCCATTCCTGGGTTCTGATTTGTTATATTTCAATTTTTTTGTAATGTAGGGTTTCTTACCCCACAATGGGATAAAAAACTAACTCACAATTTGAAATTTCTCTCTGTATTTGGCCTTTGATAAGAAATTGAAAGCTAAGAAAGCCCTGCTATAGCTAAATATGTTGTAATTGAATAGTCTGAATAGTTCGGGGCTGGGCAGGGCAGGGTAGGACAGGTGATCTTGTTATTTCAGAGCAAAGGACAAGACAAGGACCTCTCTAGATTTAGCTGCAGAACAAAACTCTTGACCTCAAGAACTGTGTAAGCCTATGTGAAATTCAGATTGCAGTGTTAAGTAAGAGCTGCTTAAACAAAAGACAGAGCTTGTCTATTACATGCTCACATTTTAATTAGATACTCTAGCTGTGTCTCCTTTGATCTTGAGCTGCAGGTGATAACAAACACTTTGAACAATAGGAATTACACCAGGGATGAATTTGGCCCACTATGTTTTTCAGTCAGCTGCTGTTCTGCCATTTCAGAGCTTCCACTCCAGAAAGTTATATTAATATAACTTGAATTTTAATCTGCCATAGTTAAGCTGACACAGAAGGCTGTGTGGCTACTCTTATTTTGATTTAGTTAAGCCAGTTTCTAAATGACTTAATTAAACTCAATTGAATTAACCTCCGCTGATATTGAAATAAGACAGTCCACACAGCCTTTAGCACCAGCTTAACTGTGGGTATGATTGCACTTCGAGCTCAGGATGTAATTCCGAGCTCAAGGAGACATATCCTAAAACCAGCTGTAGCCAAGGTGGTGCAAGTGGAGGGAGGGGCTTGCGACTCCAAGGATGTGCTCATCCAAACTGCCAGATACATACTCAGGGCAGCTAGCCCTGTCCACCCCACCCCCCGCTTGTGCTGCCACAGCTACACTTTATCTTTAGTGTGGTAGCTCAGAGATAGCAGAGAATCCTCTCCCCTCCCCATCCCCCCACACACACATCGCCAGCGTGAAGCATGGACATACCCTTTCTCAGCTTAAATTCATACCTTCAGTTATATGGGTACAATTTTCTGAGGCCGATAAGAGCAGTGTATCCAACTATTATGGGTACCACTGCAATCAGAGGTGAGATTATAGTATGGCCAGGCACTAATTAAAATTTATGTGGCACAGCTAAAAATATCAGTGTCTACATAGTGACACGAGCTTCCATGCAGGTTCCTCAAGCCAACCCAGGACCCTAAGAGCATACTCATACTGCTAGCCTGCACTGAAGCCCATCTTCCCTACTATTTTTAGCCATACTAGCTAGATTAAAACTAGTGGGTATGCCTACCCAAGCTGCAGTCCCACATTTGATTGCAGTGGAGACATCCCTTATAAGGGTAACAGCTACTATGATGCAGGAGATAGTCCCTGAAAAATGCCAGTAGGTTGCCTTCTCCATTGCAGTGCTTCACACATTGGTGTCTCCAAATAAGACAGAAACCTGCTTACATAGTTGTTTGCTGCTGTCACTTACCATTATTAGGTGCTGAGCCATGTGCAGTAGTTTTACTTTAAAATAATTTGTTACATTTAGGTATTGAACGGAGTGCTTTGAAGTGCCTCACTCCCAAAGTTGGGAATGCCCCCATTTAGTGAACTCCCATGGAGTTTCAGTCAAGGCCTTAACCACAAAACCATCCTTCCTCTTTGAAGTCTTCTCAGGGCCAAGGGGAGGTAGATGAGGGCAGGCACATCCTGCCCCTATTTCATATCAACACGGACAAGGGCAGGACAGTGACACTTATCTGATACTCCTCTTGGAGAACCTGGGGGAGGAGCTGAACAGGGTAGAAGCAGCTGCAGCGGGAGGCTTGGTGATGAGCATTAGCCTACATGCAGTGTGTTTCTCTGCACCTTTGCTGAAACAGGTAGCAATACAAACAGATCCCGCCCACTTAATACAGCTCACTGCCACTTCCTGTAGAGATTAACCATACAGATTAATTTTTTTTTGGTCTGGTAGAACAGAGAAACGTTCAGCAGTAATGTTAATATTTCACATATAATATTTAGATTTGCTGTAGTTTCAGTGCAGCTTTATGCTTTTCCACCCCACAACTATGTCATTACACTGTTGTTTAAAATTGGGAATACATGGAAAGATCTGGGTGTGGTTTTTGGAAGCAATTAGGGGTGTGGGTTTTGTTTTGTTTTTTGTAATGTTATTTTAATAAACATTTGGTTCAAAGCTATCAGTAGTTCTTGGAAAATAACAGACTTATTATCAGTGGGTAGCAACCTCTAGAATCCTCTGAGTACAACTGATTGGATGCTTTGTTTTTTGTTCTATTAAAAAAAATATGTTTGAAGAATTAGGCCCTGACTCATCAGAGCACTTAAGCCCATGCTAAAGTTCTGGGAGGCACTTATGCATGTGCCAGAAGGCACTGGAACTACTCATATACTGAACTTTAATCACACTCTTAAATACTTTGCTGAATTAGTACTTGAGACCATAAGGAAACCCCTGTAAAAATATCTGTTGATAAGGAACAAATAAAATAAAGCTTGAAAAAAATTAAATAACCACATATAAGTCAATATGACTCACATGGTGGAAAAAATAGCTGTGCCAGGTCTATACTAACGTCTATTTCCACTGCCACTGGTGAAGCTGCTATGGTGTCAGTGCAGTGAGAGGGAAATTCCTAAAAATGTCTAGCATAGACATAACCTGGTGCAACCTTAGCTAGACCACTTTGTTCATGTCTGAATACCAAAATGACAGTGACATTGACAATGAGGAGACAACTCAGAGACAAAAAAAGGAGACAGAAGAGAACAAGAAGATGATGGTCAGGGACCTGGAAAGAGTAATTTATGAGAAATGAATAGAACAGCGAACTATGTCATGTACATTACTAACCATGTCTAACATGGGCCATGAGAACCCCTGCTAATATCTGAAAATGAACATCAAGGACAACAAATTATTGAGAGCCTCATAGCAAGGAGAAATAGGGTTCAGTTAAGGAAAGAAAACTAAGATTCAGTTTAAGGAAAAAATGTTTTGATAGTGAGATTGCTATATTCTCAAGCAAACACTCCAGGGAAATAGTGGAAGACCTATTGCTTAGCACATTTAAAACTAGTATGATGAAAGCAGTAGCAAATCTATTGTAGGCAGAAATCCTGCATTGGCAAGGGAATAGAGCAGATGATGATGATGATTTAATTATTTATTCATTACCCTAGGACCTTGCCAGGGCAGGATTTCTGCCTTCACTATGGACCAGGACCCCACTGTGCTAGGTGCTGTACATATACAGAACAAAAAGATGGTTCCTGACCTGAAGAGTTTACAATCTAAGTATCAGGAGACACCAGATAGATACAGGCAGGCAGGCAGACAGGAATACAAGGAAACAATGAGACAATATTAGTCAGCATGGTAAGCAATCTGTCTCTTCCATCTCTAATATCTCTGCTTCTGGGACTCTAATAAACAGTGTGCAAATCAATAGCTTTATTTTCATTAACATTTTATTTTAAATATTGGTAGCACCTTTCAAGTAGTGAGAACTCCCAAGCCCCCCCACCTCAGTAGCTGCAGGTAATATACTGATGTTTCCCTTCATGGTGTTGGCAGATACTGTATATATTAACACATTATGTCAGCTGTCTACAGCATCTTTGAGTCAATCAAATTCTGTTAAACCTAGTCAAAAATTACTATTAACTACTACATAATAATAAAAAACCCAATAAATGAAGAGTGATACCAGTCCTGCTGTCTTACAGTTTTAAGAAGATATTTTCTTTGTCTGTCTGCCTGTCTCTCTCCCCATAATATATGATTTTTTTCCCCTCTCTATACCCCTATGAGGTTGGGAAATATCTCAGTTTTACAGATAGGAAACTGAAGCACAGAGAGAGTTCAGCATTTTGAAAAATGGCCAGTGATTCCCAGTGCCTCAATATTTGGAGCCTACCTTTGTCCTGATTTTCAGAGGTGGTTACAAGCTTCAGTTCCCACTGATTTCAGTTAGTGATGTTGGTGATCAGCACTACTGAAAATTGTGTTGGTTGAGATTGGGGTCCCAAAAATTGAAGTATCCAAGAATCATAGGACACTTCTGAACATTTTGGCCTAAGTGACTTGTCCCAAGTCACACAGGAAGTCTGTAGCGGATATGGGGCTTGAATCCAGATCTCCTGAATCCCAGTCCAGTGAATCACAAACCATATATCCTTTTCGAGGAACCACAATGACTATGTCCCTGGCAGAGTTTTGTGTCCAGTAATCAAGACAATTAATTAAATAAGAACATAAGAATGGCCCTACTGGGTCAGACCAAAGGTCCATCTAGCCCAGTATCCTGTATTCCAAGAGAGGCCCGTGCCAGATGCCCCAGAGGGAATGAACAGAACAGGTAATCATCAAGTGATCCATCCCCTGTCACTCATTCCCAGCTTCTGGCAAACAGAAGCTAGGGACACCATTCCTGCCCATCCTGGCTAATGGCCATTGATGGACCTAGTTCTTTTTTTATCCCTGTTATGGTCATGGCCTTCACAACATCCTCTGGCAAGGAGTTCCACAGGTTGACTGTGCGTTGTGTGAAAAAATACTTTCTTTTATTTGTTTTAAACGTGCTGCCTATTAATTTCATTTGGTGACCCCTAGTCCTTGTGTTATGAGAAGTAGTAACCAACACTTCCTTATCTACTTTCTCTACACCAGTCATGATTTTATAGACCTCAATCATATCTCCCCTTAGCCGTCTCTTTTCCAAGATGAAAAGTCCCAGTCTTATTAATCTCTCCTCACAGGAAAGCCGTTCCATACCCCTAATCATTTTTGTTGCCCTTTTCTGAACCTTTTCCAAATCCAATATATCTTTTTTGAGATGGGGCAACCACATCTGTACACAGTATTCAAGATGCACACAGTATTCAAGATGTGGGCCTACCATGGATTTATATAGAGGCAACATGATATTTTCTGTCCTATTATCTATCCCTTTCTTAATTATTCCCAGCATTCGGTTCACTTTTTTGACTGCCGCTGCACATTGAGTGGATGTTTTCAGAGAACTATCCACAATGACTCCAAGATCTCTTTCTTGAGTGGTATTAATTATTAAAATTAAAAATGTGTTTGATTAATTTCAAACAAGGTCCATGACTAGTAGGCAAAGCTTCCTGCACTGTGTGCATATGATGATGTGAAGTAAGATTTTGGAGAGCCTTCTTCCACAAAGGTGGGAATTCAGCATCCCCAAACCTTTTCACCTCACTGAATCACCAAAGCCTACCTGGGTCCCTTGAAATTCTACCTTATTTATGCACAGGCAAGGACCCATCACCACTTTCCTTTCCTTCCTCCCCCCACTACAAAAAGGCAAAGACACAGTTTTATGCATAAAATATAAGATAATAAAACATTAAGTTTTTGCATTTTCAGGAAAATGAAAAGTGACAGTTCTGATAGTAATAGTGACATCAACTCCCCCTTATTGCACCCATTGTAGATGTAACCGTTCAACTGATGCTGGTTAGTTAATGTTAGTGGGCAAACTTTTTTCATTTCCTAATTTCTGAGCATGGCAATCTGTAACCTGAGGTTGTACGACTGCAGTTTCTTTCCTTTCTTTGCATCACAGACCTAATTCAACAGCCATTGAAGCAAAATGCAAGTCTCCCAATAGCTTACATGAATGGTGCATAAGGGCCCTATTTTCTGAGTCTGTGTGTCTATATAAAACGCGGTATGTAACATGCCATATATACACACATTATAAAGGCACACATATGTATGCATGCATGCATGCATGTATAAACATTCTACTATGTATGTTTTTATTATCTTGGTTTTTAATACCACCATCATTCAAAGTCTTACCAAATAGCACTGTGGGCAGAATGCCAGCTCCTTTCACATTCCTGCTAAAGTCACTTGGAATATATCTGAATGTGGCAAAACACATTTGCCAAGTTATGTGCATAAAAACATCCTTTGATCTTCCAGACTCATAAATATGTAATAAAGTACATGATTGCCCTACTGATCTGTCCTCCATCAATCTTACGTCCCTCTTTTATTGATTCATCCAAATAAGATAGGATCAAGGTACAAAAGAGTTAAAGAAGCTATTTATTTTAATGTTTCCTTGGAGAGCTTGCATGTTATTGTGAGTACAAATTACATATATAATATTTCATGAATGATGTTTGAAGCATTAAAAATCACCTCTGCACTTCAAGTTAACACAAAACTCTGGCAGTCAGCCATCTTTTCTTCTCTCTCTCTCTCTCTCTCTCTCTTTCCTATTTTTAAATCATATATTAGACTAGTACTGTAATTCATCTTTGAAATGTTCAGGAAATCATACTTTGCAGTAGATTTAGTATATGTCCAAAACCAGGGATTTGAACTCTTGTCCAAAACCAGGGATTATCCAAATTTGTACAGGGGATAGAATGAGGACCAAGGAGAGTGCATAAAGGAGGCATTGCAGAGGTAATGGTAAAAACTTGTCCTGAAAGCTTCCGTGATAGCAATCCTAGCCTTTGGCTTGTGGTTTCTTAGATGTCTTTATACAACAAATTTCAAACACTGGGTACATCAGATGATAAACTCTCGAGGTTGTTAAAAGTGAAATATAGTTGAAAAGAGTAAAAATTATGCAAACCATAAACAGAGTGACTTAAATGGTTGGGTAGTAAAATCTACATTTTGTTTCACAAGGGAGAAATAAGGTAGAGTCTTTAAGTGTTTGAGCCATTAGTCTTGCTTGCCAGGAGAAGAATGTGCCTTTCACCATGGTGCCACTTCTATTGAGCTAAAGGACCATCTGAGTTCACTTTGATGTATTTAGTGCATCTCAACAGAGGCTGGTTTATGTCTGTTAAAGCATTTTTCACAATCGCTTTATGGCGCATACTCTTTGGCAGCATAGAAAAGGACCAGTTTTGAAATGCACTACTAATGAATGAAATAATTTTTGAGCAGCACATGTCAGTTGGGTAATAGGGAATGAACTTTAACGCACTTCAGTGAAGGCCTGAAATCTGGAAATAAATGGCAGAGGTGAGGAGGGGCTCATCTTTGTCATTTTCACTATTGGCTTCTGATATGAGCTTCCAATAATATGGGAAAGGGGTCATTTTTCTATGTGACCCTACAGACAGTGAAGAAACAGATTGTTGAATGAAAGGTTTCAGAGTAGCAGCCGTGTTAGTCTGTATTCGCAAAAAGAAAAGGAGTACTTGTGGCACCTTAGAGACTAACAAATTTATTAGAGCATAAGCTTTCGTGAGCTACAGCTCACTTCATCGGATGCTCAAATAAATTTGTTAGTCTCTAAGGTGCCACAAGTACTCCTTTTTTTTTTTGTAAAAGGAGGCCAGTTGCTTAATGATACTTCACACTTCTACATTTTTCATTTGAGTCAAAGCACTTCACAAATGTTAATTAAGCGTCACATCACCACTGAGAGATAAACATCATTATTGTCTTGCACAAGAGAAAGCTGAGGCCAAGTGATTTACCGAAGGTAATACAGCAAGTGTGTGGCAGAACTGGGGAAAAAATTCAGACCCCCCTGAACCCCAAATCAATGGTTTAACCACCAGAATGTACTCTTCTTGCCTATCAGATAGCAGAAAACAGTGGTTTAACATTAAATCCAAAAATGCCGTACACAGTGAGTGTCAATATGATAGAACTCGGAGATAACGAGCCATGTTTTGTATTCAGTCACATGGGGTTAACCAAAGAGGTAGTTTTGCCGACAAAGTTGGGAGGGAGCGAACCCTCCCCTCTCCTTCCTCTCCTCCCCCCCAGTAGCATGATGCCACATGCACATGAGGTGTCTGGCAGCATATGTTCGTTCTTATTCTCTTGTTCCTTCCTTTTCCCTCCTGCCCTTTGAAGCCCTCAGTACTCAGTGTGGTGCTGGTTATCCTCCTTTGGCCTTCTTCAGCATTCGAAGAAGTCTTTGGTCAGATCCCTGCTGTGTTCCTCCAGATTTTTCCAGCAGCAGGCTTTGGCTGGCACCAGGTATCTCCAGAGGGCTCTTGGCCTTCATAGCCAACCAGGAAATCCCTCCATTCCTTCCCAGTCAGTTGTCGTTTCCTTCCTTCTAGAACATGGCAATTAAAGAATTGATAGGCTACCAGCAAAGGAGAGTCAGGAGGAACCATCTGAAGCCTGTGCAAAGCAGTAGCCTCAGGCTGATCCTTAGTCTCTGCTCTGCTGCCTCCCCTCCATTTGGTGGCTGAGCTCTCCCCATCTCCCACCATAATCACTTTCATGTGACTAATTCCCTCATAGACTTCGTTGGGGTGGGAATTCTTATGCCTGCATAGCTGAGAGCAGAATTTGGCATGACGTAATATGAAATGACCAAGGAGGATGGGTCCAGTCAAGAGGCCAATCTCACTCCCCCAGTTCTCCCAAATAGCACTGATGAGCCATGAAGCATTTAAGTAGTTGCCAGACAGATGCCCATATATTCAGGCAAGGATGCCTGATGCTGCCTAGACCAGTCTGATAACCTAGTATTAATATGAAAAGCTCAGTACCCCTCTAGAGCTTCCCTATTCATTATTTGTATTGCAACATTGAGGAACCGCGGTCATGGCCCAGGACTACATTGTGCTCAGCACTGTACGGTATGAATACTTTGTATTTAAATTGCCTGCCTTTAGGAATATCATAGACTTGTGGTTCCAACCACATTAGCATTACCAGTTCTTTTACCTTTCGTTTGGTACTTCAGGCTCCCTCATTGGCACCTTAATTGTAAGTGCAAGTAGTGGGCCCTGATGCATTGATGCTGACTGATTCTCATTCCACCATGCATAAATTGAACAACCCAGTTCCCTTACAAGCTAGGGCACATACTTTTGAATGGCATAGACAATGGCTGGCTAAGCCAAGGTTCTGGGGACTGATCAAAAACCCATTTAAGTCAACTAAAATCTTTTCAAAAAAGAAAAGGAGTACTTGTGGCACCTTAGAGACTAACAAATTTATTAGAGCATAAGCTTTCGTGAGCTACAGCTCACTTCATCGGATGCATTTGGTGGAAAAAATGGAAATTTTTTTTTTTCCACCAAATGCATCCGATGAAGTGAGCTGTAGCTCACGAAAGCTTATGCTCTAATAAATTTGTTAGTCTCTAAGGTGCCACAAGTACTCCTTTTCTTTTTGCGAATACAGACTAACATGGCTGCTACTCTGAAACCTAAAATCTTTTCAGTGAGCTTTGGATCTAGCTTTTAGTCTGGTAAACAGGTAAAATTCTAATATAAATAAGGAGCCACTTGCAACCATTCTTTGATTCTCTGTATGTACTTTTCTGGCATTTTACTGGTTATACAATATACTTGAATACCAATCTTTTATTATTCCTAGGAGATTCTCTAGTTTGTTCTGTATGATCCAGCTGTCCAAACTCAATCTCCAAAACGATATACTGAGCCAAAATATCTTGTCTGTTACTGACAACAAATGCAGCTGAATCGTCGTAGCCAAGAATAGGATTTATTCCACAGGGTAGCTTGGGAAAGATCAGGTATTGACTTTATTACAACATTATATATTATTAATTAAAGAATTATTATTAATTAAAGGATTTGAAGACCTAATATGTTTAAATAATGACAGTTTTAGATTATTAAAATCTATCATATTTTCAATACCAAACCAAAAGAGCAAGGAGCCATTCTATATGATTTCTCTAAAGGGGTCAAAAAAAGGCAATTTTTTCTATGCACATATGTGGGAAGGGTATTTTGAATTTTTTTTCCTTTTTTCATCAAAAATACTGAAACTAGACCCATTTCTTTTCAGTGTTGTTGTAGCCTGTTGGTCCCAGGATAAAAGAGACACAAGGTGGATGAAATAATACTGGGCAGTAGCAGTGGCGGCTGGGAGCCCTGGGACCTTTTAAGTTGCCCGAACGGGCCGCAGGGTTCCTAGGTGTGTGATACCGCTTCGGGCCCTGAAGGTCAGTCACAGGAAGTGACTAATTAGTCACTTCTGCTCTGGGCCACGCCCTGCCCAGGGACGACCCTGGCCCTGGGACCCGGAATTTCTGTCAGCAGGCTTGAATGATACCTTTTATTGGACCAACTTCTGCTGGTGAAAGAGACAAGCTTTCGAGATCTGTGGCAGTCAAAAGCTTGTCTCTTTCATGAACAGATGTTGGTCCAATAAAAGATCATACCTCACCCATCTTGTCTCTCCTATTATTTTCAGTCTTTCAAAAACTGAACCATTTAGAGATTTGGCAAAAAATGCCATTTTTCGTCTAAATAAAACCCAAACAGGTGAGAAATGTCAAGCAACTCTAACAGCAACATTCCATAGTTTCCCCATACCCTCCCACAGGGCCATCCCTAGGCGGGTGCGGGGCCCGGGGCAGAAGTGATGGATTCATCTCTTCCAGGACTGACTGTGCCGGCCAATTGCACCAGCCCGCAGGGCCCCCCAAAGCGTGGGGCCTGGTGCGGTCACCCCAATTCACCCTACCCAAGGGACGGCTCTGCCCTCTCATCAGTGAGCCTCCCCCATGAGATGGAGTGACCACCTCAAAGGATGAAAAAGTTGGTCTAGGATGAAAGAGTCCTTTTTGCTGAGTCAGCCAGTCAGTAGGGAACAGTTAGTAACAATTATGATGTGGACACTTGTCACGCAGTTACTAGAGTGAGACCACTGAACTCATTTTACATATGTTGCCAAATAGTCATTGACGGTGGCAACTTTGGATCTCCATACCCAACTGAAAGAGATTCAAACAAGGTGACCTAGAGGTGCCAAACTAATGTCCCAGTACAGGTCCCTCAAATGGGAAGCTCTGATCCTAAGTTTATATTAGCCACATCTTAAAAAGATAAGGGAAGTTGAAAGAGTCGATGTTTTGATAATTGGTTTTTAAAATTGGCTTGTTAAATCTGTCTGAATTATTCAGTATGAATGAAAACTCTGCAACTTTGATTTGTAGGTGAAATTGTTATTCTTAGTGGTTTTCCCCTGGTAGGATTAAATGTCAAGGCTCTCAGTTCCCCATGGAATCAATAAGCCCCTGCACTAGTCCCTATAGGAAATCAAATTGCAGAAAAGAGAGAAGGTAATCACTTTAAATGGTCTAGATGTGCAAGTTTCACAGATTTCCTTGGTGGACTTTTCCATTAAACTTGGTACCACTGTTTTAAAAATATTGCTGTTTCTGACAACAGGAGTGTCCAGCCTTGGCCAGACTTTTAGCTGGTTTAAACTCGTCTCAGTGAATCCCAGCTAATTTATACCAGTTGAGCTTGTGGCCCATGGTCTGATGGCTTATGTGTGAATAGCACATCATGCTTTCATGCGAGAGCTTTACATTTGACCCCAGAGATGACCCATGCCTGCCAGCAGTGGGGGTGGGGGGCAAAGTGAGGGCAGCCGGCTACAGAAGTGTTACTTAGCATGCTCAGTCTGTGTGAGCATGCTCAATACAAGCTAAGCAGCAAATTGGGGTTGGGGACATGAGCCTGCACCCCCCCCACACACACACATGTCGCCTCTGCTTGGCCCAGAGAGAATGGAAAAAGACTGTCAATGGGATTTTGGCTGCTTAGGTCCTAAATTCCTTTTGAAAATGCAATTTAGGCTCCTAAATCAGTGAGGCATTGCAACGCTGAGTGCAGCGATGCCTAAATGCCTTTAAAGATCTGGGTCTTAGTCTCTGTGTTCCTTAGTTCTTCATCTGCAAAAATTACATTAATGCTACTCCCCTTCCTCCTGGGGGTGTTTTGAGAAGAAATACATTAAATGTTGTGAGGTGCTCAGATACTATGGTAATAGGGGCCATCCGAGCACCCTAAATAGGTGGATAGAAAGGAAAGGAACTGGGCATAGTAGGGGAAAGGTGAAGGAAAAAATGAACCCAACTCAGATCTTTTTTCAGAGGAAAAGTCTGTCTCAGAGTGGGTCAAAGCCAGCCAGAGTCTGAAGGGAAGTGTGCTTGGTGTTCAAGGCAGGTTGTGCAGGTTTGGTAGGATATTTGGATATTGTTTCTCTTTTTCTGCTTTCTCCTCCTTTTTTCTTCCTTGCCCGCCTCTCTCATCCTCTATAACCCTTCTGTCTTACTGAGTGTGCAAGATTTGCTGCATACTTGCAACCTGCTAGCCTACCTCCAGTCTCTCAGCTCGGCCATCGATGCACCCTACTCTGCCTAAAACATATGGCTCCACTCTGGCCATTATTTCAGAGGAAGTAGAAGAGAGAAACAATCTTGCAGGGAACAGCCTAGAGGACTGTGCCAAGCCCCAAGTGGGCACCCATGAGTCAGATATCACTAAGGGGCAAGGGAATGAAGGACAGGCTGAAAGGAGGGTTGGGAAGAGAAGGAGGCAGTTTGGGAAAGTTCTTTTCTTTCCCTCATCATGTGTCCAAAGTCCCACTGCATTTAAGCTTGACCATCACTGGTACATATAGTAAGGGCAAATGACTGCCCACAGTAAAGCGGAAGTGGCTCAGAGGCTGGATAACTATACAACCCTACTCAGATCAACTTGAGTCCATTTGGGCATCTGTTGCTGGCTAACATCAGATGGATGAAATAGAGAATGTCCCTAAGTTTCTAAGGGAGCCCTTCAGTAAGTGAGAATATTTGGAAAAATGTGTATTATATTCCTCTGCTTATTGCAATCAGTTATGAGTTACTAATGCAAATATTGAAAGCTGGCTTACTAATAGTATGCATTCCAAAAGTATTGTGTACATTTCCAATTTTGGTTTGGAACAGCTCTAAGGTAAAAAGAGGTCGCAGGATACACCTTTATGAATGAAGGTCCTTCTTCAATCCTTGCGTAGCATCATTGATTTTTGTTTGTTTTTGTGAGGCTTACACTGTGCCTGATAGAAGTAGGAAGAACCAAACTTTACCTGTAAAATCCAACTAACTTCAGGAAAAAAGAGAAACATTTTATATTTAGCACTTGTATAGAGCTTTTCATCTACAAAGTATGCTAATTAATCAGAAATTTAAATAGTTGGCAAGAGACAATGGCTCTTTGCTGATTCTAAACAATAATAATTCAACTGGTCTAAGTACCTTTGCTTCGCATTTTTTGATTGTTTTCTCTGCCTTTAAATGGGAATTGCAAGGGTTTTGATAAAAGGATTGAATCCATCATTCTAGTTAGTTATTTATACTACACTCATCACCATGGTATCAGAGTGCCTCAGAGATTGTGTCATTTCTCTGTATGAATCTATGTATCCTCTGCTAAATTCTTGTTATGAAAATTCTTAAAGTCACAGCCCATGGTAGGACCAGTATCTGGAGAAGCAGTCCATTAGAGGGACTAGTTTTCCTCACCCTTCAGTAATGGAAGAATACTATCATAAATAGTAAATATCATAAATATCACAAATGGACATTTGTAGTCTTCCTGGCCAACAACTTTATGGGGTTTGCAAAAATTATATTGAACTTCACACTGCAGAGAAGAGAAGGGGAGAGCTAATTTCAGGCCCAAGCTGATTGCGAGTGTTATAACATTTGAGTTTCCTTAATGGCTTATTTAAATCCTGCCCTTTGGTGTGGATGGGCATATAGAACTTTGGAGTTTTTGGTACTGTAGATGATTTAATGCAATCTTCACGGAGCCAAACATTGTATCAGCTTTTGCTTACAGAGAAGAGGCATTAAATAAATGAATGGCACAAAATATTTCTAATCACTAATGTAACAGTAGAAGACCAGATTGTGACCATCTGTTGTGCTGATGCTCTGCGGAGGGTGGTTTGGTCACAGTCCTTGCATTCTATGGTCCTGCCTCTTCGCCACACATATCTGTTGTATGGGCTGCATGCACTCAGAGGAGCAAGTTGCACTATCCTGCATTCCATGTGTGAACCAGCTCTGTCCAGTGTCTTACTCAGGGCAGTGCTCATCAGACCCAGTGTATGCTGATAGGAACCATTTTTAGGCTTAGGGCAATTAATTTTCAAAGAGATGTGTATGGGTTTCAGCCACATGGCTCCTATTGACTGTAAAATCATGCTTTTAAAACCCCACACAATTTATCCCTAGGGGTTATGTTCATGTACATAACGTTCACAACAAACATAATGTTCATGTACATGCACATACGATGTGTGTACATAACTCCATGCATTAGTGTTGAGGGGGAAATACACCTTCTGGTCAAGAATAAATCAGCCCCACCCACCCTTGTGCCTTGTATGTTTGTGGCTGTGCAACACTGAAAAATCATTTTTATGGCAAGTTAGCAAGATTTATACTATAAATATTACATTACAAGGTTCAGACACGGTACTGTTTTCAAACATATCCACACTTTGCTGCAGCTCAGTGTGTCATTTAAATATTTTCTTTGAAGAATACATTTTTGAAACACATCATAAAAATTCCAGCGCTGAGATTTCTCAGCTTGCTCCATCACAGGGTGTGTCAAAATGTCTTTATTAAAATAAGACATTAAAAATGTTCTAGGTTTGACTTTGGGGGAGTTGCAAGGGATTCAGAAAACAGGCAGTGTAGCTTTAATTGAAGGAGACAATGTTGTCAGTATACGTGTTCCTACAGTTATAAAACCCAGCAGTATAGTATTCATCAAGTCTGATTCCACCTGACACTTGACTGAAAGCATTTTGCACTAATTTGCTTTGTGCTTGTCTAGTAAATCTAAAAAGAATGAGTGAAGGGGTGATAGGTGGCCATTAAACAGAATAAACAGCCCCTGGCAAGTGAATGAGTTTTACAGACTTGTTGCTTTTGGGGGGAGGGGAGAAGATGATAGGTTTCTGAATCAGCATGTGGCTGACTCTATCACTCTGTAATCACAACTGTTTTCTTTGGCCCAGAGACCCAAGTGTACCTCCAGAGAGGCTACTGGGGTGAAGAAGGAAGCTCTGCCCATGAACCTCCACAGGAGACCCCTCTAGACATATGATTCATATTCCAACTGTGCTAGAAGCCTAAATGGCAATTATTTTATCATATAAACACCAGTGAGATAGATTTCAGTCTGGACCTGATTGCTTTCCTCAGATAATCCTTTTCAAATTTTCCCTTACATAAAATGTAACAGCTTTAGGGTGTTTTCAGGTCCCCACTTATGGTTCAATTTATGGTAAAAACCTTGGGCCTGTTGTCATCTTTGTCTAACTTTGCTGATAGCAGGCAGGAAATAGCTGTGTAAAGGCAGGAGGGGGTAAATAGCTCACTCTGTGGTCTGTAATTGGTTCATATTTTTGGACTGTGAAGAATAGAAAAGGAGGCAGAGACGGGCTGGAAGACAGCCTAATAAGGAACACATGGGCATCTGAAAACTAAACACAGCTGGACCAAGAACTACATTTGACCACCCATTCCATCCTTTCAGATTTCTTAGCATTGTTGTTGTTATTAGCGCAGAATATATAGCACCGGATTTCTAGGGGGAGGATGTGAACTGTGCTGCGATAAAAGGCTAAATATCATGACTAATGAGAAACCAAAACAAGAACTTCCTTTTTATTTATTTATTTACTTGCTTTGGGGTCTCTTATCTCAGCAAGTTCACTGCTGCAGCTTTGCTGCAGTATGATATCAGCCAAAACTTTTCAGGGCTTCGTTCCCTAGAAATGAAATTCAGCTGAGAGGATTTCTTTCTCTCTCCCCTCCGCCCCCTAAAGAACAGATGTAGGTAAAAGCTCATCGACTGAGCAAGGACATAGTGAGAGTAAAAAACATACCCTGTCTTTCATAGGGTCAAAAGGGGGTAGCTTGTATTTCTCCCTTCACCACCAGTACAGCCCACAGCTCTTGCTGCATGGAAGAGCTGATCAGAACTATAGCTATGTCTCCACCGCACCCAGACTGAAGTTGCCTGTCTTGGGACACCAAGAGCTGCTTCTGTGCTATGAGCCCTCTTGGGATCAGGGCAAGCAGTTGGCTGTGATTTGGCTGCCTCTAGCACACACATGTTATGGGGAGGGAAGGACACCCTGCAATCTCTTCCACTTTGTGTCTCTACAACACCGCAGTCATGACTTGGGCCTATTTACAATAATCAATCTTTTGCATGTAGCAACGTCCCAGGGCAATGGTTCTATTCCTTCCCATCACACACACCTTGCTCCTTTGGTCTATGAAAGTGTGGTTTTTTTAATTAAAAAGTGCTGCTGTTTCAAGATTATATTCACATTCCTAGTTAAATGTAAACAAACAAATACCTCCTAAAAGCTCTGACCGCAGCTTCGCGATTAGTGTTGATTGTGTTGAGCATGAGCCACTCCACTTCAGAAAATCATCTTCCTGCACTTTTTAAGCCAAATGTTGTGCACCACAGACAGAACAAACACAGACGGCTTTCATCCTTCAAACGCTGAAGCAGCGTTGCAGAGCCTGACATGAAAGGGCCTCCCTTGCTCTCTCATCCACATAGGTCTAGAAATGGAGCTTGTAATGGCTAACAATGTTGGTAATAATAGGGGTCTGCCTGGCATCAAGAGGTGAGCTGAGGGACTTCAAAAGCTGGTGTGAGCCTGGCTGCAAGAGCATTTGGTCATGGATTCTGGCTCCAACTTTTATTCTCTTCCCTTTGAAGGCCTTACAATTGGGCGAGCGGGGTTGGAAATCAAGCATTTTTGACATGAACTCTGCAAGGGGAAATTATGAGAGATGAAAAGGAATGTGTCCTGATGATCCTGCTGGGTTTTTTGTTTTTTTATTTTTATTTTATTTTTAAAAGGCTGCAAAGCAAGGGAACAGCAACATTGTAATCATTGATCCTGAAAAGGGTCTTCAGAGATTAGTGCTCTCAGTGACAAAGTGTACCTCAAGGGTGGGAGGCAGAGTGGGGGAAAGAGACCCTTAGGCACTAAAAGAATACAAGTTCTAAAGGAACAGTGCACGCCTGTAGAAAGCTGCATATGAAAAAAAAAGGTTGGCTACATAGCTTAACCCCAGACTTTGAAATAAAAGCAGGGACTGGATCGTGGAAACCTGTTTACTTCACCACATCCTGATTTCTCTTTGCAGTGCCAGATTCTGGCCTCATTTGCACTAGTACGAATCCAGAATTATTTCATTGACTCTAATGATGTTTCTGTTGATTTACACTAGTGTAAATAACTTTTATGGAGTTCCTCAGTATTTAAACTAGTGTAACTAAAATTATAATCTGTGCCACGGTTTCATTCTTGTGATTATTTTTAATAAGGTTTCATTATTACAGGTGGTGCTGCTACCACTACCTATTAGGAAGGTTGCCTGACATTTTCCATTACAAGATCCTGTTTTCAGTTGCTTATAACTTTGTCAAACTTTAACCACTTGGGCTGAAATTTTCCATACTGGGTGTCTGCCTCAGGCTGAATTTTTTGGAGTGGGGGAGGAGAGAGTCCCCTGCCTGATTCAGTGCACTGGATGGATCAGCTCTGGGGATCACTCAGGGTTCTGTAGTGAAGGAAACTGTCATCTGTAGGAGCCCTGTTTCATTTGTTGCAGAAGCTGGAAGGTGTGCACTTATAGTGGTTCAAGGAGACGATGCGACTCTCCCCCTCAACTGAGAGGGAGGGACCGGTGAATTCTGGGGACAACAAATGAATGAACAGGGACGGGAGTGAATGTCATAGGGTGAAAATCAGGGAACTGGAAAAGGACACTGAGCAGAGAACCTCAAAGGTGTCTATGGAATCAGTGGATGCTGCCCAGAGGAACTCTGCTTTGAGGTGTGACTTCACAAGGGAACAGAAAGAGGCCCCACAGTTACAGAATGCCCGGCCCCCATCCAACTTCCTCCTCCTGGTATGATGGATGGCCATCTTGTCCAACGGTAGGAGGAGGTTGACCGGAAGATCCCATGACTTTATGGGGCCACAGATAAGGTGTACCAGGATCAGGAGGTGTGGGGGAGAAGTGCAGCCGGTACTTCAGGAGGAGATTCTGGAGGAGCTGGAAGAGGGACTGCAATCTGACACACTCTATGTAGATGTGTGCCAGTAGGGGCAGGTGTACTGGGAGTTCATGAACCACTCTAGGTACAGCCCTCATGCTCATGGCTCTGTGGAAGGACCTTTGGAAGGTGCGCAGTGAATGAGTCGGGATTACAGGAAGAAAAGGTTGGTTTCATGGTTAAGACATTTGAATGCTGCTCTGGAGAACTGGATTCTATCCCTGCCTCTGCCACAGACTTCCTATGTGATAGTATATAAGTCACTTAAACCAAACTTTTTCAAATGATCACTAATTGCGTGTTCCTGTTTTCTAGGTGTCTGACCTGAATCCTTTAGGTCTGATTTGCAGAAATGCTGAACACTCACAGCTGCAACGAACGTCAATGAGACCTATAAAGGGCTATATTAAAAAAAAATTGAAAAATCAGGTCCAAATCATCTAGATTTGGTCATCCAAAATTAGTGGATACTTTTGACCTTACTCTCTCTGTGCCACCGTTCCTCATCTGCAAAATGGGGATAATACCCACTCCTCTCAGAGAGGTACTGTGAAAATCAAATTAATGTTTGTGAAGCACTCAGGTGAGCACCACAGAAAAGCCCATATGGAAATTAATAATTCTGGCTGTAGAGTAGGATTTGAATAGTGTGCAGTAAATAAGCCAGTGGGCCACACATTGAACAATGAGAAGAAAACAAAATATTGAGTAGCTGCTCATTAAGTGAGCACCACCTATTCTTTGCTCTGAATGAGTCAGATGATCCTGTGGGAAAAAATAGTATGTGATCATCTAATTAAAGATTATAAAATAATCCTTACACATAAGGGGGCCAAATTAAGGTTGTACAAGCAACCTTAATTCTGGCATTTTCTAACTTTTGAATGCTTGACTTTGTGACCTTAATAATGTTCTTTTAATGTGTTTCTGTGTGTGTAATTTTATATTATTCCTCTGTAGTGTTTCCAGCATAAAAGGCACTACTTGATGTAATCACTTACAGAAAGTGATTTCTCAGCATGTAAAAATTTCCTTTCCTGTATTTTTATTTTTTAGCTCTGGGATTAGACACAGAAAGGTATACACCTGATCCAAAGCCCACTGAAATAAATGGGAGTCTACTACTGATTTTATTGGGCTTTGGATCAGTCCCTCAGAGATTTGGTGCTAAAGAGCAAGGGAGATCTGGCCTGGAAGCTTTCTGAAAATTATAGCTCTCATGTGCTGTTTCTAAACAACTGATGACCAAACTCATTCCTGGTGTAACTGCACTGACGCCATGCCAAGCACTGAAAGGAGATGAATCTAGCATTGTTAATTACTGTTTGCGCCCGTAGTATCATTGCCTGCAGCATAGCCTGATAGATACCCATGGACCTGGCCATGAAAAGAAAAATGTCAACAACTTCCATCTGGCAGAAAATTTTAGGACAGTTATTTAGTCTATAAAATATGGAATTCACTTCTCCAAGTATTTCAATTTGTTAACAATTTTATACAATGTATTTCCCCTACCTCCCCATAGCTGCCTCTCCCTTATGAATCCAAGCAGGAGGAAGTGGGTGGAGGGCATCAGCCTGGAGTTTGTCAAACCCAAACTCCTGCCAATATGTATGTTTATATTGCATAAGAAATAAAAGTATGAAATTCACTCCAGTGCAGAAGGCCCTCGCAAGGTCCTATGTACCATCCAAATCCTATTTCAGTCCATAATGCACTAAGTGCTTGGTGGGGCTCCACAGGGGAATGGAATAAGCCTTCCTGGTTCTCGTTTACTACTTTGTATGGTAGGGGAAGGAAGACTACAAAAGATGTGTGTATACGCTAGCCACTCCAAACACTGTTGAATAAAGAACAGGACAGGATATGAAGGAGCAGAACAGGATGTGAAGGTTATTACTCAGTGGGGGCGGGGGGAGACGATAATAGAAAATGTGGAAATGGCAGAAGTGCTAAATGTCTTTTTTGTTTCAGTTTTCACCAGAAAGGTCAGTAATGATTGGACATCTAACACAGTCAACACCAGTGAAAAAATGAGGTAGGATCTGAGGCTAAAACAGGGAAAGAACAAGCTAAAAATTACTTAGACAAGTTAGATGTCTTCAAGGTAGGAACTGATGAAATACATCCTAAAATACTCAAGGAGCTGACTGAAAAGATAGTTGAGCCATTAATGATTATCTTTGAAAACTCATACAAGATGGGAGAGATTCCAGAGGATTGGAAAAGGGCAAATATAGTGCTAATCTATAAAAACAGGGAAAGGACAACCCAGGAAATTGCAGACTAGTCAGCTTAATTTCTGTACCTGGAAAGATAATGGAGCAAATAATCAAACAATCAATTTGCAAATGCCTAGACGATAATAAGGTAATAAGTAACAGTCAGCATGGATTTGTCAAGAACAAGTCATGTCAAACCAACACAATAGCTTTCTTTGATAGGGTAACAAGCCTTGTGGATGGGGGGAAGTGATAGATGTGGTACCGACCTTAGTGAGGTTTTGATGCAGTTTTGTATGACCTTCTCATAAACAAACTAGGGAAATACAACCTAGATAGAGCTACTATAAGGTGGGTGCATAACTAGTTGGAAAACTGTTCCCAGAGACTAGTTATCAGTGGTTCACAGTCAAGCTGGAAAGAGTATATCTGATCAACTTTTAAATATAATCCAAAAATTCCCCATGGAGATTATTTCTCTCCCCCACCTACCTGCTTCTTTTACTTGTGGAAAACAAGTGTCAATAGAATAAATATGATTGGACATTAAGTTTCAGAAAGGAGGAGGTGAGTGCCTTCAAGGAATGTTTAGGCCTTGATGCTCCTTTGATATACCTTGGCTGTTGAGCATATATATGGTCACTGCTGTGGAGTATCACTGAACAGTAAGTACATTCCTTCTTCATTTCATTTTATATGTACTCGACTGGATCTCTCATTATAGGCCTGGTCCAAAGTCCATTGAAATCATTGGAAAGGAGTCACATTGACTTTGCCAGCCTTTGGATCAGGTCCTTCATTAGCTAATTCCAACATGAATTACCATGCACTCACACCTAACCTACAGTGTCATTGTGCTATCCTGTATCAATCTGATTTAATATTCTCCATCAATGGTTCTCACATCATGCTCCATAAAACACTTTCTGGTGGTCCTAAGAGAGCAGGAAGGTCACATATTGGTTACATCTCATCTTTCATTCAGGCTAGTATTCACATTATAAGGCAGCTGCAAATACATGAAAAACTTGCCTAATTTCTCTATGTGAGTAATTACTGTAGTTGCCACAGGGATGTTTTGTGATTGTGAATGAAAATGGAGGCAGTTCTTGTGATAATTAATTAGAGGAGAGTTGTCCATGAGACAATCTCTTCATTAAGTTTTGATCCAGAACTATAAGAGAATCTGAGAATGCCTGTTCTGAATTATACTGCTTAACTCTCGTGGCTAATGTCTCCACAAAAATGAGGTTGTGTCCTTAAAATCTTCTAAATATTAAAAGTCCAGATATGTTTATGAAATAAAAATCATGTAGCAAGGCTTAAAAATGGTGTTCTGTGAAAAGGCTTCCTATGGCAATATGACTTAAAAATTAATGTACCCTCTCCTAAAGTCACATTTGCTTTCACAAGTCAAATTACAATAACATGAATACCCTCATTGTTAAAGTATAAAACTTAAACTTATTCTATAAGATTTCAAACCAATATCTGACATCGGTCTTTCAGTTCCCTTTTCCCAACCTCTTTTTCAAAAGCAATGAAAAGCTGCTTAGCATTTCTAAAGCCAAGTTGCCAAGGCCTTTTGCTGTTATTAAAGTTTGTGTGTTAGAGCTTTGAATCAATACTACGAATTTTTAAGCAGTGAAATCTTGAACTTGGGGGGGGGGAGGCGGGAGAGTAGTACGGGAGAAGAAACCACTGGTAGGAGGTAAAGCTATTGTGTTTCTCATGCACTGCTAAATCTGAGCACTTACAACTAACAATTAAGGCTAGTCTAAAATAATATCGGCAATCAAAATCTGTAAAATTACTGCAAGGACAAGGGAGAGGGCAACCCTTAGTTTTATTGCTAAATTGAAGAAATTTGCAAAGAACCAAAGCATGAGGGAACCCAGCAATAATTCCCAGGGTTCCCAACTCACTCTCCAGCTTACTTGATGAATCTCTTTGATCTAGTATTGACATCTCATCAGATTTTTTGCACTGTTTTGCCCAATTGCCAAAGCCAACTTCCCAGAAGCAAAAATGTGTGTTCCTTTCCTTGGGGTAATTTGAAACATTGACATGAAACAAACCTCTCACTCTTCCTCTGCTGTGGTTTGTCTTTCTAGTAGTTCCCCTGCTAGTGTCTCCTTAAAAACACTCAGAGGTCAATGCTAGATTCAAATTGCAGTGTTCTAATCTATTGGGAGTAATATAATGATTAGGTATTAAATGTATGAGTACCAAGAACAGAAAAGAGAGAATACATAAGTTGATTTGGGAGCCTGGGATTTGCATACGTCCAATATTTTTGAAATACCTGTACAAAAACGATGGGCTTTAGTAACCATTTTTTGGCTACTTGAAGAATCCTGGCTATTGACTCTTTGTTCAATGCTGCGTAGACTTTGCATGACAGGAAGAAATGGAAAACATCCAATACCTTATAATAATGCTGTCATATGAAAGTGTCGCAACTGAAAAACTTTCTTAACCCTTCCAAAAAAATATTTGCAGGGATGGCCTCAAGCATAGGTGGATGCTTAGGGTAGCAGATCTTATGGGACACCAGAATAGCACGGGGAACATTTTGGACCATCCCCAGGTGGCCGTTGCAGAACCGTTTTGTTCTGCCTGTTGAGTTTTTCAATCACTCTGGGCCTCCTGTACTGTAAGTTAATGGAGCCCCCATTTCCCAGCAGTCATGTGCACTGGGCATCATTGGATCCCAAATATGATCCACAAAGCAATGGCTGCTGAGGTCCCATCTTGGGAGCATTGGCAAAATAATTCATTTGAAGCATTTTCAAGCAAAAATCAGCTGCCGCACATGACTAAGCAGAAGCAGGGACTTCCATTTTGAGCAAGACGTGGCACAAGCATTGGAGCAGGTGTGGGCTAGTGCGCAGCAGGATGCAGTGAGTAGGTGACTGGGGTGGCAGATCATGGATGTGCTAAGTCCTATCTTTGGCTAGGGCATCTAGGGTGATCCTTATTTGCAGTCTTGGATTAACCCACCATTGGAAAACATACATGCCTGCAACAGGCTCCTAATTAATCATCTCCTTTCCAGGTCAGTCAGTGACTGGCTTCTGCTGCACTGAGACACTGCCCTATTAAACCCCTGGTGTCAGCCCCCTGCCGTCCCTCTCCCGGCCAGCTCCCCCATGTGGGTACTCACCACAGCTCCCCATCTGGCACCTGGATGATGGAAGTGAAGCTCTGGCTTGTCTGATTCAGGTACCTCTGCTGGAGCTGGCCCCACAGCAGCCGCAGTAGCAAAGGGCAGCAGCGCTGGCCTTCCCACTGCCCTCTCAGGTTGGCCCTGGTGCACCTCTGTCATGAGGGGGTCACATTTGAGTAGGTGACATTGAGACCTGGTGGACAGGGTCATAGCTTAACTCAGCTTTGCCTCCCCGCCCTATGAACTATGCCATAGGCATGTGCCCAGGTTGAACATGCCTTAATGCAGCCCTCCTTATTTGCCTGTTTATGCTTCTGACTTGTTTGATTGTCACCACTCCATCTAATGGGAAAAAAATCCTCAGAAAAAGGAATTCCATTGCTTTCGTAAAGTTACAATATCAGCGAGGAGAGAAACTTTCCTTTCCCAAATGGACAGTAATGAATCTTAAATTCAAGAGGCTTGGGTCTGAGGAGAAGAAAAATAACTCTTTTGTCAGGGCCAGGAGAAACAGCATCGAGGTAACTTGTGAAATAGTAGAAGGTGCAGTTCACTGAGCACCTCTCTCTGTGCATTTTAATTATGTCTTTGTGAACTTGAACTATTGTGGGGCTTTTAGTAAAGCTCTTCTGAGCTCTACGGGCTCACCAAGTTCAAAGCTGCATTGTAAGTCGTTTTTATTTAGCGACTACTGACAGCAAGTACTGTAGGTAGAGAAATATTAAGTACCACTTAAATCCATTCCTGAACATCGTGTTAGAAATATACTGGAATGATACTGGCTCTGATTTCATTGAAGTCCATTATAAACTCCCCTTTGGCCTTTTCTAATGCACACCTTGCTACGATGTGGAGAATCTTCAGCTCTTAACTGGGTGAATTCTAATTCTCTTACCCAGTGTTCAGCAGTTAGTGCTCAAACCCCAAATCAACTTGCTGCAAAGTCAGTATTACCATACTATTGATTCTGTACTCTTGACCCCACTGACATAGAAATCAAGGTTATCCTGACTAGAAAACAGAGAGCGAGCCTCTGAAGGAAAGAAGGACCACTAGAGTCACACGCAGCAGTGCTGTCTGGCATGCTTTCTGATGGAAAATCTCAGCTACGCTGGAGAGAGCTACACAAAAGGTTGCAAGGCATGCCACAAGAAATGGAACCCCAGAGGGTCCAGCTCTTATTGAAGTCAACTGGAGTTTGGCCATCAGCTTCAATGGGAGAAGGCCCAAGACATAAAAATGTATTAAAGACTTGGTTTTCTCCACTGAATCTTTAGCGATGATAAACATCAGCAGCACCCTTCATGAAACCAAGGTAGAGTGCATTAGAACCACTCAGAGATGTTCTCTGTGTGCCGATAATGCAGTGAAAGGTGGCAGAAGTCATTGGTAGTACAGCGACTACCAAAGGAGGCAGTAATGCTCTGCCACTTTTTATAAAGTGTGTCCATGTAAATGAAAATGAGCACTCCAGGGGTCTGGTCCGTTCTTAATGAACAGGGGAGCCAGGTGCTGAAGTATTATTTTCATTATACCATTAACACCAGAGGTTTTTTTTTTGTTTTGGGTGTTTTTTTATTTGTTTGAAGAAGCCACGGATCTAAGTCATTTGAACATAGACCACTCCTTCAGCAAAGTCTATATGCTCCCTGCCAGTCAGAATGGCAAATCCTAGTGTTATTCTCAGATGCCTTTATTTTTCCCTCTGCCCCAGCAAAAAGCCATCCTCTGCTGTCATACCAGCTGCATTTTCTCTGCATGAAGACGGCACTCACCCTTTTGGTGAGGAGGGGCAAGCTAGAATGTCTGGCCAACAAAGTCTATCATAAACCACTGCTTCCTGTTATGACAGTCGTGTGTCTAAACATGCTGATTTATTTGGGTCAAACTGTCTAACCTGCATGGATGAGACTGGAATCAGCAGGTAGTAAGTCATGTAACAGTGGAAAAGACCAAAATGTGACTTAGGTTTTCGAAGGAATTTTAAATTACTTTTATTCTTTTTTTTTCCTCTTTAAATTGAACACATTCTACAGAAGTGCCTTCCGCAAACTTAGACCACTCTTTGAATTTCTGACCAGGCCTTGCATTTTTACACCTGTGCATGTCCCTACAAAGCAAAGCGGATGTTTGGGAATTGCAAATACTGAACTTGGGTCATTGAGAATAAAAAGGGGAGAGTATCAGAATTTGATTCTGATGAGGGGAATCTTTGTTTATATGAGAGCAATGCTGTCTAGTGCTTAGGGAAGGGGACAGAGACCATGGGGACACTTAAGTTCTATTCCTGGCTCTATCATTCAATTAGCCCCAGTGCCTCAGTTTACCTGTAGGTTTACCTCTGTGTATAATGCCACCTAACTAACTGGTAGATGTGTTGTGAAGCCTAATTAATTTATGTGACTAAAGTGTTTTGAACAGAAGAAACCCAATATAAAATATTTAAGGCCTGATTTTCAGAGGTACCAAAAGCATCTCCACCTCCTATTGACTACAGTTGTAGTTGTAGGTGCTCAGTACTTCTGTTCTATATACGTTTTTATACCACTTGAAATCAGGATGATCAAGTGCAAAACATTATTGTTAGAAAAGTGTATGTGAGTGGGGCGGGGGATGAATTGCATCTTTACACCTTTAATAATATTACCTAGCTGTTATACAGGTTTCAGAGTAGCAGCCGTGTTAGTCTGTATTCGCAAAAAGAAAAGGAGTACTTGTGGCACCTTAGAGACTAACAAATTTATTAGAGCATAAGCTAATAATAAGGATGCATAATAATAATAATAACAATAATAATAATAATAAGGATGCATCCGATGAAGTGAGCTGTAGCTCACGAAAGTTTATGCTCTAATAAATTTGTTAGTCTCTAAGGTGCCTCAAGTACTCCTTTTCTTTTAGCTGTTATACAGTACGTCTCATCAGACAATTTCTTTTGTATATATGGACACAAGTAAGAGGGACTTCACAGCAGGTGGTATGTTACTTTTATTTGAAGAGAGGAGTTATGCAAAAAGTTTATGTGCAATCAAAATCTTTCCAGTTCTAATTATATATATATATATGAATTATAAACAGCTCATGAAATATTTTTTAGTGAAGTGTCCTATGTTGATGCTAATGAAAAAGTAATGCCTGGTATATTTCACATTGGAGAGCCTGGGGATATAGATCCATGGAAAAGCAATTCATACTAAACTGCTTTACAAGTGCTAAAATTCTGTTAGCCTAAAGCTACAGCTCTGCATAATTGTACAGTGGGGAGGGAAAGAAAAAAAACCTTTCTCTGCCCTGTGTTTGCAGCGCAGTCATTTATTTTTCAACTCTGGTAATGGGTCATTCTCTCCAAGATGATGACATCCATATTTCAGCAAAGAGGAGTTTTAATCTACCATATTCACAGCCAATCCTGACACTTTCTGGTCATCTAACCAAACTGTATGTCATTCCTGTTCATTTTCAGTATTGTAGCGCTGCAAGTGGAGGTAAGGAAATGTATGAAGGCCATGGGGAGGAGGAAACTACCCTGGAGAATGCTTTCATAATTATAATAGCCCATTTAATCATTGTGATTGTTTAATATATTACAAACACAGAGAAATAAGGATAGAAATTGTGCTTTAGCCATCAGTCTTTTGTTATCACCTTAGCTTGTTGGAGATTCAGCAGTATATAGTCCCAATACTTTGCTCACATATAAAGTGGCCCTAATTATGTGAGCAGCTAGAATCCCCCTTGAGAGAGTGGGATGGATAACAAAACAGCAGGTAAGAAATGCCTGCTCCTTACTTCTTTGTTTCTTTTCAGTTCCCTATACCTAAGCCTGCATGTGTCTGTCTCTGTCTTTGTGACACTTTAAATGTGAAACAAGTAATTTAGTTGAAAATTTTCTGTTATTTTTTTACATGCTTCATATGCTGGGTTAAAATCCATTAGCATACAACAAAAATCTGAGCAGATGCAGTGCAACAGATTCCTTAAGGGAGTCCATATTTTTACATATTTTGTAAAAAGGAAACTGTCACTCCAGATGGTATCTAGCTAATAGTGGTGGTTTGCTTGCTGATAACACACTAAAAAATAAAATTAATTGTATTCTATTTGATGACAATGAAGCCATTATCATATATAATGTACTCTTAAAGGAAACATATCCAAAAGATGGCCTCTCTGAATAACCAGGTTTAGTTAGTTTCTATGCCTGTCCCTTTTCTTCCCTTCCACGACAAAAAGAAATCCTTTTGAATTTCTTTCAATGGAAACTTCCAGCTGCAAAGTGCAATAGCCTATAGTTAGTGCAGCCAAAGAGCAATGATAATTTGTGTCATGGGTTTGGGTTGGCAGGTCTTCAGTACTATGATTATAGTGGTTACCATTAAACATCAACATATACCAACCGTTTCCAGACATTGCTATTTGACATACCACAGTTATGTATTATAGTGTGGAGAAACAACTACAAAATCTCAGCTATCACTGAGTGGTAGTGTTACCCGGGGTTCTTTCAACCCAAAGCTCTTGGTAACTTTTACTCTGTGCGAGGTGGTGTCAAGAAATAAATCAAGGGAGACACGGCCATCCAACCGATAGACGGCTGGCGCAAACAGGACAACACAAGAGTGCTTTCACTTAAAGCTAAACTTTACTTTGTCTCAAGCACTTATACACACATCCACAAGAGGTTAGTAAAACACCCCCAACCCTTGATAATTACCAAAGCTGAGTGTGGCTCTCGAGTTGCACAGCGGCAGCCCGTCTGCCGCTGGGAAACACAAGATGCATCCAGAGAGAGAAAGTCCTGTCCTGAAGAGTCCCCCTACCTCAAACTTTTTCCCCTTATTTATACATTAGTAATAGAATGACATGTACCTTAAAGCAAACTTGTTAAGTAAGCCGTTTCAATGGTCAAGTGAGAGGTTCCTTCTGATTATCGATTAACCAGGTATGGATATTTCCAGCGTTTGCAGCCTTGAGGCCCCAATAGACATTCCTGTGGCATATCCTGCTCTTCTAAGATGCATGTATCAGCAACTTCAACACAATTCTTATCAGGAAGGACGTGGGGTCAAGCTGCCCTCTCTGTGGCACCCAAAAACCCCCTTCCCCTCTTGCCTTGGTTAAGCTAAGCCTGCTGACTTGGCTGCTTTTAGCAATAAGCCATAGTGGTTTCAGGCACTTTACTGATTTACCAAAGTGCACCTATACAGTAGCTGTTGGTAATCATTCCCATTTTAATAGCAACCAGCATAAGATATTTCAGCTACTGTATCGACTAAGGGTCAGTGCCTTGGTTCCAGGATTGATATTTAGTAGCCAAAAGTTATCATGGCAACCTTTTAAATTAAAAATTTTATATAAATGTGTTGAAATCTCTACGCTGTAGAAAATTTTCAATGTAATTTTTTTTTAAAACACATGAAACTTTCCTTTTCAAAGACCTTTTGATAGCGTGCAATGTTTGGCACCCAAAACAATAATGTTTCATCTGAAATTCCATTCTTTGGATGTCTGTGAAAAATTCCAGACAGTATTTTCTTAAATTGAGGTTGGTTCTATCATAGTGGAAGTTAAACGGTCAAAGTCACATAGGGCCAAGATTTTCAAAAGTGACTACTGACGTTGGGTATCCATCTTGAGGGACTTTAATGAGGCCTGATTTTCAGAAAACAGTGAAAACACCCACCCATTTAAGATATCTCAGGTTGGATACCCAAAATTTGAGGAAGTGTTACAACGTAGGTTTGAGTGGTGTTTGTCTTTCTAAAACCACACTGGATTGGGGCTGAATGACCCTTCCAGGCAGCTCCTCAAAAGCACAGGAGGTGGTGCTAGCCTGCAATCTTCCAAACCCTTAGCCTGGGTCATCCCAGTTATCAATGATAGTATGTAGCTTTTATGGAACACTTTTTATGTGTAGATGAAAAGATGGCCAGCACCAAGGGTCTTGAACCCTGGCCTACAGGCTTTTAGGAGCTTAACAGTCCCAACCTGCCATACACTGACCTGCTGGCCGCTGCTTGAATAGCAACTGAGTTCTGACAGAGGACTCCAGTCCTGGATTCCGATTGGTGGAAAACTGGGAGGTCCTGATTGGTCCCCAGCCTCTATTTAACCCAAGCACAAAGAACAGGAAGTTGTCCATGCAGCTAGGTTTTCTATAATCAGCACTGCTTCCCTTGTAATACCTGCTCCTACTGGTCTCCTGACTCTGTCTGCCCTCTGGCCTGTTTTGGACTCTGGCCTCCTGGTAGCCTCATTCCTGCTCTGACCAATAGCTCAGACTGCCCATGTCCCGGCTGTGACAGTAAGTACCCTTAAACCTGTTCTCTAGATGGGGAAATTGAGTAAAGATTGGTAAAGTGATTTGCCCCAGCTCTCACAACACAAGGAATAGCATCCAAGTCTTGGGGCTCCTGGTGATTCACAGATCACTCTACCACAGCATAAAGTTGGGAAGATGTATTGTTATGGGGAGATCCTGCTTCGTGGCTTGAGTGGAGGGACATTTTGTGGGAATACTAGAATGTGGGGCTTTGTGTGGGAGAGTGGGAGGGGAATCACTTAGTTTTTCTAACTATTCAGCCAAACTTTTTAAAGGTTCCTCATAACTAGAGGAATGTAGTTTTGTTGGTTTGTAGTTTGGCTGTGTGAATGCTGGTTTTTGAATGTTTGTTTATTTCAGTTCCCTTCTTGTACAGAGCAAAAAGGATGTAAAGAGAAAAAGGAGATTCTCAGTTAAGCAGAACACTACTGTAGTCCTCTCTGTTGAATGTGGCTCATCGTGGTGCTGGGGTGGGGAGAGTATGTGAGGTGCCTGCTTCCAGATGCATATTTTGAGCCTGCATTCACCGCAATGTGTAACTGTCTTTCCAAATGTGCAATCAAGCTGCTGTACTGTTCGGCCACAACTTCTCAGCAAGTGAGAGAATCCTGGTTGGGATGCAGGCCTGATGATTTCTCTGTGTCTGCGGCTGCCAGAGTTTCTTATTATATGTTTGTTGGACCATCGCTCCTGTGATTGTATCCATGCATCACACAGGACATAAGGACCTGGAGCACTCTAAGGATACTGTGAGACCCTGTTGGGAAATGGCCTGATTTATCTTTCACAGCAGCTGAAGCTGCTGTCCAGTGTTTTCAGTCCAGTAAGTGATATGATCTCTGAGTCAGACCTATCTAGCCCCTGACTCTTGGCTGGAGGCTCTGTCTTCTGAATATGTTCCCTGGCTTCCCAGCTGCATTTCCAACTCTTAGTGAGCTGCCAGCATGGGTGGGATCAATGGCCATAACTCCTTTCCCTGCCAGCCTCCTTGACTTCAGCTCCTCTCCCTTCCTCCCGTGAGGGACCCAGAGGGAGCCAGGGGAGGAACCCAAAGCAGGGCTTCTGAGTAGTTTGCAGGGTTAGGGGAGGGGGTTCTATTGCAGCTATCGAGCAGAGACTAGCTTGCCTAGCCCAACGTATGTGTGTGAGGTTCTAAGAGGTGTGGGAGAAGAAGAACTGAGAAGGAAAGGAGTGAGGGGTAGAGTGAGATTGAGGGAGAAGAAGAAGAAAAAAAAACCCGAAAAGGCTTGGGAACAAGAGAAAACTGTGGGGTAATAAGCAGGATTTGTGGACTCCAGGCTACATGGGGAGGGCCAGACCAGTGGCCAACTATCCTGGGATTGGAGATGGAGGGAAAAGGAAGATACTAAAAAGTGACTTAAAGCCACCTTTGCATTCCCTCTCCTGAGCTGCACTGCGTACTCGTTGCCTGTAGCCTTTGCTTGAGGCCACACAATCACACATCCCATAATGCCAACTGGAGTTATTGGCATGCACTGTTGTGAAAATAGATCTCTGAATTTACATGAAATAAATAGTTATAGAATCAAAAGTTGCCAATGAAATATTAAAAATACACTGATCAAGGCTTAAATGACACTGTGTATGACACTTAATAACTCTTATGCCTCAGTTAAAATGTTAATGATCAACAAGTATTTTATTTTGTTTTAGCTTAGAAATGGGACAAATCTGGAACCCTTTTTGAATTTCAGGGGGATCCCATTTGAATCCCTAAATCTGAACTGCTGCTGTGCTCTCAGTTGCTATTCAGATTCAGAAAGAAAAGATGTTCATTTCTTAATCTTGCTGTGGCTAAAATCTCATGGGAATGGTCATTCTCATAAGATGGCAGCCCAAAATGGCAGAAATCTCATGTAAATAATTGCTCTTGTAACACCAACAGATCCTGGTTGTCGGTGAGTGGGATCAAACCTGGGACCTCTGGAGCATAGTGTATGAGCCTCTACCACAGTGGTTCTCAAACTTTAGTACTGGTGACTACTTTTGCATAGCAAGCCTCTGAGTGTGACCCCCCCCCTTATAAATTAAAAACACTTTAATATTTAACACCATTATAAATGCTGGAGGCAAAGCAGGGTTGGGTTGGGTTGGAGGTTGACAGCTCACGACGCCCCATGTAATAACTTTGTGACCCCCTGAGGGGTCCCGACCCCCACTTTAGAACCTCTGCTCTACCGCATAAGCTTCCATTTTGAATGGTGGAACTCACTGGAGATGGCCTATATTCATGAGATTTCTGCTATTGGCAGTCCAGAAGTTAGAAAAACAGCTTTCAAGATTCTAAAACCACTTAGCTGAAATCTTAATCTATATTTGATCCAGAACCAAACACCTGGCTCCATTCCTTATTCATTAAGCACACAATATTTTATTGAACATGAGTTACAATAAATCTTATCAAACAATTTTATGTCCTTTAAATATCCCTTGCTTAATAAAACATTTATATATTCAAACCTTACTATTATATAATTGATCTAGTTAATGCTCTGCTTTTAATATCCAGCTAACATATAGTCAACGATATGCATGTATGTAACATAGCCTGTATATTTGTGAGCCTTAAGTAATCCCTGATATCACTAAAAGAAAAGGAGTACTTGTGGCACCTTAGAGACTAACAAATTTATTAGAGCATAAGCTTTCGTGAGCTACAGCTCACTTCATCGGATGCATTTGGTGGAAAAGTTCTGCATTTTTTTCCACCAAATGCATCCGATGAAGTGAGCTGTAGCTCACGAAAGCTTATGCTCTAATAAATTTGTTAGTTTCTAAGGTGCCACAAGTACTCCTTTTCTTTTTGCGAATACAGACTAACACGGCTGCTACTATGAAACCTGATATCACTGTGCTTTCTGACATTACGGAGGCCTTCAAGGCAACACAGCTGATGTGTTCTCACCTCAGTGTTTTAATACTCTAGCAGAGAGGGTATTTTATGCATGATTCAGAAGGAAACTTATCTGATGGGAAGGAATTTGGGCATCATTAAAACAACATGAAATTCCACAGTAAGCATAGGGAAAGAGCTATTTCTTCCTAGTCATATAAAGCATCTGCTTAAATTCTCAAGCATGGAATGTACAGCGTTGTTAGGCAAGATTTCTGACAGACTGTTTGGCACTGGGTAGAATTATCCCAAAGACCTGGCAGTGGAAATAACTTAAATAATAATGTGTCAAACACTCATCAAGAGAAATGCTAATTGATGTCTCCTCAGAACCTGGCTGTGCACCATGCCGGAAAGGAACTGAGCACTTCCGGTGTCTTTCCTATTGAATGTAAAAGGAGACTTGACAGGACATACTTTGCACTGGTCATTGTACCAGCTTTCAGAGAAATTCCTTCAGTGCTCCAGATACAATGAACCTCATGCCACGTAGGTCTATACCAGGGATCAGCAACCTTTGGCACGTGGTCTAAACTCTAATTTAAATCAGTTTATGGCGAGCACACATATGATGTAAAATGGTATATTTTCCAGGTAATAAGGAAGTTGGTTCACAAACACGATTATATTTTTAGAATCAATACTGAGAGAAGTATTTTTAGAATCAATACTTTTCCATATGCCACTTTTAACCCCACACTCCCCTTCCTATCACATCTTTTCTTAATTCCCCTGAAGCGTCTGGGTTCTGACCTCCAATATAAGCAAAATGCCCAAGCATTCAGGAAAAAAAATGAATATGGAACTGGAATCCCATCTAGTGAAAGTACTATAACTGTATAGCACAGGTATGATGTGAGGACAGACCATGGCCTCTTGAAATAATGGAGAGCCCAGACTTTGCAGATGTTTGGAATCTGCAACCAGAACTGGATCTGAATTTCACAGCTGGTCCCAATCTCTAGAATAGATTGAATGCTCCAAAGTGCTGTATCCAGACTTCAGGGAGAAGACTGAAGATCTTCAGATAAGATACTATAAAAGGGTCAAGTATTGTTGTTAAGGAAGGATCTGAATGAAAAACAAGTTTGGGTTAAAATTTGGATTTTTTTTTCAAAGTGCTTTACAAAGTTAACTAATCACATCTCACAATCAGACTTGCATAAACAGGTTGGCTGGAATCCAGAAGGCACCAGAAATCAGGGATCAGTTTGGATGCCAGCTGAATCCATGCAATTTCAACCCAGTCTGTAGATATTTGAGGTAAACTAAAGATGTTTATGCAACCCTGTTACCCTCCCCACAGCTCTGTGAGTGACCCAAAGACACAATTGGATGAATGACTAGGACTTGTTCTGTCCTGGGACTCAGTGCCCTCCCACCAGGTCTTTAATGGACACTGAACAGTTGCTTCTCATTGGGTCAAGGGGTGTTGGAACTAGCATTATTGGGGGTGCAGCAGCACCCTGTAGCTTGAAGTAGTTTCCAGGATATACAAAGTTCAGTTTTGTTCAGTGGTTTTTAGCACCCACACTATAAAAATTGTTCCAATGCCACTAATTAGGACTTTCCCACCAAGACTCTGTGGTGTTTAGATGTTGCTTGTAATTATTAGAATTGGGAGCACTGGCTGTTGGGAGTCTGAAAGGACAGGAAATAGGAAGGGGCGGGGGGGAGGAGTTGAGAGGCTGGGAGAGAGCTACAGAGGGTGCAGCAGCAGCTTGGTAAAGAGGTTTCCACTTTGAAAATAAAGTCCTGTTGAAGCTTGTTAGTACCTTGCCTGGTTGATACAACAGACTTCTTTCAGGAGTGGAGGGGGCAATAAACATCTGGTCCTTACTATGCAGAAGGGTCAGGGCAGAGACACTACTATTGCTATGGCACAGTGGCTGCCACAGAAGTATGCCACTTGCAGCACTGGTAAGCCTTTGAGGTTAAGGCTGCAGTGAATCTGCTTTGCTGTTTCAGTGACTGCAGCAGCAGGTTTGAATGATTTGATCAAGGCTACAAAGCAAGTCAGAGCTGGGACTAGTACCTAGAACTCATGACTCCCAGTGCTCCTAGACTACCTCCCCCGTCGGAGTCCTGGTGTGCTTTTACACAGAATAGGATTATTTAGAATCAGAAGTACACTAATAGGTACAGACCATCCTCACTCATGAGGAATAATGTCATGAATGAGAAATAATAGTATTCTTTACTATCAGTGATATTATAATAAGGGCAAGCAAAGCCTTATGCTGAGAGGGAGTTATCTGGTAAAGTGAATTATGGAATTTTACTGTCTTAGTACAAAGACAGATATAAACGATCGGCTCAGTGGCATTGAATTGGTTTTAAAAGAACCAAGAACTTGCTTAATGCCCATAAATTCTCATTAAATACAAGATGGGTTATCTAATCACACACTTTCAGGCAAATTCCTTTTCAATATGTATGTACACTGCTGATAGAAAAATGAGGCCTGTAACAGAGGAGAGATTTCCTGCCATAAACAGTTACATGGTGTGACAAAGTTCCTCCTCTGCCTTGGTGGGTCCTGTGCTTATTGGCAGATTTGCTCACCTCAGAGATTCACGGCAGCCCTCAGTTTGGTCACTTTTGCTAGTGGCTCAACCCTGCCATTCACTCAGCTAACCTCATCACTGGCCAGCATGGGGAAGAGCAAGGAGAACAATCCCCACAGTCTCTGCTGATCCACCTAGTGGGTCAGGGAACAGGCCAGGGACCTTCCCCTCCAGTGCGACCCACAGGTCAACTCCTCTTATATCCAATAGGAGGAAGGGGGATGGGAGGAACCCAGGACTACCCTCTACTCCAGGTTCCAGCCCAGGTCCCTGTGGATCACAGCTGTCTACTGTGTTTCTTGTAACAGCTGTGTGACAGCTACAACTCCCTGGGCTACTTCCCCATGGTCTCCACCCAACACCTTCTTTATTCTAACCACAGGACCTTCCTCCTGATGCCAGATAGCATTTGTACTCCTCATCCCTCCAGCAGCATGCCCTCTCACTCTCAGCTTCTTGCACACCCCTGACTCACTGAAGTGAGGTCCTTTTTAAACCAGGTGCCCTGATTAGCCTGCCTGTCTTACTTGACTCTAACAGCTTCTTAATTGGCTCCAGGTGTCCTAATTAGCCAGTCTGCCTTAATTGGTTCCAGCAAGTTCCTGATTGTTCTGGAACCTCCCCTGTTACCTTACCCAGGGGAAAGGGACCTGATTAATCTGAGGCTAATGTATCTATCTGCCTTCTAACTCCTGTGATGGTGGGGCCTATTTCCGATCCTCTGTCCGTTCATGCATCCGGGCAGAACTCCTCTGGGCAGCATCCACTGGCTCCCTTGACACCTTCAAGGAGCAGTGGGCACTGTCCGGGGTTCTCTGCTCAGTGTACCCATCGGGTTCCCTTCATTTGACCCTTTGACCACACTTCTGTCCCTGTTATTTCATTAGTTGTCCCTCAGAATCGTTTGGCTTCCAGGTCCTGTGGATCATCCCCTTAGGCTGAGGGGTGTCCTTCCACCAGCCCACTTCCTGGATCCCAATAGGTTCACTCTCCTGTAGCCATCTGGCCCGACCCTGTCACAATGGATAACTCTAAACAGTCTTCTCAGTTTCTGTCCAATTCAGGAGTTTCTCACTTTCTCATTGAAATTCATGCATGGGAACTGGGTAAAAATCATTTTCAGCATCGGCTTTAACCAGGCATATGCCATCCAGTTCAGAGTTAAGCTGGAACCTCACCGGTCGTTTATCTTGCAATGCAGGGCTGGCCTTCAGTAAAATGGCGCCCTGGACAGATTTTTCTTTGGCGTCCTTTAAATAATGCCCCCCAAGCAGTGGGCAGCCACTCGGCAGGTGGAGTAGCAGCAGCACTGCAGGTGTCATGTTACCAGGAGGGTGGAGAGGGGGTGCATGCGGGTGCCTGGCTCACATCCTCCAGTGCCTCTCTCCACCTCCTGGATGGGCAAAGCCCTTCTGTAGCCTCTTGACCACAGTGTCCCTCACCTCCAATGATGGCGCCCTGGGTGGTTGCCCATGTTCCTCACCCATAAGGTCAGCCCTATTGCAGTGCCATTGCAATAGGGTCCACTTGTTTTCAGGTAAAAATGAGTTTGACCCAGTGAGCTTCCAAGCAGCTTCTGAAAGACCCTGAGTACCAGGGAACACCTGCAGCAGCTCCATAGCAGCCCTGGGCTCAGAGGGGAAAAAGTGGGCCAGAAGCAGGATATAGGGAGGAATTAGATGAATTGGGGATTTGACTGGAGTAGACCTGCACCCCAAAGCCTCAAAGGGCTGAATTGAAACAAAGGTTCCTTTTAGAACAGTTCTCTGAGCATCTCAGATCCACACTGGCCACTGCAGGACTTGAATAAGGTGGGCACAAGCCACTTCATCTCTGTCTCTGCACTGGCACAGCTCTGCCATATGTGTTTAATGAGAGAGGTTTACATCACAATCCTGATTAGCTTGCCTCATTTGCGTGAGATGAATCTCTGGCAAGCAATGCACCAGAACTCGAGGTTAAATTTGAGCCTGTTTTGTGGTACACATTGCTGGTCCCTGGACAATCCCACACTGAGGGAGAAAAAATCAACTGAATGCAATATTTTGAACTCTAAACAATGACATTTGTGGTATAGAGATTCAAAAGATCTTTTTCTCAAACTGACAGTGGAGGTACGTGATACCAAACTGCTTCCACCTGTTTGAATGGCTTGCATTTTAAGCAGGGTTAACTATGGAGCACCATTTGGAAATAGTTTTGTAGAAATGCTTGAATCCTCTTGGGGCAGTTGCTTTATACACCTTGTGGTTGCTGAGTGTTTCAGGGTTTAAACTTTATCTCTAAGTCAATCAACTGGGGATCAGGCAAGAAGACTGGATAACAGTTTTACTGATCAAAACAATTTTTTGAACACTATTGAGCTCCAAAGAGTTTTCCTTGCCATCTAAAATCACAGCCAAAAGACACTGATAGTAGAATTATAAAATGTGCACTTTAAATTATGTAGCACATGGAATTTGATTTCCTTGACTTTACAGTGAGCAACAATAAATTATTTTTTGATTAAACTGAGGAGGAGAACTCTGAGATCCAGCCAGGAAAGTCTTTCAAAAAGAGCCAAACAAAGAGTTTGGGTCTTACAACTGATGTACATCGGGAGAACTTGGTTAGGTTTTGTAGGATTCAGCTTTGAGGAGAAAAATTAGGACCATATTTCATACAGTGGTAAAACAAAATAAGCTTTACCTTTTTATCATGGAATGTGTTGGAAGAGTGAACTGGATTTAGCTCTGTTACGATGGAGCAACATGTTTGCTGCTTCAGCCAATCCAAAAACTGCAGCAAAGTGTGGATCTAGATCTGAATTTCCTCAAAGATCAAGGAGATTTTGATCTGGATTTCTACTTTGAACCCATTGTGTGCTTTATTAGGGGTCCTTTGGTGTAACTGGGAAGAATGTGTCTTGCTGAATCTCTTCCAAAGACTGTGGGTCAACAGTGGGGTTTAATCACTGATCAGATTTCTGACACACTGCTTTAAAGGCACATAATATAAGCAAATATGCAGAAAAAGAGAGGATGATGTAGGGTAGCAGGAGATCATTTCCACTTGGGTTTTGATTTCTTTATCTGTTAGTAATATGACCTCAAAACACATTAAAAAGACAACTAAGCACTAAGTAGGCATTGTTGTTGCCCCTTTGGAACTATGATATCTAGAAGGAGTTTAACTTTGGCACAGCACTGCTTCAAAGAGGGGAAAATGCACCAGTAATATCAGGATTCCACTCACATGTCAAGGGAGGAATGTTCTCACCTTTCATTTACTTTTTTAAGGGCATATGTTTATCCACAGTAATGCCATATAAGGAGCTCTCATTCATACAAGCACAGAACAAACAAGACAGCTGCAGAGCTTCAGTTATCAAGACTAGTCCCTTCTCTTTCCCACCCTACCCACTCTTCATGTCAGACTTATGGAAGGCAGGACTCCCAGCAGGGGTGTGAAATAAAGGGCAGCCCTTTATTTTTGTAACTAAGTCATGGACTGGGCAGGAAAATATTTTCCTCAGCCACAGAAGTGTGCCTGAGGCTCAAGCAAGCTCAAAATACCTGCTTAACGGGGGGTGTTGCCAGTTCTTCAATAACGAGAGGCCCCACAAAATATTTCCCCACTCGCCTGCAATTAACCCTTTGTACGATGTCAGCTGGCAGAAAGAAGAGGTAGTGTACTGTGAAATCTATGCATTTATCTTTCTAGTTAAATAATATTAAATGAGAGGCAAACCCACTTGGCAGCAACCTTATAGTAAGTGTCCTTCACTGGAAATGAAAAATGTATTGGAGGGTCAGATCCACAGCTGGTGTAAACTGACCTAATTCCACTCAAGTTAATGGAGCTCGATCAATGCACGCCGGCTAAGGGGGTCTGACCTAAGTATTGTGCAAAGTTCTCTGTAATTTGGGATGAGATGAAAATCCTTTTGAGAGTGATTTGGGGGAGGCTGACTGCTTTCCTATGGAACTTATTGAAAATACTTCATGCTGGTCACAATCCAGACACTCCAAAAATTGTTTTCTTTTCAGTGGAAATATTTACCAGCCCCAGAGATAAAAATATCTCTGGCAGGAATGATTTAGCAAAGTTGGGGTGAACTCCATTGGAGGCAGGGTGAATGCATTCAAAATGTCCTGTCCACTTGGTGATTTATTTTTAACAAGGTGCTCCCCAGAGCCTCACTAATATGTACTGGTCAGCTGAACAACTTGGTATTTCTCTCCGTAGTGGTCAAGCAGCTGTTAGTTCTTCTCTGCTCTAGGATCTTATCAATTTCTTGTGCAAATTATGTGTCATTCTTGCTTAGCTTAGCAATACAGTCCTTCAATAAGTGAAATCATTTGAACAACTTCAATATAGAAATATTTCAATAGCCAATTCAATCATGTCTGCCAAAGAACAATTAAGAAGCACACATACCAGCAAAGAGAGCTGGGACAGAGAAGCAGACTGTGGGTACATACGAGCAGGGACTGGAAAGGGGAGTTGCCTAACAAGCCTTTCTTGGGTTGGGGCTCATTCCTTGGAGACCTTTGTTTCTCCATGATAAATGTGAAAACAGACTTTAATTATCCTTGGCAGTATTGTATTCACACAGAAACAAGAATGAATGATATATATTCACAACAGTTATTGCTTGTTGAGTCACCTGGTGGTGGGGAGGTATGTACAAATCAGAGGACAAAAGCCTCTTCACGAAGATAAATGGATAACCGTGTCAGTTCAAGCTACTGGTGTGGCAGCTTGTTGCATCTCACTTATGCTGTCTGTTAGAATTCCTTACCCTGCTTCGTACTGCATCTGCCCTGTGCCCTGTGCCCACTGAACTCAAACTCTTGTGGATTTCATAGGGAACAGGATTGTCTCTTCGATTTGTGTAATTCCTCACAATTTGCTTTCTGGAAATCTAATATTCATGTGTTCCATTTTTATGTTTGCTTACTGTGCTGAATTGAAGTAGCTCAAGGCCAATGGTACCAAGCTCTGTTTTAGTCTCAGCCAGTCTCCCTTGCCAGTAAAAAGCAGATCTAGGATAGTATTTCCTCTAGGTGGCATCTCAGCCAATTCCTGTATTTTATATGTCGCCTAGGAACCTATCTAATCATACACAGTTGGCACTAGGTAGTTAAAATCTCCCATTAATTAACTGTGAGGTCCTGCTCACCCCAAATATAAGAGTTGGGCTAAGAACTCATGATCTTCCCGCTCCCAATATTCATGCTCAATCCTATTCTTTGTGGGTTTTTTCCACTTTTCCATCCCTAGCCAAAGAATGTTACCAGCATTTTCTTATTTTTCATCTTGCAGCTCTATGGCACTGTAACTACTTCTGACACATGACACCATCTTTCCACCTCTTCCCCTCCCCCCGCGCACCGCTATGTAAAAATAAAAGAATGATGCCACTGCAACCAGGAGACTATAGTCTCTATCAGTTAGTATCACTTCACTGCATTCCATTCATGGGCGGGGGTATGGATCTAAAGGCACATCTGAGCTCAGAATCATATACTGCATTTAGAGACTGAGTTTTGAACTCAAATTTCACCAACTTCAGTACTAGAAGTTATCAATATAGTTTCCTTCTCTAGTTCTGTGGCAGGAGGCCAACAACTCTACCCAAAAGCTTTCCCCTGAATCTTCATGAAACACAAAATGTTGCAGCGTTGAATATATTCAGATACCATGCATTCAGATTTAGTTTTCTATTTATATTAATGCAGGAAAACTCATACAATATTGACTCTATTTTGCAACAACTGAAAATGGGAATAAATGTTGGTATAATCCAAGCCTGATCAACAATGAGAAACTCCGAAAATGCAAAAATCTACAAAATGGAGAGAGCAGATTTTTATATATTTTTCCTTGATTTATATTTTTATATTATTTTCCTTGTTGAGAAATTTGGATCTGAAATCAGCTCCAAATGTTGGCAAAGTTTCAGATCCAGTGTTTGTGCCCATACCTAGTTTTTCATGTCTATTTTATGCAAATTTTAGTTGTGAGCAAATCATATGTGCAATAGCTCCATTTATCTATGGAGAGGACTGACTCAGAGGTCCAAGTACAAAAAAAATTGTGGATGCAAAATTGTTCATCTCTACTCAGTATCTTTTTTCCCTGTATGCAGAGCAACTGACCAATGAAAATGATGGTGCATAAGCAAGCCTCCCATCCAATTAGGGAATAGTTTCCCATACACTCTATTGATGCACTCCTTTGAGAATCAGAAGTATGAATATTTTGCAATTTATGGGGGCTGTAGTGTCTCTGGAGAGAAAGTGAGGTCGCTCAATGAAAAAGGAGTTGCTAGAAATAATCTGTGTCTGGGATCTCAGCAGCTCAATGTAGAGAAATAACTCCCATCATCCCATGAGGCTTTGACCTTCTTGGCTCTAACAGGATGGCAAAGTTAAATAGTTATGAGTCCCATTCGTTGCAGAACATGCCCAAAGCAAAACATTGTATTGATGATGATTTCTTCAGTGGACACCCAAAAACTATCCAGGCACTAGAAGTGGATGACATTTTTTGAACAAAGATTTATTTTTTATCCATCAAAAGAGCCTTTTTCAAAAATGTTTTTGAAATTGTTGACATGATGGAAATTTTTAGATTTTTCACAAGTTTAGTTCCTTATTTTTTTAAAAAAAATGATTGAAAGGGTTATCAATTTTTCATTTACTGATAAATGAAAAAATCAACCATTTTGAAAACATTTTCAGTAATGTTTTTTGTCACAATTTGTGGGGTGGGGAATTGAAAATTTTAGGGGGAAAACCCATAAAAATTGGTCCATTTCAAACACTTAAATTTAAATTTAACTTCTAAATTTGAAGTCAATAGGGCTACTCACTGTGCATAAAAGTTAAGCAGGCTCATAAAGCTTTGCTTCATTCTGCGAACACTTACATGGGTGCACAATTTTACCCACACCAGTATTGCAGTTGGCTTCAGTGAGATTACTCATCTGAGTAAAATTACTTAAATATGAGTGTTTGCAGGATCGGACCTGAGGTAAAGACGTGACTAGAAAAGGAAGCAGGTGATGGGGGATCAGGAACAAGGGTTACAGTAACAAGATGAGTTAACTTAGTGTTACTGAACATGTGGGTTTTTAATGTTTTTAACCTTCATTAAACTGAAGGCTTTCCAGTTGTTTTGCTTTTACACATGTATGTGTTTGAGCATACATAGCATACAGTTTGTTACTGCATTACCTGATAGGGACCTGACTTATTTGGTAAGACTGTTTTATGTTATAATTAGTATTAGTTATCTGAAACCTATATACATACACAGGGAGTCTTCAATATTTACTGTGAAGTTTTAGGAAACAATAGCGAACTTAGTCCAGCTTTTAAAAGTGCCTGGCATGATTATCACTCATGAGTTTTAAACATATTTGTTGGCCTCTTACACTTAAATGCTTTGTATGTTATTTTTAATGTATATTCAGTATTTGAGAATATAGTTATCACATGACTATTGCTTCTAATATTTTGGTTTGCGGTTTGTAATTACTGAAGAAGTCAGAATCCTATCCAAATGAGTCTGTGCAATATTGCATATATAGTGCTATGCTATAGTACAGCAACATGGAATTTTGCAAACCTTTTAGTGGCATGGATTTCATCTCAATGATGGGCTACACTTTTGTCTTTTTAAAAAATCATTTCCCTCAATTCACTGCTGTTTATACATCTGATAGAAAATACTATTTATTGTTCACTTTCTCTCTCATACGTTGTTTGTATCTATAATTGAAACTTTAAGCTAAGAGCTAGGATAATTCAATCAGAAAGCATATTGTTTTTACTGTTCTCCATATGAATTCAAATGATCGCATTATTGTGATGTTATAACCATCAGAACATATTTATTTTTACTTGTACAGTTGTAGTAGACAGTGTCTCTTTTCAGGGGGAGCGGGGGGGGAGGGGAAACTGATATTTATCCACATTGGGTCCTCCGGTCTAACTTAAGCAAATGAGATATCTTGTCCCCTCCAGCAAGAGCCTGGTCTGTTGCTAAGACTCTTTCTATCAGTGCTGCTGCATGCACTGAGACTGCCCCTAAGGCTGTGTGTGATCATGTCGGGTAGGAAACTCATAACCTCCTCAATTGAAGGCACCTCAGTTACTGAGTATGTCACTGATACTATGCTCTTGGCTGTTAGATGTCAGCTCAGTAAGGTAGAGGGAGAAAGCATTCCTGCTTTCTCTACTACAAAATGACTTGTAGAATTACAAAAAGAGAATAGCGCCGTGCAAGCTCCGTTGATACCGTTAGACACCTTTTCACCTCAAAATTAGCTAGTTTACTGTTGAACAAATTGAGGTTCATATGTTTTGTGGTCTGTGTGATTTCTTTTGTTTGTTTTGTCTGATGTAAAATGAAACCAAATATAAAACATTTCCAATAGATTATGAGGCTGTAAATATATATTCACAGAGTCATTTAGATAAATGCATTAAAGGTGAACTAGAGTAATAAGTCATACCTAGGATCTAGCTCCATATATTTTACGCAAATTGGACTAAATGGGATTTAAAAAAAAACAAAAAAAACCCTGCAATAATATGTAATATCTTATGAAGCAACATGGCTGAAAAGATAAGTTTTGCCCTTTGTTATAGTGATGTAAATGCATTGATTTTTAGTGGCTTTATAGTCCCTATAATTTTATAGTGATTTAACTGCAGAAGTAGGCCCAAGGAAAAAAATTTGTCTTAAGAAAACTGTCCTAACTCCAGCTAATATGACTCAGAAATTTTCTGACTTCTGTAGATTTAAGGTATGCCCTTAGAATGATTCCAGCATGAGCAACCAAACGCTTAGCCAGACTTCTGTAGTACGTCCTGTAGGTGGTGAAAAGCTGAGCATCTTTCTGTGTTTACCAAGCTTAAAACCAGTAAATCAATCACTCCACTTGAAACAAAAGCCCCTTGTACTTAGTTGAAATAACGGAGCTAGAAGTGCAGTTTGTTAATGATGGACAATATATTTTTGGCCCATGTATGATCCCCATTCATTACCTTCCTTCTTTTTTTTCCCCCTTCCAGCAAGCTTTTATTTGGAAATGCATCTATCTCACTTTATAAGACATGGTGTGCGAGGCAATAGCATGATTTATTGAACTCAAGAATTTCAGTAAGACCTGAATGACATTGCCTGAGAAATGCCTCTTACGTGATCAGATCTGATCTTGAAGGCGTAACTCTAGGAGTTACCAGCCAAGAAAAAGCACAGTAATAAAACTTGCACAAAACTATTTGCTGTTTCCTGGCTATCATTGGGATGAAGCTTCCCCTCCCCCCAGCCCCAAATATAGCACAAATGGGGAGGTACTAGCATCTCCCAACTGGTTGCCTTGTGAGGTAAAATGAAGAAAGCCTTAAACTTCACAATTGCCAATAATGAGCAATCATTACTCAAATTACACCAAGCACTGATTAGGTTTAAAGTAATGAAGAAAACAACACGATCAATCATCATCAACCCAAAGGAAGTCAATCCGTGCTAGAGATGCAGCAAGATCTTAGTTCAGGGCTCCATCTACAGGGTTCTGAAGAGGAGAGAGAGAGAAAATCTGTAGCACCACTGGTCTGAGAAGGGTTTCCCACACCCAGACTCTGCAGTTGTTTCCCAATTTCAAAAAGACATTCAATATTTTAAAAATCTGTCAAATGAAAGGGTCCTGTTCAAAAGGCAAAGGCAAAAAGCTTTTAAACAGTGACATTGTCCGTTGTGTAGCTGTGACACTTGGAATGCCAGTTTAATTGAAAAAAACCCACAAGTGTTAAACACAAATCTATCAAATGGCAAGTAAAAATTATAATGAAAGCTCTGACTGTGCTAACAGAGTCAATGGAAGCTGAGGTTTTTAATGCAATTTATATTAATAGTCTTAGCGGCAGAAGTAACACTGGAAATTCACAAATTGCCTGGGAAATTCATGTATGTCAGTGTTCATCAGCCGCTAAATGGCAATTTACAAATTAATGTGAAGTTTATTTTGAAAATCAAGAATGAATTCCCCCCAGTACCATATCATTCAGTCCCAGAATAAGATTTGATTTTTGGCTAGGTCATGAATCAAGTAAAGTAAAGAGTGCTTTGAAACAGGCACTTAACATAAAATAAGGTACAAAGGAAATCAAGTAAAATGGCATCATTGAAAAGGAATTAAAATCAAAAGATGTAACAAGTCAAAGATTGGTTTACATTAAAGGGTATCATATGGAACAGTCTTATACAATTTAGTAGAAAATTATAACCTTTCCATAATTAGCTTTGAATCATGCTGTAGAATGTAATGAAGAATTGTATCCCTGCTGTAGAATTGTATGGGGTGGACCAAAGAATTTATAGACATAATCTTTTTCTTTTTTTTATTAAATTGTATAAGTATTTGCAGTCATTTTCAATAGAACTTATTAAAGCCCTATTCAGCAGTACATTTAACATATGCTTACCTTTCAGCACATATTTCAGTCCCTCTGTACTTAGCAAAGTACAGCAAAGTGAAGACTTAAGCACATACATAAGCACACAACTTTAAGTATATTTTTATGTGCTTTGCTGAATTAGGGGTGGATTTACTTGCATGCTTAAGCCCTATTTTGGATATTTTTTGAAGACTTTATAGGACTATATTTGTTTCATCCCTGGTAAACTCCATAAGACTTTTCAGGAAGGACCAAGGGACAGTCTTTGATATTTTTCGTACTGAAATTTAATGAAGTTGAAATAATAATTTGGAAGTCTTTGTCCTTTTATAGCTGCAGAGGACCCTGCCAGGAGTGGAACCAATGGATTACTCTGAGTTGGCATGGGAACAGGATATGGGCGGCTGTTAGCCACTGGACACAGTTAGGCAGGTGCTCCCTAAGCACCCCCAAGTAGAATGATTTTGCTCTTATAGAAGAGCCTTATAAAATGTATCCTGGAGGAATGAAACCATTTGGGTTCTAAAGAATTACTCTGAAACCTGCAAAATGTAATAGAATCTGGTTTGTCTCTAGGCTTTTTTTACACTCTTATGAAACTCTATAGCAGGGATATAATTCTCAATTAAATTCTCTAGGATGGTTATAAAAAAGAAAATGATAACAAGATTATCATATTTTATTCCCCCGAGTGGTCACAAGTAGGTGAGTGTGGAGTAATTGAGCCATTCTGTGGCCTTGAGGTAGAGTCAAGCACTGTAACCCTGCAAACTGCTTGATGTGGGCACATCTCCATTGACTTAAGTGGGGTTCCATTCAGGCACAGGGATTCTCCCACATGGAGAAGCTTGCAGGATCAGTGTCCAAATACTGGTTGGATTGGGCCCTCATACTGCAAAATCCTTGGGGCAGGGACCATGGGGAGACATTCAGAGGTACAAAGGTGTCCAACTCCCTTTGAAAGTTAGTATTACATTGGCTTTCAATTGGAGGTGGGTGTCTAATAACCACTTTGGGCTGTTGAAAACACCCCCCCCCCCATGTTCCAATGGCCCCAATCCTGAAAAGTCTTGCATGCTTAATTTTAAGCACATGTAGTCGTGTTGAATGCATGTAAATCTTTGCAGAATCAGAGCCTATTTGGGCTCACTACAAATATGGAATAGTAAAAAAATCCCATTGTTGTGCTTTTTATCTGGATTATAATTTTTTTCAACAAGTCAATTATTAAAAAGGCAGATTTGATTAGGGTTGGTTCCCTTCCCCTGACACACACTTACTTTGATTTAAAATGTCACATCCACCATAACAGCTTGAGTAAGATTCTGTGTTCTACTGAAAACTTTCCAATATAGGTTTTCTGCTTTGCTAAGTGTGCTAAAAATAACATTTTCTTGTATCCGTGCTAATTTAGTTCCTGTATTCTGGTATGAAAACTGCTTATTTAAATAAAATCTTGCTGGAAGAAGTAGACAGCTACAAGCTTGTTTTGCAAAATTTCTGCATAATCCTTGTTTAAATGTATTTGGTCTGTCCATTCTTGACGATGATAATAATAAACCACTTCCATGGAAACTCTGGGTAGGGAGGAAAAAACAGTGAAACATCACATCAGCATGGCAGTGCAGGTAACAATATTGACTACAGAGGAAATAACTTGTCAATGCAAGATGAAGAAAGCCAGCTGATACATTTATTTTTGTTTTAATACATTATTGGCTGTGACTGGTTGTTTTCAAACCTGTTAGCACTTGTAAAAAGCAGAAACAAAATGATGACTCCAATAAAACTAATAAATATTGAGCCACATCCTGCAGTCTTTACTTAGGAAAACCTCCCACTCACTTTTATTGGGATTCAGGATTTTCAGTAGGAGTGATGCCTAACTTAAAAGGGCAGGATTTGGTCCAACAACAAAAATATCCCATGTGAGATTTGTGCACCTGAACCTTCAATGCTAAGGGTTAGATTGTTGCTGTACCACAAATCCTGAGTAAAGGGTAATTAATAGATCAGAGACTATATTTAAGGGGTGACTTGAATATAAGTCTGTCTGTAAGAATCTCCCTGGGGAACAAATATTTAATAATGGGCTCCTCAAGCTAACAGAGAAAGGTCTAACACGGTGGGTGGAAGTTGAAGTTGGACAAATTCAGACTGGAAATAAGGCATACATTTTTAACAATGAGGTAATGAACCACTGGAATAATTTCCCAAGGTTTGTGGTGGCTTCTCCATCACTGACAACTTTTAAATGCAGATGGGATTTTTTTTTTAAATAGACTTTAGGAATTATTTTGAGGAAGTCATATGGGCTGCATTATACTGGAGGTTAGACTAGATGATCACAATGGTCCCTTCTGGCCTTGGAATCTGAGTCCCTGGTTTCCTTCTTGTTCCAAAGGGAAGGAATCTGCACCTGCCCTACACAGGCACAGATTACTTCCTTGTCCATACTGGCACAGCTGTACAGGCTGGTCCATTGTGGGCCAGGAGTCAAGGTTCTGACCACTCATTCCTTGCCCACCTGTAGGACCAGGAAGGGTAGACCCAGCTTCACAGAGGCTGATATCTCTTCCCGCCTGCAACAAACAGCGTAAGTAGCAAAGTCAAAGGCTCAAGGGGTAGATTACATCCCTTGAATTCTCTGCATGGATTCATAACACAGGTCACACTTCTACTCTGATTAACATACTACTGAACTTGGAAAAAAAACAGTCAGTTAAGGTAACAAATTTAGTTTTGATTTTTTTTTTAAAAGAGGACTGATGTCTGGTCTGATTTAATCAGAAAATGTATCCTTAGCAAGAACCTGTACTTCAGCCATCTTTATACCCTGGGAGTATAAAAGGATAACAAAATACAATTGATTTAGGGACTAAATTGAGTCTGGGAATTAATATTGTTACTATTATTGGGTCCCCATTATTGTTATCAAGGAAGATTCTCATAGTTAGGAGCCTAGTGTTTAGGGCACTCAGATGGGATGTGGGAGATCCAGATTCCTGCTCAGCCAGATTTAGAATCCTAACCGCTAGGCTATTGGCTACTTGTACACAAGTTGAACGTAGCTGGGGCTCAAAAGCCCTGTTGACTGCAGTAGGCCTCTATGTAGGTGCAAGGAGCCTGTGGCCAAAAGAAGGCCTTCGTATTAAAAAATAATCAATGGGTGATATTCACCCTGTGATCTGTATAAGGCCTTCATGCCACTTTAGCCCTACAGTGGGTATTGTTGGAACACGGAAGCATGCTGCTGAGGCAGTCACTGCATCTACCTCTTGTAGGATGAGATAAAGGATGTATGTGGTGATCACAACATCTGATTACCCAGGTATGGTGGCTATATCAACCCATGCAATGGCTGCAGAGGATTTTGGAGTGTAGTTTGAAAGCTGTGTGAATTTCACTTCAACTTCCCCCTGCACTTCAGTCATAGTGAATTTCCCCATTCGCTAAAGATCAATGAAAACCCGATCTCCTTTTAGGATTTCTCTGCAAACCCAAGAGTCTTATGTACAAGAACCAGAAAGTTAAACTGACTTTAAATCAGAAGGGAAACTGATTCAAATATTCCAAGAAGGAATCAATGTGATCCTCTAATCTAACCTGTATAACACAGGTCAGAGAATTTCCCCAAAATAATTGAACTAGAACATATATTTAAAAAAAAAAAATCCAATCTTGATTTAAAAATTGCTAGTGATGGAAAATCAACCGTAACCTTTAGTAAATTGTTCCAATGATGGTTTACCTTCATTCGCACGTCACACGCGCGCACACACACACACACACACACACACACACACACACACACACACACAAAAAGCTCATACTTGTCTGGGGAAGGTTTCTAGGGCCCAGTGAATATTTCAGATATTTTAATCTAAGGAAATATTGGTAACTTGCAGAAAAGTAGAATATTATCCTTTGTAAATTGTTTGTTTTGCATGATTTTGCAAAGCTCAGCATTCTTGCACAGTAACTTCAAGTGCAAATTCAAACTTCAGTGGAAGGCTGAATTTAGCACTAGAGATTTATTCTTCATATGCTCTAATTCCTGGACATAAATAAAATCTTAGCAGTCCTGAGTATGTAGGATGCCTGCATTGCTTAATCATAATATGGGGTGGATATTCCATTGTTAGAATTTAAGGGACTTATTCTTCCTGTTATTAATAATACAGGTATTTGTAGTGTGGTAGCCCCCAAGGCCCAATCAGGATGGGGTTCCCATTTCAATCTCTCCTGTAGAAGCTATTCCATTTTGTATAAAATACTTAAATATTCATTGGGGTGGAGAGTGAGACTGATAGGTAGGGCACTGACCTGAGAGGGGACATCCAGGTTACAGGCTTTGCTCCAATGCATATTGAATTATTTATATCAAGTGGAGAGAGCCCATAACCAAAATGGCCCATAGCCTGGCAGTTGGAGCATTCACTGGGGAGAGAAGAGAGCTGGGTTCAAATTCCTGCTCCTGATTTGGGGGGGGGGTGTTTCAAAGCCACATCCCACATCTTAATCACTAGTGTGTAAGGGAGGAGCACCTCCCCCACCTTTGTTTTGTGAATGGTGCCTCCATGCTCTTGTGAATCTAACCCTTCATTGCCAAATGTCCTTTGCTTTTATTAAATGCCTGAAATTAGAATGAAACATCTTGCTCAACCCAAAACCAAGTTTTTTCCAACTTTTTGAATAACTTTAAAAAAAATTAAATTCCGGTTTTGGTTGACCTGAAACAATGTTTTTTCTTTGGACTGCCAGCAATCTAAAACGTCAGTTATTCACACAGCTCAGGAGGGCAGCATATTGTGCCTATCAAATTCTATTGATATACATTCCAATGTGGTGATAGCTAAGAATGCTGTTCCCTGCCACAAACAGACTCGATCTGTTTAGGTACTCTTTGTCAGTCCCAGAACTCACCTTTCTAATTTGAGAATTAATGGTCAATCTGGTAGAAAAGGACGAGAGAAACTATCCGTAAGCCTTCGTTATAGTCTTGAACGACAATTAGTTTGACTCATTTTTGCAGCACAATCTCTAATATCTTTAAAATCTCAAACAAATCTGCACAGCCCCTGCCTGACTTCAGTGTTGGGATTCAACATGTCATTCTACACCACTCAGAGAGGAAAGGGCATTTTGCTGATATCACAATCTTCAGATTTCATTGGCATAGAATCTTCAAGTGAGGAGTCTGTCCATCCACCTGGAGAGGGAGCATATTGGAGATCCACATCACACCTTGCTTGCCCGTAGTCCAGACCCCACTGAGAGTTTAGTGCCCTTGGTTGATCTGGAAATCCTCCTCCTTCCAGGAATTGACAGAAAAGTTGATATTCCAGAGCTGTATTAATTTTCATGAGATCTCAATACTGTGACACTCACCATAAATGGAGAGCCAAGGAATTCCTGCCAGTGAGCTACTGGGCCTTCAACCAATCACCCTTGATTCTGAGCCAACCCTGTGCTTCTTCTGTGAAGGCAATCCTTGGCCTAACCTTTTCCTCTGACTTCTTCTGTTGGACACTCCTCAGAGAGAGCTCCACCCTCATGGGTTTTTCTTGACGGAGGGCATGATCTAGGCCACCAGTACAAAAATATAAGGAATGAGTAGACACACTTACTGTCTCCGACTGAGAGCATTTGGGCAGAAGGATTAATGAAGTGGCTTAGTCAATGGAAAGGAATACAAAAAGTGTGGGTTTAACATCCAGCTCTTATCTTAGGTAAGTCACTAAATCTTGGTTTTCCCTATCTGTAAAATGGGGATAAAATATTTCTTTATCTTTAGATTGTGAGCTCTTTGAGACAGGACTGTTTCCTACATGTGTATGTACAGTCCATAGCACCACAGGCATCTGATCTCCATCAGGACCCTATGACACTGCTGTAATATAACCAGAGAAGAACAACAATGACCTTGTTAGTGTGTATCTTCCTCCTTGAGAATTGCAAAGTATTTTACAAACTGTGATGAATTAGATAGTAGTATTCCCGATTTACAGATGGGGAAACTAAAGCATAAACTTCTTAAGAGACTTGCCCAATGTCAGTCAGTGAGTCTGTGGAAACAGAAAGCTTACTCCCGGTTGTCTACTTTAATCATAAGAAGCTACAGAGGAAAACCCCTTAATGTGGCTCCCACGCTTTGTCATGGTATCGACACTGTTCCGAATCCATCATGTTGCTGGTGTGAAAAATGATAGTAGCTCTAGAGATAGTATACTGTTTTCCTATCTATATTAATTGTATAAGTGTGGCAATGAATTTAATTTTAGCATGCAGTATTTGAGCGATTTTAGAGTAGCAGCCATGTTAGTCTGTATCCACAAATAGAACAGGAATACTTGTGGCACCTTAGAGACTAACAAATTTATTTGAACAAAAGCTTTTGTGGGCTACAGCCCACTTCATTGGATGCATAGAATGGAACATATAGTAAGAAGATAGATATAGATAATATGCATACAGAGAACATGAAAAAGTGGAGTAAGAGGCTAATTAAGATGCGCTATTATCAGCAGGAGAAAAAAAAACTTTTGTAGTGATAATCAAGATGGTCCATTTAGACAGTTGACAAGAAGGTGTGAGGATACTTAACATGAGGAAATAGATTCAATATGTGTAATGACCCAGCCACTTGCAAACTAGATACCATTAACTTGGGTTTGAATAGAGACTGGGAGTGGCTGGGTCATTACACATATTGAATCTATTTCCCCATGTTAAGTATCCTCACACCTTCTTGTCAGCTGTCTAAATGGGCCATCTTGATTATCACTACCAAAGATTTTTTTTCTCCTGCTGATAATAGCTCATCTTAATTAATTAGCCTCTTACTCCACTTTTTCATGTTCTCTGTGCGTGTGTGCATGTATGTATATCTTCTTAATATATGTTCCATTCTATGCATCCAATGAAGTGGGCTGTAGCCCATGAAAGCTTATGCTCAAATAAATTTGTTAGTCTCTAAGGTGCCACACGTACTCCTTTTCTATTTGAGAGATGACGTAGACAGCACCTTAACAAGTGGATGTCTCTAAAGATAAATCAGAAGAAAATGGATCATCTTCATTTCACAACAGTAGGAAGGAAAATTCAAACTACACTGGCTTAAATTTATATGCCTTTAATGATGTAGTGGTGTTCTAGAATGGTGCTCTAAAGCAAAACTGACTGCTTATGAAGATCCGTCATTAGATAATTGAAGAGGTGTTAAGAAAAATATAGCCAGCAAAATGCATGTTAATTATAAAGGCTAATTATATTGCGACTATGAGAAAATCATTACATTAGTAACAGGAAAACATGACCACATGATGGTTTCAGATGGAGAAGGGAATTCTGCTGATCAGCATGGTGGTCCTGTGGGTAGGCAACATCCATAAGCAACTGCCAAAGGCAACAACATTCTTTATTAGATTGTTCATACACCAGGTTTACTTATTGTAGTTAGTAATGGATGCCAGATCCCTGCTTTGCCCCTGGTAACAAGAACCAGCATTGATGAAATAAGCATTACTCTTTGCATTGATCCTGCTAGTTCTATGGAATTTTCACACCTACACTGTTTAAATGTGGAAACATCAGCACCAATAATAGCACTCACCAAGGGTATTCTGCTGTTGCTAATATGCCAGGTAATTCATTTGAGAGAAACATTGGATGCTACTCTCTCTTTTCTAGCAAGTGATCTCATCATTCCTTCAACCTAAAATCAAGGGGTGGGTAAACTGGTTTGGATCCAGAGGTCTTTGCTTCTGCTGTACCATATAAATAACTCCCATTGTACTGCAGTAGCTTCCAAGGGCTCCATCTGGGTGCTATTCTGACCTGGTGGGGGTGATTTGGTGAGAAAGAATCAGCCTCCGTCAAACATTTGCCCAGAACTTGATCTGAACTGAACTCCAAATTCTTTTATTTATTTTCTTTCACTTCTTTCTGAAATATCTGCTTCTGGTGTAGAAATGTTTTACATTACTAAAGGGGTTTCTGGAAGGAGAAAGAGGTACCAAATAATACATGCATTGATCTGGTTTTAACGGTGAAGGGGGGGAAATGAATAACCTGTGATGAGTCAATAGTAAAAGTCCACATTCCTAGCAATGGAAGGGGTCACAATGACTGCACTGATTAAGTTTCTTATTACAGTCATAATGCATTAATTCCACTGAACTAAGACACATACAAGGCAATTGAAGGCACTATGAGACTTCCCATTTAATTCAGTGGGCTCTGAATTGCAGCCATGGGCTTAAAAGAACTGGTTTTAAAGATTTTGTTTGAAAGTCATTCAGAGTTGGGGCTTGTCTACACATACAGCACTGCAGCCTGTCTGGTGAAGATGCTCTATACTGATGAGAGAAGCTCTCCCGCCAACATTGCACTGTGCACACCTGTGCTTTTGTCACTCAGGGGTTGTTTATTCACACCGCTGAGTGACATAAATTATGCCAACATAAACTGTAGTTTAGGCATAGCCTTACTTTTCTAAATCAGTTAAGTGCTTTAGAAATTTTACCCATAAACCCTGAACCTGCGTGGCACTCCTTTGACTTTAAATATCAACAATCCCAACAGGTTCTCACCACAGTTGTGCTACCCTGTTAGATTATATATGCCCGAACAGAATCAATTGCAGGATTAGGACCTCAGAGAGTTTAAGGCCAGAAGGGATTATCTAGTCTGGCATCTTCTATATGTGACAAAGCTCTATCCTTGCCTCTGTGGGTCCCGTGTTTCCTGGCGGATTTCGCTAGCCTCAGAGGCTCACTGTGACCCTCCACATAACCCTTCTTTCGCTAGAGACAAGGGTCACTGTCTACTGAGCCATTTTCATCATAAGCCAGCAAGGGAGATGAGGAGAAGTTATCCTTCCTTGCACAGTCTCTGTTGTCTCCCAGTCTCAGTGATTACTCAGGGGGCAAAGGTTGGGGGGAGCCCTTGGCCCACCCTCTACTCCGGGTTCCAGCCTAGGGACCCTAATAGTATCAGCTATGATAGCTGACCTTTTAGAAACATGACATGTACAATTCCCTGGGCTACTTCCCCCACAGCAGCCCTCACTTCCTCAAGCTCCACTTCACCCTTACCTCAGGGCCTCCTTCCTTGTGCCTGATATGGTGTGTACTACTCAGTCTCTCCAACAGCGCAACTTCCTCCCACAGCTCCTGACATGCACACCCCCCTGACTACCTGGGAGGCTTTTAACTAGCTTAAGCCAGCCCCTGATTGGCTTCAGGTGTCCCAATCAACTTAGTCTTCTCCCTGCCTTCTGGAAAGTTCTTAATTGGCCCCAGGGTGTCTTAATTGACCTGAAGAAGCTGCCATTTCACTTACCCAGGGATTTGGTTAGCCTGGAGCTAATATATCTATCTCCCACTACTTTTCTATAGCCATCTGGCCTTGCCCTGTCACATATACGATAGGTCACCAACCCCTCCCAACACCCGCTCACTAACTCAATAGCTGAAATTAGACCAGACTGTTATGCGCCACAGACAGAATAGGAGGGACTGAGTTACACCAATCTGCAAAAGTTAGTCTGGAAAGAGGTGTGAATAGAGCAACCGATGAACTGCATGCCACCCCTCTTGAATTAAAGCAACAGTCATCACAAGCACAATCATATACATACAATCATAGGACTTTAATGCCCTTATTTTTAATGGGATTTGGGGCTGTTCATCACACCCCCCAGGATTGGGTCAAAGGCTAATGAACTCCCCTGGGACACTCTTGGGGTACCAGAGTATCACATCTAGCACTTACAATATTCACCACTGTCATGTAATTAGGATATGTGTAGTATAAAATATGTTTTGTGATGTAACATTCTAAAAGTCTTGATCTGCTAGACATTAATATCTCGTTGGACTGTAATGTGCTATCGTCATATGTGAAGTTTGGCTGTGTATGTGTTACTGGAACGTGTTGTGAGGTTGAAGACACCCACAAACAGCCTTTCAGGAACAACAATAAAAAGGCCAAACAATGTGAATGGCTTATTGAGGACATACACACAAGCACAAGGATTACCCCAGGAACTGTGTACAGTAGAAACCTCTCAGAGATAGCACTACATGATGGGAACTCTTTGACCCAGGTCACAGCAAAAGAGCTTTCCAACAAGTGGGAAGAAGATATAAAAGGGGGACAATGACATCGTGATGGTACCTCACTCCCCCCTAAAACAACACACCCAGAAACACCTGAGAGAGAAGGCTGTGTCTGCCTTTCGTGCTCACTTTCTCTAGCAATGCTGTGATATAGTGAGAGAGCTGTCACGTGTTATTACTACTTAGTTCTTAGAGAGCTCTTTTGTTACTCTCATTATAGTCATAGATGTTTTCCAATGTGTATTACTTTGCATTTATCAAAATTGAACTTTATCTGCCATTGTGTTGCCCAGTCACCCATTTTTGTGAAATCCCTTTTGTAAGTGTTCACAGTCAGCTTTGGACTTAAGTATCATGAATTATTTCGTATCATCTGCAAATTTTGCCATCTCAGTTTACTCATTTTTCCAGATCATTTATGAATACATTGAACTGCATGGGTCCCAGTACAGATCCCGGGGAGACACTGCTGTTTACCTCACACCATTGTAAAAACTGAACATTTATTCTACCCTTTGTTCCCTGTCTTTTAAATAGTTACCGATCCACAAGACAACCTCACCTCTTTGCCCATGACTGCTTGCTTTGCTTAAGAGCCTTTGGTGAGGGACCTTGTCAAAAGCTTTCTGCAAGTACAAGCATACTATATCCACTGGATCACCCTTGTCCACATATTTGTTGATTCCCTCAAAGAATTCTAATACATTGTTGAGGCATGATTTCCCTTTACAAAAACCCTGTTGACTCTTCCCCAACAAATATGTATCTGTGTCGGATAATTTTTTTTAACTATAATTTCAACTAATTTGCCTGGTACTGAAATTAGGCTTACCAGGCTGTAATTGCCAGGATCACTTCTGGAGCCCTTTTTTAAATTGGTGTTATATTTGCTATCCTCCAGTCATCTAGTACAGAAGCTGATTAAAAAGAGAAGGTATATACCACAGTTAGTAGTTCTAAAATTTCATGTTTGAGTTCCTTCAGACCTCCTGGGTTAATACCATGTGGTCCGGGTGACTTATTACTGTGTAATTTATCAGTGGTTCCAAAACCTCCTGTACTGACACCTCAGCCTGGAACAGTTCCTCAAAGTTGTTACCAAAAAAGAATGGCTCAGGTGTGGGAATTGCCTTCACATCCTCTGCAGTGAAGACCAGTGCAATGAATTCATTTAGTTTCTTTGGAATGGCTTTGTCTTTCTTGAGTGCTCCTTTAGCATCTTGATCTCCAGTGGCCCCACCGATTTGATAGGCAGGCATCCCGCTTTTAATGTACTTAAAAAATTGTTTGTTGTTAGTTTTTGAGTCTTTTGCTAGTTGATTTTCAAATTCTTTTTTGGCCTGCCTAATTACACTTTTATACTTGACTGGCCAGAGATTATGCTCCCATTCTGTTTTCCTCAGTGGGATTTGACTTCCAATTTTTAAAGGATTTGTATTTATTTATCTATTTATTTATTTATTTTGGCCTCCAACTGCTTCTTTTACTCTGTTTAGCCAGGGTAACATTTTTTGGTCCTCTTATTATTCTTTTTCAGACATTTAATTTGAGCCTCTCTTCTGGTAGTTTTTAAAAAGTTTCCATGCAGCTTGCAGGCATTTTGCTCTTGTGACTGTTGCTTCTCATTTCTGTTTAACTAGCTTCCTCATTTTTGTGTCATTCCTGTTTCTGAAGTTAAATGCTAGTGTGGTGGGCTTCTTTGGTATTTCCACACCACAGAGGTATTAAGTTTAATTATGTTACAGTGGCTATTACCAAACTGTTCACCGGTATTCGCCTCATGGCCCAGAATCTGTGCTCCACTTAGGACTAAATCAAGAATTGCCTATCCCCTTGTGCCATGCCTCCATAGCGATAGATGCTCTGTATAGAATGAATCTATTGATCCACACAGAAGATCATTTAAGAACACAGAGAGGAGCACATGCTTATGTAACTGATAATAGGGGCAGAGCATAAGCGCTCAATATTTACATTTTACTAAATTTATACATATGCATCTGTACTGCTACTTCCTTAATGGAAGAGTCCCAACCTCAGATCTTTTGCAGATTTTCACCCATAACACACATCCTAATTCTCCTTTTTACTCAGAGAAACAAAGAAGGGAACATCTAAGCTCACCTACCTGTTGTCAATTAACGATGCCTCATTACACACATCATTCAGAAAGCTGATGAGGTTTTATCTAACACAGAGGCCAGGTCAATCAATTGTCATCAGACCTGTGGATCTTCAATGGACATTGAAAGGTTAACTTAGTTCTTCGATGCCTCCATCGTGTATGCAAAATTAGCAAGAAGGTGGCCAAGTTGTCAATAGAGCTCAGAGACAATTAGTTAATGATTAGAATGCTAGCACTTGGGGAATTGGTATTAAAATGAGCCATCTTGGGTAAATTTGCATGAGTTTAGAAAATCTATACAGGCTGGCGGGGGTGGGGAAGTCAGTTAGGATACTGCAATAAATGCCTTAAAGCAGAATTATGTATGTGTAAGGGATATACACTGGAGTTGGCCTTGCCAAATTAAATCTTGTATTAAAAACCTGTACATTTCAGCTTAGGAGATTCAGGTACTTGGTAGTGCTGATCTACTTAGTAGCCAGCATTAGCAATGACTCTGCTGCCCTGTCATCATAACCCCATTTTCAGCTAAATGATTATGGGTTTGATATGTTTTACAGTAAGAGCTGGGCATACTGGTGGTGACTAAACCTACAGCCTGCTACCTAAACTCAAAACAACATTACCACTTTAGGATTGTTTTATTTAATATTGTTGTTCTACTCCTCCTATATTTTTGTAAGGCTCCAACTTATGTTATGGTCACAATAATGTGCTTAGCACAGCATATTTATAGACACCTTGACTAAATAGAGAATAATCAGTCTCTATTCGTTTTCAAGCTTCATTGTAAATTTGGTTCAGGCATCCTAACCCATTTTATCATGAAAAATAAATGTTAGGAATTGAACAATCTAATTACAACGATAGCTGGTTTGTATTAGTCTCGAGATTTCCTTCCCCTTTGCCCTCCCTTCTAGGTTCAAATACATTTTTGATACTCATTTCTAAACTCAGGTTTAGAAATATTCTCAAATGTTTTATGATAGGTATTGCAGAGATTTATTTTAGGCTCTTGGGTTTCTCTCTACCTTTGATGGAAGATTACTCTAGGTTCTGGCTCTGTTGCTTTGTCCACCATTATAAACACCCTGGAAAAATCATGGAGCAGGTCCTCAAGGAATCAATTCCGAAGCACTCAGAGGAGAGGAAAGTGATCAGGAACAGTCAGCATGGATTCACCAAGTGCAGGTCATGTCTGACTAATCTAATTGCCTTCTATGATGAGATAACTGGCTCTGTGGATGAGGGGAAAGCAGTGGACGTGTTGTTCCTTGACTTTCGCAAAGTTTTTGACACGGTCTCCCACAGTATTCTTGCTAGCAAGTTAAAGAAGTATGGGCTGGATGAATGGACTATAAGGTGGATAGAAAGCTGGCTAGATTGTCGGGCTCAACGGGTAGTGATCAATGACTCCATGTCTAGTTGGCAGCTGGTATCAAGTGGAGTGCCCCAAGGGTCGGTCCTCAAGCCGGTTTTGTTCAATATCTTCATTAATGATCTGGAGTATGGCGGGATTTCACCCTCAGCAAGTTTGCAGATGACACTAAACTGGGAGGAGTGGTAGATACGCTGGAGGGTAGGGATAGGATACAGAGGGACGTAGACAAATTAGAGGATTGGGCCAAAAGAAATCTGATGAGGTTCAACAAGGACAGAGTCCTGCACTTGGGACAGAAGAATCCCATGCACTGCTACAGACTAGGGACCGAATGGCTAGGCAGCAGTTCTGCAGAAAAGGACCTGGGGTTACAGTGGACAAGAAGCTGGATATGAGTCAACAGTGTGTCCTTGTTACCAAGAAGGCCAATGGCATTTTGGGATGTATAAGAAAAGGCATTGCCAGCAGATCGAGGGAAGTGATCATTCCCCTCTATTCAACATTGGTGAGGCCTCATCTGGAGTATTGTGTCCAGTTTTGGGCCCCACACTACAAGAAGGACGTGGAAAAATTGGAAAACATCCAGTGGAGGGCAACAAAAATTATTAGGGGACAGAAACACATGACTTATGAGGAGAGGCTGAGGGAACTGGGATTGTTTAGTCTGTGAAAGAGAAGAATGAGGCGGGATTTGATAGCTGCTTTTAACTACCTGAAAGGGGGTTCCAAAGAGGATGAATCTAGACTGTTCTCAGTGGTAGCAGATGACAGAACAAAGAGTAATAATCTCAAGTTGCAGTGGGGGAGGTATAGGTTTGATAGTAGGAAAAACTTTTTCACTAGGAGGGTGGTGAAGTACTGGAATGGGATACCTAGGGAGGTGGTGGAATCTCCTTCCTTAGAAGTTTTTAAGGTCAGGCTTGACAAAGCCCTGGCTGGGATGATTTAGTTGGGGATTGGTCCTGCTTTGAGCAGGGGGTTGGACTAGATGCCCTCCTGAGGTCCTTTCCAACCCTGATATTCTATGATTCTATGAATAAGAGACAGTGTAACAAGAGAATTCATTGGCTTCTAAGAACAGCCTTAAGAAGATGTATCATATATATCATAGGTTATCTTGTGACCCAATTGCCTTCCTATTGATGTGCAGATACTTGGCTTTGTGTGTCTGAGTGCTTTGACATACAAGTATCCAATTACATTCAATTTAAATTCAGGTACCAAAGACCTTCACTTTTATTTAACGACCATGAAGTTCATAAATTTTAAAGGGAAATGTTATAAACGAATGGGGAAGATTTTAGATGTCTGACTCTGCTTTTATGTTCTTCCCACCTATACCCTTCCCAAAACCATAACAATTTAAGTTATGACCATGTTGAGAAGGCATTTGGGGACAGGGCCCAGTGATGACCAACTGGTGCCTTCTGCAATAGAAAGAGTAAGATGCTTTGCTTTCTACTAAATGTTCATACACTTTTGAGCCCCATACTATATAAACAATAAAAGCTTCCCTTCTTCCTACTTTGAGTAACACTAGAGGAAGGAGGAACAAGGTGTTTTAAAGATGTCAGTGCTTCAATTGTCCTATTTGGAGCAGATGGCCTAATTGTCTGAAATATTAGTTCTCCATGCTATTATGGTGGACCTCTAAGAGTGTGTTCCTTAAAGTGAATTGAAAAAATCAAGTGTGCTTGAAATGGAGTGTTAATGGTTCTCTTTACAGGTTGATGTTACCATCACAGAAGTGTTTTAGTGATTAACAGCCATAACTTCCAATGCAATTACGCACAGTAAATCTTTGGGGGTGAGGGAAAATAAAAATATCATGCCCACTAAACAGTTTTTTTTCTTGACAAACTCTCACTCAGAGCTGTTGTGTTTAAACCATAATCATGTTGTGCCTTCTTGAGTCTTGCATTATCATAGTTTAAAATCCAGGTTTATCCCCCATCCTGCAAATTCAAACTTCCAGGTTTAAATGCAATGGACCAGATTCCACTTTGAGTTACACAGTGTAAATCTGGAGTTATTCCACTCAGTTACTGTGAATTTACACCAACATAGCTAAGAACAGAATTTGGCCCAGTAGCATTATATGGACAATCACAAACATCTCAAAGAGTTTTTATCTTTTTGTTTAATATTGATGCTTCCCCTTTTTCAAAAATCAACCATATTTCAGGCTTGCGGGCCCAATTACATGACTCATAGACTATCAGGGTTAGAAGGGACCTCAGGAGGTCATCTAGTCCAACCCCCTGTTCTAAGCAGGACCACACCCCAATTTTGCCCCAGATCCCTAAACGGCCCCCTCAAGGATTGAACTCACAACCCAGGGTTTAGCAGGCCAATGCTCAAAAAACTGAGCTATCCCTCCTCTTCATCTGTTCTCAGTGGCTAAAGAGGGGAGCCTCTTCCTTCCTCCAGGGACTAATAACATTGCCTTCTTGACCCCCCAAGTTAACTGAACTTGGCTAAATTTCTCTGAGTGATTTTTCTTTTTGGTTTTTCATTGAAATGCTGCTATCATTTTAAAGGTTCCATAAGCTGGGAAGGTTTCTTATTCCTTAGGAAATTCCACAATAGCTGTTGAGAGCACTTGCAACTATTACTTTCTCAGTTCTATTTTCTTTTTTGAACTTTGATCACAAGATGTTTGAATTGTGTTGGTGTTGGGCTAAAGGAAGTTTTTCTTTATTTGACTCATGCCAGCTACTCTGTAGTAGATTTCTGGGGAGAAGAATAGGGCTACACAGGAAGTCCTACATGGGGAATGTAAACACCACTCTGGTTAGTTAAGAAATACTCTACCGCGTAAGGAAAATTATTTCTGGGGAGGAATGAAATGGTTCCAATAAAAACAGAACATCTCTAAGTATTTCAGCCAAAATATTCCCTGACATTTATTTAACTACTTTCTTGAGATTCAAACCATTTGTTTCTTTCAAAAAATTCTTGACCACTTCTGACTTCCCTGATTTTATCCAGAAACTAAAATATAATGGAAAGAAATTTTCATGGTATTTCCCACTCTGATGAAAATTAAAAGTCTTGCGTGAAAGCAAGACTCCCATGAGATTACTAGTGCAATAAGACCAACAAGCTTCATGTAGGTTTGGATAAGGGCAGCACCTCCTGAACCCTTTGAAGTTCCACCCCTCACTACTGAGCTTATTTCATTCCAAAAAGAAACCTAAGGCGATGTTTCTAAGGGTTTCCAGTTTCCACATGACTTTGATTAGAAACAGATGGTGTATCTGAAACAATTAAGAAAACTTTTGTTTAGAAGCAACTCACATATAATTGAATGTTTGATGTCAAACATCATAACGTTCAATATTGGGGATGGAAGCTTGAAAATACATTTACAATGTTGAGAGCCGGAACCTCATCAGGTTCAGATAGGCATAGCTTTGTGGAGCTACATTATTTTGCACCAGCTGGGAATCTGGTCCTGAGTGTCTTAACAAGAACATTCCAAATAAAATAAATGACTAAATCTTCATCCTTATCCTATCTTACCCCAAATCCCCACTGAAGAGAGAACACCAGCTATAGAACCACAGAATTTGCTTCTATCATACATGGAAACAATGATCCTGCAAAGACTTACTTGTGAAGAAATTGGTACAAGAGCTGGAAAAAATTAATTTGAAGCCTTTTTCCCGGAACTGTGCAGCGTTGAGTCAACTGAAGCATTTTGTGCATTTGTGTCGAATTTGCCAAATTGCTTTGGTTAAAAACACCAATACCACCACCGAAAGCAAATTTCTGAAAAAAATACATTTCATTTTTACATTTTTTAAAACAAAGCATTTCAATTTTTTTGTTTGAAATAACTGTTCATTTCAAATTTTACTTCAATCTTATTTTTAAGAAACTCGAAAATTAAACAAAAACCTTCATTTGACTCTGAATGAAACTTTGTAGACTTTTCTTTTTTGACAAAAAAATTTAAAAATTGTCATTTGGGTCAAAATTAATGAATTTCTTTTTACTTTTTGGTTTGGCCAGCAAACTGAAAATGAGTTATTGGCACAGCTGTACTCCTTACATGAGTACTCCCATTAGCTTTAACGGACTAATCACACGAGAAGGACTATCCACTCAGAGTAACTATTTGCAGGACTGGGAACAATATTTTAATTAACATCTTACTAAGTTTTTGTTTTTATCCTTATTTTCTGGGCAGGATGGTCTCCCTGAGAACATCATGTAGGTCTTACTCTGCTAGGACCCTGCCATTTAGGCATCAGCCTTCCCTTCCATGTGAAGAGGGCTCTTGAGAGTTTGGGGAATAGACTGGGAAAGGGGAAAAGAGGAGCAGATATCCCATCAGAATAGTGAGCATCACAATTCCCTCAGAGCCCCATTCCATGCCTGCTAGTAAGCTGCAAGGGGACCTATAGAAGCAGTCCCAGAGCAAGGCAGCCATGGGGAGGATGGAGCAGTGGATCTGGAGAACCCTGAGGGAGTGGGTTTCTCTCTCACAAACTCACACACATGCAAACTCTACAGGGACCTAAACATTTTCTTGTTGATGTGGCAGTTTGCAGAGAGCTCCATGAAGGATTTTCATGAAGAGTTCTTCTGCCTCTTCTCCTCTCATGTAGGTTTCACTGATGGAGGAGGTGATCATTCCCACAAAATTAAATTAAAGATAGGATAACTAAGCGGATGGGTGTGTGTGTGTATAAATAGACATTATCTAAAGAAAAGAGATTTTCATAGTTTTTTTTAAAGGCTAAAAGGGCCATTATGATCATCAAGCTGATCTCCTGTGTAACATAGGCCACATAACTTCACCCAGTGACTCCTGCATAACTTGAGGTTGAGCTACAGCATATCTTTTGGAAAAAATTTGCCACGGGCTTGAAATCGATGCGAGCTGAATTAGACAAATGCTAAGCCTTTTTGAAAATGTCACCCTATCTATATAAAGACAATTGTCTTAAATTAAATGATCTGGGCCAGTGTAAAGGGGCCTCCTTTACACATTTACACCCATGTAAGACTCCTGTACATTGCCAGTGCAGTGTAAAGTGGCCATAGTGGAAATAAGAATCAGATGCCGCGTATACGTTTCCGTAAACATATTCTATATAATTTCTTTTGTATGTCAATGTCCATATTCCATACGTTGATGTTGAGTTACTTGTTTTGAAATTGAAAATGTTAATACACTTATTATTATTAATAATAATAATAATAATCACAGGGACATTTTTAAAAAATCTTTCATATTTACTTATGTAACATTAAATAATAACAAAAACATCTAGGCACCCTAACATGTAACTAATATTACAAGGTAATCTGCTATGAACTGGCTGGGATGATTTAGTTGGGGATTGGTCCTGCTTTGAGCAGGGGGTTGAACTAGATGACCTCTGCAGTCCCTTCCAACCCTGATATTCTATGATGATAATGCCTCAGGATGCTGTTCTGTTCTTCAGAATGTCATTTCTTTAAATTATAATCTCTGCTTATTTGACTCGGAGGCAACGAACAGAGATTTTAGAACATATTTGGCTTTGTGCTAGGAGTTTTGTGAGTTGCGGCAACAGCATGTAATGAGTGTAAAAGTCAACAAAAAGGGTTTTAACTAGCACTAAATCTGTTCCTTGCCAAAGTAAACACTATCAATGATTCTGTTTAAAAAGAAAAGTCATTCTGGCATTAATACAAGTAGTTTCCTGTCGATGTTTTAAAACACAGAAGTGGCCTGGATGGGTTTGGGAACCTGAGAATAAGGGGGATGTTTCACATGGGGAAATAATGTAGATGATTTAGCTGGCATTACTTTGCTCAGCGTTCGCAGCATTTTGCTGTTGAAAGTGACTTCATGTGGGTTAGATGCAAAGCTGAAATCCTAGAATACTAGTCAAATTCCAATTGGGATAATTACACTCTTTCTACTAGAGAATTCCCCTAGTATTTTCAGTGGAATGTGATAGTGGTGTTATGTATGGTTAGTCACCACTTTTCCCCCTGGAGGTGACTGTATTTAAGTGGTGAATGGTACTATAGAGGGTCAGAACAGTTCCACCTAGTCTAGTATCTTTCCTCTGACAATGACTGGATGAGGATGCAAGAAACCATCTAGTAGAAGAATTGGGAATAACCTACCCATGGAGGAAATGTTATTAATCTGTTAGTAGTTGCCTGTAGTATGAGGGTTTATATCCCTTCTAAAAACACTTTATCCTATCTAAAGTAACTGACTGTTCTCATTACCCATATACATTTCTAATCCTTTTTTAAATCCTGCTATACTCTTGCAATCATTAATATCTTGTGGCAATGAGTTCCATAAGTTAATTCACACGTTGTGCAAAAAAGTATTTCCAGATTTTAATTTTTTGCTTTCCAATTTCATTGAATGTTCCTTTGTCCTTGTATTAGGAGAGAGAGTAAATTAAAGTTTTGGATTTTTACAGATATGGGGTCCTTCTAGCTTACATTACAATCATTTCATCCTGCTACAAAAAGCAGAATATCAGGCCAATAATGTATTAATAATAATAATAATAAATAATTAATAATTAATAAAATGGTTTGTATAAAGCACTTTGAGATCCTTCTGCATGAAAGGTCAGATTTAAATAGGTCATTATCATTATTACTAGACTATCACATATATCCAGAAAACCCCTCCAGCATTTAAGATTAGAACTCTCCTTTCAACTGAACAATACCCAAATATATATTTGCATTTGATTTAGCGCCTGTTTCAAGCTGGTGCATTCAAATGGCTCAAGATTTCAAAACTGGGTCAATATTTCAAGAGTGGGCACTTTATGTGGGGCTTTTCAGGTCTGAGATTTTAATTCTGTCCCAAATCTAATGTATTTAATTGTCATCATGTAGAGTAGTTGGACTCCAATGATATCAATTTATGCTTTGCAGGGACAAGACTGACCAATAGCTGACATTGATAGTAGCAAAATTACCAAGAATGTTTATAAAATGCAAATGGTCTGTCTGTGGTTTTGTTTTACATGTTTATAGTTTTCTTTACTCTTTCTACCTTCAGTCCAATTGAAGGTACTGGAGAAATGCTCATGAAAAGCCTGTTCCCAGTAGAGATGGGCCAGGTGTTTTGGCTTAAACAAGAACACTCAAAATAAATTTTGAACTTCAAACGAGTTTGGTTAACGGTTGAATATAAAGCCTGATCTTGCAAATTCTTCTTCACCAAAGTAGTTCCTATTTAAGTGAACTTATTTTACTGTGTGCTGAGATCTTTATAAGAATTAGCTGTTGTCTCTCTAATCTCTTATGGTTTCTAAATTTGGATCCTGGATGTCCAAGAGGTACTTTTCTAAGCATTAGCTAAATCCAGGTGTTACTCCTGGATATTTTGGAAGTATCTGTGCATGGATATTACAGTTTCGATCCATGGGCTATATAGACCAAGAATAGCTTTATGACTGTTTGGGAGACTGGTATGAGACGTAAATCAATGTGTGTGTGTGTGTGTGACCAGTGTGGTGTAATGGGAGCTTCTTTAGACACTAAAAACAATGCAGTTCAAAGGAGTCAGCACACTTCCATTTAAGGGAGCATATCACAAAGCAAACTGGGTCATCTTGGGGAAATATAAAAGCATTATTCCTCTGAGATTTGAAAAAAAATGTAATTACTTCTTCCACCAAGCATGATTCTTTTAAATAACCTTCATTTTTGTCCCCTGGAAATGAAAAGAGGTTTACATTAAAAAGGCATTTCCTCTGACTCTCTGTCCTTGAGCAGCACAAAATGTAAACTATTCCCTTCCCTCTTTCCTTTGAAGAAGAAGGGGCTTCAATCTCCTTCTGTGAACACGGTCCATTTAAATAAGGAGATGGAGTCCCATCTTTTCGATCAGCTTTCTTTGTTTGACTTGTCAGTAATAACACTTGAGCTGAAATTGTACAGCCGTCCTGCTAATTTAGTAATTATTGACATGGTGCTGGGCAAGAAATGATAGCAAACACAGGGAACTGTTAAGAAGAAATGAAATAAAAGATCTTCATATCATTGTTGAATAATGGTTGAGATCATTTTGTGCTCTAAGTAGGCCCAAGGCACCTTTTTCCATTTTCCCAACACATTATTAATTTATGCTTTGTAATAGTTCCAAATATTTTTAGGACTCTACACTTTGTTTGAGAATCCAGAAGAACTGAATGATAGTCACGAAGTGCACACACAGATGAGTGAGCAATGTGACCTGCCACAGCTTTTGATTTAAGAGTTATCCCTCATTTTTCTACACCCTCCCCCCTTTTTTTTATTCTTTCTCAATTTACATTTGTATGTACAGCCACCTTTGCTCTGCAGTTGACCCCATCGTATGCAGCTGGACCCAGAAATTGCTTTTGGATTTTGCCCTGCTGATAACCATAATGGCAGCTTTACTTAGTTAAAATGGCTTCTCAGTGGCCTGTGTGCACTGATTTTAGAGGTTTGTTTGTTTCAAGGAAAGCTAAGAGCTTCTGCCCAACTGGTATGATACTCTGCTCTTTGCACTGTAGTAATGCACTCAGTCTCAGAAAACATGGGGGAGAGAGAATATCCAATCATGAGTTTGCCTCAGACCTGCTAGTTTAACATGCTTGTTAATCTAAAGTACTTTCTAAAAGAGAATCAGTGTTAATTTGTGGACTTTCCCATCACTATTTAATCAAATCCTCCACCTCTTTTATTGGGTTCTTTACAATTGCTGCCCTCACTTTCTAGTCCTTAGCCTGACACAATGCCATGATAATCACTGTGACAACTCTCCAGTTTAATGGCTTTGAAATACCTAGACTTGTACACTGTTAAGTTTGCCTCCAGTGTGGGCTCCTCATTGTGGAATGGATCTTGATTCAGTAATAATTACAATAATGTACAAGATACCAGCTTATTCTCCTGTGTGATTATTTCATTATGTGCATTTTAGGTCAAGCAATTACACTGTAATTTAGATCAACACATTTTCCCCAGAGTATGAAACATACTGGATACCTTTGTTTCCTTCAAAGCAACATATATGGTGCTAGCTACCCTGAGTTGGTGGAATACCTCTCAGGAGACAAATTATCAAGGGAATTCCAATATCTGTGGTTAATAGAAGGACTGAATAAGAAGTTTTACGATGTTTGCTAAAACTGCCCAGAACTTAGTCTAAAAGCTAATTCTTCATCAAGCTGAAACAGTGTTATCTCAGCTGTAGTTTAAAGTTCTTCATTCCTTTTAGGAATGCCGCTTAAATTAATGCACTGATTTACTTTTGCTTCCTATAAGTTTAAACCTATGCCCTAGTTATCAATAATAAAATACACTATTGCAAGACTGAATCCACTAGAAGCATCTGGCATTGAAACCATGTTATTGATTTTGCTTCAGAACCAATGGAACCAGAGCATTGTGCATTTTCATCTTTGAATGGTGTTTTCCACCAGCCAGGCTAATCTTTTCTCCCTGACTCACAAGGACCTTTGTGAGGCTAGGTAATGAGAGAAGGTTGGTACGTTTTTTGGGGTGAAGGGCTTAATCTTTTCTTCATGTCTTTGCTGTGACACACTTATTTTGTTGGGGTGACTGAGAGTCTGATTAATCATTGTTGCAGTGTGTGTGTGTGTGTGTGTAAACATGTATGTATAAACACATATATATTATGTATGTTTATATATACACATATATAATGTTTATATATGTATGTTCATATGTGAGTGCAAAGGCAGTGGACAATCTTTTGGTTCATAGTATAATTTGTAAGTATGTGTTTTTCCCCATGTAGGGCCTTTATATAAAGTGATTTTTTAATGTAAATATATTAGGAATGTATGTGCAAAGTATTGGACCTACAAGTTCATACGTTGATGCATACATGAACTAATATGAAAGTTGCTCCTTCGTGTATTACAGTCCACACATTAACACATAGGAAAAAATGACATACAATACTATTTATGGACATGAAATCAATACCCAATGATTGCATAAAGAGGAGTGAAAAGCTATATTAACTTCCAAAATGGAGATTGATTCCGATCCATTCTCAACGTCACCGATCCTGATTCAGTGAGGTGCCAAACAATCTCATCATCCTCACACTTCATGGAGGGGGCACATAGCACCTCCCAGGTTTGGATGCATAGGTACATTACAATTTCATATTATGGGGTAGTTGGGTTTGTTTGTTTGTTCGTTTGTTTGTTACAAGTACTACAATTGGAAGTTGCATTACCAGTGCTAGAACTTAAACTATTTTGCTACTTTGGACATTGCTATCCTTTCTGCACTGATCTTGTCTGTGGGCATTATTTACATATGAAAAGAAATAATAAAGTAACAGATTCTATCTGAAGCATTGTTGCCTGTTCCTTGAAGGCTACATCTTCCACACAAGGAGTTGTTTCAGAGTAGCAGCCGTGTTAGTCTGTATTCGCAAAAAGAAAAGGAGTACCTGTGGCACCTTAGAGACTAACAAATTTATTTGAGCATAAGCTTTCGTGAGCTACAGCTCACTTCATCGGATGCATTCAGCTGAATGCATCCGATGAAGTGAGCTGTAGCTCACGAAAGCTTATGCTCAAAAAAATTTTAGTCTCTAAGATGCCACAATCTACAAGGAGCTGTGTGAACAACCCTGATTACTGTTAACAGGAGCTGTGTATGTGACTGGTTCAAAATTTACCCCTGAGGCCAATGAACAATGAAAAGCTAGTTGACATAAAATAGATCTTTAAGTACAGTTCTTTAATACAAACGGAAATTAAGATTTTTGAATTGAAATTGTCTCTCCTTCAACGTATTCCTAAAACTAGTTCTTGCCCCAATATATCAAAGAATTGATATATAAATATCCATGCAAAGAAACAGACAATAAGTCTTGATGTTTTTCATACTGTTAGGTAATTTCTTCTGGATTGTTTTGGGAGGGGGGAAGTATTTTTATTTTTCCTCAAGTCTACCTCAGTCAGCAGAGATTTTGAGCAGTTTAGGGAGGGAGGTCGGGGGATAAAAGCAGGAATGTCCTGGAGGAAATTTCAGAATGGAAGTGAAGACACAAATAAAACTCAGCTGAAAATAATAATAATAAAAAAACCCTCAGAGGACTTATGTGCTAGTATCCATGTGTTTGACTGTGTGTGTATCTCTTAACATGTTGTCTCTTTACCCCCACCCTCTTCCAACCTTTGCTAAACACTAGGCCCGTATTTCTATGTAATTTCAACAGACTACAAACATCAATGGAATGTGACAAATGATTGTTTGTTTTTTGTTTTAATTTATTTATCTGTTTTAAGTCCAATAAAATATTTAATGGAGCTTGGATACAAATTGGAAACGGTCTCATCTTTGGTTTCCATTCAATGATGTAGAGAAGAACCATATAAAAAAAAAGTATAATTTTCAGAAAAAAACAAAAATGAAATCTATTTACTAACCCACCAGCTGTCACTGCTACTTCTGGCTGCAACGTATTGCATACACTGAGCAATATACTTGCAGTCACAGGCATTACAGTAAGGTTTCTACTCAGAAGCTGAGTCTAATGCCTTTTCAACTTCTATTCTTTCTTTCAGCCCAGGAAATTTAATTTTAGTACCTGCACATTTGCTGATTTATTGTTCTAGTTTTATATTTACATTTTTAAAACAGATTTTATTTTTTAAAGGGGAGCTAGCAACTGACTAAAAAGTTATAATGATATCAATCCTATAACTTATTAGATCTTACAGATGAATGTCCATAACTACTCTGAATTCTTTCATGCTGTTTTAGGCCATCCAAAGCGAAATTGTAAGTCTAATGATACTAACATATCTAGGCTCATGTATATTTTTATTATTTATCATTCATATTATTCCCCAACAGAGATTGAGGCCTCGTTATCCTAATACAGAAAGTAAGAGACAGTCCATGTTCCAAACTCTTTGGATCCAAAATAGACAAGGCAGACAAAAAGCAGAAGAAAGGAAGGATCATTACTCTCATTTCATACATGGGGAATTGAGGCAGAGAGAGAGCAAGGACCTGATTAATTAAAGCACTTAAACACATCTTTAAATTTAAACACATGTTTAAGGCACATAAGTGTGTGCTTAGGTAAATAGTGATGCTGAAGCACTCTACTGAATCAGATCTAAGGGCCCAATGTCATGCGGGGAATTTGTGGCAAAGCCATGAATTGGACCTAGATCTTCTGAATCCCAGGCTAGACTCTTAACTAAAAACTACCCTTTGCCCTCAGACCTATAGTGTAATTAAATATATCTGCCATACAGCAAGTAATGCCATGAAAATGGTGTGTGTGTGTGTGTGTGTGTGTGTGTGTGTGTTGAGAAAATAAAGGTTTTTGCAATGTGCCACAGAGTTAATGAAAAGTATAGTTTACAAAAAATGGAAATCAGCAAATGTACCATTTAAAATGTTATTGAGATTACTAAATCCCCGTGTTTTTTTGTTTTAAATTATTTTTATTTTGGTATCAATTAGCAACACAGTCCAGCACTCTCAGACAAGAGAAGAACAAAGGACAAAATAGGCCTTAGAGATTAAATTAGCCACTCTCACCCATGGGGGTGGAGAGGGTCTCAACAAGTGAGATTGGAGACATGTTGCCCAAACCTGTGTGTTCAAAGGAAGGCTATACTTCTGCTACCCATGTTGCATTTGCTTCTGATCTAAAACCCATTGCAGCCAATTCAGGGCTTACTATTGACTTCAGTAGCTTTGGATCAAGCCCCAAACGAGGATTTCATTTTCCCGGGTCAGTGCACTGGTGTCTTTCGCCAACAAAACATTCACATTAAGGGGCATATTTGAAAGGGCCTCTACTTAAGCCTCTACCTGTGTGTGTACAACTTTGTTTGCTTAGACTCAAGCGGAGTTTGCAAACTGTGATGTATATGCATTAAGGTCTGTCACTGAGAGCCCAGGTAGGAAAATTTGAGCTTGGGTTTTTGTATGTATGCATTTCATTATTAGTGTGCACAAGCAATAAAATCTACCATGCTACTAGTGTTCCAAAGTGTTGTGTGACCGTTTGCACACGCACAAATGAAGGCCAATTTTCAAAAGTTTAATCCTAAAAAATTCTTGATCTGCTTTCTAAAATATAAGCAAGATAAAAAGTCCCAGGTAGTGGTTTGAATATTTGATAGTCTTAATCTGTAAAAGATTATTGTTTGGGTATGACCATGTTTACTGATATAGGAGATGCAGCATGAGCAAGAAGCCACAAGAAACCATCAAACTTCAGTTTGTAAAAACCTACATAACTATTTTATATTTTAAAAACAAGCAAACAAAAAACCTGAAGCCCCCTTTTACCGACTGGTTCTTTTAATCTTAATTTGAACAGTTGCTACTCCAATTAAATTCTACCAACTAGCATTTTCAAACAGCTCTTAGTTGTTTCAGCAAACTCTTTTAATGGACAGCTGTTTTTGACAGCTCCTCCTGATTTGCCAGCGCTGTGTCATCTGCCAGAGCAGGAGGGCCCATTTTGTATTCTGCTGCTGGCACTGAGGGTATATGCAAATGTACACCAGTAGAGACACACTGTGGCGAGATGATCAGAATGTGTTGGGAGTTTAGCTGGCTTAAAGTGGGAGGGAAAAAAACCCTACCCCCCTCACCATGCTTAAATTTCTTGAAGTGATTTTTATTTCAAGTCTCTCCAGTTTATTTTCACTTTGTGGCGCTTGTTAGCTTTAGTTCAGGAAAGTGCAATCTGCTGCTCGCAAATCACCAACCTGAAACAAAAGTTTACGAATTATAGAAACATTTCAGGTAAACAGTGTTAGAACTTCAACAGCACAAACAGAATTTTATATAGGACTAAACTTTTCAAATATTTTAACCTCCAAAAGAGAAAACGACTTCTGCCCATGAGCACAGTGAAGAAAAAAAGTTTGTTTGGCTTCCCAAGGCATTCTGGTATTGGTATTCTGAAGTGTTTCAGCTACCAAGCACTAGACTTAATGATTGATTCACATACCACATATACAATCACATACGGGGAGAAATTACTAGTGGGATTAGATCTTGCTGTATTAAGCATACCTTTGGCTTCTCAAATGCTCTGACATTAAAATCCATGACATTCATTTCCTCTGCACTGGCAGGTGAAAGACAACAAAATGTCTGTTTTCCACCCACCACTGCTGGTAGACCCCAGGTACTGTGGACATGGCATGCAGAATTAACATCTCATGTCTGCTGAGAATATACCATGCATCAGCAGTGTTAAAACTTCACCAGTGGTGCATTGAGAGACAGGTTGAATCCCTCCCAGTCGCTTCAGAATATATTTTGGTCAATATTTTCAAACATGAGTAGCTCATATTAAGAGCCATATTTAGGCATCTGATCTAAGTAAAAGATGACCTGCTTTTTAGAGGTGCTCAGGATTCACAGCTCCTATTGACGTTTGAGATCAAGCAGTGGCATGCACAAAAAGGGGGCAAGCAGGAGCATGCCCCCTCCCCCATCTTCAAAAATATATGTATTTCTGCAGATCAATTCACTGTCTCTTGTGCTTTCTCTCAATGGCACTCCCAAACTGAAGTAAACGTTATTTCCTTATAACATGTAGTTATGAGCGCATGTAAACTCAGGTCATACATGTACCCCCATAATAGGTGGTTTATAGATACACACATACTTGGTTTGCACACATTCCCCTCCCCCCCCCCCCGATTACTTATTCACAGTGGATTAATGCAAGAGTTAAACTGTAGTGCTAGAATGGGAAGAAAAACAGCATGGATATTCATTGAAATGGAGAGTGTGCTGCTGTTTATTTCTGTGCACATGATTTATGTGCATGTGTTGATATGGTTTAATGTGTATAATGTGTTTGTTTAACATGCCCCTCCAAAAGCAGTCAAACTTAAATCCCTGCGCATGCCCCTGCAAACAACTTGTACCTTGTACCTAACTATATATTTGGTTGCCAACTTTAGCTTGGTCCCTTTTTGCACATCTACACATTTTAAACTATTCTTTGTCCCTGCATATTGAGCCATTGAGATCAAAGAGCCAAAGAAACTACCCAGGCCAGGACACATAATTCATTTTTCCCCACCTATTCTGGTCTGGGCTAGAAACCGAATAAAACTGATTTAATGGTAATATAGCTAGTCAATGCTTCAAGTTTCTAGGGTAAGGAGTTGATCGCTTGAAGTCCTGGTGAAGCTGTGCTTTTGTATAACGTAGGGCACAGAGGTGAATTAGGTGACCTCATTGGTCATTTCCAGATCTAATGGTTATAACTGATTAGTCTTTTACTTTGGCAGATCAAGGTCCAAATATGTTTCGGGTCACAAATGAAATGAGCTTTGGGGCGGGGGAGGGCGTCAAGCTGGTGTATAAGTTGATATTACCATATCAAACACTTTGCCATTGTTGGATAGTCTTTGCTCAGGAAATGCGCAAGATTAGATTATCCTGTGGGATGCTGTAGGTTAAGTAGCGGATTGCTGTGTCGTTGGCAGAACTAATGTTGATCAGCCTCACTTTCATAAGCACCAAAATTTAGGGGATGAAATCCTGGCCCCACTGAAGTCAATAGCAAATGTTCTCTTTATTTCAACAGGGCAAGAATTTCACCCAGGATTGAATTTTTTTTTTTTAAAAAGAGAAGATTATTACAACAAATCTGCTACTTTTTTAGTCACTCTGATAAATGGGCCATATTTATAAAAGTATTTAGGTGCCTTAAGGTGCAGATAGGTGCTTAATGAGATTTTCAGAAGCATCTAAGCAGGTTTGGCACTTAAGTTGCTGAAATCAATGGGAGTTAAGAGCTTTTAAAGAACCACTAGGCACTTATTTAAGGTGCCTACAGATGCAAATATCTTTGAAAATCTGGCCCAATATTCTTAATCTATAAATCATTTTAGTTCTTTAAAACATACCTGTTCCTGTAACATCAGAACACAGTGCCATCCACAGCCTCAGAAACAACTCTGACATCATAATCAAAAAGGCTGACAAAAGAGGTGCTGTCGTCATCATGAATAGGTCGGAGTATGAACAAGAGGCTACTAGGCAGCTCTCCAACACCACTTTCTACAAGCCATTACCCTCTGATCCCACTGAGAGTTACCAAAAGAAACTACAGCATTTGCTCAAGAAACTCCCTGAAAAAGCACAAGAACAAATCCGCACAGACACACCCCTGGAGCCACGACCTGGGGTATTCTATCTGCTACCCAAGATCCATAAACCTGGAAATCCTGGACGCCCCATCATCTCAGGCATTGGCACCCTGACAGCAGGATTGTCTGGCTATGTAGACTCCCTCCTCAGGCCCTTCGTTACCAGCACTCCCAGCTATCTTCGAGACACCACCGATTTCCTGAGGAAACTACAGTCCATGGTGATCTTCCTAAAAACACCATCCTAGCCACTATGGATGTAGAAGCCTCTACACCAACATTCCACACAAAGATGGACTCCAAGCCGTCAGGAACAGTATCCCCGATACTGTCACGGCTAACCTGGTGGCAGAACTTTGTGACTTTGTCCTGACCCATAACTATTCACATTTGGTGACAATGTATACCTTCAAATCAGCGGCACTGCGATGGGTACCCGCATGGCCCCACAGTATGCCAACATTTTTATGGCTGACTTAGAACAACGCTTCCTCAGCTCTCGTCCCCTAATGCCCCTACTCTACTTGCGCTACATTGATGACATCTTCATCATCTGGACCCATGGAAAAGAAGCTCTTGAGGAATTCCACCATGATTTCAACAATTTCCATCCCACCATCAACCTCAGCGTGGACCAGTCCACACAAGAGATCCACTTCCTGGACACTACGGTGCTAATAAGCGATGGTCACATAAACACCACCCTATATCGGAAACCTACTGACCGCTATTCCTACCTACATGCCTCTAGCTTTCATCCAGATCATACCACTCGATCCATTGTCTACAGCCAAGCGCTACGATATAACCGCATTTGCTCCAACCCCTCAGACAGAGACAAACACCTACAAGATCTCTATCATGCATTCCTACAACTACAATACCCACCTGCTGAAGTGAAGAAACAGATTGACAGAGCCAGAAGAGTACCCAGAAGTCACCTACTACAGGACAGGCCCAACAAAGAAAACAACAGAACGCCACTAGCCATCACCTTCAGCCCCCAACTAAAACCTCTCCAACGCATCATCAAGGATCTACAACCTATCCTGAAGGACGAGCCATCGCTCTCTCAGATCTTGGGAGATAGACCAGTCCTTGCTTACAGACAGCCCCCCAATCTGAAGCAAATACTCACCAGCAACCACACACCACACAACAGAACCACTAACCCAGGAACCTATCCTTGCAACAAAGCCCGTTGCCAACTCTGTCCACATATCTATTCAGGGGATACCATCATAGGGCCTAATCACATCAGCCACACTATCAGAGGCTCGTTCACCTGCGCATCTACCAATGTGATATATGCCATCATGTGCCAGCAATGCCCCTCTGCCATGTACATTGGCCAAACTGGACAGTCTCTACGTAAAAGAATGAATGGACACAAATCAGACGTCAAGAATTATAACATTCAAAAACCAGTTGGAGAACACTTCAATCTCTCTGGTCACTCGATCACAGACTTAAGAGTGGCTATACTTCAACAAAAAAGCTTCAAAAACAGACTCCAACGAGAGACTGCTGAATTGGAATTAATTTGCAAACTGGATACAATTAACTTAGGCTTGAATAGAGACTGGGAATGGATGAGTCATTACACAAAGTAAAACTATTTCCCCATGGTATTTCTCCCCCCCACCGCACCCCCCACTGTTCCTCTGATATTCTTGTTAACTGCTGGAATTAGCCTACCTGCTTGTCACCATGGAAGGTTTTCCTCCTTTCCCCCCACTGCTGTGGGTGATGGCTTATCTTAAGTGATCACTCTCCTTACAGTGTGTATGATAAACCCATTGTTTCATGTTCTCTGTGTGTGTGTATATAAATCTCTCCTCTGTTTTTTCCACCAAATGCATCCGATGAAGTGAGCTGTAGCTCACGAAAGCTTATGCTCTAATAAATTTGTTAGTCTCTAAGGTGCCACAAGTACTCCTTTTCTTTTTGCGAATACAGACTAACACGGCTGCTACTCTGATCCCCAGGCTATAGATTGTTATTAACTGGCCATGTGGCTGTTAAATCTGGCTGGATGTAAACAAATGGTACTCAGTATTCTTTTAAAAATGTAATAAGTCTGAAGTTTTACGTTACATGTAAAATGGCATTTTTACTTGAAAGAATATAATTTAACTTGACACAGCTCTGCTGAGCTTTACAGTGGCTTAATCAAATACAGCCACTACTTTAAAAATAGGGATTGCTTCAAACAGTGGATTAAGTTATTGGTCTTTCACTTCTCAAATGCTGAAGCTCATTAGGTCCCAGGGCAAGAGTGAAAAGCTATGTCGTTTTAGCTCACTATACGTGTAATAGGAGTTAACTCACATGCCTCTGTCAAGATGACAATTTTTTCATATAGATATAGATAATATACACACATTCAAAAGGAAGCGCTTTCAGGTATGCTTAAGCTTGAGCCCTTTAGAACTGACTACTGGCACTACTGACTAAACAAAAGGCTTTGTTCGTCAACAAGCACTTAGGATCCATGTCTTTTCCGAAGCACAAATTCCTCCCCCTCCAAAAAAAGTTATATGTAATATTACTACAGTAATATGATAAAGGTTTGGCCTCAGAGCAGTCTTCAAAAACAACTAATTAGATAAACTAAGACCACAGATGAGGCTACACATGGAGTCTTGACATGAAGCTATTGATTGAAGATATTCTCTGAAAAATATTTTCAGATCTCCTTGTTTGTGAAGAAATAGTCTTCAGTAATCCTGATGACAAGGCTCCCTACATGGCTCTTATTTGTGTGCTAATGAGTTTGTGCCTTCTGACCAAAGTGCATCTTCATGGGAAATGCACCTTTTGAACCAGATTAAATCAAGTTTCTTTACACACACTAATCATTCTGTACCTCTTGCACACTGAATTTCTAGGCCTTTGCTTACTCATACCCTGATCAATTGCCAATCAATACTAATGGCTGTGATATCTGTTTCTCATCAGGGGGTCTTCCTTCTTCTTTGGCATTTTACCATGTTATTGTGTTCTGCATAAGTGGGTTTGTTTAAATAAAAAAAAACATAAATCAGTTGGACTTTGTATCCTAAACAAAGCCTAACAGATCAGTCAGGGACAGGATTATAACACTAGAAGGCAAGTTTAACTTTTAGTTGCTGTACTGCAGTCTGTGTTTATTTCTGAAAGCCATTAAAAGAAAAGGAGTACTTGTGGCACCTTAGAGACTAACAAATTTATTTGAGCATAAGCTTTCGTGTAGCTCACGAAAGCTTATGCTCAAATAAATTTGTTAGTCTCTAAGGTGCCACAAGTACTCCTTTTCTTTTTGCGAATACAGACTAACATGGCTACTACTCTGAAACCTGAAAGCCGTTAGAAATCCAAAATTTCCTCTTCCAGACAAAACCTTTGCATAGTTATGTGAGACAGGGAATGGTCTATGGAGAAATGAATCTCTCTCTTGTCGGTTTCTTCATCTGAACTGAAAACTTGGTTTGTGATTTCTGTTATTAAACATCTAGGGCCTGACTCCGATCTCACCCTGGTAAATCACATGAAACTCCATTGCAGTTCCCTCCTCGTGTTCCGCCTTCTTCTCTTCCTTCCCTTCCCAGTTAGCTGATCCTCTGGTAGGTAATCCCTTCTCTCCCATCATGGAACTAACATGACACTTGCCACTGTGATGTTGCACGCCATATGTTTTATGGAAATATGCTTATGAATATGACATAACTGGAATATGCTTTATGTTAAATACCCCTTGTATGGTGTAATTAGAAAGCTTGTAATCTACTAAGTGTGTTCATCCTATTTGTTTGCATGTATTATTTCTATATCTGGAGTTAGGAGAATAAGATATAAACTTGTGTTAGGATACAGATATTCAGGCTTGCCTGTAAAGGCCTATACTTTAAGAATTTAGGTATATGTTTATCATTTAGATAGTAATAGAGGTATACAAGGAAGAATTTGTGTAAGGGCCTTCTCTCATTGTGACAGTCTGAGGCCCTGTTCTTAGGCCAATGCCTTTGGCTAAGCAGCAGAGGTAGCCATAAGCTGGGAAGCGACCGGTCACATCCTCACATCCCAAACTAGTCAATATGGGGCTGTTAGGAAGGTGATCTGATCTATCACCTCCAGAGAAAGGGAAGAACCTAGAAGATGTAAAAGGCAATTTAGGTTGATAGTTTTCTGTCTGTTAAGAACTCACTTATCAATAGACACAGCTGGGAAACCGTTATGTCTTTATAGATGTAGTTGTGAAATCCTCACTTCTGTATTGTTTTGTCATTATAGTTCCCACTTTGCTACTGTTTATTTGCATGGTTTCTGTCTGGTTCTGTGATTGTTTCTGTCTGCTGTATAATTCATTTTGCAGGGTGTAAACTAATTAAGGTAGTGGGATATAATTGGTTAGCTAATCATGGTACAATACGTTAGGATTGGTTAGGTAAATTTCAGTAGAATGATTGGTTAAGGTATAGCTAAGAATATTACTATATAAATTAGGGGCAAACAGGAAGTAAGTTGGGATTCGAAAATAAGGAAAAAGGAACTTGGATTTAAGCTTGCTGGAAATTCATCCCAATAAAATCGAATTGTTTGCACCTTCGGACTTCGGGTGTTGTTGCTCTCTGTTCATGCGAAAAGGACCAGGGAAGTGGGAGAGCGAAGGAATAAGCTCTCTAACAACTTATATCACTGATGTAAACATATTAAATGAAGGCTATTAAGGGTGCTCCAGAAACAATCAGTTGTAAATGGCCTTAGTTACTTGAAAGCCTTCCTGTGTACCTGTGGGCCAACCCATGGGGAATGGAGACTAGGGGTCTTACAGTGACATGTGACCATGTCACCTGATAATGAAATCCATCTGAAATCTGGTACTTTTCCATTTAGAAGGAGGGGTGGGGACCCGGATAGACAAAAGATTCCCGCCTTGTGCCAAAGCTATAAAAGGGGGTAGAACAGGACAAAGAGGGCCAGTCATGAGAGAACCCCTGCTTACCACCTGAGATGTCTCCTGGATCTAAGAAAGACTGTACCAGGAGAAAAGATTGGGCCTAGACTAGGAAGGAGTCTAGTCTGTGAAAGTAGCTTATTGGCACATCTTTGGGGGTGAGATATTACCTGTAATCAGTTTCTGCATGTATTAGGCTTAGACTTGCTGTTTTGTTTTATTTTGCTTTGTGACTTACTTTGTTCTGACTGTTATTACTTGAAGACACTTAAATCCTACTTTTTATACTTAATAAAATCACTTTTGTTTATTAATAAACCCAGAGTAAGTGATTAATACCTGGGGGAGCAAACAGCTGTGCATATCTCTCTATCAGTGTTATAGAGGGCAAACAATTTACAAATTTACGCTGTATAAGCTTTATACAGAGTAAAATGGATTTATTTGGGGTTTGGATCCCATTGGGAGCTAGGTGCCTGGGTGCTGGAGACAGGTAACCTGCTAAGTTGTTTTTAGTTAAAGTCTGCAGCTTTGGGGGCATGGTCCAGATCCTGGGTCTGTGATGCAGCAAAGTAGCATGTCTGGCTCAACAAGACAGGGTTCTTGAGTCACAAGCTGGCAGGGAAAATGGGCTCAGAGGTAATTTCAGCACATCAGGTGGCAGTCCCAAGGGGATCTCTGCGACCAAACCCATCACACCCACCACCACATTGTTCACTCTACTGGAGTGTTCTACCCCTTCCTCTGTCCAGGATCTGTCTAGTCTGTTTAGACAATGTTGTCTCATTGTTTCCTTGTCTCGCCCATCTGTCTGCATCCATTTTCTCATCTCTTATCTTATGGACTGCAAGATCTTTGGGTTGGGGACTGTCTTTTTGTTCTGTGTTTGTACAGTGCCTAGCACAATGGGGTCTTGGTCCATGACTGGGGCTCTGAGGCATTACGGTAAAATTCAGGCAAAACTCCCATTGACTTTTAATCATGACTCAGTAGGAGCCTTCAGTGGGAATTTTGCATGAGTAAGGAAATCCTCTGGAATTCAGTTTGCTGTTAACTTTTGAAATGCCTTCTAGCGAGGAAGAAGGTAGTGATGTGGTTTATGGGTAGGAGAACCCAAATGCCTAGATATTAAGAATGATGGCTGAAAATCTGTCCAAATCCAGCCCTGTTGTAGGGTACTGGTCCCCATATAATTGTCACGGTGTATATTAATGATACATGTATACATTTTATAAAGGACTTGTAAATGCTTACTATGTTATAAGCATATATTATAGATGGTTATAAGCAGGCTATTTGTGGGCTGGACACCACAAGAGTCTAGAACAGTGAACCATTTATCTAAACAACAATTAATCATTTATTATCCACTGATAAAAATATTCTTTTTCTAAAGTGTGATCCAAATATCTATTTGATCCTTGTGGGGTGGGGGAGGAACACTATTTGGGTGGATTTTCTACTGAAATTCAAAGGATACACATCCTCCCCACACACACACTTGAAAAGCTTTTTAATGTGATTTACAATTAGGAAAGTAAAAAGAATAATTTATGTTGTAGATTGTGGACACATGATAAATTGGAAAGCCATGTGATAATTAACTATCATTATGCACCTTTGACCACCTCACCTGCACTTTGCCCACTGATCTTGCCCAGGGTCTTCCCTACCATTAGAGAAGCTTCAATCTGATACCATTAATAGATCGATCAATCAACCGAAAACACTGTCAGAGAAAACTTGTCTTCTCCACCCCACATGTGGCATTTCCCTCCTGCCCCCAAATTCCACTGTGCTGAGATGCAAGATGGCTAAAAATCAGTTCCAGGTTTATAACAAATGCCACTATCAGATTTATAGTCCGATATCTCATGAGGAATTGAGACTGGAAAGGGGTGGTTCCTGGCTTCACAGAAGTTGCAATAAAAATATTTCTACCAGTTTTAGAATTATTGCTAATTCCATTGGTGTTTCCCGTTTTAAACATAGAAAATCTGTCTAAATAGTAGAATCTTTAAAACTGGAAGAAAATTTCTAAGGGCAGCTACTGTTCCAGCCCTCTTGTCTAAGGATGTCCTGAGATATTGGATCTTAAAGCTGCCATACTGTCATATAACAAAAAACAACAAAAACAACAACAAACCTACTTTAGGTAATTTTTGAGGTTTCTAAAATATATTTGTTATACTTTTTTCTTCCCTCTGGGCCCTGGAGAATTGAACTCCATTGAATTGGCAGGTAAGGCAGTCTGGCTTTGCAAGTGCAGAGATATAGACAATCATATAAATAATACTTTTTTAACTCTCAACTATTTCTGAAATCTGTTTCTTTCTCATTTATGCCATGCTCTGTTCTGCAGGCATCATGTCACTTACATAGATTGACCTGCATAAATAACTTGCGTCTTCCCAATTTGTGCAGAATATCTCCTCCCAAGCTCCTACCTATAAAACCTCCAGATGAGAGAGAAAAAAAGATATAGAGGATGGGATAGTGCAGTATAGAAGTTTTTATTGGTATGAGTTGGGACATCCCAACATCAGACGAAGGTTTCTAACCATCAGAGGAATGAAGTTTTGGAATAGCCTTCCAAGGGAAGCAGTGGGGGCAAAAGATCTATCTCGTTTTAAGATTCTACTTGATAAGTTTATGGAGGAGATGGTATGATGGGATAATGGGATTTTGGTAAGTAATTGATCTTTAAATATTCAGGGTAAATAGGACTAATCCCCTGAGATAGGATATTAGATGGATGGGATCTGAGTTACCCAGGAAAGAATTTTCTGTAGTACCTGGCTGGTGAATCTTGCCCATATGCTCAGGGTTTAGCTGATTGCCACATTTGGGGTCGGGAAGGAATTTTCCTCCAGGGCAGATTGGAGAGGCCCTGGAGGTTTTACGCCTTCCTCTGTAGCATGGGGCATGGTTGACTTGAGGGAGGCTTCTCTGCTCCTTGAAGTCTTTGAACCATGATTTAAGGACTTCAATAGCTCAGACATAGGTGAGGTTTTTCATAGGAGTGGGTGGGTGAGATTCTGTGGCCTGTGCTGTGCAGGAGGTCGGACTAGATGATCAGAATGGTCCCTTCTGACCTTAGTATCTATGAATCTATGAATCCCCACAATGGAGCCAGTAGAACACTCTTTCTTTCTCATACATACTGGTACTGTGGGGATAATGGAAAGTGACCTGAAAGCTGGTCCATTGGAGCATAGGGGATACCTGGTGTGGCATAAATCAGGAAGAAGCTGAGACAAGCTTGGGGCAGAAAAGGGGTGTCCTGGAGCCAAGGACAGAGCACAATGCACTCTGTTGAATCCTGTCCAGTGGAAGGTTCCCTTGGGGACTATTCTAGCCAGCATAAGTTAAAGCAGAGTAGAATAGCAACAGCACTATCTTGCACTAGGGACGGTTTGACCTCCAACCAACTGCCCTATGACTGGAGGAGGCACAGAGGTGACTGAGAGCTGAGTTCTCTGCAGCCCAGTGTGCTCATGGCCAGTGTGCCTACTGATAATATGAACTCTTTCAGAAATACACCCTTTAATCACGGCTCTCAAAGCAGTTTATACACATCAATAAATAAGGCTTCACAACGCACCTGTCAATATTTCAACCCCTAATGAAAATACCACTAGCTTTAGAAATACAGCAGCACTACTGGGTGTTGTTCTAATACTCTCAGTAGTAGGGGATGGTGTTGTAACTCCAGGAGTGATAGGAGTATAACTTATATGCCTTTTCTTCACCAGAAGCAAAGTTTTGAGGTGGGCTTTTTGTTTGTTTTTTTCTGTTCGGAGTTTAACCTGAGTAGTGACACAAACTGACCAGAGTGTTTTCATATCTGAGCAGCATTTTTCCCCGTGAGACTTAATGGTGTGTTGCAAGTCGCAGTATCAAAAACACTGGCATGGTCTTTCTTACCTTTGATACAGAAATTTCTTTGTGGTCACAGAAAACTAATGAAGCAAACAAAAGTGAAACAATGTTGCAAAATCGTTAGAGGTAAAAGGAGCCACTGTTCACACAAATATATATTTTGTAACTACAATGCCATTTTCAGAAACTTGTTTGCAACCCCCACTGTTCCTTACATTGGCACTTCACTGGGACAGAAAATGCATTAAATAGCTCTTCATTTTACTGTATCAATATGTTTTAAGTCAAATTGTGCATTCTTCGCAGTTAATTTCCTTTTAAGCACAAAGCTCCATCAGAAAGTTTAGCTACAGGGGGGCTGAAGGCGAGGAGGAAGATAGAAACATCTCTCTTGTGAACAACAATAAAAATAATTAAGTCTTTTAAAGTTTAAAGGAAATTAGGGGCTGATTTTATGCCAAGACTGTAAGACCTGTTATTGATGTTTTCAAAGAGGCAACAACAATAGGCAGACAACAGAAAAAAAGAAAATGCCAGGGAATATAAGATGTAAAGAGATAGTGAATGCAAGGAGCCAGTAATCCAGAGTCAGTGAATATTGATGGGACCTGGGATAAAACACATGTTCTTCCCTAAATAAGAGGGCACCAGCCTGTATGCTACAGGCCATGCTCAACGATCACGTATTTTCACCTAGAATAATCTTTCTCTAAAGCTGCTGCAAACACTATGCATCAATGGTTTCAGGAGCAGTAGAGATTCTGTTCATCCAAAAGGCTTAGTATTACACTGCTGCATTTTCCATGTAGTGACCAATCTCTGGAGTGGACTAATCCAGGAAGTTGAGTCCTCCCTGCACTGACTGGAATGGGCTGAGTGGGCATTTAACTCATTACAGAGATGAAGAATATATCTTGGACCTTAGTGGACTAAAGGTAGCTGACTGGACCTTATTGAAGTTAATGGGAATTTTGTTATTGATTTCAGTTGGGCCCTGAATGGCTTTATCCGGTACCCACTGAAATCAATTGGAGTCTTTCCACTGACTTCAGTGAGCAGTGGGTCAGCCCCAAAGTGAGCAAATAATGATCTGTGCTATGATTATCTCCACTGGAATATTGCTGTTTACAGGTCAGTTACTCTCAACACTAGGAGTAAAGTGAGTAAGATTGCTCATAACCCGCAGGTTGTAACAACAGAAAATGACACTAAGATGCAGAGCCAGAAAGCCAGGGCAACTTCTGTAGTTAAAAATGGCTTGATTCTGCACCAGTTAAGTCACTTCAAGTTGTTCTTTGACTTGTATGCAAGTGGGACCTCACTGAAGAGGTTCAACACAGCACATAGTCACCACAACATCACCATGGATAGTAAATCAGCAGAGTGAATAACTCCATTTTTGAATGGGATGATGGCCATAAGAAAACTCAGATTGCTGCCTTTCCTATAGGGATGAACCCAAATTGGAACACTGGATCCAAAATTTCCTCCTTCCTGAAGTGTACATCTGAACTGATCTATGCTGGCTCCGAACAGCTTGGGGAAAGTTCTGGTTCAACTCTATTTCCATTTTCCAAGTAGATGAAAAGCAGTGATTGAAGTAACCCATCATTCCATCACAAAGTGGAAAAGGGGAGCCAAATCAGTACCACACCACCCAGGCAAGGAAATGGCATGGGAGAAGTCAGAGCCATCCTTTGGGTAGGGTGAATCAGGGTGACCACCCCGGGCCCCGCACTTTGATAAAATCGGGACTGTCCCAATATTTAGCCCTTTGTCCTGCGCCCCGGCCAATGTACGATCGGGACACCATTTGTCCCAATATTCTGCTGAGGAGGCAGGCAGGGAGGTGAGGCGGGTGGGTAAGTGGGGTGAGGAGGCAAACGGGGAGGCAAGCAACAGGTGGGCAGGTGGGAAGGGGTGAGGTGGTGGATGAGCAGACAGCAAGGAGGAGAGCAGCAGTCGGGCGGACAGGGGTGTGTGTGCGCCAGATGGATGATGAGACCAGCGGGGAGGTGGGCACATGGTGAGGAGGAGAGCAGTAGGCAGGCAGGGGTGTGGTGAGGAGGCAAGCGGTGGCTGGCTGGGTGGCAAGGAGATTAGCGGGGAGGCTGATTTGTCCCCGGCCCTGCACCCACCGAGAGATGGCCCTGGGGGAAGTAGTTGGAAGTAGTCAAGTCCTTGAGGACAGAGAACTATGGTAAGGAATTCAGTGGTAAGAAATCCAAGGGAATCTGCTGATAGGCCATCATGGGGGAATTTTGTCACTCAATAAAAGAAAGGTCATGTCAATGATGGACCATATGTAAGGCTGCGACTCTGTCACGGAGGTCATGGAAGTCAGGGATTCCATGACTTTCTGCAACCTCCGTGACTTTTGCAGCTGTAATGTCCGGTGCAGCTGATCCCAGAGCCAGCTGCTTGGGCATCCTGCAGCCAGCCACATCAGGCACTGCTGGAATGGCCCTGGAGCTAGTCATACTGGCTGCTGCTCAGGCAGTCCCAGAGAGGCTGGCCCAGAGTCAGCTGCAGCAACCACTGCTTAGGCAGCTGGCCCAGGAGGAGCACCCAAGCCGCGGTCCCTGGGCGGCTGGCCTTGGGGAGTGCCTGAACAGTGGTCCCCAGGGCCTCAGAGCAGTGGTGCCTGGGGGCAGTCAGCTCCCGGGGTCAGTGCAAGGGCTAGCCGTCGGTCCCCGGGCCCACACAGCAGCAGTGTCCTGGGGCCCCCCAGAGTAGCCACACCCAGGGCCCCAGGAGCTGCTAAGTTTTAGTCAGGGATATTTATATAGTAAAAGTCATGGACAGGTCACGGGCCATGAATTTTTGTTTATTGCCTTTGACCAGTCCATGACTTTTACTAAAAATACCCGTGACTAAATCTTAACCATATGTACAGTTGCATATCTACTCAACTCTACCCATGTTGTGCATAGCTACCCCTGTATCTATGATGGGTTGCATATCAGTGTACCTGTTTACAGGCAAAGAGAATATACTTACAGTAGCTCAAATTCAGGAACCACACCCATGGCCCTTGTCTGTATTACAGATCACGCCTCCATTCAGAAGTCAACCGATATCAGGAGGGAGGTTGCGCTAATGACTAATCAAAGAACAGAGGTGCCTCCTCAAAGATGAGAATGCACAATGAGTTTGATTGTGAATCTCCAATAAATTCATTTAGAATGGGGCTAGGAGTACCTTTTTTCACCTGTCAGATAAGTCTGAAGCATTTCACTTAAAAGTTCACACAGGAAATACATACATCCAGAAACTTGGGTTCATTTTCTTTATCACACTGATCTGGCAAAAGGAAGAGAGAATGAACATAGGCCAGCGCAGAGATTCTCAACCTTTTTCTTTCTGACCCCCACCCCATGCTATAAAAACTCCACGGACCCCTGTGCCACAATAACTGGTTTTTTGCATATAAAAGCCAGGGCTGGCATTAGGGGCTAGCAAACAGGGCAATTGCCTGGGCCCCATGTCACAGGGGCCCCCACAAAGCTACATTGCTCAGGCTTCAGCTTCAGCCCTGGGTGGCGAGGCTCAGGGCCCCGGGTTTCAGCTCCATGCAGTGGGGCTTTGGCTTTATGCCCTGGGCCTCAGCAAGTCTAATGCTGGCCCTGCTTGGAGGCCCCTCCTGAAACCTAGGGGGCCCCAGTCCTGTGGTTGAGAACTACTGCGCTAGGGTACCTCAGTGATAGCTGTTCACAGTATGTGGATGCCAGCAGATTTTGTTATTGCTCCCAAGAAAAATTGGAAGCCACACAAAGCCAGCAAATGTGGAGTGGGGGGAGAGAGCTAGTCTTGTTAACATATGATTAGGAGTTTAGGATTCTATTGGGCATGGACCAAAGAAAGTCCTGGAACAAGATGGGAAAGAAACTTTGGTTGTAAACAGTGTATACTACCTGCACCATATGTCAAGTGGCCTGTAAATTCCCAATAAGCAGCAGCTTACTATACTAGACCTGTAACAAAGGAGGTTCTACAAGGAATGAATGGCAAGTGGAAGCTCAAAAACATGCCAAATATACAGTGCCATGCTTATTAACTGCAACACAGCAGCCAAAGGGAGGCAGTCAGAGGCGTCTGCATATGGAACTAGAACTGTGCAAAGGATGCAAGATAAAGCTGTCAACATGTTTCTTTTTTCAGCTTTTGAAAACTTCAGGATTTCAATTCTTCCATTTGTTTTTGTCTCTTTTTACACGTTGATTACATGGTGATTTACCTGTTGACAAAGTTTTCATGTTGATTCATGGGAGACATGTCTATTATTTCACGCCATAATCCTTTCCACCCTCCCTGTATGATGTTAAATACTCTCTTGGCCTTGTGAATCTTAGGGGTAAAGTTCACGTGTTGGTTTGGAACCCCAGGATCACTGCTGATTCCAGGGTACTAGAAAAAGTCATTGAACTCTTTCAGTCAAATCCATAAATGCTGCCTTTATAGTGGCAGTCACTGTAACAATGATCCTATAGGTTTCCAATAGAAAAATTTCCAATGGAGCGTTTATTGGATGCAAAATGCCATTTCATCTAAACTGAAATTTTCAACATGAACATGTTGATGTTGACAACATTTTAACCAAAAAAAAAAAATTATTACAAAGTGTTTCACGAGGACCATATTGGAATGAAATGTTTTGATTTTTCATTTTAAAGACTTTTTTTCATTTTGAATTATTTATTTATTTTCAAGTCAAAATCAGAACAAAACTTTCTGCTCGATCTTCAAACAATTTTTTGTGATAATTTCAGTTTGAGAATTTTTGAAATGTTTTGGTTTTGTTCTGATTTGAAACAAATGTTGGGATTTTCCACAGAACAGCAATTCAGAGTTTGGGCCAGCTCTAGAATCCACTCCTAGGAGGTTGTTGGAATCTCATGAATGTTTATTTTAAGGTTTTACTATCATTCACCATTTGTCAACATTTCATTTAAAAGGCTGGATCTGTGGTACCGTTAGGGTGAAGCAGAACTGACTAGTTTTATCAATTCTCTTTACAGAATGCAGAATTTCACTATGTGTGGAACATAACAAACCCTAACTATAAAAAGCTTTACATTGGGATTTGAGTGTTGTGTTTTGTACTTGCATAGATAAAGAGAATGGGACCCAAATAGATTTCATCTGGTGACCAATCATTGATGGCTCTGCATAAACTGTAGCTCAAATAATAATTCTCAAGAGGAAAGTTTCAGACTAAATGACCTAACATGCTTCTTTGTGGTATTTTCCAAGTCCTCTGTAACATTCATGATTCTATGACCTACAAGTGTGTTTATTTAAATGTGAGGCAAGCTCTAGTGCTCGGCATGCATGCCTGTACACTTTCAAGTTCAGTAGGAGCTTTTTGGTAATGACCCTGTGTGTGAGCTTGCCTTGGGGGGGATAGCTCAGTGGTTTGAGCATTTGGCCTGCTAAACCCACGGTTGTGAGTTCAATCCTTGAGGGGGTCATTTAGGGATCTGGGGCAAAAATTGGAAATTGGTCCTGCTTTGAGCAGAGGTTTGGACTAAGTGATCTCCTGAGGTCCCTTCCAACCCTGATATTCTATGATTCTATGAATGGAAGTAATTGTTTGGATTACATTTAAAAGTGCTTTTTGAATCCTTAATCTAATCAAGCCATACCTCTCCACTGTCCATCAGTTTGAAGGACATGACTCATTTTAGTCTTTGTGGTAGCTATGTTCCAAACAATTTTGATGTCCCCTTGCTTTTAATGTTGAAAATTATTTACATTGGAAATGAGGTCTCAAGAAATGGAGGTTTTAGAGTCACAATAAAGGAGTGAATTCTTCAGCACTTTAAATTTCCGGTGTGAATAATTTCTTTGGGTCTTTAATTCTGAGTCTGTCACCTGTTGGGCCCATATTGGGCTTTCTCAGGATGAGTTATGGGTGCAGCCAGTGCTCTTTTCACACAATTAGCACTGCATTCACCAAGCCAGCCTGAGGACCCACAGCCCTAGTGCCTTCTTTAACGTAGCACTGTACATTGACATCAGTATCTGTTTTCAAATGAGGTGTTTGGCAGCTGCTAGTGATGCCTATGTACATGGAAAAATTCACATTGATGGTCAGTTGCAGCATTGAAACAATATCAGTGGCCTCCAGTAATTTCTTCAATCTTTGCACTTCTTGGCATCTTCTTCAAGGAACCTGAGACAAGTTCTTTCCAGAGGTTCTGTGTACTGAGCACATTGTTGTAATTGGCAGTCCAGGGACAAGTGAACTGCATGGATTGTGTGTCCATCATTTATTTATATGACATTTTTTGTTGGGCTCGTTGGGACAAAACATTATGAGTAATTAGGGCAGGTTTTCAAAAGATTAGTTGTGTGCCATCAAGAATATCCAAAGGAAAGAGCCAATTACAATAGTAATTGATTGAACAGAGTTTGTGGGGGGGTCAACACAGACAGAAGACAGATTCTTCAGCAATACTTGCTCTCTGAGCAAAGAAATTCCATTGCATAGCAATCAAATGAAATATTGGGGTATGCTAAGGATATAATATGATGAGTATTATAGGCAAAAGGGACATGCAATCAAAGCTAAGCCACTTGAAGTTTGTTTGTTGGTTTATCTTTCCATGAAAAACACTCTAACAGCTATTTGTAGTTCCCACTTTCTCTGTTAAAGATGTTAACAAAATCGTGTGACAATACAATGTAAAATTGTAGCTTGACATGGGTGAAAGAGTTTAGATAAAATAAGAACCCACACCTGCCTTTACAGGATCAGCCCCCTTGTTTGATTTGAGTTTTAGGTATAGACTTCTTCTTGTGAGTTATTTTATCCAGGCCCATCAATATCATTTGGGACTATCCACATTAGTAAAACTATGCACATGTCTGAGCTTTGCAAGATCAGGACCTAAATCCAAACTTTTTCAGAGGTATGTAGCCACCATATTTATTTGGGCTGAGAGAAGTATTCAAAATGGAAGGTTTTTCTCAGTCAAAACAATCAAAGATTGAAACTATTGCCTATTAAAACTAGTTACACTGAGCCATAGCCTTATACCTTAGTTATGCTGAATAGTATCTTACTCTGAGTACTCCCACTGATTTCACTGGCATAAATCACCTGAATAAGCTGCTATCTAGAATCAGTAAAGGTGTCATAATCTCACCAAACAGTATTCTGATTTCAGTGATGCTGCCGTCTGTTAGCACCAGCACTAAACAAGGAACCCAGGTCTGCTCTCACCTGTTTATGGATTGCTGATAACTGAACACGCTATTTCCTACCTGTCGCATCCAGAATGTAGCAGAAAGGAAAGCCTAAATTGTTTAGACAGAACCTATATCAGAGAAAGAATAGACAGGCATCAGAAAATTGACAGCAGGGGGCTGAAAGCAAGGGGGGGGAATCTATTACAGATGAAAATAATAAAGTCTTTCAAAGTTTAAGGGGAAAATAGAGGCTCATTTTGTGCAAAGATGGTGAGACGTGTTCATTGATCTTTTTAAGAGACGAGAAGAAATTGGCCAGTGACTGAATAAAAGAAAATGAAGTTCCATTAATACAATCTGTTGAAAGACAACTCGGGTAAATTGATCAATGCAGTACAAATCATTTCTAACCTTTTCCCCCTGTTTGGAGAGGATTTTTTTTTCAAGTGAGTAAACAACATACATCACCAATTTCAAGTGCTTTTTAGCTGACTTTTCCAGCAATAATGGAAATGGAGAATTTCTAGAATTAAACACAGTAATGGCTCCTTTCCCTCCTCCCCCACCACCAGTTGGTCTGGAGAATATCAATATGTTGAGAAAGTTTGAGGCGAGTTCTTTTGCAACTCTCAATACTGTTGATTTCCTTTTGGCTGCCTCCAGCAGAGATTGAAAAAAAAAAAACCACAAAGCTATTTTCAAACTGACACTTAGACCCAGGGATTGCCACAGGCCTATGAATGAATGCACACAAGGGGACGCTTCACTTTGACTGAGATTCTTAAGTGTAGATGTAATCTACTGGTCAGGGTGTGTCATGAATTCCCTCTGTGCCTGATCATTTGAGAATGTGAGTCTATTCTAGCCCCTTGCTACAGATCCTGGCTCTTTCACACAGTCTATAGAGAGAGAGGCTTTCAGCACTAGAGGTCGCTAATTTAGCTCCTGTGGGACTCAAACTGCAGATACGCAGGAGAAGCTTCCTCAGTCCAGAGGAAGTACCCAGCCTGGAGATCCCTTGTGCGATCCCTCGTGTTGGCAGCTGAATACCTTCAGCTACTAGTACTTCATTGAGAACTGATGCTATTTAGCACCTTGTAGAATCAAACACATAAAAACAGAACAGCTGGTGATACCTCTTTTTCCCCCTCAACAGTACTTCCTATGAAATTAAATAAAATGAAAAAATCCCCAAATGTTGCAGCTGAGACTAGGTCCTAGCTTGCCCCATTCAAATCTTTACCCACTGAATTCAAAGCAAAAGTTATTCAGATCCTAAATGTATTTGTTTTGTAATTAGAATAAAATTCTACATTTTGCAGTGAGATGATAAAACAGAGATTAGTGAAACATGGAGACAATTTAATGTGTATTCAAAAAGGACAACCATCATGGATTACAAAAATCAATCAATCAAACGTCCTCCACTCTGAGTGGATTTAGGTGGGTGAATTGGGCCCTCTTGTTTGCTATAGGACCTTGATAAAGTGAGGTGTAGTGATCTTATCTGTACCTAAAACACAGAGGATATTTCACAAAGCTACTTCAAATAATTCAGCAGCATAATCATTCTCTTCTTCATGAGCGAGTTGTCACTTACCCTGGGGCCCAGTGTTTCATTCAGGTCAGGTCTGAAGTTGTATGAAAATCAGTGTGGGGAAGATCATACTGCACCTGTCTGCATCACACCTGGTTTGTTTAAAAAAAAAAAAAAGGCATATTCCTTTAGCAGCCTTGTCGGGCTTCCTAGCATACATGCTCACTGATGTCTTATAGAGAAAGGAAAAAGCCCCACAACATGATTTAGGAAAGTGATCTCTTAAAACTCTGGCAGAAAGTTCCCCGAAAAGAATTGTCAAACCTTCCTAAAATGTCCATCTTTACCAACTCAGGCCACGTTTCAGCAAAGTATTTAAGCATGTATTTTAAATATATTCCTGTTCAGGAAAGAACACAGGCAATTCTCACTGAAGTCCCATTGGTGAATTGTGTTCTTAGTTACAAATTATCTGAGAAAGGGGCATTTGTGATTCAACATGATAAGCAGTGCCTGTTCATAACCATCTTGCCTTATTATGTAGCTGGTAGCTATCAGCTGTGTTAAACAATGGGCTAGGGAGATTTGTATTTTTGCTTTTGCTCAGATACTTTAGACCAAATCCTGAGATTCATCACCTGGGTCAAGTGAGAGGGATTTAGCATTTTTTATTTATTATTATTATTATTTATTATTATTTTTAATGAAAGGATAAGGGACCAGGTTCTTCAACTGTTATTCATTCAAGCAATCTCAACATGGACAATGGTCCCACTGAAGTTGGAGATTGTGCCCTAAATGCTTAAATTAAGAAAATACTTTCATGTTAACATGCTGCCACACATAAAATGAATTTGGCCAAAGATAGGTGAAAAGCAAATCAATACATTAACAAAAGTGTGAAATGAACCTTTCAAATTCTATACAAGGGAAATAACTTGATTTTTGGCCTCTGTGTGTCATACCATAGAGCGATCCTGCAGCATCTTTAGTGGATATGCAGGGAAATAAGCTGCCTTTCTCACAAATCCAGTGAACTTTACATTTTATTAAGCCATGTGCAGGAGAGAAGTCCAGCAACTGCCTCAAACTCACAAGGGATTCTGGGATCTAAGATCACATGAAAGATGTTTTATTACTGTATGGAAACCTGGGGAAGGTTGAACTTTCAACCTTTTTTGTAAATATATAAAAACCATCTGATATCCAGTGGTGACTAATCATCAAGAAAGACAATTGTTAGCAACTTAAGAAAGTGGGCTCCAATAGATAAGAAACAATTGGAAAATGTTACTGTTTTTCGGAACCTCCATTAGTTAAACTTGGAAAGAGATTTTTCCCAGTAAGTTTGATGAGACAATCAAGAGTGTTTAACTAAAAGGAAACAAGGCCTCCACCTTTTTATTTTTTGTAAAAATAAAAAAGATACATTGTTAACACTTTAGGCATATTTCTCAAGAACACAAGAAAACCTGACAGGTTTCAGAATAGCAGCCATGTTAGTCTGTATCTGCAAAAAGAAAAGGAGTACTTGCGGCATCTTAGAGACTAACAAATTTATTTGAGCATAAGCTTTCGTGAGCTACAGTTCACATGCATTCGATGGAGTGAGCTGTAGCTCACAAAAGCTTATGCTCAAATAAATTTGTTAGTTTCTAAGGTGCCACAAGTACTCCTTTTCTTTTTCCTGAAATAAGAGTTATCCCTTGAAGCATGTGGAATGTTAGTAAATTCTAACACCAAAATTTATGGCAGAATCTAATGTTTAGCTGGCAGTTTGCACATGTATTGCACATGTAATCATGGTGATTATAAAGGTTATTGAGGCGTGCATTTGCTTGCATGGTTTTTTTTACTGTAGTTTTGCACCCGACCACTTAAAATCAGACCATTTGCATTTTCTGCCCTGCAGTTGATTTCAGACTGAATCTAGTGAAATTCCATGTGCTTGTCATAATTTCATGAATATCTGTAAATATTAAATGTTCTACATTTAAGCCTATTTTGTCATTTGACCCACCTGAATGAACTGCCTTTTACAAATCTTTAGAGAGAGATCAATTAAGTTCTGCCTCAGTCACACTTATGCAACCCCATTAAAGTCAGAGGGGTTTCATAGATGTAACTGAGGGCAGATTTATGTGATGATACAGACTGCCACATTGTTGAATCATGGGCATTAGTGTTGGAAGAGACCTACTAAGATCTGTGAAATGGAAGGTGATTTTCTCTTTCCTCCTCATGTCCTTGAGTTCTGCTGATAACTATTCTCAAGACATAGGATTTATACCATTCTAACCTACTCTAGTCTACACTAATATTCTAACATAATGTTTGTCCACTCCCTATATCAAAATTAGGGCTTCATTTTCCCCCAGACCCTAGGAGGCATATCTCCTGTCTGCTTACTTCTGGCAAATACAGATACAAGGAGTTGGAGGAACAGTACCTATTGATTTCAGTGGGACAATTTAGTGAAGGTTTGTCTACATGGGGGGTGATTTCTAAAGCCCATCAGTTGGTCTATGTAGACCCTCTTACTGTGCTTTAACATTGTGCAATTTGAAACAGAACTATGTTAAAGCACACTGCCTAGGGAACCTTTAGTGTGCATCAGCAGGGTCTACACACTACCCTTACTACACAGGTTTCAGAGTAGCAGCCGTGTTAGTCTGTATTCGCAAAAAGAAAAGGAGTACCGGTGGCACCTTAGTCTCTAAGGTGCCACCGGTACTCCTTTTCTTCTTACTACACAGGGTGAGTGAGGGTAGCAGATTGATTCCTTAGTTCTCCATCTCTGTTCTCAAGGAACAATCACATTTTTTGTGCTTTATCCAATCAATTCCCTTGTCTGTATAGAATTGCCCCATATTACACATTCACAGGGCTGGCAACCCTGTTCACAGGTGAACACACCCCAAGCACAGCTTCTTATAACCAAGGAAGGAAGAGGAATAGAACCCTTAATGAACCCTAATAGGGACTGCTACATGAAATATTTAGATACTATAGTGATGGGTCAAAACTCTAAAATACATAGATAGATCTGTGCAAAATACTCATTGATATAGGGTAGGAATGAAGTTCCCAACACATCTTTCCATCTCTCTCTAACCCAGTGATGGGTAACCTGTGGCCGGTCAGGGTAATCAGCTGGCAGTTTGTTTACATTTGCACGGCTGCCTGCAGCTCCCAGTGGCCACGGTTCGCCATTCCCAGCCAATGGGAGCTGGGGGAAGCAGCACGGGCCACAAGGATACCAATGAAGAATGACAACTTTCTGAAGTAAAAGAAAGCTCTGATTTAGGCCCATCTCTGAAATGTGATTGATACAGAAGGCTCTGATGGAATACTTTCAACCATTTCTTCCCACCTTCATTTTACAGCTTGCTCTCTCAGATCATCTGAGCTGATGCATGTTTGCAAAGGAAAGTTGCTTTAGGAGAAAGAACTTTCCACAAATTCATTTTCTTTTTTTTTAAAAAAGCAAGAAGCCTACAAAAGCCTATTATTTCAACTGCCTCCTTTTTCAAACGTTTCCGGCAGATGTTTATGTGAGGAATGTGCTGGAGCTCTTTCGGTAAGACACAGAAGTGACATTTCTTGAGGGTTTTAGTAGAAGAATTTGTCTTTCACATCATGTCTTTAAACATCTGCAAAAGGCAGCGGAATCTTTATTATCCTGCTAACTTGAAGAAAGGCACATTGCACAGTCCTGAGTCCTTAAAAACTGGTACTTAATGGGACTGACAGATGAGAAATATCAAGCTCTAATGTTTTCCATCACTAGAAATTCACCCTCTGACCTTCTGACTCCTGAGCAAGGCTGCTGCCTTCTAAAAAAGAACACTTCCTTCCACCCAGATGTGGTTTTTATTATTTTTGTTGTTTTGGGTTTTTTCCCCTCTTTATCGCCTTTAGGGGAAGGTATCATCCTGAGGATTCAAATAATAATAATGGGGGGCGGGAGGAAATGTGAACACACACTCATGATAGGTGTTTTTATGGCACTTATCCCAACCCCTTTTTTATTACCCCAATTGCTTTCTTCTTCTTCTTCAAAAATTCAAAGCTGCCTTTTTAAAAAAGCAAATGAATGTTGAATGGGTGGTATAATTCCTTGTTTGGCTTTGGTCATATGCCATTGTACTGCAAAGTATGGGCTGCAGCTGTAGCTTGAAGACTGCCCAAATTGGCTCTTCTGCCTTATAAAATAACCTTTTGAAGAAGGATTCCAGCTATCTTTGGGTTTTCTGTTTTATTTGGGGTTGGGTTTTGGGGTTTGTTTGTTTTTTGTTTTTGTTTTTTTACACTTCAGTGTATTATATTTCTGTTGTCAAACCTTTTTTTTTTATTATTATTTTCCCCTTTCCCCTCCCTCCAGGGTTTTCTCTGGGAAAAGTTTTCTGGGCTTCAGTCCAGGCAGTGTCACAACTCACAGCTGTACTGTTTGATCCAAGTACTTCAAGCTGCCACTGAGGTAGAGCCAAATGAGATTAAGGGCTTTTTTATTAAAGCAGCACCCGCTTGCGCCAGTATGGCTAAGGCTATGTCAGGGTTTCCACTATGAACCGCAATTTTTAGAGACCTTTAACTCTCGAACATAAAATATTTGTTCCAGGTTGAAACCTGACCTAGAAGCACTCAGCTGGGAGGAGCTGTAACTCTTTGGAAAGAATTGGTTTGACCTTTATTAAATTACGGAGCAAAGAAACTAGAATGTACTGATTTCAGGACAAGTGCTTTAAAAATCTATCTATAAAATAACAAAAAAACCAAATGAGATACTGGAAATTAATTCAAGAGTAAATTTAGTGCAGGGGACTCTTTAGCTCGAGGCATCAACCTGCAAGCTTCCCCGCCCTCCATGCTATTCAGTAATGCCTTCCTTGCTATTTAAATTCTAATACTCCCAGCTCTGCTATTTCACCTGAATCATAGCTTGTAACACCCCTGCTGCTTAATTCCAGACTGCACCGTACTGCCCAATGCACCTCCAGCCTGGCATGCAACAAACCTTGCTATTCTATTCCCAGGGACTGCCAGTTGTGCTGTTTTATGCCAAACTGTGCTGTAATTTTGTGATGGGGTGGGGGAAGGCTGTGGTGAGACCACTGGGTGCATTTGCATTTGCGTTTGCATTGTGAGCCAGAATTTGAGCTTAGAATTCCAAAGAGAAGAGGGTCTTCATTAACCCCTCCCTGCAAAAAAGAACTTGGAACCCTTATGCCATTTCTCAGTTGTACCTTTGTGAATGAAGTGTAGTTGTAGCTGTGTTGGTCTCAGGCTACCCATCTTGTCTCTTTTCAGAGTAGCAGCCGTGTTAGTCTGTATTTGCAAAAAGGAAAGGAGTACTTGTGGCATCTTAGAGACTAACAAATTTATTTGAGCATAAGCTTTTGTGAGCTACAGCTCACTTCATTGGATGCATCCGATGAAGTGAGCAGTAGCTAACAAAAGCTTATGCTCAAATAAATTTGTTAATCTCTAAGGTGCCACAAGTACTCCTTTTCATCTTGTGTCTCTAACCTTTGGGAAGACGGATGAGTTTATATTTAAGAAACACACTTAAAACCCATGAAACTCTACAAAAATGCTAAGTGCTGTTTTTTTGTTTAAAAATTTCAAAAAATAAAAGTGAAAAACTTTGACAAAAACTTCACAAACATTTTATGCACCATTTTGGGGGCATCTGTAGAACTGCTCAGAAGTTTCTGAGTTTAGATGAAATTTCAAATCTTGAATTTTTTTTAAAAAGGGGGGAGTGTTAAAAAAATGCTCCCTTTTTTTTTTGACCAGCTGTACTTTGAGGCATCATATAAACTTTCTATAAAGCGCTGCATGCACATTGAGTCATAACCCTTCATCCTTTCAAGGCAGATGTGCTCTTATAAAAGCATAGGTATAGAGTGGCACTGTGTTTGGCTAGGAGAGGTTCAACTCGCCATATCCCTGAGCAGAGAGACTGGTATAGCTCCCTGATCTCACAACAAGGGAGAAAAGGGCCCAGAGCCAGACTGAAGTCCCTAGCGAGGGCAAAGAGACTTTTTATTTGCTGGACTCTTTAGTACCCAGGAAAGCCAAGCCACTGAAGACCCAACACACCTGGCAGCCTACAGGGGGTGCCAGGGGTGAGAAAAGGACTGTGGTACCACACTCAGCCACTCAGAGGTGCTCAAGAGGCGAGTTCCCCTTTACAGCCACTATATAAATCCATGGTGTGCCACACCTTGAATACTCTGTCCAGTGCTGCTCAGCCCATCTCAGAAAGGTTACAGCGGAACTGAAAAAGTTTCAGAGATGGGCAAAAAGATGATCAAGGATATATAATGTCTTCCATAATAGGAGAGATTAGGGCTGTTCATCTTAGAAAAGAGATGAATAAAGAGGGATATGATGAAAGTCTGTAAAATCATGAATTGTGTGGAAAGAGTGACTAGAGAAGTGTTTACCCTTTCCAGCAATACAAAAAACAGGGGTCACCTGAGGAAATTAATAGGACACAAGTTTGATATAAACAATAGAAAATACTTTTTCACACAACTTGAGGGACTCTTTGATATGGGATGTTGCAATGGCCAAAAGTATAACTGGGTTCAAAAAAGAAATACAAGTTCATGGAGGATAGATCCAGCAGTGGCTATTACCCAAGATGGCCATGGATTCAACTTCATGCTCAGGGCAATCCTAGCCTCTGATTGCCAGAAGCCAGGAGGAAAAGACAGGGATGGATCACTGCAACTGCTCTGTTCTGTACACTCCCCCTGAAAGCGCTGGTGCTGGCCACTGAACTAGATGGACCACTTGTCTGGCCCAGTATGGCAGTTCTTATGTTCCTAAGTGTCAGTCTTCACTTGAAATTTTGTTTTAAGTCAGATTGTGTAGGACTTGACATTGCATGTATTTGTGAGTGTCAGTGTTATAAGTGTTCCATGTGAGGAATCTAGCATTGAAAGCAAAGAGGAAAAACTAGTAATAAGAATGAAAATGTTTCATTCATCTAAATAAATTAATGCAGTTATTTAGCAAGCCCTCATGGCCAAGCAAATACATTTCTAAATGTAGGCAATAGCTGGATATTTCATTTGTCTCCTCATGATGTCAAGATACCTGTATCCATATCCACAGTTCTGCAGCTTATGTAATCTTAACATTGATTTGCAAGGCTTGAATGCTGAATGATTGCTTAAGTATATGAGGTTCTGAAATCACCATTAAGATTCTCTGCAAATATAAAGAAACCAGAGAAGCTTTATGTGTTGTTCGAGAGAGTAAATCCAACAAGGTGAACAAAACAAAAAACTATAATTGTTTAAACTAAAATTAACTAAAATTGCCACTTATTTCAGAGTCACCATTCCAGGCCAATGGGGGCTGCTGGAATCAGCGTGAGCTAAGGGATGTGCTGACCACTGCTTTCTGCAGCCCCCATTGGCCTGGAATGGTGAACCACAGCCAGTGGAAGCTGCAACTGGCCGAACCTGTGGACACTGCAGGTAAACACACCGTCCCAGCCCACCAGCAGATTTCCCTGACCGGCCGCGTGCCAAAGGTTGCCGATCCCTGGTGTATGTAATAACTATTCTGATTAATGAAATACTATTTCACCAGCACATCTTCATCTTTTCTTTGACACAAAAGCTCCTCTAGAAATGGCAGGAAATCCATGCAAACTTTGTGATGCTTACTTCAGATTTGATCCTAGGGACATTTAAGGTACTTGCCATTTAACTCAAACAGCAAGTTATTTGAAATGAAAGATAATGCTTTTTAAATTTTCAAAGAGCTTCATGGAATTTAGCCGTACAACTCACAGTAACTTTAGAAATTTGAAAACAGTTAGTGCCAAAATCAGGCTGACCTGTAGTATTATTAATAGTCTACCTAGCCAGCTTTGCACTCCTGGGATCTCCTGGCATTGGTCCAATATACAGTACAAGTTAGCGCAACTTCTAGGCTGCTCTGTCTTACACTAGCTGCCAATGACTTCCAGGGGCTGTTATCGCTCCTGGAAATCAGCCAAATGCAGGGCTCAATCACACCCTCTTTCCTTTCACCAGTGCCTTAGCAGCACTCTGAAGATTCAGGACCTAATTTTATATTTTAATCAGTCTTGCTAAAAGTGTAAAGACAGAGAAGATGGCAGATGATAGTTCCACAAGCCTGGCTGGTAGTGGTCAATACTGCAAAGCATCTAAGTTTTGTACAAAGCATGCAAAATGTCAAAATATTCCTACAATTCAGTTTCACAAGAGCTTGATATACTCACTACTTATGTTTGAATAGTGGCTTATATATATTCATGTAGGCACAAATAAAGGAGAAAGGGCTCTTGTATTTCTCAAAGATGGGAGTAAGGTGCAAAATTTGAACCCTTACCTTCTGGGGTGATGTTTGAATCTAATACTTTGGTTCCATCCACAGTAAAGACAGGAGTATCTGTAAAATGTAAATCTAGATCCAGTTTTTCATTTCAAACATCTCCAAAGTTCAGGCATGTTTGGATATGGGAGTCTGTTCTGGGCCTGTCTTTTATATTTGATCAGCATTCCCAGTTCACTCTTTCTTCACCAATCCTCAGATGTCTATAATTGTTTTTCAAGTTCTGTTTCTTTTTATGCTCATGCTTATGTTTCATTATTTCAAAGACTCCCCTTTTACAACAGCCCAGATCATTGGCACTTTATGCATTTGTGTATTTTTATTAGGATCACCCTGCTAATTGTGTAGGAGGCCATGATTTTACAAATGCAAGCCTGTCTAGAGTTGACTTCAGTTTTTTTTCCACAGGGCTAATGTTAGCCAAGCTAGCTGGAAGCTAGTGCCTCATAATGGCTGAATAACTAAAATAACATGTGGATCATTTTTGTTTGAGTCTTGCCACTAACTCTGCAGTCGTCTGGGATGGAGAAACTAACAAGTTGATTGGAAGGGAAGAAAACACATCCTTGGATATGTTTGCATCCACCTGGATGAGGCTTTCTCATATTTCCAGCCCTTCATGTTAAAGACATCTGAGTATGGCCTTAGGGAAGCATCAAAGCCTCTCTGTCATTTGAAAGCTGTTTCGGATTTCGCAGCTGACAGTGGTGAAATTATTTAAAGGAGCAGGTACAGCCTAAAAAACAATAGCCCATCAGTCAAGATAGGAATCCAAAGAAAAAGCGGTGCTACAGTTGGGGCATTTTTTCCCTTCCTATCTCTTCCTCAATTTATTTTGAAATCGTGCCATTCAGAGGGCTGGGAAACATAACTGTCACTGGTACTCTCTCTGAAATCTAACATAAATTCAGAACCCACATAAATTTGCTGTTTTGGGCCTTCTTCTAATGAATGCCCAAAGGTGCATCCCATCTGTATGTTTGAGGAAGAAAGTGCCAACTGATTCTCTGATCAACAACTTCAAAACTGGGACTGAACCCACCCCAAAAAGGAAAGAAGAGGTGAATAAAAAGAGTAGGGTGTCATATGAAACCAAGGGCAACAGGTGTTGCTTTCTAATGCTGCAGTGCCTTTGCTTTCAGGTGGAGTCGACGGGGGAGTGGTAGAAGTCGATTCAGTTATTCACGTAGCTGAAGTTGTGTAACTTAGATGGATCCCCAACCCCTTGTGTAGGCCAGAGCATCAGGGTTGGAACGGACCTCAGGAGGTCATCCAGTCCAACCACCTACTCAAAGCAGGACCAATCCCTTTTTGCCCCAGGTCCCTAAATGGCCCCCTCAAAGATTGAACTCACAACCCTGGGTTTAGCAGACCAATACTCAAACCACTGAGCTATCCCTCCCCCCCTTGTAGTCTCTTACTACATTTCCAAGATGTGATGTCCTCCTTGATGCTTTGAGATAGACCTCTCTTTCACCAGGCAGGGCCCGGGTTTTCTGCCTACATGTTATAGTATATTACATTTTCAATGCTTTTTTTGATGTCTCCTGAGTAGACTGGTCAAAAATATTCCAGCAAAGCAGTTTCCTGTTGTGAAATGCTGATTTGACAATTTAAAAACTTTCATGAGAACATATCAATTTCATTAAAAGTATTGATGGGACATTATTAAAACTTTTCATTGCAATAAGGTTGCATTTTGAAAAGGTTTGGACTTATATATATTATATTGAATATATATTGGACATATATATATATATAGGATGTATGTTATATTATGAATATTATAGATAGATAGATAGATAGATAGATAGATAGATATAATAAAACTTAAAAGCCAAAACTAATTTTCTGATCTTATCAAAATTAAATGTTTTGTTTTGATAAGTTTGGAATATTTTGTTATAACTTTTATGTTCATTGTGATCTTATTGAACTGAAACATTTCAAGAAGGTCATTTTTATGTTTCTGAACCAAAATATTATGGACAAGTTAGTGGTACATTTTAACATTTCAACTTTTCATTCTGATTCAGAATGAGAACAAAATTTGAAATGTTGTATTCTTGCACAGAATACAAATTCCATTTTCTGACCAGGTCTAGTCCTGAGCAGCCGACAGAGTTAATGAACGAGCGTACAGAGTTGTTTTTCCTTTGAATTAGCATAGCTTCTTACATTTTAATACATAAACATGAGGATGGTGCTTCATACTTGCCTTCTTATATAGGCCTGAAGCACTAGGAGAAAAAAAAGCAAGAAAAGTTAAAAAAGTGCTGTACATTTGGGGAATGTTTCAAAGTAATATTTGGGTCTGGTAATCTAGATTTAAAGATTTATTCTTTCAAAACTCAACATCAGTTATTTTCTCATATTTAGTTCTATCCTGTGTTTACCAGTTGGAAGTCTCGTTGTGATGAGAGCATAAATATTTACAATGCATTAGAATGAACACAGGAATAATCCTTTCTCTAGGGAAGAAAAAATTACAATGTACTTTCCACTTAAATGGCAGTACAGTTAGTAAGAACTCATTACATATTAATAATGCTAAATATAGAACCAGCCTAGTGACTTGGGTTGACCAGTGTCTCTAGGCTTTGGAAGTTCCGTGAGGGAAACCCTCATTGGGATTTCCATTCTCTGTATTAGTGAAGCTTCAGAGGTGGGTTGCCCTCCTGTTTTGGCTTGCCTGGAGTTCCAGGAATGGAGAAAATACATAACCTGTTCCTAGGGGACTGGAAGGGGAACTGAGAGCATCGCACATGAAAACATTGTATCATAAGGAAGTTATTGCATTACTTGTTTTTGTTTCAGAGGTGGAGAGAATATTAGAGAATAAAATTAAAATAGAGGGTTAGGTTGTGGAGTAGGGAGGCAGGTGGTGAATACTCACCCCATACCTGCATTCACATTGAAGGAACTCTTTTGTGAATGTTGAAGCATCTGGGCTCTTGACTGTGACAATGAACAAAAGTCTGGTTTTGTATGAAAAGGGGCAAGGAAAGTTTTAGAAACTCCCCTGTGGACAATATGAAGGGTGATGGATTTATAAGCCAGGAAGCTCAAAATCAATTTAAAAAGCCTGATGCCCGAGTAATAGGCTTTGTGATGGACAGATTTCCTTCCAATGCTAATAGCAAACTTTCAGGCTGGTAGGCCTGATAAGAAAGGCTTGAAAGCCAGAACTGAACAAGCATGTGAAATATGTTAGGGCCACATTTTTATATTTATTAGAAACAGCCTAAATAATTAAACTGGGTGATTCACTAGTGGCTTTCAGGCTCATGCCCAGAGTGAAAGGTCATGACTTGACATACCATGGCCCCACATGGTACAGATGATTGACAGGAAAAGGAAATAAGCTGATATCTTTCACGTGGGAATCACAGCTTGTAGCAACTATGAGCAAGCGGGCTGCTTGGATTTTTGTGGGAAAAGTTAATTGTGTTATTATTCAAAATTTTTGTTCCCAACGTTGGTTCAATGATGATTTATTTTCTTATGTGATAAAACAGCTGTGTACTGTAATAAAATATAGGTCACTTGCTGTTATTTAACTCACAAAAGTGGGAATATGTTTGGTTTCTTTTACTTTTAACATATATTCATTCTAGGCAGCAGGAATGATTTTGAATTGCTAGGAATTTTCCATTATTATATTGGAAATAATTAACGTTATCATCATACTATATGTTCTTCAAGGCTTATCTATGGAGAATGAGGAAGGCACCATACACTGAAATATTAGCACATCTCTACCATAAGCTTTCATTATTTCTTTATAATGATAAAAAGGGGCTGGCTGTATTCAGTGCCAGACAATGTCATGGCCCCAGAGATTTAAGTGGCCTACAGAAAAAAGGAGAAAAAAGCATTTATGATGTGAATGAGGATTTGAAATGGCTTTTTTTAAAGACCTAAGATCCACTTTTCACCCTAAATTCTGAAATCCCTTAAAAGATGTCTAGATGCAAGAGAGCTTGAAGAATAGCAACTTCAATTTCCACCAGGCTCTATTTCACATGTAGTATCAGTGTCATCTTGACCATGCTTTGTTACAAGGTCAAGTAATTGTCATGTCTCTTAGAACACAGACTAGCTTCACATGTTTTCTGATTTATTTCAGTGATGTACCCCTCATCTTTTTCAAGAAAACTCAGAATTCATATTCTTTACACCAGTCACTTACAATCTGATATGTGATACATCCTGCATTTACCTCTTGCAGTTCAGCTGCATGGTGACTTTACAGACGCTGGCCTGGGTTAATGCTGCTAATCCCCCAAACCTTGCACTGTAGGGGATGGGGGAACCCCTTTGAAATTCAGCTCTGTAAAGGGCTCTGGACCTCCTGCAGGGATGTTCCATATGCTGTCACTTCCTGAAATGGCCTGAAATCCTCTGTGGGTACATCAGTTGTTAGTAATGCAGAGCTCCCATTGAAGTCAATGATATTTTCCAAGTATCTGTAGCTGAGTAAGGACCACAGGTTTGAGCCCACTCTGGTATAACACAGAATAAGAGCAGCCTGGGCAGCAGCAATACAAACTTTCCCCACTACCATGGTGTGAGTGTCAAGTGGGGAGTTGTCTCTCTAGTCTAGCAAGTCCTTGAATTCTATGCTGTCAGCAAAGCTATCAATTAAGGCTAATTGTGGTGATGATATTTGTGATGTGGAAACTTGTTCACAGGGAAGTGGATTAAGACTACTAACTGACTTTACACAGGCCACTGGACACTTACAAAACGGGGATAACTTTGGATCACTACTGATCTAGACTGGATTCAAACTGATAACCTAGAGGTGAAAAGCTCTGCGTCTTCCATTTCCCCACAGCCTGAAGTTTCAGCACCTCCCTGAAATGAAGGGCATGGTGAAAAGTGAAACAGCCCAGTGCTCCTCAAAAATGAGCAGTTATTTGTTTCTCTTAAAAAAAAAAAAAAGAGTGAGAGAGAGGGAAAGAAAACAAAAAGCCTGCCAAATTTTATGCTGTTTGATGTAAATTGGAAAGAAAAACCTTGCTGTATGTTCAAGCTCTTCCAAAGGAACAAGGATATGCCAGTTAAACATGAGTTACTGGAGAATAATCAAGATTTATTGCACACCTTCCCAAGATCCCATGTGATAATTTTATACTCACCCTGGGCTGATTGCTCACTTGGTCTGTCTTGCTGAATTTAAATGATGATTTCTTCAGGCTTCTTCTTCAACTATTTCTAATGAGGTGTTCAGCACATTTGGAGTTGCTGTAAGGGTTTTATGAAAAAAAGCCCCAGTTGTCTGCTCCCACAGCCACCTCCATGCCCTTCACCACATTGGAGTGGGGGTGGAGAATGCTTTAGTTTTAGTCATCCAAACTGCCTGCTTCTTCATTCAAATTCCTCCTGAAAACTAAGAGCCATCCCCTTAGCTGGTTTAAATCAGTGTCACTCCGTTGAAGTCCATTTTTTATGAAACAGACAAGCAAAACTATTTTGAGAGGCTTCAAACAACATATCCTTCTGCTATGAAATTTAGGTCCAAGTGGATGGGTAAAATTTAAAAAATAAAATTGGGCAACTGGTATAAATGCCTCTTTCTATAATTTGATTATATTGATGTAAAGACAAATTTTCATTATTTCCTTCTCTTTATAAGATTCTCCAGACCCCTTTTTCCCATCCTCATGAGCCGAGCTGTTACATCATATACACTTTCTGCTCCCACTTCACATTGCAAACACAGAACTGGGATAGTGAATACTTAATGTTTATATTTAAAGTTATGTATACTTACCTAATATTCCCAGTGCTGTGTTTGCAGTGTGAAGTTGGGAGCAGAAAGTATAAGTGATGCCATTTGACCACAAACTGTAACAGACAGACCAACAAGGCTGAAGGGGAAAATGAAAATGGGAGAACAGATTCCAGGGATCCAGGGAACTTAAAATAGAATAACATAGAGAAGTTTGTCATATCACTGCCTCTCCTGCAACTGTCCTTTAGATAAAGACTCTTTTGAAAGCCTTTTTAAAAATAACTAGATGCCTCAGATTTAGGGAGTTCGACATGAGACTGTAAAGGGAGTTTGATTTTTCAGAACATGGGTGCTCTGCACTTTTTGAAAATAAAGTCCATTTAAGGCGCCTTGATTTTTGGCATCCAAAAATCTAGTGTCGTCCTGCATTCCCCCTCCCCCGCCTGACAGACACACACACAAACACAAATCACTTGGCATTTTTGAAACTTCAGATTGGGACTTCAGTCTCTAGGGATCTCAATCCAACACCTTTCACAAATACTAAATTCACTCATTTAGGAAAGGGATGGCTTAGAAGAGATGGTGATAACGGGTTAGGATTAATGGGGTTTGGAAGAGTTGGATGTAGGAATGGTATAACTGCTTTCCTCCTCAACCAGCCCCAAACTGCTGAGTTTCCTCCCTTTTTAAGTCCTACACCCACCACAAATATGGCAGGATGGGGCTAATTAAACATGCTTGGCCAGTCTCTGGCCTCCCTGGTCCTTACCAGAGAAGGTCACCTTTTTACAGGGACCTTGCCTACCACTCCTCCCACTATGCCCACTTTAACAAACATTACCATTCACCAGAACCCATACACATGCATAGGATTCCTGACTTCAGAGCAGTAAGTGCTGGCTTATTGTTATAGCCCTTTGTTTTAGCCCATCTCACCATTCCCAGCTTGGCCTCTTAATCTCTCATGAAATATTTCAAGGGCTTGTTGCTGGATGTCGCCTCACTCTTTGCAATGATTTGTACAGCCATGGCTGCATTTTCAAGGTGGGCTATAAAGATTCAACAGGTTGCAATACAATGAACTCGTGCCGCAGAACAGCGCAGCGAAAGAGATCTTTCAAATTATCGTGCCGGGGCCAAAGGTGGCCAATCACCTTCCACCTGCGGATTAGTTGGTTGCTATAGAAACACACCATAGCTTCTCAGCACGGTGCTACTGGAGTGCCCAGATTACTGCCTCTGACAAACACAATAGGGGAAAGGAATCATGGGTTATTAGTGCTGCTGCTAACATGATGTTATAAACCTGGGATTGCGTAAAGCTACCTAGTCGGGGGGGGGGGGGGGAGAAGTGGATGAATAGAACAGCCTTGAAACATGGAGGATGGGAAAGGGAGAAGGAGCAGAGAGGACTGGGGCTTCAGCCATCACCGCTAACTTGTTCCCTTTGCTCTTATTTTCGGCTTTGAATCGGTATTTTCACAATGTAATTCAAATCCAAGCAATGTGGTAGCTGATGGCAGAGCCAATGGTCAGGTCTGTGTGTTGGTAAGGGATTGCCATGCCCTTTTCCTTTCTTCCTGGGAGCCCATAGATGTGCATCTCTGTCCCTGCAGAAACTAAACTTATTTACTAAACTCAGAGGAGTCCCTCACACCCTGCATGGCAAGAATGGTGCCTTTTACTTCTGGTAGGTAAGAGTGAAAGCTGGCGTCCAGAAATAGCCTCGTTACACATTACCGATTTCCTGAGGAAACTACAGTCCATTGGTGATCTTCCTAAAAACACCATCCTAGCCACTATGGATGTAGAAGCCCTCTACACCAACATTCCACACACAGATGGACTACAAGCCGTCAGGAACAGTATCCCCGATACTGTCACGGCTAACCTGGTGGCAGAACTTTGTGACTTTGTCCTGACCCATAACTATTTCACATTTGGTGACAATGTATACCTTCAAATCAGCGGCACTGCGATGGGTACCCGCATGGCCCCACAGTATGCCAACATTTTTATGGCTGACTTAGAACAACGCTTCCTCAGCTCTCGTCCCCTAATGCCCCTACAATACTTGCGCTACATTGATGACATCTTCATCATCTGGACCCATGGAAAAGAAGCTCTTGAGGAATTCCACCATGATTTCAACAATTTCCATCCCACCATCAACCTCAGCCTGGACCAGTCCACACAAGAGATCCACTTCCTGGACACTACGGTGCTAATAAGCGATGGTCACATAAACACCACCCTATATCGGAAACCTACTGACCGCTATTCCTACCTACATGCCTCTAGCTTTCATCCAGATCATACCACTCGATCCATTGTCTACAGCCAAGCGCTACGATATAACCGCATTTGCTCCAACCCCTCAGACAGAGACAAACACCTACAAGATCTCCATCATGCATTCCTACAACTACAATACCCACCTGCTGAAGTGAAGAAACAGATTGACAGAGCCAGAAGAGTACCCAGAAGTCACCTACTACAGGACAGGCCCAACAAAGAAAACAACAGAACGCCACTAGCCATCACCTTCAGCCCCCAACTAAAACCTCTCCAACGCATCATCAAGGATCTACAACCTATCCTGAAGGACGACCCATCACTCTCACAGATCTTGGGAGACAGACCAGTCCTTGCTTACAGACAGCCCCCCAATCTGAAGCAAATACTCACCAGCAACCACACACCACACAACAGAACCACTAACCCAGGAACCTATCCTTGCAACAAAGCCCGTTGCCAACTCTGTCCACATATCTATTCAGGGGATACCATCATAGGGCCTAATCACATCAGCCACACTATCAGAGGCTCGTTCACCTGCGCATCTACCAATGTGATATATGCCATCATGTGCCAGCAATGCCCCTCTGCCATGTACATTGGCCAAACTGGACAGTCTCTACGTAAAAGAATGAATGGACACAAATCAGACGTCAAGAATTATAACATTCAAAAACCAGTTGGAGAACACTTCAATCTCTCTGGTCACTCGATCACAGACCTAAGAGTGGCTATACTTCAACAAAAAAGCTTCAAAAACAGACTCCAACGAGAGACTGCTGAATTGGAATTAATTTGCAAACTGGATACAATTAACTTAGGCTTGAATAGAGACTGGGAATGGATGAGTCATTACACAAAGTAAAACTATTTCCCCATGGTATTTCTCCCTCCCACCCCACCCCCCACTGTTCCTCTGATATTCTTGTTAACTGCTGGAATTAGCCTACCTTGCTTGTCACCATGAAAGGTTTTCCTCCTTCCCCCCCCCCCCCCGCTGTTGGTGATGGCTTATCTTAAGTGATCACTCTCCTTACAGTGTGTATGATAAACCCATTGTTTCATGTTCTCTGTGTGTGTGTATATAAATCTCTCCTGTTTTTTCCACCAAATGCATCCGATGAAGTGAGCTGTAGCTCACGAAAGCTTATGCTCTAATAAATTTGTTAGTCTCTAAGGTGCCACAAGTACTCCTTTTCTTTCCTCGTTACACATAGCACTCGAGAGATGAATTTGCAGTGTCAGAAATATTGATATGTTGTATAGCCTAGGCCAGGTTTTTGTCTACTTTGTTGGTCATAAAAGAGGCTGCACCCCCTGGTTTGAAGTGATTTCCCTCACACACACGGTTTACAGTTTGGTTCAGTGACTCTCAGTACCCCCACTATACACATTGTTCCAGCACCACTGCCTGTCACGCTCAACACAGGAGTTTATCTCTGTTGTGCTGCCCAAGTTTCTGTGTTTTCTTACTTGCAGAAAGTTCTAACCTCATGCTGCTGGGAAAGCAATACTGACCCGCAGCTCTGACAGGCAAGCTGAAGGGAGCACAGGGAGGCTCCCAGAAATATTTTTGAAACTGTTTGCATTTAGGCAATAACTATCTGGCAGCGTGATTCGTGAGAGGGAATAAACACATCCTGCACTCATGAACACTGAGCAAAGCAGGCTACATTTAGTCACAAGTTCACCAGATGCTACTCTGGGGGTTACTGCTGCTATATTACATTACTGCAATATACTAGACAAGGCACCGGGATTCATTTTCTCTCCTTGTTGCTCTCTAGGCTTCTTTTCTTTCTTGCTGGAAGCACAGCTGACTCTGCTCATCATGACCCCCAAGACGAAAGCAGATTCCAGTTGGTGTATGTGGGCTCTCTCTCTTTCTCTGCCTCAAGTACAGTTAATCAGGGATACCAATCAAATAGCAGGGATAAGCCTCACAAAAAGAATCAGGCTTTATTTTTCTCCTTGGTCGGGGGAGCAAATGGTTAAGTAGCTCCACTTCGTAACACAATTTCACTGATGTTAACCATTGACCCCCTCCTTCTCTCCCCCTTTCTCCGTGCTCTCACCCACAGATTGGGACTTTGTCAGCAGTTAGATATCCTCTTACCCTCCCTGCCAAGGAAGTGACATTCCTTAAGCTCTTGTTAGCAAGGGTGAAACACAAAACAGGATTTGCACAGTGCAATTAAAGAGAGAAGACTGTTAAAGCCACAGATACCGTCACTTTCACCCAGTTCTGTTAGCATCGATGCTAAAAACACTGAGTGGGGTGAATTATATCCTGACCTGTTTTGAACAATCCATATCTGTGTGTACGTGTGCAAGGTACAGAGAATGGGTTTTACTTTTGGCCAGTGGCAGCTTCTCATTTGGCCACTGGCACCACCTGGTAACCTTTCTGCAGCACCATAAGATCCACTAACAAGCTGCTTTTGCCCAACATCACTGGCACGGCCTACTGAACCAAGGTCTCTAGTTACTTTCGGAGGAGACAAAATGACCTGATATGTCCCATACTTTCAGCTTCCTCCACTGGCCTTGAGCTTGTTACCTCTGGGTCCCAACTATGCCTCAATTCTCAAGTTGCTTTCTATTCTTCAGTTCCCCTCTCGTGTTAGTTAGCCCATTCAACTTAGCATGACCTCTTAGCTTTTCCAGAGCCTTCTTTCTTTCCTAGCCACAAGCCCTCCATTAGCCATTCAAAGATGGTCACTCTGGTCATTTGATCCCGCTAATGAATCGATAAGCCATGCATAAAATATGACAAAATGTTATTAGGTTTTCCTCACGCATTTAAGGGAAACTCTAAAGTTGGGAATCCCACCTTATGAATCTGGTTTGTCATAACCCTGTTTGAATTGAAACTCGTAAGGTTCTCTAATTCTAATGGAATTTCAGAGAGCCCCAAATGACTGCAAACTGGATCCTGATTCCCCTAGATTGCTTTCCTTATTTGTCATAAAGTGTAGGAAAATTAATTGCTGCAGAGCTGAGCTCTTATCTGCCAACTTTCAGTGTTAGGGCCAGAATTTTGCCTGTTCTGTTCTAAATGCCTGTAAACAGGGACTTATATCAGAAATGGTGACACAACCCGAACTGGAGAGGCTTGAATACATGGATCTAATAAAGTCGTGGAATTCTTCCATTACTGCAGTCGTACATGCACTTGACCTTAGCAATGCCCAGGCCTGCCCTGGGAGCACTAGAACAAAACTTTCCCTTTTTTATCAACAATGTCCTCCTTCACTTTGACGTCAGCTTCAAGATTGCTTGCTGTGATGTGCTGCACCTTTCATATTTTCTTTCTAGTCATAATATTGCTTCAGTCATAACCTCAGCACTTTGAGGAATAATTGTCCCTGACAAGAGGGTGAATCACTGGCAGAGAGTTGATAAGCATTACATACAGATGACAGAAGTCAGGACATATTGGATTACCACTGTGAATATAATAAAAGACAGTCTAAACACTTTGGCAGCTCAAAGACAAGCCATTTCATAACTCTCTAGTGGGGCTATTATCTTCCATTTACTGCCACTGATAACCAGGTTGCAACTGTCTCCTGAGGATCTAGTTACAATTCACTTAACACTTTGCTTACCAGACACATTGGAGGAGGCACAGATGATGATAATTTCTTAGAATATTTATTTTTAAGTTTCTATCTTCCGCACCCCCGTTTCCCATTTTTAGTTTGATAAAAACCTAAATAAGGAGACTTTGAACTTTCTTGGGAAAGAAGAGTTCATGGTCACCTTTCCTTTAATCTGTCACTCCTAGGTTTCCTCTTGAAGCCAGTTATGCCTATCCAGCTGAAGAAGTGACAAGCAGATTTTTACCACTTCTTACTCCTGTAACATAGCTAGGCCTAAAAGCTTTGGTAAACTATCAGCGCAGCCTGTTTTACATTTTGATGCTACGTAAAGATGTAATTTTATTTCTCTAGCCAGCAAGAGGCACCTGAGTGCACAGATCAAGGGTTCTGGTGTCCATCAGTAGCAGATAATTTACAGCAATGTCAATTACCGTACATGTTGATGTAATTTGGATGCAGATGGTATTTATATGTACTGCATGAGGTCTTGTTTCCAAAGCGTAGAGACTAAGATGAGTTTAACACATCAGGCTGTTAGATATCAAAGATCTCTCTCTTATAGGCTTAAAAAAAAACCCCTGAATTATTTTGCTCTGGCAGAAATCTGGCAACTGACCAGAGAGTAGCTCTATTTTCTAGCACACCATTGAGAAATATTTATCTAGATCAGCTTAGGGATGAAACCCCCTCTGCGTTTAATGAAACTTTATATTCTGCAAAATTTTTCTCCTTAAGCAATGCCGTCAGCAGCAAAAGCCAGTTCCACTCAACTTTCAACATATGAGGTGTTTTTAGATCCAAGACAAAAGCTGTTTCGCTCTTTCTCAGGCTGGGATATATACATACATCCACATATGGGGCCTTATTGGTGAAACGTTTGGCCATATAAACATTTACCTGAATTCTGGCCTGCAGTGGCCCTATGCACAGCTCCTCTATGCAGAAGATTCTTTCTCAGAATGGGAATCTACAGAGCGGTAGGGACTTTGAGAATAAATGTGATTGCCAAATCAAAGACAGTATATGCACAAATGTGCTGCTGAACCCCATCCTTGAAAGCTCTGCTTAAGTTCCTCTTGTGGGAAACCTGCAAAGAAGCTTTTCCACAATTTTTTTGATGAGCCAGAAGCAGAGAACTGGGGACAAATATATGTACTTCCCATGCAAGTTTTCTATCATGAGCTTTGTACCCCAACCAGCCAAAACTAGACCCACACTGGTTTATGTAAGCTAGTGCAAATCTATTCACAGTGAAACTGAATGAAGTTCTCCCAAACTGCAAATATTGGCATTTAAAATTCCATTTTCACTAGTATTTGTGCCAGTACTTGATTATTCATTGAAAGCAAACACGTAAGAGTTGTGAACACAGCAGAATTGAAATTAGTTTTCCTATATTATCCAAGCAGCTGCCTCAAGGTCGCTGGGATTATGCATTCAGTTTATGAGTAGATGAGCGATCCGTATTTGATCCACCCCCGAGGATTCCATGAGGTGCAGTGTATTACATGAGCCAGGACTTAGTGTGGCTTCCTAAATGCACAGGAGACACAAAGAGAAAGGCACTCTCCCTTGGGAGACTACTCTGGATGAGAAGGCTCTTTCTGATGCATCTGCCTCTGAACTTCCTCCTGAGGCAGCTGCAACTAGTGCCCAAGCCTGTGGGTGACAACGCCTGCAACTCTTTTGCCATCATTCTCTGTGCTTGCACGGGACTAAATACTGGTCTTAGATCTGCAGAACTTTGAAGTGTCACGTAAGTGTGGCAAATACAGTTGAAATGCACACACCAATTGAATCAATGGCCCACTGTTTTTCCATAAGAAAACACCACAGCTTTATTAGAAGACAAGGAGCTGTCAGTCTATAGTACCTGGATGCATTTGTGTGTGTGTACTGTGTGTATATACACACACACACACAAACACACACACACATACACACACAGCTACTTGCCACTGATCAAAATTGCCTGCCAATTGCCCATGGTTTCCATAGCACATGCCTTCCTGGAGTACAGGAACTAGAAAGGACAATAGCAATTAAGAAAATAATAATAATGCAGCCATTGTTGAAACAGGGGTTCTTCGCAGTTCCTCCTAAAGACTCCTGGGTTCTACCATGAACTCACTGACTGTGGGCAAGTCACTTTCCCATCTTTATACCTTGCTTTTGTCATCTATAAAATTGGGATAATATTATTTGCCCCCTGCACAAGGCTATTACATCATGTAACCAAATAATATTTGTACAGTGCTTTGAGGTGTTCAGATGAAAGGAATTATGGATACACCAAGTGGTGGTGAAGTTATATCTACAGTCTTTTCAGTTTTCATAGTGCATACAGTAGCTTGGCTGGAATTGGTCAAGAAGTCTAACAATTCCAGCAAAGAAACGAAAATAAAATGTTACACTTTATGAGTGCCTGTGTTTAATCGAAAGCCTGTGTAATGATGTCACAGAAGATTAGGGACCTAATATTTTTCTAATGCATATGCTTTTAAAGAGACAATTATGTATAACATGCATATTTCAAGATGATAAGGTTTTTTTGTACATTTCCCATAATTTTCCATGACTCTCTTGAGGGTCCAGAGAGGACCTGAGATACGAAAATTTTGTTAATGGCACAATAACTATTTTATATCATTTATACTGGAGACACTTTGTAATAATCCTCATGTTTGGCTGATCTATGCTTGGCACAAGACCCAAAGGGGCAGGAGGAACAGGTTTTATCCACCTTTGTGTTTCCCTCATCAATGCCATAAGATGAACTAGTCCCATTTAGTTGGTCTAATTTACAACTGTCTTCAACAGTCCCTCTTCCCAATATACCCCAAGTGCCCCATATCCCAGAGGCTGCAAGGGAGCAGGTATAGAGCCAGTTTTAGTTTATCTAGGGATTCCCCTTTTGTCAGAGTAATCCTTACTTGGCCAATAAAGGCAGCTTTCAGGTTGTTATACAGGTTTGTGTTTAATATATAAGTGCATATAGATCTATTGATGGGATTTTCAAACACACCTAAGAGATTTAAGAACACAAGCCTTTTTGCCTTTCAATGGGACTTGAGCTCCACATCTGTTAGGAGACTTTCAAAATCTTCCTCTTTGTCTAAGTAAATATATGCATATAGTTATATGGGGGGAGGGGAGTAGGGGGCAGGAAATGGATGTATATTCATCATATATTTTTGAATGAGAGAGCCTCATTTACACATGCTCATATATATCATTTTCATATATATCATTTTCAGTGGTATTAAATATGAAACTTGTTTTTTACCTCTAAGAAGAAAATATTTACCCCATGCTGTGCTAGCTACTAACCACACTGGAATTTGTTGGGCATGAAAGAGTTAATAAAATGATTATCAGGTCATCAACTTTCAAAGGCTCTTGCACTCTGAAAACCATTTTCTTAATTATTTTAGTTTAACACGTAAATCCATAGAAAAATCATGTGTAATCCGAAACCCCAGACATGGGGACAGGACTAGACTGAGATAACATTAAAGATTTTATTGCTGTTACATTATAAATTATTTCTATTATGATGGCCCTATGGGTATTATATTCTGCAGTTCACTTTCACTATTACATCACTTAATGTTATTAACACACTTTAGGGTATAAAATTACAGTTTTATCATGGAAACCTTAAACATGTACATCCCAAGTACGGAATCAAGTTATTATCCTAGCTGACCAGATCTGGTCTATTATCATTTTATTGCTCATAAAAAGCTGTGATTCAATTTGATTTAACACTTGAGGAAAAATAATGGCTTATATATGTTTAAACTAGTTGCAATATTAATACAAAGCAACACATGGATGACTTCATTTTATTAAAGCAGAGGTAGCCTTGGGAATGTGCTTTTATGATCTTTATGCTGCTTGATAAAAATTTGATTTGACCTGTTCCATTTGTGATTCACCAATATACTGATAAGGTTTTCTTATCAGTATGTTGGAGAATTGTGAACATGGTAACCTTCTTACTCCATTCAATATATACTCTGAATACATATATTGATCGCAGCCAGGTGTTTGAGAAAAAAAGATATCAAAATCAGTCTTACAATGTTATCCTGAAGATAAAAGAGATACCACATTTTGAAATTAAATGTGATCTGTGTCTGGATCAAATTAATCCCCGGTATAGCTCCACTGAAGTCAACAGTTACAACAAGGGGGAAATTGTCCCTGAGTGCATATGTGAGTATGTGGGTGACTCTGAGAGATGGATAGGTATTTATATAGTCTACCTGCACTGGTAATTGCAGGAAGGAATAGTAATTAAGCCACTAGGCCACTTGGGCCACTGTCCAGTAAAGCTCTTAAGCACTTGCTTAATTCTAAGGAAAGAATAGTTCTATTAACTTCATTGACCACAGCAAGAAGTTCTGATCATCCAATCCATATTCTCGTTGGAGTTAGGAGAGCCAGGGCTGCAGATGTGGGTCCCATGTTCAGGGATTCTTCAGTCCATCATTCAACAACCCATGCAATAGGGTGACAGTATTATCCCAACCAATTGTCTTCTGGCATACACACAAAATTTCCCTAGCAACAAAGATGACAGCTTGGTAACAGCATCTGCTGCTTAATGGAAACATTAGAAAAATATTCCATTCTAGATCAATGTTCCCTATTTGCATTTTTATATTCAGCCACAAGTAAGAGAAATGTCCTAGAAAACATGCAAGAGAAACTTTAAGGCATAGGGTCAATATGACAGTCAGAGAAGAGCTGGAGAAAAATTTGGCTGTGAAATTTCAGACAGATTTTTCCTGGTTTTAACTTGCCATTTCATTTGTGACAAAATAGCAATTTTTGAATCAAAGGTAGGAAAACCCAAATTTTGAACATCAAATTCTGAGACAGCATTTTCTGGCTTGCAGGAAACCCATTATTTTTACTCAGAAATGGGCTCGCTGAAAAATTGACCCATTTTGGAACAAAAGAAAATTACAAACTCTGATGAACTTTAAGGCAAAACTAGCCCATTTTGGAGCTTAAAAGAACTTTAAAAAATAGAAACAAAACACAGTAGTTTTCCCTTACATTGTGAAGATTTTGCAAAATTCTAGTGAGGCCATGAGAGAACTCATCTATATGGCAGCTTCCTTGTGAAAACACAAGAGTCAGACTAGCACTAAATCATCATGTGAAATATACAAAGTGGCTAGAAATAGGTTCACCAGTGACATTAGTTGGACTGAAATAATATATTTTATTAAATGATAGTAATGTAATAATGACCATAGCTGTATAAGTAATAAAGGTAAATGACATGGTAGCTTGCATTAACACTAGGACATTATGTCCTGATTAATGTACAATAATCAATGTACAGTAATGTACAATAATGTACAATAAGTTCTCGTATAGCGTGGTATGTGTTTTTGTAGGTGGACAGTTGCATCATACTGCATCTTGTGCTCACATATTTGCCATTTATCACTTTCTGTACATCTAAAGATATAGATACAGGACCCAAACGTGTCTTCATACACGCACCCATGTACATATGATGTTATGGCTAGTGCCAGGGAGAGGGAACCAGGGGCTCCCGGGTTCTAATCACTGTTTTGCCACTGACTCGATGTGTTCTTGAAGCCCTCATTTTTATTTCTCTGTTACTGGGATTCCCAATCTAACTTGAGGGCATAAGAACACTTTATTTACTTGCCTACCTCCCATGGTGGTGTGAGGTGTCATTAGCTGTTGTTTGAAGATGTAAATCACTATATAAATGCTGTATGACTGTTGTACATACGTTGTCAAGTATAGCGAAGAATAAATGGCACAAGACCATTTTGGTACACTTTAATATTAAAATTAATTGAAAAGATTCAGCCAAGTTTGATCCCTGCTATTTTCCATTTTCATATACCATGATGCTTCCTGATCCTAGCACAAAGTGATCACAGAAGAGGTTCGTTTTCCAGCTCAGATGGAAGCAGAAAGTTTGAAAATGTTTTCAAGGAAAGTCTGTTAACTTGAGATTTCTTTCCATTTTGGCAGTATCAAGTAGCTTGGAAGATTTGTATAACCTTGCAGACCTAGGGCATTTATCAGAGCCTTTTGGGCACCACTGTCACTAATCCTTAGTGCTCTAGGGGTGCAAGGAACAATATCATGCTTGATTCCAAGTGTCTGGGTATTCTAAAAGCTCTTTCAGTTCAGTTCATCTCAATGGATTCTGATGTAATGTGAATATTATTTAAAATCTAGATGGTGAGACTATCTCAGAAGCATTAGTAAATGTTCTGTAGGCCAGGGAACAGTCCTGGGAATGGATAATCAAATAGTTCTTTTCCATCTTCTACTTCTATGATGGTGAGCTAAGCATGGAAGGTATTTTTCCACTCAGAGAGTAACCACTTCACTCTTCCCAGGATAGGATAGGCATTCTATTTTTCAATATGAATTCAATGCATTATGTCTTGGGCTCCATTTTTAGTACTTGCTGAGAGACAGGGTTGGTGGGTGATGCTAGAGAAATTTTAGCCAAGTTCATAACAACACAAAGCTAAATTTGGCACTCATTTGCACCAGGGAAAATGTGAAGTGGCATCGGCAGTTATTCCTGGTTTAGGCCTCAATCCAGTTTATGTGATTAGTCAACGGTTACATTAATGTTTAACATGCGCTTATCACAACACTGGTGCTAGCAGACCAATGTAACTGACACTAAAATCTGGCCCATTATCTGTCAGGTGAAACCTAAAAGTTTAGGTGCCTTTCTCCTGGATATGAAGGTGCCTGGAGCACATTTTGTAAGGGTAGGAGTCTGTCATTCCAGAGTCCCTCAACAATTTCCCTTCCCCTTTCATTGTTGTGCAGCCTGTAAGCCTCCATCCATGAAATGGTTGCATCTCTGGTTAAATTGGGTTAAATGATCGCTGCAGGCATAAAAGTCTCATTCTGATCCTACAAACTCAGCTCATAGTTCACAGCTTGAGCTACACCACCAGGCCAGTCTTCAGAGACACACAGGGCCACAATATCTCCTGAGGTGGGACTCAATCCCTGGGAGTAATCAAACAGTGGCCGCAGAGCCACTAAAGTACTCTCATTCCCAAGGGTTTCCATGTCTCCACCCCCTCAACATATAGTAACTGAGCTACTTCCGGGTGACAAAGAGTGACTGTCATTGGCTCCAGTTCAGGAAGCCATCCCTCTTTAGGGCTTGAGTGCTTCCTGAGTAGGGATGGACTTAAGCATGAATATGTCATGGAATGTTATATGGCCTGTATGTCCTCAGAACATCAGTCTTACCTCCCATCCAAAAGTTGGTGGCTTCATTAGTGCAGCTCCCCTAGGACCAAGCTAATCATTGTCTCAAGCTAATCATTACTTCCAGATCACCAGCATGGGAGGTATAGCCCTTCCAAAATAGAGTCAAGTAATATTTCAACTACACGTGTCCAGTTTGCCCATGTGAGACATTTCCTAGTAAGCAAATTAGGGGAAGATTGTTTTTAAAGGCATGTAGTGCAGTTAAACGCCCCACTCCTATTGACTGTCTGTGAGGGTTAGACCCCTAGCGCTCCTTTTGCGTTTTCGAAAATTGCCCCTAAATTATTGATTATTATGACAGGAGGGTAGTTTTTCTAAAGATCACCAGGGCCTGGGAAACAGAGGGCCAAATGGGAAAGAGAGGGCCAGGACAAATACAGTTTATATGCTTGGTCCGGAAGCCACTAACTTCAGAAAGGTCTGAGCTAGTTTTTCAGAGGGGAAAGGATGGAGACGGGAACTAAGCACTCTGTTCTTGTAAGCATCTTTCAACGCCAAGAGCCCTTCTGCAATATTCAGCTTTTCGAGCTGAGAGGATACTAGGAAAATGCAAAAGACTTTTTTATCCCCCCATCAGTCCCCAGCCCAGCCTGTAATTTGGCAAGATGAATTAAGTGTTTTCGGAGTGTCATCACTTATGCCTCTGGCAGATTTGCTTCCCCAGTCTGCCTTTCGCCTTTTGGACCTGTCACTCAGCCCTTTGGCAGAGCGGGAAGGGAGGAGGAAATCATCTCTTTGCTAATCACCTATCACAAGCAATGAAATTCCGCAGGCTCAGTGCCAGCTAGGTACATTTCAAAGGGAAATGGGGGGGAGCAAAGTGTCACTCAAGGCAGATATTTATGAAAGATGACAGTTTGCAAATATCTCAATCTTGGACAAGGCTGCTCCAGTGACACAGAGGAGTGTTACAAAATTGGAAGAGTCAGCAGCCAACATTTATTTCATCAGGACCTGTCCAATCTTCAGTGATTGCTTGACAGTCTGGGGATTGCTGGCACAAGCAGGCCTCTTTCTATTGGTTCTTTTCATTTAGTTTGCATGGATCAGTCTAAAGAGTTGTAATAAATATGTAAAGAAAGATAAAAGGAACAGTTTTGCAAAGCTGCGTCCTTGGCGGAAGAACTAGCACAAAGCTGTGATACCCTTCTTAGCTATGCCAAATAGGACTACTAGTAATTACGTTTCTATTGATTGTTACTATGTGGGAACAATGAGCTATAGACTTTATTGCAATTGTGGGAGGCACCCCTCAATTTTGAGACTCTAAGCATTAATACCAACAAATAGTATGGAAGTGTGTGTGACTTTTCTTTTACCCCCAACTATTGATATACTTCTCAGGAGAAAGTCTCAAAAGGAAATGATATGTAACGTTTATCTCTTCATAAGGACTGGAGCCGAGTGTGAATGCCTCAAAAATAGATTTCTGCCAACATTTGTTGGAATAAATCAAACACAAATACGTTTGTCCACTTTGCCTTTCTTTTCTATTTGTTTTCTGTGCGTATTCTGGGGAACAAGTATTTGGGGGAAATAATAAAAATGAGGGATTATTGGAAAAAAGTAAACTTTGTACTCATCAGTGTAAACATCTCACAGAAAACCTGATGCTCACAGTTCCAATCCAGGGACTCTTATCAGGTGATCTATTCATAAACTTGTTGTCCTTTCTTCTATCACCATTGTTCCATTTCCTGTCTCTGTCCTTCACTCTGTCACACATGCACACACGTCCCTCTGGTGAGCAGTGGCAGAATTCTGGGGCCTTGCAGGTTGGCTTCCAGTGGAAAAGAAATCAGTGATACAGAGCTTGGATAGAGTCCAGGTGTATCTGACTTTATCCTCACATAGACACCAGCCCCGGGACACAGGTTATCACAGATAGGCAGGCAGCAAGGGAGAAGGAGGAAAGATCACTGGGGCCTGGGAAACAGAGGGCCAAAAGGGAATGAGAGGGCCAGGACAGATGAGAGTGGAGGAGATTAAATATAGGTCTAAGTGATTTAGCTACTATGGTAGAGTGTTTCTTCTCAACTGATGAACTAAGGAGTGTGTGTGTGTGAGGGAGAGAGAGAGAGAGAGAGAGAGAGAGAGAGAGAAAATCACTCACAGAAAAGTATAATGCGGATGGAGGTGGATTATGTTAGCAGAATGCAAAACTGCTCTTCTGTTTTAGGTTTTTAACAAATCTAAATTGAGAAGTGCTATGAAAGGCAGCCTAATCACAGCATCCTCTGTAATTACAAAGGGCAGAAAATCATTCAAAAGAAATTGAAGGAATCTTAAATATAAATAAAAAATAAGAATAATTAAAAACCTAACACAAAGTTGCCATCTTGACAGTATGATGATCTAGGACCAGTACTGTAATCATTATTCAGTCCTTTCTTAGAAAAAAAATTTCCATTGATTTCAGTAGGATATTGGGCTCTGGGAATTTGTTTACCTCTGGAAAACTCACCAAGTAGAATTTAAAGACCTGATTTTTGAGTGGACAGAATCCCAAGGCAGCCTACAAAAATGTACATGTAGTTACTGCAATTTCACATTCAAATGGCTAATTGCCTGCCCTCCTGGCCATGTGTGTATTCAAATAACCAATTTGCATGGGCCATTATAAGGATTGCGTGCATCAGTTAGGCACACAACCGTGCATACATTTTCACACAGGGACGTAGACTAGTGATGTTTTGCAAATCAAATCCTCAGAGTTGTTCGAAGGTAAACTGTATAATTTTGAATGAGCTGAGGAAGGGCTTATAATTTCCAACCAAACTTTCCCCAGAGATTAGATGTTTTCAAGCTTGTTCATGATATGGTCTACAAGGAAGATTGTCTCATGGACACCGTCACTTCTATTCATGACTGCAGACAATCTCTACTGCCATTGCCTGAATAATATCCCTTTAGCAACTACAGCAATTGCTCAGATGGGAAAAATAATATTAGAACTATATTTAAAGAATGTTTTACTTCTTTTAATGTGCATGCATAGCTGAAAGCAAGGAGAGCAGGCAGCTCCTTGTGACTAGACACTCCATTACTAGCAAGTTTTTCATGGACTGCTGGCAGCCCATGACTAAAGTTTGGGAACCATCAGCCAGAGAACATTATCAAGAGAAAAGGAAGAACTGGGACGTTCTTAAAGCTCTGGTTATTGGAGCTGGCCCACACTTCTGGAGGCACAAAGAAAGATCCCTCTCATATACATGCACAAACCCCATTCATGGATACTGACAGACAGAGTTGGCTACTGTCATTATGTCACTTTCCTGTCTGGAGGGAACACATGCAAAGTCATCTCTGGTTGAGGCTGCCAGTTTTGCTCAATGAGGTTTTAGAGGAACTGGGTAAGTGTTCGTTTCTGGTGTGCTGTAATGTCCAGGGAAAATACTTTCTTAGGTTCTTGACCAGGATGTAGGATCTGACATGTGGATACTATATTGATCTTGTTGGTCAGAGACCATCTGGAGAGAGATCCGATCTCCATGCCAGTTACTGATACCCATTGCTGCTACTGTGGACCAGTATGACACTAACATGGTATCCTTCATCAGACATCAACAATTCTCGGCAATTGTTCATCTTCTCCAAGTTACCTCTCATTAGGGTTCTAAATGAATCCGTTGAGGCTAAAACCACATGACTACATCAAATCCCAAATCTATCCTATTTCACTCAGACCCCAAATATTGCAAAGCCCCCTGTGCATCTTCTGCCAGTATGATTCTCTTCCTTTCCTTAGCATGAATAAAACTGCTCCAGAACCCATGATAACAGATTTATAGAAAACTCTGTGTGTGTGTGTCCATCTGCCTGTCTCAGAACCTGCATACCTTTGTATCACATTCATAAGCCCTTGGCTCTTTGCAATTCCTCCTATCTACAGGAAATAAGGGTCCATTTTATTCACCCCAGAGGTCAGGAATTCCCATACAGTTCAGGAAGAATATTGTCTCCCTCTCTGAATATCACTTTTCCTACAGTAAATCCCTCAGAGTTTTTATTGTAGAATGAATAATAGATTAATCATGCCTCTGTGTGCAATGCTGGGGCCCTCTAATGTCACAGATTATTTATATTGTTGCTAGGTTGATATGTTTAAGGCAAATGAGATGTTTGGTATCCAAGAAGCCAGTTAACAAGATCCATTTTCTTCCATTGACTTCCACTCATGTAGTAATGAAGTTCAAAAATGTGTGTATCAGATTAAGTATGACTTTGTTATTCCCAAGAAGCACGCAAATATTTGCTCCATTTGTGTTTGTATTATGTGTCACTGAAGCTAAATCTTCAAAAAGGGAATAAATACCATATCCATTAAGCCACTTAAGAGGGTGAGTTTTGCAAAAAATATGCTGCAGTGGTTGCCATGGCAATCATCCACATTTGGGGAATTGTGTGGCATCAAATCCAGCATAGAATCCTAGAAGAGAAAAATGGACCTCTCCTCAGGCAGCCGTCACCGATGCACACATATTTAGAAAGTTTCCGTGAGTGAATAGGTTCCGTGAGTGAATGGTAATTGGAGAGAGTACTAGTGGATATATGCAATACAAACTGGAGAATGCTAAGAGAAAGTGTAGGGAAGGAATCAGAGTAGCAGCCGTGTTAGTCTGTATTCGCAAAAAGAAAAGGAGTACCCGTGGCACCTTAGAGACTAACAAATTTATTAGAGCATAAGCTTTCGTGAGCTACAGCTCACTTCATCGGATGCATTTGGTGGAAAAAACAGAGGAGAGATTTATATACACACACACAGAGAACATGAAACAATGGGTTTATCATACACACTGTAAGGAGAGTGATCACTTAAGATAAGTCATCACCAGCAGCAGGGGGGGGAAAGGAGGAAAACCTTTCATAGTGACAAGCAAGGTAGGCTAATTCCAGCAGTTAACAAGAATATCAGAGGAACAGTGGGGGAGGGGGGTGGGAGGGAGAAATACCATGGGGAAATAGTTTTACTTTGTGTAATGACTCATCCATTCCCAGTCTCTATTCAAGCCTAAGTTAATTGTATCCAGTTTGCAAATTAATTCCAATTCAGCAGTCTCTCGTTGGAGTCTGTTTTTGAAGCTTTTTTGTTGAAGTATAGCCACTCTTAGGTCTGTGATCGAGTGACCAGAGAGATTGAAGTGTTCTCCAACTGGTTTTTGAATGTTATAATTCTTGACGTCTGATTTGTGTCCATTCATTCTTTTACGTAGAGACTGTCCAGTTTGGCCAATGTACATGGCAGAGGGGCATTGCTGGCACATGATGGCATATATCACATTGGTAGATGCGCAGGTGAACGAGCCTCTGATAGTGTGGCTGATGTGATTAGGCCCTATGATGGTATCCCCTGAATAGATATGTGGACAGAGTTGGCAACGGGCTTTGTTGCAAGGATAGGTTCCTGGGTTAGTGGTTCTGTTGTGTGGTGTGTGGTTGCTGGTGAGTATTTGCTTCAGATTGGGGGGCTGTCTGTAAGCAAGGACTGGTCTGTCTCCCAAGATCTGTGAGAGTGATGGGTCGTCCTTCAGGATAGGTTGTAGATCCTTGATGATGCGTTGGAGAGGTTTTAGTTGGGGGCTGAAGGTGATGGCTAGTGGCGTTCTGTTGTTTTCTTTGTTGGGCCTGTCCTGTAATAGGTGACTTCTGGGTACTCTTCTGGCTCTGTCAATCTGACCCATAACTATTTCACATTTGGTGACAATGTATACCTTCAAATCAGCGGCACTGCGATGGGTACCCGCATGGCCCCACAGTATGCCAACATTTTTATGGCTGACTTAGAACAACGCTTCCTCAGCTCTCGTCCCCTAATGCCCCTACTCTATTTGCGCTACACTGATGACATCTTCATCATCTGGACCCATGGAAAAGAAGCTCTTGAGGAATTCCACCATGATTTCAACAATTTCCTTCCCACCATCAACCTCAGCCTGGACCAGTCCACACAAGAGATCCACTTCCTGGACACTACGGTGCTAATAAGCGATGGTCACATAAACACCACCCTATATCGGAAACCTACTGACCGCTATTCCTACCTACATGCCTCTAGCTTTCATCCAGATCATACCACTCGATCCATTGTCTACAGCCAAGCGCTACGATATAACCGCATTTGCTCCAACCCCTCAGACAGAGACAAACACCTACAAGATCTCTATCATGCATTCCTACAACTACAATACCCACCTGCTGAAGTGAAGAAACAGATTGACAGAGCCAGAAGAGTACCCAGAAGTCACCTACTACAGGACAGGCCCAACAAAGAAAACAACAGAACGCCACTAGCCATCACCTTCAGCCCCCAACTAAAACCTCTCCAACGCATCATCAAGGATCTACAACCTATCCTGAAGGACGACCCATCACTCTCACAGATCTTGGGAGACAGACCAGTCCTTGCTTACAGACAGCCCCCCAATCTGAAGCAAATACTCACCAGCAACCACACACCACACAACAGAACCACTAACCCAGGAACCTATCCTTGCAACAAAGCCCGTTGCCAACTCTGTCCACATATCTATTCAGGAGATACCATCATAGGGCCTAATCACATCAGCCACACTATCAGAGGCTCGTTCACCTGCGCATCTACCAATGTGATATATGCCATCATGTGCCAGCAATGCCCCTCTGCCATGTACATTGGCCAAACTGGACAGTCTCTACGTAAAAGAATGAATGGACACAAATCAGACGTCAAGAATTATAACATTCAAAAACCAGTTGGAGAACACTTCAATCTCTCTGGTCACTCGATCACAGACCTAAGAGTGGCTATACTTCAACAAAAAAGCTTCAAAAACAGACTCCAACGTGAGACTGCTGAATTGGAATTAATTTGCAAACTGGATACAATTAACTTAGGCTTGAATAGAGACTGGGAATGGATGAGTCATTACACAAAGTAAAACTATTTCCCCATGGTATTTCTCCCTCCCACCCACCCCCACCCCCCACTGTTCCTCTGATATTCTTGTTAACTGCTGGAATTAGCCTACCTTGCTTCAGAGTAGCAGCCGTGTTAGTCTGTATTCGCAAAAAGAAAAGGAGTACCGGTGGCACCTTAGAGACTAACAAATTTATTAGAGCATAAGCTTTCGTGAGCTACAGCTCACTTCCGATGAAGTGAGCTGTAGCTCACGAAAGCTTATGCTCTAATAAATTTGTTAGTCTCTAAGGTGCCACCAGTACTCCTTTTCTTTTTGCCTACCTTGCTTGTCACCATGAAAGGTTTTCCTCCTTTCCCCCCCCGCTGCTGGTGATGGCTTATCTTAAGTGATCACTCTCCTTACAGTGTGTATGATAAACCCATTGTTTCATGTTCTCTGTGTGTGTGTATATAAATCTCTCCTCTGCTTTTTCCACCAAATGCATCCGATGAAGTGAGCTGTAGCTCACGAAAGCTTATGCTCTAATAAATTTGTTAGTCTCTAAGGTGCCACAGGTACTCCTTTTCTTTGTAGGGAAGGAAGAAGGAGATAAGAAAGATAAGATTAGAGGACGCTCTTCAAAAGCTGTCCTGCAAAGGGGGAGAAAAATGGATTTGTGCCTTCTCCCCCTACTTATAACGAATAACAACGTCCCGAAAGGTTGAGTTTTGTTGTTCCTATCCTAACCCCATTCCCTCTCACCACTACCCAAGTTGTCTTTTCTGGTCTTGTTGTCTTTATTTTTGCCAGAAGTCTCTATAAATGATTGGAGAACTTTTAGGACCAAGGCTTCAGCGAGAGACCTTGCAACTGAAGCCTAATTAATTAAGAGGGGAAGTGATTTTTATTCCACCTGCTTAAAATCCTATCGGCTACATCTATGAGAACTCCAATGAATCTTCCAGCAAAAACAAAGAAGACCAGACTTGATTATTCTATTTGGTACTGTACAGGTTCTTATACTGCACTCATCACCATAGTATCTGAGTGTCTTCCAGTAATGCATGAAGCAACATGACAACACATCTGTCACATTATATTTGTCATCCTCTCAGGAGCGGTATGTACAGTAGAGTTTCTTGTTTAGATAGGTAGGGATTTTGTCAGTTTGCTTTCTTTGGGCTTTTTTTTTAAATAGATCCTTTGCTATGTATTTATGGTAGAGAAGGCATGGTCTTGCACTTGGAACAGAAGATGGTGAGATTTGTGATGGTCCTTAGTCTCTGGAGGAATTCAATCCACTGTCTCAGCCTGGGCCCAGAGAAAGTTCTGTTTCCCACCCAGATAAGCTTTAGCTTATTCTAAAGGTTCCCTTGTGCCAGAGAAGAGTAGTTGTCAACCAGTCTTCATTCTGGAGCATTAGGCTCTTTTAGATATCCTGGGCCCAGATAAGAACCGAGACCTTGACGTTGATTTGAAATTCTGTGTGAAGTCAGTGTAGGGTTTGGAGGACAGGTCTGGTGTGCTCATGGTAGCCTGTGTTGCTGAGGAGACACTTTGCAGTTGTTCTGTACCAGTTGTTGTTTCTGATGTTTCTAAACTAAAACAAAAACAAAAACCCAGAACAAGAGATTAAATAAATTACTTTGTGTTTTTATATAATATAAAGAAGCAGCAGCAAGAAGGAACATTTTTTGTTCCTTTGCTGATCATCTTTAAAGAAATCTTACTAGCTGTTTGCTTGCTTGCTTCAAAATGCAATAGGCAGAAGATGGACAGATTACCTGTTATAGAAATTGGGATATGTATATTTCTCTGGGATCTTGGAAACACAATGGCAGTTTTACTGGGGTGCTTAAGGAAAATATTGCAGCATGACTGCTTGTTTTGTATCTTTAAGTTTCAAAGTGTTATATAATTTTTGTGCACAGGGAGGTGAATTGAATTAAAGAAAGCCAATAAACATACATTTAAAAAATACAGTAAGTACCATGTGAAATCAATTGAATTTGGGCTAGATTCACAAAGGGATTTAGGCGTGGTTATGCTGATCGTTGCCACAGCCTAACGTTTAGGTGTCTAGAAAATCATTAGGATTCATAAAGCCTGAGTTAGGCACCTCGGCTCCCTACACAAGGCACCTTAGAATAGGATACACAAAAGCCAGCATGCTAGGGGTTCCTCACCTAAGCTAGCCAATGGGAAATGCCAAACTGAGGGGCGGGGAGTGAGAAGCCCTGCCCCTCTATGGGAGATAGGCGCTTAAGTCTGGGCTGCAGGGAGCATCTCCTCCTGTTTGGGATTCCCAGCTGCAGACCCTCTCTTGGTATGAGGTGCCTTCACCGTTTTAGCAAGAAGTTTTAGAGGGGTGACTCCTTCATAGCTTTTAGCCCTGTGGTTAGGGTCCTCACCTGGGAGCTGGGAGACCCCTGGTTCAGCACCAGCTGATGGAGAAGGGGGTTGAACTGGGCACTGCTACCACTGACTCACTGCGACTGAAGCTGATCCACTGTGGAACAATAATGAAAGACTCATTTGTCTCTGTGCTTCCTAGTTCTGTCTGAAAACAGAAATTCCAAATACCCCAAGAGGAGCTTTTCTTATGTGATTTCTGGCCTGATGACTAATGGAAAGTACCCAATATTCTGTGAGGAGTTTGTTTTATTAGATTTTCCAGCCCATTTTGTTACACCCAGTGCTAAAGACACAGAACACAAATCAAATTTGTATCTTCTTTTGGTCTGATAGAGCTGTCTTGCGCCAAGATCATAGGCATTCCTAGCCTGGGGCTTTTCTGTGTTGAGATATGCAAACATAGCCTATTGCATAATGGGTGGTATGGTTGATTTTTGTTTGGTTTTGTTTTAAGACTAATATCTACTGAAGGGCTTCAGATGAGACTACCGAATGCCAGTTTCTTTGTAGCCTCGGGATTTGAAACCAAGTCTCTGGAGTTTAAAGGCTGATGTAGGAACCCTCTGGTCCATTTAGCCTGCTTCTTCTATAGTCTGAACTTTTAAAAAAAAAATCAAAGCCTGTAACAGTTAGAAGTGGGCCCTAATTAAGACTCTGAATCCAATCCTCTAAACCTAATTGTGGCTCTGCTTTCTTTAGATGGCCTCTATTGTCTTTATAATGGGATGGACTAAAACCCCAGATATGAACCCTCCATAACTTTGGGGTGTTTGAAATCTGGATCCAAACTGTGTGACTTAAGTCCATCTCCAGTCACAATGCATCTGCTTGGGCCACGAGCACAGAGTAATATGAAAATGCACATTTCAATTGCATAGTATGTTTTACTAGTGATGACTAGGAGTCTTTGGGGTACCTATGAGTAATTAGCAGCTAATGAAAGCCAGGCATACAGGACACTATTTCTAATGGTTGTAAGCATTTATCCCACCCTGGACGGCATTCACTTCACATAGGTATAAAAGGAAAATTATGCAGGAAGAAAATAGAGATTGTATTATTTATTCCAGGGAAAAGGACGCTGTTAGATCTTTGATTTTACAAACAGGATCACCTGAATGCAGCTACTTCAATCTTCTTCAAAGAGACACAGAGTATGGAGCCCTGGTTCTGAGACACTTAGAAATTCTATGATGCAGGTGGGCCAATCAATAGGCAGATAGATGCATGCGGAGAGGTTATGCTTCAGATGAAGTAGGCACAGACTATTTTAGTTCGCATCTCTTCTGTACCTACAGCAGTAAGACAAAGGAAAGTTACACCACTGATTTAATTAATCATGAGCATATGGAATATACTACATCTAATGCCTGGTTCAAAAATACACAAACCAAACCAAAAAGCACTGAATTTGAATCATGTATTTTCAGAGGTCATGTCTGTGAGCAATCGGCTTCCTGGTAGTCCACTTGAGTCAAATGTAACTGCACAGATGAATGGAAGGGGGAGGGCAAGGCTGGCTAATTGAAAACTGGGAGGATTCTGCAACCACCATTACATGAAATGTGAGACCTGTAATGTGGCGGAAACAAGGCAACGCCTGGTGTAAGCAGTTAATTGTGTTGTACGGTGGCATGTTAGACCAGCACACTCTGTTAGAACCTTATCCACAGCCTCGCCATTCTCTCTGTGACTTGGGTTACAGAGATGCCCATCTGGGCGAGGGTGTCTTTGGGGGACTCCGCTCGAATCAGCCCGAACATTTCCTTCACGTGATGTGTCTTTATCACGCTCTGCAGCTCAGTGGCTCCAGTTATTTTTACTAATGCTTGGCAGTGATTTGTTAAAAGAGAATATATTTAATTCAAGATGTGCTCAGGCTTTTAACATAAAAGCCCAGCTAGTCTTTACATATAAAGAGTGAGATTTGTCTTCTAACGTCAGTGTCAGCGTGAGGCCAGCCGTACTGATTTCCATAAACAGCTTTCAGAGTCCTTGTATTATTTTTGGGGTGATGGGGAGAGTAAGATATCTAACCTTGGGAAGGGAAGATCCTTCTTTGTAGACTTAATGAAATCATAGGGTAATGATTTTCCTTTCCATCCCTAAGAAGACTCACTGCAGTTGTTTACTGGAGGATTGGGACTGTACACTAGCAGTAATCACATACAGAGAAATAAATTGAAAGATGACACTATCCCTCCTCCCTATTGTGTCATTGTCTCTAAACACAACAGTGATGTCAAAGATTAAGGTAATTCTGATCTTGTATTCTAGTGTAGTCCTAAATACTCATCTGATTCATGTTTTTCAATGTTCCTGATTTTAAAATAGGTGGTATAGTTTTAGGGGAATTACTTTTTTCCTCTCTCTGAAGTTCTTCATTGCAAAACCTCCAGCCCTAAAGATTGATTTTAAAACATACAAGGGGCACTTTGTAAAAGTTACAAAGAAATGTTTTCCCCTTTTCATCCATATTGCCAAATCTAGGTCTGTTACAAAAGGACAGGGAGAACCAGTGTCTATTTGCAATACAGGTGATGAATCTGAATGAAGTTTTCAATAATAGAAGGGTGCAGAACATCTCAAACATATGCAGGTCACACAAACTAACACTGAGTTTTGCCTGCATTCAGCAGCCAGTAGAAGTTTACTTGAATTGTATTTGGGGTCATTAGGGATGAATAAAAATATTTTTCTCTCTGGGCATCCAAGAGTTGCAGTTCACTGTTGTCTTTCAAGTAGAACCATGTTTTCTTGGGCAGGTCATGTGCTAGTTTCCAATATGGGTAGTAATCCCACCTTGCTTCCTCTGTACCCGTAGGAAACCACATGAATGTGCACAGAATCCTGCAGCATAAACCTTGCCAATAAGCTCACAGTGGGAGAACCAGGTTCACTCGAACCGGAAGCTTTTCAAACGTCCGGGCCTGAGAACCTATGAAAATCATTTCTTTTAGGCAGAATTCTTGAAGTGTTTTTCTAAGTGTATTTGTAGGTCCTCACCCAGCTTTGCTAGTAATGAAGAACAAGCTAGGTGACTTTCCCTTAAACTTAGTGCACCCAGCCTAAGTGGATGCACTTCCTGACTCCATGTATTGTGTGTATACCAGAGGCAGACAACTGAGTAATTGTACAACAGAGAGCCTCTACCAAGGCTATGACATTACAACTGGAGACACACAATGAATCTTTTACAGTTGAGTCCTAGTCATGTCATTGCTCTCCTTTAACATGCCTATGTTTTCTGCAAAGGCACTGAGGCAGATAAGAGCAACCCTAATATAAGAGGTGTGCTCCAGTAGTGGTCTGAGTCCAGGACTGGTAGCCATGAGCTTTTGAGTTCTAACATGACTTCTGACTTTATGACTTTCTCTGTGCGGCTATGGAAAAGTCACAGGCTAAATCCAGTTCCCAGCCTGGCACATTTGCAGAGGATTCAGCTCAAATGAATCCTCCCATCATGGCATATAGAGGCTAGGGAGCTACTTTGCAAAGGCCTGTAGATGTTTTTGCTCATCTTCCTCAAAAACCTGCAATGCCCTGTGTTTTCTCGGACACCTGCAGGCTGTTGCACTGGAGGATTTTACTGCTCCAAAGTGGTCCTTTGCAGCTGTGGAGGAGAGGATGGATCTTACCTCAGATGCCTCTGCTTCAGTTCCCCAATCTGTGAAATGAGGAGAAGAATTTGGATCAACCTGACAGGGTAGAATAATAAGTGTTGTTAACTTCTAATGCAATCAGGAACTGATAACATTGTGTGTAGGCTTTAGATCTTGAAATTCTATCTACCTATTGGTTTCTTAATATGGTACACAATGTAGTACACATTAAAATATGGAAGCAATGGGCGGATGCATTGCCTATCAGAGCCTAACAAGAAACAGAAATAAAATGTTTATTTGGGTCAAAATTCAAATGAAAAAAAAAATCAGTGAATAACCACCAGGTTCTTCCTCTAACTTCTCACACGTATAACAAATTTATATGTAGGAACAAACTATGGGATACTCCATGCCATGTGGAATGCTTGAATGCTTGATTGTAAATTATCCATGATGCAACCATAAGCACTAAAAATTAGCCACTATAAGGCTACCGACAAAGAATAAAGTATATGCTCTCCCCATGTGGTTTTTCAAAAATGAATTATGCCATTAAGTGCCAAGAAGAAAATTAGCTATGAGCTTTTAAATTTAAAATGATCCCCTTTTTAATTGTAAAACAGTGGCACTTAACTGCTATTGATCCAACAGAGACACATTTGGGAACAGGGTCACCATAACTGTTAATATTCACTGCTTAGTGAAAGAGCATCAAAGGACATTTTAATGTCACAGACTTTCTCGGGGAGTTTTTAAAGAAAGCTTAAATCGGCCAGCCTATGAATGAAAAGGACATGAGGCACACAAATGTAGAAACAAATGTGATAACAATTTTCTGCTAATCAAATTGTAACTCAGGATTGATTTTTAGGCAAAAATTCATGTCATATAGATTTCCAAGCCCTGCCGACATTTAAAAAATCAGAGTATGTATTTTCTAGAGACTGGGACTTTAAAAATATAGTCATCAGAGAGGGAATATTATTACTTCTGAAGACACAAGTGACAGCAAATTCTCATCTGCTAGCTTTGTTTGGACTGCTCTGACACGATGGGACTAGAAGTGGGCATAGAAATTGAACTATCTTGGGGTATTTTTTCTGAGGGTTCAGAAGATTTTTAATCCATACTTCAGCACAACAAAAAAATCAATGAAAGAGGATGACAAGACACCAAGAGATATCTTGGTAACAGAGCAGCATTGAACATACTATGTTGGGGAAGAAGCAAGTCAAGGCTGAGATTTTCAAAACTGACTAGTTATTTTGGGTGCCTAATTTGAGAAACCTTAAAAGAGCCTAATCTTTAGAAAATGTTCCACAATCTCAATATCATTATACAGTACATTATACACAGAGCAGAAGCAGCTGATGACTGATCTTGTCCTCTGAAAGGAATGATTTATACAATAAATTGCAAGGTGATAAAATGAGTAACCAGATTATAAATTCATGATTCAGCAGTTTTAATTGTAAGTAATGAAAAGATAAATATTATTTAATTAGGTAATGTTTCAAGCATTTGGGGCAGGCATGTTTGTAATGCAGGCTGTATTTCATTACTGATTTGCCTTCCACTCTAATCTGTTTACTTTTGGGTCTCTTGTCCATGGAGGGTCCAGTCTTGTGAGATGCTGAGCAAACTTCACTATCCCTCAGATCAGAAGGACTAGTTGGTCTCTGGTTAAAGTACTGGACTTGAGACTAAGGAGATCCATATGTAATTTTTGGAACTGCCACAAACTTCCTTTGTGACTTTGGACAAGTCACTTACAGTCAGAATTATTTACAAACAGAATTACAAAATCTTTTCCAAAAATCTGGTTATTATTCTGGGCCTAAGTAAGAGCTGAGTTGTTTTGAAATCTAGTCCTTCATCTCTCTGGCCTCAGTTCAAACTGGCCACTCCCATTCAGCAGAACGCTTAAAGCATGTGCTTAATGTTAAGCATGTACATAAATTCCATTGACTTCAATGGACCTTAAAGTTAAGCAGGTGCTTATTAAATTTATTGCTAAACAAGGCAGTACCATTGGCCGAGGGAGATACTATGAATTGTTATGCATAAGGTCAAACTGGCCTTAAAATCTATGAATTTATGCTTAACTGTTTTGCTGAATTGGTCTTTAGTTCTCTATTTGTAAAATAGAGTGTGATAGATATGGCAACGTCCTGCAGTATTCTTGAAAACTCTTACTGAATTAAGTTTAAATATCTTCGGAGTCCATTGTATTAAATGCACAGGTTATATATTATTGTGAGCCTTGAGGAAGTACTATGAACTTCAAGAGCTATAGAGAACAATGGGCCAGCAAGAATGGATTTTTGGACAAACCGTGTCAAGTGGTTGAATGGGGGATCTCTAGAAGGAGGTGAATGCAAATTCCCACCTCCGGTTATATAAAAGCCCAGCCTTTTGAAGCTACACCCTGAAGAGGGAACCACTGTCTATCTGTTCCTGGACTCTGAAGATCAAAGGCCCAAGCTGTATAAAGGAAAGACTCACCTATGCTTGGGTGTTTTAGTTCTGAGTTAAAGCTGTTATGAACTTGTATGTACAAGGGAAAAAAAACCTGGTGAGGTTTGAAAGACTGACTCCTACCAGAATCCCTGCTGGAGTTGTGGGGGTAGGGGTGATCTCTGGTAAGCTTATTAACATGTGTGTAGGTTCTTTTATTTTAATGTTTTCTCAGTAATACTTTCACCTTAAGAATAATGTGCTTGCTTAGAAAGAGCTGTGTGGAAATTCATAGCTGCTGGCAATGATGCTGTTCATAGCCTTCAAAGATTGGCCAGGTAAGGCAGTCTGGCTTTCTGGAAATAACACAGAGTAAGGCAGGGGAATGTGCAGCCTGGAAAAATCCTGGTCAAGAGGGAGTGAGGCGCATGTCTCTGCCCGAGATAGGTGATGGCTGGGAGCCAGAAATATAAAAGAGGGTGCCCTTGTTGGATCACAGAATGGCAATAAAGGAGCGGTTGCCCTGAACAGTGACATGGAGTAATCCTTCCTCCACCCCTTATCTATCTAGATAGTAAAATCTTTTGGGCAGGGACTGTCTCTTCCTAGCACCTAGCAGAACAGGGACTCAATCTTAAATGAGGCATCCGATAATTCACCATAATACAAACCGTGCTAACAATAAAAGGACATTCAGACCTAGCCTGATCAGGCCCTTATGCTGCAATCATTTCATCAAGCCAAACAATCACTGTTTACATCACACGTAACTGAGAAGAGGGGATGTAAATTATGGCGATGTATTGGGGTTTTGTGTGTTTGTAGCATACTTTGATTCTCTACTTGAACTAGGCATCAGGTGTTCTAGGTCCTAGCCCCAGCTCTGCCACACCTGCTTTGTATCCTTGGGCAAGTCACTTCACCTCTCTGTGCTTCTGCTTCTTCTCAGACTCTCTGTCATTCTTGCCTAGTTAGACTGTAAACTCTTCAGGGCAGAGACTATCTCCTCCCAAAGGTTTGATCAGCACCTAGCACAATGGTGCTTTCATAATACAAAAAAGCAAATAATAACAACAATCTGCTTATTGCGTATTGCAACACACATAGGGGAGAAAAGGGAAGCCAAAAATCACAAGAAGGGCAGGGGCAGGGGGGGACTAAATCTGCCCTTTTTTAACACTTACTCCTTCAAGTATTACACTGAAATGATCAGAAATCAGTTTCTTAAAAGCAGCAGCAACAATAACAACAACCCCATAGCTGAAAATGATTCGATCTGATTAGGGAAGTTTCTTCCGTTTAAAAAAATAAATAAATAAAACAAGGCTAATTGCTATGCAAGAGAAATGGCTTCCTGCCACTCAGGGGCAGCTGGGAGAACTCTTTATCCACAAAGACCTTAATGAGAACTTTGAAGGGGGGATGCTTTTATCCTACAGGAGGGAATTTGATAACTAGGCTCTGTATCTCTTTCACTTGGGGGTTATTAGGCCTTTCTCACTCTTGGGATCAGCACACCGTATGGTGTGTGTGTAAGAACAGATAGTTCCTGTCTCTGTTGTGAAGACAGTGTGGTTATAGGAGCCCTCTTGGGACTCTTATAATGATCAGTACAGAAAACTCAAGTCTGTCCTGGAGCGGGAAAGTGCATCGTTTAATGAAAACGTTGTCCGTTATTAATAGAGTGATGGTAGAACTAAGGAAGAAGCAGGCCTGGGGGGCATTTGGATCTTCAGCTAAGTGTTTCTACTCTGTCTCTCTCTCTTTTTTTCCCCCTACCCCTGGAAAAGAGCAGTTACAGTAACCTGAAGGAAGAGATACAATCAAGAGATAGCCTGGAGCAAGAAAAGGTCTCTGTTGTTTTTCAGCGAGGTCATTTGTAGTTCACAAAGCAAGGTCAGACAGATGAGACTGCTGTAGGCACTACATGCAGTCACTATCACTAAAAGTTAAATTTTCATATTTTTATATGTCTCAATGTATTTCATTGGGGGCTGAGTGGGTCTGTTATTACAGAGCATCTTATCAGCTGTATTGTCTATAACAAGCAAATATGTTTCCGTGACTTCCAGAGATTTGTTTTGTTAATCCTGCACTGTGAAATCAAATAGTAATCAAACAGGAAAGGGTTTGCATGGAATATTAACCTATAAACTAAGAGAAAGATAGGATGAGATGATGCAGCTTCCTCCAACTCACTCTGTGATCACTGGTATTAGCATCAAGTACTTTTTTCTTTTTTTTTTTGACTGGGGAGGCGAGAGGATTTCCACAAATCCATAGGCTGGAGAGCAGCTATTTATAGAGACACATGTGTAATAAGGGCTTAAATTATTCAAAAGCCATATCTGTCTCTACATACAGTAAGGGCACAGTACAATGTATCCATTTTTCTGAAATCATCTGTACTCAACAAAGGTGTGTGTGTGTGAAGTAAACAAATTTTTGACATTCATTTGCTCGAGGGAAGGGAAGAGGGATCACTTTATGGAAGATATCATGCTCTATATGAATACCTTCTTTTGGGTCATCTTTTTGGCCATTTTTAAATGCAGTTTCCACTCTACATGCCCTTGGCTCTCACTCCCATCCCTCTGTGAGAGTGATAAAAAAACACAGTGAATTGCTGATGGCTGAACTTGTGGGCAACAGATGTATTTGAAATAGTTTATTTCCTCTTTAAAAGCTCAATCCTTCAAGACGCTGAGCACTGGAGCCTGATCTGGTAAAGCACACGCATAACTTTAAGCGTGTGCTTAAATCTCTTGCTGGTCAGCCCTTGCAGGATTGAGTCCTCAAAGAAAATTAGATTTGTTTTTTGTTGCTGTTGTTTTTTAAAAGATATGTTCTACACTTTCAAATGCTTTGCTGAATAGGAATGGATTTATGCACATACCTTTATGGTTAAAGTTAAGCGTGGGCTTAAGTGCTTTGATCACACTGCAGGATTCAGGCCAAATTGCATAGGGCCAGATTCTTATACGCTTACTCTTTGAGACTCCTCAAGGAGTAAGGTACCACTCATTGTCACTAAGGGTTTCTGTGGGAGGTTTTTCGGCTTTGGGGTTTTTGGGACAGGTTTATTATTAAACAGCTGTCTGTCATGTTGCAAATACTGTAAATGCACTGGACCACACAGTCTTGAGAATGCATCCGATGAAGTGAGCTGTAGCTCACAAAAGCTTATGCTCAAATAAATTGGTTAGTCTCTAAGGTGCCACAAATCCTCCTTTTCTTTTTGTGAATACAGACTAACACAGCTGCTATTCTGAAACAGTCTTGAGAATGATCTCCATATAGTGCCAGACAGTGCCACCCTTTCTAATGTCAGTAAGCACTTAAGTATTTCCATTGAATTTACTCACATGAGTAAGTGCTCCCAAGCCAGACTAACCATTGCACAATTAAGTCCACACTAGTTTGATTTATATTAACCCTCCATAGGAGTGCTCCACCGTGGGCCTCCAACAATACACTAAAAATGTTCTCAAAATGTAATTTCAAACTCTCTTAAAACTCTAAGCAAAAACAATAGATAGAAGAGTCCAATGTAGAATGCAGTGGAGGAGCACAATGTGAAGGAATAAAAAGGCTTTGTGCAGAAAATTAGTGAAGTGTCATTTCCGGCCTCTCTAGGGGGATGAAGCTTCTGATTGAATTAAAAATGATTTGAGCTTCACGGAGTATTAGGCACTTTGGAGAGAGTTATACTTTTTCCCTCTTAACTGACAGGGTGGCAGAATTGCATGATCTGTTTGCTGGAGACTGAAGGTGTAGATTGAGAAGATTTTGATGTTATACCCTTGCAGAGCAGGAGTCTTTCTTATTGGGGTCTCAGGTAAAGAAAGAGCAGGGGAAAATGCAAGATGATACCTACAAGCTGGAAGGCTCCTGACTCCTGTCCATAGCTAAGCCTTGTTAGGCTCTTTGGGGCAGAGACCATCTTTTTTTCTGTGTCTGCACAGCATCTAGCGCAATGGGGTCCTGGGCCATGACAGGGGTTGTATAGTACAAATAAATAATAGTAATAATAATTAATATATTAATATTAACAATGTCTGGCCTGGCAGGAAGCACAAGGCTCATGTAGGAACTATCAAAAATGATCAGTCAGTGAATATCCTATACCGTATAGGAGGCCTCTGGGTAGACAGGCAGGTTGTATGAACAATTGCTTATCTTTAAAGGGGGTTAATTTGTTTTTCATAAACTCCTAAAAAGCAGACCTGTGTGAAAAGGAGAGATCTCCACCCCTTGCACATTACCACTAAATACAGAAAGCCTGAGGTTGGCATAAGGCCCAGCTTTATCCATAGAAGTAAAATATGAGACCTTCAGAATCTCTGCTATATGTGTGCATGTGTGGGTGAAGGAATATATACATGGCTGAATTAGATTTAGAATAATATAACACATGTCCTCCAATTAACTGCAAAGTTATAATGCAGGTGTTACGCTGAATGCTTTAATTGTGCAGTGTGGTACATACATCAAGGGGTCAAATTGTGGGAGGAATTAGAAGGGGAAACACTGATTCTCTTGTTGCAAAAATGTAATTAGTTTAATAAATATTGGTAGGGGACAAAAAGGAAAAAAATTCTCCTTGTTACATGTTTACTATTGGAGGAGGCAGAGCAGAGGTGAGGTAAGTTGGGGCCGGGCGCAGGGTGGGGAGCTGCCGGTGTGTGCTCTGCACCCACGAAATTTTCCCCGTGGGTGCTCCAGCCTCAGAGCACCCAGGGAGTTGGCGCCTAAGGCGCCACTTTTGATGTGATCAGTGGGGGGAGCAGCTGCTCTCCCCCAGCTACGCTTCCCCGCCCCTAGGAGCCAGAGGGACCTGCCGGGTGCTTCCTGGGAGCTGCCCGAGGTAAGCACTGCCGGGACTCCCCACCTCGCCCCCCGGCAGGTGCCTCTGGCTCTTAGGGGTGGGGTGGGCACCCACTACAGTGGCCCACAAGACTCTTCTGCCCAGTTCTGGGGGCAGTCAGGGGACAGGGGAGGGGGATGGATGGGGCAGGGGTCCTGAGGGGGGGCTAGGAACGCGGGGGGATTGGATGGGGCAGAAGTCCCGGGGGCGGGGGTGGGCAACGACCCCCTCGTGGGGTGAGGAGGGAACCCCTTGTTAAGATTTTGGCAGCTCATCACTGACCCTTATTCTCACATCTTTCCTGTGCCCTCATTTCTCTACCACTAAACTGAGTGCAGTTGCGGGAGTAGGCAATTCAGGGGAAAAGTGTCCTTTAAAGAGGGTCTGTAAGGGGCAAGAGCACACAGGAAGCAAACAACTTCCTCAAACACAAGGGGAAGCATGAGAGAAGGCATAAAGATGTGAGTGGGAGAAAGAATCAAAGCAAGAACCCAGGGGGCTTTTTTGCCTTCCTCTGCAGAATGGGGAATGGGTCACTTGCAGGTTTGAACTAGAGCAAATGGAGTCTCTGTAACATGAAATCAAGATCTGAGGTCTTCAGTAACTCAGCCAGAGGTTTTGGGCCTACCACAGGAGTGGGTGGGTGAAGTTCAGTGGCCTGCAATGTGCAGGAGGTCAGACTGGATGATCAAGATGGCCCCTTCTGACCTTAAACTCTGTGAGCTGAGAAGGATCACAAGCTTGTGGAAGGCAAGTGCAACCAAGTGAAGGAATGTGAATGGGGAATGACATGGGCACAACACTAGAAGAGGATGATGATTTTCATAGCAGCATTTTGGATGATATTCTGTGTGTGGCTTGACTAAGTGATGAGTAAGCAAGGACATAGTCATTAGGAAAATGCAACGGAGTAAAACTAAGAGAAATAGGATGAAACTAAAGCAGGGAACATTTTAGCTGAAAACCAGGAGAAACCTCCTGATGGTGATATCTACTAGCCCAGTGGTTCCCAAACTAGGAGTGCCGCTTGTTCAGGGAAAGCCCCTGGTGGGCCGGGCCGGTGTGTTTACCTGCCACATCTGCAGGTTCGGCTGATCACGGCTCCCACTGACTGCGATTCGTCATTCTTGGCCAATGGCGGCTGCAAGAAGCGGTGCGGGCCAAGGGATGTGTTGGCCACCGCTTCCTGCAGCCCCCATTGGCCTAGAGTGGCAAACCACGGCCAGTGGGAGCTGCGATGGGCCGAACCTGCAGACATGGCAGGTAAACAAACCGGCCTAATGCGCCAGGAGCTTTCCCTGAACAAGTGACGCCCCTAGTTTGGGAACCACTGTACTAGCCCATAGAACAGTGTCCTGGAAGTAGTGGAAGCCCCTCTTTTGGGACATTGACAACTTGGCTTTAGAGAGCACTAGCAAAAGTGTTGTGCAGGGTATAATATGAGAATGGCCCAGACAGTTTAACAGGTAATTCCTTAGTTATTCTGACTCTGTGTAAAGGTTTGGGGTTGGTTCAGAGAAAGGAATGACTTTTTCTCATTCCAAGAGAGCATGACACCTTGCATGCATCAGTTCACAAATTATATCTGTGCATTGCCTCAGAAAGATGGAGAACAGTACCTTTTTTCAGCCAAGAATGCTTTGTTTGTTTGCTTGATCTTTATCTTTGCATGCATAAGCCCGCCCCTTCACCTTCCCCACCTTCAATTGTTTTCCAATTTACCAGTTGTTCTAGCTAATCTTTTCTTTAAGTACAATGTAGTAGGTGGGGAAACAGAGGCACACACGTGTAAGGTCATAAGGCCACAAAGTGAGTCAGTGGTAAAGTCCTGAATGGAATCCACTCCTGACTTTATTAGTTAACAAGGTCTATAAGTAAGGCATAATTCACAGGTTACAACCTACCCTCCATACAAACACCCTAAATATTGTATGGCAAAGCTGAAAACGACATCTAGATTTGCACAAGATTTATGTTTGTGACACTGTTGATCCATGTGCAGAACATAATACACACTTGAATGAGGTTAGTCTATTAAAATGAGTCCACAACACAGTTAAGAAGATTTCTTGAATCTCTGTTCTGCTGACCAGGTTTTGCTTTGCTAAAATCCTCAGTCGTATCATACCCCATTGATTCAGAAAGCTGAAGAGAAAACAAAATAAGATAGTCACTCTGTAGGAAACAACCTTTTCAGTTCAAGAAGGAAAGAGTCACTTGGTTCATGAAAAGCATTTTGATGCTTCTTTGTACCTGGTAGGATCAGCTATTGTAATATCTTCTGTTCATTTACAGCTGAAGCAGTAAAAGGAGAATGGCCAAATACAGGATATAGAAGGTTAACAATTACAAGACCTTGTTTACAGGATATTATTTTTCTGTTGTATAAACACCACAACTTTCTTCGGCTTGCTCACCGAAAACATACCTTTATCCAATAGCACAATGACATCTAGAAGAGACAATCAAGGCGATCACTTAACTACAGTAGCTATTTTATATTTCAGAGTGGCAGCCTTGTTAATCTGTATCCGCAAAAAGAAAAGGAGTACTTGTGACACCTTAGAGACTAACAAATTTATTTGAGCATAAGCATCCAATGAAGTGAGCTGTAGCTCACAAAAGCTTATGCTCAAATAAATTTGTTACTCTCTAAGGTGCCACAAGTACTCCTTTTCTTTTAGCTATTTTATGCTACTGACACTATCATCAGAAGGCTTTTTTCTATATTTCAGTCTGTATTTCTGCAGCGAATCCCCAACCTTAGGTCTAAGAGTGAGTTCTCCCTAACCTACTGCCCTTTACAATACCAAAGAGGGATGCATTTTTCTGAGCAACTAACTCCGGATTACATAAAGTTCATTACAAGGTATGGTATCATGATCCCAAATGAGCACACATTGCACATATAGGTTTACACCTGCACATAGCTTGAGAAAATAATGAAAAAACCTCGATTATATAGATTAGGTGCAGCTTTTATCCACAGATAGGGCATCATATGATCATAGCGTTCCTTAGCTCAATTGTCGCATCCACTAACATGTAAAAACACTCCAGGTTCTTAGCTTACACACAGCTATTTATAATCTTTGTGTGATGCCAGACGTACATTTATCAATGTGACACTTTTAGACAGTGCTGCTGCTGTTTTAGCAGCCCTCTTATGAATGGCACGGGCAAAGCCACCTAGACAAGCTGATTGAGGAGTGTGTTGGTGAGAGAGGATTGTGATGTTTTAACTTTGCTGCCATTTGGAATAGAGTTAAACAGCCCCTTTCCTCCCTCATCCCTGCATTCTCCTCCCTCCCATTTTCCCCCTCCCCAGTGTCTTGATTAGTAGCTCTGAGTATGCTGGTCAGATTCTGGGATTAATGATGGCTAATTTGCCTGAGGTTGGTGCAGCCCAGGCAGCAGGCACTCTACCACCAGCTTTTGCTGCCATATGGGCAGAAGCAGCTGTTTCAATTACTTTCTGTGCCCAGATGTGTCAGACGAGACACCAGTGCTCTGCGGGGTATGTTCAGCCGCTCAGTAGCTAATTACTTCAATCGCGTGCTGAAGCATGGTGCTGTATACTGTAAAAGGTTTTTTTGAAAACAGCCGAATGCCAGCTGTCATTATGCCTCACACTGATGTGAGCCTGATAGGCTGTGACTAGATTTTAACTTCAACTTTCCGGGAATCTTGATGCATAGAGTGTGTATTTCTAAGGCCATGGCCGTATATCTATCTGTGTGTGTGTGTTCCTGTCACAGAGAAATATACACTGTATTTGTGTGTGTCTGTACACACACACACATATATAAATATATATACACATAAACATATATCCTTCGCTGATATAAATCAGCATAAATCCATTAACTTCAGTGGAGCTACCTTGATTTATACCAGCTGATTATTTGGCAAGACAGTATATATAGGACCTGATTCTCTTCTCATTTACATCAGTGGATATCAGGAGCAATTCCACTGAAGTCAATGAAGTTCCACTAGTGTAAAGCAAGTGTGACAATAGAAGCAGGTGCGTTCTCTGTATGTTATGAATCAACAAGACCATCCTACTCCAGATCTTAATTGCTATGTTCACTATTTTTGCTACTGTAATATGTTCTTATATTCAGTATTCTGCAGAGTCATTTCAATCTAATTCCATGCCAATAGTCCATGCCAAAACTACAACTGACCAGTATGAGCAAGGCTGGGATCTGAACTCCATGAGAAGTTTGTGTGGGGCCTGACTCTCATTTACAGGGTTACTAGTTATACCAATATAGCTAAACCTATATAGTTATACTGGTATAACTCCCTATGCAGGCACTCTTATTCTGGCATAAAACCACTCTTATGCTGGAATCAGAATACCTTTTTTTTTTCTGCTTAGCTTAAAATCCGTCCCAAAGCGAAGTAAGCTAAACCAAAAAAACCTCATTCAGACCAAAATAAGAATGTCCACATGGGGTGTTATATCACCTTAGCTTATACCAGTATAACTTTCCCATGTAGACAAGGCCTTAGTGGAAATGAGACTCAGACCTGGGGTCACTGTCTGGAGAGCGCTTTATTAAAAAGGTTAATAGTGCAATGAGTGTGACATCAGAAAAGGGCTGTGGTCAGCTGTAATATGATCAGAGAATCCAACTGATGTTCAGATTAGTGGGGCTGGTGGACAGACCGAGGAAGAGAAAGAGCAGAAAAGCTCTGTTATAAATACACTTCCTACACAATTTAGAAAAGGCAGGTCTGAAAACAAGTGCAGAGCAAAGCATTTAATGCAATGCCATTGGCATTTTGGGCGACTACTCTGTAATTTGGGGTAGTTACTAACATTATCATCATCATCATCATCACATCATCATCATCCACATATTTAGGAAAAATAAACATTTGTTTTGTGCTAATTCTATGGTAATCAGGGTGATTGTACTGTACTTAGCTACTGTTTGTTACCATGGTTATTTCTAGTGGTTCTTGGTTATTAATGTGCTGGAAGACTCAACAGTCTTCAACATGCTTTCAGCTACCCCTACTCCAGTAATCACAAGTAATCGATTTTTATTTTAATGATTTATCACGTGGTTTTGTCAGCAAAAATAGATTTGCTCTATATCAGCTGAACATAAGACTACTTTATACCTATCTGGTGGGGTAAAGGGCCCTAAAATGGGCACAATTTACATTCACTTTAAAGCCAATTCATGTCATCATAGTGGTGTAAAGCAGCCTTCATAAAACTGAGAATCAGGCCACCCCTGGTTTTTTCCTGGTTCATAATCCAATAAGGATAAATTGTGTTGCAATAGCTAATATGAAACAAACTAATATATGAAACTGAGGGCAACCTGGAAGAGATTTTTTAATAAGTTCTGGAAGCTATTCTTAACCTTTAAAGGAAAAAATCATACAAATGTAGTGGCACATGTCCATTTGTATATACTATTACAGCATGATCAGGAGTAAGGAGCACATTTGCTCACAAGTTCAAAGACTCTGAGTTCTAATCCTATCTTGCCATTTACTCACCATGTGAGTGGCTACCCTCTGCCTTAGTTTTTCTTTCTGTAAAATAGGAATAGTAATGCTTAACAACCACCTCAAGGAATTGGGAGGATTAGCTGAGTTCATATTTATAAGTGTGTTGACCATATAAAGTACTCAATGCAGCTCAGCACACAAATAGAGATGACACCTACCCCATGGATCTTACAGTCTAATTTCAATGGGAACTGTGTCTAAACTCCCTAGGCAACTTTGAAAATCTCAGCCTTACGCCCCAATCCTGCGAATCCATCCAGTAGTTCTGAGCCATTATACCCTCAGTATTCTGCACAGGTATAAGGACCTGCAGTGGCAGATCCCTTTAGAGGATCTGAGTCTGAAGATAGATGCTGGTAAGACAAGATGCACTGGGAGAGCCAAAAAAAGAAGTTAGCGTAGATTTCTTTTTTTCCTCTTTCCTTCCCTCTCATTTCCTGTTATATCATGTTGGGGTGAAGATGGTATTTGATTAACTTGATTTTATCTTGTGAACTTCATAGAAGAAATATACTAGGCCTGGAAAGTATAATGAGATGCAAAAGAAAAGTGATTATATTAAGATATAAATCCAAAATATTTTAATTTCTAGATGAACCCGATAGCCTGGTAAAGTTTGTAGCTAAGACTCGTTCAGGACTATTTATACAGTGTGATATGCCAAAGTATACCAGGGAGTGACATTCCATATGAAGGACTGATAGAACCGCAGACAGTTTCTAGCAGGGATGGACATTTTTTTACAGTAAGATACCTACCTAAAGGCTAATTCATCTCTGAAGTAACTCTGATGAAGTCTCCTAAACCAGTGGAGTTACTCCACAGATGATTATATCCCCTCATGTCTTATTTCAATAAATGAGACTGGCCTTTCAGATATGGTGATGAACCGTTTCAGTAGGTTTACTCAGTATTAACTATATCGCTCTACAAGGCAGATAGAATTGGGCTTGTGTTGATTCAGATCTAATCCCACAATTGGGGGTGTTCTGATCCAGGGCCTTTGTTCAGTCTGTTATAGATTAAAGGGAAGCTACAGCGATGCGACCTGGGTTTTGAGTCTACACCATGCTGTCCTTCCTTCTTGGCCATGTGTCCCTCTTCTCCCACTGTAAATATGGCTATACAAATAATAGAGGGAGGTAAATGTACACATTGTTTTTCATTTAATATAGGTGTTTGGAACTGAGGTGTATGTTCACCCTCACCTCTAAATTTTAAACATTGGCCAAGGCTGCAGAGTTTGCCTCTGGACCCAGACTTTCCCAAAGTTTGGGGATTGTCCAGATCAGGGTTGCATAATAAACGTATGTACAGAACTTAGGAAAAGTTCCTAAACCACATCAGTGAACATCTGGCACACCAAAGAAGTCTAAGGGTTTGACTTTTCATTTACACAATCAGAGGGGAATGGCCACAGTATTAGTTTTACATCTTAACAAAATATATTTAAACCATGTTCTATTGTGTCATATAAGAGGCTAATTGATATGAAAAAAACATTGGTCCTGATTCTCGACTCACTTACACCAGTGTAAATCAGGAGTAAATCTGCTGCAGTCAGTGGATTTACATCAATGTAAGTCAGAAGAAAATCAAGCCCATTATCTTTAAGGTAAGGTCTTCAGACATGAATGAACCTCAAAACAACCCTCAAACTGGACTCAAACAGGGAGCCTTAGTTCTGCTGTACTACAAAACTTCATAACCCCCTGGACATTACCAAATATCTGAACTACAAATGAATTGCACATATGTGACAACCTTGATAGCCTAACAGAGTGTCAGAAGAGTGGAAAGCTTCCCAGAAATTTCCCTGAGGGAAAAGCCAAAAATTGTCTAATGTGGATAAATAGGCTAAAAGGATATCCCCATCTTGGATTTTGATAAATTTAGGATTGACAGGTTGAATGAGAAAGAGGTAGCCCTAAGCAGAAGCTTATATTTAGGGCGAGATGTCAACTGAGTTAAAAACAGGCTCAAAGCTGAGGCATATGATTTAATCAAGGAATCTGACAGACTCAATGGAAACTTCTTTGATGAGAAGCTGAGAATAAAAGTGACAATGTCAATAAATGGAGCTGATTTCTTTGCTCTGTCCAAGAAACAAAGTTTTTGACTAAATGGAAGAGTCAGAGCATTTTCAAAAACATTTCATCTGTCCAATAGAAGACCAATATTTGGGCTCAAGATTCTGAGATGCTTGTAATTCAAATTGAGGGAATGTTGGTATCCATCAGCAGTTCACTCAATTAACTGAAGAACCTAAGAAAGGAGGCAGGTCTTCTCCCCCTGGAGCTTGTAGCCTACTATAGTGCCCAATTTCTCCTGTTGAGATCACTTGGTTCTGGATATGGATTGTTGGCATGGGTTAAACCATAACATGAAGCAGGTGATAGCAAACCATGATGAAAACCAGATATGCTAAACTCAGAAGTAGAATCTGTGTGTAATTTGTTTCGTGTTCATCAAAGTCCTACAGGTAGATTGATTGTCCACAAGAAAGATAAATGATATCCTGTAGTTTCCATAGGGCATCAGTAGTTAACTCAGGATTAGAATATTTCACAGCTCTATTCTCATGGTGCTGTGGTATATGACTTTACTTCCTTGTACTCCATTGAAATGACTGTCTTATGTTATTATGGTTTTATACCTAAGTGTGTACTTTATGCAGTACTTAAGGAGTTAATTAAAAGCTTCCTTTCTATATGCAGCTATGCACAAAATACAGGGAGGTAAATTTATCATATGGGTTTCCATTAACTCATATGTAGGCTTGGCAGAATTCATTTTTATAATTTCAACAGATAATCAGTGTTTACTTCAAAGCATTTTTTTAGTTTTTGTCAATTTAAATTTTCACAGTTCTTCAAAATTCTGGGTTTTAAGCATTTTTATTATTTATTTAAATTTTCACAGTTGAGGGTCAGATAATGCATGGGTTTCAGAGTAGCAGCCGTGTTAGTCTGTATTCACAAAAAGAAAAGGAGTACTTGTGGCACCTTAGAGACTAACAAATTTATTAGAGCATAAGCTTTCGTGAGCTTCCGATGAAGTGAGCTGTAGCTCACGAAAGCTTATGCTCTAATAAATTTGTTAGTCTCTAAGGTGCCACAAGTACTCCTTTTCATAATGCATGGGGCGGACAATAATTATTTAATGACAGTAGATGTTGAGATTGAAAAAGTTAAAGCTTTTACTGCTAAAACACAAATTGTCAACATCACATGTCAAAATATGCAAACTAAAGATCCTTAAATCAAACACTAATAAGTTCTCAAGCAGGATTTTTCTCACTTGACCTATCTGTAAATATAGATGATCATCAATAGAAATATTTTTTGTTGATTGTGTGTGTACGGTGAAATCAACATTTACGGATAAAAATCTAATCCTTCCAAGCCTACTCATATGTGAACAATACTCATAGTCCAGTCTGCACAATCATATAGATCAAAGGAAAAAGAGGTTATGGTTGGTCTTTCTTTGTTCACTGAGTAAAGCTACGATTTTGTCACGGAGGTCGCAGAAGTCATGGAATCCGTATCTTCCAAAGACCTACATGACTTCAGCCTGCAGCAGCTGGGAGATGCAGGGTCCCACTGCATCCCACAACTCAGCCAGAGGAGACGAGGGCCCCCGAGTTCTGAGCTGCCACAGGCAGTGGGATACCCCGCAGCTTCCAGCCCACGTGGGTGGCAGCGGCCCCCACAGCTTCCAGTCCACGTGAGTGGCAGGGGACCCCTGCAGCTTCCTGCCCATGTGGGTGGCAGGGGACCCCCACAGCTTCCAGCTGCCATGGGTGGCAGGGGGTACCCCAGAGCTCCCGGCTGCCAGGGGCGGTAGCAGTACACCACGGCTGCTGGCCACCTTGGGTGGCACAGGGCTCTGAGCCACCGTGGGCAGCGGGGGGGACCCTGCAGTTCCTGGCTTGGCCCCATGCAGCTTCCAGCTGCTGCAAGAGGCAGGGGAGCCCACAGCTTGGAGCAGCAGCGAAGCAAGAATCTGGAGCTCCGAGCCCCCATGGGTGGTGGGGGGCCCCGGAGCTCCCTGCTGGCCCCTGAGCTGCCCAGCACTCCCCATTTTGTCATGGATACTTTTAGTAAAAGTCAGGGACAGGTCAGGGGCTTCCGTGAATTTTTCTTTATTGCCCGGGACCGGTCCATGACTTTTACTAAAAATATCTGGGACAAAATCTTAGCCTTAACTATGGGTTGTATACTCTAGGCCAAAGTGGTTGGTTTCTTCATCCAGAGAAAATCGCCCTCTCTTCCTTCAAGAATGAACTAGATAGCCCACAACTCTTGGGGGAAAGTATAGGAAAGAACCTAGGCCATAGAACTGAAAGAACTGGATACACTGATGGTTTACTGCAGCCTTTCTGACAAGAAAGAAAAAAAGAATGCTAGCATTCTTAAGTAACGTTAAAACATAACATTAGTTTTTCTTTTACATGTTTTACGATTGAGGGGAAAGGCTCATTGGTGTCTAAAATCTTCCAGAGCTGGCAGATAACTTACAAAGCTCTTTGAAGGCACTGCTACTCCATGAACAAGACAGAAACCATCAAGATAATTGTCTGATACAAGTCTTTTGTTAGAGTAATAGATTTTGTACTGTCATGATTCCTGAATTATAGCCATATGTACTGGTGAATGCTGAAACATGTAAATGGTAATTCATCATTAACTATGTATCGGAAACTAAATTATTCTTTTCAGTACTGTTCTTGTATCTGAGACATGATACATTACATTATGCTGTAATTTATAGATGCACTGTGAATCAGTCAAAAAGCTGAATTTTCTTACAACACATACAGTTTAATGTTTAGCCTGAGCTTCTCTTGTTCATTCAACTTTCCTTTAATTATAGTTTACTTCCCCAGGGACAATTATTCACTGCAATGTCTGAGATGCACAGCATCTGTTTTCCAAAATAGGAGACGTAGTTTAAAAAAGCAATTTAGGACTGGCCCTATAGGTCAGAACTACTCCTGTTGCTAACCTGCTGTGTAATCTTGAGGAAATCACCTACCATCTCTGTGCCTCTATTTACCTTTCTGTAAAAAATTGGATGGGAAAAATCGTAAACATTTACATTTAATTTTTCCTCCTTACTTCTTTTTGGATGAAAATTTGAAATTTCTACTGAAAGTTACATGAAAATGTCTAACTTTGAAAATTTTCAGCTCGCTCTAATCCAACCCAATGGAGTTAAATCATTTGTACATAACGGTGATCATTTATTTGGTCAGTTGTGCTATGTTAGGCATGTATAAGGGGATAATTCAATTACTGGTCATAGAAAGTTGCTATTTAATTAGAAAGAGGAGGCCAAAATTCTGTATGCAATAATAGAAGGAAAAGACATAGGAAAAGTCTACATAAATGAAAGGTGGCTCCAAATAGAATTTTGTGATTTAGCTATTGTTATTGACACTATAAGCACTACCATGAGCTGTACAAGCATAATATACAGCCTGGTGGTCAAATAGATAGCATGATCAGCTGTTTATTTCAATCAAAGTGATAGGAGCAAACTTAATTAAAATCAGACAGACTCTGTATTGCAATATAAAGGCAGGGGGAGAAACAGGATAAGCATTTGTGCTCAGGAAACAAACCTTCTTAATTGATTTTCCTGGAAAAAGCTTTCTAGTCTCAGAAAAGTTTTCCCCAGCTTGATGTCCATTTCCAATGGCTTTGTCTCTCACTACATCTGTAAAACATAGACACTGTGTATTGTTTTATCTCCCAGGGAGGATATCTTTCTTCTTAATGTAACCCTACCTCTAAATTACCTTAGAGTTCAGATTCCTGGACTTGTAGTGGATATATGGCAATCTGGGTTGCAATTTACAATAAACCATTTTCTGATACCACTTCTGTGATGTAACACTGAAAGTATGTTGCAGAATAGACTGCTTTGCAGTAACATGGTGAAAGGTTATATTGGTCTTGGCAAACTCTTCATTATTTATTGTATAGAATGTACTGTTGTGATTTTTTTTCTTTTACTACCATAGAACTCTTGAAAGTCACTCAATTAATTTGTGTTCCTACTATGTTTTCTGATCTGTACTTTGGATCTGGCAATTCTTGTTATGGTGTAAAACTGTATTTGGATGTTTAACTTTTTATTCTAATACCATTGAATGTGCGACTAGGTGCATTGGCCTTTCACTGCTCAAGATTTGAGTTCAAATCCTGAGCATAGATTATTTGTGAAAATCATAGAATCATAGAATATCAGGGTTGGAAGGGACCTCAGGAGGGCATCTAGTCCAACCCCCTGCTCAAAGCAGGACCAATCCAAAACTAAATCATCCCAGCCAGGGCTTTGTCAAGCCCGACCTTAAAAACTTCTAAGGAAGGAGATTCCACCACCTCCCTAGGTAACGCATTCCAGTGCTTCACCACCCTCCTAGCGAAAAAGTTTTTCCTAATATCCAACCTAAACCTCCCCCACTGCAACTTGAGTCCATTACTTCTTGTTCTGTCATCTGCTACCACTGAGAACAGTCTCGATCCATCCTCTTTGGAACCCCCTTTCAGGTAGTTGAAAGCAGCTATCACATCCCCCCTCATTCTTCTCTTCCGCAGACTAAACAATCCCAGTTCCCTCAGCCTCTCCTCATAAGTCATGTGTTCCAGTCCCCTAATCATTTTTGTTACCATCCGCTGGATGTTTTCCAATTTTTCCACGTCCTTCTTGTAGTGTGGGGCCCAAAACTGGACACAGTACTCCAGATGAGGCCTCACCAATGTCGAATAGAGGGGAATGATCATGACCCTCGATCTGCTGGCAATGCCCCTACTTATACATCCCAAAATGCCATTGGCCTTTTGATGAGCAGAGCTGGCTGAAGAGTGTTTTGGTTTTTTAAGAAAAATGGGTTTTCGTGAAAAAGTTTTGTTTTTCTTGAAATTTTTAGTATTTTAGTTGAAAAATAAAGAACAATTTTTTTTTCAATTTTTGGCTTATATATAAGAACATAATAATGGCCACACTGGGTCAGACACAATGGTCCAGCTAGACCAGTGTCCTGTCTTCCGACAGAAGCCATTGCCAGATGCTTCAAAGGAAATGAACAGAACAGGGAAATCATCAAGCGATCGATCTCCTGTTGTCCAGCCCCAGCATCTGTCAGTCCGAGGCCTAGGGCCATCCAGAGCATAGGGTTACATCCCTGACCATCTTTACTAATAGCCACTGATGGGCCTATCCATGAATTTATCTAATTCTGTTTAGAATCCAGTTATAATTTTGGCTTTCACAACATCTCCTGGCAATGAGTTCACAGGTTTTGTGAAGAAGTACTTCATTGTGTTTGTTTTAAACCTGCTGCCTTATTAATTTCATTGGGTGACCCCAGTTCTTGTGTTATGTGAAGGGGTAAATAACACTTCCTTATTCACTTCTCCATTCAAATCCCCATTCATTATTGAATAGACATCTATCATATCCCCCCCTTAGTCGTCTCTTTTCCAAACTAAATAGTCCAAGTCTTTTTAATCTCTCCTCATATGGAAACTGTTCCATACCCTTATAATTTTTGTTTCCCTTCTCTCTGTCTTTTCTATTTCTAATATATCTTTTTTGAGATGGAGTGACCAGAACTCCAAGCAGTATTAAAAGTGTAGGGGGTACCATGGATTTATACAGGGGCATTATAATATTTTTTACCTTATTATCTATCCCTTTCCTAATGGTTTCTAACATTCTGTTCGCTTTTTTGACTGCTGCTGCACATTGAGTGGATGGTTTCAGGGAAACTATCCACAGTGACTCCAAGATCTCTTTTTGAGTGGTAATAGCTATTTAGATCCTATCATTTTGTATATATAGTATGTAAACCTTTGCCACCTCATTGTATTCCCCTTTTTCCAGATGATTTATGAGCATGTTGAATAGGACTGATCCCCGCACAGATCTCTGGGGGACACCGCTATTTACCTCTGTCCATTCTGAAAACAGACCATTTATTCCAACCCCTTTGTTTCCTGTCTTTTTACCAGTACTGATATGTGAGAGGACCTTCCCTCTTATCCCATGACAACTTACTTTGCTTTAGAGCCTTGGTAAGGGACCTTTTCAAAGGCTTTCTGAAAATTCAAGAACACTATATCCACTGCATCACACTTGTCCACATGTTGATCCCCTCAAAGAATTCTAACAGATTGGTGAGGGATGATTTCCCTTTACAAAAGCCGTGCTGACTCTTCCCCAACAAATTGTGTTCATCTGTGTCTGATAATTCTGTTCTTTGCTACAGTTTCAACCGGTTTGCCTGGTACTGATGTTAGGCGTATTGGCCTGTAATTGCCAGGATTGCCTCTGGAGCCTTTTTAAAAAATAGGTGTCACATTAGCTATCCTCCAATCATCTGGTACAGAAACTGATATAAGTGATAGATTATATACCACAGGTAGTAGTTCTGCAGTTTCGTGTCTGAGTTCCTTCAGAACTCTTGGATGAATCCCATCTGGTCCTGGTGACTTTTTACTGTTTAATTTATCAATTGGTTTGTATTTACTTCCTTGACACTAAATTTGTTAATTGAGCATATTGTATTAGTCTACATTGTAACAAAGCTTTTTATAACAGAGAGGGTTTTATGAGTTCATAAGTCTGATTAGAATAACGATACTTTAGCATTTAGGAAGGCTGGTCTTATGGCTGGCGCACAATACTGGGAGACCAGAGATGTACGTTGTACTCTCTGCCTGACCACAGACTTCCTGTGTGACTTGGAACAAGTCACTTATGGGCACAGCTACACAGCAAAAAACAAACTCTGTGGCAGCAAGTCTCAGAGCCAGGTCAACTGCCTCAGGCTCACAGAGCTCACTCTATGGGGCTAAACCTAGCAGTGTAGACACCCTTCTTCCTTGACCAGAAAGGTAAACTGTGGCAGAGAAATTAAGACACTAATCCAAAGTCACACACTAAGAGACATTAAGACCAGGATTAGCATATAAGGAGATCCTGACATCCAGTCCTATATATACACACCTAAAAGCAGACCTTTGCCAGGGACAACATACTTTTTTTAAATGCACTTTGTTTCTAGTCTTTGAATTTGAATATTTAAAAACATCTATAATATAAACCGGCCATTCTCAGGCAAGTGAAAAGATTTTTCTCGCATAACAGAGGCCCCCACAGGCAACTTTAAATATTCATCCTTTTCGACCTCTCGACAGGCTACAGCTGAGTTACAGTGACTGGGGAAGAAGGCGGTGGGATGGCTTCTTTCAGTAACATATGCCATAATAGCATATGCCTGATGATTGGACAGCTCAGTTCATTGTTCATCATTGCTAACCCTTAATACAAATGAAGATCTGAGCTTTTAAACAATCAAAGGTTAAAGACGATGACAGCCATTCATGTGGTCTCATTATATTATGTTGGTTGCAGTACATCTGAGATATATTTATAACCTTAGTTCATAAAGTTGGAATTCCAGTAAATAAGTTCCCTCTTCAAAGGTTAAATATTTATGTCCTTATTTTCTGTCTGTAACAGTCTGCAGTTATGAACACATATTAACTAATGAACAATGGTGGAAAGTATCATAATATAAATAAGAATTTGGAGTTAACCTAGCAAGTCTTAGAGGCAATGACTGACGTTTCTCCCCAGGCAACACACTTCCCCTTACGATCGTGTTGATTTTCATGGTGGCTCATTTTTTATGCCATACTTTAAATCATTAGAGAATTTTTATATATTTACCACTAGACAGCACTGAGTGTGTAGAACCCAATACAGGGCCAGATCCTTAGCTGGTGTAAATGGACATAGCTCCACAATGGAGCTGCAGCAGTTTACACCAGCTGAGGGTCTGGCTCTTAGTACTTGCTTACATTTTCTCATTGAAACCTTTCGGTGCCAACACACATTTCTGAGTGATATAGCTGACACTCCAAATTTTAATATTTGTAGAAACAATGGTAGCTAGTGACCTCTATAGTTAAAGTTTCTATTCTAGGTCCTTTTTTCAGTCATTTCCACCCCATGTCCAAAATACCATGCAGTGTTTTTTTTCTCCCCACAGAATCAAATACCTATGTGAATCACCTTCTAGAGCACACGGCCTGTCAGAGTAATCCACTGGCAGGCCGTGTGACAGTTTGTTTACATTGACCATCCGCAGGCATGGCCGCCCGCAGCTCCCAGTGGCCACAGTTCATAGTTCCTGGCCAATGGGAGCTGCGGGAAGAGGTGGCTAGCATGTCCCTGCAGCCCCATGACGCTTCCCCAGGTCCCATTGGCCAGCAACAGCAAACTGCAGCCACTGGGAGTTGCGGGCGGCCGTACCTGTAGACAGTCAATGTAAACAAACTGTCTCGCGGCCTGCCAGCGGATTATCCTGATGGGCAGCGTGCAGCCCACAGGCCGCAGGTTGCCCACCACTGTTCTAGGAGAATGTAGTGTTCATTGTATACAACGTCCCTGGATACCACTGATATGAAAAACACAGAGAAAACTATTCTTACCATAGTTTAAGTATTAGAACAACATAGAGTAACAAGGCCAGATCCAAACACCAGTGGAAAGATTCCCATTGACTTTGATGGGTTTTGGATCAGGGTCATAACAAATATTTGTCAGCATATATAAGACATCTATTGTTCACTTTAGTTTGTTGCACAGCACCAGAATGACACCTAAGCAAGTCAGTAGTTCTACTGGACATTAGGAGTGTGTTAATATGTAACTGGAGGAGAGTGATAATAAATTGTCGGAAAAAAATGCCCCAAAATAGTATGTGATCAAGTAATTAAAGACTCTATTGTAATAGAAAAGGCAGCTGGCAGGACATTCTCTGTGATCTCTGTGAAGGCTCCAGGACTCTGGAACTCATTCCATCCACCCATGCCCACCTTCCCTTGGTTCAAAATAGCCCAGATTTGGTAATCTTCCAGATACACTGCAAAAGACACATTTGATAGGGTTTTTGAAGAAGGATGAGAGTCTACTCCCCACATCAAGGAAGGGACAGAAAGGAATCATGGTAGGGACTGGCTGGCCAAGTTCCTCTTGAATTGATTATTTTAATGTTGCTGAAATGTAATGATATTGTTAGTGGTATGTTAAAATGCCTAGAGCCTTGGATAGGCCTCTTTATAGTTATTTAAATTTAAATAAATATGTTCAGTGGGGCAGAGCTAAGGATATGTATAAATTAACTTTGGTGTTTGTTTCCTTTTGAGTGCTAACGTGTTAAAATTTTAACATTCTTATACTATGAATTTTTAAATGGAATTTTAGTCTTATGTTGAAATTAGAAAGGTAAAGAGGTAAGATATTAGCTGTTAAAACCCTCTTGTGGGATGTTCCATTTCAACCAGATCTCTATTTCTCCATGGTATGGAAGGGATATCAAAGGAGGAAAAGTTCAAAATGTTGCTTAGAAGAAAAGACTGTAGGTTTGAGTTCATTATGATTTCTAAGCACCTAAAGAGAGCATATGAGTACAAAAGGACATGACTTATCCTATCAACAAGGGAAACTGTAATGTGTGATAATGACTTGAAGCTTAGGCTTAAGTCTTATACATATAATACTATGACGGAATCTGAAACATATTGTCATGTTAACATATTGTCATGTCAAGATCTTACCAAATAAGCCATTAAAGCAACACTCAGGGCAAGAAGACATCTTGGGGTTATGTGACAATTTTATTTATCCCTTCTCTTTTGGTCTGAGAGCTTGTGGGTTCCTCTTTTTGCAGTATAAACTGAGGATCAGCTACATTAAGATTCTTGTCCTATTTGTACAAAAGAAGCAAGTACTAGTGTTCATTATGTCTCAGACTCCCAGGTTTGTCTCTAAAAACAGTGCAAATGTGTGGAGTATAAATGCTTAGGTCAACACAGACTCCCCCAAACTAAGCTAGCAGTTTTTCAAGCTCAGTGCTATTTTCCTCAGGTTCATAGAATATCAGGGTTCGAAGCGACCTCAGAAGGTCATCTAGTCCAACCCCCTGCTCAAAGCAGAACCAATTCCCAATTTTTGCCCCAGATTCCTAAATGGCCCCCTCAAGGATTGAGCTCACAACCCTGGGTGTAGCTGGCCAATGCTCAAACCACTGAGCTATCCCTAATCTTGGAGATTAGTTTATTTCTGTTTCCATCATCTGTGAACTATCTCATCCATGCTATGATGTCTCCATTCATGGCTTCAAAGAGAAAAACATGGCAAGATCACCAAGCTTACTGAGTTAAATGTATGCATCTTACACCCCTCAAGTCAATGTGGCTACATATGGTGTAATTCAATGCAGAATATGGCCCTTTCCATGCAGGTTAAGTCCCCTTCATCTACTACATGCCCCTTACAAAATGGGATATTATCCAAGAGTAGGTGTGGGTTTCACCTAGACATGGGCCTGAACCAAATCCTTGTGTCCAGATGTCCCTGATTCTTGGGGAAATTTGGATCTGGATTAAAGCCTTGAGGATCAGGCTTATCCTTAGGTCTGGAAGATAGGTCCATTAATGACTATTAGCCAGGATGGGCAGGGATTGTGTCCCTAGCCTCTGTTTGCCAGAAGTTGGGAATGGGCAACAGGGGATGGATCACTTGATGATCACCTGTTCTGTTCATTCCCCCGGGGCACCTGGCATTGGCCACTTATGTTCTTACGGCCATGTTGCACTATTGCTGCATTCCCTACCTTCCCCTCTGATGTCTATTTGAGAACCAAACTGAACTTCTCTCACTATTTCTTCCAAACTGCCAGCTGCTCACTCCTTCATGCCCATTGCTCCCGATTTGACTGCCTCAAAGCAGGGCCAGGCTCAGTCAGCCAATGATATTGTAGCTATCATCCAGCTAAACCTAATACAAAAGAGTAAGATTCTCCAGATGCAGTCAGTAGAAAACCTGTGGCTTTCATATCAGCAAAAAATCCAGAATCTCTGCAGAACACCTCTCATTGACTCAGTAGCTTTGATTTCCAGTGCTCAAAATATAGATTAGTAGATTTTTAAGGCCAGGAGATATCATTCTGACCATCTAGCCTGACCTCCTGAATAGCACAGGCCATAGATTTTTACCAAGTGATTCTTGAATCAAGTCCGCAAATTCTGGCTGAGCTAGAGCACATCTTTTAGAAAGACATCCAATCTAGATATCTGTTGCATCGGACAAAATAATTCATTAGTATTTGGGGGGCTGGGAGATTTAACATCAGACTTGCTGCCAGTATCAGGTGTGCTCAGCATATTGTCATCATGCTGGTGTATAGACAAACAGCAATCCCACCAGACTTCACTGCACATATTTTGTACTTTTGTTTTTCTGAGTCTGGAAATTATGGATGAATAATGATCTCCCAATTGCCCTTCACAATCTGATATAGCCTGAGAAGTTAATAAGCCACCTCAGTAGTCCCCCTTCTCCCCCCCACCCCCACTTCTCTGTACAGACATTTTTTGCCACATGGGTGAGCACAAAGAAATAATCAGATAGGAGATTTTTCTTCTAAATTAGGCCTCTTGTTTGTAAACTGAAAGAGTGCTAATGCAGTTCAAACTCAGCTGTGTACCACATAAGCACACTCAGCTCAGGAGTATTATAAAGAGTGGGAGAATAGAAGGTTTTGTTCTATTCTTTGGTCTCTTTTTATATGAGAGAGCCATTCATTCAATCCCTATGCTTCTCTCTCTCTGACTCTCTTGGTCTATTTCGCTCCATAATGTCAGCATTAGCTGCAAGCTGCTAGCTGTAAAAGTGCTTTGATGTTGACCCCTCACTGCCACTGACAGACCCTCATTGGTGGGTGAGTCGCAGAGCAATAAGGGCATGTGTGGGAGAGAAGAGGATGAAAGCCTGGACAGCTAGGAAGGAATAATATGAACAAATTCCTGCCTGTTCACTTAGTTTCTTTTTTTTTTTCAACTGGGTCTTCTGATTACAGAGGTTACGAACCAGTAAAACTTCAGAAATGACCATGGAAAGCATGCCATACATGAAGAATCAGATAATTGTTCTGGCTCTAGCCTGGTAAAATTAAATCAAGCCACAAAGCAGGCAAGGGAGCATGGGGAAGCTGAAAACATTTTTCCCAGCCAATGCATTGAAATGAGGTTTTAAAATCGAGAGATACAGTGTCCTGCTCTGCAAAATCACTTGGGGAATGTAAGGTGGGGGGGTGGGAAATACCGGTTCATGTGTGTCGGGGATATTGTTCGTTGTCTTTTGCCAGGCGTAAAACAAAAGTCCGGTCAGCCTTCAAACTCACAAGGTCCATACTGCACAAGTGCACTAGAAGGGCAAAAGGGTACGTTGAATTTCCCCCCATACCCACATTCTTGTATAGCAGGCAGGAGGAAAGCTACTGCTCACACTCCCTGAGCACAAGGAGGAGCTGGCTTGCACTGGCAGCAGCGCTCCAGCCCTCAAATGGGCCAAACTGGGTGGTTGAGCACATGGCCACCTGTGCCCCTCCTAGCAACTGGAGGGTCATGCTGCGCCTTTTATAAACCGATAGCCACTAGCACTGCTGAGCATAGTCCACCCAGAATCCAGGAACGTATTTTCCCTGCCTTTGTCCTATTGAGGCATGATGTCTTTAGTCACTTCAACTTTGCACTCCCACTTCACCTCTACACCCCCGCTACGGCGGCTCTAGCTGTCATAGTCATAATTAAACCCTAAGGCTTGACATGAAATGGATAGGAATGTCAAGATTAAAGCTGATGATCTGTTGTGAACTCCTGCCTTAAAGGGGAAAGAAAGAGGAACATTCCCACAAGCTGGTAGGGGAAACATTCTGTTGGCTGAGTCTTGGAGGAGGGGTTGGCCCCAAATGGAGTGAATTGTTGGTAGTTTGCCCCAGCAGTGCATTTTGCCTTGAACAGCAGAATTTTAAATGTGTTTTATTTGTTTGGGACACGCAGCCTTTTACTTGTAGGCCACCAGTTCAAGTCTGGGCCAAGCAATTGGTGACTTGATTTTGTTACCAAATTGTGGCTGTTCACTGGCCTGAGCAAAATGAACTAGTTTTTGGCAAAAAGGGTCTGTTTAGTTCAAAGGCGTCCATGTCACAAAATCACCACAAACGGCATTAAATAGTAATCTTACCAGCAGTCTCAACTATCCTTTCTGACTCCAGGTCAAGATAGATACTGACTCTAACACATCTTGTGTTGCATTTCTTCTATTGAACAAAAAAAGATTTCAGTACAGGGCTCCCAATCAAGCAACTCTTAACAGTCCTAATCCACGAAAAAGAAAAAAAATCTTTCACAGACCATTAAAAATATGCATGTTTCATATAAAATGGATGTAATGGTTTAGCCTTTATGGGGAAGTTCTGTAAAATGTAATAAATGGTGATAACTTTCTATCTAATTTTTAAACCCACTTTTTGAATTCTTTAGCAGGGAAACAATGATCTAGTTGTTTGGGAGTCATTTATATAGCATCCTAGTCATTTGATGCTAATTAAATGTTATCAGACTTTTCCTATAAAGGGTCTGGAATCATTTATCCAAGTTAAAGTGGTTTAAAAAACTGTGTAAATGTTACAGCTGGTCGTAAATGTTAAAGCTGGTCAAAAATGTTCCTCCTGAACTTCTTTCAGTGGAAAATGTCTTTTCAACCTAAACAAAAAATAATTATTGTTTTGGCCATGTTTTTCATTTTCCAGTGAAAGCTTTTTAAAACTGCATTTTGTTTCAATGAGGAAAAAAGCTACTTTTTTTTTCTTTTTATAAGGGAGAACAAATTAAAAAGGTAATAGAGAGGGTTCTCCCCCCCACACACACACACACAAATAGAAAACAATTCTACATTTTTGGGGTAGTGATTTTTTTCATAGAAAAGTGAGATCGCTATTTCACAGAAAAATTAGAACCAATTCAAACATTTTAATATCTTGCAAGCTTTGTTGTTGTTTTTTTAAACCAGTTCTAGTAAACACGTAGTATCTGAAAGAGTTAGGGCAGTCATCGTGACTTTAAAGATTGGCCATAACTACATATGGAAGCTGTGTTTGCAAGCCAGCTGTGTTTCCAGCCAGAAGCTGGATAAGCTATACTGTTTCTAACAAAATACCTTCTTCATTCTTCTGCCAATGATGATCCTTCTCCTTTGATTGACATCAGCTTGTTTTTGATTAATATTTTTCCTGATGTTATCTTTTAAGACTCTCTGTGGCTCTGATTGGCCTCTGGTATGTTGCTAAGCAGCCTTAGAATTTGTTCCATCCCCATTTGGTGTGAACTCCAGTGAGCACAACATTGGCAGAGTCAGCAGTGTTCTTTCTGTGGTCATTGAGGGGAGCAGGTCTTCATGGGGAAGCAGCAGGAGCTCCAAGGCTACATTCCACAGCTGCGAAGAGGGGACGTTTGAATCTGGATTAAGCTCCTTGACAGCTGAGTTGCAGGTGCCTGTATAGCGTCTGCACTGTGAACTGGGCCCATGATTGTAAAAAAACGTTCCCTTCTCTAGTGTTTTCAATTAACCACACCTCAGGGGATCTGGATAGGCAGTTGAAGTCTCCATTGTAAAAGATTAAAAAAATATATTTGCCAGAGGTATGGCAGCTGTTTTGGTAGGTACTTTGTATTCTGTCTATCTTTGGGCTCCTGGAATCCTTACTGTTCCCTGATGTATCATTTCACTCCAGTGAAAATCACAAACGATAACTCAGGAGGCAGTAAAATTACAGGGGTCATGGAGTACTCCTGGTACGCTTGAAATCAGGTCAGTAACCTCACACAGCTGGCCCCCTTATTGATATCTCTCTTTGTCCCTCTTCTCCTGCCCACCTTTCACTCTATACCTCAACTATTAAAAAAAAAAAAAGAGAGAGCCATACTCTCTGGAGCCAAAAAGAGAAACTGCAATTGCAACAGACACACTGAGCAGTACCCTTAGAGCTGGAATAAGTAATAACCCGTAGACTTCTGCTAATTCTGGGCCTGATCCTGCCAGGTGGTCAGCACCACCTGTGAGCTCTGAGAGGCCTGAGCTCCCACTGAAGCTGACTGAATGTTGTAGGCACTCAGCACCTCGCAAACTTGAGCTCACTTTGACTAAAGGTTCTGTTTTAAAAAGAAAAATCCACTGGTAAATACTCTGTGATAAATGGGTATAGCTGCTTTATTGGCTCCCCAGTTCTGTTTACCTGATGATAATGAACAATGAGGTCTTGCACTTCTATAGTGCATTTCACCCAAGAATCTCAAGTAAAAGGTACAGCCAACCCCTGTTATAACATTCCTCACAGATTGTATAAAACATTGCATTACATCCACATATTGGTGCCATCCCATTAGAAGAAAACATGTAGCTTCACTGTCTTAGTTTTGACATGACTGCACAATGGCTAAGGGGGGGAAATGAAGTGATGTGGAGTGGGTCCATTGAGGTGGAGTCCAGGAAAGAAGTGACATCCCCACCCCAACCAAAGGCCCAAATCAAATTTATTTGCCTTTCTCCACTGTCAATACTTTAAGCCTTCCATTTCCCACCTGCGGGACTTCATCCTGTCCCCACTAAAGTCAACGTGAGAAGGACCTGGTTCTTCACTAGAGTAAATGATGCTGTGATGCAAAAATCCATCATCACTCTTTAAGAATATTATATAATACACATGGTTTGATATCGCCAAGCCAACCAAAAATCTACCCTATTAAATGTGTTTGTGTGTGTGTATTGCGTAGGTGGGTAGGTGTGCTGATGGGGGCTGTATGTATACATAGATTTACATATGTATATGTGGCATGGGTAGATTTGTGCTTGGCTTGATTACATCAGAGCATGAAATATGTATCAATCCCATATTTTAATAGCACAATCCCTCCACCGCCCCCGCCAAAAAAAATGTGGACTGTTCTTGGTTCATCCAAGTATCACACCACTAGCATCTCTCCTGCTGCTGGTCCTTCACAGTGGGAGATTTGTCATCATCTTCTCCATCACTCGTGACCGGGACAGAGCAATCTTTACTTTCAGCTGGGCAGGGTTTACCAGGTTCTTCAGTTCCTTTCCCTGTAAGCTTGGGGTGGGGGAATGGGGAAGCCACCAAAACCAGGGACCTTTGCTTTACTATGAGCTGCATTCAGCAGCTTCTCAGGTTGTTTTCCCTGGTTATGTAAGTGGGAACTGAGTATATTCTCAAGACTTCATTGGCTCCACAAAAGGGAATCCCAAGAAAATGTTAGGGTGTTGCTCACACTGCCAGAGTGGGTGTCACAACTAGTCCAGGGCTCAACACACCCATGGAGTACTTACCCTACCCACAAAGCAGGGAAGCAGCCATTTGCTTTGAGGCCCTGTAGGTGGTACTATTGTCCTTAGCTCATTAAGGGCAGGTTTTTTTACTTTGACTTTCAGTCCTCTGGCTTTTGTCAGTTTGTGCTGAGAAATTAAACTTGTCTAGGTATTTAAGTATAATACAGCTAAGAAAGGTCAAACAAGATTGTCTTCATTGCTTTCTAACAAACTGCAATAGGTATCTTCAAAGGACCAATTTCAGGCTTTATTATCTCACTACAATGCCCGCAAAAGGGAAGGGTCTTATGCCCAAACAGTAATGCAGACAGAGAAAAATGGATTTTTAAATTATCTACCTTTGCTTTGCAACATGAACATTTCAGGGTAATTATCCTGAGATAATGCCTACAAATTGCTACAGACTTTGGGTTTATAATTGCTTGTGTTCATTGAAAGTTCCCAGCAGACTAGGCCAGGAAATTCACTGCCAGTCAAGCCAAGGTGCTTAGTATACGGTAAAGGAGTTTTTCTTAAAAGCCAGACACTCAAATCAGCTTTATTTAAGAGCAATAATTCTAACTTACAGTTTGTTTGATTTTGTTGTGTTTTTGTTGTGGGAGCTAGACTGGGCTGATTATGCGGGGCAGGTCCAACCCAAGACAGACCCATGTAAACTGGGCAAACGGAATTTATCTTTGTATACTAATAAGATTTAGCAAAGCTACATGACACTGCCCCCCTTCCCCCCACAGTTTGTCTATGGCTGGACAGCCTTTCCAAATGTACCAGTTATTTTAGACAACTAAATAAAATTTTGCAGTTAAATAGCCTCAGTGCTCGAGGTATTCAGGAAAATAAAAGGGAATAACCATATCTATTTATGATAGGTTAAAAAGGCACGTTTTGATAGGGTCACCACTGATTATCATCAGCTAAACGCACATGAGCGTCTTGTGATTTCAAGAGTAAAGATGAAAGTCCTGCAATCTTATTGCAAGTCTATGGAAAATAACCTTTCCAATAGCATAGAATGAAAGTGTTCAACTCTTAATTGTCTATGGGGTTCAAGTCCAACTGCTTCTCTATCCAGAATTAATAGGTATTTTTGTCCTGTTATTTGCTTAGCACCATTAGTGTGCTCGGTGCTGTATAGTACATAGAAATAAAGGCAATCTCTGCTTCCTTGCAGTTACATTTTAAAACATAACACATTGGAGACGAACACATTGGGAAATCCAGAGACGAGGATGGACTTGGTCGTTTGATCGTTATTAGTAACTCACTTATTTATGGGCTTGTGATGTCACCCCCTGAATACATGAAAAGACATTGCTCCCCAACTCAATTACATGATAGAGTGGCAGGAAGGAAATCAAGCCAGTTACAGGGCTTATCCTATTCCGCCGTGGTTCATGTTGTTGAAGCTTGTTCCTTTTAAAGTTGATAAGATTGTAAGTTGAAGCTAGAAATCAAAATAAACAAAACATCAGGTGCAACTGTAGCCCTTCCACTACAGCAAACTGTCCTTGGTATCCTGCTCTCAATGGCTGCCAACAGCACTTTCCCAGTACCACTGTCTGTAATTCCCACGGTCTGTTACCAAAATGGTTGACCTGGGTAAACATGTAGATGGATGTTTGCTTGTTTATTTCCTCATGCTATTTCTCTTCGTATATTTTCCTCCCTATTTTCTTGACTGACCTTTTACAAATATTGGCTTTGTTTTGGACGTGCCTGGGTCTACATAAGAGGGTGAAGTTCATGAAGCAAAGGTTAAAGAGAGTAAATGTCTGTGTGTCACCAGAACTCCATGTCTGTCATCCGGGGCTGGGAGATTCAGGTAACACAACCATGGATATAGGGGCATCCCTTTCTGATTGAAGCCGCAGACCTTGCTGAATTATTTTAAAACTTTATTCACCTCTCCCTTAAATCTTCTACATGAAATAAACATGCAGATTCCCAAGAGAAACACTGTTATCAGTGGGCTGACGCGGTAATGGTGGCTGATTTATCTCACGTGCAGCAAAAGACTTTCATTAATAAATTAATAATGCCCAGATGTGTTCTAGGGCAGTGGCTCTCAACCTTTCCAGACTACTGAATCTCTCTCAGAAGGCTGATTTGTCTTGCATACCACCAAGTTTCACCTCACTTTAAAACTACTTGTTTCCAAAATCAGACATGTTGATTCAAAATTCAAAAGTGTCACAGCACACTATTACTGAAAATTTGCTGACTTTCTCATTTTTTACCATATGATTATAAAATAAATCAATTGGAATATAAATATTGTACTTACATTTCAGCGTATCGTATATAGAGCAGTACAAACAAGTCATTGTCTATATGAAATTTTAGTTTGTACTGATTTTGCTAGTGCTTTTTATGTAGCCTGTTGTAGCACTCGGTTACCATCTTGATGAGTTGATGTACTGCCTGGAAGACTTCTGCATACCCCCAGGGGTACACGTACCCCTGGTTGAAAACCACTATTCTAGGGAAACACCACACCGGATGTGTTGCCTTTGGCAATTGGTCTGTTAGAATTAGGGATTATGAAATTTCTATCTCCAAATCTAATCTCTTTAAATCCCTCCTTTCCTTCCAAAACTGAACAGTGCTCTTTGGTTCACAGGGATTACCCATAAACCAAGCCTTTCAGAATCAAGATACTGTTTGACAAACTAAGACCTCCAAGGGACATCCCATCAAGTCCTGGAGTCACTGCTTGCTTCTATCATCCTAAGCGATGGAAGGTTGGCCTCTTCTCCCCAACCTGGGGCTTTAAGGGATACCAGCAGGCTATTAGCTCATCTCCTCTCTTTGAGGAAGATCCACAAGGCAAGGCCACTGCCCCCTGAATTCCAAGAGTTTTTCTGTGGGACCAAGAAGCACCATTTGAAGCTGTCAGGGCAGTGAGAGAAGGCTTCTCCGTGGCCCCATAGGAATGGCTCACTTGCTCTTACTACAGCAGGCTCTTCAGTGACCCACATGAGCAATTAGCACCCTGAAAGACTTAGGGAACCTTCATGAATTTTCAAGCAACTACATTAGGAATCATGGGGCTTCACTTCTGAGCTCACAGATACTAGAGAGCTTTTGAGGCTCTTTAGGTGCCACATCAGGTCTATAAAGAGGTCTCTATTCCTGGCATGAGGCCATTCCATCACTCCAAAAATTTCCTCCCAATTATAGACAACGAGGTATCACCCAAATGTTATTGCCTCATCCTTGAAAACTAAGGGAGCTCTCAGACAGGCATTCCCTCTGGAGAGAACTCTGAAAAGTAAGGAGTCCTGAGTCTTCACTGAAAATGGGGAGAAGGGAGAATCTGTGAATGAGGAAGAGAATTTCCCTGCTGCACATATTAATGCCTCCCAAGTTCACAGTAATGAACCTCTAACCCAAGCCGAATTCAAACTGTTGCAAGGTTCATTATGAACATTACCCACTGCTCTCCTTGTATTCATGCAAGAAACTAGAGTTAAGCAAAGAGTTTCTCAGGCAGGATACCTTAGGGAGCAGCAGTCACAGCACCTGTGTTTTGGCAGTTAGAAATTGAAAGAAGAACAACAGAAGCTGAACACCCTGCTGGCCTAGTTCAAGGAGGCTGGATAGATGAACTGGATGAGTTGGATTAAAGTTTAATTTCACTTCTTAGAAGGTAAACCTGGCTGACAGCTGCAAGCTACAATACTCAGTGCTGTCTTGAACTGAATATCGGAAGAGCACCTAGGAGTGGAATTTCTCAACATGTCCATCTCAAACACTCAAACTTAGCAGGTTTCAGAGTAGCAGCTGTATTAGTCTGTATTCGCAAAAAAGAAAAGAAGTACTTGTGGCACCTTAGAGACTAACCAATTTATTTGAGCATAAGCTTTCGTGAGCTACATCCGATGCATCCGATGAAGTGAGCTGTAGCTCACGAAAGCTTATGCTCAAATAAATTTGTTAGTCTCTAAGGTGCCACAAGTACTCCTTCTCAAACTTAGCAGAATCCAGAATTTTTTCTGTAAGTAAATAAAAGAACCCACTATTTGCTTTCCATGAGCCGGACTCCAGTGCTCCATCCAGCATGTTCTGTTTCTCTCCTATATACTCTCTTTCCCGTGTCTGTTCATCTTCCCCTGTCTTTTGCTCTGCCAGTGGTTTGATCTGCGGCACCATTTCTCCTCAGCATCAATATGCTATTTTTACATTTGTTTTGATTTTGCTTTGCCTATGGGATCATCCATTTTTAACAGGTCCCTCCAAAGTCTGGAACAGGAGAACATCCATTGATAGCCAGTGTGAAGGAAACTTTATTCCTAAATGAGAATTTCTAAAGCCTAGCCTCAAACTCTTCCCTTTCAAGGATCGCGTACAGCTGACCTCAGTCGCATCCTTCTGAATCAAAGACATGTTGGAGTGTGTGTTCTGGCATGGGAGTAGCATATGCCAGCATCCCTTGGATGCTTGCTATGTTAGAGATTATCCCTTTGAATGCTATGGAATGTTCTTCTCCCATCCCCCCTCCACCAACAGTGTGATCCTCGCATAGTTAATATGTAAGATTTCATTTTTACAGAGCAGCTATCAATGGTGTCCTGACAAATCACAGAAATCCTGGCAAACTAATGACTTGTAAAATAGCATATTGAAAAAATCCAGTCTGTAAAGAACTGCCAGAACCCAAACATGCATCCTTCCCATTATCTCCTCCCCCATATATCTCTGCCGTAGCTTTTGATTGGTGGAAGCAGACCAGGTGTATTCAGTGAGGCACCACCATCACATTACATTACATTTCCATTACAGATAAGCTGCACACCACTGCCATGTCCTTGGGCACCCAGTGCTCCTCTCATTCTCTGATGGGAAAAGGCAGCACGTATTTGAGGTCCACCAGTTTCCAAAAGAGATGATCAGTCACATCCCAAATTGTCATCACTTCTTTATAGATAGGGAAACTGAGGCACAGTGAAGTTGAATGACTTGCCTGAGGTCCCACAGCGAGTCAGATGCCTGATTCCTTGCTCTAACCCTTGAACAAAAGAATCCCCCACTAGAAAGTGAGGATGGAGACCACAACGGATCAGCTGGGTCTCTGCTAGAATTTTGGAAAATCAGCATTTTCCAATTTCCAATTTTTGTAGGCAAAACCAGACATTTTGCCATGTTTTCATGAAAATTGGCTCATTCCAGCAAGGTTTTTCCTGTTTCACCAGAGAGCACCTTCAGGGAAAAGGGCAGTGGCAGTAAAAACATATATTAAGTCACTGTGGGAGCAGAGTCCCACTTTTTCGTGCATTTGCTGCAAGTGACAGAGCTGCATTTCCACTGCAAAACCACTTTTTGCTCGTATTTTTGATGGGAAACAGGAAGAAACTTGAGGCCAAGCAACCAACTTTTTTCACTGTTCATTAAAGGCCGGACCCCAAATCACTGGGCCTTTGTCACTGACTTCAAAAAGCCTTAGATCAGTCCCTAAACTGTGGAAGTGTACACTTCTTTCATGGGCTCCCACCACTCTGTGACCATTGGTTCTGTAAAAATAAAAACATGAGCTTCACTTTCAAGACAGTCTGGACAGGTTTCAAACTAACTCTTGCAGGGGCATGGTTTGTGCCAATAGACTGACACACACTTTGCAGTACTTTGAACATGTGTTTCCTGAAGGAAATGTTGAGTGGGAGCTTATCTCCTACTCATCAGCCGTTGTTAACAGTATTGACCCGTACTGTGCTGAGGTGTTGTTATATTGCCATGCACAGCTTCATGCAGCAATGGCATGACAGCTGTTCGCATGTCCTGATTGTGACATGAGACAGTCTGTCAAAATCAGGATTGTCCTGAGGAAACTAGACAGGAAGCAAACCTGGGGCCCAAACCAGACAAGTTTATTTATACGTGCAGCCTTTATTCACACCAGTTGCCCCATTGAAATCAGTGGGATGACTGGTTGGGGGATGGCCTGACAGAATCGGTCCTCTGAAACAGCTTCATGTCTAATTCCAAAGTAAATCGGGTCCTTTGCTACACCACAGCTAAGTGATTGTGGCAATAAAGACTGTGCCTGCCTTTCTCCCTGAATTACCAGGACACTCTTTGGCCTGCCAAAAGGCACATACAAGGGCAAATTAATGAGATGGAGAAGATAGGAAAGTGCCTAAGGATCCAGTCAGAAAAGAGAGGTCTTTGCGATCCCCAGTGAAAGGACCCAGCAGGATGCAGCGACTGAAGGTATTGGCCACAGCACTGATATTTAAAGTCAAATTGCTCTTATTCACCAGGAGCAAAAAAAATTTTAAAAAAGCATCTTCTTTTTATTCTCTTAGTTCTTATCGACAAAATACAGTTCTGAATGGTGAAGGGAGGAACTGTGCTCTGGTGTTCCTTGCTGCACAGTGTGCTGCCTTATATAGTGGGGTAATGATCCCTCCTCAAAAGAGCGATCACCACCCTACTAATAAAATGGTGACACTGCCACCTGAAATACTTTGATATTGTGTTTTTCCTGCATTTTGTTTCTTATGTGCACAATGGATAGATATATATATATTTTTTGTGGGTTTAAAGGCGAGAACATTTAGCAAGGGGCATGGGGCAATTTGGGAAGGAGAACAATCTGGAGCAATCCAGAGCTGGGTGTGGTGAACAGCTGGGGAGAGCGGGAGGGACCCTGGGCACCAGGCCCAGCACAGGGAGACGCCTCAGCAAAGAGGCTCTGCAGGCCAGGCTTGAATCATAACCCCGACAGGGCAGGGGCGACACTGGGAAGAAGAGTCCTACCACTTAGAGCCTGAGAGCGTGTGGCCACCACCAGAGCAAGTGTCCAATCCACAACATCCCTGCAGCACAGCCAGGGCCTGAGAAGAAGGCCTGGGACTTACAAGGAACAGACTGTGAACTGCCCTGACGTTCCAGAGACACTGTTTGTGATGTTCCCTGCCACAGAGCGGGTTGATGTTTCCTTTAACCTTTCCCATTTTTCCTTTTTCTTTTTAAAATTAATTGTTGATTAAATAACTTGCATTTGCTTTAACTTGTATGTAATGGTCAGTGGGTCAGAGAAATGCCCAGTGCAGAGAGAATACCTTGGAGTGGGGACACCCTAGCCCCTGTCCTAGGTGACCACAGCAGGGTTGGGGGTCGAGCCCCCCAGGAATCCTGGGCCCAGCCTTGTTGGGGTTAGGAGGACTCTGCCAGACAGGAGAGTGGAAGGGGAGTCCTCAAGGGCAGGGAGGCCACTGGGTAAAGGAAGTGGGAGAGCGAGGACTCAGATCCTTTCGCTAGTCCACTTCACCAGGGTAGTGCAGAAGCCAGGAAAGTTCCCCACAAGAGCAGGACTATTACCCCACTTACATAATCAAGAACTGTCCCAAACCTCCATCTATACCTTTTCCAAAGTTTGAAAAAGTTAATGTAACTCCCATCTTCTCCCGCTCCACCCCATAATGCTGCATTTTTGGGGAAAGTTCCACTGCAGACCCTTCTAATTCAACATTTTCAGCCATGGTAGAATCTGAAACCTGATCTCATAAAATTTACCAAAAATTTCCAGATGAGTCTGGATACTCCCAGAATCAGCGTCAGTGAGGCCGGCTGGCTGACTTGCATGTCAGGATGCTTTTCTATAAGCATAAGTGGATACACCAGAGTATAATCCAATTAATATATGATCTCTCCTGAACCCCCTTAGGATCCTCAGGTTGCCAGTGAGATACAGAATGGATGTCTAGCCCTGGTTGCTCTTGAGATATACAGGAGGTCATCAAATCTGGCAAAAAACAAAAACAGGCTCTCACAAGCCATTTAGCAGACAGGCCAGGATGCTGTCAGCATCCCAAGCAGCCTGAGCCAATCTGCCTCTGTTTAGGGTAAGCACTGAAACTGAACTTCTGTGAACCCGTCAGCCTTTGCCTGTCTGTAACATGTATATAGTAAAAAGTCAGTGCCCTGGCTCAGCTAACGGGATTATTCATAGACAAAGGAATGATCCAGGGCCCAGTCCTGTCGTCCTTTGAAGTTAACAGTAAAACTCCCGTTGATATCAGTGACAGCAGGATCAGGCCCCAATTCCTTGTAAGTTTGGAAGCCTCTGAGGAATGTAAATGGAAGCTGGAGGGAGTGAGGAGGGGGAGGAAATGCTCACATTTTTGTTTTTAACAGGACAAGTTTCAGTCCTAAAGAAAACCTCGGTAAAGTGGCAAGATTTTGTCCCCAGCTATAATGCCACTGGGCTTTGGAGTGACCTGCGGGATACAGTGACACTGTGTGGTTTGAATTTTTACATACAGCTGCATAAAGCAATTCTCATGTAAATTTTGGAAGTAAATAAGCCTGCTGTTGGTCTGGTGCATGGACACATATGCTCAAACCATTAGGCTTGACAGGAGATTAGAATTAACCCTCACTTTCTCTCTCCCTGTCTCCCTCTCTTTCTCTCTCTCTCTCTCCCAACACACAGCTTTTACAAGAGACTAAACCACCTCTGTATTTTAATGAGTGTCAGAAGAGTTAAAGCCACAAGAACGGCGGCGGGGAAGCTATATTGTTGCATCTTCCCCCATCCTCTTGCCCTTGATATGAAGCTGGATGAATTTAGAATATGATGCGAGTCCATTTCGGTTCAATACCCAGGTAGATACGTCGGAGTCAGCACACTTCTCCCCACAATCCCAAATCTTCTAACCACTGAAAGCACCTTCAATTCCCATTGGCTTCAGTGGAGCTCGGCACCTTGCAGAATCAGGCCCTGTATGTTTGTTCAGCACTGGATATCTCAATTACTGCCTAGCGGTGAGGAAAGCTTTAAGAGCCAAAGAAGCCAAAAGGTCCTCCTTACTAGGCACCCATTGTTGGGACCCACCCGGGAGCATCTGAAAGGTTTTAATAGCCAGACATTACTGGCTACCCAACCAGAGGAGTTACGAAGCAGGCTCTGCCCATCCGGCATCAGCCTATCTGGACTTAACATCTAAATGGGTTCTCTTTCCAACTGATGCACACTTCTCTAGCATGTTATTTTAAGGCAAGATCCAAACAAAGCAGAAAAAAGAAAATGCAGAGGGGAGGGAGGAATAAAAAGGTAGGAGAACCTGCACAGAGTTGTTTGCTTATGCGAACTTTAAATAATTCATTTTTATCCCTATTGAGCTCATCACAGCGTGACAAAAATAAACGTGTCTTCTTGGCCTATTGTTTGGAGCCGAGGATTGTCAAGCGAGAGGGAAATATTATAGCGACGGAGGGAGATACACGCAAGAGTGTGACCTTTAACTGCAGTACCTATAACCAGTCTCATCAAATTAAAGCACTGTATATTTTCCTTAATAATCTCTGATTAGGCTTGGGGTATGAGTGGACACGAACACCCGCCATTGCTATGCAGCGGGATGCCTGTTTAGCACCAGCCGAGCATTTGGGAATAAGTGAGCAAAATGCTTTAATTTGATAGGGTTAGAATCCTGCAGGCTCCAAGGTGAAAGGTCACCAACAGCTCCGCTCACACTGAATATGCAGAAATAAAAAACTAAATTGCTTACATCTGCTGCAGGCAGGAGGGAAAATGATCTGATTGGACAGTCCAAGGGCTCTCCATCTCTTTTGGGTTAGAGAGGAGATTTTGGAGCATCAAAAGCTCGTAATTGGAGTAATTCTGAATTAATGGATACATACACATACAAACATTTTGAAGCAGCTGGCTGCAGAATGCTGCATGTTTAGGAATGCTTAGGGATTGCAAAGACACCATTTAAAAAATTGTCCTTTATATCTAACAAACTATCAAGATGAGATTTGAATTTCATGACATGTAAGAAGTTTAGTAACCCAAAATCCTGCCGGTCTGTCAGATAAATTTGTTGTATGCAGTGCTGTTGGAGCTATGTTACTCCCAGGACATTAGGCAGACTAGGTGGGTGAGGTAATATTTTATTGGACCAACTTCTGTTTGGTAACAGAGATGAGCTTCGAGCTTACACAGAGCTCTTTGTAAGCGCGAAAGCTTGTCTCTCACCAGGTAAATTTGTATCTGTCTCAACCTATATCTGTTTGTTCACTGTACAGTTATTCTATCTATCTATCTACTTGCTGTATGTCTGTATGTTCTTTCATGACTCAGAAGGGGCTTTGCTGTATAAGGCCCAAAGGAGTTGCATATAAAGATGTTGTATAGAATTCTAGGCTTTAGTCTTGCCATCTGATACTGTATTTAATCTACGTATTTGATCAATAAAAATCAAAGACAAGGCTCAAGGTCTTTTTGGCACGAGGCATTCAACCTCGTGTTGGGTGTCAGAGGTTGTCTGCAGTGTCATCTTAATGGTGTCACATTAATGAGTAACCTATTTTCTTAGGCTTTGTGGTCATCATCGGGAGCAGTTTTGTCTTTGTTTTTATTGGGCTTAGGATTTTGGAGGGGGGTGCAGAAGAGGACAACCCTAGGTTAGAGATGTAAATATTAAATAAGTCCTTTCTGACACCCCACCCCCACCCCATAGGGGGTTCCTTACGCAGAGAGATAACCATGATACTGCTAACTCACAAGAGCAGCGTCCCAAGGGTAAAGAAATTACTGAAACCCAAACTGACCAGGGGAGCACGTCCTGCAAGGCAAATTTTCAAGAGTGATTTCTCAGCTGGCTGTTGATTTGGAAAGACAGGCCATGGACCAAAGGGCCAGAATCCAGGTTTTGGGTCCACTTCTGGAGAGATTTATTATGTAGGTAAAGCTGTAAGTTCCTCTGATATTTTACTTGGAGCCAGGGCTTCTCTGCTCTCACTCTCATGTACAAACTTGAACAGTTTGTTCTTTTATGGCTGCCTAAGTCTGTGCAGCATCGTTTCAATGGCCTTTTGTCTTGTGACAAGTATTGCAATGCCTATAATGTACTAAACATGCTAAAAATCCATGTAATTAATTCCCCAACATAACAAATATAGAATGATGATCATGTAGCAGATAAACAGAGTTTATTATCTTTTCTCCCTGGCCTGCACCTCTTCAGTTCTCTTTCCCTCTGCTGTTAATCAGTGCATTGTTTAACCCTCTCATGTCTGTGGTGGGGAGGACATTGTTCAAAAGGGAGGATGAGGTTAAGGCACAGGACTAGGCTGGGCTGGGTCACAGACTTCCTGTGTGACCATGGACAAGTCAGCTAGGCCAAAATTTTCAAGCTTGGGTGATCCAAGTTAGGCACTTAAATATGTCTGTCGATGCACCTCATTTCCAGAGATGCTAAAGCACTCACAATGGGAGCTGCAAGCCGGGGTACTGGATCAATCTGTATAGCGGGGGATGCTGAGAGCCATTGAATCAAACTGTAAACCCTGTTTCTGATAGAAACCACTTCAAACCAGGGTGTGCGGCAGGACCCCCAACATCCTAGTTTCAGCACCTCTGGCTGCAAGGCTCAGCACCTTTGAAAATCGGGTGCCTGTTTCAATTGAAGATCACATACCCAGGTGTGAAAATGTTGGCACCAACCTACCTGTGTCTCAGTTCCCCTATTTGTAAAAAGGAAAATGACGGTCTTATTTAACCTACCACAGGGAAGAGTTTTTTGAGGTGAAACCCATTCACGTTTTAAAGTGCATCCACCTCATAGGGAAGGGGTGCTACAGAAGTGCCTCGTATTATTGAGATTGTGATTAAGTTGCATTTCTTACGTTGCCCAGCAGAACAAGAGATGTGAAATTCATCCTGGATGGATCCTGCACGCTTGAAGGGCAATGATGCTTTTACCATCTGAGCTGGTTGACACTCAATGTGGGGAGAAAGCTGGGTTGTTTTTATGGGTTTTACTTGTGAGGCTTCTTTATGGAGGCAACTATTTCCTCTTTAAGGTACTGTCTCTCTTGCCTAGCTCAGCTCTGGTCTCTGTCACAGAGCAACCTCCTTTGTCCACCTCGCCATGCCTGCCATCATCTATTCAAAGGTATTTGTCAACAATTATATGTCTATTAAGGACAAGTCAATCAGTCCATGTTCAAATAGCCAGACCTCCAGGGGCTGCCTATTGATAGGGACTTGTCAATAACCAATCCAGCCCTTTTTCAACCAAACAAGAAATTAAACATTCACCAAAATCATTGCTAGCCCAATTCCCTAAGGCCAGTCTTTACTTTCAGAATATTGGCCTCTTCTTTTTCTTGGCTAATATTGGTTTTGAATAAACAAAAGAAACACAGAAAGAGAGAGTGCAAGACTAGGTGCTTGTTAAAGCACCATTTTAACTGTAATTAAGAATATTACCAAATGGGTGTGCATGTCAGTGGTTGCAATTAATCCTGAAGGCAGTAAAACTAGAAGGGAATTAATAACAGAAACTTTAAATTAGCCCAATGTAATTAATATCTCCAGTATATAAATATCCACTATTCCACCAACACACATTTCAGACTTATTTACCTAAATTAAGCTGGGGAAGGTAGCAATATTATGCAATATTTCCATGCATATTCAATTTCTAAATTCAACAGTTGATTTTATAATTATTATTGCAAATGACTCATCGTCTCCAGCACATGAGAGAACGAGAGAGACAGAGACTGAGCGTGCTGGATGCATGTTTTAAACAAAAGCCTCTAGCAAAAGCCACAACATGAAAAAAAGACGCTACATAGGGCCGTCTCCTTTGAACGGTCAGCACTCCTGTATCACAGCATACACTGGTGCTGCATGACAAAAGACAGCATCAAACAGTTTTGCACAAAGACCTGAAATGACCACAAATATTTAAAGCAGAAATGATATCTGATCTACCCTTTTTAGGAATATCACAGCTGGCTTTGTTAAAAATTACAGAAGCAAACATTCTCTCCCTTAAAGTTCTGTTCCTCTTCATTTCTATCGTTCCATCAGCAGAAATTCACTCAAAACTTGGCAATCGTTGCATAATATTCAAGCATTATGTACAAAACCAGCAAGCTAATAAACACTACAATTCATCATTTTACTAATGACATTTTAAAAATATTTTTTCATGTCAACGAGGGTCACACATTTTAATTCTGGGAGATTAATAAAACCCAATCTGAGATCTATTCTTTTCAAACTACACCAGCACCACTGTAGCTAATGGTTGTTAGTTGTAGGGGGGTTGTAATTTGGCCTCAAAACTTTATACATTGAAATAGACCATCTAAAGTCTTAGCCAGGGAAGACCTTTTTCACTTGGTTTTTGTTGCTGTTGCTGATTATTTGGTTGTTATTTTAGTTATTTATTTTGCAAACGAAATTAAAGACAAAATCCTACCTTTCCCATTTTAAGTCACAAAAAGTCTAACTGATTTCAGTGTTCTGCATGAAACTCCCTACTCTCCAACTTTTGAAAACAGCTCTTTTGAATGAAGGGGCAATCTAATTTTTAGCAGGTGCAGAATGTGAATGAAAGCCTTTCAATTAGATGCACTGGAAAACTGAACATTAAAGGCAAATGATTTATTTCATTTTAAATAGTAGCTGGTTTTGCACAGGACCTATACATATATATATATGTTTTCTACCTAACATGTCAGTACAGAGATGTAGCATGCATGAGCATCAGCTGTGTGACATGTCGCTATCTTCATGGAAAAGGGGTCCCCAAGAGATCAATGACATCATAGACCAAGTCTATATAAAATAAATAAATAATTATTAGAGGGCTCCAGTTTACAAAATCCTATTATGGGTATTTACAAAAGAACCTACAACAGCTTCTTCACAGTAACTGCAAATAATGGTGTCTTTTTTTAACCTACATTTGGGTCCAATCCTGCACCCATTGAACTCAATGGCAAAATTCCCAATGACTTCATAAAAAGTTGGAGCAGTTCCTGTATTCATAAATTTTAAAGCCAGGAGGGACTATTATGGTTATGCTATCCAACCTCTGTATAATACAGGCCAGAAATTTCACCCACTAATTCCTGCATAACTTCTAGTTCGGCTAGAGCATGTGTTTTAAAAATATATTTTCTATATTTACATGATATCTGTATCGTTATGGAGTATCAGATCAATACATTTCTTTAAAACCTACAAGGAGGTAGGTTTATCTCCTCACCCCCATTCTCCCAACCACCCCACAAATTGTGATTTAACTGCAAGAAAAGAAGAAAGAAAGAGAGATCTCACAAAGAACTTTTCAAGTCCCATTAAAAGTCTGATTTAAATTGTCCAAAGTCTAGGGTATTCTGAGTTAAGGATGATGGCCCATCTATCCTAAAGTCACCTCTCTGCACCTACGTATTGCAGGGGTCTGCAAGGAGTGTGACCTAAACAGTGTGCAATGGCCTCTACTACCTGATTACAATGGGATGAGCTAAGTATGGAGTGTTTAGCATTTTCCTCTGAATTGGTCTGTTGTTGGTTCATGTTGAAACTTTCAACATTATTTTAACCCAGTTTGCTAGGAAATTTCTTTCCCAGTATGACTCTCTGAAAAGCATTTTCCTTTTCCTTTTTTTTTTTTTTGGCTCAGTAACAATTTTTTCTAAATAATCCATATTCATTTAAAAAAATAATGCACCAGAAAGCTCTACAGCTCCACAGACTAGGACATACTTCTGGATTGTCTCAAAAGAAGTGATTACAGCTATCGGGTTATTATTAACTAATTTCTCCATTACCTCTCTGCTGTAACTGAGTACTTGCTGCACTCAAAACTACAATCTGTATTGAACTCTTCATGAACAACATGCTGCAAAATAATTTAAACACTTAGTGCTGAATAATATACAGTAATATAGATATGATAGGGGGTTTTTTCAGCTGCAGACATTACTTGCATCAGTCTGCATGTATACACTTCAGTGGGTTGGGGAATAATGTTGGATGCCTTTGTATGACAAACGCGTACAACACAGTGTGTTTAGGCACAATTTACCCTCCACACCACCAAAAAATACCATATGACCTTCTATGCAGAATATGAGTACATCCAGATCACTAACACTAGTAAATAAAGGTATCTATAGAATAAATAATATAGCCCCTTGCAACATTATTTTTCATGTTTAACAATTCTCTTCTATCAAGCTGACGTTTCTATACAATCGATTTTTTTTAATTTTAAACAGTAGGTTAAAATAAAATGGGGGAGGGGAGACTCAGAAAGAAACCTCCCGTAAACCACACAATTTCACCCTTTCGGCTGGTACAGTTAGATGGCTAAAAACTAAAGGGAATCTGTGTATGCCTCTAGCAGTTCCCTCTTCACCGAATGGAGAAACACAGTCTGTCCAGAGAGACTGGAAAAAGGTAATATGTTCTTGCTGTGGTTTTAAACTCTGTACGGGCAATATCTGCTTCTCTCTGATGAGTTACAGAGCTGCTTCTTCCTGAAAAGAATTGCTAGACCTCTGCCCTAAAGTTGCAGCATAAACCGTGACATGTCTTGCATGACACAGCTTTCTAGCCTGCAGAGGACATGCACAGCATGTATTACTAGTGCTGAAGTTTCATCTTACTCTAAGATCAAGTTCAATTAAAATAGATTTGCAGAAAGCATAAAATAGTCACACATTTGTGTGTGTGTGTATGTGTGTGTGTGAAGTGGGGGGAAAAAACTGATAATATTTCACAACCACTATCATATAGTTACCATAGTTATATCCTGTTGTATGCATGTATGCATCTGTACAAATGTATATACACACACAATAGAAATCGCTATATACCTATATACTGTATAATACATATACCTATAAATACAGTCACACGTATACTGGATGGTATGTAGCATAGAGTACTCAGGAATTTTTCCTATTGTTTAGTCCCATAGATTGGCTAAAAATATTCTTTTTAAGCCTGTCTAGTCCTTCACATGTGTTGCAGTTTATCCTCCTCTTTTTAATGGAATGTAACTCTGTTCTTTAGGACAGGGTGCATGATCTCTTCTGCCCAGTTCCCAAAGGAAAGGGAGAGAAAAAGAATCTGATATAGATTAAAAAAAACCCTCTTGAGCTAAATATTTTCTGACAAAAATCCCATAGAAATGCTCTTGAAACTTACTTTGATCCAGTGGGCATTTCGAAGAAACAAAACAAACAAGCAAACAACAGAAAATGCCTCAAAGCTTTTGTTCTTTCCTGGGTTTGCCATTTTATCCTGTCTTCAGTTGGGGCCCAATCCTATGTCCACAGACATCAATGAAAAGACTCCCATGGATTTCAACGGGCTTTGGAGCAGGGCTGTAGTTTGTACTCTCTTAGAAGGAGGGACAATCTTTATATTTGTTTTGTACAGCGCAGAGCACATTATGCCTAAGAAATAGTAAATAACAACAATATTAACTGTCCACTAAATGCATAAATGTTTAAGTGTCATAAATAAATGGATAACTTGATTTGTAAATAAATTAAATTTAAGGAATATTTCATAAACATTCTGCGCTAAGCTGGTGCCTGGGGTAATATAGATTTTCATCCATATTCATATCTACACAGTTAGGAATTCCCTTGAGTTTCTGAGGTTTTCTAGCAATCGGATTCTTTCATGTTCCTCTCTGGGATACAATTTTAAAAAAATAAAAACCTAGTAGAGAAGCAGAGCTGTAATTCAATCGTACAATTTGTAAAGTGAATTATTTTATTACCTTTGCTAAACATGAAAATATTCTCCCCGTTTTCTTTAATCAGGGTCTATTCCCTCAACAATGGATTCCAGACTGCACCTTCAAATAATAATTAGAAAGGAATCAGCTACTTCCATCCTCTTCAAATAGGGAAACCGCAGAAAAAAGCGACTAGCTCAATGGTAATTTATGTAGTACCCTAGTGCCATCTACTGACTATTGCTGAAATCCTTCCATTTAAAGGGACAAGCTTAATTTAATTATAGTATGCCATAAACACAAAAGCATACAACTGTAATCTATAGGCTCAGTTCTAGAGCTCTGACGGCTTGGGAAAAATTGACTGACTGTCAAGCACTCACGCTCTCTTGATCGCTCAAAAAAACCAAACCAAACCAAAACACTTCTCCAAGCTTGAAATCCTAGTTGAACTCAGCAAAGAGGAATAGCTAAGCAATAAAATTGATGGGGCCCAATCCTACAGACCATTACTCTTTATCCTTAATCCATTGCTTTGAGTGGGTAAAGACTATTTGTGCGTATACAGCTTTTTTGGACTGAGATCGTGCACTTTAATATTCTATGAGCATCTGTCTGTCTCTCCATCACTACCACCCTTGTTTGGCTCTCCTCAATTGTAAGAAACCCCACTGACTTTGCTGATTTGCACCAGCTCAGCTTCTGGCCCACTAAATCTACTGCAAAATTCTTTGTAGCTTTTAACCACAATTTAACACTCACACACCAGTGAGTTTGGTTTTTTCCAAAGCGCCTGGAAGGCCTGTTCATCTGATAGAACAAGGTCGGGCTTCTAGGAAGGGGGCATCTGGCGGTAATTTTCCCCCCGCTCCAGTCTACTGATAGATTGGGGGGCATAGGGTCAGTCTAATAGCTACAGTCTGGGCCAGGCCCCAAGCAATTTTTGGAAAAGCTGATGCCCTGCAACTGTGTGTGAATCAATCAAATAGGCTCACTGCGACTCCACTTAGTTTACACCAAGTGGAGATGGACCAGAACCATACCATGCCCATTCCCAAATGATGGTGAAGTTCAGATCCACATCCAGATCTCCAGCCTCCCCATGATTCTGAATCCTCATGCAAGGAAGCCTGGATTATCATACAATGGAACTTGATTGTTTCCCACTCAAGGAACATGATTTATGAACTCCTGGTTCGTTATCTATCAGCCATGTTTAGCCCCCTTTCGAGGCCCTTCATTTACAAAATAAAGTAGGCTCAGCAACTTTCAAAGCAGCCACACCAGTTCATCCTACAAACCTGGTTTTAGAAAGAGCAGAGCAGGACTTGAGATCATCCAGAATTTCACAACTGGTTATGAAAAGAACATTGTCAGAGGACAATCAGACATGGCATGAAGAACCAGGCGTGGATGCAGATTAGCTTTAGGCCAAAGTCTAGGGTATGAGTTAGACAGTGAATTTGAGCTAAGATTTCGGTTCAGATTTGACGGCACCAATGCCTCAAACTGTTTTCATTTTTATTGGGCATAAGCAGATGACAGCTGTTATGAGTCCAGCTTGACCAGACCTTGGGTCCCTTTAGAGGTTTGTGGTTATTCAATTATGAGTTTGTGGAGTGCCCAATTTGAAAAATGAGGCAGATTGAAAAGCGACAAACCTATCTCCAGCATGCCACACATACATTTATTAATGGAGTCGGAGGAAAGAGAAAAGGGGAAGGTTGTTTGGAACAGAGCCTCTTGCAACACACGTTGGGCTAGGGAGAGCCTTACCCACAGTGTCAAAGCAGCTTCACACAAAGTTCCTAGGGTTTAATCCCACTATTCAGGATCAAATGCCAAGGAACTGCCATAGCAACAGGATGGCACACATACAAATACAACTTTGTTACATTTTTCCAAACAAAGAGCAAAGAGAGCGGAGGATGAAAAGCTGCAGAGGGGGAGACAAAACTTTTCAAGGAGTGGTGGGAAAAGGCGGTGAAATACCTTGTTGCCTTCTCAACCTGTACATGAAGTGGGACACATGCTCCAGTGCTTTGGGCCAGATTCTGATCTCAGCTTTGCCAGGGTAAATCTGGAGTAACCCCCATGACTTTCGGTGAGAGCCTCGGGTCTGAGTTATGTTTGCTGCAGAACTAGAGTGGGGGGTGGGAAAGGTGGATTTAAGCCACCTTGTTGCTTCCATGATCTTGGGGTCAGCTAAAGACTGTCCTACCCCCGGCTTAATTTAGAGCATGCTTAAGGATGCTCTGGTATATGCCCAGTAGCCAGTTGCCTCAAGGGGCCATTTTGATAGTGAGGGATCAGAGGGTAGTAGGGATGCACTCGTTGTGCAACCATCCAGAAAGAGGGGGCATAGAAGCTGCTAAAACAGCTTTATCCCACAGGGAATTCCTCTAAACAAGTGGAGTCCAGTTAAACCAGCTTTAGAGAAGCTTTGCTCCAGTGGAACAAAGAAGAGGATGTGGCTCTTTTGGCACTTAACTGCCTTGTTTACTTCACACTCTTTCTTTGCATCCAGAGATGGATCAGACCCAAAGTGTAGCCATCTCCAGGTGTGTTTTGAGGCTAATGACTAAACTGGATTTTGGGGAGTTCCTTCTAAACTGTTGTGTACAGTCTGGCTAAGATGGGTTATACATTGGGAAGCAATATTTCCTGGAGCATAGTTGAAGCCCTGGTCAATTATGATTGATTGCACAATATCACTCCAGGATGTCTGTTTCCAGGGATAACCATTTCCAGGTAGCTTCTCTAATATGTAATGTGGTCCATAAAGGGCATCTGTGAGTAGCGGAGATGGCTCAGTCTCTGTCAGCCCAGCTCTGCTTTCAGACTTCACATATACCATGTTGTGTTGTATGGCACAATGATACCGTGATTAGAGCTGGTTGGGAAAAAAATCAAAACAGTTTTTTTGTTGGAAAAAGGTTTTTCAAGCAAACAGATTTTTTTTTCTTTTTACAAAAGTGTATAAATTTTGATGGCAGGAAAAAATTGTTGAAACTAATTTTTTTTGTTTCAGAATTTTGAAATTGCAAAATGAAAAACTTCCATAACAGATTTTTTTTTTAAAATTCTGTTTCATGGAAAATTTCAAAAATATTTATTTTTTCATTCTGATTCAGAATGAAAACCAATTTTGAAATGTTGACATTTCCCACAAAATGGACATTCTGAGTTTCAATCAGCTCTGATTATGATGCCTTTTTATTTCCACAGACTGCACCCTTGGACTTGTAAGAGTACTCCTTGTGTGAAAAGTTCTTGGGTCGTTTTATTGTTAGTCGCTACAGTCCATAACTTAGAGAGAGAGAGAGAGACAAACACACACACACACTGTGCTCTCTCTGGCCAATTTTACTATGGTTCTTTTTTGTTTTTGTTAATATAAAATAAAAGTTATTTTAAACATTGCTGGCCAGATTTTCCAAAGAACTGAAACCTTTTGAAAATCCAGCAATAGGAGTCACAGCAGGAACTGCTGGGACCGGAACATCTAGGCCAAAGTACAAAGCTAGGCCATCTAGGCCAAAGCCAAAGCATCTAGGCCATCTAGGTCAAAACTCTTTGTGTTGGAAATATAATACTTGTGTTCATCATTCATTTATTATATTCTTGTTCCTTTCTTAATGGGATGGGATAATGGACTTTGGGCTTTTCTGGTAAGGATTACAGTCTAGTGTTTAGAGGAAGGGGCTAGGAGCCAGGACTTCTGCGTTCTGTTCCCAGCTCTGCAAATCACTCTGTGTGATTGTTGCAATGCATACTGACACTTTAAGGTGGGTTTCAGCTCCAGGTTGGCTCTGTTCCTAGTTTCCACCCAGAGCAAGGTAATCCTAGGACTATTTGTCTAGAGGGACCATGGAAATTGGAGCCTAACCTAGCTAGGAATGCCGGGAAAGGATGCAGTTGTATAAAGCCTCCCTTCCCTCCAAGCACAGAGTGAGGTGGTGAGGGAACAGGTCGCAGATCTCTCTTGCTCTTGGTGCAGGCTGTTGGCAGAAACACAGAGCATTGTCTAAATGTAGCAAAAAAGCTCAAAAAGGTTTTTTTGAATTTTGAAAACTGCTGGTGGGAAAATCTGGGGTGGGTGGACCCTCAGACCAAGGGCAAGAAGAGGCATTTGGCATGGAGGTTTGGAGCGGCTTAGAGAACAAGAACAGGAACTCCGGTATCAAGCGGAGTGCCCCAAGGTCGGTCCTGGGGCTGGTTTTGTTCAATATCTTCTTTAATGACCTGAAGGATGGCATGGACTGCACCCTCAGCAAGTTGCAGATGACACTAAACTGGGAGGAATGGTAGATATGCTGAAGGGTAGGGATAGGATACGGAGGGACCTAGACAAATTAGGGGATTGGGCAAAAAGAAATCTGATGAGGTTCAACAAAGACAAGTGCAGAGTCCTACACTTAGGATGGAAGAATCCCATGCACTGCTACAGACTAGGGACCTAATGGCTAGGCAGCAGTTCTGCAGAAAAGGACCTAGGGGTTACAGTGGACAAGAAGTTGGATATGAGTCAACAGTGTGCACTTGTTGCCAAGAAGGCTAATGGCATTTTGGGCACTATAAATAGGGGCATTGCCAGCAGATCGAGGGGCAAGATTGTTCCCCTCTATTCAACATTGATGAGGCCTCATCTGGAGTGCTGTGTCCAGTTTTGGGCCCCACACTACAAGAAGGATGTGGAAAAACTGGAAAGCGTCCAGCGGAGGGCAACAAAAATGATTAGGGGACTGGAACACATGACTTATGAGGAGAGGCTGAGGGAACTGGGATTGTTTAGTCTGCAGAAGAAAAGAGTGAGGGGGGATTTGATAGCTGCTTTCAACTACCTGAAAGGGGGTTCCAAAGAGGATGGATCTAGATTGTTCTCAGTGGTAACAGATGACGGAACAAAGAGTAATGATCTCAAGTTGCAGTGAGGGAGGTTTAGGTTGGATATTAGGAAAATCTTTTTCACTAGGAGGGTGGTGAAGTACTGGAATGGGATACCTAGGGACGTGGTGGAATCTCCTTCCTTTGAGGTTTTTAAGGTCAGGCTTGATAAAACCCTGTCTAGGATGATTTAGTTGGGGATTGGTCCTGCTTTGAGCAGGGGGTTGGACTAGATGCCCTCCTGAGGTCCTTCCAACCCTGATATTCTATGATTCTATGATTTGCTTCCTTTTCTCAGAGCTGCTCTGTAGTGAGGGGCCAAAAGATGTATGAAATCTTGGGAGTGGTCAGTGGCTGACAGAAGGATCTGGTCCTCATTGGACTTTGTGTTCTGTTTATTTTTGAACATTCCTTACCCTGGATAGGGTGGAGTTCCTGGTTTAGCTAAAGAGCTAAAATACCCAGAGTGTGAGGGGGAAATGAGGCTGCAGCTACATCCCTGTGCCAGAGTGATAAGGTCCCCATTACAGTGATATTCAGATCACTTATGGGTTCCATGTCTCCATCTATAAAATGGAGAGGATATCTACCTAGCTTGCAGTGGTGTTGAAAGGATTAATAAAAGGATGTCTGTTCAGTGCTTTGACAGATATGCAAGGTATCAAATGATCATTTTAAAGATTTTGCGTCAAATTCCTAAAGTCCTTACTCAGGGACTAAATACTGCTCACCATTCCCTCATGCAGCCCCATTATGGCCAAATGACCATAAGCAAAACTTCTATTGACTTGGGGAGGAGGTCCGGGTTAAGTGTGGAGTTAGGAGTTCATGCACTTCAGATCTAGTAGAGTTTCGCTTGAATACAGACTTGAGCATTTGGCTCCTGCTAAATTCAGTTTAGTTTTCACCCTGAGAATCCTGCAAACTCCCAAGAAAGATTTTTTTTTCTTTATCACAATCACAATATAATAAAAACCTCCTCCCGCAAAGCATTGATTGTTCTATAATGAAATCATAAGTAATTTTGTAGCTGCTTTGGGGAAAAAAGAAAACTGTTCTTTGCACCTGCTGTATGATATCACACCGCTATGGCTCATAATGATTCTAATATGTGAAGGCAGTTGCATAATATCATCATATTAGAGTTTCCTTAAGAAAAATTCATGGACAAGAGACTGCCAGTAGAAATTCTTCACAACTGCTTCTTTTTTTTCCTTCCCACTGCTCTTCTGTCTCAAAATATCTTAGCATTTTCCCCCATCAGACTCTATAGGTTTCATTGGTGAAAATAATAGCTAGCAAATACTAAAGAAAAAAAATCACCATGTTTAAAATAAATGCATTTCTCTATAGAAACTAATGTTCTATAAAGGGATGCAAAAGCGGGGGGGAAGATAGCAGATAGCACAGCTGCATTGAATTGCAAGGCAGCTGGAATTCTTCAATGTAACCAGATTTTAGATGAGTTTTCTTTTCATTTTTCTATAATAAGATCTTTGTAAACCACAGTCCTAAACAAAATCGTATTGGTCGTGGCGAAAATAGAAAAGAACAGCATTGCTCCTGCTCGGTATGTGACAGTCAATATACCAGACTGGCTCCTCAGCTGATGTAAATTGATGTCAATGGGACTATGCTGAGTTCCAGCAGCTGAGGGATCTGGCTTATCACGTTAGTCCCAGAGTGACTACACTGATCTACGGTCTGTTGGGGTCGGAGGGAAACATGATGTGGTGGTTGAGGGCACCCTTGTTGCCCTCAGCTGTGCAGGTAGAAGAAACAGCAGGCAGAATCCCCAAGAAATCGTATGACTGAATTAGACCGAAATCTTACTGGAGGGTTTTAGGCAGCACACACTGCATAAGTTATACACCATCCTGGGAGAAGGTACAATGTGCCTTCTACTTCATGCCTGACAGCTCCTCTAGCCAATAAGAGTGGGAAGCAGAGAGGTCTTATCTCCACCTTTTTCTTTCCCTCCCTGCCCTCTTTGAGGCAGCTAGCACCTGTCTTGATGCTAGGATATAGCAACGCCTGTGTTCCCTAAGCAACAATATGGATGAACATGTCTTAGGTGTGCAAAAGAAAGGGAGAGGTTCCAAGCTCCCTTCCCACCCCTTGGACATTCATGCAAGGGTCAGCTGCAATCTGGCCCTAAAGTGGGGGACTGGGTGGCACTCCTGGGTTGTAGTCCCAGTTCTGCCACCAGCTTGCCATGTGACCAAGGCACATAACCTCTACAATTATTAATTTTCTAATCTGTAAATGAAACACATGCCTGAATTCCCATGAGAGTTGTGAGCCTTAATTAATGAGAGATAGCAAAGTGCTTTGAGATCTTTGGATGAAAGAAACTACAGGAGAGTGCAGGATTATTACATTATTATTGCATTTCTCACTGAGAAACAGTCGTGTTCTGTAATGGTGTGACACAGATATGCCCAGGCAGGCCCTGGCAGATATATTACATCTGTGTCCAACAGCCTTCTCAATATTTCACCAAAAGGGGGTTATGTGTGGTCTCTACCAGAAGCTAAAAACAAGTTGGTTGTCATGGTTATTGCAGGATGTTTCTACAGGAGACATTTTGTAGTTATGTAACATATAGACTGTTGGTTTCCAAAACTGGTGGAGGTGAAACTTGTCATCTGAGGTAGGGTGGGTCTCAGAGCTCACTCCAATCAACACTGAGAACAGATGACATCCATCAGCCTTGCCCAAACCTGTGTTTACAATCTGGAACAGATATAGACTTGATTTGACAAAGGTCCAGAAATGTATAAGGGAAGGGAAGGAAAGAGGGCAAAAATTTAATCCATTAGGGATGCGACATTCTACCAGCAGGAGTGTCTCTGGAAAAGCAGTTCCCAGCTCTCTGGAGTGGACAAGCACTGAAAGGACTGACCATTGTGTGAGAAATATCTTATTAGACAGGAAAGTAACTTGTTAATAAGTATAAGCTATAGATTGTGTTTCCTGTTTTCCTTTTATCTCTAACCTTACATTTCCAAATCCTTTTCCTGGCTTTTATTTGAATCTGTAGCTTAAGCTCCATTACAGAAAGTTCAATTTGGTTTCACTATAGACAAGTCTATGTGCCTTGTGCTAAGCACAGTGTTGAACTGAAGTTGGCAAACTGGGGTGTACTGCTTCCACAGAGGCAGCGGATCACTGTACACTGCAGATGTGCACTCCAGTATAACAAAGTGGGGTATGTACATTGCTAGCCTGGAAAGGGAGAAAGCAGGGCTCCTGTTGCAAGCAGACAGCAGAGTTGGGAGGGTTTCCCGCAGTAGGCACAGATGAGGCTCTCTTACCCTGTAAGCAGGTAGTCATGATTCACCCCAGACACCTCGGGTAACCCTGAAAAGTGTTGCTATTACAAATCAGAATGTGCCATCAGTGAACCCAAAGAGGCATCAGAGATACCACAGGTTTTCACTATACTTGGCGTGGCAAATACTGGTTCTTTAATGGTAAGTGTGGTTGGCTCTTAGAGTGTAGGATAGGCCAGCTGTTCTTCTGCAACTGGAAAAACAGTGTCTGGGATTTTGTAATGTGTTCCTAGACTGATGAAATAACAACCTCAACCCCATTAGTCCTGTAAGTGTTTCTGTGATGTGGTTACAGTAAGTTATTAAACATGCTTAGAATGGTGCCCTTTATTATGGCAACAGAGGTCAGTTATCTGAGATCGAGTGCCAGATGATAAATTCCAGCTTGTTCCAATCAATGGTCATCCGTCACCGAACTTTTGGGACTGGGAGGAAATGCAAGCAGACTGAAAATTTGCCAGAATGATTTAAGACCTGGCATTTAAGGGTTCCCGTTCCAATTGTTCTTTTGACATGTCTTTCGGTTCTGAAGACACACACTTAAGGCTCAAACAATTTTCATCTTAGAATGGAAAGCTGCAGCAGAAACAAAGATGCTTTGTCCAAGACAATGATGCAGAGGGGAGGGCTGGGCTACTTACTTCTAGGTTGCGGGAAACATAAATGTGTCTAAAGCATAAAGGTAAGTGCCACCTGCACTGCTTCATCAGCTTAGCCACTTGAATGGGAGGAGCATGCATCTTGCTGTGGGGCATGTATCTGATTTATCAGGAATCAATGCAGGACTGTGTAGCTAGATGGGCAGGATGGTTAAGCCCTTAGTGGGAGCCACTGGTATGTAGCTGCTGCTGTTCATTACAGTCTTTTTAATGTGTTTACCTACATCAACAGATAACATCATAAGCATGTTTAAGACTGGACAGTTTATATCATAAGGAGTATAGAAAATAAAAGGATGCAATTAGCTTATTAGTGGAGCTGGTCAAAAAAAATCGACAAAATGCCGTTTCATTGAAACTGAAATGTTTCATGGAAATTTATTCGTTTGGGTGAAAAATTTTCATCTGAAAGACTTCTCGGATCCAGGATGGAATTACTGGGAACAAGAGAGAAAGAGAAAAACCACCCCAGAATAGCCAAAAGCAGGCTGTGAAAGGACTTGAACATGGATCTCCTATATCCATGGTGAGTACACTAACCACCAAGCTCTTGGCTATTCTGGGGTAGGGCTGGGTCTCAGTCTCGCTCTCTCACTCTCTCACTCTCTCTCTCTCTCTCTCTCTCTCTCTCGTTCCCCCGCCCCCCTTTTTACACAAAAAAATTCAAAAGGTCTCATTTTTGTTCCGATGCAGAACAAAAACAAATGTCAAAACTGCAAATTTTTTCACAAACAGAATTGCTGTTTTCTGGCCACCCTTACTCAAATGTTTCCAAATATCAGAGACCGAATCCATGTCCAGGGAAATGAGGACAAACTTCCCATTATCTTAACTAAGGACAGGATTAGGCCCAATGAATAGCAAAGGAACAAACCATGGGTCTCACCACCACCTCCACTTGTCTAAGACAACCTCTTATGCATCCAGTCAGCAGCTCCTTTCAGTCAGGCTCCAAGCAAGAGTTCTGACTGACTGGAATCCATGGGGCAAAAGATGTTCAAATGAATATAGTGCATACACTGATATTTTACCCCCTGGCTTTTATATATCCTTCTCAAAGGTTTGGCCCAATACCATTTTTGGCTGCTGTCCCCAGGCATGTCCAGAAGATCACTTCTGTATATACCCCAATGACAGTAACAACTGCTCAAAAACTGCAGACAAACTGAACATAGGCAAGGTAGGGCAAATTCGATTTAACTGAAGACTACCATACTATAGTGCATTCATATGTCCTCTTTCACTTAATGCTAGAGTTAGACGAATAAACCAAACTGAAAAATGTATTCAGTGAATTCTGCCTCTTTTTATTAGTGAAGTATCAACAAGCCAATCACAACTTTCTCTGATTTATTAGCTGTTGAGAATTATTCCTTCAAATACTTCCTTGGCCATAAGTAAGTCAGTTTATGAGAAGTTCTTTGGAAAGGTTAGAAAATTTGAACTGTTTTGTTTTGATTGGACCCATGGATCACATGTTCTGACTCTCCTTTCTGATTGGATGAGTATATTTCATAGACTCAGGTTCCAAGCATGAACTATGCACATATATGAAGATTTACTTTCTGGAAATATTCCCTATATTTGCTCACAAATATGTAGAGCTGTTTCTGCAGACACTCCTGCCACGAAACTCATTCACTAGAATATTTGTGGAAAGCAAATATAAAAGGGGTGGGAACACATTTGTGGGAAATACTTTGCAGTCATTGTTCAGCTCTTCTTAATATTCAGGATTTTAGACTTTGTGCTGAAATGTGAGTAAAAAATTTGGGGTCTTTCTGCAGAATAAGCTTGCAATGGATCCTTCACTCAGACAAAACTATGCCCTATTTTTCTGGATCCAGCACCTGGATTTGACCCCATTATAAATAAGCCATCTATCACAACTGCATATAGACAATGGCTCTCTCTCCCGGGTATTAGTTTTGGTTAAAGAATAAAAGTGAATATACCCTAAAGATAGCCAGGCCACAGCATAGCAATGCTCTATCTAGCCAAGTATCCCATCTCCAGCAGTGACAAATAATGGATGTTCAGGGTAATATCTAAATGTGCAGTCATGTATCAAGCAGGCTGGAGAGAGTTTTCTTCCTGACCCAGGCAGCAGTCATATCTACGAGATTCAGCTTAGAAAGTGTTGATGGTTCCTGATCCCCTTCTCCTCTTAATGCATTTTTAAGTGGGGGAAACACTTCAGAATCTTAAAGTGTTGGTTTGGGAACTTTCTTCTCTTCTTTCTTCCTTTCTCAATCTTTTTTAGGATGAGTTCTATCCTTGTGTCCAAAAGGCTTAGGACAGAGGTGTAGTAGGGCAGCCTGGGGCATATGCCTTCTAGGGTTTTATAATTATATATATGTATACATTTTGGGTTCTGCAAAACATTTCCAATTTCATGAAACATTTTCTCCTGTAATTTAAACCATTATTTTTCCAGGGAAATTTCATAAAAATACATATATGCCAAGCTAACTAGAAACTTACTCTCAGCAATAATAGAGATTATTGTTTGATGGCTAATTCTTGCTCCACTTTTAAGATTAAAAAGGGGATTTTTTAAAGAAAAACAAAGCAGCAGCTTGCAAGTCACACTTGCCAGAACTAAATGGCACCTCAAAAGTGTCAAGTTCATGTCTGTGTCTAGTCGTGATTTCAGTGTGGGCTCTCGGACCTCGATACTGCAAAGACTTATGTACGTTAACATCGGTGCCCTTGCATACTTTAATGTTACGCATTCTGAATTCACCTTGATTATCACTACAAAAGGTTCCCCCCCACCCCTGCTCTCCTGCTGGTAATAGCTTACCTTACCTGATCACTCTTGTTACAGTGTGTATGGTAACACCCATTGTTTCATGTTCTCTGTGTATATAAAATCTCCCCACTGTATTTTCCATTACATGCATCCGATGAAGTGAGCTGTAGCTCACAGAAGCTTATGCTCAAATAAATTTGTTAGTCTCTAAGGTGCCACAAGTACTCCTTTTCTTTTTGCGGATACAGACTAACATGGCTGCTACTCTGAAACCTGACTTTAATGTGTAAGTCTTTGCAGGATTAAGGCCTCCACTGTACAAACAAGTTCTCCGTCTCTATTCAGCAGTTAGGATCCAGATGTAAAGTGATCTTGTCATTGCCGGTAAAGGGAGCAAGAGGGGAACTTTATTCCTTACAGTGTTTCTTAGGGACCTAAGCTAGTGGGCCCATTCCAGCATGTAATGAAGAATAAGCCTGACTGCCTGTGCACTTTGGCAGAGCTCATCCACGGGAGCTCACATCTCTGATGACCAGTTTGCTGCTGCTATTGCCAATGAATTATTGATAACATTCTCCCTACCCACCCTCCTCACCTCTGTTTATCTCTTGGCTTCTAAGAGCCACATGTTGCTTCCTATGCAAGACAGAAACAAAGAGAAAGCAATTTCCATGCGCTGGATTTCTCTCGAGACATATCAGTGACAACTCCAGAGTGAAAGTTTACAACCAGTTTGAGGTGCTATTTGCATGCCAGGATTGAAGGGGACCAAATGATCCCTGGTGTGAGGGAGAAGATGTCAGCACACAATATGACTGGAGGAAAGAAACAGTGCAAAAGCCTGCAGGGCTAACAGATGAGGTCTTAGACCTAATGGAGAGAAGATGAGGGCTTAAATCAAAACGACATCCTGATGAGGCTCTGAGTAAGCTGAGCACATGAGCCTCGGACAAGGGATATGAGAGGTGATTAGAAGAACCGTTGATGGAATTCATCCACAGCAAGTGGTGCAGAGGTTGGAGCAGCAGAATCAGAGAGGTGGATTCAAGAGGACTTTTCAACACTGTCAAGGAAATTGCCCAAACACTTTCTCCTGAAGGCAGTGTTATAGGGCAGCATATGGCAAAAGTAAAAAAGAAAAAGAAAAAGAAAGGTAATGGCATAAAGAGACAAGAACATGGTAAGAATCTAGTCCCAGAGCGAGGCAATCGTAACACACACAGACATTCACTCAAAAAATGCCCCCCTTTTCTTAGCTTTGCAAGCACAGAATATCTTGCAGTAAAATAGACTGATCCCAAGCAAGGAAAGATACCAGCTCTGAATGCTATGGAATTCCTAGGGCAGAGTGACAGCAAAAGATCATATGCACCACTACAGCATTGCACGAACGTGAATTTCACCTCCTTGGCACATAAAAGTATGTGGGCCAGGCTCAGAGCTGCTGGGTGCTGAGCCTTATTGAAAAAGTTACCATCGATGCCCTTCACAATGGCAATGGGGCAAAATTCTGCCCTGAGATGCTCACATGCTATTATTGAACCCAATGAAATCTGCTCATCAGTGAGGCCAAGTATACATTGCATGTAAGTCAGAAAATGGTTTTCCATGCCAATTTTAGATTCAGAGGGCTCTAATCAGACTTAGTCACTCAGGGGCCTAGAAACAAGGTGTTTCTAGAAAAAAATAAGAAGTAGTAAGTTAGAAAGAGTTTATTCCAGACGCATATCAAGAGGAAAGTTCCATTAAGACATTTTGCTGGTGATGCAAGTATTTATTTATTTGAAAATTTAAAAAACAACTGGCCATCCAGTGTTCTGGCTGCCTCTCCCATCAGTTAGACATCACAACACAATCAAAACTTGCCTATTAAGGACACCTACCTCAGCCTAGGAGAAAAGAGGAAAAACACAGGGTTTGCCACATCCCTGGAAGAGTAACAAATTTTGGTGTTAGTGGACCAAGGCTGGGAGTGAGTTCCACATTCAAAGGCACCCTTCCCACCCACCCCCCGAGACTGCCCTGCCAACAGCTTCCTCCTGTTTATATAAGGAGTGTTCCAGCTCTGGCACCTCATCTGATCTCAGCTGTGACAATCTGGCATGGGGAGAGAGTGAACCATTCAAGTATAGCCCAAAACTTCCATTGACTTTAGTGAGAGCAGGAGCAGCAAAGAGCTAATAACTGGGATTTGAGGTGGAGTGAGTTTTACTATGGCTTTAACGTGTGCAGAATTGGGCCATAATTTTTTACATTGGCAAAACTCTGGTTGACGTCATTGGGAGCCATATGGGACTGAAATGGGAGTAAGGCTTGCAGGGATTGCGTGTCCAAATCATGTATTCATTATTATTATTTGGATTACCATAGCACATACAGTCTTCAAATGAGATCAGAGCCCTATTATGCTGGGTGCAACTCATGTACTCTGTCGAAGACAGTCCTTGCCCTGAAGATCTTACAGTCTAATAGGACTAGGCAGAGAAAAGGAAAGTGAAAGAAACTAATATTATCTATAATAGAATTACAATTCTACAGTTGGGGAGCTAAGGCACAAAGAGATTAAAGGTAAGATTTGGAAGGGGGGAAGCACAGAAGTGACTTAGGAACCTAGGTCATTTTTGACAATGGGATTTAGGCACTAGGGCCTAGATCCTCAAAAGTACTTAGGCACTTAACTCCCATTGAAATTAATTGGAGTCAAGCACCTAAAAACTTCTTGACAAATCAAGAGTTCAAGATGACAAAGGCATAGAGTGTCGTTATCATAATGAAAAGTACCACCGTCCATGCCTCATCACTCACCTTCCTAACAGTCTCATATGAACTTTGATGAAGAGGTGAAACAAGATGGAGTCCTGTGGAACCCCACATGAGAGTGCACTCCAGAAAGAAGAGCAATTACCCGAACCTACTCTCTAGGATCTCTCAGACAGAAAGCAATTGAGCAACTCAAGATAAGCTCTGTCATTTCTCATTAGAGGGCCCAAGCAGTCAATAACACGTCATAATCAATGATATTGAAAGTGGCTGTTAGCCCTAATATCTGCATGGGCACCTGATCTTCATCCATTGCTAGAAGGAGATCATCCTTCAGTGCAACTTATGCAATCTCCATAACTGTACCCAGACTGACGAGGGTCAAGGAGATCAGTGACACTTAAATACTATGAGACTTGCCTCTTCACAAACTTTTCCGTAATCATACCCAAGACTGGAAGATCAGATTTGTTTTAGAAGCAAATGGCCAACATAAACAAGCAACCTCCATATCATTGCATTGTTGATCATATAGTTGAAATATATTTTATGATACAGTATGTTTTACAATTATTGTGGTCCAGTCCTGCAAGCTTTACTCATGCAAGTGACTCTTAATCACCTTAATACTTGCATTGGTGTGAGTAGGTCTTATGTGATTGAGGAGTATTTGTGAAAGTAAAGCTTGCAGTCAGACTTCGTTTTCTTCTTTAGTTTATGTCTTCCACCCTCGCAAAGTCCCAAAGCTCGGGCTCCAGCCTGAACCTGAACATCCACACAGGAATTTTTCAGCCCTGGAGCCCAAGCCCTGTGACCCCAAGTCAGGTGACCCAGGCCAGACGCAGCCTGGCTGAGGATTCATAGATACTAAGGTCAGAAGGGACCATTCTGATCATCTAGTCTGACCTCCAGCACAACACAGGCCACAGAATCTCACCTACTCACTCTTTTATCCCTATGTAGATGTATCCTTAGAAGCCTCATATATCTGTGCGATTGCGATCTTTTTTGGGATTCCTTTGTACAGCGACCTGTTTAGTTGCAGGAGTTGGGGCGGGGTTGTGGGGTTTTTTCCTATTGTTTCCTCCCAGTTTAGTTGCCTGCCTAGGCCTGGCGCTCTCTGTTGTGGCAATGAGCAGCTTTCTTCTTGGCCCCTACAAGCTCAGTTGGGCATCCCCTCTAGCCTGTCATTTCATCATTGGACTGCCCCCCTCTGTGACAGTGGCATACACCCATCCTTATTTCACACATTTTGCCCATTGAATCCTTGGAAATCATTAAATTATGTGGGCTTCATTTACATCCTTTGTGTACCTCCATTCATCTTGGTCCAATGGAGCAGAATTGAAGCAATGCAACAGTGTGATGTCAGGAGGCACTGTCTAGTTGGTGACTGTGTGAGCTTCAATGACTGACTGGTACATATTTCAGTGTGTATGTTTGTGAGGCATTGAGATATTACCATGATAGAGGCCATGTACATACCTAGACAGGCAGAGGCAATTACCTCAATGCTTTCTCTATCTATCGTGAAAGGCTGTATAACTTAGGCTTTAATTTTGAGTTGAAAATGTGTATTTACTTTCTGAGGAATGCAGAAAACATCCCCCCCTCTCCCCTTCCCCCTCCCACACACCACCACACACACACACACACACACACACACACACTCCTTCCCCTCTTTAGTACTCTATTTGCTGGCATGGAATGGCTGTTGTGTTTTCACCGCATAGGTGTTTCTGTTTCAGTGATGGGTAAAATGGTTAGAACTGCTTGGGAAACAGGGTGTTTTTTTCCACAGAAAATTCAGACTTTTCATCAAAAATGAAAACCTAACATTTTCAGTTTTTATCTGAAAAGTTTTTGATGAAAACTCAAAATTTTCTGTGAAAAGCACACTTTTCCAAATCATAATAATAATAATAATAATAATCTTGGTCCCAAACCAATTTTCCTTCAGAAATGAGTTTTCACAGAAAATCTTCTATCAGCCATTTATACTGTGCCAAATCGTGCTTGCAGTTACCCTGATGTAACTCCTATTGACTTCTATGGGAATTCTGAAAGCAGAATTTGGTCCACTGTCACTATGGCTTTTTGAATGCTCATACTATTAAGTGTTCATCTAAGTGTTTGAACTACTGATAAAGTGATATAATTCTCTAATTTACATAACTGTCTTGGATGTGAAACGTTTTCCAAATCTCAGTTTAAGGGTAAAAGTGATTTGCCCAGCAACATTTCTTCCTCAGCCAATAGAGTTGTGTCAACTACTGTGAATATTAGATCTGGGTTCACATTTACATTAACAGATCAAGGAATAAATTGGTTTCACTACGTAAGCTGAATTAACACCCACTTACATATTGTTTACTGATTGATTTTGCCTATTATTTTAAATCATGAATGTTAATCTCTGTTTCACATGTATGACAGAAGCAATACAGACTTCATTTTTCATTCAGCGTTTGGGATCCCACAGGATGGAAGGATGATGTAAATGTAAGGGTTTACTTTCATCATAACAGGGGTAATATATCTTTCAAAGCTTGAGCCATCCTTTAATAGTTTCTCTTCTGTGTCAGACACAAATATCTCATTCTTCAACATCGAGCATGTAGCGGGGTGGTCACCCTGCTCCAGCCCGGAAGGGGTTAAAGCAGCCCTGGAGAGGGCTGCGGCTGGGAAAGGCTAGGCTGAGTGGGGAAGCAGCCACAGCTTTGGTCAGCTCAATCAGGGCCCAGCTGGCCCTTATAAGAGGGCTGTGCTCCAGAAGCTGAGGGAGTCTCACTCTAGCCCTGGAGTAGGAAGGGTTAGCTGCCTGAGAGCAAGGTACCTGAGGTAGAGTAGTGCTGGGGAAAGGCAAGAGGATCTGGGGTGCTCCAACCTGGTAACCCCCCAGGCTGCAGGCCTTGTTGAAGGCCTATCAAAGGTACTGGGGCTATAGAGATAGAGCTGAGGATAGGCAAAGGCAGCAGGTCCTGTCCCCTTGCCAATGATGAGTGGCCATTGCAGACTGCAGTCTACCCTAGTGAGTGGAGGTTAGATGATGACTGGCAGTAGCCACTGAAGCAAGGTGGGTTTAGAGGGTTGGGGGGGTTCCCCTGGGAGGGGAGACCAGAGTGTGGGGGTACTGCTGGGGCAGAACCCCAGGGTAAAAAGCACTGGGGTCTGGGAGGGACATGGGGGGCTAGTGACAGGTGAGATGTTGGCCAGGAGGAGAGCTATATACTGGAGAGCTAATTCCCAAGATGACCAGCAGGAGGTGTCATGTTGGTGAGTCATTGCTTTGTTACAGAGCACATGAAGTCCCTTGGGGTTTTTTTATTGTATATATTTTCCCCTCTTTAGCCAGTGTAAGGAAAGTGCCCCTCTCTATTTAAGCCTGAGTAGATCAATGTTTACTTGATAGTTTGGGTTTGAATCAATTCCCCACCTCCTGAGCCTTACTGAAAGTTAATTTGAAACTCAGATAAAACTGCCAAATTTTGACTGGTTTGAGGTTAAGCAAAGCCATTCAAAACCCACTGAATTTTACATGGATTCTACCCAAAACCATAAATTGACCAAGGCTCATTTAAAACTCTTCCCGGACTTGCTTGAAACTTGCCCCTTTAACCACCTAAAGGTTTGTCACAAACCACTTCACCCAACACCTCAGACCAAACTAGGCAGAGTGCTTGCAAGTTTCATTACAAATCTTGCACAACTCTTTGTCCAAGTTCCCTAATGTCACCTCCAATGCTCTGAGAGCTATTGGAATATATAAACATATCCAGAGTTGATCTTTCCTTTTCAGTCTTTAGTTTCAAAGCATCAGTAAAAGAGCAAGACACTTACATTTTTATATCTTTTCCTAACCAAACAGGGTGGATAAAAGTCATGGGGGGGGTATTTTTTTAATTTAAATTATGATTTATTAATGTAAATCTATATTTTTTAAACTTAAATCTGATTTTTTTTAATTTACATGTCGCTTTCTTTACTTTCTTCCCATTTGATAGTTTTGAATTGCTACAGTGGACATTTTATACTTGTTGCTTTACTTAGTTTCCTAATTCTTAGAATTTCAGATTTTACATTGAGATTTTCTCTATTAAGAAGTTTCACACTTAAAATGATCATCTATCCTGAAACAGACAGGTCAAGGGCCTCATGACATTTTTATTATGACAATTACACAAGTAAAACACAGTACCACGTTATATTTGCAACCAATAACCACTTTAATATATATTGAACTTTCAGTATATAGCTTTGGCCTGATATAAATCAACATGTTGCTGCTGTTTTTAAAATATAAGCAATTTAAATTGTCTCTTTAAAATTATTCCACCCTGAAACCCAAGTAATTGTTTTAAATTGTTTGATTCCAAACCACTAAACCCTCTGGAGTTACACCAGGGATGGATTTGACCTTTTAAGTTTCATAGAGCTATTTTTGTGCAAAATATACAGGTGGGTTAGGTAGGTTTTATGTGTGGCATTAAATACAGGGAAGAAAATGTATAGGTGATGCTGTATTGTAAAATAATACAATGAATCTTTAAAAACTGATCTTTTAAAGCCTTTGGAAAATAGATCATTGCTACTAGAAATATGGCATATCATCTAACAGGCACTAGTCCACAATCTAAAATAATAGGATAAAGCTTACTATTTACAGTAGCAAATCAATCAATCTAAATTAAGGGGAGAGAAATAATGTTGAAGAATGAGAGGAACAGTGAGGGAACATGCTTTTGCAGTAAGAGATTCTTTCACTGATTAACACACAAACATAACTGAGCCTTAAAATCAATACACAATGAATTAGCAGTCAACAGAGATCAGCTATATGACATGGGAAATATGATTCATTTCTTAGAATGACAGGTTTCATAGTAGCAGCTGTGTTAGTCTGTATTCGCAATAAGAAAAGGAGTACTTGTGGCACCTTAGAGACTAACAAATTTATTAGAGCATAAGCTTTCGTGAGCTACAGCTCACTTCATCGGATGCATCCGATGAAGTGAGCTGTAGCTCACGAAAGCTTATGCTCTAATAAATTTGTTAGTCTCTAAGGTGCCACAAGTACTCCTTTTCTTATTTCTTAGAATGACTAAGATCTCAGTTAGTTTATTGTGAAGAGCATTTGAAGATTGAACCGAGTTTGAAGAAATTCCTTTTAATTTAATCTGGAAGAGTGTTTATGATAGAAGAAAAGCCTTTGAATTCTACTGAGGATTCCCTCTTCTGCTGCAATCTTCCTGACTTGGTTCTTTGCAGCTGTTCCTTAACTACAAACTACTCAGCCAGACAAGCTAGTCATCTCACTCCTTAATGCATGAAAATGAAGTTTCCAGTACAGAGCAGAGTAATTAGATGACCCAAGCACAGATGATTTAATGATGATGAAGTTAAGGGGAACATATCCCTAAATAATCAGATCCTTTTTACTTATTTAAAAGTAATTTTATGTTTTTTGTGAAAATTCAGGCACCTTATTTTATATATTTAAAAAATACAGTTTGTTCATCAGACACAATATCCTTTTCCTTAGATGTTACAGGTGCAAACGAATGTGGATTACCTAAATATGGAAAGTGACAGCCCCTGGCATCTGTCTGAATATTAATGCTGAATCTGATGGAGAAATCATTATGGCTGATGGTTTTTCCTTATTAAATTTAAGATGTTGGAGTTTTAGTAACACCAGCTTAATGTTTTTGTAATTTTTTAATCCTTATCTTTGCACACTATGTACAATCAAATCTCCTCTATCTCTTAATCTGTCAGGCTGTCTATCCCTGCTTCTGGGGCACCATATGAAATGCTGGTCCTATTGAAGTCAATGGTGAAACTTGCATTGACTTCAATGGGGTTAGGAATTCCTCTGCTAAGTGGATCTCTTTGCGCTAACTACCAGTTTCTCTCTCATTTGGTCATTTAGGGCAAAATTGTCAAAAGCCCTCAGGACCATGTTTGCAAGTATTCAGCATTCGCACGTGGGGCCAGATTAGCATTTCTGGGCAGGCAACCAGTGTCTCTCATTGTGATGCTTATGGTCAGATTTTCAAAAGAGCTGATAGACAGCTGCCACTTTACTTCTGTGCCTAAAATGGGAGCTGAGCTCTATTGAAAATCCTGCCTCAAGGGCAGGTGATGAGTTCTCTTTGCTAATTCTGGTTTTATAGGATACTGCAGCCTCCTGCTTATGGCACAGACAGCATCAGCATAAGTTCTCAGACAACTTCATGGAGGTGGGGTACAGGTTCTTCTGTCATCACATTAAACAAAATGCATGCCTCTGAATATTCTGAAATCTGTATCTTCTTTCCTTCATACTAAAGGTTGTACAATGAGAACTTCCTGACTTGTGTAGCTGCCAGTATGTGGGTGGAGCTAAAATGAAAAGGAAGGTCTCAAGGTGAGGTTGAAAGAGGAGGCGTAACTCCAGCTCAGAGGGAAGCATTCCTGATGGTGCAGTACAAGGGAAGAAGTGACTCCCTCTTTAGAAACTTGAGAGGAAACTGTCTCTCTGAGCCCATATTTCCCTACTCCTCCAATACAAAGTGAAGTAAGCCCACTGAGGATGTTCAAAACCAGGAGGGAAATTCTGAGTGGCAATCAAAGGTGAATAGCTTGACAGGAAGCCTGGTAGGTATGACTCAAATAGCTGAAATCTCTACTTAATATGCATTTCTTCAGCCAGGCTTCTAAGCATTAGTCTCACACACTCTCTCCATTCCTGAAGGTAGGAGTTAAAAAAAAAAAAAAAAAATTCACACCTCTGAGACTGGACTCTCATCTAGTGCATTGAGTTTGAATTGCATTATCTGCACCTGGTTTAGGGCCCAGTACTGAGATATGCTGAGCATCTACAATGCCCAGTGATTTTAGTGTGAGCTGGAGGTGCCCTGCACCTCACAGGATCACGTCCATGGGACCTGCTTCTGATCCCCTTGATTTCAGCTCTGAGATTCTAATTTCTTAGAAGCCGGCACTGTGTATTGCTCAACAAATGCATAGTGTCGGCCATACTCCTGGAGTAATATTTTCAGAAGTGATTTAGGAGCTCAAATCCCCGGTGGGTAAAATTTTTAAAAGTGCCTAGATCTGCAAAGGGGTTTATGCTCCTAAATCCCATTGACTTCAAGGGATTTAGGCACTTGTGACAGTTTCTCCCTTGGTGCTTCAACAACAGTGTTTTCCCACTTCCTGGGGCTAGCAGTAATCTAGCTACAGACAGGCATGATACAGCCTGCTTTTCTAAACAACAAATCGGCGAATTCAAATATGTGCTCTCTGCCCCCCCCCAAGTCCGTTTAACTTATTTTTGGTAGTAGATACATATTTTGCTTTGAACAATTCATTACCAGGTTCAGAAGCTGCTTGGTTTTTTTTTACTTCAGGCAACTGCTACCATCTTTAATCCTATTCTCCTCCTAACCACACCTGTTTCTAAAACTTTCAAATGTTTTGGGTCCTCCCCCACACCCCACCCCTTTATTTTAGCAGCACAGTGGGGATGGGAGTCGTCTCACCTGGACTTTTATATTCAAAATACCTATAAATAATTAGTTACAGGAACCTTGCTTTTGACCCCTCCCCCTCTTTTTAAGGGCTAATTTAGGTTCTTTATCAACATGATTTAAAATGCCTCTCTCATAGAAAACCATATTTCAGAGCTTTTATTTATTAGACTTCTCAAAAAGTGTTTTTAATGCACGTCCTGACTTTTTGCCAAAGCTGTCCATTCAGACCCTGAGACTGCAGAAGCCCTTTGTATAGAGAGCTATATTTATTGGATTTTTACATATTGATACAGAACAATTCATCAAAATAAATCGTATCCAGAATTAGTACATAAATCTCCCAGTCTTCACTGGAATATCCACTTGGTAATCTGTATTCTTACCCTGATGAACCTTCAGCCAAGTCACATGGTGAAGGAATAACTTTCAAGAATAGAAGAACTCTCCCCCGTTATGACTTTTCTTTAGCCCTCTTAAATTTCCATGTTGGCAACAACTTGCTTGGGTTTTGTTTGGCTTTTTTAATCCAATGTTAATATATTATAAAGTAGAACAAATGGTCGTGAGCACTGCAAAAATATGTAAGGATCTTAAAACCAAGTGGTAAAACAAAGTCAGTCTTCATAGATCAACTATCTGATATCAAATATGTGAATATTTCCTGATGGTGAGCATTGCATGCAGCAGCCACTGAGAAGGATTATTTCCTTCTGTTCATAGAAAAGGCCATAGTTCTTAAATTGGGTGGCTACTTTAAATGACCTAATTTACATGGACAATTTCAGGATTTATACTGTAACTAGTCTGTGTGCAAAGCATACCCATCCACTTGACAGCACTTTACCCAAGCAGATTCCTATTCCCTAAACAGAAGTAACTTACATATAGGATGATCTGGCCCTAAATGTTTGGGACAAATAAAATATTATGGACCAGATGGTATAATTCACTGTAGCTCTATTGAAGTCAATGAAGCCATGCTGATTTACACCAGTGGAGGATTGGGCTCATTGAATTCATTTTTCCCTCTGCTCATTTTGATCCCTGAGAAAGTGGCAACTCTATATATTTTTTCTAAATAAACACTGCAGTTCTCTACAGTGACAATCCAAACCACTGCAGCTTTCAAAGGAGATTCTACAGTACTTGGGCCATCAATCTAGAATGCTGTCATGTTTCTGATGAAGGCTGTCTGACATCCAAGTAGAACTATTGAAAGCTAAGAGTTTGGAAACTGGGAGCTCTGTAAGAACTCATTAAAATAAAAGGTAGAACAGATTCTAGCAAGTGTTCAATCACTCAGCAAGGTGCCACTTAGAGGCTGTCGACCTTAAATATAACCAGCCAGATGTGTGCAGAAGGAATCCTGGCAGCTAGCTCACAGCCTAGTGCATAGTGTCTTTTTGCCTTTTATCTCTTTTTTTTGAGTTCTGTGGATGGTTACAGTAAAGTCTTGGTCAAATATCATTACTACTCTGGTGGGCCCGATCCTGGTACTGGTGAAGGAGAGAGCTTAATACATGCATTGTGTGGAAAAGCAATTAGTTGTGTAATATGTTGAAAAAAGCATGTATCTTCCAACTCTGTATGATATCCTGCTAGTAACTGCACTAGATGTCCAAGCACGTCTCATTGTTAGAAATGCACATACACACAAATGTGCATGTATAGTTTGAACATATTTTGCATGTGCAATCGTACCAACCCTCTGCTAATGAGTCATAAATTAGGTTTGAATCTGAATCTGCAGCACTGAAATCATGGGTCACTCCTATTTGAGCTAAAGGAATAATTCCATTAGCTGAGAGTTGTAGCAGGCTTTCATACTCTGCTGTGGACCAATCGTTAGAGGTGAATACAATACTCGCTGGGCTAGCGTGGATTACACTATCATGAGAACTGTGTATGTAAATGACCAGTTGGACATCTGTTACTGCTGTCTTCAGTATTTTGGCCAGAGAAACAGATGTCTGGTACCTTATGAATATTGAGGGATTTTTTTAAACAAAGTACATATTTCTTGTTACTGGGGCAAAACATAACATCGTCATATTGTACAGGGTGTCCCATTTATGACCAAAGTGATTTTAAAGAGATGCCTCAAATAAAACCAATCCGATGTAATTACTCAATGATGCAAGCGAACAGAATTGCTGTCTGAAATGCATTACTGCGGCCCTGATGCTGGGGGAGAGAAATATCAAATGAAATGATTAAATGATTGTTGTGTTCAAAGCATTTTGCAAATATTATGTCATCAAGATTCCTCTGATGGGGATAATTCAATTTCTAAAACTGAAACAGCAAAATTCACCGTCTGCACTCAGATTAGCAGTCCAGTGCTCCTGGCTCCAAATTGCTTACAACAATATTTTGGAGAAAAAAACAATTGCTTTGCTTAGGATAATATAAGCATGTTGAATTGTTGGGGTTGAGACCTTGTGTTTTTATGATGTAGTGTTGTAGCCATGCCAATGTCAGAGGGTAATATACTGCTACCCACCGCAAAGAGCAAAGGACATAGGGTTACACACACACCCACAACTACCTACCCAGAAAATGATACATTTGTAAACCAAAAGGAGCAAGATTTGGGGCATCAGTAAAGGATCCCCCTTTCACTGCTAATCCTAAAGTTAATGCTGGGCCTGCTGTCTTGCTTCTATGTCCCTGCCCTTCCAGTGTCTAAGCCTCTACTATCGCAGGAACACATTCCATACACTTCTCACCACCACTCAATTTTCCTTCACATCATTTTGCTCTCTGGCCTGCTCACAAACCCACTCAGACCCTTACAGTACTGTAATCATCTCTGTCCCATAAAGAGTAAGCTCTGATTCTCCTTTGAACACAATGCCTAAGATATTTTTATGATACAATCGATCGTTGGGTATAAAGCGTCAGAGTTCCTTAGCTTTGACTCTCATCTCTCTCTTCCGTTGCCTCAGTTAGGCCAGGAACCTGTGTGCAATGACTCCTTATCCTCTTAGGTCTCTGGGGCCTGCCTTTCTTTTCTGCCTCATTGTTCCTTCGGCAATAGCAGAAACATACATATGATTGCTTTTCCTTGTAACACACCAGTCTCAGGATTGTAACACATCTCTTAACCCTTTCCTGCCTGACAAAGATGCATTTAATTTGTCAAAGGCATCCTCACTTGAAAATTTGTCTATAAATATATTTCATCTAGGAAAATCTAACCCATGTATTTATAACCCTTTCTTCCTGATTATTTTAAAGTTTTTTTTAATAAATGGAGTGCAGGCTGAAGTCCAAATTGAGCATGCAGCTAAAGGGAAATAAACACTACTGATAATGCTAGTAAATCCACTCTTCCAGCAGTTCTTTCAAATGTTAACATGAGTATTGGTAACACTTTTTTTTTTTTGAATACATGTCTTTAACCTGAGAGTCTTCCTTTTAAAATACATTTTAAACTGGCCTAAAAAGAACCAGGGTACTGTATGGTAAACAAAAATCCTGTATTTTTTTAACTTGAAGTGTACATGAATGACAAAATGTTTCCATGTAATTTCAAGAATTGAAGCATATATCCCAAAAGTGAAATACTTTTTTTGTAATAGCACAGACTAAATTATCCTTTATATAGGAATAATACATAAAAGCCTTTCTCTATCAAGTGAGAGATCAAAGACAGAGATGATGGCTTGTCCACATGCACAAACCACACCTCTCAAATTCTGAGAACAAGGACATGCAGTCTGCATTTTAACTACATCTCCATGACATGAAACGATATTCGTGTGTCTCCCACTGTGGGAGAGTCAGGTAGTTCTAGCTACAAAGATTTCTTTTTACGTTTCTTCCCCCCCTTCCCCTTTTTTCTTCATTCTGTCTTAGGGATGACATTTCACTGACTAGTCTCAGGTGAATCTCATTTATAAACTAAACTCTGCTCAGTTCCTCCCAGGATAGTGGGAGATCTGTCAGTGAAAAGTCTGGATTTTCAGTAGACTTCATGGTAAACTTATAAATCTGAAGGGCAATGGGGTTGGGTCCAGTTTGATTGCTCATATCCTGCTGCTGCTGCCACCAGTTGCACTAGGACTACTAAAAGTCTCCACTCTGCAGGCTGATCCAGAAACTTGCGGGGTGTGTGTGTGGGGGGGGGGGGGGGGGGCTGCACCCGTCTGGAGCCCAGGTGAGGCTCTTCATAAGCACAGCAGTCTGGCTGTGGCCAAGAAGTTGCAGGATCAGGGCCTATGGGACAAATTCTGCCCTACACAAGTGAAACCCCAAAGAAGTCAGTGGAGGTGCAAGGCCCTGCATATGGCCCAATGGCAAGCTGGTCGCTGCCACAGACAAGCGAACGCCCTACTCTATCCCTTTCACGGCATTTCTCTTTGCCTGAAAAGAATTTTGTGGCTAGCAACAGGCATGGAAGTCCACTCTGCTACTAACTAGTGGAGCTTGGTGAGAGTTTTGGAAGAAACTTTTTTAGCTGAAAAATGCAGACTCAGGTCAACAGAAATGTTTCACAAATTTGCCTCAAGCTTGCCCAACTTTTTCCAGCAAAACCAAGAGGGAAACCCCCCCCCCCCCCAGTCAGTTTTAGTTCAGCCTTTTAGAAATGAAACATTTTGACTTTTTTATTTGAAACTTTTCATTTGGAGTTTTACTTTAAAAAAAAAAAAAAGTGTGGGGGGGAAGCCCTCAAACTAAACAAAACTCTTAATTTGACACAAATGTAGGGTTTTTTCAGTTCAGCCACCGCACTGAAAAATCATTATTCTCACGCCTCTGCTTGCTTATTTTGGGACTGAGGTGAGTTAAATTTCTGTGCCTCAGTGTGCCATTCTGTAAAAACCAATATTGTAATACTTACAACATCCCCTTCTTAGCATATGTGCAACGTGTCTCAGGTGGCACATGACCCAAATTTATCACCGAATTTGGTCCACTAGTTGGATCGTTAGCTTCCCTGCCTCAGGCCAGGCATTGATGGGGAGTGCAACGTAAATGCTGATCCATACTCCCCACAACATCCCCTCTGAGGTGGGTAAGATTTTATTAATCAGTCTATAGAAAGTTCTATTCCTCATATGAAAGATCCTACAATTCCCTGGGTAGTAGATGGCTGCACCCATATGGAGCCCAGCTGTCTTCTGTGGGACTGTCGAGATGCAAAGCCTTATTACTAATTTACTTATTATTGGATTACTTTGAATCCAGATCCAAATATTTTCACAATATGAGGGTGCTGCATGGAAATTGTTGGTTCAGACTCCTCTTTATTAATGGAACACCAGGGAAAAGGTTTAGGCACCCATCTTAAGGTGTCCGTGTTTGAAATTTGAGCCTTCACATATTAATCTGCAGATAGATAGCTTCATATAAGTTAGTGACCAGATGTCCTGATTTTACAGGGACAGTCCTGATTTTGGGGTATTTTTCTTATGTAGGCTCCTATTGCCCCCCACCCCGTCCCAATTTTTCACACTTGCTGTCTGGTCACCCTAATAGAAGTACATTATTGGGTCTAGTCTCCCAACTAGTGGATCGGATGTTGTCCCACTTCTTTCCCATTTGTGTCAGTTTCCTGGGTATTGATGGACAAGCAGAGCCTTTAAATATCATGGCAATCAGAGAATAAAGTAGCCTGTACTCTCCAAAACATCATTATGGTTGTCGCTGGTAAAATGTGAAGTGCACCACAAAAGTGCTGAATTGAGGTATTGAAAGAGGTTGTGATCATAGAAAGCTTGGAAACTTGGGTCCAATCACTCATGGCAGTTCATACTGGCTCTTCCACAATTGGAACCACTTGTGCTGCTTAATAATGTAACAAAACTTATCCTCCTGCAAAAACAGTACCAAAGGTTGACACAGAAGTGGAGGGAGAAACTGAAACCTTATCTGTTTAGGGATCTCTTAAAGATGATGGAAGACTAATAAAATCCAGTCTGCTCCCTACCTCCACTAATTCCTGCTCCCAGTCAGCCCCCACAAAGTAAAGTAGAATGATGCCTCCGACAAATGCTAATTGAATCCATGAGCTTCTATATTGTATAATAAGCTGTACAGAGTTTTCTGCCCTGCCCACAAACGCACCTTAACAGTCCTTGGAGTTGTGCATAAAGACCCTAATCCAGCATCCATTGAAGTAAGTGTGATTCTTTTTCATTGACATTAGTGGGTAGTGGATCAGGCCCTAAAAGTGCCTTTTATTTCTCTGGGATTGTCCATTTAAAACGAATGGAGATTTTGATTATATCTAGTAATTCCCTGCCAAATTCTAAGCTTTTTAGCTGGTCAGATTTCTGGCATTTGTCCCTTTCAGTACTTAGGGTCACAAATTGTCTTTGCATGGAAGTGCCTTTGGTAGCAATGGGAGTTGCATGCATCTCATCAGAACTGATCATAATGATTCAACTGAAACTTAAAATATTCCAGAGTAAAAGCAGCATTGAGTGAGATTTTTTTTTTTTAAGCCATGATGGGCCAGATATTTAAGTTCTCAGCATGCATAATAGGAGCCAGATTCTTCAGCTCCCATTTCAGCACTGAAACAAGTGGCCAGATTTTCAAGAGATTCTAGCACAGTGGGTCTTGAGCGCCTTTGAAAATCTGTGTCACTGTGGGAACTGGTGCCCACTGAGCACTTCTGACAATTTGGGCCCAGTTGTTAGTGCTGAGCATTTGAGCATCTGGTCCTGAGCCCTTTGGATAAACTGGCTCTATAGAGTAACTTTCATGGCATTTTTAAAAATTCAAAGTGGTGTCATGTGAACAGCTCACACACACACACACACATATTTCACTCCTCCACTGGCTTCAGTGTAGTTCTACCCCAGAGAATTTGGAACAGAATGCATTCCAAAACAAGGACAGCTTAAAATGATTAGATAATCTTTTAGAAAAGCTGGATATTCAGAATCTTTCTTTTTTTGGGGGGACCCATTTTTTAAGAAAAGAAAACCAAATATTTGCTCTTGAGTGCTCTAGAGTGAACAATATAAATATTTTCAATCTCACATTTAACAGTGAGCCCTGAAAGCTGCTCATGCTGGGAATTACAAGCCATAACACATGGAACAAAAATGCGCTTATGGCTTTAAAAAAAAAAGCAGAGGTCTTCTAACTGCTTAAGGAGCAGGTGGAGAGGCAGCTAAACAGAAATGTTGGGTCAGCAAAGAGAAATGTTAGAGTTGATTTAACTCATAGAGTTTAAGTGGAAAATAAGTGGTGAAAGTTTTTAGTTTAGGAAAAATTAAGGAAATACATAAGAATGCATTTAGAAGTGAAATATTTTCTCTTAAAGCCACAAGGTTAGCAGGTTGGTATTCAGCATCTGTGATCGATTAGATGTATTTAAGTGACAGGTGGCTTCAGGAAATGGAACCCTGACAGGGCTTTTAAAATATTTTCTGTAGTTGGGCAGTTATTCTTGCTGATTCCCATTCTGTAACCTTAGTTTAAAACAAGTCGTCTTAAGTCGCATTAATTTTCTCTCATAGACAAGCAGTAATAAATATTCTCCAATCAGACTCCTAAGAAATGCCTATTATCCAGTGGTTTCAATGGAGCTACTCTTTGTTACCCTGGTACAACAGAGAGCTGAATAAAGAATCTTAGTATTTAAAGGGATGTGCTAAACACTGACTGAATCTTTTAGACCCTATTGAGATAAAGGACTGGATTCTGGTCTGTTACTCCTGGTGGAAAAATTTTAAAAATTGCTGCCAATTGTCAGTACCTCCAATTGGTGGGAGGAGGGCATTTTTAAACATTTGGGTGTTTAATTTAAGCATCCAGAAGTTGACAGACTCAAAATTACAAGCCAGTTTTGAAAATCTGGACCCACATTTATAAACAGGTTTAAAGGATGTATTTTTGATGGCAAAATATGCCTGGACTCACTCCAAATGTACTTCTGAATAATCTGTGACAGGACTCAATCTTACAAACCTCTTCTTAAATGAATATTCTGTGCTCATGTCAGTAGTTGCACTGACTTCAGTACGACCGTGTACATTTGCAGAACTGCAGAAAAGTCTTCAGGACTTACTTTTGGTCCTGATCCAAGCCAAAAAGATGTCCCATGGGCAAAAGGAAGATTATGAATAGAGAAACTCAAGAATTAAGGAGGGAAAGTAAACCCAATGGAAAATTTTTGCAACTTTTGCATAGTAAGCATTCATGAACAAAGCCAATATACTGTAACCTTCATACTTTTTTTATGAATTAATTATAACAATGGGTCAGATAAAAATTGCAACTGAGATTCATGTAGCTATAAAGTAACTCTGGTAGAGGTAAATTAAAAATCTAAATTAGCATTCCAGAATATTTCTGAGGAGTAACTCAAGGAGTGAATCCAGCAGAAGCCCAGATAGAAGCATGTTAGTAGAAGAAAAATCTGAACTCATCCAAACCTTTCCATTATCTGATTTTATAAAACCAGCCCTGCAGTGTTATCTGAAATGTTCTAACCCCAGTAGTTGTCCAGCTCTATTTCCAACCAAGGAGTTTTTTGATTCTACAGATTTCTTTTAAATCTCCCTTCCCAAAGCTATTCTATATTCTGATTTATGGGATTTTGCTAAGCCTTGTATAGCCTTTTCTTTTCTTTACGAAGTATGTTTTATTACTTTGTATCTTTTTTTTTCTTTTCAAAGAAATAGATTTTATTGGACAGGGCTCTCGCATAGCTGCATAAAGTGATCTTGTACAAAATCCATAAGACAAACATTAACACTTTTTGTAGACCCGAGTAACTCTGCAAACACTGCAAGAGAAATACCCTTAGCCTCATGCAGCATTCTTTGAACTGAGCATGCTGAACTTTGCCTAGCTACCAGTCTGACACATGAACGATCCATTTGCAATTCGCAGAGATACAGCATTCCATCCTGTCCCTGCTAAAGCCAATGAGTTTTGCCGTTCACTGCAATGGGAGCAGGATAAGACCCATAATGTATATTTAGGAGTTTATCTTATGAGTACAGTAATGATGAAACAGTGCCTTTATCTAGCACATCTGTATCAATATGATGTTTCCAAGAGTTCCCATCTGAAATGAGGTTAAGAGGGAAATATTTATATATAAAGCTAAGAGGACACTTTCCCATTGTTTGGATTTTAATTTGTTTTGTAAATATCAGTGATTTCTAAAGTGCTATTTTTTTCTTGTCGCCTTCTCCCTTTATTGTAGCATGAGTAATCTAATTTTTTTTGCAGAGCATGTTGCAGTTTGATAGACAGGTCTCTGAGGGATACCTCGTGTCAGCGTCAGTGAAAATGACTTCTGAGGCTGGCTCGCACCCCTGCGCGAGCGTGGAATCCAAATCACTCCAGAGTTACAGATCCATTTTGCCCCATGCCTGGTTGCTAGATAATGTATTCATTTGCCTCGAGCGCAAAAAAAAAAGTGAGAGCCTCCATTGCATACTGATCTCATCCAGAAGGAGCCATAATTGGGACTAGATCATAAGTTAGAGAACTGCAACCTTCTTTTGCCATATATATTGATATGGCACAATATAGGTGTGTGTGAGAGAACACACATTTTTGAGATCTAACAATACAGACAAGTTCTTTACAAAACCCTAACCTAATAAAATAGTCTCCAAGTCTTTCTTTTTCCAGGGTACTATCGTAGTCACAGCAGATTTGTTGTTTTAATCCATAGCTATTTTGGCTTAACAGTAATATTTAATGGCATGTGCAATTGCATTCCCCTTCTATCAAGGAGAGATTTCAAATCCACAGTTATAGCAACAGAGTAGTTTGGGATCAGCTGACTTTTTTTTTTTTTTTTTCCTTTTTGCTGTCGGCTGCAGACTGGGAAAGGCAGACTATAATGTAAGGTCTATAAAGAAAGCTCAAAGGCTGGGTTTTGAAAGGAGTCTAAGGCCTGGTCTACACTTCAGTTTTAGATCAACATAGCTATGGCATTCAGGGGTGTGGAAAAATTCATACTCCTGAGCACTGTAGCTATGGGGACATAAGCTGCAGTGTAGATACAGCTGCCTCAATGGAAGAATGCTTCTGTCAACCTAGCTACTGCCATTCGGGGAGTGGATTAACTATAGTGACAGAAAAAACCCTTCCATCAATGTAGGAAGTGTCTACATTACAGCACTACAATGGCATAGCTGCAGCTCCCATGGTGTAGACATTGCCTTAGTTCCCATACATCATTCCCTTAGGCTCCTTTGAAGATCTCAGGCTAAATCGTTGGGTCCTGATATAAAACCCATTGACATCAATGAGATGCTTTCCAGTGTCTGCAATGAACTTCCAATTAAGCCCTTAGGAACCATCTCTCTTCTCATGCCCATAAAGCTTCAATAAGAAGATGGAGTTCTGGTACTAACTCTGCCTGTGTGAACATGGACAATCTTGCTGTGCCTCAGTTTCCCTATCTGTAAAAGAGGGATTGACCCGGCCTCTGAAGGGCATTGCAAAGATTAATTAATTGGAGCATCTCCAGTGGAGTACATGATCTAAGTACAATACAGTAATATTTATTATGAGAATCGTTACTTAGGAAATGAGCCTGAAGCCATGAAATGACAGTTTTGCTCCTGACTCCAATGAGGGCAGAACTGGAGGATCTTTAATTGGGTAATTCAGGGAATGTCTGAAAGCTCTCTTAAATCCCAAGGAAGAAAAGCTACAAGGCTAAGTGCCTAGACATAGTCACTTGTATCCCTGTCCCCCAATATTTAGTTGCAAATGAGAATAAGAGCCATTTTTACATCTAATATTTTATCTTGCCTTGATATGCTTCGAACTAGCATGTAAATAAGCCATTCTATTTACTGGTATCTAGAACTGACAAATGTTCTATTCCCTTCATTTAGCAAATTTAATTTCTGCAGGAAATGTTCATCAGCCATTACCTTGAGGGAGGGCTGTCTTAAGTTACAAAACCACCAGCCGTGCTGAATCTTTACTGAGTGTCCTATTGCTGGCACATTAGAGGGTGAATCAAAAACAATTACAGGTTAAGGTCAACTGTATATGACAAGAAGCTAGGCTGGATGAGCAGACTTTTTAACTTTTAATCTCCCCTCTATTTCCTGGCAAATCTCAAATAATTATGTGGCCAGGTATAAAATCTTAAGTACATAAGAGTCATTAATGATCCTGCAGGACATAGAGGCTGCTCAAATCCAGCCCAGACTCTGAACTCGCAGTCTGCTCTTTACTTAAAGTATATAGAAAACACTTGACCTCTTCGCAATGCCATCCATGTGGAAACACTCAACAATAGAGACCTGTCCTGGTTTTCTTAGGCATCATGTTTCAACATTTTTCTCTTCTAATTAAGGTCATTGGTCACACACTCCCATCTCTTCCCTCTCGCTTCCCCCAAAAATTGCAGACATTTATCCAGCTCCAGTTACCTTGTGTGAAACATATAGGACCAAATGCATCCCTAGGTACTTCCATTAATTCCACTGGAATTACACAAGCATGGATTTGGTCCAGAGACAAGTTTTGCCAAGGTATGTCTGTAGCATAATGTGCCAGTGTGTTGGTTGGTCTGAGCCCACCAAGGGATTCAGCTGGTTCTAATCCTTTCGTTCAGCTGCTCAGGTATCCCAATGATGATAATTGTATAAGAACTTGAATAGAATAGGGGGAGGAGGGGGAGAAAGACTAGAGTAATTGTGATGCCACTAAAGGTTCATTGTATTATTGAAATGTAGGTATAGCAGAATCCAAACTCAGGTGAAAGACTCTTGTTGACTTCTGTGGGCTTTGAATCAGCCCCTGGACACCTATTGTTGCAAACACACTTGAATAGTCCCACAGGAGACAGCACAAATGCTCATATTCATGACTATATGGGGAATCAGACCCCTATCTCTCCACATGTCAATCTAGGGCCCTTTGACAGCACTACTCATACTGCATAAAGTTAAGCATGTGCAGGATCTTGGCTAATGATTGTAAAGGACCGTGTAGATTTATGGTGCCATATATACTGACGTCATCATTATTATTAGGTTTCAAAGTAGCAGCTCTGTTAGTCTGTATTCGCAAAAAGAAAAGGAGTACTTGTGGCATTTTGGAGACTAACAAATTTATTAGAGCATAAGCTTTCGTGAGCTACAGCTCACTTCCTCGGATGCATTTGGTGAGCGGGAAAAAAAAATTATGCTCTAATAAATTTGTTAGTCTCTAAGGTGCCATCATTATTATTAAACATGTAGAAGGAATTAAATCAAGAATACTTGGCAATGAGAATAAGAGGTGTATTAAAAAATACTCCCACTCAACAGGATTGGCTCCATGTAGGTGAAGTCAGAGTTGGACAAAGCATTTTGCAAACACTGAGATTTGTTCACACTCTGGGCTCTCTTGTTTTCACACAGGCAATTCCATTCTCATTTTTTACACATTGGAAAATGCCATTTTCAGAAAAGAGCAAATGTCTTTTTAAAAAAAAAAAAAAAAAGACAGAACAACACTAACCAAGTTGTGGCCTCCCGGAGATTGTCTTAACCCTTTGGAAAAGCAATGCTGGGAGCCTGATTCTCATTTCGCTCATACCAGTGCACATCAGGAGTAAATCCACCGCAGCCCATGGAGTTACAGGATCAGGATCGGACCCAGTGTGTTTCAGCTGTTTCCTTTAGAAAATAGCAACACCCAAACTCCCTCCTCTTCTCCCCCCCTCCCCACCCTGCTATTTTTCAAAAATCTTTTGCAACCAGCTGGGAAAAAAAATTCTTTTTTCTTTTGGGAGCAGGGGTGGTAGGGGAAGGGGAGGGTCGCTTTCTTGCCAGATGGAGAAATGAGCAGGTTGCCTCACCCCAGCTGCCTGGGAACAATGCAGGAGGGTTTCCTGGCACTCCAGAGATATGTGTTGGGACTCTTTGATTTGTCACGGTACAAGTAGAAAGTTTTTTATCCCAAACTGTTCTTTTGTCAGCAGCAGGCTGACTAATGCAGCCAACCATTGCGTGCCTTGTGAGCTGCCTCTGCACGTCTATGATGCTCTGCCTCTCTCATGAAGCAAGTCAGTGGCCATCTAGCTTAAGGGCCAGATCCTGTAAACCGCATTCTGCCAGGCAGAGCGCTGACTACCACAGCAGTCCTATTGATGTCAGTACCTCACGGAAAGGGTTTGCACCCTGACATTTTTTCTTTCTGCTTTCTTATGGAAGCAGTTTCTATGAGAGGCCAATGGGACTTGCACACATTCTTAAAGTTAAAGTGTGCGTTTAAGGACTTTCCTGAATCGGGGCCATTCTGTCTTCACCGTCCTTCTTGATCCTGTCTACTATGCCTTCAGAGCCCTCCTCAAATCTCAATTCTTCACAAAGATTTTGGGGGCTCCCTATTTTGTCATCTCCTCCCTCTGTTCTAGTCCTAACTTAGGGTTCAATCCTGCAAACATATTTTCAGTTACTCCTAAGTGCAAGTGTTTGCATGGCCCTTTGACTGTAAATTTTCTAGGGCAGGGACTCAAATCGGGGCCAAATATGTTCCTGGTGTAAGACTATAAAGTCAATAGAGTGTCACCACAGATGAATTTGACCTGCAAGCTTTTTTGTTTTGGGACTCAGTTTCATTTATTTGCAAATGACCATGCGCATCTATGACAACAACAAATATGCTTAAGCAATGGAGGTCCGTAGCACTGAATGTCTATGGGCATACTGTTGACTTTATTCCAGGTGTCTGAGAGTGCCATGGGGCTGCTATTGGGCTATGACAACATACAAGTAATTAATAATAAGCATAGATTAACCAGTCTAGTTGTACCTGGTATGGAGGGAGGGGGTTATCCTCCCAGCTGCTATAAATTGCTTTGACAAAATTGAAGTAGCTGTGAATGAGACCACAGTGGGTGTTAGCAGTGGGACTCAAGCTGCATCTAGGAGGATGGTTGGCTGTCTTGACATGTATGCAATTACTGTGGTTGTAGTCAATCTATGTTATTACTCAAAGGGATCTCCCTTCCTTCTCTGACTTCTGCTGGATATGAACACTAGACTTTGGGTGGGGTCTCATCTCTCTTGGCTACTTCAACAAAGAAAGATGCTCAGAGTTTGCTCTGAAGACTAAAAGAATTCTGAAGAGCCTACAGTAATTAAATTACACTCTGATGGTTAGCACTAATTGTTCTTCTGCCTGTTCTGCAAGAGGGAATCCCTGCCCCCTCCGTGGAACAAATTGGAGAATACTGGGAAGTTTGCTTCCCATCCCACTGCTTTTTCTATGGCAGGAAGTGTTCTGCCCCTTAGCTGTTTTAACTTAATGAAATACAATATTACCTTTTTAGCATGAACCACTTAAGACCCATGAAAAACACCCTGGATACAAAGACTGCCTTAAATAATAATAGTCCCTTACACTTTGGTAACCGCTCCTGACATTTACTTTCCTTACAGCTTCTCTTCCCCACTTGCTGTACAAATGAGCTATTTTTGAATCACTCCTCTCAGTGCTGAAATGCAGCCACTTCTGGGATGGAACATGGCAGCTGTTTAACACACTGAACAACAGATTATGAAAGGAGGCAACGAATACTGTATCCTGTTGTAACTGCAGTGATAGTTTTTGGTAGTAGATATTCTGATTATCAGTTAGTACCAGATTCCTTTCTGTGGAGGGGTGAGGAATGTACACATTTTCCATTTAATTGCCTTTTGCTTATTCTTTTCACTTGATTTAGTTCTTTAACTGACCTTTACTTTTCATTTGCCTCTTGTTTCATTTCTGTATCTGTTCATCACTTCCTCTCTCAGGAATTCTTGCTACTCCTAACAAGATTCAGTCATTGGGGATTTATTAGATTCCATGTAACACACTGGAATTAGACTCCATCTTGTTTGTGAATATTTGGTGCATTTCTTCTTGGCTGGGACGTGTGTTGTCTTGTTCAGTCTCATTTAATCTTGCATTGATTTACACTTCTTGCATGCTGGGGTGAATCCTTGGAGATTTTCCTGTGGCACATTTTGTCCTCTGCTATCCTATGTTTGTATGTTTCTCTGCTATGGTTTAAACTCCTCTGAGTGAAAAGGGTTTATTTTTCCACACCTCCGGTTCTCTCTGCTGTGTTTGTTTAGTTTTCATAATTGTATATCTGAGCATTGTTTTAGATTAGCTCTTGTTTAATTCTGTAGGGCCAAGTTCTGAAGGCCCTTACTCAGGCAGAACTCCCATTGACTTCACTGAGAGTTTTGCCCAATCAATCGCAGAATAAAAAGTTAGGCCCATGTGGTGCCATCAGGATTTTTGTTTGGGGGGTTTCGGGTTTTTTTTGTGTTTTGTTTTTGTTTTAAAATAAGCAGGTCTCTCATTGTGAGGTGCAATGGCTGGATGATTAAGGTACTTGACGGTGATCCTGAAGGTCTTGGGCTTGAGCCTTGCTTGATTTCACATCGAACGGCTGCCTCCAGTTCACCCACTTGCAACATGGGTACCTGATCCATTGGGTTAGGGCAATCAGATCTGATGCTGGCCACATCACACCCTCCTTTACCATTGGCTATGAAACTGATGTGCCTTACTCACAGCAGCCGGATGAGCCACTGGTTTAGGGAAATGCTGAGATCTTTCCATTGATACGTCCCACCTGCTGATATAGTCTGGTGTCTGTGTGCCCATTTGGATCACTGGACTGGGACACAGCAGATCTGGATTCTCTTCCCAGGTCTGTCCCAGAATTCCGTTGTTCTTTCCGTGCCTCAGTTCCCCTTGTGTAAAATGGAAATAATAGTGCTTCCCAGCTTCATGGGGCTGTTATGAGGATAAATGCATCAAAGTATGTGAAGTACTCAGATATTACAGTAACAAGGGCCCTAGCAGTAGATCGATAAATAGCCTGGAAGCTGGTGAGAAACTTTCTCAGATGCTAAGCACTAGTGTTCATGTTAAAATCTCTGGCTCTCTTCAAATTAGGAGACTTACTAATGAAATTTTAAAAACCCAGCCTCCTGATGGTGTTAGCAAATCCAAAAGCTTATCTCTGATTAGTGAAAAATCAAAGGGAAATTTCCAGCTGTGTCCCAGGCATCATTCGGTTCTTGAACAAAGCAACCCATGCATGCAGTCCTTTGAAAGGCTACAGCCCGATTCAGGTGCACAAACAAGTGCAGAAATGAGATGCATGCATAGAACTCATTGTTATTCAATCAAGCCTTTAATTGTAAATGGTTTAAGCAAGGAATTGCCCTGTTTTATGGAAGTGTGCACAGCATTATTCCACAGCAGACATCTGTCATTCAGTAGGCGCCACCCAATAAAAGTACTTAAAATGTTCTGTTCCTCAATTAAAATATAAAACAGAGCTGTTTAGGGGCTTTTATGAGGTGATTTCTATTTACCTGACAGATTTCCACACTGGAGGAGTATGGTGCAGAATGTCATATTCCAATCAGGAGCAATTGCTCCACAAAACAGGATTTTTTTAAAAACTTCAGGGACAATAAAAATCTACAAGGGGGGGGGGGGAAATCCCCACTCCAAAGAGAAGCTCAGAACTAGAAAGGGTTGTTGCTGGTCTTTGCCTAAAAGCATTTTCTCCGCATTGTAATTGGCAAGAGATGAGATTGTATCAGCAGTAGGTTTCTTGTATGCTCAGGCTAGACCCAAGGCACATGGAAACCAGAACAAATCTGTAGAGCCTGATTCTTCACCTGCCAGCCTATTCATCCACATTTCAGCTGGCAGAAGCAAAGAAAACGCTTGCTTTGTTCTGGTTCGAGAGGGCTTCTGATGGCGAGGGAAGAGAGCAGGGTTGGGTGAAGTTTCCAATTTTCTTGTCCCTGATGAATCATTTCATGAATATTTGTCATTATTATGTAATATTTGTATTAGGGGACTCTGCACGCTACCATATCAGGGATTTGAGCCTCATTGTGTTTAGGGATTGTAAACCCATATAATGATCATCTGGTTCCACAAATGCACCATCATTTTGCAATAGGTCAATCAGAGACAGGCCTGATGCAAAACCCCAGATCAGAACAGCCTAAAGCCTCTGGGGAAGATTGGATCCAGGATCCAAACCCCAACCGCTCTCCCCTCCCTCCTCCCCCAGCCCCCCAAAAAAAGTGGAATTGGCATGACATTTGCCACCTTCACTTTGTTCACTCCCCTTGAGTGTTTTATCCCTTTCCCATGCCCTCTGTCTGTCGTGACTATTTCAAATTCTTCAGTGCAGAGACCATCTGCTACTCTGTGTTCATACAGTCCTAGCACAATGGGGCCCAAATCTTGGTTAGTTCCTAGGTACTAATGTAACAAACATGATTAATAATCAAATCTAGGTCCAGATCTGAACTTTGCAGCTCCTGTGCCCATTCCTTTCAAATGATTTTCCTAGGCTCCTAGAGATCAGAGCTAGAAAACCTTTTTCCATTCATCTTGATGTTAATGCAGGATTGTTCCATAGACTCTTCTCTGGTCCAGTCCAGTTGAAAACAAGTAAAGCAGTGATGATTTCACCGCTTCCCTTGGAAACTGTTCAATGGTCTAATAAGTCTCACCTATTCAGGACAATTGCAATCCATTTCTTCAACGTTGGTGTGGCTGCCTAGCAGAGCTAGGGACTGTTGTGTAAACTCCTGTGCTTGGACTATATTAGAGCTTGTACCACAGCTAGCTCATTCCCAATGGGGGGATGAAGATGCTGATGTTTTTCTTTCCACCTTTACTTTGAATCCCATGGCAAAAGCCTAAAATTCCAATGCATTTTGCTTTGCACTCTGTACAACACACGTGAAAGTGTTCAGCTGTTCCAGAGGCTCCAACATATCTGGCCCCACATATCATTAAATTACCAAACTAAAACTATACTTAGTCCAGCTGGGCTCGGAACTGTGGAGAACTGTATCCTCAGTGTTATGGGGAGGGAGGTTGGTTGGTTGGTTTTTAAATTATGGATTAGACTAACTTTCATCAATGACTTTACTGAAGTAGAAGACAATTTGGGGCCATACTGCAGTCAAAGGGAGTCTTTCCCATCGACTTTAATGGGAGAAGTACAAAGCCTTTATTTTACACGCCTCACTCAGTGTGCCTGTTTCTCTAATGGGTGTAGTTAATTTCAGTTTTTCTTCTTTCTTGGATGTGCCCGGTTGTGTTCAGCACTGACATGTGCGAGATCTGGGCTGGTTTCCGGTACAGCTTGGCTCTGTGCCTGCTCTATAGGCATGCCATTCTGCTCTGCCCACTTAATAACACAGAATGGGCTGCATTCCTCTCCTTACACTGCTTTTACACTAGTGTAACTCCACTGATTTCAGCTGAGGAGTCACTCCTGATCTACACTGGTGTAGGCAAGAGAAGAATCAGGCACTATAGGGCTGACATAGGGACTGAGGATAAGCAGCTTTGTTCCTCTCTGATCCCTAGCTGTGGGGGCTGATTTAGCCCCTGGTGCAGGCTGCAGCAGCCCAACCTGTGCTCCTTTTTGCTATAGCTCCTATGGGACTCATAGTGCCAGTGAGGAATTGCCAGGGTACATGCCTACCCTGGCCACAGGCATGGGGTCTCCTGCAGAGACAGCACAAAGCTGGGTGAGCTGACTCTGCACCAGGCGTATAGGCCCTCTGAGCTGCAGGTAAACACAGGAGAGTTTAGACGTGCCCTACCATGGTGCGCCTGCCACACAATGATCAGCGCGGCCCTACAAGCATCTCTCAAGAATGTGGTCTTTTAAATTGCTGTCAGTGTTTTAGTCACTACAGAAATTCAGCTGTAACCTCAAGTGGTTAAAAACTACAGGCACGAACCTATCAGATGAAAGCAGCAGAAGGTGCCTTCCTGGTTTCTTGGACAAGCAGTACCTAGCTCATACTCTTCCATGAAAGAGTTAATTTTCTTTTAAAAATTAAAAGACACAGCAGTTAAATAATTGGCATCTGTATCCCTCCCTGTGATGGTTGCCTTATAGACCAATACTATAAAATCCTTCCCTTGAATGACATTACATTGAAAAACCTAGGAAAGCTAAAGTTAGCCCTTAACTCGGTCTTTTTTTTTTTTCTCCTCCAACATCAGCGTGAGTTAAAGATGAAGCATTATCCCTAACTCAGAAGCTACTTGCTGTTAGCCCAAGTCAGCCTCTTCATGTTGTTATATGTACCCTTTTGTATCCGTATTGATTACAGAAGTGAGTTCTCAAGCACCTGGACACTCAATATAGCCACACAATGGAAAAAGCAGCCAGGTTAACGTAGAACTACATACACATACACATGCACAGCACACACAAAGAGACATGGATAAACAGGAGCATCTATATTTAAATGTAAAGTCCCAAGAGATATTTTTTATGGGGTGGCAGCACTTCAAGCTATTAAAATAAACCCAGCAGTATCATTTGCAGTATCTAGCAACCAAACCAAGCATTCCTAGTTATTCTTATCGAGGGCAGAATTGCCACCTTCAGATCATTTTAGAATACACCTGATTATTCTACAATAATCCAAAATCCAGTGCAACTTCCCCTCTCTCATTCATTTTACTCTTTGCATTATGAATTCTCTGGATAAGGGCTGCCTGTTTCACAGGGGGGTTGGTATCACAAACAGCTAGTTGTTGATCTCTGGATGCCCGCAGGCTAGCAATCTGTGCTACAAGTTACCCTCCTTTTTTTTAAAAAAAAAAGAGATAAAGTAAGAGGATAAAACTGATACAAGCATCTGTAACAAGCTAATTGGACCCTTGTGGGCAATATAGCAAATACAAAATTAAAACAAACAAAACATCTCGTTGTACAACTGTACTTTTAAGGACCATCATCACAAAGGGCATGTCTGGATCTTTGTTTCGTTTGGTTTTAAAGGACCCAATTATGGCCAGCTCTGGAGTATCACACGCTGGTTTTCATGTATAAAGGATATTTTGCCTCTGAACCTGATAAATTGTTAGAAGTTGGTAATTAGTATGACTTGTTAATAGAGTTTGGCTGTGATTGAGTGTGAGTTTGGTTCTTGTCAATGAGCATGCCTGTGAGGTTGAGAGATGTTTAATGAGACACCTGTTGTCAGAAGTACCCACTGGGCTTTGTCACAACTGACTGGAATTTGTACTACAGGACAAGAATGATATGCATGTCTGAAATATATCACACCATGTATAGAAATGTGCCGAGTTCATGGGTGAATGGCAGCTTTAGTGAAATCCTGGATGCCTTCTATGGGTGGAGAATGGGCCAGATTCTCACTTACACTGCCAGAGCTGTGAAAAGGGGGCTTAATGTAAATGAGAATAAGGCCCAGTGTGTTTAGTATGACAGTCCTTTACTGCCAGAGACTGGCATTCAAATGTGACTTCTGAGACAAGTGACATGAGTCTGCAGGTCTCGACCTAGTCACAGGGGGCATTCACCCATATTATGAACCAAAGGCAGCCTTTGCTCAGAAGAAAACCATCAGTGGAACAGCAGCAGTGAATCAAGTCAGGCTTAATAGCTAAAGACATCCGCAAACCCTGGTCTTGCACCTCTGCTACCATTAAACCACTGGGCTAACTGGCAATACCTTCCCCCTTTTAAAAGTTACTTCCTCTGACCATGCTGCTTCTTTCCCTTGTGCATCCGTTTCTTGCTCAGCGCATAATTCTCAAGTGAAAGGTCCCAACAAACAGTCCTTATATTTTCTGTGCCATGGCTAGTGAGCAAGTTGTACCACGCAGCTGCATATTCTGCCTCAGATAAGAGTCTACATAATTTGAGACACTTGTCCATCTGATTACTCCTTTCACAGACACAATCCAGTCCCCACCAACCTGCATATTTGAATTCTATGCATAAACTATGATTTACCCCCCAAAAGCAAACTGCAGTTTAATATGCCTGCATAGCACTTCCCCCCCCCCTTGGATTCTGTTTAAAATGCACCTCAGACTTGCATGTAAAAGAACAAACAAACTGGAAGCAATGCAGCCTAACCACATCCATAACCTTTTACTGTCCAGGAAGCACTTTAACTGAAAACGGGTCCAGAAATATTTTAGACTCTTGACTCGTCTCTAAGGAGCAAGCCCTTGGGTTTGTGATGAATCCGAGCAACCACTGGATGGCATTGCTCTACATGAATGTATCTGCAAGAACATTGATATGAGAGTGAAAGAGAACTGGTTCTCCAAAGAGATTAATTTTAAGCTTTGAGAGGGTTCGGTCACAGTGACCTTACCCTTCCTTTAACTAATGTTCAGATTTCTCTTCACTCTCCTGCTATGAATTTGCAAGTCTTAAGGCATGTTGTTTGGCTAGAACAGACAAACTGCCTTCCTGAAGCAAACCTGTTACTAAACTGAATACATTCCATCTCTCCCCCTTCCGCCCTCTCCCCCGCCCCTCCAATTTTACACTAGACTAAGTATTCAGCCACTTTTCTGATAGGTTCCCCCTCCCATGGGACAGGAAAGGGAATTGTTTGTGATTTATGAAAGCATCCAAATGAATGTAGGGCACAAGCACAGTGTGAAACGCTCCCAGCCAGCCAGCTATAATGTCACAAAGGACCCGATCTTGAAAACTGTGTCCTATGGGGCCTGCTCCTGCAAAGAATAGCTTGGTGGATTGGGGCATAAAATGAGTTTCTTTGTCAAATTGGCAAACATCGAGCCTGTAGTACGATAAGTGGAACTGGAGAAAGAGAATCAGGTAGGTTTCAGGAGGAGACCAACTCTGGTATAGGCTGAGGAATGCAAGTCAGGGCCAGGCTACTACTGTAGAAATTCCAGAGCCTCCGCATGTGATAGTGGCCTCTCGATACATGTAATAAAGATCTCTCTCCTACAACTCTGCCTGCCTGCCGCATCACTGACTGATAACAAAACAGAGCTCGTTGCAGAATAAGGCTCAGTCAAGTCCATGTGCTCCAAACGAGGCCCCTAGAAGGTGTTTTCCAGTGCCTTGCACAGTGGGCTCCCAATCTGAACAGATCTCCAGACATTACCACAATACACATGATTGATTAATTATCCATTTTACAATGGGGAAAACTGAAGCACAGTGAGGGTAAGTGACTTGCTCAAGTTAGAAGCAGCACTAGAATGCAGGAGTTTAGCTGGTGTTCAAACTACTACAGCAGGCGCAGCTGCTGTTTCATGGAACACAGTAGAAGCAGATGGGGAAGAGGGCAAATAGAGGACTAAGGAAAATAAATGTTGTATTTCATTTATGATCCCATTTGTCTCCTTCTACTGGGCCCACCTCCTAAAATCCAGGTTAAAAGGAAACTGCATCCAGCTTGCTCCGCCCAGCAGCCTGTAAGTTCACATAGTGACAAATGCTACCCACTATCAAAAATGTTTAGCTGTCTTTGAAAATTAAGGTTAAAATCATAGCAGGCTTTTCTGAGCCACCTTGGCAAGCAATGGTATCACTGTGACATTGGCACAAATAGGAACCCAATACATGCGGCTAACACTCAGTGTTAACAAATTGGTTTACAATCTCTTTGTTAGGAAACAAGTTGACAATTTCTTATGTAAGGGACTCCCGCCCTGACACTTTCTCGTAACTTCTCCCATCAATTCTTCTTGTTCTTTTATCAGTTCATGGGGTGGAGGAGGACAAAGGTGAGGAGGAAGGGTAGTCTTCAGAAGCACAGCTGGTTGTCTCTGGAAGGCGCCCAGTTCTAACACTACACTGTTCTTTATAAGATGCTGTTTGGATGGACAATATGAATACAGGCCAAAGCAGACATGGTATATTATGTAGGGTAAGCCTATCCCGGTAAAACAGCAGTCATCTTAAACCTGCACTTAAAATTTGCACTGAATTCTTCTTGGGGTCAGAAGAATTCATTATCTTGGCCTCCAAACTCCCTGACTGGCACTGGAAACTTAAGTGCAAAAATATTAGGTTATATTAGTTCCAACCTGAGGGGAAATAGGGAAAACCAATCTCTGGGCCCAATCCATATTTGAGTTTGTCAGCTTGGCAAGAAAACAGTTTGCAGGAGTGGGCCTCATTTTTGCCAACTGAACTCTTTTGAAGAACACTCTTCAGTTCTGAGTGCTTACGTTTTAGATCTGCTGTTAATTATCATTAAAGCTTTTTTACTGAGATTTAGTTAGTGATGTCGAAGCTGAGAGAATGTATACCATAAGGAGTCTTTCCCCTATTGCACAACCCCTGGCGGCACACACCCAAAAGTGGCAGGCAAAGTCAGGAAGGAGGCAGGGCCATAGCTTCAGTCTAATTAACACTTTGCCCCAGATAAAAGGAAGGTAAAGCCTTCTCAGTCTTCCCAGAGTGACTTGGGGATATTATAAGATGTGTATATTAGAAGCAAAGTCCCTCTCTGTGCAGTCCATGGGGTGGCTTCCCACTTGCTCCTACATAGGCCAGAGGCTAAATGCCACAATCTGACGTTTAGCTTGGTGTCTGAGCTTACCCTTAGCCTATCCAAATTATTGGTGGTTTGTTTCTGTCCATTTCTTTTCCTTTCAGACTCTTTTCCATCAGAATCTCCTTGCACATGTGTCTACCAAACTCTGAATGTCCGTGCATTTCATTTTCTTCATTTCGGTTTTTGATAAATGCCAAGCAAGGCCTCAAATCCAATTTTAGGCCTTCAGTAAAGCATACACTACCAAGAAAATCATGGCAATCTTGCAAGATCTGCAGAGTTTGTTCATCTATCTTAGCCCTCACCAAAACACAATTCAACACACATGCTTACTCAGTGCTGATTACACAACCCTGACTTTTCTTTCAGGACACAGAGGTCACTGTCTTAATTTGTTTGCTATTATTTGTGCTCATCATTATGAAAGCCGCCTCTCCAGTCTGCATCCTTGTTGGCTTTCTCAGCAAAAAAGCCAAAAACTCAATGGGTCATGGAACACAGGAGTTGCCCTGTTGAATCGATCCCATAGTCCATCCAATCCAGTATTTTATCTTGGTCAGTACCTGCTGCTTCACAGGATGTGGAAGAAATGCTGCAGTAGATAGTCATAGAATAAACTTCCACAGTGGAAGTTGCTTCCTAATCTATTTGTTAGAGGTTGCCTTACACACTGAATAGAGAGGGTTTACTTGCTTACAAAACTCTTAGTTTTTTTTTTACTATTATACCTAAAGGAGAATGAACAACGCCCCTAGAAGTGACCCATTCAGGTCTGGGTAGGGAGGGAGTGACTGTAATAGAAATTTACACTGACAGTGCTGCTCCTATTCTCTTGATTAATTAAATAGAAAACCAGTCTCCAGGACACCCTTCACAACCACTATATAAAAAGTAAAGCCAACTGCCCCACCTGACTGAGTAGGTTCTATTCTGGGCTCCTGGCTTCTTATCGATTGGCAGCGGTTTATTGTTTCTTGACAGATGTAAACTCCATTCTCCTGGTTATAACCTATGGAGCTAATAGAAAGCCACAACTTTCAAGCTCAGCTGCAGCAGCCCAAGAGGGAATGGCCGCTATTGTGCACAGTGATGGGTTGTCATTCCGGATAGTTAAGTCCCCAGCTCAGGCTATTGCAGGAGGCATTTTGGTTGGAAATGAATCTGAGGCTAAAAAGGAATGTTTTGAGAAGTCAAATTCACTGAAGTCAAAGAAGACTAGGGGCACCTTGACTCTAGCTCTCAATAAGGTGTTAGATAGTGGAAGATTAACACCCTTAGCAATGACAAAGCTGTTCTATTGAAGGTGATAACATGCAATCAGGAAGACTGTGGAGTCTAGCACAAGATAATGAAGGAAGAGTGTGAATGTTAGTGAAAGGGAACTTTTTAAACCCCAGAAGCTGCAATTCCAGCCTCCCTACCAAGGAAAGTGACGTAATGGTTATTTGTAGTGTGTCTGCATTTAAAAAAATGAAACCCCAATTACTCTGAACCTGCAAAGCTTGCTCCCTTTGATTAGCTCTTAAAAAATCATATTGGTTTCCTTCTAGGTAACAGAAAATACAAATGATGGTGCACAGAATGAAAAGCTCTGTCCCCCTTCTCCCATTAAGAAAAGGAGAACTTGTGGCACCTTAGAGACTAACAAATTTATTTGAGCATAAGCTTTCGTGAGCTCAGCTCACTTCATCGGATGCATTTGGTGGAAAATACAGTGGGGAGATTTATATACACACACAGAGAACATGAAACAATGGGTTTTACCATACACACTGTAAGGAGAGTGATCACTTAAGATGAGCCATCAACAGCGGGGGGGGGGGGGGGAGGAAAACATTTCATGGTGACAAGCAAGGTAGCCTATTTCCAGCAGTTAACAAGAACATCTGAGGAACAGTGGGGGGTGGGGTGGGAGGGAGAAATAACATGGGGAAATAGAAAAGGAGTACTTGTGGCACCTTAGAGACTAACAAATTTATTAGAGCATAAGCTTTCGTGAGCTACAGCTCACTTCATCGGATGCATTTCTACTTTGTGTAATGACTCATCCATTCCCAGTCTCTATTCAAGCCTAAATTACTTGTATCCAGTTTGCAAATTAATTCCAATTCAGCAGTCTCTCCTTGGAGTCCGTTTTTGAATTTTTTTTATTGAAGGATAGCCACCCTCAGGTCTGTAATCGAGTGACCAGTGAGATTGAAGTGTTCTCCAACTGGTTTTTGAATGTTATAATTCTTGACGTCTGATTTGTGTCCATTTATTCTTTTACGTAGAGACTGTCCAGTTTGAGCAATGTACATGGCAGAGGGGCATTGCTGGCACATGATGGCATATATCACATTGGTAGATGCGCAGGTGAACGAGCCTCTGATAGTGTGGCTGATGTGATTAGGTCCTATGATGGTGTCCCCTCAATAGATATGTAGGCAGAGTTGGCAACGGGCTTTGTTGCAAGGATAGGTTCCTGGGTTAGTGGTTCTGTTGTGTGGTATGTGGTTGCTGGTGAGTATTTGCTTCAGGTTGGGGGGTTGTCTGTAAGCAAGGACTGGCCTGTCTCCCAAGATCTGTGAGAGTGATGGGTCGTCCTTCAGGATAGGTTGTAGATCCTTGATGATGCGTTGGAGAGGTTTTAGTTGGAGGCTGAAGGTGATGGCTAGTGGCGTTCTGTTATTTTCTTTGTTGGGCCTGTCCTGTAGTAGGTGACTTCTGGGTATTCTTCTGTCTCTGTCAATCTGTTTCTTCACTTCATCAGGTGGGTATTGTAGTTGTAGGAATGCATGATAGAGATCTTGTAGGTGTTTGTCTCTGTCTGAGGGGTTGGAGCAAATGCGGTTATATCGTAGAGCTTGGCTGTAGACAATGGATCGAGTGGTATGATCTGGATGAAAGCTAGAGGCATGTAGGTAGGAATAGCGGTCAGTAGCTTTCTGATATAAGGGGGGTGGTTATGAGACCATCGCATATTAGCACCGTAATGTTCAGGAAGTGGATCTCTTGTGTGGACTGGTCCAGGCTGAGGTTGATGGTGGAACGGAAATTGTTGAAATCATGGTGGAATTCCTCCAGGGCTTCTTTTCCATGGGTCCAGATGATGAAGATGTCATCAATGTAGCGCAAGTAGAGTAGGGGCATTAGGAGACGAGAGCTGAGGAAGCATTGTTCTAAGTTAGCCATAAAAATGTTGCCATACTGTGGGGCCATGCAGGTACCCATCGCAGTGCCGCTGAAATGAAAGTATACATTGTCCCAAAATGTGAAATAATTATGGGTGAGGACAAAGTCACAAAGTTCAGCCACCAGGTTAGCCATGACATTATTGGGGATACTGTTCCTGACGGCTTGTAGTCCATCTTTGTGTGGAATGTTGGTGTAGAGGGCTTCTACATCCATAGTGGCCAGGATGGTGTTTTTAGGAAGATCACCAATGGATTGTAGTTTCCTCAGGAAGTCAGTGGTGTCTCTAAGATAGCTGGGAGTACTGATAACGTAGGGCCTGTGGAGGGAGTCTTCATAGCCAGACATGAGTGTGAAGATCTCCAATAACCTAGCCCAAAAGGAACAATGTTACATTCAATGTATGTGTCTTTGCCCTGGTCTACACTGGTGGGGGAAGATCGATCTAAGTTACGCAACTTCAGCTACGCGAATAACGTAGCTGAAGTTGACGTATTTAGATCGACTTATCATGGTGTCTTCGCCGCAGTGAGTCGACTGCTGCCACCCCCCAGTTAACTCCGCTTGTGGCAGTGGACTACAGGAGTTGAAGGGAGAGCACTTGGGGGTTGATTTACTGCGTCTAGACTAGACGCAATAAATTGATCCCCAATGGATCGATCACTGCCCGCCGATCCAGCAGCTAGTGTAGACACCCTTAGAGAGCATTAATGGGCAGAGCAATGGGAGATGTGGGCAGAAGGACTTCCCTCAATAGAGGAAATGAACTGGTAGCTTGCATATGACTGACCTCCAGTGGATGGAATCGGAATAGTGCAACTGTATGTCATAGGCTCTCTATTTGCTAACAGCTAAAGGAGACTCTACTTTGACTTACGCAGTCTGTAAGTTTTCAAAATCCAAATCTAGATATTCATCTCCACTGGTGACTTGAGCTAGCTGCCACGTTAAGGGCAGTGGGAGATATCATAGTATTATCTATCTTGGAGTTAATTGTGTGACATTCCCAGATTTCATCAGCACAGGAATTCAAAGCCTGTCACTACAGTCACATGGAGGTGGATTAAGATTTATTGGGGCCCTGGGCACAAAGAACATTTGGGCCCTGCACACTCTGGGGCCCAAGGGCACTGGAACCAGGAGGCCCAGCAGGGTCATGGAGCCCCCACTTTTTAACATGGGCATAGTAATCTTGTGCAGGTGTGGAGTGGCAGCATCAGGGGCTGCATTTCACAGTGGAGGAGCTGATAAGGTGAGCAGCTCCCCCACCACGAAGCACAGCCCCTGCTAGCTGTGCCAGCCACTTCCGATGGGTGGCTGAGGTAGGCCTTAGCCTTCCCTCATCACGGGGCCCTACCACCTGCTCCTCTTCTCCCTGAGGTCCTGCCCCCTGGCCAGGCCAGAAGCTGGAGCTGGGCCACGGAAAGAGCCACCCAGCAAGCCTGGGCCATTGTGGGGAGACCCAAACCCTCCACCTGCCCGGGGTGGCACACCCCACAGGGCAGGGACACAGGCCGGGGGCTCTTGTCAGAGTCATCCCGGCCCCCCGCCCAGGGTTTGTGGAGGATCCAGGGTTCCCCACAGTGGCCTGAGCTCCCTTGGCAGCTCTTACCACAGCCCGGCTCCAGTTTCTGGCCTAGCCAATTATGGGGCCTTGGGGGGAAAAGGAGGAACAGGGGGTGGGACCTCAGGGGGAAGAGGAGAAGTAGGGGAAGGGCCCAAGGGGGAAGAGTAGGAGCAGGGGACAGGGCCACAGTTAAGGTGCTCCCCCACTTCAACATTGGTTCCAGTGCTCCTGCAGTGGCCCCAAATTGGACAGGGCCCCTGGACACAGGCCCCGTGGGTCCACGCGTTAATCCACCACTGACTCTAGTGAGAATAGAGCATCATGTTACTTGCCATACCAGCTGAGGTAATTCAGGAGTTATTTCCATCACCCCCTGTATGTTTATACATTTGTTGGTTTTGGAAAGGGACATTCTGGTAATGACTCATTTACTACAAATGGTGACCCTGTCATGCTCCTTCTGATCTTCCCACCAGCTATGTAGGGCCTGGCTTTACAAATACTTGTTGTATATGTGAAAAGACCTATGGGCCAGAATTTTCAAAAAAGTTCAGAACCCACAACCGGGGCCAGATTTTCAAAAGAGCTCAACTCCTATGTAGGCATCTGTGATGGAGAGCAGCAGGCCTTTGTGGCCCTCTGCCGGAGAGTCCTCTGCTCGGCTTCAGTCTGCCCCAGGATATAGTTATCTGTGAAGAAAAGACCAGCCATTTTGGAAACCAGCAAAATCTGGTCCTCCAGCAGCCAGAAAGGCTAGGGACCAATAACAGCCAATCAAGACCCAGTAGGTCAAAATAAAAGGAGCTGCCTGCTGTCAGTGAGTCAGTCCGTAGTTGGAGCCAGAGGAATGTGGAGGGATGCTCCTTAGGCTGCAGCTAGAGAAACAGGCCAGGTCAAAGCCTATTTCTGGCCACAATCAATGGCAGGGACTAAAAAGGAACCCTGCTGATTCAATCCTAGAGAGGAAATTTAACCCAGAAAGGGCAAGAAACTATTTTATTTATAATTGTCCTTGAAGGACAAGGACCTGTTTCTATTTTTTGAGTTTGTTATACCTTGGAAGAGGTTTTGTACTGTGTGACCCAGCCAGAGGACCAAGTCACAGAAGACCTGCCGGCAGACAGCTGGTAGCTGAAGAGAATGGCAGCACCACGACCAGATGGCAAGGGGGACTCAAGAGGTGAATGCAACCCACCACAGCATCAAAATAAGTGACCAGATTTCCAGAAGTGCTCAGCAGGTAGGGTATATGTTGTGAGCTAAGCTCTCTTGAAAATCTGACTCATACAGCACAAATGTAAATCAATATAAGCTGGAGTCACTCAGTCATATGTAAAAGTAACAATTCATACCACTGTCTTCTTCCCACTGGCTGTAACTGGTTCTCCAATTTCCAGCACTAAACCTAGATTAAATCTCAAGGAAATTGCCAAACTGGATCAGACCTGTCCTATATTCTGTCTCCAAAAATGGCCAATGCCAGCAGCTTCAGAGGAATAGGCAAGAAACCCTGCAACAGGCAGTTACATAATAACCTGTCCACAGGGAAATTTTCATCCTATTCCCCCATTTTCTAGAGGCTCGCTGCCTCCATTTGTCTAAGTGCATCAGTTGATGGCCTGTTTGTTTGTTCCAAGTTACTCACACAGCTCTACTAATCCATCTTAGAACTGCACTGTAGAACCAAGAAACATGTGGCAATTGAGTAATCAGCCTGTTGGTGCTCCAGAAGAGGCTTGGTATCCATGAATATTAGCCCCAGAATGGCTATCTGGAACCAGACAAATTTCTGCCTTATTTCTCAGGACCACTATCCTAGCATGCTTCAGGGGAAAGGAAATAAATAGAAGTTTTGTAAGGTGGTGGGATGAGTGTACAGAAAGTGAGCACTGAGGTAGTCAGGTCTGTTCATTGGAAGAGAACCCTCATAAATGCACGTCAGAACAGCACACAGTCAACAAAAAGAGGAACAATCACATGTCCCTCACCTAGGTTTTCAGCCTCAGAACTTGGAAAAAGGAGTTTCGCCGTCTCTCCAGCAGCCCTTCCCCTGAACAGCCGTGGAAGGGGAGAGGAAAGAGAAGCTTATTAACCTCTTGTTTGCTGCGGACCAGGTAACATCCCATCACAGGTTTATTAATTGGTCTATGAGCTTACCCTCCTGTGGATACCTTCCCTTTCAGATGCTTTGATGAGCAGCTTTATACATGAACAAAGAATCATCATCATTATTCAGGCTAACAGAGTGGTGTCTCTACATGCCCAAAGCAGTGTGAAAGTCATTCGATGCCTGGTACAGTAGGCAGGGATTTATCATTTCATAAATCTTGTGAGACTCTCAGATTTACAACATACAGCTGGGTAAAAGATGAAAAAAAGCACAAAGCAAGTAGCATCACGCAGCACTGGAGGTGCATCCTGAGCGTGGAGCACACACCGTATGTCACATTCTGGGTGACTCAGAAGAAGAAAAAGTCATTGTTTAATCTCAGCACTAGCTACAGCTTATTGCTCAGTTACCAACTTATTTATGGTTCTTTCCCTAGTAACTATAGAGCTTCCAGCATGCAACTATTCTTCGGTAATAGAGACAAAAATTGAGTTTACCAGAACAAAGCTACCCCATTCTGGGTTGTTGACAACAGTCCCAGTCTGGCCATATGCTCTGTTGCACTCAGAGCATATAAACCAACATTTTTGCTCCTGCTGGTGCCAGGGTGTCCCAGGGATTGTTTCTGTTTCCATCCTTACCCTCTTCTCTTCCCGGAGCTTATGCTCATTCTATTTCAGGCTGCACTGATAGCAATGTCACAGATCCTTAACTGAAAGAAGAGCAAACAGATGTAACTGTTGTCATGGTGGTGTGTGTCAGTGGCATGTCAGGCCTGATTCTGAAGGGAGTAAAGATTTTTGCCCAAGTTAGGGTTGCAGAATAAATTTTTTTTTCAGCTAAATTGTATTTAATATGTGCAGTTGAGGAAGAAAAACACATCTTGAAAGCATGCTAAACCTGGACCTGCTGACAACTGTCTATCTACGTAACTGGCAAACCACCCCCACTGCAGATTAAGGGCAAACACTGATCCTCCATCACTTGAGGAAGTAAGAAAGGCCATCCAAAATTTATGGAATGAACGTGCCGCTGGACCTGATGGTATTCCACCTGATTGTTCAAAGGTGCCTTGGAACCAGTGAGCATCAGTCCACATCAACTGTTCTTAAAAGCGTGGGCATCAGGCAAAGTACCAGCATAACAGAAAGATGGATCATATTGTCCCTGTACAAAGGTGAAGGATTGCCCACCAAGTGTGGCAGCTACAGGCCGATCTCATTGTTATTGGTCCCTGGGAAGATCTTTGCTCACATTCTGCTTGGTAGGCTGTAGCCACTCCTTAACGGAGATCATTGTCCACAGCAATCAGATTTCACTCCAGGATGGTCAAGAAGGGATGCTGTCCTTACCCTCTGGCTTTTGGCTGAGCTTTACTGAGAACTTAACCATCTGCTTTTAGTAGCACATATTGACATGAAAGCAGCTTTTAATTCCATCAACAGGTCAGCACTTGGGCTCAAGCTGAAAGAAGCTGGCTTTCCAAATGCTTTGCTAAATCTGGAGGACAATCTTCACACCAGTACTAGTGCAAGAGTCTTTGTTGGTTCACAGCTTTCACTGCATTTCTGTGAGGCAGAAATGTATTCTCACCCTAGCACTATTCTGTCGAGTTATTAGCTAGATATTAGGACTTGCTGCTCCACATATCAGAATCAAGATTGGTCAAGAAGTGTTTACCAATCCAGGCTATGCCAATGACACTGCCTTGCTTGTGAAGAAAGCAACGAATTTTTAGCTTCACCCTCCAAGGTCCCCAACGTGCCACCTGCACTTTGGGATTCAACATCTGGCATAAGACCAAGGAAGGTCCAGAACCTAGGAGCTGGGCCACTAGAACACCTGGTGCAGGTGGGGTCAAGTACTGTGGAGAGCACTGACAGGTTTATCTACCTAGGCTGCAAGCAAAAGTCAAACAGTGACAGCAAATTGGATGTTCGTCAATGAATACGTCTTTCCAGTTCCTGCATGAAGTCCATGTTTTGCTTATAGATGGAAAAATGTCCTTGCGCTGAGACAAAGTTCAAGATCTATCAAACCTGTGTACTAACTGTATTGCTATACAGGTCAGAAACCTGGATTCTTACAGACAGAGGCATTCCTTATGCTCTGTCAGTGCCAAATCCTGATCTTAAAGTGATTTGACTTTTGTGAAATATCATAATCTCACAAAAATCTGGCCTTCCTTCAGTTGCTTGCTATATTCAAAAGCCATGTTGCATGCTCTTCGGACATGTTGCCAAGATGGACAAGTACACTCCAGCACATGGTATTCTCAAACTCCCCAATGATGCACAAAGGGGTGCAGGCCCAGCTCTCCCTACCTGCTGCCACCCATGAGGCTGCCCCAGAAAATCATGGATTTGCAGAATTGAACCACATCTGTCAACTTCACTACATGATGCTTGTGTGACTCCATCAATCATGGTCACTCTGACTGGCATAACGGTCCTTAGTAGACTGTGCATGTTTCATGATGAAGTTGAGGCAGTAACAGGGAGCAGTGAGATCACAAGTTGAAGAGGCCATGATTGTTGTAGTCAAGTCTTACACTTTGTACCTGTAAGGGGCACATCTTACAGTTGTAACCAACCAGAGTGCAGGGACCTTGGTAAATAATGTGTTCTTACTAATTCATTAAAAATTACCATTAGCCAGTCAGATTGAAGGGTTGGACCTCTTGTATACACAATAGCTATTACCAAGGATAGAACCCAAGTCCTTTGGCACCAAAAGCACAACGCCTTACTGCTTCAACTGAAGAACAATACCCTTGGCTGTAAATAAGTAGCAAACTGTTACAATTTCTGGATAATAATTTCTGAGTGTAATAGCTATTGAGATATGCAGTGATTATGCAAATGAGATACACACCCCTGCAGCCAATCGGAGTGCATGGTAGAGCAATACCTTCATTTGATTAGCTGAAGCATCTCCATTCCTCTATAAACAGGAAAGGCACTCTTATTCAAAAATAAAATGGAGATAGATTCCAGAATAGCTCTTCCACTTTAAATTCATACCCTACCTTAATCCAGAATAATTGTCATTTATAGACAAGCCCTTACCTAGTGGCTCCTGTTACAACTAGAGTAAATGTTTATCAGGCTAATTGATAGGAGCCAACAGTAACCAGTTCTAAAAGAAGCAAGGAGGTGCCAGTCAATGCAGCAACACAGGGCTGGGAATATACTCCCTTCCCATCCTCCCACGAAGAATAACATAGCTAATCATATATGGTGGGATTTTCAAAAGCCTTCAGCATTGACTTAACAGTTCCCAATCCCACCTATAATGTCCGGGACCAATCCCCTTTGCGCTCCGAATCAGGTCTTTGGACCAGTTACTGCAATTAATTCAATTATGTTTCATCTACGCTGAGTCAGAACCACACGACTTATATCTAAGGGAACTATATTTTCAAAATCTAAGACTGGATCATGAAATACACAAAAGATAAAAACTATCTGTGACGCTGGTAAACCTGATCAGTCCAGGGCCACAAGCCAATCACTTGGTAATGGTAAATCAAAGTAATGGTTAGATGTATACGTGTGTATTCAGATGTTTAAACTTCATGAAAACTTGTGGTATGTTACTGGTATTGTTTTCACTTATCTATTCCTACCATAATGTAATAGCAAACATTTACATGGTAAATACCCTTGTAACTAAATTACACATCAAAGAAATCTTGTGAAATGCTAATGAAGGACTTAAGGAGTTTAACAGAAAATGCTAATTTCAAAGTGGTATTATGGTATATGGTTAGAGTTCAAAAGTCTAAGTGCATTCCTCACACATGGTCATCAAATCAAAAGCCCATGTGGGTAGAGAGACTGCCAGTTTGACTTCTGTGAGATGAAGATATAAATATGAATTAAAAGAAAGATCCTTTATCTCTGGAATGTTTAGATTCTAACAGGGCAGAATAACTGAACGAGAGGACAGAGATCCCTGGAGTTATTCTGAGTAGCCCTGAGAAACTTTTGGGAAACTGCAGTTTACTGCTGCACTGCTACCATTTGGGAGTTACAAACTGTGACTTACCTGTTTATTATATTTTACCTGCTTTAACCTCTCAGTAACTCTCATTCTTTTTTCTTAGCTAATAAACCTACAGTTAGTTTACTATAGACTTGGCTACCAGCATTCTCTTTGGGGGTAAGATCTGGAGTACCAATTAATTTGGGGTGAGTGACTGGTCTCTTGGGACTGGGAATAACTTTATGTGGTGTAATTTTAGGTTTGAGTAACCTTTTCTCACAACGTTCAGTTTGTCTGCATGGCAGACAAGGCTAAGGGGACTGTCTGTGACTCCATACAAAGACTGTATAGTGAGCCAGGAGTTCACATTTGTCATTGGCTTGGTGAAATCTAATTATAGAACATGCCACCAGTTTGGGGTGTCTGTCCCTTGTTTCCTGAGAGTCTGCCCTGAGATACAGTGTGTATGATCACAGGTTTCAGAGTAGCAGCCGTGTTAGTCTGTATTCGCAAAAAGAAAAGGAGTACTTGTGGCACCTTAGAGACTAACAAATTTATTAGAGCATAAGCTTTCGTGAGCTACAGCTCACTTCATCGGATGCATTTGGTGGAAAAAACAGAGGAGAGATTTATATACACACACACAGAGAATATGAAACAATGGGTTTATCATACACACTGTAAGGAGAGTGATCACTTAAGATAAGCCATCACCAACAGCAGGGGGGGGGAAGGAGGAAAACCTTTCATGGTGACAAGCAGGTAGGCTAATTCCAGCAGTTAACAAGAATATCAGAGGAACAGTGGGGGGTGGGGTGGGAGGGAGAAATACCATGGGGAAATAGTTTTACTTTGTGTAATGACTCATCCATTCCCAGTCTCTATTCAAGCCTAAGTTAATTGTATCCAGTTTGCAAATTAATTCCAATTCAGCAGTCTCTCGTTGGAGTCTGTTTTTGAAGCTTTTTTGTTGAAGTATAGCCACTCTTAGGTCTGTGATCGAGTGACCAGAGAGATTGAAGTGTTCTCCAACTGGTTTTTGAATGTTATAATTCTTGACGTCTGATTTGTGTCCATTCATTCTTTTACGTAGAGACTGTCCAGTTTGGCCAATGTACATGGCAGAGGGGCATTGCTGGCACATGATGGCATATATCACATTGGTAGATGCGCAGGTGAACGAGCCTCTGATAGTGTGGCTGATGTGATTAGGCCCTACGATGGTATCCCCTGAATAGATATGTGGACAGAGTTGGCAACGGGCTTTGTTGCAAGGATAGGTTCCTGGGTTAGTGGTTCTGTTGTGTGGTGTGTGGTTGCTGGTGAGTATTTCCTTCAGATTGGGGGTCTGTCTCCCAAGATCTGAGAGAGCGATGGCTCGTCCTTCAGGATAGGTTGTAGATCCTTGATGATGCGTTGGAGAGGTTTTAGTTGGGGGCTGAAGGTGATGGCTAGTGGCGTTCTGTTGTTTTCTTTGTTGGGCCTGTCCTGTAGTAGGTGACTTCTGGGTAATCTTCTGGCTCTGTCAATCTGTTTCTTCACTTCAGCAGGTGGGTATTCCACACAAAGATGGACTACAAGCCGTCAGGAACAGTATCCCCGATACTGTCACGGCTAACCTGGTGGCAGAACTTTGTGACTTTGTCCTGACCCATAACTATTTCACATTTGGTGACAATGTATACCTTCAAATCAGCGGCACTGCGATGGGTACCCGCATGGCCCCACAGTATGCCAACATTTTTATGGCTGACTTAGAACAACGCTTCCTCAGCTCTCGTCCCCTAATGCCCCTACTCTACTTGCGCTACATTGATGACATCTTCATCATCTGGACCCATGGAAAAGAAGCTCTTGAGGAATTCCACCATGATTTCAACAATTTCCATCCCACCATCAACCTCAGCCTGGACCAGTCCACACAAGAGATCCACTTCCTGGACACTACGGTGCTAATAAGCGATGGTCACATAAACACCACCCTATATCGGAAACCTACTGATCGCTATTCCTACCTACATGCCTCTAGCTTTCATCCAGATCATACCACTCGATCCATTGTCTACAGCCAAGCGCTACGATATAACCGCATTTGCTCCAACCCCTCAGACAGAGACAAACACCTACAAGATCTCTATCATGCATTCCTACAACTACAATACCCACCTGCTGAAGTGAAGAAACAGACTGACAGAGCCAGAAGATTACCCAGAAGTCACCTACTACAGGACAGGCCCAACAAAGAAAACAACAGAACGCCACTAGCCATCACCTTCAGCCCCCAACTAAAACCTCTCCAACGCATCATCAAGGATCTACAACCTATCCTGAAGGACGAGCCATCGCTCTCTCAGATCTTGGGAGACAGACCAGTCCTTGCTTACAGACAGCCCCCCAATCTGAAGCAAATACTCACCAGCAACCACATACCACACAACAGAACCACTAACCCAGGAACCTATCCTTGCAACAAAGCCCGTTGCCAACTCTGTCCACATATCTATTCAGGGGATACCATCATAGGGCCTAATCACATCAGCCACACTATCAGAGGCTCGTTCACCTGCGCATCTACCAATGTGATATATGCCATCATGTGCCAGCAATGCCCCTCTGCCATGTACATTGGCCAAACTGGACAGTCTCTACGTAAAAGAATGAATGGACACAAATCAGACGTCAAGAATTATAACATTCAAAAACCAGTTGGAGAACACTTCAATCTCTCTGGTCACTCGATCACAGACCTAAGAGTGGCTATACTTCAACAAAAAAGCTTCAAAAACAGACTCCAACGAGAGACTGCTGAATTGGAATTAATTTGCAAACTGGATACAATTAACTTAGGCTTGAATAGAGACTGGGAATGGATGAGTCATTACACAAAGTAAAACTATTTCCCCATGGTCTTTCTCCCTCCCACCCCACCCCCCACTGTTCCTCTGATATTCTTGTTAACTGCTGGAATTAGCCTACCTGCTTGTCACCATGAAAGGTTTTCCTCCTTCCCCCCCCTGCTGTTGGTGATGGCTTATCTTAAGTGATCACTCTCCTTACAGTGTGTATGATAAACCCATTGTTTCATGTTCTCTGTGTGTGTGTATATAAATCTCTCCTCTGTTTTTTCCACCAAATGCATCCGATGAAGTGAGCTGTAGCTCACGAAAGCTTATGCTCTAATAAATTTGTTAGTCTCTAAGGTGCCACAAGTACTCCTTTTCTTTTAGTGTGTATGATAAAACCCATTGTTTCATGTTCTCTGTGTGTGTATATAAATCTCCCCACTGTATTTTCCACCAAATGCATCCGATGAAGTGAGCTGTAGCTCACGAAAGCTTACGCTCAAATAAATTTGTTAGTCTCTAAGGTGCCACAAGTACTCCTTTTCTTTTTGCAAATACAGACTAACACGGCTGCTACTCTGAAACCTGCCCTCAGATAGGCACTCACAGTTGTGAGCCACTCAAGAGAGCGTGACAGTATTCTTAAAACAAATAAATAAAGAAGTGGGCAGGTGCTACTACTGCTAGCTTCAGATTCAACATTGACACAGGCACGTTTCTCTGAGTGGAGGACTTTTTTCATCATGAGAGCTAGAACAAGTGTCATTAACCTTCATTTCAATCAAAAAGAAACATCTGTGATAGTCCACAACTCATTCAGCTTTCCGCTTCACTCTGAGCACTCTTCATCACACAGAACCCTTGTTCCACCCTATTGTTCATTCCTGATCTACACAGAGCAAACTCTACTCTGAACAAACGTTTTGTAGTTATTTGGAAAAAAGAAAAAGCTTGGATTCATGTAATGAAAAAACAGGGAGTTTCAGGTGTCCCCATGTAAATTCCTAGGACATGGGGACGACACATGAAAAACATGGGAGTGTTGTCGTAAAATCAGAATGCATGATCTCTCTGCTTGTACCATCACTATGGTGCCTAGCACACTTCTGATCCTAAATTGCATTGTTATGTATTAAAGCATCATTCACTTGTAGTTCTCTACCAAAATGATAAACTTTTTATTTAACACAGCAATTGAAGTCCAAAGAAATTTCCTGAGCAGTACATCAGTCTAGCCAGTTTTAAAGCCTTCACACTAGCGGCTCTCAAGCCATAATTCTACATAGATCTATCTGCTGAGTGTTTAAATAAACACACAGGGTCAGGTTAGAATGTTAATTGCAACAGTGAATCACCTTTAACTGCTCCCTGGCACTCTTAAGCAATAGGAAAACCACAACTCCCCGGGACTTCAGTCTATATACCCTGTGAGATAACTAGTCATTTAATTACTGGAATGAACATATTGTGCAAAGCCCTGTTTTAACACACCTCACCTAAGAGTCCATATTGAAGGCACCTAATAATGTTGGATACAGCAGAAGATTACCATTGAATTTTGTGATGTGCGAGAGGGGCGGGTGCAATTTGTAGCAGGCAATCTGATCAGCTCCAGAACACTTTTAGTCCTGCAGGACAAAACCTTGGGTTCAGTTGTCAGCTCTAAATTAAGGTACTTTATTAGTGTTTAGATACTAAAGTCATAATAGCAATCCCAATAACAATGGTAATACTATAGCATTTTCAGCCACAAATCCCAAAATGCCTTAGAAAGGTGAAAAGTATCATTATTCCTATTTTACTTATGGTGAATCTGAGGCACAGAGTAGATAAGTGACCTTAATCAAGGTCCCGCAGCAAGTCAGCTGAAGAGCTGAAAATAGAAGCCAGGTATCCTGATCAAATTAAGGTATATTCCAATTTTATTATCACACCCAGCTCTGTAGCTTTTCAAAGACCATGGATGCCTTTTTCTCAACTGTCCAGCCTATTGCTAAATTACGGGTTTCAGATACTTTTGGAAATTTTCTGATTTTTGTTTTGTTTTGTTTAAACACAAGATTATTCATCAATGCAGAATAACAGCTCAAGCATGCTACTGTTGCTGTATGTAAAAAGTTGTATCTCTTTTAAGAAAAAAGTCCTTTTGATTTTTAATGGAATAATTAAAACACCATTAAAGTCCATTAGCTCAGTGATTAGCAGGACAGTCTGACCAAACACATTAAGTGCATCTAAAAGATTCAAGAGGAAAACGATTAGAATTCCTCCAGAGGGGCTCCCTCTCTAGTAGCATATTGCTTCCAAAACCCCTTTCTTAACTTGATGACTGCCCAGATGACTTTAGATTGCTAACACTGACAAAAAAGGGGATGTTGCATCTTTTATAAACAGTCTTTTGTTTGCAGTTCTGACACCTGTGAAAAGCAAAATTGTTATTTTCCTTGCTGCTTGTTGCTAGTTTGATGTCCGCTCTGGGGCCCTACATCAGAGACACTGTTCAAAACAGGTTGCAGGGGTCCATTTCAGCACTGTCTGCCTATGGTGCTGCCTGAAGGAATACCATGGAAACGGAATTTGACAGGCTCCCAGGGACCTGCTGCTGCCAGAGACACTTGCTTTGAGTGCCTGATGAAGACATCACAGACCAAACAGAACATTAAAACACTGCTGGCTGCTTTTGCATCACTTAGAATGCAAATCTCTTTGTTCTGCTTGGCCTTTTATTTTTGTAGCTGAGGAATCTGTGCCATAATCTAACATGGATTTGCCAACCTTTTATTTATTTTTAGGTGCATTGTTTTGTTCTAGGAGGGGGGTTCTATGGGGTGGTAAATTCTTGAAATTGAGGGCTGGGGTGGGGAGATCAGGTCCTACCATTTCTAGACACAAATTAGGATTTATGTTGCATGGAAGGCTAGGTCTGGGTTGCTTTGTTACATCCTATGTGTTATTTGACTCATTAATTTAAATGTTGATCAGTGTAAGTAGGGAAGAGATTGTAGCTGTAGATGAGAAGGCAAAAGGTATCCGTTATCTGAGCAGACTTTCCTCCAAAAAAAAAAAACCAATAGCAACCAGTGCAGAGAAAAATAAAAAACAAAAAAAACCCAGAACTAGATTGTTTTCAGCCTAATTCTAGTTTTCTAACTTTTTACACTAAATTCATGCTGCCTAACAAGTCACCCCCTTATGCTACCTTGGTAACTGGCTACATTTTAATTGCATGTGTCATCCTTGCCCAGCTTGGCCTCAATTCTTGCCAAAGGCTTGAAAAGACTGCAACTTGGTGTCATTGTATGTGATTTCTGTAGCTCCTGACAAGCTGTGTCAAGTATAGTACAGCTGAGATGCATTTTGTGCTGAGTGTAGAGAAATCCACTATATATCTTCACTAGGAGAGAATTGGTTGGGGATGGGGTGGCGGAAACATAACAAATTTAAAAGATGAGTTATAATTTGGTTCTTGGTTATCGATACAAGAAGCACAAATTCATAGCTTTCAAAAAGGGCCAACTGCATTTAAAAGGGGCCCCCATTCAGGAAAGCATTTCAGCACATCCCTATTTAGAAAAACAGTCTTGGCTGCAGTGGGACTTAACCAGCACTTAAAGTTAAGCACACCATTAAATGCTAACTAGGGATGCTTTCCTGAATCAGGCCCTACACTAGCAACTCCCAGGGACCGTTGGGCCCTGCTTACATTTGTGTAACATGGAAAAGATTGTGGCCCCATCTTGGATACAGAGAGGTGTCCAAGAGAGATTGCAAGTCCATGTATGAAACGCTGCCTCTTGATAGAAGGAACTTGTGGATCAGATCAAAATGGAGCATTGCATGCTGTAGCCTCTTGCACAGATTGCTCTGTTAAAGAGGAGGATGGCCAAGGGTCTCACAGAAGAACATACTGGTCAGCAGTTGACCCACAGGCCACAATTTGGCCAGCCTTACCTTAACAAATACATCTCTACTACTGTCCTTAATCCTGGAGAAGCACTGAAGCACAAGGATAATGAAGGACGGGCCTAGGGTTGTGGATTTCCTACTCGCAAGTCATTTTCTCTTCTTTATTCTGTGAAATGGGGGGGAGGAGGAGAGGAAAATTGTGAAACCATGCCAACAGCAGAATTAGGCCTTCTTGAATCAATACTCGGGGAGAAGGGCCTACTTGGAAAAATGTGTTCTGTTGGGAAGTGGGTTCCTCTTAAGAGGCCTGCTTCTGCTCCCAGCATTGGACCCAATGTATTTGAGTTCATGGTGCAGAGGAGTGCTTGACCTATATCACTCAATGGGACAAATGGTCAGCCTGGCTTCATGGTGGCTGCAGAAACAGGCACTTGTGCAAATTAGTTGGTTTTTAGCCTGCAAATATTAGAGCACAAAATAAAGAAAACTATTGGAATATATGACTATTAATCTCTGATTAAGTGTCTGGCCAAATCATGCAGAATTTTGGCTCTTGCCAAAAGGAGTCAGGTTCCCTCATGTCTTCCAATTCCCCTTTGAGCATCCTTTGGTCTGCCCAATCATCCCTCCTAATAACTCCTTTTATAGCCTTCTCCCACAGTTATCTTTGCACCACTTTCTATGTTGTGCCTTGTATTAGGAACAACCTCCCACTTCCTGCAGGCTAGTGGATTGTGCATTCCTGCTTCAAGATCTTCCAAGGGTGATCCCCTAATAATTCACCATTTTGGAGTTGGACCTTCATCTGGTCAGTTGATGCACTAAGATTCTGAACTGTATTATCTGTCTAAATTAGACTTTGAGGCAGTGATCGTATCTTACACGGTTAACAATCAATACATAATAATAAGGTGGGCAAAGAAGAGTGAAAACTCCACCTTGCTTTGCCTCTGAAATTTAAATCAGAAGGCAGTCGGCCTTCTGCTAACAGAAACAGGGTACATTTAAGAAAAAGCAGAGAGAGTTAAAATGCTTTGTACTGGTAGTTTTTTATACTCAACTTTGATCTTTCTCTCCCCAGTGAAACAGATTCCTCCCCAAGCTTAACTTCAGTGCAAGAGGCCCTAGCAGAACCAAGTATGAATATATATACAATCTGTAAATATGTAAGGGACAGCCGGCTGTGGTACCAGGTACCAGCGCAACTGACTATGAATGTGAAGCTGGCAATGTGGGGGGGGAGGGAAAAAAAGGAAATGGAGCTTGTAATTGCTGAAGGTCACTCTCTTAATATGATTTCACCAGGAAAACCTTCATATTAACTTCCATGGGATAGTGTGAAGCTGCTGCATAACCATGTGACACACACTCTCATTCTGAGAAATGGCAGAACCAAGACTAGACCCTCCACGTATAATGCATTTGCTAACTTAAATGCGTGCCACTTTCTTCGATTGGATCAGACATGCTTAAAGATATGTGATTATGTTGTCCTCTAGTATGTGACATACAAAAAGGGTATCTATCCTATAGAAATTAAGGATAGAGAGACCTTTTAGTCCTGTAGTCCTGTTCAAAAAATGTCATTCAGTCCATCCCAGCAGTATAACTTACATCTAAGACTTACTATTACTAGCAGTAAAGGAAGATCCTCCTTTAGGACAAGTGGAAGATGCATGTGGTACTGAAGCAAAAAGGTCCTCAGTTCAAGTTTTTATACTTATTTGCTTGAGCTGAAGACCAAGGTGTCTGCTGTTTTTAGAGTAGGATTCATTGTATCTGGAGGGCAAATAAATATTTAACAGAAAATGCACTTAAGCCTGCTGCTGCCTTATCAAATCACTTGGGGCTGGATCCTGCAAGGTGTTGAGCACCTGCTGGAAGATGCAGTGTATGAGGAGCTGAGGGTATTCAGCATTTTCCTCAAGGTGCCTCTCAGGACTGGGTCTTTACAACCTGAAGCTCTAGTGCTATTTTCCCATCTCATTGGGAGAAGAAAGAATACACAATAGCTTTATCAGGGAACTGTCCCCACTAACAGTGGCATAGCTGAAGCGGAGCTGTATCTCATCAACATGAAAAGTAACCTCCCTGGCCGGGAAGTGAATTTGAGAATCCCAATATGTTACGATTTGCAAGTCTACAGCTATTAGGTAGAGAGGGATACTCAGAAATGGCCTAATTAGTTCAGCTTTTCTTCTCTAACCTCAGTCAAAAACCAGTGACTGTGCTTTGGATTTTGACATCCTATTAAATGCAGAGGTCAGGGCTGATGGGTTTCATTCTTCCCAGTGATGCTCCAGACTCTTGGTTTACAGTTTCTTATGGAGATATGCAATTAGGCCTCAGACAAAACAAGTTCATTTTAAATGACTTTCAGTCCTGACTACCATTTCCCCTCAGTCTCTATAAAAAATCAGCACTCACAATTTAACGTTCACCATTTCACTGAAGCAAACGTACCCCTTCTATCCTCTCTGCCCATATCCTTCGTGCCTTCACACAATCCAGTCCTTTCACTCAGGGAGCCCCAGACTGGTTCCACTGCCTGCAGGGAGGGAGGAAAGTGGGGTACTGTATCGGTGCTCATGTGCCACATGGAGCTGTTCCTGTGTGAGGAAGTGTGTGTACTGCACCCATACAAAGAGTATAGCAGCAGCTTGCCAAAGCCTCTTGGAGCTCCTAGTGTGATTTATGCACACTGTATTCTTTTAATGTAACCCAATGTAGCATTTGCTTTTTTTTGTCATTGCATCATATTGTAGATGCATCTTCAGTTTGTAATCCCCTTTAATCCTCAAATCCTGCTCTGCCTTGCCAGCACTCCCTAATTCTATGTAAACAACTTTACAGCTGTCTTTATTATATCACATTTGATTGGGGAAAATGAGTTGAAAACAATCTGTCAGCAGTGTATTGAATTTTATCCTGTCCTCCAGAGTGTTACTGAGTGCATTGCATGGGAAGTTGAGATGGAATAGGAAGCATAAACTACCTTTTCATTCTGCCACTCTCCTCTTTTTGCTAAAGTGAGCATTAACTGAATGCTTACATGCTAGAGATGCACAATGAAGTAATATATTATTGGCTACTCTGTATGTTGCAGCACTGACCTTTTCTGGGTGGAATGTCTGACTGTTCAGGTCTATGTCACCCTCTAGTGGCTGGAAGACCACAGAGGCCTGATCACACTAAAACTAATAGAGACTCCTTGCAATACTTATTTCCCCCCAACACACACACACACACCAGAAAGTAATGCAAAAGTTGATTTTTCTCATCCACTAGCTATATATACCAATCCCACACCCACCTCTTTCTGATCAAGTCTCTGACTTTATAAGACACAAGGGCTCATTCCTTCCAGATAAGGAGCAATTAGTTGGCACTTTCAGTCTTGGCCACTGGTTACCAAATCCTACAAATCTGCCCTAATTTGAACAGCCCTTTCACAGCTGAATGTGCGACTATTAAATGAAACTTTCTCCGATGCTGCCACCTTGATCCATGTCTAAAGGACATGCTGTCATTCAGATCTGGGTAGATGCAGAGCATAGCACACTAGTCTGTCTCCAATCAATTAGACCAGGAGCTCATACTTGGCCTCTCAAGTTCTAGGTGAAAGTAAAATGCTTGCTCCATTCCCCTGCCTGCAAGGCCTTGAAATCTTTAGGGGGCCTGGCTGTACTGCCTGGTTTTTCATTGACAGGCTGATAGAGACATCATAGAGCTCTCTAAAGACCAGTCATGGGGCCTCTTTCAGCTTCAAAGGGTGTCAACATTCAGTCTGCCTAAGAGCCTGGGGCGATATAAATCACACATGAACAGGTGAACTGAATGTTTGAGGTTAAATTCCCTCTGTATATACAAATCTGTCTCCCTGGGCAACTGATATTATTATGTTTCCCATCAACATCAAACAGTTTTGACAAATCGTAATATTTCAGTGAAACAAAAAAGCTCCCTGGCAGAAAACAGCCTGGTTTCAGGGGAGGAGGTAGGCTATGGGGAGTGGGCGATAAACTTATTTGAAATAAATCTACTGCATTCTTTTGAGAGCTCAGTATAAATGTGTTTTTTGAGAAATGTTCTGGATGTTTATTAGTGTTGTTAAACATCTATGATTAGTGAAAGAATGTTAGCCTCTCTCAGAGTGAACCAAGTCTTATGTGACAGAGATATGGATTACTAATAGAGTGAATATCTCTGGTTGATTTATTGAAATTGTTTTGGGGCGTGGTACCTGTTAGTTGCCTCATGGCTAGTCTATATAATCACCTGTTCCTATCATTGTCCTTCCTGCCCATTCACTGTCAGTGGCCTCTTACACCAATTTGATGAATCTTGTCTTAATTTTGGGCTATATGTGCTAGCTGCGGGCATGCAGCTAATTGCATAAGGGTCAGTGCTCAGGTGCATTAATTGAGGAAAGCACTGAACAGCTTGCAGAGGCTGAGCTGTGATTAGATGATGATGTGGTGACATTATTAGTCAGCATGCTGTATGTAAAGCCAGAAGTGATGGCCACAAAAAGACGCATCTCATGCTACTCAGTACAAGTGAAATTCACCCCACCTACCCAGGATGGGGGGAGAGAGAGAGAGAGAGAATCCATCCCCAGAACAGAGGGCAGATTGTGCAGTCCCATAATCTTGCTTTCTGGGCAGTTTTTACTCACAGGCTACAGTGATGGGGCCATGTAAGTACCTGGATGGATGGAAGCATTGTCCTCTTTGGCTCCCTTATTGCCACAAGCCTTTTCTCCTAAGTGGCACCATGCCCCTTCCCCACAACACAAGAAACTGGCCAGGCCTAAGGGGTGCAAAATTTCTGATAACTGGTTAGTGTTTTAAAAGATCATTTGGTTGATTCTCTCCCATTGGTGCAGATGGGGCTTCACCTCCTGGGGATCCATCCCTTAAGAACAGGAAGGCAACTTGTGCCCCATAAGTGATCCCACTGTGGGAAGGCAGTTCTAATTTCATTTTAAGGCTTCACAGGGGCTTCCCTGACAGAGGCTATCCAGAGTATGTACTGAATCGGCACATTTCATCATTGCCTAGGCCATGCCCCTCAGCCAGCTGGCACTGCCTCCTTTTGAGGTTGAGTTGGCCTATGATACACCTGGGGTTATAGGTGCCTTGCACAGCCGCTAAGTGAACCTGGTCCAATATCTCCAGAATATTCTTATAGTCCTGTTTGTCTCTAAGTGCGAGATGGAGATTAGTACAAGGCAATGACAATCCAATGGTTTCACTATCCAAACTGAACTGAGAGCTGGGGGAGGGACCCCAATCAGGTTCCAGATTCTGCACCCCAGTGAGGGAAGCTACAGAACAACCCCTCACTTCCAATGGACATTTTTCATTTCTTAATCCTTGGTTTTGTATTAAAGGATTCCCCTGACTAAAGCAGAATTCTACTTTACCATGCCCCTGCCATATTCCTCTCCTGCACTCTGGCAGATCCCCTTTATGCCAGCGGCGAGTTTTCTAACGCCAGAGGAATTCTCCACTGGCCAGCAACAGCCAGTTGTAGAAGCCTCTACACCAACATTCCACACACAGATGGACTACAAGCCGTCAGGAACAGTATCCCCAATACTGTCACGGCTAACCTGGTGGCAGAACTTTGTGACTTTGTCCTGACCCATAACTATTTCACATTTGGTGACAATGTATACCTTCAAATCAGCGGCACTGCGATGGGTACCCGCATGGCCCCACAGTATGCCAACATTTTTATGGCTGACTTAGAACAACGCTTCCTCAGCTCTCGTCCCCTAATGCCCCTACTCTACTTGCGCTACATTGATGACATCTTCATCATCTGGACCCATGGAAAAGAAGCTCTTGAGGAATTCCACCATGATTTCAACAATTTCCATCCCACCATCAACCTCAGCCTGGACCAGTCCACACAAGAGATCCACTTCCTGGACACTACGGTGCTAATAAGCGATGGTCACATAAACACCACCCTATATCGGAAACCTACTGATCGCTATTCCTATCTACATGCCTCTAGCCTTCATCCAGATCATACCACTCGATCCATTGTCTACAGCCAAGCGCTACGATATAACTGCATTTGCTCCAACCCCTCAGACAGAGACAAACACCTACAAGATCTCTATCATGCATTCCTATAACTACAATACCCACCTGCTGAAGTGAAGAAACAGATTGACAGAGCCAGAAGAGTACCCAGAAGTCACCTACTACAGGACAGGCCCAACAAAGAAAACAACAGAACGCCACTAGCCATCACCTTCAGCCCCCAACTAAAACCTCTCCAACGCATCATCAAGGATCTACAACCTATCCTGAAGGACGAGCCATCGCTCTCTCAGATCTTGGGAGATAGACCAGTCCTTGCTTACAGACAGCCCCCCAATCTGAAGCAAATACTCACCAGCAACCACACACCACACAACAGAACCACTAACCCAGGAACCTATCCTTGCAACAAAGCCCGTTGCCAACTCTGTCCACATATCTATTCAGGGGACACCATCATAGGGCCTAATCACATCAGCCACACTATCAGAGGCTCGTTCACCTGCGCATCTACCAATGTGATATATGCCATCATGTGCCAGCAATGCCCCTCTGCCATGTACATTGGCCAAACTGGACAGTCTCTACGTAAAAGAATGAATGGACACAAATCAGACGTCAAGAATTATAACATTCAAAAACCAGTTGGAGAACACTTCAATCTCTCTGGTCACTCGATCACAGACCTAAGAGTGGCTATACTTCAACAAAAAAGCTTCAAAAACAGACTCCAACGAGAGACTGCTGAATTGGAATTAATTTGCAAACTGGATACAATTAACTTAGGCTTGAATAGAGACTGGGAATGGATGAGTCATTACACAAAGTAAAACTATTTCCCCATGGTATTTCTCCCCCCCACCCCACCCCCCACTGTTCCTCTGATATTCTTGTTAACTGCAGGAATTAGCCTACCTGCTTGTCACCATGGAAAGTTTTCCTCCTTTCCCCCCCCTGCTGTTGGTGATGGCTATCTTAAGTGATCACTCTCCTTACAGTGTGTATGATAAACCCATTGTTTCATGTTCTCTGTGTGTGTGTATATAAATCTCTCCTCTGTTTTTTCCACCAAATGCATCCGATGAAGTGAGCTGTAGCTCACGAAAGCTTATGCTCTAATAAATTTGTTAGTCTCTAAGGTGCCACAAGTACTCCTTTTCTTTTTAAGATATCATGTGTTGTTCTTCAGTTTTGTTTCATTTCAGCATTATATGCTGCACTGATCCTGGGAATATTTCTTAGCCTTTTTCTCTATCGCTTTGGAAATGCACCCCTCCCTCCTTCCTTTTGAGGGTTCCCTTATGCACTGAATAATTTCAGTACACAGAGTAATTGTTTATTACTTAATTAAAGTAACTGAGTATTTTTCTTGCCACTTTTGCTCTGCAGCGCCGAACATTTTGACTCCTTATCCTGAGTCTGGTTTTGGTTACTGCTTTTCATGGTTATAGTTTTCACTGTGTATTTTCAATCCCCAAAGTGAGACTTTAAGAAAATAGAAGGTGGTTTCATTTTAAGGGGTTACGGGATGCACTGGCAAAGGAGCCAAGTTTTTATTTGTGAGGCAACTGATGAACAGGGAGCAGAGACTGAGCTGTGATTAGATGATGATGTGGTGACATTACAAGCAGCATCCTGCCTAATTAAGCCAGAAGTGATGGTCACAAAAAGGCTTATCTCCTACTACTTTGCAGGGGAGAAATTCACCCCACCTAACCCAAAGAGAAAGAATGCATCCCCAGAAAAGGGAGCAGGCTGTACAGTCCCATAATCTTGCTTTCTGAGCAGTTTTCATGAAATGGCATTTTCACATGTGAAATTTCCAGAAGATGTTCCCATGTGAAAACAGCTCTTCACCTACATGAAATGTCAGGTGTCTTAAATTGTCCATTTCAGTCTGCTCTCACCTTGATCGGATCTCAGACATTTCATTTATTAAGGGAGAAGAGGTGTCATTGTTTTTTTATAGCCTGTAAAATTAATCTCATAGGGTTTTAAATTGGATCCATTTTTGTGAAAACAAAATATGAAAACTTTCACATTACAAATGTGTGAGAATTTTTTTTCGGGGGAGGGAGGAGGCATTCATATTTTGCACACAGCCGTAATCAGGGGATTATTACCTTGGTGGCACTAACTGCAGATACCCTGGCCAGTCGACTCTAGACTGCAATCTGCAAAATGAGAAGAAAGTCATTTTACTTGCAATCCATTCTCCTGTTCAAAGATTCTCATGTACCAGGTTGTTGTTTTTTTAATCACACAAAATGGTATCTATTAATGAGCTCTCAAATTGCATAAAGATAGATCTAAAGCATAAAAACACTAATATGCCCTGTAGCATTCAGTGCTTTGAACACAGAATGGCATCTGTGTGAGAGTGTGATTGCATGCAGCTATGGAAACCAGTGCTGGAGAACGAAGAAATGCTGAACAAGTGATGCAAGATCAGAAAAAACTGGGAATAAAGATATTCAATTTGCATAAAAAGGCCTACTTCGCTAACAGCCGGAATCGTATAACTTTCTGGTTCAAAATGATTATTTTCTAGGGCTGCTAGCAAAGTTTAGGTCATCTCTTTCCTTAAGCAAAACAACCCACACAAAAAAGCATAATGGGAAATCAACTTCACAAATCGATGCAGATAAAACATACAAATGGAACAAGTTTTGCAAATGGGTAAAAGTGCAAGGCCTTCCATCTCTTCATGTTCATTTCCTTCTCGTTTCCAGATGGTACCAATTAAGAGTAAGTCCCCCCACCCTAAGAGTTGTTAAAAAGCAAGCGCAATCTGAGACTTTAATGAATAACACTAGAGTCACATAATAGGCCAAAGAGAAGCAAAAATTAAAAAAAAAAAAAAAAGAATATTCAGAGTAGGCAAAACAGTTAGTTTGCAGGATCTTAATAATGTACAGTGGTAGGGTCTGTGATTTTATTTTGTATACCACTTAGTACCTTCTCCCTCTTAGTTCATGGGAATACTCCCATGCATAAAGTTAAGCACTTGCATAAATCTTCGCTAGATCAGGGCCTATGGAACTACTGAGCATGGGCAAGGGTGGGAGAATTGGACCACGTGTAATTAACACTTTAAAGTTTGTTAAAATATATTGTTTTCATTTTTTTAGTATTGTTCCTAATTCTGTTACATTAATGTAACACCAACAGACCCCCAGGTGTCAGCGCGCAGGATCGAACCTGGGACCCCTGGAGCTTAGTGCATGAGCCTCTACAGCATGAGCTAAAAGCTAACTTCATGTTAGCTAAGGCTATAGAGCAGACTCATTCTCAATCTCTCTAAGTCAGAGATTGGCAACATGTGGTCCTACCAGGGTAAGCCCCATGGCAGGCCGGGCCGCAGGTTCAGCCGATCGCGGCTCCCACTGGCTGCAGTTCGCCACTCCAAGCCAATAGGGGCTGCAGAAAATGGCAGCCAGCACATCCCTCGGCCCGCGCCGCTTCCCGCAGCCCCCACTGCCCTGGAACAGCGAACCGCAGCCAGTGGGAGCTGCGATCGGCGGAACCTGTGGACGCAGCAGGTAAACAAACCGGCCCGGCCCGCTGGGGCTTACCCTGGCGGGCCGTGTGCCAAAGGTTGCCAATTCCTGCCCTAAGTAGTCTTGGTGCCATTAGATGGGACAGAACACCACACCCAGGAGGTGTGTGGATTACATTAGCACCCACAATATCCAAACAAATAGCAGGACAAAGTCCTTGCTTCGAGGTCACAATCTAACAAGACAAGATATAACAAAATCCAGTGATTAGAAGTTGAGCCTAGATGAACTTTGGCTAGAAATAAAGCATGCTTATTTTACCAGGAGGGTATATTAAGAATTGTGACAATTAACCTATGGATATGGTGGATTATCCATCACTTGAAATCTTTAAATTTAGGTTGGATGTCTTTTCTAAAAAAATATGTTCTAGCTCAACCAAAAGTTATGAGCTGAATTACTGGGAGAAATTCTCTGGCCTGTGTTATGCAAAGATCATCAGCCTATATTATTCCTTCTGGCCTTAAGGGTCTAAGAATCTAAAAGAAAAGTAATAGACAAGGGCTGAGGAAGAATAACAAAACAAGTATCATAGAAGTATAATGTCCTTCCCTTTTCACAATTTGTGTTCATGTTTGAAAATATATTATATTTTATTCTCCAAAAACCCTGCTAGTTTTTAATAGATAATATTCAAAGACCATGCAGCAAATATTAGGATTCTAAATCCAAATCCATTCAAAGCCCACCACTGTGGGCACCCATCGTAAAGTAGGTACATTTTTATAAAAAGCGGAATTGGCAAATCAGAAAAACACAAATATTGTAGGGTATTATTTTATATCAAACCTAGAATATCCGCCTCTACATTTTCCTTCCATTAACACAGGCATGCAGAGCAGGAGGATAATACAGTCAGATCAACCTAGAAGCTGCAATCCATGTGTGACTTAATATTCTGCTGACCAACGGGTGGCACTAAAGAGACACAATCTGCCTGTAACTAATTAAGAGGTGATTTTTTTTTCTTTTTCATCTTCAATTCAGATCTGCACAAATGTTGCTGTGCTGAGAACATGACAATAAACAAAACCCAGTTCAAGTTGCTCTGCATGCTCTGTAATGCTTGGGCAGTACATCTCACTTAGGCTTTTATTAAAGCACTGAAGGTTCCACGTGGAATGGGAAATGTTTCACAGTAATGAAGACTTTTGAAAGTTGCCTTTTCACTTTCCGATCCATATTTTACCTGCTCTCCTGACTGAGAATGTTGAAAAATCTAGAGTCAGAGCTGGATCAGTAGCAATAGGCATATAACTAGACAATCAACAGACGAGTGGGTTTGAAAAATTGGGGGAGGGAGGGAACCTGCTTTAAAATTTCCTGGGAGTTTGTTTCCAGCCTTCATCAAAAATTCAAATATTGTGAAATTCTAATAATAGGATCTGATCTAAACCATTGATAACTCCATACACATGGTGGCTGAATTCCTCCTCCACTTGCACTTGTGGCGGGAATCCAAAGTAGTGCAAATGAGGTAGGGGAACATACTGTCTGGGCAGTAATGGCTCTATAACCTGCTGCTACTTTCCACCAGTGGTGTGGAAGTCCATCAATGGGGTACAAGCACATGGAAAGGGGGCATGGCCAAGAGGGATGATGTCTAACCTCCATGGTATCATGACCCCAGGAAGCAGTACAGAATATGCAGCATAATATAATGCTGATCCCCATTCACTGGAATAAACTCATGCTGTTTCTCCCTCCTCTCACTGAAACCACCCCTGGTGGGAGTTTGGGGGAGTCAGGCTACTGAGGTAGGACAGTCATCGCATCTTGGTTGATCTTCAGAGGGATAATGCTCCTCCATCTAACTGAATAATCCAACGGAAACTCCTCAGACTAGAACACCCAAGATTTGACAAAGAGGATAATGTGGTCCTAGAAAGCAAAAAGTCTGCAGCCCTACTGTGGGGGGGTGTCTTAGGAACCTGTGCAGTTTAGCATCAGCTCATCCCACCAGCTGATGACCACACCCTGCTGGGTAGCTCATTCAGCTAGCCAGCTGACTCCTTCCTAGCAGCAGATAGGTAAAGTTTTATGGTTCTCACCAGATTTTGCTTAGAGTCTCCACAATCTGCATCTCCCTTGGTTTCTATTCTCCCTTGCTGCCTGCTCTGTTTGATCTCACATAGAGAAGGCAGAGTGACTGGGGCAAGGAGAGTGCTGGGCAGAGACACCAGATCGCTGAGAAGCAGAACAGGGATTTTTTTTTTTTTTTGGTCATTCTGAATGAGCACAGAGAGCGAGTCGGTCGGTCTGTCTCTTTCTCTCTCTGCCTGCGCGTGCATGTGCATGTGTGTGTGTGGAGAAAGAAAGAAGAGGGTCCCCTAAGTGCCCACTTGTACTACAGAAGTCCTGCAATAGGACTGTTAAGATATAATGCTACTGGTCATGATACAGATGGGCTGAATCTGCCATAAGTTTCTATACAGATGCTGCTTACCAGAGCCAGTTCTGAGCCAGCTGTTGTGCATGGCTGGAAATGGAGGATGATTCAGGCTCAAAAAAATTACAGTAGGGCAGAATTATTTACAAATGGTAACAATCCTTCTTGCTTTTGGAAAAACTCTGATGTTTTGTTCAAACACAAGGAATTGTCTCAGGGATCAGCTTAGAAAAGAACGGATGACAACCTGGATTGCAAACACTGATGAATATGAACTGAAGTTGATATCCTAGAACTATAGTCAGAAAAGGCCTAGGTCATTCAGGCCCTGATCCAGCAAAGCATGTACTGAAAATTATGCACATAGTTAAGTGCCTTAGAGTTACCCTCCATTCCTCCTCCCCATCCCTCTTCAGGAACCCCCCTTCATGAGACACTGCTCCTCAAGCAGGTTTGGTCTCTACTGGCACTGGGAGCTGTAGAGGAGGTCCCCCTGCAGCATCAGGGGCAGGGGTTCTACTCCTGGTAATTCCTGATCCCCAAGCCCAAGGGAGGGATGAAATCTATCCTTGATCTCCACAATCTCAACATATACATCAGATGCATTAATGACTGAGACTGAGGGCAAAGGCTGATTTTTTCTTTTCTTATTTATTTTTAATTTCAAATCTTCAAGCTGTTTAAATTTTGCAATCTAACAATAAAAATGTAATGGGAAGTTCCTGGAATATATAGGGGACAGTAGGAAACCCTGTGAACACTAGGTGGCACTGTCAGGAAGGTTAGCAGAGCTTATGTAACTAAATGAAAACCAGATTTATGGATGCCACTCACATGACATGACTTTTCCTTTCCTTCCTCCCTCCCCATTTTGCTGCTCCTCGTTCAGTGTAAAACATGCCTATTTCCCAAGCACATTCTCCTCCGTCCAAAGGGATTGATCTATAAATGTGAGATGAGCAGCGCTAGTTTGTACTGATACTGTTCAAAGTATTTAGTGGTTTATTTCAGGTTGGCACATCAGAGTGATAATTGCTAGGCTGAATATTCTGAAAGTTGTAAACTCTTACGTTAAAAAAATGGACCTAGCAGTGACCTTGTTTCCATGTAGTGGATTGAAGCATCAGAAACCGTGAATGACGCTTCAGGTTTACAGATTTCCCCTCCCCTTCTTACACAGGGCTGTGTGTGGTGCTTCTTGGATCATTTCAAAAGGCCATATGTTGCCCTCAAACCATGCTTGGCTGTGCCCCAGATGTCAAGGGGAGCGGCGCATGTGCAGCATGGGTGGTGTGTTCCCTAAAGCATTTCAGCAACAAGAAAGAAAAGACAGTCGCATCAGGCCGCTCCGAGCCTTTCCTGTTTCTGATGTCACTGCCCTTCCTAGAACTGTACGGGGGGGGGGGGGGGGAATCATAAAGATAGCAAAACCAGCTATCATCAGTTACCCTGGGAAGATGAAATAATTGCCTCAAATGTTTGATGAGTCCACGAACAAATCAAATCATTTTTTTGGTCAGTTCTGCCTATTGCATGCTAATAAAATCACAGGGCTGGCTCCTCAGCTGTGCCAAGCTCATGCTCAGTGACTAAGCAGGCAAAGGTCATTCTTGCGCACCATGTAGCGGTATGAGGAGATCAGTGTAAGAACACGGCTGGCTGGCTGGAGCCAGGGTAAGAATTGGATCTGTGACCAGCGTTTTCCCCACAACACACGTGTCTTAACTGTTGGAGGGGTGGGTGGAGACCTTTCACCTCCTCTTCTCCGGGCTATCTCAGAGCATGGAATCATCCTTCTCCCAGCTGACCGCTTTCGCTGTTAACAAGGCCTGTATTTAATGGGTATGTGATCCCTTTATTTAGCCCGGAGGCCATGTGGGAATAATAAACTTCCCCCACAAAGGGATGTAGCAGCATACAGCCTCTGCATTCCCAGCCGCTCCAGGAGGTCCTCTCGCTGAGACACAATGCCTCTCCTTTCTGCCTCCAGTGCTCTAAACACCTTACTGCAGGCTGTGCCTTCAAGGTATAACAGAGCCCTTAATAACTGACTAACTTCCCTGTGAGTTTGGCATACCAAAGGAGAGCAGGCTCAGGCTTTAAAGGCCTGCTAGAATTTAATTAGGGTTAGGATTTAGGGGTTAAGGTAAATGGACAGTGACTACATTGGAAACGGTGTGATCCCTGTTCCCTGAAGACTAATGCAGTGATGAACTTGTGTTCCCCTGTGTTGTGTGAGGAAACAGTCTTGTAACGTGCTCCACTGAGCTGCTGCTCCCTCCAGCCAGGTCGTTGAAATCCCCCATTAGTGCTCATTTTCTCAGGAACTGTTTTGATTTTTCTTATTGTCATCATCATCATTCTTTCGCAATTATGCTCTTTTGATCAGATGCCCCCTGCTGACTGACTTCCCTCTATTAGCTATCATTAGAACTGCACTGCTCCTGCACTGCCTACATTTCCCCCGAGGTATTCCTCAGTGACTTTCAAATCTTGCTTTACACATCCTCTCCCTTCTGTTCTTGTATTACTTTCCGCATTTTTAAATGTTTCACCTGGATTATTTGTCCTTTAACATTCTTCTTTATTCTCTCAGTTGGTGCCATTGTGGCAGCTGTTTCACTCCTTAATATGATTTTTTCCCACTCCATCCATCAGATCCCTTTACTGGATACTTTTTTTTTTCTCTTCTGCAGGTATCTGAGTGGACCTGACTTCCCAAATGTTCTTGCCCCTTTTCCAACACCTGGCTTAAACTCTACACAGCAGCTGTTCAACTTCTGAGTTAGCCTGAGCTACATCTGTATCGGTTGGGCTATCTGTTAAAGTATCCCCTGTTCCAAAAAGAGCCACAATCCACCAGAAAACTAAACCCTCCTCCCAGCTTGCATTCAGGCTTCTCAGACGCTGTTGTCTAGCTTCTTAGAAACTTCTTCTCACCTTCTTTGCTGTACCTTGGATGATACTTCTCCCCGTAGGCCAAATGCTAAGGTCAAATTCCACTTGAACGCAATGGGAGTTTGGTCTGAGGAAGGACCCCAGGATTTTGCCCTAAAGAACTCCACAGAACTGGCCAAATAGTGCCCATCACTAATTTTCCATCCTTAACCTTTAGATTCAATCTCATCATGAATGAAGCACAATACAAAGGAAAACATAGGCCTGGCTCTAGCAGTATTAGACTCATAGACTTTAAGGTTAGAAGGGACCATCATCTAGTCTGACCTCCTGCTCATTACAGGTCACAGAACCTCACCCTCACCCCATTCCTGTAACAGGCCCAAAACCTCTGGTCTGGTGTTGGTGCCTTGGGCCTAAATATGTTCTCTTCTCTACACGCACAGGCCTTGAGCCAGTCCTGAAGAGCCCGCGCACCAGGTCCACCACCCCAGAATGTGGTAAAGAGGCATGGAGAATGAAGAGGAGAAACTCCCACTCCTTGCCTCCATTCTGGAGTAAGATGCAGAGGAGAACATTGGACTTGCAGTTGGCCCACGGGATACTCCCAATCATGGAGCACCAGGAAGATTCTATGGAATGCCATGATGCCTCACCATTTCCAACAAAATATGGCACTCTAACAGTTCACCTAGTAGTATCAAAAAAAGCCCTGAATGATGATAGTCATGCAGTGGCCCTTTCTTCTTTCAACACATAGTGCAGTCCAATTAAACTAATCAAAAGGCCTCATTCTCTTTTTAGACTAGGAGAATTCTCTGTATTGTTTCCAAAGAGATCTCCCTTGACACGCTGTTAGCATGGATTTTCTGCATGCAAGTTTTACCATTGCTTGTGATAAAGAATTATCCTTACAGTTTCTGTTCTTTCCCTTTTTTTGTTTCATTTTTAGAGGATGCAACTGTTCTGATGGTGTTTTTCATAGAAGAGTAAAGCAGAAGCTGATGAGATGTGTATCTAAAAGAAACACAATGTGAATTATGTCATCAAAGAACGGGAAGGGGGCCGGAAATTGCTTTCAGTAAGATCTTGTGTCAGTAAAGTAGTGATATGGAAATGCTGGGTCTTACGCTATTAAAAACAAGAGCAGGAACATATTATTTTATTTAATGGAACAACGTTAGCCTCATCCTAACAGGCTGAGGGTTTGATTAAAAAAAAGAAAAGAAAAAAAAAGCAATTTGGCCTTTCGTGTTCAAACTGTGTGTTCCTCAGTGAGGAAGAGCAAAAAATGCATGCATTCTCGTTAACCCCTTGGGTGCCAGACATGTAAAGCTCTGGAGAGGCAGGGCCAGTGCCATGATAATGCACAGGAAAACAGTGTATTGTACACTTGTTAAGTCACCTGAGTATGCACTTTTTCTGAGCTTGAAGGTACCAGAGAGGGAGGCAGTGTGGAGTACTAGATGGTGTATGGGAATGGCAGGCAGGAGACTTGTATGGTGCTCTCACTTCTGCCATTCACTGTGTTGCCTTGGACAAGTCACTTCTCCAACTAGTTTCTCCACTAGTAGATGATAACCTAGATAACGATGTCATCTATTAGTATTATTAATTGTTTGTTTTCTATTTTGTTTATTAGTTTGTCTTATATTGGTGCTCAGGAACCCCAATCAAGGCTCAAAACCTGGAGATAAGCAGGGTTTTATGAATGAGAATCATATTATTATTATTAGACTGTCTCTGGGATTTAAACTTCACAAATAGGAGGGCAGAGCTATATGATTGGCCCAATGAGCTTCACATGCATTGGAAGGGAAAGACAGTGTCTGCCAATGTGCTTTTTGAAAAACTGCACAGATTCTGCTTTGGTGCACCCAATCAGCTCTATAGAGACCTGACTGTGGGAGGGGGGGAAGCGGGGCGGGCACATGAGTAGAAGAGCAGAATGTGATGCAAAGTCATTAGGATACTCATGGCCAGCCTCCTCCCAGGCCTGCCCTCTGGCACAGGTACTGCATAGGACAGCCATAGGCACTGTGTAGTCCAAGCCCTCAAGTAAGGCCTGGTTGAGAAGGGTGTCCCCATATTATATGCAGCAACAGTGATTCCAGGATGCTGCCCAGTAGCCCATAGGCAGCCCAGGAAGGAAGAGTGCTATACATTAAAGTAGCTCTTGGCTGCTCTGCTTTTCTTCAGGAAATTCACTAGCCCAGACTCAGCCAGGCGTTTGGAGCCTCCTTTAACCTCCCTCCATTTCCAGGAGACAGAGCACATCTGGGCCATAACTCTTTAAGGGATTTTGAACTGGGACAAATTAGGCATGTAAAAAAATTGTTAGGCACAGTTGTGTTCTCACCGTTACAAGCAAATCATCCAATATAGGCACCAAGAGGGAACAGCCTGGAGCTTGAGTTAGACACCTGCAACTGACTGTATCACCTAGGAGAGTGTGCTGAGCTAGGAAAACAGGGGACAGCTGGGGAAAAACTAAACCTTTGAGCAAAGCCTAGGGAAGCAAGCATTTCACTGGAGATGTGTAGTGGCTCTGCCTCCTCGTGGGGTTTTAGCCATTGGATCAGCATAGTCATAGACCCATCGCCCATTCTCCCTTATCTTTCCCACTCCATCCTCTGCGCTATCATAGAAAGAAACACTGTGGAACAGTGACCTAGCCATTAGTCATAGAATCATAGACTTTAAGGTCAGAAGGGACCATTATGATCATCTAGTCTGACCTCCTGCACAACGCAGGCCACAGAATCTCACCCACCCATTCCTGTAACAAACCTCTAACCTGTGTCTGAGCTATTGAAGTCCTCAAATCGTGGTTTAAAGTCTTCGAGGTGCAGAGAATCTTCCAGCAAGTGACCTGTGCCCCACGCTGTAGAGGAAGGTGAAAAATCCCCAAGGCCTCTGCCAATCTGCCTTGGAGGAAAATTCCTTCCCAACCCCAAATATGGCGATCAGCTAAACCCTGAGCATGTGGGCAAGACTCACCAGCCAGACATCCAGGAAAGAATTCTCTGTAGTAACTCAGATCCCACCCCATCTAACATCCCATCATAGGCCATTGGGCATATCTACCACTAATAGTTGAAGATCAATTAATGGCCAAAATTAGGCTATTCCATCATATCATCCCTTCCATAAATTTATCAAACTTAATCTTAAAGCTAGATATGTCTTTTCCCCTACTGCTTCCCTTGGAAGGTCCTGTCTATACTAGAGATATTTATCATGCCAAGAGCCGTGTGGTCCTCACACATCACGTCTGCACACAAGAATGCACCAAATGGTTTCTAGGCAGGATTAGACTTGCTGTCAGTAGGGCAAAATACCCTTTCAGCATCTACTCGTTTAGTGCCAGGGCAGGAAACACTAAAACAGCACAGATTGAAACGGTTCTGATAGTTGTCCCACTCCTGTCCCACAGTGCACCAGCAGCCTTTCACAATCTCCCAGGATGTGCCTGGGGACTGTGAGAGAGGACCTCAGAGGGCATTGCAACTGGAACAGTTTAGAACAGCACTAGTTTAGATGCAAGGCACAGTAGCAGTGGACAGGTGGAGGGCATGGGCACACCAAACTGGCTGTGCTTAAACCAGTGGAATTTCAGTGCACCAGTGAAGATGCAGCCTAGATGGCCTGACTCCTTCACAGTAGAACTTAGGAGAGTCCCCTGTGTTGGGGCCCTTTTTTGCATCCCCTATGATGTGGATGGGAAAGGATCTAGCCATAAGAAGACTCCTGTATAAATTTATGGACTGCACCCACAATCAGGGTGGAATGGGTGATGGGGAGAAGATTCAGTCAAACAAGCAATCAGCTTGGAGGAACCATCTTACTGCAGGTGTTTTAAAATAAAATCTAAACCATTTGTGATACTATTGGATTCACCCACGGGTGATAAGAGAAATAACATACACATTCCTAAAGTACATCGCCTTCTGCTAAAGCAGGAAACCTCACACCATGGTAAGCTGATACATCTTTAAAGCAGTTCTGAAATGCCTAAGAATATCCAAATATAATGTCAGTGGTCACTGAAATACTGCATGTGTGTGTGCGTGTGTGTGTGTGTTTGTAAAGTGCTCTTGGATGACAGATGTTATATTACTATTACATTTATATAAGTGCCTGATGCACATTATAAACTGCACATTTATGACTCAGTTCAGCCATAGCCACCTTTGGACTGGGGCACAGCAGATAATTAAAGGAGCGCTGTCAACTTGAAATCTAGTCAATCTATAGGAAAGATTCAGATCTGCATCTGCCTCAGAGTCCCTCTGACAATTTTGGAGAATCAATCTCTCCTAATTCATTAAAATCTGTCTCTGTCACTCTCTCTCTCTGTGTCCTGTTACTGACTGAAAGTCTTACATGAACAATGAGGGGAAATGAATATGCAAATACATCTGCATAGGTGGCCCCTTGTGCCTTGATGATATCAGTGGTGTTCTGTCCATGTAGATGCAGCAGGAAGATAACCTGACTATACACAAAGTGCCACCTTATGCACAAAGTAACCAGATTGGGGAAAAACAGAGCGAAATGTTTTTGTCATTATTCTTGTTCAGATACAGTCATCTTGGTCTGCGTCTGGCCTACACGCTTTACTTAAAATCCTCCCTTTGCTAAAACTGGTGCAGCATCAGTGAAGGGAGTGCCAGTATAGACCCACCACAAGCATTTTAAGCACCATGCCATGTAGTCCTGGTTTAGAGCAGGTCTAGACAACATGGTGCTGAAAATGCTTGTGGCTCACAGCCCCTGGTCTATACTAGCACTCCCATGGTTGGCACTAACCAGCGGAGCTGTACTGGTGTAGAAGTCTAGTGGACGCAAGGTCTTAGGTATCACTTGTAGCAATATTAGGTAGAACAATGGCAGACTGAAATGTGATTTTTTAATAGACACTATTCCTTTAAGAGTACACAGCATCCATACACAGCACCTTAGGCCCAAAAATATGACATCATGCAGACTAGACCTTGAATGCAACCCTAGGCTTGTGAAAAGTACCTTGGAAACTTTAATAAACAAAGTTAGCCAGGAAATATGATGCAGATCCTTCTCAAGTCAATGGCAAAACTCCCTTTGACTCCTTTTGGAGAAGGATTGGGCCCATAGGGTTTTATGTCTCATCTAAAAGAGACATGTTCCTGAAGAGACAAGTACATCCACAAAGAAGTCTTCTGAGAGAAACATTTTATCATATGGAATGGCTCTGGAATTCAGCCTTCAATGAGAACTGTGCTTAGATCACAGATGGGATAGTCGGAACTGTACTAAATCACAGATGGTATTTTTTCCCCACAATTCACAAAATGGGCTATTTCCACAACTTCATTTTTCCCCTTCCTGATTTTTGTATTTTGTACATAGTAATTGTGTGGGTAAAGGGAGGGAACCCAACAACCCTTTAAAATGGTACTTATAATCTTTTAATGGTGCTTATAATTTTTGCTGTGTAGTAAATACATCACTGAAAATGTAATTCTTTTGAGAAATTAATGTATAGTTAATTTTAATCTGAGCAATTTGTTTTATGTACTTGACACACTTATCTTTTCTATTGTTTCTGTTTTCTCAAATAAGCTATAAAATTCCTTGTTATCAATTGATTTGTTGCATCAAGTCTGGGAGTACTTTCTTGACTCAAATTCGGCAGCTTCTGCTCATCCCCACTGGTGGTCACATTATTGGTTGTTTCGCTTTTTTTACAGCTGCTAAGTCACATTAAACAAAGCCAAAAATACATTAACTACTTTCCTAAAATTGCTTTTCCCCGCATAAGCCATTGCTGTAGCTGGCACAGGGCTGTTATTCTATTGCTAATGGGATAGATAGAAGATAGTCTATTCAACCATGAACAGGAGAGAAGGTGCCCATCAGAGAATCTCTCTATTCAGATGTGGTTCATGCTATGAAAAAAGTTTGAGAGCCCCATACCCCTTTATAATTTCATGACTGGAAATGCATTCCCTCAGCTAAGCTTCGCCCAGTAGTCTCATTGCTGACAGCAGGCCCATACCAACTTCCAGCAGTGATCTGGGATTCCTTTCGGTGTCAGTGATGCAGCTTCCAGCTCCTTTGGTATCATCAGGTTTTCAACTATTGTCGGCATTTGTGGGGGTTTCCCCAGTTTTTTATATTATGGAATATTGAGCTTAGTTTAGGGGTCATTTATACAGAACTTCAAGCTTACTGCTATACAGAGCAGCCCAGAAGTTCAAGTTTAAAATCAAAGTGCCTGATCAGACACTCCATTCATGTGATGGGAATCCTTCCACTAACTTCAGTGGGCTTTGGGTCGGGTTTTTAAGAACACTGTTTCTAGTTTACATAAAATCACAGAGGAAAAACTCTTCACCGTAGATAAAAGCTTGCTATTCTGACAATACTGAATCACATTAATGCTGAATTCAGGTGTACGTATGTTACATTTTAACAGTCATAGTCCCACTGTTCAGTGCTCATTTATTTTATTCTTAAACGCTTTGGAAAATGTGCACCGTGATCTTCCAGCTATGCTAACTTGTACCCGGGTAGGGCAATGTAAATCTGCAAGTCTTGTTGTCAGTGCTCTTAAGTCTGAGATCTGATCACACTTATTAGCACATTCTTATTGTGAGAAAACCATACCCTTGCAATTAGTTTGTGCCAGCCTGCTTTTCTTAGGGTGGAATTCACATGTTGTGTGCAGGGCTAGCTCAAGGCTCTACATATTACTTAAGCCCCACATAAGGTGTTGTGCTCGGGGTCATCTGGCATATGCAACCCATACACACTACGTAATAGTCCAGTGCAGAAGGCTGAAATAGGGGCGGGGCAGGCTGGGAAGGAGTCACACAACCACGTCTATGCAGATCCAGTGCCACTGGTATCTTGTGCAACTGGTGAGCAAGTATAATGGCTGCTACTCTGGAATAGTAGTGAAGGGAAGCTGCCCAGCAGCACTGCACTCTGGCCTTGGAATTTCACCTCACAATCCCTCCGCATTGCACCCCCATAGTGCCCAGCTACTCAGGCTTTATGGGGGTGGATATAAACCTACATGTTTTAGACGAAGTGAGTTTGCAGTCATGCCACCCATGATTTAATGCGTAGCCGATGCAAAGCAAAAAGATGGCAGAGCTGTGAGATCTAACAGCTGTGCAAACAGGCTCAAGGATTTAAAATTCTGGAAGCTATATCTTCAGGAAAGCATTTTTAAGAATTCCCCAATACCACATCTGTTGGCATCAAATTGTCATTATGACATGATATTTAAGATGATTTAATGCGTGTATTGCAAAGTAAGAATCTTGGAGTTTGATTAAACGACAGTGCATTAAAGGGATGTAACCCTTTAAATGATATTCTGACAAAGCGGAGCCAAAACAGTTGATTATATAGCAAGAACACATACATATGCACATGTGTGAATGTGTGTACATATATATACATGAGTGCACACACAAATGAGTGATATAGTAGATTCACATGTGTGTGCATTAGTTACCCTTTGGAAAAATTGATTCACCCTCTCCTGCACAATATATCTTCATTTAGAGGACACGGCTTCTTTCTAATTTAATTACTTCCCACCTAAGGCTTTGAATTAATGGGTGGCTGCAAAACAAGGAATACTTCTATTAGAAACAGCCTGGTGAAGGTGCATGGGAAAGGTCTGACTCAGTTACTAATTGGGGGTGACTTCTAAGCAAAGGTACACGGTAGGGAAAGGGTGATCCTTTGTGCACTGAATTTCCATGTGGCGGAGTGTTTCTTTCACCTTCAGTTCCCTGTATAGTTCTTGGTTTCCTCTAGATGTTCAGGCTTCTCATTGCAAATCTCCTTGGGTTTATTGACTGACTAGTCTGACTGAGATTCAAAGAACCCTTCTCCTTGAGCCTCTCTGCATGTTCTGGTTCTACAGGATGGGGCTGATAATTCAATGGGTTTCTGTCAATGAGTCACAGTCTAAACTTCCTTTTGCACTTCTCCCTTTATAACCTGATTGTCATGTGTTAATGTAAAGCACTAGCAAAGTGTGTCTTTGGCTAATCCACAGAGCTAGCTACCTGATATGCTCAAATCTTAGTCCTATCACTCAGCTGTGCTTTGTAACTGTGCTCTGTAGCTGGAAGTTCAGAGATCTGTCTCTGCTGATGTCTAAACTTCATGATTGTTACACAAAACAATGAGGTATGTTTAAGCTTTGAGATGGCTATTTACTGAAATTTTGTGCTAGTCATTAAAATCCATTACCTTTATTTGGCTACATCTATAACAAAGCAGTTTTATTATTTGCTTTTTCCCTGCAAAATTCTGTTTCCTACAAAGGGGGGCGGGATGGGAATCAATTACTTCTGAAATTAAGTAAAGTTTGTTTCAAAATTAGAAGGGACTTCAACAACCAAGTTTTTTTTTTAAAGGCTCGGGTAATAAAGAATAATTGGAAGAGAAAAAAAATCACCTCAGGTTGTATATTGCCACTTCCTCCTGCATTGCAGTTAATGCAAACCTTTGATTAGCCTTCTGAAAAGACCACACATTGAATAATTTGAAGCAAAAGGTTAATGGTGTTATTACAACTATTACCCCTTTTAAAATCATTATCCTCTTGTTTTTTATGTCTATATTACCTTCACCTTTCCATGAACCCACTTTACCAGCTGTTTCCCTCTGTCATAAAGTTTGCTGAACATCATCCTAGGAATAGGATAAATGCCATGTTTTATCAATCAAGCCTAAGGGAATTCTCAGATTCTCATAACCCAAACTGTAAAAGGAGATTATTACAAAGTTTCTATTTTGATTTTTAAATTGGCTATAAGTGAAATATGTACCTAATGTCAAGGTGTAAAACGATAAAATAACGGCTGCTTTTGCTCAGGAAGTCTTACAGATTGACAATGTGTGAAACTTAAAGGCTGTACAAAAATCAAATTCTATTCTTTTTTAAAATTATGTATAGAATGGGAGAGGAGGAGAAATTCCAGGCAATTAATCCCAAGCAAACAGTGGGAAAATACACGAAGTTTAGACAAAAAAGGGTACTAGGTGGAGATATTAATGGGTCAAACTATCAAAAGCACTAACATGATTTAAGAGTCTTAAGTCTCATTTTCAAAAGTGATTTTAGGGATAATCTTCAAAAAAACTAAGTGACGTTGGATGGAGCCAAAGTCCCATTGACTTTCAGTGAGACTTAGAGTCATAAGTGCCTAAAGCCCAGATCCTCAAATATATTTAGGCAGCTAATTCCTATTGAAATAAGTGAGAGTTAGGCACCTAAATCCTTAGAGGATGTAGACCTAAATCACTTCTGAAAATGTGTGTGAGGCTCCTAAGTCACTTAGGCCCTTCTAAAAATATTACCTATTATATCGAGACACTAAGGGCCAGATTTTCTGCATCTGAAGAAGTGATTTTTCACCCACGAAAGCTTATGCCCAAATAAATCGATTAGTTTTTAAGGTGCCACCGGACTCCTTGTTGTTTCTGCAGATTTTCAAAGGAACTCAACTCCCACTTGGGCACCGAAATGAAGTTGCTTGTGAGAATAATGGGAGATGCTGGAGCTGAGTACTTTCACAAATCTGGCTACTTCATGTAAGTGCCTAAATGGGAGCTGAGCTCTTGAAAAATCTAGCCATAAAAGCCCAGTCCTACCCACAACCTTCCTATACCTGCACCAATCCTGGATGCTGCAAAACTGATACAACTCTTTAGTGTAGGGAGCTGGAGAAAAGGGAGAGGGCGGTGCAGGATTCCAGTGACAAACTGGAGTCTCTTTATTAAGATTTCCTTTATAGAGTCATAGATTATAAAGCCAGAAAGGACCACTGTGATCATCTAGCAAGACCCCCCTGCATAACGCAGGTCATAGGATTTCTCTGACTTAATTCCTGTTTGAACTAGACTATATCATCTAGAAGAACACCCAGTCTTGACCTAAAAATTGCCAGTAAGGGAGAATTCCCCTTTGGTAAATTGTTCCAATGGTTAATTACACTCACTGTTCACTCCAGGGAAGTAAAAAACTAAGCTCAGTTACCAATCTTGGCCTTTGAACAGCTGGTTTGATGGGGAAGGGCGGGACAGTGGTTGTTCTTGGTGATGTTCAGCAGTATCACTGCTGGTTTCCTCAAGCTGAAAAACGTAGACATATTACTGTGAAGCCACTGATCCTAGGACTCTGTCTGAATGTGGATGAGTCAGCATGAATCCCAAGCCTGAAAAATTCACTCTTTTCTTGCAAATACACTGTTTTCCCAGTGACACTGAACATTACAGCAGCAGTAGAAGTCGCATAACTGCATATAACTGCAATAGTGGAGGTGCTAATTCAGATTTGGCTATCATTACAGCACCTATGGGCCCAAATTAGCAGCTGTGGTCACTTTTGTGATCATCCCTTCTTCAGTCTGTAACGGTCTAGTTGCTGAGCTTTGTTCTGTGGTAGACTTCATTTAATTCAACACACTGTAATTCAACCAAGCATATCTGATAAAAAGCCCAGAGGTCCTAATGCTCATTTACTCCAGCACCACTCTACACCAGTGGTTCTCAGACTTTTTTCCAGCGGACCACTTGAAAATTGCTGAGGGTCTTGGCGGACCACTTAATGATCTTTCCAAATGTTTTTGTACCGTTAGCTAACTATTGTAATGCGCTTTGGATAAAAGGGCTATATAAAAAAACTTCATAATAATTAACTTTTTTTGTTCTACAAATAAAAGTACACAACTCATTTTAATATCAGAAGTCTTACCTTTCTAATGCGATGAATGTGCCCTCTCCCCCGCCATGGCAGCCCCCGAGCTGGGGCTGGGAAGGAGGGGGGGTCTCTCCCTCTCTCCCCTGCCACAACAGCCACAGAGCTGAGGCTGGGAGGGAGGAAGGGCCGTCTCTCCCTGGCAGCCACAGCCCTGGAGCTGGGGAAAGTCGCCTCTTTCTCTGGCTGCCGCAGCCATGCATGTCCCAAATTTGCCCCACCCCCTCTTCTCACCCCACTGCCCCCTCCCACCTACCCCCTATTCCCACCACCTCACCTTACATGTGCGTATTTTCCAGGGTCCAGGCACCTAATTAATGGAGCCACGCCTGCGTGGGTGGGTGGCCCTTCATTCTCTTGTGTGTGACCACCTAGGTGCGCACCTTAGAGGGAACTATCTGCTGACCACCTGAATGGAGCTCACAGACCACTGGTGGTCCGCGGACCACAGTTTGAGAACCTCTGCTCTACCCACCACTACAATTACATTTACACCTACTTTAAGGCCCCTTTATGCTGACAAAATGGGGGAAAGTGGCCTTCGGATAAATAAGTATTGCACCCATTAGGTCTGATTCTCTACTGCTTTGCTGCCTGTTTAGTCATTTACATTTGGGCACACCAGGGGTAAACTAACATACCCTTCTCGTCTGGTAGCATTTTATACTCACTTTGCACAGGAGGAATCACCAGATTTTTAAAGGTATTTGGCACCTAAATCTGCATTTGCCTAAAGATACAAATTTAGGTGCCTCAATAGCTTTAAAAATCAGGCCCCAAATGACTACACAGGGTTCAAGACATAGGAGCAGCAGGCCCATAAACAAATGCTTTAAGGCCCTGACTGAGTAAGAAACTCAAGCATGTCTGTAACTTTAAGCATGTGAGTAGTCCCATTGATTTTAATGGCACTTCCGATGAAGTGAGCTGTAGCTCACGAAAGCTTATGCTCAAATAAATTTGTTAGTCTCTAAGGTGCCACAAGTCCCCCTTTTCTTTTTTACTTCTCAGTTAGACACACACTTAACGGCCTTGCTGAATGGGTGCTTCACTCTCAAAGAATGATGTTAACGTGAAGTTAAAATGTGCGGGTATCAGTGCCGAATGACTTGTCAAATCTTGTCTTTTAAAGAGGTTTCTAGTTCAAAGACAGATGGGAGCTTAAAGGCTTTAAACAGTAAGGTATTACTATCACTCTGTGGCAAGAGCAGTGGGTGAACCCCTGGCTTGGGGATGCTAGCCCCCAGCCCCACCCCTTTCATCCAAGGCCCTGCCCCTTCCACGCCCACAGTAGCCTAGCCCCCACTGTGGCCACTGGCCTCTGCCCACCGCCCCCAGCCCCACTCCCCACTGTGGCCGCTGGCCTGCCCCAGGCTAGTGCCCCCAGCTCCCCTCAGGCCCAGAGTGCCAGAGAGCCAGGCAGTGTGGCTCCAGCTTCCTGGGCTGTGCCACCAGGCCCAACCCTGAAGGTGCCCCCCAGCCAAGCTGCCAGCCTCAGCGTTGGGTGGGCGAGCGGCTAAGCCGGAGTGGCATGGGGCAGCCCCAGGGGCTCACCATGGCCCCCAGCCTCCCTGCCCTAGGGAACAGCAGGCAGGATGGGACCTAGGGGTGAGGCATGGGCAGGGGACGTCAGGCTGTTTGTGAAGGCAATGCCTTCCCGTGCCTACGATACCCGCCGCCCATGCTCTGTGTGTCACACAGATGTCACAGAAATACACTGTCTAACAAACTGAGCTGCTTTGCTTGGTAGTTCACTCACCCTGGTCTGAGTTCCTTTAGATAGCACTGGGTCATTTTAGGTTTGAATGTGCATTCACCAAGTGGTTGCAACAGTCACATTTTAGAAATTGAAAAACAAATCTTTGTAATAACTTTGCATTCCTAGATTATAACAACATTTACCTTCCCCTTGCCACAGCCTTCTGAGTTAGAAAATAACCAAGTTGTATTATGGAGAAAAAGGATTTTGTTCTTTGTAACAACGAACTGTTCAGAGTAGCCATTCAGCATCCTTTGTTATCCATTTCCACGTTTTCAGAACTTGAAGACAGCATCATTCAGCCTGTTCACAGATTATCTGTAGACCCTGATCTCACACAACACTAGGGTGACCAGACAGCAAGTGTGAAAAATCGGGATGAGGGGTGGGGGATAATAGGAACCTATGTAAGAAAAAGACCCAAAAATCGGGACTGTCCCTATAAAATCGGGACATCTGGTCACCCTACACAACATGGATGCAAAATATTGTATCTATCAGGGGCTGTAGCCCACGAAAGCTTATGCTCTAATAAATTTGTTAGTCTCTAAGGTGCCACAATACTCCTGTTCTTTTTGCCTACACAGGGAAATTTACCAGTGTTACTTTACCAGTATAATGACAGGTTTCAGAGTAGCAGCCGTGTTAGTCTGTATTCGCAAAAAGAAAAGGAGTACTTGTGGCACCTTAGAGACTAACAAATTTATTAGAGCATAAGCTTTCATGAGCTACAGCTCACTTCATCCGATGAAGTGAGCTGTAGCTCACGAAAGCTTATGCTCTAATAAATTTATTAGTCTCTAAGGTGCCACAAGTACTCCTTTTCTTTTTACCAGTATAATTATACTGCTGTTGTTATACTGGCGTAACTTCCTACATGGACACTTAATTGGAATAATAGGGGTTTTTAATCAGCATAGTAATTCCCCATGGTAAATGGGCCCTATGTGTGAAGGGAAAAATGGTGAGCAGAAGAGGGAGTGCAGAAGAATCAGATCCTATATTAATGAGAGCCCTGCTGTAAGGCCATCGCATTTTCTTGTAGCTTGTTGCTGATGTAACAACAGGAGTGAGGTCACTGAGAGAATTGCATCATTTTGGGCTCGATCACCTTGCTGTAAGTGGGACCTTAGTCACTATGAAACCCTGTATCCTGAGACATACCCATTATGTAGTGTAGACAGAGCTTTAAACTGGCTATAATATTGGGGAGGGGGGGGGGATGTTTCCTTGTTTAGGTAACGAAGGAAAATATGGAAAAAAAATATAAGCTTTAAAGCAATCAACTTTAGAACTTCTCAAAGCTTCCTTATGCTGAAATATTAACAGTCCAACCTTCTTAGAGTACTGAAAAGTATCTGTTAACAAGAATGCCTCTATAAGAAAACACATTCTTGGCAGAATGACCATAGTACAGAGTTCTTAATCAAATACTTTAAATGAAGTACTCTGTGATTGCTATCTCTGAACACAGAAAAATACTGGTAATGCGTCCTACTGTTTTTCAACCATGATCTCCGTCAAGAGACGCTTTGATCTATGCAGTTTAGTCAGAACTTTACAGCGGAATGAAATGCAGACTTTGCACATGCATGTTGTGATTGGAGATGCATAGAAAAAGGTAAAGCCTGAGCATAAGTTGAAGTATTGCGAGCAACAGAAATGAGGCCAGTTTCTGAATAATTTTTTTAGACCAGCTTCTTGAATAATAATTAAGAAAAAACAGAGGTGGAGAAATTTGCCACCTGAAAAATGCAATAAAGAGCCAGTTTCCCACACAGAAGTCCTGTGATTAATGTGGAAGTACCATTGAGATATAATCTTCTGGTGTGTATAATGACAGTAAAGAGGAAGTGTGGTGTTATTCTGGTACAAGAAAAGAATGTCTATGTTCTTGATGTTGATATTTCATTGATTCAAAATATGCAAATTTACTCCAAAGGAAGATGAGAATTGCTATATCAGGCAGTCCAGAAGTCGACCATCCCTTATCATGTCTCTAAGAAGGCTAATATCTTCTGCTTTAGAAGAAGATGTATGAAACCCCATAACAAGTTACATTAAACTGGATATAGATTTATGGAGTAACTAGTGCATATAAAAAGTTTCTTCCGGATCCCATCCATTGGTATGGTTGGCTGATTGATGATTGTGAATATATATGATCACTGTTGGTAAATCAGTATGTGTCTACTAAAATTTTTGAGTATTCTCTGCTTAATAGAATCAAATAGCTAACTAGTTTTTGCGGCAGCACTGGCTCTACTGCAGCTTGAACTGCAAAGTGAAGTGGTCCAGTAATCTCTCCAACAGCTGGTTAAATATTTCTCAGTTAACATAGCAGTGGTTTAAAAAAAAGCAGTTTGGGAAAAGTGGAAATATGGAATCCAGCTGGAGACCATCAATAGACAAATCTATTAGTTTCCAGTGGTGGAGACAGACTTTTCAGGAAGGTTTGTTAGAAGTTATACCTTAGGTTGTGGAAATATTGACTTTCATTACCCCCTGGTGAGGATAGAATCCTGGCTGCACTGAAGTTTTGAAACTGACTTCACTGGGACCAGGATTTTGCCTGATGATTTTAAACCCTCAACATTACCTTTGAATTCTTCTGGCATTTGAACGGTTTGTCACTATCATCCCCTTGCCCCCACCTTCAGACCCCATAAATCCCCCAACATCCACTGGAGGAAAGAGGCGTCTGAACTACTTCCTCTACCCCCTCGTTTACAGTGACTCCACAGCTTCCCCGCTGGCTGAGTTACCCCAAAACCTCCCTCAGAATTAGGGACAGATGGAGGGGTCCTACTGCACAGAATGTGAAGCAGCATAAGCTACCGCCAACTTTGCAGTGGCTTTTGCTGCTGTGCCCTGCAGGTTTGAGAGCTGGAGACTCCCACATCCAACAAGCCTATTACACCACAGACTTCACTACTAGGAATGATCTGACATTGTAAATAACAGGGACCATTTTCCCTGTTTTTCTTTAATAACAGAGTCATTGCATATCCATTCTGCAAATCACATTGTAATGGTCGGTATGGACCAAATGTTCTGGTATTAAAGCTTGTTTACCAATTTAGACTGAGTCACAAGGGCTCCAGGGCTGTTCCTCTCCTGCAGATTGCTCGTGCTGCCTCAGGCTGCTGACTCTGCTTGCCCAGCTATTGTAGCTCTGCATCTGCTTTCCCTTTTGGTGTAAAACATTCTATTGTGTCTGCTTTTTGCTGAACCCCTGTCTTTAATAGCAACAACAGGGGCAAACAGAAGCAGCCAAATGAACGCTTGGCCACCGTGCTGCGGAGTAGCTGCTGCACATGAAAGTTTCCATTGCATTGTTAAAGACAGCATTTTGTTGGATCCTATTGAGAGTCATCCATGGCCGAGAGGCAGCTCTTCAGTCAGAAATGATCTAGCAAATAGTGCCCTTCTGATCTTTTCAAAGAGTCTGGAGATGCCACCACTGTGAATAAGAGGCCAGATTTTTAGCAGGTGTAAACTGGTGTCGTTCCATTGAACTCAAAGGAGCTATGTTGAGCAGAGATTCTAGTTTATAGTAATGTCCTAATTAAAGGTCCAGATCCAGACCTGAACTTCAGGGGTGTTCTGATCTGAGGTTTTGGTGTGGGTCTATTTCTAAGCCTACCTCCTTTAATTTATGTCTCAAAAGAGCACTCTATATGAAGCTATGTAAATAGAGATCAAACCAGGAATTATCAGGAGGAAAGAATCCTCCAGCCACACCCATTTTTCTAGGTTTCAGAGTAGCAGCCGTGTTAGTCTGTATTCGCAAAAAGAAAATAGAGACTATAGAAACCTTAAAAAGAAAAGGAGTACTTGTGGCACATTAGAGACTAACAAATTTATTAGAGCATAAGCTTTCGTGAGCTACAGCTCACTTCATCGGATGCATTTGGTGAAAACTTTTTTCCACCAAATGCATCCGATGAAGTGAGCTGTAGCTCACGAAAGCTTATGCTCTAATAAATTTGTTAGTCTCTAAGGTGCCACAAGTACTCCTTTTCTTTTTGCGAATACATACTAACACGGCTGCTACTCTGAAACCTATAGAGACCTTAGAGACTAACAAACCACAAGTACTCCTTTTCTTTTTACCCATTTTTCTCTGTCCATGCCCTCTGAAACTGTACATCACTCAGTGATTCCCCTGGGCATGGAGAATCTATCTTTGAGTGGACGTGCTGGGTATACAGTAGCTTTGTGCCAGGGGACCAGCACCAACAGATCCAAGAATCTAGTCCAATATATACTAAATAATACATTTACAGCCCCACTAGTAAATTACCTTCTAATGCAATACACTTCCTATTGTTGGCCAGATTTCTCATATGCAACACTACTGACATTTGTAATTTTAAATTTCCAAACTTAACCTTGTATTAACATTACTTTTTTGCTTTAAATACTTTTAGGCCTTTTCTGGAAGGCTTCAAGAACAAACATCTGTCAAGATAAAATGTGCACAATTAAATTTCTGGACCAATAACTCAATATTTGTCTTTCTAAATATACCAGGGATAGTATGACACTCAGAAAGATGATCTGTGACATTAGCACATTGTTGATGGACACATATCAGACCAGATGGGCACAATGTATTTGCTTCAGCTTTTGAAAAGGCACTTACTGCTATTAACAATCTACAGTGTGTAAATGTCACCTTAATTGCCTGAAAAATATTTGACTGGCCTTTCAGTTACCAGTTACAGAATAAAAGTAATGAAAGACGGTATGTGATAGGAAATGTCACCAATATTCATTATTCTTCACATGGTACTCAGCTGGGGATGTCTCAGAGGACTGGTACTTCATTCCCAGGGCAAAATTTTGACAGTTCAGTGCTTAGTGACACTCACCAGAAAACTCACATGCAGCAAAGGGATGGAAATGTTCTGCCCCATCCCAACTCCCCAAAATAATCTGTGGAGGGGCTCTTCTGCAAGCCTGGTACAGAGTGTGGACCAGGAATATGAGGACTTATGCGGAACCTAAACAATGCATAGTTAGGACTTCTGTTTATTGGAGTTTATTAATTTCATTTTTTGAAATTTATTTTTAGCAGTTTCTGAGTTTTATGCAGATGTCAATCAAGGTTTTTTGGACTTTCTCTTTGTATATACTGTAATGTGTAATGGTTACTATATAATCACGCACTACAATTGTTTTAAACAGCACTATGGTAAAGCACACAAGGGACCCTAGAGAGAACACCAGCAAGGTCTATATGACCAATTAATATGGAAGATGTTAGTGTGCTTTAGAAATCACACTTCCACAGTCCCCATTACTGCTCCAGATGGACAAGTCCTTTGATACAAGTAACCTTTTCCAGTGTTTATTTGATAAACACTGATTTCTTCTTCTTTTTTTTAATCGGGGTGTTTTATTGGTGTTTTTCAGTTAACACCTAACATCATAAGCCCTATGCGTAGCATTTGTGCTGACTTTCTGCAGAGGGGTGAATTTCTCCATGTGGCCCAATTCTGCTGCCCTTACACTAGGTAATACTTTATGACACAAACATTCCCACTGAAACCGATGAGACTGCTTGCATAGTACGGTACTACTGAACAGACAAAATTCACCCGAGTGCAGAGATTCACATGAGGCTTATGCACCACTTAAGCCCTATTTTGAGGTTTTAAGTAGGAGTCAATCGTGCATATCCGTTGGATTGACTTGTTTAAGTGAGTAGACCAGATTCAGTCCCGCCTTACTGGCTTCCCTTTTCTCTTATGTACCCTGTGCTGTACAGAACACATGGGAAGATATGGTCCCTCCTCAATACTAAAGCAAAACAATTCTGCTTTCTAAAATCAGTAGGCTGGCTGTCCCAATGAACTTGAACCTCTTTCTATGCAATAGTTTTGTATACTCCTGTGACCTTCAGTTGGTTTGCTTGTATATGAATAATACTTAAGCATAAGTACACGTTACAACACAACAAATGCAATTATGAAATCCAGATTTCTTGAATTACCATTTAGCAGTTTTTAGGAACAGTGTAAATTATGTTTCTCCTTGTGTAGAAGACTCAAAGTCCTCCTTCAATGGCAGAGACTCCTGATCAATTACCTTATTAATAGTCTATTAATTAACATCAGAAAGGCTTTTTTGGCAAAGGCAACCCCCTAGTGGTTTTGAATGTCTCATGGCTAATAATTCTGTCTCCTAGACTACTTCAAGCAAGGAGAGAATGGCAGATTCTGGTCATTTTCAATTCATGTCCACTTGCTACAGGTTGGAGCTCTCAAAAGCAGCAACTTATTGGCAGAAGTCATCTTTTCTAAGAGGTTGTACAAGAGAACAGTACTTTAGACAAGATGTGTCCTTTATGTAGGCAACTGTTGTCTGTTGCTAACATCATGCCCTGCCCCCAAGAACTCCTTTGATGGGATCAAACTCAAAGTATTGATAACTTAGTCTAACTGTGTACCGGAATTGAATCCAAGATAATTGAACCATCTTAAAACTTAAATGGTCAGATCCATCTAAATTCAATGCTTTGATCACAGAAATTATTTCCAAATTAACAGACTGCAGCTGGGCTATTAGCAGCTGCTGTTGGGAAGATGCCCCTGTGGTGTTTTCACCTTGATTCAGAATTAGCCTGAGACCAATTGCTAGATATGACCACTGCTCTGTGGAGTTTCTCAAAGAAGAAGTTATCTTGGGTGATAATTTTTTACCATAAGTTTTTGGGGTTGTATCGAAACAATAATTACAACTGTTTGTTTATTTGAGCATAAGCTTTCGTGAGCTACAGCTCACTTCATCGGATGCATTGTAGCTCAATGAAGTGAGCTGTAGCTCATGAAAGCTTATGCTCAAATAAATTTGTTAGTCTCTAAGGTGCCACAAGTACTCCTTTTCTTTTTGCGAATACAGACTAACACGGCTGCTACTCTGAAAACTGTTTGTTTGTTTGTTGTAGCATTATTTCCCTATTTAACAGACTAACTCATATAGTATTGAGTGAATTTGGTCAAGCAGCTGTTCCCTACACATGCCAAAATAAATATATAAGAGAAGTGAGAGGAAAACCCAATGGTCGTGCAGTAATGAATACCTTCTTGCTTCATTGATCATCTCTCTGACTGTGTAGTAACACTCAGCCCTTGCTCTTTCTGGTTTACAAAGCACAATTAAAATACAGTGCTACAATTTTCAACATTCATGTTATAATTTCATCATATTGTTCAATTAAAATGTTTTATATGCAACCAAATATTTGCAAGGAGGCTTTTTTTTGTGAAGTTGATAAATGGGTCACTTATCACATGGTAATTTCAATTCAGGAAGTAGTTGCCGATGGATCCTTCTGAAAAAAATATTAAAAGGTAATTATCTAGAATAAATAATATTTGCAAAAAGAAAAGGAGTACTTGTGGCACCTTAGAGACTAACAAATTTATTTGAGCATAAGCTTTCGTGAGCTACAGCTTGATGAAGTGAGCTGTAGCTCACGAAAGCTTATGCTCAAATAAATTTGTTAGTCTCTAAGGTGCCACAAGTACTCCTTTTCTTTTTGCGAATACAGACTAACACAGCTGCTACTCTGAAATCTAAAATAATATTTGGTCACAGATGAGCATTTCCCATTGATTTTATATCCTATATGGTTCTAATTATATTTATTCAAGCCCTGTAATTCTTACTTATTATACATGGTATTTTTCATGTGTGATTGTCCATTTTTATAATGCAATCTTGTTTTAATTAATTTATACCACCAAAAAGCAAACAACTTGCAAATTTTGATCAAACTCCATAATATGCACAAGTGAAACAACTTTTTTCTGTTATCTAATACATAGAAAATGTAGCCAGCTTTTTTCTCTTTTATCATGCATAGGCCATATTTTCTACGTCAGATGTATGAAATTGCAAAATATACTTGTACATAAGTGTAACAGGGTGGCTCCAATCTCCAAGGAGGGGTATTTTTGATCAAGAAAAAGACAGAATTGAAGTTTATTTGAACAATCCAAGACAGCAAACCATGGCCACTGGGAGCTGTGGGTGGCCGTGCAAATGTAAATAAACCGTCTGGCAGCCGCAGGTTGCCCACCACTGCCCTAAGCCATGAGGGGGCACACAGGAGACGGCTGTCCTGGTTACAGTAATGTATTCAGGCAAATATTCAGTGTGCATTTGCAATCAAGTATTTGCATGCGCACGTGGTTGGTTAAGTCCAAACTGGTCACATGCTTGTGCAAATACCTACATGTGCACAAATAGTTCATTGTATTTGATATCAGAAATTCAAGCTGTGTAGATCTGTTTTGATGGTGAGCTGCAAACGTGCAAGGAAGAAAATGAGGCCAAATTTGAGTGGCATTACAAATTATAGCCCTGCGCATCAGGTTGCAATGCCACTCACTCAAATTTCACCTGGCCACCCTTCCATCATGCCAGCAGGGAAGGGGCTCCACTGTTATGCCATCCAACTCCAGTCAGGAGACAAGGGGCCCCTCCTCATTGTGTCCCTGCCAAGCTCATGTTCTCAAAAGTGTGGGGAGAGGGGCGTAATGGCATTTGTCCTCTGCCATCATCTCCAGCACCTGTAGTTTTGATAGGATATGAAGCTGATGAGATTCAAAAATTTAAAGCTTTATTACCATTAAAACTCAAATTGTCAACATTACAGGTCAAAATATATAAAGTAAATATCCTTAAATCAAACTACTAAGTTCTCAATTTCTCAGATACTTGGCCTATCTGTAGCTTTTGATTACTACTGATGGAAATATTTTTTCATCGGTTTGTGTGTGTACAGTGTGTCATAAACATACAGGTTTCAGAGTAGCAGCCGTGTTAGTCTGTATTAGTATGTAAGGTGCCACAAGTACTCCTTTTCTTTTTTCTATAAACATACAGCTAAGGGTAGCATAAAATCCCTCCTTTACTTGTAAAGGGTTAAGAAACTCAGGTAACCTGGTTGGCACCTGACCAAATGGACCAATGAGAGGAGAAGATATTTTAAAATCTGTGGGGGCATGGGTTTGCTTTTGTTCTCTTTGTTGTTCGCTCCAGGGTCAGTGAGGAACCAGGACAGAGAAAATAGATCTCCCTAAGCCATATCGGAACTAAGCATCTAATCTCACAGAAATAGTAAGTATTAGCAAGAAAATGCGTTAGATTATCTTTTGTTTCAGCTTGTGAATTTTCCCTGTGCTAAGAGGTAGGATTATCCCTGTTTTTGTAACCTTAAAGTTTTGCCTAGAGGGGAAACCCTCTGTGTTTTGAATCTGATTGCCCTGTGAGATTATTTTCCATCCTAATTTTAGAGGTGTTTCTTTTACTTTTCTTTTTAATAAAGTTCTGTTTTCTTTAAGAATCTGATTGGGGTTTTTAGTGTCCCTAAAAACCCAAGGTTGGTCTGTGCTCATCTTGATAGATGATAATATTATTTGAGCATAAGCTTTCATGAGCTACAGCTTGATGAAGTGAGCTGTAGCTCACGAAAGCTTATGCTCAAATAAATTTGTTAGTTTCCAAAGTGCCACAAGTACTCCTTTTCTTCCTGCTAGTAATGTGGGAAGTTCATCAGGGGAAGTTCTCAGACAAATTCTCAGTCTGATTCCCATCTAGGCATCTCGAATGTTCCTCATTTTGCAGTGCTCTCTTAATTTGTGTGGGAAAATTGAGTGTTCCCCCACTCCTCCTCTCTATATTCCTGGTTTCAGAGTAGCAGCCGTGTTAGTCTGTATTCGCAAAAAGAAAAGGAGTACTTGTGGCACCTTAGAGACTAACAAATTTATTAGAGCATAAGCTTTCGTGAGCTACAGCTCACTTCATCGGATGCACTCTTCATTGGCTGCCCAGTCTCTCCCATGGCAGTGTATCTGGTTTTGTGGAAGAAAGAGCCTGAGGTTATACTGGTGGAGAGTAGCCAGTCATGAGGATACTGTGAAACTATTGGGAGGACGTATATTCAGTATCAAATCTGAGCAAATAATCCACTGCAAATAACTTAACCTATTTTTATCTTCTTCTCTTTTTTTTTCTGCTCATGAGCAGCAGTGAATAATTTTGATATACTTGGTCCTGATGGTGTACAAACAGTTGCAACTTAGAAGCACTGGCTATTCAAAATTTGAGCTGTACAGGTTAGCTGTGATTAATTAGTTACTTTTCCCTGACTGGATGACACTAACTATTAGAACCAAGCTTCTGTTGCAAGTATTCATGTTTTCAGATGCAAAATTCACCTGTACTGAACATTCTCCAATGTTTATTTGTTTGCTGGGATAATCACAGAGAGCAAAGACAAAAAGGTGTGTGAACACAGGCAATGCAACCCTTGCTTAGAAAATCCAAAGGAATATCTGTGGGTAATTTTAGTAGTATTGCCCCAGGAACAGCGAACCGCAGCCACTGGGAGCTGCGGACGACAGCGGTGCAAATGTAAACAAACTGTCTGGCGGCCTACCAGTGGATTACCGTGACGGGCCGCGAGCGGCCCATGGGCCACAGGTTGCCCACCACTGGGATAAAGCCCAAATATAGGGCAAAGCTCCAGGTCGTGCACATTTACTACAAAGAGGAAATCCCACACCGTGTCTGGGTTTTGGTGGTAATAAGAGGAGTGCTAGGAATGAGAGCATAACAGACTTTTAGCGCCTTAAAGTCTCCCAGACTGGCTTCAGTGTCCTCTGGGAGATTCCCAGCAAATCCAGGAGGGTTGGCAGGTCTCCGAAAACCGGGCACCCGGCAACCCTAGGCACCCGGACACAGAAGTCGGAAACCAGATTGTCTGGGTAAAACCCGGACGGGTGTCAACCCTAGCTGACCACCCAAAACCACCCAGGAGGATGCCAAGGTCTCTCTATTGCATATGGGGCAGGCCCTGCTGCCCACCAGCCATTCAGGAGCTTGACCTGCATGTCCCAGCCTCCCCGCCCCCCCAGCACCGTCATGGCCACATGGCACAAGCTGCAGGGAAGCCCTGCCACCAGCCTTTCCCTAAGTGCCCCTCCCCCTATCTTAGCCCCGCCCCCTCTCCTTCCCCCCCGCCAGCCTGTTTACCCACAGCCTGTGCACATGGTAGACGTGCCCTCTGATTGGCCGCGCTGCCGCCCGTCCTCCAATCAAAGCTTTGTTCACGCGACACTGCGGCCATCCTATTGGCCAAACGTGAGTGATCACGCAGGGTGACGGATTCGAGGCGTGTGCCGGGAAAAGGCCCCGGACTGATCCGGGAGGCGGCAAATAGTGGACCAGAGAGACGGAAGCTGACCAATAAGACGCGGCGGTGGGTGGGACTTTCCCCCGCTAGGTGTCCGCCGAGTCAGACGGATTTAAAGCGACCGGCGGCGGCGGCTGGTTTCCCCGGCAGCCGTGGGGCGATGGCGGCGGAGGCGGCCGGGCCCGGCCTGGTCCCCGCGGCCGCGGGGAAGGTGAAGGAGCTGGCCCTGGTGCTCCAGGATGAGGCCCGGCGGGGCGGCTACTCGAGCGGGGACACGGTGTCGGGCCAGGTGCTGGTGGAGCTGGCGGGGCCGCTGCTTCTCCGGGCCCTGCGGCTCGAGGCCACGGGCCGGGCCTGGGCGGCCTGGAGCAAGGCGTCCGTCCAGGTCGTCTCTGCCCGGGCCGCGGGGCGGGGCGTCCTGGGGCCCCGGCGGGAGGCCGAAGTGCGGTATCTGGACGTCCGGCAGAGCCTCTTGCGGCAGCCCCCGGAAGGTGAGGGGCCGGGAGGGGGAGCGAGGCGCTGGGGGGGGGGGGAGGCCGGGAGGGGGAGCGAGGCGCTGGGGGGGGGGGAGGCCGGGAGGGGGAGCGAGGCGCTGGGGGGGGGGGGAGGCCGGGAGGGGGAGCGAGGCGCTGGGGGGGGGAGCGAGGCGCTGGGGGGGGGGGGAGGCCGGGAGGGGGAGCGAGGCGCTGGGGGGGGGGGGAGGCCGGGAGGGGGAGCGAGGCGCTGGGGGGGGGGGGGAGGCCGGGAGGGGGAGCGAGGCGCTGGGGGGGGGGGAGAGGCCGGGAGGGGGAGCGAGGCGCTGGGGGGGGGGGGAGAGGCCGGGAGGGGGAGCGAGGCGCTGGGGGGGGGGGAGAGGCCGGGAGGGGGAGCGAGGCGCTGGGGGGGGGGGAGGCCGGGAGGGTTGATCATAATATTTTCCTGCACAAGGGTCTGGCCTTGTGGAGCCAGTGGTTCCCTCTGGTGACTGTCTGATTTTTCTGTTGATTTGTTTCTGTGTCTTCCTGTTCACCTTCCCTGCTAAGCCTGTTGGGGAGCCACCTGTGCTCTGGGGAGATAGTCCCCCTTAGCGATAGGGCTCTTGGTAATGTCCAATTCGTATGTCACGCTCACACTACTCTGACCTTTGCAAGAGAAATGGGTTAGTTGCAGCCTCTCTCCCACAGTTGGCCTTTATTTTCAGGTGTATCATCAGTGTGAAACTCAGGAAGGGAGTTCCCAAAATAGGTGTGAAGTTTCCTGGATAGTTGTAGTTGGGGAAATGAGAGATGAGGCTCCTGAGCTGTCTTCCTGGCTCACTGTGGGATTTTAGCAAAACATTTTGCATTTCTGATCCACTTCTCTTTCAAGCTGCTAAGAAATAACTAGTAAAATTGAAAAGGAGTACTTTTGGCACCTTAGAGACTAACAAATTTATTGGAGCATAAGCTTTCGTGAGCTACATTGGAATGCATCTGATGAAGTGAGCTGTAGCTCACGAAAGCTTATGCTCCAATAAATTTTAGTCTCTAAGGCGCCACAAGTACTCCTTTTCTTTTTGTGAATACAGACTAAGAGGGCTGCTACTCTGAAACTAGTAAAATTGAGTAAATGCATTTGTTTGAGAAATACAGATGCTTTGATTAGATTTCTAAATTAACTTTTTAACAGTTCAGAGCAATACATGGTAGAAGTTCCCTTTCCCACTCCTTGAGTGTCTGTAACACTTCAGAAAATTTCCATGTGGCCTTCTCTGGGTCCAAAGAAGTTGAAAAAATCCCATCTGCCTTTTGGAGGGATTTGAGGGTTAAAAAACAGTAACTTACACCTGTTGAGGAACACTTTATGTGCTGTCAGCTTCTATTTGGAAAAGTCAAACTTGTCATTGACTTGTCCTCATTGATGCAATTAAGGGAATTTGTTCAACTGTGACTGTTTGAAATGCTGCTTTTTGTTAACTATTCCAACACAAGCAGTTTTTTTGGATGTATTTAGAGCAATACACCCAAAATATACTAAAGAACATAAGAATGGCCATTATGGGTCAGACCAATGGTCCATCTAGCCCAGTATCCTGTCTTCTGACAGTGGCCAATGCCAGGTGCCCCAGAGGGAATGAACAGAACAGGTAATCATCAAGTGATCTGTTGCCTATTCCCAGCTGCTGGCAAACAGAGGCTAGGGACACCATCCCTGCCCATCCTGGCTAATAGCCATTGATGGACCTTATCCTCTATGAACTTATCTAGTTCTAAAGTCTGCCTCTTTAGCCTGAATTTTCCCTTTTTTCCCCCCCATCCCTTTCTTTTGTTCCACCTGAATCTATCCTGTTTAGCATTATATTTGTTTGATTATGTAGCCATTCAATTACATTCTTAGTTCAAAATCCACATGATTTGAATTTAGGCATGTTAACATACCTTGTACACAGTTTTTCAAATCCTCAGTAAGGAGACTTTCAGAGCAGCTGGTGTCCTTATACCATCTTAAGGAAATTCAATTATATACTATAGTGTTTGTTCAAGAATACAGGGCCAAACATATTGAAAAGTTTATTTTCCGTGTTTATAGATTGAAAAATTATTAAAACAAAGCTAAATTTGTTGCACTGCCTTTATTTGGAAATGAGACCATGCTGGGTGTTTAAAAGTTGAAATATAAGGAATTTCAAACTTGTTTGGTAGGCTCTTTAATGACGCAAGAACAAAGTTCTTGTATATTTAATGATATTGTATGGTATGGTTTTTGAGTGAATGGGATATTGTACAGTTATTTGAGGTGATAATTGATGCGTAGTTTAAAAACGTTTTTTTTCCAAAGCTACATTGGTTTGATTTAAAAGAATGGTTGGGTTTGGAATGAAAGATGAGTATTGAAACAAAATAGAAATCTTTCCATGAACTGGAGAAGGGGAAAATCCAATAGAAGCACTTGTTCACATGATACTGCCATGTTTGTGACTCAGCCATTGCAGCATTGTGCTAATACATGAGAATCAAAGTAAAACTAGCATGTCTGTTTTTGTTGTCTAAGCAAAGTGAAAACTAAATATAAGGAGAAAATTAGAATTTTTAAATATTTTGTTTTAATACAAGATCTCTTGTAATATACTGTAAGATTTTTTTGATATTAATAACCCGAGTATGTATTGAACATTGAACTTTTGTGGTCAAACTTTTTTATAAGTAAAAGATGGTTAGATTGTTAATTATAAAAGTGGATTAACCCCCTCCTCCCAAAAACAAGAAACTTGTATATTACTTATGGGGAAATTTTACTAGAATGTTGCTAGAGTTAAGCATTGAAACTTAAGTTCTACACATTTCCTTAGTTTCATTAGTTCAGCAGTGAACTTATGGGTTCTGAGCCAAAGCCCATTGAAGTCAGTGTGAGTCCCTTTTCCATCCAAATAAAATTCCATCAATTATATAAACTATCTTTAATAAAATAATAACCTCATTCTTCTACAGGTGAAGATGGCTTATTCCTGTTAGAAGCTGGAAAACATGAATTTCCATTCAGCTTTCAACTTCCACATGAGTAAGTAAAATAATATAACGCAGAATGATGATTTTGAAAGTTTTTGCTCTTGAAGAATAACTAGAGTAACTGGAGCAACTTAGGTTTCAGAGTAGCAGCCGTGTTAGTCTGTATTCGCAAAAAGAAAAGGAGTACTTGTGTGTATATAAATCTCTCCTCTGTTTTTTCCACCAAATGCATCCGATGAAGTGAGCTGTAGCTCACGAAAGCTTATGCTCTAATAAATTTTAGTCTCTAAGGTGCCACAAGTACTCCTTTTCTTGGAGCAACTTAATCTCTTGTTTTGATTTCTTTATTAAATTAATAAATCAACTTTTATGTTTATCTTGACCAGCCATCACATAGGCTTGCCATGTATTATGACAGGTTTCAGAGTAGCAGCTGTGTTAGTCTGTATTCGCAAAAAGAAAAGGAGTACTTGTGGCACCTTAGAGACTAACAAATTTATTTGAGCATAAGCTTTTGTGAGTTTTTATGAAGTGAGCTGTAGCTCACGAAAGCTTATGCTCAAATAAATTTTAGTCTCTAAGGTGCCACAAGTACTCCTTTTCTTATGTATTATGTTTTCCCCAAGGGCTTAAATAGAAATCTTCCTATAACATTGGCGGGGAGGGGAGAGAATCCAATAGAAATCTAACACTGCCATATTTGACTCCATCGTTGCAGCATTGTGCTAATGTATGAGAATCAAAGTAAAAACTGATGTGATTGTTTTTGTTTAAGCAGAGTTAAAAATAAATGTAAGGAGTAAGGTGTTAAACATGTGTGCGAGAGAGATTAGTGTTTAAGTTATAAGCTTCTGTGTGGAAATGTTTTTGACTGTTTGTTTCAGACCTTTGGTGACCTCTTTTAGTGGAAAGTATGGCAGTATTCAGTACTGTGTGAAAGCAGTTTTGGAAAGGCCTGTAGTACCTGATCAAAGTGTAAAGAGAGAACTTCAGGTTATCAGCCATGTTGATGTCAACTCGCCAGCTTTATTGGTAAGAGCAATTTTTTTTAAACCTCTGTTCAAGAAGTATTCATACCCAGCTGTAACCAGTTCAATGGTACCATGGCCTGTCATTTGCTGATTTCTGAAAGCATATAAGCTCCCTTCTAAGCTCTCTATAAATAGCTGATCTTGGGTTGTGTGAATTGCAAACAGAGTAGCTTTTTTAATACCATTGATTATATCCCTGCCAGGAGGGCTGCTTTTGCCAAAAAGTTATGCAGGCTTGAAATGCGTTAATAAGGCTTAATAATAATAATAATGCACAAGCCTAAAGTAGTTACTTTTACCAATGCAGCTACATTCACAGGGCTGCAGTTTCCTAAACTCTTCAATAATAGTAGGTTGAGGAACAGTAATTACAGAAGAGTATTAATCATGCTGAGACTGTCATTTAAGCTCTGGCCATTATGCTATGTATCCTTCCATTTTGCATGTCATTTTCTAATATTAACTGCATGAATGCAGCTGCTTCAGAGATCTTTTCCGTTATTTCTTATAACAGATTTGGTCACATTAAAGCATTGAACTTCTAATAATAAGAAAAATCAGCCTAAAAGTAACAGCATAGGCAAGATGGAAGCTAATGAGCTAGATTCTTTTATCTAAACCCATATTATCAAAATCATATAAAATTATACCTTGAACTTTCCTGATAGCGGCTAGGACCTAATGGCTATTCATTTAAATATTAATGAATGAATATCTGCTTCATAGAAATACCTAAGATGATATTAATGTTCCATCATAATACTGATGAGGCTAAGATGTATTTTTTTGATGTTAGATTTACTTTTCTCCTAATTTAGTATATCCTTTTTGTTTCATTTTTCTTTTAAGATTTAGAATTTATGTAAATCTTTTGGCAGTGACATGTGTAAGGAGCAGATCTACTCCTCGCACTATATACAACTCTATTAATCAAAAATAGGCAATATTGTCTAATTAGTGTAGATAATGAATATTTATTTATTTGAAAGGCACTTTTATTGTTACTATAAATTTTAAAAAAGGATATTCAAACTTAATCATTTAAGGACACAATAAAGAAGAGTTGTTCAGCAGGAATCTAAAGTTACATCATTTAAATTAATTCTGCAAAGAATCTTCTTCTAACATTGGGATTGTGCCCCTTTTAGAGTGTGTATGAGAAAAAGTAAAGAAGGCTGGATATGTTTTTACCCAAAACATTGTTTTTCTGGAAGACCTACTTGATGTCTCAGACTGTTTACTGTGGGCTCCGTCCTGTTTCTTTTACAAAGTCTGGTTTTATTCAAAATGCACTTACCCATTCATGTTAAACAAGTAGTTAAAAACAATCTAAAACTAAGATTTCAAACAATCCAACTAAAATTCACATCTCAGTTGATTGACTTTTTTCATTTGTGACTTGTGATGTTGAAGTTGCAACCTGAATTTCTAATGTTAAAAAAAGCAGAATTTTTTAATTTAAAAAAAATTAACATTTTCGCTCATATCCATACATCGTAAAGAAAAGCACAGTTCATCTAAGCAATAGCCTAAAATAGAGAATCGGATTTGAGCATCAGGTACCTTTTCAATGAAATTTATAGTGACTGTCCAAAATGTATCTGTTCGTGTTGATAGTGGTGGTCTGAGGTTAAGGATGTGATGGTATTTGATGATACCATGCAACTTTGATTACAGAGAACAGGAATTTGGATATTTAGGACCAGATTCCACAGCTCATTGTACACTGGTGAAAGTCAATGAGATTCTGCTTGTGCTCAACAAGTTAGAAGATTGGGGCCTTTCAGTGACTCTCACGCTTCATTGATTCACAAACCACTGTCTTAAAAATGGTTTCAGAGTAGCAGCCGTGTTAGTCTGTATTCGCAAAAAGAAAAGGAGTACTTGTGGCACCTTAGAGACTAACAAATTTATTAGAGCATAAGCTTTCGTGAGCTACAGCTCACTTCATCGGAATGCATCCGATGAAGTGTAGTAGGTGACTTCTGGGTACTCTTCTGGCTCTGTCAATCTGTTTCTTCACTTCAGCAGGTGGGTAATGTAGTTGTAGGAATGCATGATAGAGATCTTGTAGGTGTTTGTCTCTGTCTGAGGGGTTAGAGCAAACGTGGTTGACAGAGCCAGAAGAGTACCCAGAAGTCACCTACTACAGGACAGGCCCAACAAAGAAAACAGAACGCCACTAGCCATCACCTTCAGCCCCCAACTAAAACCTCTCCAACGCATCATCAAGGATCTACAACCTATCCTGAAGGACGACCCATCACTCTCACAGATCTTGGGAGACAGGCCAGTCCTTGCTTACAGACAGCCCCCCAATCTGAAGCAAATACTCACCAGCAACCACACACCACACAACAGAACCACTAACCCAGGAACCTATCCTTGCAACAAAGCCCCTTGCCAACTCTGTCCACATATCTATTCAGGGGATACCATCATAGGGCCTAATCACATCAGCCACACTATCAGAGGCTCGTTCACCTGCGCATCTACCAATGTGATCTATGCCATCATGTGCCAGCAATGCCCCTCTGCCATGTACATTGGCCAAACTGGACAGTCTCTACGTAAAAGAATGAATGGACACAAATCAGAAGTCAAGAATTATAACATCCAAAAACCAGTTGGAGAACACTTCAATCTCTCTGGTCACTCGATTACAGACCTAGAGTGGCTATACTTCAACAAAAAAGCTTCAAAAACAGACTCCAACGAGAGACTGCTGAATTGGAATTAATTTGCAAACTGGATACAATTAACTTAGGCTTGAATAGAGACTGGGAATGGATGAGTCATTACACAAAGTAAAACTATTTCCCCATGGTATTTCTCCCTCCCACCCCACCCCCCCCACTGTTCCTCTGATATTCTTGTTAACTGCTAGAAATAGCCTACCTTGCTTGTCACCATGAAAGGTTTTCCTCCTTCCCCCCCTGCTGCTGGTGATGGCTTATCTTAAGTGATCACTCTCCTTACAGTGTGTATGATAAACCCATTGTTTCATGTTCTCTGTGTGTGTGTATATAAATCTCTCCTCTGTTTTTTCCACCAAATGCATCCGATGAAGTGAGCTGTAGCTCACGAAAGCTTATGCTCAAATAAATTTGTTAGTCTCTAAGGTGCCACAAGTCCTCCTTTTCTTTTTGCAAATACAGACTAACAGGGCTGCTACTCTGAAACCTGTCATTATGCAAAATTGGGAGAGCAATACTTTGAATGCCTTGGAGCAGTGCATCAAGGTGGCTCAAAGAGTAGGTCGGGGTTGTGGCTCAGTTTCGCAGACTGCAGTAATACTGGCTGCTGCAAATCTTTAGGACTATATTAGTGACAGTGAGCTAGCTAGGTAGATGCCTTGGATCCTGACTGAGTTATGGTAAGCTGGGATTCAATGGCAATCACCTATTTAGTTTAGTTGCATTTAGTAAGCTTACTGTAGCAATCTTCTGGAGCTTTACACAGGTAATGTGAATTTCACCTATTGTGACAGTCCTACTGTGGGAGAGCTGTTGCTGTTTCATCACTTAGGTCTGAATTTTAATGTTAGTTTGTAGTTTAACTCGGCCCTTGCAAAATTACTATGAAAATAGACCAGCTCAGGCACAAAATGTACTCACCCATACTTCACTGTGATTGATTGATAGGTAAAATGTAATTTACTTTTTCTTTATCTGCCAAATAGTTGCTGGTTCCAGGCTAATGGGTAAAATAAAAGCTAAACTAATTACTTTCATTTTCTTGCATAAAAATTAAATATTAATGTAAACAACCAAATACAATGATTGCCCTTCAGGGAAGATATTTTTCTCTTGGCCCTTTAAAGGCAGTGACTGTAAAACTTGGCTGTAACTTGCATGCATTAAACTTTTTCCATACAGATGAAATTCAAATTAATTGAAAATGTACATAGGTCACTTTAATAACTTTTACATTTAATAGTTTTTATGTTAGATTCAATTTGACTGCATTTTTTTTAACTTGGAAATGACCACATTCTGGTTGAAGACCATGGGGAAAACTCCTAGAGTCTTCAATAGTCCTACCAGGATTTCATCCCAAAATGGTTCTGAGCTAGATTTCAAAACTCTGTATCCATTAACTTTAATTTCACAGTGAAAGTAGCTGGCAAATTTTTGCCATTTGAAATTAAAAACTTTAATCATTGTGTTTTTTTTTTGTAGATACCTGTTTTGAGAAGCCAGGAGAAGATGGTTGGCTGTTGGTTTTTCACCTCTGGTCCAGTCTCTCTGTGTGCCAAAATTGAGAGGAAGGGATATTGTAATGGTAAGAATTTTCTTCATCTCTGAAGTACACTTGTGAATATTGCCATAATCTTAATAATCAAGCTATTAGGTCATGTATTCAAATGCAGAAGCAGTGCAAAACCAACGCTTGTTTGTAACAACAGTTAAATGAATACTTCTCATTTAGCAATTAGTGAAATTAGACCTGTGTTAACTTGCTTAAAAGATTACAACTGTTGGTAATGCAAATTGAAAGCTAGTGTTCTCATTTAAAAGGTGGTCTACATTTGAGATACCAGGAGTGTAAAGGACAACAGAATAAAGCTGTTAGGCAGGCAGACTGTTTTATTAGGATGGTATGTTTTAGCTTTTTTCTGTAGAACTATATATTAAGAATAACCTATAGAATTTCCTAATATGTCTGTCACCACTGTATCTAAGTGCTTATCACAAGCCTTCTCAAAGTGCAAGTATTTTGCTGATATTCTTAGAAAAATACTAGAATACATCTAGCAAACCAAGCTTTTACAACATGTCTAGCTTATAAACATTGATAAATTTAAAAAGTGTTAACTCTGGACACCAGTTTACAAAGGTAGAGTACATTAAGGGGAAGAACAAAACTAATATCCTATATTACATATGACTTAGACTTTGTAAAGTGTGTCATCAAATAATGCTAGAAAACTGCATATTTATTTACAAGAGTTCTCTATTTTTAGAGGAAGCCATACCGATCTATGCAGAAATTGAGAATTGTTCCTCTCGTTTGATTGTTCCAAAAGCTGCCATTTTCCAAACACAGACTTATCTAGCCAGTGGGAAGACAAAGACTTTCCGTCAGATGCTTGCCAATGTACGAGGAAACCCTATTGCTTCTGGGAGTACCGATACCTGGAATGGGAAAACTCTGAAAATCCCACCTGTAACCCCTTCCATTCTTAACTGTTGTATCATCAGAGTAGAATATTCTTTAGCTGTAAGTACAGGTTTGTTACCAATAAACTTAATGCTTCAAAATAATCAAGTTCAAATTATATGCTTAATAGTTATGCAGTTGAATGAATGTTTCATGATCTTACATCTTAAGACTTTAAAGTAAAATAAACATTAGTATGGAGGTAGAGAACAAACTACAGACATATCAGTGACTTCCCATAGACAACAGCAAGAATGGGGCACAATCTCTTTCCAACAAAGAGGACAATGTCAGATTAGGTAAAGAAGATAATTATAGTGATTGGTTGCTGTTAGTATTGGAGACTAGAGAGGAAGAAGTTTTTCAATTAACAAGATGGAAGGTGAACAGGGTATGGAAAAGTTCTCTTTGGGGACAGCTCTCCAGTATATAGGAAGGAAACAGCAGAAGGAAATAGCAAGAATGTGGCATTGTCTGCAGGCATGAGGGGGAAAGAAAGGAATTGAAGTTATTACCAGGATATTGAAACTGAATGACAGGAATTACTGCAATGGAGGAAGTGCAGAGAATTTAGGGGAAATAATTAGTTGGGCTTTAAACGTGTAAAGTTTATCAAGGAAAAATGTGGGTCTGAAATGTGTGATTAGATGGATGGAGACAAGTCAGAAGTGGAAAGGTGAACCTGAAAGTTATTTACATAAAGATTCTGGTCAAAACTTCTTACAGAACAAGAGGAAAAGGTCATCTAGAGACAACCTTAAAACTATTATCTTTTCTATGCTTTACCAAGTACTAGCTATACTTATCTGGAATCACTAAATTTGTTTTTTTTAATAACTTACATAAAGGAAGTCTGTCTGCTTCTTTCAACTCCACTCCCATTGTATCTTCATGACTCCTCTCATTCTTTTGTATGTGTGGGGGGGTGGGATTTGTCACACAGGTGTATATCCATATTCCTGGTGCTAACAAGTTGATGATTGAATTGCCATTGGTGATTGGCACAATTCCATGTACTGGGTTTTCAAGCAGAAACTCCAGTGCTAGCCAGTTCAGCATGGACGTGAGTTGGTTGGCACTGACCATGCCGGAACACCCTGAAGGTATGTATTTAGAACTTTTCTCATCTGGTTTCATGATATCTAGAATAGAAGCAGGGACTGTTTGTGCCAGTTCAAAGCTTCAGTTCTTGTAATTTGCCTTTTGAATCACTTCAGTTTATTAATACCATAAAATTGGCATACCCTATGAATTTACTGACAGGTTTCAGAGCAGAAGCCTTGTTAGTCTGAATCCACAAAAACAGGAGTACTTGTGGCACCTTAGAGACTAACAAATTTATTAGAGCATAAGCTTCCATGGACTACAGCCCACTACATCGGATGCATAGAATGGAAGAGATAAGTTGGAAGTTGCCATGCAAACTGAGAGGCTAATTAGTTAAGATGAGCTATTATCAGCAGGAGAAAAAAACTTTTGTAGTGATAATCAAGATGGCCCATTTTAGACAGTTGACAATGTACTTATGGCACCTTAGAGACTAACAAATTTATCAACTGTCTAAATGGGCCATCTTGATTATCACTATAAGTTTGTTTGTTTTTTTTCTTCTTCTGCTGATATCTCATCTTAACTAATTAGCCTCTCACAGTTTGTATGGCAACTTCAAATGTGTGTGTGTAAAATCTCTTAAAAAGAAAAGGAGTACTTGTGGCACCTTAGAGACTAACAAATTTATGCTCAAATAAATTTTAGTCTCTAAGATGCCACAAGTACTCCTTTTCTTTTTGCGAATACAGACTAACACGGCTGCTACTCTGAAACCTAAAATCTCTTACTATATGTTCCATTCTATGCATCGATGAAGTGGGCTGTGGACCACGAAAGCTTATGCTCTAATAAATTTGTTAGTCTCTAAGGTGCCACAAGTACATCTGTTCTTTTTATGAATTTACTGTTCACCAGATGTAATGTCATTAAAATAAAATACCTAATATTTGTAGAATTTCATTGTTCTATTGGGATGTAAATTTCTTAATGTTATCAGGAATTGTGATATACACAATCTCTAGAAACAAGTGAATCATTCAATGAACTTATTATTTGACAGTGGCCTCTCTCTCTCTTTTAAGCACCACCAAATTATGCTGATGTAGTATCACAAGAAGAGTTCTCTAGACATGTTCCTGCTTACTCACAACCAGTTGACTGTGAGGAACAATTATGTGGTCACATGTTTGCCTATATACAGGAGTTCCGGTTTCAGCCTCCACCTCTCTATTCAGAGGTAAATAAAACAACATGCTGCAATTAGATTTGTAAATAAGTTTCATATCAAACTACATAAGATTTAAATATTACATGAATGTATAGGAAGTAATCATTTTGATTTTTTTTTCTATCTACAGATTGATCCACATCCTACTCGTATAGAAGAGATGCAGTCTGTTTCATTCATGCTCTAAACAATATTTGAAATTAAATGGAATTCCTTATGCTTCAGCTGTTAGTAAAGCTAAAAGGAAATTGCTTTCTCATTAAGAGCTTAAGTTCAGAAACAAAATGCAAAGGCAATTGGAGTTGGAAATCTGAGCATGTTTGGCATGAAAAGAATCCCTTTTGGATTAGTCTGCATAGGAGATGTGGGTGTCAAATGTATGTGACTAAGTGGGAGCAGCCAAGATTAAAGGTGTGGGAAGTCTTTGAGAATATTCATAAAGAAGAGATACTACATAAAGTACAAGCAAGAGTTTTAAGGATGTATCAAAGAGGAATGAAAATGTACTTACACTTACGAACTGCTTGGAAGAATCTGAATTAAAGTACATTTGTATCTCAAGAATGAGAGGTATGATAGAATTTCCAAAAGATTCTCCTGTGTTGCAGGGGCTTCATTTTGCACTGTCTCTATATAATCAAGAAAAGGAACACTAACTAAAATCTAGCTCTAACTCCAGCTACAAACAAACTTTTCATGGGAACATATCCTTCTAACATCAGTCAAGTGGTACTATTTCATCATTCATGCTGAATTTAAAGTTGTCATGGATGGCAAAATATAGCTATTACTGCAATATTATGAAGGAAGTCTTTATTGTGTGAAAGATAAACTACTTAAAAGAGAAAGTTGGACTTTGATAACAGCTTATGCACTATGTGGGGAGCTGGGGGGGAGGGGTTTAGGAGATCTCAAGGGAATTATTCTAGCCTCTTGTGCTCCTATAATAATTTTGTGTGTGTATCTTAAGCTTGTGGATAGCATGATAATGGGACGCAAGGCAAGGAACAAAGAATGTAGTCTTGCCAGTAGCAGATACATTTATCAAAGTGGATTTATTCAAAAGCCTTTTAAGCCTACCTCTGTTTTGGATATCTATTAAGGGTCAGACTGAGACCAAAAACATCTAAGACTCGCACTAATCTGCAAGGTTCTAAAAGGGACCCTAAACTTCTGCGGTTAACAAATGAAAAAGAGGCAAGGGAGTTGTGGAGGAGTATAAATTTAGTTTAGATCTGAAGTCAAAGCAGAAAGCAAATGTATTTTGACCACCATCAACCAGCAAGGGAACATTCTTCTGTAAAGGCACACATTTTTTCCATTGGTTTCTGTGATTTTGTTCAAAGACCTAGTCTCATCGGAGGTTGCACTCTTCATTGTTATCCATGCTCTAGTATTTTTCTTGTCTGCAATTTTGCTTTGGTGCAATATTTTACTATTTTCTTCCTCAGGTAACTTAGAACAGTGAGATTTTTCTTGCTGCTAAGGATGAAGGTGCTGCCTGCCCTTACTACCTTCGTCTAGAGTAGAATGTTAGATTACCTACACAAATTCATGCTTAGTAGAAAACAAACAGATGGCCACACTGTCAGCAGTTCGCTTGAAAAAAAGCAGCAGAAAAATGGCATTCTCAATGTGCAAATGTCCAGTTTACAGTAGTGTTAGATGTATGGTTTTTTGAATTGCTTTGTATATCTGACAAAAGGATTGTGGGTTGGAGATGCTAGTGCTTCATATGGTAAACACTGTATTTCTTTGGTGATTAAAAGTAAGTGTCATTGCAACTTCTAGCAAACTGCAGTTTTAAAAAGTGTTTTTTTAAATGGTTTTATTAAAAAAAAAATACTTTATTCACTTAAGTGAAACGGGGATTTTTCTGCAGGCATATTTATTTTCACTTTGTCTCCATTCTTTAGTACGACTTTTTTTTTATTTTTTATTTTAATTTCTAACTCTTCAGTAAACTATTGACTCACCATTGTGTATAATAGATGTGGTACTGATGCAGATACATGCATATTAAAAATGCAGGTTTAACTATTGTCTTCTCTAGCAAATGCAGCTTTAACTAAAATTTGACTCCATCTTTTAGAAGACACTTGGAGTTGTCTTAAAGTCTCAATTCAATATAGCTGTCTTGCTTCTTGATGGCATGCCTCATTTAGTCAATGCAGTATTTTAATTTACAGCACCTTAAAAGGGAACAAACACATACACACACACACACTCTCTCTCTCTCTTCCCCCCCCCCCCCCCCAACGAAAATATCATTTCCGTCCTAACTAAACTGATAGCCAGGCTGTTGTTGTTGTCATACAGAATTAGCCTAAAAAATTGAGGTGCTTATAATGATTAAAAACCTAATGGTTGATACGTTATCTGGGTAGTATGTTGGTACAAACCTGATCATGCAAGCAAGTGTATGTGTCAACAAAAGGTAAAGATGCATCTCTAGTTTAATTTAATAAAAATAAAAATCCTTGGGTTGCTTTTTGTTTGCGAGAAAACTGTGGCCTTAAATTATGGCAAAAAGAAGATTCTTAAGCACCCAAGGACCTTTAAGGAAAGGATGAAAGTTTGAAGGCTCAATTCTGCTCTCTGATACCAGGTTTAGAGAGTGGAATCTGGTCCTTTGCACAATAACAAAATTAGGGTGAAGGTGGTTTGTTTTTGATAACTGTGAAACAGGTTTTAAAAAAAAAACAAAAAAACTTGCTATTCAAAACTTTAACGTACAAGGATATGTATCTTGTATTTATGAGCCCTGTGGGTTCTTTTTGTTTGTTAATAAAAATGTAAAACTTACGTTGTCTTGATTATTTATAGAAATTGATTACAACTATAGTATGAAGTGAGCTGTAGCTCACGAAAGCTTATGATCAAATAAATTTGTTAGTCTCTAAGGTGCCACACGTCCTCCTTTTCTTTTTGCGGATACAGACTAACAGGCCTGCTACTCTGAAAACTATAGTATAGTATTTTAGAATTAAGTAACTTAAAGCTGGTTAAGTCTCTCTTTTAGAACAGATATCTACTCTAACATACACAAAATGTTTAAGTTTAGATCTGTAATCTTAAATATGCAATGGTGTATTACTGGAGAACTTTTGTCACTATTTCCCATCTCACAAAACTACCCCTATATTATCTCTAAGAATTGGAACAGCTCTATTAGTACAGCCAGTTAATGTAACCACTCAATCCTGTATCTCTTACCCCTAATGATTTAAGTAGAAGGATATGTTTTAATTGAATTTTGTTGGTCATATGCCAGCATATTTTGAAATACCTCTGAAGTAGTACTAGCTTTTCTGCCTGCTGTGGTGGCTTTTACCACACATTGCCTTCATGCAAGGCCTCTTGTACTAAGCAGCTTGTTAGAACTAAATAATGCAGCAGAGCTGCACTGAATTATGTGGCAAAGCTTCACTCACTATCAAAAGATAGAAGTGTGGCTCCTGAGATTGTGGTGTCTGGAACAGGAATCATCAGAAGGGGATGAAGAATTGTCTTGAGGGGCAGCTGTCATGTTATCTTCCTAAGCCACGAAAGTTATGTTTCTGTGAAGCTTAGCAGTTCCAACTAGGAATGTCTGTCTGCTATGCCAATAACCTAAAAATAAGGTTCTAGACAGCTTAAACCCCTTCTTCCCAAGTTTTGTCATACCCTTGACCTGCTGTGAAGCTCCTAAAAGTGCACGCAAACAAGCTAAATAGCTGGAAAACAGCAGTTATTTTTGTTTGGTTGCATGTGATGCAAATCTTGCTAAGAAAATAAATGCAGCACTTCTGCAGCCTCATTGTATTGTGTATGGAGTCTTGTGTTTAGAGGAACTGTTGCCATGGAACTTGTGATAGTGAAAAGTCGCAGTAAGTGGGCAAGATTAAATTGGTTGCAGATACTGGTATTCTGGTTTCACTGTCCTATATATTACATATAGTAATGAGAGAATGTTCCACCAAATGCATCTGATGAAGTGAGCTGTAGCTCACGAAAGCTTATGCTCTAATAAATTTGTTAGTCTCTAAGGTGCCACGGGTACTCCTTTTCTTTTTGTTCTTTTAGTAGCACTCATTGGACAAAGAATAAGTGATGTTTTATTGCTTTTTAGCCTTTATACCGCTCTGAGGCTATCATCCTAAAATATCCAACTGCATTGAGTAGAGTTGTGCTCCCTCTGGGCAAAAATGCAGCCAATTTTTTGTGGAGCCTTTGACAGGGTGGGAATGAAGATGGGTTTAAAAATAAATTTGACATCTCTAATTTTAATGTGCCCTTTAAATAAACTCTGGCCATTATTGATTTTTAATAATGAAGTGTCTCCTAATCTTTTTTTTTTTAAAGAAATATAGGATAGTAGCTCTTCTGTGCAATCTGCAGTTTAGCATGGCAATACAGAAATCCAGATCTAATTTGGGGTAGGAAATATGTACTGCGCCTTCACTATACCCCTCAAATTTTGCAGACACAAGCATGACTTCAGTAGTGTTGTAGCTGCTTATACCAGTGGTGAATTTGATCCTTAGACTTTATGCTGAGGGCCTTCTTAATAACACAACGCATGTGATTACAACTGTAATATGACTTACTGATACATCTCAGCAACCTTCTCTTCAGAAAACAAGAAGAAATCTTTAGCTTTGGCTTGTGTTCAGCCAGCTGGACATCTTTATGGCCAGAAAAACAAACCTACAAGGTAAGAGTAGAAACTGCTGATTCTGATATACCTATTAGTATCTCCTGAGTCAAACGGGGAAGTGGATAGTTACTTTAAATATTTGCTGAGACTCTGTAATTTAGTTGGTTGGCTTCATAATTATGATTACAAATACGGAATGATTGCAGAGAGACCAAACTAGCAGTCAGTCTAGTCTAGAATTTTAGTATGGGATAACTAAAATAGGGGGGGTTTCTTTGCTTTGGTCTCGGGTGGGGTTTTTTTTTTTTTTGGTTTAAGATTTTTATCAAAACTCATTGAGCAGCGCAATTAGAGCAGAGCTGTTAACCATACCATGCTTCTATTGTTGACTAGTGAAGCGTACATCGGATTTGCTACATAGAAATAATAGGAGTACTTGTGGCACCTTAGAGTAACACATTTATTTGAGCATAAGCTTTCATGAGCTACAGCTCACTTCATTGATGCATTCAGAAATAATAGTCAACAGAATATAGAATAACTTATTCCATCTAACTGGATAATGTTAATGTTCAAAAATAATGAAATCTAAGCCTGGAAAACTAGAACAAGGTTGTGGAACACACAGGCAGATTCTCAACTGGCATAAATTTGACATTGCCTTCAGTGGAAGTATTCTGAACTTTACACCAATCAAAGCTCTGATTCAGAATCGGTCTACACTTGTAAAGTATTCTTAATATGGGACATCTGTGATCGAAAACCACTCCACAAATTATCATGCAATCTATACATATCCCTGAAATGTAGTCACTGGTGGTTGAATGCAGCATCTATTCAGCACCATGCAGAAGTAACGCGCAACGTTGCCGCAATTTGCCAAAAGACAACTGATATCCCTAGTCTATCAAGGAATGCACTGGAACCTACAAGGGCCAGGGGTTGCTTAGCCCCTTGGTTCTATGCCTTATCCAAAACACCACGCCTCTTACATCATTCCCTACTGACTCTCAGGAAAACACGGTTTTCCTCTCGCATCACTTAACAACTAACATAAGCAACATACTGTGATACAAGTGGTACGTTCTCAGGTCAATACATGCACTTGATCAATAGCAGAAAAAAGAAATTGGGATACAGAGTTCTGCTTATACTATCAACTGCGTCATCCATTGAAGCTCTTGCTGTTTTAAAATATTACAAGATGCATTTGAAGACTCTGTAGGGTCACTTTATTGTTGAAAAGCAGGATGGTCTGGCTTTTCTAGACACACTGTAATCTCATCTATTTTTCCACTTCTGTCCCATCAGCCAGTAATTTGAAATGCTCAAATGTCAGAGCCTCATTAGGGGGTCTCTATTTGTGTATTTGTTTTTTAGAAGGCCCACCAAAAAGGAATGGCGGTGTGCTTCATTAACATGGCTGTTTAGCCAGGCAGGGGGCTAAGTACGTGTATATTGGATTCTGAGAGAGACTGCTAATTTCCAATAGAATCGCCAGCTGACATTTTAAAAATTCGTACCATGTAAACTAAGCGCATTAGCTGATTTAGAGGGACTGAGTGTTGTTTACTGTTTTGTTCCAAGTTCAACTTATATCCATTTTCAAATGAAGCTAATGTTTGTTTTGGCTGCTCAACCTTTACATCATTTAATTAGCATAATGCAGAACTTCCCATGAGGATCATTGTCCTGTTTTGCACAGCGCTGTACAAACACAGAGAGAGAAACTGTTCCCACCCAAAAAAACTTACAATCGAATTATAAACTTGATTTTCACAGACAATAGGGTATTTTATTCATAAATCAGGAGCAGGTTGTGTAATATCAGGCAAAGAAAAAAATTAAGACATGATTTTGAGTATGAATTTCTGCCTTTTTCCACAGCTGTCGAATAGATAACATAGCCAACAGTAGACCTGATCATCTGTCTTTATATCCTAAAGCAGGGATTGGCAACCTTCAGCATGCAGCCTGCCAGGGTAAGGCCCCTGGTGGGCCAGGCCAATTTGTTTACCTGCCCCGTCCACAGATTTGGCCAATCGTGGCTCTCGCTGGCTGGGGTTTGCTGTCCCAGGCCAATGGGGACTGCGGGAAACGGCACGGGCCAAGGGATGTGCTGGCCGCTGCCAAAGGTTGCCGATCCCTGTCCTAAAGTATGAAATCTGCACCTCTACTAAACATGTATAATAAACAATGGTACTCCATGATTAAGATGGAGGAAAGTCGTTCTTTCTTGCCAAAGAGGGTAGGACAAGAGGCAATGGGTTCAAACTACAGCATAGCAGATTTAGATTAAATCTCAGGAAAAACCGTAAGAACAGTAGGACAATGGAACAGACTGAGTAGGGAGGTTGTGGAAGCTCCTTCAGTGGAGATTTTCAAAAGGAGGTTGGATAGCCATCTGTCTTGGTTGGTTTAGACACAACAAATCCTGCCTCTTGGCAGGGAGTTAGACTAGATGATCCTTGCAATTCCCTTCTAACCCTATAGTTCTATGTTTTGGTGAAAGTAGGAGCACTTTTTTTTTATTTAACACTGTTGTCCAAATAGCCAGGAATTTTAAAAGACGAAAAAATGGAAGTAGGCGAGAGTTAAAGATGCAAAATTGATAATGGTCAAAAAACAAAAGGTCGGGTTTTTTTTAAAGTGTAGTGTTTTTTACATTTTAATCCTTGTGTGCGCCTCATCTGTCATCTGTTTTGACTATAAGCGCTTCAGTTGAATGACCCTTTGTTCTCAGATGGCTATGAAGGTCCTAGCACACTTCTAGATTCTATATAAATAGTACTGTTTGATCTCACATCTTGCTCGTATGTCAGTCAGCCCTGGTCTACACTAGAAGTTGAGGTCGAATTTAGCGGTGTTAAATCGATTTAACCCTGCACCCATCCACATGACGAAGCCCTTTTTTCGACTTAAAGGGCTCTTAAAATCGATTTCCTTACTCCACCCCAGACAAGGGGATTAGCGCTGAAATCGGCCTTGCTGGGTCGAATTTGGGGTACTGTGGACACAATTAGACGGTACTGGCTTCCGTGAGCTATCCCAGAGTGCTCCATTGTGACCGCTCTGGACAGCGCTCTCAACTCGGATGCACTGGCCCGGTAGACAGCTCCAGCATGGACCGAATGGGAGGTATGGGATCTGATCGCTGTATGGGGAGAGGAATCCATGCTATCAAAACTACGTTCCAGTTTTCAAAATGCCAAAACATTTGTCAAAATCTTCCAGGGTATGAAGGACAAAGGCCATAACAGGGACCCGAAGCAGTGCTGCGTGAAACTTAAGAAGCGGAGGCAAGCCTACCAGAAAACCAGAGGCGAACAGCCGCTCCAGGTCAGAGCCCAAAACATGCCGCGTCTATGATGAGCTGCATGCCATTTTAGGGGGGTTCAGCCACCACTACCCCAGCCGTGTTGTTTGACTCCTTCAATGGAGATGGAGACAACACGGAAGCAGGTTTTGGGGACGAGGAAGATAGCTCACAGCAAGCAAGCAGAGAAACTGGTTTTCCTGACACCCAGGAACTGTTTCTCACCCTGGACCTGGAGCCAGTACCCCCCAAACCCACCCAAGGCTGCCTCCCAGACCTGCCAGGTAGAGAAGGGACCTCTGGTGAGTGTACCTTTTTAAAATACTATACATGACTTAAAAGCAAGCATGTTTAATGATTTAATTTGCCCTGGCATTCGCGGCTCTCCTGGATGTACTCCCAAAGCCTTTGCAAAAGGTTTCTGGGAAGGGGCAGCATTATTCCATCCACCATGGTAGGACACTTTACCACTCCAGGCCAGTAGCACGTACTCAGGAATCATTGTAGAACAGAGCATTGCAGTGTATGTTTGCTGGTGTTCAAACAACAACATCCATTCTGTTTCTCTCTGTGTTATCCTCAGCAGAGTGATATCATTCATGGTCACCTGGTTGAAATAGGGTGCTTTTCTTAAGGGGACATTCAGAGGTGCCCATTCCTGCTGGGCTGTTTGCCTGTGGCTGAACAGAAATGTTCCCTGCTGTTAGCCATGGGGAGGGGTGAGGGGGAGGTGCTAGCCACGTGCTGGGGGGAGGCAAAATGCGACCTTGGAACGAAAGCACATGTGCTATGTATGTAATGTTAATAGCAAGGTTTACCATGAAAGAGTGTACCTATTGTTCTATAAAATGTGTCTTTTTAAATACCACTGTCCCTTTTTTTTTCCCCTCCACCAGCTACGTGTTTCAAGGATCTTCTCCTTCCTAAAGGCTAGCGAAGATCAGAAGGCGAAAAAACTCACTCAAGATGAAATGTTCTCTGAGCTCATGCTGTCCTCCCACACTGACGGAGCACAGACGAATGCATGGAGGCAAACAATGTCAGAGTGCAGGAAAGCACAAAATGACTGGGAGGAGAGGGAGAGGGCTGAAGCTGAAAGGTGGTGGCAGTGTGATGAGAGGAGGCAGGACTTGATGCTGAGGCTGCTGGAGGATCAAACTAATATGCTCCAGCATATGGTTGAGCTGCAGGAAAGGCACCAGGACCACAGACTGCCGCTCCAGCCCCTGTGTAACCAACCGTCCTCCTCCCCAAATTCCATAGCCTCCTCACCCAGATGCCCAAGAACATTGGGGGAGGTCCCCTCCAGCCACCCAGCCACTCCACCCCAGAGGACTGCCCAAGCAACAGAAGGCTGGCATTCAATACGTTTTAAACTTTTAAAGTGCAGTGTGGCCTTGTCCTTCCCTCCTCCACCACCCCTCCTGGTGCTTCTCTCCTCCACCACCCGTCCTGGGCTACCGTGGTAGTTATCCCCCTATTTGTGTGATTGAATTAATAAATAATGCATGAATGTGAAGCAACAATGATGTTATTGCCTCTGCAAGTGGTGATCAAAGGGAGGAGAGGAGGGTGGTTAGCTTACAGAGAAGTAGAGTGAACCAAGCGACGGGAGGTTTCATCAAGGAGAAACAAACAGAACTTTCACACCGTAGCCTGGCTAGTCATGAAACTGGTTTCTCAGCTTCTCTGATGCACACCGTGCCCTCCTGTGCTCTTCTAACCACCCCGGTATCTGGCTGTGCGTAACCAGCAGCCAGGCAATTTGCCTCAACCTTGCACCCCGCCATAAACGTCTTTCCCCCTTACTCTCTCACAGATATCGTGGAGTGCACAGCAAGCAGTAATAACAGTGGGAATATTGGTTTCACTGAGGTCTAACCGAGTCAGTAAACTGCGCCAGTGTGCTTTTAAACGTCCAGATGCACATTCTACCTCCATTCTGCACTTGCTCAGCCTGTAGTTAAACAGTTCCTGACTACTCTCCAGGCTGCCTATGTATGGCTTCATGAGCCATGGCATTAAGGGGTAGGCTGGGTCGCAAAGGATAACTATAGGCATTTCAACATCCCCAATGGTTATTTTCTGATCTGGGAATAAAGTCACTTCCTACATCTTTTGAAACAGACCAGAGTTCCTGAAGATGCGAGCATCATATACCTTTCCCAGCCATCCCACGTTGATGTTGGTGAAACGTCCCTTGTGATCCACCAGTGCTTGCAGCACTATTGAAAAGTACCCCTTGCGGTTTATGTACTCGCTGGATTGGTGCTCCGGTGCCAAGATAGGGATATGGGTTCCGTCTATGGCCCCTCCACCGTTAGGGAATCCATTGCAGCAAAGCCATCCACTAGGACCTGCACATTTCCCAGGGTCACTACCCTTGATGTCAGCAGATCTTCGATTGCATTGGCTACTTGCATCACAGCAGCCCCCACAGTAGGTTTGCCCACTCCAATTTGATTCCCGGCTGACCGGTAGCTGTCTCGCATTGCAAGCTTCCACAGGGCTATTGCCACTCGCTTCTCAACTGTGAGGGTTGCTCTCATCTTGGTATTCTTGCACCTCAGGGCAGGGGAAAGCAAGTCACAAAGTTCCATGAAAGTGCCCTTACGCATGCGAAAGTTTCACAGCCACTGGGAATCGTCCCAGACCTGCAACACTATGCGGTCCCATCAGTCTGTGCTTGTTTCCCGAGCCCAGAATTGGCTTTCCATCACATGAACCTGCCCCATTAGCACCATGATGTCCACATTGCCAGGGCCCGTGCTTTGAGAGAAGTCTGTGTCCATATCCTCATCACTCTCGTCACCGCGCTGACATCGCCTACTTGCCCGGTTTCACTTTGCCAGGTTCTGGTGCTGCATATACTGCTGGATAATGCATGCGGTGTTTAATGTGCTCCTAATTGCCAAAGTGATCTGAGGGGGCTCCATGCTTGCCGTGGTATGGTGTCTGCACAGAAAAAAGGCGCGGAACAATTGTCTGCCGTTGCCCTGATGGAGGGAGGGGGCGACTGACAACATAGCTTGCAGGGTTGGCTTACAGGGAATTAAAATCAACAAAGGGGGTGGCTTTGCGAGAAACTGAATGGCCCCTCAAGGATAGAACTCACTCAAAACCTCAAGGATAGAACTCAAAACTGGGTTTAGCAGGCCATTGATTTCACAGAGGGAGGGAGGAGAAAATGAATACAAAACAAATCTGGTCTATTTCGTGTTTTGAGCCACTTCATCTATCGCTATACATCTTGCTGGCAGCAGACTGTACAGTACTTCCGCTAGCCATCGTCAGCTCCTGGGTGCTCGGCAGAAGACGGTGCAGTATGATTACTGGCCATCATCTTCTGCTGGCTGCTGATTAAATATTTTTGTTTAATATGTAAAACAGGAAGTGCAAGTTCAGTTGTATAAAAATAAGCAATTGTTTCTCCCTAAAATATGCATAATGTATAACCTGTTGCTAATGGTTGAGTGGCTGGGACTAGGTGAAGCTATTGCAGCAGTGAAGGAAGGTCTGTGTGCACTATATGACGCACAAAGGGGAAGCGCTTTCTAGTGACGTACAGTTAAAAAAAAAACACAGTGTAGGAATACAGGCTGCAGGTCCCTTTCCCTAAGTAGAATTGAGGTAACTGTTTTGCATGCATTGAGTTTTAACTCTCAGCTATATAACAGCTTCTCTTAGCTGCCATAAGTCAAGGTCATTTAGTATATGACATTAGGACCCTGCCACCAAAAATCCAAGTATGCCCATGCCCCAGGGCCCTTTTCACTAACTCCTGACTCTGGCTGAGCACATGCCTCTAACTGTGGGAAGCAACTGGCAGCCTCAGATTTGTCACACTAATGTTTACAGAAATAGCATTTGCATAGCTCTGTTCACCCTATTTGAAGCCAGCCCTGTAGTCCTGAGTATCCTTTGCTGCCACCAACAATGGCTGTAATTTACATACCTCAGCATCACCCCTTCTGTCTACCTGTTCAGCTTGATCACAGCTGAGCCTCCCGTACACAGGCTTGGCAAACACATTGATTCCAAGTATGGCAGGAAAATGAACTTCAAGAATCTGTTCAGCGGTCCCATTGATTCCTACACAGTCAGCCGTGCCTAGTGTCAGCCGTGGAGACCTTGGCTTTGACTGCTGAGTCTCGGTACTCTCGCACTACATATGATAATAAAAATAGTCACAATTCTAGAATTTAACCTCTTAGGGCCTGGCTCCCTTGCAAGTGGCTTACTCTAAATCAGAAGAAGGCAGTCTTAATGCAGAATAAGCATGTCCAGAAGGGGAACTAATGTGGAATAGCTATTCCATACTTGCTATTTGCAGCTATATAGGCATAAGCCCATACAGAAAAGTCCTTAATCAGTGCCCTTTTTCCCTCCAGTTGGTAGGGCCCACCTATTAGCATGCTCGTTAACACTAGTTCTGGCCTGGGTAATCTTCCACAAGGAATTGGACTGGGACCAACACATTGCACAAAGAACACTACTCCTCTTAGATAGACCGTATTGACGGGGGGGTGGGGTGGGCAGAGTGTAAGTGGGTGTAAAACTGCGACCATTTTGGCTTAATAGTCTTTTATCCATACTTGGCGCTGGTGTACATGGCCAAGGACAACAGGGCCTCACGTCTACTACTTTAGTTACACCTTAACTAAGTGCTTTTTGGCCAGGATGAACACCTGCCACTCCTTGTTAGCCTTGGCTGGATTTTAACTGTGAGCAGCAGGGGAAAGGCCCTCTATCTCATTACCAGTCCCCGGAACTTTCTGCTCCTCCTTCCCTCCCGCTGAAGAAAGGCCATAATCTTAAAATCCCAGCCTGTAGGGTGGGTGAGCTAGCAGAGGGATAACGCAAGGAACAAGAATTGCTGTGAGTGTAGTGCAGGGATTTGCCATCAGACTATTCTTCTTGCCAGCTTGATTCCTGTGAGCCAGCCACTAAATGAAATTAACAAGATTGATTCCTGTGCTGAGAGTGGAAATCTTGCCAATCTTTGGCGCACTCTCCTGGCTCTTACGCAAACAGAGCGGGGGGGGGGGCGAATGCCACGAGGGTTCAAGCGCTTCAGCTTCCCCTATGCCTTCATGGTGATCATAACAACCCTGTGACTTGAGTGTGGCGCTAGGGCATCTGGATCCTACAGTGGGATGGTCCATGGATACTGCTTCAGCACTCGTCGGAATACTAACATTCTGAAGCCAAACCAGCCAGCAAGGCTGAAGTCTCCTCCCACCAACCCAGCCAGTGCCCTTTTAATTGGCTATGAGGGAGGGGATTTTTCAAAAGCTCCTTAATGATTTAGGAGCACAAATCCAATCACTGACTTTCAATAGGCCCCTTTAACTGAACTTTAATGGGATGTGAGCTCTTGGGCCAGCGCCTCAAATGTATTAATTGCCTAACTCCCTTTTCAATCAATGGGAGTTAGGTGGCTAAACACCCTGGAGGGTCTGGGCCCTTTTGCACACATCCCCTTATAGGCTTTCTGGGCAAAGAGACAGCCATTGGTGTCTTTCTTCAAGCCACTCGGCAACATGTGATGAACCAAGCCTGCAAGGAAGTGCTATCAGAGTTTTTCTTGCCTTACAGTGGGTGGAGGCTCCTGGTTCCTTTTTCTGTTCTGGTTTCTGGCATGTTCTCAGGATCCATGGACCTCAAGCAAACACAAAGTCAGTAGCTAAAGCAATGCCAGTGAGCTTGGTGCAGGGGGAGTTGCATCTTTGGTTGTGATTTCAAGGCTGAAAATTTGCCAGGTGTACAGCGGAAGGATGAACTATGAAAGCCCCCTGCAAGCTCCAGTCAGTGGAGAGAATCCCAAAAGAGGGTAGAGCCATTTTAGGCAGGGATAGTGGCCAGGCCAGCCAGATGATGAGCAGGCAGTCACTGCAGGCAAAACCCATGACCTATATTAGTCTGGCCCGACTTTTAAAAATACCCTCCCTGGTGGAACCACCAGGGTGTGGGCTTGTAATACTCCTGTTACCCTTCCCCAATACAGAGATGCAAAACTACTGTTTCCTCCTCACCCCCCTTAACCGCACGCGCACGCACATACACACAAATGTCACCCTTCTCACTCATCCCCCTATGGCCTATCCAGTTGTAGTGAACATTTACAGTCAAATATTGATGTAACTATTAACCCAAAGCCCTGTTTACTGACACTATTCCATGGGGGAATGAAGCAATACTAAAACCGGGCAAGAGCAGGGGGAGCTGGCTTTCACCTTGAGCAAGATGAGTCTAGCAGGGCAGTCTGTTTTTCTAGTTGCAAGGTCCTGGTGAGCTAAATGAAAGTCTAAGCCACTGGGTAGGCTGTGCAGCGGGCACGAAGGAACGCAGCAACTAGAAGCTTATTGTCTCACCGCGTTATTGGAAACAATGAAGGAAAGCGTGCGGGTTGAGGGGGCAAACCCGTGTAATCGCTGACACGGCAAAACACTAGAAAGCCATGCTGCACTGCGCCTGTCTTCATAAGGAGAGGCCATGCTGACTGACTAAAACGTCAATGTTCTGCAGTATGCAGCGGTGTAGGCCTTGAGGAAATTTGGGGCACCAAATTTCCTGGTGCCCTGCGCAGCTGCGTGCTGCTCCAGCCCCTGCTCTGCCTCTACTGAGCCTGTACAGAAGGATCAACAAGAATTGCTTGGCGGCTGGCAATGGCCTGAAAATGTTGGGTAGAGTCTGCACTACCAGGGCTGTCCCTAGCCATTTTTGGTGCCCTACGCACCCCTCCCCCCCGCCGTGGCATGGACTGTGGGGGGGGCCCCAGGCCTCTGCGGGGGGATGGGAGGTGGGAGGCTGAGGGGCAGGGGGGAAACCGCTCCACTTCCTGCCGTCCCGTAAGTGCAGGGCAACCAGGCCCGACCCCGGACTCATGGGGCGACAGGAAGTGGAGTGACCCGGCCCCCAGCCCGCTCCGCTCTGGTCCCTTGGCTCCCAGCCTTGGGGGGCAGAGGGGAACCGCCCCCCCCCAGCACTCGCCAGCAACACGACTGGGAGCCAGAGGCACGGTGCGGGCTCGGGTTGGATCGCTCTTTCCGCCGCTGGTGAGTGCAAGCCTGACCCCCGCTGCAGTCCTCAGCGGGGGTGGCGGTGGGGGCTGGGGCAGCGCAGGGGCAGGGGCCAAGGGGAAGAGGCAGAGCAGGGGCTAGAGCAGCATGCAGCTGCGCAGGGCATCAGGAAATTTGGTGCCCCAAATTTCCTCATGCCCTACACCGCTGCATACTTTGCGTATGGGTAGGGCCGGCCCTGTGCATTAATCTAATAGAGCAGTGTAGCATTAGTCATGCCTGATTGCTGCTGTTAGAATTGATTAGATACTTCCATACCCCACACATGGGTAGCATAGTACCACGCCTTCATTTACCAGGCCCTGACCAAGTTAATCCTCCTTGAATCACCCCTTTTAATGGGCAAAGTTAGTATTGCTGCCATTTTACACCTGGGCAGCTGAGACAGGGCAGGTAAATGATGAGACCAGTGTCATAGAGTTATTATTAAGGCTACGTTTATGTCACGGAGGTCAGGGAAGTCACAAGATCCATGACGTCCAGAGACCGCCACAACATTCTGCAGGAGCTGGCAGCCAGCGGGGGCCTTGGCAGGGTTCCAGCAACAGGGGGCCCCCCTGCAATGTTCCAGCAAGGGACGGCAGCCTTGCATGGGGGAGCAGTGGGAGAGGGGGCCATCTCAGGCGAGCAGCTTGGGGGTGTCCCATTGTTTCTTTTGGAAATGAGCTCCCAGCTACCATGGGCGGAGGAGGTGGGGCCTCCCTGCAGCTTACAGTTCCTGTGGGCAGAGGGGGAGCCAGCCCCACAGCTCCCAGCCACCACGGTGGTGGAGGGAAACCATGGAGCCACAGCAGCAAAAGTCACCGACAGGTTACGGCGACCGTGAATTTTTGTTTATTGTCAGCTATTTTTAGCTGACATGACAAAATCTGAGCCTTAGTTATTATTTGTTACTTAGTTGCAGGGTGAGATTATAATGTAAGAAATTTTGGCCCAGCTTTTTAAAGGTATTTAGGTGCCAAAACTCCCATTCATTTCAGATGCATACGTGAGCTGCATGTGCCAATCCAAATTTCAAACATGCAAACTCTTGGACATGTAAAATTACAGGAGGCATTTTAAGCGCAATGTTTTGAAACTCAGGCCTTAACGTCTCTCTGTTCAGTAATATCATTTCCTAGCTTAATGACAAAAACAAATGGTGCTACCGTTTGCCTCTTGTCTCTAGCTGTGGAAGGCATGAGCTGTGTTCCTTTGTTCCTTGGTGTATCACAGGGATCGGCAAACTTTGGCATACAGCCCGTCAGGGTAAGCCCTTGGCGGGCCTGGCCGGTTTGTTTACCTGCCGCGTCCGCAGGTTAGGCCAATCGCAGCTCCCACTGGCTGCGGTTTGCCATTCCAGGCCATTGGGGGCTGCGGGAAGCGGCATGGGCCAAGGGATGTGCTGTGGATCGGAGTTCTGACTACCAGGGACCCCAGACCTTAGTGCTGCAGATCCATCTGGGGCAGCTCCTCTGCTGGCGACAAATGGGGCCAGAACAAAAGGAATTCACTTCAAAATGTCCACATTGCCTCACACAGGCAAATTCCCATCTCTGCTGGTGAAGCTGCTCCAAGGTGGATAATAACTAATGATAAACAAAGCCAGTGGAGCAGGGGAATTGGATCATCTGTCTCCCACAAGAGGCTGTAAGCACCAGGCTACAGAGTCATTATCACACTTGTTCTCTTACTCACCCAATGATTCTTTCATTATTTATCCGCAGTGGAACAGCGTCAACAGGAGAACCAAGGAAGCGTCACATCAGAATATCTCTCAGCCCACTCACCGGAGAGATTGCAGATCCCCATTCAGATCCCTTCTCCCCCTCAGTAGGAGGGGGCCCTTGCACAGGAGGGTCCCCCCCCATCCCAAGTGAGTACCCTAACTGCTGGGCTAACCCTTAGGCAGGAACTGCTGCTGCCACTGTCACTACCCAACAGTAGCAGCAAAAATGGCATAGGCACCTAAGACCAAGAGAGGATCTGCACCTGGGAATCCCAAGCAGAGGAAGGCAGCTCCCTGCCGCGTGCATTTAGGCACCTGTCTCCCAGAGAGGGGCCAGGCTTATCATGCACACACCTTGCCATCTCCCATTGGCTACCTTGAGCAAGAAGCATGCTGGCTTTTGTGAGTCCCATTTTAAGATGTGTCTCCCTCTCTCTCTCCATTTACTGTATAGAGAGTCTAGGCACTGAACACAGGCTTTTTTGAAGCCCAGTGATTTTCTAGGCCCCTAAAAATTCCTCGGTGAATCTAGTCCATAGGGTTTGAAACATGTTCTCTCAACCAAATCCATTGTGTCACTATAAGACCAGGGTCATGCATTTGTTTTTTGTTATGAATTTAAAAAACGGCCTCTTGCTTGTCTGTCAGTCAGGCCCCATCTGAACACTCCAAACCTTTGGGTATAAAAAGTCTCTAAATAGTTACCAATGACCAAATACCTACAAAACCCTGTAGAATAATACGCCATTGTCATGAGTTGTAGGCTCACCACTAATTCAGAAAAGCAGATGTTGATTCAGGCTGTGTGCTTTCTGGAAATATAAAATGACCCTGTAGTGAGGCGGTGTGGTACCCCACCACCCCGCCGAGGGAAGAACCTCCCCAGACATCAAAGTGGGCGGAGCCAATGGATCCTGCGCCCACTCCCCAGAGGTCAAGGCGCAGGACAGGAAGTAGAAAAGTCCAAGCCTGGAGCTCAGTTGGGCGGCAGCAGCTGGAGAGGCCAGACACCCGTGGCCTGGCTCCAGTTAGGGAGACCCCGTCAAGCCGCGGCCGACCCGAGGACTGGCCAAAGCCTGACGCTGACTGATGCACAGAGGAGCTGCCAAGCCTACCCCTCGCCAGCTACCCAGAGGAACCCATGGTGCTGGAACCCCCGGAGGATGCCACCCTGACCCAGGTACCCTATGAGGGGGAGTCCGGAAATAGCCTGGGGGCAGCTGACCCTAGTCTGGCTGCAGCACCGCCAGCACTGGGTCTTTGGCCGCTGCTAGGGCCCCGGGCTGGGACGCGGTGGAGTGGGTGGACCTGTGTCCCCCCATCCCCACCACCCACCTCGCGGGTGGCAGTCTCCCCCTCCCCCTGGTTGTTAAAGTTAGGAGCCTGGGGTTTGCTGTGGAACCACTTTGCTCAGCTCCTGCCTGAGGGCCTGAGCTTCTGACTGATTGTTTGCTGCCCCGCCCTGACCCAGGGCCTGGGTTTATACTGAACTGCTTGCGGGACCCAGCCTGAAGGTCTGGGCCATAGACTGGGTAATCCCCAACCCAACAGAGAGTGTAGTGAGGCGGTGTGGTACCCCACCACCCTGCTGAGGGATGAGCCCCGGCTGAGTTCCCTTACAGACCCACACAGGGTCAATTGCCATTGTGGTTGGCATCACCCATGTTCATGCAATGAGACAAAGGATGTGATTGACTGAGCAGAACGTGGTCATACAGTCTGATTGGTTTGAACACTTTGGCGATGAAGTCAGTCATAAACTCATTGTGTCCACAGGAAATCTCCCAGTTGCTTTCTTGCAACTCTGATGAAATGTTCTTCAGAAATGACTCAGCAGTGCCTGGTCAGTGCTTGAACTCCAGCGGCAAAGAGGAACTGACATGTCTTTTCGGAGAAAAGCACTTACTCTTACTGGCAAGTCCTACCAGGTTCAGGCTGCCCTATGAAGAAATTTTCTGGGCGGAGGGGAGGGGCACCATTGTACCATCTTCAGAGCAGATGAAGCACGTTTGCCACTGAGCTGTGGATCGGAGTTCTGACTACCAGGGACCCCAGACCTTAGTGCTGCAGATCCATCTGGGGCAGCTCCTCTGCTGGAGACAAATGGGGCCAGGTCAAAACTCTCTCCTTTTCCAATACCACTCACTGAAGTCAGCGAAGTTCATAGGGAGTTCGCAGGCCATCAGAGTCTAACTGGGACCATTGAAATACTGACATAATTAATCACAGGCCTGCCCTCTTAAAAAAAAAATACAATATCTTCCATGGAAAACTATGAGCTAGACTGCTTGACTAGGTTCAGCCGAGTCAGGGGACGTGTGTCGGTGCATGCTTACAGACACCCCTCAGAGGCACATGAAGTGAGTTTGCTCAAATAAGTTTGTTAGTCTCTAAAGTGCCACAAGTCCTCCTTTTCTTTTTGCGGAGACCGACTAACACAGCTGCTACTCTGAAACCAGTCTTTCCTGGGTCTCCTTTCTTTCCATGGGGCTGTGGAGGAAATTTGTGATCCTTCTTCATGGGGTGCATCATACTCCCTTTCCCATGTCCAGCCAACCACGGTGTCTGAGGGGGTGGCGCTCTGACTCCATCTACTTACCGCTGCTCCCTACTCACACCTAAGGAAAGTAACACAGGCCCTGTCTCTGTGAGACATGATTGAGGCAGCCCAATTGCATGCCATCTATTTGTGTGCTTTCCAAGCAGGTGCTTGGGGCGGCATTCAGAACGGGCGGCGGCAATTCGGCAGCAGCTCCACCGCTGTTGCGGCAGCGGCAATTCGGCAGCGACTGCTTGGGGTGGCAAAATTGGTAGAGCCGCTCCTGGGGGAGGGAATCCTTATTCTCCTGCCTAGTCATGGTAGCGGTCTGCACAGGCTAGCCCTGTGTTAATGCAACATTAAGATTTGCACTATTGCACTTTACAAAGTCAAGATCAGCGAAAATCAAAGTTCTTGTAGCAACTTTACCATGAGCACAATGGATATCCTGCTGTACATTTAATGGCATTTGTTTGATTGTAGGAACAGCCCTATAGTAAACGATACATTAACCAGAAAGCCAGAAGGAGACAAGACTGACCAGGGCTTTGGAGTGGAGCCCTTCTGTGCCTGGAGCTGGAGCGGAGCCAGAGCACAGCTCCAAATCCCTGACTGACTTCAATGCTGTTATAGGAACATCAGCATTTGTATAAGAACCAGCATCTTGGTCAGCATTGGGAACTGAACCGGGACTCTCCAGAGCTGAAAATATGAGCATCTACAGCTTCCACTAAAGCAAACAGCTTCCAACATGGGAGCAGGGTTATATCCTGTGCGCCTAGGACACAGAGGGGAACGTATCGCACATGCTGAGCAGTGTGTATATTTGCTGGGGTTGTGCTTTTTAAAGAAACTATTATAGTTTAACGGTGTATTAGCACAGCATGTTTTGGTTTTCATAAAATCCATACAACTGACAATCATCAAAAGCTCCCCCGGTAACGATCTAATAAATAGTATTTGTAAAAATGATGACAAGTTCAGGAGTGTACATTGTTACCTTTATGACAGAAAACCAAAACATGGACCGGGACTTCAGTTACTTCTTTTAAAAGAAAACGCTGTTAGCATCCATATGTATCTGTTGCAAGACAGGAACCTTTGCCTTGGCTGCTCTGCTGGTATTGTGTGTATTTCCCAGTTCATCAAGTGACTCTAGCACTTTGTGACTTTCCCCCCTACTGATATTATATCAGGCTGCTTGAATTACTCAAATGATTTCTTTACCATCTCAAATGGGTTGTTCATACTGATCTTACTATGCCCCTTTTTCTATTCCCTATTTTCTATTTTTCTATTTCCCACATAGGGAAAGGGAGTTTACAGGTCTGTTGATTTTACAATGAAACACGTGAAGCTAGCATGACTTTTATCATCTGCTTGAGTTTGCGCGTGAACATTCTGTTCCACAGCACATCCAAGCTTCCACATCCAGAACCGTATCTAGGACACTAAAGAGAAGCAGGAGGACTGGAGCCAAGCTATTCTGAGGCTGACAACAAGACCTTTGCTCAGTGCAATAAAGAGGAAAGAACCCTTGCCAGCCCTTATGGGGATCAGCTTTCATCTTATGTAATTGTAGCCATTCAAAACAGATTGGTAATTCATGTTACAGATTCAGAGACTCTAATTGGATTGACCTCTGAAGAAGCTCATGATCTTTTGCTATGCTCCCTCAATTTCCACACATGTTCTATTGCAATAGGATCAGATGGTCCATTTCATCTTCATAGCACAACAGCTCCAGGCTTTGTGCTGTTTATCACTCAAGGAAAGAGACCCATTAATGAGTGCCTTATGCTTTTATTATTATTAATATTTATTTCAGCTTTTGTACTCGGAGGTGCTTAGATTTTAAGGTGATGGGGGGCTATATAAGTACCTAGATAGGTATTTTTTTAAAACCTTCTGTGATGGGGTTCACTCGCCACTGTGGTGCCTCCTGCCGGCTGTCCTGGGGATTAGCTCTGTTCGCCAGTGTGCCCTCCTCTGATGGTGCCTCGCTGTCGTCATTTCCGTTCCAGGACCCGCACCACTCCCAAGGCTGTGGGGTCCTTTTCAGTCACACTGCCCTCTGGCTATGCCACACATTGTGTTCCCCCATTCTAGGGGACCTGCAATCTCTGGCCAGCCACTTCCCTCAATGGCAACTGCAGTCCATTGTCCCGAGGCCACTTTCCATGCAGTTCCAGCACCCTCTTCTGCCCTTACCTCAGGGCCTCAGCCAGCAGGCCCTAGCAGCCAGCCAGGAGCTCTCTCTAGCTCCCCTGGTCCCTGCGTGCAGCAGTGCTTTGTCCCAAGTGCTGGCGTTCCTGCCATGTGCTTGTCCTTCTCCTCTCAAGCTCCAGTCAGCTACTGAACTCTGCTCTTATATGAGCCTGCCGAGCCATGACAGACTGCTCCTTGCAGCCCCTGTCTAATTGGCTGCCTTCTGTGCAGCCTGCCTAGAGCTCTATTAACCCCTTATGGGCCAGTGTGGAGCAGATGCCCCCATCACACTGTGTTTGTAACATTGTAGCCATTTAAATTTGATCCCCTCTATCTGCGTATATTCCAGTGTTCCTCCTTTCGAATGGTTCTGCTTTAGAAGATTTATGCACAACCTTTTATAATCACATGCAGCCATGGTGTACGTTTGGGTGAGTATGTTTTTCTTAAAGAAAGGAATTGAATCTCCATTCCCCTAGCCAAGTAAACCCTCATGGAGTCTGAAAGTTGCGAAACTGAGGCTCTATTACTGGGAATTGTATGGCATTGGATGTATCATGTGAGAGAGAGTGCAACAGAATGTTATTGAGGCTGTAGCTGCTTTCAGACAAACTGAATCATAAGGCTCTGTGTAACCATGTTATTTACTGTTGCCAAGTTAAATAAGAAGGAAGAACAAGAAGGAGAAGGATTAGAATGAGAAGTTCTGTATTTGAGCCAATACTTCAAATGATAAGGGGAGGGAAAGACATGGAGAAAGACAAAGAAAGTCAATTCCATATATGGCAGCATCAGAGGAGGTAGCTTTTGCACCGAGTGGTCATGTGTGAAGACAGAGAGACAAGGCTGGTGCTAGATGAGCAGAAAGGATGGGGGTGGAAAGAGAGAAGTAAAAATGGCTGGAATGCCCCATGGAAGGGCAAGACTAATTTGGAGCTTTCCACCTCCCCTGCAGCCTGGATGGTGAATTCCATTGAATGACACTCAGCTTACATAAAAGAGACAAGCTCTTCCTGCAGGACAGTTGGGATTTTAAGGCTCCAGAAATATACTGTAAAAAAATTGCGATCACTGTCAGTCAATTTTCCTACTCTTCTTACGAATTGCTTCATGCACGGGGATGCCATGGTCTCATTGCACAATGTACGCACACACGGTACAGAAGCATCTAAAAGGCAGAGGCAACTGACTGACTTCAGCTCAAGTCATCAGAATGCCATAATAGACTATATTTGCAATGTAACCTTAACAAGCCTGGGTTTACTCCCCTACAGCCTCTTCACCCACCCACACCACTGCAATTTACACAGACTTGACTCTGTGCTGAACCAACGACATGTAGACTTGCAATAGCAAAATCTAGATGCTTCTTGAAAAGTGCAGCTTAATACATTTCCCACTGCCCCTTTAAAGCCCGTCAAAAGAAGTGGAAAGGCTCCCATTGACTTCAATGGGCTTTGTTTGGTTTGCCAAGTGGGCTTACTTTATTTTTTGGTTATGGCTATAGGAAAGGGATTTGTTTCCTGGTGTACTTTGTCAACCGAATAGATTTTCCCAGTGCCTCACTCTTCCTTTCGGCAAGCATAGGTACCTCTGAATTAATCATGTTTATTACGGTAGTGCCTAAGGGCTGCAAACAAAGAGTAGCAGGTGGTCTCTGCCCTGAAGAGTTTACATTCTAAATAGACAGGATAGCCACAGGGTGTGGGAAGGAGTTGAATGCAAACAGAGCGAACAACATGATGGCAGCAAACACATTAGTTCACACTTTATTTGTGGATGGGGGTTACTTAGGAAGGGATCAACTAAATGGAAGACAAGGGAAGGAGATGGGGAGGACAGGGTGGGGGAGCAGAGGGTAAGAGGAGCAGGTGTGGAAGAGAAGAGATTGGTGGGGATGGGGAGGGTTGGAGCAAACAGCTGATCAGCAGAGGGCAGAGAAAGTCAAATCAAAACTACAGGAAGTTCTCTGAATGTCTGAAAGTCCATGCTTTGGCAGCTTCTGCTCCTACTGCCTGGAGTCTCTGGTTGTTTTCCCCCAAGGCCATAGTGGGGAGGGAGCACAGAGATACCACCTAAGTCCTAGTGCCCCCATAATGGTCTCCTCTGTATAGTTCTGGGTGCTGGGGGAAGGAGTGGCCCTGCCTGGCCCCCATTTTAACCCTGCCTCTCTGGGGTTTATCACAGCAGAAGAGTAACATTTCCTAAAGTGCCTAGGAATGACTCATAGACACCTACACCCCATTAATTTTCCCCAAGATGTAAGCTCCTAAGTGCCTGAATCACTTTTGAAGGTTGTGCCCAAAATGATGGAGGGAGCCCTTTACTGGAACGCTGGCAGTACAGTAGGGCACAGGAGACCTGAATATTGACCCTGCATATAAGAAGTAAGAGAAGAAGAAAAATGAAACATAGGGCATGAGGAAAAGAGACAAGGGAATGTGGCAAGCTGGAGCAGGGACTGCGGTGCCAGCAGAAAGGTGGGACAGAACAAGGAATTCACAGTGACAAATGCAGAAAGGGAGATAGATGAACAAGAGGAAAGCAAGTGTGAGCCAGCTCACTCTTATTCCCGGGAGTAATCTTTACTTGCCTGAGTAGGGGTTTGGAGCATCAGGACCTTTGTTAGGGTATAAAGCAGACTGCTGAGGTTCGAAGCATATTTTGTTTGTTTAGCATTGTCTAGCATTAGCAGAGTTAATGGCCACTGAAAATAATTTAAACAATATACTAGTAAGGTTCCGCTTTCTCCCAAAGCGATCAGGACCATCAGCTAGGTTTGTATCCTAGAAATGCAGATCAGAACCCTTTGAGTTCTCCCAACTCCTCAAGAGATGCTTAATTTTCTGATCCCAGTGTCTGATCTAAATGCCTGGAATGCAACAGGGGAGGGCATTTAATCACTCACACAGAGCCCCTGAACGGATCACAACATTTATTTGCTGATCCAGTCACAAAGACATCCTCTAGTTTACAGCACACTGACTTCTCCTGATTAAGCTGTGCAGAAATATCATTGGGGAGGCCCTTTGAAGAGAACAGGAAAGTGCAAATATTACGCTTGTGTTTTCAGCTACATGGGCATCTGACGCACTGTTTGAATTCTATGTTAAATGTCCTAGCCAGAAATCTCAGGCGGCAGCTGGTTCTGAGAATTCAGTAATATGATAATTAAATGCCTGCCCATAAAAAAAAGTGTTTGTGTTACAAGTGCTTTCCCATGACATTTAACTGTGCGGCAGGAATCAGAGGAAGGCACTTTTTCTTGAGGCTAAGCAAGCCTTCAATTTCATTCGAGTAGGAGTACAGTGGCAATGTAATTTTTAACCCAGAAGTGCACTTCAGTTCTGACCTAGACAGAGAGAGAACGAGAGAATTGAATCCCTTACATGTACATAGTCTATGCAACTTTTATTCCAATGAGTTCTCATTGTACTTGATACTTGTTATACAGATAACTACCATAGCGTTTTATATTAACATCCACCACCATGGTGTCTGAACACCTTTCTTGTAAAATCAATAGTAATAGTGAAGTCCCCCGTGGACTTCACAGAGTCTCTGGCTCTTCTTTTGGGTGGGGGAGTAAAAACTCCACATGGGAAGAGGAATGATTTCTCACCCGTGAAATGCAGCCACCTCGGGGGGGGGGGGGGGGGGGGTCAGTGCAGCAGCTGTTTAACTATGTACGGGAAAACTACATGAGAATTCAGGACAGGTCATGAGGGAGAAAGCCATAGCCAAAGAAAACTGTAGCTGGAATTCACATAGCCAGAATATCATTTCTAAGGATGTGTCCAGACAAAAGACTTGAACTAGTTTTAACTGAATCAGTGGTAATGAAATGGCATAAGCACAGCTGGTTCAGTGTATCCACACTAGCCTTGATTACCTGATTACCAGCATAGATTTGCCTGCGTCCACCCTAGTTCTGTACCAAAGAGTTTCAGTTGCAATGGCCTCCCAGTTTCTAACCCACAATTTCTGGCAGTAGATTCTGGAAGATTTCAAAAGTCCATTGGTATATTGTGGGACAGCAGTGGGAACATTAGTTGAACCATTTCAGTTTGGCCACATCCACACTGGTACTAAATGAGTTCAGTCAGAAACAATTTAAACCGAACTGGCTCTGAAATCTAAAATCTAGATGAAAGGCTAGTCTGCTCCAGCTGGTTCTTAGAAGTCTGGCACACTTCTACTTACATTGCAGGGTCATAAGCCACCAAGATTTAGTTGTGGATTGGTCCTGCTTTGAGTAGGGGGTTGGACTAGATGACCTCCTGAGGTCCATTCCAACCCTGATAGTCTATGATTCTAAGCATGATATATTTCACTGGTGTGGCATAGAGCTGTCTCCTGCTGGAGCTCTTGAGTTAGCAGGCTTCCTGCCATGGAGCAGGGAGTTTAACAAACCTAAAACCCCCGGCTCCAGACGAGACTCCTAGGGCTTCTGGGTTCTCTGCTGCAGAGCTGTGGACCCTGGAACGCCAGCAGGAAATAGGTGTCAGTGTCAGTGACGGTTTAGTCAAATCTGTAGTCGATTTGGCAAAACATTTTAATTCAGCAAATCATCATTTTCCACAAAACCAAGTTTCATCAGAAAACTTCTGATCAGCTCTAGTTTTAATGATACATTGGAAAGGGCAATGCAGAGGGTTTTTAAATTATTGGCTCTGCTGTGCTACTTGTTTGCAGGTGGTTGTCACTGAAGTCAAGCCCAGTAATTTCCTAGACCTTGAGCTCCGCTGTCCACCAAGCAGGAATCTCCAGCGGGTCTCCAGCTACATGGTAACGTGTTATTTGCCATCCATGTCATTCATAAATATCCAAAGGCCTGACTCTGAGCTGGCCCATATTGATTTTACCCCAGTGTAATTTCATTGAATTTAATAAAAAGAAAAGGAGAACTTGTGGCACCTTAGAGACTAACAAATTTATTAGAGCATAAGCTTTCGTGAGCAATAGCTCACTTCATCGGATGCATCCGATGAAGTGAGCTGTAGCTCACGAAAGCTTAGGCTCTAATAAATTTGTTAGTCTCTAAGGTGCCACAAGTACTCCTTTTCTTTTTGCGAATACAGACTAACACGGCTGCTATTCTGAAACCTGCCATTGAATTTAATAGATATACTGCTGATTTACACTGCTGGAAAAGCCCATTGGGAATTTTTCCATTGACATCACTGGAATCAGGACCGGCTCTAAGTGAGAGCAGAATGAAGCCATGGGTATTTTATTGTTAACTCATCTAGTAAAGTTTGGAGGAGGGAATCCAACTAGTATAAATTATAATTTCTCTGTTAAAAGAAAAGGAGTACTTGTGGCACCTTAGAGACTAACAAATTTAGTCTCTAAGGTGCCACAAGTACTCCTTTTCTTTTTGCGAATACAGACTAACACGGCTGCTACTCTGAAATCTCTCTGTTGACAGCTAAAAAGGGGGGGGGCTCAATTGCTAAAGGAAATAATGTCCCTCTTAACAAGATAGTGCAAGATTTGGGAAATGAAACCAAATAGCAAAACCTGGAGTTAAAAACTTGCTGATTAAAAGCAGCACAGAATTCCTGTCGCAGCCAGTTATAATGAAAAGAAAAGGAGTACTTGTGGCACCTTAGAGACTAACAAGGTGCCACAAGTACTCCTTTTCTTTTTTGCGAATACAGACTAACACAGCTGCTACTCTGAAACCAGTTATAATGAAGTGGTTCTGCTTTGTTTTGTGGTTAACAACATTCTGAGTTTCATTCCTGTGCACAGAGCTGTGCAGAAAGCCAAAGCTGTGATTTGGGATTATAGCTGGTGACCACATTAGCCATCTGGGCTCTGGCTGTTCTGAGGATGGGCACGGGACTTTCTCAGCCAAATAGGCTATCTGGATTAGGTGACATTTCTGAGTTGTGCATCAAATTAGGATGGCAGTCTCCACTGCTATGCATGCCTGTATGATTGAAGGTGGGTTATTTAGTGTGGGTGAGTTGCAGTCAAGATTTGCAGAGGAGATCGCTACTGGATCACCTGGCAGAACTGTTGGCAATGGATCATGCAGTGCCAAGTTCAGCTGTGGCTCGTGTTAAATGCAGACCACATGCAACAAGTTCGCTCACCAGTTAAACTGGCTCAAGTGTCTGGTCAGCAGACACAGCATTGCACAGTTCATTACATGGAGCGAATGAGAAGGTGCTTGTGATGTGATCCCCAGCAAAAGCCTGGGCTCAGCAGGGAAATATTTTGATTTGGGGGAAACCAAAATCATCATGGTCTGCACAAGGCTTGTACACCACAGAACTAAACATGAACTTGAGTGGCATACTCAACACCACAAATGCCAAAGCCATACTTGATTTTATGCTGAAACAGGTAGAACATGCTCTAGTAAATGGAAGGAGCCATCTTTCTCCACTTTACTACCATAACAGAATGGAACAACGCAGCCCCAAACAGAGCAACTGAAAGGCTTTCAGCTCCGCAGCAAAGAGCACAGTGAAAAAAAATGGAAGTAGGGCCCGATCTATCGTCCATTGAAATGATTCTTTGCATTGAACTCAATGAGCTATAAAACATACCCACAGGGAGAGTCCAAAACAAGCATTTATTTCAGAGCCCAAAAGACATATTTAGGCCATGGCTACACTTGCACTTATGTCAGCAAAACTTTTGTCGCTCAGGGGTACGAAGAAACACCCTGACATAAGCACTCGTGCACAGCGCTATGTCGATGGAAGAGCTCTCTCCCGTCATCACAAACAAGTGATCTTACAGTGGCCCAGCTGTATCAGTACAGCTGTATCACTGTAAGCTTGCTAGTGTAGACATGGCCTTAATGTCAATTAAAAACGTATGATAACTAAGAATGTATTTCTGGAAGTTGCTAGTAGCATCATTTGTGTATTGGGCAGTGCTGATACTTCAAGCTTTAGTGACTGATACTCTGGCTATTGTAAGTACTATGGCCACCGTCACCAGAGAACCTGAGCATTTCACAGTCTTTTAAATGCATGTATCCTCATGGCGTGCTGTCGGTAAGAGAAGGGCTGCTTTCCCCACTTTACAGATGGGTAACTGAGGCACAGAAAGTCTGTGGCAGAGCAAGGAATTAAGCCTACATCTCCCAAGACTCTGGCTAGAGCCCTAGGCACTAGGCCATCCTTCCCCTCAAGAACTTGCTCTCCAACTCCCAAGCTCCCACTCTGCTCCATTAACATCAGTGGAGTTATTTCATATTTGCACAAGGGTCACAGAGAGCAGAATCTGATGCAATACGAATGGAAATGGTTTCACTAATAGTTTTATAATATCAATGGGGAAAATATGTTTTGAAACATTTTAAATACTGTCGTACAGTATCCTGTGCACCTAAATACCACAGTGTGGTATGGAGGGTCTTTTCCATTGCATCACATCACGCAACACAATTTCACAATCAGACCCCCTCACACAGGGGATTTTTTTTCATAAGCAGACTCATGCACAATGATACTAGAGATTGCTATGTGTTACACCCATCCACATGGGTCATGATCCCGGAACTAAATTTTTCATGCACATTCAGGGATATTTGCATAACCTTCATGCACACTGACACTCACGCAAAACACTGTACCTCACAGGGGACTTGGGATATATGTGTCTCAAGTCACACACTCAGGTTCCATGCTGAGGGATGGAATCAAAAATGGAAACTGAGTAGAAATTAAAGTGATAGTGAACCACCTCATTTCATTGTGCAAGACACAGGAAATGCAAAAAACCAACCAAACAAAAACAGTATCGATTCCATTTGTATATTCCATCTTGTCTTGTACTACTGGTTTCTGCATTTATATTCAGACGGCTTTCTTTTTAATTCTGTCTAGTGAGAAGTTCCCAGCAATTCAGAGCTAGCTTTCAAGGACCACACACAAGGTCACAGCATTGTGTATCCACAGAGTTTATAACATGGGATATAAAATGAATCTTTTTAGAGATATGAAAAAAGCCACATTCATCTCTATAAGAGAAATGTGGTAAAGACACATTCTGGCTTTCTATAATAAGGCCCCAATTCAGTAAGTAAGCACATGACTAGTTCCATTAAGCTTAAAGGCCTTGCCAAGCTGGGTTCTAAAGCAATATAATTGTCGTCAATTGCTATTGACAGAAATATGCTGAACAAATACTGCTATCACAGTTAAAGTTTATAATAGTTACTAGTAGTCTCTGAAGAAACAGCATGGTGGAGACATGATCTCATATTTTGCATTTTACAGCAATGTGCATTCATCTATGCTCCCACTCTATTTATTAGTAATAAATTTGATCTTATAGTGGTCTAATTTCGAAATGACAAAACCCTGAATTTCTTCAAAAAAGAGTCAGATTTTCTACTCCTCAGCCAGTGCCACATTTGATCAAATATGCAGAGGGACTTTGTAAAATTCCCCTTTGTTAACTTTGGCAGATTAGCTTAGTGGTGTAAATGAAAGTAGTTTAATCATGTCCTCGTCTTTTGTCAGTCTGCTTTATTGAGGAGATTAAGGTGTTGCATGAGGAAGGGAAGTTCACAAAGGGATTATATAACTGGGGGGCTGATCTCAGGTATGTTTTTATTACAAACTTTCTCAATTGCCTTATCTTTCTAGGCTTTACAATTGGAATGGTCACTTTATCTAAATATATTCCGTGAAGCATAGTTATAAATATGGCTACAGATCCTGCTTTGAGTTATCAATGTCAGGATATTGACAATCCCTTGCAATTCTAATGAATGCAGATAGATAATCAGCAGGAAAGTGGGGTGGAATTAAGGCTTAGGAACAACAGACCCATGGTTATAAGCCCTGATCTTAGAGTCACTTGTTTCCATAAGTTTTTCCTTTTTACCAAAAAGAAAGTTTCTAGCTTTAGAGTTGCAAATTAAACCTTGAAAATATGAGCCAAGCATAAACTCTGAAACAAGATCCGCTTGACTGGGCAGACAGCCTGAAAGAATAGCTATGAGTTGTGAGCTACGCCATGTACCTTAACAGAATTAATCCCTATCAACAGCATCCTAGGAGAGGACTTTGTTTGTGGCAGGAGAAGAATGCTTTAAATGGAAGCCAAATTAGCCCAAGACCGAAACCTTGTGAAGATCCCACCTGTAATTATTTGCACCCGCCTTCCTACCCCCATCACTCCTGGCCCCGCTTCCTCCCCAGGCTCCCCACCCATCCCCCTGGCTGCACTGTCTCCCCCCTGCATTGCCCCAAGCTCTCTTCCATGGCCTCACACCCCAGGCCCATGCAGCTCCTTGCCTTTTGACCACGGCAACCCCCTCCCCTGTGACCGCAGTGCCCTGGGCAGTCACCCATGTCGCCCACCCATAAAGCTAGCCCTGGTAAAGTGTTTGGAATCTCTACAGGACCAGTGCTATTTAAGTGCAAAGCAGTATTGCAATAAAGTAATATGACTGTGTACACCAATTTGACTCAGCAGGCCAAATTCCATTCTGGTACAGCTCCATTACGGTCACTGGAATTACATCGGAAAAGAATTTGGCCTAAAATCTGCCATGGATCGGGAGTGGCCCTTATCCAAATTGCAGGCATCGGACTTCAAAGCTTCACTCCTGCCTTCAAGTGTACTGTTTTAGAAGGATCTGCATGAGCATCCAATAATAGGCAATACCAGACCATTTGTATGCAAGCAGCCTACCAGAGAACTAATTCTGAACAGCCCAAGGTAGCATTGACAGAGTTTCCTAGGCTTCTGGGTTACTTAGAACAAGACTGTGCAGTGAAATATATTTGATGCGTATAGTCATCTGCCACTCAGATTTAAGCCATCATAAAACATTCTCAGTACCATACTATAGAGAGGATAGCTCTCACAAACGATACTATAAACACCCATTTCCTAAACCATAAATCTGCTTGTTCAGAAAGAGGCACTTATATCTTTTATCTGTATAGCTCTCTTACAACATACCTCACATGGGCTTAAAGAATGCTATTGACAGCACATTGCTTATATTGTCTTACAATCGTCTCAAATGCTTTCCATCCAAAATTTCTCCAGCCTGCCTGAATAATTTTATGATAATCTCATGCGTCAGTAACTTCAACTCACAGGTGGCTCACAGAACCCAAGATTTTGTAAATTACGTGTTTTCCCCTTTCAGCAGAATACAATGGGCAGAAGCAAAAGCTTGATTGCAACCTGTGTATTTTTAGATATGATAATTTAAATTGTCGTATCATTTTAGATAGCTCTGAAACTTTAATCACAAGGTGCTGCCTTTCTGAGAGATTCCTATGGGAGTCAATTATATTGTAATAGGTGTTATCTGCAACTCTAAACTCTGGGTGTAGAAATGAAAATCCTAGGAGCCGATTCTGGTCAGTTTACTAAGAAACAAATCTCTGAGCGTCTTTTGTAGCCCATATTGCGAAAAGGCATCTTTCCTAGTCTCCTCCACAAACACAGTTCACACAATATGTAAAGTACTCCATTGCAGGGCATAGCTCTACAATCAAAGAACCAACAATTATATACTATAAAGGTCAGCTTATACTTTCTCCTCATAGCCTAGGTTTCCTCCTCAGGACTGCTCAGCCCACACCCTAGGTCCCTAGGTCTTCTCTCTCAAGAGATCCACTCTTACACTTCTCTTATATTCAGGTGGGATAATGAGCCTTCTGCTTCAGTGAAACCAGCAGAATCCACCTATCTTTTCCTAGCAGGATCAGCAACAGAAGTAAAGATGGGGTGCTTCAGGCAAAAACTCTTATACATATGTTCAAGCTCTGACTGGCCTCCAGCTAGAATATATACTTCCTGCCTAAGCGCTCAATTTTACAAAAAATAAATAACTGCCCATTTTATTTTGCCTTCAAAGTAAGCCTTTTACTGTGTTGGTAAAATCCACCAAGATCCTGCATTTCTGTTACCTGCATTCCTTTTAGGAGTTTCAAACAGGAACTGAGACCACTGATGTGGAGGGCCTCACAGGTAGGTTTAGATGTTTACTGACGGGACACTGACAAATTAAGCCAGATAGTATCAGAGAAACTAGAACTGGAAAGACCTATATGGTCATATAGTCCATTCCTTGAGAAATATTGCCATGGTTGTCCTCTATGGCACATTTTCTAGTGTTTGGTTCAGTCTATTGTTTTTATAAGCATCTCAGGCAATGAGGCTTCCACCACTTGCCTTGAAAGACTATTCCACAGTCCATTGCAAAGTTTGTTATTCAGTCAAAATTTTCCTTCCCTTAATTTTAGCCTATTACTCTTAGTTATATTCTCCTTGCACCATCTTAAGTAAGTCTCCATAATTGCTGGCGAGATTGAACATACAATGGATCCCTTTGGACCTTCCTCCAATCTCAAACTAAACCTTTAGGAGTCAAAGAAGTTTTAGCTTTTTCCCCCTTTTTTACTTTATTTCTGATGGTTATTTCTGCCACTGCAGTCAGGGCCAGCTACAAAATACTACATAAAAGGCTGCTTTTGTGGTATTCCTATTCTGGCTGGATGTCAGAGGGACCAGGTCTCTCACCAAAGCACCATTGTTACAGGACTTCAAGCCCAGGTTTGTAAGTACAAGAGGTTTGGACACATCATCCGAAGTCTTGGGGGTGACATCCTGGCCCTACTGAAGTCAATGGGAGTTTTGTCATTGACATCAGCGGGGCCAGGCTTTCTCACTTGGTGTTTAAATGACAGAGAACTTCAGAGGTTCTCTATCCTGTAGCAATGAACAGGCTCTAGACCAGTGCATGGAGCACTGTGTGGTGCTAATGAAAAACAAAAGCATGAATACAACTTGCTGTTAAAAAAAAATAAATCACCCAGCTTTGTGGAAACTGAGAGGCGAAGGGGGAAGAGGAAAAGGGTCAGGAGATGTTTTGTTGTGACAGCATCAGACAGCAGGTACCTTGTTGTCACTTTGTACTTTCCTTCATTCACACGGAGTCACAGCAGATCGGAAGTGCTGTTTGTTTAACTAGCTGTTGGTTGAAGATCAGATTTCTTTTGGCAGCCTTGGTGCCCTCGGGGGTCTTCCTAGCATAGACCCAGAGTAGAGGCCCTCACCTCCCTTTGGGCTCTGCACTGTTTGTGGGGTGTACAGCTTTCACAAAGCCAACTTAGGCAGCCTTCTGAGTACATATGCTGGAGCTGTGTTGTGACATCCCATGATTCCCCTGCTGCTTGGCCTTTGTTGCAGAATAATGTCCCAATATCACCAGCTTCGACCTCCTTCCATCCCTCCAGGACCTAAAAACGAGTTATCTTCAATCCATCCCATGGCTGTGTAATGTATCAATTCTGTGAAGCACCTGCATAGGTGTCCTCCCATCGCATGTATCCCCTAGTCAGGCTCCTAGACAACACCAGCCAACCCATGTGATATTCAGAACTCAAATGTCCCAGGACCCAGACATTTATGCAAAGAGGGATTTGCTCCCAGAGGGAGAGAGGGATTTTGAGTATCCCATCAGCACTTTTTCATCACGACTAGCTACCTTCTTTCTTTACGGTCTTTTATGTAAAAGTTTTAGAATGGTTAAATCCACGTTTAAAATAATTGTGCTTGAATGCCAAACCCCAGTGCACAGAGCAGGAGCACAGCCTGAAAGCCAAATAAAGCAGAAGGGCAGAGCCACGCATGCAAAAACAAACCTCAGGATCCCTGTTCTGTGTTTCCCTGATAGTCCTCACAACCTCTGGGTCTGAGAGGCGCTATAGGTCATGAGAAATATGGCAAAGAGAAACACAGGACTAAATTCATCCCTACCCCTGTATTTCCTCCCCTCCCTATAATTTTTCTAAGTTTCAGGAATGTTTGGATTTGGTTTGGTCCATTATAGAGAGAGGGGAGAGCTGCAAAATTCAGATCTGAATCCAAACTGAATGTCAGGGATGCTCTGAGCTGGAGTCTTGGTGGGGGCCACATCTCTATTTTGCACCTGAACTGTAATGAGGATAATATTGTCCAGATGATATTACCTGTAACTTGCTATCTCTATCCCTGACATAAGGGCACAGTCAGTAATAACAGATGGAGCTTACTTAATAATGTTACTTTAATCACACCAAGAATTCATTGAGATTGACGATGAATTCCTCCATCTCCAGTATAGCCATCAACCGTCCCTCTTCGGCTTACAGTCAGCGGAGAAAGAGCTGGCTGAAGTGAAGTCTGCACTCATCCTGCTAGTGCAGAGAAGGGAAGGGCATTGCATGTATAGATTAATGAATAAAAACAGCATCCCTGGCAAAAAAAGGAGCCATTGAAGTGCAAAGCTCAGTTAGCACAGTGTGCCATTGTCTTTGGTTCATTGAGAAGTGTTGTCCCCTTAATAATAACACTCAGCGCTTCTATAGGGCCTTTTAGCTGAGTATTTCAAAAGCTTTCCAAACATTTAATAACCTGTGCCCTTGAGAGGAAGGTTGGAATTTTTATATTGCACATGGGTTAAGATGATTCACAGTCTTTGGATGATGCCACAATAAAGCATCAAAGGCTGTATTTGGGGGCTGAAAAAGGTGGTCTGGTTTGCAAAGGTGCTGAGAACATGCAGTTGCCATAGCCTTCAAAGAGGGCTGTGAGAGTTCAGCCCCTCTGACGTATTAGGTCACTTATCTAAGTGCCCAAGCTTAGGGACCCAAGTTTGGGCTGAGTGACCTGCCCAGATCACACAACCAGTCAGTAGTCAAGCTGAGAATAGAACTCTGGTACCCTGGCTCCTGCACCCACTTCCCTGCTCCAATCATTATGTGACACTCCCAAATAATTCCTCCATTATTAAGGTCTGTCACTCACAAGGAAAATTCTACGCAGGAGCATTAAAGAGGATATGGAAACAATAACTAGAGAAATTACTGTCCCAAGAGAATATGTAAAAGACATGGTGAGAAATGTAGATATGGTAGATTTTGCTTTTGGTCGCCTCAGCATATCAGTAATGCTAAGATTAATGCACACAAATCTGTATATTTCAAACACCTGAAAACAAGGCAAATGGTAAAAATGATCCACTCTTTTGTAAAGCCTTTGATTCCAACACAGTGCTGTTCCTACTGCTTATGGAAAATATAAAATCAAATCTAAATGTTAAATGGAATTCTAGATTGTCCTGTGTTAGTGACACAACCCTCTGCATATGAGCAAAGAAAACCACAAGGAAGCGTCTTCACCTTTTACAAAAGCGTCAGTCTTTTTCTTCTTTTTAAAAAGGCTATTATCTTTGCTGCCTGCCTTGTGCCTCTTCTGGGAAGTATAGGGGCGGTGGCATTGTCCCTTTAAACAGCATGTGCAATGGCTCAGATAATGCAAACTCGCCTCTTGAATTTGCATGTGAAAATTACCCTTTTTCAGCTCTGGAAATTATACTTGTTGCTGTAAAGAGAGTGGCCTCTCTTCTTTGAAGTTTGCAAGTGAGTAACAATGAAGGCAGGAATTAGCTCCATACTGATTATCAGTCTTCTACACATCAGACTTTGGAGCGCAGAATATACGTGCACTAAGCACACCAGGGCATATTTATTTTTTGAAAACCCAAAGCCCTCAAAGAACAAAAACAAAAAGGCTGATTCTGTGCCCTACCTTAGCACAGGCACTTTCTGTTTGTTTCTGACTCAGGCTTGCGTTGGAAAAATATACCTTCTGAAAAATGCCAACGTCAAACAGGACAGAGATTTCATAGGTGCGCATCACTGAAGAAATATTTGTGATGTGTTGTTTACAGATGAAAGCCTGATCAATGGGAAACACTAGAGTGCTTTGACAATGAGATTGGCACTGATATTATTCCATGTCATTGTCTTGAACATGGATTTAAAAGCAAAATTGGCAACAAGGCATAATATTAGCATCACTGAGTTTATTTCAGGCCCTGAATCAGGAAAGCATGGGTTTAAGTCTGTTGGGGTACCATTAAAAGCAATTAAATATCCAGGCATTAAAATTGAGACACCCCCTCAAAATGCATCCACAGGAAAAATTCTAACTACATTTCTTTGTAATGATTCACAAAGAAAACTGGACTTTGAATGAAAAAGACCCATGTTTAAAGATGATCAGAAATGTTGACATTATAGAATTATCATATAGTCTATAATTCCCCTCCCCTTTCTAATAGATTAAGAGTAGCACAGAATAACATATACTGACTTATAACATTAAAAGTTTACCTATAAAACTCTTAATCTTGCCATTAACAATTCTTCATTTTATATTTCAATGGTTTGTAATGATTAGGGCTGTCAATTAATCCCAGTTAACTCACACGATTAACTCAAAGAAATTAATCGTGATTAAAAAAACTAATCACAATGAATCGCAGTTTTAATCACACTGTTAAACAGAATCCAAATTGAAATTTATTAAATATTTTTGGATGTTTTTTTACATTTTCAAATATATTGACTTCAGTTATAGCACAACATACAAAGTGTACACTGCTTGCTTAATATTATTATTTTTTATTACAAATATTTGCACTGTAAAAATGATAAACAAAAGAAATAGTATTTTTCAATTCACCTCAGACAAGTACAGTAGTGCAGTGTTTCTCAAACCATGGGTTACCTTGCTCTGGTCAGCACCGCTGACTGGGACGTTAAAAGTCCCATTGGCAGCACTGCCCAGCTAAGGCAGGCTAGTGCCTACCTTTTCCCACATCGTGCTGTGCCCCGGAAGTGGCCAGCAACGGGTCTGGCTTCTAGGCAGGGGGGCCATGGAGCTCCGCGCCCTGCCCCCACCCCGAGCACAGGCTCCGCACTCCCATTGGCTGGCAACCAGCCAATGGGAACTGGGGAGGGGGTGGTGCCTACTGGTGAGAGTGGCTGCTTCCAGGATGCAGTGCGGTCCACGGTGCACCCCGGCTGTGCCGCTGACCGGGAGCAGCCAGAGATAAGTCTGCGCCCCAACTGCATGTCCCAATCCCCTACCCCAGCCCTGAGCCCCCCCAAACCTGGAACCCCTTCCTGCACCTCAAACCCCTTATCCCTGGCTCCATCCCAGAGCCTGCATCCCCAGCCCAGAGCCCTGACCACCTTCCGCATTCTACCCCCTACCCCAGACCTGAGTCCCCCCAAACCCAGAGCCTCTCCTGCACCCCAAACCCCTCATCCCCAGCCCCATCCCAGTAACTTCAATTGAATATAAGCAAGTGCTTTCCTGAATTGGGGCCTTCTTGGGAAACACCACCAAATCCAGCCACCTCTGGGGTGAAAGACTTCAAACAACCAATGCTCAATAACTCTGCACAACACTGGGCAAAAGGAAATGTTTGTCTGAGGCTACTAGCATAACACTTTACTCATGCTACAAGTGCCACACACTTTGAGAGATCATACAGGACTTTGGGTTTTAAGGTTTCATCTGAAAGCTCTACAGATACGGTACTCAGTTTATCTGCCTTCCGTGGATGAAGGGCCAAGTTGATCTGATATTTGAACCTGTGGATCCGGAGAGGGAGATGTTTCAAGCCTAGTGTGTAGGCAGATTCTGGGTTGTAGTGTGACCTCTTAGCACCTCAGGTGTCACAGAGTTGATATAGTGCTTCTTATGCTGACCCCTTCTATGCTTTCAGAATGAAGCGTGTGGCCAGAGGAAAAAGGGAATGTCCAGGACACTCCTATATCTTGTTGGTCTGTGGCTGCTACATCAGCTTCTTGGCGTCTTTGGCTGCTGATGTAACTCACAGCAGCCTTCAGACACATCTATGCACTTCCTAAAGGCTGCTCTAAATTACACAGGGGACTGTCCCAGCAACATCCAGGCAAGGGAGCATACATTTCATCTTTGTACTGCACTCCCCCACTCCTCTGAGAAAGTGTATGGTCCTCAGACCTTACTGTTTCACATGCAACATATGAAAGAGATAAAGAGAGAGAGAGAGAGAGAGAGAGAACCGCAGTAATATGTAGGGGGAAATTAAATTGCTCCTAGATATTCTAATAACTAATGAGTGAGAGGAATTATTAGATCACTGTGCCTGAATCCGTCTGGGTTTATGAGATTGGAATTTACAGCCAGATTTAATAATTAGAGCTACAAGGGAAAAAACCCTCTGGCCAGTAACTTTGCTCTTTTGTAATAATTTCTGCAAGTTAAAAACCATTAAAAAGAACGTTTAAAGTACCTGATTTTGTAGCTTGAAGACTTTGACTGTAGTACCCCTGTTAATAATTCCTTAATTCCATGCATAATTATCTGTCCTGGTGATTATTACTCATGCTGTGAAAGCCTAATAATTAGAGATGGATAAGCAAATCAAATAAGAAATGAGCTGAAACTTTGCCTGGAATCTGAAACCTAATGGGAGCCATCTTTAGGGTTGTTTAGAGTTTCAAAGGAGTTTGGATAACTTCCCCTTGACCTACCCACCCGTTGTTCCCCTTCCTGTGTCTCTCTGCACATTCAGATTCTGGATGGAAAGCTATAAAATGTCACAAGAAAAGTGATTCCCATGTAATCTCACTGGAAATACCCTAACCTGACCAGAAAGCCTGAGATTTACCATCCAACAATTTGGGTCTGTCGATAAGCATTTCAATGTTAGGAGCTGCACTGGTAACCTACTATTCTGTGTATGTTAAGTGTCCCCCTCTGTTCCAGAACTACAGAAGATGTGGATCTGTTACAGCTCCCAGAAACAGAGCCTGGCTTTGGGGGTGCAGCTGTAGACACTCATGCTCCTGGCCCTATAGGGCCTCAGGTTAGTCCTTGGAGTGCTGGCTAATATGACAGCCATCACACATCCACTTTCATAGCTGTGATCAGGTGGGTGTGCAAAAATCAGAGACAGAGGCTGATCATTTAGCCCTAAAGGTTTGTCTTAAGCCCACAAAAGAAGGAACATAAATGTTAAGGCTGAGACTCTAGTGAGAGCTTAACACCCAAGCTGACGCTGGGTTAATTCATGCCATCAGGTAACCATTTCCCTTAACGTTTCAGAATGACACATGTTCAGATTGTTCTTACCTTTGAATCCCTTCATTCAATTGGTTATTTTAAGTTAGACCCATCAGTGTGACTGAAACAGTCTTGGGTGGTTGATTATTATCCAAAAACACTGTGTACATAGGCCTTCAGAAAGGATCATTGAAATAAACCACAGTAAAAACAGAAAATGATCATCCATAATAAAACCGCTCCATTCAACATAATAGAAAATAAAGCATAATTGGTGATTTGAAGAGCTACATACTGTACTAAGCATTACTCATTCTCTCCAAATGATCTAAATCGCCAGGATTTTCTCATGTCTCGAGACCAAAGAACCCATAAAGAAACTATTGAATACCAACAGGAAGATTTCTCTGTACCAGAAAAACCCTCTGGTGGCATTAAAGTCCTGCACTCTGCATCTTACAGGCTGTAGCCAATATTCAAAGGAACAATTTGATTTGACAAATAACCGTTTTTGAGACCCATTACATCTGTAAGCTGGCTTCCCTTGCCTCCAGACCTCGAGGAAGGATCATTTCTGGAACATAAGAGAATGATGAACATGAAACTCAAGGAGAGAGTAAATCTACCCAATGCATTGTTAAGCTTGTTAAGCTTTTATGATAAAATATTGGTATCTAATGCAGAGTTTGAGTTGCCACTGTCAGAAAAAAGCATTTGTGGTGCAATATGCTCCCCCTGCCTCCAGCACAGGGCGTACATAAATCTTGTTAGCGAACTAGGCATAACGAATGCTTTGTATATGCAGTTCCGTATATGACTGGAGTATTTAAAACCGCATCCGTCCGAAACAAACGGAGTCTCATGTATATTGGTGATCGCTTCTTAATCAAGCCTGAACCCAGTGGACAGTATTGAGACATCAGTTTCTAAGCATAATTCCCCACTAATATAGCTGATGTCATGATGTGACCTGGTATACGGGAGTGCAGGAGAGGATTTAGCACTCCCTAATGATTCGTACGTGGAGCTCTGCGGGTTTGACATGAATATACTTGCCAGTAATGCATTCATGTGCTAACATAGGAGCTAACTGACAAAGGTTTGAAAGTTCAGATGCTTGTCTGATGCTAATTCAAACTGGGTCTGAAAGTCGGAGGTCCGAGCCACCTTACAAGTCTGCCCCCAGAGTGTTTGTTCTGTATTACAGAGGCGAATCAAATGTATGTCTGATTGAAAGAGCATCAAGGAAAGGGAGCAATGCTGAGCTTGACACTACCCTGGCATCAAAGCACTCAGAATGTCAGCAGACCATTGGATTTCTTTGTAATGCAAGGAACGGCCATGCTAGTTAGCAACAGAGTGGGATAAAAGTGCAAGATCAGCAGGACCTCTGATGTTAGCCACCAGGCGCTGAAGGGCTTTGCTGAAATGCTCCTCAGAGCTAACACACAACCTGATTTCCAGGTCTTGCTGCATGGAAACCTGCAGGACATGTAGTCAAACATCTAGGCAGAGCTGCATGTTTTTGAACTATAGTATCTGAACACTTACTTATCCTGACAACACCCCGGGTGAGGTAGGGAAGTGTTATTATCCCCCATTTTACAGATGGGGAACTGAGGGCTAAGTGACTTGGGCATGGTCAAAGATTTGTGGCAAAGCAGGGAATTAAACCCAGACCTCCCAAGTCATAGACTAGCACCCTCATCAGTGGGCCACCCCTTCTCCCAGCTGGAAAAGCTGTGGATGAGTTTAACCCATCTAGGTTGGACATCAGGAAAAAAATTCCTAACTGTCAGGGCGGTTAAGCACTGGAATAAATTGCCCAGGGAGGTTGTGGAATCTCCATCATTGGAGATTTTTAAGAGCAGGTTAGACAAACACATGTCAGGGATAGTCTAGATAATATTTAGTCCTGCCATGAATGCAGGGGACTGGACTAGATGACCTCTCGAGGTCCCTTCCAGTCCTTCGATTCTACCCATAAAGTGGCACTATTCTGTTGTGGGGTCAAAAGTTAAACAACCAACCTGAAAAACTTCTTCGAACTGCCAGATTGTCTTTGCACGGAATCCCTGGCAATACACTCGCTGTCTGTTGGAGTGATTATCTGTCAGACCCAGCACTCCCTTTGTGAGTTAGCCCAGTGAGGGGACGTAGTTGTTCTACATTATAATATCTAAATGAATTCACGCTTTCTTTTCCTTCTGAGGTATCACACGGCTCTTCAATCAATGTGTTCTGTACCTGAGAGGAAAGAGGTACATGTTTAAAGTTCCACTCGACTGCCTACCACTGCAATGTGAAACCTGAGCGTGTTGTCCCCTTGTCATGTAAAGTAAATAATATAATTTAATCTTGCTTGGCAGTTGAAATGAACCTGCTCTACCCTGAAATAGATACCTTAGTGCACAAAGTACATAACATAAACATGTTACCTGTGTCTTTATCAAACCCCCAGATACTAAAGCCATACAGGTCTGGTTCCTCATTGATGTATGGAGGTGCCACCATAGAGCAGGGGGAGAATCCAAATTTCTTATTCTAGTGCTGGAGGGAAAAGAGACCGGCCAGCTGGCATGCCTCTCAAATATGCATTTTCCAGTAGTGATTAGCATTAGAATATTGTCACATGAGAAGTACTTCATACCAGTCTCATTGCTCCATACTTCAAACCCATAGCATGTGTGGTTCTCCAATCGAGTCTCACTGCAAGAGAGGTTCTCCACACCAGTTTCATGGCACCAGAGAGTCACTATCCCAGTCTCATCACAGAAGAGGTTCTCCACCACATTTAATCACATGAGAGGTTTTCCAATCCAGTCTCATCATGGGAGAGATTCCCCACCTCTGTCTCAGCCCATGAGAGATGCAATGAGACTGGGATGGATAATGAGAGACTCTTTGCCTAATTTTCATCACACAAGAAGTTCTGTGCCCTGATCTCATTGTTCTGCCATATTTCAAGGATCTCCAGTAAGTTTGAAAACCAGCCATATAGTTTACTTTCCTTCTGGCATTCCTCTGCTCAGTCTCATTAGATAGTAAGTAATAGAGACAAGACACACATTAAAGGCATTGCAGAATGCTCTAACTACTTGGGGCAAGGATCACGACTGTAACACCTGGGAAGTCTCCTATCTCAGTAATGAGCAGACATGAACTTGCACAGCATCTGAGACCTGACCACCAGTCATCATGTTATAGCTACTGATAGAGGTGGGTGGGTGGGTGGGAGAGATTCTGGGGCCTGCAATGTGCAGGAGGTCAGACTAGATGATCACAATGGTCCCTTCTGACCTTAAAGTCTATGACTGTGATTTTTCTACAGGTGTTATTCAAACATCACTTAAAAGGTGCCTTATCTCCAGTTTTCACCCACTTCAGACCTAGAGCCACCTGATGTGCTCATCCTTTCCAGCAAAGAAAGACATTCACAATCACCATTGGAAATTCGTAGGCATTTATAAGTGACCAGTACAATCCAACCCAAGCATCCTTATACAAAGCCATATTTTTCCCTTCCCTAAGGTGCAGTACCAGAGAAAACTTCCAGACATGGAAATGAACTCCACTTGCTGTCTAACAAAGACATCTGCACATACAACTACAAAAGGCCCCTAAATGGAGCCCTTTCAGTATTAATGATAGGATCTGAGAGAATACCAGAATCCTATACAACACTGTCAGCTTGAAAAGAAAGTTTACGTACAGTGTTCAATGGTTTGTTCTTTTACAAGTTTGCAAATGAATTTTGCACTCATGGTCTTGATGGAAAAGAACAGAGGTTGGAGCCAAGCACAGCAGGGTGGAGAATTGTGCAAACTGCCCCACACGGCTCTTCTTAAGCATTTCAAGGCTAACCTCCAATAAGTCTGCTATTATTGGAGGCACTTGGGCATCTCTGAAGCAAAAGCCACTCATGAGAAGGTGTAGGATGTGAAAGATAAAGGACGAGGGTGAAACCACTAAATTCATTTTCATGTGTGAATGAAGCAAGTTATAATGGAGAATGTCAGGAGCAAAGCTAATGCAATAACCTACAAAGCCTTACTTCTTGCTTTTCTTCTAGCAGAGGGCCATTGATCACAGGCAGGAAAAATCTACCATACCTTTGTGAAGCTGTCAAGTCTGTCAGAAGGACAATGTTTGGATTTCTTTCCCTTCTTCATGGAGTTTATAAAGTTCAAGGCCAGAAGGACCATTAGACTATGTAGTCTGTCCTCCTATATATCACAAGCCATTTAATTTCACCCACTTACCCCTGTTCTGAGCCTAATAACCTGTGTTTAGCTAAAGCATCTCTTCCAGAAAGGAAGCCAATCTTGTAGATGGTTGCAGCCAGAGCCTCTCCTCCATTTTACATCACTGGCACGTTGAAGGTTTGAAAGCGATTCATAAGGCTAGCTTTTGAAAGGGGAGAGTCTGTTGAAGTTGCCTCTGAAGTCACTTCTTCGAAGAACAAAACAAAATAGTAATTCTGATTAAATGGTGAAGGAAATCCCTTATGCGTCTTCATTCTGAAAGTAAGTCCCTGAGTTCATGGGGCCTGCTGGTTCTCAGCACCTCTCAGAATTGAGTCCTTCATTTTCAAAACATTGGCTTCCTTCTGGTGGGTGCCATTTCCAACTGCAAAATGTGCATGAATTTTTTTTGCTCCCGTTGCTGAGTTGCAAGTACAAAAGAGGAATTACAGGTGTTGATCTGCAGCTGCAATTTGTTCTGGGAATGAAAAAGACAGGTGCAAACTTTGCAGTGCACAAAGTGTAGGTGCATGGCCGTCCCACTATGTTACCTCATGCCTAGCAGCAAAAGAGAAGCTTTGAGGGAGAGCATTGCTAAGCACCTTATTACCATGATTAGTATCAGACATGCTCATTCTCTGCCCACTGTTACAGCACTTGCTAGGAAGGGAGCAGGTGCCCAAGAACCATAAAACTTATGACAGTGCAGTGAAGGGGATTATTACCTAACCGAGCAATCAGATTCACTTCAACTTCCATGCAACTTTCACGCTTCCTGTTGAGCAATAACTTTACACAATGTCTGTGCATCATTCGAAGACTAACTGGTCAAGGCCTATCTTTGCAGTTGCTTTGATCTGAGCAGAAGGGGATTAGAACTTTGTTCATCTTCTCTGAGGGAGCTGATCTACTTTTAAATTTGCCTCCAGACATTAAAAGGATGGGTACCAGGAAATACACATAAATATTAATGTCTAGAATTTTGTGAGATCTTCTTGGTGAAATCCTGAACCTGCAAACTGCTAATGAAATCTCTGTGTTTTTTATGGTTAAAGATAAAAGGCCAAATGCCCAGATGGTCTAAAATGGGCTTGTTCCATGGAGCGTGGCTGATTTATACTGATCGAGCTCTGGCCTATAGACATAAAGTTTCAGGCTCCATTCAAGTGTGCCCACAATTGGACACATACGCATGAGCCCATACTTGGCAGCTGCAAATAGCTACACCGACGTGAACAATGGTAACAGCTGCACACATCCAACTGTTGGACTTGACATCTGCAAAACCCCACTGAGTGTTGGGAGTAAAAATTCTAATATTTGCATGAGTAACAAACCTCACCTCAGGCCATCGCCAAGTTTTGAATCCAGAACCTACAGCACCAACCACCGATTTCTAACATATCAGCTAAAAGAGTAACTCTGTTAGCTAACTGCAGTAGCAGGCTGTTATCCTCTCTATGCACCTGCTGCTAGAGGAGCATGTGACACACGATTTACACATGTATGCAGGGGTTTGAATTTTTAAACACGTGCGTGTTTGCACTGGCAAAGGGCAGGTATTTGTGTTTGTACAATCTGTGGTCTACAATAGGACATCAGGTGATGGTGCATTTAAATATATGATCCATAAACTAAATTCAATCCAGGTGCCCAGGAAGTGAGTGAATTTAGGATGCATCTACACTGCACCTGGGACCCTGCTTCCCAGCTCCAGCAGACAAACACTGTAGCTTTGCTTGAGCAAACACATTAAAAATAGCCATGTAGCTAGCTGTAAAAGAAGCAGTTTGGGCTAGTGCTGAGCCCTGACGCTTCTAGGCTTGGCAGTTCATAATCCTGTCACCTCTGGGCTTGTAGCATCAGTTATTAATGTAAAAAAAATTACTTGCGCCCCAGCACCTCTTTCATTACAAATTAAGCACTGGTATAACCCACCCAGACCCCCTGGGTATGTACTTGGGAGACCAATCCAACCTGCCGCCCGTGCAATCCAGAGTGCAACCTAAAGCAAAGCTGTATACCCGAGCAGGGACGATGAACCTTTTGAGATGAAAAAAATGAAACCCCACCAGATCGTTGACCTTGTGGAAAAGATAATACATCCAGGGCATTAAACCCACCGTCCTAAACCACAAGGAGCAGGGAAACCTATATCCTTGCTAAAATTAGGAAAAGAATAAAGCAAGCTCTGTAAGACAAAAGCTCACAGGGATAGAATCTGACCAGGAATATAAATGCAAACATATAAAAATCAGACTAGACAAATTAGCCAGTGCTAAAAGCCTGGATATAGCCCATACATGCCAAATGTTACTCTGGAGAAATAATGTAATTGCTTTAAGGACAGGCGTAAGATACTGTACATAAAAGCCATTCACTAAGGAATGCAAGCACAGAGCAGGCAGCAGCCAGAAATATTATCTTCTCGCAGAAAATGTTTCTTCATGGCTCCACCTAGTGGATCAATGGGCAAGTGCTTTCTCCTGTAACAAGCTTTCATTGACTTGAGAGGATGAATGTTATTGCATAATGAGACACTCAGTAGCCTAATTTTTTCCCCGGCTTTCCTTTATTTTCTCTTGTTTTCTCTCTCTCTCCCTCAATCTCCCTCTCTTTTCATTACGTTTGACTGATCCTTGAAGTTTCCCATTTTATTTCATGGCATTCATTCCACATTAGAGCCATTTTACAAGGTCTACAGCAATGTCAGGACGAGAGTAAAGTGTTGTAAAATAACCATGGACAACCTTATAAAATAGTAATAAAATCTGCAATCATGCACAGCTGTGTATTTATGTCTGACACCTGTTCATTTCAGGTTGTGGTTTTTTAAAGCCACCTCTTATCAGATCAATCAATTTAGCAAAAGAATGATCATACAATATTCAATAGTAAATAAAAGGCCCCATTCCAATAATCCCTCCCAAACCACATATATACAAACATTCCAACACAGTGTCCACTCTTCACATATTTACGCGTGCTACAGGCACAAACAAGATACAGAGAAAATACACACACACACATACAGTACACACCATACAGCCATCTCCCAACACACATACCATATATATATATCCACATAGAGAGAGAAACACATACTCTCTGTACACAATCAAACATTTGATCTATGCACACATATACACCTGCACTAACATACATGCACCTAATCCAGCCTCTCCTAGACTGATCTGTGGTTCATTGGTGATCCATACAGCGCTTGCTGGTGGCTAGCAGAGATCTGGCTGGTCACATGGTACTGGCTCCTCTATATTAAAAGAGGAAAGGGAGTGGGCAGCTGGCATCAGAACCCCTGGGACTGGCATTGCAAGCCATCAGGAAGAGAGAAACAGCAGCGGCGCAATGGGACAAAGGTGTCAGGGGGCAGAGAGGAATGGGCAGGGAAGTGGGACAGAGGAGAGAGCAGTGGGAGGGGAGATGAAGCAAGACAGTTCTCCTGTTTCAAAAAAGGACAACACACCGATTGTATTAAACACAGACTAAAATATACTAAATACTTTTCCACATGGGCAATTGCCCACAAAAAGGATGTCACTGCCACCCAAACCACACTCTCTCCACATTCCCTGCATCATGCCCAGCTGCTCAACAGATTCAAACACTGTACATCCACCTCTGACCCTAGCCAATTGCCTCAGTTAATGCCTTTGCCAACTAAATAACTTTCCCCCTGGATCTGCAATATCATAGGGACATTAGGCAACCGCATGAGTATTGAGGTCACCTTCTTTAGTTTTCTAAGGCAAAAATCAACCAAGTTTTGAAGGCCTATTTGCTATCAATACTTAGCTTGGCCTACGAGTATTATTACTTAGCAAAGGCCAGAACCACATCAAGTACTTTACAGAGCACAGCATGGCCTTTGACTTTGCAATTAAGCACATATTGTAAATTTGCAACCTCAGAGTCACCTGCATAACCTGTATCAAATCAGAGCCTGGATCACCACTTACTTAAAGAATTTGTCACCTAAATAGACACATCCCTTACAGATCAGGCCCTTAATAAATACTGTTGTTATTCCTGTTGGTGAGAATAAATTGAGACTTTCCTTATTCAGGGATAGATTTTCCAAAGTACCCACCCAAAAGTGCCTGGTTCATTCCTGGGCACACTTACTGCACACATACAGCTCAGAGTCTGCATGCGAACACAACTATCCGCATGCATCAGCCCCAGCTTGAGCATGTGCAAGATGGCCATGTACAGAGGTATGTGTGCACGTTCCCAGATCTGACCTTCAGTTTTTACGGAGTCCTTTCTCAAGCAAAATTCTCATTAACTTCATTGGGAGCTTTGCCTGAGAGGAGACTCATGATCAAGTGAGCATCACATCACAGGATTTGGCCCATTGCTTATAGAGGATGTAAAATGTGTGATCCTCCAGGAGCACAAGAGGAACAGAGGGAGAGAGAACCTTGGCTCTCTTGGTTCTCACCAGCACAGTCCTGCCACAATGCATCCTCTGTGGCTGTTGGCACTGCCTGCAGCACTAGCCAGGTCCCTTCTCTCTTGCAATCACCAGCTGCAGCAGATTCACATGCATCTGATGTAGCCATAGTGACCATCTTGAACAGTCCCTTACAAGTCTTCTTCCTCTAGCAAGCATCAAGAGGGAGGGTGCAGGCTTCTTTAATCCCTCAAAATTGCATCTGCCAACCTCATTCATGGTCAGCCTTGTGCTCTGCTTCCTTCAACTTCAGCTCTATGGGCCTTATGTAAAAGCTTACCTCCTTTTACACATTGGATGTACATGACCCCACCGTTGCTATCATCTTGTTTTTCGTTGGTAGAAGACGGAAACTTGCCAGGATTAAGCGTCTTGTTGTTTGTGACCAAATCAAACCAACACTATAACTTTTCACACTGAGAACTGTTTAGCTTCCTCTCCTCCGCTGTTTTTAATGGCCACTTTTCCGCTCCATATAACAGAGTTGTCATCAGTACCATGCTGAACACTCATAATTTAGCTGTCACACAGACGTCCTGCCACCAGAGGCCAGTGAACTAAATCTGAGCCTCTACTCTTTAGCATTTTTGATGAAATTCTGTCAAGACCACCAGCCTTTGTCAGAACTCACCAGCACCAGCAAATGATGACTGTTCCATACACAAGGGCGCTGGTTGCTTCTGCCTAACCAAGACTCCTGCCTCATACATCTGCAATGCAGCAGCCATTATTTAGGTGCAATAGGGAAAACACTTTACTCAGGGGCAGTGCAGCACATTAAAAAGGTCTGAAACAATGGGGGATTGAGTCAATCAGCTACTGTCCATCAGATGTAACCAATGCTGTCAGGATCTCTATGGCTTATTCTTTATCTGGCATGGATTTTGCTCACAGAACTCCCCATTGAAATCAGTGGGGTCCTGGGGTAAGAAAGGAGTGCAAATGTAACAGAGAGTCTTTAATCCAGAAGGCCAGGGAGAACTTTTCCCTCAGAATGCCATGAATGATTCAGAGCATCAAGCAACATTGAGCTGCAGTTAGTCTATAAACACTATGATCAGTGGGCAGTCCAGTTTCAATACTGCATCCTTGCCATGAGATAACATGAGCTATACAATTAATAGAATCTAAGGCCAGAAGGGACCATTATGATCATCTTGTCTGACTTCCTTCATAGCACAGGCCATAGATTAATGGAGAGCAATACATGCTTTTGTCACAGAGACCTCAACTGTCAGATAAGTGCTGGGTCCGTTTGTCAAGATCAGCCTTCAACCTGAACAAATTAGAAAGTCCAAGACCAAGCATTGTTCACGAAGGCTGGGTTTCACATGATCTTCAACTTGCTTTCTATCACTGGCAAACATTTTTGAATACACACTCAGAAGTAATTGCTATGGGATCTGTTAGTGGCCTCGTGCACTCAGATTTCCCAATTTGTTGAATGGATTGTTTTGTGCCTAGCTTGGACAGAATGTCTTCCTTGGGTAGCATCCAATCAACAGTGATAAAAAGCAGTACTGTTCATTGCACCACCTAGGAGCAATGTGTGAAAGACGCTGTCAAAAAACATTTGGTTAAACTATCAAGAACCCCTCTTGTGCAAACTGCTAAATATAAAGCACATTGGCTGAATTTTAAATATCCCATCTTGATATAATTAGTATCATGTTAGTGCTGCTGCAAGCCATTAACTGTTGCACTTAATAACATTTTTGTTTTGGATGCTAAAGGGATTTTCTATACACTGTATTCTCTGTTATGCACATATTCCTGATGGCCATCTTCGAATTAGGAAGGTTTTCTATTTAATGAAGATCCAACTGGACAAATGTTGGAAGAAACTGAAAATGAAAATAAGTAGATATCAAGTATAAGGCTGGCCTTATATTTACCATTGAAAAACAGTTTTGACTAAACAAAATTTTTCATGAAATGTGTGTTTTCCATGCAAAAAGGAGCATCATGAGTGTTGTAGTTCAGGTTCTTCATGTTCCCATTATGCTCTATGTGCCAAGCTTCCTAGTTAGACTTCATCTCCCATGATGCACTGCAACCATGCAACTACCTTGATGTACCACCGCCTCTCAGCAAAAGGGGAGTCAATAGTGTATCATGGGAAATGTGCCTGTCCTATAGAGGAGAATGGGAGTACAAGGAACCTGAACCACAATTTTCATGAGACATAGCAGCAGCATTTCAGAATCTAAATATTAATCTGTCTGAAATATTTAGGATTTTGATTTTTAACAAAAAAAAACCCAAAATTTTCTGGGGGGGAAATAAAAGGTTTTCCAACCAGCTACAATCAAATGCCATAAAGAACTCTGCCTTAATCAATTGATATACCATATTACCAGACAATTTAAAAAATTCCTAGAATAGTTTGAAAGACATGTTATGCTTGAAACCATGTGTCTTTCAGTCACAAAGGAGTTTCACTAAGCAAGACTCTCCAAAATCTGTCAAATGGATATAATGAAATTTTCACTAACTCACAGGGGTGCAAGGTAAAATTAATTAACATTTGTAATATGCAATGTTACAGTATGAGGGACCACCCAAATACCTTGAGAGAACCTGCTTCAATAGAGAAATAAAAACCACCTCCGACCGTACAACCCTTGCTGTCACTTACCACCCTGCACTGGTATCCATATGGGATATCATCGAACACTACAGCCCATACGCAATAGGGACCAAATTCTGGAAAAAAATCTTTCTTGAACCCCTCTTCTGGCCTTAAAACAACCCCCCAACCTCTACAAGCTCATCTTAGGAAGCAAGCTCCCCACAGACTAGGACACACCAACTCAAAAGGGCACCAGACCCTGCCAGAAGAAGCTGATGCACAACCTGAAGACATATCTCCACTCCTACACTGATCAACACCACCCTACAACACACCTTTCAAGCTGCATTAGTCCTACACATGCCTATCACAACGTGTGATATACCTCATCCAGTGCACTAAATGTCCCAATAACAACTATGTGGGTGAAACCAGACAATCACTATGTTCTCAGATGAACTCACACAGGAAAATGATAAAAGACAAAAACAACCTATCACCTGCAGATAATATACTTGTACAAAGCGGTCACCCTATATCTGACATATCAGTCCTCATCCACAAAGGAAACCTGCCCAATACTTTGAAAAGATGAGCCTGGAAGCTTACATTCATAGCTTTGCTAGACACTAAAAATCACTGCCTTAATAAAGACACTGGATTTACGGCTTATTACAACAATCTGTAACCTTCTAACTCCCACCCCCTTTTTGTCCTATGACTATGTTAACAGGCCACTTCACTTTTCCCAGACCTGAGGAAGAGCTGTGTATAGCTCAAGAGCTTTTCACTCTCACCAACAGAAGCTGGTCCAATAAAAGATATTACCTCACTCATCTTGTCTCTTTAATAATTATAAAGCATGTTTTTCTCAATACTTGTATGAAAAGCATTATAGAAATGGAATTTATTTATTTTATTATTATTATGCTGATGTCAAAGCCCTGGTGGAAATGCTTGAAGGCCATGAGATAAAACCATTCAGTGATGACCATGAAGTAATGAGCCTTTCGTTTTATAGAGTGTCACCATTTAATGCTGCTAATATAATATCATGCTAGAAGAAATGAATATCAGATCTTCCTCATCAGAAGCATGAAGGCAAATCTCTCTACTTTTCAGACATTCCACAGGTCAAAATGCAATAAAGACTCTTCATCAGTCACAAGCAACTAATTATCCCAAAGGTGAAATACAAGTAACTAAGGACCAATCCAAATTGCGCACAGCTATCGTAGCACGAAGCAAAAATCTTCTAATGTGAGCTGTGTTGATCTATTCTCATGGTTTGAAATGAGCTTTAGCTATATCTGATGGTTTCTGAGGAAAAAATCCTGAGAGAAAATGGCAAAGAAATTTATACCCTGTAGTTGTATTTTCAAAGCTACTGCGGCTACATGTATAACTGATCATATGGACATTGAATAGAAGTGAAAAGGAGGTCAGGAAACATTTGCAGATTTAGCAGTCAGTTTTGTATTTGAGCTGCATGAAGAATCAAGTAGTGATAGGGTTGCTATTGTGTTGTAAGTTAATAGGGAAGGACATACAGAGATAATAGGGCATATGAGTCAAAAGCATGGCCCCTGACTCGGTCACAAAGGCAGACAAATTAAAAATAAAATTTGCACTAAAGCTGGTCAGAAAATATGGGGGAGAGGGAAACTAATGGTTAAAAATCCCTTTTTTAAAAAATTCAAAAATTCACAATTTTAATATTAAAAAAATTCAACCAGTTCTATGGCTGAGGGAAAAAACGGGGAATATTTTTCATAACACATTTTTTGACATTTTTCTTTTTTCCCCCTCAAATTTTGAAATGTCATCTATATTTGAAAAATGTTAACAACTGAAACTCAGAGACATTTTAAGACCCATCTCCTTAAAGATACTTAGGTGTGTCATAGGAGTTAGGTACATAAATACCTTTGAGGCTTCTTGTAATAATTGGGCCTACAAATTTACCCTAATTTTGAGCGCAAGTGTGAAAAGTGCCGCAATAACCTACAACAACACACGTTAATGGGAAAAGGTGCAAAAGGGAGACAGAAAAACTGAATTAGCTAAACAAAAAGGCCTCCTGAGTTAAAAGGACTGTGTCAAGGACCGTGTTAATATCATGCTTGGTAAACAAGAGAAGTATGGGACAGCAAATGAATGGACCAAAATTAATGTGTCAGAAATTAGGCTTAATTCGCGGACAAAATGATGGGCACATTGTCAACATGGGGAGCCATCCCTGCTACAGTTGCTGGTCCCCAGTGCCTCACCCATCTAGTCTACGCCACACTGAGCCCCTGCCTTCCAATCTGGCCCCCCTCGATGCAGTGTCACTCCCCATCTCTGAGTGGACATGGGCTGCTAGGAGCAGGGCAAGGTTGGGCAGGTCCCTAAGGGGAAGCCTTGGAGGAGCCAGCCTTTTGGGCACTCCTAGGAGATGCAGTGTTGTTCATCCCACTGCCCACTCAGGTTTGCCCCTGACTGCCTTCTGTCATGTTGGAGGGGTGGCAGGGCCAAAATTGAGTGAGTGGTGGTGTGAGCTGGTGCATGAGAGCAACAGGGCCAAACCTGAGTGGTGCTGCAACCCCCTACGCACAGGGGTTGCAGCCCCACTCACTCAATTTTGTTCTCATGGCCCCTCTAGCATGATGGAGGGCTGGAGGGGCCAAACCTGAGAGGGCAGTGGCATGGACAGTGCTCCTCCTCCTAGGTCCTGCCAATGGTACACACCATGGCTAACGTGTGTACGACTGTGGGGACCCCAGGCACCTACAACTCCCTTTCTGGGGTGCTCAGAAAGAGACACTGGCGAGGAGGCAGGGGAAGCTGGTTACCGGGACACTGGCTGAGCGAAAGAAGGAGGAGGAGCATGATTCATCATCATGGTTGCCACTCCCCACCATCTCCTGGGACCCCAGGATACAGTGTGACAACACTGTGCCTCTTTTTCCTAATCCTGAGAGCAGCTCCTAGTGATTTCAGTTATGTTCTCAGCATTTGTGAAAATCAGCCCCGTAGGAGTGCCTCAAGATGGGCACCAAAAAGTGAAGCATCAAAAAGCAAGGGTCCACTTTTGGAAATGTGGCCCTTCAATTATTTTATTTTATTTTTAAAAAAACCTATGTTATTTATTTCATGCAAAAGATGGGTTGGCTAGCAATGGACTAGTAAAAATAAATATAGGACCCTTTGCATTTGTCATTCAAATCATGTTCTCAATGCAAATGACAGCATTCCTCATCATGGCAGCTCAATACCAGGGGAGAAAGAGTCACTGGCCCTGATTCAGCCCTGCATTACAGCAGTTTCATGGGCCAGTGTGATTCTATTGAAAACTGGTGCTACATTGTGCCTATCAGAACCATGGTTTTTACCAGGGATACAGCTGGTTGATTGGTTTCAGAGTAGCAGCCGTGTTAGTCTGTATTCGCAAAAAGAAAAGGAGTACTAGTGGCACCTTAGAGACTAATAAATTTATTTGAGCATAAGCTTTTGTGAGCTACAGCTCACTTCATCGGATGCAACTGGTTGATTGTTACTTAAAAACAAATGTGAGGGTTATTGTATAACTCCTTGCCAAAGGGTATACAAATCACTAAGAGTCCATTTCCAGGTCAGGGCCTGGGCAGATCCTGAGCTGGTGTCAGTTGTCCTAGCGCCAATGAAGTAAATGTAAATTTATGTCAGTGGAGTAAGGACAATGTACATGAGCTACGGATCTGCCCCCTAGGATGACAAGAGATGATTTATTAATGTCTGCAGTCTCCGTCTATCCCATCTTTCAGTTAATGATCCACTGTCACTGCTCTTCACTCGCTCTTTTTCTTGTCTTGTCCCATGTTGCAGATTTTGTCTAAAGAGCACTAACTGAATCCAAGGTCACAGGAGTTCCCAGTACTGGCATGGTACTGCTACTGCATGGAGGTGGCTTTTTTTCCATTTCCCACTCTGGTTATTTCTCCCCATCACTCGCCAGGTTGTCTCCAAGGTCTTCCTCTTCATGTCCAGCAGATTTGACTAGCACTTGTATCTATGCCAAGAGCGCATGAACTTGTGGACCAGCAGCACCATTTCCAATGCATTTCCCTGAGGCAACGATGTCTGAGCCTGACAGACATCAGCGACACTACACCTGTAGTTGCAGTAGGGCCACACACGCCCAAGGACAACACTCAGACTTGATCTGGCCTGTATGTAAAAAAGCGAGGGGCCATGTGTCCATGTGAGAATTGCCTATGAAGCACATTGCAGCTTATGGAGGGCTCTGCAATAAGATGGCATGCAACAGAATCATCACTGTTAACAGAGTTGCTGTTCTTTTTCTTCTGAATAGCTTTGGTAACACAGCTTTCATCTCCAAAGTCACTCTTCTCCCTTCTGTTTATACAAAAACCTTAGCCACAGTCAACAAACAATGATCTGGGCCGAACATGAGATGCTTAGCTAAGGCTCTGTCCCTATGTAAGTGCTAGGTCAGTGTAGTTGCTGTAGGTATTAAGACAGTTAGTCATCTCTGCAGCTGAGCCAAGAACAATATTACTACGACTTCAAAGACCCTCACTGAGAATAATATCTTTTGGCTAATTAAATCAGGATATAATGTAACAAAGTTTTTTTCCCTGAGTTTCTGCTTTCATAACCTAATCAGGCATTTTACTGGGTGAAACATCTCTGTTAAGCCTCTCATTTCTCAGCCACACGATACAAAAACAGGATGATAATAGAGGCTGCATAATTGATGTGTGCAATGACAGAATATAGAAAAGGGCTCCATTAGCCAGGTCACATCATTAGCATACATTACATTCAACAAGATTGCTCTCTTCACCTCCTATTTATTAATGGGTTAATCCAGTCCCATCAGCCTGAATACATCATTGTTTAGCTCCTTCCTGTAAGATACAGTAGCTCAGTTTTATATTATGAAAGAATTGCTGCCAAGAGCAATAAAATCCCTTAAATTGTCAGTATGCTGTTTCCAGCAGTCCTGAATTCCTTTCAAACTGTAGGACACAATAAAGCCTATCGCGCCAATGTCCCAACAATAGCACAAGTCTCAGCAGAGTAGAAAATTTGTGCCATGAAATGTACACATTATTTTATGTATTCCAGCCACTCATGGCTTCTCTTATGATCATAATGTCTGGTCAGTACTATCTTTGAGTTCCCGTTCTTACCACAGTACTAGATTTCTCATGGCTTACTGAGAGGGTATTTCTTAACCCACTGTCCAAACCAATGTCCACAACAAAGGGGCATCTTAGCTTCAGCATCAAAATTAACTCAGGCAAATCCAGATGAGGTTTCATCTATAATGCAACTTTTCCCTTCTGTGAGCAGCGTGGTCATGTATTCCAAAATAGCCATCAGTGTGACTAGAAATTACATGAGTGGTTCAGAATGATGTTGCCTGCACTCTAGAAACTAAATTGTCACCTCAGGGATACTCACTGGTCTGCGGAGCACAAAACTTTCAAATTTCTTACGGCACAACTGTTGCATCTTATCTAGTTAGAGTGTCAGTTCTTCTGGACAGGGATCCCTTTTGTCAGTGCTTGTACAGCTGCTAGCACAATGCAACCTCGATCCTGACTGGGGCCTTGAGGCACTGTCATAACACAAATAAGAAACAATAATGATAGAGTTCAAATTTAGGGCTTATTCCAATGCAGTGCTGCGTAAATATATGCAAGGTCAAAAGAGATAAACGGCCAAGGAAGCTGCTCTTGTATGAATGACAGTGCTAATGAGTAGCCAAAAACATGCTCCTGTCTAGCATGAGGTTGGAGGTCAAAGGCTCCAATTCAGCAAAGCTCTTAAACATGTGTTTATCTTTTAGGTGTGTGTTTCAGTTCCATTGATTTCAGTTGGGCTCAATACCAAGGTAACTGACGAAACTCCTTCGCCTGAGTTATACTATGGTCTGATGGTCCCTTCAGGAATTAAAAATCTAGGAATCAACATGATGAGAATCCTGTCCCAACCCAAGTCTCCCCAGACTTGCTTCAGACCATGTCCCTTCTATACTCGGTATGCTCGCTCCCTGACAAACAGCTTGAGATTTACAGGTGCTCAGTTCAGAGGACCATGCCCTGCGTCAACCCGTGTTCATGCCAATATGCAGCCGCCACTTACATTGGCCTACAGAAGCCTTGCACACCTTGCAAGGACTGGCAGCATAGAAGGGATGGTGCTTCCAGTCAGCACACTTGAGAGCATCAGAATCTGCTAGCTCATTGTGCTACCAAAAGGGCTTGGAGGGGAATTTTGGTTCATGCTCTTTTTTGCTTCTAATTTGGTTTGGTTTAGGAGGCCCAGGGCCTCTCTTGCAAGTCAACTCGAAATCTGAAATTCCAGAGATGTCCCCAACAATGTTTGCCTCGTAATCACAGCTAAACACTCACATGCTGATTCATTTGCTGATCTTATTTTCTGGCAGATTTCATAAAATAAGGGGAAGACTTTGACGGCAGTATTTCAGTCTTAAGCACCGTCCCAGTGAAACACTGGTCATGAAGGGATCTTTCTATTCTAACTTGCAACTAATAATGAGACATAAAAAGAGAAACAATGGGGGGAAATAATTGTATAATCCCCCAATTGTTATTCTTACTATGTATTATCAGTATATTATAGTAGCATGTAAAGCGACCAACTGAGATCAAAGCTCCATTGTGCTAGGCACTGTCCACACATAAACTATGAGTAAGGCTGCACCGTGCCCCCCACCCCACCCCCCCGGCAACAGCGACGGTCCTGGGCCACCACCCGTCCACAGCAGAGGGAGCCCTGAGGGCCCCCGCTGCCAGCAGCAGCTGCCATGGTCCCGGGCCATCCCCCGCCATCCATGATAGCAATGGTCCTGGCCCACCCCCGACCAGCCGTGGCTGCAGTGGTCCTGGGCCACCCCCGACCAGCACCAGGGGGCACCCTGGAGCCCCCTCCAGCTCCAGCAGCCAGTGGGTGCCCCAGAGCCTCCACCCCGAGCACCAGCGGGCACTCCAGAGCCCCCACTCCAGTACCAGCAGGTGCCCCGAGACTCCGCTCAGCACCAGTCAGTGCCCTGGAGCCCTACCCTCCAGAGCAGCAGTTGCACCCCCAGAGCCACTGAGAACACCAAAGAGTTAGTCATGGGTATATAGTATAAGTCATGGACAGGTCATGGGTCAGTGAATTTGTGCTTATTGCTCGTGACCTTTCCATGACTTTTACTAAAAATGCCCATGACTAAATCTTAGCCTTAACTATGAGCCAGTATCTATGCTGAGCAGTTTATAATCCAGATGGATGAGACAAACAAATGGTGTGAGAAAGGAAATATCATTGTCCCTATTTTACCAATAGACTCAGAGAGATTAACTCACTTTAACTTTCCCAAGATCACATAGGAAGCCTGTGGAAGTGCCAGGAATTGAACCCTGTGTGCTGAGTCCCAGGGTTTAATTAACAAAGAGTGAAGCTGAATGCAGGTTGAGTTAAATAAGTGGAACTTTATTAAGTCCTGTGCACAGCTCTGTCCATGAGACTGAGTTATTCCCACTCTAACTCCACTCATTCCCCGGTTCCGCTGGTGTCCAATACAAAATAGTCCCTCCAGGAATTATGGCCCTCTGACTCCAGTTCCACTGGTCCTGGTACACCAAATGAGCATTTTACCCATAAAATCAATCTTCCCTAAAGATAAATTGTTCCATAAATATCCATTATCTTCTCCTAGAACCTTTGGTACTGTCCATTGTCAAAGACAAACAGTGGAAATAGTGGAAATCATGGATCACTGGTCTGACCCAGTGTGGCAATTCCAACATTCCTGAGCAGTGATTATTTGAAACTACATAGGGAATGGAATTAATTTACTTTATTGTACCTTTGGGAAAGAAAACCTTATCAATTGATATTTTTTATTCTAGAGATCTACAGACCCAACTATAGTGCTGCTTGTGTGAGTGACATCCTTATGATATGGAGACTCCTAGAGCCATTCAGTTAAATGAGATGTGCTTTTGCCTAGCAACCTAGACTTCTCATCTTATGCATAATAGCTGAGATGTACAAGTAACTGGGAGTGGTTCCCATTTTCATAGCTCATTCAGAAAATGTCACAGAAAGACTTCTGTGTTCAGAAACTCGTGATGCATTGCTATATTTACTAGCTTATCAGCATCAGTACTGTGAGTGAGACATGAACATAACAAATCTGCTAGGTTGGAGATCTCAGACATGTCAGAGTTATGCTAATAAGGTTGTCAGATTTTCAAGTGAAGTATTAGTGTATGTGTGTTTTTTTAAACACCCTACACTAGCAACTATGAGTTTAGATGCTATGAAAGAAAACAAATGCTTATACCTCTTGTCTTGTCTTTCATTCTTACTCAGTGTCTTTTCATGGTAGATGAGTTAACATGAAATATAGCACAAAACAATTATTCTAAACACATATTACTCCTCAAGTGGATGTAACTTTTTGCTATCCAAGATGTTGAACAATACCAAGCACAGTTCAAGAAAAGTTCAGGCCTTTAGATACCACTGTAGAGTCCTGGTGTGTGGTTGCGTGGGTGGATGGAAAGATCTACAGATGTTCTGTTCTGCTAAAGAACAACTTCTCACTTTGATATTTTCTATCAGACTGATTTGGTTTGCTGGTTGGTTTTTGCATTTCCTTTGAGTATTGGGTATTTTGTCCCTAATTTTAGGTAAATTAAGAGTTCTGCCCCACACACACCTTTGAACCTTCATCCAGAATTTGTCTCCAGTTCAAATCCCTCTAGAAAACAAACTTTCCTTGTGAAGCCTGTCAAAAGTAACCCATAGCTGCAAATCCAAATAAATATGGAACAAATAAAATTAAATAACTAAATCATGCGCTGTCTGATTTGTCACTTCAACAGGTGTATCCTGAGCCTGACTCACTCCTGTAGTAATTGATTCCAGTAGAGTTACAGCAAGGATATCCATGTCTGAATTAGACTATAAATTACTCTGTGATTGTACAGAATTGAGCACTCCTTAGACAAACAGTAAAAATTATAATTATAGGCCTGCTCCTAAAGTCCTTATTCTAGTTTTATTCTTGAGTTTACCCAAGTAATCTCTTATTGCACTGGTTTTCAATCTTTTTACATTTGCAGACCCCTAAAAATTTTCAAATGGAAGGGTGGGCCCCTTTGGAAATCTTAGACATAGTCTGTAGATCCCCAGAGGTCTGCAGACCAGAGGTTGAAAACCACTGTCTTATTGACGTTTGCCTGAGTGATGGACTATGTAAACATCAAGAGCTTTAGGGTTTGACTAGATTGCAATTTTAGGTGCAGTCTTGAGTAAGTCTGTACCAGCAATAAATAACAACACTCCCAGTACCAGCACAGCTACACTGGCCAGTGAGAAATGGAGTGGAGGCAACACATTTCCTGCCCCTTCCTGCCACTCCATCCACTTGCTCCTGTTGCCTGATCTTTATATTATGTATTAATTATATTGATTACTTAAAAAATCCCCACTTATCACCTTGAGGGTTGCCAGGTTCTTGCCCCAAGATCAAGCCCAGTATAATTCAAATTATATAGTTCGGAACCCTGATGTTGCAACGCTCACATTATAGAAACTCTTTTATATTTACAAATATAGTTTATTAATACATTTAGCACAGTCACAAACACCCCAACTTAGTAAGATAGAGACACTACAGAACTGCAGATCCATATGCTCACACCACCTCCTGTAGAACAATCTGAAATGTTAGCCATCATCTCCCTCATCACCTTCCCCCATCACCACCAGTGGCCATCATTCTGGCTCCTCCCAAGGACTACATCTCTCTCTCCTCCCGCCCCTAGGCTGGGATGCCACTTTTATAATATGTGATGCTGATACCACCATGTTCAATGCATATTCAATAGGGGATTTTCCCCTTTTCCTTATTTGTATTTCCTTACCTTACTAATGTTGGAGTGTTTTTTCCTATAGGTTAGTATATTAATGATCTCAACTTATTATCATAGACGTCCATTCGTTACCTTGGCCCTTTTATGGCTAGATATCACATTTGTTATTTCTGTCCTAACTGGTTATTTCGGTTCTTTCCAAGTTGTGGTGTACCTGTTAAGTTTAAAAGGGTATGAACTTAGGAAAGCCCCTATGCCAACCTGCTTTAATGCATCTTCTATGTTAAAGGTCGCAGCCATACATGGACCTTATGCTTTAGCTCATCACCATCTAACTAGGTGAAAGATCCCAAACACATGTATGCTAACTTTGCCTTAGCTCACCATACAGGATGTGGCCTGCAGGTCCCTTGTGTTACAGCCAAAATATACTCTAATATAGACCTATAAACCTATTATAATAAAACAAATAATCAAACCCATAAGAAAATAAGAAACTGATAAGAAAAGATATATAGGCAAGCAAGCAGGCTAGCCTTAAATGCATCTCATGTAACTGTGATATACGACAGTTCGTTGCCAGGACACTTTTGTGGTTGAATTATTTACCTGTGGTCAGAACGTCTCCTTAAACTCTATTTTCAGTTCCCCAAATACCTGGGGTTTTCTGCTGGGCTGTTTATCTGTGCAAAGTTTATCTGTTCAAAGTTCATAGGTTTCAAGCCTTATGCTATCTTGCTGAAGCTAATGTCTTACAGGATACAGGCCTGTGGGTTTCTTGTATTATTGCTGAATATAATGCAAAGCAGTGAATATAACAAAGGCAAACTAGTCCACTGGGCTACACTCCATGGAGGGAGTAAGCAGCAAAGAGACCTGCCTACTCTTACATGACTAGGACTACTGCATACATCTATGTATGTTTGTAAGGGGTTGGGGGTATTCACTCCCTTGCAGGAGCACACATGTTGAGTCAGAATCTAGCCCAAGTAAAGTGGCTGATACTCAGGAAAAAAATTAGAGAAGAGTTCTCTCAATTGCATTAATTATGATACATTCTGTTTTGTGTCTGATGAATGTTGCATTTTAGAATCCAGGAATGGTATCACTGAATCTTAATCAGAGATCTGCACAAGCCCCTGAGAGTTTCTCTATCTGACACTGTGATTACTGCTTAAGAGACATCTGCTGCTGCATAAAATCAAATCTTTCTTTTCTATCCTCCATTGTGCCGACCAACAGTCTAGAAACAAGCTCAGGAACTCCCCAGCTAGGAAGGTGGCTCAGCAATGCCTGCAATCAGAAGGGACTTTGATGCACCATGGGTCAGCCCTTTGAAAGATCTCTGGGCATACAGTTTGCAGACTGTACCCTGGTATGTGCCATATAAGAGGCTTTATTGCTCTTCAGTCATTTCCAGCAAAGGATGCTGCCTTTCTATCAGTGTTTTGGTAGGGGTGCAATTGCATATACTGCATATTCCTATGGCTGGACATTTCTTGTTGGCCTTATGGCACTTTGTGGCGGGACAGCAGCCTTGCTCCATTCCACCTAGTATGTGCTAGAGAAATATTCACTAAAAACAAAATATGTCACTCTTATCTTTGTGAGTGAGAGGACCCACTAGATGTCTCTAGCTTAGAGCAGTCAGTCCACTCTCTGCAAATCACTTGAGGCCTGATCCTGCAACATGCCGCTCTCAATGGGAGTTGAGGATGTTCAGCCCCTTGCAAAGATAGGATCCTAAAACTGGAGGTATTAGCAGGAGCTAAAGAGAGAGAGAAGAAGAAAAGAAAAGCTGGTTTTCAAATCTGACCTCAAAGCTGCACGGAGGATTGAGTGGTTCCCCTGATCCAGAATAGTCTACTCTACAAGGCTGTGGGCATCAAAGAGAGAACATTAAAATATAGCCATCTCCAGCTCGCCTACATTTTGCCTGTCATAGGTCTCCCACTTACTCTGTTATTTTTTTATCCCCTCTCTCCATAGAACAGAGGATGGATGCTCACAAGGCTCATTAATATGCAGAAAGTGTAGCATAATTAGTTGCCACAGGTAACCCTTCTGTAACTATGCGAACTGAGCTAATATGCAAATATTTGAAACTCTGCGAGTAGGGTGGTGTAAGTAAAAGTCCCCCTTTTCATAAAAGGAAATATTTGAATAATATGCAAATGTCCTGGATGTTATTAACAGGATGTCAAGGTTTGACAGTCCATGTTATTGTGGAAATAAATGAGTTTTGACACAAATAACTTAGATATGCATTGATTTTTTGAGCAAATGTTGTAATGAGATGTTATGTATTGTACTGCGGGTTTATAAAGATTTTGATGACTATTAGGGAAAAACATAACAGTGGATCAATTATTAATGTATTCATTAATGTGCTCCAAGGTGTTACAATAATTATTTTCTTTTTTTTCTTCTTCTCCCCCCAACTCAAAATGTGCTTCCTGCATATTTAATCTATCTGTTTGAGAATATATAGTGCAGAGTCAATATGATGTTCAGAACTTAGGAGTTAGGAAACAAAAATAAGATAGATTGAACCTCACAACTGCTGATAAATATTATGAGAATGCTCTTTATAGTCTGTATTTTTTTCATTTCTGCTCCCCAGTGAAGGAAAAGCCATTAGCCTCTGTTCTTCCACGGAACCTCGCTTACATTCTGGAACTCATGATCAGGTCAACACTTCCTAATGTTGGTCAGTGAGCTTAGATGAATTTCCATTGTGCTGGCATTTGCTCCTGAGAGGCATAGGAAAGATGTGTCCAGAAAGCACTCAATGCCTAAGGAAAAACATCTGCTGGAGTAGCTTGCTGGCCAAGTTCACCAACAGGGGAATCTGCAGTTGAGCCATTCTGCTGAAACTGCCAGATGTCCCTGTTTGCATCCCGTCCTGATTTCTGAAAGAATTGTCATAGACTCCCAGTAGGAGCTTCAGTGTCCTGCATTGCATGACTGTCAGAGCTGCCCTACACTGTACCTACTGCCACATCTCAAAGGGTGTTCCAAAGGGCATTTGTGTTTAAAAGGGGTGAGCCAGATGTCAGCACATACAGCCCAGCAGCAAGGACTCCCTAACTGCTGTAAATTGTTGCAGATTGAGCACAATGAAAATGCCTTTGGGGGCACTTAGGAACCCATTCTCCAATGCCCTACACCTTGTGTCGTCATTTGGACCAGTGCAAAGGGAAGTCAAAGTGTGCGCAAAATACTACCACATCAGAATGACCACTTGAAGATGTCCCAAAGGTAAATTTGTATTAAGAATTAAGAATAAATGGTGGAGCCTTCTATACCATCAAGATGTGCACATAACTTACCCGTGTTACCACATGATCTCTCTTACTGCAACCTTTGTCCTTTCTCTGTGACTCCTCCATTGTTAATCAAACTCTCCCATGAATCAGATCTGAATTTAGATTGTAAGATCTTCAAGGAAGCAACCACTTCTTTAGACTCTAAGTGCCGGCATTGCTGGAGTTCTCCGGTAATGGTATGGTAGCCTTAAATGGACACATCATTGCAGAAGTGCTGAACTGTTACAAGAAAGACTTTTCTTGTGTGCTTCAGCTGTCGTCCTGACTGGAAGAAAAAAGTGCCAGTTATTTCATGACAGAGACTCTTCTGGAAAAGGTAGGGCAAAATAGACAAACTTTTGAGTCGTGTCTAAGGTTCAAGGCTTGGTCATCGCTAATTATTAAGACTAAATACCTGGTTTTATATATGCTGGGATTTTTGGCCAATAAACTACTCTTAAAGACAGCTCCATTATGGACGACAGTACACATGCTTTGTGCCAGCTAATTAGCAACCAGACATTTAAGAGGAAATGACCAGTCTGTGTATTCCCCTCAGCCAATTGTTCAGCTTTGTATCCTGTTGTCATGCTGCTCATGACCAAGAGTGCCTGCCTCAGGGCAGACTATCAAAAACAGGGCAGACACCCCAAACTGATGGTGTGTTCTATAATTCACCAAGCCTGTAACAAATGTGAATTCCTGGATCACTGAAACAGTCTTACCATGGAATCACAGATAGCCCCCCATGAGGGTCTCCAGTCTATCTTGCCACCCAGACAAACCGGACTTAGTGATAAATGGTCACTTTCACCAAAAATCACACCACATTCAGGTTGCTTCAAGTCCCAAAAGGACAGTCACTTACCCCAGATCGATCGGTACCCTAGATCTTACACCAAAGACAACGCCTGTAACCAGTCCTGTATTAAACTATCTAAAGGTTTATTGACTAGGAAAAAGGAATAAGAGTTATTTGCAGGTTAAAGCAAGCAAACATATACACACAAACGAATTATCATCTAAATCCTAAGAGTGACAGCGTTGTAGTTCAAAGTGTTTTCAGGGCAGAGCCAGGAGAAAACCCCTGGGGATCTCTGGCTTCAGTTTAGAGTCTCTGGCCCTTCAGAGTTCAAATAGCTAAAAAGATGAAAAATTGTCATATCAACTATTTTTTATTTCCCACTTCCAGCAAAGCAATGAGACGAGGCCTTCTGCACATAGGGCTATTAACCAATCTTTCATATTGTAATGATCCTTGCTGGCCCATCTGATTTTGATAGTTCTTCTGGATGGGCAGGCAGGATGATTCCCATGCCTGGCTTCACAAGTTCAGAGCAAACAGCTTCAAAGTTATAAAGCAAAACGTAATATTTTCCCATAGCATGGAATACACACATTACAAGTTAGATTAATGCATGCAGCAACTTAGAAGCCTTTCATAGAGGCTAAACACTAAATACATTTGTATAAGACTAATACCTATTTTAAGCAACACTAATATGCAGGTGACCTGGTCTGGTCTCCAGCTATGAGGTTGTCAGTTCTTAACTAATGCCTGCAGCCGGGGCAAGAGTTGGCATCTGGCCTGCCAGCATCACACCTGTACATTACTATTTCCCAGATTAGAGGCAGAATGAAAACAAAATAATTAGACATTTCCCCTGAAATGTAATTTTGAAAAATCATTTTCATTAAAAAGCTTTATTGTGACACAGTGGAATTATTTTCTTTTCATTTCATATTATATTATGCAAAATGAAAAAAAGCATGAAAAGTCATTTCAAAACATTCCGTTTCCAAAAGATCATTTTTACCTCAACAAAACGTTCTGTCCAATGTTTTTTGTTTTGTTATTTCTAAACAAGGTTTCATTGACGTCAACATGTGTCTGTTAAACATTTCCCTTTCAGGAAATCAGCATTTTCGGTGGAAAAACATTTTGTCGGAAAATGTCTGACTAGGGCTACTAAAATCCCATCCTGAACTTTGGGAAGCTCAGAAGAAATCTAGCACTGGAACCTAATTTTGTGACTGTGTCCATGCCTAGTTAAAGTAGGTAGCACGTTTGCTGATTGTGTCCAGATACTGCAGCAATGGGCACATCATAAATACTACGGTACCTTGAAAGAATTTGCTGCTTTAAAAATGCCCATTTTATACAACCAGTTAGCATCCTATTTAGCTAGCCCATTATTTAGCTTTACTGCAGATATCACAGTGCACGATGAGGAGGCTCCTGTAATTATAACATGATCCTTAATGACCGCCTTTACCACACATGATATATTGTACCTTTTTTACACTTGGCCAGTGAGCTTGAGACACCCTGAATTGTCAAGCTACAAACAAGATTTAAAAGTGTTTCCAGCCTTCGAGCATCCAAAATAATAAGTTATTTGAGGTCTTGTGTTTTCGAGAACAGGCACTGATTTTCAGAGGCAGATTAGAAGCCTGAATATTTGATGCTTTTTCTTTGTAGCTAATAACTGTCTGATGGATTTTGCTCTTAGACAGTCAGCATCACAGGACAAATAAATCTGAAAGAGTGAGAGTATATAATTGACCACACACTGGGAACTGTAGTTCAGCACAGTGGTGCAACCTTGGTGCACAGAAAGGAATATGAAGAAGAAGAAGGGTTTTCTTTGTCCTTTAAAAACGATGGAAGACTCTGGAAGGTCCAAGCTGTAGCTTTTTCATGCAAAGAAACTTCTTACAAATGGTTCCTAGACACAATCTATCTTAGGTGTTCATAGGATGCCAGTCACACTATGAAAATAATACCAGCCATTACTTCTAATGCTAATATTTTCATGGTATTCAAAAAGTGTCCTGTTTTTCCTTTAGCATTTGTTTTTAGATCTGTTGTGTCCCATCACCAACTACTACTAGATGTTGGCAGCTCTGTAAGCAATGCAGCAGAAGAGAATAACCGGGATTCCTTTTAGCAATGTAAAGAAATGATTCATATGGATTATTTCAAAGATAATAACAACACAGTGCAAGTATGCAGCTCTTTACCTATGCCGCAACAAGGATGCCATAATGTCTCCAAGAAATAAGCTCCTAAATGAAGAGCTGCTGGATCAAACCTAACCCAGACAATGCAGGCCAGAAGCAGGAAAGACTGAATAATAGTACCTAGCTCATTCATCTGTAGATTCCAAAATGCTTAAGAAAAGAGGTCAGCAACATTAACCCAATGTTATAGATGGGGAAACTGAAGCACAGAGAAGACCCTCGCCCAAGGTCACCCAGCAGCAGAGCAGGACTAGAATCAGGGTCTTCTGAGTCTCATTCCAGTACTTTATCCATTAAACCATACTCTATCATTTTTAAAACCCAGCTGGATTATTGATCTCTCCTGTCAAAGGCATCTGTCCTCCTGTTCATCCAAGTGGTGTGAAACTTGAGGGTCCTTTTCAGCTAGGCTTTACAGCCCAGATCCTCAAAGCTATTTAGGCTCCGAACTTCCACTGAAATCAATGAGAGTTAGGAGCCTAAATACCTTTGAGGATGTGGACCTTAGTATAGGGTATCAGCTAGTGTCAGTGGTGAAAAGCTTTTTCTTCCCCCTCTAGTATGCCAGGAAAAGTTGCTTCCTCTTTCCAGGGGAGGATGTGACTACAGAGATCCATATTTTTGCCACCTGCAGACTGCATTACTATAACATGCTGTATGGGGTTGAATGCAGAAGCAATGCGGTGACGCCAGTTTATGCAGATGTGGTCATCCGAATTCTCAGTGCAGTGAACATCATCCCGTAGAGTGCTAATCTCCTCATGTGCTCTCAATCTGTTTCAGGTGTCACTTCAAAGCCTGGGTCCTGATTTTCAGGGCTTTCCATGGATTAGCACCCAGCTACATCTGTGATTTGATTCATGACTGACCAAGACAACTGTGTTCCAAACTATGCAGTTTCCAAAGTGTCAGATGAAGAAGAGTGTGAATGGAAACAGTGCACTCTCAGTCAAGGGGATTCAACTGTGCAAGGAACTTCCAGAAGAGAATAAACTAATTCAAACCTGGACCATCAGGCTGCAAGGAAATGCTGCATGACCCACCAAAACTAGGATTATATTTACAATAGCAAACTCTGCTCCAAGCAGAGAGTTTCACTCCCAGGGAAAGAAACAGAAGACTCCCTGAGCTCCATTAGGGCTTCCTACACTAATCTAATTTACCAGGGATAGGTAGGTAGATAGGTAGGTAGAGATAGTTGAATTTTTTTTCCAAACCCCTTTTAAAAATATGGCTTTTCTGGAAACTTTCTGATTTTTCAGTGAAATAAAGCAAAACTGGAAAAACAAAAATATTTTGGGGTTTTTTTTAAAACTGAAAATGAAAAATTTTCAAATGTCGTTTTTCCCCATTTCCTGCCTCCTTTTTTCAAAAGGGGGGGAGGAGGAAGTGGGGGAGAAAAAGTTGGGGACTGAATAATTGAAAATAAAAAAAAAATTTTTGGTTTTCAAAAACTGATTTTTGGGGGAAGGGTTGGTTTGTTTTATTTTTTCATTGTGAAATTGGAAAGTTTTGAAACAGTTGACAAACAAACCCTGAAAAATTAACATTTTAAAAAAATATTAATAAACATACTTACAATTTTTACCAGCTTTGACAGATAGAAAAGTATTTGTTCATATCTAAAATGTATTCATTCTTTGTCTGCTCTGATGTGATTGCCAACAGGGAGTGACAGTTAGTACCATTGTAATGCCAGTTTTTGTGACATGAACAACGATTCAGACCTGTAACAAGACAACCAGGTCACTTCATGTTAGACATCAAACATCAATGGCTTTTGGTCATTTCTGACCTTAATCAGAGTTTAACAGATGATTTGGAGGTGACACGTTCTACATTCCATTGCTCTCCCTTGAGATATTGAGTTCAATCATATATGTATTAAACTTTGTCTGAGCTCTCTCATTTTCAAGGATATTTTTAGATCAGCTCCCTTCAGAGTACTAATTCATAAGAAATGGTTATTTTTCAGGGATTTTTTTCTTGTTTGGTTGTTGTTTTTTCAAAATTAAGAAACAATAGAAATAAAAGCAAGACAAACATTAAAATAATGCTAAAACTCTGACACAAACATATCAAGATCCAAGAATATAATACTAGAGTGCTTTTAAATTAATCCCATTTTGCACAGGTACTGAATGGAGAGTATATGGCCTTTTATTAAGAAGTGCGCCTGTAAAGGTATTGCCTGTAGATCATATGATGTGCCAGGAATATTGTAGCATGTCAAATGGAAATTTGCAAACTGCAAAGAGTTGGTGACCAACCACAAAATAAACATTCTGCAGCATGCATCTTGCGTTAACAGGACCAACAGCCATGCATTTGGCAAGATGTAATTGATCAGAGGAAAGAATGGGAATTATTTGGAAAATTGAAATAATAACTCAAGGGCTCATCCTGTTTGTGAGCTAATAACTATATATCCTGGGCTAAAAACACTTCCTTGAGTTTATTTGCCCAGGGAATGGTTATTATTGAGTTACCAGAGCACAAATCAAGTTACTGCAGTAGTCATGCTGAAATATGCTCTCCTTGCCTTCAAGCTTGACTATAACGCCTTTTGCTGTGATTGGCTACAACCCTCCAAACTCTCCACTCACGTGGCTATAACATTGATGCCTTAGCCCCGTCCCTTTCTTTACCCTCTCACCCTGCCTAGCTTAAGTCTCCATTTCTCATAATATGAGTAATTCTACATTGAAGATTAAATAGTGCAAGGAGAAGGCCCTGACCGCCTTCAGACTGATGGTGTTTAATTTCCTTATCTAAAGAGGAGGTTAATCCCTAAATCAATAGTAACTATAGGTTGCAATAGGAACTATGGATAGAAGGACAGTAGTGGTGGTTTAGGCCTATGTGACTGTATAGGGCTTCACTCTTCAAGGAGCCCACATACACACACCAACACACACACCGACCAACAGCCAGAATTCTATTCCCGGTTCCGTGCTCATGGTTCCATCTGATTTCACAGCCCCTGGGAGAGATTCAGTTTACTACCTGCCCAGCACTTTGGGAACCAAAGGGTGGCTGGCGCCACAAAGCTTCACAAAGAGATATTGGAGAGAGATCATTCCCCACCTGTAAAAGGTCACAGAATCTATAAATTCAAAGAGTTTACTCAAGAAGGGTCCATTGTCCCATCTAGTTTGACCTCCTGTACATAACAGGTCATTACTTTTCGCTCAGTTACCCCTGTATTAAGCCCTATAACTTGTGTTTGGCTACATCATAAAGTTTAATCACCCTCAGTGTTAAAAGTTTATCTTATCGATAATTTCAATTTCAATTTGACTAGTTTGAATTTGACTAGATCTTCCAGCCTCTGGCTCTTGTTAGGACTTTCTCCGCTAGATTAAACAGCCCTCTTTAGTATCCAATATTTTCTCTCGTAAAGGTACTTACACACTGTAATCAAGGCATCTCTCGATCTTCTTTTCGATAAGATAAACAGATTGAGCATTGTAAGTCTCTCGCTGTAAGGCATTTTCTCCAGGCCTCTAATAATTTTTGTGGCTCTTTTCTGCACCCATTCTATGTTACCACATCCTTTTTTAAATGTGGATATCAGAACTGGGTGGAGGATTAGTCTCACCAAAGTGCATACAGAGGTAAAATCTTCTCCCCACTCCAATTCACTTCTCCCATGTTTATACAGCCAAGGATCACACTAACTCTTCTAGAATCAACATTAGCCAAGAAAGATGGGGGAGGGTAATAGAGTAGGTCTTGTGGATACATGGTGATGGGGGCCAAAAGAAGGGGGGGAACAGATGGTGTCCCACACACATTATTTCACATGGGTCCATAGAAATCTTATGGTCATCCTTGAGTTGGGAACTCTCTGTCATTAAGTCTGTATATGGGATGCACTTTGCTCCAGCATCCCGTCAGTGTTGCAAGAAAGGAAGTTGGTTCCTCACCTCTCATATTGTTTAAAATGCACCTTTTGCCTTGGATGGTCTGCTAGAAACTGCAAGCCTACTTTCTGCACTGACCTTGCTACATTCCCTGCTTTAGTGCTGGACTGACAAACATGTATCTTAATTGTGTTTTCATGGCTGCTCTTATGGTTTAATGGCATGTTAGAGTTTAAATGGTCACCAATTGAATGGGCCTTGTTGGTTTATGAAATAGCTGTTAATATTAGATTGCACAGTTGGGAATATTACAGTGTGCTCTTGTGCATTAAATAATAATTGGTCTGGTGAAAGCTGAGACTATTTGAAGTGTAAGAATTGAAATTTGGGTAGGGCTTCAGTGTGTTGTTGCCAGTGGCCTAATGATGTATGCACTATCCGTGCTATGCTGCATCTTTGGGGTTCCTTGGCTTTTGGTTAAGAGCTCTGGCCTGGATTTTCCACAGGCGCCTATCTTTTTTCCTAATAAAGAAATACATAAACAAATAAATAAAGTTTTCCACTGTCCACTCTTTTTCTTAGTCACTCCTGGGCCTTGTCTGCACTGGTAAAAATGGGACATCATGGTGACATGAAAGCTGTAGTATAAAGAGTGCTGAGGGCCCAGATCCTCAAAGGTATTTAAGCACCTAACTACTAGATTTCTAGTGTGAATTAGGCACCTACAAATCTTTGAGGAGCTGGGCTTCGTTGCTGTTACCAACCTGCACCATCTAATCCTTCTCAGAGCAGAGTCAGGCAAATACGGTAGTAAAAACAATAGACCTTGCCTGCATCCACTTGCCTCTTACTACCAATGGGGTTGCACCCCATTGGTAGTAACAATGAGTCTCATTCTTGCCAATGCAAACTCAGCCCTAGTGCCATGACTTTTTGCCGGTTAGGTAATCAGATCAGGCTGTGCCAGCTTAGCCCAATGTCTTGAGTATGACAGCAGTAAAACATTATAGCATTTTGAAATCAAGTCAGGATGATCCTGATCCTCAACTCCATATGCACTTAGCAGCAGATGCATTGCACTTAGATTTTTCCCACAAATATTTAATTTTCTTTAGTGGTTTGAGAGGTTCTTTGAGACGGGACAACATGGTTCTCTGGAATTTTATTTTAGGGGAAAACTTTTTAAAATAAATCCCTGATGATGTTGAATAAGTTATGTACTGAATTCACTGGAAAAATTTGTGAAGTAGCCATTTTCACTAATGAAAGTTCCTGGTATTTTAAACTAGGATGGCTCTTTTGTAATATTTATGCAGCAATATAGACACAGAAACTTAGTTCCACTGCTGCCCAGTTATTTGGTGGTGGGCACATAATAGATTGGCTTAATAGGGAAAAATAGATTTATGCCAACTAACAACTGATGTGTTCCAGTCAAAAGGATTTCCAATCATTACACAGATCCAGAAACTGGTTTTAATTGGAATCCATACACAGCTAGGGCTTGGTAAAACTATTCAAGTTTAAATGACTTGGATAATTGAGTGGAGACTATGCTTATAAAATTTGCAGATGACACCAAGCTGGGAGGGGTTACAAGCCTTTGGGAGGACAGGATTAGAATTCAAAATGATTTGGATAAATTGGAGAATTGGTCTAAAATCAACAAGAAGAAATTCAATAAAGCCAAATGCAAAGTACTACAGCTACACTACAGGAAGAAAAATCAAATGCACAAATACAAAATGGGGGACTAACTGGCTGGGCAGTAGTGGTTCAGAAAAGGATCCGGGGGTTATAGTGGATCATAAATTGAATATGAGTCAACAATGTGATACATGTAGTTGTGAAAAGGGCTAATATTGTTCTGGGATGTATTAACAGGAATGTCTTACATAAGACACAGGAGGTAATTATCCCACTCTACTCGGCCTTGGTGATGCCTCTCCTGGAGTAGTGTGTCCAGTTTTGGATGACACTCTTAAGAAAACTGGAAAAATCAGAGAGAGTCCAGAGGAGGGCAGCAAAAATGATAAAAGGTTTAAAAAAATATGAGATCCGAGCTATGAGGAAAGGTTAACAAGAACTGGGTAAGTTTAGTGTTGAGAAAAGATGGGACCGAATAAGATTCTATAAATCTGTTAAGGGCTGTTATAAAAAGAATGTTGATCAATTGTTCTCCATGTCCACTGATGGTAGAACGAGAAGTAATGGGCTTAATCTGCAGCAAGGAGATTAGGTTAGATAATAAGAAAAATTTTCTAACTCTGAGGGTAGTTTCAGCTCTGGAATAGACTTCCAAGGGAGGTTGTAGAAGCCCCATCACTGGAGGTTTTTAAAGAACAGGTTAAACAAACACCCATCAGGGATATTCTAAGTTTACTTGGTCCTGCAGGGAGATGGACTAGATGACTTCTCGAGGTTGCCCAAATCTAGAACCATAAACAATCTAGCTTTAGGTTTGGTTCTGAACAGCCATTTCTTAAGATTTGTTCCTTTGAACTGTTTCTGTTTATCTTAGGGCTTTACACTGAGTACCTTCCATGTAAAATCAATAGCAACAGTGAAGTCCCTAGTAGGCTTCATGGAGTCTCTGACCCTTCTTCCTTTTGGGGGTCAAAGCTGTGCTTGGGGTGCAGCTTTTGGTTTTTATTTATTTTAGATGTTTTAAATGTCCCCTTTTGTCAGCAGCTAGGGGCAGAAGGCAGAGGAAGTGATGTGGCTGTGGCTGTCGTTATTTTAGCGGAAAGCCTTTTTTCAAAGAGGAAGGTTTTGCAGTATCTCCTAAGGGTCAGCGTCTGAATGTTTCCTAGAGATGGCGCAACTCAGTTTCTCAGCCCAATACTGCTTGGTTTCAGATAGAACAAGAAATGAAAACAGCAAGAGAGAACTCTGCACCTCATTCAATTCAGGCTGTGATCTTGCCAAATGTAATTATTTAGTGCAAACACATGTGCACTTAAATAACTTTACACACATGAGCAGCCCCATTGACTTCAGGGAGACTACTCATGTGCAGAAAGTGAAGCACAAACATACATGTTTGCTGGACCAGTGCCCTAATCCCCTTGTTGTTTCAAAGGAGTAGGATATCCTCTCTGTGTCACACTGCTGTCCGGAGTTGCTTGCACTGTTTAAACACTGCACTATTTAACCCCAGAGGCAGCTGCATTTCTGTGACTGAAGCAATCCCTCTATCTGTGGCTTGTAACTTTGTGGAGCACTTTCAGGTGTAAAAAGGATGAGAAAAGGCACTCTGAAGTGTCAGTTATTCATTGTATTGTCCATTTTTAAATTACGATGGATTTGGTTATTTTCTGTTAAGAACTCAGATGCCTTCAGGACTGGGCACCTCAAAATTTGAATGTACTATGCTTATTATTCATAGCTTGGATAAGCCCTGATGCCTTATGGTGAGTGATCCCAATGTGGCTGCAGATGGCTAAATTCACCAATAGCACAAGCAAAAATAGTATTGCTTACTCCTTCCAGCTCCATGGTACATCTGCGATTTCTGATGGAGTTCAAGATACGCAGAAACCTCATACAGCAACTCTGACTTCTTCCTCAGTCCAGTGAGACAAACTCCCTCCCAGAGGATATCTGTCAAGAACTGCTACTACACTGATGTTCCCCGCTTACTGTTCCTTTGGGCAATTTTGTTTTATAGGGAAATTCAACAAGCACATTTATGGGTGAGACTAAACCGTAGGGCCTACATTTTCAAAAGTGACGTGAGTGTTGGGTGGAGAACTTGAGACTCCTTAATGGGGCCTGATTTTTAGCGGGCGGGTGCTCAGCACTTTCAGAAAATCTGGCATCTTTATGATGCCTCAAATTGCCCATCCAAAAATAGAAGCACCCAAAATCACCAGCCCCTTTTAAAATGTAAATCTTGGTTCCCACAGGATACATGGGAGGAATTAGGTCAAGATTGGGATGGGAAGCTACAATAGATGCCTTCAGGTGAGTAGATATTTCAGTCTCTGGGAAATACATGGCTTTATTTCAAACCCATCTTTGACTAGTCTAGTGTATATGTTTGGGTGGAAAAGAGCAAAAAAAGAAAGGGAGCAAACTGCTAAAGCTTAACAGGAAACAGGTGGTGACACTAGATAAAAGATGGGCAGAAAAAATTCTGACAAAGAGGAAATCACAACATAACATCCTCTACTTTGGAGATGGTTCTGTTTGATTACATGCTACATTGTGAATATGATCATTCTGATAAAAAAAATAGCACTGTTCTTATAGGAAAATTCTCCTATCAGTGTCAAAATGCACTTTGCTTCCTTTATGCAGCTAAAGAGATTTGGGGTACTACCAGCAATGAAGGAACACGACATGCAAAGCCCTGCCTATAAGCTAATACCAAAACACACGCCCCCTTATTCCTGAGCACATATTCATTTGAACCACAGTGACAGCCTCATTTAGAAACAAATTAGGGGTTAACGAAGAAGTCCATGACGGAGGCAGAATCGAGTTTCCCTTTTCCCCTCACTGTCTGTTAGAATTAGAAAGTGTCTATGAGCAGCGTGTGTCAAGAATATGAACGTGAGATGTCATTTCTGCTGCCTCTAATTGAAGCCAAGATAAATGAAGTGGAAAGGCGGCGTCCAATCCAATCAAAACATGAAAAAGGTATTTTGACATGTAAATTACAAACTTCCTGTGTATTTTGTCTCCCCAATTACACCCTCCCCTGTCATGTTTCTTTAAATTATATCTTAATCTCCCAGTCTCCTAATAATTATGTCATCATTCTTGGGCCTTGAACACTGTGTAATGGTATTTTATAGGATGTGCCATTCATTATTAACTAAACTCACTCTCTGTCCCCAGTGATGCTATTTCTCATGGTGTTCAAATATGCATTGTGTCAGTTCTCCCTTTGTAAATGTTAGGCCAGTTCCACTCACTGCATCTTGATTAAATGGTATAGAGTAGGCGAGGTACTTTCAGACAGTTTATTCTGCCCATCATTATTTTGTAGGGATGCACATGCCATAGTATTTTTTTAATGGCATGGGCAAATGGTTTGAAATGTAACTCCCCAGTCAGTTCAGATCATTTAAAGTGGCTCTTTGCTCTCAGTGTAACTATTTTTCTCTGCGCATTTCTAAAGAGTAGAAACCATTGGCCCCCCCACGAACACAAGCAATTAAGGGGTAGAGAGTAAGGTAAATGAAAAGGGTAACCACATATGCATGGGAATCTTTCCATTGACTTTAATGGACTTTGGATGAGGCCATAACAGAATGTCACTATGGAACCTGTTACACAGCCCTAGGATGGCTTCAATCCTAAGTACAAAACTGTTACCATCTGGGGTGAATAGCCAACTAAAGGTAGAAATATAAATAGATCTGTCTGCTGAGCTTTTATATTCCAGTGGTAAGAACTGCAGATTATTGGCAAATGACTATCCATGGTTGGCCTGTCCTGAAAGATAGACAAAGGATACCAGCCATTGTGAAAGTTCTAGTTCCACATAATTCAAAGCACAGCAAAGTACAGTCCATGGCCATGCAATAGTCTGAGGTTTTACTGGTTAAAAACCTCCTTCCTAAGGAGATCCCAGAGTAACTCAGTAGCTTTGAGTCACAGGCATTTTGAGCAAACCTCTTTTATTTTTTTGGTTTTGGTCCAGATTTAGTTATTATAGGTTCTGTGACAGGGTGCGACTGACCACTCCAGCGCCTCCTGCTGGCTGTCACAGGGATTAGCTCTCTCACCAGTGCGCCCTCTTATGGTGGTGTCTCGCTGCTGTCACTTCTGCTCTGGAACCCACGTCCCTCCCAGGACCACAGCATCCTCTTCGGTGACGCAGCCCTCCAGCCATGTTATGCTCTGGTTTCCCCCTTCCAGGTGCGCTCCAATATCTGTCCAGCCACTTCCCTCAGTGGCAACAGCAGTCCAGAGTTCTACCATTTCCCTGGTGGCAACTGGGTTGGGGGTACCCGGGCCCACCCACTACTCCGGGTCCCAACCCAGGGACTCTGTAGATGGCTGCCACTTGCTGCATCCTCTCCGACTCCTCTGTAGATCTTGCTGGGCCACTTCCCCTCAGCCCCAGCACCTTCTTTGCCCTTGCCTCAGGACCTCAGCCTGCAGATCCCTGCAGCCTGCTAGGAGCTGCCTTTAGCTTCCTAGGTCTCTGCCTGCAGCCTTGATGTGTCCAGGGTGCTTGCTGCCTTCAGCCTACAAGGCAGCCAGTCCTCTTCCCTCCTCAAACTCCAGAGCGTGACTGAAGCTGCTCTGCAGCCCTTCTTATATGTGCTAGCCTGGCCCTGATTGGCTGCTCCTCACAGCCCCTCTCTGATTGGCTGCCTCCTGCGCAGCCTCCCAAGGGCTTTATTAATCCCTTAGAGTCCAGTGTGGGGCAGGCGCCGCATCACAGGTTCACACACACTGGAGTTTTCCATGACTGTCAGATGTGAATGAATCCAAAAACTCACAGTGAATTCAGCCCATTTTGCCTGATTTTAAATGGAAATCATGGGTGAAATCCTGGCCTTTCTGAAGTCAATGGGACTTTGGAGAGTCAACAGAACTAGGATTTCAACCTATACTTAGGGCCAAGTTTGCCTAGAATTTGATCTATACTTATCTGGAATTCTGGATTGAATTGAATACTTTGTCCAGATTTCCACCCAAATTATCCAAAAGATGCACAGGCTTGTAAGTAATCGGATCCAAATTTGGAGTTTGCAATAAACATAGTGTGTTTTGCTGCTCTAAGGATCTTCAAGAAAAGATTGTCTGGGATAATGTGTTTCCCTTTAATCATATTCTGTTACAGTATATATTTGGTTTAATGTAGCTAATGCCACAGTACAAGGTTCCTTCCATTTTGCAAGTACAGTAACTCCTCACTTAACGTCCTCCCACTTAACGTTGTTTCGAAGTTATGTTGCTGCTCCTTTAGGGAACATGCTTGTTTAAAGTTGTGCAATGCTCCCTTATAACGTTGTTTGGCTGCCTGCTCTGTCCACTGCTTGTAAGATTCTGTGGAAGAGCAGCAACTTTACAAGGGAGCATTGCACAAGTTCCTCTTCTCTGCCTCCTCCCGCTCCCTCTCAGCACTTCCCCCACTGAAAACAGCTTTTGGCAGTGCTTAGGACTTTCTGGGAGGGGAGGAGGAGTAGGAAAGCTCCGCGTCTCCGCTCCTCTCTCTCCCTCCCAGAAAGTCCAAAGCGCGGCCAAACAGCTGTTTGGTGGCAGGAAAGCACTGATAGGGAGGGGGAGAAGTGGGGATGTGGCGTGTTCCAGAGAAATGGTGGAGTGGGGGTGGGAAGAAATGGGCCTGGAGTGGAGCAGGGATAGGAAGAGGTGAGCCTGGAGCATCCCACGACAAAGTGGGTGCCTGTTCTTCTGGGGGGAAGCCTGTGCCAGGTGCTTCCTAGTATCCTTGCCTACACCGGACTGTGCCTGTGTGGGGTAAGCAGGGGGGACCTCCCAACTACAGTACAGTACATAATGCCTTTTGTCTGCCCAAAAAAATTTCCTTGGAACCTAACCCCCCGTATTTACATTAAATCTTATGGGAAAATTGGATTTGTTTAACATCGTTTCACTTAAGGTTGTATTTTTCAGGAACATAACTACAATGTTAAGTGAGGAGTTACTGTATCTGGAGAAAATGCTCTGCAATAGTATAACTTGTGCCCAACAACAACAGGGGAGTAACTAAAGGAAAATAACTAGAAATCATCTAAAAGTGCTGCTAAACAATTTCAGTCTCACTAGAGGGCTTTAAAGCCTCAAACTAGCATTTTATAAAGCAAAGAAACCTCTAAAATTCTTTCACTACAGCCATTTTGCTGTTATTAAGCTTCAAGATGTGTGTGCACACATATTTGAGCTGCTAGGGTTAAATTGTGTTGTGAAACATGGAAGTCCCATTCGTAGACATCTGCCCGCATGGCAGGAATTTTGCACTGAACCTGAACTGTGGATTTCTTTGGTTTAGAATTTTGTACAAATGAACACTGATCTCAACATTGAGAGCCTAGGTATAAAAGATTTTGTTCTGAACATTCCAATGGCCACTGTAGCCAATATGTGCAAGAGCAGATCATTATAAGGGCAAATATAAGTTAGTCCTTGCTGACATAGGCTCATGTGTCAAGGAAATAGTAGAAGTGAATCCTGCGGCTCCTTTTAATTTCCGAGTCATGAGTGAAATCACGGAAAAAGTTCTATTCTTGAGTCCAGCTGGCGAACGCCAAAGTGATCTTCATCTTCAGGCATGTGCTTGTTTGTGTGGAGATAGCAAGGAGGGCGTACCAGGCTGGATTTAATCCAGGAGAACTAGATACTCCATTTTCATTTTGTCTGACTTTCCCTCACAAGATGTAAACTACAGGTGTTCAGGCATGGCAGGCCCTGGCACTATTCCAACACTGGTTTCACCCTAATTAAAGCCATCTGATCTTACCAAGAACCACTCTCTCTCTCTCACAACAAAGTCATTCACCCAGCCTAGGGTTTAGAAAAAGTCATCCAGCTTTCTCCCACAGAGAGACAAACCCACCTCTCTAAGTGAAGTGCATTCAATAATGAACTTTTACCATATCTCCATCTAGGGTGCAAATGGGCCACCTCCTCAGGTACTGTACCACGGTGTCACTGAAGTCAACAACATTATGATGATTTACACCAGATAAGAATCTGGCCTAATAGATCTATACTCATTCAAATCATAATATTCCTAGTCAGTCAGGACTGCTTGATTAATAGATTTTCTTTAATGAAGATATAAGGGTAATTCAGAAAAGAAAAGGATCAGTACCCTTAGCATCATGGTAACTGCTGATATATGGCAACAAACTGTTCAGCTGTGTGTTTTACAACTCAATATGAGTGAATAATGAGAAAGTTGTATATAACAGTCTTAATAGCCATGCAGCCTGCAATGCATTTTCAGTGCAAGTCGCACAGTTATGCTGTTAATTACACATTTAGAATGTGTGCTCATAAAAGCACTGTGCGTACCAGGCAATGATTTTTTTATGCCGACTGGTATTATAAATGCCTTCGCATCTCCCCCTCCCTCCCCAACCTGCTTTGAATAATCTGCACTTTAATAGATTTTGTCATGTGCAGCCTAAAGTGTTAAGCTCACTCTGTTGCAAAGTTTATGGTGCCCTTACTGAGTGATATTTCTGTATTGATAATAGATATGCAGGCAGAGCTGGGAGCAGGAAGGCACAGCACTGCCTAATGGGATAGCAGAGTTTGCACCCTAGGCCAGCAAATGCTAAGTGAATCACAGAACTGATCCTCTGAGGCACTGGAAAAGAGACTGCTGGCGAAAGACATCCCCTGCCTCCCACACTGGCTGCTCTGCTGCTCCTGCACAGAGGAGCAATAGTGTCAAATCAAGCTGGCAGCAAAAAGGCTCCAGTAGTAGCCACCCGAAGAGCAGAATGGGGAGAGAGGAAAATGTAAGGAAAGCTTTAACAGAATAAAGACAAAAAAAGCTTGTTTCCATAGAGTTTTTCTTAGGCCTTATTAAAAGGGGTCATACTGCATGGGCCGTGTATACATACTTCATTAATACCTAGATTAGGATCAAGAGCAATCTCTCATTACATACCCATATCCATCTATCACGTTCTCAATCCAAGACCAAGACGAATCAGTCATATTACTTGGGGTCTGCTAGACCAGGGATTGGCAACCTTTGGCATGCGGTCCACCATTTACCTGCTGCATCCGCAGGTTCGGCTGATCACGGTTCCCACTGGCCGTGGTTCACCGTTCTTGACCAATGGGGGCTGCAGGAAGCAGCGGCCAGCACATCCCTCGGCCCGCGCCACTTCCAGCAGCCCCCATTGGCCTGGGACAGTGAACCGTGGCCAGTAGGAGCCGCGATCGGCCAAACCTGCGGATGCGGCAGGGAAACAAACCGGCACAGCCCGCAAGAGGGCTTACCCTGCTGGGCCGCGTACCAAAGGTTGCCGATCCCTGTGCTAGACAATAGTATTATTTGTACAATACATGTTCATAGTTAGCAAGGCTAGATGGGGCCACTATAGTCATCTAATCTGACCTCCTGCATAAAACAGGCCAGAGAACTTCCCCAAAATAACCCCTATTTGAACTGGAGCAACTCTTTAGAAAAACATCCAATCTTGCTTTAAGCATACAACAATACGTAATAAACTATGATCATTAATACTGCAGTACTGCCTAGAGGCTCAAATAGATTTGGAGGTCCCATTTGCCAGGCGCATATCCAGAGTGAGAGGCATCCTCTGCTCTGAAGAGTCGACTTGCCATTTAGGACTTTACATGTGTCGCTTTATTGCACACTACTGGCACCCAGAACTTCACTGTGACCGAAGGATTGTATCCTCCTGTTCTGAAAGCACCTGCCCTAATCACTTGAACTAAAGGAGAACAATGGGAATAATGCTTTATCATATCAATGCAGCTGATATCACTGCAGGTTCCCATACTAGTCCAGGAATGCTCTATATTTGTATACAGGTAAATAATTAATAGTGATGGCACTCAAGAATATCTAGCATTGTTCCTGAGTTTTATACAACCAATACAACTTCTTGTTGTGCACTGCAAATAGCTTTCTCTGGCTGCTCTTTAAACCTGCTCTAAACCCAGACAATATTTCAAATATAAATATTCTAATCTTATCTTGGACTATAAACTATTATAACCACACAGTAAAACAACACAAGGAAATCCTTGCTTGGATTTCTGATGGCAAACCCTTCAAACTTCCCTCCTGTGGTTAATGACGGCACCAGATTTCTTCTGTTAGCAATTGATACCGTCACATTCTACCACTGGTTATTACTCATTGCTACATTTATTAGAGGTGGTTAAAAAAAAATCACATTCTGAGGAGAGAGGGGGTTAACCAAAAGAGAAGCGGGGAGGGGAGATTGTGAACATGCTTGCAGACAAAAACAAAATAACACAATCATGCTGGTTTTGACAAGAAATAGACCTGGTCCAAAAAAATGAAATTTGAAAATTTTCAGTACAGAAAATTGTTTCTCAACATTTATCCACAAAAAGTGTTCTAATTTTTCAACCAAACTGATTAAGTGCAACTAAAATCTAATCAAATATCAATTATTCAAAAGGTCTTTATCTGTGACAGGGTCACATTCCCAGCCCTATCCTAGATAACAGGGATGCCTGAATAGCAAATTTCACGATGAAGTGAGCTGTAGCTCACGAAAGCTTATGCTCAAATAAATTTGTTAATCTCTAAGGTGCCACAAGTACTCCTTTTCTGAATAGCAAGTGTGGTTTACCCAAGCCCAGTTAGCAAGGTTCAGCCGCAGATGATGGGAACCTGGGCTGGAGGAGTAGGGCAGATGGACAGTGTGCAGTGGGAATGGAGCAGCTGAAAGCCTTCTGCACTTAAGGATTTTAATTGGCTCCACTTCCCTTTCTGCTATATAAAGTTTTATACAATGAAGTCTTTAAGTACTTAGGGGCTTTAGAGGATTCCACCACCTTCTTAGACATCTTCTGCTGAATCGGCCCTGCTGTCTCTCTGTAAAACATCTGCAAAGCCCATATCCCAGATTATCTGTCCACTCTGTGTCCTAAAGGTTTCAGGTGCCCCTACGAACAACAGGTGCACTGTATGTGCATGCATGTCTGTATGCGTGTACGCATTTTACTTAGTGGTCTAAAAACCTGTGGGTGCCTGTATTTCTGCAAATGTGCTTTTTCATGTTGTGTTTGAAAACTTGACTTTTTATTTTTTAAGGCAAAACCTGTAATGCCATGTGCCAGTTGGGTAGTCAGGCATCTCTTCAATTGATACACAAAAAAAGTATAGTTTGTGCAGATATAGGGATAGATCCTCGCTGGTGTAAATCAATGCAATTTTATTTGAACTAAGTGGATTTGCACCAGCTGAGAATCTGGCCCCATGAACTTTTGGGCTCACAAACTTTCGTAGAAAGATTTGCGTGTGACAAAAACACAGGAATACAACATTGCATATGCAGATTTTATCCTACCATCACTTTGTGTTTCCATTACATTAAAAGTTTACTGAAAAGTAGTGCATAGGCTGTGCACATGGTCAGTGCCTTAAACTAAGAGGTGGACCCAAGCTGCAAAGACCAGATCCAGATCCAAACTTTTCCAAGTTGAAGCATGGAGGTTCTGATACAGGGTTTCGGTTCAACCCATTCACATCTATATTTGTTCCTAAGGAACCAAACCGTAAGATGATTTAAGATGGGCTTTGTTCTGCTGAATATGAAAACATTTAATGTACGATGGCTTTTGTTTAGGAAGATTTCGGCAACGAACTTACTGGAGTATTAAAGGAATTTCGTAGGTGACAAAGATACGTTGAGTTAATTGCATCAAAAATATATATCATCGATAAACCATACAAAAATCATAGATGAAAATAAAATTTACTCCCTCTACTGCAGAGCAAAAGGTAGGCTAATGAGAATCTTAACTAATTCAGGTTTCAGAGTAGCAGCCGTGTTAGTCTGTATTCACAAAAAGAAAAGGAGTACTTGTGGCACCTTAGAGACTAACAAATTTATTTGAGCGTAAGCTTTCGTGAGCTACAGCTCACTTCATGCTCAAAGTCCAGAAATCTGAGTCTTGGGACATCATTAAAGAACCAGCCGAGATACTGGTGCAGTCCTTGCATGTTGTTATACTACCATCTACTGATAAAAGGATGCTACTTCTCTGAGATCTTATCTCCTGTCTTAGTCACCTTGATACAATGAGCAATATTTCAAGTCAATCAGGGCTAGAGAATGAGCTTTAACTGCCGCTTTAAACATCATCACCTCAAAGCTCTTCAGGTCAATGTGTCTGTATGTATTCATAGAGTAATCAACAGCATGGGGCTGATAGTAAGGTATTATTTTCTCTTTCTTTCATGGCAAGAGAACCAAGAAAAAGTCAATTATCATCAAAAGCCTCTTCTGGGGTGTGGTGCCTTAATATAAATGATGAAATATTGAATCACCAGTTTAAAAACCCTCCAGCCAACTGCGATGTGAGCTAAATTATTTGTGTTAAATAGGAGTTTGAACCTGTGAGAGGTTGTGAACACTCAGTTATGAATGGAATGAAGGGCAGTTGAGGGTGCTCAGCATTGTGTGATACTGCCACTGTCCTGTAGGAGGAGCTCAGCATCTGCAGGGATCAGGCCCTGCGATCAGTTAAATAAAAACCCAATCATCTTAGATGATTTATTCTGCCTGAATACGGAATCTACCGGCTTTGTGAGTAAAGAGGAAAACTAGGGAACTGTCACTGCCTCCGGCTTCAGCAATGGTTTCAGGAGGCAACAAATGTGGCATTTGGTTTTTGCATCCAGCGCCCTTTTGATATGTACCTGAAATAGAAAGAGTAGCAAGCACCTTTTATTTTAATCAGTGTGCCATAATGACTTGGGGGCTAATTAGATACTGGTAATTAAGGAAAGCCTTTGCTCTGACTAAAGTTTTTTTCCGATTGCATTGTTGATCCAAGAAAGAAGACCATTCACTTTTACATTAGTTTAGTTGGAGAGAAATTAAATGTCAGTTTTATCTTGATTCATCACAACTCTTTAATCAATGTCAATGCATCAAATCCCCCTTATCATTCCTGACCTATAAACCTAACATTAAGATCTGGTCTATACTAGGAAATTAGTTTGATATAACTACATCGCTCAGGGTGTAAAAAATCCATCCCCCTGAGCAACGTGGTTAAACTTGCCTTCTCCCATCAACCAAGATACTGCCTCTTGGGGAGGTGGATAACCTACGGTGACAGGATTACTTTGTTAGTTCACCTTCCATCTTTTAAAAAGAGAAAGAAAAAGTGCTGAAGACACCTTCCTTTTTCTTGTAGAAAAGCAGCAGCAGGCGGGTAATAATGATTATTAAGATGACTGACAGATTGGTGACAGATTGGTACTAAGAGTACCCAGAAGTCACCTACTACAGGACAGGCCCAACAAAGAAAACAACAGAACGCCACTAGCCATCACCTTCAGCCCCCAACTAAAACCCCTCCAACGCATCATCAAGGATCTACAACCTATCCTGAAGGACGAGCCATCGCTCTCTCAGATCTTGGGAGACAGACCAGTCCTTGCTTACAGACAGCCCCCCAATCTGAAGCAAATACTCACCAGCAACCACACACCACACAACAGAACCACTAACCCAGGAACCTATCCTTGCAACAAAGCCCGTTGCCAACTCTGTCCACATATCTATTCAGGGGATACCATCATAGGGCCTAATCACATCAGCCACACTATCAGAGGCTCCTTCACCTGCGCATCTACCAATGTGATATATGCCATCATGTGCCAGCAATGCCCCTCTGCCATGTACATTGGCCAAACTGGACAGTCTCTACGTAAAAGAATGAATGGACACAAATCAGACGTCAAGAATTATAACATTCAAAAACCAGTTGGAGAACACTTCAATCTCTCTGGTCACTCGATCACAGACCTAAGAGTGGCTATACTTCAACAAAAAAGCTTCAAAAACAGACTCCAACGAGAGACTGCTGAATTGGAATTAATTTGCAAACTGGATACAATTAACTTAGGCTTGAATAGAGACTGGGAATGGATGAGTCATTACACAAAGTAAAACTATTTCCCCATGGTATTTCTCCCTCCCACCCCACCCCCCACTGTTCCTCTGATATTCTTGTTAACTGCTGGAATTAGCCTACCTGCTTGTCACCATGAAAGGTTTTCCTCCTTCCCCCCCCTGCTGTTGGTGATGGCTTATCTTAAGTGATCACTCTCCTTACAGTGTGTATGATAAACCCATTGTTTCATGTTCTCTGTGTGTGTGTATATAAATCTCTACTCTGTTTTTTCCACCAAATGCATCCGATGAAGTGAGCTGTAGCTCACGAAAGCTTATGCTCTAATAAATTTGTTAGTCTCTAAGGTGCCACAAGTACTCCTTTTCTTTTTGAGAATACAGACTAACACGGCTGCTACTCTGAAACCTGAGATTGGACTATGTTACAGTTAGGACTTGATCCTTCAGCACTTCCCTTGCAGAAGTGTAAAGACTAGAGATCCAGGCCCTTACTCTTATAAAGTGACAGGTTTCAGAGTAGCAGCCGTGTTAGTCTGTATTCGCAAAAAGAAAAGGAGTACTTGTGGCACCTTAGAGACTAACAAATTTATTAGAGCATAAGCTTTTGTGAGCTATTGTAACTCACGAAAGCTTATGCTCTAATAAATTTGTTAGTCTCTAAGGTGCCACAAGTACTCCTTTTCTTTTTTCTTATAAAGTGGTGATAGGATTTTATATTAGGAAAGAAAATAGCATCCAGCTGTCAGATTGTAGGAACAAAACAATTGTATTGTTTTGATGAAAGGTGCTAATGGTTGCCATGGGGGGGTGGAGGTGTCTTGGATCTAAAGTCAATCACACACCTCATTACAGCCAATGGATGTGCCATGCACTCTCTTTCAGGCTCAACAGAAGGAGCAGGCAAGCCCATTTATGTAATAGAAAGCAGCTGCAAACTCTGTGGGCTACCATAAAAGGACTAAACCCAATGGCCAGGGCTGAGATAACCCAGATAGATTAACAAGGGTTTCCAAAGTTGCCGTCACAGGGGCTAGAAGATTGGCTGCAGCCTGCACAGGCTGGCACTCAGCAGGAAGCCAACAGAATTGAGAGTAGCTCTGGGTGGACGTTTTTGGCCAAAGCTTTTCTTCTTTTTTTTTTTCTTCTGTGAAAAATGCAGAGTCAGCAACACCCAATGGTTTTGTGAATTTGTGATAGATTTGCCTGTGGCCCACACCCTCCATCCACCAAAAAGTCAAAGCTTTTTGACATGTTCCAAACAAAACGTTTTTATTTTTTGAATCAAAACAACTTTTTGGTTCAAAAACTCCTTCAATTAAATTTTTAAAAAGTTGAAATCAAAACAAAACATTTGGAGTCGAATGAAATGTTTTGTTTGACCCAAAGTGAATGTTTATTATTATTATTTTTTGATTCACCAAACAATTTTTTAAATTGTTTTCAGGACAACCTGAAACAATTTTTCTTAGATTTTTCAGAATTGCCAGCAAATGAAACATCAGGTTTGGTCCCTCCTATTTTCTGCCTGTGGCACATAATTGTCTAGTCTGCTGTGGGGTGTAACAATACTTTGTTCTCACTTCAGTTGTTGGGTTAGTGTGCAGGTGCTGGGTGGTGTTGGAGGTCTATGCTATAGAGGAAGTCAGACTAGAGATCTAGTAGTCCCATCCGGCCTTAAACTGTATGACTCTAAGTTATTCGTACTGCTCCAGTTATGTGTAACCCTGAGAGGAAGCAAAGAGACAGAACCTCCTGGGCACAGTGCTCACTGGAACAGCAAACTTGGGGATTTCCGAGCATGGTACGTGCCCGGTGTTGCTTGTTTCTATTATGTTCAGAGAAGTAGGTCTGTGTGGACAGTCTTTGTAAATAAACAAGATTATACCAAGAGTATACCTGACACCTATCACCAATTTCTCATCCTCAGGGAAACAACCCTGCAAAGCCTAACCTTCAACTAACTGCTCAAGTCAAAGGGGCAACCATACAACCTGTGAGCAAACTAATGATTACACCTTCTTTTCCGACCCAGTGCTATTCCTGCACACACTTACTAACAGGAGTAGTCTCATCCCTTTAACCAGAGTCTGTTGACTTACACAGGATTACTCGTATGAGAAAGAGACTATTCATATGAGCAAGGAGCTGGAGGCTCAGGTCCCCTACATATAGAGCTATTGCGCCATTTAAAAAGAATGGACAGGGCATTTTATCCTGAAGTTTTTCATTTCAATTTTTTTTTTCAAAAACAAAATGAGGTATTTTCAGCAAAAACTAGGGTTTTTTGAAGAAACCTCTTCTCCTGGAGTTCACCTGAGGGCCATTCAACTCCTTACTGCATCCAACATAAGCCAATGCCTAAAAGGCACAGCCTGGCCCTAGATGGCTACAGTCAGGATGCACAGTTGGATTTCACAGCTTCTGAACCTTCGCCCCTCCCCTGGACATGATGGGGAAAGGAGTCTTGCCTTGCAGTTAAGGCACTGAATTGGGACTCAGGAGATTGGGTTCAGTTTCAGTCTCTGCCACAGATTCTCTGTGTGACTGAAAGTCACTTAATCTCTCTGTGCCTCATTCCCTTGCCCTTTAAATTAGAGAGAATTCCTTAGCTCACTGGGGCATTGGGGGGTGCTGCCTGGTGATGGAGACGATATCAGACCGTAGATAATGTTTGTATTTCTTTCATGTTACTTTACTTAGTGCATATGTTTTCTGGAGTACACTTTGGCCTTGATTTATCAAGTCACTTAAGCACATCCTTAACTTTAAACATATCAGTAGTCCCACTGAAACTTCACTTAAAGTTAAGCTTAAGCTTAAAGACCTTGCTGATTTGAGCCTTGGTGCCCAGCAAAATTCTAATCATGCTGATAGCTGATGACATAGAAATCTTCCTAGTGAATGTATTATCATCCTGTGTTTTGGGGCCAGCTCATAAAGGCACTTGTGTGCAGCAATACATAACCAAAATGGGCTGATTTAAGGTGGCTGAGGGAACGCTTAGCTCAGAAGTTCCTGGCTTGGGTTACTAGCATTCAGAGCCTGCAAACTCTATTTCAGTGTCAGTGTATTGTTTTTATTCCCTTTATCAAATTGGCTCTAACTTGCATTGATCTTTTTGTCCCCTTGTCACCCAGTCTCCCTGATATAAAGATTCCCTTTGCTGAACTGTTTTGCTGTTTGGATCAAAAATAGCTACTGGTACAATAATTATCCATCTTTTAAAAATCTTTGCTAACTCGCAGTAAAATCAGGCCTGCAACACAGAAGCTACCACTTCATTTACCATCCTTGGGCTGGGGAAACCAGTCAAGACTCTGACTCCACAGTGGGTTTAGACAGAATAATTCAGGACTTGTGCTCCAAACGAGGCCACCAAGTTTCCAGGAGTGACAGCCACTGGTTTCCACCAGAGACCCATCTATACTAGCACTCTCAGAGAAGGAGCAGTACCAGTGGGAAATTTTAGTGATTAAAACTAGTATAGATAAGGGCATATATACAGCCAATTTTTCTAAGGGATGGCTTCTGCTTGCATGCAGTTTTACACACATAAGCATTTTTGAGTGCTGATACTGACATAAAGGTGATACCTTTTCAGTGTGTAAAGTCTATGTGTCAAAATGGGACATCTGTAAATTTAGCATTGATAACTCTCTGCCTTTGGAAGCCATGTTTCACTGCAGTACTTCCTCTGTATACAAAGACGTTATTGCCATTTACACTTCATATTAAGAGTTGTCTGAGGAGACTAGGTTTAGGTATAGAATTTGGTTTTGCAAAAACTATCAGGTTGGAGGTTTCCAAATCAAAGTAGGTTTGGATCCAGATTCCCTTATATCCAAAGCACCAATGTTTAAATCAGCAGATGGTGAGGAGAATGTCCAGATAAAATGTATCTTTGAATCTATCCTAGGGTTTTCTATGGTGCTCATCATCATAGTATCTAAGCCCTGCACAGGAAGTCCATAGTGGAATTTATTGGGTATTTTGATCTCACTCTTACCCATCTTCTAGGAGGAAAGATTCGTGCCTCTCTCTATGACATTTCATACTAATAACACAAAGGCATAGACTCACTACTGACAAAGAAAGTGAATGAGACAGCCTGGATAATTTTATGCATCACTGTAGTAGTGCAATGTAAAATCAAAGGAGAATCAAATCTCACCACTCAGGGTTCCAGTGGCATACCTCCAGGAGTCAGATGAGCATTACCCCCAAACAACCCTCCTCATGTACAGCATTGCAAAATTGGCTTGATGTACTGATGGTTTTGTTATCTCACTCTCATGCACCATGGTTTGACCCCTGTCCGAGGCATAGTATTTATTAGTAATATTCATGTTTTACAGCAGTGCTTAAGGGGCCAACTAAGAATGGACCTCATTGTGCCAGGCACTGTTTAAACACAGAGGAGTAGACAGTCCATACCCAGTATCCTACTAAAGGGACAAATGCTCTGATCCCTTCATGTTAGTCCAGATAAGCAGCAATAATTCCCATAGGAAATGGTAGATAACTCACTATGAATTCAAAAGCTTCTGAGAACCACAGTCCCTGGGCCTGTAGGAAGAAAGAGATTCATGAAAGTTAACTTTTGCGGGGGATGGGGGAGGGAGGAGATTAAGTTGCAACAAAAACCAACCCCATGACCTTTCACTGGCACTGACCATCACCCTTGACATATTGCCTTTAACCACTGTACCAAATGCCAGGATTTGGTTCACCAGGAATTCATTTGTCAGGGTCATGCCCAGAGTGCCAGGCCACTATGAACAGGATTTCCAACCCCAAGCATTCATAAATTGTGAGACAGGCCCCAAGAAAGTCATGAGACTGGCTTTAAAAGGATGAGATTCTTTTAAAAGCATACATGTTGTGTTCTTTTCGTTCGCCTTCTGGTTCCTGAGTCTGTGGGGTGCACTGGCTTCCCATTTTTAAGTTTTTCTCTACAATCGTGGGGCTGGAAACCTTTTTAAAAGAGAGAGAGAGCTGAGATTCCCATTCATTCTCTTGATTCCAGAAGCTCTGGCTTTAAGAAAAAAGACTCAGTGTTGTAAGACTCATGATAAAATTGCCAGAGTCAGCAGCACTGTATGCAATGGCCTATATGGATTAAGGCTTTCTGGGTATGTGCTATTGGACAGCCCCAGGCCTGGCATTGGCGGTGAACAAAGCTTACTTTGGGATCCCTATATGGCCTGCACTTGTGAAAGCTATAATTCTCTTTGGCCTGCAGTAGAGGCTGTATGGGTCTGCAAAGTTGGAATTTTGTATTAAGGCCTTGTTTTGCTGCTGCCTTGTAATATGGGGCCTTTATCTGTAAATGCCATTGTGGCAGGATGGGGAGCTACACCACCCAATTCTATCCCCCTAATGCCACCACACCCAATTCTGTGTTCATCAAGTCCTTGTTATGACCCAGCCTTCTGACCGAGTCTTGGTCCCCTACCGGATAATGGGAAGTCAGAAGCTCTGTAGCTCTAGTGTGGGATCTCTCTGGGTTTAGAGCCTTCATCTCCAAAGTCCTTGGCTGGAGTAGGTAGGGGCACCAGGCCCACGCTCTCCACTGGGTTCCAGCTCAGGTCCCTTAGTTGGAACAGCCGGAATTAATCCTTCGGAGTTCCATGCTGCTCCCAGAGCTACCTCCTGCCTCTCCTCGTCAATAGGCTTCCCCAGCCTCTTGCGCTGCTTCTCCCTCTCTGGCACGTTGGCTTCAAAGGCAGCTTCTCGCCATTCTAATGGTGGGATCCTCTTTGCAATCTCTCTGCCTCTCTGTCAGCCACCTTTCTCCTCAGGAGTCCTCCCTCTGATTAAGGGCCTTAACCTTCTATCATGCCCAGCTGCTTCCCTGCCTCATTAACTAACTCAGTGAATTAACTACTCCCCGGTGAACCTGAGCAGTCTCATTCCCCCTTGTGGAACCTGTCAGAGACAGGCTGGGCTCCTGACCCCCTCAGAGGGCCAGCTACCCTCTGACATGCCCCTTTAAGAATGTGGTGTATTTTGAAACCTCCCACGGCTGCTGATCTGAAGCAACCCTTGCTCTTTTTTGACATTAAATAAGCCTAAAGCATTGATGAGATGAGAATACGGGCCCGTTTTTCTGCTGCAGCTCCCCAGAGTCCCAGCCCAGAAGGCAAGAGACTTTAACAGATTTGGCTGCCTCAGAGGACCAAAACATCCCTGCTAGCTGCTCAAACCTAAAGAAATTTCCCCACAGCTACCAATAGGCTGAACATTCCTCCTACCCCAAGCTATTCCACCAGCATGATGGGGCAGTGTAGAGGGTAGGATTGGGGTCGCCCCTGCACCATCCTTGTGCTAGGGGTAACCTCTGGGTATTGTTTCCAACCCCTTTAAGGCTCCTTTTTACCCAGAGTGACAAAGGGTGGCAGAACCGGTCATCTTGCTGCCTAGCACATTGGAGACTAGAGCCTTGACCTTGCCTATACCCCACTCACTTCCACAGGCCATGCCGAGATGGCAGCAGCCAAACCAAGATCCAGGTAACCCTAACACAGCCACTCAGTGGGGCATAGATTCATAGATTTTAAGGCCTGAAAGGACCATTCGGTCATCTAGTCCTAAATAATGTAGGCCATAGAACTTCACCAAGTTACCCCTCTCCTGAGCCAAGTAACTTAATCATGTGGGATGACTTCCTCCTCACTCCTCCCCAGCCCCATTAGGGCTAGTTGCAATCTAGCCCTGCTGTGCTGGGTGTCATCACTGTAAAACAATGCAGCTTTGTTGTTTTAAAGAGGTTAAAGGATATGAAAGTTCTTAAAACAGGAGAGCTGCTGATTTAAACCTCAGAAACCTTTGGGGTCCACCCACCACTAGTTAGCAATTTTCTTCCAACTGGCCTACTTTTCTTTCCTCAGTTATCACACAAATCGCTGGTCCTCTGTTAAAAAGAGAACAAAATGAAGCGTCCCCCACCTTCAAATCTGGAATAGCTATTTAAACTTGGACGAAACTACGCTTGATCTACCACAGCGCTCTAGACAGGGTGAGTATGACATTTTGATTTTGCTACACTTCATAAACCTGCTAGTGCAGGTGAAGGGTGCAATAAATATGAAAGCCACCAGAGCGGAACATCCTTTGATTCTTTGTTTATCACAGACTAATTAAAACAAAAAGCACACCATAACTCAATCCTTTAATGTAGGTTATCAGATGTGTCATTACTTAACCATACTTGCTGGGAAGCCCATATATAATAACTATATTATTTAGCAAAGTGGTGCTGCCCCAATTAAAAGTGTGCCCCTTCTTTAATAACACACTCTGTATCTTAAGGTGTTTTAACAACTAAGGAAATGTTCTCCTGGAGCACCCATGGAAAAAAATTAGTGGGTGCTTAGCACCCACCAGCATCCAAGCTCTCCCATTCCTCCCAGCACCTCCTGCCTGCCAGCAGCCCTGCTGATCAACTCTTCCCCCTCCCTCCTAGCACCTCCCACCCGCTGTGGGTCAGCTGTTCCACGGCGTGCAGGAGGCACTGGGAGGGAGTGGGAGGAGCAGGGATGGGGCGCACTCAGGAGCAGAAGTGGAAAGAGGCAGGGAAGAGGTGGGGCAGGCGCAAAGCAGGGGCAGAAAGAGGTGGGGTGGGACATTGGGGGAAGGGGTGGAGTGGGGGCAGGGCTTGGGGCTGAGCAGGGGTTAAGCACCTCCCGGGACAACTGAAAGCCAGCACCTGTGGTTCTCTATCCTTAATCTATGCATTCATGTTATCATCCTAGGAGTGTAACTTTGCAAATATCATATACTTGCACAATAAATGACTTTACACCATTAGTACTAACAACAGGCAAGTCCCCAAAGGAAAATTAAAATGTCTTGAATTAAGTGTCCCAAATAAGCCAAACAGGTCCACAATGCTAAACTGGTCCAGATAAAATAGGAACCAACTAAACCTTCACCCAGAATTCAAATTGAACTCCAGTCAGTTATTTAAAACAATAAAGATGTGGGTGTTTATTTTCATACACTTCTTGGTTTCAGACAAGACGTGAAACAGAAAGGCTATTCTTAGAGTTGGTTGCATATTTCTAGAGAATGTTGGTTATGTTTGAAACCAAACAGCTGAACATTTTAAGATTTTCCTGTCATTAATTTCATCCTGTTGTCAAGCACTTTTTCAATCCACATGACAATAGCTTTCCATTCTAGTCTTCGCTATCGCTCCAATATCTCTCATGGGGGTGCCATTTTCAAAAGTGCTCAGTGTTGGTTTAACTCTGGTCCCACTAAAGTCACCATTGATATCGGTGGGACCAGAGTTAGACCAATGCTGAATGCTTTTGTAATCCCCACCTTGTTGTACTGGGTGAACACACATTGCAAACAGTAAATCTCCTTTAATCAGCACTCCTTTAAGGGGAGACCACTGCAGACTACCTTATTTTTAGTTTAGCTAGTATATTTAGAAAAGCTAAGTAGATAACAAACAAATATACTGAAAAGAGTTGTAGATCTGGTTTAGATAGAGATACAGAACATGATGGTATCTCACACACAAACAGAATATTCTTACAATGTAGAAATTATCTTTGGCTAAAAAGACGGCCCAGCCCAGCATCTTCAGTGGATTGAAGGGATGGGTTTTCTATCTCAGATGTAATTAACACTTCTGCAATATTTCCTCTGAGTTCACCAAGGCCAGTCAATGAATCTGACTAATAGGAGGAGAAGCTTTTAACCCCTGGGCTGCCAGACACCTAAATACATCCTTAACCACATTTATTTGGCTGTCAGATGAAAAGAAAGGCAGCAGATTCAGGGTTAAGCATTGTTCCTGTCAGGATTGCCCTGAACTTGCCCAGTTAAATTGCAACAGCATGGGTCTCCATAATTATCTAATTGTTAGTGTTGTGCCTTTACGTAATTTATGATGTAGCATTAAAGTCTGACCTCTGGTTTGAAATGAAGTGCAGTATTGCTGACATCCAAGCTCAAATTAGTAGGTAAGTAAGCACCCAATTAATGATTATGCTACTGAGCTTTCATTTCAATCTGACCACACTGCTACACTAATCAGTTTTCTAAGCCTTTCACCTTCTCCATAACTAATAAGAATTTCTCCAGCTTTTTACATCTGCAAATGCCTTGTTATCCTCATAAAATGCAGCCTCCAGAGATTCCTGCATTAAACTGCTGGCCCAGTGATGCTCTACCAGCTCTCTAGTCTTTATTGCCAGCAAAACCCATGGCAAGTTGGACGGGCAACCACTGCCAGACTGGCTCCCTTCCTTCCCTTCCCTCTGTAGCTCTAATTAATCTTATAATCAAGAATCAGTTATCTGGGAACAGTGAGCATATAAATCTGATCCCAGTTATGCCAATGGAAACCTGGGGTAATTCCAATGGAGTTGCTTTGGATTCAAGAGAACAGAATTTGTCCCTAGAAATTTGAATAATTCCATTTGGGGAGTCTTAAAATCTAGGACAAAGGGGTTGAATTTAGAACCATACTGTGTAGCTAACTAAATTCTGTCATATTAACAAACATATAGAAATGAGCACAGGTTGGGAGTCAGAAGATCCTGAGTTCTAACCCCACTGCAGTCACTGAGCCATTGTCTGACATTGGGCAAGTCACTTCACCCTGCAGTCTCAGTTTCCCAACCTCTGAAATGGGGATAACAACACTTATCCACTTAATTCCCAGAAGAGTGTGAGGATTAATTAGGTAATGTCTGTACAGGGCTCTGAATATGTAAAGTACTATAAAAATGCAAACTAGTATTATTTGCTTCACCATGATCATGGCAGTCACTGTATTACATTGCAAATGTGATGAACGTGGGAGATATCTGCAATATTTTTATAACTATTATGGGACCCTCTGTTTGTTGGTCATTGGTTGCTTCCTAAAGGATAAGTGAGGGTTAAGCCAGCCTTCAGTGGTTTTTATCTGCAGGAACCAAAGTCAAGGGGTTGAAATAGCCCAGTCACCAGTGCTTAACTGACAATACAGGTGTTAAGGTCTTTGAAGCTTTGTCTCTTTCCAAGTTGGGCAAAACATCCCCTTGGCTTGTGACAAGTGGGGAGTACGGGGCGGGGGGGGGGGGGAGCAGGGCGCAGTATGTGGATGCAGAGAAAAACAGTCCATGAAGCTCAAGAGAGATGAGGAGTCAGGGTCTACAGAGAAGCAAACTGTAACACAGTCCCCAGAAGAGTGGGGGTGCCAGGGGAAAGTGCTGAGGTACCTGAGGGAAATGCTAAGCTTAGATAAGAAAATATCTGTACAGGCTTTTTGTTATGTTAACTTTTTTCTCACTGATGGCTACATTCCTATAAAAAATAAATGATACTTTGTTTTAAAGAATTTCTTCAGTGTTACTGCATTTTGTACTATTCATAGCTCCCAAGGGGAAGTCTAGAGTAGGGCTAACCCCAGTTTAATCTGCTGTAGAAACACAGCTGGTGAACTGGACTGCTGTAGCCTGGGGACCATGTCTAAAAGTGGGGTGAAACATGAGATTCCAATCTGTGGGAAGAGCAGGCATTGGGCCTGTCAATAGAAAGTGGTGCCCACAGACAGACTGAGAGAAAGAGGAGGAGGAAAACAGATCAATGTTGCTGCTAAAACAATCTTATATTGCAACTACAAGTAATATCAACAAGCTTCACCAGTCAGTGAAGATATGATTGGACAGGGACTCGGGGGATTGGTTCCCTTTCCACATCACCTTCACCCTAACTTGGACTAATGCAGTATCTGACTTATTCTTTCTAGAGATGGGCCCAAGCTACTAAGTTTGGATCCAGAGGCAAAGTTTAGAGATGTCCAACCCCAGACTTTGGTTTGCTTCATTCCAGGGTTGAGGAGAGTGGGGGACGGTGGGACTACTATACCAGGAACCCTAGCTCAAGGGAACCACCAAAATATCTGAAATAACTGTGTAAAAATAAAGTGAAATGGGAAAAGGTGGGGCCCCAGCAAACATGATGTACTAGGTTGCCAAAGTTCTCTCTACGCGCCTGTCACACTATAACAACAGGGATGAATAGCAAGGTCCCAACTTAGGTCTGAACTTCCTCATGTTTCAGGTTTTGTTCTGATGAGTTTAAGTTTGGGACATCTCCCTAATTGTTTCCTAAAAGAAAGTAGCATTTACACGGCCAAGGTGAAAACTAGGATGTGGATTTCTGAAAGGCATGGGGTATGTGTATCAATTCAGAGCAATGAAGAGTCCAGAAGGAATTAGTAACAAAATAAGAAATGATTCTAACAAGAAGTGAATATGCTGGGGAGAAAATTCCATACTTTTCCTCAGAACCCCATATATATGGGACTCTCCAGCAGAATATCTAATGGTTACACATTCAAACAATGAAACACCAGTTCAGAAGCCTTACCTCAATCCGATCAAACTCTCACTGGCTGATAATGCTTTGAGGGCATGGCACAGTTTGTAGCTGATTCTGAAAGCTGCTAGCCTTCCATGGGTGTCAGTCACACACACAATGGTACTGAGGATTCAACCCATTCTCTGTCAGTGACTAGAGGAGCCAGCTTATACAATTGCCCGTGTGTTTTTACGGTGACATTAATGAATACCCAGATGAATTGGAGGCTGGGCTGCCCACTCATTTCTTACAAAATTACTACACATTTAAAAAAAAAAAATAAGGAACCTATAAAGACTTAAGTCTGGGTTTCATAGCTACCCTTGTCCTGGCTGAGTCAACAAAAAAGCTCTCTGACTAACTAATTGGGGAGCCACTGTACCTTCTGCCAGTTGTGCCTTCAGCTTTCATTCGGAGCTAGTCATAGGAGATTTGGGAATGTTTTAAATTATTGATGAAGAAAGGAAATCTATCCCTGATATGCCTTTGGCAAACTCTTAATATGCTGGAGTTCAGTTTTGCAAAGACAATGCTCAGGCTGTCGCTCTCTCACCCATTTGCTGTAGTTATCAAGCTACAGCTTCTGATTAAGACCATTCAGCACTAGGCAAATGGGAAGTGCATCATTTAACAGCTCAGAAAGCTTTTAGATACGCCATCCTCTGTGCCAAAATCTGCAAGCTCTCTCCACTCACAGACCTTCCATTGATTACAAGAGTACAAGGGCTTGCAGGATTGGGCCCAAAGTGATTAACTTATATGGTTCAAGAAGAACTGAATAGCTACATAATGTTCCTTGGGTCTCAGGGCCAGGGTGCCTGTTCGGCAGCGGCGGGGAAATCAATGCTCGTGACGGGTGGGTCGATCAGGCATCCTGGTTCACAGCTGAGCCACTGGGCAACGGGTAGCTCTGGGCTCCTGGACAGGGGCTAAGCAAGTAAGCCATCTGTGGCTCAGGCCTCCTGGCCTAGAGGTGTTAGCACTCATTCAGCCCTAAGTGTGGAACCGAGTAGGGGACCCGAGGTCTGCCCTGCTCAACCAGGTCTGAGCCCAGGCCCTAGAAGTGATGGGTGGTCCCACCACATGGTCAGCGGCGAAGCCTGGGGTCGCTGCCTTGTCCCCCGGCAACAGCACCAAGTCAATGTCTCGATTCCCTGGGATACTTCCTACTAGTGTCTGTTGGGACTGTTCTGTGGCCGCTAGAGCCTGGTTCCTTGTCTCCATGTCGAGCAGGTCACTCTCCGCTTCCCCTCTGGGTCTCTCCGTCTCCTGAGACAGTGGCTGCCCTTCTCTCCAGGCTGGTTCAGGGGAGTCGTCGGCCGCCACAGCCGGTCAAGGGCTCTGCTGGCGCTTCAGCTCCCTGGGAAGGACCTGCTCTGTCCCAGAATGAGGCCACTCTGCCTCATGACAAGCTATTATTTATATAGCACCAGTAGCATGCTGGTGCCATACAGAAAAGAATGAGAACAGGGTCATTCCCTGAAGATCCTACATGAACAAAATATGTAAGAGGGAGGGAAGGGGTGAGATAAAAAGGAGTCAAGAGAGTGCCAGGAGTTTGGTTTGAATTTTGGAGATGAGTTCTGCCTGTCAGTAAAGGGACAATTAGGGTCTCAGGCCTATTTGGAATGATAATGGGGAAACTGACTGTTCACTGCATAGCAACCAGACATTCCTTCCTCTCTCCTTTCCCCCAAGTGAAGTTTTAGCCAACATTCAAACCATACAAAGCTCTAGTTAAAGCTCCTAATTACCACCTCCACTGATCAAATCCCCAAGTCAGCCCAAACACATCTGGGTTAAAGTTGTGTCAAACTCTTCACGTCAGGCCAGTTAACTGAGAGTTTGTCAAAGTTGGGCGAGCTCTCAACAAAGTCAAGGTGAATTTCATATGAATCTGGGCTAAGTTTGGCATGAAGTTAGCAAATCTAGAAGGGTGGAAACCAAGCAAAACACAGTGGTTAGAGCTGTTTTAATTTTGGGTGTCATGAGAGTTTGAACCCCCAGAGCAAAGGTCTGGAGATGCAAACCCCTGCTGAGTGAAACTAAAACAATAAATGTTGCTCACAAACCCCTGCTAAATTACTCACAGGTATTCTGCCAGATATTCCTGACTGTCGTCTTCTCAACATCTGCAAACCTACCTAGATTCACATATGACCCTCATGACCCCACTGTAATATATGAGCACCTCACAATTACTAAAGGACTTTATTCTCTCAGTACTCCTGTGAAGGAGGGAGGGATGGATTATTCTCATTGTATAGATTGAGTAATTGAGGTAAAGGGTAAATTAAATGACTTGCCCAAGGTCAGACAGGAAGTTTATGGGTGAATTGAACCCAGGTCACTGAGTCCCACTCTAGTGCCCCATCTACTAGACCTTGTTTAATAAGTATCTTTTCCATTCTTTCAAGTCCTCACAAGCAATGGATCCAAACACTTTCATTCACAATCTGTGTGAAGAGTAGCCCACCAAGATATGTACAGGCCACTCTGCTTCATGAAGACATGTTTACCTGGACAAGGAGACACTTCCATAGTTCTGGACAGAGAGTGATGTAGTCTGATTTACTCTCTAACCTGTGGATTCTGTGAGTGTCGATGCCAAATAAAGTGCGTTTTTTCAGCTGGTTTGCTGTTCCGGACATTCATTAATCTCCCATCTTTTAATATCCATTAGTGTACATTAAGCTAAAAAGATAGATTTGGAGCAGGGATCCCATTCTTCTTGTCTTTTCTAATTTTCTGTTCTCAGAGGAAGTTTATATTTTTCAGCCTCAAGGGGATGAAGTTAGCCCAAAAGTGGCTGTATGCTTGACAGATCAGCTATTTTCTCTTTTTCACCAGCTGGGTTATTATTAGAACTGGCAGAATAATTCATATTGAATAATTTGACACCTCTTTTTCTGTTCACATATCGCAAATTTCTCAAGTTTATTTGATATTCAAAATTATTCACCATAGAATTTCTGCCAATAACTCCCAAAAGGACATTATCAGTACAATCACAACACATTCCTTTTTCTTCTATCAGAAATCCTTTAACTGAAGTAAGAGTTGGACGTGTGAATAATTCCTGACCTAAAGGAGATACTCATCATCCACAGCCTTTTCCCATGGGTACCCGTTAGAGACATAACCTAAACTACTGCAAAGTTTGTATCCAGAATTGGATCTGAATCTAAATTTACTTAGAGTTTGAGGAACATCAGCTTCAGCTTCCTGGTTCATGGGTGTATAAGAAAAAAATCTTGCTAGATTTTGGTCTTCTTAATATGCTATTTAAGCCACTGGAATTTCTTTTTCCCTACCCTTCCATTATTTAGTAGAGCTGGATGGGAACTTTTCAACAACACATTTTTTCATTGGAAAATGCCTATCCATCAAAACCGAGACTTCACAGAGATGTTTCAGTTTTGATGCAACTTTCTACAGGAAGGTTTCTGGGGAGGAATTTATAGTCAGAACAAGACAGCACAAGAGATCTGAAATAACTAATAGCCTTGTAGTTAGGGTAATCATGTGGGAGACCCTGGTTCAAATCTGGTAGACCAGAGACTTGAACCCTGGTCTCCTATAAACTAATAGAGGTAGCTGGAAAACAAAAATGCTATTTTGTGTGTGTTGGGGGGAGGATGAGTATCCTAACCACTAGATTACTGGTATCTCTTTCTCTCTCTGTTTTTTTGCACAAAAAATTCAAATGGTCTTGGTATTGTTCTACCTCAGAACGAAAACAATTACCAAAAACTCTTTTTTTTCCCTTGTGATTTAGGATTTTTGTTTTCTGGCTACCCCTATTATTTCACTTGTTTACCTTAGGTGAAATTCATCTCTCTGGATAGGATGAGGATCACTAAGCTAATGTACCCCTTAAGCCTTATTTTGAATGATTAAGTGTGACTTGAATGGTGAATTAACCTTGTTTTGGGTCTTGATCAAGGGTGTATTTTTTTCCATTGTGCATTTGATATCATATTGCGTGTGGTCAGTTTCACTCTATATTGTGGTCAGTTAGTCAGTCAGTTTCCATTCTTGCCTGTGCAAGCTTTCACAAAACTTCAGAGAGAGAAAAAACAGTAAAAAAAAATAACAACCAAAAAAAACAACAGTAAAATGTGATGACTAAAATGGTAAAATGGGTAAATGGATAAAATAGTAAAATGGGTACCTAGCCCATAGGATAAAACACATATTACAAAAAGTTGACATATGAATACAACCATCCAACCTCAGCCACTCCTTCCTCAATTGAAGGACAAATGGACACTTTTCATTTCTGTAAAAGATCAAGTGCTCTCAAACCCGCCATTAGTGATGCACTTGAAATGAATCTGCTCTTGCAAACTAGAGATAGTTTCAAGTTGCATAATTTTGATCTGGATCTAGACTTCCCTAAAGTTGGCATCTGTTGAGATCTAGAGTTTTGATTTGTGCCCCTTTCCAGTGTAAACCAGCACCTCTGCAAATCAGCCCCTTAATGGTGAGCACTACTTTCACAAACACAATTCCCTCATCTCTTGCTGATATAATGACCTCTTTACTGGGCAGCAAAAGTATGTATGCCATTGAAAAAAATCAACATTTCCCAACCGTTGTACATATTGGTATCTCATCTATTGAAATCTATTTGCTGAACAGAAAATTAATGTGATATCTCAACATGGTATCTCAGTTGGCAAATGTCAACTTTTCAATGGCAGACAATTAACGCTGCTACTTTGTTCTTGGCTAATGTTACACCCTTTTCAAGACACCTAAACCTACGTGCAGAATGATAGCATTGCCACCATTAAATCTTTAATCACAAAGATTGGTTAAAAGCCAATACTACGTTAAACATATTGGCATAATATGCTGAATAATATGTAATGTACTGCAGAACAGAAACATACGTTCTTGGTCCATCACAACTTTAAAGTACAACTTTAAGAAACAGCATGAGATGTATATGCTCAATAGTAACCTGCTGTGCAAAGTCAGAACATGTCTTTGTATCTATAATCTATATCTGTCCCTACCTAGCTTTATTCAAAGTTCTGATGCCACACACACCTATTATAAACACACAGTAAACAAACTCATCATGAGCTCCTGGCATTTACATAGTATATCTAGGTAGTAACCTGGACTCAACTATCCCTCAAACACAATACATGACATTCATGTTGAGAGAAACGCTTGAAACAGGTTTCTTCTTCAGGACAAATTGCTCCTTTTTTTTTTTCTTGGCAAGGGCAAAGATGACAAAAATATAGAATCTTTATATGTAATCGGCCAGATTCTAGTCTCATTTCCATTGTTGTAAATTCTATTTAACTCCATTGTAGGCAATATAGTTACACATCTGAGATCAGAATCAGGCCCAGAATATGCATACACACACACACATTCACACAAAACTAGGAAACCTTTTGACATATCTATGAAGGATAGCCCTTCCAAAAACATCCACTATACAGATGAGCCCTCAAATTAGTACAGGAAGCATGACGACTATAGTAGTGGTGGCTGATGAAGAGACACACACATATACACCTCTGCCACCAATCGTGCTGCCAGGGCATTCATCAAATTAAGTACCAAGAGGAACAACACCTCTGATATCTCTTCATTTGGGGCTCCAGTAAATGAGGCACTAGATTAGGCCTGACAGAGGCCTAATGCAGCCTGAGCTTTTCCTGGTGTAATTAATTGGAACTTCGCCAGCTTGACAAATTGGAATGATGAATCTATCTTGTATGAATAGAAAAAAAATGCATAATCAGTCAAAGATTTAGTTAAGACAGCTTCTCTCTGACTCCCTGCCATAGCTAAATCCATTAAGGCGAGGAAACATCACTTTAAGAAAAGGCACTGTTCTCTGTATGTTCAATTTATAACTTTTTGTTCTTGAATTTAATGGAGCAGTCAACCTGGACAGATTTGACTTTGGACAGGGTGGGGAAGGGGGAGGTGGGAAAAGTTGTTTTATTTTTATCATTCTAATCTCCCATGTTCCTAGATATAGTATGGAAGAAATCTCCATTTTGCTTTTAATGGGTACTTGTTTTTTGTGGGGGGTTTTTTAAAATATTTGGGGCTGGAGAAGGGAATCTAATAGGATTGCTTCACATACTTTGCCACTTAGATGATTCTGTGATAAAAGTTGCTTGTCAAGTTTTTCCCCCACTAACTTATTTAATTGCTGGTAACATTTAGACTTTGCAAGATGTGATGGATTGACTGCTATGCGGAGCTCTGCTTTTTCCTCTCTAATTACCAGCCAATTTTAAAGGCCCTTTCCTGATACGCTGAATGGAGAGGCAGAGGGAAAACAGGTTTTCTTACTTTTAAAATATAGTTGTAACATTCAGCAGTTATTGTCTATATATAAATAACTTTGAACCATGTTCTTTCACTCTCTCCTTCTAAATGATATAGCCAAAAGCCTAAATTCTGAAGAATCAATTAAACCACCAATATTCCTGTTTGCAATCAGTGTTTAGAGAAAATCTACATTGCCTCTTACGGGCAGGTGATTGTGGCTTTGTAAAATAAAAGTTACTTACATGCAACAGAAGAAATGCTGATTCCTTAAATGAGAGTTGATGATAGTTTTCATTTCAAACTCTCCCTAACTATTCTTCGTCTAGTATGCTGTAGAGTGCTAGAAATATGTTTAGTTTAACCTGATGCCCTCAGAATCTGTCTTATAAACAGTTTCACACAAAGAGCCAAATTTTGTGCCCAAACAGCCCACTGGAGCCAATGGGTTTGCGCTAGTGTGAGTGAGAGCAGAATTAGACCCAAACACTTGTAATTCCTGTATTGAGCCATTCACTCTTGGCCACTAGCCAATCTGACAGCCACATTTAAATAAGCCACCTGCTGAGTAGGGAGTTTATAGAACTAAATGCTCAGGAGACCATTAGCCAAAAAGTATATTGAACTTGCTCAATAAGGCATGAAGTGAAAAGATTTCAGTGACAGGGAATACAAGAGGTTATATCATGGTCCTGACCTGTTGTACTAGGGCAGTTACTGTGCAGTTTTATGACTATGAGCCTTTTCCCTCTATGCTCCAAACAAAATAGTCCATACAAAAGATCCCTCTGTGAAATGGCATTAAATACCACTCTGGACACAGATAACCCTATCTTGTAATGCATATCATACGTAAGTTGCAGTGCCATTCCCTCTCACTGTGCCCTGTAAGAATGTTAAAGTTCAGGAACATTTCAACAGGACATAGTCAAGGTTCTCTCTCTCTCTCACACACACTTTTTAAATAATTGTGTGTGTGCATTTACTGCTCACAAGAGGTGCTGGATTGACAGTGCTGGAGACAGAAGTTCTCAAAAAGGGCAGCAGCAACAGTATAAGCTTTTCCTGTGCAAGCCTGCCAGTGGGCTACAAACCTGTTGTGGGTAAAATACCCCAAGATCTGTTCACTGTTCAATTCCTCTGGGCTGACTTCCAACAAGGGTGCCCCCTTCAGTGCCAATGATGGTGGTGCTTTCTTAATGATGTGGGCATTGCCCATTAGAAACTAAATTGAGACCATGTGCATTTTACTTGGGCTGCTAACCAGTGTGAAACGATAAAATCTAGCCCATACTCATGAGCTGAATAAGGTAACCTAGAGGTGAAGGACTCCAAAAAAATTAATCTCATGGTTCCGTTGAAGTTAATGGAGTTAATGAAGTTAATGGAGAGTGACATTGGGCCCCACATCATACACTACTAATCCCCAGAGCTGTCCAAGTCAATGCCCTGATTCAAGTCTAGTGACAGTCCCTCGTTTCCATTTGTCTCTCCTTTGGCAAGTCACTTAGTGTCCCTGTGGCTCAGTTCCCCATCTGTGAATTGGGAATAATAATACTTCCGTACTTCAGAGAGGTGTTGTAAGGCTAAGTCCATTAAAAGAGACAGAGAGAGAGAGAGATTGTAAAGTACTTTGGGATCTACTGATGAAAAGTGTTAGGTATTTATTAATTAATTAGTAATAATAGTAGTATAGTCGTAAAAATCATTGGGCCAGATTCTCAGCTAGTGTTAATTAGCATAAACGCCCCTGAAGTGAGCAGAGCTAAGCCAAATGACATCTGCTGAGAATCTGATCCATTGTCTTATTTTGTTTTACTTCTGTCAAATGGATTTACAAAATGGACTTCTTCAACTATATTGTTGACCATATTTTAGGAAGACTGGGTTATTTAATCTGAAGTTCAAAAGCAGCCATTGACCTTGAGTAGATCTGTGTATATGTGTGTGTATTTTATTTGAATTTGGATTCTTTCTTTCGATCTTTCAACCCAGAATGCCACTATTCTTCATATGGGACTTCACATAAATACAGGTGCTGCATCATTTAGCCAGGTCACTTCATAATATTTGTCAACACCCTGGCCTCATTTTCATTATTATTGTTATTGTTTGTTTTACTTTGCTCCTTCCCAGTCCCCATACAAAAAAACTGATAAACCCATATACCAGGAGACACTACCAGTATGATGAGCCTTAAAGCACATTAATATTTTTTACCCTAAAACTGTAAGACTAGTCAGAGTGCCTTCTGACTCAGTGGCAGATAGAGATTCTGATGTAAAGATCAGCAGCTGATTCATAGCACATTATTCACACAATTGCCATTCTCCTGTTAACCCCACTAAGCAGTGTTGAAAACCCATTGGCCCCATTGCTGTAGAGCTATAAAACCTTGTTTAAAAACTGACTCAAATGTGGACAGTAAAGGCCATATTGTCTTTCTGAAACATTAAAGGTGCTGCAGAGTTCTGGCTTAGTTATTGGAGATGGTTATAGCGCAGTATTTAAAACCATCAGCATACTGAACATGTACATTGCACTATGATACAGCACTGCTTCTATTGAATGGACATTCCAGGGTTAATAATGAGCAGATGCCAGAGTGGTAATCAAAGAAGCTATGGAAATACAGCAGAAATACTTTGTGTCAAATACTGTGTGGAGGACTACATCAGATTCAAATAATCCAAGCCCCACTCTTGAAAGGTGATACACAATGCTGAGAATGGTGGCCATGACTCATCTGGACTTCAGCCTGTAAGGTCTTTCTGATCCCACCTGAATTCCTCTTCTGATGGAGAAAAAGATGCATAACTAGGGCTTTATACACCAGGCTGATCATCAGATGCATTTTTGGCCCCTTAGTCAACCAGCATGATTCAGGGTGACTGTTGGCTGCATAGGGCAACTTGGCACAGGCTCTGCAGAGAACCACAGCAGGATAAGGACAGTACAAATATAAAAACTTTTAAGCTACCTGTGCGCTCCAACCCCCTAACTTGAACACTGCAGATCAGCCACATCCCAAAATCTGCTCACGCTACATCATGAGAGCTATAAAATTTGGATTTGGATTCAAATACTCACATGCTGAAGGACTGTGGCTCTGAGCTTTTGTATCACAAAGATAGACATTTGAATCCAAGTTCTGATCTCAAACACCAGCCAGGTTCAGAATTCAGAGCTAGGGGCCTGTAACCACCTCAGAATTGACCCTATCTGCCTCACATACACACACCTGTCCCTCTGTTACAGAGGGGACATTCTTATTTGTACTTTAATCATCCTTTTTATGCAAGGATGATCAATTGTGTCTCTCCATAGCCATATTCCTATTACAAAAGATCCTGCTCCAATAAAGGATTAGTATGTGCAGATAATGCATTAAAATGAATTATGATGGCAATCTGATCCCCAATGCCTCGGCAGAACCTTTCCATCATGGGTGACAGACTAGTTCCCTGGGCTTAGCACTACAGAAAGAGAGAGAGAGAGACCTCAAAAACTTGATCCAATAACTTTCTATGAACCTAATGGAGTACACAGAATGTACAGTCCTTCTGTTGTCCCTGAATTAGTTACAATATAGCTGAAAAGAAATTCAACAAGCTAGTATCACACAGCCTTCTATCAAATTCACTTAAATGCATTTTTCCATATATTTTATGTGATTGCAGTCTCTATCTGCCTATGGTGCTATGTTTTATTGCAGGCCAGCAAAAATAATTAGTTGGTGACCCAGAAAACTGATATATAAAATCCTTTTAATCACCAATATGGCTTTCAATTATATAGTGTAAACTTATTAACCTTTTTACTGCTGAGATTTGATTTATGGAATTCCAGCTGCATTAACGTTACAGGAGGAGATAAAAAGTGTCTTGGATGATGTGTTAGGATTAACAATTGAGATCTGGCTGGCCTGTCAAGAAGGCTTAAAAAGCAACGGCGACGTGCTGTGTGTCCCCAGGGACTCATTTCCACCAGAGCTGTGTGAAAAGTTTGGTCGGTGGAGTGAGCTGGGTAATTTCTCTTTCTCTGTATATAAACTAGAACATATAGCCAGTTATAGCTTTCAGAATGAACATGGATTAAGTGGGCTCTGGATACAGTAAGATGCATGAAAGGAAAGACATGGAAGCACTCAGGTCCTTTTTCTCAATTTGAATGGTCAGAAATATCAGTACAACGGATGATGAGCGGTTAATGATCCCTGCTAGGTGGAAATATATCATACTGACCTTGTTTGTACAAAGGGGGAGTTGAGGGGTAAGCACTTATTTGCTGATTTGGGTTCATTTTTGCCCTGCATGGAAAGTAATCTTCACAGGTGTTTCCTGCTATCTGCTTTAGGCAGATAAAAACTCTACGAGTGAAATCCTGGCCCTGTTGAATTCAATGGGAGTTTTGTCTTTGACGTCAGTGGAGCCAGGATTTCACCTTCTGTCTTGTGGTGGAAAAGAATGAAGGTCTTTTAAAAGAGGATGCTGTGCCTAATGCTTATTGATTAGAGCAGGAATGACTAATCGCAACACACACTTGAGTAAAACTAGAGGAAAGTTAAGGAGGGTACCAGAAAAGGAAGAGGAGGTAAAAGTAATATGGTGAGAGAGCTATTTCATTCACACCAATTTGCAGAACTAGAGCATCCAGTTTACTCACTGATTGTTTACATCAGTCAAAATAGAACAGACTAATTTACATTTAGAGTGAAAATGACTCTCCTAGATGTAAATCCTATGGCCAAAAGCTCCAGAGGGGAAGAACTCCCTCTGTTGGTGAGAGGGAAAAATGCTCCTATGGCAAGCTACATTTGCATAGTCTACCTGCCCACAATTAGAACTGTGCGAATAACTGATTTTTCCGTTTGCTGGATGTTCCGAAAAATCGTAAAGAAATGTCAGCAAACCAAATAATAAAAAAAATGCATTTTGGATTCAACAAAATATTGTTTCATTAGAACTTTTTAAAATGCTTTTTTCATTTTTTTTTAAATAAAAGTGAAGTAAATTTCAAAATGAAAAGTCATTCTGAATCGAAAAATCAAAATGTTTTGCTCAGAAAATACTGAAACAAAATGTTTCAATTTTACTGACTTTTGAAAAGATTTTTTTTAGATTGAAATAATTCAGTGACTTCGACACAAATCTGTAAGATGTTTCAGTCAACCCAAATCTACATTCTTTGGTTAAAAAGAAAGGGATAAAAATTTGCGCCCAGCTCTATGCACAGTCCATCTAGTGACACTTACAATGTCACCATAATTATACATGAATTTGGATTTGCAGGATTACTGGGTTCCCAGAGAGAGGAAGGAATTCTTCTTACTTCCTGACAAAGAGCTAATTTCCAAGCAGCCAGGACACTGTTCAAGGGTCCTAAGTGCTCGTCCCCTCCTGTGGGGCTTTGCTGCAAGAGATAATTCAGACAGAGGAGTTCTCTGCATGACAAGTCAGCCCATGGAACTCCTTGCCAGAGGATATTGTGAAAGCCAAGACTATAACAGGGTTCAAAAAGGAACTAGATAAGTTCGTGGTAAATAGGTCCATCAAGGGCTATTAGCCAGGATAAGCAGGGATGGTGTCCATAACCTCTGTTTGCCAGAAGCTGGGAATGGATCACTTGATGATTACCTGTTCTGTTCATTCCCTCTGAAGCACCTGGCATTGGCCACTGTGCAGATGTTGCCTTTTCAGGAAGTATCAAGCCACTGCTGGAGGCAACATACCCGAGTTGCTGGGTTCAGTCAGATAATCCTTTCACAGGAATGCAAAGTATACACACAATAATAATGGATATGGCCATAGCCTTAATTGGTACGGCCTTACTCTTTCAGGTTGGTTTCAGAGTAGCAGCCGTGTTAGTCTGTATTCGCAAAAAGAAAAGGAGTACTTGTGGCACCTTAGAGACTAACAAATTTATTTGAGCATAAGCTTTCGTGAGCTACAGCTCCGATGAATGCATCCGATGAAGTGAGCTGTAGCTCACGAAAGCTTATGCTCTAATAAATTTGTTAGTCTCTAAGGTGCCACAAGTACTCCTTTTCTTTCAGGTTGGTTTCTCTATTTGTTGTTTAGTGGCAATAACTTATAATGATAATGTTCCGGAAGATTAATTCTGCAGTGAATACTCTAGTACTACTAATAAAAGAAATAAATATTGTCAATTTCCCCATTCTGTATGTATTAGGCAGCCCTCAACATCTTACTCGTCTTTGAATCAAGCAATACTTAGTCCTGTCCAATGCAATTAATGTTTCCCAATCTTGATAAGCAACGAAAGAGCCAATGCAGATGGGATTGGGTTGATAGTTGCCATGGTACCATGATCAATCCATCACCGTTTTACAAGTGAAATTTGCAGTTCTGATTCTCTTTACTCAACTTTTGCTGGTAAGTACTAACATCCTTTATTTCCAGGAATGTGTGGGATTTATTTAGTGGCAGGCTGCTTGGGGTTTGCAATGAGTGTACTGTGACTAGCATCTCATCCTTAATCTGAACAAGGAGAGGTTATGCAGAGATGACAGCAGTTTCAAGCCATTGTTTCACTAGTAGGCATTGCCCTGAAAAACGTGTAATAGCCGAGGAAAGCTCAGCAGTTCCTACTAGTTCAGGGCCTGACTGTTCCCTGTATCTCTTTGCACAGTTGCAAAATTCCTCACATTCCTTTCATGTGTCTCTCACAGCCCAGATCCTTTTTCCCTTCTCTGTTGTTGGCCTCCGTTTTGGTAGAGAGGGTTGGTTGACAGTTCCCTCTGCTGACCAACTTGGAAAAGATTTAAGACTTTTTCAAGACTTGTTTACTAGGGTCCCTCTTTTCCATTATTATTTATACTAAATTGGTGCCTAGGAAATCCCATCATGAACCAGGACCCCACCATGCTAGGTTCTGTGGACACACAAAACAAAACCACCCTGCCTTAAAGAGCTGACAGTCTAATTACAATCTTCCGTGAGACCAGAGTTTCCTCCCCATTTCCTTCCTGACAAGCAGGAATCCCACGGTCAACTCTCAGGTCGCCTCTTGGATGTCTAGCATAGCAGAGGAATATGCACTATCATCATCCAGCCCCACCTCAGCTTTTCAGAGGGCTAATAATGTCCATAACATAGATGACTGGTTGGATTTTTATATGTATTCTGTGAAATAAGGGAAATAAAATCAATACTACCAGGTAATCCAGTCTTTGTTCACAAATCTTCAGCTGAGAAAATTCTGAACTATCTAGAAATAATACAGTAAAAACAGTTCATGACAATTATAGCATAACGACTCTCATAGAGACTGGCATGAAACTGGCCTATTCTGTTCTGTTGAAGCCCATTTTTAATTTTTAACAAAAACATTAAGACTTTACGATAAGTGGACATCCTTTAATGCTCTATTACTATGACATTCCTTGGGAAAGACATCTGAAATGCAGAAGCTCTATATTAATGCCAGGAGGGTTCCTTGAGATTGATGTTATCACGGTGAATACTAGGGGAATGTCAAGTACAACACTGGGTGCATTCAATATCCTTGCCCCCTGGGTCAGGTACCCTTTCCTCCCCCAGTCTGACATTTCAGACGAGCCCTTATTTACATGAAGAAGAGCCACGTGAATTATATACATGGTGCATTTTTAAAGGAATTTGTAATGTAGGCTAGAGAAGCCTTTTACAATGATTAACTAAAGGAGACATTTTAAATAACAATATGGAAGTTACAGATCCTAAACAGACAGTCTTCTCCTAAAGGCCAATAGATTTCTAAGACTATAAAACAGGCTATATTTCAGATTAAGCACTAAACATTTACACCAATACTCATTTCCTTTCAACTTCCTTGACAAAGACACATCTCAGTAATTTAGCAATTGAAATATCTCATGTCTTTGTCTTCTAGTAGCTTCCAATTTCTATAACATATTTGGGTAGGTCTGCACTATGGAGTTAACCCAGATGATTGGCATGCAGCTTTCCTAGTCTGGGTGTGAGTAGCCACATTACAAACCATACCCAAGTTACTAGGTTCAGTCTGGTGTTGCACTCGCCTGTGTGCGTCGCTACGACTTGTGGGAGCATATCCCACAGTTCTTAGCACAGCAATAAAATGAGCACTCTGTGATTCTTTCCCAATGAAATCTGGAAGAACTTGTCTGCCCCTTGGAACCTGCCTCTTTTTCTATTGGAAGTTCATCTGGACCAGCTGTGCATAAGAGGCATCAGCTGCGTAACCATTGTCAAGTGTTTTGTCGGTCTCACAGCAAAGGAGCGTTTCAAGAGCGGATTTGAAGGCAGACAACAAGGTAGTATTGTGGATGGTTAGAGCTTCTCCCAAGTGGGAGAGGCAGCAGAAGGTGCTTGTTTTCCAGTTTAACAAGTGGGTGATGAAGGCTGGCCTCATTGGCAGAGCAGGCATGCGTGTCAACATCTTGGTGGCATGACAGAGATGATTGGTAATGTGGGGATAGGCCAGGAAGGGACTTCAAAGGATGACTCCAGCTTCCACACCTGCTAGGTGAGTTTTAAAAACAAAAAAAACACTGAAGGTCAAAAGTATCACAGGCTGCTTAGCAACTTGGAAAGCAGAACTAGGCTATCTAACATTGATTCTTATAAAATATGTAAGTGCCCTGCCAGGATTGACAGTACTTCACTTCCACTTAAAATCATACCTTAGGTTCTCATCCCATTCTGTACTACCAGAACACTGGTCTGTCTACCCTGTGTTATATGGGCACCTGCTGTAGCCTCTTCACCACTTAGAATAAGGCCTGGTCTACACTGGGTGGGGGATCAATCTAAGTTACGCAACTTCAGCTACGTGAATAACGTAGATCGAGTCGACGTACTTAGATCTACTTACGGTGGTATCTGCACTGTGGTAGGTTGATTGTTGACACTCTCCCGTCGATTCCGCCTATGCTTCTTGCTCCAGTGGAGTACCGGAGTCGACGGGAGAGCACTCGGCAGTCATTTATCACGTCTTCACTAGACGCGATAAATCAACCCCCGCTGGATCGATCACTCTAGATGTAAGTGTAGACATGCCCTAAGAGTCCATGGATGAGTGTAGCATAGGGAATAACTCAATATCTTTCTCTGAGGTATCCCTATGGCCCCCATCACTGTAGTATCTGAGCACCTCACAATCTTCAAATGTATTTATCCCAGTAACCCCGCTGTGAGGTAGGGCCATGCTATTATCCCCATTTTATAGCTGGGAAACTGAGGCTAAATGACTTGTCCACTCAGGCAATGTGTGGGAGAGCAGGGAATTAAACCAGGACCTTCCATTTTCCAGGTAAGTGTCATAACCACTGGACCATCCTTTGTCTCTTAAGCCTGCCCAAAGCTTCTATAGTCTGAACCAAATAAACACCACCCATCAGCTCTGTATGTGGTAATGGGGTTTAGATCCTTTTTCCACTCACTGGGGAACCTTGGGGACATTATTTAAACTTCTCTGGGCCTTACTTCCTTGACCCATCCAATGGGATGACACTACCACATTTGTAAAATGCTTTGACATCCTAAGATGAAAGGTGTTATTTAAATACAAATTTTATTGGTACCAGGTCAGATATTTCAGCAAACATCTCTCTGTAAACAATTCCCATGAAAATGGAAGCAATGTGAAAAACAATAGGACTAAAATTTTAATTGGGAAAAGTGAAAAACAATGGGGCTAATTATATATATATATGCAATATATATAATTAGCCCCATTGTTTTTCACTTTTCCCAATTAGCCCCATTGTTTTTCACTTTTCCCAATATATATATATACCTCTTGCCAAAAAGAGAGGTTCATTATATGAAGGACACATTATCCCTTTTTTCTTCATATAATTCAGCATGGTAAGTAGTCATTCCTAATTGGCTTAAAAATTAGTATGAAATATTAGAATGCCAAATGATGTGATGACACAGTTGTATTCCTGTGGCAGGCCAAGCACTGATCCGAGAACAGAAGAGGGACAGGAGCAGATGTAGGTCTGAGAAAAAAATGGTGTAATTTACAAAATAATGTTTCATTCTTTACCTTCCTCCACCCATATATATATATTTTATGCACTATGCTGCGTTTATGATGAAATTACAGGACCAATATAAAAATTGGGTGTCACTTTTGATTTCCTTTTTTCCAAACTAAAATGTCAAAACTTGTTTGTTGGGAGTAACAAAGCAGAAAAAGGGCAATGTTCTGAATAATCTAAACCAGGTGAGTAATTTGTAGTGAATAATTTATTCCACAAATTTCACCTCTTCCAACCCATCAGATTATGATTTTCTCAAATTTATCCTTGACTTGAAATTATTTGCCAAATTATTTAGCCAAACAATCTGTAACTGATTCACAAGAGGTCAGCATTTGAAATCTGAACTATTCGACTGGGCACATAGGTCATGTGTTTTTGTTCCCTGATCAAAGCCTCAGTTCAGACAGATTATTAAGCATGTGCCTAAAGTCAGTGGAGCTATTCACAGGTTTAAATTTAGGCACCTAAGTATTAGTGACATCAGAATCAGGCCCATTGGGACCATATGCATGGTCAGAATTTGGCCCTTTGTTCTGGATTGAACAAGATCTGCACTCACCAAAGAATCTATTTGCACATTGCAAATAAGCCCAAAGCAAAAATCAGTGTTTTCATGCATCTCTAATATATATTGGTGGCCAGATTTTCTGGTGTATTAAGGCTGCTTTGTGCCACTCCTGCAGAACAAGGCAACCTTGGACCAATTTCAGCAGGTTTAGAGGAGGGATCCCCCTTCTGCTATGCCACCATACCTGGCCACGAGGCTAACGGGACTAATGAGGGGGCATACGTGGGGCACCCCAATCCAGGGCTGATCCCCAACAGTCTTACCATCCATCAGCATCATGGGCAGCCTGTGTAAAACAGAACAGCCTTCAGATTGCTAACTGGTGCCCCCAGATTTTGGGAATCAGAAAAGTGGAATAAAGTCACCTTTACTTTCCATGGTAGCACATGCCCCAAGTTTTCCCAGTACAGTGAAAATGGACTGGTACATTTTAATTAAAATGCCTCACTTATGCCTTTTATAGATGGGACCATATATCCGTACAGCTCTCAGATCCCTTTTATTTAAGCCATGGATTAAGGTAGAGGAAGATGCACAAAATGTACCCTGTGTACTCTGCACAATTCTTTATCTCCTTTAGCAACCCAGGGAACAGCCTGTCCTCTTCAAAGATTTTGAAATACTGAAAGAATATTTTATTTCTACATATCCACAGGGTACAACTAATGACTTCCACTCATTGGGATCATAATTCTTCCCCTGCATCGGCGCCTAAAGTGCTACTAGAGAAAAGTCATATACTGGCGATGTTTAATGTAGTAGATGTGTCATACAGAATCGAGGTATTTGCTTTAAAGGGCTTTCACAGTTTCTTATTCTAAGGTCAGCATTGCATGGAATAAGCAGACTTTTTTTCAGGACGAACAGAGCTTTGAGTTTATAGCTGCGGAGAATGGGATAAAATTAATTATGTAACAAGAGAGAAAAGACTTTTCTATCCCTCTAATGCAGTCGGGCAAATGAGAATCCTAAACACCACTGAGACATCACTTCATATTGGTGGTCCCTGGAAGGCAGGTCCATTCACTGTGACAGTGTCTTTATTATCTGCTGGCGGGGCTCGCAGTGGCCACTTGTAATAACAATAATCTTTCTACATCATATTTGTGTGAGCAGAAGCATTGAGGTGTGGCTGACAATGTATCATCCCTTGCAGATGCAGTGATCATAGGGTTTCATTAGCTCTTAAATCTATTGACTTCATTGTCTGGCATATTTAGGGGTGCTGCTATTAGGGAAAACAAATCAAATATTTATTTGATTGACAGCTGCCATTGGCAAGCTTTCCCATGCACCTAGAGTGCTACAGAATGCCGCCTAATTGCAATTCAAGTTTCCAGGCAAAGACGTGGTTTTGGCTCATGGGTTACTAGTACAAGAAAAGAGGATTTCCTTTGTTTTGAAACTTCTCGCCATGTGCCCAAGGAATTAGTTAAATGCCCCTCTGGCCCATGGGTGGCAGGATTTCTAGGGAAATCAGATTCCTGATACAACAAACCAACTTCTGCTCAAATCTTAGCAGAGTGAACAGCAAATTACTTAATACCACATCACACCTCCCTGAAGATTTAACAACAATAAAATAATTAGCACTAGAGAAATGCTGGAACCACCAACTCATCAATAAACAACTTCAAAACTCTGGGTACATTCATAGTCAGCTCAGCCCTAATCTGTCTCTCCACACTCCTCACTTCATGTTCAAAGAGCTTCATAAACATCTAATCAATCTTTCACAACATCCCTGGGAGGCCCTGTAAAAACAGTGTATCATGGTGATCGTCTCTATAAATGCTTCAACAGGTAAAAATAGATTTTGCAGTTGGCGACACTGAGACAGGCACAATAAAGTTCTGAGATTTAAAAGGTGTGCATTCTTGCACCCCTTGTTTATGCACCACAACTGTGGTGGTGTAAACAAATCAGAAACTTAAGCAACTACTTGGATGCACATCTGGCCACTTGTATGGGCAGTTGTATGTGCAACTACCAATTTTGTGTGAACAGTTGTGGTATCTGTGTATGCAAATTAGGCATGCGATCACACACCCGTATTTGTAAATGCAGTTTAATAAAAACCATGCCTGAAATGCCCAAGACCAATGCCAGAATTAGAATTTGGTAGTTCCTGATTCTCAGGCGATGGTCAAGCCACTACACCCTTCCTCCCTGTCTCTCAATCTCTCTCACACACACTACCCTTTTCAGTAGCACAATGTACAGTATTTTCCAAAATCTGGTAGATTCTGCAAAAGCGTCCTATCTTAAAGACGACAAGTAAAATATAAGCTGTCAATTTTTCTCCAACAATATACACTTTAGAATGATTGTTTCATTTTTATGCCTTGGTTTCCAAAGCAGGGAATACATATTTAAAATTTCTAAATCCTCAGGCAATAGTCTGAGCTGGTGGATTATTGTTTGAGTGCTCAAGCCTGGCCTGATCAATGAAAATACCAAAGGTAACAATAAATTTAAACCAAGCATAGCAATAGTGTTAAACTCAGAGATCATTCTACAAGAAAAATCCTTTTCATTAGCAAGTGAAGGCAAAAAAACACACAAAGTAAGCAAGAAGATTCAGCACAAACCCCTTCCAATATTGGCATGTGAGTATTCAGAAAGATCACGGTGTATGATTCCTTCCAGTTTAACACCCTTGTTTTTCATACACAAAATAACTTTTGAAACTGGTTTAAATCAGAACTGAGAGGCCACATAGTCCATTAGGCAGGATATTGGACCAGGAGACAGGGTTCAATTATTAGCTTGGTCACTGACCTTCTGTGTGACCTTGGACAAATCACTTTACCTCCCAGCCCGTTATCTGTCTTGTCTGTTTAGATTGTAAATTCACTGGGGCAGAGACGGTCTCTCATTACATCATACACAATGGGGTCCCAGTCACATTTGGGGCTTCCAGGCACTCTCAAAATACAAACCACAACCAAACCTGGCTGGAGGAGGACTTATTCTTAGCATAACCTTCTGCCTCACTCTCAAGCACTGAGTCTGTGTATAACAAAAGAAAACTTCTATTCAAAGGGAAAGAGAACCCAGCGTTAATTTGGGAAAACACACAACCACAATTCAAAAACACGTAACCATAAGCAAATACCACAGTAATAGGCAATGTCCTTTGCCTCAGTTTCCCACCTTGTGGTGTGCAAGTCTGATGAACAAATCTCCCTTTTACAAGCCACTCCCCTTTCCCTTTGCTGCACCCCACTCATAGTTGGTTGTCAATGGTCAGCGAAACCCCAGAGGTGCATTCACGTGGGTTCACCTCCCTCCTCTGTAAGCGGGGAGGGGCATCGAGCAATGCGGGCTCACTGCTCCAGCTGTTATTTCTGTCACCGCTTCCCACTGCTTCTGTCATGGTTGCTGTACTCTGCTGCTACTTGCCACTGCTGTTCTCTCTGCTGCTGTTAGCTACCACTATTATCACTGGTTTCAGAGTAGCAGCCGTGTTAGTCTGTATTCGCAAAAAGAAAAGGAGTACTTGTGGCACCTTAGAGACTAACAAATTTATTAGAGCATAAGCTTTCGTGAGCTACAGCTCACTTCATCGGATGCATACTATTATCACTGCCACTGCTTGCTGCTCACTGCCACTTCTGCAGTGCGAGGTTCCACCACTTCATGATTTCAGCTTTTAGTGATTTCTCTGGGTAGTGGGGAACCTCACTGCTTATGCAGTCTCTGCATTGTCTTTCACAGCAATACTGTCCCTACTCCAGGTCTAAGGCTTAGCCACTAGACCTGCCCATCAGTGATCTCAGCTCTAACAATCACTGAACAGAAGCAAGGACTCTCAGTGGAGCCCTCTAGTCTTTAAACAGTACAGGACTCTTTAAGCAGAGCCCTCACAGGACTTCTATTCTCACTTGCACTGACTTTCAGTGGGATTTGGCATCCCTACCCCATGCTTAGCAAGTGAGGTTCAGTTTAGAGTGACCCATATAATCAGGGGATGCTAAGTACAGTTCTGCTGCCCTTTACTCATACAGTAAGGATAACAATATTTCATTATTCCAGCATTCAATACTAAATGAATTGTAACCGTAAACCAGCCAAAACAGATCGCTTTGGCAAACAGCTCAGTCCACTGAACATGTCAGCAGAGGGGATGTGTCTATGCAAATACAGTCGGCTCCTGAAATCTTTTTCCCCAGTCATCACTAGATGTCAAGGGAAAGTTCATTTGGACCCTGCTTACATCAGTTCAGCACCTTGTGTTTCAGCAAATGATGAAGGAACTTCAAGAAGTGCGGGTACAGCTTTGATTAAGCACCCTAATGTTTGGATGCTTCTCTGACACTCCCTCCAACTATCCAAAATTGAGTCTTCTGGAGATGGTCTGGAAATCCAAAGAGAGCTATCTTGTTCATGAGATTTCTGGAACTTCCATTCCCAATGCTGCCTGGAGAATATTGCAAGAACAGATTTGCTGGGAGTGTTTTCTGGTATTGCTCATGCCAGTCCCATTTCTGGCTATAGAAGGGTACTGCAAAGGCAGGTGGAAATGAAAGTGTTATGTTGCCTGAAGATCTCAGAACCTGAAACAAGATTCAGTTCTAAATATGGGAAACCTCATTTTTCCAAATCTGTTAGTCCACTCCTACTCCAAGCACCTCTTTTCCTTTAAATCCATTCCTTATATTCCTATTCAGGGGTCCAGATTCAGCCTGTATTTACAGTGTTGGAAGCAGGGTTAAGCATGGGCCTAGAGCCTCAGCAGTGGAAACTCCACTATGCAGGAGTTTATGATGGCACACAGCAACCACAAGCTTCCTTCTGCCAGGCTGAGATCCCAAATGGGGTCACAAGTAGGCTTTGCTAGCCAGAAAGGAGCTATAGTTAGTGTTGCCTTGGAACTTCATTCATGGCAGTTTCTGCTGGTGATGGGGGTGCCATACAGTAGTTTGGAGCTGCTCTTCCAAAGGAGTACAAGTGGAGACACTAGTGTGTGCCCTTCCTCAAGGTAAAAATGCCCTAGGTCCTTGGGACTTAGGCTGATACAGAGCTGTGTAATTTGCATCCCCTTTCACCAGCTGTGGCAAAACTCGACCATCATCTATAGAGGAGGGCATGTGTTCCTTGTCTTCATTAACGCCCCTTTTGTAGATCCTTCCCAAAGTAGACTACATAGTCAAACCATCATAACCAACTTGATTTTCTATCGTCCCTGTGGTTTTACAATCATTTTCACAGTCCATTTGTCACTTGAATGCAGTGTTACATTTGCAGCTAGGGTGTAATTGTACTGAGTGACTCCTACAATTATCTTCCTTGGACAGGTCACCAAAAGCAAATAAACAGAATGCAGAAATATCCCAGAATAGGATTCCTTGGGTTTCTCATTCTTAATCCTGTTACTTGAGTAGCTATACATTTCTTTTCTCCTTTCTGGCTAACATTTTCATGCCCAGAACTTAATTCAGCATCACCTCAACAATCAGATGTATTTGGCAAAGCTACTAGGGCTGTGTGAACATTTACAGCTTAGCAGGCTCTATTGTACCACCACAAAAAAAAAAGTTCTTGACAACCATTGACCCAAAAGGATGATTTGATCAAACACATCCTTCTATGTGAGAAAGACTAAGGCCACAATCAGTGTTACCATTTTAAGGAAAATAAATTCTAATCCTTTGCCTGTCTGTGGTATTCCTCTAATTGCTGTTTCCTTACATGTTTGAACATCTACAATTTAGTACTGTTGTTTGAATGTCACTTGAAATCAAATCAGTGTTGTGGGTACAACATCTTTGAACCTTTTAGTCCAGCTGTGAACTTTATGCTTAATCCTTTAGGGCACTCTTGTCTGGTAAGCTTTAATTTATATTAAATTTTCTAAAAGGGGAGCAAAAGTGGTCAAAGCTAGATAGCGCAAGATTCTGTGTTTCATAAATTAATAAGCATCACCAATTGCATTGCTTGACCCTTTAAACTCTGTGAAATTAATACAAGGAGACAACCAAAGTGCACTTAGCCCCTGAAGAGCCCTGGAAGTTCACTTAAGCGATCCAAGTTTCCTTAAAGTTTTATAAGCCAGCTTTTAAAGCACGTCCTTTGTACTTATTACTGGTGACAGTGAGCATTACAGCAGCCAGTGAACCTTTGCTGACTTCCGACCCCAATATGGTAGAGCATAGATATCAAGGGAAATATCAGAATCAAAGCTTGTATATTACACTGAGGTCCTGACTTCTGAAAAAGCCCCCTGTAGAGGCTTCAGAGTATTTCAGCGAAATAAACAGCTAATATTGTGAGACATCTACTTATGATGGTCTGATATTATTGTTTATTTAACCACTTTCGGCACAGTAACCCCCACTAAAAGCCCAAGCCTCGTAAGGAGAAAGCTTTGGTTCACTCAGTTAGATTGCAATCAGACAATATTTTTAGGCTGGAAAAATACACTCCCTGCCAGTGGTGAGTCAAGCAACACTAAGTCTTCATTTTAAACGATTAATGGATTTAAATTATTAAACAGCAGCACATAGGCATGGCATGGAGTACAGGGTCTTCCCTTAGTCACCTGCACTAGGGGAGATTGCCTCTAACAATGAAGAAAATGTAATCCACACCTACTGGCTTTCAGCATTAATCAGGCAGCGACTTGTAACACTTGAGTTAACGGCCTGTAGAAATAAGATATCTCACCCTTGCCAGCTGATTATATTTTTCATCATGTAAAAGGTCCTTGCTGAATTATTCAAGTGTTTTTTCTACTGTTTAAAAAAAAAAGGCCACAGCAGGCTTTTCACAGGAATGGAGAGGCGAGCAGCAGTGGAGCCCAGTATTATTAATTACGACACTGTTTACAATGCAATTAATGCTGAAGTTCAAGAGATAACAAATGTACTACCTCAAAGCAGCTACTATACTACTGTAGATACTAGATCAAAATCAGGGCCACTGATGAGGAATCAGAGTGACCACCAGTTGAAAGACATTGAAGATCCTTTTGTGGGTATTCCAGCGCAGCAGAAAAGCTTGTCATCTGTTCTAACCAGCTGTTTGGAATGTTTGGGCAAGGCAGTTTGGGATATCCAATATCACTGATTGTCATTTGCTTAGCTCATCTCTCTGTCTTGATCTGGACTCTCAAAGAGAAAAACATTATGGCATGAACAAAGACCGATCTACATGAAAAGTTAGAAGAAGAAAAATCCTCACTTCAGATAGAAAACACTCTTGGAATGCAACTGATGAGGTTGCATGATGTAAATACTATTAACAGGGAGGGGCAGGCTAAATCAGACACTTTCTAGGAACATGGTTCTCTCTCTTACCTCATGGATTCCATACACAATGGGTATGTCTACACTATGAAATTAGGTTGATTTTATAGAAGTCGATTTTTAGAATTCGATTTTATACAGTCGATTACATATGTCCACACTAAGCACATTAAGTCAGCGGAGTGCATCCTCACTACCGTGGCTAGCATCGACTTATGGAGCGGAGCACTGTGGGTAGCTATCCCACAGTTCCCACTGTCTCCACTGCCCATTGGAATTCTGGGTTAAGCTCCCAATGCCTGGGAAACGTGCAGGCCATTTTAGATTTTAGGTGCATCATATTCCTGTCCTTTGTCACTCATCTTGCAACCGTACATTCCAGTCTGGTCGGCGCTGTAACACCCCATAGCATTTCTGTGGTTGACACATGTAACAGCTCCAGGGCTCTTGCTCTTTTGCCTTGGCCGAGCTACCTTGCCCTGCCAGGACCTCCAAGCGTTCGACACAGAAGCACCTGCAGCAGCTGGCATTGTTACATAGCAACAGCTCCTGGGTGCCTTCACAGCAGATCGTGCAGTAGAACTGGTAGCCATCCTCATTGGACATGTAGCTTGGCCGGGGTTTCTGGGAACATCTTCCCTGCCCGGCTCCTAGCAACCTCCAGGGCATGGTGTATGGCTCCACCGCTTCCACTGCAACTCTGATCTCCTGCGAGCTGGAGGCTTCCGCCTTAGGCTGCTCTCCCAGCTAGCAGCACCGCAAAATCACACCTACCCCAGCCTACCCCTTGCTCCCATGGCTCATGAAGCCTGGACAGTAGTAAGGAGCAGATGAACTATAGGCTGAGCAAGTGCAGAATGGTCGTAGAATGTGTCTTTGGATGTTTAAAAGCTCGCTGGCACTGTTGGTCAGACCTCAGCACAACCTGCATTCCTATTGTTACTGCTGCTTGCTGTGTGCTCCATAATATCTGTGAGAATAAGGGGGAGATGTTTATGGTGGGGTGGGAGGTTGAGGCAAATCGCCTGGCATCCGATTTTGAGTAGCCAGATGCCAGGGAGATTAGAAGAGCACAGCTAGGTGCGCTGTGCATCAGAGAGGCTTTGAAAATCAGTTTCATGACTGGCCAGTCTTCAGTGTGACAGTTGTGTGTGTTTCTCCTTGATGCAAACCCGCCCCCTTTGTTGATTTTAATTCCCTGTAAGCCAACCACCCTCCCCACTTCAAAATAAAGTAACTATTGTTTTGAAACCAAGCATTCTTTCTTTATTAATTAAAAAAGATGAGATAACGGACAAGGTAGGCCGGGTGGGGTGGGGGAGGAGGGAAGGACAAGGCCACATTGCTTATTGTAGCCACACTAAAAATCAAACTGTTTGAATGACAGTGTTCTGTTGCTTGGGCCATCTTCTGGAGTGAAGTGGCTGAGTGCCTGGAGCCCCCCCAACTCCATGTTCTTGGGCATCTGGGTGAGGAGGCTATGGAACATGGGCAGGAGGGTAGGCGGTTATACAGTGAATGCAGTGGGAGTCTGTGCTCTTGTTGGCTTTTCTGCAGCTCCAACAGATGCTTCATCATGTCAGTTTGCTCCCCCATTAGCCTCAGCATCGCATCCTGCCTCCGCTCTTTGTGCTCAATTAATTCTTCCCTGGCCTCTGCCACTGAATGCCTCCATGCATTAAGCTGTGCCCTATCAGTGCAGAAGGACTGCATGAGCTCGGAAAACATGTCATCGCAAGTGCGTTTTTTTCGCCTTCTAATCTGCATAACCTCAGGGACAGAGATGATGGGGGAGCATAGAAATATTCGACGCTCTACAATTCTGGGGGGACTGCATGATCACCTGTGCTGCTGAGTTCGCCATGTTGACCAAACAGGAAATGAAATTCAAAAGTTCCCGAGGCTTTTCCTGTGTACCTGGCTAGTGCATCAGAGTTCAAAGTGTTGTCCAGAGTGGTCACAATGGAGCACTCTGGGATAGCTCCTGGAGGCCAATACCGTCGATTTGCGTCCACACTACCCCAAATTCGACCCAGCAAGGTTGATTTTAGCGCTACTCCCCTCATCGGGGAGGAGTACAGAAGTCAATTTTAAGAGCCCTTTAGGTCGCCAGAATGGGGTTGGTTGTGTGGACGCAGTAATTTTTAAATCGACCTAATGTGGCTAAAGTCAACCTAACCCCGTAGTATAGACCAGGGCAAAGAGTGTTAATAGGCACAGGAATGTAATCCCTAGTCACCAGATGTCCCTCCTAAGAGCAGTGAAGTTTATCTGAAGGTTCTCTTTTTATTAAATGACCACAAATGAACCTTGAAAGGTTTGGATCTAGCCTGGCTGGTTCTGTCTGATTTAGCTTTGTTATGAGTATAATCAAGCAATAATTTTTGAAGGGGAAAACAGCACAGCTTGATACTAATTGATAACATAGCTAATTTGAATTGGTTTGTACTTATACCCATGTCCATCCACTGTGTGATTAGCTGGTTAATTGCATGGAGCAAGCATGAAAGAAGTGCCACATGTGATCTCATTGGTTAAATATTCTAAAGGGGCTTTTTGAAGCTATGTAAATAAATTAATACAAAAAAATGTCATGATGGAAGAGAATTTTACTTTGTCCTTTGTATTCAAAATTATTCCATTTTGGAAACCACTCACTCAAGGGCCTGCGGTATGTCATTTCCCAATGCTATCAATCTTTTATGCTTCAGGATGCAAGCGGATAAGTAGCTGGAGTCAGGATGAAATGTCTATCAGGGTATAGAATTAGTTGCATTTGGAAAGGAAAATATGAGGGGAGTTGTGTCACTGTCTGAAGAAGCCAGCATTGGCCACTGTCAAAGAGAGGGTACCAGTTGTCTCTTTTCATATGGCAAGTCTTTGGTTTTTGCTCTTCCTAATAAATACAGAGGGCCAGTCTGCCAGACTGCAGAAAAAACCCATGTAGGAGACAGGGCAGGTTACTCAAAAGTCCCACTCCAGCCCATCCCCACCCACCTACACTCACAGGAAGAACATTTCAAACTCATCCTTCTGTCAGTAGGGGATCACGGATGAGATTTTCCCTTATCCCCAAGACTTGGCCCCTTAAATCCACAGCTCTCCACAACTTACACAGGCTTCAGGGACTTTTGGAGGTCAGGGCTATCAGACCAATCACAAATGTTTCCTGTTTCCCCTGACCCAACTTCCATGGTAGCATGATTCCTACAGGAAATGGGCTCCCCTGCTCACTACTGTGCCCCAAATATTCCCCAGGGAGTTGGAAGTGACTCACACCATAGAGAAGGAGAGGGATTAAAAATGCTGCCAGCAGTAGCATAGTTTATGCCATTTATTTCCCACTGGTCACTTGGAGGTGGGGCGGTGGTGTGGGAGAGAACACAAGGTCACAGAGAGCAGCATCCCCGCAGCCTTGTTCTTTCCTCTTCACGGGGTCTGCTTCCCGACAGGAACTCATGGGGGACTCGGAGAACTCTGTGGATAATGTTGCAGTGATAGAAGGAAACAGTCTGGCCCAAAGTTATTGCCAAAGGGATTGTGAAAATATAGGAAGAATTTAGCATGTGGTCTGCACTGATGAATGGAGCTGGTCTGACACAGAGAGGGTAAGAAGAGATGTAGAAGAATGTAGGACTGAGACCTTCTATTTCTTCTATAGGCACTAGACCTGCCTTCGCAGTGGCTCTAGGAATGTCTGTCAGAGGTTAGGCCCACCTCACTCAGTTGGACAGTGGATTAACGCAGCACGCTTGCCCTGATATTTTGCACAGCCCTACATGTAACTGTAAGTGTGACACTCTCAGGACTAACTTCCCATTTCTGTTACCCCACTGTAACTCCCAAGAAACATGCTTGACTTGAGCAGAATTACTCTGGATTTACTGTGGTATAGTTCAGAGCAGAAGCTGCCCCTAAAAGAAGGAAGGGAGGTAGATATACACTGAGGAACATAACTCCTACCTAGCACTCTTCTTGAGAAAACACTGTGTAACTGTCCTGTGGGAGAAAAACAGATTTTTCTGTATTTTGTTACTTAGGGTATTCCTCCCTTTGAATAGTTCAGTGCTAAAGAGCCTAAAGGAACTTGGAGAAAGGATATTAATTTGTTTTCCACCTTTCCCTGGGAGAATTCTAAGACTATAGAACTGATGAATGAGCGCTGTCTACCCAACTCCCATACTCATTCAGGCCAGCGACACATCTTTGTTTTTGGTTCCTCAGATGAGCAAAAGCTTGTTGAGTCTGAGGGAGTTTCAGAACTGCTATGCCAGCCAGTAAGGTCTTTGGCAGACTACTTTTCATTAGCCAGCTGGAAAAGAAAAGGCCCCTTTTAGCAGGTCCCCATAGGCTAATTCATGTTGAAAATAGTTAGCTCTTACCATTTTTAGATACAGGGTTTCAAATGATGAATGAAGAAGAATATCCTTGAGGGTTTGGTTTTTATTATTATTTGTTTATTTATATATTTTAAGTCCTCACAGTGACTTTGAAATCTTTGAAACTCCAGGACTGGGATAACTGTTACTTCCCTGCACTTTCCCTAATGTTTCCCTTATGCATGGGAGCCAATGCACATTGCAAAAGTAAAATACACACTAGTTTGTAGTAATGAAAGGGAAGATTTAGAACACTTGTGTCATTAAAGTAATTAGATAGCAAGCTCTTTGGGGCTAGGGCTATCACTTGGTTCTGTGTTTGTACAGCATCTAACACAATGGGGTTCTGGTCCATGACTGAGGTTCCTAGGCACTATATTAATACAAACAATAAATATTAATAATATGACATATGCAAAGATTTTCCTATATTCAAGGAGTTTCCTTTGGGGGGGAGGGAGATCTTCTTTGTATGTGTGTTTGAATTAGTAGAGCAGTGATTTTCAACCTTTTTTTCATTTGCAAACCCATAAAAAATTTTGAATGGAGGTACAGATCCCTTTGTAAATCTTAAACAGCCTGCGGACCCCCCAGAGGTCCATGGACAACAGGCTGAAAACCACTGTTCTATGGTAATGACAACCTTTTGCAGACCCCTATGACATAGTCCACGGACCACAGGTTGAAAAAACTGTAGTGGAGCATTCTTGAAGTTCCTGTGAAATGTTTGGAGAAGGTTTGGTGCTGCTCAGAAAATGTTTATACAAGAATTCATCCAAAATTTGTGCTCTTTTGATGTAAATGTCAGTAAACTTTTGACCAGTTCTAGTTATTTCCCAGCCAGACTTGAATCAGGATGAGTGAAAAGTAGAGCTGGTTGAAATTTCCCACTTTTTGAGTTTTCAACTACTTTTTTTTGTTGTTTTTAAAAATGTTATTTTGAATTAAATTTTTTTAAAAAATTAGGGGGTTGACCAGTTAGTCAAAATGGTTCAACGATAAAAAATATTGATGAAATGTTGATATTTTTCAAACTTTTGAAATTTTTCAGTACAATCTCTGAAAAATTCCCTCCCACATTTTGTTTACTGATTTTTCAACCAGCTCTAGTTAAAGGTAAGATCTCACTGCTAATAAATTAGAGAAAATGTTCCAGTTAAGGGGCAGATTTTGGCATCTTACATCACAAATACTGTACTTTGATTAGAAAATTCAATTTCCCCCATTAGTTTTTGTATTCGTTTTCAGTAGTAACCATGTCTGGGTTTTGTTTACTGATTTTTAAAAGTATAACTGGGTTCTGAAAAGAATTAGAGAAGTTCAGGGAAGAGAGGCCCACCAATGGGTAGTAGCCAAGATGCTCAGGGATGCAATCCCATGCTCTGGGTGTCCCTAAACCTCCAACTGCCAGAAGCTGGGACTGGATGACAGGGAATGGATCACCTGAAATTGTCCTGTTCTGTTCATTCCCTCTGAAGCATCTGGCAGGAGCCGCTGTCAGAAAACAGGATATTGGTCTAGATCAGGGATTGGCAACCTTTGGCACGCGGCCCATCAGGGAAAGCCGCTGGCAGGCTGGGACAGTTTGTTTACCTGCAGTGTCCACAGGTTTGGCTGATCGCAGCTCCCACTGGCCGCGGTTCGCCATTCCAGGCCAATGGGGGCTGCAGGAAGCGGCAGCCAGCACATCCCTCAGTGTAATAGGTGTAGAGCCTACAGGATGTTCAGGCCATAGGATTTCTAAGGGTTAACAATACATTCTAGACAGTCCTGGATTTTGGCCCTCATCTTCTTGCGTGGCACCTGGAAAGAGGAGGGATCCATCTCACCCAAGAACCAGAGGAGAGTGTCCCCACTGCCACCCTTCTGATCTCAGAGGGACCAAAAGGAGACATCCTGTCTAATCAGCTATGGCCTGAACTGACCTGAGCTTCCACTCCTAACCATGAGAGAACTTCTTTCTTTTCATTTTTCCCTCTTCAGATGTCTTTCTGTGTTTGTTTGTCTGAGGAAATTAATATGACAAAGCTAGCATCTCTGTGAGTGAGTTGAAAATGTCTTGTTAATATTTCTACTGTTTGAGAAGGTTTAAAAGGGAAACTAAGGTATTTCCCTAACAATTTAAGTTAATACTAGACCTACATCATGAGGGTGATCATTTAGGGGCTAAGCCTTCAACTATGGAACTTCTTCCACCCCAAGTTTAGCACTAGCTATGGATTAGACGAAGTAGCATCCAATTAAACTGTTATACCGATGCAAACATTTATCCCAAATCACTACTTTGGCTGCTGACTGTGCAGCAAACTCAAATATTAAGTTAAACTCCAAAAGAACTCCCCCACTTTAAAAAAAATCAAAAACAAAACTTTACATCCCTCAAAAAGCAACAGAGACATTTCCAGGGCTTGAAAAATATTCCTGACAATTTTTATTTCCTTGGCTAGGGCTGTGGTAATTGATCTGCTTTATTATTTTTCCCCTTTCATCCTCTCTTGTATTTAAATATGTCCTTCATATTTCTGGGGGTTTTTCCAACCTGTATCTCCTGTACTACATTATTTTTTATCATCTCTCTATTCCTCAAGTGTGAAAAGGGTGTTCTGTTCTCTAATATTAATTTCTCTTTTTTATTCTCCAAGTGCTTTCTTTCCCATCTGTAACAGCCCCTAATATGAACCTCCATTCGATTTTACTTACCCAGCTTGAAACCCTCTCATTCTAATTACCTTTTCAGTTTTCTTCTATTTCTCCCTTGAGATGTCTCAATTAGTGTACTTTTTCTTACTGCCTGTCACTTCTGTGCTACAAGGTGGGTCTAACTCCAACTTAAACCATGCAGAAAATAAATGAGGAGCTGTTCCTGGCGGCCCTGCTGAAGGTGGTGTTACTTTACAAACTAGTGCACCTTTAATAGATGATAAATGGACAGAAAAGTGGCCTTGTTAATGCAGCAGCCCTTGATTTGGTTGACATGCTGTGTTCTTTCATTACTCAAAGATATAGAAAAGCCAAGCTATGTTAAGTCCAGGGTGATGTACTTCCATATAAAAAGAGTGAGTAGAGGCTAATTAACATAGCTGTGGTCAAAGCCTGAAATTAAATCCCGTCTTTAACGACCAGAGCTAAAAATGTCATTTGTCTTGCCTGTAATTACATTTATAGGTAATTATGCTAGCAGAATAACAGCAAGCAAAATGAATCTAGAGGTGGGTTTTTCCCCCTCCACCCCCCTTTTTTTCTATAGCATAACTCTATGTTCTATTTCTGTCAAAAAGGCCTGAATAAAAATACAGGGGACAGCCAGAGTACATTTATTTCATTAAAATATGCACAATCATATTGAAATTCACACAGAGCTTTCAGAACCTGAGGAGTAAATTCTCCCTCTACACATTTGCACAAGGGAAAGAAGAATACCCTCCCCTCCCCTTAAGGCTTCACCAGGACATTTAAGGAACGGTACCTGTTCATCAGGACGAAGGACAGTCTTGTGATTAAAAGCCCTGGACTGGCACTCAGGAAGTCTAGGGTCAGTATTAGGTAGAGCTGCAACTCAACAGTTGCCAACTTTTGAGGTTTTGACCTAATTTTTCATTGAAATTTTGATTTTCATTTTAAAAAAAACCACCCTGAAAATGTTCACACCATTTTTTAAATAAAAAAATGTCCAGATACATGAGTGGCCATCATTTTTGACAAACATGCTGATGAAATTTCAACATTTAAAAATATACATGTTATTTTTAATCTCTGAAAATTTTGACTATCTGTAGTGTGGGGCTCTGTTTATCATAGGTACTGATCTGGCCTTCGTCACCATGGTACCTGAACACCTCAGAAACTTTAATAGATTTATCCTTACAAAACTCCTGTGAGGTCGGGAAGTACGATTACAGGAATTATTTGAGGGAAGTCATATGCATGTGATCAGAGTAGATGATCACAGTGATCCCTTCTGGTTTTAGAATATATGAAATTATCCCCATTTTACAGATGGGGAACTGAGGTACAGGGATGTTAAGTGACCTACCCAACATCACACAGGAAGTTTGTGGTGTTGTGGGAAAATGAACCCCAATCTCCAAAGTCCTAGATTAGCACCTAAGCCACTGGACCAATCTTCCCTGTAGCTCTGCCATAGACTTCTTATGTGAGTTTGGGCAAGTCATATAATCTACCCTGCACCTTGGTTTCTCGTCTGTGAAATGGCTCACAAAAGCTTATGCTCAAATAAAAATGTTAGTCTCTAAGGTGCCACAAGTACTCCTTTTCTTTTTGCGGATACAGACTAACACGGCTGCTACTCTGAAATCTTCCATCAGAGTCACTAGAGACGATATCCCAGAATGATGCTTGAGCTCACTGTATTCCTGGAGTCTTATATATGAAATGTGAAACAAAAGCTTAGCTATTTGCTTTCTAACACTTATGTATCTGTAATTAAATTATTATCCCACCAAGATATAAATCTGTTAGTGTATTGGAGCAAAATGGCTACCATGACTATATCACAGAGGTGGCTGCATTTCACTGGAGAATGAAGACATTCACACAACACATCCTGAAAAGCACTTTGAAGTCCTTTGACATAAAAGGTTCCACAGGGATTGTTATTAATAAAGAGCTCCAATTATTGTGCATGAAAAATTAAAGTAACATTTCCATAGGGACCAACATTTTGGACATATATTAGTTATATAGTTATATTTAGCTAGTACATTTCTCTAAATAATTTTGACACTTTAGTTTTCTACTACTTTGGAGCCATGGATTTCCAAGTGATGTATAGCATTCACATACTGTAGGCATCTGGAATGTTTCTAAACCATGAATTATTGGGGCTGCCCCCAATAAAGTCATAAGTCTATAGTGTAAATGCACATGAAAGCACTTTCTTTTGATCAAATAGACTTCAATGCCTTCTTTGAAACTATTACTATTACAATTGATCATGTAAATCCTGCTTAATTTGTGAATTATTGACCCAAGAGCCCATAATAGCTCAGAAGAAGCCATTACAGTCTATTGCATGGCATGCCTCCCGTGCATGAACACGAAGGGGCATACTCTCCCTTCAAGCCACAACCTTACTGAAGGGCAACTATACTCTGTAACCCACAGTCTAACAGCTCTGCCATTAAAAACACCATTCCAAAATTCTAGTCCAGATTATGGAATGACAACACATAGCAGTACTAACCCATAGATGAGATTCACCCTTCTTCTGAAGGGACCGCTCTGCTTGGAGTAACAAAGGAGCTCAGTCTCCATGGCTTGGAGAAAAATCAAAATTTTTCTTTCAAAAGATGTCAGGATCGTTGGAACTTAGTTTGTCCAGTTTTCTTCCAAAATTAAATATCGGCAAAACGCCAAGGGAGTTGGCTGATGTGATTGCAGAGCCATTGGCCATTATCTTTGAAAACTCATGGCAATCAGGGGAGGTCCCTGATAATCCGAAGAACTACAGACCGGTAGTTGAGTCTCACCTCAGTCCCCAGAAAAATTATAGAGCATGTCCTCAAGAAATCCATTTTGAAGCACTTGGAGGAGAGGAAGGTGATCATTAACAGTCATCGTGGACTTTCCAAGGGAAAGTCATGCCTGACCAACCTGATTGCCTTCTATAATGAAATAACTGGCTCTGTGGATATGGGGAAAGTGGTGGACGTGATATACCTTGACTTTAGCAAGCTTTTGATACGGTCTCCCACAGTATTCTTGCCAGCAAGTTAAAGACGTATGGATTGGATGAATGGACTATAAGATGGATAGAAAGCTGGCTAGATTGTCGGGTTCAATGGGTACTGATCACCGGCTCAATGTCTAGTTGGCAGCCGGTATTAAGTGGAGTGCCCCAGGGGGTCAGTCCTGGGGCCAGTTTTGTTCAACATCTTCATTAATGATCTGGATGAGGGGATGTTCATGGATGACACTAAGCTGGGGGAGAGGTAGATATGCTGGAGGGTAGGGATAGGGTCCAGAGTGACCTAGACAAATTGGAGGATTGGGCCAAAAGAAATCTGATGAGGTTCAACAAGGACAAGTGCAGAGTCCTGCATATAGGACAGAAGAGTCCCATGCACTGCTACAGGCTGGGGACCGACTGGCTAAATGGAAGTTCTGCAGAAAAGGACCTGAGGATTACAGTGGATGAGAAACTGGATATGAGTCAACAGTGTGCCCTTGTTGCCAAGAAGGCTAACAGCATATTGGGCTGCATTATTAGGAATGTTGCCTGCAGATCCAGGGAAGTGATTTTTCCCCTCTATTTGGCACTGGAGAGGCCACATCTGGAGTGCTGCATCTAGTTTTGGGCCCCCCACTACAGAAATTATATGGACAAATTGGAGAGAGTCTAGCGGAAGGCAATGAAAATGATTAGGGGGCTGGGGCACATGACTTACGAAGAGAGGCTGAGGGACCTGGGCTTATTTATGCAGAAGAGAAGAGTGAGGGGAGATTTGATAGCAGCCTTCAACTACCTGAAGGGGGATTCCAAAGAGGATGGAGCTCGGCTGTTCTCAGTGCTGGCAGATGACAGAACAAAGAGCAATGGTCTCAAGTTGCAGTGAGGGAGGTCTAGATTGGATATTAGGAAAAACTATTTCACTAAGAGGGTGGTGAAGCACTGGAATGAGTTACCTAGGGAGGTGGTGGAATCTCCATCCTTAGAGGTTTTTAAGGCCTGCTTGACAAAGCCCTGTCTGGGATGATTTAGTTGGAGTTGGCCCTGCTTTGAGCAGGGGATTGGACTTTTAGATGACCTCCTGAGTTCTTTTCCAACCATAATCTTCTATGATTCTATGAAAATCTACCCTATTTCATTAGCATGTCCATTTAGACAAAAATGCATATTCCAGCAAAATATGATTCTGTTGAAATTTCTCCAAGCAGTTTTAGTGCCAATCGGGGGTACTTATGGCCATGCTTTTGATAATGTCCACTGGAAATTGATCGGAGACCCCCTAAACACATTTCACATAGGCCATTAGATTCTAGCAACTTTCATTCATTACCAGCCTCGGTGGAATTTGAGCTGATGATCTAGATGTGGAAAAATTTTAAAAACACCGGGCCAATGAGATTATACGGGGGGGGGGAGGTGAATTTAATTAATTAAACAACTGATGTCACAGGAGGGGGGGAAAACACGTGTAACTTTTGTAAATTTTGCATACTGAGGGTCAAAGCCTTTCACTCTGCACAATCCCTAAATAAATGGACTTTACCCTAGAGGTTCATTAGAGCTCGGGGAATAGAATCTTCCTGCAGGTTCTGGAGAACATATGCAGCACCTCAGATACCACCACTTCTTCCCATGGACTGTGGTGATAACAGCATAAGAACTGATATAGACCAGACTGTCTACAGCCATTACATCCTCCCCACTTCACTAAGCCAGTGGATCTGTATATCTACAGATCCAAGAGCCAGACACACCCCTAAAGTCACAAATGCGGATAGTAGCATAAATGTCTCCCTTGTAAAAGGTAGAAAATTTTCCAGCTTATCTCCACTGAAAAAAAGCAACAGCAGGTTTCACATGAAGGATATAACTGCAAACACCCATCCACGCGTATTATTAAGCCCAGTAGAACTATCCAGTTCTTTATAACTTTGACTACAAAGGGTTCACATTAACTTAACCCAATGCAAAAACGTTGCATTGACATCAGTTCTATCCAGTATATTTTCTGTATCCTTGTGGCTGAACATCTTCAGTAGCTATAAGCAGCAACAATGTTCCAACAGCATGGGTCCCGCAGCTTAGGGGGTCTCCTAGGTAACTCTCTCTGTACAGTGGCAGTAACAAGTTTCACTTCATATGGGCCAAAATACCCTTCTGTTGTTTTCAAGGGATATGTTGAACTCCCTCTAGAAGCCAATGGATGTGCCACATGCTCAATGCATGCAGAGCACACAACAGAAAGCCATGCTGGGGCTACGTGATCTGCAGTAAACAGACATTAACTCTGACACAGAGCCAGATTCTGCTTGCCCAGGGAATTATGTGCTCAGCAGAAAACCTGGGGGACTAGTTGAAACCAAAGGTAGAAGTATTCCACCCCAATTTTGGCTCTCACCCCACCCCAGTGACTCACCTACAAAGAGGCTTCTCTGCAGCCCCTCCAACAGAGGAGCCCTGGAGGAGTTCCTGGCTGGGGTCCATGGACAGGGGCATTGTTTTCCTGGCTGTGCACAGACACCCTATATGCCAGCAATAGCGACTATGCATCTCCCTCCTGAAATATTATTCCTGGCAGGAATGGGAATAATTTGCAAGAGGGAGGTGTGTTTAAGGCTGCCACTAGCCAGAATGTGACAGAGTCATGGGGGAAATCCTTAAACTGCTCAGCTCCCTCAATTTCAATTGAAACCAAAGGGATGGAGGATGCTCCCAACAGTTGCTCAGCACCTCACAGGACCAAGCCCATTAAATTCTGCTTTGATTTCAGTGGTAAACTTGAGTGTGAAAGGAAAACAGGATTGGGCCATGAGAGCCATATTTGCCCCATTCTGTCAGCCCATTATGTCACTTTCACTCTGCTGCCAACAAGGGAGAAACAAGTTTTCAAACCATCTGATCAGAAAATAAAAACGCTTTGCATTATTAAACCATGATGGTTCCCAGCCCCTGTTGAGTGTGGCTGGCAACTGGCACTTATTCCTCAGTATCACAGTGATCGTCTTCGTCCCTGACATGTTTCCACAAACATTGCAATGTAAAAATGTTGCCATCGCACTGAACGTTCATTAGTAACTTCTTGCAGTACACAAGGCAAATCTGTACTCTCCCTGGTGCCTGCAGTCATTATTAAGGATATTCTGTCCCTACAAAATCAATTTCCTCCTGGGATCTAACACTGATCTGGACACACTAAACAACCAGCATTGCAATACCTCTTGTTACACCCAATATTGCACAGGGGTACGCTGAGTCAGAGACATTAAGCCCATGGTCACACAGAACGTGAGTCAGTGCTGAGAACAGAATGTAGGAGACCGGATTCCTACCTTTTGTCACGGAATCATACTCCCTCACTGGACAGCCGTTAGCATGCCTGAAAATTACCTGCATCGCTCCCCTGTCTAAGGAAAGGACAGTAGGCTCCATGTTGTATAAACAGACATGGCAATGGGATTCATAGGACCCAAGTGTGCAATCGTTTAGGGAGGACTTACAATGAAATCAGTGGGACTACATGAGTGAGAAAGGGTGAAGCAGCACCCGCCACACCTTAAAGATCAGAACTCAGGAGGTCAGGCTAGATCGGGGTGGGCAAACTTTTTGGCCAGAGGGCCACATCGGGGGTGCAAAACGGTATGGAGGGCCAGGTAGGGAAGGCAGTGCCTCCCCAAACAGCCTGACCCCCACCCCCTATCCACCCCTTGACTGCCCCCCTCAGAACCCCCAACCTCTTCAACCCCCTCCAGCTCCTTGTCCCCTGAGTGCCCTGACCCCTATCCACACCCCCACTCCCTGATGGGCCCCAGGACCCCTGACCCATCCACCCCCCCCACTCCTTGTCCCCTGTCTGCCCCCTCCCCGGACCCCCATCCCTAACTGCCCCCCAGGTCCCCACCCCCATCCAACCCCCACTGCTCCCTGTCTCCTGACCAGCCCCCCTGAACGTCCGCCCCATCCAACTGCCCCCTGTCCCCTGACTACCCCCCGGGACCTCCTGCCCCTTATCCAACCACCTCCTCCCCCCGCCCTCTTATGTTGCCCCTCAGAGCAGCAGGACAGACTTATTTGAAAGCCTGGGAGGTGGGTGGGTGCTGCCCATGCGGCAGCGTTACTGCAGGTGAAGGGGGACACCGGGGAAGGGGTTGAGAGTGAGCCTCCCTGGCAGGGAGCTCAGGGGCCAGGCAGGACAGTCCCGTGGGCCAGATGTGGCCCACGGGTTGTAGTTTGCCCACCTCTGGGCTAGATAATCACAAGTGTCCTTTCTGACCTTAAAATCTACGAAAAATCAAGAAAGGTGACATATTTTTTCTTTCAGAGTAGCAGCCATGTTAGTCTGTCTTCGCAAAAAGAAAAGGAGTACTTGTGGCACCTTAGAGACTAACAAATTTATTTGAGCATAAGCTTTCGTGAGCTACAGCTCACTTTTTCTTAATGCCCTCAACTCCCACTTGAAGTCAGAGGATGCTCCCAGTGTGTGTCAGATTTAAGACCATTAATGCTACTTTGGTTTCAGTGGCAACTTTGAGTGAAAGAGCTCTTCTCCTACATGGAAACATTCTTAATTCAGCCCCACAAAATTCCTTCAGTGGGAGCTAATTTATCTGAACTGCTTTGCTATTCTTGCTTCTTTTGGAGAGAACCTCAGTCTGCACACCACTGCAGCTGGCCCTAAAATGCCATTTGTTGCAGCTCCAAATGCTTACAGTTTATGTAAAGCATGGAGCCAGCATGATAAGATCTAATTACCAAGTGAATTAGTAAAAAAAAAAAAACAGCTGCAAGGTTTGCAGAAATGTCTGCGAGTGCAGAGTAAATGGCCACAATTGATAGACTTATTGGGCAGGCCTCCCGAGGGCACATGGTGCATCAGCTGAATCCTACCCAAAAATCACTAGCAACAGTTGTTGTTTCCTCCATTCCCTCAAATGAAAAGAGCAGGAAAATGACCCTCCGAACAGCCATTTAATATTCTCAGGCACATGAACTGCAATTATCAGCAGGAGCAACAACGAACCCCGCTGTAATGTGCTCATGGTTAATCAGTTCAGTTGATCGCTGTTTATTAAATAAAAATCTGCTTTCCAAACAGTTCCTTCCCTAAATGGCTGGTTGTTGAGCCTTTAAAAAAAAATGCTGCTGGAAAAATCAGGAGATTAATTAGAACTTTTAACTTAAATGCAAATGAAGGGGAATGCTAGGAACATATAGTGCATTTAAGAAAGCATTAGCTCGGGATAGCTTTGGAAAGATTAGCCCCTCCCTGGAAGGTCTGCATTGAATCTGATTGGTGCCTATTTTAAAGGCTTTCATCCCATGTTAGTAACAGCCAGTTTATTTATCTGAGTCAGAGGCAGTCATGACCAGGTCAGCTCAGGATATCAGGAAGCAGGCCGCTGATCATGCAGATTATGGGGCATGCTTTATTCAAATCAGTGCTGTTAAATTGATCAGCCTCATTGTGCACCTTTAGAGACTGGGTTGGAAATCAATGACTCTTAGGCTGGTGAGGTGCTGGAGATAACTGAGCATAGAGAATTTTTTTTATCTCCCTGCACAGAATAATGATCTTGCATAGGGTTGAATGCTTTCAATGTAAGCAGAATACATGCTGCACGTTCAATAAAAGATTGATACCCAGCTAGGGCATGTGCAAACTCCCCAAGCCTACTCTTACCAATGTATTTCAACCTTGCTCCACTGGGCACTCACGCCATGCAAGAGCTAGCCTTGCTCCATAGCTGCTCCAAAGCCTGTGCTAGTATTTTTGATGCACTCTGGGATTTAATTGAGACCACTGAACTCATGTCACTTGGAATTTATGATACATTTGAGCCCAGACTTCTAGAGGGGAAAACCAGGCTATTTCCAGTAGATTAGCTGACTTCAATAAGAAGTTCAAATCTGATGTCCTGTGACCCTGCAACTGAATGAAAACTAATGATTCCCAGTTATTCCAATTATTTCTGTCTAGCTTCATGCAATGCTTGCACTACTCTGGCATCCAGCCCCAGTGCAGGTGCCTGTCTTAACAGGAGGAGAAAGGTGAAGAGCCATCAGTGCTGTGAAACCCATCTCACAGAATATTAGAACCCCACAGCAAAACTGAGTTGCTAATGACATGATTCCACAGAGAATAAATCTATAGCTGAGTGACGGGCATATTCCAACCCTCCCATAAGAAAATGTAAGGCTTCCACAGAGATCAATAAAAGGCTCATAAAATCCAAATGGAATTTACAGGGAATTTTACAAATACAAAGTCTACAAATCCTTTGTGAAGTGTTAGATCTGAGTAGTTTGATATATTACGGGAAAAATTGCATGTGAATGTTGGGCTGGATGGCTGACCAATTCTGAAGCCAACAACACCGAAATGGACTAAGCCGAAAGCAGCAGAAACAGCCCTCTCTAATTTGATGTGTTTGAGAGAAGAGGGATGATTACAGAGTGAAACCAACTCCTTTCCATGCAAGTTCCATAGTCAGTGAGTTTAGCACACAGATGTCTAGTGGCTGTGTTAAATCCTTCTTTACCCCTGGGCTCATCAAACAGCATCAACTCAATTAATTCCTGACCATTCTGATAACATAACTGACCGGTGCTTTCAGGAAAGACAAAGAGAGATGCAGATGGGGCTGCGAAGGGGGATACTGTCTATAACTAAGCTCTGTCGATTTGCTAAAAGTTACAGGGTTTCCATCAGAAACATTTGGTTTGAGTCACGCACTTTATGAATCACATCATCTAATTTTTTGGGAAGAAATTGGCACTGTGAAGTTTTGATAAGAGTGATATTGCATCAAAGAGGTTAATAATTAGGTACAAATTTTGCATGTAGTTCAGCAATTTATACGGATTAGCAGCAGCTGACCTTCCCAACGCCCGTAAATGACAATCTCCCAACCCTGGTCACAGAGTGACCTCTAGTGTTAAAAAGAATGATACAATCCCTCTGTTATCCTGAAGAACAGACTCGAGTGTCCTTATCCTTCATTTGAGCGCTTCAAAATCTTCTTTTGTTGCTTTTTTACTTGACAAAAAAAATCCTCCAGCCCGAAGATCATTATCAAAGCTCTGAAGCTGGTGAAAGAGCCTAGCTGCAGAGACTGACTTCTTTCAGATTTGGAGTTTGCAAGAGTTCTCACTGGCAGAGAATATTTCCACTTCTGTTAATGCAGATGAATTCTAACAAGAAACTCTTTCATGCTACCCAGGACAAGAGTGCGCTCTAGTGGTCACAACAGAGGCAGGTGAGTCAGGAAACCACAGGCCAGCTCCTCAGCTGGAGTCAATTGACATCGTTCTATTGATTTCAAGTGAGATCCTGTTTGTTTAGACCAGTTAAGGATCCGGCCCTTGGGTTCTAGCTCCAGCATAGTCCATGATGTGCACTGTGGTTGCTGAACAAAATGTAGCTGGCACTTTTCAACAAATAGCCCTCACTCTCTCTCTCTGCCTCAATTTTCCCATCTGTAAAGTGAGACTAACAACTGTTATTAACCTGCCTCGCAGGTTGTTGGAAGAGCTAATGAATGAATATTTGTAGAGCCCTTTGAGAATCTCTGATGAAAGCTACCTTGGAAGTGCAAAGGAAGACGAGCTGAACCAACCCCTGGTTGAGAATTGACTCTGTGCTTCTAGAGACTCTAGGTGTTTCTAAGGAGATACATAGACATTGTGGTTGATCATTTTAACCCATTCAATGCCATTCTCTAACGCCTGTTTCTTTGAGCTTTCCAGCCAATTTCTGCAGACCCCAAAAACCCCAGGATGTTCAATTTAGTTTTGGATCAGCACAAGTTGTTCCAATCAAACCAACCCCCCGCCATGCAAATCTGTGTGGTAAATGCATCACTACTCCCTGCTGTATGGGAGTGCATGCTGAAGGTGAACATCAATCATCAGACAACTCTGACAATCATATTTGAGGCCAGAGATACTTTCTTCCCGCAGCCTGCTTGTCCTTGGGACTCCGAGCAGCAGTGCAGATTAGGAAAGTGGGAGGGAGAGTTCAAAGTCCAATACAATGTGTATTCCTGGCATCACCTCTGGTGATGATTGCTCTTTAGTGATGTCAATGGCCATCCAGAAAGGACACCCACAGGGAAGGAGACGGATTCTATAATACAAGTGGTTCTGCTGGCCTGCACCTCCACAGCCTTGAGTTTCAGGTTACAGACATGTGAAAAGGAGTACAGGGATCTCATCTCTGTATATCACATATGCCCAGCTATATATTTTTTTAAAATTTTCACATGAAATGCACTAAAATTAACCAAACCTAACTGATCAGAAGCCCCTGTAATAAGGTCCAGATAAGTGAGGTTCCACCAGGTCTTACTGAGCTGACCAGCAATCAGTGATGAAGACCCAGATTTTAAAAGATATTTGGCAGTGCTGCACTCAGCATTGCAACACTTAACGAGTTAGGAAGATAAATCTCATTTGCAAAAGAGACTGAGGCATTTAGGAGCCAAAATTACATTGACAGCCGATGCAGTGCTGTTGTAGCTATGTTGATCCCAGGATATTAGAGAAACAAGGTGGGTGAGATAATATCTTTCATTGGACCAACTCAATTGGTGAGAGAGACAAGGTTTAGAACTTATACAGACTCTTCTTCAGGTCTGGGGGGGCGGGAAGATGTGCTCTATGTAAGCTTGAAAGCTTGTCTCTCTCACCAACAGAAATTGGCCCAATAAAAGATATTACCTCATCCATCTCGTCTCTCTAGTTGACAGCCAATGGCTATCTAACTGCCTAAATCCCTTATGAAAATGAGGTATAGGTTCCTAAATCAGTTAGGCATCGTAACACTGAGCACAGCAATGCCTAAATAGCTTTAAACAGCTGGGCTGAAGTCCGTAAGTACCTACAGACTTCACATCTACCCAAAAGCGCAGGTATCAGAACTGCATGATGGGAGTCTGTGCTCAGGGGCCAGCCTGCAGAGCTTGCACCCTGATTATTCAATGTTTGTAGGTGCACCATAAGGGCCTTCACATACTATTCTGTGCTATTGAGTTACCACAACTAAACCACTTTGTGTGGTAGTCTGTTGTCACAAGAGGCACAGGACTGGAGTAGCAAGGGTGCAAGTCATGAGTGAGGTGCATTGGCACAGTTGTGTAGGATGAGCTTGCGAAGGACCTGGCAGAATAATGCCTGCCTCAACTCAGTGCTACTAGGTCCCCCAGTTCCATGAGAATTAAAACATAGTCATAATGATTTAAAAAAATAAAGGGTAGGAACAAATTTATGAAAGGGGGGGAATCAGGGAGGTCATGCAAGGAGGAGGGGAGAGGAGGCAAAAGGACAGCAAGAGTAGGAAAGGAGAGGAAAAGTAAAAGGGGAAGTGCAGAGGAAAAGAAAGAGAGGAAGTTTGTGTGGAATAGGGAAGGAGCAAGGAGGGGATGGGAACATCAACAGGACATTTGTAGATTTAAAAACATTGTGTGATGAATTGTGATAATCCATGTATTTCTAAAACACAAATCTCCAGAGCATCCTGGGCAGCACATTTAACTCTTTGCAATGATAAGATTCCTTAATTAGACCATCTCCCCCTCCCTACTCTCAGAGCTTCTCCTAACCTCCCATCCACACTCACTCCCAACCTTGTTTTCAAATCTCCCTTCCTTCTCTGCTCCAGGTCTCATTCATAGCTCCCCTGCTACCTCACAACTGCACCTCTGCCATACCAATTCTTCCCACATGCTCATGCCATTTACAAAGCTTCTTATCACACCCCTCTGCTGCTGTATGTATCACACTCCTCCTGACACCAAGGCAGCCCATCTTCCAATGTTTTTCTCTCTCTACCACCAACCATCACGAACCAGTTGGCTGACTGAGGATTTGAGAGACTGCTCTCTCAGCCATGTTCTTACCAGGTAACCTTAGATGGGCAGCAAAATGATGTGAAGTTGGTTTTCAAAGCTTTCTGATTCATAAAAAAATTGATCTGCTAAGTTAAAAATTGCATAGGCTTGATTCCTTCCACCCAGAGTCAAATAGGCAAATGCTCCTTGGTTCCTCTCCCCCCAAGCAAATCTAATGACAATGCTAACTATATAATACATATACAAAGTGGAGAATCCAATTGAGCATCTCAAAGCACTTTACGAACATAAAGGATGTTGGCCTCACCACACTCTGAAAAGCAGGGTGTCCTAATGGATAAATCATTGGACTGGTACTTACAATTGGTTGGAAATTCCCTGACAGAAGGTTTTGCCATCAGAGAATGCCAGTGTCTTGAAACTGAAATGTTTCATGGAGACAGGCACAATGACATTGCGAGTTCCCAGGCTTGCAGCTGGTCAGCAAGCCCAGGCTTCCAGGGTCTGCAGCTTCAGGGCCACACACCAGGCAGATAGCTTGGAGCCATGACTCCATACTTTTCCCTGAAGAATTTTGAATTTTGGGGGGGTTTCTTCCAAATTGAAACAAAATCAAATTTCAGCGTATCAGAATCTTTCACTAAGCAGAATTACCTTTCTCTGCACAGCTTTAGTTCTATTCCCAGCCCTGCAACTAGCCTGTTTGGTGACCTTCAGCAAGTCTCTTCACCTTCTCTGCCTCAGTTTCCCCATCTGTAAAATGAGGGTTATGATACTGATCTCTGTTGTAAAGCACTTTGAGATCTACTGATGAAAAAAGCTATATGAGAGCTAGGTATTAATTATGGTGATGATGATCAACCCCAGTTTACAGCTGGGGAACGAGAAGCCCAGAAAAGATACCTGTTGGAATGTTTTTCTCTTCTCTCCAAGACATAGGATGAAGTTAATCCTGGAAAAAGTCTTAACATTCCAGCTGCAACAAGCATGACAGCTAACTGCTCTTCATTTAGGTTCTTTTATTAATTCTTCATCTTACACAAGCCAAGGGTTAGCTGAAAATAAATCCCTTTTAAATATTCTCTGAAATTTCTAATTAATTTTCCATATCAATAAAATATAACCATTCATTGATACTGGAGGATGGACTGTATCTTATTGCTGGAGATATTACTATAGCCATTAGCTGCAACTTCATTTCAAATAATATAATTCATAAGGAGGACCCTGTTCATAGGACCTGAACACCTCATTAGTCATGAGTTACATATTTGGAATTGTTCCCTCCTTTAGCTTAGAGTTGAAGTTGTCTTTGACTTTGTCTAAAGTTCAATGTAGGCCTATTAACTTTGTCCCTAATTCAGAAAGGTACTTATGTACATGGTTAACTTTAAGCACAGAGTCTAGGACTATTTCCAAGCTTAAAGTTAGGCCAGGGCTTAAATACCTTGCTGAATTGGGGCCAGGATGATGATAACTCCGTTGGGTTAAGCACATCACAGGATGCTGCTTCTTTCTTTAGCATTTCTAGAGCCTTCAGTTTTGGTTACTTTTTCTTCTCTCTTGCTCACCCTTATTGTAACAAAACATCATAAATTCTGAGTGACATTATACTTTAATCAACTGTTAGGCTTTTGCTTTCCCCAAAGCAATTATAGGCCATGTTATATATTTCTGCATGAGCGCTAAGGGGATTTTGCATAAGTTCGGATGATATATTAAATTTTTTTAAAAATTAAAATGATAAAGTGCCATTTCCCCACTGAAGAGTTGAAGAGACAGGTGCCTATTTTCAGCAAGGAAAGCTTGGAAATCCACCAGTAGCTAACATAATGGTTTTTCCAGCCAAAATGAAGACATGAGCTGGTATGGCATGAGCTACAGTGTTGGCAATCTTGTAGGCCATGTTTATCACTTATCGAGTTACCAATGCACAGAGCCAGCCAAGTGGAGCAGCACATCACACTGATACACATGGCTCCCTAGGTCTCTGGGAAGCTTTGGAACTCTTGTTCTCCAGCCAGGATGGACAGGATGCCATTGGTTGGAGAAAGAGGACTAACCTCTGCTGTGCAAAACCCACCTACTTCCTCGTCTCTGAATTGCAAATGCCTTGAAAAGAACCCCTGTTCACTGACTAAAGACATGATGCTCCTTTAATAGACCTTAATGTGGAATGTGGGGTCCAATATAAGAAGAGTTAAGGAAATGGCTATTCAGGATACAATGCATTTTTATATGGCACAATGATTTTAGAGCTTGATCCAATGCCCATGGAAATCATTAAGAGTATTTCCATCTCATAGACTCAGACGCATAGACTTTAAGGTTAGAAGGGACCATTATGATCGTCTAGTCTGATCTCCTGCACAAAGCAGGCCACAGAATCTCACCCACACACTCCTGTAACAAACCCCTGACCTATGTCTGAGCTATTGAAGTCCTCAACTCATGGTTTAAAGACTTGAAGGTGCAGAGAATCCTCCAGCAAGTGACCCGTGCCCCACGCTGCAGAGGAAGGTGAAAAACCCCTAGGGCCTCTACCAATCTGCCCTGGAGGAAAATTCCTTCCCGACCCCAAATATGGCAATCAGCTAAACCCTGAGCATGTGGGCAAGACTCACCAGCCAGACACGCAGTAAAGAATTCTCTGTAGTAACTCAGATCCCATCCTATCTAGTGTCCCATCACAGGCCATTGGGCATATTTATCGCTAATAGTCAAAGATCAATTAATTGCCAAAATTAGGCTATCCCATCATACCATCCCCTCCATAAACATATCAAGCTTAGTCTTGAAGCCAGATATGTCTTTTGCCTTCACTGCTCCCCTTGGAAGGCTATTCCAGAACTTCACTTCTCTGATGGTTAGAAAACATTTAGTTCAGTGGGTATTGGATTGGGCATTTAAGTGAGCCAGATACACTGGGGATCTATCTCCAGTGGAGTTACACTAGGAATGAATTTGGCTTACAATCATCCAACTTTTTAGAAAGAGTCAACTGGACATTACAAAGGGAAAGCAAGGTTGATAGCAGCTGAAATTCAATGCTGAAAAGTGAAAGGTAACGCGCACTGGGAAGAATAACAAACCACTCGTATGTTCTGGGTCCTACATGAGGTGTAACAAAGCCAGGAAAGAGACTGAGGTGTCATTGTGGAAAGCTTTTATGGAAGAAAATGTAAAGGTTCAAGGTAAGTCCACAAGGAAAACTCAGGCACCAACTAACTAGACAGATGTTAATGGCCCCTGCAACAGCTAGAAGATCAGTCAACTAAGAGAATTACAGAACTCCAGTCACAAGAAGCTAGCCCAGCTGGTGGTTTTGTGAAAAATACATTCTACAGATTGCAAAGCACTTCACTTATTTATGATTACATGAGACAGAAGAGGCTGGTATAGTTAAAAAAAAACATCACACAGTTTGGGCCATATTCATCAGTCACCTAAGCAGGTGAATATCACTACTGAAGTCCCTTATGATGGGGTTAATTTGGCCCATTGTCTCCTGTGATTTTTGCCATGGGCAGCCCCATAGAAAATACTAGAACTGGCTCAAAAACAGAAAATATTTTTGGAAATATTTTAAATTATTATTTCCCCGCTTTTTTGCTGAAATTTCATTTTCTGAACTTTTCTGAACTTCCTGGTGTGGATAAAATGGGACCGAAAACAAGAACTGCGATTTTCCAGACAAAATATTTTTTTCAGTCAAAAAATGCAGATTCAGGTTGAATGAAACATTCTGTGAATTCACATCAAAACCACCATAAAAAACCCTCTCAAAAGGTTTTGTTTTTATATTTCTAAGCAAAAAGGTTCAATTTTTCAATTCAAAAAAACTTTTCATTCCAAAGTTTAGTTCAATTTTATTTTAAAAAAAACCGAAATGTTTAATTTGGGGTCAAATAAAATATTCCCTTCAATCCCAGACTTTATTATTTTTGTACACTTTTTCACTTTTAAAAATGCTTTGAATTATTTGGGCTTCAGGTTGACATTAAACAAATTTTATTATTTTATTTTATTTTTCAGTTAAACCACCAAATCAAAAAAAATCAGTTATTCATGCAGCTCTCCTCAGAACTGCACCACACCTGGCTTGGCCTTCGATTTTAGATACAATTTGAGGATTTGCAACGTTCAAACCTCTAGTATTGACTATGCTGTTTCTAATTCTTAAAGCAACATGGGGAAGTAAGTAAAGAGGTGCTGGGAAAAGTCCACATCAGTGAAGTATCAGGGGGTAGCCGTGTTAGTCTAGATCTGTAAAAGTGGCAAAGAGTCCTGTGGCACCTTATAGACTAACACACGTATTGAAGCATAAGCTTTCATATGCATGTCATGACATGCATTTGACGAAGTGGGTATTCACCCACAAAAGCTTATGCTCCAATACATCTATTAGTCTATAAGGTGCCACAGGACTCTTTGCCGCACATCAGTGAAGACATTTTTAAAATGTTCATATTATTAATAGGAACGGGCTGGTCCAATACTCAAGATTCTATATCTTCTAATACATTGATTGGAGAAAAGGAGTTTTGAGCTATTCAGAATCAAAACCCAGAATCAGATACAGATTTGGAGAGTAGCCCCTTATCTTGAACCAGAACCCCAGACCAAAGCAGCCCCAAACTTTGAGGAGTTTGAAATTTGAATCTGACTTTTGCAGCTTGAGCCACTTTCTAATTATCAACCTAGTCTTGTATCTGAAATATTTCTGATTTTTTTTCTTGAATATGCAAAATTCTGAATAAATACTTCCTACATTTGTCATGGATGTTGGTCTGGAATATTTTGAACATTGGTTTATACCATATCAAAGTACCTATGTGTGACTTTGTTGGGAGACAGAAGCGCTGGAGAAATTGAAAAGTGGTTACTGGCCACAGTTTAGGCTAAGAAAAATTTAAAATAAGAACAAGAAACTCGTTCTACTGCAATTAGATAAAGCAGTATATATCGCATTGCTCAGATACCACATATGCTACCAGGGCAGCAGTGCAGCAGGGTCTGGAACGCCTCCCCTCTTTGTCTTCATTAACTTATACTTTGGGCGGCGTGATCCCAGAGGTGTGCTGTACAGAGGAATGTGCAAGCTTGAAAGGGCTTAGCTGGAACTGCAACCCAGTTCTGCCATAAAATGGCTCAATTCGCTTTAAATAAAATAAACCCTTTCTTGCCGCAAGGACTGAGTGGCTTGCAGTTTTCCCCTGCCTCCAGATTAATATAGCAAAGTTGGCACAATGATAAAACACTTAGCAGGATATGAAGACGTGTTGAATTCAAGTAGGTCTTCATACCTTGTGCAGTAGCCGGCCTTTTGGTTAGTAGGAGAGGGGCCTAGAATATAGTCAGGGAAGACAGCAAAACTATAGAAACCTCACCACAAAGCCCTTTATACAGAAATCTTAGAAAAAGTAGAGGGCCTCCAAACCCAGAAATGTCTATTGATTAGAGAGGGCCACAAACTTCAGATCAGGATCCAGATTTCAAAGATCCTCAACATTTGGAAGGGTTCAGTTCTAGAGTCAGTTCATTACAGAAATAGGTGCCAGCGGCAAAACACTGATCCAGATGTTGGTTTAGATTCCGAAGCTACCTAAAGTTCAAGGTTGCTGAGATCGGGTCTGTTTCTAGTAAGAATTTCTATGACACAAAACATACAGATGCAAGAAGATTTCAGAGGTACAAACAAGCTCAACACGTCAAGCAGCTCCCTTGTTATACTTAATTAGTAACACTGGGTGAGTAAATCCTAGAGAATAATTTATTTGATGAATTTCATCTCTTCTTTTCTGTGTGAATTGTCTATGAACAGCTCATGATTTTCTTAATTTGTTATTTTAAAATTTTGCTGAATAATTTCTACAAATGATTCTTGCATATGAGCCATTACTTGTGAGTATTTGACGTTCAGAATCTGAGCTGTGGTCGATGGTTTTGATTGGGCTCATGGGTCACCTCTTTGACTGGATGAAATGTAGCTCTTACAATCAGATTCCTGGCACAGGTACTTATGACAATGACTTCAGAATTCACTTCCTGCGAACATTCTCCAATATTTGTTTTTTCCCCAAACTCTCCAGCCAATAAACTTGTTCATTAGAACATTCACAGCAATTTAGCCTACAGGGGCATGTACGCTGCTACAGCAAATTTGTTTTACATTTCAAGATAATGTTTGCAGAAACATTTTTTAAGTGTCATATTCATCCAGCCCTAGTCATTAGTTTAATACTTTGCAAAAAGAGTATACATGCACTGGCTCACATTCTACATCTCATGATTCTGGGCTGCTCCAGAAGCTAAAATGCCCTCCTGTATAACTCAGGGAGCCCACACGGCTGCTCTAATTGATGGCATTCTCCCCAGTGTTGCATATGACTAAACCTGCCCCCTCACATATCTCCCTTATGCTATAGCTTTCCCAATGCATTTCCTGTACCAGGGGAAATTCTTCCCCAGCCCTTGCAAGTTGTTTACAACCTCTATACACCACTGGGGGAGCAGGCAACAATACACCTTTTACTATTTAAAATCCCTTCCTGGGGAATGGCTTTCTTGGTAAATGTAAACGATAAATAATACCACAACAAACTTAATCTTAAACGTTCTCCCTAAGTGTGGCTGCTCCTAAAGTTTCCCTGCAGGATCTCTCTGTCCCAGACTTTTGTTCTAAACCTTCTTATATTCTCACTGGGCCTAACTGGCCCCACCTGCTAATAAGACTCAGCAGTAATTGCTCTACAGGTGGAGTTCAAGCACCTGCTAACAAGATAATCTAGCCAGAGAAGTCTGCATCCCTAGATAAGATCCTTGAATCTGCAACCCTGTAATGTATGCACAAGGAAATAACAGCAAGGAAGGGAAGGTCTTCCAATGTTTGCCATTTCAGTCTGGATGTGATGAGTCTTTGATATCAAGTGCTTCAGCATCCTGTAGTAATGCCATCACCAGAGCAAAGGATTCTGGGGCACTTTGGGGAATTAAATGTCCAGTACCTGAGCAGAAACAGGGGCATCCCCTTGAAAGGAAAAATGAGACAAATAGAGCACGGGATGGAAGCTAGATTAGAATCTTCAGTTCTGATCCACTGAAAATGAAAAATAATGGGAAGCTCAGACATCTCCGAGCTTCAAAAATGGCTCAGTAAAAGTTCCATGCAATATTTTGGGTTGGTCTTTTTTTTAAAAAAAATTGAAACTTGCTCACTCATCCCTCCTGGCAAACCTCTCCCCACCGCCGTCTTTCCAGTTTCTTTTAAAGACCTCAGCTATAATGGGGATGTGTGAGGCGATCATAGTTAACACATCTGCTATATTGAGAGAGGGGAGAAAAAGATATCAGAGGGCCAGATTCACTCTTACTGGTGCCGGGAGGGGTAAGCCACACCTCACTGCACCAACCTGCCCACTGTGCTTCCCACCACCACCACCACTACCTGCATTTAGAGGGTATTCACCCCATGAGGGAGCTGGCATCACCTGGCCCTTTCTTGGGGTTCCAGCCTTGGTGCCCTAGCCATACTGTTCCCTGTCTAGCATTGGACACTCTGGAGGCTGTACTGGCCTCTTTAGGATCCTCTGCCAAGGGGAGGTTGCAGCTGCTCTGCTGGCTGATAGTCCACTTTGGGGCCTTGTACCTGAGTATTACTCTAGCACTGAGCTGAATCTAGCCCATAGTTTGGTGGTTTGAGCATAGGACCGAGAACACTGAACTAAAGAATTGCAATCAGGCCTCCTTCCTGTTCTATGGTCTTGGTGACGACACTTAAGCTCCCCATGCCTCATTTTCCCCAACTGTATAATAGGAATAATTTCACTTACCTACCTCTCTGGGGGAGGGAAGAGGGACTCTGAGATTATTTAATATTTACATGATAATTTAAAAATTAAAAGCAACAGTATTAGGAACAAATATTTTAGCAACAGAAAAAGGGTACCTGTTGGATCTAAACACAGCCTCTTTTTATTGCTCGCCAGTTTCCGTTCTGTCTGTTTATCCGTATAAGGGGTTTTTAGTATAAGAGCATACAACTGGCAGGGTAATTCAGAGAACAAATTATACCAGATCCCCATAGAGACAGAAGACATCCCTAGGAGGCATTTGGGTTACATAATCAATTCATAGAGTGTATACACACACAAAATAATGCTGCAATAGAACCCTACAGCCATTATTAATATGAAGGCAAGCATTCCGTATGCATTATTTCTGAAATTTCTCAAGTGCTCCCGCACTAGAATGTTGAATTATTTAACACCAGCGCTAAGAAGTAGGGTTGTGGTATAAAGGGGAAAAAAAGAAACATTACCTGTATCTGAGCAAATCAGATTTTATTTCATAGTCAATTGCTCACAAAGAAAGTTTATAACCCTGCTTTGACCTTACCCAGAGCTGCAATTTTCCATCTCACAGGGTGACAAAAGTAAGTTGAAACATACATCTGAATACACTGACAGCAGTTTGACCCTGGCTTTAGTTAAACTGATTTTTATATCTTAAGACAACAATCATTTTTAATGTCATTAGCGGTAATACAGGGGGACAACTGTGAGAGAAATGTCACAACATGGGGTGCTATGGACTGGAAAGAGCGGCTCCTTGATGGGGTCCTCTGGTCTCTGCTGTTCCCCTGGTAAAATGATCTAAGTGATTCTGGTCCACTGCCACAAGTTGCCTTCACTGCTATAATGTGCAGGGAAATGTGTTCCAGCATTATGATCATGTCACTGGCATTGCTAACAGTACAGAGCTAAAAACTCACTCATCTTAAATGCAGGGGGTAAGAGAGTGCATTATTCCTTTAATTATTAAGCATAAGAGAGCCACCCTTGGCTTCCCAAAGCCAGTTTAAACTGGACTGTGCCCTTCCCATTCTCACTTGCCGTTTGATGCTGTGTACTTTTTTGGTCTTTCCTTTCTCTCTTTCCTGTTCTTTTTCTTATTTTTTTTCCTGGACTTCCAAGCTGTCTGATTATGGTGATGGTAAACACCTAGAGTGCAATCTGACTGGAACTGACAGCTATCCTCCCTGTTTACTTTTCAGTCAACACCAAGCCCTTGGCTCCGATAATGCCAAGTCATCCTCCTGTACTCAAGCACCCACAAGAGATCAGTTTGTTAAGCCTTTTGCACCTTAGATCAGAGCTGAAAGCCTGCAACACTCAATACAAGATAGGAAGAACAAGCAGACTGTGGGGAACTGCATGCAGGACGTGGACAAGAAACAGCATTTAGGAATGTATTAGGTCATTCAGGAAATAAATACTGGGAATCAGTGGAAGAACAATTACTCCAGTAACACGGCAAACAGATGCACAGGGGATATTTGCTTCTGAAGTATATGCATTAAGCATGGAATGATACAGGGAAGGTTGTCCAGGGAAAGGAAAAGACCAGATTTACATTTTTAGACTATAGCTGAAAGATCTCTTTAAAAATCTGATCAGGTATTATGATGAAAGAACAGAAATTTCATAGAGGAGAGCCAGATTTGCAAGGTACAGGAAGCTGAAATTAGAATAGAGGTGGGCCTAAACCTTGACATACAGATAGAGAATTAGACTCACATCTGAATTTATCCTCAGTTCAGGAATATTCAGTGGGTTGAGCTTGGGTCTAGAATTAAGCCTGAAATAGAGTTCGGCAAAATATTTTCACTGAAACTCTTTCCAGTAAAAAATACAGATTCAGGAATGCCAAAGCATTGCATGAATTCATGCTGACTTTTTTGGATCAAAATGACTTTTCATTTCGAATTGTCCTTTAATTCTATTTAAAAAACAAAATTAAAAAAAAGTTTTTAAAAAATTCTTGAAATCAAAAATGGACTGTTTAGTTGTGGGTCACACAATATATTTCATTCAGCCAAAGGTGTTTTCAATTTGCTGAAAATTTCAAAAAAATTAATTTTCAGTTCAACCCAAAACACTTTATTTTATTTTTCAGAGTTGCCAACATAGATGGTGGGTCAATATATTGCTGGGGGGGCAGAGAGGACCATGTGTGGCGATCACTAGGCAGAAGGGAGGCTCAGGGATGGGGAGGGAATGTGGATGTGGAGAGGGAGCCCATCCTGCCCTTACCCAACAATGGCAAAGTTCCTGTTCCCACTGCTCCAGCCTGCCACATCATCACATTATGTGCTCATCCCCATGCAGGGGGCCCTCCCCTGCAACTGCCTACCCCACTGTCTTCCTTGCCCTGACCACCATGGCATCATGATTTGATGCATGCGTCTGTGCTCAGACAGGGCCCTCCACCCTGCCCCCTTCCTGGCCCTGGTGTCGCCAGGAGTGAGGCTTCTCCTGACGCCAAACTGGGCACACCCTTGGAGTGGCTCAGCCAAAACTGGTGAGCTGGTAGATAGATTGGGGGGATCTAGACCTCCTTCAGCCCTATATATCTAGCCTATGATTGCCAGCAAACCAAAAATTACGTTATTTGGCCAGCTCTAGCCTGAAACACTGAGCTACATAACTATTATTATTATTTGTCTTTGTGTTATCGTAGCCCCTAGGAATCCCAGTCATGGACCTGGATGCCCAGGAAAGGAATGGACACTGAATTGATAACCAATATTTACATCTTTGGACCACTCCAAAGGGGACGCATTCCATAGGGAAAGTGGGTACTTTACTGCATATCTTCATTAGCACTGACTGGAACAGTAGGAATTAAAATACTTATTATAAGCTAGTACCTATGTTCAGAATCCAGTCACATTTCAGTTAAAAGTACCCAAATAATAGCAACCCTGCTTCCTTTTTCTGGGCAAATACAAATGATGGGTAAATGTCAGATCAGCTGTTCAAATCCATCTCATCACCCACAAATTTCCAGCCCTTTTCCAAGCACTGGCCTGTGGATTTGGCTGTAAATGAAGATATTACAGGAATAGGTTCCATCCCCCTCAATTGTCCCTCATGCTCAGGGCCATGGCCATCGCTCATTGTCACCCCAGAGTTCCCCATGTTTCCACACCAATTCGGTGCCTCTCCCCTCGCTTTTTTTGTTGACAATTATTTCACAGGTGGTTCACAATTTTCTGTGGTGATTCCAAAGACACAGTGGCAGCACGGCATATTCTCACCCAGCCTGTAGCCAACACCAGGCCCCACAAGACACATGAGCAGGGAAACTTTACATTGGCGAGCTCTCTGCCAATTATACCTTTCCTCGTCCAACTCCCAGATCACTCCTCCTGCCTGTCTTTCTCAGTCCCATCTTCACTCATTGTTCTATCCCAATCTTTTTAACCCCTTTTGCTGTATGTCCATCCTACCGCAAACCTACACCACTGGCCATTTCCTCCAGGTAAAGGGTCATCTTTCTGCACTTTTGAACCACCAGGTGGCACTACAGCAATAGTCATTAGCTCCCACTAGTTCTGTTTGGTGTAGCCTGCACCATCGCCAATGTAAGACCTGTAGCTACGCGTGCACTGCATTCTTCACAGGCTTCTTGTACCCATGCCTGCCCTTTAGAAGCCCATGCCAAGGGGTCAGACCTAACATCTTTTACCACCTCTATTTCAGCTCTTTCACCACGGCCTGACAAGTATCAGGACCTAGCCAGAAGAGGCTCAGCATGTCCTGAAAACAAGAAGGGGAGAGCTTCTGACATACATAACATAGAAGGCCCAGTTTAGAATAGAAATAAGCAGAGGATTCATTTGTTACCATCACTCAGCTAGATGTTGCCCTGGGCAGTAGGGGGTTGTAGGGGCACCAGCAATGCTGTGGGTTGGTGTTTACTATTCAGCTCTCTTCATTTCAGCCACTCGGTTAGCTCAGCTGCCACTGAAAACAATTGTTTGTAATATACACATCCCATTTCTTGGAGAGCCCCGTAGCTGGCAGGGTATAAACTCTCCTCTGCCAGCTGCCAGTTGGGGTAGTCCATTTCTATTTGCCATCCAAATACACATCCGGGTGTTGGAAACCAGCTTGCTAGTTCCTGGCATATTCCATAGTTTCCGTTATGGTTAAAGGCCTGATCTTGAATGCCTGGTGTATGCTTTTATGGCACATACACTAAATTAGACCAATGGAGAGAAGATTAACATGACCCTGCACAAGATTCCCATTGGCTTGAATAGTAAATAAGAGCACTTAGCACCTAGCAGGATCAACCCCTTCGACCACAACTTTGCAGAGTTCTCTTCTTAGGATAGATCCTTGGCTCCAGCTTAGCACAAAGGAGAGGATAAGGGCTGGGGCAAAGGCGACACTATTTTTATGTTCCTGGGGTCAGACTGATCTCTGGCACAATTCAGAGCAGAGGAAGGCTGCTGTAAATTATGCCTTGCTCTGTTCACAGGTAAAGAGACCATTTTCCTAACTGGCAGTATAAGTAGAAGTTGTAATGTGACTAGAGCTCTGGGCTCAGGCATTTTTATTGTGATGTAGTGTGGTGAGATAATAAAAAAGCAGAGTGCTGTCTACAATACAGTTTACACTAGGAAGGTGCATTGGTGGACACCAACAGTGAATGACAAGTGCCATTTTTCCAGTGTAGATGCACAGTGAAGGTAAAGCAAAAGCAAAGTGTCCTTTGTTTCCCATACTTCATCACTACTAATAAAGCGTTTCAAGGCAAATTATGTCCTCATTTAAACCTAAAAGCTCCCATTGTCTACTAATCATGCTTGCAGTTATACCTATGCAACTCAATTGTCTTCTGATTATATCCTGTGATACACCTGCTCAACCTTCCTGAATGCTAATGGGGTTGCCCCGGCACATGTGTGGAAAGCATCACACACATTATGGATGCTACTGTAAAACAAATAGTAAATAATAATAGCAGTGATAACTGAGGGCCTAAATCAGCTTGCAGAATTTCAACCAGTGCATGAAAAAGAAGGAACCCAGATAATTTTCAGATCATACAAAGGCTTGCAAGGTTGTCAATTATCTTTTTACTAAATTTAACACAGAGTTATTCAGAGACAAGAATCAGGGGGCTCAACAATTTTTACAGCCCTCTTTGAGATCAGAACTGCACTTCAAGATATTCCTTTGTATTTTTGATTCCAGGCACACCTGCCTTTTATTGATCTACTGCATGGATGGAATGAAGCTGGCATACCTACAGTGCAATCCCACAAGTATAGCATGATGCTCCATCAGACATTGGCCACCTACCCACTGTCATGTACCCTGTATTTGTCACTCACCAAATCAATCCCATGCTGTTCAGCACATTTAGGAACCCAGGCTAATAAATCATTTAAGTGCCTATCACTTCCCAGATGGTAAGTGCAGTTCAATGCAGGTAATTATAAAAAAAATTACTTTTGGAGCAAAAAAATCAAAACATGGGAATATCCATCTAATAGAAAAGCCCTGCAAAGAGATTTGGGAGTTCTAATAATTCTGAGGAGCAGGTTAAAGGTCTGAGTGCCTGACAGTAGATTTTCCTTCTGACTGACTGAATCGATCCTCTCCTGGCGTAACAGCTCTGGGCCCCTGTATCTAGTGATTTCAGGACTAGAATGCTGCACCATGGGGAAGCAGCGCACTGAGTATACTTTTCTAGCTGTAATGTGTTTGCAGAAAAACAACAACATCAGTTACCAAGAGCATCAGAAGAGGGAAATGTGCAAGGGTAAAAGCCAGGTTTGGTAAAAGTCAAAGTGAGAGTTGAGCTCAATCAAAAATGGCTGGTTCAAAGTGGATACATAAAGTCCCCAGCCCCTTCATACACATTTTCTTTTTAGCTCTTAGATTTTAACAGAGTTTTGTTAATTCCACAAAAGAAATATCATTAAAATGGCCTGAAGCTCTATCTCGCTCAAGAAAGATGAATTCACACCAAAACAGGTGCAGAGAAGGGGCACTAGGATGATGCTAGGACAGCTTGACTTGTTTAGTTTGGCCAAATGAAAGCTGAGAGGGGATCTGATTGCACTCCATGAATATATCGGGGGGTAAACATCAGGGAGGGAGACAGACAATGTTGGCAGAAGAACAAACAGGTATAAACTGGCCATGAATATACATTGAGACCGGAAATTAGAAGAAGGTTTCTAGCCATCAGGGAGGGAGGTTCTGGAACAGCCTCCCAGTACAAGTAATGGGGGCAAACAACCTCACCAATTTTATGATGGCCGTTGATACATTTCTGAACAGGGTTATATGACAGGGTTGCCCATGATAGCAGGGGACTGGACTCAGTAACCCAGGAGCTCCCTTCCACTCCTTGTCCCTGTCCATCAACTTGTAATTTACATCAATCTTCCCAAATCTCTCACTGCCCACATGCCAGTATCTAACTCATTAGTTATTGGATTTTATGCTACAACAAAAAGGGTGCATCTCCCAGCCAATGTCAACAGAAGATGCACTTACACAGGGCCAAACTTTCTGCCCTCCTCAGATGTAGGAGGCTCTAAACACTGTGAAACCTCCACAGTCCTCCAGCACAAGGGGCTAGAGGAAGCTGAGAGGAGGATGCACCATCTCTGCACACTGTGGAATTCTGATCTATGGGTTAGCAAGCCAAATGTAGGAGGAAGTGCACTGGGACCACAGCTGCTACTGCATCCTATAGGCATAACAAAGGCAGAAAAACAAGAGTTCCCAGCCTATCTGCACTAAGCCACCGGCCCCTCATATATAAAGTGTACAAGCTCCAGGCTAAGGGGAAGAAGCAGTCTTTGCATGGGGAAAGGGCATCCTTTACCAAATACAGAAGAAAAGGGACATACTCCTTTCCCCTCCCCAACGAAGACGTACTCTAGTACTTATTCATGCAGGTAACAATATAAACACCACCTACTTAACCACATGTACTAGATAGTATTTAGAAATCATTCTATCATGTATAAGGAAGTTTCCCAAATAGCATTTTTAGCCATGGTTTTCAAACCATCATCTTTGTCTCTTTCACAGATCATTCGTACGATGCTTCAGAGCTAGCTATTGATCGTTACAAAAAAATAGTTCTATTTCAATTATCCAAAGACTATTGAAATATAGCACTAAATCCTGAGATACTTACTTTTTACTCAACATACTAATATTATATGAATGATTCATATAAAATAAGAACTGACTTGAGAATTCATCCAGAACTTAAACAAAATTCAGGTCAAAGATCTGAAGAAGTTTGATTACCATTTTTCTTAATTAGCCAGACAAGAAGAGGAAGCCAGTGTAATTTACTAAGTAGATACCAAATGTTAGTTTCCAAAGCCTGCCTGTTCTCATGTTGAGGCACTCCACAGTTAGTTTCATGTAAGGCTTGCATAAGCATTCAGAATTTTTGGTGCTTATCTCAACCAAGTCTCTTACCCTTCAGAAGTTTCTCATCATTATCTTGACCCAGTGACATCATTTTAACTATCAGAGTAGTATTGATTTGTTTGTGCAAGCTGTTAGGTAAATACAAGGGCCTAGGTCTCATCATAAAAGCTTTGAGAGTAAAGATAACATTGTTGAATGGAAGTATAAGTCAAACAAACATTAGTGCATTCCTAGGTACCCTTAGGTTGTAATGTAAGGCACAGATACAAAGACCTAGTGAGAAATCCACGGCTTGGAAAATCTTAGGAAACTAAAATATGGACAAAATAAAGAGGTAGTTGAATTAGCACAACCATTGGCTGTTAGCATTTCAGTAGGATCTCACTGATGGCCAATCAGAAAAGCTTCCTTATAGTGAAGAGTTCTCATGTCAGCCTAGCCATATTGCATGCTCTGTAAAACAGAAAAAGAGAAGAATTGTACTTGTGAAATTTCTGACCCAACTAGAAGCAGGAAAATCTGACTATCCCACAAAGGACCTTGTAATGATAAGTTTTCTGCACACTTTTGTAGATTCAAGAGATTTTTGCCTAAAGGTCATTCCAGTTTTTGAGTAGGCATCCAAACCAAATCACTGAGCCCTTGGAGAGGCATTCGCCATGGTTTAGCATAAAGTTCTGTGATTTCATATGTGCCTAAAGGTCTCCCGTTTAGTTTCACTAACGTCATCAAATAAACCAGTATGTCAGCTAGCTAACCCTGAACTCTCACTCCCTCTCCTTCTTTGACAGCAACTTCAATTTAATTAGCCCCTTATCGTGCTGAGACATCTCAAGGCACTTTATGAAAGATGTACAATCATACCGTCTGCAGTGCCAAGGTAACAAATGAAATCAGGCAAGGTAAAACAAGAAAAGCCTCAATTTAGATTTATAGAGCAAAAGAGCGACAAAGGACAAAATGGACCAGACCCTCTGCTGGTGCAAATCAAGGGCTTTCTTCAGTGAAGCTCTCTGATTTCCACCGGATGAGGATCTGTCCCCATAGCTTTAAAGAGACTGTAGGCTTCTCTATCACAGGTGATATTATTAATTCATATTTTCACTAGTTAGACATTGAGGAAGGGAATATGAAAACAGAGTTTTTATATCATTGTTTTGTAAGTCATGGCTTCCTGCCCTCATCTAAACTCAGATCAGGGGCCAATCAGTAAGGGAATATTGTCTGTGTGCAGTAAAAATAATTAAAAAGCCCTTTAATTACTCTTATTGAATGTTTTGCCTGTAGGTCAAAAAGTAGCACAGTTCAAGCCCCACAGCAGGTGGGATTCTACCCAGTGCTGCATCATATTAGTGGGGTTATCATCAGACAGACCTTAATTCAGATGAGTATTAAACAGGGGTCTGATCTGTCCAGGTGGATGTTAAAGACCCCATGACACTTTTCACACAGTGCAAGGGATAACCCCCAGTGTATTGGCCAACATTCCCCTACTCAGTAAAGCATGTTCCAGGTTGTGAACAATTACCAAGCACAAAATAGTTGCTGTGTTTCTCTAAAGCATCATTATTAAGCTCCACTCTGGGATAAATCCTGAAGTCCTTACTCAGTTTTTACCCCAGCAAAACTCTCACTGAAATCAAAGGGAAAGGCCTTTCTTTACCAGAATCTGATTATACAATCCCCATTTCAGGAACAAATCCCTGTTCAAGACAACATTAAGAACATGCTTTACTTTACACATTGATACCCATGGGAAGTAAATTTAATTAATATAATGGAACTTAAGCACAGATATTTAAAGTTATGAATGTGCAAAAGTGCTTTCCTAAATTGGAGCTTTGAGATACCTTTGATAGACTGACTGACCACTAGATATACATTCTATTTTATTTTCTAAACCCCACTGCAAAAAAGAAATCAAGAACCCAGATATCTTCTCGATGCACAACAATGAATCAAATAAATTATTTTTGCAGCGTTGTTGCATTCATGTTGGTCCCAGGATATTAGAGACATAAGGTAGGTGAGGTAATATCTTTTATTGGACGTACTTCTATTTGTGGAAGGTAAAATCTTTCAAGCTACACAGGGCAGGTCTGAGGAAGGAAATGTCAGGCACTATGATTTCCTTCCCTAGAAGAAGAACTCTGTGTGTTCAAAAGCTTGTACTGTCCTCCAAAAGAAGTTGGTCCAATAAAAGATATTATCTCACCTACTTTGTTGTTCTCAAATAAATTATAGGTTTGAAAAACCTTACAAGAAAGAAAGACTGTACATCTTAGAAACGAGATGACCAAGCGGAGATATGACAGAGGTCTATAAAATCATTAGTATGCAGAAAATAAATAAGGAAGTATTATTTTCCACTTCACATAACACAAAAACTAGGTATCACCCGGTAAAATGAATAGGCAGCAGGTTTAAAACAAACAAAAGGAAGCACTTCTTTGATCAGTGCACAGTTAACCTGTGGAAGTTGTTGCCATGGAATGTTGTGAAGGACAAAAATATAACTGGGTTCCAAAAAAGACTTAGATAAGTTCATGGAGGATAGGTCCATCAATAGCTATTAGCCAAGATGCTCAAGGATGCAACCCCATGCATTGGGTGCCCCTAAACCTCCAACTGCCAGAAGCTAGGACTGGACAATAGGGGGTGGATCACTCAAAATTCCCCTGTTCAGTTCATTCCCTCTGAAACATCTGGCACAGGCCACTGTCAAAAGACAGGATATTGAGCTACATGGAACCATTGGTCTGACCCAATATGGCCGTTCTTATGAAGAAAGAAAGAAAGAAAGAAAGAAAGAAAGAAAGAAAGAAAGAAAGAAAGAAAGAAAAATCTTAATCTGGTTTCTTCTGAGCAGCGAAGGGGCAGAGATCACAGAGTATTGGATAAGTTTTGAGGCCAACAGACAAATAGCAGCTAAAAAGATGTAAACAAGAATATACATATATATGTTATAAATAAAACTGAAATGTACTATTAGTCCAAAACAAGTTGTATTTTTGACTGACATTCATTGGTCAGGTTCACAGGTCTGCTTTGAAGACCAGATTTCTCACTCTGAAATGCATTCACAGCCTCTGGTGAGATCCAAAACCTCTTGGTATGGTTATGTACAGCAATATCTGGACACAATTTCACATTATTTCTTTATCTCCATGTTGGTTTTTGTTCCTATGATGCAATATATCCCTAAACCTAAAGTGTATTTTAGATCAAAAAGATTTGCTAACCTGTCAATTTTCAAAATATCAATCAAGTCTTTTTTTGTAAGACAGTGGGGTGAAGGTAGGGGGGAACCAAATTTGAAGGACTTGTCAAAACTCATGATAAATCATGAAGTGAACAGAAAGTGCCTTTGACAATAAGACAGGTATTTCGTGCCATGTTTCATCAAATAAATACTATAAACCAAGTGGAAACTTCAAAAGTTCCTCAGAGCATTGTATCCAGGGATCCTTGAGCAATTCACCACACCCCTCTGCACCTCATTTGCCTCATCTGTAAAATGGAATTACTGATGTTTACCCACCCCGTTTTGTGATCTGTACATGGAACAGTCTGAACAAGTGCTAATTATCACCATCACCTTTATCCACTCTGAACGATACATTGTGACAACCATTACAATTATGTTTGTATTATTTGCATTAATGCAGCACATAAAAGTACCAACCATGATTGGGCCACATTGTGCTTGGCATTATACAGACACATAATAAGAGACATGAGCCTTGCAGACCTATCAAGCAACTACAATCAAAATGGACAACGGCTGCATTATTATTCCCATTTTATATATAAGGAACTGAAGGCACTGGAAGAGCCAGGAATTGAACCCTGACCACCTGAGTCACACTCCAATGTCTTAACCATAATCCCATCAAACCAAGATTAAAATAGCACCCCATCATAGTAACATGAATGGGCAGGTTTAATTGACTCACAGAAATTGGCAAAAAGATTAGGCTGGTTGAAATTTCTCTGCTGAATCTGTTTTTGATAGAAAATTGGATTTTAACTAACTGACAGTTTTCACTAAAACTGTCTTCTTTCAGCTGAACATTTCAGTAGTTCATTGAAACAAAGCATTTCATTTTTTGACCAAAATATTTCAAGTTTTGATCACTCATAGAAAAGTGAGAATGCAAAATTTCAAAGCAAAACGGGAAAATTTGTTTTTGTCAAATTATTCCACAGAAACAAAACCCAATTTCTGACCAGCTCTATAAAATATCTAATGGGAAATCTAATCCATTCCTGGAGGGTCAGTACAAGATTTTCTCAACAATTCATTGCCCACAGCTTCATCCAGTCAAGTCTTAAATGAACCAAGTGGTAGATCTTCCACTACTGTCCGGCAAGAGATTACACCACATCCTAAAAATCTCTGTTCAAAAAATGCCGCCAGCTTAATTTTATCGCATTACTCCTAGTTATGGTCCATCACTACATTTCCTGATCTTGTTAAATCTTTCCCATGTCAGTGGCAGCTTGATGGGTCTTTTACTGTTATGTTTGTCACCTTTGTAACTAAAGTTTGATCTGAAGATCTTGCATTCTAGTGACAACTGGTTCAGCATTTTGGTTGATCAGTGACTATATTGGCCCCAACTCAGCCTATAGTATTATGTGGTCAAAGACCTAGGAAAAAGCAGTCACCGGGTGGAACAGATCATTGAAGGAAACAAAGCAGTAAGAATAGGAGCACCTGCCAATGTATTTAAGTTGCAGGTTTCCTTGCAATTCAGTAATTAAAGATCAAATCTCCTGCCTTGTGGTGAGGAAAGGGGACTCTGGGAACTTGTTTGGCTGACTGGCTGAAGGTACAAATGCTTGAGGTCCATAGGGATGCGAGCCAGCCAATCAGGCTATATCCGAGGGGTAAATATAATCATACTATTTCACAATATTTATCTCATTTTTAAATATTTAATAATTATTATTATTATTTATATTGCAGTCAAACCTAAGAGACCCCAACTGAGACTTGGTACCCATTGTCTACCCACTGTAGACATATAATTAGAGGCGGTCCCTATGCTGAAGAGTTTACAGTCTAAATAGAGAGACAGGCAAAAGGTGAGGTGGAGGGAAAGAGAGGTGCAGTAACTTGCCTGAGTTCATATAGCAATGACAGAACCCAGATTTCACAAATTCATATCCAGTGCCCTGTCCATTTCTTGTGTGAGCTGCTTACACCTTAGCTCCATGATAATGGCTACACAGGATACGGGATGACCATTCCCATGGAACCGAGGGTTCAACAAGTCAGACAAGAAATGGGGTGAGCGTCAGAAACAGTGATGCGGACGGTCTGGCCTAGCAGTTGGAGCAGTGGCAGTCAGACCTGCGGATTGGTGCGGAATTTAGAGCTGGAGTCAGGAGTCAAGCTGGAGTCAGAACAAAGCGAGAGTAGAGCTGGGAGCCAGGCTGGAACAAGACTAGGAACAAGGCTGGAGCTAGAGCAGGCTGGAATAAACTAAGGCTTGTGGAGTCTGTCAGCACTGTCAGGCAGGGGAGAGTTTCATGTCATGAAGTGACACTGGGCAGACCGAGCTGTTTCTCCTGTGAGGCTTGTATACCTGCTCTGGGAGTCACTAAACCAGCTCCTGGCTTGTGGATTGGTTACCTCTTGTCTCATCCTATAGCAATAGGACTCTCCTGTCAGCATAATTACCACACCTCCACAAGAGGCAGAAGCTATGTTGGCTGGAGACCGTCTCCCGCCAACATAGTGCCTGTGTGGACAGTGCTTAGGTCGCTATAACTTGCATCGCTCAGGGGCGTGTCTTTTTCACACGCCTGAGCAACTTATGTTAGATCAAAGTAAGCAGTAACGTAGACCTGCCCTGATTCATCCCCTCTCTCATTCAGCAAGTTAAGTTTATTACTGTATTGACTCCTTGACATATTTGGTCTCTAATGCCAGCCTTGATCAGTTACGCTGGTCAGAGAAATGCCCGGATAAATGTGTTCTTGTTCAGTCTGTCACCGCTGAGTCTAACAAAGTGATCTGATTACCTATAAAAACTTTAGGGCTTTTGGATCAGTTTTAATTTATTAACACTACCCAGGCCTGCTTCATTCTTGGCACAGTTTTCAAAATTCAGCACTCGTTTTTTCTTTTAAATCTTCCAAGGTTCAACATTTGGGGTTGGACTAGATGACCTTCTGGGGTCCCTTCCAACCCTGATATTCTATGATTCTATGATTCTATGAACATTTAAACAGACGTCATACCGTTTTTGGATAGTTTCTTGTGTTTGTCAGCCCAAGGTCAGAGTTTGGATGAATGCCTTATTAGCTTAAGGGTTTCTAACAAGTAGCATTGGGGCTGGAGATTCCATTAGCAGCAGGCAAGCCAGAGAGTCCTTTAATGGTTAGGACATTACTAGGGATCAAATTGTATTTGGTTGCCATGGAATGAACACTCCCACAGGAAAATTAAACTAGGGCACTTCATCCACATTCTGGGGATGCACTGGCAGCAAAAAAATAACATTGTGCCAGTCAGAGGCTTTTCACTTTTACAACATTTTGCATGCAAAGGGCTGGAACTGAGAGAAATGTTTGAATTTTTTTTTAATGTTACACCTGGACTTCAAAAGCTGAATAAGGTTAACCCAGCACCTAGTACACCTAGGCTGCAGATGTTTCGTTAGCAGGGTCAAGGCTGTCAGTGCATGCAATTCAAACGACTGTTCTCAGTACTAGAGAAACGAGGTGCAGAAGGTCATATCTTTTAGTGGACCAACTTCTGTTGGTGAGAGAGACATATAAAAGATACTACCTCACCCACCTTGCTTCTCCAATATCCTGGGACCAACTCAGCTACAACACTGTTCTCAGTACTGTCAGCCCAAGCTCCTCTCCAGGACTTCTGATGATGATGTAATTGCAGCTTTTTCCTGCCTCTTCCCACTGCCTCTATGTGATTTATGGAGGAAAATCCAATGTAGCGGGGTGGGGGGGTCACATTTACATCACTGACACAGCACACTCTTGAAAAGAAGCGTGCTTTTTCTGTTCAGTGATTGATTGGGAGCCTGGAGCTATTAGGTAGTCCTTATGGCTAAAGCCCAGGTCCAGAAGGTTCTATTCCCACCTTTGCCATAGGTTTCCTGTGCAACCTTGGGCAGTTCTTTTAACATACCTTTGACTTCATTTCCCCACCTGTTAAACAAGAGAAACATTAATTACCAATCTCTCAAGAGTATTCTATCTACCTACCTTAGGGATCAAGACACTGTTGTGTGAGGATGAACTCATTAATGTCCGTGAAATCCTTTGGGATCTCTGGAGGATGGAAGGTGCTAGGTAATAATAATGAAAACTATTATTATTCTTTCTACATTCCCTTTGTTGTTTTCGGCATCCTAAAAGACCTGACATTGGCGGGTACAGATTAATGTAGGGGGATAGGATCGTTTAACCATAAAAATAAAATAAAACAAAAAGATCCCTAGACTTTAAGGCCAAAAGGGACCATTATGATCATCTAGTCTGACCCCCTGCATAACACCATCCACAGAATTTCAGCCAATAATTCCTGTCTAAAGCTCCAAACTAAGATAGCAATAGGATATTTCTGTAGAATGAGGAATTTTGGCATAACCCATGGATGTTTTTATTTACTCAATGCACTTGACAGCTGCATAACTTCATCCTGTGCTTTGATGAAGCATGGTAGCGTATGGCCAAGTGGCTCACTTTTTGGCTCAGATATAATAGTGGTTGACTGTTACTGAGCGCCTCCTATTCTTGCAGGTAGGAACCACCATTTAGAAAGGGACAGATTCATTAACCATGCTCACCCCAACTGCTTCCTCACTCCCTGCGTGGTCCCTTTGATTTAACTAGCACTATCTGAGGATTAAGGTACTGCTCATGGTAAATATAGGAATCTGAATTTGACCCTTAATGAATACATTGCTTTGTTTCAAATAAAAGGACAGGTTAGGTGCCATTTTTAAGGGCATCATTAAGGCACTGTTAGTTTGTTTCAGCTAATACTATTCTTTCCCAGTCCAGATTCATTAGACTAACAAGTAGTGATGAGCACAGGTGCTGTGCTTAGTTTACAGTCACCTCTGTGAATATTAACTTTCTCCCCAGCCAAAGACTCTTTCATTAGAGAGCCTGGGGATTTTCCCTTCAGAGCACATCAATGGCATTTGTGAGTCACCGGACTCTGAGCTGAACTGTGCAAGGCACTCTCTCCTCCAGAGACCCTGCTTCAGGTGTTACACGTTCCTCCACAGCCCTCCAGCTGGGAGGAATTTGAAAGGTTCAGAGGTCTGCTGCACCTAAGTGCCAAACACTCGGATCTTAGCTGACCAGATACAATCCTTTATCACTTGTCCTGTCATGTCAGAGATTTCCACTTAATAACTTGAGTTCCTGTAGAAACAGTACTTTTTTCCTCCAAACAAGGAGGACATTTAAAGGACCAGGATGCTAGGAATTTTTTGAGATCTTCCCTGAAGTTATCACCTGTAACTATTTGCCCTGTCCATTGCTCTGCCATGATTTGACAATGCTCTGTGGACCCTGAAAATAATTTTGAGACTAAGGTCTTGCTAGCTAATGGGACTGCCCAATGCATATTGGGATGCTCTATTAAAAAGTGAATGAGAAAATCCTACTCTTCTTTATTATTCCTCTCCTCCTCTGTTCCATCTGAATTTACCTACCTCTTCCCCTGACCCTTAACTCCTGCCAATGTACTGTCCTCAACAGTTCCCTATTCCAAATAGATTTCCTGACTCCCCTCTCCCAAGAGGTCACTCAGTCTACCCAGCACCCAAAACCCTCTTATTATTTAATTATATTTCATCAGAACTTCTCAGAGTCCAGAGTCACCAACTAGAAGGATCATACGAATTGACTTTCTCCTCTCCCACCTTCTAACCCAGAGGTGGGCAAACTATGGCCCGCGAGCTACAGCCAGCCTGTGGGACCATCCTGCCTGGCCCCTGAGCTCCCGGCCAGGGAGACTAGCCCCCAGCCCGTCCCCTGCAGCGATGCCGCCAGCGCTCTGACCCACCACTCCTGCCGGGCAGCACGGGTGGCGTGGCTGGCTCCGGCAGGGCTGTGAGCTCCTGCTGCTCTGAGCAACATGGTAAGGGGGCGGGGAGCGGTTGAATAAGGAGCAGGGGATCCCCGGGGGGGATCAGGGGACAGGGAGCAAGGGGCAGCTGAATGGGGCAGAGGTTGGGGGGGGCAGTCAGGGGACGGGGAATGGGGGAGTTGGGTGGGGGTGGGGTCCCGGGGGCCTCTCAGGGCTCGGGGGTGTGGATAGGGATTGAGGGAGCATTCAGGGGACAGGGGGGGATAATAGGGGGTAGGGTCCCCAGGGGCCTGTCAGGGGGTGGGGATGTGGATAGGGATCGGGGGGCTCTCAGGGGACAGGGAACGGGGGGGGGTTCGATAGGGGGTGGGGTTCCCCGGGGGGTGGTTAGGGGCAGGGGGTCCCAGGAGGGGGAAGTCAGGGGACAAGGAGCGGAGGGGTTGGATGAGTCAGGAGTTGTGAGGGGGGAAGTCAGGGGGTGGGAAGTGGGAGGGGGCAGATAGGAGGAGGGCGCAAGGCTGTTTGGGGAGACACAGCCTTCCCTACCCAGCCCTCCATACAGTTTCGGAACCCCTATGTGGCCCTCGGGCCAAAAAGTTTGCCCACCCCTGTTCTAACCACAATGAAGCCAAGGTACTTGTACTATTTGACAAGATCACACACCATAGCAGAAATCACAAGACCCCAAAATGGATTTCAGTAAACAAAGGCAGGCTATTGGGTGTTCAGGAGAGAGAAGGGAGACTAATCCAAACCAGACTCAGAGTGGGAGAAGAAACCGCACTGTGGGTTGACTGGAAGCTATTACAAGCCCCCACAGAAACGCTATTAGATGAGATGAATGATGGGCACTCATCAGACAATTAAAATGCATAGGTAGAGAAGAAAGGAATGCATGAGTCCCATTAGTTCCCACTCCATCCTCCTCCTCCCAAAATTTCTCATTCACATTCAGGAAGATAATTCAATTAAAGTAATTAGTAGGTGAAATTTTCTGTAGAAATTGGGCATTTTCTCCCCATCAGTACAGAAGACTGCAACTGCAGGTCAGACTTATCTGTGGTTCCATCATTGACTCTCTCTCTCAGACACACACAGTATTTTCACGTAACAAATTAGAGGGTTCATGATTAAAATAGCAGGACACAGTGTAGTACTGTACATCACTAGTAAAGTCAAGTCAGGTTATCCAAGACTTTGTATGCTTAGTTAAATAGTAGTGACCGTACTGAGCTTGGAGCTAAACAGTCTTGAAGTCATGGGAGGATAACTTGTAGCCTCTATCACAATAGTTTAGTGAACTTTAAAAAAAAAAACCACACATTAGCTGCTGAGATGTGCTAAATTATTGGTTCCCGAACACGCCAAAGATTTGAAGATTCCAAATATATATGTTCTAGGCCCTTTGAGGTACATTTTCATTGTGGGATGTGGGGATTGAGGTTATTATTCACATAACTCCCATTAATGACAACAGCAAGAAGATGTGTGCACCCAATTATGAGTGTAGTCTTCTGTGAATGTGTGCTTTTGAGCTGACAGCTGCATACTCCATTTCGTAGTAACTCAGTGATATACAGTATAGGTGGGAAAAGCTATGGGAACAACACAGAGCACTAGTCAGAATGGTTTTGTGGGCCAGAACACAGGATTTTCCCTACTGGTACCAAACTTTCGGTCCACAAAGTCTGCCTCCAGCTCCAGAACACGTGTCACCTTCAGAAATTCTGCTTTCATTTAAAAAAAGAATTCTGTCTCCAGCCTTCATGGTTATGAACATAATGATTAAAAACATGACACACTGCAGTATTTTCTGCCTGAGTATAAAGCAAGTTTGTAACAATGGTTCTAATAAGTTTGATCTACCTCATTCATCATAACTCATTAACTCTGACACCCTTTACTCTGAAGAGGCATCCATTGATGCTTCCCCACTGTGGAAGACTCACTGCTATCACCCTGCCATGATTCTGATAGAGTGGTGTGACTGGGGCCTACACACATATTGGGTCCTCAGGTTGGTGAGGGCTCCTTCTCCTGGGTAGACCCCAAACCACTAAAGGCAGAGAGTGGTATTCAGGAAGGGGGAAGACATAGGAAGTCATATTAGACCATCATAATGGACCCTTTTTGCCTGAAAATCTATGAATTTTAGGCTGCCCAAAGTGGCTTCTGTGCGATGACTCCTGCAGGTATGGGGTAGGACCTCAGCACAGGGTGACCACCTTTTCAGATGCAAAAACAGAAGACATATAGAAGCTCTGCCCCTCTGTGGCCCCATCCCCTGCTCCTCCTCTTCCCCCTGAGGCCCTGCTCCGGGGCCAGGTCCGAAATCCAAGCCAGGCCAGGTAAAAGCCACCTAGGGAACCCAAGCCACTGTGGGGAGCACCAAATGCTCCACCTGCCCTGGGCAGGGGGACGGGTTGCCCAAAATCAGCCCCCAGCCCATGTCCCCACCCCCTGGGCATTCCACCCAGGGCAGGTAGAGGGTCCGGGGCTCTGGGCAGCTCTTACTACTGCCCAGATCAAACTTCCATCCTGGCCAGGGGGTAAGGTCCCAGCGGAAAGAGGAGGAGCATGGGCTGTGACCTCATGGCAAGGGAGGGCAAAGGCCCACTTCAGCCCCACCCACCTCGCCCCCCACCAGAAAGAAGCTGGCTCCAGCCCTGAGCCTTGGGTAGGCACAGAGTAGTACCACAGGGGATCTGGGACAAATGCTACCCCGGAGCCATTCAGCCAGGACCAGGACTTGAAATGTACATTTCAGGACTGTCCTGCCCAATTAGGGATGGGTAGTCACCCTACCTCAGCACCAGGCCAAGGCTATAGAGGGACCTAAATGGGAGTGTGCCTGGAGCCCTGGATTGCCTTATTCTGGCTCTGATTTGAGGTGTGTGGACCCCAGTGCTTGGTACAGGCCCACTTCCACTCATCTCAAGCCTGACATTGGGTACTCCTGATCCTTTCATGAATCACTAACAATACATTTTATTAGCGACCATTAAATGATTCAGACTTTGATGTTCAAATCCAGCCATAGCATTTGACTCTGAGACAGTGAGATCCACAGGCTGACTGAGCTTTTTAAATGGGACAGTGTAATTAATAAATAAACAAAGGACAGGCTGATGGGTTTCCAGAGATATGTAACTTGACATAACACACAGTAATGTGAAAAGCTGGGAAGTCTGAAGGAGAAGCGGTTTCCATTCGGGCTAGGTACTAAAGCCAAATTAAGGCAATCTTGGGCCCTCGGTATCCACCCCATGGATTCCCAATGGCCACTCCTCCATGCTGTGGTCCAGACCCATGTGGCCCCACCCATCACTTCACCTCCTCATTACGCCCCCCCTCCTTAGAATGGGGGTAGATTTCAGCGTTAAGGTGCATTACACAGTTGACATTTCTCAGACTCGCCTTTAGCTCAAAGCCAGAGGTCTGTGCATTGTGCTGAAGGTCCCAAATTCTAATCCTGGGGTGGGGAAGTTACAGCAACACAAGGTTTATACTTGCTTTCCCACCTGTCACATTCTCCTAGCTAGACCACATCAATGGATAGGGAAAGTTAACTAATCAGGTACAATGATTACAAAAGCTGAGTCTGAGAACGGTGGCTTTCCTGAGCTTGTACTGTCCAGCAAAGGCACATGTAGCTTTGTGACCCTCCAGAACACCTCCTCACATGGAGTATGCACCATTCCTGTTAAATGGGAACCACCGCCTTGGGCTGATGTTTTATTCTTCTTGGAGCTAAATCGGGATTTTAGCAGCCTTTAGGGAATGGGCAAAGTGTTCTCAGATCACATAGGCCATCCCTACCATATTTTCCATAATATCATTGGCAATTATTTACAGCCAAGACTCAGCATGATTTGTGATTGCACGTACACAGCTGGCACCATTATCTTATACGAAGAGTGGCTCCAGGGATCAGAGCCTTAGGGACGAGGCACACTGCATATTTAGTGTCATAGCAGGAGTCTAAGACTAAGAAGTCTGAGGCTCCTCACTGTGACACCCCTGGAGTGCAGTATTCTTTTCAAAAGGTTCTCCCCATAGCAAGGTGAGTCCATCAGCTTTTGCATCGAAATCTGGAGGGAGGAGAAATCTGAAGGAGTCCTGCAGCCAGTAATATAGTCCCTAATAGCTGTTATACTATTTTGATTTATTTTAATGGTGATTTTAAGGAGTATAGAAAAGGAATTTCCTGAGGAACAAAGATCCAAGGAGCTCTAAGGTAATCTTTGTGCCCTATTAATAGAAACCAGAAAGGACTATAAGTGGGAGGATACATGGACTCATGGGTAGGAAAAAAGGCATAAAAAAACCCAAAGAGTTACATGAGGGTTGCCACCCACTAGGGTTTGCATCCTGAGAATAAAATGTGCAAGCATTGCATTCTGTGTCCGGGTGAAACCGACATTTTGGATGTTTTTAGCCGAGGGCAATGCTGGGAGGAGGAAGGGTAGTAGAAAGCACATTTTTGAAAACACACAAAAGCTTGATTGCTTAGTCTCATTTTATCTATACATGTTCAACAAATCCTGAAAGGTGCTCAGAAGTCATAGTGATGAGCATGGTATAAAAACTTTAGGAGAGAGAGAGAGACGGAGAGAGAGATAATCCTACTGCTAGTGCAGAGGATGGATTAGGTTGGCATTTTTGAAAGCCACAACCCCTGTCAGGAAAATTAAACCAATCACAAATAAACCTGCTTGGACCCTGTCATGTTAGCAAGGCAGCATGGGAGAAATTTGCACAGCCTCATTCTGCATCCCTTTTCCCCCAGTGGTCTTGCACTTCCCTACCCCCACCATGAGCACAATCCATATTTTGCAAAACACTGTATTAGGTGAACCCTAAATGCCTTCCATTCCAATTGTTTCTGGTCCTGGAATTAACACAGACATATTTCCATTTAATAATTAGCAATTAAAAGAGCAGCAACAGCTGGTTTGTAATACAAGTTTTAACAATGAAGCAAAAACCAATAAACCCAACCAACTCCACACTCTCGTTTATCACATCCATATGAAAATCTGATTCGAATTTCACATTATTCATGCTGTGACTGGAGATTAGTTTCCAAAGTTTATAAAGAAGAGATGAGCACAAGGTGTTACATTTGCCCTGCAGGTGCCCAGCTGAGCTGGAATCTGTTCCTGTCCATCTGCCCAGTGCTTTTGCTATATATGACAGACAAGGCTGAAAGATTAAGGATCAGCTTACCCTTTTTATGGTAGGTAATTCTGGTTGAGATCAGCTGGAGTGAATGGTCTCAAGGTTTTAGAAACCTATACCATACACACAAACCTATAGGCATGACACCCCCCACGAGACTTCCCAAGGAGAATAACAAAATAGCAAAACAATTCTGCAATTGGCTGGGCTTTGTCATTCATGACTCAGAATGAGTCTTGGTTTCTGAGGTTAATTCTGCTTTAAGTTTCAAAGCAGCGTTAGAATTAGTGATAGGTTAAGCCTAAAGGTTCAGAGGCGTGCTTCAGTTCAGATAGGTATCAAAATGGTGGACTGTTTAGCTAACTTTTGGAGCTCTTCTCTGCCACTCCTCAATTCTCTCTTTCCCCATGGTACCACTCCCCTAAACAGATCCCAGTTCTCCCCTACCTTTAATGATCTGCAGGCGGTAGGTTTGTCAGGAGACCCATAGTTCTGTCTGCTCCATCCAGCAACTCCTCTTTGTGGGGAGGCTATGTAGCTACATCCTGCATGTGGTGAAACTCCTGTTGAGAGGAAGTTGTGGGCCCCATTGGCTCATCTCAAGGCAGTTTGTCTACAGGATACACAGATCACTAGAAGAACCAGCTGGGCCTAGTGACAGGATCCAGCAGACCCTTTCCTGAGCCCACTTCTGCTGCTCCATTTAAGTCTCAAACTGCTCCGATGCTTTTCTTTTGAATGCATCCCTTCATGCTGCATGTGCCTCAGAAGCAAGGTCAATCTCTCAAGGCCAGAGCTCTCCCCCCAGATCAGGGTGACCTCCCAAGTCCTGCCATGATCAGAACAGAATCTGCCGAATCTGCCTCTTTATTCAGGTTTTCCCTCCATAAAAGCCTACCTGTGGTCCTTATCTGGTCCCCATTACCATAGTACAGTGGTTCTCAAACTTTTGTGCAGGTGACCCCTTTCAAACAGCAAGCCTATGAGTGCAACCCCCCCCTTATAAATTAAAACACTTTTTAAAATATTTAACACCATTATAAATGCTGGATGCAAAGCAGGGTTTGGGGTGGAGGCTGACACCTCGCGACCCCCCATGTAATAACCTTGTGAACCCCTGAAGGGTTCTGACCCCCAGTTTGAGAACCCCTGCCATAGTATCTGAGCACCTGACAATTTTTAATTCACACAACACCCGTGAGGTAGTGAAATATTATCATCACCATTTTAAATATGAGGAGCTGAGGCATAGCAAAGCTAAGTGACGGTGACAGTCTCTCTCTCTCCCATGCATAGGGAAAAAGAAGCCATTAGATGGGAACTCCTCTAAGTTAACTAGCATGTGCTCTGAGTACCTGGCCACTTGTTGGCAGCCACAATACTGAAAGCAGCACTAGCTTAATCGATAGTCAGCCATGTGTTATCAGAGTACTGTCTGGAGAATGTGGTTGCTTGCTCTATATAGTTCAAGAGAACATAAATGGATCATTTAATGAATTAAGGGCCAAATTTTCAAAGCAGCCTCTAAATTTGCACAAACAAAACTGCAAGTCCAAATATTTGTCAAGCAATTTTGCATGACCAAATCATTTAAAAAAATTACCATAAACTTGAACAGAGCCATAATGTAGTCACTAATGCAGCAATATTGATGATCAGCAGCCAAACAAACTACAACATCTCTCTCTACAGCTCTCTTTAGCTTATGATTAAATAAAAAGACTGTGTTGTACATTTTGATAATGATCATCCCACACAGTCACAACAGCACAGACCGGTTTTCTATAAACACTTGTGTGTTTGTGTGTGAAGGTGCCAGACTCAGAATTTAAAGGTAGGAACCACATACTGAGATTGGTTAAGCAAGACAAACCTTCAAATTATATTTAGTGACAATTTACAAGAGGAAACAGCCACAGTAAAACTAGAATTCTAGTCCCACGTGCTGTCTACATACATAATCTCTGGCTTTTTTACTTACTGCTTGAAGAGACAGTACACGCCAAGTTTACCTTAATCTGGTTATAGTCATCCCTCTTTGCACAATAGTTATTCTAAAACCTCTACTTTAGAATAAACCAACTTCGAAGATTTTATTTCTCACTGCTTTAGTTGTGATCTCTTTTTAAAACTTTGCCCGATCCTTCTTTATAGTACTACAAAAACCCCTGCTCAAAGGACAGGGATTGTGGGGGAGAGGGTTACTACTGACAAGCTTGTCAACATTTGGAGGCTAAACAAAGCAATAGACAGAACAACAGCAATAAACTCAGAGATGCAAACCGGAGCCAAAGCTGTTGTGCCCTGCTCCCCAAACTAATAGGCCAAATAATGTATATTAAAGAGCAGGGGGGGAATCATTGTCTGAGCTAATACATCCACCGTTGCCATTATTTATCTAACTAGCTCTGTCCCTAGACATACCAAATGGAATGCAATGCCAATTGAAAGTATTATGTAGCCCTTCAGTGATGTGAAACACATAAGCTCTAAGGTATACAGTTTGGCTGAAGACTCCAGCTGGCACTGGTAGTTTTATTGTACTGTGAAAAGCATTAAAATCCTCACATGCCCTGCTGATTATGGAATCTGAGAAACTTTCCTGTACCATTTGACAAGCACAAGTTGGAAATTAACACATGGCCTTTCCACCCCTGCCTCCCCAAAGACTAATGAGAAAAATATTGGGGTTCTTCTGTCAAATTGCTAAAAAATCTGATGCCAAGTACCTCAACTTTCACTTAAGCACATGTAGAGCCCATTAATGGCAATGTTTGTCTTCCTAACTTTGCACATTTTCTGTCCCTTTATGACATGTTTATTGGTCTTGAAGGGGGAGGAGGGATAACATAGGAAACTGAGCTCCTCCATTTAGAGCTCACTCACCTATTGTGCATTGAGGCCGCATTTAAGGGCATGCTGCACTCCGCATGGTGGCTGAATGGTATGAACAACTGAAACTATTAATTCCCACTCACATCTGATTCTCTGTAAGATCTGGACCAGTGGATCCAGGGTAGCTAAATATATAGCTTGGGCATTTAAACAGGTTACAGATTAATGTTATTTGGTCTGGATAAAAAAAAAACCTGCATGGGGTTTGGGAGACTGGTACCTGGAGGATTGCAGCTTATTTGTGGAGCTCTAGCAGGAAACTGCTAATTATGACACCTGCACAACTCTCCTTGAATTGGACCTTTGGGATTTGCTGCCTTGTCTATAGTCAGAAGTTATCCAAAGCCTGTTGTTCTTAATCCACAGCCATGGTTGTAAATGAGAACAGAACAACCAACCGCGAGGCAGTTGAAAACTTGCTTAAGAAATAGTACTGTATAGTTTAAACATGGAGGTTTAGCTCCAAGTTTAAAACAATCTCAATGTAGAGAACAGCCCTTTAAAGGAGTCTTTATGCTTCAAGTTCAAACTGCTGTGAAGTCATCATTCATGAGCTCACCCATTTAAATAGCTTCCATTCCAGGTGGATATGTATGCAGCATCCATTAAATAATAAGGAAATTAGATGCAGGTCTCTCAATGTTATATAAATCAATTCAAGCAGTCTCACCTTCCACTTTGTGTACTTGGTGAAATTCACTATGCATCATTTAAGTCTAATTTTGAGGGTTATGGTGGGTGTTAAGTGGTGCATCAGGTTTGTATTGCTCTTCTGGAAGGGTACATTTCAACCTATATGCCGTAAGGACATTTTTAGAAGTGGTTTCCAGTACCTACATTGTTACGTGTTCCATGTTCTTCAGCACACAGCTTTCTGCCATGCAAAAGTTAGGATTTTGCCCAAGCAAACTGCATTTGAGCGTGCATTTCAGGAAAGATGTTTATTCAACATGCACTCTCAAAAGCAGAGGTTTGAAAAAATGGATGCACAATTACATGTGTGTACAAAACTGCACCCACAGAGTGAGAGGTTAGTGTGAGGCTCCTGTGACAATTAGCCCCTGAGTGTCATCTTGTAAGTGGTATGGATGGAGCAACCACAAAGCAAAGCTGGGAAGCTCTCTTACCTGTACCACTTGTGAAACACGACTCACAATACAAAAGCGATCCTGAAGAACCATACTAGTCAATTAACTATTTTATAAAGAAAAATGTGTGCAAATTGAGGACCCAAAGAAAGTGGCCAACACCACTGATACTAGCCTCAGGAGTTAAGCTCTTGTTCTGTTGGCAGAAGCACATCCAAAGTCCCACTCCCGGCTTCCAAGTTCAAGACTTTTCAGAAATTCTGAGGGATAGGAAGTTAATAATTAAGATAATCCCAAACTCTTATGATACTTTTCATCCGCACATCTCAAAGTGCTTTGGAAATGAGGTCAGTGTCATTAACCTCAGTTTAAAGATGGGGAAACTGAAGCACAAGTGAACTGTTCACCCAGCAGCGGAGCCAAGAAGAGATCCCAGATCCTCTGAGTCCCTGGCCAGTGTCCTTATCCACTAGACATGACCAAACTTTCCCCTATAATCCCATAATGTATTTTACCTGCAACCCACTGCCTTGGTCTTCCTGAAAGAGTTATACCCAATAAACAAACAGTGTATACACTTCTTGTCATTTTGGGACAGTGGGGGTTGACAGGAAGGCATAGTTAGCAAGCGGTTATACAGCTCAGTTGTAAAGTGGGGGAGGGATACTTCAAGATGGGGTGTTTTGAAGAACAACATATTCCTTGTGAATGGATTTGTGATTCCCAGATGCTACAGATGGACAAAGCATTTTTTCAAGTCTGAAAAAATTGCAAAGATATCATATTTTGTTGTCACAACGAAGGTTTCCATGTCCCAGATAAGAGATACCTAGAAATGTTTGTTTGTAGAGCCAGGAACACTTCGTTTATTCCTAAAAGTTAACTTTTCCCTCATTATTATTTGTATTGCTATAGTTCCTAGGAGCCCCAGGAAGGGGGCATTGTGCTAGGTGCAGTACAAACACAAAACTAAAAGATGGGTCCAGCCCCACAGAGTTTACAATATAAGCTCTCCGCCATCCTAACCCTCAGTTTCTTTACTAGGATGGCCACACGTCCCAGATAATATCAGGACCATGCCTATATTAGGGGCTTTGTCTTATAAACGCAACTATTACACACACACCCGCCACTGCCGGAAAAAAAGTGTCCCTGCTTTTCACACTTGCTATCTGTTCATCTTATTCTCTACACACTTCAGCTCCCTTTCCCATCAATACACACACAAAAAGGAACATTAACCCCATACCTCAGTCAATCCCATTACTCCCTCTCTCTCCTCTTGCTCAAGTGAGATTGAAATGGGCTTCTGCGACACAGTGTTGGAATAGGTGCATGGAAAGGAGGGGGGGGAAGTGGGAGGGAGGCACACACCAAATCCCACATTAGCCTCACAAAGTAGCAATGGTAAGGAAGAGAATGGTGCACACAGTAATACAAAAAGCAGTTTTTGTGCCAGGCTCATCAGTGTGGCAGGGTAATAAGGTCAATGTGAAAACAACTGGAAGGCACATTCCCCAGTAAACATGTGCTGAGTGAAAACGGCCCGACCTTATGTTGTAGAATCCAAACCCATTGAGTCAATTGCCAGAAAACATGACATGACCTTTCAGATTCAGTGAGCATCAGTTCCAAGAGCAGGCTGCCGTGCTCTTTTCCATTTCACTGCTGCCCCCTGAGGGCCTCAAGTCACCGGAAATAATAGCTCAGGCTCAAAATCTGCACTCCTTTAATGAAAAAAAAAATACACATGGCATCCAGTTTGACCCTGGTGGCAGATTTTTTATATGCTTAGCTCAATTTCGTTAAACTTAACAACCTTGCTTTTTATACTGTTTATTTTATTTTCTACTTTTTGTAAAAAAATCTTCCTAGAAATCAGATTTTTCCCACTGAAAACATTGTTTTGGTCAAGCGATGGCAAAAACAGAAGCATCTTGTACTTGTGAATAAGGGAAAAAATTAATAACTAATGAGACTCTTAAACAAACCCTACAAACCAAGCAAAGCTACACTGCTCAGTATTTCTACATATTTACTAGCCTGAGAAACACAGTTGAGAATATTTTAGGCCCTGATCTTGCAAACTCTCAAGACTCTTACTCACGTTATTATCCCCGTAGTGCTCAATGTGGCAATTGCTATGTGCTCAAGTCTTTGCACGATCAGCTCTTAGATGTTATCTGTAATTCACAGTTTATTTTCTCTCCTATTGAACTTCCCTTCCCCCTTTAAATCCTCAGTTAAAAATTCTCTCTCTTTTATTACCTCTATAACATATTTACGGTGCTCATTTGTAGTCAGTGTAGTCTGGATAGCATCATGCGAGCAAAACGTTTATTTTGGGGGTTGATCTTGAGGTTGACTTTTTTACACTGTACAGGATTTCCCTCTCCCCAGTCAAAAACCAAAAGGAAGAAGCAAGGAGCTGAGCAGTCTAGAAATTGTATTTATTTTGACTAGAGCTGTGCCAACCTGCAGCATACAAATACTCAGTCAAAACTGTCTGCCATCTGTGTTTATTTTGGAAGAACAGCAACATCCAATGGCCAGTTAAATGCAGGTTAATTGCATGCATGTATTGAATTCCCTAGAGAGCCAAGTACACAGTTAGTTCCCCTAGTGTAATCTGGTTCTGTTACATGGAGGAAATCAGAAAGAAAAAGAACAACAATACCAACTCACAGAAGAGGTGGATGCCTCTAAGCATGGAGGGAGTTTTTGTAGGGAACAATAAGAATCTTTCACTGGCACTGGAGAAGTAAAGTGAACATACATTAATCAGGTACAAAAGATGGGTCAAGTTCAGCTCATCTCTGGTGCAAGTCTATTGAAATCTATGGAGTTGCAGGAGAGATACATTTGACCCAACAATCTTTAAATGTTTGCAAGCAACTTGTTGAAAAATTGTGCTTTCTTTAAAAAGAGAGACACTACCCAGGAAATACCATCCTTTTACTAATCCTGGGCAGACATTTTCTCATTATATTGATGTTTTATTTCTTCAAATTTATAAAAATATCAGGGCAAGATTTTCAAAAGTAACTAGAGATTTTGATAGGTTTCAGAGTAGCAGCCGTGTTGGTCTGTATTCGCAAAAAGAAAAGGAGTACTTGTGGCACCTTAGAGACTAACAAATTTATTTGAGCATAAGCTTTCGTGAGCTACAGCTTATGCTCAAATAAATTTCTCTAATAGTCTCTAAGGTGCCACAAGTACTCCTTTTCTTTTTGCGAATACAGACTAACACGGCTGCTACTCTGAAACGTGAGTTTTTGTGTTTTTTAAAGAGATTTTGAGTGTCTCAATGTTCAGTGCCCAACTGGAGACACTTTAAAAAGAGCTGATTGACAGAGGACAGGTGGCCAGCACTTTCTCAAAATCCTGCGGTGTCTCAGGTTAGGCAACCTGAAAGGGAGGCACCCAAAGTCTTTTGTCTCTTTAGATAAATCTTGGTTTCTTTCCATACCTGCCCATCCTATCCCATCAATTAAAGCGCACAAAATAGCAGACTGCCCATAAATATCCACTCAACCCTTCCCCGTCCCCTCAATCAAAACCTGAGAGGCTTTGTATTGTAAATGGGAAATGAGCAAATCTGGGCTCTGGCAAACCACACCAAGCAGGGGAGCAAGTTCCAAAGTAGATACTCCTCAAGGAGACTGCCTGTCTAGCATTCCTATTGAGAAGGCTCACCGTGGCGTAGACTGGGAAGAGAGGCCATCTCTCAGAGAACCAAATCCAAACCGCTTAGAGCTTTAAAACTAACAACTTGCTGAAATACAGACATGCAGCCCTTACTAACTGAGGGTAGGCTGAGCCTTTAGGCACAGCCCCGACTAAAGGCCAATGGATAAGCTGCAGTGCCCCAGGTCTACTCCATGGTAGAAGGGTGACTCAGGTAGCCATCATGCCTCCCTAGGCAACCATTTTGCACTGGGAGAAGTAACTTACTACTGCCCTGACAAAGATGCAGCTTACTCCTTCCCCAACCTATCCAGCTAGCTCCACTGATTGGTCCATAGCAGAGGTGGAAACATGGCTCCATCAACTTCCTACCACTTGTTCAGGGGGAGCAGCAACTGTGCAGCCCCTGTGCTCTGCACCAGGCCCAAACATAAAATCTAGGTACATGTAGTGTACACACAAGCAGGGCAGGTCAATTCTTATTCCATCCCTGCTCTTTTCTATAGATGTACTAGGGCAATTGGGATGTTCAGGAATCCCTCCAGGCCCAAGGTGCTTGAAAAAGACTCTACTCAATGATATAGTTCCCAACTGCCTCTGCATACCAGAACACGGGCTTCTTCAGTGCCCACCCCCAGATTTCCTGTCTGGGATGCTAAGCCACATAAAGGTTCTCTCCCCAATGTACAGCAACACAAACGACATTTATATAACACACAATTATATGTACAAATATCTATAACCAATCTACTAGCAAAACTTACTGACAACATTTGACCAACCTGTGAAGTGCTTTGCACTATCACTCAGATTTGCAGGTCTCCCTTGAAATATCAGTGCTGTTGTCATCAGGAGGCAGTGAGTCCTGGCAGTGTAATATCAGGGGGACTCAGTTATCTAGATCTGTTGTGGCTGTTGCCTAACTCAGACCTTCTCAGGCAAAACAGCAAACTCAGCACCCCTTATCCACCTCCCTTCTGGAAGTTGGAAAAGGTGCCACCAATTTTTTCTCGTCCATCTGAGCTGATGACCTTGTTGGAGACACTGGGCACGGCCACTAGGTAACTCGAGGGGATGGAAGACCACGAGTGTCGATGAAGCCTCCTCGCTCTAGGCCCAGGTGACCTCAGGCCTCCCCTCCACCCGGAGGCACTCGCAGCAGCCACGCTAAGGATTTCGCACCAGTTTGTTGCAAGCACAAACGGGCTAAAACTAGATTAGGACAAACAGGTCAGATATGTCAAACAATACTGAACAAAAACAACTCCAGATATGGTTAAATAGATGGTATGAGGAAAAAGGGAACTAGCTGGTATACCGGATTAGCTATATAAGTAATCAGGGCAGCTTACTACTGGATAAGTATGCTGAAGAAAGAATGTCTAAAAGTATGTGCAACTACTTGCTCTGGTGTGCAGGATTTGAGATTGTTGTCTCCCTGTACCGCTTGAAGTTTCAAATAAACTTTTCTACTTCTCCACCCCGTTGTGATTATTGGGCGACGCACACCGGGCAACGAACCCAGCTGTTTCTTGCCTCGGGCACTCTGTGCCGGCAACAGTTTTTGGCGCCCAACTTGGAGCTCGAGGCTTCTACGCAAACCTTGCCCGGATCCCTTGCGGGGACCGGCGGGTGAGAATTCCGACCGATGCCTAGTGCACACCGGTGCGATTACCGGGGGCCTCGGAGGGGCATAGCCCAACCGGCCCCGTTGGGCACAACGGTGCAACGCACCTGATAAGTGGAGAAGCGCCGCGGGCGATGGTGGGGAACCGGTCCTTCGGATAAGGTAGGAACCTCTTCAAATCCGGATTGTCTGCTCTGTTTGAACCTGGGGACACCCAGAGTTACCCTGTAGGCATGGGACAGGGACAGAGCTCGGGAAGTAGGGCGCAGTGTATGCCCCTAGAGTGTATCCTAGCAAATTGGAAGGTATTTGGATCGGATCCGATGACTAAGAATAAATTAAAATGATTCTGTACAGTTGACTGGCCTCAATATCAACTAGAGGACCAGGAGCGATGGCCACCAGGAGGGTCAATTAATTACAACACGATCCTTCAGTTACTCTTGTTTTGTCAGTGAATGGAGAAATGGAATGAAAATCTGCGCACTTGTTTCTGGCTTTGTGTAATCAAACAGATATCTTACAGGGATGTAATTTGACTCCGACTGGTTCAGTAGTGACTAATGTTAGTCCCCAGACCCCCACCCCAACTGTAATGGCAGATCCGGTGTCCCCTTCGGCCCCTACACCCCCACCTGATAAGGCCCCAACTGTTGGATTATATCCTTTACTCACCGAAACTAAAATCTCCTGTACTGCAACGGATGGGTGTCTGGCCACGACTATACAGGTCTATACTCATGTGCCCTTTAACCCTGTGGATTTGGCTGCTTTCAAAGCACAGGCAGGGGAGTTTTCCACCAACCCAAGCAGGTTTATTTCAGTTTTTGAGGGGTGTCTTAGCAGCCATAAGCCGGACTGGGATATCTGTAACATACTCCTACGAACCTTATTGTCTGAGGTTGAAAGACAACAGGTCATGTCCAAGGCAAGGGAGGAGGCACAGAGATGGTACGACTGGGATCGTAATAATGTCCCTGACCCGGATGAGCAAGTCCCCCGAGCAGACCCCAGGTGGAATCCAAATGATCCTGCGGGTATGACCCGCCTTACCTCCTATAAGGAGTTGCTTTTGCATGGACTCCGTCACTCGGCTGTCCGACATAATAATTGGGCAAAACCATATGAAGTAATGCAGGATCTAAAGGAAAGCCCAGGGGCCTTTCTAAGGCGTATTCGGGACACAATTCGACAGAACACCAATGCAGACCCCGATGATCAGGCAATGGAGGCAATCATTAAGGGAATTTTTACGAGCAGAGCAGCCCCTGATATTAAGAAAAAGTTACAGAAAAAGAAGGATTTAATGGGCATGAGCATGGCACAAATCTTAGAGACTGTGAACCAAGCTTATAATCTGAAAGAGGCAGAAAAGGAGAAAAAGCAAGTTAGAATGATGGTAGCGGCGGTACAGGCTGACACTAAGGAAAGTGACCGGGGAGGAAGGGGCCATGGACACAGACGTCCAGGGCCGCAGAAGAGACGACTGGGTCGCAACCAGTGTGCCTTGTGTCAACAAGAGGGACACTGAAAGAATAAGTGCCCAGAGAGGAAAGAAAAGGGGGGCGCCTCTATGATGGCGGTGGAGGAACAGGAATAGGGGTGTCAGGGGAGACAGACCGCCTTGCCCCCAAAACCCTGAGTAAAGATGCAGGTGGGAAGTTCGGAAATAGATTTTTTAGTGCACTCTGGAGCGGCACGAACTGTCATAAACCGACCCCTTCAGTTGCCGGTAGCAGATTCCCTTACCATGGTGGGCACCACAGACAGAAGCACCAAGTGCCCAGTGTATGCCCCAGCGGAATGCGCTTTGGGAAACAGGACTGTATCCCACAAGCTGGTCTATCTCCCCAAGTGCCCAACGCCTCTGCTGGGACGGGATCTGCTTTGTCGCCTAGGCACCATCTTGCAGTTTACTCAAGATGAAATAACCCTTATCTTACCCCCCGAGAACACATGGATCATGACCCTTACAGTTGAGCCCTCAGCTAAGCAAGCCCCAGAATGAAGCCTGTGGGAAGACCAGGTGTACACTTTAGTGTGGGCAGCAGGGGTCCCAGGAAAAGCTACCCACCAAGCCCCTGTTAAGGTTTAGCTCCTGCCAGGAAAAGGCCCAGTGCGAGTCAAATAGTATCCAATTGCGAGGGAAGCCAGAGAAGGTTTATAGGACACTATAGATTGGTTCCTAACATATGGAATCCTCCGGAAATGCCAGTCAGCCTGGAACACTCCCATCCTGCCCGTACGAAAACCCGATGGCACGTATCGCTTGGTACAGGATCTAAGGGTGGTTAACAAACGGGTTAAAACTCTGCACCCTCTGGTTCCGAATCCGTATACCTTACTGGCTTCTGTAGGAGGCCAGTATACCCATTTTTCGGTCCTCGATTTGAAAGATGCATTCTTCGCTATTCCCGTAAATACCCCATCCCAAGAAATCTTTTCCTTCGAGTGGGAGGACAAAAAAAGGGGTTAAAAAGCAGCTATGCTGAACAGTATTGGCCCAGGGGTTTAAAAATTCCCCCACCCTTTTTGGCCAGGCTTTGGCCAGGGATCTGGAAGAGTGGAACAACAAGGAGGGGGCTCTTCTTCTTCAATATGTAAATAATTTGTTAATTGCTACAGTGGGCCTAACCCCATGCCTTAAAGCCACTGTGGGTCTCCTGAACTTTATTGGCCTCCGAGAATATCGGGTATCAAGAAGCAAGGCTCAAATTGCCCTCCCGATGGTACAATTCCTGGCGTTCCACATAAGGCAGGGGAAGCATCAGCTCTCCAATGAAGGAAAGGAGGCTGTCTGCCAGGTTCCTGTTCCGATTAATTGTAAACAACTCAAAGCCTTCCTGAGCATGGCAGGGTTCTGTCGAATTTGGATCCCGGAATTTGAACTGTAGGCTAAACCCCTATACGATTGCGTAAAAGGAGCAGATCATGACCCCTTCTATTGAACCCCAGAGGCCGACAGGGCATTTAAAATCTTGAAAAGAAAGTTGATGGAAGCTCCGGCTCTGGGCCTGCCGGATCTCTCTAAGCCGTTTCAGTTGTATGTACATGAACAAAAGGGGCTGGCCCTAGGAATGCTCACACAATTGTTGGAAGCATGAAAACGTCCCATGGCCTATTTCTCTAAGCAGCTGGACCAAGTGGCAAAGGGATGGCCAGCATGCCTACGGGCAGTTGCAGCCAGAGCCCTGACACTTGCAGAAGCTGAGAAGCTAACCTTGGAAGGGACAATACAAATATATACCCCTCATATGGTCCGAGCCTTATTGAATGCAAAGGGAGGCCTTTGGCTCACCCAGGCTCGGATGGCTAGATATCAGGCCAAACTTCTAAAAAACTCTGAAGTCACCTTACAGTCTTGCCCCACCCTAACCCCACCCCCCTCTTACCAGAGACTGAGGAACAGGAACATAATTGTTCAGAAATCATAGATGCCCAATACTCCAGCCGTCCAAACAAAGGATATACCTCTCCCAAATGCAGATCATGATGGTACACTGATGGTAGCAGTACTGTGATAAATGGGCAAAGAAGGGCGGGTTATGCTGTCGTGACCCTCCATGACACTGTGGAAGCCGAGGGTTTGCCTGCTGGAATCTCTGCCCAGCTGGCTGAACTAGTCGCCCTGACCCGTACACTCGAACTGTCAAAAGGAAAGCGGGTCAACATTTTTACCGATTCAAAATATGCTTTTGAAGTGCTACATGCTCATGCTGGCCTATGGAAGCAAAGGGGAATGCTGACGGCTCAAGGCTCCCCAGTCAAGTACAGACCCCACATTCTCCGGCTCCTAGAAGCCTTACAACTCCCCTCGAAAGTGGCGGTGGTACACTGTAAAGCCCATCAAAGGGAAGATCAAGATGTGGCCAAGGGTAACACCCGGGCAGATAGAGAGGCTAAGCATGCTGCCACCCTGATATCCCCTCAGACTGAGAACACCCATATGTATGCCCTTATCCCATCAGCGGGGGAGCTTCCGACGCCTCAGTACTCTGGGGAGGAGAGACAGCTAACCGACAAACTCGGTCTCCAGGAAAAAGAGGGATGGCTCCATTCCCCGGAAGGGAAGGTCCTCCTACCGAAGGGCCTGATCTGCCAGTACTGCAGAAATTACATCAAACCACTCACGCTGGCAGGGAAGAACTTATCCAACTGATGGGAAAATACTTTATAACTTCCGGACTCCAACCCCTGGCTACCCAGGTACAAGCAGACTGCTTAGTCTGCCAAAAGAATAACCCTCGACCAGGACATCCAGGGCCACCCGCTACCCTGGAACCCACTCCGGGCCCCGGATGGGTGTGGCAAATAGATTTTATTAAGTTTCCCCAGACCCAAGGTTACAAATATCTCCTCGTCTTAGTGGATCGATTCAGCGGATGGCCAGAAGCCTTCCCATGCCGTAATTGCACTGCCAAGACAGTGGCCCTCAAGTTTGTTAAGAAAATCATTCCTCGCTTCGGACTCCCCCAGTGAATGGAATCTGACAACGGGACACACTTCAGGTCAAAAATCGTCCAAAGCATCTCAAATGCCTTTCAGATCCCCTGGAAACTCCATACGCCCTGGAAACCGCAAGCCAGTGGCGTAGTGGAGCGTACCAATCAGACCCTTAAACGACATCTCTCAAAAGTGTGCCAAGAGGCCTCCCTGCAGTGGCCTGATGCTTTGCCACTCGTCCTGCTCTGCGTCCACGCTCTCCCCAAGGGTAGATTAGGGCTTAGTCCCTTTGAAATTATGTTTGGAAGGGCATGGCCTATGAATGGCACACCGGTTCTGTCAGGGGAGTGGGAGTTGGGTAATGGATTTTTGTCTCAGTATATGTGTTCCCTGTCTGCTGTTCTCTTGTCTCTTCACAGGTATACTAAAGATTCCCAGCCTCTCCCCTTGAACTCTCCCATCCACTCCTTGCAGCCCGGCAACTCCGTGCTTGTTCATACCTGGAAAGATGAGCCTCTCCAGGAAAAGTGGAAAGGACCCTACACCGTCCTGCTGATCTCCCATACAGCAGCAAAGGTCAAGGGACACAAAAACTGAATCCATCACTCTCGTCTGAAAGCTGTATCCACCCCCTCGTTAGCAAAGCAGTGGACCGTCCAAACCGTTGACTCCTCCTCTAGTGATGATCTCGGGCTAAAGCTACTATTTAAAAGACACAAGCAGCAGGCATCTTAATGCTAAAATGGGCCCACCCAGGAACTGGAAACCCTGGGCCGGGAGGAATCCAGTAATAATTAGTTGTGTAATACTGTTATTCTCTGTACTATTATTTCCGAACTGTGCATATCGGGAGCATAACTCCTTTGTTTTACTTGTGCACCATGTTGCTATTTTAACAAACCAGACTGATTGCTTCAACTCCAATGTCCCCCAAAACAGGAATGCCCCTTGTCATGCTGCCCTTATCCCTAGCAAAATTAGCCACCACCAAAGAGCAGGAAAATAAAAATTGAACGGACTCGCTGTTCTGAAACAAGACCTCTTTGCAGCAAGCCACCTACCAGGACCAGAAGTATTCAATTGCAGTGCTCACTAAGGAAGTATTTTGTTTTATCCGAAACCAATCTGATCACTATGGGCATCGGCCCACTGTGTAATAACACAGGAGCTCTTTTCCACAGGATTCATAGATTCATAGATACTAAGGTCAGAAGGGACCACTCTGATCATCTAGTCCGACCTCCTGCACAGCGCAGGCCACAGAATGTCACCCACCACTCCTATGAAAAACCTCACCCATGTCTGGACTTCAATAGCTCAGACATGGGTGAGGTTTTTCATAGGAGTGGTGGGTGACATTATGTGGCAGGCGCTGTGCAGGAGATCGGACTAGATGATCAGAGTGGTCCCTTCTGACCTTAGTATCTATGAATCTATGAATCCTGTGGAAAAGAGCTCCTGTGTTATTACACAGTGGGCCAATGGGTATTGGATAAAGACCAAGAGGGGAGGTCAGCAGTGTGGGTGTAATGGTTCCTCCCCTTTTGGGAAAACTCTTACGAATAATCTTACCACAAAAGGAAGGTCAGGAAATATAAATTGCCGTTCAGTTAATATCTCCAATATGGCAGGCCAATGGTGGGTTTGCAGCGGTCCTTATGGCGAGTGCAATTTGAACGGCACAACTAGAAACACCCTCACTTGTAACCAATCAGGAGGATGGGAAGCCCCCCTAGGGGCATATAAATTGTTTGGAAAAACAGCCTTAAATATCCAAGGAAACCCCCTAAGAGACAGTCCTTACTGGGCCCTACAGGGTCACTATTTTGTATGTGGATGAAAGGCTTACAAGGTGCTGCCAGCCAACTGGACAGGTAGCTGTTATATAGCTCATGGGGTTCCTCATCTTCCGATAACTACCACACTGCCCAAAGAGAAGATTAGAAATGCCCAAGATACCTCTGTTGAGTCACGAGAGGAGACCCTGCGGCGACTCAATGTGGCATTGGAGGGCAATGCTAAAAATCCCCTCACAACTGAAAAGCTTGTAGGGTGCTCTATACTGGGAATAGCGCCACTGTTTACCGGGCCGGCCATGCTGCGTAGGCCACTATACTGTAAGGCTTCAAATGGTACTTTAAAAAGTCGCCTTAAAGTTAAAAGACTCTATTAGTAATTTAGGGTCGGCAGTAAAAACATTAAATAAAGAGGTACAGCAGCTCAGGACGTATTCCCTCCAAAACGGGCTGACTTTGGACTACCTCTTGGCATCCCAAGGGGGGGGGAGTTGTGCCCTCGTCGGGTCCTGATGTTGTGTATAAGTAAATGATAGCAGTTATGAAATCTATGATAAGGTGGTACAAGCTAAGGCCCATGCCCGAGCCGGAGCACAGGCTGCCTACAGTGCCCCCGAGAGCGATTGGTTGCAAACCTTGTTTTCAGGATGGGGTTTGTCGTCTTGGGTTGGTGGTTTATTTATCCTGTTATTAAAACTTCTCCTTCCTGTATTGATTGTACTAATGGTGTTATGTTGTGCAGTATCATGTATCAGGACCCTTTTAAAAAAATTGGTAATTCATTCTCTTCAGGGCTATCACAAAGTGCTTATGCAAAGTCCCATTGTAAAAAGGTAAGTAGCCCAATTGAGAAAACTCGGAGCCAAGGCTGTTGAGTATTCTCAAAGGAGGGAGTTGGGGACACTGGGCATGGCCACTAGGTAACTCGAGGGGATGGAAAACCACGAGTGTCGATGAAGCCTCCTCGCTCTAGGCCCAGGTGACCTCAGGCCTCCCCTCCGCTCAGAGGCACTCGCAGCAGCCACGCTGAGGATTTCGCAACAGTTTGTTGCGAGCGCAAACTGGCTAAAACTAGATTAGGCCAAACAGGTCAGATATGCTGAACAAAAACAACTCCAGATATGGTTAAATAGATGGTATGAGGAAAAAGGGAACTAGCTGGTATACCGGATTGGCTATATAAGTAAGCAGGGCAGCTTGCTATTGAATAAGTATGTTGAAGAAAGAATGTATAAAAGTATATGTAACTACGTGCTCTGGTGTGCAGGATTTGAGACTGTCGTCTCCCTGTACCGCTTGAAGCTTCAAATAAACTTTTCTACTTCTCCACCCCATTGTGACTATTGGGCGATGCACACCGGGCAAAGAACCCAGCTGTTTCTTGCCTCGGGCACTCTGTGCCGGCAACAACCTCACAAGTTAGATTGGAGATAATGGGGACTAGCAGTTATAGATCAAAAGCCAAACTTCACTGCAAATTTCTTAAACGCACGCTCACTAAACTGCAGCCCATTATCAGACATGACGATGTCAGATACACGACAAGCAAAAATAGGTTTGATGTGCACAAACCCGTTTCGCTGTAGCACCTTCTAGTAAAGCAATCCCATGGAGGTGAAAAGAATAGTCTAGAATGAATACATAACTTTTTCCAGTCAATGTAAATAAATATGCCTACTTTGCTCTAGGGAGCCAATTTTTCCTATGCCACCAACGTGGGCTCCTTCGCTTGACTTGGCCTGTATTTTTGGCATATGCAACAAGCCTCAACAATGTTTTCAATGTCTCTGTTCACTTGAGAGTATAAAACATCTCCCAGCCTTCGCTTAGATTTTTCAGTCCCTAAATGAGCCTCATGTATTTTTTTAGGGCTGTCAAGTGATTAAAAAATTAATCTCGATTAATTGCACTGATAAACAATAATAGAATATCATTTATTTAAATATTTTTGGATGTTTTCTACATTTTCAAATATATTGGATTTCAATTACAACACAGAATACAAAGTGTACAAAGCTCACTTTATATTTATTTTTATTACAAATATTTGCACTGTAAAAAACAGAAATGGTATTTTTCAATTCATCTCATAAAAGTACTGTAGTGCAATCTCTTTATTGTGAAAGTTGAACTTACAGATGTAGAATTATATACAAAAAACATTCAAAAATCAAACAATGTAAAATGTTAGAGCCTTCAAGTCCACTCAGTCCTACTTCTTGGTCAGCCAATCGCTCAAACAAGTTTGTTTACATTTGCAGGAGATAATGCTGCCCACTTCTTGTTTACAATGTCACCTAAAAGTGAGAACAGGTGTTCTCATGGCACTATTGTAGCCAGCGTCACAAGATATTTACGTGCCAGATGCACTAAAGATTCATAAGTCCCTTCATGATTCAACCACCATTCCAGGGGACATGCATCCATGCTGTTGCCAGGGTCTGCTCAATAACAATCCAAAGCAGTTGGGACGGACGCATGTTCATTTTAATTATCTGAGTCAGATGCCACCAGCAGAAGGTTTGGTGGTTTGGGTTCTGTAGTTCCACAATAGACGGTTGCTCTTTTAAGACTTCTGAAAGCATACTGCACACTTTGTGCCTCTTAGATTTTGGAAGGCACCTCAGATTTTTAAGCCTTAGGTCCAGTATTGTAGCTATCTTTAGAAATTTCACATTAGTACTTTCTTTGTGTTTTGTAAAATCTGCAGTGAAAGTGTTCTTAAAATGAATATGTGCTGGATCATCTGAGACTGCTATAACATGAAATATATGGCAGAATACGGGTAAAACAGAGCAGGGGACATACAGTTCTCCCCCCAAGGAGTTCAGTCACAAATTTAATTAACACATTTTTTAAAGAGCATCATCAGCATGGAAGCACGTCCTCTGGAATGGTGGCCAAAGCATGAAGGGGCATATGAATTTTTAGCATATCTGGCACGTAAATACCTTGCAATGCCAGCTACAAAAGGGCCATGCAAATGCTTGTTTTCACTTTTTGGTAACATAGTAAACAAGAAGAGGGCAGAATTATCTCCTATAAATGTAAACAAATGTGTTTGTCTTAGTGATTGGCTGAACAAGAAGTAGGACTGAGTGGATTTGTAGGCTCTGAAGTTTTACATTGTTTTGTTTTTTGAGTGCAGTTATGTAACAAAAAAAAATCTACATTTGTAACTTTCACTTTCACAACAAAAATTGCATTACAGTACTCGTATGAGGTGAATTGAAAAATACTATTTCTTTTGTTTATCATTTTTACAGTGCAAATATTTGTAATAAAAAATAAAATACACTGATTTCAATTACAAACACAGAATATAATATATATGAAAATGTAAAAATATCCAATATGTAATAAATTTCAATTGGCATTCTATTGTTTAACAGTGCAACTAAAACTGCAATTAATCAAGATTAATTTTTGAGTAAATCACGTGAATTAACTGCGATTAATTGGCAGCCCTGGGGGTTTTTTCAATATATATTTTTCTGTAAAACCGTAGGGATCACCATCCTGGTGCCTTTAAACAACATCCCATTTAAGACTCAGAGCTCCCACTTGATGTGGGACATTGCTGTCCTGCCCTCTCTGTGCTAATAGCATTAATCACTTTCTGCAAATTCATATCTGGAGCTGTTGCTCTGACAATCACAGTCCAAATTTCTTCTGAGATCAGAAGTTTATTTTAATCAGATTGGTGTGTACAAAATCTAGCTCTGGACTTTGTTCCTCTGCACTTTTGTCAAATGCTGTAGAAAGTGCATCTCCAACCACCAAATCTGTCCCCAGTTTGTGTTCAACTTGGAAATCACACATTTGAAACTGAAAAAATAATCTCGGTATTGTTTGCCATCCCCCTTTTGACAATGGCAATAACTGGTCTATCATCAGTTTCAGCAACCACAGGCTTCCCACAAATAAAGACTTTTTATACCCCTGGACTAAGGCCAAAGCCACCTTCTCCATCTGAGCATAGTGACATTCAGATTTTATTAACATCTGTGACGTATAAACCACTGGTCTCCAGTTTTGACCATACTGTGTAAGAAGACTGCACCAGTGCCCTCCTTGGAGGTGTCCATGGACAACCTCATTTTGTACTTACTGTCCTAGTACCTCAGGTTTGGGGTCTCTAATTAAGCCTTCAGTTTCTCAGATTCTTTATTACAATTCGATGCATGTTCATTGGACTTCTTTGCACAGTAGGACTGGCTCAGATTGCTGATTTGGGTAGCCAGATTACGCACAAATTTCCCTACATAATTCACCATTTGAGGAAATATTTGTCCACGGCCCTTGGCTGGAGCGGCAGGCATGTTGTGATGGCCTCCACTTTACCATGAGCTACCTGTAGCTATGGCTATATTTACTTGTCTCCCATGTATGTTATTTCCATTACATGGAATCTACATTTGTCATTTGTTGGTTTAGCTTTAGCCTAGCAGCTCTGGAGTTGTGTAGAAGTCCCTAGTCTCTTTTGCCAGGGACTTTGTTAGATCCTGAAATTGTAAGAGTGGGTCTTCAGCCTTAGCTCAGTCACAGACTCTTATACAGTTTCACTTTATTTTTTACCCTCAGGTTAAAAGGATCTCTCATATTCTTTATTTTTACATGGAATGCAGTATGGGGAAGTGTACATTTAAGTGCTTTAGATTTCCAGAAAGCAAGTCTGGAGAAGGGACACCGCAGAAGACCATGTTCAGTTTTGCAGAGACAGCTGGGAACTTGCAGATATAGAGTGAAGTGCTGTTTAAATCTCTTTGAGGTGTTTTCCATAGAGTTTCAGCTCTTGTTGAACATTTAGCTGCGCCATTCATAGAATCATAGAATATCAGGGTTGGAAGGGACCCCAGAAGGTCATCTAGTCCAACCCCCTGCTCAAAGCAGGACCAAGTCCCAGTTAAATCATCCTAGCCAGGGCTTTGTCAAGCCTGACCTTAAAAACCTCTAAGGAAGGAGATTCTACCACCTCCCTAGGTAACGCATTCCAGTGTTTCACCACCCTCTTAGTGAAAAAGTTTTTCCTAATATCCAATCTAAACCTCCCCCATTGCAACTTGAGACCATTACTCCTCGTTCTGTCATCTGCTACCATTGAGAACAGTCTAGAGCCATCCTCTTTGAAACCCCCTTTCAGGTAGTTGAAAGCAGCTATCAAATCCCCCCTCATTCTTCTCTTCTGCAGACTAAACAATCCCAGCTCCCTCAGCCTCTCCTCATAAGTCATGTGCTCTAGACCCCTAATCATTTTTGTTGCCCTTCGCTGTACTCTTTCCAATTTATCCACATCCTTCTTGTAGTGTGGGGCCCAAAACTGGACACAGTACTCCAGATGAGGCCTCACCAGTGTCGAATAGAGGGGAACGATCACGTCCCTCGATCTGCTCGCTATGCCCCTACTTATACATCCCAAAATGCCATTGGCCTTCTTGGCAACAAGGGCACACTGCTGCCTCATATCCAGCTTCTCGTCCACTGTCACCCCTAGGTCCTTTTCCGCAGAACTGCTGCCGAGCCATTCGGTCCCTAGTCTGTAGCGGTGCATTGGATTCTTCCATCCTAAGTGCAGGACCCTGCACTTATCCTTATTGAACCTCATTAGATTTCTTTTGGCCCAATCTTCCAATTTGTCTAGGTCCTTCTGTATCCTATCCCTCCCCTCCAGCGTATCTACCACTCCTCCCAGTTTAGTATCATCCGCAAATTTGCTGAGAGTGCAATCCACACCATCCTCCAGATCATTTATGAAGATATTGAACAAAACGGGCCCCAGGACCGACCCCTGGGGCACTCCACTTGACACCGGCTGCCAACTAGACATGGAGCCATTGATCACTACCCGTTGAGCCCGACAATCTAGCCAGCTTTCTACCCACCTTATAGTGCATTCATCCAGCCCATACTTCCTTAACTTGCTGACAAGAATGCTGTGGGAGACCGTGTCAAAAGCTTTGCTAAAGTCAAGAAACAATACATCCACTGCTTTCCCTTCATCCACAGAACCAGTAATCTCATCATAAAAGGCGATTAGATTAGTCAGGCATGACCTTCCCTTGGTGAATCCATGCTGACTGTTCCTGATCACTTTCCTCTCCTCTAAGTGCTTCAGGATTGATTCTTGAGGACCTGCTCCATGATTTTTCCAGGGACTGAGGTGAGGCTGACTGGCCTGTAGTTCCCAGGATCCTCCTTCTTCCCTTTTTTAAAGATGGGCACTACATTAGCCTTTTTCCAGTCATCCGGGACTTCCCCCGTTCGCCACGAGTTTTCAAAGATAATGGCCAAGGGCTCTGCAATCACAGCCGCCAATTCCTTCAGCACTCTCGGATGCAATTCGTCCGGCCCCATGGACTTGTGCACGTCCAGCTTTTCTAAATAGTCCCTAACCACCTCTATCTCTACAGAGGGCTGGCCATCTCTTCCCCATTTTGTGATGCCCAGCACAGCAGTCTGGGAGCTGACCTTGTTAGTGAAAACAGAGGCAAAAAAAGCATTGAGTACATTAGCTTTTTCCACATCCTCTGTCACTAGCTTGCCTCCCTCATTCAGTAAGGGGCCCACACTTTCCTTGGCTTTCTTCTTGTTGCCAACATACCTGAAGAAACCCTTCTTGTTACTCTTGACATCTCTTGCTAGCTGCAGCTCCAGGTGCGATTTGGCCCTCCTGATATCTTTCCTACATGCCCGAGCAATATTTTTATACTCTTCCCTGGTCATATGTCCAACCTTCCACTTCTTGTAAGCTTCTTATGTTTAAGATCCGCTAGGATTTCACCATTAAGCCAAGCTGGTCGCCTGCCATATTTACTATTCTTTCGACTCATCGGGATGGTTTGTCCCTGTAACCTCAACAGGGATTCCTTGAAATACAGCCATTCTTCCACTCAGGTTATTTTCTTTAATTTCTATTTACTTCTGGTACAGTGAGATGATCAATAATCACTCAGGGCTCATGGTGCTTGAAAGAGCTTTATTCAGCGAGAGAGTTGCATAACAGAACATAGACTTCCACAGCATCTCTCCCCCCAACTTCCTGTCTGGGATGCAAAACTGCTTGAAGATACAGTCCCCTGTACCACAACAGTAAGGCCCTTTGAACGTGTAGCTTCATTTAACAAATTTTCTTCTTCCTTTCTTTATCACCATCGACAACTTCACTATTCTCCCTGCTGCACAACTACACCAAGACTGTCACTAAAATCTGTCCATCCCCACACTAATGCCCTACAGACAAGCCCTGATCACCTCTGGTACTGCAGCATTCTCCTCCCCCATCTCCTGCCCTAGCCTCCTTCAGTCCATTCATCCAAAGGGTTCCTTCAAAATCATCTACCTTGCTTGCCACTGTGACCAGACCAGACCCTTATTCATATCCTTTCCTTTGCTGGCTTCCTTTACACATCAAATTCAAGCCCAATCTCTTCACAATCAGTGCCCTGCATAACTTAGCACTTGCCCATCTCTCTCCACTCTCATCCTTGCTCTCTTCCATTCTCTCATTAGCCAGCCCTGGTGTCTTTCCACCCTCATCTCTGGTTTTTACTTCTATGTATACTTCTTCCTTATAGCCACCCTCCCTATGCCTGAAGCCTCCTCCTGACTCAGCCTGCTGTGGTCCATCATCTCCTCAAGTCCATTCTGAAAACAGTGAATCTACTATTAACCCTAGTCCCCCATCACTATGAAGCACTAAATATTAGCAATCACCATCCTCCACAGAACTAACATGACTCATACTGCACTTCTTCATTCCATCGCCTGGTTTACTTACATCCCATTCCCCACATGCCCCCATTCTGTTCAGGTGACAAGCTCTTCCAATGAGGTATTATGTCTTCTTTTTGACTAGTAAGCACCCAGCATAGATTTAGTGCTGGATGGAATATAAATAATAGCAGCGACTTCATCTCCCTCTTCTTATACTTTGATCCTCTGCCCTCTAACTCTCTGCATTTACAAATCCCATCTTAAAATGTCTCTCTTTACTACAGCCTTTACAATGGCATATTTGCTCTTTCAGAGACAGATCCTTAGCCGATATAAAACCAGAATAGCTTTGTTGATATCAATGGCGCACAATTGGCTGTATGAACTTCTATAGTGCTATACCAATTTATACTGACAGAGAACCTGGCCCTAGAATTTAATAAATTCCTTTAGGTTTTCATTGCTATTTTTTTTTAAGCGGTAACAAGTTGATTATACGGAGTTTCATGTAAAAGACCCAGCTTGCTCTTGGGATTTCCAGTGACAGAATCTACTGCAGAAACACAAGTTTAAAAATAAGGTTTTCTTCCAAACAAGGGATTGGCAGAAGCTGTATGTTACACTGCTGCTTAAACTGCTATGTCAATGAGCTGAGTATTTCACCCCAAGACTGACACCAATTGGCATGGTACCCTGGTTAACCTGATGAATTAACATAGTGCACGTCATCAACATATTTCCCATCACACTCTTCATATAGTCTCCCACACAAGACTGCAGAAACTCATTAATGCAGGCTACCCTCAGCAGCAAGTTCCACAAGCACAGAGCAAGGTGCTGAAAGTCTGAGCTTCCACATCTGATGGCATTACAATGTGCAAGGGACATTTAAGCAAGCTTATCCCCAGATGAATGAGAAAAAGCTAGCAGGCATGCTCAGCATGTGCAAAATAAAAAAGCAACCTTCAGTAGGTGCAGGTCAGGCATATTTTGACAGTCCCCTTCAGCCATCACCAACCAGAAGTCAGCAAAAACTTATTTTAGAACTGCAAAAAAGACACTGCACTAAAGCCTTTGGCTGAACAGTGTGTGTCGCTTAGGGAGAAGCTCATTAAAAATGCACAACTATTTTCAGAAGGCAAAATGCAGACATGCACTTCCCCCCTGTACAGCAAGAGCTTACTGAATTATAAGAACTGAGTGTAACGGGGAATTCAAGCTTAGTTATGCCAAATGACTGGAACTCTCCAAGAGCAGGTAACAACTAGAGCAAGAAGGAAACGCTCTGACAGACCAAGAGACCACCGACTCTAATGGAGTCGCTCCTGGTTGTGATTGACCAGATAGATTGAATCAGGCCCTGGGAATCAAAGAAATATAGAAATGTACAGAGTTCTCAAAAAAAAAAAAAAAAAAAAAAAAACAACCAAAAAACCCAGTCTACTATGAAACATAGGACAGTCATAGGTACGAAGTCCCTTCTTGTAGACAAGGAAATACTGGTTCATATGCCTGATGGGTTTGGCACACTATGTCCCTCATGCCCTCCCCTCCACAAAAAAAAATAAATAAATAAAACCTGTTATACCTCATCCCCCACAAAAAGAGAATGTGTGCGTGCTCACAAGCACATGCATGTGGTGAATGAGAGACATGAGCACACGTGTGTTGAAGGGTCCGTGGGCAGGTTAAGAAAAGACAGTTTACATTTTTTTAAAATTATTAAACATGAATGGGCCTGATTTCCCACTGCCCTGTACCTTACATGGTCATTCACAGCTGTACCAAAGCGAGTTCCAGGCCACTACCACATCAGAATGGTAGCACTTTCCACCCATTTGGCACAGGGGTAAATGCTCACATGAGATACAGGGAACTGGGAAAATCAGGTCCTAAAGGCTTTGGCCTCCCCTTAGCTCTGCTCCATATGTGGTAGGTTTGCTTGTAGTTAGTCTGAAAGAGAGATGTGGAAAAAAAAAAACCCTTTTCATCCCCCACCCCAAACTTCCTGCACAGCTCCTCTAAAACAGAACCCTGATCCAGCTTCTGGTCTTGCAAAAGCAAAGCCAAAAAAAAAAGGGAAACAGAAGAAACCCTGGACACGTGCTCTAAACACTAGATAAAGTTCCTTTCCATAATTTGCTGATCATCAGTTTCTTGGATATGCAATACTAACTTGTGACTAATAAGTAAGGCTATGTTTTAGTCAGATATTTTTAGTAAGTCATGGACAGTAAACAAAAATTCACAGCCCGTGACCTATCCATGACTATTACTATATACACCCGACTAAAACGGCAGTGGGGGAGAAGGGGCAGGGGGAAAAAAGAGAGTTGGCAGAGCTGGGGCTGGCTCCATACCCAGCTTATGAGCTCCATGTGCTACCTCTGCTCCGCCCCAAGCCCCAGTTCTGCAGCTCTCATTGTCCGGGAAATGCAGCCAATGGGAGCTGCAGGGGCGGTACCTGTAGGCAGCGGCAGCCCGTGGAGCTAGGAACTGAGGGAGGGGAGTTCCTGTCACCCTTCCGGGAACCCCCGCACCAGGTAAGCACCGCTCCATACCCCAACCATGCCACCCCCCCCCCACACACACACACACACGCTCCTGCTGCTGTGGGGGGGAGGAGCAGAGACTGCCCCAAGCAGCTGGTGCAACTGGCCTAGGAGCTGCCCAAGCTGCTCAGGTGGCCCCTGGGCCAGACACACCAGCCGCTGCACAAGTCATGGAGGTCACAGGAAGTCATGGAATCCATGACCTCTGTGACAAACATGGATCTTTACTAATAAGCCTTGATCCCATCAATGTGGTATTATGCTGTAGATTCAGCACAGAAATTATCTAGAAGCCATTCAGCACAGTTCATGTAGGAATTAATTCACCTACTGTATTATTTACTAAAATGAAACTACATTATCCTTATCTGAACTCTAAAATTCAGAGAGGAGATATTTTAAAAAGACAGACAGAACCAGAAACAAGTAGCATTGAACAAGCACAGCAAAGCATGTGCAGAACTGAAGCTACCTACTAGATTATTTATCGTGGCCAAAAAAATCAATGTCTATCCTGGCATGAACTACAAGCAGCAGCTATTTAGAAAGAAAGAAATTGAAGCTCTTGCACATACAGGCACACTGAAACGTCGAGACACAGAATACCATGTGAGATGACAGGGATGCACAGAAGGCTACCCCAATCGTGGAAAATCAGTTCTAGAGGCTCTATCCATCTGAAAAGAGAAGCAGATTCCCACACTACAATAATTATTAGGTGCCTATCCATCAAGTGATGCCTTAGGTCCTTCATGCAGTTGTAATATAAAACAAATCAGGTTGCCATGCTCAATAAAAAAGGGTTTTTAATCTGATTTTTAAAAGCAGTTATTGCAACACTAAGGTCAGTCTAAGGCAGTGGTTCTTAACCCTGGGGGTGTGAGATGACCTTTCTGAGGGTGCGAGACAGGCCAGATTTTTTTTAAGAAGGTAAATCATCAAAAAACACAAATTAAGCACAGGCACGCAAGTACAACTACTTTGTATCATCAAACCTATGTATTTATTAACATTACATTTTTAATGATTACTGTAATATACAAACAGGTTTAAAGAACTGACCTACTTCAACGGTTTTTGATAAGGGGTGCGAGAATATATTTTGAGAACCAAAGGGGTGCAGGCTGCAATAAAGGTTAAGAATCACTGGTCTAAGGCCGGGAGCAAAAGTCCATAGAGCTGAAGCCACAACAGAGGCAAAGATACAGATAGTACCCTATTTGACTCCAAATACTCCTGGCTTTAAGAGTTAAGCCTGCAGATCACAGAGGGCAAGATGGTACGGAAGGAGTTAGAAGATCAGGACGATATCTCGAACCCAGTCCATTAAATGCCTTTGATGTCAAGACCAACATTTTAAACTACTTTTATCAGCATCAAGACTGCTATAGAGTGGTGGTTATTCTATTATCTTGTCAGCTGATGGCTAAATATTCCTTGGAGTGGGCTGAGCTGTCCATTACATTGTATTTTGATGATGAAAGATAATTTCTGTAAAAGCATAGGCATTTCTGGATGGTTTTTAAACACATCAAAAGTTTGTGTATCTAGCTTAATCATTCTCCAAGAGTTCTGAACTTGGAGGGCTGGGGGATTGTTTTGGTTTTCTTTTTTCCCTTCCTCATATCTATTACTTTCTTTTATCCTCCCCCCCCCCTTTTTTTTTTTTTTTAAACAAACACACAGTGAGGAAAAAAGAGGAAGAAATATGAAAGAAATTGGTGGGGGAGGGGAGGAGAAAGGGCCTTATTTTGCCCCCACATTCCCCCCCCCCATTATTTCTTGTGAGTAAACGTAATCAAAAGAGGGAATTTTCCTACTACTATATTTTGAAATGAAAAATTTGAAATTTCAAAGAACTTATTTTTAAAAAATTCATTAAAAAACCAATTACTACAGTATTAAAAGCGTACCCAAAAAATGACATTTTTCAGAAATAGATTCATTTTTGATTAAACATACATTATAAAAAATACTCAGTCATGGAAAATTAGGTACTGGGTCACTTGCAAATTTAAAATGTCAATCTCTTAAAATGTCATGATTGTTTTAAAACAAACATTACAATCATATAAATGTTGGACATTTTACTTATTTTCAGAAAGACTTACTTGTTTGCAGAGAGTTTATGCACCACGCACTACCTGCACACACACATACTACATCACCGTTTTGAATGTAATCACCTAACAAGACTGCTTTCCACACTGTCAGTTTTGTTAATGCTGTGGAGACTCAAGTTGCGAGGGTTAAGCAACAAACCTTCATCCTGAAAAATGGATCATCTTGTAATAAGAAAAAAGTTTGAAAATACAGTCAAATCCATCTGCATCTGAAAATGAAAATACGAGTGTAAGTCAGTCATCTTCCAACAGAAAGTGCTAAACAGACAGACTTCTGCCATGTCGACCTCATCTGAATCAGCCACTAAAAAGTAAACCAAATTGTGGACAAGGCAGTATAGTGATGGTTTTTTCAAAATACGGTTTCATCAATTGTGCCAACACAAACCAAGATCCAAAGCCCCAGTGTGATTTTTGCAGCGAGGTGCTTGCAACAAGCATTTAAAACTGTCAAAGTTAAAAAGACATTTAGAAACAAAACATGGGGAACTCGTTGATAAGCCTCTTGAATATTTTCAAAGGAAGCAAAAGGAATTAAAGTTATCAGTGCAAGTTGTCAGCCAACTGCTTTGCATGATAAGGCACAAATGGCATCATAATTGGTTGCATAAGAGAAAACGGCCCATACAGTTCCCAAAAAGTTTATTCTTCCAGCATCTCTGGATATGGTGCGTACAAATTTTTGATGAAAAGTTTTCTGAAAAATTGAGAAGTATTCCTCTCAGTGATAACACAACATCTTGTGATATTACAGAGCATTTGGAAGCCCAGCTTATTACTCAGTTACAGTCAGCCAGGGATTTTGCTATCCAACTTGATGAGAGTACAGATATTTCAAATTGTGCAATGTTGTTAATTTATGTGAGGTATGTATGGCAAGTTGACTTTAGGGAAGATTTGCGGTGTTGTCTGACTTTACCAACAAATACAACAGGAGCACAGACATTCAGAGCACTGCATGACTATGTAGTTGGAAAATACAAATTGGACTGGGCTAATTGTAAAGGAGTTTACAAGATATGTTGCAGCAAATATGACAGGTAGAAACAACAGAGTTGAGGGGGGGGGGAAATGATGTTGTTTGGAATCACTGTTTCATTCACTGAAAAGCTTTGGCGTCCAAGGGTATTTCCCCAGATCTTATAGCAGTAATTGAAGGAAGTAGTGAAAACTGAATTTCATTAAAGGAAGCTCACTGAACAGCAGGCTTTTTGAAGTGTTACGCTCAGGAATGGGAGCAGAGCATATTCATTTACCATTCCACACTGAAGTCACAGGGCAGAGTGCTTACATGGTTGTACGAACTCTGGAATTAGATTCACATTTTTTGGGAGAGAAACAGTCTAACTTGGCAAATTTGTTTGACAACAACTGTTGGTTAATAAAGTTGTCATATCTAGCTGACATTTTCTCAAATTTAAATGAACTGAATTTGAAGTTACAAGGAAGAGGCAAGGATTTATTTTGACACGCTGAACAGATACAAGCATTCCAAAAGCCATTAGCACTGTGGCAAGCAGAACTGAAAAGTAATTGTCCAAGCTACAATATGTTCCCAATACTGTTACGACACACAGAGGAGAACAGCATCAGTGAGGAAAAAGGGAATGAAATGCAGAGCATCATACAGTTACATCTCATTGCTTTGACAGTTTTAGTCACTACTTCCCTGGAAAGGGGGTTGAAAAGGAAAAGCATTGGGTGAAAGATCCTTCTGCTTTCAAAAATCCTGAATCAATGATGCAGCTAAACTTGATGCCTGAGCAAGAAAAAGAGCTGCCGTAATTCACCTGTGACAGTGTAACCCACACACCTTCTGGGTGTGGTGTTCTGTCCCATTTAGTAGCACAGAGTCCATTTACAGAGAGACGTAAAATGAGTCTGCTCTACAGCCTTAGCTAACAGACATTGGGCTTTTAGCTCATGTACTAAGATCCAGAGGCCCCAGGTTCAATACCAACTACTGGGGTCTGTCAGTGTTACAACAGCACACTCAAACCATGCCACCACAAGTCATTCAATTTGTCAGTTTTGGATAAGTGTTTCCAAAGAATATCCACTGTTAAGTAAGATTAGTGTCCTGTTGTTGCTACAGGTCACAACTTACACGTGCGAACTAGGATTTTCAACTTTGACAAGGCCAACAACAAGAGAAAGAAACCAGCTCAACAGTTCATTTGATATGAGGGTAGCACTTTCAGCTTGTGATCCAGATTCGAATGAGATCATGAAAAACAAGCAGGCCCACCTGTTGCATTAACTAAATACAACTCAATCTGATATCTTTAAATACAGTAAAAAAGACTGTTTCATAAGTAACTATGTCTAATTTTAGTTATTACTTGAAGAGAAGTGGTTAAAGCTAGCATGTATTGCCCTTCATTGTGATTTTATGAAAACTCCAGTCAAAAGATATTGTTTTGGATCATGAGGATAAGCGTTTTTCTTCCACTGGGTCACGAGACAAAAAGTTTGAAAACCACTGCTTTATATACCCTAGGAGAGGCGTTGATCTCCACTTAAGGTGTGGAATGAAAGAGTAGAGCCTAAGAATTCTGCTAGGCGAAGGTACGGCATTCTGCAAAAACTTTAAAGTAATCAAGAAGCATCACATAAAGGCTAATACAATTCTGAAGGCAAATGCAGTCCCCTCCATGTTGCACAAACTTGTTGTCAATGGTTACAGGGCTAGTTGAACCTCTGACCTCTCTGAGAGCACCCCATCAGGTGTTAGGCCTTTACCAGTCCTGGGGTGCAATTTCACAGCTCTTACAAAGAGGGGATGTAGCCCAGGGCTTGATCTATCAACTGTTCTGACCTCGCATATCTGCCCGAGGTTGAGCACCTGTGGTTCCTCCCTTTGGGAGTCCATGACTTAGGGTATATAGTGACCCCACAGCCTTCTTAAAACCAAAGAAGGTTTATTTAGCAATGGGAATACAACATTAAAAAAAAAAAAAATTCTAAACAAGCCAGTCTGCACTCAAGTCTCTCTCTCTCCTAAATTCTTAGGCAGGTGCAGCTTCGTCAGACATCCCCCAGTAGGGTGCTGTGTCTCAGACCTGGTCTACACTGGGAGGAGGGGGAGAAAAATCAATCTAAGATACGCTATTCTCATAGCTGAAGTTGTGTAGCTGAAGTCGATGCATCTTAGATCGGCAGAATCACTTACTTCACATCCTTGCGGTGCAGGATCGACGGCCGCCACTCCCCCGTCGATTCGGCTTCCGCCTCTCGCCATGGTGGAGTTCCGGAGCCGATAGAGCACTCAGGGATCGATTTATTGCGTCTACACTAGACACGATAAATCAATCCCCGATAGATTGATCACTACCCACCGATCTGGCGGGTAGTGTAGACGTGGCCTCAGTTTGCTTCCCCCGCAACAACAGCCTCTCTTAAGAGTATGTTCCTTTTCATCCTGCCAGAGTTTCTTTGTTCTTATATGTCCATAGGCCTTTTTTCTGTCCTGGACAAAACCCACTAGCTCACTAGATTAGCTGGAAACTGAGGCAACACATCAAAGCTAATGGTTTTGGCATCATCCCTTAACTGCTCTCAAGGGTTTACTGAGAGATGGCTACCTTGAGCCATTCTCTTCCTTCCTGCCTGTCTTCTAGTCATACAGTAAGCATCCCAATAGCCAGACCAGCATACCGCATTTGTAAATGATCACAGGGCTGCTCCAAAGCCATCATGGTTGAGTTAAGAAATAGTAACAAATGTTGGAATCACTTAAGTTACAAAGTTTTGGTCAAAACTGGCCAAGTAATCAAGAACAAAACATGCTGGGAATCTCCTGTTTGTGTTTTTCTTGATTTTTTTAGGAATTTATTGAAGGACCCCTGAAAGTATGCTCAAAATCTCTGGCAGCCTAGTAATTGCTAAAAGGATTAGTCCGTAGAACCAGAAGGAGATTCATCTATAAAAGTGTATTTTTAACAGATCTTGCAACAGCAGCCTCATACTAAAAGGTTACATTTGTGATCAAAGATAACTTAGAATGACTTTAATGCAATATGGACCTTTTCTGAATTTCATCGGGAAAACATCTACAAACTCTGGAGAAAACTAATCGCATCTGCTCAGCATGGATTTAAAACCAACAGAGACCATCAATACAGCATTAAACATATCAGCATATATGCTCGCAGAGGCTGGTATTTCTATTCCTAAACTTATACAACTGGTTCCCCATATTGAACCAAATTATGCCTGCTCCAACACAGAGCAAACAAAGTGGGGCATAAAAAGGAGAGGCGCACACCCACAGCACACCCACTTGGAGAGAGAATCTGCCACCCAGTGCTGGAGAGGGAACAGTCTGCTACTGCTTCCACCAGAAGTAACTCTTCAGAGGGGAATGCCCGAGTAGCCCCAGGGCTACACTTGGAGAAGTGCTGCTTACGCCTGCTACACAGATGTAAGCAAGGAGTACTTCCCTGTGTGCTCCCCTAGCGTTCAGGGACACTACTGCAGCTAGCCATGACTAGATTGCCGTAACTCAGTCTATATGGAGCGACACCTTGAAATTGTGCAGCTGAGTGCAGCACCCCCACTTATCAAGTGACATTGCAAAGGGCACTGTATGGTGGTGCTGACTATAATCTGCCAAGGGGAATTTAAGATGTAAAATGTGTAGGACCAGGTTACCCAAGAGGCTTCTTCTGTCCTTCAGGCAACAGCACCAGAGATACTTTATCTAGCAGCTCCCTGGTTTAAAAGTCTGATGGCTTTTCAGTCAGTTTCCATTGGGTACTTTGGAATTCACTTCCTGCCCTTGGTCTGCCGGAGCTAGACATGCTGCAAATCATTTGTGGTCAGGCACTTGGGGAGGGCTGGGCTAAGGTGGATAAGTGTTCAGCTTTCGGGTTATTATGATGGGCCTGTAAGAACAGATTTAAAAATTTTATTAAAGCTAATGTTTAAAATTAAATTTACATAAGTTAAGAAGGAAGGTACTGTACATCTGGGGTCAGGCTTGAATTATCAGAGGTTACAGGTATCGGTTACAAGGTTCACAAGATACATACATAGCACATAACCAACATAGACCCAGGTTGGGGTGCAGGAGTTTTTAAAGCGTCAGTGAATAAGTGATCTCAGATATGCCACCCACAGAATGTATTTAGAGTCCAAGTCAGTGTTGGTGTAGCGAATAGGTACATGTGAGGGTGCACCCCTGGGTTCGGCAGGGAAGGAAGTGGGTTATTTCTCTGACCGGCAGTCTTGTTCACTTGTTCTAGTACTGACGGTGTCCCATGTTGTGCTCTGTGTCTCTGGACCACCTGATGGTGTCGGACACCATAAGCTGTCTCATGAGCCGGGCATAGCGCCAACCGACTCCACACAGGCACTTCAATATTTTATTTCTTAGTATTGAGTGTTTTAATTATGGTAAAGGGCCTAGAGGCTAGGATAGGTACTTAAAAGTGAAGGGGAATAAAACAAAGCTGGAGTATGATCAATATATAAACATCAGTTGGAAGGAAGATCACCTTCTGAGCCCTGTGAACTCCTGCCCCTCAGTAGAAGTTCCATACAAAAAAAAGGGTCAAGCAGCAGCAATTTATCAAGAGATGCGATGTGGTCCAGTAAATAGAGTACTGGTGTCAGGGACTGAGCTGTCTGGCCTAGTGGTTAGAGCTGGGAACAGGAACCAGTAGACAAGCAAGGGACAAAGCTAGAGTCAGATGCCAGACAAGGGAGCAGGCGAGGAACAAGGCAGAAGCAGGTCCAGAGGAAGACTGGGAACAAGGCCAGCACAGAAGAGATGACAGTTATGGGCATAAGTACTAAGCAGCCAGCTACCAGCCACTGCTGCTGAATTAAATGCAGACCTCTTGGCTCTTTGCAGCCAGCTGGGCTGGCCAATCAGGCAATTCTGCCACAGCCCACCCGGGCTGGCCAATCAGGCAATTCTGCCACAGCCCACCTGGGCTCATTAACTATTCTGAGGCAGCTAGCTCCAGGCTCAGTGGAGGGAACTCAAGCCCATAGATCCTGGCAAGTGGCGTGGGCCTCCAGAGACATGGGTTCTATTCCTAGCTCTGCTGTGAACCTGTACTATCACCTTACACAGGTGTCTTTGCCCCTCTGTTTTTCCTCCCACCCCTTTGTCTTTCTTGTCTATTTAGACAATGAGCTCTTCAGAGGAGGGCCTTGCCCTTGTAACAAGTTTGTACTGGGCATTGCACACAACAGGCCCCCAAATAATAAATAAGATTTCAAAAGCAGGAAGTCACAACCCCATTCATTCACAGATTTCAAGACACACGCAAGCTTGATGGAACAGCTGCTGACCCGACACCGTTATTGGACTCTGTTTGCTTTTCTGCTGGTACTTAGGACAGCTAGGCAGGCAGTGAGCAGGCAGATGCAAGGAAAGCACCAGAAGGAATGATGGTTTTTGTATATGTCTAGTACAAATTATTAGTAGTAAATATTTATATCATGGTAGAACACATAGGGCTCACCCTGGATCAGGGCCCATTGTACAGACACAGAACAGAGACCATACCCGCTGAATGGCTTTCAGCCTAAAGACACAAAGAAGAGTAAGAGACTTGGACCCAATATATGGGCAAACAATAGCGTGGAGCACTGGCACAGATTTGTAACATGTATTGTAGTTCTTGGTTGGTGTCGTTTTTTAAAATAACTGGGGTTACAGATAGGGAGGAAAGGAATAGGAAAAGGCAAAGAAAGTACTAAGTAACTTACAGTATTAGCAAAACTAATGCAACTCCCAAAGCTTTATGGGGAAGCAGAACAAGTGGGAAAGTACTATGTCTTGTCAAGCTGACATGGCCTGCTGCTGTAACATCCACTGAGTGGAAATGCTCACTTCCAGGCATCCCTTTTTTTAGGCAAATAAAAAGCTGCTGCTGAGTGAGGCCATCCACTTCTTCATCTCACGAAAATCATTCTCTATTTTAATCCAACATTTCTGCAGATCCCTAGGTAAAATTGCTCTCAAGAGGCTATATTAAAGATGCACATTGTGGGTAATCAGAGGGGAAGGCCAGAAGCAGCAGCTCTGGAAGAAAAGTCTTCTCCCTCTCGCCTATTAAATCTAAGGGAACCTGTCACCCAGTAGATTTGGATAATAAAGTCTTGACATCTGCAGAGAACAAGGCAACATTATCCACAGGGAGTTAATTCACCCCTGTAAGTGTGGAAGCTTAGCAGGAAAGCCAGAGGAAATGCAAATTATTAGTCCCCGACTTGTAACGCCCACTGTTATGTATTTCTGCTAGATGCATAACCAATTCTGGAGGCATGTTCTTGCTGACCAAAGAGTGAAACAGACCAACTAACTCACTTGCCTAAAAGAATGAACCTCAAAAACTTCCCTGATTAAAGTAACCAGTGTTTCTAGACAGGCTTTTAAAAAGAGAGACACAAGTAGTTTCAATTCCACCAAAAGAAAGGGGGAATCAGCGTTCCTTGACAATGAGTAGTTGCATGAGTGCGTGTCTGTATTTGGGACTCCTGAAAAGCACCAAGCAGGGATAGACAGAGTGGCGTTCAGTGACTCTGTTCTTTTCCCTCTGTTGGTGTCCACAAGTCTGTTCATTTGCCCCAGCAGTACTTGCTTGTGCAGGGAACCACCACCTGATCTTCTGTTGTACCTTATCTCCATTGAATTTCAGAACGCTGAGAGAGATAGTGAGTTGGTTCAGATCCCCTCCATCTGCTGCCAACACCTGGTATGTCTCTTGTGCATCAGATACCAATAAGGAAAACCCTTTGCTTCCCCAACGTCTAGTTGGGAATAAGACCGGATAAGCCAGAAGAAGTGTTGGTTGGTTAGGGGTGCGTCTGGAATGGGTAGCAGAGTTGCTTTGTGCCCAGCTGACCTCCACTGTGAAAGTGGTACAAATGGAGAGAGGTTGCTGATTTATCACACTCTCCAATAGTCTTCAGACTAACAAGGACCAAGATTGCACAGGCCACTGCAAGAACTAAAAAGCATTTATATCATGCTGTGCTTTTCTGTTCCCACTATTGATTGAGTGATGACTGCACTTATCACCCGCTTTTTGGAGCCGAGGAGACCTGCAGCTCCCATTGTCTTGAAGTCATCGGTGCTTTCAAGCCGTAATCTAAGAACAGCTTTGAGACTAGCATTTAGAAGAGCATTGTGGGTGTGTCTGGCTTCCCACTTGGCTTCACCTCCTGTTCCAAGGATGCTGTCTGTACATGACGGAGTTACTTTCCTACATTGTTGGCAAAGATACATGTACTGCACATAATTGAAACACTGGCTCTTCATGAACCTTTTCTACTATATATCCAGGAGTCAGTTATTTTCAAATCAAGTCTTAATAAACCTTGTCTATTATTGCTTGTCCCCTGCCATTAGCATGCCGATCTTCTGTGTACAGCAGCACTTATTTACAACTGAGTCATGAATCAAACAACTTAAAAGCTGTTTTCCAGCTTAGCCTTCAGTTCCCTACTGACAACCTTGGCAAAAAGAATTTATTTAGTCATTGCCATGATTGTTGTTCCCAGCCATGGTTCAGCAGCTACATTGAATGCTGGACTAAGGGATGAGGGTCAGGAGCAATAAAATATTTCCTCCTGGTTTGAGTCAGGATAGTAGTGGCCAGGAGCTGTCTGGCTCATGGGACAGTCAGAAGAGAATTATTAGGCTTCATGACCAACTCTCTCCACCTTTTTCCAGATGCCTGAAGTGCCTTTGACCTTAATTTCATAAAAGATCCCTTTGTCCATGACTTTCACTTTCCCAGCTATCACAGGTGTGTCACATGGCTGTTTAAGTGGAAGAGAGCATGAGTATTTCTAGAGATAAAACAAAAAAGGAAAACTGCATTTCTCAACACTGGAAGCACTGAATCAACCTTTAGTTCCAGGCAAACCTGGTGATGGAGGATCTAGATTTGCAGCCCGTTGTGCAAACTCGTTTTTACAAACCTCACTCTGTGAGGGTTTCTATAGTTTGAGGCCTGCCTCTCAGCTTATGCAACATCCCAGTAGCTAAGCCCACTGAGCCATTTCTGCTTCCAGTCCCTAGATCCGATAGTCTAGGCTGCAGATACAAGCCTTTGCTCCGGAATTTACTTCACCTCAGCAGTCTATTGAAGTCCAGTCTGTTGACCTTCAGACTATGGTACAAGGCCTTCTGCCTAAGTGAGCAAAGGTATTTCAGCTCAGATCTGGGGGGTCCCATCTTGGCCTTCAATATGGCCCCTTCTCATCACTCCATTGAAACAAAGGGCCTATAAAACTGCCCTAAATTGACAACTGATTATCTTCTCAGCCTGGGGAAATCCCCAAGTAGATTAAAGCTGGGGGAACCAGCCTTACATCCACTTTTCTTGAGCCCTTTATAGGTGGGGTGTCAGGAGTATGCCTTGCAGAGAGACTGAGCAGCTTTGAGGCTGCTCTAACTTCCGCTGGGAGCCAAACTGACTCCAGCTGCCCCAGAAATCAGGGAAGAACAGAGATGACATGCAGTCACATTTGTTCCCCTTCCTCAGGTTCTGCGCTGAGCAGAGTTAGACCAAAAAGCTGGGCAGCCCTGGATATGGAGCAGGAGGGGAAATCTTCTTTATTAGCATTGCTTTTCATTAACATGCTTTCTATTGTGATTTGGAGTTCCTGTACCTGTGCTCAGAGAAGCTTCCAAATATCTCAGAACAAATAAATGAGACTTATTTATTTGGTTTCTTAGTGCATAATCAAAGCGTGCATTTCCTCATGCAGTTACTATAGGTCCAAAATGTAAGAATAAGGTACATCTGGCTTGCTATAAAGTGTGCTCATTTGTTTTACTATATGTAATGGGGTCATACTCACCTCTCACGACTGCCCCCTGGCCAAGTGCGTGTGCCTGCACTCTCTCTCTCTCTGTTTGTGGTGACTCAGCCCTCCAGCCAGGTCATACACAGGCTGACCACGAGATAAAAGGAACATAAACCCCTTTCGGGATACAAGTCCAACAGGGTACTCTCACAGTGCCCTCTGTAATGTCTCTCTCAGTTTGTCCCTGCTCTGGACTAGAGCGGTGCCCCAGGGCTCCTTCCCTGGAGGCAATATCTCCAGCCTCTCAGGGCCTTTCTGGCCCCAGCTCTTCAGCTGGGCCACTACAGTTCAGTTCCCCTTCTGGGGTGCCTCAAAATCCAGGCCACTTTCCCAGTGACACAGGGGCAGGGGAGGACCCAGGCCCGCCCTCTACTGCGGGTCCCAGCCCAGGGACCCTATAGATAGCAGCCAACCACAATATCCCTTTAAATAAACTGTGTTGTTGCTATAATTCCCTGGGCCACTTCCCCATGGCTCCCACACATTCTTCACCTTTACCTCAGGGCCTTGCCCTTGTGGCATCCCAGCAGCCAGCCTGGAGCATCATCCACTCTCCTCTATCTCTAACAAAGAACTGAACTCACTATGGCCCTGCAGCTCCTCTTATACTGACCTGCTGGGCTCTGATTCGCTGCTTCCCACACAGCCTCTCTAGGCAGCTTGGAGGACCTCTCTACTGTCCTTTTGGGGAGCAGGATGTAGCAGGACCACAAGGCCTCCAGCAGGGGGGCTCAGGGTGTAATCTACCCCACCACACTACAGTAAATCCTGAACACAGTTTTCTGCTAACAAAGACAAAGAACAGATTACAGTTTTGATATGACAAGTTTCTACAAGTGATGTTTTTTGTATTGCATGTCCAAGATTGGTCTGCTGCACTGCTTATTACCCCTCTCTCCTCTGAATAATACTAGTGTCATAAGAATCATAAATGCCCTCTGTCATTCTGCAGAATGGAGTAAGAGCACCACACAGTAAGATGGACCTAGCCTGGCCAATGGTCGTTCACCACCTAGGTTAATATCAGCATACAAGAAGGCTGCAAGGCATTCCTAGCAGTGTTTAATAGTCTGAGTAGCTCTTTGGTGGCAGACAGGAAAGAAGCAAAAAGAGGGACTAAAACACAAGAAAGGAGCTAAGCGGATAATTGAACGGATACGGAGGCTGAAGACTTTCCTATCTTACTTCCAGAAATTTTCATGGAAGCCTCAAGAATAGGATTTTAATGATTGCAAAGGAGTCACACATTTTCCTCACTAGTTGTTCTCTCCTGACAAAGTGATTGAAGTGCTAGCTTCATGCAACTGGAAGCGAAATGAAGCACAAGTCATATATAATTTTAATATCTTCTACAATGATGCCCAACTGCACCTTGTATACCGGCACATTAGTTAGTTACTTGCAGAAAACTGAGATGTAAGGTTTGCTGTGTGGGTGTAAGTGAAGTAAATTGGAGTAGCAAGTTTAAAAGAGACGGGGGGGGGAGGGGGGAAAGAATCCAAGAACTCAACTAAGAAGCTGTCTGGAAAAGTCAGAGTGAAGCTCTAAATACAGTAGGTGGATGATTCACTAATGAATGGAAGGTGCATTTTGACAGCTTGGGCTGCCATCCAAGCTCATTTGTTTCCAAGCCTTCACTTTGCCAAGTGAAGAGGCTGAGAAATAATAGGCCCCAAACAAATATTTCTAAGGAAGCACAATGCCCATTATCACTGAAGGAGAAAGTATCTGCACATTTCAAAGAGGAAAAAAAATTTTGGGAGCTGCCAACTTTGGCCTGTTCCAAACAACACAGGAAGGAGCTGTTAAAATTCAGTAAAAGAAAGAAGCAGAGTACTGTTAAAGAAATTCAAACTAGATGCCATCATAAATAAATAAATAAATAAAATAGAAGTGAGGAATGTTTCTTTCGCAGAGAGATGATTGGATGGTCGAGTCTACTACAGACTCAACCTCTGAGATGAAAAGCACTTTGCGTGATGGTAGAACGTGAAAAGCAAGTGGGATAATGAGAAGTAGTGCATAATAACGCAAACAACAATAAATAAAACGATGAACAGCTAATCTCTCATTGACCTCCTCATATTGACAAACCCATCAACTAAACTAGGTCCTGGGTGCAATTTTCCATCTTTACTATAGACTTCCTGTCTGACCTTGAGTAAGTCACTTAGACCCAGATCCTCAAAGGTATTTAGAAGTTAAGTGCCTAACTACCTTTGCGGTTCTAATCAGGCCTTAGTCTCTCTGTGCATCTGTTCCCCACCTTCTGCTTGTATGTTGTATTTCTCTCTCCTAAACTTGTCTAGTTCAGATGTAAGCTCTTTAGGGCAGTAACTGCCTCTTACAATCGATATCAGCTGAGTGCCTAACATAACAGTACCTTGCTGCTGGGTTGGGGGCTCCAGGTGCTACTGTAAAACAAAGTAATAAGGAATAAAGGGTGCTTGCCCAGCTGTAATGCAGGGTAGAGTTTTTGCCCTCCAGTTCTGAAGGATATTTTGGGTCATGGTTTTAATTTATGGGAATACACACACAAAAAGGCAACTGTCATTTATAGGGAGGCTTCCTTGTTATAAATCCTTTCCCTCAGCAAATAGCACTAGGAGTTGTTTCAGAAGTAAATCCCAGCTTGCTTTTGTCAATATCTTATCTAGCTTGGAGTCCTATTCAGCAAAATATTGGCATTACATGGCTATCATCACACTGGGTTTCACTATAATTCAGGAGCTGGATTGTCCTCCTTCCTCATACCCACTGCAAGCCAGCCCTGAGCACAAAAGCACGACGTCTCCTCAGTTCCCTACCGTGACCACATAATGAACACTACTATTCTGGAAGCAATCTGCAGTGCTATCGTAGTATGCAGCACAGGGTGCTACTGGGTGTCAGTCCCAGAGCTAAAGGACGAACATGTGCTAGCAGCAAGAAGCGTGTTTCCAGCTCTGTTGCTGCACAAGAGCAAACTGCCCACCTCCAAAAGATGCCATGACAGGATTTGGGGAGGATGCAGGAAATGGGCCATCTGGCCACCTCCAAAGAGCTGGGATGGGGAATCAGAGCAGCTAGCCTCCCACTAAGAAGCTGGAGGGGAGATTATAGGAAGCTACCTAGAAGAGAAATAAAAGGGAATCTGGACTCTTTGAAGGAATGAGGTCCTGTCAGAGGGCAGGAGGGTCTCATACTGATCCTGGTCATCTTTGAGGTTCTCAAACTTTGTCAAGGTTTAAATTCTCATTCACTTATCAATATTGGATGCATTTATCAATGAATAATGACAACTGAAATGTAGCTGCAGTGCTTGGCATGCAGCTGAGAGAAGGCCACACTGATTTGGGGAGCTGCTGATAAACTGAACTGATATGCTTTGCAATCATGGGTGCAGTTTGAGGGGCAAGAGGGGCATTGCCCCCACAACTGCAAGCCTTGGGCAGGCACAGAGTTTTCCTCCACATGCGCTGCCCTGTTGGCCTGACTGGAGCTCCCCCCACCCCGCAATATTGAAGTCAGACTACACCTATGTTTACAATGTTCATTTCAATTCCTTCTTCATACACTTAAGGGATTACAGTATGAAGTAAGATGCATTTAAATATTATTTACTTTGCAGTACTTCAATAGCACCTTCCATCCAAGGATCTCAAAGTGCTTTACTAACATTAATTAATTAAGCTTCCTTAGGAGATAAGCTGGTGTGATCATCTCATTTTAAAGACAGGAAACCTGAAGCACAGAGTATGATTGTTCAGCCCAACTCACACTGGTGAATATTCACATGAGTAGTCTTGCTGACACCACTACTACTAGTTGTGTGAAAAAGGGTTGGATCTTAATGCACTGAGCTTCTGCTGGCTGAACTAAAACACCCAGCTCTCTTAACCAAAACTGTAGCAGGCTCAATCTCTAAATGGCCTAGCTATGACCAGGGAAGACAGAGCCATACCATGTGGGTATGGCTTGCAATTAAGTGACTTGCCCAAGTTCACAGAGGAAGTCAGTAGCAGAGATATCACAGAGAAATAGAATCCAGGACTCCTCACTTCCAAGGTTATGGCTCAGCCATCTTTCCTCCATGAGCTATAACTTTTCAAGGTAAATTCATTAGGGTAAGGAGAGAGAAAGAACAGAATGTGACTTGCATATCCCACCGGAAAATCATCTTTTAACTTGAGCACATGCATCTCAGCTGGTATCTCTGAGGAAGAATAAATAGGGAACCGACCCAATGGCTTTTCTGCAGTCACTTTTCTCACTCCAATGGGGCTATAAGAAGTTAGATGGGCTCAGAGTAAAAAGCAAGCTTAAAAAACAAAGTGGCTGTGTTATACCAATAAAATAAAAACCAGCAGGAACCTATTAAAGGGGATAAGGCAAAATGCCACATTTATTGTGAATACAGAAAAAATCGTAGTAAGCAATTAGTTATAGCTATAACATTCCATTCAATTTCATATTTATTCACACATTCATTCACACAAACACACACACACACACACACACACACACACATTCTGCAGGGTTGTTATCCTAGTTACCAGTCCCGAATGTAGCTTGAGTTTGTGGCTTGAGTTTGTAGCTTGTGGCGGCTAACTGGCCAGGAAAACCAGGCACAAGGAAGAGCTGGGTCTCTGTTGGGCATGCACCGATGCCCTTCCATGTTGGCAGCAGAATGTTACCCTCCAAAGACTTCCACCTCACCCATCCTTTTTGTAGGCTTTAGTTTGAATCCAGAGTCTATAGGTCTTGCTGTGTCACGCTGCCTCTGGGTTCGATTGATCACCCATCAATTGCAGACATGACTTTCAGCCTAGGACCTGGCTTTGATGTTTCTTCAATTTTACTTTTGTTCTTTTCTTTTGTTCTTTTATTTTGAGGGTGGACTCCTCTTACGTTGTCCGGGCTGTTGTCTGCATCTTCAGCCATTGGGTGTTTACACTTTATTTCATCAGGACTGGCTGGGGCTGGAGGTTGATTCCATCATCCATGCATACCTCATTCACACATCTAAACTAAACTACTAAGATTACAGCAGGGTTTTGCAAAAATGAAGGTTGCAGCAAGCTTTTACAAAATGGAGTGAGCATTTTAAAATGGAGTTTGAGTTACAATATGGACAAGTGTAAGGAATGGCAAACAGTGAACAGAAGTTACAATATAGACAAGTATAATGAATGACAAACGGTGAGCAGAAGTTGAAACAGTGTAAGTTTCAGCAATTTAAGCAGCAATTGGATTGAAAGTGAAACTCAATTAGCCAGTTATTGGGGTACCTGGTTTTATGAATGAATGCAGTTTCATTCATAAAACTTTACTTATTAAGTTATATTAATAAAGTGAAAAATTAAAAACAATTCCATTGATCAGTTCTACAGCTGAAGATGGTCAAACTGAGCTGTCAGCAGACATCATTGCTGGAAAGCTGAGACGCCATTTAAATAACATGGCCGTGCTGTGATCTTACAATGAACTAGATTTCTTTTTGGTGTGGGGAAGTTGGAACCGAGCTAGACTACAAGCGAGTCCACAAGAGCGACAACATGAGGAGAAAGAAAGGGGTTGGAAGTCTATGAAGAGGACACACTACCTCCTACTCTCTCCAACAAATGGCAGATATTGCCATATCTTTAATATACCTACTAGAAATACTACTTGAAATGGATAAAAGCATTAGGACAGTAGCTGTGGCAGCAATAAGCATTTTCCTTAGAAGACTTGCCAGTTTCCCAGGAAGTGCTGGTTTTGTAAAGTTGGCTGAATTTAGGAAGGGTTACTCCCCTATAGAAAAGGTTGTTTCTTAGTCCCTTTAGTGTAACTCCTGCTTTATTATCTCCTTTTTCTGTTATTTTATACTTGACCTACAATTTTTAAGTGACATAAACAAGAACAACCTTATCTTCAAATTACAAGCACCTTGCAACTAGACCCATTTTTAAATCTGAAGTAGTTTTAGTTGTTTGTATCAAATTAAATGAAGAACCTTATATTAATGGATTTATATGGATTCCTGCTGCCTAAATTTCCAGTGACTAGAAAGTTGAACAACAAAGATTATATTTTCTATGTCTAATAATTTTATATACACACAAACTTTGTATATGTATGTAAAAATGGACATTGCCTCAAAGCCAATGCATTCCAGTGGAGAATTCAGTCCCTTTAGTAAGTAGTCTTAGAGATGTATCTTTGATGGTATTCTGATCCCTTATGCATGTTTGGATATCACTTTTTATCTTGGATTTTAAACTCTTCAATGCAGGAGCTGTGTGTTTGTACAGTGCAAACACAATTTTGCCCCAACCAGGATGCTACTGAAATAGAAATATTAATGTTTCTGGGAACAGGGCTGTTCTTATGAATTTCACAGGCTGCATTGTTCATGATGTTCCATTACTTAAAAACCAAAAAGTAATTTAAGAAATTGACATGTCTGAAGAACACTGATAAGGCAGAAGGTTGAGCTGATAGATGAGCATTAACCTGACTCACTTAACCAGCGTAATATTTGTGAATTTTGACATAATTACTGATTACCTCAACAGATTTAAAGTCTAAGTTTATCATCACATTAATCCAATTTCATGCTTAGAACAGAGCAAGCACAACAGAATGTCTTTTATAACCTTCTGATATCATTAATTATTGCTACATTGGGAGTTACCGCATGGAACAAACAGGTTTTTAAATAGAAATCATTTGTCTCTCAGCAGGGAGACTCAACAGTTTTATTTCCTTCAACTCAAAGCTATATTTGAATAATCTTGTTTCACAGTGATCCTCCCTTGATGACCCCCAAGTCAATGGTGAAATCCCATCTATTTTGTCCCTGGATTGGTCCAATTTGCCACCTGTAATGGGAGGTGTCTATTTCCTCTCCTAATTGTACAGGAAGGGTTTTCGATATGTTAAGGTCATTCTTGCCTCAAGATCTGGGCATTTGGTCAGGCTTCCTGGTGATTTTCTGCAAAAGGAAATCCCCTAACTCATTTAAAAAAATAGATTAATTGACCGGTTCAGAAACAAGCTGCCCCAGGATCCAATAAACTTTACAAAGAATACATTCCAATTACGACTGGGCTCAGCATGATCCCGATAAGTAAGCCAGCATTCCCAGGCTTTAAGATTTTTTTTCTTACTTTTATGCCATTAACTTAACTCTTTCCCATCAGTTATGGATTGACTAGCAGTTGGCATTTTCCATTCAACTCCCCTTACTATGATCCAGTGGGTTAAATGAAGCTGACCGATGGTCTACTGATCTTTTCCTACCTCTGGCTTGGCTCTGGCATAGGAATCAGCCACACTTTCCTTTCTACAACACCCAGTCCGCAGTCAGAAAAAAGAAGCCAGATCTCAGGCTGGGAGATGGAAGAGGGAAAGTGATCTTCTCACAGCAGAAACATCTGTTGGAGCAGTTTGCTGGCAGAGTGTAGCTGCAGGTCCCTTCATTATGTGAGGGGTTGGAGGGATGCGGGAGTCCTTGGGTAACAAGCATAATTGCAAAAGCAGGAGAAGAAAATAAGAGGAAAGTATCAACCAAGGGGGACAAAGAGAGAGGCTTTTGGCTACTACCAAGACTACTATTATTTATTATTTGCATTGCACCAGGGCCCCATTGTGGTACACACTGTACAAATACCTAACAAAGACACAGTCGCCATTCTAAAGCCCCACGGTGCGTAGCACTATACTATAGACCATTGTCTTGAAAAGATTCTTATTGAATGTCAGAATGTGTTTCAAAAATTAGGGTGTGCTTTTATTCTACCCAAACTGCCAGGGCCTGACCCTACAAAGCCTCATGCATGCAAAACCGTCTTTGCTCAGGAAAGCTTGTTCATCTGAAAATGTTAAATGCATGAATAAATATTTACACTAAGTAGAATAAAGATTCCTCATTTGCAATCATAGCAATGGAACAGTTTAGTCATCAGACTGTTCATTCACGTGCATTTTCACACCCACTGTGTAACTACTGCAACTGTAAGTGTACATGCCTTTGTAAGGAGTATATTCTTGACAATGTACACCTAGATCTACTTCTGCCAAGATCTGGAATATTGTTTTGATACATTTATTACACCCATCCTACACTACATTTTTTAGAGGGACAGAGGACAGGAATAGCTGTAATTATTGTTGTGAATCAAAGCTTCTCTAAAGTCTTCAGCTTTACTGTTCCAATAACTCATTTTTACCGGTGGCAAATGTCTCCAACAAACACCCGAGCCTAATCTGTAGTTTGGTTCCCTTGTCATTTTATGAGTCATCTTGGTGGAACACTGTGAGACAAAAGATTAGCTGGTGGGGGGCGGGAGTTCATCCTCACTTTGTTTGCATCTAAGGGCTGTTAAGAAGTTTGGTATGACATTTAGTTTCAATAATAAAAGATATACCTCCCCCACCTTGTCTCTCAATTAGTTCCAATAGCACAGATATATCCAAGGCACATTGCAGGTCCCTGAGGTGCAACGAAATACAAGATTTTCAATACAAAGAGAATATACAATATATTGTTCCAAATTCAGCCAAGCGCAAGCAGGTGCAACTATTATTGGGGTCTTCGAAATCTCAGTTGTTTACACCAGTGCTGAATTTACCCCTAGAAGAGTAAATTCTTCATCAGCAACAGGGGGCTTAGGTCCTGATTACACATACACTGGTGTAAATCAGAAGCAACTCCACTGACAATGTTGCAAAACCAAAGATAAGAATCAGCCCTCTGACAGTGAAGTCACCCCACCCTAAAGACAAACATGATGCAATGCTGATAAATGTATAGGTTTATTTAGCAGATTTATAGGTAATTGACAGTTTCTTCATCAGACTCTTAATCGGGTGTCACGAAAAGGTGCTAACATAATTAGGGATGAGATATGGATTAAGAGGAGGAAAATATCACAACCCGACTCTTATTATAAGAGAGTCCTTACTCTATAGTCACCAGCAAACTGCTCCACACTTCTGGTAGCATGACATTTGCTAAAGCAGAAGTCTCTTCGTAACTCTCTGTAGTACTATACAGCACACTGCCATAGCTGCTCTTCAAAAGGCCATATTTATCCCCTGGGAAATATAGCTGTATTAATATGACATTTTATCACAAATTAATCTTAAATGGGGGTAATATTTCTGACACAGCACTGAAACTGGCACTAAAGGCAGTCCAGGTGGTTAAACTGGCAATATCCTGTAGCACACTAGACTCCCCCTGGATAATACTGTGCTATGGGAGAATTACCAGTGTAACAGGGCTCCATGTATGGGAAGCATCACACAAAAATATTTAAACTACAGACATACAGGTTTCCTTGCTCTCCCAGTCATATATTATTATTTGTATTATGATAGTGCCTAGGACCCCAACTGAGATCAGGCTTCCGTCATGCGAGATGCTGTACAAACAAAGAATAAAAGGACAGTCCTACTTTGAAAAGTTTATAAATTAAATGGACAAGACAGACAATTGATACCTCAGGTGCTATGATGATGGGCTTCAGGACAGGAACCTAGATAGATCATTTTTAATCTGTTGAAAAACTAATTTTTCATACAGCACTATGAAAAAAAGCTATATATTTTTATATACTATTGGACCATTGTATTTTAAGTACTATTGGACAAATCCAAGGACGACTAAAGCAATTCCTACTTCTTCCCCTTCTGCTGTGGAAGACAAGTTACGCTGGCTTTGCACACTCATGATTGCCACACCAAATAAGATAACACTACCTTCCCTTTTATACCCATTTCCCAATCCATTTGCACCCATCGTGTAACTTACGCTGTCATAAGACTCTGGTGAATTTACACCAGGGGTGAATTTAGCCTACTCTATCCATTTCATCCCTGCAGATTTCACAGATCAGATACTCTCCTGACGTAACTGGCAGTAGTGCCCAAGTAATGTGCTATTGGCACCTCCACACAAGCCTTAATTCTTCCTCACCATTTGCGTATGTCCTCATTGTTTTGCTCTTCCATCTTACTTGGTTCAGTCATTACTACAAATTCCTAATCTCTATCTGCTGACAATCCTAAATTCCCTTCTGAATGCAGAATATAGGCTGCAACACCAACCATCAGCCATAAGGTGACATATGTATGCAAGAATGAAATCTGCACTCTTCTGATCTGATTAATATCCATCTTCCGGATGTGCCATAATACCGTGGTCCAGCCCCTCATGGTCGTTAAAGATCTCATGGCACTTTTTGCAAGAGTAGTGGGTATTATTAATTCCAGGATCCTGGCCAAATTCCAGTTTGGGTAATTACATTCTGCCTCCACTAAAATTCCCCCTGCAGTTTGAATTGGAGACCTTATATCCTTCACTTCCTCTTCTAACAACTGTGGCGTAGTGTCACTGGTGCTGAATTGCCAACACATTACATCCCAGAGGTGGCCGTATTTCAGGGGTGGGTGAGCTGAGCCTGTATGTATACATTCCATAAAATGCCTTGAGACCCATTAGACAGAAGTGCACAACAAGTGACCTGCATAGCCATAAAACATGGCCCCAACCTCAATGTAAAAACTGCAGACCAAGAGCAATGCTGATCAGCTGCAGAATTTTATTTCTGGTGAATGCAGCCAAGATGAAATTTCTATTAATCTGTCAAGGAAGAATTAAATATTGCCACTGCACCCAACCCCCATACACTGGACAAATGGGTTTTGCGGGTGAAAATTTTATCCCCTGCTCAATCAGGTGTTAGAATCCATCACCTGTGAGCATGAAAGTATTAATGGGAAACTATATAAGTACATGTGTGTGAATGTCTGTCTTTAGAGTGTGTAGACACCAAGTAATATGCTCAAATTAAGCTGAATCTGAAAATCAGGCCTTTATATTTCTTTATATATCAGATTGGTTCTTCCATTGAACACTGACTTTTGCTCACTTGTGTGTCAGGAAGAATCTCCTGGAAATGGATGGCTTTATACAAGTGCCTCTAACTAAGACCCAACAAAAGAAGAAGAATTAATTGTAAACACTGGAAAATATTGAGTGTTTTGGTTTTAGCTGAGAGTGTTTTTTTTTTTACTAAATAATCAGTTAAATGTTTATTTACTCTGCTGAGATGGCTACTCCTGCTACCTACTGAGGATTTTGTCTAGACTAAGAAAGGAGATAGGAATGAAATGCATCTGTTGACAAATCACAAGAAAATTATACAATAGTGGCTGTCAGCCTGGAGTTTGATCCAATCCTTTGCATTCACAGGCATTATGCTATTTGGATACTAGGCTAGATGTTATTTTAGCCTGCTGGCCAGGGAAGAAGCATAGACACACAATGTGGGGTGAGAGATGGCTGAACAACTTGGTCCAGGTGAGAAAACAGCTTCCCCGTATTATGTCTCTTCTCTGGTTTAAAGGCAGCTCTGACTGATTTTTGTAACAGGAAAGATATTAGAAAAAGCTGAGTCTTGAATTCTAAATTATGATAGATGGAGAGACTACCCATCATACTACTATATAGCTTTATTTTTGAAGACCCCCACCACCCACCACCTTCTTGGGCCATGATCTGAGAGTTACTGAACTAAATAGCCCAAAACTCCCTATCTGAATTTCCTCCTTGGTTTAGTGTAATAAGAAAGCAGATATACTGTAAGTTCTGTTACTCCTGGCAATTACAGAGGATCGTATTTAACCTCCGATTATTAGAGCTGCTGTTCTTTGATTCAATAATGTTTGGTTCAAATCCCATTATGGGAAGATTCCTCACAATCACTGGGCATAACTTTTAAGCAGCCCTGTTTGGAAAAGCCTGATGCTTGGGTTTTAGGAGTTAAAATAAACGAATGCAAAACTAGGGACCTGTTGCTTAGCTGCCACTTTATTGTTCTCTTCTCTTTGCGCCAATCATCACATCAACTGGAAAGTTGGACACAAGATATCAGTATCTTCTGTTTGTGTATCACTTTCCATATCAAAGGCTCCCACTGCATTTTATGACCACAGATGCCTCCAGCCATCACCTGACCAATCATAGAAACACAGCCAAATCACCACAGCAGTGTCGGACAGGACGTGAAAAGATCCCTGTATCCAACTGAGGCTGCCATGGGGCATTTAGACAGACAGAACTCATGGAACTGGATCAAGACTGTGAGGCTAACGCCTCTATTGTTTTGCAAAAGGTGCTATAAGGGCACCGAGCCTGGTAGGATAGGAGTTTAGGCTACATCATACCAGATCAATCTAGTGGCCTATTTATCCTTGTGTCCAGTTAACAGCGCAAAAAAAAAATGCAGTCAACCATCTGGCAGAGCAAAAGAGCCACCTAGAATAGGAACATCAGGTTTCCAGGCATGGGAGAGAAGTCTGAAGTTCTCATTTCAGCAAAACCCCTGAACTGAGTCTACCAGTAGAAAAGTAGTAGGAGCTATGTAAAACCAATATATTCCTGAGTGAATCAGTGCAGCTAGTCACCCAGATGCTTTTCTAGAATAAGCCAATGGCATTTTTAAGGCCTCTCTCATTAATATCAATATACGCTTTAAAATGTATCTTAATATTGGTTTAAGATAATTTTTTAAAAAGAAATGCAACTTCCCTTGTGCCCTGCTTTTGTAGCTTAAAGCATGTGGGAGGTCAAAAAAAAATAGGTCAATGAAAATAATATTGCAACAAGAAATTAATTGCAAAGAATGTTTAATATGACAGGGGACTACATAAACTCTATTATATTTCTCCACTACTCTACTCAGTAGTCAGTACTATTGCTATATTCAAAGGCCAGGGCAATCTCCCAGGGTAAATTGCTACATTAGTTTGACATTTCTGGCTCCAATTAACCTTACATTTGAGATATTTTAGGAGGGGTTTTTTTTACTGTTTTTAATTGCAATAAGGTTACGTTTTTCTATTAGAGTTTCAATTGCTTATATACACTGGCACAATATAGATGCAGATCTCTATTTAAACACATCCCAGATAAGAGAATTTGGTCCAGCAGCTTATCTAGCTGTAACCGAAAGGTGCAGAGAGGACTCTGACCCGCTCTTAAAAGGATTTACACCAGGTTAGAAGATACTGAGCCAGACTGAGCTATCAGCAGAGGCCCAGATCTTCAGCTGGTGTAAACCAGCACTGCTCTGCTGAAGCCAACACAGCCCAACTGAGGATATGGCCCAATTATAGGAATGTGTATAGGAATAGGCTCTTTGGAGCCTAAACACATCAGCCCTGCGGTAATGGAGGCCATATCCAGTGAGTGAATAGGTGAATGAGAGAAAGGTGAGCAGGATTTGGCTCTCGCAGGCTGGTAGTCACGCTTTGTCATTTTGGGGGTTCACCCAGACAAACAAGGGGTTGTGTCCCTGCCTGTCCTGTAACCCTAGGTGCCTTCAGGCTGTGCAGCTTAGTCTCAGAGCCGTGACACCAGCGGTCTGTCCACAATACAAAGGTCTCTCAGAGCTTCCACCAGCCCAGTTATTCCTTCTAGGTTTCAGAGTAGCAGCCGTGTTAGTCTGTATTCACAAAAAGAAAAGGAGTAGTTGTGGCACCTTAGAGACTAACAAATTTATTTGAGCATAAGCTTTTGTGAGCTACAGCTCCGATGAATGCATCCGATGAAGTGAGCTGTAGCTCACGAAAGCTTATGCTCAAATAAATTTGTTAGTCTCTAAGGTGCCACAAGTACTCCTTTTCTTTTTGATTCCTTCTAGGGTGACCCCAACAACCTGTCTAGTCCCAAGTCTCCCCAAAGCCATTTCCCTATTGGGGTTCTCTTATCTTACCAAGTTTGCTGCCTCCCAAAAGTCAGTGCACACAAAAGTTTAGCTCAGCTGGGGTATATATAGGATTGCCAACCCTCCTGGATTGTCCTGGCATCTCCAGGAATTAGAAATTAATCTTTAATTAAAGATTATGTCATGCAATGAAACCTCCAGGAATATGTCCAACCAAGATCAGCAACCTTAAGTATATACTCCACCTTGATACACAGCTCTGAGATGGTTTGTTGTAAAACTAAAATTGAGTTTATTAATGAAGAACCTAGATGTAAGTTATTTCAAGCAGCAACGAAAGAACTACAAAAGGGTTACAAATAACACAAACACAACATGCTTTCTAGCATCTAAAACTTAATGCTAGCAAAATATAGCTTTGCCTGACATCATTTCTTACTCACGCCAAGTTGGCAGCATTCTCCAGCCAGTTTAGCAGGAGGACCCATCTTTCATAGGTACAAAGCACTGGCTTCTTTGTCAGGTGATGGCTCCCACAAAGTCTTTCAGCCATTCCATATATCCCTAAGTTTACCTTGTCTTCAAAGTAAGGAAGCCCTCCTTGGGGCTCAGGTCTCTGGGTCCCCCAGGGAGCCAACGCCATGTTCATTTTGCAGTCTCCTGTGATTTATTATGCAAGTGATCTTCCTGCAATCTCTGATGCAAACAGTCCATTAGCCCCAGCCCTGGCCACACTTGGCTCAATTTGCAATTGAGCCAAAGAGGTGTTTGCCTTTCTCCTTTGTCAAAAAAAAAAAAGTTTTGCTTCCTTTGCCTGGTGACAGACTCCAAGACATAATATTGGAGTGTAGCTATAATTTCTCATACAACATTGTTACATGCATTTTACAGGGAGAGTACTAGCTAGTGTGTCATTAGTTTTCAGATTATATCTTATAAAACATCTTTTAAATAAATATCATGACAACAGTGTGCAAGATGCACTCAGCTGGTCAGATCAGCTGTGATTTACTGTTACATACCAGGGAGCCCCTTGCCATCTCACACTGGAGTGCTTTTAGGGTCACACATGCTAACCACAAGGTGAGGAGGATATATCTCCTACTAGACATGACATCAAAAAATGCCCACAGTCCTCCTAACTAGGAGAGCACAGGACCAGGTTCTCTCTGAGGACAGCAAACAGGGAGTATGCTCATGCTAACACCAGACAAATATGAACAGGTGGTATCCCTGAGTCACAGACCTCCAAAGTGGAAGAAGTCTACAGGTGGTTTGAGTTCCAGTAAACCATGCCCACAGCTGCTCAGCTCACCAGGTCAGTGTCAACCCAAAGCCATGAGGAAGTCTTCATGACTTCATTCAGGAAAGTCTTCTCCATGTCTGCTAAGCTGTATAAACTTGTAGTGAACAGTGTTATCAATGAAATGTATCTTTTTCCTGTTTGTAAGTTGTCTGCTTCCCCAAACTTTTCTGCCCTCAAGTCTTTTCAGTACAATATTCGTAGAAAGCAAATACAGATGTATCTTCAATTTATTTATTTAGTAATCTTAAAATACAAATATTTGCAGTATTCACCCAGCTCTAATATTAAGGGAATAAAATTACCACCACTTAAAGCAATACAAAATACTGTGTAAACACAAAGGGCCAAGACAGGGTTGGCAAGAAAATCAAAATTTAGGATATCCTAGACTTTTCTACATGTAAAAGCTCCACTATACCATAGGGAAAGGTTGTACTCTCCTCTAACTGAAGTCAGTGATCATTCCAGTGATTTCAATGCGAACTGAATCAGGCAAATATTTAAGAACAACAACAAAAAACGATTAGCCCAAGAGCTTCTTCGACATAATAAAAATTCCCTGATGCATCCAATTTAAATCAATGGCAAAATGCCCAGTGGGACCTGGGTGTGGCAACTGATCGTTTTGATGGCAATTGTACTTTTTATTAGTATATGAGGATGAGATGAAATATACCTGGTCGGCAACTCATCCCACTATTTGAATGAAATGGTTTGGACATCTACAGTAGGAGAAGAGAACTTTCTAGCCATGATTTTCAAAAATGGCTCTTTAAAGCTCATTTAACAAGTGGCCTGGTTTTCAAAAGTGATGACCACCAAGCAGTATCCATTGAAATAAATGGGAGCTATTGGGTGCTCAGCATTTTTGAAAATCAGGATACTTCTCTAGGTCGTCAATTTAAAAAAAAATCTTTGACATAACAGTGTTACTTACATACTACGTGTTTCAGAGTAGCAGCCGTGATAGTCTGCATTCGCAAAAAGAAAAGGAGTACTTGTGGCACCTTAGAGACTAACAAATTTATTAGAGCATAAGCTTTCGTGAGCGAAGTGAGCTGTAGCTCACGAAAGAGCTGTAGCTCACGAAAGTTTATGCTCTAATAAATTTGTTAGTCTCTAAGGTGCCACAAGTACTCCTTTTCTTTTTACATACTACATGTGAGTCTTTCATTCCCATGCTGAGATCCTGGCTGGCACCTGATTGTAGAAGTAAGTAAAGTAAAGAGATTACTGAACCAGAGAAAAAGCTGATGTTTGAAACTTGGTGTCTGCACAAGTCTGACAAAGTGTCTTTGAAGATGTATGCAGACTTGCAGCAGAATTAAAGGAATCTCGGCTCAAGTTACTTACAATAATTGACTCTTTCTCGCTTCCTTAATCTCAAAACCACAGGATCAAAGAATTTTCAACTTCAGAATCGGTGAGCGGTTTTGGAAAAGCCTTCCCAGAATTTATTTACAAAGCTGATTGTACCTGGTGCTTTTGGCCCCACCAAGCCAACCCAAGTATATTACAGTGAGGATACTCCTAGTTCCAAACCTAAAGGAGACAGAGGTTGGACTGAGATCCTTTACTGTGCATAACCTGATGTGCACACTAACTAACCTCTTATCACACACCATCCTACCTACCAAGATAAGGATGGGGTTTGAGGGGTGTTAAACTAAGGATTAGCTCCAACACACTGTATATACCTGTTCACCACGAACTGAGACCAACAGAGCGCTGACTGTTATGTAATCTCATGCCAATTTGCATTGTATGAGCGTCTTTCCATCCACCTGAAGGTTACCAGCGTATCATTTATTTATCGAGCTGTCTAAAAATTACCTTTAGAAATATAAATGCTAATTTGACTGTAAAAAAGTTGCTTCGATGCAGAGATTTAGATGTGGGGTTTTCTACATTAATTAATGCAAAATAAACTGTTCTATTTTTCAGTAAAAAGAAAAGGAGTACTTGTGGCACCTTAGAGACTAAAAAATTTATTTGAGCATAAGCTTTCGTGAGCTACAGCTCACTTCATCGGATGTAGCTCACGAAAGCTTATGCTCAAATAAATTTGTTAGTCTCTAAGGTGCCACAAATACTCCTTTTCTTTTTGCAAATACAGACTAACACGGCTGCTACTCTGAAACCTATTTCTCAGTAGCGAAGGATCAAGGATCACCTTTTCCATAATTAAAACTCTGAATTTTTAATATCTTCCCTGCACAAGATTCAGAAATCACGAAACACCTCTCTGAGCATTAATTGCTCACAATAATATAGCTGTCTGTCTGTATGATCCATGAAACCTTTGATGTTTAAATTGATCCCAGTATACTGGAGAGAGCTTCTGCAAAACTGATTTCCTTGCCTTTACTTTAGCTTGGTTCATTTAAAGGGCAGAGTATCTAAGCGTTCAGCTTTTGACCCTACTAGCAAATATTTAATGTACGAATTAAACTGGACAGGGCTTTGACAGAAGCTTTCTTCATGTTTTATTTCTGAAGCTATTTTTATCAACATTTAATCGTTTAAATGCAAGAAAATAAAGACATCTCTGACAAACTGTGTTTATTGAGCTAAATGCCATCAAGGAAAGCCCCTTTATTTTTTTTATAATGGGTTCAGCGCACTTTGCATCTCTGGCTTTATTCTAAAAAGCAACATTATAATCTGAGGGGATGATACAGTTGCTAATATTATCACTAAATAAATGCACAAGTGAATGGACACAGGAGGCAAATCGACAAAGATGGATGGGTAAACTGAAAACAGCCTTTAGTAGCCTCACAGGAAATAATACAGTGGTGAGCATCTGCATTTGGTCTCCTGCCCTTTCTCTATATATTTACAAGGGACGAGCCTGTGAAAACCAGCACCAGGTGAACAACAGCTAAGCACCTGCTTAAAGGTCAAAGAAGCAGCAACAAAGCAAAAATTAAAAGGGAAGCACTTATTTTCATTCCCTCACCCGCCCACCCAGAGGAGCTATTAGTGAGGAGTCCATAGGGAATCAGCTGCCTTAAACATTGTGCAAGGTAATGAGGACCTGTGGGCAGGACAGCAGGAGAGGGGTAAGAGCAAACAGTCAAGAGATGGAGGGCACAGCAACAGAAGGGAGAAGAAGAAGAGCAGGCCATGGCCAGGGGGAAAAGGGCATTAGGAGGTGGTGCAACCATGTAATTACCCAGTGAAAAGGAAAGCCAAAGGTCAGTATCATGCTGGTGGGAGGGCAGCAGGAATGTATTAGTAGCCCAGCCCCTTGTTGACACAATGTACCCACGCTGCTTGGGATGAATTCTGCAGAGCAAGCTGCTGGATCCGGCAGAACCTTTATCTCCACTCTGCAAATTACAGTATCATCTTTCACAATGGACCACAACACTTTGTTATAGGTTCCATGATGTTCACTTCCTTTTGAAGGAGAAAGTAGAGCTTCCTAAGTCATATGACAGCAGCTGGAAGAAAAGGCACCCTTCAAATTGCTAAATAGCGCTAACCCGACATATGGACAATGGGCAGAACGCCCACCCTGACATGTGCGCTAAAGGTAGCTAGACATTTCCAGCCTATCTGCAAATATTTCATCTAAACACATACCCTTAATTGATCATACTGGACCCAAAGCTTCTGCCGTCACAATGATTATACCCATGGAGGAAGGTATGACACAACATGAATAACGTAAGTCGATCAGACTCAATGAAGTTTTTTAGTAGTAGTAAGCAGTAACCTAGAGGTGAAACACTTTGTAGCACAGTGCCTTCCCCCCCTCCCCACCCCATGGTTTAATAGACTGGTTGAAACCTCACATGATTGTCCTTCAAGATTATCCAAAGGGATTTAAGCATCTCAAAGGGAAAAGAAAAAATGCTGAAAATCAACAAGGCTATCACTGGTGATCCAAAGTGGCTGGGACTGGACAAAAATTGGTCCGTGAGGTACTGATGGTCAAATTCACATATGGGTCCAACTCCATGGACTGTGTCCAGCCTAGTACATCAGCCTCAGTGAACTGGTCATGTTCCTTCCAACTGTATAGCTTATTAAAGACCTTGCACCCGATTATTAATTTATTATTTATTATTATTATTATTATAACAGCAATTGACAGTGTGCCAGGAGCTTCTCAAAGCAGATAAAAGGCAAGATCCCTTCCTCAGGGAGTTTCCAAACCAATTTCAGACATGGACGGTCAATAAGATTATGAAGGTCACTCAATGCGGCCAGTACACAGCATGATGGAGATCAGTGGACAGAATGAAGTCTTACTGATAAGGCAATCTGGCCCCTGCCTAGTTAAACACTATGCAACCAACTACCTAACTGACAGACTCTGTCCAACTTCTACTCTTTGCCTGTAGTGACAATGGCTCTATTATCCAATCCAAGTTCTTGTCAGAAGTCTATTGCCAGGATCTAGTTGTAAGAGCTGTAGACAGGAAGCTGAAAAGAAGGACATCCAGGTGTGTCTAATCAATGAGAAAGATTTGTACTTGCAGTTCGAAATGGAAATGGCTCTGCAGTGGAGTTACTATAAAACCACACTTTATTTTGAAGGAGGAGATTGATATGCCAAATCTACACCACATTTGAGAGGCAGCACAATCTAATGGATAAAGCACACGCTTGGGCATCAGGACCGCTGGGTTTTAATCTTGGCACTGCCACTGGATAAGCTTGGGCAAATCTCTGAATCTCTCTCTGTGCCTCAATTGCCTTGGTCTATAAAGTGGGGCTAGAAATACTTCTCTCTGTCTCAGGGGATTTGTGAGGTTTGACTAACATTTGCAAAGCAGATTGGGATCATGGGATGGAAGACTCTATAGTAGTGTTAAGTATTATTGCAGGATGGGAAAAGTGGAAAAAATTGTACCAACAGTTAGGGGCCTTCAGCCTCTTTATTTGGGCTTCCTGACATGGCAGCATCTGAACATCTGGGACCCGTTTAATTTAACTCTGTTCCATAATATACTGCCAAAACCTCATCTGACCTTCAGCCATCCCCTGGAGCAGCCGGGTCTGACCATACTCTATAAGTACCTCTTTTCATATACATTGCAAAAGGTGAGCAATATTTATTGGTTCAATCAGGGCCAACGGCTAGCATTACACAAATTTCAAGGGTTATTGGAAGTTAATTGAGTTTAAGCATGTAATGGCTTTATAATTAGTCACAGTGTTCCCACTCTTGTACTGATAAAAATCACACTTAGAATGAAAAAAAAAATGAAGGGAATTTACCAGCCAATTGATATTAAACAGGAACAAACTACATGAGTGGCTGTGGGGAGTGGGGAGGAGGGGCAGAAGGAGTAGGTTGTATGCTGGCTAAATGCACTAACTGTTTTAGTGCACTGAACTTCTGCCTTCAAGTGTAGTAACTAGAGTCCCAGCTGGGGACTTACTCTAAGAGTAAGGACAGCAGTAAGTTTCTGAATGTTAGTCATGCTGACTTGGTGGTATTTCTCACATGAGATGGATGGTCAACCCCTGGGGAAAGGAAACTTCAGAGTTTTTCCATATCAGTGAAGCCAGGTGCACTTAGCTGATTCAAAAGTGAGCAAAGGCCAATGAATATATATATCCCGACATATAGGACTTTGCTAATGCCAGAGTCTTCTGTAGCCATGGGTTTTACCAGGGAAGGTAACTCCTGGTTGCTAAAGGACAGCAGGGCAGGTGCTTGGAACTTGATTCTGATACCTAGTTTAAAAAAAAAAGTCTCCAGTGAAATAAATGGGACCCAGACAGAGAAAGCCAGGCAGATTCAGACCAGGTAGATGGAACTCCTTTGACTTCAATGAAGTTACACCAGTGATGCCTCTGGCCCACTGAGTCTTCCACTTCTGAGTTCAGTGCACTGACAAATAACCACCAGGATCGCACATAGGGTGACCAGATGTCCCAATTTTATAGGGACAGTCCCAATTTGGGGGGCTTTTTCTTATATAGGCACCTATTACCCCCAACCCCCTGTCCTGATTTTTTACACTTGCTATCTGGTCACCCTAATCACATAGCACCTCAGAGGGCGAAAATGCATTTGTGGCAATGGGGCAATGAGGGGTCAGATGAACTCATACATCATATATACCATTGCCTGGATGAGATTATGCATCACTGTCTTCTACTTCCTGTTGCCGTAGGACAGTGGTATACAGAGGTCTTCCAGGGGTATGTCAACTTACCTAGATATTTGCCTTGTTTTACAACAGGCTACATAAAAAGAAGTAGTGAAGGAATACAAACTAAAATTTCATACAATGATTTGTTTATACTCCTCTATCTACTATACATTGAAATGTAAGTACAATATTTATATTCCAATTGATTTTATAATTATATGGCAAAAATGAGATCATCAGCAATTTTGCAGTAATAGTGAGCTGTGATGCTTTTGTATTTTTATGTTCGATTTTGTAATCAAGTAGATGTTAAGTGAGGGAAACTTGAGGTACTCAAGACAAATCAGCCTCCAGAAAGGGGTACAGTAGTCTGGAAAGGTTGAGAGCCACTGGTCTAGGACATCCTTAGAATGGAGACGTATCATCTCAATGGATAATGTAGGTGAAATAAATGCAATATGTAGTGGAATCAGTTTGCAGCGTGCTTAGATATAGGGGAATTCTCTTTATAGTGAAATAGAATGAAAGTCAGACCCACGTTTTTTCATTGCATTGTAATGTGTCTGTCAGCAAATCTCAGGGAAAAATCGTGGTCCTAGCCCACAGCTAGAGTATACACAGAAAGGGGAAAGAGAGAAACGGAATGGACACCCTTCCTCCAAAACTGGGAATCTATGCAGTTGCAGGCCGCAAGGCCTGTCTCTCCTTCAGCCTGCCTCCAAAAGCCCCTGTCTACCAGTGTAGAAAGATTTCCCACCATAGAGCAGCACTCTACAGTATGCAGTGGATGCAAACATGGTCACATGTTCCTAGAGTCTTGCCCGCCAGTCCCACAGCAATTCCACTGCATCCAGGACATTCCATCCTCGAGGGTTTTCCCCAAAGTGAAGTTGATCTGGGTAGGTGGGTGGGTGAGGAGAGAATTACCTCATTTTAGGTCCCATTGTGAAGCTGTTTAGCATTTATACCTAAATGGCCACTGAAGACAAAACGTTATCAAAGGGTCATGTGAAGGAATGGTAACACCTCTTAGCCTTGTATGATCAGTGTCCTCACAGGCCCTGTATACACAGGGTATTGTATTGTGCAAAGGAGTTGTCCAAGGCCACTCAGCAAGTCAATGCAGAGCCAAGATCAGAACTCAAGATTTCCTTCCTGACTCCCATCCTGCCCTAGGTCCTCCTCAGCCCATGCTTCCTCCCCGCAATCCCATGACATGGGTGAGGGGACTGCTGGGAAGTCAGAATGTTTTAATGGCTCCACTTTGTCCCTCATTAATTATTTCAGGGGGATTTTGTTCTTTTTACTTTTAGTCAAAACCCAATTCCTTCAGTTCTGAACATGCCTCAGACCTCTGGGGAAGTTCAGATCCTGACCTTTACAGCTGCCTGAATATCTGCACTTGGCCAAAAGAAACTTTGGATCCAATTGGCCCTGGATCTCTCCTATGTGGGCTTGAGCCCATCCTTAGAAATGAGCAGTAGAGAGCAAAGAATCTGGAGGCAGTTGGGGTTGCCAATGTTTGAAGGTGAACGCTCCTTTGTGCAGATAACACTACACCTAGACACTCAGAGGAGTGGGTAGCTTTTGCTTTCCTAAAGCACCTTTCTGAAATAAATAAAATAATGGTCATGGCCGTAAAATGGGTACAGATGAAAGACCAAAAACTACAGAGAACTATCCAGAGCAGAAGCTGAGGGGAGTTGGGGCGCCCTCAGCTCTGGTGACTGAAATTTACCCCTCACATATTGCGATGACTGGGGTGTCCATTGCCTTCCTCCTTCCTGCTCAGTGTTACTAGAGACACAAAGATGTTTCCAGCCCAGACTAGGACGAACATTCAACCCTCTATGCTTTTTTTAAACTCTATGAGAGAGCACACGTCCCGCTCTGTTATGCCTCCTTGAACCATGCCACACTCTGCCAACTCAACTGAGAACTGCTGGGGCACCTCTACCCAGAACCCCTCAACCTAGTGTGCAGCAGACATGAGGTTATCACTGGAGAGTCCTCACTTCTGGAATCCTCTCCCCCAACTGGTCTGATAGAGCCTGGAGTCCATTGACCTTGGATTACATATCTGCTTAGATCTTTGCTTGAGGGCTGTGAATCAGAGGTAGCTTAGCAGCTTAGGCTTCGATCCCACAAAGACGTACACATGCTTAACTTTAAGCACATCCATAGCCTTATTGAAACCAATGGGATTATTGACATGTGCATAAGTCTTTGGAAAAATCGAGGCTTTAATCGGTGGAGCAGGAGCCCATGTGTGTTCACACTGGCCAGTAACTTGAAGTCTGACAACCCTGTGGCCACTTGTCACTGTGCTACATATTGCATTATATATATAAAATTATATATATAAAATATATAGCTGCAGTGTGCATTATATATACATAATGCCTTGCTGGCTAATGCTCTCAATGTTCCTAAGGGTGTTATCTCACTGAGCCATCCCAAAACTAAGGGCCTGGACTTGTGAAAGTCACTCTTAAATGATGAGTCCACTAATGTAGGCAACCATTGGATTTTTTCATTGTTAATCACAGTGGTATCTATAGTATTCTTGCCCTATCCCGACAGCCATAAATAATACCAGCTCAATACTTAATGATGACTTATTTATTATTTATTTGATGATTTATGTAGAGCCTATGGCCTTCACAACCATAATGATAACGATTCTAAAAGCAGACACAACATGAAAAGGAGGTGCATAAATAATTAAAAGCATTCCTCCCTTCCTGAAAGAGAGCCGTGGAGCAGTGTGTTTTTCTTTCTTTAGTTCTCCTGCAAGTAAAAGGGCAAAGTAACACTGTTAAATCTAGGCTTAGCAAGGGGATGAGAATAAATAATTAATAATAATAATAATAATAATAATAATAATCAGAGCTATAGTAACTCCTATCTAGGATTTTAAAGGATGCATCTCAAAGAACAGGAAAGATCACAATTCCTATTTTACAGATGGGGACACTAAGGCACAAAGAGGGGGAGTGGCGGCCAAACCAGGAATAGAACCAAGTCTCCTGAATCCCAATCCAGTGATCTATCCACTAGGCCACATATGGTTCCATGCCTCCCTTTGTTGCAAATGTGCAATACCCAGAGGATACATAGCTATACTATAAGTTCCCTCATGGCAGCAGTTGGAGACCCAGGATGATTTGTTTTTCCTTCTTGGTTGCTGATGGGGCAAAAGCACCAGCTGGAGATAGGATCAAGCATCCAGTAGGCAGGAAGGGACACTAGACATCTACAATTAGTTCTCCCCAAAATTCTCAGCAGGCAGGCAAAGGAGTGAGCTTCCATGATCCCCCCCTCGGAGACAGGCAGGCAATGTGCCCCAAAGAGCTGGCTGTCAGAGCTGTGTTCATTAACCGTGTGTGATGCACTAGGGAGAGGTGCAGGAATGAGATTTTTGCTGGCCATGCAGACAGGCCCATCACACGTCAATGGGCCTGTGTTCGCCAGATAGTAGGTTGGCCCAGCTTGCATCCCTGAGCACCACGTGTCATACCAAAGTAGGCCCCTCCTGAAATCTGACCCTCTTTCTCCAGTCCTACTCCTCATACTGCAAGCTAAGGGAGCTGCTGAGGACGAGCACCCCACTAAAAAACCACACAGCCAGTTGGGTGCTGGAGGAGAGCAGATTCAGAGTCTGTAGGAACTTTCCATCTGAGCCCTGATCTGCCAGCTCCTTCCCATTGTGTAGGGCTGAATCCGTCACTAGGTGGGCCAGAGAGGTCAGTAGGATTTAAGCCTGTGCGAGCAGGGCACAGGGCCTGCCTACGAGTGATGTACTATCATTCCCTACTTCAGCAAAAAGGAGATTGGAGTCAAACTTAATCAGGGCCAGATTCCAGGAGTAATATACCCCTTCCTGTTCATTAGAGCATAAGCTTTCGTGAGCTACAACTCACTTCATCGGATGCATCCGATGAAGTGAGCTGTAGCTCACAAAAGCTTATGCTCTAATAAATTTGTTAGTCTCTAAGGTGCCACAAATACTCCTTTTCTTTTTGCGAATACAGACTAACACGGCTGCTACTCTGAAACCTTCCTGTTCATAGGCTGGTAACATATGTAGGGTCTCTGTTACTGGACAGAAGCAAACCTGAATTAAATTATATAGCTCCAGACACTGATTTCCAAGGACTCAGTCAGTTTTCTCACTCTTCTTTCCTTTTGCTCTTCCCGGCCTTTACTTTTTACCTAAATCTGAGTGCATCTTTCAGTCACTTTCAGCAACTGACTTTTTCTCTCCGCTTCATCTCATGCCCTTTCTCTTCCCCCTCTTCTCCTTCAGATTTTTCCTTTCAAGATTTCCTCTCTTCTTTTCCCCTCATCACCAATCCCTTTATTCCCCTCTTCTGTCTAGTCCCCTAACACCTGCTCTCAACTCCTATTCCTTCCTTGGTCCTGGCCCCTCGTAGTCCCAAATTCCTGTCTCCAGTCCCCAGCTGGCCCTTCCAGGTTTTCCCACCTCACCCAATTAATTAGCAATTTTCCAAACGAATTCTGGCCTCTGCAACTAGACAAATACTTGAAAGTTGAAGTTACTCACAGTACCAGTGGGTAATTGAGCACAGTTGTAACTGGGTTATTGCTAAACTAACTGATGTTTATGCAATACCAAAAATCTCATGACAAGAAGAACAGTGTGTCCCAGGGTGCCTTACGATTCAAACACAATAAAGACAGTGGGAAACATTTTCAGATTTTGATTTTAAAAATTGAAACAGATATAAACTTTCTAAATGTAAAGCATAAGCAGTTTCCCTAGTGACGGTACATAAACACATACTAAAATCTCAGTCTCCAAATGTTTCCACAAGCATATTAACGGGAAAACAAATACATCAACAGCCCTAGATTAGTCTAAATAGAATAGCTGGGGCAGTAAAAAATAAAACAAAACCCTAAAGATGATCTGGACCATTACTAAGAACCATAAAAGTAAACAGAAGTGCTTCAGAATCAATACTGGTAAGCAACGAAGGAAATACCAAACTGGACTGACATGATAAAGACAACCACAGCAAGTGAGCACGACAGCCGCATTTCTGAATGCTCTGCTTACGAACACATACTGCAGAGCTTTCACAGACAGGCAATACAGAATGCATGATCTTGGGTGGGAATGTCTAAAGTATTCATAGGAATTGCCATACTGGCAACACCCATCTAGTCAAGTATCCTATCGCTGGCAGCACTCAGTGTTGTTCTAACTCTTCTCCCACTGAGAATTTTTACTTTGACTTCAATGGAAGCAAAGATAGGCCAGTGTTAGCACGTTTGAAAACCCCACCCTATGTATTCAAGGCACTGGACAGATTCAAGAGATCTAGGTTCAATTTACAACTCTACCACAGACTCCCTGTGACCTTGGGCAAGTCATTTAGCCTCTATGAGCTCAGTTTCACATCTGCAGAAATGGGAATATAATCATGTCCCCCTGTTCCCACCCTTTGTCTATTTTCTCTTTTTAGGTTGCAAGATCTTCAGGGAAGGGACTGCCGCTCAATATGGGTTTGTACGGTGGCTAGCACAATGGACCCCTGAAGAAGATGAAGACAACAAAGACAAAGAAGAAACAGCCGGATTCCAAATTGCTAAGTTCAACCAATCAGGAAGGCTAAACATACCATGTGGTCTATGCATCCAATCAAAACAGCTTGAATTTAAAATATCAAATTCTCAAAGAACTGCTCACAACAAAATCTGCAAACCAAGAATTATTGGCAGAAATTATTTGGGGAATGATTCCAAAAAGGTGATCCATGTGAGAAAGCCTGTTTGGAGACATACTGAGAATGCAAAAAGATATGATATTTGCCTGAAATAATTCCTGACAAACTGACAAGCCCTCCTCTTTACTCACACAAATATGGAATAAATGGAATGCTTTGTGGCTGAGAATTACTCCGCATATGAGCAGGTGTGTTGGTGGGGGGGGGGGTTGGAGCGCTAGATACGGAGAAAGAAGTGCAGCCTCCCTGGCTGAAGAGGGTCAGTTGCAATGACTTCCAGTGGTAAACCAAAATCTGGCACCTGATTAAATATGAATAAGCTGTCAGGGTCAAAAATCTTTGCCTCTTCCAGACTCAATCACTATTCAGCTCCACTTTTTAAGAGCTATTCAACTGGAACTACTCTTTCCTGTCTCTTTCCTCTCCCGCCCCCCCCCACCTTGTGAAGGGTAGATCAAATGATTAAGTATTGTAAATGGCACCCTCCCCCCAGTGGTGGGTAGCCAAATGATATTTTTCTCTCCTCCAGGGTAACTTGTACACATGTTGCTATTTTTAGCGATCAACATGACTTGCATGGAAGAAAAAGAATGACTGGGAAAGTGTGGTGGGTTAGCAAATCTCAGCCATGTTTTCTGTAGGTTAGTATTATTGATTACTGACACCTAAGGGCCTGACACATAATCAATAGACCTGATGACCCACATATGTGACATGGCCTGTAGGGACTTCAGAAACAAGAACGAAACATGGCAGCTCCAACTGAAGCTTTTCGTACAACTTTTTTTTTTTGTAAGCAAAGCCATTTCTACTCAAATTACTGTCAGGTTGCAAACTGGTATCAGAGGGGTTTGTTCAGTTTCCCACCCGCAACTGGAAGACCAGAGCATCAATAATTGTCAGTGAAAAGCTTTTGGGGAAAAAAATCTAGCTATGCACTACTGTTCAAGGAGCCGTGAAACCCAGGGCCAGCTACTCAAAAGGAGACTTTAGCCAGCCAAAAGAGAAAGAATTTTGGCATATGATTCTAATTAGAGAAGGCCGAGTGGTATCTCACTTATGTACTATTAGTTGTCTGAGGCCATCTGTAGGTTACTGGCCTATCCCCTTAGCCCAGGAAGGTGGGAAACTGATTCATGCTCTTTACTCAGGGCTTCAACTTTATTTCTTTCACATAAAATTAGTACAACACATCCATCATCTTTTCTCTCAAACTTGGGGTCTTCTGCAGGGGCTGTCTATTCTACAGGTCACCTGTTCCAGGGCCTGCCACAGGAGTCAGACTGCTTCCTGTACCTCTCCACTTTGGCCCAGCAACTTCCTGCTCCTGGCAGCACTCTATCCCAAGTGAGCCACTTACTGGCTTTTATTATCACCTGATCAGCCTCAGCAGGGAGGTAGCTGATCCATCACAGGTGAGGCTGGGCCCAGCTCTCCTTAAAAGGCCAGGCAGCCTGTAACAACTCATCTCTCTGTGGCATGACAGCACAGAAAGTACCACTCCCTGAAAGCAGAAGTTTGGCCTCAGCAAGGTGCAGAAGCCTCTGCCCTGCTATCTGGTTACCTACTGTACTGCACTTTCTCCAGTTTCTGAGGAGGTCTCTCATGGGTATCAGTGCATGCTACAACATCACTTTATTTGCTGAGAAAGGCCTCACAGTTAACTTCTTGGACACGGAATTCCTTCCACTCCACAGTGTGGCGGTTACCAAGGTCTCAAGCTTCTCCATAGAAAAAGCCTTCAGAACTCATTGCTTCGGCATTGTCTAGCTCCTATAGGTGTTGATTACTGGGTAAGATTAATAGGTCTCAAGAGCAATTTTCAAGTGTGTTGAGTTCCTGAACATCAGCATCCTTTCTCACTGCCACCTTACCGCCTGGAACCTTTCCTCCTTCTTGCAGTTCACCATCTCGTCTTCTCCTCAGGTATATTTTTTTCCTCAGCTTTGTTAACTTCTAGATTTGTGGAATCTCAGCCTTTCATGGTTAGGACTTTGACCTTTTGGACTTTAGTTCAAGATCAAACTCCAAGGTTCTCTCTCGATTTTCACATGCTGCTTCATTTCCACTCCCATTTTTTCCAGTTTATCCTGAAGGATGTAGCCAATTGCCATTCTCTTCAGTGCACCAACAGGGTACTTACTGGGATACCGTCACTTTCTGTAAACCCTATACACTGCATTTTTTTTAAAAGAATTTCTCAATTTTAAGGCAGGCCATTACAGGAAGTATCTTCAGCTCTCTCGCTCGTTAACACACAGAGTCTTGTACGTATACACGTCGTGTGACAGTCTCAGCACAGAGGTCAAATGAGCACACATCTTGGGCTAGCCTCGCATTGCTAGATTTGCTTTGCTGGATCAAGGCCAGAGTCTTCAGCACTTTGGAAGATCAGACCCCTCAGGCAGGCAAAAGCAAACACCGTGCCCAACGGTAGTGAGTTAATGTTCTAGCGGGGTAGCAAACGCTGGCCAGAGCAGCACTGACCTCTGTGGATGTCAAGAACACACTTTGTACAGCACCCTCTGTTGTTGCCACCTTCCTGCTAGCCACATGCCCTGATTTCAAAGCTCCAAGACCGCACTGTTCATACGGTGGGGCTTTCTGAGGCTCTGGGGGAACATGCTTCCCAGCTGCCTTTCCTCTCCATTTGCACTTTTTTAGCCCTTTTCCATACGTGATGCTTCCCCCACCATGCTGGGCAGGAGAGATTCTGGCCCCAAACCGTACAGGCTTTTGTTGCTCATTCCAAATCACAAAGAGCAAACCATGCATTTAATGCGGAACCAAAGAATTGCCAGAGATAGCAGATACCCAATATATAAACTATCTACAGACACCACGACTTCGCAGAAATTCATTGTTAAACTAAATGCCCTATGATAGCACCTAATGTTGAGATAGCAGTCAGTGCAAGACAATTGAAAGGCTGTTGACAAGTCCCTCCATAGCCTGGGTCTCAATGCCAGCTTTTCTGTAATGCTGGAAATATTTCAGTTCTAATAAAATCTTTACCAACATGAGGGAAGTTATTAGGTCAGTCAAGCATGCGTTCTCTAGTACATGTAAAGCATTGCAGTGTGTATTGTAATGGGTGAATGCAGTTGAAGATGGAGCTGGAAATTATGTATTGACTCTGAAAAACCTGACCTAGTGACCCTTGAGCTATACTGTATGTGCCCACCATAACTTCTGCATTGGTGGTTGAAGCACTTGTGGCACTTTTCAGAAGAGGGGGGATGCTAAACTCCTGCGTACTGGCCAAAGATGGGTAATTTCACTCTCTCCATCTACAATTTTCTCTGAACTTTTAACTGGATACAGTATTTTACTGCACTGTCTAAAATTATTGTATGTTGCTGTTATGAGCTGTTCCACAGCTGTTCTGTTTTACCCCAAAGGTGGCTACATTTTAATGACTGAGACAAGTCCATTATTTTTGGTCTGTAAAGCCCTTGGAATCTGTCAGGATGCAATATACCACACCCAGGTATATATATCTGTCAAAGGGCAATCTCGCTTGGAGTGCCCTCCTGTGGTAGACCATGGCATGACATGCCCGCTCAGGTCACCCAATAATTTCACTTTAGACTTTCTTGTCTCAATACCAGTCCTCCTGGGGCCTGGTTAATTAGAACAACGCAGTCCAAACAGTCCATAACAAAAGTCCCAAACATTAGTCCATTTCTCACCCCAAGCAAGCAGACATTAAAATTAAAGACAACTCACCCCTTGGTGCCCCACGTACCACACACTGGGACCTTTGACCATGCTGGGACACTCTGTCAGCCCTCCCCTGTCCCTGTACCAGAACAGCCTCTTCCAGCTGGAATGCAACCCTGCTCTTCCTAGCAGGAACCTTCAGCCTCTCTGCTGGGAGCACCCTTACCAGGGGAGCATCCCTAAGGCCCCCCCCCAGTCCAGCTCCTCCAGCCCTGGAACAGTCAGCAGATAAGCTCCTTTAGAGCTCCCCTGCCTTCAGCTCCCTCCAACCTTTGGCTCTGGCTCTCCAGCGTAGAGACAACAGGCACCTCCCTCTGCTGCTCCTTCTGCCTTCAGCACTCTCCAGCTCTGGCTCGCTGGCTTAGGAACACTAGCCAGCAAACTGCTCTTGCTGCTCCCCGGCCTTCAGCCCTCTCACATGAATCACCTTCGGCTTCCTTTCTTCCCTGGTAGCTCCACAGGCCCAACGGGGGGAGGGGAAGTAGGCCTCCCATTAGCTCCTGACATGTCAGAAGGCCGCCCAGGCCAAATTTAAGTGAGTGGCGATGTGACTCCATGTGCCAGAACACAACGCCAATTGCCCAGAGTTGGCCTGGATGTCCCCCTGTCATGACAGAGGCCCACCAGTGCCCAGTTTGAGTGGCATTGTGACCTGGCACACACGGTCGCAATGCCCCTCAAATTGGGGTGGCCAGGCAGGGAACCTGGGCACCCTCCTTAGCAAAATTCTGGTTGCATCCCTGGGCAGCTCTCAACTGCTCTTTCTGACTGAACCAGTCTGCTCTGACTCACTGGGGCTCCCTCTCACCGGGCCATTCCCTGAGCCTTCATAGCCCCCAGGTGCTGCCCTGCCCTCTTAATTGGCCAAATTGAAGCATCTGCTCTGGCACATGAGAGCTGGACAGACCTACTTCATTTACTGGGGCCAGCCGGCCTGTGACAATATTATATATAGGTATATTTATTATACACACATGCCTTCATTCATGCATACATCCCTCTCCTCCCTTCCTCTCCCCCCCAACATCTGCCTACTTTTCTGTCTGCCCTTAGACTGCAAGTTCCTTGGGAAAGACCATCCATTCCTAAATGGCTAGAAAATACGTAGCACGTTGCGGGTACTACTGTAAACAAATTTAAAAAAATAATAATGCTTTAGGACATTGTTATACATCTTACAAAGATTTCTTCTATCAGAGGAATTCAGCATTGCAAGCCTTCTGCACCAGATCTGGCCTGCTGCTGTCATTTCAGTGGTGGAACATCTGTTCTCCACTCCAGCTGGAGAAAATTCTGCATTATTTTAGTTTTCTGCTTCACCAAGTTATGCCACTTGGGGCAGCACAGGCTGGATGAAGTGATGGGGGATGGAATAATCTTCCTGCTATCTATTTAATGCCCCCAGGAATTTTCCTTCCTCCACTGAGCTATTAAAAATCACCATGGCCCCTTCTATGAACAATCATAGAGTCTGAATAGAGAGTAGCTATTTATAGATAAGTCATCCGGCGTTTGTGGTCTAACACCACTCTATGCTGCTTTCCAGAACTCATTGTATAAACTATTTCACTCTATAGGGTGGAATTCTGGGAATCTACCCTTAGTGCCAGAGAAAAATTTGGAGACATATAGCATATACCCACAAAAGCAGCTATGTGCCATCCATTTTGTTTGGATGACACAGTCAGCTGCCACAGAATATTGAATTTTCATACATTGCTGACCCTAGATGTCATATTCATTCTGAAATCCTAGTCCACCTGCTCAGCTTTACAGTGCATCACACCATAGCACACTTAGCCCATTAAGACCTGGTAACCACATAATTAATCTTAGCTATTTGTAAAGCACTCCTTGCCATGCTGTCTAGGCACACGGACCGGGATCTGTCTGAATGCAGAAGTGTGAAAGAAGAGGACATGCTAACTGTGAACTCTATGGAAAGCAACGGTCGGAACTTTTTCCATCATGTTAGGAACCAAACTGATGGATAGAGCTGGTCAGAAAAGAGATTTTCTGTCCTTTGAAAAATTTTCAAGTCTTCAAAGGGAAAAAAAGCATTCGAAATTAGGACAAAAAACCCAAAATTTCAAAAATGAAATTCCAGGTCAGTCAAAACATTTCATTTTGATTTCAATCCTTTTTTTTTTAAACTAGAAACTAAAGTGAAATTTAAAAACAAAAAATCAAAATTTTTCATTCAGAAAATATTAAAATGGGATGTTCTGACATTTTCTATTTTTTTTCTTCTGAATACATATGTTTTCACCCATGCTGACACAATCAAAGGGAGAAAACACTAAAAGAGATCATAATTGAATCCAAACTGGTGATCTTGCTTCCAGGACTCATGTGGTACTTTACTCGATGCTACAGAAGTTACACTGGATCCAGTCTATAACTCCGGCCGCTACAATATTACCAAACAGTCAAATGCTCATTTTATAGGCCGGGATGCAGGATTAGGCCATGCAGTTTGGATGCCCAGGTTTTCAAATTTAGCTCCTCATAGCAGCTTTGGATTCAAAATGTAATTTCAAATTATTTCACTTCTGGAATTTTTAATACACCGTGTAAGTGAAAAATACTCCTGGAAGCTGAGGGGAAAAGTTCATGGCCCCTTTTTCTAAGGTGAAGATTCATTAGCAGAGGGAACACTAGAGCAAAGTGCAATATTGCCATCTATTGATCATCCAGGAAAATGCTGGCTCTTCATCTAACACATTTAACTGCAGATGAGATCAATGTTTCAGGACAAGGAATCTTTTAATCATAATGAAAATGTGATCTTGACTGATCTGAGGTCACATTACATTAATACAGTCTTCAAAGCTTTTTTAATAATACAATTAATTATTGTTGCCATACCATTAAGAGAATTAAAGACCGAAAAGCTTAAGGAGTATTGACCTATTCAGTTTCAGTTTTAAAAATAATCTCAAAGCAACATTGACTTTTTCTCCCCAGTTCTTAAACTCCCAGATATATAATTCTTAGATGTGTTATTCTGCCTATGCACATGGATATTACAGTTTTAGTAAAGATTTGGTATAAGCCAGCTGAGGGGATCTCCTTTCCGATTAGCTTCCCCTTTTTCTCTTGTGAACTGGGAGGTTAGGCTAGGACAGCTTCTACTTCAATAAGGAGAACACAACATTAATTAGGAAGGTCCCATCACAGTTTGCTGCAGAGACACTTACTTTCATTCTTGTGCTTCTCAGAAGCACAGTGGCCTACTAATCCATCGCCCTGGATTCCCCAAATCCCAGGGTCTCATTCTTTTACTTAACCTATTAGCTATTTAAAGCTTTGCAGCCTCTTTGCAAACAACTGGAAATCTTAAAGGACTTTAATAAAGTCTGGGATATTTCCAGACTTACTCTTGTCTTCAGAGATCTTGTTCTTTCTTCACCGGTGACCCAGCCATTGATCCTAAATGGCATTCCTTAACGGGTGGGGGCGGGGGGGGAGGCGGTGCAAAGTGGTCCTAAGTGTTACTGCACTAGCCTTTCAATCCTGCAAACCTGGGTTCAAGCCAGTTCTTCATCCCAAGTGTGAGGAATGTGGTGGTTGCTCCCTTGACATTCCTCCCTCCCCATCATCTCCATGCAACATGGCAGAGTTCACAACCATCAGTAGTTTGAGGTCAAAAGCTGGAATTTCAGGCCTGATGTGCTTTGGCAAGGCTGGGGGGCGTAGCATGGCATGGCATCTGCCTGCAGTCTAACCAGTTTTAGCCAGTGTAAGCTCCAACATTCATTAAAATCTTTTGTGTTTAGAAGGACTGGCATTTTTCTATGAAGCTTTATATCAACAGAGCTGCATTGAGGCTTTTGATGCATTACGTGTACAGACTGGCAGCCCTGTAAATAAGGATAAGTGAATACACGGTAAGGAATTTTGAATCGATGGTAGATATTGGCAGGGCTTCATGTGGGAAAGTAGAGATGGTTCAGGCTCACAGCTGCTCCTGGATGCGACTCTTACTCCTGGGGGAGTTCTGCACCAAAAACTTAAAAATTCCGCAAAATTCTGCATATTTTATTTGTCAAAATAACACAATATAATCATGGTGGTTTCAGTTATTTAGGTCATTTATTTAAACTACAATACAATGGATGGATAATGGGAGTGGGGAGCATTGGAGGAAATCCCCTACCATCATTGGCTAATCGTAATGTAGCTAGGTTTGACCCTTTATTTCTAGTTATTAGTCAACAAATATATGCATCCATATGCTCAGTTTTACATCATAGACAACTGAAGAGCAAGTGAGGGCTGGGGAATCAAACTCACAATTTATAGTGGCTACTGATCATCTGCAGAAAGGTCAGTAGCAAACAGTTCATGGAGTACATTTTGATAAGAAATTGTTTCAGTCCAAAAGTTTAGACCAGTCCTAATCACTAAAGCACCCTAAGTATTTATAAGGCCATACTGTCAACTCTGGCCATGTAAAGGAGCCTTAAAACTTTTACACCTGTTTTATGCTCCTGGGTGAATTCACAAAGACAATGGGAACAATTCATTAAGCAGGCAGGCTGCTACATTCTGCTCTGCCTGAGGGGACAACCTGCACCACACCTACCTCCTCAGACACACCCTGAAGCCCTGTCCCTCCATGCTGAGCATGCCGCAATAGTGAGCAAGAGGAACAGAGTGTGTGTGTCTCTCTCTCTCATGCACAACTGCCCACTACTTCACATGCCCCCAGTGGTGATTTACATCTCTACTGGCTGCTCCAGGCACCCAAACCAACCTGCCTGTGCTGCCAGTGAGGGGCACATGGCTGCTCTTGCAGCTTCCCTTTGCTCCCCCGTCAGAAGTCATTTTTCTGCGGGAAAGCAAAGAAATCTGAAGGGGACATGAATTCTGTGCATGCACAGTGATGCACAATTCTCCCAGCAGTAGACTCTGAACACAGTACATGGTGATGGAAGCAGAAGCACATTTGAGAAAGGCAGATGAAACCAAGGGACCAGGAAAAATCTATAACAATAAAACAAATCTCAGCTCATGTCCTCACTAAATCACCTTATTGTCCAGGGTTTGGATTCATCTTTGGGATTTGGCAAAGTCACTTATTTCTGATCTGAGTCACACAGATCCACTGTTCTGTGTACATACTCTAGTATCAAACCTACAGAACAAGGGGTGGTTTTACACTGGAGGCCTTGAGCGACTGAGCAATGGCTTCCTCCCTGCATTTCCAGGAACGATGCCTTTTTCCCTTGACCAGGGTTGGAATTACAGGTTCCCTCAGTTGTCCAATGGGGCAGTATTGACTTTTTTTATTCTGTGTTTGTACAGTGCCTAGCACAATGGGATCCCAGTATATAACTAGGGCTGCTAGGTGCTTTAATAAAACACAAAACAAACAACAATTATGTCCCCTTCAGACCCCACTGCTGAGAGAGAAGAGGAAAAATTACCTCTCTCACTCTCATCCCAGAGTGAGAGAGATATTGGCCCAGCTTCTGAGTGACTAAGTCAGCACAAGCCTGTCGACAGGCAAAATCATAGAGGCCCAAGAGACCATTGCATTGCTTGTGCCTAATTCTATCTCTGTCTTTGGTACAACTCCATTTTCCCATACATCAACATTCTCTTCCAAGGCGGCAATATTACCCCATGGGCCCCAGCTTGTAAACAGAGAGTCTCATTTGGAAAGGGCAGCAGCATCCGTCTGCTGGAGGCCAAAAGTTCTTGGCCTCCCTCCTGTCTCCAGCATGGCAGCAGTGTACAATGCAATCCATTTGACTTCCTCCAAGAATATTTCCTACCTGTAGATACTAGTGTCTTTGATGACTTAACTGCTCAGGCAGGACATGCTAAATATCATCGCTTACAGATGCTTCTGATGTCTACGGGGAGCAGGATCCCTTCCTGACCTTTTCTCTTGCTATTTTGATAGTTTTGTTCGGTATTTCTCAGAGCTACTCCTCACCATTCCATACACGCAAAGGAGGTCAAACAAGCAGAAGTGGCTTGTGCCAAAGGCTTCAGCCTCCTCCAAGCAAAGCATGAAAATGAAAATATTTGTGCTTGTGACGTGGCAGCAAAGAAAGACAATTCAAGCCTTTCACTCCAATTGATTTACCCACCAGCCATCTACGCAAACTAGGATAAAAGCAGCATTTCAGCCTATATTACAGCAGCTGGGCTCTGCAGGCAGCGCAAGAGAAAGAGCTTTAAAAGTGATTGAACCAGCCCCAGAATCTTGTGGGGTGGGGTGGAATGGGGAGGCTATTTCATATTGTGCAGTTTGGAGACTGAATTTGCTTTAGACACTTCTGGGTTAAGATGCTTGGCTCTTTTGGTGACCAAGACAAAAAATTAAATGAAATAACTTGGAAAATTAGCCAGTCTAGATAATTGTTAGGAAGATGCATTTCTTCCCTCATTCCCCGCAGTATTCCCTGCAGCGAGCTTTATGGACTTGCCGGGCATCAGTATTCTCCAAAGGCAACAAATTCCGTTAAGTGGAGGTCAGTCCAGCTGACCAGAGGCATGCTCATTCCCTCCAGGTCACCAAACTTGAACATAGCGTGATACAAAGGGATTGAACTATTAACTTTCAAATCAAATCGAACTGGCAATATATTTATTTACCTTGAAATATATTTTCAGCATCAGATGTTATGATCCCGTCAAATGTAACATTTCTCAGCCAGTGTGATGCAATCAGGCAGAAAAAAAGTTCAACTTTGTCTATGCACCAAGAGGATGGGAAAAAGGAATCTTTCTCAATGAAGATTATTGATCTTCTAAAAACAATACCTTCATGGTAAATTAAAACCAGAAGAGATGGTTTGAAATAAGCTCACAACAGAAAAACTCAATAGAACAATGACAAAGGCTAAGGCAAACAAGTAATTAAACAGGGACTTTAGCATTAAATCGCAGAACAAGTGAAAACTAACAGAGACTTGGAATGGAATTGTAGTTTTGTCTTTAGTGCATTATGTTGCATGGTCTGTAACAGCAAAAGTATAAGGGACAAAATAAGTCAATAACAAACAATTAATTTTAGCCGGCAGCATTCTTATTTACAGCTCAGTGTTGGGTTTGCTGAAAAGGATTTTCTACTTGAAAATATTCATTCCTTCTCTATCTGCGGCATCGTCAATATGTAAATCTTGGCAGCAATCCTGTTAGGCAGATAAAGCTTGAAACTCTCTTTTCCTTCTTCATCCATGGCAAAGGACACCAAAAGATGTGATTTTATGGCTTTATATTTAAACCATACCATTTTGGTTATTGAGCTAAATGATCTGGTTTTCTTTTGGAACACACCTTACCTAGGAAAATGGGTCAGCACAAATCAATCACCATTAAAGAAGACATTCCATTCTAAGTACAATATTGTACCTTTTATTTGGGAAGTAGCACAAGTTGAAGGTGCAATGTTAGTCTCTGGTCCAGATTCACCACTGACTCACCATGGGACACCTTGGGGGTGTCAACTCTCCGAGTCAACTGACCCATATGAAAAATGGGTAAAGTATTTGCTGAACTCACAGGAGCTCAGTTCATGCTTCTAAATCTCTAAGATCCTTCTATAACAAGGGCAACAAGAGCACAAAGAATTATTCATTTTGGGAATGTCTGCCTTAAATATTTGAAGATAATTGGGGAGAGGGATGTAATAATCAACAGTCAATACATCCACCAGAACACTGAAGTTTCACTATTCATCCATTTAATTATATCATTCTAGTTACATATGTTTTTTCTTCCTGATGGGATGGATACAAAAGAGGTTTAGTTGCAAAGGAAAAAATGTCATCAAAAGGCCCATGTGACCCATCTTTGCTTTCTCATACAGAATTTGGATTCATAGCATATGAGGTAGTAACTATATTAAAGCAAATCAAGTGAGCAGAGAAGGATCAGAAACAGATACAGAAAGAGATATAATACTAAGGTCACTTGTCAACCATATTAGACTACCGAACAGGTGAGAACTTTAGAGAGAGTAGACATGAGGCTCCAAAATATATTTTGTATCTCTCAATATCATCCACTGGTAGGCCTGAAAAAACTGTGAAGGGAGCGGTTATGAAAAACTTCAAACCAGGCTTCCTTCTGTAGGGCATAATCCAATTATATTTTGTATTCAATCTGCCTCCGTGACTTTACCTTAGACTTTACCTTTACCAATGTTCATAGACATTGAAAGGATAAGTCTGTTCATTGTCAAAAGACAAATTCAATAGCTATAACAATCAAATTAGTAAATATGGAGACAGCCTCTTTTGTACCCTATTCATTTCTTCCCTGTTCCAGTAATGCTGCTAAAAAGTTAGGTAAAACAGTCATGTTTGCATTCTTGGCACTGTCATGTACAGGTCATGTTAGGCACTGTTGAATTTTTAAGCTGTACAATGGTGCCATCTTGTGGTAATACTAAATAAAACACTGGAACAGAACCAGATTTAATGTATACTAACTGTGACAACTCTGGCCATAGAAGTAATGCACAGAAAATGGTTTATAGCTCCAAATTTCTTGGAATCCTGTTCAAGCTCTACAGTGCATGCTCATCATTAAGACAACTTGGGATCTGTGTTATAAAGATACTATGGGTATCACATCTTAGCTCACACTACCCCAATAGGATACAGTCCTCTATCCTGGAAAGCCGTGATACTGAAAAGGATGTAGTGGTCCTGGGGAATAACCAGCTGATTGTGAGCTTCCAGTGCAATACCATAGCTAAGAGGGATAAAGTAATCCTTGGATGTATAAACAAGGGAATATCAAGAAGGAGTGGGCTTGCCTCAGTCTATGGCATTAGTGAGAGCATTTCTGGAATAGTGTGTCCATTTCTAGTGCCCACACTTTGAAAAGGATATTGAAAACTGGAAAGGGTTCAAAAAAGAGCTACAAGTGATTTGACTTCTGGAAAACCTGCCTTCCAGTGACAGACCCAAGATGCTCCATTTATTTTGTTTATCAAAGAGAAAGGAAAGAGGTGACTTGATGACAGGTTGTGAATACCTACATGGAGAGACAAAATCTGATAGTATAGGGTTCTAATCTAGCCAAAAAGGCAGAACATGATCCATCACTGGAAGCGGAGGCTAGATAAATTCAAACTGGAAATAAGGTGCACATTTTTAAAAGTGAAGGCAATTAACCATTAGAGCAACTTACCTTGGAATGTGGTGCATTCTCCATCACTTTAAGGTCTTAAATCAAGACTGGATGTCTTTCTAAAAGACATGCTCTATTTCAACCCGAAGTTATGGGCTCTATGCAGAAATCACCAGGCAGAAGTCTCTGTCCTGTGTTATGAGGAGGTCAGACTAGATGATCATAGTGGTCTTCTCTGGCTTTAGAATCTATGATCTACATTTCAGACCCTTGATTTTGTTGGCATCCACCATGGGTATCTACCTAGATGATTCTGCTAATGCATATTTCAGAGGTTAACTGTTTTATTTCTGGGTGAATTTTTAGCCCCAATGTTCATAAGGACTAGCAGGAGGCAAATCCCGGCAAATTTCACCTCAGATCTGCCAACAGTCCTGCCCTCACACACACGGCCCTTTCTCTCCTCTCTCCCCTAAGCAGAAGCACTAATTGTGTTGTGATTATGAAGATGTAGACACCATTGGGGTAATCTAGTGGCCAAGATGAACATCAAAAGGTTTGGATGCTTAAACCAACTTCCAACCACTACCAAAGTGTTCTCTCCCTAAACCATTCAGCTCCCCCTCATACAAAATGTTTTATTCCTGAGTGAAAGGTAAGGTTTGTGCTGGATGTCCTGTTATGAGAGGAAAGGGTTTTTTCCCCCTTAAAAGGCACCGAGATGGTACGCAGGAGATGCGGATTCTGTTTCTGCCACAGAAAGCATGTGTGACTTCACATAACCGCTCTATGCCACAATTCAATAGCTGTAAAACAGAAATACTATTCCCCTACCTTTTTGAAATGTTGTAAGGATAAATCCATTACTGCATATGATGTGCTCAGACACTAGAGTAATGAGTACCGTACAAAACCTATAAATAAACAAAAATTAGATCAGTCCCATCGCTAGTTGAGATTATCAAACTCTTTGCGTGTGTGATTGACAACAGAGCTCAACAAAGGGGTCCAAAAATGAAAGACTGGCACATTAACATAATGCAGCACCTAAGGCTTTTATACAAAAACAGTTAAGGCTAGCCAAGAATCAATTGCAGATGTGAACTTCTAAATGCATCAGATACCTTAATGCACACAAAAGAGGTTAGTACTCAGACTGGGACATCCTTTAAGTCAGCTGTCCTAAAAAGACTCCTTTTATAGTAGGTTCCACATCTCCTGTATTATTATTTATTGAGAGAGAGACAGAGCACATACATGATGTGAGGGGGGAAGCCTACTTCCTTTTGTAGCATTTGTCATTGAGACAAATGCAGCCTGCAGCATGGCACCTTTGATTCTGCTAACTTAAAACACCCAGCTGTGATGCTGTATTGGGTGTAAATAATGGGCTAGTTTCCAGCTTCCTTTGTTTTCAATGTTTGTGTTTGGCCTCCTTCATTTGATGGGAAGGGCAGATGAGCCAAAAATGGGACCTCCTTAAATCACACAATCAAGAGGTTTCAGAGTAGCAGCCATGTTAGTCTGTATTTGCAAAAAGAAAAGGAGTACTTGTGGCACCTTAGAGACTAACAAATTTATTTGAGCATAAGCTTTCGTGAGCTACAGCTCACTTCATTGGATGCATTCCGATGAAGTGAGCTGTAGCTCACGAAAGCTTATGCTCAAATTGGTTAGTCTCTAAGGTGCCACAAGTACTCCTTTTCTTTTTACAATCAGGAGGGGAATTGTTACCTGTGGTTAGCTGGCATTTTGTCTGTGGGTAGAGAAACTGCAGTGAGTTTACTAGTTTTGGGGCAGTTGCTGGTCTGTCAACATGCAAAGAACTCTGTCCCATCAGAGTTTAACCTTGGCTCACCTTTAGGATATGCCCATTATCTCATTATGCATTTCTCCTGAAAGGTGTATTATTTGGAAAATAAAGTACTCGATCAACAGAAGCAGAGGAAGAAAATCCTTTCACATTTGAAAAAAACCCATCAAGGTTCAACAGCTAGGAAACCAGCATGTGGATCATTGGGCACCAAAGAGAGAGAACAGAAATTCAACCTGGATATACTGACAACTTGATAGATTTCAGAGTAGCAGCCATGTTAGTCTGTATCCGCAAAAAGAAAAGGAGGACTTGTGGCACCTTAGAGACTAACAAATTTATTTGAGCATAAGCTTTCATGAGCTACAGCTTACTTCATCGGATGCATGCAGTGGAAAATACAGTGGGGAGATTTTATATACACCGAGAAGATGAAACAATAGGTGTTACCATACGCACTGTAATTAGAGTGATCAGGTGAGGTGAGCTATTACCAGCAGGAGAGAAAAAAAAACCTTTTGTAGTGATAATCAAGGTGGGCCATTTCCAGCAGTTGACAAGAACATGCGAGGAACGGGGGGGGGGGGGGAGAAATAAACATGGAGAAATAGTTCTACTTTGTGTAATGACACATCCACTCCCAGTCTTTATTCAAGCCTAAGTTAATTGTGTCCAGTTTGAAAATTAATCCCAATTCAGCAGTCTCTTGTTGGAGTCTGTTTCTGAAGTTTTTTTGTTGAGGAATTGCCACTTTTAGGTATGTAATCGAGCGACCAGAGAGATTGAAGTGTTCTCCGACTGGTTTTTGAATGTTAAAATTCTTGACGTCTGATTTGTGTCCATTTATTCTTTTGCGTAGAGACTGTCCAGTTTGGCCAATGTACATGGCAGAGGGGCATTGCTGGCACATGATGGCATATATCACATTGGTAGATATGCAGGTGAACGAGCCTCTGTTAGTGTGACTGATGTGATTAGGCCCTATGATGGTGTCCCCTGAATAGATATGTTGACAGATTTGGCAACGGGCTTTGTTGCAAGGATAGGTTCCTGGGTGAGTGGTTTTGTTGTATGGTGTGTGGTTGCTGGTGAGTATTTGCTTCAGATTGGGGGGCTGTCTGTAAGCAAGGACTGGCCTATCTCCCAAGATCTGAGAGAGTGATGGGTTGTCCTTCAGGATAGGTTGTAGATCCTTGATGATGCACTGGAGAGGTTTTAGTTGGGGGCTGAAGGTGATGGCTCATGGCATTCATATCTATGACAGCAAACAGCTGTCATAGTGGACTAAAATGAAACATGGGATCAGCGGTCATGAAGATTACAGCTGCCTTTATTTTCTATTATGCCTTGGGTCAGCTATCATCCAACAGTTGATACAATGTTTTATAAAAGGTGCCAGATGTACCCTACTTAGGTAGAGAGAAACTAAGATGCCATGAATAAGGGCACTGTTTCCCAAGTGAATCCCCATTTCATATACTCATTGCACTGGGACAGCCTATCCTCTACAGATGAGCCACATATGGATGGGCCAATCTTACTCTCTGAGACAGGCTAGCTTTGTCAAGGCTTGCTAATCATGTCTGCATCAGAATTATGGCTGGTTCAGTGATCAATGTTTTACCTCTCATGGAAAAATTAACATAATTTCCGATTACAGCATCAGTAGATAACTCCCTCTTTTGTAGAAGATGCTCAGAAAAGGTTGATTTCAATGGGACTGAAGCGCATTGTTGAACAGGGATCGATGTAAATACACGCTTGAGTGATATGTTAAATCAGGGTCTATGGGTGAAATCCATCCTTTCCTACACAAAACCAGTGACAGGGCTTCATGTGGGGACCTATGGAGGGTGTGAAAGGGAAAGAATTCTCCTCTGCAATCTGTGGACATGGTACAATGCAGCCCCTCTATGAATACTGCATCAGTCCATAGACTGGAATAGATTCCTCTGCCCCGCCATGACCCCTATATGGGGACGGTGGGCCACAGGATCTGTGTATATGTGGACCCAGACCCTACCCCAGGCTCACCACTGCTCCCCTTGGCTCTTGAGGATAGTTCAGAGCTCCCTCCATCGCACCCAGGGACCACAGAAGCACAGAGAGCCATGGATAGGCCTCTTTGCATTGGAGTAAATTTTACCCACAGAGAAGATTAGATCCATGACAACTGTTGAAAACCTTTAAGTGTCCAACCTTTAACGCAACATCCACTGTGATGACATGGAACCTGGTGCATCCATTTGGTGCTGCAGTGGAGGCTGGTTGTAAGGGTAGAATGAAGCACTGCCTTGCACTGATTTGTGTATTATAAATAAAGCGTTCCCGATACATCAGTAAGTCAAGCTAGAACAGCACCACACTGACTATACCTTGCGAGGGAGGGACTGAAAGGTGAGGGGTTTTGTTTTTATTTTAACCACACTGTAACTTGTGCAAGCTGGCGAGACACATTATCAATATATTTTCTTTTATTGTAAAGCATTAGGAACTGGTCCACATGAAATACAATACATGAGATAAGCAATCCACACAAAGTTCCTGCAACTGTGCCTTAAATTATATACACAATGTGATCTCAGTGTCTCAACTTAAAGGCAATTTATGGCCTGTAGGTTTCTCTCTGTACCAAACTTCTGCATTAATGTAGACCATGGGGTTTTTTTGTCCCCTCCCTCCCCTGTCCACTTCATAGCTTAAGGCAGATCTTTCAGCTGAGCTTTTCCCAGCAGAAAGAATTTCCAGCTCAACTGTTCTTTTTGAAAGAAAGGTTACAGAGCCATCATTCTGATACCAACCTGTGTTGCGGTATCTCCTTTGCATAATACAGGAAGTTGTTTCCATCGAAATATCTTCTTACATCAGTATCTACAAGTCCTAATTCCTCCTTTCTAGACACCTTACGCGATCCATTAAAATCTTTCCAAAGCAGGGAAATAACTAAGCTCGACTACTATTTAATTTCTTGGAAGGAAACAAAACAAAAGAACAATTAAATGAACAATAGTTTATTTTTATTTTTTTAAAAAGATTCTGAATATTTGCCTTGCAAAACCCTTGTAACTAATCTGGAGAAATCTCAGTGTGGTTAGAGATTATGACTATTTTAGTCTATTATTTTAGCCTTTTATGACTGCACAGTGGATCTTGCTCCTTGAGTGAGGGAATTAAGGCATCATTCGGAGATGCTTAGCAGTCTTGTCTTCCAGCAGGCCCATAGTGCTTGCTCTTTTCCTAGATCCCTTACATTGCTGCGTATCAGCTGTACCTTGACTAAAGTCCTCCTCCTTGGGAATTTGCAGGTGTAATGTCTTTGCTTCTTCTGCTGTGTTATCTTTGTTGTCTCTGGCTTCTTGTGCCATTTTCCTAATATCAGGAATGCATTCGCCTCCCTGAAATTAGAACCAAGACACAAGGATCATCCCGGTGTCATGAAAGGTACATATATACAGTGTAAAAACTATGATGTGACCCTAATCCGAGATGCCCTTAGAAACAAAAGGGACCCCAAAATGTAGCCATTTTGTTTGTATATAATAGATTCCTGATGCTCTGCACAAGTACTCAGAACTGTCTGTATTAAGAAAACAACAAACTGATTTAGTTCAAGTAATCGTTGGGTGACAACCTAAAGGGGAAGAGTAAACACAATAACCGTGGTTCTTAATTTTACTCTGTTTTGTTTCTGCCCCTCTCCTTATTTATTATTTGATGAGCTTTATTATTTTGATTTGTTTCCTTGAGTATACTTTATTGTGTTTATGGAGAATTGTTCCATTCAAATTGCCAAGATCATTTTAGGCCACGATCCTGCAATGAAGTATGTGGGGGCAGACTCCCAATGTAAGCAATTAAAAAGAGAGAGATCTAATTGCAAAGTACTACGCAACCACTCTACCTACTATGTACGCAGGTCAGTTGAGAAAGCCAGGACAGACCTGCTGTTGTAGGATTCCAGCTCTGTTATAGTTCATACACCTCAGCGAGGAGCAAAGTAAAACTTTCACATATGATGGTCATTTCATCACCTAGCCCCCAGAGCAATTACAGATTAGCCATATAAATCAATGGCCCAGTGATAGAAGATCATGCATGGTTATTTGTGTCACTCTCTCCTATTTAGGCCCCCTAACTCACTAAATAGGGGGAAAATGTTTATGAAAAAGAGGATCATAAAATGACAAACTAATCACTGTACCTCATTCATCAGGCCTGCATTTAAGCATATGGGTTCATCATCCTGAGCTCCCTCAACATGACAGCCTCCTTCCTCCTCTGAAGCAGTCTGACTAACTGTGTTTTCTGAGGGCAAGATTATAATGAAAGAATGTTGGCACAACTTCCATAGCAACAGTTTATCAAAAAAATACCTACAAGATGCTGTCCTCGTACAATTTCAGTCCCGCTCCTCCAATTCTGACAATTAACCAGGCAGCCAAGTAACAAAAAAGAACCTTGTGAAATGGGTGGCAATGCCACAAAAGACAAATGCATAGGTTTGGTCAGAAGAGCCCCATTTTCTGATAGACACCTGCACCTGAAATATTTGCAGGTCCATCTATTTGAATGTGCAGAAAACCCACATCTGGCATTTTCACACATAAAATTTTCTGCTTGTAAATATCACATCATCTACCTGCAAACAGATGCATCTGTTAGTGCTGTAGATGCAATTTGAACAGTTAGCCCTCAGTTTTCACACCCGCACTTCTTGCCAGGTACAAATTACATCTGAAAAAGTTTTTAATTATACTTGCCATTTCTGAACCTCCATTATCTTGACATAAAGGGTCTTGATGTGCAACAACAGCATGTCAGGCTAATTTTGGGGTGACTGTAAACTTCCATCCTTTCTGATTATTTCAGAATAATTGTAATGGTTGAGACTGAAGCACGGCGTCTAATATTTCCAGTGTCCAACAAATTAGCTCTGACTGAATCTGATTTTCTGACTATTAATTGGGGTAAAATGAGTGCAGAGAGACCAGAAAAATAAATTATTAACACTGCCCTTAAGCTGTCCCTATCCTATTTCCAGATAGCGTTAAAAATCTCAGAACATTCCTCCATCGGCACGTGAATGTCTGCACTAAAATGTCATTGAAAACCTTTCTAGCCTTAGGTTGAAAGTTTGTTCCGCTAAAATGGAATCCATTTCTCAGAGAGTTCACTGGTCTGTAAGTTGCCTGTTAAACAATAAAAGGTACTTTTCACGATTCCCATAAAGCCTGGAAAGCAGTTATTTCCCACGGAATCTGCTTTTCTTTTCACTTGCAGTCAGGGCCTGTGCAAGGATGTTTCACGCCCTAGGCGAAACTTCCACCTTGGGCCGCCCCCCGCCGTCCTGAGGCACCTCCCCTGCGGCAGTTCCCCGCCCCCTCCCTCCCCTCAGCCCGGGGAGCCGTGCGGCAACTCCCTGCCACCCCCTCTCTCCCCTCAGCCCGGGGAGCCATGCGGCAGCTCCCCGCCGCCCCCTCCCATTGGCCCGGGGAGCCGCATGCGGCAGCTCCCCGCCCCAGCTCACCTCTGGTCCGCCTCCTCCCCGAGCACGCCGCCGCTTCTCCCGCCTCCCAGGCTTGCGGCACCAATCAGCTGTTTGCCGTGCAAGCCTGGGAGAGAGAGAAGCAGAGTGGGGCGGGGTGCTCAGGGGAGGAGGCAGAGCAGAGGTGAGCTGGGGCAGAGAGCGGTTCTCCTGTGCGCTGCCCCCCGCCCTGTTACTTGCTGCAGGTGGCCCTCCTCGCACCCCCCTGCCCCAGCTCATCTCCACTCCACCGCCTCCAACCACTTGGCGCCCTAGGCGACTGCCTAGTTAGCCTAGTGGTTGCACCGGCGCTGCTTGCAGTGCTGCTGTAGCCATATTGGTCCCAGGATATTAGAGAGACAAGGTGGGGGAGGTTCTATCTTGTATTGGACTCACTTCTGTTGGTGAGAGAGACAAGCTTTGGCGCTTATCCAGAGCTCCACTTTAGGACCTGGACCAATAAAAGACAGAATCTCCCCCACCTTATCTTTTCACATTCACTTTATATTTGTAGACCTTACATACTTTCATTCAATTACTCTAGAACTGCTCATTTCAGAGCCTGATTGATTCAGCAAGTAGGAGTCTCGCTGCATATTCATCTTAAGTTATTTTCACATTTCAGCCAGCCTCTGTAGGTAAATGCTGCTGCTTCTCTGTTACTGGAACTATTTGATATAAATTAACCTTGGCTGATTTTTCAACAACAATTAAGTTAAAATAAAAATTTCCAGTTCTATGTATGATGCACTAAGGAACTTTCTTTTTACTGCTATACACTGATAAAAATTCAACAAACATGTTGAAAAGAACATATCCATCTAGGTTTTCCTTCTAACACATATCTACAAATGTGTGCATACCCAAATCTACGAACCATTTCTGGTGCTGTAGTTCACCTGTGCTGCCACTAGATGCCGCTCTATATCCTTGCAAAATTAAAATTCTGATCTCAGGTTTGTTTGAACCTTTCTGGAACACAATATTTCTGTAAAAGCCCTACAACTTTATATGACAAGAATTTATTCCTGACTCTGAAAAACTACATAGTATGCAGCAGAAGAGCTGCACTGCTACAGCTGTTAAATAGCTTTCTTCTACAGTGCCTAGTACTGTGGAACGGGGGGAGAAGGGTTGTTCAAGAAGACCAAAAGAGGATGGGGAGCACATTAATCTTGGTGGCTGTTGTCATATGTACCGACCTTATTTGGTGATCCTAAACTACATTGCCTCGTGCTGGCGGGATGCAGCAAGGGGGAAGAGGACACAGAAGAATTAGATCTGAAAGACATTCATGTCCTCAAATAAGCCTATAGAGATCCAAGCAAACATCTGTGTGCAGAGTTGGGTAAAGGCACACCTCAAGAGCTTCATTCTATGACATATCATTCGTCTCCCTTTTCTCCTGCAAAAACATGGTGCTGGTAACATAGACTCCAATTCCAGTCTCCCTTAGCAGGGACGGAGTCTGGGGAACCATGGGGTGGGGGTTGGGGGAGAGATCTTCCTGTAGAGGAGATGGATAAGGTGCACCTGAGCTGGGAGGAGCTGCTGCTTTTCCTACTACTAGTAGAAAGTATGATGCCCCATAAAATTGTTGCTACCTCACCAGCCAAGAAGGGGAGTGCTGTGCGATTAGCACTTCTTCCAAGCTCAGTGAAAGTTGGGGAAGCTGTCCCTCTCTTTGTAGTAGGTACTATCTGTCCCATGCTCCCCTTTACATTAACTCCTGTACATGTAATCTACCATGCACTGGGAGATACACACACACATGCTATACAAACACACACACACACACACTCTCTCTCTCTCTCTCTCATAGATTTTATATATAATATAAATATATATGTATATCTAATACATATATTACAAACACCTTGTTGTTTTAAACATTCCATTTCTATGGTAGTTGGAAGTTCCACTGAAGATGGTCAAGTTAAAGCCAGCTCAGCACATTCACCCTCTAGGAAAGGGATCGCTGATGAGCTATAAGCCATAAGCTGAGAATTTTTTTAAAAAGCATATTTTACGAACTATTTGTTGCCAAGCTAACTTGCTTCTGTCATTTTCTACTATGGAGATCATTGCACATTACAGCTCAGAGGTTATAGAAGAGGAACACATATATGTTTTATACTCTTTCTCTATAGCCTCCACAAATACAAGTATCTCCCCTAAATCCTACAGGTTCCTTTTCTTATTTTACAAACAAACAAACCCATCTCTATGGCCCAAATATGGTGCTAACCTCACTGGGCTAATTGTTGCCCTGGTATAATGCACTGCAATGGGAGTTCCATCCTCTTAAGCCAGGGCTGCATTTTGTCAGTAGCCCTTGGAGTCTCTGTAATTTGATTTCATTACTTCAGAATCTCTAATCCTGGCCCAGTTTACTAGATATTTTGGCCTCTCTTGAGGATTACCAAGTACTGTGCTGTACAATAAGGAACACAGGTTTTTTTCCCTCCAATTGAACACAAAGGAAGAAGGAACCCTCAAGTTTATGTCATAGAATGGCATGAAAATTGCCTCTGAACAGTGAATTCAGTAACTCTCATCCCCACGGCTCTAGAAATTTTTCTAGTTGCCTTTCAATGCACCTGTGCTTTTTTTTTTTTTGCTTTTTTTTTTTTTAACATACTAGAGCTGAGATACCTGCTTTGGGGTCTAACCGTAGACTTTTTGCGCACATACCACCCACCCCGATTGCTGAGAGGTCGCTTCTGAGTCAGATAAAAAGACAACATGCTGAACCGCATGCTTAGCACTTTCTCCATGTGCTGCCAATGAGAGGAAGCAGTATTTTGTCATCATTAAGGAAGCGTAGCTTTTAACTGTGACGTTTAAATAACTGAACATGACAAGGAGAAGTCCGCACTGTTTGTAACTCACTTTCTGAAAGGGCAGTTTCCAGCTGAATCTTTAACCAGATACTAACACGCTGGGTCCAGTCCCCTGGTGCTTCCACCTCCCACAGTCGATCCTGCTCCTCTGGATGGATCTGCAAGAATTTCTGGCAAACTGAACAGGAAAACCAAGTGCGGGGCGTGGAGGGGGGAAGAGAGAGAAGGGGAAGCATTAGTGAGTTAAGTGTCAGCTGGTGGCACCAAGCATGAGCCCTCACGATGTTCTCTCAGAGACCTATTTTCTCTTAGAGGTGTGGTTTTGGAGTCTTTTCTCTCTCTTTCCACCCTTCATTCTCTCTCTCTCTCTCTCTCTCTCTCTCTCTGCTAAACCTCTCGCACAGCCATGGCATGGAGTCTGAGTACCTATACCTGGCTGGAGGAACCTTGTATGTTGAACATCTGTTCAAGGCTACTGAAGTTTCTTAACCAACAATGGGATAATATTCAGAATCTGCCCTGAACTAACAAAAAAAATAGATGCAGGCTGAATTAAGTCTCCCACTCTGCTCCTTTCTTACCCTATTGTGCATTGATATGGCAGGAGCCTTTTTAAAACATTGGCTAAGTGGTCACTGCCTGGGGGTTTATAATGGAAATCCATGTTATCACATTCATAATCTTCTCATTGAGGATAAATAAAGAGTTTTGCTCATTTCTGCCTTACAGAAAGAGAGTACTTTAAGAGGCAGACCACAGGTGTTTATTAACAGGCACGCAATATCTCCCTTTTCTCCTTAAAGTCCCTTTTTGAAATGCATTGTTTCACAGAGCCTTAATAAATCTTATCCCTCTCTGCAGTGAATTGTTATCAAATGAGACTACTGAAAACAATAATTCATGCAACCAAAATTAGTGCTTGAACCTCACAGGTCATATGTTGCATATTGGGGTCAAGACCACAGGCTCTTTTGAGCAGGGACCATATCACTAAAGTATTCAGCACATAACTGGAGGTATACAAATAATAAACAAAGTATGTACACCAAGTGTGGTTTGCAGAATCATAGTGAGCATTAATTAGCAGGACAGTCTTGGGAAGAAATTAATGATAGCCCTGTCCCTCTGTCTAACGTGAGACTACTTTCTGATGAGCATTCAGGGGCTTTTACTTATTGGGGTGAGTGAGGAAAGCCTGAAACAGGAGGAACTGACAGAGAATACAGATGTAGCTGAGGTAAAGGTATAACTTTCATGAGAAACCTTGGTCCTATTAGTATTCCGGACGTATTCTGTAGACAAAGAACATTCATATAATTTGGATAAGCATTCAAATTTAGGGCTGTTTATTCATATCGAACTCAAACCTGTCTCCTTTGGAGGTTTTCCTCATTACTAGTTGCAGAGCCAAAGTGAGAAAACTGCCAATAGGATTTATGCTATTAGTGTATCCCTTTAGGAGCGATGAAGTGTTGCATTTCTAAACTGTTCTGTAAATTAAACAGGGATTTTTAAACCTCTGTCAACCACCTTTCCATGAGGTTCTGCTCATGTCTCCTGACTCAAGTTTTAATATGATAGTCCCTGATCACTCCATGATACACTCTGTCTCTGCATCCTAAGTAGTTCATCATACCATGGAGAGAGTTTGGAAAGCTCATTTATCTTTAATTTTTAACTGGATTTGGTAGTTTTCATTTTTTTTTAAATCCCGTCATTCTTGTAAGTAAACATCTGCCTCATAATGATGAGTAGATCATTGTCATCAATTTTACTTCAGGATAAAAGCTAAATCGATTTCTTCAGCAAGAAACTCTGAGAGTGATAAGTACAATGACAGCAAAATATTCAGTTCCTGGCTTTATTGCTCCTTTTTAGACCTGTACAGCAGAGAGTGGGAATATTACATAAGAAATGCTGGTGAGAACTGCTCACATTTAGTGGAAGGATATTTAGAGGGCACTGGATTGCAGTCCTCAGTCTAATGCAGAAGAATTTACACTTACTTCAATAAGGCCAATATTTCACCCTTGGCATTTAATATTTATGTTTACAGTAAGATCCAGAGATCCCAATCAGGATCAAGGATTGATTGTGCTAGGCACTCTACAGACACAAGCAAAGAAAGAGTCCTAGCCCTGAACCTGAGCCCCAAACCTACCAGAAATGAAAAACTAACTCTTAGGATGTACCACTAGTGTTTATAAACAAATCTCAAAATGCAGCATGTATAAACTATACAATGCATGCCATCAGGGAAACTGTTTTTGTTCGATGGAGAAAAATAATTTAATCTGTATTACTTCTTCCTGTATTAAGCGGACACAGTATCTTAGATAGAGTTGTGGGAAAAGGGAGAGATGTGAATGTATAATATACATGACTATCTATGTTTTAGTTGTGCATGGTGTATACATTTCAACAAACAGAACAGTGTACAGCTGTGTATGTTGAGGGCCAGAGAGAGACTAGGGGGAATAAAGGTTTTATTGGCATTAATTAGGGATGACTGTAAAGCCATGAGTGGGTAACACATATATCCCAAACAAGTTGCAGTAAGACCCCCATGTCACACCACATCATCAGGTATTTGATTTAAGCCACATATTTAACAAAGAAGTATTTTATACATGTTTTAGAGATTTTAAAAATCATTTTATTGTTAGGATTATTTTATTTAAGCTTCCACCTGAAACTCCAGGCTTGCTTGAGTTACCACGAATCCAACTGTACCGCCACAGAGTGAAAATTATAACTAATTTTAAAAATATATTGTGACTGTTCAAAAGCCGCTCAGAGATTTGGAATGAAAGTAGTAGTTTTGACAAGTTGGATTAGGGTGTACAGGTCAGGTGTGGTGCCTGACAAATGCCATTTATCACAAAAGTATAAGGACCACAGATGTGTCATGTGTGTGGTGTATGCACATGGACATCCACACAATTTCTTCTTTTTCTTTCCTGTCAAACAGCAAGTTGATCATTCATTCTTTGATTCCAAAGCCATTACTCCATTTCTTGGAGATAATTATATAAGAGTGTAAATACCAAACTACCATTCTATCACTCGATATCTTACAAGAACACAGGATTTCCTCCCCACAGGAAGCTACACGTGTCTCTAGAAAGATTGCATGCCAAGGACATTATTTTTGTATTCACTCCAATGCATTGAACTCTCCTGCAGCCAAGAAGCCGCTTCCAATATTTTTGTGAAATGCATAAATTATACATGACCTTTTACCTAATGTTTCCATATCAAGTGTTTTACCTTGGTACATGTCAGCAGAAATAGGGCAGCTGATCCCCAAGGCATCTTCGGTCCCAAAAGATTGACAGAAATCATGCAGAATTTTCATCCCTAGGCCACACCTTCTGTATTTTCTCCGGACAAACACAGTATCCAGAACTGGGAGCAGGTAGCATTGACTGGTGTTAACATCACACAGGCTTCCTGGGAGTATACAGTAAAATAGTTCACTCTTACAACCAATAAATGAAAAGATAAACCACTCTCCAAGCCAATACACAGTAATAATTGTGGCAGGAGGGGCACATTAACTTTATTTTACATAGAAGGGAAGTGGGTGTGGCATTCTACAGAGAAAAAAGTTTGAACTCGGACCAAGGTGGTGTCGGATAGAACCCTAGGGAATACCAAGTTCAGGGAGAAATTTTAGACTCAGGTTTATGTTTTCTTGCCAACAAAGCCAAACCCCAGTACAAAGATGGAGACAGATACTAACTAAGGGCCTGTGTGCTGCTGAGGCTAAAACAGTGACTCAAGCCTAGCGTCCCGCCTACTGGACCAAACCACTTCTCACTAAAACAGTCAGAAAGTATTAGAGCTTGCCCCAGCACTTCAAACTTTTACTCTGCAGTCATCATCCAGGCTAAACGCCCTCTGCCGTCAAGAGGAGTTATGGTTGAGTACAGACATGCAGAGTCCAAAATTACAATGTTCATATCAATTAACTAAGGGCCTCACGCTGCAAGAATTACATGAGTAGTACTTTGTATATTATGCACAGACGTTCAAAATGCCATAAGAAATCGAATCCAAAAGAATAAGAAAACATAAGCAGTCAATCATGAAATAACTTATGTTGAGATCAATCTGTTATCTAGCGACTTTGTAGAATAAAAGCACTACAAATGTCTCCTCCTGATTGATTTGTATTTAATCATTTATGAAATGCCCACTGCTGTAGTGCCTGGACTCATACAGATTAAATAAAACTGAAAATCCATAGAATCATACAAATTAGAGGCCTTTTAGTAAGTCTGCTTGACAATTTTCCATCAAACCTTTTTCCTCTGCCCTCCCCCACCCCCAACATTTTCATGATAACATGTGCTTTTCTGTTTTTTTTCTTTTTTTGTCAGAAAACTGAAAAGTTTTTAGTTTTTGATGAAAAGTCACAATATTTTGTTGAAAATTTAAATGAAAACAAAACGTTTTCATTTAAATTTTGCATGAGAGGGGAAAAACATTTTCTTGCCAGCTTTTCCAGTTAATCTAGTCCCTCTCATAGTTAGTTGGTTCCCTACTATACGTTTACCAGCTTAAATTCCAACCTCGTTTTAAACGACTCAAGTCATGAATCTTCTGCCACTTCTCTTGGGAGTCTCTTTCACAGCATAATAGAACTAATTGTCAGGAGGCTATTCCTGATATTCAAATTAAGCTTCCCTTCTTTCAGTGTGACCATTTTCTTCCAGCCACCTCCTGCTTGTTATCTTAAATAAGGGCCTGCTTCTGCTCCAGTTGATTTCAACTAGAGTTTTGCCACTAACGCCAACAGAAGTCGGGTCTGACTTTAATTCCTCTCTTTCCTTGGTCTCCAAATTCAGCAAGACACATATGCATGTGCTTAAATCACAATAAAGTCAATAAAAAGAAAAGGAGTACTTGTGGTACCTTAGAGACTAACAAATTTATTTGAGCATAAGCTTTCGTGAGCATTCGATGAAGTGAGCTGTAGCTCACGAATGATTATGCTCAAATAAATTTATTAGTCTCTAAGATGCCACAAGTACTCCTTTTCTTTTTGCGAATACAGACTAACACAGCTGCTACTCTGAAACCTAATAAAGTCAATGAGACTTGAGAAAGTGCTTGACTTCTCAAGTGCTTTACTGAATACAGACAGTTTGTTTTGGTGTTTACAAATATTTGTAACACGTCCCTGGTAGTTATCCTTTCTTCCTAGGACAATCCCTCCATCTCCCTAATCATTTTTGTTGCTGTTCTCTGAAATTCATTCAGTTTGTTCCATTAAATTAATCAAAATTTTCCTGGGAATGAAGTTCCCAGAAATTAATGCAGTTATTCACATGCAGTTGTACATTAAATCAAACTGACCACAATAGGTTGTATAAACAACCCTCCTCCCTGTACCACCACAACCAGCCATAAATAATCCAGCCATGGTCTATAATCAAGTCAAGCCCCAAAATATACATCTCAGATCGCACTCTGAACACTGGCAGTTTCAGCATGACAAAGTGACTTTAATGCTTCCATAGTTGAGACTTTTGTTTTTAATGGTGAGCATACCCAATGTAATGTACATGCATCTATTGGCCAGAATGTCAGACTTACTCAAGTATATGTGATTATGTCAGCTCTGCCCTGCAAAATATATATATATATATATATATATTACTAACTGCCAGCCAGTAGAAGTGGCAGCAGAAAGGGGGTAAAATGGGGTCCCACCGGGGCCACCCCTCTCACCAGTAGCCCCCTGGAACCAGAACTTGCAGGGGAGACACACACACACCGGGAAATGAGGACTCGAATGGTGACTATCCCCAACATGTGGCGTAGGGAGAAGCTGCAGAGGAGCTACCCAGACACTCCAGCCAGCAGGTGCTGCTACAGAAGCAGCCAAAACAGGGGCCTTCCAACATTCAGAGAACTTTCTATAGTTCTGACTTTACTTTCTCTGTCCTGTGATGATCACCTGTTTGGTCCAACCTTTCCCCTCCCTCCCAGTCTCTTCCTTTCCGCTTCACTCCAAATCTGCCCCTCAATAAGCTCTTCTCCTCTGCCCTGACCCTCTCACCCCTCTTCCTCTTCCCTTCACCCTCTCCTTTCACTTTTCTTTCCATGTAGCTCATCCCCTCTTAAATCCACTCCCAAAAAATCGTGGCACTAATATGACATTTGCTACTTGTGTGTTCTGCCTCTTCCCCCAGCTTGTCTCTGTCCTGTCTCTAGATCGTAAACCCTTCAGGGCAGAGACGGTCTAATATTCTGTGTCTATACAATGCCTAGCACAGAGGGGCCCACTCTTGGTTGATCTTTAAGCACTATCCATCATAATAACTGCAAAGAAAACCCTTCCTTTAGCTGGGAGACATCTGTGATTTTGGAACAGAAAGTCCTAAATTCTTAGCCTAATCCTGCACATGCGTGGTTTAACTAGCAATCATGAAGTCACTACATGTGCATCGATGTATTACAGCATGTATTTTTTCTCCTCCATTACAAGGGCAGTCCAAGCATTCAAACATTCCAGAATCCTGATCTCTGAAGCACTACAATGACAGCAGTTTTAGGTGGTTGCAGTTCCCCTTTCCTACTCAAAAGAATAGAGCAGATGGGCAGAGCTAAGAAAAGCATGATGCACCAAGAACCTGAGCACACCCTCGCCTTATTGTGGGCTGGCAGCCCACCAGAGGCGTTAGACTCTGGCAATGTTCGTTCTGGGGAGCTGACGAACTTTTCATCACAAAATCTACAGCTTCTTCGAGTATTGTCGGATCAGTTTCAGGCCCTTCAACCCTGATATTGTCCCTCGGAGAGATTCTTGGCATCTCACGTTATTTGTCTCTTACAAATCCCTTAAATCAGATTGAGAGACTGATGTGTAGCCATCCTAATGGACAGGAGCTGGCTGATCAATTTCTGCGCTCTTAATTTTGTGCTTAAGGAAGACAGACATTTGTAAAGTCTAAGTCTTATCATAAACAGACTAATCATGAAGACTCTCTCTCCTTTTACCCCTGAGCAAACACACGAGAAGAAGCCACCACCCATAGACTTTGGCGTGAAGTGAATTTTGCCTCCAGGGTCCTTTCTAATAGTGGAGCAGGGTCCTAATAAGCTATTGGTGGGCTTGAGTTGAGGTTCCTGTGCAATGTTGGCTTGGACCCTTTTTTCATTGCTCAGCCATATAAAAAGACTGAGTTTTGGGGTGAGGGAGGAGACAAAGGAAATTAGGGCATTGGCAGGGGAGATGGAAGTATTTATGCAGTCTGCCCTTTCAAAGCCTTTGATCTGTTTGGTTAGGTCATGAGTGCCAAATGACCAACTTATGAGCCAGCACAATGGTAAACAGCAATTACCAGGGCAGGAAAGCAGACAGCCATTAGCATTCCCAAACATCCACAAACCAGGAAAAACCCAACCCTGTCCCCACATCTAAGGGGCCCAAAGAAAACAAGGTTGTGCATACTGACTGCATCCCTGCTGAACAAGTTGGCTTTGCACACACAAGTTCTCACAGGCCTTCTGCAGGATCAATGCTTATGTAAAGGGTGGGGACTATTTCTGCTGAACAGAACCCAATGTCAACCCGTTGTGTAATGTGAAAAGGGGAGCAAAGGTTCTGACTTCAATAAAATTAAATGAACACATGTCTTGGCTGGTATGTGTTCATTTTATTTTATTTTATTAAAGCTAGAACCTTCAAACTGGTTCAAATATGCACATTAAAAATATTATTGCTAGAAAAGAGTAGGGAAGGGGAACAATTATCCAAAAACAAACTTTTTGCTAGGTGTCAGGCAGGTTAACTTTTTGTTCTGATCTCATTTTATGGACAGAAAATGTATGTGATCAATGGAAAACACATACATAGTATCCCTGTAGGTATCTAATTCAAGGGGGAAATATCTAAAAGACCAAGTCTACAGAGGTTTGTGTGAAAAAGTCTGAAATGGACTTCATCCCACCATGTGGGCAAACACTTCTGGTGTCTGATTTATATTAAATAAAGCCTATCATCCCTTTTGAAGCACTTCAGTAAAATTACTACTAAGCGCTTTTACCATTTTTACAAATATTTACTAATCAGTCCTCATAACAGCCCATTAAGTTGTCATTAGGTCAATTTAGCTAATTGGAAAACAAGGGCAGAGACAGTACCTACATCTCCAATTTTATCAATCATCAGTGGTTCTCAAAATGTGATTCACAGAGCTCTTGCTGGAGTTCTGTGGGGAGCCAGCGGTAAATACTGCTGGTTCAACTCCATGTCTCACAACTCTCTCTCAGCCCCAGTATATGTTTTTTTATAATTGGTTTGATGGCTGAATTGCTAAAGCTGCCCTCCTCAAGCCTCATACCATGGAGGTCCCAGAGGAAGAGAAAGATACTTAGGACTAAGAAAAGTATGATCCACCTATGTGAGCCAAGAACCTGAGCACACCCTCGCCTTATTGTGGGCTGGCAGCCCACCAGAGGCGTTAGACTCTGGCAACGTTCGTTCTGGGGAGCTGACGAACTTTTCATCACAAAATCTACAGCTTCTTTGAGTATTGTAGGATCAGTTTCAGGCCCTTCAACCCTTATATTGTCCCTCAGAGAGATTACCACAATATAAATACTAAACAACAACAACAAAAGCTAAAGGAACTTCTCTACTTGTAGTTAACCCAAAGACTAAGACACTTTTGTTTAATAGCATATTGTGGCTTTCTGCATCAACTGTCCTTTGTATTATATAATAATAAAATATTATATAGCTCTTTCATTAGTAGATCTGAAAACACTTTACAAATGAAGTCAGTAACATTATTCCCATTTTACATATGGGAAAACCAAGGCACAGAGCAGTGACGTGACTTGCCCAAAGTCACAGAGCATGCCAGCGGCAGAGCTAGGAATAGAACCCAGGTCTCCTGATTCCTAGTCCAGTGTTCTGTCCATTAGGACATACTGCCTCCTCATGAATCTTTAACACTCTCCCAATTATTTTGCACTCAAGTGAAGGCAGTAAGATCCAGCTTCAAATATTACCAAATCTAAGCAAACTGAAAACATTTCATGGAATTATGTGTGTCAAGTATTATAGTCATTGATCCATAAAAAAACAGGTTTTTAACAAATGTAGAGCATACCATGAAAATCCTGAAAGAAAAATGACAAAGAAACAAGCCGCTTTGTTTCTCCACACCAAAGTGGCTCCATGGGAAGATCTTTGTTTTGTCTCCTGCAAAATATTCTAACTGTTATGGTTGCCATCTGCAAAAGAGGGTGTGCAGACTAAAGCAAGGCAGTTTCAGAATTTAGACAACAGGAAACTATGTTCTTTTCTATTTTTTTTAAGTAGGGTTTGAACCCCTTAACTGCCAGTATGGAGAGCAGAGTTTGGAAGTCACTGACATAGATCAAATTGAAGGCATTTGTCCTGGTGTAACGCTGACAGACCCTGGTCAGGCAGGATTGAACTGTGGACCTCTGGAGCTTAGTTCATGAGCCTCTACCACAAGAGCTAAAAGCCAACTCCCTGTTAACTAAGGCTGTAGAGCGGACTCATTTAACTCTCTCTAAGTGGTCTCAGTGCCACTAGATGGGACACAACACCACACCAAGAAGGTGTGTGGGTTACACTGGCACACAACAAAGTGTCTCATCAACATGTTAGTGCCTTATGTAATGTCCCATCAATCGCCAGAGTACCCAGTGATAAATGCCACGTGCCTCCCACTAAACAGAAATAGGCACATACTGTAGAGGTTAGGTTGGTGAGCTATGCACTTGTGAATATAATAAGTCTAAGGCTCATAAAAGATGATAGGTTCAAGGTCTTGGAAAATGAAGTCTTATGTTTATCCATTCAACAGGTGCAGCATGGTCAGTATCAGTAGACATTTCCTCACATTGCCTTGCCAATATGTCTCAAACCTGACCTGAAGGAACTGTCTCTAGGAGCAACATAGGTGTTCAGTCCCCCTTCCCTTTCTCCTGAGACTATCAAAAGAGATCCCAATAAGTGCTAGCTATAATGTGCATGTATATCTATTAAGAACAGGACTATCACCAAACTCAGGCCACCTAGGAGTTGGTGGATGGGAACGACTTTCAGATATTGCCAGCCTGAGCTAAACTTGAGTCAGTGACTTCCATGTGAAAATCTGACTTGGACAAAGATGTGCTGTAAGTCTGCAGCAAAGACAGGAAGAGACTCCTCCCATCCATATATCCAACCACCAGACATGTGCTTTTAACTGTCCATTCCCTACAAATGTAGTTCTGCCTTATTTATCTCTGCTGAACCATAGTTTCTGATCTTGTCATAGTCTAGCTAATGGAAGGTTCACAGATGAGACACACAGAGAGATGAGAATAGAATGAGCAGGAGAGTCTAAATTACTTAGTGGAGGGCAAAGAGCAGTGGATAAGAGCCAAGTTGTTGTAGAGAGAGGAAATGCAGTTGGGATCACCTGGCAGGACCGTGAAACAAATTGCCAATTCTTCATGGGGCCAGGAGCTATAGAAGGAAATCTGGCAATATGGAATTTCCTACACAGAGAATACTTGATATATAACGTACAATACTCAGGCCCGCAAGAGAAGAAACTAGCACCATGTAAATAGTATTTAAAAGGAATTCAAACTTTTTGAGGAATACCACTTCCAAAGAAGCGTGAAGAACTAGCTGGACTTGTTTGGGCCTAATAAATCCAGAATCCTTTTGTAGGTGGGTTTATCGTAAGAGACAGAGTATCAGATCAACAGGAGCATGTTTAGTATGACACAATTACAGAACCTCAGAGAGTGAGATTTCACAATGCACACAGCAAGTGAGCTTTACATGATAAGCAAAGAGGGAAGTGAACAATCACAGTTTCAAGCTTCCCCAAAAGACCTTGGAAAACGACTGTAGTAATTATGACACGGACCAAAAACAAACAAATGCTGCTGCCCAAAGAGGAAATTACTGGCAACAAGATCCAGATGCTGACAAGTCTGGACTTTAAGCATTTGTATTTAATGTGAACCAAAATGTGACTCCCAGTTTACCCGGAAACAGATTCAGGTCGTCTGATATCCACCCACAGCAGACTACTGTGGCAACTTATTTTACTGAAGCATGAATCATTACAAACCAAATGTCTCTCTCCAAAAGCTTTGCTCCAAAATATTTATGGACTTAAAAGGGAAATGTACAATTGTAACTGAAGTGTTTGCAAATTATAAAACAGCTCAACACAGTGTATTTTTAGACATATACAGGATTCCTTAATCATCGCCTGAGATGTGATTCACCACTGATAGCATACAGAAGAGCCAACTACACCTCAGAGCGTGGGGAGGAGTTCACCACTGCAGAGGGCAGAACTTCTCCTAGTGCTTCATCCCTTAGAAGGGTTACCAGGGGACGGCAACTTTAATCTATTGTCTGGAATCCACAGCAAGCCTGATTCCGCCTCCCCCACAGCCTTCACCTCCTGCTTTTGGGACCGTGCTGATTGATGGCCTTGAAGCAACCCAATTCATGTCCAGAAAGAGGTTCCATCACCAATTTCTCTGTACCTATTTTGCAACTTCATTTGAGCACCAAAACCCCAAAATCTCCTGAAATAGTCTTTATGAATTTTAGTGTTGGTGCACTTTAACTTGGGGCCAGTAACTGACCCAGAGACTCATTCTACTGTAAATGTGGAGTCATTCCAGTGAGACATTCTCCACGCTGTTCTTTTCTGGCACCAATTTAGTCACTGTTGTGGCTTACCCTGGTACAAATATTCGCACTGTAGCTATCTTGAAATCAATGCAATGGCTCTGGACTTATACCAGACCTATCAATTCATAGATTTTTTTCAGCCCACAAAGGACTGTCTGATCTAGTCTGACATCTTGTCTACCAGAGGCAATTGAATTTCACCAAGTTACTGAGCCTAATAACTTGTGTTTGACTAAAGACTATCTTCCAGAGAGGCATCCAGTGTTGATCTGAAGACATTCAGAGATATAGAATCCACCACTTCCCTTGATACTTTGTTCCAGTGGTTTAAAATCTGTGCCTAATATTAATTTGTTTAGCTTTAACTTCCAGCCATTGGTTTTTGTTATCTATCTCTCTCCTAGATTAAAGAGCCCTTTAACCATTAGTACCCAGGTATTTTCTCCTTGTGAAGGTACTTCTACCCTGTGATCAAGTCCCATCTTGATCTTCTTTTTGTTAAACTAAACAGATGGAGATTTTAAGTTTCTCACTGTATGGCATTTTTTGCTGACCTTGAATCATTTTTGTGGTTCTTTTCCTCATCCACCACAAGGGAGCAAGGGAGATTTAGGTTAAATATCAGGGAAAATGTTCTAACTATCGAGACAGTTAAGCTCTGGAATAGACTTCCAAGGGAGGTGTGGAATCCCCATCACTGCAGATTAAGAACAGGTTAGACAAACACCTGTCACTCATAGTCTAGGTTTACTTGGCCCTGCCTCAGAGCAGGGGGCTGGACTTGATGACTTCTTGAAGTCCCTTCCAGCCTTACATTTCTCTGATTCTGTTTTCAACTTCCTTTTTAGAATATGAACACCAGAACTGGCTACCGTATTCTGACCTCCCTACTTCGGGTCTCCATCTCCTCAGGAAGGCTCTGACAGGCAGCAGCCTATCTCAGCACTGTAGCGGGGTGAAGTCCCTTAAGGACTTGGAGGGCCTGGGGTTAGCCAACCCTGATTATTAAATAGGCACACCTGGGTTGGATCCAGTAATTCCCCATAAAAGGCAGCAGATGGCTTCAGTGAAAGGGGAAACTCGGGAGATTACAGGAAGTATGAAAGGCTGCTGCTGCAGAGATGACTCTGATACAAAGGAGTCTGGCAGCCAAAGCTAGAAACCTGAGGCTCCCACCAGATAGGGTTTGGGTGTGGTCTGCCAAAGCAAGAAAGCCAGGAAGGAGGATGAATTGGACACTGCTGAAATTTGAACAGGTGCAGCTTTCCAAACAGTCCAGATCACACAGTGTAACCTAGAATAGAATTTGGACCCATTGTGTTTTAATGGAAGTAATATGAATGGCTTCCAAATTCTATGAGGGTTAGTTTCTCCGATTCATTCTCTACAATGGTATGCAGGTGACTTCTATCTAAAAATTTAAATGGGAGCATAGGATTATTTATGCTAAGGGGCAGGGGAAACTACATTTTTGGCAATATGGAACTGATGGGAATGTTTCTCTGACATTACTTTACCTTTCATTTTGACTGTGTAAAAGGCAACAGCATCTCCATTCCTCCAGAATATTTTGGCAGACTCCTTGGCGGAATGAGATACAAAGAATGTATCATTAGCTGAACTCCTTTCTAACATTCCAAAAATAATGTAGTTGAGAACAAAGAGGACAATCCTTTCTCCAAATGTTTGGACCTTTGAGAAAAAATAAACAGAGAAAAGAAAAATGAGGAGACTTCAGGGATTTTGCCTTCCAAAGAAAGTTTTATTTTTTAAGAGGGTGGTGTATGTATCCCACTCATTTGGGGCAAAAATGCCTCATAAACCAGTTCAAATCATAGAACGGTAGGGCTTGAAGGGACATCAAGAAGTCATCAAGTCCAGCCCCCCACTGAGGCAGGACCAAGTAAACCAGTCCAACCAGTTCTTAAAAACCTCCAATGATGGGGATTCCACAACCTCCCTCGGAAACTCATTCCATAGCTTAACTACCCTTATAATAGAGATTTTCCTAATAGCTAACTTAACACTCCCTTGCTTCAGATTAAGTCCATTACTTCTTGTTCCCACTTCAGTGGCCACGGAGAATAACTGATCACCACCCTCTTCACCACAGCCCTTAAGGTATCTGTTATTAGGTTCCCCCCTTCAGTCTTCTTTTCTCAAGACTAAACATGGTATATAGAAGAAATAATAATAATTCCCCTTAGGTATCACCCTCCATTTAAAAAGCTTGCCAATGCCCCTGCAGAGTATACTTTCACAGATGAGAAAACTGAGGCACAGGGAGGTGAAGTGATTTGCCCATGGTCACAGTGAACCAGTGGCTTATGGACTATCCACACTCAAAAGTGTACTAAAAGGAGAATACCTATGCTGCCGTGTCCCTATTGACCGAAATGTGTCAATATTGCATGTCACAGTAAACAACATATACCCGAGACAAAATTACCCAAAACATGTTAAAAGGGATCGAGGAGCCAAAATATTTTTTTCATCCTCCACTGCTAAAGAAGAAGCTTGAGAAACAGCTGTGTAGAGCCAGTGCTACTATCCAAAAGCCTACCTGCAGGTTGGGGGATGGGTTTACTCCCCAAACCTCCCCCCTTAGTTCCCTGTGCAAAAGCTATTAAATCAGGCTGCCTATGGAGAGGGATGAATTAAACCCTGCATGATTAAAAATGTCACAGAATCAGGGAAAGAATGGCACAGGAAAGGAGTTAGGAAGCATCCAACTAGGAGACAGAGGGGTGGGTGGGAAACAGGAATAAAGAAAGACAAACTTGTTTGCCACATGGCAATGCAAATCCTACATACACTAAGCAACTGACTTCTTAGCAGCTGTGAATAGATTAAATTAAAAGTCGGTAACATCTCTCCATCTATTCTCCCAAAACAAGATTGTTGCATCAGACCAAGGGTATTTATTTGAAGAAAGAATAAAATAAAAAATCCACCATTCAATGAGAACAGCTCAATAAAATAAATACAATCTAAAAAACATAAGGCAGAAAGCTTTGTAAATGGCTAGATAAGATACTGGGCCATAGAGTAAGAAGACTCATCTTCACAACAGATGGTCAACGAAGCAGCACTAATGTATAGGGTTATTATTAATGCAATAATTCAGTTTATCTGATTGCTTTTTTACATGCTAAAGGGGGCAACCTTGAAAAAAATGGAGAGAGAGACAGAGAATAACCAACAGATGAACCATGAATAGGACATGAAAAATTAATATTTATTCAGGAAGTTGGGGTGGCACTAGACAGTAGGGAGACCAGACCCACAAAGAGTATACAATATAAAGCACAAAAGATATATAATATGATGAAAGACAAATCCAAACACACAGAGCACTATACGGTCATCACAGCTGGAATGCTTCACAACAAAGGCATTTGTCTGTACCTGTATAAGACCTTCTCTAGAGGAATCAGCAGTCTTCACTATATCTTCAACAGGCCACCAGGACTGGTTAAGGTAAATTGCCAAAACTAAAAGAAGAAACGGGGACACATTAACTCAAAATAGTTGCAGCAAAGACCACTGTCAAGCAAATTCACCAGTGAGAGTAAAAGGAAGATAAACATTTGGAAAGCTGGTTGCCTGAAGTTAGATACCTACATAAAAGTGGCCTGATTTTTCAGCAGAAACTGAATGTAGGTTTCAAGTCTAGGCTAGCACCCTAACCACTGGATCATCAGTAAGGCTGTGAGTTTGTCAAGGAAATCACGGATTCTGTGACTTTCCATGATCTCCGTGACTTCTGCAGCGGCCGGCACGCCTGGCTCAGGGCAGTGCACCAGTCGCACTGGCAACTGCTGGGGCAATCCCAGGCCCCTGTGCCCTCCCCCCACCCTCAGCAGCAAAGTTTGGGTGTGGGAGGGGGCAGAGGATTGGGGCACCGGATGGGGTGATGCAGGCTCTGGGCAGTACTTACCTGGGGGGCCCCCAGAAGCAGCAACTTCTCCCTCGCTCAGCTGCTAGGCGGAGGTGTGGCCAGGCAGCTCTGCGTGCTGTCCCCGCCCAGGACACCGCCCCCAAAGCTCCCATAGTCCAGGAACCGCAGCCACAGGGAGCTGCAGAGGCGGTGCCTGCAGGCAGAGGCAGCGTGCAGAGCTGCCTGGTTACACCTCCGCCTAGGATGGAACTGAGCGAGGGGAGAAGTTGCCACTTCCGGGGAGCCCCCCAGGTAAGTGCTGCCCAGAGCCTGCCTCATCCCATCCCTTGCCCCAACTCCCCACATCCAAACTGAGTTGTCTGCTGCTGTTGCTGCTGGGGGACAGGAGGCATGCGCAGAGCCAGGTAGGGAACCTGCTGGCCCTGCCAACCCTGCCCTGCCAGCACCAGCAGGAGACCCAGGCCCTAAGCTGCCACCGGTTCCCCCCCCAGACCCGCCCTCCCACAGCACCTCCAGGGTCCTGGGGAAGCCCCCTCCCCCAAGTTTTAGTCACGGGTATTTTTACTACAAGTCATGGACAGGTCATGGGCCATGAATTTTTGTTTACTGCCCGAGACCTGAAAATACCCGTGACTAAAACGTAACCTTAATCATCATGTCCCAAATCATCCTACCAGGGACAAGCACCAGGGAGTGAAGAACCATCCACCCAATCAAGAACAAATTTACAGACAAGCAAGTGAAAAGCCTTTAATGTGAGTGTTATCATTTACCTGTTTTAGCCCCAGGTTATACAAATGTTTCTAATGTGCATAGGTTAGTTTCTCTTTTTTGCTTCAAGCTTTACTAGCTCCCAGTGGGCTTTGAGTCCAGGGTTATTGCTTAGTTAACCTATATTTTGAATAAATTATTAAGGTACATGCCAAAACGTGTTACACTTTGTGCCTTGAGTTTAACAAGAAAGGAGCAACTGCAGATGCCTGTTTATAACACCAGCTCCAATTAATTAAATATTAATTGCACTTACTGGCATTGAGGTTTCATACACTTTCTATGATGGATTCAATCTGTTCCCTCAATCCCTTCACCCCACTTTCCAGTGCAAGCGGCACTGCTCCATTACATATCCATGAAACATGCAGCTACCAAAGAAAGCAGAGTCAGACAAAGGGATGTAATGGGCCAAACATTGACTTCATCTGCAGCTGCATGAGGTTAACCCCAAAAGGGATTTGGCATGAAACCTACACCCCCAGCCGCACCCTCACACTAAACACACAGTGTGATGATCAGAAAAGCGTGAAAAAACTTTGATGAAAATAGAGAGGTGCATAAACACATTGCGAGGAACTACTTGACTTTTATGGAATATTTACTGTGCTATTCAATAATTTAAGGGGCTGGGGGGTGGAATACACTAGTTGACATAGCAACTGTCACATCATAGTACTTGGGCTAGTTTGTATACACAGATGCCTTCCTTAAAGAAAAACACTTCCCCAAATTCCATGCGAATGTATGTACTTTCTTCTAAAATTATCATTTTTAAAGTAAACATCCAGTTCACAGTTTAACCTATGGATGTTTCCACACACTCTCAATCTCATCTTGCAAACAATTTTGTGGAAACCATTTTGAATACAGGTAAGTTTCAGAAGATCAAGTTCTCCTTGATCTCATCCTTTCCCTATTTTATAGCTCTTTCCAAAACTGACATTTGATGAATAGAGGACAAAAGGATGATCAGACATTCCACTACTGGATCTACGGTTCATGGAAAGTGGAGAGTATGTGAAATATCAGACCCACCGGCTTTTTTTGTTGTTGTTGCTGTTGCAGATATTCGGCAGGATTCTGCTTAACAATGTTGAGCTGAACAAGGCCTAAAAAAGCAGTGACTGTGATTGTGCAATCTCTTCTATTGATTAGCAAGGAGAAGAATTTTTCCCCAAACACAGGCCTGCATTTAATTTTCACTTCCTACTGTACTCTGGCCAAATGTTGCTACATTCTTCTACAAGTCTTTCCATTTTATCTCTTTGAATTAGATGCCCAATTAGCACCCAAATAAAGAGAAAAGCAAGAAAATTCAAGCAACATCCAGCCCAATTCAAGCATTTTTCTCCACTCCTCCCCTGAATCAGAACTCAAACATACATTTCTGAGACCCCAGGGAAGCAGGGGCTCCAATCTACTATCTTTTTTTAAAAAGAGGCATATTTGCACTGTTTATTACAATATCTGAGCTAGACATTCCACAGCTCTTGCCATTATTATTCTATTTATTCCTGGAAATATTTTGGTGTTTTATGGTGTGCACAGGACTTCAAGATACCTGCCATTCATTTTTGTCATACTGCCACTTTGAACAAGAAAGGTGACTCAGTGGCTTAGGGTGCTCGGCTGGATTTGGGAAAGCAGGGTTCTATTCCCGCACACTTCCTGTGTGACCTGTGGCAAGTCTTTTAGTCTCTCTCTGCCTCCATTCTCAGTAAGCTACGTCTAACAGTACTTCTCTACCTCACGGGGGTGCTCTCACAGTAAATATATTAAAGATAGTGAGGCATTGAGATACTAGTAATGGGGACCAGATAAATACCAAGAATTGATTCCCTGCAACCAGATTATGTTTTCCCACTACAATTAATTTTTTTCCCAGTGATTTGTTGTGACTATCCTATGATAAATGTTCTGCGGCATCTGATGAAGTGAAAGTGAGCTGTAGCTCACGAAAGCTTATGCTCTAATAAATTTGTTAGTCTCTAAGGTGCCACAAGTACTCCTTTTCTTGTGGCATCTACAGTTACTAGAAATCATGCTCATTGAAAAATATTTCCAGCAGGGACAGCACATTCAGTATTTAGAAACATACACAATAGTGTATGTTTGTTAATTTAGGGTTGTGAAGATATTAAATCACCCATACGATGCTCTAGTAGCCCTTGCAACACAATTTACATTCTCAGAAAAATGTTCATGGTAACACACAGCCCATCATAAACAAACAAACATCTCCAACCCAAATAAAGACCGAGAGTGACGTTCTGTGGAATAGCAACCCAAATATTTCTCTCCACCGCATACCATCCACTTCAGATCTTGTTTAGACATAGAGATTGGAATCTAAATCCCCTGCACCCTGTCACATATCATTACCATACTGTAATAATATTAAAGACTAAAGGGAAACTTCAGAGTGATGTCAAATGTATGGCATTTAGCAAAGCTGACTGTGAAATACACTGAAAGGCTAACTATTTAGGCTGAATGTTACAAAACGGGTATGGCTCATTCAAATCAAACCACTCATATGATCATATGAATATAAAACAAAATAATGAAATAAGCACCAATTTACAAAAAATGGAGAGACTTAAAACATGTGGGTTATGGCAGGTTTTATACCCGGAGAAATCAAAAGCTGCAAAAATAATCTGCTACCTGGAAAAGCATTTGGAAAATAACAGTTAAAATGCTTCTGTATACAAGAAAGGATCTACAGGGTGACTTCACAGAGCTTATGGATATGTATTATAGTGCATTCTTTATAAAGAAAAAAATAAAGTTTGGTATAAATAGGAAACATTTTAAAAATATATCGAGGTTTGCCATGTATTTTCAGTATGTAAACCACAGAGAGAGAACGTCAAGTAAAATCCTTTTAAATTCATATTTAAAGGGTACTATTAAAAACCAGATTACGTAGCCCTTACTTAAATGAGCAGTCTTGTTGATCCCAGTGGAACTACAGGATCAGACCCAAGGTTTGCAAGAATCTTATAGAATCAACTCCTACACATGAGATTTAAAGTCCTCCTCCTGCTTACTACACAGAGAAGTCCCTATTCTGCTAAGTTTAAGCATTTATTGTAGATAACTATTAGGAAGTTTAGTCTCCAGAACTCATGTGTTTGACGTGGTAATAGACCTTGTTTCTCTGTGTACACAGATCTCATTAATTCATAGTGTTTCTATTACTACTTGACTGTGTTGCTAAATATTCATGCTGTATGCACTCTATTTCTTCCATCTGTATATAGTCAATGATTCTTCATGATCCCTTTTTAGATATCATTATGCATTATTATACCTACGTATCCCCCTTCTTGAAAAAACCAAACTTCCTCATCACTGTTCTCAGTTACTCCCATTTGAAGTCAAGTTGACAGAGATGCACAACTGCAATTACACTCAGAATTTGGCCTGCAGTAAGTAGAGGGTTTTTTCCCCCCCCCGAATGGTATCAGTGCTGATATTCCATTAATGCAAATGTTAATACTGATGTGTAAACCACTGTCAGGAAAGGATCTGTAGCTTTAAAGGAACCATAAACTTCTTTGGCTGTGTCTGTGTGCCAGGAAGTTTCTGTCCTTCTTCTGACTGAATTACAGCCAGTTAGTGAATTATCAGTCCAGCATGGGAGAGCACATGGAATGGGAGGATGTTCTGAAGTACAATATAAAACCAGTCGCAGGTGAGTTTAATCTATTTTTTGTTCATGTGAAAAGACTTCCAGGTTCCAGTTGTTTAGCTGCGATGGGGTCTGAGTCAGCCAACTGAACCAGTGTTTGATAACAGAGCACAGTATAACGTTCATATTTTAACATAGCATAGGACAGTTATCTGATGCATTACGGACTGGACCCAGAACTCCAGCTTGTCTTTCTTTGTAATATTTCTTATAACAATAATATTGGCTGCAAATCTCTTCTATTGAAAATGTATAGCTTACACCTTCAGAAATAAAAGGCACTTTGAATTTCAGTGGTGTTTTTAGCTTATTGCTGTATTGTGGGAGAAGAGGGACTAAGAGATAGAGTCCAAAGCACAGATTGTAGAGTGGTGTGAGTTCCAAACAGAGTTTGGAGTGAGCAAGAGACACCTTAGTTTAACATTTTCTGACTTCCTGATACATATTATACCCTTATACATATATATTAAAGAAGGGTTAAATAAAAGTTTGCCTCCCCAGATAGGACTTGAACTCTTGTGGATCTTAGACAGTTGGGAGAAGCTTATCCACTGGGGGAAGTATTTAATACACTGGCCTGGTGTACATGACAGTTTCTTTCTAGTAGCTTCTCCCAAGACTATATAACCTCCTGTTTTCCAGCAGCTCAAAGAGCTCTTTTAGTTCAAGCAGTAGAAGCCTGTGCTTTTGGTGCTAAATGACTTGGATTCAATCCCTGCTGAAGACTATGGCATCATAGCTTGCAATTTATTTTCAGTGTTGTAAATCCCAGACAGTGTTATGGCCACACAGTCTATTGACTGATGGAGTTAAACAGAAAGAAACCAGAATGTGTGTAGGAACACTCACACTGTGTAGAGCAGTGATCCTTGATGGGTGGACAAAAAGCTAAGATGCAATCATAACCCAAATCTCTAGGACCTGGTGATAACCCAGCCAATGATTTGTGGAATAGAAATGCCAGTAAGCACATAGTTCTAGGAATAATAACTGCAATGATGTGTCCATTTAAGGTCACCATATGGATGTAATAAGAAAAACTCCAGCATTACTAGTAGTAAGTAGGGCATAGACTGGCACAGAGTATAAAGCAGACTGCTGGAGATCTGCCAATAAAATGAGTTTAATTCAGTTCCTGACTGCACATCTGAATTTACCTCTCACAAGGCAGTCCAGAAAAATGGGCCATTTAAACCTAGAACTGAGGAGGTGGCTACCACAAAGGAAAAATACAAAATACAGGAATGTTAGTAAGCTACAATCTATCATAACATATCAGAATTTTTTGCACTTCTATATGTCCTATCTTTCAAGGATATCAAAGCTCAAGCCAAACATTAATTAATTAAGTTTCACAACATCCCTGTGAGATAGAAATGTATGATTATCCCCATTGTACAAATGCAGAGAGAGAGGAAGAGAGATTTACCCAAGGCTAGTCTTCTAATCAGTAGCTGAACTGGGAACAGAATCCAGAGACCTGATTGCCAATCTCCCACGCTAGCTACTAGACTGCCTGCACAGATGGCCTTTTAAAACATTTGCTTTACATATTAGCTAAATCTACTTCATGTTCAAATCATGGCATGGAGTTAAAGTACTGTTGTTCTAGAAATTTGCTGACATCCACTGTGCATTGTTTAAGTAAGACAAAAAGTATAATCATTCCATTTTCAAAATATATTGACATGAATCTTACCTCTTTCTTTATCCTGTGGATCTGTTAACACCAAAATTTTATATTTTGGGTCTTCTCGGTACACAGGAAGGAAACACATACAGGAATCTTCAAGTTTAACCTAAAAACAGGCATTTAGCTGTTTTAAGCTGTAGAGCTGGCAAAAAAGCATTTCAATTATCGGAAGCACATACAGAAACATGTAAGCAAGGTGGACTATTCAAAGTAACAACTTGCACCTGGAACGAGCGTTCACCAATTCATCAATGTCAGAACACTAGGGTCAAGTATATTTGTTCCTCCACTGAGCTACTGAGGAAATGTAACGCTGCATACAGCATATGACCTTCCTGAGAAATCTTAGTATCTTCTCCTGATTATATCTCTTTCTTTGCATGCTGCAAATACATCATCACTGGCATCACAGTGACACCTGTGAGCACCTCCTCAAGTAAAAGTCATGTGCTGTTTTTATGACAAATCCTACTGTTTTGATTTGCGAGTTAATTTAGCACTCATGAAAGTGAGACACAAACAGCACAAGCACAAATCTGCCATAGCTGGACCAGTTTTCCCTGCACAGAACTCTGCCAATGCACTTCCACCCTGACCTGCAATAATCCTCTTGAGCAAAGACTGCCAACCATGACACGCTGCACAGTGGTCTGAGTAAATGGGATGACAACAATCTAATATGCATTAAAGAACTAGATGGTCCATTGGCCCCATCACCTGAGACAGGTTTTAACCTAGGTCTACAGAAGCAAAAGGCTCAGAGACTAGTCAGACTAAATAGGGACTAGTCAATCACAGCAATCTTCATCCCTAAATTCTTAGGTGTATGTTTTCCCAGAGTAGGGGTAATAGAGGTTGTTAGCTCAGATATCTGCGGTCTTCTTGAAGGGAGATAAATTCTTATATTTTGATTTATTTTTGATTTATAAAATATCAGAATTCATTGAAGCATTTATTATGGTTTATAGGAAACAGCTAGAAAATTCTTGTTACTTTTGCCCTTTGGTAATTGTATTGTTCTGCGTGTGCAGATTAGACAAGAACAAAATTACATACAAAATTAAGTCTGAAGTTATATTTAAGGTCTCACTACAAGCCATAAAATCAAGATACTTCAGACTTGAAGCCAAAACTCCATTCTTTAGCTCTAGCTATTGTGGAGACGCAGCATTGCTTAGTGTTCTAAGCTCCCCGCCCCCTAACTGAACACCAGATGGGCTAGTAACATGGCATCCCTGCATGACAAGTTGAGCTAAGGACAGTGTAACAGCCTTTTTGTATTTAACCTTACAGACGGTTATGATCTTGGTCCACTAGAGGGCATTAAAAGAATACTATAAGATGAGTCACCCTTACTTCTCAGACAATATGAAAGTTACCCCACCCACATCAACTGACTTTTTCTAGAAATGACTATAAAATATTTTCCAAAACTGTTTAGAAGCCACCATATTCCACACAAATCGTTATTTCAACTGAGTGGCATTGCTTCAGCACTGTGTAATGATATAAACACAGCTGGTCCAACAGAAACTTTCATTGCATAGAAAAGGGCCCACATACTGGAAGGTTTCATACAATGATTGAAGTTAGAAATGAAAAAGACCTATCTAGTCTTATCCTGCCCATCTCTCGGCCAATGCAGGATTGGTCCCTGCAGCTCTATCACTAAAGAGTTTTTATTCAGTCTGTCAACCATTTCTGATCAGAGCTTGCGTGAAAGAGCAATATTAGAAAATTTCATTGTGTTTATTGCTGACTCACAATAGAAAGAGTCAGTGGCACTGCTATGGGTACCCGCATGGCCCCACAGTATGCCAACATTTTTATGGCTGACCTAGAACAACGCTTCCTCAGCTCTCTTCCCCTAATGCCCCTACTCTACTTGCGCTACATTGATGACATCTTCATCATCTGGACCCATGGAAAAGACGCCCTTGAGGAATTCCACCATGATTTCAACAATTTCCATCCCACCATCAACCTCAGCCTGGACCAGTGCACACAAGAAATCCACTTCCTGGACACTACGGTGCTAATAAGCGATGGTCACATAAACAACACCCTATACCAGAAACCTACTGACCGCTATGCTTACCTACATGCCTCCAGCTTTCATCCAGACCACGCAACACGATCCATTGTCAACAGCCAAGCTCTACAATACAATCGCATTTGCTCCAACCCTTCAGACAGAGACGAACACCTACAAGATCTCTATCAAGCGTTCTTACAACTACAACACCCACCTGCTGAAATGAAGAAACAGCTTGACAGAGCCAGAAGAGTACCCAGAAGTCACCTACTACAGGACAGGCCCAACAAAGAAAATAACAATACGCCACTAACCATCACCTTCAGCCCCCAACTAAAACCTCTCCAACTCATCATCAAAGATCTAAAACCTATCCTGAATGACAACCCGTCACTCTCACAGATCTTGGGAGACAGCTCCCAACTTGAAGCAAATACTCACCAGCAACCACACACCACACAACAAAACCACTAACCCAGGAACTTATCCTTGCAACTAAGCCCGTTGCCAACTCTGTCCACATATCTATTCAGGGGACACCATCATAGGGTCTAATCACATCAGCCACACTATCAGAGGCTCGTTCACTTGCGCATCTACCAATGTGACATATGCCATCACGTGCCAGCAATGCCCCTCTGCCATGTACTTTGGTCAAACTGGACAGTCTCTATATAAAAGAATAAATGGACACAAATCAGATGTCAAGAATTATAACATTCAAAAACCAGTCGGAGAACACTTCAATCTCTTTGGTCACTCGATTACAGACCTAAAAGTGGCAATTCTTCAACAAAAAAACTTCAGAAACAGACTCCAACGAGAGACTGCTGAATTGGAATTAATTTGCAAACTGGATATAATTAACATAGGTTTGACTAAAGACTGGGAGTGGATGGGTCATTACACAAAGTAAAACTATTTCCCCATGTTTATTCCCCCCCTCCTCCCCACTGTTCCTCACACGTTCTTGTCAACAACTGGAAATGGCCCACCTTGATTTATCACTACAAAAGGATCCTTCACCCACCCCTCCTGCTGGCAATAGCTCACCTTACCTGATCATTCTTGTTACAGTGCATATGGTAACATCCATTGTTTCATGTTCTCTGTGTATATAAAATCTCCCCACTGTATTTTCTACTGCATGCATCCAATGAAGTGAGCTGTAGCTCACGAAAGCTTATGCTCAAATAAATTTGTTAGTCTCTAAGGTGCCACAAGTACCCCTGTTCTTTTTAATAGAAAGAACAAATCTCTACAACAGTAAGGAAATTCACTGCACAATTTAAATTAGCCTGAACAGCACAAGATGGGCCAAGAGCTGAAGATTTTGGATCCAATCCTAAACACCCTCCAAATTCAATCCCAATATGGAGGTAGGATCCAGACACAAAATTCAGATTTGTACTTGAAATTTTGGTGGTTTTCAGATCTAGTCTTTTGATTTGAGTTTATCTCTAGTCTATGAGGGTAAAATATTTACAATCTGATTGATTTCACAGTAGCAGCCATGTTAGTCTGTATTCGCAAAAAGAAAAGGAGTACTTGTGGCACCTTAGAGACTAACAAATTTATTAGAGCATAAGCTTTCGTGAGCTACAGCTCATCCGATGAAGTGAGCTGTAGCTCACGAAAGCTTATGCTCTAATAAATTTGTTAGTCTCTAAGGTGCCACAAGTACTCCTTTTCTTTTTGCGAATCTGATTGATTGAATCTGAAACTTTAAGTGATTTTTATCCTTGCCACACTAACCTAGATATATTCAAACAGATTCTGGCCACTGCACTTGTAATTGCCTTTCTTCGGTATCTAAATACATTTTCTACTTGGGAACGTAATTATATTACCTTCTCTTCACCAGGAATGGAAAAAAACTCAGGAGATGATGAAGTTTGCTGCAAAAGTTTTTCATAGTAGGCCTCAGCTGCTTCTTGGGTAACCTCAGGATTACTTGCTAAAATATCTACTGGATAAAGGTGTCCTATGGATAAAATAATACACAAGGTCATTTCTTTTGTAATGAAAGTGGCTACATACATTGTAAAACTCTGAACCTGCAAAAGGATCTGCGTGGGTAGACCCTTATGCACCCCGATAGCCATTTGTAGAATCACGGCGTAAAACGGTAAGAGAATAAAATTGCATCTATCTTCTGACGTTATTTAAGCTCATTTTTGCAGAACAGAACCATGGCAGTATCAGCCCACATTTGCTGCCTTTCAGCTCAACAGGGACTTTGTTAAATGTCTGCAGATAATTCAGCCTCCTGCTCAACTTAGAGTGGGAGAGCACAGATCAAAGTGATTTTCTTAAAAATGCAGCCCCTGATTGTTAATGCTTATCTAAAAATAAAACAGGGGGAAATACCTCCTCAGTGCTTTTGCCATTTTTGGAAGGCCTTTTACAAGTCAGTCTGTGGTCTGCTGTGTACAATTACAGCACCACTCTCTCCTTCTGTAGAGTCATTTCTATTGGTCATATTCATAATGATGTACATAATCCAGAGAAAAAGTAAAATATTTACTCTCAGAGGCATAATAATTACTATCTTTTTATGCAATATATTTTAACTCATGGGCCTCACTGCTGCAAGATATTACTTAAAAATATAGGTTAGTAGTATACAATCGATATATATGAATAAGAATATTAATTTTCACACCATCTTAGTTGCCAATTATTACAAGGGATATAAAATTCCACACATCAAGGTGTTAACCCACTGCCTGCAGGGGATCAGGAAACAATTGCTCCCCTTTATAATATAGTATAATTAACTAGATCCATTGGGCAATTCTTGGAGACTGAATATCCTGTGAGATGGATCAGCAGTTTTATGAAGTCTCCCACCACGAGAGGGCAATATTCCCAGGTTAAGGGGCGCACCATTGACTAACTCCATCTGCAACTGCAGCAAACCCAAAATGAATATAAAAAACAGTTCTACCATGAAGCTATGTTTAGGGGAAGTGGGTCTTAGCCTTGAATCCCCCTTCTTTTTGACAATGATATGCTCCCATATGGCAGTTTCCATTTAGGAAGATAAAGTGAAATAACAATTACATAGCTAGTAAGAAAGCATACACTAAGGAATGTGTGGAAGGATGGTCTAGTAGTTAGAGCACTGGCCTGAGATTTGGGCAACCTGGGTTCAATTCCCTGATTTGGCAAAGGCTTCCTGAGTGACCTTGGACAAGGCACTGAGGTCTTGTCTACCACCCTGGAGCAAACATTCACCTGTGGTTTTTTAGTAAAATGCCTCGCAACCAATTCATATGTCAAACTAACTGGTCATTTGTTGTAAATTGGATCACCAACTTTGAAAGTAGTTTAGTTCACTTCCGGATGAGTTAGTGCAGAAAAAGGTGTGTGTGGACGCATCTGTCTTTCAGCGTAACTTCTGCCTCTGGCAGTCCTCCCACTGCTGTCCCACACTACATTGCTTCGCACCTGGATCTACTTGTGTCTTTGTGTGCCTGCTACTACTCTGGGGTCGTTTTGATAGATGTCACCTTCCTGTTTAAATACTGACGTGGAGCTAGAAGTGACCCATTTGCAATTGTACATGCCTGGCATCTTGTACCCTTCTCAGCATTACAGCAGCCATGCCCCATGGAGTCCCTTGAGATCTGGAGAGATATGTTGGTCCAGTACCTCCTGAAGAGCAGCCACCGGAGTGCCAAGCTACACAACATATAGCAAAGTAAATGATGGAGGGATCACTCCCAAGATAAGTTTCAATGCCGCAACAAAGAAAAGGAGCTTTAGAAGAGTTCTTTAAAAAAAAAACAAAAAAACCCCCTGTGTGGATGCACTGATTCAGAGGGAAGTAGATTGTGTCCACCCACCTGGCTTTAATTATTTTGGATAAATTAATCCACAAAAGCGTACGTGCAAAAACACAGTCTGCAAAAAACCCCCGTGTAGACAAGCATAAGAATGACTATACTTGGTCATACCAAACATCCATCTAGCCCAGTATTCTGTCTTCTGGCAGTGGCCAATACCAGGGGCTTCAGAGGGAATGAACAGAACAGGTAATCATCAAGTGATCCATCCCCTGTCGCCCATTCCCAGCTTCTGGCAAACAGAGGCTAGGGACTCCATCCCTGCCCATCTTGGCTAATAGCCATTGATGGACCTATCCTCCATGAATTTATCTAGTTCTTTTTTGAACCCTGTTATAGTCTTGGCCTTCACATCATCCCCTGGCAAGAAGTTCCACAGGTTGACTGTGCATTGTGTGGCCTCAGGTCCTCCTCTGCAAACATGAGGATAAATATATTACCAATTTGTAGGTCAGGGCCAGCTCTAGGTTTTTTGCCGCCCCAAGCTCTGAGAGCACAACTGCCCAAACAAAAAAAAAAAAAAGAGGGGGGGTGGCTGGAATGCCGCCCAAGCAAAAAAATAAAAGGCCGGAATGCCGCCCCTGGAATTGTGCCGCCCCAAGCATGTGTTTGCTTTGCTGGTGCCTAGAGCTGGTCCTGTGTTAGGCAATCAAATACTACCCTAATGGGGACTATATAAGTATGATAGACAGAAATAATGTTTTCCCTATAAAAATAAGAACATAGGATCTGATGTCTCAGATCAAACCATTAGTCCATCGAGTCCAGTATCCTGACTCTGGTAGTGGTCAATACCCAATTTCTTAAAAATAATGTAAGAAACCAAAATCCATAATTCATTGATGTTCATTGCTATACAAGGGTGGTTAAAAACTAACTCCTGGCCTTTGCAAGCGATCAGCTTACATCCTGAAGTTTGATAGCAGTGCTATGTAGTCAGAATGCTGAACAGTAAATCTCTAAAGGCTGATGTGTAAATGTATTTTGTCACGTTTGTATCTGAGAAAGAAAGGAAGATGCTCTCCAACATTGTCAAGTCAATTCACATTATAAAATCCTAACCAGCACTTTGTAGAAAGAAGGCTTGCTGTAGTGGGCTCCCACACATGTACTTTGCAATAATAATCCATATAAGGAAAACAGGACATGTAGTATGTTAAAAACAAAATGAAGGATTATTATTAAATGCTCTGGTAAGTTATTTTTAAATACAGGAATGTCCTGTATGATTGTTTGCAATTATTTTTTAAAAAAATCTGTACATAAGGATTTAATTTTACTGGATGTATGCTGATGACACATAAAGCAAGATATTGGGCCTTCCAAAATATGCAGCTGATAAGCACAGCACTCACAATGCTATATCCTACTACTTAATAAATAAAAGTGATTTTGCCTTCTTCTTCACAGAGAAAACACCTTGTATCTTTATGTTACACTACCTTTTCCAGTACCTAGTAGGTCTGTATTGTGAGTTATGTAATCAAATAATGACACAAGCCAAAAATGGAAGTATTAAGTACCGATGCTGATCAACATCTTATCATTACAGCCCTCTAGATGAGTCCCTTTTTTCCCTCAGATAAATAAATAAATTTGTTCAGTTAGTCTGTTCAACTCCCTCTTCGCTTTAGGTTGCAATTTTCAAAAGCACCAGCGGGAATCAGTACATCTTCCTCTGAAAGTCAACAGGACTTGTGCCCCTAACTCACTTAGGCACTTCTGAAAATCCCATCTTAAAAGTTTGGAAGTCTAGTTGCCAAATGCAGGTAGAGGAGAAGCCATTGGGTTAGTTTGGGTTTTTACTTTAACCTCTGTGAGCCTCAATCTTCCCATGTGTGTAATGGTGGGGGAAATCACACTTACTCTCCTTTATAAAAGTACTTTCAAATGCATAAATTTAAAAGAGCTGCTTAGTCCTAAATGTTATTATTAATGATTAATTTTATTATATTATTATTATTATGCATTTTATTCACAGCAAATAATTACTGCTGGCTAAAGTAAGAGGACGCGATCAAGATTTTAAAAATCTAATCTCCGGTTTCGGAAGAGTCTAACTTTGCTGCTTTCCTTTTAAAGCAATGTTTTCCTGTGGATGCCTTGGGCTTGAGGCCCCTTTCGGCAGCTCAGGAGACGGAGATCTTTAAGTTCCAAGGACAGCTTTATAAAACAAATTTAAATTACAGGATTTTATTACAGAGTTTGATCCTATGCAGCAGCAGCAGAAACAACAAAAGAGTACACTGTGCTAACCAAAGCTGAATGTTTTTTTAAACAGGCAATGCACACAAAGGGTTACCAGCCAAAGGGGAAAAAAAGAGTCATAAAAAGGGGGCCTCCCGGCTGCAGCCACAGAGGAGGTACCATATAACCATAAGGAGAGTAAATTTAGAACGGGAGGCCTACTGCATTAGAGGGATTCCAGACATTCCAGCCTTAGCAATTCTGCAGAGCTGAAAGGAGCTACCATCTTAAATAGCCAAAGCTGGTAAACAAGGTCATGACATCACATAGATTCTACAGCAACACTATCAACAAGAGCTTACAGGTAGGTATGAGCCTTGACCTTTTACATGGCAACTGCGCTTTTTTTTTTTTCCTTTAAAAGAAGGGGGGGGGGAATAAAAAATATAGATAATCTTTTGATTACAAATATATAAAGCTATATTGGCAATCAGATTTCTGTTTTGAGCATACATGGCTACTTTGGAAACAAATAGACAAAGCCAAATTTTAAACTAAAAACAAAAAAGTGGTAATTTCATTTTGTTGCACTTTTTGTTCTCATAAAAAAGTCTGAGCCAGCTTCTCAGCTGGTGTAAATCACTGTGTCTCCACTCCCGTCAATGAAGCGCCACTGATTCACACCAGCTGAGGATTTGATCCTTAAAATGAAAAGTAATAGTTAGACATGAATATAAAGCAAGCAGGCACGGCATAAGCTTCTCACATACTGCTCTGGCAATGCTCCTTAAAACCTGACATGCAGCACGCCTTGTTACTGCTGCCTGGAATCCCATACAGCTCTGCCAAATAACCTAAACTATCCTGTTTCAGTCTTAAACCCCAAATGCACCTCAGTTCTTTCCTGCAGCACCCCTCCTCCCAATACATACCCCTGCTATTCCAGCTTTGGTTTTTTTCCAGAACAGAAATAGTTAACTGTGCTGAATTATGTGGTGGTTTTGTGAAGTGAACAAATACCTCTCTCTTGGAGGGAAAACTGCAGCTAAACTCACTTCACCTGGGATCTAAAGCAGATCATAACACAGGTTTCTAGATGGGAAATGATAATGCGTAAGGTCTATTTTTAAAGCCATAGCTCTAGTCACTTATAGGATGGGAGATTATTTTTCATCTTGAACTAAAATTGTGATGTTTTGTACATTAAACACAGACCTCATCACTACTGAACCAAAAAGAATTTCACTGCATGGGTTGAAGTAAGCAGGAAATAGTTTTCCGTAGCCAAAATAATTTATTCTTCTCAGCACAACAGAAAACACATGGTGCACCCTCATGTATGTGAAATTCCACAAATGAAACTGTAAGTAGTTATCGTACTGAAGGTAAACCAAATCCCCCCAATCAAGACAACGGTTATAAGGATTCAGTCTAACTTGCAAAATCAGAGAAAAGTGATGGTAACATTATGCAGCTTAATCCTGATTCCTAGCACAGATAATTTAAATAGTAATTTTATATTATTTATAACCCCATCATATGAAGATAATGTTGCAGCATATTAAACCACCCTTTTCAAGAGCTCTTTAATTACTCCAGTTTATTCAGTTTACAGGATCTCATGTTTTTATACACTAATTTTGTTAATTTGTGACTGCATAGTTACTAATTAACTCTGCCGATTAGCTGGATCTTTGTGTTACAAAAACTCAAATGTTTTAAAACTGATGCTAGTTTAATTTAAAAGTTAGTATATATTGTCAATATCACCTTTTTCTGCATGAGCATTAATCCAATATATCTTTTAACTATCACATAAAAAACACCTGATCTTCAGTTAGAGCAATCTATTACTGTATCCACAACCTGGTTTCCTTAACAAGTTGGTAACAGAATTGTTTCATCTTCAGACATATCAAAGAGGTAATTAAGATACCTTAAATACTGATCGTACTCCTAAGAAAGCTTTATTTGTTGAATGGAGCATTTCAAGCATTATACCTGTTTGATGCAGTAGTATTTCAGAAGACTGTTTGTTGCAGTATAATTCAAAAGCAAAAAAACACCAGCCTTAGTGTAGATAAAGAATTAAAAATCGGTGTACTGTACTAAGTAATTAATTATGTCCCCTGTGATTGCTGTTACTCCTTTTGCAAACAGGTTGTAGAGAACTTTACTATATGCATTTATTAAGAACTGCACAATTAAAAAGTGCCCTTAGTCATCAAGGAACATTTACATTACTGAGAGTAAAAACTATCAATATATGAACGTACGCACACACACTCCAATATCATTCTTTTTCACTCACAGATACACATGAAAGAGAAAAGCTTGAACGTGTGAGTCTTTAACGGCTCAGAAACAAAAAGCAAATAAAAAGAACCCAACATTTATTATTTTTTAAAATTTACAATTTTTAAGACAGTATCATTGGGGGGGTGGAACCTAACTCATTTTTGAGCACTTGGGGATGACAATACAGTAGAACCTCAGAGTTACGAACACCAGAAGTTGCGAACTGACCAGTCAATCACACACCTCATTTGGAACCAGAAGTACACAAACAGAAGCAGAGACAAATAAAAAAAGCAAATACAGTACAGTACCGTGTTAAATGTAAACTACTAAAAAAAGGGAAAGTTTAAAAAAAAGATTTGACAAGGTAAGGAAACTGTTTCTGTGTTTGTTTCATTTAAATTAAGTTGGTTAAAAGCAGCATTTTTCTTCTGAACAGTAAAATTTCAAAGCTGTATCAAGTCAATGTTCAGCTGTAAACTTTTGAAAGAACAACTATAATATTTTGTTCAGAGTTACATTCTCTATTCCTGAGGTGTTCATAACTCTGAAGTTCTATTGTGTTGCTTTCAAAAAGGGGGGCGGGAGTCTTATTTTTATGCTAATGTGATCAGCAATAAACAATCAGGGTGAGATATATGCAGAAATCCACAATATACAGGAGATTTATTTTAAGTTTTCCTGTCAGTATCAGGAGTCCTTATATCCTTGGGCATAACAGTATTTTAAACTTATTGTTCTTAACACAAACCACTTTGCAGCTTCATTCTCTTTTCTTGTGAACTAATCATTTGTCCAGATATCTGTGATGGTCAAATATGCACATAAATTTAGGTGAACTGACACAGAAAAGATTATATACATTACATTAATATTTAGGAGGGAATAGTCCTGTGATTAGAACAGGGGACTGGGAGTCAGGACATCAGGGTTCTATTCCTGACACTGGCTGGATGTGTGACCTCAGCCAATCGTTTAAATGCCTATTGCCTATAGTTTGAATGCATGTAATGCCTACCTCATTACAGGCTTAATCTATTAATGTCTGTAGAACACTTGCAGATCTTTGGATGAAAAGTGCTATATACAAAGGCATAGGAGTACAGTAATATTAATGTATACTATAAAGAGCCCTCTTCCCTCCCATCTATAGACTGTCATATCTATACTATATGCAGTGTTATATGCAGTAGCCACCCACTTGTCTCTCTCTAATATCCATACAGTGGCTACAATAATGTGACCATTCCTAGGTTCTAGAGAGAGTGACTTTTTTGCTCTTCTAAATGATGCACATATGAATACTGTGCCTTGCCATTAACCTTTTACAGGAGCAGAAGCACTGTGTTTAAACAGCAGCACTGGGTACCAAGTACCAAGTCTTATTCATTGCTTTAATTGAGCCTGAACAATTCTAAGCATGTGGTTATCATTAGGCTACCATATTTGTTTAACCTTTCAAAGGAAGGAAGAGGTCCTTGGCATGTTACCGGGAGTACATGCAGAACCTGACTCTCATATCCTGAATTTAATTGAGCAAGTACATGTCAAAAAACCAAGTTCTAGTGTAAATGAAAACTCCAGTAACACCGTAACAATGAGCAATAGAGCTGGTGGATAAATACTGTGGTGTGATATCTGTCCAACATGGCATGGCAGCCCTCAACCACATGCTGTACATCATTAACAGGAACAGTGTTCTTTCACACTGCATTACTTTTCACCCATTTGTCACAGGATAACCTGGGAACTTACAGAAAAAATGTTTATTGGTTTTAATGGATTTTTATGTAATACCATCCCTGTACTATTTTCCATTAGCATTTTGACAATGAAGAGTACTCCAGGAGGGCAAACAAAATATAAGTTTCTGTCTAAAAGGCATTGCTCTGTGAAAATCAGTAAGTGAAACTGCTCTGACAGTAAATAATTATAATCTAATTTCTGATTAAGTGGCTGGACAGTTTAAATAGATGAGTTCTATTTAAGCAACTGCCCCCATTCTACCAATTCAACAAATGGACTACAGTTAAGGGTTATGCACAGGAGGCTATGGTATTAGGAAGCCCATTCTTGTCCAAAGGATTTTGCTACTGCCTAAAAAGGTGCAAATGAACATAGGCAAAGGATAGATGGACCTGATCCGTGAGGTGCTACGCACCTTCAATTCTCATTGATTTCAGTGGAATCTGAGTGCACTCAGCACCTCAGAGAATCGGGCCCTGTATATCGAGCATTTTATTTCCTAGAATTTAGAAGAGTGATCAGAAGCTTGTGAAATAGAATTAATATTTAATCAATTTTAATTCAAACTATTTTTTCCTCCTTTGTATGAAAAACTGCATCTACAACAACATATTTACTCCTAAGTTTCATAGTATTTTAAATTTAAATATTAAACTCTAGGAATCTGGGTATAAAATGATAGGATTAAGCCAGGAGCTTATTCGATCTTAAAGTTAACTTGCACTGTCCCAGCTCCCTGTAGCTTTTACCATGAAGATTCCAGCTGCATCTATTTTTCTTCAAACCATTCTTTGCAGCAGTGCTACATTTAAAAAAGAAAAACACAAAAACCACACCCAACTCACAGCACAAATCGAAATCCATTTTGTGTAAGCATGCTACCTCCTGTCATATCACATAAAACCCAACCTCTGGACTGACACGCTTTATACAAAGTTCCAATTTGAAGTAACTGAAAAAGGCTGAGGTATGGCACCTCGGAAAGCAGGATTTATAAATAAAAATATTGACACACCCTTAAACTATGGAAGTGCTACCACGTATAGCTATAGTGTAGCAGCAAAAGTGACTGAACATTTCACTCTCTTTGCAAAGAGTTTAGAGATGTAAGACGGAGAGCGGGGGGGGACGGGACGGGGGGGAGAAGAGAGAGATATCTCAGAGTGGGTCAAAGGAGATGCAGGCCTGAAAAGAAGTAGCATCTAAGGTTGTAACTAACAAGCATTTTTTCTCCCTCACACCAGACTTACAACAGTGAAACTCCATTGATTTCTGTGGGACTAGCCCCTGTGACACTGGCAAACCAGCTCTTGCCAAGGTTTTAGGCCTCAGCTGAGCACTGACAAATTCACTTCTGGAAAGCAGTCTGTTTCACCTGGGTGTTAGTATGGTTAAGATGGGTATTAGACTTATAACCATGTGTTTAGACTTTATGGAATGCTTGTAAATTGCTGCATGCATTAATCTCACTTATAATATCTATATCACATGCTATAAGATAATATTTAAGTTTTTGCTTTATAACTGTAAAAAAATGTTTGCCCTGAAACTGTCAACCTGTCTGAAAGGATCATCTCCTGCTCATTAAGAAGGCTATCAAAACTGAATGGGTCATTGTGGGACATCACAAAATAAAGTCTTTGTTAATTGCCCTTTCACACCCATGAAGAGGCTATGTGCAAAAGAGATTGTCCCGTCAGCTTGAATTCTGGAAGAAGAAAATAAAGATAGTGAACAGGAAAATTTTTCAACTCTTTTGCTGTTTGGACTCTCACAGAGCCAGAGCCACTAAACAGAAGCAGAGATCCCCAGGGTCAACCTGGGTTAGCCCTAAACGGAGCCTGCACTAGGCATAAGCAGACTAAGCAATTGCTTAGGGCCCCAAGCCGCTCAAGGGGGCTCCCATTCGCTTTTTATTATTATTAAGGCTAAGAGTCAGTCACAGATTCAGTGATTTTACGTGACCTCCACGACTTCAGCCCCGGGTGGCAGGGCTCTGGCTGTCAGTGTTGGGGGAGAGGGGCAAAAATATTCCTGCTTAGGGCCCCCAATGGGCTAGCAACAACGCTGGCCCTAAAAGACATTCAGTGCTGAAAAATTGCTACAACTCTGTCACCTTTTGCAACCATCAACTGTAACTCATTTGTGTATATATGTTTACCAGCTTTAACATGTAAATAACTCTCTCATTTCTTTTTCCTCATTAATAAATCCTTAGTTATGTTACTATAGGATTGGCTACCTGCATTGTCTTTGGTATGAGATCTGAGATACAAATTGCCCGGGGGCAGGGCCAGCTCTAGGTTTTTTGCTGCCCCAAGTAAAAAGTTTGTGCCACCCCAAGCATGTGCTTGGTTTGCTGGTGCCTAGAGCCGGCCCTGACCGGGAATAAGTGACTGGTTTCTTGGAACTGAAAACAACCTGAATCTTTTGAGATCTTTGGTGGATAACAACCAACTACCACTAAGTCCCACTTGCCTGGGTGGCAACATAGCTTAGAATGCCCAAGGTGATTGTCTGTAACTCCGTCATAAGACAGTTATAGCTCTTCAGGGGTTCAAATTTGTTACTGAGTTGGTCAAATCTTATTGTGGAACATACAACCATTTAGGGGTGTCTGCCCTGCTTTTTGACACTCTGACCTGAGGTTGGCATACACATTCGTGAACTGCTCCAGACAGGGTGACACCCTCAATATACCCCATATAAGCACAGTGAGAATTGGGTCCTTAATATCTATTGCCTCCCAGAGCCCAGGAATGTTGGAAAATTCTCAGGGCCATATTCTTATCTCAGTTACACCCCTGAAGTAAAGGGTGGTACTCCAAATGTACAATGGTGTTTCTGGTGTCTGGCTCTCAGAGTATAAACCAAAAAAGGGATGGGAGGGGGGTGAGTTGGGAAATAATGGAATGTATAGCTGAAAGATTTTCTGGAGAGAGAGGATGAGAGAGGCTCAGTCCTTTACCATCACAGACAGAGAAGATAGATGGAAGAAAGAGAGGAGGTTGAAGGACAAAACCTACACCTGAAGAGACAAGGAGAAGACAAATCCTCCTATAGTGATAAAGGAAGAAAAAGCAGGGAGACAGGAATTGACATCTGAGTTTGGAAAGCAGTGCAGTTTGGAGATGCTTTTGTCCATGGGGGAGATGCTAGAAAGACCACCACTCAAAAATATTTGAAAAAAATAAAAACAAAAAAAAACAATCCATATTTTAAAGCCATGTAGCATTTAAAATAACTGCAGGGACACCCTTTCCTGCTTGCTAGCTGAGATTGTGGCTAGCAGTTGGCATTACATTCAATGCAGTTCCTCATTACTATCATTATCTATACAGTTCCATGGAGCAATACAGATACGAAAGAGGCAATAAGCCGGATTTTCAGTGGTACCAAGCAATCTCAACTCCCCAATCATTTCAGCTGAGTGGTGGATGCTCAGCCCCTTTGAAAAATCAGGCTTAACACATCCCTGATTCAAAGAATTTATAATCGAATGCCTCGATCATGTAAGTTACCGAATACCTCAGAGGTGGTGTTGAACACCCTCCACTCCAAATTACTCACAAGAATCAATCTTTAAACTAGATTCCTTTCAAAATTAAAATGCATTTAATTTGAGCAAGAGGGGGAAGGAAAAGACACATTCTTCTCCAATGTTTTTCCATGCCTTACAGTCACCTGGACATTTTGATACTGCCAATTTTATTATATGAAAGTGAATACCTGTGCTACCTATATCATAGCTCTCTGAGCCTGTCCTGAATTTCTTACTTCAATGAACAGCTGTATGTAGTGGAATGAAATGTGTAAATATCTCTATTGTTTTTCTGTGCTTTTGTGTCAGCTGTTCTACGTCTTTGAAACTGCGCCAAAACCACCACAGCTACATTTTTTTTTTAAAGGGGCTGGTGGGATTGGTTTAGCTCTGTACTGTCTGTGCACTTGACATCAAATATGAGGTTCTTTAAATTTGATTTCCACAGACTCATCTAAAAGGACCACTTCTGGTGGTTAAAAATGCAAAAGGTTTTGATTGTAGTGCCTTGACAAACAGCCAAAGATCTGATGTGGGGAAAAAACATAGCAAGATAGTTATGACCAGAATGGAAAAAACAAGGAAAAACACATGGCTTGATTTCAGAGCAGAAAATTGACTTAGGCTTTGCATAAACGACAGCATACCTCCAAGCTTGCTGATCTACAGTCTGCCTTGAAAAAGAGAACATACAGTCTAAAAGCAGAGCCTATTAAAGGCATAATGTTTCTAAACAGCATTTGTTACGTACTAATAAGCATTACTTAAAGGACACAGGCCTTAAATTGCTACCAAACGTGCACTTATCTGAAACTGCTGCAAGGCAATCTTTACAAAAACATCACGTGACACCAAGGGAATCTGAATGATACAAAATGGATTTTTTATTTAATTTGGCTTGATGTTGTAACACAGCAAAAAACAAGGAGGCATTCTCTGAGATTTTGTAAAGCTGTTTGTGGAACTTCACAGGAATGAATTACAAATAAGAATTACATCTGTGGAGCTGTTTGCCATCTGTTGTCAGTAATACTGCAAAGACCAGTCACCAGACTTCAGTTTCAAAGGTTAAAAATGCAACATTTTTAAGAATCCGTTGACCTCTTGGTAACTGAGCAGGAGACTGTGTACTTTGGATATGTGTGACCCAAGGGGCTGCCAGTCACTTTTCAAAGGCAACACAAAGCACCGTGTGTTGCCACAGAAAAAGCTCAGGAACCTCTTAGTTTTGCCACTGTTAGCGGATGTGGAAAATTCATACTGACCTGGTTTCTAACACATCTGATGTTGCAAATACAGATCTGGAGCTTTAAAATTCCACCTGTCCTGCAGCAAATCTCCTGCACAGGAAGGTAAACTCTATTGATTAACATGGATTTCATGGGAAAAAAAATCTTTCTGCAGGACAGGTGTAATTTTAAGGCTCCTTTACTGTAACTGTTAAGCTAGATACACAGATGAGTCATTTAGTAACTATCACTAAGGCCCCAGGATCATATGCTGTATTACCCACAAAAATGCCCTTCCCAGAGCCTATGGTACGTGCAAACCTCAGGGCTCCTTGAAGAAAAAAAGAAAAGAAAAAGAACTACATGAGAGCAGACTGTATTTAAAATAATTAGCTGAAGTTCCGGGTGAGCAGCTAGCTCGTTTCTCAATGTTAGGGTTGGCACAGGATCCACACAAAGGCAAATAGGTTTAATTTTAGATGGACAGGCCTGCAAGCCTTATTATTCACACGAACAACCTTTATTGTCACTTGAAGTCAATGGAATTATTTTGGGAGTAAGAGTTGCAAGATCAAACAGTAAGAACACTTAAAGTTGTAGCATCTCAGTCATAGAGCAATGTAAGATCAAAAAACACAGCATGAGAAAGCAAAGCTAAAGGCTGGCTCCAATGCATTCAGAGACTTCATTTTTTATTGCACCACTTGCCAATTGCTGCTGAATTTTTTTTTTAAGCTCAAGGATGCGCAGTCAAAGAAATAAGACAGAACTGTGACAATAGCTAGAAACACTAAAATCTTTTCTAGAACAGAAAGGGGATTGGGGTGGGGTGAGGGAAGAACCATTCAAAACACATGACTTGGAGCAATACAAAATGAAGCAGGGGAAATGTTTACAAAACCTAAAGTGCTTGGCAGCAGAAGATTTGTCTGGACAAGGAACACAAGTTGCATTCATCTGGAGATATTTCATTTAAAAGCATCAGCAAAATAGCGAGTCTTCCAAAAAAGCCAATATCATCATTACAAATGTTTGACTTTCATAAGTGGCTGATAGGAGAAAAAAATAGGGTAATCTGATTTCAGCACATTTAGACACTAGCAGCTAGAAGAACTAATGAACATCCTCATAATTATTTTACTGAAAGGGATGAAGTAGGTGCTTTAGACAAATGGCAGCAACTTAAAATGTGTTTCAGAAGATAAATTCCCTTTCTCTCCATTTACCTGTTAGCTTGACAAATTAAGAAAGCACAGTGCAGAGACAGAGCATGAGAGAAAGCAGTGCAAAAGTTAACCGAGGTGATGCAATCGGCCCTTATCCAAGAGAGTACATGAACAGAGGTTCTTGGAAATGCTCCTAGTGAAATATAAACCAAGAACACTACTCACTCAAGACTCTCTTGGAGCTCCACTACTGAGCATGCACAAAAGCCCACCTGTCTCAAAATCATATCCATTACCAAGCATCAAATGCTAGATTGATTATTGTTTCGCTTACTGCTATAGATCTAAATTAGTATCTATTTTAGGGCAAAAGAAACCTGCCACACATATTGGCATTATTTTTTTTCATTCTCTCTGTCAGCCTCTGCTGGGGAGAGAGACTCTTTTGCCTGCTACTAGAAATATTTGTAATTAATTTTTGCTTATTTTTTTTCAAATTTCCAAACATTACTTTACAACAAATATTTCTACTTCTACCATTATTTGTCATTCCATTCACCAGCAATTAACAAAGAATAAACTCTGCAACAATATGCAGGAAAGGCTCTATACATCTCCATTCCATATCATACTAATCGAATTAGCTACTGTCTTGTGGCCAAGAGACAACGTAGTTACTACTCTGTTCTCCATTATTCTTGATTCCTTTACTTCCTCTTAAACCAAAAGTGAAGTTTGGATTGGAGGATTATAGCACTGTCTTTAGCATAAGACTCAAACCTTGAATTTATGATTTGAAGATTTTTTTATATATACTGTGTTCCCTCTGTTCCTCTTTACTGTCTCTCCTGTGTTCATTTACTAAACCACAGTATCACTATATTCACTGATAGGGCTATAAACACACTAAAGGACCAGGTGTGTGAAGGAAGTGGTGCCATTTTGACAGTGCTATTTTTCTGACTGTAACTGCTTTCTAATCCAAACCCCATCGCAGTAAAGGGAAGTCTTCCCATTTACTTCCATGGATTTTGAATCAGGCTGTAAGACCAGAAAAAATTACCACCTTTGGACCCAGAAAAAGTCTCATGGGAACTTTGCAATAAAAACCAAGGATAGCTAGAGTCAAACTGTGACTGCACAGGAACTGAGCGCAATTTCCTAGGCACGCACAAACTTGCTGCTGTGTCTTTTGGTAATTAATAGAAAACCTGAAGTCAGATCTTTAAATCTAGCTAGATGTTGCCAATCAAGTGGTCTACACGGTAATACCGTACAAAATACACACACTATTGAAAAACAGCATCCTTAATAAACAGCATGTCTGATGTGATAACTTATATAGGGACCTCTGATGTGATAACTTATATAGGGACCAGCAGACTTCTGTGGAAGTGGCTGGTACACAGGCTGCTGGAAATTAATCTTAGGCCTCTTCCAGCCAGCTCAGCTCAGAGCGGATTGTGAGAGGCAGTCATTCACAAAGCCCCACCAGAGGGATTTGTTGTGGCTGGGTAGTGCCCAGAAGTTTAATATTGTTTCAGGTCCAGCCTTGTAGCATCATTAAAGCTCAGTCTAGGAGCCTGCCTGGGAACAGGGGGGGAAGGGACAGCAATGCCAGGGAGCAAGGTGAGGGCAGAGGTGGGGCACCGAAGGAAGCAGGGATAAGACCAGGAGGATATAAGTGGGCATTGGAAAAAGGAGTAGGAAAGAAGGGGGTATAGGGCAGAAAAGGACACAGGAGAGCAAAGTGCCTTTGTGCCCACAGGAGAGGCAGTGCCAGGGCTGGAGGAAGGGAGTGCAGTGCTGTGCGGGTAGGCAGTGCCAGGGCTGGAGAAAAGGAGGCAGTACCATGCAGGATGGGTGGGCAGTGCCAGGACTGTGGGAAGAGGGGCAGGGCCAAGCGGGGGGGCAGGGCCAGGCTGAAGGAAAGAGGACAGTGCTCTGCAAGGGAACCGTGCAAGGACTGAAGGAAGGCGGGCAGTGCCATGCAAGGGAGGGCAGTGCCAGGGCAGGAGGAAGGGAGATGGTACTGTGCGGGGAGAGGGCAGTAGAAGGGCTGAAGAAAGGAGAACAGTGCCATGCGGAGGGGGACAAAGCAGTGCCAGGTGAGGAAGAAGGGAAGCAGTGCCAGATTGAAGGAAAGGGGGCAGTGCCAGGGCAAGAGAAAGGGGGACAGAGCCGTGCGGGGGGGGCACTGTCAGGGGCAGGGAGACAGTGCCGTGCGGGGGGGGGGTCACTGTCCGGGGTAGGTGGACAGTGGGGGAGTGGGGGCAGTACCAGGCAGGGTGGGGGAGAAGGGAGCAATGCCGGTCGGGGGGGGTCACTGTCGGGGGCAGATGGGCAGTGGTAGAGTGGGGGCAGTGCCATGTGGGCTGGGGGGAGGGGGGACAATGCCGTGCAGGTGGGTCACTGTCGGGGGCAAGGAAGCAGTGCGGGAGGGGGAACAGTGCCATGCGGGGTGGGAGGCAATGGGGGAGGGTCACTGTCGGGACCAGGGAAGAAGTAGGGTGGGGGGGCAGTGCCGTGCGGGGGGGTCACTGTCGGGGGCAGGGAAGCACTAGGGGAGAGGGGGCAGTGCCGTGCGGGGGGGGGGGTCACTGTCGGGGGGAGGGGAGCAGTAGGGGAGGAGGAAGCAGCGCCGTGCGGGGGGGTCACTGTCGGGGGGAGGGGAGCATTAGGGGAGGGGGGACAGCGCCGTGCGGGGGGGGTCACTGTCGGGGGGAGGGGAGCAGTAGGGGAGGGGGACAGTGCCGTGCGGGGGGATACGGGGGGCAGGAAAGCAGTAGGGGAGGGAGAAGCAACGCCGTGCGGGGGGGTCACTGTCGGGGGGAGGGGAGCAGTGGGGGGGCGAGCAGCGCCGTGCGGGCGGGGCGCGGGGGGGGCAGGGAAGCAGTAGGGGAGGGGCGAGCAGCGCCATGCGGGGGGGGTCACTGTCGGGGGGAGGGGAGCAGTGGGGGGGGCAGCGCCGTGCAGGGGGGTCACTGTCGGGGGGAGGGGAGCAGTAGGGGAGGGGGGAGCAGTGCCGTGCGGGGGGGTCACTGTCGGGGGAAGGGGAGCAGTGGGGGGGGGCAGCGCCGTGCGGGGGGGTCACTGTCGGGAGGAGGGGAGCAGTGGGGGGGGCAGCGCCGTGCAGGGGGGTCACTGTCGGAGGGAGGGGAGCAGTGGGGGGGGCAGCGCCGTGCGGGGGGGTCACTGTCGGGGGGAGGGGAGCAGTAGGGGGAGCAGCGCCGTGCGGGGGGGGTCACTGTCGGGGGAAGGGGAGCAGTGGGGGGGGCAGCGCCGTGCGGGGGGGTCACTGTCGGGGGGAGGGGAGCAGTAGGGGGGGCAGCGCCGTGCGGGGGGGGTCACTGTCGGGGGGAGGGGAGCAGTAGGGGGGGCAGCGCCGCGCGGGGGGGTCACTGTCGGGGGGAGGGGAGCAGTAGGGGGGGCAGCGCCGCGCGGGGGGGTCACTGTCGGGGGGAGGGGAGCAGTAGGGGGGCGAGCAGTGGGGGGGGCAGCGCCGTGCGGGGGGGTCACTGTCGGGGGAAGGGGAGCAGTGGGGGGGGCAGCGCCGCGCGGGGGGGTCACTGTCGGGGGGAGGGGAGCAGTAGGGGGGCGAGCAGTGGGGGGGGCAGCGCCGTGCGGGGGGGTCACTGTCGGGGGAAGGGGAGCAGTGGGGGGGCAGCGCCGCGCGGGGGGGTCACTGTCGGGGGGAGGGGAGCAGTGGGGGGGGCAGCGCCGCGCGGGGGGGTCACTGTCGGGGGGAGGGGAGCAGTGGGGGGGGCAGCGCCGCGCGGGGGGGTCACTGTCGGGGGGAGGGGAGCAGTAGGGGGGCGAGCAGTGGGGGGGGGCAGCGCCGTGCGGGGGCAGAGAAGCTGTGAGGGGCGGGCGGGGGCTCCCTGCTCCCTCTTACCGGCCGCGGCTCTTCCTGTTTCCTCAGCTTCCATCACTTCCTCCGAGCCGCCCTCCCCCGCTCCCGGCCGCCGGGCCCTCCCCTCCCCGAACAGCCCTGGGGCCCGCTCCCCACGCGCGGCTCGGGCCCCTGCCCTGCCCCCCCGACCCGGCTCTGGGCCCCCCCCACCTCCCCAACCGCTTCCACAGGCGAGGGTGAGAGAGACCATCACAGCATAGCCGGGGAGCCGGCGGGGAGACACGCACCCTGGCTGCTGGGTACCAGGAGACCACCACTGAGCCACCGAAATAGCACCTAAAGCCCCCTGGGAAGGGAGCCTGAAAGGGACAGGTTTCATTTTGAATGTTTCTGCATGTAGCCCAGTTGAAATTTTCCAAAAATCAACCATCAAGCTAACCCAAACCTGTGTTTTTAACCCCCCCCCCCCAAAAAAAAAAGTGCTGTTTCCCCCCAAATTTTGTCCAGCTCCACCCTGTAGATAAATAGAAAGGTTTAATTTATTCCAATTATTAACCGTTTTAAAAGTTAGGCGTAGCATCTGCCAACGTCAAGAAATAAAAAATAAAAATAGTTGAGCGATACTCGGAGAGAAGTAAACAGTGAACAGATGGACATAAAAAGAAAAGGAGGACTTGGGGCACCTTAGAGACTAACAAATTTATTAGAGCAGAAGCTTTCGTGGGCTACAGCCGAGGCATCCGATGAAGTGAGCTGTAGCCCACGAAAGCTTCTGCTCTAATAAATTTGTTAGTCTCTAAGGGGGCACAAGTACTGCTTTTCTTTTTACCTTGCTTGTCACCATGAAAGGTTTTCCTCCTTTCCCCCCCCTGCTGCTGGTGATGGCTTATCTTAAGTGATCACTCTCCTTACAGGGTGTATGATAAACCCATTGTTTCATGTTCTCTGTGTGTGTATATCAATCTCCCCTCTGTTTTTTCCACCAAATGCATCTGATGGAGTGAGCTGTAGCTCACGAAAGCTTATGCTCTAATAAATGTATTAGTCTCTAAGGTGCCACAAGTCCTCCTTTTCTTTTTGCAAATACAGACTAACACGGCTGCTACTCTGAAACCTGTCAGATGGACATAGTTCACTTCCTGTTACCTTCCACAGCAAAAAGATGCAGTTCAAGACTCAGGTCCTGGAAGTTTTTCTATGCAGTCAGAATGGCATTGCAAAGAATATGCTCTTTTTCCATCCGACAGTTCAAGATTTTCTTTTACACTTCTGAAACAACTGCCTAGTCAAATCTTCAAGACAATAACCAGCCAAAGCTTTCATAGCCGAGCTACTTTTTACCTCAAGATGAATGCCAGCTCAATTGTATTTGTGTAGAGTAACAGAAGAAACAGTCAGCGGTTAACTGAGTCAGCCATGTGTGTGATTTGCCTTCAAATATCCTAGGCTTGGTTTCTTAATTATGGATGGTAAGCTGGATTTGCATTGACATAAAATAGCCTGTGAGCTGGGTATGTATTGCTACAGATGTGTATACATACATGGAAGTTTCAGAGTAGCAGCCGTGTTAGTCTGTATTCGCAAAAAGAAAAGGAGTACTTGTGGCACCTTAGAGACTAACATTTATTAGAGCAGAAGCTTTCGTGAGCTACAGCCGATGCATCGGATGAAGTGAGCTGTAGCTCATGAAAGCTTCTGCTCTAATAAATTTGTTAGTCTCTAAGGTGCCACAAGTACTCCTTTTCTTTTTGCAAACACATGGAAGTGTAAATCTCAAGGCTATGATGAGACTTCCATTAGGTGTTAGGGAGTAACCTTAGCTTCCCATTGCTAAAAAACCCTCTACAAAAATGGCCCAATTAGAAAGACTACTAACTCATTTATGAAATCACCAAATCTTCCATTTCTGTGTATGGTGCATGTACTGTATTTGTATGTATATTATCATTGAATACTGCAACATTACAATAAATGTATATACAGGCATGTAACACCAGATGGTATGAGCAGTTAATAAAGTTAATAAAAACTGAAATTTTAATAAACCATTATAGGACTGTCAATTTAATGAAACTAGCATTATTTTAACATGCACAAATACATGAAATCACGAGCCTCATCAATTCATTCTCAGAAATCAGCAGCCTCTTTTCAGAGTCATCAAAAGAGACTAATTTGTGAAACTGATGAAGACAATTCTGAGCTGAAGTGTCCTGGGTTTTAGTGCATATATCCAGTGAACCTTCCATGAAACATTACAAAACAGTGAAAATACACATAGTATTCTGTTCTCTGCTGTATGTACTGCAGATATCCGTTACCTATATCATGAACATTGTAAAAAATAACATGTAGATCTTGAGCATGCCCAGTCAATTGTTATTTCAGCATGCATAAAGGTTATACTGAACAAGTTGAATTACATCTGTAATTAGAACATCTGTAATAATAAACATTAGCATTTCATGGCTTCAAAGCACAGTACAACTAGTCCTTAGTGTACACCTACAAGGTAGATATTATCCCAGATATAGAGTAGTTATGTGATTTACCACAGAGCAAGTTAAATAGACTATATTGCCCGGTAGAACATTTATGCTGGAATTTCAAGAGAGGTTTCAGAGATCATCTTTATTAAGCTTAGAGAACTGATGAAAAACTTTTTAAAAATTGCATAACTTTGTATGATCCTGACTAGAAGACTGGTATGTTGTGGTTACGTGCAGAATATCATAGGGAAAAGTTTTACAAACTGGTTATACTGAGAAATTACACCAGTAAAGTAGATGGTCCACATACCTAAAAGATGACATACATAACATCAGGGTCAGTTCACTGAAGTCAGTGGGAAATTTTGGCTCATTTAGGACTGCAAGGACCCCACTCCACATCAACTATATATTATTCTTCAGACCTGTAAGTTTCTGGGTGAATATTGTGCAACATGCTGCACATTCAGGAAGATCACTAAGTAAATGTTTAGCTTTAGAACATAGATTAATTGATATATTCCAAGGCCAGAAGGAACTATTGTGATCATCTAACCTGCCCTCCTGTATAACAAAGGCCAGGGAACTTCCCCAGAATTATTCCTAAAGCAGTTCTTTTAGAAAAACATTCAATTTTGATTTAAAAATTGTTGGTGATGAAGATTGTTGGTAAATTGTTCCAATGGTTAATTACTCTAATTGTTAAAAATGTACCTCTTATTTTCAGTCTGAATTTGTCTAGTTTCAACTTCCAGCCACTGGATCATGTTATACCTTTTTCTGCTAGATTGAAGAGCCCATTATGAAATATTTGACCCCCATGTAGGAAAGTCACCCCTTAAGAAAGAGGTTAAGCTAAATAGATTGAGCTTCTTGAGTCTATAACTATAAGGCATGTTTTCTAATCTTTTAATCATCCCCTTGGCTATTCTCTGAACCCTTGTCAGTTTATCAACACCTTCTTGAATACTGGACACAGTATTCCAGCAGTAGTCGCACCGGTGCCAAATACAGAGGTAAAATAACGCTCTACTCCTATTCAAGATTCCCCTTGTAGTGCAGTGGCGGTTGTTCCTCCTGCTGTGGGTCGGAGGGAGGCCACACCTCCTCACTACATCACCGGGATTACTGTCAAATATCAGGGGGAATTAGAAAACTAGTTGCTCTCCGCGGGTGGGGCACCAAACAATCTGTGGGCTCTAGCCCTCAGGTGGGGACAGAGCTAATGAGCAGTCTGCAACAACAGTCTGCATACTCAGGCCCTGAGGCAGGGCGGAGCTGACAAGCTGTCTATAGTCTCAGGCCCTCAGTCAGGGCAGAGGAATTAAGCAGACGGTGGGCCCTGACCTTCAAGCAGGGCAAAACTCCCAAGACGACTATGGGCTCTGGCCCTCAGGCAGGGGCAGAGCAATCAAGCAGCCTGTTGTCCTAGCACTGGCAGATGGCAGACAATGCAGGCCCTTTGACCAGTGGTGGGGAGGTGGCATAGGGGTACCTGGACCCATCCGACTTCACCAGGCCCCAGCCCAGGGCCCTAAGAGTGGTGAAGTGTTCGGCCACTGGGTCAGCGGGGATTCCAGCCGCAACACACTGACCTGAATACTGGCAGCAATGCAGCCTGACTGTAGTCAGCTGTCCCTGGGCTTCTTCCTTCCCTTGGGGTGTACCTGGATCCCAGGGTCGTCCTCCAGCTCCCCGGGAGATATGGCAGAGTGGTAGTCCCAGCAGCGCCTCAATGTCTGCGGCGGTTGGTGGCTCTGCAAGGCTGGGTGAGTCGTCAGGGCAGCAGAGGCCCTCCTCAGTGTCCCATTCCAGTAGGGTGACCAGGTGTCTGGTTTTCGAACACCCAGTCAAAAAGGGACCCTGGCAGCTCCGGTCAGCACCGCCGATTGGGCCGTTAAAAGCCTGGTCAGCGGTGCTAAGGCAGGCTATTCCGTACCTGTCCTGGGGCACTGCACTGCACCCCGGAAGCGGCCAGCAGGTCCAGCTCCTAGGTGGGGGGCCCATGGGGCTCTGCGCACTGCCCAGCTAGCACTGGCTCCGCACTCCCATCGGCCAGGAACTGGTCAATGGGAACTGGGGTGGGGCAGTGCCTGCAAGCAAGAGCAGCGCGTGCCGTGGAGCTTCCTGTCCCCCTCTACCTCCACCCCGGCCTAGGAGCCGGACCTGCCACCGGCTTCCGGGGTGCAGCACAGAGGCAGGACAGGCAGGCAACCTGCCTTAGCCCCGCTGTGCTGCAGACCTAGAGCTGCCCAAGGTAAGCCTGCGCCTCAGTCCTGACCCCCTGCCCCAGTCCTGAGCCCCTTCCTGCACTCCAAACCCCTCATCCCCAGCCCCCACCCCAGAGCCCATACCCCCTCCTCCACCCCAACCCTTCACCCCCCCAAAACCAGAGCCCCCTTCTGCACTCCAGAGCCCACACCCCCCCGAACCGCAACCCCCTGCCCCAGCCCAGTAAAAGTGAGTGAGGGTGGGGGAGAGCAAGCCATTGAGGGGGAATGTAGTGAGTGGGGGCAAGGCCTCAGGGAAGGGGTGGAACTAGGGTGTTTGGCTTCGTGCGATTAGAAAGTTGGCAACCGTACGCTCCAACACTGGCGATCCAGGGAGAAGTGTCTGTCTCCCTCGGCAGCTCCCCTGCAGACTCTGTCTCCTCCTGGGTCAGGGCGCTGCCTGGCTCAGTAGCAGCGACAGAGGCCTGCAGCAAGCCAGGCACATCTGTCTCTTTCCCTGGCTGGGCTCTAACTGAGCTGGAGGTTCTACCTCTTTTACTTCCTGTCCCACTTCTCAACTTCTGGTGGGAGGGGCGAGTCTGGCCTGACTCCATCTACCTGGGCTCACAGAGAGGCCTGGCTTGGAGGGAGGCCACACCTCCTCATTACACCCCCGTTTATGCTTCCAAGAACTGCATCGTCACTTTTGGCCACCGTGTCACACAACTCATGGTCAGCTGATTATGCATCATGACCCCAAAATCTTTTTCAATCACTGATTCACAGAATAGATTTCCCCATATTATAAGTATGGCCTACATTTCTTTGTTGCTAGATGTATGCATTTATCCATATTGTTTGCTTGCATCCAGATTACCATACATAGAATTCATCTATTCAATGTTTATTTTAAAATATGTAAGGAACTCAGAATCAAGTTAGATTAGCTAGATAGTCAAATAATTACTCTGATGCTATAGTGAGGAATGGGTATCTATACATTTATTTGGGTTTTTGTAAACAAAACATTTAAGATGAGAATGAGAAATGAGAAAATGACAATGAGATGACAATGAGAAAGAAAATTTAAGTCGGGTGGAAATGGATAGATATGTATTTGTGAGCTGTAGCTCACGAAAGCTTATGCTCTAATAAATTTGTTAGTCTCTAAGGTGCCACAAGTACTCCTTTTCTTTTTGCAAATACAGACTAACACGGCTGCTACTCTGAAACCTATTTGTAGATAGTCACTCTGCTCAATTAAGGGGAGAAAAACCCAGTGGATTACAACTGTGCTATAAATAACTTGTAACAAGTAGACAGGCAACAATTTAGTCCAATTAATTTGTGAGCATTTTTCTGATCTAAAATGTAGCTGAACATTTTATAAAAATGTTTTTCAGCCTCCTCTTTGTTTCTTAAACAGAGTTTTAAGACTTCTAAAAAAAGAAAAAGAGAAAAGATAAAGCAAACTTCAGGCAGTACTGGTCAGACCTCTGTCTAAACAGAGACATAATAATTTATACTTTGAAAGAGTTATGTGATTCCCAAATCATCTCCGTCACATGAATCCAAACTTGTCTCAGTCTGACGAAGTCTCTTTCACTATCCAATAGGAACCTGCATGTTTCAGAATGGATTGGGAAAAAAGGGTGTTCCAAATCAGGCAGATTAGTATAGATTTATGAATTACAATACTGTTGTTTAGAACTGAAAGACTACTGGAGTTCACGTTCTGGAGCTATATGTCATGGATTCAAATTCCAACACTGTGGTTGTGACTGGTAAGTTTTTTATTTTATTATTATTTTTTTTAATTTGCTTCCTCTTTTAGCCAGACATGGAATGCACACATGCCTGATCTTTGTCATAAACGGTTCCCTGGAGGGAAATACAGTAGCAACTGGTCACAGTAACAATTCCAAATTGAAAATAACTCACTGCTGTGCCTTCCTAAGAAAATCAGATGTATATTTGCCCCTTTATTTCCATCCAGTTTGGTTAGTTGTTCCCTTTCTCTCTCTTTTTAAAAAGAAATCTTTGACGACATGTTCTCCTGTTCAAGTTGTGTAGCTGTCAGAAGTATAAACTAATGTTAGATGAACCTGACCCAAAAGGAGCTCTGAAGCAGTAAAACTAGGTTGCATCACGCCAGCACATAATCAGGGTCTAGAATTAGAACAACACATGGCAAACTTCAGGGTCTCAGTTTCACAGCAAGATAAGAGAAAATCACAAAAGGAACAGCAGCTTCATCACTGCTAAACTAGACCATTAAAATTAAATATACCAAATAAGCACACCTGAGCATGCAGGTCAAGGCATCAGATTTGAAAGTTTTCTCGCTAACTATAGGTAATCCTGAATCACAACTGCAGACCCACCAACTAGAGAGGTTTTTGAGCTTTAAAAGGTTAAAACTCTTAAGGAATGCTGCTACCCACTGTAGCTCGACATGTGAATTGCTGGATAATTTTCCACTATAGGGCATCTGAGGACATAGGGATGAGGCTGAAGCTACATCAACATATTTTTGCCCGTGATGAGCTCCAAGTTAGCTTTTCCCCTTACATGGTTGTTTAGGCAGAGACTCCTCCACTTGTTGAAATAGCTTTAGAACGACGTGTCTGTTAGACGCACAGGTGCCACTTAGAGGTAATATAGAGGATTATCATAGCGTGCCTCAATCTCATTTTTCACCTGCTTGTAATATAAACTTGCTGGCGCTGCTTGCAGCTTTATTATCAACTACCTAATAATATTTCATCCAATTTAATTTTTATGTTGGCTTAACTATTTCAGTACAGTAAGACCTTCTTACAGTGATTTCTTTTCATAAAACAGCTTTACCCTAAGCAATAGTTCTTTCTGACCACAGCTGTAATTTACATATTGCATTGTGGGTCAGTTCAGAACTTACATTTTACTATAAACAGAGTTTCACTCTGACTTGGTCCCATTATATTCTTCACTAAAAGTGAAGTGGAACAAGCATGGAATGATCTATATTTCCTTTTCGGAAAGAAAGGGGGTCCTTTATTCCCCCCTCCCCACACACACACACACACACACACACACACACACGACAGTGAAGCCTGTGAACCTCATTACCACAAGTTATCATTGAGATCAAAAGCTTAGTATGATTTTTAAAAAAGTATTAGATATTTGTAGGAAGAAAAGGAAAAAAGGAAGAAAAAATAAAGAAAGGGAAAAGGAAAAGACAAATATTATAAGCAATTTAAGGTAGGTGTACCATGTAGGTGGCCTAAAAAAATCTGAGTTTTTTTTTTTTTTTTAAACAGTCACTGCAGCCTTTATACTATAGCTAAGGTTGTATAGTTTCCATAGAAGTAACAGTTTTTTAGGGACAAAAATGGCAAATTTTATGCACTTCTGTGATATTTTATTACATTTTTGATACTCTCTCTTTCATTGGTGTTTGTTTATTTAAAAAATGATGCTCTTTAAAAAATGGGGATTAAAATAGCTTTACAGGCTTATCTGTATTAGTTGCTGCACTGACCAGGATCTAAGACATTGCCTACAATCCACAAGTGCATACTATCTGATGTGATTTGGGATGAGGATGCAGAGAATGGGATGAGTAGAGCTAGTGGGGAATTTTCCAAATAACTTTTTCCTGACAAAATGCCTTTTCAACCAAAATGAAAAGTAGTCATTTTTTCATTTTTGATGAAAATTTAAACAAAAATCAATTTCTTTTTTTTCAAAAAACTGTCCATTCATCTCAATGGGCAACCCCTTTCACTTTCTCACTTTTTTCCCCCACCTTTTCCACATGGAAAAAAGATAAGTGAGAGAAAGTGGGGGAGGTTCCACCTACCAAAAAACACAATTTTTTTCAAAACATTTAAAAAAAAATTAATTAAAACATGATCGTGAAACATACTTTATCTTTTTCAATGAGCTCAGCGATGAGGATTCTGTAGTGATAGTAAATGGAACAGAACACAATTTGATTTCAACACCTTTTACTATAAAAAAAATATTTCAAATCACTTGACACTGATTTAGTAGGTAATGATGGGGCTGAGTCTCCTATTGTATGAGTAGCTCTATTGGCTCCAACATACCCACTGACTTCAATTACACTAGCCACCTAAAAAGGAATTACTTAGTAAACATTGCAGGATCAGACCTTAAGTGAATGCATGTGTTCTCTGTAAAAACGGAGACAATAGAATTCCCGAAAGTATTATAAAGGCTGTGTCCATTCAGTCGACTCAGTCCACAACCAAGAATATCAAGGTCAAAAAGAACAAGTACATGAGTGCATATAGGTTGGGCATATAATCCAACTCATGGTAATTAAAGTTCAAGCATAGGTTAATAGCACTTGTCTTTGGTTTCAGGCTTTGGTTCCTTTCGACAACACCTTGTTAACTCTAGCTGGGAAGCCGTGAAGGTAAGAACTGCAGAGGTTTTTCATGCAGGTCCACATAGGAAATAAGAAAGGGGGATGCTTTGACTGTACCTTTGTTCCTTCCATTGTTTGTCCGTAGCCCAAAGCTGGTTCTATTGTAATATGCTCTCAAAAAAAAAAAAAAAAAGAGGGCAGAGGGAAAAGCAGAAACTGCTGAATGAGTAAAAGATGAAAATTTCATCAGGTATTACTCATAAGGCTTAATTTTGCTTTGAGGTTTTTAAATCTGCCTTTTAACTAATAGCCTTGCCTTGAAGAATTTAAAAACTGGACATATTTTTGCTATGGTGCCAGTTAACCACCTTCCAGTATCAAAGAAAATGCAAAGGCAATACGTTCATTATATTTTGTTATATTAAATGAACTTAACTAAAATTGTATATTTACACACATGCATATATACACTTAATTATAGAAATTGGAAAATGATCACTTGACTACAACAATCCCTAATAGTCTGTGGAGGATCCTCATTACCCACCGTCGTGTCAGATAGCTATGAGCAAAGATCATGCAGTGCCCCTTGGCTCCGAGTGTGCCTTTTTGTTCAACCTTGCCTTCCCACTTTCAGTTGTTACCAGCCTCCACTGCTAATACTGAAAAACAAGATTATTCAGATATGGGTTTTCCCATTGCTGGACTCTATCTGTAACAAAAACATCCCTGAATTCTACCTTGCTACAGTCAAGGAAGATGAGCTTTGGAAACTCCTTTTTGCTCCCCAACCACATGGGAGATCTGAACACGTCTCAGAGACCCAGATTTGATCATTTCATCAATCTACTGCAGGTGTTAAAAAAATGGTGGTTTTCAATTAATATTTGGAGGAGTCCACATTTCCCGACAAGCACCATTTCCCCAAATCAGTTCAGGTAAATTTCTGATTACATTTCAGAAGCATAACTTAAAAGGCTCATCTGGTGTTAAACCAAGTCAAATCCAGGCGGGAGTTTACCTCACTTCCTCAAATCTGATTTAAGGTTGTTGCACTCAGACATAAGGGGAGGCTGAACTTGACAAATTTCAGAAGCGGGCACTTGGCTAACTGTAAAATAACAGTCCATTCCATAATATTTGAAAACTGCAGTATTGCAGCCCCAGGTTTTATATGATTTATTAGTTGGGTATTTTAGTACCATAGCGCTCTCAAAAAGGTTAAAGGCTGCCATATGTATTTCTGAGCAGCAGGAGCAGTTACAGATTTCTGCTGAGTGTGTGTACGCGTCATCTCTGTTCAGTACCATTTCCAGCAATTTGTAACATACAAAATGGCTGCTGCAGCTTTCAACACACAACCCCACCCCAATTCCACTCTCTCTCCTTGGGCATTTATTTGTACAATTAATCTAAGAGAAAGTCTTTCACACAAGCTCTATCAACGTACTTTGCTGAGTCACATGGACAGACAGGATTGCAAAGTAGAAAAGAGATTATGAAAATGAGATTTGAAGTGAGATGGAGAATGGATGAGGTGGAGGGATTGAGGGGGGAAAACAGGTTCCAGATGATAGTAGAAAAGCAGAAAATGTAGAGAATAATGATGAGAGTACACAGCAGGGCTGAGAGGAGCCCAGGGAAAGATGAACAGAGGTGGTGGTCATGGTCTGCTAGGTTGGCTGAAACATGCCATAAAGAAAACAAGAAAAAGAGAGAGAAAGATAGGTGCAAAATTGATCTGGACCACTGAATACACAAGGAGCCAATACAGTAACAGCAGAAATAAGATGTTAGTGCACCATAATAACTGTACTTGGTGATGATACAGTGTCCACTGCTATAAGATTACATCCTTTATGCAAGCTGTAATGATAGCTATTGAAGATTTGACTTTAATTAAATTGAAGTGCAGTAAAGCCAAGATTATTGAGATACTCCCAGTTAGCAAATTTTCCCCAGGATCAAACCGGAAACCAACTCCTCGAGGAATACAGTTGTCTTCAATGAATGTGTACAGGAGAGAGCAGGGGATGGGGACACAGATCAGCACTGGAGAGGGATCTTAGAGTTTGGAAAAAGAAATCTATTAGGCATTCAGTGAAGTGATGAGAAGGTAGGTAATCCAATCCCTGTAGGCTACTAAAAGCGGAACACACTTCTATTGTACCTTTCAGTACCCCAAGCATATCAGGAGGCCTATAAGTTATTCCAACCTGAGCTTGACATACACCCCAAACCACAAATATTTATCACTTGACAATACACGTGGTCATCACCACCTGATTTCCATTGGTCCTAATTTTAGACAGTATCATCTTATCCTGGTTGAAAATAAAACACGTTCTTTATCTGCAAGCAGAACAGCCTAATGCCAGAACATGCTGATGAAACAAGTTTTTGTAACATGTCATGTGCCTTCTGTGCCAGGAAATTATGTAACGATAGCTAAAACATTCTATAATTAAAAATACCTACGTCACAGTGCACAGACATCAAATCTCCTTCTCTCGGCTCCAACACCCTGTATGTGGGATTAGTTTCTGCTTGTATTGGAGATACTGCCTCAGTTTCTGATTCCATTGTGGTCCAAGGAAGCAAAATCCAGATGATGGAGAGAACAGAAAAACAGGAAGAGTCTGGAACTTTGATAGACCTGTGGGTTGTTCTGGCTGGCCTGCACTTAAATAGCAATCTGGGGCCAAATGCCACTTGCCTTGGTCAGACTAGTAGTCCTGGGGTCTTCAGGAGGCCTACACACACAAGCTAAAAAGTCAGCAGAATTTGGCATGTACATTTGGTTGGTCTGAGCTCCTGCTATTCCTTACACAATCCCCCCCCCCCCCAAGGACTGACATTACAGGCACCTTCCTTCTAGTCAAGGAAAACTGGGCCAAATCCTGCTCTCCTTATTTACACTGAAAATCTGTTGAAGACCATGGGAATTTGACTGGAATAAGGCAGGATTTGGCCCTCCTTGTGGAGCTTTTCAGCAGCGATTCTAAGTTGACTGGGGGTCTGTGTGTGGATCACTAAGTGATGCAAGGCAATCCTACCACCCCAGAGGACCAACCATTAACACACCCAGGCTCAATATAAAAAGGACTGTATAGTAGTAGTAGTAGCTTTACTGACCACATCCATTCAGGCTGGCTGTCTATCTAGAACTTGTTGGCACTCCCCTAAACACTGCCTCACCATGAGGGCTTGTGTAAAAAGCCCGAATAACTCGGCAGTCCCAGCATCTCGGCAGCCATTTGCCACCTATTTGTAGGTCAGAGTTCAGCTTGCTCCCCAGTTCCTGCAGGAGCATGGCAGCAATCACAGAATCAAAAAGCATCGATGCAGTTTCACCCTCAATACTCTTCAGCATGGAGCATTATAGGCAGATTCCTCTCATCCTGGGAACAAAGACTTCTCTCCCTTGGGCCAGACCTTTCCTCTTAAAATCCTGCTTCCAGCTGCCAGGCCCTCCCTCTCAGGTTGGCAGCTTCAAACCTCTCTCCTCAGGGAGTGGCAGGTATTTTGCTCTTCCACATATGATTACTGAACCCTTCTTGCTAGCTGTAGGATACACTCCCCCATCCCAACCTCACGGATCCATTGAGAGCAGTCTTTCCTTCTGTTATTTCAAAGCATTAGTCAGGCTCACAAATGTGGGAAGGGTCATTTGGAGGACAGTGCCTCTCTGTTTTCAGGTTTCAGAGTAGCAGCCATGTTAGTCTGTATTCGCAAAAAGAAAAGCAGTACTTGTGGCACCTTAGAGACTAACAAATGTATTAGAGCATAAGCTTTCGTGAGCTACAGCTCACTTCATCGGATGCATTTGGTGGAAAAAACCTTTTTTTTCCCACCAAATGCATCCGATGAAGTGAGCTGTAGCTCACGAAAGCTTATGTTCTAATAAATTTGTTAGTCTCTAAGGTGCCACAAGTACTGCTTTTCTTTTCTGTTTTCAGTGACTAGGCTGAATTCCCTTTTTTGCCATCCTGAGAAGCTAGAACACAAGAATGAACACGCCAGTCTAGGTCCATGACTGCTACCAGGCTCTAAACTCATTCATACTGTCCTGGAAAGAGACATTGTGATGGGGTGTAACAAGCCTTTAGAGGCCCCTTGCTCCTACCACACCCCACCCAGGAAAGGAGCAGTGAAAATAAGTCCTCCAGGCCTGCCTATAAAGGCTGCAAGGAAACAGCCAATCAGAGCACAGCAGGCACAGTTAAAAGGAGTGCAGGGCTTGAGCTAGTCAGTTCCGGGCTAGGACCAGAGGAGTAGCAAAGGGGTGCTTCTTGGTTGATGCTGGAGCTCCAGGGAAAACCAGAAGTTGTGTTCTGGTGGCATTGGTGAGGGAGAAGAGGAGTTGGGAACTTCAGCCCTGAGGTAAGGGTGAAGAGGAAGGGGCTACATGGGAAGCAGCCCAGGGAATGCCGCCGCAGCAGCCACTATTAAAGAAAGCAGCAGGTGGTTGCTATTTGTAGGGTCCCTGGAGTTGGGACCTGGTCCCGTCCCCCCCGGCTGCTGGGAAAGCAGCTTAAGCCCAAGGGATAAGACTCAGTATTAAAGGCCTGAGAAAGGGGGTAGAATTTATACAGAACACCAGAGAACTGCTGAGGACAAAGTCACCAGGGAGAAAGTCCTGGCGCCAATGGTCTGTACCAGTACAGGCATGGACTTAAATCTAGTCCAGAAGGTACTGAGGTCTGAGCCCAGAGACAAAGCTAAAGACATTAACAAGGGCACAGGGCCAGGACTTTTTTCCCTGGAAGTGGTTCCTTCTTAGGTTGAGCCACTGAAGACCCGCCTGACAAGGGTGACAGCCAACAGAGGGGACCGGGAGCAGAGAGGGGGGCAGGTTTGCACTTAGCTGTCAGGAGGCGCTCACGAGACATCTAAAAGGATTTTGCTTTCCTAGTTGGTAAAACACTGCATTTGATTGCCTACTTTGTGATATAAATAAAATACACATAGCATGTGAAGAATACCTGCCATGTTTGCATTAGCATGAGTTAACATCTCAGCCCAAGAAGATACACATGCAAGGCATCCATCAACATTACTGGAAATTACATCCATAGATGTCCCAGTCTTCAGAAAATACACCGCTTTAGTACTTAGGGGAAAGGACAAATCAAAAGGAAGTGAAGATAAGTGGTTCCATCAATTCAGGGTCACTGAGAAATGCTTTAAAGTTTTTACTAAACACAGGGCCTGGCATGGTTGACTAGTCCTGGAAAGACAGCTTTCCTTTTAGAAACCTGTCTTTGTAAAGTCTTTCATGGCTCTTATAATTCCACTCACCTGAAATACCCTCTTAAAATATGCATGAAAGTGAGGCAGCAACTTTTAACTCTTGAAACGTGGAGCATAATTCTCACTCTATGGAAAAGCAACACACAATATATTTACCTCAGATCAGCTGGCAAATTACAGTCAGTGATTGTAGAGAGAGATGGTGGATGAGGTACGATCTTTGATTGGACCAGACCTGAAGAAGAGCTCTGTGAAAGCTTGTTTCTTTCACCAACTGAAGTTGGTCCAATAAAAGATAGTACCTCGCTCAACTTGTCTCTCTAATATCTTGGGACCAGCATGACTACAACAACACTGCAGTCAGTGATTGACAGGTTGGCTGCTCAGTGTCATTCACAGTTCCCTCAGAATCACAAATGCCTTGAATTATTTACTTCATATCGTAGACCCACCTAGTCCCCTTCACCTGATCCTGTTTCTAACTCTCCTCCAAACAAGGTTAGGTGTCTGCCATGTGACAACAGCCAATAACCAAATCAGGGGAATGCACGATCAAGATCAGTGTCCCAACTAGATAACAGGACTCAAGCCTAAACAGAGTGGCAAAACTCAGCATAATTAGTCTATTATGATTGCATGAAAAGGGAAATTGTCAACTATTTCTAAAAGCCAGTTTTTCTAGCCAACTAGCCATTGGCAGTTTTTCTAGTGGCTGAGACACAGACCTCAAGCCCTATTCTTTACTCAGATATTGAATCTGTGATTTTAGGAAATTTGTCATTTAACCTCTCTGACTCACTTTAACCAGCAGTGAAGAGACTGTTATTTTATCTACCTCAGAAGGTTTTTGTGGCGCTTAATTAATGTTTTTGAAGTGCTTTGAAATCCTTTAGTGAATGGGTACAGAGAATTTAAAGCTATTTTTAAAGGGTTTTTAATTTAAATTTTTCAAGTTTCCTTTATTTATAAAACATTCTGAGGAGCTGAAAGTGTATCTCCAGCCCCTTAAAAATCTCTTTTTACATTTATTTACATGTTTGGTAAACATACATTTTAATTCCCTTATTCTTACCCCAACTCAACACATTTATAACACAGCATGTGCAAAAGCGCCAGCATGATTCTGTGCCTAATCTGCATGAACAATTACTTTAAAATGTGTGTGAAATCATAGTAACTGACTGCATGAAAATGCAGTTGCGTATCTGTCTAGGTACCATTGCTCCCTTTTGTCCTGAGCAGTTAGCCAATATTTGGAGTCTTGTGGGTTGTTTCCATTAGGAGAATTTGATGATGGAGTCCTGTTTCCTTAAACATACTAGGACTCAAACAGGAGGGAAATTTTTTTGTTCATGGTTCCAAGCCTCTTTCCAGCCAGTCCTCTGCCCAAAAATTTCCCTTCTCTTCAGGCTATGTTTCCAGGGCATCTCTTGTTGTCTGCTTGGCCTCTCTCTGCCTGCTACTTAGAGAGACACACCATCAAACAATACCCAGCAAAACCTTCCAGCTACGTAGCTCACTCTCTGGCCAGCCTCGCATGTGGCTTGTGTATTGTTTCAGCTAACTTACTCCAAAAAAGGACCTTAACAGCTTCTTACATTTATTTTGAATGAAGAGATATTACACACACCAGCTTCACCACGTCACACCCAGCCTCCATCATAATAGTATGTATTTGGTCCTAATCACTATAATATTAATGTGACCCATAATATTTAATTGATTGTCTTCATAGCAACTCTGTAGAGTAAGGAAGTATCATTCCCATTTTACAGGCAGGGAACTGAGGCAGAGGATAGGTTAAGTGACTTGTCCACTGTTACATAGGTAGTCTGTGGCAGAATCAAGAATTGAACCTAGTAACTTAACCTCTAGACTGTCCTGTCTCCCTCTTTGACTATTTGAATTCTTACATTGTTGCCGATTTTGTGCACAGAAATGCATGCACAACACTGAGAAAAATCAAGTTCATGTCACCAGGAATTGGCACAATTCTGGGAACCATATTGTACAAGGCTTACAATATTGCTTTTGGCCTTGTCTGAACATAAATTTGTACTGGTTTAAACAAAGTTTTTTTGTTAAACTGGTGCAAACCTTTGTGTAGGTACTTGTATTCCAGATTAAAAGTGGCTTATTTTGGTTCATTTTAAGCCTGTTTCTAGTTGATTTACAGTAAACTATGCCTGATTTAAACCAAAATAAGAGAGTGTCCACATTGCCCTTTCACTAAGTCCATTAAAAAGTCACAACTTCAGTTAAACAGCTGCAACTTTTCATATAGGCAAGCCCTTAGTAAATAGGTAGCCCTACAAATTGGTACCTTGTTTGCTCAAGGACTAGTGTTCTCCTAAAAAAAAAGTCAATATCTGGAGGATAACACCTCAGCACGTCCTTCTCTATTTGAAAACAGATTGAATTTGAGGAATAAACTGCTAGGAGAGCACCCTGTGAATATTTAATTATGTAAGAACTTCTGGGTATTCCAAATTATGGTCCATGACAGTATCAGGTGGTTTCCAAAGCTCAAGGTACCTGCTAACCCAGAAGCTGACCCATTTTATAGTTGCTACATCTGAGCTCACATGTTCTTCCTAGATTACTATTGTCTCCATTCTTATAGTGTGGTGTTTCATAGGACTGTCAGCTAGCACTCTGGCAATTTTGGGCTGTGCTCCCCGGGATCATTAATCACACAGCACCCTACCAAACACTGCTCCTCACTCTTGGGAGGAGCTCCCCATGAACATCCACAAATCTCATTATCCTCCTCCTAATCCCTCCTTAAAACGTTCCTTTGTGGTAATGCCTACAAAAACTTGAAAACAGTTAAGCCGTTGTTGTGCAACTACCACAGCTTATCATGCTGACCAGTAGTGTCTCATTGTTTCCTTGTACTCCCTATCAGTATCCATTTGTGGTTTCTTGTCTTATACTGAGATGTAAGCTCTTTGAGGCAGGGGCAGTCTTTTTATTCTATGTTTGGACAATGCCTAGCATAACGGAGGCCATGGTCCATGATTAGGGCTATAAGGAACTATAGTAATACAGAAATAGCCCACGTCTATACTACGAACTTTGGTCAACACAAGTTACATTGGCATACAGCCACCAAAGTTGGTATGCTTGTGTCAGTGCAAAGTGCAATGCACCATGGGTAGTATCAGAGTGCCACATGCTGCCATCTGGCATAATGCTTTTGGGGAAATTTTCCCAATGTGTTATGGGATAGAAATGACCCAGGGATCTCTGGTAGCTAGGGGTCAAGTTCCCAGCATGCAACTTCTCCATCCCCTAATACTGTCCATATCCCATAATATCTGCATTTTTTTAAAAAAAAAATACGACAAACCATGGGACAAATTTCAGTGTCCACCTCTCTGACAGAAGCATAGAGCCCTCAGAGCTCTGCACTATTCTCAAACATTGGAAGTACAGGACACAATTCTCCCGTATTTGCAGACCTGCAGGAAGTACCACATCAACGGTGGACATGGCAATTTATTTGATGAGAATTTGCTGACCCAGTGAAAAACAATTCAAGGTTGTTGGTGGTGTTCATGGATGCTGGAGGTACTTCTGGGCCTGTGAAATGAGCACTGACTGGTGGGATTGCATTGTAATGCAGGTATGGGATGACTAGCAGTGGCTGCAGAACTTCTGAATGCTCAGCCCAGCCCTCCAGGGACACGAGAAAGAAAAGTTGCACTGACAGCAGAAAAGTGAGTGCCAAATCACACTGTGGAAGCCTGCAGTGCCAGATTGCTACTGGTCAGTGGGAAATAATTTTGGAACTTTGGGGCCATTGCCATGCAAGTGAGTAGGGCCATTAATTGTCTCCCGCTGTGCACGACTGTGACTCTCTACAATGCGCAAGATGTTGTGGATGATTTGCACCTATGGAGATCCCAACCGTGGTGTGGTGACTGACAGCACGCATACCCCTATTTTGACACCTGCCTGCCTTGCCACAGAATACATCAACAGAAAGGACTATTTTTGTACAGATATGCAAGCGTTGGTGGATTATTGGGGATGCTTCACTGCTATCAGTATGAGCTCGTCAGAGAAGGTGAATGATGTGTGCAACTTTAACAGCAGAGGACTTTTCAGAAATCTGCAAGCAGGGACATTCTTTCTTGAGTGGTGTATTACCTTTGGCAATATAGAAATGCCAATAGTGATTCCAGGACCCAGCCTATCCCTTGCTCCCCTGGCTCATGAAGTCATTCACTGGCCACCTCAGCAACACAAGGAAAGATTCCACTCACAGCTCAGCAGGCACAGAATGACTCTTGAATGTGCTTTTGCTAGATTGAAGGGATGCTGATGCTGTGCACTTGCTAGTTTGGTTATAGCTGCCTGTTGTGTCCTGCATAATATCTGTGAGGCAAAGCTCCAGCTACAGTAAGCATGGCCTATCAGGGGCTGGGGGAGGGGGAAGGATTTCTGTCACATGAAGCAATACAATTTTAGTCCGGATTCCACTGGTATGAGCAAAGGGCACTGAATATTGGCACTGTTTTCCACAGGCAGTGGTGGTTTTAGCTGATGAGGGTAACAAAAGCACAGGGCTCACAGCTGCTACTGGTATGCCGAAGCTGCCCGGGCTCATATGTCACTAATTTGTTTACTGCAATGGTGCCAGCTGAACTCCATCGCAAAGTGGCATGGAAAAGTGTCCTACCGTGGAAGAAGAAATAAGGCAGCCGCCCTTATTAGAAACCTTATAAACCTTTGGGAGAGGATTGCAGAGTATCTCTATGAAAGTTTAATCGAGATGTCTCAGGAGAGTGAAAGGGACAACCCTATGTACATAAACTGCTCCAATGCCCCTCCTTCACACTCAGCTTAACCCTACAGGAGAATGAAAAGCACATGCCAATTCTACTTTGTCTACCTCTTCTAATATGAGTAAGACAATTAAAAGTCAGTACCTCTGCCTTGTTAAGGGGGCATGGGCTGGGCGCCATCCTTAAATTTAACCATTGTAAGGAAAAACACATGCAAATGCTTACCTGAGGTCCCTTCCCCTTCATCAGACTCATCCGTGCTCACCTGGAGGGACTGGCTAGACTGGGGCAGTCTCAAACCGGTCCTGGCTCATGATATGGCTGGAGCCTCCTGCCGTGTGTCTTCCTCCACCTCACTGTTCACAGCAGGAGTCTGTGTCTTGGGCTCCTCAGAGGTATCCATGGTACCGTGCTAAGGGTGTCTCCACCAAGTAGGACGTGTGGTTTGTTGTAATAGCGGTTGGTCCCTGGCTCAGCACTAGATCGATCAGTCTCCCTGGCCTGGTGGTACACCTAGCCAAGTTCCTTTGCTGTCACGCAGCACTGCTGCTGATCCCTGTTATACCCCTTTGCCTGCCTCCCCCACGCAATCTGCTCATAGCTGTCCTCGTTACTATGGCTGGTCCATAGCTGTACCTGCACAGCTTCCTCTCACCCCAGGCCCAGGAGATCCAATACCTCCTGGGGCAGGATTGCATGGAGCCAGCATGGTTGGCTGGACGGTTGCACAGAAAAAAGGAAGAGGGGCTAGGTGTGCTTGCCACTCTGGGCAATCAGGAAAAGGCATTTTAAAAACAAGCAGGAGGTTTGAAAGGAGATGTGGGGATAGCTTCCAGTCTCCATGACTCCAGGGCAGTGGAGTTTACAACTGAGGCCAGTGCGGTCAATGTCGCAGGGAATGTGGCATTCTGGGACAGCTGCTGGAGTTCGACCTGTTAAGGTCGACACAGGTCATACAGCGCCTACACTAGCACTGCACTAACTTCAGTAGGTTGACCATGGCTCCGCACTGTTTGGGGAGGTGGTTTTATTGCAGTGCCATGACAGAATATGTATGTCATCTAGAGAAATTTGAGCGTAGAATCATGCACAGATAGGTTGACGCAAAGCGGCTTACGTCAACCTAAATCTGTAATGTAGATCAGCCTAAATAAAAATAATAATAAATTATTTAGGATCTAACAGAGATTGTATCTTCCTTTTTGTCCCTGATGCTGTCTTCAGCACTTTGCTGCTGAACAGAATTCCTCCTGTATAAACTACGGGCCAAATTCACCCCGTGTGTATCGCCATTGATAGAGATGGCGCAATACCAGAATTTGGCCTAGTCAGTTACAATTCAAACTAAGAGTTCAAGAGGTGAATGACAGCAGCAGCTTTAACATTTATTTTTGGTCCCCACATCCTACAGAGAAGTTACAATCAGTCACATTACCAAGGCCTTGCAGTTAAAAGAGGAAAAATCTCATTAAATATTCAAAGTAAATATGCTTTAAAATATAAAATGCTAATCGTAAATTGGCTCAGGTTTTATTTTTTTGGAAGCAGAGACACAGCACTGCATTCTTAAGCAAAGATGATGCAACGGTCTCTCAAAGACTGTCAGTGCCCAGAGGAAAAAAGGCTGGTAGTGTTCTCTAAATGTGTTTACTTCCCCACAGGCATTGTTTCCTTGCTCGTGTCACATAGTTTATTGAGCACAGCTAATCAATGTTTCCGCTGACAAGAAAATTGGAACAGTTTGTTTAGGAAGCCAGTGTTCAAGGGCAAATTTCCCAGTCCACAGAGTTTAGACCTGGGCTCCTTCCTTGCAAGTGTCCCTAGTGAGAAACAGGTCTGCTTTCCCTTAAAGGCACCAGGATGCTCTCCCACCATGCCCCTTCCCCAGTACACATCTAGTTTCCCACCAGACCCTTCCGTAACACACACCAGATTCCTTCTGCAGATGCCTACTTCCCACAGCAGATCTACCTCATGGCTTACCAACCACTCCCCTGCTCCCTTGCCCTTAAGCCCTACTGTCCTGACCAGAATCCCCCCATGATTCATCTGTTAACCATTGGAACAACTTACCAAGGATCAGGGTAGACTCTCCATCAGTGGCAATTTTTAAATCAAGATTGATGTTTTGCTAAAATACATGCTTCTGCTTCCAACAGGAATTAATTCAGGGAAGTCCTATGGCCTGAGTAGTACATGAAGTCAGACTGGATAATCATAATGGTCCCTTCTGCCCTTATAACCTATGAATCTTCTGGATGCCCCTTTCAATGACTATTTCCTCATTTTGTCTTCTGAAGGTGGTTGGCTGGTCCCTCCTCCAATCTGGCTTTTTAGATGGTGGCATTATTTCTCCCACCCCAAACCAAGAGCAAGAAACCAAATTCTTCAGGGAAAGCGTGGGGGTTCATGTCTTTTATAGGCAAAGCAAAAGGAGAATCCCATCCCACTAAGTGGCATTTCCCTGTATTGAGGATCCCCCTAGGGCAGCTAGGCAGATGTTCCACAGTACAGGGAAAACTTGTCCATTACAGCTGGGGTTCCTTGCACTGATGAAATCACCAAGCCTGAAATAAGTAATCAAACAACAAATATGGCCACCTCTCACAGCCTATTTGATTACAACTCCCTGCTGTTAATAAAATGAAGCTGCATATAAACCAGGGATATTTCCCACTGTCAACCCTTTTCTTTGTCAAGAGTGTGGGAATTCCTCTTTGTCCAAAGCACCTAAAACTAGAATGAGCCCTAGAAAACAGCACAAGGGAGCATGCTGCCTTGGCAGAAATTGAACTAGGTATCCTCATGGGAATTTTGTATGATGCGTGTCTCAGAAGAAGTGTAAGTTTGGCTCTCGAGTCCCTTCGACAGGACAGTGTTAGTTATATCAAGGTTTATAAAATATTTTTCATAAAGTGGACATCTTGAGAGAGAGAGAGAGAGACTGTCTTCCGCACAACTTTCCTAGCATTGATTGTGTGAACCATCTCCCTTCCCCCTGATAACCAAACATCTCTTTGGCAAAAAAGCAATGGCTTACCTGAAAAAGTGATGACAGGAAAATATTTAACATATTTTAGCTTCTTTTAAAGTGATTTAGCCACTGGAAACAAGGAGAAAAACTAACAACATGTGACCAGCCATCTCTATGGACTATTTGGAAACCGCTAGGGTAGCTATGTTGCATTGCAATGTACTCTCTGAATTGGACCGAAGTCTGATATTTCACATCACCCTTTGAGACAATCTAATGCTTTTACAAGCCTGTGTTGCTTTTTTCTACATACAGGAGATGTCCAAGTTAGGCCTTGGTGAAAACATAGACCTACACATTATGCAACTGCCAGTGGCTTACCGAAAAGCAAAGGAGCTTGTCTGCAAGATATGGGGGACTCTTCAACCACTAGTGAGTGATTATATAGTTGAATTCTTTTCGTTTAAATTAAAATTGAACCAAATAATACAGTCTCTGTTCAGAAGGTGGATACAGCTTGCGCACTAGATATAGTCAGAAAAAAACCAGGATAGAAAAGGAGGATAGACTTCTTGAGCGTGTGCCGAGAGGTAGGGTAGATGGACCAGAGAAATCTATTTCTATTTATCTTACGCTCAAGAAGTCTATCCTCCTTTTCTATCCTGGTTTTTTAAAAACGTCTCCCTCTTTTCAGCACACAAAACAAAGGGTAATATCTTTCAACCACCTAAAATGATAGTGAGCAATGGAATATAATTTTGTCCCTCTGAAAGGGACAAAATGGACAATCAGGTCTTTGAAGGACACAGCTGTGGAGTGTTTTCATAGTACAGCCACCAAGAATATTAGTGCCAATGATTCTCTACATTTTTAATTCTGTGAACCACTTCATCAGAGACAGAGCCCTTACATGATCTCACTTTCTTCTCCCAATCTCCTACTGAGTGAAACAATATGAGAATCATTCTGTGGACCATCACCAAAGACTTCATGAGCCACTGGTGGTCTACACCACTGGAAATAGTTATGCTTATAATCTTCATGAGGAGGGTCTTTCCCAAAACAAGTCATTCAGTTGCTAGAAGGGCTCCTGGCAGCTCTTAACAAGGATCTGATGGAGAGGGAAAGATCAATTAGACCATCACCCAAAAGTGAACGTTAGCCAGACCACGGATGGACTCAATGCCTGTTTGTTAGGAGCGTGAACTGTAGCAGAGGTAGCTGAATGTGTGAACAAAGCCAATGTAGCACTGGGCAAAGAGCAAAAGGGTGAATGCTGGATTCTGTGACAGTAACTGAATTAAGCTCAGAAAAACAAACATGGAAAACTACATGGGGAGATTTTGGATGCACATCTGAGAAAGCATGGATGTTGAAGGAATATTTCTCTCCTGTATCTAGTTTAGATGGGGTGGTGCAGAGATACAGAACTTCTTTGGTTCCTTCACAGCAATCAGATGACAGCTGAAGAGAGCCCTTTACGTGCCAAACAAACATCTATAGTACCTAGTCATCTATTTAGGTTCTTAGATGATGCTCATCATCAGGGCACGAGTGTGTAGACTTCTAGGATAGGATGACTGCTAACCATTTACTCACTGCATATCAGTGTAAGAAATCTACCACATGAATGTTTGAGAAGTTTAAAGGAACAGCTATTATTCAAGAGGTGAATGTATGCTCCTTAGATACATTTTGGGCAACTGTTCAATTTGGTTTTTACTGAATCCCCATAAAAAAAAAAATCTTACTCTTATAAAAGGAAACGAGATCAACACAGAATGTCAGGCTTTTTAACAATGTTTTTGTGGAATAAATTTGAATCAGTTGTATACATATCACTGCTAGGAAAAAATATTTACACTTTTTAAAAAAACATTTAGAAAAGAAAATAGTTCATTATTTAATCTTGACGTATTACATGGACTGGTAAAGTTGTAATTTTTTTTATAGTTATGAAATGTCTATTTTACCACACTAAGGCATGTTCCTCTCAGTAGGCAAATTTTTAAATCAGGAGCACTTAATGAGAATTAGGGACATAAATAACTTCTGCCTAATAGTGATGCATTTATCTGGTATCAAGTGATTAAATGGAACTTAGATATAGTGATGAGCATGGTATAAAATAAATATGGTGCTTAACTATAAAATAAATAGTCCTGACCTACAACCCATTGATAAACACAGATTTGGGGCCAAATCTTGCAATCCTTGTACATCCAAAACTTTTTATTTAATGAAGTTTTGGGTGTGCAAGAAACTCAGGATTTAAGTTCTGAAAGAAGAAATATAGCTGAAGTACAGGAAGTATCTCTTATTGCAGCATTTTCATCCAATAGAGTATTTGTCATTTTAAAATGAGGCTTTTAAAAAAATCCTTCTTTGCTTAACTGGGAGAACTACTTATTTGGAATAAGAAGCTGCTGACTTTGATAGCTTGATTAAGAGGATTCTTTGTCCTGAGGGTAGTATCTGGAGTGGGTCTTTAAAACCTCCCCAAAAGTGTTACACAATGTCTGTGTCAGACAGGATTGTGGAGGTGCAGTTTAAAGTATCAACTAAAGCTTTATGATGAAAATTGGTGCAACTTAATGCACATACTAATGAGGAAATAGTTTAGCTTTTAACAATGGCGCTATATGCAGATCAGTGGAAAGAACCGCTGTAAGTTACAAAAAGACGCTGCATGTATCCTTGTGCTGGATTCCCGATCTGGCTAGATAAAACAAACAACAAAAGTCCAATTTTGTTCTACATTACAAAGGGTTATCTAAATTTTCTGTAAAGAGGAGCTATAAGTAAGACACTCCACCTTGGAGCTGGTATTTCATAAACTGCTCGGCGCTATTGCATTGGATGTTTTTAAAAACAGGTCTGTCATTTTCATTTCCTGTTATTCACTCTGGTGGGGGCAAGAAAACAGCTTACTGTTCACATTGGACTCGCTTCATCCTCCAAAGCAATCATCATCCTTGAACAGTGTGGGAAGAACAAAGGCTACAAAGAGATGGATGTTTGTGGTTTTTGCCCAGAAGATGGCTGTTGTTTGTTAGATGGCCCAGAAAGGATTGAGTCTACAATTAATATGAAAACTCTCTGGAAAAACATTTCGGTGGAAGGGATTGATGTCATCTTTTCCAGAGATGCAGGAAGGTAAACACATTATTAGTGGGAGAGGAAATTAAAGCAGCTCATTTCACCTTCAAGAATCATTATAAGGACTTGCTCCCCCCCCAATACATATAGGTACTTAAAGTTTACAGTCACAGGCGTGAAAAGGACACGAGGGACTGAAAATTTAGATTGAAGACTTGCACAAAAAGTAAAGCCAATAGAAATGTTTCCTTAAATTTGTAAATTCCAGTAGAAACGATTTAAAAAAAAAATACGACAGTGACTCAAATTTTTCAGCACTGTGTAAGATAATAAGTGATTCTGACTAGCCACTGACTTCAATCCACTTTCATTGTCCAAACGGAGCGAGAGGAGCATAAATGGTGAACGAGCAGCCTTCAGAGTAAACAAATTCATTTTAAAACTTTTTTTCTTTAAAAAAACAAAGGTGTCTATGGCAACTAACAATTTTTTTTAATGTGATTCTTTAACCAATCTTTAAAACAACAAACAAAAACCAGGATTCTTGAAGGTCAAAATTAGTTTTTATTTTCAGACTGTTTGGGTCTCGGAGTGATGTGATATAAGAAAAGGGAAGAATTTATCCAGCAAGTATCTTAAACATACAACATTTTTTGAAATTGTGCTACTTTTATGTAGGAGGGCGGGAAGTGAGGCTAGAGAGAGAGAGAGAGAGAGAGAGAGAGAGAGAGAGAGTGAGAGTGAGTGTGTGTGTGTACACACGTACACAGTTGGGTAATTTTCCAATCTAATTTAGTTTATGAGATCTCACAAAACAATGCATGTATAAGGATTTTTATTTTGCAGTAGCTATTGAGTGGGTGTCAATCAAATCAAGCCAACACTCAAGGAATGTTTGTTTCTCAATTGTTTGGGTTTTTTTTTAATTTCCATTTTTTCTAATACAAAGCACATAAACCAAATCTGGCTTAACTGCTTAAACTGTGTTTAATTAAATAGAAGTTTAGCTTTCCTTAATTCTGCTTTTTTTTTTAAATGTCATAGGTACATCTGTGATTATACCTATTATACCTCTCTGTATTATGGTAATGGAAGAGCAGCTTTTATACATGTGCCGCCTCTATCCAAATTCGTAACAGCAGACTTTCTAGGAAGAGCACTACAAATAATTATCTTAGAGATGTTAAAGCAGTGTGGGGAAAATAATGAATAAAAAGGATGGTTTACAGAAGACAGGCAAGTTTCTCAGAATACAGTAAAATTATTACACCTTCCTCTGAGACAACCCTTAAGATTTAAAAAAAACCAAAAAACAAAACAACCCATAATTACATGGCATGCGAGGGGGGAATTAAAATATGTTCTAAAAATCCTACAATAACTTTATTTTAGCCATTTTTTCATTACATAAAAAACTTGAAAGTAAAACAAATTACAAACAAAGGAAATGTAAACAATCGTTTAGGGGAACACCAGTGATTGGTGATTTATCTTGCTAATGGTAACAAATTTACTTCTGATTTAGGATACAAGGAAAAGTCTCAAGAAAATGGTATTTAAAAGGCTACCTTGCCCAAACCCCAAAGACTTGGGAAATGAAATGTCAAGATACAAATTGCTTTAAAAAGCACATTGAAAGTTTGTTCCTGATATCAGATATGCAGGTAGTCTTTGTACAGCTTACATAAAAAAAATTGAGGTGATGTGCATTATTACAACCATACAAAATTATAACTTCATACACACAAGGGAGAATTTTCCCCCTGAAGCCCAGAAGAATAGATCAGTCATACAAAAGCTCTCATTTGTGGATGAAAATCACATGCAATGCTCCCATCTTGTGGACCTTTAAAATCAACCCCTTTCCCCCCCCCCCCCGCACAGCAGTTTACCTTTATGTGCCAAACTACTGTCCCCTCCTCAAAAACTCACAAAGCTTTTCAGTGGTGACCCCTGCATTTGCTTTCAGGATGCATTAGCAGGAACCACCTTTGAAAGGCTTAGTCAGCGTGTTTTTAGGGAGAGAGCTGTCTTTTGGCACAAAGGAGATGGTATCACTTCCTGCTGGTATTGTGTGCCTGCGCATCAAAGCAGACTCTAAACTTCTTCTGATGAATTAGGGATTACAACAGAAAATGGATATTTCCAATTTGGCAAAAACAACAACCGTTATTAAACTGGATTTCAATCACAAGAAAAGAACACTTACCCCATGCTCTAGGTGTCCATGCTGTCAATGAAAAAGGCAATCCTGATACACAGTATAGCACAGGGGAAAGAGACTTTGAGGTCAGATGGTCTCAGGCCATTCAAGGCTTTATAGATCAAAACCCAACAGCTTACATTCCCACAGGAAGGGCAACTCATGGAGCACCAGTGCTGCATGTGTTGTCATGGTAGACAATCCCATTTAAAAAGCAGACTGCTGCATTCTACTCTAGTTTCAGCTTCTGGATGGATTTAAAGGGGTCATTTCTCAAGACAAGTATTGCTAGAATCCAGTCTCACACCAGATCATGGTAAGACAATCTGCATGCAAGAGGAAAGAATGACCTCTTAGCCACATGGATGGAAAGAGGAGTCTTGGTCATTGCTGCCATTAGATCATCAAAAGCAGCTGGAAATAAAACCAGATCCCTTGGTAACCAACAGTGACATGCTTTCAGCCAAATCCTTTCACTGCTGTCATCCATGTCTCATTCACAGCCGAACACGTTAAAATACACTTCCATACTACACTCTCTGGACTGGACGGGATAGAGGCATGAAGTAGGGTGTCACTGTTGCACTCAAAGCACCTCAGCCCATATTCTCCTTGGTAACCTCACTAATGGCTTCACATACACGCTGAATAAGAGGGGAGACCAAACAGCCATGACATACCCTTCAAGAAACAGCCATTGGGGCAGGAGAGGAATCACCCAACTGGACCCTTTGGGATTTCTCCAAAGGAAAGATTTAGAAACAACCTAAAAACAGGCCAGCCCTCACAGCCAGTACCATATCAACACCTCCTCAGTGACAAAGACAGCAGATAGATATATCAACACAGAGACCTGATCTTTATCTAACTCCAAGCTATGATTATTGTGCCATTAAATGCAGTCTCTGTGTTGTAAACCCTGAATGACAAGGGTCAAATGAGTCAAAAGCATGAAGATACCAACAGCTGTCTTGCCATAACCTTTTTCATAGTCTTAGTAGAAAATGCATCTAGGTACTGGTTGATAATTAGACTGCCAGTGTCTAGAGATGGCTTTGAGCAGTGGCTGAACATATGCTTCCTTCAAAGAAATCAGCATCTTGCCTTCTTCAAAGGAGTCTACAACCTCCACAAATAAAGGACTCAGTCTCCTGGGGCTTCAACAATCAAGCTCAGTGACGCTATCTGGAACTCAAACAGAGAAGGCCTAGCACTTATAAACCAGGGATCGGCAACTTTTGGCATGCAGCCTGGGACGGTTTATTTACCAGCAGCGTCCGCAGGTTCAGCCAATCATAGATCACACTGGCCGTGGTTCACTGTTCCAGGCTAACAGGGGCTGGGGGAAGCGGCGCGGGCCGAGGGATGCGTTGGCCGCCCTTCCCACAGCCCCCATTGGCCTGGAATGGCAAACCGCGGCCAGTGGGAGCTGCAATCGGCCGAACCTGCAGGTAAACAAACCATCCCGGCCCGCCAGTGGATTTCCCTGGTGGGCCGCATGCCAAAGGTTTCCGATGCCTGCACTAAACAGATGTGATACCTTAAAAATTAAAAAAAAAAAACCACCAGAAAAACTGTAGGGGGCAGGCTATCAACTATAGGAGAGGTGGAATTTTTAGTTTTCTGGGACTATACTTTCTTTGCTCAAGTTTGGGCTAGCAAATAACAAAAATCAGAAGACAGACAAATGCATACAGAATTCTTTTATTTAACTTAAATCATGTAGTACTGTAACTACTAGAAAAAAGCAGAGTAAGAGAAACTAAAGGAGCCTTAGCTTCAGCCATTCAAAATAGACAAAGTTTCCTTTTTTTCATAATGTAAAGAATCCAGAGTATATCGCAATAACAGGAATAAATTCTTACAACAGAATATACAAAAACATTTTGAAATTTTTTTTTTTATCATCTACTGATTCATTTTAATATAAACACAGGAATTTCTTTAGGAATAATTTATACACAGCAAGTCTTTTTTAATGTAATAAATTGGCCATGTTATTACTGTTTTAATTTTTTTTTTAAAAAAAGCTTTTTTAAACAAGAAAACTTGATAAATGTTGTATTTGCAAATGCATCAGTTCCATAGCGCTTTCTAGTTTTGTTTTTGTCCCAGAGGTAGACAAACTCTGGCCAATCCTTTCAACTCAAACCTCACTGGTTTAGAAAACAGAAAGATAATTCTCAAAGGCATCTAAACCATCCATAACCTTCAAAAGGTAGGGGAGGGGAAATGTTCAGTCTAATTTGGGGGTGGGAGGGGGAGGTTTGGGGGAGGAAAATCTTCGGTATTCTTACTTAAATAAAAATAAATAGGGACCCTTCCTTGTTCATCTCAACAAAGCTCTAATGATGCTAGATATCTACATAACTTGTATAGGCAGCACAAAACCATCATTTGAAGTGATAAGAAATCTGTAAACATAGTTTTCTTTTATTCAATGATAACTTTGAAAACTGCCTTTCATCATGCTGTCTATTACGCAGTCACATCCTTCAACCCACCTTGCAACAATAAGAAAAACTGGTACTGAATAACACAACTAAGACTGCTTAGCAGCAATACCTATTCTGTTTCCATAACCAATGAGGTTCTTTCAATCCATTAACTGCACTATACAGTAAAGTGAAATGACCAGTTAAGATGATCCCACCCAAACCAGAGGGTTCTGGAAGACCAGGATACTGAAGATACAGAACATTTTCCCAAACTCTTTATTTAGTTTATTTACTGTACACCAGGACACAAAGCTTGGGGAGAAAGGGATGAACCATGAGTTGGACAAGTTAATGATCCTTTTTGGCATATTGTAAAGCTAGCTAGTAAACTGGTACCATCAAAAAAAAAAAACCCTGATCATATACAAACACACACACACACAGGAAAGTGCCTTTAAATTATTTTAAAGGCATTTATAAACTACAAACATTTTATAAAATTATTCTATGTATTATTCTTCCATGTACTTACAAAATGCAATGAAACATTTAATTAGTTCTTGTAAACCAGATCTTCGTCAACTGACTACCCGTAATCTACTGGACTTAAAAGCCCTATTGAAAATGCTAATGGATTACTAATTAACATAATGCATACAAAAAAGATGACCATCCGCACATGCACACGTACTATAGATAGTCATATGGTACTTGCAAAACACACTGACTGAGAGCTGATGCACAGCAATTCATATTGACCAATGATCTCTGTAAACCTCCTGGTAATTAATTTACCTCCACAGCTGGGAAATTAAGAGGTTTATTTACAAGTACCAAATGATTAGAATGATGATGCCTGAGCCTTGATGCTGTCCCACATACCAAGCTCTGAAACGATCGCAAACTTCTGCCAAGCCCCGTGCCTGTGTGAATATGTATTTCCATCCTTTGTTCTCCTCTCGCCTCATGACCATTCTCAATTCCAGCTAACCCGGTTGAGTTTCTTAAAAGCACAAACAAGTAATTTAAATGCCTTTACTCAGAACCACCGGTCCTCTGCGCCATGGGACTTGCTGAGCCCCTGACTACCCACAGTTCTGTATCTTCAGCACCTCTGGCAATTAATGTTTAATCTACATCATCCTTTATTTGTAATTACTGTTTAGATCAACTACATAGAGTGGACCTGCAATATCTGGCTTTCACTGGTTAATAAGGAGTGGATCTCTTGCACTTTCCCCCATTGTTGCTTAGCCCAGTGATTAAATACATTGTTGACAAACAAAATAAAAAGAGTAACAGAAGAAAGTGTTACTTGTACTACTGGAATGAAAAGGGTTTTTAAAATATACATATATGTATACCAACAACAGGAGCATCATTCATTTAGGCTTGGGTTGTACTTACACCCCTCAGCAGTTCCCAGAGGATCTAATAGCAGTTCCATCTGGTGACCAGTCATCCTGGGCAAACTGGGCTTTTTATTGACACCAACAGGAGCATCAGTGCAAACACATCTAGAGTCATACATCACTTAGAACCAGCTTTAAAGAACGGAGGCATCACACCGAGAAAGAGGCTTGGTAGAACATGTGCTGGCCTCAAGTTTTGCATCATACTCGGCTTCTTTGTCTAGTCTATTACCCCAACAAAAAGAATATCATATTTAGTACCAAGCATGTGATGCGTCTGTATTTATACAATCGTCACCTTCCTTTGCAACCAAACCACCTTCTGTACCACCGAAAGATTTAATGATGACAAAGTCAGATTGAGAAGAATGGCCCACATACTTAAAATCAAACTTTCTTGCTCCCTTAGTGATGCCAGTTTGTTACTGATATCTTGGTACCATTTGTCAGAACGCTTGTTTTGCAGGCTGGGTGGGTTTTGTTTTTTTAATCATGCTCAGAAATGGGATTACTACAGTTTTATTCAAACACAGCGGAAGTGCTAAATTCTCCATACCAGCAAGCCAGTCTCTCAGGAAAAGGATGCATAATTCGCCATTTTATGCCAATATCAAGCCATTAATTCTCCATCGTTCACATACACAAACAATGTTATTTACTGTTAAAGGGAGATCTGCATGAAAAACCCAGGCAGATAAAGCTATTCAGAATGCACCAAAAACAACAACAAAATGCTGTAGAAACCAACATGGAATTAGGCTAGAATTGTGAGCAGAGAATACAATGGTACTGTTAAGGTGGTTTGGTCCAAGAGAACTGACTTTGTCATCATACATGCATACTTCGTTTAGTCACATGACTGCCTCTCATTTAAGTGCTTTTGAAATGTTTATCATGATGGGGTACTATATTGTTAGTGTTTTTTCCTAATATATTTTTTAAACCACCTATATAACAATTAAAAAAACCCCAAAAACATTAACTTGGACAGTTTTAACAAAACCCTCATAGCCAGCTGAAAGATCTGAGGATCTCCAGTTGTGGAAATCAGTATGTGCAAGAGAGAGAGGAGCAGTCACTACACCAAAAGGTCACTGTCAAATTAGGGAAATGAAAAAACAAAAAGGAAACCCAGTCAATCTGAAATGTTGTTGGTTTTCTCTGGTGTTAGGGAGAAACGCTCCCTCTAAAGACAAACTCTGTCGTACTTAACCGCAGCACTGTATATTCAAGAGGCCATGTACATCTCAAAGTAGCCAAACGCCACCTTATTCAGATACCACAACTAACACCTCCATGAACAGCTGCCAGAATCAGAAAAAAAGAGAAACATTATACATTGTGTTAATGGCAGGCTTGTGTTATGTTAGTACTGTACGCTTGTAAACCAGTTAAGCACTGTCAGAGGGAAGTCAGAATTTGACGGCTGGTCCATCAGAATCCAGAGTGATGAAGTATGCGTAGAGAGGGGGTTGGGAGGGACTGGATTTCTACTGGCACATTCAAATTTCCCATTTAACATTTAGTTTTGAGAAATCAGGGCTCTTGCCAAACAGAAGGAGCAAATGTAAAGATTCCAAGTTGTAAATTCAGTCTAGTGTTATCAGGTAGCCTGTGATATTTTTGCCCTGTTTGATTTGGTCAAGAAAGCAATGCTACTGCTGTATGCTCCAAGTTATTTTTAGGTATTGATTCAGTCAAATGTCCTTTTGGTGCTTGTGGCATCTGAGAAAAATTGGCAAGAATGACTTAGCCCACTCTTAAGGATTAACAGAAAGGCCGTTTATTTCATTTTAATAACCCTAGACTTTCAAATATTGTAAACAATTGGCTTCCATAATGAATTTGATCAAATACCATCATTCAATCCCCTTACAGCTGTGAGCTCTGTCCCAACTCAGCAGAACATATAGCGGCTTGCTGAACTACGACTGCAACGTCAGTGCATTTCACAGCTTCTGAGACTCCTTAAAGAATGGTGGTCTTAAGTCAAACGATTCTCAGGTGTGTCTCCTCCCCTCCCCACAACATAAATCTTAAAAATGCTACCAAAAAAGGGCAAACTGCTATAAAATAACATGAGAACCCTCTGAAGTGACCCTTTGGGAAAAGTAGCGACCGCTTCTCTCCAAAACCTAGAGTATGTGGTTTGTAGAGTGAGTGAGAAGTTACCAGTATCAACGGTATTTCTATTGGCTGCTGAGAAATGTGAGATGTATTTTTTTTATATATACACATATAAAAAAATAAGAGTGAGGTAGATAAATGTTTGAAAAAAATCAAAAACTGTCCCCCTGTCATACTTGAAAACCCTTATCTCAGTATTTAAATTTATTATGGGGCATCTCTACAGTGATTTAAACTGATATCACAAAAATAAATAAAAAAATCCTACATAGAATACCTTCTTAATTAACTTTTTTTTTTGTCTTTTCTTTAAAGGGAAAAATAACTATGGGACAGAGGCAAGAGAAGATAGTGGGACCTAAAACTACACAAGCAAAAAGCACTACAAACATTTTTTTTTTAATCTCCAGTCACAACGAGCAATCAGTATATTTTAATTTTTTGTTCTTACTCAAAAAAATTTAACATTTCCATCCCAGAACAACCTCTTTACTGCCATCATTTGGTTGGATCAGTGCTAAACAAGGGGTTAGATGCTATAACTAACTTTAGATGAGCAATTGTTATGGCTCCTTTTAGACTTACACCATGGTCTCCAACACACCCTCTTTAAATCCTACCTCCTTGCCCACCATATTCATAAAGCTTCCTCTGCCAAACAAGCAAGCTACTATTCTCTTTTGTGCTGAAGTTTGGTCTATAGTCTGAGCAACAAGCTTGTATTTGTACATGTTTCCACAGCTCCTGCATTTAACTGTTTGCTAGCAAACCTGGTGGCCCCCACCCACTTGAGGGCACTCTCATCCTCCCTGCATGATCTCCACAGCATGCTATCATTGAGGTTGCTGGCAAATCGGGGAGGGGAAGGAGGAGATCTTGAACAAGGTGCAGCCCAGAAATGTGGCCTTTCAACATCTTCTAATAAGAAGGCCTAGTAGCTGAGGTCTGCTAGATCAGAATGTTGAATGGCCATCTACATAAAAACGCCTGGCACGGACAGCTCAACTGATGTAGACTAAACAGCTGTTGTTCATGGGATGGAAGGGTTAAAATATTCATTTTAAAAAATAGAGACCCAAAAGCCTGGTGTCCGCTGTTGTACCCAACAATTAAAAAAATATATATATATGCGTGTGTCACAACCAAAATAAGAGGCAAAGGAAGGAGTGGGGTCTGACTCTTGTACAACGATGAATATGAACACTGAACAAGAATGTACTCAATATGTAACCTTTTTTTTCTGACCTGAGTTTGTATCGTGCCTTGCACTGTAACAGACTCACGTGCTGCATGGGCAGAGGTTAGCGGAGGGAGGGAGGGTATGGTTAAAACCACCACTACCACAGCACCACTGGAGTGCTACTGGTTGTGTACCCCTTCTCCCCTAGTCCCTTCAAGAGCTCTGTATCCCACACAGCCAAGATGTTGTAAAACAACTAATGGGGGAAAAAAAGGAGGAAATGTATTTATAAAAAGGCATTAAACAGTTCATGGCAAATCATGTTACAGGGATCAGTTACTAGGAAGAAGGAAGTAAAAGTTACACACTATAGTACAAAGCATAAGAAATTTGTTGGAGTGGGGGGGAAGGGAAGGAGGGCAGACCTGAAGGTTTTCATAGATTAAATCCACAAAGATAAAGAACAAAAAAAATAGCAGCTTTTTTCTGTACAGACATATAGATGAGTATCTGAACCGTAAAAAAGTTATAAAAGTGACACAAAAGACAATGTGTATGCAAATGATCCATGGTCTAACATAGAACTGCAAGACCCTTCGAGAAGTCTTAACCCTTCGAGAAGTATAACAACAGAGAGAAAAGGTCAACAAAGCGTCGTATACTTGAATCCGTTACCGCTTTTTTGTCTTCTCCAATTTTTGTTTCGACATGTGTTTTCCTGCTAGCCTGAGAAGGAGGGGAGGCTGCAATGATGGAGATCCCTTCCGGTTCATTTCAGGCTGGTTTGCTGTTTTTGGCGTGCGGTCGACTTTTTGCACGAAGTATATATAAGAGTGTACGAGACAGAGAGACAGAGTGTGTGTATGTGTGTGTGATATTTGGCTCACCACTGCCAGTTTTGTCCAGAATTCTTGGTGGGGGAGGGTGGGAGGGGGGGGAGGGTTGTTTCTAAACCCTGCCCCCCTTTCCTCTCCATCATGAGAAAACAAATCATGGTTTGTCCAGTTGAAAAAAATCTAGACAATCGGATTTTTTTTTTAAAATACCAGTGTATGATTGAATGGAGTGTATTGGTCAGTATCTCTTTTAAATGGAGCAGTTGATTACTGTGCTCCTTCCAAGCCTACAAAAAAAAAAAACAACAACACCCCCCATCCCCATGAAACAAAACCATCACCACCCCCAAAAAGTTCAGTTTTTTGGCAAAATTTGGCAGCGTTGAAAATGGTAACAACCATGGACGAATGATGGCCCTTTTTAAATTCTTTTACGTGTTCCTAAAAAGGTTAGAGTAACATTAAAAATCCAGTCTTTTTTTCTTTTCTTCATTCTGTCTTTATAAAGACCTACAGTGTTAAGCAGGTGCTTGCAAGGACTAAGGGGGAGCCACCTGGCCTGCAATTTCTTTGATCTGATAAAAGTGCTGTATGGTTGAACTTGCACGCAGATATGTTTCCCATTATGAAGCAGAAAGAAAGAGAGAGAGAAAAAGAGAAGAGACACATCAGATCTCAAGTTTTCTGTTGCTATTAAGTGTTAACATTAGAGTTTTAAAAGGCTGACTGTGCGCCCCACTGAATGGAGAGTCCTTTACTGAAATAAACATCTGCTTGCATATTGAACAAAGAAAAAACTAACGTGTTTACTGAAAAGAGGATTCTCCCATGTGCAGCTATGGCAGTTCTGAAGATCCACTGAGGTACAGTAGGCTTTTGAATATATTTTCTTTTCTTTCTTTCTTCCCCCAATGTGTGTGTGTTTGTGAGATTCTGGGTTTTAAGGATCAGCAGGCCGAAGACTGGGGCAAAGGTAAGGCCCGTTCGTTCTTGCGTCCCCCGTTCATGTGTGCGTACGGCTGTCTCTCCTCAAAGCTGGCCCGCAGCACCACCACACCTGGGCCGTTCTCAGCTTTATGTCCTGAGTGCTTGTCAGTGGGTTGGAGGGTGGACGAGGGATCTAAAGGAATGCTCTCCATGTTTTCAGTCTCCAGATCGAGTTCCTCGGTGTCTGGAGGCTTGTTCTCTTCACTGTAGAAGAAGGAGACCTCTTTGAATCCTGGATCCAGCTCATCCTTAATGCTGCTGATTATTTCCAGGAAGGAGGGCCTCATTTTGGGGTTGTACTGCCAGCACATCCGCATCAACTCAAACCTGGAATGAAAAAAGGAAAAAAACCCACCATAAAACCAAAAAAATCCTAGCAAAATAATACGCATATGCAATTTGATATATTTACATAAGTCCTTTTTGAACCCTGAAATACACTCCATTCTGACTTTTCACACAGCAGCCACACAATGCTTCTAAATCCTTCCATTGCACAGGTCCCATTGTTTAATTGCACTGAACAAAAGTATTCATAATATGAAATACAACACTAACAGTACAAGTCTCCTAAAACCAGAAATACCTTGGTGGAGTTACAACCTGGCTTCCCCCCCGTTTCGAATTGGCAAGTTTGAATATGCTATAAGATACGGGAGAGATTCAGGCTGATTATTTGCACCAAAGTTATGAAGAAGATAGTTTACTAAATTGTAAAGGCCAGAAAGGACCACTGTAATTGTCTAGTCTGCCCTCCTGAACACCATAGGCCACTGACATGTCAGCCAGTAATTCCTGCATAGAGTCCAATAAATAATGATTGAATTAGAGCATATATTTAGAGAAACATTCAATCTTTATTAAAGGAACAATGAGGAAGAAATCACCTAAAATGGACAGAGAAGCTAAAAAAACTGAGCTCTTTACGTCTTTCACTGCACAGTGTTTTCCCAAACACATACTCCTTTTTGCAATGCTTATCTGAATCGTCTCCAATTTTTCAATACATTTTGCACATTATGGACACCAGTAGCACTCTCATCAATACCATACATCACCTCTCCACCTCTACTCAACATTCTCCTGTTCCATTCAAAGACTGTTGGTCCTCTTTGCCACAACGTCACACAGAGATCAGGTTCAGTCAATTAACTACTCCGACTAGTTGGTACTTTTCAGAGTCAATGCTTTCTCACATATAATCCCCTGTCTTGTAAGTCTGGCCTTAAATAAAAAAAAAAAAAAAAGAACCATACCATGTCAAACTCCTGGAAAGCAAAAAGGTGACACCATGTTTTCTTAGAGACAGAACAATCACTTTGAAAACCTTGTAAATTTGAATGTTGCAGCCCAGTTTGCTTTAAGCTCTCAAATGATTTTTACTTTTAGCCAGCAATGCAGTAATATTTTACAGCTCACCTGTTTTAATACATCGGTGGTTATCTTTGCCAGGACAGCATCCCACATGGGCAAAACAAAACCACAAGATGCAACAGCAACACACGTATAATGAAAATAGTATTTTTTTTATGACATTGCAAGACTGGATATTCCTCTCTGATCAGTCTGCACTTTGAATGCAACACAACTCAGTATTTCGCCCTCACAGATCACCTATCTCCTTGCAACACTCAAACATGCACTCATGCAAAATTAAGGTCTACCTTAATGGATTACAGAACTTATAGATAGCCCCCAATGGTTTGGGGGCAACTACTCATACTAATACCAACATAGATTTCAACTATGCTCATTAAACAGCCTAAGCCTCTTAAAACAAGACTATCCTCAGAGATCTAACTTATTTAAATAAAACTTTAGACTTGTAACATGGATTTCCCAGATTATATAGTCAGCATTATTATGTCCCCAAATTATGTCGTCTATGGGCTTTGTTCAATATGTAAAATATTCCTAAGTTAATGAAGGATTAAAGAGAAATAAATCAGATGTCCAAGAAGACATTTAACCCTCTGCAATCTTGGTTCACACCTACTCCTGACAAAAGCAAGTAAAATCAAATTGAAATGCCTATAGAAGTGTTCCCTGTAATATAGGTTCAATATCAGAGTCATCTGGGCTGAGGAGAATCCACTTTTGAAATACATTACCACAGTAACTATTTCAGAGGAAATACATTTTGATTTTTAAAGAGACAAACACTGTCGAGTTAGAAAAGCCTCACTCCTGAATCTGGCTCCTTCATGCCAGAGCAGCATAAACAGGCTCTTAAACCCCCACATCTAGGCAGGGACTACTTCCCAGCATGGACACTATGGAAGACAGTCAGAGGGTGCGCCCCAAGGACCCCCTCACAAGCAGCATGCTGGAAGTGGGAGGGTATATTGAGATGTGACCACAGCAAACAGTACTGTGGAGATTACAGACAGTGCTGCGGCCCATAGGAAAGCCCAGGGAGGCTCCATAATTTAGAAGGGCCCCAACGTTTGTCTAAATTATCCTAGGATGTTCTCCGGTCTCCAGAGCAGCCCAGGATTGGGACAATACAAAGGTGACTTAAAGCCACTATAATCCCCAATACTCCAGTAACTCCAATTAACCCCAATGGAAGAATTTCCAACATCCAGTTTACTTTTCACCATTTACTGTTTATTTTTTGCAGTATATTCTGCATGCAAGGAAAACAGACTAGCTAGTTTCACTTTCCAGTTCTCATGCACTCACTCATGTCTTCACCCAGGATTTTCTGCACTATTACCCTCATAGTCATGGGTATGTACTTCCAAAAAGAAACAAAATCAACACCCAGTAAATCTGCTTCTTGTCAGCAAGGAAGTGAGACAGAATTATTGTTATTTTTACTTGTGGGAGGCACTGATACTATGGAGAAAAAAAAACAGATAAGCTAGATAGCATGCTGCCCATATTTGGGTTGCAAACAGCTTGGGGGGAATGTTTAAATCCAAACAAAAATGATCTTCACTGAAATGTTTCTTTCAGCTACAAACACATTTCTGTTGGGTACAATTTGACATTATCAAGAACAAAAATCAACTACCTGATTATATCCCTTTAACATGCAAAGACTAGAAGTAATCTAGCAAAACAATCTGTAGCACAAAAAAATCACCTAAACTGCTAGCCGTTGCATCACAACATACATGTACACATATAAAAACGTTTTTTTTATTTTTAAAACTTTTTTATATTTAGATTGAAGTCAACCTATAAAAATGCGTCTTCCCCTCCCTACAAAAGAAGAGAAAGTCTGTGACACACACACTATCTATATCTATACACACACACACAAATAGATAAAATCCATTTCTGATACTTCATTGCTGTTTTCTCTCCAGCTGACTGTTGTGTTCCTGAATAGAAGCATCAGCTGGGGCCAAGAACACTGGATATTCACTGGCTCAGAGCCCTGCGGCCTAGGGCAATGCTAAGGAGATACCACAAGCAGTGAAGTAATGCATGTGACATCAGCACAAACAAGAACATGTGATGTTTCTTTTAAGCCATTCCAGAATCAAAAACCTTAAGAGTGCTTCCCATAAAAGGAAGGAGTTTTTTTTTTCCTTTTCTTCTTTTTTATTCTGCGGGATTGGAGGCCTTGTTTACACCATCTCAACAAGAAAACTTTCCAGTAGACAACTGGAAGAATTTACGGGCTGATAAAACTCTTTTTATTTTAAATATCTGAGGGATGGCAAGCCAGACCTGGGAAATTACAGCAATCACCAAGCAGCAGAATATTGAGTGTCCTTGAAATGAATTTTCCACTTTCTCCTTACACAGAAATGCAGCAAAAGTCATTGTACTTTCTGTACTGGGGCATTAAATAGATAAATTGCTTGAAAAGCTGTATTCCTTTTTAATATTTTGAGCAACTACCAGAGACCATAATTAACTCAATATATATATGTAATATGCATCAGAGTCAATTTCTTACAACTGGGTCTGATGACAGCTAGGAACTTAGAAGGAAGAGTAAGAGCTGTTACTATCCTGCTGCCCACTACATCCTCTAAAAAGCAAGAATGACCTCTGTATTTGTCTTAAGTGGTGCAAGCGGTAGATCCTGACTTTAAAATGAGCCGTAACCACAGACAAAGCAAAAATCAGAACTGTTTAAACTGGCTGGTAATCTAAGCTACAGATGAGGGAAGCCAGTGTTCAAAGCATTCTTGCTTCAAACACAGAATTCTCCCTCCCGCCTCAACTAAACTAACTTTTAAAATCCCAGCGGGAACACACTATGAGCTTTAAAAGTAACAAAACTCCTTGATGTACAGTTGCAGTGTGATGCACAGCGCACTGCTATTACAACTGCCGTATAGAAGATGCTACTTACGTGGCAAAAGGAGGAAAAGCAGCAACACATCTCCTAGATTATGACTAATGTCCAGCACCCATGTCCTATTGTATGGTCAAATGTGTGACATTATGGAAAATATACCTTCACCCTCATACCCAAACAAGTACAACCTCCTAAAAATGTCATTTCTTTGGCACTTAGTTCCTTTTCAAATACTTTCCATGTCTCTGAACGCAAATGCAACTGTCTAATACCACCCAACAAGGTCTGTCTTTGAATAAGCACAAGAGAAAACCCCACTGCAAAATAAAATTTGTCACATTCTTCAAGTGTCCTTTCTTTCTGATCCATCTAGAAGTTAATGACTCTCTACTGCTAGAAGGTAGTAAAGCATAGCAACATACAAGCATAACATCCACACAAGATGGAACCTCAGAACCTTTGGCACTGCAGTGTGTGTGGCCGGGGGGGCTAAGAGAAATAGCCCTGAGCATTGCTCACATGTACTGTTGTGTTTACGTAATCTGGATAGTTAATGTAGTAGATTATTAAGCAGCGAGGGTCATGGTGGTTTTTCCTGTGTAGCATTTTATCCTCTCCATCCTTTTGGGGGAGATTTTGTATTACACTGTGCTCCAATTTACCCCAAAGGATAAACATGTAGGTTGCCTCCTCAGACATCAACCACCCACCATTTTATTTTAGCTGCTTTCAAAACAGAAAAATTTGGAGAAGGAGGCCCCAGGGCTACAAAGGTGTGTCTTGTGGTACATTTATACTGCCTGATTCTTAGCTCCCCTTCTTAAAATACCTTCGATCTACAGGCAGACAGAATTACAGTTGATGCATCTCTGTGGTGGCTGCACTCTGTAACAATTCCCAGTGGGGCTGACGTGCCAGGGAACACAATGCTTTGCAAGAAAAACTTTCCAGTCTTAAGGGTCAAAACCAGAGAGAAAAATATCACACCTATCCCCTCCACCAAAAAAAAGCAACTTCCCAGATTTGATATAGGTCTTCATAGAACGTTTGCCAACAATTGCCTTGCATAAACTGAGGATGTGCAATGAGACTAGCACCGAATTCCAGGGCCATCTGTGCCTTAGTACAATGCACAGAAATGTACTTTCCAAGGATTTTCTTCTTCCTGACATACCCATTGATGACCAGAAACAGGCTATACAGCAGTGGTTCTCAAACTTTTGTATTGGTGACCCCTTTCACACAGTAAGCCTCTTGAGTGCACCTCCCCTTATAAATTCATATATATATATTTTATATTTTTTTATATTTAACACTATTATAAATACTGTAGGCAAAGCGGGGTTTGGGGGTGGAGGCTGACAGCTTGCAACCCTCCACCTAATAACTTCACAACCCCCTGAGGGTCATGATCCCCAGTTTGAGAACCCCTGATATACAGGGAGGAATAAAGGTGGGGGAAGAGAGATCTCTGCATACTGACCACTCCTCTGTGTGTACCCATGATGATATAGAAGGAAGAGCTCACTAATTGGAGTGGTTGCGGTCAGGCTCGTTGAGAGAAATTTGGGGCTCCAGTACGATATTCACTGGGACCCTACCCTCTCCCATTTCACTTTATTTACACAGATGTTAAAAGACATTTTGGGAGCCCCTCCGACCACAGGCTGATGTACCATTGTCCTCTCTTTCCTAGCCCTGGCTGTGATCCCCAAACTTTGTTTGGTGATACTGTTTTACAACATCTCACGTTGATGGGCTGCAGCATAGGCAAGGGGGGGACGTGAAGAACTGGCTCAGCAAGGAGTTAGCAACTCCGAATAGGCTCACTGACAGCCAAGCAAATGTCTGCATGTAGAGCTGAGTTAGGGCCCATCTCTGGTGCTTTCACGTGGATTTGACCAGACTGGGGACTCTGTTGAATGTGAAAACAGGGAAGGCTGCGAGGGAGGGTGGGGCAAGTCACTGAAGTTTCAAGAGTTAAAAGCACTTTTAATTTTCTGCCTTTTAGAAGATACAGAGGCCCTTTATGTACAATCCAATCGATGAGGCATCACTCACGCACGCATCCTTTCCTGCCAGGGGACGGAAGGGGAGAACTGGCAGGATAGATTCTATTTTCCCTCTCCCCCTGGAGGAGAGTAGGTGTCAGTTGGAGGGATGGGGGGAGAGATTTTCCCACCACAGTATATTTAAGCCTGCCTCATTGTGCAGGGGGGAGAGGGGGAGAGAGAGGAATAGAATAGATAACCTATTATGGTCCCTTCCAGCCCTATGGTTCTAAAAATTCTATCCATATGCCAGGTTAATGAGGAATTTCTAAAGCTAAATCCCTTGCCAAGTTCATTCCCATTGTACAACTTGCTTTCCTAGAGCTGCCTGAAACAAGATCACCTTACCTAGGTCCCTCCACATGCCCAGCCCCTGCTGTATAATTCCCATAATGTCAAGCATAATTTCAAAGCCATCTGACTGCCAGAAATTCTCCACAGAATCATGGAAGGGAAAGAATGTGAGATGGGGGCGTCATATGGCAGTCAGACCTCCTCCTTCCACCGCCCACGGACCATCCTCCTCTAACAACAAAACACTGACTGTCATCTGAAACCAAAGCAAGTCCTCCAGCCAGAGGCTCTTTTCCTAAGAATCCCAAGCAGCTGATGCCCTTAAGTGATTGCATCCCTTCCGTGGGCCTCCAACAAATTTCAATAACTGCAAGACGCAGCATTTCCTGCCAGAAAGCTAGTTTGGGAAGCATATCAAAGTAGTAAAAGACTGAACAACTGAAACTACTGTACACAAAACGCAGCAGAAGTATTTTAACAATGTAAAGCGAAAGGCTGAAGCCTGTTGTAGCTATAGACACTCTGGAGCAACGAGACTTGATTAAACACTGATAATAGGAATGGATAAAGCTATTTGGACATTTCTTTCTCTTTATGCTTACAGGAAAGGAAATTGTGAAGGGAGGAGAAAATGTTGACCTCAATGCAATGAGTGCTATCAACTGTGGTAACAGGTCCAGAGCTGCTCTGGGAAGAAGAATTATTGCATTATTTTATCTGCATGCTGAATTAGAAAGCTTGGATTCCCAAGGGTTAATTCACAATTTATTTCAGCCACCCCAAACTCCTGCTTTTTTCTTTTTATATCCAACCGCATTATTTTAAATCAAATAGAAAAGTTTAAGAAAGATGACTCGGATAATCTCCCCAAACAGAAACATTTATTTTACACAATTTATATTTCCTGGGATATAGAAAACAAGCGTTTTAACAGCTTATTTGAGAACCTACGTTTAGCTAACGTGGGATTCTTACTACTAGTAAAGTTACTTTAAGGCACATGTTCAGTTTACAGGGACAGTTCAAATAGAAACTAACACTGCTAGAGCATTTTAACAATCCTTCATTCTGCCTTTATAGTTGCTTATTTGGATTTAGATGGGAGAAGAGAGAGGAGAAAGGAGCTTACATAGAAAGGACATGTTAAATATACTTAGCTCAAAACAGATGTAGCACTGCAGCACCAATGAATAGTGGAGGTCAAACGAGGCTGATCCCATGAGTAAGATGGAGCCCATGCTCCAAGAGAAACTGTTGCTGCTTCCAACAGTTATATCACAACATCAATGAATTAAAAACATTCCCGTCAGCTCACAAGAGTATAAATGTGTCTCTCAACTGCCACCAGACTAAAGCCCATAATTATTTTATCGATCACTCTCATTAGAACATCAATACGTTAGTGTTCCACTATAGTAATAGTTGGATTTACCTTGGTAACTCCGCATCACAGTTTAAAGAGAAGGAGTGCACTGCATCAGAGTGCACCGTAATCAAGCTCAAAGTGAAAAATAATGATGACAGGCGATACTTACAGCATATCAGGACAATTGTCTGGTTTCTCCAATAAGCCTCCCTCCATCACGAAGCGAAGAACTTGCTCGTTGGACATGCCTTGGTATGGCTGCTCTGCTAACGTTGCAATTTCCCAAAGGACAACACCAAAGGACCTGGAAAACAATTACGACTTAAAAAGCGTTAAGCAAACAAGCAAGATTTTGGTTTAGACTATGGCGGGGTGTTTTCTTCAAAAAACCCTCACCAACTTGACTGCTCAAGATATTGGTAACATGATTAGAAAACTTTCATTGCTAAGCCACCATTATAACTCTGAGTTGGTGGTGACCAAGAGCTGTTGACATCGGATAGCTATGTGGTAGCCCAACATTAATGAGTTTGGGGGGCTCCATTTAGGCTCTGTGTCAACAAAAGCCATCACTGTTCTTGACTAACTGGCAGCCTAGCTGCTTTGTCCATTCTCCTCTCCACAGGTGCACCTTCCAAATTCAGGTATGAGGTGCATTTGTGGGAAGGGGTGGAGCGGAGAGAGCAGTGAAGAGAGCTGCTCACATCCCGTTTCTGTGTTTAGAGGATGTCTCTGTCCAGCAGACAGCCCTTCACTAAACTCATTATAAAAAAACCCTTAAAAGCATGTAACTCTTTAAGCCTAAGAATTACACTTGAATATAAAACTGCGGCAGTGACAGATGAGGCTGAATCTCAAAGGCCCCTGAAATGATGAGTGTAACCCTGACATATTTAAAAAAAAAAAAAAAAAGGGGGGGGTGGGGGACTACTCATGTGACATTTCTTCTCTCACATATTCAGGTACTTCTAGCAAACGGGGATAGAAAGGGAGCTCAGAAAGACAAGCGTGCAGGAGCATAGCCCTCATCTGAGGGCAGCTGCTTTTTTCCCTTCATTTTGTCTGACATGCTTCAACAACAGAAACATTGAATATTAAAAAAAAAAAAAAAAAAAAAAAAACAACCCTGAGTTTTTCCCCAGTTCAGCCATGACATGGCTACCTATTAAAATGTATGCAGCTAAGCCTGCAAATGCCATATGGTTTGTTCTCCATATAAAAACCTGCTTGTGGCACAGGAATACTTTTTGATTAATACTGGTTTCTTGATTTGTCACTCTGCTTTAGGTTCTTCCACATGCCAACCTACAGACGCAATGCAATCATCAAGACATATCTGAGACATGACAGCATCTAATGCAACTCGCTTGCTTTTAATCATATAGGATGCAAAAATTTACATCTTTCTGGGCCCCTTGCACCAAGAGCCAACGCTGTGCTACGAAGATCAGTTTAGAACATTTAAACCCTCTTGGGAAGCTCAACTGTCATTTTGCAAGACACAGGGTACCTATGTATATATCTGCAAAAGAACAGTAGGAGAAAGGTGCTGATCTACTAGCCTGAGCTGTTCATTAGGTAATAGAGACAAGTATAATTATGATTTAAAAGCACTTGTGAAAAATGTCCTGTTTCTTTTCCATGACAAGCTTACACAGAACTAAGCAGCTCCTTCATGTAATTAAAGATAAAACTTAACATTTTAACTGGCCTGATGCACCTACAGAAATTTTCTTAAAATGTCTGTTTCGTAAACTAACATTAACTTCTTGTGTCCAGTTTTGGGCCCCACACTACAAGAAGGATGTGGATAAATTGGAAAGAGTACAGCGAAGGGCAACAAAAATGATTAGGGGTCTAGAGCACATGACTTATGAGGAGAGGCTGAGGGAGCTGGGATTGTTTAGTCTGCAGAAGAGAAGAATGAGGGGGGATTTGATAGCTGCTTTCAACTACCTGAAAGGGGGTTTCAAAGAGGATGGCTCTAGACTGTTCTCAATGGTAGCAGATGACAGAACGAGGAGTAATGGTCTCAAGTTGCAATGGGGGAGGTTTAGATTGGATATTAGGAAAAACTTTTTCACTAAGAGGGTGGTGAAACACTGGAATGCGTTACCTAGGGAGGTGGTAGAATCTCCTTCCTTAGAGGTTTTTAAGGTCAGGCTTGACAAAGCCCTGGCTAGGATGATTTAACTGGGACTTGGTCCTGCTTTGAGCAGGGGGTTGGACTAGATGACCTTCTGGGGTCCCTTCCAACCCTGATATTCTATGATTCTATGATTAGATCAAGATGTACAATATCAACAATCTCTACAGGATTTAAGAGTCATCTCATTTACACACTGTTGAGCAGCAAAGAAGAACAATTCTATGCTTTCAAAATTAGATCCTTGTTTTCACCACTACTGCACCCAGCCCAACTTACTGGGCTGTGTGCTAGTAGTAAGGTGTGTGTTGTGAAAACAAGAGTTCAATATTATTAGGCAGTTATGGTAGAGTGCTTTTACATCTCAGGTTATCCACTATATCTAAAATGGGTTCCCGTTTAAACCAAAAATAACAAAAGGGTTTTGCAACTATGCAATTACATATGGAACAAAATAAAATAAAAATCTCTGCTCCACTTTTTGGTGCCTGACTGCTATTCTGATAGCCACAGGAAAGAGGCTACTAAGTTTATTTCCTGACTGCTACTTACACACTAGAGATTACACTGCAAGGAACAAATCTGCATTGCTCCTTTAAAATAGTTTAGCAGATCTAACAGAAATCCTAAATGGCAAAGACCTATCATACAGAAAGACTTTGTGGCTCTGGTTCCCAAAAGACACTGCATTAATTTTAAGATCTTAGCCCCTCCTTGCCGCCCAACAAAAAGTCTTTCCTAGTTACCTCATTCCTCAGTCTTTAAGAACAATAAAAAAGTGAATTACCAAACTAAACCCTCACCCTTCAAACCCTCCAGACACACTTTTACAGTTTGCCATTTCACCTGACAGCTTATAAATCCGGATGTCTGGACATTTGCAGTTTTCTCATTTTGACATTTGGCTTCTAAAAATGGCATCCAAGAATGTGGAATCTGATGTCACAATCGTCTCAGTATTTTTATTTTATGAAGCAAGGAAAACACCCACAAAAAATAGCCAAACACTATTGTTTGCATGAAGCAACTTCAAAGCCTGAATACTGAAAAGGAGAGTCAGGTGATTTTCCTGATATCAGGAGATCTTTAATGTATAGCATCTGGTCTGCTCTATATGCTATTTAAAACAGACTGGAATGGCTGTTTTACTCACAAGCAGATCAAATAAGACACTGAGTATTTCATGACAGTGATAAGTTGGGCTTCAGTGCTTTTGAGATGTTCAAAAGTTTAAATCTTTTGAATTTAAGGATTTTGGGTATGTGTGGTTGAATGCGAGGGTATGAAATATACTCTGATTACTAATACACATTATGTACACAGACACACACTATATTTCCCATATTTAACCATTCCTTCATACCTTGACAATTACACCTGCAAAGGAGAATTTAGAAAAATATTTTAGTTGTTTCTAGCATTAGACATTAAATAATCCTAAAGGAAATATTTTAGAAGGATAATAAGTATTCACAGAATCATAGGACAGGAAGGGACCTCAAGAGGTCATCTAGTCCAGTCCCTTGCAATCATGGCAGGACTAAATATTTATCTATACATCCCTGATAGAGTTTGTCTAACCTGCTCTTAAAAAATCTCCAATGATGGAAATTCCACAACCTCCGTAGGCAATTTATTCTGGTGTTTAACCACCCTGACAGTTAGGAAGTTTTTCCTAAGGTCCAACCTAAACCATCCTTGCTGCAATTTAAGCCCATTGCTTCTTGTCCTCTCTTCAAAGGTTAAGGAGAACAATTTTTCTCCCTCCTCCTTGTAACAACCTTTTATATACTTGAAAACCGTTATGTCCCCTCTCAGTCTTCTCTTCTCTGGACTAAACAAACCAATTTTTTTCAGCTTGCCCTCATAGGTCATGTTTTCTAGACCTTTAATAATTTTTGTTGCTCTTCTCGAGACTTTCTCCAGTTCGTCCAGATCTTTCCTAAAATGTGGTGCCCAAAGGTGATGAACTATTCCCGAAAGGTCATTTTTTTCTCTGGGTGAGTGTTATAATTTTTACACTGAATAGGGAGTTACAGAAAAGTATATGTAGTCAGCTCCCAAAAATTCTTTCCAAGGAAGCAAAGATCTATTTCTCAATGCTTCTGGAATTGGAAACTATGCATTCTGAAATATGCTCATTCACATAAACATCATGCCTGAATATTTCTAAGCTCTAAAGTTCCTCTTGTAAGAGCCGTAGTATAGTAGCATACAACTGACAATTTCTATTTTTACAAGCAGAAGTCTGTTATGCCAAAGAAATAATCTTTTTTAAGGTTGGTCTTTTCCAGCCTTGTCTTTGGTGATTTGCTTTCCCCCTCCGCTCCTTCTTTTGCAGCTGCTGCTAAGATACCTATATTTTGGGATTACATGGTTGTGCCACTGCTGAAGTGAAGTAGTGTTTGTTTGACCTTGCTTTGGATTGAGTAATGGTTTATATAGCTCTATATAGCGTATTCTCCCTCTGCTCCTCACAACACTGCCATGGTAAAGAATCACACACTTGTTTCGTGCCACTGATGTTTAAATGGCAGAAGTGGCTGCATTTTAAGCACTCATAAAACTTTCTGAAGTGGTATTTCTAAGGACATGGATATGTGGCAGAGTTAGATAACACACACAAGAGCACACCTCGGCCAAAGTTTACATGTACTGGATCACTATTTTACTTCTGATGATTAAATTCATGCCTTGTCTAGAATTTTTGTCTGTCATTTGAGTTTTGTTCAAGCACTATGCAGTTTAAGTGGTAGTTTTAAAGAGAAAAAGCTAAGCAAGTGGAATAAGCTGGATCATTTACCAAGGTGTAAGAACTGACTAACTATAGTTAGTCCTTGATGCAAGTGACAGCTGAGGACCACTGGCGGATTTACAAATTATTGGTTGGCAATAAGAATGGGTCAAAATCATGCTGCTCTGCTCTTCAATCTAGACCATCTCAATTCCAGATGGTTCAGTGTGTTTAGGTTTTTTGGATGATATATTAATCTGAAGTTCTGTCTTCTCTGTGAGGACTTCACTGGTCCCAAAATACTCTTATTACCCCCCCCAAAAGAAGGGGGGGTAAGATTGCTAGCAATACACTCCTTTGTCATGTTAGCTGGTTGTCACACAGAGGAGGCTGTTTTCACTGGTGCTATTTATGTACCTAAGTTGTAATGAAAGGTGCTATAGGAATCCAACTATTACTGCATGTACAATAACACCACGTGGCTAAAATGGCAAATTTAACTTCTACAGTGATTGCTTTTCCCTAGAGTAGTTAGAGGGTTTGGCTGGATTCAGTCTGTGTCATTTCTAAGCAACACACATTTTCATAGGTTGAAGGGTTAGTAGATTTATAAAGAAGTTATGAACTATGCCAAAAAAACCCTCTTGCTTTCCTTTGTCATAACTTCAATTACAAAACTTTCACTCAAAGCTGATGCTGTGTAGAACTACAATCCACTGACTGCAAAACATCCAAGCTGTTTAAAAGTCACATAGTTTACTACGTAAATAATTTTTCTACTGACTTCCAGACATTTGAAGGCAATCAGCTGCCAATTCTGTAACACACCAGCAGTAAAACCTCTTGCTAGGAAGGCAGAGCAACCAAGACAGACTTAGAAATGTAGGTTTGCCAGCACATATTAATCTCTTGCCAGTCCCTCCATTTACTTTCAGAAGCTGGGCACCTATCCTCAAACCTTTGAGAAGGAAAAAAAAGTTGTTCCCAGAGTATTTTTTTCTAAAAGGCATATTTTGATATTTCCTGTACAGCTCTATTATTAACTTCCTGGCATGGCTATTATGCAATACTTTTTCTTTAAAGAATCTTGTAATATTGGAGTGAAACAGTGTGCAAAGAATAAGTCAGTGCATTCTAGCTTCTCTACTTCCTAGGTAAGAAAACTGTGTTACGTACACAGAAGAATTTGATAAGAATCAGGTCAAAGAATCTGAGTGTATATTTGACACCTTTCGATGCTTTTCTCAGAGGAGGAGGTAAGCGTAGTCAACAAGCCATAGATTTTTGCTATGAGTGGTTGATTCCCTATCCCTGAAGGAAGCAAGTATCCTCTCCAAACTCTGACTATACCTTCAGTCTCAGGAAGACACCTTCAGCTCCCAAGGATTTTAATGGGAGCCATGCATGCATCTGAGAATAGAATATGGCGTAAAGGGTTTCTGATGGACAATTTGCAGTGGGGACAGCGTAAAGCAGAGTGACTCATGGTCAGTAAAATTGGGGTGGAGGGGGAGAAGCAGAGCCTTTGAAGACTTAGTAAACCAGAGGTGTCGGTTTTATCCATAAAAAACAGGCCAAAAGAAGAGTAGATAAACTGTTTTTAAAAGTCCCTGTTTTGTTACCAGACGTCTGAATGTGTTGTGAAGACTCCATCCTTCAGTGACTCTGGGGACATCCAACGCACAGGAAGCAAACCTTTCCCTCCTTTCCGATAGTAATCTGTCTCGTAGATATCTCTGGTCATGCCAAAATCTGGAACGTAGGGAATAAAACATGTGTCCACAGGCCAGGATAATTAACATGTCCCAAAGAACCTGCCCAACTGAGAATCACTGCTTCAGCACAAAGTATTTGTGATTTCTCAGCATAATGGTTTACTTCATCAGAGATATACTACATATATATGTACCTGGTCTCCCAGGGTTTGGTCTCACTCTCACTGAAATCAAAAGGAATCTTCCCATTGACTGGGAAGAGAACTGGGTCATGAGTAGGTTTGAATGATTGCATGTATGGGCATTCTAGAACTGGTCTAGCAGCAGTACTGTCGGGTCAGCGCGGGCATTGCCTAGTTCAATGAAGAGCAAGAACAGTTCCTGCCTACTTTAGGGACAGCTCTGGCCAGTGCCTTCAGGTTATCACGTTCAGCACAAATTCACACCCAAGATAAAATAAGCAAAATTATTTTTTCAATATATCTACACGATGACACGCTAGGCTCTTTGTACACTGAACTTGGATTCTTTTCCTCTAAAAATCTCAGAAGAAACATGCACTTTTTACCATAGCACTTTGCGCTGGTACCTTTTATCTCATGATTGCAAATGGTTTTTATTTTTGGAGATAAGCCAGCCCGCCCCCAAAGCTAATTCAATTTCCTTTCATAGCTTCTATTTCAGATCTCATGGAAGACTATGCTGTTCCTTCCCAGAAAGCTCAAGAAGGTAAACTTTGAACTCGGACCAAATCCCTGACAGTGAAAACTCAGATGGACTTAACTATGAGCACATTTAAGTGTTTGCACAACTCGGGCCTAACATTGTCCATCTGCCTTGTGCTTAACTCTGCCAAACTAAATTCCAGAAAATATTTTGTTATTAATCACCACATCCAAAATGTTGGGCTCTGGATAAACAGGTTTAACCCAATAATTTTTATTTGGTTTGTGGATTAATCCAAATTAACGTGATTTGATGGTAACTGAGCTATTATCGTTAAACAGCCGCCCTTGCTGCTGAAATTGCAAGGTGAAGGTGCAATTCACTTCCCAACAAACTCAAAACAGAGTGAAGTGCAGAGAGGGGAGGGGAGAATTTCTCAACACTGGTCCATCCTCTTGGCTGTTACAGCAGCGTGGGGCTGGGAAGAGTGGCTGCTGCTCCTTCGTGCTCTTTGTTCAGTCTGTCACAATGGGCACAAATGAGGTTGTTTCAATTCAGTGCTGAGTGCTCCCTGACCTGGAACTGTAGTGAGTCCTCAGATGGAACATATTCATCCCCCAGAATCAAATACTTGACTTAGTAACAATTTAAGAAAATTAAGGTGCCTTTTTCAATGCTGACTGTAGGATTATACTCCCGTTTCATCTGATCTTAAGGAAGAAAAAAGGAAAGAAAAAAGCACCTCCAATTTTTACAGTGAAGTCTTCAGCCACCATGCAATTCCTTGCAGCGAGATCCCTGTGCACAAATTTGTTGGCGTTGAGGTATGCCATGCCGTCAGCAATCTCTCCTGCCATCTGAATCATCTTCTTCAGAGTTGGAGGTGACTGACCTGGGTTATTCTGAGCAAGAATAAGTAGGTAGAAGTGTGAGGCAGGGGGGAAGAAATTGTTTCCACTTCAAAAACTGCAACATGCATTTCTTAATCAGATCATCAGAAGTCAGTCTGACATGACACTAGGACCAGTCTGAACAAAAACTTATGATTATGAAGATCATACCATCTGCTTAGTGGGAAACTCTTGTCTTCTTTCTCCACCCACATAAAGCTTGGTTACAATTAGCTCCTGTATAGTAACACATTCTATTTTGGGGAATACAAACAAGTTTTGCTTTAAACTGGTCATTTTTGCTATTAAAGTTCTCCTAAAAGTTTTAAGAAATAACCTTCTCGCATTACTTCAGAATTGTATACTGATTGTGCTACTATCAGCATAAACAAAACAGAAAATGTTACAAGATACTGTTAACTTATTTCTCCTGACATCGAATGATGTGATTCCTCTTGAATTACTTATATATTCCTGCAAAAGGGGAAAAAAAGCCCTTTAGATAATTTTCGTAAAATAGATTCACTCATGATCATCAACCAAAGGTATATGCAGCTTTTACTACCACAGCTATTAGCTGTACTATGCTGGAGGGCAACATCTGAGATGGTTGCATATACCTCAGCACATCACGCTGTGGCTTAACATCTGCCACTGCAAATTTGACAAAGACTTATACCTCTGGCTAAAGGATAAGCAGTATTGGATAGTGGGTTGAGCAGGAAAGTAGAAGGTAGAACTCCTGAGCAGATCAAATTGTGGTGGGGAGGGGAGAGAAAGGGAGTTTGAGAGGGAAGGAGTTAATGATACTTATCTATAGTTGATGGTGTTTCAGGTTTATGATGATTGTTCAGCACTTTCAAAATATGTGTTAAATATTTATTATTTTGAGTCTCTCCACTCCTTTTCTGGGAATCTTTCCAAGTTCCCCAGTTCCTAAATGCAACGGATCTCAAAGCAAAGGACCCACAGGGATCTAAGGAAACCTGGAAAAATTCATCTATCTGAATGAAGGTATGCAATCATTATACCTTACTGACAGCAAGGACCAATGTAAGCTGGACCCTTTGTGGAAGGGCCATGACTGTGTGGTGAAACCAATGGCTCAAGAACCTATGGCAGTCAGTCAGGAAGGAGTCAGGAAGGAGCCAATCCACTGCACATATCCAGAACAAAGAGTTAAGTACGAGAAGCATTGTAACATACAGTAACTCCTCGCTTAAAGTCATCCTGGTTAACGTTGTTTCGTTGCTGATCTATTAGAAACATACTCATTTAAAGTTGCACAATGTTTGCTTATAATGTTGTTTGGCCGTGGGGGCTAGGAACCAGGGTCGGCCAACAGCCCCCCTATCAGCTCCCCTCCACCGCCTCCCGCCCGCAAGCAGCCCTGTGAATCAGCAACTTCCCCTCTCTGTCCCAGCGCCTCCTGCTCGCAGCAATCAATTTTCAAGGGGGGGGGGGGAGAGACAGACACCACGACGACAATAAGTCAGCATGCAGAAGAGAAAAACAGACAAAACAGTACTCCTTTTCGGTAATTCTCTTGTTTATAATATCACTGCTCCCTGTCTCCAAAGTCTACTGAATTTCATTACCTTTGCTCTTGATAAGCTCCTCAATATGACCCAGGACCTGTACTTTTACAAAGAAGCCTTGGCCTCAGTGCTAAGAAACTAGCCCAATCCTTATGTAATCCATATTCCCGTTAAATGATGGGGTACAGAAAAGTGTTTTTCAACAACCTGCCTTTTGTTTCATAAAATGCCCTTCATTTTACACCCAAGTTTCATTCACATGAACCAGGTGTTTTCTCTCTGTTGCTGTAAATTGTTTACATCACAAATGCTGCATTGTGAAACTGACAGTCACAAAAAAGTGCTGAGTCCATTTTATACATGGCCAACATTAATTTGAGCAGGAAGTGGCCTATAACATTATTTCCTAACCTTTTGGGCCCTGTAATGTACGTGAGTGATTTTATCTATTAGACTGACAGGGCTGAATATTAAACATCCTGTGCATGACTAAATATTTGTGTTTATTGCAAAGTGCTCATTCATAATTTATGTCAAAACCAAAGGGGCTTCATCCAAGAGCAATTACCCTTCTCATGCATTTTTTTCAATGACTGTCCTGTTTTGCAGCTTTTTCAAGAGTCAGATTAGGCAAAAAAAATGCAATTCAAACCTGAAGAACAGGCACTCAGTGACAGAGGTGGGACATAAGTGTGCTATGGCACACATCATTCTACCGTCCCTGTTAAAAATGCTCTTTTGGCACAAGGAGCAGCAGATCACAGAACCGCTGGAGTTTCATTAACAGAGCTCAAAGAGAAAAAAAGATAATTGTGAGAAAGAAAATAAATGTCATTCTGTATATAAGTATTTACCTCCTTAAATGCACAGGTCGGACACAGGGAAGTGAGCAAAGCGGGACAAGAACTCAGAGAAGGTTCTGAAGAGCCCTGGGCATGAACACCCCGGAAAGGACAGCAGTGAAGTGATGAAGCTGATTGCTCAGTTACTGGGCTCCTATTATAGCTAGTAATGAAGGTTAGCGCCAGCAGGGCAAGTAAACTATGCACGACATTTAGTTCACAGATTAAAAAGAAAAAACGAGGAAAATTACGGGACACAATGAAGATACCAGTTGGCTTTAACACGAGGAGTGAACTAGAGCTAGTCCTGCATTTCTGCAATGGTCTCCTTTTAGATAATGTGTAATTTAACAAAGACAGGGCCACAGCCTTTAAAATAAAGGGGGTGGAGGAAATAAGATCTGATTAAAGTGAGACACACAAAAAGGTCCGCAGAAACCTGCTAACCTACGCATCAGAAAGCCTGGGATATTGCGTACTGAAGCACAGACCAGTGAGACTCAGCAGCTGTGCCAAGCCAGTGCAGGTAACTGGGCCAATGTGCGTGAGGAAGGTTTACATCAGAAACCACTAACAAGGACAGCTGCTCCAAACAAGGAAGGAGACTGACAGCATGAGCAAGTTTGGGGTGTTGAACTCATTACCTTTTCTTGCAAGTGGAGGAAAAAAACCCCAACCCATACACGTACCTCTGTGTCTGGCCGCAGAGATCTCAGATAACTCTTGAGATCCCCGCGTGTCATGAGCTCCATGATAACCAGTGTTGGTTGGCCTTGCGAGACAACTCCAAGCAGCCGCACCTGAAAGAGAAAAATTAAGATTATCCAGCAGATATGGCTAATTATTACTGGGGAAATTATTAAGAATTAAAAGCCTGGTTATTAACTAAGAGTGGCCCCAGTCTGGAACTAACACTCACAAATCTTGGGAAGAGTTGGGAAAAGATTTCGATCCAAACTCTGTGGCAGCAGCCATCCCTATGAATGCATTATCACGACGCACATTGTGAGAGCCGTGTGATGAGGAAGCACTTTCCTTTAGCATGCTGCTTTAGGTGGTCTTGACTCTTGGTATCATGGAGTCAATCAAGCCTGGCACTTGATGCCATTATACCAGTAACTATGGTTATGTTCAGGGAAGCTGTGCTCAATTTCAAGCAACTTACCACATGATGACAATTGAACTCCTTCATGACTGAGGCCTCATTTAAGAACTCTATCCGTTCACGCATGCTTGCAGACTCATTGACAGTTTTGATGGCCACTCTAGTTTCTGGCTCGTCCTTCACCACTCCCTTAGCTATTCCCTCGTAAACCATTCCAAAGGAGCCCTGCCCAAGCTCCCGGCACATGGTGATCTTCTCACGGGGCACTTCCCATTCATCCGGAACATACACTAGAGTTAAAGAGAAAAGCCAATGACATTCCACACACAGTTGTGCAAACAGGGAGAAGACTTGTGGCTTCAAGATAAAAAAAACAAACCAAAAAATCAATTGTGAGTAGCAAAAAGCACACAGCATGAGGACATAAGCATCAAGCTACATATGCAATTGTTTCCATGGTCTTCACAGACAGTCTACATACCTTAGGTTTTTACATAGCACCTAGAGACTCAAGATTTTTTTCTCCCCTCTCTAGCAGTCAAAGGAACAAGCTACAATTCCAAACATCAGTGCTTTATGTTGCCATCATGACTACCAAGATAGCTCTCCTGAGATGACCTTCAGCAAAGGCCATCAACTTCATGGCAAGTTTCAGTTCTATCTAGGATTTTGATTATTTGATTGTTCCCAGCCTAAGGCATACACAAATCTTAAAGGATGGCGACTGCGGTGGAGAAAAGGAAGCATAACTGTGAGCTGTAGCTCACGAATGCTTATGCTCAAATACATTTGTTATTCAAATAAAATAAAATAAACTAAGGTGCCTCAAATAAACTAAGGTGCCACAAGTACTCCTTTTCTTTATGGCTCTAGCATAATGGAAAATGACGAGGGAACAACTATGTGCAAGCTCAGTATACAAAACGTGAGTTGCAAAGCCAACCACGGTGCGTAGAAGCATGGTGCAGCAGGCTTTTTCTGGTAACTTTTCCTTTTAGATTCCTCCATGCAGCATCAAACAACATGCATACTTTCAACTCTGCGTCTGGAGATGCATCCTCTATCAGGGATTGATTTATAACTACAGGGGAATGGACTAACAGGCTGTTTACATCACTTCTGATCACTCACACCCAAAGCCTATTGCTCCCACAAAGACAGGACTTGTGCAGTAGTGACCCTTTGATAGGAAGCACACAGAAGACCTCCCTGCTGGGAGGGATTATTGCTACAGGCAAGAAAACATCTGAGCTAGGATTGCTCCTGCTGCAGCCGCCTGTCAATCACCAAGGGAGGATGCAGAACAGCCACCAGCTCTGGACTGGTGCAATTAGCGAATGCTAACAGACCTTTAAAATGGTGCTACTGTAACAAGCAGCAGAGAAGAAGAAGGGAGACAGCTGCCTCCCTTGCAGAAATTGTTAGCTTTCGGGAACTTTCAGCTCTTGTAGACAGATTAAAGCACACTGTCTGGCTTGACCCTAAAGAGGGGAGTCAATGTCTCAAGCAGGCACCTTTGAAGTCCTGTTCTCCTCCTTCACTACTAACAAGAACTTTGCAAATATTTAATCTATACAGCATGCACACACACATTGCTTTGATTGTAGAAAAATTTAATTCTAGATATTTTTAACAGATTAATTCTGGGTCACTGGATAATTATTAAAGGCTCTCCAGTATGTGCAACACCCAGGCAGGCGCTAAAAGAGTCATGGTCTTGCCCCACTCACCTGAGGACTTATTGGAAGTTAAATCCTGAGTTGAGATCTGCTATAAGTGTATGGTGTAATGTGCAGTAAAAATCTGGCTCTAAGGCCACTCAAACTCATTCCATATGCCACCCGCAAAGCCCTTTCATTTTCTACTCTTTGCTTCTTGAGGATTCTGAAATTCAGAAGTGATTGTGCACTAGTTATCCTAAATTAAAACTCCACTTAGCTACAAGCTTTAATCACTGAACAGTCAGCTTTAATTCTCACTAATCCTTTGACTGAACGTAACTTCATTGGCATTTCCCTGCTAGGGATTTTCAGGATATTCCAAGTATGGTGAAGCACCAGGAAGTTTTCACAATCGCTGAACTAGCTCATCATTCCTCCTTAAACGTAAAATCCAACAGTCAGCAGTAAATCGAGTTGTTGCAGGAGGGTGTGTCCAAAATATACTTCAAACTTAACAACCTAGAGCTACAGAATTTTTTTTTTTTTTTTTTAAACTGGCTCACTCAAGTTTTATGAAAATCTTGGTGGGGTTTCTTGGGGGTGGTTGCACTACTGACAGCTGCAAATATTTCACTTGAAACAAATGGAACTTAAATCCGAAGCAGGACTTTGTTAGTCTCTAAGGTGCCACAAGTACTCCTTCTCTTTTTCGAATAGAGACTAACACGGCTGCAACTCTGAAATCCATTTATTTATTTATGTATTGATTTGTTTGTTTCAAAGTCAGGAAGGGTAGTCACTATGATGCCCCTTCTTCTAGCCTCTCCCTATATTTAAAAGATGAGGTCCTCAGCCCCTAACTGCAGGCCATATACATGATATAAAAGGGACACAGGGAGCCTTAATAGCCCAACACAGTATCTGACTTTGGCGCAAGGGCTGTATCTCACTGTGTGATGGCACAGTGCTTAGCACAATGGAGTCCTGATCTCAGTTGGGGTTTTTAGGTGCTACCAGAATACAAATATCTATCTATATTTTGAGATGAGAATTTAAGAACAGTTACAAGTATATAAAATCAAGTTGAAACTAGCATGAAAGATTTGTTTCATCAGCTAGAGAACAACCCTCCTCCTTTATATTACAGGATATGAACACAAAGGGATACAGATTATTTTAAACATGTGTACTTGTTTCCACATACAATTTCCACCTGTGAAGTGTCTGACGGCCCACAGCACTATTTACCTGCATCTTCAAATGTGAAAATTCTTTTGACTGTCTTATTGTTCTACAAATTAGAAGGACCAGTAGTTTAATAAAGGAGTAATCGCAACTAGTTTTAGTATTTAGATTTGTTTTAAAATTTCAGAAGCTTATATAGCAGCATCGCTTGCCCCATAACCTCAGCCATGCAGAATACAATGCCATCCACAGCCTCAGAAACAACTCTCAGGTTTCAGAGTAGCAGCCGTGTTAGTCTGTATTCGCAAAAAGAAAAGGAATACTTGTGGCACCTTAGAGACTAACAAATTTATTAGAGCATAAGCTTTCGTGAGCTACAGCTCACTTGCTCACGAAAGCTTATGCTCTAATAAATTTGTTAGTCTCTAAGGTGCCACAAGTACTCCTTTTCTTTTTTAGAAACAACTCTGACATCATAATCAAAAAGGCTGATAAAGGAGGTGCTGTTGTCATCATGAATAGGTCGGAATATAGATTCATAGATACTAAGGTCAGAAGGGACCATTCTGATCATCTAGTCCGACCTCCTGCACAGCGCAGGCCACAGAATCTCACCCACCCACTCCTATGAAAAACCTCACCCATGTCTGAGCTATTGAAGTCCTTAAATCATGGTTCAAAGACTTCAAGGAGCAGAGAAGCCTCCCTCAAGTCAACCATGCCCCATGCTACAGAGGAAGGCGAAAAACCTCCAGGGCCTCTCCAATCTGCCCTGGAGGAAAATTCCTTCCCGACCCCAAATATGGCAATCAGCTAAACCCTGAGCATATGGGCAAGATTCACCAGCCAGATACCCAGGAAAGAATTTTCTATAGTAACTCAGATCCCATCCATCTAATATCCCATCTCAGGGGATTTGGCCTATTTACCCTGAATATTTAAAGATCAATTACTTATCAAAATCCCATTATCCCATCATACCATCTCCTCCATAAACTTATCGAGTAGAATCTTAAAACCAGATAGATCTTTTGCCCCCACTGCTTCCCTTGGAAGGCTATTCCAAAACTTCACTCCTTTGATGGTTAAAAACCTTCGTCTGATTTCAAGTCTAAACTTCCTGGTGGCCAGTTTATACCCATTTGTTCTTGTGTCCACATTGGTGCTGAGCTGAAATAATTCTTCTCCCTCTCCTATATTTATCCCTCTGATATATTAATAGAGAGCAATCATATCTCCCCATAACCTTCTTTTAGTTAGGCTAAACAAGCCAAGCTCCTTAAGTCTCCTTTCATAAGACAAGTTTTCCATTCCTCGGATCATCCTAGTAGCCCTTCTCTGTACCTGCTCCAGTTTGAATTCATCCTTTTTAAACATGGGAGACCAGAACTGCACACAGTATTCTAGGTGAGGTCTCACCAGTGCCTTGTATAACGGTACTAAAACCTCCTTATCCCTACTGGAAATGCCTCTCCTGATGCATCCCAAAACCGCATTAGCTTTTTTCACAGCCATATCACATTGGCAGCTCATAGTCATCCTATGATCAACCAATACTCCAAGGTCCTTCTCCTCTTCCGTTACTTCTAATTGATGCGTCCCCAACTTATAGCTAAAATTCTTGTTATTAATCCCTAAATGCATAACCTTACACTTCTCACTATTAAATTTCATCCTATTACTATTACTCCAGTTTACAAGGTAATCCAGATCCTCCTGTATAATATCCCGATCCTTCTCCGAATTGGCAATACCTCCCAGCTTTGTATCATCTGCAAACTTTATTAGCACACTCCCACTTTTTGTGCCAAGGTCAGTAATAAAAAGATTAAATAAGATTGGTCCCAAAACCGATCCCTGAGGAACTCCACTGGTAACCTCCCTCCAACTTGACAGTTTGCCTTTCAGTAGGACCCGTTGCAGTCTCCCCTTTAACCAATTCCTTATCCACCTTTTGATGTTCATATTGATCCCCATCTTCTCCAATTTAACTAATAATTCCCCATGTGGCACGGTATCAAATGCCTTACTGAAATCTAGGTAAATTAGATCCACTGCATTTCCTTTATCTAAAAAGTCTTACTTTTTCAAAAAAGGAGATTAGGTTGGTTTGGCACGATCTACCTTTTGTAAAACCATGTTGTATTTTGGAATATGAACAAGAGGCTGCTAGGCAGCTCTCCCACACCACTTTCTACAAGCCATTACCCTCTGATCCCATGGAGGGTTACCAAAAGAAACTACACCATTTGCTCAAGAAAGGCCCTAAAAAAGCACAAGAACAAATCTGAACAGTCACACCCCTAGAATCCCGACCAGGGGTATTCTATCTGCTACCCAAGATCCATAAACCTGGAAATCCTGGAAGCCCCATCATCTCAGGCATTGGCACACTGACAGCAGGATTGTCTGACTATGTAGACTCCCTCCTCAGGCCCTATGCTCCCAGCGCTCCCAGCTATCTTAGAGACACCACTGACTTCCTGAGAAAAACTACAATCCATCGGTGATCTTCCTGAAAACACCATCCTAGCCACTATGGATGTAGAAGCCTCTACACCAACATTCCACACAAAGATGGACTACAAGCCGTCAGGAACAGTATCCCCGATAATGTCACAGCTAACCTGGTGGCTGAAATTTGTGACTTTGTCCTCACCCATAACTATTTCACATTTGGGGACAATGTATACCTTCAAATCAATGGCACTGCAATGGATACCCACATGGCCCCACAGTATGCCAACATTTTTATGGCTGACTTAGAACAACGCTTCCTCAGCTCTCATCCCCTAATGCCCCTACTCTACTTGCGCTACATTGATGACATCTTCATCATCTGGACCCATGGAAAAGACACCCTTGAGGAATTCCACCATGATTTCAACAATTTCCATCCCACCATCATCCTCAGCCTGGACCAGTCCACACAAGAGATCCATTTTCTGGACACTACGGTGCTAACAAGCGATGGTCACATAAACACCACCCAATACTGGAAACCTACTGACTGCTGTGCTTTTCTACATACCTCCAGCTTTCATCCAGACCACACCACACGATCCAATGTCTACAGCCAAACTCTATGATACAACCGCATTTGCTCCAACCCCTCAGACAGAGACAAACACCTACAAGATCTCTATCAAGCATTCTTACAACTACAATACCCACCTGCTGAAGGGAAGAAACAGACTGACAAAGCCAAAGAGTACCCAGAAGTTACCTACTACAGGACAGGCCCAACGAAGAAAATAACAGAACACCACTAGCCATCACCTTCAGGCCCCAACTAAAACCTCTCCAATGCATCATCAAGGATCTACAACCTATCCTGAAGGATGACCCATCGCTCTCACAGATCTTGGGAGATAGGCCAGTTCTTGCTTACAGACAGCCCCCCAATCTGAAGCAAATACTCACCAGCAACCACACACCACACAACAAAACCACTAACCCAGGAACCTATCCTTGCAACAAAGCCCATTGCCAACTCTGCCCACCTATCTATTCAGGGGACACTATCATAAGGTCAAATCACATCAGCCTCTCTATCAGAGACTCGTTCACCTGCACATCTACCAATGTGATATATGCCATCATGTTCCAGCAATGCCCCTCTGCCATGTACATTGGTCAAACTGGACAGTCTCTACGTAAAAGAATAAATGGACACAAATCAGAAGACAAGAACTAGAACATTCAAAAACCAGTTGGAGAACACTTCAATCTCTTTGGTCACTCGATTACAGACCTAAAAGTGGCAATTCTTCAACAAGAAAAAAAACTTCAAAAACAGACTCCAACGAGAAACTGCTGAATTGGAATTAATTTGCAAACTGGACACAATTAACTTAGGCTTGAATAAAGACTGGGAGTGGATGTGTCATTACACAAAGTAAAACTATTTCCCCAACTTTATTTCCCCACCCCACCCCCCACTGTTCCTCACATGTTCTTGTCAAGTGCTGGAAATGGCCCACCTTGATTATTACTACAAAAGGTTTTTTCCAGCTCTGATCTCCTGCTGGTAATAGCTCACCTTACCTGATCACTCTTGTTACAGTGTATATGGCAACACCCGTTATTTCATGTTCTCTGTGTATATAAATCTCCCCACTGTATTTTCCACTGCATGCATCTGATGAAGTGAGTTGTAACTCATGAAAGCTTATGCTCAGATAAGTTTGTTAGTCTCTAAGGTGCCACAAGTACTCCTTTTCTTTTTGCAGATACAGACTAACATGGCTGCTACTCTGAAACCTATCGAAGACAGGTTTTCATGAACTAATTTTCCATTTCAGTTAAAACAACTAAACAATAACACTAGACAAATGGATGAGAATCCAAACGTGAAACTGCTCTGTCTAGTTTGACTGACTGAGCAAATTGCAAGAAGACATAAAACTTTTAAAAAATATTGTTTCAGTTAACTGTGGTGGCATTATACATTCCCACTGTTAGACTATCAATATGTGAGTAATATAGGTAAAGCAAGCAGAGTTTTAGGTTGATTGTGTCCTATTATATCTCTGCATCTTTCAAAACGGGGCTTAACCTGATCTCATGAAACAGAATATATTAAAGTAAAAGCATCAGAAGCTCAAGGCCACACTTACCATCAGAAGCACTGAAGTACTCAGGGTTCACAGAAGCATAAAGCACTCCATTGCCTAGTCGGTCACTATTCCTGTCAAAACACAAGTTTATTTTTTTCATCCTTAAAAACACAACTAACATTTCCAATCCTCCTCTTCCTTGGCTTTTCCCTTATTTGCTCCACCACATGTCCTGTTGCTTCTTAAATGTGGCATGTGGAGGGGTTTTCAGATGAGATGAGAGAGGAACTGACTTTGTTGATCTAACAGAGTTCTTGTTCTACCTGCATATGTCAACACAGACCACACCAACTGAGAAAATGGCCTGAACAGTCTTCCTGGGAGACCCCCTCCCCCAATTCCGTTCCAGTCCTCTTTATACCATATCTGCACCACAGAAGAATGAATATGAAACATTTTAAATGTGCTAGGTTGTCAGCAACCTATTTTATGGTCCAGTACTGGTACATTTATAAACTATCATCAAGGCTATGCAAAGATGACCAAACATTTCATTCCCTGGGCTGGAGCAGGCTTGGGATGAGTTTGCACAGTTTGTACAAGATAAAGGTTGGGCGAGAGAGGGGTGTCAATCAGCAAACCTATAATGCCAGAATAAACAGCGCCAGTAAAAACTATCTATCTGGTACAGATAGAGATTTGGTAGATGCCATGCGTAAAGTCAATGTAAACAGTAGTTATCGGGAGTTTTTTCAGTAAGTACAGGCAGTCCTTGACTTTACAACATTTGATTTATGACGAACGGCACTTATGACTTTTCTGAATTGACACCCTGATTCAAAGTACAACAATTGGTTTCGACTTTACGACGTTCAGTCCTGCAATAGAGTGGATTGCAGTTCCGAGTTACGCCTTTTTGGCTTAAGACACAATTGTAAGGAACCAATTGTGTCGTAAGTCCGAGGACTACCTCTATATCTGAGGTGGGAGAAGGATTTAACGTAAATCTCTACATGCAAAAACAGCCAAAGCTTATTTAAACATTGGTGCAAATTCTAAATTTTCCTTTTCTTCATTAAAAAAAGTTCAGCAATTGCGAAGAGGCTACCAAGATGCGAAATACCAAGTATGCTCACTTGGACTGACTACAATCTGTCCAGCAAATAAGGTTTTGTGGTTTCCAAAGTGATTCCAATATTTGGCTAAACCTCTGGTCTATAAGGTTCTATTTTTTGCCACAATTGTCCCAATGGAGATACATTCCCAAAAGACCATCCCTCCCCTCAAGCTCAGCATGGTAATGAAAAGCCTCTCCACAACTCCCTCAGCAGACAGATGCTCATTAGTAACTTGAAACATCTCCCGATAAGAGAAAAATCTGCTTTAGTTTATCCCGAATAGTCCTCCAAACACCACTTTGGTTTCAAATTCAAACTTTCCCTATGGGCATTGAGTTCAAAATGAACATTTCCTCCCACAGTTTAGTCCCCCTCGCGAGTGTATACAAGATCTCACCTCTTTTTGTTAAAGACATACAGCATTATTAGCAGCCCTCCAATGATCAGCAGCACTGCAATGGGGAGCACAATTATCAAGTGCAGGAAATTCCCATAATCTGCCGCTGAAATAGACAAGAAAGCAAAATTCTTACGTTGCTATAGAATTTCTACCACCACAAGAGTTTTCCACCTACACAATACATTGCCATACTGTAAAATCAGAAAATTCAGTTTTTTGTCTGAAGTGTAGAAATTTCTTCAAGACGACTCCCTAACAATAAATGACTAGAGAACCCGAAACCTGAGAAAGAGGACAGCATTAACATTGTAAAAGAGCAGCGTTCTGTTTAATTGAGTTTTGGTTTGTATGTATGTATGTTTACGGTCTGATGTTGTTCTTTAAATGATTAATGCACGCATATCCTTTTAAATCTATATATACATATCTATAGATAAAGACAGCATGCACACACATATTTTGTTGCTTTAATTTCACCTCAAAATTCTGTCAAAATTTGTTTTATTACAAATGGGAGAAGAGGACACATGGGTATTTTTCCTGGATCTATTGAGGGTAATAAATGTATCGGCTTTGCAAATAAGTAGAAACAAAAATAAGATGTGCAGATGTAGAAAAACAAGATGAGATGTCTATGGTAGCCGTAAAAGCACTGGGTGGAACTTCTGTATGTAATTCATTGTTTACCAATTTGTTTCTGTGTAAAACAATTCCATCATTTCCAGTATCACTACCCCGTCTTGCGTCAACATGTTGATCTTTTGTCAAAATGCCACTTGAGTTCCATAGTAGGAAAAAAAAACAGCTAAAAATGAAATTGTAACAAAGCTCCATGCAAATAAACTTAGCTTCTTGTATCACATTAATGCATACCATAGGTATTCCATATTGACACGAGTTCCAGATTCCAGTTCATAATACTGCTGTATGGTTATTCGTAGTAGTACATTTTCACCGAAGATTAGTATACCACAGGGATAATGTTTACTATTATTAATGTGTTTCTACAGACACACTAACCTATACATGTGTATACACGTGCAAAACAGAACAGGACCTAGCCTCAAAAGGTACTTTTCATTCATAAGCACTTTCTAATGAAGAGAATGCAGAACAGCTCCAAAGAAACATGCACAACTGAGGAAGTATACAGAGAGCTTAGGAAGGATGTTCAAAGTCCCAGTCATGCATGCAAACAACAGGAATAAGTGAGATAATTGAGGAAGTAAGCTAGAAACCACAGATAATTTGACGCAACCTCTAAAATTCCTCTTACGTTTGGGTTGTACATAGAAAGACACTGGTTCAGTCCATGATCCATTTCCAGCTAGAGAGGTGGCCTGAACTCTGGCAGAATAGTTCCCAGGGTTTAGATGAGTTAGTTTGGCTCCTCCAAACTTCCTGTATTCCTGTCTAGAAACACATTCCCGTTTCTCCTGAAAGAAGAAGAACGGCTTGTACTACATGTAAATATTTTTATACTTGTAACTATCAGGAACTCAATAAGGTCACAGATTTTGCTGGGCTTTGCATTGCACATTCATGATTTAAGCTTGTTTCTTCAACTAAAATCAGAACAGTTCTCCCTTTGTGCAATTTAAGCACATTTGGAATCCAACAATGATAAAAGTAAGTTAAACAAGAGAGGGATTGTAACATATTGGCTAGAAATAGAGACTGAGAGTTGGGATTCCTTGTTTCTATTTCAAGTACCGCCACAGTTGCTGGACAAGTCACTTAAATCTTCACCCATCTGTAAATTGGGCATAATACTTAGAAATTGTCTCAGAAGTATGTTGCAAGACCCAATATCTACAAATCCTTGGATGAAAGCTGCTGCTAACAGCACTACTAAAATAAAGGAAAAACTTGTTGCTATACAATGACTGCCCTTACAAATTTGCTTATTTTGCTTTAGCAAATAGCTAATAGTTACATTAGTATTTGCAGTTCTCTATTTTTCCTTAAAGAGCATACCATCAATACTGACCACTATGCTGTATTTGTACTACACCTCTACCCCGATATAACGCTGTCCTCGGAAGCCAAAAAATCTTACCACGTTGTAAGTGAAATCGCATTATATCGAACTTGCTTTGATCCACCGGAGCATGCAGCCCCCCCTCCTAACCACCCCCCGGAACACTGCTTTACCCGCATTATATCCGAATTCGCATTATATCGGGGTAGAGGTGTATTTAGTATTAAAATCTGTTCATAACTGTATCAAAGTCTACCTTAAACAACAAAGCACCTTTATTTCTTTAAAAAAATATTCAGCTTAACAGGAGAACTAAAGAGGGGGAAATTTGGGAAAGCTTGGGAGGAATACAAAATTTAGTTGTATTTTAAGTATTAAATCCTAAAGATCCTTTTTATTTTCTTTAAAATAAGTGATCTCATTAATAAAGCATCTCCTAGGCACATGGATCCCTAAGCACTCTAAAAACTTTATACAAACAAAAATCACCCTACCACCTAAAAAAAGTGGGCTCACCCAGAATGAAATCAAGTAATGTTTTTTTTAACAATGCACACTAACGCTTAATAATGTAGGAGTTGAATTTAGCATGGGCACTGGAGGGTAATGGCTCTGAGTCTTGTGAAAAGTAGCACATGAGCTTCAATAACCACACGTGCCCAGGACCTCAGCTTTAAGTCACTTATACTGTATTATGCCATTCAATAAATACTGATTCAAGAAAACAAAACAAAACAAAAAAGACTACTGTATTCACACCAGGGTTATCTCAATGGGACTTCCATCCAAGTATTTAACTCAATCTGTCCCTCTACAGCTTGTCAGAGTTGACCAGACCACAGGTAGGAGGACAAATTACATGTGAGATTAGTTCCAATAGAACCCCTTGCCCCTCAAACAAACATGTCTTTGGTCAATCCTCACCTCTCCAGGCTGCCCATATTTGATTTCATACATCAGTATCAATCCATTAGGGCTTACAGGTTCTGACCACTTCAGATAGATGGCATTATCTTCTTTGCCTTCCCACATTACTGTTCCTGGAATGTTATCTGCTCCTTCTAAAAAATAATTACAGGAGTTGATGTAGCGCAAACAGCATTGCAGCCTGTTTGAATTTGAGACAATTGCTGGGACAAGACAGGTGAAGATATTAAAAAACAAAATTCCTAACTACTCCACAGAAGCCAGAACAGCACAATAAATATTGTTCAAATCCCCAGAGAGCAAGAAGTAAGCACTTGAAGGCTTGTTGGAGAGATTAGTATTGCCTGAACAATACTGTTACAGCTGATGCAGTGTATAGGCCTAAAAACATCAGGACCCAATACGTAAGTGATCTAATACAAAGTGCAGGCTGAAGAATTTAGTACATTAGTGACTGGTTCCTTCTTCAGACTTCCACAGTACTCCCCAGGATAGTGAGTGAAAGTCATGCTGATCTAATGGCTGTAGAAGGCCCAAAGTAGCAGCAGTAGGTGTTGCATCTCTGCAGAGCTACTTGCAGAATAGCGTCCATGTCACAGGATGCACAGACAGAGGCTTGCCAGAAAAACAGACACAGGTTGGGGTCTGCACAGAGGTCAAAACTGGCTCCATTGTCACAGCATCTGGGTGGTCAGTGTAGGGACGGTATCTGCAGCATGTGCAGTCACAGCTTATGATTGAGACACATTTGTGCTCTTTGCCTTATCCCCAGCGCTTTTGGTTGTGGGAAGTATTCAGCAGGCTGCCTGGGGACTATGAATACTGGTCCAGTCAAGCAATATATGTAGTAGGTTCAAAAGCCCACATGATCACAAAGGCCCTCAATTCTGCGAATTCACAGGCTAAGAATTTGGGAATGTTTGTTTCCTTTCCCTGATCTCATGGATTTCCCTACTTACTTGAAATAAACAATACCTCTGCATTGTACAGACAATGGCTGGCTCTGGATTATGATAGCATAACCTTCCAGAAAGCAAAACCACTACCATTTTGCATCAAAAAGAAACCAGACATCTGGTGGAGTTAGGACTGCATATGGGTTTATACTGAAATCAGGTCTTTTCTTCTCAGTAGATGAGCTATCTTTATAAGCTCAAGACTTACTACAATGATTGCAAACAGTTGTGAGAGTACCCAGTACTCCATATTTGAGATAGGCTAGTTGTTTGTGATTGTCCATGAAAAGTGACACAATACTGTTTCCATTCCCAGATTGGAGGAGTGCACTAGCATTCTGTGGCAGAGGAAACATTTTGTTTTCATGGCAACCACTCACACCAGTAAAAGTCAAACATCTGTGAGCAGGCCAAAATGAATTGATTAGAAACTGCGAACAAATATCCATGGACTACAGCATGTCAGGAAAGGCACACTCAACCCTCCTGCATCAGGGTGTCTGAGGGGTTCAGGAAACCATTCCCACTCCCTCCCTGCACGTATGGACAGATTTGCAGAGTTATCTGGGCAGACAATGGGAATTATTTGCCCTCCTCTGCAACAGTGAACAGTGCCATAGGCTGGAAGGATGGACCCTGGAGTTTATGGACTAATAGAAGGTGTTGACCCAGTAAGATAACATTTTACATAACTCTCACATTTAAAAAATATGTTTATTTTTTGCATTAAAAAAATCCCTTAAAAACCTATCTTATATTTGGTTTTCAAAGCTTTGTCTCCCTGTGTGTATCTAAGATACATGTTACGACCCAGAAAATGAAATATAAAGTTTGAAACTCTGGAGATCGTACCTGCAGGCATGGTTCTTGCAAAAACAAAGTTGGAAGCACTGCAGCCAAGTGTCTCTGCTTCATGATTGCAGCTGTGAATATCAATACGGTAAAGAGTAAAAGGCTGTAGGTGGGAGATGAGCGTCCTTTCCCGGCCCTCCACTTTGCTCTCATAGAATGGATATTCCATCTCACTCTCCTCCACATCAGACACATTGGCAAAGTGATCTGGCACCGTTGTGTTCTTGTTTCTACTGGCAAGAGTGGTGTTTGCAATTCGGAACACATCCCTGCGCTTCCGATCCGGTCTACAGAGAACAAAGGGCAATATATGGAAACAGGTCTTTTTAATGTATTAAGCTTTTCAATTGACCGTCAGGGAAGGCAAGCGAAAACTGTAAGTCAGAAAATACGTATCTAATCATCTTACAGATAGACAGAGCCTCAAACTTCCACTGTGCAAGCCTCACTGAGGCCAATGTCTTGAATGGCAAAAATGTGCCCAAGGTTGTTACATAAGCAAACCGTATCCATATTTAACGATGGTGATGCTGAAGCCTGCTTTAGAGGCTCAGAATAAAATCTGATGGTACAGGTTTAAATGTCATCTAAAAACTGTGAAAGACAACAGCTGTGCCCTTACGGACATCATTTCCCTGCCATTTCTCAAGCCTATCTGTAGTGAGGCCTCCAACTGACCAACCTTATGATCGGAGAAAAATCAGCACCATCTAGTGCAGGTGTGTACTGAAATGAGGCCATTAAGTAGCTTGGCAAATCAGCAGCCCAACAAACATCTCAGTAGAAAATGAGAGCGAATGTGAACCAGTGTATACTAGTGGCTTGATTTTCTTGCATTGTTCTGTGTTTTACTAGCAACAGTCAGTCACCAGACATGTTTGGCTTTTGAGAGAAGTCCGTTAACAGTGTCTTCATTTTGTAAGGGAAGTGGTGGGCAAAGGAGCACGAGCATTTTATTAGCACAATAGAGGACATATAAAATGATCTAGAAAATAGTATGTACGTGCTTCAGAAAAGGGAGCTTTTTAATTTGGTCCGTAAAGTTGCATGTGCACCTACGGAACTAGGGAAATAAAACAAACATATGTAGTAATCTAGGTACTGAATTAAAAAACATGTGATCTATAGCAATGATCCTGCAGGTTCTGTTGTTTCACGTTTTAGAATTGACAGTGCAGACAGGCCTTTTTTGTCAGTATAGTTGCTAACATGGAGACAAGGTGTACACGACAGAACGAATCTAGCTACCACACATCACCGTTACACATCAGAGGTGTCACGTGTTCTTCAGTTTGGGATTTGGGTGTTTGTTCTACACAGGAACGCAGACCATGTAAACAGGATGACCGTTTCCAGATCCTCCAATCCTAATTAATCAAGTGTTTTGAGTTAGAGCTGAATTAACCAAACACTGAAGGAGTGAGGTGGCGGGGAGAGAAATCAGGGAAGAATCTACACCAGAAATATTTCCTTCATTGTACCTCATCTCACATTATACCACTTACACAATGGTCGTCTGTTATTAGGCCATGCAGGGTCTATCAAATTACTACAGTGAGGCAATGGATTTCAACACATTCCCGATCGAGTGGGCATTGAAGTGGGGAAAGGGCCCTGTCAACTAGGACACATATTAGATCGGAGAAGTAGCTCACTATGAAACAAATAGTCTTAGAAAATTCAGCCATATCGAAGAGTTCATCGGAGCTGCGTGCCAAACTATGGGCACATTTGGTTTTGAAGCCTATTGGTAGAGGTTGGATGAAATTTTTAAGGAGTTCACTAAGGCCAAGCTTACAACAGCCCCTGTAAGAGCACTCGTGTAGCCGCATTATGCTGACGGGAGAGAGCACTTGCGTCAACATAATAAAACGAGCTCAACGAGCACTTATGCCAGCAAAACTTATTTCACTCAGCAAGCTTTCTTTTCATATCCCTGAGCAACAAAAGTTTTGCCGACACAAGTGCTAGCGTAGACATGGCCTTAGACTCTCCCAAATCCTAACGAATCTCAGGTTGCATAAATGTGACTCACACAAGGCAGGCAAACCGCAGCAGAAGACAAGACATAATAAATATGAAGACGAGAAAGGACTACTTATGTTATCAAACAACACACCCCATGCGATTAACTCAACTCAGGGCTTGTCTATACAACCAAAGGCAAACTGGGGGGCAAATCTACGTCACACTGGCCTGCCATGTGCTAGATTGATGCATGGACACTGCTGTCGTGCTCTAGAAATTCCCTAGTGTGCTCTGACCTACTCCCATTTCAAAGTTGAGTAGATCACAGCACACCAGGAAACTTAGTGCGAAGTGGCAACAGGTGCCACATGGTGACGTAATGCATGGCAGGTTGGTGAAGGGTAGATTTACATCCCAGCTTGCTGCAAACAAAGTGTTGGTAGAGAAGTTCTGAGTAAGTTTACAGCAGGAAATGGGAGAATTTCATAGCGAACAAAAGCACACACATCTTCTCTTTTACAAGAAGTATCACTGGAGAAGTCACTAGGCCTGTTTGCTGTGCTTTGGTAGAGTCATCATTCATCCCTTTACTCCACTGTAGAGAATAAACCTTTGGACCAGCATAAAAGAACAAGGATGCCCACTTTTGAATTAGAGAACATTTGCACTTGTGACAAAAAGCAGTAAGATTGACAGGAGCCAACTTTTGTCAGTGCCAGTGGGTGCTTGTGCCTCCCCCCAGCCCCTGTCCCAACTCCGCCCCTCCCTGCCCCTATTGGATCCCTCTCCAAATCCCCGCCCTGGCCCCACCTCCTCTCCCAAGCACGCAGCCTTCCCCCTCCCTCTCAGGCTTGCCGTGCAAAACAACTGTTTTGCGGCGCAAGCGCTGGGAGGAAGGGGGGAAAAGCAGGACCCAGCAGCGCACTCAGGGGAGGAGGCAGAGCCGAGGCAGAGGTGAGCTGGGGGGGAAGGGGCAGAGGGGAAGCTGCTGGTGGGTGTAGAGAACCCACCAATTTTTCCCCCGGGTGCTCCAGCCCTGAAATCAGCACCTATGGTGAGATTGGAAATAAAAATCAACTGCAAAGTCATGTGTTGATGCAAGAGCACATCCTGGCAACCAAACAACCAGAAGGAGTGACCTTACCTACCACCACGTTTACAGGATGTGTTAAAATTCGCTCTTTGAAAGTCTCTGAAAAATTTAAAGCAGGGTCCTACATTTACTTTGAAAAAGACAGAATAAAAACACAGAATGCGTGGGTGAAAAAATACAGTCACGTTAGGGAAAGACAGAGATCCACATATTAACCACAAGACAAACATAACTAAAATACTGAGGGATTTGACATCAATGACTTTCTGTCAAGCAGCTGCCGACTTTGCTGGAACACCCGAATGAGGAAAAAATTAGTACCCAAGAAATTAGACAAAAATAAAGGAAGGTCTTGGGGGAAAAGGCAAGTAAATCCATCTATTTTTTGACATAGGGAGAAGGGGATAAACAATGAGAAAATAAAATCACTGTAAAGAAAAAGTAGATCTTTAAAAGAAATGGATATGTCAGTGCAAAATCTAATTATCTTCTTAGGGTGTATCTACATTACTGTCATTAAAGCAGAACAACAATGCTACAGCTGTGCCACTGTAGTGCCATAGCACAGGCGCTTCCTAAATCGATGGAAGGGGTTTTTCCATCGATGTAGGTAATCCACTTCTCCAAGAAGCGTAGTTAGCTAGGTCAATGGAAGAATCCTTCTGTCAACATAGCCATCTCTACCCTGGGATTATGTTGACCTACCCACGGGTGCTAAACATGTGAAATTTTTCAGAGCCCAGAGCATTGTAGCTATGTTAATTTAATTTTTAAGTGGAAACCAGGTCTCTGACTATGTGCTAATTGTAGAGTTACAGATTCTCAGATCACTCCGTTACCACAAGAGAGCAAAAGGAAAGCTGCAGACTAATGATTCTTGCAGTGCTGTAAACGCAGCCCCAACCGCAATAAAAATTATCTTGTCTCAGCCCTATCCTTCCCTGCTGCAATGCTGTACACTTGGGACGTGTAGAAATCACAAACAGGCCAGGGCAGGAGGATGTAACGACACAGATGTATTGGTTTTTAAGTAGTCTGAAAACCGCATGGTCAAATCCTTTTATTTACATGCTGTGCTTCTTTCATAACATCCCAAAGACAGGCAAAACCCAGGTAAAAAGCTAGAAACATAATACACTTCTAATGAGGCTTGTGTTGACACATGAATTAACTTCCCCCTTCAGGGAAAGAAAAGAAAAAAAAAAAAAAGACATCTGCAAGTAAAAAGTTGCTCAGATTTGTCCTATGGAGAAATCTCACCAGGTCATAATCTCACATTTCCCTGACATTCAGACTTCTTAAAAGTCACTTAACTAACTCAGCTATTTACAAGTCTTGTATCTTATCTGATCCTGCTGTTAAGTCACTGAAAAGAAAAATATACCCATTATGAAAGCAAGCTGAATTGGGGGAAAACTGTAAAACATTCAAAGCATTTTTTATGAATTGCTCCCATTTAAGTTTTAAAACAGTGTAAATCTACAGCATACAAAAGATTGCTAGTAATTTGTTCCTGCCTCTGTTCAAGGTTTACTTTTCTCTTTTTTTTTAATTAGTCCAAGAAAATTTACCACCAAACAAAATGAACGTCATGTTTCAAATGCCTGATAGCTTTGTTAAATGGAAAAATACTTGCCCTCCATAAAACTAATATTGTCACTTCAGGCAATTTATAATGTGCATGTGGTTTCTAAACCTGTTGTACAGTGGGCCGAAGTCTGAATTTGTTTATATCATAAGATGTTGCTCAGGATTAATACAACCACTGGTGAGTTCAGGATCGGGTCTGCTAACTTAGCAGTGCAAGCAAAATTGGAGTAAATCAACAACAGCTCAGGACAATGACTAGACACTTCCTCCAAGAAGCAATATTTTTTATTATTTGTACTGTGATAGTGCACAGAGGTCTCAATCAAGGTCAGGGACCCACTACAATAGCTGATGTACAAACCCCAGGTAAACATGGTCCCAGCCCTGAAGACCTTACACCAGTGATACTCAGACTGAGGGTCCTTAATGTGTCTCCTGTGGCTCTTTGCAGCACATGATATTAAAACATTGGTTAATAATTAAATCACACAATCTAAGCTATTAACCAATCAGGATGCTTTTACTATGTTATTAACCAACTGTAGAATACTTGGTCAGTCATTTTGCTGTGAGAATATTATATATATCACCAAATTAAACAATGAATTCACACTACTGTGGCTCTTTTGAGTAATGTTGATTGGTAATTTGGCTCCTGACCCACTCAGGTCAGAGTGTCACTGCCTTACACAGTCTAAGAGCATCTTAAATAAGATCTTTACAAGTTAAGTTTGAGAATAGAAAAATTTTCTTTATCGTTCAGTCTTATTTTTTCAGGAAGACCACACCTGAACACTTTCTCAAGCTCCATTTAACGCCAACTCCACCTACTCCTCACCAGCCAGGAGAGACAATGAGACGACATGCACGATCAAAGCTGAAAGCTGATTGCTTACCTAATAGTGTTACAGCTATGCACAGAATGCTGGCCTTGTGATCCAATTATCTTAAGTACAAACAGCTTTCAAAAGAGGTAAATTAGAAACTCAAGCATCACAACCACTGATGAATTCAATAATACCTGCTCCATGATGCCATATAAAATGGATCTTAATGGATATGTTTCTACTTAACATGGAACAGCACCCTTTATCATGAAACAGTGTGTACATTTAATTCTTGGTTACAGTCAAAGCCCAGGAAACCAAAACACTCCCCTTAATTAGTGCAGAGGCATGAATTAGAAAGGACAACCATTTCAAAATTTTGCAAGGCCTCAATATTCCTTTAATTTCCAAACCAGATACATCTTCGGGATGAGTTATCTATGCATTTAAAAGGCCATTTAGAGAAAGAAAAAACAACTTGTTTGAAGCCAGTTCTCTGCCGTGGGTTGATCACCCTTGAAACCATTACAGGTGAAGAACTCTTACATGACCTTTGATTCCACAAAGGAGCAACCACAACAAAGGTCCTTGAACAATGTAGGTAAGGACTATTATGATTAGTTAAAACAGGGAGAGAGTGCGCTAAAAATCAGTGAAGAAAAGCAGCTGTGAAATAGAAAGACTGCCGATCACCTCTCCCCTTACATGAGGCAGTGTTTATGTGCTTATGATTCCATTAAAAATGGCTTTCATGTGTATACACCAAGGGCCCCAGGAAATGATATCACTGCTCGTCCCCACCTGTAAAGACAGCAAAGATCCAACTTCTACTACCTGGGCACAAAGATGGAGTTATGGAGGAAGTTCTCAAAGACTTTTCGGTACTCTGCCTCCTCTTTCTCAGCTTGCTTCTCTGCCTCTGTCTTAGGGCAAGCGCAACAAGGTCCTTTTTCTCCCCCACTCCCTTCTGGCTTGGTGGGTTCGGTAGCTTCTTCTGTATCAATGGTCCCATCAGCATATCTCCGAATTGGGACTTTATCTTTAAAAGAACAGACCAGATGTTGAGGCTTTTTCCCTTACCGCCAGTGGGTGCATTAACAATCCATGTTCCCCCATCCCCCTGTACTAGCTGTTATTCACAGAAACGTCAAAGAACAGGTAGCTGCAGCTGCACTTGCTGGTCATGTGAATAATGAGGACTGACAGGTATGAATATCAAGCATTTGAACACATAACTGCTGTCAGCTCCCTTACCTTTGGAGCAGTAGTTATGTCGGTAAAGATAACTGTCCTGAGGCTGCTGCTGCCACCGTACAATATAGTACGACAGGTTGCCATTGGGGAGAGAGGGTGGATTCCATTTCACTATTAGCTGAGAAGAGGCATTAGATGCTGAAATAACATCCAGTGGGATAGATGGCACTGGGGGGGGGGGGGGGAAGGAACAGGGGGAAAAAAAATAGGCATTTTTACACACAACTCGTATTGAAATATAAAAAGCCGAGCAACAATGCTTCAATTAACTGCTTTGTACATCACTCCAAAAAACAGCTCGTCCCACCTCAAGGGAACGAAGAGTGTTTTTGACACCCCTTGGCTAACAGACGTGAACATATTAAAAGCCACCACCCTACAGCAGTGATCTGATGTACTCAACAACTTTCCTTAATATCGAAGGGCCAAGTTTTGCAATCCTTAAAATAACAACGATCCCATTACTTTCCAAAGGGAATATTGCTTGAATAATGACCACAGAACTTGGCCTAAAGTCTGTAACCATGCCCTGGTTTACTTATTTAATGACATTCTGATTTCTTTACTCCATGTAATCCAGAAAGGTTCAATTTATGTACTAGCACTGTCCCATATTTTGTAGTTGCTGCTTTCTAAATAAAAGCAATTGTTTATGCAAAGAGCATTAAGAATCCCATAATCTGAGGTTTCATATGGGAAATTATGACTGGCATTATGCGGAGAGAGAAATTTAGGGGGGTGGAGTAAACAAACCACAGCAACAAACCCTGCAACAAACCTGTGTGAGGAATTTCCATACGAAATAACAGTGAGGTTCTAACTGGACTTCCCACCTCTAAATACACTGGATATTTTACAGAGTTTATAGTCTTGGACAGGCAAATCCCACTGAGCAAAATTTTGAATTATTTGACTTAATTTTCTCCTTGTTTAATCCACACCCTGAAAATAGACACATCTTGTATTTTTGCTATTATGCTATATAAACAATGGTGGCTGGTCTCAGCTAGCATTTGTGTAGAATACATTGGAAAAAAACCCTCAAAATATATAGGGTGGGTTTTCTCCTGAATCTGAGCAAACAAAAAGTTGTGTTGTCTCACTCAGCATTGCCAGAGACTTGTTGAATTCAAGATTGAAAAACACATCTCTCTCAAATTTCTCTCTCTCACCCTCACACGTTTCAACGGAAAAATGGTGAAAGAGGCTCCTTAGAGGTAATGCAAGAGCCCTTTTCACCAATGCATCTTGGGGATCTCTACAGCTTAAGGTCTCCAATGCTTGCTCCAAGGCAAAATTATATTGCATGCACTAGAAAACCAACAGCTTTAAAACAAGAGCAAAATCCCAACTGCTTTAGAAGATATAGGGCAAAAAAGAGACTTCAAATCCTGTAACAGTGCACGTAGGGTTACACACACTTGAAAGAGAACAATTTGGAACACAGCTGAGACTAACAGGTAAACATGACCTGACGTTCAGTGCCTTCCAAAAGCCAAACATTTAAAAGCAACGTGCTTGTAGATCTCAAAATTATGGTCTATTCAAAAGGCAGCCGACACTTAAAAGTAACAGCCAGCTTTTATCTATATCTATGGAAGTTTTTATACTATGCACCTCACTGTAGTATCAGGGTACCTGAGCTTTTCCCATCTCTTGTTTCAGAAATTACCTTATCAAGCTATTTGGTTTTTTTAATAATTCATCTTTGGTGCCAGGCTATTTAAATTCCCCACTCATTTTGGAAGCTATCGTGGTCAAAAGATGGAGTTGAATCCAACATGTTCAACTGGTGTTGTGTTGTAATGATCAGCATTATGACTTCAAGGCAAGTACACAACCGTGAAAAACAGACACCCTGTGTTCCTCTCTGTATAGCCGACAAACAGATCCTTGTCTGCCCTCTCATTGCAATGTTTTCTGGGAGGAATATTACAAATGACCTTAACTGAGACTGCAATATGTTTAAACTACACTGGGCCCCTCTAATGGACTTCCTGAGTATCAAGCATTTAAAGTTGTTCATGTTTTCCAATGCACTTAGTTTTTTCCACAGTCCAGGGCTAATAAATTACACGTGCAGCTTTTAAGACCCATGTGAGTAGGTGAAAGCCCAGCCTGTGATATCTTTGCAGTCCCATGCATTACAGGCCTTACCTGCAGCATTGGTGCGTATGTAGACTATTTCACTCTTTGCTCCATGGATGTGGTGATTTTCCATCATTGTGAGAGTAACAGCCTTGACATAAATGGCATATTGAGTCCAAGGTTTCAGTCCTTGCAGTAAAATCCCAGGGTTGTTCTCTTTGTTTGGGGGCAGATCAACATCCACCATGTTCCAGCTATTAGAGCCACAAGCATCTTGCCCATCATACTCTGTCACATTCTTGAATGGTCTGAAATATTAAAAGAAAATGACACAGATTGTACTTTTACTTCCTGTTAAAAACACTCAAACTTTTATGGGAGAATCTCACATCAGCCTTTGTCCAATGAAACTAATAAAAAAAGTTTATTTGCTTTTTATTGAAGAATAAAAGAGAATCCCAAAGCCTAGATTTGTCTTTTATTTCCAACTGCTATAAAACTAGGAGTTCGGATTTAGCCTCTGTAGTTACTGAGATGTCAGGAATCCAGGGAAATAGGTACTCATGGCTTAACTTTCCTTTCCCACAAAAGGAAAGCTGTTGGATAATTTATCAGTCTGAACAATCATCTTCAATTCAACTACTTCCTGCCAAAGGAGAGATAATGTTTAACTGTTGTCAGCAAGTGAAACAGAAACAGACTTTCAGGGATAGGTCAATAAGCATTGGAGAGAAGAAACCTGCTGGGGTATTAATTTATTATTTATAGAGCTCTATAAGGGTCCCTAGCATTATACAACGGGTAGACTGTGCCAAACAAATAACCCCTTCCCCATATAATGGAATAATAAAAAGTCCTTATTTCTCCTTATATAAACACAATGAACCATAAAACAATAAAAAAATGCTAGTTTGTTATTACCACTTGTGGTAGTTGTAATAAACCATAAGAACCAATCACATTTACATGTAGGTACAGAAGGAAACTCCTTGTACTCAATATAAATGCGTTTGGTTACATAACTGTAGATTACTGTGTCAATTAAATCATAAACAAGACTTGTTCTAAGGACACTGACTCTCAGTTGCTCTATCTTACTTTCAAAAGCAGACAGTGAAATGTTTCTGACTTTATATTCACAGGTTATCTGGGCACAATTCAACAGATGTGACTCAGAATAATTACAATGGTTGAGCGTTAGCCACAAGAACCCAGATTTCGCTACACTTTGACTAGTAGCTCAGTAGCATACTGGCTGCTTTAGTTCTTGACATTATAGGCAACCAACCGCATTTGGACCTGTAATTTGTACATTGGATTGATTTTAAATTGTATTACTGGTACAACTACTTTTATTTAATGACTATTTAGCATGGACATGTCAATAGTCAAGGCATACCATGTTATAAACTCATATTGTGATATTAACAGAGTTCCTGCTTCATTTGCTCACAACTCAGCTCTAGGATGTTGAAGCAATCAGCCTGCTCAACGTGCTGTGTGTGCCCGTTACATCTCTCTCTTCTCAAAGCAAAATCTCAATGCAGCTGACTGATATAATGCGTTTCTGGTTGGAAGTGTTTCTTGCTCATTCTAACTATTATTTCCACAGAGACTGTAGAACAGCTCTGGACAGCAGAGAGAAAACCTGGTCTGAGATTAGAGATTGAATGGAGTAGGGAAAGGACTACAAAAAGGTAGGGTTAGACCCTTGAAGGGTGGTTGTTGTACCAAGAATTGCTAGTCAGTGTGGACACTGGCAATAGGTCCTCTTTAGAAAAGCTGCTTAGTGACAGATGAAATGGGAACACGGGTCAGAAAAATACTTGAAAATGAAGGAGAAAGAGAAATGAGCCCAAGTCACAGTTTGGATCCAAATATTTTGCAAAACACTGGAGCACAGGGGGATGGAGAGCATGTGTGTTCGTTCGGATTTCAGCTCTGGTTCAGGCCCATCTCCAATACAAAGGGCTTTGGTATGTGTGCATGTGGGGGGAGTGAGAAAGGATCTACCAGATCCTAACAAAGTCAGTTCTCCACTGCATCCTACCGCAATCCACCATCAGCAAACGCTGCAGCAGTCTGTCCAGCCTAGAGAACCTAAATAACCCAGAGCCCAATTAGTTACAATACTGAGGCTCCAAACCAGACCTTCAAACTGTCTCTCCAATCCATGCTGCTGCCTAGCCAACGTCATGGCTGGGAGGAGAAAGAGCTAATTGGCATACAAGCACATATATTATTTGGAGATTCCAACAAACACAGAAATACACCCAGAAAATAGGCAAGCATTTTATATCACTTGGGATTTTTTTCATTTGAAATTTTGGAGGGGCGTGGGGATGGAAGAGACAGAAAACAGGCCCTAAACACCTCTATGTTAGCAGGCACTTTGGTCTAGTACACAGTATTAAAACAGAACCTTGTAAGAAAGGAGCACTCGAGAACAAAGTGAGTACACTGCACAGAATAAGAATAGCCCAAAGGACTTTGCTGACTCACTTTATTCTTTATTCAGCCAATAAACACAACGGTCAAGAGAAACCCTACCCACTGTGCCTGTTATTTCCTGAATGACATAATTAGTCTCAGAACACGTATACTCACGCCTCTTTGTAGTAAACAGTGAAGCTAATAAGATCTCTGTAATCTGGAGGGCGATACCGCTCCCAGGTGAGCTTAATCCGGTTCTTCAGGGTGGTGTTGGAGACAAAATTCAGAATGTGGCTTTCGCCTACAGCATAAACAAATGACAGTCAGCAACCATGGCAAAATAGTTCAATTCACAACTTTGTTATTGGGTTTTGTTGTGTTTCTTAAAACTGTGTGCCTCAGTATTATCTAGTTTAAAGGTCTCGATAGCACTCATCACCACTGTACAGCAGGAACCTACTAGTTGCTACATATGTTCTATTTATTCCAAAGCACTTAGTGAGCGTTCAGTAACTTTAGGATACATGGAAACACGTAAATTTATTTCTTAAAAATGAAACGTTTTAAAGTGTGTGGTTAGAATGCTCGGAAAAGGTGCTCAGGATTCTCTCTGTGAATGGAAGTCCTGTTTATCTACAGGACCAGTACAGTTAGCACTACAAGTTTCCATCTTCTATTTTGCTTATAAATTTAAGCACCGAGTTTAAGTGAGTGCACTCTGGGGTAAAAGGAAAGATCAGCTCTTATGGCCCATGCAGTTCCTGGCAACTGCAGTAGTGTTTTTTGCATTCCTATTCATAAGGCACTGGACTGAGAACTACTAAACTCATTTCATATACAGCACAGCCATTTGATGGCAGCAGCTTCCAGTCGCCTATACTACACTGGGCTGGATTTGAACCAGCAACTTAGAGATGAATAGCCATCCAGTCCTGAAACAAAACTGTTTTAAAAACGTAATTCTTGGACTGAGAACTTGTGTATTAAGTGTCAACTGTGAGTGAGTTAACATCTTAGTAGAATTCTCTGAAAAATAAAGAGGTTTTCACCCTCATGTACGTTGGCACTAATGGTGCTAATATCTTTTCAAAGGCAATTTAGCTTTTGTTGATTCTCTCCTTTTTTCCCTTTTGAGAGTCAGAAAGCTTTTTGTAATCGTTTTAAGGAACAGGCAGTGGCTGGCACTGGCCTCATGGTAGTAGGGACTAGCTGTGCATCTGTAACTCCTCCAGAACTGTGAGCACTCAGTCTATTGAATGTAAGCACACTCCTTCCTTTGCACAATAAGGATCTGCACCATCTGCATTTATGCATCATGCCTAAAGAGACATTCAGCAGTGTATGTGTCCTAGTTTTGTAAACACTGTCCAGCACAAGGGGGTTTTACTTATAAACATGATATGCTTTAATTTACTCATTTCCAAGAACACCACGAACAACCTAACAGACAAAACATGTCATCAGCTGTAGGGGTCCTGGGGCAAAGCCAGGCCTGTAAGCCTTCTTTTCTTTGCAATCCTTAAAGGACAGATGGGATTTTAAACTTGTAAATCTTGTACAGGTTTTGGATCATGCCCTTTGTGAATATGCTTCTGCACGGCACAAAAAACAAACGCATTATAACTCTGAAATATTGTAGAACTAACTGGAAATATTTCTCTCAAGTTATTCTCTGTTTGACACGGAAACAAATCACAGCAGATTTATTCTAATGAATATTTCTAGCAACTGACAAGCAGCAATCCACACCAGCAGAGGCCAGCCGGAAGTATGAAAATAAAGCAACCTGTTTTGCACTACAATAAATAAGCACTGAAACAAAATTGCGCAGTCTCCTCAATATCAGGAAACTAAATAGATATTCCCCTCTCCCCCCTAATATTTATGATGTCATGGATCTGTCTTGCAAAGAAGTGGTGGAAGCTCCATCCCTGAAGATTTTAAAAACCAGATTATACCACAAATAAGGAAAAAAAAGATTACTTTGTGAAATATTGTGGTGTGGCAAAGCGATGGAATTGGGCATTCTCAAACTCTTTTGTAATGTGGACATTTTAAATTGTGTTCCCATAGTGATAGTAATCACTGTCAAAATCGGTATTAGGAAAACAATGCATTTTCTTCATCAATGTAATTTAGCAGCTGGGAATAGTCATCCATATGTGACCAGCCAGCTCTGCAGACCACCAGTAGACCATGGACCGTGGTTTGGGAACCACTGAATTAAAATGGACAACGTGTCTTTTAATCGCTAACTTCTCCATTCTGTGTTCTTAAATAGGATCGCGGGGTGATTGTCCTTATTTTTAGAGCTTGTATAAGGCCTCACTCCTATTTAATTCCACTTCTGATCTTTGACTTACAAGAGGCTCTCTCCCCATTGTTTCTTGGATTTATATCTCCTTTACTCTGCCGTCCCTTGGTTCCTGACACATCCTCCATACGGTAAATCTCAGACACACACAGTTTGGGATTAAACGCAAAGTACATTTTCCCCTCTTTGATTGTCAGGTTGTGGTGGTTCCAGTCCCACAGCTGTTGCAGATTCTGGTTATCCAGCACATAGAAAGAATAATTCCTACAAAGAGATTTTAAAAGGCAAAGTTAGTTTTACCAGCAGCTCATGGGTAGTTCCTGGCCAAACTAGCTGAACACAGGGGCAATTCCTATTGACATGCACTGATTACACCTGCCCAGTTGCTCTGCCTCCAAAGAGGAGAGCAAATGCTTCTTCCCCCTAGGAAGTGAGTTTCCCTTGAATTTTTCCATAGGGAAGAGGGGAAACGGCTGCAACATGGGACTTCCAGATTGCCACTGGTTGTAGGCTTCCCTTACTCCAGTGTGGGTTTGACAATGAAGTTTGTATGGAAGATGCTATACAAAATACAATGGTACAATATTTTATTCCTGTCTCACTCCTTGACATACAACATTCAATACATGTCCCTTTGAAAAAGATCTCTATAATGTATTTTCCACGTTAACTGCTAATGAGATTTGACAGCCTTGCATATTGTATAGCAGAAAACGTGTGCTGTACTTTAAGTCATCAAGATAAGATGGAAAGGTAGAGAACATGGCATCCTTTTTGTGTTACATGAGCTGAATGAGGAGTTTTCTTTGCCTGGAAGACAGTGTGTTGTAATTTATTTGTTGGTCCAATAAAAGTTATCACATATGTTCTACCAAGCACTCTGCCTCTTGTACACTACTGTCTGGTAATAAATGGTCACACTTATGTGAGACTCTTGCTGTGAGCACAGCACAAACCTTCACTGCTTTAAAGCTCTGAACCGTCACAATCTGACCACCTGCTGCAGCCACTTTCTAACAGACAATGGGAGTCTGTTCTCTCAGTGCATGAGTGGAGTTACATGCACACCTTAACTTTGATGAATACCGATGCAAGTTGCTTGTGTGAATTCCACGGTAGGCTGAAATGGCAAGATGGGCACTTCAAGTATCCATGGCAGAAAAGAGCCTGCAGAAGCATTTTCATTTTGAGGTTGGGAAAGGAAGGGACTGGAGAGGGAATTACGGGTATGTCTAAATGATTATTGCAATATTAGGGAAATTTGCACCTGTGTTAACTACACTGATGTAAACCCCAAATATAAAGATGCTACACCCTTGTGATTTGTGCAAGTCCTGTTTTGCACTGGTGTGTCCCTATCAATGGAGTCAAAATTTATTTTCTCAACACATTATGACCATCAATTAAGAGTTTCTGCAAGATAGTAACAGACTAACCATGAGTTTGATAGCAAATCAACACCATCATTTATAGTTTTCCTTCAGTATTGTTTCCTCTCATTGTACACAACGACACCTCAGAATACCCAATGAATCATCCACAACAATGGAATCGTTTGTTTATGGGGCTGCAAGCTCTTTGGGACAGGACTGCAGTTCTCTCTTGTGTTTTCTTCTTAGTGCCAAGTGCTCTTACAGTGCTATATAAAAACAAGAACAGCCTGCTTCTCCTAAGTGTCCCCAAATACCCAGTACTTTATTTTGAACAAACCAAATACACCTGACACTGCTTTGGGTTGAGCAAAGTGAGTACAACTGCTTTTTGTTGACTAATATAGTTTAACTTACACCCATGCTCCATCTTCAAGTCATACTAAATATATTTCGCCAAGAGAACATCTTTTCCAAGCATTACGCAAAACTGCACTTGGAGTTCACCATGTGCACTGAGAGCCTGTGGATGGTTCAGACACTATTCTCTTTGCAGTCAATGAGCAAAAACTATGCTTGCAACTTCCTGAACATCTTTAATGAGATGAAACGTGCATTATCAATAGTCATGTGAATAAATGATGGCACATAAGGTTGTTTTTTTTAAGACAGACCTAAAGCAGGACTCAAATTAGATGCAGCTAGTACAATAAAGCACCTTCAAGGTTATTACAACAGGTTTTAATACAAAAGGTTTAACTGAAAAACCTCCTATCACTTTGTGTTTAAAATACCAGAGACATGACGAAATTTTCAAGACAATCAAGTGACTGGACAAAGTCAAGCATTCTCGTTGGTACTTTAGACTACTGCAAAAAGGTCAAGAAACAGTTGGGACTAACTGTTAAAACCAGTTAAAACTAGTATGTTAAAACCATTTGCACGAGTCTGAGTAGCAGTTTAAGGCAAACAAGTTCTACGGGTTTATATATACACTGCAAGTATAAATTAGTAGAAGCTATTCTGGCACCATCTGAGGCAGCAGTGAAACCACATTTGGAATATTGTATACAAGTCCAATCACAGGATAGGTAAACCATTGCAGAAATGGAAAAGATGCTGAAGAGAGCAAAAAGCACACTCAGGGTTCTGGAGATACAAGTTATAAGTAATGATTATATCAGACTTTGGCCTTTACAGCTGTGGAGGCGGGGAGTGGAGGGGGGAGAGAAAACGTCAGGATGCCAAGGAAGATAGCACAGAAAGAATAAAAGAATCTCAACAGTAAAACAGACTTCTGCCAATCAGCTATTGAGATAGAAACTAACCATCAGAGACCAGAAGAGAAGCCCCGAGGGGAGGTCCAGAGAAGAAGGTACTGCAACTACCAGGGCTAGGATGGGCAAAAAGCTCTTTAGCCAACTAATCACAGCCAATGAGGGAGAGAAGGGAACAAGAGGTAGGAGGAGGTTCACACTGTATCTCGTCAGTGTCACAACTGCTCCCACAGAGCGGGCCAATCACTTTATCCCTTGTGGGAAAAATTGCTTATAAACATTAGCAGGAGAGAAGAATAATCCTTAGAAAATTTTTGGTTTGCTTTTTAAAGAAAGACTGTAGAGCATTTTGAGGAGAGGACTGTCTTTTAATGTGACACGAGAGAGCAAGCGCGTGCGAGCATGGAGGGTATGCGTCTCTGCATCCATACAGTGCCTGCCCACTGGGGCCCAGATCCCTGACCAGGGGTTTTAGGCACCATCACAATAGAAATATTGCGAAACAAACAAGCAAACAAATTAGGGAATAGCATATAAAAGGCATCATCAGAAGACAGACATTTTTAAACTGGTTTACGAGCCATTCAAATTTAAATCAAACTCTCCCATTATTTTAGAATATTGCCCCCAACAAGCCACAGCGTAACAAAACTTTTGAAATCAGCAAATAACCAATATAACAACAATTTTGGTACCTTCTCCTTTATTTCTACTGTATCTGCCTGATGGGACTTTCAAACAGAAAAAATGGGGTTTATAATCAAAGCACCAACAGGCCCTTCATTATGCAGTACGGCTATAAATCTGTACACTGTAGATGAGCTAGAAGCAGCTCTACCAAGAACTGAGTCTCCGTTGGGAAATTCATAAAGGAAGAAACTAGAGATATTGCTTTATTGTGTTTAATTTAAAGTGTGGGTTTGGATGTAATGTGCCATGACACTACTTTACCCAATGGCAGTCTTTGGGGTGTTTTGCTCTCCCTTAATTAGCAGGGGAATCAGTGGGGCACTTGAGCCCCTATGTAAATTCAACCTGTCATGCCCCATTCTCTACCTCCCTTTTGAAGGGTCACTTATTGTAGAAGTCTCTGAAAAAGCATCAGTTTCTTCATAACGGCTCTTTAAACTAAAACAAAGAGAAACAACCCCTATAGGAGCCATATTTTTTTTTTTCTGTGCCACAGCTTTACCACTGAGCTATAAATAGTAGTAACTTCTAGAAATATCCCTTCTGCCATGGCATGAATATATTCTGATGCAGTGCAATGGGCCAGGCGGTTTCATTTTGAAGTTTAATATAATGTTAAGTGGTAAATGCAACTTTCACCTCTAGATGACCGTTGCCAGTTCAGCTAACCTGGCACTGATTGAAAGTTACCTAAGGCTGTTCAGCAGTCTAAGAAAAATGAACTGGGAGGGTCTTAGTGTCCATTTCTAAGTTGACAAGAGTCTACAAGCCACCATTGCAATTGGTACCCTTGACTGCAGCTTTAGGAGAAAAAAGGCCAGAGGCAACAAAAGGAGATTGCACTGCTCACCCCCTCATCCCCACAGGAGAAAGATAAATGACACTGGAAGAAAGTCCACCAGGCTGGGCTCCCAAGAAAAACCCCAGGGACCAGGTTCCCCCTGATCTCAGCACAGGGCTCTCCACTGAGATAACCTATGCCAATTTATGTAGTTAGTCCTGTAGCTCAAGCTGAAGTTCAGGGTTCAAACTCTACTAATGTGGCAGGATGGGGGAGCTGTTACAGCTGCCCATAGAATTTATTTCTACCTTTGAAATGATCATACAAAAAACTATGATCAAATGATCTTACTTATGTTGGAAAGCCAAGCTCTGAAAAGTAAGGAAATAGTTTCAGTGGCCTGTGTAACCTTAATTCAGTCCCTTGGACATAAGTAGTATGACACAGTCTTTAATGACATGACAATTTTGTCCACAGGACCCTGTCTCATTCAGTGCACAGGATCGACAATGCTAAGGGAATGAATCAGGGCAGTGTCACATACGAAACCATTTGTAGGACTTGTTCTTCATTTGTGGCAGAAGCTGGAAGGTGTGTACCTATTATAGTGCCAGGAGACAGCAGGTGTAAGCCCACTCATAGCTAACAGCCTTCCCCTTCACCAAGAGGGAGGGGCTAGTGAACCCAGGCCACAAGTAATTGTGGGGGACAACAAATGAAAAAAACAGGGGCAGGTGTGAAAGTCAGAAGGTGAAAATCAGGTGATCAGATGGGGACACTGAACAGAGAACCCCCAACAGCACCCACTGTTCCTCAAAGGCATCTAAAGAGTCAGTGGACTCAGAAGAACTCTGCTAGGAGGTGTGATTGAACAAGGAATAGAAATATGTCCCTGCTTTTGCAGAGTACGCTATCCCCAATCCAACTTCCTCCTTCTGGTGTAATGGATGGCCATCTTGGCCAGCTCTAGAAGGAGGTTGAAGAGGAGGTCCTGCAACTTAGTGCAGCCATGGGAAGGGGGTACCAATATCAGGAAGTGCGGAGAAAACTGCAGCCAGAATCTCAGTAAGAGGATCTAGAAGAGGGGTTGTAACCTGATGCACTCTACCTAGATGTGTACCAGGGTCTCCCTCTAGCTGCAAAAAAGACAGATGTTGGGGGAGTCTGAACTGTGCTAGGTACATGCCTGTGCTCCTGGCTCCATGAAGGAACTGCCAACTAATATACTCAACAGGCTGGGGGACCAGAGTGGATTATAGACTGTCCTACCAGCATTCCTTGCCCTCCTGAGGTGGCAACAGGTCCAGCTACCTGTGTTGGGGCAGGTCACAAGGATGAGGAGGTGGATGGTGTGAAGCATGAGTGCATACAGATGTTTCCTGGGCATGGTTCAGAGGTGGACCAGCTGGATGGCATTCAGATGAGTTAGTTTGCATGACTGGGGCGGCCAAGGAGGTGCATGGGGCAGGAGCCCGATAACAAGTCCAGAGGGCTAGGAGGTGAGAGGGAGGCAGGGAGCACCATCCCACAGGACCCGTGCTGGAAGGTGTGCAGTGAAAGTGGCAGAGGACAAAAGGATGATTTGGTGGTTAAGGCACATGAATGCCATAATGGAGAACTTGGTTCTAACCCTGTCTCAGTCAGAGGCTTCCTATGTGATTTACACCATACATTTTGACAGGTGGCCACTAACTGTGCATTCCTCATCCTCTAGCTTCGGAGATCGAATCCTGGCTCTGCTACAGATTCACTATGTTGTCTCAGGCAAGTCTGTTTCAGTTTTCCCATTTGTTATAGGTGAATAAAGCTCATATCGTGCAGCAGAGGGAAATTCACTGTTTATGAGGCCCTCGGATACTAGGGTGACAGGCACCCCTAGAGAAAAAACTATGAGCAAATGAATAATTGCAAGCTCTGTATGATGATGATGAAGGAAAAAGACAGGGTTTACAAATTGAATGACAAGAATAAAAATTTGAACAGCTGGCCTTTTTTCCTCAGCACTACGCACAGAATGAGGGAGGGGTCCTGTGGGGGGAAAAAAGAGTCTGTGGTCATGTAATTAAAGAATGTATCATAATGCATCTTACCTCAGCACAAGGGGGCCGAATTAAGGTTGCACAGGAAACCATGAAAGCGAGGAAACAACAATAAAAGGGCTTCACTTTGCAACCTTAATGTTCTTTCAATACAATTTTTGTATGTATTATATGCAGTGCTGGCAGCGACTGCTATAGTTAGGGCAGTCTAACAATTCCCATTTTAAGACCCTCTTTTCAGTTTCTTTTAACGCTGCCCAACTAGCTGTTTGAGCTGAAATTTTCATGCAGGGTTGTCTGCCTTAAGCTGAATATTTTTGAACAATTATTTTTCAGATTGCGACAGTGCCTCAAATGTGTAAGTACTTTCTAAAACAGAGGAAGACCGTTCCTGACCCAAGCAGCATGCAATTGCAATAATTCCTTAGCGTGGATCAATTTTGCTTCCCACATGCACCCCTATTTTCCTCTCTTCTAAGTTGCACTGTTTGTTTTTCCATTGTGAAATCAGGCAGACAGAATTAATAAAACCTGAATCATAGCACTGATGCTTCTTTCCTATCAGTTATGCTTGCTGACATATGAGATTCCAGAAACATAATTACTACCGAACTTACTTACTAAAAGAAAGCAAAAACAAATTTATAATTGGAGTATCTGCTTGAGTATGCCACATCATAAGTATCTGAAAGAGCCTTGTTCTAGGCAAAGTGACAAGCCTCTTGGATTTGCAATTAGAAACATGTTTTTTCAAAGAGCCAAATGTTCTTATTGAAAAAGACAGTGTGCTTTTCAAGTGTAGAATGAAGAGCTGCCCTTTAACTTGCTCTGTCAGATGGTGGAATTTTAAGAATTTAAGACTGACCAAAAAGTAGCCTGAGAAAGAGAGGGAGGTTGTGAAGAATCCCTTATGCTGTAACTTTATCCTGTCAGGGCAGATAAATCAGAGACACACAACCTTTCCCATGACCTTCCCACCACCTTTTCCTAAATGATTTTCCAAAATTCTTATTTTACTGGATCTCTCATTAGCAAGGAAGGCTCAATTTCTTCTCCAGAGTGTTGTTTTGAACTTGGGAAGTTACTTAATTTGGGGAGAGAAAGGGAGTGCAGCAATTTCCCAGAGGAACATCATCCCCCTAAGCATCTCAAACTAAAGTTTTGCAGGAGCTAAACCTACCTCTGCTCTTTCAGCACCTACCTTCAGGGGTGAGGATGGTAGGTGGTGTTTTAGATAGTAATTGCATGATGTGCTATTAAAAGCATATTACACAGAATATTACAGAATAAGGAAAAATCCACAATGTTTATCAGCAAACTTTTCAGTGGCTCATGATTACTTTAGAGGCTCATATTTTGTTTCTCTGGCTCCAGATAAGGAGAATTAGTTTCAAGTTAGTATTTTGAGGCTAGCTCACTTATGTGCAGTTTCCTGCTACACAAGCTAGTTTCAGCCGCACTCCCTTATCTTGCAGCTAGTGACCTGTTATCTTCTTCCAATTGACATTCCATAGACCTCTCTTAAGGATACAACACTAAAACTGCAATGCCAAAAGAGCAATGACTTCTGAAGATGTTCATTTCTGAATGCACTTGAGCATCAAAAAACAGAACATGTCTAATATAACAGAAAATGATGCTTACAAATGTACATCTCCCTAAAAAATCTCTCTACAAGAGAAAGCAGCTAGCAGGGCTACCATAAATATATCTTTAAAAACTTCATCCCAGTACTTGCTTGCAAGAGGATCAAATGAATGATTGTACAATGGTTGTTCAGTAGGAGACAAATACTGCACATTACTGGAGGTGAAGACTAAATAGATGGTAACAAAATATTCATGGTCAGACTTATTTTCCATGGCTTTCTGTGAAAGCAAAGCTGCCTCTACAAATATTAATTCATTGTATTTGAACACTTACCCGTCCAACTGTTCCTCTCCAAAATATATCGCAGATTCTTCAAGAAAGAGAGGGAGACTAGTGCATGGGAATGGCGGATCTTCACATACCCAGTTACTGTTTCTATCAGACCCATAAAATTCTCCAGCTCAGAAGCAATATTGTCTACATTAAAGAAAAGGAAATTCTAGTTCATACATGTTTATCTCAGCATTTTGTTCAATGCATGGTTAGCATATCAGAATAAATAGTTATTACATTCACTGCTTTTGCAAACAAAATCAAGATTCATCTTGCTGGAGACCAGCACGTATCATTATTTACCTATGCAGGCAGACAGGTGGAGCACAAAACAAGGCACTATCAAAACTCCATTTATAACTTTCTTACTGATACGCTTTCCTTTACATGAATATTCCATACTAGTGCCAATACCAAATTCTGAGCTTTCAACAGCCAACCTTTTGGCAAGACTGAAAAGACTCGTATGCAGTTGTAAATTTAGGCATCTGTGAAACTGCAACTGCTGTTACTCTCGGTGACAGAGGTAAAGCTCATTCATTAGATCAGGCTGAAATGATCAACTGAAGAGCCTGGCATCAGACTGAAGGTTAAGAGAAGCCCCACAGAGATATAGTATTATTCTCAACTAACAGCAAGGATACTAACCTCCAAAGCACAGGACTTCACTGGCAATTTAAAAAATAGAGTAGATATAACTACATCATTTAAGCAGCCATTGCTCCTAGAATATTGAAGCAATGAAGGTAAAGCCATAACATCTTCATGGAATTAGGCTGACTCAGAGTCAGGTTTTCTCCAGCTTGTATAATAGTTACATGGTAGTTGTGTAGGAGGCACTCTCCAAAATGGGCAAGGACCGTGGAAGCCGGGTGTTTGCTCTTTGTGCAGGACACTAACGTTTAATTAAGTTCTGTGTGCACAGCAGTACACCCTGGATATCATGTGGCCAGTTAATCACCTGAAATAACTTGGGACGGTGTAGATTAGGAATACTCTTCAATTCTTTGAGATAATATCTAAGCATTAAACTAGACACAACTTGCGTCACTGTATAGTACCCAGGAATAAAATCAATTACTCCAGAGGATGGGTGAGCTGAATGGGTTAACTTAAATAAAAGTTCTTCAGACCATCTCCCTGCAGAAGTTAAGATTCTACTTAAACATGTGAAACACATAATTAAAACAATTCACATACAACCGTTTCCAACCCCCTTGGTTAGTAGAAGCAACCCTGGTATTCATAGGCAATTCATTCTAGCACAGGCATAAAAATTCAAGGCACTCCACCCCACACACTCCTTTGACTGCATAGGGAGGTATATTTCAAACCACCAAGTTTACAATGGTTTTTAAAGCTCAGCATCTGTTGGAATTTTCCCAGCTGATGAATCACTGCTTTGACAAATCGTATCCAGAGTTCATTTATGTTAAGACACGTACCAGATATGACCAACACAGTAATAACAAGTGTTGGGCAGAGCAGTGTTAGAACTTAAACAGGGGTTTTCATTATCTCATGCATGAGGAGGAGAGCTTTGCCACTGACTAAATACCTGGTCTACAGACATGCCAGAGAATGCTGCCATGTTGAGGATTCCAGCAGAAATCCTTAACACAGCTGGAGCGCCATTAAAAAGCAAACAATCCTCTTTAGGACCCCGCTTAAGAGATTGGGGGGGGGGGGGGAGATATACTTGAAGAGAAAATCGAAAGTTAAAGGACCCTCATCGAAGGCTCCACTCAGGAGGAATGTTACTTACTCCCACGGCGAATGTTAATAAGCAGATTCCCCTTGAGGACGGTGCATCCCTGCAACATCTGTGCTGATGTGACAGAATCAATGGTCTTTGTTTTCTCTTCCTCACAGATTTTTGGACAAGGCCCTTCGCAGGGGCTGCAGAACATACTGTTGAGAAGGAAGGGAGACCAGAAATAAACAAAAACACATGGTTCTCAATCCACAGTAGACTGCTGCTGCATTGTGTGGAAAGCAAGAACTTCTCTATCTGCAACCTAACAAAACACAAATCTCTCAAACTGGGAGGAAAGTTGCCATTTTTCAGAAGAGGCCCAGCAGAAAAGCAAATATTTCATGCACCCAGGACTCCATGGGTTCTATGAGCAGTCATGACCCTCATATATAAGTGCCCTAGGGAAAATGGTTAGAGAAATCTGCTAATGAGGTTATTGTCCTAATAAAACAGTGTCACAATTTGGATTTCAAAGGTGGTACCAAAGGACTGGAAAAACTGCTGTAAGGTGCAACTGAGCACAAAACAGAAACCTCAATCTCACCACTCTATCAGTTGCACAGAATAGGCTATTCCTAGTCACTTCCCGTCCTAAACTGTTCTGTAGTGTTAATTCTACAAGCCCCACAGCTAGCTGTTAAATTGCTGCCATATTTCACCATCCTGGTGGCTGCAATGGAGTGGTGAGTAACAGGACTCCCCCCCCCCACAGTCTGTAAATCAGGTTATGAAATGCTGTGGGACCCCTCTGGATGAAGGGCATTCTAAGTGCCCTGCTCTGCTACCAAAATTAGGCTGGAGTTTTGGAAATTAGGCTAAGGTGGTAAGCCTCCAGTACCTGATTCCCTTAGGCACCTTTGGAAAACTCAAACCTCAGCATGCATATGTAAGAGCTAAAGAGAGAGAGACAATTCCACAGTGACCTCCTATTCCAGCGCAGGCCTGCTGAAATAGCTCAATACTAAAACTGGGGCGAGGGCCGGAATGTGAGCATTTACATGAATTCTCCTCCACCCCTTCTCACCAAAGTTTCAAGTTCAGGTCTAGCAAACAGGAACCAAAACAAGGAGAGCTCTATCGTAGGCACTATCCCTCTACCAACCTCAATACGTACGAATGAGCTGCCACCACTGTGACAGTATGGGATTGTTCTTCCTTTCAGATAAAATATAACCATCATTCTTTGTTTTATTTCACCACTTTTCCATCTTGCATTTGTACCGGTGACTTTTAACTTATATTCACGTTACATCTTTTGGGGGGAGCACGGACGACAAGCAAAGGAAAAAAGAAAAGGATACTTGTGGCACCTTAGAGACTAAAAAAATGTATTAGAGCATAAGCTTTCGTGAGCTACAGCTCAACCCAGCTCTGAAAAGGAAGGCCATTGACAGCACACTGGTAAACATGAATTTGTTATTCGTTAACTAAAGGGTAACTGAACCCACTTTCTTCTTCAGCTTGGAGAAACATGTGCACTGATGTAATGGAAGAAAGGAGCTTTCATTTCTTAATCATGAGCTCCTATTTCAAACGCTACAGAATAATGCGCCTAAGAGCTGAAGACGTGCAAGAGGCATTCAACTAAGGGTACAAAGAATGCTAGAAACTCCTCATTTGCAACTGTTGGTTAATACCAGCTCTGGGAAACTGGGGGACAAAACATTCACTGGCCTTGAGTTATGCCTTTCCGCCTTTGCAGCTGAACACAAAACTATGATAAGATAAGCTGTGTCTATACTGTTTTATGAGAGTGTTTTTAAACAGCCACTACTAGAAGCTCAGGCCAGACAGCAGGGAAACAGTTTCTCAGGTAAACATCTGGCTTCAAGCTAGCAAAGAGTAACGCTGTTTGCATCTAAATGGGAACTGGAAATTTTCCTAGGAAGATGTTTGTTTGGACGATACTCTCTCGTTCTCTAGCTTTATAAAGCAAATAGTGGAGATTTCCACCCTTTGAACAAAATTAGCCTGCACAAATAAAGGTAAAACTACGATACAGACCATTTATATGGAGACATTTTTCAATGCAGTACTGAGAATTCCTCTATATTAGTAATTGCTAGGAAATAACAGTTCTTAGTGCCATTGGGTTAATGGGTGGGCAACTAAGATTGTTGCCTTGCCCACTGGCAAAGTGAGCAAACCAACAACATATCTATCACTCCAAGTTCTTTAAATTCCAGGAATATGAACAACAAAAATCAGAGTAATATTCCTCTAAAAAACAGTTCCCTACAACAGTCAGTCAAAAATACCAAATTCACGGCCATGAAAAACACGTCAAGGACTGTGAAATCAGACCTCCCCTATGAAATCTAGCTACTGGAGGGGAGAAGACAGGGTAGGGCTGGGTGCGCCCCAGCCAGGGTCTCTACCATGCACCGAGCTCCAGCTCCTAGTCCTGGCCAGGCTGGAAAAGGATGGGATTTCCTCTTCCCCTGCATGGTCGCTCTTGGGGCGAGCTCAGAGGTTCCCGGAGGTGGGGATGCGTCTCATCTTCCCCGTGCTGCTGGGAGTGCCCCAGCCAGGGGCTCCTAACTGCTAGTCCTGGCTGGGCTGGGGAGGGACAGGACCTTCCTCCTCCCCTACACAGCTGCTTTGGGAAGAAGGAGCGGAGGGAAATCTGACCCACCTTTGGCTATCTCCCCCAGCTGCAGGAAGCTCAGCTCTGGAGGCAGCAGAGAAGTGAGGGTGGCAATGCTGCAACCCCCAATAACAGCTTTGCAACCCCAACGATCCCCTTTTGGGTTGGGACCCCCACGGTTACATCATCATGAAACTGCAAATGTAAACATCTGAAAATGTGAAACTGACTCATTTAAAACTCTGGGCCATGAAATTGACCAAAATGGACTGTGAATTTGGTAGGGCCATAGTCATAAAATAGCATGGCAGCTACTGTATTACTTCTCTGAACTGAGGTAGTGTTGGCATTTTCCAGGAAAAACCTGGTGAACCAGAAAATGCAGAGACCTAAAGGCTGCAATGAACGTGACTGTACATAAGAGACGTGCACAGAAAAGAACTGTCAGTGAACAACCAGTTAACATGAGAAATAAAATACTTTTACAATCTGCTCTGTGTGGCAATGCTCTCCAAGAGCAGAATCTCCTTTCTGTTGATTACTGGCATCTCTTCAACATCTCCATCCCGCCCACCTTATTGCCATTTTCACTGTGCTATTGTCTAGTTTAAAGGCCTCATCCTCATGGTGTTGACCGTACTCTATCTCCACTGATGTCAGAGGGAGATCAAGATTCTCAGCACCACCTGGGATCAGGCCCTTAGACAGTTAATGCCATGGAACTGGGGGATTATCTTTCTAAAACCACGCAGGGAATTATATGAATAATAATGCAAGCTTGTGTATTTATTTCCTTTACCTTTGGCTCCCGTTGCGTATGAATCCAGAAGGACATTCTGCCATGCACTCGTCATTGTGGATCACAAACTTCTCATAATCACTTATCTCTGTAGCAGGGACTTTGGAACAGAAGTCTCTAGTTACGCAGCGCCAGCCTTCAAACTTGTAGGTGTTTGGTGGGCAGGTGGGCACGCAGATTCCTTCGTAGTAATAATTGCGGCAGGCCACACAAGCCGTGTTGTTGTCGGGTGCAGTGCAGCTCCCCAAGCACTCGGGATGGCAACATTCATTTTGGTCTGTGCAAGCCCGTTTGCCACAAGCGCTGGGGCACACTGCAAAGACAGAGCAAGGGAAGATTGAACAACTGGCCTTTTAAAAATAGAGAGAGATTAAAAGCAGCAATGTAAACACTCTGTGAGCTCATATCCCCTTGGGTCTAGAGCAACGTTTGAAAATTTTGACACTTGGGAGGCTGGCAAAGTAAATTTCATTTTCTCAGAGTTTTCAAGTCGCCTGGAGATATCTTTCTCCCAGATTTACATTAAAATATGAGCCAGTGAAGTAATGAGGAAAACTGTTGAAAGCAATGTCAACATAAGGATAACAGAAACAACTGAGGACTGGAACCCATTTGATAGCCCTGGTATTATGGTTACATTTTTGAGTGCTGACTTATTGTCTTTGAGAGGGTTTTTTGTCTTTCCAATTAGTATTTCAAACTGGTCTTTTATTGGCAACAAAAAAGCTCCCTTTAAACAACTTAATTACATTCATACAATAATGCACTGCTATACTGCAGCACACATGGCTAGGTTGACCCCACTGTAGCATCCCTATGTTGCTTATGTATGCAGAATTGGATTTAATAAAGTACAGATGCTACACATCATATATGGTGGAATAACAGACTTCTTAATTTTTCCCCTGAAGAGAGTACACTTCCACCCTATCTACAAATATCGACTAGCAGGACATAAATTTGCGAAAGCATATTTATTTAAAACTCATTAATCTGTAGGTGTGGGCACTGGGTTTGGAAAAAATGAACAAAAAGCAGGACCTTCAAGAGACAGACTTACTATTGTTACATCAAAAGAAGCAGCAGCATTTATATTTATGTAACAACATTTTGATTACAATGTTTTATGGCCTTTTAGCCATGCTAGCTACATGCCAGAGGCTCTGTAAACAAACACAAGATAGGAAATCTGGTTTTCATTAGGTAACTGTTTTCCACTTTCTAACTTAGCTAAAAAACAGTATCAGGAACAGCAGCATAAAACAAAAGTTTCAGTAGTAGGACTGCAGTGGGGCCCAAGCAAATCAACACAAGAAACTTTAACCAAACTACATGACTAGAAAGCGTACAACCAGACACACAGAGAACATTGTACGCGAACATGGATGCAGCATACACCCAACAATAGATACGGAGAAATTCCCAAGATGATGTACTAGATTCTACTCCATCCTGTATATTTCTCTCTTTTCCCCCTCAAATCTGCTGCACATTCTACTTGGCTGTAAATTAAACTACAGTTTATTTAGGAAGAGAAAACTATATTCAATCCATGCAGGATAGTTCAGAATTTATTTTTTCCTAGAGCTTTGCACAAAACATGATCTGTGAAACTTTATCTGCAAATGTTCAGCTTACAAATAAAGATGTTTTACCATATTGAAAAATGTCTGAACCCAAGAGGTGATCTCACTCTTCGATTGTATGTACTTTGGGATAAGAGGTCATGTTTTCCAACGTGTTTGTACAGAACCCACCACAATAGAGCCCAATCACAACTGGAGCCACTGGGCACAACTATAATATAAATAACAAACAACAATACAAAATAAAAATTTGTTGTACAACCTCTCACTTATTTCTTCAGAATTTAGACACTGTATGCCAAGCCCTGGCTATGACGAAATATGTACTGTCAGCTTTAATGTACGGTTCTACTCTGAAAAGTTTATCTGTAATAGTGGCATTGTGGGATCCCATGTTTATACTCTCAACGGTCTCTGCATGAAATATGCCCAAGTTTACAGATTTCCCCCCCCCCCAATTGCCAGACCTAAACATTTAGCCTGGGATCCGAGGGCCAAGCTGGGTTCTTTCTATTTCATGAATTAGCAGCAGTAATACTGATTCTTCAGGGAAAATTCTATCCTCACTTATTACCAGTGTAACCTCGGGGACTGTCTATACTGGCACTTTACAGTGCTGAAGCTCTCGCTTAGGGGTGTGAAAAAACACCTCCCTTGAGAGCAGCAAGTTTCAACCCTGTAAAACGCCCGTACAGACAATGCACCATCACTGGGAGTTGCCCCCTCCCTGGAGGTGGTGTTTTTGTTTTTTTGTTTTTTGTTTTTTTTTTTTTTTTTTTAACAGCTCTGGGGGAGCTCTCTCCCAGCGCTCTGCTGTGACCACACAAGCCACGTTAAAGCACTGCCGCAGCAGCATTTGCGTGTTGCCAGTGTAGACTAGCCCCCTAGTCTTCAAGTTATGCTCTCTGTGATACCCATTGCTTTCAATGGGTTTCCAAAGGAGAAACAAATGGGAACTTAGTAAACTTGCTGTTGACGCTCAGCATCAGAAAAAGTCTTACTGGCACAATGGCTCTGCAGTGCTAACAGGAATAAAACACAGTAAGAATGTATTTTAGTCGCTACGCAGGCAGGTAGGACTCAATACATACAGAGAGATGTGTCATTTTTACAGTCACCTTTCAAAGTTTAAAAAAAAAACAAAAAACAGACAGACTTCAGTACAAACGTGACCAGCAAAATGGTATTTATAATGAAAATGCTGATGGGGACTTCACTACAGGGGAGCTTGTGGACACCAATAAAATTAGCATAAGAAAGCTGACTATGAATATCTCAATGGAAGGTACTCCTTAAAATGGTATTTCAATTCTGCCTAAATTACACTGTAAAAGGAAAGGAGTACTTGTGGCACCTTAGAGACTAACAAATTTATTAGAGCATAAGCTTTCGTGAGCTACAGCTCACTTCGTCGGATGCATTGTACTGTAAAAGGGAACTTCAATTCTGTATATGCAATATTTCTGACTCCAGACCAAAATGTATCCCACAATAGATTCCTCTTAAAAGAAAGGACAGCGATGAAGAGACCATTATTGATAAATGATGCAAAACCTTTTAATACACCCAAATATGTATTTTCTGCAGGGAAGACAAATAAAATAATTGCCTTACACTAAAAGGTAAAAACAAGAAATGAAAAAAATTACTACTCGTGTACACTGACTGTAGATGAAATATATACAGTAAAACCGCAGGGTTACGAACCCCTCGGGAATGGAGGTTGTTGAGAACTCTGAAATGTTCGTAACTCTGAACAAAATGTTATGGTTGTTCTTTCAAAAGTTTACAACTGAACAGTGACTTAATACAGCTTTGAAACTTCACTATGTAGAAGAAACATGCTACTTTACCTTTCTTTCTTTCTTTCTTTTTTTAGTAGTTTATGTTTAACACAGCATTGTACTGTATTTGCTTCCCCTCACCCAATCTCTGCTGCTGCCTGATTCGTACTTTTAGTTCCAAAGGAGGTGTGTAGTTGACTGGTCAGTTCATAACTCTGAGGTACTACTTTAACTTGAACAAGGACAAAAGCCTGTGGTTTCTGGAGTGGTGTAAATGCAACACCGATGCCAGCCTTGTTAGAGACTGCTGTAAACTGTGCCTCATTTTAATGTATATAAATATTAAGAGTATTCAGGATTATTGAGGGAGTTCTTGAAAAACCCCAGGCCATATGGCTCATCAGCAGATGGAATGCTGTTCAGCGTGGGTGCCAAAACTTAGATTTAGTGTGTTAACTAGATTTCCAGTTCACAATCCTGCTAAGAAAAAACGCCTCCGTGACTAAAGTTCATGATTAGATTTATCAAAGCATTGCCACATGATTTTTGTTCTTAATTGGACAGAGACATTTACCAAAAACAAAGGCTGTTGCATAAACAGTGCAGATAAATATAGTATAAAGAGGTCTAAATTATTTCACTCCAGGGGAAGACCTTTTCATTTCCTCAGTTCTTCTGACATTCATGGATAAACTAGCATATGAACAGGATTCCCCCCACATCTCATAGCTGACCCACCGAACCTTATCAATGAAGGCGATAGCTGAAGCATGCAAAACCACACAAATGTACAAGACAAAGATGTAAATAGTAACACGGGTATACAAAGCTGTGTTACATAATTTTTAATCTGACAGTGTTTGTTAAAAAGTTTTTTTTTTTTTTTAAAAAAAAGCAAGTTTTTCAAACTTAACATGACTGGAAAGAAAAATATAGTAAAACATTAACTAAAATTGGAAGTTTTTAAAGACGAATTTGTCAGATGGCCAGAAAGCTACGATTCCATAACCAAGAGAGCAACTTTGGCTAAAAGCCCATCCTAATTCAGTGGTGAAAAGAACGTAGCAATTCGAAACAAAAAATACGACTGGGGGAAAAGAAGGAAGGGATAGCATTCAATATTAATTGAAGAGAGAGAATCTAAAGACATCAGGGAAAAATCCACAGCTGGCAGGATGAAGGACAATAAAAAAAGAAAAGGAGTACTTGTGGCACCTTAAAGACTAACAAATTTATTAGAGCATAAGCTTTCGTGAGCTACAGCTCACTTCATCGGATGCATTTGGTGGGGAAAAAAAAGTTGTTTTTTTTCCCCCACCAAATGCATCCGATGAAGTGAGCTGTGCTCACGAAAGCTTATGCTCTAATAAATTTGTTAGTCTCTAAGGTGCCACAAGTACTCCTTTTCTTTTTGCGAATACAGACTAACACGGCTGCTACTCTGAAACCTGTCAATAAAAAAAGAGTGTTTGTTGTTTGTTTGTTTTTTTTAAAGTATATTGGGAACAAAAGCTGTAGCAATGTAGGGTGACCAGATGTCCCGATTTTATAGGGACAGTCCTGATATTTGGGGCTTTTTCTTATATAGGTGCCTATTTCCCCCCATCCCCTGTCCGATTTTTCACCCTTGCTATCTGATCACCCTATAACAGTGTTTCCCAAACTTGGGATGCCGCTTGTTCAGTCCCTCAGCCCACACCACTTCCTGCAGCCCCCATTGGCCGGGCACAGAGAACCACGGCCAGTGGGAGCCGTGATCGGCCGAACCTGCGAACACGGCAGGTAAATAAACCAGCCTGGCCCGCCAGGGGCTTATGCTGACGGGCCGCGTGCCAAAAATTGCCAATCCCTGGTATAGTCCCACCAGTAGCTGGAGATGGCAAAATTGTTGTTAATGATGCATAAAAGGAAGAGATGTTCCATAAATATTTGTGTTTGGAAAAAAGGAGGAGAAAATACTTGGATCACATGAGGATGAAATGCTTTCCAGTCCATTAGTAACTAAGGAGAACATAAACATCATCTGCTAAAAATAAGCACGGTTAAATCAGCAGTCCTGGACACTTGCACACAAGATTACTAAAAGAGTTGGCTAAGGAGAATTCTGGCCAGCTGATATTAATTTATAATAAATATTGGAATACCAGGGAAATTAAAGATGATGGGAAAAGGGCTAATGTTGTGCCAATATTTAAAAATACCAACAGGAGGCTGGTTGAAATAAATAACCTGAAATCAACAATGGGCAAAATAATGGAAAAACTGATCCAGGATTCAATTGATAAGGAATTAAAGAGCACAAGTATAATGTCAGTCAAAATGATTTTATGGAAAACAGGCCTTGGCAAACAAACCGGATTTAATTCTTTGATGAGATTACAAGTTTAGTCGATAAATGTAACTGTGTACATGTCATATACTCATAAAAATTTAGGGGTCACAGTAGACAAACAAATGAACATGAGCTCCCAGTGTGGTGCTGTGGCAAAACAAACTAGTGGGATCCTTGAATGTAGAAACAAGGATAGTGAGGAAAAGTAAGGAGGTAATTTTACCTCTGTATACAGCATTGGAGACACCAATACTGTTTACAGTTCTGGTGTCCATATTTTAAAAGGAGATGTGGAAAAATTCAAGAGGGTACAGAACAGAGTCGCAAAAATTATCTGAGGTCTGGAGAAAATGACTCAATGAGAGAAAGAGCTCAATCTCTGCTGAGCTTATCCAGAAGACGATGGCAAGATTATTTGATTAGAGTGAATAACTGCCTTCATGGGAAGGAAAATACTGGGCACTAAACAGCTCTTTAATCTAGCAGAGAAAGGCATAACGTGAACCACTGGGCTGGAAGCGAGAGCAGACAATATCACATTAGGAATAAGGCACTAATTTTAACATGGATTAATCACTGGAACAAACTACCAAGGGAAGTGGTGGATTCACTGTCTCTTGATATCTTCAGATCAAAACTGGATGACTTTCTGGAAGACATGCTGGAACCAAATACAAGTTACTAGGCTCCATGCAGAGGTAACTGGGTGAAATTTAATGGTCTGTGATATGCAGGAGGTCAGACTACATGTTCTAATGTTCCCTTCAGGCCTCTGTGAAGTACTTGAGTGATGCATTAACTTATTGTCAGCCACTTAATTGGGGTCCCTAGTGTCCAACCTCCTGTAATAGGTTTTGTTTCAAGTCATGACACCTGTTAACAGCAAGCCACCCTGCTCCTCCTTAACTCCGAAAAGAATTCTGCAACCAATATACCTGCTGTGTGAACTGCTAAGCAGCCAGCACACTTCCCAAAATTGGAAAGCTTTTGGAAGAGAAAGCCAATCTACTCCCAAAAAATGCCGTAAAATACAGAACTTTGGTACAGAACAAAAAGAATCACAGTAAATGTTTACTTCTCCTAGCCTTTCCCTTTCACTCAAATAAATTTGAGAGAAAAGGCATTTCCAAGTTAACAAATGCATGAGTTTTTCTAAATACTGTCTAAATATTCTGATCACTATGCATACAACATGGAATTGACACCACTCAATTTAAAGTTACTTGTTCAGTGAACAACTTCTATTTACACCTATTGGGGAATTACTTTACAGAAAGCCAAAAGAAGTTATAAAACATTCTGATTTGAGGATTCACCACTCCCAACCAACCCACGCCCAAAAAAAAACAAATGAAAAAACCAGACAGATACAAGGTTGGAAAAATCCTCAAGACACACAGCTTAGCACACTACTCTTATTTAAAAAAAAAAAAAATAATAAAAAAAATTAACGCAGCTCCTTTTTGGATTGTTTAGCTTTTTAAAAGTAGCAGTAAGTTCTCCGACATCCAATATCTCAAGCTTTTTGAAGTGTACACTAAGCTAAAGCTCTCAGAGATCACTTTCTGAGAGTTCTGACATCATGGCTGTTTTACAGTTTGGACAGACTAAGTGTTCTTATCATTTCCAAGACGCCATGACTTCAGCACTGCTGAAATAGAGCAATCGGGTGAACAAACAGTCACAGGGAGTGAAACGCAGCAAGTGGAGGAAGACTGCTTGGCAAATGCAGGCCCTAGCCTCTGCCAAGGCTGGCGTCATGCCAGCTGCACGCAGGACAGCAGAAGGTTGCCAAGTGTAGGATAAGTATTTTTTTTTAAAGATTCTTTTTCTCCTTGTAAAATGATATTCAATCCTTCCTTTCTTTTCTCTCTCTTTTTTTTTTTCAATCCATCAAAGAAAGAACAAGAATGTAGTTTTGAACAGGGACTGAGGAGGAAAGAACATTTTATCCCAAGCAACCGTTGTAAAGATTAGCTGTCAAAAATCTATCAATCAGACAGAAAGGCAGGTAGTTTTGAATGTTAATTTCTATAAATGACAGGGTTTAAAAAAAACAAAAAACCCAGCATTAACTTTAGAGAGAGTTTTCAGAGTGTTTCAAAGAAAAACTGGCTTTTAAATGTAGCAAAAAGAGCACTTGGGAGACATTCGTGCCTTTTACCTGGTGTGGTAGTAGCTAACCAGAGATGACAGAGACATTACCCAGAAAACCCACTTCCAGTGATTCACAATGAGGGCTGAATCTCAAATCTAACATGTAAATAAGTCGATATTATATACACACAACATGTTCCAGCACAAAAACATTGGTACAGCATCTCCAGAAGAGGCAATATTTTTGCTTTAAATAGCTATGCAACATCATGATCTGGTTACAGCAACACACTTTTTGCCTTGTTAATTTTTTTTTCCTTCACCAAAGTAACTAAACCACACACTTGTCTCCGGAAAAATCCACAGAAAGGGAACTGTCACAACACCAGGCACCCATATGCTGAACAGCTTCCTTTCCTTTCCGGTAAGTAAGGCACAATTCAACACTGTCTGAAATTACCTGCCAAGGTCTATTTAAAGGTTTCTCTCAAAACCATGCTGTTGCTATGAATTATGAGTGATTACCTCCTCCCTCTTCAAATCCCCAGTTTGCATACAACCGTCTCCACTTGCAAAATATTTGGAACAGTCCATACAAACTCTAGGCCAAGTAGTAAGATGAGGGCATTCAGTCTAGAGCCTCTGAGTTATATCTGACTCAACTTCATTCCACTGAGAACCATATGTTTCTGTGTTTATGTTCTAGTTGTTACCAGCATGATTTTATCCTACAAACCTTTTTAAGGATTTTCAAACTATTCTGAAGTTGTCCCAGACAACACTTTCCTCCTCCTGCCCCAGTTCCATTTCAGTACAACTACATCCAGTCGCCTTCTGTGCAAGGTTGTTTTGTCAGAGTTATAATGTGCCCTATGACCTGAATAAAGCATGTATATGCATGGAAACATCCAAAATCCCCACAAATTATCAACTTCTGAGCAGAAGCAGTCTGAAATACACACACATTCACATTCCCTTTAAAAGCAATATTTAAAAAAAAAATCAAATATTCAACAACAGTAAGCACGCTGGAAAGTTGAACACCCTTTATGGCCAACAGCAAAACCATATTAAAAATTATTTGGGTTGCCCCTGTAGCCTAATGGAAGTGCTCAGATCCAATTATAGATTCCAGTTTCTCTTTCTCTATATAAAAGAAGTGGAAGAGGAACTGGATATAGGGTTTAAAAAAGTCTAGCATCACTCAACAATAAGATTTTTTCTTTAAAAGAGCTCCAAGTTCTCCCTTTGACTACAAGTACAATATGGCAGCCATGAATCCAGGCCAATGGTGTGGAGAGGAAACGTGCATTATCTGAAATTCCATTCATTAGCATGAACATCTTGCCAGAACTGCTGCAAAGATACATGCACTACCCTGCACATTGTCACCAATGTCACTCATAGTTCTCCTAAATGATGATATCTTCCCTTCCCCTCTCAGTAGTTTTTAGTAATAAGGTAACTTCAAAGGGTGTAGTCATCAGATAATCATGCCTTTGAGTAATCGGAGGCTGTTTGCTATGGCTCGTAATCCCACAAAATCTCACAAAAACAATATCCTTCATCTTGCCTAAAATAAAGGACAGTTAGCGGGGGGGGGGGGGGGGGGAGAGATTACCACTAGCGGAATGACTGCGATGACTCTGTTAGCTTGCTTTTCTAGCAGACTCTCTAGTTCCTCACCACAAACCCACATCAAACCTGCTACATGGGAAAGACATCAGGCTTCCAAGCTACAGTAAGAAACGACACGTGCCTGTTAATCCCATTTTATTTTGTCTGAGTGACCAGAGTCTTCAGGCACACTAGCTGGCATAATAAACCTACCAACCCCTTGGGAATCCCACAAGTGAGATATTTGGAGTTGTTACGAAGTTCCAGGAACGGTACGGCAACTCAGCTCATATTTACAAACTGAAACGAACTGAAATCTAAGTGATGAAAATAGCTATTACACGACAGTCAGAAGAAACCAGTATGTAGCACAGTTGCTCAATTTCCCCCCAAATATGTTATATCCAGTGACCACCTTGGTACAAACAAGACTTAACAATGAAAACAGGCAGCATGAGTTGCATTCTCTTTCAAAACAGTTTATGTTGCCCAATAAGTAGGGTGACCAGACAGCAAGTGTGAAAAATCAGGACGGGGGAGAGAGGGGGTGTTATAGGCTTCTATATAAGAAAAAGCCTCAAATATAGGGACTGTCCCTATAAAATCGGGACATCTGGTCACCCTACCAATAAGGCTGACAATGGCATGCATATGAGAGAAAGAAAAAAAAAACTAGTCACTTCCCATGCCAGGACAAATCAGTACCCACATAAAATGAACCAAGGCACATATGCAAGCATATACTAGGTTTCCTTGCCAATTCTACTCTATCTACAATACAGGGAAACAAGTTAGTTGGGAATGTTTTATGTTGACTGCTACACTGCTCTATACACATTTCTTCCACAAGGAAGAGTGAAATTTCCTACTGAAAAGGTGAGCCAGAACACTAACCAAGACATCAGCATGGATGAAAACAGGACTTTGTACAAAGAGAAACCGATACTTAACCTCATGGGAAAGCTGCTCACAATTCGATTTAAAATCTACTAATACCCCTAAATAAACATCTGAAATTCCAGAAATGACTCAGGAACTGTGGACTCAGAATGGGTGGCTAACTCCCAGATACACCAGAGACATGCCCAAACAGTGCAAGGGAAAAAAATGACTACAGCAAAACATCTCTAAACTGAACTAAACAAGCTGAAGGGTTCATGAGGAAAAAAGGATATCATTTATTGGGATCCAAGTTGAAAGCAACATATATTTGTGGGGTTCTACTTTTTTGAAGTAAAGATTTGTCTGACTTTCTTTCAAATGCTGCAGGTGGCAAGAGACACTATTTCATGAATATATAGCAAGCAAACAGAATATAAATCAGTCACCAGTTGGCAAAATCCCAGCTGGAGAGAGGATACCACTCTCATTCCAGATTTATTTTAAAAGGAGGAAGAGGGCTTTGAGAACATTATCAAACTGACCTAAATTATGTAGTTCTTTTGATACTAGGAAGAAAAAAATGTTATATTGTAGAGAAAAGGTCAGCAACTCAGACATTCTCTACTGCTTTCATTTCAGAGCATTCACTGCATTCATGAACAGGAGTAAGATACGCTAATGGACTTAATCTTTATGGAACTAAGTGACATAAATGAAGTTTGATACAATTTAGAAAGTGACAGATTTCCTCTGGGGGAAAAACCAGGAATAATGCCAACTACTGTATAAGTGAGAGAACTTTCAATAAAACTACAAGTGTATATACACCATGAGGGTGTATATGTTACAAAGATTTTATTGTCATGCAGCTGAGATAGCCACATTGATAACAGCACTCCTGTTCATTTGGCGTGTGACGAGAATAAGGACAATAGAGAGTATCAGAAAATAATAGTAGTCAAATTTGTTTTAGGTACCACCGACATAGCAACTTTTTTTTTTAAAACTTGGCCACTAGTTTTACTAGTGGAACGGTGGGGTAAAAAGCTGGCTTGATATCTCAGAGTTACCAAATAAGTTGTCTTCAAAACGAGACGCAAGATGTGAAAGACCCAGAGAGAATATCAAGGAGAGAGAGAGTTTGTTTTCCTAAATTTAATTATAAATTGCTGCTGGTCTGTAAGGAGAGAATTACATTTTCAGCTATAAATCATCCATGTGATGCGGACGTAACTGATATACAAACTGGTGCGAGCTTTTACAACACTTAAGGAGAAAAGAATGTACCGAATAACATGGACATGTATAGAAAATATTTCCCCTTAATTGCAAGAAATGGCAAGAACGGTGACCATATCTTATGGGAAATAGAAGGCTGAATTCTTGATAGTCATGAAGAATGACGTAAGAGTGGCCATATGGGTCAGACCAATGGTCCATCTAGCCCACTATCCTGCTTTCTGACAGTGGTCAGTGACAAATGATTCAGAGGGAATGAACAGAACCGAGTAATCATCAAATGATCTATCCCGTGTTGTCCAGTTCCAGCTTCTGGCAGGCAGAGAAAGATAGAGCTATTTCTTGAATGAGTTGGGGAATAATTTTCTGTTCTTAATCTTGCTTCCATTATAAATATAGACAAAGAAGAAAATCACCCTGTGTTCACAAGATCTTCAAGCAATCTGAATACAATATGTTGATAGTTTCTTCATTCTTTTTTAATATAAATTCACTGGCATAGATGACAGAAAGAAGAGGAGGGAGAAAACTGTTGAAATTCTATAATCAGAATGAGTATATTCTCACACACTAAATTGTTGTGGATTGAACTGGTCCAGTAGGAGAAAGGACAAGAATTTGAATTTCCTCCTCAGACTTAATGCCATTCTTCTAACTTTACGGTCCTTAACTGTGGCTGTTTGAGTTGTTTAAGTAGGGTCTGTTTCTCCATCCTACAAAACTTAAAGAAAGACATCCCTGCTCCAGTCACACTGTCTGGAGTGGCTCAGTACCATGAATGCCTGCCTAAGGGCAGATACCCCAAACTGGTGGTATGTTCTATAATTAGATTTCACCAACCTAGAATCAAATGTGAACTCCTGAATCATCATATCAGTCTTACCACACTGTTACAAACAGTCCGCTGAGACTCTCCAGTCTATTTCACATTTGGGGACAATGTATACCTTCAAATCAGCGGCACTGAGATGGGAACCCGCATGGCCCCACAGTATGCCAACATTTTTATGGCTGACTTAGAACAATGCTTCCTCAGCTCTCGTCCCCTAATGCCTCTACTCTACTTGTGCTACATTGATGACATCTCGTCATCTGGACCCATGGAAAAGAAGCCCTGGAGGAATTCCACCATGATTTCAACAATTTCCATCCCGCCATCAACCTCAGCCTGCATCAGTCCACACAAGAGATCCACTTCCTGGACACTACGGTGCTAATAAGCGATGGTCACATAAACACCACCCTATATCGGAAACCTACTGATCGCTATTCCTACCTACATGCCTCTAGCTTTCATCCAGATCACACCACACGATCCATTGTCTACAGCCAAGCTCTACAATATAACCGCATTTGCTCCAACCCCTCAGACAGAGACAAACACCTACAAGATCTCTATCATGTATTCTTACAACTACAATACCCACCTGCTGAAGGGAAGAAACAGACTGACAGAGCCAGAAGAGTACCCAGAAGTCAACTACTACAGGACAGGCCCAACAAAGAAAATAACAGAACGCCACTAGCCATCACCTTCAGCCCCCAACTAAAACCTCTCCAACGCATCATCAAGGATCTACAACCTATCCTGAAGGATGACCCATCACTCTCACAGATCTTGGGAGACACGCCAGTCCTTGCTTACAGACAGCCCCCCAATCTGAAGCAAATACTCACCAGCAACCACACAACACAACCACTAACCCAGGAACCTATCCTTGCAACAAAGCCCGTTGCCAACTCTGTCCACATATCTATTCAGGGGACACCATCATAGAGCCTAATCACATCAGCCACACTATCAGAGGCTCGTTCACCTGCGCATCTACCAATGTGATATATGCCATCATATACATTGGTCAAACTGGACAGTCTCTATGTAAAAGAATAAAGGGACACAAATCAGACGTCAAGAATTATAACATTCAAAAACAAGTCGGAGAACACTTCAATCTCTCCGGTCACTTGATTACAGTCCTGAGAGTGGCTATCCTTCAACAAAAAAAACTTCAAAAACAGACTCCAACGAGAGACTGCTGAATTGGAATTAATTTGCAAACTGGATACAATTAACTTAGGCTTGAATAGAGACTGGGAGTTGATGGGTCATTACACAAAGTAAAACTATTTCCCCATGTTATTTCTCCCCCACCACCTCACCCCCAACTGTTCCTCAGATGTTCTTGTTAACTGCTGGAAATGGCCCGCCTTGATTATCACCATAAAAGGTTTTCCTCCCCCCTCCCCGCCCCCTTCCTGCTGGTAATAGCTCATCTTAAGTGATCACTCTCCTTACAGTGTATGATAAAACCCATTGTTTCATGTTCTCTGTGTGTGTATATAAATCTGCCCACTTTATTTTCCACCGAATGCATCCGATGAAGTGAGCTGTAGCTCACAAAAGCTTATGCTCAAATAAATTTGTTAGTCTCTAAGGTGCCACAAGTACTCCTTTTCTTTTTGCCAGTCTATCCTGCCACTCAGGCAAGACAGACTTAGTAATAATTGTCACTTCCACCAACAATCTCTAAATATTCAGGTTGCTTCCAGTCCCAGGAGACCAGTCACTTATCCCAGGTCAACTAGTCTTATATCAAAGACAACACCTATAACCAGTTCTGTAATAAACTAGAACAAAGAACTAAAAACATTATTTGCAGGTTAAAGCAAGCAAACATATACATACCAGTGAGTTGCCATCTAAATGCTAAGAATGACAGAGCTGCAGTGACCTGTCAATTTGAAATGTCTTTCAGGGCAAACCCAGGGTTGACTCTGGGGGATCTCTTGCTTCAATTTAGACTCTCTGGCCCTGTGAGAGTTCAAATAGATGAAAAATTTTCTTGTAAAAAATAAAACAGGTCACATTTAGTCTTCCAGTCCATGAGATGAGCTCCTTTGCATGTAGCATTTCCAAGGCTTGATAGGGCCATTCACCAATTCTTTGCGTTGCAATGTTCTTTAACAGCCCCTTTAATCTACGTGTGCCTCCTCTGGGGAGTGTGTGGGGAAGGGGGTAGAGGGGATGACAATTCCCGTTCCTGGGCTCACCAGTACAGAGCAAACATTTTCAAAGTTTCAGAGTAGCAGCCGTGTTAGTCTGTATTCGCAAAAAGAAAAGCAGTACTTGTGGCACCTTAGAGACTAACAAATTTATTAGAGTATAAGCTTTCGTGAGCTACAAAAAGGCGCATTAATGATTATAAAGATGTGTGTTTGTTCAGATCTTTGATTTCTCTCCAGCGTTCTCTGATATACATGCCCTTTAGGCCCCAGAAAAGGTAGTTTTGGCTAAGATTATTCAGTATATTATCATTTGCAGCCAATCCGGCTAATAAATGAAAGCCGCTCAAATTGTATTGTGAACTTTAAGTGGCTTAGAAAATGAGGATTCTAGATTTAAGGAATGGCTTGGATTCTGGTATCCCGTCTTGAATGTTTCCCCACAAAAGATTTCTGATTCTGGTTCTGAGTGGCATGTGAAATCTGCAAGCAATACATACTTATCCCACTCCAACAGCAAAAATACTTCAAGGGAAAAATAAGAAGTCATTTGGGATACCTCTCACCTCCAGCATTCCAAAAAGGTATTACACTAGGGCTGGTAGAAAAATTTCTGCCAAAACTGTTTTGACGAAAAATTGGGTTATGGACAAAATTAAGTTTTTCACAAAAGAGGCTGCTTTCCAAGGAAAATTTCAATATTTTCTCAAAATATTTAAGTATTGTTATTCAAAATACTGTCTCACTGCCTCAACGGAGTTGTAACGTGGGTGCCTTATGCACCTATTCTCCTTTTTTGGGATGGGAACTCCAGGGGGACTACATCTCCCATAATGCACCATGGTCAAGGATTGTATGGCATGCCTCCCTCCCTTCACCTGAAGGGGAGAAACTGATGTATCATGAGAGATTGAGCCTGGCCAGAAAGCCCAGTCCAAAGAGGAGAATGGGCATATAAAGCACCTGAACTACAACTTCCATGAAGCACTGTGGTATTATTAATGAATGAAAATATTTCAGTTTATGATATTTCACCAAAATATAAACATTTCTCTGTGGATTTTTTTTTCTTTGACAAAAACGAAAAAAGTTTGTCAAAATTTTTCACAGTAAAAATCTTATTTTCCAACTAGTTCTAAATACCACCTCAAAACTGGAGCTGCCTTTGCTGGGTGTGGGGGAGCACTTCATCTTTTTGCTGCTGACCCAGTCTATCACCCTGAAGGAATGGTCTCTGCTGAAATAGAGGTCAAAATCATGGAAGACTAGAAAAGCTAGGCTGGAGATGTGGTGGGAATACAAGACAGGCCTCAACTTGTCCCCTGATCTAACCACTATATAACATTGTCTCATTCAGGGGCTACATTTAGACAGCTGCATCTGTAGAAATTTCTCTATACAGGATAAAAGCACTGCAGATCTTCTGCACTGCTGATTACACAATTAAATATAATGAAGAAGGCCTTTTCTATTGCCACCACCCAGAAGATGCAAGTGTGGATAATATAGTCACACTTAATATATAATACACAAACTACATATGCACGCACACACATGCGCGCACACACACACACACACACCCCTTAGGTATATATTGCATCTTACTACGTAGATCCACATACATATGCTTTTGAGGAAACAAAGAGGGAAAAAAACATTTCTACTGTGATTTTAAAATCATAGCATTGTTTTTTGGCTTCCTAAATCCCTTCCTGTATTGAAGATTCACCACCAGATTAGGGAAAGCCAGACAGAATTTTTGATGGCAAATGAAGGACAGTTAAGCTGTATCTGACAGGAAATCTACTCTGCAGCACAGCTAATGCAGCAATGCTCAGTGGCTGCTGTGAGGCCAGCAAAGGCATCAGTGTTTACAAAAGAAAAGAAAAAGGAATTTGTATTTTGAAAGTTGATACTTACATTAAAAAAAAAAGCCATTTTCCTCCGTTTTCAAGCAAGAGCTTCATGCTTGTCTTTTTCCCTCCAGTACCTTTTTTGTTAGATCAAGTCACACTGACATAAACGTATAAAAATAAAGTTCCTTATACCATCCATGGCAGATACTTACATGGATGGTCTCAAAAAAGAATATTCTTTTCGCATACTAAAAAAAATTATACAGAGTTATTTTAAATTCAGATCTGTTTGTATATTCCTTATAAGTTTATAAAACTCTCACTGTCCTTCCATGACTAACGAAAGTGGAATTGAGAGAGTATTCTATATTTATAACTCGTCTGGTTGCTCATGCTTATGGCCCTATTTCCACTCACTGTTACTGTACACAGAGCTATGTGAGGTATTGTGGGTTCCCAAACTTCACTGACTTCCTAACAAGGCAGGCCTGTGTCCCGGAGGAACAAACTGGGGGCTGTTTCGTCCAAGTGGAGTTCAAATTCAGAGGGAGAGGCCCTGAGTTTTGTGGGTTTGGCAGCTCCTCTTAAAACTGGTATTAGAGACCATTTCTGGGCAATTACATGCCTAACTGGTGTTGGACTATGTATCAATGCTACTGATACATCATCTCCAGTACAGACACATTTACAACCCAACACTGTACAGCTGTTGCTACACACTTCACCTTTTCATATTTATTTTAGCAGAGCAGCTTCAATGCTTCATCAAGGAGATTTCTCAGTGAGTGAAATTTCACAAACACCAAAGCACTGGATAAAACCAAAAGTGGCTTTAAAAGAGTATGAAAGATTCACAGGCCTTTCAAAACACAACACAGAACTTACGTGGCCCTCATCACCGTAGCATCTGGGCTCCTCACAGTTTATGAATTTTTAACCCTCAATGTACCCCTGTAAAATAGGGAAGTATTATCCTCATTTTACACATGAAAAACTAAGACGCAAGGTAGATTAAGTGATTTGCCCAAAGTCACACAGGAAGAAGTCTGTGGCTGAGCTGGGAACTAAATTCACATCTTGAGTCCCAGCACACTGTTCTTTCTATACATTAGACCAGTGATTGAAAACTTTTTTTCATTTGTGGACCTCTAGAAAATTTAAAATGAAGGTTCGGACCCCCCTGGAAATCTATTGTCTGTACATATAGTTGAATTCTGTTTGGTCAGTTTTCAGTCTAAGACTTTTGCGAACCCCTTACACATAGTTCACGGACCACAGGGTGAGAACCACTGCATTAGACCATCTTTCCTAGTAGTTGAAAGCTAAGGGGATTTGTGTAGTTATCAATATTGTAATAATCCTTTCCTCCTTTTATTACTCTCGAGGAAATTCTGTAATTCTGCACTTGTGCAGTGGCAATATCCCCTGCAGAATAATGGATTCTGATGGGGAGGTGAAGGGAAGCTGCAATTACATCTTTGGCTCACCAGGAGCTGATGTGGTGCTGGAAGAGGGGGCACCTTCTCACCAGCTGGAGAAGCCAGCAATGGAGAGGGAGGGGACAGAGGCTGCCTTCCTCACAGCTCCCAATTCCTAGGGCCAGGTGAGGAGGGACAGAATAGGGAGGGTAGGGTGGACAGATCGGGGCACACGAGGCTGCTGGGGGTGGGGGTCACACAGACTGGGGTTCAGAAGGGTTAGTGGGGGGACAGACTGTAGTGGGGGAACAGGAGCTAGTGGGGTGATAACATTGAACCGGGGCTGAATGGGAGTGGGGGTCCATGTTCCCTGTAAACTGCGTGGTTGGGCAGCCGCCCAGAAGAGAGCCAAGTGCCATGCAGTTGATTGGCAGAGCCGGGCACACTGCTCTTGCTCCATGCAGTTGATTGGCAGAGCACATTGCCCGGCTCCATGCAGTTGATTGGCAGAGCCGGGCACATTGCTCCTGCAGCTGCTTCCGGGACCCTCCTGCTGGCTGTACCCCAACTCCACAGAGCAGGGTAGAGGGGACAGAACTAGCAGCAGCTCTGAACATGTCCTCGGGTGAATGAGTGCCTTAAAGAGACAGTGTATGGTCTCTCAGAGACTTCCCCAGCAGCTAGCACACAATCTCTCTCTCTCTCTCTCTCTCACACACACACACACACACTTCTTACTTCTTCACATATATTGCAATGCACATATATTCTCTTTAATTTTATTCTTTCCAAGTGTTTTATTTTAGTTTTTTGACTGGTCTATGCATTTCATAATTTTAATTTCTCTTACACTTAAATTTAATTCTTTGAACACTGAGTTCTAAAATGCTTAACTGTCCTGGTTGGAGCAATTATCCCTATGGCAACTTTTTAAAATTATATACATCATATCTAGGTTTTTCGTTTCTACTGGTGGCGCACAGCCGCACATTACCTTTGTGCACATAAAATTTATTCCGCACATGGGTGGAAAAAATTAGAGGAAACATTGATGGGGGTGCAGGGACTCATGCAGACAGAGGCAGATGTTCCTGACTGAATGGGAGAGGATAAGGGTTAGCCAATCCCTCCTCAAAAAACCTGTTCCATATTCTCCCACCCACACCCAACAACCCTCCAGGTTCACTCCCAAGCTCCTTCCCAGAAATTACTTCCTTCTCCCTCAACTCCTCCATTACCCAACTCTCCCAAGCCTTTGCACTGCTTCTGAGGGGTGCGGGAAATACATTTCTTCATTGTAGTTTAAACAAATTATTAAAGTTCTATATCAATCAATATGCCTAGTAACGATTTGTCTAGAAACATTTCCTGAATCTTTTTTTGTTGTCTGTATTGTTACAGACACACTTGCTGAGAGGTATTTTGACATAAATTACCAAAATAATTCAAACTGGAGTGATTATATTGTGTTATTTTGACAAATAAAATATGCAGAATTTTAAAATATTATGTGCAGAATTTTTAATTTTTTGGCACAGAATTCCCCCAGGAGTATTTTATGCTGGTGCATTTTAAGATGCCGGTATACAAAGAGATTCCACTACTGCCTCCTCATAACTCCTTAAAATGGTCTAATCTTACAGGAGGATCCTACTATGGACACCATAATGAGATAAAATAACATCACTTACACCAAGGACTAGCATTCCCATTCTGCTGCAGTAAGTAACAAAACTAGAACAACTATTTTTAGTAGGTTTCCAAGGCCAATATAAAGTCACCCTGAAACAGCGTGACAACTAGGTTGTGCTGTCATATTGGAATGAAATGGCAATTCAGTGGAGAACACCACAACACAAAATGGAAAACAAGGAGAGGAAGCTTGGCAAACATTTTTCTTTTTCTGAACCAGAGTCTGGCATTCCAGCCTGGGCAATTTCCACAAAAAGCCCACAACGTAAAGCAGTCCGTTTGCACTCCACTTCAAACTATTTTATTTCGGAGTCAACAAGTTTAACATATGAGAATTGTAAGTTTTGGATGCTTAGGACAGAGTCTAAATGCCCCTACCCAGTAACCTAGAAATTATCATCAGCAAAGTAACAAAGATGTTAAAACAAGAAATGCATTGTCTACACAAATCATGGATCAAGTTTCCATTTAGTAAACATAAAATCTTCCTTCAGATGCCTTATCCCGAAGTCATAAAACATATGAATGTTTTAGAACTCCTTTCTAAAAATAAAAAAAAAAAATAAGATGTAGAGCAACATAGGTGGATTTGGATACTAAGCCGAAGTAACTGCTATCTTCAAAGTTCAACAGAGCATACTAAAGCATTGCCTTTAAAACACAAGCTGTTAGAAGAGGTGTTGCTGTGAATTGGCATAAAGCATCCTACTTGGTTTGTTTGCATTTTACATGCACTCAGAACAAGTATTAGCAAGCGACAGAAAACCAGAAAATGTTTTGTAAACAATTATAACATCCTGAAACAAAAGGCAAGGACTGAAGTCATCATTTTTTAATTGCCACCATGGTGATACGTTCTATACTGCTTGTAAATTCAATTCGCATCATGAAGATGCAAAATGGAAACACCCAACTCATCTTCTCTTTCATCCTAGGATCAGGGTCATTGCTCCAGGTATACAGTCATACAGCAGATTTTCTATGTACACAGAAACAGGATGTTTTACCATTTTTTTCCAGTGTGAGGGTGTATTTTATTTTTTTTTAAATTGTATTTTACTTAACAACAAAGTTGCCAAGGTAACAAGCATCTCTCATGTGTCACGTGCTTGTAAGAAAAATTAGTCCTTTCCATCATTTACACAAAGTTATTGGCTTAATTCTGTTTTCCATCGCTTTGCATATCTCTGTATACAAGACAAACTTTTTAAAAGCTATTAAAGAAGTCACCTCCCATTCAGCAAGAAGAAAACCTAAAATTATCCCAAGGGGCTCGAGTGCTATTCACTTTGAGAGAACTAACAAAACATATTTGGAAGTATTTTCCCTTCTATCCAAATAAGGGAGGAAGGAACTGTTAAAAAGTCTCTTTGATGAGTTGAGCACAACAAGGTGTAGCATATCTTTTTAAAATAGTGAAGTAATAGATTCCAGGGGGGAAAAAAACTCATGCGCACTGTATAATATTTTTGAACTGTGCTGTAAAACTCCAAGCTTTGGGACTCTTTTCCAGACAAGCTTTCCAATTTAACCTACATATTTCCAGGTTTCTGTTTTTTTTTTAAATTAACATTTTGGTGAACATATTTCACGTTTAGCAGAGGTAAGGGGTATCAGGAATGAGAGAAGAAGTGATATCCACCTTTCATCTAAACTACACAGAAAGATATCACCAAATTATGTAACCAGTAGTTACAATCAGCACAGGATGCATGCAGGGTTTGTACATGGCTTTGTTTTCCCTAGAAATTACTAAACTTACAGGAAACCTACAAACACCTACACACCTGAAACATTGCCAAGAAATGCAAATCTCAGGCATTATGATTTTAGTTCCCAAACATACTGCAGTAAACATTGTGACAATTCAAATCCCTCCCAATCATGGTTCACATTCAGCCAACAGATTGCAGATGCCCTTGGTTACAGAGGTCAAGTTATTAAAGGCATACTTCTCAATCTATGCAGTGTTCCTCCTACTAAAATATTCAGCCTCTTCCATCCTCTGTCAGTATATTCAAAGAATATATCAAGTATGCAAACTGTGATAAATATTTTCTACACTGTAAGAAATAAAGCTGATCCAAATTAAGTTAATGCAGTCCAAGCACTATACCAGAGGTGGCCAACCTGCACCCGAGAAAGAGCCAGAATTTACCAATGTGCATTGCCAAAAAGCCACAGTAACACATCAGCAGGCCCCCATCAGCTGGCCCCCATCAGCTCTACCCCTCATCCCACACCAGTGTCTCCCACTCACCAGCAGCACCGCCAATCAGCACCTAACCCTCCATCCCTGTGCCTCCCACCCGCCATGATCAGCTGTTTTGTGGTGTGCAGGAGGCTTGGAGGGGGAGGGGAGGAGGAGCAGCAAGGGCATGGCACACTCAGGGGAAAGGGCAGGGGCCTTGGGGGAAGGAGTGAAGTGGGGCTGGGGCAGAGCCAGGGGTTGAGCAGTGAGCACCCTGTAGCACATTGGAAACTTGGCGCCTGTCGCTCCAGCCCCGGAGTTGGTGCCTATGCAAGGAGCTGCATATTAACCTCTGAAGAGCCGCACTCCTACACTACATATTCCTGGCTATTAAGGGTCTAGTGGCATTGTCCCACAGGAAGACATACAGATGAGAGTGTATCTGTCACCTTGGCCCGTAAGTCCATCTGTCTGGAAAAACAGCTAGGTGACTTGTTTTTGGAAGCAAGTAGGTCTAGTCCGGGGGGTCGGGGGGGGGGGGCGAACTTTTTGGCCCGAGGGCCACATTGGGGTGCGAAACTGTATGGAGGGCCGGGTAGGGAAGGCTGTGCCTTCCCAAACTGCCTGGCCGCTGCCCCCTATCTGCCTCCTCCCACTTCCCGTCCCCCTGACTGCCCCCCTCAGAACACCCGACACATCCAACCCCCCTCCCTCCCACTCCTTGTCCCCTGACCATCCCCACCCAGGACCCCCGCCCCCAATCCAAGCCCCCTGCTCTCTGTCCTCTGACTGCCCTCATCCCTATCCACACCCCCACCCCCTGACATGCCCCCAGGACTCCCATGCCGATCCAACCCCCCCATTCCCCGTCCCCTGACCGCCCCCCACCCCCAGAACCTCTGCCCCATCCAACCATCCCGTTCCCTGTCCTGACTGCTTCCCAGGACCCCCTGCCCCTTATCCAACTCTCCCACTTCCCACCCCCTTACATGCCGCTCAGAGCAGAAGGAGCTGTCAGCCACGCCGCCGCGCTGCCTGGCAGAAGCAATGGGCCAGAGCGCTGGCAGCGCAGCGAGGTGAGGCTGCAGGGGAGTGGCCGGGGGCTAGCCTCCCCGGCCGGGAGCTCAAGGGCTGGGCAGGACAGTCCCGTGGGCTGGGCAGGACAGCCTGGATGTGGGTCATAGTTTGCCCACCTCTGGTCTAGTCTATGTAGGCCTAACAGTCACGAGTGTAATAGCACAGGAAGCCTGTGGAGATTTTCACTATTAAAATCCTTTTTTTCCCTTCCAAGGCTCGTAACAGGTAAGATGCTTAGTGTAAAAAACTGAACTGTGAATTCCTGGATTGATAGAGGCCTTGTGTCCATATACCACACAGGTCACTCGATTAAGTAGAATCGGTTTAAAAACTAACTATTATTTAAAGGCAGTACAAATACCTGGCCAGACAAATGGGTTTAAAAAAAAAAAAAAATCACACCTCTGCCTAAGTACAAATGTGTGTGTAAACCAGGACTGAACTTTGGTAGAAGAGTAATGAAGGAAAAGGGGTTGAATTCTTTGCAGACCCTCTTTGCTAGTACGACCTCAAAAAGCAAAAAAGCCAGAAAAAAAAAGGAAACATTCCAAGATCATCCCCTCTTTGGAACGACAACACACACCCAAAGCTATAAGCATTAAATTGGATGGGAATAAGATTGCTATATTTGACTACAGGCAAAATCAGCTAAGTATCATTTAAATTGCAAATTACATAGCAACAGATTTCTGCACAAAGTTCAAGGGCTTCCTTTTTAGGCAGTTTGTTTTTATAAATCAGAGATGACATTTCAGGGGAGATGGGGAAGAGCTGCTATCATCAATACATATTCAGCTCAAATATCTCCCAGATTAGTTTGATGCATTTTGTCTACACACCAGAGAAAAACAGGGTTGTTAAATGATGACCAAAAAACCCAAAAAGATGAAAAAAAAACACCCAACTTTTATGAGAAGGTCCCCAAAGAAGTAGGGTTCATTGGTGCCCAGTTAGTGCAGGAGGATTAACTGTTCCAAAAGGATCTCAGAACTGGGAATTGTCTCACCTTTCTGCTTTCCACCCACCACCCACCCCCATCTTCCCTCCTGCACAAGTTTAATCTATTGACAGTTTTACCGTGAAGCTCTTTTTAAAAAAATCTTTTAAACCGATGTTTCCTCCTTCAAAACTTCTGTTCCTTTCTTTTCATTTTTAAGAACATGCTCTTGCTAGTATCAGCCTCTTGGCCCTGACTCCTCCAAATTAAACTTCACTGAAGGCTTAAAGACGGGAAAATATATACTTTGCATTTATACAGTGCCTTTTAATCAGCAGTTCTCAAAATGCTTTCTGAAGCATTAAATCTAAAGTGGGAATTTTTATGCCCATTTTGAAACAGGGGAAATTAAGGCAACAACAAGAGGATCAGTTATCCAAGGTTACCCTGAATCAGCGACAGTGCTGGTAATAGAAGAGCTCGATTGTCTTGATATCCAATCCCCTGTTATTACCTGAGACTCCTGCTTCCACCAAAATACACTTGATATAAACTGAATGTTTTTGTGCTCCTCCTTCTTAAGAGCCAAATTACAGCCCATTGTATAGTATTACTGAATACTACTCAGGGGACCTGCGGGTCTGAACACTTACCCAGCTGGCAGTACATGCATGACAAAAAGAGGGCAAAGCAAAAGCCACATTTTTTAAAATGAGTTTTAAAAACTAGGCTGGTTTGGGTTGGGGATGTACGTCTGAGTGTCAGTGGTTCTTACCAGCAACTGCTGATGAACAGACTCATTAAGACTTCAAGAATGTATAAAATCAATCCCCTGAAACTTAACCAGATCCAATCTCAGGAAGACAGCTGTGATAAAAAAAAACACATTCCGTTCAAACCCCATTGTGATGAAGATTATTCCAATTTTAAAAGATCAAAACAGCTACTGTCTTTGATGCAGAACAGATACATCTTCACGACTGAAGGAAGTGATGAGGCTCGCCTGACCAGATATAGCAGGCCCTGAACCAGTGACCTTACTGTGAAAAATCATGATGAACGTATGCGAGTCAGAGCTGGATTAATTTAATGTAAGAGTTAGCCTGGAAGGAGGACTATGAAATGCATCAGTGAAAGGGAAACACAATTTAGTTCTATACACTGGAGAACTTTAGGCTTTTCGTGATAAGGAAGTGCATATCTAATAGATTTGTCTTTCAACAAAGTCCTCAATAATGTATTTTGAAGAGCAAGAGATCCCTAGAATCAACCTCTTTTTTTAAAGTAATCTGGCACATGAACCTTTGGCTACTGTCTAAACACTGTACTGAAATTTAAAACACAGTTTTGTTTCTTACCCTTTACTACAGATCCACACAGACTGACTATTGACCAAGCAAATGTCAACGCTTGAAAATTCTGTTGAATATTTAGAACTCAGTCACAGGCCGGTAATTATTTGTAAACAAAGAATAATGCCATTAATATGCTTCTTTATTAATGCTGAGAGAAACCTGTTCATCCGCCTTTTTGCTTCTTATTTACTCGCCAGCGTAAGCAAATGGTTTGTGATTGTTTCTTTTTTGAGGTGAGGAGGATTTAGTCAGTTTGGGATACACAGGATTTCCATTCTGTCTTGCTGGCCTTCACCCCACAGCTCCCATCCATCCTCCAAAGTACATATTGCTCCCACTAGACAGTCATACTGTTTATTCATTAGCAGGCTTTTCTTTGGCGATCATCACAGTACCTGAGTCACTCTCAAACGATGGTGAATTAATCTTCGGCATTCCCAAGAGGTGGGGATGTAGAATCAACATTTCCCCGATGAGGTAACAGACACACAGATGTAAAGTGACTTGCCCACGGCCACATAGCAGAGCTGTGGCAGAACTGGGAACAGAACCCCGATATTTGGAGACCCAGTGGAGGGTCTTCTTCTCAAGACCATCCCTTTCTTCCAGGGGCCAGCAAAAAAAAGGACAACATCGTTTAGAAACTGGTGCTTAGAGAACAAGCAGGTCACTGTGCTGTTCAGCAGTAAAATACTTCTGAGACAGAGAAAACATTTTAAAAAGCACTAGATGCTCTTGGTGCAATAGATAACAAAAAACTCAAAAGGCTCAACGCAAGAGAAACCTGGTAGTGACCACTCAAGACTGAATTTCTTTTAAATATAGCAATCCAAAATAGGATCCTCTACCACCTAGGATGCCAAGGTTCAGAAATCGCCTCCTCAGTCACTCCCCATTCTCCAGACCCCGCACTGGCTCCTCATTCCTCCCATCGTATCAAATTCAAACTCACCCTCATTTCCAGGATTCTCCTTTTCATACACTACACTGTCAGTTCTACCACCTTCCACATCCCTTAATTCTTGCCTCCCACAAGCACCCCCAGTCTTTTCCCACAGTCCCCTCCTGGCCTGGATTATCTCCCTCTGCAACTTCAAACCCTTCCTTGCCACGAACCCTCAAAACAAAGACCTGCTAAATTATTCCCTATAAACCGGGAGGGGGAGGTGGGGTGGAAGAGATTAAAGGAATTAACATGAGCATTACATCTTTGCAAGGAGTTCTATAATCTCTCAGGATCCTACAGTCAGGAGCTGGGCTGGGAGCAGAGTTGCAGCTGGGGTTGGGAGCCAGGGCCACAGTCAGGGACTGGAGCTGAGCTGGAGCCGGGGCTGCAGCAGATCTGGGGGCAGAGCGGGGCTGGGTGGCATTTCTGCCCCCCCCCCCGGGGGGGCTGGCCTGGGCCCCACAGCATATCCCCGAATGTTCCTCTGTGCCTCCCCTAGGAGGGCGCACACTACAGTTTGGTGACCACTGCTTTGGCTGTACAATATAGTAGCGTCCATTTACATAGCAAGCTACTGGGGACAGTGGGTGGTTTTATTCTGTTTCGGCGAAGTGCCCAAAACAGTCTGGGTGATTCATTCATACAATTATATTTTTATCCATCCATCCATCCATCCGTCCATCCACACACAAATAATAAATAAGAACAGAGCATCATTAAATTATTATTAATAGTAGCAGTCTGGATAAACAGCATGAATGCAGAATTCAGACAAGCTCTCATCTGGCTTCTGTACTTTTAGGTTGTGGTTAATTTGATAAAATAGCACTATTGACTTTCAGCAACAGCTTCCAAAAAACTACAAAACAGATTCCAATGGCTGAAGCTGCATTGAAGACAAAGGCTACAAGTGAAATTTATTTAGGAGAAAAGTGTGATCTCATGACCCATGGTATGTCCTCACCGAGGAAGTACAAAATATGGGCTCTCAAAGATGGTAATGTATTCAAATTTTCAATGAAGTGAGCTGTAGCTCACGAAAGCTTATGCTCTAATAAATTTGTTAGTCTCTACGGTGCCACAAGTACTCCTTTTCTTTTTGCAAATTTTCAATGTCCACATAAGTAAATCAACAGGCTCAACACAAGAGAAATCTAGTAGTGATTAAACTTCAAACAAAATACTTTTGAAATATAATAAAAGGTAAACAGAACGTTCCAATGGACAACCTACCATCCAGTGTGCTAGACTTTCACTGATTATAATGAGAGAAACCAAGCAATGAACGCTTTTTCTATCAAAAGTCAGTTCTCTTAAAATGTCTGTATTTGTTAAGTATGAAAAATTTACAGAACGAATCCTTTGAAATCCAGAGTATGTACACCATTGTATGTGCATCAAAAAATTCTCTAATATCACACTCAGGACTAACACTACTGACATGCTTAGTAGTTTATTTAATCCCAAACTGAAAATCAGATGCATTTTAGTCAGCTCTGTCGGCTTACACAAACTTCGGGATAGAGTCAACAACCCTTGTCTATTCCAGGCCAAATAACTTACTGGTGCACACACCCCAACCCTCCCCTTTTTCATAATATGAACAAGACACAGGATGTATTTATGTCTAGACCAAACAGAAAAATTTCAATATGGAAATATAAAAAGTGATGCATTGTTCCAGTCACTGTTCACTCCTAAATGCTAACATCAACATCAACTGATGGCAACTGACAGAGGAGTTCCAAAGGGATAATGTTGCTGCTTTCGTACTTCTGCGCACTGAGCATTGAAGGTCTGAGAGACCACATGACAGTTGTTTATGAGTCTGGAGTGAAGTCACATGACATGTCCTCTTCCTCCCTCCACACACACAGGCTCACTGCCTCACCAACACAAACAGCACTGACCTGCTTACCACACCAGGCAGAAGGAGACACACCGTCTTGGCACATCTTTCAGGGTGCCTTCAGAGGATTTTGAGGCACCGAACTAACACAGGGTACCAGATCTTAACAGAAATCTCTTCTTTAAAACTCTGCACACGTATTACATTCTATTAAACATGTATAATTATAATTTTAAAAGGAGGATCAGTATTGGGAATTTTAAGACATGACTATCAATTTGAGATTTAATTTGTTTACATCTAGAAAAATCAGAGTAAAATGCTTTTGCCTACACAAAGTCACTCGTTTAAGATAAAGCAGAGATGTAGCAGATATGTAATTTTAAAAACATATACATGCAGTTTAACAAATTGGAAAAAGATCCTAACATACCTCCAGCACTATTCCTTACATATAGATTTCCCTTTATAAAAATCCATAAAGGGTGATTTCAAGCTATTTAATTGCATCACACATCAATGCCTCTCCTTACATATGGAACCTCTTCTCTGAACTGTAAAGCCGCTATTATTTATTATAGTCTCACCCTTGTTGCTATGTTGCTTATCATATTAGATTGCAAGCTTTTGGGGACAGTAATGTGACTTTCTATGGACTTGCATAAATCCTAGCATGCGGTGGCACTACTTGGACACAACAACAACAAGTACAGGTAAAGTGATTTTATTTCTTAACACACTGGTTCTTTATGCTAACATTCAGAGAAACAGACACAAATTGCATAGAGGGTAGGGGTATGTCTACACTACAAAGACTATACCGACATAGCTACCTCGCCGTTGCTGTGCTTGCATAAATCAGGGGTATAGATACAGTCTAAACTGACAGACGGGGTTTTTACATCAGTGTAGGAATACCACCTCCTTAAATGAAGATAACTATGTTGACAGAAGCATTCCTCCATCGAGGTAGCTGTGTCTACATGCAGGTCAGGTTGGCATAACTAACTAAGTCAGGGGTGTAATTTTTTTCACATCCTTGACCCATGAAGATAAGCCAACATAATTTTCAAACGTAGCCCAAACCTTAATAGGGTCAGTTTTAACCCACTGTTTTCAGTTCGCTGTCAGTGAACTCTTACACCTACCTACTCGTAATATCATTGCTTTGTGTTTTTCTCTGAAAGCTATCAAGTTAGTGCCCATGAAGGTTGTGTACTATGCCATTTTTATCATAATAAAAGCTCTCAACATGGTGCGCATGTGCTACAACAAAGAATAAAAATGTCCTGTTTCTGTTACAGAAAAAAGAAAACATGCTGATTTAAACAAAGACAGATGTACAATTGTACATCATATACATTGAGGCAAGGGATTTTACCACAAGGGATACACACTTGATCTCATCCTTCCATTTTGTATATTTAAGAAAAAAGGTGGGGTAACGGTGTTTTCAGAGTGTTTTCAATGATAATCTGACACACACTTATTAAAAACTGTTCTGATATGTAAAAATAATTAAATACCACACGGTATTGCCGTTTCTGGGGTCTGTTTTAATCAATATTCTACAAAATAAACTCCTAAAGTATTCCATGCAAAGATAAATGTTTTCCGTAAATTAAATGCTTTTAGACTTTCACCTTCATAATCCATTCAACACGTACTCTGTTCCAGTTCCAAAAGGTTATACTCTAACCAACATTTTTGTTTCATATTCATAAATTTCTTGATAAGGGCATAGCAGCAAGCCCCATAAGCAACCTTGAACTGTCTCAAACACAGGTCTCAACCATAACAAAAGAATTCAGCGGTATTCTCTATATTTTAAACAAAGCTATTGTTACAGGCATTTATCACAGTGCTTTCTTAATACATCTGATTTTCTTGCTTTATTTATTGTCAACACTGATCTTAGAAGTCTAGACAGAACAAAAAGATCCATTAGTTTGCCTCTGACATCCACCACAGCACATTCCTGCTGTATGTTTGGTAGAAGCAAGCCTTGGGGAGGAGACATGGAGAAAACAGAAAAAAGTGCAGATCTGCAGTCATCTAGATAAATGCTGCACTGGGCATAAGACTGGGTTCAGAAAAATAGCTGTTGGTTATTTGTGCTAACTCTGCCTGTGTTTTAACACAGCTGCTTAAGTTTAATGATATCTGAGAATTTTTGTAGTTAGCAATGTGCTGTATATCATTAGTGTTCTAAACCATATACTAGCACACGTATTTAGGGGTTGTGAATGGATTTTGGGTGTGGATTTTTTTTTAATGTATTTGTGTGCACGTGCATGCATTCAGAATATGAACAACAGAAAGAAGAAAATGAGTACTTGTGGCACCTTAGAGACTAACAAATTTATTTGAGCGTAAGCTTTCGTGAGCTACACGAAAGCTTACGCTCAAATAAATTTGTTAGTCTCTAAGGTGCCACAAGTACTCCTTTTCTTTTTGCGAACACAGACTAACACTGCTGCTACTCTAACAGAAAACTAATCTAAATCTCCTACTTTTATTGGCAGCAAGATCTTCATTTCCAGCAGCTCAACTAATGGGCCTAGCTACTGTAGTAGCTGGTGGAAGGAAGAAATTAAAAATTCACACTAAGGCATTTTCAAAATGATAAAAATCACATAAAAATCAGAGCTGCAATAGAGATTCTAGTATAGACGTAAAAAATCTTTAGTCCTCACAAGTCATGACCAGATTTTACCTTTGCTTTATTCCCTGCACTGAATGCTACCTTTCAATCAGACACCATCAAACCACCCTGTTTCTGGCCCTGTCATTTGTTATGAAGGACTCTGAACTACAAAGGTCTATTGTCCTGAGCTATGATTTTTTTTTCTTGTTACAGTCAGTGGATATCAAATAAATTCAGAGGCACATTATAGCAAGTTGAGATCTCTTTACAATTAATAGCTATAAACATACCTATCTCCAAAACAAAGACTGATATTGACTGAAAAATCTGTCATTAATGATCTGAACAGCACATCCAGGAATCTGGGCATGCTAGCTCGACTAAGGAATGCAGATGCACAAGACATTGCCCCACTGCTCCCCCTGCCTCCTTTGTGCTAGAAAGCCAGAAGGGGACTGAGATGGAGGAGAATTCAGTGCCTGAGAAGCTGGAATTTGTTTTCTTTAGGTTGGTTCAGCTCACCTACTGGGATTTGATATCTAGTCTGGGCAGTTGATAGTTGTTCCTTAATGACTGTGGTGATCACATGTAAAAAAAACTTAAGGATGCAGGTGACATTCTGGACCCTCCTTAAGAATGTCTCCATAGAAGAAGGGAATATTTACATTTCTCAAATGAAAGCATATGTTAATCTAAACTATTCTCTTAATTCCAGTTTCCAAAATCCCAATCTGTTCCCTACTAGATGGGAATCCTATTTGCAAGCACTGCCAAAGGATGCTATGCAGCACCACAGAAAAAGGAGCATGTTTCCAGAGTACAATGCCTTCAGCAGTCTGTAGGAAATGGCTGAAGACAAAATCCAGGCACTACATAGAGTACGAAATTTGGCAGGAGAAAAATGGTTAGGTATATTGTCATACCAATGTTGAAAGAATGTACTACAGAATACTCAACTTTGTTGCGGTTCAGAATTTCAGGTTAAAGAAAAGAGCAAGTTATAAAATATGTTTTTGTTTATTTGGAAACCTTCATTTTTTTAAATGTAAACATCACCATGGTATTTTGTGAATACAAACAGAACCATGCTAGCACATGAGAAGCAGGAGGTGAAACTCATTATAAAAGGCAAGTCAGTCTGTTTTATTTGTCCAAGCTAAGTAAAATGCTGGAAAAAAAAGTGAAAAAATAAGCATGAATAATGAAAAATAAATTACATAATAATACATTATTAAAATGGTAAAAATTTGTATTACAAGCAAGGATTACAAATACGTATTTTCAGTAGTGCCCATTTAATGTCTTTCAAAAGCGAAATTAAAGCCTGGATTTAGAACCAGGATATTTATCGGTTGTTTCATTCTCTTCTATATATTCTGCCCCTTTCCATGAACAGTATATCTTCTTCCACAATCAATATAAAGCTATCGCAAACTTACAAAAGCACCATCAGTATATGCACTGAACAACACATGACCACACTTATGGGCTCTTAAAAAAGTAAATAAATAAGGATAGTCTCAAAAAACAGAAGGAATGTGTGTTTCTATCATTTAGTTCACAAAGCTTTAAAGATGACAAAAAAAATGTTGACCCTTATGGAAAGTTAACACTGTGTGCAAAATTAAGAAGTAAATAAAAATACTAATTTCTACCCTATTGATTCTGCAACAACATTCAGCTCTTATCTTGGCTACACATTTTACTGCACGACTTCAACTGTGGGTTTTTAAAAAGTATTGTTAAAAATCACTTGGGGGGGGGGGGTTAATCATTGTTGAGTCACCTTGTATACAAACAATTTTCCACACGTTTTTAAAAGAGCTTTTCAAAATATACTACTAGAAGATAATCATTCCAAGGTGTAAACCATAACATATCTCTTTGGCCTGTTCTTTCTAAAGCATAGCCTGTTTTGCTTCTTGTTACTTCACATATGCAGAAACTTTTTATTGCCCTGGCTCAGAATCAAGCCAGTACAATTCATTTCTGACAGAAAAAGCATTTCAGAGTCACTAGTAAACTGGCATACCTGATTCAAGGTATCATTTTGCACTTTAATTCAGAAAATTAGCTAAGTACATCTGGTCCCAGAAATAAGTGCGTTTGTGACAAGATAAGATTTTTTTCCCCTCCCACTCTTTCCAACCAGAACATTTTTTTCTTGATGTGCAATTTTGCTGCATATCATTTAGATGCGATGTTATTCCAAAAGAAACATATAAGGCACAATAAAGGAGCCACAGTGGACAAATGAGTTTGGGGAAAGCTAATACGGGGGTATGGACAATAAGTGACATTTAGGAGTATTCCCTCTTGCCCATCAAAAGACCAATCACACATTCATGGCTGGAATTTAGAAAGATCCCTATGTTAGTAGCTAGATCTTATCAGCGATCACTTTTTCTGCCTTTCCACATTGGAACAGGATAGAATTATTTATACAAAAGATTTTAAATAACTCTGGCTTTCATTGCTTTTTTCCTTTAGCCAAAAACGTATCCTATCGTTTTGGAACAATGATGTATTCTAAAAATCTAACAAAACAGCAATAAAGCTTTACTGAATTTGTTTAAGTAACATTTAAATAAAATGGGGGTAAACGAAGTCCAATTACTGGACAAGTAGGTGCCCTGAAACATCACAAAAAGGATTAGCAATTCCAATTATTTCTGTCTCAAATAATTTAAAATGACTAATAGTTAGGGTCAACAAAATGAATAAGTTTCACAAATAATTCATTTTTGTTCCTTTCCTAGGGGGTTTTAGTTCCGTAAGCCCTTGGTACATTATATGCACTTGCTTTTATCACAATACCCCCACTGGACTTTCAGTTTATTATCTAAACGTTGCGTCTTATTCCTGCTTCTTAGCTACCTGAATTTATCAGGGACACATTTGAAGAGCTATAGCCATCTACCTTTGCCAGTGGCCTGCTCAGGAGCTGCTAAGGGATTGACACCGATTGCTCCTAAATCGCTGCGCCAGCAAGTCAACTCTGCAAATCTGCCAGGCACACCAGTCTCTGCCAGTCATTAAATCAAAGTCAGATACATACAATGGCCAGAGAGGCCATAGAAAAATACTGCAGAATAAATAGCCATGCCCTACAGCATTAATTACCAAACATTCAGATCATTGGCTTTTAATTAGGAAACTGACCTACTGATCAGTGACTCTTCACCCTGTCATAAAAGGAAAATATTTGTAAATTAACCAATCTGGCATGCAAGATAAATATATCCAAGCACAGAATCAGGGATCAACCACAGCACAGAAAGCGCCACCTAAAAAAAAAATCCTATCTGTGCAATGCACCATGTTATGTCAGCTTTGCTTCCTACTTTGAGTCTCGCAGCAAACACAGAAACCTCCAATACTGCAGGGATTCCATTCTATGTAAAACTCCACTCCACATATTCCAGGCAGCCTTGTCACAAATAATTCATGTCCACTACTCCTCTATCACGCTGAATACAAGCACATTGTGCTACTGGAAATGGGAAACCTGATTCGGGTCACAGCAAAAAGGTAGAAAAACACTTATTTTAACACAAAGCTGCCATATTTTCTCCCAATGCTCCCCAATCTCAAACCTACAACTTTAGTGGAGACAAACAAAAGGCTTTTTGCCTCTAAAGAGGAGAAGAAGAATAGAATACTTCCCCCTCCCACCAAAAAAAAAAAAAAAAAGCATTATGCACATTTCAGCAGCAATGCCTGTCCTACCTCCTTTATTAATATCAAATTAGTACCATCCTATTCAAGTACTCCCCTTGTTAGTATAATTTGAGATGAACAGATGATAGCACATACAAATTGTGTACATTAGCTCCGAGAACTAGCAGAGCCACACAAAGGGCAACAACAACAAAAAACCCTTCTCGCCCTCCACCCAGTTCTTCGTCTTTAAGGAAAGGGTGTCACCCTGGTGTTCTTCCTTAAAGGGCAACTAAGGCAGCTCCTGTATTAATGAGGGTAAATCAGCTTTAGAAAACCTGTAACAAAAATATGATTAAAACCAAAAAGGTCTTGAAAGGGTTTCAACCGTTTAGTCCTCTTAAAATTAAATGCTGGCACAGAACTCTTGGTTCAGTGGAGGGTGCATTTCTCTATTCCCCCACCAACTTTATAAATTTATTTAACAGGATACACCATCCTGTTTACAGGAAAGGATAACCTCTCCGCAGCCTGGTTAACAACTGTGTTCCTAATACTACTACTGCATCTTGGTGGGATGCCCATTTGACTGACAAGCCCATAAGCCAGTCATGTAGCAAAGCCAAGCATAAAGGTGGAATTTCAAAAGGAACCAATTGGGTGGCATGAAGGGAGGTTCCAGATGATTGGCATGTTATTCAGAGTAGAAAGTAGTAAACAACCTCTGTGTTGGCAGAAGAAAGAGGTATATCCGAAGAGGGCATGTCCCTTTACCTTGCTCAGGCTGGAGTTTTACAAGACAAAATCAATGAGAACCTTTCACAGTGGAGTAAAAACAAAAACCCCAAACACAAATGAGCCTACATTTCAAAAATGCTGCTTACCTAGCAAAGGTTTAAAAATATCAAAGTCATATGTTCCTCCAGAAGGCTTTTATAAGTCACTTTAAATACAAAGCATTTTTGTAGCTGCTCTGAATTTTCTAGACTGAAAATGTTTCATCTGTACTCCCTGCATTTAAGTTTATATTAAACCAGAATTCCTCCCTTTTCAACAGAGATTTTTGTTTTTTTTCAATATCCATTTTAAAAGAGGGACATAATTGTGATGATTAGGGAAGAAATTTAAGTGTTGAAACTGGCATTATTTCCTCATATATAGAAACCATCCAGCAAAAAGTGAAAGTTTTGGTATTTACCTTAACAACATATGACCAAAGACAACAGGGAGGAAAATTAGCAGTTCAGCTGTCAATATTAGAGGATTAAAATGATGTTTCTAATCACATTATGTTTCTAATTGTGTGATGCCACATGAGCAGAGACACAGAAAATGTAGGGCTTAGACTAAGATCTAAGGCAATCCTAACCAGGATGGGAGCATTAGTTTGGCTGCTTTCTGGAGGTTAAATTATCGCTGAAGATGTTTACACAATGTAGCTTCAAGAGTCTGAAAGGTTGCTTTCAAGAGGCCCTGCCCCAGATTTAAGGGCATGCAAGCAAAGATTGTGTGGGGAGACAGCTAGGCAGGATATACTGAAACAGCAGCTCAATTTCATCTTCTCCTGTGTTTCAAATTCAAGTTTCTATTTTTGGCAAGTCCCGAGCTGTGTTTTTGCTGTAACTAGCTAGCTTTGAAAGCATTCAGACTTTTCTAAGTACGATGGACTCCAGATCATGTTTAAAAGTGATTCATATTATATGAAAAAAGAAAAGGAGTACTTGTGGCACCTTAGAGACTAACAAATTTATTAGAGCATAAGCTTTCGTGAGCTACAGCTCACTTCATCGGATGCATTTGGTGGAAAAAGTTTTTTTTTTTCCACCAAATGCATCCGATGAAGTGAGCTGTAGCTCACGAAAGCTTATGCTCTAATAAATTTGTTAGTCTCTAAGGTGCCACAAGTACTCCTTTTCTTTTTGCGAATACAGACTAACACGGCGGCTACTCTGAAACCTGTCATATTATATGATAAATGTAAAAATAAAGAAAGGGCAGCCACCTAGTATCCATGGGAGAAATTCTGAAAAGCAAACCCATGGGTTAAGAATCCCACTGGCTCTTTGCTATTGCCACCTTTTGAACCCTGGCATCAGGCAGCGAAAGTTTTCCACAAATACACAAAGGCACAAACCGAGGCTACTCTGAAGTCAATGGCTTTGCTTAACACAGAACTCCAACAGGACCAAGATTCAGCCCTCAAATTAATATTTCAAGTACCTCTCTTTTCAGTGGACAATAGCACTTCTTAATTTTTATCACATTTATAATAACTTGGCTTTCACCATTGTCACTAAGCATCATACATTTAAAAAAAATATGAAATTAACAAATTTTAAGAACAAAAACCAAATCTAAACCAAATGTGCCCCCAATATCCTCTATATGCACCCTCTCAAACAAAAACCCGCGTAAACAGGTAGGCTCTATATCAGAGATCTGCAGCCTTTGGCCTGTGGCCCTCCAGGGTAAGCCCCCCGGTGGGCTGGGCCAGGCCGGTTTACCTGCCGTGTCCACAGGTTCAGCCGATCACAGCTCCCGGCCAATGGGGCTGCGGGATGTGCTGGCCGCCACTTCCCAAAGCCTCCATTGGCCTTGAGCAGCGAACCACAGCCAGTGGGAGCCATAATCGGCCGAACCTGCGGACACGGTAGGTAAACTGGCCCGACCCGCCAAGGGGCTTACCCTGGCTGGCCGCATGCCAAAGGTTGCCGATCCCTGCTCTATACCATGCCTGGAGGGTCTGACAGACACATGAGGAAAATGAACTCCAGTTGATTCCCCACCCCATACTTCCATGAGGGGCAGGAGAGATGGAGACAGACACACAAAGGTCTCAGGATGCAAAGTTACAATCTATTAGGATAAATATATAAAATAGAACAATGATCTTTGATAAACCCGAAATGCACCCATAAGCAAGTAGAAAGTCAGCCTGGTCTTTGGCGAACTGGCATAATGTGCTCTCCACTAAAGCCCAAATCCGAAGTACTTGCCTAACTTTAAGCACACAAAGAGTCTCACCTACTTCAATGGGCAGACTCATGTGCTTTGAGGTAGGCAGGTGCTTCAGTACCTAGCTGAATGGAGGCCCGGTCAAGTGAGTTGCTGTATTTCTTTACTAGCTTCTGCGTCAAAGCAGACCTTAATGGCAGCCCTACGTGGAGTACACAGCAATAATCCATATGGAGAAAGAAACTTCCGGGTCAGGATATGACTTTTTTTTTTTTTAAAGGTTCCCTGACCCCCCCCCAAAAAATCCTAAAAGGCGGTAGGCAAAAAACAAAAAAGCTTCCTGAAGACAACATGGTATTTCAGCTGTCAAATCCTTCCAAAGACAATTCCAGCCCTCGCCTGGCTCCTAAGACATTGACCTTGGCTTTCTGAAATATAACCTTCCCTTCCATAAAGCTAAAGGCAATTAGTTGTCTCAACAGAATCTGTAAGAGGAGCGCAATAGCTTTTTGAGGCCAGGAAGAGGTCACATGATGCAGAATCCTTCACAAAGTCAATCATTTGTGGGAACTGACACTGTCTTGTGTAGTGAAATGCTATCTGTACCGAGTCACGGAACAGTAATATCATATAGTATAGGGAAGTGTGCATGCCAAGAGCACTTTTTTAGAGCTACCCCACACACACCTTATACTAAACACTGTGCTTTTCCCCTGCCTCTCACCGGCCCAGAGAATGACTCACTTTTTTCCAGCTAGCCAAATGGGTGGCCATTTCTCCTTGATGTAGCAAGGACTAAGACAGTCATGGACGGACTGTCATGGAGAGACTACATCAGGAGTGGCCAATCTGTGGCTCTGGAGCCACATGCGGCCCTTCAGAAGTTAATATGCGGTTCCTTGTATAGGCACAGACTTCGGGGCTGGAGCTACAGGCTCCAACTTTCCAATGTGCCGGGTGATGCTCACTGCTCAACTCCTGGCTCTGCCACGGGCCCTGCCACCCCTTCGCGCCCCCTCCCCTGAGTCTGCAGTGCCCTCGCTCCTCCCCCTCCCCCCCCAGAGCCTCCTGCACATCATGAAACAGCTGATCGGGAGATGCAGGGAGGGAGGAGGTGGAGCTGATCGGCAGGGCTGCCAGTGGGTAGGAGGCGCTGGGAGCTGATGGGGGGCTGCTGACGTATTACTGTGGCTCTTTGGCAATGTACATTGGTAAATTCTGGCTCCTTCTCAGGCTCAGGATGGCCAACCCTGGACTACATTCAATCCAAAAGAAAGGAGTGCCTCAGGTTGCACAATAGCTTAGCTACCTATTAAAGGTAACTTGCACTGTTAGGGAAAATGAAGGGGGAGCAGTTTGGTTTCTTTATTATGCTTCTTTATAATGTCAAATGAAGGTCTGAAGCTTTTCAAAAGATTTTCTGGCTTGTTTTTTTTCTTAACCACATCATCAGGTCTTTCCTGGTTTTACTAGAGGCCTAGCTGGGGGTCCATGAGTTGAGCCTTGGGATTAATTAAAACCAGGGTGTTTCAGTCGCAGGAGAGCAGTGCTGGGTTGGGGAGTAGGAGCAGGCTGATCCCTAAAGATCACACAGAGAGCCAATCGAAACAATGAGTGGAATGGAGCACCCGAAATGGAGTTTTTATCCTGCATTTCTGCTTCTCCACCATTGCAGTAGCCACATAGCTCGGGAGGGGCCACATCCAGGGCCTCTGGCCAGCTAAGAGGGGAGAACTGCAGGGAAGAAAAAACATTTCCCCAACTGGCACTCCGCACAAAGGATTGCCCTAAGAGAGATTAGAAGGTGGGGTTTGTTTGTTTTAAATGCAGCCATTCTGAGCAGGAGGCCTTGTGCAGCTGCCTGCAGCAGCTACAAGCAGAAGAGAACTGACATAACCCAAGAAGGTGGCTACTCCCATCTTACCCTGATTGACAGGTCTGGTTCTGAGGCTCAGCAAGCTGCAACAAGAGAAGATCCACTACGGGGGATCTATGCACCCTTCCCTTGAACGGAAGAAAATCACCTTATAAGGTATTTAAAAAAAAAAAAAAAAAGCCATGAAACTGCCGCCTCAAAAGAAGACTCAAAATTTATACTCAAAAGAGTTGAGGTTTTTTTTTTTTGGTCTGCTTGGTAACCTTGAACAAGTCACTTCCATCCTCTGTGCCTCAGTTTCCCCATCTGCAATATGGGGACAATGATACTGAACTCCATTGTAAAGTGCTTTGTGATCTAGGTTAGAGCCACTCCCTCTAAGGGCTAGGTTAGAGCCACTCCCTCTAAGATAATTGCTGAGGGTCTACAAAAGGAATCACTTCCTGTGTCACACAGGCTGAAAGGTAGTGGCCACAGTTGTGAATGGTACACAAAATACATTGGGTACTTCCATTTACCCCTCTCTTGTCATTACAAAAAACAAGTGCACAGTAAAGGAAATGGAAATAAATTAAGAAGTGATAAAAAGAAAAATATTTCCAATTCCAATGCAAGATAGCTCATGGAACTCAGTGCCACAAGATATCATAAAAGCAAGGAGATTAGGAGGACCTGATGAGAACATACAGAATTTAAGATTTTAAAAAGTTGTAAGTCATGCTGCAAACCTCTAGAGTCCAATCTCTGACTAAAATCTGGTGTTATAAGGCACTCTCCCACATAGGTTTCAGAGTAGCAGCTGTGTTAGTCTGCATCCGCAAAAAGAACAGGAGTACTTGTGACACCTTAGAGACTAACAAATTTATTTGAGCATAAGCTTTCGTAAGCTACAGCTCACTTCATCGGAGGCATGCATCCAATGAAATGAGCTGTAGCTCATGAAAGCTTATGCTCAAATAAATTTGTTAGTCTATTTTACCAAATAGAACACTAGACTACAGGAGCCTCTGGTCTGAATTACTACACAATTCCTATCTCCTACAATGCCAGCTTCACAGGTGAAACTGGAGAAAAGGGAGATCTCAGGAATCCGCTATGGATATGAATCTCCACTGCAGGCATACACCTCTTCTTTTTGCTTCCAGGGAGAGGAAAGTTCAAATACTGCTATTTTGGCCACTATAATGTGATCTGTATTTTGAAAATCCAATTTACTACCAAATCTCACTGGAAGCAATTATTGTACATTGAGTCAAATCCCAGTCCTTATACCCACAAACCTCCTATTGCCTTTAATGGAAGTACCTGTAGAACATGGCCCAATAGCTATAAAGATTCTGTAGTTGAATTTAAACCATCTTCCAACTCCCTCAGTGGCAAACACAAGCAAAATGACAATTAAACTGAAAAGTCTAATGTGGGAAAAATCCTCCAATGTAATAATAATGACTGCAAAATGGATGATACAGTAACTACACTCATTTAAACAGAATCACAGGGCCTGAAATCACCAAGATGCCTACATGTGTTATTCCTGCCACATCTATAACCAATGCATCAACAAAGAGGCTGCCCTGTACACAAACAGATGGCCTCATAAAACTCATTCACCAAAGTGAAGCTTTATATGCAGTGCTATAGGATATGAACACTACTGTAAACAGTTTCCAAAGAAATCTGACACCCTTGCTGAAAGGACGGAATACACATCATGCACAGAGAGGAAGTTTATCAGATGTGTACAGAGAGGTACGCTGTTAGGTAACAGAGGTACATGGCTTATCTCTAGGATTTGGGTGGGGAACCGGAGAAAGCGTGAAAACGTGTACCACACGGTTGACATTATGCTGCTTTCACTGCTGATCCTACTTTAAACAAAAAGTCACACAAACAGTTTGTATTCTGAAGAAACTGTGTTTACAGCATCATCTTCTAGAGGACATCCTGTTCTGTATCCCTGCGAGAAAAAGATGGAGGGGGCGGATTGTTTTTGTTTTGTTTAAGAGCAACTATGTTCGATGCAACTTTAAGTCTGAAATTTAAATCCCTAAAGAACCTAAGTAATTTCAAGTATGGTGCCCATGAAGTTTAATCGATCCTCTTGCATCCCACAGTCTTTTGCATTAAGCAGGGTACTATAGCTCTATACCTACATATCCATAAGTGTTAAAGTTAACACTATCTAGTAATAAAAAAAAAATCTACAGGCACAAGACGGTAAAGTGACTGATAATCATATTTGAATTTTACAACTTCAATGCAAGATTAAGGTTAAAACATTGCATTAAAGTGGTGTACTTTTTGCAGTCAAATTAAATAACAAAAACAAGTAATGTGCTAGTGTGTTTTCTTTGAATGTGTGTCTTCAGGAATTGCATGGATGCCATTATGGCTCCAAATGAAACAAAAAACCAAACATTTAAACATCTTGCCATTTAAATAATTGTGCAGTTTCACTAGATTGATATGCAGATGTGTGTACATCTAACATACACATATCAAAGGGAAACGCACTCAAATCACAATTAAAAGTAAAATGTAAATAAGCAACATTTCACATCTCCGGATACTTTTTTCTGCATGCTTTGTACCCATAAATATGACATTCATTCCTTACAGAAAGCTACATATAAAAAAGTACTGATAACATAACCAATCTTACTGTTGCACATTAGTAGTTCTGTTTTCAATTGACAGGACATGATAAATTTAGAAGTCACTTCTTGGAAAATTGTTTATTTACTGTACTTAAAAGCAACATTAAGGATTAATGCATCAAAGTAAGAAAAAATACAAGGAAAGTTATTTTCCTCAGTGTTTATTTTGCAAAGAATAAGTTTCACGGTTTCCCTGATATAATCAGGTTTGCCTGTTGTGAGTATTTTAAAGAGCAAAGGGAAGAGAAACTGATGTATGAAACATCAGGAAAATAAATGATTGTAAAAATCACAATTGACAGATACTGAGGTAGGTGAAGTACCCAAAACTACTCTTTTTAAGCATGACTAATTCAAGTAGATTTGCCTCCAGTTAACTCAAAAAGGGATACAAGAGTGGTGTCTTCAAACGTAGCAAAAACAAAACAAAACAAAACAAAACAATTATCTTCTAGACTGAAAAACAAGCACAAGAAATCCAGACCAAAATGAGTTATAAAAGTGACTAAAAACAGCACATAGAACACAAAAGTGCCTTTTCCACTATGAGCCATATCCTTGGATAGTATAAACTGGTATAACTCCACTCAAGTTAATGAATGGGGATCTGGCCAAACAAATACAGTATAGCTCCCAGAAACACAGAAGAAAGTTAACACTTAAGAATCTTTGAAGTTTCACAGAGAAATGAAATTGATATTCATTCTTATAGTAACTGAAATACCTATAAAATATCCATATTTGTTACTAAATAAACACTTAAATGCCACTGTAATTACTTGAATTTAAAGATGTTCTCGCATTACTCACACAATGCTACAGTAAACAAATTTGTATACAAGTTGAGGTCTGTGCTTAAGTAGGACATGCAGAATTTGGTGTTAAATCTAACGGAGACTATGTCTCCCCTGAAAAAAGGTGGATTTTACTACAGGAGGTTAACTAACATGCATTACCTATCTCTCTCTAAAAACCTTAGTGGAGAGAAGGCACCTGTAGCTTTTATGAAAAAGTAGCTAGGAAAGATGGACCATGGACAGGGCACAGCACAGTGCTGATGTCACTTAGCTACCTTCTGGTAAAAACTACAGGTGCCTTCTCTCCACTAAGGTCTAGAGAAGGACAATTAATACACATTAGCTATCCTGCAGCAAACACGCACCTTTTTTTGGTAATGATGACAAATCCAGAGACTCAACTGGCTTGACCCCAACGCCATAAGCATCTGCTTTGAAAGCTAGAGATCCCAGTTCGTGTCACAGTCAAGACTTCTCTCCACAGTTAATGTCCAAGATGCATACATTCAGTTGGTTTGAAATGAATCCTATACACAGATTTCACCCCCACTCTACAGTCAATTTCAAATCAGTGCTCTTAATCACCAATCTTCACAAAGAGTTTAGTTAAATCAAAGAATGATCTATAGTCTTTTCACCTAAGAGTTAATTGAATTGTCTCATTAGACCGACCTCCTACTTGGTAAGGCAACTCCCATCTTTTCATGTGCTGTGTATTTATACCTGCTACTGTATTTTCCACTCCATGCATCTGATGAAGTGGGTTCTAGCTTATGCCCAAATAAGTTTATGCCCAAATAAATGTGTTAGTCTCTAAGTGCCACAAGGATTCCTCGTTGTTTATACAGACTACTGAAGATCTAATTTCTACACTGCTAGAAGGATCTTCAGTGTTATTAATTACTTGTGTAGATATACGGTGGTCATAAAGGCGAGAGATTTTTGACTTTAGTCACAGATTACTCCAAATGAGAGAACAGATGAGTACTGGCTGTTGCATTCAAGTGAGTGCTCATTTCTAGCTTAGCAGAACTCAGTAAAGGTGCTGGAAGAGTTAGAATACCAAGGCAAATCCTGCCACTCACAGGAGTTAAATATTTTACATAATGGAAAAGGGTTTCATTTATCTTGTTGTTTTAGAGCCTCCGAGACTCAAACTATGTCTGGGTTTCTTAACACTTAAAGTTTAAAATAAAAGTAGCCTTGACAATGTTCTTATATCCCTTTAATGTCTGAAATTTATCAAATATAAAGAATGACCAATATGGCAACATGGACACTTGATTCTTCACCTTCCCCTTACAAAAATATACATTTATATGAAAGGGGAGGGTAATGGGGGGGCACAAGTCAGGACCACTTTTTGGCTAGTTTGTCTTCAAACTGGCTACCTTTTAAAAATATATATATACACAATACTTAACAATAAAGACACCATTTCTGTATCTCTTGTTTCCTGATGGCATCTGAGGCAAAGCTCTAGATAACTGGGGGAAATGACTTCTGAACAAAATATACTGAAATAAAGCAACCATCTTAACGCCATACCAACCCACTAAGCCAGTGTATCTACTCTGAACCTCAAATTCAGGAAATTTATTTCTAATTTAACACAACTTTGTTATTTTGCATTGTACTGAATAAACCAAAATTGACATCTTTGAAGATAACCTACTTTAAAAATAGCTAGCTACCTAAAAGAGCTACAGGGAAGAGGCTCTCACACACACCAGGCGCAATTAGAAGCCTTGTGAAACTTACCAGCTCAACAGCCTGATGACTGAGATGTTTCTGATCAAGACAAACCCTTTTGAAGCTCCTTACCATTACAAAAATTGCACACAGAAGATTCTTTGATGTCTAAGGTTCTCACTAATTAATACATCCCGTCCCCCTCCACCCCATTCCAGCTGTAAACATGACCAAAACTTTAAAAACAATCGTGTCTCCAGTGATTGCTTCACATCAACATTTTGAAATTGCCTCCCACGCGCCAACTCCCAAAAAACACCACAATAGCAGGTAATCCAAGGGTTTTTTTTTTTTTTTTTTTAAAAAGAGTTGCTAATGTAATAGCTGGACAGTATGAAAAATAAACAGGACACTATGTGATGAATGTAGAATTTTGGTAATAATTTTATGATTCCTATGCATGCCTCAGTTTCCCTCTGGGCTGTGTACTGCTATGCACTGAATGTAATGGGAAGGGATGAGGTGTTGGACTCCCGTAGCCGTCTGGTTGGACACCAGTGACATTAACAAATTGATTGAAGTCTACACATGTGAATGGAAGATCCAGAAGAAAGAATGGACATCCCAATTTTCAGGATATTTATACCTAGTGACCAACAGTGAGAAGAAAGGAGATTTTTCCCCACCTCTCTGCAAAGAAGTAGAGCAAAGTCCCCGAGCTGGAGGACAAAGGGAAAAGGTGCGTAGCTGTGTTAGAAGTGGACCCACCAAGAGACAGGGCCTCAGCCTCTGACCTGGGACAAAGGAACAGGGGTCGACAGAAGAAGCAGAGATGGTTCCTATACCACCATGGCTCAAGGGAGTTGAGCCATGGGGTTGGGCCAGTCTCAGCTATGTCTTAACTTTTGTTTTCTCTCTGATAATTTAAGGACTTTCAGATTCTGTATGCCGGGTGACCAACAAATTATCTCTTTTTCTTGAAAAGGCTATCTAGGTCAATGCAGATACTGAGAGCACTGAACCCTAAAGGAGTTGGAAACAGTCTCCTTCAGGAGTCTGGCTTGGCAGGATTCACTACACGGAGAGACAGAGAGAGACAGGGATGGCTGGCACCTGAAAGCCCAGTTTTGGAGTCATGGAGGCTATGGGCCTGCCCCTACGGAACTGTGTGGATCCTTGTGGGTCCGGCATGCTAAAGGGATCACTCCCAAGGAACTGGTTACAGGTTGTAACTGAGCAAGAACATTTCTTCCTGCAGTAATGCCTCAGGGTGTGCCATCAATATAGAATTAGCCTCAGCTCTTACGTGGGTGTTGCTCCTAACAGCCCTCCTGTTCCCACAGAAGACTTTCTCACTGAGTTCAGTGATGCTTTCAACCTAGGCTAGTTGGCTCGGTCGGTGTATGGCTTGGAGCTCAGGTGCCAGTTTCACTTTGGCTGGTAACACACCAACTTTGTAGTGAGGACAGTGCTAGTAGTCCTCCAACACCTTCCTACAACTCACTAAGTAAGAATCAGAGCAGCTCAGCCTGCTTCAGCATGAAAGAACGATGGGATATACCAACTGAAGTCCAAGCAACACACACAGAGGAGTGCAGCACCAGTGAGTATGCCTTTGCAGTGTGGCTGTTCTCAACCCAGGCACTGATCACCCTGGCTAACTGCAGTGAAGACTTGTCCTCATTCCTCCTTCTGCCCGTACCCCATTCGAATCAGAATCTACTATGATGGTAGGGTTCTCCATCATTTTAGTACAATGACACTACCTTGCTCCCAAGCATCTCTTAGCACTACTAAACACAGTTGGAGCAAGCACCTAATGTGAAAAAGAAAAAGAAATCAGCTCTGCACTGAGATATTTTACACCTGAGATTCAAGTGTTCCATTTTAGCCCCTATAGTTACCTCTTCCCAGAGTTCTTGGTGCTAGGCATTAAACTTTAAAGTTGCATACTCCTACAGTGATCAAGCTGAAATTGCTTCAACTCTGACTTTTTCAAAACAGCATGCTAGATAAATTAATATCTAAGCCCAATCTAAGAGAACCCAAAATCCAGGTCCCAGGAGCAAATGGCTAGAATATACATTTGCTGAAAAGCTCATTCATCAGTTATGCAGCCCTCCATGCTCTGCAACTCCTAATGAAATTACTCTAGCAACTTCTACATCTGGCAGTAAAAATATAAAATTGGCTGCTTTGCAATGCTTACACTTTCTAATCTTACTGCTCTCTACTCTAACCTCAAGCAGTAAGAGATCCCCTTTGTTGCCGTTACACATCCAAAACGGTACTTCTATAATAAGGACTTCTACCTGGAGTGGTTTGGTAAACCAGTCGAAAAGTGGAAAATATCAGCATGAAGGTTATGATGGCATCTCCTCAGTTATCTCTGAACTAACATCTGTACTGAAAATGAACTTGTATGTTAGAGCAGTCAGGCTAGATGATAGCGTCCCTGAGCGGAATCACGGTATTCAGTGCCCAATATGCTGTGGGCTGTCCTAATTTTCCATAATCTTCAAGGTTACACAGTCTCTCTATTCAGGAAGCCCCTCCCTCCCTACTCAAAGTAGGATGATTTATGCTACAGAAAGATTTCATGGAATCATATTTTTGTGATCTTTCAGAGATTAGAGTTTTAATTCTTCTGGAATTCCCTCCCTGCACAGTTAAACTATTTCACCACATTCCTATGCATCAAGAACGCATCACATTATACAATCTAAAGGAGTACTTGTGGCACCTTAGAGACAAATTTATTTGAGCATAAGTTTTCGTGAGCTACAGCTCACTTCATCGGATGCATTCAGTGGAAAATACAGTGGGGAGATTTATATATATAGACAACATGAAACAATGGGTGTTACCATACACACTGTAACCAAAGTGATCAGTTAAGGTGAGCTATTACCAGGAGAGTGGGGGGGGGGGGACCTTTTATAGTGATAATCAAGGTGGGCCATTTCCAGCAGTTGACAAGAACTTCTGAGGAACAGTGGGGGGTGGGGGTGGGGAGAATAAACATGGGGAAATAGTTTTACTTTGTGTAATGACCCATCCACTCCCTGTCTCTATTCAAGCCTAAGTTAATTGTATCCAGCTGCAAATTAATTCCAATTCAGCAGTCTCTCCTTGGAGTCTGTTTTTGAAGTTTTTTTTATTGAAGTATTGCCACTTTTAGGTCTGTAATCGAGCAACCAGAGAGATTGAAGTGTTCTCCAACTGGGTTTTGACGTCTGATTTGTGTCCATTTATTCTTTTACATAGAAACTGTCCAGTTTGACCAATGTACATGGCAGAGGGGCATTGCTGGCACATATCACATTGGTAGATGTGCAGGTGAACGAGCCTCTGATATTGTGGTTGATGTGATTAGCCCAATGATGGTGTCCACTGTATAGATATGTTGACACAGTTGGCAATGGGCTTTGTGGCAAGGATAGGTTCCTGGGTTGGTGGTTGCGTTGTGTGGTTGCTGGTGAGTATTTGCTTCAGGTTGGGGGGGCTGTCTGTAAGCAAGCCTGGCCTGTCTCCCAAGATCTGTGAGAGTGATGGGTTGTCCTTCAGGATAGGTTGTAGATCCTTGATGACGGCTAGTGGCGTTGTTATTTTCTTTGTTGGGCCTGTCCTGTAGTAGGTGACTTCTGGGTACTCTTCTGGCTCTGTCAATCTGTTTCTTCAAATCAGCGGCACTGCGATGGGTACCCGCATGGCCCCACAGTATGCCAACATTTTTATGGCTGACTTAGAACAACGCTTCCTCAGCTCTCATCCCCTAATGCCCCTACTCTACTTGTGCTACACTGATGACATGTTCATCATGTGGACCCATGGAAAAGAAGCCCTGGAGGAATTCCACCATGATTTCAACAATTTCCATCCCACCATCAACCTCAGCCTGGACCAGTCCACACAAGAGATCCACTTCTAGGACACTACGGTGCTAATAAGCGATGGTCACATAAACACCACCCTATATCGGAAATCTACTGACCGCTATTCCTACCTACATGCCTCCAGCTTTCATCCAGATCACACCACACGATCCATTGTCTACAGCCAAGCTCTACGATATAACCGCATTTGCTTCAACCCCTCAGACAGAGACAAACACCTACAAGATCTCTATCAAGCATTCTTACAACTACAATACCCACCTGCTGAAGGGAAGAAACAGACTGACAGAGCCAGAAGAGTACCCAGAAGTCACCTACTACAGGACAGGCCCAACAAAGAAAATAACAGAACGCCACTAGCCATCACCTTTAGCCCCCAACTAAAACCTCTCCAACGCATCATCAGGGATCTACAACCTATCCTGAAGGACGACCCATCGCTCTCACAGATCTTGGGAGACAGGTGAGTCCTTGCTTACAGACAGCCCCCAAACCTGAAGCAAATACTCACCAGCAACGACACATCACAACCACTAACCCAACAATGCCCCTCTGCCATGTACATTGGCCAAACTGGACAGTCTCTACGTAAAAGAATAAATCGACACAAATCAGATGTCAAGAATTAACATTCAAAACCCAGTTGGAGAACACTTCAATCTCCCTGGTCACTCAATTACAGACCTAAAAGTGGCAATACTTCAACAAAAAAACTTCAAAACCAGACTCCAACGAGAGACTGCTGAATTGGAATTAATTTGCAAACTGGATATAATTAGGATTGAATAGAGACTGGGAGTGGATGGGTCATTACACAAAGTAAAACTATTTCCCCATGTTCATCCTCCCACCGTTCCTCAGACGTTCTCATCAACTGCTGGAAATGGCCCACCTTGATTATCACTACAAAAGGTCTCCCCCCCCCCCCGCTCTCCTGCTGGTAATAGCTCACCTTAAGTGATCACTCTGGTTACAGTGTGTATGTTAACACCCATTGTTTCATGTTCTCTATGTATATAAATCTCCCCACTGTATTATCCACTGAATGCATCCGACGAAGTGAGCTGAAGCTCACGAAAGCTTATGCTCAAATAAATTTTCTTAGTCTCTAAGGTGCCACAAGTACTCCTTTTCTTTTTGTGAATACAGACTAACACGGCTGCTACTCTGAAACCTGTCATTATACAATCTGTAATTTTAATAATCATACCTCCAAAAACTGGTTTTGTCTATTTTTAAACTCAACTCCAGCCAATACTGCTGTTTGTTCACGTTTGATAAGTGTTTTTATTTACCATGGATAAAGAGAGAATTATCTAATGACACTTACAAAGAGCCATAAATTGATTTCTGATTAATGTTTAATCAAAAACAAGCAGACCCATCAGTGGAAAAAAGGGGAGGGAACAGAAAGCCCTATTCATGGGAATTTCTTCAGTGTTAGCTTTGCCTAGTTTAGATAATGATAATGGGTCTTTCCTTTCCTGCTATTATGACAATGCAGTACTGTTGACAGAGCACTTAACTATAACCAGAGTTAATTTCCTCTGGGAACCACTATTTTAAAACATGATTATTTACTTTAAAATAATAAAGATTCCACTGTGGAAGAAGAGGAGTAAGCATTTCAAATCTCAACTGCCCACAAAAATTAGAAGCATCAATAAAAAAGTCTTTCCTTTCCCCATTAAGACAAGTGCCCCTATAATATCAGTGTGAATGGGCGGAAAATATCTTTTACATACTGTTGATTCCCGTTCATTGACATCACTTTTCTGGTAAGTTACCACATTAAAAACTAATTTGCATGTGAATTAGCATTTGGGGCTATGAGTACAGAGTCATTACAGAGGGCTGTCTGAAGGTCTGTAAATGCCCCCTCTGCTGCATCGGTCCACTTTACCATGTCTGGACCTCGGGCCTTCACCAGGCCCGTTAGTGGACTTGCCCTAGTGGCGAAGTGGGGAATAAAACGTCAGTAGTAGCCTACCACGCCTAGGAATGCACGGACCTGCTTCTTTTGGGTCTGCCAGGGCCAGTTTTGAATTGCCTCTAGCTTATTCATTTAGGGCTTCACTATGCCCCTTCCCACAATATATCCCAATATATCTAGCCTCTGCTAGCCCTATGGCGCATTTAGCAGGATTAGCAGTGAGGCCAGCCCACCTTAAGGTGCGCAGTACTGCCTCAACTTTCTCCAGTGAGTTCCCCAGTCTGGCGTATGGATGATATCATCTAGGTATGCAGCTGCATAACAAGTATGGGGGGGCGCAGCAGCTTATTCATGAGGCGCTGGAATGTGGCTGGGGCCCCATGTAGCCCAAAGGGAGGACGGTGTACGGGAATAGCCCATCCGGGGTGGAGAATGCTGTCTTTTCGTTAGCTTCTTTGGTTAGAGGAATCTGCCAGTACCCTTTGTCAGATCCGGTGTAGTCAAGAATCGGGGCACTATCCAGTCGGTCAACCAGTTCGTCGATGTGTGGTATGGGTATGCATCAAACTGGGATATTTCATTCAGTTGGAGAAAATCATTATAGAATTTCATGGTACAGTCAGATTTAGGCACTAGAACAATTGGACTGGACCACTGACTATAAGATTCTTCAATAACCCCCTAATTCTAACATTTTCTTTACTTCAGCCTTGATTTCTTCTCTTTTGGCTGCTGGGATTCGGTAGGGTCTCAATGTTACCTTGGCTCTGGAGATCGTGCAGATATGGTGATAGGTCTCAGTTGTCCACCCTTGTTTTGTAGAGAACACATCTTGGTTGCAATTAATCATGTCGGCTGCCCCGATCTTTTGGATCGGCGTCAAGTTGGATGATATCCACTTGCTTGCGTAAGTTATCCTCCTGAGGAAGGGTCTCCTGCATGACTAAGCATGCTCTCGATCGTGCCAAGGTTTTAGAAGACTGATGTGGTAAATTTACTCCGATTTCCGGCGGCCTGGCTGCTGCACCTTATAGTTCACCTCTCCCACGGGTTCGATTACTTTGTAGGGTCCCTGCCACTGGGCCAACAGTTTACTTTCTGCTGTGGGCACCAGTACCATCACTTGATCCCCTGGTTGGAACCGTCGAAGCTTCACTTGGTGGTTATAAAGGGTTCATTGGGTCTCCTGTGCTCTCTCCAAGTGTTCCCGTACAATGGGCGTAACTCGGGCTATCCCATCTCTCATCTGCAGTACATGCTCAACTATGTTCCTTCCAGGATTTGGTTCATCTTCCCAGGCTTCTCTGGCTATATCAAATATGCCCCGAGGGTGGCGCCCATATAGTAGTTCGAATGGAGAAAAACAGCTTCTGGGTACTGAGTGGCATAGTCCAGTACAACAAGCACATGTTGGCGGCCCCAAGCTGTCTTCTCTAGGGGCCCTACCAGATACATGGCTATCCGTTCTAAAGGAACCTCTATTATTGGAAGAGGTATCAAAGGAGCCCGCAAGTGCAGGCGAGGGCTATGTAACTGACACTCTGGACAAGAGGTGCAGTATCAGCGGACATCTTCATGTACTCCTGGCCAGAAGAACCTCCGCAGGATCCATGCCTGGGTCTTCTCTACCCCTAGGTGTCCTCCAAACAGGTGACTGTGGGCAAAACTCACTCTGGCTTTTTGATGTTTTCTTGGCACCAGAAGTTGTATCTCTTGCTCCTGCATTTGCACCACGCAGTACAGGAGATCTTTCTTCACTATAAAGTAAGGTCGGGGACCCCGGACCTTCCCATCCACGGGTATCCCATTGATCTCGGCCACCTCTTTCCTGGCGTTATCATATCCGGGGTCCTCCGCCTGGTCCCGCCCAAAAGACTCTCTCCCAGGACGAACCTGCCCAAGCTCCCAGGGGCCGGCTTCTGCTTCTTCCAACGGCTTGGTGCCATCATGGCTGGGGGCAGCTTCTGACTCACCTTCCGTGGTGGAAGTTTCTCTGTTGGCTGCTCGCATCCATCTGCCTACTAGGGAGGTCTTCTGGCCCTGGGTCAGGATCCAGGTTCCCAAGGCCTTCACCACCTTCCTCTCTTTTTTTTGTCTTCTGGGTCTTTCGGGGGGTTGAGAACAGATCCTGAGAAATCTCAGTGAACATCGGGGGTTGACATTCCCCCAGTGACGAGTCGCTGTCCTCAGGGTCCCCACCTCCCTCCAGCCTCTCTGGGGGGAGTAAATCATCAAACCCTGGATAGTCCCTCCCAATGACTACAGGATATGGGAGTTTAGGAACTACGCCCACGGTCACCTCAATGGGGTTTCCCTGAACCTCCATCTCCACTGGGATGGTGGGGTAATGGCTCACGGCCCCATGCACGCACATCACTGCTACGCATTTGGCTTGTAGCAGCTGACTACTTTTTACCAGTTGACCCGATATGAGGGTGATAGCACTCCCAGAGTCCACAAGCGCTATAGTCTCTGCTCCATTTATCTTCACTGGCCTGGTGTAATTATGTGGGGCTAATGCGACCCCCGCGAAGTGGATAAGGGAGCATGGGACCTCCCAATCCCCCAAGTTACATTGCATAGGCTCCTCAGTGCTGGGACACTGTGCTGCTATGTGTCCCCACTCCCCACATGCATAACATCTATAATTACTTTTAATCACTCCCCTATCCCGGGGGTTAGGAGGTTTAGTCCCGGGTTTCCCCCCCAACTCAGGCCAATCCTTCCTTCTGGGGTCCCCGCTGGTTTTCGGCCCCCCCGCTTCTTCCACCTAGGACCCCCAGGGGATTGGCTGCCCAACCTTCCAGGGTTGGGGTCGGGTGCTTGCTTCAAAAGGGGCCTTCCTTGGGTAGTCAGGTCAGTTCCCTGGCTGTCATCCATCTTTCTACCAGTGTGATCATCTCGTCATACGTGGACGGATCGTTCTGGCCTACTCATTTGCGGAGATCTGGCGGAAGTCCCCGCATGTAATGGTCTATGACCAGGATCTCCAAATCTCCTCCAGCCTGCACACCTCGGGCTGTAACCACTTCCGTGCGAGGTGTATGAGGTCAAATAGCTGGGACCTCGGGGGTTTCTTCTCCTGGTATTTCTACTCGTGGAACCTCTGGGCCCTTACCGCTGCCGTTACCCCTGATCATGCTAGGATCTCTGCCTTCAGATGGGTATAGTCAGTGGCATCCATGGCAGGCAAGTCAAAGTAGGCCTTCTGGGCCTCTCCACACAAAAAGGGGAGAGAATGCTGGCCTACTGCTCCTGGGGCCATGCCTCAAGCTGAGCAGTCCTTTCGAATGAGAGGAGATATGCCTCTACGTCATCTCCTGAAGTTCTCTTTGGCAGACAACCAGTGGCCCTCAGGGTTCGCATCCCGTCGGACCCCCGGGCCTGGGTGGTGAGGATCTTCAGCTGGTCCACCACCTCTCTCAAGAAGGCACGATCTTGGGTCACCTGGCTCATCAATAATTGATTGGTTTCCTGCTGTAGCCGCATAGACTCCTGTTGTGCCATTGCCTGAACCAGGTGGCCTTCTGCTGGCTGCCATGGCTTGTACCAGAGCTCTTATCACCTCCTTCTTGTGATACAAAGCAAGCAAACAAACCAAAACAAAAAAATGCAAAACCCCAGTGCACTTTTTTTTAAACCTCTTTCTTCAGCTAGACTGTGAACGAAGTCCCACTCCTGACACCAGTTGTGACAAAAAACTCTGTCCTTGCCTCCGTAGGTCCCGCATTTCCTGGCGGATTTCACTAGCCTCAGAGACTGTGACCCTCCACGTAACCCTTCTCTCTCTAGAGACAAGGGTCACAGTCTACTGAGTCATTTTCATCATAAGCCAGCGAGGGAAGTGAGGAGAAGTATCCTTCCTTGCAGTCTCTGTTGTCTCCCAGTCTCAGTGATTAATCAGGGGGCAAAGATGGGGGGAGCCCAGGCCCACCCTCTACTCTGAGCTCCAGCCCAGGGACCCTAATAGTATCAGCTATGGTAGCTGACCTTTTAGAAACATGACATGTACAATTCCCTGGGCTACTTCCCCCACAGCAGCCCTCACTTCCTCAAGCTCCACTTCACCCTTACCTCAGGGCCTCCTTCCTTGTGTCTGATATGGTGTGTACTACTCAGTCTCTCCAACAGCGCAACTTCCTCCCACAGCTCCTGACATACACACCCACCTGACCAACTGGGAGGCTTTTAACTAGTTTCAGCCAGCCCCTGATTGGCTTCAGGTGTCCCAATCAACCTAGCATTCTCCCTGCCTTCTGGAAAGTTCTTAATTAGCTCCAGGTGTCTTAATTGACCTGGAGCTGCTGCCATATCACTTATCCTGGTACCAGGGACTTGTTTAGCCTGGAGCTAATATATCTATCTCCCACTACTTTTCTATAGCCATCTGCCCTTGCCCCATCACACCCCTCAATAAAAATGTATATGAAGGAAGGAGCAAAACAATTTCAACTATAGTTCTATTAACATGCTGCTGTAATGAATGCTTCTTTTAAAAAAAATCAGTGTATTTGAAATTATTATTATTGTTCTGGAACGCACATAAAACTGGCCTGAAGAACAAGGATCTTTGTCTCTTGCTGCCAGAAGAAACAGCATTGCCTGAAGCCTGTTTCTGCCTTCAACTGACAGTTTTGATTTTGGCTTTAGAAAAATACTCCATGTCCTCTAAACTGGGGGGGGGGGAGAGAAGGGGAGAAGCACCCCACAAACAAATACTGTTAACACATAAATGACATCATCCTTTTATAATTGTAAACACTACAGTTCATTGTCCTTCAGGAAAAACAAGCACCTCTAACTGCCCTAATTCAGGTAAACAAAGGGAGATTGTTACACCATCGGGTACAGTTTGTTTTTGTACATATTCCTCTTGCTCCTCCTCCAAGTCCCACAAATGGAATTTCAGCCAACCCATGGCTCATTTGCTGCCCAAGGTCTTGACTCTCCATTAAACAGATTCTTCTCCTTTTCCCTCCCTCCAGCCACAGTAAAATTATTAATGGAAAAAAAGTTTCCTCTGATTACAGTGCAAAGAAAAAAAATGTAAGATGGAAGGTAGAAAGACCTGTGTGTACATCATAGAATTCTGAGCCTCTTTTGTACACATGAATTTTTATTTGGTTTCCCAGACTACTTTGCACCCCACTGCCCCTTCTATGCAGGAGAAGTGATCAGCAGGAAGGTATGTGCTGCAGCATGTATGGCATTTCCTAAGAAGGTCATTTTAGGCACTACACTGGGGCACTTCCTATTTAAGAAGTCTGACCTACTCCTCTGAATATTCAAGGGGGGAAGGGACCAGGGCCCTCTTATTCAGGCACTAAAATGGCCTAAAAGCGAGAGCAGCCGCCTTGTGAAAGAGGGCATGTCCAGACACACTCTTCTGAGCACACAGTCAGCTCAAGTTAATAAAGCAACCTTGTGGAGGTACGCGTGCATATGTGTTACGTGTGTGGGGGAAAGTATATTTTATTTCCATTTCCAAGGTGGGAGAACAATTTTACTATTATTTACATGCTCCGTGTCACTGGCACCACGTGCCAAAGAAAAGAAGCAGCTCCTCTTTCCCCTTTGAGAAAAAAAACTACTATAGCAATGACCACAAAGTACTAGTCCAATATTAGAAGCTGGACATTTGGCCTCTACACAATTCCAGTCATTTGTTTGCTTCTGTATGTTAAAGAACCCAACCCATCAACCATTTGCTAAACAAAATGAAAACGCTTCTTTAAAAAAAAAATGGTAAGTATTTCAAGAATTTTCTCATGAGCTGCCAAGTCTCAATCTGTCCCTCGCATGGCTCTACCATTGCAAGCAGGGCAACATCTGTTGGCTGTGGGATGATCAAGAATAGGAAATGCATGGTATTCTGTTTCTTTGAAACAACTGCAAATACAGCTCAACATAATATTCACATTTGTACTAACCTCAGCATATGTCTGGTTTATAACTTTCCAGTACAGGGTCAGGAATTCCTATTTCTGATAAGTCTATGGCAACTAGATAGAAACTCCTTACTCTTTCACAGTAAAATCAGAAATCCATGCTTGATAATCAAGTCTTACAGCATATGTTCCCCTTTGTCATAAAAGTTGGTACTTCCTAAATCACTGTTTTATTAATATTGTATAGTACATGTAAGGATCATAACAGTCATACTGGGTCAGACCAATGGTCCATCTAGCCCAGTATCCTGCTTCTCACAGTGGCTGCTGCCAGATACTTCAAAAGGAGTGACTAGAACAGGGCAATTTATGGAGTGATCCATCCTGATATCCAGTCCCAGCTTCTGGCACTCAGAGGTTCAGGAGACCCAGAACACCCAGAGCCTGGAGTTGCATCCCTGACCATCTGGGCTAATAGCCATTAATAGACCTTTCCTCCAGGAATTTATCTAATATTCTTTTTTTGAACCCAGTTATATTTTTGGCTTTCACAATATCTGGCAATGAATTCCAAAGGTTGACTATATGTTGTGTGAAGAAGTACTTCCTTAAGTTTGTTTTAAACCTGCTGCCTATTAATTTCATTGGGTGTCCCCTGGTTTTTGTATTATGTAAAGGGGTAAATAACACTTCCTTATTTACTTTCTCCATACCATTCACGATTTTATAGATCTTTATCATACCTCCCCCCTCAGTCGTCTCTTTACCAACCTGAACAGTCCCAGTCTTGTTAATCTCTCCTCACATGGAAGCTGTTCCATACCCTTAATCATTTTTGTTGCACTCCTGTGTACCTTTTTCCAATTCTAAGCATCTTTTTTGAGGTAGGGCAACCAGAACTGCACGTAGTATTCAAGGTGTGGGCATACCATGGATTTATATAGTGGAATTATGATATTTTCTGTTTTGTTATCTATCCCTTTCCTTAAGGTTCCTAATATTTAGCTTTTTTGACTGCTGCTGCACATTGAGCAGATGTTTTCAGAGAAACTATCCAGGATGACTCCAAGATCTCTTTCTTCAGTGGTAACAGCTTATTTAGATCACATCATTTTGTATGTATGGCTGGGATTATGTTTTCCAATGTAAATTACTTTGCATTTATCAGTGAATTTCATCTGCCATTTTCTTGCCCAGTCATGCAGTTTTGTGAGATCCCTTTTTAACTCTTCACAGTCTGCTTTGAATTTTATATTATCTGCAAACTGTCACCTCACTGTTTATCATCTAGAAAAAGGGATTTATGAATATGTTGAACAGCACCGGTTCCAGTACAGATCCTTGGGAGACCCTGCAATTTACCTTTCTCCACTGTGAAAACTGACCATTCATTCCTACCCTTTGTTCCTATCTTTTAACCAGTTACTGATCCATGAGAGGACTTTCCCTTTTATCCAGGACTGCTTACTTTGCTTAAGAACCTTTGGTGAGGGGCTTTGTCAAAGACTTTCTGAAAGTGCAAGTACACTATATGCACTGGATCACCCTTGTACATGTTTGCTGTCCTCCCTCAAAGAAATCTAATAGATTGGTGAGGCATGATTTCCCTTTACAAAAGCCATGTTGACTCTTCCCCAAGATATCATGATCATCTATGTCTGATCATTCTTTTATTTACTATAGTTTCAACCAATTTTCCTGGTATAGAAGTTAGGCTTACTAGCCAGCATCATCTCTGGAATCTTTTTTTTTTTTTTTTAAATCAGTGTTACATTAGCTATCCACCAGTCATCTGGTACAGAGGCTGATTTAAGCAATAGATTACATACCACAGTTCAAAGAAAAGGAGTACTTGTAGCACCTTAGAGACTAAAATTTATTTGAGCATAAGCTTTCGTGAGCTACAGCTCACTTCATCGGATACCACATACCACAGTTAGTACTTCTGTAATTTCATATCCGAGTTCCTTCGGAACTCTTGGGTAAATCCCCATCTGTTCCTGATAATTTATCAATTTTCTCCAAAATCTCCTCTACTGACATCTCAACCTGGGACAGCTCCATCACCTAAAAAGAATGGCTCAGGTGTGGGAATCCGACACATCTTCTGCAGTGAAGACCAATGAAAAGAATTCATTTAGCTTCTCTGCAACACTCGTGTCTTCCTTGGATGCTTTTTTAGCACCTCGACCATCCACTGGCCCCCACTGATTGTTTGGCAGGCTTTCTGCTTCTAGTATAAAGATATCAAAAGATTCCTGTCACCTTGTTATGCTTTACAGTTGGCAGGACTTAGGTAACCAGATTAGAGCTTAGTAAATACATTCATGTGTATATGATTCCTTTATCTTAAAACAGCACTAAATCTTCACCAATTGTGTGTGTAGGGACTGCTTCACCATCACGGAGATGCAGCCGTCTCTAGGGTGGAGTGCTGCAGCAATTCTACACAAGCAATACTACACAACAGTTCTCAGAGGCAGTAACTCATCCTTTTTACAGTACCTTTAAGTAGGCAGAATGTAATCACCCAGCTCAGGATGTGAACAGCAATGTGTGTGTCAAGGTTCCTTCACCACTCTGAGCTCTATAGTACATATGTGGGGACCTGAATGAAAGACCCCCTAAGATTATTCTTACCAGCTTAGGTTAAAAACTTCCCCAAGGACAAGGCAAAGTTTGTACCTTGAACACTATGCTGCCACCACCAAGCGTTTAAGCAAAAGAACAGGGAAAGAGACCACTTGGAGACATCTTCCCCCAAAATATCCCCCCCAAGCCCTACACCCCCTTTCCTGGGAAGGCTGATACTAATCCTCACCAATTGGTACAGGTGAACACAGACCCAAATCCTTGGATCTTAAGAACAATGAAAATCAATCAGGTTCTTAAAAGAAGAATTTATTTAAAGAAAAGGTAAAAGAATCACCTCTGTAAAATCAGGATGGTAAATACTTTACAGGGTAATCAGATTCAAAACAGAGAATCCCTCTAGGCAAAACCTTAAGTTACAAAAAGACACAAAAACAGGAACATACATTCCCTCCTGCACAGCTTATTTATAAGCCACTGAACAAAAGAAAATCGAATGCATTTTCTAGCTAGATTACTTACTAACTTTACAGGAGTTGTAAGGCTTGCATGCCTGATCTGTTCTTGGCAAAAGCATCACACAGACAGACCGACCCCTTAGTTTCCCCCTTCCCCCTCCCTCCAGCTTTGAAAGAATCTTGTCCCCTCATTGGCCATTTTGGATGAGGTGCCATGGGGTTAACTTAGCTTCTTAACCCTTTACAGGTGAAAGGATTTTGCCTCTGGCCAGGGAGAGGTTTTATAGCACTGTATACAGAAAGGTGGTTACCCTTCCTTTTATATTTATGACAGTGTGCTTACCACATCTACCTCTTGCAAAAGTGCCATACAGTCTTCAGTAGCCACAAGTGGTCCAGGCCTTGGTTATACGTCTCACCTGAGGATACCACAAAAGCCACACAGCAGAGAGGCCTCAGTTTAGGATATCCAGTAAGAACCAGAGCTTAAATTATTATGAGAGAAAGGTAGTTTCTTTCTGGATAACAAACACAATTGATCTTGATAGGTAGACGTAAAATTTCAGATGCAAAAAAGTCAGCCATCTTTTGTTGTCTAATAACTTTCAGGATATTAACACTACTTCATTCATCTTGGTATTGAATATGTACAAAAACTGCTTTCCTGGTACTAAACAACAACTTTTAATACTTCACCGGTTATAGCAGAGACCCCAAATGTTTGAGGAACTAAAACTCTCAAGACAAGATGCCCTCTCTACGAGCACTCAAGGCAAGGCACCCTTTTTCCCCACCCTCAATAATGCCAGGAAATTCAACAAGGAAACAAACCTTTTAGAAAGAAGCATGATGCTCCATTTCCCCTGCCAAGACACAGCAAGTAGAAACTGGGCAATTCCAGTCAGAGATAAAGAGGTGACTGGAAGGAAGGAAGGAAGGAAGGAAGGAAGGAGGAGTCACTTGGCCACTGACTGATCTCTGCTGCCTGTCACTCCAAGTAAGAGGCACTATCAGTCCAAAATGGTGGGCTTTGAAGATACCACTAGCATTTCCAGCCAAACAAAGTCTCACACACCCACTGTGTTTCTCAGGGGAAACAGCAAACATAGCTCTTCCTGCCATCTGCGGTTCTCTCTCTCAACCTGCTCTATCTAGCAATATTTTCTCCAGCAGTGCTTAGACACAACTAGAAGTTCTTGACTACTGAATTCAGGAGAAAGTGGTTCCAGCTTAAAAAAAAAAACAGCAGGTTTAACCCAAGTGCATTCCAACCGTAGGGATTAGTTTTTTAAAAACAAAGAAAAAATGACGGTTGTGTTTGAAAGAACACCAATGTTGTTTAATTCTCACTTTAAAGAGGACGGCTAATATTTCCTCTCACCAGCTCACTCCCTCTGGACTTTATGTTAAAGACAAATTTTGTTTATAGTTAACTGAATGCACAGCCAACTGATCTGCCTCACATGCTTCCTGAGAGTTCAATGAAGCAATCTTAGGCTTCCACAGGTTCCCATGCTAAAGTTAGATAATCAGGGCATATCCATGGGAGCCTTACTATTATGAAATAAAAGAGTCAACAATACCTCTTTCCTTAATAAGGCATTTATGCATGGGAGTTACCATTAGGCTATGTTACACTGCGCACCTTACAACAGCATAGCTGTGCTGGTACACAGAGCTCTCCTGATGACAAAATAAAACCAACCCCAACGAGGGCAGTAGCTTCGGCAGCAGAAGAGTATCTCCTGCCAATGAAGCGCTTTTTCTTTGTTAACAGTTCTGTCGTCCTGGGGGATGTTTTTTTCACACCTCAAAAGACAAAAGTGTTAACGATGGAAGTGCAAGCGTAGACATGCCTTACTTCTTCACCACGTTAAAAAAGGTCTTGTTCAGGTTGACAGACCTAAAATTACCCTCAAACTTTGTTTTCTTTTGCAGATGTGCAACAACGCTCAGGTCCACCCACCCCTTTGTGCATATGGATATTGAAACGTATAAGAAAGCTGCTTTCCTGGTACCTCCTGGAGCGGATGCTTGTTTCCAGTGTCCCCTATTGCTCATAGAGAGGAGACAGAGCAGCAAGACACCATAGCTACGGCTACACTATCACTTACGTTGGTACACTTGTGTCACTCAGGGTGTGGAATAAGCCACCCCTAAGTGACGCAAGTTACACTGATGTAAGCGCTGGTGTGGACAGAGCTATTGTCGACGAGAGAGCTTCTCCCACCGACATAGCTACCGATGTTCCTTGGGGGTGGATTCATTACATTGATGGGAGGGCGCTTTCCCATTGGCTTACAGCAGCTCCACTAGAGAACTGCAGCTGCGCCACTGTAAGCTCTCTGGTGTAGCCAGAGCAAGTGGCAATCCCAATGAAACCCGACCACTGGCTTTACTGCCTTTGGGTCAGTTACCCAACAGAGACTGGGTTTTTGCTTTATTGCAGACCATTCATTTCAGAAACAGATGGTGATGATTCCTGGAACAGAACAATAGAAAAAAAAAACAAAAAAACCAACCAACCAACCAAAAAAAAAACAGGCTAAAGTGAAATTTTGGAATGGTCAACTTTGATTCTGCCTCTTGCACAGTTCAAAACTAAGGCATTTTTCAGCAAGCCCAATGTGCATTAGCTCAGGACCAAGACTGACAAGCCCTCCCCCATTTAGTTTTTGCAACGTTTTAAATATATGAAACTTGATGTGTAAGAAAAATATATAAAACATGCATCTCATCTGTAGATCTGAAAACATATAAAACAAGTGTTTTACAGTGGAGAACTGAGGCACGAGACCAGAAGTGAAGTGACTTGCATGAGGTTCCACAGAAAGTCAGTGACAGTCAAGAATGTAACCCAGTTCTCCTAACCCTCAATCCTGTTCCCTGGGACACAGCTGGCCCCCCAACCCTCTCCAAAAGGCTCTATATATAAAACAATAGATGCCATTCAGCTTATAGCATCATCTTAAAAATACAGATGCTGGAGAAAATACAGAGGGTAAAAGCCACAAAGGACCAAAGCGCTGTCTCTTACAGACATTCAGTTAGCAAGAGTTTAGCTAAAATGCATTCCCTCCTCTACTTCAGAAAGGGTGGTCTCCTGGTTAATGCACTGGACTGGACCTCTGGAGAAGTGGCTTACTTGCCTGCTCTGCCACAGACTTCCTCTGTGACCGTAAGCAAATCATTTAGCCTGTGTGTCAATTTTGCCATCTGTAAAATGGGTATAATAATCCTTCCTTTTCCTGACCTGGCTATTTAAAACTATATGTTTTTTTGGGGCAAGGACCATTTCTCAATATGGGGTGTTCAGTATCTAGCATAAAGGAGCCCTGATCTCCATTGGGGCTTTCAGATGCAACTGTACAAATAATAACAAAGTAATAATACTTCATGTTTGAGTTGTGAGCAGAATACCTGGGTGCTTGTTCTGCTGAATACCTTTCTATTAGGCTACAAGACCTTTTTTTTTTTTTAAGCTGCAAGTGAAGACTTCCCAGGATACATTATTCTGGAGAACAATTTATTTCCACCATTCAAGAAAAGAATCCTACCCATGATCGTCAATAGCACATTAATAGGAGCTGTCTTCTACACCTGCTTCTTGACGCAAGAATGAAGTGACAGCAGTTGCATCAACAAGAAAACCTCCCTCTTGCCTTAATTTTAACAGAACACCAACTTGAAAATCTTACCATCTCTTGTGGCAATCTGAAAATCCAAATAATTGACAGTTGGGGAAGGATAAAGCCAACATCTCATCCTCTTGGAACTCCCACTTTAAGAGCAGACCCATAATGAAAAGGCAGCACAGGTTTACAAAAGTTGAGTCCTACACTACACAGCAACCTGGTACGCTGGCAGTATACTGGACATCATGTCAAAACTGTGGTCACAGCTAGTTTCCAGGTGTCAACGCGCCAGGTGAAAAGGTTGTTCGCTGGATTAAATAATTTGCCCTCTTAGTGGAAGGAACACTCACAGGAAATCTGTAGCCCTATTTTGCTCCACACCGCAAATCTGGAAGTTCACTTGATGAAATGAACAACCCACAGAAAACACACATTTCAAAATGTTCTTCCACACGAAAAAAAGTTTTAATCAAGCGCTGATATTTCTAAGCCTGCAGCATCTTGATGTAAAAGGACATGATTCATTCTGTCAGCCAAGTTGTACAACAGCCCAAGTTCACCAGTTCCTTTCTTGTTTTAGTACTTATTTCAACACCAGTAGAAAACCAGTGAGTAACAGTTTTCATCATAATGTGCCTACAATACAAGCCCACAAATTGCTTCACCCACTAAAATGGAACCATCTCTGGGTGGAGCAGAAAAGTTTAATGGGAAGAATGATAAGAATAAGCATCAGTAATAGACTGGGAAATGAAGAACACCATCTCTGTCTAAACTGGGTCAGAATTTGAACAGGACACTCAAGATTAAACCACTGAATGCATTCAATGAAGTGAGCAGTAGCTCACGAAAGCTTATGCTCAAATAAATTTGTTAGTTTCTAAGGTGCCACAAGTACTCCTTTTCTTTTTGCAAATACAGACTAACACAGCTGCTACTCTGAAAGACTCTTTCTCTTTAAATAAATTTAACTCTTCCTTAACTCTTTAAATAAATTTTCCTAAAGGTTTAGTGACATAATATAGCAGGATTTTAAGTTTTAATTTTCATCCAAAAGAATCACAGAATCATACAATATTAGGATTGGAAGAAACCTCAGGGGGTCATCTAGTCCAATCCCTTGCTCAAAGCAGGAACAACACGAACTAAATCATCCCAGCCAGGACTTTGTCAAGCCAGGCCTTAAAAACCTTTAAGGATGGAGATTCCACCACCTCCCTCAGGAACCCATTAAAGTGCTTCACCACCCTCTTAGTGAAATAGTGTTTCCTGATATCCAACCTAGACCTCCCCCACTGCAACTTGAGACCATTACTCCTTGTTTTGTCATCTGCCACCACTGAGAACAGCCGAGCGCCATCCTCTTTGGAATCCCCCTGAAGGCAGTTGAAGGCTGCTATCAAATCCCCCCTTACTCTTCTCTTCTGAAGACTAAATAACCCCATTTCCCTCAGCCTCTCCTCATAAATCATGTGCTCCAGCCCCCTAATCATTTTCACTGCCTTCCGCTGGACGCTCTCCAATTTGTTCACATCCCTTCCCTAGTGGGGGGGCTAAAATTGGACGCAATACTCCAGGTGTGGCCTCACCAGTGCCAAATAGAGGGGAATAATCACTTCCCTCAATCTGCTGGCAATGCTCCTACTAATACAGCCTAATATGCCGTTGGCCTTCTTGTCAACAAGGGCATACTGCTGACTCATATCCAGCTTCTTGTCCACTGTAATCCCCAAGTCCTTTTCTGCAGAATTGCTGCTTAGCCAGTCCATCCCCAGCCAGTAGTGGTGCATGGGATTCTTCCTTCCTAAGTGCAGGACTCTGCACTTGTCCTTGTTGAACCTCATCAGATTTCTTTTGGCCCAATCCTCCAATTTGTCTAGGTCACTCTGGACCCTATCCCTACCCTCCAGCATATCAACCTCTCCCCCCAGCTTAGTGCCATCTGTGAACTTGCTGAGGGTGCAATTAATCCCATCATCTAGATCATTAATAAGAGAATTCAAGCAGGGAATACAGGAGGTATTTGAGGGGAGTCAGGTTTTTGTCAAAGCTGCAAAAGACTCACCCAGATTCTTGCAACAGAGAAGAAAGTTATACCGCTCTATGATGCAATATAAGTAATATTTAAGAGGGAAAGATGGGAGGATTACTGTTAAAACTTCATGAAAACATATTCTCTGATTATATTTCATGGCCAAGCACTGATTTCAGACAAACTGACACAAAACTCTCTCAAAACTTCAATGCTGATAACCCTTTAACGTGTGTGTTATCATATAGTCCTTTCAGTATCTTGGAAAGTAATTCAAGCATCTCACAGACAGAGTGAAAGGCACCAGTCCCCAAAAAGGTGTTTATTCATGGAGATGCTCAAAAGGGATACCTCTACACACTGCCGTGGGGGGTGAGCCTGGGCTGACAGACTCACACTAGCAGGGCTTCAGCTAGCATATGATAACAGCAGCATGGACATAGTAGCTCAGGCCAGAGCTTGGGCTCTCAAGACCAGGGGCTCAGGTGGGCTTGAGAGCGCAAGCTGTAGCCTGAGTCACAATGTCCACACTGCTAGCATGAGTCTCTCTTCCTGGGCTGGGAGGCTCCCTCCCCATCGCCATATAACGTACCCAAAGTGGGGCTGATCCACAACCCATGGAAGTCAATGGGCATCTTTCCAGAGAGTTCAATGAGCTCTGGATCAAATCAGAACTGGGCAGACCGATTCTGGAGCGAGAGGTGGCATGGAAATCAGGGGCACGTAAGTGAAGATCTGCTACCAGAAGGGAAATTGATCAAAATGTCTTGTTATTTAACATACCTGACCTTTGTATGAATATCCAGTCAATACTGGCCCCCTTCTCACTTTTGTAATGAATGACTGACCTTAGTTTCTATGCTAGATCATCTCTATAGGAGACCTATGTCAAATCTCACTTCTAAAGCAACCCTCCATGCACACCTCCATGAAAACAAATGCTGAGGAGAGACAAAAGCCTTCTAAACCACATGGATCCTGCTCTTTGACTTCTAGCTTTCGGAATCATGCTTAACTACAGTTATAATTTATAAGCGGTCTGCTTCAGTAACTATGATTTCATACTTAGGTTCATTTAAGGACCCTAATTGTTTATATTGGCCGCAACTGGCAACCATGTTTATGAAAAACTGGTTATGCTTTTGGCACCAAATTGTTTTAAAAAAAGTACCTCAGCCTTTGAAATAGTGCCTTTTTAAAATGTTTTTCTACCTTGAGGCGCTGCATCTTCTCTTCAGAGGGGCAATTCATTGCTGCCTCTCATACCATCATTGTGTGTCTTTGTGTTCCCATTAATAACCTATTTCTTGCAGACGTTTATAACATGACCTAGATGATTTTGTCTAGGCTGACAATTGGCATATAGATCTCAGCGAGCATAGGGGTCTGTATATAAATTTGTTTTTATAAAATTTCAAGAAAAAACTGCTTAGCCAAATGGTGGGTTTCAAGAGTGCAAAAAAAAAAAAATGGAGTAGTTTAAGATAGGGGCAGCTCAACTGACTTGATGGCAAAAGAGAAGCAGTACTTGTGATGGAGGATTACCCCCAATGTTTCTCTCAAACTCCCCAGCAACTATCTAGATGCCTCACCATGACTGGCATCCTTCTAGCTGAACACTATACAAGACTCTGGATCCAGTCAAAACCAGTCCTTACCTGGCTAGTGAGATGGCAGCTGACAAGTCCCTTCACAAGTCTGAGAGCAATTCCTGAGTAGCAGCATGAGCAGCTCTCATCTGACTTAGAAATAAGGGGCCACATCCAAGAATAAACATTAGACCTTTATTTACGATACCACAACTTTTGTGGACAGCCAGTTCAAAACCGGGACTGTCTGCTTCTAGTATCTGGAGAGAGGACAAAACCTTAACATTTGTTGATTAACATGAAAGGAGAGTTCTCTGCATGCTCAATAGTTTTCAGCACAATAAAAAAAAGTTTTTTTTTAAAACGATATAATATTCACCATCTTTTATGGAGAGTTGGAGACTGGAACTTGTTTTAGTGGCAGACGAAGAAAGCATTACAAAGACACTTTCAAGGCCAACCTCCAGTTTTGCAGTGTTGACCTCAGCACTTGGGAGCTCTTAGCCCATCACAAGACCCGATGGGGGCAGCTCTGACACCTCCAACTGACAGATTTCGACAGCTTGCAACCAAGGAGAGAGACATGAGGAATAAAGCTAAAAGCAGCACACATTCATTTATAACTGTCTTCAACTGTGGCACTTGCAAACAGAGCTGCAGGTCCAAAATCGGTCTTTGGTTTCATCTCAGTAGCCATAATAAGTGATTGTAGCTCATCTGTCAAACTCGACAGGAGACTCCCTCATTCACTAAACAGTTTCTAATTTGAAAAGACCCATTACAAACAAATGGAAATATCTTTACAGGTTTTTGATCCAAGTAATAATATCAATTACTAATATTAAGAATCCACATTTTACAAACTCGCATCAAGAATTTACATGGAACTGAATTTACATGGCTCATTGACATGAATCTATTTTGATATAAAAAGTGATTACCATTTACTTAATCTGTAACAGTGGTGGCATGGCCTAGTGGCTAAAGTCAGGATTCCTAGTTCAATGACTTCCTATAACACATTGGTCAAGTCATAATTTATGTGCTAATCTTTCCCCTAATATGTAACAGAAATAAACCTTACCTAACACATACACGTGTTGAAAAACTAATTAATTGGTTGCAAACAGCTGTGACGTCCTCTAATAAAGGTGCTACTTAAATGCAAGCTATTTGCAAGTGTATGATTATTTGATACTCGCATAAATACAATGTAAATAAACAGTGCTATAAAATAGATTCTGTCCCAAATAAGAGCTGACAAATCTACCAAACATACTAAATTTAACTCAACCCATGATGCAACAAAAACAAGCCCTCTGTCTGGACTACATTTCCCAGGATGCACCAGCCCTCCCACTTGCTGAGTAACCCAGATGCGCCATGGAAGACCCATCGTCACAGTGCATCATAGGAGATGTAGTCCAGGTGAGGAACCCCTGCCTGTAGAGAAGAATGAGGGCATGAGGCATCTGAACTACAAATCTCACGATGCACCGGGGGCAGCATTTTCAAAATTGAAATGTTCATGTTTCAGCTAGAAGTTTTCAGTTTACAGTCAAAATCTTTACAGATTTTCAAGTGTTCCATTTTTCAGTGAAAAGCCGGTATTTTCTGTGAAAAGCCAACACTTTGCAAAAAGTTTCATTTAGCTGAAAGTCCAATTTTCCATTGAAAAACAATTTTTAAAAACTTTTTAGCCAACCGCAGACATGAATCTTAAGAGTAGATCTTATGCTGCAAGAGAAGGGGTGATTGTAGCATGGGTAGGCACATCCATGCTAGCATTAATCTAGCTAACAATAGTGTTAATAATAATAGAAACAATAATAGTGTAGACGTGGCAGCACAGCCTTCAATATGGACTACCAACCAGCAATTTGATTGAGTGTCCATTCAAAACCAAAATTCAAAGGCCAACTACATTCAAGTAAGTAGGACCTTCAATTCTCACACTGGTGAATAGGTTCCAATGTCTGACTGTTGAATGTGTGCATTTTAGCTTTTGAGTAGGATAGGTGTCTGTGAGCAGCACATTACTCAATGACCACCATTATGGACTGAATTCGGGTGCTGAACTCCACAGAAACAGTTCTCAGGCTCATTATACTATGCCACAGAGAATATCACAAGAGACAGAAATTGACAAATCTTCTATTGTAAAAATTAAAATGATGCACACTGAAAGGTGAAAATGGTCTGCAAATAAATTTGTAAATACAATAAATGGACTTTACAATGGATTGCATACCTTGGAATATTTGTCAAGGTAACAGAGTTGTGGTAGTGCTCATTCACTTTAGTCTTGATTCTAATTTTAAGCAGGCTATGCAAGTTATTGCATTAATATTACACCTATATACACATATCAACCTCTATCCAGATATACATACACAGTGCCATACATCTGTAAGGTACATTATAAAACAAGGAAGGAATCCCTACTTTCAATTTTTTAGTAAGCCACTCACCTGCCTGACAATGTTACAAATTCACGCATCCCTCTTTTAAGAAAAAGTTGTCCTAGCTAAAAGACTTTAGAAAACTGCTACTCAGAGAAGTAGGTGGCTTAGTGGCTCTTGCTTAAGGTAAATCCAGGATACAACTTTGCTATTCCATAAGAAATTTTATTTTCAAAAAATGAAGCATCTTTTCATGATACAATCTCTTAAAAACAACAATTAAGAAAAACAGCCTTAACTTCAATATTTGGAAGGTTAATATTTGGGGGTGGGGGGGAATCAGGTTCCACATGCTGATCTCCTGTAACTGAGTTTACAACTTGCTGATTTTAACTGCAGTGCTACTAATGAGATCCCCTCTGTATTGGTAACTTCCTTCTGCCTTTTTGCTTCTTTTTTTTTCCCCAAGTATAATTCACAAATAAGATGCAAGTGAAGCAGCAGCATTGAGCTTCTAACAGGGCAGTTATCTCTGGTCCATTTGAAATGGTTTTGGTCTCTGAAACATTCACATTCAGGAAGAAATTTCCAGTGGGCTAATGCCAATATAGCTGCCCTCTTTTAAGGTCAGAACTAGTACACGTTAAAAGATGTAACGGCCACAGAATGTTCCAAAACACAAGCAGTCCTCAAGAGCTAAGACTTTTTTGGGTCAAACAATATTTTTTAGATTCTACATAGCAAAACCACACATGTTAAACAGAAATCTTAAAAAAAACATGAATTAAAGCAATCACCACCCCTCTACAGGCAAACACCCTTTAAGTTCATCAACATGCGATACGGTGGCTTGCAAAATATGCATTTAAAATAAACAGACTCGGTTTACCATCTTAGTTGAAGAATACAGTTTAATTATCTATTTGCATAACACCTGCAGCACAGAAAGAGAAAAAAATTCTGGAAACAGCAGCTCTCACCAAAGTAAAGCAAAACAGTGACTGTCAAACACACTACCCTGTGTCACTGAGCAACATGGGACTGCAGCCGGGAACCTTCAAACAGGTGGCAAACATGGGACTGAACTGTGGACAATATGATCAGCCTATATAGTTGTCTATACATTGTTCACTCTTCTTTTCACAGTGCAAGTTGAAGCAACCAGAACTTAACCCGAGACCATGGGGCCCTTCCAGAGAACAGTTATGTCCTAAGGTAAGGCAAAGTTTAGGAGAGAGAAACATTTGAGCAATCTTGTGGCACTCAGCCAATTCATCCAGTGACTGGATAATTGTCAGCTGTGCCACTCTTCTGTGGAAATGTCTGCAAGTGGTGTCACTGCAGCTTATAACCCAAAGAGAAATGGGAGAGAGAAGGAAGTAAACACAAAGCATAAAAAATGGGGACAGCCAGAATATATTGCAAGCCATTTGGGCTGCTCACTCCATGAGCCTCACATCAGTAAGGACTATCCAGAAACTAAGTCCAACTTCAGAATACAGCTTTGGTTGAATTCCTAGCATTTAAAACTAAGGCCCATGCAACATGTTAAAGGCGCTGATAAAACATACAGGGTGGCCGAAACTTCCATGTCACCTTAGGCCAACATTTCCCCTCTTGAGTGAGTAATATTAGACTCCTAGACCTGCTTTTAGGCACCAAAAAAGTGGCCCAATTTTCAGATGAGCTAGTCCCACCACCTCCCCACATTCATTGCCATTAAAATCTTCTTGGGGATCATTTTCCCGTTAACTATAACTGAAGAGGAGGCAAAAGTAAGTATGATGACCTGGCAAAAGGAAGAGTCTCTACTGAGCAATTTTAACAGCCCACGTTGGTGCTAGTTCTACCGCAGGACAAACCATTGCTTCACTAGTCAATGGGTTTAACTACAAAAACTACAAAAGGCCACGTAACAAGTTAGCATTAGGAAAATCAGCATTAGTAACAGCTCAGAATTGCTGATGTACCAACCAAAAAATGCCAGATCTATTATCAGTGTTCTTGTCATGTTCTCTAATTCATATTGTTCACGTAGGCAACAAAGGAACATAAAACAACTGTTTTAATAAGGCTTAACAGGTTTATACCACAGAAGTATACTAGGGTTTTGACAGTTTTTCTTAGCAAGTGGTTTATCTGTAATGCAAGATTATTATTTGGCATTTTGAAAATGATATCATGGCCTAATTGGATATGCTAATACAAAATGCAACCAAAAAAGTAATGATGCACATTACTAAGTTATCCTAGTCGGGAAATACAGGTTGTGCATTTTAATAGTGCATCTCTAAACTCCTGCAACTACTCTCTTTGCAAGTCAAGTCAGACTTATTTTTTCCCCATTTATCACAAATTCCCTTTTCCCTAGGTTAGAGAAATATACTCAAGGCCCCACACACACTCAAGTACTGATAATGTACAGACTTAATTTGGTATCTTTCTGCCTGTCAAAGAACAGGATAAAACTGCAAGTGTTAACGCTGCTTTTTATTTTTAAATCCTATTGGTCACAAAATCATTTTTTCTTCCAATACTCACTAGAAGCCAAATGAAGGCTCAACAAAACTCCCATGCGTGACTTCAGCATTCCTTGCTTCCAACTTCAACACTCTCCAAAACAATCTTTGCTATAATTAAGTGGGACGTTTTCCAGCGCATTCAAAGGTGACCTTGAGTCCCCGTGTACCAACCCAGGCTTGATATTTACAGGACTTGTAGAAAATTTTAGGCATAAGCTCAGACATTAAGATGTCTAGTCTTCAGCTGTTCTCCTAAAATCTGTAACTCTTCATGTTGTTTAAGAAACAGATAACCTTAAACATGTATACATAACACTTGAGACACTATCTGTTTTAAACTTAATGGGATTTTCTTTGGGAATTTTTTATTTTATACATAGCAAAATCCTTTGGGACACATTGTATGAAAGATGTCATATAAAGAGTTTGCAGTAATCTTAGTTTATTTCTTAATACACAATTCCAATAGCAATTTGTAATGAGTACATGTTTTCAAAGCATGTAAAGTTACCACTTCTGTTGCCCACACATTCTTTTTTGTGTGTGAGGAAGCTCAAATCTGATTTGGCTTCTTGTTGCTTCACTGCTTGAGGAGGTAAACCCAACATCTTGGTAGTCAACTGCTACTGCTAAGAGCAGGAAATACCATTAACATTTTAAAGCTAATGACTGCATTCTGGTGGCTCTCTCCTCTCCACCTCACACGACTGGTTTCACATACTGTATGTCCGTTTAATTTTTAGCCTCACTTTGTTGTTAGTCTCTAAGGTGCCACAAGTACTCCTTTTCTTTTTGCGAATACAGACTAACACGGCTGCTACTCTGAAACCTTTGGAAGGAAAGTCTGTGTTGAGTGTATTTACACCCACACCACATTCACACATACCCACCTGAATATATATCTTTGGATGTTTTAAACACTTGAGATATCCTGTCAGCTGTAAAATATGGTACTACTTTCTACCTTTGGCACAGTGGTTGTCAAACAACCAAGAGGAGGTGAAGTGTTTACAAAAACATTACCCAGGTTCCTACTCAGCATTTTATTTGTATATATGTATATTTGTCATTGACAAACAGTGGCAAATTTTTTTAATGACTATAAATATACTACTGAATCTAAATCTTAAATCTTCCACAGCACAGTTAAGGACACTGCAGATCTTCAACACCTGGCTGCAAAACACAGAAAAAATGCAAAGGATGCCTCCTGATTATAGCTCCTGTGTAGCTTCTTAATACAGTTAGCTTTAATTGTTCCAAACATTTTTAAAATTCTGAGTCCTTTAGAGATGAATTACAGTTGCTGCATCTTTCACTGAACTCACAAAGATCTTTTTGCTTTCAAGAAAATAATTACTGAACATTACATCATTTTTATATTGCATTATGAAAACAAAAACCTTTGAATCGCGACACTGATGGCTCTTAGTTACCAGTAGAATATGCAACCAGTTCCACCATTGAGTTTCCTGTTTGCAGCAAATCAAATGTATGCTCCAACTGCCACATGTCAACAGGGACAGGGACATGCCTTTTCAGCCTGTGACATTCTTTCTTCTTTTTTTGGGGGGGGAATCATTTTCTTTAAGAAATTAAAACTAGCACGCTAACTTCAATAACCTCTGAATGAATTGAACATTGACTGCGTTGTACCTGACTTCTACTCCAATGGTAATTTTAAGAACTGCAGAACGTAAAACTCTTTATTTTCTCTTGTGATTACCAACCTTATTTTGTGCTGAATTTTTTTGTTGGTCTTCAAGGACTAAAATGTGACCTCTCAGCTCTTTGTGACAAATTCCACTAAAGCCAGTCCAACAGTTTTAAATGGTCTGGATTGAAGCATCTTAGCTCTCCTCTCGCAAATGCAGTATGGTCTAAATTTGAAGTCACTTGAATTTCTTCTTCCTCTGAGGGACCCAAATGAGGGCAAAGGAGAACAGAAAGAGAGAGAGAGAGAGAGAGAGAGTTTAAATGAGTCAGTCAAAAGCCTTGAAACTGGGCTACAACTAACTCATCTTTCCTTGAACAGTCAGATGTTTCATTGTGATCCAAGCATCTCTGTAGACCACTCAGTGCCCTCAAAAGAGTACAAATAAATTAACGTACTTCCTATAACTATGGTTTTCACCACCTATTCATCAGATTTCTCCTCCTAATTCTTAGTCTGGATATGAAAAAAGAATTGCACCAGACCACAAGCTCAGCAATTGCTCCTCAGTAAGCAATGGCAGGTTTCAGATAGCAGCCGTGTTAGTCTGTATTCGCAAAAAAAAAAAAAAGGAGTACCCGTGGCACCTTAGAGACTAACATTTATTAGAGCATAAGCTTTTCGTGAGCTACAGCTCACTTCATCATGCATTTGGGGTGAAGCCTCTGCTTTTTTTTTTTTTTTTGGCTTTTTTTTGCATCCGATGAAGTGAGCTGTAGCTCACGAAAGCTTATGCTCTAATAAATTTTTAGTCTCTAAGGTGCCACGGTACTCCTTTTCTTTTTTCAGTAAGCAATGATTGTTTTTAACTCTTGAGGACAGAAAGCAAATGAACTATGCACTCAAGCCATCTTTGTTGGGGGAGTTAACTTCTGAGAGGTTTGTCCTTTATCTCCTTCTACAATAGGATGATAAAACAAACTGGGTCACTATAAGAAAGGGGTCATGAATAAGAAAGGGGTGATGAAACACCTTTTTAAAAAAAAAAAAAAAAAAGAAGAAGAAGCGGTACACCATGAAGGGAAAGGTCTGTTGAAGATAGGCTCATGTGCTACTCCTAAAAAACCATTTTGGACATGAGCCTCTTTCCTTCCTAGAGTCAGTCACGCCATCTCACAGTAGGCTTCCATCAGAATATCTTTGTTTGAACCTCCTCAACTAATTCAGTATAGGATCATACATAATTAATCATGTCTAAAATACACGTGTAGCATCTTGGTTTTGGACATCAGCCAGACACCCTTAATTCTTCTGGCCTGACATGTCATTTCATCTGATCCATCAACAGAAAACAGTTCATTCAGCCTTCAGTGGGTTGTCCTGCTACTACAATCACCCTGGTTAAATGCAGAGTTTAAATGTCATCAACTGAGAAAAGAGAGGGCAGCAGGGGTGGGAACAACACATTAACAGAGGGGGTCTCTGCACGCTGTTGCTGCCAATCTGAGCTGTCTGCTAAACAAGAGTTATTTAAGGAACAGGAAAACGACCTAAATTTAATTTCTCCAATGGGGATAAAAAGAATAGAATAAGAAAATAAAAGGTTAGATTCTCATACATGTCATAAAGGAAACACATCTACAGACTGACACCCCACTCAGGGCACAGAGCTTTACAGCATGTCCTCTAGAAAAATCCGTTAGTCTGCTCTTAATACGTTTGAAAGCAACATTCACAAGTAGCTTAACCGTTGCCATGCTATTTTTTAAAATGTTCTCCAAGATGTTAACAACTCATTAACAGGAAAAAATGCATCATCCCTTTTTCAATGTGCATCAAAGTCTCATATATAAACTTCAAAAGCCTGATCCCTAGCAGCTGCCATCTGATGGTAGCAAGAGAGGGACAATTTAGGCTGTTACTCTTGTTCTGTGGGCATATGATGTGGCTGCCATGTGACATCAAATCTGCTAATTGGCTGGAAGTGACATCATTTTATTATTCTCTTGTGCTTGCATTTCAGCTTCCCCTTTCAGGGACCGTCAGACCTCACACAGCTTAGCCAAGGCAGTTTAGAAGAGCAAGGAAGCATGTCTCAAGCAGCACATCAAAGATATGGGAGCCGCATTCCCTACCTTGGGATTTTATTAAACAAAAGAATGAATAAAATGGAAGGGCCCTATGTTTCCCTTTTTAAATGTGTTTGTGATATGGGGAAAGAGATACTGCTGGTAAGGTAAACCAAAAAGTCAGCGCTTCACTGCAACTCAGCTACAGTTAAAGTAAAACCTAGAAAGTTTGTTTTAAAAAGACCTGAAGACTGGAAAATGGAAACCATATGGAATATAACAATGAGACAGTTAACAAAGCCACATACACACACAATACTATTATGTATATACACCAAACACCAATACAACACATATAGAAGTGCAATGCACCGGCCCGGGCAAATTCCTTCAATAATACTCATTCTGAGTAACTGAATACTTTGTGCTTTTGCTAAGTAGGAACAGATCTAAAATGATCTTACGCTCTAGTTTCCCCTTAATACCACATGCTGGCTTTTGTTCTAACTTGACTGACTGGTTTTGCTTTATGCCAAGTCTTACACTAAGTTTGTAAATCTATAGCTTGATACAAAAGAACATTTTTGTTCGTTTCCTTAACATTTCCTAATGAAGCACAAAATGGAGGTAGCTCGATATTCCCCCAATCCCCCCGGGGGAAAAAAATTACCTTATATTCCAGCACATATTAATAACAAGAAAACGTCTGAAAATTTACACTCTATTGAAAAAAACTGCTCCTTCTCTCACTCCACACATCTTCTACTTATTATTTACACTAATATGCATACCAAAGGGGGTGTGTGTGTGGAGAGAGAGAGAGAGAGATTCATGTATATAAAAATATAGACCAATAGGAGAGAAGATAAGAGGCTCAAATAAGCACAAAATAGAACCCGAGCCCAGCAGGAACTGTCTAACAAACTATAGCGTATTCATCCTTTAATATATCCAAATGCAGATACCAAGGGTAAAATCTCAAATGTTGCATGAATGATTCACACACAAAAACCCATTAAGCAATTACAATCGTGCCACAAAACATTCCTGTAATTACGCAATGATTTTCTGCATATGTCTCCTGCACAATGCACTGAAAAATGTAACTCACTAAACCATACGATCCAGTTAAGAACCGCAAAACAGTGAAACACTCAAGGATGATCATTCCAGTAGTCTTGTGCACACATTCTCCTGTCTCATTTCCATGTATAAGAAAGCCTGGCATCTTGTTATGCAAGTATACAACTTCCAGACAGACAGCGTTGCTATCTTTAATGCATGCTTAGAGAAAAACATTCTGAGAGGTGCTTTGTACATAAAAGGACAGGTCTATAAGCCACCACAAACCAAGCCAATTATAAAAACTCTAGCAGTCACTTACTTCACATGGTATTACCAGGTGTGATTGTCCATTTATAAGGTGTGACACCTTTTGGTCTTCTATACTAATGGATGCAAAAGCATGTAAAACTCTTTCATAAAACAGCACATTAGTCATACAACATTACACATACAACTGCTTTTAGCCTACACATTTCTGCCATTTTACCAAGGTGGGGAACAGACGATCATATCATCTTCTTTTAAATATAGGAAATTGAATGACATCGTATTTAAGTGACAGTCACCAACAGAATAGGTGGAATGAACTCCTGATGATCCCCAGTGCCCTATTGCAATTAGAAGACCAATGATGTGCAAAAGAAAAGCTAGTGAAAATATCATAAGCAAAAGCTGAAGTGTGGTTTTATTTGGTTACTTTGTGTGGTTTGGGACATGCTAGCTAACAATGGACATTTCTGCCCAAACATGTGCTCTAACTAAAATTTCCCACTGTTATGCAAGAAGTTGATTTAAGAAAGCAAAGCTTTCTCATCCGTGCATGCTAATGGAAGTTACTAGTGTAAACCCACATACATTAGCAGCAGCACAGATGTCCAAGTTTAAACATTTTAGTCTCCAACATCAGGTAGGATACAGATGCTGGAAAACATACATGCTCTCTCTCCTCCATCATTACAAAGGATAGTACATGTCTTTATAGCATATAGTTAACCTTCTGCTTTACTGAGTTTTTTCCTGACCTCACAGCAGACAGTGGCTGATTCTTAAAGGATTTAATTATTTTATTAAGACGATGTTGAAGTAAAAAGAAAACGGTACAGAGTAAGCATAGAAGTTTCTGGTTATCAGGGAATAAGGTACAGATTATCAAAGGGTCCGAAATTCGGTTTAGGAACGGGTGGCGTAAGGAATACATAATTTGCAATCTCCCCGATTGGGGGTTAAAAGGTTACAGGTCAAAGTACAGATATTGAGGTATGGGGTATGTTTTCATATATATGGCTATGTTCAGGTGTGAAGTATAATGAGTGAACAAGATTATGAGATGGATTTACCCTATTTGGTGAGATTTAATGTTCTGTGAGATTGTTTATGGTTCCAGTCATATGATCCAATGAAAAAATTCTCTCAGTCCCTTTCCCATTCATGAGTTGATGCCGATTTAACTTAGGCCTTTTCCTTCACCCCTTCTATTACTCTGCAGCACCTCGTTAACATATTATAATAAGTGACACACAAGGTAATCCTGCTCTAAATCTTAAACCTCCTCACTCATCTGTGCATCTGCTTTATTTTTTTCCTGTCCACCAAGTTACCAGAAGCGACCTAACAGCATCCAATTCTGTTACAGGCCTCCTGCAATCGGTGCCACATCTACGCACTACTACAAAAATACCTTGGACCACCTAAAAACAGATGATGCTCTGGATGCAATCACACTCACTCCCAATATAGACATTAAATTGCCTCAACTCTGAGGAGGAGGTAGCTCACAGCTCTTCCATTTGTTAGAGAAATGGTACTTCGCTCAGGACTCTCTCTGAGTCAATGTATGCAAGCACAGTTTCCAGCACCACCCATCATGGTTTCCAAAGAGAAATCCATACCTGCCTTTAGTCTACAGGCCCAAGGAGAGAAGTTTTAAAAATATTTCCTAATCTACCACAAACCCGCCACAGCTGTGCTAAAAGTTGACCACAGGAGAGAGGCCCAAAAATGTTTGCCTTCCCTCTGGTACCACCATTTTTTACTGCTAAACCTAAAGTCCCAACCAGCTCTTATATAATGACAAAACTAGCACTATCCACCACAGGCATATGAAGTGTTACCCACCCAATTACTGTTAAACCAGCTGGAGGAACACATACACTCATCTGGAATCACAGTAAGGTCCCGCAGAGACAACTGCCATTCTCTTACCCAGAATCACTCTCAGAGATTAGAGGTGACAACTGTCTTGGAGACATTTCCAGACCCACTTGCAAAACAGAAATGTCCTAAGAAGTTGTTTAGTGGGAGCAGCGGGGGAAAAATTAGGATTATACAGGAAAAACTTTTCCACAACTGAACTAGTGAACTACCTTGAATGGCTGAAAAAAATCCTGAGCAAGTTTCTATTGTAAACCAACCTATTGTAACCTGCTGATAGCACACAATAATAGATCAATCATGCTGGAATCTACAGTGAGACTTATGGGAAAGATTTGAATAAGTTAATTTTTTTTAAAAGCTAACACTAGTTAAAGAAATGCGCCATACAAATCTCGCAGAACTGGACCCTAACCAGATCCCAGAGGCAGCTCACGAAGCACCTTTGTTAATGGTGACACGAGGTGTTTAACAAATATTTTTCATTGCATGAATATTAATGCAACACAAATTAAGGTGTGTGGGGGTGAGAGATGAAAAGGAGACTGGGTTCCCCGCATCATTAACAAAAGGAAAGTGATTAGAAAGAACAGGAGAAGTAAAACCAGCTTCTCGACCCCCTTTCCACCTCCTACAAAAACATCAAATATTTTCTTCCATAAATAATTGCAATAGGATGCTGTAGTTTCTTTCCAAACAAACAATAGCCGGATTGTGTTTTGCCATAGGCACAGCCCTAGGGGAGGGGGCGCCTGGAGTGGGGGACACAAAGACTTGCTTTCAGAGCTTGGGGCCTCTCACTACTGAGCCCTGGGCATTTTTTTCCCCCCTCTCCAGTCCTGAAACAGCTTTCCCCGCCCTCTCTTTCAGCTGTAACTTTAAAGCAGCAGCAACTGGAGGCTCCTGCTATGGAAAAAAAATTAGCCTTTGTTGCAGACCTCACACAGTTCACAGTTTTGTAACCCACCAGCAGGCGGCCCTTGCTCAAAAGTAAAAAGTCGGGGGGAAGGGGGGGTGTTATTTTTATTTGGTGATTTTGAAACATAAACTAGCTTTTTAATACGCTCCTGCTTTTATAAACAGTATGAAGATATCAACTTCGGATATCTTCATACTATGTTCTGAATTAAATCACTACCATTAGAATTAGTACAGCGTCTTAGCGAAACTAATTTCCCCCCCCCCCTTTAAAGACAAAACCTGTTTCAAGACAAATCACCATAGGCTACAAAATCGTTCCCTTTACAGAAGGGTTTAAAAAACAATGAAAAAAGGTCTTCTTGCTCCTCATAAAGTGTTTTGAAATAATCCCTCATCTGAGTTGGGAAATTGGAAAGCTGTAATTCACCCCCTACTCATTCACCTTCCTCCATGTCAGGAATCAGAAAACAACCTGCCTGAGCAACATCAAAGACATCAGTGTTCACCAGCAACAGCTATTAAAGGCATTCCATGCAGCTTTACTCACATGCTATTAGTGACTACCTCAAGTCAAAACTATTGCTCTATCCATATTGGGGCCAAAGGCAAAACATTTCTTCCACCCACACCACTCACCTGTTTACAACTCCTTGTAAATTACATAAAAAATACTATGTTAAGAGAATGTCATGGTTGCAGTAATAAACACTCAAGCCAGAAAATGACCAACACACACATGTAACCTTAACTCTGCCCGGTTTGGGAGTAAGTATTTAAAATAGTTTTTAAATACATTATTAACTACCACCTCAGACACACCTTAATATCATACAATATTTTTTCTACAATCTATGACAGAACTATGCATGCTCTGTAAACCAAACATAATGCATGCAAGCCATCTGTGTAAAAACTATACAGTAAAAAATAGTTCTTATAAAACACACAGCAGCTTAAATACAGCCAATACCAGGAAAAATGTGCTAGTGTATCTAGCCCACGCAAATGTACAGCTATGCGAGCTTTGTGATTAATTGTATCAGTCCCTAGAAATCACCAAAGATGGCTGCAATGGGCATGTATGTGAAGGTAAATTATCTCAAACTGCCTCATCCTCTGAGAATTGCACCCAAGGAAAACCCCACATGATGGTTAAAGAGAAAATGCATAAAAGACAGGTTGTCAAATTATTTAAGTTGAGAGAATTTCTCTCATAAAATGTCTAAGGTAATCGAGATACTCAAGATCATCATGATACTGAAAAAAAGTATACTAAGCATGAAAAAATATGCCAAGATGCTATAGGTTTGTATTTAAGGTTGTAGGAAAAGATGTAGCATGTTATATCATATGTGAAAAATAGTGTGTGATCATGTAATTAAAGACTACTCTAACGATGCACATGCATAATGGGAATGCAAAACACCCGTGACATTGTTATTACTTGATCGGATTGTATAACAGTACAATATAATGCCCTCAAAGCACTTTTGGCTTTAAAATAGTCTTTTTTAAAAAGAGACAATTCCTTATTATGGAACTACTCTGCCATTACCAGCATGCTGTATGTAGAATACCTGATGAGGTTCCAAAGGAGTATCTTCCTTTCCTAAAACCATAGGACTTATCCGGCTTTTTCCTCACAACACATACACAGCAAAAAGAGCATTTTCTCCTGTGGATCCATGACTCAATCACTGATACACAAGTAATCTGGGCAGAGATGTATTTCTCACGGCCTACTGCTCACTTCGAGTTTAGTGTTGCCATTGAAAAAGTTCACAGAGCACACACTAAGTAGATCCCGTGCCTTAAACAATTTTCATCAGAAAATTTTTTAGACAGTCTTCTCCATGAGTGCTATTTTCATATCAAATTCCAACTTTCCAACCATTAGATGTTTCTAGGGTAGAACTTTTTTAAAAATCTCAATCTCTTCTTTTATAAATAAGAGGTACTGGATAAATGGTAAGCCAATTATCCTACTTTTGGGGAACTGAAAACAACTTATACAACTTAGGGTTTTCTATAACATCCATCAGCATAGTATCTAAGCACTTCCTAGATGTTAGATCCACAGTTGGGTACATAAAGAAAGTAAGAATGGCCCTACTGGGTCAGACCAAAGGTCCATCTAGCCCAGTATCCTATCTTCCAACAGTGGCCAATGCTTCAGAGGAAATGAAAAGAACCATCAAGTGATCCATCTCCTGTCACCCAATCACAGCTTCTGGCCAACAGAGGCTAGGGATGCCATCCTGCATATCCTGGCTAATAGCCATTGATGGACCTATCCTCCATGAAGTTATCTAGTTCTTTTTTGAAACCAGTTACAGTCTTAGCCTTAACAAATCCTCTGGCAAAGAGCTCCACAGGTTGACTGTACGTTGTGTGAAGAAATACTTCCTTTTGTTTGTTTTAAACCTGCTGCCTATTAATTTCATTTGGTGATCTCTAGTTCTTGTGTTATGAGAAGGAGGAAATAACACTTCCTTATTTACTTTCTCCACACCAGTCACCACATAGAGAATCTAACTGAGTGTTCTACTCTTCTCTCTTCCCTGGTTACAGGAGGTTTTGCTTGTGGCTCTTTTCTGTTTCAGTTTTTTGGCTCTGTCACTCATTCCAGTGACAGTGAAAAAGCTTTATAAAAAGCTCTTAAAGGTAGTCAGATTCAGAATTCATCTGAACTCCTCCAGAAGTTCATTCGCCAATCGAATAACTTCATCCAGGAACACCTTCTTCTATTACAGATTACGCCCTGGGCTTTGTAAACTATATAACCCTGGAGAAGCAAAATTGGTATTGAGAGATTCCTGGGCGTGATCACTGAAATAGCTGATTTCTGATTTAAGAGCTTTGAAGATCAGGACCTAGGGAGCAGTGAACTGGCAACAGAAACAAAATGGGAGCCAGGGGGACAGTACCTGAAGGGTGACATGTCTATGGCAGGACATCTTATTGTACCTAAGGGTGGCCATGTTATCCACAAGATGGAATCTTTACACTGCTGTCAGACACAGTGAATTACAGGAATTCAGACTGGAGGTGACAAATGCATGGATCACTGTGCCCTTATGAGGCCAGGGCAAAATTTCCTTGAGGTGGCACATTTTCCTGTTGATGCTACCTCATTACCTAGGATGAGTAATGACCCATCTGTTAATTATTAAAGTCCAATAAATTCAGCAATACTGTGTCCTGTTTAAATACTGTAAATTAAAGTGGCTTTACTAAAACATACAATGATCTCAATTTTGTGCGTTAAGTCATTATTAAACAATAGGACTTACTGTTGCAAATAATCCTATGTAACAAAATGCCTGCATAGGTGATGGAAGTATTAAAAGAATATGGACTTCATACAGTACTTTCTATGCCTCTGGGTATCTCTAAGCAATTTATAAAAGTATTGAACATATTCCCCAAAGTCCTTTGGATCACTGGGGCCTTTGAATGATCAAAAATTTCAACAGTGCATGATTATGACTTCATAATTGAAAAAAGGCATGCAAATGAACTGGAAACCACTATGCTTCGGTCAAAACTCCAGTAATACAACCCTCATTGCTGTGCCCATATGAGCATTGCGTAATATGAGAGATTTAGGTCAGTCACTTACCCTGGAGGGGTGTAAAGTTAGATCATTCTATAGCTTGTGTGCATCTCCTACAAAGTAACTGCAAATGCAAACTCTGTGTGCTCTATGCAGCCGTGGACATAACCGTTTGTTCAATTTGAATTTTCGGCCGGAATCTGGGATTAACTCCTATTCACAGGACGAGACAACAAAATCTTTTAACTTCCTGCTGAACAACATCCAGTGAATGGGACTTTTGTTGAGTACCGCAACTAAAGAATAGCACCAATGATCGTGTCATGCCACCTAATACGGCAATATTAGAAGCGAACTGAAATCTAAATCCCAATTTGAGGCTTGAACAAAAGGACCTTCGGTGATAATTTAAAGCAGATCTCATTATCTGCACTAATAGTTGAATTAACTGATTCTTAGTTTTCCAACAATTCCTGTTGCGTTTCCAAAAAAAATTATTTTCATTAGGAATGCATTTATCACAAAGCACAACAGAAATGGCCAAATGACAGTTAATTTCCCTATACATTATTCAAATTCTTCTACAGGCTGCAAGTAAAACCATATTTGATACTCTTTTTGGCTTGTGTGCAATTCTGCTCTGCCTATTTTCTGTATAATGAATCAACCTACCACATGTAAACTCCCGATTTCCACTAGACTTTTCAAGGAGTTGTTCGTATCATAAGAACAAGATTTCTCAATATTCCCAATCCCATTCTAAACCTAAAAGACTCAGATAAGAATCTAAACATTTACAATGCTTATCTGTTAGTTGCTTTTCTGTTGATTATTTTCTTTGATGTTTTGTATGTCTCTGACATGCATATTTGTCTAAACTTCGGAGGGGTTACAATTCCTAGCATAGACATTAAGGGTAGAATCACCTTATGGTCTAAATTTGGGGGAGGGGAGGGCGCGGAGATTTTAAACATGATCATTGTTCTTTTTCTTCTGCAACTTCATTTTGAGTTTGATGAGCTAAGCACTAATCTGTTGGCATGCTCCAATTCTTGAGATCTTGTGCGATAAGCTAATCATTTGCCATGTCAAGATATTTCTCACCATTTTCTGTTAAGTACAGTATCTTACAGTTGCATTCTTTGATCTGATAACTTTATCTTTCTTCATGGTATTGACATTCCAACTACTCACCACATTTCTCGTTATTAGCTTCCTTCCAGCTTACTCAAAAGTTTCCAATCACACGATAGATATTTAGACAGAAAGGCTTAGGATCATGTATTTTGGCTTAACGGAATTTGCTAATCCTGCTTTGTAATGCAAGTTACTATTTCTCACAATAACTAGGTGCCCTTCTCAAAGCCAGATACCTAACTAATAATTAAATGAGACTTCGAATGCAAGTGCAGCAATTCTTGTCAAGCTACTATGCAACTTTGACAACCTAAGTCTTTAGATCAATTTAAGGCCCAAATATATAGCGCCATCTGATTATGGGTAGAAAGTTGTATGCTCTGTCTTTATAATAAGGTAAGGGTAAGATTCAGTAGCTTCTTCAGAACATCTCCTAATGGCAGTTACGTAGGCCACACAGCAGTTACGTAGGCCAAACATATTGGCTTCCCACTCTCAGAAAAGCTACTAGATAGGAACAGAAAGCAAAATTATTATAATTGGAACACAAATTACTCAGCTATCATCATATAATCACTTTATTTTGAGGATGCATATAAAATCCTTAATGATCAAACCTGTGGAAAGAAGTATACCGCTCTTCATGGATGCAAGCGGGCACACACCAATAATCTCTTTTCAAATCTCTCATAAAACAGTACTCTGAAATGACTATTTAATTTGAAACATCACAACAGCTCTACAGCCATAAGAACTTGTAAATTTTGAGAGGAACTGCTATCCTAAAATGAATTAAATCCCATGCCTTTTAAGTGCTTAAAACCCTTAAAATAACAAATAGCCTGGTCTGTTTAATGAAGTACTATTACTCATACTCCTCTGAACCTTTGGGGCAGAGCATTTAACAACACAACAACAACAACAAAAAAAGTACAGAAACTGCAAAGCATCAGCAAAACCTCTCCCCCCCACCACAATTCAAGTTAAATACACTGAGGGTCTCTAGGATGACAACCCATGTTTGGAATTCTCTGCCCTTGCAGAATCAACCTTACAGAATTCACTAACATACTGACCATTACTAGGACATCAAAATAGTCTCCATGTATAAATAGGACTAAGTGCTAAACCGCTGGGATAGCCGTTCACTTGCAGAGATGGTCAAATCTGGGGGCAGGGTAGGTGTGTGTAGTTCGGCAGGAGGCCTTGCTTCTTGCTACATCATCATATCCGGGGCACCCATCAAGTACCACAAGAGTTGGAATTAAATGGGCATGTCCCCCATGATCAGTGTTCTGTTTTTAAAGGGGTGGGCACTGGTGGATCTCAATGCTTCCTGCGTTTTGTTCCTCTTTCTATGACTCTACTGCCTGAGTGTCATTGGCAAACCAAATCACACTAGCCGTGAATCTAAGATGGGATTACGAGAGAGAACCTTATATAAAATAGAAAGGGTAGCAAGTACAAGGAAGGCTTCCCAGAAAAATGTTTGTCCCTATGAGTCAACATATTACACTACAGCTAGCTTTCCTCCTTCACGATTTTCAAGAAGAAAATTCTAAGAGGATTTACAGAGTAAAAGATAAGGACCAGAAGGAAGATAACAGATTGTGATGGAGGGAAAACAGCATGTAGTACTTGATGCAGTACATTCAGTATTGTAGTGCAGTCAAAAAAAAACCACCCTAACTTCTACTTTCTCATTGCTTGGTTTCCAACTGATGAACATTAAGGCCTGCAAGGGCTCATGCCTTAAAACCTATTATGGCTTCTATTCATGGGCCTTTATTAGAGCACCCATAGCCCTATTACCTAGTCACTGGTGTCTAGATATTTACTCTCTACTACAGAGACAGAAAGCTCCCTGTGCACACAGTGTAGGAGGTACTTTCTAACTACCACAACCTTAAACTGGTCTTGAAGAAATAAATCATTGAGATGAAACCAGGGTTAATAGCTGAAGATCTGCATCAGGTGGATGTTAAATGCTGACTGTGCTACAGTCTAAGCTTCTCTCTCCTTCCTTTCCCCTCCCAGAGATGCACCCACAGCCAATGTCTACTATATCTTAATGCCTATCCTCTTCCAGATGAAGCTGCAAAACCCCTCCTGCTCAGATTTGGGTGCTTTATCATTTCCTAGAATGCTCATCCATTTGGAAACAAAACAGCTGGGAAGCATGCAGCCTTGTGAGAGCATTTCCCCTGTACCAGGCCTCTCTGACAGGCAGGGCCATGTGAAGACTGACCATTGAGCAGCTCTTCCCTGCCGCCCAGCTGGGCTCCACAGCACGCAGGGCACAGTTATTGTGCTGGGAAAGTGTCAGGTTTAACTCAAACCCTCTCGCACAAAAGGTAATGGAATGTCTTTAAAAATCAGTTTAAGACCCCAAAAATCAGTAGCATAAAATGTACAAACATCTGGTATTTGAAGGTCTTTTCATTTAGTGCACCCTAGCAGATTTTTGCACACTGTATTTCTTGTAAGATAGCAGATGATATTCTCTATAATCTTTTCTAAGGCTGTATATCTTATGGCACTATCATCAATATAGCTCCATTGGTGGAAGGTCTTCCCTGAACAATGCTCATGTAGCCACAGTCTAACCAACTGCACTAGTGCAAGGAATGCAACTCCTGTACTGATGTGGCTTCCAGCACTACCACAGTTGCATAACAAATCAGAAGAACTCTGAGTCTTGGCCTTGGGCAGCTAAAATCCTTCCGCAGTTGAGCTTTGAATTGGCAGCACTGCCAGAAAAAACACAAAAAGAAAAGGAGTAACCGTGGCACCTTAGAGACTAACAAATTTATTAGAGCATAAGCTTTCGTGAGCTACAGCTCACTTCATCGGATGCATTCATCGGAGCTGTAGCTCACGAAAGCTTATGCTCTAATAAATTTGTTAGTCTCTAAGGTGCCACGGGTACTCCTTTTCTTTTTGCGAATACAGACTAACACGGCTGCTACTCTGAAACCAGAAAAAACACAGACACACAAACATGAAGGACAGGGGAGATACACAACTGATGCTACTTGTTTCAGCAAGACTCTACTCCCATTTTAAGATTGTTACAGGAGGACCCCTGGAAGGCTACACACTAGCAAGGATATAAGTACACAACATGAAGAATACCTATAATACCAGGCTGTCAAAGCACTTTACAAACATTTCCCTTCCTAGCACACCTGTGAGCCTGGGAAGTCCCTTCACCCCAGCCATACCTCCCATTTTACACAGTGGGAACCGGAGCAGAGGGAGATTAAGGTAGCACAGTGACATATTAACAGAGTGAGGATTACACCTTTTTCCTGACTCCCAGCTTTGACTTCTAAAACTCGTTCGCTCCCAAAAAACTCATGGGGTCACAAGGTAATGAGCTGTCAGCCTCCACCCCAAGCCCGGCTGCACTGCCAGCATTTATAATAGTGTTAAATATTTTTAAAATGTTTTTAAATTTATATGGGGTGGGGGTCACACTCAGAGGCTTGCTGTGTGAAAGAGATCACCAATACAGAAGTTTGAGAACCATTGATGTAATACTATGAAATATTTCAGTGCCTAGGGAAGACTAATGTGATATTTTGATGCGTCTGTTTCGGTCTGAATCACAAAGGTCCATGTTTTTCCCCTTTACCTTCATTTTTACTACCCCGTATGAAAACTGCCAAAGCTTCGCCATTTAGACAAGGGTCACTCGTCTCCTCCTACCCCTCCCATTTAATCCTGCAGTGAAATCAAATGGCAGCAAATTGTGAAGTCATCAGCAAAGGATTAGGATAACTTGGACAAACTAATGGGAGAGAGGAAGGGAAACTCAAATTAATCAAAACAGATGGTTTCCAGTGGCAAGTGAGGAAATCTCCAGAAAGTGGCAACGGTTTTAATGTATTTATTTAAATGCTCTCCTTTCTCATTCACACATTCTTCTCCCCAGTGTCAACTGTATGGGAAGGAAAATGTCCAAAACACCAATGGTAATATGACCTGTTTATCCCTCTGACTAAGTTCTCATGTTCTCTGCTTAAATTGACTGGACCAGCACCTCTAATTTTCTCCCATTGTGAACATCTTGTTCATGGCCATTTCAAAAAGCAATCTAGGTTACCTGGTGAAAGTATCATCCAGATTGCTCTGATGGATCAATTTCTCAAAATAAAAAATCCACTGAACATATTGCTATTTATATCAATATTTTTCCGTTTTGACCAGCTGCACCTATACATGCAGTGCTAGCATAAGCTACAACTGTATTACTGCAGCCCGTTATTGAGAGCCATACATTTTTAATTACCTCCTAGCCAGATTCCAGCATGCAGAGAAAAAGGAAGGGGGGGGGGGACAGCAGGAGACCACTTTTTTCCCACTGTGTTCCAGTCAGTGCCAATTAAAAGCTTCCTGCAGTAACTCAGTACCAACTAAAAACTAGATCAAGAAAATATATCATCATGCAGTATCCTTTTATTATCATTCCCAGACTGCTCAGCTGTAATTACAGAAGTCCTAAACTGACACAAACAAGTGAGGACAACTCCTATACCAAAACTCAAATGTTTGTAAGTAAAAAAAAAAAAACCAACAGATTCAGATAAGTGTTCTTCATTGTCAAAGCACAAAAACAACTAAACCTTGAAGCACTGCAAAGAAGTCCTGTACATTATGACAGGAATGAAATCTCAAGTTGAATGCACAGGGCCAAGATTAGAGAGATCTGAAGTTTTATATCCAACTCTTCCACCAACACGCTGACCTTGGTCAAGTCCCTTAAGCCCATGTTTTTAGAAAACTGTGCACACACAAATGTGCGCATGCAAAGTCCCACAAACACAGTGCATACAGAAAACCTAGTTTGTGCAAGCCAAGAATCTGCATGCCTTTGTGCACACAAACACAACTCTAACCTGTACAAAGACAGTGCTTTGCACACTTAACGTGTGCTTGCACAAACTGTATATGCACGTTTTAAAAGGCTGACCTTAGCCTCTCTGCACCCATTTTCCCATCTGTAAAATGAGGATAATCAGTTAGGCCGATTTACCATACAGAGATGTTGTTAAGTTTAATTAATTTTTGTAATATTCTATGAGAGCTACTCAGATGAAAGGTGCCGAACAAGTGCAAAGGTTTATTTTAACATGGGCCTAGCTCATGCTGATCCAAAGAAAGAGGGTCATGTTTTTTCTTTTACATTCACATTAGAGTGTTTTCAGACACACCAAAAATATTTATTTGGGGGGAGTGGGGAAGGCGGAATAACCACAACTCCAAATAGTATTTCTGTCCTAAACACAGTATCATTAGCAAAGGTGAGGGGGTTCACTACTGTTTCGGGTCTGGGATTTTGTTTTTGAATAATAGAGGAAACTGAAAGGGAATTTCCCCTCCCTTCAGTTCAGTTTTTTGTAAAACCATCAAAGAACATGTTTGAAACAGCAACACCATGGAAACATCCCCTCCCCTTCCCAAGTACTAATGCCTCATGCTCGATAATCCCCAGAGGTGGAGGGAGAAGGTTTATTAGTAGAGAGCTCAGCGTCAGAGGGCAACCACTGAGGAGTGCCTGGAGCTAAACCTCCAAACGTACTGGTTGGTTAAATGTGTGTGGCTTTGATTCATGTAGAGTTTAGAGTCAACTTATTTAACCTCCATAGTGAGAGCTACCTAACAGGCTTCAAGGAGAGGGGGGGGGTTTGGTAGATATACTTATTTCATTTAGATTTATAAGGCTGCCCATTAGCCTATCTTTGCACAGGTACAAAAAATAACTATGAAGCCCAAGTTTACAACTAGGCACAATGCCAAAGATAACTCACAAGCCATCTATTTCCCAAACAATATCTCCAAACACAGGGTGACAGGGGATGGATCACTTGATTATTACCGGTTTCAGAGTAGCAGCCGTGTTAGTCTGTATTCGCAAAAAGAAAAGGAGTACTTGTGGCACCTTAGAGACTAAAATTTATTTGAGCATAAGTATGCATCCGATGAAGTGAGCTGTAGCTCACGAAAGCTTATGCTCAAATAAATTTGTTAATCTCTAAGGTGCCACAAGTACTCCTTTTCTTTTTGATTATTACCTGTTCTGTTCATTTCCTCTGAGGCACCTAGCATTGGCCACTGTCGGAGGACAGGATACTGGGCTAGATGGACCTTTGGTCTGACCCAGTATGGCCGTTCTTATGTTCTTACATCCCAAATCTGGACCAATAGCTCCAGAATCAAGGACACCTGGTCCACTAAACTTGCTGAGACAGCAAACCCATAATATTTAAACCAGTGGGCTTGTTAACTCAAGGGACTCCCATGATTATACAAGGAGAGAATCACACAAGGAGAGAAGATGGTCTCTAAAGTAGGCAAGATCCAAGTCACTCAGAGATTGATAGGTCACAGCCAGTATCTTAAACTCCACCCAGAAAACTGGGAAATACACTAAAACATTTAGCGCAACATCTGTAGGAGCCCATGCTCACACACACCCCACTTCGGGTCACATACGGCCCTCCATTCTACCTTTATATGGTGGCAAGTACAAAGTTATCTACAACTCCCAACTACATCTCTCAAACTATGTTGGAAACTCAAAGGTTTGTTCTGTTCTGATGCTCAAAAGCAGAGGACAGGTTTACTGCCAGCTCCTATTTCAAAATACTAGTTATGGCCATCAAAGCTGGGTATATATACTCCAAATGCATAAGTTGTCACATGAAAAACTGGTTTCTGTTGACCAACTAGTTTATCTGGACATTGTTCCTCAATCAGAAAACATCAATGCAATCTGCAAAGTATTTTTTAGCAACCTGATGTCTCATTCCAGTCCTTATTAACCAACCTTTCATAGCCCACAAATCTCTCCAAAACCATCTCAATTAGTTCACCGTAAGGCAGGGGTTCTCAAATTGGGGGTTGGGACCACTCTGGGGATCGCGAGGTTATTACATGGGGGGGTCGCAAGCTGTCAGCCTCCACCCCAAACCCTGTTTTGCCTCCAGAATGTATAATAGTGTTAAATATATAAAAATGTGTTTTAATTCATAAGGGGGGGGTCCACGCTCAGAGGCTTGCTATGTGAAAGGGGTTCACCAGTACAAAAGTTTGAGAACCAGGCTAGGACTATAGACTTATACAGCCTAGGTAGTTACAATAGAACCTCTGTTACGAACACCTCGAGAATAGAAGTTGTTCGTAACTCTTAGAAGTTCCTAACTCTGAACAAAATGTTATGGTTGTTCTTTCAAAAGTTTAAAACTGAACATTGACTTAATATAGCTTTAAAACTTTACTGTGCAGAAGAAAAATGCTGTATTCCCTTTATTTTTTTTTAACAGTTATGTTTAACACCGTACTGTACTTGCTTTGGGGGGGGGGGTACCTCTGCTGCTGCCTGATTGCGTCCTTCTTGTTCCAAATAAACAGGTGTGCTGTTGACTGGTCAGTTCGTAACTCTGGTGTTTTTAACTCTGAGATTCTATTGTATGTCTAAATTAGTGGATGACTCACAAAGAAGCCCTTAACTCTGATATTGCAGGGAGAATATAGATCTATGCTAGAGAACTAGACCCCTTACTTTTATATTGTTAGAGGTACAAATGTTAAAAACCAAATAACGTGATTAGTTTATTCATTAATTGCATTTGAGAGTTGGAAAAATAATTCCAGAGCTCTGAAGAAGGTAACAAAACAAGACGGTAATGTCCATAGGCAAAATTCAATGCATCTAACACAGTGGTTCTCAATCTATTTACGAGTGTGGGCCACATATGCAGCTCTCTATGTGCTATATACATTGTGCTCAACACAATATATATATTACCTGTATGACCCTGAGGATGTAACATGGACTGCAGCTGCGTGCGGATTAGGCCGCAGCTTGAGAACCACTGATCTAATTGAGAACACCAATTCTCTTGAAACAGCTACAGAATCACTTTACACACATCTGAAGAAATGCCAGAAAAGGCTACAAAAATAATTTGGCCACGATTTCCCTAAAGCTTAGAAAACTGCCATTTTCAGCGGTGGAAAATGAAGACTTCATCTTCCCAGCCAAACTCTCATGCCATTTCTTTTTCCCTGTTCGAAGTAGATTGCCATAAACGTCTGGGAGTTACTCACTATCTGACTCCACTGACCACTAAGTCTGGAATTTAGTTCCAGAGAGCAAATATCCATGGAGTAAAATAAATGTTTCTAAGCTTGATAAAATGGCATTTTATTCTGAAACATTTTATGTAGGAAACTACAAGATGCCCATTACCCAAGTCTCAGAGTAGTAGCCGTGTTAGTCTGTATTCGCCCCCCCCCCAAAAAAAAAAAAAAAGGAGTACTTGTGGCACCTTAGAGACTAACAAATTTACCCAAGTCAACTCACTTTCATTGAATCAAACTCTCAAAACATACATGAATCACCAAATCTGTGGAAAATCCTTCCCAGTTCTCTACTCACATACCTAGTGCTTCACGCACTTATATAATCTGCCAGGGTTTGCTTCAAGACATGTTCAGTAGTTTTCATTCTACTCTAAGCTTCTGCTAGTTGGAGACTTACTAGTGTTCACTCCTAATAGGTCTTACCCATTTTTAGATCCCATGTACTACTAGGTGGTAATAATGCTGTACTATCCATTCAGAGTAATGTCATTTCTTGGTCTACCTGACAATAAACCATATATGCAAACACCTCATCTCCCAGATGACCACAATTCCAACCCCGGCCAAGCAACCAGGCGGACATCCTTCATTCAGCCTTATTTTAAACAATCTTAATCAAAGAAACCCCACCACTGACCTCTAGGTTGTTTAAAATAGTGAAATTAAATTTTTCGTTTTAAATACAATTTAAAAAACCCAGGAATCATTAGCTGATAAGTTTAGGCATCTTTTCTCCATCTCTCAGGGCCAAACAAGTAAGTGACTGAAGGGGGAAAAAGGTTAATAGCACTCAGGTCTACACTGGGAACACTTGCCTAAATATGCTTTTTTTGCACTATATTCCCCATTTCATGTCAGCTCTTCCAAGTATGCATACACACTGTTTATACAGTACAGATGCAAAATGATGCTCTACACTGACACACACCAAGAGATAGGAAAGACAGCAAATAAAATGGATGGTACCTTTTACTGGATCAGAGAAAGAAATTTACTCCCCTTCCCCAGAGGCAGCAGCAGCAAACAAGGATTGTAACACGTACTCTTACATCCAGACATTTCCTGCTTTGAAAACATGAGGCTGAGTAGTCTTCAAACATGCAGACATAAACGTGTTAATTTTTTAAAATAAATCAGTTATCCTACATGTCCTTGTCTAAAAAGGGGATGCCGCACTGGGTTTAAAGAGCTTATTGTTAGTAATTAGGTTTCTAGTCCTATGCAGTCACCACTGTTAAAGCTCAAACAAGCAGCTTTAACTGGGCTGTCCATCTCTTTGTGTGTTTGTTTTGATAGAGGCTCAATTATGCTCAGGACAATGGCCTGTCTCTTCATTTTGCTGTGAATAGGAAGCGAGGGTGCCATTGTCACAGGGCTTCAATTCAGTTACAACAACAAAGGGGTCTGAAGTGCCACAAATAATGGGCTACCTAAAGTAGTTGGAAAGGAGAAGGATGGGGACTTTGCAATAGCCACAGTCCTCCCTCCCCCCACACCCCTCCCCCCCAATTCCTCAAACTAGAGGGAGGAGGCTCACTTTAACAAGAACTATGTCAGAGGCTCCTGCTACAATGAAAATTTAAGGCACAGATAACACTACTGTTGACAATGCTATAGGTGGCATGGAGGGGAGGAGTGTTGTGAAGTCCATAATTTTAGCTCAGCTTCATAACTGGGGAATTGGGGGGAAGTGGTTGGGGGCAGAGCCAGAGCAATTTTAAAACCAGGAATTCTGTCAGGTCTCCTCTCTCCCTCACTGCACCCATTTTAACTTGGAGGGTGGCAGCAAAGCGAGGCCGTAGCAATCGCACTCAGAAGAGAGCACAGAATACAGTTTGATTTTGAAAAATAAAAGAATGTGATAATGCTTTAAAATAAAGCATCAATTATACTCAGATTACAACCAGTGAATGAAACCTAGTACCAGACTGTTATTGTAACCAAAATCCCCTCCTCCCCTTTCTGGTGCCTCATTCACAAATGGCTGCTCAGGAACTCAGCTGCAGAAACAGGAGACACAGAGTGTATGGTGGGTTTTGTTTTGTTTTTAAAGGGGGTGGGTACGGGGGAATCAGGGTGAAAAAAAAACCCATATTTTATTCCTTTTCCACAGTCAGCTCCTCCTCCTCCTCTAAGTCCCCTCCTCCGAACTTATTGCTCAACCTCATGGTGTTTCAGAAAAACTGAGTCTTTTGCAAGCTTGTTTACCAAGAGGGGTTTTAACTCTGACGCCCAGCAATCTGAGGTGCCTGCATGTCATTCGAGAGGAATTCTGGAAGGCTGGGTTTCACGCAGTACCTCTCCAGCCAGCCTTACTTTTCACAGATTGCCTTTGTCCTTTCTCTGGGGTCACGCATTCATGGGATAGAGAAGCAGAAAAGTATCAGATTTAAAGAAGAACAGCAACAGTCTCAAATTATGTTTGCTTAAGAGCAATAAAATTAATCTGCTTCCCCTAACCTGTCATATACATTACTACCTAGGTAAATCTGTTGGTATATATGTTTTGTGTTGTGTTATATCCCAGCTTTCCTTTAGAAGGTATTGTATGACTTCGAAATAGACGTATTTGTACTAACATGTCACGGGCGCAGCCTTGCACTTTGTTTGTAGTGGGAACTAACTTTTCTAAAATCTGTTATTGAAAGAAAGAGTGCACGTAAGTCAGGGAAGAAGAGGAGACATGGAACGATCCCCTTGCATTATTAGTGCCCTATTTACAAGTCACAGTACAGTTAACATGGAAAAATCAAGATGTACTTTAACATTTAATCCACAAAAGTTTTTGAATTAAGTACAGAAATTAAATCCATAGGAGCCAAGGGCTGACCAATAGATGACAAAAGATCTCATTTAATTATAAATCAAAAACTATCAGAAGTATAACTGTTCCCAACATTATAAAGTTAATCAAATTTTTAACTGTAGCTCCCAGCTGAGAACAAGCGGGTAGGAAGTTGCTTTAAAAAAAAAAGTGTTCTCTTGTGAAACCATTTCTGAAACTATGAATTCACTTGTAATGAATTTTTTCCTTACCCGCTTAGCTCAGTAATCATTACCTTGAAGGTGATGCTTCTTTCCCATCTTCCCCAGAAGCTGGAGTGATTTGAAATTTTAAGCAGAGACTACAGCATCACTCTCCTCCTACCTTGCTAAATATAATTTTTTTCCAAAAAAGCTCTAAGCATTAGGAACATGCAGATAAGGAAGGTCATTTGACCCTTTCAAGAGCACAGAAAGGAAAGACATCCTCACTTCCTGAACCCACTCAGGTTACACCATTTAACAAAGAAAGAATCTAACCATGTTTATACTAGTAGAAAGATCATCTGGACACACTGCTCAAAGCCCAGTCGTGTTTTTATAATGCAAATAATTATTTCCCAAGTCCAGAGGTTGCAGCTCTTGAACTGATTAACCTATCACACTAACAGCCACTTCGTGGGCAGTATTTCATTCAAGTCGTATTTTAGAAGACTGCTACCTATCAATGTGTCTATGCAACATCACTATTCTTTCCAGATTAAACAGAGTCTATAGCTATGACCCATCATTTCATGAGTATTCTAAGGCAAGAGGTGCAGTTTTTAAATCCTAGTCAGATACCCTTTCTTGCATTTGACCAACCTCTACATGGAGTTGTCAAAGGCAGACAGTGGAATAGTTTATACTAATAGGGAGAAGACTGGTTTGTCTTTATATCTGTCGGCCTCTACATCAGACACAAAGAGCAGCACTAAACATCAAAGATGGCTGGCTAGAAGATTCACTGCCTGAGATCCCTTGCTAGCCATCCAAAACTTGCTGCATGGTGACCCTGAAAAAGTCACAACATCTGCGCCTCATGCCATTCTCTGAAAAATGGATGCAATACTACCTGATTTGAAGGATTTCAGTACTCTTCATCCAAGGATTTTTAGAGTACTGTACAAACATTAGCTATGTAAATTTAAATTCAAAATAATAGTCATTCATCCCCCCTTTATGTAATCTATTTTAGACCCTGATCAAACATCAGTAGATTCTGGTGAGAAAAGCTATTTGTGTGCATCATCTCCATCTGACACATTCTTTAACATACACATACCCCAGGGGACAACGTGATCACTAAAGTATGGAAAAACTGGGCTTCTAAACTCAGCAAGTTCTCTCTGAAACAGATTCCATGTTTCTTGGGGCAATTTTTCATTAGCAGCTTACAACGTAACAGCGCCCGTGCTGACAACAAATATTATTCCTGCTTTCGTTCATAAGTAGATTTGATCTCCCTCAAATTTTACACTCAGAATTACACTTGGTCAGTCAGGACTTCTGACCCACAAGTCTGGCACCAGACCTGGTCAGAAAATAGGCAACATGTTTTGTGTGTTTGTGAAATACTTCGGTTTCTATTTTCCATCAACATGGTGTTTCCATCAATATTTCTGACCAGCACTAATTAACAAAAACAGCATGGGAAGCACAAAAACATACTGAGGCAAAGATTGTCTGTACAGGATCTAGGCATAGGCGCCACCTCCATGGGTGCTCCGCAGCTGGAACACCCATGAAAACAAGAGTGGGCAGGAAGAGGCGGGGTGGGAGTGGGGGTTTGGGGGAAGGGGGGAGCGGGAGTGAGGCCAGAGACAGAGCAGGGGTTGAGCACCCAGGGTTCTCAGTAAGTCGGTACCTGTATACCATCTATGTCCTATACAGTCCTGAGCACTTAAGTAATGACTGAAAGGGTACATAACCAAGTGACAAAGCCACATATAGTTACATCATCCCCATTAAGTTGCTTCGAGGAGAACGGGGGATGGGCATTGCTTCAAAATTTACTTAACTACTTGCTTTCTTCCCTCCTCAATATATTACCTGGTTATTTCACGAGAAATAAGAGACTGATTTGTCTAGACTGAATTTTCAGTTTGGCTAAGAGACACACTGAACAGTGAAGCTGCCTGAATGCACAAAGCAGCATGCCTCAAAAGCCAAGCTTTTGTTGACAGACTATACAATATAAAAACCCAAAAGAATAAAAATCGTATCATTACTTCTTAAACAGAAAAAAGCAGTGTCACTCTTTACTCACAACAACTATTTTTATTGGGAACAACTAAACCAGTCTGAACAGTCTGCCTTGTAGTACTTCACAGTACATTGGTTTTGCATTTCTTTGTTATAAGGCAGATGACTGTTAAACCTCTGGTTATCTTTATACGGCCCTATATAAGGCTCTATTTTAAATTAAATTAAGCCTTCAATAACTTGAGACCAACCTAATAAAGAAAAGCAAGCAATTTCCAGACTCTTAAATTGATGTCCTAAAATTAATTCCCAGACTGGGGGATTGTATTAGAAAGGGGAAAAATTAGTCTCTGGCAAGCAGACGCAGAGATAAATGATAAATTATATAAATCTAGTACTTTGTTCATATTACAATAACTTTTTATCATTAAACCATTAGACAAAACATTAGTTACCTCTACTATGTTCTGGTCTTAACTATCCAAGAACAGATCAAATGCATTAATTTTGCCTATTATTAAACATGGAGTTTTTTTCTAGGTTCACAGATTAGTAGTGACTACCTTGTTCTATGATAGCTGTACAACGAGCAATGTAAAATAACTGCACTCCAGGTCCCATGAAAACTCATCCTCAGGAAATAGTCTTTTAGGAATGCATCCGATGAAGTGAGCTGTAGCTCACGAAAGCTTATGCTCAAATAAATTTGTTAGTCTCTAAGGTGCCACAAGTACTCCTTTTCTTTTACTACAGGAAGCCTTGCCTCAGAAACCTCAACAGCAAAACTGAGGCCCAGAACAATTTGAGGATGGAATTAAAATAACCCTTTCACCTTGAACCAGTGACTTTAAAAGGAGGTAGAGGATTCACCTCCTGTACAGGGCAGCTTCCCATCCACTTCTTTCCCTGATCTATTGAGAAAACGTCTATCTAGTTCCTTCCTGACACACTAAATAAGCTATTTTCAGAAAGCTCATAGCCAATATTTTCCATTAGGTGCTCAGCATTGAAACCAATGACAGTAGCAGGTGCCCAGCACCTTTTAAGCACTAACCCATGTTTGGATGTCTCAGACATCACGGCTGAGCATTAGATGTTCACATGTGAAAGTTCTAACACAAATTTAATAGCAAGAATTACCATCCATCTACCTGTAAAGTACCTTCTATTCCCCAACATACACTTTCATTTTCTTTTTAAAGTGACATTCTGTGAAGTCTACTTCAGTGCTGGCACGGGGGGGGGGGGGGGGGGGGAGAAGGGGGATAATTTGTGTCTAACTATGAAAACCCACACATTTTTCTTAATGTCTTTCAGTTCAAAGTCTATTATGTAGTCTGAAAACAGGCGTTTTACCAGCAGATAGCAAACTTCATATAAACTTCCTCCCAGTTAACACTGCTTAATAAATATCTTGCAACTTTATCATGATCAAGATCTCATACGATACCAGCAGGATGAAACAATACACTATGTATCCGTAAGTCTGCCTGCCCAACACAACTGGAGTTTTCAGTCACATTGGGTTTCATTTCAGGTCAGCTTGTCCAAAAGGAACTAATGCAAAGCCTATACCTGGCATTTTGAAAACAAACTAACTCAATATGAAACAGTATACGGCTTTGGGGGAAGATGTTTTCCATCTTACTATGATTAGAGAGCCTTAAACAAGTCTTCTTCCATTTAGACTCAAATGTAAATTACTGGCTGAAGTTAGAAATATGGATCAGTTTTGAAGCAACAGGTGGTTTGCTGACACAAGAACTGTGCATAACAATTTCATTTGTAAATATTTAACAATGAAGGAAGCAGGTGACATCTATATTAACGCTCCCTGCCAACACAGTAACACATAAGCTTAAAATGGTCAGCATTCAGAAAACTAGACCTTGTCTAGAGGGTGCTTTGTGTATAATTTTACAAAATCACCTACTGTGCTTCTAAAAACAGCCAGTAAAATCAGCTACTACATAGCCATACACAAGCCAGAATAGAGACCTTAAATGGTAGCTGAAACCATAATATAAATAGGTTCTTATAACACAGAAGGAGCTCATCAGTACAACTGTTGCATACAGAAGACCAGAATTTGCTTCTTGTATATCACACCCTCGCTAACATCCCTTAATTTAGAGGAAGGACAGTACAAGCTAGAAAGTTCTAGGGTAGGAAAAAGCACAAATCCTTGCCAGCAAATTATAGGAGCCTGAGGAAATGAAGGACAGGAGATGGATTCCTAGAACCAGGTCATTGGGGGAGAGCTCAAAAATGTGCAAAGTCATTCATGTTCAAAAACTATGTACAATAGCTCATTAGACAAGAACTATCATAATCTGGATTTTAGAAATATTAGCCTCAACTCAAGTTTCAATTTTACAGAGAGATGAAAATTAGTATTGCAACTCTTACTCAGATACTTCTCACTTGTGATATACTCAGAGTTATAATACATTATCTTAAGCTACAAAAATTAATCAATTGAAACCTTGCTCACTGTTCATTCATCTGTTAACTGTACAGCGAACAGAACATTTTTGGCAGCCTAGACAAGAGGAAAATCTACTCATGATGAACTTACAAAGGAAGAGATGCACCACTCTGTCTGTAAATCTTATGTCTGAGCTACATTTAGCAACAGAAAAATGCAATCCTTCTTTCTGAAAGGCTCACCTTGTCATTGTTTTCCTCTGCACTTATTCGGATTTGCATGAGAATGATTTTGTTTAGGTTTCACAGTGTTTTGCTGACAGCATTTTGTAGATGTCTAAATGTATTTTAAAATTCAAAGCTGAAGCCTTGAAGTTTCAAGATGAACCAAAGGCAAAGGTTTCATAAACAAAAAATGAGTAAAAAAACCCTTTGCTGCTCCAACAAATATCATGACAAATTAGCAAGATACAAGTTTCCATGATTTAATGCACTAACCTTTCCCTCACCTACCAATCAATCTGATTTTTCCTGTAGTGCCTACCACCATTATATTTCTTCATTGCACAGGTATATCAGATCAAAAGCCCTCATTTGTCAAATGAAAGGGATTTGGGATGTGTCAGTCACTGGCTGGCATCTATCAGTCTCATTTAACCATCCCACTTCATACTGGCGTAACAGAGCACATCCATAAAGAGGTAAGCATGCATTTATATACAAGCAGCAGCTTGCAAAACTGCCTGTAAATGATGTTTGGTTCTAGTCAGCCACTCACTTTCCTGGGATCCAGTGCAGTGACTGATTTCAGTGGAACTATTCATGAGCTTAAAGTTAAGCATGTGCTTAAGTGATCTGCTAGATCCAGGCCCAAATTCACATATACTTTATTAAACCAACTTTATTTAAAGGAATGTTTTAAATTTTAACTGGATTATGGTAGTAATGAGACTTCAACCCTAACGCCAGTAGATTTAAGTTTCTGAACCTAAGATATTCTCTTACGTCACTCACAGATCTCTTTAACATCATTACATTCCTTGCTCGCTTTACAGAGTAATTCTAACTACAGTTAAACTCCCAGCAGAAGTTCCTAAAGCATCCCCTTTTCTTCTGTGCCGCCCTTATGGAATGCCCTCAACAATGTTCCCCCCATGCCATTATCTTCTCATTTTACAAATTCCTTAGACTCACTTCTTGCATGTCGACCACAACAGGTCACTCAACAATGGTATACATTTACATTGCGACAGCGTGTACACATTGAACATACATACATTTCTGCAGAGCCATCAAGATTTACTTGTGCCCGCACTGGTACCATGTTGGGGTCGTTTCTTCCTCTTGCCTCACCCCTTCTCCTTACGACCATTTTGTTACCCCAACTTGCTGGGTCACGTCTGCTATCCAACTGAAAGCTGCACAGGGCAGAGATGCTGTTTGTTTTTTTTAATTTGGCCTGGGAAGTGCCGAGCAAACTTATGGTTGTTGTACAAACAAGTAATAATCCTACTTTTGTCCCATCCTGTCAGCTCCAGCAAGGATAAATATGTCCAGGGGGCACTCACTTGTTCTAAGAAACTGAGAGGTCCTTCCCTTTCATTCCGAATAGCCTCCTCCACCAAAAACCCTGCTCAGACCCACTCAGCTACCACAATTGCAACCCTCTCTACAACCAAGAGGGTAAATGCCATGGTTTCCTCTTCCCATCCTATTAGGAGTCGAGAAAGCTCATGGGATGCTGTCCCACCCCGCTCATCAGAACCAGCTCAAAGGGCATGGACAGAGCTCGGAACAAATCCCTCTCCAGGAGACAGTCAGCAAAAAACAGAACTGCTGGCATAGTGGTTAATATGCATTTCATTTAAATGAAGTATTGAGAGAGTGAGGATTTTGACTTCCCATACAGCTTTAAATCAAGTGCTCTGTATCCCTCCCTTCCCACACATAGGCAGGGTGGAAACAGACCACCCTCTCCTCCCCTTGTGAGGTGCCTCACTGACATGCTCGCTGAGACTAGGTTACAGTGCCTGGAACAGCTTGAAACAGACCCAGGGCCTCATCAAGGCGGGAGAAAAGAGGCACCAAGTTACCCTCTCTAGTCTCCAGTTTGAAAAGCATATATACCCTGTGCCTCCCCGTCGCTTCGCTTATTAGTTGGCTACAAACATTGCCTTATTTTTTTTGTTTTGTCACCTCCGTTGCATAACTACAAAGAAACCACTTGGCTATAAATCACACCCTGGAATTAAAAAGAAACACACCAATTATTTTTTTTAGTCCAGGGCATGCAAACATTGTGTGTGTTCTGTTACAAGTACACAACACCTTCACTTGGAGACGTACCGTAAGAGAGATTCTTCATCAGTCATCTAAAGCAGAGCTTGCTCCTTTGGCTTTCAAGATTAAACAAGCACCCTATTTAGAGCTTCAGAAAAATGGAAATTCTGAGAAGATAGAACAACCATTTTACCAATGCTTTTTAATAGATTCTTGCATAAAAAGACAGCCCTTGCCAAAAAAAAAAAAAAAAAGAAAGCAAGCCAGAGGCTGTACAATAAACAGAGTTTATTGAAACCTCTTCTCTTAAGCATGCAACAAACTGTATTGTAAATAGCATATTAAATTATTTTAAAGAAATTACAGTTGATTGCCAAATGTACCCCTACAGCACTTTCTAGCGGATATCAAAGCATTTTATAAATATTAGACCACAAAATACCTCTCTAAGGCAGGAATTCTCAATTTTACAGATGGGGAAACAGATGCGACATGTTGTGTAACCTCAAGCAATTCAAGTGTCAGAGTTAGGAATAGAACCCACAGATCCTCCCCTCCTTCCAGTCCTGTGCATTAACCATCATGTCTTCAAGGATGGTGGACATGACAAGAACCTTCAGAGTGGGTGGGAGAGAGCAGAATCCTCCTCAACTGTGGAAGAGAAGATTAAAGGGCAAACACAACATTTCCATGTAATTCTTTGCAAGTTGGTTCTTCCAAGCCTAAAGATTTTGAACCTACAGTATGAAAATCCCCCTTTGATTTGTATAAATGTTCTCTCCTACACAGAATTCTATGGAATCGTTTCGTACACATGTCCTGGACACAACTGAACTTTAAACTTGACCCTGTACTATCTGGACCAGTTCACCCCCAAACTCAGCAGTTGTTTTTTGTTACAATAAATTCTTTGCGGCAGCCACTATTACTTCTTTTGTTTGTACAGCATCTAGTACCTTGTGGGAGCTGCTGGAAACAGAACTTTAGTGGATTTGCTTTTATTTTGGGAGTCCTATCAATCCCTTGTTTTGTCTCTTATCCACCAAAAATATAGCCCAAAATACACTATTCCTTTTACATTGTTCAACCTGCACAGGTATCTACATGTCTGTGCACCCCCTCACCCACTTTCCACCACCCAGCCAGCCTATTAAAGAGACATCTCCGATTGCGGCAGCTGTTGGAGAACACACTGCCACTACTTAGAGCCAGACTCAGATCTGTTTATGAAAGGGGCCAGCAACCAAGCAGGAAGAACAGGATGCTGCTACAGGGCCGCCACTCAAGGAAGATTTGTGTTGGATAATTTGTCATTTTGCCCTTGCAAGACAATGAGACACTATGTCAGGCTGAGATAAGGCCTCCATTTGGCCAGATATACTCAGCTGCTTAGCCACATTAAATACCTTATTTCAACAATCCAAGTTCTGCTAGATGCCACTAATGCAAGACTGAGGAATTCCTCCTCCTTCCTTAATTGTGGTTAACCATTTTCCTCAGGCAAAACACAATTTGGAGGGCAGTTGATTTATTTAAATATATATCTTGCCCAAATGACCTATTAGTATGAACATGAGTATTTTCCAAAACCATATTCAAAGTTATCATGCACCACTAATGTTGCTAGAGTTAAAAATTTCCATTATGAACCCTATTTTAAGTTGTTTGTTGCTCAGCCATGTAAGGACTTTCTTTGGGGTGGAAGTTGTTCTTCAGAGTCTTGGCCCAAAAGCATTTTTCCACCCAAAATCTTTGGTTTAAATCAGATATGCCATTTTTAAGTTAGAAGAGTGCAAACTCAGGAGGGGAGTGTGTGTGTATGAAATGTGTAATGTGTTTTCTGCTTAAAACAACTGTGAGGTTTTTGTTTTAATGCATATTACAGGCCATTAACTCAACGCAGAATAGTATCCACTCCTAATTTTTAAAAACCAATTAAAAGATAGTGGCTCTTTTAAAGAGATTACCATACCATATGGAGTAAAGACCTGATTATAAACCATTTTCAGTACTTCGGCACCAATGAGTAAGTGATGGATGCAGAATAAGCCACAAATGCCAACTATCATTCCTCTACAAAACATCTTTTTCTTCTTTATCCCTTCCCAAAGCTTTCAATGGCTTTAAAAGGGTGTCCCTACTTTTCCTCTCCAAATGTGTCTTTCAGAAGACAGAAGCATAAAAAAAATGCAGTTCAAGTTTCCAATCTTATGGTGAGGGCTCGGTATACATATGGGAGATATAAACTGTATTTAACATTGCATTTGTTAGAAGCAACAATGACAAGATTTTTTTGAACCAAGGAAGGTAGTGATTGGCATTCATTTCAGACTCTATTCTGTACATGACATTATAGTTTTTCATTACAGGATTTCAAATATTTATGCCATTCTTCCTTTAAGATTTCTCTTACCTAGCATTCAAATACATCACTTTGTATCAAATTAAATCAACTTGGCCACTAATGTTTGCTAATGCTGTCTTTTATATAAAGTGTTTCATTACTTACATTTTAATGATTAAAAAGTTACAACAATACCATATTATGTACCTCGGGACACAATTTAACATAAATTTAATAGAAATGTGCAACCTTTACCTCTTCCATCCAAGCAGGAAAAAAAAAAGATGCTTCCCATGCATCTATTACATACTGTATAAGCATTGGCCAAGGCTCTCGTAAGTAATGCAAAAACATGGAGAATGGTCAAACTGATCATAAAAGGCATTTCATTCCTGTTAATTCTATTTGCCACAGAAACAATACACACTACTTATCAGTAGGATGAAAAACAGGTATGATAAAACCATGATTACACCTTCTCCTCTTATTATTTGTATTATGGTAGCACCTAAGAGCCCTAGTCATGGGCTGTCATAGATGCTGTACAGACACAGAACTGTCCCTGCCCCCAAAAGAAGTTACCATCTTAGTATAAGTCCAGGGACGACAGATGGATACAGATAGAAGGGGAATACAAGGAAACAGTGAGACAACGTATGTCAGCATGATGGGCAGCGGTCTCAGAACAACCTTAGCTTAGCAGCTTTTTTGTAGGCCTCAAGAAAAGGAGACAGCTTTGAGATGAATAATGCACTCGTTTTGTGGATGGTTATGCGGAGCTGCTCCCAAGCACGTGAGGGGCCACAAAGGAGAAAGCATGAAGATGCCTGTTGAAAAACTGAATAATTGAATGGAGGATGGGGCATCATGGGTCAATCAGAGGCGGGAGCTGACATACTGATAGTGAATGAGAGGTAGGTAGGGTGGGGGACAGGCTGTGAAGGGACTTGACAGTAAAAACTAGTAGTTCTTAGCTGATGTCATAGGTAGGGAAGAAGGAGCCAGCAGAGGGTTGACGTGGTCAAAGCGACAGACTAAGAAATGGTCTTTGCAGCAGAATTCTGAACAGATATGCGTGAGGCAAAACTGCATTTCTCCACACCAGAGAAAAGGGTATTGAAGCAATTGAGACATATGACGACGACAGCCTGGATGAGAGCCTTAGCTGGGTAGATGGCTAAGAAAGGCTATATCTTCGAGATGTTATGCAGAAAGTATTGGCAAGATTTAGACATAGCCTAGATGTGAAGACCTAGAGAGAGGTCAGAGTGAAAGAGGACACCCAAGTTACAGGCCTGTATCAGACAAGGTGGCTGAAGTAACAAGAGGTAAGGGGAGGGAAGGATTAAGATCTCTGTTTTAACCCTGCTTATAGAACTGATGGCTAAATATCCACAAGGAAATTTAGAGAGACAGGCTGAGATCTCAATTTGGCCTGGAAGACATGGGTAAATCTGAGTCTCATCAGCACAGAGATGGTAGCTGAACGTGTGTCTGTGCATGAGATTACCCAGTGTTATGATGTAGAGGGAGAAGAGACATCCAAGGACAGCCTCTGTGTGCCCTCCACAAAACCAGGAGAAGGCACAGCCACAGCAGTCAAGGGGGACAAAACTTCCAGAAGAGGGGCATAGTTGATGGTGTGAAAGAGAATGAGAATACAATGTTGGTTCCTAGCCTTGTGTAGGAAGAGATCGTTACAGACTTCGGTTTTGCATTACAGAGCCATTTCAGTGGACTGCAAGGCACAACAGCCACTGTCTAGACTGTTGTCAGCTGAAACAAATCATTTTTGAGGATTTATTGGCAAGTAATGACTCTTGACCTCTGGTCAAGTTTCAGATGCTACCTTTTAAAAATTATTGTTTTTAAACTTCAAAGCTATGAGAACTCAAAAGCCTTAAATATACTGTAGTTAGGAATGCCCCCAACGCCTTAGATCTAGTAGTGATCCTCAGGTCAACACCATAAGCTACTGAATTTCTATTAATTTTTTCTTCTTTTCGTACTAATATAGAACAAAGTAAACATTTGCGTTGTGTATTAACTAATTACAACCTATTTGCCAGTAGCAATAATATTTTTACAATTAGTTTTAAAACGAATATATATATAAATAAAACACTTTCCCAAATACAATGTAACCCTCTACACCTGTCAAAAAGAGGATAAAACATGTAGATGTCTTATAGAAAAGACCACTACCCAAGACAGAAAAATCAAACATAAGAGAAAAGCTAAAGTAAATTATGTCATCTCTAAGACGTTCTCTCAAAGAGACAGGCTGATTATTTAATCTGAAATGTAAATTATCAACAGATTTGTTACCCTGTTGTAACCTGACCTGGTAGGTTATGTATCTGTGGAAATCATCAAAATTTAAGCTCTCACTTAAAAGTTTCTAGCACTTATGGCTGCAAAAAGATAACTTTCCACATACAATCCAAGTAGAAAGCCTACATACAGAGCTGCAGTCCTTCTACTTCTAAAAGCCAACCTGTAGGTAGCAGTGAAACTCAAGTGATCAGATCAGTTTCACTCTGCTTCAGCTTGGGAAAGCTATGATCACTGGCAGGCACTGAAGCTACTGATCGGAGGGAAGAGGTACCAAAAACTCAAGAGCCGGGAGGCTCACAGGTGGAATCATGAAGTAGAGACCTCACCTATCCCTGTAACAGGGCTGTGTAGGGGTACAGAGAGACAATGATCTCCTGGTTGCTGAAGGAATTCAAATGGGTCAGATAACCTCCTAGTCAGAAGCTAACAGGAAGATCCAGAAACTGCAATCTGTTAAGAATTGCAGCACTCTCCTCTTTCCCCCAACATTTGGAGGGAAGGGGCTTTTCACCTGGGCAGTGCCTCATCTTCCATATCCATCTGTAGTCTTCTGGCTACCAGAAGTTTGGTAAGATTTCCAAGCCCAATTCATGGGTACCTATAGGTAGGGAGTGAGAGACAAAGGGGATAAGGTGGAAAAGAGAAAGAGTGTGTGTGAAAGAGGAGAAAGCAAGTAAAGGCAGAAACACTCTCAAACCAAGAGGGATTGGGCAGAGAGTGCTTTTTTTCCCTAGGAGGAGGGCAGAATTTGCAGCAAACATGTTCCTAGAAACCGTGGACAAAACCAAGAGGATTTCCCTAGGTAACACCCAAATGGCTTTCAGGGAAATATTCAAGAAAGTAATGAAGAGGGTTCCCAAACAGATTTAGTAGCTAAGAAAGGTTCATTAGCTGGGAGAGAATAGAAAGGGAGGGCAAGGTGCAGGTGGACTTGCATTAGAAACCCCTCTCCCCCCAAGACAGCAGAGAACCCATGTCCCATGGGAGAGTTGCTGTCCCCCTTCAAAGATGCTTAGAGAGCAGGTTTTGGTCTTTCACAGCCATAGATGCCTCTTCAGCAGACTATGCACAAACGTACAAAACAAAACCTTTAACAAGAGAAAAATAACCTTGGGTAGTCAGTTACCATAGCACTAGGCACTACTTGTCACAATAGCAGGTAAAACATTTGTAGACAGAGTACAGTTTTCTAAGCTGATGTGATGTCTGTAAATCTCCCCTACTTCCCCAACTGAAATTCAAGTCTGTGATTTAGGTTATTTTGTGGCTCATTTGCTAACTGTAGTGTCTGTCTATTCCTCCGCAGAGCTCCCGCACCAGAGACAAAAAAACAAAATTCAGATGTAGCTTGTGATTCAAGTCATCAGGTAGCTTCCAAGCCCCAGCAACTGTTAGCTCCCACTGCTGCTCTGACCAAATGTGTTGAAATGGCACACTGACACATTTCGGAAAAGCGTTGGCAGCCATTCACATGGTCAGAAAAGCTCTCAGCCCCGGAGAGGAAAACTGACCACTAAGAACATTTTCCATGCACATGCACCTAATGAACTGGATGACTACATTTATTCAGACTGGGGGAGGTGAGGCATTATCCAGGCAGCTCCTTGCAAGACATTAGGAAGAACCTATCAAAAAACTGAACTTTTAAAAACCGGAGACTCCTATTGAAGCAAAAAAGTTTCATACGCTCCTTATTACGCATTGAGTGACCCATCTCCACATGATTTGATATTGTTCACATACTGTACATACACTAGCAAAACTATTAAAAAGGCCAGTCAGACCAGAACTAAGTCAGGCTATGTGTTTTCAATAGGAGATTTCTTACAGGGTTATGTACAAAATCAAACCCCTAGACACAAACATGACATCTGTTTAGCCAACATACTTTTCAACAAACTAGATGCTGTCTGTTCCTCCCCAAGGTTGGTTTAGGGGGTTGTGGGGCCTGGGAGGAGATTCACTTCAGATTAAGTTTACCTTCATACACACAAAGTGACATTTTGGAGAGACTTGGAGACCCTATGATTCACATTCTGGGTGGTTTAAAGGGCTCTTTAAAAATAAATAGTATTATAAATGTGCAGGAGCTGATGAACAGGGATGTGAAATACAACTCGACACAGCTCATCATGCAAAAACAAACTAATGGCTGTTCAGAAGAACATACACTCTCCTTTCAATTCCCCATTTCAAGAGCTTAAGTGAAATCATCACAACAACAAACCCAATTTGTGTCAAGAGCATGTTTAAGAGAGAGTATAATTAGCCATAATTGAACAAAAAGTCTTGGCCTGATAAAGTCTAGAAGAGGAGCCAGATCCTTGTAATGTTTTTAAGTGAACACCATATAAAAATCGCCCATTCATAAGACCTCAAGAAGAGCTGTGTGTAGCTCAAAAGCGTATCTCTTTCACCAACAGAAGAAGCTAGTCCAATAAAAGATACTACCTCACCCATCTTGTCATTCTTAAATCAGAGAGAGAGAGAGAGAGAGAGAGAGAGAAAGAGAGGAGAGAGTGTGCTGTCAGTTTTCGGCAACATTTAATTCGACTTGGGGTTTGCCTAGACCCGGGTGATAAGAAAATATGACTTAATACATAACTTGCAGCCAATTAGTTTATTATTTTGGAAGTCACCTTTAATCACCAACTGAAAATAGTTGGTATATTTCTGAAATCAAACTGAAATCTGTAACTAAACTTACAAACTAAGAGAAAGCATAGCTTTAAATTCAGTCAGATAAAATTAGAAGACATCAAAGATATACAGATTGGTTGCCCATATACTTATTATGTTGCTGAATACACACACACACCCCCACCCACCCATCCCCCCGACCCACCCACACCCCAACCCACCCCTGTGGGATGTGGAAGAGGGTCTTAACTTTAGTAACAGATTTCAGAGTAGCAGCCGTGTTAGTCTGTATTCTCAAAAAGAAAAGGAGTACTTGTGGCACCTTAGAGACTAACCAATTTATTTGAGCATAAGCTTTCGTGAGCTATAGCTCACTTCATCGGATGAAGTGAACTGTAGCTCACGAAAGCTTATGCTCAAATAAATTGGTTAGTTTCCAAGGTGCCACAAGTACTCCTTTTCTTGTAACTTTTAGTATGGCCATAAAGCAAACCAGAATTCTTGGAGATGGACAAATCTTAAAAGTCAGCTGGAGCTACTGAGCCAACTAGACTACAGCAGGAAGTAGTCATAGAAATCAGATTCTGTAGAGCAGAAGAGTTTAACAAAATAAAAGCAATACACAAGCCACCTGTTGTGCACATTATTGTAAAACAAGGAATAAGAATGTTCAAAAATCTACAAAAAGGTTACAAACGAACTTATATTACCATTATTGTATTATCAAAATTATACTAGGAGTAATAGTGACTACCATAGTTAAAAGTGATGCAAGAATTAAAGGAGAGATTTTCCAAAGCACAAAAAGCAGTTAGGCACTCAACTCCCAGTGAAAGCCAGTGTGCACCTAACTCCCATTTCTGTCTTTGAAAATCTCCCCCCGGACATTCTAACTGTTCCTTCCAGTTCTTTAGAAGTTTTCAAAAGTTGGCAACATATGCAGTATTTTTTAAAATTCTTGTATACTTACAGTACAAAAGTTTGTCTGTCATGATGGTTCAGCATATATTTGGTGACTTTTTTATAACCTCTCTTCTCTAAGTTAGCTGCCATGCAACTTCTCTGAAACCCAGCAAGACAGACTTCCTTAGGCAAACGTTAGAAGATGAGACATTTATCTGTGACGTTAACTTAGTTCCAACAAATTTTCACCATCAGTTAAAGTTTTTCTGTTTTATGTTATACAAGAATGTTTTACTGTACAACTTTCATGCAAGTGACAAATGGACTACACAGCCTTCAGAATAATACACAGCACTGGCATACGTATCTAAAACTGCAAAAGAAGCATGAAGAAAACTGAGAAATACTCGCTCAATAAGGAAGAGAGCTATGGTTATGTGTACAAAATATTCCCGACATGAGTTCTCAGCTATGAAACGAACATTTTCTTAACCATTTTTTGGTACGTAATACATCAATGCTAGCTTTTGTTAATATGCTACATACATGTTTTGATGGGGTTTTTTTTTTATATATTAGTGTTTATAACAAAAAAACAAAAGGGAACTGGCCTTTTAATTTACATCCAAATGTATAATTATTTTAAAGAAAAACAAATATCCTCTGCATCCATTTTAACTGCTGAGACAGCAACTCCTGTGTTTTTAAGTTCATCTTTCTAAAAACATTAGAAATTAGGGAGACACTCTTCCTTGTTTGTCAGGACAGAAAGCCTCCAAAACATCTAATGGTAAATCTATGATTAAAACGTGTTTGAAAAGATGCAATATCCCTTAACTTGACATGGAAAAAATTTCCTAGTACCCTATGAAACAACACCTACCAAGAAACTTATCTAGATAGAGGATCTCCCAATAAAAACTGGTTACTGTTTCGTATTAAACAGAGTTTCTTACTTCTGTTAGCATCAAATGATGCTACCAATGTTAAAACAAAATGCAAACATCACGTTATTAGTCAAACAAATTATTGTGCTCAATTCAGAGGTAACTGGGTGAAATTTAATGGTCTAGATATACAGGAGATCAGACGATCTAATGATCCCTTCTGGCGTTAAACTCTATGAATCTATGAAAGACTAAACAAGATATTTAATTTCAGTTGAAATGCTGGTAGTTTTAAATCCTACCTCCAGCTCTGCACACTGATATAATCTACATGCAAAAAGAGAGTGGAGTACATGGCATCAACACAATCCAGTTATAAAATGAAAAATCTACATCATCACATTTTGTTAAAAAAATAAATGGTTGCTGCCCATGCTCATGGGCATTTTGATGAACCTTGGAGGAGCTGATTGGGCCTGTTTTTCATAGGTAGAAGTCATGACGAACTCGGAGGTTTGCACAAAACCCCTGTGAAACAAGAGAGAAATTTTCTGTCCATCCTATCTCCCCACCAGTGCATAATAGGATAGGTCAACCTGGCAAAAAGACAAACTCATCTTAGACACCTACTCAAATTCTGTAAACAGCAATTAGGACACTCCCACATCTTCCCATGCTTGCCTTAAAAGCCAATGAGCAAAGCAGAAGCAGTACTTTTGTATTGTAGGATCAAGTCCATTCAACACACACTCATCTCAGCTTGATGACCCGGGATTCTCAGAACATGGTGCTGCAGTGACACGTCATACATGCTTTACACTATTATTGATTATGCTTTTATTTTTTATACAGATGCATTACAACAAACAACATGAGCATCTCTCCAGAAAACAGTGTCATCCCCATGCCACCCAACGCCCTCATTCTGAACCTTTTCCTCCTACAAACCACACATCCTATATGACTCCTGTCTTCATCACCTCACCACAACTATACTCTAATACTTCATATATTAAGGGAGCTCCTTGAAAGCACCCAGTGTATGCTAAAGGTAAACGACATCCGAAGGTGGAAATTCCATAAGTACCCTCCAAGATTCCGATATATTGCCCAGTTAGACTAGTTGTCACCGCTGGAGCATGCATGTGGGAAAAGTAAAGATGTAGCAAAGAACAGGGAAAGGAGTACTTGTGGCACCTTAGAGACTAACAAATTTATTAGAGCATAAGCTTTCGTGACCTACAGCTCACTTCATCGGATGCATTTGGTGGAAAAAACAGGGGAGATTTATATACACACACAGAGAACATGAAACCATGGCTTTATCATACACCATCACCATCACCAGCAGCGGGGAGCGGGGGGAAGGAGGAAAACCTTTCATGGTGACAAGCAAGGTAGGCTATTTCCAGCAGTTAACAAGAACATCTGAGGAACAGTGGGGGGGTGGGAGAAATAACATGGGGAAATAGTTTTACTTTGTGTAATGACTCATCCATTCCCACTCTCTATTCAAGCCTAAGTTAATTGTATCCAGTTTGCAAATTAATTCCAATTCAGCAGTCTCTTGTTGGAGTCTGTTTTTGAAGCTTTTTCGTTGAAGGATAGCCACTCTTAGGTCTGTAATCGAGTGACCAGAGAGATTGAAGTGTTCTCCAACTGGTTTTTGAATGTTATAATTCTTGACGTCTGATTTGTGTCCATTCATTCTTTTACGTAGAGACTGTCCAGTTTGGCCAATGTACATGGCAGAGGGGCATTGCTGGCACATGATGGCATATATCAGATTGATAGATGCGCAGGTGAACGAGCCTCTGATAGGTTTCAGAGTAGCAGCCGTGTTAGTCTGTATTCGCAAAAGGAAAGGAGTACTTGTGGCACCTTAGAGACTAACAAATTTATTAGAGCATAAGCTTTCGTGAGCTACAGCTCACTTCATCGGATGCATTTGGTGGAAAAAATCTCTCCTCTGTTTTTTCCACCAAACGCATCCGATGAAGTGAGCTGTAGCTCACGAAAGCTTATGCTCTAATAAATTTGTTAGTCTCTAAGGTGCCACAAGTACTCCTTTTCTTTTTGAGCCTCTGGTAGTGCGGCTGATGTGATTAGGCCCCAGCAATATTGTTACTCTATCCAACTATACTCTTAGCCCAGCAGAAGAATCTGTCCTATCTCGGGGCCTCTCCTTTTGCCCCTCCAGCCCCACGAACATGATACAGTTCTGTGGTGACCTAGAATCCTATTTTCGACGTCTCCGACTCAAGGAATATTTCCAACACACCTCTGACCAACATATTAACCCACAGAGACCTTCCTGCCAACACTACAAAAAGAAGGATTCTGGGTGGACTCCTTCTGAAGGTCGAAACAGCAGCCTGGACTTCTACATAGAGTGCTTCCGCCGACATGCACGAGCTGAAATTGTGGAAAAGCAGCATCGCTTGCCCCATAACCTCAGCCATGCAGAACACAGTGCCATCCACAGCCTCAGAAACAACTCTGACATCATAATCAAAAAGGCTGACAAAAGAGGTGCTGTCGTCATCATGAATAGGTCAGAGTATGAACAAGAGGCTACTAGGCAGCTCTCCAACACCACTTTCTACAAGCCATTACCCTCTGATCCCACTGAGAGTTACCAAAAGAAACTACATAATTTGCTCAAGAAAGTCCCTGAAAAAGCACAAGAACAAATCCGCACAGACACACCCCTAGAACCCCGACCTGGGGTATTCTATCTGCTACCCAAGATCCATAAATCTGGAAATCCTGGACGCCCCATCATCTCAGGCATTGGCACCCTGACAGCAGGATTGTCTGGCTATGTAGACTCCCTCCTCAGGCCCTACGTTACCAGCATTCCCAGCTATCTTCGAGACACCACTGACTTCCTGAGGAAACCACAGTCCATTGGTGATCTTCCTAAAAACACCATCCTAGCCACTGTGGATGTAGAAGCCTCTACACCAACATTCCACACAAAGATGGACTACAAGCCGTCAGGAACAGTATCCCCGATAATGTCACGGCTAACCTGGTGGCTGAACTTTGTGACTTTGTCCTGACCCATAACTATTTCACTTTTGGGGACAATGTATACCTTCAAATCAGCGGCACTGCGATGGGTACCCACATGGCCCCACAGTATGCCAACATTTTTATGGCTGACTTAGAACAACGCTTCCTCAGCTCTCGTCCCCTAATGCCCCTACTCTACTTGCGCTACATTGATGACATCTTCATCATCTGGACCCATGGAAAAGCAGCTCTTGAGGAATTCCAACATAATTTCAACAATTTCCATCCCACCATCAACCTCAGCCTGGACCAGTCCACACAAGAGATCCACTTCCTGGACACTACGGTGCTAATAAGCGATGGTCACATAAACACCACCCTATATCGGAAACCTACTGACCTCTATTCCTACCTACATGCCTCTAGCTTTCATCCAGATCATACCACACGATCCATTGTCTACAGCCAAGCGCTACGATATAACCGCATTTGCTCCAACCCCTCAGACAGAGACAAACACCTACAAGATCTCTATCATGCATTCCTACAACTACAATACCCACCTGCTGAAGTGAAGAAACAGATTGACAGAACCAGAAGAGTACCCAGAAGTCACCTACTACAGGACAGGCCCAACAAAGAAAATAACAGAACGCCACTAGCCATCACCTTCAGCCCCCAACTAAAACCCCTCCAACGCATCATCAAGGATCTACAACCTATCCTGAAGGACGAGCCATCGCTCTCACAGATCTTGGGAGACAAGCCAGTCCTTGCTTACAGACAACCCCCCAATCTGAAGCAAATACTCACCAGCAACCACACACCACACAACAGAACCACTAACCCAGGAACCTAACCTTGCAACAAAGCCCGTTGCCAACTCTGTCCACATATCTATTCAGGGGATACCATCATAGGGCCTAATCACATCAGCCACACTATCAGAGGCTCGTTCACCTGCGCATCTACCAATGTGATATATGCCATCATGTAACAGCAATGCCCCTCTACCATGTACGTTGGTCAAACTGGACAGTCTCTATATAAAAGAATAAATGGACACAAATCAGACGTCAAGAATTATAACATTCAAAAACCAGTTGGAGAACACTTCAATCTCTCTGGTCACTCGATTACAGACCTAAGAGTGGCTATCCTTCAACAAAAAAAGCTTCAAAAACAGACTCCAACGAGAGACTGCTGAATTGGAATTAATTTGCAAACTGGATACAATTAACTTAGGCTTGAATAGAGACTGGGAATGGATGAGTCATTACACAAAGTAAAACTATTTCCCCGTGTTATTTCTCCCCCCCACCCCACCCCCCACTGTTCCTCAGATATTCTTGTTAACTGCTGGAAATAGCCTACCTTGCTTGTCACCATGAAAGGTTTTCCTCCTTCCCCCCCCCCCCCCCCCCCCCCCGCTGCTGGTGATGGCTTATCTTAAGTGATCACTCTCCTTACAGTTTTCAGAGTAGCAGCCATGTTAGTCTGTATTCGCAAAAAGAAAAGGAGTACTTGTGGCACCTTAGAGACTAACAAATTTATGAGAGCATAAGCTTTCGTGAGCTACAGCTCACTTCATCGGATGCTCACGAAAGCTTATGCTCTCATAAATTTGTTAGTCTCTAAGATGCCACAAGTATTCCTTTTCTTTTTGCGAATACAGACTAACACGGCGGCTACTCTGAAACCTATCAGAGGCAGTCAAGAATCTGGGTTCTATTTCAAAGCTTTGCCAACAACTGACACCTTGAACAAGTCACTTAAATCTATCTGCACCTTTATGTTCCCTACTGGATTCTGCTTTCAATAGTTTTAAGATCCTCACTTGATGCGCAAAGTATTATTTTGCCAAAAGGTAAGTACATGCTTTTACAATGTGATACATTTATTATATGTTAACTAAAATTCTCAGTATACTGTAGATTTTTTTCTGTTAGATTAAGCTGATTTGTCGTCCACCCTCCATAAGATTCAAATATGCAAAGGACATCAAAATAAGGTATTAAATTCTTGTATGGAACTCGTGTGTATTAAGAAGGCTATTTATAATGAAATTCTTTACCTATGTTATTTGTAGCAGATCATTACAGCTAAAACTTGAAATACATTTTGTGCTCTTTTCATTGCTTATACTTTCAGTTGGCCTTTCAGTAAGGCTGGGCAAAAAAAATACACTGGGTCAGTTTCACTTTCCAATTGCAATGCTCTTGCAGGGGAATATGTAAACTGAAAAAGTTTTAAATTAAAAAAAATAATGAAAAACATTTCTATACATATTAGGGGTGTTACTACCACGGCTCTGGGGTGGGGGGAGGTGTATGTTTTGGTTTTGAACCTCACACATCTCTACCAGAAATGCAAGGCAAGGGCAAACAGTATTTTTCCATTAAAATGAGCCTCCACGATTTCAAAAGCAAAACCTCAGAGCTTTCAATAAGGGAAAAATATTATTTAGAAATCAAGTTAAACATGGGAAAAAATATTAAGCACAGGCTCTCTCTCTCCCACTTAATTTTTTTTTTAAACCAAATTTGCGTTGATAAAGGCAGTAAAGTCATGTGAAAAAAGGAATTTGCTATTTCAGTACCACCAGACTATGCAAATTAGAACTAAATTAAATGTAATTTCATTACAGGCATAATAGTCAAATAAACAGAATTAACAAAACTTAAACATCTTGGTTGAATACAGTTTTTTGTTTTGTCTCATTTTTGAACAAGCATCTCCAGTTCTCATTTGCTTTCAATTTTTTTTTTTTTTTTATCTCAACTGCAGAAAATACTGGAATCCTACAAGGAGGAGGCTGAGCACAAGTCTGATGTATGAAAGGCAAAGGTTACCCTGTACTTTTCCTAGGTTCATCTGATGTTTCGGACAAGGTTCCTTTATTCACTAAATTTGCATGGCGAGACACAGCTTCACTCCTGGATTATTTTCTATTTTTAGGTAGCAAAGCTGCTCCTGAACCAACTGCACTATATCACACCTATCTATAGCATATACCAGGTGTCAATTTATTTTAATCCCAAATCCTCCTTCCCCTCCATTATCCCCAAACCAACACCAACTACCTTATTAAAAAGCACAACTGCCTAAAAGAAAGCACAACTCCCTACCCCAGGTCCCTTCTCCCTGCACATACCAAACAGTTGGACACAGCCTGCATTTGCAGAATAGCCATAAAGGACGCTGTAGTTCCATCTTCACTTTCCCTCTCCCTTCATAGCTAGAAGAGATTTGGCCTCAAGTAGTAATGCCTTTTGTTTATGCAGAATTTACACAAGCTGATGTGAGCCCAAAACTAGACAGAGCATTATCGTACAAGATTATTGTGCCTTTTTTTTTGTTTAAACGTGCCTCCTTTTGAAAGCAGCAAGCCACCTATATCATCCTGACAGGATAATCAACTCCTTTGCAGCTTTTTTTTTAAATTGATATTATAGTACTGCTTAGCAACAAATATCAATTGAAGCCAAAAGGTAACAGCTTGTTTTACTGGTATCAGATTACAAAGTTTGTAATTGAGCCACAAAACAAACAAAAGTTCCTTACTCTTCCCACCACCACCCTGTTCCCAACTTCCAACAATTTTCCCCAAAGGAAAATAAAAGGCAGAATGATGTATTTATTTGCCAAGTTAACTGCCAATGTCTACCACTATATACAGAAGACCTAGCTCCATGTTCCTAGCCCATGCTCACAACACACAACCTTCATAAACACAGACAGGATCAAATTAGCAAAAGAGACTTAAGCAATGTAAGATCAGGCCTCTATCTTCCTCATTTAGATACGCAGTATGTATGCAAAGCCAAAACTATAAGCTTAGTAAAATATATTATTGATTTTGGCCACTCTTAAATGAATGTTTTCAAAGAAAGTATTTTAATTCTAATGTCAAAGCTTGGTTCAAAGAGATTTCTTTTAAGATACACAGTATAGAATCACAGGTTTCAGAGTAGCAGCCGTGTTAGTCTGTATTCGCAAAAAGAAAAGGAGTACCGGTGGCACCTTAGAGACTAACAAATTTATTAGAGCATAAGCTTTCGTGAGCTACAGCTCACTTCATCGGATGCTGAAGTGAGCTGTAGCTCACGAAAGCTTATGCTCTAATAAATTTGTTAGTCTCTAAGGTGCCACCGGTACTCCTTTTCTTTTTACAGTATAGAATATTTTCTTCTCTGTAGTTAAGTAGTGCAAGAGAAATAAGATACACAGTGGAGAAAATCTTATTTATGGAAGGTTTTATTGTGAAGCAAGTTCAGTAGCTAAGTGTGTTATTGACTAGCAATGGAATGTCATTCCTCCTGCATTTCAACAGTGGTCTGATTTTCAGTATTGATTACGAAGGAGTTGTAAAGTGAGACATCAGCTCTGCATCTCAAGTTCTCACACTATGAAAAAAGGTGCAATTTAAACTTCAAGCTTCAGAAACTTTAGTTGGTAATAAAGACTGAACAAGGGGGAAAAGGTAGAAAAGACCATGCACAACAAGAATTTCTGAATTCAGTGCCACACTAAGTTAAAACCTGATCCATGGCAGATGTACCCTGGGACAGTAAAAAGTATGGGTGATTGAAAAAAAATGGGGAACTCAAACATTTCAAGATTGCCCCCCTCCCACACACTGAAAGAAAATTCAGAAGATTTTGACTAGGTTTAATAAGCTTTTATAGTCATAACTTTCATCCCAACAAATCCTAAAATGTTTCGTGAACTGAATACACATCACTGAAATACACACTTAGGCTGGAAAGGTACATCATCCGTCTGGCTCTCAAAATGAAGCAAAATAGCACGAGAAACAGGTCACCAAGGAAAACAACTGTTCTATTTTTAAAAAATTTTGTGGGGACTTAACATCCACACTGAATAGACAGGTCCCTGGCTTTCAAGATTTTAACCAAAAGTGAGTACTGTATAGTATGCATCAATTTACCTACTTCAGCAAGAGAAACCTGGGGCTTCCAAGAATCTAGATTTCAATCTGATATCTTAATTACATCTGCTCATCTGAGTTTAAATATATTCTTGCTTTTAAAAAAAGTCAGGAAAAACAAAATAAAGAGAAGGTGGGTGAGAAATACCTTCAGTCTCCAAAAAAACCCATGCGCAGCGCTTTTATACATCATACTATACAGACCATATAATAAAATGAACGAGGGGACCAAGTTATTCACTTGGAGGGAAAAAGCGGTGTATAAAGAGCTAATGGAATCAACTGGGAACTGCCAGCCCACCTGCTGAACCTTTTTTTTTTAAATAAACAAAAGACCTTAGCAACTCTTACACAGTGTCTGCACTAGTTTTTTCCTTAGTTTCCCTACTGGTTTAGCACCTACCAATGGTAGCAGGTCTCCAAGCAGCTGCCAATATTTTTAAGTACTTTGTGTCCCATAAACCAGCTAATATCTGAAAGCCTGTTAGCGCCTCATCTAGACTACTGTTCCCTCCATTGCTGTGAACAGAATTGTGCCAGGGGTAGCAACAGTGCGAAACTAGACTCTCAAAAACAAAGCTCCTGGGAAAGATGGCATCCCCTACAGCCTCCTGAAAAAGGGAGATCCCAGCTGCCTGGTCCTCGCCATGCTCTTCAACCAATGCAAGCGATTCTGCTGTACTCCCAGCTCCTGGAAGAAGGCCATGATGGCATTGGTGTACAAGAAGGGCGAGCGGGATGACCCCAGCAACTGGAGGCCCATCTCCCTCTCCTTCATGATGTACAAGCTCTATGCCAGCTGCCGGGTGTTGAGGATTACGGAGTGGTCAGTGAGCGGGGGAGCCATCAGCTCCATCCATCCAGAAAGGCTTCATGTTCTGCGAGGGCTGCTATGAACACAACTTTGTCCTCCAAAACACCATCGAAACGGCCAGAAGGGAGTGGAGGCAGTGAATGGTAGTGTGGCTCAACCTGGCTAATGCCTTTGGTTCCATGCCCCACCACCACATCTTTGCCACGCTCCAGGAGTTTGGGATGCCAGAAAATTTCCTTCATGTGATCTGAGAGGTGTACGAGGGATGCAGCACCACCATTTGCTCAGTCGAAGGGGAGACCGCCAAGATCCCGATCCTGAGCAGAGTTAAGCAGGGCTGTCCCCTCAGCCCCATCATCTTTAACCTCGCCATGGAGCCGTTGCTGTGAGCTATCTCCAATGTCACAGGTGGCTTCAACTTCCATGAGGAGAGTGAGCGTCCTGGCTTACGCGGATGACCCGGTCCTGACCACGGACGACCCAGAGAGCCTCCAAGGTATGCTAGATTCCACCAGTCGAGCTGCCCACTGGATGGGTCTCTGCTTCAATGCAAAGTGTGCAACTCTCCACATCGACAGCAGCAAAAGGGACTCAGTGCAAACAACAGGGTTCCAGATCCAGGCATCCCCCTGGCAGAGGGGCAGGTGTACCAGCACCTCGGCACATCGATGAGTTTCCGTGTCCGGCAGACACCCGAGGACACCATCCAGGAGATCTTGCAGGACGTTGCCAAGATCAATGCCTCTCTGCTAGCACCATGGCAGAAGATAAACGCCCGGAACACCTTCCTGATCCCCTGCATCTCGTTCATCCTAAGGGGATCCGCCGTGGCGAAGGTACCCCTCAACAAGGCAGACAAGATCATCCAGCAGCTGGTGAAGCAGTGGCTGTTCCTTCCCCAGAGAGCCAGCAACGAGCTGGTCTACATCGCCCACAGGAACGGCGGTGCCAACGTCTCCCTCATGGGCGACCTGTGAGACATCATGGTGATGACCAATGCCTTCCGCCTGCCGACGTGTCCTGACACCATGGTAAGGAACATCGCAGCCAAAGCCCTCCATGACGCAACGAAGAAGCGGATCGGCAGAGCCCCCTCCAACCAAGACATCGCCACCGTCCTGAGCAGTTCCCTGGATGGTGAATTTAGATGGGATGGGCGCGACATCACTTCACTGTGGTCTCGCGCTCACAATGCCACACATCGCCTGGGGAAACGCATCAGCTGCCGCTGGGAGTGGTGCGAGGAGCCGGGAATCCTGGTGCTGAAGTTCAGGTCCAACAACACCATCGTCACCCTGAGTGCCAGTGGCATGCTGGAAAGGACCCTGAAGGCAGCCATCCACTCATTGTACATGGAAACTGAAGCGTAAACCGGACCAGGGTAAAGCCTTCGAACTGACGAGCAAGTGGGACGCCAGCAACCACTTCCTCGCCGGGGGCGGCTTCACCCGTTTTGCTGACCGGCAGTTCATCTACCGTGCCTGGGCTCAACTGCGTCCCGCTTAACAGAGCCGCCTGCCATGGGAACCAAGACAAGCGTTGCAGGAAGTGCGGCTACTCCAACAAGACCCTGCCCCACGTCCTGTGCAGCTGCAAGCCCCACTCCAGAGCCTGGCAGCTGCGCCACAATGGCATCAAGAACCGCCTGGTGAAAGCCATCGCACCTTGCCTGGGGAAGGTCGCCATCCCCGGTACTGACAGCCAGTTGCGACCTGATGTGGTAGTCACCAACGAGGCCCAGAAAAAGATCATCCTCGTCGACGTCACGGTCTCCTTTGAGAACAGGACCCCGGCCTTCTGCGAAGCCTGAGCTTGTAAGCTGGAAAAAATACGCCCCCCTGGCCAACACCCTGAGAGTGAAGGGCTATGAGGTGCAAATGGATCATTGGAGCCCTGGGCACTTGGGACCCCTGCAACGACTGTGTGCTGCGGACCTGTGGAATCGGTCGACACTACGCATGGCTCATGTGGCGCCTCATGGTCTCAGACACCATCCAATGGTCCAGGGACATCTACATCGAACATATCACTAGTACGACATCATGCATCAATTATGAGAAAGGGACAGAGACTTTTTCCATTGGACCAAATGAACTGGAAACTAAGTCACTGAACATTAAATCTCACCAAATGAGGGTAAATCCATCCTCATCATCTTATCCACTCATTATACTCCACACCTGAACATAACCATTATATGAAAACATATCCCCATATCTCAGTGTCTGTACTTTGACCTGTTAACCTTTTACTCCCAATCGGGGAGCTTGCAGATCATGTATTCCTTACACCACCCATTCCTAAACCAAACTTCGCACCCCTTGATAAGCTGATGACCAGAAACTTCTAAGCTTAAACTCTGTACCGTTTTCTTTTTATTTCAAGATCTTAATAAAATTATTAAATTGCCCTGCCCTAGCCAAATCCCCTGCACTTTGGCAGGATTTATTCTATATACTATTTCTAAGAGAGTGGTGAGAAGTCTAGAAATAGGAACATTAGTTCAGATAAAAACATCATCTTGTAATCTTAAAAAAATAAGTTTGGTTAACTTTTTTCAGGTTTCAGAGTAGCAACTGTGTTAGTCTGTATCTGCAAAAAGAACAAGAGTACTTGTGGCACCTTAGAGACTAAGACATTTATTTGAGCTTAACTTTTCATGGGCGATAGCCCACTTCATCCGATGCATAGAATGGAACATTAAATAGATCGATAAATCATGAAAAGGTGAAAGGAGCCATACCAACTGTAAGAGGCTAATTAATTAAGATGAGCTATTATCTCCCCACTGTATTTTCCACCAAATGCATCCGATGAAGTGAGCTGTAGCTCACAAAAGCTTATGCTCAAATAAATTTGTTAGTCTCTAAGGTGCCACAAGTACTCCTTTTCTTTTTAGAACCATTTCCACACACACTGTACTTCACGTAGGATCAGAGGCTATACAGAACAGTGAGCCTGGTGAATAGAGGACTAGACTAGGACTTGGGAGACCTGGGTTATGATCCTGGCTTTGCCACTGGTCTATTGGGTAACCTTGGGCAAGTCACATCCCATCAGTCCTCAGTTTCCCCATCTGTAAAATGGGGATAATGATACTGATCTCCTTTGTAAAGCCCTTTCAGCTCTACTGATGAAAAGGGGGAGGTATTACTACTATACAGTAACTCCTCACTTAATGTCCTCCCGCTTAACGTTGTTTCAAAGTTACGTCGCTGCTCAGTTAGGGAACATGCTTGTTTAAAATTGTGCAATGCTGCCTTATAACATCATTTGGCTGCCTGTCCACTGCTTGTAAGAGTTTGTGGAAGAGCAATGACTTGACAAGAGAGCATTGCACAAGTTCCTCTTCTCTGCCTCCTCCCCCTCCCTCCCAGCGCTTCTCCCACTGAAAACAGCTGTTTGGTGGTGCTTAGGACTTACTCGGAGAGAAGGAGAGGTGCGGGGAAGCACTGCATCTCCACTCCTCCCCCACCCTCCCAGAAAATCCTAAGCACCTCCAAACAGCTGTTTGGCAGCAGGGAAGCGCTGGAAGGAAGGGGGAAGAGCAGGGAAATGCTGCATCTCCGCTCCTCCCCCTCCCACTCAAAAAGTCCTGAGTGCAAAGCACTGGGAGGGAGGGGAAGGAGCGAGGAAGTGCCGCATCTCCACTCCTCCCCCTCCCACCCAGAAATTCCCAAGCACCACCAAACAGCTGTTTGGCAGTGCTTAGGACTTTCTGGGAGGGAGGGGGGAGAAGGAGCGGGGATGCCATGTGCTCCAGAGAGGAGGTGGAGTGGGGGTGGGAAAGAGGTGAGCCTGGAGCATCCCCCAGCAAAGTCAGTGCCTGTTCTTCTCGAGTAAACTGCCACTGCTGCTGCGAAGGTGCTTCCTAGCATCCTTGCCCGCAGCAGGCTGTGCCTGTGGGGTAAGCCAGGGGCACTTCCCAACCACAGTACAGTACAATACAGTACATAATGCCTTTTGTCTGCCCAAAAAAAATTTCCTTGGAACATAACCCCCCTACATTTACATTAAATCTTATGGGAAAATTGGATTAGTTTAACATCGTTTCACTTAAAGTTGTATTTTTCAGGAACATAACTACAACGTTAAGTGAGGAGTTAGTGTACTTACAGAACATGCTGTGAAAAGAACTTCACAGAAGTTCCAACCAAATTTTTAGACCAAGTGGTATGATATGTAGATAGGTATTCAAACCAAAGCTTTTGGAAAGCTTAGTTAGCAGAAGTCTACCCTCTGAACCTACCCACTGGCAAGTTCACTCAACTCTGTTGGCAAAACAAATTATTAGTAGAACAGTTTGACAGTGAAAGTTGTCCCCTAATTTTCAATTTAAATTTTCCTTTCTACAGTTTACAACCATTATCAGATTGGATATCAGCCCCACATCAGCTGAAGTTAAGGTAATTGAGGATTTAAGAGCTAAATTGCAGGATTTCCTGGAATTTCTATTCTGACAACATTCTTCTAGAAGGATTAACCCCCCCACCCCCACCCCCACCCCAAACACAAACAGTGTCAAGGATCTGACTTCAGAGCTAAAGCTAAAACTCTTTTTATTCTACCCCCTATTGTGTTCAAGCACTGTAGCACAAATGGTTTGTAAGACCACCACATTTCAAAGTCCTCAGGTATCTAGAGTAGAAAATAGAGTTTCAGCCTTAATTCTTAACTCCCTTGCATTCAAAGTGGGTCTTTCATTTTTATCTCTGTGTGTTAGTTTCTTGTGTTCTTTCTTTGGCTGTTTGTTTCTAAAAAACCTTGACACTTAAGAAAAAACGTTTTTCTGGAATCTTGTCACTGTACTTTGAAATAAGCTTGGTATAGATACCTTCAGTTACTTACAAAGGTGCCATTTTTAAAAAATCTTTAGTGTAAGATTTTTAGAGAGAGTCAAATACATAGTTATCTGGGTAAAAAAATAATTCTTTGTCTCACCTAGTGTCATTTTCACTCCAAAGGAGATAACTAAAATCAGACTTTAAGGGAGATGCAGACCACCACTTTCTTCATTTTGTGAAGTGCAAATATGGGGCCACACCATAACAATTTAGAAGCAGAAGTCACCGAGTGTCTTGTGGCACAATATGGTCCATGGTTAGTACAAAGTATTGGTTTTACGGGTTTTGCTTTGTTTTTTTTCCCACTCCAAATCTATTGGGACGCTCACATCCTCCTGGTCAAACATGGCTTTCATGGAGGCCAAAGTACTTAATCTGACTTGGAAAAATGTAAACTACTTCCAAGAAAGAACCTTGAATCCTTATGAATTCACCTCACCTTCTTCTGGCAACTCCGACTCTCCATGGCAGACAACCACTTGTTTTTCCTCTACACTAAGGCTCTGCTGCTTCAGGGGATTTCATTGCTCAAGGCAAAATAGAAAATGTACATGCACCCCATGCAGTCACTCACAAACAGTCATTAAATTTTTGCTGCCCAAGGCAATTGTCTATCCCACCCATAAGGATAAGGAAAAAGAACAGGAGTACTTGTGGCACCTTAGAGACTAAAATTTATTTGAGCATAAGCTTTCGTGAGCTACAGCTCACTTCATCGGATGTAGGATAAGGCTGGCCTAGTTCTTAGAGTAAAGAAGTAGTTCCCCTTAGCTTTTAGCATATGCTATTTCTTACCCACAGAAGAGTGTATTCAGTAGCAACAGAAAGAGGGTTAAGGAATTTCGAATGAAACTTGTTCTAAGTTTAACCAAAAGTCAGGAAGTGCATAGCAGTCTGAGTCCTAAATCACCTTTGAAGATTGGTCTTAAACACTTTTGAAAATTTCACCCAAAGCCTTCTATGTACAAAAGCATGGACTCACTCTCTCCCTGCAAGTACTCCAGGTACATGGGACACCACAAGGAAAAGAAAACACAACATGGAAAGAGAGATTCTTTCCCCCCCCCAAAGCCAGAGAGTTGACAGCCCACCTAACCTTATGTCCTAACAAGTAGTTTTTGGGTTTTTTTTAAAAAAAGGTATTTTTGTAAAACTTCCAACTTTGAGAGGTAGGGGAGAGGAGTTTATCTCACAGATCTTACTTAGCAAACAGAGGTAGCCATTAGAATCAGACCAATTTTCCATTGATAGTTAACCCTCACTACTACATTGTTCGGAGGGAAACAATATCCCTATTGGATGGCAAGTATTTCAGAGAGGTTATTCAATCTGAATGCACTACCCATCTCTCTGCAAGAACTCTGTCCAGAAGTTGAAACTGATAACTTGAATTTCTTCCCACTCAAATGCAACTATGTAATCTCTGCTTCTAATAAGCACATATGCACACTGATGGAAATGCGCATTAGTAATATTTACAATGGTAAAGGCTCCCGTTAAATTACAGTTTAATTCGGGTTTTACTCTATCAGATGTTCTATATTCTTTCTGGTAATATTCTAGTATTTCTAAACCAAGCTGTATCAGTTTATGATTATTTTTTCTAGTGCTTTAATATTTTGGAAACTTCCAAAATGGGGGTGCATATGGTGTTTTAGTAACAGTAGTATTTTTATGTACTTCTCTTCTCCTAAGTGCTATACAAACTCTAATTAATCCTAGCACACCTGTGAGGTATTTTAAGCAAACATCACTCCCATTTTACAGATAGGAAAACAGACTGCAAAGTAAAACACTAAGGTTAAATGACTCATCTAAGGTCAGACAATCAATGATCTAGCTCAAATTAAATTGGGATTTCCTAGCTTCCATCCCTGTACTTGAACCACTAGACCACACTGCCTCTACAAACAATACTTGCAGTAGCTACACCTGCTTTCATGCATTTTTATCTCCCTTTTCCATCTTACAAATAGTTGGTTGCACTTGCCTCTGCACAACTGCTCTGTGTCATGCAGTTCAATTAACAGCAGCAGCCAGTTCTACAGCAGCCAATGATGCTGATGAATTTCCATGTCTTCTTTAGAAAAAGCTTCTCTTTAATCTTATAGTTGAGCCCAAAATCTCTCCAATGGGGGCAGAGAGAGATACTATTTTCTCATGACAGGTTTCAGAGTAGCAGCCGTGTTAGTCTGTATTCGCAAAAAGAAAAAGAGTACTTGTGGCACCTTAGGATGCATCTGATGAAGTGAGCTGTAGCTCACGAAAGCTTATGCTCAAATAAATTTGTTAGTCTCTAAGGTGCCCCAAGTACTCCTCTTCTTTTCTCATGAATTGTCCTGTATTATGTATCTTAATTTTTCCTGCGATTTATTCCATTTACTAGGAAAGAAACATCCCAATAATTAAGAAATAAAATCATTGTGTAATCAGAAGCCCTACCAAGTAATGAAAAGCTAATCACATTGTAGGAAAAGGTGTTGGTTCGATGGCAGAAAGAGTACTAAATATGCCAACTGAATATCTATCTATTTCTAATACAGCAGCAACAAGACAACACAGATACCTAGTGTCAAGCATTCACATCAACACGGTTTATTTTTCAAGACTACACACACACAAAATACCAGGAGAACTGGGAATAGAAACGTCCTCATGCCTCTTTAAAAAAATGTTTCATACAAAACGTAATATTTGTAAAAACACATTCCTGAGAGTCAGGAAATGTGTCTCTCATGGCAAAGTTCTTGTTTGAATAGGGGCATCTCGATTGCACTGCAAAGAAGTAGATGGTTGAGATCCTGATCTAGTTCATAACCAGTCTATTGCCTTTAAAACGTAAACACTTTGCACTTGGAGAAAGACTCTTCTCCATGGGAATATTATCCCCATTTTAAAGAGGGGAAAAAGAGGACACACAAAAGAAAAGTGACATGTCCAAATACACAGTTTGAGGCCATAACAGACCACCAGATCATCCAGTCTGTCCTCATATGTCATGGGCCACCAACCCCTCCCAACACCCGCACACTAAACCCAAACAGCCAAAATGATACCAAGGTATTATAGCCAGCAGGAGACTAGACTATGAGAATAGGAGGGACCAAGGTGCACCAGTGTTTCAGCCCCCTGAAATGGCAGAGAAATAGTTAAGTGAGATATATAATTAAGTGAGGTTCGAAGGAGAAGCATTTCCAAAGACTGAAAAGACACCATTTAATGCTGTTCAAAGGAATTAATTGCAGTTGCCACCAGGCAAAACTGAAAATGATTTTTCAGTCCAAATTTTCAAAAGTAGCATAAAGGGATCTTGCCAACATTTAACCAGGCTCCAACTTCTAATGAAAATCCAGAACAACAAAATAAAATCATTCATTGTGTTCACAGTTCTTCTGTCTATACAGTTGTGCAAGACAAAGAAGGAAAGAAGGAGAAAGAGCCAGCAATGAAGTGCTCAACACAACATGACAACATATTCAACTCAGGTTTCAGAGTAGCAGCCATGTTAGTCTGTATTTGCAAAAAGAAAAGGAGTACTTGTGGCACCTTAGAGACTAACTAAATAAATTTGTTAGTCTCAAAGGTGCCACAAGTACTCCTTTTCTATATTCAACTCAGCTTTCCTATTTGCTACAGAGACAAGAAGCCAGCATCTGCTGAAGAGAGTGTCTGAATATATCAAGCCCTGCTATCAAATGAAATCTGGCCTCCTTCTGTTGCCTGGAAGGGCCTTTAACTCTATAAATACAGCATAAACAACAGCTAAAAAGAGTAACATCCGATGAAGTGAGCTGTAGCTCATGAAAACTTGTGCTCAAATAAATTAGTTAGTCTCTAAGGTGCCACAAGTACTCCTTTTCTTTTCGCGGATACAGACTAATAAGGCTGCTACTCTGAAACCTTGAGTTATAGATTATGTCTATCCATCATCCTGAATCACTTAGCTCCATAATTTAGTAGGGAGTTTTTTGGGTGGGGAGTGGGGAAGAACATCACCAAAAGAAAGGTACAGATATTTGTAATTGAAAAGAACAATGCAAGTGTCTTTTTGGATTAATCACATTAATACATATCAAAGGGTCATTATTAAACATGAGCAACACATGGAAGTATTAATTGCCTTTTGTGCATTTATTTTTCTTCTAAATATCTTAAATGAGTGTGCACAGACACATACACAAATACAGTAAGTACTTGAAAAAAACAAGAAATATTATTTGTAGGCAGAAACATGACAAATACCTCAATCAAGAATGTCTCAAGGGACACAAGTTTTTCTATACTTAATAGGCTCTTTTGGGGCTAATCTCTGAGAAAGACACACTTAAGGATACAGACAGATAAGGTGGCTGCCAATTCTTGCTTCACAGCTGACATTTTAATTCTTCTGTTCTTTGGGCAAAACAGAGAAGCGTCAAGGTAACTACTGTTCTTCAATATTGTGCAATGAGAGATGTACATGGGGTAGGTATCTTCAAGTCCTTGCTCAGAAAGAAGAATTGTTAAAGTTATATAAAGGTAAAAATATTACCAAAGAAAGCTGCACTGAACTAAAGCAGCTGTGGAGAATTCAGTAGGCCAAAGAAACTTTCAGGTGCACTAGGAAGGAGTTGGTGAACTAGATAATAAAAATACAGTCCGACTTAAAATCTCCTTGTTACTACTTTTTGAACTTGCGAGAAAGAGGTGTTAATCCATAAACTTTCTGTTACATGCAGACAAAGCACTATGGCACCTAAAAAGCTTTCATAGTCTACAGGCACACTCATTTTCATCCCCATATCTCCCTCATTAACTGACCTCCCACCCCAGAAAAGAGAGAAGATTCCAAAATGGAGGAAAGGACACCACCACTTGGTTAAAAGTCTAGTGCTATCCCATTTATGGACAAGTACATCCTTTTCAAAACTAACAACATGGCAAATGCTTTGGGCAATAGTGCAGATTTTGCTTGTATAATTTATAATCCAAGTTAAAATTTAGTTTAAAAAGCATAGAAAGAAGGGAGAGGTGCTGTTTGCAGCAGTTCTGAGTGGCACACAGTTTTTTTGGGTAGCAAAAATAGGATGGGTAGCATCTCTGAGACGTGGGGCCGTTTAGAATCCCCTCCCCCAAGTTCAACAGGAGCAGAGGGTGCTCGACACCTCTCAGGAAATTACCACCACAAAATTAGAACTCAACCTTGAGTGATCTAAGAGGTCATCTAATGTACACAGATTTCTTTTCTGGAGGGCTTTTTTTGCGAATTCAATTTTTTAAACCCCAAAACACTCATCTTTAAGTAACATTTCAATCAATTCACTAGTTCAATAACCTTCCTCAAGTCCATCTTTTGGAGCTGCTCACGCACCCTTCAAAAAAGCCAGTTTTTCTTTTTCTTGTTGAATCTTGGTCCAGGCAACTTCCTGCTGATTACTGTGGTTAAATATTTGCCTCTGCCAGGAGTGGGGTTCACAGTAAACAAAATCATAGTTTGTCAAGTGGAGCAGAATCCACAAACAAGCATCTCACACTGGCAAGCGTTTTTCCCTTTGGGAGTTTTAGCAGGAAAAGAGAAGGAAGCCATGCTGTGTGAAATCTGTGTATTACTGTGAAATGGATTATTTACAAAACAGAAGTTAAAACACATAATGATACCAGGCAAGGAAGGAGCTCAGTTATCAGTGCTACTCCCCAGAGCCCAGTATCTGTTTTTCATTCTGTTCCACAACCCCACCCCCATCAGAAAAAACTCTAATGTAATAACAAACTTTAAACAAAGTAACTACTAATGCATTTCCACAAAGCAACGCTGTCTAAGTGGAGAAAGTTCCCATAAAAAACATTTCGTTTCTCAGGAGATGAAAGATGAGTTGTTTCATTTTTTGTATGTATACAAACTGACAAGTGGTACAAGTTCACTGGTAAATAATGTGCATTATTTATTATAGATAACAGTAGGAAATCTGTAGCACTTATAAAGACCATTATGATGCCATTAAAAGATTTTGTATTCAGTTTTCAAGGCGACTTGGGCACAGAGCCATAGCTACAATAATTATATTTATCACTATGTAAACTAACCTTAATGCTTCATTAAAACAGAGAAAAATGATAGCACTGAGCTCTTTGCAACAGCTGACAGCCTTACACAGCTAAATGTGGATTCTCAATTTGCAAATAGTTTCTGTAGCCACTGGACTGCTCAGGTAGATTTTTCTTTTGGTAAGAAGATACAGTAAAAATCAGTTATTAACCTTTCATAACTGTTGTTCTTCGACAAGTGTTGCTCATGTCCATTCCATGCTAGGTATGTGCACACTGCATGCACTGCTGCTGGAGATTTTTCCCTTAGTGGTATCTATTGGTCCAGCTCTAATGTCTTCTGGGGTCATGCACTTATGCACCACTATAAGGGGCGCCACCAGCCCACACCCTCTCCGTTCCTTCTTGCCGGTGACTGCAACAGAGAGATAGGAGGTTGGGTCATGAAATGGACATGAGCACATCTCAAAGAACAACAGTTACGGAAGATTAGCAACCGTTTTTCCTTCATGTCCATTCCATGCTACGTGATTCACAAGCAGTACCCCAGGAGCTGGGCTTGGAGTTCACGGATGGGCTGATTGCAACACTGTGCTTCCAAAACTGGCATCGTCTCGGGCCTGTTGGGTGATGGCATAGTGATACGTGAAGGTATGTGCCAAAGACCAGACTGCAGCTCTGCAGATGTCCTGGATTGGGACCTGCGCCAGGAACGCAGCTAACAAAGTCTGCGCTCTTGTGAAACGAGCCATGATGGAGGCAAACATTTGATTGCTCGTTCTGAATACAGGTGGTTATCCATGACGAGATGCTTTGGGTTGACACAGGTAGCCCTCTCATCCTTTCTACTACTGCTACAAAGCATGGTGCGGATTTGCAGAAGGCTTTAGTTCTCTCAATATAAAAGGCATGGGGCAAGACTAACATATAATGAACGAAGCAGTCATCCCTCAGAGTTCTCCTGAGGTTCCGGGAAGACGACAGGTAGGAATATGACCCGGTTGTTATGGAATTGTGACACCATCTTTGTCAGGAAGGCCAGATGGGGGCGCCATTGGACCGTAACTGGTAAGGTGGTTCAGACATAAGGACCGGGATCTCAGAGACCCTTCTGGACAAGGTGATTGGAGAGAGGTAGCAGGGAGCAGGATGCTAATGGCTGGGGGGGCCCTCGTGGTGAACAGGTTCACCTGGGGAGGCCCTCACCTTCGAAAAATAAATCTGGCGACCTCTGGGTGAAGGGACCACTCATGGTCAGAAGAGAACGATCTGCTGCGGTGCTCCACCAACACATTCCTGACTCTGGGGAGATGTGATGCCTCGAGAGGAAGGGAGGGTCTCACACAGATGTCCCATACACGGATGGCCTCCTGACACAGGGCGGAAGATCAAGCCCCTCCTTGATTGTTGATATAGAACATAGGCCCAGTATTGTCTGTCAGGATTTGTACCAGCTTGCCTGAGATCTGGGGCAGGAACACTAGACATATTAAGTGCACAGCCCTGAGCTCCCTTATGTTTATGTGCAGGGAGAGTTCTTCCTGGGACCAGAGGTCGATGAGGTGGGCAACCCGCCCTAGGTCTGATACATCCGAGACTAAGAATACCAATGGCTGTGGGGTAACCCAAGCCAGTCCCATCATTACCAACCATGGATCTTTCCACCAGTTCAGGGAGGCAAAGACCAGGGGAGGGACCGGGACCATTGAGTCCAAGTGGAGTCCAAGTGCTTGGGAAGTAAATTGACACTAGCCACATCTGGAGGGCTCTACGGTGTATTGTGTATTGAACCTTGTGTACTGAACTATGTAAGTATAAGCCGCCATGCTACCTGGTAGCTTGAGGCACACCTGAGTGATCATGATTGGGTGCGCCATGTCCTTGGATATCAGGTCTGATATGGTCTAGAAACAGACCTCAGACAGGAAGGCCCTAGCTTGGGTAGAGTTAAACACTGTCCCAATAAATTCTGTTCTCTGAACCAGAACAAGAGTTGACTTCTGTTCCTTTATCATCAGGCCCAAGACCCTGAAGGTGGCTTGCTGTTCTATATTTGAGCCTGCAACCGGCCTTTGATCAGCCAGTCGTCAAGGCACACCTCGCCATGTAAGGAAGATTGCTACAAATCACCATACATTTCATGAAAACACACAGGGCTTCCAATAGATTGAAAAGGGAGGGTGGTGAACTGGTAGTGGCGTTAACCCACTATAAACCTGAGAAATCTTTTGTGGCCATGGAAAATAGAAATATGAAAGTACACATCCTTTAAGTCAAGGGTAGCGTACCAGTCTCCTCGGTCCAGGGAGGGAATGATAGAGCCTAGGGAGACCACGCGGAACCTTATAATCACAAAAGCTTATGCTCAAATAAATTTGTTAGTCTCTAAGGTGCCACAAGTACTCCTGTTCTTCATGCAGACCCTGTTTCCTTCAATATCTATTGAGGATACACAAGCCCAAGATGGGCCGGAGGCCCCCTTTGGGATTAGAAAATACCAGGAGTAGAACCACTTCCCTCTCAAGTCTTGAGGAACTTCCTCCATAACCCCCATATACAAGAGGGATTGCATTTCCTGGAAGAGGAATTGTTTGTGAGAAGGGTCCCTAAAGAGGGACAGGATTGAGGGGGTTGGAGAGAAACTGCAGAGTATAACTGACTGCGTTCAGGACCCAACGGTCTTTATGAATGACCATGCTGGACTAAAGAGCAACATACGGTCCAAAAATAAAAGGGGAGGTTGATTTGGAACAGTGACTCGTACCACGCCCTTGGGTACACCTTCCAAAGGCCTGCATGGGCTACCAGAGTATCTCTAAGGCCCCAACCAGGAGGCTGGGGTGGGCAGAAGTGGTTGGTGCCATTTAGAAGCCCTCCCTTTTTCTTTTGTAGGACTCCTGTCTTGGAGATACTGAAGAGGCTGCTGGGGCCTGAAGTGCTTTCTGGAAGCAGATGGAGCAAACAGGCCCAAGGATGGTAGAGTAGCCCTCAAGTCCTTCAGTCCATGAAGTCCCATGTCTGTCTGCTCCGAGAAAAGAGAGGAGCCTTCAAAGAGGTGGTCCTGATGGACTGTTTGACCTTGTGGGGAAGACCAGAGGACTGGAGCCAGGAACAGCACCTCATGGTGACCAGGGAGACCATTGTCTGGGCCACCGAGACAACAGCATCCAGAGCCACCTGGAGAGAGGTCCTGGCCAAGTTCTTACCCTCTTCCAAGAGGGCCGTGAACTCCTATCTTGACTGTTGGGGCAGGGAGGCTGAATTTATTCAAGGAGGCCCATAGATTAAAATCATTTCTCTTAAGCAAAGCTTGCTGGTTGCAGATATGCAGTTGGAGGCTACCCATGGAATAAACCTTTCTTCCAAAAAGGTCCAGTTTCTTGGAGTTTTTCTATTTCGGGGTAGCACTTGACTGGCCCTGCCTGTCCCCTTCATTCACTGAAGACAACACCAAGGACCCAGGAGGGGAGTGGGGCAGGGTGCAAGTACAGATATTCGAACCCGCTACACTCTCTGAAGTGGGGCCAGAGAAAGTATTTGCCACAAGGCCTTAACAGGTCCCATCATAGCCTCACTGATGGGCAGGGCCACCTTGGATGGAGCTGCTAAATAAGGCTGTGCAAAGTCTCTTTGACAGCCTCGATTTCTGGGCCCAGGTTTGTAGCAACTCACTTCAAAATGTCCTGATGGACCTGAAATCATCCTGTGGCTGAAGGCTACTGGGACCCAGAACTGACTCATCTGGGGAGGACAAGGTGGCGGCTTGCACCAAAGGAGGGTCTCCCTTCCTCCCTCTACCTTGACTATGTCCAGGGGAGGCATCTCCTGGACGTCGGTACAGAGGTTGGGGTCTCATGCCAAGTGGAGAGGAACAGTAGCCTGTCCATATTTCAGTGTAGGAGCTGTGGGAGGAAGGACCCGGAACTGGGAGAAAAACCGCAGGGTTCCAGTAGGGCCACTGTATCTGCCAGTGACCTGTGGACCAGGTGCCCGCCAGAGGACTGGCGCTAAAGCTCAGTGGAGCATAGGCTAGATACCGATGATAGGCTTTTGGCAGTACATAAAGCTCCCCTTCGGAGTCCGAAGAGGATTCTTCTCTAGCTGACCACAAGGAGCGGTATCCGCTTCCACCTCCATACAGTGCTGGGTTCTGGGGACTGGTGGCATACTAGAGATCGGGATGCTGGGATCAGGTAGAGCTTGCCCCTAGATGGTGTCGGGGGACCTGGTGCCAGGCAAATGCCTGACACACCCTGTTCCCTCCTGCTTCCAGGCACCAGAGCTGGTAGGTGCACCATTGGGGTTGGCAGGACCAGAAGAGAAAGGTCCCTAGCAGCCTGAAAAGCCTTCAGCGTCAATGGTACCATCAGTCCGCTGGCAACACGGTGGCTTCCTGGTGTCAGCGGAGGGTTTCACACAAGACTCAAGGCCCCGGGCAGAGTTGACAGTGCCGACACAGCTCTGAGGTAGAAGAGTGACCGACGACCCCCCGTCCCCCAGCACAGGTCTCACTGAAACTTCCTTCTCCCTGCTTGTCTCTCTTTTGCACCAGTCTCTAGGAATGCATCTGATGAAGTGAGCTGTGAGTGAAGCTCACAAAAGCTTATGCTCAAATAAATTTGTTAGTCTCTAAGGAGCCACAAGTATTCCTTTTCTTTTTTTGCGAATACAGACTAACACGGCTGCTACTCTGAAACCTGTTAAAGATTCTATCTAATTATCTAAACCATGAAGGTTGTAGGAATTTATTACTCCAGTACCAACAACGTAAACTGTACTTCATACCATATAGACATTAAACGGCCCTGAATGTACCATAGTGAAGGGTTTAAAAACTAGTATGATAAATGTGAAAAGCCACAGCTTCCTGGTATTTACTTGGACTAGCAGTTTTGGAGGGGCACGCAACTGCTGCTACAAGCTAAGCTGCAATAATGTCTATATATGATCTGAGTCAAACAGACCACTTCTAACACAAAAGTCCGTTTCAATAGTTTTCCACATGATCTAAGGGCCTTTGAAATATCTCCAACTTGTATCATCACGATGCATCTGAAAACCAGACTGTGATGGTTCAAAACCATAACATTCACAGAAAAAGTTGTAGGTCCAAACCTTTCCCCTCACATTTGCAAGTGTAATTAGGGCTGCTCAAAATACAGTGAACATTTTTCATGAAAGTTTTCAACACTATTACAACTCCTTTGTCTTCAACAGGAGGTGCCTGTGAATGTCAAAGAGCAGAATCTATCCTCTACAGGTGGGATTTTTCTTAAGTGCTCAGCGCTGGCCTCACTGTGCCCTCAATGTATAAAGCACAAGGACTGCCTCAAAAGGGTAGTGCTTACGAAAATCTGCCTTCCAAGTCAAATACTTATCTGCATTTTCTGAGCACAGAATATGCACACAAGCAGGTTTTATTAACTGAGAAAAAAAAATAAGACTCAAGAATTAATCTGAATTTCCTTATCAGTCTCATCTGATTAAAAAGAGAAATGGAGTACAGTGAAAGAAAACAGCTAATGCTGGAGCTATGTATTTGCTAGTATGTCTCATTCCATCACCACAAAAGGCATCATCCTACAAAAAGCTAGGGACCCTCCACTGACATTAATGGAAGTAAGATTTTCAGTACCTCTCAGAATCAGACCCCAGAAAATCATGCAAAGTTGGAAGGGCAAAAACTTATTTTTCCCCTACAAATATAAAATGTTAATTTTGCAAACTCTGGTGACAGCTATCAGCCCTTCGAAAGATGAGTTATAACATGGAAAATTCTAGATCAGTGAGGTTACCCGCCAGACAAAGTCAAAATACCGGTATCATCTACTGTGATTTTAATTATTTATATCCAACATGAGCTTCAAATATACAGAAGAAGCTCAGAGTTTCGAACATCTACAGAATGGAGATTGTTCATAACTCAAATGTTCGTAACTGAACAAAACATTATGGTGGTTCTTTCAAAAGTTTACAACTGAACATGAACTTAATACAGCTTTGAAACTTTATTATGCAGAAGAAAAATGCTGCTTTTAACTACCTTAATTTAAATGAAACAAGCACAGAAAGTTTCATTATCTTGTCAAAAAAAATTTTCTAACTTTCCCTTTATTTTTGTTAGTAGTTTACGTTTAAACACAATACTGTACTGTATTTGCTTTTTTTTGGAGGGAGGGGCGAGGGAAGGTGTGTCTGCTGCTGTCCGATTGCGTACTTCTAGTTCCAAATGAGGTGTGTGGTTGAGTTCTTAACTCTGGTGTTCATGACTCTGACGTTCTACTGTATATGGTCTTTTCGTTAGTCCATATAAAAGTTACAGTATTGAGAGGTAAAGCGTGGATATACTGGGTACCGGTTCCTAGAGGATTAGGCACTATCAGGTAAGACTCCTTTGCTTGCATTTCTAAAGAACAAAAGGAGACCTCTGTACTGCGGAAAGCTTATGCCCAAATAAATGTTAGTCTCTGAAGTGCCACAAGTACTCCTTGTTCTTTTTGCTGAATACAGACTAATAGGGCTACCACTCTGAAACCTGTCAAATTCCTGAGGCTTTCAATCAACCTTGACCAGTTCTAAATTCCTAAGGCAGGAAAGCAGCAATGGGGCGATAAGCACTCCAACCCACCCATCCCCTAAAAACATTACACAGTAAGCACTGAGTAGTTAACCTTATCTGCTCTATCAGAAGAAAGAGATAGCCGGAAATCTCTGGCCTCACATGGACCACCCTCGCTATCAGAGAATGGAAAGTTAATGTGAACTTCTACAATAGGCAGTTCAAAGTGGGAGCTATGCTACCAAACATCCATTCAGCTAACAAAGAGACTAGAGACATGTTTTTGTTTTGGGGTTTTTTTTGGGGTGGGGGGGAGGTTAGATGTGGGGAATAGAGAGATTTTTTCTTATGAAAGAAAAGCAATGGCAAAGGTTAAAGTAACTGGCCTGCAACACCTAACAAATAAGCTAAAAACAAGGCTCTCAAACAAACTTGACAGCTCTGTTTTTTTTATATGCAAGCCAGATCTTATTTCTCTATAGTCAGCAGAATAAAAGCATCCTCAACCAGCCCTGGCTATTATCAGTGATCAGAACAGATTACTTAACAGAACTTTTTGCTTCCTCGCTCCCAATACCTGCAGATTATTTCATTGTCAAATGAAATAATTTTGGTTATTTACAGAATAACCTGCATACACAGCCCTTTACGTACACAGGTTCAACTGCACAAGGATGGATTTTCATCTCCTACTGCATGTGACCTGCAACACCTGGAGCAGGTGTGAAGCTTCAAGAGAAGTGCTAAAAAGGGAGAGCCCAGTTCATTTGCTGGCTCCCTGGGAGGGACAGCAGAGTTTGAGCTCCCACTATGGAAGAGAATTGTGGCTGGGGTCAGGAACAGAGGAAGACAATGCCCATCTGGACTTCCCTGAGGGAAGGGAAAAGTTTACATTTCTTTGTAAAAAGAACAGGAGTAAGTGGAAGTGGAGTAAGAGGCTAATTAAGATATAATACCTCATCTTTCTTAATTATACTCTTACTCCACTTTGTCATGTTCTGTGTGTGTGTGTGTGTGTGTGTGTGTGTGTGTGTGTGTGTGTGTGTGTGTGTGTGTGTGTGTGTGTGTGTGTGTGTGTGTAATAGATAGATAGATAGATAATCCCTTCTTACTGTATGTTCCATTCTATGCATCTGATGAAGTGGGCTGTAGCCCACAAAAGCTTATGCTCAAATAAATTTGTTAGTCTCTAAGGTGCCACAAGTACTCCGGTTCTTTTTGCCGATACAGACTAACACAGCTGCTACTCTGAAATATTTCTGTGTTTATTTTGGACTGTTGGATACCCCAGAAAGGCGCTGATCTAGCCAGAGGACTAAATCACCACAACCCAGAAGGAAAAGGAGTACTTCTGGCACCTTAGAGACTAACAAATTTATTTGAGCGTAAGCTTTTGTAAGCTACAGATCACTTCATTGGATGCATTCAGTGGAAAACACAGTGGGGAGATTTATATACATAGAGAACATGAAACAAGGGGTGTTACCATACACACTGTAATGAGAGTGGGAACCTTTTGTAGTGATAATCAAGGTGGCCCATTTCCAGCAGTTGACAAGAACCTCTGAGGAACAGTGGGGGGCGGGGAATAAACATGGGGAAATAGTTTTACTTTGTGTAATGACACATCCACTCCCAGTCTTTATTCAAGCCTAAATTACTTGTATCCAGTTTGCAAATTAATTCCAATTCAGCAGTCTCTCGTTGGAGTCTGGTTTTGAAGTTTTTTTTTGTTGAAGTGCCATTTTTAGGTCTGTAACTGAGTGACCAAAGAGACTGAAGTGTTCTCCGACTGGGTTTTGAATGTTATAATTCTTGACGTCTGATTTGTGTCCATTTATTCTTTTACGTAGAGGCTGTCCAGTTTGGCCAATGTACATGGCAGACGGGCACTGCTGGCACATGGTGGCATATATCACATTGGTAGATGTGCAGGTGATCGAGCCTCTAATAGTGTGGCTGATGTGATTAGGCCCTATGATGGTGTCCCCTGAATAGATATGTGGACACAGCTAGCAATGGGCTTTGTTGCAAGGATAGGTTCCTGGGTTAGTGGTTTTGTTGTGTGGTTGCTGGTGAGTATTTGCTTCAGATTGGGGGGCTGTCTGTAAGCAAGGACTGGCCTGTCTCCCAAGATCTGTGAGAGTGATGGGTCGTCCTTCAGGATAGGTTGTAGATCCTTGATGATGCGTTGGAGAGGTTTTAGTTGGGGGCTGAAGGTGATGGCTAGTGGAGTTCTGTTATTTTCTTTGTTGGGTCTGTCCTGTAGTAGGTGACTTCTGGGTACTCTTCTGGCTCGGTCAATCTGTTTCTTCACTTCAGCAGGTGGGTATTGTAGTTGTAAGAATGCTTGATAGAGATCTTGTAGGTGTTTGTCTCTGTCTGAGGGGTTGGAGCAAATGTGATTGTATCAGAGCTTGGCTGTAGACAATGGATCGTGTGATGTGGTCTGGATGAAAGCTGGAGGCATGTAGGTAGGAATAGCAGTCAGTATGTTTCCGGTATGGGCTAGTGTTTATGTGACCATCGCTTATTAGCACCGTAGTGTCCAGGAAGTGGGTCTCTTGGGTGGACTGGTCCAGGCTGAGGTTGATGGTGGGATGGAAATTGTTGAAATCATGCTGGAATTCCTCAAGGGCGTCTTTTCCATGGGTCCAGATGATGAAGATGTCATTAATGTAGCGCAAGTAGAGTAGGGGCATTAGGGGACGAGAGCTGAGGAAGCGTTGTTCTAAGTCAGCCATAAAAATGTTGGCATACTGTGGGGCCATGCGGGTACCCATCGCAGTGCCGCTGATTTGAAGGTATACATTGTCCCCAAATGTGAAATAGTTATGGGTGAGGACAAAGTCACAAAATTCAGCCACCAAGTTAGCCGTGACATTATTGGGGATACTGTTCCTGATGGCTTGTAGTCCATCTTTGTGTGGAATGTTGGTGTAGAGGGCTTCTACATCCATAGTGGCTAGGATGGTGTTTTCAGAAGATCACCGATGGATTGTAGTTTCCTCAGGAAGCCAGTGGTGTCTCGAAGATAGCTGGGAGTTCCGGTAGCATAGGGCCTGAGGAGGGAGTCTATATAGCCAGACAATCCTGCTGTCAGGGTGCCAGTGCCTGAGATGATGGGGCATCCAGGATCTCTCTCAACCCAGAAGATACTCGAGTCAGGGTGGGTCAGTGTAAGACCCCTCCAAAGAGAAAAAGGCAGAACCACTGGCATATATAACCATGCCATAAGAGGCTGCACATCCACAGATGAGATGCCTATATATCCTCATTACACTTGTTTTTAGCAAGTGTTATATGTGATCCGTACTTTCACAAAACTCTATGTTCATGGAGTTTTACATTTACCCAAAAAAAAACAAACAAACCCACAGCCAAAAAGCAGGAAAAAATACAACATTTCATTAAAGCTTTTAGAAGCACTGCAGTCAGCCCTAATTTCTAACCCACCTGGTAAAATTGGAGAAGGCATTTTGTGGCAAACTGGTGTTACAATAATACTGTAAAAGGAGAACAAAAGCAGGAAAAGAAAAGCTTGGAAACAGGGCCAGAGCTAACTTAACTGACTCTTAACACAAACTGACAGAGCAATGTGTTGCACTGACACCCACCCCTGCTGGCTACATTAAAGGGATAAATTTTAACTCTCAGAACAATCAATTGAGGCCCCAGTGCTAATGCTAATCAATCGGGAAAATCTATCAGGGGTTTTCTTGGAATCACCACACATCACACTGACTGGACTTCAGGAATGATCATGACATTCTGCTTCCAGACAACCATGACATTTCTACAGTGATAATGCCTTTGCTTAATAGATGAACATTTTCCAGTTAAGTGTAATATGTCTACATGTTTAATTTTTCTGCTAGGCACAATTGTTATGGACTTTAACATTAGGAAGTCTTCTCATCTGATGGGTGTTTGTTATATTGTCATTTAAAATACTGTCATTTAAGATTCACAATCCTTAAAACATTTAGTGGCAAACAGGACCACATGAGGAAGAAGCGATGTATAAGGCACTACTAATGATTAACAAAGAAATCCATGCTAAGCTGATTTGGGGTATTTGTTTAAAAGAAAAGGGCCAAGATCCCCTAAGCATGGTTGCTTTCTGAGGTGAGATTGAAGGTGGGTGAGGTAATATCTTTTATTGGACCAACTTCTGTTGGTGAGAGATCCAACAGGAGCAGAACTATGGCTATTTCTATAGCACCTCACCCTGAAGGTTCCAAAAGCTTGTCACAACTGTGCACACAGATCGCCACTATGGGCTCGTCTACACTACATGTTATGTCAGCATAACTTGTGTCACTCGGGGATGTGAATAAGCCACCCCTTAAGCGACATCAGTTACACCGATCTCAGTGCCAGACAGGGCCTCATGCAAGCAAAGCAAAATGCATTCACTCAATGTATTTCAGAAGGAAGAAGAGTTACATCAATTCTGCCAGTATGACAATCCTTAGTACTACAGGTGGAAAGTGTTTGAAAGCTGATCATTAGAGTGAGAAGGAAATTGATACACAGATGCTGCTAAGGTAAAGGGGTGTGTTTATTTTTCAAAACATGACATCCTTGAGGGAGGAGAGAAATTCATGTCTTTGGTAAGAATGCAGCTGTCCAGGTAAACTGGAATAATAAACTGTTGTTTCTGACTAACAAACAACTATAATCATGGTCTGTCTCTTTCCCTCTCTCTCCGCCACCTCCATTTTATGTAAGTACCAAGTACAATACAGTGTGACAGCCCTGAGAAAGCCTATTTTGTTGAAGTTTTTTCCAGAATTATTAAGGTACTAAACGGATATTAAATCTCTTTACCCTAGCACTGCTGGAAAACCTAGCTTGAATATTCTAAACAGAAGAACACTTGAACTGCATTGTTTTCCTAAGGTAAAAATGTCACCATGACCTGAGTTTACCATATCTCTGGTGCAGAACCCATACGCACTAAAAATATGTTTCCCACTGTTAAGCAGGCTATCGCTGTGTCCCGCTCAGTGTCTAACTGCTGGTCATGATGCAGCTTTACTGACACATACAAAAACACAGGCATTGTGATTCCTCCTACCCCCGCGCACACACCATATTGCAGAGAAGCAGGGAAACAATCTTCAACTTTGTATTCAACAGAAGCTGCAGGATTCGAAATGGCAAGGAAGTCCAAAGTAATCAATTAGAGCGATTCTGTTGAAAAACTGCTCCTACACTCATAAACATGGGAGAATGGGGGAAAGCTGCTTGGTTCAAACCATCCTAAAAATGCATTAGTAGCTGCATCTGACTGGTTCATAATCTCACCTTGTAAATCTGGGGCAGGGGAAAGCATGGTTTTTCAGTAGTCAGAACAAGCAGTAAGGGAATTGCGTATTTTCTGGCCAGGCTGGTGGCAAGCAGCACAGAATGCTGCAATACAGCACATCCAGGTTTTGCAGTGACTTTGTGTCTCACTGCCTGTGATGTGGGGAGCTCAGATGTGCTTATCAATGTCTTCAGGGAGAGCAAGGAGAAATAAGGGATGGCAAGAACAGCTGACAGCCACTGGCAGTACCAGCCAGCCCTGACAGCAGATTCAGGGAGCCAACTGCTCACCCCATCGCTCAAAGTAACTAGACTTACAGGAAGGATAAAAAGCTGCACCTACAGAAAGATAAAAGGATGAGCAGATTCATTCTCACAACTGGTGCAGAAAAAATGAATGGGAGAAACCACCATCACAAACAAAAAATATGCTACCTAAGGATTGCTATGTCCTTTTTGGTATTTGGTATTTTCCACCAAATGCATCCGATGAAGTGAGCTGTAGCTCACGAAAGCTTATGCTCAAATAAATTTGTTAGTCTCTAAGGTGCCACAAGTACTCCTTTTCTTTTTGTGAATACAGACTAACACGGTTGCTACTCTGAAATATGTCCTTTTAAAACTCTAAAAAAAACCTAGGAGATATGGAACTATCCATCATGTGGATGAATGTAAAAAAATGGAGCTCACATCTCTGCCTACTTATATTTAAACTATGAGCATGCCCTAAAACAGAGACCACAACACTGCAAACATATATTTATTTTAGGAAGATTAATTATTAATCCTATACTGGAAGACAAATTGAAGGTGACCTATCCAGTAGACAGCACCAGTAGAAATGACCCTAGAAGTCCTTAACACTTACTGTCTTTGTTTTAGACTCGCTCCTTTTTAATACAAGTATGGATCGAGCAGGAAATACAACAGCAGCCTTCAGGTTACATAGGCTAATCCCATTATGGACTCCAACCCTGAGTTCAAAGTGCTCCTTAGGGAGCAGAAGGATCACACAGACTGCTTGTGCACTCTGAAAACTACAAAAAGGATCTGTATTTAGAAGGGGCATGGGATCCATTATTTTCACTAACTAATATTTGAGAATCCACTGCATAGTCAAATATTTTAAAGGTTCTTCTGCACCAAGACAAACATGGTTTGCCTAATGAAACAGGACCTAACAATCACAGACTTCTCTTCCTCTGACAAAAGCATAGTGCTCCCATTGTTTTGTTTTTAAAAACCCATATGAACAGGCCAAACTTTCTTTTGCTTCAAAGCAAAGAAACTGCAGTTTACCTGTACAAGAGCAAGTATTTGAGCTGTGCTGTATGGCTGAAGGAATGGGTGTGTTCTGTGACCCAAGAGTTGTTACGGTTAATTCTCAGAGTTAATGATGGGAGTGAGACTAATCCCAAGTGAACAATGGAGAAGATGGGCAAACTCATCTAAACAAGAAAACTTTCCATCTTACATAACCTTGTTGTTTCAATTGTTTGCCCAATTAGTTACATAGCACTTAGCTCACCTGAAACAGGAACACCCAGACAAACTAGCCACTATTTATAAAAAGAGTCCATTGGTGCAAATAAACTGTGTAAACTCCATTACCCCAATGGGGGGCCTAGACTAGAACTCTAACTCTTCAGCTATGGCACAGCACAGGCAGAAAGCAGTTCAAACACCAACCTACTGCTGCACTTGGGGAAGGAGGTAAAAATGGGGCCTAGTCAGGCCTACCTCCTACCCCCAGCCCTCCGCAGAGAAGACCCCCTCCTTGGGGCATTAGGACCCATATAGCATCCTTCCTCCCCCTTTTCCCTCCCAGGCAGGTGGCCTTTGGGGGTAAGTCTTCACTGTAGAGTTAACCCGGGTGATTAGCATGTGGGTCTGCCTAGCCCAGGTGTGAGGAGCCACACTGCCAAGCCATACTTGGGTTACCATGTCCTTACTGGCACTGCAGTCCCCGATGTGTGTTGCTAGGATTCCTGGTGGCATGTCCCAGACCCACAGCTTCATCCTGCAGCAAGCTAAGCTGCTCCATAATTCTTTCCCAGTGAACTGTCTCTTTCTGACACATGGAGGGGACCTGTGGGAAGGCACTCGAGGACCATCAGCACTGAAGTAGTTTAACCCGTGTCCTCATTGCAAAGCGGGCAAGTACCAGCCCCAAAGAAAGCTTAAGCCTACACACCAAGATGGGCCAAGCCAGCCCAAGACTGAAAGCGCCGAACTCAGGTGAGAGGGCTGTGTGATTCCTGTAGACTCCAGGCCAATCCTGGGGAGTTGGGAATCCTAACTGTTCTCTGCAGTTTTCACTCAGAACATACCATCTCCTGGGCTGACTAGCCTTTTGTTTCAACCACCCACTCCTGACCTGTCTCCCCCATGGTCTCTCCAACCCCTCCATTCCTTTCTCTGTCCAGCTAGCTAATCCCTTCTAACATAACCCCACCAAAAGGATTTAAAATAAAACAATTTAACAGGACATTTGCTGCTACTTATTTGTTAACTCTGCTTGCATGTTCCACCCTGTCTCTCTTTTGTCTAGTAAACTCTTCAGCACAGGGATTGTCTCTCACTCGGTTTGTACAGGGTTTGGTACAATAGGGCCCCTTTCTCAGATGGGCCATAGGCACTGCTGTAATAAAAAAAAGACCTCAGCCCACTTGAACTAAAGCTCTCTCTTCATGTGCCCACCTCTTTGGGCCAGCTACAAGAAGGCAACTGAGTGGCTACAGTTGGCGTGACCATGCATTTCATACTTAGCTAGGGTAAAAAGAGTCCTTTTGAGTTAGTGTGTGTCTCCATTAAATCCCCAGAGGGGGAAGGCAGCATTAAAATGCCCCACACCTCAAAACAGAGCCTTCCAACAAATTTAAAGCACATTGTGGGTGACCTGCAGTCTCCCCAGAACTCCCGGGTTAAAAAAAAGCCTCTGGTCAGCAAGAGGCGCACACAATAGTTTAAAAGTAGTACAAGGACTAGGGTTGCCAACCCTCCAAGACTGTCCTGGATTCTCCAGAAATTAAAGATTAATCTTTAATTGAAGATGTCACGTGATGAAACCTCCAGGAATGCATCCAACCAACACTGGAACCTTAGTAAGGACTAGCACAAAATTGAGCTCAGGACACCAAAATGGAACTTTTCACAGCAGAATTAGAAGCTCAGTTTAGTCAAATTAGATGAAGAAGTGATAAATCTTATCACAGAGATGTACGAGATGGCTGTTAAGGACCTAGTACTCTTAAGAGGTTCCAGAACATAACAATTGAGGAATTACCTCCTTAATATTGGTAAAGAATCAAAATGCTGCACACAGCAACTTTTAAAGCACATACAGGAATGATGCTTATAGAAAAAAATGTTTTAAAAAGTTTTGGGAGAGGTTTAACATACAAAACCATGGTGGCACTGACAAATACATAGGCCAAACACTCATGGAAATAATTACCACTGTTGTCAACAAAGCTTTTGTCTTTCACAGGTGCTTTAAAAGCCCTCCTCCCCACGAAAGACAAATGTTTTGCTGACGCAAGTGGCCGTGTGAATGAGGCTTTGTGAAAGCTAACAGGGCTCACAGGGCTGGAAGTATTTTGTTAGCAAAAGTGCCAACAAAATACCAACAGAGAGCGTTCACACATGCTGACTTTTAGCAACAAGGCTGTGTCGACACAGCCTTGTCACTAAAAGCTGCGTAGTGTAGACAAGCCCTCTGCTATGCACCAGTCTCTAAGAATTTTATTTGTGGGGAGGGGGGATCCACAGTTGATAAGAATTTTTATAATGTTAAACATATTTCAGGCTTTGAACACTAAGGAAATATTTTAAACATATTATTTCAGTAACATCAATCCAAAAAAATGGCTTGGATTATTATTTATCAAAAATATTATTTATTTATTTCTATCCATCCAAGGACTAGAGGGGAGGGATGCCTGCTTGGAAACTATCTCCCCTCTGTTTTTTCTACCAAATGCATCTGATGAAGTAAGCTGTAGCTCACGAAAGCTTATGCTCTAATAAATTTGTTAGTCTCTAAGGTGCCACAAGTACTCCTTTTCTTTTTGCGAATACAGACTAACACGGCTGCTACTCTGAAATTTTTAACAACTGATTACCTTACCATATCTTTACAACACTAGCTTCTGCCAGCAATAGGCATACTTCTAGAGGGATGGGACAACATATCATACAAAGGAAAACAAAAATGGAGAAGTCACAGAAAGGAGTCAGTTATCTAAACAAGTTAAAGCCTCAAATATACTCAGGGAGTGAATGCATCAAGGGGATTGGGCATGTGGAATTTCTCTCCTCTTTTCCCTTATCTCCCTGGAAGCATTCTATCCCAGCTATCACTGCAGATAGTCCTTGGTAAAGAGACCTTTCTCACATTTCACTCTGAAGGTGGTAAGATGCAGGCTATGTCCCCTATCTCACAGAATGGATTTCCATAGTTAAGGGCTGCCAAGAAATTCCTCTCACCCATAGACAGCTTTGCCCTAGGCTCTGTCCGCTTCAGAGTCCCTGAATATAGCTGTTATCCTGGAATGCAGATTGAAATGGTCTCCAAGATAACCAGGACCCGAGCCCACTGAGTGCTTTGCAGATTACAACTAGGAACTTGAAATGAATCTGACAGCATATAGGAAGCAGGATTAGTATGTGGGTTTATAATAGGACACGGGGCCTTTTATTTCTAGGTCACTAGTTCAAATCTGACCCAAGATGGTAACGACTGGATGTCACCATCTGACATCTGTTCCGTAGACGGCAAGAAATGGAGTTAGTGAGTTTCAATCTCATTCCTTATCCAAAAAAATCACCATACCTGGCCAAACCTTACACCACAAAGAAAATCGACAGCCCTTCCATCGGTCTCAGGACTTGTCTACACTGGCAACATTAAAGCACCGCTGCAGCAGCACTTTAATGTGGCTTAAGTAGTCCCAACACAGAGCTGGGCGACAGCTCTTCCAGCACTCTAAAAATACCACCTCCATGAGGGGCATAGCTCCCAGCGTTGGTGCACTCTGTATACAGACACGTTACAGGGCTGAAACGTGCTGCACTTAGAGGAGGTGTTTTTTCACACCCCTGAGAAAGTTGCAGCACTGTTCAGTGCCAGTGCAGACAAGACCTCAGAAACGTCTAAGACAGAATGGATCGTGGAGACCGTGGGACTCTCTCAAACCTAGAGGGGGCCCCTAAAGCTCAGGATTCAGTCACAGGTAGGTCACGGATCAGAAGTCCACAGTGAAATAAGTTAAGCAACAGGAATTATGCTGTTCAAAATACAGAAAGCCATCTTGAAGGTAGATTCTGTGCCCCCCACCGCTTAATCAGGGGTGCTGGAAAATTTTTACAGTGGGGGTGCTGAGAGCTATCGAACCAAAAACTGTAAACCCTGTATGTAATGGAAACTACTTCAAGCCAGGGGTGCAGCAGTACCCCTAGTTCCAGGACCTATGCCCCCAGTGATCAGTAGCTAAACTTCACCGTGAGGACAGTGTCAATGTCCCTGGCACTACCCCTTCCTCAAAGAGTAAATGGAACTGCAGTGGGGATGAAGGAAACAAGCAAAACCCACAATCAGATCCAGCGCTAGGAATAAGCACACTAAGCAATTGCTTAGGGCTCTATTAATTATTAGTATGTGTTGTGTGGGTGGACCTGAAAAATATTCCTGCTAAGGTCCCCCAAAGGGCTAGTGCTGGCACTGCCCAAAATGTACATCTCAATGACATGTAAGAACTGGAATTAGGGCAAACTGGAATTAGTGACCACCTGGCTTTGCATTTTCCTTAAGGTGGCTACTCATTCCTTACATGTCAAAAAAAAAAAAAAAAGACCCCTTGAGAAATCTCTTCACATTCGAGATAGTTTTGGTGTCTACTGCAGTAGCCAATTTCCACAGACTTCTCAAAAACCAGCTTTTTAAAAAAAAAAAACAACCCTGGGGACCAAACCTACATCCTGAACTTGAAGAACACAGCTAGTAAGGCATAAGAAGCAAGCATTGGATTGATCCATAGCTACGGATCTAGATCTTCCTGGACTAGGCGGGTTCTTTTTCTGAGACATATAAAGGGAAACAGGAAAACCCCATACGGTCAGAACTCAGTTATCTCTGCAGATTCCACAACATGGAGAAGGCTGGATTTAGAGCCCAATAATTCTCTACGGTTCAGTTTACAACCTAAAAAAAACAAAACCCACCCTTGCCACTTTTGTTAGCAACTACCTCAGACCATAAAGAGATGAAGGTGCAGAAGATCTTCCCCTGCTGGAGATGGAAATGAGTTGAAAACAGGCAACAGGAAACTGAAGAGTGTTCTGGTCCAAAAAGATTTTAGTCTCCACCTGCTGGATGTGAAGAGTATATCCAAGAGATCCAGATTATGCTTATTTTCTGCAATAATCTTTATAATTCTTAGGGCCAAAAGGTGACCCTATACAGTTTAGGGAGTAGAAGACAGACAAAGAGAAAACCATCTCAGGTGACAGGAGAGAATGGACAGACAACCAACGAAGTGGAAAACCCAATCAAATGGCTAGCATGTGCTCACACCCACGCTCGCCAATTTATGACACATTAAGATCAGTTTTCAGAGTAGCAGCCGTGTTAATCTGTATTCGCAAAAAGAAAGAAAGTCTGTAGCTCACAAAAACTTATGCTCAAATAAATTTGTTAGTCTCTAAGATGCCACACGTACTCCTTTTCTTATTAAGATCAGTAGCAGTCATTTGACATCTGTAAAAGGCATGGTATTCTGTCCCAGGCTGATAAGCTCGTAAGGCATCCCACCTTTTCCTACAATGATCCACCGCATACCAGAAAAGAATGCACTACACTGTCCCCTGTGACTGTTAAGGAAGGTGCTGATAACTCCATGAGATTCAAGGTTATGCTGTTAGAAAGCCATCTCCTTTATTAAAATAACTCCACTAAAACATTCAGCAAAAACATGGAGGACAAGTGAGAAAGTTGTTGTATCTAATGTTGCATGATATTAAAAATGTCCAAGTAGAAAACATGACAATAGTAAACTAGTTCATATAAGAGGGGCACAATCAATTTGTAATCAGATAATTAACTCAAAATATTGGGTGAAAGTACTTTCAAGTACTATACCTGCCAATAGAAAAGGAGTACTTGTGGCACTTTAGAGACTAACAAATTTATTAGAGCATAAGCTTTATGAGCTACAGCTCACTTCATCGGATGCATTTGGTGGGAAAAAAAAAATTTTTCCCACCAAATGCATCCAATGAAGTGAGCTGTAGCTCACGAAAGCTTATGCTCTAATAAATTTGTTAGTCTCTAAGGTGCCACAAGTACTCCTTTTCTTTTTGCGAATACAGACTAACATGGCTGCTACTCTGAAACCTATACCTGCCAATGTTTGTGATCTTGTAATCTTTTTCTCCCTATTTTGTATTCCTTTCCTCCCTGCTGTTGTGTTAAAAGCCCACAAATTCAGGAGGAACTACATGACTGACTATATAGGAGAAACAGTGAAACTGACTATGTACAGGAGTGCTATCAAACAAAAGTAAACTGATCTGAAAAACAAAGAAATCATTTTTCATTGTCTCCATTTTATTAACCCTCTGAATTAACTGTAATGATAGTAGCCAAAAATACTCAAGACAGAGGAGCAAGTTTTAAGTTGATGGTGCTCCTTTAAACTCTGGTTATAAACTCACAAACCATATTAAAATTAAAGGTTTAGGACTAGGGCACAAATCTGAAGTAGGTTGCTGGCTCTCGCCCCACACTTCACACAAGTACTGTATTTATACAGTCTTTCTTAAACCTAGTCAGTTTACAGAACTCCACAAAATGATTTAACAGTGACCTGAGATTTTAAACATTATTAAAGATCGCTTTTTCAAAATCTTGGCTTTGGAAGGCTTTTTGGCCTGCAAACGGGTCTCACTTGAGCTCTGCTGGACAGGATGTTCTCATAATAGTTACACAAACCTCTAAATGGGGGCTTCCCAGTTTACTGAACAAGGCACTCTCACTCCTGCCCTGTAAAATGAAAACCTGGCTCTCAGCAGGGGAGGGAAGGGAGGAGGCCTTTCCTAAATCTCTGCCTTTGCCCACAATTAGAAAACAGTGCAAGGCTGATGTGTTTTCATGTCTGCCTGCCAAGCCTACTGTGTACGGGATAGCCCAGAGATCACATCACTCTGACAGAAGCTATAGTACCTGGAATGTAACTTACTCAAATAAGGCTACCTTATCCTGGCTTCCAGGCGTGACAAGATGCATGCAGTTTTATAATCCTTAAAATGGTCAACGCTGATGATTGTGTTTTATAAAGAGTTAAATGTGATCTCAGTGCTGGAGAAGACATAAAAGAAGATATAGTCCCAGTCCAAAAAAAACTTACCAATGTAACAGAACAAAAGTCAGACATGAAACACAGACTCCCAAAGGATATTGCTCATAATTTTTAAACCTAGAAAGCTTACAGACCAGCTTGCTATTTCTGCACTAGTGTGCATTAGCACGTGGGTACCTTTTTCATGCATCTCTCGTCCAAGTCTATGCAACATCATGAGCTTCACTGAATTCCCAGCCTGTTTCCTAAACTTTTGAAAGCTGAGCTCTCCTTCATCAAAGTGAGACCATGTAGTTCACGCAGATGTTATTTACACATCTTCCTCACCCGACTGGGTAGTCCTTTACCCACTTCAAGGGACCTACATTTTGGGAAACTGTTCAAGTGGATGTGCCCAATATGACACTTCATCTCCTGTCTCTCACACAGTGATGAGCAGTGACAAAGGGCTTGCAGACACAAACACTTACTTTGCAGCAAACAAACTTAAATCTACCCTGCATTAACATGCGGCAAGCTAAGTGCCCATTTCCCTGCTTTCCTGAGTGTGCTTTGATCTACTCCCATTCCTAAGGGCTTGTCTACACTGCAAAGTTGTGACAAAACTTTTGTCTTTCATGGTACTTAAAAAAGCACCCTCCTACCCTACCCTCAACCCCATGAAAGACAAAAGTTTTGCCAACACAAGTGGCAGTGTGAACAGGGCTTTGTCAGTCAGAATGCTCTCCTGCAAAAGTGCCGACAAAATACCGAAAAAGATCATTTACATAGGCTGATTTTTAGCGACAAGGTTGTGTTGACACAGCCTTGTCGCTAAAAGCTACGTGGTGTAGACAAGCCCTATGTGTCTGTGCAGATCAGCCCATTGCTAACAATAATGACATTTCAGGTGTCATCATTAGCATTTGAAAGTTTTCTTCCCACCCATACCATAACTAAAAATGAAAAGCACAGACTCTGGAGAACAAATGAGAGGCCTGTCTGTGTCTCACACTTCCAGTTGGGAGCAACTGCATATAGGGATAGGTCCACACTGCAGTTGGGAGCAAGTCTAGCACAGATAGTTAAGCGCACACTAGCTGGGCTTGAACCAGCAGACTAGAAATAGCAGCATAAACACCGTGGCTCATGCGGAGCTCGGGGTCTCAAGTGTCAGGGGTTGGGTCTGCCCAGGCTGCAACATCCATACTGCTTGAGTCTTATTAACAGAAATCCGTCTACCCTGGGTTGTAGGCTCACTCCCAGCTGCAGTGTACACATACTCTATGATTTATCTGACAGCTGCAGCAGTGCACATCAGATCCAACTGATAAGTGCAATTATGGATTGTGCATGTCTTCTCTTTATATGTATGCATAAAGGCATAAATATACTTTAATGTATAAGTAACCTAGGATTCCATGGACTATTCCAGTTTGTTTATCCCTCGCCCCACCGTATCAGTGAAACTGTTACACAGCTATTACTGTCCCAAATCCAAGGTTATCTAAGATGTCACACTAGGTTCCTCACTCTGTTGCCTTTTAATGAGATTTTACAAATAAGCACAGCTGCTTGTCACTAATACATAACAGTTAAAATTGTTGAAGATGCTGTCCATTGCTGGCATTAGATTAAATCTAAGACTGAACAAAGGACCACCAAACAAACCCAATAATCCCAGTTTACACTTTATAAGGACATCACATTTAAGTGAATTTTAGGATTCCCATTATTGTCATAAAAAGGAGAGAATAGAATGAGTTTATTTACCAAAGAGACTAAGGTGTCCTCCTTCAGAGCTCTTACAACTTCTTAAGTAAACTGGCACTTAAGACCTCCCATAAATGTATATAGAGAAATTCTGAAAGGCATTTTTATCCCATTAACTATGGACTGTACTTTAAAGCAAATAAGCATTCTGGGTAATAATGTGTTTTCATAATTAGTTCAGTCTTGCTTCTATAGAGAGACATGCTGGTATGATACAAACAAATGCTCAAAGTTCCAATCACTAATGAAACTCAGCCTTTTTGATGAAATTATCTTGAGAAATTAATTCTGAAGAATCATTAATATGTGATCTCTTTTCAGGCAGTCACAAAGTAGATGGAGAAAAACAGACACTATTTCAGTGTATCAGAAGAGATTAAACCATTTTTCCTTCATATCTGCTCTTTAAAAATTTGCAGAATCAGGACCTAAGCTAATAAGCATGTAACTTTATGCATGTGGGTATCCCTACTGAATTCAGTGTGTAAGTGTTAACAGAATTAGGAATCTATTTGTAATCAAGAGTGCATACATGTTCATGATTTGTGTTCTTGAATTTCTCGGTGTCTGTTCTATCTATGGATGCCATATGTGGAACGAATAAATTACATAACTAGTTTGTGTGTTGCCTACAAGAAAATTTAGTAGTTTTCCAAAAAGATTTTTAAAATATCTTTGTCCAGCTGATGAAGCTGGCCTACTTGGAGTGCTGTCCCTATTCTCAGATTTAAACATGGACTTTTATAGGTGTGGTCACTAAAAAGGCAACTGAATCCATACAGCTGCTGGAGCATGCTTGTCTGTGATTATGCTGCAACACAGCACAGAATTAAGGAATTTATTTTGTGGTGGGTGTGGCAAAGCTGAAGGGGGAAAAATGTGACTCCGCATTGTTTTTTTAATAGCTCACCAACTAAAGAAATCAACTTGTTCTTATATTTTATTTGTGCAATTGGAAAGAAATATAGAAGAGGAATTTTAATGTACACTGTAGTTAGATGAATCCAGAAAGCAACACTTATGTGCTTTACAGATGAAGCTGCACAAGAAAGACTCTTAACACATAAGAAATATTTTAGGAATACTTCCATTTCTTCTAAGCAAAAAATTGCCAGATTATGTAAATCCAATTCCTCAAATATTTCATTGTCTGAAGCAATTTTATTTTCTCGTAGGTTTAAAGTTCAACTAGTTCATGACATTTTTGCATATAAACTAAAACATATTCACTTATTTTTGAAAAAAAAATATGGAAGCACTTGTGTGATTTCCACCATTTTAAAAGTTCAACTACATAAATTCATGGGAGATTCAAAGCAATATTCTATGGAGGCAGAGTTTTAACATGAGCCCATGTATAACTATGTTCTCTCCGTTAAATATTTTCTGTGAAGTAGGTAATATTTTTTTCTTGCAAAGCTATCATTATTCTGAGACTAATTTCTACTTTCAGAAAAGCACTGAGCTCAACAAATACTTAATAGACAGACTGATCAGAGGAATAATCTTACATTCATAAAGTGCTTTTCCTCTCAAAAGAACCCAATGAGCTTTATGAAGTATATCTCCACTGTCATAAATATAAAGAGAAGGGTAAACACCTTTAAATCCTTCCTGGCCAGAGGAAAAACCCTTTTACCTGTAAAGGGTTAAGAAGCTAGGATAATCTCGCTGGCACCTGATCAAAATGACCAATGAGGAGACAAGACAGTTTCAAAGCTGGGGGGAGAGGGAGAGAGAGAGAGAGAGAGAGAGAGAAACAAAGGTTCTCTCTGTCTGTGTGATGCTTTTGCAGGGAACAGAAAAGGAAATGGGTCTTAGAATTTACTAAGTAATCTAGCTAGATATGCGTTAGATTCTGTTTTGTTTAATGACTGATAAAATAAGTTGTGCTGAATGGAATGTATATTCCTGTTTTTGTGTCTTTTTGTAACTTAAGGTTTTGCCTAGAGGGATTCTCTATGTTTTGAATCTAATTACCCTGTAAGACCTGATTTTACAGAGGTGATTCTTTTACTTTTTCTTCAATTAAAATTCTTCTTCTAAGAACCTGCTTGCTTTTTCATTGTTCTTAAGATCCAAGGGTTTGGGTCTGTGTTCACCTTTGCAAATTGGTGAGGATTTTTATCAAGCCTTTCCCAGGAAAGGGGGTGTAGTGTTTGGGAGGATTTTGAGGGGAAAGACGTTTCCAGGCGGGCTCTTTCCCTGTTATATATTTGTTAGACGCTTGGTGGTGGCAGCAATAAAGTCCAAAGGCAAAAGGTAAAATAGTTTGTATTGTACCGTGGGGAAATTTTAACTTAAGCTGGTAAAAATAAGTTTAGGAGGTTTTTCATGCAGGTCCCCACATCTGTACCTTAGAGTTCAGAGTAGGGAAGGAACCTTGACATGGTGAAAGGGTTTTTCCTCTGGCCAGGAGGGATTTAAAAGATGTTTACCCTTCCCTTTATATTTATGACATCCACCCTTTTCCTTCACCCAGTTCTGGGGTGGAACACAGCAGCTGTTTAACAGTGATAAACACTGCACTACAATTTAGGCTAGGAAGGGAAGACATATACTGTATTAAACTGAAAGTGCAGAAGTATTTAGATTGGATAATTACATACTTGATCAGAATTTACCTAGAGTTTAACTGAATGCAAGAGTAGGGTATAAAGTCCCAAATCATTCTTTGCTAGTGGTCAAGACGTAAATTTTTATAGCTTAGCCAAAAGAGCTTCTAATGCAGGGATTCTCCAACTGGGGGGTCGGGACTCCTCAGGAGGTTGCGAGGTTATTATGTGGGGCATTGTGAGCTGTCGGCCTCCACCCCAAACCCCACTTTGCCTCCAGTATTTATAATGGTGTTAAATATATAAAAAAGTGGTTTTAATTTATAAGGGGGCGTTGCACTCAGAGGCTTGCTATGTGAAAGGGGTCACCAGTACAAAAGTTTGAGAACCACTGTTCTAATAGCATGCTGCCCTATGCTATGCTTGAGCATTGACAACTGATGAAAGACAATTTTAAATCAGTCACCATTTCCTCTAACATTTAAGTTTCTTTTGGAGTTTTCCCTTCCAGGACTGACTAGGCTTGACCCTGCAAGATCTGACAAGATCACAGCCCAAGGTAGTAAGCCAGCAGACCAGAAGCACCAATTTGCCTATGGCATAAGTAAAATTTTAATGCAAACTTTATTGCCTAACACATCTCAGAGTATGAGACTTGCAACACCATGCAAATTTTTAAAGGGCATTTTTCTTTTGGCAAACAGAAGGGGAATTTAGTAGTTCCAGGCACAATTCTGTAAGTAACAAAAGGGTCGTCGTGTTACCTGGATCTGTAAAAGCGGCAGAAGCCTGTGGCACCTTATAGACTAACAGACGTATTGGAGCATGAGCTTTCGTGGGTGTATACCCACTTTGTCGGATGCATGTAGTGGAAATTTCCAGAGGCAGGTATAAAGATGCAAGCAAGAATCAGGCTAGGGATAACGAGGTTAGTTCAATCAGGGAGGATGAGGCCCTCTTCTAGCAGTTGAGGTGTGAACACCAAGGGAGGAGAAACTGCTTTTATAGTTGGCTAGCCATTCAAAAGCAGTTTCTCCTCCCTTGGTGTTCACACCTCAACTGCTAGAAGAGGGCCTCATCCTCCCTGATTGAACTAACCTCATTATCCCTAGCCTGATTCTTGCTTGCATATTTCTACCTGCCTCTGGAAATTTCCACTACATGCATCCGACAAAGTGGGTACACACCCATGAAAGCTCATGCTCCAATATGTCTGTTAGTCTATAAGGTGCCACAGGACTCTCTTGCCGCTTTTACAATTCTCAGAGTAGCAGCCGTGTTAGTCTGTATTCGCAAAAAGAAAAGGAGTACTTGTGGCACCTTAGAGACTAACAAATTTATTAGAGCATAAGCTTTCGTGAGCTACAGCTCACTTCATCGGATGCATCCGATGAAGTGAGCTGTAGCTCACGAAAGCTTATGCTCTAATAAATTTGTTAGTCTCTAAGGTGCCACAAGTACTCCTTTTCTTTTTACAATTCTGTAAGTGTTGCCCAAAGCAGAAGTTTGCAATGTTAGGTGTTGCTCACGTATGAATTTTGTGCTATGCAATTTAGGTAAGGAAAAACAACTGTAAAAACAGAGGGGAGTTCTCCGTGAAGTTCAGGAACTCTTTTCTCTGTTAACACCATGGCCTTAATTATGCCTGAAAACAGCACACACCTACGAAAAGAAGACCTCCAATGGTTTGCGCTAAGAACAGTTACTCAAGTTGGTCTGATTTTGCTGAAGTATAATTTGCGTTGCTCTACTCCACTAATCAACCCTGAAAAATAAACATTTTAATGGTATTTTCAAAGTTTATGGGGTAAATTCTCCCATGGCCAAGCTTCACTCAGCACAACACAAAGAAAGAGCCATCAGAGACTAGCTGCAGCTCTGGATCCTGCACCATCTAGCCCCAGAATAAGGTGGATCAGTCACAGGTAAAGAGAGAATTCAGTACATATGGGTTAGTCAACACAGGAGTGTCAAACAATGTGAGAACAGCAACGCTATTACCTCCTCCTTGCTAGACCAGTGGTTCTCAAACTTTTGTATTGGTGACCCCTTTCACACAGGAAACCACCACCCCCGTTATAAATTAAAAACACTTTTAATCTTTAACACTATTATAAATGCTATCAGTAAAGCAGGCTTTGGGGGTGGAGGCTGACACCTTGTGACCCCCCCATGTAATAACTTTGCAACCGCCAGTTTGAGAAAAGTCTGTGCTATATAAACCAAATCAGTTCTGTTTGCCTCCCAGGAGCTGATGTAAACAAATCCAAATAAGCAGAAAAACAGAAGTGTTTTCGTACACCACACTGATCAGAATTCTGCTGGCCACATGGATTTGTTGCATGATCTAAATCAGGTTCTGTCTGAAAATAAACGAAGAGATGAGGATCAGACAGAGAATAATAATCCAGGCAAAAGCAACAGTCATTACCACCATGAAAACCCACAAATGGAGACAGAGGAAATAGACTGCTTAGTGATCCATCCAGCTCACACTGAAAAGGAACTTTAGAAACAAGGCATTACAAATTATGACTTAGGTCTCTGAAAATAATTTTGCTTCTGCAAAAGTAACCTGACTGAGTCCATCTCTTCCTGTCAGTGCAGTGCATACGCAAGATTCCTTGCGGAATTTATCTGAAACACAAACTTCTTCAGAATTAAAAGATTACTGCACCCTTTTTTCTTCACTTGTTGAAACTAGAAGAAATGCTTACTATACACAAACTTTGGCCAATTACTAACTATGACAAGTGAGCAAATGAGTAAAGAAAACAAAATCCTGCCAGCTTCTCTGCATTCTGGCCTCCTCTGTGGGGGAGAAAAAAAAAAAAAAAAGGTTGCTTTATCTTAAAATCAATAGTCACTGAAGCTTCACCTGAGAAAGAGCAAGGCCAACAACTTGCACAAAAGTCAATGTCCCCATGGTACCAAGTTGACAAAACATGCTATGGTTAAACCAGGAGACGGGAAGTCTTTAGATTCCTGAATTCTCCTCCAAGCTCTACCACGGACATAAACAAGTCATTTATTGCTTCTGTGCCTCAGTTTCCCATTTCACAGATGAGGATTTACAGTAGTCTGAGTCTTAAACTAACCATCTATAAAGCTAAATGTTGAAAAACCTAACTGATCACCCAATCCAAAGCAGGCTTGTACCCTACAGTGCATTTATTGATGTTAATGAGCCTAGTTTTAAATGCACCAAGCATTTCAGTTTCCCCCTTTTCCCCAGGGAGATTATTCCATAGCCAAATACATCTCATTCTCCCTTTCCAGTTTCTGCCCTTAATACTTGTAAAATCCTTTGATATTCTCTGAACAATGGCCCTATACAAGTACCAAGTATTATCCTCAGCAGCATACAAGAATTCTCCCACTCTTCCATTTTCTCCTACCAGGACATTCAAACTTGTAAATTTACAACTAGCAAACCAGTTATCCTCAGTCTCACAATACCAAGGGAGAATGCCCCAGTCTGAAGACCTCTCTTCTGTTGACCAATAACCAAAGGTTTGATTTATTATACCAGAGGTGGCCAAACTGTGGCTCTTTTACAGTTGCAGTACGACTTGCTGAGCCCCTCCTGCACCCCCTCCCACACACACACACACACACACACACACTCCACCTACCAGACTGGGTCAGGGGAGCTCGGGGCCTCTGCCTTGCAGCGGGGTGGTGGGATAAGGGCTTCTGCCCAGCAAGGACAGGGAACTAGGGGCCTCCTGAGATGCTGAAGCCCCGACTCCCAGCAGGTGTGCCCTGGCTCTTGAACTTCTGAAGATTGTTATATGCAGCTTGGCGGGTCAGTAAGTTTGGCCACCCTGGTGTTATGCCAAAATAGCCTCTTCTAGGCTCTAGAGAAGAACCATTCTGCCTTGGAGAATCTCTTCATTGGAATTTCATAACTTCCTTGACACCTGCAATCAAATTAAGAGCCACCTATGCCTGGATTCAGAGATCCAAATTCCTGAGCAGAAAGCGTTAAACAAAAGCAATGGTTCTTGCTCCTCTTATTGAAAATGTAAACAGATAACGCAGTAAGAAAGTTAATAGTTAATACTGAGCCCTACATGATAATTAACTGGTGTACCTAATGCACCAGCCCTCCTGATTTCATTTAAATCAATTAATGCCTTTCCTGGGCCATCTGTCTGAAGTGGCATCTCTGGTCATCCACATCAGAACAGTCACAGACACGGATACTGTAGGACTACGGCAGGGCTGATGACACATTTAACTCTCAAGGAGCATCTGTAAATGAACCAAACCAAGCAGCACGCAATGCAGTACAAACAAGCTCCTCTTAGCTTTTGTGGACATAGAATCTGATCATTTCGCCCACTCCAGGACATATGCTCTCTCCTATAGGACTGCCATGCTTGTACACTCAGTACGAGTGCATCTTTGCCCAGTCCAGGTCAGTTAACAGGAGATCCATGGCTGTTAGGCCACTCTGTATAATATCTTGGGAATTCAAGTGGGAAATCTCAGTACAACTTCGAGTGATGACTTTTTAACACATCTATTCCACTTTGGGCGGGGGTAGGAGGGGCGGATATATACTTTAAAAATATCCAAGAAAAACCTGAGGAGAGTTCACTCTCCTGCTTCCCCAAAAAACCCTCACTTAAAAAAACTAACAAACAAACAAAACACACAGGAAAAAAAACAGATTATTTACTCCACCTCACAGAGCATTCAATTCCAAATTCACTTTGCTTGTATGGTGGAGAGGTTCTACAGATGACATCAAACAAGTCAGTTTCCAATTCATAATCAATTCATGAATGAATTACAAAACCCCCAGAGGCTTCCCTTATTATCAACCTTTTAGGACAGTCAGAGTTCAGTTCCTACAATGTTTCATTCATGCTGCTAAATTGACAATATTAACCTCTCTTGCTGAGATGCATTAAAAAAAAATCTGGCTTCCCAGAGCAAATGTAATTAGTTTACATTAGTTACTTCACCAGCAGCAGTGACAGAGCAAAGCAAAGTAACAGGATATGGATTAATATAATCAGAATATTATCTAAATGGAATACTTTCCTTCCTTCATGCCAAACCCCATGCACCCTGTCTTCCTGCATCTATCTGATCATCCACCTAAACAACAGCAAAAACCAAGATATTATTTCACATATCTTTTCTTCTTGCGTCCCAGCCAATAAACCAACTCAAAATTTGGGGGAGGGGGGCGGAAGAGAGGGAGGGAGATCAGTATTTTCCTGCAGACTAAGTACACAGCTGAGAGATTTAAACCTCCTTCGCTTTCTGTGCAGTATTTACTCTCTAAGCCATACCTTCTAAGAAACACCAGCATACCCCTTTATATTAGTATATTTCCCATATGTACTGCACCAATGGAGTTTAGCACAGTAAAATACCACCTCACATGCCATCAGTCTGCTGTATTAAAGCCTCATAGGGGGTGCATATTAATATAAATGTGCAAAAGTAAATCTGAAATTCAAAATGGAAACATAGCTCATTTCTCTCTAGGTATTTCTATTACCTTCATAAGCACCTCAAATATGAATGGTTTCACCACCACAACACTCATGGTTGAGTAACAACCCTATTCTATAGACGGGGAACTGAGGCACAGAGATTAAGTGACTGTCCCATAAATGAAGTGTGGGAGAGAGCCATAAACTGAGCCAAATCAACATGTTCAGCAGCCAAACCATGTTATCAGCTGCCAATAGTACGTTCTGCAACACAGTATGCCAGCCTGCGTGCACCAATATCACATTCCCTCAAAATCTAAGCATAAGAGAAAAATTCATGGCAGACTCACTGCATCACAGCCTTAAGATTAAACAGCCTGTGTATTTTTTAATGTTACTGAAAAGGAACATACCAGTTTAAAAATTATTTGAAGAACTAAGATTTGGTTACAAATTATAATCACTAAATCAAGGACTACATAAATTCTAAGCACATTCAGAAACATTTAAACACATGAAATATTGAACAAATAGACCATATTTCAATCATTGCCAGTGTTTATCATACAAAAGAATACCGATACGAAAAATGTCTATACATGTATTTAAAGCGGTTAGGTACAAGTCATTTCTTCAAGTTAATATTTTTCTTCCCTCACCCAAAGAAAAATACCTGAACCATGTATTCAAGAAAACACTGGATTAATAAAGCCTTGCCAAAGCACTGATTAAGGCCTGAATATATACCCAACTTGTTTGGATAGAGGACTTTAGTCTCCAGGACCCCCAATCATGGACTTATCATTTTGTGTTCATAAATTTTCAAAGTTGAAAAAAATAAAAATCATATTGTTCTTTGGAGCAGACCATGTAAGTATCTTTCAAAGTTAATAACTTTCTCAGTAATGAACTTGGGTTTTGCACTTCTTTTAAAAATTTAAACAAAAAAAACCTGTTACTGCTATTTTTTCTTATACAGATTGCTGGACAAGATCTAGTAAAGCAAGGTACACAGCAAATTTACACAGCAAAGCACAATACACCCTGAGGTTTGCTGTGCCAATGCAGCTTTTTAACAATACCAGTATCATCAAGAATGCTTCCAGTAAAATTTAGATTAAAATCACACTACCAAAAATAAAATCCATTATTCTCCTTCCAAATCACCTCCAAAAATTATTCACAGCATGGACTAACCCATACCATGTGAGAGGCATTAGAAAATAATTACATTTATTGTCTTTTTTGTACTTGAAGGAAACATGCCTCTAGGCCATGGGCAGCAAAATATTTTCCCTCGGTAGTAAACAAACACTCTTTTTCTGTGCTTGCTGTTAGGGGAAGAGAAAAAGAAAAGACAGCCTGGGGTTACACAAGGCCTTTCTTCTGCCTCCACAAAACAATCAGAAATCTGTGGACATTTTCCCCACCAAAGCAATAACAGTCAAAAACACTATTCAGATATTGTCAAAACATGGAGGGTAAAACAAGATGTCATGACAACATAAAAGTACACACATAGTGACCATAAAGAGGGAGATTTCTTAAAGCCAACTGTATCTTCATGTTGCTTGTGAAGAAGTCAAGTTAATTTTGGGATTAAAAACCATCTCTGTAGTAGAAAGAAATTTGCCCATATGCAGAAAGTGTGCACAAAGTGCTCTGTACCCAGTAGGCTGGTACACTGACCACAGGGCTTAAGATCAGCCGAGACATCCATTCTGGTTCTAAACAGATCAGCAGGAAGAGCAGAAGGGGAAAGAGCCAAGGACTCACGGTTGCTTATTCCAGCCCATAGGAAGCAGTAGAAGTGCTTACTGCCTGACCCACAGGTTGGGGCAGAGAATCTATGGTCATGCAGTCTGCAAAGCAAGCTTAATTAATTATTCAGGGTGATGGAGTGAGCAACTCAGAACAGGAAAATCTGTGAAGACTTCTCCACACTGGATCATGATCTCTCAATGCTTCCAAGGCAGACCAACAACATTCAGACTTGGGTTAAAGGACTTGTATCACATTCCACCGGAAGTCAACACTGGTTCCAATGGGAACTCAATGAGGCCAAACTTAGTAGTTAACTAGCCATTTTTAAAAATAGTCAGCTACAATAATTGAAGACTCCTGCCTTGCAGCTTTAAACTGGTATATTAGGACCAGTCCAACTCGCACTGAAGCAAGATCAGGTTTAAGTACTGTGTCAGGGTCAGACCAGATGGCTATAGGAGAGTAACAGAAGGGAGATACATTAGCCCCAGGCTAAGTAGGTCCCTTTTCCCTGGGTAAGGTAACAGGGAAGGTTCCAGAACAATCAGGAACCTTCTGGAGACAATTAAGACAGGCTGATTAGAACACCTGCAGCCAATCAAGAAGCTGCTAGAATCAATTAAGGCAGGCTAATCAGGGCACCTGGTTTTTAAAAAGGAGCTCGCTTCAGTTTGTGGTGTGCGTGTGAGGAGCTGGGAGCAAGAGCACTCGGAGCTGAGAGTGAGAACGTGGACTGTTGGAGGACTGAGGTGTACAAGCATTATCAGACACCAGGAGGAAGGTCCTGTGGTGAGGATAAAGAAGGTGTTGGGAGGAGGCCATGGGGAAGTAGCCCAGGGAGTTGTAGCTGTCAACAGCTGTTCCAGGAGGCTCTCTAGACAGCTGCATTCCAAAGGGCCCTGGGCTGTAACCTGGAGTAGAGGATGGGCCCGGGTTCCCCCCCAAATCCTCCCAACTCCTGGTCAGACACAGGAGTCGTCGACCTGGACTGTGAATTCAGAAAAAGGGCCAAGCTGAGGGCTGCCGTGAAGCTCCAAGGTGAGCAAATCTGCCGATAAGCGCAAGACCCACCAAGGTAGAGCAGGAACTTTGTCTCGGTACCTGGATTCACTGAAGAGGGCATCAGTAGCTCCACTCTAATAGGTGAAGTTGGAGTTACTCTTATAAATCATAAGGCCCTATTTTGGGGTGGGTAGCTCTAAGATTTAATCATGTGGAAGCTGGGTATACGAACGGTCGTGTCATGTGCATATTTTGGTCCCCTTCAAAATAATTTTAAAAGCAAAAAAACTGATTTACACACAAATTTGGTTCAAGTTGGTTTATTTTTTATCTTTGTTTTTGCAATATTACCCAGTGTTTGCACTTGAAGGTGACTGAAGAAGACATTCTGGCCTCGGTTTTAAAAAAGTAAGTAGTGCTTTGGGCATCTAACTCTAGATTTTCAGAGGGCCAGTGCTCCTAACTTTTTAAAAATCCAGAGCCTTTATGGTATCTCAAAGATAGACATCTAAAAAAACATGAGTCACTGAAAATCCAGGCCTTTGTCTTTTTTCTTTTTTTTTTAAAACCACCGCCTACATTCAGGAAGATCTGAGCCTACAGTCTATGGCAAATTCATACCTCATTGTCACCATGCAGTAAGCCATCACAGTGTCATAAGGATCCTACTTGTGATGTCAGATAAAAATGACCAAATGGCTTCAAGGAAAGCAATGCTATTATGGCAACAGGATGAGGAAAACCACTGCAAGTCAAGGTTAATGACACAAGAGGTTTCAAAATGAAGTAGTGGTGCAATTAATCCTCACTTAATTCAACTTCGGTGTCTAAGCATTACGTCAGGCAGTTCCCAAAGACATTGAGCAATGTTATAAAGTACTTTAGATAAAGTGTTTATTTTGCCACTGCTGGCTTAGCGTGTGGCTGGATACCATTTTTACAATGCATTTGTAAAAACACCCTGCGTGCATAGTATCACCTAGCATTACTCTGTGTTATGGGGTCAGATACTATCTATTGTGCCTAGAAACTGTAGTGTGACATGAACTGCTGCTGCTTTGGAGGCTTAAATTCAATCAACTAAACAATAAAATTACGAGTTATGTCTCAATGTGAACTTTATTTGAAATAGGGTGAGGTTGTTTGTGTACCATTCTAGTTCAATTGGCTATCAAATATTTTACTGCTTGAAGCATCCTCTATTATGGTCGGGACTGTGTGCACGCATGCACACAGAAGCATAAAGACACATATTTAACATAGCAGCAGAGACGCACTTCAGGGTAGTTTCTTCAATTGTCATTTTGGTCAGCTCCTGTCACTAGCTGAAGCATCAAGCAAAAGCTGGGCATATAAACTGTGTATCCTCATCATTTCCATCTTTGGGCCAAAACTCTAAATAAAAACATGGAAGTATGCCGGACTGACCTATTTAAAAATTACCCAACCCTTCAGGAGTGAAGCATTTTGAACTATTCCTCACCAAGCCTGGATGAGTCCAAAAGCTCTGAACACACAGTAGTTGCAAATAAACCAAATGGCTCAATGATGTACATGTTCTACAATGCATGTTATACAACAGAACATCTGCTCCAGTGACTCATGCATATTTTCTATAGGATTGCTAATTCTTTTGCATGTTATATTAAAAATAGTGAAAAACATGTCAGTACAGACCTTCCAAAGGAAATGGACGCAGAACACAAACTTTGGAAATGTCTGTGTCTTTGCAACAAACAAGCCCCTCCAACGTATCTAAAAGCCACCTTAAACAGATGCTTCCCCCATACGAGTAAAAGCAACTTGTCCCAGGAGTCACGGAGAGAAGACAGTGTCAGACAAACAGGTTTGCAGATATTACAAGTCAAATCTGTAGTCTTAAAGGAACAGATACATCAGTGGCATTCAGAATGGCTTGCTAAACTAGAATGCATAGTCCTTGTCTAACTGGTTCATTACTTGCTTCTGGGATGCCCCACTAACAGTCACATCTGCAGAGGAAGAAACCAAAAAAAAAAAAAAAGACACCTTATGAATATCATCATATTTACCACATACTATATATTGCATTTTACACTGTGCAACACTGAAGCAAGCAAGCAAGCACTAGCATCCCATCAACATAATTAAACCATCCCCAACAAGCAGCAGTAGTTATGTTGGATGGAAAGAGTCTCCCGCCGACACAGAAGTGCGGGTGTGGACAGCGCTGTCCGTGTACCAGTGGGGTGCTTTTTTCACATCCCTGAGCGACACATGTTTTACCAACAAAAGTGCTAGTGCAGACATAGCTCAAACCACCAATTCTCAACCCTGGGGGGGCCACAAGCAGGTTTCAGGCGCTCCGCCAAGCAGGGCCAATATTAGACTCGCTGAGGCCCAGGACAGAAAGCTGATATACCGCTCTGCAAAGCTGAAGCCCAGGGCCCTGAACCCTGCCACCTGGGGCTGAAGCCGAAGCCTGAGCAACTTAGCTTTGTGGGGCCCCCTGTGGCATGGAGCACCAGGCAAATGCCCTGCTTGCTACCCCCCAATGCCGGCCCTGGCTTTTCTAGTCAGGGAAACCTGTGGTGTCACTGGCGGGCTGTGGTGTTCCAGATGCAACTAGTCAGAAGATCATACCTCCCTATCCTACACACCTGGCCACAGTGACTCCCCACACTTGTGAGTTCCACTCTAGGATACTGCAATTCACCATATCTAGAAATAAAGCCCCACTGCCTTGAAAGAACTCCAGCTGCTAACAAAAACCAGCAGGTCACCAGGAGACGCTCTGCACTCTGTGCTGGCTCCCCCCAGTATACAGAGTACAGTTCAAGGTCTCTGACCTGATATTTAACCCCTCCATAGTACTGGCCCTGAGAGATCAATGACCCATGGTAACCTCCCATGAAAGCTACATTCCACCAGAACAATGAAGTTGTCAGCCATCAGGGAAAGCTCTAAGGTTCAGGGTATACAGCCTTTACAGGAGCCTGGACAATGAAACTCACCTTCACAAAAAGAAAAGGAGTACTTGTGGCACCTTAGAGACTAACAAATTTATTAGAGCATAAGCTTTCGTGAGCTACAGCTCACTTCATCGGATGCATTTGGTGGAAAAAACAGAGGAGAGATTTATATACACACACACAGAGAACATGAAACAATGGGTTTATCATACACACTGTAAGGAGAGTGATCACTTAAGATAAGCCATCACCAACAGCAGGGGGGGGAAGGAGGAAAACCTTTCATGGTGACAAGCAGGTAGGCTAATTCCAGCAGTTAACAAGAATATCAGAGGAACAGTGTGGGGTGGGGTGGGAGGGAGAAATACCATGGGGAAATAGTTTTACTTTGTGTAATGACTCATCCATTCCCAGTCTCTATTCAAGCCTAAGTTAATTGTATCCAGTTTGCAAATTAATTCCAATTCAGCAGTCTCTCCTTGGAGTCTGTTTTTGAAGCTTTTTTGTTGAAGTATAGCCACTCTTAGGTCTGTGATCGAGTGACCAGAGAGATTGAAGTGTTCTCCAACTGGTTTTTGAATGTTATAATTCTTGACGTCTGATTTGTGTCCATTCATTCTTTTACGTAGAGACTGTCCAGTTTGGCCAATGTACATGGCAGAGGGGCATTGCTGGCACATGATGGCATATATCACATTGGTAGATGCGCAGGTGAACGAGCCTCTGATAGTGTGGCTGATGTGATTAGGCCCTATGATGGTATCCCCTGAATAGATATGTGGACAGAGTTGGCAACGGGCTTTGTTGCAAGGATAGGTTCCTGGGTTAGTGGTTCTGTTGTGTGGTGTGTGGTTGCTGGTGAGTATTTGCTTCAGATTGGGGGGCTGTCTGTAAGCAAGGACTGGTCTGTCTCCCAAGATCTGAGAGAGCGATGGCTCGTCCTTCAGGATAGGTTGTAGATCCTTGATGATGCGTTGGAGGGGTTTTAGTTGGGGGCTGAAGGTGATGGCTAGTGGCGTTCTGTTGTTTTCTTTGTTGGGCCTGTCCTGTAGTAGGTGACTTCTGGGTACTCTTCTGGCTCTGTCAATCTGTTTCTTCACTTCAGCAGGTGGGTACTGTAGTTGTAGGAATGCATGATAGAGATCTTGTAGGTGTTTGTCTCTGTCTGAGGGGTTGGAGCAAATGCGGTTATATCGTAGCGCTTGGCTGTAGACAATGGATCGAGTGGTATGATCTGGATGAAAGCTAGAGGCATGTAGGTAGGAATAGCGGTCAGTAGGTTTCCGATATAGGGTGGTGTTTATGTGACCATCGCTTATTAGCACCGTAGTGTCCAGGAAGTGGATCTCTTGTGTGGACTGGTCAGCCTACCTGCTTGTCACCATGAAAGGTTTTCCTCCTTCCCCCCCCTGCTGTTGGTGATGGCTTATCTTAAGTGATCACTCTCCTTACAGTGTGTATGATAAACCCATTGTTTCATGTTCTCTGTGTGTGTGTGTATATAAATCTCTCCTCTGTTTTTTCCACCAAATGCATCCGATGAAGTGAGCTGTAGCTCACGAAAGCTTATGCTCTAATAAATTTGTTAGTCTCTAAGGTGCCACAAGTACTCCTTTTCTTTTTGCGAATACAGACTAACACGGCTGCTACTCTGTCACCTTCACAAGAGCTAAGAATGACCAAAGACCTCATCACTTTCCCAATTAAATGCAAAACACATTTCTTCACCCACCAGATACAACCATTCACTCACACAAGCCAAACAAAAGCCCTGTACACCTACTTCTTCTGCAGGCTGGGGAGTAGGAGAGAAAGAGAGATGGTTATTATTTCTATATTTAAATACTTGGGAGGTACTGAGATACTGCACTACCTGGGAAGATGGATAAGTCTGTAGGTGCTACAGTACAATGAGATCTTGAGCTCCATCTGGCACAAGCAGACATTCAAAATATCAAAACAGAGTAGCTCAAAGGGAGCAATTATAAAAACAGCTTCCTACGTGTTAATTGTTTTCTGTGAGCCAGGTTTGTCAGTGCAGACAGCAATGTGGGGTACTGCTGTATGCCAACCCAGGGCCTGGCAGACATTCATAGCAACGATTTTTTTTAAACCTTTGGAGCCTCACAGTGGGAGGGGTACAGTTATTCCCACAGTTTATTTCTGCCTCAAGCAAAACTGGTGCCATTCTGACTGCTCCCTCACAAAGAGTGGTGTCCACTGCAGGTTTGCTGAAGCGTTCCTTTTAACAAGGGCCCCAATCCTGCTGACTTCATTCTCACAAAGCTGCTGCTGAAAGGATTTGCTTCGGACAGCTCCAGAGCCTCTGACACTGCTCATGAGTTTGCCAAACAGAAGCAGGCAGCGTGAAAGAGACGAGGAGGCTCATGTCACTCTCAACGTTAGGACTGTGTCAAGGAGCAGGGATGGGGGCTATACATTTATCAGATGCCTGTTGGGCAGAGGCCAGCAAGAAAGATGGAGTTCCTAAAAAGGATTCAGAGCCAGCATCTTGTAGAAATCCAAGCTCCCTCCCTTCTCCTCCTAGCAGCTAGAGGAATATAAGGAAAGCACAAGGAGCTTCCCCAGACATGCTGGAAGAAAACCCCCTCCATTTTGCTTCAGTCTTTAACAAGTGTCTCCCACGTTCTCCAAACCCTGCTTAAAGCCTCTATGTTTAAACCAGCATAGCACACATGGTTTCTAGCATTGCTGGGAACTTAGAAGAATAAATGATGAGGATGACACTACAAAATGGCAGTGGCTACTATCCAGGCCCTTACTCGTGATGAATTCTGAATGCAGGAGGGCACTAGCACACAGGTCAGGCTGACTAATCCATTAGCATAGCATCCGAAGCCAACATTTTTGATGCTCCAATAAACTGTTTACTGAACTACACTTCAAGTAAACAAATAACTTCTCTTGAAAAATTTGCACAAAGTCCCACACCACTTATGGTAACTAGTAAGTCAAGGGTTCTCTCACCATGTTTTTCCCTAGGCCAGTTTCAGTTCTAAATATATTCACTAGGTAGATTTGAAACCACACACACACACACACACACTGAACCCAAGATGTCAGATCTGCCCAAGTGACACCTTATCAGAAGCCCAAAGCTCATAACACAATGAAGCAGGCTGAAACTGCTCTTTAATACTGAGCCACAGCACATACAGACTACTGTTCTCATCATGCAATGCTCCATATAGATTCAGGTTTCAGAGTAGCAGCCGTGTTAGTCTGTATTCGTAAAAAGAAAAGGAGTACTTGTGGCAACTTAGAGACTAACAAATTTATTTGAGCATAAGCTTTCGTGAGCTACAGCTCACTAGAGACTAAAATTTATTTGAGCATAAGCTTTCATGAGCTACAGCTCACTTCATTGGATGAAGTGAGCTGTAGCTCACGAAAGCTTACGCTCAAATAAATTTGTTAGTCTAAGGTGCCACAAGTACTCCTTTTCTTTTTGCATATAGATTCAGGCAACTTTGCACTCTAATGAAAATAGAGAACTATATCCTGAGACCTGTAGTTTCCACAAACTTAACTGGCCCTGCAAGTAGCATCTCTGTGCCAAACATTTTCACTGCATTTCCCAGCCTGCTGAGAATACCTATTTGTTAAGGCATAGGAGGGAGGGAGGGGAAAATCCTAGCCCTGAAAAAAAGATTTAAGAGACCAATTTTCTACTGGGCTGATCACCTGTTTCAAAAAGCACTATGTTAAAGCACACCTGGGAACCCTTTATGAATACCAGCAAGGTCCACATGAACCAACAAGTTAGTGCTCGTTAGCCATCACACCCTGGTAAGAGTGCATTACCCCACCATGTAGACAAGCTCTCAGGGTAACAACTGGCATTATGTGTTCACTAGCCTGTAGATTCTGCTTCTGCCACCCGATCCTTCTTCAGCTCTTAAAAGAGTTGGATGATCTTCTCCACATACAGACTTGTCTATGTGCCTTTACCCTGATTTGGATAAATGAACTCCAGGAATCGAAGGGAGCCCACTCCCTCTTTGTCCTCTGTTGGCTATCAAAGGCATCACTTGAAGCTATATGTGGTGAACAAAGTCCAGGTGGACACCTGTCCATGGGAAACTGTACACAGATCTGTAAGCTCATTTCACACAGTGCACAGAAGAGACACCCAGACAGTAACAACTTTCAGTGCCTACCAGCCAGACTCTGAGATGACAACCCCTGAATTCCTGTCAAATCCTACAATACACTTTAGAGAGTCCTACAAACCAGAATTTCAGCAGACAGCACTGCATATTTTTGGCTTCGAGTCACAACTCCTCCTTTCTGTGAGTTAACAGGTGAAGTAGGGAGCTTGTAACTAACCACTTTCAATCCCTCCAAGGGGAAAGCTATCCCGAAATAAAGGATACCACCAGCACCACCTCTGATGACAGAATAACTCCTCAGTAATCAATACAGAGTGTGTATGAGATAGGAGAGTAGCATGAAGACATTTTTGAAAGGGGGTGGGGGGAGGACCCGTTGAACAGCTGGCTTTATTTTGAAAAAGAAGCTATTAGATTTTCTTTTTAACCCTACAAATAAAACCATCTTTGGAGCATTTTCAAGTTACTTAAATCTTTCAGCTTACTGTACATCTCAGGAACGTGGCTATGGTAGATTTTGGGAGTGCTACAGAAATGAGTCCGATGAGCTCAACTCTTGCACACATCAACACACACCTGGGCACGAGAAAGCTATCCAGAGACAAGTCTTCAGATTGACATGCTGACAGCCTTTAAGTGATATGAAAAAAGCAGGGGGGGGGGGAATCTTTTTAAACTTTGTGACTGCCACAAAAACAATTTCAAACCACGGGACAAGGAACTGATTTCTTTTTTTTTTTTTTTGGTACCTCAACACCCTTTCACCACACCCGTATCCGGACCTATTTGAACTATACTTAAAAGCTCAATCTGAGTGCTCAGTGATACATAACTTCCATTTTAGTGAAACAATCCATCTGCTCCATGTGACTCAGAGCCTGCTTTAAGAATGCAATACTGTTTAGGCCAACGGTTGCACCGCACAAAGTGTTTTGTTCACATGCATTCCTTTGGGATGACAGAGCCTATCCACGGGGCCCGTAACGGTTGGGGCCTGTGGTTTTTTTTCTCCCCTCATCCGCTCAATGCTGCAGTGACTAAGCTGACAAAAATTCCTAGCCAATTATAAACCCACTTAAAGAGACAGGCAATCCCCCTGCAAACTTCTCCGGCCATCCTATACAAGAAGTTTCTAAACACGGAAAAACATCTCTTAGGATCTGCACTTATATAAAAGGGGTTTTCTGCACACTCAACACTTCAACACGCTTATTAAGCTCCATTTCCCCAAACCATAACCTTTAGTCATTTTCAAGCTTATGTCTGGTCACCCAACCGGTGGGAGGTGGGGAGAACAGGCAGTTTCTCATCTCAGTTACACCCATGAAAAACTGGAGTAAGTCCCAAGTGGAATGGAAATTAGAGGAATCTTGGAGACTGAGAGAGCAATAGCTATAGCAGCACTAAAGAAGGGAAACATCTAAGTCTGCCCTTGAAAGACTCGGTGAACTGTATATTCTGCACTAAGAAAAAAACGGAAAAGTCATTTCACTCAGAACACAAGATGAAGATTTACTCAGCTTTGTGAAAAGAGAACAATGGCAGCTGAGCCACCTGAAAGCATGTGCTGAACTTTAAGTGGAGACAAAGCAAACTACTAAGAAGTCTCCTGAATCACAAACAGATTTTTACAAAGGGTCAAAGACCTGTATTACTCCAAATTTTAAAAAACAAAACTCCTGATTAAGAATCATAAAGCCATGTTCCTGGATGCACCATCATTACTTTGTCAAGGGCTATACAAACCTAGTTAATAATTAGTCAAGGGAAGGCAGAATTAAGCTTTGGGGGCGGTAACTGTAAATTCACTCTGCCCAATAAGAAGAAAATGAAGAAATAGAAAAGACGACCATGCAGCCACCTCACATGCTCATAACCTCAAAGTGGGCAAACTATTTGCTGATTAATTTTTATAGCCCCTTTGATAAAACTTGTAAATTTTTTCCAACACTTTAAAAACTAAAAGGGGAGTGGAAAAAATATTTTACTATTGCGCTGGGTTCTGGATTTGCTTCAATACAACAATTTTTGTTAATGGACTATTACCAGACCATCTATCTATTACAAGTTAATTCTCAGAGCCCTACAAAGACTTAACAAGAAGGATATGTCACTATTAGATGGAAGGCTAAAACAAAGGTTGTTTCATCACCGATCAACAACAAAAACCGTTGCTCACTTCATGAAAAAAGTTAATGAAAATGCACAAGGCCAAGGCCAACTCGTACCTAAATAACTGTATGTGGGGGGAAATGAAACAAAGAAGGAAGGAAAGTAATCGCAGTTATTCAAGTCCCAGAAACCTCACATTCTATCCATGGCCTAATTTATCAAAGCTGGCGCTTTTTTTTTTTTTTTAAATTTGAGGTCACAAATGCTTTTAAGAGAATCACAAAAAATTCTAGGTGGGAGCTGTGCCTATGCTGTCCCTGCGACATTTGCAAAACACAGCTTTCTTCTGGTTTTACACTTGACATTTTCCTGACATTTTCCCTGTAACCCCTTGGCCATTCCTCATTCCCCGTTCTTTTGCAAATTTACCATAAAATTAAAGATTTACACTATGTTGCTAGCTTTCTAGTGTAATAGTCAATTCTACAATTCTATCATCAAACACTTGTCTGATAGGTTTCCGATGAAGTGAGCTGTAGCTCACGAAAGCTTATGCTCTAATAAATTTGTTAGTCTCTAAGGTGCCACAAGTCCTCCTTGTCTGATGTGTGTCAGTGAAGCCTGAAGTCTACTTTAGGCAGATTAAATATCTATATACTTGAATATCTGATCTTCAGCTAATTCCACAGATTTGACATCGCACTAAGCTACACAAGAGGTAAGAAACCTCTTCAAACACTTGACGTATCCTCTCCAAGCTCTTCTAGCATGAAAGCAAGCTCTCGAGAACAAGAACTCGACATGTACCACAAGTAAAACCAAGCATTAAATTTTTGGAAAATAACCAATGCTAGTCAGTCTCACATTATCAAGTAGATTTCTCAATCACCAATCCCTTAAATCTCTTTGGAAGCATTCTGGGAGTGTTGTAAAGCTTAAAAATATTTAATTTATGTATTAAATTTGGAAAGACAGATTGGCAGCATTTCTAATTATTTATGTGGTGTTGTTTTTTGTTTGTTTTACTCACTCCTCAATAAACCTTTTATATTATCTGCTGCAAACACAGACATGGACTTTGTTGCCTTTTCATCAGCAAATGTCAGCAGCAGATGTACTAGGAATTAAAATATGTACAATTGTAAAACTGGGGATGAAAACCTGCCACAAAAACATCTGCAGTTTTCAATTATATTTTTATGGTAGCTTTTTGGAGAGAGGTGGTGGTTCGTGTGGTGTGGGAGATGCTCAGAGAAAATTTGTGTTCCAGTGGCAATATATCTATATATATATATCTATCTATCTATATATATATCTATATAAAAATTTCCTGAGGAAAAGACCTGAAATAATGAAGCACAGACATAATATTGATCTGGAGGATCCTGCTGTGTAACGACTAGCCCGCTGGGATCAGGCTTCTATCACAGTGTGTTCTTTTTCACTGCATGTACAACCTGCTTTCACGTAAAGCAAGGAAAATCCCATTTACACTTTCCAGCCAGAGCATGTTTGTTGCAAGGTAAATTAACTGTAGAGCTGTCAATCCCAATTCTTTCTAATCAGAACTGTAATTTCTATATCTCTCCAGATGCCAGAGTCTACACCTCTACCACTGGGAACAAACAGGCAAATATATTTAGCAGTAATGTTTATAATTTGCACTTTCATTCGAACCAGGGTTTATGCATTACTGAACGTGTACTGTGTATTGTATTAATCTATTCTTTAAAAAAAAGTGGGCGGGGGGGGGAATCTGGTTTAAAAAGAGGCTACCAAAAGGCATAACACAGAGACTAACAGTAAGAACTTTTGCATTCCATTCCCAACTCTTTCACCCACTTGCCTACGTGGCCTTGGAGAAGCGACTTAACCTCTTTGTGCCACAGTACATCTATCCATAAGATGAGGATAAACAAACACCTCACCTCTTGGGGAGGGACCGGGATACTCAATCTGCCTATATAGTCATAGAATCATAGAATATCAGGGTTGGAAGGGACCTCAGGAGATCATCTAGTCCAACCCCCTGCTCAAAGCAGGACCAATCCCCAATTTTTGCCCCAGATCCCTAAGTGGCCCCCTCAAGGATTGAACTCACAATCCTGGGTTTAGCACGCCAATGCTCAAACCACTGAGCTATCCCTCCCCCCCCATAAAAATCTCTTTAAAAATTGCATCTCATTTCCAATCTGATTTTAATCAAACTTCAACTTCCAGTGCATCCTTTGGAAATTTTTTATTTTAAAAGGAACAGAATAAACTAAATTTCTTAGATGGGGTTGATTCATTTCTTAACTCTGGTTTCTTCACTTTACAGCTTTATCTTTTATGCCAACAAAATGGCCAATGGTCCAAAAAAACAAAAAAAAACGCTTTTCTACTAAATTGTATACCTTTGTCGCACACTAACCTCCCTTGAAAAGCACTATTTATTATCCCACAGACTAGAAATTTCATCGCATGAAACTCCAACAAAATAACAATCTTCTCTAAAACACTGCAATTATCCCTGTGCCAAAACAAACTCACAAGCCAAGAAGGACCTCGCACTGCCCACCGCTCACTAGGATACAAACAACATTTTTGGGAAGTTACAATACTCTTATCAGGTTATGGCATCTTGTTACAGCACAGCAAAAAATAGTAAATATAAGTTTAATTTTACCCATTTTTTCAATGACAAATCACCATTCCAGTAATTAACTAGAGACTATCCTGAATCGTTCTGCAGTCATTCCAACCTACTAGTTAAATATGCTCTCACAGCCTTATAATAAAAATTCTGGGAAATCTTTGGCTAATGAGCATGCTTTTCAGGAGGGGAGGGAAAGTCATGAAGAAAATTCATTCAGAATAATTTAATCAACAATAAATGCTAATGAAATGCCTAAAGACACAGCTCCTTTTGGTTCAGATTTTGCAAGTCTTCCCCTATTTACTCGAGAAGTGACCCTGTTGCAGGGACACACCAACTGGGCCTTTTTGCAATTGGCTTTCTACCATCCTTCTCGTTCATTTAATAAGAGGGCATATCTACGACAAAAGTCAGCATCCCAACAGAGTCCAGGTTCTCTGTAAAGGGTGGTTATTTTCAGGTTCAGAAAACAATCTTAATACAGCAGGATTGAATCTACATGTGTTAGATTCACAAATTACTTCAAATTGGATTTTCTGGTTAAAAACCAAGCTTTTAAAAACATGTTTTGCTGTTGCTGACATGGCTTGTTTCCACTGCATTCAGGGTCCCTAAAAAACTTGAAAAAGAACTTGAAAGAAAACACATGTAGTTGCCCTTTATAATAAATCCAAATGATCTGATTCAGCATCTCCAGCTCCACACAAGTCCTTCCCTCTCTGTTCATGGCTGCATAGTTCAAACATTCAATATTTCTAGAGGACAAAGAACAAAACACACACTGAATATTCCTCGGAGAGCGGGAAGGCAGAAATGAGAGAGACACAGGAGATCCAGAGAAGCAGCCGTGTTAGTCTGTATCCGCAAAAAGAAAAGGAGTACTTGTAGCTCTAAGGTGCCACAAGTACTCCTTTTCTTTTTACAGGAGATCCAGGCACATGGTTCACACCACCCACCCTGCTGAATCCACAGAGCTGGTGTCAACCGGTGATGTGTGCCCCTGAACTCCAGGAAGCTATGCTGAACGACACCAGAAGACTAGCAGGCCCTTCAAGAGTGTTTAAATCTTTTGGGCTCCATGCAAACAGGAGCAGATTCCAACCATTTTCAAAAATACATCATGTTATTTTCTTTGTATGTTTAGTAATTTTAATAGAAGTGATCTCCAGGCCACTTCCCACTCTCTCCCCCCCCCAACAGTTAGGCTGATATAAAAAGCTCCATTTTCATTAAAAATATTTTGTCCTCAGCAGCCATCTGCTTAACTATCAGCTTCACAGGCCTCAACTATTGCCACCTTCACTTTCAACAGCATTCACTCTCTCACATACTGGGGCAAGAAGTTTTCCATGTTTGCCTTGTGCAGTGTTGTACATACACTGATATGCCTATATAAACACATTTTTTCATCTCAAGTCAGTCTTCACACTCAACTATATTACCACACGTAAAGAACTGTGGAGACAGCATACGTCCAAGTGAAGTCAGTAGATCTGCACTTGCTTATGCCAATGGCAAAGTTAGCTTCAAGGTCTCATTTACCATGCAAACTTCAACAGACGCGCTGCAATGTTATTTGCAGAAATAGGGCTCCTTTTTTGTTTTATAATCAGAAACAGTACATCCCTCTCACTTACCTACCGTAATTTACTCTCTTACAAGGTCTTCCATAGCAACCTAGACACTCGGCTTTCATGTCCTCCCATCCCACCTAGAGAGCACATGGGATGGTTTTCAGCTAAGCCATTTCCCTTTAAGGACAGGTTAAAGGCTGGCCAACTGATAATAAAGAAAGCCTAGAAAAAGCAAGCTCAAGCGCGAATTGTTTGTGACAGCTAGACCCAAAGTTCGCCAACCGGATCTAAGGTTGAGTTGAGTCTTAACGATGGAGGACTTCAAATAATTATGGGCTAAATTCTGCCCAGGGCGGTACATGCACAACTCCCACTGGTTTCAATGGAATTCCACATACTTATCAGAGGGCAGGATTTAGCCAGAAGGTGTCTCCATATAAGGAGTTCTGCAAACCACATGGAAGGATCATGTATTAACTTCATAACCTTGCGACAGAAGGGCACATCATTCGCCACCTCCCTTAAAAAGGTTCTGCCATTGCAAGCCGAGACATACAATGCCTAAACTGGTCTCTAATGATTTTTGGTACTTCCTTCCCATTGCATGGGAAAGCTTCCCTGCTTGATTTTTTTATAGCCCCAACAGAAAATACCTCAAATGTACTAGTTGAGTTTCTTCAGCAAACCACACACAAGGAGGAGACAGTGACTGAGGCGCACTAACCTTCCAAGTAGCTTTAAGAGTTGCATATTTTCAGTTTATGGAAATACATAAAGGTCAAGCAGTTGAGACCATGAACCTCCATGCTGACTCCTCAACTAAAGGAGCATAAAGCCAAAGCATAAGGATTATTTGGACAGATCTTAAACTGGAGTGCCTTGAGATTGAGAGTTGAGAGAAAATTGGTTAATTTGCAATTCTGGATTCCTGGGCTAGTATCCAGCTATCAAGATTATTCAGGAGAACTGGAGTTTTGCAATTCATGATTCTCCAAGATTCAGTACTTTTTGGGCTTAACAGCAGACTAGAATGGCCACCTGATAAAACTTCCATACACTTAAGGTGCAAGTGAAACTGCTGGTCATGTCTGCAGACTATCTGCATTGAGCGGTTATTCACTGTGTTGGAGTCCACAGAGTTTTGGTCATTTCTGCTGTAATAACAAGGGCCTTGGTGACAAGATGCGTGGCTGCTCCCAATGTGTGTCATCTCACATAATTGTAAAATGTCCATATATTAGCCTGGATTCTTCAGAAGATGAAACCTGCCATAGGGCATAAATGGAAAGGAGCAAACGGAATAAAGTCCAGGAATGAAGCCTTGCATATCGCTAGTACCAGTGCTATGTTGCTGCTTCTCTTCAAGAAAGATGGTCTTGTGCTTAAAGGCACAAGACTGAGTTGGGAGAAGAGAGATCCTGCAAGGCTTCCGTGTGAGCTAGGGCAAGTCAGAACACCCAGAGTCTCCATTCTCAGTGTAAAATTGGACTGACACTTAACCTACTTCTCAGGGGTCCCATGAGGCTAAATTAATTAATGCTCATAAAGCACATTGAGATCCATCAACGAAAGACACTTCAAAAGTGAAATGCATGATCACAAGAGGTCTGCTAGGAAGCTATCAGCTGCTGTTTCACCTGGAAACAAAATGTTCAGATAGCTGAAAGAAGGCAGGAAGACTCCATCCGCCCATCCATAGGGTCTCCGCTGTGAAGGGTAAGGTGAAGAAAGTATGGCTTTCCTCTGAAATCTCTCTTCCCCCAGGGACAAAGTATCGTATGCTTTATTATTGTTCTGAGCCATGGAAGAAACAGCCACCTGATTCTCTAAGTTGATAAGATACATTAAGCTCTCTGGTGCAGTTTACCAGGGCCAGCCATTCTCTCTCAGTGATCTATTTAATGAAGCAAGTGTAGCAGGAAGTTTCTGTACCACTTGGAAGTGTCTCAAATTAAGCAAGATCTGCTGCATTAGAAAAGCAGGTTTCAGAGTAGCAGCCGTGTTAGTCTGTATTCGCAAAAAGAAAAGGAGGACTTGTGGCACCTTAGAGACTAAAATTTATTTGAGCATAAGCTTTCGAAAAGCAATGTCTCCTCACAATGCCTGCTTTCCTGAGATCCTGTCCACAGCAGAGGTTAGTGGCAGGAGCCAAGCTCTGGATCCCTTGAGGACTTTTAACACCTTATCCACCTTGACAGCTGGTGACAAAATGCCATGCCGTGGCAGGGGGTGAGGAGTCGAGTCATTTCAAATGGTGTTACGAAGGCAAGCTTTGTCCTGGCTGATTCATACGTCAATCCCATATACTCAATGCTGTCTACAGTGATCGTGCAAAGAAGGGGGGGAGGGGGAATCTTTAGAACAAAGAACGTGCTCATAAGACATTGCCCCAAGTGCTTTTACCACTGCACTTTGGAAGAAGGCATCAGGTGAGAAGGATGCCAAGAGCCTCCATATCTTCAACTAGACATCTTCTGCTTCAGTTAGTTTCCTCCAAAAAGCCAAATGCTAGAGGCCTTTAGACACACTAAGAATGCTATCTTTGAGAGGCCCAGGGCTCAGCATCAAGGCTTTTTCCCTGCTGGAGACAGAATATATAAAACCTTTTCACCCAGGGCATTTAGGACAACTGTCCATCTGCAGTTCTGGGCCTAGAAAGAAATCACCTGAAATTCCAGTCCACGGGTTGCATCTGCTAGATTCAAGGATATCTAACGAACATCTGGACTAGTACAAATGAGAAACATTGGTATGCTTTGAACAAAACAGAATGACTAACTGATCTGAGCACTGGAAGGTTTAACAATGCTTAACCTGCTTTCAGTGTTAGAAAAATCATAAATGAATGTGGCGCTCCCTTGAAAATGTCACCAGTGCTTTTATATGATGCTATCTTTTACCATCTCCTGTAAATTTGCCGTTGTTTAACCCATCCCTCACAACAGCTGCTGGTAACAATCCAAACACTTCTATTCAGAAAGGCAACACCACTGTCTGTGATTCTGCTGCCAGAAGGAGACGTGCATGCAGCACAGGTAGCACCCTTCATCTCAGACCACAACTAAGTATACAGAGAGACAATAGTAAGCCCAACACTGCAACAGTGTGAGAGCTGTAAAGGGAAGGAGCTAGGGCATTAAAAGTAGGAGCGTGCACTAGATAGACCAGCCAGGGGCTACAGAACAGACAAAGAAGTCACAAACTTTGCACTGAAGCTTTTAAAAAGTTGGACATTTTCTGCAGCTTACAGATGATCAAAATGTCAGTGTTGCTCTGCCTCTTTAAAACACAGAACTGCTACCCAGTCTCCCTCCTCCCTCCACCATTGTTCCCATGCAAGTTATATCAAAGGAAGCGAAGCCCTGATCCTTTGTTTGTGGCAAGAAAGAAGAGGAAACAGAAACTGACTTCTGCTCAATGACAAAATTAAACAGAAGCCAGCCTGCTGAAAGAACTAAACGTTCCCACACCACAGTTACCCATTGATTTGAGATCCTTTAACGAAAGCTCTAAATAAGGACAGAGGTACTTAATACATGCTCCCTACTAGACAGCAAGAACCAACATAAAAGGATAAGCAATTAAATGAAGGTAAGACTATGTACAGCATTTCCATAGTTCAATTTAGCACTATTATGGCATGCAACAGGAATGTCAATGTTTGTCATCTTCATCCTACAAAAAATTACATAAAAAGAAGAATACAAACTCACCAGAAAATATTGTAGACCTCCTGCCTTTATATGGAGAAAAACTGCAGGTTAAAGACCAAGGCCCTGGGTTTTAAACAGTATTTAAGTGTTCTCCATGCAGCACTGGAAGACTAAGTAACATGGGAGCCTGAGTCTCATTTTTACAGGGGACTTCAGAGCTCACTTTTCAAAATGAGTATCAGGCTCCTAAGCCACTTGGGTCTTGAGTGCTGAGCGGAGAAACACCTGAACAGCTTTAAAAACCTGGGCCCTAGTTTCTAGTCTTTTTTACATCCTTGCATAATTCTGTACAGATTTCTCTCCAGATTAGGAGTTCATTGCCAGTGTGTTCAAACAATCAAGTAGGATAAACAGGAAGCTCCCTTTTAAAACAATCCAACATGTATACTTCCTTTGTTTTTCCTTCAGAAAGGACAGTGGTTCTCTTCTAGATGGATAGCTGGCAAATTTAGGGTCCTCTTCCTTGCAGCCCCTGACATGTTACAAACAACAAAAACAACATGTTCCAAGTTTCTGGCTCTTTATTAATTAGAACTTTGGTTCACATACTTAGCTGTGGCACTTCCTTTTCTGCTCTCCACCCTATGCTGTCCTAACCCTAGCATCACTTCTCCCATTTCCACATGAGGACCTGAGCTTCAACAATTATTCTTAAGATTCCTTTCTACTACCTCTTCACTGATTTCATCTCCTTGAGAGGGATATTGTGACAATGTAAATATGGCACCATCTTTTTCAAGAGATCTACCCCCAATGTGGATTCAGAGTCAGAACTTCTAACTTCAAGGAAAACAAACACCAGCCTTTCGTGCTCTGTTTCATCCTCTGATTTGCGCTTAGAAGCTAACATAGGTAAAAGGGAGTGAAATTAAAGAGATGGAGAGGGTCTCACTAAACTGGGTGACTAGGTGACAAAGTGGCAGATGAAATTCAGTATTGATAAGTGAAAGTAATGCACATTAGGGAAAAAAACAATCCCAACTGTACATACAAAATGATGGGGTCTAATTTAGCTGCTCCCACTCATGAAAGATCTTGGAGCCACTGTGGATAGCTCCCTGAAAACATCCGCTCAATGTGCAGTGCCAGACAAATAGCTAACTATGTTAGGAACCATTAGGAAAGGAATAGATAAAAATAAAAATATCATAATGCTGCTATATAAATCCATGGTATGTCCACACCTTGAATACTGGATGCAGGTCTGGTCACCCCCATCTCAAAATATAAAGCATTGGAATATGTACAGAGAAGGGCAACAAAAATGATTAGGTGGAAGGAACAGCTTCCATGTGAGGAGAGATTAGAGACTGGGACTGTTCAACTAAGAAAAGAGATGACTAAGGGGGTGGGGTATGACAGAGGTCTATAAAATCATGCATGGACATGGAAAAGTGAATAAGGCAGTATTATTTACTCCTTCACATAACACAAGAACTAAGGTCACCCAATGAAATTAATAGGCAGCTTGTTTAAAACAAACCAAAGGAAGGACTTCTTCACACAAGGCACAATCAAGCTGTGGAACTTGTTGCCATGGGATGTTGTGAATGCCAAAAGCATAACGGAGTTGAAAAAATAATTTCATTTCTTGGAGGACACGTCCATCAATGGCTATTAGCCAAGATGGTCAGGGATGAAACCGCATGCTCCAGGTGTCCCTAAACCTCCGTCTGCCAGAAGCTGGGACTGGATCACAGGGCATGGATCACTTGAAATTGCCCTGTTTTGTTCATTCCCTCTGAAGCATATGGCACCAGCCACCACTGGAAAACATGATACTGGGCTACATGGAGCATTGTTCTGACCCAGTATGGCCATTCTTACGTTCTTTTGAACGAGGTTTAAAACAAAACAAAAAACAAAACAAAACCACATTCCAAAGCGAGGAAAGGCAATGAGGTTGCACAGGAATCACCAAGGATATAATCTAAAGACAATTAAGTGGTTTCACTGAAGACGTAATTTGGCCATACAGAACCATTATTATTAGTGGTAATGCATAAGAAGGAACAAACCAAGCCTGACTCCCTGATTCAGACTGAATTATGCAGACCTAACAGCTGGGGATTTTTATTTTAATTTATTTAAATTAAACTATTTTCTACAAAAAATACTGAGAGAAACAGAGCCCTACAATGCTATTTGTAAAGGGTTTTTATTTTTGAGGGGTGGGTGGGAGTAGAATTCACGGCAAGACGTCTAAATTCTCATCTGAGTGGATCTGTCAAGATATTCAAAATACTGAGGGATTCAGCTTCCCCAGTGGAGGTCCCAGCTTCAATGCTCTATAGGTTTTTCCAACCCTCTTTTGTTCAGAAACTTCTCACACTCTGGTATTGACCATCACTACTTTAATTCAAGCCAAGATTGTAGGTAAAATTTGGGGACTTCTCCTCCCAGTGATTATTGCTTGCAATTAAGTCCTACCAATAGGCTCGGCTCACAGCCTTCTGAAGTTTACAGGATAAACTCAAAAAGCCTACAGTACAATTGTGGTGATTTGAGTAAACTATGAGCTTGTTTGCCCTATTTGTAAAAGTGCAAAGAGACCAAGTTCTGCCATTTGTTTTTGTCTATACCTGCTATCAGAAGAGATAAACGGTGCCATAGCAGATAAGAGCAAGACTGCAAATAGAGACAAGTACAACTTCATTGCAAGCCAGCATATCAATTCTCTCATTGACTATTTAAAACTTCAGACTATATTACAAACACTGGACTTATTAATAGAAAAAATTCCTTAATATATATTAACTACACTCAGTAGAAGCTCATGGAGGGTGGGAGGGAAAGGAGACAAACACAATACCAAAAGAGATTCCAGTCTGTAGCCTGAGTCCTGCAAACACTTACAGATGTGTATAATTTTACTCTCATCAGCAATCCCATTGAACTCACAACAGGACTCCTCATGCAAGCCAAGTTAAGCATACGTCTAAGGCACAGATGGGCAACCTTTGACACAGCCTGCCAGTGTAAGCCCCCTGCTAGGCCGGGCCGGTTTGTTTACCTGTCGCGTCCGCAGGTTCGGCCGATCACAGCCAGTAAGAGCTGCGATCAGCCAAACCTGCAGACACAGCAGGCAAACAAACCGGCCTGGCCCACCAGGGGGCTTACACTGGCCGGCCGTGGGCCAAAGGTTGCCTATCCCTGGTCTAAGGGTACACTGCAGATGGAAGCAAGCCTGGGCAGACAGACTTGTGCTACCAAGGGCTTGTAAAATAAGCACAAAAAGAACAGCTGTGTGGACACTGGGGCACTGGTGGAGTCTGGGCTAGTCACTCGAGCTCAAGCCTACCCTGCCCCATGGGTCCAAGCTCAGTGGCTAGCCTATGCCTCCACCGGTGCTGCAACAAACAGCCATTTTTAACACAGTAGCACAAGCCCAGCCAACACAAGTCTCTCTATCAAGGTTGGGAGGCTCGCTACTAGCTTCAGTGTTGACAGACACCATATGTTTGCAGGATAGCGTCTTTGTTAACCTCCCCTCTAACAGCCCCATACAGAGTCCTTGTGTGCTTCAAGTCAGTTAAAATGGAACTTCTCTTTGTGCACTACTGTGTACAGCTGTAAAACTAACTGGACCCCAACGTTCCAGGAGCTCAGAACCTTTCATCTTTTCACTGCCAGTGGAATGCATTCCACGCACAGCATTCCACTTGCAAGGATAACAGGGTCCCAAGACTGCTGAAAAAAGTGTCTCCAGTTAGTCCATTTTACCATTATGCCACGGGGAGAAAAGTGTGAAAAGGGGTGGGGCCAGGGGGGAGAAGCTTCCACAGACATTCAAAAGGATGGTGGATTGTAGCTCCTTTAACAACCGGGATTTAAAATACAACCTGAAGTGACCTCCTGTTGTTGTGGTCCATTCAGCAGCAATAACCGTACAGCTCTGTTTCGCTACAGATTCGTCTTTCCTTGTGAGTCCTTAGAATATTTCTCATATGTCTGACTTCTCCATGACTAATTTTTAATCCTAAATTATGTACATAACTGATAATTACATAAAAATGAGAGCGCAACCTATGAAATAAATAGGAAGCTGGTTTAAAACAAACCAAAGAAAGGACTTCTTCACACAATGCACATTCAACCTGCGGAATTCGGCATGCTGTAGGATGGAAACTCCCTTATTGGCGGTTATTGAAGATTTTAATAAACACAATTAGCAGCCAGTCAATGTCACTATTGTGATGCTGCAAGTATGGAAACAGAAATCATGATACTATGGACTATTCATGGCTCATCTAGAAGTGCTTCTGTCAATACAGAGCTATAGGAAAGTAGATGCAATTTATTTTTCCCCTTCCCAGAGAAGTTAGCTAAGATGAGGTTTTGTTTGAAATGTTTGTCTAGTTATACATTACAAACCAAACATCTTTAAAGATAATAATACTAATTATTAATAGTTCTGTACCAGCCATCTTTGACAATGACCGTACCCCTCAATAACAATAAAAAAATAAAATCAGGAGGAATTCTCTCTCTTTAAAAAGTAGCTTTTTAAAAATAAGGGCTTATGAAGCCAAGGTTTTCCAACATTCTTATCAAGTGGATTTTACCCACAGGAATAGGTGTCCCAAATTATTTAAAGTAGAGAAAATGTCAAACAGTTATGTCAAGTCTTAATAAAGATCTTCAGTGGTGAAACTTATTTATACAGGACTCCGGAGGCCATCAAAATGCAAATTCTCATGGAAAGCTTAGGGCCCTGTCCAAAGCCCATTGAAAGCAATAGGGTGCTTTAGTCCTGAGCACAAGTACCTTCCCATAGACATCATCTGCAAACTGAACATTATAAGAAATGAACATTCAGACAGATTTGTTACAGAACAGTTCTCATTAAGTTTGAGGAATGCACTTCCACTCAGGAACCCAGCAACACTACTGATTGAACTAGTTATCCTGCCAAAGCCAGATGCTGCAAAGAAGCTATTCTTGCTTCCAGTTTTATTGAGCCACTTATTACCCTTGAATCACAATTTTTCTTTCAAATGTGAAAAATTAAATATTCACTATGGAAACAGCTAAAGAGTTGGCCATGGGGTTACATAAAATACGACTGATTGGAGAAGACACTAACTTCAGTGGTACCCAGCAGTACGAAAACAAAGCTTATATGAAAAGGCAGAATTAAGCCACTTTAATAAATTTAGCTATTTATTTTAGGAAGAGGCACACACAAAAAAAGTTGCATTTGAATCTGGCAATCTATTCAACTCTTACTTTTCTGGCAGTGGTTGGTGGTCCAGCAGCGGTAGTTGTACTCATTGTTAATGGAGGTCTTCTCACACAATGGCTTCTCTTCCATCGTCCCTGGACACAAGTCCCCGCACTCCTTTGGAGGTTTATTCCCAACTATGTAGTTGTTGGACACTGCATCTAGGATCAGAGACCAGTCCACTGTGGAGAGGTAACACAGGTCAGAGTTTTTCTCGATCCGGATAGCCCCTCGGGTGATGTTCCTCAGATTGTAAAGCCCAATTTCTTTGAGGTTAGTCATCTCAAAGATAACCAGGGCATAGTTGTAGAAGAGGTTCCTCCCGCGAATGACAGTGAGGTTGGGAAAGAGATCACTGAGGCTCTCTAAACCTGCCACACGGAACAGCAGCAAGTAGTCGGTGATAACTGTGAGCTTTGGGAAGCGGAAGTTGCGGTAGTCCTCTGCCTTGGAGATCAGCAGAATCTGGAGGAAACCCTCAATTACCGTGCAGTTCTCTAAGCGCTTCAGCTCATGGATATCATTGCGAATGTCGACATTTGGCCCACAAACTGAAAACACAAGAGAAAAAAAAATCCTTGAGCAACTTAAAACAAGTTTTTAAACTTTAAAACAAAATTAAGACAAATTAAATTGAAACAGCTCTGACTGAACATTTAGTCTGCCATAAAATTTTAACTCCACAATTAAACTGTAATTTTTAAAGAATAAGCACATAATTTGGGCCTACTATTGAATATACCACTTTCATTTTATCTCATTTAACTGATCAATGTTAATAGTACATGCAAAAGAAGAGCACTAGAAGCACACGTTCTGCAGTGGGTACAAAACTGACGCTTTCTTACTGCTGCTGCAAGCAAGCCTGCATTTTACCATGGAATAAAAACAGAATGCACAGTGCTTCAATTAATTCAACAAAACAGGTACAACTTTTAGAGGTGATCTTTTAAGTGGTGATAGGCTGGGATTTCAGTCACATGATTCCCAGTGAGTTTACAAAAAGAAAAGGAGTACTTGTGGCACCTTAGAGACTAACAAATTTGTTTTACAAATTTGTTAGTCTCTAAGGTGCCACAAGTACTCCTTTTCTTTTTGCGAATACAGACTAACACGGCTGCTACTCTGAAACCCGTGAGTTTAATGAAAGGACTACACCTAAAAAAATATATACATATATATAAAAATCTTTAACCCTTAGATTACTAAATTAAAGCTGAGAAGAAACCAAAGCACTGGAAAACACAGTAATTTGGCTTCAACCCTCTAAATCCCCAAACCACTCAACACCAAAACCTACTCTACTTTCCCAGATTCTCATGCCAACTTGGCCCCCACACCAGATCATAAAAGATCAGTAACATTACAACTGTACAGAATGCTACTCAGCACTTCCTGTTCTGCAAGCATTAGGAAAAGAAAGTGTTCTGACTTCTTTCTAATTCATGGAGTTCCTGTTCGCATGCACTCCAGTGAACCAAGTTTCACTAATTCTGGCACAAACCCACAGTGGAGCTCCTGAAGCCATAAGAAAAACAGGATAAACAACAGACTTATTTACAAGAATACTTATTTGAGTCATAATGAGGAATTTTCCTTGAAAACACCAGATTGAACCCAACGTATTCTCATGAAGTCAGCTGTCAATAGGACATGAAAATCCAATATATGGGGAAACAGCTTCATAACCCACTTAAGGTGTCTGACTTTTCACATCTGGAGAGAAAATGCACACAAAAGGAAAAAGAAGCTTAACAGAAAAAGCCCTCTATTACGTCAATGCCACAATAATCACTCAAAATAGACTGGAACATACTTTTTTGAAAGATTGTATTAATAAATACAAGAATTACCTACATAAGCAGTTCTCTATAAATATAAAACAAAGATGCATGGTCTTCTCTAGGGAACAAGAAACCACCTAAAAACCACAAAGAGCAAGAATGAGAGCCCAAGAGTCAGTTGTTCTTGAACTCGCTGACAACACTGATATTTGAGGTATTTGATGGAAGTAATGAAATGGAAAAAGGATGCCCTAATATGGACAATACAAATTAGGCATTGTGAGCTAAAGGAAGAAAAATGACAGTTTAAAGCAAGCTTACCTGTGGATCTAGTTGGATGGGGAGGCTATTTGTTTTGTTTTATGCATAGTAAACTTAATTACTTTACCACCAACTTTCTCTGAGAAGATAGTTTGGTCTAAACACAAGCACAGGATCCAGTAACCCAAATTCTAATACCAACTGTCCAGAGCGTCACAAATTGCTTTAGCAACAGAAAGCAGTCTTGTTGTCTCAAAACACCTAGCTAAGACTATTACCCCAAGTTCACAAAGGATCTGAAACATGAACATGCTTAAACCATAGTAGCCTTAATATCCAACAAGAACTTAAAGGTAATTAACATCCCAAGGGATCAGCTGGAGTTAGTGTATGCATTATAGACGAAGAGGAAAAATATAAAAATTTTACTTTTTGGGGAGTACAGGAAGGTAGCAGGAGAGGATAGTCCGGTCAGAAACTGATGTTTCATGGGCAAATCATCATCATCTACTATCACTTCTGTACTACCCAGACACACAAAAAAATTGCAAACTGAAGGCTGCAATGATTTTGAGGTGAATTACCACATTGGAGGCATACATAAGCTAGAAAACTTGTTCCAGAAGCCTGTTTAAAAAAAAAAAAAAAAAAAATCTAGTATACCAGTGAGACACACTTGGACTTTTGGAGAAGCAGCACGAGAAAGGCACCTTCTATCTTACTACAAACTATCATCTGACTAAAGCAAAACTACTGTCCTGCCGAGAGCAAGTGCCATGGTATTAGCTGACTGAAGGAAAAGGTGGGGAAGAAGAGGAGCAAAGGTTGATGAAGCTGGCATCACCCACATTCAGAAGCCAGATTACAAGAGTTAAAGAAATCCAATCCATAAAACCTGTGATAAAAACTGTAAAGGGCGGGCAGAAATCTGTCAGAGGAATTCTAGGATGTCTGAGCATGCAAATGAATCAAGGTTTCTAGCACTGTATGTCGTTCAGGATTTGGATGAGCAGACAGACTGGCACCTACAATTGCCAGCTTAGAAAGGTCTCTCCAGGCAAACATTAAAATCGTGTGAAATGGAACAACTGAAATTAGAGCAACAGAGAAAGACTTGGCTTTGGGTCTGACCCTGAATTTCATTCTTAGAAACCGAAATTCCCCAGTATTGGGGGCTGGGGAGATGAACTCAGTTGAGTGTTCAATTCTCTGCTCCTTAACAATCCTGATGTACTGATTTTTAATCATACATCTCAATGATTAGGCTTTCATGCTTACTGGTCATTCTTCTACAAATCTCTCCCCCACCACCACCACCTATTCCTCAGCTCCATTTTCAATCTAGCCCCTTTTTTCCTTTCACTGCGAATCAGTCTCTGAGATCTGCTCTTCATCCATTGTCTCTGCTTGGTTAAGACCCATCAAGTCTGACAAACCTCCATGGGAGAACTCAGACACCATTCCTCTCCTTCTGAACTTGTGAGAGAAAGCCACAATACAGCACAACAAAAGATCAATAGCATGCTCTTACAATGCAGTTTATGAGGTAACTAGGTGAAATGTAATGGCCTGTGACACACAGGATGTCAGATTAGATTGCTTACGTGTGAGTGTGCCACTGACATCTTAATTTAAGAACTGGCTTTTTTTAGTTGGTTGTCTAATAAGTTATATGTTTTGTAGAACTAATAATGAAGATAATGCAAGTCACAGAGCACCAACTATGAATCAGGGATAACACCTTGTTTCATATTACACCTGGCAAATTCTACCTTTCCTAGGTAAAGAGGAAACGTCTCCAAGTTCAGGGGATAAATGAAAAAAGACCTTTTTTTTATTTAAGTTTGGCCATTGTTTTGCTTTGCAGTCTCATTTCTTTTAGAAGTTTACACTGTCCATGAAAGTTAGTTACTCCATAATGCATCATCTTTTCCTCACTTTTGTTCACTGTCCTGAAAGGGATTTTATGAAAAACAAATTAACCTGAGATAAAAGACTACTAAAGTTTCAATTTGGCCACGTTGTGTTTTCTTTGGATGACATTTAGGGACTGTGTGTTTAGATTTACAATATAAACTGGTCTCTCAAATGGACAGAAAACACACTACAATGTCCTTTATAAATTGTTATATGCAGCAGTGTATGGTTTCTTTATGTGTTCACTACTAGATATTTTTAATTTGCCTACAGTAACATATTTTGCATCCAATACAGTTAAAGTATTTCCTCAAATTCAGATGTAACGTTAGCCACAATGCATGCAATTAACCCACTGTACTGCTGTAAAACAGTTAATAATGCATGGCCTGTTAATATTGCTCCATTAAAAATATAGCTATTCCTTTTAGTAGACTACTATAACAACCAGTATAGTTACTGATAAGGTGACACATTCATTTTCCTCCAGTTGCTTTCAACTTTCCAAACTTGTCTCCCCTATTGCTGCAATTTCTCATGCTTATTCTCAACAGAGGGGTCAATTCTGAGAAGGCAATTTTTTAAACAAACAGTTAGGATGATTAAACATGGGAACCACCTACCAAGAGAAGTTTCTCCATCTCTTTATGTCTCCAGGTCAAAACTGGATATCTTTCCGAAGAGATGCTTTAGCCAAACTCACGTTATTGGGCTCAATACAGAGGTAACTAGGTGAAATGTAATGGCCTGAGACATACAGGATGTCAGATTAGATGATCTAATAGTCCCTTCTGGCCTTAAAAAAAAAATGTATGAATAAGTTAGATAAAATCCACTTGGTTGTTTTGTAAGATATTCAAGCATGAAAACAGGGATTTTTCCCCCGCAATTACATTTCTGCCTCTTTATGTTGGGTTTGGGACAAGGGGGGCAGGAATCAAGTAACTTGTGTCTACTTATTCACAGAACTTCAAAACTTTCTATGGTCTTGGAACATCAGCAAAGCAACAAATCTAATCACATTCCAAGCAGTCATCTTTCCTAATAGTAATCACCTGTTTAGAAGATAAAAACCAATCTTGAACAGATAAGCCATCTAAAAAGAATAGTTAAAATCCCAAATTGCATATATTTAGAAATAACTTATTTAAATATAACTTTTGGCAATCATGGAGACAGTCGTTCCACAATGGCTATTTTGTGAAGCGGGTTTTTGTCTTTCATGGAAGGCAAGAAATGATGCAAAAGTAACAGGAGACTTTGAAATCTTATTATAATCCCTCTTCATACACATCTGCCAAACAGTTATTTAAGTCAACAAATCAATTATGGTTTAATGGCTCTGCCTCTTGGTAAAGGGCAAGAGGAAACCCAAAACAAGAAGAAAGCAACAGCCTCCATGCAAAATGGCCGTCTCCATGGGGCAAATCAGCATGAACCTTGCTGTTCAGTACGTGGGTCTACATTGCCTCCATGTTTCTGTTAACTTACTTATTCAAGTTTAAGAATTAAAGGGCATGACCCACACCTCAAACACATTCACTGTTTTTATGCAAGACTGTTACCTCAAAGCAACCTGAAATCAGTTCATTGCTGTCTGGCTTTTACTTCCAAATTTTGTATTTCTTCCAGTTACTCTATTTAGAAAGTGTTTAAAGGAACACAGTGTTTTTCAAAACATACAATTCCTTTCATTTTAAATCCCATTTGTCAGTGGCTTTAGCTTTAATTTTATTAAATCAAAGACATACTACACACAAAATGGTCTTGTTGGTGATCCCCCAGATGATATTAATGGTCACCACACCTTTAAGAGCTTATCCTGTCGCTCTGCTGAATGGGAAAAGAAGTTCTTTGAGGCTGCAGAACCCTGGGTGCAAAGCTCCTTTATCAAGCAAGAGACCTGCTTGAACCCAAAAAACTCTGACGAGCAGGTTCTCTCTAGCCACACCGTTAGAGAATACTTAGTCCTGCCATGAGCGCAGGATGCTGGACTAGTTGACCTCTAGAGGTCCCTTCCAGTCCTACAATTCTATGATTCTATTAGAGCTGAATCTGAGGATAGAGGCTCACTTAGGTCCAGTGAACTAAGCAGTAATCCAGAAATCAGCTCCCCATTTATATTTCTCCTGTTTTGCGTACCAATGGGTCAATACATAGGGAGGCAACACTCATTCTCAGAGGCCCAAGGATTTCCCCCCATTCTTCCCCTTTAACTTCTCTCTTGCCAAGGCCCTGCATTACATCAGTCTCCCACACTTCCTACAGAAGACTCAAATAAAAATGCTTAATTTTGGCCACATCCGATCAGGGAGTCTCCCCTTGGTAGTTCAGATACAATTTTAAGGCATACTTTGGATAGGATGCCAGAAAAAGTGCTGGACACCGAGAAGAGAAAAATATTCAAGCCTCTTAAGGTGTACCAGCCTGGGAGTCAATGTTGTCACCATTCCTTTAGGATGAGGAAGGGAGAAACAGCTTGTGTCCCAGAGAGCTCAGATGCTTTGCAGGAGTAGGAAAAGCATGGGCCACCCAACCCCTTGTCCCCACTGAAACCTGGCACATGCTGGTAGCAAACAGAATAAATCCTCCAGCTAGTAACCTGCTGCATGACTTCTACAGAGTGGACATTATCCTGTTTTACCAACAGCTGTTCCAGTGCTGCTCAGAAAGACAGAGAATGGGTCAAAGAAAACCCAGGTCCATTTGTTCAATTTTAAGTGAGAACCTACCCACCACACAACAGCAGCCAAAACAAAGTCTCACTGGGCCAAACATGGCCAATCCTGAGCACGCTCCCCTTTAATAAGTGAGGAGAGTCTTTCTATACAACTATTATTAAGGCTGCGTGTCAGTCACGGATTCCATTACTTTCCGTGACCTCTGTGACTTCTGCAGAGGCCGGTGCTGGCTCAGGGGCTGCCTGACTTGGGCAGCGCCTAGGCCAGCAGCAGCAGTTTGGGTGTGTGGGAGGAGGCTCAGGGCTGGGACAGGGGGTTGGGGTGCAGGGTGGCACTTACTGGGGGCCCAGTGTCTTTGCAGCTCCTAGGTAGAGGGATCAGGGAGCTCCATGTGCTGCCCGCGCACACAAGTGCCGCCCCTGCCGCTCCCATTGTTGCGGTTTCCAGCTAATGGGAGCTGCAGAGCCAGCGCTTGTGGTGGGAGAAGTGCGCAGCACCCCTAGGCCGCTTCCCGCTCTAGGAGCTGCAGGGACACACAGAGCCAGGTAGAGAGCCTGCCAGCCCCATCCCCTACCCCCAGCACCAGCGGGGGTCCCACACCACACACTGCTGCACGCCTCCACCCTCCCCCCCCCCAGCACCCATAGCCCCCTGGCCCAACTATTAATTAGGGGTGTATAGTAAAAGTCATGGACAGGAAACGGGCCGTGAATTTTTGTTTGCGGCCCATGACCTGTCCATGACTTCTACTAAAAATACCTGTGACTAAAACGTAGCCTTAACTATTATTACTCCTATTCAGCTAGCAGTTGATGCTTCTGAATATGGTGCTGTTGCTCTCCTCCCAAACGCCACTAATAAAGACGATTAAATAAGATCATCCTTCAGTAAGGTCAACACAGAGCCATGTGTCCATCTGGGAGATCAGCACAACTTCTAAACAATGTTTTGTTGTTTATTCCCTATGAAGCCACTTCCTTCTCATCACGTGTTTTCAGCTTAAATCCATGGGAGGTCCTTATTAAAGAATTTGGTCTAGAGCAGCATATTTGCTGTCCAGCAGTGCCTACACTTCGGATTTACAGCATTCATAAAGTCAGTCATTTCCAAAACTCCCATCTCTCTTTCACAGCAACAAAAGCAATGCTTACCATGTGAGACAGATTTGGAGCTGCCCTGTCATAACTTATGAATACTGTATGTTAGCCTTGACATTTGGGATGTTTACTGTATGACTACACTGGGTAAACTCAATAGATGGCTGTCTGGAAAAACAGGAAAGAAGGAAAAGAATGCCTCAATATAGCCACCCCTAAAGCAAACACTAAAGAGCTGTTAAGAGACAATGTCAGAACTATTAGCATTGATGATTTTGCCTCAGTCTCCAGCCAACCTACACAACTCTTTCAGTAAACAGGAAAAAAAAGCCCATAAACCACATAACAAAAGAAGTTTGGCAGGATTAAAAAGGGACAAATTCCAGAGAATCCATAGTTGTTGCAGGATACCAGACTGAGGCTACATCTGCCCTAGAGCCACTACAATGGCACTGCTGAGGCTGTGTTGCTGTAGCACCATAGCGTAAACACTTCCTACATCAACAGAAGGCATTTTTCCACCTATGTAGTTAATCCACTTCTACAAGAGGTGGCAGCTAGGTCCAAGGAAGAATTCTTCTGTCAATCAACTGCATCTATATAGGGGGTTAGGTTGACCTAACCATGGCACTCAGGGAGCAACATTTTTCACAGCCCTGAGCAATACATCTAGGCCAATCTAATTTTTAAGTGTAGAGCAGGCCTGAGACAAAAGAGTCTGCTGGGGGTATCTGTAGAAGCTACACTGGTTTTAAGAAAGCTATCTGGTCACTGTATACCACTGGTCACAGACTTTCAAAGAGAACAACAGTAAGTTCTTGAACTCAGTTGGACCTACATGGTAGGAATACTTGACATAGCCCAGGGCTGGTCTACAGTACCTTTGTGTAAGAGTGGGAGAATTGTGGAATTTCACCCAAAGCAGAGGTAAAGGCCACAGACTCGACTCCTGAATGCTCTCAGAGATCCCAGATAAGGGGCAGCCAGCTCTGTAATAGTGACGCCTTTTAAAACTGTCAAAAAGCTACCTGCATTGTCATATCGCCTACTGCAGATATGTGAAGGGTGCATGCTGTGGGCAGCGGAAGTTAATTGCAGAATTCATAGAAATCAATGACTGGAGACATCCCTTCCAGTCCATCCCGATAACACAGGATTCTTCCACAAGGTATATTCTGGTGTTTTGTCCTGTTAAGAGAGAGACTCTCGGTCTGGAAAAAAAATGAACCACTTTTCACTTCTGTTGAAGTTTTATTAGTTTGTTTTAATTTATTTAAACTTCAGGTTCTCAGGCACCAAAAACAATGTTGCCATGTTTGGTTTGCAATCACTGCAAGGGAACATTTAAACCCAAACCAAAAAAACACTCTTATTTGTGCCAATCATTTATCAAACAAAAAACGGGTTTTCATTTGAAGTTAAATCATTAAAGTATTCTTGTTTATATTTAGGGGCTTGTTTTGCACTTAAGTCAATATCTGGGGACAAAGCTAACAAATCATGATCTTTTAGATGACTTTAGAGACTAGAGACTGTTGTGCAATCCAAGATCCCACAGCTAGGAAATACTGCCTGATGCATTTTTGTTTAGTTTATTACACTTCTTACTTCTAGTACTACCTTATACAATTATTCTTCTGCTCTGGTGGGAAAAGGAAGCGTAACGAAAAAGACCATCCACAGAGTTAAAGTGAACAGGATTCCCCTATCCTCTATGTACTTACCAACGACTGACATCCTCCCTACATCATCCGTTAGCCAAACTATGTATTTTGTTTTAGCCTTATAGCTCTTCTGTATACTTCCTACACAAGGTCCATCCTGTTACTCAGGCATCCAGAATCATGCATTACACTCACCAAAGCCTCATAGAGAAGGACACTAATTTCACCCAGGTTACAAAGCCTCTGCATACCTACCTTTAAACTGATTTGACTTTATTATTCTAACTCATTGTAAGTGCAATTGAATAGTGTGTCCATGGTCAACCAAATCTTTCTCTTGGCATTGCTGGTTTCTTTATATCGCCCTTTCATTCAACTCCCCCACAAGCGCACGCACACACACACACAAACACTTTAAGTGCAGACCTTTTTCAGGTTAACTATTCCTGTCTGTCCTTTTCGGGGGTGGAGGGGAGGAGAGGGACTGCAGGAAGGCACTAGTACACAATCCACATTTGAGTGGTTTAGCCAGTGTACTCACTGCAAAGTTGGCGAGTTACCAGCCCAAGTGAAAGCAACACCCAGGTTTTAAGTCTATACCCAAAGAGGGGTCAGCTATCTTGGGTTTAAAGCACACAACTCAGGTGAGAGGGTCGTGTGTGAACAGGAGGAGGGTTATAGGCAAGACCAAATAAGAGCCTAGATTAACTCTACAGTTAAGATATACCCTGTGCTGCATCACTTTTGAAGTTACAGACATGGTTAACTTAACCAGATCATAAAAAAGGGGCAGAATCCAAACATATGAAGAAACTTTCTTGTACAGAAAGTAAGTGAACACTTAACTCCTGGGATGTGAATCCAATTCTCTTTTTGCAGAAAAAAAAAGGAAAAAGTGTCAGCCTTTGTGCTGTTTCTTAACCCACAGGATCACTTGCCTGACAGCACCAAAAAAATAATAAAAAAAAGTCACTCTATGGAAGGCAATACACAAGTGAGTAGGTGGCATATTATGATCAGTAACTATGAGAGCAAAACTGTGATAATGATGTTTAAGCTCTATGCTAGTAGTTGTAGTCTAATGCCTGCTAAAGCAAAAGTGTAAGTCTGAAAATTACAAGCTCTTTATAACAGAATTTATGTTTCACAATCTGGGATGACAATAGAGCTTAACAGAAATTGTCTCTCTAGGGGACCTCTCCACCTTAAAAAAAAGGTTTGTGTACAATTTTATTTTATTTTGTTTTGTTTTTAAAAACAGTTGTCTACACATCCAAGTGAGTCAGCAACTGGCTGACAGCAACCTATATCACGTACAATTAAGTTGCACGGGTAAGGTAGCCAACTCTTGCAAGATGAAAATCATCAGCATGTGGTTGGGCTCAGCAGCCCACATTTATGACCACTATACAAAGCTTTTAGCTGCCTACTACCTCTCGCTGCCTCAGAGTGTTTTAAATCTAGATCTGTCAAGTAGTCCAGACTATTTTGACTTCATTAAAAGAAAACTGCCAGCACAGTACATCATACATAACTGCACTGAGCTTCCAATGATCAGAAATAGAACTCAATAAAAAGTCAATGGGAAATTATATGTATACCCCGCAGTAATCTATAAATGACCTAGGGTCCCACTGTGATTTACCTTAACAATACATAGGACTTGACCACTAACCTTCGCTATCTATCCCTGTCCTAAAGAAACAGAGATTGTTTTTCCTTTTCTGTGGTAATGTTTAGTTAAAACAAACTGAACTAAAACTTCCATTAATCCCAACTTCCACAAGGCCGGAGTTTTAAAAGAAAAGTTAAACGAAGTTTCTGACTACACAGGAAAGAAAGGTGCTAGTTTCAGATCAAATTAGCTTAACAAGACTGGAAAGTACCTTTCACACCCCTGTAAACACACTGGAACACCTTTAAAATCCCATGAGTGGATCATATTGTAGCCTGTTCTCCCACACAGGTTACAACATGACAAATCAATTCAACAGAAAAGGTGTTTAACTGATAAAACAGTGCCTACATTAAGTGTTAAAGGGACTTTCCAATCATGTTTAATTTGACTGAGCTAATCGGACTGAAAACCAAGTACCTTTTTCTCTGTGGACAGGGCGAAACATGTGGATGGGTACAAGAAAAGAGTCAATGTGACTGATCATTTAGGCCACAGGTAGTCAACAGGTCAAATCCGGACTGCCAGATGCTTCTGAATGAACCACAAAATCTTTTTATATACATATTGTTATTGCAGTGTGAAAACTATTTCTGAGTTTTGCCTCCTGACTATACCTTGACCAAGAAATTTGGACCTTGCCAAAAAACTAATTGACTACCCTGATTTAGACCTTGTCCACACAGGAAAGTTATACCAAGCCATAAGGTAGAGTGTGAATTTAAACCAATGAAGTCACATTTATGCAGGGATCGGCAACCTTTGGCACACGGCCTCCCAGGGTAAGCCCCCTGGCTGGCCGGGTCCGTTTGTTTACCTGCTGCGACCGCAGGTTCGGCTGATCGCGGCTCCCACTGGCCCTGGTTCACCGTTCTCGGCCAATGGGAGCTGCGGGAAGCGGTGGCCAGCACATCCAGCAGCCCGTGCCGCTTCCCAAAGCCCCACTGGCCTGAAGCAGCGACCCGCGGCCAGTGGGTGCCGTGATCGGCCCAACCTGTGGATACGTCTGATAAACAAACCAGCCCGGCCCACCAGGGGGCTTACCTAGCAGGCCACGTGCCAAAGGTTGCCAATCCCTGCACTAATGTAACTCCCCATGGGATTATTCTTTTTGCAGTGTGAAAATGTGTTTTCTGTTTAGCTTATGTCACTTTGGAAGGGGTTTAAACTAAGCCAAGAAAAAAAGACGCTCATAAAGAGACCATATGGGGAGTTATACCTGCATAATTATTTCAGTGTAACGGGTAAAACCTTCCTGGGTAGACCAGCCCTTACTGTCTCCTATGCCAGTAAAGATGAATTGGGCTACAAAGAGACAGAACCTATGCAGGCAGAGTGCAACAGGATGCAAGTACTTCTACACAGAGCACTCATTTTTTCAAGCATGAGTAAAGAGGACAGACAAACACAAACATCCTGGAGTTTTATCAACTGCAAAAAAAACAAAAAAAAACCCTGAGTTTTATTATCCGCAAGAGAGCTTTCAATCAACAGCTTAGGCCTCTCAGTGTACATCCTTAACAATCATCTTAAATCAATTACTCTACTCTGCGGCTTTTCCCCCCCTTAAGTTACAATTTGTAGGAAAAAAATGTTTTTATGAAAACTAGGACACATACCTCACTGAAGCAGTGAAATGGTCTTCCCCAAGTAGCTTAAGTATATTTGGTTTCTACATTTTGGCTTGTACGATCATCCGCTTGGGGACTGTCTTCTATTGCAGTAGTTCTCAAAGCCAGTCTGCCGCTCGTTCAGGGTAAGCCCCCTGGCATGCCGGACTGGTTTGTTTACCTGCCGCATCCGCAGGTTCGACCGATCACGGCTCCCACTGGCTGCAGTTCTCCGCTCCAGGCTAATGGGGGCTGCGGGAAGCAGCGCGGGCCAAGGAACATGCTGGCCACCCTTCTCTCAGCCCCCATTGGCCTGGAGTGGCGAACGACGGCCAGTGGGAGCCGCGATCGGCCAAACCTGCGCACGCGGCAGGTAAATAAACCGGTCCGGCACGCCAGGGGCTTTCCCTACATGAGCAGCGGACCGGCTTTGAGAACCACTGTTCTATTGTGTTTATACCTTGCCTAACAGAGTGGAGCCTCCAACCCCTGATACAGCCTTTAGACACTAGCAAAACATTCAATGAATAGGTTTCAGAGTAGCAGCCGTGTTAGTCTGTATTCACAAAAAGAAAAGCAGTACTTGTGGCACCTTAGAGACTAACAAATTTATTAGAGCGTAAGCTTTCGTGAGCTACAGCTCACTTCATCGGATGCATCCGATGAAGTGAGCTGTAGCTCACGAAAGCTTACGCTCTAATAAATTTGTTAGTCTCTAAGGTGCCACAAGTACTGCTTTTCTTTTTGCGAATACAGACCAACACGGCTGCTACTCTGAAAAGAATATCTGAGGAACAGTGGGGGGTGGGGTGGGGCGGGGGAGAAATACCATGGGGAAATAGTTTCTTTGTGTAATGACTCATCCATTCCCAGTCTCTATTCAAGACTAAATTAATTGTATCCAGTTTGCAAATCAATTCCAATTCAGCAGTCTCTCATTGGAGTCTGTTTTTGAAGTTTTTTTGTTGAAGAATAGCCACTCTCAGGTCTGTAATGACTGACCAGAGAGATTGAAGTGTTCTCCGACTGGTTTTTGAATGTTATAATTCTTGACGTCTGATTTGTGTCTATTTATTCTTTTATGTAGAGACTGTCCAGTTTGACCAATGTACTTGGCAGAGGGGCATTGCTGGCACGATGGCATATATCACATTGGTAGATGCGCAGGTGAACGAGCCTCTGATAGTGTGCCTGATGTGATGTGAATGGGAAGCATTTTTATAAACAAGTAACTGTTAGCAGTACTGATGAGGGGAAAGAACTTCATTTGCATCACTGGATAATTGTGCTTTAATTTTAGCCATTTGATGGGGGGGGGGATCAGCTTAACATGAACTGAATTGAACTTCTGTACATTGAACCAGAATCATCTTGAGCTGATAATCAAGGTAGGCCATTTCCAGCAGTTGACAAGCACAGTAGGGGGAGAAATAAACATGGGGAAATAGTTTTACTTTGTGTAATGACACATCCACTCCCAGTCTTTATTTAAGCCTAAATTAATAGTATCCAGTTTGCAAATTAATTCCAATTCGGCAGTCTCTCGTTCAGTCCCACTATCAGAAGCTCATTCACCTGCACATCTACCAATGTGATATATGCCATTATGTGCCAGCAGTGCCCCTCTGCCATGTACATTGGCCAAACTGGACAGTCTCTACATAAAAGAATAAATGGACACAAATCAGACATCAAGAATTTTAACATTCAAAACCACTTCAATCTCTTTGGTCACTCGATTACAGACCTAAAAGTGGCAATTCTTCAACAAGAAAAAAAACTTCAGAAACAGACTCCAACGAGAGACTGCTGAATTGGAATTAATTTGCAAACTGGATACTATTAATTTAGGCTTGAATAAAGACTGGGAGTGGATGTGTCATTACACAAAGTAAAACTATTTCCCCTCCTACTGTTCTTGTCAACTGCTGGAAATGGTCCACCTTGATTAATCACTACAAAAGTTCCCCCTCCCATCCCTCCTGCTGGTAACAGCTCACCTTTCCTGATCACTCGTTACAATTTGTATGGTAACACCCATTGTTTCATGTTCTCTGTTTTTTTAAAACTCCCCACTATATTTTCCACTGTACACATCCGATGAAGTGAGCTATAGCTCACGAAAGCTTCTGCTCTAAAAAATTTGTTAGTCTCCAAGGTGCCACAAGTACTCCTTTTCTTTTTGCGGATACAGACTAACACGGCTGCTTCTCTGAAACCTAGAATTATCTTGGGCACAGAGGCTTCCCAAAGACCAATCATCTAGAGGCTTTCAAAGCAAATCATACGGTTGTCAAAGACTAAACTGGGAAGGCAAGCTCTGAGAAGAGTGTATGTTTGTCTTGAAGAACAGGTAACTAAATTTAACTACAATCCACAGTCCCACCGAACAAAATGCTTCGGTGCAGTTTTTGCCAAGCACCAATGACATGCTTGACTTTATACAAGACAGTGAAGACAGGTTCTGCCCCAAAAAGTTTGTAATAGAAAAGACTTGGGGAACCTTTAAGAGTTTTGTTTCTGGGATTTCGTGTGTTGTGGTGGTGGAGGATTTTGGCGGGGGGGGGTTGTTGTTTTTTTGTTTTGTTTTTTTTATACAGCATTTTGACCAGCATGGTTTGTCATTTGGGGGCTTGTGGAAATAATAAGTTTCCATGAAGGATTTGAATTAAAAAGAGGTGGGGGAAGTACCTGGTACACTTGAAAATTAAGGACACCCCAAGCATACAAGTCAGCATGAAAGGAGGCAAGAATGCAAGAGCATGGGGCAAGTGTAAAGGGAATGGCAAAGCAGGCTTCCTTTAGAGTGAAGGTAGGGTTATGAGAGGTGTGCACAAAGATGCAGACAGGGATGTAGCTGTACAGAATCTTGAAAGAGAAAATGAGAATAATGAATTTGTTACCCAAAATATGAAAGGAGTTCATTTATTGGATGACCACCAATAATCTGAGTTTTATTGCATCCTCTATTTGATACACACAGGGGTAAAAAGGGACACACTTTCTCACACTAATTTGCATTCTTCAAACAGCCACATGAAAAACATTGAAAAAAAATAGAGTATAATTCACAGAGCCTCCTCTTCAACATATCCAAAGAGCTGTAAGAGGAACAGTTCAGAATGGATTTATATGCTACCCCAGCTACTCAAATTCCTGGCACCTGGTAATTCTCACAAAAAAACTAAATAAGAACAATTCAAGACCATGGAAAGGAGTTTAGTTCACGCAATAATCCAAAACATCATCTTAAGAATTCCCCTGAAAGCCCTTAACAAATGCCTAAACTTCCAAAATCTATTCCCCAAAGCCTCAAGCTAGAGCAACAGGAAGTACAGCTTTTTTCTCTTCAATGGAGGCTTTTAAATAAGGGAAAAAAGTCAATCAGCATTAGACCCATTACAAATCCTGAAAAAACTGCAGATCCAGGAAGTGGGGGTTGGGGAAGCATTTGATCCTCGGATGGTCAGCTTGAAAATCCTGCCTACTTTATTCAGTAAACTGAAAGGGTCAGGAATTTCAGAAACGCTAGGTATTTTGCATTATTTTCTGAAACTTTACCGGGGGGGGGGAAGGAGGGGGCACAAGAGGGAAGGCTGTAATTAATCCTGATGCTCCAGGGTATTTTCTGGATGATATGCACTGCATTCCTTTCTGAACATGCAAGACAGCTTTTCATTCTTTTACCTACTGATAGCGTCCATGGCCAATGATAAGCCATTAGAATTATTTTTGAGTGGCAGAAACATGGGGCTGACGATTTTCCATGGATATACAAAAAATTTTAAAAATATTCCATTCCTCTAACATTGTTTTTTCCTCCACCAACATCGAACAGCAAAACACAGCTAAGATAATGTGCATCAAAGAGCATCCTGCTGGTTATGAAAAACACTAAATTACTCTAGAATTTATGACAGATTTCAGAGTAGCAGCCGTGTTGGTCTGTATTTGCAAAAAGAAAAGGAGTACTTGTGGCACCGTAGAGACTAAAATTTGAGTATAAGCTTTCGTGAGCTATAGCATCCGATGAAGTGAGCTGTAGCTCACGAAAGCTTATGCTCAAATAAATTTGTTACTTTCTAAGGTGCCACAAGTACTCCTTCTCTTTTTTCTAGAATTTATGAAAGCGCCACTCTCTCACATACATTCTGCGCTGAGACAATGAAAGGTCCATCATACTAATGGAAAACTGGCTATGCTGCAGTTTTAAAGGTTTTTTTTTTTAATATATAAAGTAATTTACACATTTGATTGGTTTAACAAAGTGTCATTCCATTTCAGTATCATAGCAATATTGGTCTCACAAGTGTCAAGATACCACCATGAAGCTCTACATATTCGTGGTGGATTCTGCAAAGGAGCTTGGAGAACATCAACAGCCAAATGACAATAAACCTCTTTCTTGATGCCTGCAGGATGCTCCGTCTTATGGTCGAGGAATGGCAACTAAAATTCCAAGCTCTCACCATCCCAAAGAAATTTACGTCTGGGGTATTTAGGCCTCTCTAGGAACTAGCGCCCTTTCCATGAAATTCCATCGTACTTCATCTATGCGACTGAGTATGTTCTGTTTGTTCCACTTTTTCTTGAGCACAGGAGCTTTTCTGGATGAGGAAGCTAGATATCTAGTATTTAAGAAACCTGGGCGTTTTTTCCTGTCATATCTACAAATTCCGAAAGCCAAGCTCTCCTCTCAGGCAGTGAGATCAACCATTTCCTTTCCCCCTCTCTTTTCTGTAGTCCTAAAAATGACAGGTACAGAAGATAATGCATATATTTTCCTTTTATAGCTACTTGTCTCTTTCCTCTGAAACAGCAGACTGCGGTCTTCAGATTATCTGATGACACAAAGGTGCCCTGTTTGTGGTCAGAACTGGGCAGTAACAAAATAGAATGCAGATTCCACTCTGCCCGGTTGATTACATTCCTGCCTCACAAAACTGCTGGGCTATCAGTCTTCCCCCTTATGTCAGGAGTTCTCAACCTTTTTCTTTCTGAGGCCTCTTCCCCCCTCCAACATACTATAAAAACTCCTAGACCCAGCACGGGAGGGGGGGGGCACCTCAGGACTCCTGGCTTCAGCCACCAAGTGGGGGGTCTCAGAGCTTTAGCCCTGTGGAGTGCCAGTGCTCTGGGTGGAGAGCTCAGGGTTTCTGCCCCGCTGGGGCACCAGGGCTCAGGGTTTGAGACCCAGCAGGGGGATGCCATGGCTCAGGGCTTCAGCCCTGTAACTCCATTCCTAGTGTCAGCCCTGTGGGGGCGCCAGGGCTCAGGACACCAAGCTTCAGCTCCACCTGAGGTCAGGGCACCCAGCTTCAGCCCTGCAGCTCCGCTTAGCCAATGCTCTGGGGGGGAGAGCGGGGGCTTGAGGCTCCCTGCAGCTCTGTTCCCACTTTCAGCCTCATGGGGTGCTGTGGCTCAGGGGGCCCTGCTTCAGCCACAAGGCCCCACAGCCACCTGAAACCAGCTTGCAGCCCCTTAGGGGGCCATGGACCCTTGGTTGAGAACCACTGCTTCATGCAACCACCCCTGGCTTGTGCCACATGCCATCTGTTCAGATTAGTAGGCACTCCTTCTAGAATATCCTGCATCCAGCTCCTCCTGCCTTTTTGACATACGCTATCACGGTCGTATTCTTCACTGCCAATAGCTCTTCTTTGTGGCAGAGCCAAAGTGAGTCCCCGCTTGCCTTCACCTCCAGTAAATTCAAGTTTCATTGCTTCTCAAACATCGATCTCCCCAGCCTGGTATCTCAGGTCCTCACTGGTTCTACAAGGGAATGGCCCTCTGGAGTATTTTCTTCTTGTCTCTTTTTTTGCTAACCGCCATTTCAATGAGTTCAAAAAATTCTGGGAAAGCTGGATCTTGGTCAAGGGGTGCAGGAGATAATTATGGGGCAGAGAAACCAGTACATGCACAGATTTGTCCTACGGAACCTTGCCCAGCAGAGAAAGTCTGTGCAAGTTACTAGCATCTCGTCATGAACCTACTGGGAAGTGAACTTAATTAACATCCTCATCTTGAGCCACTTCAAGACGTCTTTATATATTCATAAGCACACTCAGAGCACAAGATTCCTCCCCCCACCACTTCAATTTTATGCAGGTCACGTTTAAATAACCATAACCGTGTTTTTATTCTGTAGGTCTCAACGCATTGTTAACCCCATTTCATAGACAGGGAAGAGGTACAGAAACGCAAAGTTTCTTGCCCAAGGTCTCATCTGAAGTCAACGGCACAGTCAAGAACAGAACTCAAGCCTCTGGAGTTCTATCAGCAAGACCACACTGTCTCTCACATGCACTTTTCTCCAGTCTCACCATCAGAATAAAACTCAGCTACACGGAGACAGCTACTATAATGCAAGAGAGCAGGTGGAGCTGGCACGAGATGGCACACAGGGAAGCAGGCTGATTTGAAGAAGAGACCTTGCAAATTAAGAGGGAAGTGCGAGTCTGTCATGAAGAAAAGGGGAAGCTGGATTTTAGAATATTATCCCTTCAGTCTTGTAAGCAGCAAGTGGCCTCTTACAGAAGAAACTCAAATTCTCTCCTATTTTCCTTGATGATAAAGAGGAAATGACTGCCCTAATTACCAATGTATTTGTGAGGGTATTTTTAAATAAAACCTTACTAAATAAACTAGCTACCCACACCTGTTTTGTCACAAGCAAACACTCTGTTCATTTTTGTACCAGAGTCAGTAGTAGCACCAAACTACTTGGAATACAATCACTTCCATATTCCATTCCAGTCTGCCCTTCTTCACTGCTCCCCAACCCAAAGCCCTCAGTCAGGATTGGCTTTCACAGGAAGTGAGTCACTATCATGTTGGTAAATCACAATTCAACTTCAGTGAGCCTAAAACTCAGCTGTGAAGAGCAACAAATCAGCACGACAGCTAGGTCAGATCTAAAACTAAGTCTGACTTATACACAGTTAATACTCACTTGCCCACTGTTCTGGATTTGCTTAGGAAGTGGTGCATATTTAAGTGCCCTGAAAGGAAGATACAGTTTTACAATTGTTCATTCTCCTCCAAAAAAAGCCTCCAAGCATAGTTAGAATTCAATTTATTAACTTTACAGGAAAGTAGACAGTAGCCCAGTTATACTATCTAAAATCTTTCTATAATGCCCACACTTTAGGCTCTCAGTACTTCCCAGGTAAATTTAATATATACTCCAAGGCCCAAAGCGATTCATGGAATTTTCTGCTCTTCCCTGGGTATGGAAAGGCTCTGACCAGGTTATTACATTTCTCTACTCCTTGTGCATCCTCCACGCCAAAAAGGGAGAAGGCAAATTTGCGTGAAATATAGACGATAATATACCAATACACACTATAAAACATTCACGCTGATGAAGTAATATTGGGGCTCATAAGCTCTGAAGGATGGCATGATTACACAAACTCAAACACATTCTATGAGTGGTGCAAGCAGAAGAAAAGGCTGTTATGTATAACAGATGGAACCGATTGTTTTCATAAGAATTATACATGGAACTGGTAGCCCCACCTACAGTTAAGGGTGCCTAACATTTTCCATTGTTAGACCCTGCTTTCAGTTGCTTATAACTTTGCCAAATTTTAACTATCCAGGCTGAAGTTTTCCATGCCATGACAGCAGAGATTCTCCCCCCGATGCTGGCACCCAGGCTTTCCAAAGCACCAGGGGGTGCTCGACCTATGGCTGACACAGGCCCCGTCCCCACTCCACCCCACCCCACCTCTTCCCCTGAGCGCCCCACGTCCTCGCTCCTCCCCCCTTCCTTCCCAGCCTCCAGTACACCACGAAACAGCTGTTTGCAGTGGGCAGGAGGCGTGGGGAGAGGGGGAGGGAAGCGCTGATTCGCTGGGCCCACTGGCGGGAAGCACTGGGGGGGGGGAGCTGATAGGGAGCCTGCTAGTGGGTGCTCAGCACCAACCATTTTTTCCCCAGGGGTGCTCCAGCCCTGGAGAACCCATGGAATTGGCACCTATGCACCCAGGCAGTGTGAAGAAGAAAGAAGCTGACTGACTTGAATGTAGAGCCAGGTGAATAGCTGATTATTTGGTTTGCTGGCAGTTCCAAAAACTGAACCAAAAATTTGGTTCATACCAAACCCAGAAATTCCAAAAAAGAAAAGGAGTACTTGTGGCACCTTAGAGACTAACAAATTTTGTGTTCACTAGAAATTCCAGTGAATCGAAGAAGTTGACAAAAAATTAATTCTTAGTCAAATGAAACAACCATGTTTATTAAAATCAAAACAAAGGAAAGGAGGCGCTAGAATCACAAAATGGCTGGAAGATGACCACAAAGTGGTGGTGCCTCCCTTATAGCCGTTAGGTCACTCCCCAGGTTCAATTCTCCGTGGAGAAGGGATCTGAACTTGGCATGTGGTGTGACCCATTGCCCGGTGGTCCAGACAGTCTGAGGCAAGTCCCTCATTCTCTCCTGTTGAAGCTGTTCCTCTAGGTACCCAAATACTCACCGGGCTACAAGAAAAATGCCTCTATAAGCCCAGTGGCTAGGGCACACCTGCCATTTGGAAGACAAATTCAAATCCATTCTCCACATCAGGCAGAGGAGGGAACTGAATCCAGGTCTCCCACATCCCAGGTGAGTGCCCTAACCACCGGACTAAAGATTACAAGGCCAGCACCACCACCAACTTCTCTTTCAGCCATTCTGTGAATGGTGCCTATGTCCCCCCCCCCCCAAAAAAAAACCCACAAAAAAAGTCAACCAAACAAACAACAACGACTTTTGGCCAAAAATCACTCAGGAAATTCTTGTCAAAACTGCGAACAGTTTTGGGCCAGCCACAATTGAATTTTTGGATGAATAAACAATTTGTCCAAAAAAAGTCACTCAGCACTACCTGAATGCCACACAGGACTCAATTCTATCCCTGCCTCTGCCACCGAGCTCCTGTGTGTTGCTGGGCAAGTCACTTGCACCAAACTTTTCACAAGTGGTCACTAATTGTGCGTTACTCATTTTCTGGGTTTTGAACCTGAGACAGGCAATGTGTTATTTGCAGAAGTTCTGAGCAGTCCCAGCTGCAACTGACATTAATGGAAACTGTGCTCTGAAGATATAAAATGCTTAAGGTAACCATAAGCCCCATTTTGTCCAGAACAGTCCTTTTTTTAAGCCCTGTTCCAGCCGTCCTGACTATTTTGGCAAAATCGAGCATTCGTCCCGTTTACTCTTACCAACTGATCATCAGTTGGCAAGAGCCAGAGCAAACTAGACTAATGCCCAGTTTGGCAAAAAAAAAAAAAAGGGGGGGGTGCAACCCCTAGCAGGATGCAGAGGAACATGCAGGGGAAGAGCGAACCACCACCAACCCTGCGCAGAAAGGAGGGCTCGAGAGAGCGGTTCAGGCCGGGCTGGCCCTGCATGGGCAGGGCGGGGCGGGGCAGACAGGCGCACGGAGATCCTCAGGCAGGTCCCATGCAGTGTTCCATTTTTCCTTTGGGAAGATATGGTCACCCTAAAAATACTAAAAAAATTATAAGCACTTTGAAAAAGTCAGACCCAAGTGTTGTAAATTAGGCACCCAAAATTAGCAGCCACCTGATAATTTTAGCGTTAATCTCTGCCGGTCAGTTCCCCTTCTGTAAAATGGGGCGTTATAAAGAAACTCAATGTCTTTGAACCACTTAGATCAGTGGTTGTCAAGCATTTTTCCTGCAGGACCTCATTTTTGGATATATTGCTTCCAGCAACCCCAGGCAGCATTGAGGACACCATTTTGCTTTAGAAAATGGCATCCTCCTCACAGCATGACCTTGCACATAAGGTGCATGCGAGATCACACTGTGCAGAGAATGCCGTTTTGTAAAATGTCATCCTCTGCACACTCAGGACTGCTGCAATGCGGCCCCACTTGGGGTCACGACCCACAATTTGGGTACTGTTGACTTGATACTCCAATGATGAGTGTCACAGAAGCCTATAAGGACATTAATTCTGTATCCCAGATTTAGCTGTTGTGCAGTAAATAAGGCCTCAGGCCACCCAATGAATGATGAGCATAAAAAAAATTTAATAGTTATACGTTCTGTGAGAATCATCATTCTTGTACAGTAAATGGGACAGGGATCCTATTGTGAAAAAAACAACAACATGTGGTGATGTAATTAAAGACTATCATAATACGTAAGCACAAGGAGACCGCATTAAGATTGCACGAGCGACCTTAATTCTAGCATTTCCTAACTTGTGTGCTTGACTTCGCAACCTTAACATTCTTTTAGTGTGTGGGGGGGGTTGTTTTTCTTTTGTTTGTTGTTTTTTTAAAGTAGTATATAGACTGTCTTCTCAGTCAGTCAGTTAACAACCAAGACTCCCCCACACCAAGTCTCAGGTTTGCTAAGAACAAATTTTTGTACACATCTTGGAATGCCTGGTAATACCTTGCTTCACAGTGAAAAAAAATTTTTCCTCCAGGTTAAAAAAAAAAAAGTCATCCAATGATTTAATACATTTTAAAAACTAAATCACTTAACACCCCTATAAGGTCAGCAATTATTGCTATTTTACAAATTGGGAGTTACAATGCAAATGCATGCAAGAAAATACATTTCTTCACAACCCCTGCATGCCATCAGCTTCTGAAGCATGATATTTGACCACCCCCCATTTTAGCATTCATTACTACCAATATTGTTGTCCAATCCCCCCCTTTTTTTTAAATTCAGCTATAATATTTAACTTGACACTTTTCTATCCCACTAGCATCTGTCTGTTCACTAATACACTGATGACGACAACATCTTGCTATGTTGTTTTGTTTGCTGTTCAAAAAAACCCAAAAACAACAAGCCCACAATTTAACTGTCAAAGTAGTATTAAAACAGGACCAAATCCGCAGAGAGATAAATGTGAATGCAACTGTGCAGCATTGCAACATAACATCAGATTCAAACATTCCAAGTGTTTGTCTCTCACGCACACTGCAATGTGCTGTGGACAATTTCAAAATATTGTCACTGATGTTAAATAGATGAACACCAATAAAGCCTCAGACAATGTTGGCTCACCCACTGAAATTAGTTATATGTGTTTTTGGATTTGGGCTAGGGCTTTTATTTTTGTTTGTTAAAAATGTTGGAAACCTTTTTTGCCAAGTTAACCAATCCTGACTTTAGTCTACTTGGCATTTCTAAAGCATTGCCAATAATATATAGCTCCATTCAGAACACTATAAAAACTGTTAATAGCTACAGATGCTTACACATGATCTTACCAGACTCCTCCTCAGAGGTAAACATTTAGTCTAACTGCAAAACGGACTGTCTGAAATGAAAATGCATCTGTAACAGAGGAAATCACCCAAAAACTACTGCCCCAACAATGTAGCTAAGGTACCTTTTTCGGTCTTGATGCTTTTTGGTTTGTGATTTTTTTTTCACTTATTGTTCAGAGATGAAAGAATTGAGAACAGAGAATGCATCTGTTGTCATCACAATTTAACCGCAGTCCATGTATTTATACAGCATATCCTCCAAAATAACACTGCATCTGTTAAGATGACAGTATTTTTCCATAGGAGCTCTGCTGTGTTGCAGAGCAAGTCTGACATTGTTGCTTTTGAAGTGCTCATTGTGATCCACCCCAAATTCCTTTATAATCTTTCTCAAATGTATTGAATTGTAAAGCTGTTGCTCTCTTGGTATGGCTTGGAAACAATAAAATGTTAATATATCTGATTAGTGGGCAGTTGGCACAAAAAGTCTTCTACTGAGAATGCAACATGTTTATTTAAACAATGAGCCACCAGGAAACAAGAATCTCATTTCTTGATACATACAAAATAAAAGCATACAAAGCCAGAACACTCCTGCATAGCTTTACATCAGACACTTTCACAGACCCATCTTCAATAGAAACACTAATTCTCCCATTGTCAGGGCATTTCTCTGCATTTCTGTTAGAGCTGCATGATAGCTCACTAATTAACCACCTTTAAGAGAATATTTGTGCACTTCTACAGAACACTTGGACTTAAACTGTTAAGGTGGACACAACCTCAGGTTTTAACTGAGATTCTAGCTATTTAGTGTAGGCCTAAAAGATGGGGGGAGGGTAGAGTGTTTTTATAAGCCTCCTTTATAAGAACTGGTATGAATAAGGAGGTTTATACATTTATTCAACCTTCCTTGCTGTGGTGAAAATTCAAACACCATTTTGCTAGCACATGAAAGACAATGAAACTGGACAGAACCAAATGAGTTTTTTCACCCAGTTTCCATCCAGAAGCTTATGTCACTCCCAGATGCACAACCCAATCTGGCTCAAAACCCTCCCCTTGTCTTCAAACAAACCAAGGCTAAGTCTCAGTTTTGCGACCCGACAAAACCAGATGAATTTCTCCCAATTTTGGCATTTTGCTAGGGAAGTTCATGCATCAATAACCTCCATCCTGGTGCCCCCTGACCCTCCACCCCAACTACCCCCCACAACCCCATCCAACCCTCCCTCTCCTTCCTGACTGCCCCCCACGGGACCCCTCCCCCATTCAACCCCCCATTCCCCACCCTCTGACCACCACCTCGAACTCCCCTGCCCTCTATCCAACCCCCCTGCTCTCTGCCCCCTTACCGTGCTGCTGGAGCACTGGTGGCTGCCGGCGCTACAGCCGTGCCGCCCAGAGCACCAGGACAGGCAGCTGTGCCACCTGGCTGGAGCCAGCCACGCCACCTCGCAGCACAGAGCACTGGGGTCAGGCCACAGCTCTGCAACTGCGCTGCCCAGCAAGAGCTCACAACCCCAGCTGGCAGCACAATGAGCTGAGGCTGCGGAAGAGGGGAAACAGCAGGGGAGGGGACAGGGGCTAGCCTCCTGGACTAGGAGCTCAGAGGCTGGGCAGGAGGGGCCTGCGGGCCAAAGTTTGCCAACCTCTGCTTTAAGTTCTAGCTACCAGGGATAGGATTGGCAGTCCACCTGGCCTTTGGCACTTTCCTCCGTGCTGGCTTACAGGGCTTCCCTCTGTCCAACCTCAGTACCTCACGAAAGGGGGAGAAAAAAGAAAGTACACAAACACACTTTCTAACAGCAAATGACATCTGCCTCCGACACCGCTGGGAGGCCCCTTTCCTCAGTTTCTCCTGGGAGACTGGATATTGCAGGGAAGCAATTTAAAAAAAAAATAAAAAACAGCCATGTTCAGAAAAAAATTCTCAGCCACCAGAAACTGGGTGTTTTAACTACAAACTAATACAGAACCACAGACTGCTTCCACCTGCTAGAAACCGGAAACAAATGGAGAACAGCCAAAAATTCTCCTGGTCAAGAGGAGGGATATCATCAAAATTCTGGAAGACTCCCATCTGCTGGAAAGGAGAATGACACTGAAGTACCTGACTGGGTAGGAGTGCACTGAAGAATGTTCTGCTCCTAAACTGGGCTTCTGGTAATAAAGTCAACATGAGTCTTCTGCTAAAATCTACAAATCAAAAGTCTCTCTCTGCATCCACAGTGGCATTTTGGGAATGGATCTAATCCCAATGGAAATTTAGGTACATCAGGCAATGATATGTATTTAACTATGGGTCAACGCTTGGGGGAAAACAGTAGGGGGGAAAATGCCACATCCAGTGATCAAGAGAGAAAACAGAGTAGTCCACTGATTTCAAACAAGGTATTTCCAAACCATCCCTCTTTCAACAGCATAATGGAGGGGACACTGTGATTTCTACCAGGCTCATGTCCCCAGACCCTGTTTGGGGATGCCTAGTTTCTTCTATGAGTAGGGATTCCTAACTGGAACCACCCAACCCCAGCACTATGTCTTTCGGGCATCTAGAAGTCCCTCCCATTTCCATAACATCTCCTGGCTATTTTGTGGTCGGGGTTGACACACCATTTCGATCTCTTCCTCCCTCTGAATAGCTTTCCCAAAGTGAAACTGATTTGATTCTTGCCAGTTTCATTGCTGTCCATTGGTTTCTGAATAGCTAAAGTGAAACAGATTAGAACTGTGTTAATTTCAAAGTATCCCTAATAAAGAAATAATGAGGCACCTGTCCCTACATGCCACAAAAACAGCACTGAATCAGATCACGTTTGGGAAAGTTGTTTTTGATACCAGAAGTGCCAGAAACAAGTCCTCTGCCCTTTTTTAATCAGAAGTTTAAATTCTGTAGACACACCTATCACCTGTTCCTACTATCACTAACAAGGAGACTTAAGCCCTATATCAGAGCCCATCCAAGTTTCAGCAGGGTCTAGAACGGGGTGGGCAAACTTTTTGGCCCAAGGGCCACATCTGGATATAGAAATTGTATGGCGGGCCATGAATATGCACAAAATTGGAGGGGGGGCTCCAGCTAGGGGTGCAGGCTCCGGGCAGCACTTACCTCAAGCAACTCCCAGAACCAGCAGCATGCCCCCCCCAGCTCCTATTCAGAGGCGCAGCCAGGCAGTGCACGCTGCCCCGTCACTTGGGGTGGGGGTAGTGTGCGGCGCTCCCTGGTTGCCCCTACGTGTAGGAGCCAGAGTTGGAACATTCCACTGCTTCCAGGAGTTGCACAGAACGGGGCAAGCCCCCGACCCAGCTCCCTGGCGGGAGCTCGAAAGACAGATTAAAACATCTGGAGGGCTGGATGCAGCCGCTTGGCTGTAGTTTGCCCACTCCGGTCTAGAAGTTAACTGGATGAAATGGTCTACCATACGTATGAGGAAACCGATGTTTTTACCAACAAGATGATATCAGAAAACACAGCAACACAAACTAACAAAAAACACACAGAATTACAGTAACAAAGTTACCTCCACAATACCTTATCACAACACAGAGCTACCGAGATATCCTGCTGCTCCTGCACATTGTTGTATGTATAGCACCCCCATGCACACTTAATTAGCATTTTCCAATATGGTTTGTGTATGACTAATTTTAATCGTGTGTTAAGCCTGAGCTCATTACCCTGTCTGACACTTGGCCCTTTACAAGTAAAGTGTCGAAATAGAACAAATCTTGAATATAACAATGAAAACACATTTCGTACTCTCTGCTAATTCCAACTTGCATGCCCACCAGTTATACCTGGTATATTACAATAGCATCTGAAACAAAACAATACTTAGAAAAATGCATCATCTTTGCTCTAATTTATGGATGTTCTCTCTTACTATAAAGCCATTTGTTTTAAAACTCATTTTTTTAATTCAGTATCATGAAAAATTTAAAAAGTAATTTGTATAAACCTAGCTTATAAACTTAACAGCTGGTACAGTACATCTGATTCAAACAGACTGTGCTCTGATACAATTTAAATTCCAAGGGACAAGTGGATACTTGGGACTATTTCAGATCATGCTCTGAACACTTCCAGCACCTGAACTTCAAAAATCCTCCCTTGTTTCTGAAAACATTGGAGTATTTGCTTAAGCATGAAAAGACCAGAAGTTACACAAACTTCCATTTAATAACTAAATTATTCAAATAATGGAAGGTGTGGTTGGAGAAAATCAGGCAGGTCAGCACACCACCAATTAAAGGAAAAAACACAACAGTCACACATTTATTTCCAGAATTAGAAGAGCCCTTATATGATCTATACACTTCCACATTTTGACCCACACATTTTTTCCTTCTTTCCAATATAAAGTAGTACAGTATCTTAAGAATTTTTTTAAAAAACCCTAACTAAGAGAGAGTGCTCTGATCAGAGCTGATATTCACACTTCTAAGTAAACAGAGCTATCTTTATAGCATGTAATGGCACCAATAACAGGTTTGCAGATAACACGCTCCCTGACCCATCACAGAGCTATTTCAATAAAAAATATTCATTTTGCCAGCATCACGTGAGAGATGAACTCATGCAAAAACAAGGTTTTTTTACAAAAATAAATCATCACCAGCATTAAGTCCTGAAGTAACAAAAAAAAGACAAAGACAACATCTTTAGTAGTACTTATTTCATCTGCAGTTACAGCACAGAAATATAACAGTTTATGTTAATTCTCTGATGGAAAAGAGCTTCTCCCTGTTTTGTAGAAAGCATGCACTTTTATTCAAAGAAGTCTGAACAATACAGTGTCTATAAATGTGGTACTTAAAACACAAACTTGTTGGCAAAGAAAAATGTTAACCAGTTTATTCCTCTAATTAAAGAAATAAGTTATATTAAAATTTGTATTAAATTATACCATGTTCCTGCAAGACAGTATTTTTGCAGCACTTTCAGAGCTTACTTATCCCTGCATTCCTGCTCAAGTATGATCATACTGCGTCAATCAGGGTTAAGGGGCTTACTGGGTGGATGTGTGAAAAATGCATAGATATTAAACATGCTGGAAGTCTTCAACAAAACTAGCCTGAAAGTCACGGAGACACAATGATGCATACTGATGTACTTAATGTCAAGCCAAACAAGAAAGGCACCATCAGTTAACAGAGTAGTTTGATCTTTTTAAAAAAATCAAAACAGTTACTATTTAGATTAATATCAAGGCTTGAACATTAGGACTTCTTAACAGTTTTGCCAAAAGCGAACTGATATGTTCTCTTTTGTAAACATAACTATAAAATACAGATTTTATTTGTGTGTGTGTGTGTGAATTTTTACTTTCAGCATACTAACAAATTTTACATAGCCTTGTATTTGTACTCTAAAAGTTGCTTGCACCTTGTAGTTTAAGAAATTAATCATTGATTTAACCAAGATCTAGAGGGATCGCTTAGATTTAGTGTTTGTGAAGGTTAATTAAACCATCTGTAAAAGACTGAACAAAATCTAAACCACCACCACCAGCTTTTGGCAAGAGATTTATCTCTCTAATAAATCAATAAATTACCAAACTTTCCTTTCGAAAACCTTTACAAAAAATTAGCAGCCCTGACTTGAACAACTTTTGAGTCTGTTAATGACTTTTGAGGAGTTGATAAATTTAGTCCATTTGCACAGCATATAAAATTTTCATTCATATTATACATCTATGTTGTTATTCATCTACCTGTCTTCAGAGTGTGCCCCAGACACTTTTGGATATACAGAATACATAGTACTATGAAATCTGTTCCGATCTTGAACTCAGATAGCACCAGCTGCAACTTGGCTAAGAAAACAGTATCAAAGCAAGTTAGCTAAAAACCACACATGTGCCTTCTTATCAACTATTGTTGGTTGATTTCTGCTTTTGTGCAATAAAAGGTTTTGGAAACTTCCTTTTTAAAAATGGTTCATAGTTCATAAAAACCAATCCAACTAACCTACTACACACGAAGAAAGGCTGTCTACACACCTTAGAGTGATAAGAAAATTATTCATGTCAAACACAGCAAAACAGCAAAAACACTCCTTCCCTTCAAAATCATCATTGCATTCCAAGTGTTGGTGAAACAGGAATTGTAACAGAAACTCTAAGGTTTCAGAGTAGCAGCTGTGTTACTCTGTATTCGCAAAAAGAAAAAGGAGTACCTGTGGCACCTTAGACACTAACAAATTTATCTGAGCATGAGCTTTCGTGAGCTACAGCTCACTTCATCGGATGCAAGTGAACTGTATCTCACGAAAGCTTATGCTCTAATAAATTTGTTAGTCTCTAAGGTGCCACAGGTACTCCTTTTCTTTTTGAGAAAATCTAATGTTTCATAGATAGTGAGGAGACTAAGTCCAATCTTTGTTAGAAAGACCTGCAGTAAACTGAAATCGCGTACTTGCAAACAACTTTAACCATTGCTCAAAACACTTGAGATACAACTTACTACAATACAGCACAAGTCATTTTTTAAATTTAGGGATACAGAGTCATCACGTTTTTCAATACAAAATTGCATTTGCCACTGCTGAAATTTACATTAAGCCAGCTGCTATTAGGTAAGACCATAAAGTGTTTCCAAATATGAGAGATGTATACTAAAATTAAAGTAAGATTATTTATTAAGGTTAATAAGCCAACATTTAAGGGATGGTTTCAAAGGTCTGCATTGCTTCCTCAGTTTAGGTGACATCTTAATATTACGGGAAGAGATAAATATCTCTAGCATCTTATTGGTGAAATTCAACATTGTGTGACAAGGTACAGAGGAAATAGGTACAAACTAATTTCTATTTTTTGCTCAGTAAATTTATTACAGACTTTTTGGGGAATATTTATTATTGCTTTAAATCATTTTCTCAATTTAGTCTGTAAACTACCCTGATGCATACATCACACATGATCATCAAAACAGGTTAAAAGAAAGTTGTGTTTCATGAAAGCTCATGAAGTGATCAAAAAGTGTAAATAGTTTGTTTTTACACAGTATTTGTGCCTCCTAAAATTTAAGACCAGGAGGGGTCACTAGACAGTTTATATAATTTGTGAACAATAAAAACTACATACAATATAACTCATCATTTTAATCCATTAACTGTCTTCTCTCAACTCACCAAATGAAAACTTCCAATGACCACCAGTAAAATTGGAGTCTATTGAAGAATCATGAAACACTGACTGAAAAAAGTTCTTAATTCATGCTAATGTAGTTTTAAAAATCACAATTACAACTTCAGTCCAATAATTTATATCCCTAAAAATATAGTATTGTATTTTAATCATTAAATCAAAGAGACAACCTTTTATTAAGAAGAGAAATGAGTATATTCTTAAATGTAAATTTAGTAGAGCCAAAAAAAAACCAAAACAAAAAAACATTTGAAACCATTTAACTACACTCCAAGTAAAGTACATTGATCTAAACTAGCCACTTAACAGTGTAAAGGTTTCAGAGTAGAAGCCATGTTAGTCTGTATCCGCAAAAATAAAAGGAGTACTTGTGGCAAGTTAGAGACTAACAAATTTATTTGGGCATAAGCTTTCGTGAAGTGAGCTGTAGCTCAATGACAGCTTATGCTCAAATAAATTTGTTAGTCTCTACGGTGCCACAAGTACTCCTTTTCGTTTTTGCGAATACAGACTAACACGGCTGCTACTCTGAAACCTGTTAAAACTAGCAGGTTTTTCTTCTTGTGAAAACTTTAAACGTATAGGCTTTAAGGAAAGAAATCTAGTGTGCTGACAAAGGCAAAAACAAATTATTAGACTCGCATTTCAGAGTCATTCTGACATTAGAATTACATGTTCGACTTTCACTTGTTTATAGAATCCACACTATTCCGCTATTAACAAAAAACTAATTTCAACTGGTTTTAGCTTGAGTGAAACAGAAGATTTTATTCTTCACTTCAGCCTATTCTTCTCCTCCACTTCTAACAATATTTTTGTCATTCGTTATTTAGTCAAATTCTTTAGTTGGACTTTCTTTACTTTATAGGAAGAAAAACATTTCTCCCCCCAAAATACTGGTTCTAAAATTAAACCAGCTACTACGCATCCTCATTCTATAACAGTTCCTATGTTCTGTCCTTTTAACACATCCTGCTTCATATTAACACAACCACCACCATTTTCTAATCCTTTTAGCTAATGATTCATACAACCCTGTGTCCTGATTCTGGTATTAGAATGATTTAACATGTGCCTTTACACTTGTTGTTGGTGTTAGCATTGATTACCTCACTGTTTCTTCCGATGGACTCTAATCCTAATCATTTATTGATAACCTCTAAATATTCCTTCTCTCTTATTTCCAGCGTACCTGATTAACATTAATTCCTTTAATACTGAAACATTTCATATTCAGTATCTAAACTGCCCAAAGAAGTGAGCTGTAGCTCACGAAAGCTTATGCTCTAATAAATTTGTTAGTCTCTAAGGTGCCACAAGTACTCCTTTTCTTTTTGCGAATACAGATTAACACGGCTGCTACTCTGAAACCAAAGAATTATGTAACTCACTCAACTAAATATATACTCTTATCACCAAGCATATTAGGAGATACTGATGTTCATGCTACACAGGTACACTGACTACATTCATAAGGATTTTTTTTTTTACTATGCATCCTGAAATATGGATCTAAAGAAAGATACCAGCATGTACCATTGTTAATAAACATTTGAAACAAAGTGTGAGCTGTACGTATGGGGTAATGCTCAAAGCCAAGATAAGCAGATTCATTGTCATAGTCATGGGTCCAAAGTAGCATTACACCAGGTACCATACTAATGGTATTTTTATTCTGGGTGTCTAATATTTTAAGGCACCCCTTTCAGCTTTTTCCTTCCATTAATACCTAAGGTAAGGAAACAAAAGCCAAATTTCAATATGCTCAATACTGTGATCTTACACAGAAAAAAAAAAAAAAAGGACATTCCGAGTTTAATGTGCATCTTAAGCATGCCTCAAGGTTTAAAGGGTCTCCCCAAACACCTGGCCGTCTTACATACCACATGAGCTACCTCACCTGCATGCAAAGTTTCTCAGGAATGGATTTCTTTGCTCTTTTGACAAAATGGTATACTGTGAACATCTTTTCCTTTTAAAGTACTTGCATTTTAAAGATTTTTTTTTTTTGGTCATTAAATCTCATCTCTTACTGAAGTAAGAAGAATTTTTTTTCTTCCTGTTGTAACTCCTGTGTACTCCTATTTAGGAATGCCTTGCTTGTTTGACCAGAAATGGAAGTGCCTTTTAGCTATGACATTATATATGAAAAACAAATAAAAATAAGCTAAATCTTCCTTCCTCTACTGTGGGGAGAGAAAGAATACAAAGTGATGCAAAACATCAGTCTGGGGGTCATTTTTTCCCCCGAATACTAAAGTTCTTTCAGTAATAACTCATGAAAATGAAGGCTATTAAACTGCAAACAACAAAGTCAATGTAATTAGAGGCAGTATTCAGCTAAGACAAGCTTCTCATCTTATTTTGTCATATTGAAATGCCTGGATCTTCCTCAAAATAAAAGTATTTCATGTGAGATTTATTAACTGAGTCATTTTAGCTCGATGGCCCAAATACAAACATTTCAAAGGACTGAAAAATAAAATCCAATGTATTATTGTTGCCTCTGTTAAGAGAATGTTTCTCCTCTCAACCATTGCAGATGCTCTGGACTTGGTAAAAAAAAATAATTTAAGAACATTGGGCCCATGTACTCTTAAACTGATGGAATAAAAGTTTAATTTTTTACACTCATTATTTATCATCGTTTACCTTGATTCCTCCAGCCACCAGCATAAACCACCAACAACCAAAAACAACAAGCTCTAGGGTTTTAGTTTTCAACCCTAAGGATTAATCTCCTCTCTGGAAAGCAATTCTAGCTAAAAGATTCGACTTACCCAAAAAAGAACACTCTCCCAGCCTTTACTGGCCCAAGCATTACAACATTAAAAGCCAAGTTGTGCCCTGACTTTTAAGGAGTTAATTGGCATTCACTGTCTAATGAAATACAATATTACTCAACATGCCTTACAGATTCCATCTACCCTAGCCTTGCCCGAAACATTTCTACAACTGGTTTAATTGCCGGTACATCCAAAGAACTTATCTTCCAACGTAAAACGACTACTTAGAGGTTTCCCTGTATGTGTTTGTTTCTTAAGTTTCAGGAATTCTTTCCTCATATTTTAATGGATGAAATGCACTCTTCTCTGCACACCTTTTCAAAAGTAAGAACTGGTTACGTTCATCAATGGTTAGAGGGTTTTAAAAAGTTAAACCATTCAGCTAGTAGGAACGGATCTAGCATTAAGGAAACCTCCTGTCTACAGATTTCAGAGTAGCAGCCCTGTTAGTCTGTATTTGCAAAAAGAAAAGGAGTACTTGTGGCACCTTAGAGACTAAAATTTATTACAGCATAAGCTTTCGTGAGCTACAGCTCACTGCATCCGATGAAGTGAGCTGTAGCTCAGGAAAGCTTATGCTGTAATAAATTTGTTAGTCTCTAAGGTGCCACAAGTTCTCCTTTTCTTTCTCCTGTCTACACAAACACAAAGACAAACAGAGGGAGATCGAGCACAATGTTAAAATGGTTGAAATAAAAAGGCCCATTTAACAATACCCCCAATCTTTTCTCCCCCCGCCAAAAATGGGGGCAAAGTAACCCGTAATTTTAGGGGCCAGCAATCCAAACTAACAGAACCGAAGAAATCGGTGCGGATAATCAATTTAATATGCTGATCACTGCTATCTAGAGGTCTCAGAGTAGCAGCCGTGTTAGTCTGTATTCGCAAAAAGAAAAGGAGTACTTGTGGCAATGCATCCGATGAAGTGAGCTGTAGCTCACGAAAGCTTATGCTCTAATAAATTTGTTAGTCTCTAAGGTGCCACAAGTACTCCTTTTCTCACTGCTATCTAGTCAATTTCAGCTCCCACCATCCCCACCCCCCCTTCTATTTTCCCCTGCAACCAAAGGGGGCGGGCAGAGAATATAATCACAGGTTTGAAATGTACAAAAACAAAAGTCGGGGATTTTGCAACTCCCGAACAACACGGACAGACGGTGCGATTCCGAAGAAGATAAACAGCAGCGAGAATCCACACCAGACATCTTTGTGCACTGGAGACTTAACCATTTGCAGAGCGTGCACGCACGCACACAAACACACTGAACCACGTTATTCAACAAGGCAGAATTTAAACACACACAGAGAAGAAAACAACTCGTGCTCTTTTTAAAGAATCAACCGCAGAACTTCAGTTCTAGGTATCAAAACAGTTTCTATTTTGATTTCTTCATCTTTAAATTTCTAATCCTTCCAATCATCAACACATGTGTGTTTCCCCACACACACAAGTTGTACAGATCTATATAAAATATACATTCGAACAGTGATCTTTGTATGCTGACATATCATACAGATGCTTTTACATCTGTGCATCCCGAGGGGCTACCACGCTTTGCAAAACAAAAAACAAACGGCTTATTTACAGAAATCCTTTCAATCAGAAGGTATTAAACGCTGATTTTTAAAAAAAAGGCATCCAATGATTAAAGTCAATGTTCCCTTCCAAACTCTGGAAGCACGTATTCCTGGGCCTTTCGATGTTTAGTTGGCACTTTACGGTCTTGGGAGTTTAACATCGGCATATTAGGGGGAAATCTGGAGAGGCTTTAAGGAGTGAGCACAGTAGGTGAAAAGATTAGGGGGTCGGGGAGAAGCAATTGGAACTATTACTCCTCAGACACGGGGAAGTGTGTAAACCCTGGTTAGATTAAGGAATATCCAAGCCATGCACTCCAAGTGAGGAGCGAGAGAAGAGCAGCCTCAACTCAGGGTATTAAATGTGCTTAAGAAGCAGATTCAACCAGGGGGAAAACACAAGCAGCCCCTGAAACTCAAAAGTCACCGCAGTGCAAAACAAGCGCCCCCCCCCCCAGGTTAAATGAGACGCAAAATACTCACTTTCTCCATTTGTTGGCCACAGACAAAGTGTGGCAAAGAAGAGCAGAAACCCCCAGAATAAGGTCAGGGACCCTCCTCCAGCGCCAGACTTCATTCCTTTTTTTTTTAATTATGGACAAAATCCCCCTTTCCCAAAAAAAAAAAAAAAAAAAAAAAAAAGAAAGAGTCCAAACCTCTCCCCCTCCACTCACACACAAGAAATGTAAATTGGGAGGGTGGGGGGAGACCTAGGGAAGGAGGGGGAAATAACCTCCTCCTCCCACACACAAAAAACCCCACCCCTCTGGGTTTGAAAACTGGAAGGGCTTTTTATTATTATTATTATTATTAATTATTAGTATTATTATTTCCCTAGCTGCTGTTGTTCCGGAGGAAGCCACCCACGGCCAACAATGAAAACGCTGGGCTGGTGCTCCCCCAGGAAGGGCGAAGCAACACTTCCCCCCCCCCCCTCAGCGCTGCCTGCAGTGATACAATGTGCACAGAAGTAGCACACACGAAGCACATTGGGGCTGGCAGTCTGTATCTTCAGCCTCCATTTTCAAACACCACACAGGCGCAGCAAACACACGCAAAAAAAAAAAAAAAAAAAAATTGGATGGGAAGGAGGAGGGGGGGATCCAAAGCAATTTTAGGAGGGAGGAGGAGATGCAGCTTCCCGAGCCGGGAGATTACTCCCCTCAGAAGAGACTGCGGGCTGCTGCAAAGGGATTCCCCCCTTTCAAGCGCCCCCACCCCCCGCCAAAAACCAATAAGTCCAGGGGGCTGAAGGCCCTACAAACGCGGAATTTAAAAAAAAAAAAAATGAATGAAAAGGCTTCCCCCTCTTCCTCCTCTCAGCGCCGCTGCCACCGGCTCCTTCCCCCCACTCCCCCTCCAAAAAAAATAAAATAAAATAAAAACAAAAAAAAAAAAAATCCAGGACACACACAAGGCGGCAGCGGGGAGAGCTGAGGAGCTCAGCACTTCTCCTCCTCTCGCTGCGGCTGCTCTTCTCCTCGCATCCCTCCTGGCTGCTGCTTCTCCATGGCACAAAAATCCAAACAAAACTGAACCTTGTGCGTGCGCGCTGCAAACCTTCCCCGCTCCTTGTCCAGCCCACCCCGGGGGGGGGGGGGGGAGTGTGCAAGGGGGGGGGTTGGTCGTGGCGGGGAAAGGGGGGGGGGAATCCGGTTTGCTGAAGGTCAAAGCCCAGGAGCTTGTTTGCAAAGGGGTCCGTAATTCCTCCAAAGGGGAGGTGGGGGGGCGCGAGGGGAAGGGGAGGCCCCGCCGCCCTGCACTGAAGTCGGTCGCTGCTCTTTGCAGGAGGGCTTGCACCGCGCGGCGGCTCGGTCTGCCGCTCTCGCCGCTCCTCCTCGCTCGCACGGTGCCGCGTTAATGCTGGTAAACAAGAGGCGGCCGCCGCTGCTGCTGCACGGGCACTGGAGGCTGGGGGGGTGGCTCGCGCGCACGCACGCACGCGCTCCCGGGCTCCTCGCGCTCAGCAGCGGCGGCGGCGGGGACCCTGGAGCAGGCGCGCGGCAAAAAGCGGAGAGCGGGATCGCCCGCGCCGTCCGGAACGGAGCCCAGGCGGCGGAGGAGGAGGCAGAGGCGCGGCGCGCGCGGCCCCCTGCTGCGGCCCGCGGCTGTCCGCGCGCTGCTGCAGCCTGGCCCCAGTGCACGGGTCTGCTGCGCGCTGCCGCTCCGGCCCCTCTAGGTCTGCCCCGTGCAAAATGCTGGTCGGGCTGCAAGTGCCCGTGCCTGGGTCTCATGCATCCCAATGCCACGCGAGGAGGAATAGCACTGGGCCTGACTTGCACTGAGCTCCCTGGGCTGGGGTTTTTGTTTTTCAGAGGTTGCGAGCTTGTGCGTTGCAATCTGATTCGGGGGGCGGGGCGGAGGCGCGGTTGGAGGGAAGTCCTCATGGTCGCACAGAAAACCTTCAAAACGTGAACAGAGTGTCAACCGAAGGCATTGATGTCTTTGCGTCTGCCAGGCCTTCCAGCAGCTCTGCAGGCTCCCTCCTGCGTCGCAAAGCGATACCTAGCCCTCGCACACGCAACATGCATACGTACAAGATTGTCCCCTGAGATCAGTTTGAAAGAGGGAGATTTGTAAAAATATGTTAAAATGAAATGTCAGATGTCTCACTGAAGCAAGTAGATTGCAAAAAAACCCAAACAAATCTTTCATCAATAGAAGGAAAATGCTTAAAAACTAGTCCTAAATTAAGGCATCCATGCCCCATTCAGGACAACCCTGTGGATTCTTACTCTTCTGCTTTGCTTTGCTTTCCTACCATACCACCTGCGTGCCTCTTATTGACACACAAAATGCTGGTAAAATTTAAAATAATCCCATTGTAAATGCAAAGACGGTCCCCCAGTTTCAGGACAAAAAAGCTCCTTTTCTTTTTTTTGCAGCTGTTGCAAAAAAATCTGCATGCAGAAAAGACTTTTCTTTTAAGCTGCTAAAAAGTCAACATAAAAGCAGAAAGGGACTGCATCCTGCACAGGTTTGAGTCTTACATTCTTTATTGATTGATTTATTACATGTATATACTATGAAATGATTTCCACAGTGTTTGTGCATTCAAAAGGGTAGCTACCAAGCAGAGCTTGAAGTTCCTGGTTTGTGCGGGGTGGATGAGAAGACAAGAAAAGGGGAGGGGAAGCAACTGTTAAAATTGCTGGGCTCACCTGAAACAAGAAACCAAGGAAAATTTAACCCGAAAGTAATACAGCACATTCATACACTGACAGTTTCAATACAATTAATTAAAATACTGTAACGAATTGACTAGTCCATGTATGGGTTTATATCACTGCTCACTATTAGACAGAATGAGAACTAAATTGTATGCCATTGGCTGTACATTGATAATAGTTAATGGATAGTCTCCTTTAAAATACTCCTGCAGGAATTCTGTGCCACTGTGCGTACACAGAATTCATGTCCCCTGCAGATTTCTTTGCTTCCTCGCAGAAAAATGTCTTTCTGATGGTGAAGCAAAGGGAAGCTGCAAGAGCAGTCACGCACCAGTCCCTAGCAGTGCAGGCACATCGTTTCAGGCACCTGGAGCAGCCAGCAGAGGTAAATCACCTCGGGGCTAGGGACACCCCAGCCAGGGGCTCCTACTCTGAGCCGGGATCAGCTGCTAGTCCCAGCTGGGCTGGAGGCAGGAGAGGACGGGACTTCCTCTTCTCCTGCAAGGAGAGCCTGGGTCTGTATCAGACTAACCCCCAGAAATCTCCCCCAGATGCAAGAAGCTCAACATCCTCTCCTGCTTTCTATCCCCATCACTCCTCAGCTGTGGGGGAGGGGTCAATGTATGGGGAGCTGCTCCCCCATCCACCCAACCACCATGCATCCGGACCTCCCATACCCAGACACCCCTGCCAAACCTAACCCCGTACATCTAGAATCCCTCTAGCCTTCCATACCTGAACCCCACCCCACTGAACCTCAACCCTTGCATCTGGAGACCCCCTGCAACCAGACCCCCTGCACCTAGACCACCCCCTACTGAGCTCCCTGCATTGAAATTACTGTATTGAAATTACACATAGATATAAAAGGTCAATTATGTATCCAACATTCATTATTCATTATTATTATTTATTGTATTACCATAATGCCTAGTAGCCCTAGTCCTGGACCAGGACCCCATTGTGCTAGGTGATGTACAAACACAGAACAAAAAAAGACAGCCCCTGCCCCGAATAGTTTACAATCTCAGTAATGTTAACTCTGTCATGTCCTGGCTCTTGAGGCTCTTTTAACATAGCTTTTTATGGAATTTCCAATAATCTTATAAAAGAAAAAAGACAAAAAGAAGCAGCTCTCCACTCTTCGGGACTTCACGCCTCTGCTCACTTGCAACAAATAGTATGCAATGCTGTTGTAGCCATGTCAGTCCCAGGATATTAGAGAGACAAGATGGGTGAGGTAATACTTTTTATTGGACCCACTTCTGTTGGTGAGAGAGACAAAGACCTGAAGAAGAGCTCTGTGTGGCTTGAAAGCTTATCTCACACCAACAGAAGTTGGTCCAATAAAAGATATTACCTCATCCACCTTGTTTCTTTGCAATATATTGGCAATAATGCATGTAAGTTCCATAATTTGGAATTATTTGTCTAGATACCACCAGAACATCCTTGTCTTGTGAATTTGCTGAGGTTCACAGGAGGAAGCCCAAAACTCCAAAGAACTGTTCCCATGTTCTGTCCAGCTCCTAAGCTGTAACACGAAAGGCTCCCTCCTGAAAGCTTTGCAAAATGTTCAACAGCCCTCACTACTCCTTCACACCTTGAATTATGCCTTACTCTGATAGTAGTCCTGTTTGTTACAATGGGAGGACTTGCAAAATAAAGTCACCCCCTCCCCGTGTTTACAATGAGCTTTATGCCTTCCCTCTTTCCACCTCTGGTTTATCGTCCCTGAGATGGACTGACCAATAGAAAGATGCACCTAAACACACAAACAAAAGCAGATTTAATCCTCTAAAGTGTGCATCAAAATACCATCACTCTATTTGCATCCTTACTAAAATGCCACTCAGGTGGAAAAATCAAGGGACTGTGGAGGTAGGGATGAAACAAGACAGTCAAAACAGTCACAGACCCTGGTCTCGCACCCACATATATCTACTCTTGGCAAATATCCTACTACTCAGTCATATTTTAATTTTAACAGCAACCTTGCCACTGCTTTCTGGGGCCATGAATGAAGGGAGAGATGCTCAACTATTTTCGTTGCCTGCCCTCTAGTTCTCCACATAGGATTCACTAGCCTTTATTTTGTCTTGTGTAGCACTTTCAGGGCAGGCTGACCTTTATACCAGACTCCTACTAGTAGTAAACTTTCAAAGTATGACCCATCTGTATGACTGGCATAGGAAAACAGTGAGTTTTATTCCCTCACTTTCTTCCTATCCCCTTCAGAATTTATCAGCTTCTCAGAGCCAGGCAGCAGGGTATGATTTAGCCACATCAGCTTGAGGTGCTCTCACTGCAAGTGTCTCACTGCAGCTCACACACGCACAGCAAGGACCAATAACCCCTAACATTCTTGTATGCTCTGGCGGACACAGGTAGCGCACACTACAGCTAAGATTAGGTTCGACTTCCATTCTAAGCCATCCTTTCCAGTTGCTCAGAAACCAGCAGGCTGACATTTTTCGGACTCCACCTCAAGGTTAAATGTATAGGAAGTGTGAGCCAAATCAGTTCAGCTGTTATGCCAGCAATGTGGTTGCCCATGCAGCCTTCATTCTGCCCCCTCATCCTTGGCTGCTGTACATTATATCAGCTGCCTCTAAGGATCTGTTCTAGTCCCTTGTGGTTGCCAGGGTATAGGGACATCCCAGCCTGCTCCCTGCACCAAGGACCAGGAGAGGAGTAGTGCAAGAGTCACTTGAGCCCTGGAGTGAGGGGCAGAGGTTTATAAACACTGTCAGACAGAGGCAGACAGGTCACCTCCACAGTGCGTGTGAGGGTGAGAAACCACCTGCTTGACTTCTCCAGTGCTTTTCCTGCCAATGCAACAGAAATGCAACATTTTCACTCCTTCTGGCCTTAACACACCCACATAAGGTGGCTCAGGACTGGGCCCTGTAATATATAATACAAACAGTAATAAGCCCCTGTGAAAGGAGAAGAGGGGAAATAATAGTGTTTATAGCCCTCATATCCTCCACCATCCAAACAGGAAATATTCCATTAAATGGACTATTTAGGGGGCAGCTGCTAAGCAGGAATAACTATAAAACCTAGGGTTCAATGCTACTACTACTAATAACAATAATACAACAGCTTTCATAACCCTAGTTACAGACCTCAGCTCTCATATCCATAGCAACTGCAGCAAGTGGTACATGGCATATATTTAGAGATCCTCTGCACCTGTCTAAAATAGACGCGGCTAAATTATGTCAATGTACCTTTTGGCCATATTATATGGGTCCCAGATGCACAGTGCATTCACACCTGGCTTTTGCTGTGCTGTGCAACAAGAATGTAGCTTTTGTACCAAACACCCATTTTCTCTTGTTTACCTTCCCTTTCATGTTTTTGACTGTGGCATACTTGTCAAAAAGCAAACTCCAAGGTGAATCATGTACTTGGGGGAACAAGGTGAGTGATAGGTGCATGGGAACAGCTGCAATTTGCTTCAAGCAACTATCGTCTTCTCTGCTCCAGCATTGTTGCTGTCAAAATGTGGGTAACATTAATGCACTGAATTAATAAACGGTTGAAAGTAATTAGAACTGTATCTTGCGCTCCCTGAAGACAATAGCAAAACAGTCACACTTTAAATTCAGGGTGCATTTATAAACAGTTTACAAAGGATTAATAAATGACTGAAAGTTGCTTTAATACTCAATAGTTGTCGATTGTTATAGAATCCAGCAGGTCAATAGGCTGCTTATAATCATTTATAACACCACCCATTGATATGCTTATTTTTATTTATAACACATACTACTCTGCATGTCTGCAACATGCTTATAACAGCAATCAATCCTGTATTATTAAACCTAATATACCCTTTATAAACTATGTATAAATCAGCTTTATTATAAAGTCTGACCAGCAAGATTCCCACTGACTTCAATCGGAGAAGAATCAGACCTTCACCTTGTGTAAATGGAGAAAAAAGGCTTGTTGTATTCTGCTGTTAGTGTTCTCATCTCATAAACCCTAACTACATATCAGTCTCATTGATCATCAGCCTCACGCTGAGGCCAGTTTTGATCTCATTGAGGTCAATGTTTTGAAGATATACAGCAATTATATCTAAGTTCTTCAATCATAAATAATAAAATAACAAGAAAACCACAACTTACTATATTGTGTTTTTATAGCAATTTTCACCTCTTTCAACGTGTTTACAATTAAGCCTCACAGTGCTTTTGTGAGGATAATAAATATTACCTCCATTTTGCACATGGAGAAACTGAGGCACAGCACTCAAGTGGCTCAAAGATTGCAAGCAAGGCAGAAGTAGCATTATTCTAGTTGTAGAACAGAACCTAAGAGGGTTTTTTTATTTGCTTGCCTGACATTGGGTATCAAAATAAAAGACAATTGCTTCAAATATCTCTCCAAATTTACATTCTGCTCCTTTTATCCATAGACTCATAAACTTTAAGGCCAGAATGGACCATCATGATCCTCTGCACATTGCAGGCCACAGAACCTCACCCACACTCCTGTAATAGACCCCTAACCTCTGGCTGAGTTCCTGAAGTCCTCAAATCATGCTTTAAAAACGTCAAGCTTCAGAGAATCCGCCATTTATTCTAGTTTAAACCGTGCTATGGAGGAAGGCAAGAAAAACCCAGGGTCTCTGCCAATGTGATCCGGGGGGGGAAATTCCTTCCTGACCCCAAATACTATGATCAGTTAGACCCTGAGCATGTGGGCAAGACCCACCAGCCAGACACCTGGGCACAAATTCTCTGCAGTAATTCAGAGCTCTCCCCATCTAGAGTCCCATCACTGGCAATTGGAGATATATATCAATTTATAACTTGCCAAAAACCAAAATTTGTTCAGGCACTGGAGCTGCAGAAGAAGTTAAGGCTGTTGATTCTAATTCTGCAGTCCATACATAGATTTTGTCAAAAGGTTTTGTTAGAGAACAGGCTAAAGACTTTGACTCCTTATTTGAACTGTATTTTATGTAGATTTCTTGATGGAATAAATAATTCAATTCCAATCAGATTTTTTTAAGATTTATTTTGTTCAGGTCAAGCCCTCAATTCTATGATATCCTGACACAGTATCGAGATATTCCTTTAAGACAAATGAAATCCAAATTAGCTGACATTTGGAAAAAGAGAATTGTGTCCAGATGGAATAAACTGCTAAGAATGATTAGACAGTAATTTCACACACTGGACTGGAGCAGGCAGTTTTTGACTTGGGTAAAACTCTCATTGACACAAAGGGACTGGATTTGCCTCAAATTGAGCAGGTGCAAACAAGGATAGGTCCACTGAAGTCAAAGGAATTACACCTATTGTAAAAGTAGCATAAGAGGAGAATCAGGTGAAATCCTTCCTTTGGTTCCACCAGTTTAAATCCAGAAGGACTGCTGAAATCATGAGTGACTCTGAACATACATTGGAATAACTAAGAACAGAATCTGGTGTAATGGGAGTTTTGACTGAGCATCCAGTGCAAGACTAGAAATTAATTTTTCAAGAAGATAGGGCAAAACATGCTCATTTAATTATGAAAAGTGGTATTACCAGCATGGCGAATGAGAATGTTTCCAATCATTATTAAAGATAAATAAAACACAGATTCCCCGTGACTTCAAAGGGAATTTTGCCTCCTTAGGAACTACAGGATTTGGTCCTACGTGTTTTCAGAATATATTGATTGATCTTCAGGTTTTAGACAAAACCTGTGAAACCCTCATGCGTTGTTGGATATACAATTAAAATGATATTGACAATACTTTAAAGCAATTGGAATTTATTTCCAGTTGGTGTGGGAATGTGCAAATATTAGCACATTCTGAAGGCTGGTTTTGAAAGGCCCTTCAAACTTGATACGTGTTGACATCAATTTTCTCCCCATCGTTCCATGAGAGTGTGTGTGTGTACTGCATGACTACATCCATTAAAAATGGATTTTTCATACAGGTGTAATGGCAGCCAAAAAACTATTGGTCTAAAAGTGGAAGAGGCAGAAAGAAGGCCGGTAATCACAAGTGGGTTGAAAAATCAATTAAAGGCCACAGAGAAAAGAACATAATTAAAGATATGTGGAATTTTGTTAAATCCATAAATCGGATAATTGGAGGGAAGTTGTAGAGTCTAAACAGTCGTTCCCACATTATGTAGCGTGTAAGAGGTCCTTACATTCCATTAACAGACAGCTTTCCATTAATGTTTCAGTGAGATACAATGCTCTACTCACTTTCTTTGGTCAACCCATATGTCCAGGAGAGCATTCAGTGCATGGGGCAGCCACTGAGGGTTATTAAGGAAATATTTGTTGGCTTTAGAACTAATTTATTCTCACTGCTGGGCTCCCGGCAATTTATTCTATGGGGTTACACAACTGATTCAGCGATATAAAGTTCTTTTTTTTTTAAATGAGAAAGGCTTGAACCATAATGCTGAACCCAAATACCCCCAAACCTTAGATCGTATGAAATGTTGGGATCTGGATCCAAAATTATTGCTGTGTGAGTCAACACAAGTTGAGTTTTGTTTTCTTTGTGCGTGAGTGGTTGTGCACTGCACAAGAGTGCACCATTATTTTTTATTGCAGTCTCATTTTTTACTCCATGCTGACATTCTTGACAAGCGATTTGTACGCTATTTACGAACAGCTTGTCAGGAATAGAGGTGATATTTTATTGTGTGAACAAGGGGCTTCAGAAGAGAGAAATGATTCCTCAGAACTGGACCACATCTCTCAATTTTTTGAATCCTAATTACTGGGAAGTATAACCCTGATTGAGAAAATCTCTCTCCCTTGTTTACGTATGAATTCTGTGCTTTATCTAACCACTGGGTATTCAACCAATGAGAAATCAGTTCAGGCCACTGAAGTGTCGTCTGTCTTCCTTATGTGTTTCGTCCTATCCTTGGAGACATTTGACAGTTAAAAACAGTCCAACATGGGTATCCACAGCATAAGAGCTGGTGGGACCAACCATCAAATAGCAGGAATGTTAGACAGTACATCCTTCTCTGTGACTTACACTTCGACTTCTATCCTCCACTTCTACAACTCAAATATTTTGGACAATTCAAAAATGTGTCCAATTATTTTGGATAAACCAACAAAAGCATTTCCCCTAATATCCATCTAATCTACATGCTCCCCATTTTCTTCCTTAGATGCTCTCCACATTTCTCAGCTAGCGCTGGTATTCATGCAGCGGGGTGGGATGAGACTGTACCTTTAGATATTGTGTGTGCTTCTGAATTTGTTTTTGGGAGGTACATTATCATTTGCCTTGGAGGTCTCATACTGAATGTATTGGTCTTTCTGACATTGATGGCAACAGGTCTATATTCCCATAAAATAAGTCAGAAGAAACCTTGGAAACAGAACCTTTGTGTTATCTGCAGAGAGGGCTAAATGCAGTTCTAGAGTCAGCAGGTACGATTCCCATTGACTTCAGGGTGAATTCTGCCAGTTTATGCTGGAGCTGAATCTGGTCCACAGAATCTGGGATTTTTCCCCATTAATTCTCTCCAGTGAATTCAGGGAATGAACCACTACTTAGTGAAATTCTCCTAGTAAGAAAGGGAAGTATCTGTCTTTTCAAGAGACTTTAGGAAAAATACACTAGCCCGGCAAAGTTGCTTTTGCTGTTGTACTTCAGTGGGTTTACCAAAAAAGGTTCCTATTATCACACACTCTTCTCCTGCTTAAAGGGATATTATGCACCTAAAAATCACTAATCTAAACATGTTTTTTTCTAGGTGTTCAGTGAAGTGTTCCCTTGACACTAATCAGTGCAGCAAGAAATGAATTTGACAATTACAAAATTACTTCTGATGCAAATCAGCTCTGACAAAATCTTTCCTGGAGAGGTGGGTGATTTTTCCTGGAGAATTGCTCTGTCTAAAAATTCTCAAATTGCCTTAGATAATGTTATATCTAATAAAGAACCCAATACAGGAAAACACTTAGGCATGTGCTTATGAACATCCCTTTTTAGGATAATACTTAAGTACATGCTCAAGTCCCACTACACTTAAGCCCATGCTTAAATGCTGTCCTAAATAGGGATGTTTTCCTTGACCAAGCCTAAATGTCTTTGCCTTTGCTTAGTTGTTTGCCTTTGCCTGTAGAGCAACATCTATTTATCTAAAGGCAAATTTAAGTCCAGGCGAGGGTGCAAGGCTCTGGTTCAGATTTGGCTGATTGCTGTTCCCAGGAAATTTCCACCATGTGGGGTCATAGTCTCATAATAACAGCTGTTCTCAAAAGAGCTTTTAATAGATTAAATTCTGAAAATTCTAATTAAACTGATAGATGGGTGGAAGGTGGGGAAATGATTGGCAACTTCCTCTGCCTTCTAATCTAGACTAATCAAGACAGATAGACAAGACAGACAGATCTGACTACTATTTAAAGGACAAAAATCAGTCATCTAAAAAAAAGCTCATTTTCTAATAAAGGTGAAGCAGAAGCTCTGGTTCTTCTAGGGTGACATGTCTTATTTGTCCATCTTTCAGAGTGTAAACTCGCAAGAGCAGGGACTGTCTCTTTTTGTGCTTTCTACATAGCATATCTCCGGAATTTCAGAAAAAAATTAATAATAATGGACTAGAGCCTTCGCTGGTATAAATACTTGCAGCTCCATTGAACTCCATGGAGCTATGGCAGTTTACATCCGGTGAGGTTCGGCTCACAGTGGTGGGATTTTCAGAAAATGCCTCAAGTGATTTAGAAGCACATATCCCATTGACTTTCAATGGAAAGTGTGCTTCTAAGTTGTTTAGGTGCTTTTGAAAATTCTGTCCTATTTCTTTAATAGGCACACATACATATACATGCGTACAAGTACATTATTTCAAACTGTAACTCAAAATGGCTCAGAATATGTCTTGAAACTTCTCCCCTGGGCTGAGACCAAGAATGGACAGTTCCAGTCCGAAAAGAGCAATTTTGAATAAAATCAGGGGCTTCTAACAGAAGTACCACTGAAAGCCAAACTAGTTTCTCCTGCTCTCCCTTTCTTGGTTGTAACTTTTCTTTTGTTTCATCCCAAAAGTTTAGAAGACTAGTGGAGCAGAGTCTTTAATCGCAGGTCAGACAAAATTGTACTGGAAACTTTGGGGAGATTTTTAAGTGGTTGCTTGAACCAGATGACTCTCAATTTACCAGTGGGATCCTTAGAGCAGGTTTCTGCTGTAGCATACCAACTTTACAACTCTGAAGACAGAAACCCGTTTAAAGCAGATCAAGATAGTGTCCCCTTCTAGCCTTCTCTAGAGAGACATTTCAAAGGATTTAGTGGTGGTTTTGTGATGTAGGCACCATTAGGAACTAGACTGAAACCAATTGACTCTTTTCTTCTAGATTATAGAACCAACATGGTTCTGGTAATATGGTAATGACATTTAATCCCAGACAGCCTGGCCTGCACTCAGAGCAGTGACAGAGAGGACAGAGGCTCCATAAAAGATGCTGTATTAACCACTGGAACATCCAATCTCCAGAAAACACATTTTTGATTGATTAAAACATGTTTAAAGACCAGCAGCTTCTCAGATAGCAAGGACAGAAAAGACATTCAGACAGTGCCTAGAGAAAAAGTTTAAATGCAAACACTCTCCTGAAACCACGGCACAACAGAATGCTGTTAGAAGATATGGGTCCATGAAGAAGACCTCTTATAGTTAGTTTGACATAAAACCACTTTTTTCTCTGTTGTTCCAATCACAGTGCATTCACTGCAAAACCAAAAGAGTTTCACATTAAAAACATCCCTAGAGTGTCCATACCAGAGACAATCAGGGTAATAAAGCACAACTGAGGCATCTCAAGATTTTATCTGGTCATGAACAGAGAAGGAAGATGCCCAGAGGAATGTCAGATTTCTGGAGAGCGTCAACGATCCTGAAAAGGAGGAGAAGGGGATCTTCATGTCTGCACTACTCCGTAACTTGGGACTTCCACTGAAGTTGTGGTGGCTGAAGATCCTCATATCATCCCTTATTTTTCAAGATTTCTACTGTTTCCACTGAGACAGCAACCACACCACAAAAATGGCATGGAAAATACTCTCCAGAAACAGGCTTCTGGGCAAACCCACAGTATAGTGAAATACACGTTCATGTGCTGTGTAAATTAGGACACCACTGAAAAGCATTTGAGTCTCAGATTTTTATACCCCTGAAAAATACTTTCACCATAAACTTGAGGCACATGAGTAATATATTCTCTCAGAAAAATGCAGAGCTTTTTTGTCTTCTATCCCATAGATGTAAAACGATCTTTGCTAATCAAGCATTCAGCAACTGTATGCCACAGAAGGCTTGCAACAAAGGTGTCATCGCCTTCATGGACATTGGAAGAGGGAAAGAATTGGCTGCCTTCAAGAGACCTGTAAACGGAGATTTGCTGTTGACATGTGACGCAGCGATAGTGTACATTTGCAGCCTGGATTTTGGGTATCCTGATACGTATCATTCATGATTCTATCATATCCTGATATGTATCATTCATGATTCTATCATATCCTGATATGTATCATTCATGATTCTATCACAATCTATGTAATAAATAATGCTGGTGCCATAACTCTGAGCAGCCTTGGCATTTGTGACTGCATCTGTAATGTATACAGTAAATAGGCAGGTGTTGTATGTGTGTGTGCATCATCTGTGTGTATTCACAGGCTCTACAGCACATGCTGGGAAAAAAAGATATTGTGCTTCAGTGTAGTTTCTTCAGCTTTTGCTCTTATATTTATGATTCAGCACTAAAACAAAATGTGTTTCCAATCCTCATCTTGATAACACAAATATTACATCAGCAAGGATGACTTTTTACACTAGGAAACATTTGACTTTCACCAAGATATTCCATCTCCCCCCATTGGCCCTTGTCTCTAATGGTTGTCCTCCTGTAAGAGAAGGTAGATATGTCAGGAACTCCCTCAGTCATTGAGCGGAGATTGCTTTTGAATATCCTTATTCAGCTCTGCCAACTCCTGCCAGTCTGCAAGTGGAGGAATCTCAGCCAGGTCTTGTGCATGGTAGTGTACAACACTATCCCTAACTCAAGGAGCTAGTAGGAAACATTTTCTGAATAAGACTTTGTATATCATGACCAGGGTTTTCAAAAGTGACTAGTGATTTTGGGTCCTTCATTTTTGGGCGCCCAACCTGAGATGCCTTAAAGGGGCCTAGTGTTCAGAATCCAGGATGAGCAACAGGAGACCCAAATGCCTTGGTGCAAAGCCAACAACAGTTCTCTATGACATACACTGATGTGATGTTCCCTACTGCACTGGAAAAGGAAAAACTTTTTTTTGTCCTTGACTGTGGGAAAGGGGAGCAGAATTTGTCCCACTCTTTCCATCTGTCACAGACAAATAAAGTGATGAAACCTAAGCTGTAGCTCCCTCTACCTTCCAGGGAGAGCTATGGGAGGACGATACCTGAAAGAAGCTTCCTAATCGTAGACAATCGTTGGGCAGTTGGTCTGTATTTGTGTCTCCTGAAATCAAGATTCCACGTTGCAGATATCTATGAAGATGTCACAAAAAATAGAGCAATACATGAATTACAGATCATTGTTTTTTCCCCATGCTCAAAGACAGGACAGAGCGCTTAGCCAGAACTGCTCATGCTATTTTTATGGGGCACTACTGTATTTATGAAAAATGGATTTTAAATGTCTCTCCTTGTTCTGGAAGTGTTACTGAGCAAGAAGCAGTGCAACTGCAATTCATTCCTTATTTGCCTCCAGTAAGCCACGTGTGTATGGCAGTGAAAGACCTACAGCACATGAATGAATGATCAACAGTAGCATTTACACAATGCTGGACCACTCCAGGAAACTTGGATCCTTGTAATAAATGGTTACACAAACACATGGATAAAGGCAAATGAAGTCTCTGATATACCAACTTTCATCCTTTTTTAAAACTGAGAACTTCTCATTTTCTTCTACTTTCTTCTAGATCACTTTGCTCCTGATTTTCTAGTGCCTTTAAACAATTTTCATTCTGTATAGATGTTCACATCTCATGGTGATGGGCACAGTATAAGAACTTGGCTAAAATAAAAAGTAGCATCTATTTTTTCCCCAGCAAGAGATATTCCATTCCTTCCCCAAAGTTATTAGTGCACAGATAATGTTAACGTTCTCATTCCTACATTAAACTATGTTAGCCTACTGATAGATATTAGATAGGTAGATATTCATTGTATAACATTAATATGACAAATGATATTAGTTTTAAAAATCTGATAGATAAACTTACAGATTTGTCACTACAAACCCATGAAAACTCTCATCCATATTGATTAGGGCTTTTATGTTAGTGCCTATGACAAACAATCTGATTGGAGCTAGTCTGTTTGAAAATAAAAGGGGTATATTTAACTACGTCAATCTGTTCAATTAAACTTTCAATTGTAAGTTACTTTTAATCCTGTTTCTCACTTTAGTTTATAATTTGACCTTCAGTACAGACTGGGGCTTTCTTTATTAGAGAATATTGAATGGTCTTGATATTTTACCCATACTTTCTTAATTATCCAAATCCAAATAATGTTCAGAAAGAAACAATAATATGAAGATGCTTGGGGATATATTGACAGAGAGAGGGAGAGCCTTTAAAATCCACTCATCAGCAAAAGTGGGGGTCTGGTGGGAATCAGGAGCCTTGTCAACACTAGAAAACTTTGTAGTTATAGTTCACTACCGATGCAGCTTTGCTGGTGGTATCAAAGGTGGAGGCTACTGGAAGTCTTTAACATTGGGCAGCTCTTTAGCTTTGCCAATTGTAAACTCAACACTGCTGGGGTGAGTAGGTGGGCAAAGGCCACCTTTCTATTTCTCCAATCCTGGTCCATCTGAGGACAAAATAGCTCCCAACATTGGAGCTAAGAGCAGCTAAAGTGCTGCTTTGAATTATGCCTGCTACAGCAGGTCCACATATTCTGTCACCGCCTCTCCCTGCCCCCTGTATACACTAAGGGCTCTATGCCACCCAAACTTCATAGATGCTTTGCAAAACAGCTAGAGCCAGAGCTGAGAATCTGGACCATTGATTTAAATGGGAACTGGATCAGGCCTTTGGACTGGGGTTTTTGAGAATGGTATTTGGCTCACTTGATTAAATGCCTTATGAGATCCAGTGGCCAAATCCTTAGTGGCTTAGCAATAGGTATTGCAGGTGCTCGGCTTTTCTCCGGCTTTAGTCCCAGTCAGATAACATCTACTGTGTTTTCTTCATCTACTACTCAGACAATAAAAAGAAAAGGAGTACTTGTGGCACCTTAGAGACTAACAAATTTGTTAGTCTCTAAGGTGCCACAAGTATTCCTTTTCTTTTTGCGAATGCAGACTAACACGGCTGCTACTCTGAAACCTACTCAGACAATGTTCTCTCTACCAGATTGGCTTGGCATGGGCATGCTGCTTCTTGCTTATCTCACAGTACTCAAAGGGATGATCTCCTCAACTGGTATAAATTGTCACAGCTTCCTTGAAGTTAATTGTGTTTTACTGGGAACAGTTGACTTCAAGGAAGCTATGACAATTTACATCAGCTCAGAATCTCCCCCCATATATTTTATTAAAAAACAACAATGAATGATTTGTTCTGTTGATTCACTAGGAATTGAAGTTGGTCTTACCAACCAGTAAATGCCAGAATCACTCTCCTTTTATTCCTTGACAATTGTCCAAAATATGCTTTTTCTCTGGCCTTCCAGTATCTCTCCAGTTCTTCTATGGTTTAAAAATATATATATTTGTCAATATCCTGTAAAAAGACACAGTTGTACATTTTAAAAATAATTTTCAAACACGATGGGTCTTTAATCAAATCCATCCTTCCTGCGAGGGAAGGTCTTACTGGAGACACATAACATTCATCCTATATGATGAAAAATACTCCAAAATAAAGCTTGCTCAGTACATGTGGGAGGACTCACGGCTCTTCTTCTATAGTGAAGAGGTATGGGCAAATATTTTAATAACTTGAATGGTAGGATACCAGAGAAAATATGTTCTCAGCACCATACAGAAACCATGATAAGAAAAAAAAACACACAGAGATACCACTAAAAAGGCAGCACTACTGTCATCATGTTATTTTCACAACAAGCCTTCTGCACTGCTTTATGCAACAGTAGCTTTCTTCACTCTCCTTTAATTCTATTTGTCTCTGCAACTGAGATTTGTAATTCAACCCAGGAAACCTTTTATTATTTTGCAGGAGCCCAGTGAGACAATATCCAATAATCTCCACTGATCTGAGTTATACCCAGGCAAACCCACTCAGAAATACCAACAAGCTTTTCACATCATTACCCTTTTGGATGAGTTGTAAAACCTGGGTCCTTGGCTTGAGGTCAGTAAAAGTTCTGTGTCACTCTTTACAAAAGAAGAGTTTGTAATCCAGGTAGCCCAGCTAAATTAAAATGGCATGATTACACTCTGCTTCGCTAAATTCCCTTGCAGTTTCAAAACATCAGATATTTTTCTTTTCTCATCTAGTGTTGATGGGCAGTGATTACAGGCTACTGCCTTTCACTACAGAGGCAGCTGCATTTCAGGGAAGGCTGAAGTAATGCCTGGACTGTACAGATATTTTACAAATACCATGTGGTGCGAAAAGGGTTATATTAATATCAGTATTACAGTGACTTTTCTTTTTTCTTTTTAGTGACTTTCAAGTATCACTTGCTGAAACTCCCTTGGTAAACTACCAGAGTCATCCGATGAAGTGAGCTGTAGCTCACGAAAGCTTATGCTCAAATAAATTTGTTAGTCTCTAAGGTGCCACAAGTACTCCTTTTCTTTTTGAGAATACAGACTAACACGGCTGCTACTCTGAAACTTTGTCCATTGACTCCTGATTATGCAGGAAACAGGTTCCCAACCATCAGAACCTATGTGGGTGTCTCCTAAACAGTTTAGATAATAGGAATTTTGCTTAATTTGAATGAGAGTTTTAGCAGCATTAGAGAGACAAAGTGCATGAGTAAGTTAGTATCTTTTGTTAGTCCAAATTTGCTGGTGAAAGAGACAAGCTTTTGAGCTACACAGAGCTCTTCTTCAGCTCTGTGTAGTACAAAAGCTTGTCTCTTTCACAACAGAAGTTGGTCCAATAAAAGATATGACCTCACCCACCTTGTCGCTCTAATATCCTGGGACCAACTAGGCTACAACAACACTGCTAACAGAAGTTTAATTAAATGAAATTAATAAATTAGCATCACATTTTAATTCAAAATACATAAAAATCCAAGCTAGGTAAAGAATACATCATGTGCATAGTAGATCTCTTAATGACTGGGGACAATTTCCCCTGACCTTAGTTTAGCCAGTGTTAGATCCAAGCATTAAATACCCACCTGAAGTGGCAGTTTGCCATTAAGTTCAATGGGAAAAAGATCGAGCCATGGTTTTAGGAGGGTGCACCCATATAACATGTTAACAGTAGGAGCTTTATCCCATAAAGGAGACAAGCTGTGGGATGAATTCCCACTCTGATGGGAGTATGACTTGGATAGCAACTACGAAGTCCCTGGAGAGCTTCTTCCACCTAACATTTGTGGCACTCCCCCATTGAAGATCATTAAATAATTCATCCATCCATAAATCAGAACTGTGTTTATATAATACTATGCTACCACCTGAGAAATTCAGAAGCCTGATTCTCCTCTCAACCTCCACCAATTTTACGCTAGTGTATCTCAGTTTATTTCAGGGGAGATACTCCTAATTTACACAAGTGTAAGCATCAGGAGAATCAGGTCTGGTGCATTCATACTAAATGATGCCACCATTAGCATGAGAATGCAGCTACAAACCAGAGATTTGAAGAAGACTCTGTAAATAGCTTCCTTGGTACTCTCTAGTTAAAATAGTACAATCTCTGGTGGGCTCTGCTCTGCTTCTGAATTTAGGGTATCAATATGCTTGATTAGAATGTTCAGAGTCAGCTCCAGGGAATGGGATAGAATTGTGAGCAATAATTTTTTTTTTTAAATCTGGTGGGATCCTTCTTTGCTTGTGTGAATTTGTTGTCCCTGGAGGTTGCTTTGCTAACCAGTAAAGCAGAATTTGATGGGCCAGGTACAACGGACGTTGTGCCTGCATAATCTATGGCTCAGTTTATGTCAATAGAAACATCATTCAGTCTTCTGGAAACAAAATAGATTGTAGTATATATGAGTCTTGTATACCATATGGACAGGCAGAGTAGTCCAGGGAATTGGCACTGGACTAGCACACTGGAGACCCTGGGCAAATCACTTGCCCTCCCATCCTTTGTCTATCTTTCCTATTTAAATTGCAGGTTCTTTGGAGCAGGGGGCATCTCTTATTATGTGTTTGCATAGTGCCAAGGATTTTGGGCTGAAGGTTCTACTGTAATACAATATTAGTAGGTGTGTGTGGATGTGATGTGATTTCATTTCTCTTACTTACCTGGAAACTACCTGAAGCATATACCACTTTGAATAATGTTGCTATGAATGTTTCTATAGCTTTCCAAAAGGTTTACGTGCAAAATAAAGTTGTGCTTTTCTCCCCTTTTCTGTGTCCTTTCATTAGCATAATATATAAGATCATTCTTAAATACCCTAAAAGCACTTATTTAGGAGCAAGAGCCTGAATTCCTCACTTAACCAAAACTCTCAATGACTTCCCTGAGAATTTTTCCCAATTCTAGGTGTTGTTAATGGGACCTGCACAGAAGTTGTAGCTTCATGCTGGGTGAAGGAGCATGTGTATATGCTTGGAGTGTACATTTAAAGAAGAAAAGAAAGTTTTCTTATTCCTCACACAAAGAACTATTGCAATAGAGTTCAATGGAAGTTTTTGTCCTATATAAAAAGTACAGGCTCAGGCCCTACTTCAGGAAATACGAGGGATATTTGTTAAAGCAGTAGAATCATTTATTTTATATGTTAGTCACTGGTTTGATGAAATTATTAATTGATTATTCAATTAATTTAGATGATGTGCTTTATTATTTAATATGCCTTTTACATTTGCTTTAGTGTAACAATTTCAAGTGAATTAAATTTAACTTGCTTTAATATTGATTTTTTTAAAAGTATAAAAGAACATTGTTTAAAGATAGCTACATGAACAATCTGGGGGATTTATGAGATTTTGCAGAGTCTGTTTGCTCATTTATAAACCGTGCATTCTCAAAGTTCTGAATGCTAAGTATACAGTGACGACAATGTTTGGAACTTACTTGAAAATAAAATTTAAAACAAAAACAAAAACAAAAAATTATGCTGCTGCTAATCAGCTTTGTGAAAACTACAGGATGATATGTAATTCAGAAGGGGGTTTTATTCTGCCCTGGGTTTCCTGTGTTCTCAGTAATGACAATTTAATTGTTACTGCCTATATTTAAATGAATAAAAATATGATTTAAAAATAATTAAAAGTCAGAATGCAGATTAATCAAAGAAGGCTGGAATCAATAGACCAGATTCTGATCTCACTTGATAGGATGCTGTCCATTTGAAATTTAGTAAATTCCCAAAATTAGTTGTTCTTCATAAATGGGTACATGAAAAGATTCAGGTACTACAGTGTCTCAAGAGTGAGTCCTCTTGCCAAGTTTCTGTGGCTTTAACAATCATATTTTTAAATAATTTTCTCTCCATTGTGGCCATGTAAAAGACCCACCAAACAACAAAGGGAAACTGTCTATTTGGTGGAAACAGTGAAACTGACTATACCATGTACAAGTGGTATCACATGTACAAAGTAAACAAGCTGAAAAATCAGCAACCTGATTCAGTTTTCTGATCTCTTTCAGTTGGCGTAAACTTGGGTGTTACTTTTAACAATAATAAAAAATCAGAACCAAAGTGTAATCTTTAAATAGACAGCATCACTTTTAAACCAGCACAACTATTAACTTCGGTGGAATTACTTTTGATTCACACCAGTGATAGAAAGATCAGAATCTGGCTCAACTGTGTGAGAAAAAGAGGAGTCCTTGTGGCACCATAGAGACTAACAAATTTATTTGGGCATAAGCCCATGTGGGTTTTAGCCCACGAAAGCTTATGCCCAAATAAATTTGTTAGTCTCTAAGGTGCCACAAGTACTCCTCGTTTTTTTTGCTGATACAGACTAACACGGCTACCGTTCTGAAACCTGTTACTGTGTGAAAAAGTTTCCTTTGTTGCCTGGATCTTTAGACAGCAAAATCAGTATTCTCCTATTTGCCCAGTCTTAGATGATTTCTTTATATTTGAGTTTGATGAGTTGTTGATAGCTAGGAACTTAGTATCATGTGAACCACGTACAAGAAGCTGCAAAGAACTGACTCATAGAGGTAGAATTGTGTATTTCAGAGGAATCGTTACGTTTATGAACACTTTATTATTTCAAAGGAGTTTTTACTCTAGCACGGGTGGTAAAGCTTCCCGTTTAAATTTAGGGACATTTATTTTGGAAGAAATCAATTTCTTCTGTAAGTTTTTGATCAGATACTCAGTCAGTCATTTGTCTGCAAAACAAAAAAAACCAATAGAGGTCTCCAGCTTTGTTTAACTTGGGAGGCAGCTAGATAATACTTGAACTTGATCAGGCACATTCCCTTTGGAGGGACCACCCACATCCGATAGGAGCATTAAAGGCATGGAAATCATTTTCACTGTAGCTTGAGTGTGTCTGTCTTGAACAGGGAGCTCATAGCTAGAGGAGCTAATCAAAATTTTCAGGCACTGAAAAAATAAAACCCAAACATCAAATCCTCACATTTCTTAGTGACTGAGTCCTTGCAAACATTATAATTTCTCTGTCAGCTTTATCTGTCTCAAGGATGAAAAACGAGGTCAGCCAGGTGCCAGCCTGTCCCAACTACTGTATTCACTGTTTGTCAACTGATCAACAAGAAAGAACCAGATATGGGTCTCTCACAGTCACTGACTGTACATCTGTGCCTGCTGTTTAGATCCTACATACTTCAGTTAAGAGCTAAAGATCCTGATCCAACCAAAAGAACACTCCTTTCCAGGTTTTAGAGCTGCACATATTTTGCTCATGACATATGGACTATCTCAGAGTTCAGTAAAAAACTTGGGGTGGATTTTATTTAAAAAAAAAACCTGGATCTTAATTGAAAACCCCCATTCATCCAGAGCAAAGAGGAAAAAAACCAGCTACAATGCCTGCAGGCAGCCTGTACTAAGCTATAAATAGCCACTGTTTATTTTACACCAATTTACTGCACTATACCACACAGCTTTTTTGTGTGTGTATGCTATTACATTTTTGCTATTTACATTCATGATAGTGTAATATACATTATTGTGTTTGTTTTGCTTTGATAAATACCATTATTGTCTGATAAAATTGTCCAAGCTTGTATTCTAAGCTACAGGGAAATGAAAGCAGTATTCCGGTAACAATGGAGTATACCAATTTTAATGCCAAATATAGCAACATGCTTAAAACAAAAGGCAAGGATTTTTGCTTTAGCAGTTTCAAAGCTTTTCTCTTAAGAGATAAAATGTAAATATGGTTGAGTTTTTTTATTATTATTTTGCATTGTAGGGTATTGAGACAAGCTTCCAGGTATGCATCTCCTTGACAAATTCATGCTAAACATGAATTCAGTAAGGAACTATAAATTTAAAATTATAAATTTCACTGAATGCTTTTCACACACCAAATTGGTGTTTCAGTCAATTAAGCAAATGGCTACAACTGTCAACTACAGCCCTTTGGAAAGAAGTATCATCCTAATGGGTGTTTTAAATTTAACCAATAAATAAGGGAACCAAGTCTAAAAAAATAAAAGATATTTCATACATTAATTTCTTGCTTCTGAGAACTGGTTTTACAGGGTAGTTGTAGGGCTCACTTTAAGCTGCCACTTACCGCAGTCAGTGGGAATTTTGCATGTGAACATGATTTGGCCCTTGATGTTTCAGATGCTATTAGAACCTGTACTAGGCATGCCTGCACCCATGTCCATAAACAGTAGATAGACTTTATATAACTATTCTATTTTAATATTACTGTTATGGGAAAAGACAGTTATAAAACATATGCTATGAATTACAGAGCTGAGTGCTTGATAGAAACTCTCCATGAAATGGACTAAACATGGAGACTGGGGGGGCAGGATGTTGGGGTGAAAGAGAAAAGGGAGCGTTAAGCCACCTTCGCACTCCTGTGTTCTGGGTTGTGCAGGAGCTAGTCTGGCCCTTGGTGTAGTTAGGGTAACCCAATGGCTGCTCTATCTTTTGCTTTGGTTCTCATCGCCCACCTAGGGGCTCAGGGAAGCAGAGAATAGCCTCTGTACAATGCACTCTGGCCCCTGATCTGCCCCCATGCCAGGGAAATTCTATGTGCAGGGGGCATTTTCAGGGGCCACTTCATGCATCCAGAGTAGTGTAAAGAGACCTTAGTGTAGGACTAAGAATCAGGCCCAAAGAGCTGGTTACAACCATCACACAAGTGCCGATAACCATCTACCTAAGAACCAGTGTTATTACCGCCCTTGGAGCTGCACCACAAGTCCTGGGTCCTATTTTTGCCAGTACAGACAAAAACCTTTATGTTGCAGAGCAGCTGGGCAAAAGGAGGATCAGCAGCCAGGCCCACTTGAACTACTGTGTGCTCAATACTGAGAACAATGAGGGCCATGAGACTGTAGGCTGATTGGCTTCCCAGCTGAGAGTACAGACACTTAAGCAGGTATGGGAGGAGACAATGTGCTGAGGACAGGGCAGAGAGAGGAAGGGGGTCAGAACTGGAGCTGTCTTTTAGCTACAGGACTGGGCACAGTGATGTCTTAGCTGAGATTTTTTGCAAGTCCCTGCTTTAATGCAGTATTATTGTTGATTTTGACACCTCTGATCACAATAAATAGGACTGGCATTAGTATGGTAAATAAATTAGGCTGGGAAATAGCATGAGTGAGTAGGGCTCTGTCCATACAAGGCTCACTGCCTAGGCCCTGATCCAGCATAGGCTTAAGTGCTTTGCAGAGCTGGCACAAAAATCCTGCACTCTAACCCTGAGACGATTCTGCCTCAGAGTATGCACTTGCTTCACGTCATCATGGGAGCTTGCAAAGCCACTGGAAGTGTGTTAAGAATGATTGTATTAGCACAACTAGAAAGCACAGTGGCATTGAGCTCAGACCTTATCTTACTGTGTCTGCTTTGTTTCAGGGATCTGTTATATATTACTTTTCGCTTGCTGCACAAGGGTCGTTTAACATATTTTGCTTCTTCACATATCGCTTTCATATACATATAATCAGTTAAAAGAAAAGGAGTACTTGTGGCACCTTAGAGACTAACAAATTTATTAGAGCATAAGCTTTCATGAGCTACAGCTCACTTCATCGGATGCATTTGGTGGAAAAGCTTATGCTCTAATAAATTTGTTAGTCTCTAAGGTGCCACAAGTACTCCTTTTCTTTTTGCGAATACAGACTAACACGGCTGCTACTCTGAAACCTGTCATATAATCAGTTAGAATCTATACTGTGTTATCGATTAGTTCTCCCCACTTTCTCTACAGTCATTTCTCAGTGATAATAGGAGGGAAGGTGGCTTTTTAAGATTGGGATATTAGCCCAATGAAATTGAAATTTGAAATCAATCTTTTTGTGAGTCCTGTGGCCACACCACTTTTTAAATCCCTTTTCTGGCAGCAGCACCCACAATTGGTGACATCAGAAGGCAAGGTTTCCAGGAGCCTGGGGGCTGGAAGGTATTTGTAAGAGCAACCCTCCCTGTCTTTCCGCCTGATTTATTTTTATTTTAGATGAAAGAAACAAACAACATCTCTCTGTGAGAGATCACCGTGTGTGTGTGTGTGTGTGTGTGTGTGTATGTGTGTACCTCTGCTGCAACATGCTGCATCAACTCTTCCTCTCACAACAACAGCTGCCTCTGTAGACTAGGGTGCTCAGCAATTTAAAGATGCAGTATTGCAACAACAAACTTCAACGGTAACATAGCAACCTCCACCACTGAAACCACGTTTGGGTGCCTGACATCTGTTTGTTGCAATCTTCTCTTGCGCCTTCCCACAAGATATTCTCCCCTCTTGTTAAGCCGTGGTGAGCCCTGGTCAGTTATGAGATCATCCAGATGCTCTTGCATTTGGTTCTGGGGAGGACAGCAATTATCAGGTGCACTCTCTTTTACACTTTCTCCTTTTTAAAATGTCACTAATAAGTGATAATTTGGACATCTTTCCTCACATATTGGAAGGATCACAGTGGTGTCTTGATCTCACTAAGGACTGTAATAACCCCTTGGTGCGTGGATCATGCAGAGCACTGTAGATTCTATATAGACAATAAGTAAGAGAACACTTGCCGTGTCTTTCCAAAATGAAGAAGTAATTAGCCTGTGGATGGAGTAGCCATACTGCATGCAATGGGGTTCTGTGCAGTGTATTCCTTTACCAGGAGGCTGTCATATCTGAGTCTTTTTAAGGATGGAGCTGAATGCTACTGGGACCAGTTTGCCCCTCCTGGAATGGTCTAAGTCCTTTCTGGAGTCCTGAGATCTTCTAATTTGCACTTGCTTTACATACCTTACTGTTCAGGATTGGTATTTTGCACATTGCTCTTCTTAAAAAGGAGGATTGGACAATACTCCATTCAGAGCTCATCAGTTCTGCTCTTTAACTGGTTAGATCCTCAGTGCTCAGACACCATGGTGATGGGCACAATACCAGGAGAGAGTGAGCACGAGAGAGCAGAATGAAATCCATATCTCCCAAATGGTAGCACAGAGCACTATATTCCATTGTTAGAATGCTCTTTGTCTTGTTTATAACAGTAAAGTGCAGGAGGAGCCAAGCATTTTAAGTTTGATATCGGAGGTATAGTTACAAAAGGTGATTAAAATCAGGATTATGGATGAGGGGAGGAAATGTGCAGTAGCTGCACATCTAAGTGTTAGAACACAGAACCTCCTAAAGAGCTGGGAGTGTCCCCTATAGACAAGAAGCGCATGGGAAACGTGAAGCCTTGTTACCATAGCAGTAGCAGCCTAAATGAAAACATACTAGGCAAATCCTAACCCCAGTAAAAAGAAAAGGAGTACTTGTGGCACCTTAGAGACTAACAAATTTATTAGAGCATAAGCTTTCGTGAGCTACAGCTCACTTCATCGGATGCATTTGGTGGAAAAAGCAGAGGAGAGATTTATATACACACACACACACACACAGAGAACATGAAATCATGTTCTCTGTGTGTGTGTGTGTGTGTATATAAATCTCTCCTCTGCTTTTTCCACCAAATGCATCCGATGAAGTGAGCTGTAGCTCACGAAAGCTTATGCTCTAATAAATTTGTTAGTCTCTAAGGTGCCACAAGTACTCCTTTTCTTTTTGCGAATACAGACTAACACGGCTGCTACTCTGAAACCTAACCCCAGTGAAAACAAAGTGAATTTTGCCATTGACTCAATGAAGCCAGGATTTCACCTATTTTTTAAAAACAGAAGTTTAAGAAAAGTGTCTATTTAAAGACTATGAAATTCCACACGCAACTATGATCTTACTAAAAATGCTTTCACACATTCAAATAAGTCTTTTCTTTCTTTCTTTCTTTCTTTCTTTCTTTCTTTCTTTCTTTCTTTCTTTCTTTCTTTCTATTTTAAAATAATAGTACAGAATGCTCTTCTGCTCACTTGTAAAATGTCCCTGCAATGGTATTTATTTGTTTTTTAAATATGAATTCTATGCTGGGGAGATACAGATATTTAAATGGTTTGATCACAATGTTTTGTAGGTTTCAAAGTGCATCTGTCAATATTCAGCATTTTTGTGGCTATAAAGAGACTGCAATTCCTGCCTAATTTAAAATATATATATATATATATAATTTATTTTACTAACCAGACAAACACAAGGGTCTAACCAAATTTTCATTAGAGGATTAAAAATAAAACAAAATACTGGATATACTCTTTTTATAACAGAATATGAATTGATCTCTATTTATCCACCAGGAGAATATAACTTCATTCATTTATAAATTCAATGCTGTAATCCTAAAAAGAATTACAAAATTCTAATCAACATAAACAATTGAGAAGGATGTCTAACAGGCAACTTACCTGTTCTTCTACTATGTAGTTCTTCAGATGTCTATTGGATTATTTAGATTATCTTGTTTATTTCTTGTCTGCAAAAAATTATATTAAAAAAAGACTAAATACAACTGTAAATACACAAACTTGCCGCATGCTAAATTTGACATTTGTTGTAATCTGGCAAAGTATTTTCAACAAATAGGAACATTAAATCAACAGGCGTGCTGTCCCAAAAGAAAGGTGTATGAAGGAATAGAAACTCCTACAGACAAATGGGAAAAATGTTCAGATAAGAAATTGAATATTGTAATTCGAGGAACAATTTTGCCATTGTCCAATGGAATTTTTTTTCTGTTTGTCTATACATTTTATGAAGAAGGGTCAAACAATTCCCAAGTAGTTCCGTGGTATCCATTATAGTCTCTCTGTCTTCAGGGGAAGCTATTTTCATAAAGGAACAGTTGTTTTAAAAACATCTAAAACCAATACATTTCTCAGTAAACTACTGCTTTTCACTGTTTTCAGTCAAACAGTAGATTTGTAGTTTCCTTTATTACCCAGGAAAGAAACCAAATGTATCTTTAAATGTTAGATTTTTTTTTTCCCTGTGAAGATTCATTAAAATGGAACAAAAGTTATGTTCACTAATAGTTTTCTTCAAAGTCTCTGGAAGCCTGTGTATTCCTCTCATAGGCAAAAGCTTCCATCAAGCATAATGGGAGTTTTTTCTGAATAAAAACAGGCCTGATTCCCTCTCATTTATACAAGTATAAATCTCACACCCACAAGCACACACCTTAAAATTCTGTATAGTCTCAGAGTTTCTAACTGGTACCCACTCATGTTGCATTTTCAATCCCCATAGCTGTGTACGGGATGTCTCCAAAATTTATTGTCGTACTTCTTTACCTACCAAGGGAGTGGGCGAGAAAAGGAGGTTAAATCTCAATTTTGATAATGCACTGACTGAAGGTTGAGTTACTAAGGTTTTTTTCCTGGGGTTGGATTCATAACTCAAACTATGGATCCCAGATACTAATTTGTAGGAAAAATATCTTTGTTATATGCTCCTAGTTAAATCTGTGCAACTTCTGTGAATTTAATGAGAATATGTAAAGCAAAATCTGGCCCTCCATACAATGCAGTAGTATCTACCTGCAGAGTTTATAATATGAAAATCTGACACAGTTATTATAAACACACATTTTCCATTTCAGTTCAATTGGTCAACAGCTAGTACATATTCATGGTTCACATAAACCTTTGTATAATTCTAGAGCTGATCTTATAATTGAATCTGCTGGATCTATGGTGCTTCAGAAAGTGCTACTGGATCTAATATTTGCATTAAGGACCTACTTTGTGTATATCTGGTACAGCACCATTTCTTTCAGTGTTCATTGACTTATTTAAGTGAGAAATTTGTATTCAAATAAGAGGCTACCTTGTTTGGGACCAAATTCTGCAAGCACTTATTTTGTAGAATTTATTAATTAACAATTAATACTTGTATTATTTGCATTGCAGTAGCACTCAGGAGCCCCAGTCATGGGCCAGGTCTCCATTGTGCTAGGCGCTGTACAGACACAGAACAGAAAGATGGTTCCTGCCCCAGAGAGTAATCTAAGTAATTCACACTGAATTCACATTGATTCCAGTGAGGTGCTTGCAGGACTGGGTCCTATATGCTGCCACATTCACTCGGCTAAGAATTTGAGATGGCAAAGCTACTGGATCAGGTTAAATAAAAGCCAAAACCAAACTTTTCCTAAACACTCAAATCAATCCTTTTTTAAGGCTCAAAAATGTTCAGATAACTTTAAAAAAAATAGTTTTCATTTAAAGCTGGTCAAAAACTTCCCATAATTTTTTTTAAATTGAAAATTTTTTTTGATTAAACAGAATTTTTGGAAGGAAAAATGTTTGTTTTTTTTCCAATTTGAAACCAAATATTTTCAGTTTGGGCAATTATAGTTTTTTTTGATGAAAACCTGAAAACAGGAAAAAAATAATTTTCATCAACCTATTTCATGAGGGAAAAAATAATTTCCTGATCTAATTTTCATGTTTACAAGTGGCTTCCTCCTGACTCTCCTTGTTGTAGCCAGGACCAAGAGCAGAAACACTGCCATTCAGTAAGAAAAGATGATTTCTATAGTTTTCCCACCAAATATTGTTTGCCTCAGAGATTTGGATTGTTCAGATAAAGGCCAGAGAAGCATCAGAACTTTTGGTTCTTTATCCAAATTGAGTATTTTCTAGTCAGCTAACCCAGCTCTATTCAATAAATGCATGGAGTTATATCTGTTGGGTTCATTCATATTTCACAGGCTAATATAAACGCAGGAGAAAATTAGATGAGATCCCATTTCAAGTCAAATATTTCTTTGAGATAAGTTCTGTTTATAACAGAAAAAAAGAGAACTGTACTTTCTAAAGCCTAATTTAGATTCTGTATCCAAAATATCAGTTCACAAAAAACCTTGGGAGATAGAGACCTTTGCTTTGCAGTGTTCTAAATATTTTAAATTCAAAATGAAGGCGTCTGGACAAATTCTGCCCTTGGTGACACTAGTGCTAATGTAATCAAATGAATATTCAAGCCTTTATATTCCATATATCACAGGTGTTGTTCACTGAACAATGGATTTCTTTTCCCCTCCCCCCGCCCCTCCATATTAAGTCCTTTTTAGAGTTGTTGCACATGTGGAAAGATCATTCTTCTGTCTTGCTCACAAAATTCAGAATTGTCCTGCAGAAAAAAAAAATTCTCCTCCCGCTCCCCACCCCAGCACTCCTGTGTTTTTGCAGTTCTGTTCCAATAAGTTTCTATGATCGTTTCACTTACAGGGTGGGACTTCATTGTTTGGAATGTAGGAGCTAACTAGCACAGCATATGACCCTTTTCGTTAATAAAAGAAAAACAGAGAAAGGCAAAAAACAACCCTCATCTGGAATGGGGTTCCTGCAGTTAAACAGCAAGTGTATAAAGTAGCAACCACACCCAAGAATAAGGCATTTTTTCATACATACTATACTGTAGAATGTGTAACTCCTGTGACTGCGTGCAGAGCAGGCAGGAGAAAAGAGACTGAGCAAACATCTGCTGAGTAGCAAAGATGTGAAATCCAGCACTTTCCAGTTACACTGATGGAGTCGCAAGCTGAGACATTGATGTCTGTCTATCTGCAGCTGCTAAGTATGCACTCAATAGCAAGCCCCAGATTCCATTAATTATAAAGAAGTCTGGCTGAAATGTAAAGATGTTTCAGCCCAGGGTAAACAGGAACCTAGTGGAGAAAATAACACTGACATAGAGTTGATTAATAGAGCTACAGAAGTATCATTGTACTTTGATAGCGATAAAGCATTCAGCTGAGATTGGGACTGTATTTTGCTAGGTGCTGTACAAACACAGTCCCCACCCTGAAGAACTTAGATTTATATAGATAAAATAGACCAAGAGTGGGAGAAAAGAAATATTCTCCCCATTTTACATACAGGGAATTGAGGCACAAATCGATTTGCATGTGACTCTCCTGACATCACATAGAAAGTATGTGGTGAAGCTAGAAATTACACCCAAAATGCCAAATCAAAGTCCAGGGCCTTAACCACAGGGCCATCCTTCTACTTCAAATCTGAGTCTGAGTTTCCTGCTCTCCTATTGAACTCAGTAAGTTTTCCTGGTGCACAAGGAATAGGACTTCCATAATTACAGAAACTGACATTTTAAATAGTCTTAAAATGCTTTGCTCCCATTTTGCTAGACAACTCCCCATGTGCTGCCTGGAGCAATGAATTCTACTTTCTCCTCAGTGATATCAGGCAATTTAGGATTATTTAAGATGTCTGCTAATGGGCTATAGTCCTGTTTTTTAACACAATGCCGTTTATTTGTCATTGGCTGAAGTCAATGAGAAAAGTGTAGCATGTCAAGGGATAAAATGATTCTCGTTTGTGATCCGTATTTCTTCATGACACATTGGATATTAGAGGGACAAGCTCTTCTCTGTGGAGCCTGAAAGCTTGTCTCTCTCACCCACAGAAGTTGGTCCAATAAAAGGTATTACCTTACCCATATCCTGGGATCAATAATGGCTACAACAACATTGAAAACAACTTTGGATATTATACAGGTTTTTTTTAAAAGTACCTTTTAGGAAACTTAAGGAAGCTTGTGGAAAATAGCTATTACTCTAGCAAATATAACTAGTTATGCCATAAACCCACTGGGTCATTACCTGACAGTGAAATAAGTAAGAACTATAATGGGAGGTTCAATACATATTTTGCAGATATAGCTAATTAAAGAACTTCTCATTTAATCCACCTGCTTCTGCAAAATAAGTAAATATAAGACATGGTCTGATCTTGCTCCCATTGAAGTCAGTGGGATATCTTCTTGGACATCACTGGAAACAGGACTGGACCCATACTGAAAAATAAGTTCTAGCTATGCCATTCCCTCTTGTAGAAAAGAAAGACGTGATTACATGAGAATCTTAGCTTCTCCTTATTTCCCCCCCGCCCCCCCCCCAAAGGTAATTCTATAGCCCTCATGATTGTTAGGAAAAGTTTGGCAATACAAATCCCAAAGGCTCAAACAGCAGAAGGCAAATAAAACAAACACCAAATTTATCATTTTTAAGACAAAGTCATGATTTTGGGGGGGGACCTGACTCATATTTGTTGAATACTTACAGCTGCCAACTTTCCATACACCCCCAAGGAAGGTGTTCCTGGAAGAGGGGCCCCTTTCCAGATATTAAAAGGTGAGGAATCACTGGAGTTCAAGGCTTTTCAGCACAAGTGAAATATTTTGAGCTGCTTCCTGTCCTCTTGAGGAACTCAGAGGACTGAGAAGAGCCTGCAAGACAGGGGCATTCTGCCAATTTAAGTGCGTGGCAGGTTACCAGGAACAGAAACATATTCTGCCAAGCTAGGTGGTATGTAAACGCCATTGGAGTGAGCTGCATTGTAACGCAGAAAGGTAAATGGAAAAACTGGTCTGTCTCTTCAGGGGCCAGAAACAACAAGGCTTCCCTCAGCTAAAGGGTAACAGAAAGGAATGAGACACATCTCACTTCAGTCCTATTTAGAGTGGGACTAAATCTAGCCAAGTTCTAGACAGGAACCACCTTTCACTACTTAGCTCCGGTCTTCTTTCTGGAAACCCTCTCCCTGTTTTGAGTGAGTTCCCAGCATGCACAGCCCTCTTCTTGTGGGCTAAGAGGGAAAGAATTAATTTCACACAGCTGGTCCAGTCTTGTTAAACCACTCCCTCCAAATCTCTGCACTCAGGGACTGGCATCTTCAGTCCTCCCACTGGCCAGGTTAACTCCTTCCCTGCCTACCTTTACGCAGATTCAGTACCTCCCTTCCCATTAGTCCCTGGGATGAATTGGATGAGTAATGGCTGAGTGACAATAAATCATTGTGACTGAGTCACAATCTGGCTCATCTGGGTTATTTAACAACTAGAGCACTGAGACCAAAGATGTCTTTGTTGTTATTTATTTGTATCGTGAGAGAATTTAGGAACACAAATGATGGACCAAGTCCCCATCGAGCTCGGTGCTGTACAAACCCAGAACAAAAAGACAGTCCCTGCCCCAAACAGCTTCCAATCTAAATATTTTTAAATTAAACAAAACTAAAAATTCAAATCAGGAGATTTTAAAAATTTCAAGTTCGAAGATTATTTGAAAAACAAAAACATTTTATGCAGAGGTATTTCACCCTGAAGCAGTCTAAAGATTTTAAAATCGAATAAGGAGATTTTTTTTCCGTTGTAGTCATTAAAACCTGTTTGGACTATGGAGACAATGTGGATATGAATGAAGATGAAGGCTTTTACATTTTTTTCATCCCTATCAAATCTTAAAAAGAATTGACAGAGTATTTGAAAATATTTTTAATACTTTTTCAACAACTAAATTTAGCTCAGTTTCAGATAGGCCTGTCCCTTTCTTACAGCTAGAGTTGCCATGGCAATGCGATACAATTATTTATCGCCATGACAATCTGCTGTAGATTTTTTTTAAATGCATTCTATTTTTATTAGCATTGTCATTTCTGCCAAAGGAGGTTAGACACCAATTTGGTGTGCTGAGAGAAAGTTATAATTTAATGTATGGGATGGGAGGGTTCAGAGGATTTGGTTCACTGACCTCGTTGTGACCAAACCGTCACATTTTTTCAGTGATGTCTGTTCCACTTCTGTTCAGTGAGAAAACAGGAACTGTGGGTTTTTTCCCCCCTTTTCCCTCCTGGAGCACATTCCATTCAATAATCTCAAAGGTCTTTAACTAACATGAATGAGTTATTCACAACTGTGAAATATTATTATCCGAGCGATAAAGAGAGGGAAGCTGAGGCCTGGATACATTAAGTGACTTACCTAAGGCCACACAAGAAGTCAGTAGTAGAGATGAGACCAGAGCCCAATGTTTTTCCTTTCCAGGCTCTAGCCACTGTACCATGCTTCCTCTGCATACGGTGAGAACAACAGCACTGAAGGCACTTGTATGACCCTTTGTCATGACCATTACAATTATTTTCCTTCAAGTCCAAAAGTGCTGTGTGTATTGGCTAGCGGGATACCCCAGGCCAGGGTCACTAGGACCTTTCTGCCCAAGTCTGGGGGAGGAGTAAAAGGCTAGAGGCTGCATATTATACCCTATCCTGTGTTCTTTAATGACACTGCCATGCACCACGTGGAAAATCCTATGGGTGAAATCCTGGCTCAGTGAAGTCAACAGGACTTTTACTATTTACTTCTATGGGGCCAGGCTTTCACCCTGTGCATCTTAGTCACCTCATAACTGGTAGATGAACTGACAGAAGGACCCAAATATACAGTTGCTGGGAGATTTGTGTTCGGTTTATTCTGTCTCAAGCTTTTTCAGACAGTGTCCTCAGTCCTAATGGGAAATTATTATTGTTGTCCCCAATGCTACAATATGAACAGCAGGCATTGCAACAGCCTGGGATAAAGTAGAGGCAGACATTGCTGATGAAGGGCTCATTACTTTATTAGTATAGAGCAGGGGTAGGCAACTTATGGCACGCATGCCAAAGGTGGCACGCAAGCTGATTTTCAGTGGCACTCACATTGCCCAGGTCCTGGCCACCAGTCTGGGGGGCTCTGCATTTTAATTTAATTTTAAATGAAGCTTCTTTAACATTTTAAAAACCTTATTTACTTTACATACAACAATAGTTTACAGAGTAGCAGCCGTGTTAGTCTGTATTCGCAAAAAGAAAAGGAGTACTTGTGGCACCTTAGAGACTAACAAATTTATTAGAGCATAAGCTTTCCGATGAAGTGAGCTGTAGCTCACGAAAGCTTATGCTCTAATAAACAATAGTTTAGTTATATATTATAGACTTATAGACCTCCTAAAAACGTTAAACTGTATTACTGGCACACAAAACCGTAAATTAGAGTGAATAAATAAAGACTCGGCACACCACTTCTGAAAGGTTGCTGAGCCCTGGTATAGAGACTACGGGATAGACCTCCAGCCTAGTCTGCCTACCTACCTGTCTGTGTCAGCATTTCTAAATCACGTGTGACTGCAAAACCTAGTCTAAGCCAAAGCCTGCCTGGCATAGCATGTGCATGGTGTGCCTGCAGCCATGTACCACAGATACAATGTGCGGACACAGGTTATGTAAGTGACAGAGCATTTCAAGATATCAGTTTATCCATAACAGGTACAGATGAAAATAGAGTATGCTTATTCCTAAATATATACGCCCCACATAATGAGGCATACATCACATAAACTTTGACATACCACACTGGGTGGGAATGAGATTGCTAAAATGTGTTAGTACTGTTTGTGTGTGTGGCATTGGAGCAGAGAAGGGGATGGTAGATGTGACACTGATTGACTGGTGCATCAAAATAATCCTCTGCTGGATTTGTAAGGAAATAACAAATCCTAAAGAAGACTGGGAAAGAGCTCCCTTTGTGGCATTCTGGTTAATGAAAAGACCTTTTCATAATACTGCAATCAACTTCATGGGTCTGCTGGAGCAGTCTAATTGGTCTACAAATGGATCCCATTTATGTAATTCGCCTTCCAGACCTAGTCCCATACCAAGAATGTGGTTCAAGGATCATATCTTTCTCCAGTGATACAATTAATGATCCAGGAACCTGTTTTTTATTTTTTGTTTACATTTCAGATCATGAACAGGGTCTTAACAGATGTTACTAATCTTGAATAAACCATGTTCCCCTGTGAATGTAATAAAGATTAGGCAGAGGCAATTTGTGGTGGAGCGGAGTTCCAGAATATTGCTTCTTTTAATTTTTGTGCCAAGATACTACAGTGATTCTTGTAGATGGTGCTTAGATACTACAATACTTTAATGACAGGTTTCAGAGTAGCAGCCGTGTTAGTCTGTATTTGCAAAAAGAAAAGGAGTACTTGTGGCACCTTAGAGACTAACAAATTTATTTGAGCATAAGCTTTTGTGAGCTAGAGTTCACTTCATCGGATGCATTCGATGAAGTGAGCTGTAGCTCACGAAAGCTTATGCTCAAGTAAATATGTTAGTCTCTAAGGTGCCACAAGTACTCCTTTTCTTTTTACAATACTTTAGAAATTCATAGACAGACTGGCTAAAGAAATATGTGGCTCATTTGTGGCTAGAAATGTATCCCAGCTTCTTATAAATGGGTGCGTCCTATCTGATCTGTACTACGGGCAAATAGTGAAGAGTTTTTTTAGATAAGTGAAAGAACACCTGGATAAAATATTTCATACCATGCAGATGTGGAAAATGCTAGGTTACACATCCAAATGCTATCTACGGGCAGCTCAGACTAAGAGAGGATCATGGTATTACTTGAGTACCTAAGAAATTTGTTTTTAAGAAGAGAGAAAATTGTTATGTTTACTAACAACTCTTTGGCCTTTTAAACTTCTCAAGCTCTGGACTGGAGACCTGTGATTAACTGTCCACAAACAAATGACAACAATTGGTAAGATTTTTTGGGGAAAAGTTCACTCAGGTCAGGAGAAGGTTATACACAGAGAGAGGTTGAATGTAGGACCAAGAAACATTTTGATGGACTTGCACCCAATATTCAGAGCTGAACCAAACATAAATAATTTTGAGGCTTGAAATTTTTTTTTACATTTTAAAGAATTATTATAGATAGTAACTTTTAAATTATAAATCAACACCATGCCCCAATGACAGCTCCCCACACATCCCAAATTCAGCAGAGTCTAACTGTGCAGGTAAACAGCATTGCTTAGCCGTGGTCTACACTGGGTGGGGAGAGGGGCGGAATCGATCTAAGTTATGCAACTTCAGCTACGTGAATAACGTAGCTGAAGTCGATGTACTTAGATCGACTTACCATGGTGTCTTCACTGTGGTGAGTCAACTGCTGCCGCTCCCCCGTCGACTCTGTCTGCGCCTCTCGCGGCGGTGGAGTATAGGAGTCGATGGGAGAGCACTCGGGGGTCGATTTATCACGTCTAATCTAGAAGTGATAATCGACCCCCTCTGGATCGATCGCTGTCCGCCAATCCAGTGGGTAGTGTAGACATATCCTTAGATCCAAATTCTAACCCCCTTACTCATGCTGAGGGGTATGTTACATTGCAGAGTAATGCAACACTCGGCATAAGGATGTCAGAATCTTGCTGTGACATAGTTCTCTCTTCTGGCCCAACAGGGCACTACTCACGCTGTTGTGGGGTCTTTGATGGTCAGTTGCCACCTGTTACCAGTCCAATGCAGTGGTGCTTAAGCCCTCGAGCTCATGCACACAGGAATCCCACTCCTTCCAGGGTATTAAAGTCTCAAAATAAAGGAATACTGTGAACTCAAAGACAGGGTCATCTGAGGAGTCTTTGGCAGGACCCCAACGCAGGGCTTATCTTCAGACAGACAGTCCTCTTAGTCAGTCTTCCTGGGCCAGGTCATCTCATCCACCTGGAGGCTCAGCCAAGCAGCAAGCTGTTTCACACACTGAACTGAAATCAGGTTTCCTTCACCAAGAGAGAAGTAGCACTCTGCTCTAATTCCTGATGAGCCCCAGCCTGAGCTGTGCTTTTTCTTTAATGTCCATCTCCACCCCAGACATCTGATGCAGGTGTAGCAGGGTGAGGCCAATTGGGGCTACAGGACCCCATTAACCCCCTCCTTGCCTGGCTGTCCCATCACACTGACCCTTAACCATTAGTAGAAAAGTAGGAGACTATATTTCCAACTTCTGTACATCCAGGTCATCTTGGAAAGGGAAGAGCCAAACATCTGCATACAGAAAAAAGAAGGAAAATGATCAATAGTAAATAACTGAGAATAACTTTTGAAGATAATCCCATGAGTGAGTTCCGTACTTTCTTTATATGATGGGAGATCTTATCAGGACAGGGTTGGCTTTTCAAAAGAAACTGTGTGCTCTCTTTTGCTTCCTCTTTTTCGTCAATCATCCTTATTATTCTTTTATGTATTTATTGACATTACAGCCATGCCTAGAGGCCTCAGTCAGGTCACTGCTCCATTGTGCTAGGCATTGTATAATATCTTACAATCAAAATGCAAATGTAACAGGTGGATGAAACAAACAAACAAGAAAACGGGTGGTACGGAATGAGGTAACAATCATCTGAGTCCAGTTTTGCATAGATTTGCTATGTGAACAGTTCATGGGAGTAATAAAGCAGCAGGAATCACAGCACACCACCAGGCTAGATACTATCAGATACTACATAAGGATTTACTGAAATAACAAATAAGGCCTATCCACTTAGGGTATGGTCATTCAGTCCCAAAATGCAAAATGTTCTTCAGACTGACTTCCACATACCACACTGGGTGAGAATGAGATTGCTAAGTAGGCCCACACCAAGCAGCACTAGAAAAAGCATGCAGAACATTCCTCAGACTGACTTCTAGACCAAAAATAGTCAGGTCATCTGTGTGTCCAACATGCTTCTCTGAAACAAACTTCCAAGGTTCACCCGTGTGGGCTTATATTTTCCTTAATGATGGCCATAGGGAATAAGAGGTTAAATACAGAAATCAACCGTGATCACTTACTGGAAGTTAAATGGGGAAAGAATTAACAGAAAGAGCCAATACAATTTTGTTCTTTGCAAGGGCTTTTTGGTGGGATGCTCATTAGATTATACTGAAAAGCAATCTCTCTCACATCAGACAGCAGCTGCATGGCATAACTAAAAAATTTTATTTCAAGGAAAAAGAAAGACGCATAGCCAAAGTCTGAGATGAGAATGATGGAGCTTTCCAGAGTTCACTGCAGTTGCACAGGTCCTTGGAAGGATGAGAACCAGTGCAGTTCTGAAGTACTTTTTTCTGACCCTAATAGATACAGAACAGAACTGAATTGAAGTAGGGGGTACTTAGCACCTGCGGGATCAAGCCGGAAAACAGTTTTTCAGTTTAATTCCTGCCAAATGCCACGGGGTAAACGTTCCTGGATGAGTTATGTTTTTGGAATCACTGTCTCTTGTTATAGTATCCTTTCTTTTTCAGCCAAGAAATGGATCATCTGGGGAGATGTTTTCCCAAATTTGCAGTGCTGCTGGGCTGGGAAACTGCAGTTACTATTTCTGGATTATTGTTATTCATTTATTTATTTGTAACACAGCAGTGCCTAGGGTCTGCAATAAACATAAGGAGCTTATAGTGGTAGGTGCCGTACATACACAGAAGAAGAGAAAGTCCCTCTCCTGAATTGCTTAGAGTCTAAAAAACAAGAAAGGAAAAAGGTGAGAGAAGAGGATACAACAACTAACAAGAAGATTGGGAACTGAGACACAGAGAGGTCAAGTGATCTCCCATGGTCACTGAGGCAGCCTGTTGGGGAGCTCAGAACTGAACTCAGATCTCATGAGTCTCAGGATTTTCTAGACAATAAGTTTCTTCTCCTTTTTAATATTTTGATTGTTTTGGAAAGACCATTCACTGACTGTCAAAGTCCTGCTCATCAGGTCAGAAACATTACGGCATGGAAGACAGCCTACTGTAATAGAGTCCTGAGATATTCTTTGCAGAGACTAATGCACCAGATGCACAGGGCGAGGGTTCGCTTTAGTACCAGTCTGTGAGGCTGCAGCAAACCTGATGATGTTTCCAAATTGTAAATCACTTCAAGGAGCAACCTGGGAGATGGAAAGCTCCATATTATTGTGTGGGGGATAAAACACTTTTAAATGCTAATTAATAGGGAGAAGATCCATCTTGAGCATTGACCACAACGGTCTCCAGTGACTGCAGGAGGTAAAGGAGAGCAACACAGCATTTTACTTGTAATGCACTGTTTTATTTCACCTTGGAGATCAGCTCATTAATGGAGCTGGCACACGAGCAGTGAGACTGCTTTCCCGCAGTGACTCCAGACTGCAAGGTGCTTAAGCTCAGACTGAAGCTATAGGAAACGTCCTGGGTGAATGTATGATAGAATCTCCCATTGATTGGCCGAGATTATGCACCAAAACTGCCTGGCAGATTTAAACGGATCAGAAAATGGGTGAGTGAGGAATTAATGTAATTTAGCGTCCGCTGAGGGGGCAGAATGAACATAAGGGGGCAGAAAGATTAAGCAAGTAAAACAACTAATGTTGTGGGAGCAAGATAAAGCGTGTGAGCTGTGAGCTATCTTCCGTTACGTACTCCTTATTAGCTGCTTTTCCTGCTATACCGTCATCTGCCTCTCTGGCTGGTCAGCCACATGCAGTGCCTCCCACTTGTCACCCGCTCCTCTCCTGGCCCCCTCAGTTTGCACTCTCACTTTTATGCCAAACAGGTGAAAGTTTCATGACATTACCATTTACTTACATTGAAACCTGACCATCCAAACCTGGTATGCCTTGGGTATGATCCCCCAGTGCCCTGCACCATTTACACCAGGGCAATGTGGGTATAAAATGCTACCAACTCAGAATAGTTATGACTCACGCTTTCACCGGTGTAAATGATTGCACGAGGTACAGGGCACTGGAAATCCAGCTCCCCATGTGTAATTGACACCACTGTTTATGTTGCTGCTGAGCAAGCTGTGTCACTCTCTATCTATAAAGTGCCTGTCACCATGAAGTCTAAGTGTTATCGAATCCACTTGTACTGGTTCTGGCTCTGACTTCATGTGTTTGCGCCCAGAGCATGATTTCAATGGGGTGCAACTAGGGAGAGCTACGGTTGGGAACCAGCTCTGCTCTTCAAATGCAGGAGAGTTCTCAAATTGCCCAATAGGACAATAGGGAAAAGTGGAATGGGCACAATATGGGCCACACATCACCGCTCATTCATTTCCTTTGTAGATGACCTACTTCCTCCAGCTTTGCCTGGATTTGCTCTCTTTAGGGTCCTTTGAGCTCAGCTGTGCCAGGATCACAGAATATCTCCATGTCCTACACAGAATGCATACTGAGATACAGATGACATGGTGGTAATAGTAGTCACCTTCCACCTCTGAACCAGAGCTCAGATTTCTGCCTGGGGCACCTATTTCAAGTGAATTTGATCGGTTTCAGACTATATCTCACCAAATGGATTTTCCTACCTTATTTCCTATGTGTTAAGGTCCTCCAGATCTTCTCCCCTTCCAAAGAACTGCATGTCCCCTAGATACACAGCTGCATGTGCAACACACATTAGCCAGCTTGGGGACATATAGCATGACCCCCACTCCTGCCATCCCTCAGGCCTTGTCACTACCACATTGCCTGTGGCTCCATCCCTGCAGTGCTGGGGCTCCTGGAGTCTGAGTTCCAAATGGCCTGATTTTGCTCTCTTTTAGACTGGTGTAAATCAAAAGTGACTTCCCTGAAGCAAATGGGCTTGCACCAGGTGTTAGAGCAGAATCAGGTCCAAGGATTCTGCCCAAATCCCACCCGTTACTCGAATTAAATAAAAATGGGCACAATAGTTGGCTGGTGCTGTGTGTTGGGCTGGCATAAGCAGCTGCTGCATTCTGCCCCGGGATGGTTGCCTTCAGTGGTTGCACATTGGCTCAATTGCACAGAGTCTGTAAAGTGCTTTTTGATCCCAGGATGAAAAGTGCTGTATAAATGTGACACTCATTCATTCATACACGGGTCTGTCTGTCAATCCCAAGCGTTCAGTCTGCAGTTTGGTTATTTTCTGTGGTTAAGGGGAACCACACCATGTTTAACACCATCTCAAAGTCTCTGTTGACTTTCTTTTACATTCTTTTTCAGGGTTATGTTTAGACTGTGATTTCCAATCTTCTTGACTAAGATTGTTTTAAAATGCAGCAGCGTCTATTAAACGCTCCCTGCGTTTCAGCCATAACAAACTACTGAAGAAAAACACGGGAGGGGTAGGATGTTGTGCATGTCAATATAATTTTTTTAAGCCTATACAGGATTGATTTGTTTTCACAATTTTGAAGAATATTCCCAGCTGAAATACACAAACATGGTGATAGGAGGGAGTGAAACAAATGAAACAAATGAAAGGGCTACAGATTAATCAGGTCATTGCAATAAACTCACAGAGCATTTGTAAATGCAGCCTCTGTTTTTAAACACTTTGAACTAAATAACTGATCATGAAACAAACTGTCAGATGAATAGAAATCACACACATGTTGCAGGGAAGTCTAATGATTATTAGGTCAGTTAAATGAACAAATCAATTAAATTAATTTGTCTGCTGTGCGCCAATTTATGTCAGTGCGATAATAGAATGAAACCCTCCAAACAAACACCTGTTAGGGGAACAATGCACAGACAAATGCAGTGTGCACTGAAGGATTAAGCTGTCTCTCGGCACAGTTACAGGGGGAACTATTAGCAGGGAAGATAAGGAGGTTGATCTTGCAGAGCACAGGTATTGCACCTGTAAGTGATGAGCAGGGCAAGGAATTTAAGGAGAGTGCTACTTTGTAGACACAGAGCTCTTCCTGTCTAGACTGGAGAGCCAGATCTGCCCCAGCAAGATTCACACATCCTGAAATGGCTCTTGCTGTTGTTAGTAGTACTAGTATTATCATAGCATTCAGGAGCCCCAGTCATGGAGCAGGACCTCACTGTACGAGGTGCTGTACAAACAGCACAGAAAGACTGTCCCTGCTGCAGCTGCAAAGAGCTTCCAATCTACATATCAGACAACAGCCGGATACAGACAGATGTGGGAGTTAAAACATGGGACAAAGCGGTCAGCATGATCTCAGCACACCAGCAGCCCAACCATTGTCAAGTGTTTGTGGGCCGCGTGGCAGAGGAGAGTTTTAATGAGGGTTCTGAAGTAGAAAGAGTTCGTTTTTGCAGATCTGTACGGGAGTTTCTCCCAAGTGTGCTCTCCCTGTGTCTGTATGGAAGATTGTGTCAGTTGTCTTCTTTCCCTTGCCCCCCTGGACAACCTACACTGTGGGTCAGGATTAGCATGGTTTGAAAAACACAATATACGTCCTTCGAAAAACATTGAACGGAATCAACATTTATTTATCTCGTTGGATTCCTTATGAAATGAAACTGAAACGTCATTTGGTTGGGAGGTTTCAGAACCCCGAACATATCCCCTCTCTCTTTCATCCTCCTTCCTATCCTTCCCCCACTGTGAAAGAGAGGGAAAAAGGCCAACAAAGGGAGGGAGGACAGGGACCAAAAATGCCAAATCAATAATCATTGCAATTTTTCATTGACAAATCGGAACAGTTCAATCAAAATTTATTTCTTTTCTGCAAAAATATTGGTTTTGTCCAGAAAATCATTTTTTAATCGGACAACAAATTGTAGACGATCTGTAGTCAGGATGCACACAGGAAGGGGCTGGGTGAGGGACAGTGGGTGCTTATCAACCCTTCCCCTCCCATGTCCCTCAACCAACCCTGCAACAGTTCCTGAGGTTTTACCATGGAAGAACTGGAGTTCCGCTACAGGGTGCTGGCAAGGAGCCCTACATCTGGAGCCAAGGCAGAGAGTAAACCCTGCAATACTTCTGCTATACCCCCTGCAGCAAGGGGAGCACAGAGTTTCTGGAGGAAAGGCCCCCTGCATCAATACTATTCACTGGGAGGAGAGGGCTTCTGTCTGCCCTTCATCCCCTCTGTGCTGCTGCAGCAGGCTCAGTGGAGCCAATCTTTCTTATTTGTACTTCAATAGTAACTAGAGGCCCCAAAGGGACCGGGACCCATTGTGCTAGGTGCTGTACAAACACACAGCGAGACACAATTTCTGTCTCAAAGACCTTACAGTAAACAGACAAGACAAAGCGGTGAGGGAGAACAGAGTACAGCAACTCTGGTCAGTGGTGGAGCCAGCAGGCTGAGTCTGAGGCCTAACCACTAGTCTATGCTGCCTCTTCAACCATGAATCGAGGCCATCCTGTGGTGGGGAAACTTAGGCCCTGGAACTGCGAATCAGCCTCTTTCAGAGGGCAGTTCAGAAAGTTGGTGATCCGACCTCCATGTAGTAGTGTTGTGAGTGTAAATCCATATACTTCATATGCATTAAAATCTAAACAATTACAAAACAGACACGGATCGTTGTTTTTTCCCCAGGTAAGTCTTTCTTCTGCACTTTCCATTCATCATGAAGCATGTGCTTTGCTCTATGGCTCTAATATCAGTCATCAGTTTTGACTGGTAGGTATAAATTATGAAGAGAGAGTGAGTGAAAAAGACTCAGCGAGAGAGATTACTAGAGCACAGTTTGTGGTATTCCAGTAACTGATGAGTGGAAAGTTCCCGGCAAGAACTAAATACACATTTTATCACAGGCTAATTTGGCTCAGCTCAGGCGTTTCTGCAGCAGAGTGATAGCTGATGGACTGCTGTCTTGTTGGCTAAAGGGGAACCTGTCTGGTACAGAAGGGTTCTGCAGTGTTTTCCCAGGAGATTGCAGTATAAACTTACTGATGCTTTTATAACAGATGCCCTTCAAGTAGGATTTTAGGATACACACTGAATTTATTGGGGGTCTGCTAATTTGCGCACATGACTCATCATATGACTGTCTACTAAGTTTACAGCAGTGACTTCACAGTAATGTCAGATGCACTTTATCAGATGCAGTTCTTAGTCATCTCTCAGTGACATCTGAGTGGACAGTTTAGTGCTAGTGAAGAGCAGCATCAACGATAAAGAGGAATAGTAAATGATAGTTACATCTTGGGTATCCAATGTCAGCCCAAATTCAGGCATTGCTGTGTCAGACAAACAAGCAGCAGAAACGCCTGTCTCTCTGATTATGGCCAGTACCAGCTGCTTCAGAGGAAGGTGCAAGAATCCCTGCAGTAGGCAGACATGGAACAACTGTCCCCTAGGGAAAGTTTCTCCCTAACTCCCTTTAGTTAGAAGTTGGCTCCAACCCTGATGCTTGAGGGTTTATATCGCTAACTCTTGTTTATTTTGAATCATCACTATTATAATTCAGAATATCATTGTTTTCCATAGAAATGTCCAGTCCTTTTTTGAACCCTGCTAAGTTCTTACTAAATGATGTCACGTGGTAAAGAGTTCTGCAGACCATTGCTTTTATATGGAAAAAAGGGGTTTTTTTGACGAATTTTAAATTTGCTGCCTTTTGGTTTCACTGATTGTCTCTTGCTCTTGTAGCATAAGAAGGAGTGAATAGCAGCACCCTTGCTTCTGATAAATGGAAACCTATGAAACAAAACCCCAGGGAGGAAAAGCAGAGCACTCCAGGAGGAAAGCACATGCTTTCCAGACCAGGTTCAACAGCAATGCTCTTTTGAATGCTGCATTTTTGTACACTTCCTACAAACCACGATACCTAATGTTGATTGACAGATTCATTAGCTTAAAATAAATCATTCTATATCATCCCTGGGTGAGATGCCAACTGACATATAATAATAATGCTTGGGTCTTCAATTGCGCCTCCCAGGTAAACTGCTCAAGGTGATTTGCCCAAAATAATGAATTTACCCCTTGAGAGCCCCCCTCCCCGCCCACACAGAGGTGACATGACTTGTGCAGGATAGAAGTGGAGCCAGGAATAGAACCCAGGTTTCTGTCTCCTATTGCTATGCTCTAACCATTATATGATGACCTGTATTGACTATACACATTTGGTGCACACCATTTGTTTGATAAGCTGAATGTGTGTTTTTCTTCTGGTTTTATCCCAGGATGGCCTTGGGATAGAGCTGTACAGACTCAGTTCTTCTCCTCACATAACAGTGGATCTGTACCCTATCTGGAGCAGGCTCTCATCATAGTGCCTGGCTAGGTCCCATGGAGTTTTTAATCTCTTGCCAGCATGATAGCTTACATTCCCATGACTTGAAAATATGTGGAGGCATGAAACACTTAACCTCTCCTACTCTACTACATAGTTGTTGGAAGGAGGATATTGGGGAAGGGCTGACCAAAGAGTAATGATCTCAGTGTCCTGGAGACAGAGAGAACCACCTCTGGGAGGCAAACTGTTGCTGCCCATCTGGGAAGGGCGTCTTTTCTTGGCTTGACAGTAACACATGTTAGGAGTCTCTTTTATGTGACACCATAGCTCAAGACATGTGTGACCAACTAAAGGTTAAATGTGTAATAAATGCACAAAATATGGGCATTTTACAGCTGTTTGCTGCATTAATGCAATGAGAGAGCTAGCTATGATTACAGACTACAAACAAGAGTCATTGTTGTGTGATGTGTGATGACATGAAGCCTGCTTGGAGAGTGTAACTGAATATTGATGGAAAATACTATTGACTTTAAAAGTGACTCAGGAGCAGATGGGATCATATTCTCAGAAGGGATTTAAATCACCTTCAATCCCTCTCAGAGCCGAAATCAACCTTGATTAGCCCTGGAGGTCTTCTGAACTGCAGGGGCCAGTTCAACACAGGAACAACTTACAAAGATGAAAGGTTTCCATGTGATCAAAGGATCAAAGACCAACAACCTTCTCAGTCGCAGCGTGGCAACCATGATGGGCTTAGTGAGAAGGATGGAAGAACTTGATGGAGGATTTGATCATATTGGACTTTTGAAAGGAGATCTAGTACAGATAAAATTAAGAGACACTGCTGGATCAAGCAGTGTACAAACCCCCTACCAGACAGACCTTTTAAGAGATTAGCTGCAGATTTATGTGAATTCAAAGGACATCATTACCTGATAGCAGTGGACTATTTTTCAAGTGTATAGAAATAATGTACTTGAAACACATAACATGTTGCTGACTTATAGAGAAACTGAAGTGCACTTTTGCTCACTTTGATATTGTAGACAACTAGTGATGGACAGTGGATCACAATTCACTGCAGCAGAATTTAAATAATTCCAAATGAAATATGATTTTGATCATATTACTAGCAGCCCATGTTACTCACAAGCAGACGGAGAGGCTGAGAGAGCTATACAGGCATCCAAGAAAATCCTACAACAGGAATATCCACTCCTTGCTCTTCTGTTTTTCAGATCAACACAAATAGCAGCTACTGGATATAGTCCAGCACAACTCCTGATGGGAAGACAAATCAGAACTACTGTTCTGACTCTGGAAAAGAATCTATCTCCAGAGTGGCCAGACATGAAAAGAGTAACTAAATCAGATCAAAAGGCAAAAAGAGCTTATAAAACACTTCTATAGCAGATGTCACTCAAAGACCTGCTGGGTCTAGAACCTGGGGATCATGTTTGTGTCAAATTGGATGGAGAAAAAGGATGGACAGCTCCAGCTGTTGTATAAAAAAAAAGAGAAGAATTTAGCATCCAGATCATATATAATCGAGACCAACAATGGATCAACATCTACAGTTTGTTCCTCAGAATGAACAATCAACAGAGGAAACTCTACAAATGGCAGATGCAGAACAAGAAGATAACTCAAAGATTCCAAACTGACCACAGCCAGTTGTTGCAATTAATGGACAGCCAGATGACCAAGTAGTTACACATTTGAGTCATGTAGTTAGAAACCAGTACAATTCAGAGACATGTAACAGATTGATACATACTGAACTTGAAAGATAGCAGGATAGCGTAAATGTTGTAAATAGTAGGAAAGTGGAACTTAAATGGGGAGAGGTAATGAAATGCTAAATTGTGTTCTACTGTTCAGCCACTGTGTGTAACAGACCTTATTTAAGCTAACCCCAGCCATACCTGGCAGTACATTAAAGTGTCTTAACATAAACACATCTCGGGTATATTCCCGCAGAAGGAAGCTCTGTAACCAGTCCATACCTGGTACAGAAGCCTGACCTGCTAGTAGGAGCCCTGCAACCTACTGCATACAAGGTGTACATGCCACTCCCCATTTCTCTGCCTGGAGCTGAACATGAGGGCTAGAAGGTGGCAATGAAATATTGTCCCCACATGGAGGAGATATGGAACTGCACTGCCCTAGTGTGAACACCAGGAGGCACTGTGCCTCAAGAGAGCTTGCCGGTTGGCACACAGTGCTCCAGCTGTCAGAAAGGGAGAGCATGACTCCACTTTGCGGCTGGCCCGCTCTACCATTGCCCTCATTCCCCCTGGCATTCCTTTTGTTTGGCCTTCATCTAGCATGGGACAGTCTGTGCACTTAGGAGAGCACTGGGACTGCAATTATGCCCAATTCTGTGCAAGGTGTGCAAAGAGGGGGACATGCCCTGCACACCCACTCCAGGCCCCACCACAATCCAGCCCTGAGAGAACAAGAGGCCTAGGTCCCGATTCTGATCTCACTTGCGCCAGTTTTCACTCTACTGACTCCAGTGCATTTGCACCTGATTTACATAGAACAGAACTGGACCCTCAGAGAGTGATTTTAATATCAAGGCATTGGGACACACTGGCCTAAATTCCATCCTTTGCATTGGTGTAAATCCAGGGGAACTGCACTGAAGCCCATGAGTTACTCCAGATTTACAGCATTGTAATGGAGAGCAGAATCTGACTCTATCCCTAACTCTCACAATGCTGCTTTCACAAAATTGCTACTCACAGCAAAACTGCCCTTTAAATGTTGTTCATTAGTGAGTAATCACTTTGACTATAGAAACGTCATCAAGTTAGTCTGGCTGTGAGCTCCCATTTATAAAACATTTGATCACGACTGGCCTGAATCCTGCCTCTAAAGTTTTTTAAATGTTCCCCAGTGACCCTCCTTCTCAGAGAATTTGGTCTCCCACAGTATAATCCCCATCCGGCAGCCTGTTTTCCAGATAATCCTTGTCAGGCAGAAATTCTTGTTGGGAGTGGTCAACCTGAATGGTTACAGGCTGCCTGCCAAGGAATGAGTCGTGTATAACTTAAGACAAGGACCTACAAGCCCACAGGAGCCCAGAAAAGGTGTTTTGACTCTGCCACTTGTGGAGGCATTGCAAAGCGTGGGCCGATGCAGGAGACACTGTAATTATCACTTGCAAATTTAAATCCCACAATTTTCAGGCACGCTGGGATTTTTCACACTGATTCTTGTTTTCATGGACGTGGGACTGGCAGACTAGCTTGGGAGCTCTATTGGAAATGTGCAGAACAATAACATTTCACTGTGCTGTACATTTCCACAGCAATGTGCAGCCTTTAAGGAACTAATCCCCAAAACACCTCTGCATGGCTATTACCCCTTGTGACTAATGGGGAAACTAAAAAACTAAGAGACAGAGGGAGGTGAGGAAATTTGCCCGAGGCCCCACACAGTGAATCAGAGGTAGAGCTGAGATTAGAACTCAGTAGTTCTTGCAGTCTATGCCTAAGACATGGGGCCTCTAAAAGGCATGGAAGTAAATACGACAAAAACGTTCCAATCCTGTGGGACTTCCCTCCTCAGTGCCTTCACTTTGACAAAGCACCAGCCTGGGAATCTGGAGACTTGGGTCTCTGGCTTTGCCATTGAGCTGACAGTCACTATGTTTAGGTGCCTCAGATCAGGCACCCAAAGCCAGAGACAGCTTTTGAAAACGTGGACCTTAACTCCTCTGGGCCTATTTCCCAAGCAGTACAACAAAGGTAATAACAAGAATGTCTGACTTAACTTGTTAATGTTTATAAAGCATTTTGAGAGATTCAAATTAACAGTGCTTTAGAAGTGTAAAGTATTCTAATAAACACCTATTATCTTAGTATTCTAATAATATACAATATATATGTTGCTTCCCTGTATTTGTGTACGTGTGTGTGCGCCTGGCGTTCAGTGCACTCCACCCCTGAGGTGGCTGCATTTCCATGCTGCTGCTATGTAGAGAATCATAGCCTGCTCTTCTTATTTATTCAAGCAGCCCTGTACACGTGACTGACTGGGAGGGAAGTGGGGCTGTGCACAAAAACATCTGTCTGAAAATACTGCAGGTGCCTTTGCTGTGTCCAGTTGAAAGTGGGGTCCAAGGTGACACGCCCAAAGTCTGACAGCAAATCAGCGGTTGACCTGAAAAGAAAACCCAGGAGTTCTGAGAGCAAAGACCCTACTCTAAACACTACACAAACTCTGCTGAGTTATCAATAGCTATAAACGTTTCCAAATTGGTTTGGGATTTTTCTTTTTAAAGGGAAAACCTGTAACATTGCCATCTGCTACAGCACATTCTTTAAACAGCATAAATGAGACAGCTACCAGTCATTTCCCTCCAAGGAAGCCTCTTCAGAGACCTGGAGCAAGTAGGTCACTGCAAAATGACTGCTGGAGCCTCAGAGCGAATGTCCAGCTTGGTTCACACAGTGCCTTCCCCCTATGAAGTATGGGAACTTTGCAGGAGTGAATTCCCACAGACCATGTGACAACATTATTTAGCCAAAGGTATAATTCAGCTATTGTATCTCAGTTTTCCTCACTGGAACCTCTAATTTGCTGAGGCTCAGGTTGCCCTAGATTTGAAAGTCTGACATTCACCCTCTTATCATAACATTTGGAGCCTGTGGGCTGTTTCTGGTGGAATAATTAATACACCTTCTTAAATAAAGGTTAAAGCAGGACCACCAGGAGCTTTAGTGCCACTGGGAAAGGCCTCTCCTTTGTTGACATTCAAATTTTTCCTTAGCAGAAACATTATATGCACTCCCTATAGTTGTCCTGACCCCGCCCCCCACGGGTCCAGATGTTGGATGTGCTACCTGGTTTTGGTGGGTAAATGGCATTAAATCTGTCAAACAATGTGGCTGAGCCGGTCCTGGCACATGGAGCAGTCCAGGTGCTATCTGGGGTAGTGGATTCAGCTGTATGGCTGTGGTTCACAGCAGTGGGAATGGTTTCATGCTTTTCACAGCCTGCCCGCGCCTGGCCTGGCAAGGTTCTGAGCAGGCTTGTTACGGGTGTGGTACAAGGACAGTTGAAATCAACCGGAGTTTTGCCACCCACTTCAATTAGAGTGACCCCCCCCCATCCCGAACTGGGCAGGACAGTCCCGAAATGCAGAGTTCAAGTCCTGGTGCTGGACTGAATGACTCCGGGACAGCATCTGTCCCAGATTCTCTGCGACGCTGTTCCACACTTGCCCAACGCTCAGGGGCAGTGCCAGCTTCTTCCCAATGCAGAGGCGCTGAAGTAGGCTTTAGCCCCCCCCTTGGCATGAGGCCCTGCCCCTACTCCTCCTCTTCCCCCGCGGCCCCAGGTTGGGGACTTCAGTCTGGGGCTGTGCAGGTTCTGGGGCTCCCCATAGTGACCTGGGCTCCCTGGGTGTCTCTTACCTTGACCCAGCTCTGGCTTCTGGCCTGGCCAGGGGGTGGAGCCTCAGGGGAAGAGGAGCAGCAGCGGGGGAGCGGGGGGCGAGACTCCTACATGTGTACCGCTTTTGCCTTTTGAAAAGGTGGTCACCCTATCTTCAGTAGTATCAGGATTGGCTCTAAGGCAGGATCTGCAGGATCAGGATCTTGTAGGGGACTCTGCTGACTGTGAGGGTGAAGGTTCCTGACTGTTTTGAGCCTTCTCATGTGGGGAAGAAGACAAGATCCCACCTGGTGGAGCTGGAAGGGGAGAGTCCGTTGGCACAGGATAGAGACCGTGGGAAGGCACCCCAAGGTTGTGGCGGATCCAGAATGTTGGTGGAAATTAATTTACTCTTAATGTCGCCCTGCATCACTGAACAGTGCTGTGGGGAAGGCTAAGAGCATGCAAACCTGGAAAGAATCCTGCAAAACACCATTTGGGGGACTCCTGTTTGACAACACATGCCTTAGCTGCGATTCCAGAGAGAACGCACTGCAGAGCAGGCCCTTCTCTGTCCATGAAGGACTGCCGGGGATAGATAAGTGCCTGAAACGAAGCTTTGGGCAGCTTTAGCACCAGCATCTCAGACAGAAAAGAAATGGAAGAAATAATTTGCAGCTGAGTAATGTTGTCACACAAATCTTTGCCTCAGGCACTTTCCTAGCCCTCTATCCTTTCTTGAGGTGATGGGGACAACCTGCTGTTACAGCATCCTCGCATATAGAGCTTTTCCTCTGTGTTCAAACTGTTTGCAATAGAGTTTTGTTCAGGAAACATTCAGGTTTTTAAGTTCCTAAATGTAATCAATAAATGTCTCCCATGAACAAGGCGCCTATGAAATCCACATTCAATATTTTTAAAAGAACTAAGCAACAAGCAGCCAGGTAGGTTACAACACAGGATGTCAGGATGCTGTCAGGTTGAAAGCGGAGCTATTCAAAGGGACCTAACGGAGCCAAATTTCTTTGTAACTCAAGGGGAGGTCAGAGGGCAGCTCCCACAGGCCCCTTTGAAGATCCCTGCTTAGGAGGGCCACACCACAACCTAAGAGTGATCACTTGGCTAATTTATAGCTTACTGTACTGGTAAAAAGAAGCTGATAAACATACATATGTGTGTGTCTCTGAGCGTCTCTAAACTCTCTCTAGAGGAGATGGAAAGTTAAGGATCTGGCTTCAAACTTTTACAAGAGCCAATTTTGGTTTGGCCTCATTACAGAGATAAGAGCCAGTTGGGAAGTTTGGATGTGATTTGAATTTGTTCAAAGTCCAGGATGTTTGTATCCAGGTCCAATCATGGACAGATAGATAGGATCAACTGTACTTGGCTCTGGACTTAGCTGCATCTGTGAGCTAAGCACACTGGGTCTGAGCTTCCTCTCATTGCAGTAACTCCATTGACTTCAGGGGAGTTTCTCCTGAGTCACACTGGTGTGCGTGAGAGCAGAATCAGACCTTCACTCCGAGGAGCCCCTGTTCCAATCGGTTTATCCTCTCTGTCAAACTAGTGCTTTGAAAGAGAGGAAGGAGCTCAGATTCACAGGCTCTTCCTCCCTAACTGCAAAAGTGTTTGCAGTTGTCCTTTATTTTTGTTTAGCTTCAGTGATTAAACCTTTGGGGCCCCTTTCTGCTTTGAGCTCCCAGGGCTTTGCAGTATCCCAGTGTTACTAATGCAAGGATTGTTTAAAAACAAAAATCACATGTCAAGTGGGTTTAGCTGGTCTTGAACCTGCTATCAGATTTCATTGTGCAAGACTTAATTATTCATTGAATAAGAAGTGGGGGGTGGGAGAGAGGGAAGAGAAGAGTTAAGAGCGAATGCTGGCAAGAATAAAGATATATATCATTAAATAAAAATGTGACCACCCATGATTACAAGTGTTGTAGTCCTCCTTTTAACAAGCACACACCGTGCTTTCATTAACCCGGGCTTGCGTGAATAGCAGATTGTCTCCCTCAGTTCACAGTGATTTTCTAAAAAGCTGTCCCTAATGAAAAAGGCAGGGCCACCTACCATGAACTTTTCACTATGACTTTATTCTTCAGCAGTGCTCAAGTGTAAATAAGCTTGTTTACCCCCATCAGAATGGTAACGATAATGAAGCCTTATTTGTTTCTCCACAGTGACAAAGTAATTTGCACGTTGCTGAACTGGAGAAAGGGAGAGAGAGAGAATGCAGTTATGCTTTTTAGTTTTTGTATAGCCAAAGTTGCTGCAGTCAGTATTTTCCTTTGCTTTTGATTGTGCTCAGTACAGAATAACCTTGTATCCTTGACTGATGGGGTGCCCTGAATTAGATTGTAGAGGATGGATTAGAAAAGTGAATTGCAAAAGAAAAAAGAGACTAACAATAGTCATCAAAGACCTTACCATGGAGTTAAACTAACCTATCTGGGTAGGGAGGGGGTGACTGAGTGTGAAAGGCATGGAGTCATTCTGAGGGACTCATGAGTGTGTGAAGAAACTCATTAGTGTGTATAGTACAGCACAACTTTTTGTTTGTTTAGCATCATCCATAGGAACTTGTGTCCCATAACATTCTGATTCCCAGCAGGGAGGGAGAGAGCATTCAGGAGAAATGGGCATGGGAGGAATTTAAACAGGGGAAGAGAGTAGATGGGGTGGAGGGATACAGGAAGGCTGTTTTAGACAGCAGGCATTGCAGAGGAGAGGGCTCTTGTACCTTGCGTGGTGAGATTGCACAAGGGGGTTGCTGGTGCTGGGTAAGAAGAGGGAGTGGAGAGAGATGAGTCCCGTAAAATGAGTTGAGGTAAGACCAGGGTGACCTTAAAAAACAATAAGAAAAGGAGGACTTGTGGCACCTTAGAGACTAACAACTTTATTTGAGCATAAGCTTTCGTGAGCTACAGCTCACTTCATTGGATGCATCCGATGAAGTGAGCTGTAGCTTACGAAAGCTTATGCTCAAATAAATTTGTTAGTCTCTAAGGTGCCACAAGTCCTCCTTTTCTTTTTGTGAATACAGACTAACACAGCCGCTACTCTGAAACCTTAAAAAACAATCTGATTCTTTAAATAAATGGGTAACTGTTGTCGGTAGCTACCGGTGAGGTGCCCCACTCTGGTTCGATGCTGATAACAGTCGGCTGCGTGCATGTTCCCTCTGTGTGCTGCCCCAGCTCTGCGCAAATAGCTAACACAGCAGACCCTGAGAGAACCCCCAAAAACCACAGACTCTAGTAAGGTACGAAGAAACCTGAGCCAGGTTTATTGTCAGATGAAGCACAGTAATAGTTCCCTATAGACTCTACCGGGCATACTACGAATTTGTGCTCCCTGGCAATGGACACAGCTCAGTCAGTGGCGGGACACTCCACTGCCCCCTGGGCTGGACAAAGATGTGCGCTCCCGGACCTACTTTTATACAGCTGCAGGACAGATTACTCATCACAGTTCAAACGAATCTATCCATCATGTTGTCCTTTTGACCTTGCCTTTAAGATTCACCTGCCTGTTCCTTGTTATGTCTGTGGAGTGTTCTGATGCCGTCTTGGTGCAAGTTCCTCTCATTAGCACTTGTGTGTGTGTGTGCATGTGCTTCTAACAGTCTTTTCTTGCCAACTTCTGTGAGTGGGACCTGCCTCTGGCTCACAGCCCAGCTTTGCTTAACACTGCCTGGAAGTACTTTGGTTCAGGCTTTACTTTGGTTCAGGCTTCAGGCCTCAGACTGGGCCTCTGATACAAGAGTTTATGTTTCAGGGCCTCCTCTTACTACAGTAACCAAGCACTGTTTGAAAGTGGAGAGGAGGTGAAGTGACCCTGTTTCACTGTGAGACTTAGCCTGTGTTTGTTATCCAGTACCTCGTCGGGAACTTGGGTACACTCAGAAATTAATAATGTCCAAAAACCAGAGCTGGAGCTAACATAAACAGCCAGTTCCGAACAAAAGACCCAGCCTGCAGGCTCTAAGAGGAACCCTGGAAGCAGCTGCAGATTCTTTCTCCAAAGGGGACAGGATGCAAAGGCAGTCAAGTCCCCATTATGTCTCAGCAGGGTGGCCATCCTGGGATGTCGCACAGACACTGGTGCAGATGGAGGAGGATGGGAATGGGAGCATGTTCCATGCTTCCAGGAACATCTATTGAGCACTACAGCCATATGCAAATGCCAACTGGCTTAAGTGTTTTGAAAAGACTGGATAGCTCAATATGTTTTAAAGATGTGGGGCACATGTAGGGATTCCTCAGACCTTCATATATTACTTGAGGAAACAAAACATATTTGTATCATAGAAAAGTGTGTGTGTATTTTATTCTGTAAAGATACTGGACTGACTACTGGTCTTGGATACACCAGTAGTCTCTGGAGCACATCTGGATTTATGTCAACTAAATTGGGAGCAGAATTTGGCCACACAGGGTCCAAGTCTAATCTCAGCTGCTATGCACAATGCATACAGTAGGCCAGATTCACAACTGATGGAAGTGGGTATAGCTGAGTAGAACTCAACCTTTGCTTCTAGTGCTGAAGTTGTCCCTGCAAAGGAGGACTCTGCTTGTTAACTAAGTCTGGAGAGCAGTTGGTAGGAACAGTGGTTTGGAAGTGCAGCCTGTTCTTATATTCCTGATCAAGAGGAGCTCAAGCATAGGAAATACAAGGTTTTGGTTCTCAGTTAAGAGGTCCATGTGTATCTGTGTATTGATTTTGCATGCAGCACATTTGCATCTGGGCACCGGTTTTTGCATGCACATGTCCTCCCTCAGATGTACACATGGCTAGATGTGTGGCTGGGCTGGAATATGTACACGCAAACATGAAATCAAAGTACTCAAAAAATAGGTGCAGATGTAGTTGGACCTCAAGGTTAATAATATGGGCCATGGCTCTAGAGCTGACAATTGGTCTTCAGTTCACCCTTTTGTGCCAAGTACTTCAAGGACTCAATGAAGCATAAGTCATTATTACCCTATGTGCTGCTCTGCCTATGTACACACCAATGTGGGTTAAGGACATAGTGCTGTCCTTCGCTTGGAATTCTCGGGATTTTGTCAGTATAAATCAAACTCTTGAACTTGCCTGAACATGCTCTTTGTCTGGCGCTTGTTTCCGAAGTTATGATCAAACTTCTCTCCAGTGTCAAGCTGACTTTCTGGAGTCTCAGATGCATTTGCACAGGGTCAGTAACTCTGGAATAAAGCTACTTTCCACGAGGCACCACAAGCATAAGGAGCTGTGAATAACAGTGGAAAAAGGAAGCAGTTAATCAGAAGTAAAAACACTTTGCTCTTCTCTAGCCCCTTCTTCCAGGACCTCAGTGTGTTTTTCAAACATTAGTGAACTAAGTCTCACAACAACCTTGGGCGGTAGGGGAGTGAAATGCAAGGTGGAACACAGTAGCTGTTTTAAACAGCGTAGCAATGCCACACAAGCTAGAAGCCTCCTTGAAATTGTTTCCATGGGGACCGAGCAGCAGCCCTTCTTGCTGAACATGACAGAGGTAGCATTAGCCTAGCCAAAGATATTGGAAAAGGTACAAGATTGCAGAACACCTGCCCAGGTGAAGAAGACACCAGGAAATGAGGGATACAGGGATCTCTTGGGGGACAAGCCTATGTGCTGAGGGAAGCATTTGTATAACAGTCTGCTTTCATTCTGTGACCAGCATGTTTTGCCAGGTTCCCTTGATTTTCCCCAGTTCATATGAACTGGGAATTCTGAGCAAAGCTCAGGAGCCATGAATGCATTCTCGTGGTTTAGCTTCACAACACCTTTGTGAACCAAAACCCATAGCCCTGCTCTTACACAGGGACATGGCAGCTTTAATGACCTCACTTTCCCATCTCATCTGAGACAGCACATCATTCCTAGGTGCTGACTTAGTTGGGACTCAGTGGTAACAGTGTCACCAACCAAATCACAGTCACCATTCCATGCACTCCATCAGGGAACCCCATCTCAGAACTGACCATTTCTATCCCTGCTAACCTGAGAACTGGCTTGATTTACACCACAAGGAACCATGGGAACCATCGGCAGCAGACTTCTGTATTACATGGTTTAGGATGGCCGTGTTCTTACCGCATTAGAGCAGCTGCATTTATGTTAAAAAATCTTAATGTCTACATGGCACCTCATCCTCCAGTCCAGCCATCTGTCAGTCTGGCCAGAGACGTGATTTTCATGCATGCACATCATTTGAAGGTGGGGATCAGCACTCTTTTCCTTTGTTGGTGCAGCACCCTGTGCGGCTCAGCAGGACTGCAGTCTGCATCAGCTAAGCTGGCTGATCTCCAAGCTCCTGAGGAGGAGAAGTAGGCTCAGATGATCTGGTGGTCACAGTTCGACTTCTAATGCGACAAACCATGCTGCCTGTCCCCACACACATGCCCGTAATAGGTTCAGAGACAATTTTAAGGGAAAACTGAGGATCACTGGTGATTTTACACTTTTACGATGACCTTAACATGGGAGTCATTGGTATCAAGTCATCAAACTGCAAACAGGACTTGAAAACTGAGAAGGCAAAATAGTGGTCAGTTTGTTACTTTCCCTGAGAAGCAGAATCTTAGACCATTTGCCCATGGGCCAATCCTCAACCTTTTTATTCAGGTTTTGGTTGACTCAGTCAACCTTAATGAAATTGTATTTAAAATGACAAACCAAGTCTTGCATCATAACAAGGCCCATCTTTCAATTACTGAACCAGGGCTAGGCACAACGAGCGGTAGTAAAGAAAAACAGGGCAGATACATTACTAGGAGTGAACGTAAAGCACATCATGAGAACCGAATGAGATCAATCAAAACTGCATAATACAATTTAATTTGGGGGCTTTATTCTAGATTATTGAGTTATTTGTACTTTGGAGTCAATTGCAGTTAATAAGACAATGATTAAAAAGTAGCTATCTGGAAGATATTCCCATTGCTAATTTTCCACAGAAGGCTTCTAGCAAGATAAATGCCCTGAACCCTTAATTCAGGTAAGTATCCCTATTCAGGGCAACACTTAAGCACATACTTAAAGTTAAGCACAAACTTAAATACTGTCCTGAATCAGGGCCTTAATATTCAAAGAAAAAAAGTTGTTATAATAATTATAATAGATGAAACTGACATCTCAATCCATTAATAAAAATATGTTGGAGGTAGAGAGGAAGGAACATTTGTCTTTGCCCTCTGAAGCTCTGTTGCTTGGGCTTTTTACAATGAGTGAAAATACTCTTAACTCAACATCCCCTAGACACTCACTCTGGTCACCAATCTTTAAAAAGTTGGCAATAATTGTGTGGCTTGGAAAATTCATTTCTTTCCAGAGGAAGAAACTTGACATACATCTTCCATGTGGAAAGGACTGGGGTGCTCCCAGTGAGACAGAACAATATGGGCTGGAAAGGCCTTTCTGAGGAATGTTCTACTGAAACAACGGGTCATAAAGCCACTGCTTGTCACTCGTTTGTCTATGCAAGGGCTGGTTCTAGTGCTGGTGACATGGAGTAGGCCCCTCTTCGTGTTCCTCCTTAGTCTGTCCTCGTAGCTGCGTCATTCCATTAACTAACTACACCCCTTCTTGAGATGGTCAAGGCCTATTAGTTCATCAATTCTTCTTCCGTTCAAGGGCAGGAATGATTCTTTCGCCACCCTCACCCTTAAATAACAGATGTTAAACTCTTGATCCTGGCCCAAAGATCTCATGGACAGAGACAAAGAAGACATGAAGCCTACCATCAGAGGAGATGTGTATGCAGGGGAGCAGGCCCTTTCCTTAGCACTTCAGACTACTGAGAACTAGGATGAACTGAAAAGAAAAACAAACCCTGAAAAGTTGACCAAGCCTCCAATGGTCTTAGAATATTTAGAACGGGGCAGGCAAACTTTTTGGCCTGAGGGCCGCACCAGGTTTCCAAAATTGTATAGAGAGCTGGTTGGGGAGGCTGTGCCCCCACCCACTGATGGCCCCCCAGGACTCCTGCCCCATCCAACCCCCCCGTTCCCTGACTGCCCCCTGGGACCCCTGCCCCATCCCCTGCCCCCCCTGCTCTCTGTCCCCTGACTGCCCCCGGACCCCCTGCCGCCATATCCAACCCTTCTTCCCCTGGACCCTCCACCCCTAACTGCCCCCCGCTGCCCCATCCAATCCCTTTCCTTCCTGACTGCCCCCCCAGGACCCTTGCCCCATGCAACCACACCTTCTCCCTGTCCCCTGACCGCCCCAGAACCCCCACCCCTGACTGCCCCCCTGCTGCCCCATCCAACCCCTCCTCTCATTCTTGACTGCCCCCCCCGGGATCCCTGCCCCATCCATCCCTCCTGCTCCCTGTCCCCTGACTGCCCCTGAAACCCCTGCCCCTGACTGCCCCCCACTGCCCCATCTAACCCCTCTCCTTCCTGACTGCCCCCCCGGGACCCTTCCCCATTCAACCCACTTGTTCCCTGCCCTCTGACTGCCCTGACCCCTATCCACACACCCGGCCCCTGACCACCACCCCGAACTCCTCTGCCTTCTCTCCAACCCCCCCTGCTCCCTGCCCCTTTACTGCACTGCCTGGAGCACCGGTGGCTGGCGGCACTACAGCTGCGCCGCCCGGCTGGAGCCAGCCACGCCACGCAGCACAGGGCACCCCGGTCAGGCCGGGCTCTGCAGCTGCGCTGCCCCAGCAGCTCGCAGCCCCCCCGGCCCAGAGCATTGCGCTGGTGGAGCAGCGAGTGGAGGCTGCGGGGGAGTGGCCGGGTGCGAGCCTCCCGGGCCAGGAGCTCAGGGGCCAGGCAGGAGGGTCCCGCCTGCCGGCTGTGGCCCACGGGCCATAGTTTGTCCACCTCTCATTTAGAACCACGTTACAAAATCAAGCCCTGGTCACCAAGGTTCTTGGGCCATATGCTCTAAGGATTGTTTTTAAGACGCAGTCTCACTGCTGTGAAAAAGTGATTCGCAGCAACTTCAGTGTGTTTTCAGTCACTTCCCATGACTCAGATCACTTGTTTACTCTTCCCTGGAGGAAACAGGTGTAGTTCTTCTGAGCTCTTAACAGCCACTGCCACCTATTGGGTTAAGCCAGAGCTGCTTGAGTGCCAAGGCTTACTCCAGTACACAATGTGGCTGTGCATTCTTTGACAGAGGGCCATGGGCAGCAGAGAGCAAATGCTCTGCCTTCCTCCTGGCACCAGCCAGCGCACGCTCGCACTACTGGGATGGAGGGAGCCTGTGTGTCATCTGACTGTGGCACCTTGTTTCACTTGCCCCATGTAATACCAAGGATCAACTTTTTCCTGGACCAACTACTCTGGAGCAGCAACATCCTTAGAGAGGAACATCAGATCTCCCAGCCCTAACAATGAGGGTCCTTCAGATTTGGCAATGAGGGAGCAAAGCATGTCAGGCAACTCCAGAGCAGGGTAGGGCAGCTTGACCAGAGGCTTCTGCATTCTAGGGGTTCCATTGCCAACACTGCACAAGTACCCGAGTTGGTCCAGACCAAGGGCCACATGGGCAGCATAGTAGGAACCTGCAGGCTGCACAAAGAGCAGGCTTGAGCCAATCTCATTTTTAACCCACAGGTCTAGTATAGGCTGCTTGGATCAAGGAGCATTGCAAGTTAGGACCTGTCTCATCCATCCATTAGGCAGAGCCTGAACACTGAAGAGGGGCTTCCAGGAAAGAAGGGAAGCTACCTGCCCGTCCTGATCCACCAGAGAAATGAGTACTCTTTGTGACCCTTCCTACTGGCTTCTCACCTTACACTCTCCTGCTGCATGGGTGCTGGGCTGCAGGTATGCACTGCCTTTTTAGAGTTGTAACAAATCGTAGCTAACTTTATGCCCTGTTTGGAAAGGGCAGTGTTTTGGATGATTTATTTGGCCAGTGTAGAGACATCCGTAAACCATGCCATGGAACATGTAGGACAGAATCTACAGCACAGTTTAAATTAGTGCATGTCTCCAGAAAAAAATCACAATCCCACTAATCAGGGAAAACATCACAGTAGATGAGAATCCTGCCAACAACTACTGTGCTTAAACATGGTTACAACTGTCATGATTCTAAACAAATATAGAGAGGGCTTTAGCTTGAAAGATACTGGTATTTCTGAAAGATAGCCTTTAATGGGCCTTTTGATCTTTATGGCTCTTAGCAATCAAGAATAAGAAAAAAAATCTAATAGTAGAAAGCTAAATAAAAACCTCTAGCAACACTCTGAGAAACCCACATGAAAGACTAAGTTACAGTGGATATCCTTTTGTACTGAACCTGGGACAGGAGTGTGAAATTTTACATACCACAGTGAAACATTCCATATTGCAATCACTCTCTCTCTTTTTTTTTTTTAAAGCTGCTGCCAGAGAAACCAAGATATTTAAGTCCATGTAACAAGGCTGTTTATACCTTACAGTGTTTTATACAATAGGGAATTGTGATTGTAGCTGTAGAGTCAATGATAAACTTCATAATAGCCTTTTAGTGGAAATAATCCTTTTTTGCACGCAAGTTCCACTGCTAGCATTTGAGTTAAGATGTAAAATAAAATAGGTAGACAATGTTTATAATGCACTAGAAATGCTGCTTTTATATAAGGAGGTCATTTTTACTTTTTAAAAGTTGCAATCTCAGGTTAAATATCATTGGGGAAATCTTGGCCCCATTGAACTCAATGCAAGTAATTTCCTTAACTATGTTGCTAACAATATCTTAGATTATTAAAAACTAGTGGGCTTTTAAAAATCTAATGTACTTTTCACCATTTATTCTATTTGATTACTTTTTGTATTATGTTCAGCTTGGACAGAAGAAAGATTGACTTCTGTTTGTAGTCAATTTAGCTGTATGGTTCTCATGCACTTGAACAATGATGAATGCTATTCTCTTTCTTTCAATCTCCAGAAAGGAAAAAAAAATTAATATGAGGTCTTACAAAAAATTTATTTCCCTTTAAAGTAACCAAAATGTTGGGTTTTAAACTATCTGATATTGACCTTTTAATGCAAAAGAAATGTTGATATCAAAAGGGAAGTGTGTATTATATATTAAGCAAGGACAGTTCGATTTCCTTAATAAATGTTTATCTTTTATTTGAACACAAAGTTTCCAGGAGATTAGAAAATCAAACAACAGTATAACCAGCTTCCAGCCAGCTCAGAGACTACTCTTTCCTCAAGCCACACTTCTGCATAGCTCTGGCTCCAGACAAATTAAGAGAGATGCATCATAAAATATTAGTTGCAACAATATTTTGACTCTTTCTAGGTATTTCTAGATAATCTGGCCACATCAGCTCAAGCAGACTCCGGTTGATCCCCCATGCATTAACTGTGAGCTAATTAACTCTCAATTACTGAATTAACACATTCTGAATCCAATGGCACTTATTGGAGGAGTATGGGTTTCTATCCTGGGTCTAAATTCCAATTTGGGGGAATTACAATCTATATGTCTAAATAATTCCTTCTGTTTGAATTAGATATTATATTTTTTGTCACTTCCTCCCCAACTGTTTTGCAGTAAAGCAGCTGTCATGTTCCACCCTAGAGGATGGGGAATTTCAATGGGGCATGAAGTTCTCTTTACATATCTTTTACTCACCTCACAGAGCTGTTCTGAGTCTTAATAGATTAAAATTTAGAATGCCCTATGGAAATGATCTAATGACAGTCAGCAAACAACAATTCACATCCAAGCAGATTGAGGAGTTCTTTCTTTCTGGTTCATTTAAAAAAAATTAATTTGTTAGTGAACTTCTTGTTTTGGGGAAAGTGACACACTTGCAAAACAAAAAACCCTGTAACCATTTTTCCTCCTGATCTGCACACAACTACATATGTTGCTAGACACAGAACATGAGTATATAAACAGAAAGAGGATAAATACTGTGCTTCTGGTTAGTCACTACAGTAGCATCAAACATTTCAGGGCTATAATGTTACTGATTTTTCCCTCCTCCCTTCAAGTCTGTGTCACCCTCCCCAACTTAAATTCAAGTAGAGTAGTGGAGGGGAAGATTGTTACTTTAGAAAATAAATGGATTTTGTTTTAGTCTAATGCAAAAACAAGCATAGGAAGGAACAGACAGCATGCAAATGAAAGTATAATGTAAAAACCACACTTCCAACCACATGTAGCTTATAACATGCTTAGGCTCGGCAGAATTCATTTTTTTAAATGATTTAGATGGATAATATCAATGTTTATTTTTAAACCTTTCTTCCCCAATTTTTATCTAGTTACATTTTCACAGTTACACAAAATCTTTTTTAAATTTTTTAAAAATCTTTTAAAGCTTTTTAAAAAAACATTTATTGATTTAAATTTTCACAGCTGTAGGAAATTATGGAAGGGTCAGGCAATTGGGGTGGAGGGGTCAGACAATAATTATTTAAAGACAGTAGCTGCTGAGATTCAAAAAGTTGAAGCTTTATAACCATTAATACACAAATTGTCTCCACCATGTCAAAGTACACAAAGGAAATATCCTTAAATCAAAATCGAAGTTCTGCAGCTGCTCTTTTGTATTATTTTGATTTGTTTTTTACTTTTCCTATCTGTAAAATTTTATCATCAATGGAAATATCTTTTCATCAGTTTGTGCGTGTATGGTGAAATTGACATTTACCAACATTTACCAATAAAACAATGACAGGTTTCAGAGTACAATGAATCTTTTCAAGTGTAAGTATGCTTTATGTCTGTGAAGTAACAAATATTCATAATTTTTGTACTGTGTTAATCTCAGATCCCTTTATTACAATTAGGATAAACCCCAAATCTGTCTTGTCCATTTTTAGCATTTCAAACCTGCCTGAGACTGGCACTCCGAAAATGTTTATGGAAAGCCCCAAATGTAATACTCTCCTGAGTAAAATGCACCATCTACAGGTGGATATAGGACTTGCAAGTACATCTTTAAATGGAGGAAAAGTTATATTGGCAGAAGCAATAAATAACTCACGGAGAAAACTAAATGAAATCACTAATGGGGAAAAATAACATTAGCCACAACTTTAGGCTTCGGTTCTTTGGAATAACCATTTTATATGGAAAAAGGAGTACTTGTGGCACCTTAGAGACTAACAAATTTATTTGAGCATAAGCTTTTGTGAGCTACAGCTCACTTCATCGGATGCAACCGATGAAGTGAGCTGTAGCTCACGAAAGCTTATGCTCAAATAAATGTTAGTCTTTAAGGTGCCACTAGTACTCCTTTTCTTTTCACGAATACAGACTAGCATGGCTGCTACTCTAAAACCTGTCATTTTATATGGCTTTGTTAAAGAGTGCTTTTCTGCATCAAGACATATTCAGACTCACATATTTTTAGTCCTCTTTAAGAGAAAGCTGTGCAATTGTTTATGCTGTAGTAGTACATCCAAAGGCCACAATCATCTACAAAACTATCTGTTTAATCTCATGGTTTTAGTGCATATAAGGAAAACACAAATACCCTCTGCAGGAAAACCATCTTGCCTGGAGAGTAAAGATCAATTTGTGATGTATGCAGACAACTGAGTCAAGTTACCTGCTGTTCTATTCCAAACTCTGCTGCAGACTCATTGTGTATCTCTGAGCCAGTCACTTAGGCTAAATATTTCAAAAGTGGCCTCTAATTTTGGGTGTCTCAGATTTCAGGTGCCTGGCTTGGGACACCTGTGATCTGATGTTCAGAAATATTGAGCCCCCAAAACTTCAGCTGAAGTCAATGGGAAAGTGGTGGTTCAGCATATTTGGAAATGGTTGTCTACACCTGGGCACCTAAAATCCAGACACTCAGAATTAAGAGGCCACTTTGAAAATGTGGCCCTTAATCTCATTTCTTTAAAATGGGAATGTCTGATGAGGCTAATTTCATGTCATGTTTGCGAAGTGCATTGAGAACATTGATTAAATTCCTTCATTGGAATAAGGGGATAAAACCCATTTCTGAAAAGAGTTTTGAAATCCTGATGAGGAAGGCACTAAAGAGGCAGAGTCTACATCCACCCCATTACACATGAAAAACATTTTCTCCAGTGGTCTAAGCCACTTGTGTTACCTGGCACATCTCCTATAGCAAACAGAATTGTACTTGTTAATTAAGCATAAAATACAGTCTGTTGCCCACTTGCTCAGTAGGGCATTTACAAAAAATCTAAGTAAATCTCACGGCTGAACTAAAAATTGTTTTGCTGATTGTGATCAGCATTCCACTTAAAAGGAAAAGTGTGACATGCATCTGTGCTCTCCCCCCAAAAAGGGAAGCAGCTACACAAGCCAGGGAATTTACTTATTAGAACAAAGGACTGCAGTGACTGCTGGCTAGTGTAGGGTGGCAAGTTGCAGGGATATCCCTCCACAGCTCCCAGGGTGAAAGCTAGGGGAAGCAGGGAGAGGGGTCATTAAAACACAAAACACAAACTTCTTTCCTTTCCCCACCCAACCTGCTCCCTCCCCAGGCAGTATGCTCCCTCCTAGCCCGTAGAGTGCCCCCTCCACCATGCCCCCTTCCCCCTCCATGTCCCCTGCTGCCCTGCCCCCTACTCCATGCCCTCTTTCTCCCCTCTGGGGCATGCCCTGCCCTATGCCCCCCACATCCCCCTGCTGCCCTGCCCTCTCCGCCCTGCCCCCTCCATGCCCCCTGCTGCCCTTCCCCCCCTGCCATGCCCCCCACACCCTCCTCCATGCCCCTGCTGGCCCTGCCCCCCACATCCGCCTCCATGCCCCCTGCTGCGCTTCCCCCTCCGCCATGCCCCTGCTGGCCCTGCCCCCCAAATCCCCCTCCATGTCCCCTGCCCCCTCTGCCATGGCCCCCCCACCCTCCTCCATGTCCCCTGCTGCGCTTCCCCCTCCGCCATGCCCCTGCTGACCCTGCCCCCCACATCCCCCTCCATGCCCCCTGCTGCCCTTCCCCCTCCGCCATGCCCCTGCTGACCTTGCCCCCCACATCCCCCTCCATGCCCCCTGCTGCCCTTCCCCCTCTGCCATGCCCTCCCACCCTCCTCCATGCCCCTGCTGGCCCTGCCCCCCACATTCCCCTCCATGCCCCCTGCTGCCCCCCCCACGCCCCCCTCCATGCCTCCTGCTGTCCTGCCCTCCTCCACCCTGGCCCCCACACCTCCTGCTGGCACTGCCCCCTCTGCCACGCCCCCCCACGCCCCCTGCCGCCCCTCCCCCTCCGCCATGGCCCCCACATCCCCCTCCATGCGCCCTGCTGCCCTTCCCCCTCTGCCATGCCCCCCACACCCTCCTCCATGCCCCTGCTGGCCCTGCCCCCCACATTCCCCTCCATGCCCCCTGCTGCCCCCCTCCATGCCTCCTGCTGCCCTGCCCTCCTCCACCCTGGCCCCCACACCTCCTGCTGGCACTGCCCCCTCTGCCATGCCCCCCACGCCCCCTGCCGCCCCTCCCCCTCCACCATGGCCCCCCCTTCCCCGCGCTCCTCTCCGCACGCCCAGCCGGCGTCACGGGGGGAGGCGATAGAGCTTCCCGCACGGGCCTCTCAGACTCGCCCCGCCCCCGCCCCCGCTCAGCGTCCCCCGGGCGCGGGAGTCACCGCGCCGCTGCCCCCTAGTGGCCACGGTCCGGCTTCCTCTCACTACAAAGGGGCCGGGCGGGGCCGTCCCGGGAGAGGGTTTCCGTAGTGTAGTGGTTATCACGTTCGCCTCACACGCGAAAGGTCCCCGGTTCGACCCCGGGCGGAAACATCAGCGTAGGATTTTGCTGCTTTCCTCGCCTTAGTTTTATAAAGGGAAAGAAGGAGGAGAGGGTGTGCTATGGGGGAGCTAGTGCCTCTGCACGTCACAGCCCTCCATGCCCCCCTGTCTTTTCTCCTGCCTTAGTTTTCTTCCTTGCTCACTAAATAAACTTACACCAGAGGGCGATTGGTAACTGCAGGGTGAAAGACACAGGATGAAAACCTGGCTCAAAACTCCCCCTGATTGCAATGGGCTCAGGATTTCATCCCTAGGGTATGTTCCTGCTTGAGAGGCTGGGGGGGGGGAAGGGGGTAGAGGTTTTTTTGAAGATAGAATGTAAAAATCTCTCATTTCTTTAAAAAAAGGGTGGGGTTAAAAATCAGAAAGAGATGCACCATTCATCTGACTTGGTCATTGACAAACTGTCTGCATTGCATTTCCCCAAGATGAAGGAGAAGGGGAAGCTGATCATTTCGTACAGTCGTCTGGTGCTCAGCAGCACTGACTGGACAGTAAGGGCTTGATTAAGCAGCTAATATTTATGAAAATAATTGTCAATGAGATGTGCTTTGTTTTAGTCTGTATGCAAACGGGAGAGGGCCAGCACAGCCCCAGGGTGAAGAGCTAAAAATGAAGACGCCAGTCCTGCAAACTTCTCCAGGCAAGTGGTCCCTTATGCCCACATGAGACCCCATTGTCTGGGTTGGGTTGTGACTGTATAGATCTCGTTTTAGGATTGGCACCTTTGAGAAAGAATTGCAGAAAGACAACTCCCCCTCCCCATAAAAATGAATATCTACATTATGAAGTGAGCTGTAGCTCACGAAAGCTTATGCTCAAATAAATTTGTTAGTCTCTAAGGTGCCACAAGTTCTCCTTTTCTTTTTGCGAATACAGACTAACACGGCTGCTACTCTGAAACGTACATTAGTACAGTAAGCCGTGCTTTTTCTGTCTAGTTATGTTAAAACTGCCAGGATCCAAACATTTCCCCAGTATTACAGGTGTATCCATTTTATTTAAATGCAACAGATGAGTTAATAAGCGCGATCAATGCTGAAACAGAACTAAGATTTAGCAGGGATTTGTGATATTACAGTTTGTGGGACCCACTGCAGGGACACTACAACTGAGACTCAAAAAGCACATGGCCTTCCCTATTACAGAGGGGGCTGATAGGGACATACATGAGTTGCTTCTTACTGAAGTGGCAGACTGTGGATGGGGTTGTGAGTCCCCCCCCCCACATATTGCTGCTGGACCTGCTGTCATTGATTTCATTTAATTTTACAACTGACTTCAATGGAGGCAGGATTGGGCCCCAGAAGCAGACTGAGCCATGGATTTCTATGGTTTCAGAGTAGCAGCCGTGTTAGTCTGTATTCGCAAAAAGAAAAGGAGTACTTGTGGCACCTTAGAGACTAACAAATTTATTAGAGCATAAGCTTTCGTGAGCTACAGCTCACTTCATCGGATGCATTCCGATGAAGTGAGCTGTAGCTCACGAAAGCTTATGCTCTAATAAATTTGTTAGTCTCTAAGGTGCCACAAGTACTCCTTTTCTTTTTATGGATTTCTAAGTGTGTCACACTGCTTTGGAAAGGGTGATAGTTGCTTGTCTCACTTGTGCTTAAGATCAACCTCTTCACCTTCTTTGTTGGCAGACTCTGCATGTGTCTCTGCAGCCAGGTTAAATGTCGGGAACTAGCACAAAGGTCTGGCTGCACCAAAGAATCTCTAGCACAGGGTTTATTCTTATTCCATAAAAAGTTGCGAAAGACTTTATCCCCAAAAGGAAGAAGAATAATTGGGACATCATAAAGATATGGGTAGCCTTCATTTGCAGTTTATGGTTGTGTCCAGTCACTGCTAGAGGGAGATGAGATTACTTTTTCTGTGCTTAAATTATTTCACTACAGCCACTAGCGAGTACAATTTTGATTGTGTGTGGTGGTTTATGCTATTGTATTGTTGTTGTTTTGCAATTCAGATACTTAAGTATCGGGACTGACTCTGGGGCCTTTTTGAGGTCACTAGTTTTGAAACCAGCCCAGGGCTGACACTACTGCATTTCTGTTATTGCCTTTGAAATGAACCTTTGATAATTTAAAAGTGTTCTGCCCCCATTTTACTTCCTGGTAGTTATAGACTGATTTATATGCAAAATTCCTAGAAGGGAAGAAGTCACCAGAAAAGTCTTGCAGCTACAGACCAAGGAGCATGTCATAATCTCTTTAGCAAATGACCATATAAAGTATAGAAAAATCAAAAGAGGAGGTGGAAAAATATATTCACTAGGTATGGAAAGTTACTTAACATTCAGAACCAGGGAACAAATAGTTCTGTAGTGTGGGGTCAAGAGAGACAAGGTGCTAGGTACCTAATTTCCTGCAGTATTATTATATTATTATTAATAATAAAATAATAAAAGTATTAATATAGATATAGAGAATCATTTCAAATACTGTCAATAAGAAAAGATACCAAGAAACTACTGGCATGTCCCTGTGCACTGACTCTGCTCCCCAGCTGGAGCGGTGGGCAGAGCAGGGCAAGCCCCTGCACTCTGACTCACTCGCCGGCAGGAGAGCGGGGCAAGGTCCTGCACCCCAACCCCATTTCCCCAGCAGGAGTGTGGTGGTGGGCGGAGCGAGGGGACTGCAGGTATAAGGGGTGGGAAGGGGCCCCCACTTGCTCTGGTCCAGGGGCCCCACAAAACCCTAATCTGATCCTGGCGGTGTGCTTCCTGTCCCCAGGCTTCTGAGGGATTGTCTGAAATACAGTCAGTTCTTGCTAGCTTGTCTTTTTCTGGTGGCTGTGTATGGTCTGTTATAGTTCAGGGCAATTGCACTGTATTCCCCCTCTGTGCAAGGGCACCTACTCTAGGCTCTCAGCTCCTCAGCCATCACATCTCGCTACCTCCTGACCAGGGTTTTTCCAGGCTGCAGTTTCCTGCCCACACTGTGATATTCCCGGCAAGCCAGACTTCCCAGACAGGTCAGTGTCTGTGCTATGCTTTCTCTCCAGAGGTTCTGAACAGCATAATTACGTGCAGTTATAAGTTACTACACAGCTCTCCTTAACCAAGCACATTTATTCTTAAGGTGAAAGCATTACAAAGAAAACATATTAAAAATAATAAAAGAACTTGCATGCAATTCCAACCTCAGGCTCTGGTAGCTATCAGAGCCTCCAAAACCCACAACTGGATTTCCCCAGTATCAATATTGTCTCCGAATCAGAACCAGAACTTCAGTCTTTCCTTTATACATCTTGGGCCTTTGATCTTGGTCTCATGTAACAGGTAATCAGCTGACAATGGCAGAGCAGAGTTTCAAAAGGTTGGATTTTTTATTTACATACACCACCCTAGATATTCCTCAGGAAAACCATTTAACAATTTTTGGTCCAAAAGTCCATTCATGTCTGGCACATTGTTTAATATAGTCCTTTGAACCCCCAGGTCTCACATCTGTCACCTCTCCCCATTCCAGAAGATACATACAATCCTGGTCAAGTTGGAGCCGGATCCAATGTATGTTCATGTCAATGAAAGGACTCCTACTGATTTCAGCAAACACTGGACCAACTCCATACACCTGTGCAAAGTGCTGCAGCAGGTAAAGGAGAACCAGACCCAGTAGAAACAATGGTTTGAAGTTAATTAAGGACACAGGGAAAGTCATTTGGGTTCCCTTAGCTGTGCATTTCCACGTTTTCCAAACTTACAAAAATCATTTTGAAAGCCAGTTATTATTTATTTTTATTATTTAAATAAATTAAACCTAGTCCAGATGCAGGGACAGTAGCGCATCACAAACTAACCAAATATCCCATGGAAGGACAGAATTAGAGGCCTACGGAGAAGCGGAAGAAAGTTTTTCACAACAGCCAGGGATGGGGAGGGCTTGGTGTCCTACCGGGAGCCTTACACTTGGATTCCAATGTATTAATTTCTCAGCTGCCCCATTGTATTTTGGGACCCTTCCCAAAGGGATCAGGGTTTTGCCCGATCAGCTCTTAACCCCGTTTTACCCAGCTTTAAAAACAAACCGAAAGGGGGAACGGTGGGGAACACCCCCTCTCTCCAAGCTGCACTGGGCGGGCGGCTCCGGCAGGGGGCGTTGTTTTGCTGCCGCTCAGAGGAGCCGGCGATTGGCTCCCCAGCCCCGGAGCCCCACGCCAGCCCCAGCCCAGGGTGGGAGTCGCCACTGTCCAGCCGCGAGTCCGGCGCCGACCTAGGGCGGGGGAACAGTCGGGGCTCTGAGCTGCCGCCCGCAGCCCCGTGACACCGCTGCAGGGGCGAGCGCAGCCCCCGACGCCGGGCACGATGCTGCGCTACCGGGGGGAGGAGTGGGACGAGAAGACCCAGCTGCGGGAGCTCAACTCCCGGCTGCGGCTCTACGTGTCCCGGGTGCGGGAGCTGGAGCAGGAGAACCGGCTGCTGGCCCAGGAGGTGGCCGAGCTGCAGCAGCAGGAGCTGGCCGGGCTGCGGGGCCCCCAGCGGGCGGTGGCCGAGCTGCGGGTGCGCGTGGCCGAGCTGAGCCGGGCCAAGCGGGAAGCGGAGCTGGAGCGGGACGGGCTGCGGCAGGAGCTGGGGCAGCTGGAGCTCCTGGGCGCCGAGGTGCTGCAGCTGCGGCGCCGCCTGGCGCCCGAGCTGGCCGGGCAGCGGCAGCTGCTGGAGCGGCTGTGGGGCGAGGGCGCCGCCCTGGAGGAGCTGCTGCAGGGGCTGCGGGCCGAGCACGGCCGGCTGCTGGAGCGCCAGCGGCGGGAGGCGAGCGAGGTGCGGGCGCTGCGGCTGGACCTGGCCGCGCTGCCGCCGCCGACGGCCGGGCTCAGCCTGGAGCAGCTGGAGGAGACCTGCGAGCAGGTGCTGGGCCGGGCCTGCTGGGAGAGCCTGCTCCGCTACCAGGGCCAAATCCGCGCCCTGCAGGAGCGGGAGGCGCGGCTGGGCCGGGAGAGCCTGGAGCAGCTGCGGGCCGAGGGCGCGCGGTGCCGCCTGCAGCTGGAGGAGCTGCAGCGCCAGGGCCAGCAGCTGGGCGGCCTGGGCCGGCGGCTGGAGGACGAGCTGCTGGCGCTGCGGGAGCTGCACGGCGCCGAGGCGGACGAGTCCCAGGTGGGTGAGGGCTGCCCCCGCGCGGCGTCGGGGGAGGAAGGGGGACGGGGCGCCCCGAGGCCGAGCGGGGGGGCTCCCGGGCGGGCGCGCGGCCCACCCCGGGGGCCGCCCCCGCCGGTGCGTGTCCCAGCGCGGAGCTCCGCCTGGGCGTGGCGGGCGCGGCGCGGGGTCCTGCGCTGCCGCGGGAGGTAGATTCGCTGGATTTCTCCCCTCGCCTCCGCGTCTGACCCCGGAGAACTGTTCCCTTCTCTGGGATCTACGCCTGCCTCGGCTTCTCTTCCCCACCCCCTCTGGGGGCCCTCCTCCCTTCTCCCCCCCCCGTCCCTGAGTCTCTTTCCCCACCCCCCCTCTGGGGGCCCTCCTCCCTTCTCCCCCCCCCCCCCGTCCCTGAGTCTCTTTCCCCACCCCCCCTCTGGGGGCCCTCCTCCCTTCTCCCCCCCCCGTCCCTGAGTCTCTTTCCCCACCCCCCCTCTGGGGACCACTCGTCCTTCCTCCCCTACAACTATCCCCCCTTTCCTAGAGCATCCTTCCTTGCCTCCCCTTGCCCCCTCTCTTCCCCCCCATCCCCCCTTTCTGAGAGTCCCCCCCCCATACCCTGAGCTCTTCCCTTCCCTGGGTCCCAATTTTTGTGCCTTTTGCCTACGACCGGATTTACACTTTACGCTCCCCTAGGCACAGCCTCTTCAGCCCCCCCCCCCCCCCAGCTGACCTTCACCTTGCACAAAGAGAGGCAAGGCACCCCTAGAATGCTGGTGCCCCTAGGCACATGTCTAATAGGAAATCTGACCCTGCTTTCCTCTGGGGGCATCTCCTCTCCCCTGCATCTGTCCTAACCCTTCATCCTCTTTTTGCACCCCTTCCTAGGATCCTTCTTTCCCCCAGTCTTTCCTCTTGACTCTGTCAGCTCCCTTTGTCTGCCCCCTTTTCCTTTCTTGCCCATAGGAACTCTGCTCTCAGCCACCCCTGCTGTCTCCACACTGTGCAATGGCTTGCTGGCCCACATTATAACCCTGCTCCACCAGCTGCCTCCCTTCCCTGCCCATACATCCTTCCCTTCCTCTGATCCCTCAGCTGTGCACCTGCTCCTGACACCCTTCCTGCCCTCTGCCTTAGCTTGCACTACCCCGGCTCCCTCTCTCCTACCCCATTTCCCGTGCACCAGCTGCTTGCACCCCACTTCTTGGCTCCCTCCTATTGGGCACCTGGTCACACTCTGCCTTTCCCTAGCACCACCTCTTCTGGGGCTGTGGCTGTCCTCCGGTTGGGGGAGGAGGCAGCCAGCAAGGAGAGAAGCCTGCTGCATTAAAGGGCAGGCCTCGGAGGGGCCACTTCTGGCAGGACGACACAAACTCGGATTCCCTTTCAAAACCTTGGGTAGTGTTAGGACCTCTGGCTGGGGAAGCTGTGAGAGTGAACAGGGAGGTGATGACTCTTAACACACCCTCTTCGTGAGGGGTGTACCGCTCCCACTTTGCCCTGAACAGGCACACTGAGCTGCGGAGTCGGTGCTGGGTGAGATCAAATCCAGCCAGCTAACCTGAGTCCCATTGCCAGCTCGCCATAAGCACACTGGGGAACGAAGCAAGCCCTGGGAATGGGTGAACTGAGCCGCAGGGTCATGGGAGGCAGGGTTCTGGGGACAGGCCTACAGAGCTCTCTTTCCTGCACATGGCAGGCAGTGCTTAAAATGCTCAAAACATGAATGTGTGTGTGTAAGTGTCTCACTTCTACCTCCCCACCGCCCCCAACTCCCACCATCAATTCTGCCCCCTCCAGCCTCCCCTCTGTCTTCCTGCAGCTCCTTGTGGTTCTTCACCCCTCCTTGGCCTGGCTGGAGCCGGGGTGGGGGGGGTGGGAGGGCAGCTGCAGGAGGATCCTTTTCCCCACTTCAAGGGCTGGAGTACCAGGGAGGGATGGGGGATGGGAGCTGCACTTCTCCACCCACTCCTCCTGTGAGGATCCTGTTAGGAGGGGAGAGAGTGCTGCCTACCGCCTGGAGTGGAAAGCCGGTGGGCCAGCCTATATTCCACCCTGGTCCCAAGGCCCGCCGGGGATATCAACTGGAGGCTCCTTCACGGGGCCGTGAGCACGGGCGTGTACTTGGTGCGGTTCACTCCAATCCCAGACACCTGCCCCTTTTGCGGGGTGAGGGAAACCCTGGCGCACGTATACCTGGAGTGCGCCAGGCTGCAATCCTTATTCCGGCTCCTCACAAATATTTTGTTAAGATTTTGGTTGCTCTTGTCCCCTCATCTATGAATCTCCTTATCTATGCACTCCCTATCCATGGCCCCACTAAGTCATGGGACCTCCTGGTCAACCTCTTCCTGGCCCTGGCTAAAATGGCCATCTATAAAACCAGGGTGAGGAGGTTGGCCTCTGGAGTCTCCTGTGACTGTAGGGCCTATTTCCGATCCTCGGTCCGTTCACGTATCCGGGCAGAGCTCCTCTGGGCGGCGTCCACTGACGCCTTCGAGGAGCAGTGGGCGCTGTCCGGGGTTCTCTGCTCGGTGTCCCTGTACGGTTCCCTTCGTTCAACCCTTTGACCGCACTCCTGTCCCTGTTGTTCATTAGTTGTCCACCGTAATTATTTGGTTTTCCAGGTCCTGTGGACCCCCCTCTTAGGCTGGGGGGGATCCTTTAGCAGTGGGTGGGCACTTCCTGGATCCCAATAAGGCCTGGAGTGGAAAGCAGCCAGACAGAGGTACTTTTCCCTAGGCAGAGCTGAAATGTGCACCCCTTAGTAACCGAAGGCTCGAGTTGTAGAAGTTTTATTTGGTGGGTCTGCGACAGAGCACACTTTAAAGCACTGATGCCAAGTATCTGGTGATGGGAGTTGGCCCTTGAGACAGGTGAAGTAAGTCCTGCCATTTTCCTGCCCACCACAGTCAGTGTTGTCCTGCATTCCCCTCTTGCTAGAACCGTTCTCTACTCATGGTCTTGAGCCTGGAGGATTCAGACCCCAGCATGGTTAACTGAGCCCTCCATTTCTCCTATAGCAAAGAGAGTGGTTACCATGGTATTGACTGGGGTTGGGTTTTTTTGGGGGGGGGGCTGAGGATGGAATGAGGCCTTAAATAGAGGGGTCTCTGTGTGGACATTAAAATGCCATTGTATTTTACAACAGCAAATTGCCACTGTACTTTTGGCCAAGATTGTACTTTTGGCCACTGTTCTGCAGCATGCCAGTTATAAAGCACCCCATGTGCATGGATAGATCGGCATATGCTGGAAAAGCAAAATATCAAAGGTTAGGGTTGGAGAAGACGTATTAGATCATCCAGTCCATCAATCCACTATGCAGATCAGAAAACAGTTTTGCTCTCCATTTCCTCAGGGCAACATTTCTTTTGTTCTTCATCAGACCTTTTATTAACACTCTGCTAGATCTCTTTGTCTGTCTGCAGCTCTCCTGTTAATGATCACATTGTGTGTAAGGGCATGTCTGGCATGGGAGATTATGGAGATATTGCACATTGTGAGGGGACTATCGAGCGGTTGCTCTGTGTCTGGATTTTAAATTGCTAGCTTGTTCGCAAGTTGCTATGAACGGAGACTGATCAATTCAAAACAAAACACAGCAAACAGCAGAGCTTTTAAACTTAACTTGAAATATTCTGGTCTTTGAGAGGTTAAGTCATTCTCCTTTTAAACATGCATTTAAAAATCTCCATACACTGCTTTGAAAAATATTTATTTATCTGTGAATCTCTGATTGATTTTAATAATAGTCCTGCAACTAAAACTGGCTAAAACTGTAGAGAATAACAATGCTTTTATCAGGAGTTTCCTGTGGCTCAATGTTTTGTTTTTATTTTGATAGGAGTAAAAATTATATAACCTTATTTCTTCCAGCTGAGTGTAATAAATTCCTTCATTCCTAAAAATGCATTATCTGTAGAGCCATGTTATAAACTGCTGACATTAGAAATTGATAATGAAAAAACTGATTGATCCCTAACAATAATGGGTCAAATTAAAACCACCATATTCCAAGAGTCATCCTTCCCCCATCCCCACTTTTTATCATTTACAGCTCAGTACCAAAAGTTTTTCTCCTGCAGTTTCAAGAATGGCTAATGCATCCAATGAAGTGAGCTGTAGCTCACGAAACCATATGCTCAAATAAATTTGTTAGTCTAAGGTGCCACAAGTACTCCTTTTCTTTTTACTTCTTTTCTGTAACTCAAGCAGAAAAGATATTTTTGTATCAGTGTCATCTCCATATTAGGGTTGCCGGTTTTGGTTGGCCGTATTCCTGGAGGTGTCGTCAAATGACAATCTTTAATTAAAGATTAATTTTTAATTCCTGGAGACTCCAGGACAATTCTGGAGGGCTGACAACCCTACTCCATATATGTTTATATTTTGCTGAGGATTAGTGGGGAAAGGTGACTGCAGGTATTCCGGAGAGTGAGTCAACTTTAAAAATCATACAGGATTGGCAGCACCGAAAAGAAACATGTCAGTTAATAGAAAAATAAAAATTACCATCTGGCTGCTAGCTCTGCTGTTGTACTCAGGATGAGATGTTATTTTTTAAATTAAAATTGTCCCAGTTTGAGGTGTTTTAAACAATATCTTACTGTTACCTTAAAATGAGTTATGATAAGCAACCCAAACTGCTTTAGCACCCAAAATGAAAACACATTAGCTGATATAGTTGCACATACACCTAGATTATATCAAAGCATCTCTAAAAGTGGCCTCATGAGGGTCCATGTTTATTGCCTGTCAGTGATACTGTGGGAGGGTGGACTTACCGCTGGCATGCCACCTTATGGCTGGGCATTGTGTAGTAGGCTTTGCTTTCTTGCCGAAGCGGCTCCGGCCCTGCAGCGGTCTGCTTCTTCTCATAGCTCGGCCCTCCACTGCCTCCAACCCTGCACCACTAGGTGCCGGGGGGGGTCCAACAAATAAAAGTCCAGTGTCCTTACATCAGATCTTCAGCCCCCAGCTTTGGGTCCTGTGGTCCTTAAACTCTGTCATCTCAGGACTTTAAGGAGTCCTTACCCCTTATATCAGGGGCTGTCTATTCAGACCTGCTTCCGGCTAACGCTCTGGGCTTTTTCTTCCCTCAGCAGGCATTTGCCACAGCCCGTTCCTGGGCCCACTGTATACCTGTATTCTTATCAGCCTCCACAAGCTGTCTTCCCAGGCTGTACAATGTCTCAACGTTCTTCCTTCTTTCAGGGCAGGGGCTTGCAGGGCTCCCCCCCCGGCGTCCCCTAACAAATCCCAAATGAAAATGTAAACAAACCATTTTTGCCCTCCTCACAATTGAACTTTAATCCTTCTTAGCTTTCCCCTCTGCTCTGCTTCTCAATTCAACATCTCCTTGGGCTTTCTCCCCAGAGGTCCAGATCCTGCCATTTATCAAGGACCACCACTGGCGTCCGCCCCACTGGCATCTCCTGGCCAGTTGCTAGAGTTCTCTGGCCAGGAGGAGGAACCCAGGGCCAACTCTTTTTCCTTGGGCTTTTCCCCTCTACTCCCCTCGAGTCCTTCCTTGGCTCAGCAGGTGTCTTTCCGCTTTCTATCCACCACTGTGCTGCTGAGAAGGGGACCATGTAGGATTCTTTCAAACCTTCCCCCCCCCCCCCCCCCGCTTATCTGGGCTTCTTCCCAGCTATGCTTCATCTTTAATAGGGCTGCCCCGCCCTGTAGTTGCCACCAGGTGCTCTAATTGAGCTCTCCAGCTTCAGTTAACCCTTTCAGTGCCAGTGTGGGGAATCTACGCTCTGCCTTCTGTATCCTGTTAAACTGCCCAGTTTTACAATTGAAGAAGATTTTTCTAGTGACCAACTATGCAAACTCAACCTGGTTTTTCAGGCAGGATGCGGGGAAAAGGTGATCTCTCATTCATGTCTGTCATGAAAAAATATAAAATGGGGGAAAGCAAGTATTTTAAGTTTTCTACTCTTGCTCAATTTTTTTCTGACATAATTTCTTTTACAGGAGAGAAGGTATTTAGTTAAGTCAAAGCTTAAGCTTTGAAGTCATGTCTAAAAACCAGTTATTGGCTGTTTGTTTATTTAAAAGTGATGCCACTCACAGATGTGCTTTTTTTTTTTTTTAAAATATGAGTGATTATGGTAGGAATTTCCTCTACAGCTGTTGTAGCAAGGGGATTTATTAATATTTTCCACATATTATCCACTCTTTCTGTATGTCCATCCTTGTCTCCTCCAGGGCTCCCTATCCTCCGTAAAGCTTTCAGTGCTGATAGACTATTCTGCAAATAAATTTTATTACCTAACTGGACTGGCCAAGCACTAGCGCACATCCTGTATTGGCCTGATGGGCCAGTGGATGGCTCAGAAAGACACTCAGGTTTCTATGGCCCTAATAGCATGCTGTGACGATATTTATGGAGAAAATTCCATTGACTTCAATGGCAGATTCACATACAGTGCGATAGCAGAAGAGGGCCCTATATTTTTAGAATGCAAAAAAGACCCTGGCTTTCATCCTGCTCCACTGAAGCCAACTGGACATTTGCCACCAACTTCAATAGGCTTAGGACTGGCTTCTGTATCTGTTCCATGGTGCTGTGAGCTCCAAAGGAGAGGAAAACAGCTTCTTGTTGAATTAACATTTAACACAAATCTGTCACACTGAATTCCTGTACCGATTTCCAGCCAGCCAAGGGCTGGGTGTCCTCTTTTTCTTTTTCTCCCATTAAGCTGCTAAGTGGCCGTGGAGTTTGTAAAAGATGCCAGACCAAGAGTGCTGGAGACTGAAGTCCTTTCTTTATTCGCAGAACAAGTACAGTTTGGCAGCATGAGTGCAGAATTTCTCCAACTGCCCTGCTAATGTTTCTCATCCATGACTAGAAGGAACCACCTTAAGGGGTGTGAGAATTAGTCACCTTCAGTGCTTGAGTGGACTCCTGTGACTTTTCCTCTTCTCTTTACAAAACAGAGCGGTGACCTTCCAAGAAGTGTGTGCTGCTTCTTTACCAACGATACCAGGAAAGACCTTTGAAATTGAGTGAACCAAGTTAGCTCAGCATGTATAAAGGCCAAGAAAACATAAGGCAATTTAAGGATTATTTTTTGGGACTAATGTAATAACTACCCTTCCTTCAGGCTTGGTCTACACTAGAGCTTACTTCAGTATAATTTATGTAGCTCAAAGGCATCAATAATCCACATCCCTTAGCGACGTAAATTATACTGACTTAAGTGTCGGTGTGGACAGGGCTATGTCAGTGGGAGAGCTACTGCCTCTCGTGGAGGTGGATTTGTTATGCCAATGGAAGAGCTCTCTCCCATCAGCATAGAGTGTCTTCACCAGACGCGCTACAACGGTGCAGCTGCAGCACTTCTAGTGCAGACTAGCCCTCAGTTTAACATGCAAATGTTCCAGCTGTCATGCTCTGCAGTCTCAGGTGGCCATGCATTATAATCGTCATAACTGATAGGGAAGGATGTAATTGCATCAAGGAATTCCAGTGACAGAAGATCTGTTTTTCTCCAGAACATGCAATGATGTCCTTGGCTATTTGCTTTTGGTACAGTTCATGGCTAGCTGTTACTCTGACCCCCTCTGTGAGTTGGTCTCAAGGGATCCTCTCTGTGGCTTTAGGCCTCTAGTCCTCCTCTCCCTGGGGTGGAAGCTTGCAAGTCTCCTACTCTTAGACTTTGGCATGAGGCTAGAGTCCCTTGCATATCAACCATGATTCTGCAGCAGGCCTGACGGGATTCAAGCCCTGAAATTCTTACCTTTGGGAGCTATGACCAATGTGTGAATACAGGGAGATTAAATAGCCTTTTCAAAACAAAGTATTGTTTAATTTCAACAGAAGGAATCAGAGTAGCAGCCGTGTTAGTCTGTATTCACAAAAAGAAAAGGAGTACTTGTGGCACCTTAGAGACTAACAAATTTAAATTTTTTAGTCTCTAAGGTGCCACAAGTACTCCTTTTCTTTTTGCAAACAGAAGGAATGCAGCCTCAAAAGAGGAAAGGGGTATTAACACAACAAAGACTCTACTGTTTGACCTAAAATTTAGGTAAGCAGACACCCCCACTTCTAGAGCTGGGGGGACAGCGTGCACCCCTTCGGATTACCATATTTCAGGTTCTCCAAAAGAGGATACTGTTGCAGTTTGGGAGTGAGCTGGAGGGGGAGTACAGTTAGGGATGCTGGAGTGAGTACCTGCAGCGCGGGAATGGACAAATCAGCTATGGCTGCAGGGGAGAGACCAGTCTGGAAGCAGACCAATCTGGGCTCTTTCTGAGCGGCAATGTCTGTTCTGCAAAAATCCTGGACATTGCCTGTTGTTTGAAAAATCCACCCGGACACGGGATGGAGCCTCTTCAAGGGTTGCCCTTTTATCCTCCTCAAAGTCCCTTGTCTGTTCCAGGCCTCCTGAACCTGGCCAAAGAAGTTTACGCACCCTACCCTGGCGGGTGGGGGCAGGATAGACTTCACAGCAGTTATTCCCTTGTCTTTTAACTACTGGTAAATGGGAGACTATCTAAGATTTTTGTCTGCTTTCCTGTCTATATGCTGTCTGCTCCTGGTGGAATTAATGCTTTTGTAATTGCTACAGTCCCCCTTTGTGGAAGGTCACCAGACTGCTGATTGGACCCAAGCCTTTGGATCACACAGGCTTCCAAGCCCATTAGGTCTGGGCAGTGTCCAGGCACTGTCTCTTGGTCTGGCCTCTCATATACACTCCCAGGGTGCAGACCCCCGCTCTGGAACCCCTCGATGGGAAGATGGGAATCTAGCTGCCTTGTATCCCGATAATGTCACGGCTAACCTGGTGGCTGAACTTTGTGACTTTGTCCTCACCCATAACTATTTCACATTTGGGGACAATATATACCTTCAAATCAGCGGCACTGCGATGGGTACCCGCATGGCCCCACAGTATGCCAACGTTTTTATGGCTGACTTAGAACAACGCTTCCTCAGCTCTCGTCTCCTAATGCCCCTACTCTACTTGCGCTACGTTGATGACATCTTCATCATCTGGACCCATGGAAAAGAAGCTCTTGAGGAATTCCACCATGATTTCAACAATTTCCATCCCACCATCAACCTCAGCCTGGACCAGTCCACACAAGAGATCCACTTCCTGGACACTACGGTGCTAATACGCGATGGTCACATAAACACCACCCTATACCGTAAACCTACTGACCGCTATTCCTACCTACATGCCTCTAGCTTTCACCCAGATCACACCACTCGATCCATTGTCTACAGCCAAGGGCTACGATATAACCGCATTTGCTCCAACCCCTCAGACAGAGACAAATACCTACAAGATCTCTATCATGCATTCCTACAACTACAATACCCACCTGCTGAAGTGAAGAAACAGATTGACAGAGCCAGAAGAGTACCCAGAAGTCACCTACTACAAGACAGGCCCAACAAAGAAAATAACAGAACGCCACTAGCCATCACCTTCAGCCCTCAACTAAAACCTCTCCAACGCATCATCAAGGCTCTACAACCTATCCTGAAGGACGACCCATCACTCTCACAGATCTTGGAAGACAGGCCAGTCCTTGCTTACAGACAGCCCCCCAACCTGAAGCAAATACTCACCAGCAACCACACATCACACAACAGAACCACTAACCCAGGAACCTATCCTTGCAGCAAAGCCCGTTGCCAACTCTGTCCACATATCTATTCAGGGGACACCATCATAGGGCCTAATCACATCAGCCACACTGTCAGAGGGTCGTTCACCTGCGCATCTACCAATGTGATATATGCCATCATGTGCCAGCAATGCCCCTCTGCCATGTACATTGGTCAAACTGGACAGTCTCATCGCAAAAGAATAAATGGACACAAATCAGACGTCAAGAATTATAACATTCAAAAACCAGTTGGAGAACACTTCAATCTCTCCGGTCACTCGATTACAGACCTGTGGGTGACTATTCTTCAACAAAAAAACTTGAAAAACAGACTCCAACGAGAGACTGCTGAATTGGAATTAATTTGCAAACTGGATACAATTAACTTAGGCTTGAATAGAGACTGGGAATGGATGAGTCATTACACAAAGTAAAACTATTTCCCCGTGTTATTTCTCCCCCCCTCCCCACCCCCGACTGTTCCTCAGATGTTCTTGTTAACTGCTGGAAATGGCCTACCTTGCTTGCCACCATGAAAGGTTTTCCTCCTTTTCCCCCCCCCCCTGCTGCTGGTGATGGCTCATCTTAAGTGATCGCTCTCCTTACAAAAAGAAAAGGAGTACTTGTGGCACCTTAGAGACTAATAGTCTCTAAGGTGCCACAAGTACTCCTTTTTCTTTTTTCATTGTATTTGAGTATTTCAAATGTGTTTAAATGGAAAGGGGTGTGTGTGTTTATTCCAGTGTTGAATCTGGCTTTTAATGTGCCATATAACAAATTTATAATAGGGTGCTTTTTGCTTGCCTGCATAAATGGTGACCTGTGTGTGTGTGTGTGTGTGTGTGTGTGTGGAGGGGGCAGCTAGATGGGATTTTGTTTAAATATTTGAAAACAATTTAGCCAGATGTAACTATTCATGCTAGGATGTGAGAATCTATTCCAGTAATAGTATCTCATGAACCATATGCCAGTGAAGTCTGAGAGTAGGTTTATTTATTTTTTTTTTCTGTAAAGCTGAGCTGCTAGTGCATGTTGCTTTAATACTTTTTAAGATTTTTATCTTGGTGTTTGTAGTAAAACTGGAAAGTTGTTATAAGCACAAGTGTGAAAGCGTAAACTCAAATTTTTCAAAACTAATAGGAAGTATTTCTGTTTCAGAGGATAATTGATGCCCTAGAAGAAGAAAAGCAATTCCTGACTATGTCCATCATGGATTACCTAAAGGACTACAATGAACTAATGCAGGTGAAAGTGGGACTCAGCCTTGAAGTTGAAACTTACAGGTAAGGATTATAACTGCAATGGGTAGTACCATCAGGAGATGTTTTAAATTACTCATTACAACTCAGACCTGTGAACTACACTGGCCTTTTCCATCTTTAGGGTGTAATAGTGCATCAGTTTTTTAAAAGGAAGACACTTGCCCTTAAACTCTTCAGGTTTCTTCTCCTCCCAGTGCACATGCATAATTCCCATTAGAGTGGGGTCTCCGGGTTCAGTGCTCAGCTTGTTATTGGCTTACTGTGTGATCGGGGTCAAGTAACTTAATCTCCCTATGCTTGAGTTCTCTCATCTGTGTAAAGGAGAAATAATACCTATGTTGCAGGAGTGTTGAGGCTTAATATTTTAAAGTCCTTTAATACCTTCAGATAGAAGATCATGTAAAAGTGTAAAGTTATTGTAACTGTTGTTCTTCATTAACAATGTTAATACATATTACTCATGTGCAGACTACAGAGGGAGATTAGAACCTTTGATGTAGCACTTAAGTACAGCCATTTTAGCTAATAGTAATTATGTCTACAGTCTAGGGAACAGCATGTTACTGAAGCCATATAATCCTCTGAATCCTGGAATTCTAAAAGCTTGCTACTTTATTTTGCAGTCAAGTTCTTGGTGCTAAAGGAGCATGCTTGGTTACTATGATGCTAAAAGCCAAGTGAATCTAATAGTTCTTACCATATTTGAATTTATGCAAGTACTAGCTGAAGGCTCAGCATCTGTCAGATTGTAATTGATAAGTCATAAGGCAGTGTGGATCTTCCACTTGGCAAGTCATAGTGCCAGCATTCAATGTTCAGATTGTTACAGGGTTTGGGTGGGCTGCTTACTGTACCTTTTTTGTTTCTACTACACTGATTTAAGCAGTGATGTTCTTAGCTGAAAGGCATTGTTTCATATACAAGTTCTGTTTCTGCCAAAGAAGGAAATGGAATAAAGAAGTTAACAGAAAACTCCATTTTCTAAACCAGTGATACTCAGACTGAGGCTTGGGAGTCGCAAGTGGCTCTTTTAATGTGTCTCTTGTGGCTCTTTGTAGCACGTGATATTAAAACATGGTGTGATTTAATTATTAACCAATCTAAGTTATTAACCATTTAGAATGCTTTTACTATGTTGTTTTAACTAATTGTAGAATACGTGGTCAGTCATTTTGTGTAAGAATAATGTATAGTAAATGAAACAATGAATTCACACTACTGTGGCTCTTTTGAGTAATGTTGAGCGCTAATTTGGCTCCTGAACCACAGAGGTCTGAGTATCACTGTTTTAAACTTTACTTTCCACCATCCTGGCCTTTGCTAAGGTAACACATGCTTAGGCCAAGTCTAGAAGTAAACAGCCATTCTGCTAATAAATCCTCTTTACCTGTGAATCTTTCTAGTCAGTCATTAGTTGAGCAATTGAAAAGCCAGAGCAATTTTGAAATCTCAAGATCATAAGTTGTTAATTGACACATGGCACATCCTGGTTCAGAAGGGGAAAAAAAAGTGGATGGATAGCAGACGGATAAAATTTTTATGGTAAAGGTTTTGAGTTTTTCCACTATTAACACTTTATTTTCGATAAAGTTGGCAGATGAAACTTATTCTTTACAATTTGTATTGATTTTTTTAAATTCACAAGATAACAATTCTTATTGAGTGAACCAAATAACCTGCAAAAGTTTAATATGTCAGGCTGCTATCTTATCTTTATGAATCCATAGATTTGTTTATATTGTGTATTAATGTTTGACACACACAGAATGTATAGTTACAACATTGCTTGATAAGTACTGCTACTACTGTCCTTAAATATTGTGTAATGTTGTTGTGAACTATTAAGCAGCTGAGTTTGTCCAGAAAGTGGTGGGTGAAGTGATCCATACATGTTTGTTAATTCAGAGACGGTTATTTAGTAGAAAGAGCACAGAAGTTGCTGTTACTAAAAAGACATGGAACTCCTGAGATCTAATCCCAGCTCTAATCCCAACTTCATCTGTTGCTTTGGGCTAGTGATCTAGTCTTTCTGCCTCAATTTATGCATTTGTTAAATGGGGTAATAATACCTTTGTCTCGGTACAAAAGGCTCAGAGCTGCTGTGACAATTAATATTCACACAGTGGTGTGCATGATTCTGCCCAGATAGCTAGGTGCTTTGACACATGCTTGGTTAGTAAGTGAACAGGCAGTGTTGCAGCTCTGTAAAAGGCAACTGCGAACTCATTAAATCTTGGAGCCTCTCCAGAAGTCATATCATGATTACCTATAGTGTTGGCTGTTTGTGTGTGGATTCGCAGTCCTCAGGGAGCGGGAAACTGCTTGGCATTGCCTGCAATGTTTTTGTTGTCCATTGAGGTTGCTGCCTTAGCCTACAGACACTTGTGAAATGTTCTTTAATAGCTTGTGATTCTCTGTGCCTCTGTTCGTCACCATCTCTGTCTTGCCGGGACCAGACTTCAGCATTTAAACTTACAACTTCCTGTTGAAAGAAACCATGTTTGGCTGAGGCCAGAGATATGGGACTTCCAGTTTATTGAAAAGCATTTCTGTCTTATTGCTGTAAAGAAAGTTCCTTTAAAAACTTAGGAAGGGAAAAAATTACTATTTTGGATACTCCATGTTTCACACAAACAAAATCACCACCTTTCACTGGGGATTTAATTGCCCCCACCCCAGTGGATGATCTTTCTTCACTCCACTGAAGAAGGAAGATAACTCTGTTCCACCAAGCCAGCTGTTGCATAAGACTGCTCTGGACTCCTGGTCTTCTGTTATTATTAAACCAGTTCCTGTAGTAATCCTCTGTACTTATGATAACGGGGGTATGTGATGTCAGCTTCTTCTCATTCTCATAGAGGAAATCCACTCCTATCCTTCATTTAGGTACATCAAGGTCCAAAGGCCCCTGTAAAGACTCATGCTTATAATTCTGAGGTTTCTATTACGAAGTTTCAGTGATTGCTGTGAGACATTTTGTCCTGTTGGCATCATGGACTAAGCACATGGTGTTTAGTTTACTTCCCTCTCCTTCGTCCCAGAGTGTCAGTGTATCTCCCACTCTGTATATATTTTTTGCTTTCTTTTACAACTCCTAGAGCTAGCGTCGCTAAGTAAGAATGAGAGAGTATTTCCACTGGAGCTAGTCATGGCCACTCCTGAATTGGCTGGCCAAAAGGGTCATGTTGCAAGGAACTCCCTTCCCCAGGAACCAAATATACTTCCTTCCTAATGCTGCCAACCCTTCCTGGTTTTATGGATGGGACCAGTTCTGGAAATGGCAGCATTAAGTTCTACACTTGGCCATTTTCATTCCCATTCTTTACCTGTAAAGGCGGAAATAAATAAATAAATAAATATTTTTCTAGTGTTGCACCACATGGTTCTGTGCTGCTGAGATCCTACAAAAGCCAAAATAGATGAGACTGTGTAATAGTCTCCAAAGGGAAGTGGTGGAAGACTCATCGCTTGATACTTAAAACTAGATTGAACAAAATACTGGAAGACTGACTGTTGGGAACCATCTTGCACTGGGCAGTGGAGCATTGTTGCATAGTGAACAAACCTTTTGCCATCATGGGTCATAGCCCTCTGCCTAGGGTCTGCATTATCATCACATCATATTATCCCCTTCAGTTGCCAGGAGCTCCTTCTCCCCTTACATTGGGGGCTGACCAGTCTCTACTTCTGGGCTCTGTAGCCCTTCTGCCCTTCACCAGCTTTGTTCCTGGATGACAGCCTGTCACCGCCACTTCCAGGACTCACCCAGTCCTCTCTCTGCTCCAGGCTCAGAAACCCAATACACTGAAGCAGCTATTTGCTACCAAGTCCAGTCCACCCTGCTTCCTTGTTTCCAGGGCCACTTCCTACTTCAGCCAGACCTCCTTCCTGGTCCCATCTCAGGAGCCCTCCACCAACCTCTTCCAGATTCATTCCCTGGTTCCCCCTCTGCAGGGAACCACTGTCAGTTATTTGTTACCACCAAACATGTTGCTCCTGCCAGCTCCCTCATTTACCGAGAGTGTTCTGCCTCATATATATCCAAGCGGGCCTGACAAGCACTCAGTCACCTGCTCTTCTTCATGATCTCTGTCCTCCAATTCCATGATTTAGGAGGAAAACCAGGCTCAGTGGAACTAAGCCTGAACTCTCTTTAAAGGGCTTACTCAACCTGTGACAGGCCTGGTGTATGTCAGTGGTTCACAACCATTTCCAGATAATCACCCCTTGTTATAACAGAAAAATGTCCCCATCCCCCACAGCCTGGGAGTTTCAGGACCCCCTCCCATCTAGCACTGAAGAAAAGGAGAGTGGTCAGGATCTCCTGGACCTGATTGCAACCCACTCCTCTCTGGGGTTCTTGATCCCCTAGTTGAGACCCCTTGGAAGAAATGACCAAAGAGGTCTTTTTTGTACATGACTGATTTTTGTGGTAAGATTTGTGCTGCAGATCATCACCAATTGTGCACATCTTATTATTTTTGGTACCTTCTCCCTCCTGTCCCAACCCACTTGTGTGTCTCATCCACCTGTTCTCTTATCTTTTAGACTGTAAGATCCTTGGGGCAGAGCCTGTCATGTTCTATGTGCTTTTACAGCCCCTAGCACAGAGGTGAGCAAACTATGGCCACATCCAGCCCACAGAACCCTCCTGCTCGGCCCCTGAGCTCCTGGCCCAGGAGGCTAGCCCCAGCCCCTCCCCTGCTGTTCCCCCTCCCCCACAGCCTCAGCTCACTGCGCCACCGGCACAATGCTGTGGGCGGCAGCATAGCTGCAGAGCCGCAGCCTGACCCAGTGCTCTGTGCAGCGTGGGTGGCATGGCTGGCTCCATCGACTGCCTGTCCTGATGCTCCAGGCAGTGCAGTAAGGAGGCAGGGAGCGGGGGGGTGGATAGAGGGCAGGGGAGTTTGGGGTGGTGGTCAGGGCGCGGGGGTGTGGATAGGGCTTGGGGCAGTCAGAGGGCGGGGAACGGGGATTGAATGGGGGCAGGGGTCTTGGGGGGGAAGTCAGGAAGGAGGGGGGTTAGATGGGGCAGGAGTTCCAGGGGTGGTCAGAAGACAGGGAGAAGGGGTGGTTGGATGGGAGAGGAGTCCTAGGGGAGCAGTCAGGAATGAGAGGAAGGGTTGGATGGGGCAGGGGGTCCAGGGGCGGTCAGGGAGCGCGTGGATGGGGCAGGAGTCCTGGGGGGCCATCGGGGGACAGGGCGGGTTGGATGGGGCAGGAGTCCCGGGGAGGCAGTCAGGGGTCGAGAAGCAGGGAGAATCGGATAGAGGGCAGGGGCTGGGCTATGCCTGGCTGTTTGGGGAGGCATAGCCTCCCCTAACTGGTCCTCCATACCATTTCGGGAACCCGATGAGGCCCTCAGGCCAAAAAGTTTGCCCGCCCCTGCCCTAGCACAATGGAACGCCAATGTGGTTAGCCTCTAGGCACTAACACCCAATAAATTTAAATACTGACAGTAATAACCAGGGGGATGAGTTAAAGATTCAGTATTAATTTCCTGATTCTTTTGGTAATAATTTTTCTTAGACATAAGAAATGGGACTGTTTGTGTGAGTAAAAGTGCTACTCAGCCCAAGTAACAACTGCAGAATCAGGCCACGAATAAACAAGCAGGAACAAACAGGGATGGCCCCAAATGAATCGGAGTGAACACAAGCCATGGATCAGGGGAGCCTCAAATGAGAGATTGCTCCCATGCACCCCAATTAAAAAGTGTCGTTAGCAGTAATTGATTCCTGCATAAATATGCATCAAACCTATTGGTAGTCATGCCTGTCCTCTTGCTTCAGGGAACACAGACTATACCACAAAAAGAATCCCCTCCTTCCCCCCTCTTATTCTCCTGCACCGAAAAAAAAAAAAAAGAAGAAAAAAAATCTAGCAACAACCAACAAAGGCACAACTAAAGCAGTAATGGAGACTAACTGAGCTGGAACAGTTGTTTGGATGTTATGTTAGTGGAGTGGGTTTCTGCATTCAGGGTGTGTGACTTCAAGGAAGTATCTGCACAATTACTTTATAAGGGAGGATTTCTTGGAGGAGCATTTTTCATTGTTGTTTGTATTATGGTAGTACATAGAGGTCCCAACTGAGATTAGAACCCCAGTCTTCTAGGAACTGTACAAACACATAGTAAGAGATGGTCTTTGTCCCAAACAGCTTACTGTCTAAATACATAAGAGGAACAAAGGGTAGGGAGAGGAAACTGAAGAATCGAGAGGTGAAGTTACTTGTTTGAGATTACACAGCAGATCGTTCCTGATTCTCAGCTCGTGCTGTATCCACTAGACTATGCTGTTCCTGACTAATTTACTATCTTAAAGTGTAAAAATGATTTTAATATTTGCATTGTATTAAAGTCAGTGAAAATCTATCATGAGCCAAGTCCCATAGAAATACTGAGTCACAGTCCAGTTTTGCTGGGGTTTTCTCTTTATTTTCACACAATAGCATGTTTTCAGTAATAATGTTTTCAGATCCAGCTTGTCTGTGTGCTGTTGCCATTTGCCATATACAGTGTACTTCTTGGAACTTATTTTTAGTGACTTCATACGTTGCTCCGGCAACTGAACAACTGTTGTTTTAACAGCAGCCAAAATCTCTAGTCATACTATCCACATTCCTAATTTCCATCGTCACAATTGCTACTTTCAGTGCCAGCACTGTCAGATCTTTCAAACTTTTCTGTAGCATTGGCAGCACCATCCATAGTGCCTAATGAGCAATTTTCTTTGCACTTACAGGCTAGAAGAGATCAGATGTTTGGTTTTTGGAGGTTTCCCTAGATTAGGAAAAGCTAGTCACGACCTTTCCCCAAGTGTAGATGCAGGGTAACACCTTTTATTTTGATTTAACTGGTTGAGCTTGACCTGGGCCTCCTCTCTAATTTGACTAGTTTAAGTATGTTAACCCTTGTCTACACTAGGGAAAAGTTTGTGGTTAGCAACCACATGTTAACAAACCCTGACCTAACCTTGCCCTTTTCTTAATCTGTACAAATACATAGTTGCAAAGAAAACCTTACAAAGGGAACCGTCAACTGATGTAGTGTTGTCCTCCTGAATGTGCAGAAAGGCAGAGGTGTAAAAGTCCCATTCATTTCAGGTGGTTAAGTCTGAAACCTAAAGATGATATTGTAAATATAAAAATTATCTATTTCACTGCTGATTATTTTAGCAGAAACAGCCAGCTAATGTGTTTATGAAACTTTCTTCCACCTTCTCCAGGAGTTCAGAGCCTCGGCTATCAAGAACCTCCAGCTTCAACCCAACGACTTTTATGATGTAGTTACAGCTTATCAGTGCAAAACATTTGGCATTTCCAAAATGGAATGAAGGGGCAGTATAACATAATACTTAATCCTGCCTTGAGTGCAGGGGACTGGACTAGATGACCTCTCGAGGTCCCTTCCAGTACTGTGATTCTATGAACATGAATTAAACAGAATATAAAAAACAGAAGGGTTACTGTACTGTGATTACATTGTTCAATTTGATATTTAAATAAAGCTACCACAGAATTTCCAATCTGCTGCACCAGAGTACTACAGAGTTGAGGTCTAACTTTTGGGGAGGCATATAATTGGGGGAAACGGGCATCAGTTAATAAAGAACAGAAAGAGGAACTTATTTCACAGCAGTATAGGAGTGTGTTGACAGTGCAGGGGAAGAAACAGCAGCCTTGGAATGACATAGGAAAAATCTGCACATAGATGGTTGTAGGATTTACTCGAAATTTTCCTGTCCATATTTATTTGGCCACCATTTCTAAAAATTCTAGTAGCACACAAGATGCAACCTTACTGCATGAATTTTATAGATGATACATTGGCAGATAGAGAAGTTTGTTTTTTTTTTTTTGTTTTTTTTTTTTTTCCATCTGTGCTGATTCTAGAGAATACCTTTAGGGCCCTGTGGGCATCCTTCCTTAGAAAAAAAATTTGATATGTGTATAACTCAGCATTCCTAAGGGAAGAAAATTGCTCCTTAAAAATGTATTGAATCTCAGCTCTGTTAATTTCAATGGGCATGCCCTTGTTCCCTAGGGCATGTTTGCCTCAGGGTAGCACAATACGCAGGGACAGGATGAGTTTGTGCCTGATTGTCAGACTGCCAGTCAGAATGAGCAAAATATTGGGATGAGCAGTGGCCAGTGTCTCTCTATATGGTGCGTACTAGGTGTACTCTACAGTATAGACCCAGGCATGGTGGCCAGGTGAAAAAATTCTATGCTCTTCTTCTCTAAGGCAATGTTTTAAGTTCAGTCTAGTATTTTCAAGGAAGCCGGCTGAAGGCTTGGTCCCTAAGGACAGCTGTGTTTGTCACTAAGATAGGGGATGCGGTTTGGCAGACTCTGCAATGTACTGGTGTCCTGAGGATAGGCAGCAAGTGAAAGTGAGGGATGCAGATGTTCAACAACAGATAGTTGTGACTTTTTCCCCTGTTTTTTTGCTTCTGGCATAACCCCTTTATTGAGAAGCCAAACAAAATGTGTATTCTGTTTGTTTCTGATAAATGACTGTTGAGCTAACACACACAGCTGGGCTGAGGAGCCTTAACAGGGATAAAGCTTACAGCAGCCCTGGTTTCTTAAAACCATGCAGGTTATTTTAGACATGGGGGAGGGACTGCCAAAAAGAGTGAGAACAGAATGCTGAGAAATGGAGAGGAAAGATGAATCGGCCTAAAAATCTAGCAAGATAACTATTGCCATAAAGTAGTTACCCAAACCATTTTTGCAAAACATATTATGCTGATTTCAGCTTGATGATTTTACTTTATTATCTGTGCATTACTGAGAATAATTACCTTCTCCAGTTTATTTAGAGCTCTATTTTCCTTAGTATCGGTCACTATGTTTGAAAGTGGAAGTAATACTCTTTTTTCCTCCTGTTCATTTGTGAGGGTGCTTTGCCACCAAACTTCTAAAGTATATTATAACTATTCTTCCTCTTCATTTTAATGACGTGTGTGTGTGTGTGTGTGTGTGTGTGTGTGTATATTACAGAACTTTACTAGAAGGGGAGAGCAGCCAATGGATGATTACGTGGATTGATCAGCAAGGGAGAAAAATACCACAAGGTAAAAAAGCGAACATTACACTTAGACATCTAAATGTAGGTTTTAGTCAATGTTTAATATTTTTTTTCCAATGAATCAGTATCAATTTCTTGTAGTATATTTTTAGCTGTGTAAAGCAAAAAATGAACTCTGAGTGGTTTCTGAGAATCAGAGAATCAGCTCTCCTGGGAACCGCAGCAGGGAAAGGAGCAGAACATAGGGCCATCGGAGGGGCCCACGCCGGCAGCTGCTCCGCGGTGGCTGTACTGCCCCCAGCCCTGTCCTCTGGCGGGGCTGCTGTACAGACGGAGGAGACCCTGCGTGGAAGGGCAGGGGGCGGTACAGCTGCGCCAGAGGAGCTGCCGGCTGTTGTGCTCCGCCTGTGTCTTTCAGGTACGCCATACCATCTATAAATATCTTGCTGGTATGGCTTACCATACCGTACCACCCTACTTGCACTGCTGCAGGTATGCTTGAAAGTGAATTGACATTATTTCTTCATAAATATTTTAACATTTCATTAAGATATCTAGATTATTGCATACCACTGTTGTTGTACATAGATTATTTTTATATTTTACATACAAGACAGTATTTTAATTTTTGCTTATCTACACTCTTCTTGCAGGTGTCAGAAATACATCTTATGACTACACTAATAGTTACTCAGCATACCGTGAAGAAAAGAAAAAGAAAAGCTTTCCGATTATCAAGAGTTCTGACACTAGACATAAAACACCAGTAACAAATATTCGCAGCTCTGCACTTTATTCAACTCAGACAAGGCATGGTGGACCACGGACAACAGATAGTGGAAAAGTTTTAAGAAAAGATATTCTTAATTCAGAATATCATCCATCAACCACTATTGAAAAGGATGCCACTTATGAAAGAATTATGAAGGACCATAGAGCGTTCAAAACCTTTACTCCCACATACGGTCTTTGGGAAGACACTAAAATTCAGCGAAAAACATTTCCTGAAAGAAAGAGAACAGAAGCCACAACTACTTCGGCGGTTTCTTTTTCAAAAGAATTGACAAGTGTTCAAAGTTCAAACAAGGACCACAAAGTTGACACAAGGTCAGATGTTTCTGAAAGTACAAGAACAAAACCAGATAATTTTACTAAATTTCCATCTTATGAGCTGAATTCCAATTTTAAACAAACCAAATCCGAACAAACCCTAGATGACACTTGTACTATATTGAAAGAAAAAACAAAAGGAGACAAACCAGTTAAAGAGGGGAAAAATGGCTTGTTAGAAGAAAAAAATAAGCAACCAGTCAATGAGGAAAGAATTATTGTCCTGGAGAAAAAGGAAATGGATGATAAACCCACTACGGCAGAAAGAAGTGTTAATTTTGGAAAGAAGACTGAGGTTAAACCAGAGCAGAAAACGCACATAATGGAAGACGTGATTATTAATGATAACAAAAAGATTTTTTCAGGAGTCAGGAGTAAGGAAGATAGCACTGCCAAAGAGGAAAAAAATGTTACATGGGAAGAACAAACCAGAGTACATAAATCAGCCAGAGAGAGAGAATTTTTTCTCCCTGATGCAAAGATTAAAGAAGATGAATTAACCAAAAGGAATACAAATGTGTTCTTGGAATCAATAAGCAAGGAGGCTGTTGAGATACCCATCAGCGTTGAAATGTATACTCCAGACAAAATATTGCAGAACAGTAACACAGAAATAACATTTCAAGGCTTTAAAACATCTGTAGGAAGAGAGACAGATGAACAGACAATTAAACCTGTTGAAATTCTCAATGTGAATGTTTCAGAAAAAGAATCCAATTTGGAAAATGAACATGGAATTAGTGACCAAAGTAGCCCTAGAATGGGTACTTTGTCAACCGAAAACATAGCAGAAACTATTGTTGCTGATATTCTTAAAAGTTTTGTTCAGTCTTCTGGTTCAGAAACAACTCCACATACAAAAGTAAACTACCTTGAAAAGAAAAAACATGATGATGAGAAAGAGATGACTGAAATCGTAGTACAGTCTCAAGTTCAAGAAGAAATATCAATTTCTGATGAAATTGATCTAGGAAGTCTATTAAACAAGGAGGGCAAAGTGGTTCTGGAAGACGCTAAGGGAATTCCATCCACAGATGTGATAGAAGATCTAATAAATGTTGGCCTGAAAGGAAGGGACCGTATAGGCAAAGTGTCTGTGAATATTGAGATTGTTGAGGAGCCACTAGAATCTGCAACTGATGAAAGGAGTGAATTTTCAGCACCATTTGAAGTAGAGGAAGTAGAGGATACCTCACCCAGCATGGAGCGGCATTATGGCGATGAGGGGGAGCAGACCATCACAGCAACAGCTGAAGATTTTAAAAAGAAAAAACAATCCAGTGAGATCCTCACCCATGTGGAAGAAGTAACAGAGGCAGATGACTCAGTTGATGAACAAAGATATTTTGTATCTACTCCAGATGATTATCCTTTGGCTCATGGAAAAGATGAGGACTCAGTGTATGGGCAAATTCACATAGAAGAAGAATCGACTATTAAATATTCTTGGCAAGATGAATTTTTGCAGGGCACACAAAGAAGAAAAGATGATAGCATGAGCTCACCAGAACAAACGTATCAGGTGGTGGGAGAGGAAGCAAGTGCCTATGTTTTAAATGAGGAACATCCAAAAGGTGAAGCATCACATGCAGAATCCATTGTTACTGAGAAAGAGATTAAAATACCACATGAATTTCAGGCCTCAATAAAGGGGCTTTTATTGAAGGAAACCAAGGACCCTAAACAACAGTTGAAAGAGGCATTGGAACAACTGGAGGGGAGTCTTCCAGAAAGCGTGAAAGAGGAACTAGCTGCATTAACGAAAGAAAATCATGCTGACTCCAGTAGCCTGGCAGTTGACATCAAAAAAGTTGAGCAAACTAACGAAGATGGTTTGGTGACGATTGTGGCTGAAGTCAATCTGTCCCAGACCCTTGACACTGATCAGTTTGATATTGCAAAGCTTGGTGGAGTCATCACAAGTGAGATTGAGAAGGTGTCACTGAAGTCCCCAAAACAAGAGGGCTTTGATGAATGTAATGACCCAGATCTGGAAAGACGGACTCATGGTAAAAGCAGTATAGAAACAGACATTTCTCCATCCAGTAATAAATCCACTCCTTGGGCTAGCCAAGGGGTTTACAGCTCATCCAGTGTAAGAAGTAATGATGGCATAGAATATCATTCCACTGAACAAGTAATTCATGAAGGTCCAGTTTCAGAAGCTGTAGAATTTGGTAATGCGGAAGAAGTCTTTCAGTCACAGGTATCGACTGATATTAACAAATCTTTAAGGCATATTAAAATAGGTCCAACAGAAATTCGGAGAACTGAGCAGGTCATATATGAAGGACCCATTTCTGAAACTCTGGAACTTGGTGGTAGGGGAGACCTTGTTCCGACAGAAGGGTCATTGGATATTGGTAGATCTGTGAAGCTTTTTAAAATGGGTCCTAAGGAAATTCAAACCACTGAAGAAATAATTTATAAAGGGCCTACTACTAAAACTGTAGAGGTAGATGAACCTGAAAACCTTGCTCAGTCAGAGTTTTCAACTGATATTAATAGGTCCATGAGGCATACCACATTAGGTTCACAGCAAATTACTGAAGATATCATTTTCAAAGGGCCAATTTCAGACTCTGTAGAGCTCAATAGTTCAGGGGATCTCTCTCATACAGAAGGATCAACAGATACCAACAGATCAGTAAGGCACATTAGATTAAGTCCAAAAGAAATTCATACAGAACAAGTAATATTTGAAGGGCCCATTTCTGGAAATGTGGAGCTCAGTGGCACAGGAGAGCTTTCTCAGACAGGAAGTTCAATAAGGCGCATTAAATTAGGACAAAAAGAGATTCATTCCGCTGAGAAAATCACATACGAAGGGCCTCTTTCTGAAACAGCAGAGCTTGGCAATACAGGAGACAGCTCTCACACGGAGCATAGATCAGATACTAATGCATCTATCAGGCATATTAAATTAGGTCCCAAAGAATTTATGACAACGGAGCAAATCATCTACAAGGGTCCCATTTCTGAACATCTGGAGTTCAGTGAATTGGGAGACCATTTTCATTCAGAAGGGTCAATAAAACACATTACATCAGGTCAAAAGGAAATTAAAACTACTGAACAAGTCATATATCAAGGCTCCATTTCTGAATCTCCAGAGATCAGTAGTGCAGGAGGAAGCCTTTCGGAGAGTGAAGGAAACTCAGATATCAGTAGATCCATCAGGCTCATTAAATTGAGTCCCACAGAAACTCATACAGAGCAAATCATCTTCAAAGGACCCATTTCTGAAACAACGGGCAATAATTTTCAGACAGAAGAGTCATCAGAGAGCAGCCAATCAATAAGGCATATTAAATTAGGACCCCAGGAAACATCTTTTACTTTTCAAATGGATGTAACTAATGTGGCGGGAGTGCCTGTGGTGGAAGGGAGAACACAAGCAGCTACAGTCACTGTATCAAATAGGAAGGAGCCTGATGTCAGACAGTCACAGGTTGTGGTTGAAAGTGATCAGAAAGACACTGATGGTGAAAGTACCAAAGAAGCAAGTGTTTTTCCTGATGCTTCCCAGGCTCATGGTGAACAAGTAACAGAGAAGTCGGCATTTGAAAAAAGTGTACAACTGCAAAGACTTGTAGACCAAAGGTCAGTGATTTCTGATGAAAAGAAAATTGCCCTTGTGTATCTAGACAAAGAAGAAGATGGGGAAGAAGATAATGATGGAGATTGGTTCTGAAAGGACGTTTTAATATAACTTTGCTTATCAGCTTGTTCATCAGAGATTTTTGACTGCCGTCTTTTTAAAAGGAACTGTCCCACTACTACACCAACATTGGACTGACACATTTTAAATCCAAGCCTCAATATATCCACCATCCTTTCCCCTGATTTTGTGAAAGTTTTTTAAGGGAGGGCTTCCTCTATTGCAAATTCTTTTTTCACTGACCTTTTTCAAGTTTCTTCAGTCTCCAGGACAGGAAGTTTCTGCTGGAGATTTTTCAGGATTTTTTTTTTTTAATTTTTATATTGAGCTAATCCACAAGTGAGAGTCTGAACTGGATTTTTCTATCAACTTTTGAACACTGCGTTGTACTGGGATACTTAAAGAATTCAGCACTTCTGTTTAGATTTCAAAGTATTAACCACAGGCAAAATGAGTCACAATAACGCTGTTGGAAGAGTATTAGAATAAGGCATACAGGCAATTGATTTTTAAGTTCCATTTTCATGTGCTCATGTACAACAGTAAAATCTTAGAAAAAATTAAACCATTACAACTATAAAGTAAAACTCTTTCTAAGCAAACCATGCATAGCAAAAATTTATGGTAACCTTTGTCACTTTATAGTTAAAACCAGACACAATAAAGCAAAGCAATAAGACTACATCAGTCATATTGTTTTCAGGAAAATGTTTGGTTTGCCTTTACAAATCGAAATATTTTCAATATTTTTAGAGAGAATCAGTAGGCAAATGGATAAAAACCATAGGCTAAATCCTAGTTACATTGAAATCAGTGGTAAAATCCCTCCAACTTCAATGACTCTACATAGTGATATATATGAAATGACTAGTCTCCGTATATAGTACTGTTCTGATGTTAGGTATTGCAAGTGCCTAAGGAGAGTGGGATGGCATATACCATACAGTATAATGCCTTCGCACAATGGGATTAGCTCAAGTGTGGTTCTTCTCTGACAAGTGACTGAAAAAATGGCATTTTTTTTCTAACTGTATATTCAACCTAGAACCTGAAAGTCACTCGTCTGGGTTCTTTCTGACTTCTTATCACCAGTAATAGATTTTCTCGGGCCACACTCTGCCTTCAGTTACAGCACTTGAAATGCCATTGATTTTATTGGGTTTGCTCAAGTGTGTAACTGAGGAGCATATTTCAGTCCTGCAAGTAGAACTGAGTTAATTCTTTGGGTGCTCAATCAAGAATAGAATCCAGCTCATTCTCTGGTAGCTGTACTACCTCTGCAGTGCTAACAGGAGCAAAAAGAGTAACAAAAATTTATCGTTGACACTAAAATAAGATCTGACTCTGGGTATGCTTACTCAGCAAAAACTGAGCAAGGGCTAACCTTGAGCTAGCTTGAATCCCGCTAGCCTGTTAACGTAACAGTAGTGAAGACTGTGCAGTGTGGACTCGCAAGCTGAGTACCTACCCAGGGTCTCTGCTGAACTTGTAGTACCTGTGTGGAAGCCCATGCTGCGCTCTCTTCACTACTATTGTTACCTGGGCTAGCTGGATTTAAGCTAGCTCGGTAGGCTAGACCACGCACAGTTTTTGTTGTAGACACACCTCTGAATAGACACAGTGAGTTAGATATACTATATAGAGTAAGAAGCTGCTATTTTTATACGGACATGCTCTGAAAGTAGAACCGCACGTTAAACCCAGACAGCCCTATTGTGCCAGACTATTAGCCTTTAACTTTGAATTCCTTTCTTGTGGTTTGGTTTTGGTCACAAGCGCAATGTTACTTAAACATAGTTTGTGTGTGTTTAACGCAAATTACAATCCAACTGCAATTATTTTATTGTGGTGTGGCCTTCATTAGCTTCTCAGTTTCTTTCGTATCAGTAGAAGTTAGATTTTTTTTTTTTAATAAAAACCTGACTATTACTTTGCAGTACTGACTTAAATGTGAAGTGGAGATAGATGACGTATAGTTTAATATCTTAACCTACTTCTCATATGAGACAAACCTAGTATATTATGATCTGCCTTCATCACCAAGATTGAGACTCTACCAGGTATCTTCAAGTAATTATCAGCATTTCAAGGTTTAAGTATAGGGCTTTGTCTGCACTGCAAAATTTTGTATCCGTTTTCCAGCACTATGCAGTTACAATGGTGTAAATGCAGTGTCTTCAGCACTGTGTGTTCTGAGATTGTTCTCTGAGCTGGGAAGAGAGGGAGCAGTGGCCCTAGTGCTGGAAACAAATACGATGTTGAGTAGTGCAGAGGCATCCAAGGTGTGCATGCCACATTTATTTTGTGTTCTTAATCACATAACAGATATATTTGTCAGAATTATTCATATATGCTTCTGTAAAACATACTTTTGCTACCATTGACAGATAAGGGGCTCATGAATGATTACAGCTCAAAAAAGAGCTTAAAATTCCATTGCCTTAGTCTATCCTCTCTGGAACGGGGTTTAAAAAAAATCTAATAAATGCATTTTTAGATTTTAAAAAATTCCTATATGGGAGTTAGGCAAAAATTTTCAAACATGGTTGCTCAGTTAGACATTTAATTTCATACTTTGATAGAATTTTATTAAAATATTTACTTAAACATAACTTAGGTATCTAATTTTAGGCACACAGGTTTGAAAAGTATCAGCTTTAGTTTTCTGCATATTTGGTTTGAAGTTGAAACTTAAAAAAAAAAGCTCTCTTAAAATAGACATAAGGATAGCTGCAGAATATGTATTCTCCTGCCACAAATAAGAGGGCCCATAATATCAACCCGATTTATTGATGCCTCATGGAAACCTTTGAGACCTATTTCCTTTAGAAACGATTCTACTGATGCTAGATTGTATTTATCTTCCATTGTTCAGAGAATTAGGACATCAGGTGAAGGACAAACCAGCAAGGAGTAAATGAATTATAAGTTCCTGTTTTATACAGATGTCCATAGTACTGAAGAAGAAGAAAAAAAGAGACCATATCAGTATTGTTTCTAAATAAAATGTTTCCAAGGCAGCACCAGCTGCTCTTTAATATGTCCTTTAACAGCATTGACCTACTACATCTGATAAGTTATATTGAAATGTATTTATGTTGTTGTTGGTTACTTTAGTTTTTTGGAGAGGAAAAGGTTTGTTCCATAAATGTAAGTGCTTTAATTCTAGATTGAATCAGAATTTTAATCTGCTGCTTGAAGAGTTTAGGTTTGTCACAATGAATTGGAAAAGCACAGTAATATGAAGTCATTCCAATGGATGAGTTCCCTCAAGCCATGAAAACTGGGAGGTTTAATGCAAGAAGGATATAAGCCTTGCAGACTGTGTAAGCAGCATATTCTCCATTTGAATCCCATTAACATGAGCCTTATGTCATCACCTTCAGTGTTACTGAAAACTGGGAAAGAGCCACAGATCTATTTTATTTTTTGCATGACAGCCACCTTCGGGTAACGACTCTTTCAGGAAACAGAGGTAGAGACTTGGGCTCTGTTGTTGCAATTTGATCTGTGCAGATTCCACCTCCATCTGGATGTATTAGCACAGTGGTTTTCAACCTGTGGTCTATGGACCCCTGGAGGGCTGCAGACTGTCTAAGAGATCCATGAAAGGGTGTCATTATCACAGAACAGTGGCTTTTAACCTGGGGTCTGCAGACTGTCAAAGATTTCAAAAGGGATCCGCACCTCCATTCAAAATTTTTCAGTTGTGAACCCCTAAAAAAAAGTTGAAAACCACGATGGTAACAGAATCCAGGCCTTAGTTGACATGCTTCTATTCCTAGCCAGAGCAAATATAACCTACTCCTCTGAGGTTGGTTTGTGTTTTTTTTTGTTTTTTTGTTTTATAAAATACTGACACATGCCCTATTTAACAGCTTTGTGTGTAATTACTTTATTGATAGCATGGAGCTGGAAGGATTGATAACATGGCCTCAGTCAGCACACAATGTTGAAGCTTACTCATAGAAACTGCCATTTTTTTTCCACTAAATACAAATAAGATAATTGCTGAATTTGAATTTAACAAATAGAATTTTGTTAAAATGTAACTATTAGTTTTATTCAGTAGGAGTTGGTATTTATATGCTTGAGGTAGTTTATCTCAGAAGTGAGGGACTGTATTAATCTTTAAACATATACACTTTTGGATTTGAAAGCAAATAAAATGGGAATATATACGTGTAAGAAGAGAGATGAGAGAGCTACAGCTCTGTACAGATTGATGTTTTCTATAGCATGTGTTTAAAAGACTGTAGACATGTTGAAGCAAGGTTTGTTGATGTCAGTTATGAGACTTTGCAGGCAGCTTGTGGTATGGTCATTTACAATGCAGTCTGAGTTGCTGTTGTGGTTTCATGATTTTTGCACTTTTTTCACATTCAGTATTAAACAATGAAAAATAATGTGTATATGCTTCTTTCTCCTCCTTCCCCCTCACCCCCCGGTTGGTATTGATAAGTCCCCATTAGCAAAGGAAAAAGAAATCAAAGTTTTCATGTCTCATGCTTTGAGGTCTCTCTGTATGTTCAGATCCATGAGCCCCTTTCAGTTCAAAGAACACTTTCATTCCGGAGTATGAAGTGCCTGTATCACTATGGTGGCAGGGACAGAGTAAAAACACAGCAACCGGTTATTCCTTGACTCATCTAACTAGCATGATTGGAGTGGCTGAGGTGCCTTCTTAGCAGCTGGCTGCAGAAGGGGCAGGGCATTTATAAACCTGAAGTAGTTGGAGTGTACAGGAGAATCATAGTTTTCCTGCTGCTCTATGATTCGGCTGATTTATGCCATTCTGTCATAGGGTCTGCTCACGGCTAGTGCACCACCTTCTGGTTGCTCTGAGGACTAGCTGATTCCAGATCTGGCACCTCCTTTCTGCCTCTTGCTGCACATCCTGCCTTTCTTCCTGGATCTCAGCAAGGCAAGATGCTCTGTGCTTGTGGTTTAGCCCTTTGGCCAAGTCGCATGTGTCCTCCCTTCTGGGGTATCAAAGTCCCTTCTTATGAATGGACTCGGGCAGTCTTCCCATTCACTGCCCAGCTAGTGCTATTCCCCCCAGTGGCTGAAGGAGAACCTGAGTCTTCCCCTTTACTCCAGGTTCCAGCTCAGGGACCTTCTAATCAACAGCCAAGGTCTGTTCCATTCTGGACCTTCCTGCCTTTTGCCAGAGCCTTTCCTAACGTTCTGGCTTTGCCAGCCGCAAAACTTCCTTCTCCCAGGGAATAACTGTAGGCTATTTTGGCTCCATAGCCCCCAAACACACCTTTCTTCACCTAGGGAGTGGCTGCAGACTGCTCCCTGCTGCCAATTTACTCTATAAATCCAGCGCAGCTTGTTCCTCCCTAGTTGGGCTCCCTCACTGTTTAGAGAGGGGATTACATAGGCCATCTGCTTCCCTTCAGCTGTGGCCTCTCTGGTTAACTGCCCCCCCTTCTTAGCCTCCATTAACTCCTTCAGGACAGGGGTAGGGTGAATGCCACATCATACATTCCTTAACTTTGATCTTTCAACTATGGCAAAGAAAGCCCTATTGCACTTGCTTGGACCTTAAAGGGGAGAGACATTCACAGTACCTCAGTTTCACGATAAAGCTTTTTTCTTAACAACCACAAACCTGGCGCACACAGGTAAAATGTCAGACACTTACCTAATGTATGGATGTTTCTGGAGTTTTCTACTTGCTAAAGAAAATGTGGAGTGGTCATTTATTACAGGAAAGAGGAAAGCTTTATCTAGAGACACCAGCCAGCTTCACTGAGTCTAAAGTAAGAAAAATATAAAGCTCTTCAGTTTTTGCAAAAGAATAGGATTGGTGGTTTCTGGTAAATGGTGACATGGAAGTGGTCGAATGCTCTCACTGAAACCAAAGACTCACACCAGAAGTATATTTTCAGCCTTCATTTTATAATTAAGAAACATTATTCCCTAAACTGCTAATTGAGGTTTTAGTCTCCCCTTCTGAGTGACTCTCCCTAAAGGTACTGTGAATCAGGGCTGAAACCCCAGGCATCTCTCTGAATAGTAAGGAGATAGCCATCATTTTGGGTTGTTTTTTCAGCACATCATTTAAGATCTTAATTCCTAGATTTAACATGGTTGTCAGTTATGCTAACATCAAATGATTCCATGGATACTCCTCTTTCCGCGAAGTACTGAACTCTTGAAAATAACATCTGACCAGAGATACACGTCTTGATATCCAAAATTCTTTTTAAATGGTCCTAAAGTTACCAGGGATGAACCTGTATTCTTCCTCCAGCATAAAAATCCTTATAGCTAAATATGAGCATAATCTTTAAATGATGTGATCTGCAATTATTCATGCAAGTTCATTGTGTAGCTGACCCTATTGATTCAGTTTTTCCCTTCCGAATTGTGCTATGGGTAGCAGCAACTGGTACTTTGCAGTCTGAAATCAAGCACACTTCAGCTATGGCATACCTTTTGCCAACAGTGGAGGAAAAGTCCTGAGATCAAGTGAACCCTAGATGTTCTTCACATGGCAGAACTTGCTTAAAGTTACATATATCTGATACAAAAGAAAGACTTCTTTAAAAACAAAACAAAAAAATACCCCACCCTACTGTCAGCTCTTTTTTGGAGGGGGATGGGGGGGATTATTGTTTTCCTAACTCATACCCTATTGTGTTTAACAAACAAAAAAAGATTTCAACAGTTTTTGCCCAATGCAGTTAATGGTGCTTGGCTATCAAGGTAATAGGGTGCCTTTATGAATATATTAAATAGAAAAATTAAAATCCAGATTTGTTCAAGAAGCTAGTAAATGTGCAGTACAGAAACAGCAATACCTGCCTGAATCTTGTTTTTTATTTAAATTTATTATTTTATTACTGTGGCAGTTTTGTATTTCCAAACAGGGAAAAAAAAATTTTTCACAAGAGAGAAAACTGAAGAGGCTGTCATTATATGATCTTAAAACGCTATGATCCAAGAGTATAAAAATTAAAAATGGCATTCACCTGTATTAATTTTTTTTCCTGTGTCCATTAAGGTAAGTAATCTATCCTCATGAAAGTTTGCGTATTTAATCCAATGATGGATTTCAGTTCTGCATGATGGATACTTGCAGATACAGATTCAGTCTTCAGAAGTAAACATGAAAAACCTGTCACATATATAGGCTTTGGGCCTTCCCACTATGGAGTACTGTTGCACAATAGCACAGAATGGTGGTCTTTTTTTATCTGATCTTCTCTGTTTTGCTGCTACATCTGGGGCCCTGAAAAAAAGGAAGGGTGTTGTAAATCATAGGTCATTGTCAAGTTCCACTATTCAGGTTGTTGGTGCCATATAAGAGGATCTGTAGGCACAGGCACTGCAATACATAATTTAACAAGATACATAATACCACTCACTATCATTGGAGTATACCGACTGATACAAAATATTTTGATCAAAAAAGCCAAGCTAGAAAAAACAAACAGATCTATTTATGCACATAAAGATAGATATCTTAAAGAAAACTGTAACCGTATTACAAAATAATTAGCTCTCAAATTAAGTAAGACGACTAACTTGTCATATCCCTGGGTTTCATAAAGCTACTCCCACTGGAGTTGTGAATTGAGGGAGTGTGGTGAAGAGAATAATATTTGCTATTGGATTACTAGGCACAAAATTATTTTTATGATTGTATAACCTATGATTGTATAGTCATATAGGGGTGTAATAGAGGTATTTATTAAGCTAACAATGAAAATACAGTCCACATTCACCTTAAAGAAAACCACTCGCATGTGGTTTAGTGGAGAATTTAGCTCGGAGTTTATGTTGCATTCTGTTCCTGGGAAAGCAAATTGTTCTTATGGCAAAGTCTTACATAATTTAACAGGAGTGAAACTAATAGGGATCTACAGCAATTACTCTAAAACCCTAAAGAGTTTCCAGCCCAAACCAGGAACCATAGACTAAAATTTCAAAATAATTTTAAACTGCTTTGTACCTAAAAATAAAAATTGTGTTTGGTTTGCATGGTGGAGGGAAGGTTCTAGCTGGTTTTTATTTATTCTGTTCATTTGGTGCATCTCTAATCTGTATACAGTAATCTGAATTTATGCTATCATTGGATTAGCCCTTGAAAATATTAAAAAATTAATTTTAAAAATGTGCATTGTAAATTCAAATATTTGATTCCTTGCAGAACAGTGAGGGGAAAAAAACAACTTTCTCACAAAAAATATGATTTATATAATCTAGTGGTACCCACCACATGCTAGGTGCTGTACAAACACAAAAGATAGAATGGTCCATGTGCCAAAGAGCTTACCATTTTTGTTTTGTCCTTTTAGGCAGAAGACAGAGGATCAGAGAAACAGGTATTTCCTGGTAACAGCAAGCTTTAATAACACAACTGGTTTGTGTTTTAATAAGACACTGTCCAAATTTACCCTTAAAGTTTGTTGTCAGCTAGCTAGTTACAAGCTGAAGTGGGTCTTCAGAAACCCATGTTTTAAAGACCAGTGATACTTCATACAAGAATAGATCTTGTTTCCTCAGTGGAAGGAAGTCTGAATACTTTCAACCAACTCTAAAAGTCAAGGTTTAATTTTAAATGCATCATATTTTTTTTAAAAAAGTAGTTACAAAGCCCTTCAAGTGGAGATCACAGAGAGAACATTGCAAGCATGATCTTATGTTAACTGAATAACTGTAGCACTACTGTGTTATTTTTATTTTAATCATTCCCTGGTCTAATTAATGTTTCAGAAACAATCTGGACTAGAGTAAGAAAAAAAATCAGTACTATAAAAATAAATATCACAGGAAATCTGGGAACATACATCTACTCACACAGCTGGTAACAGGGAATGTTCCTTCACTAATAAAACTAGCTGAAACACAGCTAAAGTGAGATTTTTTTTTTTTTAGAAGTAGAAGACCTAAATATGTCAGATAGGAAAGACTGAAACAGACACTTAGATCCTTCCCTCCCCACCCACAGCTATGCCATTGGCTACAAGAATGTGCCATTAGTTACAAACACAGAACACATAATGAAGTAAGGTTAATAAAAATAGCAGCGTCATATAATACTAACCTTAAAGTTGTGGAACACTTTCGGCACTGACAAGCGTTATGGTAAAAGACACATATGATACCAACAGATTGTTTCAAGCTATTGACATGGTAACTGTTTTTGGATTCAGCAGCCTAAAGCCGGTATTTCACTCAGTGAAGTTAGCACATTTTGTCAAAGACTTGGAATTAAAGGGAAATGGCCAACTTAAAAATTATACTTCTGTCTGCACTCTATTTCCTTCATCTCAGATTAAGTATACTAAAGGACACTATGCCATAACACTATGCTGTAAATTGATGTATTGTGGGCACACATTCTACATTAAATATGATGAGAGAAGTCCAAATAGCCATCTAAAAAGTCACAAATATTGGTCTTTATTAGTGTAATTTTTATAAATTTTCTGAGCTGAGAAACAATTACACTTTATGGGTCCCTATAGCTTTTCTAAAGAGCTCTTCTCACTACCCAATATAGCCAGTTTGGTTATTTAGCCAGTGCTTGTGTGAGCTCAACAGGATATATTCTATTTAATATAGAATATTCATAGGAATAGTTTGTTCTGTTCCTGTCATCAGTCAGTACTATGAAATTCTTATTTGTATATTCAATAAATAAGTTGATGAATTTTACTGTAAATGATGATTTATTAATTGGGTTGGTCTAAGATTTAAAGTATTATGCCTTGAAATAAATTCTTAGACTACATCTGACTTTATTAGACTCCATGGATTATTAGCAAGTCTTACACAATATGCAAAAAATTGTTTAGAGCTGTATTTGCTTTAAGGTGAAAAAGGGACTTTATGATACAAAAATGTCTGACACTCTTGTCAGCGGAAGTTCTACAGAGCCCTTCTATATTTCTCAATTCAGGCTAGCTCCTTAAGCCAATTATTGCATAATGTTACGTTGTACTCCATAATATAATCTCACCTTCTGATTTGTTTTTATCCCCATGTACCAGACAGACCACTCAGCACAGGGAAAGCTACATCTGGAAAAGCTTCTGTTTTATATGGACTCCATGTAGTTAAGCTGGGAACTCTGCTGCTGTTGCGATACAAACAGCTTTCAGAGTTCAGAGTAGCAGCCGTGTTAGTCTGTATTCGCAAAAAGAAAAGGAGTACTTGTGGCACCTTAGAGACTAACAAATTTATTAGAGCATAAGCTTTCATGAGCTACAGCTCACTTCATCGGATGCATTTGGTGGAAAAAACAGAGGAGAGATGGATATACACGATTGAGGATTGAGAGATTGAGGAAAGGAGGAAAACCTTTCATGGTGACAAGCAAGGTAGGCTAATTCCAGCAGTTAAGAATATCAGAGGAACAGTGGGGGGTGGGGTGGGGGGGAGAAATACCACGGGGAAATAGTTTTACTTTGTGTAATGACTCATCCATTCCCAGTCTCTATTCAAGCCTAAGTTAATTGTATCCAGTTTGCAAATTAATTCCAATTCAGCAGTCTCTCGTTGGAGTCTGTTTTTGAAGCTTTTTTGTTGAAGGATAGCCACTCTTAGGTCTGTAATCGAGTGACCAGAGAGATTGAAGTGTTCTCCAACTGGTTTTTGAATGTTATAATTCTTGACGTCTGATTTGTGTCCATTCATTCTTTTACGTAGAGACTGTCCAGTTTGGCCAATGTACATGGCAGAGGGGCATTGCTGGCACATGATGGCATAGATCACATTGGTAGATGCGCAGGTGAACGAGCCTCTGATAGGTTTCAGAGTAGCAGCCGTGTTAGTCTGTATTCGCAAAAAGAAAAGGAGGACTTGTGGCACCTTAGAGACTAACAAATTTATTAGAGCATAAGCTTTCGTGAGCTACAGCTCACTTCATCAGAGCCTCTGATAGTGTGGCTGATGTGATTATGATGGTATCCCCTGAACAGATATGTGGACAGAGTTGGCAACGGGCTTTGTTGCAAGGATAGGTTCCTGGGTTAGTGGTTCTGTTGTGTGGTGTGTGGTTGCTGGTGAGTATTTGCTTCAGATTGGGGGGCTGTCTGTAAGCAAGGACTGGCCTGTCTCCCAAGATCTGTGAGAGTGATGGGTCGTCCTTCAGGTTAGGTTGTAGATCCTTGATGATGCGTTGGAGAGGTTTTAGTTGGGGGCTGAAGGTGATGGTTAGTGACGTTCTGTTATTTTCTTTGTTGGGCCTGTCCTGTAGTAAGTGACTTCTGGGTACTCTTCTGGCTCTGTCAATCTGTTTCTTCACTTCAGCAGGTGGGTATTGTAGTTGTAGGAATGCATGATAGAGATCTTGTAGGTGTTTGTCTCTGTCTGAGGGGTTGGAGCAAATGCGGTTATATCGTAGCGCTTGGCTGTAGACAATGGATCGAGTGGTATGATCTGGATGAAAGCTAGAGGCATGTAGGTAGGAATAACGGTCAGTAGGTTTCCGATATAGGGTGGTGTTTATGTGACCATCGCTTATTAGCACCGTAGTGTCCTAGAAGTGGATCTCTTGTGTGGACTGGTCCAGGCTGAGGTTGATGGTGGGATGGAAATTGTTGAAATCATGGTGGAATTCCTCAAGAGCTTCTTTTCCATGGGTCCAGATGATGAAGATGTCATCAATGTAGCGCAAGTAGAGTAGGGGCATTAGGGGACGAGAGCTGAGGAAGCGTTGTTCTAAGTCAGCCATAAAAATGTTGGCATACTGTGGGGCCATGCGGGTACCCATCGCAGTGCCGTTGATTTGAAGGTATACATTGTCACCAAATGTGAAATAGTTATGGGTGAGGACAAAGTCACAAAGTTCAGCCACCAGGTTAGCCGTGACAGTATCGGGGATACTATTCCTGATCGCTTGTAGTCCATCTGTGTGTGGAATGTTGGTGTAGAGGCTTCTACATCCATAGTGGCTAGGATGGTGTTTTTAGGAAGATCACCAATGGACTGTAGTTTCCTCAGGAAGTCAGTAGTGTCTCGAAGATAGCTGGGAGTGCTGGTAACGAAGGGCCTGAGGAGGGAGTCTACATAGCCAGACAATCCTGCTGTCAGGGTGCCAATGCCTGAGATGATGGGGCGTCCAGGATTTCCAGGTTTATGGATCTTGGATAGCAGATAGAATACCCCAGGTCGGGGTTCTAGGGGTGTGTCTGTGCGGATTTGTTCTTGTGCTTTTTCAGGGAGTTTCTTGAGCAAATGCTGTAGTTTCTTTTGGTAACTCTCAGTGGGATCAGAGGGTAATGGCTTGTAGAAAGTGGTGTTGGAGAGCTGCCTAGTAGCCTCTTGTTCATACTCCGACCTATTCATGATGACGACAGCTCCTCCTTTGTCAGCCTTTTTGATTATGATGTCAGAAACAACTCTGACATACTCACCAACAACTCTGACATACTCACCAGCAACCACACACCACACAACAGAACCACTAACCCAGGAACCTATCCTTGCAACAAAGCCCGTTGCCAACTCTGTCCACATATCTATTCAGGGGACACCATCATAGGGCCTAATCACATCAGCCACACTATCAGAGGCTCTGATGAAGTGAGCTGTACCTCACGAAAGCTTATGCTCTAATAAATTTGTTAGTCTCTAAGGTGCCACAAGTCCTCCTTTTCTTTTTGCGAATACAGACTAACACGGCTGCTACTCTGAAACCTATCAGGCTCGTTCACCTGCGCATCTACCAATGTGATCTATGCCATCATGTGCCAGCAATGCCCCTCTGCCATGTACATTGGCCAAACTGGACAGTCTCTACGTAAAAGAATGAATGGACACAAATCAGACGTCAAGAATTATAACATTCAAAAACCAGTTGAACACTTCAATCTCTCTGGTCACTCGATTACAGACCTGAGAGTGGCTATCCTTCAACAAAAAAGCTTCAAAAACAGACAACAACGAGAGACTGCTGAATTGGAATTAATTTGCAAACTGGATATAATTAACTTAGGCTTGAATAGAGACTGGGAATGGATGAGTCATTACACAAAGTAAAACTATTTCCCCATGGTATTTCTCCCTCCCACCCCACCCCCCACTGTTCCTCTGATATTCTTGTTAACTGCTGGAATTAGCCTACCTTGCTTGTCACCATGAAAGGTTTTCCTCCTTTCCTCCCCCCCCCTCCCCCGCTGCTGGTGATGGCTTATCTTAAGTGATCACTCTCCTTACAGTGTGTATGATAAACCCATTGTTTCATGTTCTCTGTGTGTGTATATCAATCTCTCCTCTGTTTTTTCCACCAAATGCATCCGATGAAGTGAGCTGTAGCTCACGAAAGCCTATGCTCTAATGAATTTGTTAGTCTCTAAGGTGCCACAAGTACAGCTTTCAGAGTAGCAGCCATGTTAGTCTGTATTCGCAAAAAGAAAAGGAGGACTTGTGGCACCTTAGACTAATAAATTTAGTTGAGCATAAGCTTTCGTGAGCTACAGCTCACTTTTAACAGCAGAACACAGAATGCGCAGTTAACGGAGCCTGCAACAACAGGCCCCACTAAGAGGCTGCTGGCCTCACACATTCCAAATACTAAACTGGGCACTTGCAAAGTTTCAGACTTAACTGTAGATTATTTTTGTTGTGAGTTGTCGCTATACCAGAATGGAGTTGTAACTATATTCTGCGTGTTGTCTGCTAGCCACTCTATAGTACCTTTTTTGATTAAAGATTTGAAAAGATACACAGAAAGAATGCAGAATAAATTATAAGGGAGTTGGCATAGTCTAGTAGCTAAAATAGAGGACAGAGTGTAAGGAGACTTTTGGGCAAATCTCTCATCTCTCTGTCGGTTTCTCCATCTGTAAAATGGAGGGAAAAGTACATAACTACCTTTGTAAGTTGCTTTGAGATTCTCTGATGAGTCACTTTATAAGTTCAAAGTATTATTATCTAAAACCAGCCTTCAGTTCTTGTTTCTTGAAAGGAATTTAACAGATTTCCACTTTTTCATCCTTTGGACCTAATTTTCAGAAAGTTGAGCCCGATGGTAGGTGCCCATTTGTGCATCTACTCCGGGCAGAGTTACAGAAATAGCATGCACTAATGACTGGTTTCAGAGTAGCAGCCGTGTTAGTCTGTATTCACAAAAAGAAAAGGAGTACTTGTAGCACCTTAGAGATTAACAAATTTATTTGAGCATAAGCTTTCGTGAGCTACATCGGAATGCATCCGATGAAGTGAGCTGTAGCTCACGAAAGCTTATGCTCAAATAAATTTGTTAATCTCTAAGGTGCCACAAGTACTCCTTTATGCACTAATGAGTTATTTGCTCCTTTATGTACGCAAATGGCTTGAGTGTACTATGTAGATATGCAAATGCACATGGACCAAGGGCTTCAATTTTTGGAAAAACCAGCCCTTAATATTTTAATGGAACTGTTTTCACTAATTACTAAAGAATCCAAAGTGGAAAAAATACATAACTCGTGTTTTGGTAGTGGAACTTTTCAAATGTATGTTACGGTTTTAAATCTAGTCTGGGCTGTTAACACCTCCCTATGTGGTGGCCTATATTAAATGAATCTGCCTTAGTCAAGTTTCTAGCAGAAAATGTTTACTTTATAGAAAACACTACTGTATGGAAGTAAGGTCATTAGCAGTAAGGTCATTAACTGAATGGGTACAGAGAGTGAGCTAACTTCTAGGTCTGAGCCGGGACATGGTGGCAGAGCAGTGTGGGAAGCTGATATTTCTACTGCCTGAGTGTACTGGCTCAGTGAATGAGAAGGTGATAATTTTCCATTGTTTTGAAACTTCAGCACCTTCACAATCACGATATTTACTTACAATAATCAAACATTTTGAAATTGCCCATTGGATTTGAGAAATGTCTCTAAAAGTCGTATAGTTTAATATGGTTTTTTTTTCCAATCAGGCCAATAACAGCAAACCATTATCCAAGAGAGCACAGGAAAATATCCAGCTTCTGAGTATTGTGGTATGAAAGAATTATTCTGTTGTAACCTTGTATATTACTCTTTACAATTAGAATCAACCTTAACCACACAATATTACGATTACAATTTCTCTAAGCTACCAAAGGTTTCTATAACTAAATAAAATAACTGAATGTGCTTTCACAAAGTCATAAGCTATTTCTTTTAATTTCTATGAGAGGCATTTTTAAGGTCATTTTATCTTAAGAGTATTTATCATTAAAGTAGACAAGAACACTCATTCCTTACTCTTCTCCCTAAAAACAAAATTCATGGTATGTAAATCAATGTTCTTCTTAAAGTTGCATGTAATAAAACACAGTATCTGTTTTTAAGGATCCTTCACTTGGCCTATTTTGTGCCTGCATTTTAACTGCTGAAAATAACTACAGCTACAACTGGTATCACAAAATCCATCTAATTTGGAGGAACTACGAGGTTGCTTAATGCTTTAAGGAACATCAAGTGCATATGCACTTATTTGTGCCTGGAAATGGCAGGGCAAAAACTGCATTTGCGAAATAAGAGGCCACCTATTCTAGGTATGCATCGAGGGAAAATGTTAAAAACACCTGCTTCGCTAGCATACATCACAAAACATGTATTTGGTTTTCCATGTTTGAAATGTATGTTTTGCACGACAAAACAAATACTAGTTTATCCATCATCTATATAATTTTCCTGTGAAATTTAGAAAATCATCCCATTAATTTTGTAACCTCAAAGAATCCTTTTTTGGGTCATCTGCCTAAATTTTGAGGCAACAATGTCCTAATATCAATGCCTTTCTCTTAGCGTTGATTTTAATGCAGCATGGATGCTTCTTTAAAATTTTGTAAAGAATGACTGAGTTTAATGCATTTAGGCCCTGATCCTGCAGTATTAAAGTCAATGGGAACTTTGTCATTGACTTTAACAAGTATATGATCAGGCCCTTAAAAATGCAACCTGTGTTTCTCCTTTCTATGATGTGCTTCTAGCAGAATAAAAGTAAAGCAATGATTTTGGAAGGCAAATACTGATGTATACAGGCACACACCCATATTTTGATTTAGTTTACAACAATTAAAAATTATTTGTAGAAATGGTTATTCGAGATTAAAAATATAAACCCAGACAAAAACTTCTGCTTGTTGGGGCAAAGGGGAAGAAGAATTCCTTTCATCACCAGCATCTGAGAAAGAAGGAATGGATTTCAGATTGTCTGAGTCTAACAGAGAACTGGTAGCCTCAGTACTGAGACTCAAAGGAAGGGGGTGGAAAAGTGGGGAACGTGTGAAGGTTCGTAAGGATGCAGAGGATCCTCTCAAGAGAATATACATTTCTTACTACAGTAAAGCTTTAGTAAGTGGTGACAAAGTAAGGCATGAATTAAACATTACCTGATACTAGATAGCAGAGCTAAAAGCCTAACTTTCTAATTGAGGTATAAAGTGCAGGTGTTAGGGTCAGATCCTCTAGTGGGATCAAACTGTACAGAGTGCAAGCCAGGGATGGATGTGTGAGACTGGCTTAACGCTTATCTTTGCACTGCCCTAATTCTGCAGCTACTCTGTACTGGTCAGTTCCCCTACACTAAGTTAGAGGACGCAGTATTTGTTGACGCAGTATTTGTTCACGCAGATCACAGTACAAAGAGGCTTCAGCTTGCCAAAGGAAGTTGTGCCAGGGCATAACTTACCAGTATAAAACAAGTCATTTATCCTGGCCTATTCATAAACTTATGGTTTTACCTTCTTAAGTTTCTTGTATGCCAAATGTGTGTGTGTCCTTGTGCCAGTTCTGTTCCTCCCAGGAGCGAGTATGTCTCTGCTACTTCAGGGTTGAGAGCCCCAAATATAGATATTTTAGCTTCTAATGATCCTTGCAGCATTATTGCTGCTCTCTGTGAAAGAAAAAATGGCCAACAAAAATTAAAAATGGGTCAGGGAAGGAGAACAACATCAGCTGCTGTAAGATATAAGAAAACTTCTGTTTGTTATATAACAATGAAAATCACTTCTCTTTATTACATTTACAAACAACAAACATGCTCTGAGTGTGGTCTATTATCTGAGCCAAATTTTCTTCAGTTAAATGTGAGACAGGAAATAACAAGCACCAAAAAAAACTGTGTGCAAAATGAGAACTTCAGAGGGTAAAATTCTGGGTTCATTTTCAAAAAGAAATCGGTGAACAGAAATAACTGACTCTTGCACTCTTACTAGTGTAACTAATGAAATTATTTTGGTTTTTTTAGGTCAAGGATTTTCTCTTTCTCTGACCATCATATATTAATAGTGCCTGATTCAAAGTCCATTGAATTCAGTGCAAAAAATCCAATTGTTTTCAATGGACTTTAAATTGTATTAGTGATCCCTAAATATAGATAAAAGGATAATACAAAAGTATTTGTGAATGTCTTTGTGCATAAAGCCTGTTGATTCACTTTGCTGATATTTGCAAGCTCTTCCATCAAAAAGTGTAGTTGACTGAGATTTTATTCACAACAACATTTGCCGGAAGCAAGCAACTTAGATTAGGGACATCTTTTCTGTTTGTGTACAGCACCTAGCACAGTGGGACCCTAGTCCATAACTAGGGCTCCTGCGTGCTACTGTTATACAAAAAATAAGTAATAATAGTGTAAAGACTAGTGAGATTACCTGTTTCAGAAGTACTCTCGCAGACAATTTGAAGATCTGTTTTTACTTGCACAGTAGATTCAAACAATTATGAATATTGTGTGACGGGGCAAGGCCAGATGGCTATAGAAAAGTAGTCTTATTGGGATCCGGGACGTGGGCGGGCGCAGCCCATCCACTGCTAAAGGATCCTCCCCAGCCTAAAAGGGGATCCACAGGACCTAGATGCCCAAAAAATTCTGGGGGACAACTAATGAAATAACAGGTATAGGAGTGCGGTCAAAGGGTCAAACGAAGGGAACCGGACGGGGACACTGAGCAGAGAACCCCGGACAGTGCCCACTGCTCCTCAAAGGCGTCAAGGGAGTCAGAGGACGCCGCCCAGAGGAACTCTGCCCGGATACGTGAACGGACTGAGGATCGGAAATCGGCCCTACAGTCACAGGAGACTCCATCAGCCAACCTCCTCACTCTGGTTTTGTAGATGGCCATTTTAGCTAGGGCCAGGAGGAGGTTGACCAGGAGATCCCGTGACTTTGTGGGGCCACGGATAGGGAGTACATAAATGAGAAGGTGAGGGGAGAAGTGCAACCAAAAACGTAATAAAATATTGGTGAGGAGCCAGAATAGGGGCTGCAGCCTGGCACACTCCAGGTATACATGTGCCAGGGTATCCCTCATGCCACAAAAGGGGCAGGTGTCTGGGATTGAAGTGAACCGCGCCAAGTACACGCCCATGCTCACGGCTCCGTGAAGAAGCCGCCAACTGACATCCCCGGCGGGCCTTGGGACTAAGGTGGAATATAGGCTGGCCCACCGGGGCTCCTCACCCTCCAAAGGTGGCAGGAGGTCCTGCCATTTTGTATCGGGGCGGGACACGAGGGTGCGGGCGTGAAGGGTGTGGAGCACGAGCGTGTAGAGATGTTTTCTTGGCGCGGTTTGAAAGCAGACCGGCTGCATCTCGTGCAGCCGGCTTCTAGTGAAGGGGTGAAGGGATCAGTTGGGTCCACGGGGCAGGGGTCCAATTAAGAGGTCCGGCGGGCCTGGGGTAGCGGGTGGGCGGGGCATGCCCTTGTGCAGGACCCGGTCGAGATAAACCCGAGCAGTGGGCGGCGAAGCGGCCTTCATCTCCTGAAGTATGCGCCGGGGAGTACAAGGTCTGGAAAGCCCCATGCGCTGAGCGAAGGTTAGGGGATCCAGCCAGTCTCCCCGGGCATAGTCCAGGAGGTCTCCGACTCTTGTGACCTCTGCCAGGACCAAACTCTGGCACACCGAGCGGGACTCCACCACCTGCACATGGAGCTGGGGGTTGTGTAGCAGGGGCTCCGCGAGGAGATCTGCCCCCTCGGTGGCCGCCACGGACCTGCTCGTTGTAAAGAGTTTCCAGGTCCGGAGGAGGTCCTGGTAGAAGACCGGCAGCCCGGAGAGGTCTCGCGGAAGACCTCTCAGATGGAGATAAAGGAGCTGCCGGTCGTATCGGAGCCCTCGGAAGCGGCGCAGGAAGGCGTGTGCCAGTATGCTCCACGCCGGACTACCTGCACCATAAAGGAGCCTCTGCAGGGTCTGGAGGCGGAAGACATGGACCTGAGTAAGCAGACATTTTAGGCCCTGCCCTCCCTCCTCCACAGGTAGATGGAGAACCCCTGCAGGGACCCAGTGCAGTCCTGACCAAAAGAACTCCAGAATCAATGTCCGCAGGTTGGTGAGGAAAGCCGGGGCCGGGACCAGGGTGTTGAGCCGGTACCAAAGCATGGACAGGACTAGTTGATTAAGCACTAACGCTCTCCCTCGAAGGGAGAGGCACCGGAGTAGTCCTGTCCATTTCCGGAGCCGCTCTATCACCCCGCCCTCTAAATTCTGCCAGTTCTCCGGCGGAGAGGGATGCGTGGCAGAAAGGTAAACGCCCAGATAGAGCAGCGGACCCGTGCTCCACCGGATGGCTTGAAGCGCGGGTGGGCGGAGGCTCGCCTGCCGCCAGTCCCCTACCATCAAGCCAGAGCTCTTGACCCAGTTGACCCGTGCAGAGGAGGCTGCTGAATAGATGTCCTGGCAAGCCTCCACCCGCACCAAGTCGCCCGGGTCCTGGACCATGAGGAGCACATCATCAGCGTACGCCGACAGGACCAGCCGCAGCTCCGGCTCCCTCAGCACCAACCCTGTCAACCTTCTTCGGAGGAGACAGAGGAAGGGCTCGATCGCCAGAGTGTACAGCTGGCCTGAGAGGGGGCACCCCTGCCGTACTCCTCGCCCGAAGTTGACCGGTTCGGTCAGGGTCCAGTTGAGCCTTACCAGACACTCTGCGGAAGCGTACAGCACCCGGAGAAAGTTCACAAACCTGGGTCCGAAGCCAAACGCCTGCAGAGTGCTCAGGAGATACCCGTGATCCATCCTGTCGAACGCCTTCTCCTGATCTAAGGACAGGAGGGCGAACGACAGACCATCCCTACACCCAAGTTCCAATAGGTTCCGGACCAGATATAGGTTGTCGAAGATGCTGCGGCCCGGGACGGTGTAGGTCTGGTCTGGGTGGACCACGTCCGCCAGCACGGACCCTAGCCTCAGGGAGATGGCTTTTGCCACGATTTTGTAGTCCGTGCTGAGGAGCGAGACGGGACGCCAATTTCGTAAATCGCGGAGGTCCTCCTTCTTCGGCAATAAGGCGAGCACGGCTCGCCTGCACGAAAGAGGGAGGACCCCGCTCTGCAAAGACTCGGCCCAGACGGTGACTAGGTCTGGGCCCAGGACGTCCCAGAACACGCGGTAGAACTCCACGGTCAGCCCGTCCATGCCCGGAGATTTATTGGTGGGCATGCGACGGAGGGCTTCCGAGAACTCGGCCAGAGTGAGGGGCAGCTCTAGCCGGTCTCGGTCGCCCACGCTGACTGTCAGGAGCTCCTCCACAGCACTCTGCAAGCGTTAGGATCGGTCGGATCCGGGGAGAATAGGCTTGCGTAGAAGGCTCTCGCCCTCTCGCACATCTCCACTGGATCCGTGAGGGGGGTACCATCTTCTGCCAGTAGGCAGATGATATGTTTCTTAGCCCCCCTCTTTTTTTCCAGGGCGTAGAAGAAGCGGGAGCCGCAATCCATCTCCCGAAGGAGATGGATGCGGGATCAAACAAAGGCACCCCGGGCCCGATGGTCCTCGATGGTCCGGAGCTCCTCCCGCTTCTCCTGGCACGCTCCGCAGAGGGGTGGATCCTTGGGGCTGGCGGCCAGACGCCTCTCCACCTCTAAGACCTCCCGTTCCAACTGCTCTATCGCTGCATCCCTCTGTCGGCTGGTGCCCCGGGTGTAGTCACGACAGAAGAGCCGGGCGCGCACCTTCCCTACGTCCCACCACCGCCGTGCCGAGGGAAAGGCACGCCGCTGCCCTCGCCAGGCCAGCCAGAACTCCCGGAAGGACGCCACGAAGCCCGCATCCTCCAGCAAGCTGTTGTTAAAATGCCAATAGGCAGGCCCCGGCCTCTCCGCACATAGGGAGGCTGTCACGGTGGCTATGTGATGGTCAGAAAATGGGGCCGGCCGGATGCTGGAGGAGTGGGCTTGTGAAAGATGAAAGCGTGATAAATAAATGCGGTCCAACCGGGAGTGGCGCGACCGATGGGCCTCCACCCGGACAAAGGTGAACGTGGAAGTGTCATCCGGGTGGTGGTCGCGCCAGATGTCCACCAGGGAGTGGTGTTCGACTATCTCCTGGAGGACGGCGACGGCGGCCGGGCTCTGCTCGGTCCCCGAGCAGTCCCGTTCCTCAAGGGTGATGTTAAAGTCCCCTCCCAGGACCAGGCACCCCTGAGGATCCAAGGTGCCGAGGAAGGCGGATGCCTGCTGATAGAATTGCAGCCGTTCCGGTCTCGCTGCTGGGGCATAGATGTTGACGAGGTTGACTACGAGCCCCTCCATGCGGACCCAGAGGTGCAGCAGGCGACCCGGCACAGCCTCGGCGACCCCCAGCACCTCGGGCCGTAGGTCGGGGGAGAACAGGGTCGCCACTCCACCCGTATGAACTGTGAGGTGGCTAAAGTAGACCCTGTCCCCCCAATCCAGCCGCCAGCTGTCTTCGGCGGTCGGATCCGTATGGGTCTCCTGTAGGAAAACCACAGAGTACCTCCCCTCCCGAAGGAAGGAGAGCACCTGGGACCTGCGGAGACCCATCCTACAGCCACGGGTGTTCAATGTTGCGATGGTAAAGGGTGCCATGAGGAGGGCTGGGGGGGGGATCCTCGCCGGCAGGGATGCTCGTGGCTCCCGGCGGGCCGCGCAGCAGTCCGTGACCCACCCCGTAGGTGAGTAAGGAGTCATGGAAGTGGCGGACCTGCTGGTAGGCCGCGGCGCCCTGTCTCCCGGTCCTTTTACCCTCCCCCATGAGGGCCCTTGCGGCCCGGAGGATTTGATTAAAGTCCCCCCATCGCTGGAGGGCAAGCTGGACTTTGTTGCGGGAGCCACGGACGTCTTCTAGGAACTCCCGCAACTCCTCTCGCAGCGCATGGGGGGCTGGGGTTATGGTCTGGTTGCTCCCCGATGGGGCCCTTGGTACAGCCCCCTGTCCCAGCGAGACGGGCAGACAGGGTGCGGACCCCCGACGGGGCTCCTGATGGGTTGACCTGAATGCTGGGGCGATAGGGGGCGGCGGAGGGAGGATAGCAGCCCCTGGTGGGTCGGGACGGGCAAACACAAAGGCCATTCCCTGGGAGTCATCTGTTGGAAAGAGGAAGGAGACAGTCCCAGGGGTGGCAATGATATCTCGGGAGGTGGGCGGGATAAGGGCAGGGGCAGGGGTAGAGGTGAGAGTCTGGGTCAGGAGAGGGCTCTCACTGATGCCGGGCGCAAGCTCTCTGGTGGATTTGGCAGCCACGGAATCAGGAGGTGGACTTTCTTCTGTAGGGTCCTCTCCCGGAAAGGAGGTCGAATGCTCCTCACCAGCGAGGTATGCCCCTGGTGGCTCAGGTTCCAGCCGCGTGGCACTGGCCGTCGCCTCAACTGGCTCGGCAGCTCTCAGCGGGGTGCCCTCTGCAGCCGGGTTGATGGAGGAGTCCAGGGGATCCTCGGAGGTGGGAGCAGAAACAACGGTTAGGGGGAGGGAGTATGGGGAAAGGGGGGCTGGAAAGAAGTCGCCCAGATCGAGGCCCACTGGCATAGGATCGTCCTCCCCCTGGGTGACCGGGGTCAGACCCAGGGCCTCGATCTCCTCATATATAGAGGGGAAATTGTTTTCCGCTACCCCGGGATTCTCCCCGCCGGCACCTGACGCGACGGTTACTTCGGGGCAGACTGGGGTTTCAGATGGTGCCTCGGGGGTCTTGGAGGGGAAGGACTCCTGTGGAGGGGAGATACCGCCTTCCAGTGCTGCCACGTCTTCCCCAGCCGGCTCTGGTGGATGGAGCACACCCATGGGTAGAAGGGAAGGCTCGGCATCGGTGCCCCCCTTCCTGGTCTTCCGGGGGGCCTCCGCGTCAGATGGGAGGAGCGGAGCTCGAGCCTTCCGCTTGTCCCGCTTCCCCTGGACTAGGGCCCAGCCCTCCATGGCATCATCCGGGGGCTGGCTAGCAGGGGTTGTGTCAGGGGGCAGAGGCGATGGCTCAGGGACTCGAGGGGGTAATGGTGGGGCAGCACAAGGGAGGGAAGATTCCCCTTGGGGCGGGCCCTCTCCCATGCCCGGCGGTGTCCCTGCCGCACCCTCCTCCACAGGCCCCGCCAGATTGCAAACAGTGGGGGCGGGGTTCTCCCGCTCGTCTGGGCATAGTTGGGGAGGTACCCCTTGGGCCCGAGCGGGACCAATGGTGGACTGGGAAGGAGGAGGGGCGGTTTCAGGTACCGGGCAGCCAGGGGCGTTGGCGATGACGGGGCCGGTGCCCTGCCGGGGCTCGGGGGTCCTGGATTCCCCTCCTTCCCGGGCCAGGGGGCAGTCCCTCCGGACGTGCCCCATCGCCCGGCAGAGGTAGCACCGGGCCTCCCCCGTGGAATAATGCACCCTGTAACGGGCCCCCTGGTAGGGGACTAGGAAGGACCCCTCCAGTGCCTCTCCGTCGCGCGCCGCTGGCAGCAGTTGAAGCTGCACTTGCCGGCGGAAGGAGAGGACGTGACGGAGGGCGGGGTCTTTGCAGCCCAACGGGAGAGGGCTGATGACAGAGATGGGCTTTCCCAAGGCAGAAAGGGCGGGTAACAGGGCGGCATTGGGGAGAAAGGGAGGGACGGAGGTCAGGACCAGGCGCACGCCCAGGTCCTCTAGCGGCTCTAAGGGGACGAACACGCCCCCCACCGCCAGGCCCTTCTCCACCACCTCCTGGGCGGCGGCCTCCGATGCTAAGAAGAAGACGACCTTGCCATACATTTTGGAGGCCGCCACAATGGCCATGGGCCCCACCACCCTCGCCAATGCCCGCACATAGGTTTCCACGTGGGGCGAGGCGGGCACCAGGAGGCAACGGACGCCATGCTTCCTGGTCATGGTGGGAAAGGGGCCCCGGCCGCTATAGATGGTAGCGGAGGCGGTGGGCTGGAGAAATGACGTAGCGGCAGGCGGGGGGGCTGCCGCCACCTGGGCGTATGCTCTGGGGGCCGGGGGAGGGACACCTGCAGAGCTGGTGGAGGGAACAGCGGGGAGGGGCGCCCCAGCTGGAGATGGGGCCGGGGCATTGGGGGCAGCCCCTGCCATGGAGGGCCTGGTCTTTTTAGCGGGGCCCTTCCCCTTCTTCTTCCCCTGGCCCTTCCCGCCGGCTGGGAGGACTCCCCCCAAATCTGAGGGGGTGATAGACGTGGCAGCAGTGGAGGTCACCCCGGTGCCCGTCGCTGCTGGTGCCGCAGCGGGGGCAATGGCAGATGGTTTGGCAGCGGAGGTAGAAGCTTGGGGGGGTGACAGAGGGGCAGGCGGGGGAGGGGGAGCTCGGGCTACTGGAGAGGTCTCACCCCCCGCCATCATGAGCAAGGAGGAAAGGGAGGACATCAAAAGGAGGAGGGGAGAGGGGAAGCAGGTCGACCACTCCTCCCCGCTAGGCTGCAGGCAGAGGAGGAGGGCGCCAAAAGGGGTGGGCTGGACGGGGGGCAATCAGGGGTTGGGGTCAGTCACCGACACAAGGTGGAAATTCCGGCTCCTCTTGGTGCACTATGGGGGGGTGTTCAACAACATTGAAGGTGCAGTGAAGAGGGTTGCAACTGAAATGGGGAGTTGCACAAGCGCATGGGAGGGGGCATGGGCACACGGAGCGAGGGGCTAAGCGGTCTGGGGGTAGAACAGGGAAACCAAGGGGCTAGCTTCAGAGGCTGGGGCGGGGCAAACAAACAAAGGCTGCAGAAGGAAATGGGCGGGGCAGGCAAACAAACTGAAGCTAGTAAGGGGGGCTGGAGCAAAAGAGGAGGCAAAGCAAGTGGCAAATGGGACAGGTAGTAAAGGGCAAAGCTGGGGGGTAGGCAGTCCGGGGGGGGGCACATGTGCCCATGTGCACTTGCACAAGTCTTTTTTAGCTGGCTGCTGCTTCTGGCCCAAAGGGTGGAAATAGGGCATGGCAAGCCAAGCAAGCAGTTGAGTCCAGAGGCAGGAGCTGAGGCAGATGGTATACAGCCAGTGGGGGTGATGGAGGGGGCAGCGGTGGTGGTAATAGTGGTGGGGGTTGGGGGGGACACACAGATGGATCGGGGGGCAGCTCCACGCCACACCCCCTGTGTCCCTACAAACACAGTCAAGACCCCCACCACAAGAGGGGATAGAGATAGAGGTGGTTAGGGACTATTTAGAAAAGCTGGACGTGCACAAGTCCATGGGGCCGGACGAATTGCATCCGAGAGTGCTGAGGGAATTGGCGGCTGTGATTGCAGAGCCCTTGGCCATTATCTTTGAAAACTCGTGGCGAACGGGGGAAGTCCCGGATGACTGGAAAAAGGCTAATGTAGTGCCCATCTTTAAAAAAGGGAAGAAGGAGGATCCTGGGAACTACAGGCCGGTCAGCCTCACCTCAGTCCCTGGAAAAATCATGGAGCAGGTCCTCAAAGAATCAATCCTGAAGCACTTAGAGGAGAGGAAAGTGATCAGGAACAGTCAGCATGGATTCACCAAGGGAAGGTCATGCCTGACTAATCTAATCGCCTTTTATGATGAGATTACTGGTTCTGTGGATGAAGGGAAAGCAGTGGATGTATTGTTTCTTGACTTTAGCAAAGCTTTTGACACGGTCTCCCACAGCATTCTTGTCAGCAAGTTAAGGAAGTATGGGCTGGATGAATGCACTATAAGGTGGGTAGAAAGCTGGCTAGATTGTCGGGCTCAACGGGTAGTGATCAATGGCTCCATGTCTAGTTGGCAGCCGGTGTCAAGTGGAGTGCCCCAGGGGTCGGTCCTGGGGCCCGTTTTGTTCAATATCTTCATAAATGATCTGGAGGATGGTGTGGATTGCACTCTCAGCAAATTTGCGGATGATACTAAACTGGGAGGAGTGGTAGATACGCTGGAGGGGAGGGATAGGATACAGAAGGACCTAGACAAATTGGAAGATTGGGCCAAAAGAAATCTAATGAGGTTCAATAAGGATAAGTGCAGGGTCCTGCACTTAGGATGGAAGAATCCAATGCACCGCTACAGACTAGGGACCGAATGGCTCGGCAGCAGTTCTGCGGAAAAGGACCTAGGGGTGACAGTTGACGAGAAGCTGGATATGAGTCAGCAGTGTGCCCTTGTTGCCAAGAAGGCCAATGGCATTTTGGGATGTATAAGTAGGGGCATAGCGAGCAGATCGAGGGACGTGATCGTTCCCCTCTATTCGACACTGGTGAGGCCTCATCTGGAGTGCTGTGTCCAGTTTTGGGCCCCACACTACAAGAAGGATGTGGATAAATTGGAAAGAGTACAGCGAAGGGCAACAAAAATGATTAGGGGTCTAGAGCACATGACTTACGAGGAGAGGCTGAGGGAGCTGGGATTGTTTAGTCTGCAGAAGAGAAGAATGAGGGGGGATTTGATAGCTGCTTTCAACTACCTGAAAGGGGGTTTCAAAGAGGATGGCTCTAGACTGTTCTCAATGGTAGCAGATGACAGAACGAGGAGTAATGGTCTCAAGTTGCAATGGGGGAGGTTTAGATTGGATATTAGGAAAAACTTTTTCACTAAGAGGGTGGTGAAACACTGGAATGCGTTACCTAGGGAGGTGGTAGAATCTCCTTCCTTAGAGGTTTTTAAGGTCAGGCTTGACAAAGCCCTGGCTAGGATGATTTAACTGGGACTTGGTCCTGCTTTGAGCAGGGGGTTGGACTAGATGACCTTCTGGGGTCCCTTCCAACCCTGATATTCTATGATTCTATGATTCTATGATAAGAGCACAGTTTGAAAATTACTCAGTCTTAGGGCCCCCTCCACGGTGGTCTGCAAAGTCTCTAGGTGCTGCCCCACTGGCAGATGATCCTCTTCTTCTCCTCCTCGGGCTTCAGCAGCTCCAGGCAGCAGCCTCTGCAGCAGCAGCAGCTCTAGGAACTCCAGGTGGTCGTCCAGGCAGGCAGAATGGACCCCTCTCAGGTGGTGGTGCTGGTGGTGGTGGTGGTGTCCACAACAGCAGTGGCTGGGGTCCCCACTCCTCCTCTCTGGGGAGTGGGCTAGCAGCCCCCCCCCCCCAGGGCTGCAGTTGGAGCAGTAGCAGCACCCAAGAGTGGGGGGTCCAGCAGCCAAGTAACAGAGAATGGGGAGTGTCTGGCCCAGCCAGGGGAGCAGCTGGAGCAGCAGGGAGAGTTTAGGGCCTCGTAGCAGCAGGAGTAGCAACTTCCCACCTCCCTCCAAGCTAGAAGGCTGTGGGAGAGCAGTGGGGGAGAGAGAGAGATTTGCTCCAGGCTAAACAAATCCCTGGTACCAGGATCAGTGAAATGGCAGCTGCTCCAGGTCAATTAAGACACCTGGAGCTAATTAAGAACTTTCCAGAAGGCAGGGAGAATGCTAGGTTGATTGGGACACCAGAAGCCATCAGGGGCTGGCTGAAACTAGTTAAAAGCCTCCCAGTTAGTCAGGTGGGTGTGTATGTCAGGAGCTGTGGGAGGGAGTTGCGCTGTTGGAGAGACTGAGTAGTACACACCATATCACGCACAGGAAGGAGGCCCTGAGGTAAGGGTGAAGTGGAGCTTGAGGAAGTGAGGGCTGCTGTGGGGGAAGTAGCCCAGGGAATTGTACATGTCATGTTTCTAAAAGGTCAGCTACCATAGCTGATACTATTAGGGTCCCTGGGCTGGAGCTCAGAGTAGAGGGTGAGCCTGGGCTCCCCCCCACCTTTGCCCCCTGATTAATCACTGAGACTGGGAGACAACAGAGACTGTGCAAGGAAGGATAACTTCTCCTCACTTCCCTTGCTGGCTTATGATGAAAATGGCTCAGTAGTCTGTGACCCTTGTCTCTAGAGAGAGAAGGGTTATGTAGAAGGTCACAGTGAGCCTCTGAGGTTAGTGAAATCTGCCAGGAAATGCGGGACCCACAGAAGCAAGGACAGAGCTTTGTCACAATTGGTATACAAGGTACATACAGAAAAAGGAAGTTCTATTTCCAAAAGTTTAGACCATCCAATCAGGAAACAAACAATATCATGTACCTGAGGTAACCAATCACTTTCCATTCATGCTATGTAGCACATAGTGAATGATCACAAAGATCAATATGAGAACAAACTATTTATAAAAAAGGCATATAACATAATCCTAAAAATCATGAGCTATTTACAGTAATTCCCAAATGGAAAAAAACCCTAAATATTCTAAACAAAAAATATTACATCGTTTCTTTAGTCTCCTCTTTCTTCACCATCATCTCTATCATGAGCTCACTGTGAGAGGAATGCCACTCCTGTGGAAAAGTTCTAGCAAAAAATATACACCCCACTACTTATAAAGTGTGTCAATGGATAAAGACAGACTTATCTTCCAAAATTCCTTATCTCCTGCTGTCCAGCGGCTATAAGAAACTGACAGAAATCATCCACAGTTCCGAGGCATTTAGCACTCTCCATCCCTTCAGCTTCTTTAAAAGCATTTATGCTCTCTTGAAAATACTTCTCAGCTAAATCTAAATAAATTTAACATATACTTGAAATTGGAGGTCATTAACCTATGTTATTCTCTCAGGGTCAGATTGCAAAGGCCTCAAACCATGCTGAGAAATTTATCCATGCAAATAGCCTAGGAACAGCCATACTGGGTCAGCCCAATGATCCATCTAGCCCAGTGGTTCTCAGTTGTGGTCCACTGCTTGTTCGGGGAAAGCCCCTGGTACGCGAGGCGGGTTTGTTTACCTGCCGCATCCACAGCTTCGGCCGATCGCGGCTCCCACTGTCCGCGGTTCGCCGCTCCAGGCCAATGAGGGCTGCAGAAAGCAGCGCAGGCCGAGGGACGTGCTGGCCGCCCTTCCCTCAGCCCCTATTGGCCTGGAGCGGCGAACCGCGGCCAGTGGGAGCCGTGATCGGCTAAAGCTGCGGACATGGCAGATAAACAAACCGGCGCACCAGGGGCTTTCCCTGAACAAGTGGTGGACCACATTTGAGAACCACTGATCTAGCCCAAAATCCTGTCATCTGACAGTGGCTGGTGCCTGATGCTTCAGAGGGAATGAACAGAAGAGGGCAATTATCAAGTGATGCATTCCCTGTTATCCAGTCCCAACATCTGGCAGTCAGAGGCTTAGGGACACCCAGAGCTTGGCTAACAGCCACTGATGGACCTATCCTCCACAAACTTATCTACTTCTTTTTTGAACTTAGTTATACTTTTGACCTTCACAACATCACCTGGCAACGAATTCCACAGATGCATTATGCATTGCCTGGAGAAGTACTTCCTGCTGCCTGTTAATTTCATTAGATGACCCCTGCTTCTTGCGTTACGTGAAGGGGTAAATATTTCCCTATTCACATTCTCCACACCAGTCATGATTTTATAGACCTCTATCCTATCCCCCCCAGTTGTCTTTTTTCCAAGCTGAACAGTCCCCATCTTTTTAATCTCTCCTCAGATGGAAGCTGTTCCATACCCCCATAATGTGTGTTGCCCATCTCAGTCGCTTTTCCAGTCCTAACATGCCTTTTTCAGATGGGGTGACCAGAACTCAAACTGTATTCAAGGTGTGGGGGTACTATGGCATTATGATATTTTCTCTTATTATCTATCCCTTTCCTAATGGTTCCTAACATTCCATTAGCTTTTTTGGCTGCTGCTGCACCTTGAGTGGAGATTTTCAGAGAAATATCCATAACTCCAAGAACTCTTTCTTGTGTGGTAATAGCTAATTTAGACTCCATCATTTTGTATGTATAGTTGGGATTATGTTTTCCAATGTGCATTTCTTTGCACAATCTCCCTTCTGCTTCCCATCCCAAGGAATCTCCCTCCTAACTCAATGCCTTCCTACAATTCTCCTCTCCAGTCTTTCCTCCTGAGCGCCACCTACCCACTGGATGTTATCATGTTAAGGAGGTATCTACCTGATGAAGAGCCAGTCCACTGCTCTCCTCAGTACCTGTTTCCTTAAAGAATCAACCCACAGAACAGGGGTTAGTTAGCCCCAAGTTCCACCCCTTTAAAGGGGACAGAACACTCTGTTACAGATTCCAATTGCAACAATTTAGAACCATAGAAGAATAGGGCTGGAAGAGATCCCAGAAGGTCATCTAGTCCAACCCCCTGCTCAAAGCAGGACCAACCCCAACTAAATCATCCCAGCCAGGGCTTTGTCAAGCCAGGCCTTAAAAATCTCTAAGGATGGAGATTCCACCACCTCCCTAGGTAACCCATTCCAGTGCTTCATCACCCTCCTAGTGAAATAGTTTTTCCTAATATCCAACCTAGACCTCCCCCATTGCAACTTGAGACCATTGCTCCTTGTTCTGTCATCTGCTACTACTGAGAACAGCCTAGTTCCATCCTCTTTGGAACCCCCATTCAGGTAGTTGAAGGCTGCTATCAAATCCCGCCTCACTCTTCTCTTCTGCAGACTAAATAAGCCCAGTTCCTTCAGCCTCTTCTCATAAGTCATATGTCTCAGGTCCCTAATAATTTCCGTTGCCTTCCGCTGGATTCTCTCCAATTTATCAACATCCTTTCTGTAGTGGGGGGACCAAAACTGGATGCAATACTCCAGATGTGGCCACACCAGTGCCGAATAGAGGGGGAAAAAATTTCACATATCACAATTTGGGAACCCCTGCACTAGCTTTAGGATCACATGTTTCGTCATACATTTTTATAAGCTCTGCATGACCTTCCTTGAAATGTTAGAGTTGCACTCATTTAGGCCAGCCTCCTGGCCCTACTTTACACTGCCACTATCATGCACTTAGCTGCAGACTTGCATCAGGGAGATGGTATGCTATGCTATGCTAGATTTAGCACACACTACCCTATGAGAAACAAACGGTCCAAGTGAAATGCTGAATTCAATGGGACTACTCACATGAATAAATGCACTTCATGATCTACAAGAACTCCACAATCTGGCCTTCATTAGTACAAGGTTAGATGAAAGAGCTAGTCTACATTTTTCAAAATCTGATTTTTTTCATCAAAATTTTCAGTCAAAAATTTCACAAAAAATTATTCAATTTTTTCAACCAGCTCTATTAGAAATCTAAATGAAATATGATGCAGATGTTTATAAGAGTAAAATATGAAGCAACTGCCTAGATTTAAAAGTGTAAATAGTTGTTCTATATTGAGCGACAGGGAATGGATCACTTGATGATTACCTGTTCTGTTCATTCCCTCGGGGGCACCTGGCATTGGCCACTGTCAGAGGAGAGGATACTGGTCTGGCCAGTATGGCCATTCTTATGTTCTTAGTTGTGCAAAAAAAAAAGGCTTTTTGTTTTTAACAATAATATATAATGAATGCTATAACAGAAGTAAGGAACTCTTCATTTTAAGTAAATGATTTCTAAGTATTGTTTTAGTTTCCTACTTTTGTTAGTTTGTATGATAACTTCTATGACAATGGAAGCACAATTATTTGTACAAAGATAATATTCTTAAAGGTGCTCATGAAATTTCCTTTTGGATTTCCATTAGAAAAATAAGTTTGCTGCTCATTTATTATTTCTGCCTAAGAACATTACTTTAAAAGGGCCTATGTGCAAGAAAGAAGAGAGGTAGTTATTTGTTTGTAGGGGAGAAAGCCAGAGAAATTTTCTCTCCCTAAATTATCTGTTCCTTGGCTCTAAATGTGCAATAACTGTCCAGTTAGAGAATATATTTGTATTTTTTTACTTCTGGTTTCTATGAGCCTGATCCCTTGTGCCACTGGAAATTTTGCTTCTATCAGGACTTTAGGATTGGGTCCTCTGCTTTTATGTGCTATGTTACCACATGTACTTCAATAAGCACATGTGGCTTTTTCCTCCCCAGTCTAGGAATTTCACAAAAGTAATTAGACATACAAGGACACATTTTGGAGGGATGGCTGAAGGAAGGGCTGCAAGCATGTCTCTTTGCACATAGAAAAGGAGTACTTGTGTCACCTTAGAGACTAACAAATTTATTTGAGCATAAACTTTCGTGAGCTACAGCTCACTTCATCGGATGCATTCAATGGAAAATACAGTGGGGAGATTTATATACGCACACAGAGAACATGAACCAATGGGTTTTATCATACACACTGTAAGGAGAGTGATCACTTAAAATGAGCTATTATCAGCAGGAAGGGGGTGGGAGAAGGAGGAAAACCTTTTGTGGTGATAATCAAGGTGGGCCATTTCCAGCAGTTAAGTGGGCTGTAGCTCACGAAAGCTTATACTCAAATAAATTTGTTAGTCTCTAAGGTGCCATAAGTACTCCTTTTCTTTTTGCGAATACAGACTAACACGGCTGCTACTCTGAAACCTGTCTTTGCACATAAAGTACCATATGCACTGACACAAATCAGGAATTTGTGCATGTCTGACAGCTCGCACCTATTCTCTTTGTAAGAATAAGGCCAATCAATATGGAATTTGGTGTAAATTCATCATTGGACAATAGAATTGTAGTGAATGCCAGATGTCCTGTTACATTAAAATCAGTTCTAGATTAATCAGTTATCTGATACCTAGTCTTCCATAGGGCACTGGCTCACTTTTTTGACCTCTGGCATTTCGACTAGTCTGTAACTGGCGTCCTGAGTAGCAGCTATTTTAATATCACTCCCATAGTCATTAGTTATTACAAGGTTGATTTAAGGAGCTCAGCCTCTCTGCCCTTCTCCCATTTTGTTCAGAAGGTATGCAAAAGGAAGGGAAGTGCAACTCATGCAGTTCACTGTGACGACAACTGCAACACACTGTAAACAGCAACACAATTCTATAAGCTAGTTGATACATGGTTATGAGGTTTAGGACTTGTCTACACTGTGGCACAGTGTACATTATGGGTGTGTAAACTGCAGAGTGCACCAAGAAGTTGCACTCTAACTGCCCCATGTGGAAACTGTTAGTGCAAACTAAAAGATATCTAGTTCATGTTAACATAGTCCTGTTTGAAAGAGGACTATATTTAGTTTAGTTTAGTGCTCCAACATGGCACTATCACCACATTCAGGTCTGTTTCCTAAGGCTGTTTCATTCAGGACATGTATCTGTTGTGTATTCCCACAGCTGTTCTAAAGGTTTCATGTTAACCTACCATAAAGTAAATTAAAAAAAAAAGGGCAGTTAACACTTCATGAATAAAGTATGTGCAGGCTATTCTACTTTGTGACCCATTTAGTTGGAAGTTGTTTATCAACACATGATAAAATAGATTTCAGAGTAGCAGCCATGTTAGACTGTATCCGCAAAAAGAAAAGGAGTACTTGGGGCACCTTAGAGACTAACAAATTTATTTAAGCATAAGCTTTCGTGAACTACAGCTCACTTCATTGGATGCACGGAGTGGAAAATACAGTGGGAAGATTTATATACACAGAGAACATGAAGCAATTGGTGTTACCATACACACTGTAACAAGAGTGACCAGGTAAGGTGAGCTATTACCAGCAGGAGAGCGGGGGGGGGGGGAACCTTTTGTAGTGATAATCAAGGTGGGCCATTTCCAGCAGTTGACAAGAACTTGTGAGGAACAGTGGGGGCAGGGGGAGCATAACCATGGGGAAATAGTTTTACTTTGTGTAATGACACTTCCACTCCCAGTCTTTATTCAAGCCTAAGTTAATTGTATCCAGTTTGCAAATTAATTCCAATTCAGCAATCTCTCATTGGAGTCTGTTTTTGAAGTTTTTTTGTTGAAGAATTCCCACTTTTAGGTCTGTAATTGAGTGACCAAAGAGATTGAAGTGTTCTCTGAGTGGTTTTTGAATGTTATAATTCTTGATGTCTTCATCATCTGGACCCATGGAAAAGAAGCCCTGGAGGAATTCCACCATGATTTCAACAATTTCCATCCCACCATCAACCTCAGCCTGGACCAGTCCACACAACAGATCCATTTTCTGGATACTACGGTGCTAATAAGCAATGGTCACATAAACACCACCCTATACAGGAAACCTACTGACTGCTATGCTTACCTCATAGGCTCTAATCACATCAGCCACACTATCAGAGGCTCATTCACCTGCACATCTACCAATGTGATATATGCCATCATGTGCCAGCAATGCCCCTCTGCCATGTACATTGGCCAAACTGGACAGTCTCTACGTAAAAGAATAAATGGACACAAATCAGGCGTCAAGAATTATAACATTTAAAAACCACTCAGAGAACACTTCAATCTCTTTGGTCACTCGATTACAGACCTAAAACTGAATCTCAGTTTATTCATCTCTAAGATGAGTAAAATAAGTAACAAAGTTAAGGCATAAATAATTAGTGTTTATAAAGTTCTTTTCAACTTTCCCTTATGGTACTTGTTGACTATCAGTCATGTGCCAGTATTTAGATGGAGTTTACCACCAGCTTTGGGCTGCATTCCGAAGCAACCCAACTCCAAGAAGACCCGGTCCTGGCGTGAAACCGTTAAGAGGTGCCCGTGGATGGTGTGAGGCCGGTAGTGGACTGGGTCTTTTTGGAGTTGAGTTGCTTGGGAATGTAGCCTAAAGCTGGTGGTAAACTCCATCTAAGGCTAAATACTGGCATGAGAGTTTTTATGAAGTGCTTTGAGATCCTTGGAGGAAAAGTGCTATATAAGTGCAATGTATCAGCATTAGATTAATTATAAATGTGTATACATTTATATCATATTTTGTTAAAGCCATCATTTATACCATAAACTAAGTGGAAAGTACTGACATATGTAAGCAGAGCACCTTTGATATATTATAGATATACATACATTTAAAATCTGAAAGTGTACAATAAATAGAACCTATCCCGAAATAATACTTAGTGTGACTCAAATCTGTAGCTAACTTTTTGTGATGTTAGCTTTTTACTAAACTGTGGCAACTGCATGCTTGGAAGGAATGGCATAGTTAAAGAAAGGTCTCTCTGCCTCGTGTCTGCAGTGATGCGCAGACTCTGTATTCAAATACTCTTTAAAGAACACTGCCTGGAAGGGGCTCAAGCATTGCAAAGCAAAGAGGGAAACAATTCCAAACAAGGCTGCCTGTGTGCAGCTCTGTTTTTGCTATCAGGCTTTGAAGGTTTACATTGAAGTAGACGTTGTCCCAAAAGCTATTTTATCTGAATATCATTTATGGAAAAAGCTATAAACAAAACGCAAATATCTTGAATGCCTTTCAGTGCTGGGGAGAAAAGTGTTAGTATAAAGTTTGACACTGGTTGCACTGGCAGGCTAGCCAGGTTAGTATCACTGTGCAGGCCAATAGAGTGGAAACGAATTGAAGTGGATACTGAGCAATTTTTTCCCTTGCTAGACTCTGTACATAGATGGGGTGTTCTGAGGAAACAGGCTCAAAATTCCTATTATGTAGCTGTTCCTGTGATAGGTTCTTCTTATATGAAGCAGGTGACTTCAAAAAGCATGTACCCAGTAGAGGATGTAAAATTTGAAATATTTTATCTGCCATGGAATTGTAAAAGTAAATTATAGTCTATAGGCTGGGGTAAGTTTTCTAGCTCTGAATTTTATTTTCTTAAGAGTATTTTAGAACAAAAATATAAAGTGTCATAGTGATGTAGGTTAGGGCTGAGATAAGTGACCTCACAATGGGTATCCATGCCTTTGTCACATCCAATCTAGACAGCCACCATATGCAATTGTTAGGGCTATTCTTGAAAAACAGCTGGAAGTTTCAGCTAAGAAAGATGCCACCTTCTGAGTGAGAGGAGTTATTCGTCCACCTATGCTCAAGTATGCATTGGCAACTCAACTGCTTTTGAGTGCAATCCAAAATTTTGATTACAATCTTGAAAGTCTTCAATGGTCTGGGTCTGGACCTATGAGATCACCTCTCACATATTCCATCACATTAATTAAGATCAGCCAGGACATTCTGGCTGCTAGATCCTATAACTGACTTTTTTTTATGACTGACAGCAAAACTGTCTTAGCACAGGGCTCTCGCCTTTGGAAGTGATTGTTCGCCAGAGCTCAGGATCTGTGAGCTTCAGGGCATGATCTAAAGCATGTTTATCTGTTCAGTATTTGGTTATTTTCTCCCCCTTTCCTCACTCTGCCTAACAATAAAAGGGTAATCTGGCTGAAACAAGAGCAGTAGCTTTTGTTACTCTTTTTTAAGGTACTTCTTCATATGTTCATTAATATTTGTAAACAGTTCCAAGAAGTTAAGACACTTAAGAAATCTTTATATGGATAATTTAATAATTGTACTTTGCTCAGAGAAGGGCTGACTAGTAATCTGTAGCTAGAATATTTGTAATCATAAAATGTTGGTAGCTTAACCAACTTTTGGATTCCATGCCCACATTCAAAGCAACAACTTGGGCATGTCTGTCCAGAGACTAAAAGGCCACAATTAAAAAGCAGCTGTAAAGTACACCTGGGAAATAACCCCAACACAGGGCGCCTCCTCAGAGCTGGGGGCATGGTGGAGCAGAATGAAAGTAGGCAGGGGTATGCCCCAGATATTGAAGATATGGCACAAATTAAGCCAGCCTTCAGGCATGTCCAAATTTGAGTTGGGATCAGAACCAGCCCTGGCAGTCCCAGGAGAGAAGTACTGCTGCCCCTTCAGTTCTGGCACTAGGCTTAGCCCTGATGCAGGGAAGAATCAAGGCCACAGGGCTGAAAGAGATCAAAGCTCTTTTCTTTGCTCTGTATAATGAAAAATATTTCAACTTTTAATGACAATACTGTCATACTTTCTTACTCAGTTTTCAAGCAAGAAATTAAAAATTGAAAAAGAAAGGTGCAGAAAAACACACAAAAAAGAAACGTCTCAAAGGCTGCAAGACTTGATGGGGCATGCAAGTATTCAAATTTAGTTAATGTGTAAACCAGGATGAGACTGCAGGAATTTGCTTTCCCCATAAGGAATATACATTCCTGCCTCTTTAATTTCTTTGTGATTTACAAGCTGAACCGATAAGGCATAATTGGTGTCTTCAACTAAGGGTTGAGGTAGATCATTCCAAGGGAACTGCAAACAGATTACATCCTGTTAATTCAGGGTCATGAGGAAGCACTGAACATATTCTTAATGCCCATTATATGGGCTGGGATAGCTGACGACTGCTGGAAAGGGTTTTTTGTTCCCCCCATTTGTTTTTCTTTTATAAACCTGCCATCCCAAAGTCTTGCATGGCTTTCTTCATTCTAGTCACCTGAAATAGCCTTTTAAAATATGCATGAGAATACTTACCAGCAGCACTTTATAAACCATTTAAATACTGAGCATAAGTAATTTTATTTCAAAATATCTTCTCCCCACACATTGTATGTAACTGATCTGCTTGTAATGGATAGTCAGTGTATGGCTTAGAGTAGGTGGCCTTATCTGTTACTCTGAGCCAGTTTTAGTCATTCAGTCTCCATCAGAAATCAGATAAAGGTATTTTCTATAAATTGCAAGGTCCTGGTTCTCCCTGGTCGTTTCTAAACCTTCAGTATACCTCCTCGAATTCACTTCATGATAACTGAACAATAGATTTCTGTTCCCATGTTCTAAACTCTCACATTTAAAATTCCCTCTGAGTGAAATTCACCCCTCTAATGTGGATCTGCGCTCCTATGTTGCACTTATGGCTATAACATGAGGTTTAAGTGATATGTAGAGCCTTGCACAGAGCTCTCTGTACCAGGATGAATTTCAGATTCACTGAATAACATCCCTCTTGGGAGTCAAATCCTCTTTATTCTAGCTCTGTATCAATGCTTCAGGCTTTGAGGCTCCATCAATGTACCTTAATGACAGTTTTGAACTCTCAGCCAATCAGAGTTTAGGGTGGATGCCCTTACATGTCAACCTGATTAGTGTGCATCCAGCTTTTACAGAAAATTAAGTAGAAAATATTTCAAGTGCAAGGAACATGCAATATGCTCTACAACAGTGGCTCTCAACCTTTCCAGACTACCGTACTCCTTTCAGGAGTCTGATTTGTCTTGTGTATCCCAAGTTTCACCTCATTTAAAAACTACTTGCTTACAAAATCAGACATAAAAATATAAAAGTGTCACAGCTCACTGTTACTGAAAAATTGCTGACGTTCTCATTTTTACCATATAATTCTAAAATAAATCCACTGGAATATAAATAGCGTACTTACATTTCAGTATATAAGTAGATAGAGCAGTATGAACAAGTTGTCTGTATGAAATTTTAGTATGTATTGACTTTGCTAGTGCTTTTTATGTAGCCTGTTGTAAAACTAGGCAAATATCTAGATGAGTTCACGTACCCCCTGGAAGACCTCTGTGAACCCCCAGGGATATGTGTACCACTGGTTGAGAACCAAATCTATAAATACGAGGTTATTATTAACTGATAGAACTGAAAGAGTCCTAACAGAATAGCAGAATACTAAATCAGGACAGAAAACTTTTAGTGGCAGGGTCCCAAAGCATAAATGGTAGAGTTTTAAAATTTGATGGCAGCAACCCTGTGCCCAGGCTTTTGGATACAGCAAATTTGTATAGCTACAGCTGCACACACTGATTGATAGCTTGAGGCCACTTCAAATTGCAAAGTAAGAATTCCAGCAAGGGAATGCAGTCAGCACACTTGCTGATTCAATCATAGCAGTGGCTGCAGCTCACTAATGATTTTAAAAGATGGGTAAACACGTTAGAAAGAAATGGCAAATGCCTGCCATCAGTTTATAACATCTTCTGTGGCTTCAGGGCTGCCTCGGTAACTCCCACTGGTGATTTAGCTATTGCTCATAAAAGGCAAAGGATTAAGTGGAGGGTGATACATATCGAAAGCATCCAGTATGCCTTGAGAAACGACGTCACAGTCATACGAAGTCTGCAAAATGAAGCAAACGATGCAAGAGGGACTAAATCTACCATGATACAGTGTGCAGCATTTACTGAAATGTGCATTCCTACAAGCAGGACAGTATGATAACAATTCATAACTTTCAAAAGAAATTCACCATAGTGCTCTGGTCGTTTAGAGGAAACTGCAGCCTGTGCCACCAAGTGAGCAGTTTCTGCTGCTTCTCCTGAAGAAGGGCTTTTTCTCAGTGCAATGAAATGAGCCTGTTACAAATAAACAGAGGAAACAGTTTAGTTTAAATGATACTTCTTTGATGTGGTGTCACAGCTAGGTCTGTCTGCAGTGGGACAGGAAGAAAATAAATGGGCTTATTTGGCAGAAAATTTCCTTTTCAGGGAAATCAAACAGACTTTATAAATGAGATGTTGGGTGCATATTGAAATCAATTTTCCCAATTTCTTCCACTAGCATTGGATCAGGTCCGAGGTGAACTGTTTAGCTACCAATCCCAAATATCAGTTACATTCTGTTTTGGTTCAGAAAGTAAAAGCCCCTCCCCTCCAATCTAATTTTCCACTTCAGTTTCTAACAACAGTATTCTTGTTCATTCTCTGTCTTGATTTGTTGTGCATTTTTCCTGTGCACTGTTATATAGCTGCATATTCCAGTCCTGAGATGGCTGTAGTTGAGGGGTGGGTGAGATGACTTCTGCACATAAATGGTTACGTGTGGTTAGAGTGTTTTGGGATCCTTGGGGTGAAAGGGGCTGTATAATTGTTGGTTATATTTATTTGAAGCCCAGAATGAAGTATCATTTCAGTCTTATCAGTGGGGCTTCCCTTCACTTTGGACACAAAGAGATTTACATGTCCCTCTTGGTGGGCATGAGCAATGCCACTCCAAATGCATGGGATTTCCTGGCATGTGCATGAGAGAAGAATACACCTCATAATGAGATTCATTGATTCACTATTAAAACTTTTTACACAAAAAGGGAAAAATCTTTGTCCCGCTAAAGATGATTTTTACCCTTTCCCATGCTTTGTCCTTGTGGACATAATGACACTAATGGCAAGAGGCTATAATGTAGCTGCAGCATTCTCTGCCAGTAAAGCCCTGCCACTGCTGCTCATTGTCATAATCAGCAGTAAGCCAGCTCAGCTGTATCAGGTCATGCAGAAATACAAGGTATTTGCTGCTCTGTCCTCCCATTCACTCTTCACTGCAGGGAGCTTTCTGTAAGATAATAACAAACTCACAGGCAACTGCAATTCCTAGTCTAACTGGGGGGAAATCAGGAGTCAAAAACAGTCTCTCAAGTGGACCTGAAAAGGGAAGGACTATAGAAAAATCAAATAGAAAAGTTACTGTGCTCAGTCCACATTCAGGAGAGAATGAAGGAGGAATTAAGCGATTTATGGGACATCTTGTGGGAAATGAACATGGCTTTTTCATCTCTGAATGTGTGAGGACCAGACATGGATATTTGCAAAACTTCCATCAGATTCCAATTTAAAGCAGACTGAAGTTTTAAAATTGTATTTATTGAGTTTTGGGGACAAGCATAAATAATAAAGCTATATAAAGCAAAACACAGAGAATCATAACATAGAGAAAAGCAACAATGGCTATATGATATAGTCGCTACCCTGCAAGCATTTATACACTGAACTATATATGATATCCCACCAAGTCAGCCTATGTATATATAAATATTAAGGCAAATATACTGACTTCAAAAGTTTCAGAGTAGCAGCCGTGTTAGTCTGTATTCGCAAAAAGAAAAGGAGTACTTGTGGCACCTTAGAGACTAACAAATTTATTAGAGCATAAGCTTTCGTGAGCTACAGCTCACTTCATCGGATGCATTTGGTGGAAAAAACAGAGGAGAGATTTATATACACACACACAGAGAACATGAAACAATGGGTTTATCATACACACTGTAAGGAGAGTGATCACTTAAGATAAGCCATCACCAGCAGCAGGGGGGGGAAGGAGGAAAACCTTTCATGGTGACAAGCAGGTAGGCTAATTCCAGCAGTTAACAAGAATATCTGAGGAACAGTGGGGGGTGGGGTGGGGGGGAGAAATACCATGGGGAAATAGTTTTACTTTGTGTAATGACTCATCCATTCCCAGTCTCTATTCAAGCCTAAGTTAATTGTATCCAGTTTGCAAATTAATTCCAATTCAGCAGTCTCTCGTTGGAGTCTGTTTTTGAAGCTTTTTTGTTGAAGGATAGCCACTCTTAGGTCTGTAATCGAGTGACCAGAGAGATTGAAGTGTTCTCCAACTGGTTTTTGAATGTTATAATTCTTGACGTCTGATTTGTGTCCATTCATTCTTTTACATAGAGACTGTCCAGTTTGGCCAATGTACATGGCAGAGGGGCATTGCTGGCACATGATGGCATATATCACATTGGTAGATGCGCAGGTGAACGAGCCTCTGATAGTGTGGCTGATGTGATTAGGCCCTATGATGGTATCCCCTGAATAGATATGTGGACAGAGTTGGCAACGGGCTTTGTTGCAAGGATAGGTTCCTGGGTTAGTGGTTCTGTTGTGTGGTGTGTGGTTGCTGGTGAGTATTTGCTTCAGATTGGGGGGCTGTCTGTAAGCAAGGACTGCTCTGTCTCCCAAGATCTGAGAGAGCGATGGCTCATCCTTCAGGATAGGTTGTAGATCCTTGATGATGCGTTGGAGAGGTTTTAGTTGGGGGCTGAAAGTGATTGCTAGTGGCATTCCGTTATTTTCTTTGTTGGGCCTGTCTTGTAGTAGGTGACTTCTGGGTACTCTTCTGGCTCTGTCAATCTGTTTCTTCACTTCAGCAGGTGGGTATTGTAGTTGTAAGAATGCATGACAGAGATCTTGTAGGTGTTTGTCTCTGTCTGAGGGGTTGGAGCAAATGCGGTTATATCGTAGCCCTTGGCTGTAGACAATGGATTGTGTGGTATGATCTGGATGAAAGCTAGAGGCATGTAGGTAGGAATAGCGGTCAGTAGGTTTCCGATATAGGGTGGTGTTTATGTGACCATCGCTTATTAGCACCGTAGTGTCCAGGAAGTGGATATCTTGTGTGGACTGGTCCAGGCTGAGGTTGATGGTGGGATGGAAATTGTTGAAATCATGGTGGAATTCCTCAAGAGCTTCTTTTCCATGGGTCCAGATGATGAAGATGTCATCGATGTAGCGCAAGTAGAGTAGGGGCATTAGGGGACGAGAGCTGAGGAAGCGTTGTTCTAAGTCAGCCATAAAAATGTTGGCATACTGTGGGGCCATGCGGGTACCCATCGCAGTGCCGCTGATTTGAAGGTATACATTGTCACCAAATGTGAAATAGTTATGGGTCAGGACAAAGTCACACTTCAAAAGGTAGCCATACATGTAACATCAGAGGGTAGGGATTTTAGAGAAGAAAGAAATGAATCCGATGAAGTGAGCTGTAGCTCACGAAAGCTTATGCTCAAATAAATTTGTTAGTCTCTAAGGTGCCACAAGTACTCCTTTTCTTTTTGCGAATACAGAGAAGAAAAAGTTATCAAAAAGGATCAAGGTAGCTGTGAGTGAGGGAAAGGAAGTGATGAGAATCACTGAGATGAGAATTCTGCTGAGAATAAGGAAGGAGAGAGGGGGCAGAAGAAAACGGAAACCTGCAAGAGTTTCTAGAGTTTCCAAAAAGCCCACTAAAATTACATGAAGCCACAAATAGCAGAGTGATAAAACACAAGTCTCTGATTTGCACTTGCAAATCAAGTGATATGTTGCTGCCCAAAGGCAGAACATCAGCATACACTACTCCTATAAGAAATATGAGGAAACTTTACAATAAAGCTTAGGTGATAAAGCTTAAAGTAAGTATTGACATATGAATCTTTTTTTAATTGGTAAGTGACATTGGTACTTACGAAAGTGAGGAGACAACAGTATTGGTGTAAGCCAGGTGTAATATGGGGGCACACTGCAACCTTCCCAACGTAGCTTTGCTTATGCTCCTCAGTCCTGACTTCCAAAAGCCCTGCTAGTCCATTCCTGATTCTCTCTTGGGCAGAGCCAAAGAGATGCAAAACCAGGCCCTAAAATGGCAGTAATCTAACAGTCCCCACTGGACTAGGAGGAGGATTCAAGTATGCTGCATATAATACCTGCTTGGAAAAAGATAAAATTTCCTTCTTCTACATTCCTGGGTACATATTCCTTGTATGAAACTGGGAAGAAAAGGCAGGAAAATGGCATGAGAGAGACAGACTGCAAAAGAAAAATGAAATGTAGGTTTAGGACTTTGACTACAAAGTAGAACAAATGATCATTCCCACTTACCTTATCAAGATATAGGCGCTTGTAATATCTGTACATTAAACCCCAATTTAAGCCTGCTGATATCAATACAATGCAAAATATTGCACCACTGAAAACAAGTGGATTCATCCAAGGAACACAAAGGAAGTTCCAGTTGAGGAAATTACAACTACAGTGCAATTTTCCTTGGGCATTCCACCTTTAGGGTCCAATCTTGCAAACCCTTTTTCAAATGAATAATCCCACGGACTTCAATGAGACATCTCTTGTGAGTGAGGGTGAGGAGGACTGGGCCATTAGAAACCATTTTAAAAGACTCAAAAGAGCCTATTGCATTTCAATCAGCACCAAGCATATCCGGTACCAAAAAACTCTTCTTAAGCAATGTTAGGGTGGCAAACAACTGACAATAACCAAGTGATGATATTTCACTGCTCTAATATTTTAATAAGCATTGATTATTTCCTTCTGGGATGCTTTACTGGTATGCTCTCTTTTGCACCAGACTAGCTTCATGAAGTAACCAGAGTGGTATGAGCTTCAGAAGGGAATTCTCATAATTTCACTCAGGTTCATAAATGGCTTATCAAATCATGGGATATATTATCCATAGAAAGATGTACAAGCATTAAAAAAAGATACATATGCTCATTACAGAGAAGTGGCTAGTTATGATCAGCTATGTGGCCAATATAAATAATGGGCTAGGTTTTCAAGAGCTCTCTAGCCAGAGTTGGGGCCAGATTTCCAAAACAGCTCAGCATCCAGAAGTTCCCATTGTGACACTTATTTAACAAAAAGTTCAATACCCAACATATTGAGCTGTCTTGGAAATCTGACTCAGTGTGTATAAACACACAGGATTGAAGCTTTCATATTTGTATAAGCTGTTCTAAAAACACCCAAGTCAACCTTCTCCCCTCATCTGCCCTTCCAAACCCCATCCACTAAAACCTGCTAGCACATACAAAAACCAAGGTGCAAGTTAAGGACAGATTGGTCAGCCTTCACTTTGGTTCCTCTATGGTTAGTGGCTATATTATCCTTTCTGGTAATCTCCTAGCACCCAATCCAACTCCCATTGACATCAAACTTGTTGACTTGAAAGGGACTTGGATCAAGCTCTCAGGCTGTACTGAAGTGTATGCAGAAGAGCTTCAGCCACAGCCTCTTTGGAAAATGTTCAGGCCTGTGGAGAGAATTTAGTCTCTCAGATACACAGGCTTTCCCCTTAGGCCTTTGCTAGAATATTGACAACGGTGTTAGTGTGTGGTGTTAAAAAAACAGATTAGCAAACACAGCCTAAACATGCTTAAACTGTAAGTGTAGATAGGGCAAGTTATATTTTAACACATTTTCTGGTCAAAATGATCCACAGGGAGGTGTCTATGCTTTAATTTGAACAATTTATCAAGTGTTAAAGTCTCCATGGCCTTATTACACTAGACTTTTAGAATTTGTTAGCTGGCATGTTCTAACAATACATCTTTAACTCTTAGTATAGACAACGCAATTGCTTTCATTTCTTCCCTTCCTCTTGCATGTAAGTGATGTAGTCCATCCCAAGACAATCTGAGTAAATGGTGCAGTGGGAGAGGAGGAATGCAGACAGCAGCAGAAATAAAGTCAGCTGTGAAATGATCTGAAAAATGCAATTTGCTACAGCATAGGGAGCACAGGGGATGTTTGCCAAGTATCATGGGCAAAGCACCAGGAATTTTTCCAGTGTAATGGCGATCCAGTACATTTCTGAGTTTAGGCAGAATGGTTACTGTTTTTGATTCAACCTCATTAATGGAGATTTTCAGTTTCATTTTTATTCTGACTGGAGAATATAAGGCCATTGTATAGAAACTAAATACATTCTTTGCATCAATCTTCATGGCTGAGGATGTGAGGGAGATTCCCAGACATGAACAATTCTTTTAGATTTACAAATCTGAGAAACTGTCCCAGATTGAGGTGTCATTGGAGGAGGGTTTTGGAACAAATTGATAAACTAAACAGTAGTAAGTCACCAGGACCAGATGGTATTCACCCAAGAGTTCTGAAGGAACTCAAATGTGAAATTGCAAAACTACTAACTGTAGTCTGTAACCTATCATTTAAATCATCTTCTGTACCAAATGACTGGAGGATAGCTAATGTGATGCTAATTTTTAATAAGGGCTCCAGAGGTGATCCCGGCAATTACAGGCCGGTATGCCTGACTTCAGTACTGGGCAAACTGGTTGAAACAATAGTAAAGAACAAAATTGTCAGACACATAGTTGAACATAATTTGTTGGGGAAGAGTCAACATGGTTTTTGTAAAGGGAAATCATGCCTCACCAATCTACTAGAATCTTCTGAAGGGGTCAATAAGCATGTGGACAAAGGGGATCCAGTGGATATAGTAGTACTTAGATTTTCAGAAAGCCTTTAACAAGGTCCCTCACCAAAGACTCTCAAGCAAAATAAGCTGTCATGGGATAAGAGGGAAGGTCATCTCATGGATTGGTAACTGGTTAAAAGAGAGGAAACAAAAGTTAGGAATAAATGGTCAGTTTTCAGAATGGAGAGAGGTAAATAGTGGTGTCCCCCAGGGGTCTGTACTGGGCCCAGTACTATTCAATATATTCATAAATGATCTGGAAAAAGGGGTAAACAGTGAGGTGGCAAAATTTGCAGATGATACAAAACTGTTCAAGATAATTAAGTCCCAGGCAGAAGAGCTACAAAAGGATCTCTCAAAATTGAATGACTGGGCAACAAAATGGCAGATGAAATTCAATGTTGATAAATGCAAAGTAATGCACATTGGAAAACATAATCCCAACTATACATATAAAATGATGGGGTCTAAACTGGCTGTTACCACTCAAGAAAGAGATCTTGGAGTCATTGTGGATAGTTCTCTGAAAACATCCACTCAATGTGTAGCGGCAGTCAAAAAAGTGAACAGAATGTTGGGAATCATTAAGAAAGGGATAGATAATAAAACAGAAAATATCATACTGTCTCTATATAAATCCATGGTATGTCCACATCTTGAATACTGCGTGCAGATGTGGTCACCCCATCTTAAAAAAGATATATTGGAATTGGAAAAGGTTCAGAAAAGGGCAACAAAAATTATTAGGGGTATTGAACGGCTGCCATATGAGGAGAGATTAATAAAACTGGGACTTTTCAGCTTGGAAAAGAGACAGCTAAGAAGGGATATGACAGAGGTCTATAAAATCATGACTGGTGTGGAGAAAGTAAATAAGGAAGTGTTATTTATTCCTTCTCATAACACAAGAACTAGGAGTCACCAAATGAAATTAATAGGCAGCAGGTTTAAAGCAAACAAAAGGAATTATTTTTTCACACAATGCACAGTCAACCTGTGGAACTCTGTGCTAGAGGATGTTGTGAAGGCCAAGACTATAACAGGGTTCAAAAAAGAATTAGATAAGTTCATGGAGGATAGGTCCATCAATGTCTAGTAGCCAGGATGGACAGGGACGGTGTCCCTAGCCTCTGTTTGCCAGAAGCTGGGAATGGACAACAGGGGATGGATCACTTGGTGATTACCTGTTCTGATCATTCCCTCTGGGGCACCTGGCATTGGCCACTGTTGGAAGACAGGACAGTGGGCTAGATGGACCTTTGGTCTGACCCAGTATGGCCATTCTTATGCTTCCATAAAACACTGCCTCAGCAACGTATCTCAATTCAAACCCAAAGGGATCATCTCTAATAAGTAAAAAGCATTTTCAGACTCCATGTCTACTAGTGGCAAAGCTGCTCTGCCAAGACTACAGCAAGATGCTAATTATCGTCATTGTGATGGTGGACTTTGTTTTAATAATACTTAGAAACATCTGTCCCGGTAGGAAACACACAACTGACTCATTTCACATATTCCACCACACAGCCACTGGGTGTCACCTGTGTGTGTAAGTATCTAGCTCTTTACAAGTCTCTTAAGCTTTATCTTTCTTTGGGAAAAGTAACAAAACCAAAACCAAACCAGCCACCACCAGCTGTGTTGATGGTTTCAGATGTTCTTAGTAGTAATATAGGACCTGATACTGCAGGGTACTGAGTGTCTTTTTATAGGAGTTAAGGATTCTGATTGCCATTTGCAAGGTGCTTAGAACTTTACAGGATTAGGCTCAGAGTTAGTGTTTGTAAGCATCCCGGGCAATTTTCAGTGCTCTCCATGGTGGTTTAGATGCACAAATCCAATTATTATTAACAGGAGTTAGGTTTTTAATGTACTGCCTTGGCTGCTGACTGTGTACCATTTAATCCTTTAACGGGAACTAATGTCTTGATATTTTGAAAAAATACAGCAAAGACATGTATTTACTAATTGTGCATGAGCCTCATTAAGGTGATGATTTGCTTATCTATTAACCATGACATTTAGCAAAAAGCCTTACTTGAAACCTTCTTTATCTTTACAAGATGCTGGACTGCTGTTGCATGATCCCCAAGAACCCATGCTACTCCTGCCATTTTCTTGTGTACAGGAATACATTCCAGATTGCTTTCACCCTTACTCCTCTCAATATAGCTCAGAGCTTTTTGACAGCAGAGAATAGCATCTTCTGATCTTTTCTGACACTGGTATAATCTGAAAAGTAAAAGCAGGTTTTCTTTTAAATTGTATAGCTGTTAAAAAAACTCATGTGCCAGGAAGATGCTAAATAGGATGCATTTTATGTAACACAAACGTTACCTGTGTCTTAAGAAATTTAATCTCATTGCTAACTTTTTGTGCCAAAAACCCACAGTAGGGAAGAGTAATCTTGACACCAGAAAACAAGTGACTGTATATTTTCTTGTCGATGGCAAGTGACAAACATTTTCTGTATTCAAGTACTTAAAGTCTTAGGATACAATTCCATTGCCAGGAAGAGCAGTTCCATATGTGGAGTGAGTGATGAACAGGCACTAGCTATCCACAACAGAGAGGAGAATTTTTGCCCCTAAATTTTAATCATAAACTTCCTCTTCAATAAAATGCTAACGAATGTGTTGCCTAAAAATTAACAAATGTTTAATCTTGAAAAATGGAGATCTCTGATTTGCATCTTAACTTCCCTTTCTTCAACCTGCATTGTACACTGCAGTACAAAAGGAGAGAGTCTTACACAAATCATACTCTTAACATGTTTAGCAAACTGAAAGACAACACAATTGAAATGAACACCAGTTAATAACTTAGGGCCAGAATGTGGCTTTATCGGCCCATGCTGTATTAAGAGGGTCTATAGCGGGAAAAATATCAGCAGCAGTGGCTGAAGCACATGGCAGCATAGTACCTCCAGGGGCAATAGAGAAATGCAAAGAGATTTTGCCATCCCCTTTAAATGGTTACAGTGTGTGCTCCTTTCCAGTGTCGCTATAGAATGCCAACCAGTGCTAAAGGGCCATAGACATGTCTATGCTTATCTTGTGATATCCAACCTTGCTAGTGGGAGTACAAGCATCTGGATTGCAGCTGCCACCTGCACAGGTGGATGAGTCAGGCACAGAAAGCCTATCCCCTCCTTGCACAAATGTGCAAGAAAAGTCAAGAACCTCTGTACGAGGTCTGAATTAACTCTTTGTGAAAAGAAAATGTTTCTCACTATTCTAACTTATTGAAATCTTCTGGAAAATGCTTACCTAGAATAATATATTCACTAAATATACAGTTTTCCCTAAGAAATGACTTCTCCACAAAGATCTATAGCTATAGGTTTGAAATAAACAGAATTCATGGCAGATGGCTAATTAGCTGATTGAGCAAAGTGTCAAGCAAATGAAAAAGAACTGTAAAATAATTCATAAATCTAGAGTGAGCCAGTGGATATCTTACTCCCTTTGATCTTTTTCCCTAGATTATTTTAGCCTCCAGAACTTGCCAACTTTCAGGCTGCTTAAGCAAAGGAAAAAAGTATGCATTTTTCAACTCTTCTTATTTCCATAAAGCAACTGGGTCCTGCCAGGGGAGTAAAATACTGAATGAATAGCCCCTTTGTTTGCTGGATAGATTGCTAAAGTCATAGAAGAAAGAAAAAGCCAAATGCCATGATGACATCATCTTGGTAGTTCAATGTCCTGCCTGAAAACTATGAAGGAGAGGGGAGACTTGTATATGCTGAACAAATGAAAATGGGTCTTAAACATAGATCAGATGCTGTGCCAACATTTTATTATTATTTGTATGACAGTAACTTCTACAGCTCCCAGTGAAGAATCCCACTGCAGGGCGGGTTCCATTGCACATGTATGTAACAAAAAGAGGGACTTTTAAAGACAGTGTTTGTGGCTCCAAATAATAAGGTTACCTAAAACTTGAAATGCTAGAAAACAAATCCAAGTCCTTCTTCAGTGGCCACAGAGGGCTTCCTGCACGCAGATCTGGAGCCAGATGAACTGATCATGTGTGGATCTTTTGTTGCTCTTGGAGGTAGAGGTAAAGGAGTGTGTGCATGTGTGTGTGTGTGTGTGTGTGTTTTAAGACCACAGTCACGGGGTTGAAACAGCATCTGCAGAGCAATTCTGCAGCGTGAGATAGGGGAAGGATTCCTTTCCACCCTTCATCTACCTACCCAACCTAGATTCTCAGACTGGGTGCTAAACTGAGGAACTGGCTTTAAATTATGATTCCTCTCAACACTTACTCATGTGAGTACTCCTTATCTACTGACAGGTTTCAGAGTAGCAGCCGTGTAAGGCTGTATTCACAAAAAGAAAAGGAGTACTTGTGGCACCTTAGAGACTAACAAATTTATTTGAGCATAAGTCTCTAAGGTGCCACAAGTACTCCTTTTCTTTTTGCTTATCTACTGAGTGGTCCAATTGATTTCAGTGTGCACTAATCAGGGATTACTTGCATAATTAAGGGTTTGCAGGATCTGGCCCTTACATTATAAATGTCATTATCATTGCACTAGCTAGTAATCTTCTAGAGCTGATGGCCAAATAGGACACTTTTGGTAATGTTAACAAATGTACAGGGTAAAGAAATATATTTCAGGCATCAAATATTAAATGTGTGATCATACATTAAAAAAATGTAATACTTATTTAGATCCAAATTTTGATCCCACTGAAGTCAATGGGAATGTTGCCATTGACTTAAATTGGACAAGGATGCATCTCTGAATGAATTAAAATATATATTCCTATTATGACAAAATAAATAGGAAAGAAAAACATATTTTGAATTAGATTATTTTCTTGAGTTATCCAGAGAGATCCTCAGAAATTCATTGACGAATCATTAGTTTATTTAATCTGCCAAATCAAGTCCATGGAAATTGCAGCAGATGTAAAAGCCTAGTCTATGAACAATGCATTTCAAGCTACACAAAAGAACAGCAATTTTGTGATATTTAAATGGATATATTCTCCAGCAGCAAGCACAAACAATTTTACCACAGAACAAAATATTAAAGCTGGAAATGTTTTGTGTGTGATTATTTGATGGACCTCTATTTTCTTTAAGAATCAAAAGATAACATCAATGATCCAAAGTAAGGATTACAATAAAGTTGCAGCTGTAATGCCTTTACATCTTGTGTTGATAAGGTTGTCTCTAACGTGTAACTCTAGTTTATGGATTATTGATATAATGGTATGATGTTTGACATAAAAATTGGAGCACAGGAATCCAAGAAAATAATTTGAGACCATCCAACTATTTTTCCATCAAGTAAGTTAACAGATTTAATCTGAATTTGTTAACAAATAAAAGTCGTAGTCATTGTTTTTGGGACAAGACCTTCTAATCCAAATTCTAGCCCACAGATGAAGCTTTGCAGCTGCTGTTAACCCCTAAAAGTAGGATTGTCAAGAAGGGGAATCGGGGTGTGCTATGGTTTCCCTATGCCTCAGCTGCCATTTGCAACTAGTGAAAATTAGACTTGGTGCAAGGGACCGAAGGAAAGATGACATTAATCCCCTTTCTTTTTCTCTGATCCTGGGGCTGAGTAGGGGTCAAATTGGCCCCTGCTATAATGTACAGCAACCTAAGACTCACTCTAAATTATGCTGACTGGAATGGACCCTAGAGACAGCTTGGCTGCCCAAAGGATTGCCAGAGTTCATCACACTCTGGCGGAGTCTCCTTCTGTCTCCAATCATGTCCCCAATGCACCAAGGAATGCCCCCCAACTCCAGGGGGAAGGGAGTGGGTAGTGTAGAGCTGGCTATTCCAGTGCTACGTCACCCACGATTTCCCTACAACCAGGGAATTCCCAGTTGCCCTACTAGGCATGGACTTTACACTGTCATTGTGACAAAACTGGGAAGGAGTCAGGAACTTAAAAGAATGACAGGTTTCAGAGTAGCAGCCGTGTTAGTCTGTATTCGCAAAAAGAAAAGGAGTACTTGTGGCACTTTAGAGACTAACAAATTTTTTAGAGCAGAAGCTTTCGTGAGCTACAGCTCACTTCATCAGATGCATTTGGTGGAAAATACAGAGGGGAGATTGATATACACACACAGAGAACATGAAACAATGGGTTTTATCATACACACTGTAAGGAAAGTGATCACTTAAGATAAGCCATCACCAGCAGCGGGGCGGGGGGGGGGGGAAGGAGGAAAACCTTACATGGTGACAAGCAAGGTAGGCTATTTCCAGCAGTTAACAAGAATATCTGAGGAACAGTGGGGGATGGGGGGGGGGGGGAGAAATAACATGGGGAAATAGTTTTACTTTGTGTAATGACTCATCCATTCCCAGTCTCTATTCAAGCCTAAGTTAATTGTATCCAGTTTGCAAATTAATTCCAATTCAGCAGTCTCTCGTTGGAGTCTGTTTTTGAAGCTTTTTTGTTGAAGGATAGCCACTCTTAGGTCTGTAATCGAGTGACCAGAGAGATTGAAGTGTTCTCCAACTGGTTTTTGAATGTTATAATTCTTGACATCTGATTTGTGTCCATTCATTCTTTTACGTAGAGACTGTCCAGTTTGACCAATGTACATGGCAGAGGGGCATTGCTGGCACATGATGGCATATATCACATTGGTAGATGCGCAGGTGAACGAGCCTCTGATAGTGTGGCTGATGTGATTAGGCCCTGTGATGGTGTCCCCTGAATAGATATGTGGACAGAGTTGGCAACAGGCTTTGTTGCAAGGATAGGTTCCTGGGTTAGTGGTTCTGTTGTGTGGTGTGTGGTTGCTGGTGAGTATTTGCTTCAGGTTGGGGGGCTGTCTGTAAGCAAGGACTGGCCTGTCTCCCAAGATCTGTGAGAGTGATGGGTCGTCCTTCAGGATAGGTTGTAGATCCTTGATGATGCGTTGGAGAGGTTTTAGTTGGGGGCTGAAAGTGATTGCTAGTGGCATTCCGTTATTTTCTTTGTTGGGCCTGTCTTGTAGTAGGTGACTTCTGGGTACTCTTCTGGCTCTGTCAATCTGTTTCTTCACTTCAGCAGGTGGGTATTGTAGTTGTAGAAATGCATGATAGAGATCTTGTAGGTGTTTGTCTCTGTCTGAGGGGTTGGAGCAAATGCGGTTATATCGTAGAGCTTGGCTGTAGACAATGGATTGTGTGGTATGATCTGGATGAAAGCTAGAGGCATGTAGGTAGGAATAGAGGTCAGTAGGTTTCCGATATAGGGTGGTGTTTATGTGACCATCGCTTATTAGCACCATAGTGTCCAGGAAGTGGATCTCTTGTGTGGACTGGTCCAGGCTGAGGTTGATGGTGGGATGGAAATTGTTGAAATCATGGTGGAATTCCTCAAGGGCTTCAAATACTCACCAGCAACCACACACCATACAACAGAACCACTAACCCAGGAACCTATCCTTGCAACAAAGCCCGTTGCCAACTCTGTCCACATATCTATTCAGGGGACACCATCATAGGGCCTAATCACATCAGTCACACTATCAGAGGCTCGTTCACCTCCGCATTTACCAATGTGATATATGCCATCATGTGCCAGCAATGCCCCTCTGCCATGTACATTGGTCAAACTGGACAGTCTCTACGTAAAAGAATGAATGGACACAAATCAGACGTCAAGAATTATAACATTCAAAAACCAGTTGGAGAACACTTCAATCTCTCTGGTCACTCGATTACAGACCTAAGAGTGGCTATCCTTCAACAAAAAAGCTTCAAAAACAGACTCCAACAAGAGACTGCTGAATTGGAATTAATTTGCGAACTGGATACAATTAACTTAGGCTTGAATAGAGAGTGGGAATGGATGAGTCATTACACAAAGTAAAACTATTTCCCCATGGTATTTCTCCCCCCCCACCCCACCCCCCACTGTTCCTCAGATATTCTTGTTAACTGCTGGAAATAGCCTACCTTGCTTGTCACCATGAAAGGTTTTCCTCCTTTCCCCCCCCCTGCTGCTAGTGATGGCTTATCTTAAGTGATCACTCTCCTTACAGTGTGTATGATAAAACCCATTGTTTCATGTTCTCTGTGTGTGTATATCAATCTCCCCTTTGTATTTTCCACCAAATGCATCCGATGAAGTGAGCTGTAGCTCACGAAAGCTTCTGTTCTAATAAATTTGTTAGTCTCTAAGGTGCCACAAGTACGTCTTTTCTTTTTAAAAGAATGAGATATCCTGAGCAGACATTTGTGCAAGATATCAGCCTCTTGAGCACCTCCTTAGAAACTGCTCTGCCCAATTTCATTATCGCTTCTTCTTTTATCAGTTTTTCTCAAACTTTGGCTGCTTAACTTTCTACAAACTCACTGCTCAGAAATTAATTTAAAATACTTAATGAGAAGATGGTGCAACAGGAACAAATACAAATGTCCATTCAGTTCCATTCATTTTTTGCTCTTTAACCCCTTTACTGCTGCTTGAAAATTTGTGTTTTAACAGCAACAGAAGCTTCCTACAGTAAGTCCATTTAAAAAGATGGAATGTCTAGTAGTGTTTTAGGCTGTACCTGGTGTGTTATTCAGTGATGAAGCAGATAGGTAAAGCAGTCACTTGGAACAAATGCTGGAATGCAATTATAACCACCAGATGACTTCACCATAAAGGGCTAAATCTTGCAAGCCCTTTACACACAGATCTCTCACTGAGCTCTGGGAAAGAAGTCCACTATAGCCTAAATTTACTATAAGCAGGTTCTACTACATGCCTACATAACTCAAAGAGCTGTGTACACACCATACTTGTTTCCTTCACTATTTATATGCACAAGGTATGAAAAACAGCTCACCACCTGTCTGACTTCTGTCATAACGTAATCAGGCCCTGACATTAACACTGTCCTGATACGAACGGCAAAATAAAAAAAAGTTCAGTCTTATACAACCAAGATCTTAGGCAACTGAGTTGGAATAATTTTCACTGAAAATACACACTTGTAACTAAGTAGATGAAAATATGCAGATTCAGATATGTTATTTAAAAAAAAAAGAAAAGAAAAGAAACATTTACACTTACACTTCACTCTCCAGAGTATTATAGTCAAATCTGGGATGAACTATGGCAGCCAGATGGAAGACTGAACATTTTAGCTAAGGGTCTGGGCAAATTTACAAAAAGTGTATGGGATCTTTAATGTCCATATAGAGAAGACAGGGCTTCAGTTTTAATGTCTCATGCAAAATACACACAAAAGTGCATGGGGTCAATTTACCTCCTTCAGAAGAAGACTCAAGGGCTAAGATGCAAGAAAAAGAAAAGTCAAGAGAAAGTGTCAGGCAGTGACTGTGATTTCCAAATAATGCAGAAATGGGACAGAGATACATAGCAATGAATAAAAACTAAATAAGTTGGATGACCTGAAACAGAAGCAGCCTAAGGTGAATGTGAGTGAAATTTTTAGTCCTCTGCTGTCATATAAATAAGAAGTTTTGCTTTGATTGGATCCAATGCACAATCAAAAGTGCTTAGATAGTCCTCTAAAACTACTAGCTGGACAAGTATTGACCCTCTTCTGTAGATAAAACTCAAAGCAACTGCCCTGAAAAGAAAAGGGAGGCAGATCTTGGTCCAGGCAGAATGAAGAATAGAACTAGAGACAACCATTGTACAACCTCAATGACAGCAGAGGGCAGCAGTAAAAATATTACTGAGGTCATGTAAAAATAGACCAAAGAATGTGTCATGCCACTTGCAGCCTGAAATTAACAAACATCTACATGTGGTATCAATCTGATGCTTAACTTGTACTATTTCTTAGGTTAAAAGTGAGGGGAAAAGCTGTAGATAGAATTCTGAGCTGAGCACAAATGGTCTTAATTCAGGGAAACCTATCATGTTTAAGGAGTTTCATAACCTAAAATCTAAAAAGAAAGCAAAAAAAGAAAAGTTTTTAAATAAATGCATATGACAGGTAGCAAACAGAAGCAACGTGGACTCAATAAGGAATGATGTTGGTTTATGTGAAATGAGTTTGGTAGCTTTAATTGAGTTCCTAGCCAACCAGTGTCCACGTAGTAAAAATCCCAGTCTCAGTTGTTTACATTCTTCACGCTCTCTAAAGAGAGGCTAACAACTGGATAAGCCACAGAGACTGATTCTCTCACCCATAAGAGATAGGTTTCAGAGTAGCAGCCGTGTTAGTCTGTATTCGCAAAAAGAAAAGGAGTACTTGTGGCACCTTAGCGACTAACAAATTTATTTGAGCATAAGCTTTCATGAGCTACAGCTCACTGCATCTGATGAAGTGAGCTGTAGCTCACGAAAGCTTATGCTCAAACAAATTTGTTAGTCTCTAAGGTGCCACAAGTATTCCTTTCCTTAAGAGATAGTCCCTTTTTGAGATACTCTAGCTGGAGCAATGGGGAAGGGGTCGGGGGAGAGGAAGCTTGTTCTGCCTTTCCTGTACTTGCTCTGTGTATTAACAGTAGAATTTGGTCTCTAGGGATGTCAATCAGGCACCAGTCCTTGCACACTTAATATTAATATTACTGGGAACTGCGGTGAGCAAAGAGTGCAGTTCAGGTTAAAACTCTATGTCACCTGTTAGGCGATGAAGTGAGCTGTAGCTCACGAAAGCTTATGCTCTAATAAATTTGTTAGTCTCTAAGGTGCCACAAGTACTCCTTTTCTTTTTGCGAATACAGACTAACACGGCTGCTACTCTGAAATCTGTTAGGACTGTTCCCTTCGGACTACTAGTAGCTTCCACCACTTCCCCAGAGAGTCTATTCCATGGCCTACTTGATCTCACTTTCAGAAATTTTCCCTCAAATGGACACTTTGTTTTAAAAGCTACTCTTTTGAGCAAATGTTTTACCAAAACAAAAGGGCAAAATATGTCATTTTAATTCAAACTAGAGCATTTCAGATCTCTCATTAGAACAAGGAATTGAGACAAATCAAAGTGAAAGGGAGTCAATTAAAGTTTAATAAATTTGAGATAATTAAATAAAAGAACAATTTAAGCATAAAGGCAGATGTCACATAATGATTAACCACTGGAATATGGACACTAGGCATGCAAGGGCTCCATCTGCCTTCCAATTCTGGGTACTGTTTGGGAGGCAACAGCTGATTTAGCAAAGGCTTACGATTCAATGTAAACAGCATTGAAACCATTAGTTGTAATTTTGTCATGCTCAGCTAAGCAGGTTCTGCTGCACCAACATTATTTGCTAATGAGATAAGCTGATCATTGGGAAACAACACATAAGATGACTTATGCTCTTCAATTACATGGATCCTTTTCTGCACCCCAGCAAAAACACAGATTCTTTAGGGAAGTAACTCCTCTTGTAGTCCATAAGGCCAGTTTGCTAGCTTGCTATATTGCAGGGATTGGCAACCTTTGGCACGCAGCCCGCTAGGGTAAGCCCCCTGGCAGGCCGGGCCGGTTTGTTTACCTGCTGCGTCCATAGATTTGGCCAATCGCAGCTCCTACTGGCTGCGGTTCACCGCTCCAGGCCAATGGGGGCTGCGGGAAGCGGTGGCCAATGGGGGCTGCGATCAGCCAAACCTGCGGACACGGCAGGTAAACAAACCGGCCCGGCCCGCCAGGGGGCTTACCCTGATGGGCTGCATGCCAAAGGTTGCCGATCACTGTTACTTCTAAGCTGTGCATGTGTGCGCGCGCGTGCACACAGATCCTAAACGCCACACACAGTGAAACACAGCGCACACAAAAATTTGCACAGAAGCACAAAAATTTGAACAGAAGAAATTTTTTACACACATGGGCTGTCAAAAATTTGCACAGAAGAAATTTTTTGCACACATGGTGTGTCAAAAATTAGAGGGAACGTTGTTGTCGATTCCTGCTATATTGCATAATGTGTTTTCTTCATTGGTTTGATTGATTATATTGTTATTTTCTTGGGTTTTGTTGATGCTGAATTCCAGTATACGTCACTCATAATAGTTGGCTGTAACACAAAGAACCTACAGGCCTGTATTCTGTATGATTAGCTAGAGCAAGATAGCATAAGTGTTTGTAACCTTTGCCATAGATAAATGGCCTTCCGGTTACCCCTTTTGACTTTGGGGAACCAAACAAAGAACTGAATGTGTTTACCATAAGTCTGAAACAGACCGGTAACAGCTGGGTACACTGCAGAACATGGAAGTCATGATGTAGGCCAAAGGTAACGGTTTTGGGGATGAGATAATTGACACTAATACGTATGTATATATGTCATAATATGTTAGCCTGTAGAGTAAGTGTACCCGAAGATTTATTTGGGTGAGGAAATAAGATTTGGGCATGGTAGGTTGTGCCCTGATTAAAACAGTCCCAGAACCCTATAAGAGGGTAAACAACCATGCAGGGGAATCGCTCTTTCCTATCTTCTATCAAGCTATCAGCTCAACTTCGCAACATAGTTTAGCTACTCAACACTCGAACCTGATCCCTAGCAATTTGGGGAGCCTGGACCATCAAATTCATCGGGCAGGCCAGAGACAAGACTGGTCCTCTGACTCCAACTACCAGGTTTTCGGGGAAAAGGTGAGAGTATGCTAGTTTAAGTAGTCTTTTAGAACAGAGATGTTACCACCAGGGGCCATAGAATTGTATTACTTCTTTGTGGCTCTGTGTTTTATATCTTTTCTTATTCTTTCATTCATTTAATAAAGATCTTAATGTTTTGGTATTGTCCTCAGTGTAAGTGTCCTTGCCACACAACCCGAAGGTCTGCTCATGACATTGAACTCTCTGAGTTTTCTAACCCTGTAGCCTGAACTGGGACAAGAACCTAAATATCTTCTGGTCAGATTGTCGGCAAGCTGTAATAAACTAGCCCATAAATTCAGGTCAACACTCTTTATCTTGGTGTAAGTGAAGAATCAACCTACATATTTTTAATATAAAGGAAATTATAAAAAAGCAAAAGTTACCAGCTGTCCAAAATGTAGTTTTGCTGATTAACACCAGCTGAGGATTTTGCTTGTAACATATATGAAATGAGTTCATGAGAGCTGACAGTTTCTCAGACAATATTAAAGGTGCAACAGCAAACTATCCCAAGGTGATAGAAAGATAGGAAGAATAATAAAAGGTCAATACAGCTCGATACAGCTCTTTAATGACCTGAAAAATCAAAAAGAAATTCTACAAGAAGTGGAAATGTGAACCAATTGCTAAGGAGTACAAAAGAATAGCACAAGCACAAAGGGACAAAATAAGAAAGGCTAAGGCACAAAACAAGTTACACCTAGCAAGGGACAAAAAAGGCAATAAAAGGTTTTATAAATACATTAGGAACAAGAGAAAGATGAAGGAAACATAGGTCCTCTACCTAGTGGGGAAGGAAGGCTAATAATGGACAACATCAAGAATGGTGAGGTGTTTAATACCAATTTTGCTTCAGTCTTCATGAAAAAGAAATTATGACCAGATTAATATTAATAACAAGGAGGATGGAACACAAGCCAAAATAGGGAAAAGAATAAGTTAAAGAATATTTAGATATAGATATATTCAAGTTGGGAGAACCTAATAAAATTCACCCTAGGGTTCTTAAGAAACTAGCAGAAGCAATCTTGGAATCATTAACAATTATCTCTGAGAACTCATGGAGATCGGGTCAGGTCCCAAAGTACTGGAGAAGGGCAAACATAGTACTTATTTTTAAAAGGGGAGCAAAGAGGACCTGGGGAATTATAGAGCAGTCAGCCTAATTTTGATACCTGGGAAGTGTTTCAACAGGAGTAGTATCCACAATATTGGAGGGAAAAGGCTTATCCATCAAAGCTAGTGATTGTGGAGCCTCAAAAGATTCAAATTGTGCAGTTCATCTCTAAACTCAAAAGTTCAGATGAACTATCTGAATCCCCTGAATCTGCAAAATTGAGAACTACAAATCTTATGACAATAACAACAAAATCTTAAAACCATTATCACTACTTCATGTTTATATCTGACCCTATCTAAGCAAGACAGCATATAATGACTACAGAAGGCTTTACTGTTAGATTACAGAAGCCACTACCTGCAACTTTCCAAGCTTGTGCAACTATCCTGGAAACACAGTACCATACATCACTCAGGCATTTGACTGGGGCCATATTTAGCTCTGGCATAAGAATGTGCAATTCTAGTCAATGGAATTATGCCAATTTACTCCAGGGACAGAATTTAGCTCCAAGTCAAAAAATAGACTAGTTGGTGGAGCTCTACTCTCCAGGCCAGTGGTGACTGGAGAACACATAGGTCTTTCTCCTGCAAAGTTGCTGTACTTCGGTGCAAGTGTAATTGGTATGTATAGCCACAAATAAGATTACGCACTAAGAGGCGTAATGCTCTGCTCCAAGCAAAAGTAAGTCTCCAGCCCCCTCTCAAGAGCACAAGGTAAAAAGGAGGCAAGGTGTAGGCGGCGAGATGATTATTTCTTAGCAATAAACTCCCCTCATAGCCAGCCTCTTGCTATTAGACAGAAGTAACTTAGCAGCTACAAAGCAGCACTTTCCTTAATGCAGGATCAGGTTCCCAGCACTCCCTGTCCTGCTCATCACTTTTAACCTTGTGATTATAAAAGCAACATGTCACTTATGTGGTATGCAGGCTCAAGCCTTGAAAGATCAGCTGTCAAGCACAGATATATGATATATGTCACTGCACAGAGACTCTGGTGACATAAACAGAAGAGACCAGGATAGTTTCAAGCAAGAAAAAATTCCTAATCTCATCTTTCAACAGTGTTGCTACTGTAACCAAAACAACAGATGGAATAGGATTCAGGGCAAAAGATCATGGAGGCTGCAGGGCCTTTCAGCCAATGATTTCACACTGCTGAGTCACTGCTTTGGCAGGGCTTCAAGGGAAGAAGTAACTTCATCATAAACCTATGACTGATTGCTTAGGGAAGACCATGCTTAAAGCCCATCCAGACTGAATGGGACACCATAACATCATTTAAAAAGGGGTAGGTGGTGGTGGGCCAGTGATATAGCTGTAGGATGTGGGAGAATTTCAAATCCCTGTTTTGGCAAGAAATGGATGGAGCAGTTCACATAATTCCATAGCGACCCCTGTGGTAATTAAGAAGCAGTATGGATGGTCTCTGAAGGGAGTCATATACATTCATCTTTGCCTTAAAAGTAGAGAGTAAATTGTAAAACTAGTAGTAGGACCTCCCCCTTAGTGAATGTACGAAACGGCAGATTTATAAAACCACTTTCAAATCCTCTATTGTATACATATGTTATTTATATTTTATTTATTAATTATCTAAATTTGTTAGTGTTACACTGGATTTTAAAAAAAGTATTTAATTACAGAATCCAAACTTACTGTGCCAACGACAACTCAACTGCTGCTTTGATTTCCATCCATTTGTCCTGTGGCATGTGATCACTTTGTAGTAGTTCCTCTGAAAGTTACTGAGCTTTTATTAAATTTCTCTCTGAATCTTTCAATCTGAGTAATGCTAAGGATAACTGCACTCACTTCATGCAGGTTATGAAAAGAATTGGCATACTTTGGAAAATCAGAAAAAAGATATAGGGTTTTTTGTGATTTAATTTGTATAATACGAGATGCTGCAAATTAAGAATTTCAAGTGTTCTGCAAATGTTTGTTTTTGAAAAATACAATGCATTTGAGCATCTCTTTTAAAATATCCAGACATCCACATAAACTCAAAACAACTTAAAAGTTGACTCAAAATGCAAGCCTTTCTAAAACTAATTTCTTTTGAGTTACTATAGCCTTCTGAAAGGGAGAAAACTTTCAGTGAGGGTGCAACAGTGTTAAAATATATAGTGAAATGTTGTCCCTTACCTAGTGGGCAGAAGTTGGAGAAAAGGCAGGATTCATGACTTCTGATTCCGACTATGTTTTGCCATGCAACTTTGCGTGACCTTTGAAAATAAACTGAACCAATCTGTGTCTGTTTACCCCTCTGTCAGACTGGTTGCTCAACTTAACAGAGCGTTATGAGGTTTAATTAATGTCTAAAAAACTTTGTTTTATAATTAATAGAAATCTCCGTTCTGGGTGACCAATCTCAGTTCCATTTGTTGAGTTTTTGTCACTGTGGATGCACCCATATTCATGACCATGAGTGGGTACAAATGTTCTATCATATCTCTGCTTTCCCTAGCTACTTTGTTCTTATAAAAAGAGAAAGGAAATAGACAAGAATTTGTTCTCTGAAAAGACAGAGAGTAAGAATCTTGTCCCCTTCCATACTTTATTGCTCACAACAGTGAGAAGAGGCACGGTATGACATAATGTGTGTGAGGACAACAAATCCAGCACTTTTGGTAGGCTGTCAGTGGATCTCTTAATTATGAAGCTTCCAGACAGTGTCAGAGTGCCACAATCTTAACAATTCTTTACTCTCATGGAGGGGGCAGAAATACCTTATTTCTTCCACCCACATTTTGCTTTAGGCCTTATGAATGGCCTAACCACCTCCAATCTCCTGGCTAAAGACTTTGATTTTGTTTTGAGCTCTCACTGTACATTTCAATCTGTGGGATCTGCTGTCTACTATGTACACCGGACCCTCGCTAGAACGCGGGATTTGGGATCCATGCGCGGTACCGCGTTAAAATGAATTCCAATTAAAGTAATTAAATTTGGGATTCATGGCCGCGACCGCATTACATGCGAATTTGTGCTATATAGACGCGTGTTCTAGCAAGGGTCCGGTGTACCTATCCAGTTTGTATTTTGGACCTAGGTTTCATTTCTCAGATACTTGTAACGATAGGACTTAAGTGACAATAACAGAAGTGATGTAACTGCTGTTATTTAAACAACGATGGAAAAGATGCAGGCCGCTCCCTGGAGATTAAGGTCCATCCTGGCAAGAGATGTTATTAAGAGTTATTAACCACTCTAAAAAATACTGTTATTGGCATTACAACATGACTATGGGGGGCCATATGCTTTTTTTAAGGGTAATGAGGTTCCAATTGGATGTTTCAATAGACAATTCTAGAAAATAACAATGTATATTTGTCAGGTGTTCATATCATTTCAATAGGTCCAATCTATTGATCTGAAATAAACTTCTAGAACCAATTGCAAGTAACAAATAAAACTGAGAAAGGATATTTGTGAAGAGCAGTTCATGATCTTCCTAATGTATGACAAATGGCAACTGAGCATTTAAGAATGTCCATTCTTTGTTCAGAATCAGAAGCAGGGATAGGTGAGCTGGCAAGAAGAACTTCTTTGGCTTTTTCTGCATGTTGCTTTGCTTGTAGTGAAAATCCTGTGAACATAAATAAGAAAAAAAAGTCTTCTGTGGGTGATTCAGCTTTTAGATTCTCATGAGGAAAATGTAACTACTTCCACACGTATGCTGAAGATTACGATGTTTCCTTCTCCTGTCGGAAGGCTTTGGCTTAATTTAATATAGAAAGTATATTCAGGTTTTCCAGCAAGAGGCAGAGATAAGACAAGAGATTTGGGCAACAACAATGGGATTACATTCAGTCTACCTGAAAAATCAAGATTCATGGCTGTAAAAACCAAAATATATTCAATTTTTTATCCTCACAGATCCATTACTGAAGTCCTCTGATGCAAGCCAAAATTTCTTTTTAAAGATAAAGGAAACAGACTGCATGATGGAATTGGAAAACTCAAGCTAATTTCAGTTAACGCAAACAACTGGTCAAAAGAGTTGCCAATGTTTCTTATTTAGTAAACAGTCTATTGCAAATGTAACTAAAAACAAAATCCTAAAATGCTTTCATTGGTTTTATTTTAATAATAATATAATAAAGCAGATTTATACAGTATCGTTTGGATGCCTTAAAGTGCTCTACAGAACTACAGACTATGGAGCTGACCTTGCAAGGTACAGGGATCCATCCCAGTTTCCACTGAAAGATGAGGGAGTATAACACCTTGCAGAATTGCATCCAGTGTATTTAGAGGGATCATTTTACCCATCACTGAAATGTATTCACACATGTTCTGTAAGTAGAGAAATAAAGAACACTGTAGCCACTTGAAACCGACTGGGTGAATTTTGTCCAAGTTGGACCTTAACCAGGACATGGAGGATAACACCCCGGTTCTTAAGAGAAGTGCTATGAGAATTTATTCATTTACTGAATTTTTTCAAACAAAAAGGAGAAATAATTCAGAGGAACAAGTGCAAAAACCATGGCAAGATACAAATAAATCATCTCAAAAAGAGGAGACAACAGAAATACTAATCAGGACCTGGTCATGGGATTTCAGTGAGTACTTGGGACTTCAGTTTACATCTAATCTAAAAGCTGGCACCGCACAGCACAACACCTATTAATACCATGCTTTGCCCTTGTTTTCATAGGGATTTGGAGATAAGAGAGAGTGACATTTAATGAAACACCAACACCACTTCTTGCAGCTCCTTAAAGATCTCTCATTCAAGTAGTGACCTGGCCAAACGCTCATCAACATTACTGCGTATTGTGATATACATAATTATAAAGATTCTTATGCATGCTTAGACATTGTAAGTCTTGTTCACTGATTAACTTGACATGTCCAATTTGTTATCTTATTCAACTGATGTTAGAGTAACACAATGTAAAATCATAGACATGGCAAGGAATACTGTTTGTTAAGGAATACAGACAACAACAACCCCACAATTCCCATGATCCCATGCCTCTCCCCAGGCTTTTATATTTAACTGAAAAGCAAGTTTAATTCTGAAGATTCCTAGGCATTCAAGCATGGATGGAACCTGAAAAGTTTTCTCGTGTTTGTGAAGAACACATTGCAGGAGACAGATCACCACACACATATTTGTAAAGTTACTTGGAAATTCGTAAGGGATAAAGTAAATAGTTATCTTGGACATAGCTGGTTTCAGAGTAGCAGCTGTGTTAGTCTGTATTCGCAAAAGAAAAGGAGTACTTGTGGCACCTTAGAGACTAACAAATTTATTTGAGCATAAGCTAACGTGAGCTACAGCTCACTTCATCGGATGCATTCGGTGGAAAATTAGGTGGGGAGATTTATATACACACGCAGAGAACATGAAACAATGGGTTTTATCATACGCACTGTAAGGAGAGTGATCACTTAAGATGAGCTATTACCAGCAGGAAGGAGGCGGGAAAGGAGGAGAACCTTTTATGGTGATAATCAAGGTGGGCCATTTCCAGCAGTTAACAAGAACGTCTGAGGAACAGTGGAGGGTGGGGTGGGGTGGGGGGAGAAATAACATAGGGAAATAGTTTTAATTTATGTAATTACCCATCCACTCCCAGTCTCTACTCAAGCCTAAGTTAATTGTATCCAGTTTGCAAATTAATTCCAATTCAGCAGTCTCTCGTTGAAGTCTGTTTTTGAAGTTTTTTTGTTGAAGGATAGCCACTCTCAGGTCTGTAATCGTGTGACCGGAGAGATTGACGTGTTCTCCAACTGGTTTTTGAATGTTAGAATTCTTGATGTCTGATTTGTGTCCATTCATTCTTTTATGTAGAGACTGTCCAGTTTGGCCAATGTACATGGCAGAGGGGCATTGCTGGCACATGATGGCATATATCACATTGGTAGATGCGCAGGTGAACGAGCCTCTGATAGTGTGACTGATGTGATTAGGCCCTATGATGGTGTCCCCTGAATAGATATGTGGACAGAGTTGGCAACAGGCTTTGTTGCAAGGATAGGTTCCTGAATTACAGAGTAGCAGCCGTGTTAGTCTGTATTCGCAAAAAGAAAAGCAGTACTTGTGGCACCTTAGAGACTAACAAATTTATTAGAGCATAAGCTTTCGTGAGCTACAGCTCACTTCATCACTTCACTGCATCCGATGAAGTGAGCTGTAGCTCACGAAAGCTTATGCTCTAATAAATTTGTTAGTCTCTAAGGTGCCACAAGTACTGCTTTTCTTTTTGTTCGTGGGTTAGTGGTTCTGTTGTGGGGTGTGTGGTTGCTGATGAGTATTTGCTTCAGGTTGGGGGGCTGTCTGTAAGCAAGGACTGGCCTGTCTCCCAAAATCTGTGAGAATGATGGGTCGTCCTTCAGGATAGGTTGTAGATCCTTGATGATGCGTTGGAGAGGTTTTAGCTGGGGGCTGAAGGTGATGGCTAGTAGCGTTCTGTTATTTTCTTTGTTGGGCCTGTCCTGTAATAGGTGACTTCTGGGTACTCTTCTGGCTCTGTCAATCTGTTTCTTCACTTCAGCAGGTGGGTACTGTAGCTGTAAGAATGCATGATAGAGATCTTGTAGGTGTTTGTCTCTGTTTGAGGGGTTGGAGCAAATGCAGTTATATCGTAGAGCTTGGCTGTAGACAATGGATCGTGTGGTGTGATCTGGATGAAAGCTAGAGGCATGTAGGTAGGAATAGCGGTCAGTACTCTCATAAAGAACCAACCTTCCACACAAACTTCCTTGTGGCTGGACTTTACAAAAACTAGACAAGCCATCTACAACACGCACTTTGCTTCTCTACAAAAGAAAAAGGACACTAAACTCTAGAAACTACTACATGCCACAAGGGGCCACAACAGTGGTTCCCTTAACCCACCCAGCAATATTGTTAATCTGTCCAACTATACTCTTAGCCCAGCAGAAAAATCTGTCCTATCTCGGGGCCTCTCCTTTTGCCCCTCCAGACCCACGAACATGATACAGTTCTGTGGTGACCTAGAATCCTATTTTCGATGTCTCCGACTCAAGGAATATTTCCAACGCACCTCTAACCAAACGTATTAACCCACAGGGACCTTCCTACCAACACTACAAAAAGAAGGATTCTGGGTGGACTCCTTCTGAAGGTCGAAATAACAGACTGGACTTCTACATAGAGTGCTTCCGCTGACGTGCACGGGCTGAAATTGTGGAAAAGCAGCATCGCTTGCCCCATAACCTCAGCCATGCAGAACACAATGCCATCCACAGCCTCAGAAACAACTCTGACATCATAATCAAAAAGGCTGACAAAGGAGGTGCTGTTGTCATCATGAATAGGTCGGAATATGAACAAGAGGCTACTAGGCAGCTCTCCAACACTACTTTCTACAAGCCATTACCCTCTGATCCCACTGAGGGTTACCAAAAGAAACTACACCATTTGCTCAAGAAATTCCCTGAAAAAGCACAAGAACAAATCCACACAGACACACCCCTGGAAACCCGACCTGGGGTATTCTATCTGCTATCCAAGATCCATAAACCTGGAAATCCTGGATGCCCCATCATCTCAGGCATTGGCACCCTGACAGCAGGATTGTCTGGCTATGTGGACTCCCTCCTCAGGCCCTACACTACCAGCACTCCCAGCTATCTTCGAGACACCACTGACTTCCTGAGGAAACTACAATCCATCGGTGATCTTCCTAAAAATACCATCCTAGCCACTATGGATGTAGAAGCCCTCTACACCAACATTCCACACAAAGATGGACTACAAGCCGTCAGGAACAGTATCCCCGATACTGTCACGGTTAACCTGGTGGCTGAACTTTGTGACTTTGTCCTCACCCATAACTATTTCACATTTGGGGACAATGTATACCTTCAAATCAGTGGCATTGTGATGGGTACCCGCATGGCCCCACAGTATGCCAACATTTTTATGGCTGACTTAGAACAGCGCTTCCTCAGCTCTCGTCCCCTAATGCCCCTACTCTACTTGCATACATTGATGACATCTTCATCATCTGGACCCATGGAAAAGAAGCTCTTGAGGAATTCCACCATGATTTCAACAATTTCCATCCCACCATCAACCTCAGCCTGGACCAGTCCACACAAGATATCCACTTCCTGGACACTACGGTGCTAATAAGCGATGGTCACATAAACACCACCCTATATCGGAAACCTACTGACCGCTATTCCTACCTACATGCCTCTAGCTTTCATCCAGATCATACCACACAATCCATTGTCTACAGCCAAGGGCTACGATATAACCGCATTTGCTCCAACCCCTCAGACAGAGACAAACACCTACAAGATCTCTGTCATGCATTCTTACAACTACAATACCCACCTGCTGAAGTGAAGAAACAGATTGACAGAGCCAGAAGAGTACCCAGAAGTCACCTACTACAGGACACTACAACGGACCATCACCTTCAGCCCCCAACTAAAACCTCTCCAACGCATCATCAAGGATCTACAACCTATCCTGAAGGACGACCCATCACTCTCACAGATCTTGGGAGACAGGCCAGTCCTTGCTTACAGACAGCCCCCCAACCTGAAGCAAATACTCATCAGCAACCACACACCACACAACAGAACCACTAACCCAGGAACCTATCCTTGCAACAAAGCCCATTGCCAACTCCGTCCACATATCTATTCAGGGGACACCTTCATAGTGCCTTATCACATCAGCCACACTATCAGAGGCTCGTTCATCTGCGCATCTACCAATGTGATATATGCCATCATGTGCCAGCAATGCCCCTCTGCCATGTACATTGGTCAAACAGGACAGCCTCTATGTAAAAGAATGAATGGACACAAATCAGACATCAAGAATTATAACATTCAAAAACCAGTCGGAGAACACTTCAGTCTCTCCGGTCACACAATTACAGACCTAAGAGTGGCTATCCTTCAACAAAAAAACTTCAAAAACAGACTTCAACGAGAGACTGCTGAATTGGAATTAATTTGCAAACTGAATACAATTAACTTAGGCTTGAATAGAGACTGGGAGTGGATGGGTCATTACATAAAGTAAAACTATTTCCCCATGTTATTTCTCCCCCCACCCCACCCACCACTGTTCCTCAGACTTTCTTGTCAATTGCTGGAAATGGCCCACCTTGATTATCACCATAAAAGGTTCTCCTCCTTTCCTCCCTCCTTCCTGCTGGTAATAGCTCATCTTAAGTGATCACTCTCCTTACAGTGTGTATGATAAAACCCATGTTCTCTGTGTGTGTATATAAATCTCCCCACTGTATTTTCCACTGAATGCATCTGATGAAGTGAGCTGTAGCTGACGAAAGCTTATGCTCAAATAAATTTGTTAGTCTCTAAGGTGCCACAAGTACTCCTTTTCTTTTTTGGACTTAGCTGAAACTGAACGTGTATGAACCATACATATTCAAAAACATTTTCAAAAAGGAAATGCCACAGTCAGGATTACTTTAACAATCACAGTTTTCACAGATGTCCCAGATTTGGTCTCAAAAATTCCCCATTATAACTCCTTTAATAAGCCTATTTTCTTCTTAGGATCTTCACATTTTGGGAGGATGAAAAGTTGTTATTGTTGAGTATTCTTTCCAAATGATTTTACCTTAGTGTGATAAATTCTGAAGCTTCATACCCCTTCTCTTTTCAACACAGTATTTCTGCTATGAAAATTCTTTGGCACACATGCTTTGGAAAATTCTTTAGTTACAGAAGATTCCAGAGGGAAAAGAAGATATACTAACAGCTTTAGCCAGAAAATCAGCGTGTTCTTTAGCTTGTCCTTTTATTTCTTTTTAAATTAAAATGGCTTTTCTTCTGTTTCATTGACTTGATAAACATGAACCCTCCTTTTGAAAAAAAGGTCTATAAAAGCTCAGGGCAAAATCTTGCAATCCTTGCTGAAGTCATTGGAAGCTTTGACTATGAAAGAACTGGAGGATATGATCCTAAAATAGTGAGCTCTGAATTTTGTAAACTCACCTTTAAGCTGGCGGTATCCCTGAGCCAAATTAACAGGGGCTTCTGCCATTTTCCAGTGATGGCCTCCATAGCAAATTCTTGCCAGAGCTATACACCTCCTGAGATCCGAGAGGGCTTGATTATACTAACAGAAAAAGAACACTCTGTTGTTTAAGAAGCCTAAATTACAGGGAACCTGAATTGCACAGGTGCTGATTTCCTTCAGGTCCCATTGAATTCAAATGGAGCTGTTGGTGTGCAGCACTTCTCAATATGAAGCCCAGACTGACAATGTTCAAACCGAACCCGTATTGTGACTATTTCAGTATCTGGGTGCTGAATTCTCTGTTTGTCTGAAAGTGGAGTATAATATTCCATTCACATTCTACATTAATCAAAAGACTCAGTTATTCTGAATTCTAATTAGTCTGGCAATATGTGGCTAATGTGAGGTCAAATAATAGCAAATGTTTGAAAGGTGAACACAGTGGAAGACACAAAGGAAGAGGATTATCAGTTGTATGCTAATTGATAATCTTATGTTTTATTAGTAACATAGGTAAGGAATTGTAAAGAAGTTTTTTTAAATGATTTTTTTAACCTCATGGTGTTCCTTTAACAAATTGTACAACTGTAACCTTTAGACTGGTAAATGGTAAAAGTAACTAGAACACACCCAACAATGAGTTTTAACAAAACAGAAACATTTCAGCTAAAACGGTACTGTTGCAATCTCCTCTCACTTGTACCAGAATTACACCAGTGTAACTCTGTGTCAGTTAAATTACTCCTGATAGACACGAGTGCAAATAAGAGAATAATCGAGGTAATAGTTTATTTTGATTAACAAGGCTTTTATCATCATGTCATTCAGCATCTTTAAACTTGGCACCTTGGTTTTCTGATTCTCTACCTGAATATTACCAAACGATCCTCAAAAAAGTCATGCCTATAACACCTTTAAGCTAACACTGTATCCCAAAAAGAAAACGAGTACTTGTGGCACCTTAGAGACTAACAAATTTATTAGAGCATAAGCTTTCGTGAGCTACAGCTCACTTCATCGGATGCATTTGGTGGAAAAAATGCATCCCAAGTCATTTAATTATTTTGGGCTCAGTCATTCTACCAGTAAAGTCAATGGCAAAACCCTAGAGAGCGTTAGGCATTTCTAATGACCAGGGGTAGGATATTTAAAAATGCTCAGCATTGGGTTAACTCGTCTCTCATTCAAGCAGACAGGAGTTTTACCATTGACCTCAATGGAAGCGGAGTTAGATCATTGCTGGGTGCTTCTCAAAATCCCACCCTTGATCCCAACTACTGTACTATACTTCCATGAGCACCTAATACCTCACTCATCATTACTTCTTGACCTGAAAATTACCATTACCACTGAAATCCGGACACTACACTGCTCAAGTCAAATGTACAGCGTTTGCCTTTGTTGCTGTGAAAGCAAGTGATTTGATACAAAGTATTTCAAATACAGCTCTCTTACTTCATGACAGCTGCTATGCATCTTTGCCTTTTGTTCACACTGCAGAAGCTTCTGCTCTGGAGGCTATAGTAGTTTCTCTTCTGAAGATCTGTTTTGGAGCTTTCTTCTGATTCTAGCATTAAGGGCAGCAGCAGAGCCATCAGTGTGGCTAGAGATTCGGGCTTCTGGAGCTTCCTGCATTCTCCTGTCTATATCCTTTTTTGATCCTGTAATTTAACTACATTCACATTTGCTAAAAGCAGAGCAATTTATTGAAGATTTTTCAATACCTTATAGCAGTGGTTCTCAACCAGGGATCCGGGGCCCCTAGGGGGCCGTGAGCAGGTTTCCGAGTCTGCCAAGCTCAGACTTTTTGGGCCCCATGACAGAAAGCCGAAGCCCCGCTGCGTGGGGCTGTAGCTCGGGGCCCCGAGCCCTGCCACCCAGGGCTGAAGTTGAAGCCTGAGTAACTTAGCTTCACTGGGCCCTCTGTGACATGAGGCCCCGGGGCAGTTGCCCTGCTTGCTACCCACTAATGCTGGTCCTGGGTTTTATATGCAGAAAAACAGTTGCTGTGGCATAAGTGGCCATGGAGTTTTTATAGCATATTGGAGGGGGCTCAGAAAGAAAAAGGTTGAGAACCCCTGCCTTATAGCTTTCTGGGCTCACACATCCTATGGCTCCCAGGTAGGCCTTGGTTATGTAGAGTATGTTATTATAAATTATTAGTCAAATAATAAAATACAATATTTTTGCACAACTTTATACAGAATAAGTACCATTACAATACAATCTTCAGGCTTGGCTTGAGTTATCAATAAGACCTACAAAACATGCCTCATTTCAGGTAAACAGGCTCTGTAGTATAAATAATTACCATATCTAATAAATAATAATAGTAATAACAAGCGCTGATATAGCACTTTTCATCAGTACAGTAGCTCTCAATGCACTTTGCTATCTTTAAATATCTACTTTGAATATCAGTTGTCTATGAAGACATAGTGAAAATTATTTTGTCACAGCAACATTTTTTTCCTGTAGAATATGATGTAAATTCATTATTATCTTTTACATACAGGGTATTAGTTACTGACATAAATATTCATTAAAAATGATTCTGGGTGGGAATTTCAAAAGTAGTCAATACAGGCCTAACTTTGCTCCCTTAAAGCAATGGTAATGTTATCAGTGGGAGCAGGGTCTGACCAATCCTGAATGTTTTGGAAAATCCCACCAACAATCTATTTCTCTTGATGCTAGAGAATTTAGTAATGTCATGGCATAAGAGCAAGTAGCAGAGATGCAACTATTGGAAACTAGGTAAAGACATGCAATTTTTCTGTTGCATTTCTTATGATATAAAGACTTCTCTAATGAAAATGTGGACATTTCTAATAGTTACTGACTGTATGCTTTTATTAACTCTACAGCATGTTTCTGTTTTCGGAGGTCCCAGCAACTAATAGGGAGATAACCTCTGCAATCCCAATAATATTCCACTTATGCATCTTTTCCCAGACCTGAAACGTTACTTTCAGAAAAAACAATTTCCAAAACCAGCATTCCAGTTTTTATCTATTTTGATGAAGTTTATGAAGCATATACTCAGTGACATAAAATTACTTGGCATATTATTCTGTGTGGAATGTACGTGTCCACTGGCTACCTGCTTGTAGGTTAATCATTTTGTTAAAAATGAAAACCTATATAAGAAATGAAATATCATTAAAAAAAGGCAACTATAAAACTCAATCCTGCAAGGTGCTGAGCACTGCCAGAGAGATGCTAATTGCCATCAACTCCTCGTTAAATCCCATTGGAATTTGAGAGCATTCAGCACTTCTCAAGACTGGGTGTTATTGAATAAAAATATCTATGTGTACAGCTTTCAAAAGGAAGTCTTATTTAATAAAACATTAATTTTCACTTGTAATATACTCTGCTAGCATAGCATCATTTCTTGATAACATCACTACAGGCTTCTTTAGACTATGCCTGTTACATCACACTATTATTCCAATCTGAAACAGATAATATTTGCTTTATTTTACCCTGGTTTTCCCTACTCTCAAAATTTATGCATTCCCTCCTGGCATGCTGTGACCAGTGCCATAAAAAAGCTGCATGTGAAAAGAGAAGAAAACACAACAAAGAAAGAGAGAAAGGGAAGAAGACTGAAATGTCCCAGTGCGATTATACTTTCCATCCTTTTTTAAAATAAATGTGGATCACATGAGCAGGATATTCTGTAAAAGACATTTCCATTTTTAATGTTGAAAAATTAACTATTCTCTCAAAGTGGCACGACTGTGCATGCTTTCAATACCCACTAAATAATCTGTATTCCTAATTTCCTGTAGCAATCATTTTTTAAATACCGGTAACTGATTTGTTAGAAGGATTAAAGGCAGATTTTTGAGACCGAAGAAACACACAGCCAATGGGACGTCTATTCAGCAGGGGGAAGGATGGAACAGTGTAGGGACAATCCCAAATTTAAAATAAGGCTCTGATGCTGTGTAACTACCTTGATTAGTTGGGAAAAGAGCGAATGTCTGTTATATATTTTCCCTCCTGAGCATGAGGGAAAAGGAAGATAGGAAGAAGATGAAAGGGAAAAGGAAAAATTGAGGGGATGTTCCCCAAGAATAATTTTACTGAGGATTCACAAAATTGTTCAACTAGCCCTTAAGAGAATATCTGTTTTGCTGTACCTCCCAACTTCCTGGGTTAGTCATAAGCACAACCCATTTTGCTAAGGATGATTGAGATATTCCTTCAATTAATGTATTTAATTCATCATTACTCTTCTTAAAATTCATACTGACTTTCTGTTCACATTCATTAGGTAACTACTCTCCAGTAACATGAATAAGAAAGCCAACATACTCTCTCAAAGGAAAAATGCACTTGAGAGTGTAAATTAATTATCCGCTTACAATCTTTTTTGAGTAGTCTTAGTTTCTCACCTCAGTTCCATTCAAACACGTAATGCTGCTGTTAAGTTGCACTTTCAACATCAGTGTAAATCTTTAGCCTTGTGTACATTTATTTATACAGTATGTTAATCACAAAGAAGTCAAAATTCATGGCATCATGAAAAATCTCTTTCATGCTTCTCACAAAGTAGCCTGATATCTACAAAGCTCAGAATAGGATGGGTGACAGATAAAAAGACCAACCAATTAGAATCAGAGATTATACTCTAGACTTGCCAATCATGAGAGGAGGAATATTTGTGGCACCTTAGAGACTAACAAATTTATTTGAGCATAAGCTTTCGTGAGCTACAGCTCACTTCATCGGATGCACTGCTGTAGCTCACAAAAGCTTATACTCAAATAAATTTGTTAGTCTGTAAGGTGCCACAAGTACTCCTTTTCTTTTTTGCGAATACAGACTAACACGGCTGCTACTCTGAAACCTGTTAATCATGAGAGGATAACCAATCCATGGAAGTTTAGGGAGTGTTGCTATAGGTATATCCCTTCTCTTAAAGAAACAGGGCACCTTTTAGAAGGCTCTTAACCCTGCAATGTTAAATATTCTGAATATGAGTAAAATGCTACCATAAGAATTCTGAATACATCACATGTATCTACAAATGTATCAGAAAAAATAAGACCTTATTCTAAACTAGGAGTTAAGGCTGTGATGTCAGCACATCTTAACACAGGCTAAGAAACACACTTTAAGTCTAGTCTAGACAAAGCACACTACCTTTAACACAGGCTAAACTGGCTGAGTTAAAGTCTGGGGTCCCTCCAGACTTTAACTCCACAAGTTTAACATGATTTAAAACACACTGGTCAACACATTTGCTAACACATGGTAGCACCAAACCTTATTCCTAGCCCAGACAAGGCCTAACATAGCTTCACAAAGAGCCCAATGATGCAAGTTTCTCTAAAGTTCTCATCAGTGGGAAAAAATTTTGTTTTGACTCATGGAAATCAAGGAGACAAGATTTAATAAGGGAATGCAACAGTGAATGTTTTCAGGAACATACAGTATGTAGGGCAGTAAATTGCAATTAAAGGCTGATACCATTTTAGACAGTCTCCTGTTATTTATACTGCAATTGCAGGCAAAATGTGCTAGGTGCAGTACAACCACATAGGAAGGCAGTCTCTGTCCGGAAAAGCTTAACTTCAGGATGAAAGCAATATATGAAGAAAGGTGGAAAAAAGATACAACATTCATGCATTGTTTTATTATTTTCATGGCTGACTCCAAAGTGCCCCTAGCCCTCCCAATTATTAGTGCCTAGCTTCTTGAAAGCATAGCAGCAGAAATGGGTCTGGAGGAGGGATACCAAGGAGAAGACCAAAGCCTTGTAGTACAACCCAAGGCTGTCACTGGAGGGCTATGGGAAAGAAAGCACACATGACTATGAGAGGCAGATAAATAAATGGAGCATCAAGGCTGGTGTTGTTAGTGGAGAAAGGTGGACACTGACAGCTCCACTAGTCACTGGTTAAAATTGCAGGGGAGAAACTGTGTGAGTGAGGGGGAGCTCAGTCCTGGGATGGGCAGGGGGCAGGCCTTGGACCTTGTGACCGGGGCGGGGGGAGTCCAGCCTGGAGATGGAGGGGGACTCTCAGGCCCTGTGACCGGGGTGGGGGGAGTCCAGCCTGGAGATGGAGATTTGGAGGGGGGGGAGGGGGTGGAAATCTCAGGCCCTGTGACCGGGGCGGGGGGAGTCCAGCCTGGAGATAGAGATGGGGGGGGGGGGAGGGGGGTGGAAATCTCAGGCCCTGTGACCGGGGCGGGGGGAGTCCAGCCTGGAGATGGAGATTTGGGTGGGGGGGAGGAATCTCAGGCCCTGTGACCGGGGCGGGGGGAGTCCAGCCTGGAGATGGAGATTTGGGAGGGGGAGGGGGGTGGAAATCTCAGGCCCTGTGACCGGGGCGGGGGGAGTCCAGCCTGGAGATAGAGATTGGGGGGGGGGAGGGGGGTGGAAATCTCAGGCCCTGTGACCGGGGCGGGGGGAGTCCAGCCTGGAGATGGAGATTTGGGTGGGGGGGAGGAATCTCAGGCCCTGTGACCGGGGCGGGGGGAGTCCAGCCTGGAGATGGAGATTTGGGGGGGGAGGGGGGTGGAAATCTCAGGCCCTGTGACCGGGGCGGGGGGAGTCCAGCCTGGAGATGGAGATTTGGAGGGGGGGAGGGGGGTGGAAATCTCAGGCCCTGTGACCGGGGCGGGGGGAGTCCAGCCTGGAGATGGAGATTTGGGTGGGGGGGAGGAATCTCAGGCCCTGTGACCGGGGCGGGGGGAGTCCAGCCTGGAGATGGAGATTTGGGGGGGGAGGGGGGTGGAAATCTCAGGCCCTGTGACCGGGGCGGGGGGAGTCCAGCCTGGAGATGGAGATTTGGAGGGGGGGAGGGGGGTGGAAATCTCAGGCCCTGTGACCGGGGCGGGGGGAGTCCAGCCTGGAGATGGAGATTTGGGTGGGGGGGAGGAATCTCAGGCCCTGTGACTGGGGCGGGGGGAGTCCAGCCTGGAGATGGAGATTTGGGGGGGAGGGGGGTGGAAATCTCAGGCCCTGTGACCGGGGCGGGGGGAGTCCAGCCTGGAGATGGAGATTTGGGGGGGAGGGGGACTCTCAGGCCCTGTGACCGGGGCAGGGGGAGTCCAGCCTGGAGATGGAGATGGGGGGGAGGGGGGTGGAAATCTCAGGCCCTGTGACCGGGGCGGGGGGAGTCCAGCCTGGAGACGGAGATGGGGGGGGAGGGGGACTCTCAGGCCCTGTGACCAGGGCAGGGGGAGTCCAGCCTGGAGATGGAGATTGGGGGGGGGGAGGGGGGTGGAAATCTCAGGCCCTGTGACCGGGGCGGGGGGAGTCCAGCCTGGAGATGGAGATTTGGAGGGGGGGAGGGGGGTGGAAATCTCAGGCCCTGTGACCGGGGCGGGGGGAGTCCAGCCTGGAGATGGAGATTTGGGTGGGGGGGAGGAATCTCAGGCCCTGTGACCGGGGCGGGGGGAGTCCAGCCTGGAGATGGAGATTTGGGGGGGGAGGGGGGTGGAAATCTCAGGCCCTGTGACCGGGGCGGGGGGAGTCCAGCCTGGAGATGGAGATTTGGGGGGGGGGAGGGGGACTCTCATGCCCTGTGACCGGGGCGGGGGGAGTCCAGCCTGGAGATGGAGATTGGGGGGGGGAGGGGGGTGGAAATCTCAGGCCCTGTGACCGGGGCGGGGCGATCTTGACGGAGTCGGGAGCGATGCCCCGGAGCTACGCTACCTTCAGGCCCCCGGCATAGGGCAAGATACGCAAGTGGCGTAAACCCCGCCCGCCAAGCCCCTTTTAGCCAAGAGGGGCGGGCCCGAGGGCAGGAGTAGGAGCGTCAGGACTCGGAGGCGTCCAAGGTCTCGCGATAGCCGCTCTGAATGAGCGCTCGCGGCGCCGCTGCTCTCGCGCCTCCGCGCTGAGAGCGGAGGTCGCAGGCTCGCCCCGCCCCTGAGGGAGCGCAGGTAAGTGACCCGCCGCCTCTCCGTGAGGCCCTGAGCTCCCTCCCGCCCCCCCCCGCCCCGACCGTGCGCCCACCAGCTCCCCCCCGCCTTCCCCTGCGGCGGCTGCAGCTCCCGGCGCGGCGTCGCCGGGCCCCAGCTCAGTCGCTCCCGTCGTTACTGAAGTGTGGGGACTCGTCCCGGGGATGGTGCGGCCTAACGGACAACCCGCCCCCCCCCCATATAACCCGTTCATGCCCCTCCCCCGGCTATACAGCACCTCCCCCCCATATAACCTGTTCATGCCCCTCCCCCGGCTATACAGCACCTCCCCCCCATATAACCTGTTCATGCCCCTCCCCCGGCTATACAGCACCTCCCCCCCATATAACCTGTTCATGCCCCTCCCCCGGCTATACAGCACCTCCCCCCCATATAACCTGTTCATTTTCCCTCCCCCCGGCTGTACAGCACCTTCCCCCCCATATAACCCGTTCATGCCCCTCCCCCTGGCTATACAGCACCTTCCCCCCATATAACCCGTTCATTTTCCCTCCCCCTGGCTTTACAGCACCTTCCCCCCCATATAACCCGTTCATGCCCCTCCCCCCCGCTCTCCAGCACCTCCCCCCATACAACCTGTTCATGCCCCTCTCCTGGCTGTACAGCACCTTCCCCCCCCATATAACCTGTTCATGCCCCTCCCCCTGGCTATACAGCACCTTCCCCCCATATAACCCGTTCATGCCCCTCCCCTGGCTATACAGCACCTTCCCCCCATATAACCCGTTCATGCCCCTCCCCTGGCTATACAGCACCTCCCCCCCATATAACCCATTCATGCCCCTCCCCTGGCTATACAGCACCTCCCCCCCATATAACCCGTTCATTTTCCCTCCCCCCGGCTGTACAGCACCTTCCCCCCCATATAACCCGTTCATTTTCCCTCCCCCCGGCTGTACAGCATCTCCCGTCCCCATATAATCTGTTCATGCCACTCCCCCCCTGGCTATGTAGCCCCTCCCTCTCTGGCTATACAGCACCTCCCCCCATATAACCTGTTCATGCCCCTCCCCCCAGGCTATACAGCACCTCCCCCCATATAACCTGTTCATGCCCCTCCCCCCCGGCTATACAGCACCTCCCCCCCTTATAACCTGTTCAATTCCCCTCACCCCCCCGCTATACAGCACCTCCCCCCCATATAACCTGTTCATTTCCCCTCTTTCCCCCATCCATACAGCATCTCCCATATAACCTGTTCATCCCCTTCCCCCCACCATACAGCACCTCCCTCCCCCCCTTTCATACCTCCACTCAGCCATACAGCACTTCCTACCCCTTTATACAGCCATTCATCTCCTACCCAGCCATGTAGCCCCTCCATCCCTCACCTTACCATGTAGCACCGCATACCCCTTCATACACATATTCATCCCCCACCCAGTCATACAGCATGTCCCATCCACTCACCTCCTCATGCACCCATTCATCCCTCCACACAGCACTTCCCACCCCCCATGTGCCCATTCAACCCTCACCCAGCCATGCTCCCCTCTCAGACCCATCATACGCTCCTTCATCTTCCCCATATGATGTTTCTCAATCCCCCATCACACACCGATTCATCCCCCTACTCAGCCATATAGCACATCCCATCCACCAACCCAGCCATTCAACACTTCTCCCTCCTTCCACCATAGATCTATTCATCCCATCACCCAGCAGTACAACACCTCCCAATCCCCCCATTCCATCTATTCATTTTCCCAACCCCCTAGTGATACAGCTAGAACCTAGTTGGTTCCCCTCATAGTACATGAACCCACTCCTCCCACCCTGTGAAACAGCAACTCCTAGTTCCCCATTATCCCATTCATTCTCCCCTTTCTCCAGTGACATAGCAGCTCCTGGTTTTCCAGAACCCCACTCATAACCTCCATGTATGTCTGGAATAGCCACCCCTTTCTCTGTGGCTTGTGCTCTCCTGCCCTCAGGTACAGAACTCAGTCTCAGTGCTTTGAAAGGAGGGAATTGAGTGATGAACCATTTGGCTGCTGGAATGGGAAAGCGTATGTAGTTGACCTTGGAAATGGGAACCCAAACACATGGGTCAAACTCGTCTCTGGCATAAGTACACAAAATTCCCATTGAACTCACTAGTCATTGTGCCTGCTTATGCTAGGGTTACATTTGGTCCACTGGGGATGTGGAGTTTGTGTTGTGTAGCTTTCCGTAATTTCAGGTTTCAGTAAAGAACATCCAGATGGCTTGTTGCAAAAGATTTTAGACTGTTTTTGATGTTTTTGTGTCTTTGTTGCTTGTAAGTAAGAAATCCACATTACAGGCCAATTCATGCTTTCAGAAATGTACATAATATAGCAGAAAAATGGAATCTACAGTCTGAGATATTTAAGACTTGTATTAACCTTTTTGTTCTGCATCAGACATGGCTGCTTTTGATAGTGAGCTTTCTATGGGAATGTCTTGTATCAGGGAACATGATGTTATAGTAATAATCATAAGTATTCTCTCACTGCATCACCTGAGGTTTTTTAATGCTTTTTTTTAAGAGAGGTTTTTTTTTTTTTTTTTTTTTTTTTGATGTTGATGAGACATGCTTGGTTTAGAGTCCTGGAGAATGAAGCTCTCTATCTACTGAACTGGGAAAGCCTGGGCACTAGAAATGTAAGCTTCCCATATATGTTTAGGGGTGAGGGCAATTGTCTCTGTTTTCATTTGTCTAAGGCCCTGTCTACACTGGCAAGTTTCTGCGCAGTAAAGCACCTTTCTGCACTGTAACTCCAGAGGTGTACACACTGCCAAGTCACTTAGTGTGCAGAAACTGCGCAGTTGCAGCACTTTAAAAAAAAAACAAAAAAAAAAACACCCCAATGAGAGGCGTACAGCTTTCTGCGCCAGGGCTACAGTGCTGTGGTGCCAGTGTAGACACCGGGGTCGATTACAGTGCTGTGATTGGCCTCTGGGAGGTGTCCCACTGTCATAACCATAGGGGTAGCCTAAATTCCTCCTTACTGGTAAGGGGTTAAGAAGCTCGAGTAACCTGGTTGGCACCTGACCAATGGGACAAAAGATGCTTTCAAATCTGGCGGGGGAGAGGTTTTGTTTTGGATTCTTTTTCTGTGGCCATTAGCTCTTGGGACTAAGAGGGACCGGACATCAATCCATGTTCTTCAAATCTTCCTGAACGAGTCTCTCTCATATTTCAAACTTGTAAGTAACAGCCAGGCAAGGCGTATTAGTTTACCTTTGTTTTCTCAACTTGTGAAATTTCCCTTTGCTAGAGGGGGGGTTTATCTCTGTTTTGTTGTAACTTTGAAACTAAGGCTAGAGGGGGTTCCTCTGTGCTCTTTGAATTTTCTGCTACTCTGTAAGGTTAACTACCAGCCTAAGTTTACAGAGATGCTTCTTTTACCTTTTTCTCTTTAAGTAAAATCCTTCTTTTTAAGAACCTGACTGATTTTTTCCATTGTTCCAAGACCCAGTGGTTTGGGTCTGTAGTCCCTTTGTAAGCAATTGGTGAGGAGATATGCTCAAGCCTTCCCCAGGAAAGGGCATGTAGGCTTCGGGGAATAGGACTCCAAGTGGTCCTTTCCCTGATTGTTTTTGTTAATTCACTTGGTGATGGCAGCAATCCCAAGGCAAGAAGGGAATCTGTGCCTTGGAGAATTTTTAACTTAAGCTGGTAAAAAATAACCTTAGGGGGTCTTTCATGCAGGTCCCCACATCTAGAGTTCAGAGTGGGGAAGGAACCCTGACACCCACAATGCCTGTTCTTGCCTCTCTGGTCATCAGTTTGAACTCTACTACCCTGCCCTCAGGTGACCAACAGTCATCTCCACCCCATAAGTTCCTTTGGCATTTTGAAAGTCCCCTTCCTGTTTGCTCGGTGATGTGTGCGGTGGTCTCAGTGCATCTTTCCAGGTGATCATGCCTGCTTCACGCACCAGGTGATCCCCTGCTTGGAGCAATGCCGAGCTGCTGGACCTAATCAGCATTTTGGGAGAGGAGGCTATCCAGTCCCAGCTGCGCTCCAGCCGTAGGAATTATGATACCTATGGACGGATTTCACAATGCATGACGGAAAGGGGCCATGACCGGGACTCGTTGCAGATCACGGTCAAAGTGAATGAGCTACGGAACGCCTACCACAAGGTGCGGGATGCAAACCGCTGGTCTTGTGCTGTGCCCACGAGCTGCCGGTTCTACGGAGAGCTGCTCACAATAGTCGGTGGCGAATCCACCTCCACTGCAAAGACCACTGTGGATTCTTCAGTGGCTCGCATGCCAATTGAAAGTGGACCGAGCCAGGAGAAGGAAATCTTGGACGAGAATGGGGAGGGGGATCTAGAGGCAGAGGATGACGTGGAGGTCAGAGGTGAATGCAGCCAGGAGCTCTTTTCTACCCGGGAGGAGGCTAGCCAGTCACAGCTATTGGATGTTGGCGAAGCGCAAACTGATGAGGAGGCCCCTGATAAATGGATTTGATTTTGGGAATCACCTGAAGTGAGTTGTTAGGGGCAGGAAGGTTGCAGAAAGCAGGCTTGTCTCCTACTGCATGCCTAGTCTGAGTGGTGGAACAGGCTGTTGATTGACTCCCTCACTTCACAGGGAATCTCCCTCAGAGATCCCAGGAAACTCTCATTGAGATACTGGGCAATCCACTGCCACAGGTTCTTTGACAGAGCTGCTTTGTTTCTTGCTCCATTAACGATAACTTCCCTGTGCTTCTGTACTGTCCCGGGGTGGAAGTGGGGCAGACCATTGCTGCACACAGGCAAGCAGCATAGGTGCCAAGGGCAGAAACCACAGGCTTGGAGAAGACCCTCCCTTGATTCCCTGCTCACACTCAGCAGTGAGATATCTTCCATAATGATCACATCCTGTGGAAAGTGTGGGGTCAGGAATGATTATCAGGTCCCCCCTACAGTGCTGGCTCTCCCCAAAAGCCATGTGCCCAGTGTATAGCAGGGTCCAGGAAGAGTGATTTACTCTGCCTCTGCAGCTACTCACCATTTTTGGGGGTCTTGTGGCTCATGTGTGCTTGCCTAGGTCAGCCCGTTAGTGACAGGTGTGTGAGTAGTGGCTGCGTTTTAAATCACTGAATCGGTGTTCTTTGTGTCGCAAACAATAGCGCTTCAGTAAAATGTTGCATTTAAACTTCACAGAGATGACTTTGGGAGCCCAGCCTCCCTCTTTGTTATTAGCAGCTGAACAGCTGCGCAGAATTAGAAAGCGGCCAAGAAGAACTAAGGAGGACTTTCTGCATGATGTAATGATGCACTCTGCCACTGGGAAACAGGAATTGAAGGAGGCGGGACAGTAAGAAGAGGGATTGAAAGGAGAATGCAGCACACCAGAATAAAGCCACAGAGCGGCTCTTAAAACTTATGGAGCGCCAGCAGACGTGCTTCAGGCGATACTAGCTCTGCAAACCGAGCAGCTCTGGCCCCGCCCTCCCCTGCAGCCGCTGTCGCAAAACTCTTTTCCATGCTCACCCCAGACACCGCCAACACACTCATATCAACATTCTGGCTCTAGTCTACACTCGCGGCATTCCACTCCTCCCCCCTCACAATCCAGCACTGCAGACTCCCAGTGCGCTCAACACCCATCCCACTGCAGTTTGGCCCTGCGGAAGTACAGTACCCCCTGCATTTTACTCCAAAGGAGAAGGTTGGATATGATCCCTGGACAGACACAAATCTTTAGCTGTCGCACCTCCCCATGGGACCTTCCCTTCCCCTCTTCCACTTGCTGCTGATGTGTTGTGTTTTTTTGGTTTTACTCTCTCCTCTGATTGTTGTTTTTTAATAAAAGAATTGTGATGGTTTGAAAGCCATCTTTATTCTATTAAATGAAAGCAAAAACAGCCCTGTAAAGCAACATACAATTATGTTAAACCCACATATTGTATCGTCTATACCAATCCCCTCCTAACATTACAAACACTGCACTCCCAAGCATCACAACAAATATTAGTGGCTTTCAGTTTTAAATTGCTGCCTCAAGGCATCCCTGATCCATATGACCTCATGATGCGCCCCTCTAATAGCCCTGGTCTCTGGCTGTTCAAACTCAGCCTCCAGGTACTGAGTCCAGCCTTGAGTGAAGCTTTCACCCTTCTCTTCACAAATATTATGGCGCTTACAGCACGCGTCTATAAACATAGGAATATTGTCATCGGCCAGGTCCCACTTTCCCTAGAGGCAGCGCTAGTGGTTTTTTAAATGGTTAAAAGCACACTCAACAGTCATTTTGCACTTGCCTATTCTTGAACTGCTCCTTGCTGCTGTCAAGTTGCCCTGTGTATTGCTTCAAAAGCCACGGCATTAAGGGGTAGGCAGGGTCTCCCAGGATCACAATGAGCATTTTAACTTCCCCTACAGTGATCTTCTTGGCCGGGAAGAAAGTCTCTGCTTGCAGCTTCCTGAACAGGCCAGTGTTCCGAAAGATGTGTGTCATGCACCTTTCCTGACCAGCCTGCGTTAATGTATGTGAAATGCCCACGGTGATCCACAAGCATCTGGAGAATCATTGAGAAATGCGATTAATGTACTCAGTGGCTAGGTGGTCTGCTGCCAGAACTGGAATATGCATGCCATCTGTCACCCCTCCGCAGTTAGGGAAGCCCATTTGTGCAAAGCCATCTACAATGTCACGCACGTTGTCCAGAGTCACGGTCTTTCAGAGCAGGATGCGATTAACGGTCCTGCAGACTTCCATCAACATGAGTCCAACGGTAAACTTTCCCACTCTGAACTGGTTAGTGACCGATTTGTAGCAGTCTGTAATAGCCAGCTTCCACAGTGCAATTGCCACGCGCTTCTCCAACGACAGGGCCGTTCTCATTCTTGTGCCCTTGCACTGCAGGGCTGGGGTGAGCTCATCACACAGTCCCATGGATGTGGCTTCCCTCATCCAAAAGTTCTGCAGCCACTGCCCCTCGTCCCAGAAATGCATCATGATGAGATTCCCACCACTCAGTGCTTGTTTCCCAGGCCCAAAAGCAGCGTTCCACTATGGTCAGCACCTCTGTGAATGCCACAAGCAATCTCATGTTGTAGCTACTACGCATGGCAAGATCAACATCACACTCCTCTTGCCTTTGTAGTTTAAGGAATAACTTTACTGCCACTCGGGACGTGTTGGTCAGTGTGAGCAGCATCATGGTTAATGGTTCTAGATCCATTCTTGTAGCCCGACGAGTCAGGGCACGCAGTACACAAACCATTGAAAGATGGTGCCAAATGTGGACGGAAGCACAGAGATTGCTGGCATGCAAAGCAATGCATCGTGGGGCATTGGGGTAGGACCCAGGATGCCCTGCGACCCCCTCCACCTTCCCACAACTGTTAGTGGCAGAAGAGGAAGAGGTGCTCTATGGGATAGCTGCCCAGAGTGCACCGCTCCGAATACAGCTGCAAGTGCCGCAAGTGTGAACACGCTATTGCACAGGCGGCTGACAGTGTGAACACACAACAGTGGTTTCCCTTCAACACTCTCTGAGCAGTGCTGTAACTCCCGGCGCTGTAACGCTGCCAGTGTAGACATGCCCTAAGACTGCCTACAATGAACTGTCAATTATAGTAATGCTGTTTCTATTGTGGATGCTGGCTCACTTGGAATTGGACTGATGCTGTCTGTTTTTGTACAGGTAACTGAACAGTTATAAAATACTTATGACTCATGTTCCCTCTAATTTTTTCCATCTATGTGTGGAATAAATTTTATGTGCATCGAGGTATGTGCGCATGTGCACCACCAGTAGAAACAAAAAACCTAGATGTATTATATATTTTTACAAAAGTTACCATAGGGATAATTATTCCAGCCAGCACAGGTTAGGCATTTTAGAATTCACTACTCAAAGAACTAAATTTAAGTGTAAGAGAAATAAAAATTATGAAATGCATAGACCAGTCAAAACACTAAAATAACACACTTTGAAAGAATAAAATTACAGAGAATATATGTGCATTGCAGGAAGTACAAAGAAGTAACAACAACAATAATATAAGTATGTGTTGGGAGTTGAGTGTGAAAGAGACAGAGGGTGTGGGTGTGAGTGGGAAAGAGACAGAGACTGTCAGAGTTTGCTGCTGGGGAAATCTCAGAAACAGTGCACTGTCTCTTTAAGAAAGACACTCACTCACTGTTCACCAACTCTGTCCACCTATCTATTCAGGGAACACCATCATAGGGCCTAATCACATCAGCCACGCTATCAGAGGCTCATTCACCTGCACATCTACCAATGTGATATATGCCACCATGTGCCAGCAATGCCCCTCTGCCATGTACATTGCTCAAACTGGACAGTCTCTATGTAAAAGAATAAATGGACACAAATCAGACGTCAAGAATTATAACATTCAAAAACCAGTCGAAGAACACTTCAGTCTCTCCGGTCACTCGATTACAGACCTGAGAGTGGCTATCCTTCAACAAAAAAGCTTCAAAAACAGACTCCAACGAGAGACTGCTGAATTGGAATTAATTTGCAAACTGGATACAATTAACTTACGCTTGAATAGAGACTGGGAGTGGATGGGTCATTACACAAAGTAAAACTATTTCCCCATGTTATTTCTCTCCCCCCACCCCCGTTCCTCAGATGTTCTTGTTAACTGCTGGAAATGGCCCACCTTGATTGTCACCATGAAAGGTTTTCCTCCTCCCCCTTTTCCTGCTGGTGATTGCTCATCTTAAGTGATCACTCTCCTTAGTGTGTATGATAAAACCCATTGTTTCATGTTCTCTGTGTGTGTGTGTGTATATAAATCTCCCCACTGTATTTTCCACCGAATGCATCCGATGAAGTGAGCTGTAGCTCACGAAAGCTTCTGCTCTAAAAAATTTGTTAGTCTCTAAAGTGCCACAAGTACTCCTTCTCTTTTTGCGAATACAGACTAACACAGCTGCTACTCTGAAACCTGAAGTGCATGAGGAATGTTATGTCTGAGCTGTGGTTAGCATTTCTGAATGGCCTACAAAAAAGATAGTTATCTAACTTTACAGAAGAATATGGACTGTGAAAGCTTGTTCTGGAGCTCAAGAGCATTACTGAAACTGATAAAGTAGTTTGATCTATACCAGGAGTCCACTTCCTAGTCTTATTTGAGATATAAAGTTGTATTTTACAACAATTACTGTTCAGTAGATAAGGTTCACATTGATTTCTGGATAGCTGATCATCTTCCAGGACTACTCGTGGTTCAAAATGCCTCCATCAAGAAAAAGTTAAGTGAGCAACAGAAAATATTGTTGGTAGACTAGAGCTGATAGCCTCCTGGTCTGTTCTTTCATTATGGATGTACGCTTGTCTGCATAAGTCTCTGGCACATTGGCAAAATAGACAGTTGAACAGACTACCTGAGCTAGGCTCCTAATTAATACTCTAGATACCTGTTTTTTGTTAAATAAATTCCTATTTATAGCAGTGCTAGTCAAAGATAGTATTGCACTGTAGAAATAAGTGTAAACAGAATTCTATTTAACACTATAGAGCAGAAGTAAAATGAAGTCTGTGGGTGTTCAGGCTTAGATTGATTTTTAGTTTTGTTACCTTAGCACTTTTCATTTTCTAGTTTTTTTTTTTTTTTTTTTTTTTTTTTCCAAACCTGAAGGCCCTTTTTTTTTAACCTTTCCTCATAGGCCAAGTTTTCTAAACCTTTTATCATTTTTGTTGCTCTCCTGTGGACTCTCTCCAGTTTCTTTTCATCTTTCTTAAAATGTGGCACCCAGAATTGGACACAGTACTGCAGCTGAGACCTCACCAGTGCTGAGTAGAGTGGGACAGTTCTCTCCTGTGCCTTACGACAACACTCTTGCTAATACATGTCAGAATGTTAGCCTTTTTTGCAAGTTCATCATGTTGTTGACTCATATTCAATTTGTGATCTAGTATAACCCTCAGACCCTTTTTCAGCAGTACTGACACCTACCCGGTTATTTCCCATTTTGTAGTTGTGTATTTGATTTTTCCCTTTCTAACTGAAGAACTTTGCATTTCTATTCTCATACACCTATTTGTCCCCCCCACCCAGAAGTGCAGCACCTCCCACCTCCTCCATAGACCCATTCATCCTCCCACCTAGCCAAGCAGCACCTCTTCCCTCATAGACCCATTTATCCTCCTCCCCCATAGACCTATTCATCCTCCCCACCTGGCCATATAGCACCTTCCATCCCCCATACACCCATTCATCCCCACCCACAAATTTTGTAAGCATACCTTCTATTCCATTATTCCAAGTCATTAATGAAAATATTGACTAGTACCACAGTCAAAACTGACCCCTGCAGAACCTCACTAGATACGTCCTCCCAACTTGATAGAAACCATTGATAACTGCTCTTTGAGTAGTCTTTCAACCAGTTTTGAATCTACTTTGTAATTATTTCATGTAAACCACATTTCCTTAGTTTGCTTATGAGAATGTCATGTGGGACTGTGGGTATGTCTACACAGCAAAGAAAAACCCGTGGCTAACCCATGTCGGCGAGCTCGGGCTCGTGGGGCCTGGGCTGCAGGGCTGTTTCTTTCAGTGTAGATTTCAGGGTAGAGACTGGGCTCAGAGACCCTCCCACCTCACAGGGTCCTACACAGCAATGAAGCAGCCCCACAAGCCTCAGTCGGCTGGCACGGGCTAACCGCCAGTGTTTAGTTGCTGGTAGACATACCCTGTGTCAAAATTCTTACTAAAATCCAGTTATATCACATCTACTTCTTCCCCACATTCACTAGGCAGGAACCCTGTAATGAAGAAAATTAGGTTGGATTGACATGATCTGTTCGTGAGAAATCCATGCTGGCTATTCCCTTTAACTCTGTTATCCCCTTGGTGCTTTCAAATTGATTGTTTAATAATTTGTTCCAATATCTTTCCAGGTCTCAAAGTTAGGCTTCCAGGTCTATAATTCCCCAGGTGCTCTTTGTTCCCCTTTTTAAAATTAGGTACTATGTTTGCCCTTCTCCAGTCCTCTGGGACCTCACCCATCCTCCTTGAGTTCTTGAAGATAAGTGCTAATGATTCTGAGATTGCTTCAGGTAGTTCCTTAAGTAGTGTAGGAAGAATTTCATCAGACCCTGCCAACTTATCTAAATAGTCTTCAACCTGTTCTTTCCCTATTTTGGCTTGTGTTCATTACTCAATACAACTAATGTTAACAAAATGGAGTGTATCATTGCTACAATGTTTTCTTTTTCCTGCTTTCTCTTTAGAAATGGGTGTGCATTCAGAAGATGTAGAGCTCTAATGTGGAGCCTGGGACAAAGTCAATAATGGCATCAGAACTTTGTAAAATGATCTCTGAGGCAAAGCTGGAAAGGCACAAGAACTTGTTCTTAAATTACCGAAATCTGCATCATTTTCCTTTGGAATTATTGAAAGATGAGGGTCTGCAGTACCTGGAGAGACTCTATATGAAAAGAAACTCCTTGACCACCCTGGTATGATAAGTTGTTATACTACTTATTGTCTGTATGTTTATAGTAGTTCGATAAATTCTGATTTGAAAAGAGTGATGAAGTGCATTTTTGTAGCCTGCTACTGGTCTTTCAGAAGGGCTGATCCTGAATGGTGCTGAACGCTACTCAGGACCTAACTCCATTGAGAAGATTTAAATACCACATTGTGTTATATATGTTGGAAGTGCAAATATCCGATGGATAAGATTTTTGTTGGGTTTCAGGTCTCTCAGTATATGCACAGTGTGCCTACCTGTTTGATAGGTGTTTTGTCTAACTTGCTCTTAAAAATCTCCAATGATGGAGATTTCACAACCTGCCTAGTTAGCTTATGCCAGTGCTTAACCACCTTGACAGGCAGTTTTTCCTAATGTCCATCTTAAACCTCCCTTGCTGCAATTTAAGCCCATTGCTGTTGTCCTATCCTCAGAAGTTAAGAAGAACAATTTTCTCTCTCTTCCTTGTGGCACCTTAGAGACTAACAAATTTATTAGAGCATAAGCTTTCGTGAGCTACGGCTCACTTCATCGGATGCATTTGCAAATGCATCCGATGAAGTGAGCCGTAGCTCACGAAAGCTTATGCTCTAATAAATTTGTTAGTCTCTAAGGTGCCACAAGTACTCCTTTTCTTTTTGCGAATACAGACTAACACGGCTGCTACTCTGAAACCTCTCTCTTCCTTGTTACCCTTTTATGTCCTTGAAAACTGTTATGATTAGAGCCTTGCAAAAACCCATGGATAGCTACTTTGTATCTGTGGATGTCTGCATCTGCGGATGTGAATATCTGCAGACCATTTTTGTGGATCGTGGATTGGCTATGGATACAAATTTTGTATCCATGCAGGGCTCTAGTTATCAGGTCCCCTCTCAGTCTTTTATTCTCCAGACTAAATAAACCCATTTTTTTCAGTCTTCCCTCCTAGGTCACGTTTTCTAGACCTTTTAAGCATTTTTGTTGCTCTTCTCTGGACTTTGTCCAATTTGTCCACATCATTCCTAAAATTTGGCATCCGAAAGTGGACACAATACTCCATGTTAAATTAGGCCTCAGCTGGAGTAGAGTGGAAGAATTACTTCTCGTGTCTTGCTTACAACACTCTTGCTAATGCATTGCAGAATGATGTTTGCTTTTTTTGAAACGGTCTCACACGTTCACTCATATTTATCTTGTGATCCACTATGACCCCCCAGTTCCCTTTCTGCAGTACTCCTTCCTAGGCAGTCATTTCCCATTTTGTATATGTGCAACTGATTGTTCTTTCCTAAGTGGAGTACTTTGCATTTATTGAATTTAATCCTATTTACCTCAGAGCATTTCTCCAGTTTGTCTAGACATTCTGAATTATAATCCTGTTCTCCAAAGCACTTGCAACCCCTCCGAGCTTGGTATCGTCCGCAAACTTTATATGTGTAGTCTCTATCCCATTATCTAAATCATTGATGAAGATACTGAACAGAACAGGACCCAGAACTGATCCCTGTGGGACCCCACTTGATATGCCCTTCCAGCTTGACTGTGAACCACTGATTACTACTCAGCGGGCACTCGTCAAGGATATGCAACACAGTCTGAATTTGACTGCTTCTACATCGCAGGTCATTAGAGAAATCCCATTTGAAAAGATTGGCCGTACAATTTCCTTGTCCTGTTCAAAACCAGTTCAGGAATGACCACAGGTGCCTTGGCAGGTCAAAACCCACTGGACAGATAGGTTTTAACTAGTGGCTTGTGCTTGCATTTTGCAGAGGAAATATGCTAGAAACTGTCCTGGCAAAGCTCAGCTGCAGGCGTCATTAACTACAGTAGTATGTCATGAGCTTCATATCATTCAGGATCTTGTCAGTTTCTGAGAAGACCTGAGCTTGGTAACTGCATCAGATGTCGTCAGCAAAGATAAACTTGCGTGGGAGTGTTACTGGCAAGTCATTGATATACACGTTAAATAATGTTGATGAAAGAACTGAACCTTGAGGAAGACCATTAATCTGACACTTCCAGGAACTGTAATGGTTGCCTACGTGTACTCTGAACCACCCGTTTTGGGGGAAGAGATCTACTACTTGGACCACCCAATGCGGGGTAACTTAAGAGAGTTTACACAGAAGGCCTCTATGCCAAACGGTGTCATACGCAGCGGTCATATCCAGGAAGACTGCTCCTATCTTTAGATTTTGTTAAAAATGATTTTAGAGAAAGATGGTTAAGGCCAAGACTTGATTACAGGTGTTTGTCCTTTCCTGAACCCTGCCTGCGTAACCTCCAAGACATCATCCAGCTCTGGAGCGATTTGTTTGAGGATTAAATGCTCAAAAACCTTGAAACATGCTGAGAGCAAGAATATTGGGTGGTAACTCGCCATGTTATAGGAGTCCTTGTCCGGTTTGAGAATGGCTATAATCTTGCTCACATGGTAGCTTGCTATAATCTTTGCTCAACATGGTAGTGCATGGTAGCTTCTTCTCAATAATGACCCGTATATAGAAATTTAATGAGCCACTATGATGACTTTGGTTCAAGGTGCTTAAGAAATTCTGGCAAGATGTTATCATATCCTATTGCTGTGCCTGATTTGAAGAAGTTAAGGGCCTTATTTAGCTCAGGGCTTGTCTTCACTACCGGGTTAAGTCGACTTAAGTTACCCTACTCCCAGCTATGTGAATAATGTAGCTGGATTCGACATAGTTTAGGTCAACTTATCTCGGTGTCTTCACTGCGCTGTGTCGATGGGAGACGCTGTCCTGTCGACTTAGCTTAATCTTCTCTGGGAGCTGGAGTACCGGGGTCGACCGGAGAGCGCTCTGCGGCTGATTTTAACAGGACTTCACTAGATTCACTAAATCAACCCCTGCTGCATCAATTGCAGCAGCGTCAATCTCCCTGTAGTGAAGACCAGCTTCAGTCAAGGAACTAGATAAATCTTCAGATAAATTTAGTTAAACCTACCAGTTGAATGCATAGGGCATAAAAATTCAGAGTAGTCTTATGGTATATTCACCCTCTTGTGCTCTATGCTCATCACTGAGCTTCAGTGTGATTTTTTTCAGACTTACAGATTTTGCCCACAAGTCTAATACTCCCTCTTCCTATTTATTGTTTGATAAAACTCTCCTGAGAGGTGTAGCACATTAGTCTGATCTACCTTCTCTTGTTCTGTGAGATAGTATTTACTTTGCTATGTGTGTCATTGAAAAGGCAGTAAGTATCAGTTTTAGGCTGTGATTCTGAGCTGGCGTTTGGGGCTGGTAAAACCTGTGGCTATAGGCTACCACATATCCAATGAATGTAGAAATGTCTGGGGTAACCTAAGCTTTTTTTTAAACAAAAAACAAAAATCCCCAAAAACCACAAAACACAATCCAAGAAATCCAGCCATTCTTATTGCAAATCATTGTGAACCAATGCTGACACTTACTTGGCATGATCTGATCTTTTCCCTGCAGGGTATGGCTTATTGTGCACCTGCTTTGTGAAACACATTTTCTGTTGATATCCCTGATTTCCATTTTCCAAATTATTAACCTAAGTTATATTTGTCACAGGCTTTTAGCTGATTTTTACTGAGGCAGCTGTGCAGAATCTGTGAACTTCTAATTTTAATGTCACGGTAAAGTGCCATGATAAACTTTAATTTGTTTTGAAGAGGGTGCAGTGATACCCTGTCATTGCTCATGTACTCATTAAGATATGCAAGATTTCTGCTGTGAGCTTTTAAAACTCAAATTTATTACCTCATTCCTGTATTTGACCCTCTGTTATCACACATTTTGTTTTTTAAGCTGTTTCACATTGCAAGGGAAAGCCAACAAGTAAATTTTGGGGGAGTGGGGGTTGAAGAGAAAATACTACATTTAAAATAGACACACCAGAAGTATCTGTTAGACTAATAAATAGTTTTGGGCAAGAATTCATTAACATTGATCTAGAGTTAGGTTGGATTGAAACTTTTTTTCCATTAGAACTTAAAGCAAAAACTGTTTCTGAGTTTTTAAGGGTCAAGCTAGTTTCTGCATTTATTTGGTTAACACCAAGACAAATATACAAGGAAAAGAAGATCATGCAAAAACTTTTCTATGCTATATTAGTGACCTGCATGTCTATTATGTGGAAAATGAATGTATTGTAATACAAACTTTCCAGCAGGTGGCAACCACTGCTTAGCTATCTCCTGGTTTCTTCCATGGCTTGAGGACACTTTCATATAGAAAATTGACTCAATTATGGAATTGCTGGTTGCTGCTTCATGGTTAAGGCTGAGCTGAGGTTTGCACTTTAAACAGGGATGTTCTACATCATTGTTCTGTATGAGAAATATGCATATCTTGCATATGTTTTACAATTTTCAAATTGTGAAGAAATATGTTGATTAAAAAGTGTGTTTTAAGAAGCAATATTGTTTAAATTTAGATGAAGAATGAACATGAAAACTGCCAAACTCTGTAAGTGATTGTGCTGTCATACTGTGTGCTGTTAAATGTTCTTCATTAAAACTTATTTCCAGTTCTGCATGTCTAAACTCTGCATTCCATATAATTAAAACCAGAATTTTAAAATCAAAATGCAGTTGCTGCATTTAAAGTAGATTTCCTAAGCAATAAAATCTTCTTAACCTTGAATAAGGGTTTTCAATATGGCTTCCAGCACAACATATTCCAACCTCTCCTAAAATTCCTGCTAGTTGCCCTTTCCAAGAAAACCTAGGAAAACCTGTCTTGATTGGCAAAAAGGATGTGTTTTTCAAGCATGTTAGCTCAGTTGAGTTAGCTAAACATGACTGAAAAACCCTGTTATGCTTCAGGCTAACATGTTTCCGCACTAGGCTAAAATACATCAAATTAACACAGCTTCAAACACAATTCTGATGTCTGACTCAGCTCATTTACGCAATTCAAAACAGCCAATTTCTGGCCACACTAGCCAGCTGACGTTTTCCCTGTTATGAGAAGCTTTCAGATGACCATCTGTTAGCTCGCACAACAATTTCCCTTCCCTCTGGGGTATAGGGAATGTGTCGGGGCGGAAAAGGGACCACATGGAACCCAAGGGCAATAAACTGCAGGTATGAGTTCGAGCAACTTCTGTTCAGACTAGCTCAGAATCAGAGAGTTGTTGCCAAATCCTTTGCTACCCTTTGCTTTCTTGCACTGAATGGAGCTCAGATGCAGGAGAAAATCTAACCTGCTGTGTCTTAAAATTATTAAAATAGCATATTGATCCCAGAGTGTTGACTGCAATAATGCTTGTTTACACTTAAAAAGACTATGCAGAAACAGGCATGCGCACCGAGGAGTGAGTCAGAATACAGGAAAGGACGTGCAACTTGACGGGCATAAAGAAATGTGATGAGTTTGATATTTCTGGTACAGAGGTGTTGAATAAAGTGTAGAGAATGCAGGTCTTGTCCTGCTACTCAGCAGTATTACAAAGAAAATATATGTTGTTTAGGAGATGGTCTTGCATGCTTCCTGCTTTTTACTACTGCTGTAAATCAGTGAACATTTTCTTTCCAGCTGCTGCTTAGGAAACCCCTCTATCTCATCCCCAACCCCTTAGCTTTAATTCCCTTTCAAAAGCTGAGTGTTGATAATCCATTCTTCCAACCCTTGGAGGGCTGGTTGCAGTTTGCTCTAGATTCCATCAGTGTCACTTCTAGACTATGAAAGAATGACATGAGGTGCTCCATTTTCTCATCTTTCCATCCCTAAGGCTGAGTGTTGCTGATTTTGTTTGGCGTTAGTTGAAAACACAGTTCTACTGAAACACACTTGTGATATAACTTGTTGGCATGGTTATTAAAATGAGCAGGACGCATGTTAGTTTTTAAAATAACAAATCTCTAACTTTTCTTTTTCAGCCAGAAAACCTTGCACAGAAGCTTCCAAACCTCGTGGAATTGTGAGTGTTGGAGTTTTGACTAAATATATTATGCTAATCAGTGCCAAATTATTTTTTTTAAATAAGAATGCTGTTTGTATACATTTTTCCTTTTTAGTATAATGTGGTTTTTCTAGCTACATTGAGGCCCATGCTGAAATTCCTTTCTGTGTCATACTTTCTGGTTCAGATTGTGTTATGAGGGAATGTTGATTTCCTCCACCCCATGTGGTAAGAAAGGGGTGTGTACTGGTTTTCATACCAGGGCTGTGCACCTTGATCCAGCTGGGGGAGGCATCACATTTGTTGTATTGTCCTTTGCTATTAGGTATAGCCCATTTGGGTAGTAGAAGTATGTTACATTTTTTTTTTTTGAGACCTATATTTGATGTAGTTCTCCAAACAACCATCATTCTATAGAAATGAACTTTAAATATGCTTTCTCTCCTTACCTCCCATACTACTTTATGACAGAGATGACCTGATCTTAATGGATGGTTTGTAGTGCAATGTGTTTTCGAAGTACATACTGTAAATTCAAACTTAAAGGAAGCATGGGGTGTTTGAGTAGTATAAGTTATCTGTCTGAGCATGTCTTCTCAATTTGGCTGTTGAAACCACACCCTTTCTAGGACTCGTGTCCACAACATAGTTTAACTGTTTTGTAGGTCATTGCAATCTCCAGCTTGCTGAAGAGACAATCTTGCCTCATCTTGCCCTATATTTTGGGTTCACATACACTGGAATAGCAGAGCAACTTACTTGTATTTGATATATTTAAGAGTGTTTGACGTTTTGTCACCAGGCATCGGGAACTTTTAGTATTATCTGCTGATGCCTTTAGAAGAGCAAGCCTAAAATTGCTTGGAGGAGCTTAATTTAAGAAGCAGCAAATAAACAAAAGAAGTCTATTAATATATATTTACTTGATTTAGTTATCTCACAACCACCGAGCTTTGTTGTGCTAACGTTATCCCATATACTAGATATATAGATGATTGCAATTGTTCTGCAGCTTCTCTAGTTCATATAACACAATTTAAATTGTTAGCTGAGATAATAATTGGTTTGGGGCTAGAGCAGAAAATGAAGTAAAAATATATAGATTTTATTTTAAAAAGAGTAATTTGCCAATAGGTTCATATTTAAAATGTTGATTTGTTACTGTAAATATGCCTCTTTACTTTAAAGCAGTGTTTCCTATACTCTTGAAAGCTGAGTTCCCCTTCCGGAAAATGAAATGGAATATATCCCCCTTGTAATACCACCATCTGTTTTTAAAGATCTACTCATCTTAGTGTAATTATTTTTCCATGCTTCCCACCAGGGGTGCACCCCTCACACAGGGAAACTTTTTTTGCTATAGAGCTTTGTAATGATACTTCTGCTTTCTTACGTGCTTTGAGCAGTGAAATACTTTCAGGGTCAACATTTAATGATCATACTTACAACCCACTGAAATGAGTGGGAGAGTTTACACTTTGGAGCTATTGTTTCAGGCTGTCTTCAAACACAGGCAGACGTCTCTGCGTAAGTTACACATGGTTTCCATTGTGAAGGTATTCTTTACAACCACAAGCGCGAAAGACATACTTTTAAAAAACAGAAAACTGAGACTATGCAGAACATTGAAAAGTCTGTGTCCTCACTTCACCAGTTAGATCTTCCCAGAAAGACATGACCCTGCTTTTGGGAAACATTGTTTCACAGTATAATGGAAAAATTGCTTGTTCAAATCTTTTACATGCATGTGTAAATCATCAAAGTACTCATTATCTTTTGAGAATAGACAAGGTAACTCTATTTTCAGGTATTGATTGCTTGCCTACAAACTTTATATAGTCTTTCTGTTTTCAAGCAAAACTTTACAGTTTAAAAGACGTGGATTAAGCTTTACTTAAATTGCAGTAATTGTGGGTGTTTACCACCAGGGAACCCTAAGTGCACTTTATCAACCTTAAAATAGCTACTGAAACTTGTCTGGACTTGTCACTGTATTGGTTGAAAATAGCTTTTGCAAAATTTAATTTACCATATTTTTAAAAAGCACATTATCATGACAAGTAGATTCTGCATGCTTGTGAAACTATAAGTGTGCATAGTTGATTTATTTGTTTAGTTTTTCCCTGTACACAGCAGGAGAGGACCTATGGCAGAATTTAGTGCAATCTGGTGACTCCTGATTTATTTTTTCTACCTCGGGATTTTTAGTTGTTAGGAAGAAAAATTGCATACAACAGCTTGAAATGAAATAGTTGTGAGTACAATGATCATGTGCATCACATTTGAGTATTCTAATAATCATCAGCTAAGACTTTCTTGACCTTAATTTTTGTTCATGATTTAAATATGTTATAAGTGAAACCTTGGAATATGTTAATTAGTGTTGTACAATTTACTGTCATGCTCAGAAAGAAAAATGGCTGTGAAGGTTTTTTTCTCTTCCCATTTCAGATTGAACATTTTGCCAACTGATTATCTAACCAAAGTCCTTGAGGGTAACAGGTGTTGTTGTTTGTTCTTTTCCCCACAGGTACCTTCATTCAAATAACATAGTTGTTGTACCTGAAGGTAAGTTCCCTACTAATTTCAAAATAAGTGGCAGAAACTATCAAATATTTTATTTTATTCAGTAAAAAGGCCTGTTTTCGTTATGTTCCCATGAAATTCTAAAGATATCCACAAAAATACACCACTGTAGTCCTTAGAATGTTGATATCTTTGTTTGTACTATGTTTTACTATTTTATTAAACTTTCAGATGCATCTACATGTTGTTTGCTCTAGTTCCAATTACAGGAAGTGGAAAAACTAAATGGCACTTATCAATAAAACAACTCTCCAGAATCGTTCCTGCGTCTAAGCCAATTATTACATACAATACTTTCATTTTGCTTGGTCATAATTGATAGTTTTAAACCTAAAGCATCAATAATTGGTTTGGCGCCTCTATTCCTTTCATTTTATTGTGGAGCAAACATGTCCTACCTTCAGAAAAGAAAACTTTAAATTCCCAGTCTGGGATGAGTAAATTAGATAGAGGTGATGGCAAAGAAAAGTAAAAAGTAATTTTGTGGGAGAATCATGGTTGGGAAAAATACCAAAATCTATGGTTTCTTCTGTGTGATTTATTTTTTTTTTTCATATTTCTATACCCCCCAATACTGCTTGTTATCAATAGAAGCGCTTAGAAATACTTAGCTCCCATGACATTCAGCTATGAGACCAATGGTTTTAATACCTCACAGTCTGCTCAGACATAGGAATTAGATATTGAGGCCTTCTATCATCTCATAGTCCTATTAAGGTTTTAACATTACTCCTGGGTCACATTCTTTTTATTTATTTATTTATTTTTGTCTCTGTTCTCTCATTAGCTATTGGCTCCTTGGTTAAACTGCAGTTTCTGGACCTAAGTGACAATGCTCTTGAAATTTTGTGCCCTGAGATTGGCCGCCTGAGGTCTTTACGTCACCTTCGATTGGCCAACAACCAACTGAAATACTTACCTGCAGGTGAGGGATTCAGAGCAGCGACAAATGGATCTGGCCTAAAACTAAATTTGTGCATGTGTTTACGATGTACACTTCAATTCTGTGATTTGAAAAAAAGACTGATGCCAGTAAATTTTTACAGCAGAATGGGCAGGGGGACTGTTATCCTCAGTTTTATATAGTGCCAAACATACTCTGTGTTTAACAAATAAAAAGTAGTAATCTTCCCAGTAGCATGCTATTTCTGATGGTGGACTTCGGATAGAAAAATGTTTGAAGGATTCTTTTTTCATATGGATCTTCTATGATATTCTTTGCTATTATATCAATAATATTTGAAGCTTCTTGAAGGAGACATAACACGCTAACAACAAACCTCACTATGGCAAAATGACCTTAATTCCTGTTTCACAGAATTTAAAGGATTCAGTTCTTCTCTTACTCTTCTGTCCCATCTCTCCCATGTCTGTTTCCTAAAGAGACACTACTCCTTTACTTTATTTACCTCACTGTGGCGATAGATGACAAATTTCATTCTAACTACTTAATTAAAAAAAGCAAGTATAGTCCAAAAGAAATCTGACATACTGTTAGAAAAAGATTGACCCGCGGCAGTTTTTCAATGGCTTTATTTTATTTCTTGCGTATCAAAGCATTTGAAAGTAACTTTCCCCAAAATGAAGCTGTTTTCTTATCAAGTTGTTGAGGTTTTTTAAAACCTTTTGTTTTTTACTGTTTTGATCTGTGCAGAAGATAGCGTCTAAAGTCAGCGTTTCAAAAAAATGCTTTACTTAATCTAAAAGGATTAGCTTTTGGCTGGAATTTTAACTAAATTTTGAACATGTTTTTCATGTGTTTGCAAAACACAAATTTTGCATTCTTTAGGAAGATGCTTAAAGCTTTGAGCACAGAAATTGAGCTGTCCTTTCCCTCTGTTTTTTCAGCTGTTGTAAGGTAAGCTTTACAGACTAATGCAAAAGTGGTGGTGATTAGAAATTTATAAATGTACACAACTGTGTATGGACTGAAATTACATAAACCTGTAAACATTATGCCACAAAGCAAGTAAAATGTTCATCAGTTTTCAGATAGATGCTTCTTTCTTTTGAGTTTGCATGAGTATGCTTGTGTTCCTTATCGATAACTTACCTTGTGGTGTCATACCATGGAAGAAAGATTTGTTCAAAGAAAAACTGACACATTTCCTGCAAAACTTCATACATAAACTTAAAAAGGTTCCAAAAAAGGAGACTTTGAAAAGGATAATTTACATTACTGAAGGGTTGATTGTGTATACCATGTTTGATTAGCTTTGATTGATTGATTTGATTGATTGATACCATGTTACTGTGTAGGCAAGCTGCATTTATTTCCTTGTGAATTATATGAAATTTTGGATGTTAAGCTTCCTTATTTTGTTCACTCAAAGCCTTGGGTGCATGAAAATTTCAGATGCACAGTAGCCTGTTTGTATGCCAGAGAGTCCAGCAGCATTTAGGTGTTGTGGGGTTGATGTAGGGTCTAGGTACATAAACAGCTTAATGCTACTCTTACTAACCACTTCCTTTTCAAAATGCTGTCTGTATGGCTGTACGATATGCAGCTTGTGCATTATCAGTCTGAGCAAAATGAATGTTTCATTTCTGTGAAGTGTTAGCTCTGCTACTGTGTTGCACTGAATGTTTCCTGCCCATAATGCTTCCTGGAGGGGTGGGGGGGACTGTACGTTTGAATAGCTTTTGTCTTGTCATCACAAAAGATTGTGAATGTTTTTATTCACAGAACTCTGCAAGCAGGATTAATTAATGAAATGTTGGATTTTTAAAACCTGGAGGAAATAAATTAAGAATTCTAAGGAAGATTGACAACATGAAGTTTTGTTAAATAGTTTGAAATGGTCTAGTCTCTTTTAGTTACATTGGGGGTACAGGTAGCATGTGAACCTCATAGTGAGTTGTTGTGCAGTATTCATGCTGGAAAGCTTGCAGATTTAATAAAATGGATGGTTTCAGAGTAGCGGCTGTGTTAGTCTGTATTCGCAAAAAGAGAAGGAGTACTTGTGGCACCTTAGAGACTAACAAATTTATTAGAGCATAAGCTTTCGTGCTGAAGTGAGCTGTAGCTCACGAAAGCTTATACTCTAATAAATTTGTTAGTCTCTAAGTTGCCACAAGTACTCCTTTTCTTTTTAATAAAATGGATGAAACTGAGCTCTAACTTATGGTAGCATAAAAGATTTTTCTTGTTTTAATGTTTTTTTGCCAACTACCTCTCTTTATCTGGATAATACACTGCTGTTAGGCAAGGACAGCAGCTTCTTCCCTCCTTTTGGTAATCAGAGGGTGTTATAGAATAACAATCCAAATTACCTACCGGTAGTTGGTAGAACTGAAAAACTTGTGACTTAAAATATAGTTCGTTAGAAAAAACAAAATGGCTTGCAAGTGCATGAGACGGTAAATTGTTAGTCACCTGTCAGCCCTGGTGCCCCCCCCCCCCTTTTTTTTTTTTTTTTAAAACCCTGGCTTAGTCCTAAGTAAAATGGATTTGCTTTCCATTTGTACATATCACACAAGTACCACATAACTGGTAGTAAAGACTGTGACTAGAATAGCAGAAAGCATCGTAGGTCGGAATGGAAGATCCAAATAAGTCAGCAAGCAATGATCAGTCATTCTGTAACCAGACAGGCTAACCTATAGCATAATGTCTCTACATGGGAAAAAAAGCGTATTTAAGAACTCTTGGCCTGACCTTCCAAAGTACTAAGTGCCCTCCACACTGAATGAAGTCCTGTGCTCAGTAATATTCTTAATGAACTTGATGATGATGATAAAAGTTTTAATTGTGACTCCAAGACAGTATGACTGTAATAACATGTGGGTGATTGAAACATTTACAGGAATATTCTAGCACATTTAATGTTTTTGAGCTAAACTATATCCTCTTCCTTGGTTGTAGCTGTTTAGGAGGTTAGCAAACGTTAAGATTAATCTCAATCACAATAAACAGTTGGCTCACTATTGTTTTTAAATACTGCTTTCACAGTTCTGCCCTCTTTAAACGCTAGTAATAAGCTTTAGACTTGTGTTACAAAACACAGAAATAGTTTTTAAAAAAAAAATCAGGGAAAAGATGAACCTTATGGCGGGCATGGACTGTGTTCCTCTTATTTGGAAAGCATCTAACCCATTTTGGCACTACCACAATATACATAATTTTCCTTTGATGTTTTATTAAAAATGACAGAGTCAGTGTCATACAATGATTAGGTGATTTGATTTGGCCTCAAGACACCTTTGTTAAATTCAGACTCAGCCATTAAATCAGTGTGACCTCCTTTTATTCTTTTTTAAAATGTTATAAAACCTTATTTACCCCACAAATGAAGTGCTAGGGCTGATGGCAAAACATATCCGCATATAAATAACAAAAGTGCTCAATTTTGAGGGCTGGGGGTAGGAAATTGTCCAGAATAAACATACAAAATTTCATAATATATTGTAATAAAATTTGGTTAGAAGGAAAATGTTTTAAAAAAGCCTCTTCAAGTAAACTTTTGAATGTACTGCTGTTAGAGTTAGTGACTAGATGGGCATCTTCACATGAAATGGCAGCCATCAGTATCTGGATACTATTTCACCACAGCCATCTTTACGAAGGCAGCACTGCTTCAAAGAATCCCTGATGATAAGCAATAAGAAACAAATGTATTGTGAGGCATAAGGTTTGCAAAGTTCTCAGAGCTCTTTTTTGATGTATGTTCAAATCATTTTATTTAATAAAGTGTAAATTATGAAGTTTTTAGGTTTACTATCCTGTCTTGCTAGGTATTTGTACACAGTATCATTGAATATCAAGTAAACTTTCTCTGATACTTACAATTAACTGTACCAGTTTATCTCCTAAATTCTTGAGGGCCGTGGGGGTAAAGCTGACTCCCTAAATAGATTATCTCTTTCAATGGGCAATGCTGATTCTTCATATAGCTAAGAAAATCATATCCTCTAAAGCAGCTTTGGCAGTGAGTTTGTACACTGATTTTTGCATACCCTAATACCTGCTATTGTGCGTAGCTTAACTTGTATTCTGTTTAGAGATTTCTTATTCTCATTTCAAAGTTTTGCTTTACAAGTTCTAGTTCAGAATTGTTTCTCTTAGCTGTAGATTTTCCACTATTTGTGCTTGCTGCAATTATACTATAATTTGTCTGTACATATCTTCCAATTCTAAATAGTTACTTAGTTTGTAATAAGGTTTAGCTTCAGTTTCTCATTCACAATTACATACAGGATTCTTTAACACTTTCTTTTTTTTTAACTTTAAGCTTAATATCTACTGTTTATTAGTGGCCTTTTCCACATAAGAAGCATTGCATCATATCACTTGTTCCACCTGAATTCCTTTGCAAACTGTTGAATAGATCTTTTGTCCAGACCTTAAATTTAGGTCACAGGTATTTTTGATGTGTGATCCATTGCTGTAGACATGGCTACTGTTAGGGTTCAGCTTGATTTCAAATCATAAGGTTTTGAGGATAAAGTGTTGTTTCCATTTTAGGGGTTAAATTTCGGTTGCACTGAAGTCAACGAATCCAGGTTTTGGCACTAGATGTCATTAAAGTGAGAGTGTTAATATGCTCACTGTAGTTACAGTTAAGGCTTCATATATGACAAGACAGGTGTTTTTATTGCATGTTACTTGAGATACATGTTGCTTGTTAGATGGAAGTTGTAGAATCTTGTTCTGACTTAATTAAAAATGATGTTTTTAAAATAAAACTAAAATTAAAAAAATTAAAAATGTTTATTCAGCAAATGTTATAGTTAATTATAGATTTAGTAAATGAAAAGCTTAATATTTTACCAAGTTTTGAAGGAAAGTGAAGTAATTGAACAAAAGAGTTGTGCATGGTTTATGCTTCCAACCCATGTTTTGGCAAAGTTCCCTCTCAATAAATGTATGCATTGCTTTTTAAAAAATCATTTAAGAAAACTATTAGCAAATACCTTTGGTTGGAGCAAATCACATTTCCCTGGTCATATTTAGCTTTTCATACTTTGATTAACAATAAGAGTTGGGTCCTCAGTCAGGGGAAAAAGTACGTGGTCTGGTAATATAACTTTTTTTACACAAAGGGATGATACAGACAGCAGTTTCTTCATCTGATTCATAAAGAGCAATTGCGGCTTGATGATGGTTTTGCAATACATGATGTGGTTGAAGAGAGGTGCAGAACTCTTTGCAATAGTCAAATGCGGGTTTTGCAAATGCCCTTCCTTTTCTATATAAGCCAGTATCATGTGGTTTCTTTCCATCTCAAATTGATATTCCTTCGCTGTCTTTAGAGACTTCTACATCTTGCCCCCCCCCCCATCTGCCATTTTACTTCCTCTCTGTTAAACCAAAAGGAAATGGTATTTATCTGCCTCTGGCATTTCTAAAGTACATACTGCCATAATATTTAACTGCCTTGGTACCATGTATTGGATCCAGACTGGATTCTAAAATTCACCCATTGTTTCCCCCTCCCCTTTGATATTTTTAAGGCAAATTATTTTAGAAGTAAAATGAAGTCAATTTAAACATTAAAATATAATTGTATAGATGTAAAACTTTTTCTTCAAAGTACTTTACAAAGATGAATTGATCCTAAGACCATCTGTGTGAAGTCAGTAAGGGAGTGTGTTAACCTCATTTTGCAGCTGGAGAAGTAAGAATTTAATGTAAGTCATTTGCTGTAGGCTACAGAGATGATCTGTGTTAGAGCCAGGATTAGATCTTGGGCGTTCCTGGCTCCCAGTCCCTCTATTAAGAACACACCTTTTTGAAGTTTATTGTATTAAATATTAGAAGAGAGAAGATGTCTGTCTTCTCTGTATTGAAAGTGCAAGATGTATGTTCAGGTACTTAACAGATGGTTTGTATGTAAAATATTTTTTTGCATGTCACACTGATATATGCATATGCTAACTCTTCTGGAATAAAGTGTGTACTTTGGTTTAAAAATGTGAAGTGAGTAGTGGGAAATCTCCGTATAGCAATAAGGTGAATAAAATGTTTTTCAGCTGAAACTACTCACTTTTGCAGAAGGCTAAATAAGTGGGATGAAGATAGCCATCTGAGGACCTCACCCCATATAAATAGACTTCTGTAGTAACAGATCAGAAGGGTTCACCCCCACCCCTTCCACCATTAAAAATGTAAATCAAGCTGTAACTTTTGATCACCACGGTACATTTATAAAATAATCTTAGGAATGTTACCACTTGATTACCACCAAGTCTGTTTTGCTTAGCAGTTTGCTAAGTGAAGTTTTAAGGCTGGAAAGTTACATATTTTTCCCTTTTTCTCATTTTGTAAGTTGCCATATGTACAATATATGTATTTAGAATTCATACAGATAACATATTCTGAAATACTTCAGTATTTTTCTAGTCAAAAAGTCTTGAATGCCCTACTTAGTATTTCTGAACAGAGCTCAATATTAGGTATTTCAATAAATCTCCCTGAAGGAGTAGTGCTTAAATAGCTTCTTTTCCTTTGCTCTCTGCAAAAGAAATAGATTTTCACTTCTTAGAACAGTATGGCATGCCAACGTTCTATTCTCATTCTAGAACTTTGGAATTAAGTATACAATCTGCCTAATTTTTTGAATTAATTTTCACTATCTTGATTTAGACTTGCAAAGAAGAATCTGTATTATAAATCTTGAGGTTTTCTCCTTCTTTTCACTACTCTTCAGTGCTGCTTCTTATTAGGTTAAATTATTTTGGTGCCTCTTATTAAAGATTAAATAACTTATAATGATCTTGGTTTTAAATGCAAGGCACAAACTGGACCCTTTTCTGTTTAAGAGTTGGCATAGACTTAGTCTACTCTGGTTTCCTAATTTAGTAACATATAAAAATATGCATGACGGGGCAGGTTTGGTATGTCAGGCACCCATCCAGGAGTGTGGTCTTTGTAAGTAACTGGACTTGTGGGCATTTGCAGAAAACATAGGTTAGGTTGCACAAGCATTGCACTATGCATATGCACTAAGTGCATAACTATTTAAAGGAGCACTGTCCACTAAATAAAGTCAGGCATAATTTGTTTTTTAACACAAAATATATTGTTTCTATTAAAGTAGATTGGCATTTAATTTTAGATTTGTTCTCTTTAGTAAACACAATGTCTATAAAATGCTTGTTCTGTTTAGTAAGTTTAATTTCCAGGCAAACTATATGTACCATATAAAACTGAAAGTCAACCCAACAGAGTTCGTCATATTTTTTTCTCCTTAGGCTCTTTCCAGCAGAAATGGAACCCCCATTTAATATTTAAAGTTATCCATGAAATGTATTTAAAGAGTTATTGACAATTCCACTAATTTCTATGAAAGCAAGGAAAAGGTAAAATGGTTGTGGTACAGATTTAGGGTAATCAATGATATATATCTTTCGCCTCCAAAGCTTTAGAATCTGGACTCAATAGTGATTGTCAGGATGTCTGATATTTTTAAGAGGTGTAGAGGGAGGCCTCTCAAACACTACTTTCAAAAAACTCAAATAACTGTGGTGCCACTTTGTTCACTTAGTTTTTGCTTCCATAAAAATTGGGGGGGATACAACTGATCTTTCTGTCTTTGAAATATCTCTTGCAAAAAGTACACTAATCTAATCCAACCCATTATTTTTAAAACCTCATTCTTAAAGGATTTTTCTCCAAGTAATTCAGCCTGAAAAGTATAAGAATCATAGAGGAAAAAAATTAAGGTTGCTCTGTTTTATTTTAATAACATTTTCCTCAAATGCTGAAATTTAGGAAGTAATCAATTAAGGTCAACAGCCACACTTCTATTTCTCTAGCTACTCTAATATAATACTCATCCACTCTTTTATATATAGCTGTTGTTATTTTACGATGCATTGTTAAAACCTAAGGTTTCATAAACTACAAGGCAGACTTGACTCCAAGATATGTACAAGAAGGACGTATGTTAAAAGGATCCTATTTTAAAGAGATGGTTTGGGGATTGTTGCAAGAAAAGAGAACTTCTTACATGTCTCCTTGCATAAATTTACTGACATCAAGCCGAATGAGATGTTAAGTTTTTTTTCATCTTAAGAAATCCAAAAGGAGAACCATCTCTTAAAAGGAGTTATACTTGAAATGCAAAATGGCAGATGGGTGCTTACTATGGGAAGAATTTTGTCTTAGAGAACTAAACAAAGCAGAAAGCAGTAGTTTGTACCAGTAAGCCTTTGTGTAAAGCCCAATAGTAGTGACAATTATTTTATAAATTATTACTGAGAAGCTGTATGAATTTTTGCAGTAATCTATTTTTCTCATGGATTTTCTGTTCAAGTTAAACTTCTAATAAAACTACTAACGCTTCTGACAGACTGTGAATTTAAATGATGGATAGGGAAGTGAAGACAAAGAAGACAGACAAATGCTAGTAAATTCCTGGAAATTTAACTTGAAACTAAAGCCTTTCTGTGTAGACTCTGACCTGTACAGTGTGTCAAAATGAGTCATCTCTCTGTACAGAGCAGTGCACTATTCTCTGTCTGCGCACTGCTTTTTATGGTTATTTTCTTTCCACAGTTCTGTGCCACTTCCTGCCTGTTGAGGAGCTTTTGAAAGCCTCTTTGTTAGTGTCATACAGTATTTCTTAGCGCACAACAAAAGGTTCATAATACCACTGTACACTGATAGTAAAAATAGTAATGCTAGGAATATAATCTGCAGTGATATAGATATATTTTTCCTAAATGAAAATGTTTATCTAGAGTGTAAATTTTTATTCCAACAATTTTCTCAGACAGGTTTCTATAGGGCTTAATGGAACTAAAACATCATTACCAACATGTATAACAGATAATATAGATAAAATGTATAAAACCCAAACCTGTCTCATAGTAGAAACCTTTGATACTCTTAGTTTTCAGGTTAATTACTATGGGGTTGCATAGCAGATTTGCAAAAATCCATCTGTTAAATGTTTTTGTTTTCTGTTGTAATTCAATAAACCTGAAATGAATGAATAAAGAAAATATCTAAAGCAATTGGAAAAAAACTATCATAATTTCAACACTTTTGAAATTTAAAACAATAGTTGTGTCCAGTTTAAAAACATTTAAATAAATTTTGCTGTTCCAATAGTATTTAAACAAAAAGCACTTAAAATTCTGAATTACTATTATTTAAAAGTTAAAACTATATAAATAAGGGGTTGTAGAACACATTGTACTAGTGTAGCCAACAAAGGGTAATATACTTAGATTTCTACACTACATCTCATTCCAAATGTCACTTGGCTTTATAAACCGTGCATAGCAGTCATTTAATCTGCCAGTGAAGACTACTTTAAGATCTATCTAGAAAGCTGTTCCTGTACAAATTTGCATTTATGTATCAGTAACTTGCAGGCTGAAAATCTTGCGAGAACATTATAGTTAACATTTTTACCTATAATCTGGAAACCCAGAAAATTGAGTCAAGACTAAATTGAAATATGAAAATGCATTCTCACCTAAATAACCTTAACTCTATCCTGTAAATGACATTAACCTCCAATCTTCCCTTCTCTGTTTCTATTGTACTTTCTTCATAAAATGTTGATTTTGGATCAAGCACTTTGGTGAGAGCTTTAAGCAGTACACAGCCTACGTCTGTTGATGTGTTAAAACTGGAAAAACTGCTGCCGTTTTATCAAAAATATGACTCACGGTTTTATCTATTTTATAACTCATTTCATAGATGTCTCTGATACTAAGTAATGGTACTTGATTCTAAACATTGCTCTTTTTGCTTAAGTGCTATAATTTTAATGGTTTAGGCCTAGGAGTTTTGTGTATATATAGGTATACTTGTCCAGTATCTAATAATACTTATAAAACTGTTAACCAGAGAATCTTAATGAAGGCTGGGGAATGACCAACTTCAATATGGTGTTTTGTCTAAACAGGAATTTTTTAAATATTCTCTTCGCAGTCTTCATTATTGTCATAAAGAAGGCCAGAGTTAGAACAACCACAGTACAGTTAGGTGTACAGCCTGCCAGCTTTTGTGGTCGCTGATTAAATTAACCTCTCTGGGAAGGACAAATCTCAGTTTCTGTTTTTTCTTCTCTTTGTCCTGCAAATATGTTTTACTTTATGTAGTCAATCATATCTTCTATAGAATGCAGTAAGTTTTATTGCTTCTTACTCCTGTTGATTCTGCATATTCAACATGAACAGTATGGGAATTGGAGTCTGCTCATTGTGCGTTATCAGCAGAATTTGTTCCAAAATGTTTGTTACATGAACAGTTAAATGCAGCTGGACAGGTGTACTGAGAAAAATGGGGTTTTAGAGAATTTACTGACGACAAAATGTGGTTATAAATTTTGGGGATGGTGCACCAGGAGGAAAGAACCCAGCTTTGCTTTCAGATCCCATGTTGGGTTTGCAGGGCTGGCAGTTTGAAAAATAAATGGCATTGTGTTCTGTTTATAAGTTAGAAAAAAAATTGTTTTCCACATGAGCCGGTTTTCAGAGTAGATCTGCACTTCTGAATTGTAGGCATTGATAACTAGACAACCGTTATTGTTCCTTCTGCCCTTAAAAATCTATTAATATACTGCATTTTCTTACTTTATAATATGTCTTAAATTCAACCTTAACTCTCAATTGCCTGATCTTTCAGTATTAGTCTTTCTGATAACTGTTTTTTAATAAAAATTTTTACCCTTAGTTACTAATAGATTATTTCCAGCTTAACAATGTTTTTCTTTGGTAATAGATTTAATTTTTTAAAAACCTTTGATTTTTAGGAATTTTTCAGTGATAAATGTCCTAATGGATGGAATCATAGATTCCAAGGCCAGAAGGAACCATTGTGATCATCTGGTCTGATCTCCTGTATAATACAGGCCATGGAACTTCCCCCAAATTCCTAGAGCATATCTTAATTCCAGTCTGAATTTGTCTAGATTCAACTTTCAGCCATTTGATCGTGTTATAGCTTTTTCTGCTAGATTGAAGAGCTCATTATTAAATATTTGTTCTCCGTGTAGATACTTGTAGACTGCAGTCAGGTCACCCCTTAACATTGTCTTTTGTTAAGCTAAATAGACAGGTTCAAGCAACTCAATCACTATAAGGCATGGCTTCTAAATTTGTAATCATTCTTCTGACTCTCTTCTGAACCCTCTCCAATTTATCAGTATCCTTCTTGAATCATCATTGTCCGTTGCCCAAGGTTTTACTCAGAACGATAGTTCCCTGTGGACATGTTTGTGCTCCTTGTATTTTGAAACTTATTGGCTATACTACACATTTATATGCACATTTGCTCCACACTCTTTTCTTCTGCCCTTATTTGTTCCAGGCAGTGTCATCTACCTACTCAGTGACTGAATCCTGGTGCCTAAGCACTCCAGACTCCTCTGATCTCAGCTGCTCCATCAACCCTGCCATGTGTAGGACTTCTGTAGGACTTTCTTCTCTCCCCTTCCCTTAGGGCTGGTTTACACCACACAGTTAGAGCAACATAAGGCAGCTTATGTCCACCTAATTATGTCAGTGTCTACACTACAGCCTTCTTCTTGCTGATGTTAGTGCCCTACTATACCGACATAATAACTTCACCTCAATGAGAGGTGCAAGGCTTATGCCAATGTAATTAGGTCCACACAGACACAGTGTTCCTTACATTGGCTTTCTTGTCAATTTCATGGCAGGAGCTGTGAAATTGACAAGAAACCCCCTGGCTCCCCTGGAGAGCTAGGCAAGAGCTGGCTCCCAGCTGGGAGCCATGGCGAGAAGCCTGAGGGGCCCCATTCCAGGAGCCAGGAAAAGAAGCCCTGGGTGGCTTCCTCCTGCCCCCTCTCTGCCCCCCGTCCTGGCAGGGAATGGGGAAGAGAAGCTCTGGGTGGCTTCCCTGCGGCTCCTGGGTGGTAGCCAGGGGAAAGCCACTAGGGGCTTCTTGGCCCCCCTGCCTGCTCCCCACCAGGAGCCTGGATGTCTTGTCAATATCACAGCTTGCAGCCATTAAATTGACTATGTTAGTGGGCTCCCAGAGGGGAGCAGGCAAGGGGGCCAAGAAGCCAAGGGGGTCAAGAAACCAGGCTCTTGGCTCCTCATACTGCTCCTCTTAGGTCAGTCGAAGAACTCCTGGTGAGGATGCACACCATTGACCCGAGGGTAGTTTGGAGATGAACCACTGCAATAATTACTGTGGTGGTTATAAGTCAACCTAATATGGGTTGGCTTACATTTCTAGTGTAGACATATCCTTATACTGGGATGGAGTTGGCAAGAACACTGGGAACGCTTAAACTCAGCAGGTGGAACAAGGGGGAGAAGAGCCACCCGGTTAGCACCTGTGGAGCTATTAAGCATTGCATACTCCTGGCTTTGCAGGACTCCACTTGTGGATGTTAAATTTGCAGGAATGTGCAGACTTTCTGAGTGGTGCATGTTCCTCTGGGCCAGGATCTCTCCACCTGTGTGGCTGTTAATATCCTCAAGGTGGATCCCCAGTAGGCCAGGGCATCATGCCAGGATGAGGAAGTTTGTGTGCTGCTTCAGTCTTTTTAAAATACTCTGGAGGAATGCTGCTTTATTGGGAGCATGGGAGAAAGGGCTTTATAAGGTCTTTGTGTTACAAATTTTGTTCTAACCAGGTTATTATACCAAATCCATCCCCATAGTTTCTAGGCACCCAACAAAGTCACTTGCTGTTTTTTCTCTGCCTTTTACATGCTTCTGTTTCCCTTTCTTTGCTATTGGGCATTCTATCTGAGACTTACTCATTTTTCCCCCTCCTTGTATTCCTCCTGGATTCACACTGTTCCACTGATGTGAACCTTTCAAGGTGATTTTTTGGAAGGTGTATATTATTCTTTGTAATGTAAAGTACACATACCTAAATATGGAGTCTTGCCTGAGGAGGTGACTTACCCTGTGGAGCTTCTATGTCCTTTTGGAGCAGAGTCCCTGCTTTGGAAAAGCTTAGCTTTCAACAGGGCAAAGGGCTTCCTCAGCTGTGGACTAACCAAAGACTTAAGGAGCTAGGCTCCCTTCTACTTACTGTTGGGAGTAATGCAGGGCCACATTTTGCTTCCTGTCCTTCTTTGGTTCCATTATCTTTGACCTGTTGGGTTACTGCAGGCCTCAGCTCTCCAATGCCCAAGAGTCTTGCTCCTGTAGAGTTCCTCTCCCCCCCCCCCCCACTCCCGTCTGTGAGGAGTGTGTTTTGACGATGTATTGGGACAATGTTACTGAGATGTTAATCTGAGGGTTTCAGAACTCACCAGAATGAGGACTGTTGAAGCCCCAGATGGCCCTGAGTAGATTTGCTGGATGCTGATGTATTTTTAACATTGAAACATTTAATTTAAATATTAATTTAAGCTCATTTAATTTAGCATTGAAATACATTGCTCTTCAGCATCTCAAAATTGGTTTTGTGCACTGTATCTCACCAAGATGTTTCCAGTAAACATTGTTTGGCGTCTTTCAGAAAAGCTGTTTATGTAGCGTAGATATGGCAAAAAGGAAGAATTTTCAAACTATGTTGAACGCCCTTTTTCTGTATCCCATATCCATAAAATGGCATGGCTGAATAACCTCACACATGATTTTAAAAAAACAACTATCTTCCAGCCACGGACAACACAAGGCAAATTCTAAACTGTGTGAGTGTTTTAAATTGAGTACTTTAAAAAAGGAAGAGGGCCAAGGACTCTTATCAGGTTTATAACGGGAAGCAAGACTCACTCTTAAATGTGGACAAGCTACTACCACATCCTAAAGAACTCCTTACAGAATAGTAGTGTATATATAATACTTTTGAGAGAGACCTTGCACCTGAAGGGAAAAATAAGTGATTTTTCCTATGGCACGTGGGAGGTAAGGCTGATAGACTTAAGCTACCCTGTCTCCACACTCCAGCCTTTCCCATCTTTACATCTGCCACTGTGTAATGGAGGGTTTTTAGAAATCGCCTGACCTTTGAGGATACTCCCAATGACACATTGAGCCAGAGGCCACAAGACAAGAGTGGGACGTTAGTTATGCAGTGGTACATAATTTTAAAGAACATTAAGTTGTCATTGCTGCTTTGATCAATTCTCGAGCATACTTTGATAACAATCAGATAAAGAGCTCCAGGCGGTGCCATCAAAACAATGCATTGTTTCTTTTATTTTGAAAAATGTATTTCTACACAGACTTTTTTTAAAAAAAAAAAAAAAAAAAAAGATTCTGCTAGTGAGAATTGGTGAGACTTGGCATGCAAACCTAAATAATGAAGCTCAAATGGGATTGTTTTGCGCATACTGATCAGAATATTTTGAATTTTGCTTTTGAAAGTCATGGGAAGTACTTGCTTATAACTGTGTCAGAGACAGAAACATAACGATCAGTGGTGCCAGAAGGGGTATTTGAATTGAAAACTGTAAATTGCTCCCTTAGCTTTTGTTTTTACCAATGAGAATGCTGCGTGTCCATGTGTTGGTCACATCAAGAAAAAGTTTCCTTAAATTTTCTTGGTCACTCTTGTTCCTATCCAGCTGGATATGTGTGATCTGGAAAAGCAGATAAATAGGAATTAAAAGCTACATGACTAATATTTTAATTTGTTCTAGTTTTGCTTTGTTTGAGCAGTTGTGGTGGTGATTTATTTGTATAATTCTATATAGATTTTTTTCAAATCAAAGTTACCACAGTTTATTTGCATAGGTTCTTTGATTTCCAAGTGTGTTGTGAGAAAAGAAACGGTAACTGTTTATAAATTGTTTCAGATGATTTGATTACTAAATATAGTTGTGCTGGTAACAGGCTTTTTTGGCATTCTGGGTGGAGCTGATAGGGATGTCGATTGTTAAAGTAGCCTAACACTTTCTATTATAAGCCCCTATTTTCAGTTACTTATAATTTTGCCAAACTAATTAGTTGATCTGCACATTTTCATGCTTCCACTCTGCCTCAGGATGAAGTTTTTTGGGAAGTTTAAAAAGAAACAACCCATTTTTCCAATATAAGTGTTTTTCACTCATTTCTTTAAAAATTCTTAACACCTCCATGTTTGGAGCAAGAACTTAAAATTTGACAAGGGGATAGCCCTCATATTAGTGAGGTATCTTTTACTATCTCCATGAAAATGCCCTGAATTTTGACTGAGCTATAAACCTCTGCAAATCAGCATTTGATCATGCTCTGTAAAGATTGCTGCTAAAATCACTGAACATTCCATTGTGTGATGGGGTGTGTACCCCACAATGGCCAGTTCACTCACTAGGCTGCACCTGGAGGGAGAACCAAGTGTAACTGAAACTACAAACGGGAAGTTGAGAGCAGGAGAGTCTGCAGTCTCTCTCTGAGAATAGAGAGGCTGCGAGAAGGAAGCCTGGGGCAGAGGGAGAGTTAGCCCTGAGGTCCTTGGTTGAGCAGAGAAGGCTGGCAAGCTGCCAAGAGAGACAGCAGCCACTGAGAGTGGAGCTGGCTCCAGTGGTAAACCTTGATCGAAGGGCAGGATTTGAACATTGGTTTGTGTTCATATACTTCTATCTTGGGATGTTTATTAGGTGATTCCAGGGCAGGGCCTTGAGGATATGTCTACACTACGATAAAAACTCCAGTACTGAGTCTCAGAACTCAGGTCAGTAGATTTGAGCTCGCAGGACACTGGTGCAGGGGTATAAAATTGCAGTGTAGACATTCGGCCTTGGGCTGGAGCCCAGGCTTTGAGGCCCTTCCTCCTCGTGTGGTCTCAGAACCCGGGCTCCAGGCCAATTTCAGACATTTGCACTGCAATTTTATCGTCCTGCACCCGAGCCCTGTGAGCCTGAGTCAGCTGACCCAGGCCAGCCATGGCCATGATGCAGCTCTCTTATTGCAGTGTAGACATGCCCTCTCTGGCTTTTTCCCCCACAGCCTCTCTAGGCTCACCCTTCTCTCAGGGCCAGGACTCTCAGTGAGCCTTCCAGCTCAGGTAGACAGACTCATGCTAACTGGGTTCAAGCTAGCATGCTAAAAATAGGCTTGTGGATGTTGGAGACTTGGGATAGCCATTTGATCTCAGACCCAGGAGGGTCAGGTGAGCCTGAGAGTCCCAGCTGCCATCAGATCCACAATGTTCATGTTAGCACGCTAGCTCAAACCCTGCTAGTGTGAGCCTCTTTGCCCAGGCTGGGTGACTCGCTTCCAGCTGCAGTGTAGATATACTCAGAAAGGTCCCGGTAGAAAGAAGCCCAGGGAAGCTGCAGCAAGTAGTCCAAAGGAGCAGGCCTTGGCTGTTGATTATAGGGTCTTTCTGCTGGAACCCTATATAGTGAGAGAGCCCAGGTTCCTCTATTAGCCACTACCAAGGGGGTATGAGTCCAAAGAAGGGCACAAGGATGACAGAGAGGCCTGAGAATAGAGTGTGAGGCCTTGTTATAAGGGTATTGGACTGTTTATTTGTAGGACTTTGTTACCAGAAGGGGTGGACTAAATTCTGATTTGGTCAGAGGGCTGAGTCATGGGAAGAGGCAAACCACCAAAAGACCAGAGCAGCCATTGGCAGGAAGTTCCAGACAGTGAGAGAGACACTACACTATGCCTGGCCACAAGCAGGTATGCTAGCCGTGGATGAACTTTCACACATTTCTGCTGAGCATGCCTGGACCCGTAGAACTACTTACATAGCAAATGCACTGAGCGTGTTCCCAGGCCTCTCTGAGCCTACTGTGTGCCCAGAGCCTGCACCCTGAACCCCCTGCTCCAGCCCTGAGCCCCCTCCTGCACCCAGACTTCCTCCTGGAGTCTGCATCCCAGCCCTGAGCCCCCTCCTGCAACCAAATTCCCTCTAGGAGCCTGTTCCCCAGCCCTGAGCCCCCTCCTGCACCTAAATTCTCTCATGGAGCCTGCACCCCGAAACCCCTCACACACCGCAACTCCCTACCCTAGCCCTGAGCTCCCTCCTGGAGTCTGCACCCCAAATTCCCTCCTTTGCCCAAACCCCTGCCCCAGCTTGGAATCCCCTCCCACATGCTGAACTCCTCTGCCCCAGCCCGGAGCCCCATCCTATACCCCAAACCCCACATCCCCGGCCCTAGCCTTGAGCCCTCACCCTCACCACACCATAACCCCCTGTCTCAGCCCCAGCCTGGAGCAGCCTTCCATACCCTGAACCCCTCATTTCTGGCCCCATCCTGGAGCCTGCATCCCCAGCCCAGAGCCTGGAGCCCCCTCCTGCACCCCAAACTCCCTCCTAGAGCCTGTACCCCCTCCACATCCCTGCCCCAGCCCTGAGCCCCGTCCCGCACCCAAATTTCCTCCAGGAGCCTGCACCCCAATTCCCAGTCCTGAACCCCCTCCTGCACCCAAATTCCCTCTCCAAGCCTGCGCTGCCTTCCACATCCCAGCCCTGAGCCCTCTCCTGCACCCTGAACTCCTCATTTCTGGCCCCATCCTGGAGCCCGCATCCCTAGCTGGAGCCCTCATCCCACTCCCGGACCCCAACCCCTGCCCCAGCCTAGTGAAAATGAGGGAGGTTGGGGGGAGAGCAAGCAACAGAGGGAGGGGGATGGAGTGAGTGGGGGTGGGGCATCTGAAAAGGGGCGGGGCCTCAGGGAAGGGCAGGCAACGGTGTTCAGTTTTGTGCCATTAGAAAGTTGGTAACCCTAATGCACATGGAAGCTGAATTAAGATTGCACAAGTACAATTAAATCAGGCACTTCTGAACTATCTGAAAGATTACCTCTCTACTCGTGCCATACTGCCATAGCAGAGGCCACCAAGATGGATGCTGCTTGTTATAAAAGATTGAGGGCAGCTGGCATGGCATTCTCTGTGAGGGCTCTGAAATTCTCCAGCGTGCTCTCCCATCCATGTCCAAAATAGCCCACATACTGAGATTTTTGTGGCTTGCTGAGTGTATACTTTCAATATGATGTACAAGTAGGTTGCTGGCTGGCTGATTGAGTTTCTGTGGAACTGATTTTAATGCTGCTGAGATTTCACTTAATTATATTTGCTGTCTAGTTATTTATATTAGGGCCCAGAGCCTTGGATAGGTATCTATTATTACAAACCTAAATAAATAAAAGTAACTTTTGAGATTTTGCAACTTGAATATTCTAGATTTTTGTATGTACTATTTACTAAGCTACTGTAGATTTGTTTTTATCTCTTGAGTCTTTTTCTCCTCCTGGGAGCACAGAAAACATTCCTCTTTGGAGCTGATGCCCATGTTCTTGCATGTGGTGGCTGGCAACAGTCAAGTTCTGAGTAACATACCTAGGGGCTATAACAAGGCAGTTTGAGCATGCAAATATAGAGAGACACACATATACACCTTACACGTACACCTTAGTTTTATGAAGGGAGGTGTATGACTGCTGTTTTGGCTTTCCATTTGAATACTAGGTCTTACAAAAATAAATTATTGATGGGATATGCTTTCTAACCTCTAATCCAGTCGTGCCTGATATAAGGCCACCTTTTCCAGTAGCTTCTGGAGAACAGCTGGATTTTAACACGTCAGCATATAGGTTGTCTACCAACACAAAATAATGCCATTGATGAAAGTAAAAGTCAGAGTCTGATTGCCTGATTCCAAACCTTTTTGTGTATTTCATATACGTGTTCACACCAGAAGTCCATGGACAAGGTAATCATCTTATTTTAAGGCAGGCTTACAAGAAACAACTGAGAGAACAATTAGAGGGCTAGTTAGATTAAATACATTGTATGCAAAAACTTATGTTAAATACAAGCTAAATATGTTTGTCTCACAGTGCCCTCTGATGATGATGAGTTTCCATTTAAGCCTGATCTTAGAAAGAATGTTTCTTGGTGGTGCATGCAAGATCAAACCTATAGAAGGAACTAGCAATAGAAACATCCCTGCTGAGCTAGGGCATTAATATAGAGTGCAGAGTACTGGTGTAATGTGGTTGTATTTGTTAGTCCTGTTTAGGTGGGCCATTGCATGCTCTGCCATCTGGGTGGCCTTTAAGATTGGCCACTAGGTGAACACATTGCAGTAGGCCAGTCTAGAGGTGACAAATGAAGGTTTCATAGTTGCTAGTTCTGTGTCAGGTATAGCTGGCATTAGCACAATTGTTTATACTGTGATGCCTATATCTTGGTATAGGAAAAAGAAATAAATGTACTTTTTTTTTTAATGAAAGTTTAAAATATGCACATTTTAAAATGCAGCAAAAATTTTGAAAACGTCCTGAAATTTTGGGGGAGTGACATTTCATGCCTGTGACTTTTTGAAGTTTGAGCAGTTTTTCTTTTGGGGAGAGGGAGGCGTTCTGGATTTGTTTTTATGGGAGGAAGTACATACAGGGTAAGGCTATTAATTGTGTGGCACTGTGACGTTAACAGTCTCCTTCGTGCTACTTGAACTGTCAGCAAACAAAAACAGTCCATGCGTGTGACAAATCAGTGGTGATGGAGAATGGCTCGTCTTGATATTTTTGGGGGCAATTTCATGGCAGATGCTCTTCACAATGTTATGAAATGACTTTTCAGTCCCTTAAAAGTGTTACATAACCTTCTCCCCCCCTACCCAAACTGGACAAAGCTGAACTCTTTGAGGTCCTGGCATCTAAGGAGGTCTCTCTAATCTTGCAAATGTGCATGGGACTATCTGTATGTGTAAATTTAAGTTTTGGTTAATTGTTTGCAGAATTGAGGCCCATGCTTGAAGTCAGTGTTTTGTTTTTATTTAAGTTGTGTTTGTTTATAGGGTAGGGGATGGTGGTTGCTATTTATATATATTTAGAGAGCAAGGTATGGGGTTTTTTTCCGCCCCTAAACTTTTAGAGAACCTCACCTTTGAACAGAGATGAAACATGAATAATTTCAGAGCAAAACATGATTATTTTGTAACATTGTAAGTGTTTGAAACTGGAGGAGAAATTAAGGTCAGATCTACAATAGGAATGCTTTGACAATATAGGTATACCAATAAATTGCACTTGTAAAGCACTCCTAGTGCGGAGGCAGCTTATACTGGCAAAACTGCGCTTTTGTCGGTATAGCTTATTCTACTCCCCCAAGCAAAAAAAGCTATACTTGCAAAAATGCAGTTTTGCTGGTACAACCCCATCTATACTAGGGGCTTTTGCTGACACTGCTGTCAGTCACAGATCACACCCCTGATCAAGATAACTACACCGGCAAAATTTTGTACTGTACATCTGGCCTTAATATATGGTTGCAAACTTTCTATCTCCTAGCCAAAATTAAATGATAGCTAACTAATCTGTAGAAATTGTTTGGCCATTATTTTTGGAAGAAAAATAATACTTACACTTTTCCTCTTAACAATATATGGAGATTCTTAAGTATTCTTATAAAATCTATTCCTAAGTTAAGAGCATAATATATTTTTAATTATAATGTCTTTCTTAATAAACTACATTTGTTTCAAGAAACTGCTGGCTGAATGGAACTAAGTGACCTGTGCTCCCATGTGTGGCTTATGTGCTTGAATGAAGATCAGGCCTGGAGCCCTAGTTTCTTGCCATGTTATTTCATAGTACTGTATTTCTTAAGAGCTGAATGATATGAGCTCATTTATAGAACCCTTTAGTCTCGAAAAATAAAACTGATCCATGAAACCACTTGGGTCTTTTCAGTTGTTTCTTGCAAGCTTGCCTTAAATTAGGATGATTAGCTTGACCAATGGGCGGTTGCTTTTTATGTGTGCATTTGGCAAATGAAATTTACCAGTAGGCCATAATTACTCAGGAAACCTGAAAAACAAAGTTATTCTATCTGTAGAACCCGAACAAATACAAGTAATGTAAAAATCATAATACTCACCCCAAAGTTGGTGGTCTTAATGCAAAAGAACTTTGACTTTATCAGTTAAAAAAAAATCACTGAATTATTGGCATCTTTTTTCAACTAATCTGTTAAGTGAATTAAAGCAAAATGGGCATTTCATGCCACGAAAACTAAGTGAAAAACCCTTCAAAACAAATGTGTAAAACTGTAGGCATTAAGTGGTGACTTTCTTCATTGCATGCATCACAAACGTGGAGTTGGATACCTGTGTTCATGTTTCTTTATTTTATTGCAGCAATAGTTAACATTAAGGGCCAGGGTCATTAAAAGTAGTCCATGTCTGCATTGAATAAACAATCCTTACTTGGAATCATTAACACAGCATGTTTAAGCAGTGTATTTCAGTTAGTAATTGTATTGTGTATCTTTAATGTGTGAGTTTTGTGGACTATGACTACCCAATTATGTGCTTGGAGGAATGCAATTCCAAATGACTGAAAAGGGGGCAATTTCTAGTAAAATAGAAAGACTTTCTGGCCTGATTTTCAGAGATGCTGAGCAGCAGCAGCTCCCATTGATTTCAACAAGAGTTGTGATTGCTCTCTGCCCCTCCAGAAATCAGGCCATTTTATCCTACATGCATTGTCTAGGACCAGCTACCTTCCTCTTGATGGTTCATCTTAATTTGAAATACTCACTCAGGAAGCTCTGCAGCTTTACTGCTGTTTATTCACAAGGAATGTTTTCTTTGGCCAAATCTCATATCTGAAGTTACTGTGGTGCTTACTGAGAGTTAAGGAACTCTCTTCTTCCAGTGGAAGAAAGTGCAACAAGAGAAGAGTTCAGTTTTCACTTAGTGTGTGTTGATTTAGAGTCCTAGTTATGAAAAGAAAGTGTCCGCTAACAGTATTTTAAAATCAGCCTGGTGACCCCACTAGTATTACACTCTGCTTCTGAGCTGAAGAGCGTTTTTTGAATTGCCACTCCATAGGCCTCATGGATGAGATTTGATGTGGAGGCAACATTCTTCCTCTGGGGAAGTGTGAAAATCTGCCACTCTTTGCATATCCAATAGTAACATGCATGGGCATAACCTTGCTTGACCAGGAGCATAGTTTTCTTTCATTAAAAAATGAAAAGCCAACCGTTACGACATGTGGTGTTAGTGGGTTTTATTTTGTACCTTTCTTCAAATAATCTAGAGAAAAGGAAAAAAACAAATCTTTCTGCTCCAATCTGGATGCATCATGAGTTATGACAGCCATAATAGATGGGTCTTTGCTTGGAATAATTAGAAGTCTAAAGTAATTTGGGGGATCCTACCCTGATGCTATTTGTCACAGAGACCAAGAAGCAGAGGTTTTTGTTTTTAAAGGAAAAGGTGCTCCAGATCAAACAAGGTAATAAATAAATAAAATTAACCTTCCCCAATATGGGGACAAAAGAATAGCAACAAAATTAGCATAAATATTTGGCCCAGAAGTGCTATGAGGCTTACTAATCAGGTCTGGCTTAAGGTCCTCACTCCAAAGCGTTGTGGGCCAGCCTCACTTTCTCCTGAGGGTTCCTGCTCATTTCCTTGTTTCCTGTCTCAGGTTCTTGGTGATTTACTAGTTTTCTGCACCTGTGACGTAATCAAGGATGGGCTAGTTGACTAGCTAGCTGTAGCCAGTTAGTAACCACCAGTTCCCACATCATCTTTTTATATGTGCCTAATAGTTTTTTTTTTTTTTTTTTTTTTTTTTAAAGCACTGGTCTATTTGGGTTATACTCAAACCATCCCAGTCTGGAGCCCACTCCTGCACCCCAAACCCCTCATCCCTGGCCGTTACTCAGAGCCCATACCCCCAGCCAGAGTCCTCAACCCCCCTGCCCCAGCCCAGTGAAAGTGAGCGAGGATGGGGGAGAGCGAGCCATTGAGGGAGGGGGAATGTAGTGAGTGGGGGAAGGGGCAGGGCTAGGGTGTTCGGTTTTGTGCCATTAGAAAGTTGGCATGCATTGGTAGAGATAAACTGATAACAATATTTCCTTGTGTGGGGAGTTCCCTAATTCTGGGGAATAAACAGAGAGAGAGAAAATACTGCCACAGTACAGAAGAAAGAAAACAAAAGAATTTACTATCTTTCACACTCCATGTCATACTACCATTCATACCACACAGGAATACTCAGTGTAGGAAATAGCTCCTTCTAAGAGGAAAGACAACACCAAAAATACTCCAGTCTCTTAAAGTGGCAGGCTACCGTGAGAACAAGAAGATTTCCTAGTGTAACCATAATGTCTATAAAAAGAAAAGGAGTACTTGTGGCACCTTAGAGACTAACAAATTTGTTAGTCTCTAAGGTGCCACAAGTACTCCTTTTCTTTTTGCGAATACAGACTAACACGGCTGCTACTCTGAAACCATAATGTCTATTAGGCCCTGCTCAGAATTAGGGTCCTTTTTGTACTAGGGAGTATACAAGCACAAAATAAAAACAGTCCCTGCCCTAAAAAGCTGACTGACAGTGAATGTCATGGACTTGAGTAACCTGTGTTCCTAAATGGCCCCCCCACACACTCTCCCACTTCTTTCTCTGGGAAAGGATTATTGCAGGATTAGGCTCTTAGATTGAGAGCTCTGCAGACAAACACTTTGGTGTGTTTCAGAGTAGCAGCCGTGTTAGTCGGTATTCGCAAAAAGAAAAGGAGTACTTGTGGCACCTTAGAGACTAACAAATTTATTTGAGCATAAACTTTCATGAGCTACAGCTCACTTCATTGGATGCATCGGATCACTTTGGTGTGTATTGCTTACCATGCCATGAACTGTCCCATTTTAGATTCATTGAGGTTGTGTGTTCTTAAATTACTTGCTGAATTAGGGGCAGTGCGTGTAGCACTTGCTGTTGCAAAGTCTGACTGACCGAGTGAGTCGACAATGGGGCAGTTCACTGTAGTGAGCACTACATCCAGTAAAAAGTGATTGTGGGATTGCAGCTTCAATGGGAGTACTTATCTGCTTACGGTTAAGTAAGTATGTGCTCAAGGGATTTTGCCTTAAGGACTAGCTTTTTCTCACCTTATTCATGTATAGTCTCACTCTGTTCAGTAGTCTACTATCTTCCATGGGAAGATGAACGTGATTTGATTTTAAGTTAGATGTGATGTACAAGGACACTGGCAAATGAGTGAGGATGGAAAAGAGATGGGGGAAATGTACATAATATAAGGTAGCCTGTTTTTGTAGTGTGTATATAATTGTCTGCTTTATTTGGGATTTTGTTTTCTATTCTTTATTTCTCACTCTTAAACATAGAATATCAGGGTTGGAAGGGACCTCAGGAGATCATCTAGTCCAACCCCCTGCTCAAAGCAGGCACAATCCCCAATTTTTGCCCCAGATCCCTAAATGGCCCCCTCAAGGAATGAACTTACAAACCTGGGTTTCGCAGGCTAATTCTCAAACCACTGAGCTGTTTGTTAATGTGGCACAGGTGCACAACTCAGTGCTGAGAAGAGGGGTGAAAGAGTGGGCTGTGAGGAGGGGTTTGAAGGTGGTATTATCATGCACGTGCTAAATAGTCATTCATTTGAGACAAACCTGTCCATAAAAATATCTGCTCTCTTCCAATTTCTTTTGTCAAAGTTTTTCAGGGAAATAGGTGTGTAAATATCATTTTAAAATGATATATACATTTACAGAGATTCTGCCTTAAAGTGCTTCTATACCCTCTTCTTTGGTGTTCAGCTCAAAACCTTGCTATAAGGACAATTGTCCATGAAGTAGTTTCTGTGGCCGCGTTTCTGAAATGCGGCCACCGTGGTCACATGCAGCCACCAGGGGCTTTTCTTGTGGCCACAGCCTCCTGGGCTGTGATGGGGCTGGGGGACAAAGTAGTGGCCCCTCCCTGTTGCTCTTGGGTGCCACCACCTTGATGTTGGTTGCTGGGGCTGCCATCAGGGGTTGGGTCCTGCCCCCCCTCTGGAGACATCTGGGTCACAAAACTGGAGGAGCAGGCAGTCGGTGAGTTCTTCACCTTCCCAGAGGCAGTTGGGCTCACGCTTTGGGCTTCAGCCCTGGGGTGGTGGGGTCTGCACAACTTCGGGCTCTATCCCCAGGCCCTGTTCCCCGGCCATGGGGTTTCAGGCTCCAGCCCCCTGTTGCCTGACCTGGCCTTCCATTCAGGGCTTAATTTGTCCCCAGGCTTGCCAGGGCTGAGTAATCGTGCTGTAAAAATTGATATTAACAAACATAAAGTATCACTTTTCACAACAGACTTACTAGCTAGCAGTAAATAAATTACAATGATTTGGACATGTATATGTGCATATTTATTTGTTTTTCCTAAAGCTCATTAGGTATTTTAGGAAAAAGTATGAGAGCAGCCACCAAAATATTTGTCCTGAGAACCCTTGGTATCACAACTTGTACTTATCTTCTATAGCAGTGGTTCCCAAACTTGTTCTGCTGCTTGTGCAGGGAAAACCCCTGGCAGGCTGGGCCGGTTTGTTTACGGTACTTCCCTCGGCAGCCAGTACTTTCCTTGGCCCGCGCCGCTTCCAGCAGCCCCCATTGGCCTGGAGCAGCAAACCGTGGCCACTGGGAGCCGCGATTGGCAGAACCTGCGGGCTCGGCAGGTAAACAAACCGGCCCGGCCCGCCAGGGGCTGTCCCTGCACAAGCGGCGGAACAAGTCTGGGAACCACTGCTCTATAGTGTATCTTTTTTTTTTTTTTTTTTTTAAACTAGCGATGCCACAAGTGTTAAGTTATGTAGCAAAAGTGGAGAATATGGTCATTTTATCGTGAGTCTCTTACAGACAAGAAACGTGAAACTTTTTAAACTCTGTAACATCAGTGACAAAATGTAAATGTGATTCTTCCCCCTCTCCCCGTTTTTTTCCCCTCAAATCTAATTATACCATCTCTCATTAGTGGTCAAACTCTGACTATTTGAAGGTGGCATAGAACTATCATAAGTGCCAATTTGTGCTAGAAAAGTTTAAATATTTAAAAATGGCAAAATGTGATCTGCTGGATAGGCCATTAAATGTGGTATTTAAAGGTATATAATATTGGCTTAACCCAGAAGCAACCCATGGTGGGGACACGGGGTCAGGTACTCCCCCCACCCCCGGCAGCCTGATTTGCTGCTTGGCTTGTATTGAGCATGCTCACATGGAATGAGCATGTTCAATAACATCTGCTAAAGTTACTGCCCTCTCCCCCCACCCCCACTATTGGCAGTTATGGGTCATCTCTGCTATAAGCAACTAAAAGCTGTTTTTAAATTCCTTCTGAGTCAGTCCAGGTCTGATGTAAATGAAGGTCCTAGTTATTTGAACTTGTATACGTAATTCTGCATTTTACATGGAGCATAAAGCTGGTAATGGTGATAACCAAATGGGAACAACTAATAAAGTTTAAACAGCTGTTCTGTATTGTAGTGTTGTTTGCTGTAAGATAACAAATGTCTCCATAGTGCTATGATAGGGAAGTGCATCTTGTATTCATATTGGTGAAGGCTGGCAGGAAATTTTTGAGACACAAAATTCACACAATACATTCACTGGTAACACCTTCTACATATCTAAGATTGAGTTCTAAATTCCTTCTTAGAGTATCTCCTTTTGCAGTTTCTTGTAACATTCTCATATTCGTTTTGGATGAAACTTTGGTCCAGGGCAACCATAGAAAGATGAAATTGGTTTTGAAGGTTTAAGCAAAATTGTATGAGTCACTTCTGAATTACGCAGGTATGCGATCTCCCTCTCTATTGTGGTTCAAGGAACTACTTGCCTTTGGCAAAACTTGTAAACTCCCACAAGATGGAGAACTCCAGTTTATTTCTTTTAAATCACGGAAATTAAATGCTAAAAACTAGCGTTAATGTTACTTGAATAAGCAATAGTGTTCGGTTTGAGGAGCGGGAGAGGTGGAGCAAACTCTATTCCTATAGGTAATTGTGTAAATTCAGAGTAATACTCTCTCAGGGATGTAACAGTTTTTCCAAATAACTTTTAATTTTGGAAATTCCTGGGGAGGGTTTTTAAGGGCTTGATTTCTCATTTTTAAGATTACACCAATACTCATTTTGGAATTTTTTTTATATCAAAAGATGCATAAATCTATATTGGTGGTTTTTCTTTTGGTAACATAATCCTGATTGGTTATAGCTTTTTCCCCCTTGATCCTTTAGAAAGACGTATATGGCTGAGTAGTTGGTCTGAGAAACCACAGTAATCAGGATCTTGTTAATCAAGGAAGTTATGAAAACTACTTTCCAAGGATGGAAAGAGAGAGGGAAAAGTGAGTTTAATTACAGTGAGCACTGGCAGTTTTAGAACTCATTAGATGCAAACTATGAACATGTATGTGTGTGCCACTGTGAAGTCAAATCTAGAGACATAGGAAAGACTAAGGCCTTGTCTAGATTACACAGTTTTTGTTGACAAAACAGTGGAGGTGTACACACTGAAATGCTGCTCCCACCAATGTAACTCCCCTGCTATGCCGACATCATTAGACCACCTCAGTGAGAGGTGTAGGGCTTATGTAAGCATAGTTAGGGTGAAGCAGTGTTTGTGTAGACACTGCATTCCTTGCATCGGTTGTTGGCTGTTATTGTAGCAGTGAAATTGACAAGAAAGCTGGGCAGCTCTATCAAGCTGCCACCCACTCTCCTTGAGAACTGGGTGGCTGGACCCCTCTCCTAGCTGGGAGCTGGCACAAGAAGCCTGGATGGCTGGACCCCACTCTGGGTCCGAGCCTGCGGGGAAGTCGGGCTTCTGGCAGGGAGCTACCAGCGGGGCTGAGAGACTGGGCTCTCAGTATTCCACACTGCCCTTCTTAAAAAGAAAAGGAGTACTTGTGGCACCTTAGAGACTAACAAATTTATTTGAGCATAAGCTTTCGTGAGCTACAGCTCACTTCATCGGATGCATTTGGTGGAAAAAACAGAGGAGAGATTTATACACACACACACACACACACACACACACACACACACACACACACACACACACACACAGAGAACATGAAACAATGGGTTTATCATACACACTGTAAGGAGAGTGATCACTTAAGATAAACCATCAACAGCAGCGGGGGGGGGGGAGAAGGAGGAAAACCTTTCATGGTGACAAGCAAGGTAGGCTAATTCCAGCAGTTAACAAGAATATCAGAGGAACAGTGGGGGGTGGGGTGGGAGGGAGAAATACCATGGGGAAATAGTTTTACTTTGTGTAATGACTCATCCATTCCCAGTCTCTATTCAAGCCTAAATTAATTGTATCCAGTTTGCAAATTAATTCCAATTCAGCAGTCTCTCGTTGGAGTCTGTTTTTGAAGCTTTTTTGTTGAAGGATAGCCACTCTTAGGTCTGTGATCGAGTGACCAGAGAGATTGAAGTGTTCTCCAACTGGTTTTTGAATGTTATAATTCTTGACGTCTGATTTGTGTCCATTCATTCTTTTACGTAGAGACTGTCCAATTTGGCCAATGTACATGGCAGAGGGGCATTGCTGGCACATGATGGCATATATCACATTGGTAGATGCGCAGGTGAACGAGCCTCTGATAAAAGAAAAGGAGTACTTGTGGCACCTTAGAGACTAACAAATTTAAAATTTGTTAGTCTCTAAGGTGCCACAAGTACTCCTTTTCTTTTTGCGAATACAGACTAACACGGCTGCTACTCTGGAGCCTCTGATAGTGTGGCTGATGTGATTAGGCCCTTTGCTCCAACCCCTCAGACAGAGACAAACACCTACAAGATCTCTATCATGCATTCCTACAACTACAATACCCACCTGCTGAAGTGAAGAAACAGATTGACAGAGCCAGAAGAGTACCCAGAAGTCACCTATTACAGGACAGGCCCAACAAATAAAACAACAGAACGCCACTAGCCATCACCTTCAGCCCCCAACTAAAACCTCTCCAACGCATCATGAAGGATCTACAACCTATCCTGAAGGACGACCGTTCACTCTCACAGATCTTGGGAGACAGACCAGTCCTTGCTTACAGACAGCCCCGCAATCTGAAGCAAATACTCACCAGCAACCACACACCGCACAACAGAACCACTAACCCAGGAACCTATCCTTGCAACAAAGCCCGTTGCCAACTCTGTCCACATATCTATTCAGGGGATACCATCATAGGGCCTAATCACATCAGCCACACTATCAGAGGCTCGTTCACCTGCGCATCTACCAATGTGATATATGCCATCATGTGCTAGCAATGCCCCTCTGCCATGTACATTGGCCAAACTGGACAGTCTCTGGACAGTAAAAGAATGAATGGACACAAATCAGACGTCAAGAATTATAACATTCAAAAACCAGTTGGAGAACACTTCAATCTCTCTGGTCACTCGATCACAGACCTAAGAGTGGCTATCCTTCAACAAAAAAGCTTCAAAAACAGACTCCAACGAGAGACTGCTGAATTGGAATTAATTTGCAAACTGGATACAATTAACTTAGGCTTGAATAGAGACTGGAAATGGATGAGTCATTACACAAAGTAAAACTATTTCCCCATGGTATTTCTCCCCCCCACCCCACCCCCCACTGTTCCTCTGATATTCTTGTTAACTGCTGGAATTAGCTTACCTTGCTTGTCACCATGAAAGGTTTTCCTCCTTTGCCCCCCCCCCCCCTTGCTGGTGATGGCTTATCTTAAGTGCATTCTTAAGTGCATATCATTAAATGCATCCGATGAAGTGAGCTGTAGCTCACGAAAGCTTATGCTCTAATAAATTTGTTAGTCTCTAAGGTGCCACAAGTACTCCTTTTCTTTTTGCGAATACAGACTAACACGGCTGCTACTCTGAAACTTATCTTAAGTGATCACTCTCCTTACAGTGTGTATGATAAACCCATTGTTTCATGTTCTGTGTGTGTGTGTGTGTGTGTGTGTGTGTGTGTGTGTAAATCTCTCCTCTGTTTTTTCTACCAAATGCATCCGATGAAGTGAGCTGTAGCTCATGAAAGCTTATGCTCAAATAAATTTTAGTCTCTAAGGTGCCACAAGTACTCCTTTTCTTTTTGCGAATACAGACTAACACGGCTGCTACTCTGAAACCTGCCCTTCTTAAGTTATGTCTACACTAGCACTTTTGTCAACAAAACTTTTGTCGGTCAGAGTTGTGAAGAAAACACCCCTGACCAACATAACTTTCACCGACAAAAGCGCCAGTGTAGACAGCGCTATGTTGGTGGGAGACACTCTCCCACCAACATAGTTACTGCTGCTGGTTGGGAGGTGGCTTATTTACTGTAGGACTTCAGAGTTACAAACACCAAAGTTACGAACTGACTGGTCAACCACACACCTCATTTGGAATTGGAAGTACACAGTCAGGCAGCAGAGAGAGCGGGGGGGGGAAGAAAACACAGTACAGTACCGTGTTAAACATAAACCACTGTATTTTTAAAAAAAAAAAAAAAAAAAAGGAAAGTGACCATGTAAGGAAATTTTATGTGCTTGTTTCATGTAAATTAAGATGGTTAAAAGCAGCATTTTCCTTCTGCATAGTAAAGTTTCAAAGCTGTATTAAGTCACTGTTCAGTTGTAAACTTTTGAAAGAACAATCATAATGTTTTGTTCAGAGTTATGAACATTTCAGAGTTACGAACAACCTCCATTCCCAAGGTGTTCGTAACTCTGAGGTTCCTACTGTATGCCGGCAGGAGAGCGCTCTCTCACCAGCATAGAGTGGCTACACAAGAGACCTTAGAGCAGTTCAGCTGTGCCGCTGCAAGGTCCATACTGTAGACATAGCCTTAGAAAACTGTTTTTAGCGGCAGAGGGAAAGGTTAGTGCATGAATACAGTCAAGCCTGTTACAGACTGCTTGTGGTCAGTGGTTCGGCTGAATGTAGGTGGCTCACTTCCTGTCACTGTTTTAAAGTATGGGGCTTTGTTTGTGTGTATGTCATGAGTAGAGAGCTGTTAAAAATGAGACTGTTCTTACTATGTTGCTTTTGTGCACCTATTCAACAATTACTGTGCTTTAGTAATTCATTTTCAGTGTGTATTTCAGGTATTTAAAAGCAGTTGAGCACTGTTAGCATCAAAATGAGTAACCAAAAGGTTTTGAAGAGTACTGTTACTTAGACATGGAAACTGTTCCTGCTGACAGCATTATTTTATAAAGGGATGCTGTCAAGTATTTTACTAAAAAGAAAAGGAGTACTTATGGCACCTTAGAGGCTAACAAATTTATTTGAGCATAAGCTTTTGTGAGCTACAGCTCACTTCATTGGATGCATGTAGCTCACAAAAGCTTATGCTCAAATAAATTTGTTGGTCTCTAAGATGCCACAAGTACTCCTTTTCTTTTTGTGAATACAGACTAACACGACTGCTACTCTGAAACCTGTCATTATGCAAGTATTTTACTGGGATCTATTGCCCCCTCTTACTACACATAGCTGTAGAATTGTTTTCACTGCGAGGGGAATATAGACTTTTTTTCTTTTAATCTTTAAGGTTTAACCTTGATTTTAAATTTAATATTTTCACAGAACAATTTGAAAAAAAACAAAGCCCAATATAACTATTATTACAACTTTTTACTTTTCTCTTGTTTAAGTACCCTCTTAGAATCTTGAAAATGGCATTTTTCTTTACCTGTTTGTCTTTTTCCCTATTTAATTTCTCCCTCCTTTCTTCCCCATTGTGTCTAACAGAGCTTGAAATTAACATAGGTTTTTTTGTTTACTTGCTAAGATCCAAGCATCATAGAAAATGCCAGCAGAGCTCTGGGAATAGTTAATTTTCTAGCTGCTGCTGCTGCAGAGGGAGTATAAGGACACAACGGATTCTTGTTTAACAGAAATAGTACTACCTTGATTGTAATTTCAAAAAATCTCTGTGACAGAGCAGTAGTTTTTATTTTATTTCTCTTAATCCCCTTTCACTGTAGTTGTATTTAATCCTGAAAAAAACCTGTCTACCATCTTCATGCCAGAGATGACTGCATTCAGAAGTGGATGAAGTAATCCCTCTGTGCATAAAACCCAGTTCTGCAAGGGGCTGCGTATTTCTTGCCATCAGAGTTGACCACACTGATTGCCTTTCATGCAAGAAATCAAGACCTCACAGGATCAGACCTATAGTCTGGAAAGATCTTGGCTTGCTTTCATAGAATCACCATAGAATATCAGGGTTGGAAGAGACCCCAGGAGGTAATCTAGTCCAGCCCCCTGCTCAAAGCAGGACCAACATGCCAGCCAGGGCTTTGTCAAGCCTGACCTTAATCTCTAAGGAAGGAGATTCAACCACCTCCCTAGGTAACCAATTCCAGTGCTTGACCACCTTCCTAGTGAAAAAGTTTTTCCTAATATCCAACCTAAAACTCCCCCACTGCAACTTGAGACTATTACTCAGTGTTCTGTCATCTACTACCACTGAGAACAGTCTAGATCCATCCTCTTTTTGGAACCCCCTTTCAGGTATTTGAAAGCACCTATCAAATCCCCCCTCATTCTTCTCTTCCACAGACTAAACAATCCCAGTTCCCTCATCCTCGCCTCATAAATCATGCGGTCTAGCCCCTTAATCATTTTTGTTGCCCTCCACTGGACTCTTTCCAATTTTTCCACATCCTTCTTGTAGTGTGGGGCCCCAGACTGGACACAGTACTCCAGATGAGGCCTCACCAATGCCAAATAGAGGGGAACGATCACGTCCCTCGATCTGCTGGCAATGTTCCTACTTATACAGCCCAAAATGCAGTTAGCCTTCTTGGCAACAAGGGCACACTGTTGACTCATATCCAGCTTCTCGTCAACTGTAACTCCTAGGTCCTTTTCTGCCGAAGTGCTGCCTAGCCACTCGGTCCCTAGTCTGTAGCAGCGTATAGGATTCTTCTGTCCTAAATGCAGGACTCTACATTTGTCCTTGTTGAACCTCTTCAGATTTGTTTTGGCCCAATCCTCTAATTAGTCTAGGTCCCTCTGTATCCTATCTCTACCCTCCAGCATATCTACCCCTCCGCCCAGTTTAGTGTCATCTGTGAACTTGCTGAGGGTGAAATCCACGCCATCCTCCAGATCATTAATATTGAGCAAAACTGGCCCCAGGACTGACCCTTGGGGCATTCCGCTTGATACTGGCTGCCAACTAGACATGGACCCATTGATCACTACCTGTTGAGCCCGATGATCTAGCCAGCTTTCTGTCCACCCTATAGTCCATTCATCCAGCCCATACTTCTTTAACTTGATGGCAAGAATACTGTGGGAGACGTAAGCTTTGCTAAAGTCAAGGAGTAACATGTCCACTGCTTTCTCCTCATCCACAGAGCCAGTTACCTCCTCATAGAAAGCAATTAAGTTAGTCAGGCATGAGTAACCTAATCGGAATCTTTGGATGAAAAGAATTATATAAATTAACAGGGTTATTTTCCCCGCCCCCAGTCAATCACTTTAATCTGCTTCTTAATGTGTATCTCACCATCAGTGTTCCCAGCATAGAAAGTTGGGTACCAATCCTGCAAATCCTAATCCCAGAAACGGTCCTGTTGGAGCCAATGATTCTAATTGTGTGAACATGGGTTGCAGATCTTGTTAAGAATGTTTGATACCCACAAAAACAATTATGGAACATTATTTGAAACATAAAATAAAGAGTTCTTGAAATCTTCAATGTGCAAATGTTTGCAGCATTCTTCAAGTTAAATTTTTTTTTAAATAGAAGTAATTATAAACTTGCAGTTACAAACTGTGCATTCAGAAAAGTGAGTAAAGGCATGTCTAGATTTGGGAATTAGATTGCACTGTAAACATGTTAGTTAACATGTGTTAGCAGATAATTAAACACAGTCTATTTTCCCAGTCTAGCCTAGCCCTTCCAGGCTGCAGAACCAAGAGTGCTAATGACCAGTAGTTCTTTTTTTAAGCACATTTGGTGTTGATATTTGGTAGAGTTACCTGAAACGTTATGTACATGTGTGTATGAATCCCACTGCAAGTGAAAATGGTGGGAGAATCTGATTAAGGAGACTGTCAATGTTTTAGAGTAGCAGCCGTGTTAGTCTGTATTCGCAAAAAGAAAAGGAGTACTTGTGACACTTTAGAGACTACCAAATTTATTTGAGCATAAGCTTTTGTGAGCTACAGCTCACTTCATCGGATGCATTCAGTGTTTTATCATCAGATGTTACAAAAGTTCATATTAACTTACATTCATATGTAACGTTTTTACTAACAGCATTACAACTATGTATTTTATTTTATGAATGCATAATTTCCACTGTCCTGATTTTTGGTTTTGGTCCAATCAATTGTTTATACCTATATTTATAGTAACAAAGGCAGTTCCACAAGAAAATACAGATGACTGCATACTAGTATAAGTATTCATATAATAAAATTCTGCTGTATTTTTTCAGAGATACTTACACAAACTACAATTGCTATATTAGTTGTAAAAAATCATGTAAAATGCATTATGTGCTTATGTCCATAGGTAATTATGCATAAAATTAACGGGGAAAACAAAAATAATACACATTTTAAAAAAATTCATAACTCAGCATAAGTCAGAAAATGGGATCATATCGTTTTTGTATGTGTGTGCATGCAAACCTACAGATAACTACATTAATTGAGTTTTACTTTCAAGCACATAATGATGAAAGTAATGGACAGTTTTTTGTGTGTAAATATGAAGTGTTTGATGTCTGGTGGCTGCAATTTTTTCACATTGATTACCATATTTAACTAGATATATGAAATTTGATATCTTTCTTATACTTATTTAAATTTACCTTAAACAAACTTTTTTTTCCATATATTTAAACATGTTGCCCAGCTGGCACCTGCTCCCCAAGATAAGGATTTGAGGGGAAAATCGTAACCAGGGAATTTCAAAGCAAAAGAAATGAAGGGCTCAGTTCTGAGCCAAAGTTCTTATATCATATATATATATATATATATATATCATATATATCATCTTGTATCAAGATATGTAGCATGGTGCTCTTGGCAGTACCAAAACAACATGACAACTGATGAGCTTAAAGCTGCTTTATTTGTTTTTAATTGGTTTCCATACAGTTATTTTGGTAAGAAAAAGGGAACTATGTGAATGCAGCAGATCTGAATACACTCGAAATAATAGGAAAACTATTCTCCCAGAATTTATTATTCATAGTAACATCAGAGTCAATCTCCAAAACTTTGCTGAACATTTGTAGTTTTGTCTTTTTAAATGTAATTACAAGTCAGTGAAATTTAATTACTTAAAATTGTGTAGCTTGGATTATATTTTTAATATGATACCCAGAGAAGTCTGTATAGAATTTCAGTCACAAATTAAGTGGTTTGGAGGGCTGTTTTTTCTTAATAGGTTTAGATGACTCCAGTTTGCCTTATCCTTATCTTGTGCAAATGTAAAATGTGATGATTCTTTAATGTTTAAACAATATTTAATGATACATTATTAAGTTGTTACAAATACATTTTGGAGGGAATTTGCAGTAAATGATAATTGTCAAATTCTGGTATTGGTGAAGAAACCAGGCAGTGATAAGGAGGGGTAGAAGACTAGCAGTGGTTTTGGGAAGGTGGAGGGATGTTGGCCTGGCAGAAGGATGGAGTTGGCTAAAAAATTAAGTAGAGGCTGCCATGTTCATTTAAATATCTAAAGTTTTTCTGTGAGCTGTATTTCAGTTTGAATTTTTTGTCCTATTGTTGCGGAAATACAGTGATTAAAGCCATGTCTGAATATTTGATGTTTTGATTGTAGAAGTTGGAGACCTGAGGGAGCTGCAGACCTTGGATATTTCAACCAATCGTTTGATAGCTTTACCTGAAAGGCTGCATATGTGCCTTTCCCTGCAGTACCTGAGTGCTGACGGGAATTATCTGTGGTGTGTCCCCCGCCACCTCTGCCAACTCCCTAGCCTCAACGAGCTGTCCATGGCTGGAAACTGTCTTGCATTTCTGCCACTTGGTGAGTTACTGCCTTCCTTAGACAGCAGGGGGAAGATAGAAAAGAAAATAAGCATTGTAAAAGCCTCATTCTAACAAGTAGTGCTTTTGATCCATGATGTTTTATGCACAACCTCTGAATTATGGGAGCTAACACAATGATCTGATTCTTGGGAAACTTGTTAGTAAATGGAAAAAAAAAAAAAACTGTCTTAAGATTGTGGTTGTGAATACCATTGCTTTTTGTAATGACTTATCTCTAACAGCTAGATCTAAAATTATCACTGAATCCTCATTTAGAGGTTTAAACTTGCCATGAAAACCCAGTAACTGTAAAAGCTTCATAGCACTAGAAATGTCAGCACTGCATATCTACATATCAAGAAATGTCAGTATTACATATCTACATATCCTAAATTGTAATGTGTCCCCAGTGTAGCATCTGTTTTGATGATGTTGTACATGGGGACGCACCAGGACAGCTGCAGGAGCCAAGGAGGCGAAACTACTGGTGTGTGGCCTCATGTTATGGGGAGTGGTCTATATGTTCATGCAGACATGCTGCCTGACAAAGGTCTCTTCAGACAGTCTCATTCTCCCCTGTGTAGATTATTTTTACTTTTAGTGGGCTCTGCAAGGGCCCATCTCTGCTAGAAATGGGCACATACTAGTGCTGCTTTTTTCATGTTTCATGTTTGGTCTCTGGAAACAATAAAAAACCAATCAGATTTGGTCCACTGTGTGTCAATACAGTTATGTTAACCCACACTAAAAAATTAATAAAAATTGAGGTTGTTAAAAGTGATGTTTGTTTCTCAGTGAATTACATGATACAGATTGTTGAAGATACATGGCACTGACTATTTAGACCATGAAAAGGTATGTATTCTTGGAGTTTTAAGGAGCTCTTTTCAGCATTAAAGCTTGATAACTATTATATTCAGGGACACCACCTCTCTGAAATAGAGTTGTCATAGGAATGGTGTAGAAATACCCTGTCGACCACATGGCATTATGAGTCAAAGAAAATTAACCCCATGATACATCAGCCAAATCCCACTGTGCTAACTAACAAGCAAAATAACTCTTCCATCAAGCAAATATTCTTCCTTCTATAGGAACTTCTTCAGAAAAGAGAGAGGTGAGATTTTTTTTGTTTTGTTTTTAAGCTTTGGAGAAACCAAAATGCTGTTTAAGTTGAAATGTGGAACCCTGCTGGGGTCAAATTGTGTACCTTTTAAATTCAGATGTTTTCCTTATTTGTTTAATGCCTTATCTGTGAGAAAACAATACCTTGGATCAGCCACAGATCTGTATAATGTTTGTTTCTTTGGTTAAAAAGAAGGAAGTAAGCCCCTTAGAAAATGACACGCCTTACTTTTGCTTTATTTTTAAGCTCAAATTCAAAACATAGTCTGTTTTAAAAGGAACCTTTAAAATAATGGGAAACATCAAAGACTGTCAGTTGACCTTGCTCAGTAATTCTTAACAACAGGAACTCACTGTGGAACATTTGGAGATAATTTGCTATCTGTGCATGTGGAATTGAATACTAAATCCTGGAGTTACAAGGAAAAAGCAGCACAGAATAAACAGAAATGTTTAATTCCATCCTAAAGAATCAGAAGATTTCCGAATGGTGAAGATGTGGTGAAATACAGTGGAAAAGAGGAGAATTGCATCACTGAAAACAAAAAAATTATTTCTGCCATTTAGGAAAGACTTCCATATGTGTGTCAATATACTACATGCTTGTTGAAATATTTCAAGTTTACAGGCACAATTTTTGCGGGGGTGGGTTTGGTGTTTGTTTTGGGTTGGTTTTTTTTTTTTTTTTTTTTTTTTTTTTTCAGCTCTCAGATCTGGTGGCTGTGTTCTGTGTGCATCCTTGCAGCCTACTTCAGTTGCACATTTTATGACATCGAACATGGTGCTTATCTAACAGTGTGGATATAAGTGCCTCAGAAATACATGAAAGCGAAAGGGAATGATTAATACATTTTAAAAGTAAGGTCTTCAAGATAACATTTGTATGGAGATCTGAATGGTGACTTTTGACCTGCATGGGCATTTCATGATGCTGAATACCCAGACTCCTCAGAGTTTGACTCTAGCAGGAATTACTTGCACAACTTGAAATCATGAATAAAGGCCTGTAATTCTCTTTCCTTAAACCGTTTCCTTACGGATTTTTATATAAGGTAGCCCGTGCTACCAATCCAAGGACATTTTGAATTATATACTCTTAAAAATTTAGATAGAGCATAAAATCTGCATCTTTAATCATTTCACAACTGGACAATATATAGTGGGTGTTACTAAGCATAGTTTTATATGAATGTTTAAAAAATACCTGATTTTAAGATTTCATTAATTAAAACTGAGTGAGTGGTATAAGCTACTTAAATTATAGAAATAAAATTTATTTTCTCTGTCATCTTTGACCTGCTTAGTTTAGACTACTTGAACCATCTGTCCTTTTGTTTTTGTTGGGACACCACATAGCAGACAGCATGTAAAGGCATGGTAATAATCTCAGCATGTGGAGTTAGTTGTGATCAGTGATACTCAATTTGATTCTTAGAACATAAGAACTGCCATATTGGGTCAGTCCAAAGGTCCATGTAGCTCAGTATCCTGTCTTCTGACAGTGGCTAATGCCAGGTACTCTGCAGGAAATGAACAGAACAGGTAATCAAGTGATCCATTCCCAGCTTCTGACAAACAGAGGCTAGGGAAAACATCCCTTTCCATCCATACTAATAATCATTGATGGACCTATCCTCCATGAACTTATCTAGTTCTTTTTTGAACTCTGTTATAATCTTGGCCTTCACAATATCCTCTAGCAAGGAGTTCCACAGGTTGACTGTGCATTGTGTGGAAAAAATACTTTTTTGTTTGTTTTAAACCTGCTGCCTATTAATTTCATTTGGTGACCCCTAGTTCTTGTGTTATGAGAAGGAATAAATAACACTTCCTTATTTACAGGTTTCAGAGTAGCAGCCGTGTTAGTCTGTATTCGCAAAAAGAAAAAAAGCTCTCCTCTGTTTTTTCCACCAAATGCATCCGATGAAGTGAGCTGTAGCTCACGAAAGCTTATGCTCTAATAAATTTGTTCACTTCCTTATTTACTTTCTCCACACCAGTCATGATTTTATAGACCTCTATCGTAATCCCCCCCCTTAGTCGTCTCTTTTCCGAGATGAAAAGTCCCAGTCTTGTTAATTTCTTCTCATATGGCAGCCGTTCCATACCACTGATCATTTTTGTTGCCCTTTTCTGAACCTTTTCCAATTCCAATATATCTTTTTTGAGACGGGGTGACCACATCTGCACATAGTATTCAAGATGTGGGCATACCATGGATTTATATAGAGGCAATATGATGTTTTCTGTCTTATTATCTATCCATTTCTTAATTATTCCCAACATTCTGTTAGTTTTTTTGACTACTGCAGCTGCACATTGAGTAAATGTTTTCAGAGAACTATCCACAATTACCACTCTTTTTTGAGTGGTAACAGCTAATTTAGACCCCATCATTTTATATGTATAGTTGGGATTATGTTTTCCAATGCGAATTACTTTGCATTATCAACATTGAATTTCATCTGCCATTTTGTTTCTCAGTCACCCAGTTTTGAGAGATCCTTTTGTAGCTCTTCGTAGTCTGCTTGGGAGTGGAATATCTTGAGTAGAATCATAGGACTGGAAGGGACCTTGAGAGGTCATCTCGTCCAGTCCCCTGCACTCATGTCAGGACTAAGTATTATCTAGACTGGGGGTGGGCAAATTTTTTGGCCTGAGGGCCACATCGGGGTGTGAAACTGTATGGAGGGCTGGGTAGAGAAGTCTGTGCCCCTCAAACAGCCTGGCCCCCACCCCCTGACTGCCCCCCTCAGAACCCCTGACCCATCCAACCCCCCCTGCTCCTTGTCCCCTGACCGTGCCTTCGCAGGACCTCTGCTCCCTGTCCCCTGACTGCCCCCCGGCCCCTATCCAGCACCACCACCCACCCCTTGACAGGCCCCCAGGACTCCCACGCCCTATCCAACCTCCCTGACCCAGAACCTCCGCCCCATCCAACCGCTCCCTGTCCCCTGACTGCCCCCCAGGATCTCCTACCCCCCCCACCACCACCGCATGCGCCACGGCCACCCTGTTACCATGCCACTCAGAGCGGCCAGAGCTCGCTGCCTGCGCTTCAGCATAGCTGCAGGGGAGAGGGGGACAACGGGAGGGGTTGGGGACTAGCCTCCCCAGCCAGGAGCTCAAGGGCTGGGCAGGATGGTCCCGCGGGCTGGATGTGGCCCGCAGGCTGTAGTTTGCCCACCTCTGATCTAGATCATTCCTGACAGGTGTTTGTCTAACCTGCTCTTAAAAATCTCCAATGATGGAGATTCCACAACCTCCCTCGGCAATTTATTCCAGTGCTTAACCATCCCAACAGTTAAGAATTTTTTTCTAATGTCCAACCTAAACCTCCCTTGCTGCAATTTAAGCCCATTGCTTCTTGTCCTTACCTCAGAGATTAAGAACAATTTTTCTCCCTTCTCCTTGTAACATCCTTTTATGTACTTGAACCCTGTTATGTCCTCCTTCAGTCTTCTCCTCTCTAAACTAATCAAACTCAATTTTTTTCAATCTTCACTCATAGGTCATGTTTTCTAAACCTTTAATAAATTTTGTTACTCTTCTCTGGACTTTCTCCAATTTGTCCACATCTTTCCTGAAATGTGGCACCCAGAACTGGACACAATACTCCAGTTGAGGCCTAATCAGCACAGAATAGAGCGGAAGAATTACTTACTATGTCTTGCTTACAACACTCCTGCTAATACATCTCAGAAGGATGTTTGCTTTTTTTGCAGCAGTGTTACACTGTTGACTCATATTTAACTTATGGTCCACTATGACCCCCAGATCCCTTTCCTCAGTACTCCTTCCTATGCAGTCATTTCCCGTTTTGTATGTGTGCAACGGATTATTCCTTCCTAAATTAAGTACTTTGCATTTGTCCTTATTGAATTTCATCCTATTTACTTCAGACCATTTCTCCAGTTTGTTCAGATAATTTTGAATTTTAATCTTACCATCTAAAGCACTTGCAACCCCTCCCAGCTTGGTGTCGTCCACAAACTTTATAAATGTACACTCTATACCATTATCTAAATCATTGATGAGTAGTTTTGTATCATCTGCAAATTTTGCCACCTCACTGTTTACTCCTTTTTCCAGATCATTTATGAATATGTTGAATAGGACTGGTCCCAGTATAGACCCTTGGGACTATTTACCTCTCTCCATTCTGAAAACTGACCATTTATTCCTACCCTTTGTTTCCTATCTTTTAACCAGTTACCAATCCCTGAGAGGACCTTTCCTCTTATCCCGTGACAGCTTACTTTGCTTAAGAGGTTTTGGTGAGGGACCTTGTCAAAGGCTTTCTGAAAATCTTAAGTACACTATATCCACTGGATCCCCCTTTTCCACATGCTTGTTGACCCACTCAAAGAATTCTAGTAGATTCGTGAGGCATGATTTCCCTCTACAAAAACCCTATTGACTTTTCCCCAACAAATTACGTTCTTAGAATGTGGCTTTTCATTTGTCAGTTTACGGATAACTCCACCTCATCTTCTCTGCTCAACCAACTGTGGTTTGATTCCCTAACACTTTGTAGAACTTCTAATTTCAAGGTTCAGCCCTGGTCTACACTGCGGAGGGGAGGGGGGGAATCGAGCTAAGTTACACAACTTTAGCTACGTGAATAACATAGCTGAAGTTGACGTACTTAGATCGATTTGACCATGGTGTTTTCGCCGCGGTGAGTCGACTGCTGCTTCCCCGTCGACTCCGCCTGCGCCTCTTGCAGGGGTGGAGTACAGGAGTCGATGGGAGAGTGCTCGGGGATCAATTTATCACATCTAGACTGGACGCAATAAATTGACCCCTGCTGGATCGATTGCTGCCCACCGATCCGGCGGGTAGTGTAGACATACCCTTAATGTGCTACTTTCTGACTACTGGCTGATCTAAACTGACTAGAGAAGGAGGCAAGTTCATCCTCAGACATGCCTAGTAAAAAAGCCTGCATCTGGGAGAAATTATCATATTTTTAAAATGTTACCACATTTTAACTAATGATTTGCAATTAATGTAGACAGTGCAGGTGTTGTGAACCTTTCCTAGCGTAGACATGTCCAATGTGACTGCTTGCAAAACCCCTGTTCGGTCTGAGGAAAACCTGCACCTGCTTACTCATAGGCTGACATTCCCGGATGTACCCCAGTAATAGTCCTGTGGTTGTGTTGTAATGCAGGATAAATATACTGTATAAACGAGTCCTGTTGTATATTTTCTCTTTTGGTTTTAAAATTCACCATTCTTAAGTTTGTGTCCATGCAGAATTAGTATATTATTTGCTGAATAGATTCACCAAATATAATGTAAATATACCATGCCGCTCCCAACTTTTCAAGCAGATGCCTGAATAGATATTTGAACAAAACAGGATTACTTTCTTGGTCTTGCAATGGACACTTAAATACCTGCATATGCCCAATATAACTCTTAAATTCGTCGGTTTTCCAAGTACTGACATAAAAGGTACACTATTTAGATTTATACTAAGCAATACAAGAGTACCCATACAATGCTCTTGGCATCCTTGACAACTTTCTAAAAATATGCTGAAATGTATTTCTGAGTCCAACTGTGTAACCCTATGTATCCTGACCAAGCTCTGCACCTTCCTTTTTGCTTGTCTTTGTAGACCATGTGATCTTTCCATTCTGGTCCAGTAAACGGCTTTAGGAATTCTGTTCTAGAATTGAAGATGAAACTACTGAGCTATATATTACAGGTTACTCTGTGTTTTGAAGAAGGTGAACAGGATTTAAAAATTCTCCAAGTATCGAATACAAATGCTATAACTTCTGAAAACAAAAATTCCATTGCAAGAAACTGGAGTCTGTTTTTTTGTTGTTACAATTAAAACAATTTGTCACGATTGACAAAATGATTTAAATAAAGTAATTATGGACCATTCTGTCTAGAGTTTGGTGACAGTGGCTGGATATTCTGACAGTAAAATCTGTGTTATATCACTTTTTTGAGAGTCTATATGTGCTTTCCTTTAAGCAAATGAGTCTAGTAATTTATCAGTGTACAGTCAACAAAGGTCTTCTACCACAGTAGATGCTTTTACACTATGCCTGCTTTCACAATATGGTTAAAAGAGCATCAATGCAGACACACAAGCTTTTGTTTGGTCTTCATCCATGTGGAATGCATATGCCAGGGCCTTGAGGTTAAATAAAAGAAAAATAAATAAATAAAAATAGAATTGGGGTTTGTTCAGGACTTGTAGTATTTGGTCACTTCTAGAAGAAAGGTCTTTGATCTGAAAGTCTGGAAGGAGGAAAGTGGAAATGTTTTAGACGCAGTGCTAGCAAAAGCCACATGAAAACTTTCTTTGTGACTTAGCTTTTCCATAGATGGACAGCTTCTTTATTTTATAGAGTTCAAAGGAAGTGTGTTTATCAAAAAGCTTTTAACGATATTTATTTCCTGGTATAATACATAAAAACTAATGGGGATGGTGTAAACTGGTAACTTTTTAAACTGGTAACTACTAAAATTAAAAACTTGTTTGTGGTGGTGTTTGACACTTTTTTTAATCTTTGGGGGTTGGAAGGACATGCATGGTTATGAATGTAATTTTCATTTGAACATGAAATATGTAAACTCATGCAGTGTTGTGGCATTTGGGAGCTTAAAGTTGAGGAGTTTTGCCCAAATTGAGATGGAGATGTTTATGTAGCACCCAAAAGTACTTTAGTCTTGTGGAAAGTCCCTGTCTCGAAGAGCTTACAGTCTAAATGCAACATCCAAACAGAGGGGAGAAATGAAACGCAGCTCCTTTTTAGGCTTGTTGCTTGAAACAGCAGCTCCGGAGAATGTATTTTTTTAAAAGACCATAATCTGATTTTCATCCTTTATATGTCTATATATAAATAAATTAAAAACAAGAACCTTTTGAATTTTCTTCCCTTCTCCTCAAGACCAGTAGGATAAAACAATAACACATTCAAGTCACCCAGCAGCCCACAGTTTTCTATGCTCATTGGTATAACTGGATTCTGCAATGTGAGACTACATTTTTTCAGCTTTTCGATGTGTTGCAGTAAGAGCCGTATTCTTATATTTTATTGGATGCCTCTGTGCTAGTGCTACAATATTTTACATTGTACCCTACTGTGACGGGGTCAGGCCAGATGGCTACAGGAACATGATAGAAGGCAGATATATTAGTCCCAGGTTAAGTAGGTCCCTTTTCCATGGGTAAGGTAACAGGGAAGGTTCCAGAACAATCAGGAACTTTCTGGAAACCATTAAGGTAGACAGGCTGATTGGCTGCAGGTGTTCTAATCAAGAAGCTGCTAGAATCAATTAAGGCAGGCTAATCAGGGCACCTAGGTTTTAAAAAGGAGCTCACTTCAGTTTGTGGTGCGCATGTAAGGAGCTGGGAGCAAGAGGCGCTAGGAGCTGAGAGTGAGAACACAGATTGTTGGAGGACTGAGGAGTACAAGCATTATCAGACACCAGGAGGAAGGTCCTCTGGTGAGAATAAAGAAGGTGTTGGGAGGAGGCCATGGGGAAGTAGTCCAGGGAGTTGTAGCTGTCATGCACCTGTTACAGGAGCCACTGTAGACAGCTGCAATCCACAGGGCCCTGGGCTGGAACCGGAGTAGAGGGTGGGCCCGGGTTCCCCCCCATCCCCCCAACTCCCTACTTGATACCAGAGTAGTTGAACTGGACGGTGGGTTCCACCAGAGGGGAAAGTCTCTGGCCTATTCCCCGACCCACTTGGTGGATCAGCAGAGACTGTGGGTATTGTTGTTCTTCCTTTCCCCAGGCTGGCCAGTGATGAGACTAACTGAGTGAGTGGCAGATTTGAGCCACGAAAGTGGCTAAAATGAGGGCTGCCGTGAACCTCTGAGGCGAGAAAATCCGCCAATAAGCGCAGGACTCACTAAGGCAGAGGAGGAACTTTGTCACACTACATTTATATTGTTTCATGGAGAAGGATCCTAAAACCTTTAACAAACTATATGTAGCCAACCTACACTGAACCAATGCTAACCACCATTTGAGGTGTTAGCTCTTTAGCAATACACAGCATCATTTCAGAACAGGAAGTGAAGATTGTTGTATACTGCAGCGGGATTCGTGCGTTTCTCATAACTTTCCAAGCAGAAATTTCTTCAGGACAGAAAGTGCCCTGTGAAAGTCAAGTACTTCATTTCAAAGGAAGTATATTGAGAGCGCTATTATGGTCCAGCTTAAGGCAAAATTCCCATAGTGTAGAATGGTGCAAGCTCAGGCCCTTTGTAAAAGTAATATATTAAATCAAATAACTCTGACATTTTTATTCCACAAAGGGAATCTGATAGGTTTCCTTTTAGCACCAGCGCTAATGTTTCAGCCTTCAAATGACCCTTCTTCCTTGGTGAGAAAGATGTAACAGGACACCACTTGGAGCCCTTCAGCAGTCATTTAGTGGGCCTACTTTGGCAGTTTGAAATGCTCCCTTACCATTTTTTCTCCCCCTATCTGTATTTCAGATGTTCGGGCTTTCCTTGCAGTGTTTTTATTTGCAACTGGCCTGCGACGGGGCAGCCCAATCTCAACAGCACTCTGCTGTCAAAAGACCACCGCCTAGCCCGTATTTTGTATATTTGAATGTACTGTTACTTGAAGGATAACTACTTTCTTTTAAGCCGTTTTTTAAAAATACCACTCAGGAACAATCAAATTGACTCTTACAAAGTGAGAAGATTTTTTTTTAAAGATCTAGAAACCTTAACACTGTCCTCTCTTATAATGCTTGATTCATAACTGCATACAGAGAGATTACGTTTTCAGATTAAACTTTATCGTCGTTTCCTTTGTTGAATTTTAGGACACCTTTTTTCCCCACCCCATCTTTTTTCCCATGGTGTTTGATTGTGTCTGTAGTAGGTTGATCTTCTCTGCACAGACCTTTTGGGGTGCAATCCTGCAAGGTTCCTAGTGTCTTTGATTCTCTTTAAAGTCAATGGGAGCTGAGTACGCTCAACACCTTATGGGATCGGGAAAGCTGTAGTAGAAATGAGTAAAATGTTAGCTTGTGATTCATCAGAGTTGAATGATGGCCAGAGACCTATGCATAAATAAAACATTACACATTTATATAACATCCTGTAGTAGTAGTAGTAGTAGTGGCTGGCAACAAACCTGAGACAATTTATTGCTCCTACCATATCTAACAGAATGAGACATAATAGAGAATTTTTATACTTTTGTATTCTGGTATCTGTGTTTTAGTTGTGTTCATGAAATGGGCAGAAGTACATAGTCTTTGAGGTTTCCTTTTATATTTTTATGCCAATCAAAATAATTGCTGATTGTTGAAGATGGGAAGTCAGAATTAGTCTAGGACAGTGTAGCTTTCACTTAGCTCATTCAGTGCATTTTCATCCAAATGCTTCTTTACCTTCCTTAATTTCTAAATCTGTACTGCTTAAACCCATGATTAATATGTTGGAGGCATAAAGGCATATTCAGTTTAGTAATACGTTTCAGCCTTTTCTGCAGAAATGCTTTTGCAGGTGGTTAGGCCGTCAGATAGGAGCCTTCTGTTGCTTGTTTTTTAAAAAATGTTTTTACTACTTAAACTTTCTAAAATAACTGGTGTTTTTAATTGAATTGAAATGTATGCAGTTGAATATACCCTTAATGTTTGGAAAGTCATCAAAGTTTAGAGATGGACTAGACCACTTAGATCATCTAAAGTAATCAGTCTCTCAGCCAGTTCAGGGCTGTTTCTTAGACTACATTTTTTTAGTCCTTTGTTCAGTCTGGATTTAAATGTCTCAGGTTAATGAATCGCTATTTTCCCTTAATAGACTGTTCCTCAAGTGACTATGTCTTGCTGACAGGAATTTTTTATTTCCTGGAAACCTGAATTTTCCCTTTAACTTTCTCTTTCTCGGACTCTTACGTCCCAAAGTAAATCGAACCTCTCTATGCTTGGTGTTCATACTCTTAAATACTTGTAGGTTCTTAACATCTCTCTCTCCTGTTACTTATTGATTAGCTATGCTCTGCTTATTTGGCTCTTCTAAACATTCCTCACCAGCCAATCCTGCCAGCCTCCTGACTATTTTTATGAAAAGATGTAACAGTCAATGCTTGGAGCGTATTGACAGCTTACTAATAGTCACAGAAAATGTTGTTTTGCTTTTCCTTAGTTGGAAACCTGTATGTACACTTTCTATCATATAATAATAATCTGTCGATATCTGAATTTTTTGTTTTGTAATTTTAGTGTAATATGCAAACCACTTTGTTTCAGTGGCCAAAACTCTGCTTCATTCATGCAAAATCTGCCCTGTCTTACATCTCATGCAATTTCAGTGATGTCAATGTGGTTGTCTGGGTGTATAGTAAGTCAGCGCTGAATTTAACCCAGTGTGTACAGAACTACACAATTCCTGGTGTGTTAGCTGCCCTACAGCTTATGTCAGTAAACACCTGAAAAGTCAGAGGTGGCCACTAATTTGCATTAATTATAATGAATTTCATTAAATTATTATATTGTCTTGAACAGTCCCATTCTGTTTCTGTACATTGATGGAGCTCTGACTTCAGTGGAGTTACATCACTTGACACTAGCATGGGATGTGGCCTGCTGTTTTTAAAAGGTTAGCTATAGATGTGAGCCCAAGAGTCGTTTTGCCTTTTCAAATTGACAGAATTAGTAAATTCATTCTCACAGTGACATTCCCTTCATAGTGGGATTTACGGAAATGTTACAAAGGGGTTGGGTATTTTTAGAGTAACTTAAGTGTGTACCGGGTTCTTTTTAAAAATACTTTCCCCACAGATTTCATTTAGTCAAATTAAATTAAACTGACGTAGCGTAATATTTCATGTTCACTTACAGGGAGTCCAATCAACTTACTTTGATTTTAATTATTTCTGCTGGGAATTGTCATTACTTCATTTTTCTCCTCTTTCTCTTTTTGTTTTCTAAAACCCAGATTTAGGTCGTTCTCGAGAACTGCAATATGTTTATGTGGATAACAATATTCACCTGAAAGGGCTCCCTTCTTATCTGTATAATAAAGTCATTGGTTGCAGCGGGTAAGCATGAATTAACTTAATGTCTTGCATACCTTTATTTCCTAATGCTCTCCATAAATACATGCCTGTGTGATACAACTGAATTTTATTTTGGGTTATTCATTCAGGAGTGATGTTACTTTGAAGGGATTACTTTGGCTGCCTGTTCTATATTATTTTTGTAATCTTCTGCATTAATTCGCTGAACATTTAATATTTCAGTGCTAAGCCACAACAGCCAGAGCATTTGTAGATATTTGTAGGAAACATTTACTGATAATGTAGGGCATGAAGCTGAAGACTGTGTTTTAAATTTGGCCCAAAATGTAGGCTTAATTGAAACATGCTTTTCCAAAATCAAGACAAATAGGTATATTCTGTATTTTTAAAATATGTTTCAATGATCTTTAATAAGTAAACATCTCTTACAGTGTTTGCATCCCATACATTGCAGCACTGGACTAGTCAGCGGGTTCTCAAATCTTTGCCTATAATGGACCATATCTGAATAGAATTTCACATGGGCTTTCCTCTTATTCATACTCTCATAACATCCCTGTAGCAACTCTTTATAGTGCTTAGCACTCAGTAAGTGGTTAAATAATTTTCTACAAATTGCAATCCAACTTTTATGTATATTTAAAAATACCTTAAGCTCTATCGTATGTTTGTGAGTTTGATGTGAGGAGAAAGTGTGCTCTCCAGGACACTTGCCTGTTTCTTCTCTGACTTAAATCAGGAAGAGCTCCACTGAAATTAATGTAGTTGTGCTGGGGCAAAAGTGGTAAGAGGAGTACATGCCCCAGTATCTTCTAATTATAAAATCACTATGCTATTCCTCTCAACTATACCTACATTAATTATAAACTCCACATTTATAGCCCATGCCTTGTTAAAGTATGTTAACCATTATACATCTGAGAATTTTTAAGGTTTTCCTGATAGCCAAAGCTCATGTTCCTGTGAGGTACAAGTATTTTGCAGTTGTATCGCAATTTGCTGTGCTAGGTGGGGTCTCTTTGTGCTGATCAAAAATTTTATTGACCTTATCCTTCAATAAATGACATGGTTGTATATCTACTTTAAGTGTTTGTTTTGCAGTATCAGAAACTGGAATAAATTGTAAACAAGATGTTAAATTGTTTTTCTTTACTTTTAATTCTTTTTTTTTTTTTTTTTTTTTTTTTTTTTTTTTTTTTTTTTTTTTTTTTTGAGAAAACACTAGTGGTAGTACCTAAAAGCGTGCCAACAGGTTTGATTGAACAGTTCTGTTTATTTTCAGTCATTTTGAACCCCATCTTTGCCTTTCGCTATATCTTTAATTTTCCATTTTAATCTGTTAAAATGTTTGTATCTAAAACTAACTGTATGCTAATTTTTTGAGTGACATCACTTGTCATCTTATTTCACAACTGTCTGCATAAACCAGATTTTCATTTGACTTTGTCCCTTTTAAAAGATGTCTGCTCGTGTTCCTTCTCATTTTCTATATCTTCATTTTCATAGCCTAATCAGATTTTATGTTAGTCTTTGGCATTTTAACCACAATTGAATATAGCAGGTCTAGATGAGATGGCTAAAAAGGCAGCATCCAATAGTTCTTTGACTACACTTCCACTGTTACTGCCACTGGTGCAGCTACACGAGTAGTAGCTACAATGGAAAATTTAATAATTCTTGTAGACAAGGCTGCAGGCATTCAAAGCATTGCATAGACGTGAACTAACTAATCCTCATAGCACTCCAGTAAGGCATGTGGGGAAACAAACCCACATTGTGCTGTGTGGTGGTACTTGTACTTTCTTTAATACATGAATAAAAATATAATTTTTTAAAAATTTACCACCAGCAATTAAAAACCAATTCAGCTGATCAGCTTTGACCTCCCCATTACAGAAAGAGGGCAGCCACAGACCACATTTTAGCACTATATGGGCTGCATTTGGCTCCAGCTGATCTTCTTGTCTCCCCAATATCAGTCATAACAGAAGTGCTCAGTCTTTGAGCAAGCAATTTGACTTGATAAAGTGCTTCTACCTGCCCAGATTTCATCTTTGTGAATCAATTTCTGTCCCTTCCGCCAAAACAAAGATAGCACTTATATTTGCAAATTAAGAACAGAACTATTGCTGCATTGTCAGGGTTATTTCTAAAAAGATGCTATATTAACAGGAGCTGCACGTTTTTTCAGATTCCTTATGTTAAAGGTAAAATCATTTTGTGACAGAATCTACTCTTCTTTAGTAAGCAAAATAGGATCTCTGTATGGACTTGTACATACTAATAAAAGACACCTCTCCATACTCTATAGACATCCTTGATATAACTTAAAATACACTTATTTAGGAGGAAAAAATCTAACACAAAAGAAATTCCACTTGCTGGTCGCACTCTCATCTCCTCTTCTATAGGGTAACTGTTAACAGCATAAGGAACAACGTGCTCAAATAGAGTTGATAATGTACTGAATGGATGTTGTTGTCTGATAAAGCATTTCTGTGTCCTTTGCAATAGTAAGCGTTAGTGGCTAGTGTAAGGTCTTTACTGGTCAGATAAACCGATTAGAGACCTGGAATGAAGATATGGTTGTTTAATGCTTTATATGGTCACTGTCTGGACAGGAAAACTGACGACTTGTTGCTAATTTAAAACTAAGACTCTGAAAATAAAATATAAATTACATTGCTAAAGTAATGAATCTGTGAATTCTGCTGTCAGGCTGGCTGAAATATCTTTATATATGTGATTATCTCAGCACTTGACATTTTTGTTTTCACTTTCTCTGGATTGGATTTGCTGTTCTTCCACTTGGACTGATCAATTTACTGTTTTGAGCCTGTCATTCCTTCTGAATGTATATGATCATAGTTTTACTCCTCTGGTTTATTTACTAAAGTTGTTCTGTAACTTCACTTTTAACGTGGAGTTTTATTTTTCCTAGCCACACAGAGGCTCACTATAAGCAAGAAAGGGGATGATGTTTCTCTTTCTTACCTCATGGCATTCTTTTCTGTGCATCCTTCATGCTTATTAATAACCAGTTATTATTCTTAGGGCAGTATTTCTTTCTCCAGACATGTTCTGGCAGAAATGTATACATTTATCCCCTTAAACATGCTACCATCCTATTTTGCAACTTTTGGGGATGGAGAGGTGGATATTAATAACCTAGGCCATAAGGTAGATGTGAGGCCCAGTTGATACTGAAGTAAGTATTCAATGCATTTTACCTGTGTTATCTATTGAGGTTAATAGGGAATAGATCAGCTAAATTCAGTTCCTCACACCAGAACATTTCCCTTCCTTTGTATTTACTGAAAGATGCTGTATTGTAGGCACAGGTTGTTGGGGCTTGACATGATACATTTGATTTCTTAGTTCCTGACTTTCCTCCGCCCCCTCAATACTTTGTCAGGAAGATTCAATATTGATTGAAGTCAGTAGAGAGGTTTGTCAGTCTGCTGCTTGGTGCTGTTTCATTCCTCAGTTCTCTTGAGCTTTTCATCCACTATCTTGTGCAGTTGAAGTCCCTTCTTATCTGGGACATGAAGGTTTTTTTCCCCCTTTTTCAGGTCTGTTAGGATCTGGTTTCTTTTCCTGGGCCCAATACCTGGAAAAGTTGACAATTCAGTTACTTTGCCCCTTTTCTTGTTCCATTTGTTAGATCTGAACTTAACAAAGGCTGCGCTTTTGCTTCCAATTTTTGAGTTGTTATAAGCAATACCAATTAGTTCATGTCATTCCTGGCTTCTTAATAGTCTGGATAGACTGCAGGAGAAATCAAGTAGGGAATTTATTTTTTTACTAACAGATTAAACTACTCTGTTTGGATCCACTGTTCCTGAGAACCCCCCTTCTTCTGAACTTGGGTTGGGTTGGAAAGGGCAGAGTTTGCTGATTTTTTCTGGGTTATCTTCTCATTTTCACCAGGGCAGTCTTTTCAGGGGAGCTCTGGGAGGGGGAAAGCAGCATTCAATGGCACTTGAAGCACTAATTGCCTTATGGCTATATTTTGCCTGACGTGTTGTGGGTGGGAAATCCATTATCCTTCCAAGCTAGTTGGTTCAAGGCACAGAAACCCAATTGTCAGGTAAGACATTGACCCATTAGTAAAATATTTTGTAGTAGTAACAACCAGTTTGTACTGTTCAGTTAGGTCTGGCTAAATGAGAGGGACTCGGAGGCAAAGCTACCAACACTAGACTTTGTTAGTCAATGTCCTTGGTTCACCTTGTGGCTCTGTTCTCATTTTTTCTAGGTATTGGTTATTACTTAATCGGTAAAGACCTTTAAATGGGCCATATCTAGCTGGTTATGGGCAGTTAGAATGTGTACTAAATTCATTTCAATCTGAAACTCACACTGTGTATAAGAGCGAGCTCTTATTCTAGGAAAGCAGTGTTCTGTAGAACAGTGTAAAGCGCACTTTGAGGTGATTGCATATTGTTTTCCTAGTGGTTACTTTTATTCTGGCTAACTGCTTTCTGAATGGTTTGTTTCCTCCAGCTGTGGCTCCCCTATTCAGGTTTCAGAGGTGAAGCTGCTCTCCTTTTCATCAGGACAATTAACTGTGTTCCTCCCAGCAGAGGTGAAGTCTATAGGGACAGAGACCGATCATGTGCTGCCTTTGCAAGAGCTAGCCATGAGGACACTCTATAACACCTACTACAGGTTTTTAAAAGGTAATTTAATTGTCTATTCATATCCTTCAGCGCTTGACAAGACCCAGCAAATGCATGGTCTTTTCAGAGGTGACAGTAGCATTTATAGAGCTCTTCAAAGTGCTTTGCAAACATCAATGTTTTAAAATGTTTATTCCAGCAAATTACATTTAAGTGACCAACAAAAATTCTTTGGCCCAAAAGACATTGCTAAACATTGACAGGTTTCAGGGTAGCAGCCGTGTTAGTCTGTATTCGCAAAAAGAAAAGGAGTACTTGTGGCACCTTAGAGACTAACAAATTTATTTGTTATTTGTCTCTAAGGTGCCACAAGTACTCCTTTTCTTTTTGCTAAACATTGGGCTCCAAAGGTAAAGTGATGGTTAGAATTTTTTTTTGGGTGGGGAAGAGAACAATGTAAAAGGATGCAGGCTTTTCACCGTCTGCAGTGGAGAAGAAACTGACTTTAATGGGACAGGAGAGGGAGAAATTATTATTCCTGAGGCAAGATTAGATGCATTGTCCAAAAATGCAACTCCTTGCCAGGCAGCACGCTCCTAAACTGGCAGACTTGTTGTACATAAGGCAGAAGAAATGTTAGCAGCCGTTGGCCATTTCAGTACAACATGACAGCTGAGCTGCTTTAGTTCTGCTGCAGTTCATGCTCTTTGTTGAAAACTGGCCCATGGCTCCCCTGGTTATGTATCATACTACCACATGAGATACCAATATTTGAGAGTAATTTGGGGGTTCAGGCTTTGTTAGATTTTGGAATGTTGTGGATCTGTCATATTCAGTGCTTTGGGAATTTGTGAACCATGGAAGGAGATGTATGTAAAAAGGCTAATCAGGGAAAAGTTTGGACTGGAATTATTGTTGTGAATCATAACCACTTAAGTAATTCTTTTTGCCAAGAAAAAGTGTACAGTGAAGAGCTGACATTCTGCTGCTTGGACTTCTCTCTGCCCCAAACATTATTTATTTATTTAGGCCATTGATGGAAGCTACATGTTAAGAGTGGGCCAAACACAGGAAACTATATTAGAGGAAACCATTCTGCACTGCTGGGGGAATGAATTAATGACCTGTTAGCGGTTGTGTGTTTCTGATTTCTGTTACTTAGGGGAAAAATCAGGGAGTTGTTCAAATATCAAGATTATAACAGTACAATGCTCATATAGCACAAGGTGCAATTTTCTGTGTGCATGCGTGCATGGGTGAAATTCTAATCTTTTTTGGAAGACAGGCTAGGGATTTGGGGCAAAAGGGATTAACTTCTCTCCTCTGGAAAGCAGAATTCAGATCTTTAAATTACAGATTATTGTAATTTTATCTGTGTCACAACCACCATATCGTGTGGCAAGACTGTCACAAGCAAGGTTTAAGTTTAGAAAAGCAGGGTAGTATCGCAAAATCAATATGAAGTGTGTTGGCAGGGTGCAAGAAAACTTGTGAAAGGTTGCAGGCATTATGTCTTTGGTCAATGCTTGAGAGATGAGGAGTCACCTATTTTAAGTATCTTCCCTATCCTCAAATTTCTGCACTACAGTTTATTTTGTATCTTTCTAGTCTGGTCATGGTAACCATTATTAAAGACGAGCAACACCTTGGGTGACAGTCAAAATCTGGTTGAGACTGGGGCATGGTCATGGGCGAACTATTAAAGGTCAATCCAGACAGGGATTAGATGGGTTGTGGGAAGGAGATGGAGGATGTGGCAGAAGTAATATCACCCTCTTTGGTCCACTATTGGTTGCTTGTGTTTGCAATTTCAAGGGTGGTGTTAGAACCTCAGTTAGTGTTACAAAATCATATTACAGCAGTGACCAGGCTGGCTTTCCTCGATCTTTGCCTGGTCAACAAGTTGTGACCTCTTCTGTTACATGCAGACCATGCTTCTGTTATCCATGCCTTTGTCACCTCAGAATTAGACTACTGGATTGCACTGTATATGGGCTACACTTTACATTTATTTAGAAACTGAGTCCAGTGCAAATTCTAGAAGTCTGTTTATTAAATTCTGCCCCTCATCTTGCTCAGTTAACACTTACACTAGTGTGCAGCACTGGCTGCCTCTTTGTTTTCTGTTGGAGTTTCAGATGTTGGCTTTGACTTGTGAAAGTCCTAGTGGCCTGGGGCCTGCCCAACTGAGAAATCACATTTCCCACAGCTGTGGCAAATGGGGGTGCTGGAGCCTCTTGGGTATAGAAGAATGAGATCTGTTGACCTGTGGGGCCTACTAACAAGGCCATGTATTTGCTGGGCCTTTCGGAGGTGTCTGTGGGTATAGCTTTGGTTATAGTTGGCAATTTTGAATTGCTGGATGATTAATTGTTTGGGGTTTGTATAAACTGCTGTGCTGCTGGATGGTTTATTTATTGAATTATATAAATAAAATGATACTGACTTCCTTCCTAGAATCTTGTATTGTTGACTATTGAATAGCCACTGATTAGGACAGGGAATCTTACTTTGGTTAATAGATCTAATTTAATGAGACACACTTAACTAAATCCTCCAAATTTTAATTCTAAGTTTTGCTTCAGTCAGCCAATGCCTCTGTTTAGAAATGTTTTACTGCTTGTAGCATTTGCTGTTTTTTTGTATTTGCTTGAGCAACAGCACCTTCACCTAGCTATTTGGGTCTGATTAATCCTATGCCTGCAGTTTTTTGTTAACTTCCCTTGCTTATTTACATTGCAAGTACAGTTATGGGCTTCATCTTATTTGCAAATAATTTTCTTAAGTTTACTACTCCTTTGACATGGCCAGATGTTACTGAGAGGATTAGTGAGATATTTAGTACACTAAAAGAAAAGGAGTACTTGTGACACCTTAGAGACTAACAAATTTGTTAGTCTCTAAGGTGCCACAAGTACTCCTTTTCTTTTTGCGAATACAGACTAACACGGCTGCTACTCTGTCATTAGTACACTAAGGGGTCATGGAACAGGTTTACTAAGTTGAACCATATCATGAATTTGTTTTGTTACAATCCGGGTTCTTAACTTGTGTTTCTTTTCTTCCCTAGATTTCAGCTTCCTGACTCCAATCTCATTACCCAAAAGTCTCTTGGAATTACTGCACTGCCCTCTGGGACACTGTCATCGTTGCAGCCAGCCCATGTTTACCATTGTCTACCCAAAGCTCTTTCCCTTGAGGGAGACTCCAATGGCGGGCTTGCACCAGGGGTAATTACAGAAAATTAGACTGGGGTTTCAGACCTTCCACAGGGGCTTCTGTTGGGAAGAAAAACATCTTTATGGAACTTGAGGAATTTTTTTTAGCTTGGCAGCCTTGATGGGGTAAAGTCTTTTTTTTTTTTTTTTCTAAGATCTCCTATCAGACGGGACCGTCATATTTATTTCTGTCATTTTCCACCAGCATTTTATTGTGCATATACTAACAAGGGGAACAATAGTCACCATGATACTTGCTGATGGTACTCAGGGTTTTGAGGCACCTTGCTATTATGTGCCCTTAGTGTGATGAAGCTTTGTCTGTGCTTGCTATGTATCAGCTCCATGGGCAACACAAGCACTTCCCTCTAGACTTCAGAGGCCCTGCTGTCACTTTATGTTAGAAGTTGGCACACCCCAGCCCATAAGCCCTCCAAGCATCTCCCTGGAGTGTCCAGTCTGTTCCAGTGGATGTTCGCAATATTGACAGATTTGTTGCTTCCGAAGAAACAGTACACCCCAGCTTAACAGTTCCACCTCCGATCACTTGTCCGCTTAACATACAGCACTTAGATATGTTTATAGTAAAGTCAAGTATAAGTTTATTTAACAAAGCTTAACATCCAAGTAGTAGCAAGTAGAAGTATTGGGAAAAAATGATTACGTATAAAATAAAATCATAACATACATTCTAGAGCCTAGACTTCATTAACAAGATACTCTCATGTCTAACCAATATTGCTGTCCCCGAATCCTTGCATCACTTTTCAGCCAGCTGGCTATGACCCTTTTTTCATGAGACAAGAATGCTGTCAGCTGGCCTTTTTGGTGAAGGACCCAGAGTGTCACTTTGTACTCCAAGATATACCAGAGCAATCTTTTGTTTATCCATACACAGGACCAGCCCCCCCCCCACACACACACTTGTTTTCTTATTCCTGTAGATTCCTCTGTTGTAGATTTTGAAATCTCTTCTTTTCCCTGTGGCTCAGTGTGCAAATAGGCCTCCATTACGAGGCATCCCAATACACAGATGGCCAGATAGGGAGATAGGTGTCTGTTACCTTCTGCCTGAAAGGAACTCTTCTGAGGTATGTCATCTCTGGTGAACTATTATGCAAATGTCTGACCTAGGGGATCCATCTGAAACCCTGTGCCATCTGCCATTAGCACCAAGGCGTCCCTGGTTCATACCTTCTCCCTTACATTGATGCCGTAGGGTTAGCTCCTGCCCAGTTGCCTGGGCAGTGTATGTGCCACCACATTTTCCTTTCCCTTCATATGTACAATTTCCATGTCATATTCTTGGAGCACTCTCCAATGTAGCAGTCTGGAGTTGGTACCTTTTGTTCTGTGAAACCATGCCAATGGACTGTGGTCTGTTAGGACTCTGGACTTCCTGTGGAATAGGTAAGGCCTTAGCTGCCTGACCGCCCACACAATTGCATAACATTCTCTTTCTGTGACAGAAAATTTTCTTCAGTGTGGGGAAGGGGATCACTTCTTTTTACTTGAGTTATAGGATGCTTTTTATTGCCTTGGCCCGCTTGCATTAACACAGCTCCCAGGCCTGTATTGGATGCATCTGTGCAGAGTTCAGCCATCTTATCAAAGCTAGGACTGGCTTGAACCAGTTTCTCTGATGGAATTCTTTTCACTTTATCAAAGCCTTCTTGACAGGCTGCAGTCCAAACCGCCTTGTCAGGCTGTCTCTTTTTGCAGAGGTCTGTAATTGCAGGCATAATGTTGCTGAAATGTTCCACAAGCCAGCATTAATAATTTGCCAAACCTCTAAAAGACTGAACTTGCTTTTTGGTTCAAGGTACAGGCCAGTTAACAATGGACTCCACTTTTAAAGGATCCGGACAAATCTGTCCCTCTTCTATCCAATAGCCTAAATAAAAGACTTTTGGCCTCCTCATCTTATGTTTTGTCACTTTTACTGTAAGACCAGCATCTTTGTGTCTCTTCAGCACAATTCCCACATCATCCTTATAATCTTGCCAGGAATGGCTGAATATTACAATATCATTTATGGAGGCATGAGCAAAGCCCGATAACCTTGCCAACACTTGATTAACGAGCCTCTGAAATGTGAGTTCTTCATTAATTAACTTAAAAGGTAACATTTTAAACTGACAAAGTTCTGAATTTGTTATGAATGTGAATTTTTTTTTTCTGTACTTCAATGTCTAAGGGGATTTGCCTTTTGTTAAATCCAGGTTGCTTGGTAATTTTGTCCTGCCTAAAATGTCTAGCATATAATTGATTCTGGGCATAGGGTAGGCACCAGGAACTTGTAACAGCATTAAGCTTTTTGGGGGACCGTAACAACTGGAGAAGCCTAGGGACTATTATTTGACTCTGTAACTATTCCCATGTCTAGCATGCTTGCTTCCTCCTTGCAGATTTGCTCCTGCATTTTGCCAGTTGTCGTGTATGCTCTGCTGGACGCTGGCTGTGGTCTGACAGTGTTAATCTTATGGACCATTTTGTGAGTCAGGCCTGGCCTGCTGGAAAATACCTGTCGGTGACTTTGCAGCATGGCCATATTTGCCTTTTCAGTTAGGTTTAATCCTTCATATAAATCAGTGCCCTCTAGTTGGGTATCGCTGTGGCATTCAGTCACCAAATCAATAAGAGGGGCTGTCTCGCAGTTCTCATCTGCACAGCAAATCTTGGTTACAATGGCTTCACGATTGTGGTATACTTTTAACCTGTTGATTTGCACAGTTGGAGGTGTAACCCTTCTGTGGGACCTTGGTATATTGCAGGTAACGTTAACTCTTTCTGCCACCTCATAAGCCTCTTCCCATGAATTGTGCATTTTGTGCTTATTTATAGGAAGTAACACCAGAACCAATCACCCACATCAAATGATCAGTCACAGGTATTGAGATCATACCATTCTTTGTGAGCTGCCTGGCCTTTGAGCAGTAAAACCTCACTAATCCCCATCAGGGGGTTTAAATCCTTCCTGAACCTCTGCACTTGTTCAGCCACTAGGCCCCGCCACAGCCTCAGTGCCACCCCCCCCACCCCCCAGGAATCTCTAAGGAGATCCAGGCGACTTCTGATCTGTCTCCCATACAGAAGGTCAAATGGGGCAAACCCTGTGGACTCTTGGGGCACCTCCTGCTAAGCAAATAGCAGGGTAACTTTACATCCCAGTCACTTGTCCTCTTGTTTCATACATTCTCAGCATAGATTAGGGCCCCAGTTGAATCTCTAAACAAACCATTTGTTTCGAGTACTTCTGCTTGTACTACTTGAATTTTTGTGTTAAATATAGTTGTACTTGATTTCACTGTAAACCTATCTAAATGCTGTATGTTACGTGGAGCCGTAATCTGAGGTGAAACTGTTAAATTGTGGTGTATTGGTTTTTTGGAAGCAGTGAATCTGTGAATGCTGTGAGTGTCCAGTGGACCAGCAGCTGGATACTCCAAGGTGATGCGCAGAAGGCTTGTGGGCTGGGGTGTGCCAGTTGCTAACCCGCAGATTGACAGCAGGGCCTGCAAGTCCTAGAGAGCAGTGCTTTTGTAGCCTTTGGTCAGTGGAGTTGGGGAGCTATGGGACTCTACTATTCCTAATAGAACAGCACATGGGTGATCAGGAAATCCATTGGGAGGGTTTTCTGTGAGTCAGGAAAGAACTATTACCCAAACAGCAATCCTTCACCTGGTGACTTCACCCCTGTACCTGAGGCAAATGCAAGCACCAAATAAAATGCCACAAGGCATATTGGTTTCTTTTGCTAAAGGCAAAAATGAAAGCCAGTGGTGGGGGCATTGCAGCCATTATCAGAATGTATTTCAAAGAATCTGCAACTAAAATGCTCTTCTTCAATATGAACAAATCAGGGGTGTACAATGGAAGGGTGCTGTGCTGAAGAAGATGGTTGCTAGTGAAATGCGATTACAAACAGTTCAGTTTCTTTGGTCACAGAAAATCTGAACATGCCTGCAAGGCTGTGTAGTGAAGCAGCCAAACCTACACAGTTGTGTTCGCTTGCCTGGTAGCATAATCAAACAAGAGATTAAAACTAGGGAATGTCGTTCCTCAGGCAGGTAGAAAGTTGGTGTAACTTAATGCTGAACACTGGTCATTTTGTAGTGCTTTTCCAGTACCACCTATTAGCCTGAGCTGGGGTTGGTGCCGAATACATGGGCAGGTGGGGTACAGGTTTTAGTGAAAGATGAGTGAAACAGTCTATCCTCACAGACCTAACTTTGTTTAAAATTTTAGTTGTACAGAGAAAGGTAATTCTGTTTCACTGAGGCTTTATGAGGAAACTGAGGCAGTGTTGGAGTGTGTTCATTTTCAGCCTCCAGTTAGTCATGCTGGTCAATTAATGCACCCATAATTTTCAACCAGAGAAAAGTTTAGTATCTTGCCAAGAAGGGAGGTAAAGGAACATCGGACCTAGAAGCCTGCCTTCTGCCTGGTGTCAAGGGGTGTTTTCAGTCAGTGAAGAGAATCAGCAGCAACATCCTAGCTTGAACCTCTCTTGAGCCTGCTCCATGGTTTGTTTTGACTTGAGTTTCTTCCCTTCTTTGTGTCTGAGAGGAGGTTCCACCATAGAAAAGACCCTGTGGCTGTGCACCTGGTTAGTGATAAAGCACAGAATAAGCAGGTGGTGCTCTATCCTTCTCATCTCAGGTGGGAATGTCTCTTGCTCAGGTGACAATGCCATGTTTATAGGGGCAGTGGGGAGAAATGTGTAGGAATTTTTCTCCATAAAACAGAGCTAAAAGCTGAACCATGAGGACATAGGCACGTACATAATAGGAACATGAGAACTACTCACTATGTAGTTCAGTATTTTCAGAAATCTTGTTTGCTATCAACAAATAAAGTCATATTTTGTTGAACAAACAAACCCAAGAGCTAGGTTCTCCTGAGAAAAGTTGTTAAACAATTCCTTAGACAGTCTCTTCTTAAACATGGAAAAGAAAAGTTAGGCATTTGTAGATGTTTTTACTGAGAATGATATTTAAGCCAGTAATACTAAACTCAGTTCTTGCACTGTTGAAAATCTTTTAATTTGCCAGTAATTCTTCTGTTGCAACAAAAGGAAAAAAAAAGTTTTGTCAGTAGGAAAACTTTAAAAAAGAAAATAAAAAAATCTGATTGCTGATTCAAGCAGATGGTATAATTTTTCTCAAGTTATAAGGCAGCCTCTTGTGCTGAGAGTTTGTAGCATAATGCTGCTCTGATTTATGAGCAATACAGCTTTATGAAGTGAAAACAACTTGTGCATCTTAAATTTGGACAGCAGCCAGGAAGCACCATAACTGCAATTTTAGAAAAGCCATCTCCTTTCTTAAAAAGCTCTTCTGATTGTAAAGACAGTGATCTTCAACTTGCTGTTCTGTTGAAATTTTGACTGTCAGATGTTTAAACTCCATCAGCACGAGAGGTTATAACAAGACATAATGGGATGAAATTAAGAAAAAAATATTCAAGCTGTCAGGAAATTTTTCCAGGAAGCAAAATGGATTAGTGTGTGTTGTGTAATTTCCTAAGCAAATGATGGACATTTCTTTTTTTGGGACATCCAAACTAGAATGGACAAACCGCTGAGCTTTGTATTGTATGTAATAATCCTACAGTGGCAGGAGATGGCTAGATTCCTAAAGACGTGGAAGACACCTACTTTTTATAGTTGCCACAGAACTATGGTTAAGAGTCAATGAACACCTCCAACACAAACCCTTATTTTCCAGGGATTATTAAAATTCTTACTGTGCTGAAACTTGCCAGGAAGACTCTATTCCAGGAAGAAATTATTGTTGCAACTGTTAAAAACAATACCATATTTTTCCACCAAATTAAGTTTTGCTATGATTCAGTGTACTAATCCCTTATGTTGCCATGCTGAGGCTCTAAAATACCTGTTTCATTTAAAATGTACATTACTGCCCATTTTTCACTTTTTAGCTAAAATCTCCAAGTATTTTAGCATATGCACTTAGCATGAACACCCATCACCTTCCTGGGTCCAGAATGGATTGTCATAGAATATCCAATCACATAACTTTCAGCTGCTGTAGAATTGTGATGCAAATCCACAGACATTGAGACTTAAGGATGGTCTGGTATTCTTATCTTTGCAGTACACATGCTTGGCATGGTAATATTATTATTTATGTAATGCCAATACTGTGGTTAGGTACTTTAGAGAGAGATAGGAAGACAAGATCCTTATCCTAAAGAGCTTACCATGTCCGTGTACAAATAGAAACATAGGGTGGAGAAGCTGGGTGTTTGAACAGTTTAGCACATCACCTTAGTTCCACAATTTTTGTTTGGGTTGTCTATATCATTTTCCTCTGCTGGGAAGACTAGCGTTTATTTGCCTCTACCATAAGATGTATTGGGGGTTGGGGAAGAGAGTGCTGAGAAAAGGTGGACTGGGGTTTCCAAGTGTCAGGGGCTGTGTTTCCCTACAATAACATCGGCAAAGCGTCAGTCTTGGTTTTATGGATTAAAAATCAGACTTCATTGTTACCTAAGCAAGAAGCCAGGTCATTAGTGAGGTTATGGGGGGTGGGGAGAGTTTCAGTTGAAGGAAGTGAAATTGCCCCTTTATGTGGATTTTTAGTGTATGGCACTTAGCCCAATATAACAGCAAAGGCCATTGGTCATCCTCTTGGAGTTCTGATCTCCACTTTTTTCTTTTTGGTTTCTTGTTGACTCACTCAAACCTAATTTTGGCTGTTAGAATTCAATTATTTCATGCTTCCAAGCAGTAATTTAAACATATAAGAGAAACTGAATCAAAGGGTTCTCCAGATATTTCCCCCTTAGCCATTAAACCTACTGGGAATAACACTCAGCAAAACAGAAAGAAAAACCTCTTGCTGTTTTCACAAACCAAAATTAAAAATCTTCTATTTAGAAAGTTGACCAGAGCTTATCCTTTATTTTTACAGTCCACAAAATTGTCTGCTGTGAAAGGCGGCCAGTTACTTTAATCCTGAACTGACAACTGTTTTTTCTATCTTCTCTTTTTTTTTTCCAGGCGGAGAACAGTTAGTTTTGTGGCATACTGCTGCTCCACCCAGTGTCTGCGGACTTTTGACCTACTGAGTTGATAAACGCTTAAAGCTACTCAGGAGTGTTGCCAGCTTAAAGCTGCATTAGACTGTGTATCTCGTTGGTACTGGAATACTGTATGTTTGTGTACATGTGTGCATACTCCAAAATAGCAGAAATGCTCAGTCAGGAACCCTAAGGGCACATAAATCCTGCCCTATCATTTTGGGTGAGCTGCGAAAACTTTTTGGAAATATAACGCTCAAGCTTTTACAGGTATTAACACCTTTGCTCTCCTCTAAGACAACGTATAAATCAAATTAATTCAAGGGGCTCAGTCTCAAGCATTTTTTTTTTGTGTTTTTCACATATGGAGCTACTTAGGTTGATACTTTGTGTCATTTAAAGGTGTTTTAGTTCTTGACCAGTGTTAGATGGACACAAAATTTAGAAAACCTATCTCCAGTATGGCAGCCCAGTTTTCGCTTGTTACTTGTAATTTTCTCCCACTACCAGCAGGATTAGGGGTATACAGGCACGTAAAGACGGCAGCAATTTAAGGATCCCAGTTATATTTGTGTGCCATTTTCCTCTTCCCTGCCCCCACTCCCCTAAATAGTTTCCCCATTAAAGAGCTCTTATGGCAGTAGATTGAGCCTTTGCATCTGACTGAAGTGTTCAGATCCACCTACTAAAAGCAGTACCTTCCTTTCAGACATCACTGCAGGACACAGCCTCTGCTGGAGGAGTGGGGGTAAGTAGGGAGAACTTGGCCTCCTTTTGACATGAAGGCCTGCATGGAGTTGCTCCCACAGGTCGTAGGACATGAGTATCTTTGTTTGTAACACTGATTTATTTTTGAAATAGCTGTCATCTTGCATGAAAAAATCTGCGGGATACATACATATTTATCCATATTTATTTTCTGTCTGCTGATGAAAATCCTGGAGTAGTTTGAGAGGTGAACAGTGAGTCCTGTAATCTTGCTGAGAGCTGGCCCTGGTATCTCTGAGTTCAAGGTTCGATTTCCAAACCAGCTTGTCAAGCATCTTAACATCAGAGGAGTATTTGAAAAACATACACGCATACGCAAATATCTTTACAAAAGGTCTGTAATATGCTTTTTAGCATGTTTGTGGCAAGTGTAACTCAAAACCCTATTTATTACTGTCTTGGTGGGGGGTCATTTGTTGTTGGAATATTTTCTTTACAACTACAGTACAAAGGGCAAAAGTAGGCCAAAATGTCTGGTTTATATTTTTAATTTTAAACTAAAACAGTACAAAAGGTGGTCATTTTGCTCTGTTCTGCAATATATTTTTATTAATACATTGTGTTCATGATTAGTTTAGTTTTTAACCATAACTTACTTGGGGACTTAACACAATGTTCTTCGTTATAAGTAGTTACATGCTGAAATAGATCTGAATGGAACAATTTGATGATATAAAAATGGCAAGATAAAGAGACTTGGTAACGTATTAATATACGCAGTGGCGAGGAAAATGTACACCTGGAAAGAGTGGCGTTTTAAAACGCTGCACTGTTGCCAAAACAAGCATTTGTTTCTGCTGTGGGTTTGCTTTGGACTGTTCAAATGAATGGAGCGTCCTAAGTATTTCAAACGTCACTAGAAGGGCAGTTTTTGAGGGTAGGATTCGTAGGTAGGTTGTACCCATTATTTATAACAAGGTGCACGGGTTCTCTTGGGCTGGTTTTATGGAGTTGAAGTAGGTGCTACAAATTGGAAGATTTATGCTTTAAGGAATGCAAATATCACCCGCAGTCCCTAATAAATGGAACTTTCTATAATAAAGCCCTTTTGACAGATCCACATTCCAGTGGGAAATGAGCCCATGTCCAAACATCCTCTGTGCTGTTGGATTTCTTCTCCTCTGTCCTTTCATTAGTTTGTCTTGTAAATCCCAATTCTGGGATTTCAAATATATTATCTCAGTCATTGGGGATCAGTACAAAGGCAGCAAAGTGGGTGTTGAGCTTGTCTTCCATTCTGCAGGACAATACAAGTTTGAGTTGTAAGTTGCCAAGTTCAGAGTATCCTTAAGTCAGAAAATCATAGTGTGAAAATTCAGAAGAGTGGCACAGATTCCTGTGTTTAATGGCTGGCACTATATATATATGTTGACATATTGCACTATTTAATTTGCCACACAATGGTGTGTCAGGTATTGTATATCTTTAAAATAGATCTAGAATGTATCAACCCAGGCATAAAAAAAAATTCCTTTGTGTAAGGGAATGCCTATGACATGCTCATTCGAAATTCAGAACAACTGATTCCCAGGCACTTGCCTTCCCTAAAGTACTAGTGGACTGAAAGACAACACTGACAAATGTTTTGACGGTACAACCACTGTGGAACTGGAAATTATTATTACTGGTTCCATGCTTTTAATGGATCAGGAAAATAAATGATTGATTTTCATTTATTACATTTTCATTTATACTGCAGATTTTATATTGAGTTGACTGGTTGGTTGATTTTTCTCTTCTCAATGTTAAAAGCACATAGACTTGGAAGAACCTTTTTATTTTAAGCAAAAATCAACCTATAGGAAAGTTTAGCTAAAAGATAGCATTGTTCTGGTTTAGTGTGGATCACATGTTGGAGCTTATTGTTGTTTCCATAACTTACTGAAAGGTGTGAATTACGAAGTCTTTTATTCAGTTCATCAGTCTCTTTATTGTTAGGAAGTGCAGTCCAGCATAATACAAGCATACTCCCTAAGAAGCTGAAGCTTCACCTAACATTTTATAAAGTGATACTACAAGGATTCCAGTCTTCAGTGAATAAAATATATTTATTTTGTGTAGTCAAAATGTGACAATATACGTTTTTTTTTCTTTTATTAGTGATATTGGAAGAAAGTCACAATTATGGACTGGAAAAATAGCTTAAATTCATGTTTATCTGATCACGACTGATAAAGCCTCTTTTTATATTTAGCTACATTTAGATAGAGAGTCCATAGTTTAAAATAATTTAACACCCCTGCTTTGTCCAATTTTTTTCTGACTTTGGTGTCTGTCTTCAGTGTTGTTTCAAACTGTCTAGATCGGGTTGTGCAGAGGTTACCCACCCCTTGATCTTTACACAACCTGGTTCTGTCATTAGTTGTCCCCAGTATATTTCCTTTATTATTGTTTCTAAGGATGTGTTAATGGTGTCTTAAAATAAAAATAAGACCTCATCTCCTCATCCAAGGAACACAGTCATTTTTGCTTCGTTGTATTTTGTAGAATTTTCCCTTTTCTTTGGGTTTTTGTCTGTCAGGATGACTAGTCAAATATGTGAATACATTCAAAAAAGTGTGGAAGAATATTTGTTCAGCTAATACAACTTTAAAAGTGGTCATTTCTGATGTGAAATGTAGAATACATGAAGTTAACATGGGGAGTATCAGAATATAAACAAAGATCACATCTAGCTTAGCTCACATGAAGTGCCACGGTTAATCTTGCAAGCCTGCAGATGCTGGCTGCTGGTCTTTTAGTAAAGCCAGTTTTTTGTTCAATCACTGAGCAAGTGGGGGATCCATTGCTTTTAATAAAGCATTCCAGTTACTTCTTTGCAGTACAGTATGCCTGCACCATTTGGGCAGTTTTGTACTGGATGATGTGTGTGCTTGCAATCCTTTACGCTGGGCCCTGCATTCCTGATCCTCTCTGCTATAGATGATCAGAATGTAAATATATCTCCTTTATGGAGGAAAAGAGAATAAATACGAATATCAAGCAAGTATTGAATATGACTCACTATGAGTCTGATACTGATCTCATTGAATTTAATGGCAAAATTTCCACTAACTTCAGTGTGAGGAATATCAGATCTTAACAGAGAAGACCCGCTCTTTTGTACCAAGCTGGCTTAAGATCTTGCATATCTAACGCTGCTGAATCTCATTGTGTAGTATTACAGAGGGGTAGAGGAAAACTTGTGATTTTTTCCCCACAGTAGTAGCAGTATGTTCAGATTTTACTGGCACTTCAGTATCAGTTAGTTGGTTTGATAGTTGTAAGTAGTTGTCTAGGAAACAAAACGACACGATAAATAATTGCAGCAAAAGACTTGATCTAGATCCCGTTGAAGTGATTAGGAACCTTTCCCCTGATGTCAGTGGGAGCTATATCAAGCCTTAATTGACCGGAGAGAGAAGACTGTTTTACCCATCATTATTTGCTTGTGAGAGTTAGGGCTTATATTTTCCTCTTTCCTCATCTTAATACTGATAAAGGATATCCCCACTCAAGGCATTGCAAAATAGAAGGTTATAATTGATTTGTGTTTGAAACTGCTGAGTAACTTGAACCCAGGAGGTTTACTACTTTGTATTACAAACCTGTGAGTTCAAAGGTTTTTTGGAAGGAAATGGCAAGGTTCCTGTGAGGCTTCCATTTTTTTCTGCTGCATTTGTACTCCTCTTCTGTTGAGTCTCAAACTACTACTCAAGTTTGGACAACAGCTGAGCTTGTTCCATGTACGTTTTTAAAATACAATGTATAGCTTCTGCACGGTCTTAACCAAATGTCAACTTGTGGGGAAATGAATTTTGCTAGAGGTTTAATTTAAAGTCAGTGGTGCAATTTATTGTACATGTTGGTTAATAAATTATATTTTTGGTAGTATTACAGTTTACTAAAACTAACTAAACTGCTGTTGCTGTAACTGTTGTATTAGAACAGAGTGTGAAAATAATTATACTCTAGTTCATTTGCATAGTGATTAGCTAAAAAGTCTCCAACCCCCAGGCTTATGGGAAAAAAAAACTTGAAAAATATTTTTAATAAGTCAGAAACACCTTTTCAGTTAATCCGTTGACTCAGCAGGTAACATGGTTTCTGTCATATAATCACATCTTCAGTTCCAGTGCCAACATTAAGCCCATGCAATAAGATGCTAATTTGAAATGTTTTACAAGTTAGCTGAAGAAAAGTAACTTTTCATAGGACTTCATTATGGGTCATCACAGCCTGGCTATGGATATATTTCCTCTGGTTCATATTGCTTTCCAAACAACGTGCAGCAACTTTCTTTGCCACTGAATAAGAATGAGGGTGCTGAAGAACAAGCGGATGTTAAGCATCTATAATTCCAGTTACTTGACTCTTTACTGTGTTGTGTAGAGTTTTGTTTCTATATGTGAAGCTGCCTCTAAATCTTTCATGAAGTTATTAAAGTTGAATATTGACTGAGTTATTGCACTATGTATCATGTCAATACTACCACATTTGTTGTGAAAATGAAACGTACCTAGTGGAGGTGACTACTTACTCTTAAATTATTTTTAACTAATGTCTTAGAGGGACTACGGTATGATCCACTCAAATTATATTAATGTTTACTGGGTAATAAGTTTGATTTAGAGATTTAGAAGGATAACGATGTTTCTCACTGCAGCCCTGCAATGTAGATACATTTATGGAGTAGTGTGCCCAAAGCCTGATGGTCTCTGAGTCCCTTAACAAATCAACAAAAACCCTTAAAACCATAATTTGCCAAGGGACGTGTCCCAAATAAATTGGAATGGAACAAAATGAAAGAACCAAATATCCCTGACCCTTGCAATGAAAAACACTTGGCATAAATAGACATTTTAAGTTGAAACAACATGTATATTGTGGCTGATTGAGCTAGCCTGTGCTGTGGGGAGAGTCTCAGGCCCTCACCTGGAAAGGCATTGGCTATAGAATGACTATTATGTTTGTCAGTATTTAGGGGGACCCTGTGTAGTGATTCTGGGAGCGAGAGTGTCATGGACAACCACAGTGTCTATCCCACAGCCTCAGTGAATCCCTTTTACATTATATGGAGTCCTGTCTCTTCCCTCTGCATGAGACCTGTTCATCTTCTCATGATGCTTCCTGGGAATGGTCAACTGTGTCAGTTCTGTCACTCTCAACTGTCACGACAAGGGAGAAAGCAACAAGCCACCCACAGAGTAGGACAGGTGCTGTTATTTAAAGCATTGAATATCTAAAAGTGAAGCCTTGAAACAGGCTCATCAGGCAGCTGCTGCTTGATGCAGACATCTTCCACCTAGCCATAGACCTGAGCTTTTGCAAGACATTGCGTGAGTCACAAACTAAAAGGAATTCCTTGGTCTCCGTACACCAGCAAAGTGATTGACTTTCTAGGGGTGCCTCCTAGGTAGCTGTAGGGAACTGGCACCATCTCAAGCACTCTGATGCTATTTTGCATGGTAATGAGGAATGTCAATATTGACAGACTTGCTGCAATCATGGCTGGCTGCCTATCCATCTGACTTGTGAATGGCTGCTGCTAAGGGCCTCCCATACAGAGCACGTGGAGAGGGTTGTGGGGAGATCTAAAGGTGAAACATCTTGGACAGAAGATAGAAAAAATATTCTAGCAAATGTCATATTCGAGCTTTCAGCAAAATGACCCTTTTGATGCATTCTCCCAACGTGATTTAATATGACAGTTTGAGCAAAAGGCAGAACGTTCCGTAAGAGTGAAACAAGTGTGATGCTTGAACTAATGAAGTGGGAGCTTGACTCACAGACATCTTTAAGTGCATATCTTAAATGCAGTACTATATGGTTAACAGGGACACACGCGCACACACACACGCTCCATATTTGTAAGATGCAGCTATCTAAGAAAGTGTCATTTTTTAAAAAGTACATTATGTAAAATTGCTTCCTCAAACCACAACAGAAACTCAAGCCACCCTTGATTTTCAGATGCACGGAGCATTCAAAAAATCTGTAGAAGTCTATGGAAGTTACAGGTGATCAGCACCTTTTGAATAATCAAGGAATGGCTGAATAGATAACGTGACAGATGTGAGACCAGAAGCGTGGAAATGTCAAAAGGCTATTCTACTGAGATGTGCCGGATGCTACAGGCACAGAGATTATTCATAAACTTCTATCTATCAGTGTTATATGTATCTTTGTGACGTAGGGATGGTAATCCGGGGAGGGGAAGAGTGTTATCTTCTCCAGCCACTAAAATCAATAGGGGCATAATTACTGCAAATCCTGGGATAGATAAATACAGAGAAAGTACCCCTGGGGGAGAAGTGGGGTAGACTGGATCAGACAAGGTTGAAGTGGTGCAGAAGATGAAGGATGGGGGTTTGGTATAAAGGGTCAGCCTGATCTGATTTAGCATCCCTCATTTTGATCCGAAAACTGATGAGATTAACCAGGAGGGCAAAACCCTGCTAGAAGGGTGTGAAGGACTGGTTCTGCCAGGGTCTCTACCTGGAAGATGGAAGACACTTGGTAAGCATGGCAAACGTGAAGGCTGTTTTATGCTATGTTTCCTCTGTAATACTTTTGTCCTAAAATAAATGTACTGTGCTTTGTGAAAGCTAGTTTGTTGCTGGTAAATGCTGGTGTAGCCCCTGGGAGAGAGCCGAACAGCAGGTGCTGGACTACGGTCAGACCTGCTGGGACAGTTACAGTGAATTGCAGGAAGATTGCAGGTCTAAATCCCCAATCTGGAAGGAGAGGGATGAAGAGAGGTAATGATGGGAGGCCGGAGTCCTAAAAGGATGTTCTTGGACAAATCACAGAGGGGGCAGAGGTGCAAATAACCTGGATGCTGTCACAGATAGATTGTGCAAAGTGCAAGTAATGTCAGCCAATTAGGGCCTTGTTGGACCAAGTAGGGACATGAATTCCATAGCTGAACCCTCCCACATGATTGTCTTGTGAGCCCAAAGGCCAGGCCCAGCTGTTCACAATTAAGCCTAATAACCCATTGATAGTATCCATTTTACAGGTGGGATGAAGTGGAAGTTAGGCACCTGCGTGATTTGAAAATCCTACTTGGCAGCTATATGCATAGATAGGTGCCTAAAGACCTTTTAAAAGCTGGTCCTAAGTGCCTGGGTCAAGGTTACTCAGCAGGTCAATGGCAAATCTGGGAATAAAATCCGTCTGGTCCCATGATCTATTAAGCAACAGTCTTTTTTGCCTCTGAAGGTTCAGTTTGAGTGAGCGTTTGAGCTGGTTCTTATTTCAGATAAACTGGTCTGCCTGCTGCATACTTGACAATTTCATGTCATTCTTTTATAGTATTCCTCTTCACTGCCACACAGATATAGTCACGTGTTGCGGTACTGCTTTTATAGTGCCTGGTTCCTTGGAGATTCCTTTAATGTCATGTTTTGTCCCTCAGTTCCATTCGCCTCAATATTCTGGCTCTGTTTACAAAGAAGTACTATTTCCTTTTAATTTAAAAAACAAAACAAACCCACAAACACCATACACTGGATTATGGGCAGAGTATTAAAAATGTTTCACTGCCATTTCAGTGGGTTTTGTCAGGTTACATACATCAATATTTTTTCAAGTTATATGACTGCTCTCTCAAAAAAATATAGACCGCTTTCTTGCAATGTAAACCCCAATATTTTGCTAGCTTTATCTGGCTAGATTTATGGAAGTACTGTAAGATCACCTATTTCCTTACAGAATCTGTAATTGGAACAAGATTGAAGTTCATTATCTAAAAACAAATGTGCATAATTAAATTCCACTGTGGCAAATCCCATAACATGCCCCCTGGTGGCTAGATATGGAGTTGCAACAACTGTGCTTCAGTTTTCCCTGTACCATCTTTGTCCTGTTTCCACTGTTGATGTGATCTGGCCCTGTGGCCAAGCCAGGTGAGAGTCTAACCCTTCATAGGGCCTCCAAGTCCTTTAAAGTCCAACCGGACACAGCAAAACAACTGAATCTTCAGCCCAGCTGGGCTCAGCTGGTCACTGCCTTCTTTGCAGGCAGTTCACCCCAGCTTCAAACCATCCGAACACCAATCCAAGTTCCAGGACTTGACTCCCACTTCCGAGGGGCTGTCACACTCTGCATATACCAGGGTTTCAAACGGGCTGCAGACACTGGTCAGCCCTTGTCTCCAGTCATGTTTCCAGCTCTGCATTCAATCCCACAGGCTTCCCTCAGGCCAAAAAAGAAAAGTCCCATTTGTCTCTCACCTGCCTCTGCTCTCTGGCCCTTCCTCTGGCAGCTCTTTACTTCTTCCTTCATGAAGGACCCAGCCCTTTCCTAGCCGTTTATGACTGACACCCCTCCAAGTGCAGCCCAGAAGGTGCAGTGGCTTCAGGTCACTTTAAGGCATTTGTCCTCTCTGAGGAGGTGTATACCCCATCACACTCACACAGGTGGTTTTTGCATACATGCCCAGTATCTCTTGGTTAGTGTAGAGTAAACTCCCTTCCCAATAAGATGGGCACAGTATTTCCTGTTTTTAGGTTAGCCTGACTGTGATAAAAGATGAATCTTCTCAAACTCAACACTTTCATTCTCAGGTGTCTCTATGAGATGTCCAAGAAGGAGCTTTTTTTTTTTCATTGCCCTATATGAGCCATCCTCATGCTATCTGTTAGCTGTTTGGTGTTAAGAATCCCAGCAAACTGCCATTTCCATAACACCCAGTAAGTATCAGAACACAAAATGCAAAAGACTTGTTCATGCTATTCACTTTGCATGTGCTCTCTAGTTATGAAAACTTCTGTGTGTTCAGTTATTTGAAGTAGTGGTCAGGTTCAAACAAATCTCCAATTTTGGCCCCAGATCCTGACTTTCTGACTTTAACAGGCCTTTGTATCTGAGCAGCTGTTTTTAAGATAAAAGAAAAGGAGTACTTGTGGCACCTTAGAGACTAACAAATTTAATAATAAATAATAAATTTGTTAGTCTCTGAGGTGCCACAAGTACTCCTTTTCTTTTTGCGAATACAGACTTAACACGGCTGCTACTCTGAAATCTGTTTTTAAGATAAACAGCAGTGCACCACTTAAATAGTTGCTAAGAGGCACTCCTGCATTAGAGAGGCAACTGCTAGGGAGTAGATTCAGTGCAATATATTGCAGTGACTCTGAGCACTGTGTTACATTATAGGGCTTGTGAGAAGTCTGGTTAGAGGCACAATCAAACTTCCCTCCAAACCTAGTCACCGTAGGTGACAGGTATGTACTAGTGCCAGTAGCATAAGTGCCAGGAATCAGAAACCCCACCTCCCCAAAGACAATGCAGATTTTTTAGGAAATGATGCTGCTCCTTCATTAGCTGGCAGTCGTCTTCCAAGTCCATACTGAACCAATGGCCCTTCCTATACTCCAATGTTGGTGGCTCTTAAACAGCTGCTGTGCTCCAGGTTGCTGCTTTTCTTGGCAAAGATGGGTCCAAGCTGCAAAGATCAGATCAGAAGTATTGGTTCTCTAATTCTTCCTAGCTATTACCATGAGATGCTATTTGAACAAGCAGTGAGTGTCATTTATCACTTATTAACCTATGCACATCTACTGTGCTACAGACCTCGTACTTCCCTTGTACTGAGAGAAGCAACAACAGGGAGAATGTAAATGAAACGCTGTCACAGGCAATGTTAATTCAGACAGCAGCACTGGGACACTGTAGCTTTGGGCTACTTTTACATTTCATCTTGATTATATAAAGTAAGTGTCTCAATCCAAGCATCCTGCCTGGAGGGTCCATGAAAATGGAACCTTCATTCAGGGAAATTCCAGTATTTGGATGTTTGTATCTAGTCAAACAGTTGAAATGTTGAACTTTTTCACAGAGCGAAAAGTTCTGGAAAATGTCGACATGGGAATGTGACAGTGAAAACCCCCATCATATCCAATTGAAATGTCGCTTCATACCGAGCAGTTTCATTTTGAGCTGTCTGTCATGGAGCACCCTGCTGCAGTCCATAGAGGCATTGGGTTTCCTTCATACCAGTCTCCTTGTCTGCTGGCCTGCCCCCATGTGACAGTATCAGGTGAAGCACTGTATTCTTCTGCAGAAAGGCTAGCTTCCGCTGCCTGTGGGTTTTCACATTCAGGTCTGCTTGTTGATGGAGGAAGGAAATGCACTCAACCAGCACAGCATATGTGCCGTGTATGGTGTAAGCACATAGTAGAGCTTCCTGGAGATGTATTACTAAGCTCTTTATAGCTTAATGCCATCTTGAAATGTAAGAAAAGGCATAAGCCGCTTAATGAGTTAAAATGATCCAGGACTGTGTCCTTCAGACAGTTTAAGGCCACAGAAAAGACCCAAATAGGCCACCTGATTTGTATTCTGCCACCCCGCTCCTACACTCTCCCCATTTTTCTCTTCGGCAGAGTCCCTGGGCCAGTGTTGTGTGTGGAGTGATTGTTCAGAAGTTTGACCACCTGCTTGTCAAACAATGACAGAGTTTAATGATTGGGGTTATAACCAGAGCCATCACCATGTGTGAATACCTAACACTATTGGAATGACACCAAAAGATCTACTAGAGTTTGGCATGTCACTAACACCCTTACCTGTTGGACGATTCAGTGCCGGCTCACCACGTACTCAAACCTTTGGGGAAGCAGTCAGGCCATTGGGCAGGGTTTCATCTGGCCATGCAGGGTAAGATGGAGACAGCTTCTGCTTCTCCTCCTCCTCCTCAGTGTAATGGGGATGAGCAAGGGAAGCTCCTTCCCTTTCCTTCAAGTTCCTCATGGAGCTGTGAGGTCTTGGGTTCAGGTGGCTCCCTAGTCACCTCTTCCCCCAAAGGCCTTTATTGCTTGGTGAGAGGATCCTGACTGGCCCTTCCCCCTGCTGCTGGGGTCAAGGTGCTTCTCCCAGGCCAGCAGCTACTAGACGCTTGTTGCTGCCCCTCCCCTCCCTGCTCTTTCCCACATCTGGTGTGTTGGCTGGACTCCCTGGAATGCCGAGGGCTTGGGCTAATCACTTTTGGGGGTTAGGAAGGCATTTTTCTTCATGGGGTGAGGGGTCAACTTCCTCTTAGCATCCCGGAGCCTGGCTTTAAGTTTTGTCATGCTGCAGGAGTCCAGTGTAGATACCGGAGTTGGCAAACTTGGTGAGCTCATGGGCCACTGAGGCTGGGATCATTTTGGGGCTTGATATGTTTGGCAAGGAGGTCTAATGCAGATGGAGAAGTCATTGGTAAAACTTACAGAGGCCAGGTCCTTTAACACCAAGGACTTTATCCTTAGACATCTATCCAATGTAGGTGCTTAAAGAGCTACAGATGTGCCTCAGTCTGATAAGAGGGCTCCGCATATCTTGGGTTAGAAACGGAGACTTTGCATTTCATGCTGTTCACATCATCCATTTACCTTGGCTTGTCCAAACTGCACTTGATGTTTTACATTCATGCGTGCGCTCTTGGCCTGATCTGGTTCCCACTGGAACTTTGCCAGCGGGGCCCATGTTGGTCTTTGAAGTGCTTGGACTGGATGTTTCATTGTGAAGTAAATGCAATAGCCTCAATTTAAAAGCTTGGTTATTTTAGCAGAAGCAAAGAGTCATTTGCAAAGTTGGTTCAGCGTCTAAAGATGTGAGAATACATGAGTCCTGAAAAGAGTTTGCCCTATTCAATAGCATGAAAAAGGGACGGGTCCTGCCACTCTTATTTCCCTGACTAGCCACGCTGCAGTCTAATTTACATCTCACATTGCCTTGCCACATGTACCATCGCTATAGAACTTTCCTCCCCTAATGAGCAGTGATAGAGATATGAATTGTCTGCAGCCAAAGGAGCACACAGATGTGGTGATTTCGGCCTGAGCTGCCTAAAGGCTTTAATAGGCTATTCTATTCTGTGTTTTTTATGCAGTATAAAAAGTTCTCAAAGCCCAGTGCGAGAATACTCTAGAGAGAGACTGCTGCTGGGTAGTGTGGATTACAGTTGGCAACAGAGGGCTGTTTTCTCACTTTGGCTATTTTTGTCCCTGGGTGGGGTGAGAAAAACATCAAAGGAAAATATGACTTTCAACCAATGCGCAATTTTAAGTTGGAGCTGATAGTCATACAGTGACACCTCTGCTAATGCAGCAACTGTCCCTGGATACAGCAACAGTGCTTTGCTTGCCATCTGTATTAAAGTTCATTATATCCGCCTCTTCTAAACATTGAATATCTCTAAGACCAAGTTTTTTGCACCAAATTCTGATTGCTTTATTCATCTGTATAGTGCCATTGTGGGTCCAGAGGACAAATAAGGAAAGTGGGCAGGATTGTATCCTATCTAGATGTATGTTTGCATGTTCAAAGGGAGCTTCAGGGAGAGCTGTTTCAACATTTTGACTTTCCTCCCCTCCATCCCCCAAAGTTAATAAGGTGACAGACATCCCGCCATTCAGCAATGAGTTCTATACAGTGAGAGGGGATGACTGCCAGTGGTTAGAGCACGTCAGACGTTGGAGTCAGGACTCTGGGGTTCTGTTTCCATCTGTCACCATGGGCACGTCAGAACTGCTCCAGACCTCGGCTTAGTCCTCTAAAAATGGGCAGGACGATTTCCCTCCCCCGCCCAGGAAGCTGTAAGATTTAATGAATGTGCTTTGCTAAGAGAACTTTGCAAACTCTCTCTGAATGAAAATTGCTGTTCCGAAGTGTTGGTATAAACCTCTGAATATCTATGTGAGTTTGCTTTCAGTAGGGAATCAAAATAGCCTTACAAAGTCTGATTAACAGCAAGATGAGTGAACTCAGTATTGTAATTTTTATGCCCTGTTCCAAACTAACTCCAGCGCTGCTGATTATGTCCCTGGCGTGCTATCACATCTGTTCTGCAGCTTCTCTCAAAGCTCAAACCAAGAGTCTGTGACACATACCCTAATGCCACGCCGCAGCACCAGCTGAAAGTGCCAGCTCGGAGAGCCAATCCAGGAATAGCTTCTCCAGGCTGCAGCCAACAAACCTAGTCATGTAAGAGAGACACTGCCCAGCCTCAGAGGGAGAAAGCGAGCTATTCTGCTTTATAGGAAGGCAGTGGGAATATCTATTCTTGACTTTAGTTTGAGATAAGGGAGAAAGCAGGCTCACTGCTGCTGGAGCAGGGGCCTTGACCCTACTAGCCGCTGGTTTCCAGGAGCTGCTCCAAGAGTCTAAGGGCTGGATTTAGCCTAACTTACTTTTTTCTGACTCACCAGTTTGCTGGTGCAAAGTGAGATCAGAATCAGCAATCTGGGAGTTGTGCTTTGGCAGTCAGTGTGAAAGGAGAGACTCCAATAGGTTGCACAGCAACAAGCTAGCTCTGTTCTCTTGCGTAGATAGCTTTCTGCAGACATGTCGGGCGGATGGAAAACTTAATGAAATTCACAGAACCTCCTGGTGCAGTACTAACATGTCCTTGCCAGCTTTCCAGCCCAAGGTTGTGGTGCAGCAGTGGGGACAGTCTACACAGACAGAGCTGATGGCAGATTAACTTCTTAGGGGCTTGTGAAAGGGATCATTTCTTTAGCAGGCAGACAGTCTTCTTCCTCAAGTCACTGCTGCCCTTTGGGGTGGAGTTATCCACTGTAAAGGCCATGCACAGGCATAGGTGCTGGGGATGCTGCTGCTTGAAGTAGTAATAACAACCCAAATACATGGTTTCTGCCTTCCACGCCCGCACTCTAAAAATTGTTCCAGCACCACTGTGCACAAGATCACGCTCCCCGCAGCCCATTGATATTGTAAAGCTCGTTCAGCTGTTACGCGTCACAAGCTGCACAACATAAATAATAACTAACCGGGACTTAGTGATACATCCACCGCCATAGCTAGAAGAATGGCAGTTAAGATCATTTATATTTCTGCAGGGCCTTTTATCCCACAGCGCAAATAAACCAGGGGGCTCAAAGGATTACTGCTCATTTATTTATATTGCTTAGAAGACACAGGGACGCACTGTGTGAAGTGCGGTACAAACACAGATGAAAAAGTGCCTCCTTGCTCCAAACCATGTACAGACCTGGGGATCCTGTTTTTATCCTCCCCTGAGTATATCTTAATCCTCTTCCAGTGGCACTTAGTGCTGCAGAAGAGGAAGGAGGAAACAAATGCTCTATATAGTAACTGTGTTGTATCTTTAATTCTGTCTCTCTCTCTGCTAATACAAACAAGCCTTTTCTGTGCTTTTAATTTTCTCTTTACTTCAACCTGACGGCAGCAGTTTTTTTTTTTCTACACCTGCCCTCAAAACCTGGAGTTTGGATAACTTTGGTTTGTTGAATAGTTTTGAACAGTGCTGGAGGATTATTTCATCTAGCAAGTTAGGTAGGATTTTTTTTTAAACCTGAGTTCCACTAGAAAAGCTGCCTTTTTTGAGAGAGAGGAAAGGGACTTTCGAAAAGCAGTTTTTGAAAACGGTTCTTGACTTTGTTTAGCGTACACGTATCTCAAAGCTGACTCACTGTAAGAACCTTGGCTTAGCTTCATGTGTGAGTTTTCATGTGGAGAGGCACACGAGCTGTTGTAGGCAAGCTGAAGGGCAGGATCTGTTAGAGATGATCTCCAGATATGGTGAAACTTCCACAGAAGGGACTGGTGAAGAATCCAGGCTCGATATCCCTCCTCCCCTTCACAAGTAAACTTTCTAGCCCTTTTCTGTTGCAAAGGTCATTTTCCAAGCCTGACATGATCACTGGGCATTTTTCTAAAATAGTCTTCATGTGTCCTTCCACCACAATCATAGCTTTTCCTACTGTTAGACATGTGCTATGGCCCAGTCTGTAGTCCTGGCAAGGTCTTTCATGGTGCATGGTTCCTCCAGGAGCCAGCAGACCAGGAGATGTTGCATGGTTTGTGTTTCACCACAGTCACAGTCTGGGTAGCTGGAATATCCCCACGTCACACATTGACTTTTGACCAGCCAACTCTAGTTTGGAGGTGATTTTAAACATCTCCAGGTCAACCAAACCTTCTCTGCACCTTCAGCAAAGCATGCAATAATATCATTGTTCTCATGGAGTGTTTGGAGCTACCTGTGCCACATTTGCAGTTGTGCAGTAGTCTCGTGTTTAAAAAAAAAAATAAAAGCCAAACAAAAAAGCAGTTTTGTTGTGGCTTGGAAGCTTTTTCATGATTTCAAACTGCTGTAGTGTGGCCATGTAGCGGGTATCCGGTATCTTCAACCTGTCATCATCATTCCATTTTGCTAGTGACTGCTCTCCTAACATCTAGTGAAGCACATAAAGGCTGTTCACATTTGTTGGTTTTAGACATCTTGTGATGTAGCAGCAACTATCCTTCAGTGCAGGGGGCCGGCTACTTTGCATGAACCAATCTTCCCCATGCCGGACATGTGTATTTGGCCATCAAAGTGCAAGTGCAGTGGCTCTCAGTGCTGCTGGGTTGGTTCCCCATTTTGAATTTGCCAGCTTCCTGAGTATGTTGTTCTGGGCACTAACTTTGCCTTTCATTTTTTCCGTGCGTACCTTGAAGGACAGAGTGAGGTCTAGCATCGCTCCAAGATAGGTATCCTGAAGTAAGCAAGTGATACCCAATCCAGACCATGTTAAGTTGTCTATTGGCCTCACAATGGCGAAGATGGAAGAGACTCACTTGCATTTTGGATGGTTTGGTGCACCATTGTTTTATTGTAATAGACCGAGAGCCCAGCCAGTGCTGATGTTAATGTAGCTTCAATCTCGGTGACTTGGGCAGAGACGTGTAGGTCGTTGGCATAGATAATACTTCTTGTGTCAAGATGGAGCCATTGATCATCCTTGTAGATGTGGAATATGATGTGATGAGAGTTGCTGCCCTGTGACAGGACATTTCTGTTGCCACCATCAGCTCTGCTTCCCACATAGTTTGAGATAAAAATGTCAGTTCTCAAGTAGACATTGTATCAGCTTTTATGAATTGGTGATCTTCCATCATGCTATGTATTTTAATGGAGAGCTTTCAGTGATTTACTGAGTTGCATGTTGTTGATAGGTTGACAAACGCAGCGCCTGTTACTATCCCCTTTTCAAAGCTATCTTTGATGTACTGAATGATGTTCAGCACTTGACAGGGGCACAACTTGCCTGGGCAGAATCCAGCTTGCTCTGGGATTAGATGCTTTTCAACCAGTTGTGGTAGGTGATTTAGGATGAGACGCTTGTAGTGTGTACAGCGGGTTACATAGGCCTGAAGTTCTTTGGCTCCGTTGCATCCTTCTCTGGCTTCAGGAGTGCCACAACACATGCTCATTGCCAGATCTTGGGCACTATGTATGTGGCTGAGCATGTGTTAAAAAACTTGGGTAGCAGATTCTTTATTTCTGGCCCAAAGTGATTTGTTCAGTACACGGGTCGTCTAGACTGGCTTTGCCATTCTTGAGGGCATTGAATTAACCTCCGGAATTAGTCATGGTATATTGTGTCCCAGAATTATAAATCTCCTGGTCTTGCCATTTAAGCCTTACCTTGGGTTGTTTTGTTCATTGCCTTGCTGTGGTCTAGTAGTTGGGATGCAACCTGGTCTGCAGTAAATTATATATTGTAGTAATATTGCTTTTACCACTACAATATAACCAAAAATCATTGGTTCACTGCAATTCTTCTAAGCAATCGTGGTCCACATCCACTTCACTCTTACCCAGTGCCCATTATTATTTGTATTGCAGTAGTGTAGAGGCCTGAGATGAGATTAGGGCCACAAGGTGTTAGATACTGTACATGCATATTACACGTAGTCAGAAATAGACCCTGTTCCAAAGAACCAAGGTAAACCAAGGAAGTAGTATCCCTATTTTACATATGAGGGGACTGAGACACAGAGAGATGTAAATGATTTCCCCAAAGTGACACAGGAAATCTGTGTCTGAGCCTTGAACTCCAACCCACGGTTCCTGAGTCCCAGCCAAGTGCTTTCACAACAGGACCATTTCTTCATTTGAACTTCTACTTTCAGGTGTCTTCCTCGCCTGCCTGACTTCTTGCTCCTGGCATCTGGCCCATTCCTCTGTGTGTGTGCGCGCATGCGCGTGTGTCCGTCCATCCGTCCCCATGTATCTGGTGCTTTAGCTTGGCAAATGCTAATATATTTACCTGTTGAGATTTACCCCCTAGTAGAGACCTGTAGCTAGCTAAGCAGTATAGGATACAAGCTCCTGGCCACCCCTTCTGGAACAATGGTCCCAGATTGCTGATGCAGTTTGAAGTGCTCACCAGTCAAATATTTGATTTAAACCTGGTTACACGGTAAAACAACAAATCTTTGAAACATACTGCCAAGCCAGGAGCAACATGAGAACTGGAGCTGCAGTTCACACCAGCCTTTGCTTCTCATCTGTTTTCCGTGGTTCCCAGAACTGCTGTCCCAAGAACCGCCCCTCCCTCCCCAATTGCTGACATCCATCACTGGAACTGTACATGTCCTGAGCAAGGACTGATGGTTTTGGCTGTCACACAACGTGCTCAGTCCGCTGCGGCTTCTCCTGTTGTGGCTGCATCTGAAGTGAGGCCTCTGTAGAGTTGGCAGTTCATCAGCCCATCTATCAGTGCTGGCGTAATGCCTGTAACCCACGCAGGGATGAGGTAATACATTTGCATTTTAATTCCATGGCTGTAGGTTTATCAGCTGGATTTATATGACTACGATGGATGTCATCCACCGTTACGTTGGCGAGGACAAAAATCGAGCAGGACGCTGACCACTAATTGCTTAGGGTTAGGAAGAAACTTCTCTCAAGGCTATTCTTTGTACAGCTGCCCATTAGAAGGGGCTTAAACCTTCCTCTGAAGCATCTGATACAACTCCTCATCAGAGATGGGATACTGGTCAAGACAGACGGTTGGTCTGATCCAGTCTGTCAGTTCTAGCTGTCTAATCTACACTAAATATATACGCTGCCTGCCACCACTGGATCTAAGTAGAGTTTTTGTATCCTGTTAGGCTATTTGTTTTATTTAAATGAATACAGCAGTCGCCAGAGCTGGCCTCAGATTTCCCAGGGCTCAATCAAGAGGAGTCAGAGAGACTTCTGGCTGTTTCAAATGCAGGCAGTTTAAAGGTTCTCCTGTCCTAATCAATGTGTGGTGTTAGAAGTAAAACCAAGCGTCCTCTTTCAATTGAACCAGAGAGGGGCCACAAAGTCTCCTTTCTCAGTGCTGGGTTTTATTGAGATTGACGTGCACTCTGCAGCCGGGAACATAACGTGTTTGTTTCAGTTCACAAATTAAAAATAAAGCCATGTTTGTTTGCATCGGCTGAGGGATCCTTTTCTCACAGCTGCTTGAAAAGCCAGCTCTGCCAGCCAAGCAAAACAAGGTTTAATATTACAACATGTACCGTGAAGGGCAAAACTGGTAATTAGCTTGCAAGAAGTAAAGACACCAGTACAATAGAAACCCAGTTAAAGGGTAGGAACCTAACTGTAGGCTGTGTCAGATACAGGACTAAGTGCAAGGGGGTGTTAGCTGCCCTTTTAAAGCGTATCTGTAACGAATAATTCATGTGAATGTGGGGAGAAGTAAAGAGACTGCCTTTGAGGAAGATATAGCAAGGAACCATCATGGACACACTAGCTAAATATCACGACCCACTTCCAGCCTTCCCTTCTGAGAAAGCTGGTTGTGAAGATAGCACCAGAGCTGCCTTGCTGCAATTTGGAGTCCTTAGTTTCCCTTCGTTCCAGGCATTGGTGAGGGACAGACGCTGCACTGGTGGCATTGGTCAATGAACTTCTAGCAATGAACAAGGGGAAAGGATCCAGCTGATCCTTCTGCATCTATCATCTCTTTGGGGTTGCTGACCTTACAGGCATTGCAGACACAGCTGTGGTTTCTAGCAGGGTTGGATGGCATCACTGTTGAATGGCTCTGCTTTTTTTGTGTGAGATCCAGAGGTCACAGTAGTTTGGGGCAATTGCTGAGGAGGGTTTTATTTGTTACCCTGTTCAATGTCTGAAGTTAAGGTTTGTAAGGCATCAGTGGGTGTTGTGTTCTCAGTATGCTGGTGACATTCAGCTCTGTGTTTTTTCTCTATCTAATACAGTGAAGATGACACATTGTCTAAATGCTGGTATTTGTACTATGGTAGCATAGACATTGATCTGGGCCCCAATGCGCTAGGCATTGCACGTACACATTGTAACCAACAGTCCTTGCCATGAAGAGTTTACATTCTAAATAGACAAGCTGAGAGCGGGAGACAGGAAATGTTGTTCTCATTTTTAAAGATGGGGAACTGAGGCACAGAGAGACTAAGTGACTTGACCAAGATCTCACAGGGAATCTGTGGTGGAGTCTGGAACTGAATCCAGATCTTCTGACTCCCAGTCCAATGTCTTACCTGTAAGGCCATCCTTGACTTGGATAAGACTGGCTGAAGTTTAGCTTAGCCAAGACAGAGACAATGTTGGCGGTATGAAGAAGCAGTTAGAAGAACTAGTGAGATTATATGAGCATGCCTGATTGGGAAAGTACATCTGCCTTAAGAACCTTGTAAAATCTTTGGATGCTCAATTACCACCATGACCAAGAGTGCTTTAAGGTACTCTTCATGGGGCCGATGGAGCTAATGCAGAATGGAGCTTGCTAAGTGGTGCCTTAGGCATGGAATGCATGAATCTGCATTGATTGCGTGCATCTTCAGAGGTGGAATTTTAAGGTGTAGGTTTTAACCTATCAAACCCTAAATAGGTTTGTGAGCTGACAACCTCAGAGTCTGTCTCTCATCCCCTGTAATCTTACTACCCTGGTGATCTGCAGAGGTGCTCAAACTCGAAAGAATTGTAATCAGTGTCATTTTCTGTGAAGGCTCCTCAACTCCCTATGCCTTGGTCTAGTAAGCCTCAGACTTGTTCACCTACTGAACATGTTGCAAAGCTCTTCCTTTCTCCTTGGGCAGTGGAGGTGGAGATGATTGGAGAGAAGTGAGGGGGTTAGATGTGGAGCCATTGATGGAGGAGTGTTATTTCAATACTCTGTGTGTGTGTGTGTGTGTGTGTGTGTGTGTGTGTGTGTAGTTCATCGCATGTGTTGTTATATTGTGCCTTTTAAAAATATTATTTATTTGTATAACTGTAGCACCTGGGAACCCCAGTTCTGGACCAGAACCCCATTGTGATAGGTGCTGTATAAACCCAGAAGAGAAAAATAGTTCCTGCCTCAGAGTTCAAGTGCCTAAAGCCAGGAATAGGCACTTAATGGAAAATGAAATATAGTAAGGGTGTATTTCTATTGCTGGACAAATCTCAAGAGGTTCTATGTCTGGTTTCATTTAAGCATCCAACAGTTCAGATGCTGATCTAACCTTTATCAACTATCTTGAGTCAGTCAGGCAGAAGTATATTAGTAACTTTAGCAGGGCTGGGAATATTGCAAGATCACCTTTTTTCTGTGACAGCTTTGTTTCAAAAGTTCTGATCCAAGGCCATATAGAGATGGGCCAAACTTGAAATTTGGATTCAGATCCAATTTTTTGCAAATGTTGAGGTGGTTCAGATCTAGAATTTGATGCAGGGCAGTTTCTTAGCAAAGTGTTTTTGTTTTAAAGAAAAATTATGTAATCAGCTGTGAAACTGTAATGTATTGGAAAGGATAAGTAAAGGTTGATATTGTGAGCTTGCTACCTTCGATGTAGGGTGTCAAATGACAATTACTTTCCCAGACTTTGCTAATGCAGATTTTATATATATATTGAGTGAAGGATTGATGGCTTGTCCATAATATTGCTACAATAGGCAAAGAAATGGCCTAATCATGGAAAAGTTAAAAAGGTTTAAAAAAAAAACTTTAGCCTTCTCCAAGAATGTTTGAAATAATGAAAAGAACTGAAGTGAAAAGCGATTATTAAGAGATCTTTGAGGATCAAAGCCTTGTTTCAGTTTTTCCAATGGGAAAAAAAAAACTTTTTATCTGTTCATATGTGGAGCTTAAAGTAGGGCAGAATATTGTAGTTTTTTAAATGATTTCATTTTACAATTTACTTTGGACAGGAGGAAGGGGTTCTTTCTGTTTTTTCTTTCTCTTGTTATTTTGTGTCCTGAACAAAAAAGGCCAGGCTGGCTCTGAAATGAAGAACAGGGTCATTCTATGAACTGATGGTTCATTAGTGTCCTTTTGATACACCAGAACAGTAAGAGACTTCTGTTTTCCCCCCCACTATCTAATGAGGTCTATGCTCTTAAATCAAGACATCTTCCCTCATAATGTTGCTGTGACTGAGTCATTCTCTGGCTTTGTCTTGAACAATTGCACCAATAACAATCATCCTGGTTGTCTGGAATAGATAGTTCAAAGTCCAAACTGAACTAAGCATCTAATTTTCATGATTTTCACACAGTACATCCTATAACCCAACTGCATGCTTATCCTTGGTGGCTTTTCACTGAAATGACCACAGTGTGTGTGTCCTGGAGCATCTGGGATGTGATTCCAGTGAATGTGATGTGGTATTGCTGACCTCCAGCATACAACATTCACAACTTGGGACCCCAAAATCATGATATTGACTTGAAAATGAATACAGTTGTGATTTTTAATAAATAAGAAATGCACTTGGTGCTGATGAGTTGTAGAAGGTCTCTGGCAGTGCTGGCAGAGTACAGAGACTAGGGGAAGAGTGCAACTAACTTTCTTTTGCTTAAACCAGAAGAGCCCCCTCCCCTCTCCCTGCCTTGGTGCTGTGAGCATAGGGCGAGCTCCCCTTCCTGTTTCAATCTACTGGGGGTTGGTGTGGACAGAGTCTTCCTCCAAGGCTGTGGAGTAGCTCTCTGGCCCCTGTTGCAGCATCAGAGAGGTGGTAGGTTTTACACCAAGATCCAGGTGGATCTATGTGTATGAAGATCCACAGACCCTCTCCCTCCTCCCCTCAAAGCAGCTCTCTGCACTGGGAGTCCCTGATGACCTGCCCTCTGCAGCATACAGCTGGCATGGAGCCACTAAGTGGGCTTCCCAAAACCTGCCCCACCAAACAGAGCGAGCCGATGCTCTTTATGGCTGCACGCCCCCCTAGCATGGCGATAAGTAGCAGGGTAGATGGTGAGGCGCTGCTTAGGTGAGTACAGCTACGCCTGAAATCTACATGGCTCTCTCATGCCCGAGCAATGCTTCCCCCATCCACACTGCTGCTGTTAGCAATGCACTGCCAATTGCTGAAGCCTTTCTTCACCACAGGGAAAGACTCTGCTGGTCGGGAAAGACTCTGGCAGGGGTGAGGCAGTGTGGGGAAAGGCTCCTGCGGTGGAGAAGAGCCCTGGCTGGGAGAGGCAGCAGAGAGAGGCTCTGGCAGTTCCCCAATGCTGGAGCCTTTCACTGCCATACGTAGCTACACACTGTGGTGTGGACACAGCCTGCTTTGCACTGTGGTGTGTAGCTACACCTACCCGATAGACCGTTGCCAGTGCCGTGCAGTGTAGACATACCCACCGCCACCCAACTTTTTTTTTAGATGCTCTCATGCACCTCTGCGTTTCTTGCATGCAATGCTACTGCACCAGTGTAGCTGCTTTCGGGACACTGTTACCTGGGCTGCAGGTCCCTAGTGCGCAAAAGAAAACCCCTCTGATGTATGTTATGTACTGATTCTTCTTCCTCACAAAAAACACTGTTGGCATCAGAGAGAAACGATGCTTCCCTTATTCTCAGGTCATTCTATAAATTGTATCCAATGGGCACTTTGTGCCATGAAGCATCAGCTGTTTGCTGTGACCTGGTGCTTTCTGATTGGCTTAAGCAAACGTATGTTTTTTAGTCTTCCTGATCTTTTGTTCTTGGTCCTACTTTCGATCAAATGGTTGTTAGGGACTTCTGGGTGTAAGGTGTATAAGCTACATCATACAAATGTAAGTGTCCTGGGGCAAACAGATATTTTATCCTCGTCCTTTCATTACCTGTTCTTTGTTCACCCACTTCTAGATTAGCTCTGCCTACCTGCAGCTAGTATATTAAAGATCATACAAATGGCAGAGTCAGATTGTCCTTTCTCTGCTTTGCTGGTGTGCACCTGGAGTAAATCTGTTGATTCTAATGGAGCTAAGACTAATGTAACTGAGAACTGAATTTCGTCCCACATGGCTGTCTTGAGAGGTGGGGACATGGATGATATGCTGGAGGGCACACATCCTACATTCTGATGGTAGCTTCACCCATGGTAATCACTTAAATTTAAAAAAAGTTATTTTTAGAAAGATCATACACTCCCTATAATTGTTTTAAATGCATCAAAGTGCCTGCTGCTCTAAATTCTGTGATTTATGGGTTTGCTTTATTTTTTTATAGCCAAATTTAAATCCTGGATTCATTGAAACCTTTTGGAAAATTGGGATTATTCCAAAGTGGAGAAAAGGGAGGGAGCGCTGGTGCTTTGCCAAGATCAGCAGTGATTCATTCCCACGTTTTATGCTCTGCTCCCAGTGAAGGGCAGAGACAGGCAACTTTGTAAGGAGATCTACTGAGAGATTATCTTGTTCTAGGGTAATCTAACCTGCCTGAGTCTTATTGGAAAATGAGCCCTGCACAATCCCTATGTTGCTAGATAAAGTGCTTTTATTTAGGAAGTTACTGAGCCAAATTCTGCCCACTAGCTTCCCTCCCATCTTCTCTTCCAACTGCTGAGTATTGAAGGGAACCCAAAAATAGTCTGTTTCATCTAATCTCTCTAAGGTACCACTGAGATATGTAGGTGCTGTCTGTCATGATAGAGGTGCTAATAGTGATAGGGAAATGTCGAAAGCTTCACTTTAAGCATTCAAATGTTAACATCAATATCTTCATAAATGATCTGGAAGATGGTGTGGATTGCACTCTCAGCAAATTTGCGGATGATACTAAACTGGGAGGAGTGGTAGATACGCTGGAGGGGAGGGATAGGATACAGAAGGACCTAGACAAATTGGAGGATTGGGCCAAAAGAAATCTAATGAGGTTCAATAAGGATAAGTGCAGGGTCCTGCACTTAGGATGGAAGAATCCAATGCACCGCTACAGACTAGGGACCGAATGGCTCGGCAGCAGTTCCGCGGAAAAGGACCTAGGGGTGACAGTGGACGAGAAGCTGGATATGAGTCAGCAGTGTGCCCTTGTTGCCAAGAAGGCCAATGGCATTTTGGGATGTATAAGTAGGGGCATAGCGAGCAGATCGAGGGACGTGATCGTTCCCCTCTATTCGACACTGGTGAGGCCTCATCTGGAGTACTGTGTCCAGTTTTGGGCCCCACACTACAGGAAGGATGTGGATAAATTGGAAAGAGTACAACGAAGGGCAACGAAAATGATTAGGGGTCTAGAGCACATGACTTATGAGGAGAGGCTGAGGGAGCTGGGATTGTTTAGTCTGCAGAAGAGAAGAATGAGGGGGGATTTGATAGCTGCTTTCAACTACCTGAAAGGGGGTTTCAAAGAGGATGGCTCTAGACTGTTCTCAATGGTAGCAGATGACAGAACGAGGAGTAATGGTCTCAAGTTGCAATGGGGGAGGTTTAGATTGGATATTAGGAAAAACTTTTTCACTAAGAGGGTGGTGAAACACTGGAATGCGTTACCTAGGGAGGTGGTAGAATCTCCTTCCTTAGAGGTTTTTAAGGTCAGGCTTGACAAAGCCCTGGCTGGGATGATTTAACTGGGACTTGGTCCTGCTTTGAGCAGGGGGTTGGACTAGATGACCTTCTGGGGTCCCTTCCAACCCTGATATTCTATGATTCTATGATTCTATGATTTAGAAAAGCTGGACGTGCACAAGTCCATGGGGCCGGACGAATTGCATCCGAGAGTGCTGAGGGAATTGGCGGCTGTGATTGCAGAGCCCTTGGCCATTATCTTTGAAAACTCGTGGCGAACGGGGGAAGTCCCGGATGACTGGAAAAAGGCTAATGTAGTGCCCATCTTTAAAAAAGGGAAGGAGGAGGATCCTGGGAACTACAGGCCGGTCAGCCTCACCTCAGTCCCTGGAAAAATCATGGAGCAGGTCCTCAAAGAATCAATCCTGAAGCACTTAGAGGAGAGGAAAGTGATCAGGAACAGTCAGCATGGATTCACCAAGGGAAGGTCATGCCTGACTAATCTAATCGCCTTTATGATGAGATTACTGGTTCTGTGGATGAAGGGAAAGCAGTGGATGTATTGTTTCTTGACTTTAGCAAAGCTTTTGACACGGTCTCCCACAGCATTCTTGTCAGCAAGTTAAGGAAGTATGGGCTGGATGAATGCACTATAAGGTGGGTAGAAAGCTGGCTAGATTGTCGGGCTCAACGGGTAGTGATCAATGGCTCCATGTCTAGTTGGCAGCCGGTGTCAAGTGGAGTGCCCCAGGGGTCGGTCCTGGGGCCCGTTTTGTTCAATATCTTCATAAATGATCTGGAGGATGGTGTGGATTGCACTCTCAGCAAATTTGCGGATGATACTAAACTGGGAGGAGTGGTAGATACGCTGGAGGGGAGGGATAGGATACAGAAGGACCTAGACAAATTGGAAGATTGGGCCAAAAGAAATCTAATGAGGTTCAATAAGGATAAGTGCAGGGTCCTGCACTTAGGATGGAAGAATCCAATGCACCGCTACAGACTAGGGACCGAATGGCTCGGCAGCAGTTCTGCGGAAAAGGACCTAGGGGTGACAGTGGACGAGAAGCTGGATATGAGTCAGCAGTGTGCCCTTGTTGCCAAGAAGGCCAATGGCATTTTGGGATGTATAAGTAGGGGCATAGCGAGCAGATCGAGGGACGTGATCGTTCCCCTCTATTCGACACTGGTGAGGCCTCATCTGGAGTACTGTGTCCAGTTTTGGGCCCCACACTACAAGAAGGATGTGGATGAATTGGAAAGAGTACAGCGAAGGGCAACAAAAATGATTAGGGGTCTAGAGCACATGACTTATGAGGAGAGGCTGAGGGAGCTGGGATTGTTTAGTCTGCAGAAGAGAAGAATGAGGGGGGATTTGATAGCTGCTTTCAACTACCTGAAAGGGGGTTTCAAAGAGGATGGCTCTAGACTGTTCTCAATGGTAGCAGATGACAGAACGAGGAGTAATGGTCTCAAGTTGCAATGGGGGAGGTTTAGATTGGATATTAGGAAAAACTTTTTCACTAAGAGGGTGGTGAAACACTGGAATGCGTTACCTAGGGAGGTGGTAGAATCTCCTTCCTTAGAGGTTTTTAAGGTCAGGCTTGACAAAGCCCTGGCTAGGATGATTTAACTGGGACTTGATCCTGCTTTGAGCAGGGGGTTGGACTAGATGACCTTCTGGGGTCCCTTCCAACCCTGATATTCTATGATTCTATGATTCTATGATCCCATACAAAGAGATTCGGCAGTAGTTGTCCAAAACACAGTAGCTGGTACTACTATACAATGGTAGATTTACTTATGGTGTCCCCGTCCACAATGGGCTCCCTGACACCACCACAATAGAAGTAATAAATAATAATTAACATGGCATGTGTTACGTTTTTACGACAGTCTCTTTGTGCTACTACGTAATAACAGGTCACTCAGGAATTGACTCTCTTGTGAGATTTCCATCATTTTCAGTTCCAGTACCTGCCAGGAATAGTACAAGAATAGACTTTCTCAGGGTATTTCAGCCTCTCTTATCCAGTCAGGTATCCAGAAATGTAAAGGCATGGGAAAACAAATGGAGCCAAACATTCTAGCACCTTAAAGTTTGCTCGTGATCCAATTCCAGAAATAGGGAGAGAGAATTTTGTGGGGGTCAGGGGAAGCTTATGGTTCTCTTCTGAAATAATTTTTCCCTCATTCTTACATAGAATTTGGAGAGATTCTGATGGCACCTCTTGCAGTAGTGGAAATGAAAACAAGCAAATCTTAGGAAATTATTTCCATCAATGGCAGTGCTGTTGAGTTGGCTATGTACAATGAGAACTGACTTTTAAACACAAGAAATAAACTCTTGCTTTGGTATTTCACATGGCATTTGGAGGGGCCCTGGATTTTGACATGATCATGGTGTTTGTGGCATTTCCTAGCCTTAATATAGGGGGGGGGAAAACAGTGTGTGATAAATACTGGCTGCTTTTTGGTGGCAACCACTGTAACTTGCATAAAGCAAGAGGCAGATACCCCCCTTAAATACAGTGGAGATACCTGGAATGGAAAATGTAAGCAGGACTGAATAACGATTTTTGCATTATTGGCCCATAATCAATTGTGCGGGAAGACCAAAACTCTAGGTCTTAAAAGTTGAACAGTTTCAAAAGCTGCAGCTGAAAATATTGAATGATCACTTTGTCAACATCCACTCAAAAATATATTTGGGAATAAAGGTTGAAAGTACAAGTGTTTGGTCATGACCCAATAACCCAATTTTCAGAAATCATTCTGTATTGTAGATTAAAATATGGATTGGATTGTTTGGTTGGTAATGGAAAAATATTAGCCAGACTATTTTTTTCTTCCCTGTTCAAGGCACATATTAAATTGTAAGTTTCTGGCAAGGTGCTCCAAATGTTATTTGAGATGAGAGAGGAATGTAAACTATGTCAGAAGAAAACAACTGACTAGCAGTTTAAAACACTTGAGCCCGAACTCACTCCAGGAATGAAAAGAAATACAAGAAATGGGCTTTCTTTGTTTGAGTCCAAATACAAGTGAAGCCTAGGAACTAGCAAATGGTGGTCAGGTCTTCCTGTGGCCATCCCTTCTACAGCAGCCGGCGTGCTTGGAGACTGCTAGACAGGCAAGTCTTGAAAGTGGCAGGACTGATGGGGCTTTGCTACAGAGGAGAGGACTGATACTGAAATCCCACATGTGCGTACAGTTCTCCAGTGGGCCACAGAGCTGTGCTGCATGGGGGCTGCTTCTTCCACCTTGTTGTGAATGTCAGTTGAGGGCTAGCATGTGGATCTGTGACTATGCAGAACTACTGGCTATTAGTCCTCTCCTGAGCAGGTGAAGCGCATCGAGTTGCCAAAGCAGGGAAGGGAGAGGGGGAGTGAATTTGAACTTTTTTGTTAAGCCTTGTGGGTTTTTTAGCCAAGTTGTAGCCAGCGGGCTTTTACGCTTAATTCTAACGGGTCGCTTTTTCTCTGGGCTTTTTGTGCGTGTACTTTGACCATGCCCCATCCCCATCCAGTGTGACTGATGAACACTACCCCTCCCCCACTGCTCTCTTACCCCGCCCTCACTTTTTCCTAAAAAGAACATGGATTTCACCAATGGGTTCAGCAGGACTGTTTAAAGAACCAAGTTTTACTTTCTCTTTTGGATTTGGTCAGGTGGTTTGGGACTCAATGATGTTGCTACCTTGAGCAAACCAAATGCCCACCCGCCCCGGGAATGTTAGCTCAAGGAGGTGTGGGAGCGAGGAGGGTGTGGGGGTTTGGGGGAGCTAAAATGTGTCCGGAGCGCGTACGGTTGGTTGGTTAGTGTGGCAGGTCGGGTGTGCTGGTTTTCGGAGTGTGTAGCTGCTTTGGAGACCCATTTCAGCTTGTGGTTTTTGAAAACTCTGGCAACCCTCTGAGCTCCTCCCACAGCTCCCTGGGGTTGTCCCACTTCACATGCTCTGACCTCTGGCTGTGTGTGGGGATGAGGATTTGCACCATGGAGAAGATGAAATAGCAACAGTGCTGGGCTTGCTGGCCTAGGCCTAGGACATCTCCTTCTGCACTGAACGGGAAAACGCAGATAAAAATATACAGTGTTTCAAACCTGTAGCCATCCTTGAGTGAAGGAGCCAGGATCCTGGCTCTGCTAGAGCTTAGCTCTCCTGGTTCCCGCTTAGATGGATTTTTGTTTTGTGTTTTCCATGTCTTTTTGTATGGTAGGATTCTTCCTTCTCCTCCCACTCTCACCAGGCCTCAACCCCCTTTTCCCTCAAGGCCCGGTCCTGGATTTATATTCACTTCCCTTGCTGCCCACCCTGGCTTGCTTCACTTCCCCCCACTGTGTGCTTACCATCTCCTGGGATTATTTGCCGCCTTCTCAGGGTAAAAACCTAAGTAATCGGAAGAACATGAGGCCACTTCTTATTAAGCTGTTTGTTACAAGGAGATTTTCAATAGCAGTTAAAGAGAACAGTGGCCCTTACCAAAGTCCCGACCCAAACCTCCTTACCTTGAAAACTCTGGGGCTGTTTGTAACTGGAATTTACATCCAAATTTTGCATATGACCCTTGGCCAAATTCACAATGTTTGTGCCTAGCAAACATAAGGCCTTTATATCCATCTATAGGCACCCAAATAAGTGCCTGACTTCCAGACATGCTGAGCACCTGCCACTTCTGTGCCTGCCCATGGAGTTGCAGGTTCGTAGCACCTGTGAAAATAAAGCTGTTTGTTTAGGCATCCACACCTGGATTTCAGTGCCTAGCTTTAGGCTTCCAAATTTGGAAATGTTGGTCTCTAGCTAAACAGCAGTCCAGTCTCTAACGCAGTGTGTTCAGATCCAAATTCTGGGTGGCAGGATAGAACAAAGGGTCTATTTTGCATATGGATCGGAATCTGAATGTGCACTTAGCTTTTTTTTTAAATAGAGCATTTAGTTAAGTTTTCAAAGTAGAGAAACTTAATAAAATATAAACTATTGTCTTTGGCATAGAACTGACAGGACTTCAACCCTTTAAGTTTGTCTTTAAAACAAAACAAAACTTTGCAATGCACGTTACTTACACCCAAGCACGATATTAGTGTCATCAGCATCAGCAGCATGCTTGCACGTACATGGAGAGGCTAATGTAAGTGTGTTTTGCTATTGACTACTATGGAAGCAAGAATACTCCCATGGAGGAAGACCTGGTCCCTGTGCACTCAATCCAACTCCCACTGCAGGCAAGGGAAAGATTCCCACTGATTTCAATGGGAACATGAATGAGCTTTTAACTCCACTCTTGCAGGGAACTGAGTGTCTCCTGGCATGTGCTGAACATCCTTAACAGCTGGATAGTCTGGTCCTCCCTTAGACAACACAGTTTGGACACACATTAAACCAGATGTTTGGGAGACCGTAGGATCTTCAAGCAGTGCAGCTGTTGCTCTTGTGGTACTGTTTTACACTTGCTCCTTAAGTGGATTACCAATAAGATGGGGCAAAGATGTTTGACACAAGCAGAGTGAATGCTAATAAAATCTCATCTAAAAAATCAGAGCACTTGGCCATATCAATATTTTCTTTTTGTACAAGTGGAAAAATTTAATAAAATCAAGAGGAAATGCTCCCTGCCCATCATTCCACTATCACAATAACTGACCAACATCTGCATTTTTTTTTAAAAAAATGGATCCCTCTAAAGACAAAATCAGTTAATTAAAATTATTTTTATTCAGTAACCCGTGGTCCCATAATTGTTGAATCTGACGGATGGATGAATATACGACTTCCTAAAGTTTTTTTTAACTAAATCCTACTTCGGTATTAACCCTTTGTTCCTCAAACATATTTCCTCTCCTCTCCAACCCCATATTTTTGACATTCTATTGCACATACCTGTCTTTTGACAGATACATTTTTACTTGCATGCAAATTGAGAGGGGCAAGTTTCCCTGTCAATACCATGCTAATTTATTACAATTTATTCCAAGGTTTATCAGAATTCTCTAATTGGTTATCAGATTGCCGGTAACTCACAGTAACCTGATTTAGAGCCATTGAAACTGTTGAATCTACATAATAAAGTGAACGTGATGAAAAGCAAATGCACACCTAGTTTATATGTGTATTATCATTGTCATCAAGGTCAAAGAATCTTTTTCCTGCCAGATCTACATATTCATAAAGCCTTTTGCACGATTAATGAGACGGAAGATTAAATGGTTGTGGATTAAGAACAAACCCTACTGTTCTCCTAATTAGACTGAAAGTTACTTTACTACATCTGATTAGAATTCCAAATTCAAACTAGCTAACACAAGCATAACACTCCCTTGCCTTCCCCTCTGCTCCCCTCCCCTGCATTTCTGGACCAATGTCTTTTGAGAAACATGAACACAAGGATTGCCAATGATCCATTTCCTTATTCCCTGCCTCTGACAGTGGCCAATATATACTTCAAGGGAAGGTCGAAATCTCCTATAATACTCATAGGGTGAAATTCATTTGCAGCCGAGGACCTGTGCTAAAGGGTGACATTAGCATGCAGGGCATTTGTTCAAAGCCCTTAGGCCAGGATGAATGTCTTCCCTAATTTTGCAAGGCCATTGTGAGGAGGCTTATTCTGATGTCCCCTGGCAATAGTCCTATTACCTGAGGTGTGAAGACTGAAGAAAGCTCTTGCAATTTTATCCTTGCTCCTGCAGCTGGCATTCATATAAACTTCTATTCCTTTTTAAAACTAACATACCCATGTAATTAGCGGAGATGGGCTCAAACCAAGCCTCCAGGTGTGAGGGATCCACATCCAAACTTTGCCACTGGTCCTGTAACATGGGCCAGAGCAAAATCCTGGCTCCAAATGCCCACAGACTTTAAGGACTAGACGTCGGGTTCAGGTGGCCCTCTCTATTAACAGTCTGTTTCTGAGCATGCTGCTAGGTGGGCTGCTTGTTTGGGGGGAGTAAGTCTTCAGCAACATCCCCACCTCCACCAAAATGCGCCCATATGTGTTATGTTCTGCTGGGCCTCCCTTCTGACCCTTCCTGAGGCTGCACAGCTGTTACTTTTCCAGCTGTCACTGGGGGGAGGGTCTGTGATGTCTGGCAGACCTGTCAAAGGTCCCTCATGAAGGTCTTTCAAGCCAAGCATTATGGAGTGAATGACGCCCTTCAACTTTCTATGAACATTTGTCCTTTTACTTTGATCTTCAGAATTGTAGGATTGTTGACTAGTTGGCTTCTGTTTTTTCCCCTTTCCCTTTTTTGTTTTGTTAGGGTAGAGGAAAGGCAGCAAGAGGAATGTGACAGGGGATCGGTTTAAATACAAAAGGGAAAGGAGTAGATTTTGGGTGCATTGTCCTACTTCCTCCCTCTCCCTCCCACCCTTTACCATTTTTCTGGGGAGGCTGGCCTGCGTATCTTAACTAAAATAAAGGTCAGTTAAAGTGACAGAAGTTAAAGAAATGTTTGCTGGTGTCTTGATGTTAAAATAGCAGTAGACTCTATGCTTCCATTTTCTATAGGGAGCAGCTTGTATCTTTCAACAGTGGATGTGAAACAAAATTTGCTGAGAAATATCTAAAACTCAAAGGAACGAGAAGGGAACATGGCACCTGTCACTGTTAAAAGGTTAAAATCCTGCCTGCCAGCCTATAAACCATTTCAATTACCCCATAGAAATTCACATTTACTGAATGATCTTTTGGATTTATAGCTGAATTATTCACCACGTTTGAGGACCATGTGTCCCCACTGTCCTGCTTGAAAATGTACCTTAATGAGGAGAGATTATAAAAATGCATTTAAAAATGATTCAGCTAAGAGGGTGTAAAGTCCCTGCTTCAGCCAGCCCGTGCTTGACATCGCTGCTGAGAACCTAACAACTGTGCTGCTCTGATTGGATGTGACCTAGATTTTAGTTCTCTGTAGCCCCTGCTCTCCCTGATCTTGCTTAGGTCTAAATGAGTTGAATATGATCATTCCTGGATTCTTTCAGCGAAGAGTGCCACACTTCTCCACCCCCCATTTCCTTCCTTCAGCCCATCAAACCACTCCACCTTTTCCCCTCGTCTGTTTCCCCTTCACTGCTGTACAGCTGCCAGGGAAGAGGACACGGCTTAGGGCAGCTTTATGATTGTTAATGACAGGTGGGAAAATCCGATGATAAGCTCTTCATCCAGATGTGTCAATGTGATACATGACGAAACGCTATAGCTAAAATACATATGGAGGAAGGATCACAGACTGTCAAGAGGCAAAATAAATGGTCTCAAGGTCTGAGGGCAAGGTTGGATATTGAGAGATCCTGATTTCTCATCCCAACTCTGATGTTGCCTCTTTCTGTGCTTGTGCAAGTCACTTAATTCAGAGACTTTTGGTTTAAACTTTTGGTTTGACTTTTGGCAGTTGACTGGACTCAGGCGATGTGGGTTGAATTTCTAGCTCTGCCCCAGACATCCTGGACAAGTCATTAAAACTGTGGGCTGATGAAGTGAGCTGTAGCTCACGAAAGCATATGCTCAAATAAATTTGTTAGTCTCTAAGGTGCCACAAGTCCTCCTTTTCTTTTTGCGAATACAGACTAACACGGCTGCTACTCTGAAAACTGTGTGCCTCAGTTTCTCTATCTGTAAGATGGGGATAAGATTTCCTTTCCCTGCCCTATGGCTGTTTTGTGTATTATAGATTGTAAACTCCTCGGGGTAGGAGCTAAGTCTCTTTCTAAGGGTAAGTACAGTGCCTAGCACAGCGGGGCCCTCATCTTGGTTGGGACATCTAGGTGTTACTGTAATGCAAATAATAATAAATAGTAAGTAATTAGCTGCCTCAATTCATACGTGGAAATCATAACAATCTTGTTACCCACTCTGCAGGGATGCTGCGAGGATAAATTCTCTGTAGTGCAGCATGAAGTTCTGAGGTTGTTCTGTCAATGTAGAGTTAAATGTTACAGCGTGGGCGGAGTGGGGGTTTCTGCCAAGATTTTACTTAACTCCAATATTGCCTGTCAATGTGATTGACTTGACACCTACATTCAAAACAATTTGAGCTTCTCTCCCACTGTGTGGTAGCAACTTGGATGTGAAAATGACACATGCCACTGTTAGTTGATAGTTCACTGTTTGATGCTGGGGGTTGCAGTTACTCTGTTTACTCAGTTTGGCACTTGGCAAGCATCCTTTGCCACTTTATGGCTATCAGTTCTGCCTGCTGAGGAATAAGAGAAACCTTCCCAAAACTATCCACTCAAAGTGAACCTTTGCTATAACTGACCCATTTGATGGCATAGGAACCAGGAGCCTAAATATGTTTTTTCATGGTCTGCTCCCTTCCCCTGTCATGCTTTTATTTTAAAGTGGTATTTCCTACACTGCTGTAAACATGAGGGTGGCTTCTGTCTTGTGATTCAGCAACACTTTGCCATGACATTCCTTTCATAGCACATCAGTGATAGGGCTGGATGCACTGTGAGCAGCCTCCAAGGCTTATCAGAGACTTTATACCAAGAGTGTTTAGATAATGCGGTGATGGGTGCTTGAGAAATAGGAAATCTTCCTGGAGCCCTGTTGTTTAACTTACTATCTGTTGGATTTGTGATACGAGTGGTTGTGTGTAGTAAAATGATATATATTGGAACAACTTTATGGCCACCTGGGAATTCATGATTCTTACTTTACTGTACTCTGCAGCCACGGACAACAGGCAACAACTTGGATATTATTATAATTTGTGTTACCATAGCGCCCGGAAGCCCTAATCATGGACCAGGACCCCATTCTGCTAGGAGCTGTGAAGACACAGACCTTGCCCCAAAGAGCGTACAAGGAATCCTCCGGCTCCATAAACACGTACCTTGTTGCCTGAGCTACAGGAGAATTAGAGAGACAAGGTGGGTGGGGTAATATCCTGAACAAACTTCTGTTGGTGAGAGAGACAAACAGAAGAAGAGCTCAGTGTGGCTCGAAAGCTCATGTCTCTTGCCAACAGAAACTGGTCCAATACAAGATATTGACTCAGCTACATTGCCTAATGTCCTGGGACTGGCCTGGCCGCAATAACACTGCATTCTATAGGAGAATCTCAGTTAGCTATTAGTAGTATAGTTCCTATGATGCATGGCAGGGCAGTTGTGATCCGTCCAGCACAGGGCAGTGTGTGAAATATACATTAGCTAAATTATTACAATCAGTATTGGTAACAGAAGTGTGAGAAATATTCATAACAGACCTGAAACTCGCCTGGCTTCCTGTTGTGTTACTTACACAAAACAGACCAGATCTGTCAGAAACCTCACTGTGGAGCATGAATCTTTAGAGAGATCTGGGGCTCAGCCTTGAGCAAACATGGCCCCACCCATGTTAGCTGTGTGAAATGTGTAGCTTTGCTTGTTCTCCATGTGAATCCTCATCTGTTTTCAGGGAGTGTTTGTTGTGTCTTTTGCTACACCAGTAACACTATGAAGAAACCAAACTGGGCACAGCCAGGCCCCAAATGACAGTGTGTACTAAATATACACAAACACTCCAGGGTAAGCTGCACACATTCTGCTTCTCTGACTGGTTTCTGGTGGCTTATAAAACACAGACCACAGTGGGCGCTACTGAGAGGACTCGTGAACTACTTAAAGGAATATTACCTTATTCCTATACACCAGAGTTTTGCTTTGTGATTTGGCAGCTGTTTGAATGTGAAACTCTAAGTAAACACAGGTCCAAAGGGAGGAGAGTCAATTCCATGTGGCTGATGCCAAAAGAAATATTTATATGGAGTGAACCTGCCACATTTGTTCTCCCAGCGCAGTGGTATAAAGGTGGAGGTGATGAAAAAGCAATAATTGGACACTTATCCATGAAATCAGAACTTATGCCTGCAGTCCAAATCCCAGCCCCACTGGAATCAAAGGGGGCTCTCTCCGTTGCTTCAAAGAGAACAGTACCAGATTAAGTACTACAATTCAGTGGGATGAAGAGAGGCATTTCACCCCTAGTTATACTCACTGCTTTCTGGAAGCTGCCAGCAGCTGCAATTAGCAATTGTCATTGTTTGGTGTTGTATGGGGAGCTGCAGGTGATGGAAAATTAAATTGGTCCCTGTGAGCAACATGATTTGACTATTAGCAAGGAGTCTGGTGTACTTTAAACTGTAGGTTGGGTGGCAATAATGATACATGGAAAACTGGTACATCACAACTGATGGAAATCTGGTTGTGGAATGGGTAGGTCAGAATGCTAGATAGCCAGATGGGGAGAGACAGAGACTCAGAGTCTCAAGTCTATGCCTTGTAATGGTTTGTTTCAGGATGCCAACTGCATACCCAAGAAGAAGAGAAATCAGTTCATAATGTTCTTTCTCTCTAACATATATGGTCCTGCGTTACCATGGTATCTGAGCCCCTCCCAGCCTTTTAATAAGTTCACACTGGAAGTCTAATTCAGGGCAGGGAATTGAACCTGGGTCTCCTTAGGCATATGCTAACACCTTAACCACTGGATCATCCTTCCTGTCTGTGTAATATCAACCATACAGTTAGCACGTGGGTCTGAAAACTTTGTGCAGCTTTTATAACCTACTGCATAGCTGTGGTTTGTCTAAAGCTTTGGATTGCACTGTCATATGGGCAGGGGTCACGTGTTCTCCGAATGAATCGATGGTAAGCCCAGCGTCCAGCCTATAACGGCGGTGCTTCAAGAATAACAAACGAAGAACCCTCCTTTCTCTTCAATGACTGATGGAAGGCGAAGGAACCAGCTGTTCTGCAAAGTGCGCGTCTCCCTCAGCTACAAGCCAGTTACCAAGCAGGAAGCTGGACTGCAACCTTTGGAGGCTGAAGCGCTGCCAGTACAATTACCACTGGTCAGATGTGCTACACAGTGATCATTAGCCCAACGTCATGTATCCTTGCTTTAAGAGTGGAAGGGTAACCAGTCTGCCAGGCAATTTATTGGGTAGCTTTTCTCGGAACACTGAACTGGAAGAGGCTTTTAATGTATTTAGATGTGGGCAAAGGCTTCCAGCCTCATACACTCATCTATTCCTCCCCCTTTGACTCATCTTGTCTAGAGTACTAAAGCCTGGAGGTTTACTTGAGGTTTGGCTGAGGTGCAATTTTTGGGGGAGAGGTGTGGTTGGTTTAACAGATCTCAGCCTTGGCATGAAGGGAAGGAGTCTTTTGCTGCCTTACAAGAGATGGAGCTCAAAGCAGGAACTGGGTGAAGGGACAAATCTGAATGTGCATACACTGGGTTCTCCTCTGCCAGAGATTGGTTGAGTTTGGCCACATCTTTGTCTGGGAGTCAGAATAGGCTCTCCTGGAGAGTGGGAGGTGCAAGAAAGCTTTTTTCATGACTGTTGCTACCTTGAGCATCCCAGCAGAACCCTGAAGCTTTGTTCTACATTGAAACAATGGAGGGCAGTCTTCTTGGATGGAAGGAGAGATCTGCGGTTCTGGCATTTCTCCTTCCCATCAGCATCTCTTTGATTTTCCGCAATACTCCTGGGGGAATTCTGCACAATGCAGAATTTTGCAGAAATTAACGTGCGTGCTGAATTTCCTTTCCCCCCACAGAAATGGGCTGCAGTGCTACTAGCCACAACTCAGGACTGCTGGACCCGGCAGAGCCCAGCTTGCACATAGAAGATGCTGTGGGGGCGTGGAGGGGGGGCTAGAGGGTTCCTGGCAGCTCCAGTTCCTAGCATGGCCTGAGGGAAGGAGTGGGTGGTGCACAGGAAAGTCCATGCAAGCCTGGGACCAAACATCAGGTTGTTTCTCCCCTGGGCTCTGCAGGGGACAGGGGGGTGATTATGTCTGGGCTGGGGGGCCCCATGGCTGGGCTCTGGGGGGGGAGGGGTTGTGGATGTCTGGCCCCCCAGCTGGGCTCTGGGGAAGGAAAGGAGAAGAGAAACAGGAGCTGGGTTGTCAAAAGGGTTTCTTTAACTCTCTACTCCTGGGGGAATTTTTGTGTGTCTGTATTGTTACAGATATACTTGCTGACAGGTATTTTGAAATAAATTACCAAAATAATTGAAACTGGCATGATTATGTAGTATTATTTTGACAAATAAAATCTGCAGAATTTTTAATTTTTTGGTGCAGAATGCCCCCAGGAGTAGCACAGGCTCAGTTTGAACCAGCTTCTCTTGACTCAGGAGTTGTTCTTTTGCAGGCATTTTGGACAGGTGTGTGAAGGCCCTGGTCACCTCTGTCAGCAATGTGTTTGGCTTTCAAAATTCCCACACCGAGTTAATGAATAAACAGCAGAGAGGAAGCAACCTTCAACGGTTAATCTGGTTCTTTCTACTGAACTACAGCACATGATGCTGTCCCTTTACTAATGGGACCTCAACTACACCTTGATGCATAATAAGAACGTTAAGTTAGTTTATGTTGTCTTGTTGCCTGTTCTTCCCTTGATGTGAGTTTGCAGCTCTGTTAAGCAGTATGTATGCATCCGAAGAGAGCCTTGTAGCTGTGTAAGGCTGGAAGTCTGTTAATTGCTGATGCTGCACTTCATATGAAACTGGAAAATGGAAAATCACTTACCAGAATAATCTTAGACCCCTATCAATACTGAATAGGCCTCTCTCAGACTGTGATAAATGGTCCTTTCTGTGGTAGCCTTGAGGACTCGGACAATAGTTGGTGATACAGTCCGTCTGTAGAGGCTTGTTGTTGGCAGTTTGTTGTATTAACCTTCTAATGTAGCCCTAACAAGTCCCACAGCTTGACCTTGAATTAACTGCAAGACAGATCCGTTCCCACACTGAAACCCCTGGAGCTTGCCCCAATTGTGTTTCACCTTGGCTATCGCAGCCTCTTCCTCCCCAGCCTCTGACTCTCACCTGGCTTTCCTCCAGCCAGTCAAAAATGGTGCTGCAAAAATCATCTACCTGGCTGGCCACATCCAAGCATTTGTCCTCAGATCCCTTCAGTGGCTTCCCCTCACCCTCTCATTCAGGGCCTAGCACAGCCTGGCTCCCCTCTCTGTGCTCTCCTCCTCCTCCTCAACCCCTTTGCTCTGCAGAAGCCATGCCCCTTATTATTAGTCTTCATTGTTTGTATTCCAGTAGTACCTATTGGCGCCAACCAAAATCTGGGCTCGTTGTGCTGTACAAACACAGAACAAGTGCACATTTGCATATTGTCTCTCCAGCGCATAAGCTCCTTAGGGCAGGGATGTTTTCTTTGTGCATGTCTGTAAAGTACCTCGCATGCTGCTGGCACGCCACAAATAATAATGTAACAGTAATAAAGCTTGGCAAAGTACAACAGGTAACTGGTGGTGAGCAGGCAATTTTGTCTCTATATCTCTCTCCTGCTCCCCACCCCCCCCGCACTCTGTCTCTTGCATGTCAGGTTTTAAGATGTGCATGCCCCTCATCTGTGGTCTATTCATTTGGTATGAGCATTGATTTTATTGTACAGTTGCAAGCCCTAGAATATTACTTAGTTCTCTAGTTCTGAGCTTGGCACAAATAATGTGGCACCAGCATTTGTAATACCGTTCTCATTATAAAGAGAGAATTTTTGCCTGGAAGTCTACAACACCTCTTAGAAATGAATTGTGAGCAATAAGGATGAGTGACAGCTTTTCCCCGGACCTCTCTTTATTAAGTGACATCAAAGGACTGCTATTTGCTTCCTTTGCAAATAAAACGTGGATTAAAATAACATGAATAAGACCTAAAATATCATATTAGGGACACTTAAAAAATGAGACTTAGTCATTTGTTGCAGAATAGACATTATTCTTGTCCAGTAGCAGCAATGTATGAGAAGGTACCTTATAAATTTAAGGAAAAGATGGGCTATTCTGAAGAAATACAGGATCCTTTATGCTTCTTAGGGATATGAAAATATCAATAGGAAAAGAATATTAAAATGAGTGAATGAGTTACATTGGAAAGGACAGCATGTGTAACTTAGTCATCTCGATCTTTGAATATCTTTCCCAATAGCTCCCTTCCAAGTAATTCAAATTTATGCCTATTTTTAGCATAACTTGTTTTTATCACCTGATAGTTGACAGCATTCGATAATAAGATTTATTGTTACCGCTACGAGAAAATCCTGCCTTGAGTGGCTGAGATGGAGCATATGTGCAAGTCATTAGTTTTGGGGGTTCTTTCCTTTTGCTTATCCCTTAAGGGGTAAATGGCACCAAAGTCAAGGACTACGTTAACCCATCTGGTAATATTGAATAATAATAAAGATAATGATTACTTGGATTTATATAAAGCACCTATGATTAGCGGATGTAGAACACTTTGTGACAGGGAAACGAGCACAGAGCGGAGCAGTGACTTGTTCAAAATTACCACTGAGCCTGTGGCAGACCCACTTAACCCCCGGTAATGTGCTCTCATTTGGGACAGAGCCTGAGTCTTCCCATGTGCTTGTATAGAGCATCCCTTGCATAATGTGATCCCTACCAGAAAGCTTTGTTAGTAGCAATTCCTTTTTGCTAATGAGGGCATCCACAGAGACTTGAGGTGAGTCCAGAGAAAAAGATCTTTTACCTCAGATGGACAATGTACACAACTCTGCTTCCTTATTGGATTGTAAGAAGTAAATTCTAAGCTTTGGAATTCATCTCCTTTAGTTTCAAAGGAGAAACTCTTTGATGTATGGCTCTGGTGGAGAGATTTTCAGAAATGTCTAACAACATTCAGAATATAGGCCGGTATTGACTTCTGGGCTCTAAACAGTGGTTGTGACTTTGCCATGATTACTGTTTACCTCACAGATTAATAAACTTGCTAGAAGTCAGTGTGGTGCTTATTATTTAACCCAGATGTTGTACAAGAACTTTCACTGCTGTCACTTTGTTTCCAATGTATTACTTTATATAAAGTAATAATTATAGCTAATTTTATTTAATTTCTTCGTATATTTCGCTGTTGTAAAATATTTACATTTAATAAAAGAAAACATTCTGAATCATGGAATGAAAAGCATGATTTTTAAAGCAATAAAACTATAAAGGGCTTTTTTAAAAACTACTTTGTCCAGGGAAATGTACATGTATTTTTGTTTTAAAGGGAATTTGTCCTATGTGGTGGGATAATAAATAATGTAGCAGCCCAGAATACACCTTCCCCCCCGCCCCAGGGCTGAAAGAACTCAGTTCTCAGAAAGTTCTGGGTTGTATTCTAAATCTAGCATCCAGGGTTCTCTACTGGTGAATCATGGGAGATGTAATCCAGCCAGGGAGTCTGGCCCATAGAGGAGAATGGGGGCATGTGGCACCCAAACTACAACTCCCATGGGGCATCATGGCAGCTAAAACAACCACAGGTTAATGTTGAACTGCCCCCAAAACTAAAGGTTTCAATTTGGTTCTACAAACCAAAAATATTTTGGTTTGGGTTGACCCAACCTGAAACAAAATGTTTCATTTCAATTTTTGTGATGAAAAATTTAAAGATGTGGGGGAAAATTAAAATTTTTCTGAGGAAATTTTTGATATTCTTGCAGAAACTGCCTTTTCCCTTTGAAAAAACATTTTGATAGAATTAGAACTGTTTGGGATTTTTCTTTCTTTTTCCCCCTTCCCTTTCTTCCTCCCTCTTATCTCTCGCACTCCTACCTTGATGATGGCCCTGGGAGGGTGGCAGTGGGTTGCTGAGTCACGGCTTTAGCAATTATGTGGCTTTAAGCACCTCATTCTGAATAGGTTCAAGCTCAGGTGCAATTGGAGGCGTTCCAAAGCTGGAGATCTGCTATTGCGAATGTTCTGTCCCCTGCTCCGTAAAGCCCGATCCTGGTCTTCTCTACCTGCATCTTTCCTGTAGAGAAAAGCTGTCTTGGTGGCTGGTGAGGCAGTCTCTGAAATAACCAGGTCCTAACCTCCGCAGGCCCTTGTCAAATGAGACTCAGCTTTGAATTTGGTTTGGAAATTAATACAAAGCTAGTGGAGTGCCCAGAACACTAATGCAATATGTTCATATCAGCCTCTGCTGATTTAGAGGGGGTTGCCATGTGCTGGACAAGCTATAACATCTCTATGTGGTACTCGCATTGACTCCCAGGTGGCTGGAGTTGCGGATCAACAGTGCATCGTGCAAGTATTTGGATGGCTCCTTCTGACACCAACGAAAGTGATAACAATGATCACAAGTGCTACACTCGTCTCAAGAGCAAAGGAAACAATATGGGACACAATAGAAACCCAGAAAATGAACTCCAGAGGATGGGGCAAGGAGAGAGGTTCAATAGAACAGTCAGCACAGTGCTCCAAACTGAACTGCAACTTGGAAAATGTGATTCAAATATGCAGCTCTGGGAAACCAAGGAATCTCTGCTTGATATTAGGAGACTTGTTTAAAGCTTGAACAAGGGTTCAGTGGCCCTAGCTGCCATTGCAAGGGGTGAACTCTCCCCGCGCCCTACATGGGTACAGGATTGAGCTGAGCCTGGTTTGGAGTCCACAGGCTGATCGGATTCCCCAGAAGGAAATTAGGAGTAGATACTTAAGGAGGCAACACTCAGTGCTACAGGGCTGAGAAAACAGGCTGGGCTGTTTCTTCCAAAGGCTAAAAGCTTTCAGTGGGGGGACAGGCCTGGAAAGCTTTCCTGTTGCTGCCCATTCACCTGCTTATTTGGTTAAACAGCACTGAAGCATTTTCTTAAATCGCATCCAGTAGTGGAGCCACCTCAAAGGATTGCCATGTGTACCCACACCACATGGGCCAGACACCTGGATAGTAACTGGTGCTCTTATCTAAGGGGTGCCAAAGGGATTTGCGCCACTTACAGCCACTGCTGCCTTGCCTGGCTTCCTCCTTCTCTGGGCAAAGGGGGGCTCCCTAGGGCAGGTGGGGCATGCCACAAAATCTGTCCCCTTTTCTGTGTTCACCACCCTCCCTCATCCCCCTTCAGCTCCCCTTCATGTGGGTATGTGGTGAAAAGTGTCGACCCGTGGGGTATATTCTGAGCCAGACCACTTATTTCACTGATACAGGCAAGTAAGAAAAATGAGCAGCATCTGCTTCTCTCATTGGTGGGAGCATTTGAATGATGTAATCACGGAACTAAAGCTATTTCCTGTGGCCTCAGCTAAGAAAAACTGGACCAATCTTCCATACATCACTTGGAAAGAGAAGCTCTTCCTGCAGCATGTTGTGCTAGGGATCCACTGGGCTGCGGCTCTGAGACCATGAGGGGCTCCTGGAGCTCACGGGAACTTCGACTGTCTTGTCACCACCAGTGTCTTGGCAGGGAACTTGCTGCACTGGGCATAATGGCTCATTGTTCCTGTGGCAGGAAAAAAGAGGCAGGATGGGGAGGAGATGAAGTAAAATCAAAGGAGAAAAATTGGGCCTCAAACCCTGTAAAGCTGGCCATTACTGCAGTAAAAGTAATGCCTTGCCTTTTTGTGGCACCGTTCAAGTGAGGCTCTCAAAGCACCTTAGGAACGCTTATAAATTTCAGCCTCGCAAGAGCCATGTGACACTGGTAAGTATTATAGATGAGGAAATGCAAAGAGAGATTTTAAGTGACTTGCTCAAGGCTGCACAGTGGGTCAGTTGCGGGGGGTGGGGAGGGGATAGAACCCAGATGTCCTGACTTTTAAGTCTCTGCACCAAATAGAGGATCACTAGGGGAAACTTTGAAATATGCAGTTTCTTTGAGGACTGGAAACAAGATTAGCTTTATACTTCAGGCTAAATAGGACATGCATATATTATTAAAATAATGCAGAATCAGCTGGCATGGTGACTTGGAAGCAGCAGTAATTAATCTGTGAAATTCCTAGAGGAGGGAAGCTTCACAAAGGCCCCGAAGCTGCAGACTTCAGTGCAGAACGTGTCATAATCTAGTGAGCAAATAATAATGCAAACCGCAAATATTTACAGAAGTGGAGCTGGGAAGCGTTGGCTGGGAGGCTGTTGAATGTTGAGAGCCAAGGAACAGAGTGTTTAAAGGTCTCAGAATTTTTTTCCAATGGACAGTGCTATGGGAGGAACCTTGATTTTGGTATAGTCCTTGCACTTTTGGAGACCACATACTTTGAGCCTACTTCTCCTTTCAATTTACATGATTGTAAACTGGGAGTAACTCAACTGAACTTAACAGAATTACTCCAATTTACACAAGTGTGAGAGGAGAATCTAAATGCTTGATGTCCTCTGGGGATAAAATGTATCTGTCCAGGCATTAAGAGAAGGCTATTGTGACATGAACATTAAGAATAAGGTTCTCTTTCTTGCTTGTGGCACCTTAGAGACTTAGAGACTCTAAGGTGCCACAAGTACTCCTTTTCTTTTTGCGAATACAGACTAACACGGCTGCTACTCTGAAATCTTTCTTGCTTGTATCAGTTGTGTCGATCTCCACCCAAAGAGGGGTTTACATGGGCAATGTGAGTTATCTCGAGAGCAGTGCAGAGCCTGCTTACATGCTGTTACACTGTGCAATGGTTGGCATGCTTCCTTTGCCGCCAGAGTCACTGTGCTGCTGCCCCCAGTGGCCACAGTCAGGTTTCGTCTCACTGCAAAGGGGCCGGGCGGGGGCAACTAGCGATGTTCTGCTATGTCCTCTCCTTTTGTTTCTGTGGCTCAGTTTATTCTCCACTGTCATTATCATTCATGGAACTGTCTTTACCCAGAGTTACTATGGATCTTATGCTCTTGTCAGACTCTGCCTTTGTGATGCACTTTCTGACATCTCCAAAGTGTCTTTTTCCAAAGTGGCTGTGGCAATACAACCTGGTGAGTATTAACCATGGTAAGTACTGTTAGGGGCTTATTCCTTCACCCACTTACTTCTCTGGTCCTTCTCGCATGAACAGAGAGCAACAATACCCGAAGTCCAAAGGTGCAAACAATTTGATGTTCATTGGGGTGAACTTCCAGCAAGCACGATTCCAGTTTCCTTCCTTAGTGTCCCCCTTCCCAGCTCTGACACCACAGAGCCTCCTGTGTCCCTGTTCCCATCCCCCCCTTAGCAAAACATGATTCCAATTTCCCCAGCCCCATTCTCTGTTCCCATTCCCCCCCTTGCTTCCTGATTGACTGCGGACTACATAGTAAAACTCGAGTTCTGCTTAGCTCTACCTTAACCAATCATTTTCCTGAAATTTAACTAACCAATCCTAACGTATTGTAACAGGATTATTTAACCAATTATATCCCACCACCTTAATTAGTTTACACCCAGCAAAATTAATTATACAGCAGACAGAAACAATCACAGAACCAGACAGAGATTATACAGACAAACAATAGGGAAATGGGGACTACAGTGACAGAACAACAAAGAAATGAGGCTTTCACATCCCAGCTATTGAAAAGTGAGTTCTTGCCAGACAGGATGCTCTCAAACTAAGTTTCCTTTTACATCTTCTAGGCACTTCCCTTTCTTTGGAGGCAATGGGCATTATCAGGACAGGATTGTATTTCTAACAGCCCCATAGCAACTTATTTCAATGGGACTAGTTTGGAATGTGAGGAGGTGACCGGTCGCTTACCAGCTTTTGGCTGCTTCTGCTGCTTAGCCAAAGGCCTTAGCCTAAGAACAGGGCCTCAGATGGTCACAGTAAGAGAAGGACCTTACGCCGGCAGACAGTGATTCTGATTCTTTCTTTTATACTTCTATAACTAGCGAAGTGATAAGAATACACCTAAATTCTTAGAGTACAGGCCTTTACAGACAGGCCTAAATATCTATATCCTAACAAGTACCCAGGAGGAACTCATTTTCGTCTGCTTCCCCGATGTCTGTACTCTTTTACTGCAGATTATTGTCAGCAGTATGTGGGGAGAAGTCATGCAGTCCTAAAGCTTTAGTGCTAGCACAAAAGAAGCACTTCTGGAAGAGAAGTTGGCCTTGGTATATGCCCCAGGGCAACAGTTGGAACAGCTTGTGAGCAGGCAACTTGCCTACTAGATGGGCAAAGGTGTAGACTGCTAATAGACTGCTAATAGACACACTGTGTGTGTGTGTGTGTGTGTGTGTGTGTGTCTATGTCTATATAGATTCATAGATACTAAGGTCAGAAGGGACCATTCTGATCATCTAGTCTGACCTCCTGCACAGCGCAGGCCACAGAATCTCACCCACCAACTCCTACAAAAAACCTCACCCATGTCTGAGCTATTGAAGTTCTTAAATCATGGTTCAAAGACTTCAAGGAGCAGAGAAGCCTCCCTCAAGTCAACCATGCCACATGCTACAGAGGAAGGCGAAAAACCTCCAGGGCCTCTCCAATCTGCCCTGGAGGAAAATTCCTTCCCGACCCCAAATATGGCGATCAGCTAAACCCTGAGCATATGGGCAAGATTCACCAGCCAGATACCCAGGAAAGAATTTTCTGTAGTAACTCAGATCCCATCCATCTAATATCCCATCTCAGGGGATTAGTCCTATTTACCCTGAATATTTAAAGATCAGTTACGAACCAAAATCCCATTATCCCATCATATCATCTCCTCCATAAACTTATTGAGTAGAATCTTAAAACCAGATGGATCTTTTGCCCCCACTGCTTCCCTTGGAAGGCTATTCCAAAACTTCACTCCTCTGATGGTTAGAAACCTTCGTCTAATTTCAAGTCTAAACTTCCTGGTGGCCAGTTTATACCCATTTGTTCTTGTGTCCACATTGGTGCTGAGCTGAAATAATTCCTCTCCCTCTCCTATATTTATCCCTCTGATATATTTATGGAGAGCAATCATATCTCCCCTCAACCTTCTTTTAGTTAGGCTAAACAAGCCAAACTCCTTAAGTCTCCTTGCATAAGAGAAGTTTTCCATTCCTCGGATCATCCTAGTAGCCCTTCTCTGTACCTGCTCCAGTTTGAATTCATCCTTTTTAAACATGGGAGACCAGAACTGCACACAGTATTCTAGGTGAGGTCTCACCAGTGCCTTGTATAACGGTACTAAAACCTCCTTATCCCTACTGGAAATGCCTCTCCTGATGCATCCCAAAACCGCATTAGCTTTTTTCACAGCCTATTTCTGTAAACTCCTGCTCTTATGGGTAACAGTGCATAGAATCATAGGACTGAAAGGGACCTCGAGAGGTCATCTAGTCCAGTCCCTTGAACTCATGGCAAGACTAAGTATTATCTAGCCCATCCCTGACAGGTGTTTGTCTAACCTGCTCTTTAAAAATTTCCAGTGACTGAGATTCCCCAATCCCCCTAGGCAGTTTATTCCAGTGTTTAACTATCCTGATAGCTAGGCAGTTTTTTCTAATGTCCAACCTAAACCTCCCTTGCTGCAAGTTAAGCCCATTGCTTCTTATCCTGTCCTCAGAGTTTACAAGAACAATTTTTCTCCCTCCTCCTTGTAACAACCTTTCCATGTCCCACCTCAGTCTTCTCTTCTCCAGACTAAATAAACCCATTTTTTTCAGTCTTCCCTCATAGGTCATGTTTTCTAGACCTTTAATTATTTTTGTTGCTCTTCTCTGAACTTTCTCCAATTTGTCCACATCATTCCTGAAATGTGGCCCCAGAACTGAACACAATACTCCAGCTGAGGCCTAATCAGTGTGGAGTAGAACAGAAAAATTACTTACTGTGTTTTGCTTACAACACTCCTGCTAATACATTCCGGAATGATGTTTGCTTTTTTTTGCAATAATAGTTACACTGTTAACTCATATTTCACTTGTGATCTACTCTGACCCCCAGATCCGCAGTACTCCTCCTTGGCAGTCATTTCTGATTTTGTATGTGTGCACAAAAGATAGTTCCTTCCTAAGTGAAGTACTTTGCATTTGTCCTTATTGAATTTCATCCTATTTACTCCAGACCATTTCTCCAGTTCGTCCAGATCATTTTGAATTTTAATCCTATCCTCCAAAGCTCTTGCAACCCCTCCCCGTTTGGTATCATCTGCAAATTTTAGAAGTGTACTTAATGACATTATCTAAAACATTTATGAAGATATTGAACAGAACTGGACCCAGAACTGATACCTGCAGGACCCCTCTTGATACGCCCTTCCAACTTGACTGTGAACCACTGATGATTACTCTCTGGGATTGGTTTTCCAACCAGTTATGCACCCACCTTATAGTAGCTCCATGTAGGTTGTATTTCCCTCGTTTGTTTATGAGACGGTCATGCTTTACAAAAGTCAAGATATATCATGTTTACCGCTTCCTCCCTATCCAGAAGGCTTGCTACCCTGTCAAAGAAAGCTATTAGGTTGGTTTGACGTGATTTGTTCTTGACAAATCCATGCTGACTGTTGTTAATCACCTTATTATCTTCTAGGTGTTTGCAAATCGATTGCTTAATTATTTGCTCCATTATCTTTCTGGATATTGAAGTTAAGCTGACTGATCTGTAATTCTCTGGGTTGTCCTTAGTGCCAATCTATAAAAAGGGGAATATGTTTGCCCTTTTCCGTACAACCAATGCCCATCAAAACAGGGCTAAAGGAATAACTCTGGCACCTCAGACAGGTTCTTGGTCCTGTTGACTAAGACAGAATGCTGTGGGGGAGAAATGGAGAGAGTCATGGTAATGAGTGTGGAAATTGTATTAGTATCTTGGCCATTATGTTGAAACTTTGTTAATCTATAAAATACAATAGTTTATAGTTTAACAATTCCTAGCCTTCTAGTTTGAGGCATAAAAAGCCCTCAGTTTTTCTGTAGTCAGTTGCCATGTGTAGAGAGCAGGTGGTTAAAAGCAAAGCAGCAGTCTTGCTTTCACCTCTCAACATGTTAAGTTTAATTTAAAACAAAGATGATTTTTTTTTTCACCTCTTGGTTTTTACTGACAAACTGAATTCCTTAGTGTCCTTGTTGGCTTTGTAGGGAGCTAGAGCATTGCTCTTAATCACATGCCCTTTACATATAGTTGCTTTGTATGCACATTAACTCATGATCTACTCAGCCCTAGATTTGTCTAATTTGTGCATCTATTTAGAAATCTGGAGTTGAAATGACAAGCTAAAGAAAACCAGATTTACTGTTACTGCATGTTGCAGTATTTATGTGCATTGAGCTATTACTATCCAAACTCTGGGGGGAAAACGTCAGGAGTCTGACCCCTTTAAATAATGTACAATGAACAGCCATCCCTGTTGAACCTAATGAGAATAGTGGCTATTGCAAGCGTCCACGCTGGCCTTGCTCTCTCTGGGAGAGCCAGAAAGTCAGCCTTGTGGAGGCAGCACGTGGAATCTGACACTACCGTGGAATCGAGAGAAAAGAGGCCAAATGCATTATGTATGAGCAGAAGGCTTGGCTTGATGTTAACAAGATAGAAGTTATTTCAAAGGGAAAGTGGCTTCCAAACATTGGCTTTGCACTGTTCCCCTGGAAAGGAGCCTGTGTTTTAAATTGCATTACGCATTTGATTACTGCACTCTTATTGTTCCTTTGTCTTATTTCGGTGTTCCTGGTGCTGTACAATTTAAGACAGTGGGAGAAGCAGCCACTGCTGCAAGGACTGACCGTTCAAGCTGCTGCAGGGACAGGTAGCATACATTGCTGTGTAGCAGCTAATCCCACTCTGCCCAACGGAGGAGCATTTCACTGAGGTAGCAGACAGCAGAGTTACAGCTCCTTGCCCTCACACTAGGGTTTCCACTGGTTGGGGACAGCTTTCACTTCTGATTGCATTGCAGAGGAGACCAGCTAGCAGAAGGTGATCCTCTGAGTCAATATATCTACCAGCTGCTGTGGCCAGCCCCCTCTCTGTCCACTTCTGAGCCTCTTATGGCTTTGGGTCAGTGGGCTTTCTGTCATCGGGGCCCTGACATAGTCTTTGCTAGCAGATGTTGGCCGACAACCTGGGCTGGGTCTGACATTGATGATACAGTTCACACTCATGATGAAGGCCCCATCGCAAAGCAGCACAGACTATGTTCTGTTTTGTCTTAGTAGCTGTTTTCTGTTGATTAGCTTTGAAGGTGCGGCACCATCTGCGATAGTAGCTGATGCCTGACTGACTCCGCCTTTTGTTTTTAATGATGGCCACACAAATCTAGTGCTCGGGAAATGTGCCACGTTTCTGAGTGCAATGGCAACTGAGCTTCTCTCTCCACCCTCCAAAGATACATGTGGCTGAATGGGCGGGATGATGAGTATTTATACCACGGAAGCACCTAGAAGCTCCAGCCAGAGTTCAGGGCCCCATTGTGCTAGGTCCTGGACACACACGTATATTAAAGACCCCGACTCAAAGAGTTAAGTCATGATCCATGCCCCTCACACCCAAGCCTGGGCCTCTTAGCTGAACCTTCCCCTGGTCCTCTCATGCAGATCAACCGACAGATGTCAGATGGCCACTGCCTTTGGTCATTACTAACTGCAACCTGGCTTGGGTTTGAACCTGAGAGCTATATGCAGGTTTCTGTACTGTGAGCACTAACACACACAGTCATATTTTTTTAAAAAAATCCCATCCAAATGCTGCTTCAAGGTCCCAGTGGTAAATAAAATCTAGGCCCCCTCCTCCTCGCCGCTGTAACACTCCTGCCCCACTTCTGCATCATGGCTACTTCAGCTTTTTGGGACATAAAATCCAGGCTTTCCTTGCCTCAACTGTGGCTGCCTCCTGGTGCCATCCATACCAGTCAGCACTTCATTTCTGGGAAGAAAAAATAGGGCAATGGAGTGGCGTAAGAATAACTGAGCCTCTGTAAAAGTCAGGGAGCAGAGCAAACACTATTCCACCAGAACTGACTGGAAAACAAATTCTGTTCCTTGGTTTCTAACACTGGCTCATTTATTCTTCTTGGGGCTTAATTAGCAGTTACTACTTTTTCTTAATTCACCTCTAAAACTATTTAGTGAAGATGGCTCCTCAACAGATAGACCCCAGGAGAAATTTCAGCAGCAGAAAAATCTGAAGAACATTGGGATCTAATTTGTGGCCCAGAACAAATGTATTAGAGCAGGAAGTTGCTGATAAGCCTTCCCTTACTGTTTTTGGTAATAGCCCCAACTGTGTGAAAGACGCTTTACAGACAGATGTGAGGTCAAAGTCCTCACCTTGAAGAATGTGCAATCTAGTGACACAACTAGCAAGCACAGTCATTGGGGATGGGAAGATGTGTTCCTGATCAGTGAAATTTAGACTTAGTAGTTTTGTGATTTTTCTTGTTTGTGGCATGGGGAGAAGGGTTAAGAAAAGTGTATCTGTCTTCTAGTTTGTGTTTGGATTCTTGTGGCCTGAAAAAGTTGTGATCAGCTAAACTTAAGGAGCCCTAATGAACATTATGATGAGTTTTAACCATTCTTAAAAGCAGTCCTGAGTGTACTCTGTAGGTGAACCTTGATAGCACACACTAATTACAGAGTACCGCTGCTCCTGACTGTATGATCAGAAAGTGGGAGTTCAGTGACTGACACTTTGTACTGCAAGTTATTGCTGCCATGTTTCTTTCTCTTTACAACTTTATAAGGGGATAGAGTTGAAAGAGGACTGAGAGCCTGAGAGATTTTGGAAATAATAACAGAAGATTGTTGTCTGCAAAGGATGCAAGATGATGATCTTCCTGTAGAGAAGTCTAAGGTGTTTACATGTGTATGCCATATTGGCTTATGGAGCATCCAAAGACACAAATAGCTGACTTTTAGGGCTAACTTGCCATACTTCGCAACACCGAACAGAATGAAAGGTCCATAGACATTAGAAAAGACATTGAGAGACTGCAATGAGCTAGCTAACGTGTGTGTGCACTACTTTAGCCTTCTATGGATGGATTCAAAACTGCTCGACTCTGGGTGACATGGCCTATGACACCAGGAGCTAAAGGAGATTCTCATTTATTTTGGGTGGCAGAGACCCTGTGGCTTGGAGCAGAAGAAATTGAGTTCCAACTTGGCTGTCGCTATGAATTTCTGTGGAAGTGGGAGATGACTCTGCATTGCTACCATTGGACTCTAGGTCAGAAGATACAGGTATGTGAGAAAAATATTTGACAGTCCCACTGCTAACTCAAAAGAGAAGTCAGTCCATTCTTGCTCCTAACATTTCTGATGCTCTTTATTTTCCAGATTGCTTCACCTGAGAAGCTTCTCGTGTACTATTCTTTAATATTAAATCTTTCCAAAATGAAGCAGGAGCTTTTATATTTATGTGCCTGTCATGCTGTGCATGGAATGCAAGCTCTCATATCCAGATCCCTGTTTTTTAAACATTCTAGCTCACTGTGAGAGTGCCTGAGAATGCGACTCGCGTATGGAGGACACAATTGCAGTCTGAACAGGAGCGAGTTTTGGTTAAACAGAGCTTGAATACCTGGGGTGAAATCCTGGCCCATCTGAAGTGAATGGCGAGACTCCCATAGACCTCAACGGAGACAGGATTTCATCCACAACTTGTAGCTTACACTACTGTTGACTTTTCGCTGATAGAAATAATGAATCACTTTCTGAAGGAAATGTTTGATTAATTAAACTAGTGATCAGAAAACATGTTGATTTTTTTTTAAAAAAAAAAAAGCTAAACTCCACATGCTGCTGCTTACGGTGTGATATCTATAGATGGTATGTTTGATCTTAAATTGACAAAAGCTGTGCTATTAATTGACCTACCTCAAATTACTGAAAAGGATTTAGATTGTGTGAATAATTCAGTACGAGACACTACAAACATCAACTCAAAAGTGGAAATATTACACAATAAAACTTTATTTGCAAGCTGTCAGAACCACGTGCTGTTCTCTGCTACTTGTGCTTACTTCTGAGTAGCCTGTGCAGAATATTCACACACATTTCATGTGAACAATCCTCTTCTTTACTTTTGTTTTTTTTTTCTTTTGCTGAAAACAGAACAGCCACATCAAGTCAGATTGTCATTAGCTTTTCAGAGAGATTTTGTTTGCACTTAGCACACAGTTGGGGCCAAAGTGAAAGCTGGATAAGTGCCTGAAGTATTCAGCTGGAAATTACAACTTGCACAGGAACCTAAATGTCAAATTCCACAATCCCCCTTACAGCCAGAACTGTTTCAACTCCCTTTTCCCCCATGACTTTTCTTCATTTTATTACAGATGTAACTGTACTTTCCTTCAGATATAATAAATCATATTTGGGAACACCACTATCTAGGGCACAGTAAGCTATCACCCAGCATTTCAAATGACACTTAAGTACAATAACAAGTAAACAGAGCCCAGGAGAGAAATGCATTTTGAAATGTGCTGTTTGTGTTAGTAATGCAAAGCAATTAATGAACCAAGAGCGTGAGGAATGAAGGGAATCACTTTTAGTTCTTATAAAGACACTTGTAAAGCAATGGGCCGTATATTCAGACCTGCTGAAAATGGCAGCAGCTCCTGTGGAAAACTTGGGGACAGACTCAGCCATGCCATTGCTTATGTTTTCCATGCACAAAGGGCAGCGTGTACTCTCAGCCTCAAGCTAAATGGAAAACAACAGAAGAAAGAACAAAATCTACAGGAGAGAGCATAGTGTGTGTCTCATTTTGGAACTGCCTCATAACCCACCAGAGAAACAGACAGTCCTCCACACATTTAAAGCTGCAGTACACAGAAACGGAGTAAGAACAGTTACTTCACTTCATGCACCACAACTGAGAGAATGATATGAATTACAGGTCTGGCATACCTTGATGATAAATAGGTGGGTGTTAAAACAATGTAACTTGTATCCACTTGGCAATCAGGGGCAACCAGATTCTACTCTGTTTCACCAGTCAGTGGAGTCACTCCAAATTTACACCAGGGTAAAAGATCAGGATCTGGCCCTAGATGGTTAACTCTAGTATATCATCTATGCCTAAGAGAGAAGAAAAGTGGTGTAGCACAGAAGGCAACTAATGGTAGAATATAAGGAAAAGTAGGTGTGGAATCTGTTTTGTTTTACATACTATTGCTAGGTGCTTTTCCTGATACTGTCCTCTCTCTGGCCCTTCTGACATGCACATTATGCCTACTCCTACCTTATCTGTAACTTACACTAGTATCGAGTTTGGTCCTTTACTTCTTTAAATGATAACCCTTTCAGGGAATCACTTGGTTCATTCAACTAGTGACTTGAAAAACCTGATTTTAAAATGTTTTCTGAAATCCACATGCTCTTGCTGACTGCACGATATGTGTAAAGCATATGCCCGTTTGATCTTGAATTAACAAAAGATGTGGTTTAGATCATCTCACCTCAAAAATTGCTGCAAAGAATTTGGCTCATATGAGTAATTCAGTACCAGAGGCTGTACAAACATTGACTGTAATAGCAGAGTGTTAAGGTTAACAGTAAGGCTAAATGCATAACATTTATTTTGCTTTAAAGGGTGCATATATAGTCTAGTTAAGGCGTAGTTGAAAAACATGTTTCCAAGATCAGTGGCTTACAGTTTAGTTCTGTATGATAAAAATAAACTTTTGATTAACTTCAAGCTCCAATACTTCAGATATTTGTTGTCACAGAGAGGCAGCCGTGATGATTGGCGGCACTAGTTAAGTCTCGTGTATTTGCAGAAATCACTCGATTCAGATGGAGCACCTCACTCTTAGCTGTTTTCAAGGTATCTCTCTCTTTGGGCTGGTCTACACTAATGCTGTAAGTCGACCTAAGTTACGCTACTTTGGTTATGTAAATTACGTAACTGAATTTAGGTTGATTTACAGCGAAGTCTACACCATGCTATTTCAATGGGAGACACTCTCCAGCTGATTTACCTTCTGCCTCTTGGGGAGGTGGAATACAGACATCAACGGGAGAGTGCTCTGCCATCAACTTAGCTTGTCTTCACCAGACCCGCTAAATCGACACCACTACCTCAATTGCAGCAGTGCCTATTTAGCAGTAAGCCCTCAGATACTAACGTTTCCGTTTTGGCATAGACAGAGGGCTTGCAAGTGTCGTTAAAGAAATCACTAATACTTCTGCAAATTCAATGGGCCAGATTCCACTCTGAGATGCACAAACACATCACTGCAAATATTTTCCAGATAATAACACTGATGAGATTGTAATCTGGAGTTAGCACTGCAAGCAGCTTTCCCTCCTACACTCAACTCTCCTAATAACACACTTCGAGTATTCCAAGTGTGTGACTTCTTGTGGATGATGAATTATACAGTATTGCATAGAATCCTGTTCAGATACAGAAAATCAGAGTGGGTAAAATTCATCCCTTGGCAGAGGGTACTTAAAAAGCCCTCCATGCTACAGAATATTTGTTGTACCCTTTAGCCCTGATGATGGACAGAAGGAGAGTACAGGGAGGCAGCTGTATCTCCTCTATGCTGCCAAGGTGAGCTCCTTGCGTGTTCAGAACTGGTTCGTACAGCAGGGCATTTTGGGAGTGTGCTGGGAAGGGGACCACTAGATTATTTTTCCCCACAGATTTTGGACTGTAAGCTGTTTGGGGCAGGAACAGTCTTTTTGTTCTGTGTTTGTGCAGCCCCTATAACAGTGGGGTCCTGCTCCATGACTAGGGTCTTAAGTGCTATTACAATATTAAATAACTTTCCATGATCATTCTCAAGAGACAACTTCTTAAAGCATTATCCTCATCTATGCAGCGAGTAAAAACCAGGGGTCAAATAGGCTTTATTTGAGCAAATCTCCCATTAGCTTCAAAGACAGTTTTGCTCTGTTAAGCACGTCAGAGCTTGTCTACACTTATAGTGCTGCAATGGCACCGCTGTAGTACTTAGTGAAGATGCTACATACTCCAACAGGAGAGCTTCTTCCATTGGCGTAGGTAGTCCATCTCCCTGAGATATGGTAGTTATGTCAATGGGAGAAGCCTGCCCATTGACATAGCGCTGTCTGCACCGGGGCGGGGGGGGGGGGGGAATCTTGGTATAACCAAGTCGCTCAGGGGTGTGGCCCCTTGTGACTAACCACTACTAAGCATAACATCCCAAAATTCAAATAGAGGTAGACAAAATCCTTAAACTGTCACTGAACAATTGTGAGTGATGAATCTGTTCAAGAAAATCATGATCTATTTGCTGATGTTCTCCGTTAGGGATTATTCTCTCAGATCAAGTTACTGATGATTCTTTAGATTATTAAAACAGTTTTTAAAACCCCAATTTAGTCTTTCAATAGCTGTGTTTTTGTTTACATATTACTTCTCCCTCAGTTAAAGGAATGCACTTAGACTAGTCTGTTTCATGTTTGTTCACAGTTGGTGTTCTAACCCAGGGCCATGTTAGCATTATTACATATTTATTAATTATATGTTCAGTGCTACCCAGTGTGCTCAGCGCTGTACAGATACAGGAGAATACACAGTTCATTGCCTGAGGAGCTTAATGTGATTGATTGACACACATTCTACTGGAAGAACCCAGGAGGTTCTGTTAGAAACTTTGTGGAGTTTGCAGAGGCATCGTTGAGAATTTGGCCCATTGTCCTTGCCCATTTCTCAAACTGTGTTTGTCGTTTGAAGTGACTGCACGTGCCCTAGGCAGTGTACAGCAGTTGGGCAACTGATTTTTGTTTCTTGCCGCTAATTTAAAGTGGTTTTATTTGTTAGACTAAGCCTATGTCGACGCAAACTAAGCCTACACAGACTAAGCCTATGTCTACACATGCACTTGCACCAGTTTAGTTTAGCCAGTGCAAACTCCTGTGTTGCACTCTCGTTCTGGACTGAGTGGTATATTTCAGTTTTATTTAAATCTGCTCCTAATTGATTTAAAAGAAATCAAAATAGGACCCTGGTCTATGCACACAGTTATACTAGTTTAATTAAAGATGTGACTTCAAACTGATTTAATTAAACAAGTGTAATGGGATGTGTGGACATTCCTATGCTAGTTTAAATTTGGTTTATAACACCTGAGCCTTTTGCATCAGTTAAACTAAATTAGTTTAAAAATCACACTTTAAAATAAACTGGTGCAACTCTGGGTGAAATCTTGGCTCCATTGAGATTAACGAGAGTTTTTGCATTGTCTTCAATGAGGTCAGGATTTCATCGTGCAGATAAGCCATAACGTCCTACATTCTGGGACCTAAGGTTGAACTGAGACTGTGTCTTTCTTTAAAATAAGATAAAAAAAAACAACCAACAAACACCTCAGATTTTCAACTAGATAACTCCAGCCCAGCTTTATTACTCTACCCTATGGGAGATTTTAAGCAGGAGTTTGCTCCTCCCTGGCTGGAATGGAAAAGAGAGTTGAACTCGGACTGTCGTGAAGCTAAATCAAAACCAAGTATCCAAAAACATTTGAACTCTGGAGAATTTGGATCCAGATCTACACTGCATGGCTTGGGACTATATAAAAATATGTCAAGGATATACAGGACTAACCAGCAAAACTGCTGAGGATGCTGTGCACCTTGCAGGATCCAAGTCATCTCATTTTCAAGGGTGCTTTGAGTGATTTGTCGCTTAAAGGGACGCCATCAACTTGAACTCAATAGTTTTTAAAAAGTGGGTTAAAAGACGTTTCAGGTACAGTGCATCCTTCCGTGTGTTTTTGTGACTTTGAAACCACGTTTTCCTATTGTTTCGAAACAGGGAAAACAGCCTATATACACAGAACCAGTGAAATTGACTTTATACAGAAAGTGCTGTCAAATATAGAAATTAAACAAACTGGCAAAAAGGATATTCTTTCTCTAACCTCTCAAATTTAGTAAATTTATAATCTAGGCAGAAGCACAATTCTTAAACTGACAGTGTCCCTTTAAGAGTTTGTTTCAGATTAAGCGACTCAGAGTTCAGTTTTAACATAGAGAACCCTTGCTTATCTTATTTACAATTCAAATTAGAAATAACTGCAAAATGCATTTATATAGGTTTCTAAATGGTAAATTGTATCGAAGCATCTTAAAAATTCAAATGAAATTTCTACCAGTTTGGAGGAAGGACAAACTGCTGCTGCTGGTACTGCTTAAAAAATTAATTAATTTAAAAAAGAGAGTTTACTGTTGCATTTATTTTTGCAGCAGTACACATATTTTAACCAGTATATAATATTAGATGAAAGGCTGCAGTGTCTGAATGATGCAGTAAATATGAATTTTTGAAAAATGTAGACATGATCCAATATTATGGAAAGAAAAAAGTAGTTTAGTGGATAAAATATTAAACTGTAATAACCATTTTTCTTTGGATCTGCTTAGCCTACCAAGAGTTCTGTGTAAGATGTAAAGTTATAATATGCATATGTACGCATCTGTCTCTATAAATATACATGTGCATCCCACATTTCTAAAAACAGGACGTGTGCTGGGAAAATATAGGAACAATGAACTTCCTTAAGAAAGGCTTATTTTTTCAAGTTATTAAAAGAAGGTGGCAAGCATTCATGAGGATATGAAAATTTAAAGCCATCTGAAGGAAACTCTTGAAAACCTCTGGTTAAAGTTGTTGCCAAGGAATCTCAGCTATGTTATGTCAGAATGTTTAATTGCAAGCTGAAGTTTAATGAATGGAAAGATATTGCAAAAGCAGGAAGTTTCTGAAACTACATAGAGCAACCATGAAAATAAAATTCCAAAGGTTGTAGATCTGAAATCCTGTTAGAAGCTGAAATTTCCATCTACATTATGACTCCTTTTCCTACTGTGTACAGTTTGCCAGCTGTGTGGCTAAAGGGAGGTAAATTGCTCTGGATATCATCTTCTCTTAGGCACCATTTGTTATGGCAATGTGAAGACGTCAACTTCTTTGCATTTGTTGAGAGGGGTGTGTACAGAAATACAGCTTAGCAATAAGGGGAGGAAAAGCAAATGTCAGGGTGCCTTAAATAATGTATTTTTTTCCTTTACTTTCCAAGAAGCTCGCTTGCAGCATGATGCTGCTATTTATATCATTACACTTAAACCCAGCTGTTGATTCATGTTAACATGCAAAATGGTGCAGAAGTCCCAGCAGAAGTGTGTGAATCCCAGAGAAACCTATATTCTGTCATTTTGAGAACATATTAAATATCACAAGCTTTGCTGGGATGTAGGTCAGTCACACAGTGCGTGATGTAGACAATACAGATGTAGACAAATACAAAATATTTCCGACATTTAATACCTGATGTTAGGCGGCCGAACAGCAGCTGACTCAAAACAATATATCTGTGATTCCATGTTTGAAAGAGAACTTTTACCTGTAACTCCAACCTGACAAATGTACCATATACCCACATTACGGCATTCTTATACAAGCAATCTTATGTACCTGAGTGGGATAATGTGGTCTTCCTTTTGTGAATATCTCCATTAACTTTGTTGAAGTTACACTAGAATAAATTTGGCCTGTGGATTTTAGAACACATGTTGTTTTTAGCCTCTTCTAGGACATCCTACATTACTTTTTTATTATTTGACAAATACCCATGAAGCTACACACCATCTAACTTATTTGTGACTTTATAATTCCTGTTTTTATTTAAAAAAAAAAACAAATGCCATTAGGTATATTAATTAAGAGCCAGAGACAGAATTTTTGTGTGAAACACACTGTGAAAAAGCAGCTGTTTAAAACACCACATATGCTCTAGAGGTGACATAAGGTGTTGAAAAGGTAATTCCCAGGCTAGAATGTTTACTTTTGGGTTGGTGGATCTACAATGTGAGGTAAGAATCTGTTGGCAATTAAATCAGGGACGATGACTTAGACCCTGAAGTCCTGAACAGTTCTGAGTGGAAATGCTTAAGAGTAAAGAGTGGTGGAAAAGCTCTATTGCCATTATAACTGCTGAAAAAACATGCTAACGGAGATCCACAACCAATAATCTCTGAGGTTATCTATTTACAATTAGGACAAGTTCCCAGCAAATACAGATCTCTTTTTTCAAGGTTTTCTTGCGTAGTTTCCATTCCTTTGATCGTATTTGTATACATGGCACAGAAATTGCACTAGTTACCTTGGTCAAATAAGGGAGGTTTTTTGTTTCACTGGTGGTTCTTGATCTAGCAGTAGTCTTTGATCCACTGACCATGATTTTTCTGTCTTGCCTATAAATCCTATGTTGGATAGATGGAATTGCATCTTGATGATTCTCTCCTTACCTCTCAAGAGTGACCCCAGAAGGAGTACTGTTGGATAATTACTCACTTGCCCTATGAGCACTCTCATGTGATGTTCTGTGGGGTTTTGTTCCATTACTCCTCCTAGGAAAAAGAAAAGGAGTACTTGTGGCACCTTAGAGACTAACAAATTTATTAGAGCATATCCAATGAAGTGAGCTGTAGCTCACGAAAGCTTATGCTCTAATAAATTTGTTAGTCTCTAAGGTGCCACGGGTACTCCTTTTCTTTTTGCGAATACAGACTAACACGGCTGCTACTCTGAATCCTCCTAGGAAGATAGTGAAAGAACTAGGCCTACTCTACTTGGTGAAATTTCTCCAATTTCCTGACTGGTACTGGGACATAGATTAAACAGGAGCTGGTTCAGACTCAGGGCAGAATAGATGAGGAGGCATTGGTGGTAGGATGAAGTATCTTCAGGTGTGTGTGTGGGGGAGGTGCTGGCTGATTGTTTTGTGGTTGGTTTACCTACCCTTTATCAAACAATGCAAACTTCAGATCCTAGAGTCCTTATCTACTCTTGGATTCTCAAGTGGAAGCAGTGGCCAGAAGTTCCTTTTTACCATTTGCATTTGGCTTACAAGGTAGCAATTTTTTTACTCTGTGATGTGGATTTTACCTTAGTCATCCACCGTTTTATGCCTTTCGGACTCGATTATCCCAATATCTTTGTCTTCTTGGGACAACCGTGGAAGTCCTCTTGGAAATTTATAGTTAGTACAGAATGATGCTATCTTTCATGACCCAGCACAGGGAAAGAGGAGGTTAAACAATATTTAGATAAATTAGTTGTATTCAAGGCAGCAGGCCTTGACAAAATTCATCCTAAGTAGGGATAGGAGTATGCAGGCGCCAGTGTGATTTGGACAGGAGCTGGGTGAGGGCTGTGACCAGGTAAGGGGTGGGGTGACCATATTTCTGAAAGGGAAAACTGGAGGGACAGCATGTGGGGCTGGCCCGAGCCTCTTCCACCCGCACGGGGCTGGCCCAAGCCTCTAGCCTGACTCCTGCCTACCTCTTGCGTGAGGCTGATACTGGCATCATTGCTCCCTTGAGCCCTGCCTCTTATGCAGGGCAGGTCTTGCATTGACACGTACCCCCCTTATTGTCTACTACTTTTTTGACAAATGTGGCTATTTGTCCTGTTTGCTCTTTCCAACTGATCAAATTGGCAAGAGCAAACAGGATAAATGCCCCCTTCTGTGGAAAAAAGTCAGGACAGCTGGGGTAGGGTTTAAAAATGGGCTGTCCTCGCTGTAACAAGACCTCTGGTTACCCTAATAAGGGGCTGTACAGGAGGCAGTGTGACCGGACAGAACTAGGCCCGGGGTGTGATCAGACGTGGGCTATGTTCCTCCTACCCACAGGGGCAGCCAGGCGGCTCCGCAGGCTGCTCCCACCCCAAGCACCGCCCCTGCAGCTCCCATTGGCCGGAAACCCGGCCAATAGGAGTTGCGGGGCCCGCGCCTGGGGATGGGGCAGTGCACAGAGCTGCTGCATGTAGGAGTTGGAGGGGGGGATGTGCAGCGGCGGGGAGCTGCTTGAGGTAAGTCCTGACTGGAGCCCCAACTCCCTGGCCCAGCCCTGATCCCCCTCCCCTCCTCTGAACCCCTCAATCCCCCTGGTGAGCACCCTCCTGCACCCCCAACCCCTCGGCTGGAGCCCGCTCCCTCTAGTGGGGGTGTGGTCAGATGAGGGAGTGCCTAGGGGGCGCTGATTGGACAGAGCTGGGTGACGGGGGTGACCAGAGGGGGGTACCCCAGAGGCAGCAGGAGGGAAGGGGGGGGCTGTGCAGGTGCTCTGAGGAGGGGAAGGAGGCGTGGCCGGGGGGGCTGCATCAGAGAGCTGGCTCCCCCCCTCCCCTCGCGCCTAAGGGGCCAAGCAGCGAAGGGAACGGACCTACCCCTTAGAGGGCTGCTTGCGCATGCGCCTCTTGTTCCAAAACAAGACGGACCCGCGTACCTGCGTCACTTGCTTTAAAGTAAGAGCGACGGAGAAGACGAAGCGTCCTTTGTGCGCATGCGCATCCATATCAGGGTTCTAGCCACCGCCAAGGTCTCCTTCCCAGCCGACAGTGCTCAGTTTTGATTGGTTGGTGCGTCTCGTTCTCTCTGTCTTTGATTGGGTGTTTAGTCCTGTCATTCAAGAGCTCCGCGTCCCGGCCCACCCGCTGCTCTCCGGTTGAGTGGCACTTTACTCTTCCCGACCCCCTTCCTCTCTCTGATTGGACTGTTCGTTCAGTCACTCTGTCCCGCTGCCTATCAGCTTCCGGTTCTGTTCGGATTGGGTCGGGTGTAAAGATCGTACACGCCGCCGCTCCCTATGCCCAAACAAAATAATCCTGTGGTGCTAGGTGTGTCGATAGGGCCCAGTCAGGCCCCTGTGCCTGGGATAGATTATAGGCCTTCTCCCGTACCCTATCTCCCTGCCTGCTGAGGGGCCGTCTGCATCCCAGCGAGAGCCGTCAGGAGAGGGGCGCGGAAGGACACCACAGGCCGTTGTGGGGTGTTCTGAGACGAGAGTGACAGAAGTAGTAGTTCCGGCTCCGCCTTGTGCCTCCTTTCCCAAAAATAGCGCCCAGCGGGTATCCGTGCGCCGGTGTCAGTGTCTCCCGAGGAGCCTCAGCGGGGAGGAGGCAGCGGCAGTAGCGGGGTGCAGTGGACGGGTGAGTGAGCGAGCGGGGGGGGCCAAGCGGGCGGTCGGCGGGGGCGGGGGGCACGAGGGAGTAAGCGGGAGGGGCTAAGGGCAGAGGCGCGGGGTTACGCAGGTGGCCGCGGGGGAGGAAGGGACCCCGCGCTGACAGCCCGCCCCGCGGAGGGGGGGGGGGGCTGTCATGGGCTCAGTGTGTGGGGGAGACATCCTGGGGAGGGGAAGAGAGGGTGCTCCGGGGCGGGGGGCGATTTGGGGCAGGAACCCTGGGGGTGGCTGGCGAGCGAGGAGCGGGAATCTGAAGAGTGTGTGTGTGTGTGTGAGCGCGCGCGCGCGGGGGGGGGCGCGAGGGGGGGCGCGCGAGTGGGGGGGGGGGTCGCACGGGTGGGCGAGTTGTTCTCACTGATGGGCCTCTCGGGAACTTCCTGTCCCTCCTGCCCGGCGGAGAAGATGGAGCAGGCCAGTGCAGCCTGCTCGGGGGCTGGGTGTCAGAGAGGGGAGGAGGGGCGTGGGTGCGGGTACATGATGGCAGTCGGGGAGCTCTGCCGTCGAATTGTGTTTATCTAGTGGCGAACTTCCCCTTGTGGGATGGGGGGAGTGGGAGGGGGGCACCTTTTGACCTGCTCGTTTGTTACCTGGAAGGGTAGAAGCCCCACTGGCTAAAAAGCACCGCATAAAGGTGGGAGACGGGTTTTGTCCAGCAGAAGAGTGTCTCAGATGCTGTCAAAGAAGTGATGATTTTTTGGAAGCGGGGGTGGGGTGGGGTTGAAAGAGGAGTTGTTCAGACAGTTCTACAGTGAAAGAAGGCAAATGTTTTGATAATTTTTGTGCGGGGGGGGGGCGGATCTCATTTTTGGTCGTGTGTGATAATCCAGAGAAAGAAGTGGTGTGAATACAGTTGTCTCTGTGCAAACAGTGTTGTACTAATCAGTTTTGTTCAGAAGTGAAGAAAAAAGGTAGGAAGGAGACCATACTCTTCTGAATGAATAATAGTAAGTCCCCTGAGATTTTTCTGAGGTTAGCTTATGAAACTAAACTTTCCAATACATTTTATCTGCTCTTGAGATATGCCTGCTGGTGAGGAAGGTGGTGAAGGAAAGGGAGCTGTTCAGAACATGAAGCAGTGAAGGTGTTTAGCAAGTGGTTCACTTCAGTTTTGCAGGTGTGCAAATGGTGTAAATTGAAATTGTGTTCAGAAAGGGAGAAGTTAGAAGGGAGGCTGCTTTTGCGGCTAATGGCAAAACCAGTGAATCCCACAATCCTTGGGGATCTATCTCGTGAAAATAAGTGGTCATATCTTCCCACTGTTTAAGTAAGATATGAGATGGGAAGTAAAGGGTATCCGGAAATAGATAGTGGTAGCAGGGGAGCAATTCTGAAACAATGAAAGAGAAATAGTATCGGAAACAAAAATCTGTTTTTGCATGAAGACAGGTTAATTATGTAGCATAACACTTATATTTTATTTTAGTGTTCTTTTGTAATAGAACAAGTGACCTGTAAGCTTCCTAAACCTTTCAGTAGTGTGTTGTTATATATGAGCATTTCCAGAATCTAGGTATGGTGTTTTGTCATCTAAGCGTGTGTAATTTTTTCATTGATGAAATTTTGGCAGATGCTTAACTTTTACAGAAGGTGGCAGAGCAATGATCTTGAAAGCAGTCTGTGATATTTTTTTTTAATGAGTCTGATTTTAAATAGGATATACAAGATTGGAAAACTTATTGGCCAGCAACTCTTCCAAAAAACAAAGATCAAACAAACAAACCCCCAAACCCCAACAACAAAATCCTGTTTCTTCTCTGTCTGGGAGAGCAAACAAACCCCAACAACAAAATCCTGTTTCTTCTCTGTCTGGGAGAGCAATGTGGATATTTTCCCAGTTAAAATTCTGCTAGATTTATTTAGTCACTATAACATGTACAGAATTATACTGTCTAGAGAATGTACCAATTGAGAAATATTAAAGGTGTGTGTTTCTTTTTGTAATGCACGACTCAGAATTTCTTTAGTAATTAAATAGCACAATATCTGGTGGAATAAATATTTTAAAAATGCTGTATTTTGTCAAAAGTACTGAATTCTAAATAAGGAAACTGGCGGTGTAAGAAAACCAGTTTTTTTTGGTGATATTTAGGGATTATATTAACTTTATCCAGTTGGAGAAATAAGTGTCTTGTATTCAGTTCAGGGTTAGTAGAAAGATTTACAAATTAGGATTTAAGAGGAAATCAGCATGCTGATCAGAGGGATAGAAGGAAGTGACTTATGGAATGAATAAAAGAGCCAAGTATGCATTTTGTTAAATAGAGACTAAGGTGGGGGTGAAAAGGCATAAGTCTATCAATATTTGCAGAGTGTTATGACCAACAACAGAGAAGAATAGTTTAGTATGAGGATGAGATGGAATTGGGCATAACAAGGCAAAAATAGAGGGAAAACTTAATATAGAGAACAGTCCTGGACTGGCAGGGAGATAAAGTAGATTATAGTAGTCTTTAATATAATCATGCTTTTGCTTTATTTCTTTGGATACTTTAAATGTGTATTTAAACCTTCATGAATATTTACCCACCTGTTTATATATAATCTTTCATTCAAGAGTCTTAAAGCAATTACAAACATTAAACCTCACAACTCTATAATCACACAATACCATTTCTTATGCCTAGAAAGGAAAGGGTGAAATAAATTGATTCATTATGATTTAGGTTAGACATTAACTTCCTAACTGTAAGGACATTTTAAGCACTGGAGCAAATTATGTAGGGAGGTTGTGGAATTTCCATCATTGGAGGCTTTTAAGAACAGGTTAGACAAAGAGCCATCAGGAATGGTCTAATAAAACAGCAGAGGACTGCACTTTATGACCTATCAAGGTCCCTTCCAGTCCTACTTTTTGATGATTCTGTGATGCTAATGAAGGCTTTAGGTTAAATGTTTCGTAGGATTGACATGGGATTGCTAGGGCCTTGGCCATTTTGCAGCTAATAAACAGTTTTGAAGAAAATAATGTTTATTATATTATAAGTAGCAAAATCAGTTTGTGACAGCACAAGTTTTAGAACTTGTTTAGAAACCTTATTTGAATGATGGTGCAGGCTTAGGTTACATCTATGTTTTGAGCTAGGAGGTGTGATTCCCAGCTTGTATAGATGTACTTGTGCTAGATCTGCTCAAGCTAGCACCTAAAAATAGCATTGTGTGTGCAACGGCATGGGTGATCACTAGGAGCCCCAAGTACAGTCCTGCCTGGCTCCCTGGGTATATACTTGGGTGGCTAGTCCGTGCATCCACCCATGCCACTCTGAATACACTGCTATTTTTAGGTGTTCGGTCAAGCTGAGCTAGTTCTGATACATCTACCCGAGCTGGGAATATCACCTTTCAGATCAAATGGAGACATATCCTTAGTCTCTCCATAGGATTTACCTTAAACCAGTGACAGCCTCAGAGCTTTTACGGGGTTTACTGTACCACAATGTTAGTCAGGATTCCCGGGTAGTCCCACAACACGCAGGGTGATGCTAACAACTTAAGTGGAGCTTCCAAACCAATAATACCATGTAAATCAGCGTAAACAATGTCAGGAATCATGCCATACTACCTTGCCTTGTCCCAGTCATACCATGCATTATAAAACATATGTGGAGGGACTGGGGAACGCTCTAACAATTGTAAGAATAGTTTAGTGTAATACTGTTGGTTGCGTAACCATGTTAATTTAAACTAGTCTGGAATACAGTTAATCTTTTTGCTGCTATAGACAGTATAAATATTACAGTGTCTAGAATATGAAATACATGCCAGCCCATAACAGTCGTGTGTGCTGTGCAGTATAGCTTGTGTGTTTTCACCTGGGTGATAAACATGCACCTTCATTAAAATTGAAAAACTGTACATAGTTTTTGTCCATTTTATCAGGAAAACAAACTTGTTTTATTTTTTAAGGAATATTTTAATTTCTTACAGAAACTGTACAATGTAAGACTTTTTATAAAAACTTTTGCTAGCAGTTGACAAGTCATGTATGGTTTTTTTGTTTTTTTGTTTGGAATGCACCTAGCTCGTTTTGGGTGCTACAGCCTAGTTACTAGAGTAGTTCCAATATGTTACAGCTCTTTAAAGAACCAGTTATCAACTGTGTTTAATAAATGGTGGTTCCAAGTTAACTCAGGAATGTTTTTTGAAGAGGGGGCACAATGCTTAAATTTCCTTTTCTCACTCTTTTGTGCAGTGGTGGTGGTGGCCACAGAGGGAGGAAATGCAGCTTCTTTGTGTTGAGGTCACAGTGAAATTATAGCTGTTCCTGGGGGCGGGGAGGAAAAAGTACTTTTGGTGTGACTTCCGTAGAATGACAGCCGTATTGCATAGGAACAAATAGGCAAAATATACAACCAGCACATGTAAATATAGTATTTAACATGTAGGTCATGACAGTTACAAAAGCAAAAGTATTCAAAGTTAAGGTTAATGCTCTGTACTTAGTATTTTGTTTGGGGAAGTAGATGCACTTGGACTAGTATAATTAAACTTCTATAGATACAGTTGAATGATCTTTACAAAACAAGTTGTTGACCTTTTGTTCCTACATATATGTAGTAGTTTTCTCTGAATGAAACAAATCAAGAGAGAATAAAATATTTTAGAATCTACACTCATGCTGAGTAGTGGGAATTTTGCTGCATGCTGTCTTCTGTTCAGATTAGGTACATTCAGTAGCTAGTTTGGCTTTGGTCAAATACTCAGAAAAAGTGCACAAGGTTCTTCTCCATCTTCCTTCCTTTCCGGTTTTATAGTATATGTTAAATGGTACTGAAGGGGCTAATGGAATTACTAATTTAAGAACATAAAAATGGCCATACAGGGTCAAACCAATGGTTCATCTAGCTCAGTATCCTGTCTTCTGATGGTGGCTGGTGCCAAATGCTTCAGAGAGAGAGTGAACAGAGAAATGTATTCAGTGATCCATCCCCTGTCATCCAGTACCAGCTTCTAACAGTGAGATGTTTAGGGACATCCAGAGCATGAGTTTGTGTCCCTGACCATCTTGGCTAATAGCCATTCACTTAACCTATCCTCCAGGAACTTATCTTGTATTTTTTGAACCCTGTTATAGTTTTGTCCTTTACAATGTCACCTGGCAATGAGTTCCAAAGGTGGGCTGTGTGCTATGTGAATAAGTACTTCCCCTTTTGTTTGTTTTAAGCCTGCTGCCTATTAATTTCATTGGGTGACCTCTGGTTCTTATTATGTGAAGGGATAAATAACATTTCCTTATTTGCTTTCTCCACACGAGTCATGATTTTATAGACCTCTGTAATATCCCTCCTTCATTGTCTCTTTTCCAAGCTGAACAGTCCCAGTCTTTTTAATATCTCTTCAGATGGAAGCTGTTCTATACCCTTAATCATTTTTGTTGCCTTCCTCTGTACTTTTTCCAATTCTAATATATCTTTTTGAGATGGGGCAACCAGAACTGCATGCAGTATTCAGAGTGTGGTTGTACCATGGATTTATATAGTGACAATATGATATTTTCTGTCTTGTTAAATATACCTTTCCAAATGATACCTAACATTGTTTGCTTTTCTGACTGCCACTGCACATTGAGTGGACATATTCAAAGAACTATCCACAATGACTCCAAGATCTTTTTTCAGTGGTAACAGCTCATTTACCATCATTTTGTTATGTATAGTTGGGATTATGTTTTCCAGTGTGCATTACTTTGCATTTATCAACATTCAAGTTCATCCGTCATTTTGTTGCCCAGTCACCCAGTTTTGTTAGATCCCTTTGTAACTCTTCACAGTCTGCTTTGAGCTTAACTATCTTGAGTAATTTTTGTATCATCTGGAAACTTTGCCATCTCACTGTCTTCCCCTTTTTCCAGATCATTTATTAATACATTTAACACCAATAGTCCCATCGATTGTTTTCTGTCTTTTAATTGATTTGTGCAAGGGCTTTACCTCTTATCCCATGACTGCTTACTTTGCTTAAATCCTTTGGTGAGGGACCTTGTCAGAGGATTTCTGAAAGTCTGGGTACACTATATCCACTGGATCATACTTGCATGGATTTTTTTTGACCCCCTCAAAGAATTTTTTAAAGAGATTGGCGAGGCATAATTTCCCTTTACAAAAGCTGTGTTGACTCTTCCCCCAACATATCATGTTCATCTATGTATCTGATAATTCTGTTCTTTACTATAGTTTCAACCAGTTTGTCTGTAGTGAAGTTAGGCTTACTGGCCTGTAATTGCCAAGATCACCTCTGGAGCCTTTTTTAAAAATCAGCATCGTATTAGCTATCTGCCAGTCATTTGGTACAGAGGTTGATTTAAATGATAGATTACATACCACAGTTATGTAGTTCTGCAATTTCATATTTGAGTTTCTTCACAACTCTTGGGTGAATCCCATTTGTTTTTTATTACTGACTTAGTGACTTATTACTGTTTAATTTACTTGAATTTAATTTATAACCTCCTCTGTTGACATCTCAATTTGGGACAGTTCCTCAGATTTTTTTTTTTTGTCCCCTAAAAAGAATGGCTCAGATGTGGGAGACTCCTTCAGCTCTTCAGCAGTGTAGATCAATGCAGAGAATTCATTTAAAATCTCTACAATGTCCTTATCTTCCTTGAGTGCTCCTTTAGCACTTTGATCATCCTGTTGCCCCACTGATTTTTTGGCAGACTTTCTGCTTCTGATGTTCTTAATTTTTTTTGCTATTTGTTTTTGTGTTTTTGGTAGCAGCTCTTCAAATTCTTTTTTGGCCTGCCTAATTATACTTTTACACTTGAATAGGCTAGCTAAAATATTGCTGAAGTATATTTAAACTGAAATTGTGCTTAAGATATTTCCCATATTTATGCAGAATGTATTAAGCCTCCAAAGGCGTCAATCCCTTCTGTGGTGTAGCTGAAACACCTACTTATATTTTAGACTTTTTTTCCGTTGAGTTTTTTTTTAAAAAAATGTGGTATTTGATGTTTTTTGGAACTTGCTTGATTGTAACAGTACACTTTTTCCAAAGTTAATTCTCTAACTTCCTGAAATGTATTACTTATTGCCAGTGTTATTTGGGGAAAGCAACCGAAGTGTATTTTTAAGTGGCTGTTCAGATATAACTGTATCTGATACAGTATCCCATGAATGAGCAAAATATAGTAACAGTTCAAAACAAACTCCCAGTGTGTAGTGTAGCAATCTTATTCCTCCAGTTACAGTGTATTCTGTAGAAAATAAAGTAATGGATAACTCCCATTTTTTAATGAGAGTGAGCTACTGGCTGATCCCCTTGCAATGGTTTTTGAGAAAAATATTTGCTCCTATCTTGAACTTTTCCAGTTGAGCCATTTAACGTGCATTCTTTCATGTTGTTTCTTAGGTGAGTTGAATGGAAGATATTTCTTGTGTCCTAAGGAACTCCGCAATAACACATTGATGCTTTTGTGTTTAAGAATACAAGTCTCTAAATATACCTATGTGGTTCGTGTGTATTTGTTAAAGGTTGATAATATAGTAGGAAAACTTAAGTACTGTAGAACAGCATGCTTTCATTTTCAATTCAAATTTAAAGGCGCTTGAAACTTTGTTAGAGAAATTTTATAGGTTCTGAAGAATTACTTACCGTAAAGTGCATTCTTGGTTTTGGACAACTGAGCTGTTCACACATATATATTTTAATTTGAAACTGCATCGGCAAGTTTGACAAGAGAGGCTGATTAGTTGTGCTTGTCCCAGGATACATACAACTAAGAGCCATCTAACATCTTCACCAAAATTTTATTAATACACTCCTGTTCATATGGTTCTGATCTACGGTGAAACTGACCAGAATCTTGTTAATTGTAGTATTCTCTTTGGTAAAGCTATGTATAGCTTTGCTGTTGCTGTTTGTTTGCAAAGTGGAGAGGACAGCAATGAACTGGTGTTCGATTTAGTTAATGGCAGGAAAGTTATCTTTGCTTTCATATGGGCTAGAAACTTTAAATGCAGCCTAAATTCTGCAGAAACTATACCCGTATTTGCCAGTAAATGCCTCCAGTGAGATGGGAGAATGTCTCTCACAGCACAGTGGAAAACCCCCACTTACAATAGTTGGTTCTAACAGTATAGTGAGACCTGGAATACATAATTTATTATTATTTTTTTTTCTTTTGAAGTTAGACACACTAAATTCTGAGGTTTTCACAACACTACCTTTCCCTCCCTCCTCCCATGGATAGCCCCACCTAGTATGCTGTCAGGTTTTTGAACTTCTATTTCACTGGAATATTTACAAGTTTTTGAACTGAGAAACATGAGGCTCATTTCAATATGAAGACTTCAACTGTTTTAACAAATTGAAAAGAAAGTGATGGAAAACTTCAATATTTTTGTTATGCCTATTAGAGAGCAATCAAGTAGTAGAACTGCATAGATGCTTAAAGGGAAAGGAGAATAAATCTCTGATTATTTGAGAGGGGTGTGTCTTGTAGGTGAAATCAGCTGTCACTGGATGTTGGCGAGGGGTATGGATGTAGTTGCAAACTATTTTGGGGGCTTGGTTCATTAGAATTTAAAGCTTCTGGATTGTGTGGAAGGCATATGATAACATGGTTACATATAAAAGATTGCTATTAAATCATAATTTTCAGTCTTGAGAGGTTGGTTCTCATTCTAACTAGTAAATGTGAAAGCTATTGATCTGAATGGAAGCAGTGAAATTACAAATGGAGGATTAGTATGTAGTGATGATCAAATTTCAGTGTATTAATTTATCTGACTCAGTATGCCAGAAGTTGAAAGAACTGGTGTGAAATGGTTCCATTACTTACAACTGAAGTAATGATAACATAATCCTCTCTGTTAAAATGTAAATATTGCCAAGAGTTAAGTAGCAATAGAAAGCATTTGTGCTCAGCTCAAATGTGCATAAATCAATGTATTTGGATTCTTCAAGATCAGATGTTCCATCAACTGAAACTATTGTATTGAAAAAATAGTACATAGAGTATGATCCAACAAATGGGAAATCACTGAAGCACTTTTCCATGGATATACTCTCAAGACCTAAAGTTGCAGGTCTGTGTTACTATATGTTGCAAATTAATAAAAAGGGAGAAGATTAAAGGACAAACCAAAAGAATTATCTTGAACTAAAATCCATTTTGGTTGGTAAAAAATGGCCAATGATTTCCATAAGCATATAGCTCTTACTGAATGCTATTGATTTTATATATAAAAATTGTGTTTAAGTGATTGAAGATGCTGGGTATAGTTTTCAAAAGCACCTAAGTGATTTAGGCTCCTAAGTGTTGATGTTTTGTTTGGGAATGGGACTTTTAGTGCGTTTGAGAACTTTACTTCCTGTCTATAAATGTGAAGTATGACGCTTCCTAAGGAAGTGGAATAAAGCTTACTCTGGAAGTTCAAAAATTCTTCCAAAGCTATCATCAGCCTCAAGGTTAGCTGACTGAAAAATGCTCCAGCTTCCTAATGATGCTTGATGGAACTTGTAGGTCTTGTCTACACAGCGTGTCAGTGCTTGAGAGGGGTATGAATTGTAAAATACTCTAACAATGCATGCTCTAACATGGTGAACTCTAACTGCCCCATATAGATCTTGCTGGCATGCTTTAAAAGGTATCTAGTTCGCATTAATGTTGTGCTATACCTTAGATTGTGTTTCTGTATTTTAGGTCCAACTGCCATAGTATCTGCACAGAACACAAAATTGCTCACAACTGGCATACATTTTGTTTAGCCAGGGATACTACAGAGAGGCATTAAACTTACAAGGGCAATTGAAGGAGGAATCAAAGGGACTCAGCCCATTACAAGTAGCTGACTGCTGTCAGACACCAGAAAAAAATCTGTCTTGATATCATTAACCATACAAGTTCGGTATTGAAAAGTGGTTTGGAGACACTATAGTGCTCTTCCTTTACTTAATGTGTCTAGTCCCAAATGAAAATGTCAAAGCCTAAGTGCATAATAGGAACAAAAAATTAAAATGTGATTGGTTGAGCATGTTGAATTTGCTCCTTCTCTTGTAGCATTTAAAATTGAGGAGCCAGATTTCTACTCTTAAATCTTCTTGTGAAGAAAGGTGTCACAGTTAATTGGATCAAAATGGTGAAAAATCGTGAAGTAAAATCGCAAATATGGGATGACTGGATTCATACTCGTATTACAGCCAGTTAAGTATTAATTGAGCTTGCTTTTGGTGTGTTTGTGTTTGGTTAGGCTTAAACATAATAACTAGGAAGTGTTGGCAAAAGTATTTAAATTGGTCGTGTATTGGCAGCATTTTGTTTTCCACAACATATATCTATTTGTTTATGAGAATGTGTTCAAAGTGAATGAAATAGTAGATGTATTTAATTACATAAAATATACATACATACATATTACATTCTCTTCCCCCAGGAAAGAATTTGTTAGTAGTTTTTGTGTCCTGTGTTGTCTCTGTCACAGGCTGGCTATTCCTTTAAGGAGAGTCAGGCTCAGCCTATTCCTGTAATGGATCAGCTACCCTCCCCAATTGACTTTGGTTATCTAGGGATCAAATTACTTAGGTCAATTATCAGACCCACTTGGGAAGAAGTCAGGTGACTTCCATAAAGGGCTGGTAGTGCTCGGTTGGTGAGGAGTGTTGCCTCCTGTGATTCTCCCTGAAGGAAAGGGATGGCAGAAGAGAAGGAGGCTCCTGTGGTAGATCCTGGACAGGGCCAAACCCCAGGCAGATGGCCTGGAGGTAGACTGGGAATAAGAATCCAACGTGTGTGTGTGCGGTGGGGGAGAATCCAGAGAGGAACCCCTCAGGGTCAGTACTTGGCTTGGAGCGTGGCCTCCAGGGAGGAAATCTGGAGGGTCAAGGCACTCTACAAGAGAGTTGGGTGGAAGGGTAGCCTAAGCAGGGCAGAAGACCCTTCCATTTTATATTTCCTTTTGGGACTATTGTTTAAATTCATTATCAGTGCCCTGCTTGGTGTTGCTGAGGAGAGATGGTGGCCCACAAGGAGCAACTATGGAAGGCCTCCCTGCTACAGTCTGCAGTGTCCATATTGAAAATTTCCCCTCACCTATGTAGTTCTTGCAGCATTCTAGTTCAGTGGCTTATAATGGCTGCTTCCTACAACCTGCTACATCTCCCACATCAGAATGCCAAGTTTGTCACTGTAATATGTAGTTTTGGAGCTGGGAGCAGGGATTTTATTTTATTTTATGCACTTTCAAAAAAGGAATACATTATTATTTTTATCAAACAACCAAAACGCCTGATGTCTGTCTAGACATGCAGGATCTTCTTAAATCCTGAGAAACAGCTATTGCTATTAATAGTATGTCCCAAAAATATTAAGGCTTTAAACTTTTCCCAGCAAAATCAGTAAGCTTCATACCCATGTTCCTCAGTTTTTTTTGTTTTAGCCCTTAGTTTATTATTCATCTCTCTGTAGCGTCTCTCATAACATGTTAAAGTTTGGCCAATAAAAGCCAATCTCCTTGCCTTTAGATTACTTATATGTATTGGTTATGATTTTTTTTTTTTATGGGAACACTTCAGTGTGCCTGAAGATGATGGCTTGTTCTCATGTGATGCTTTTTAAGCAATTTTACCTTGCTTATCTTCATCTGTCTCTGAGGAGATTATCATATAAACTACAAGAACACATTTTGCACAGCAAATTGACTTGTGTGGATGAAGGAATAATCTTTGCATCTGCATTTCTCTGAAGACTTCCTGTGTCTCCTTTTATGGTCTCCAGTGTTGCATTTGTGAAGATAACATCCAATAGCCAATCCTTGAAGACTTACAGTGGCTCTTGATGCATTGTCTTATTAATACCGAGGGTTGAATGACTAATTTTCTTAGTGATTTCTGAGGAAGCGAAGCTGTTAATGAATAGGTTCTCCTCAGTACTTTCTTCTTGATTGGTTTTGTAGGCTATTCAGTTTTTCTTCTGTAATTCTGGAGTCGCTGTCTGAACTATAAAACTATCTTGCTACCAGTTGAAGAATCTTTTAAATTTGTGATCTCAGTGGACTTGTTGGGATATTGAGGTCACATTTCTCTCTTGTCCTTACTCCATTGTTTTTAATTCTTAATGGTCTCTTCTGCTTGATCTTAATAAATCTTTACCCTGATATAACGTGATCCGACATAACATGTATTCGGATATAACGCAGTAAAGCAAAAATGGTTTTCTGTCTCATTTACAACATTGGTTCTCAAACTGGGGTCATGACCCCTCAGGGGTCGCAAACCGGTTATGTGTGGTGTCGTGTGCCCCGACCCCAGCGCGCAGCTGCAAGTTGCGAGACCCAACCCCTGTGCTGGGCTGTGAACCCGGCCGCAATGCATGGCTGCGAGCCCCGACGCCTGTGTGGAGCTGCAGGGCTGCGAGCCCTGACCCCCACAGGGATGCCCGGCTGCGAGCCCTGACCCTGACAGCAGCGCATGGCTGCGAGCCCCAACCCCAGTGCACGGCTGCGAGCCCCGACCCCGGGCTTGATGTGAAGGATGACATCAGATGCGCCCTTTCTAAAACAACACCAAGAATAAAACTACGTGTGTCAAATACTGTATTAATAACGGAAATGCTTGAGGCCAAAGCAAGTTCGATATAACGCAGTTTCACCTATGACACGGTAAGATTTTTTGGCCGCATTATATTGGGGTAGAGGTGTAGTTTGAGAGTTTTCACTGGCAAAATTGGTTTACTGTAATCTGAACTGTTAGATGTTGAAGCATTACCTCTAGAAGAGAAATTCTGTCTTTCATACAAAGACTACTCTGAACATATCAAGCATTTAATTACAAGAATAATTCTGTATTTTTTTACAGCATTCAAGGCAATATTCTCCTATTGTACCTTGCTAAAATATAAGGGAGAAAGAGAGAAGCTGCTATAAATAGACTCTACTTTTATTAAATGTAACATAGATTTTTATTCATCTTTGTCCTTTTGACTGGTACGAAAAGCAACTTTCTTGCCCGATAATTTATCATACATCATAGAAACCTACAGAGAAATGATTTCAACATTTCCAGAGAGAACTAGAGTATACTTCACCAGATTGGGCATACACATTCTTTGGTGAAAATCTCTTGAATCTCTTTGTATGATGCAAGCAGCCACTCGGTCAAATGTTTACATTGGATCTACAGTCACTGGCTGCTACTGTTCTGCGAGAGAGGGTGCTGTCCACTGTAGTACTTTAACAAATAAAAATGTTAGTTATAGTTCAGGAAGTATTAATTGGTTGGAATTTGGGAAGAAGTTCATCTCCCCTCACATTTTTAGTAATAACTTCACATAAATAAACACGAGTTTATCTTTTAGAAAGAAATGAGGAAATCTCAAATGCCTTTATTGTTCAGAAAAAACATTATATGGCTAACTGTCACATTGCTCAATCTTACTTCTGAGCTCAGTTTTCCTACAGAATAATGTTAGGATGGAGGATAGGTAGGAACTATGTGATAAATTGTACAGAGGTATGTGTATCCTTATAGTCTTCTGGGACTTATTTTTGTTGGTTGAAAAATAGCATCCAGGAAAACTCGGGTGGTGGTTTTTTTGTTTTTGTTTTTGTTTTTTTACTGGTATATAGCTTTCTAGGAATTAAAGATGAATATGAATAACTCTGCTTAACATCTTTCCATAGCTGCAGGTTTCTCTCATACTAAGTAAATTCCCCCTGTAGCTTGTCTTTGGAAATTGGTTGGCTGCCAAGAGAGTTCTTAATTATTGAGAAGTTCAGCCTCAGTCTTACAACTGTTTCCCTCTCTCTCATACTAATTGATTTCTTTGCATTTGTGTACATACTGTTGTACTTCAAAATCTAGTCATGTTATAAAGCTATTAAAGCTAACTTATCTGAATTAAAAAGACATCTTAAATCTGCATTGCACATTAAGAAATAGATGGATTTGTTCTCTTAAAGCTTAAGGATACCACTATGGAATCTCTTAAATTAATTATGAACTGTGTCTTTGTAACATACAGCAGCTACTTTTTCACTAGTAGAGAGATTCAAAATGGCTTTTAGAAGGGCTTAAGTATGTGAAGTGGAGGACATGTGACTCACAAAAGCCTATTTCACACAGAGGAAACTGTAGCATGTCTAGCTGATTTGCCAGCATGCATTTTTGCAAGACAGTCAGGAAGAAGCTTCCAAAAGCATTTACAAACCTTTGAAAGCTTTTAGGTACAAGAAGGCATTCACTTTTTTGCAGACATTGCAGTCAAAATACTGACTTGATTGTCTTTCTTTTGTTTGTAGTAAACATAAGATAAATGATACACTATTTCTGCACTAAATTGTACGGCTTTAATTCAAAACAAACAAAGCCAAAAAGTATTTGAAGATAAAATGTTACAATCCCTAATCCTTACAGCAGTGATTGAACCTAGGAAAGTATTATTTCCTAACTTGGACTTTGAAGCTGACAGAAATTTAATGACTCGACCACGATTGCATGAGTAAATAGCAGTCACAGCTAAACTTGTGAGTTCCTGTTTCTAGTGCTGTACCTGGACCACTAGACCAGTGGTTTTCAAAATTCAGGTCATGACCCAGTACTGGGGTCGCGTAATGCAAGACAGTGGGTCGCCTTGCTCAGCACCCAGGGACCCTGGTGGCCGGCCAAGAAAAACTAATAGTCCCTACCTGTTATGACACCATGTTGCGCCCTGGAAGTGTCCAGCAGCAGGTCCGGCTCATAGGGGAGCCACAGGGCTCTGCGTGCTGCCCGAGAACTGGACAATAGGAGGTGGGGGTGCCTGTGGGTGAGAGGAATGTAGCCACTTGCGTGCATCTGCCTAGGAGCTGGACCTGCTGCTGGCCTCTTCTGGGATGCAGCGCGGTCCACCATGCCAGGATAAACGGGAAGCTGCCAGAGGTAAGCCTGTGCCCCAATCCTATTCTGCAATCCCCTTCCCTAGCCCTAAGCCCACCCCAAACCTGGAGGCCCTTCCTGCATCCCTACTCCCTCTTCCCTGGTCCCAACCCAGAGCCTGCACCCCCAGCCCAGAGTCCCCTCCCACACTCTGAACCCCCTCATTCCTGGCCCCACCCTGCAGCCCTCACCCATGCACCCCAACCCTCTGCCCCATCCCTGAGCCCCCTTATCCACACCCCAAACCCCTCATCCTCAGCTCCATTGGGTTGCGGGCATCGAAAATTTTCTTCAACTGGGTCTCCAGAAAAAAAGTTTGAAAACCACTGCACTAGATGACCATGCATCTTCTACATTAGGCTCAATTTGTAAGCAACCGTGTTTGCGTTGTTGCTTTTTCTGTCAGTTAAAAGAATCTAGACAAAAACAGTTTGCTTATTTTATTTCACAGAAAAAATGAAAGCAGTTACTTGCCAATATCAGTGTGTTAGAAGGGGTTTATTTGTACCTATTCATTGTATTTGGCATTATTTTCAAGTGATTCCTTTTATTTCATGAAAGCTTATGCCCAAATAAATCTGTTAGTCTTTAAGGTGCCACCAGACTCCTTGTTTTTATTTCAAGTGATTTCAAAGCTTCAAAATATGAAATTAAGAAATCAATAATAAATACTGAATCTTCTAAAATCAAGTTAGAACACAGCTTTCCATTATGGAATAAAATGGAAATTTGTAATGGTTACTTATTATGGTAGTTGTGTAGCATTAACTTTTACAAATATGATACTTCAAAAGAAATTAAAGATTAAAATGCAGTATTTGTATATGTAGGGTTTTGCATTGCCTATAGAAAAGCATGCAGGCATCAAATTATAACTTTAGATTTTTAAATCGCCCTTTAAAAAAAATCCCTTCCCCTGGCTTCTGTACTGTCATGTGACACTTTAAACATCTGCTCACTTGTCAAGAATAGCTATTGTGTATCCTCTGGAAAGTGAGTAGTAAGGAACAGTGTTTAAACACTACTCATGTAAAATCTTCTTCTAAGCTCTTGCCTACACTAGGGAGACTCTAAATATTTAATCACAGTAATCAATGACAGTGGGAGCCCTGGGCCTGGTTTGTATGTCAGTTTTGCCAGCATAGCTATATTGATTAGGAGTATGAAACAATTGCATCCCTAACCGACTCAGCTATGCTGGTGAAAACCCTAGTGTAGATGCAGTTGTATTGGCCAAGTACTTTTGCCTGTGTATCTTATTTTGTTCCCAGAACTGGTATAAGCTATACTGGAATGGATTTGTTTAAAATCTGTATAGTTTATCTATACTGATAATCCTTTCTAGTATAGACAAAGCCCTAGTATCAACTAAACTGCTTCCGAGTGGGTTTAGATGACATGAAACTTAAAATACTGGTGCCCAGAATCCAGCCTCCATAGGGTTTTCAACATTCCTAATGTTGGTGATGCTGAACTGGTGATGACAACAGTGAGAAGCTTTTCAAAAATGTACTCTGATGTTCACCAGGCCTCACGGAATGGAGCTTGAAAAAATGATTAAATCATACAGCTTCATCTGGTTCTGGAATCTGATTCAGTTGCAGTTTAAAGCCTAATGGCTAAATTCTATTTTAAGACCTGTTTAGATGAGGCCAAACTTTCATAAGTCAGTGCATATCTATTTATAACAGTTAACCCTCAATTTAAACTTCCTTTTCCTTACTCCATGGACAGTGCTTACTCTGAGATTTTTGTGAAACTGTCTCACCATCGCTACAGCAATGATATAATGGTAACGCTGGAATAGTGTAGATCACACACTGACCTTCTGACTACTATACCCTATGCTCCATTCAGATGATAGTGGTTTAAAATGCCAGAGGTTGCAAGCACCACCTTTATGCTAGCACTCCTCCATTTATAGCAGCTAGCAGTGCTGCACTGGTGTTAGTCACAGGGAGAAAGTTAGGACAATAAGTCTGCTGTAGAAAAGACCTACTTTGTACAGTAGTTAAACACAGTTACAGATAGCAACGTTCTAACATGCTTGCCTTGAGCAGTGCGGAGATTTTTTTCTTAAAAACGTGCTAACCAAATCAAGCTGTTGGCTTCCTTCCTCTTCAAGGTAGTTTGAAGTGTATCTCTTTTTTTTTTTTTTTTTTTTTTTAATATATAATATACTTATTAGTCTTATGGTCTCTGTCCAGGCTGGTCAGGAAACTGTGCTAGAACCTTCCTAGAAACAAATGTTAAATTATGCTTGAAGTTCTGTTCCCACTGTGCATAGAGCTTTAATTGCTGGATTTGGAAGAGTCTGTGGTTCCCTCTTTTCTTGTGCCTTTCTCATATATATTATCTCTGTGCTTGTCTGGAGTTCAGTTAGCATTTCATTACAGGTTGAGCATTACAAGTTGTAGCACAACTTGGTAGCATGGTCAAAATACTAGTCCTGTATAAATGGGTGATAACTACTATGCAAATATCTAGGTGTCCGTATAAACAGTCTCTAACACGACTCTTTCACAAAGCTGCATTGCAGTTATACATCATCCTGTTGGATGGCTACAAGAAACATCCAGTCCAGTTCTTGATGCCACTCTTAGATCTGCTGAACTCAGCTGAAAATCTGGAGTCTTTGCAACATAACTGTACTTTCACTGTATAACTTAAGTTCCAAAGTGCATCAGCGATTTCAGACTCAGCCCCTGAATCCCAACATCCAGCACTGGTGTGGAGACCTCTGCCTCAGCGGGGAGTTCCTTCATAGTTGAGCACAGTGTCTGAAACTAAGTCAGCCCTCCTCAGTTGTTGCTTTGAGGCAGGCAGGAGTATTGTTCCAGAAGTGATTTACAGGTACCAGTTTTCCTCATTTGGGACTGTCTATCCTCCTTAATGAATTCTCTCCAGACTACAGAGTAGAACTGAAGGAATCATGACAGAGGGATAGTTCAAAGCCATTCACACTCTGCAGGCAGAAGTGGGTGCCTCAGATATAACAGCTGGGTTGGTTGCTGTAGCTGTGACAATGAAATGCTTTTCCTGGCTGTGCTCTTCAGGCACTTCAAAGGAGCGGCGAGCCACTATAGAGGACCTACTGTGGGAGGGGCAAGAAAGCTTCAGCATGAAGACAGATGATGCCTTTCTCTCTCTAAGGTTATATTTTGTTCCCTAGGGCTTTGCACTCCAGCTACCAGATGAACACTGTTCAGGTCCCAAGGTCAGTCATGCCAAAAGCCACAGCAGAGACCATAAAGAAAAGGAGTACTTGTGGCACCTTAGAGACTAACAAATTTATTAGAGCATAAGCTTTCGTGAGCTACAGCTTGCTTCATCGGATGCATCCGATGAAGCGAGCTGTAGCTCACGAAAGCTTGTGCTCTAATGAATTTGTTAGTCTCTAAGGTGCCACAAGTACTCCTTTTTTCTTTTTGCGAATACAGACTAACACGGCTGCTACTCTGAAACCTAGCAGAGACCATATCGCTCTACTGAACCTCTTAAAAAAACCCTGCATAATGACAGGTTTCAGAGTAGCAGCCGTGTTAGTCTGTATTTGCAAAAAGAAAAGGAGTATTTGTGGCACATCAGAGACTAACAAATGTATTTGAGCATAACCTTTCGTGAGCTACAGCTTGCTTCATCGGATGTAGCTCACGAAAGCTTATGCTCAAATACATTTGTTAGTCTCTAAAGGTGCCACAAGTACTCCTTTTTCTTTTTAAAAAACCCTGGTTTTCCCATAGAAAAAGCTTCTCTTCTGTTTACTCTGCATACCCACCAATAAACAGCAGATTTGATGTATGGGTCAAAAGTTCCATACAAATCCCTGATTATGAACCCCCGCACTCCCATGTGTGTGTTTTCTCCCTTCCTCTCCTGCCCCTTTGGGGAGGGGGGGATATCACAAGACCTATTGTATGCCTTCTGTCTAGTTCCGCTGATCCCCAGAGTAATGATGAAGATCAGATGAGATGCAGCCACAGCTATCCTCATAGTACTCTCTTGGGTGAGACAGTTCTGGTTCATAGACGGGTTGTGCCAGTCTGAGACACTTTTTGGATCCTTCTCCTTCTTTGGATCATCCCAGCCAAGGACACCTGAACCCCAAGTCCCTGCACCAAGTGGATCATATTTGTTACAGACTAGTGACTTTCCCCTCGTGTGGATATCTGAGCCCATTCAACTATTTGTGAAGTGGCTTCCTCCACTTATTTTAAGAACACTTTATTCAAGAAACCTGCTGAACTATCATATGGAGCTCAGTCAGTACGTTTTAAAAACATTACTTACTGGACCTGGAATCTAGGTTAGATGCCAAGTTCGGAGAGTGGTTCTGCAATATATTTAGCTAGGGCTTCTCAGATCCTTTCACGTCTGGAAATTGCTTGCTGGTCACCACCAGTGGGCTATACACAGACAATACAAAAAATGCAAACGAAAACCAGAATCTCACACACCACCAGTCTTGGAGATGCTTTGTGTGGATCCCATGACCAATCCTCTTTCTCTGCTACTTCAGAGTCCTCCAGTACATATGGGGTTCCTGAATTTGAGAGGGATCCTGAATAGCGGATGGGCCTGCACTTCCTCTTAGGGTCTGAGATGAAACGGTGCAAGGACATGTGGAACACAATGGCAGCCCCAACACACACTGTTGGCTAAAAGACTTCAAACATATGTACGTGTAACGTGTGCTATTAGTGGGATCCATGTGGACAAAGCACCATTTGGGTTTTGTCCAATTTTAAGAGTTTCATGGGTGGTCAGGAAACACACTTTGCTTAATTATAGTATCTAAATGAGACACAATTCTTTCTTTTGTAATGGATAGTAACTCTTAACAAATGTTATCAAAGCCATCTGTCTTAGCTCACTTTCTCAAAAAACTTACAAGAATAACATGTAAGCTACTTTAGTTATGACTTTAATTCAATAGTGAGACCCATGTAGCTGGCAGTGCACCTGCATCTTTAGGAGGGTATGTCTGATCACATGCTCTCGTGTGGTTTCAAGTTGTGAATTCCTGTTTTAGCTTTTGTTCTTATCTTTATCAGAAGAGTACTGAAAAACTATTTGAGGTATTCCTGTAAAAGAAATGATACTCGACAGCCCACTTTGCACCTAGCACTCTTTAAACTATGTTCCTTTGTTTGAAGATGTGGTAGGTATCCTGTGTTTTACTTACAACAATTTGCTGCCTTAAAATGCATGATTATAAAACAAGTGAAAAGTAACTATATGACAATTCTTTATATTTAGATTATCACAAATTTAACAATAGCCAGTAAACCTAAAAAGTAACAAATCCCAACTTTTTTTTGCCTATTTAATTTGTTATTCTTTGCCTAAACTGAAGTTGAACAACTCAAGTTCCATTTGATTTATACTTGCATATAATAATTTCAAGTGAAGTTCCAAAACGTGGCCCTACTAGCTCTTCCAGAAAAAACTTTGGTGGTCTTCTGATGATACTGAATAGATGCGTGTTGTGTTAAAATTGGGGAACTGGATCACAAGTCCACCATTTTAGTCATAATCAGTTTTTGCCATTACTTCAGTTATGATGTCTGAACATTAACAGACAAGATGCAATTAGTAGGGACCCAAGTTACCATCGTCTGGGTCCTTGGGAAATTCTCCTATACTTCTTGATGGTCTACTGATCTCTTGGTCTGATGGTTCAGTCTTGTATTTCAGTTTCTGATTTGATGTTTCTCTGATTTGGGCCCTATTCACTTAGGACTTTATATACACACTACAAGATTAATTACTTAATCTTTGTCCAATAGGCTTTTAACACATCAATCCTTTGGGTGTCAGGTAATCTATATGTCACGCATGCACAAGCTTCATTTACCAACTTCTGCATTTTTTCCTGCTGGTTTTGCAGTTTTTGGGTCATGTTATTCTGTGTCACTCTGTTCCTGAGCCTCCCAAAAAAGGTTTCGTTTTTTTAGATATTATTACATTTGTGTACCTCTTATTTACATCTTCCAACACGACATATTACTTATTTTGCCAGCAACAGTGTTACTTTAAACAATTTGACAATGTTATATCAAAGACAAATTGGCAAAAACACACTCAGGTCAGGCAAGGCCTTGGCCTAAGTGCCTTCTTGTGTATACGCCTTCATTATCCATAATTACAGATCATTAAAATATAACTAACAAAGTTCTTAATCTTATCATATATCAAGCCGCCTTTTTTATATTTCAGTATCTCATTCAATGTGTATTATTCTCCCCCTTAATCTATTTGTGCGGGGGGAGTTATGGAAAACACGAGTCTTTAATGTCAACATTTCTTATCTTCTTTAAACAGAGGTTTACAAATGCCTTTTTTCATTCAAAGTCCAGTTTTGTTTGTGAATCAATATAAAGAAATCTTCATTAGGAATTTTTCTGTGTTGCATTTTGAGGTGTCTCTCAGTTTTAAGGCCTTGATATTTAGTTGCTTTTAATGTACCCCAACGTGGGAATCGGCATGCAGCCTTCTTGTCTGTGAGTAGCAGCCTAGGATTGAATGTCTTGTGGTGTGTGTGTGTGTGTGTGTGTGTGTGTGTGTGTACGTGCGCGCGCCCCACTTTATTTTATATTTATATAACACACACACACACACACACAGAGTCTACCTGTTCTGAGCTGGGGAAATTCCAAGAGTCGCTTTCCTTATTATATTTCCATGCTATATATAAAGAAAATATTCTCCATTGGAACATTTTGCGTATACAGACCTACTGTAATCATTTTCAGACTTGGTTGGTAGTGCAGTGCATACCTTGGAAGTCCATCACAGAAGGTACAGCCCAGTGTAATGGAAGGTGTCTCAAGTTTGCTTTAAGACTCTTCTGGGCTGTCCCAGAGACCAAAGTAGTCCCACATGTAACTTAGAACAGCTCCTAGGGCTGCTGTAAGTTGCAGTAGCCTCCCTAGTGCTGACTATACATTCAGGTCAGAATGCATGTAGTAAAATGGCATAATGCATGTAGTGAAACTTCCTAAGCCAGGGCTTGTAGGGGATGCAAAAATAATACCATAGGAACTGTGCTGAGGAGATTCTTCCCTGTTTCTTGAAGGCTGGTTATGACTCCCATATGCTGCTGGAGCAGGAGGCAGAATCCTTTCCAGAGCTCTGGAGAGGGGACAACATAGGCCACAGTCAAAGATTTAGATAACAATGAACAACAGTCCCTTCATGTAAGGGTTGGGTTTTGTTTCTTCGTTTATTTGGGTTTTTTGTCAGTCTGCTGCCTCACTCAACATGTAGTTTGTGATGTTCTGATGGAGGCAACTTTTTAGTATTTATCCTTATTGTTCAGTTTTTGGCCCCATATACCACTGCAATCCTTTACACCGCCTCACTATAAAACACATCCAGATTCTGTAGTAACTATGGTATTCCTCTTCACCTGAGCCTTATTTCAGTATACAACCCTGACTCATTAACAGTAATCCTATGCAATGATGTTGTAGCCATAATGGTCATAAGATATTAGAGAGAGAGAGAGAAGGTGGGTGAGGCAATATCTTTTGTTGGTAAAGGAGACAAGCAGAAGAGCTCTGTGTGGCTCAAAAGCTTGTATTTCACCTTTCTTACCAACAGAAGCTGGTCCAGTAAAAGATATTACCTTGTCTCTGTAATAATTCTATGTATTTTCCCATGTAGCTTGTAACAGAGAGGCCTAAAATGCCCTATGCCCCAGAAAATTGAGGATTTGTCTATTATATTCCTGCTACTTTGAAAGATTAGCAGGCTGAACAGAGTGTATGCTTTATTTTCTCCTCTGCTGGCTATCTTTCCCTACTGTGTCTGCTACGTAAATATTTCTGGCTGCATTAAGTTGGGATTCAAAATGGAGGATGATCCACTTAGTTGCCCTTCTCTTGTGTTGATGCTGGAGTTTTGTAACAGAACTGCCTCTCAGGGCTTTAGAGCTCTCTTTAAAAGAAGAGGGAGCTGGAAAATCTTGTCAACTGAGCCTGAAAAGGCACTGTGTGTATACTTAAACTCTCTTTTTTGCTTTATTCATGAGAACAATAAGGCAAACACAGATAAAACTACAGATTTTTGCATCCTGAACTGGCTACAGAACTGAATTTTATCATTTCTCCTTACTGCTACACGGGGCATATTGTGTACTGAAAGTGTATATTCCAAAATTTGATACATATTCAGACTTCCAAAACTGCTGGAAAACAGTTTATCACACCATCTGTTCTTACTATATATGTAGATATAATATATAAAATCAAGCATCTAGGTACAGTTACATCTATGTAATTTTTATTTAGTCTAACTCTCAGTGCTCTTAGGGTTGTACAGGTGTTAAATTTTCACACAGAGTCTGAAATTAGTATTGAAGTGTTGATAAAGTCTAATGGCAAGTGTCAAAGTTGGCTATTGAAAAACCATTCATAACATCTAGAGTTATCATGCATTCCCCTTTTAAACAGCCAGAAATGTTACAAATGACCACTGGAAGTATTTAAATTCTTGTCAGTTGGCATCTCGTGGTGGTATTGCTTTGTGTTCATTTGCATAATTTTTCATTTTACAAAAATGAATTATCGCAAAAATCAATGTTAAATATTGACCATGTGTAAGCTAAATTTTACTAGAGTGGACTATTAATTTGTATTGGATCAGATGGCATGAAAAATCTGGAGAAGCAGTATCAGTTGTTCGGCACACTTCAGTTTTATCTTGAAAAACCTAGCATGCTGTGCATTGAAAGCTTTTCACTCCTCAAAGTCACTGTACCACTTCAGTTACTTTGGATCAGACTGGCTTCTTTGCCAACTATTGACAGTATTTTCCCTTTGCAAAAAGAAGAATCCATCAGTTTATAAAATTATTTGCCTTTTAAAGTGACAATAAGGTTTTGGATGGGGTTGAGTGCCATGCATTGCAATAGTCTGATACATTTTTTTTTCTGTATTTTAATGCAGTAATGCAGTTTATAGCAGATCAAAATCTAAGACTTTCCTCACAGCATTTGTCAAGATGGATAAGTTTTGAAATGATCAAAATACTAACATAAAAGTTTTATTGTGATATGGTGCTCAACAAATAGTGATTATTCAGCTTGTAACTGGTCAGGTTTTCCGGACAAAATATGGAACAAATTACTGTTAAGTTGGGTGCTCTGTGTTTGTGATAGTTTTGTTGTATAGAGACATGCAGAGTTGAATCTCAGTTCTTGAAATAGGGTGGGGAGATCATTTTTTTTAAATTTTTTTAAAGGCATGGTTCCTGTGTACTTGTGCCAAAAACAACCAACCACCAGTAAGAGCAGCAGCAAAAAAATCTTTAGCATAAGCTACATATGTATATGTAAGTACAAATATGACCCAGATTTATGATCCCACAACATTATTTTTTAAAGCCACATCAAATGAATAATACTAGGATGATACTATTTGATTGCTCACTGACTGTGTGGCTTAAAGTCCGCAACTTTTAAACTAAATCAAGTTCTTAAGCTTCCTAAAATAATAAAAATAGTAAGCATCTTTATTGTTTTCCTATAAATTTATTCTCAAAGCACTGCAGCATTCATGTTACAATCCATGTTCTTTATTGAATTAAAAGTCAGTCACAACACGACTCTGCTCTCTTCAGTGCTTAAAAGTGTGTTTGAGTTGTGGACCTGGGAAGTAGAACAGTTAAAAAATGAGCCAGGTTGTTGGGGTTGGGGGGAGGCAGAAAGATCCCAGTAGCTCAGGGTGGCTCTACACCCACTTACATTCCTGTGAACAATAAAATGGCTCCTCTGCTTTTTCCCTGTCCCCTCTTCCTTCGTACAGCACCTGGTCTGGGAAAAGGGACAAGGGTCCCTGTTGCAGCCTCCCCAGACCTGGGAGACAAATGTGAAGAACATTAGGAGTAGCAATAAGGATGAAGGGGGTGAAATTGTTTTGGGGATAGGATTGGTTTGAGGCTTCAGGGACAGAATTAATTGCTGGGCAGGGGAATAGGCAGATATGGGAATGATAGACCCTCCACTTTTTAGATGTCTTTAAGTACTGATTGCTGGTAAGTGGGGGGAGAACTATGCATATAACTCGCATATTAAACCAAAGACTTCCCCTTCTGTGTCAATACTTGGCAAATAAGATACCTTATCTGGTCTAATAGTGTCATCATTCTGTGATGAAGTGACAAGAAATGTTATACACAGGCACACATTCCACTTCTGTTTACATGCTAATTACTGATAAATGTCTCTCTCATTCTGATGGAAAATCTACGCAGTATTTTTTTTTTTTTTTTTTTTTGGTGGGTGGCAGAGGCACTGCATAATCTCTGCAAAGGATTATTTGTGAGAAAATTGTGTTAAGTTTTTCTCTGCAACTAAATTCTTATGAAGCAGAGAAGTTGTAGTGACAGGTTTCAGAGTAGCAGCCGTGTTAGTCTGTAACCACAAAAAGAACAGGAGTACTTGTGGCACCTTAGAGACTAACAAATTTATTAGAGCATAAGCTTTCGTGGGCTATAGAGGTTGTAATGTTTATGTGAATACTTAGTTTTAGAGTTAAAAAAAGTAGTAGTCAGCATTTCCAGGAATATAGATTTTAAGTAAATAAAAAAAAATTAGGCAACAAACATTATAATAACTATACATTATAATAAAATAAAGCTGCTAAAATTAAAACATAGAATTAATTTTCTTCATTTTGTAAGGTAAAGGTGAGATACTTTACATCTTGGTTCAAGGGATATTGGATTCTTTGATAACGCCAAACTAGTATTCATCGTTGCAAACTGATTAAGGAATAATCTGACATCTTCTCAGTGAACTAATTGAGAGTATATTCTATAAATGCAATAGTTACGGGCCTATCTGCACCTCTCCAACCTTTCTGGTCTGTCTCAAGGCATGCAAAAGAGGAGTTGGCTTCTTGTTCTCGCCTGACTTGAGGGTGAAATCTTGCAGTTCCTCCATTCCTAGACCAGGATCCAAGTACACTGTGTTGTGTGTACAATCCACTTATCACCCCACAGAACTGAGTGGCGTTTCCAGCACATACCTTATCTGACAGGTGATATTGACCAAAATCTTACTTAACTGTGTTGTTTAATTTGCACAAAGCATTAGAGAAGAAGGGACCGTAAAATAACAGGCTATGTGCCTATTTAGTCTAATCTAATCTTACACTTCACTAAAAGCTAAATTAGATAGGCTTTCCTCTCTAGGCTTATCTACATACACAGTACTGTAGTCTGTACCAGAGGGTTCTAAATTTTAGTTAGCAGTAACATGTCACACCCTAATTGGCCCGCATGGATCCTCCTGGCAAACACTAAGAAGTTTCCTAGTATGTATTAATGTAGTCCCCTTTCACAATACTACATAAATGTGCACTATGTAACTTCTTAGTGCATGCCAGGAGGATCCATGAAGGCCAATTAGGGTGTGACATACTAGTGTGACATGCCCTCAAATTACATCCCTCATCACTCCCCCCGACCCCCCCCAAGGCGTCGGGGCTAAAACCTTTTTTTTTAAATGAAACCTGAGAATCTCAACACAACTGTAGCATCTGGATATTTAAGAAAAGCTACAAATATCATGAGACTCTTGATACGGTTGTGGTGAGTGACTAGACTTGTGTTGCTAATAGTTGTCAAATTATTTAAAAAATCATGAGATTTAAAAATATCACAATTAATCATAGTTTTCATTGCCCTGTTAAGCAATAACAGAATACCACTTATTTAAATATTTTTGGATGTTTCTATATTTTCAAATATATTGATTTCAGTTACAATGCAGAATACGAAGTATACAGTGCTCACTTTATTGTTTTTGATTACAAATATTTGCACTGTAATAAAGATAAACAAAAGAAATTGTATTTTTCAGTTCACCTCATACAAGTATTATAGTGCAGTTTCTTAATCCTGAAAGTGAAATTTACAAATGTAGAACTTTTTTTTTACATAACTGCACTCAAAAATAAAACGGTGTGAAACTTTAGAACCTACAAGTCCACTCAGTCCTAATTCTTGTTCAGCCAATCACTAAAACAACACGTTTGTTTACATTTACAGGAAATAATGCTGCCCGTTTCTTATTTACAGTGTCACCTGAAAGTGAGTGCAGGTGTGAACATGGCACTATTGTAGCTGGCCTTACAAGGCATTTATGTGCCAGATATGCTAAACATTGGACTTGTAGGTTTCAGAGTAGCAGCCGTGTTAGTCTGTATTCGCAAAAAGAAAAGGAGTACTTGTGGCACCTTAGAGACTAACAAATTTATTAGAGCATAAGCTCACGAAAGCTTATGCTCTAATAAATTTGTTAGTCTCTAAGGTGCCACAAGTACTCCTTTTCTTATTGGACTTGTAGGCTCTAAAGTTTTACATTGTTTTGTTTTTGAGTGCAAAATCTACATTTGTAAATTGCACTTTCACGACAGAGATTGCACTAAAATACTTGTATGAGGCAAACTGAAAAATCCTATTTATGTTTATCTTTTTTACAGTACAAATATTTGTAATTAAAAATATAAAATTAGCACTGTATGCTTTGTATTCTGTATTGTATTTGAAAATGTAGAAAAACATTCAAAGTATTTATAATGCATTTAAATTGGTATTCTGTTAATAGTGTGATTAAAACTGCAATTAATTGTTTTGAGTTAATTGCTTGAGTTAACTGAGATTGACAGCCCTAGCTGCCGGTGTTTTTTTCTTTTGCACTTACATTTTTTTTGTAAGTGCCAATTACATGTCTACTACATTTCTCTCTGCACGGTATCAAATAAAATTGTGATTAGTTAGAACTGCAACTTACATTTTCTGCTTTCAAAGAAGTGTCATAAGTTTCAAGGTTTATATATATCAGATTTACCAAAACTCCACTTTGAATACAGTACTGACCAATTTACAGTTTACTGACTAATGGTGAGAAGCAGGAGTGGCAGAAGTGCCCTGAGAGAGAGAGTGTGCGTGCATGCGTGTGTGGATGGGGGGGCCCCACAGGTGCCTGAACTGTGATCCCCTGTGTTGCCCCTTGCCCCGAGACTCTGCTTGCCCTTACAGCCGGTAAAAAGTGGGAAGACTCTGGCCTTCCCTTGTTCTGGCACCTCTTGTCAGAAGCAACATCAATATTTTATCTGTGGTTTTTAAATTATTTGTGCTGTGGAAAAAGTTTTTTGTCAGTCAGTAATAGGTTTGAAAACCTGATGATTATATCAATGCTCTTCTGTGATCACACTATTTGGCATACAGTAGCAGGGTTCTACTTGTACTAGATCACAGCATGCAGATGAACGAAGACAGACACAGGGATGGATTTTAGCATCATAGTGCAACTTTATTAACACTTGGGAGGACTGCTATATGCCATCCTCCCACTTCTCTTCCTCCCGCCTCCTGTCTCTCACACCAGGCATTTAACTAGGTGTAGTCAAGGTTATAAGGCTTCAACCATACAACTCATGGTAGACCCTCCTTAGTCTGCCCCTTGAACTCAACTCCTATGAATCCTCTGCTCTTGCAAGGTGGGGAGGTAAAGGTTTCCAAAAAAGGGTCCTCGGTCCGAAGACTACCTCCCTTTTAGCTACAGTCTCAAACACCAGTGAAATCCTGGGTCTCATTTACTACTGGAAGCTGGTCGTCTTCGCGTATATATGCAGTGGAAACTGGCAGCAAATTGTGACCAGCCAAAGAATCGTAAAAGCCTGGGAAGGGGTTTAGATTGATGTGAGGGAGGGAGGCATGTTGGCCAACCCAGCTCACCTGTTCCCCCCCACACTTTGCCAATGGGAAGTAGAGTGCCCAAGGAGGAGTTAGGGCCCAGCCCTGACATTTTCAGCCATGTGCTCTCCCCCTCTCTTTTGGGCTCTTCATTCCCCTGCCAGTCTGACCAACTTAACTGCCAACATAACTTTCTCTTTCTCTGCCCCTCCTTTTCCGTTGAGATGGGGTAGGGGCATTTCCCACTGAACTCTTTGCAAGTCAGAATGTTGTCAGATTTTGGTGCTCCATGTTATTTTGTAGCTCTACTGCCTGTATCCCTTCCCAGTTCTGGCATGAGTGAGCAATCTGCAGAGGAACCTGATTTAGCTCCATTCAATATCAGAGCTGTTCCCAGTAGTAGGCTTTGTATGATGTATCTAAATTGTTTTAACTTAGTCCAGTAATATGAAACTTCTAAGGCAATGGTGATTGCGGGGGAGAGTAGGCAGAGCTACGTAACACTATGAAGGGATGGGATGGGATGGATAGGATAAGAACAGTTTCTTGCACTAAGTTATGTAGCTGGAGTTAAATTTTGTTACGCGTCTGTGCTGAATGGCAATGTCTACATTTTAATTGTCGATAATTGAAGAGGTTTAGCCCAATATTTCAAAGTAAATGTATTAAAAGGATCTGCATATTTTGTGGAGGGAGAGGGGAAAGAAGCCCTTTTTTTTTTTTCTTTTTTTTAAAAAAAATACAAAAAAACAGTGACAATAATAAAGCAGCTGAACATGTCAGGCCCTAGTCATACTGTCTCTTCTAGGCTCTGTCTTTGCTGATGCAGGTGAAATTGAAGACTGGGGCATTGGTATCTCAGCTGTTGCCAGCTACCCATCATCATTCATTGCTTCAGCTGCTATAGTTCTTCAAACCAGCATGTAGAAGAGAGAAGGGAGTGCAGTGTCCTCCAGGCCAGGAGTACTCTGCAGTGTCTCATTCTTTATTTCATAACATATTCACAACAGTTGAGCTTTATTGCAGGCCAGAGGACGTAGCTCTGAGAAGATTCTTGGTGTCTGTTTGTATCAAAACTCTGTATTTTGTAATTGACTGTGATTCATCTTCTAGCACATGTTCATATGTTATCAGAAATCTTGGGATTTAAAGATATGGATGGAGTAGATAAAATGTACTGTAAAAACACAATTGAAGCCTGCATTTTAGTGTACAGAAATAACTTTTCCTGCACGCTTGTGTGTAAATATAATTTTTTTCTTACACTTTGTGCACATGTAATGCCATGTGGTATCTTCACTTCTGCTAAATTATCATCCAGTTTGTTTTTTCAGGTTGACTCAAATGGCACTTATTACTAAAGTAGACTATGGTAATTAGGAAATTTTAAAACAAAACTTTGTATTTCTGCTAATAGTTCAGTTTTGATCCAAGGTTGTTTGGGTATGTCAGTATGGATTCTAATGTAGGTGCTTATATACTATATGCACACAATATCAGATTTTTTTTGAATTGCAGTGTCCTTTGGGGTTGTCCATGTGTCCGGTGCCTCTCATTTGAGAGCTGAAAGGGTGGAATGGCTGTAACCATTCCTTAGGTCTCTCTTACCGCCTGTTGCACAAGATGAGGCCCAGCAAAAGCATCTGAGATCTTGGATTGGTGATTTCACGTTTGGGGATTTCTGTCTTCACACTCTCTCTCAAGGAAGTTCCAAAGAAGGAAGAAGAAAATCAATTGACATTCCCACTCTGCCCCCTCCACCGCTCCTGGTACGGTGGGGTGAAGCACTTTGTCAACTGTCCCACTTTGTGATGAAGTCCAAACCTTCAGGGTTCAAACCATGCCTGTCCTGCAATGGACTGATCCCTCCCCATCCCCCAGGCATGGACACAGCAGAAGCCTCATCTGCCTGAGAGAGAATCACATTCCCAGGTAGTTTGTCTCTGTGCAGGTCCTTCACTGCTAGGATCCACAGGTTCAGGGACATGCAGTTCAATTTACATCTACTTGAGCAGTCCCTGTGGGTCACTTCAGACTGTGACAAAGTTCCTCCTCTACCTTGGTGGGTCTTGCACTTATTGGCAGATTTGCTCACCTTGGAGTTTCACGGCAGCCCTCTGTTTGGGCGTTTTCATGAACCCACAGTCCAGGTCAGCTTCTCCTATGTCAGGAGTTGGGAGGTTTGGGGGGAACCTGGGCCCGCCCTCTACTCCGGGTTCCAGCCCAAGGCCCTGTGGAATGCAGCTGTCTAGAGTGCCTCCTGGAACAGGTTTGCGAAAGCTACAACTCACTAGGTTACTTCTCCATGGCGTCCTCCCAATATCTTCTTTATCCTCACCATAGGACCTTCCTCCTGGTGTCTGATAATGCTTGTACACCTCAGTCGTCCAACAGTCCGTGTTCTCACTCTCAGCTCCCAGTGCCTCTTGCTCCCAGCTCCTTACATGCGCACCACAAACTGAAGTGAGCTCCTTTTAAACCCAGATTCCCTGATTAGCCTGCCTTAATTGATTCTAGCAGCTTCTTGATTGGCTGCAGGTGTTCTAATCAGCCTGTCTTAATTGTCTCCAGAAGGTTCCTGATTGTTCTGGAACCTTCTCTGTTACCTTACCCAGGGAAAAGGGACCTACTTAACCTGGAGCTAATATATCTGCCTTCTATTATTCTCCTGTAGCTGTCTCGACCCTGTCACAAGACTCAGTCCTTGGTTACAACCAGAGGTAAGCTAGCATCAATCAGCACTTCTTTGAGTACTCTTCATGCTCTAGGATTGGGCTGTGGAAAGGACACAAAGAGGACATTGACAGAGTAAACACTGATGATATTAACCATTTAAATATCTGTGAAGTGCCTGGTGCCTAGACACAGCTTCGGTGCTGGTAGTTCTGGCTCTGACCATGTCAGCTCCCCTCCTGACTGCCCCAACTCCGGCTCTAAAGCTGGTACCTGTGCCTGCCAATAAATAGGATACTGATTCTTGTAGCCATTGTGAGTATACGTGTACCTTTGAGACCGGGAACTCCCGGGGGGGAGGGGAGAGACGACTGGACAGCACTATAAGGACAAAGACCTAAGAAATCAGGCATAACAAGAAGCCAGACACTGAATTTGATACTGATGCCCAAGTCTAAGAGGCATCCATATCACCCCCAGCATCACAGAAGCAGCCAGCATAACCTGTTATGAATTCTGTACCATCCCTCGATGCTGCACTTCAGAAAGATGTATTCCTTCTCCCCCCCCCCCCCCCCGGCATCAAGCAGGGAACCCTCTCCCCTGCCACTGGACTAAAGAACCCAATGAGGTTTTCAGGGAGCCCCTCTTCAGAGTGCCAACCCAATGAGCATGGAGCAATGAATGGCACTGGGGCAGCCAGCCACAACCTGGCCAATACCGATAGAATATAATAACTTGTCCATACTGGCCTTACTGGGGACAGTACTCCCATATGTCAAGGAACAAATCACCTTCCCACATGTCCAGAAAAAAGAAACGATCACACTTCCTGGTGGCTTTGCTGGCTAGACTAGCTACACTAGAACAGGAGATGATAGACAATGACACCCTCCCCCTCCCAAATCTTCCCTAAAAAATACTTCTAACCAAAGTAGCATCACCAGCACCCATCCTGTCAAGAGATGACTTTAGAGCAGTGGTCTCCAAATTTTTTTACTTTATGTCCCCTCTTGCCCTGGTCCTTGCCTTCCCAGCCCCTGTAGTTGGGGCCGTGAGAGAGGCTGCAGCTCCAGGAAGGGGGGACATGGACCGGGCTAAGGGAGCCATGGCTGGGGGTGGGGCCAAGGCAGGGGCCTCCAGCACAGAGCTGGGTGGTATTCCCTTCCCTCCTGGCCTGGGCCCCAGCGGCACCCCCCCCCAGAACGTTCCTCCATGCCCCCCTGGGGGTGTGTTCCATAGTTTGGGGACCTCTGCTTTAACGTTTCCAGGATCTTGTGTCCTGAATTGCAGAGACCCTGAACATTGAGACTCTTTTTATACCGGATAAGTCTCATTTGATATTCTGAGTACAATGTCCTCAGTCAGAATCACTTTTCCGATGAATGAAGGGATCCTAGAACCAACAGAAGAAAAAGGCATTCGTGTTTACCATGGCACCAATGATTGGCTGATTAAGGGCAGATCCCAACAGAAGGCTGCGGCACACTTGAAATTTGTCTTCCTGTTCTTTCAGCTGGGTCTACTAGTGAACTACAAAAAATACTCCCTCCCCCCGCCCTTTACGAAAAATGACACTACAGACAATAGAGTTTATGGGAGTCCTGATCAACTCCAGTTTGGCAAGAACATACCTCCCTGAAAATAGGTTCCTGTTACAGCAGTCATTGCTTTGCAGGGTAGAATCAAACCAGACTAAGACTGTATGGATGTTTCTGGGGTTGCTTGGCCATATGTTGGTGTGTGTGTGTATGTGACACCACTTGCCAGACTTCACCTACAGTCACTCCAGCACTGTCTCAGTTTGATCTGTTCCCCAGCAATGTATCAGGTGAACAAGAAGGTGGTGATCCCACCATGCGTTGCCACACAATTTATCTGCTAGAAGAAGCCTGGAAATGTGTGTGGAGGGGTATCATTTTTTGCCCCATCCCTGATAAAGAGTTTTAATTATGAATGGATCACATTCAGGTTGGGGAGCCCACCTGGACTATCTACAAATGCAAGAGGACATAGGGCTCCACATCAGTGTTCTGGAGCTCAGAACTATCAGGCCAGACTGCATAATATTCCTATGTGTTCTTCAAAACTCTATAGTGCAGTCTTATGCAGTGGTTCTCAAACTTTTGTACTGGTGACCCCTTTTACGTTGTAAGCCTCTGTCTGACCCCCCCCCCCTTTAAATTAAAAACACTTTTTTTTACATATTTAACACCATTATAAATGCTGGAGGCAAAGCAGGGTTTGGGGTGGAGGCTGACATCTTGCGACCATACAATAACCTCATGACCCCTGAGGGGTCCTGACCCCCAGTTTGACAACCCCTGGTCTTGTGTGCATCACAGACATGTCATCTACTAAGTGTGCACCTTCTCGCTTATTTCTCTCTCCTCTGTCTGGGAGCCTTCAGGCTCTGGACGTGATGTTACCAACACAGGATGACCTCTGATGGCTCTTCAGCTCCTGGATGTCAGCAAAAACCTGGTGGATTTCCTAAATAGTCAATTACCTCTCAGGAATCGTCATTGTGGAAATTCATCATAAAGCTGATATTCCTATTTTGGGGGACCCCAGTAATAGACCTGGTTGCCTCCAGTGTCAATGCCAAGTGCTTGAATTCTTGTTCCAGAGGTGGTAAAAGTCTGGGCTCATTACTGGGCACTTTCTTTTTGCAGTGGTTTCAAGGCCTCTCGAGGCCTTTCCACTGATTCCCCAAGGAGATTTCCAAAATCATGTGACAAGCCTTTGATTTTTATCGTTGCTCCATACTGGCCAAGATATCTTTTGGCCAGTGGATCTACTACTTCTCCCGACGGTGTCCAGACTTGATCTCACAACACCATGATCAGCCAGATACTCCATCCAGACTTGAAGTTAGTGAACCCGATAGCATGATTGTTGGCTGGTTGAGCGCCACAGATGGAGATTGCTTCCTGCAGGTCCAGAAAATTCTGATAGATGCTTTTCTTCTCTGTATCAGAGTAACATATTCATCTGAATGGAAAAGTTCTTGATATGGACAGCCCATCATGGTCTGGTTCAGGCCTCGTTACTATAGATCCTTGTCTACTTACTGCATTTAAAACAGGCTGGCCTCTTATTCAGCTCTATTAAGATCCATTTCGTGGTGATTTCAACTTGTCATCCACCTGTACAATTATGTTTGGTCTTCTCTCACCTTTATAGTATCAAAGTTTTTTAAAGGACTGTTACACACCCACCAGTTGGAGGTCCTTGCCTGGGACCTCAATCTGTTTCTTCTGAGACTTTTAGAGCTTCCATTCAGACCTCTGTCAAATTGCCCCCTGTACCATCTCCTTCTGAATACAGTGTTGCTAGTGGTTATTACATCAGCCTGGAGAGTGAGTGCAGTTCAGGTGCCTATAATTGACAACATTCCATAGGGACAAAACTGTTGCAACCTCACCCAAGGTTCATTCCTAAGGTGGTCTCTGAATTTCACCTGAACCAGTCAGTCAAGCTGCCTGTTGTCTTCCTACAGCCACATTCTGCACAAGGAGAAAATAAACTATATACTCTAGATGTATCCAGGACTTCGCTTTATTATGTTAATGACCAAATTGTTCAGCCTATTGCCCCGTATATTTATAACTATATCCAAGTGTTCTGAAGTTCAAGGCATCTTCTTAAATTGTGTTATCCATTTCAATAGCCTCTGTATTTTGCTTTGCTGTCAGTTGGCTAGTGTATCTGTCATACCAAACATCAAGTTTCACTCCACCAGAATTCAAGTGATATAGTCAGCCTGTTTCAGAAATGTGCCAGTTTCCAAGATCTGCAAGGTGAGAATGTGGTGTAATTTGCTCACTTTTGTCAAGCATTGTGTTGGATTTAATGGCTAGAGCAGATGCCAAATTTGGAAGAACGGTACTTCAACTTCTGTTCAGTTGATGCAGCTGAAATGCCTCATTCTCATCCTGAGGGGATGCTGCTTAGTCATCTACAGTGGGAACCACACTGACACATACTCAAAGAACAAACAGTAACTGTAATTCTTTGAAATGTTGTTATCCCTTTGGATCCCACACCAGCCCATCCTCTATCCCTGCTTTCAGAGGTCTCAGCTGCGCCGGGCTTCAAATGGTGAGGGAACTGAGGGAGGTTCACAGACATTCCTCCCTTCATGCTCTCATTATGGAGCAGGAGGAGGTACAGAATGCATGCATAGTTCTGATGGATTTTGCTATTAAAAAAAATATGAACTCTCTCACATGAGCCACATACATATCTACAGTGGGATCCACATTGTCTACAACATCTTAAAAAACCACAGTTACTGTAGGGTAAGTAGCTATTCTTTTTCCACATAATGTACACTTAAGATTAGCATAGTAGTTATACAGACTGTTCTCTTGGGCCTGGAATAGAATTTAAAATAATGTGACATGTCTCCTTAAAATGGAGATTACGGCTAGTGTGGAATCATATTCTATGCTCGGTTTCTTTGATGGACTTATTAGACCAAAAATAGTGTTCTGCTCTTTCATTGGAACTATCATCTGGAAGATTAATTTAAATAAAATATGTCACTGTATATGCCCTAATGGGTGCAATAAAAGAGGCTAGTTAAGAGTTGCATCTCAGATAAGTTCATAAGAATAATATTGCTTCTAAATGATGAAATTTAAGGGAAGGAAATTAGAGCATCTCTTGCAGTATTGTTAATAGAAATATCCTTAGTTATTGATGCAAAGATGGATATTTAAAGTGACGTTACAGAAATCAGTTTGAGATTCCTGTAATAATGGGTAATCTCATAGACCCCACATTCTGTAAATACACGTGTACTTAAGTTTACTACCATAAGCAATACCATTGAAATCAATGAGACTATTCACTGTAGTATAGTTAAGCATGTGTAAGTATTTGTATGATTTGAGCCCACAGTTTGCAATTTCAGAGCAGTTTTTATATGAAGATCTCAAAACACATTACAAGATTACGAAAAAAGAAAAGGAGTACCCATGGCACCTTAGAGACTAACAAATTTATTAGAGCATAAGCTTTCGTGAGCTACAGCTCACTTCATCGGATGCATTTGGTGGAAAAAGCAGAGGAGAGATTTTTATATTTTTATACACACACACACACACACACACACACACACACACACACACACACACACACACACACACACACACACACACAGAGAGAACATGAAACAATGGGTTTATCATACACACTGTAAGGAGAGTGATCACTTAAGATAAGCCATCACCAGCAGCAGGGGGGGGAAGGAGGAAAACCTTTCATGGTGACAAGCAAGGTAGGCGAATTCCAGCAGTTAACAAGAATATCAGAGGAACAGTGGGGGGTGGGGTGGGGGGGAGAAATACCATGGGGAAATAGTTTTACTTTGTGTAATGACTCATCCATTCCCAGTCTCTATTCAAGCCTAAGTTAATTATATCCAGTTTGCAAATTAATTCCAATTCAGCAGTCTCTCGTTGGAGTCTGGTTTTGAAGCTTTTTTGTTGAAGGATAGCCACTCTTAAGTCTGTGATCGAGTGACCAGAGAGATTGAAGTGTTCTCCAACTGGTTTTTGAATGTTATAATTCTTGACGTCTGATTTGTGTCCATTCATTCTTTTACGTAGAGACTGTCCAATTTGGCCAATGTACATGGCAGAGGGGCATTGCTGGCACATGATGGCATATATCACATTGGTAGATGCGCAGGTGAACAAGCCTCTGATAGTGTGGCTGATGTGATTAGGCCCTATGATGGTATCCCCTGAATAGATATGTGGACAGAGTTGGCAACGGGCTTTGTTGCAAGGATAGGTTCCTGGGTTAGTGGTTCTGTTGTGTGGTGTGTGGTTGCTGGTGAGTATTTGCTTCAGATTGGGGAGCTGTCTGTAAGCAAGGACTGCTCTGTCTCCCAAGATCTGTGAGAGTGATGGGTCGTCCTTCAGGATAGGTTGTAGATCCTTGATGATGCGTTGGAGAGGTTTTAGTTGGGGGCTGAAGGTGATGGCTAGTGGCGTTCTGTTGTTTTTCTTTGTTGGGCCTGTCCTGTAGTAGGTGACTTCTGGGTACTCTTCTGGCTCTGTCAATCTGTTTCTTCACTTCAGCAGGCGGGTATTGTAGTTGTAGGAATGCATGATAGAGATCTTGTAGGTGTTTGTCTCTGTCTGAGGGGTTGGAGCAAATGCGGTTATATCGTAGCGCTTGGCTGTAGACAATGGATCGAGTGGTATGATCTGGATGAAAGCTAGAGGCATGTAGGTAGGAATAGCGGTCAGTAGGTTTCCGATATAGGGTGGTGTTTATGTGACCATCGCTTATTAGCACCGTAGTGTCCAGGAAGTGGATCTCTTGTGTGGACTGATGCAGGCTGAGGTTGATGGTGGGATGGAAATTGTTGAAATCATGGTGGAATTCCTCAAGAGCTTCTTTTCCATGGGTCCAGATGATGAAGATGTCATCAATGTAGCGCAAATAGAGTAGGGGCATTAGGGGACGAGAGCTGAGGAAGCGTTGTTCTAAGTCAGCCATAAAAATGTTGGCATACTGTGGGGCCATGCGGGTACCCATCGCAGTGCCGCTGATTTGAAGGTATACATTGTCACCAAATGTGAAATAGTTATGGGTGAGGACAAAGTCACAAAGTTCAGCCACCAGGTTAGCCGTGACAGTATCGGGGATACTGTTCCTGACGGCTTGTAGTCCATCTGTGTGTGGAATGTTGGTGTAGAGGCTTCTACATCCATAGTGGCTAGGATGGTGTTTTTAGGAAGATCACCAATGGACTGTAGTTTCCTCAGGAAATCGGTGGTGTCTCGAAGATAGCTGGGAGTGCTGGTAACGAAGGGCCTGAGGAGGGAGTCTACATAGCCAGACAATCCTGCTGTCAGGGTGCCAATGCCTGAGATGATGGGGCGTCCAGGATTTCCATGTTTATGGATCTTGGGTAGCAGATAGAATACCCCAGGTCGGGGCTCCAGGGGTGTGTCTGTGCGGATTTGTTCTTGTGCTTTTTCAGGGAGTTTCTTGAGCAAATGCTGTAGTTTCTTTTGGTAACTCTCAGTGGGATCAGAGGGTAATGGCTTGTAGAAAGTGGTGTTGGAGAGCTGCCTAGTAGCCTCTTGTTCATACTCCGACCTATTCATGATGACGACAGCACCTCCTTTGTCAGCCTTTTTGATTATGATGTCAGAGTTGTTTCTGAGGCTGTGGATGGCACTGTGTTCTGCATGGCTGAGGTTATGGGGTAAGCGATGCTGCTTTTCCACAATTTCAGCTCGTGCACGTCGGCGGAAGCAGTCTATGTAGAAATCCAGGCTGCTGTTTCGACCCTCTGCCATGTACATTGGCCAAACTGGACAGTCTCTACGTAAAAGAATGAATGGACACAAATCAGACGTCAAGAATTATAACATTCAAAAACCAGTTGGAGAACACTTCAATCTCTCTGGTCACTCGATCACAGACCTAAGAGTGGCTATACTTCAACAAAAAAGCTTCAAAAACAGACTCCAACGAGAGACTGCTGAATTGGAATTAATTTGCAAACTGGATACAATTAACTTAGGCTTGAATAGAGACTGGGAATGGATGAGTCATTACACAAAGTAAAACTATTTCCCCATGGTATTTCTCCCTCCCACCCCACCCCCCACTGTTCCTCTGATATTCTTGTTAACTGCTGGAATTAGCCTACCTTGCTTGTCACCATGAAAGGTTTTCCTCCTTTTCCCCCCCCTGCTGTTGGTGATGGCTTATCTTAATTGATCACTCTCCTTACAGTGTGTATGATAAACCCATTGTTTCATGTTCTCTCTGTGTGTGTGTGTGTGTGTGTGTGTGTGTGTGTGTGTTTGTGTGTGTATATATATATATAAATCTCTCCTCTGCTTTTTCCACCAAATGCATCCGATGAAGTGAGCTGTAGCTCACGAAAGCTTATGCTCTGATAAATTTGTTAGTCTCTAAGGTGCCACGGGTACTCCTTTTCTTTTTGCGAATACAGACTAACACGGCTGCTACTCTGAAACCTACAAGATTACTGCAATTTAGGTATCCCCATTTTTATGGATGGGTTGAAATGACTTGCTTAATGTCACATGGGAAATTGGAGTTGTAAGATGTATCAAAGAGTTTCCAGCCAGATTTCCAGACCTGTGCCCTAATGGTCAGACATCAAGTTGTCATGAAGAGAAAAGATGTTTGTTGGAAGTGGAGATGTTCTGAGATACTTACTTAATTAAATTCTCTGGGAAGAAGAATCCACTTTAAAAGGGGATATCCTGTTCACCTATCTTTTAGTCAGAATTTTTATTAACTTTTACATGAAGTTGAACAAAATTATTTTTGTAGATATAAACCCCACAACAATATTAAATTATTTCCTGTCACTTTTATAATACTTAATTGTTTGAAAGAGACACATTTGTAGAATGCATCCTTTAAGAAAGGAAAAAGTACATTATATAGTTTCTGGTTATAAACCTATTTACATTACAAATCATTGTGTATTTTAATTCATTCTCATTAAAATCAAATTGATTATGCTCCTGCTACACAGTTCATTCAAACTGTGGTTAAAAGCATTTTTGAGTTTAATCAGAGGATCACCTCCAATCTTTAGAAACATGCATGGATATTGTATTCGGAATTAAAAACTTACTCAGTAAGATTCTTTTAAAGTACAATTTTCAATTGTGTATAAATTTCAGTAAATTGAGCTTCAAAATGTTAAATTTCTGTCAGCAAATTTGAGTTCTGAAAGACAGATCAGAAACTCCCCCCCACCCCCATAAATTTTAAGGGGAAAAAATTGTAATATGTTTCTTAACTGAAGCCGGGTTTCTAAATGTAACTAAGTACTTACACTTTATACAGAAATGGAGAGTTTCTTTTTAACAGAGGTTATTCAATCAGTTTTCCTTCTGATGTTTGCTTGTAGTCATAAAATATATCAGATCTTTAGGAACTGTCAAAATTGCTTTCTGTATAATACAATCAAACTGAAAATTTTACACCAGGCTGCAACACCAAAAATATGTCATTTAATAACCTAAACAAGTCAGTTAAATCATCAAAAACAATGGTCTTAGAAATGCTGCTAGCCTGTGGCGGCATCTTTTCCCTCTGCCGGTTCTTACAGATGCTGGCCTGTGGTCACCCCACCGTGCCTTTCATCACTCTGTGCTACATGGTTTCGAATCCATTTACTAGTCTTTTAGTCACCTTTCAGATGTATGGGTAATTCCATTACTTATTGCTTTTACCTGATTTGGAGCACGTCGGTTGCACCTCAGTTTCAGAAAATTGCTTTTAAAAATCATGAATGGTACGTGTATTTAATCTATCTGTGTATTAAATAATACCATGCTATGAAAACATTTGACATTGAAACAAACCCTTTGTTGGTAATGTGAATTAATTGTGTGTTTGTCATTTACACCGTTAGGTTAAATAAAGTTCCTATTTGTCAAACTGTTTCTAGCATCTAGTACTTTTAGTAAATTGTAGTTCTTTATATCTTTGTTTTTAAATAGATAGACTCTGGGTCAAAGTGATCTCGTGATAAATGTAGTAATTTAAAAACAAATAATTGAACCCTATCAGTCAAGGTTTTCCCATATAAAAGATTTTACAGTGTTTTTTCCCCTTTGTATTAAAGTTAAAGTTTGTAAAATGGATATATAATTTTCACGTTCCTCCTGCATTTAATTTACATGACTTGCTCAGAGACACTTTCTCATGCAAGTTCAAAGTGAGGAAAAGAGTTGAACTAAAAAGTTGAGTGTTGTTTTACTTTCTAAAAATGTAGTTCAAACATGCTAAGGCAGAAAAGGAAGCTAACATTTTATGTATGACTTTGAAGGAAAGATTGGAGTGGTGCAGTAGATCACTGACAAAGTTCAGATGAAAGAATAAAGGGGGAACTGGAAATTCATTCTAGATCTTGTAAATGAAATGCTAATGACGGCCTGAATGTCAGTGTCATCTTAAGTAGAGCACTTAGGGTGTGGTGGTTGTTGTGTAAGACACCAAGGAAGGCACAGCTTCTGTCCAGATTATTTTAAGTATTAACTATCTTTTTTAACTGTAATTTTAATTAGAAAAATTGTTTAATGCTTTTGAGTTACTTACAAAATAACTCTTGGCAATACAACAGAGTTAGTATAAATACATTTAGAAACTTTTTGAACTGCTCTGCATAGAAGTAACTCCCTAAACCAGGGATGGGCAAATTTTTTGGCCAGAGGGCCACATCCGAGTGTGAAACTGTATATGGAGGGCCAGGTAGGGAAGGTGGTGCCCTCCCCCCACAACCAGGCCTCTGCCCCCTCCCACTTCCCGCCCCCCCTGGGATCCCGCCCCCATCCAAACCCCCTGCTCCCTGTCCCCTATCCACCCCACCACCCTCCCAACAGCCCCCCCGCGACTTCCATGCCCTATCCAACCCCCCTGTTCCAGGACCGCTCCACCCCATCCAACCGCTCCCTGTCCCCTGAAACCCCCTACCCAACAGTTGCACTGCTGTGTGTGCGCCATCACCGCTCCCTCACTATGCCTCTCAGAGAGGCAGGAGCTTGCAGCCTCGCTGCCCACATGGTGGCAAGGAAGGGGGGACAACAGGGTAGGGGCTGGGGGCTAGCCTCCCCAGCCAGGAGCTCAGGGGCTGGGCAGGATGGTCCTGCGGGCCATAGTTTGCCTACCTCTGCCCTAAACTCATCAACATGGCCCCTATTCTTGTCATATTAAGTCCATCTCAAAACTTACTCCTGCTATATTTTTTGGGGGTGAGTTTAGTTGATTTTATATATAAATTGTCTATAGTTACACTTCTAATCTACTTGTCTATCTGGCTATAGATTGTAAGATTCTCTGAGCAGACTATGTCCATGAGTTTGTACATGGTAGATACAAAACAATAAAAATGTATAAATATAGCAGAAATGGTGTGCATTTTACTTAGCTATTAAATGACTAAAAATGTAAAAGACAAGAAAAAAAGCTGTTGGAATTAGATCTCCATTCCTCTAGTCACATTTTTTGTCTTATTTTCTTTAAGTCTAGACTTTTAAATGTAGTGATATTTTTTGTTTTTCCATTCATTATTTTGAGGTTTGAGCTCCAGCATGAGCATTTAGATTTTAGAAGAAGAAATTGAGTTTTGTACAGTGGTTAATGTAGCCACAGAAGAAAAATCTTACCACTAATCTTTTGTTAGGAACCTGTAGGCGTCTTCATGGTTTGCTAAATGTCTCACTGTGGCGTGAAGACTGTTTCAGCATTATGTTGTTGTGTCTGTTGGTTTATAGAATTCACATCTAAACAGTATGACTGTCTCGTGTCATTTAACCAGGCTCTGAATACATTTTCAAGTAAACTGTTTGGATTACTGTGGTTGGTGGTTTTTTTTTTTTAGGAGTGGTTTTGTTGCCCCCGAGATCTGTAGCCCTTGAAATCTACTCTGAACTTTTATGATTACAAGAACATCAATTCATAAGAGTGTATTACCCTTTGTAAACTGCAATACACAATCTCAACTGTGTGCACAATTTAGACAATACAGAATGAGTGGTTTTACTCTTGATATTTGAACTTCCAGTTAACTGCTGGCAATAAGTCACCTGACAAAAATTTCACTTCTCCACTTGTTCTTAGGAAGTCCTGCACCTGTATACCAGAAAAAGTTAGCTTACTGAGGCACTATGCTAATACAATTTCCTGTGCTTTTGTTTTAACCTGCTAATTTTCCTTAAAGATTCTGTTCCTGTTTCTTCTTTTTTCACCACTACAGTTTCCTTGTAACCTGAACAAAATCAGCAGATGCAGATAGTTACCCATACTCTAATACCTTTGATGTATATATCTATGTCTAGAGCTCATGTCTCCATAGTTTCTATGCCCACCTTAATACAATTTGCCAGTTATGCACTGTATTCATTTTGGAATGACTGAAACACTGTGTGCTTGCCGTAATTGGAGAACTGGATATGTGGTAGTTACTACAATGGCGCTGAAGCACAATCAGTGAAACTGAAAACAACAACATTTTAAAAGTGAGACTTGATCTTTTCCACAAGCTTTAATCCTTATGCCAAGAATGTTGGTTGGTCTTTTCATTGCGCTAATTGTTAACTTGTTAGATTTGTGGTTTTATGTACCTTTTAAGTGTAGTTGTAGTCCACTGTGTGTGGGTTTTTTTGTGCTTCTCCTTTTCGTTATTGTTCAGTTTTGTTTTTCCTGTACAAATATACTGCAAAGACACAGTAATTCTGCACCAGTATTTACATTGCTGATTTTACCTACATCTTTTACTTCCCCACCTTATACAAATAAAATCACCTTCTAATTTTTTAACCTGTGAGGCTTCAGACCACTATCATTACGTTTTTTTACTGAGGTGTAGAGCAACTGTAACAGTGCTGGCACAAAAATTATTCACTGTAGATTTTCAGTGTTTGAAATTCATCTGTAGAAGGCTCTCTCTCTTGCAACATTAACGTTAATAGGCTACAGATGGCACTTTGGCTCCCGGTTACATTAATTCATTATAATGTAACAGCCTTCTTGAGAGACACCTCTTGGCTATGCTAAACATAACTTGATCCTCTCAGGGATAATGTTCTAACGAGGTAGCATGTGTATTTTACCTTTGTTAAATACAGCAACTTAACCTAAATGAACTTTGCTTAGGATTTGGAGTGTAGTTAGAATTTAACCTTTTGCTCTATTTATGTATCCCCATGCAAGGGGGGGAGAAAGAATAACTTTATCGTTTTGATTATACTACACACTTTTCTGACTACTGAGGTATTGCATACCAGCATCTGAAATTATACCAGCAAACGCAAATCTAAACATGCATACATGATTTGCTTGCTTCTTGTGAACTTTTCATGCCAGCCTGCAACAAAATCGTGTTTTCCATCTTTTCTCCTTTCATTCCCCTGTCTCTCCCCGCCCTTCCCCCCCAGAAATGTTATATGAAAACGAATTGTCAATGGACTATTCAGGCTGAGAACTTAATTGAACAGACTGGGGAAATGCATTTTTAAAGTTTTTATAGAAACTTTTTAATTTTGCTCCTTGTGCATATTAATTGCAAGAGGAATTTTGTTCCTTGAACACACAACCCTTGGAAGCAAATTGCTATCTGGCAAAAAAAAATGTAAGAAAGTTCCATATCCTTTCTAATGAAATGCACATATATTCAGCTAAATAGAGTGTTATACATTGGGCTATCTAAATAAGCCATGGATGGATGGATAGATAAATCATATATGGAAGGGGGCAGAGTTAGTTGGTGTGTAAGTTTTAATTTTGAATGTCCCATTTTATGTATGATTAAAGATCCTCAGCTTGTGGTATCTGACTCAGTTCCATTGATGTCTGTAGAGCTAGTCTCATTACATCATTTGAGAATTTGGCACAAAATAGGTATTGTAATTTTAGTGTACAATCCCTTTTTGACCTGATACACCATATAGTTCAGGGGTGGGCAAACTTTTTGGCCCGAGGGCCACATTGGGCTGTGAAACTATATGGAGGGCTGGGTAGGGAAGGCTGTGCCCCCCAAACAGCCTGGCCCCCTCCCCCCATATGCCGCCTCCAACTTCCTATGCCCTGACTGCCCCTCTCAGAACCTCCGATCTATCCAACCCCCCTGCTCCTTGTCCCTGACCTCCCCCTCCTGGGACTCCCTATCTCAAACCGCACCCTAGGATCCCACCCCTTATTCAACCCCCCCGCTCCCTGTCTCCTGACTGCTCCCTTCCACCCCCCCATTCCCCAACAGGTCCCCCGGGACTCCCACACCCTATCCAAACCCCCCTGTTCCCTGACTGCCCCGCCCCAAACCTCCACCCTATCCAACCACTCCCTGTCCCCTGACTGCCCCTGGAACCCCCTACCCAACTTTTACACTGCTGCGCACGTGCCGCCGCTGCCTCCCCCTTACCATGCTGCTCAGAGTGGCAGGAGCTTGCAGCCCTGCTGCCCACGCGGCAGCGTGGCTGCAGGGGAGGGGGGGACTCTGGGGGAGGGGCCAGGAGCTAGCCTCCCTGGCTGGGAGCTCAGGGGCTGGGCAGGATGGTCCCGCGGGCCATAGTTTGCCCTTCTCTGGTATAGTCAGATGTCTATAAGTGCTGGTCCCTTTCCACATCCAAGATTTTAACCAAAAGATGAGGTTGATAGGGTAGAAAAATATGCTTATTAAACGTAAGAAGTTAAGATGGAAAAATGCTGAAAGCCAGGTTAGTAGTAGTTAAGCCAGTGCTTCACTGAAGTGACTGTATTGAAATGTGACTCCCACTGAGAGAGGAGAATTCCAAGTGATCCATTTGCTTAATGATGTTTTAACCAGATAACATGGAAGGTGTCTTACACGCCATCAAACCACAGCGTCACAAAGAGCCTGAAAATATTGGGCTACTTCAAAATAATTTGTTTACCTGAAAATTAATCCTCTTTTGGATGTTTACTAAGCATGTTCTACCCTTTTAAGATAGAGGAAAATACCGTTGATTAATTTTTGACCATCCAGAATGTCAAGAACCAGAATTTTTTCTTTCGTTCACTCCCACTACTCTTAGGGGCATGGAGGTTTGTTTTGAGATGGGCTGATCAAAACCTCTGGAAATTTTTGAGATTAAGTTCTTGCTTCCCTGAGATGAGTAGCATAGTTTTAATGGTTTCCATTGAGGTGAGTATAGGCAGTTCACACCAGTCTTGGATTAGTTCTATTCCATTCTCTGTAACTGTTCTCTTGTTGTAGAACCAGTGTCTTTTTATTGTCTGGGTACACTGCAAGAAGGACAGGAGACTTGTTATGGGTTTTAATCAGACCACAACTTTATTATATAGATGTCTGGGACCACCCAGCAGATAAACGGTACAGTGCAGGCAAATCCATGCTTCTTCAAATCAATTCTCTGGGGCCTCCACCAGCCCCTCTTTGTTTCCATCCAGGTCACCCAGCTCACCCTCATAAGAGGGTTAAGGGGGATGGGGGGGTTGGCTCCCTGCCATACCAATCAGAGGAGTCCCCAACCCCCTCCCCCTGTTCTGCTCCTTTATCCAGTACCTCCTTTTAAGTCCTTTACCAGGCCATTTATCTGGTCACTGGCTGCCCTCCCTATGGAATACCTGCACTGAACATCCACCACAAGGAGGCACCAGCAATTTGCTTGGCTGCTTCTCCTCCAGCCCTGCTGAGTTCCCAGACATCTCCAAATGGCCTCTTGCCTAGCAGCCCTACTGGGGAGAAAGAACCCATTGTCCCATGTGTGATCGTCCAATGTAGTGAAAGGACCTTCTGTTTTCTCCTCCGCTAGGGGTACCCCCATCTTTTTAGCCAGGGCCTGAAATATGTCCAACAAGTCAACACATTCATTTGATCCGGCTCACCCTGCGAACAAAAAATCATCCAAATAACGCACTCGCAGGAGTTGGAAAGCAGACTTGATATCACATTTAGCCATTAGCGCCCCAGGGGCACACGCCCTAACGATAACCACAGCTTCATCAATGGAGGAATAGCGTACGGAACATAGTGCCGGGTCTATTCCATCATTAATAAAGCCACCTTGTGGGTATGACAGGTGATGAATTAATCGGTATGTCCCTGGGATCTTCTTGGGGACCAACCCTGGGGGGGAACTCTCAAATGTGCTATAGGCAATTGATTAAATGGCCCAGCTATCCTGCCCTCCTTTAATTTTTGTGCAATATTTTTTTTGAACAATATGTCCCATCCCAGCTACTGATCTTAAATTTTTTGACATCCAAATGAATTCTATTTCCCACAAAAGGGATCCGAAATCCTGCTGTAAACCCCTCGCTCAAATATGCCCCACCTGCCCTTTTAGGGTAATCCCATAGGCGCACCCTTAACACATCCAGCCTAACTAGCATCAGAGTCCATGCCCATTCCATCATCCCCAGCACCTCCCCCTCCCAGCATGTTCTCTGTGTACCAGACACTGTTCCACCTGCACCAGCCTGCAGTTGGTGCTTGCGCCACCCCTATTCTTGTTTCCTCCCTGTGATCTTCCCTTTCTGCTCTAGCAAGGACAGGCTGAATGCATCTGTAGCAGGGTGCTGGTGCAAAAGCACCTAATTAGCCCCTGCCCAGTCAGCTCGAATCAGGACAAACAGATTGGGGCTGATGGAAAAGGCCTGATTAGCAACACCTGATGGCCTGACAAGCCAAGGGCTATAAAGGGAGGCAGAAGGCTTGGGGGGCAGACAGGGAGGGAACTGGAGGCCTCCTAGCTGAAGGCTGACTCTGCCTGTGAAAGAGGTTGAATAATCCTGTCAAGCTTGTAAATAGATAAACACTGGTGGTGGGATAACTGTAGTTAAATAAAGACACGGTGTTGCACAACCCTGAAGCCTCTGAGCCTTATTGGGGGAAGCAGGTGGGCCCCAAGAAGAGGGGCGGGTCATGGACCCTGTTACAGCATCCCAAAACATGCCTCGCAAATGTGTCTGTATCTACAGGGGTTGCAAAAACAACCACCATCATTAAATGCCCAGCAAATACTATTACATGCCTGGGGCCCCTCCCGAGCTTGCTGCAGTATGAACAAACCGCTGTCTGTGTGAACTCCTGGCGCCTTTGGTATCATCCACTCCAACCACAGTGTGTGATGAGGTATGTCCCACCTTATCCCAGGTTGTGTTGCTGCCCTTAATCGAAACTGCTCATCATAATTAAACCAGGACATGTCCCCAAATATATTGTGTGCCCACCTAATTATATCCATATACTTAACCAAGGCAGGGCTCCTCTCTGGGTAGGCTGTACTGTAACACCCGCATGGATGAGGAAGGCAGCCTCCCAATTTTCCCATGTTCTAGGCACCCTTGGCCTCTTGGGCAGCTCGCTGTTTTGCTTGCCTTGACGATGTTTACTGTCTGTCAACACCTCCCTGTGCAATAGGGATAATATATCCACATATTTGCCTCTCAGGATTTTATCTTTAGTTGTACTGAGTAAGTGAACTCCCATCAGGTCAGCCACCCTGGCATAACCATTCTCAGGACTGCATCGAGGGAGTTCTGCAGAACCCTGGTCCCCCATAGATCCCTTGGGAGTCTCTGCTGCAGAGGTGGGCAAACTGTGGCCCTTGGGACCGTCCTGCCCGGCCCCTGAGCTCCCAGCTGGGGAGGCTTGCCCTGGCCCTTCCCCTGCTGTCCCCGCTCCCCCGCAGCTATGTCACTGCAGGATGGGGCAGAGATTCGGGGAGGGGGGCAGTCAGGAGACAGGGAGCAGGTGGGGTGGGTTGGATGGGGTGGGGTCCTAGGCGGGCAGTTAGGGACGGGGGTCCTGGGAGGGGGTGGTCAGGGGACAAGGGGAGTTGGATGCGTGGGGGATTTTGAGGGGGGCAGTCAAGGGGCGGGGAGTGGGAGGGGGCAGATAGGTGGCAGGGGCCAGGCTGTTTGTGGAGGCATAGTCTTCCCTACCTGGCCTTCCATACCATTTCGCAACTCTGATGTGGCCCTTGGGCCAAAAAGTTTGCCCACCCCTGCTCTACTGCGTCCCATGAGGTTGTATGTCCTGATGGCCGATGAGTCCATACGTGTCCAGGGGGTTCGTTCCCAAAATGGACTTTGCTACCCTGGTCAGGGGCCTGCCTCTGTCCTGCTGCCGAAACTTGAGCCCATGTTGGGCCTACCCTGTCACCCTGTGCAGATCCCTCACACCTAGCCTTCTGAACCTGCTGTAGTAAATGCAAATTAGCTTGCAATAGCTGTGTAATACCATCAGTACCCCCCCATTGAAGGTGCCACCCGTAGGTGGGTCTTCCCAGGCTTCTGGACCTCCCACTCCTGGGCCCAGAGTATTTACTACCCCAACAGGCTCACTCCTGTCCCCCTCAGGTGAACTTACTGAGTGACTGGTTGAGCACGGTCCCTGCACCTCACTGCGGCCCCTGCAACTGCCATCCCTTGCCAGGCTGGAAGGCCAGATACCACCTCTGCCACCCATCCCCTTAACCTCTGTGATTCAGATCACACTCAGTCCTGGGATCAGCATTACTGCCGTCCCTTGTGCTCAGTGGAAGAGAACATCCTGGTTTTAGGTGACCTTATGCCCTTTAGAAGTGCTGTAATGCTGTGGAGGAAATCTCAGAAACAACTTCCCTGACCATTTGATGCACAGCTCCGCTGACTACCCCAATAATGCACACAGCCTGCCCACCTGCATATGTGGACTCTTCCCCTCGGTCTTTTCCCTCTCGCAGTCCATGGGGCTGCCATGGGTTATGCCTTGGGTTATTAAACATACCACCCTAGGCATTAGAAGCTCCTCTACTTGTGAGCATCCCATGCCCCTACTGTTCTGTGCTGCAGCTGCTGCCTCTGCTTGTCCCTGTTCCAGCAAAGGTACAGACACCTGAGCAACAACCTGCTCACAGCCAGAAAGAGTTGCAGCCTGATAGCCCAGACATCCACTTGAAGCACAGCTGGTACATGAAACAGTTAAATTTCCTTGCCTCCCCCTCCCAATCCACGGGGATTGTTTCAGATGCTAGGTTCCTTGCCAATTCAACCTCCCCGATTGCAGCTTCCAGCCTGCCTGTGGGTGGAAGTACCTGGGTCAGGGGGATGCTAGTTCCCCTTCTTTCCACTCTTCCCTTTCTGTGTGAGCCTAAAGCCACGCTGTCTTGTGACTGTAGTAGACACTGCAGCTTCACTTCTTAAATCACGCCCCTTGTGTCCTATTTGTAATTTTCCTCTGCCTGCCCTTCCCTCCCTCTGGGGCTGGGGGATAACAGCCCCCTGTTTTCCCGAGCTCACGCTTCTCCGTGCCCCTGGAGTCTTGCTGCTTCACAATCCTGTTTGCTGGCTTCCTTCCTGCATGGAACAAAGAGACTTTCCCCACCCAGGTTTCATACCTTCATGCACTTTCTGGGGGGGAGGGGGCGGAAATCATTGCTGCAAAGCTGACCCCCAGCACCTTTTTTTTTTAACATCAGTTTCTGACCTCCTTCCCCCCCCTCCCCCCCCACACACACACCACAAAGCAGAGTTATCTTTCTCGGGTAAGCCCAGACAAACTCTGTACCACCTTAGCTATGGTGCAGTCATTGTGGATGAAGTGGAGCACAATTGGGGCAGCTTATGCAAGCATGCTCACATCATCTGTATAGCTCACTTTGTGATGGTTCCCTGCTCTGCTGTATAAAAGAGATTTGGCGACAGGGCATGCGGATCTTGGGCCATTCTTCACCACGTAGTGGTAGAGCAAATGATGGGAAGGTGACTTGATCGTACGAGTTCAAATAGAATTCATAGAATGTCTCTGCTGATATGCAATGGTCTGCAGGAAAGATTTTCCAGACTGAGGAACATCTGGTGTGGAGCCGAGTTGGCTGAGTTATGCCTGGGTCCAGAATTTAGGCCTTAAGCAACAAATAATCTCTGTATAGGTGTTGAAGCTGTGTATAGACTTCAGACGACAAGACTGCCTTGGGGAACATTCAGAGCTAGTTTTTGTAATGACAAGAGTTATAAAGCATAAAGGTTTTAAAATAATTGCTTACATTCTGTAGAAATCGATAAGTATTCCATTCCACCCCCCCATCCTCATTCTGGATGGGAAATTTCCAGCTCACCTTTAGTGCAGGAATTTTCAAGCGTTGCTATCAAATTTCTGGTATTGCTTATGAGTGCAAGGCTCTGTGTTCTAGAACTTGCTCCTCACAGTTCAACGATGGACTTAACCCCTATCAGATTCAAGCTTGTTGCAAGAGGCATTTGTTCACTTTGTTTTTCCCCTTAATTTGATTCCAGAGCCTATCCTGTCACTAGATTGTGGTGGTATGGTTTGGATGGGCTTGATTTTTTTTTTTTTCAATTATTGGCAGGTTTTTCACTTCTAAAATTTCTGTCATGTGCCCAGATGTGTTAATCATGGGTGAAAATAATTATGGGGATAAAAAATTGTTTGGGGGAACACTTGTTGTACTATAGCTTAATCTGTTTTGCATGCAATAAATGTGACCACAGAAAGCAAATTCCTTCAGTCTGGATTGCAAGGTTTTGACTTCTGTTTTTCATGATCATTTTGCTTCCTCAGAAAAAGTACACGTTTTTGCCAAAATGTTAAGTATACATGCACGTGTCTTGCCCAAATTTTAACCCAAGTCTCTTAAGTGCCCATTGTTTCTAGGTGTATTTAGTTCTGAATATTAATTAACAGGCTGCTTTGCCATATCCCTTTTAAAGGAAACTAATTTTTTGTTTAGGTGCTGGTCCTTCTGGTTGGAAGAAACTGTACTTTTCCAGGATAGTGATAATCTCAGGTGGTGGTGATTGTCACGTGACTGACTCTCATTTAACCAAAGTGTAAACTTTTTAAATTGAATACTTTATTTGTACAAAACAGTTATGACCCAAAAAACAAATACAGAACAAGTAGAAAAGCAGGCTAGGGTCTCATAAGAGTCTTTGTGCCAGAAGGCCACATAGGTGTTCATAGATTTTTAGGGCTAGAAGGGGTTATTCTAGTTATTTAATCTGACATCCTGCATAACACAGGCTAAAGAACCTCGCCAGTAATTTCTACATGACGCCCATAACGTTTGTTTTTTGCTATAGAATATCTTTTTTTTTTTTATAAAGATATCCAGTCTTGACTTGGTTGCAAGTAATGGCGAATCCACAGCATCCTGTTGTTCCAATGGCTAAATTACCTTCACTTAAATATTTTCACCTTAATTCTTGTCTGAATTTGTCTGGCTTCAGCTTCCAACCATTGGATTTCATTATTCCTTTTTCTGCTAGATTAAAGAGCTGTCTACTCTCAGAAATCTTTCCCCATGTAGACGATAATAAAGCCAACTCTTAACCATTTCTGAAATAAATTAAATAGAATGAGCTTCAGTAGTCTTTCAGTTTAAGATACATTTTTCAGACCTTTTATCATTCTTGTAGATCTCTTCTTCTTAGCACGTGGTGCAAGTGTTTTGGCAAAGCTGGTGACAGCCGTGGGACTGAGGGTTTATCCCAATCTAAGATTAGAATTTGGCCCAACATCTGTAATTGGTTAATTTTTTCCTTGGTCTGCTTTCTCAGTTTACTGACTCCATTCATTTCCTAAACAGATTTTCTGAGATGGACTCTAAATTATAGGCTAGAGAGAACACAACTTCTCATAAAACCCATTGAGACTTTTGTTTAAATGTCATCAAAAGCTGAATTTATTGCCATAAGTCGGGCCAAAATGAAGCATAAAACATTTAAAGATAAATTCTAGTAATGGAAAAGACAAACTATAGATATGAAAATACACTTTATTTAAAGTTCTTTATATGGATATCTCCAGTATTGGCCCTCTTTATTCTTGGAATAGCAGACTGTGGCTGAGTAGGCTGCAATATGACCGTGTATCTTATTTGTTCACAGTAGAGCCCTGCATAGGACTAGTATAGAGCCCTGCAGCGGGACTAGGATCCTGCAGGACCTGCTGCCATACTAGCAGAGTGTGATTAAAAAATAGTCCCATGTAGAGCTCTAGTTAGCATCCACTAAAACATTTTGAAGCAAATCTCCTTCACTAGCTCAGGCTTACTTGAAAGATCTGTAAAGCAGTGGGGAAAGTGTAGCCAATTTTCAGCCTGCACTGAAGAATCTGAAGTATGGGATTTGTAAGCACTTCGGAGTTCCATTCTAGCATGGATCCAATTGACTTTGGGTGGCTGGGCACTAGGCCTAGTCTTCTCCGTATAGTTGTCTTGTGTACACGGTAGAAAAACATTCATTCCATTATTCTTTTCTAACATTACCCTAAAGAGATTTCCCTATGTAATATGTTTCCCTAACTGCACATTACTATAAGGAGAACTATTGTTTTTATATAATATAGAAAACGCTGAAAATATTTTTAACTAATAAAAATGTCCTGAATTTAGAAAATACTTCTTAAAATGATTTTTAAAAACTAAAATATCTTTACTCTGGACCATTTTCATTTTCTCCTCCATAATAATTGCCTTGGGTGAAAATAAGTTAATACAGTGATGATCTGGTCCTTACAAGAGAATTTACATAGGAACATATCACATTTTTTAACACATTAGGTAATTACATTTAATAATAATTGTTTCAGAGTAGCAGCCATTTTAGTCTGTATCCGCAAAAAGAACAGGAGTATTTGTGGCACCTTAGAGACTAACAAATTTATTAGAGCATAAGCTTTCGTGGGCTACAGCCCACTTCATCAGATGCATAGAATGGAACATATAGTAAGAAGAGATGTGTGTGCGCACACGCACACACACAAAAGGTGGAAGTTGCCATACAAACTGTAAGAGGCTAATTAATTAAGATGAGCTATTATCAACAGGAGAAAAAAACTTTTGTAGTGATAATCAAGATGGCCCATTTAGACAGTTGACAAGATGGTGTGAGGATACTTAGCTTAGGGAAATAGATTCAATATGTGTTATGACCCAGCCACTCCCAGTCTCTATTCAAACCCAAGTTAATGGTATCTAGTTGGCGTATTAATTCAAGCTCAGCAGTTTCTCATTGGAATCTGGTTTTGAAGCTTTTCTGTTGCAAAATTGCCACCCTGAAATCTTTTACTGAATGGCCAGAGAGGTTGAAGTGTTCTCCTACCGGTTTTGTAACACACCAATTCAGAAATCGAATCCTGTCACCATCCATGGTGAGTTTGTCAGCAAATTAAATAACAAATTACCCCAGGGTTTTTTTTTTTCCATTTTGGAACTACCTGGCCAAGTAATGTTTGTGTTTTTTAAAAAAAATAAAATAAAATAAAATCCTTTCAGACTCAAATGTTTCATACGTGCTCTTAGTCCAAAAGTAAATTTTTTGTACTTGAGCAAAACATTTTTTTTTTTTTTTTTAGTTACCCCCTGTTCAAACCCTTTGTTGATCTGATGTTTAAAATTTTTGTATTACAGTCTTAGCACATAAAGGAAGACTTTTAAGGGAGACCGTGGCTGATCTACACTGAAAGGATATATTAGCATAACTACATGAATCAGGGATTGAAGTAAACCGCACACCCCTGACCGATATAAATATGCTGATAAAAATCCCAATGTAGACGTAGTTATGTTGACGGAAGAGGGCTTCCATTGACATAGCTTCATTCAGGAAGGTGATGTTCCTATACTGACAGAAAAACTCCTTCTGGTCAGTGTAGATTGAGTCTTTACTATGGGGCTATGCTCATGTAGTCTTTATAGGTTTCAGAGTAGCAGCCGTGTTAGTCTGTATTCGCAAAAAGAAAAGGAGTACTTGTGGCACCTTAGAGACTAACAAATTTATTAGAGCATAAGCTTTCGTGAGCTACAGCTCACTTCATCGGATGCATTTGGTGGAAAAAACAGAGTAGAGATTTATATACACACACACAGAGAACATGAAACAATGGGTTTATCATACACACTGTAAGGAGAGTGATCACTTAAGATAAGCCATCACCAACAGCAGGGAGGGGAAGGAGGAAAACCTTTCATGGTGACAAGCAGGTAGGCTAATTCCAGCAGTTAACAAGAATATCAGAGGAACAGTGGGGGGTGGGGTGGGAGGGAGAAATACCATGGGGAAATAGTTTTACTTTGTGTAATGACTCATCCATTCCCAGTCTCTATTCAAGCCTAAGTTAATTGTATCCAGTTTGCAAATTAATTCCAATTCAGCAGTCTCTCGTTGGAGTCTGTTTTTGAAGCTTTTTTGTTGAAGTATAGCCACTCTTAGGTCTGTGATCGAGTGACCAGAGAGATTGAAGTGTTCTCCAACTGGTTTTTGAATGTTATAATTCTTGACGTCTGATTTGTGTCCATTCATTCTTTTACGTAGAGACTGTCCAGTTTGGCCAATGTACATGGCAGAGGGGCATTGCTGGCACATGATGGCATATATCACATTGGTAGATGCGCAGGTGAACGAGCCTCTGATAGTGTGGCTGATGTGATTAGGCCCTATGATGGTATCCCCTGAATAGATATGTGGACAGAGTTGGCAACGGGCTTTGTTGCAAGGATAGGTTCCTGGGTTAGTGGTTCTGTTGTGTGGTGTGTGGTTGCTGGTGAGTATTTGCTTCAGATTGGGGGGCTGTCTGTAAGCAAGGACTGGTCTGTCTCCCAAGATCTGAGAGAGCGATGGCTCGTCCTTCAGGATAGGTTGTAGATCCGTGATGATGCGTTGGAGGGGTTTTAGTTGGGGGCTGAAGGTGATGGCTAGTGGCGTTCTGTTGTTTTCTTTGTTGGGCCTGTCCTGTAGTAGGTGACTTCTGGGTACTCTTCTGGCTCTGTCAATCTGTTTCTTCACTTCAGCAGGTGGGTACTGTAGTTGTAGGAATGCATGATAGAGATCTTGTATAGTGTATACTTACATTGTGCCACAGGGTTGCAATATTGAGTATTCTATAGCTTCAGGCTTTATTAAAGTGCTGACCATGATTACTATGTATTACTTTATTAAACTCTCTCTTTATTAACTGGGACTGTCTATACAAACTGATACCTTTTATATTACCTTTCACTGAAAGATTTCAGCATTTTTTTTTTATAAATATTAATTGTCTACATACTTGTGAGGTTGCTTCCTGTTTTACTGAGGTGCAGAAAGGCTGTCATTTGCTTAAGAGTCACATTGGAAATGCTTTTAGGAATTTGGTATAGAACTCAGAAGTCTTGGCTTCTCTTCCCCATGCTTGAACAGTTGAAAACGTTCATTACGCAATTTTCTTTACTTTCTCTTAACTTTCTAAAACAAAAATACACCTTATATTTTGCCTCTTCTGCCTTTTTGCTTTAAGAATATGTAATATTTTGTAGTGTAAGTATATTTTAAACTGCAAAATAAATTCATTTTTGAGGTTCTTAAAACACCTTTTTTTCAATAAGATCATTTCCACATAAGTGTTTTTATGAGCCCTGAGTTGTGCAAATCATCTGAAGTTGTCTTATTAGTTCTTTGTATGTATCGTGGTAAATTATAGTAAACTGGGATATTGAAGTTGTACATTGACAAGTATAATCTGGACTCATGATAATAAAGTACAAGTTCGGAGAAAACAAAGGAAGCAATACAAGGAAAACAAGAACAATAATTTTAAAATAAGAATTTTGTTAAACTTATCTAATTTTGACCTCGGTCTTCACAGCTTTGTTTAAATGGGCAACAGTGTGGACACCAAGTAATTTGATTTTACTGAATCAATAAAATCATCTTTCTAAATAGCACAGATTTCATTAGTTAGTTTTAGAGTGATACATTCCTCCAGCATTTAGAAAACAATTGCAAATTCAGTAGTTTACATGAATCAAAGTTAGTGAGAACATGTGACTGATAGAGATTTTTTGCCTATGGCACACTATATTTTGAGACTGCTTAGCGACCGGTTGTGTTTGTCGTCAGGTGAAGATATCAATGTTTTTAGTGTACATTGTTTTAAAAATGTTAAATTAAAACGAGAATAGTAGAAAGCTAGGAGACTCAGAATTAAGCTCAGTTTCACATGAGATCATACTCAAAAAACAAACAAAACTATTCTAATCTTAACTTTGCCTCATTAGAGTTGCAAACTTAGTATTCTCTAGTTGAAGCAGAAAATACTGCAGTTTTTCTTCTTTGCTTACATGGACCATTTTATTTTATGGAATGCTTGATATTCGTGTCAGTGTGAGATTTCACTTCTGTTGCCTTTCTACAGAGGTGTGGTAGTAGTAGTTAGGATGTGATTCTGTGATTTGTGGAAATGCAACCTTAACTTCGAAATTCCTGGGGTTTTAATGTTAATTTCATTTTTACTCTCTTTGAAATGTACTCTCTGATTATTGATATGTGCAGTGGCACAGCAACATTTTTAATAGTGGGGGAGCTGAAAGTCAGCCCCCCCTTATCCCTGTTTGCCCTCCCCACCCCCAGGGCTGGGGCCAGGAGTAGGTCCATGTCTCTGGAAGGGGAGAGACACGGAAAAGGGAAAGGGGGCCGAGGTTGGGGCCGGCTTCCGGGACCCTTGGGTGCAGGGCTAGCAGCCAGGACCCTGCATAAAATCTGGGAGTGCTGCAGCATCCCCTGCTCCCCTGATTCCCATGATATGGATATGTGTCTGCTAACTTCAGTATTATTACTTGGCCCAGATTTTTGTTCATGGCATGGGAGGCAGAGCTTTTCACGATACAGGAATGTTCCAAAGTGACTTTATGGTCTCAACTGTGATTTTAGTGAGTTGTCTTCAGCCTCAGTTCTTTGGAAGTAAATACTGTTTTCTTAAAGTGCAGTGCAGAATATGTGACGGTGATGCAAATTTATAGATATTCCACAGTTTATTTGAAATATAATTAATCCATAGCATACAGGGAGATTCTGTTTTATCCTCTTAACCAATGGGCCTAACATAGTCTTTGTGCCTCTTTGTGGTAATTATAAATTGTCTTCCATGTTTTTTGGGCATTCAGTGATATTCTAACAAGGGAGACTTCATTGATGTCAAATAAATGACAACTCATGCTCTTGTGATATTTCCCCATTGCATTTTAAAGCTGCGTCAGCATCAGAATGTCATGACTCTATACTCTGCATGGGGTGAATACGTAGTGAAGTGCAGACTGTGACTAGTCGCCTCTTTCTGTCACTATTTATTAACTGTGGGATGATCTGTGGCATGGTTGCACCATTTTCTACACGTGGCTAAAAGAATAGGATATTTGTGACTGTCATCTTAAAATATATGTAGGGGTCAATTTCAAAAGGTATTTTGGATTGGAAAGTAGGAGAAGGTTACCCAATACTATGACTATTTTGACCCCTTTCTTTGTCATACATATCAACTAATAGGTCTTCAGAATATGAGTTGTGTCCAACTTCAAGTTTTTTGTACTGAATTACACAAGCTGGGTATCGGAGAGACAAGGCAGGAGAGGTAATATCTTTTATTGGACTACTTTCTGCTGATGAAAGACGCAGAGCTCTTCTTCAGATCTGTGTTGCTTGAAAGCTTGTCTCTTTCACCAACAGAGGTTGGTCCAATAAAATATATTACCTCATCCGTCTGGTCTCTCTGATATCTTGGGGCCAATATGGTTATAAAGACACTGCAAACAAGAAATTGCACTGTAGCACACAATTAATACACTGTAGTACACAATTAATATCAGAGAAGTTAAATCTGTTTTCCACTGCTCTCCTGTTACTTTGTCTTATGTTATCCTGCAGTTTAGTTGATAATGGGAGGGTTGGAGGAGAAGCATCTTCAAAAGTTTAGAGTATTAATGCATGGTTTTCCAAGACTTAGGTAATTGTCTATTTGTAATGCTTTGGTCCTTTAAAAATAAATCATTTGTTCATGTGTGATAGTAAAATATTTAAATGTCTGACTTTGTTGCCCTTTCAGTTTGTGTGCATCCACTGCAAATCTTTCTAAACATGAGGATTTGCTGTTGGTAATTGGCTTGTTAGTAGATGTGTGAAAATTTGCAAGTTACTGTAGTGAACATAACCTTGAGATTTTTCTCACCTATTCATCAGTATCTCCATACTTGTGAAATAATCCTTTTGGGAAATTAAATTGTAGTGTTGGATGAAGATACCAAAAACATGGTTTATTTTTATATGGCACTGAAAAGCATAATAGTGCTTCAAAGGCAAACAATAGCCCCTGTCCCGAAGAAGTTACAATCTAAATAAAAACAAGTGGCCAGAAGGGTGCAATACATGGATTTTTATTTCCCCCTCTCATTCTTTCCTGCGTTCCTTTTTATTTTAGTCCTTAGCTATTTGTCTTTACTCGTTTAATATAAACCTTAGTCTTTCTATTTAAATTTTTATTTTTAAACCTTTTTTTCATTTTGTGTTTTTATTACTGCATTTTATCTTTTTAATTTTTTTTCTTTAGGTATCCTCATCCTTGTAGTATCTGAGTATTTTTAATCTGTTGCTCCAATTCTTACCTAATTGTTTTAATCTTTCCCTATATTTTTTAGCATATTGTGGCAAAATTACGTCTGTAGTAGAGTACCTATTCTTAATCTTTCCCTAGCTGACCACCTTACCAGCAAATTTGATATTTGTAGCCTGTGTATTTTGATTCTATAAATTATATTAGTTGTGGCTCAACTATAAGCTCTTTGAGGCATAGGGCCTGTGTTTGTGTGTTGAGGAGCTCTAAACAACAATGTTGCAAGAGACATGATTTTAATTTTGAAATGAATTGCGGCCAAAAAAGTAACCTTAATTTTTGTTTCCAACAGTCAGAGCTTGAATAATGATGGAAAATTTATTTTTCAGATTGACTGCTTGTTCAGAAGGCGAAATAACAACAAACAACCTTAAGCAAGTCACCTTGCTTATATAAATTTTATAAACAGCTTAATTTAAAGGGTTGTCACATGTCTATGGCCAAATATTTGAAAAAGTTTTACCTTTTTTAAAAAAATAGGTTAAATTTCTCAAAACCCGAGATGATGATTCTCAGAAGTGAATTTTTTGGGTGCCCCAGTTTTTGATTGCTCAACTGTAGACACCTTGGAAAAGTCTGATTTTTTTCAGTGTGTTGATCATCCTATGAAAATTTTTAAAGATGTCCAAGTGGAGGAACCAAAATCACTGATCACTTTTGACTCTCGGCCATACGTTCTGTGAAACAACTCAAATGCTTAATTTACAGTCATTCCTTGATTTTGCTTGGTATGATAGTAATAGACAGGATGTCTGATTAGAGAGAGATGAATTGGTTCATCTTTACAAGATTTACTTTGTGCAAACACTATTTTTGATGTGAAATTATCTGTAACTTTGAAAATATTGAAGGCACAAAATTATTTCAGTATTTCTTTTTATTTTAGGATTTTATAACAAGAAGCAGCAACCTTTTCATCGAGTGGAAGACGAAACAGTGGAAAAGAACTGTGTACCATGTGTTAGTATATTGAAGAGTGGGAATTCTTGGTTTAGTGTGTTTTTGGATTGTAAAAAGGGAAAGGAAAGGAGAGAGTGAAAATGGGAAGGAAGAAAATACAAATCACAAGAATAATGGACGAACGGAACAGACAGGTGAGAAACAAAGCTTCCATATGAATAAGTTCATGATTAATTCTTTTTAAAATGGGAATGGAAAAGTTGTTTTCACCTGAGTAACATAAGTTTCCTGTGGACTCTGGGATTTGTCTTTCTGTGTCTGTGAATAGCACATTGAAGGCCACTACCAGAATACAAATTAATATTAATATTTGAATTTAAATAATTGCAATATTTATTTGGCAAGAAATAGTTCTCAATTTATTTTACATTTTGCTGTATAACTAATAGCCCTGCTAAAATGGTATACTGGGACTTGCATGCTGATTGACTTGTTTGAAGATGTTTGGAAAAATCTGTTTTTCTTTATGCTACTGCTATTTGGTTGAAAGAACAACCCTTGTAGTTAGTTATCTTATACCTGCCATTGTTTGTGTCTGCTTATTACACTAATTCAGAAAGGATGTGTTGAAACTATTTGCTGCTGCTTGTAGGTGAAACAAATGTATCCAATCATCAACTATGATTTTAGATATTGTGCTGATCCCTGCATACATGCATATGATTGCAAGTTGTGCCTCTGAAATAAACAACTCCACAGGGGATAATTTCCTCAAAAATTGAAGGGTGAAAAAGGCAAGACTACAAATAAAAGTATGTTGAACTGTGTGTGCTTTGCTTCTGAGAGTGGTATAGTGAAAGTAGATTAGTTACTTCTGTTCACACTTTTGTATAATAAAAGAACATGGAAGCATTCAGTGAAATTGAAAAGGTGACAAATAGACTGATAAAAATAAATTCTTTTTCCACGCACGGTTAGCCTGTAGAATTCATTGCCATGACATGTCGCTGAGGGAAACATAGGATTCAAAAGGGGATTAGACATTTTGTATGAATAACAGGAATATCCAGAAGTATCATAGTTATATGCGTGCAGGATTTCTGGCACCTCTTTTCATGCATATGCTACTAGCTACTGTAAGTAAAAGAATACTATATTAGATGGATCACTGATCCGAACCAGTATGGTAGGCTTCTAGGTAGGCGGTAGGTTCTGAACCTGGAGAAGAGTGAGTAGGCCTTTCAGGCAACCTTTGCAGCTTGCCTGCATGGGAAACTTATACTGGAATAATGTAAATTGTGAATTTTAATTTACCTGCTGTAATTTTACAGGTATAACTCCCATATGGACGTTCTTAGTCTGGTATGAAAGGGACTTTTTCTGGTTAATTTTGTCACTTTCTGGAGATGCTTTAAGCTAAACTGAAAAAGCCACATTTATTTTTGAATAAGATTGTCCACGCAGAGTGTTTATACCAATATAACTATAATGACTTAACTATAATTGTATAATTATACTGGTATAATGGAACAAAAATTCTCATGTAGGTGAGCCCTAAGGTGAGATCCAGTTTCAATTCTAGTCGTCTCCTCATCCTGTTGCTACCCTGGATATCCTCAAGAAATCACACAGTTTCATAAATCAGCCTAACAGTACACTATAAAACTGAAGCTGAAAATTCTTGTTCATGCTATGATTGGTACAACTTGTTACATAGTGTGTTCCAGTTAAACACTTCAGTTTAGATGGTGTCTGTTGTGGTATTCCTTCCACGTGTGTGATATTTTCCCCAACCCAAATGGGGTTCTGTGAAAGGGTTGGGTGGTAAGTGAGGAGAACACACACACTCATATTCACAGTTGCACTAGTTTTTTTTTTTTTTTTTAACTATTCTGATTTTTGGGGGTTCATCTAGGATTCTTGTAAACTTTTTTGGTTAGCCCTAGACATCAACATTACAAATAAATTACACTGACCATAAATAGCAAGGATGGTACCTTTTGAACGTGAACAAAAGCCAAAGGTTGTGTTTGATTAGCTGCAATCACACAACTATTATATGTTTAGATGTAGATAAATCACTTAAGTACACATATTAAAGTACACTAGTAACTTCTGGCTGTTCATTTTGATTTTGTTCATCTTGTTTGAAATCCTGGAGGAGTTCTCAGTTAACTTATGTCTCAGTTCTTGCTATCAAATTTGTGCCAACCAACCTTGCTTCTTGTATAACCATGAATAAGCCATACTCTCAATCCTAATACTTTTCTGGGTTTTTTACCTCAAAGGTAATGCAATCTAAGATTTATTGTTACGTGGGAGACTGGTTGGCTCCTGCCTTCTTGTATTGCTTATGTTCCAAACATTAGCCACTTGTATGTTTGCCTTTGTTGATGCTAAATATAGATGGCTAAGCTCTGACTCTGGGATTAATTCTCTAGCTGATCTGTTGGCTTGCCTCTCCAATTGGGTCTAATGCCGTTTGTTCTAGTGACTAGGAAGATGTATTAGGCTTTGGTGCAAGGCTGGACTCTGACTTGATTTCTCCTTGTTCCACAGAAAATCAAAGCTCCATGCTAAAGTAACTCTTGTAGTCAGGCAATTCAGTTCCCCTACATCGTCTTCCATCCGATGCATCCGATGAAGCGAGCTGTAGCTCACGAAAGCTTATGCTCAGATAAATTAGTTAGTCTCTAAGGTGCCACGAGGACTCCTTTTCTTTTTGCATCTCATACCAGTGTGCCATATGAAGCGTAGAATATATGGTAATATATGAATTTGGTTTCTGAGTAAGCCATTTCTTTGACCTAAATAATGAAGGAATCTAGGTCTCATTTTACTGTAATCTGAGAGCGTAATGCAGTAGTTAAAACTGTCATGTTTGTGTTTTTTCTCTATCATAACTAGCTAGCAAACCATTCATGAACATGCATATTAAATTCTGATGTGGCTGTTTTAATGCATTTTCATTTAGAAATGTTGAGTAGAGCATGGTAGTGCTTTACTTACGTGACCTGATTTTATAAATTCACAGGGGAGAAAATCCTTTATCTCTTCAAAAGTGTTTTCTTTTATATAGGATTATAACTGAGCTCAAAACAGAATATATCAAACTAACTATTACTCAAGGGGATTATAATTAACATGAGATGCTCATTGTAGTAATTAAGAACTCTTATCTGCTTACATGAGCTATAGGGCATTTATATTCATTAAGCTGAAGAGAATAAAGTGCAGTAAATTAGATGTCAAACTGAACATTACTTTTGTTATCAAACCTCTTCACTAATCAATACTGGAATCACTTTGAAGAACTTCTTAACATTCCTGTGTTAAGAAACATGTTTTGTTGAATATTTATGATTTGTAAATATCAGAAAAACGGATCGCTTTTTTAAAAGGACACTTAAAAGTAAGGAATTAGTATTCTGCCATTTCAGATTTGTTATTATGAGTTGAATCTTTACCTATTATTTATTATTTGCATGACAGTAGTGCCTAGAGTGCTAGGCATTGTAGCAGCACATAGTAACAGATGGTCTTTACCTTGAAGAGTTGGTAATTTAAGTTGAAAAGGTAGTGGGTGAGATGGTAAACAAAGGTGAAGTGACTTGCCCAAGGCCCTATGTGGGAATTTATCTACTGAGCCACATTGCCTCTCATGGCAATGCAAATATTCCCAAACCCTGGTGAGCTTGCCTTCTGTCTGACGAAGAGTAACAGCAGAAAGATACAGACCTGCTGTTTTTCTGGAAATCTTCTTCTTTGCAATGTCAGAAGAAGAGGTATTGGAACAAATTATATTTTAAAAAAAGTAGTGTCCCTGGGCCAGGAACTGTAAATTCCATAGTTCTGAAAGAGCTGAATTATGAAGTAGTGAAAAGTATACAATATCTTATTAAAAACAGTTATTGTATTGGAGAACTGGAAGGTAGCAAAAGTTATGCCTATATTAAAAAAGGCTATAGGGTAATCTGAAGAATTACAGACCAGTAAGTCTTACATCTGTATCTGGTACATGGGTTGAAATGATCATTTAAAAATACAATAATAAAACAGTTGGAAAATCATGATGTGCTAAGAATCCAACCAGCAAGGTTTTTGTAGGGAAACATCCTGTCTCACCTACTAGAAATTTTTGGACATGTCAATAATTTACTGGATAAAGGAGAACCATCTGACATAATTTAATTAGATTTTAGAACTGGGGGAAGCCTCTACTACAACACAGCCAGCTAAAACAGCTTCCAGTGTATTATGCTGTATTTTAACAAGGCTTTTCATGACTTGAGTTAAAGTACAGGCAGTCCTTGACTTTACTATGTTCGAGTTATGACGAATGGTACTTACGACGCTTCTACAATGGCATCCTGATTTGATTTATGACTATAGGTTTCGAGTTTATGTTGCTTGGTCCCACAGTGGAGTAGATTGCAGTTTGGAGTTCTGATGTTCCGATTTACGACGCAATTGTAAGGAACCAATTGTGTCATAAGTCCAAGGACTGCCTATAACTCAATTGAGTAAACGCAATCGAAAAGCTCACCCTTTTTGCCTATCAAGAGAAGGCTTATGTGCATGGAAGAATCCCTATCTCCTTCCCCTCTAGACTCTTCTGTACCACTTTTGGGAAGTTTAATGTGGCATTCTCTACTCCCTCTCCTCTTCCTCCCCTATTCCAAGAACAGCTTTGTTCTGGCTCGAAGTGGAGGTGCTGGAATACCAGAAGACTGTTCTTGCAGTATTTTTGCCCTGATCTAGAAGCAGGTAGCACTTGAGCTCTATCTAAAACTGGTTCTGTTTTTTTTCAGGGCAATTTTTTTTTATCCACCCCACACTAAAGAGATCCTGACTGGATAAATAGGATTTCCTGGGAATGACAGTGAAACTGTCTAGTACTTCAGTAGGATAGATTATGGGTGGTGCTCAGTGTTCTGTTTTTCTGTAGCTAGGCATAAATCTTGTAAAACAGATCCTACAACTTTTTTGTCAAATTCTCCACACAGTATATCTTTTTGGATAAGTCTCATTTTACCCCACCCTGTTTGCTTATACTAAAGACATTTCAAATAATTGTTCATCTAAATGTGTGAGATTTGGAAATACACATTCACATAGGTATGTATAAAAAATTAAACATTTGATTAGTAGAATTAAGATCACGTATATTATATTTATCTTAGTGTAGCTTTGTTTTATTACATCTAAAAATGTTTAATTTTGTTTTTATGTAACACCCTTTTAATGCCTTTCTAACCTCGAGACATAAAATAGCAAAGAAAACTATCAGTTAAGGCTTCAATAGCATTCTTTAAGGAATATATGTTTGTAAAATATTGAAAAAATATGTATTTATTAGAAGGTCCTACAATACTGAGTAACTGTTCAAATGCATAATGCTGTATTCTTTAAACACAAACACAGATGCAAGCACATTAGTGAACTAAACATTTCTCCAATGTAACCTTTCCATGGTGAGGCTGAATCTGATTAGAAAATACTTCTGGCTTCCTGGGCCTTTAAAATCCATAGAAATTACCCCAAGTATGTTAAGAACATTAAAGTGTTTTATACAGAAACAGATGTGTACATCAATATCTGGATACTAGGCAACTTTGCAGTGCAAAAATTGGCTGATTGTGTGTCTAACTGGCCATTTGCAAGTCCTTGTTGAATGTAGGATTTGCCTATGAACAAGGATATATTTCTAAAGCCCTACTAAAAACTTGACCATGTAACAATATTTAAGTTTGAATGGACTAATTTTATTCTGATATTTTATCTTCATTTTCATACATTTAAATGGCATTTTTTTTTGCCATTTTGTTGACATTGTTTAAAATGTGGTCTCTATGCTCATGTTAATATTGTAAGTCACTTTAATACATTCTGTATTAAATAACTCTTAGTATCTTGAAATAGTGAAAATCTAGATCAAGGTTACTCACGATTGTGTTAAAGTAGTAATATTTTCATCAGCTCATTGGTTGTCATCTGTGTCCTACTGGGGAACAATTGCCATCATTATGATGGTTAGAAAACGTACAGTACACACAGCATTTAAAACCAATTAAAATTTTAGTAGGGTAAAGAAAAACCTATTGTGACGGCCTTAAGTTATATTAATCTTACTGTCTACAAAATGGAGCCTCACCACCCATAAAACTGCTTGGTTTTTATGCTGTATCCCTCCATTAATATTTAATTACTATTGTATGACACACATATTTGAAGAACTTGAACCAATTTTCAGTTTTAAAAATATGATTTATTTAATAGTTTGTGAAATTTCATCCTGATGCAATTTGAAACCAAGATGAGCCTGGAAAAATCAGGGGTTCTAATGGGAAAAACAATTCAGTCTAAACTTATAGCAGTCCTGCTTGGTGCCATTATAATTATTCTCCTAATTGTAAATTATGTTATCTGGATCATCTGAAATTTGGTGATCTACAAAGAATGACTAGATCATAACCTCTAATTGATGCTTATCTAATTTGCAGGCTATTACTGTTTTGCAAGGTGTATCTTGCATGACTTTAAAAAAAATATCCAAATGCATCAAAAACTTCATTTTGGATAGAGGGGAATAAAGACATGATATTATCCGGTACAATGTATTTGAGTGTTAAAATTGTTCTCTATTTAAAATAGTGAAAATAGTGTACTAACATAAGTTAGTTTCCTGTAATTTTGTTGTTCTAAAGCTTTCCAAAAGTAATTCTTATATGTAATCATTCAGAAACGTGTTTTTAGTCACTACCCTTTCCTTTCTTTCATTTTGTTTCACTTTCTGTTGTGTATCTATTTCTTTCCACCTCCCTTGTTCATTTACTTCTATTGTTTCATTTTTAAGAATAATTAAGCAGCTGTTTTGAGGTTTCAAATCAGGCTTAGTGCATTATTATATCTGTACAAGAAGGTGCAGTTATATATAATATAAAACAGTGGAATACTAATTTTGTATAGATTCCCTTAATTAAATGATAGCCAATCATTTTCAAACATTTAAACTTCAATATTACCTTGGTCTGCTGGGGCTGAGAGTCGCATCCATCTTTCAGATGAGGAAAACTGGGGAACGAGGTCAATTCACTGGAAGAGCAAAAACTGGGTTCCAGGGAAGTCTGACCCAACGGCTTGTGTTCTAATCACTAGACACACTGCAATAAAATGGTGAAATGGAAGGAAGACTCTGGTCGGTTAGAACTCTTACCTCACAGACAGTATGTTAGTAGTCTTAACAAATGGCAGGCTGCTATATCTTTCATCTAGAAAAAGCATGCAGGGACAATGAGTAATAATTCCAACTTTTATCATTGTCTGTTCGAATATATAAGTAAGCCCCAGTAAGTCCAATGCCTTGCATATTCCATTTCATGTAGCTTGCTAACATCTGCAACTACAATATGAATAGCTTTCCAAAATTCATAAGAAGAATGAATGTAGAAACTTTATTTGACATATGTTGCAATGGATTTTCAGATGGACACAAACACTTTATTTTATTGCTTTATAGGAAACTGCAGACACTGGCCAACAACCATTTTAATGAAGAAATATATATATTGTTTTAATAAAATGGCTATTGGCAGTGTGCTGTGTAGCTTTGATGTCTGTCTCTTTCCTTTAATGATAACTCCTACCAGGAGATACCAAGAGTACGGAATGTATTTTACAGTGTAGTTGGCAGCAAAGAGGCAGCGCTAACAGAGCTTTACTTACGGAAAAATGGCTTGATGTAGAGGGTGTGTTGATATAATTTCCTCACTCAGCTTCCACAGAAAACTCAAATTTGTCAATCCAAACAAATTTTTTACACAGGCTTGCTCAATATGAAATGTAGATACCAATAGTTTAAAAACAAACCAACCCTAGGAGCCAAGGAAAACATGTTTTAGCAGTGGCTCATAAAAATATTGTTGTTCTGACAGCTGTTAAATATAAGGTGTAGTGGTTTATGAATTTGTAAAATGGCAACGCCAGTGCAACTCCATAATTAAAGTTGAGTTGAGTGGTGTACTTAAAGAAAGGATTGAAACTGTTGCTATGTATGAAATGTACAGCACATTGTCCTCCTCAAAATACTTACTCTGAGTGTAGAATGAATTTCTTGAGGATTTAAAAGTAAATTTGTTAGTTTGTTAAAACTGACTAAAAAATAGGTCCTTTAAGACAGTGGTCTCCAAAGTGAGGTGCACAAGACTATCCATGGGGGTGCGCGGCAGGAGCACTCCTGGACCTTTGATTCTTCGACGACACTGCTTCTTCTTCTTTTTTTTGCTTCCCCAGAGCTGGCCCTGCGGGTGTGCGATTCAAAGAGTTTGGAAACCCCTGCTTTAAGATATGTAGTACTTGGTGTCAGACTTGTTTTTGTCCCCAGTGATTGTAAAATAGACTCTTCAGAGAGTTAACTATAAAAGGGACATTTGAAGTCTTGTGCCTAGACTACATTTTTAAAATGTTTAGTTAGAATTAATGGTAATTTTTCCCGATTATTCATAACTGAAAGTTTCTCCTTCAGCAGATGCAGAAGAATAGTATCTACCTCAGAGAATTCCATGGACTCCTTCAAAATGCTGCTGTCTCCTATTGTTCACAGTGTGACTGAGACTACAGATTCCCTTTGGTTAAAATGACTGGTGTCATTCACCTCTTTCTAGTGTTTCTCTCTGTCTCCACACAGCATATAGGATCACAATTTTCCTTTGAAGAAAGGTTAACTTCACTTTCATTCAGAAATATGGGAGTTGGTGGCTATTTTGAAAGTGGCTTTTGTTATAATTTTCTCTGAAGGAGAGGAGATGGTTTTATTATTTAATTATATTAGTACCTGGGAAGATAAGCTGAGGTTGGGGCTCCATTTGTGATCTGTATGGAATGAGAAACTGTTCCTCCCCTGAAGAACTTGCAGTCTACATAGACAAGACAGACAAGGGGCAATTGGAAAGGATATAACATACAAATACAAAAGAAAGTGGTGTTGGTTTGCAAACATCATGTTCTATGGGGTGTTCTTTTTTGTGGGGGTGGGGTTGTTAGGGTTTTTTTCTTTTTGTAGAGGGAGGGGACTTTTAGTTTTACTTTTTTTTTTTTTTTTTTTTTTTTTTTTTTTTTTTTTTTTTTTGCATGGAGAGGATTGCGAAATGGGGAAGTAAGTAAATGGAAAGGCAGGAAGGGGAGACAGTGAGGGAGATGAGGGAGGTAAAGCAGGCATATAGAGCAAGTGGTGTGAAGCTGATATGAAGTGACTGCAGGAGTAAACAGTGTTGCCTAATGGATAGAGCACCAGTCTGGAACTTAGGAGACCTCTGCTCTGTTCCCAGCTTTGGGCAAGTCCCTTTACCTCCCTGTGCTACAATGTTGAATGATGCTTACCACCCTTATAAATTGCTCAAAGATGTATGGATGAAAAGATCTATAAAAGAACTTGATGGCATTAATAAACAATAACAGTTGCCAATCAGCCCAGGGAAGAGATTGTCCAAAGGAAAAACTGGGAAAAGACGATGATGATATCTTTGGTGTTGAAGGACCCTGCTGGAGTTGCTTCTGTGATGTCAGCTGAGTTAATGGCTTCCTCCTTTCAGGAGTTTCTTTCCCAAACTCCTGCAACTGTGGGGGAAGGTTCAAATTATGTGGATTTGATACAGCCTCTGCCACGCCCCTGGGGTGTAGCCCCCGCTTGCTCTCATTTCTCCCTCTCCTGCCATCATGTGGCATGTACCTGCTGATTAACTTTCTATTATGAAAACTAATGGCATAATTTAGCATTCATCCTAAATATTTCTTGTCATAAACTGCCTGTTATACCACAGCTTCCCAACAGAGACTGGGCAAGGAGGGGGAAATGAGGGGACAGGGAATGCCGGGGAATGTATGGGTTATAGGATGGAGAAGTGTGCAAGGAAGTGTGGAGTGTAGAAGGGAGATGGATTCAGAGGAAAGTAGGAAGATATAAGACAGAGTGAGAATTGGGAGGACATGGGTGTGGGGGAAATTGTTCCAGACAGTCTGACAGCTTTAAAGAAGCAAAGTCGCTATGAAAGCAGCTTAGCTGGACAGTAAGCTCTGGCTGTGTTGGGCTGCTCCAGAGTGGCATAAAGCAGCCAGAGCATACAAATGAATTTGGCCATAAAAATTTAAGTAAAAATGATTTAAAGTTCATACTTCATAACTTTATATAATTGGAAACATCATATGATAATATCCTCATGGTTTTTTTAGTGTTCACTTCTGAAATGTTATCTTAGAGAAAAATTGACAGGCACACCATATTTTGATGCAGTTAAATTGAAAGTATATAATGGTAATATGGAGTAAAATACTAAGGGGAACTTGTAGTTATTCTGAAACCATACATTATAAACCAGGGATTGGCAACCTTTGGCACATGGCCCGCGAGGGGAAGCCCCTTGGCAGGCCAGGCTGGTTTGTTTACCTGCCACGTCCACAGGTTCAGCCAAACATGGCTCCCACTGGTCGCGGTTTGCCGCTCCAGACCAATGGGGCCTTCGGGAAGGAGCGGCCAGCATATCCCTTGGCCTACGCCGCTTCCCGCAGCCCCCATTGACCTGGAGCGGCGAACCGCGGCCAGTGGGAGCTCCGATCAGCCAAACCTGCAGACACGGCAGGTAAACAAACTGGCCTGGCCTGCCAGGGGGTTTACCCTGGTGGGCCATGCGCCAAAGGTTGCCAATTCCTATTATAAACCCAGAAAATTTAGTATTATGGGCAAACTTCAAAAAGAAAGCCAAACATATTAATATTTGGGAATGCATAGTTAAACACCATGACAACATGAATTTTTCCTGGTAGTGACACCATTGGGGTGGTAAGAAAAAAAAATCAAATGTTTGTTTTAAAAATAATTTAATAGACCACAAATGCTAAACTGCATTAATCATATTCCTGGTTATTGCATGGTGTCACATGGTTAACATAGCTTTTTGTCTGGCAATGTGTATGTATGTATCAAGATTTAATGTTTTTCTAAAAGGTCTGCTCTACTTCGAACAGGAATTAATTCAGAGAAGTCCTCTGGTCTGTGTTCCACAAAACAGACTAGATGAGCGCAGTGGTCCTTTCTGGCCTTAAAAATCTATGAATCACAACGCTTGTGTAAGGTAGTCCGTTATCTCTATATTACAGGTTTCAGAGTAGCAGTCGTGTTAGTCTGTATCCGCAAAAAGAAAAGGAGGACTTGTGGCACCTTAGAGACTAACAAATTTATTTGAGCATAAGCTTTTGTGAGCTACAGCTCACTTCGTCAGATGCATTCAGTGGAAAATACAGTGGGGAGATTTATATACACAGAGAACATGAAACAATGGGTGTTACCATACACACTAATGAGAGTGATCAGGTAAGGTGAGCTATTACCAGCAGGAGAGCAGGGGGGAAAAAACCTTTTGTAGTGATAATCAAGGTGTTGATTACAGACCTAAAAGTGGCAATTCTTCAGCAAAAAACCTTCAAAAATAGACTCCAAGGAGAGACTGCTGAATTGGAATTAATTTGCAAACTCGATACAATTAACTTAGGCTTGAATAAAGACTGGGAGTGGATGGGTCATTACACAAAGTAAAACTATTTTCCCCATGTTTATTCTCCCCCCGCCCCCACTGTTCCTCACAAATTCTTGTCAACTGCTGGAAATGGCCCACCTTGCACCTACAAACTAACACGGCTGCTACTCTGAAGCTTGTTTGTGTTGAGTGCTTGATCATGGTATCATTTGGAAGCCCAGAAGTTCATAGAATATCATGGTTGAAAGGGACCACAGGAGGTCATCTAGTCTAACCCTCTGCTCAAAGCAGGACCAAGCCCCAGTTTTTTGCCCCAGATCCCTAAATGGCCCCCTAAAGGGTTGAACTCACTCCCCTGTGTTTAGCAGGCCAATGCTCAAACCACTGAACTATCCTTCCACCCAAAAAAGTTCTGTTTGTTGTCTTTGAGTTTTAGCTAAAATTTCAGGTGCCTGAGTAATAAATGGCACATGATAGCATTTCATTTGGTAAAATACTCTACAATGAGTTAAATTACTTTTGGCAGATCTGTCCACTAGGTTAAAAAAAAAATCTACCTTAATATAACTGCTTCATCTTCAAGTGGTGGTCTGAGGGCAAGTCCATGACAATGTTCAGAATGTGGGAGAATGAGTATAGGCTGGCGAGCTGAATTTGTATTAATCTAGGATTGAGGCTTCAATTAACATTGGCAAACCAAAAGTATTGGATAGTGTTTCATGTTTTTGCCCTTCCAGCCAGCTACCTTCTGACAGTCAGCTAGTTGAAACTTAGCAATTTATAGGTCCAAAGTGGAGTCTTTAAACTCTTAAGATGGCAGAACTGTATGATGATTCATGGCCATCAACTAGTGCAGGCTATAGCTGTGACGTACCCTAGTAGAGAATTGATCACTCAAAATTGTCCTGTTCTGTTCATTCCCTCTGAAGCATATGGCTTTGCCACTGTCAGATACAGGATACTGGGCTAGATGGACCAATGGTCTGACCAAGTATGGCTGTTCTTATGTTACGTAGTGAGGAATATGATATAGTGTGGGAATATTTCTTCAGAGCACTTGATAGACTTGGTAAACCTTGCTTTTTTTTAACACCTTTATGGTTTACTGAAAAACATAAAGGAAGAGAAAGCTATGTATTTTGGTTAACAAGGTTCAGCTTTAAGGAGAGAGAGACTTTGATACTTTTAATGTTTCTTTTGTTTTCTGTACTCCAGTTCCTTTCAGCAGGAATCAGGCATCTATATTCCTACCCAAAGCTGAAGTCAATAGGGATCATGCAACTAAATCTCAGCACACAACTTTGAGAATGTTTTCCTTTATTGTTTAAAAATTTTTTTTTTTTTTTTTTATTTTGCTGGTGTACATTTTCAGCATGGTTGGAGGAGAATTCTTCAATCCAGTAGATTCTTGTTCTTGTCCACTAAAAATGATGCTTAGAAATGTTCAGCAATACTGTACTGAAAATTGTCCTAGAAAATGTATCCAAATGAAAAACATGTGGAAACATATGTTTGTAATAGAACTGTTTGACAATTTAATATTTCCTAAATAGTCTTGTACGACACACATTAAGATTTTAGCAGTGAAATTTGTCGTCTTGTTTTTTTCATGTTTCTAGCCTTAAAGTTATCAGTCTGTTTAACTCTACCAAGAGTTAAAAAGAGGATGAGACAGATGCTGCTCTGAATAAAATTTTTTTTAAAAAAAGCAGCTGTTAAAAAGAATTACTTTTCATTTCCCAAAATCATAATTGTGCAATGAGTGCATTTGGGGCCAATGTTCAGTTCCAGTGCAAGAAATAGTGTTCCTGTGCAACTGTAGATTTTTAGTGATTTCTCCTCACGAGTAAGTGCTCTAGAAATGTATACATAAAATGAGTTTGATATGGTAGGTTAAATTTAGGATGCTCTCGCCAAAGTAACTTCAATATGTGGCATAACAAAAACATATTACAAAATTTATTTTTTGAGTTTAATTGTAATGGGGAGCTGTGCACAGTCTGAGATGAAGCAATAGTAGAGAATAGCCCTTAGATTAGTAAGAATGGAGAAAGACCAATGTTTATATGTGACTTTCTTTCGCTTGAGTCCTTATCACTGAACTCTTAAGACTGGAGATAAAACTAAGTCACTGTTGGTCCTCAATTCAAGAATATCCAGATTAGGAGTAGTATTAGTTTTGGTGGTGGTTCTCTTGCCCTTGCCTTCCAACTACCCATAATACACAAGATTCTTTGAAGACTGAGGACTGAATGCGGCCCTACCTTGTGAAGCATGTTGGGCGTAACTATCCTTGGGGGGAGGATAGCTTAGTGGTTTGAGTATTGGCCTGCTAAACTCAGGGTTGTGAGTTCAATCCTTGAGGGGGCCGTTTAGGGATCTGGGGCAAAAATTGGGGATTGGTCCTGCTTTGAGCAGGGGGTTGGACTAGATGATCTCCTGAGGTCCCTTCCAACCCTGATATTCTATGATTCTAAGACACTGATGTTTTTTATAGAGCATTAATGTATCAAGAATTTTCCTTTGTATTTTGTAAGTCTAGGATTAAAGTTTTTTTCAGCATTTTACCTCATTTAAGTACCTGACCTGTGATATAAAAAGGGCCCCATCCTAATATACTGCAGCATGAGCAGCATGGCTGTTCTGTCATCCAAGGTTCCCCTGGTAAACGGTTACTGTCTGTATATCTGTTTCTTCGAGTGAAGGGAATTGTTGTTCCAAAATAGCTGAGGGCATAGAGGAACTTACACTAAAGCGACCATGAAATGCGAACATTTTTCCTATCTATTTATCAAAGTGCTTGCAGTTCCCATTTTAAGGTAACTGAAAGAATAAGAAATATTGAACAAAGAAAGTGAATGTATATTCAGAGTATTTAAATATAAAAGGATAGAGGCATTTGATTTTGTTCTGCTTTACATGCTTTTCCATTATGTATATTAAAATTAGGGCTATCAAGCGATTAAAAAAATTAATCGTGATTAATTGCACTGTTAAACAATAGTAGAATGTCATTTATTTGAACATTTTAGATGTTTTCTACATTTTCAAATATATTGATTTCAGTTACAACACAGAATACAAAGTGTACAGTGCTCACTTTAGATGTATTTTTGACTACAAATATTTGCATTTAAAAAAACAAAAGAAATAGTATTTTCAATGCACCAAATATAAGTACTGTAGTGCAATCTCTTCATCATGAAAGTTGAACTTACAAATGTTGAATTGTGTACAAAAAAAAACTGCATTCAAAAATGAAACAATGTTAAACTTTAGAGCCTACTTCCGCCAATCGATTAGACAAACAAGTTTGTTTACATTTGCAGGAGATAATAGTGCCCACTTCTTGTTTACAATGTCACCTGAGAGTGAGAACAGGCGTTTGCATGGTATTGTTGTAGTCAGCGTCGCAAGATATTTATGTTCCAGATGAGCGAAATATTCATATGTCCCTTCATTCTTCAATCACTATTCCAGAGGATATGCATCCATGCTGATGAAGGGTACTGCTCAATAATGATCCAAAGCAGAGCAGACCAATGCATGTTCATTTTCATCATCTGAGTCGAATGCTACCAGCAGAAGATTGATTTTCTTTTTTTGGTGGTTCGTGCTCTGTAGTTTCTGCATCTGAATGTTGCTCTTTTAAGACTTCCGAAAGCATGCTCCACATCTCGTCCCTCTCAGATTTTGGACAGCACTTCAGATTCTTAAACCTTGGGTCGAGTGCTGCTGGAATTTTTAGATCTCTCATTGGTACCTTCTTTGCATTTTGTCAGATTTGCAGTGACAGTGTTTGTAAATCAGACATGTACTGGGGTCATCATCCGAGAGTGCTATAACATGAAATATATGGCAAAATGCGAGTAAAACAGAGCAGGGGACGTACAATTCTTCCCCCAATGAGTTCAGTCACAAATTTAATTAACACATTATTTTTTAACAAACATCACCAGCATAGAATCATGCTCTCCGGAATGGTGGTTGATGCATGAAGGGGCATATGAATGTTTAGCATATCTGGCATGTACATTCCTTGCAACGCTGGCTACAAAAGTGCCATATGAACGCCTGTTCTCGCTTTCAGGTGACATTATAAATAAGAAACAGGCAGCAGTATATCCGTCAATGTAAACAAATTTGTTTGTCTTAGCGCTTAGCTGAACAAATAGTAGAACTGAGTGACTTGGAGGCTCTAAAGTTTTACATTCTGTTTTTGTTTTTTTTTTAATCTATCCAACTATACTCTTAGCCCAGCGGAAGAATCTGTCCTATCTCGGGGCCTCTCCTTTTGCCCCTCCACCCCCACGAACATGATACAGTTCTGTGGTGACCTAGAATCCTATTTTCGACGTCTCAGACTCAAGGAATATTTCCAACACACCTCTGACCAACATATTAACCCACAGAGACCTTCCTGCCAACACTACAAAAAGAAGGATTCTAGGTGGACTCCTCCTGAAGGTCGAAACAGCAGCCTGGATTTCTACATAGACTGCTTCCGCCGACGTGCACGAGCTGAAATTGTGGAAAAGCAGCATCGCTTACCCCATAACCTCAGCCATGCAGAACACAGTGCCATCCACAGCCTCAGAAACAACTCTGACATCATAATCAAAAAGGCTGACAAAGGAGGTGCTGTCGTCATCATGAATAGGTCAGAGTATGAACAAGAGGCTACTAGGCAGCTCTCCAACACCACTTTCTACAAGCCATTACCCTCTGATCCCACTGAGAGTTACCAAAAGAAACTACAGCATTTGCTCAAGAAACTCCCTGAAAAAGCACAAGAACAAATCCGCACAGACACACCCCTGGAGCCAGGACCTGGGGTATTCTATCTGCTACCCAAGATCCATAAACCTGGAAATCCTGGACGCCCCATCATCTCAGGCATTGGCACCCTGACAGCAGGATTGTCTGGCTATGTAGACTCCCTCCTCAGGCCCTTCGTTACCAGCACTCCCAGCTATCTTCGAGACACCACCGATTTCCTGAGGAAACTACAGTCCATTGGTGATCTTCCTAAAAACACCATCCTAGCCACTATGGATGTAGAAGCCCTCTACACCAATATTCCACACAAAGATGGACTACAAGCCGTCAGGAACAGTATCCCCGATACTGTCACGGCTAACCTGGTGGCAGAACTTTGTGACTTTGTCCTGACCCATAACTATTTCACATTTGGTGACAATGTATACCTTCAAATCAGCGGCACTGCGATGGGTACCCGCATGGCCCCACAGTATGCCAACATTTTTATGGCTGACTTAGAACAACGCTTCCTCAGCTCTCGTTCCCTAATGCCCCTACTCTACTTGCGCTACATTGATGACATCTTCATCATCTGGACCCATGGAAAAGAAGCTCTTGAGGAATTCCACCATGATTTCAACAATTTCCATCCCACCATCAACCTCAGCCTGGACCAGTCCACACAAGAGATCCACTTCCTGGACACTACGGTGCTAATAAGCGATGGTCACATAAACACCACCCTATATCGGAAACCTACTGACCGCTATTCCTACCTACATGCCTCTAGCTTTCATCCAGATCATACCACTCGATCCATTGTCTACAGCCAAGCGCTACGATATAACCGCATTTGCTCCAACCCCTCCGACAGAGACAAACACCTACAAGATCTCTATCATGCATTCCTACAACTACAGTACCCACCTGCTGAAGTGAAGAAACAGATTGACAGAGCCAGAAGAGTACCCAGAAGTCACCTACTACAGGACAGGCCCAACAAAGAAAACAACAGAACGCCACTAGCCATCACCTTCAGCCCCCAACTAAAACCCCTCCAACGCATCATCAAGGATCTACAACCTATCCTGAAGGACGAGCCATCGCTCTCTCAGATCTTGGGAGACAGACCAGTCCTTGCTTACAGACAGCCCCCCAATCTGAAGCAAATACTCACCAGCAACCACACACCACACAACAGAACCACTAACCCAGGAACCTATCCTTGCAACAAAGCCCGTTGCCAACTCTGTCCACATATCTATTCAGGGGATACCATCATAGGGCCTAATCACATCAGCCACACCATCAGAGGCTCGTTCACCTGTGCATCTACCAATGTGATATATGCCATCATGTGCCAGCAATGCCCCTCTGCCATGTACATTGGCCAAACTGGACAGTCTCTACGTAAAAGAATGAATGGACACAAATCAGACGTCAAGAATTATAACATTCAAAAACCAGTTGGAGAACACTTCAATCTCTCTGGTCACTCGATCACAGACCTAAGAGTGGCTATACTTCAACAAAAAAGCTTCAAAAACAGACTCCAACGAGAGACTGCTGAATTGGAATTAATTTGCAAACTGGATACAATTAACTTAGGCTTGAATAGAGACTGGGAATGGATGAGTCATTACACAAAGTAAAACTATTTCCCCATGGTATTTCTCCCTCCCACCCCACCCCCCACTGTTCCTCTGATATTCTTGTTAACTGCTGGAATTAGCCTACCTGCTTGTCACCATGAAAGGTTTTCCTCCTTCCCCCCCCTGCTGTTGGTGATGGCTTATCTTAAGTGATCACTCTCCTTACAGTGTGTATGATAAACCCATTGTTTCATGTTCTCTGTGTGTGTGTATATAAATCTCTCCTCTGTTTTTTCCACCAAATGCATCCGATGAAGTGAGCTGTAGCTCACGAAAGCTTATGCTCTAATAAATTTGTTAGTCTCTAAGGTGCCACAAGTACTCCTTTTCTTTTTGTTTTTTTTTTTGAGTGCAGTTATGTAACCAAAAAAAATCTACATTTGTAAGTTACACTTTCACAGTAGAGATTGCACTACAGTACTTGTATGAGGTGAAATGAAAAATACTATTTATTTTGTTTATCATTTTTACAGTGCAAATATTTGTCATCAAAAATATAAAGTGAGCACTGTACACTTTGTATTCTGTTGTAAAAAATCAATATATTTGAAAATGTAGAAAAACATCCAAAAATATGAAATAAACTTCAGTTGGTATTCTATTGTTTAACAGTGTGATAAATTGTGATTAATTTTTTTAATCGCAGTTAATTTTTTTGAGTTAATTGTGTGAGTTAACTGCAATTAAAGAACAGCCCTAATTAAAATCTTAGTTTTCAATGACAATGAGGGGTAAGTGGATAACGTCACTGCATGGCTCTGTTATAAAGAGTTCACCAAGTATGACCCTCTCAGTATATCTGGGCTCTACTGTTTCTAGGGTCAGATCCATTTAGCAGGTTTTTTTAGCAGACTAATTTTATTTATTACAAGTAAGAGTTTTTGTCTCTTGTATAGTTATGTTTTTAGTAGAAGATACTGTTCCCACCAACTTCTATTTCACTTGTATAACACTGTGTTAATGTACTGACCGTATATTTGAGAAGAGAATTCACAGTGAATGTTAAACTTGCCTGCATGCTTATAGTAGATGTCTTGTTACTAGAAGTTTAAAGTGCCAGCTCTCAACTGACACTCATTTTCGTGTGTTAATTATAGGCATTCAAAGTTTTGTTCTGTCATTTGAAAAACCTCCACTCTTCTTCCTTGTGTAGGTGACTTTTACGAAGAGGAAATTTGGATTAATGAAGAAGGCATACGAACTTAGTGTGCTCTGTGACTGTGAAATAGCACTCATCATTTTTAACAGCTCTAATAAACTCTTTCAGTATGCCAGCACTGATATGGACAAAGTTCTACTCAAATACACAGAATACAATGAACCCCATGAGAGCAGAACCAACTCGGATATTGTTGAGGTAACAATTTGAAAAGATGATCAATTTTCTTAACTTCCTAGTATTTGTTTTGGCAAAATGTAGAGCAGTAAAGGGCTGTTTAAAGTATGTTAAGTAAAATATATTTGAGTAAGCATTTTAAAAACAGTAATCATTAAATATGATTTGCTATTTTTCAATTCTATATTTCTCAATTATAGTTAATGTCACATTTGGTGGTGAAAAGAACCACCGTTTCCACAGTAATCCAATATTGTGAAAGATATTTGTTTGCTTCTGTGTTAATAGCTAAAGCACAACTACTATGAGAACTCATCAATTCCCACTTTCTGGTTGAATGTCTAAACTAAATAGTAATAGAAGCTATGGATTCTCTTTTCAATTGTAGCCTTTCCATAGCGTGGCTGAACTCTTTTTATAAAAGCTATCAAACCTTTCCTTGATATTAATGGGCCAAGTTCTGCACAGCTTCTCTTGTAACTGCACTACTTTCAAAGGATTGCACAAGTGTAACTGAGCAGAATTTGGTCTGTTGTGTCTTATCTGTTGCACAACTATGTGTCGTTTTATTAATAAAGTGTCTAAACCTATTTTTATGGCAAAATGTATTGATAAATTATTTAATTTGTATTAAAACTACTTTTGTACTTTTTTAGCCTTTCAGTATTTTTCCTGTTATGTTCAAAAAGAGAAGATAAAAACAATCAGAATGTGGAGGTACCTGGTCCCTTGTTTGTTCACTATATGAAAAATATAAAAGTTCTCAACATTCCACTACTGTAGGTTTATGGTAGTCTTAGTATTACTGTACCTTTAAAGAAAATTTTCTTGCGTTTTAAATAACTGCAATTTTTATTATTTTCCCTACAAATTTTCTTTAGCATTAATCTTTTAAAATAAGATTATATATTTAAAATGTGTATTGAGAAAGAAAGATCCTCAAACATTGAAAACACGTTAGGTAAAAAAATTGAATCCAGTACCCTTGGAAACAATATATTGACAAACATAAATGTTACAATTTAAATAAAATTGGGTCTCATTCACAGTTTGAGGAAGTAATGATTAAATATGTACAATAAATTTGTAAGTGAAGTTTAATAGTGTTGTCTTGTAACACATGCTAACAGCATTTCTCTGTGTCCCCCTCTAGTGGCTAGACCATATATGGAGACTTGATTTGGCTGCTGCCTCCAAGCTAATGGACTCAGTCCTTTAGGTCAAGCACTAGAGGCTCATGCTTTTAGAGTCAGAGGTGCTGGATTCAACCCTTTAGGGATTTTGTTACAAGAGGTTCAAGCTTTTAAAAAAGGAGGAGTGAGGATCCCAAACACTGCTGCACAATGACCAGTAGCTACCAGCAGACCTGATGATATTTGGTCTGTGCTTCAATTGAAATTAGAAGCTCCAATGTTCTAGCCAAACTTTACGCATCATTCACCCACTGGAGACAGTTTTGGAATGCTGATTTAATATAGATAATTTGGCTCCACTGATTGACTCTGTTGTAAACCCACAAGATTATGAGGAAGTTAGTCCTGTTTATGATCCATCTCCAAACAGAATTCATAGCAGCAGAAAATCAGGGAGTAAACAAGCTCTTCATATTTGCTCTTGTATCCCAGTTGGTCAGCAAGGGAAAGATGTCAACCTACCAGACTTATATGATGATCTTTATAATTCATTGATAGTGGTAATACATACCTTATTGGATCGTTTTGAGGAAACAGTTATTACATCTTTGGGTTGACACAAATAAAGTATGTACAAAGTCTATATAAATACAAGCAGAGGGAAAGAAAATGTAACCCTCAGTTCTGTTGTTGCAGATAACATACAAAGAGCCTCTTATTGTGTCTGTATCTGTGCTACAGACCCTTATTGCCTTTTCTATAGTTCTATTGTATGTAGTTCTTAGATTATCAGAGCTAGATTTAGTTAATTTTTTAGGGACTTTTCCTTGTCCTCTATACACAACACTACCCTACACGAAACACAGCCATCAGCCTCTGTAGATCACCCCCCTGGACTCTGAATCTCCCTAAAATGATGTCTTCTGAACTCTTTCTGGTTGCAGTTTTAGCAAAATTAAAAGAAACCAAGTTGAGGGGTCATCTTGCAAATGTATATCCTTTCAAGAGGTTTTTCACCCCTAGAACTGCATGCATCCCTATGCAGTTATCACAGTTGTATCGATCTCTATTTCCTGTTGCTCACACAAATATCTAGTAATTACTTCCTCCTGTCTGGCCAGTAAAACTGATATTATCCTTATTGATGGATTACCAAGATCATCAGAGGTAGGTAAGGTAGGCTGACCTCTTTCCTTAGAGATACATTCCAGATTAAAAAATAGATTAAAAAAGTAATATTATGTAGCTAATATTCAGTTCTGTTATGACAAGTCTCTCAGGGACAATGTAGAATTTCATGCTCACTTCACAGGGAAAACATTGGCGGGGGATGCGAGGGGGGAAGGGTCATGCATGGCTTTTTTAAAATCAGCTAGTGCTGCTTTCTCAACATGGGATCTGAGACTCATTGAATTCATTGCCTAAAATTACTGTTCAGCTCTCTTGGGTGTTGCTCCTCAGACAATTAACAGATAATTTTTCAGGTGAGGGAAGGATGGGATAGTTTTGCCTGCCAACATACAAATAATTGCTCAACTTCAGCTACTTCTCCTCCTTGATTTGGATGAGATTTGTTCCTGGAGAGCTGTGAATAATACTCAGGATATACAGAAATAAATATCCTGCTTGTTCTGTTTCAGAGGTCCCTTTTTGTATTCCAGTTACTGTATCTAGGTATTTATACCATGCTCATTAACATAATGTTTGAGTAAATTCTCATGGAGTTGAGTGGGAGCTCTGTAGACATATAATTGTAGTCTAGATCCACAAGGTTAAACTTTAAGTAAAAGGATGAGCCTCTTTTCTCCTAACGTTAATGTATAAAATGCTTAATTTTAAATGGAAAGTTTCAAATTCAAAATGCAAAGTTTGTATAATCTTACACGCCTTTTTATTTTTATGATTTTTAGATGCATCCTGGTATTCTAACATTTTTTTTCTTACACCATTAACTTACTGCTTCTTCTTTCTCCCTAAAAAATACAGAATATATTTCACAAAAGGTTGTTAGCCATTCAAAGGCAGTTTAGAAATTAGCAGGTCCAGGTGGGAGATCCTGGAGAATTATTATTTATTATTGTATTACAATAGCACCATGAACAATGATCTTGTTATGTTAGGCACTGTAGAAACATAGAGGGGAAAAAAAGACAGTACATACCCCAAGAGTTCACAATCTTTCACCAATATCTCCCATTCCCAAATTACCTTTATTCCACCTCATTCATAGCTGTCCCTGCTATTGTGCAAAAAGAAAAGGAGTACTTGTGGCACCTGACTTTTTTGCGAATACAGACTATCACAGCTGCTACTCGGAAACCTGCTATTGTGCAGTAATCTTGTGGTAATGAGTTCCATGGTTTAATCCTGCATATAGTATGTATTTAAAAAACATTTTTTCAGCTTTATATTTGTTGCCTTTAAATTTAATTGGGTGTCACCTTGTTCTTATATTGTGAGAGTTATTAGGATTGCCCAGCTGATCTTTTGTAGGGCAACTTAGTAACCAGCCAGTGTTGAGTGCAAAGGAACGATAAACAGTACATCCTTTTAATCAGAAACCAAAACCTATCCTTGAGGATCTGAAGTTTGAAGGCAGCTCTTGAACTTGTGTCACAGAAATGGTATATTATGCTTCTACATATGGTTATGTTCTTATTCATTATGAAAACAATGGTGTAAGCACTTTTAAGAAACTTCTAATGTGTATGAAATAATCATATTACTGTTTGCATTTTGTCTGATCAGAAGATTACCAGACTAGATATGGACCATAGTGAAAATTATTTGTTCTCTTTTATCCTGTCAAAAAACAAACAAAAAACCCCCTCACAATTGCCATTGTTTTATTTTTGATGTTGCTGGCCTGATTTTAAAAAGACAAAATCCAATAATTTCATGGTTATACTTTCACTATCTGTAACTCATATGTTCTGCAATAACTTGCACAATTGAAGTAAAAATATATAGTTCCTTGCAATAACAAAACACAGTATTTATTATAGGTTAGGGACAAGGTGAAAATTCAGAATTAAGGCTTTCTTATCTTAAATCTGCCGCTTCGTCACTGTAATTGATCTTTAATTTAATCTTCTACAAACAATTGATACTCTGCTATGGAAGTATTCAATTAGCATTTGAATTGAAGATGAAATGTTTGCTAATTTAGTTTAACAAAGGAGAGATGAACTGCAGTCAAGAATCTGGTTAGCTACCAAAGTACCCAAAATTCTTTAGTCCAATGGATCTGAAAGCTATTTCTCTCCCGAGTAAAACAGGTGAAAGAGAACAACTGTCACCTGTTTGGCTACTCTGTGATGTTGGCAAATACCCTCCGAAGGTCTTTCTTTGTTAAGGGGATTTTTCAGTATTTGATGCCTAGGAATTTCTTATTGGCTATGATTGATTTTTGTATAAAAGGCAGTTTACAAGAAAAAAAAGTAGTGTTTTTTTGAAGATAAGCTCTAGTGATTAAGGGAATGTTTTTAAAAGCCTCTAAGGGCATGTCTGTCTACACAATGGGGTGATGTGTTCTTCTTGGATATCATTTTTGAAGCACACTAATGTGCTGCTCATTACTTGGTCAGTGTAGATCCTGCTGGTGTGCAGTAAAGGTTCCATAGTGCACTTTAATCTAGTTCTGTGCACTTGACTAGAGAACCGTTAGCGCACACCAGCAAGGTCTACACTGACCAAGTAATACACAGCATGTTAGTACACTTTAGAAATCAAATCCCAGTAGAGTGCATTATCTCACTTTGTAGACAAGCCTTAAGTCCCAATTTCAAATGTGACTTAGATGCTTAGGAGGCTAAGTCCCATGGACTTAGTCTCCTAAGAATTAGAGACAAGGTGGGTGAGGTGGGTCCAATTTTTTTATTGGACCAAGTTCTGTGTAAGCTCAAAAGTTTGTGTGTCTCATCAACAGAAGTTGGTCCAGTAAAAGATATTACCTCACTCCCTTGTCTCTCTAATATTGTGGGACCAACACGGCTACAACACCAATGCACCTAAGGATTGCCACTTTTGAAATTGTTGCTAAAAGGGGTAGTCCACAAAAGCTTATGCCCAAATAAATTTGTTAGTCTCTTAGGTGCCACAAGGATTCCTCGTTGTTTTTGCAATAATTTCAAAGAACAACATGAACTGAATAGTGTGGTTCTCCTAACTGTCCCTTCACTGGAAGCAGAGTTGTAACCAAAATCTAGCTCAAACTGGATACTGAGATGGTTATTTAAGAAGAACTGGAAAACATTTCATATGAATTTAATATAAAAGAATATAATTTCATATAAATCATTCTATTTTATACATATGAAATTACACTTGCATATACACAATTACGTTATGTGCTGCAATTAATTATATATTAATATATAAATAAAACTAAGTTAACACTTGACAAATTCACTTGCCTACTTGAGTTTGGTGAGTAAGGAATCCTGAATCATATTTGTTGTGGCTTAGAATCACCTCAGGATCAGCCTTATCCACTTGCATTGTTGGTACAGTATATAATGCAGTTCTATCTCAGTAGTGGGGGAGGTAGCCAACCAGTCCAACACCAACTTGCTTTTCAGTCTTGTATGTACTCATAATCAGTAAGAAAATCTTCTGTCTAGAGACCTTCTTATTTACTCTAAAGTACACAGTAGATCTTACAAAGTAGCAGCCGTGTTAGTCTGTATCCGCAAAAAGAAAAGGAGTACTTGTGGCACCTTAGAGACTAACAAATTTATTTGAGCATAAGCTTTCGTGAGCTACAACTCACTTCATCAGATGCAGTGAGCTGTAGCTCATGAAAGCTTATGCTCAAAGTTGTTAGTCTCTAAGGTGCCACAAGTCCTCCTTTTCTTTTTACAGTAGATCTTTTCATCTTGGACAGTCTGCATGGATGTTTAATAACTGAAAAAGTACAACAGTCTCTATCACAATAATGTATATCTACATTAATTGGTATAGTTTAATTTATACAATGTTGCTATACTAGAATAATGATCACAGGACCATTGTTTCCTGGTCTGAAATAAATTGAAGTGATCTTGATGATTGTGTAAATTAGCTTAGCTCTCATGTAATGGGAAATGCTTCTCCTGTGATGCTTTTGCATGGCATTAATGATTTTTTTGATAGTAGGTTTGCATCCATGTATTAGTTCTGTCTTGTGGATTGTCATTGCTGTTGCTGAAAGGTGAAAAAAAGTATATACATCTTATTGTTATGCTAACTGGAAGCAAGCCGATGTACACAAATACGCAGTTTCCTAAAATAGTGCAAACAAGCCACTGCTCTGAATCTAATATTTAGTATATAGAAAGAGCAGTATACATTTAACATTGGGTCATACTTTGATTATAAACAACTACGACTATCTATCCTCTTATGTTCAAAAACAGCATGTGCACTATAAGAGACTTGTTTGTTAAAGTCATGGCTTTTGAGTGCAGTATGCAGATCTCATCCACACGTGCAAGCCTGCAGCATAAACAAGCAGATGTACCTCCACAGCTAGATGAAGAGTGATAAGTGTAACTATGTAGAGATCAGAGAGGTTGGTGTGGAAACACTAAGTTTACAAGCCGAAAGCTAGGGAATAAGATAGGTGTAGTGTTCCTGTTTTTACCAGCCTCTTTTTGTTTTGTTTTGTTATGATTTTTGACCCTGAATATAGGTAACCAACACACTCACTGAAATTAAGTTCTTTACCTTTTTATGTGACTATAGTATGCTTTTACCATATTTTGAGGGTACTTGAAAGAATTCCATAGTCTTTTTGCATTTGGGTGAAGTTGATGGAAAAACTCTTAAGGGCTTGTCTTCATGATCAGTTAGTTCATGACAAGCTGTGGTGTGAATCTGCCCCACCCAGTCTGCTGTGGACCAAGTTCTGAAGTGCATTAATAGTTCGTTAATGCACTTTGGTCTAGTCCTCTTTGAAACAGGAGTAAACTCAAGTTCATTAATGACCCATTAATATGTCATCAGGGTCCAGGTAGACAGTTAATCCGCAGCAGGCTAGTGTGGGGTAAATTTACTCCTCTGCTTGCTGTGAACTAAATATTTGTGTAGACTAATATTTAAAAGCCCTACATTTTTAAAAATAATGTAATCTCTGCCCAAAAAAAGGAGAGTGGGGAAAAAAAAAAGAAAATGGAAAAGATCTTGAGTACACTAGTCCTGTTTCCCTTCCAGTGTTGGATTGTTCCCTCTTTTGAATACTTACTGATTATGTCCACTCTTGTTTTGTGTGTGCCAAGAAATAGGTTTTCCATCATATCTATTGAGATGCTATATGAGGTGAGAGATAAATGAAATAAGAAGTCAGAGAATAAGTGATAGCTGATGTCAACTAATATAATCTGCATAAAAGGTAATAAGGCTTGAACCAGCCAATGAAATGTTTCAGAAGAGAAGCCTCACAGTATTTCAAAAAGAGGGCCAAAGAGTCAATTTTTAGTCATTTTTTGAATGGTATGAAAACGCAGCTTCAATCAGCAATGAAAAGAAAACTAATTCCTGAAAGTAGAGCCCTCTAAAAGTTCTTTTCATATTCTTCATATTTGTAAACTCCTTTCTATAGTTGCAAGTTTAGTTGCCCTGTAGCTGTGATGAATTCATACATATATATACTCATAATGGAATTCATGTCACGCAGTAAGTTGTAGCATCTTTTTTGTACATAGAGGCCAATTTCTTTGATGATTTACAGCCTATTGATTTCACTGAGATTCTATGGTTGGGAGTCAGTTCACATTTTCAGTTCACATTTTCTGTTACTCATAGCTTTTGATTTACTCATAGCTGTTAAATAGCTATAAAACTAATAAATGCAGTGATGTTGACTAATTTTATCCATTTAAATTTATTTTTCTCTGAAAGTAGATCTTCATGCAGGCTGCCAAAGTTGGATAAGAGTGTATTTTTAAATAGCTTTACAAGCCGAGAGTGTGTCTTTTTTTTTTTTAAATTTCACTAACATATTTGATATCTCTGCAATGAAATGTTTTGTACAGTAGGTGCATATTATGTATGTAGGTGGGGAGGTCTTGGCTTTGTATTTAAAGCATATTTTGTTATATAAAAGAGTATTGTTTGTAATTTAGAGCTATATGGAACGTGTCAGTAGCTTCCTTTTTTCATGGCTGATTTATGCTGTGTAGTTTATGCACAAGTTACAAAGAGGAGGGAGAAAAATTGTTCTCATTAACCCCCGAGGATAGGACAAGAAGCAATGGGCTTAAATTGAAGCAAGGGAGGTTTAGGTTGGATATTAGGAAAAACTTCCTAACTGTCAAGGTAGTTAAGCCCTTGAATAAATTGCTTAGGGGGGTTGTGGAATCTTCGTCATTGGAGATTTTTAAGAGCAGGTTAGACACCCATGAGGGATGGTCTAAAATACTTAGTCCTGCCTTGAATGCAGGAGGCTGCATTAGAAGGCCTCTCGGGGCATCTTCCAGTCCTAGGATTCAAAGTGCTTTCTACTCTGGGATTGCACAATGGGTACTCAATCCAGATTCCAATTAGTATTATAATGTGTATCTCTCTTGAGCACCTCATGTAGTCCAATATTGTTGTTCCACCAATCTCTGACATTTTAGTTCTTAAAAACACTAGCATAAAACAGAATGGCTAAAGAAAGGGAGTGATATGAAGCTGAGCAGCCAGGATAGAAGAGAAAGAGAGAAAAAATTCACAGGTAGGGAGAAAGTAATGTAAGTAAAGGGGAGAAAAATAGATGTTACAGAAACATTGCTTTTTTGTCAGTCATAGTCAAGAAGCGCTTTTCTCTTTAAAAACAAAACAAAACAAAAAAAAAAACAAAACAAAACCAAAAAACAAACAAACCAGGTACCAAGAAGTGGCAGCAGCAATGGGGAAGTCCACATCACCTGTCTATAGATACCAGAACTATGCTGTTAACCCTTATTTTTTGTCATTGCTGGAACACTGTGCCACTGAACAAATTCCTGATATACTGTATGTAAATATTTCAGGTTACATTTCTACAGTAGCAGACTTTTTTGCACTACCAAGCAAAATTATCTCCATTTTGACCTGACTCAATGCTTTGGAGAGCACAAGGCAAATAAAACAGAATATTATATGTAATGTTGCAGAAATTATATTTGACGAATGCAGCAGTTCTCAAGCTGTAGGTCAGGACCCCAAAGTGGGTTGGGACCCATTTTAATGGTGTCGCCAGAGCTGTCTTAGACTTGCTGGGGTCCAGGGCTGAAGCCCAAGCGCCACCGCCATGGGACGAAACCCGAGGGCTTCAGCCCTGGGTTGTGGGATTCAGGTTACAGGCCCCCTGTCTGGGGCTGAAGCCCTTGGGCTTCAGATTTGCCCTCCCACGCCTGAAGTGGCGGGGCTTGGGCTTTGGCCCCCACACCTGGGGTGGCGGGGCTCAGGCTTTGGTCCCCCACCACTTCAGGGGTCATGTAGTAATTTTTGTTGTCAGAGGGAGTCGCGATGCAATTACGTTTGAGAATCCCTGGGCTAATGTCCTGGGATTGGCACAGAAGTTGATCAAGAATAATTTTGAGTGTTTAAAATAATGGTAAGAAACAGCTTGCAATCTGGAGCCTTAAATTTGTTTCCTTTTTGAATACTTTTCCCATTGGTTATACCAGTAAATCTGATCATGTAAGTTACTCTATAGTACAGTTGAGACAAAGTGGGTGAGGTAATACTACCAATAAGAAATACTATCTAATCCACATTGTCTCTTTTAATATCCTGGGACCAACATGGCTACAACAACATTGCAAACAATTATATAGCTGTACAGTTTAGAACTCTAAACTATTGCAATTTATTTTGCAAATTAATATTCAAAAGATTTACAGTGTAGGTCTACATTACAGACCCATTGATATACCTGCATCTCTCAGTGGTGTGAAAAATCCACACCCCTAAGTGAAGTAGTTACACCAACCTAACCACTGGTGTAGACAGTGCTGTGTTGGTGGGAGAGCCTCTCCTGCTGATATAGCTACACCTCTCAGAGTTGGATTAACTACAGCAACAGGAGAAGCTCTCTCATCTGCATAAGAGCATCTTTACTTAAGCACTACAGTGGCACAGCTGTACTGATGCAGTGTTTTAAGTGTAGTGCCTTCAGATTTTTCATAATTTTCTCATACATAGAAAATCCATAGAATTGAAAAATAACTGTTGGTGTTGACTCCAATCTATATAGGACTACAGAAACAGCTCATTGGTCAAAATTCTTGGTGCTTACACAGCTCTACTTACAAAAGTTAGGTAACTGCCTCACAACTCTTGTCTTCTGCCTCAGTCTGCTTAGTTTATTAACAAGAAGATTAAAAGGTGACTTTATTACTGTGTACAAGTACTTTCATAGAGAGGAAAACACTCTGTACTGAAGGGCTTTTTAATCTAGTGGAAAAAGGTATAATAAGAACCAATGGCTGGAAGCTGAAGCCAGACAAATTCAAATGAGAAATAAGGCACAATTTTTTAAAAGTGAGAGTGATTAAAATATTGGGACAAACTGCCAAGGGACGTGATGGATTTTTCCATCTCTTGACATATTCAAGTCAAGACTGGATGCCTTTCTGGAAGATATAGTATGATCAAACACAAATTATTTGACTCAATACAGGGGTAAATTGGTGAAATTTAATGATTTGTGGTATACAGGAAGTCAGATTGGATGTTCTAATTGTCTTCTGGGTTTAAACTCTGTGAATCTATGTAGACTATTAATCCTACTTTGAGTCAGATACAGTGTGGTCTTCGCATACTGCTGCAAACTTTTTCTGATTGTGGATGCCATTATATGTCAGTTTTGTCTGTTCACTTCAGATATTGCCAGCCATCAGTGAACAATCCTTATTGTCCGCGAACAATTAAAAAGGATAAATGGACCGGCTGTCCAACCAACTGGGATTATTAACATAAAATCCCATCTCTAGTTCATTCATGGCATTCCTTTAGACAACATGTATGGTTAACTGCAGCAGAGTTGAAGATTAAAAGTCCAGACGTGGAAATAAACGTTGCCTTTCACACCATTGACTGCTTGTGAAAATAGCATCAATCCTGACCATTCTTTAAAAATACAAATAAGTTAAAAGGGTTAGTCTAAGAATAACTGTAGCTTTTGAAGATACTAATAAAGTGAACAAAAATTAACAAAAAAAATTGCCTTTCATACAAAAGTAACTTGTTCCAGTAGCTTAATTTAGTAACTTCAACCCCAATGTTAACAGTATTTATTGTTCTGATTTGATTTCAGCACTGCCACATTCATAGATTCATAGATATTAAGGTCATTATACTACTCTATTAAAGCATACAATGATTGTGATTGCTTAAAGACTTCTTTAAAAAAGAGTCCGTATTACAGTGCTGACCTTTATGATACAATCATAATAGAAAGGAAATGAATCTGACAGAATGGAACAGAGGAATAACATTTTCTTATAGATATTTCAGGCTCAGTTCCAACATAGTGTAGCCATCTAGGTAGCTAAAGGTATTTATACACTCAATTATAGGTTGCCCTAAACGGAACTACTTGGTAATATTGGATGTATGCATAATATTGGGGAAAAATGACTACATCAAATAATTATTTTCTCAGAATATAAAAATAATTTTCAAGAGGTGTATAATAATCAAATAGTGGTTTGTTACCTTCTTTAATGTTAAGAAGACTACTGTCTTTTAAGTGAATAACTGCTGAAGAATAATCCAAAGGAAAAATTACAAAATTTGATACGATTTTGGGGTAAGAAAGAGAGCTGAAAATGTTGAGAAGGAAAATTTGTAAAAACTTTTGTCTCAAATTGTAGAAAACTTAATTACATAACTGAGACTAAAATATTAATATAATGTTGATACAATCAGAATTCTTATTTTTTAGTTCCCTTCTGAGAAAGTATAGTGTCAATAGTTATCAGAAGCAAGAATGCAGTGACAAACACTTAGTGAATCTATGGGTATGTTGCCCTGAAAGCATGAAGGCTTTCTGATTAACTTGGAGAGAAGCCCAATCTGTCTTGATTCACTAAAGAATTATGTACAAGTAGTTTTGTGTGCAAGATTTAAAAAAAAAAAAACTTTTTTTTTTTTTTTTTTTTTGAGATTGAACAGATTCACTTTGGTGCAGATATTTGCAATATATGTTGGTGATTATTGGCCAGCTGTCTGTAATCAGTATGCCAAGAGAAGTTTACCTGGAATGAGACAAAACCAAATCAAAGAGGGTTTTAGAACATAATTCCGTGGAAAGAAGCTTGTACATTTAATACTCTCCAAACTGTTTGTTTTTTTTGTTTTGTTTTTTTTGTTTAATTTTTATTTTTTTCCAGTGATGTCTATTGCAATAAAATCCCAAATCACACAGCGTTTTTTCCATATGAGGTTAGAGGAGGGGGAATAGTTTCCAAGGAAGGTGAATATATTTTCACAATGACAAAACTTAAAAATATTTTGGAAAAAGAGAAATGACATCTCTTTTGTGTTTTGTGACTAGGTTTGTCCTACACTTACAAATATTCTGAACCTGAAAGACTGTTCATTCAGTATGATATTCTTAAATATGAACTAGGGTCTTTTATTTAACTTTGAAATCTTCCCATAAAATCATGTTGTTGTTGTTGTTGTTGTTCACTTTAAAAGTAAAACATGCAGATAGCATCTTTATTTTATGTTGGCATTGCGCAAATTGTTTCTTTTGGCATTGTGATGACTAAGTAACATTGACATGTTTTTTAAAAATGACACAGATCATTTGTGATGTTAGGAAAGCTGACACTGTTAGAAAAAAGTTTTTGTTGCCAGTTAGATAATGTCATTTTGTATTACCTGATGTCTGATATATGGAGAATTGCTAGAAGTAGAATAGATTAAAAAAGATAACAGCTCTGGGCTGATGAAAAATACAGCATTCTCTTTTCATGTTGTTGTTTCATATTTGGCCAAATTACATTTTAATTTTTGTCTCCAGATAACCTGAAGCTACAGTTTCTGCTTGTCCTAACCAGCATCTGGACTAATGTTTGTAGAGCTAACAAAGATAGAGTAGCTGCACCTTTGACATGAAGCTAATGTTTGTGTTTTTGTCTTCAGTTTAAAGAAAATAGAATTTTCACATTTACTTGGTTCTAAAGGAATGAAGCTGCTTTTTCTTATAGTTCATGGACATTTTGACTGCTTTTAAGGGCACATCTGTGTGCCTAGATAGATATTCATTCCACTCCTCTGGTTTAAACTACTAATTTCTAATTTTTGCTTTTAAATTAGAAGAAATGTTTTTGAATTGTATCCTCCTCTGCAGTTTGAGGGATGTTTTATATAGTATTTGGGTTTACATTGATTTGCACCTTACCTTCAGCTTCCTTGGTTTTTTTACTTGAACTTGTTTTTTACTGGAAGCAGAAACAAATTTTCAGAGGAAAGAATGACTGCTAGAGAATGAATTAACAGCATCTGCTGCTAAGTCATTTAGAATCCATAGATAGGATAAATTCTGTTCCTCTAAATATAATTGTAAAAGAGATAAGTGAGTCAGTGATTGAGGACTGTCATTTTAAAGATTTTTTTTGTTTTGGCTTTTTGTTGTTCCACAAACACTGATCCTCTGGTGTTAGCATTTGTATTCTGATCTACCAAATTCTAAACTGTCTGTCTGTATTTAATTCAGTGGAAACCTATACATTCAGATAAAACCCCTTAGCAGATGATAGTACATGATTATCCCAAAATACTTAAAGAACAGAGGCACTGTCTATTCAAAACACTCAAAACAATTAAGTTGAAGTTGAGCCGTAGATAAAAGAGAGAGTCAGGTGCCAATACTAATTTATAACTAGTTTTTATATTTTAAAAAGCCATATACCAGGGATCAGCAACTTTGGCACATGGCCCTTGGCGGGCCAGGCTGGTTTGTTTACCTGCCGTGTTCGCAGGTTCGTCCGATTGCAGCTCCCACTGGCCGTGGTTCGTCGCTCCAGGACACTGGGGGTTGCGGGAAGGGTGGCAAGCACATCACTCGGTCCGCACCGCTTCCTGCAGCTGCCAATGGCCTGGAGCAGGCTGTGTGCAAAAGGCTGCCAATCCCTGCCATATACTATGTAAAGAATCCTAAAATGCAATGAAAATGTATATGGACTCAATACTTCAGAAGTATTCAAATGCTCTTCAAAATTTAGTATGCTGTGTGACTGTATGGGTGTGATGGGTTTAGATTAAAACACAAAACAAGTTTATTAGCTACAATAAGATAGATTTTAAGTGATTACCTAGTAAATAAAGAAAACGCAAACTAAGCTTAACATACTAGAAGGATAGGATTTGAATTAATAATCTCTCACCCTGACTGGTGATACAAGCAGGCTTGCAGATTCTAAAGGTACAAGCCGCACTTGCTTTGGGCTCCCCTCCCTTGTTCCAAGTCCTTTTCTTTCGAAGCTTTTCTTATATGTTCAGTTGTAGGAGAGTGAAGAACAACAGAGGAGGTCGCTCCCTGCTTTATATAGCTTTACCATATGTTCCAAAAACAGTTCCCATTCCAGTCTGTTGAAAAATACAGGTACCCAAAATGGAGTCCAGTCATGTGGGCTAGTCACATGCCCATGCCTATTGTTTTCACTAATGGCGCATTACCCTGAATGTGCACTTCACAATCAGCTATTTAGACTAGAAGCATCTTGCCTAGTGGGCGTCACCCAGGTGTGACTACATATAAAATACAGCTACATAGTCAATATTCATAACTTCAGATACAAAAAAATATATGCATATAAATAGGATAATCATATTCAGCAAATCATGACTTCCAATGACACCTTACATGACCCATCTTGTACAAAATGCATCATAACTATGCCATAATCACATATATAATACCACTGTGAAGAATATGGGGTGCAGTGTCACAATGGGTATTTTAAATTTTGATAAGGATTACAGATACAATCATTAATTAAAGCATATCTATAACAAAACTTCATCTAGCATACATTATCTCTGGTTTCCTAAATCTAGCTTCCATGGCATTTCTGGCTGGTAGTCAGCCTGCTTGGCAAAGCACTACTGATGGTAAGATTACTCATAGCTGAGTTCAGACTTCAACACTGTTCTTTCTTTCCCTCTCTGTCTTGCCGTGATATTGGTGAGATGCTAGTGAGATTCAGATGCTAGTGAGATAAAAGAGCATTCAGTACAGGACTGTTGTGACAATAGGGTCACGGATTCTTTGACTTTCTATGACCTCCGTGATTTCGGTAGCGGCCAGTGTGGCTGACCCCAGGGTCACCCAAGCAGCTGGCCTTGGGGCCAGCTGCACCAGTCACTGCTGGGGCTGGTCCCAGGGACTGCCTGAGGAGCAGTCCCAGCGGCAGCAGGAGCAGCCGCAGCTTGGTGGCCCCCAGCAGCGGTCCTGGGAGTGGCCGGAGCAGAGGAAGGAGGGTGGCCCCAGCGATGGCTGAAGCAGCTGCTGCTGCTGGCCGCCAGGCCTCCCTCCCGAGCAGTGGCCCCACAGGGGTACTCGCAAGTAACGGTCCCCCCTTGCAGCGTGCTCCCCAGAACAGTCTCTCCCCACAGGGCTCCCAGAGCAGTGGCCCCCCAGCTAAGATTTAGGCAGGGGTATTTATAGTACAAGTCATGGACGGGTCACAGGCTGTGAGTATTAGGCACAGACACTGTGGGTGCTCCAGGACTGGAGCACCCATGGAAAGAAAGTAGAGGGTGCTTAGCACCCACTGGCAGCCAGGTCCCTCCCTCCCTCCACCACCAATACTTCCTGTCTGCTGGCAGCCTCACCGATCATCTCCTCCTTCCTCCCACCACGTCCTGCATGTCGCAATCAGCTGTTTTGTGGCATGCAGGAGGCTCTGGGAGGAGTGGGGATGGGGCATGCTCAGGAGACTGGGCAGGAAGAGGCGGGATAACGGTGGTGGCTTGGGGGAAGGGGTCAGGTGGTGGCGGGGCCTGGAGCAGAGTGGGGGTGTTGAGCACCCCTCCCCCGGGCGTGGAGGAAGCCAGTGCCTATGCCGGCAATTTTTGTTTATTGCCTATGACGTGTCCATGACTTTTATTAAAAATACCCATGACTAAATCATAGCCTTACGTATAACTTTTGGCTGTTTATGAATTAACCATGAAAAGTAGGTCAAGTTATTTTAATGAAGAGTGCTATAAACTGGGGGAAAAAAAGGAATTAGTCCAAACAAAAAGGCGTACTGATAGAACTCAAGGACTGTTTTGAGATCATGCTTGGTAAACAAGAAAATATGGGTCTGGAAATTAATGAACCAAATTGGTGTGTCAGAAACTAGGCCTAACTGGTGGCCAAAATAAAGAGGGGGAGGGGCTATTCTACCCAATACATCCTTTTTGGGTCCTTAAAAAAAAGAGACTTTAAGGGGAAAATAACTGATGGAGGCTACTGAAGCAAGGTTCACCATCATGGCTGCCACCCCCACCATATCCTTCGACCCTGAGCTTTCGTTGTCATAATCCTGCAAAATGTTCTGACCACAACAGGCCAGAGAGAGAGGGACCCAGATAATATTACCACCTCTATCAGCTCCAGCTAAATCCTAAACACCACCTGGGATAAAATGGAATCAGAGTTTAATAGCAGCAACAGCAGCAGCTGCAATCCATTTCAACTAACTTCTCTTTTCCCAAGAAAGACAATTATTGCCATCTTCAAGACTAGCTAAGAGACTGTCAAAGAGGTTTTCCTTCTAAAAATTTTCTCTAGCTATGGAAAAGGGGAACAAGGGATGTTCAAATGAAAACTTTAATACTTTATATTTCAAATATTTAACTGTTTTCCTTCTTTTCTTTATCTTTAATAAAAGGGGGAAAGAATTTTTAATTGTGTTTTGCCATGGTACTAAGCAGGCTGAGATCTTTATGTACAAAACCCTGGACCTTGGTTAACACTGTTTTGACCCTTGTGATCAATATGACAGGACCAATCTTTCTGAACATTTTTCTGAATACAAATGATACTCTTTCTTTTTTTCAGATAACTTGCTGAATATTTGGGTTTGGTTCCCATCCCTGCCTTAAGTATTTATTGCTTGATGTATGCCTGGCAAATTTCCAGAGGTGTGGTCCAGATCTTAAAACTTTGAATATTTGAGACCTGAACAGATACCTTTTTTTTTTTTTTTTAAAGTACACCAAATTCCATGCTGGTGTGGGGCAAGTCCCTGTTAAATGGAATGCTAAGGGGTAGTTTACTCCATAAGGGGAATCGCTATCTGCAAGGAATGTTCTGCAATTATTAGTTGTTTTTAAATTACCTTTAATTATTATGGTTTCAAATTATTGGATCATGCTATCCTCTTAGATGACATAGCATTTTCATGAAGATCACATTTAACTTGTAACCATATTAGCTAGTAAAGATGTGAGCTATTTATACCTCTTAAATCTGAAGAATGTTTTAAAATCTAATTACAAAAAGATTTAAACACCCTTCATTTGCACTGTACTGTACTCTCCTTTACAATGTACTATAACTAAACTTAATTGGAATAATTCAAAATATTCAACATTCATAATAGCAAGAGCAAAATCTGTTTCCATTATTGCTAGATTTCAGAGTAGCAACCGTGTTAGTCTGTATTTGCAAAAAGAAAAGGAGTACTTGTGGCACCTTAGAAACAAATTTATTTGAGCATAAGCTTTCGTGAGCTACAGCTCACTTCAGAGTATTTTATTTTCAAGATGATGTTTGCTCAAGATGATGAATACTCTTACCACTTGCATATTTGACTGCAGAAAATTCTTGCTATCATGCTATGAATTAAATTTTATATACAGTTTTGTCATAATTTAACTTTCCGGTATGAAAAGTCTACTTGATACAACTTGCTTTTAGATCCAAATCCGAATTATCTTTTTAAGTGTGTTAATCACTCAGTTCTGAATAGATGGAAAGCAAATCACAAACTGCAGTATTTGAGGAAAAGATTAAATTAAAACTAGCATTGTACCAGATTTTCTACTGATCCAACCAAATTATTGTTTGAAATTTCAGGTTACAAAATTATTACAAAATAATACAGTGTACAGGATTGGGTACATTGTTTTGTCATGTGCTTGTCATACTCTTGATTAAGGGTCTCCTCAGTGAGTTATGTACAATTCCTTTCAGGATGCACAAATCTTTTGGAATAACACCCAATTGCATAAACATGTACATTTTAATAATCACTTAGGTTGAAAATGATAGATTGCTAGGATAAAACTAGTTTTCTTTTCTCTGATGAAAGAATTGAATTGCATTATGTTCATTTTCTTTTCGATTTTATGTGCTAGGATATCACTTGGCTTATTGGATGTATGACTGTACATCTTAAAGGAAGATTTGTTATTTCTGCAACTTCTCAAATGAGGGTTTAATATTTTTAGCCCAGACTTAGATAATGGCCTATAAACAGCCATATAATGCATGGTGTAGTGTGGAACTCATGATCCTTGTCCATGGCTATTGTAGCTGACAAAGGTGGAATCAACTTGTGTTTAAAAGTAAGTGATATACTGTATATTAAAAATAAGTAGACCATAGTATCCTGTTTATCCTGTTTCTGGTATTTCTCAAAAATGCTAAATTAAAACATGCTTTTAGACTGACCCATTAAACCCAGGCATTTTTTAATCATTCATAAATAAAGATGCCATTTTAAAGTGGAATAACCAGGGCTACTTTGAATGATTGTCTTTGTGAATTCTGCTCTTAATGCACATGCATCCAAGATTGGATTCTTTTGGCCAGTGGTGGCATTTGAGGAGTCATACCTGCATCCTGAATGTTGTGTCCCTTCTATAACCCTGGGGGTAAAAATGTCAGAGCAAGACCAACCATTCCTCAGTTCCTTCATCAATACAGAATTCCAGAGAATCAGGACTCTGTAATAGTGGGAAGGGAGAGTGGGTCATGGAATCCATGTGAATAGTACATCTTGAAGAACACAGTTGCTGTCTTCTTTCTACTGACCTTTTTAGGGAGCCTTTGGCCTCACTGTGTACTCAAGATGTGCTGTTAATTCTGCTCTCTCAGGGCCCAGTCTCAATATTCACACCCAGTTTATCTTAGATTTTCACCACTGTTGAGACCCCCAAAGTTTTCACATCTGTGGCTGCAATATTTTCAGATAATGTATTAGTTATTTTTAATAAAAGCGAAAAATCTAATTGTATACAAAAAAACCTGAATGGCTCTAGAGCAGTGCAAGTTGCCATATTGACAAATTGGGGAATGTGATATAGCTGCAAAAGATATCAGTACAGTTTTTGACCTCCTACTCAGAAATTTGCCATCCTATAACAGGGAGTTAATAGTCCCCCTCTATTAGGGTTTTGGTGCAACCACATTTGGAGCATTTCTGTCAGTTACAGGCATGTTATTATCAGAGACTAGAAAACTGGTGAATGTCCAGAAAAGAGTTACTACAATGCTTAAAGGATTGCATAGGTTAACTTATGAAAGGAGGAAAAAAGAACTATATTACTAATTGAATGGCAAATCGGGGTTGTAAATCTGCAAATATATGCTGCATGTAAACATCAGTGACTTCAAGGAATTACTTGGGATAGCAAAAGAATATGAAACTAGGAATAATAGACTGAAATGAAGCAATAATATTTAGGCTAAACATTAAATTTAAAAAAAAAACCCACCTTTTGACAGTGATATGAAAGTCTTCCAAGAGAAGTGAAGAAAGTCACATTGTTTGGGATGCTTAAAACTAGGCCTGGTGAAACACTAATATATTTACAATTAGAAAACAGTCTTGAATTATCTACATGTCTTAGAATTTCTTTTTTTCCATCACTAGTTTCTATGATTCAGTAATTCTTCTACCCATTGAGTGGTTACAGACCTAGCAATGGTGGTGCAAGCTTCTATGCACATCCTGAAACATGCCTCAACTTTCTTTTTTTTTTTTTTTTTTTGAGGGTCCATTTCCAGAGGTAGAAGTGTAGTTCAGTTTCTGTGCATAGACTTGCACAAAAGGGGCAATTGTGGTGGTAATTCTTGTGATCTGGACACCCGTTTCTATCCACCAACAGTCTGCTTACCAGCAGTCCTCTTTGTATTGTGATCTGAGCCTAGTTCATAATACTGACCTTTGTAAAAGAATTTTCAGCGTGCATGAAGTGTGCATTGGCATCCCTTTTTTTTTATGCACACTTTGAGATAAGGTGAAAGCTTCCACTTAATCATCAAAAAGCCGTGTACAGATGCACCGTTAATCCTATCAATGTTTACTTAAAGGAAGAAAAGGATCATCTTTAAATATTCCTTGTTTAGCATTAAGTTGTCATTTGGTTCTAATATAGGCAATGCTATTGAATTTCCGAATGCAATTTGAAACATTGTCAGTTTAATATGCCACCCTTTATACATTTTTGGCAGGTGGAGATTGTGCCATTAACCTCCAGAATAACTGGTTGAAGTATACGCTTGCGATGTCATCTTTAAATCATTGCAAATGTCTAAGAAGTAGAATAGGTACATTACCAGTGGTTGAAAGTACCACGCATGTGTCATTTTTCTTTTAGCTATATTAAATCAGATCTTTTTTCCTGACCTGACGTTCTTGCAGAATCCAATAAAGTAATTACTCTATATGGGAGTTTGAATTGATTCATAATGACAGGTTGTTAATACATGAATTATCAGTTACATTTATCATCCAATCCTATTCATAAATTTCAATTTAAGAATTAACATTTAACCAACGTTGTCTTATTTACCAATTTATCTCTAATAAGAAGTAAGAAATTTTAGTTTAGGATGAAAAATTCCCATTTTTCGTTTGTTTTATTTTCTCTACCCCACTAAAGTTCATGATATTTTGATGGGGTTTAAAAGGTTCTGCTCTTGTTGTCTTGATTATTTACAGTTCAAATCTTGGTAAATATGACCTTGTAGCTAAGTTTATGTCCAGTAGTTCATCACTGAAAAACTTATTATTCAAAGTATTAATTGCAGAAGATCTATTTCAGGCATTGAAATAGTGAACTTGTCAGATATTAGAACGTACAGCACCTAGTTTAATGAATTTCAATGAGAGTTGAGCCAGACCTGCCTGTTACTTGGTTACTGCTGAAAAAAAAAAGCTTGTTTGAATTGTGGCTCTGTTTCATTGATAGACACTGATTCAGCCTTATTAGAATAGCAAGATAAATAAACTAACTTGTTCATCATTAGCTTAACATGGTATTGTGAAACCTAGTGCAAAAGCCAAAGTGTCTTCATTGTAGATTGAATTTTATTTAAAATCTATGCACAAGGGGGCTTTACTTAGAAGAGACTCAGATTTTTTAGACAAATCATGTTTCCCAAATCAGTTTTTGAAAGGTTTGTGCTATTGCTTGACATATTTCAACAATATGTTGCCCCTTTGTAATAGGTTTCATCTGGGGAGGCTCAGTATTATCTCAATTTTATTGACAGGGAAGTTGAAGCAGAGAGGCTGTTAACTTGCCCCTATGGCTAATGAGTCGGTGGCAAATTGGGAATAGGATTTAACTATGAAAAGAATCTTTGTATTGAGATTTTTTTCTGGTAATCTGAGACTTGTGTGTATCTTTAAAAACAAAAAAATAAACTCCATAACCCTGAGTTTTAACGAGATCTCTTCTTTCAGGTTTCAGAGTAGCAGCTGTGTTAGTCTGTATTCGCAAAAAGAAAAGGAGTATTTGTGGCACCTTAGAGACTAACAAATTTATTTGAGCATAAGCTTTCGTGAGCTACAGCTCACTTCAATGGATGAATTCCGATGTAGCTCACGAAAGCTTATGCTCAAATAAATTTGTTAGTCTCTAAGGTGCCACAAGTACTCCTTTTCTTCTCTTCTTTCAGATCTTTTTAATGAATTGCACTTTTTTATTAGTAGCAATTGGTTAGTAGTTATTGCATGTCTAACATAGTGAATGCCAGTGAAAATGAGGTAGGATCAGAGGCAAAAATATAGGGAAAGAACAAGATAAAAATTACTTAGACAAGTTAGATGTCTTCAAGTCACCTGAGCCTGTTGAAATACATCATAGAGTACTCAAGGAGCTGACTGAGGAGGTATCTGAGCCATTAGCGATTATCTTCAAAAAGTCATGGAAAGCAGGAGAGATTCCAGAGGACTGGAAAAGGGTAAATATAGTACTAATCTATAAAAAGGGAAATAAGGACAACCCGGGAAATTACAGATCAGTCAGCTTAACTTCAGTACCCAGAAAGATAATGGAGCAAATAATTAAGCAATCCATTTGCAAACACTTAGAAGATAATAAGGTGACAGGTAACAGTCAGCATGGATTTCTCAAGAACAAATCCTGTCAGATCAGCCTAATAGCTTTCTTTGACAGGGTAGGTTTCAGAGTAGCAGCTGTGTTAGTCTGTATTCGCAAAAAGAAAAGGAGTACTTGTGGCAATGCATCCGATGAAGTGAGCTGTAGCTCACAAAAGCTTATGCTCTAATAAATTTGTTAGTCTCTAAGGTGCCACAAGTACTCCTTTTCCTTTTGACAGGGTAATAAGCCTTTGGGAAGTGGCAGATGTGGTATATGTTGACTTTAATTTGACAAATTGGAGAAAGTCTGGAGAAGAGCAACAAAAGGATTAAAGATCTAGAAAACATGACCTATGAGGGAATATTGAAAAAGTTGGGTTTGTTTAGTCTGGAGAAGAGAAGTCTGAGAGGGGATATAAGTTTTCAAGAACATAAAAGGTTGTAACAAGGAGGAGAATAGCACAAGAAGCAACCTCTGAGGACAGGATGAGAAGCAAAGGGCTTAAATTGCAGCAAGGATGGTTTAAGTTGGACATTAGGAAAACTTCCTAACTGTCAAGGTAGTTAAGCACTCCAATAAAGTGCCCAGAGAGGTATTGGAATCTCCATCATTGGAGATTTTTAAGAGCAGGTTAGACAAACACCTGTCAGGGATGATTTAGATAATACTTCCCTTGCTGTGAGTGCAGGGGACTAGACTAGCTGACCTCTCGAGGTCCCTTCCAGTACGTCTATTCTAAGATTTGATGCAGAATGGTTTAGGTGTAAGGCTGTCCTGGGGATGAAAAAGCATGTGAGTGGCGTTGATGGCATGGAGTTCTAATTAGATCCACTGATGCTCAAGAAATGCCCTATACTGAATTAACTGCTGTCATAAATTGAATTTAAACTTAGTGAAAACTACTTTTTTTCACCCGTTAACTTGGAATCACCAATTTTGTGGCCGTTGCATTCAGTCCCTGTTAATTTCTGTGTTGCATATTTTGTTACATGATATGATATGTGTACTGTTAGGGTATGTCTGCACATCAACTAGATACCCATAGCTGGCTCGTGCCAGTCAACGTGGGCTCATGGAGTTAAGGCTGCGGGGTGGTTTTATTGCTGTATGGACTTCAGGCTCGGGCTGGAGTCCAGGCTCTGGGATCCTGCAAGGTGGTAGGGTCCCAGAGCTTGGGCTCCAACTTGAACCAGAAGTCAGCACAGCAATGAAACAGCCCCACAGCCCGAACCCTGCAAACCCAAGTCAGTTGGCACAGGCCAGCAGAAGGTTGTCTTTGCTGTGTAGACATGCTTATGTTCACAGTAAGGTATGTAAAAGGGCTGTTACTTGGATTTTCATACAGAATTCATTTGAGGATGCAAAATATGCCTGCACATTTTGCAGAAAGAAATTGTCTGGTGTGGGGAAAAATGGAGGCCAGGCCTTCAGCCTGGCTGAAAATTTATCCTGTATTATTTTAGAATGGTCACTGAGCAAAGAATAAGAAGTTTTATGCCAGGAGCAGATTTTCACAGTTATCTAGAAATTACAAGATAGGCACTTAGTACTGAAATGTCTGTAAGGAGCTCTCTGGGTGTCTAATTCATGGCAACCTGGATAAGTCATGTTTGATATGATAAACTTCTTTTTCTGATTAATTCGCTTACAGAAAACTGTAGACCTCTTAAAAGACTAAACTGCTTTTTTGTGAACAAAATTTACTTTAATCAATGAAGGGTAAACGAGAGAAAACTAGACAGTTGAGTGGCAGGTATTTCTCTCTGTAAGTATGGCCCCTTTTACTTTTGCATCTGAGTGCTGCACAATCTTTAATGTATTTATCCACATAATGCCCTTGTGAGGTAAGGAAGTATTGGGATCAAATTAAATGTATATCCCCAATTAAAAACACAATAAGAGGACCAAAAAAGTGCCACCGGGGATAAACCGCCAAGTAAAAGAAGCAGTTAGAGGCAAAATGGCACCCTTTAAATATTGGAAGTTTAAATCCTACTGAGGAAAATAGAAAGGAACATAAACTTTGGCAAGTGAAGCGTAAAGTAGGCCAAAAAAAAAAAAAGGTAAAAAACAACTAGCCAAAGACTCAAAAACTAACAGCAAAATAAATTAAATAAATAAATAAATAAATAAGTGTATCAGAAGCAGGAAGCCTGCCAAACAATCAGTGGGGCCACTGGACGATCAAGGTGCTAAAGGAGCATTCAAGAAAGTTAAGGCTCTTGCGGAGAAGCTAAATGAATTCTTTGCATCTGTCTTCGCTGCAGAGGATATGAAGGACATTCTTAAACCCGAGCCATTCTTTTTAGGTGACAAATCTGAGGAACAGTACCAGATTGAGGTGACAGTTTTGGAACAAATTGATAAACAGTAATAATTCACCAGGACCAGATCGTATTCACTTAAGAGTTCTGAAGTAACTCAAATGTGAAATTGCAGAACTACTGACTGTGGTATGTAACCTATCATTTAAATCTGCTTCCGTACCAGATAACGGGAGGAGAGCTAATGTGACACCAATTTTGAAAAAAGGCTCCAGAGGCGATCTTGGCAATTATAGGCTGGGTAAGCCTAACTTCAGTACCAGGCAAATTGGTTTAAATTATAGTAAAGCACAGAATTATCAGACATATAGAGGAACATGATTTATTGGAGAAGAGTCAATATGGCTTTTTTTCAAGGGAAGTCATGCCTCACCAATCTATTAGAATTCTTTGAGGGGGTTGGCAAACATGTGAACATGGATGATCCAGGGGATATAGCGTACTTGGACTTTCAGAAAGCCTTTGACAAGGTCCCTCTCTAAAGGCTCTTAAGCAAAGTAAGCAGTCATGGGGTAAGAGGGAAGGTCCTCTCAGGGATCAGTAGCTGGTTAAAAGAAAACAAAGAGTAGGAATAAATTGTCAGTTTTCAAAATGGGGAGAGGTAAATAGTGGTGTCCTCCAGCGATCTGTACTGGGACTAGTGCTGTTCAACATATTCATGAATGATCTGGAGAAAGGGGGGGGTAAACAATGGGGTGGCAAAATTTGCAGATGATACAAAATTACTCAAGATAAGTCCAAAGCTGACTGCAAAGAGTTACAAAGGGATTTCACAAAACTGTGTGACTGGGCAACAAAATGACAGATAAAATTAAGTGTTGATAAATGCTAAGTAGTAGTGAACGTTGCAAAACGTAATTCCAGCTATGCATACAAAATGATGGGTCTAAAATAGCTGTTAGCACTCAAGAAAGAAATCTTAGAGTCGTGGATAGTTCTCTGAAAACATCTGCTCAATGTGCAGTGGCAGTCAAAAAAGCTAGCAATGTTAGGAATCATTAGGAAAAGGAATACATAATAAGACAGAAAATATCATAATGCCACTATATAAATCCATGGTACACCCACAGCTTGAATACTGCATGCACTTCTGGTCACCCCATCTCAAAAAAGATATTTTAGAAATGGAAAAGTTACAGAAAAGGGTAACAAAATGATTTAAGGGTATGGAACAGCTTCCATATGAAGAGAGAGAAAAAGACTGGAATTTTTCAGCTTGGAGAAAGATGACTAAAAAGGGATATGATATAGGTCTATAAAATCATGACCTGTGTGGAGAAAGCGAATAAGGATGTGTTATTTACTCGTTCACATAACACAAAAACCAGGGGTCACCCAATGAAATTAATGGGTAGCAGGTTTAAAACAAACAAAAGGAAGTACTTCTTCCCACAGCGCACAGTCGACCTGTGCAACTTGTTGTGGGGATGTTTTGAAGGCCAAAACTATAACAGGATTCAAAAAAGAATTAGCTAAGTTCCTGGAGGACAGGACCATCAATGGTTATTAGCCAAGATGGTCAGGGATGCAACCCCATGTTGTGGGTGGCAATGGACTCTGATTGCCAGAAGCTGGAAGTGGACGACGGGCTGGATCACTTGATGATTGCCTGTTCTGTTTATTCCCTCTGAAGCACCTGGCAATGGCCACTGTCAGAATACAGGATACTGGGCTTGGCCATGGGTTTGACCCAATATGATCATTCTTATGTTCCCCACGTCACATATAGGAAACTGAGCCACAGAGAGGCTAAGTGGCTTTCCCAGCATCACTCAGGAAATATATGGCAGAGTGGTTAATTAAATCTCGGTCTCCTGAGTGTAGGCCACAGCTCTAACCCCTGGATTAGCTTTCCTCTCTACAATTTCAATCTCACATTTACTATGAGAGCATTTCTTAGTTTAACTCTGATCTCTTTACTCTTACTTCCTGATATATATGGGTACTTATATCACCCTCATTGTGTAACACCTGAGAATCTCACAAACATTAATGAATTTATCCTCACAGTACTCCTGTGAGGTCGGTCTGCACTTGAGGAACTGGGGCACAAAATAGATGTAAGTGACTGACTTGAAGTCACACAGGAAGTCTGTGTCTGAGCAGGGAGTTGAATTTAGATTTCTATTGCCTTATGCATTTAAACCATCATTCAGTTTCTGATAAATGTCAGTTAAAATGAACTATTTCATAAGTAACCTCTCTGTAGCTGCTCCATCTTTGATATTCCCATTAACTTTAATAACAGTAATACCTGTGGAGCAGCTACTTAACAGGGATGTATAAGTGTCAATATTTATACATTTTCTTGTTGATAACTGTCTAGAATCTCTGCTTCTAAAAAGAAAAAAATGGTGCCCCTTTTTAATCTTCTGGGCATTGCTGCATTTAGTTAGTGTTAGATTGGGTAACATCAAATTACAAGACCTAACAAATGATCTGTTGTACTCTTAACATTTAATGCATTTGCTATATTGGAGATGAAAAATGCCCTTTTCTCCTGTGTGATTGGAAAGAGGTCAGTTATCTACGAGAAGCCGCTAATCTATAACAAGTATGTAAAAGCACTACATCATATCATAATACTACTGCATTACACCTGATCATAAATTAATGGATTGCAAGACCAGAAGGGATCATTGTGATCATATAGTCTGACTTCCCATATATCGTAGGCCATAGAACTTTCCCAAAATAAATCTTAGAGCATATCATTTAGAAAAATATCCAAACTTGATTTTAAAATTTTCAGTGATAGAGAATCCCTTGGTAAATTGTTCCAGTGGTTAATTATTCTCACTGTTAAAAATATATACCTTACTTCCAGTCTGAATTTGTCTAGCTTGAACTTCCAGCCATTAAATCATGTTATACATTTCTCCGGTAGATTGTGAAGAGTCCATTATTATATTTGTTCCTCATATGGTACTTATAGACCATAACGAGGTCACCCCCTTACCATTCTCTTTGTTACGCTAAATAGAATGAGCACTTTGAGTCTATCATTATAAGTCTGTCACTTCTAATCCTTTAATCATTCTCGTAGCCCTTCTCAAAACCCTTTCAAATTTTTCAATATCCTTCTTGAATTGTGGACACCAAAACTGGGCACAGTATTCCAGTTGCAAGTGTGCCAAATAAAGAGGTAAAATAACCTCTCTATACCTACTCAAGATTTTTGTTTATGTATCAAAGGGTTACATTAGCTCTTTTTGCCACAAGGATCACACTGGGAGCACATGTTCAGCTGATTATCCCCAAATCTTTTTCAGAGTCGCTGCTTCCCAGGATGGAGTCCTGCATCCTGTAAAGGTGGTTTATATTCTTGTTCCTAGATGTATGTTTCTATATGGCCTTATTAAGACACACATTGTTTGCTTGTGCCCAGTTTACCAAGGGATCAAGATAGTCCTCAATTAATTGCCTGTTTTCTTCATTATTTATTACTCCCCCCCAGTTTTTCTGTATCATCTACACACTTTATCAGTAATGGTTTTATGTTTTCTGCCAGGTCATTGATAAAAATGTTAAGTAGTATAGGGCCAAGGACAGATCACTGTGTTGATTCCCCGTTAACAATTACATTTTGAGTTAGCCAGATATATGCCATTTTAATGCAATTTTATATCATTCCAGTTTTTAATCAAAATGTTGTGCGATACAAAATCAAATGCCTTATAGAAGCCTTCAGCATATTACATCAATGCCTGTATCAAACAAATTTGTAAGATCATCAAAAAAAGGTTTCAGGTTAGTTTGATTGGATCTATTTTCCATAAACCTTGTTGATTGGTATTTAATTATATTACCCTCCTGTAATTCTTCATTAATCGAGTCCTGAATCAGCCACTCCATTATCTTGCCCTGACTGACAGGCCTATAATTAACTGGGTCATCCCATTTACCCTTTTCTATTCACACATTAGCTTTCTTCCAGTCTTCTGGAACTTCCCCAGTATTTCAGGCCTTATTGAAAAGCAACATTAGTGGTCCAGTGTGCTCCTTAGCTCATATACAACTCTTGGATACAAGTTATCTGGACCAGCTGATTTTAAAAATCTCTAACTTTAGGAACTGCTGTTTAACATTCTCCCAAGATACTAGTGGAATGTAAAGACAGTTATCATATGATGCGACTACATCACCTGTTTTTTTCTCCCTAATACAGAACAGAAGTATTTGTTGAACACTTCTGCCTTTTCTGTATTATTAAGAATAATTCTACTATTTCCATTTAGTAATAGACCAATGCCATTGTCACAATTCTTTTTGTACTAATGTACTTACAAAAAATTCCTTAGTGTTCTTAACTTTGCTGGTTTTAAATTTCTCCTTGTGTCCCTTTGCTTCCCTTGTCAGTTTTCTACAGTTCCTAGCTTCTGATTTTATTCATTATTATCAACTTTTCCTCTCTTCCACTTGTTGTATTTTATTTTTTTATAGCTGCCTTCACTTTCCCTCTAAACCAGATGACTTTTTTAACCAATACGTTCTTCTTTCTTGATTGTGGCTTTTTGGACATCTATAATATGAAGAGACTGGTTTCTCATAAAGCATGATGTGGTAGACTGCATTTGGAATTTCTAAAACAAAAGAGACATTACAACGTAGAAGTTTTTTTTTCAATATGAAAGGAATACATGTTGCAAAAGTCGTTGCAAAATGTTATCATTTCAAGGTTTCCTGTTCCATCAGTGTATAATGTGAGGAATCTGGGAAGGTTTTTCATAGGACTAGAATTTAGCAGTCAAAGAAGAAACAGTCATTCTTTCCCCCATCCCCCCCAAAAAATATTGTGTGGGTTTTATACTGAATCCCTACTTGTTAGAACATGATTTGGAAGTTTGATTTTTGCAAGCCTGGAGAGCACTAACTGATGTTGTTTACACTGATATAATCTCAATACTTAGATTCAAATAGCTCTCATAATCAGGATTCAGCACATAGTGCTTGCATTCAGTGGATATCTAAATTGAACCAGAAGCTGCATAGTATAGAAAGCAAATTCAATGCATTTCCAAATAAATATTTATATCTTTCTCATAAATAATTTTTTGCACCGATAGCTGAAAGTCCTTGCAGTCAGTGAAGCAGTTGGGCTAAGTAATCCATGATACGTGCAGTATCCATCATACATTCAATGAATTAGTTGCATGCAAAGTGGATGTATAGCAAGGGTGGAGATTGGTCGAGTTACCTGTGATCTCACAATAATCTAGGACTCCTGGGGTGGCATTGATACATGCTTTGTTGTCCAGCAGGTGTAATTTGTGAAATCAAAATGGCTGAGAATTTAAAAATTAGTAACAGATTGCAAAACTCTGTGATGAGTCAACTTGGTGATATTCAGAACAAAAGAGAGCTCTCAGCCATGCTTGTAGCTACTTCTGTTACTTCACAGACATTGTAGGCTTCAGAGTAACCTGCAGACAGGTGACAGTCCTGGAATCTTACTGTATAGATTATCTGTAGTAAAGCAGCACCACCTTCAATGTGCTGTAAAAAATGGAGCAGTTACTAGGGAGTACTTTGCTTTAGTTTGTTAGAGCATTCTCTGGTTTGAGTTTAAACTCAGACTTAAGATGGTGTTTGTCTCCTCCCCCATCTCTTGGGTGTCTGAGTCTAGTTCAGAAGTTCCTAAGGTTGGTCTTGTGGTTAAGGCACTAGACTGGGACTTAGGAGATCTGAGTTCAGTTCCCAGCCAGAAATTCCCTGTGTGACCTGAGCAAGTCATTTAATCTCTCTTCTTCGATCTCCCATCTGTAAAACGTGGCTATTAACACATCCTTTCTCCCTCTCATTATGTTTGGTCTTTTTAGAGCAGGGATCAGCAACCTTTGGCCCGTGGCCCGCCAGATAAAGCCGCTGGTGGGCCGGGCCGTTCGTCTACCTGCAGCGTCCACAGGTTCGGCCGATCGCAGCTCCCACTGGCTGCGGTTTGTTGTCCCAGGCCAATGGGGGCTGTGGGAAGGGTGGCCAATACATCACTCGTCCCATGCCACTTCCCGCAGCTCCCATTGGCCTGGGATAGCAAACCACAGCCAGTGGAAGCTGCGATTGGCTGAACCTGCGGACGCTGCAGGTAAACAAACAGCCTGACCCACCAGTGGCTTTCCCTGGCGGGCTGCGGGCAAAGGTTGCTAATCCCTGTTCTAGAATGTAAAGAGAGACAGGGACACTCTCTCTTATTATATGCCTAGCACAATGGGGCCCAACCTTAATGCAAATAAACTTTCTCTTCTGTCATCCAAATCCTTCTTGAAACCATGTCCTTAGATTTGGGCAGTTCCCCATTTTAATAATACAGGCCAGTGTAAGATATTACTAGAAGTCAGTTGGTCCATAGAACAGGTGTAGAAAGTGTTTCTCTTTCCCCTCCCCCATCTTTACATTCGGGTTTTTTTATTGTATCCATTCAACAATATGGAACATGCTCAGGCTTGTTTTATTTTTCATTAGGCAATGATTGTCCTCTCTGGTCATATAACATTATATTTAAAAGTTTAATTAAACTGTGTTGAATGTCAGCAGCTTGAAAAGAACTCATCTGATAGCTTTTTCCTTATCCAGACACGTTGAGAGCGCAAATGGGCATGAAAACTTAAGTGTGATGATTTGACATCACTTACAAGCAAGCAGACCACAAGAAACTATTTTACAGCATTGAGTAGACCAGCTGTAAAAGCTTAATTCAGAGTTTGGGAGAATATCCTTTTTGTTAACTTTGCAACCACTATATTCGTAAGTAATTTTTTCTGAGTGAACTTTGGGCAGATATGTATACAGACAGTCAGATTTTCCAGTCCTGTTACCACACACTCTCTGGACATTCTTACAGTGAGTACCGTGTTTAACTTGTTTTAAAATTAATTTAGTTTGTTGTAAACTACATTAATAAGAGCAATAATAAAATAAATTTTAATGCAAGACATCAGATATTTTGCTTTCTGGAGGCAAATATAGATCTACTTTTAACAAGTCCTCTGAGTTAACTGAAGTTTCTTTTATTTTAATTAACAAAACAAACAAAAACAAATCAAAAAACCCCATGCAAACAAATACACCAACCGAAAACTGTGCACTGATGACTTGTAAACAAACAATTCCTTAGAATCTTCTTTATGGGGGGAAATCTACTCACTGCACTTTTAATAGAAGAAATAATACGAATTTTCACTCAACTCTAAATAGCTATAGGATGGATAATTTAGCTAATCCAGCAAATTGTGTAGAAAGTGAAATGACAAACATGTAAAACCTCAGACTTTGAGAGTTTGAATTCATATTCACTGTGGAAACAATACATTCTCTTTACTTGCAGTTACTAGACATCTTAAACCTTGAGGTCCAGGAATCCATTTAGGAATGAATAATCCCGTTGTCCAGCATAGGTCAACAGCAGCATTTTTAATGTCAACAGTTTACTAGATAAATTTACTGCAAAAGTTGAAATAAAAGTATACCAGTAGGAGCTGTCTCTTTTCTCACATACTCAAAAATATTTCTGTGCTGTGTGGGAGGTTCATATCTCATAAAATATATGTAGTCCTGTGCCAGTTGTTTGTGGTATCTCTTACATTTAATGTATGTTTCATAACAAAAGTGCCTCAAGCGAATAGTTAAATTGCATACAATATCCACTATAAAACTGTCAGTATGCTTTACTTTTAGAAACAGAGGTTTGAATCCTGAGTGCAGTCTTTATTGTATCTCAGTGGAATTTGACAGCTAGCTTTTATCCTTGGAGAGCCAGAGATACAGGTTAAAATTTGCCAGATATTGGAAATGTTCCAGCTTTTAGAACAAGAAACTGTCTTTTGCTAGACAGTGGCATACAGTGGGGACACTGATAAGCTTTCAAGCAATTTGCCTTCCTGCATCTAAGATTGAAGAATAGCTCTATCTACAGTGGAATATAGTGGATCATTGTACAAATGGCCAATCCCAGTATTTTATGATTTATTATTTCGGACCTGTTAATTTCTTTATAAAATGCTGATGTATCCGTTAATGAATCCTAGAGAGAACTTTTCTCCCACATACTGTAATATTGGATCAAAGAATGTAATCATTACCAAACTTCTTTGTATTTCATCACTTTATCTAAAATTATTTGATACCTCGATATTCTGGACAATATATTGGTAAATAATTTTCATACTAAAAGCTTTTTTTTTCTATTACAGTACTACTAGAAATTGAGGAAAAATTAAAATGGGGAAAATGCTCACATCTTTTATGTTAGAATACTGTGTTGAGTATTCAGGACTTATTTAGTATATGTTCTTGTCTGTCTGGTTGGGGGAAAGCATGTTTATTTTTAGCCATTTGATTGACTAATGGATAGCATACCTCATCTTTTGAGAAGTCAAGGTCTTCAATTGCAAGGGTGGTACGTAACTGTTGTGAAAGCAGTACTTTGGTTACTTATCTAGTTTATTATATTGTGTTCTAATTTAATTTTTTGTATAAACACTTTTTATGTATTTCAGTGAAGCTTTAGTCTTGGCAGTCATGCAGAAGTTGCAAAATTAAATGCATCAATTATTGGCCTGTAGGTTTACAAGCATTTGTCGCCTGCTATTAGTTATATTTAAAATACACATTTTTTGCTTAGGTCAGAATGTAAAATTTTGATTGCTAATGTAGAAAAAATATTTTCTTTCATTGAGTTATGGGGGAAATGTTGTCTTGTTAGTATACTAAAGGTATTGTTATTAGGGTTGGTCCTGATGTCTTAATTATCTCAAAAGGGGCAATAAACAGTTTTTTTTATGACAATTGCAGTTAATCCTGTAACTGGAAGAGTCATGAGCACCACTGTGGACAGAGAAGAAATATTATCAGACATAGAGCTATTAAAAACACACAAAATTGTGGAAAGTAACACAATGAGGTTAATCAAGAAAAATGCAGCTAATACAATAAAATCAAAAATAATTTTGAAGCACACTCATTCAATGAGAAAAATGTGGCATTGTAGTACAGAAAGAGTTAGTAGTGATAGTAGACAGTAAAATAGATATGCAATGCAATATGGTTGCAGGAATGCCAATGTAATTTTGAGTTGTGCAGGCAGAAGCATCATGTTACTGAGCAAGAGGAATTAATTTCTGTCTCTCTGGTGTGACCAGGCATTTGGAGCCTCAATCTTTTGGCTGGAAACCTAGAAGGAAAATGAAAATACTACAGACTTATTGTAAGGACTAGATATTCTCCTAAAGTAATGTAGAAAATGGAATGTGATGTTGGGCAAGGCAGTGATGATGTATGTGCAGACAACCTTAATCCTGGAATTCTTAACTTCTGGATGATTGACTCTGCACCTTAACTTTCTTTTATCATAGCTGTCCGTATCTTAAAAATAATTGCACAAGGAAAGTAGTGAAAGTGTCATCAAAGAGAACGTTAAAAATGGACTAGACAAAGCACTAAAAATGTGTGCCTCTGTGACTTGACAGGATCCCAGTGTTCCTCTCCTCACCACTCATTTGATTCATTATTGGCCTTTCATCCTCTAATTGTGGGGACTAGTTGCTACTTTTCTCATTTTTGTGAACTTCAGAGATTTTTCTTTGGAAATAGCACAAGTGAATTTTTGTGTATCTGGAAAAGCTTCAGAAGGAGGTTTTGGACATTGTGGATGTTATAAATCTGCCAGCAACTGTGATAGCTAGTAACAGTGAGGATGTCACACATCTTTGGAAGAGGAGAAGGCCTAGGGCTGGGGCAAGGGTTTATGAGGATAGAGTTTAAAGAAATGGTGGAAAGGTCTGAATGGGAGATGGAAGGAGATGATCCCTAGGCTCAGGTTGGAATTGGTGGTTCTAGGGACTAGATTCTAGGAATTACAAACCCACAGCCTCTGCATGTGTTACTGATTAAAATCAGATCAGTAGTTCCAGAACACAATTACACTTCTATAACAGTCAGTCCATTCCTCCTGGATTGGTGTTCACATCATAAATACTACCATTGCAATTAATACTAATTGGCATTCTTGTAAATTTTAGCAACATAATCCAGGATTGAATAGGGAAACTAAATTATTTTTATGCCTAGCGAGGAGCCCTCCGGATTAGAGTTTTGGCAAGTTGCAAGGCATGTAGTGAGCACTGATACTATCAGTGTTGTGTATTTCCTGTACGGGATTTAACCAAGGTGTTCTATCTAGAAGTATCAGAAGCATTTTGCTTACAGTAAAATGTCGGAGAAAGGTTCAGCAAAATATTGGAAAATTTGTATTGCTGTCTAAACATAACTTTTGAACTTTTTATGGTTAATCCATCACTAACATTCTCGTACGGTGTTTCCTCATACCAGTCATTACAATAAAATCAACCCATCAGTCATTTAGTTACATATTTTATTTTTACATGGTGGTATAAAGCCATTTTAAAACTTCTGAGTCACTCTGTTATCAGACTTTATCATAGCTTGCTGGGGCGTTTGTACAATGTTTTTATTTGTAACACAACTAAGCTATTGTTTTCATTAAATTTTAATGTATATACAGGTTCCACATCTGCTGTGGTTTCTTCTAAATACTCGTGGTGAATTTCTTATGACAAGAATCTTGTAGTTCTCTGATCTAATCAACTATTATATGATGCAGAGAAACATCCAAGCTACAAAAACATATTTATTGGAGCTCAACGTAGTGGGTTAGAAAACAACCATCAGAAAAGGTTTTCAGAAATCTTTGTCTGGAAACCAACAAAGAAAATGAAAATAGTACAGATTTATTGTAAGGACCAGATATAGTCCTGAAATAATCCAGAAAATAGGAGTTAGTATTCTTTCCTTATGATGCTTAAACATTCCATTGCACAACATGAAATGAAATGTTTCCCTTCCCTCTAGTAAGAATTTTTAATTGTGTATGCAAAAATACTAGTTTAAGAAGTACTCTTGTTCTAGTTATCCTGAACTGCAAAAACTTTAAGATTTTATGTTGAGTACCATATACATACTTTGTGTGTGACCCTATCTCTGTATGCTACCTAAAGATTATTTGGTCGTCTTTGGGTTTTTTTCTTGGCATGCTTTATTTTCAGGGGGTCTAAAAATTTCTCTACCTTCGTGATCATATCCAGGAAAGAATTTTGGGAGGATCACTTACTTACATTCAGTGTTAAAGTAATAACTTTTAGCATAGAAAATATGGAGGGTAGAGCCAGCACTTGTTTATGGAATTTTTCTTTCCTGCATACACACAGATTGATTCCCAGTAGTCATGACCTTTGTGTCTTTTATTGAGCGAGAGCCTGTTATCATGTCTAACTTCGTAGCCTGTGAGAAAACTGAGGCTGGCCTGTCTCCCACAGGCCTCGCCTGGCCTTGTTAACAGATTACAGCATTCCACTTGTTAGTACCAGCCATACAGGAGAAACTTTTTACTATTATGCTACTGGATAGTGATAAAGTAGACAGTCTTTTTATGTCAGTTAGGTCCTCAAAGTGACAGTTCATGTTTTGGTGATAAAGAAACAGAGCTTTGGATATCAAACACAGACTTGGATTTATCTGTTATAGTGACCCATAGTTTTAAGTTCTTTAACAATGACAGGAACCCCATCTGGAGTGAAGGTTTCCAGAATCTTAAAGTGGAGATACTGAGGCATTTTACTTCCTCATGAGTCAAGGCAGGGATAACCCCATTACTATCAGAATAAAAAATAACTATTGAAAAAAGGGTGAATGTATTCTTAAATATTTAGCCTAATATGTACACTTTACATTAATAGTTTGTTTAATTTCTAAACTTTAGTGTTGGTGGACAGCACTGGTGGCTATGCATTGAGAGAATTAAATTTTGAAGTCTCCACTTAAGATGTACTGATTATTTGGGCATTCTGAGAAAGACATTTATGAGATTCCTATATTTTAAGTGTAATTACTATAAAACATTTGGCAAAATAATTTTAAATATTATAAAAATCAAAACTCTCACAATATTTAAATAATACAGAGTATAAAATGTAGGTTGGAGTTCATACAGATAACCACTGTACATTTCTTGCAGGCTGCCTTTTTCTTATTTACTTATATATTTAATACTACTTCACTATAACGTAATATTTAATACTACTTCAGCTGCTCCTAAAGGAGTGCTGGGCACGGTGTGTATATTCGGATCCATGTACAGATGTAACCTATTCAAATTCTATTTATATATAGATTATAAAGGTTAAATGTAATCCAGATTATACAGTGTTAACATTTTCCCTGCTGATACCAAAGTGTAGAGGACTGACAGCCTGAACTTGTTGAGAAGGGTTGGGAGGGATAACAGTCTCCGACCTTCAGAGTCCTAAACAGCAGGTCCTTGTATGGCTAAGTCCATGTAAGTGTCCACCTGATTGGTTAGACCAGTAGAGATCAATGCTGTGACAGGTGTTAGAAAAAGCTACACCTGTTTTTCCCCATATGCTGATTTAGTGATTAAATTTTTGTAGGAGTTCCAGCCAGTGTGAGTGGGCTACACAACACATGCCAAGTAATTTGAGAAGGAATTATATCTCACCAATGATGACCTGTGATCTTTAAGAATCTCATACAATTTAATTTTATAAAGTATTGCTTTACCATTAGGAAGTGAAATTAAGCAATCTTTTGCTTACTAAAAAAATACTTAGTAAAAATGTTTATTTTTAGTGGAAGTGCAATCAGTTGTACATAATTTTCTAGCTTTATTCATAGCATAAACTGAACATTTCTCTGAAGAAATTCAGTTGCAGAGAATTATACAGTTTGCTTTCTTATCAAGCTGCTAATATGGATCCTATCACCATAAGATCTGGGCACCTTATTCTGTTTGATAAAGAATTGATATATACTTTTATTAATCTGAAAGAAGAAGATAACTTTTTTTTAAAAAAGCTAACAAATAATTGTACTGAGATGCTTCTTCTAAAAGTAGATTCACTATCAATTGTTGAATGGAAATTCAAACTATGACAGAACCAAACATCTTTCAGGTTGCTTAGGAAACCTTGAGAATGCAATACTTCTATGGTACATGAAATGACAGGTAGCTCTGATTTTAATTTGGTGGGATTGTTTTTTTATTTTTAAGACCAAGACAAGTTGGTTAAAGATACGTTGTCTGTCCAAATGAAGACTCTCTCTGGACCACTATTCTCTCACACACTTCTGACATTTAAATGTTTATGATTATATTTCACTGACAAATTTTCTATTAACAATAAACTCTTCCTAGAGGTGGAAAACTTAGAGATTCTATTTAAAACAAACAAAAAAATGAACTTGCATGCTATGTGGATTTTCTGAACGTATAATACCAAGGAAAAATAAGCATTAAAGAATATGAATATACTTTTCAAGATCTTTAAGGCAAGAGACCTGAAGTTCAAAAACTTGTCTCTTGGTAGCTGATTTCATAGCTGCGTAATGGGGAGACATATACATTAAGGGGATGTTGATGCAGGTCCATATTTAGTAAACAGGAAAAGTCCCAAAAAGCAATCACATTAAAATTAAGTCACCGCAGAAGATATGCACGTGAAAAAAGCTTACATTTGGAAAACTGCAGTGTCTTAGAAAGGGATTTCAAAATAAAAACGGTTGTATTTTGAGCATTGTTCTTCTTGGATTGTCATGTTCTATGCAGTACTTGTTTTCATGTTGTATGCAGAGTGACTGAAGTCCAGGAAAGTATGTGCTGGCTAAGTCTAAGAAAACGAATCAGGCAAAATTGTTACATATGTTGTTAAAACCATTCAATAATACATTCATTTGGAAATTTTACTCACTATATTCTACACAGTTAATTTTACTGTTTTCTAATGAGAATAGAACGTTTGGGAAACCAACATTGATATTTTATTAATACAAGGCCAATAATTTATTTTGGCATAACATCCTCCTTACAGAGAACACTATTTAAAAACAAACAAACCACTGCACTGGATTCTTGTGCTAATATGGGAAGTACACTTTTTATTACTACTAACAATTCTAACCTCTTCCTGTAGCCTTCAATGTTAGTTCTATATATCAAACTGCTTGATTGCATCAGCAGATAGCTAAAACAAAGGCTGGTCATGGAATTCCTGGGGGCCAAAGTAATGATAGGTTATAATTACCCATGAGATCAGAGCTGGGAGAGGCTATACCTCTAAGTGCACCTTCCATCATGGGTGCCCTGCGTAGCTACTTATTTTGAAAGGCCTAGCTTGTCTTTTAAAGTGGGTTGCATTTCGGACAGTTTTATATAGTTTCAGTGGCTCTGAATATGATTCAGCTTACAAAAAGTCATGGCAAGTTAGTATTATTTGTGTGTGAATTTTCCAATTGTATTTCAGACTTTAAGAAAAAAAGGCCTTAATGGTTGTGAGAGCCCTGATGCTGACGATTACTTTGAGCACAGTCCACTATCGGAGGACAGATACAGCAAACTAAATGAAGATAGTGATTTTATTTTCAAGCGAGGCCCTGTAAGTACTTTTATTTTACCTCTACTTTTTATTTGTTGATTCTTTTTATTAACTTCATTATTTAGGCTCTGAACAAGAAGGAACACAGAGGGTGTGACAGCCCGGACCCTGACACTTCATATGTGCTCACGCCACATACAGAAGAAAAATATAAAAAAATTAATGAAGAGTTTGATAATATGATGCGGAATCATAAAGTCGCAGTGAGTACTAAAGAATGGCTTGTGTTTTTATCATGTGCATGAGAACTTTCACAATGTTTTGCTTACCACTGAATACCACAGTAAAGATTAGATGGTTTAATTGTTTATGAAGCAGATATACCTATTTATTATGTATGCGTGTATGTGAGAGAAATTCTGAAAGTTATGTGAAACTATCATGTAAACTAGGAGTTCTTAAAATTCCCAGTGGGTCTGTAGCTCCACTCCTGTGCTCCTGAAGTTTCATACTTGTTTATGGTGTTCCCGACTCTCAGGAACCCATCCCCCTTTCTAGATGCTGCCTAAAACTTCTTCTTTTTTTTTTTTAAACTAGGATGGACTCTTATCCTGAGATGTAAGATAACTTGTATAGAGAGATTTTAAATTTTTTACCCCTCTGCAGTGGAACAAGGTTACAACAAATGAGAAACAGCTTAAAAATATTTCCTAGGAGGATGCCCTCATACAGAGAATTTGTTCTCCCTCTAGTCAAAATTAGTCAATGGCACCTTACTTAAAAGACTAAGTCCTATTTTCAAAAGTGACGAAAGCATGTAGGCTCCTAAAGGTGTGACTTTTTAAAAGTATTTAGGTGATTAAAGAAGTAATAGGTGCCTAGTGGGATTTTGAAAATTCTAAGCAGTAAAGCACCTGACCCCCATTAAAATCCCATTAGTTGCTCATCTACATTTTTTTGGCACATAAATACCTTCTGAAAATTTCACCCTCAAGTGCCCAAGTCACATTTGAAAATAGACTTAGGCACCTAAACCATGTAGCCACTTCTTGAAATTTTTACTCAACATCTTGTATTGTCAGAAGACTTCCCACAGGCCATTTTACAGCTAATCCAAAAGCAAACCTGGCCAGGGCCTGAGTCCTCACATCAACACCAACAAGACTGCCTAGCGTACTTCACAATTTTGTACACATAGAAATATGATTGTTCTAGGAGCTATGGAGTGGCTTAGTGGAGCATCAGTCTTGGAGAGGAATTAGGGTGTCTCATGGTTCAAGAAGTTTAGGAGCCACTGTTGTAATTTATTGGTGTGGGTGGGGGTCATGTTAATTCCTCTTTCAAAGTAAATTAATTTTATAGAATTATAGAATAAATCAGAAATTGATGAATATGCCAGAGAAAAATATTGCCTCTTAATGCAAGTAATTTTGAAATTCTGCTACATCTTTTTAGTTGTACATCATTGGATTTCTTGTGGCAATTAAAAAGTGGACTGGTTAGGTTCGTCTTAAAATCTACATGAAAACTGAGTGATTTAATACACAAGAGGTGACTATAGTGCCCAACCAACTCTCCAGTAAAGGATATAATTCCTTTGTTAATCCACATTGCTCTGGGTTAACTGTGTACTGTCAGTCTTGATACTCAGCATTAGTTCTTTCATTAGGATCTCCTTTCTTGCACACAGGCAATATCCTTTGTCCCTCATTGCCAGTTTGAAGAATCCTCTCTAGGGTTTACATCAGTGGACATTGTTGTGTCTTTGAACCTGAACCTGAATGGTAGTTCTTTAGATTAACTTGAAACTTTAGATATCGAGAAGTGGTGTGTCAGGGCATCTTCTCTAGGTCTGAGTTTGCACAAGTAATCACAGTCCTCCAGTATAGTCTCTAAGCTGTCCCCTCTTATAGAAACGTAACTTTTCAGCTCAGTATCTCTGGCTCCAGTGAGTATCATGAATTCCAGTCCGAAAAGTTCCCATAGTTAGAATGACTGATTACAATTGTAAACTTTAGTGCTCCCTACATTTATTTACATATGGTTAATTTATAACTGTTATGGTTTTGTTTCCATACCCGTGGGTCATATCACAAAAAATAGTCCCCTATCCTTTATGAAAGACTTCGTGCTGACTGCTGTCAAAGGAGAGGAAAGACAGACAGCGTGGAGTAGTTGGTCATATCCAAAAGCCTACCCACTAAATGGGCTGGCAGTGTGATATGTGGGTCTCCATTGTAGCAGTAAAAGTTGCTATCACCGAGTGCTTCTACGTAAAAAGAAACACGTACAAGGATATTACTATACATTGCCTTTGTTATATTTTTGGAATTGTTGAAGGTGTTGCCCTGTGCTGCTTGAATGTAGAGTATGTTTAAAAATTTAGTGCAAAAATTATTTGTCATAGATATTAAAAAGTTCATTGAAGTGGCCTGCATGTAAAAATAAAATATCAATAATACAGCTTTTTGGATGAATGTTTACATATGGAGAGTGCCTTCTTAACAGAAGTGCTTTTTATTCATTGGAGTTAAATCTTTTTGCTGCAAACTGTACCAAGAAATGATGATCTTTTCCCCCATCTCTCAGAATTACTTTGATATAGATACTGTACAAAAGCATTATTTCTAAATTTTACTTTCAGAAAACGTACTATGTAGTACACTCACTAGTTGTTATGAAGTATTATAAAGAAAAATTAAACTTTAGGTAATGAATGAATACAGTACATTTTGTGGTGATATACTGTTTTTTAAAATTCATTTATTAAATAAAAAACTTTATTCATGTGTATTGGGCTTCCTACTCATTAATGCAAATTATCAAGGTGCTATTGTCTGTCAGATAGTACTGACATTTTGACTCTAATTTTGATCTTGTGAACATTTGTATTGAGAGGGGAAAAAATCAGACAACATGTATACATTAGAGACAAAGCAGATTTTTTTTACAGGATTACATTCCTTTAAAAATTATGATTAGGAAAAATTTGGTTACTATCCTTGTATTTGCTAAAGCTTATTGGGTATTAAATGTTTTCATACTGAGAATGTATGTAACTAAGAAATAAAGATTCAATCAAAATTTCTATATTCAAATAATTAGCACTCTAATTTACAGAAATTCATTAGTATTCAGGAAAATAGTTCTGTTTACTATAGAATGTATTACTCTGCTACCAATACACAGATGAAAAATTCGCTAATCAGTTTTGGAATAAACCTACTTCACTTCAGAATTTTCTAGACTGTAAAAAAGTATTTGAGTTTTTATAGATACATTCCAGATCTAGATAGATAACAATAATGCTTTAATTTCAATGTCAAGGCTGTCAGAAAAAAGATACCATTACTAACTTTTCTCTTTTGTCTCATGACTGACTCAGTTTTGTTTTATAATGTGCATGTTTATGTATTCTTACATTTTGAAGATGCAACAAATTCATTGATTATTAAAATGTGTAGCTTATCAACTGGCTTTCTGGTATCAGGAATCAAATGTTAAGTAATGGCATACTTCTGATTAAAGTTAATGGATGAATATCAATAAAATATCTCCAGTCTAATGTTTACAAACTGTAGCTCTCAATGTAACTGACATTGATAAATGACCTTATTGAAATATATCTTTAACTAAAGTACTGTAGTTCACAATACCATTCTCTTCAGAGTGGATGTTTTATAAGTGTGCATTTTTAGAGTGATACAAAATTACTAAACTAACATAATTAATCTGACTTTATCTCAATATTATAGCCTTGACAAACTTTACTGTGCAATATTAATATGTTCTTGTTTTTGTTTTCAGCCTGGCTTGCCTCCCCAGAATTTTTCAATGTCTGTTACGGTTCCAGTGTCCAATCCCAATACTTTAACCTACAGTAACCCAGGGAGTTCCCTTGTATCCCCAGCACTGGCATCCAGTTCATCATTAACAGACACGACCATGCTCTCCCCACCTCAGGCCACATTACATCGAAATGTATCACCCGGAGCCCCTCAGAGACCGCCAAGTACTGGCAATGCAGGTAAGACTTCTACATTTCCTCTTTTTTCCCCTTTAATTCCCATAAAGCTTACATTATGAAAAACTAGCAAAACTGTATGCTGTAGTTGTGATTTCTTATGTGGATAAAATCATAGAAATGTAGGACTGGAAGGACCTCGAGAAGTCATCAAATCCAGCCCCCTGCGCTGTAGTAGGACCAAGTAAATGTAGACTATCCCTGACAGATGTTTGTCCAACTTGTTTGTAAAAGCTTCCAATGATGGGGACTCCACGACCTCCCTTAGAAGCCTATTCCAGATCTTAACTACCCTTAGAGTTAGAAAGGTTTTCCTAATGCCTAATGTAAATCATCCTTGCTGCAGATTAAACCCATGACTTCTTGTCCTACCTTCAGTGGACATGGACAACAACTGATCACTGTCCTCTTTATAACAGCCCTTAATGTATTGGAAGACTGTTTTTAGGTCCCCCCTCAGTCTTCTTTTCTCAAGAATAAATATGCCCAGTTTTTTAAGCTTTTCCTCATAAATCAGGTTTTCTAAAGCTTTTATCATTTTTTGTTGCTCTCCTCTGGACTCTTTCCAGTTTGTCCATATCTTTCCTAAATTGTGATGCCTAGAAATGCCAAGTGGAGATGGACAGTTACCTCTTGTTGCTCATATACTGTTAATGCACCCCAAAATCATTTTAGACTTCTTTGTAGCTGAATCTCATTGACTACTCTCATTCAGTTTGTGGTCCACTATAACCTCCAGATCCTTTTAAACAGTACTGCCACCTAGACAATTATTCCCCATTTTGTAGTTGTGCTCTTTATCTTTCCTTCCTAAGTGAACTACTTTGCATTTGCCTTTATTGGATTTTATCCTGTTGAATTCAGACCAATTCTCCAGTTTGTCAAGATCATCTTGATTTTTAAACATGTCCTTCACAGTGCTTGCAACCCTTCCCAGACTGGTGTCATCTGCCAATTTTATAAGCATATTCTCTGTTCCATTATCCAAGTCATCTATTCAGTATTTTCATTGTATCAGACCCAGGACTGACCCCGGTGGGATCCCACTTGATATGCCCTCCCAATTTGACAGCAAATCATTGATAACCACTCTTTGAGTATAGACTTTCAACCAGTTGTTAAGACACCTTATAGTAATTTCATCTGGACCATATTTCCCTAGTTTGCTTATGAGAATGTCATGCGGGATTGTGTCAAAAGCCTTACAAAAAGCAAGGTACATCATGTCTACTGCTTCCACCTTATCCACTACATGAGTAATGTTATCACAAATGGAAATTAAGTTGGTCTGGCATGATTTGTTCTTGACAAATCCATGCTGACTATACTTTATAATCCTATTACCTCTAGGCTCTTAAAAATTTGTCCCATGCTTGTGTTGTTCTTTTGTAGTCCTTAGCAATTTGTCCATATTTCCATATTTATAAAATTTCTTTTTGATTTTTCAACTCATTAAAGAGCTGATGTTATAGCCGTATTAACTTTTTACTATTTTCCCCATCTTTCCTTTCCATCAGAATAGTTCGGCAGTTGTGCCTGTATTATTGTCTCGTTGAGGAACTCAGCTCTCCTGAGCTCCTTTTTCCCTTAAATTTTCTTCCCATGGGACCTTACCTGCCAGTTCTCTGAGTTTGTTAAAGTCTGCTTTTTTGAAGTCCATTGTCCTTATTCTGCTGCTCTGACTCTCACTTCCTTTGAATAATGAAATATATTATTTCATATCATGCCAAACTTTTTCATGATCACTGTCACCCAAATTGCCTTTCACCTTCAGATTTGCTACCAATTCCTATCTTTTGGTCAGAATCAAGTCTAAAATGGTTGTCCTCTTGGTTCTTTCTTCTACTTTCTGGAACAAAAATTCTTTTTCGAGTGCTTGTTTATGTCGATTCCAATCAGGTGTGCGCACACCATGTGCATGGTCATTGGAAAGTTTTTCCTTAGCAGCTCCTGTCGGGTCAGCTGTGGAGCCCCGTGGAGTGGCGCCTTCATGGTGCTCAATATATAACCCTGCTGACCCGACCCCCCTTCAGTTCCTTCTTACCCTCCGTGATGGCCATTGGAACAGTGCTCACTTGCTCAGCAAGTACTCCTTTAGCTTTCTTCTGTTAGTCATTCAAGTTAGTGTTGTAGTTGATTTAGTGTAGATAGTAGGTTGGAAGCAGGGTCTCTCCCCAGTCCCTAACCCCATCCCCCCTCCGGGACATGCCATTAGCCTAAGGTTTTAAGCCCTGCAGTGCTTGCAATATGTATATGGCCATCAGTCATCCCCCCAACTCCTGCTTAAAGTGTCTGGGGGAAGAGCACCAAACAGAAAGGTGCAAAATCTGAAGTGCTTTTCGGCCAAGAAACAAGAAGGAACGTGATTTCTGTTTCTTTAATGGAATCCGCTGTCTGCCCACAGCCAGCTGCAGACTGCCAGGACCTGGGACTGAGCGCAACAGAATGCCACACTCCAACATTGGTGCATGACACAGTGCAGAGGAAGGACTCTAGTATAAGAGACCCTCGGCACTGGCACTGAAGCCACGGATAGTGCCCCGGCACTCCTCAACCTCACCGGTGCTGCATAAGTGCCAAAAGAAGGCTGAAAGAGAGCGCTCACCGGCTAGGAAAGCCACGGGACTGTCAGGATGCACAGGCATACCTTAGAACGGAATCGAAACCTAAACAATACGAGCCCGTGCCGTTGACTTCGGCTTCCCAGAAGGGACCGTTGAGTCTGGCACACAGTGACTTGCCACAAGGGCAGTGCCAGGTGGAAGAGTTTGAGCCACCCTCTACCCCGGACACGTTTGAAGCTGCCACAGACCTTATTGAAATGACAGCTTCACAGCCCAAAGCTCTGAGGGACAAACCTCCAGTACCAATAAGTCCGGTACTGTCTAGAGGTAAATGGACCATGATGCAGTGCTCACAGTCCCTGGCTCAACGCCATCCGTGGCACTGCTTGCAGTTGTTTTCGCCATGGCACCACTCCCTGGCACCATGCTCAGTCAGAGTATTTCCGGCATTGACGAGATGCTCCCCCTCTCTGGCACCGATGGTGGACTGGCACCTAGTCGGGGCACTAAGAGATAACTAGCACCAATCCCTGGCACCAAGTCGGCACCAATATACAGCACTGACATCATGTCCTCGATCGCTGGCACTGGATATCTGCCGATCTACAACACCAGACTCCCGGCACCAGTTTCCTACGAGGTCGACCCGGCACCTGTCTCCCGCCTCCTGGGCTCGGCTCCACTTTGGTCATCACGTTCAGGGTCCGCTTCCTTGGACTCTAATGGTGACTCATACTACTCCAGGTGCAATCAGCCTAGGTCTCACAGGCGGCATAGGGAGCCGCAGCCAACCTAGCAGCCTCCTGCACAATGGCCCTTTTGGACTCCCAGAATTTACCATCAGGCCCAGGGCTCCCTTTCCAGGGCTTCACAGTCGGTTGTCTCAGCACACCGACCACCCCACTCTGCCAGGGACAGGCCTACATCTCAGGGATCCGAGGCAACCCAGTCCCAGCCACCCCCTCAGCCTCAGGCCGCTGTCAAGGCTACTCCGGCACAGGACCAGCCACAGGCTCAGGCTACAGCCACCTCAGCTATGGCCGCCACAGAGGCAGACATTGTCCAGGAGGAGGTCAGGGAGCCAGAGGTACAGGAGGACCCGCTACCTCCTCCGGCCACCTCATCCTTATCCCGACGAGGTGGTGGCAGGAGCCTCAGCTTCGGGTCCTCTGCCAATTGACCATAGGGCACATCAGGACCTTCTGAGGCGGATTGCCCGCAACATGGGTTTGCAAGTGGAGGAGGTGATCAAGGCTGAGGACCCCACGGTGGACATTCTTACTCCAAAGGTCCATCACGGGTAGCTCTGCCATTGATCAAGACAGTTCAGACCAACATCAGGAATCTGTGGCAGACACCGGCCTCAATTCTGCCAGGGGTGTGGAATGAAAATACTTCGTCCCTTCCAAGGGCTACGAATATCTGTTTTTGCACCTACAGCCATGATGTCTAATAGTCTCAGCAGTCAACGAGAAAGAGCATCAGGGACAGCAAGGGTCGGCCCCCAAATCAAAGGAGGAAAAAAGGATGGACCTTTTTTGGTAGAAAGGTCTATGCCATCGGGGACCTCCTGCTGAGGTAGCTAACCAGCAAACTATCCTCAGCAGGTACAACTTCAACTCATGGGCTTCCATGATGAAGTTCAAAGAGCTAATCCCTCCAGACTCTAGCTCTGAGTTCTCCGCTATTGTCGAGGAAGGGAAAGCAGTGGCACAAACCTCGCTGCAGGCATCCCTAGACTCTGCGGACTTGGCCATCTATACCTTCTCCTCAGGCATAGCCATGAGGAGGTCATCATGGCTTCAGATGTCCGGACTATCCCTGGAGTTACAACAAACCCTGCAGGACCTCCTCTTTGAGGGTGCAGGGCTGTTCTCCGAACAGACAGACTCCAAACTGCATAGCTTGAAAGATTCCAGGGCAATAATGGAGTCATTGGGAATGCACACGCCGACAACCCAAAGCAAGCACTTCAAGCCCCAACTGGAACAATAGCATCCATATCCTCCTCAGCTGAGGCAGGATTTCTATAGGCGAAGGGGCAAGAATGACGGACCCAAGCCTTCCAACCCCCCCCTCGAGGCAAGGCCAAGGCCAGTCCAAACCTTCATCTGGATCTAAGCAGGCCTTTTGAAGGGACGTTCGAGGACAGCACACCTGCCTATCCACTGGATTCTTTCTGAATTTGCTTGCTTTCTGAATGGTCTGTCCAACTTCTACCGTGCTTGGTCTCAAATAACATCAGACCACTGGGTCCTTCGCACGGTAGAAGTGGGATATTATCTCCAATTCTGCTCCTTCCCTGCCTCCCACCCCCCTTTCCCGTCCCTCTTCATGACACTTGAGTCCCTACATTTGTGGCTCAACCCTCAGATGGTATGCGAGAGTGTCCCCTTCAACAGCTCACTGCCCTCCTTGTCCCAACTAATGGACGCATCAGATCTGGGTTGGGGGGCACATCTAGGAGATCTCTGAACACAGGCGTGTGGTCGCAGGATGAGCTTTCCCTTCATATCAATATCGGGGAGTTCAGAGCAGTGTGGCCAGTGTGCCAAACTTTCCAGTCCTGTCTGCAAGGCCAAAGCGTGGCAGTGATGATGGACAACACCACTGCTATGTTCTACATCAACAAACAGGGTGGAGCCCGTTCCTCCCCCCAGGTCGAGAAACCCTCCAAGTAGGGGTGTTTTGCATAGCCCATCCCGTTCACCTGGCGGCGTCCTATCTCCAAGGAGCACAGAATGAGCTAGCAGATCACCTCAGCAGGTCGCTCTGCAACCACGAATGGTCCGTCCATCCAGATGTTCTTCATCCAATTTTCCAAAAGTGGGGATTTCCCCAAGATTCGCCACCTGGAGCAACAGGAAGTACCCAGTGTTCTACTTCTTCCAGAAACACAGCCTGGGTTCAATTACGGATGCGTTTCTGCTATCCTGGGAGACCGCCTCGTGTACGCCTTCCCATGGGTCCCACTCATACACAAGGTGCTACTCAAGATCCACAGAGACAAAGCGGAGGTGACTGTACTGGCCCCAGCATGGCCCATCAACACTGGTACACCACGCTTCTGGAGCCGTCAGTGGACACCCCAGTTGTGCTACCACTCTGCCCCGATCTGATCACGCAGGACCACGGCCGCTTCCACCACCTAGCCCTCCACCTTACAGCTTGGAAGCTTTATGGTTAAACCCCATGGAGCTCCAATGCTTGAAGCTGGTAAGGGAGGTTCTACTCGGCAGCAGGAAACCATCCACCAGGGCTACTTATTTAGCCAAGTGGAAGAGATTTACTTGTTGGTGTGCCCAGCAACACACACCTCCACTCCAGGCGTCTATAACGCTCATCCTGGACTACCTTCTGCATCTCAAACAGCAGGGCCTAGCTGTGGCATCTGTCAAGGTGCATCTTGCTGCTCTCCTGCTATCTCAGCCTTCCACCTGGGAGCATCTGGACTCTCTGTCTTCGCCAACCCCATGGTAGGACGTTTCCTCAAGGGCTTGGCACGCTTATATCCACAGATTAGACAACCCGTTCCCTCATGGGACCTTAACCTCATCTTCTCCAGGCTCATGGGGCCCCCTTTTTGAACCACTGGCAACTTGCTCCCTGCTCTATTTGTCGTGGAAGATAGCCTTTAATTCGGACACCCGCCGGGCTTATGTGATGGCAACCAGGAAGGCTCTGACCTTTGCCCATCCTACACGGTCTTTCACAAGGACAAGGTGCAGCTCAGGCCTCACCCAGCCTTCCTTCCCAAAGTAGTGTCACAATTCCACACTGGTCAAGACATTTTTCTACCCGTCTTCTATCCTAAGCCTCACACCAGTTACCCAAGAGCAGAGGCTGCACTCACTGGATATTCAGAGAACACTAACATTCTACATCGAGCGCATGAAACTGTTCAGGAAGTCGAACCAACTGTTCATGGCGGTAGCAGACCGGATGAAAGGACTCCTGGTCTCATCTCAAAGAATATCTGCCTGGATGACTTTCTGCATTCGCACGTTACGAGTTAGCCAGGGTCCCAGCCCCAACTCTCATGGCACATTCCACAAGGGCACAAGCCTCAGCTGTGTTCCTGGCCCGAGACCAGAGATCCGCAGGACAGCAACTTGGTCATTGGTGCATATGTTTACCTCTCACTATGCAGGGTGGTGCTTCAGTCAGCTATTCCTTAACTCTGACCCCACCTCAGCGGTAGAGCTTGGAAGTCACCTGATTGGAATCGACGTGAACGAGCACTTGAAGAAGAAAAAAGGTTACTCACTTTCTGGTAACTGTTCTTTGAGATACCTTGTTCACGTCCATTCCAATACTCATCTTCCTTCCCCTCTGTCAGAGTAGACAGCAAGAAAGAACTGAAGGGGGGTTGGGTCGGCAGGGTCATGTATTGAGCGCCATGAAGGTGCCACTCCAGGGGGCTCAAAGCTGACCCGACGGGAGCTGCTAAGGGAAAACTTTTCGATGACCATGCACACAGCATGCCCACACCTGATTGGAATGTATGTGAACAATACATCTCGAAGAACAACAGTTACGAGAAGGTGAGTAACCATGTTTTTTGTCCCCAGTACATTCCAAAAACCTTTTTGGAAATTTTTGTCTTTTGCTGTAGTATTTTCTCAACAGATGACTGGGTAGCTAAAGTTCCCCATTACTACAACATCCTTTGTTTTGGATATTTCTATTAATTGTTTTAGAAATGTCCAATCCATCTCCTCTTCCTGGTTTTTCAGTACTGGTTTGGTGGTCTACAGTAGACCCCTCACCATGACATCACCTCTATTTTTAACATTATTTTATTTTTACCCAGAGACTCTCAACTGGTCTGTCTCCCGCCTCCTTCTGGACCTCAGAACAACTGTATATATCCTTTATGTACAATGCAACCCATCCTACCTTTTTCCCCACCTGTCTTTTCTGAACAACCGCCTATATACAAATATTCCAGTAATGAAATTTAGCCCACAAAGTCTCTGTGATGCTAGTTAAATCAGAATTTAGCTTATTTACTAACATTTCCAGTTCTTCCTGTTTTTTTTTCCCCCATACTCCTTGCATTTGTGCGCAGACATCTAAAATGTTGGTCAGTTTTCCCCCACTGATTTCCTTTTGGTGCTCCTTTGACCCTATTGTAATTGTCTGTGCCTCCCCCAACTCAGTTATGGTCATCTATTTTTATACTTACCTGTGGGCTTTTGTCACTTGCCCCCATTGAACCTAGTTTAAAGCCCTCTTCACTATGTTGGCAAGTCGATACATGAAGATGCTCTTCTCCTTCTTGGTCAGGCGGACCCCATCTCTTCCTAGCAGAGCTTTTTCCTGGAACAGCATCCCATAGTTGAAGAAGCCAAAGTCCTCTTGTAGACGCCATCTGCACAGCTGTGCATTCATCTCCAGGATGTCCCCCTGCCTGGGCCCTTTACCCTCAACTGGGAGGATGGACGAAAACACATGCTGCACCCCTGACTCCTTCTTCCTCACTCCTAGAGCCCTGTAGTCACTGCTGATCTGCTCAGGGTCAGACCTGGCAGTATCATTAGTGCCCACATGGATGAGCAGTATAGGGTAGTGATCAGAAGAATGTATGAGCATCTGCAACTTTCTGTGACATCTCAGATGAGGGCTCCAGCCAGGCAGCACACCTCCCGGGACATCATGTCAGATCGGCAAATGGATGCCTGTATTCCCTCAGAAGGGAGTCCCCGTCCACCATCACAATAGATCTCCTCTTCTCGGGTGCAGTGGCAGTGAGCTTCCTAGCCTTGGGGTGAATGGCAGCTCCTCCTCAGCCATTAGTATCTGCTCTTTACCTCCTGTTGCCAGTACAGCATACCAGTTCTTGACCTCTATGGATAGGGGACCAGGGTGGAGCACTGTCTACCAACCGAGGTGGTCAGCAGCCAGTTTCCTCCTCATGAAGCAGCCAATTCTCAAGTCTCCTCTTGTGTTGCTGCTTATGGTTATGAAATATTTTAATATGATACAGTACATTACATTAATACAGAACATGTACTAATGAAAATTGATCAGCTTTATCTTTAATTTTGTTAATTGTTAGGTGGTATTTTGGGTGCTGCAGATCTCACAGTGCCAAATGGAGCTGGTACCAGTCCAGTGGGTAAGTAGAGTACCACGGTTTATTTGAACTTTGTGCATTCACTTATGAGTGATTTCTGATTCGGACTAGTTTAAAAAAAAAAAGTATGAGTGTCTTTGCATCAGAACAGAAGTAAGCTGATGGATTGATCAGTCATCTTTCCTCTCTCTATATAAAAAAAACACTTGCCTTTTCAGCCTGTAGATTTCATTTTTCACTTTACTATATTGTAAACTGCATGTTTAACTTCCTTTATTTTCCCATTCCAGGTAATTACTAGAATTTCCATGAGTTTCACAGTAGTATTTGCTGTTTTTGCTTTAATGTATATTCCCCCCTCCAACCCCCCCTTCAAGATCTTGCACTGGAACCATAAATATTTTGCTAAGCATAAATTCTCATGGAACTTAAGGAGCCCATCAGCCTAGCTTCAGTACCTGGAAAGATACTGGAACAAATTATTAAACAGTTTGTAAGCATCTAGAGGATAATAAGGTGATACATAATAGCCAACATGGATTTGTCAAAAATAAATCATGCTAAACCAACCTAATTTCCTTCTTTGACAGAGTAACTGGCCTGTTGGATGGGGGAAAGCAGTAGATATGGTTATAGCTTGACTTTGTATGTCTATTGACACAGTCTCATGTGACATTCTCATGTGACTAGATCTAAATTAAATTACTATAAGGTGGGGAAATGATGGTTGAAGAAACATGCTCAGAGTAGTTACCAATGGTTTGCTGTCAAACTGGGAGGACATATCAAGTGGGGTACCGCAGTGGTCAGTTCCAGTGCTGTTTAATATTTTCATTAATGACTTGGATGATGGAGCAGAGAGTACACTTCTGTAAAATTTGCAGATAACACCAAGCTGGGAGGGGTTGAAAGGACAGGATTAGAATTCAAAAAGATCTTAATAAATTAGAAAATTGGTCTGAAATCAATTACAATGATATTCTATAAAGACTGGCAAAGTATTATATCTTACATAAATAAAAACTAGGGAATAACTGGTTAGGTAGTGGTACTGCAGGAAAAAATGGGTTAATAGTGGATCAAAAATTGAATTAATCCACAGCGTGATGCTGTTGCAAAAAGGGTAAGTGTCATTCTGGGATGTATTAATAGGTGTGCTGTATGTAAGACATGGGAGGTAATTTTTCCACTGTACTTGGTTCTGGTGAGGCCTCAGCTGGAATACCGTGTCCAGTTTTGGGCACCAGTTTAAGATGTGGACAAATGGGTGAGAGTCCAGAGGAGGACAACAAAAATTATTAGGAATTTTAAAAACCTGCCCTATGAGGAAAACTTAAAAAAGCTGGACATGTTTAATCTTGAGGAAGAAAAGACCCAGGGGGGGAAACAATCTTCGGTATGTTTTAAGGGCTGTTATAAAAGTGATGGCAATCAATTGTTCGCCATATCCACAGAAGGTGAGACAAGAAGTAATCAGCTTAATTTTGCAGCAAGAAAGATTTAGATTAGATATTAGGAAAAACTTTCTAACTATAAGGATAGTAAAATACAGAGATGCGTTACCTAAGGAGGTTGTGAAATCCCTGTTGGTTTTAAGAACAGATTAGACAAATATCTATAAGGGATGGTCTAGATATACTTAATTCTGCGTCAGCACAGTGGGATGCACTAGACTAGATTACCTCTTCAGTTCCCTTTCAGCCTTACATTTTTATGATTCTGTGGAGCTCCTTAAAACCAGGGTGCCCCAAATTAGTAATTTAACAACAAATACTGTAGTGATGTCCTACATTCCTAAGAGTTTCTTACTTGCATAAAATATAACACAGACTTCAGATTTATGCAGTAATGGCATGGAGACATCCAGGTTCCATTCTATCATATTGCAGGAAGGCAACATAAATACCAATCATCTGGCTCCCTGGTGTTTCTTCCATCTCAAGATATTGATTTGGTGGCTGAGGACCAATTTGGGAATATACTTGGTCAGCCCGAGAATGAGAACATAGCAAGAGTTGTCAATCAGGGAAACTACTGGAGATACTCACATAAGTAATGGCCAAATAATAATCTGGCAACTGGGAAAAAAGATCTTCCCAGATAAAAATCATAGTTTAAGATGTTTGTAAATGAGTAGTGCTTAAATTAGTAGGGTAAAAGTGCTGGTTTGACTCTCCACTCTGCTTCCAACAAATGTTTCCTTCACATAGAAGCTCAAGAAATTCTATGATAAAAGAAACCTTTTAATTTAGGGGGTTAATGAAGAGCAAGGTCATTAAACACGATGGGATCCCAGATGATGATTTCTTGTGTGTTTCAGAGATCAGCTTATTAAGAAAAGGACCTGCTTATAAACAATCCTATGTTATTAGGACTAATTCAGTCCTTTTTTCCAAAATTAGGCCCCAAGTTTCTGAACTTCATTCATGCACTCAGCAAAAATCAGTGTAGCATAGCTATGCTACACTAAGAGCCATATCCTATTATAGGTACCACTTCTTCAGTGTTATAGATACTACAGATGTGAATTAGAAATTGCCCTTAAGCAAAAGCAGTAAACTATGTTAAAGTATTGCATATACCCACATCAACTTCATGAACATTCTTAATAAGTTAGTGTTTTCTGATTTGATCCTACAGTAAACATTTTAGGAGCTGGTGTATGGTAACAAATTAAAGTGGTCATCGTCTTTATTTTCCAGGATATATCCCCCCACTACTCACAAGTTTTTCAATCAAATGACAGTTGAAACTACATGATGACTGTACAACTCCTGTGTTGGTGCGAGATTTGCAAAATGTATCTCCAGCAGAACTTCGGAAGCATTCAGATGATGCCATATCACTGAGCCATTAGTACACAGTAGCCTGCTATGACTTGCTATATACTTTTCGAAATGGAGTGGCTGGTGTAAATTAACCTTCTCTGTCCCAGAGTTCTTAATTGCAGCCCAGCAACAAACATATAAAGTAGCCAGCTCATAAGCAGATTCACTCTGCTGGCTAACTTACCAATTGTAGCTTGGGGCCACTGTAACTAAGGTATGAATTGTGATAAGTTAATAATGTCAGCTAATTCAAACAATTTTTAATGATTACTGACAATTCATACATTTTTCTAAACAGTTATTGATTAAAAGAAATTCATTTTATTTTCCAAAAAGCTTAGCTTTTCCCCCTTCTTTAATGCTGTTGAGGAATAGGGGGTACTGAAGTAGATATATTTATTAACAGGCCTTTGTTTATTTTGTGACTTTTCATTTATGGGATCGGTACCAAGAGCAGTGGATGGGTGCTAATAAAAATAGGAAAAAATCCTTATAATCAATTGTTTTGCACAACCGTGAAAAATTAAATAGAAAAAAGCTTAAAAATAAACATAGATATCCATCAAAATTATAAAAAATAAAAATCGAATCTTGCTTACAGATAAACCATCATTTTCTATATTCTTATCCAACTATGAAAGCCCTTGAAGATGACTGTGGGTAAAAGCTGATACCTTATCTTGGCTCACTTAGGGCTCAGTTCAACTAAAGGCAAGGAAGATGCAGAAAACATCTGCACATTTAGGCCAAGCAAATTTTCCCCTCACATCCTGTGTGACTTCATTCAAGTTGATGTGGATTGCTTCAACAAGCAACCTGCCAACCTTTGAGAGAGAAAAGATGCAGACATATAATAGCTTTCTAAAATTCTGTTTGTCCATGGACAGCCGCTTATTTTTTTAATGGCAAGTAAAAATATCACCATGGTAAGGATTGGCCAGTTAGATCTGTCTGGGCTGGCGAATTTCACAACCATTTTGTTAGACTGATTATTCGTGGAGCATACAGTAATAGCTATAGGTAAGATTGAACAACCATTTTCATTTTAGAGGGCTGCTTGCAGTTGCTCATAATTTTGTCGAAGTTCTGCATTTCATATGAAAATTTAATACAGCCTGGGGCAAGTTTTTTTTAAAGTATTAGAAAAAATGATTCAGTCATTTTCAACATTGAAGAGTAGTAGAAATGTATTTTGGCAGAGACATGTTGTTTGCTGGTGTACCTTTTTAGTGAAAAAATTTTCATTTGGCAGAATTATAACTGCTTAAAAATATATGTTAAGTTTGGCTTCTTTTTTTTCTTCATGTTGTGGAGTTTCCATTTCAGAGAAAAAGTTGGCAGTTAGCAGACTGTATTCATTAACTGCAAACTAATTCGTACAGTGTAAAATGTGTTGGTGACCCAATTCCAGTGCTTGTGATGGCTAGAAACTGCAAGCCTTTTCTTCTGATGGGAAAAGAACAAAATGTCACCAGATGCCATGTTGAAGGTTAAAAGAAATTAAAAGAAAAATGAAGTGCAGTTCACATTTGCTGTGCAAATGTGGCAGATGTTTGAGATGAGCAAGCACTTGTTCTGTGTTTAATTGGTTCCAATGTAAATCTAATAGTGGCGTGTCAGTAGAATGAAGGAAGTACATGGAAAACTAGGAGCCATACTTGAGACCAAATAACGCATTAAAATTTGCTGTAGAGAAAAGCCTGGCTTTGAAAGGGATTCTCTGCTTCACTCTTATTCTGATAGCATTCAGATTTGAAAGCTGTCAGAAAAATAAAAGTAATAAGTGTCTTTTAATTTTGTTGCAGCTTTCTGAATAATGGGTTTTTGTCTCTCCCAGAAGTTCCATTTAAATATGAAATGGTTCTGAAAGTTCTGCCTCTCATCTTAGCATACGGCTGTAACCCCAAGATTTTAAAAAATGGGCGTTGCTTGGTATTCAGTACTCTTGAAAATCGGGTCTCTTATTTAAGTGTTCAACTTTACTAAGAAGCACAAGTCCCCTTGACTTTCAAAGCCAATGGGACTTATTTCCTTAAGTTACTTAGGCAATTCTGAAAATCCCATCATTATTTTTGAAAGTTTTGTCTGTAAAGGTGCAAGTCCTTTCTAAACAATTTTCTCATACACTTCCACTAATGGCAGAGGTGTATCTTAATGGTATGACTAGAGCTATACTTTCCCTAGTCACCAGTGTTTGTGTCAATGACAATACAAAGTATATTTATTTCCACTTTAAGCTGTCCTAATACCACCGTTCCACAAATGAAGGAAAGCATATACTTCTTAAAAGCAGTGAAATATACATGTAGATATTTCCCTTTTGATGAGAGCTGAAATTTGTACTGCTCCTATGACTACAGCTTCAATCTGCCATCTCAGCAATGTTTTTCTTCAAGAAGCTAAGAAGTGGTGGAGTGGGTGTGTGTATTTGTTTTAATTACTTTCAGTACCTTAAACTGGAACTATCTTTATTTGAAATAGCCACATTGATGACATTGACAAGTGCTGATTTTAGTAATTTTCTTGTTTTTTGATACTCAAGTTTTTCTCCCAGAATATTTTTTACTTGTATAAAAATGTTGAAATATCTTTTTCCTACAGCACTGTTTTCAGTTAGTTGATTTAATGTGGATATTTTTTACATACACTTATGTAGACAGCTTTTTTTTTTAGATTTTGGACCATGGGGGAGGGATAGCTCAGTGGTTTGAGCATTAGCTTGCTAAACCCAGGGTTGTGAGTTCAATCCCTGAGGGGGCCATTTGGGGCAAAAATTGGGGATTGGTCCTGCTTTGAGCAGGGGGTTGGACTAGATGATCTCCTGAGGTCCCTTCCAACCCTGATATTCTATGATTCTATGGTATGTCATATTTGTTTGAGGTATAAAAATGTGTACATAATTATCTTTTCTCTTTCTTATCTTATATTGTTTCGCGGATTGCCTATGATTAACTTTTCCAAACCATATACAAAAAGTCCATTTCTCTGAAGCCGTACCACAGTAAAAGATTAATGACATCAAAGACTATAATTTATGTTTAGAGTAGTAATCAGAACATAGAGTACTTTCCAGCCACGTGTGTTCATTGTTTCAGCTGATGTGATTTATATAGTGAAATATGAGCCTCACTTTTCTAAATGAATCTTTCAATGCTTGGATCTTGTAGGACAATATATGAGATTAATCTTTAAGTTTCTGAAGGAATTGGTATACACCGTTGTTGAATAGGAATTTTGAGCATTTAGTGTTAGTACAGCAAGTACCTCAAAATTAAAACCTGTTTCCTGTCCAAAAATGCATGCAGGGTATATAACATGCATTGGTAGTAATGGTCTGTTACTTTTGCAGTATTTTGAAAGTACTATAGTAGTCTGAGTTGAGATAAATGAAAATTTAATAAAACTGCCCCAGTGGAAATATAGTAGTTCTACATCTTTTTTTCCCCCATTTTCATTTTTTTAACTTCACCATCCGTTCAAATCCAGTAATTTATTTTTTGAAAGGTCTGTTGTGGATGGGAAGGAAACAATGCAATTTTCCTGATACAAAATCATAAATGGAACATACAGGGTTACTAAAGCTTCAGTCTGGCAAACTGCCAGACAGTTGCATCATCCTGTAATCATTATCTGTTTCTGGTTCCTGATCTTCTGCTAAATATTGCTTTTAGCTCCCCTCTCACTCCTTATTTATAATTTGATTTTCTTGGGTTACATCGTAATATATATAATAGAGCAGCTTGTTGAATTCTTAACAACAAAATAATATGTTTTTGCCTAAATTAAAAATTAGGAACACCTATTCTAAAATACTTTTGCAGCTCTGATGCAGGATCTTTAACTAATGTCACTTTTGCACTCTACATGCTATTTATAACAAGCACATAAAACATTTATCAGAGGAGTCTCTGTTTGATACAGACAGATCAATACATGTATTACATGTGATGGTATTCTGTTGCTTTTTTCGTACCTAAACAAAACAATCTTCTAAACATTTTTTATGTTTTGCATATAAAATGACACAGTGTACTGGCAGGAAAAATGCTTTGAGTCCATCTACCCCACTGCTGGGTGAGGTACTCCACAGAGAATGCAGTGGTGAGGGGTTTGTTGTTTTTTGACAGCACTATTAGAAGCATGAAATCTTCTCTAAAGGACTGGCAGAGTCTTGTAATAAGGACTACAGGAAATGACTGTATTGGGTGTGGAAGAAGAAACAACAGTCCAGATTTAACACACGAGCCGCCAAATAGTTGAAAACAGAATGCAGGAAATGGCCTCATAAAAGAGGCTAAACTATACTATACACTAAAAGGAAAATGGATGAATAATACAAAAGCTCATTGTTTACAATGATGGTGTTGATCACTCTAAATAGATATTCAAAAGGATCACAGAAATCTGAAGCATCCCATATCAAACGTTAAATTGAAAATATTAATGCATGATAAAACATGGCAAGCTAATATATAATAAACACAAGCTACAATATAAGAAGGAGCTGTTTGAATGTGTAGTATGCTGATATAATTATCTCCAAGTAAAATGGTTTGAGCCACAAAGGTAGTATTTATAGTTCCATGTACCTTTAAAAGGGTACTGTCATGTCAAAATCACACCGTTGTCAAATAATTTTTCTTCAGGATTAACCCTTTAGAAGACTAAAATTGAATCTGTTTAATTGTACTCCCAATTAATCTGTTACCACCGTGTGACATTTCTGTTTCATGCGCACGTGGCATGAAGAGATCACGTTTTCACCATCCCCTGGGTGACGAGTCCATCTCTTAACCGCTAGGCAAAACACAAAGCAGTCCTGTGACGCTGCTGCTGCTGCTGCTGTTCTAACCACTGGCTGGAGTCAAGAACCAAAGCCCCTTTTCATTCCTGCACTAGTGTTCTGACGGTTAGCATGCCACACCTCTAAGCACCCTCCCTCCGTCGCTGGGCTGTGCTGGGTTTGCATAGATTCTGGTAGAATGTATGGAATTGGTCCCCTGGTATACCTTCGGCTGATCTATGTCAGCTTCGCCCATTGGGCACGCTCTTTGTTTTCTCAAAAAGAAAAGGAGGACTTGCGACACCTTAGAGAAAAACAAATTTATTTGAGCATAAGCTTTCGTGAGCTACAGATTCAGCTCAGCTGTAGCTCACGAAAGCTTATGCTCAAATAAATTTGTTAGTCTCTAAGGTGCCACAAGTACTCCTTTTCTTTTTGCGAATACAGACTAACACAGCTGCTACTCTGAAACCTGTCTGTATGTTTTCTGGTGGTCATAGATTTTGTGCCACAACAAAATGAAATCAGCCAATTGGTTTGAGGGGACACGCAGAGGTAGTTTACACTTAATATATTTTTTGATTGCAGAGGTATGTGTTTGTATAAATATTATACATATTTGATTTTATCCTTGTTCCTCCACTCTTTGTATGTGTCTTATTCTTAGACTCGGTTCCTGCAGCCACTCTGTGTGGACAGATCCCAAAACCATCGCAGAGCCCCATTGAAGTCATTGGGATTCTGTGTAGGTGCAAAGATTCACTTGCTTGAAGCATTTGCAGAGTTGGGACCTGGGATTGTAAACTCTTTAGAGAAGGCACATGTCTTCATTTTTGTTTGTACAACACCTAGCACAGTGGGGCTCTGACTTTGATTGGGACCTTGAGTGCCATTATAATATAAATGTTAAATAATGTCTCTGTTCATGTCCGACTCTGGAAACTGAAGTGCTTTTTCCCACTTACTCTAAATGTGAATTAGTTTTACATCACCTGTGTATTCAGAGATGTGACTGAGTATGTATATAGCATAAAATATAGGTGCATGCTTTGTGTGTGTACATACATGTCTATAATGCGTGTGTGTGTGTGTGTGTGTTTGTGTGTCTTTTGATTCATAAACATCCGGTACTGTCAGTAAGTTTTTTAACATTACCAGACTGCATATTTCCTAATTTCAAGCATGCTTAAAACTTTCACCATGACTCCATTTCTTGTTTTCCTTTAAGGACCTTACTTAGCCATGGTTACTTCTCACTTAAGCACCAGGATTGCAGCCCACATGTTCTTCACATTCGCAGTATCTGACATTTCCTGCTTCCTGCCAGCGCCCCATACCAGTTAAAGCAACCATCAGCCAGCCGCTTCCTGTAGTAATTTCACATACAAACTCTGTTTGGATTCAGCTCACTCAGACCTTGCAACAACCATAACAATCCATTCCTGTCCAACTACAAAAAACTCTCCTCCATTCGTCCCCAAGCAACCAACCCTATAGCCATATCCAATTTCAGACCCCGTCCTCACTTCCAACAGAATCCTCCACCAACTTCACCCAATATCTACTACAAATCTATAGACATATATAACAAATTGTCCTACCCTTCCAAAAACCATCCTAATTTCCCCAGTTTCTGTTTCACCACCCCAGCTGTTCTTGCAGGAGAAGCCTAGAAATGGCCTTTGTTAACCTAGGGGAGAAAAAAGGCTATTTTCCCTGATTGAATATTACATTATTTTTGATTATTGAGCCAAAAAAGGGGGTTTTTTCATTTCATTTCAATTTATTTGTAGCCAAACAATTGATTTTTTTTTTCCATTTTATTCCTCAAAAACGATTTTTTAAAATGTTTAGTGGAAATCTTTTCTATTTTTTTAAGTTTTGTTTAGCTGAAAAATCTATTTTTCCCCATTTTTTCTCATAGCCATTTTGGGAGAGGAGTCCCCTGGACCCTCTGTAGGCTTGGGGTACATGAGGAATGTAAGAGGCTGTACAGTTCCAGTCAGAGACTTTTGGCACAGTAAGAAATCCACCAAAAAGGTGAGAGGGCCACAGTTTGTGGCTTCACTGCCCATTCATGCAAGTGTCTGGATGTTTATGGTTTCTGTGTTTTGGATTTCCAAATTCCAGCAATATTGTATTTATTTTATTTAAAAATAATTTTGTAAAGTTTCACTTACCCCTTTTAAAAAAAAGAAGAAGAAGGCGGTTACCAATAAGGTATCTTATTAAGATTATATACATTTTAAGGACTTTTGGTTATTTGATTACCATTCATATATAAGAGCCTGTTTTTTCACTGTTAAAATAAATAAAACTGCTAGCATACGGTATACATTTACTGTATAATGCATCACTGTCAGTCACTTAGACATTGTGTCATGCTGTCCTGTTAATACACTTCATTGTTCTTCATAGTCATTTGGAGTTTTGCTTAAAAGAAAGCAATGTGAAACTATCAATTTTCTTATTTTAAACGCCTTTAAATTAATATGTACTTACTGTAATAAAATGGAATTGGGCACAGGGGCCTATTCAAATTAGAATGATAGTATAATATTCATGCCAGTAAGGTGGTACCAGCTATTAAAAGAAAATTTCGCACACAGTAAACTTTTGGGTAATAGACCTGCCACTGAATTGTGACTATAAAGAGCACTTTCAGAACTGGAATGTTAGTATAAACATAATTTATTATTAATTGTATTTATTTATACATATACTGGTCCTATAGTGTGAACCACACAGTTCACTTCCCCTGTTGTAAATTTCTCTCATTTTCAGCTTAATATATGTTTTCATTAATGGTTGAATAAAATCTGTGTTTTCTGAGGACCATTGCTATAAATTTGGTAACATTGTTTGGATGAAGTCTGTTCAAAAAGGTTGCCTGAAAAATATATTGCAGATGGCTGGTTTGTTGATTAATGTTATAGGAAAACAATTAGAAATGCTTCTGCAGTTAGTTGTCTCAAAATTTGGTATTCCTTGTTTCACTGACTTGTTTGAATGTAACTTAAGGTCTGAATCCTTTGTGCTACTGATCGCTTTCTGTTCTCATTGACCTCAGTGGGAACAGTCAGCACTCCATAGGCAATGACCTGTACATAGTCTAGTGGTGACAAGAGTGTGTGCGTGTGTGGGAAGAGGCTGAGGTGGATGTTAAGGAAATGGACTTGTTTCAAGTTTCTCCTCATCTTCCTTGTTGGAGAAACACTGTATAAAAGTACTTTATCAGATTCATACCATCTTACCAGAAAGTGTTCTCTGCTAAAATAATGTATTTTCAAAGGTCAAGAGCAAATTGGAAAAATGTAGAGCTACAATTTAAAGGCTTGTTAACTGAGATATTGAAAATGTCTTTTATGCAGTGTAAGGTCCACTTGTTTATTTTTACAAAAGAATCTTAAAAGATTTTGTAGGCTGTTTTAAAAAAATTATTATAAGCAACAGCACACTGTAATTCATGTTCTGACTGTAGGACGTGTGGGTGGGGTGTGTGTGTGAAGGACCATTTGTTAGATACTGTTTTGTTGCTACAGCAGCCTAGAGGAACTTCAAAGGATAAATTAACGAACAGATGGCTTTAACACACTTCCCTGACAGCGTGCACTCCTCAGCGTTTAAGCTGCCACAACACACCCTGAGGTGACACCAGCGTTACATATTGATCTTTTGGTGAAAGATACTTTGCTTTTTCTGTTCTACACTGTAGGATGTAGCTTAATTATTCATAAAAGATTAGACTCTTGTGAAATATTTGCAACTAACTTTTGTCTAAAAATAATGTGGAGTTTGTACATTTGCACTATGGATTTACACTGCTTGTGCTCAGTCTTAAGGTGCATTTCTTTATATTTCCTACTTTAGGAAATGGATTTATTAACTCTCGAGCTTCACCAAGCCTGCTAGGAACCACTGGTGGTGGGAATGGATTGGGCAAAGTTATGCCTACAAAGTCTCCGCCTCCACCCGGAGGAGGTAATCTTGGAATGAACAATCGCAAACCAGACCTTCGTGTTGTCATCCCACCTTCCAGCAAGGGCATGATGCCTCCATTGGTAAGTTGGCCCATTCATTCAATAGTATACTATATACAGTATGCCCAAGGGGTGAAAAAAAGAGTGCTGCTGAAAGCAAATCTATAATATGTGTTCATTTGCACTCACACAAATGATCTCATATAGCACTCTAGGCATTATGGAGATGGCACCTTAGAAACAACCCTATAGTAGGAGATTTGACTGATAAAAGAACACAACTCAAGTGCAGATTGCCATCTTGGACGGTATTAGCAAAAAAAGTGGGAGAAGATATTCTTTCTTACATTGGATTAATAAATACAGAATAATGAGCTGATCTACGTTGGGTTATTTACATTGCCATATTGAAGACTTTGGTTTGGTTTCTTGTCCTGATTGCAATCTTCCTGGGTTGCTAGGACTGAGGGTTTTAGTGGTTTGATTTCTGGGGGCGAGGGAAGAGTTTATTGTACCACTCAGCAAGGGCAACTTTTGCTGATTATTGAGCTGTGTTGGGGGGCCTTGATGTAGAGTTCTGTCCGGTTCTCCCAGGTTGCAGTATTGGTGAGTTGTGACATATCTGAAAAAATGATTATGTGGGAGGAACCTTCATTTGGTTTGGTGTGCAAGTACAATAGCCATTCACTCCCCATATTTGAGTTAAAATTTTGAATGAGGACACAAGGAAGAATAAATAGTGGTCTCATCATTTGTACATCTCACAAAACAACTATGCATTTCAGCACCTCAGCAATGTTTGTTCATCCTACCTCTAGATATAGCAGAGGGTATTGCAGGTCAGACCTGAGGTTGGCAAGGCTCTCTCTGGAAGAGAGCTTCTACTACTTGTGTGGCTGAAGTCATGGATATTAGTCTCTATCTTTTTATGTGCAAAGTCATAAGCATTTAAGTACATATATTCAGTTTATGAATCCTCCCCTATATGGAAGTAGCCAAAAGGAGCATAGGATGTAAACACTATAAGCATTCTTTATACAATATTTACTTATTTATTTTTAAGATTTCACAACTGTTGACATTTGCTATTGATGGTAGAGCTAAATCACACAAAATCAATGTAAGTAGCCAGAGTCCTAATTAAAGAAGTTCTTTAACACCTTTATTAAAATGTTTGAGGTTTTTCTAAAAATGCACAAATTATAGAGCACATTCATAAAGAAATATATTGCTATTTCTTAATGTGAAACTTGTGCTTTAAATTATTTTGAAAAATGAATACTGGGGGAAATATTTTAAAAAGCAATTTTAATGTTCTCTCCTTAAATTATCGCTCTCTGTCTGGTGGAGAGGGGAGAGAAGTAAAGAGTAGAGATGCACAGATGTCATGGTGATTGGTGGACTAAAAATACATGCCTACGCAGTTGACTTTCATCTGATCAGTTCAACCATAATAGAACCAATATGCACCTGTGTCCATATATGATGTCTGTGAATACTTGTGCTCTTGCTAGTTCAGCGAATGCTAATTTTCAGATCATCTGTAAATAACCTTTTGTTGTTGTGAACACAACTTTTGCCACAGTATTTATTCTTGCATCAAAACATTTTTATTAATTGACCGAACGTGTATGTGTATATAGTAAGTATATAATCAAATACTTTGTAACTTTGTTTACATAATAGCATGATAAATTCAAAATATTAACAAACCAATAAATAAATCCTGAAGCACAAACATGATTTATTTTATTTTTGAAAGCAATGCTTTTCTTAGTAACTTTATTATCCCTCTTGTTTGCTGAATACAGTCGGAGGAGGATGAATTGGAGTTGGTGAGTTTGGGTTCCTGCTTGATGAGTGAAGAAAGCTTAAGTCATACAGCGTGGTCTCAGTTATACCAATGTTCCCTTTGTGGCAGAGAAATGTACTTGTTTTGTCCAAATAAAAAAACCCACAAAAATTGCAAAGTGCAAATACAGCCAAAGTCTAGCATTCTCTATTTGTAAACTTATGTTTTTATGAAACAGTTTTTTTCGTTTTTCTTAGAGGGGAACATTGGAACAGAGCCTTACTCAGTAACTGTCCATGCACACAGGGTACTTGTTCTGATGGGGTAGAGTGTTAAATGCCTTATATAGTCCCCAAAATTATTGAAATATTTTTAGAAAATTACTTCACTCCTGAAGTTCCTCAAATTGTAACACAAGCTGTGTGTTACTTCTCCTTCTTTCATGGAGATTACATCATTGCTGGTGAGGTCACCTTTTTACAGAGTTGGATTTATTTCATGCTTTATGAGATGATCAAACTATAAAGGGGGGTTCCCTGTTTACCACAAGGAATATGAAATTGCAAACTAATTATTTTACCTTTTTCAACTGGAAAGATGTTCTGTTTTTGAAAGGAAATTGCTGTTTTTCAGAAAACATGATATCTTTTGATGTTCACTGTGGAAAATAAATATAAGACTAAAAATAAGTTGACTCATGAGAATTCTAGATTATTTTTCCAAGCAATATGCAAATGTTTTAGGTATTATAGCACAACAGTAATTGCAGAAAATGCTGCATCAGAGTACAATTGTAGATCAGCTTCAAGATCTTTATACACCTATGCTTTGATTTATTTGCACATGGACATGTTGCTAATATGAGGCTCTAATTGCATGAAAGCATGAAAATTGCAGTAGTTTCTTTATATTTTAAGTTGGTTAATGCATGCTATTGGATGATATTTTACCTATATTGTTTTCCTAAATTTGAGTGAGTTGGAAAAAATGAAACATTTTTCTAATTAACAGCTATTTAATTTGTTAATTTTTTTCTCAGTGTTGTAGAAAAGCATCTGTGTTTCAATACAAAGAAATATGGGATTTAATTTAATCCATAAAATAGTGAACCAGGTCATTATGTATATATCAGTGATTGTAAGGCTTATTCAAAATCACTTTCACTATAGACGTGTTTATGTTCTTTAACTGTCAAAATTGCCATGTTCTTCTAATATAAATTGTTTGGAATCTAGATATAGTACTTTTGGAATATGAATAATGTAGGAGGAGCTTGCCCTCTAGTGGTTATAAAAATGTGACGTGCCTATATAAACCTAGGTTTCAGAGTAGCAGCCGTGTTAGTCTATATTCGCAAAAAGAAAAGGAGTACTTATGGCACCTTAGAGACTAACAAATTCATTAGAGCATAAGCTTTCGTGAGCTACAGCTCACTTCATCAGCTCACGAAAGCTTAAGCTCTAATGAATTTGTTAGTCTCTAAGGTGCCACAAGTACTCCTTTTCTTTTTATATAAACGTACTCATCCAACTGAAAAAAGCAAAATCTTCTTCAAACAAGACACTTTAAATTAGCAAATAAAGCACCCTGGGAATGCTACTTTATTCATTATATTGATTAATATGTGTTCTGAAATACAGTTCCATATCCTAGCAGTAAACATTAACTTCTACATGACCAGAATTGAACAAATTTATTAGATGGAAGGCAGAAGGGCTAGAGACTCTAGTTTATATACTAATATAAATGTATCACTCTCCTTCCATTATCTCGATCAAATTATCCCCATCAAAAAATAAGGTTCTGAAAATTTTTATGAATGTCTGTCTGTAAACCTTGGAATCCATAACTCAGACAAAAAGTAAAATTTGTCAGCAATCTTATATTTCCAAATCACACATCCAAACCAAGTGCCCAGATATAAATCACCTCTGAAGATAGCCCCAAATACCTCCCCAAAAATTCCCCTGGGGATATTCCTGGAATCTGGGTAGTTTCCTAGTAGATGCCTCTAACTTTTCCATTATGTAATATTTTACAGGCTGTTATCCAAGAAACCTCTGGGAAAAGGTCTATTTCCTAAAGACACAGAAATCTGGTCTAATAACATATCTTCATAAAAGATAAACTCAGTCTCTCACTGTAATAGAGTGGGATTTTCAAAAGCACTTAAGCGATTTACAAACACAAATCTCAGTGAAAATAAATGGGTTTTCCCTCAGGTCACTTAAGTGCTTTTGAAAATTCCACCCTGAACCTACAGTATGTCCCTGCTTAACATAGACACCAACATAATCTCTAGAGTAGTAGTTACTAGACTCTTATTCAAGCTCTCTCTAAGATTCAGACAAAATAGGCATTCTTGGAGGGAAGTCTAGCTTTGTACAATATAAAATATTCCTCGCACATGAATTAAACTTATTTGAACAAAGTTGTTCCTACAATCAATGGAGGAAGAAAATATTTTTGGAACAGGAGACAAGTTTGATCCTTCTTACTAGGCTGGCAAAATGCTATGCCAACAATGATTTCATACATTGAGTATCCACTATTATATAACCTATACATTCAGTCTTCACCATCGCTACTAATGGTATAATTTCATCTTTGAATGCCACCTTTTCTTTATCTTTTTAACATCACACTAGAACCCCTGAGTTTGATCAGATACTGTAAATTCTGAAGCGTTAACATAATGCACTTGGACTCTAAGCTTTCCCTGTGTTTTTGTGCTTAAAGTAGAAGAATACAGTACATTTAAAATGGTAGCTATAGCATTCCTTGTACTCTTTTTAAACTGTCAAGCTACAATTACCAGATTGGTAGGCCTCAAATCAGCCCTCTTGGTTTTGATTTGCAGAGTTGCATAAACACAGCACTGCCTGTGTGTTCCATTCTTGTGAGAACAAAAATCATGTGTATTTCTATAAGGTGTGTTCTCTCAAGAACAGAGTGGAGAAGAAAACAGAGAAGCAGGGATAGTGAAATACCCATATGCCACCCTTGATCAGAAGAAAACAAAGAGGGGGTGGTGGTTTTGTTGTTGGCCGGTGCTTCAGCTAAGAAGTTGTGCAACTGCTGTTTTGGGAGCAAATAAATAATTTTTAAATCTGGGAGTATTGCTTACTTTTCTTTTTTAAAAAAAAGCTAAAACTTAGGTATGTTAATCTTAAATATTCCCTTTAAAATTGGGTACCAGATGGCAAGGAGAATGATCAAATTCCTTAGGAAAAGTTAGGAATAAATCTTTTTAAAAGTAAAACAACAACATGGCCTATTCCTGTCGCGTCCAGTCTGTGTTGACCTGGCTGTTTTGAAAAAAATTAAGGCTTCCTTGGTAAAGAATATGGCATGCCAGTGATAGAGTGGCCTTGTTTTCTAAAAGGCATCCATCACAATGTTTAAGTAAAGTCTTTTGTAGCAAATGTTTAGTATGGCAAATTGTTTTTAACTGCCTGATCCAAATTAGATGTTCGTCACCAATTTTAGCTCAAGACTGTGGCACATAGAGTATTATTAAGATGGCCATAGGAGTTATTCATCTACAAATGGCAGGATCGTCAGACCTTTCTACAGTTTTGAGCTTAACTAATTTTCATATTAGAAAGCACAACCATTTTTTGTTAACGCAAAAAGCATGTGCTTTGAAATATGTGCAGTCTAATGAGTAAACTTTCAGTTCCCACAACCAGGGCGGGGAACCACAATATTATTCTATCACGAAGGTCTTGGCAAGATTGAATAGTTAAGGGAACTCTCCCACTGTTGCTTTTAGGACAGGTGCAACCACACCTGTGCAAGCAACAGTGGGAGCTCTAGGGTAAATTTTCAAAAGCACCTGAAAGTCCCATTTTCAAATGTGGCTTAGGCACTTAGTAGTCAACCAAAAGTCAACAGGACTAAGTGCAAGTCTCTTTTGAAAACGTGACTTACCCTCCTAATTCACTCCAGGCAGTGGCTTTTGAAAACTGTACACTCTAAAGGAGTGCATTTTCCTCTAAGCGCTATCACATTATTCAGATTGACATTAATGAAAGCTGCTTGCACAACAAGAGAATATACCCATAAGTCTAATGCATTAATTATATCTCCTTTAAATTAGTCTAAAACAAAATTAGTTTTGGCCCTTTAAATGTTTTGTAGAAGAAAATCCACAATCATGAAAAAAGGAGATGCTGTTCTTATCCCCAAAATAATGTGAAAAGGGACAGGTTGTAATTGAATGTTACTTTTACATTAACACATTCTATTCATTGTTGTAATTGACTTCCACAAGGCATGATTTTTTTGTGTTTAATCATTTACAGAATACCCAAAGGATAAGCAGTTCTCAGTCTACACAGCCTCTTGCTACCCCTGTGGTGTCTGTGACAACTCCAAGCTTGCCTCCACAGGGACTTGTGTATTCAGCCATGCCTACTGCCTACAATACTGGTAAGTGCCATTTTTTTCTTTTTAATTTACCATTTACCTAATAGGTGCAGCTAAGGCTCTCGTGATTCTGAATCCCAGAAGGTTTACATGTTTAAGACATTTTATCTTACTTGAATATTTAATTTAAGTGAGGGCTCTTTCTTACTAGTTGAAAATTAGCCTTTAGTTTGTGAGAAATGTTACTAATACGGAAACATACATCAGAAAGTAGGTTTTGGAAGAAACTTTGGTATTTGGATGTCGGTTGTACATGATGGAACACAGCAAGAGACTGAAATGAAATGTGATGTGTTTTTTACGTCAGTAGTGCCTGACCTGTTCAGTCTAAGGGCTGAAATATTATTTCCAAAACGTCAACAAGCAACAATCAATACTTTAGAGCATAGTGTCAATTCTGTTGAATTTCCTCTGCTCCTTTCAGGCCATGTACATGGACTAGAAACTATCTGCTCATCTTGTGAGGCCAGACATCTACACTGCTGTTAAGAAGCACCATGAGCCCCAGGGCTACAGTTTAGAGCCTTGAGGGCCACAGATTGGACACCCCAAGTCTGTAGTGTCTGGCCCATGTTGTATTACTTTTGATACTCATGGAGAAACTACATTGCACGTAGAATAAGTCTTATGTGTATCCAACTTAAAATAATCTAAGAGAGCTTTTAGTATTTTTAGGTCCCTTAGTTAAAACAAATAGAAGGGAAATGAAACCCTACTTTACTTAATCTCGCTAGCTAAGATGTAGTGTACAGTGCTGAAGTTTGATTGATTAGTCTAATTTCAAAACTTAATGAATTTTGAAATTTGGAACATTGCTAATCTCTAGTTATTATTTGTCATGCAATACAAAGCTTTCATATTTTAAAACAAAACATCACCTCTAGTCTTTTTGCTTGCAGTGAGAGTCCTTAGTATAACCCAGTTGCTAGAGTGGTTTGTCAATGGAAGGAGGGGAGAAAGAGAGGAATTTTCTAACAGATTTGAGAGGCTACTGAGACTTCTATAGCTTGGGCAGGTTCTTCCCTCTGTCCTGTTGACCCAATGAGGTCTTCTGTAGGCGAAATTCCCCATTGGCCTCCTGACATTCCTATGGACCTCCTGATGTCTATACAAAGGTAGCCACTCGCTAGCAGACTTTAGGAGATGTCTGGGGATGGGGAAAGAGGTTCAGAGAGAGCCAGGAACTCATCAGGAAGAAATTAGAAACATTTCTCCTTTCTTGTGGACCTACTGAGACCTTCAAAAAGGGAGAACCCCTCAAAGAGCCTTAGGAAGTTCATCACACCCATCACATGCCTTAAGTGGTGTATTGAATGCATCCACCTAATTTCCAAACCACAGGTTAATCAGGGGCCATCTCACCCTAACTGCCTCCTAAGCCTTAAAAGATTTATCCACGGACACCCTTAGCACTGTTCCTGGTTAGCCAACCTGAGGATCACTGGGGCCCATAATTATCTCTGAGTCTCAAAATTCTAGTTGGGTTTTAACCTCTGACCCACCAGTAGGCCTGCCAGTCCCCAGAAATCCAGTTAATTAATTTATTACTTACATTATAACATCCAGATACCTCAGTTAAGATTAAAATCCCATTGTATTGGCCACTGTACAAATAAGAGGCAGACGCTCTTGTATTTATTTAATGTAATGAATGGGCCTATGTAGTCAGACTATTGATATAAGACTTTCACTGAATGACTCTAAACAGTTGAACGTGATTTCGGGTTTGTGAATACAGAGAGCTCAGTTTGCTTTGTCACCCTGGCAAATGCACTGTAAAATTCATGCCAAAGCCATTAATTGAAGTAAAGAACAGAAAAAGAATAACCCAAAGCAAAGCATGAAACGTTTTAAAGTTTAAAAAAAAAATTGAACTATGTCTTTTTTTAGAGAGTGGTTATTAGTACCTTGTTTTATTAAACAGTTCTTGGGAGAAAGGAAAGATTAGTTTTGCCAGACCTGTACATTAGCTGTTGGTGTCTTTATAGACAGGCAAAAGAGGGAGGAAAGAATGAGAGCAATAAAAAAGGGGGGGGGAAGCAGGAGGGAGGGAAATACAACTTTTTATTGACCATGTGTGTGTGCATTGATCAGTCACAAATGGGCACTCTGGGCAGGTGGAATGGCTGCAAGAGGTGCATTTCTGAGCCCTGAATTCTGTCCCCGAACTGAGATTCCATCTGGCTAGTTTTAGCTGGTCCCTTCCTTTCTACCAAACCGTCTCAGTCTGGACAGGACTGGGTAGGCTGCCTTATTCCATTGTGTTGGTGCTAATGATCTTAGAATCGCATCAGAAGCCAAGAGAGAGGTAGGACAGGAGGAAGATAGTGTACAAGGAACAGAAAGCAGTGTACAAGGAAAGGTAAAGGTAGAATAGGGGGTCTTGTATGTATTAATCTGGGATTTGTGCTACTCTAGCATAGATGATCCAGTGTCCTAACTAGTGGTTTGAGGTCTGGAGATCTCTAAGTTTCCTTGAGGTTTATGAATAAACGATGGAACTTCTGGAGCAAAGCAAAGGCCTTTCAGCCTTTCCTAAGGAAACCCTCAGGAGTCCCATGTTCCCCAAATCCCTGTTTTAAAAGAGTCCCAAAAGGTGTCATGGTTGGAATAGGCCATTCCTTCATTATTACTCTTCCAACTAAGTCTAAATTTTGACACAGTTTTGGCCATTGTTTTTTTGGTTTTTAAATCCCCTTGTTTGCAAATTACAACTTCAGCACAGTCCTTGAGTTGTATTAGTAGCCCGCTTCCGTCTATATAAATGCAGCTGCTGACTTTTTTTCCCACAGCCTTTTTCTTTTAACATAGTTGATGCTCATGGTTCATACAGATGACACAACAAAACAATCCCTGCTTTGAAGTGCTTAGTTTGTTTTGGCTCACTCAGGAGTTATAACTTGAAAGTGACTCTGTTTTTGTTAATATTAGTAGTAGTACATATTTATATTATGGCAGTGCCTTAAAGGTTCTAAGCACTGTACAAACAGAGAGAGACAATCCCTGCCCTGAAGGCCTTAACAATTTGAAGATATATACAAAGAATAGAGGATGGAGATGAAACATACAGTCAAATGAGCATGGTAAAGAATTGGCACTGCTTTGTTTGATATATCTCTTGTGTTAACGTAGCTTGTTGTGGTAATATAATCTTAACTCTGAATTTTCTGGTTTTGTAATGTTTTTAACGTGCATGTGTTTGAAAAGTAGTATGCAGTCAAACCAATATCATGTGCTTACAACCTGAACTTCACCTTAGTTTTCTTGAGTGCGATATATAACTGTTTGATGTGAAATGGGTATAATATTTCTGAGGGGAAGAAAAAGATGGTTATCTGATAGATGTGGTACTTGTACTATCCATAACTTATTTCTAACTGGCAAATTTTGTTCTTAAACTTTAAACTGATATAATCTTGCTGGATGTGATTGTTGTATGAGGATAGTATCTCAAGCTATCAGTTCCTCAGAAGATCAGTTAGAGACATATGGTAGCCACGCTTGAACAGAGCAAACACATCTCACAAACACAGAAATTCTATTCTTGTCCTCTGTGACAATTGCTACAAAAAGACCTAAGCTTTCAAGGAACCTCATGTTCTATAGTAAAACTTCCTTCATTGTACGAACATTCTCTGTATCAGCATAGCTTTTCCGTATCACATCAGACCATTGGTTTATAAAACTAGGCTTCCTGACTTTAGCAGTAGCAGATATCTGACTATTTAGGCACAGTGAATAAAATCACAGTGCACCTACCTAAATGTTCAGTTATATACATGGTGGAGGGAACAGAGTTCTTTCCTGACTCTTGTCCTAAATCACCTTATGACTGAAGCATAAGGTGTTACTATCCATTTTCATAAATATTGTTTTTTTTTGCAATATCAGTTTATTTTCCTACAAGCATTCATCCCAGACTCTGATGTTAAAGAAATCACTTTGGGGATCCATGATGCAGAGCAGCACACCCATCTCAAACATCTACTTTTATTCCAGTCACAGCTTGTTAGAGGTCTAACTTCTTTGAGTTTTATTGCATGCAAATATATCTTGCTGACTGGAGATTGACTTCAGTGGATAAGAGGAATAAAGCTGTCAAAAAGAAGAGATTCTCTTTACCCTTGTAAGAGGACTCTGAATTTATCAGTGAGTGAAAAATGCTCCAGAAATTGACAGTCTTATCCATGCATACAGATTTCAGTGCTAATGAAGCACCTTGCAGAGTCATTGTGATGAAAAACTGGCAATTAAGAAAAAAGAAAAACACAAATAGCTGTTTAGTTTGTTCAGCTACCAAACTTCTCTTGTACCTCACAGAAGGATCTCATCACAACAGTCTCCCTGGCTCTGCATGTTGAGAGTTGGCATTGAAGTGAATCACAGCCTGAGCAAACCTCCTTTTATACAGTAGGGCTAGGGTTATGTCCTTTTTAAAAGTGTTAAAAAAAAATGTAATCCAACTAGGGATACGCTTCTTTGTAAACCAACAGAAGCGCCCTGTTTCTGAGACCTTAAAACCGCAGGCCCAATGTCATGGCTATGCAGAAATGCCCCCTCAGAAGGCTACAGCTTAAAATCTTGAGGTGTATCCTCCCCCCGCCCCTTTCCAAGCTCATCAGCTGCATTGAGATCCTTTCACATGGTGTCCTGTTGGTTGGTCAGTATGCCTTCATCTCTGGTAACTCCCCAGCCAACACTAGGCTTTCACTACAATAATGTAGGGCATACTGTGTTTAAGATTTCTACTGTGTAAGACACTGAAACTCTTGACTCATGTAGCACGTTATTCTTCACCTAGCAGCACCTCTGAGCATCTACAAATTGCATCAATTCCAGTGCAACAGACTGGAAATCTAACACAAGATTAATACAAACGTTAATTCTTTTAAATCAGGAAGTACTCGGAGATTGTCAGTGCACATTTTTTCTAGAATCCAGACGCTGCTTTCAGATTTGGACCTCTTGTATTTAGTGATGCTTCTGGGTGTGAAGGAGAAAGTTGTTGAGAAAAAAGTTTCAGAGGTCTGAAGAGATTGTAATGTCCTTTGGGGACATGAATGGGACAGAAGGTGATGGCTCTCCTCCTTGCCATTTAGATACAGGATGGAGTTAAACCTATTTCTTTCTCTGAAGAGACATAGGGACAAAGGGTCATATTCAGTGTGTTCCACAGTTTATGCAGCTGGACAATCCTTACGAATTTGTGTCTTCACAATTCAGCCCCTAAAATCATGGCTGCAGATCAAGTCCAACTCCCGGCTGCAGACAGAGCTTAGAAGTCAACCTGTCTGCAAAAGAGCTATTTCTAGTTAATTAACTTGGATTTCTTGTTACTTTTGTTGAGCAGTGTTATACCTTGAGAGTATGTCCAGACTCGTACAGTTTGAACTTTGGCAGCAATGGTAGCTGAAATTTCACTATGCCTCAGAAGATGAGATTTTCAAAGCTACAGCATGGAATACCTCCATATTTCACAGAACATTAATGTAACAATAGTATCTTGGAAGATAGCTATTACATGTTTAAATCTGTATCTCGTTTTGTCCAATATAGGACCCACAATAATAAAATCCAACCTTTTTTTCCTTTATCTGTATGTAAATAGCAATCTAATACTCCATTGAAGGGTACAGTATAAGGACCTGCACAGACAAGCATACTCTTTTACCACCAGTTGGGTATTAATCATATATAGCTATAAATCCAATACAGAATGTCTGGAATTTACTATCAGAAAAGTACTATTTCTAAGCTTTTCTGAACGTCATCATGTTTGTAGATGACAACATTTGGGAGTACTTTTACTCTATAAGAGATGCTCAGGCCTGGACTTAAGAGACAAATTGTGTTATGAGAGTGTGATTTACATCTTCCAAGCCATATACAGTGTAACAGCTGTTGCACCCTGAAGGGACAAGTTCCCGACAGAATGTTAATGCAGGCTCTAGAGCAAAATCCATAGTCCACTTGATCTACAAATCATAGTTACAGGGCTAGCTGCTCCTCTGACCCATTTTCTGGCCTCTCTGAATGCACCCCTTACATATGAGGTCTTGTGCCTTTAACTCCCTAGGGTGGAGTCATATGATTCTCCCACTTTTATAGCAGGTCCTGGCTATAGCATGCAGTGGGTCAACTGTTTACAACCCAACAGGTCTGACTGAATTCGGGTACCTACAGAAGCTATGACTAGCACTGAATACTGTGACCCTTAATAGTAAGAACAAAGCCTAATAAGAGAAAAGGGTTTTAAAACAATAAAAAGTCTACATGCATGTCTGTCTAACCATCTTCATGGGGAGGGACTCCAATAAGTCTAATTTCCCCCAATCTCTGGACCATGGGTTCACCTTCATTCTCGTTCTCTCTGGTTGGGGGACTTAGCAGGGATCGGAAGTAGCAACTAAAATCAATAGCCCTTGGTGTTTGCTGAGAGGCTGTTATCTGGGCTATTGTCCTCCTCCTTGTCTGCATGTAGACAGACTCTTATTTAATTAATTCAGTATATGCATACAGTAAATAGCTTTACAACAATCAGGCAAACAGAACCTACAGTATTCATAACTTATTACAGGACAACTCCAAATCAGTCACACTAGACTCTGTAGTCCTAGAAAATATCTCATGAGAAATTGAACTATAAATAGTGACTGACTGTCATTTCAGACAGGTGTAAATGTATAAATCTGATTTGTAAGTCTCCAAAAAGATCCTGCTTAAGTAAATTGTTAGTTAATCTCTGGTGGCAATGCAAAGTAACTTTTTTCTTCCTGACATTTTGTCTCATTCACAAGAGACCAGAAATTATATTAAAGAAGTTGTATTGCAAAGTGATTAAGAGCAGAGAAGTGTTTGCAGCTTTGTCTTTTAAAACCTGAAAGGAAAGCATAAGTGATAATGATGAACTGAAAATAACTTCCTATGTGTGAATGAGCAGCGAGAACTATCTAAGTATTATATATCCTGGCCAAAAAAAAATCCAATAATTGAATTGTTGATTACAACTGTACAGTGTTCCTCTCAATCAGCATATCAAAACTGTATCCAAGTGCATGACACATTCTTGCTATATATAAAAAGAATAGTTTTTAGACTCTAAGTCATCAGTTATATACCACATGAATATAAGAATGAAACTGAATTATGGTGGAAAAAGTTTGATCCGTTATAGACTGTCAGTGATTCTTTTAGAGCTTTAGATATGTCTTGCAAATATTTCCTTATGCCATAGGAGATGAATGTTGTGATTTGGGATTTTTTTGGGTTTTTTTTTTTGTGAACTAATTTTTTAAAAAAAAAGCTTTTACATCCTCACCATCACTATGATAATGGCAGGTGAGTACATTTTTCTCCTTAGATGGTACATTTTCATAGCAGTTGGTAAAGTAGCTATAGTTACAGGATTTGATTATTTTCTGGACCAACATCCACTTGACCCGGGAGAAGTGGACAGGCCCCCAGAAAGATATAGTACTAGGTTCCCTGATGATCTGCTTTGCACAACTCCTGCTCCAATATAGGTTAGAGCAGCATAAAGACTGCTCTGACTTATGCTAGCATGTATTGATCTCCAGGAGACACTTTACCAGTTTAGAATTGCTAGAACACAATATTGATCCAGCCATGCCCCCTACAGCAGTGGCAGAAGACAATGTGGCACAGGAGCTGGTTATACCAGTTGGGACGTCGCCTCTCTTGGAGGAATTCTCAGATGGGCATATACTGAGCAGAGTAGAGGGGCTGGATCGGAGGAAAGAATCTGGCTCTCCTACTGTGTCGAGGGTATAACCCAAGACGGGTTTTCTCTTCTGCCAGATTTATTATATTAAATTATTTCAGTTGGTTTAGTGGCCTGTCTTATTGCCCGCTTTTTTATTTTATTTTATTTTGAAGTTCCTGGACAGAGCAAAATATTTAGAAATGTACACGATAAAACCAGCACAGTAATGAACTTTTTCTTTTATATGCACAGGAAAAGACCTTTTGTATGAAGTACATGTATTGTCATATTTATTGGTGTAAATACACCCAAATCAAGCAATAGCAACTAGGAGTTGGAAGCAGGGTTGAGAAGAGAGAGCATTCTGAGGTCATGATCCTGCAAAGGGATCTACGTGAGCAGACCTTTATGATGTCAGTGGGACTCCACACAAATGAAAGGGTCTGCCCTTTTGGATCTTTTTGCATAATCTGCCTATAGCTGATTTGAACAGGAAGCTAAAACTTTGGTTCTTATAACTGAACACAGTATAAACTATTTTTCTTGCTTCTTTTTCAGATTACTCCTTGACTAGTGCAGACCTGTCTGCCCTGCAGGGCTTTAACTCCCCAGGAATGCTGTCTTTAGGACAGGTATCTGCCTGGCAACAGCACCATCTAGGGCAAGCAGCCCTCAGCTCTCTTGTGTAAGTGGATCTGTAATGTTAATTTACCACACCCGACTAGGAACATCTGCTACTTTGATTACAAATGAATAATCCTGCATTTGACACTGTTCAGTAGGACTCTACTTTAATTTCTCCTTCAGTGCACATGTATGTGGATTCTTCACATGTTTGCCAGTCAGCTCACTGGTTGTGAAATTACTGTAGTTATTTAAAAAAAAAAAAAAAGCGGGGGGGGGAAGGACTGGGGGACTTGCCTTACAATTGGTCTGTTGAGTATGTAGCACGCTATTGGTTCTGTATAAGTAGTAATGCTGACAAACATCACCACTCTGCAAACATTTCCAAGAAGATACCTACCTGAAAGGTTGACACAGATTTCAAAAAATTAAACATTTCTATTTGTCTTAATTCCTTTAAAAACAAGTAAAATATGTAATAACAAACCACAGAGTAGTTGGATACTCAAGTTCCCCGGAAGAACACAGCACTAATGGAACAATTGTATCTAAAAGTGTATCCATTTCTTGCTGATAAAACCCACTTTAATCTAATTGGTTATGCTTCTTCTGGGGCTTACTGAACAGTAAGATGTGTAATAAATACCAGCTCTCGGTGAATTAGTTCGGGATGTTGGGACACCTTTAATTCACAATTTTCAGCCTTGAGTCTTACACTAAGCATTCAATAAATTTTTTTTATTTCTGTATTTAGCTTGGATTTAGTTTGAGTATGGGCTACAAGATTGCACAATGCTTAATATTTAAATATGAATTGTAATTTTTTTTTATTTCCCCAGTGCTGGAGGCCAGTTATCTCAGGGTTCAAATTTATCCATTAATACCAACCAAAACATCAATATAAAGTCCGAACCAATTTCACCTCCACGGGACCGTGTGACTTCATCTGGGTTCCCTCCGCAGCAGCATCAATCACGGCAGGAAATGGGTCGTTCCCCTGTTGACAGTCTCAGTAGTTCCAGCAGTTCTTATGATGGCAGTGATCGGGAGGACCCAAGAAGTGATTTCCATTCACCTGTTGGGATGGGAAGACCACCAAATACAGAAGATAGAGAGAGCCCATCAGTGAAACGAATGAGAGTGGACACGTGGGCGACATAAACTTTCAGCATTGCCACTTCTATTTTGTGTTATCACAGTGAACTGTCCTGACATATCTAAATATATAAATAAGGACATGAAATAAATATATTTATATGTATATACATACATACATATATATATCTTCACATGTGTATATATATATATGTGCGAGTGTATGTAGCATACACAAAATCATCAGGCACTTACTACGTACTCCTTGTATAGCAGCAGATGTCCCATGGTAAAAATATAATGAAACAATCCTATAGGCATTGGTCTAGTCTGGCACTTACCTGGACATGCTGTTTTAATAATAGAACCTGTTCTGCAAAGAAACATTGTACCTGTCTATAATCCTGCCACAGTAGATTGCAGAAACCAAGAGGGCTCCCCTGTAGTAATGTCCCCATGTGTTTTATTAAAGCCGTATAGTTACTTGTAGTTAAGAAACAATGCTTTGTAGCAGCAGAGCAGTAGAAAAGCAGGAAAAAGAAAGCAATACTGTACATAAAATGTCCTTTATATTACCCAACCTGGCATGGGTCTCTGTTGCAGAGGGTGCATGGCGAAGGGCTGCAGGTATAAAAACCTGTTTTGCACGTGCAAAAAAAATGTATTGGGTCAAAGAAGTGATTCTTAATTTAAAAAAAAAAAGTGAAAGCGTGAGAAGACATAGAGAACTCGCATGAAATATTCAGAAAATAGCCTAGACAATAGAGCATTAACAAAGTAAAATTTAATATATTAAGTTATAATTGGAATATGTTTGAAAAGTTTCTTTTTACGTTCTATCTTTGAAAAATATAGAAAGAAACGGATTTAGCTCATGTATATTTTATATTAAAGAAAACAATACCCTTATGAATTGAAGACTATATATAAAAGTTATATACAGTACTTTTGGACACATTCTGCTACCAATTATTTATATAAGCCAAAGCTGTATGATGTAGCTTTTTGTAGAGTATAGTTTTATCTTGTTATTTTGACTTTCTAGTTTTTTGCTTTCAGAAGAGGAAAAAAAAACTTTCAGGCAGAACGTTGGGGGAAAAATAAGCCATGAACACTTATTATTCTATATGTAAATTAAAATTTGAGCCAAACTCTGTGTGTGTATATAGCATCTTAAATATATCACCTTTGGTGTAAGTACCTATGTATTGTACGTTCACCAGATTAAAAAGTATATTTTTGTGGATTGACGCCAACTTGAAAAAAGGCGAGGTCCTTATTAAGTAGAGTATTCACTGTTTAATATTTACTATTTTGTTAAATATACTGTACTTTCTTTGGATTTTAATTATTATTAATATTATTATCCAGATTTTTCAGAGGATGTATTAAGGGGTTGTCCCCTTCACTGGTGGTGAATGTGTGCCGTTAAAATGTAATCTCTGTGCTGTATGGTTAAGCTTCATTATACATTTTATATATATGTATATAAATAGCAAAGTGGCAAAAAAAAAACAACAACAAAAATCCGGTGTTAAGTTCATCCCACATAAATATTAAGTATCTGTTACAACACATTTTAAGGCATTATTTTAAAACTGCCTCTTGTGAGAAAATATTCAGTGGAAAAACTTGACCTAATTACTTATGTTAGGGAAAGGATAACGTATCAGATGAGCACAAAAGGTTTTGTAAGTGGTAAGTGGTTTGGGACAAAACATTTACTTTGGAAAGAAATCCTCTCATGTCTCCTTCTAACATTCAAAAAAATTGAGCAAGAAATCCAGATGCCCAACATGCTGTGTATTAGTGTTTAGTACCTAAAGTTCTATCCTGCAGATCTTTCTCATGCATTAGTGAGCCTACTTGCAAGACTAAGGGTTTGCCAGATCTGGCTCCAATTCAGCAGCAAATTCTCGCATCATTCAGGGATGTAAGGAGTACCATAATCTCTACTTTAAAACTGATATTGCTGTTGCTAATCTATTGAAGTTTGGCAAAGATTTACTTAAATCTGGATCTGTACAGAGGAAGTCTCTAAGGGGGGCCAAAAATCTGACACAATTCGCTTTGCTTTAGTAAGTATGTGCTTTATCTTATGTTTTGAGTTAAAACTGTGTGCTTTCAAATTCCTGCTACTTCTCTCGTCATCCTGTGCATGCAATATTATTATATCCCTCCTCACTACGAACAAAATAAAATGTAGACTTTTAAGAAACATAAATCTAACTACTAGCCACTCTAATTTTGGGAAAAATTGAAGTTGTTTTAGGTATTACACAAAATTCTTTGAAGTTAATTCCATATATTAAAACAGTTTTTTCTTGGAGATTCAACACTTTTAAATCAAATTTTCTAGTAAAGTCACTCAGTTGATGCTATAATTTAAAAAATGTTAGAGGTAGAAATGAAAATCCAGTGTGTACAGCCATCTCCTTGACATCTGCTTGTACACGGAATGATCAAAGAACAAATGTATTACAGGTGGATTTCAAGACTAAATCTGTTGTGTTGTCAGTGTAACTTTTAAAATTACAGAATTTTTAAAAACATTTGTGGCAAACTTTGACTTCCTTTCAAATTAATCTGCATTTAGTAAATTGAAACTAAAGTAGTCACTATAACAGAAGAGCCTACAGAGGATTCCAATTTTCAAATGAAAACTGCATTTCCAAAGTATTTCAGTTCACTTACCGTTTCACAGACTCTTTAATGCTTTGAAAAGTTATGTGATTTTTTTTTGTTATTTATGCACGTATATGAACTTTGCTGTACATTTGAGTGGGAGTTCTGCATTCACATTTACTGTCTATTTTCTTGTGTGCCTTACGAGATGGCTTTGCTGACTGTATGTCAATAGTCTTTATTTCTATGCAGGTTTGTAAGCAGTACTATTACTGTTTTCTAAAACAATGTTACATAAGGTTTGGAGTTTGTATTTAAATCACACCAACTGACTAATGTAAAACTTGTGCAATTCTTAGGACTTGAGGATCAGACTGTTAACCTGTTGCCCATAGCCCTGTAATGGACTCCACTAAGCCTTTGCAATAACATCCCATCTATCTGTGGAAGAACTCCACGCCATGAAAATCATAGGGGAACTCTGATTTTTAATAACACTAATCGTGTACATTTGGAACATACTTTTTTTTAGGAGATTTTTTTTTTGTTTTGTTTTGTAGAAGAAAGGACACAGCACAGGAGAATATTTCAGCAATTAAAATATCAATAGAGCATTTTTTATTAAGTACATTTAATAAATGCAGTTCATGGTAGGGTTGCAGATAGATCAAATCTGCTGTGAACCTGCTTGGCTGGTATTGATTCATGAGAGTTGTACCTGCTAAAATGACAAATCATCTTTGAGCGCTAACTAATAGTATTTTAAAAAAAAAAATCGGGTTGGTTGGAGAAAAATGCTTTAGCATTTCCTTTTATTGTAAAGGACACTAATGCATCAAAAACTTTTCTGAATTATTATGCGCACAAGAAATATATAGTAAATAAGGAACATAATAACTCCTAGCAGTTGAATGTGGGAAGAAGTTAAATTAGAATGTGAAAGAAAGACATATAAATGTAAACAGTTACTTCCTAGTAGAAACTTTCTTCACTTTGCTGTGCAAGAGAACACTGCTTTGCTATATTTAAAATGGCTTTTTTAAAAGAGATTTATGTATTTGGTAAATGTTTGTAGTCAACAGTTCACACAAGAAGCTGTTCCCGGTTTAATGATAAGCCGTTTGGCGGCACAAGCTGGACTTTGTTGCCATCCTTGAGATGAATCTTTTAAGAAAAAAATAAGTTAATCTCAATTTTTCCCTGAATGTGTTGTTTTTCTTCATTATACAATAAATATTCTAGTGAACTTTTTATCAATTGGTTAAGAAAATGCTAGAAGTTGTTGTAAAATATTTGTATCCTGCATTCACTAAAGTAAAAATACTGGCTTTTACTGTGTACTCCAGACTCTGTCGTATTTGCAGAGTATAGAGCTTATATCATGCAATTTCTCCTTCTCCCTGGTGCCTGAACGAATACTTTCAGCTTGATTCTAAAGAGCACCTGTTAATAGAATCGTGAATCCATTTTCATCGGGATGGATTTTTTTTAAACTGATAAAATTATATCCATTCATATATTTTTCTCATTGCAACCAGAATTAAGAGTAGTTCTGACATAAATCCATATACTAAAAGAAATATGGTAAAATATGAATAACACTTTATGAATAGACAAATACAAAAATTGGTGTAAATGAAATTTTCATAATTTAAATAACTCCTTTGTAATGTTGAAATGGGCATATTTCCTTCCCCTAATGTTTGCTCTTCCATTGCGCTTGCATACTGGATTGGCATTTATAAGTGTGCTCAAGAATGCTGGGTTGCTGATATATTGGAATAAAAAAGTATTAATGCATTTGAGGAAGGACGGGGTAAAACTCCTCCCATGAAGAATAAATGTGCTTTGGAAATAAAATCTGGTTATTGTTCTAGCCTCTAGCTTCCCTTGAGAAACGTTATTAGGTATATTTGTGGGTGCTGCTGGCTCATTCTTTTCCTGTAGGTGGCAGTGGCCTTGCTTTCATCAGTTATCCCTGCCTCACTTCTCCAGTTGTCCTGCAGATTATTTTAGGTGCCACTCTTTAGCACCACAAAATGTGGGCTCTCCTGATGGTTGTGCTTCCCTTCTGCTGGAACTCATCCCTAGGGCAGTACCATCCAATGCTCCAGACTTTTCTTCTGGAAGCTTCTGCCCGTGTGCCCTGACAACTGTACCCTGCATTTCATTTCCTCCTGCTTCCCCTGGGTTTCTGCTGCTGCCTCAAATTCCTAGAGAGCTCGATGCAGCCATAGGAATGGAGGAGTGAAAGCTCACAACGGTTGCTAACCATGGCACAACTTCTGGTGCTGGGCTGGAAGAATGGTCAAATGGCAAGGAGTCAACTCACTGCTACTGATAATTCCGCTAATGAAGCAGGAGAAACCTCTTTTCCCCAAGAGCCTTATCATACAATTTCAGGTTCTGAATCTCTCACAGGGAGCCCCTACCTGCACCCGAACCCCCTGTCCCCTCCAAAAAAAAACTTTATCTGTCCCACTGGGCTAAACTCTGCACTTCACCACTGAAAACTGCTTCTGTTTCTCCTTTTCCTGATTTATCTTGCTCAAGCAGCAGCTTTCCTAGCTCTCACATTCCATTACAAGCTGGAGTCTGGGTGCTCGTTTCAATTCCTGACTCTGCTGGAGGGCTCTTATTGGCCAGTTTTGAAAGCTGGTTGAATCTTATGGCTAAAAGTATTCAAAGTGCAGGGACAGCTGTTGAAAATGAATTCATTGTTATTTCCAAGTTAGCTCCCACAAGTACCTTGCTCTAGGCTTTATGATGGGTTTTTAAAGCTGGTTTTGTCTCTGATACGTGCTAGCAGAGAATGTACTAGGAGTCCTATCCAGTCAGATGCTATGGTACTATAGGCCTGGTCAAACAACTGTGGTCATAGAAATGACCATGTCACCATATGAAAAGGCAGGTGTTGAGCACAAAAGTGGCACCTAGTAATAGAATGAAGTAGCAATCAATGCCACAGCTACTGGTGGTTGACTGTATTAACTACTCTAGTATCCAAGAGTTAAAACACATTGTAACACATTGAACTGAGCACAATTATATTAAACTCTGGATTAGCAAAACTTGCTAAATTTGGAAACCTAAAACGGGCTTGGGAGGCTCCTAAAATGGAGGCAACATTTCCATGTTTGCCTATAGTATTGTTTGAAGAGATTTTCCTGCTCACCTCTTTCTGCAGCGGCTCAATGCATCTGTGGCTGTGTTGCCTTGTGGATATTGAGACTACATCATGAGGTCATTTCTTTCGGGGGGCAGAGGGGTTGATGAACAATGTGCCGCCTTCGGCTGTGATTTGTGGGATCAGTTTCAGTAGTCTAGACAGTTCACCTGTCCACCATGCACCTGAGGGGAAAATCCACTGCGTTGATTATTTTGTACAGCACACATGGCATTAACATGGAGGTGGTGACATGCTTATCTTATCACCTGTTTCTGTAACATTGTTCCTTGTGCCCAGGTCAGTATTGCAAGGACACCAGTTTGAGTACCTAAGGGATCTTCCATCTCTTTATAGAATGTTTCCAGTAAGCTTGATCTGCATTTTTCACAGCACAACATGGTGACTCAGAAAAGGTGAATGCAGTAGTGAGTGATGGCTAACACAGGGCCTTAAGATTATAGCAATGCCCAGCGCATCCCAAATGAAATAACATCACCCATATACTTGTGTTTTCCTTAATAGCTGTGATAACACTGGTGCAAAGCCTTATCTGGGGAGTACTGACAAGCTGTAGTTAATGGCCCTGCCACAATCCTCTCCTCCCTGCCAGCAATACAGTCCCAGGCAATTCACTGCAGTGTGACTGTTACTGTTTTATGGAAATACATTTGATGAAATTTGGTCAACTGACAACCACAGCTAGCACAGACTGATCTGCTGTATGGGCTACTTTTGCTTCCTTTTTTCACTGTGTGTTGTAATGGCCAGATTCAGAAATAGTGAATGAAAGGTTGCAGGGCTGGGCCTTAATCTAGCAACGTGATGCAGGATAACTTACTAAAGTAACGGTTAAAAGCCTACTGCCAGGCTACTGCACCAAAGTAAGGCCATCTCTAATTAAATGGAAACAGGAGTGTTGTAGCCTCTGCATCTCTAAGAGAAGGGAGGGCCAATCTGAGAAGGCACCAGAATTTACCAATGTACATTGCCAAAGAGCCGCAGTAACATGGCAGCAGCCCCCCGGTGCCTCTCCCTCCCGATCAGCTGTTTCATGGCATGCAGGAGACTCTGGGGGAGCAGGGGGCGGGAGCCGGGGTGGCACTCCAGGCTCAGTGGAGGGAGCAGGAAGGGGTGGAGTGGGGGCAGGGCCTGTGGCAGAGCCAGGGATTAAGCAGTGAGCACCCCTGGCCCATTGGAAAGTTGGAGCCTGTAGCTCCAGCCCCGGAGTCGGTGCCTATACGAGGAGCTGCATGTGGCTCTGGAGCTATGGGTTGGCCACCCCTGCCTAAGAGCAATAAAATCAGTGTGTTGCAAAATGTGGAAACACCAGTAAATTATGAGGCTTGGAGCATAATACTGTACATTAGTTTTCAGCTGATGTCTGTCAAACTTCAGCTCAGCCAAGTGCTGCTCAGTACCCAGATGTGCTGTTTTCTTCTTGAAGCAAACCACCATTTTTGTGACTTCAGGCACAAAGGGATGCATTGCCTAAGCCTATGGTATTGGTAGCTTTAAAAATGCATGACTGAAGTGCAACATAAAAATGTTCTCACAGGAGCAGCAATTGCTACAGTTGTAATTGCACAACAGTTTCCATTTTACTCTAGCGTCAAACTTTTCAAAGCTTGCGGCTTTGATGCTGGAATGGTCCTAAAGATTACCTTTGCTAGGCAGTGTGAGCAACACCCTTTCCTACCTATTTTTGAGTTGCCCTAAAGTGAAGGAGCCTGAAGCCAAAACTGCGGGGCATCAACAGCTGAAGCTGGCAGCACAGAAACAGCCTCACTGAGGGTGATTTTTACAGTCATGTTTCAGAAGAAAACTTTCAGTCTGCCTTCTAGAGTGAAAGATTTACAATCACAGAAGATTAGGGTTGGAAGAGACCTCAGGAGGTCATCTAGTCTAATCCCCTGCTCAAAGCAGGACCAACACCAACTAAATCATCCCAGTCAGGGCTTTGTCAAGCTGGGCCTTAAAAACCTCTAAGGATGGAGATTCCACCACCTCCCTAGGGAACTCATTCCAGTGCTTCACCACCCTCCTAGTGAAATAGTGTTTCCTAATATCCAACCTAGACCTCCCCCACTGCAACTTGAGACCATTACTCCTTGGTCTGTCATCTGCCACCACTGAGAACAGCCAACCGCCATCCTCTTTGGAACCCCCCTTCAGGTAGCTGAAAGCAGCTATCAAATCCCCCCTCACTCTTCTCTTCCGCAGACTAAACAATTCCAGTTCCCTCAGTCTCTCCTCAGTCATGTGCCCCAGCCCCCTAATCATTTTCATTGCCCTCCACTGGACTCTCTCCAATTTGTCCACATCCTTTCTGTGTGGGGGGACCAAAATGGGACGCAATACTCCAGGTGTGGCCTCACCAGTGCCAAATGGAGGGGAATAATCACTTCCCTCGATCTGCTGGCAATGCTCCTACTAATGCAGCCCAATATGCCGTTAGCCTTCTTGGCAACAAGGGCACACAGCTGACTCATATCCAGCTCCTTGTCCACTGTAAGCCCCAGGGCCTTTTCTGCAGAACTGCTGCTTAGCCAGTCAGTCCCTAGCCTGTAGCGATGCAGGATAAATTTTATATTATGTTTTCCATTTCAGTAGTGAACAGGGATGTACATATTAAAAAACACTTAATATTTGTAGCCAGCATTCTGCAATTTGGAACTGGATATACTTGGATATTTTGTTCCCACAAATAATGGCAATAGTATTCTGCCTTCTTTGTGATTATGTTTCTCTGTAAAGTAAATGTTTATAATTGAAACAAATTCTTACTCTGAGCAGTGTCTGGCCGCAGTTCTGTCCTAAATCTTGCTTTTCTTTTTAAGGAAAACTGCAACACTAAACAACATAGTGTAGTTCAGAATATGCCACAAAAGAAACAGACATCAATCCAGGATAGTTTCCACTGTGCTTTTCTTGAATTTTTTCTTCATTTAAAAATTAACCCACAGAAGGGACCGGTTTTCCTTCACAGAAGAAAAATATTTATTTTAAATGGACACAGCTGGCTTTAAGAAATCAGATGCTTTAGGTACCTTTTTAAAAGAAATTATGTTCCCTCAAGCCCCCTTAAAACCTGGCAAGAGCTTCCTACTTGCTGCGGGAAGAATATATGTTTATCAGTCCCATGACTTAACACTGTAACTCAGGAAGGTTCTGTTTACTTTATTCATTGTACCTCCCAGCTCCCTTTGCAGCAAGCAGCTAGTTTTTCAGATACATTTTTCATTTGAGTCATTATAAACGCAAATGCTGTCCACGTATGTGCCTCCGGCCAGCAAGACTATTACTGACATAATCTATTGTAAAGACAGAATTTCTCTCTCTTGATTCTTAACTTCAACACCCATCTCAGAACCTTAGATAAGAATATTCATTAGCACTTAGATTAATTTGGGACAGAGATGGCTAGTACTAACCCCTGTGCTCATAAATTTAAGATCTGAATTTCCTTCACGTTGCCTCATCAACTTTTGGGTATTTATGTGACAACAGTGCCCTCTGTTGACAAGACAATAGCAGGCAATTCCTTAATTTGACAAATCATTTCAAAAGTTATTTTTCAGTCTTCTATCGTTTCCTCCTTTTACCTGCTTAATTTTGTTCTAGTAAATAAATCTAAAAGTATTGACTCTTGCATCTGAGTGTTTGAAAGAAAGAAAAAAACCCCTCTCTCTGTATTTTGCTTTAAACCTTTATGTATTTTCTAATGAGTGTTTTATTAATCTGTGATTTGTACCCTGTTACAACAGTACTAATTCTATAACTGTCCTCCAGTTAAGTGTGGGGCGGGGAGGGAGACCCAGCTACCTTCCGCATTCAGCACCCTTTGCTTTTCATACCATAATTTCAGCTAGTATCCTTTAAGCCACTCAGGCTGGTCAACACATGCATTATATAGTTGCACCTCCTGGGATGTCAGTGTCTAGGCTTGGGAAAAGTCTAACTTCCTTAAAGTTCGCTCTATGCTGAAAGTTAGCTTATATTTAGTCAATATGTTAGAGATTTTTGCTTATGTTATACACACTGTTTCCTTAGGTATTTTCAATTCTACAACTTCAAAATGTTAGTTTCTACTGTCGTGGTTAGCCATGAGAAACAGTTCTGAATTTATTTTTAAAATGGCTACATCAATCAAGAGGTTTTTATTGCAGATTCAAACTACCCAAAGCTTAGTCTTCATCCACATTTACCGTATATACTGTAAGGAACCTTTCTACACATTCAGCATTTACCGTAAACAAGTCTTTGAAAACTATACCCGAAACCTGTGGGCCTCCATTCAACATACCAGAATGCATCAAGAACTTATTAGGCTCTGTGACAACCATGTGTACTCACACAAGAGCCCTTATTTCAGGATGGAGATGGGAGATCAGAAACATGGCTGACTAGCTACACAGGCACTAAAAATGCCTAAAATTAGCCTACACCAGGTTTGTAGGCCCTAGCCCACAAGTTATGCTCCTTCTCATGAACTCCTAAAATAGCTGGGGGCTTGTTTCCCCTGACTTTTTATTACTGCACAAATTGGAAAACTCCTCACTAACCCATCTAGCTTAAACTCCTAAGAGCAAGGACACCCTGTTGAACCTGAAACTCAGTGCTTGAGACAGCTCACTGTGCAGACAAAGGGACTGCCGACTAGTCCATGTAGGGTACTACAGCTGCCAGCCCAGCGACACTATGCTCAAGATGCCTTTAGGCCGAGTCGGACACTGAAGGTTGCTGGCAGGTTGGACTGTATGGCTGAACAGAATTTTCGCTATCCCTATTGAGCAAAGGCTGTTACTGAGGAATAACTGACCTAAGGGCTAGTTCCTGCAGTGAGCTCTGGCCTGACTAGGTACCTGCATGGAGCCCTAATGAAGTCACAGGGCCTCCATGCAAAGGCTGACCCTTGCCTCTGTGGTGCTCACAGCAGGCTAAGACCCTCGGTCATTCTAGCTCAATACTGTCATCGATAAGAGTAAAGTGAAATGGAGGTATCAAGTGTCCTGGTTAGTTTTAACAGTGCCATGTACCATAGCTAGTCTATCAAGCTATAAAGTCAGATGTAGGGTTAAGTATGCAAGGCCCACTCAGTTCTGCCAGAGGATAAAAAACATTGTTTTAAATTGTTGTGGGGGGAAAATTGCTCAGTCTATACAAAATTTGTCATCTTTGAGCTATAAGACTGCATCATTCCAATCAATAACCCATACAATATTTAAGAGCACAAACACTGATGTGTCTGCCTAGTTCAGATTTTTAGACAAGGCCACTCTTGAGAGGTACCTAAACGCAGAGCCAAATGTCTGTTGCACTTGGTAAGCTACAAAACAGCTTTATTCATTCAGAGAAAATATGTCATCCTATTGTTCAGTCAAGATCATTAGTTCACTTAAATTAGCCACCTGAATCCAGTGGGGTCAGAGTTACTGGTTTATGGGCATCAGTGTTGGGAGGTGAGGCAGTACTGGACTGTATCTTCCATGTGTGGGTTTTCACAACTGGTAGGTGCTGTAACAATGTTCCCCCCAATTCATGAGCTGAGCTATTCGAGGCAAAGGTAGTGTTTGAGGTATGGGCTGCCGACCCAGTCTGTTGTGTTTTAAAATAGACAATATAAAATACCGGCAATACTATTCCTATCAGGAGCATGATAAAAACTGCATTCCACCACTGGATTCCACAGTCTGCACCATTATTGGGCTCCTTTTGCCCCACTGAACTGGATGGTGAGCAGTTTGGTGTTTCTATGCAAAAATCTGCATTTAAATGTACTTTTGATTGCACTACATCCTCAATGGTCTGGTCAATCCCCTTAAAGTAGTCAGTCAGGTATCTGCTTTCAGAATAGCTGCTGCTGGTGGCTCCATCATCAGATTCTGGTAGTTCAATCAGTGTCATTCCAGCCTGGGAAGGTGCATTCTGAGGAGGTTTTAACTCTTTGCTGGTCTCTGTTAACACCCCGTGGGCCTTGACTGGAATCTTGATAGACTTCAGAGCATACAAGTCCTGCTCACAGATGAAGTTGTTGACACGTTTGATATCTGCAACCTATGGAATCCAGAAAGGAGAAACACATTAACCTAAGGCATCACAATCCTTTACCAAGATTGACTCAAGAACAAACCAGGAAAACACAAAATGTCAACAGTGAAAACGCTGACTGAAACCTACTATGGGGAGTCTGGCTCAGTGTTCTTGTAGCCCTCTGACTCTGCAGTCAGAGATTTCCTAACAAGCTTAAGACCCCAATGAACCTTGTAAGTTACAGTCCTTCACATATTGAAAGTTGTAATCTTCAGGACACGTTCAGTAGTGTCTCCAAGGACCATCAGTTGCATTTGACTTCAGCTTTGTCATTCCCATCCCTAGGTTTTCTGTTCCTGTCTTAACTCGGCTGGGGAAATCTTTGGAACACAGGCCCAGATGTTTAAAAGTATTTAAGTATTGCTGTTCTCAGTGCTGCGATGTTTAACTGATTCAGGAGCCTACATCTCATCTTCAAAAATTATGTCTGCACTTTGACTGTCAAGGGGATTTTGGCTCCTAGGACTAGATTCACAAAAAGACTTAGTAAGGCCTGATTCTGGGAGTTAGGCACCTGAGATTTACAAATCTCTTGTGTAAATGTCCCCCACACCCTGTAGTTGCCTAAACAGTAAACACTGCCCATCAATACTACCAAAGTTATAAGAAGGATCCAAAATCGGCCCTGAACAGAATTCAGCCCTGGTTACAGCCTGGGAAACAAAACACTGGGGTTGAGTTACAGGGTGTCATTGTAGGAGGCGGTATTCACACTGTGGAACCTTGGACTCCTCGGGACATCATGTGAGAGATGAAAAGGCAACAAAGTAAAGCACAAGTGTAGCCTAATGTGATGTTCAGCTTTTCAATGCACAAGCCTCAGACTTGGGCCGTGGTTCTGGTCCTCAGGCAGCAAGAAAAGGTGACTCGCAAAAGGTGAATGCTCTGCCTGAGAAAGCATTAGTGTCAAGTTTCCAGGACCATCAAACCTGAGTTGGGGGAGGCTTACAAAGGTGCCTCAAGGTAACAAGTGGGGGGAGCAGAGAAAGGGCAGGGCAGGACAGGCCAGAAGGGCAATGTAACAAATTAACCAATTGCAATAAACCCAGCAGCAGAAACTGCACTCAGGACAGTATTTTCCAGGCTTTATTTTCTTAGCATTTAGGCACATTACTGCACTAACTCCTGTATGTGCATTTGGCATGAAAAGCAATCTAAGAACTCAGTAAATTTCGCTTAAAAAACAAAACAAAACAAAAAAACTTTTTTCCTGAATGAGCCAATATGCACCATCAGCTGCATCTTCATTGTCTGATCAATGTACAGTCTAATTTTTAAACAGCCATATGTAAATACAATACAGGGAGCGCTCCAGCAGCTTCACAACAGCTGCAGCAGGAGTCCCTTTGTCAATGCAGTGGCTGCTCAATGGCCACTTGAAGACTTTTTCTTTGCCAGTTGGCTGACAGCTAGCACGGGAGAGACACAAGCCAGCAATCAGCACAGGTAAGGTAGCAGCTGGCCTCAGCAGGGGAGGAGGAGAAGGAGATGAGAATGCAGGATACATACTTCTCTATTCACTTTCTCTACACAATTCATGATTTTAGAGACTATCAGATCCCTCTGAGTAGTCTCTTTTCCAATGTAAACAGCCCTAATCTTTTACTCTCTCCTTGTATAGAAGCCGTTCCATACCCTTGACCATCTTTGTTGTCCTCTGTAACTTTTCCAGTTCCACTATATCCTTTTTGAGATGAGGCTTTTGAGGACCAGTATTCAAGGTGTGGCGTCAGCATGGATTTATACAATGTCATTATGATATTTTCTGTCTTATTTTCATCCCTTTCCTAAGACTTCCTAACATTCTGTTAGCCTTTTTGACCACTGCTGCACATTAAGCAGAAGTTTTTAAAGAACTATCCACAGTGACTCAAAGTTCTCTTTCTTGGTGGTAACAGCTAATTTGGAACCTTTCAGTATATATGTATAGTTCCAATATTTTTTTTCTAATGTGCATTACTTTGCACTTATCAACATTGAATTTCATCTGCCATTTTGTTACCCAGTCACCCAGCTTTATGAGATCCCTCTGTAATCACAGTATATTTTTCTGTTTGCTTAACAAGGTGTAAGCTCCTTACGATCAGTGCTCGTTTCCCTTTTTCAGTTCAGATGATGTCCTCTCTCAACAAAATAATAATAATTGTGAGTTACCTGAGCGCTGTAACACACTTAAGTCATCCAAATTATACAGGAATCCAGGTCATGCTGGGTGTGGAGGTGAATACATTTTCCTTGTGTTATTAATTACAAGACTCATTGCACCCTGCATCACCTTGGTTTATACCCGGGTATCAATAAATACAGGACACACACAGAAGCAGTCGCCTTTCTGTGTCAGACAACAGGAGCTTCTTTCTGTATGCACAGAAACTAAGCTACACATAACATATCCCTAAACACAAGTGCTTACAAAATGCACACACATGAAAATAAGACGAAGGGAAGAAATTAAAGCAGCTGCATCATCTAGCTGCAGCTCTTACTTTACAACCATACTGCAGGGCTAGCTTGTTAAGGTTATCGTCCTTGGTGAGCTCTCGTTCCAGTAGCACTACATCCCCAGCTCTCTCTTGGGAAGAATTGCTTTTCTGCTGCTCCTTGCCCCTTGGACGTAATTCCAAGAAGTCAGATTCCTCCTCTGATGACTCATCCGGATCTGATCGGCCATTTCTAAACAAATAAACGTGGCTGCTTGGATAATTGTGGACAGTGACGGGAGCCTGGAAAGATCTGGTTAGTCGCTCATAGAGCCTCATGTTTTATACTAGAGCCTGTAAGAGAAAACAGACATTTTAGTTGTACTGGTCATAAAAAAACAGGTTTATTCACCACCCTGCAGAACAGTGACAACAGATCAAAACCACAACACCCTGGCAATATACACACACAATTAAGCCAGTACATGTCTGATGCACTGGTCTAATCACCAGAATGCTCTGCAATGTGCCTCACTTTTCAACAATTGCACTAACTATGGCATTTGTATCCACTTCAGCAAGGGAGGCTGTCACTGTCGCATCCTAGGAAGCCTAGAATGTTTCTTCGCTGGCAGAAAAACTTTGCATGATGCTACCGTGCTCATTTTAATAGGGGTTCATTCCAGAAATTCTAGTTTAGCACTATTGCGAATAAGTCATAGATGAAAGAAAGAGCATGCTGACCTGGTGGATCCATCCCAGGAGCTGGGTGTCTTTGGTTATGATAAAACTTTGGTATTCCAGAATTTACGGCTGGTTTGCTACTGCCCTGATGTTAGAGTCCAGCCCAATGCACCTTTTTGCATGGTCATTTTGTAAGTCCTTGGTTGTCTGCTCTTAGTTACAGAATTCTGAGTGATGGTTTTCTGTGCCCCAAACCCTGATTATGTTTATGGGAATGTAAGAATCTTTCTTTTAAATAGCTTGATCTGATAAATATAATTGATATTCAACATCAGCCTTAGACAATCAAGATGATTTCATCTTACAAATTAAGTAAGAAAAGAGCTTGCCCAAGAGTTTTGTTCTTATTACAACTGGGACTAAAGCGACTAGAGTGAAAGTCCTGTGAAACCAATGATAGTTGCGGTAGGGATTAGAATACAATGCGTTGCCATCAGAATTATGGGTTGGAAAAAAACCCAACAAATTATTAAAGCCTTGATCCCATTACAAACTCATGCTGAACCCCAATGACTGTAACGGGTCTGTGCAGCGATGGGTTTTCCTATGCAGCGATCACTTCAGGCTAAGGTTCTGCATTGTCATCATATAATGTGGCTCTCAGGGGGCCCAGTCTGGATCAGAGCCACACAGTGATAGGTGCTTTAAAAGCACACACACAAACCTGCTACAAAAGTTTACCATCTAGTAGGACCAAATGGCCCCAAAGCACAATAGAATCATAGAATCATAGAATATCAGGGTTGGAAGGGACCCCAGAAGGTCATCTAGTCCAACCCCCTGCTCAAAGCAGGACCAAGTCCCAGTTAAATCATCCCAGCCAGGGCTTTGTCAAGCCTGACCTTAAAAACCTCTAAGGAAGGAGATTCTACCACCTCCCTAGGTAACGCATTCCAGTGTTTCACCACCCTCTTAGTGAAAAAGTTTTTCCTAATATCCAATCTAAACCTCCCCCATTGCAACTTGAGACCATTACTCCTCGTTCTGTCATCTGCTACCATTGAGAACAGTCTAGAGCCATCCTCTTTGAAACCCCCTTTCAGGTAGTTGAAAGCAGCTATCAAATCCCCCCTCATTCTTCTCTTCTGCAGACTAAACAATCCCAGCTCCCTCAGCCTCTCCTCATAAGTCATGTGCTCTAGACCCCTAATCATTTTTGTTGCCCTTCGTTGTACTCTTTCCAATTTATCCACATCCTTCCTGTAGTGTGGGGCCCAAAACTGGACACAGTACTCCAGATGAGGCCTCACCAGTGTCGAATAGAGGGGAACGATCACATCCCTCGATCGAATACATAAAGAGCTTCTTTAAGATACTGATCTTTGGCCAAGAAGCAATAAACCAAGCAAACAGGAGCAGTGCAAGAGTGCCATGCTGTATGTAGGATTTAAGTTTACTTTTTTTGTTAGTTGTGCTTTCAGCCACAATGAGTTTTGTTTATCATTTCTCCCCCCAGCGTAAGAATTTGTCCCTGCCCACTCAAAAAATGGTATGCTGATGTTTATGTTTAGCGTGATTCACAACTGTTGAGATTGCTGTTACATCTTAGCCTCTTCCTGCATGAAGCATTGGAACTTGAGCCCTTGTGGTAATAACAGGGGCCCCAATCCTGCTGAGTTTGTTTCTTTCCAGGGCATTAAAGCCGTGATTTCCCCTCCTGGCATTTAATACAGACAAAGCAGGCTGTGACTCCCACATTGGTTCGCGCAGGGCTGTGTGGGAGCGACTGAGAGCAGAAGGTGTGACTGCAGTGGACTTTAGCCCAGTCTCGTGAGCTGACTGCTGCTAGCCACTTAAGAGGGAAGTCCTCTCCCAGGAACCAGCAGAAGAAGCTACCCAACTGAAGGCTGCAGCTGGGGATGGTTCTGGAAAGGGCTCAAAGGGCCTGGTTAATGGGGTGACTCCACCATCACACAGCAGAGGCCAAGCTTGGGCCCGCTGTCCAGGCAGTGACTTCGAGGCACGCCCCGGTGGCAAGCGGGCACCCAGCGCCCGAGGCGGGAGACGCACCACCCCGGGGTGGGGAATGAACAGCGAGGGCCAGGCAGGCAGAGCACTAGGGACCAGGGAGTGGGTCCTCCACCACCCCCCCCCCCCACACACACACTCCCCTTTAGAAATAATGACAGGTTTCAGAGGAGCAGCCGGGTTAGTCTGGAGTCGCAAAAAGAAAAGGAGGACTTGTGGCACCTAACACATTTAGCTGAGCGTAAGCTTTCGTGAGCTCCAGCTCCCTTGCCACACGTCCCCCTTTTCTTTAGAAATAAGTCTCTGCCCCCCCCCCTCCAGCTCCCCAGGAGGGACCCGCCAAGGTCCCTCCCTCCTGTAGCCCAGGGAGAAACCTTCAGCCCCCCCCCGACCCCCTGCAGCGCGGAGCCCAGCCCCAGGGGAAAGAGCCCGACCCCCCCCCCGCCCAGCACAGGGAGGGGCGAGCTCCCAAAGCAGGAATATTTGGGCCCCCCCATAGTAAAAAAAAGGCAAGTTCCCCCCGCCCCCCCCCCAAAGCCATCGATGGGTCTGCTTATGCCTAGCGCCGGCGCTGCCTCCAGCCCGGGGGGGGGGGACCCCGCTAGCCCAGCCCCCCCCCGGGCGGGGTCCCCTCGAGCCCAGCTCCAGGGAGGGGGGGGGGGAACCTCGCGAGCCCAGCCCCCCCCCAACACAGACCTCACTAACCCTCGGCTCCGCCGCTCTCCGGCCCGCAGCCGCCACAGCCACCCTCACTGTCTGCCCCGCCTCCCGCACTGATTGGCTGGTTCGGAAGAAGGGCCCGCAGCCACCAATCGGCAGCGCGGATGGGCGGGGCCGCTGGGGAAGGGTTAGGGTTAGGTTGAGCGGTCAGCGCGGGGGCGGGCGGGGCAGAATTAAAGGGCCAGCGTCCCTTTAACCCCGCCCCCCCCCCCGGAGAGGCCCAGGGAGGGACAACGGGCTTCCCTGTGTCCGGGCCTTGGTCTGGCACTGCCCCCCCCCCCCCACCTGCAGGCAGCTGCCACCCAGCCGGGCTTAGCCCAGGGCACTGGTGGGGCAGGGGCTAGTAGCCTGGGGGCATGGGGGGGGGATTTAGGCTCCCCCACCACAAGCCGGACTCGGCGACTGGAGAAACCAGCCCTCGAAGCGAAACACGCTGCCCTGCCAGCAGTACGTGCCATGCCCAGCCGGGCGAGGGGTGAGTGGCAGAAGCGAGTTACCCACGGTCACAAGCCTCCGTAAGGGCACCCACGGGCCCTGCCGTCCAGGCCCACCCATAGCCCATGCGCCATCCCAGAGCCCGGGCGTGCTGAGCGCTCGGGCCCTGCTGCGCCCCTAGCGCGCTCGTCTTCCCCGAGCTGGACTGGCTGGCACCCAGGCGCGCTCGTTAGGGCCTAGCTTTGAACCGGCAAGGGGCCCCCGACAGCGTCTGGTCAGAGCTACTGACCGGCCACCCCGTGTCCGGCTACTGCGACGGACGCGCCGGGTCAGCATCTGCACCAGCCCCTACTCAGCTGGGGCCGCCCCCTGCCTGCCTTAGGTGGCTGCAGCTCCCAGGTGGGGGGGGGATGGGAGGGGAAAAGCAGCAAGTGCCAGGGTTTGCGGGGGAAGAGGTGGGGCAGGAGAGGCTTCGGCCCTCCTGCTGTAGTGTGCTGTTTTTAAATATTACCAAGTTGGCAACCCTAGCTCTCCTTCCTACCCCCCTTCCCTCCCCCCAACTCTAATCGCCAGAGCATAATGTTCTTCTGAGGCAAAGCCACGGTTTGAGGGCAGTTGGAGGCGTTGACAAAGGCTCAGGGATGGGCTTAGAGGTCCCCCTCCTCCGCCAGGATTTGGCATCTCCAGCACTTTTCCTGGGGCTACAATCAAGCTCTTTGGAAGCTCTAGGCCGAGCATAGTGCAGATGTACGTTATGTAACAGCGAAGACACTAGTGCATGATAGATTACACTGGTTTACAGCTGGTGTCTGGATGCGATTGGTGTCTGGCTGTGTTGAACCCTCTGTTCCAAGTGTCCCTAAACCTTCAACTGCCACAAACTGGCACTGGATGACAGGCCATTGGACCATGTGAAATAGCTCTGTTCTGTACATTCCCACTGAAGCTCGATGCTGTCACAAAACAGGATGCTGGGCTCGATGGACTATTGGTCTGACCCACTATAGCCTTTTTTATGTTGTCGTGGGTACCCTCTCCCAGCAGGTGAGATCAGCTAGACAGCTGAAGTTGACAGCTCCTAAGTCTCTGTTTTGGGCATTTGGTGTCATTAATTCTGGAATTTGCTTCCATCTTAAAATAAATTGTGATTTTGCTCTTTGTGGATGTGCAATCTAACAGATCTTTTCAGTCATTTATGTGACATTAAGAGACAACGGAAAAAGAAAGAACAAAAATAGAGGGCCCAGGAGGGAGCGGGGCCAGTGTTTATGTTATTTGTAACAGTCTGCACTGAAATGAACACAAAATGCCCGAGAGTCTCAGCTGATAGCAGAGTCCTATAAAGAGACATTTAAAGGGGCAGAACACAGATATAGTAATAAAAGTTACATAGCTATGTATGTGGTGAATAGCAGTAATGAATGAGTGCAGTCTAACACTAATCCCTTTACAACTGCATACTCGCCCTCCCTTTGCCATTCGGCTCAGACGCTGATTTGCCCTCCTGACTTACAGCACGGCCTTTTTGTAACAAGCGGTGTGCAATTCCCAACCCCCTTGGCTTTTCCTCTGTGCTATTTCAGTATTAGCGTTGGACGCTGGAATCAGGGCGGTTGAATGTGCTTCCTCCCCGAAGTGAGCTGTAGCTCACGAAAGCTTATGCTCAAATAAATTGGTTAGTCTCTAAGGTGCCACAAGTCCTCCTTTTCTTCTTCCTCCCTGTGCCTCCTCCAGCTGCTCCTGAACTAGTATTAACAGGTACGGCCACAGGAGGTGTGGGCTGAGCAGCTGCAGCTCTCCAATGCCAAGTTCTTGTTCCAGCGGTACCACCTCCCCTTCTCTCTCCCACTCGCTGCTCTTAACTGGCTCCAGCTGCAGCCAGGCTAGTGCCTGCGGTTGGGGGAGCTGATGAGGTGTATTCTGCACTGGTATGTTTCCTTTGGCGCACCCTGAACCCATGGCTTATGTTTAAAAAACAAGTTCAGTACAAATCCTTAACACGCACCACATGCAAGGCACCCCCTTTTGGGGTGGGGATAGACTAGAAACAGGCTCTCTGAGTCAGTTGCAATGGGCAGGCAGGTCCCGCATTTACACACACACACACACACACACACACACACACACACACAGCTCAGCGCCAAGACGCCCTTGTGTGAGGCCTGTGGGTTTCTTCAAAAGCATGAGGAATCTGCGTGTACCCTCTTTCCCCCGAAATGAGTCTAGGTTGCATCACAGACCTCCTAGAAACAGTTAATTCCTTTCAGCTGTGCACTTGCTCAGCCAGTGATGCACATAACAGCTCTGCTAGGGGCCTGAATTCCACAAGTACAGAGACTGCATTCTTTTCCAAGAGGGAAGCTCTTGCTTAGAACTAACTCAGCTCAGTGACGGCTGCTGTAGAAAAACCTAAGGGAGATAGACAGAAGTAACCTCAGAAAGCTGGTTTTAACAGCACATGCCCTGCTAGTTCTGCCCCCTGATCTTTTTGGGAGCCAAATGCTTGGGAATCACGTCATGGATAATGATGCAACCCCTGACACTCCAGTGGGGTAAGACAGGGAAGGATGGTTCTTCCCTAGCTAATGAGCTAGTGATGAAATGTAAAAGGGCTGAGCAGTGAGCACCCAGGCCCAGATCCTCAAACTATTTAGGGAACCTAATTCCTAGTGACTGCAATGGGAGTTAAATAGCTTTGAGGATCTGAGCTACAAACACCTCCACTTGGCTAAAAAGCATCATAACAGATATCAGCTAGGATGAATTAGGCCCCCCCTCCAACATGATTGGTTGAAGAGGAGAAGGGACAGAGATCCCTACAGCATCAATGTAGAGACAAAAGAGCGGGAGGCTCTCATCACATATTGGGGTGGAAGAAGCCATCCCCAGGCTCCAGACAATTGTTGGCGTGTATTTTATGATTATTTATTAAAAATCGTTTCTGCTCCATCACTCACCCTCTCACTAGAGCAATGGATGGAGGCTGTCATAGGTTTAATATCTTCTGTACGCTGCGTGGACCTAGAAGGAGAGCTGCAAACAGAGGCAGCATGCTGGAGTTTTGGAGGGAATTTAGAGGCTTTCCTTCCAGGTTCAGTGCTATGGGTGATATCAAGATGACCAGTGATGGAACAGTGATGGTGACCTGAAATGGATTTTATGCCATGTTCTCTTTCCTGCCTGAAGAGAGAGAGGATTTTATGTGCATGAACTACACGTTGGTGGCTCTGCTTGAGGAGAAGATTCTTGGATTGGAGGGGCAAGTTGAGAAATTCCTAGAGACCCAAGTTTAGGAAACACCAATATCTCAGTTTCAGGAAAGAATGGAGCTGGCCACCAAAGAATTGAAGAGAGAGGAAGCCTGGCAATTGTTAACCCCCACAGGCTAGAGGTCACAGCAGCATTCTACATGGCTGGAGCAGATGAGGATATGCACGCTGGGGCCACAGAGAGAAGAGCACTGGGAGGAATCCACACAGCTAGAAGTTTCAAATCAATACCAGGTTTTCTATGTGGAAGCATTGGAAGATACCTCAAGATCCAGCAGGCCCAAGAGAATAGAGATATATACAGGGCACACATGTAGATAGCAGCTCAGTGCAACCTATGAAAATCAGGCTTACCCACAAAGAGTTCTCCAATCATCCGAGGAAGACATCTGATCCTTACTGAAGATTCAATACTCAGAAGAACTGAAAGAACATTCTGCAAGAGACCTCGATATTTGGGTATGGGTGCAAACACTGCTGGAATACAGTGTCCAGTTCTGGTGCCCACAATTCAAGAAAGCATTGATAAACTGAAGAGGGTTTAGAGAAGAGCCACGAGAATGAGTGAAGGATTAGAAAACATGCCTGATATGGACTCAATCTATTTAGTTTAACAAATAGAAGGTTACGGTGTGACCTGATTATAATCAATAAGTATCTAGATGGTGAACAAATATTTAATAATGAGCTTTTCAATCTAGAAGAAAAAGATACGACTGGAAGTTGAAGCTAGACAAATTCAGACTGGAAATAAGGTGTAAATTTTTAATGATGAGAGTAATTAAACCATTGGAACAACTTACCAAGGATCACGGTGGATTCTCCATTGCTGACAATTTTTAAATCAAGATTGAATGTTTTTCTAAAAGATCTGTTCTAGGAATTATTTTGGGGAAGTTCTCTGGCCTGTGCTACACAGGAGGTTAGGCTAGATGATCACAATGGTGTCTTCTGGCCTTGGAATCCATGAAAGATGTTGGGAGGGACGTGGGAGACAGGCCAAGTAGTGCTATTGGTGTGCAAGTCCCAGGGAAATCATTATTATGCTCCAGGTCCCCCCAGGCAGCTTGCCAGCTCAGAGCAGGTACTATGATTTCCTTTCTCTGCCTTGTGTTCTGGGCCCACTTGGCTCATGAGCCTGTAATTATGGGGCTCAGCCAGCTGATGTGACTTGTTGGTGCTTTTCTGGACCAGAATGCTGTGGCTCTGGTATGCTGGAGAGGACCTTATAGGAATAGTGATTATAAAAGACACAGCAAAATGCCTTCCCCAAGCTATTTGTAATCTCTCTCTGACTTTTATGACCTAGAGCAAAAGCCCAGAAGGTTTGGGTTGTTTTTCTTTAAGGTTATTTTTCTGAAATTTTTTAAATAAACTTTGAAATAGTAGAAAGCTTTAGTCCCTGCTTTTGCAGAAGGTCTTCTTGGATGACTCAGAAATGTGGATAAAGGAGTGTTTTCAGTCTCCAGTGAAAGGATCAGGGTGCTGAATTCCTAAGTAAAGCAGCTTTTCTCCCAAGTGTTGGAGCTGAACCGCTGTGAACAAAATCAAACCAAAAAGCTTTAAACTGCCAGAATTAAAATCACTTCCCCTCGCAGGGTCCATCTACACAAGACGGTTGAACTGGAGTTGACTGTTACCAATAACTCAAGCTAGCTTATGCATTTGGGCATGGGATACGCCACAGACAATTGTTCTACAGCATCCATTTTACTGAGTGAACCCCACGTTTGTGACCTGGAACAAATATTTGTGGAGTGGCCAGACTGGCATGTTCAAACATGTGAGCTAACTCAAGGCAATTAAGTAACTGAGTCAACCCATGGCCAGTACAAGGATATTTTGTGCCCTAGGTTAAACTTCCACCTTGCAGCCCTCCCCCCCCCGCCAACAACCTCCAAAAACTAGCAAACTTAGCATTATAAACAGCCTGTCACAACGGGTAATGGCTGTTGTAATGTTTCTTTTTTACCTTTAAGGCATTTCAATTGTTTGTCATTGCCTCTGATGGTGTCCCATTCAGAGTTTTACTATTGTGCAAAACTAAATAATTGAGCCTTGCATTGCATCACCAGCCAGGTTAGGCAGGGTGACAAATCCCCCTTGCCCCAAAGGACCATTATCCCCTGGTGACTAATTTCTACTCCAAGTCTGTAAAGCAGACTTTTAAGGTAAATACAATATTCCTTCAATATTACCCATGCACACATCTCACAAAGACTCTCACTCTTGACAAGTTACCAGCCTGGTGTAGATCCCTTCCACGTTCCTCTTCGTGGGTAAGTGCCCTCTAAGACACGTGTGGGGTACAGTGAGTTTGTCAGGCCTGCGGTGACAGCTGTTTGTGAAGATCAGGGGGCCCTTTGCCAAGGGGTGCTAGTATCACAGTGAGCTTGGGGTGGCTGACAGTATGGGGCAGGGCACTGAGGCTGGTGGGGCAGGTAACACACTGGGCTGGGGGGCAGGTGGTGCCGGTATGGGGCAGAGGCAGGTACCTGTCAGTCTCCAACGCTCGGGCCAGTAGCCTCTTTACCTAGGAGTCTCCCCCGCTTGCCCAGGGGCCACTCCTCCTCTCAGGCTCCCCGGCCACTGCTGTCACGGCCGCCCGGGAGGATGCTGGCGGGGGGGCGCTGCCGCAGAGGAGACGCAAGGGGCCGGGCTCAGCTGGGGCCCCGCACCTGCCGGCTGAGAGCAGCAGGAACCTGGCGCCACTTGGGGGGAGCCGGGTGGCCCGAGCCCAGGGCACCTACACTCCCCGCCTGCCCCTACTGCTGCAGAGGCTGCTGCCGCTCTGGGCTCAGGCCACCTGGCTCCCGGTTCCTGCCGCTCTCGGCCGCCAGGTGTGGGGCCTAAGTCGAGCCCAGCCTCTTGCATCTCCTCCGCGGCTGCGCCCCCCGCCCGCCTCCTGCCAGGCAGCTGACACGGCAGCGGCTGGGGAGCCTGAGTAGAAGAGTGGCCCCCGAGCAAGTGTGGGAGACTCCTAGGTGAAGAGGCTGCTGGCCCTGGCACGCCCCGAGCACTGGAGACTGACGGGTACCTGCCCCTAAGCAATAATGTAAAAAAAAAATTCAGGGGCACAGCTTTTTGGTGCCCCTAAATCTTGGCGCCCTAGGCAGCTGCCTAGTTGTTACACCGGCCCTGAGTCTATAGACAAACCCTTAGTTCAACATGTTCTTTGGTGTCTCTGATATCAACCTACTAGTTTTCCAGTTGTCCCAAAAGCCTTCCAGGAGAGACAGGCCCTGCATTTCTAATGTAAAACAGAACATCTAAAATAAATATACTAGAATTCTTCAGGCCTTCTTTATCCAGTAGAAGGAAGTGAAGAAAGGCCCTACTCAATTTTTCTTTTCCTTTACACGTCTCCCTTAAACTGCCGATGCACTTTCTGCCTTGCATGGGACATCAAAGCAGCTTGGGCTTTTTAAGAAAATGCATCTGAAAAGATGCAGTTGGGAACATGTCTGCACCAGTTCGTGAGGGATGGACAACATGAAAAGTCTTTCTCAGTAGTTTGCCTACACTGAGCCTTCCAGCATGGACAGACAGACTTGCACTAGCTCTCCTCAAGCTAGCATGCTAAAAATAGCAGTGTGGATGTTGCAGCATGGGTGGTGGAGAGGCTCGCTTCATGAGTCCCAGTCCACTCTACTTCCTGAGGTGGCTAGCCTGTGCCACAATGGTCACGCTCCTGTTTTTAGCAAAGCATGCACTGTGTGTTCTTATCCATGGGACTTTGAAGTACATGCTGAAGAGAACAGGATGAGGTCGTTATTATTTCTTGTGAACATTATGTGTTTGTGTATAATGGGTTACTTGCATGGGGTGAGATCAAAAGGTTGTTAAGGGAACCAAGCAGGAAAGACAAAACAATGTCAAAGATAAGGTACTGTCATAGGAATCAGAAGGCTCCGTAGAGAACAAAGGGGGAACTATTAATTGGGGAATGTCTCTGCTTGCCTTCCTCCAGGCTGGCAAAGTGTACTCCTTCCAGGCTGAACCTAAGATCAAAGAAGATACTGTAACCGTATAGATATACTGGCCCTGTAGAAAGGGAGGAGGAAGTTGTCAGTTGCTTCAGGCTGACATACTGACTGAGAGTCAGGGTCTGCAGCAAGCAGGCTGTAACTTCGAATCATAGAGTATGAGGGTTGGAAGAGACCTCAGGAAGTCATCTAGTCCAATCCCCCGCTCAAAACAAGATCAACACCAACTAAATCATCCCAGCCAAGGCTTTGTCAAGCCAGGCCTTAAAAACCTCTAAGGATGGAGATTCCACCACCTCCCTAGTAACTCATTCCAGTGCTTCACCACCCTCCTAGTGAAATAGTGTTTCAAGAGAATGGGGACACCAAGACTGCGACATGGCTACCTAGGGGTTTGAGGGGAATGCCAAGCATAACTAAGACAGGATGCGTATGGGTCTCTGTTGCTTTAAATCCATTTCTCTGAGTGCTGTGCACCTTTTGGCCAATAAATCATACTTTGTTTTGAAGAAGCTGCTTCTGTGTCACTGCAAACTATTATAGTCATAGACGCTCTAAGAGAATCTGTAGCAGGTGCCAAGCAAGCCCACTGGATATAGTATGTACTGGCAACAAGGGGGGGTGTAATCCAGAGATTCAGCTGGAGAGTGGCTAGATCCCACTCCAAAGAGAAACATAGGGCTGTCACCTGAAAGGGTGCACTCAGTGAGCTGTCACAGAAGGGGCAGCCTCCCCAGAGACTAGGACACATACTGCATTTGTGTTCCTGTTAAATGATTCCACTTCGAAAGGGCCTTTTTTTAATGCTCCTTCACAGCCATTAATCTGTCATAAATCTAGATTGACACAAAGATCATGTTCCCTGTGAGAATTTACAACTTTATAATATGAAGCATTTTTGACTTAAGGGGCTTCACAATGTTCCTTTTATCTTGATCTAAAATTCGAGCAACAGAATACATTATATGAAGCCTGGCTCTCAATAAAATTAGGCCATTATTTCCTGTAGGGAGATAATAGGGACTCATTGAGTACTGCCTTGGCGCCACCTAGAGGTTCTCCAGACTATCATATTTTACACTGAAATACCGTACCCTTTATCAGAGTACTTCCGATACCGGTCAGCCCTTTAAAACTCACCTTTGCAAATGCCAAACACTCTGTAGTCGCACCACACAGCTCATAAGCAGAAGTGCTCGGGTAGCTTCTCTCAGATGTCTGCCAACAGGCTTATGTAGTGCTTCCATGCCATCTGCTCTTTGTTGATGCACAGCTCCACATAAAACTCACTCATACTTATTCTGTCACTTACCATCATCTACATTGCAAATGATTTATAAACATGCAAGGCACCGTACAAAGGAAAAACAAAAGGACCCTTCCCCTTTCTATGACGTTACACCCCATATTCTTCATAGAAATATGGTTATGATATGAATATGGCATGACTAAGATATACTTTATGCAAGATGGCTCATGTAAGATATTATTGGAAAGATTATGATTTACTGAATGTGATTATCCAATTTGTATGCTTGTATCATTTCTGTATCTGAAGCTAGGAATATGGACCACGTATCTGTATTTCAAACGTGCTACTTTGGGTAACACCCACAACTAGCCCTTCACATACAACAATAAAAAAAGTCAGATAGGGCTGATGGCCCATCAGCAGAGACAATGGACTGTGAAAGATCTTAGTCTTCCTGTGGACACTCCAAACAGCCTGCAAGTAATGGCTGCTAGAACTCTGCAGAGACATGTGGCTGAGTCACTTGGTACTGGACCCCACCTTGGAATGCCAGTGTTTTTCCCCCTGAAAGACAAAGTGTTCCCTGCCATATACAAAAGCTATATAAGGCAGGGAAGTGACATTGCCCTGGTTCTCCTCTGCCTCCCCACCCAAACAGACACTGGGAGTCACCTGGAAACAAGAACTGAACCAGGGAGAGAAGAGTTGAGCCCAGGCTGGAAGGGTGTCTAGCCTGTGGGTAATAGGTGAAGTTTCAAGCTGTAGGCCAGTGCAGCCAGCTTTCAAGAATCTTCCTGAAACAACATTTAGAGTGGAGAAATTACTATTTATAACCAATTTCCTTAGTGTATTAAGTTTAGTTTGCATGTTTTGTTTTATTTGCTCAGTAATTTGCTTTGTTTTGTTTGCTATCCCTTATAATCACTTATAATTTCTAACTGGGGGGCAAGAAGTAAATATCTCTCTTCACATTGAGGGAGAAGGCGAATTTTTATGAGCTTGCACTGTGCAGTTCTTTCTATACAGTGCAAGAGTATTATTTGGGGGTTTTTTTCCCCCAAAAGGGGTGTGCATGTGAGTGTTGGGTGAATCCTTTCACACAGAGCTGACTTCAGTCTGTGTCTGCAGCTGGGTGTGGTCCTACCTGTGTGTGTGCGCTGCAAGAGGTCGGAGAGCCTAATTCAAAAAAACAGGGAGAGGGAATCCAGGCTGGTGGAGCAGGATGGGCTCAGTGAAACCCCAGTAAATCAAGTGGCATCCTGGGGGGAAATGGGGGGCAGTAACCAGTAACACCCTCCATGACCCTGCAGATAGGTCGGGTATAACAAACACAGCGCATGGTTGGAGGTTTTCCTTGTGGCCCAATTTTGAAGCAAAAATTATTGTCACTTTATCTGGTGGATTAGCACTGAAAGGGGGAAACTGTATGAAAACCAGTAAGTATATACTAACAACATTATTTAATGGGTTTCTGCTCTTTTGTGTTATTCCTATTTGTTTTATGGCAGTGTTTTTCCCCCAGTTAATTATGATTCATGTTTTTGGGTGAAAATAATTTTTATTGGCATTGACATTATTTTCTTGAGCTCTATTAAAAATCCCAGGACCTTGGAAGCACTATATTCTTGGGGAGCACCTCCTAGATGACATGGGCACATAACAACAACCATACCGAATCAGACCAAAAGTCCACCTAGCCTCGTATCCTGTCTTCTGACAGTGGTCAATATCAGGTGCTTCAGAGGCAATGAACAGAACAGGTGATCATTAAGTGATCCATCCCCCGTCGTCCATTCCTGGCTTCTGGCAAACAGAGGCTAGGGACACTATCCCTGCTCATCTTGGAAAATAGCCATTGATAGATCTATCCTCCATGAACTTATCTAGCTCTGTTTTGAACCCTGTTATAGTCTTGACCTTCACAATATCCTTAGCAAAGAGTCCCACAGTTTGACTGTGCATTGTGTGAAAAAATACTTCCTTTTGTTTGTTTTAAACAAGCTGCCTAAGCTGCCTATTAATTTCATTTGGTGACCCCTAGTTCTTGTGTTATGAGGAGTAAATAACACCTGCCTTATTTACTGTCTCCACACCAGTCACGGTTTTACAGATCTAGATCATATCTCCTCCCCCCGAGTCGTCTTTTTTCCAAGACGAAAAGTCCCAGTTTTATTAATCTCTCCTCATATGGAAGCCGTCCCATATCCCGAATCATTTTGTTGCCCTTTTCTGTACTTTTTCCAATTCCAAGATATCTTTTTCAAGATGGGGTGACAACTGCACACAGTATTCAAGATGTGGGCGTACCGTGGATTTATCTAGAAGCAATATGATGTTTTCTCTCTTATCTATCCCCTTTTTAATGATTCCCAACATTCTGTAATGCATCCGATGAAGTGAGCTGTAGCTCACGAAAGCTTATGCTCTAATAAATTTGTTAGTCTCTAAGGTGCCACAAGTACTCCGTTTCTTTTTGCAACATTCTGTTGGCTTTTTTGGCTGCTGCTGCACATTGAGTGGATGTTTTCAGAGAACTATCCACAATGATGCCAAGATCTCTTTCTTGAGTGGTAACAGTTAATTTAGATCCCATCATTTTATATGTATAGTTCAGATTATGTTTTTCAATGTATATTACTTTGCATTTATTAACATTGAATTTCATCTGCCATTTTGTTGCCCAGTCACCCAGTTTTGTGAGATCACTTTGTAACTCTTTGTATCATCTTGAGTGGTTTTGTATCATCTGCAAATTTTGCCACCTCACTGTTTACCCGTTTTTCCAGATCATTTATGAATACGTTGAACAGCACTGGTCCCAGTACAGACTGATGGGGGACACCACTATTGTCCAATTCTGAAAACTGATAATTTATTTCTGCTCTTTGTTTCCTAACTTTTAACCAGATACTGATCCATGAGAGGATCTTTCCTCTTATTCCATGACAGCTCAGGAGTGAATGTAAGCTGCTGCCCTGAGCTGGGAACCGTTTTCAGCACCATAGGATTGTTAAAACGTGAGGATTTTCAGTGTATTTGTTCCAAAAGTGAATTACACTTTCTTGCTTAGGGAAGGAAGGCACTAGGCCATCTTGGTTAATCTGGGAACACAAAATGTACAAGAAAATGACTATCTGGTTAGTAGCTGGCTATTTCACAGGTAATGTTGAGGGGCAGAAAATCTGAAATCCATCTTAGGTTCTCCCCTTTTGCCAGTGGCTGGAACTCAACAACTGCTTTTCTCATCAGTGCTTGTAATTTTCTCATTAACTAACATCCCATTAGATGTCCCACACCTAATACTCACCTGGAAACGAGCCTTTCCTTTTATGCCCCTTTCATCTTAATATCACAGAAAATCCAAGTTCCTCTGTTCCCAAAAGACCAGACACATAGCACAGGTTAGTTCCTTCTTAGATCAGTTCCTTCCTGTAATAAACTTACGTAGGCTTTATTAAGTCAATGACAATGAAGAGGGAGGCGGAGGTGAGCTGGGGCGTGGGGTGCGAGGAGGGCTGCCGCCACCACAGCAGGTAACCTAGGGGGCGCGCAGGGGAACTGCTCCCCGCCCCAGCTCGCCTCCGCCTCCCTGGGCCTGAGCACGAAGCCGCCGCCTGCTTCTCAGCCCTCCCCAGCTTCCCGTGCGAACAGCTGATTCGCAGGAAGCCGGGGGGGTGGAGAAGCAGAACGGGGTGGTGCATTTAGGGGAGGAGGCGGAGGTGAGCTGGGGCTGGGTGTGGGGCGGGGAGCTGCTGGTGGGGGCTCTGCACCCACCAAATTCTCCCTATGGGTGTTCCAGCCCTGGAGTACCCAGGGAGTCAGTGCCTAAGGCGCCACTTTTGAGGTGATCAGTGGGGGGAGCGGCTGCACCCCCTGCTCCCCCCCAGCTATGCTACCCCGCCTCTAGGAGCCAGGGGGACCTGCCGGATGCTTCCTGGGAGCTGCCCCAGGTAAGCACCACTGGGACTCCCCACCTTGCCCCCCGGCAGGTCCCTCCGGCTCTTAGGGGTGGGGTGGGCACCCACTATAGTGGCCCATGAGACCCTCCTGCCTGGTTCTGGGAGCCGTCAGGGGACAGGAGGGGGGGTGGATGGGGCAGGGGTCCCGGGCGGGGCGCATCAAGGAACGCGAGGGGTTGGATGGGGCAGGAGTCCCAGGGGTCGGGGGTGGGCAACAACTCCCTCGTGAGGTGAAGAGAGAACCGGTTGTTAAGATTTTGGCAGCTTATCACTGGCCATACATGAAAGCTCTTGGGGCCGTTTTACACTTCCATATGCACTTTGCTCATTGGTGCTTGAGCTAACGTTTGGGCGACAGCTGTTCTAGCTGGCATATGACATTATATGCCTGGCCAGTGCAAGTGGAACTAAATATTGCAACCTATAAATCATTTAGACTACAATTACTTTTGACTTGATCCATGATTTGGGATTAATAAAAGCAAGGTACAGTGAAATCATTGATGTGTTTTCTCGCCTCGCTTAGTCATATGGGTTATTAACAAGAAAAATGTAGGCTAATGAACAGTCAATTAATGACAGGGGAAATAAAACCCATAAGCATTAACCTCTTATGCAGTCCTAATTCAAATTAGAATGTGGGTTAATGACATTTTCTGGGCTGTCTTTTTAATATAAATCAGCCCTTATTGACACGGTACTGCTCAAATACTGCAAATCACCCATCAATCAAGTTGAGATAGGTTTTTTTATATTGCGCCCATCAGCATAGTATCTGGGTAGCTCTCGTATGATTGCTCAGAAGGACTCTGCTTGGGGAACTTTTGTGGGCAGCACCAGAGTGAACATTAGCTCTGCTCCTTATCCATAGGATCCACTGCCTGAGCTGGTTTGCATTCTGGGAACACCCAGGTCTACTGTGATGCCTGCAAGAAAACAGCTGACTAATGAGTAGCTTGAGGTGGAACTGGGCATTGCCTATGGATCTCTTAAGGAAAAAAAAAAACCTAATCCTCACCTTCATTGCTTGTATGTTGTAGCCCTTCCCCCATTCTTCTTCTGCCTGTCTACATTGTAAGCTCTTTGGATTCAGCCTTCGGTTATGTTCACAAAGGCCCAAATCTTCAGAGGTTTTAGGTACCTAACTCTCAATGGAAGTTAGGCACCTAAATACCCTTGAGGATCTGGGCCAAAGTACCTAGCACATTGTGGATGCTACTGGAAGCAAACTGACAATAAACAGTCATAAAAATCAATAGCGATAAGACAATAATCATAATGGTGAGGTCAATGGGTCTTATTCCTCTTTCACTTACCTTAGTGTAACTCCACCAACTCCCATTAGTATGCATGAGAGGAGAAGCAGGCCCTAGGTTTCCCGTTGGTACAGTGACGTATTGTGAGTCTGAGCTTGTATTTCCAAGCAAGTGCTGAATGTTCTCCATGGGTGATCATATTCCGTTCTCTGTGTGTGTTAGTGCAGAGGCTCCAGTTGCTGTTTAAACGACTCAGAGTTCAGTGTAGATTGTTTGACCCAGCTGCTTCAAACATGACATTTTTTGTTGCTTTTCTAATACGTTTCTGCCTCTCTTAGCACCCCTGGCTACCCATGATCCATTTTATTGGTTCAAAAGCTCCGCCGCTGCTGAATCAAGACGTCACTTGGGGGTATTCGCAAAAAGAAAAGGAGTACTTGTGGCACCTTAGAGACTAACAAATTTATTAGAGCATAAGATTTCGTGAGCTACAGCTCACTTCATCGGATGCATCCGTGGGAAGCTCACGAAAGCTTATGCTCTAATAAATTTGTTAGTCTCTAAGGTGCCACAAGTACTCCTTTTCTTTTTGCAAATACAGACTAACACGGCTGCTACTCTGAAACTTGGGGGTATGTGTACTTCATGCAGGGGCACTAATTTGTGATCTTCTATGAAAATGAGATTTCTGAAGTTTTTCCTAATAGTAGAAAATCATAAGCAAGACCTTGTACAAATTCCAGTTTTCAATACAGCTGTTACAGTATTTTTTTTTGGGGGGGAAGGGGGGGATTATTTTCTCAGGCATTGTTTGCAGCCATCTGCATGCTGGCTGCTTGAGAGTACTGTGCAGATGGGAAGAGAAGAAATGTTATGCCTCCCAGCACCCTGGCTAATCTATTCCTTACAAAATTCCAGTGAAACTGAAACCTTCCTGACCAAAGCATTTAGGAGAAGCAACTAAACACACAGACTCATGCAGGATATTACACAGTTTACAACAAATACCTAGTTTACAAATTCTGGGCCTTGCTCAGGTTTTACATTGGGGTGACTCCATTGAATTAAGTGAAATTACTCCCGATTTACACCAGAGATCGGAATCAGGTTCTCTGAATTCAGTGTGCATTTCTAATCAAAGCTATTTATAGTATCAGTCGAGGCATGTTTTTGATGGGCAAGATGTGGACATTTGATGAAGTTATTTAAGTCGCAATGACCGGAACGCTGAAATAGGGTATGCGCAAAATGTATAGCTAAGGAAACCCCAAAGAGGTTACTTTAACCTAACAGTACTAACCAAATGCCCCTTAGGCTGAGAATGTCTCTTTCTATGTGGATAGAATTTTAGTAAGTGAGCATATGTATTTAAAGGAAAAAAAGCCACAAAGGTTTCTCTGAGCGTAGAATGAACTGCTGCATGGTTGCTAGCAGCATGTCACGTCTCTGCTCTTTTAAAGCCATTTCTATTTGAGGGACTGGTTACTAGAGCAGCGGAATAAGCACGTTTTTGATTTGCTGATCACACTGAAAAAAAATCAGATTTTTTTTCCCTAACCTTTTAAAGAAATTAAATTCAAAATTCAAAACACAAAGTTTTTTCAAACTGAAACACATTTTGTTTCACTATTTTTGAAAACTGAATGTTTCAGTTGGGGGTGGGGGGTGTGTGTGGATTTTCGTTTGTTTGTTTTTGACAGAAACAATTTGGTAACAAATTTGCAAGTGACCAGACTCTGCATTTTTTGATAAAAAACATTTTGGCTGGAAATGTTTACCCCTTTCTAGCTGGCTAGTGTCTAAATATCACTGCTGCCTTCTGGGTGGAACATCAAGTCTGCTCAAGTGTATGGCCCTAGTGGCTGCAGCCCACAGAGAAGGGAAGCTCTATGACTAGCAGGGTTGGTGGTGATTGCCCTCTCGCTCAAGTCGCAGGATCCTTTGCTTACGGAGCGCAAGTTACTGAGATGCATCCCTGATGTCATTTGATTGCAGCTGGTGACTTTGCTATCAGTTGTTTATAGATTCTGAATGTCTATCAGTGATAATAAGTAATAAAATATATAATAATGAACCCTAACGTCCTTTTTAACCACTGGCCAGTGCTCGGGTGATGGGGTCACAGCCCTGGACCCACTCTTTGGGAGTCTAGAACACCTCTGACTGTGCTCACCTGCCATAAAACACTAGCACAGAACGGGCTGTCCTCACCCTGGGAGTTCCCAGAGCCCTCCCTCAACCCCACCCACATCTAGAATCTAATAGTCAGTAGACAGCAGGATTTGTTTTTCCCAGTGCTGAGTGCACAAGGCAATGGGCATTAGGTGAGAAATACGGGTGGGTAACCACAGTCACCATCCTGGACTGTCTGTGGGGCCCTTTCCCCTAGGACTAGTCTGGCTCTTAAGAGAGTGGGTGCCATGTTCTTTTCTTAACAGGGAAACGCTGCCTGTGGCACTTTACCAAATAGCATCCTTTGCCACGTGTGTCTGGTTTAAGTGCTAGCCAAGGCTGAATTACTTAAAGAAGAAATATGGACTTTAGTCTTCTTTTTAAAAACAAATCTTTACAAAAATGTTTTGTAACTTTATACTGCACATTTTCTTGGGATTGTCCCAGACCCTGGAGTCCTTACTCAACCAAAACACCCTGCACTTGCATGGGCGGAATCTGCCCTGGGTAAGGACCAGAGGAGTCAGCCCATCATATTTTTAACCACTAATACACTTTAGTAAGATCCAAATTTTTTCTCCCCCCCCCTTTGGAGCAACTGGTAAGTTCTGAAAAGCAGGAATGTTCTTGGGAGTAAACCCATCTTGAATCACATTCAGAACAAGAGTCAAACATTTTGTGAATAACCTAAACATATGGTTGCAATCCCTGATGCTGGAGCTTTTAAGTATTGCCAACACATATCGTTCCCCTTCAGATGTTCTCGCAGAGCTTTAATAGGTGTCCACTGCATCCTATGGACAATGTCCAAATGAAGAACTGCTCCGTTTGCATCTGTTAATGATTGCTGTGGCAAACAGGCATTTGGCAAAGGTAATACCAATATGCAACCAAAGGTTGCTTTCCAGCAGCACTTACTAGGGTAATTGTTCAGGCCGCTATCATCTGTCAGACTCCATGGGCCGCAAACTGGTCCCAGTTAGGTCAATGGGAAGTTTTCCATTGACTGTAATGGAAGCAAGGTCAGGCCTTGTATGTCCCCTGCCTGATAAAGGAAGTCAAAATACTTGCCATAAAATCCCCAAGGAATGTATAGTTTGTGCAATAACGCCATTATAACTCTTGGAAGGCAACTGATGGGAAATCAGCTCAGGACCTAGTACTGTAGAGGGAGGCAGCTTGCTCATGTAGAAAGCCTCCTAAGGCACTGGGGGCAACATGCTGGGCAGTGGCTCTTGCCCCTCCTTTACAAAGATATAGACTGTGCCATATTCCTCTCCCAGTGCCGTCCTCCAACTGCTTATTGGTGCACAGAAGATGAGGTTCCCCCTTGCCCCTGATTCTCTCCCTCTGGAGCTTTGGAGGCAGCACTGGCCAGCCTGCCTTACCTTGCACTTGCCAGACAGATTAGGGTTGCTTTCTATGTTGCAGTGCTGGTGTGGGAGGCGGCCCAGGGCTTCCCAGCTAGTGCAGCCATAATCCTGGCCCACAGTTTTCAGACAGCATCCTAATGTTCTGCAATGCAAAGGATGTGCCGCAGCTGCTAAGACCGTAGCAATTCCGGCCAACACATTCAGAGCAAATCCCAATGGATATCAATGACATAACCTTCGCATATATTCCAATAGCTTTCTCTACAGAGCCTGATGTGCTGAGCTCGTCTGAAAATTCTGGCCTAAATTTTTTGCTGTCTGGTTTCACTGGCACCACGAAATGAACGGTTGCCTCAAAATAATAATCTCACTGAATCCTTTATCCTTGGTATAGTCTGGAGTACGATACATTACCGAGACATAAAGGGAGGCCTTGATGGGGCTTGTGCTGACGCTGGGGAAAGGACCGATGAAAATATCACTTGATTATTCAAGTCCAATCCCCCCCTTAGAGTTTTAGCTGAACTTGCAGAGAATTCTCTTTCTTGATGGCTCAGCTTTGATTTTCACTCTCAGAGTCGGTGATATTGAAACACGGCGTGACAGCATATCATAGCATTTGATAAATACGTCTGGTTCTTCTTCAGGCTCTGACAGTCACATACTACATGCTGCACACACGTATCCTTAGGAGAAGACCCAACCTATTATTGTGCTTTTCTTTTGTTACCTTGCTCTCCTTTCTCCTCCCTGCTAGTTTGTCTCATCCACCTGTTATGCCTTATTGTTGAGGTTCTGATGCTGCAACTTCTTGGATGGCGGCTGACCGATTCATGTGTGTGGAGCCCTGTTGAAGCCAATGAGACTGAATGCAGGGGCTGCAGTCTGCCCCTGTAGAAGTTACAGGATCAGGGCCTTAGCTCAAACTCTTTGGGGAAGGGATGGTCATTTACTGTACGTTTGTGCAGTGCCTAGGACAACTGGACCCCAACATGGCTGAGGCCTCTAGATGTTGCATAATAAAAATATTAGATAGTAACAGTAATTATTATTAATAAAGAATGTAGAGCATGAGAATAAGATCCAGGATGTGAGAAAAGCCACCATTTTAAGAGGGAAATGTCCCACTCAAGAAATGACCAGTGAGCAGAGGCATCATTCTGCGTAGGAGCCAGACAGAAGTTGACATTTTTAAGAAGAGTGTGTCTCTAACGGCTTCTTCTGCTCTTGAGAAGGATTGCAAGCAAATGGCACCTGCTCTTTGCAAAGTCAAGCCTTGGGGATGGATCCAGACGCTTGCACTTTGGAAGGATGGAACGGAATGAATCAGGCTTATGCTAGTGTGGAAGCAGGAGCTGTGGTGAGAGTTAGCCAGGAGGTGTCACTGTTACAATGCACTGCACCATACCCGTCTCGGCTGGAGGATGACTTTATAGCTACTACAACCAGGGCTTTCTTCTTTTAGCCTAGTCTTTCTTCAGTTATTTAAATCCCTTGGTTACTCTGTATTAGTTTTATAATGAAAGTGAACCTGGCAGGTATGTATGGCATTCTTTGATACAGTAAATATTGCCGGATTATAAATTCAGAGCTAGATTCTGATGACATTACTCATGGGTTAGGTGCCTTCCTCCTTGAATAATCCTATTGAAGTCACTCAGATACTCATGGAGTAAATCCCATTCAGTGTGGGTAAGGTAGTACTTAATTTGTAATGAAAAAGATGCTGGGACTCAAGCAATTAGGGGTCAGGGTCCAGCAATTTTTTTCACATTCATAAGTGACCAGCAAGCCCAGAGGTGCCAGGGTTATGAACTGCCAAGCCTAAAGGTGCCGGGCTCAGCCCTGGCAAGCCCTGGCACAAATTAAGCACTGGAGTCAGGGTATCACAATTTGGCCCTCAACAACTTAGGGCTGTTGTTTGATGTTCTTATTTGACTTCCTGACTGCACGGGGAGAAACCTTTTTCCAGTTTGCTTGAGGAAGGATTAATGATCCTGTCTAATGCTGTCTAATGGTGAGAGCAGAGGCTCGCAAGTCAGGAAATTGAGGACTTTTGTTTCTGGCTCTGCTACTGACCTACTGTGTGACCTGGGATAAGTCACATAGCTTGTCTGTGCCTCAGTTACTCCATCTGTAAAATGAGGGACATAATACAGATCTACTGTAGCTCACAAGGGGGCTGGCAAGGTGCTTTGAGATCCTCCCTTGAAAAGGGCTGAAGAGGCACAAAGTATTATTCTAACGGAATTGGATTGTTCAAGTTCTGGCAGCCTTTCTGATACAAAAAATGAATGGCGAAGGTAGGGACGTGTATCCCGTAGGTCTAAATCAGCTATCAGAACATGCCAGCAGCACTTAATTTGCTTCTCAGCAGAATAGCTGCAGCTCAGCATTCATCTGACCTCATTTATTCTCTCTGAGGTTCCACAGGCCCAGCTGATGAACAAAGTATTGAGCTTGCCTCTGAAGAGCTCAGAAGCGATGTTTGCAGAATGGGAATGTTTTCAGACAGCGAAGAAGCAGTAACTTGGCGCTTCCAGTATTTCTGGCAGCATTGTTTTCAGAGCCGAACGCCTTGTCTTCTGCTCAGGGAAATCGTAGGGCTTCAAAACTCCCAGTGCTCATGATGTGAACTCCCATCAATGCAATTTAAACTCCAAACCGTGGCTTTTAAGTCTCCAACTGCAGCTGGAAGCGTCGAGCTACTGAGAGAAACAAGAAAGAGATTAGGAATCAGTCCAGTCATCAGAAATGATTGGTATCCATCTAATTACATTGAGTGATGGAAAACAAAACCAATCCCCTTAGAATATTTACATAGAGATTAAAAACAAGTAGTTAAACCTCTAGATAAAAATCACTCTTTCCAACTGTGGTAGTTACTTTTACTGGAAAATGCAATGAATGCAAGCCACCATGGTTAATGAATACAGCTGGACCAGGGATTGTATTGCTGTTGCAGAGTTGTATGTAAACAGCTGAACTGCATCTCTCAACTTTGATCAGAGACTTTGAAGCCAAAAGAACAGCTTTAAATTTGAAACTTCTGTTGGAGCTCATACTTCAGTTGGGCAGAATGCCAGGAAATGTGAAGACTTATGGCATTATGAGTCTCGTGTAGAGGAAAAGACGGCAGGGAATAATTTAAGTTTGTTAGCTATAAACAGAGAGATTGAAGTATCTGTCTTCTTTTCCTCTAAACCATCTTTTGGGGATGAGAATGGGGAATTTTAGTGCTCATAAATGTTATACCGATAGCATGGGCTAAAGTCAAAGCATTGTGCTGGCAGATATAGTATATGTTTCCAACACACGGCTCTGCCAAGGTGTCTTGCACCTGACCCTGCAACATTCCTACTCTTCTAGTCTTAGGTCTTTCCGATGAAGAAACTGACCAACCAGGCTGAATGCCAAAATGTCAAATAAGGACACTTGAAACCACTAAATGGCCACCACTGAAGGCACCTGAAACCACCATGCTTTTCATCTGTGTTACCTAGCCCATCTTTGGACCAAATTCTCTAGAAAGGATACAGGGGTCTTTTTAACAACAGAATAATGGTACTAATTTGCATTTACACATTTTCATTTGAGGATCTCAGCATGCTTCACAAAGCTGTGGCCAAGTGGTATTCCTATCTAAACATTGCCCATGGGGATGCTGAGTGACAGAGAGATGAAGTGACTTGCCCTGGCTACTCAGCCAGCTGGTGTACAAAGCGTGGAGAAAAAACCAGTAGAACCTAGCAGCTTTGCATCTAATTACAGCAAAGGAATGACAAATAAAACATCAGATATAGCCAGGTTCTTGCCCAAATATGAAAGAAGGGACCTCAAACTGGAAACAACAACTGGGAGGCACAAATCAAACTGGGAACCCCAGAAAGAACAATGCTGTGGTTGTGGCACAGGAGAGGTTGAAAGAATGAGACCAGCATGATTAAGCCCTATCGGATCAAGATGAATAGGATGGCTTGTGTGAGTAAGCACAACTCTTGTAAGTATGGGTTACAGGATCAGCACTCTGTGTCAATACTCATCGTGAGCTACACCGGGAAGCAGATCATGGGCGGCTCCCCCTCTGGGCTGAATTTAGAAAATAACATTGTTAACATTAAACACGGACAAATCTTTCCTAGTTTGAGACATGGAACTGGTATTTCCCTCCTGGAAAATTGCTGCCTTCCCTCTGAACATCAGCTCGGATTGTCATTTATGTCATATCAGAGGAGAGCCACCCATCATGGTCTAAGGGACCTTCTCAAGTGATAGGTAGAGAGTTTCCATTGCCAAAGACTCTGGATATGAAAAGGAAAACTTCACTGCACTCTGCTCTGGCTTGGGAATCCTGACCCTAAGTGAGGAGGGATAATTTTCATTGGTCAATCTGAAGGAGGTGCCAAAAAGCTCTAAAGTTCTAATATACAAATCTTTTTGGTCTAGACTCCCTTTGCCCAGCTGGGGAACAACTCGGAAAAGTGGTGAAGATACTAGGTGGACTGGAAACATGGATTACATATCAGACAAAAGGTTGCAAAATGTAAGGCCCCGATTCTGCAAAGACTTATGCGCTGAACAGCACCAGTGGAACCATTCGCAATGCGTAAGTTAAATACAGGCGCATGTCTTTGCGGGATCAAGGCCTAGATACAGAAGACAGATTTTAAAGAAGGTTTTATAGGATTCTCCTCCAAAATAGTCAAACTATTTAAATGGTAAAAATATAGACAGATTAGATTGCACTAAATGTACTCCAGAGAAGAGCAACAAAATACTCAGTGAATCACCTAGAGTCACAAAGTATCTTTGCTATAGATAAGTCTATTTGTGTAGGACGATAAGTTAATTGAATTTACTCACATTCTCCCTTGGAACCTTTTTTCTTTTGAGCCTATTGGTACAGCTCAGTTGAGAAATTTGGGCCTAATTCATCACACTGCACAGCATATAAAGGCTTCATTGGAATACTGGCTGGGATACGGCAGGCTCTGCAGTGCCAATCGTGGGGTTTGCATCTTTTTAGTGTATTCACTTTGCAGTCCGAGGAGCAATGCAAAGATTATCTCAAAGGGGAAAATAAATGATGCTGATGATTTGAGTTTAAGAGACACAAATGAGCAGGGGAAACTTGCTGAGTGTCGATCGCCCCACAGTCCTAACCCAAACAGCAACAAAACCAGACCCACACAAAACCAGGCTAACCAAAAAATGCAAAAAGACTGAGATCTTGCCAAAACTAAAACACAGTCTCCTCTTCCCGTCGCTACACATAATGCAAAGCCAGTAAACCCAGAGCAGCGGCGAACAGTCGGCACAAGGAAGAATAGCTGGGTTGAATTTGCTAGCGAAAAAAATATCATAGGCTTGTTGTTAAGAAAGAAAGAGAATTAATTCTCTCTGTGTATTGCAATTAGTTTTGGTTTCTCGTGTGTGCCCTGAAAAAAAAAAAAAAGACAGAGAACATTCAAACCAAGAGGCATCACATTAGCAGAGACAACAGAACAACATTATTTGCAAATGAAGATCGTTTAGGTTACAGACAAACCTTGTGTCTGTCACTGAACTGCACACACACAAAAAAAGTTGGCCCAGATGCACATCAACAAATTGAGGAAGGCGTTTTGACAAGACACTCAAGTGGAGAATGATATGGAGATAGAAGGGGGAACAGAGCAAAGAAACAGTATCACGGAACTGCAAGTGGGAGCAAACAATGATTTTGGCCCAGATTCTCAAAGGTAAATACTTAAATATCTTTGAGGATTTGGACCTTTCTTCTTTGTTTGCTTCTGTTTATTAATAAGAGAAAGATACAGTTCTAGCTGTGAAATCGTGTCTGAAAGTGGGTTGCTACTAGAGTTGCATTTAAAAGTTGTCCCCTGGTCTACTAGATAATGAATTATTTGGTATATCTGCTTTCACCTTAAGGGACTATAATAAAATAAATAAAATAAATAAATAATAATTAAGAATACCTAGCCCTTATATAGTGCTTTTCATCCATAGCTCTCCAAGTGCTTTACAAAAGGAGTAAGGGTCATTAGCCCCATTTTACAGATTTACATTTTACAAACTCAGCACATTTGGGAAGAACAACAACAGAACAAAATCTTGCACTTACCGGCCAGCTGCAGCCACTGGCTTCTCTTTCTGGGAGAGGTAATGGGAAGCTCGGTGAAGGGACAACAGAAGTGCTTCTGTGCATGCACGGCACAACCCTGCATCTCTTGTTCCTGTGAATCGCCCCGCTGGTTTTAATGGGACTACACACACGAGTAAGGGCTGTGGAATCAGATCCTGGATAGTCACATAGGAAGAATTGTGGGTTAACAGGCTGTTTGGATGTAGACGGTGGTGTCAAGACAGTGGTAGAAAGAAGCAGCTGGAACATTGCATCCAACACGCAAAGCAGTAGCAAGAGCAGGAGCAGCTGTATGGTCCGAAAGAGAAAAAATAGTTTCTTTCTTTGTACATTTGGTGCATTTTAAAATGTTCCCAGAGAGGGGCAGTAGAGACCAAACCCACAAACAAATGGAAAAATACTTCCTATTCACCAAAAAGAAAAGAAAGGAGAAGGGAAGAGAAAATTATTGTTTTATAATGGATTTTTCTTAAATAAAAAGAAGTCACATTTTGTGTCTAGAGAAGAACACTAGATCTATAAAAAAGAAGGGTGAGGGCTCATATAATACATAAATAATCCCTAGCTCTTCTATAGCAATTGTCTCCCATAGATCTCAAAACACTTTACAGAGGAGGTCAGTATCATTATCCCCATTTTATAGATGGGGAAACTGAGGAACAGAATGGCCATGATTTGCCCATAGACACCCAGCAGGCCAGTGGCTGAGCTGGAATAAAACCTGCAATGCATCATGGGGCTGAGTGGTGGGCAGCAGACGATCTTTCTGCAGAAATGCAAATGTTGAGATGGATGAGCGGTGTAAGCAAGAAAGGAGGCAAGCGTATGTTAGAGACACGCTCAACGGAACACCCATCAAGGAAAAAAAGGGAATGCGGGCTCAGACGCTTTGCTCCTGTGAAGTGCAGTTCTGACAGCTGTGTGGGTAAGAGGCTCCAACAGATCAAGACTGAAGGAAAAAGACAGAGTGGCCACCCCATGAGGCTTTTGAGAGCAACGTCAAACCTTGATGAAACAGCCGCTGCCTGACGGAAAAGCCATGATTCTTAACCTCCAGCCATGTCCACCTGTTTTTTATGAATGGAGCCTACTCTGTTGTCGTATCCCACCCCCTTGTTATTGTTTTATGGCACCATCTCACATTCCAAAGTGCCTCGTTATTATTTATTATTCCGTGCATTGCGTTAGAACTGAGGAGCTCCAGTCATGGCCCTGTTGTACTAGGTACGGTTCACACAAATAAGAAAGAGATGCTCCCTGCTCCCAACGACCTTATGGTACAAGGACTTGTCTCTATGGACAGTTAGTACATGGCAAAGTAGTCTCCAGTGCTGTAGCCTGCTGAGCACGGTGGACTAGAAGTTGCAGGTGTGCCTGAACCTACCGCTGCATACAGATTTCAAGTGATGGAGACTCCACCACACCTCTAGGTCAGTTCTTCCAATGGTTAATCACCCAGACTAGGAAAAATTAGCTCCTTACTTCTAGTGTGAATTTGTCAAGCTGCACCGAGAGTCACTCTAGTGATAAAAAGGTACTATTTACAGACACACTGCCTAAGAATATTTATCACATATGGAGGCATGGGTGGCGGGTAGCTTGCTGGGAGTAGGGTGGCTGGTGCTGGGGGTGGGGTCCACGTGCAGCCTGCCCAGTGCTCCGGGCCTGGCAGGGGTGCACACTACCTGGTGCTCTGGGGGCAGGCAGCTGCAAGGGGGGGGGCATTGAGGAGGGATCTCAGGCAGAAAGGGTGGGCCGGGAGCTAGCCTCCCTGAGACTGTGGTTCACCCCCCAACCATGTATAGAGGGGAAGTGTGGTCTCCTGGCTATAGGGAAGGAACAGAAATATTGTTGTAGCTGTGTTGGTCCCAGGATATGAAAGAGAGAGAAGATCGGTGAAAGAGACAAGCTTTCAAGTGCCACAGGCCTTGAAGAAGAGCTCTGTTGAAAAGCTTGTCTCTTTCATCCACAGAAGTTGGTCCAATAATAGATATTACCTCACCCACCTTGATTGCATGATAGTATGCCCAGTACATAGTACGTACCATAGCAAGATACCTGCCAGAGTACCAGGGCCGGCTCCAGCATTTTTGCTGCCCCAAGCGACAAAAAAACAAAACAAAAAACCTTGTCGCCAAACACGGAGGCGGAGTGATGGTGCGGCCACCGAATTGCTGCCGGTGACCGAAGAAGAGTCACGTCCCCGCTGCCGAATTGCTGCGAAGCGCGAAATGTGCTGTGACAGAGCGGCCACCGAATTCCCGCTGCCGTGGCAGGCGGATTGCTATCCCACAGCCTGACCTCCTGCCGCCCCTTTACATTTGCCGCCCCAGGCACCTGCGTGGTTTGCTGGTGCCTGGAGCTGGCCTTGGGGAGTACCAAAGTTTGACACTTAAGAACACCAATTTTACGGATATTCCAGTGTTCCATTGCAGCTCTGCTTTCATATTCAAACTGTAATCAATGACTGGAAGTGGAGTAAAAATGATACTGTTAGAGAGATATTCCAGAGATAGTACAGTTTTCTGAAGGATCTAAAGGGTTAATTACCTTGTAGCGTTTGCAGTCTATGACAGCTGCTTGAGTCCTGTTGGCTAGAAGGGTCTGGAATCACACAAAGGTGAAATGTGTGGAAGTCTGAATCTGGTGACCAAGGCAGGTGTGTGCTGAGAGCCATTTTGGAGCTGACAGAAAAAACTGTCTCGGGCTGGTTTGGTCTCTCGCATTCATTGGTAACCTTTTATTTTCTTGGTGAAAACCAAACATTTTGCTTGAGAAATCCCAGTGGGTACTTTGTTACTGGTAATGCATACCAGATTTCAATACCTGAGGATTTCTACAGGATGTCAATGTCCCAAGCAGAGTAAAATGAGTTGGCTTGCTCCAGAAATTCACCATTCCCCACTGTTTTGCGGACTACCACCACCTGTATTATTTCTGAGGTCATGCAGCATGTCTGCTGGACGGACTGATGTCTGTACAGCTGACTGTTTGCATATCAATTTGAGAGTCAGAGGAAATTCTTCAAATCCCACGGCACGAATGTGCACAGCTACCGCAAAGCAGGCAGAGTTGTGCCAAGTTACAGCCTCTCTGTCTCTCCTCCGTCACTACCCATATAACAAATGCCCTGTAAAGAAAACTGGAAAATATTTCAAGAAGGAACAACGATAACACAAGATTATCTGCCAAAGGATGGAATTTAATATTCATGCCTTTCCTCTAGACTCTGTATTTCCTGTTTCTAACTTAACCCTCTGCAATCACCAAAGACCAGCAATACACTAATAATTTTCACTTCTAAAAGGTCCCTCCCTTGAAATCTCAAAGCAATTTTAGTGTATTAGGGAGGCAGAGACATATTATCCCCATTTTGCAGGTAAGTGCCCTGCTTACCTTCAGTGCATCAACCCACTCAAGCTCCTCACATGGCAGGAGCTTGGGCCCAGTTCCTCAAAGATATTTAGATGTCTAACTCCCATTGAAATCCATGGGAGTTAGGTGCCTACGTATCTTTAAAGATCTGGGCCTTGGCTACTGTCCCTGCTCCTGTTTCCGTCTTCCGACAAAATGAGACACACCCACCCACCCTGCATCCCCTTCACCAAGTGCTGGGAGAAGCCCCTTCCCCAATGGATAAGCCCATTCTGCCAGCCTCCCAACTCCTCTGATCATTCTAACTCCGTGCTTTGTTCACAGCTGCCAATTTAACCAAACAGCTTTATTAAAGAGAGAGTACGGAGGGGTGCTTTGAAAAGTGACCTCATTGAGAACCCAGCTCTACCAAGCTTCCTCACACCCAGTGATGTCCCCTTTCAGGGGGAAGAGGGAGTCCAAGTATTAATCAGCATGAGAATACAGCCTTCAAAGAGAATTCATACACCTATGGAGGCCTGCAATTGCCAGCACAACTAAGGCTTTGCTCTGAAGCCACTACAGGTGTTGATATATGTCAGAGATCTGCCTTCCATTGCTATCCCACCAGGTTTCCCACCAGGGCATCTTTCCCTGGCAAATTACTTCAATACACGGACACTACGAATGGTGGCTGAAAAAGGGATTAATTAGAGCTGCAAATTAAATTCTGTATAAGGATGGAGCCCATGGTTTGCACTACTGAAACTGCCTGCAAAAAAAGTAATCTAGGCACAGATCAGTGCAAACAAAAGAGGCCCATTACTCACCACTGGCTTCATGTTCGTACCTTTCGGTCTGTCTGCCCTTTTGGAAACCAGGCTGCTCTGACTCCTAGCTGCTGGCAGAGGATGGTGAGTAGAGCGAGTTCAAAAATTTTCTGTCAAAATGTTTTATTTTTTGGCCAGAGAATCAGTTTTTCATCTAAATGGAAAGTTTTGTGGGAAATGTTGGTTTTTGCTGATATTTTTTGGCTTTCATCAAAATCTGAAAACCTGAAAACTGAAGAGTTTTAGTTGAAAACTGGGAAAAAAAATTGTTTTGGAGCCAATATTTTTTTCCAGTTTTTGGTTGCTAGAAACAAACATTTTTGGTTTGGGGGTTCTTGGCAAGCCCCCTCCCCCGCCCAATTCAAAGAAAATTTAGATGAAAACAAAAATATGTGCATCAAAATTGTTTGCAATTAAAAAACAAAACAAAAAACATTTCCCAACCAGATGTAATGGGAAGATTGGGAGAAAACCTTTTTTTATTTTTAATGCTGTAGATGTAAGTTTAACCAGGAAGAACTCAGCAGTTCCCAGTGACTTTGACATGCAGATGATAGACTTGTGAATAGACGTGATTCTTCTCTCACTTACACTGACTGATGTCAGTGATGTAACAGGGGCATCAAGGGAGAATCAGGCCCAGAAGAAACTGAAAAATTACATGAGATTATTTTCAGATGGGGTTTGATTAACAATGATTATTAGGGAATTAGACCTTGATTCTGGATAGCATCACTATTTAGGGCAACCACTAAGCACTTGCTTAATTTTAAACTAATCCCATCTGAAAAATCTGAAGAATAGAGATAGATTTGAAATATTCTCCTACTCTGCCCAGATTTAGACTCCTCCACAATTTGGGGAATTTCAGGTGTAGAAATGGATTACAATTTGACATGCACACTGGCCTCCTTCTCAATAATGTGGCACAAAATCAGGGAAGCCCAGAAGTTTTGGAGAGTTCAAGTCTGGGCCAGATCCTGGTGACTCAGATCTGTTCCTACTTACAAACATATAAAGGGAATCAGGCTGCTTCTGTTCTATTAGAGCCAAGGTTAACAGTCTCATAGACTTCTATCACAGCAGGATCTGGCCCAAAGCATTTTAAGTGATAAAGTATCTCTTGCATGAGCACCTCAGTCTAGAAGCTTGGGGCACCCCAAAAGAAGCTGAAAACTGGTTGAATATCACTGGCCTTAAAAAAAGGTCAGAGGCAACAGCTAGGAGAAATATATAGAATGGGGCAAATAGATCCAGGCTGTCACCCCAATAATATTATATTAGATATATATATTCAGTGAAGGTGCTGCTAACTATTCCCTTTTTTATTGCTACATGTATAATATTCACAGGCTGTCTTCCGGATTTTTTTACAATCATGTCATAATTAATTTGATATAGTGACTTCTTAGCAGACTGTCACTGATCATTGTACAGCAAATGCTTTTTACTGGAACAAACCCAGCCATCCAGATGGGCATGTTTTCTACGTTGTTATTAAAAATCACGTATGCTGCATTGTAAATTTATGTGGTGCTGTCAGGAGCTGATAATGTAAGGGCCCTGGGTTCTGCAATCGGATCCACCCAGGTAGAGTCCCTGTGGATTTTATTCTTTAATTACAACAACAGGAAAAATGTGTATATGCCACAAAACCTGTATAGAAGTTCTAACGTATCCGTTCACTCAGACCCTGTGCATGTTGCTTGGCTGCATAGATGTACCTGATGAAGACAAGAAAAACCCATGGTGCAGAGTCTTGGGCTGTGGGGTTAAAAATAGCCATGTAGCTATTCAGGCTTGGGCTGGAGCCCAGGCTCCAAAACCCTGAGAGGGGGAGGGTCTTGGAGCTTTGGCTCCAGCCCAAATGGGAACGTCTACTTTTAGCCCCACGGCCAGAGAAAACTGACCTGGGGTCTCCAATTCGGTGCTGCAGGTTTTCTTTGCACTGTAGACCTATCCTTCAATTGTAAACTCTCTGGGGCAGGGACTATTTCGTAATACATGTCTGCACAGCGCCTAGGGCAATTCTGATTATAGCTTCTAGGTTCTACTGCAATGTACTATGAAGCAATAATAATAGACAGTGGACACACATACCAGCAAGGGTGTGCAGGCATTGATCATGGGAAGAGGGTGGGAAGAGCTTCTAGAAAAAGGGCATTTTAAAGGGAGAGATTGAGGGAAGAGAGTAAATGTGTGTGGTGGATAAGAACAGGAAATTCTATGGACTGTATTACACTGGAGGTCCCAATGATCCCTTCTGCCTTATAATGGAAGGATCTGTGAATCTTGAGTGTAAGGTCGCGCGTGACAGAGAAGTGGAGAGTGGGAGGAGAAGGGAGATTGGGGGGGCCAAAGGGGCAATAGCAATAAAGATGTAGGTGGGGGTGATGTTATGAATGGCTTTGAGGGTGAGGGCTGAGAATGTAAGTTTGGGGGGAGGGAATGTCTTTTTGTTCCATGTCTGCACAACACCTAGTACAACCGGCTCCTGGTCCATGATGAAAGTTCCCAGTGTGACCACAAATCATACTAATACTAGGGAATGAAGCTTGAATATGATGCACCTAGTGACGGGAAGCCCAGGTAAGGATTCCAGGATTGGGCTGACATGATCAGAGAGGCAAGTGAGATAGATGACTCAGGCCTTTGGGCTAGGCTGGGTTGGGGAGAGCTGATGTGGGATGGAGACAGGAAAGGCTAAATTGCAGAGATGACCGGGTGTTAGCAGTAGGGACAAAGAGGAATCTGGCACTGGTCCGACCACTTCTGGACTACAGTGCCCAGGTCTGGTACACACAATTCCAGAAGAGAGGGGTTAGAAGAGAGTCCCAACAATGGTTAAAGGATGAGAAAACTTGCCTTATAGATATATGGGTATCACAAGGAGCTCAATCCATTTAGCTTAACAAAGAGAAGGTTAAGGGGTGATTTGCGCACAGCCTGTAACTAACTACATGGGGAACAAATATTTAATAATGGGCTCTTCAATCTAGCAGAGAAAGGTCTAACATGATCCAATGGCTGGAAGTTGAAGCTAGGCAAATTCAGAGTGGAAATAAGGCATACATTTTTAATGGTGAGCATAATTAACCATTGGAACATCTTACCAAGGGTGGAGGTGGATTCTCCATCACTGACAAATTTTAAATCAAGTCGGCATGTTTTTCCTAAAAGCTCTTCTCTATGAATTATTTGGGCAATTTCTCCGGTCTGTGTTATACAGGAAGGCAGGTTAGATGATCACAATGGCCCTTCCTGGCCTTAGGATCTGTGGATCTACGAAAGGGCAGATTTGAATGATGTGAAAGTAGTCACAGCAACAAGAATGAGTGAGAGACACTGGATGTGTCTCCAAATGTGTGAGCCTAGAAGCGCAAGGGTGCTCTCAATAGAATCGAAGAAGGTAAGCGCAGTTACATTGGGGATGAAAGTGGCCCAAGGATTTCAGTTATGGAGTCAGTGCGAGACGACACCAGGATATCTGAGGGGAGATGCTGAAGAGGCAGGTAGGGATGCAAAGGACAGAGCAGGAGACTGGAGAATCATCAGCACTGAGGTCACTGGACATTGAAGGTAGAAAACCCTCTGGGCTCCCCCACATTGACAGACCAATGGGCTGAGTCATGTTCTCACCAGCGTGCACAGGCTGAGATATCTGAGGAGGGAGCCAAATCCTTCATCATGATCCACACGAGTCACACAAGCTTTGGCCTTGCTGGGTCCCAGGAATGGTGAAACAATACTACAGTGGGCATGAGCTGGTTACAGCCAAGCAACAGAAGTGCTCTGCAACTGCAAGTGCCCATTAAACATAGCCCATTCTGCTAGCCAGAGACTAAAGCAGACAACTTTAGTCCCAAGGGGTCCCACCCAGAGTCTCCACTGTGGAAATATGCAGGACACACATCAGATGCAGGACTCTGCTAATGGGTAAAGTCTGTTTGAGTTTCTGGCCACCATTTAGCAGACATAACAGCTCTAACACTACAATAAATCTAGCACAATGAGGGCTCTCGGCATTCTTTTCAGCTCCTGTAACACGAAAGGGACATGTCCTGGAGGTTAGAGCCAGGCAAGTCTGACAGAGTTTGAGGTTTGGAGGTATTCTCCAGCTATTTTTCTGGGGTTTGCTGAACTTGTGTTGGTTTGCCACCTCTTCTTACTCCCTCAGTTACATAAATCCAGAATAATGTTCTAAACATCACTATTATGATTATTATTTTACCAGGCATTTACTGATTCAATCACATTATTCTCCCTGCCTCTTGCTACTTCACAGTCTCTCCTGATCAGAGCATGAAGCCACCAACACTTGAGTCTGAGTCAAACTTTGATAACCAGGATGTTTGTTTAGGTTCAAAGTCAGACAAAATAAGAGCATTTCCCATCCCCCCGGAGAGCATTCAGCTCTTCTGCTATGGCTGGTTAGGAACATTTCTAAGGAAACAAACAAACTTCTACAGGGAAAAACACTTAGAAAATTAGTGAGCTCTCTCGACAAGGTATTTTAAAAATCTAGATTTCAATTCATGAGACACAGTAACTAAATACAATACCCCGGCATGTATGAACGAATGGAAAAGGAACCTGACATTATGTGCAGCCATGTATGAAGACGCCGAGCAGCACCCTTCAGGTGACTTGTTTGTTTCTGGAGTGGCGGGTGTGAGGATTGTCTGCAAACTGGGATAGTCACAATGTGGCAACATGGGAGCATGGGGTAGAAAAAGAGCAGTGTTTTTTGTCGTTTCTTGAAGGGTCCTCTCTTCCTGTTAGAAGCATCCAATTAAAGAGAGACAAAAGGGTTCCAAAGTGAACACTGTACAGGACAATAACAAGAATGACCAGCTGTCCTAGTAACAGACAGAAGGATGGGAGAGGAGCCAGCAGAGTGATGAATAGGTCTGGAATATAAATGCTGTAGATTAGCAGCTCATACAATCAGCCTTTTGCCAGGTGCGTGTCATTTGGACAGTGAGATGGCCTATGACTGTGATTCCTGGCCTGACTGAAAATCGCCTGAGCTTATTAAGCCATAGTCATGGTGAGAGACTACAAGAACTGTCCTGAGTAGCAGCTGATTGAAATACAGACTGCTCCACCCATAGAAATGGTAGTTTAAGAATATAAAAACTGCCATGCTGGATCAGAGCAATGGTCCATCTAGCACAGTATCCAGTCTCTGACAGTGGCCTGGACCAGAGCTTCAGCCATTATTGGACTTATCCTCCATGAACTTATCCAGTTCTTTTTTGAACCTCCATTTTGGCCATCACAATCTTCTATGGCAATGAGTTCCACAAGTGACTTGTGTGTTGTGTGAAAAAGTAATTCCTCTTGTGTGAATTATACCGGCTGCCTATTAATTTCATTGGGTGACCTCTGGTTTTTGTATTGTGGGAAAGGGTAAACAACACTTCTCCATTCACTTTCTCCACACCCTTCATGATTTTGAAGACCTCTGCCATATACCCCCTTAGTTGTCTTTTTTCTAATCTGTATAGCCCTAATGTTTTTAGTCTCTTCTCAGATGGAGGCTGTTCCCTACTCTTGATCATTTTTGTTGCTCTTCTCTGAAATTTTCCAGTTCCACTAAATCCTTTTTGAGATGGGGCAACCAGAACAGGACACAGTATTTAAGGAGTGTGTGCAACATGGATTAATACAGTGGCATTATGATATTTTCTGTCCTATTTTCTACCCCTTCCCTAACAGTTCCTAATGTTCTGATAGCCTTTTTTACCACTTCTGTGCACTGAGTTGAAGTTTTCAGAGAACTATCCACAGTGATTCCGAGATAGTTTTCTTTTCTATTTTAGAGCCCATCATTATATATGTGTAGTTGGGATTATTTTTTCCCATGTGTATTACTTTGTAATTGTCAAATTTCATCTGCTATTTTGTTGTCCAGTCACCCAGTTTCATGAGATCCCCCTGTAATACTTCAGGGTCATCTTTGGACTTAACTACCCTGAATAATTTTGTATCATCTGCAAACTTTTGAAGATCATTGAAAAACAATATCCCAGTTCCATGCAACACATACTCGGGTACATAAGATAATGGTTCAAGCGATCCAAAAATCCGGTCTCAGCCTTAAAATTTCATCTCACCTTTGGATTTCTTGCCCTGCAGGGTGACTGCAGTCAAATAATACTGGTCTTCTGTTAAAAATAACCCCCTCCCACACCGGAGGACAAGGAAATTATAGGGCTCCAGAATTGAACTCGAAATTGTCAGATAGTGTTGTCAAATGTGACAAAGATGTGGCAGAAGCTGGAAGCCAAGGAACGCAGAAATGAGACCCTGACTCCTTTTGGCCGTATAGATTTGTTGAACTGCAGTTGGCCGCACAACAACACTGCGGTGATCTATCGACCATGGATTGTATACAGCGTTGGCTTTTGTATCCGTGTCCACAGACTCTCACTAAAACCAGGGGGGAAAAAGCTATTCCCAAAGGGCTACATTGTGTTCTTGGGATACATGAAGGAAAAAGTGATTTTTACTCCACCAGAGAAGAGAAGACCCCAGCCAGTAACATTCTTGGTAGCATCTGGGGTTGAAAGGAGGAGAAGGTGTTCCATATATCTAACTTATTGGAAAGGAATTCCCTTCCAGAGAAACCATTTAGTAAATAGGGTCAAGCGAGTTTGCTGTCAGGACTCAAGAGGCAGCCAACGAGCACCAGGACTTAAGGGTGAGCAGAGGAAGCAGGTGGAATCTGAGGAGGGAGAGCTGAGTTCCAAACAGCTGAGCAGACATTATGCTTTACTCTTGGTACTGTCACAGCAGAGCATTTGAGCAGTTTGGCTCCACCTGCCCCGATGAACTTGACTAAGGACTCTTAAAAGGGAAAGCTGAGACAACAATGAAAGAGCAAAGGATGGTTTCTAAATCACCCAGTCCTTTGTTTGGATCATCAGGGATACAAGAAGAGAAAAACAGCAAATTGTTACATGCAAAAAATGCATAAGTCTATTGGATTTATAGAAGAGACATTGGCAAGTACCGTGAACATTTGAAGCCAAAGCTATTACAGCATTCACTACGCCCTCCCACCCTTTACCACATCCCAACTTAATATAATGATGTCTTTTGGCTTAGTACAGGTTTCAGCAACGTTTAAATAGGTCAACAATTACAATCACACATCGACTGTACAATACACTATCCTGATGATGTGTTAGTATACAGCAACCTCTGGACAGAGTCTGTAGAATTTCGCTGCTGTTTTATAGCCATCACAGAAGGTGGTCTTAATTGGTACCTCCTAAGCCACCTCTGAGAATAGGAAGCTTGGTATCGGGGATACACCATTAATGAAAAAAGTGTTAGGTGTGAGATTAGCAAATGGTGAAGAAAACCAGGACACTAAAGTCTAGCACTGTCATTAACATTATATATGCTGAATTTCTGGAAATAGTTTTGGGAGCAGTATTGTCACAATTGTAGAATTCTAGTGGTGCACTACTCCCAGCTACAGTAATTTTGCCCTTGAGAAGAGACACATGGAAGACTCAAGCTTGAATATGAAAAGAAGCTATTGTTTTTATAGTGATGACAAGCCAAAAAATGATCATGCATGTCAGAGTGTGACTGTGTGTGTGCGCTAGGGTACCTATACATTTCAAAGGAATGTTTCACCAAATCTACAACATACTGACCTTGATGGTAAACAGTAGGATCTAACCTGTGAAAGAAAACACTCCAACTGCCAGCCTGAACAATGAGGTCCTTTCTGGTTTCCATATTCCGGGACAATAAAGGGGATGCTTAACTCCTCTGCAACTTCTTTATTTCCTTCTCTCTGTAAAAACTGCTATTGAAACAACTAGCCTCCAGCTGGTGGGTAAGTGGGAGAAAGTTTTCCCCCTAGGGCAAAAACAGAACTGCCTTAGCGAATCACCTATGAGCTGTTTGTCCCCCACCAGCCCATTTTAATGTTACCTCTGTGCCCTGACTGAGTTCCAATGGACCAGGGTGTGACCAGTCAGGAGATGGCTTCTTACATGAGTGTTGCTGCCAAGTCCCCTAAGCCAGCTGTTCTGTAGAATGAGTGATCTCTCCATGCTGATGGCAGTCTTTCAGGTCCTGTTATGTCTGAAGATATCCACATTTCCCCTTGGATAGTTTGGAAGAATCTCTCGCAAAGGAAATTCTCATTTTAACAGCTCTTCATCTCCACAAGTGGCTGCTTTAATGGGTCTCCCACCAAACAAACACTCTTAGGATATGAATCATAATAGCAAGCTTTGTATCTTTAAACACTCATTAATTACTGCTCACAATACCCCCAGGAACCTCCTAAATGTTAGAAATCCATTTTACTAGAAAACTGAGACACATACGGGTGAAGTGACTTGCCTCAGGCTACACAGTGAGCAAGTGGCAGAGCTCTAAACAGAATTCGGAGTCCTGACCTGCAAGTCTGGTGTCAGTCCATTTCCCAATGACTACATTTCCAAAGGCAACCATGGCAAGAATGGCAAAGCGGGGGGCAAAGTGATAATGTCATACAGATAAGTATTTGAACCTCCAAATATATGTGAATGTAAAGCATTGTTTCTAATACAGCAGCTAAATAACCAGCCAAAATTAAATGTCCCTTTCTTGCAGAATTTGAATTCTGGAAGGTGAATTTAATGGATGCCATCGTCAAGGTCTTGAAGCAGAATACAGCTGCTACTCAATCTGCTCAGTTTATCAAAAAGAAGATTGAGAGGTGATTGATTATGGTGTATAAACACCTTCACAGGGAGATTACATCAGATACTTATGGACTCTATAATCTAGAGGAGAAAGGCATAACAGGAATCAAGATTAGAAGTTAAAGGTTGACAAATTCTAATTAGAAATAAGGCACAAATTATTTACCAGTGAGGGTGATTAACCATTGGAACAGATCACCAAGGGAGCTGGTGGATTCTCCATCTTTTGTCTTCAGATTCAGACTGGATGTCTTTCTGGAGTATGCTTTAGCCAAACACAAGTTATTGGGCTCAATACAGGGATAACAGGGTGAAATTCTGTGTTATACAGGAAGTCAGACAAGATGATCTAATGGTCCCTTCTGGCCTTACAAAATCTATGAATATGGAAGAGGCTCTGGCAGGTTTAAAAAATATAAAGAAAAAAGTTTAAATAGTCACGGGACAGAGAACGGCTGTACATTGCCCAAGAGCGGCAGGGGGAGGGGAGGTAAGCACAAATGAAAATGAGAAGAGAGTTTGGCCTGAGGAGTTTTGCTTGGGATAGTTTATTTTGAGGGGTTTTCACTTCCTTTCACAAATACTTGCTACATCTTTTATTGTGCCTCGTTTGTGGGGTTGTGCATTTCTTCCATCCAATTTAAAAGCACATGGGTTATTGCTTGTGCCTACAACAAACACATCCCAAACCACTCAGCTTTGAATACTTCTGTTTATTCACACCAAGGAAGTGTGCAGCTAAATTATGTAGATACTTTCAAATGGATGGGATAATTTTTACTTCAATATAATTTCCACATGCTCAGCAACCTTCATCACAAGGCTGTGTCTGTGTGGCAGCTACCATTAACCATACAGTGTGGCTGCCGCTTCACCTTGATTCTAACATACATTGAAAGAAAACTCTCTGAAATGCACTTATAAAATCCCCTCCCCCCCATACAAAAGTGTTATCCTCCCAACAGCCTCCAAAGACCAATGCAGCTTACCCCAAATGCAGCCTAGATCAGTTTTTCCAGCCAGGCGTTTTCTGCTGTTGTGTGTCACCGACCAAAGAACTCACTTGGCATTAGCTACATATTAACATTCCCTGTATGTTATTTTGCAACCACATTGGGACGAGACCCATCAGTTCATGATTTGTTAGCATGCTGGGAACTCCGAGCTGCCAGTATTTCACTGACAAATGACCTTTTACACCTACTACAGATGTCAATGGTGGGTCCTGGACTCATCTGAATCCAAGTCTCAGTCAAGTATTAGACAGATGCACCATGTATTACTTACAGACTTACTACTTCTTTATTTTCACAGTTAGGTGTTTGGTTTTGCTTTGCATTTTTTCAAGTTCATAAACCTTATAAGATTGTTATGGAAAAATTAATTTATTATTAAACCTATTCAATCTGTTTCAGAATGGAACAACCCTCTCTTTTTGATTTTCATTTACAACTAGTTCCGTTCTGCTTGACTGGTTTTTGTTTTTTCTATTTATAGCCAGCACAATTTTTTTTTTAACCATGGATACAGTACATATGTAAATTAACTAATGGAAAAATATATACATTTCACTCTGTAATGAGAACCTTAAATGATATTATTGCCATGGAGGATATATCCCTGTATTATAATAAAATATCAAGCAATAATCAACTGCTAAGATTTCTTTTCCACCAACACAAAAATAGCACCATACATAAGATAGTGAGAATCTACGCTCAGTAACACAATTGTGCAACTAGAAATGTACAGTACTTTAGTAACAGTACAGAGAATATTGTTTACAATATGGAAATACCACCACTGTAATCAAAGAGCATCAATCTCTTATAAACAACAACAAAAAATATCATCATGACACTGAAATAAACAGCTTTCTTTTCATTGGTATGTAGTAACTGAGGACAGAGCATAGCTGTAAATTCATAGTAAAAGCATCTATAAAATGATACAAAGCAAAAGTGCAGAATTAAACATTTTTGTTGATATTTTTGGCCATTACAAAATGGGATGGGATTTAGGGTCATCAGGAGATCAAGTAATACAAATGGGGCTCTGTTTTTAATGTAGGAGGATTTCTGCTCAGAAATAAATGGCATTTTTGCTCAGACAGTCAAAAGAAATCCATCCATTAAACCAGCAGATTCATGTTGCATTATATGGATGCAAACTTGGGGCCTGTCCCAAAACTCCACTGACGTCTATGGGAGTATTTCTATTGACCGCAGAGGGGGCTGGATCAGGGCCTCCAGGAGGCAAAAAAACTCCCACTACTTAAGAAATCCATTTCTCATCACTCTGAACAGAATGAAAGGGTCTTGTGGTAAATCACATGACAGCATAAAATAATACAAGTAACATGCTATCATAAACGATATGCTAGGATATGGCATTTCACAAAGTCAAGCCACATTGTGAGCTGAAACGTTACCCTTTGAGAAAACCCCAAACCCTAACAGGGATGCAAATCACTTTACCATGGGGGCCATGAATGGCAGAGTGAGATGCATGTCAATAGACTGGGGTAAAGGAGTGTAACTTACATGTCAAGTGACTGAATGGGGAGAATATGGCAGGAAAAACTACTAACAGGCAGTCTTAAGGTAAAGCAGGCTCTCTCTGCTTGATCTGATACTTTCTTGCACTTTCTCATTACCTGTTTAGCTACCTACTCTGTCGGTTTTGTTTTTTATACCGTGACCTTCAATCGGCTACATTCCCCCCTACCTCTCTTTCTGCATTAACTGCACCACTTCATACTGACTTATGCTACTTGGTAACTTACACAACCAGCTATGTCCGTCTGAATTTGGACCCAAGGTCAGAAGTAGGAGGAAAAGATTTGATTCTGATTTTAAAAGGAACTTACCCAAAGAACCACCGGTATAACAACCACCAAATTAGAATCATTTCCCTCACACACAAAAACCATCTAGTATGCAGAATATAGATCTGTTGGGGCCAAGCACTTACAGAGTGGTAATTGTGTATACAAATGTGCCTTTGTGCGTGCAGACCAGCACTTGGGTGCAGAAGCAAGGACACATTTTGCCCATGCAAATATGGATGCATATGCAGTTACCAGTCTGCGATGGAAATTAGATTCCTATGTTTGAAAGCTCAGCCCTTAATAAAGCCATAACAAATTATTTCACTGAACTCCTGGACACCAGAGCAGTCTTAATGGAGAAAATGTTGTTTAAAAATGTTAAGTACTAAATGCCTTTATCCCTCGGCACATTAAAGCAAGGCAATAACACGAGAGAGAAGCATGAGCCACAATGCTCACATTCGGATCCAGACTTTCCCAATGTTTAGTGCTGGGGATTGGGTTTTGTTCTGTGCCCATCTCCAAAATCATAAATATTAACATGTCTCTAGAGCGAGGACAAAGCTATAATTCACCCATACAGCTCGGCTCATTTCACAGAGAGTGAGCGTAACCTATGCACAGCATGCCTGGCAGCAGGGCTTGGCAAGGGAAAGGATACATGTCTGAGGCTATGTCTACACTACTGCGGTAAATCGACCTACGCTACACAACTCCGGCTACGTGAATAACGTAGCTGAAGTCAGGTTTCAGAGTAGCAGCCGTGTTAGTCTGTATTCGCAAAAAGAAAAGGAGGACTTGTGGCACCTTAGAGACTAACAAATTTATTTGAGCATAAGCTTTCGTGAGCTACAGCTCACTAGAGACTAACAAATTTATTTGAGCATAAGCTTTCATGAGCTACAGCTCACTTTATCGGATGAAGTGAGCTGTAACTCACGAAAGCTTATGCTCAAATAAATTTGTTAGTCTCTAAGGTGCCACAAGTCCTCCTTTTCTTGTAGCTGAAGTCAACGTACCTTTGGTCGAGTTACCGTGGTGTCTACACCGGGGGGGGGGGGGTGTCAACGGGAGAAACTTTCCCGTTGACTTATCTTACTGTTCTCGTCGGGGGTAGAATAAAGTCGACTGGAGAGCGATCTGCTGTCGATTTGGTGGGTCTTCACTGGACCCGCTAAATCGACCACCGGTGGATCGATCTCAGTGTGTCGATACCAGCTGTAGCATAGACATAGCCTGAGTTAGATATGGCAGAGAGACACTGATCGATTAACACTCACTAAACCAAATTCGGCCCTGTGTGGAGCTCCCATTTAAATCTCAGGGAAGAATTTGGTCTGAAGTTTAGACATGTGTGAGATAATATCATTTACACTGCACTCTCCGACTGTACTGATAAAAGGCACACCAGGTAACAAAGCAAAAGGAGACAAGACTGATGCTATGGCTACACGACACAGCTTTTAGCGACATGGCTGTCTCACTACAGCTCTGCCGCTAAAAGTCGTGCCGTGCAGCTGCTGTTTGTCAGCTCTCCTGCCGACAAAAAACTTCCACCCCCAACGAACAGCATTTGTGCTGTCGGCAGGAGAGCCTGGCACACTCTTCACACTGACGCTTGTCATTGGCAAAACTTGTGTCTTTCAGGTTTTTTTTTTTTTTTTTTTTTTTTTTTTTTTAAAAACACCTCTGAAAGACAAAAGTTTTGTCATTCAGTTGCCAGTGTAGACATAGCCTGAGTGCGAAACCCTGGCTCTACTGAAGGCAATAGCAGTTTTGCCATTTTGGCTTCAATTAGCCCAGAATTTCACCCTGAAAGTCTACTAACTGCTCCCTTTCTGTCTCAAAAGGATTTATGATGTATACATCCTAGAGAGGGGAAAGATCTGTTTGGTCTCTAAGTTACCCTTCCTGCAAATGCTGTTCTGATCTTTGTTTCGGGTATGTGCTAACCCTAGTTGGTTTCACAATACCCTTAAGAAATAGCATTCTGTCTCATTATCAGATTGAATTCCAAAAATTGGAAAGAGGACGTTAACCAACCCCTCCCCAACAAACCCTATACATTTAAATGATTTCCAGCTACTTCCATCTCACGTAAGTGGTTCTGGCTTAAAATTAACTGTCTGATCCTGGGTTAATGAACTTCCATTTCTTTAAACTCGTTGAAGAGAATAAGGCATCATAAAAGAAAACATATGTGTTTTTTTAAAAAAAGAGAGAGGGGATATGTTTTCAGAACCAGACAGGAGAAGGAATTCCCAATTAGGTTTTTTTTTTTTAAATTACATTAAATGGAATGTTGGATAAAACTGCACTGAGCAGAAATTTCAGAGACATCCATCCTCTGCTATCACTTTTCACAAGCTTTTATAGCAAATCCCCCTTTTAAATTAAGCATTTCATTTGCGTGTGTCCCTCCAAGCCCACCTCACAGCATGCTAACTGTTGGGAAGTAAGAGCATCAAATGGAAGCCAAGGTTGAAGCATTAAGTAATGTCTGCACGTTTGCTGAGTTATTTGCCAGAGGCTTTCCCCCACCGAGGTACACATGACTTTAGTAAATTTAATCACGTTGCAACTCTTGTCCTTTTTTTTTTTTTTAAATGGTAGCAAGCCATCCAGTGGCTGGTAATATATTAAAGTAAAAAGCATTAATGAAAAATGTAATGATGTCAAAACACAATAAAATTCTACGTGATTGGCTCCTTGAGATGACTCTTTTTTAAGGTGGATGAGTGGATTACTTTGGTACATCCAGTCTGCAGAATTAGTTTCAAGTCTTATTAGGTAAGCTTTGGAATCCACCACATTGTAGCAACTCATTAAGTTCCAGTACTCAGACCTACTAGTTCGTGATTTACATAGAAATAGCTGTAATACCCTAAGAAGCAGCACCAATTCATTAACTCTTCTGCTGCATCTTGTTTGCGTAAAAGTCTCTGCATGTCTGGCAGCAGCGTTGATACCATCTCATGTCCTGGCACAGGTTCTTCTCACGGATCACCCTGCAGTACACTGTCCACTGGTCCCCTGTACACTTGTATGTGAGAGCAGCTTCGGACAGAAATAGAAAGAAGAAGCCAGCATGTTAAGGAGAGCATCCCATGTGTGACCAAAATAACCCGAGCAGCAGATGAGGGGAGAGATGGCTAATCTTAGTCAACACTGCGATTTGGATGGCATACTTTATGCTCTAAGTAGGGTTGCTGCTGAAAAGATCAGGGCGACAGGGTGGTAGTGACTTGTCTGACAAACGCAATGGAAAGAGCTATCATGGAGAAAACTGTTGCAAGGCTGGACAAGCAATAGCTGGGCATATTCTTGTGGACCTTTAGGAATTCTCACACTGGATCAGATCTGTTAGTGTCCTATTTCTGGCCCTGATTCAACAAAGCGCACACAGCACATGCTTAACTTTAAGCAGGTGAGTAGTTCCCGGGACATCAGTGGGGCTACACACATGTGTAAAGTGAGGTATGTGCTCAGTGCTTTTCTGAATGAGGCCCTTTTGACAGTGCCCAGTGTTAGATATTGCAGCAAAAGGGGAAAGAAGCCCTTTAATAGAAAATCATGAAGCAGCCTGCCCATTGTGGTTAGAACATCCTGGGCAGAGGGGGAAAAGACCAATTCAAAAATCAGTGTGTTAAAAGCCAGATTCATAGAAAGTGAAAAACGGGACACTGGAGCCACTCGCTGTCATGACCCACAATTACAGCTGAGGGTGGGGTGCAGCTTTCCTTGTTAGGATAAATATTGCAATATTCTACAGTCATGGAGTAATATTTTCAAAAGGCCGAGATCCTCAAAGGTACTGAGGCCCCTAATTTCCACTGACATCAATGGGAGTTAGGTACCTAAATGCCATTGAAGAGCTGGGTTTAAGTGGTTTGGAAGGTTTCAAACATGGTGTAGGCACTTAGGAGCTGTAATCTCATTAAAACCCAATGGGGCTTAGGCTCCTGAATGCCTGAGTCACTTTGAAAATGGGACTCAAGTTCCTAAGTCACTTAGGGTCTGTCTACATGGCAATTAAACACCCTTGGCTGGCCCATGTCAGCTGACTTAGGCTCATGAGGCTTGGGCTACCAGGCTGTTTAACTGTGATGTAGACGTTCAGACTTGGGCTGGAGCCCAGGCTTTGGTCCCCATGAGCGGGGAGGGTCCCAGAGCCCAGGCTCCCACCCAAGCCTGAACATCTATACCACAATTAAACAGCCCCACAGCCCAAGCCCCACGAGCCTGAGTCAGTTGGCATGCGCCAGCTGCAGGTGTTTAACTGCAGTGTAGAGAGACCAGTAGACACTTCTGAAAATGTTACCCATGGTCAAAAACATTGTAGCCTAAAGCAGTGACAGGGCAGCATTTTATAATGATCATTATTTATTGTTTGTATTACTGTAGCTCCAAGGAGTATCAGTCCTGGACCAGGACCTCACTGTGATAGGTGATGTACAAACCCAGAACAAAAAGACAGCCTCTGCCCTGAGGTGCTTACAATCTAATTCTGGAAGCTTCTGTAGTGTACGGGAGTATTTTTCTGTACGATTCTTATTAATGAGGCTTATATTGTGGAAAATAGAAACATCTGTTTAAAGATAACCAAATGATAACTTGTTTATCCAGAAGAACACTCAATGCTGATAATTGGTATATATTTTTGTTGATATCAAGTATCATTGTTGCTGGCACCGATGATTCCCCCTAGGCAGGTTTAGAAACATAAGCATCTCAAATTACTTGCAGATTACTTGCAGGGACTTCAACTGCACCACTCTACTAAACACAGCTTTGTGCTAAAATGTGAATTAGAATAGATTTCTCATCTCATCGGTGGATCAAAGACTTATTCTTCAAATGAAAACCTTCTATGATAAACTGTTCATGCTAACATTTCTGGGAAATAGTCTCATATGTTTTTTATGTTTTTAAACAAAAGGATTTAGAAGCATTTTGAAGCTCTTCAGCTGGACCAGTGACACTCGTATTTTAAAAAGCGGTTATTGAAAGTACTATGGATTTTCAGGGAAACAAATTCCAGCTCAGAAGCTTCACGTCTAGTCTTAAGTGTGGTTCTACTTGAAAAAGTGACTTTGTAAAAATGCCTCCCTTTCTCTTAATCAGATCTGCGCACTGTGTGTATACGCAGAGTTGGATCTACTGAATTTGGGGCCAAAAATAAACAGGACTGCTTCTTACTTCTGCGTGCGCTGCATGGAGTGGAGTCCATTCTGGTGTGCCATCAACAGAATTGTTTAAATTCTAGCCAGTTATACTGGAGGAAAAGGGAGTGCATGGAGGGCATAAATGGAAGGCAATGGTGTTGCACAAATGTAGTTTATGGCCTAATGTGGCCTGCTGACCTTTTTTACTAGTGATGTGTGAGAAGGAAAAAAAACCCAGCTCAGCTGTCAGATCCCAGGTTGAACTTGTGGGGCTTGCCGTTAGAAAATGCATCTTTTACTTGTAAACTTAGCACATTTGACACAGAAAATAACGGAGACAAAAGAACCATGAAACCCCATGATGGAGTATTGACAGAGTCACTTCTGAGTAGAACCATTCTTTAAATACAGAGTTGTGGTATCTTGGCAAATAGACAATTTATCACCAGCAGCCTCAGCTCAGCTGGGCAAACAGGAGAGTAAATCATTAAGGGAGTGGGAGAAAGAAAGAGATAAAATGGAGAGACTCTCCCACTCCTTCCTCCCTGCCCAGAAATAAGTGATTTCAGCAAGTCCCATTCTTAAGTCAGCAACTAATCTGGGGAAGGTCCATCTTCCCTCCAAAAAAAAACCACCTTTCCAAAAAGCTACAACCCTGGAAAATTCTACCTCCCGAAGTCAAATACTTTTTTTTTTTTTTGGACAGGTGAATGAAATATTATTGTATTCATCATCACTTATCATAGTGAAAGACAGGTGAGAAGATTTTGTGTTTGGGCTGGATACATTTGCCAGGCTTTTCCATTTCAATTCATTCCCCCAATTTTATGAACCAAGCAAAATGCAACCCAAGTCACTAACATTCTCTGCTTATCCCATTTTACCCATCATGTGTCAAGATGTTTGAAGCTTGGAATGACGACTGAGTGTGGCTGAATGCCCTCACCCAAAACTCCCAACCCCCTTCTCTCTGACCCGCAGATATGCCTGCCTGCTCCAACTGGTCACTCAGGGAACATGGCTCTAGGAGTTCTGGCTTGGCGGAGGTCTCGGGCAGGATGGAGCTATGAAGAATAAAGCATCTGTCTACTCTGAAACCTTAATTACCCAGAGATTCTGATGGTCTCCATGCTTCTGTCTCTGATGAGCCATCTGGAACCTCGTTTCTGTAACATTCTGCACAAGGACTATGTTTCCCAGATACCTGGGCAGGATATATTCTCTGGCGTTTGATGGCTTCAGGTTGATTATTTAACCTCCCCAAGAATTGTAGCTCTGCATCCACCCACTCACCGAGTCTGGGCGAGGTAATTGTGTTGACATTTATCTTCTCATTGCAGGCCTCTTGGTGACACTGCCTGTAGGCTGCTGGCTTGGATAGGACAGGGCACTCGTTGCCATGGCGGCCGGTGACTTTGTGCATACACTGCACCACACGTGACTGGAGGCCCTTCCCGCACGTTGAGGAGCACTGGAGAAGAAAGGGACACCTTAGTGCAGCGGTTCTCAACCTACTTACCATTGTGGGCTGCATATGCAGCTGTCTGTGTGTCATGTTGACCACAGCCACACAATATATATACTACCTGTAGGGCCCTGAGGATGTCACATGGGCTGTAGCTGTGTGTGGATTAGGCCACAGGTTGAGACTCACTGCCTTAGTGAGTCATAGGCCAGCCCCTGTGGCTTGGAAAGACACACCGACCACAAAATCGGGGACTGGAGCGAAGGGCACAGTGAACCCGCAGCAAAACTTTGCATGAACGACTCAACAACAGCTGGTATAATGTCCTTCAGCTATCGTATTTGTCCCTGCTGAGTCTCCAGGCTGGCCCATACCCACTAGACCTGTGTGCAGAAAGGAGCACCTGGCTATGTGATAAGGTGGAGGGCAGTTGCCCTTGTGGCACCCTTCCTTCCCCCCCTCACTTCCTCCTTGTGTCTATCTGGGTCCACCTACAAAGCCTCCCATCCTAAGTCAACAGACTTGGGGTAGTGGCACTCGGTGCTCTAAAACAATGGTGTGGGCAACACTTTGAAGTTGCAGCTCAGGCACTGAAGCCTAGCTGTGTGTGTGTGTGGGGGGGGGGGGGGGGCTTCAGCACCTGAGCTGGCACTGTTATTTCTAGTGCACTCCCTAGAATGGAGATAGCATGAGTCTGGCTACCTGGGCTGGGAGGCTCGCTCCTAACTGCAGTGTAGACATAGCCTAACCTTTTGGAATCTGGGTGAAAGGGCAGGCAGGGAGGGGCAGAAAGGGGACGCAGTTCACCCCACCAGCCACTCGAGGGCATACATAGAAAACGTATATTGCCAGAGGCTGCATTAGCTTCTCCATTGCATGGAATCCCACTTCACTTTCCATGAGGAATCCCCAGAGACCCAGTGGCTCCAATGGAATCCCACTGGCGGAGTTCCTAAGGGTGACCTCTCCACAACACAGAGTCCCGCGAAGTTCCTGCACAGCAGATCATGCTCTCGCAGGTGGTATGGCAGTATAAAACAAGAGAGGGGGGCAACTCTAGTACTCAAAGGTCTGTCCCTTTCCTCTCACATACAAAGACTATAGGGGAAACAGAGAAGCTGGCGTTTCAATATACAGGAGGAAACATCAGGTATCCAAGTATTTATTCATCCTCTATTCCTGCAAGTCCCTCTGGCTCTCGCCTGCCTTCCAGGGAGCAATTGGAAATTGCTCTCCGTTAGCTTGGCTTTTATTTGCCAGAAGGCCAGATCCGTTTATGTGCTTTCTTTGTTGTCATACAATTGGAGCCCCCCCCTTTCCTCCTGCCCCACGCTCGTGATTTACAATGCCCTACTTGCAAATGGCTCAACTTTAATAAAGGGAACGCAGCGAGCAGAGTGCAGCGCCCCAGCTGGAGTTAATAAAAGAACCTTGCATTTAAAATAAAGAAACAATGGGTTGCAAGACTTTGGCAGGGTGCCTACATCTGCTAGTGCCACACACAAACCAAAAGGAGGAGGGAGGTGATGTTGGGCTGATATGGCAAAGAGCGTGTTGATTCCTCTCTGGCTTTCCTGAGCATTAGGGGTAGCACAGCTATCCCTGGCCAAGAACCGCCAGTCTTAGGGTGATGATCCTTACTGATTAAACCCAACATTTAAGAAGTTTAAAAAGATACACTTCAGGTGGGATGAAGATGGATAGAGAGATTGGTTGACAGATAAGACGGAAGTACCATCAAAAACCAAACCGTTGCTTTAAGCCACAACCTAGAACAGGGGCAGTGCTGTGGTGCATTGGCCAGCGGGAGCTCCTGAAGGCATCGTGCATAATACTTTACTGCTGTGGGAGCACAGCCCCTGCTACACCTTGGAAAGGATATGCTATTAATTCCCCAGCTCTTCTGCCTGCTGCAGAAGAGCTGAGCCGAGCCATGGGTCTTGCCCTCCCTGCATTGCTAGAAATCTCAGGTGTTTCTGCTCAGAGAATACACAGTGAAAAGAGCATGGCTTGGTCCCTGCATAGGAATGCGAAGAGGTTTTTGAGGGAAGGCTCCTTGCAAGGCTCTAGACCAATGAAGGACTAGATGCCACCTGGCTTCAAATTATTAGAGCCATGGAAAATAGGGATGGTGAAACAGTTCTTCTGAATTGCTCTGCACTCAGGTATCACAGTGATGTAAAATCCTTAACTTTATTTCCAGGAAAGAGTAGGACTGGGGTAGGGCTTTCCCCAGCATCCTCTGTGGTGAAGGCTGATATGAAGAATCATTTAGATTCGTAGCAATGTCCTTATAGTCTTTAATTGCTCCCTTTGGTGGCCCAGCGGAAGCACCGCTTCTCACAGAGGTTTCCTGCTTCTGATATAATCACTGAATTCCTTGTTACTTGTTTTTAATGCCGCAAGTTATATTTGCTCTTCAAATTCCATATTAGCCTTCTCATTTCCTCCTAATGTACTGCCTGCCATATTTCACACTCCTATTTACTGACTTCACTAGGGCTGGATTTTCTGAAGAATCTCTGTTTGGCTTGAATAACCTCTTGGCCTTTACTATTTATTCCTTGCCTTCCTGGTCCCTTTGTGTTCCAAGGAATGCATGGCTTCTGAGACTCTATTATTGCTTCCTGAAAGTAGCATCCATGCCACATGTAAGATGGATAAAGACAGATGGACGGGGGAGTACAAGGAAACAGTGAGACAAATATAATATGGCCACTATTTCCTGATGGATCCACCATAGTTATGTTTTGTACCACCTCCTGCATGTTACTTAGGACTAAGTAAAGAATAGCCCCTCCCTGCCTTGGGGGCTCTATACAACTAGTTCATAAAATCTCAGGGTTGGAAGGGACCTCAGGAGGTCATCTAGTCCAACCCCCTGCTCAAAGCAGGACCAATCCCCAACTAAATCACCTCAGCCAGGGCTTTGTCAAGCCTGACCTTAAAAACCTCTAAGGAAGGAGATTCCACACCTCCCTAGGGAACCCATTCCAGTGCTTCCCACCTCCTAGTGAAAAAGTTTTTCCTAATATCAAACCTAAACCTCTCCCACTGCAACTTGAGACCACTGCTCCTTGTTCTGTCATCTGGTACCACTGAGAACAGTGTAAATCCATCCTCTTTGGAACCCCCTTTCAGGTAGCTGAAAGCAGCTATCAAATCCCCCCTCATTCTTCTCTTCTGCAGACTAAATAATCCCAGTTCCCTCAGCCTCTCCTCATAAGTCATGTGCACCAGCCCCCTAATCATTTTGGTTGCCCTCTGCTGTACTCTTTCTAATTTTTCCACATCTGAGTTGTTTCAACAAGGAACCATTTAAGGTATCAGACTGTGGCCCACTGCAACATTTGACCAGTTTATATGCAGGGAGTTGATGTCTCAAATGGCAAAGGTTTCATTCGATTTGGTTGCCACTTTGATCTCTCCCAACATTTTCAACAGATTCTCCAGATGTGGAGGCTGGTAGTATAACGTTACTGGCTTATTTGCATTTGTAGAGCTTAGAAAATTAAAATCCAGTGCAGATTCAACTGAATGATCCTTTCCTCTCACCAATGAAATACAACAATAATCAATAGGACATGGGTAGCAACCATAATCTTCAAGGTGCTTTACAAACATTAAAATTAATTCTCACAACACACCTGCGAGGTAAGTGAATAATCTATCTCCCTTGGCAGATGGTGAGGCTGAGATACATAAAGATTAAAATGACTTAGCCAAAGCCACATAGTTCTGTGTCAGGAGAAGAACATGGCAGCTCCATGGCTCACTCCTGCGTCTCTCTCCATGAGAGTCCTTTTTTTTTTTTGCTCGCTATATTTTTTAATATTCCTACCAAAAATGGATTTTTCATATAAAGTGTGTTAATATTTTCAGTCACTGAGTTACAAATGTTCATGAGCGTGTGTGTTTCTGTCTGAAGTTGTTAGCCAGCAAGGAGGGCAGGCCATGAAACTTTTTCCACAGACATTGCCAACTTCACTCCTTAGACAAATAACAGCAGAGTTTTTGCCCTAAGCAGTTTGATTCCTTCTCCTGGGAGACTGGGATCATCACCTATGCTATGCAATTAGTCTTTCACAGCCAGGAAGACAGATTTTAACATCTTTCTTGAACTTTTCGGGTTTGGCAGCTAAAGTAGGGTTGGACATCTGGCTTATTTTAAGAAGAAATTTTCAACTCTATACTTGGATAGTCTCTTTACAAAGGAATTTCAATAGGAAATAGGAATAGATACAAATTACATAAAAGTGTGTGTGTGGGGGGATTTGTTACTCATGCTGTACCATATTCAGAAGAGATGACTGATAAAAATGAGCAGGGAAATCAAACACAAAGTGAAGCTTCCCATAAATACTCCTGGCTCCTCTTCTGCTTCTGGGTAAGTACACCCATTGCCACAGCACTTCTGCCCCTCTCCCATGCTGGGGGAGCAGGTAAATATACACATGGCTGGAGCAATTGTGTGTGTGGGCCAGACTCGCTGCAGGTTCTGCCAGCACAGACCTTAGTACAGAGCCCCCAGGGAGGTAAAGTCTACATGGGGCATGGCAAGTTCCAGTAGAGGAAGGTGGCTGCAACCTCCTCTCCAATGGGAGATTCACAGGCAACCAATGCAGCAAAACTAGCTCCAGAGAAGGGAGTGGTCTGAGCTGGTGGGGGTGTACTGAGTCAGCTCTTCCTCTAATGCAGATTCACCTTGTGCAACTCCATTGTGCATGCTGCTTTCCCACCGTACCAGAGGAGAGCAGCAGTGGAAAGACTGTCTGCCCTGCCCCAGGGATGAAAGCCCCATGGGATGCAGAACTCCTGTTCCAGGCACTTAGGCCAGATGTGACAAATTGTGCTTAGTATATTTAAAATATTTGTCAGCAAACACTGGACTTGACTTTTTTGGTAGGCATCAGACCATTACATTATTATTAGCAAAACAATTTGTACCTGGAGGGCATCTTCTTGAGGATCGCAGGGCTGTACAAGCACTGATTAAGCCTCACAAAATGCCCAGGTGTCTACATGGATGTGGAAACTGAGGCTTAAAGGAGATGAAATGATTTGCAAAACTTGCTGCATCAGTGGCAGAGCCAGGTACAGAATCCAGATCTCCAGAGTCTTTGTCCTTTAACTACTACTAGACCATGCTTCTCCTTTAAAATGTCTTTGTTCCAATATTGAGAAAAAAACAGGGAAAGAATGCCTCATGCATTCATCCGGACGTATATACAGCCCCCTTGTGGATGACAAATGCTTCTAATGTCACTGGTAGAGGCTTTGCCTCAAAAAGGTACTTCTTCAAACAGAAGGTCACGGCTTTCCAGCTCAACCAATTTTGCCAACCCACTGAGCTAGTTGGCAATGTTTTTAAGGGACTGGCCTGTTCCCGAATGCAATAATTCAAGATGACATCAGTGATGGAGAGTGGCTTGAAAGCAAATCATATTCATTAGTTACCACCCATGCCCTTGGCCTCTGGTGTTTAAAGGTATCTGCTTCTTTCCAGTTCTGCTGAAAGTTAGTGGAGCCAAGGGGTCACATTTACCAAATCTGCCTGTACAATTTATGAATTCTATATGAGATTATTAATTCTCTGAATGTAACTTTACCAAGATGCAAAATCCATTTTGAATGACAAGCCCCTTTGCCTTATCTGTTGTCTGTTTGCCTTCATGTTGGGTTGAAATTCCAACGCCTGGCAGCAAAAGAACAACAAAGGAGGGTCATTGACAAGTGTTCTCTCACTGACATGAAACGGCTCTCAATAGACAGCCTCCCAAGCAGAAAAACTGGTTTATCAGGGGAGAGGTAACCTAGCAATAGAGTAATCTAGTGTGTGTGTGGGGGTCTCTGGTAACCTGAGGAGGTTGATAGTTACCTGATATTTTTCTTCAGCCATGTTCCAGCTCAAGCAGTCTGATGAGTGACTGAGAGGAGGTATTTGACAGTCTGCTTCTTCCCAATTCTGCTAAAATTACTGGAGCCAAGGTATAACTCGGTGGTGTCTCTAACATCTTATATCTTGACTCCAGAGTTCAAACACTTCAGGATTTTAGGAAAGGGTAGAAGTATTTTTTTCCTCTGGCTGTTCTTATTTCCTGCATATGTAAAAGTCAGAAGGAAAATGAGGCAAGTTCCTGGAAGGGAATTTGTGCTGATTGACAAAGGTCTTGCCGGCTCTGTGCTCCCTGGATTTCAACAGGCCTCAATGTGGGGGGGTTGAGGGTGAGGTGATGAGAGTTGTTGCTTCAGTCCCTAGTGTCAGTCTTTTTTCATGAACATTGCTAATATAAACTCTTCAGCTTCACAGCAACTCAGCAGCGAGCACATTCATAAACTTTAGGGCAACTTCCACAGCTGTATAATTAACTATGCACTGAAGAATGAAATGTCTGTCTTTCCACGGATAAGATCTAATTGCCCAAAGCATCTTGTAAGCGATTTCTCAATATTTCATAGGAAAAAAAAATCAGAAAACCTATCTGGTCTTGTTAGCAGCAATCTTTCATTTGAAGACTTTTGTCAAGCGACTGATTTGTTTAATTTAATCAAGAAAAAATGTCTGCTCCTCTGACTCAGTAAACTGAGTTGGAAGAAACAATAAATTATAACAGAAAATGCTCATGGCAGATGCGACAGTACCTCATAACTTTAAGAGAGGCATAATTTTTTCCAACTGCCTAGAGCTGTGCTTTCAAACTGAAGCCTGGATGACCTAAAGAACAAGACAGGACCAGCGCTTCCAGCAGGTCTCAATACATAATTAAACTAGACTTCCCCATTCTGAAGAGCCCCATTATCTGCAGAGTTCAAAGGCTGAAAGAGGCCAGGTTTAAATCCATGGTTATTCTGGAGAAGTAACGGTGCAGCAAAATGCTGCGTGTGCAATATGGCACACAGCAACACAGAAATGTGATTGGTTTAATTTGATCTACCAGTAAGTTTTAAGGACAGATGTAGAGACCAGGATGTGGGCAAGCAGGCCTAGTTATCAAAGCCAGGGTCAGAAGCCAGGAACCAAGGCCAGAATCAGGATAGCGCCAAGAATCAGGGTCAAGAGTTGAGTCACAGGTTGAGCTGGAATCAGTATCAGGAGTCACACCGAGGGTCAGGACTGGAGTCAGAGTCAGAAAGCCATGCCAAGGGTCAAGGTGGAATCAGGAACCAAGAACCAGTGCTGGGGGTCAAGCATAAGTCAGAGTCAGATAGCAGGGCCAAAGGCCAAGCCAGAGTCAGGATCCAGTACCAGCAGTACATCAGTTCACTCAGGTGCTCAGACAAGTTCCTTTGCCTCCTGGCTTAAGTACTGCATCCAGCTCTATCAGTGGGGCTGGGTGTCTGTTCCAATCAAGAGCTTTGTGAGTGGAGCCTGTGGTGGGCCAGAGTTGTGCTAAATCCCTCCCTTGCTGGTTCTGGAGCACTGTGAGGTGGTGGGCTGTGGTCTGGGCACTACCTGAGGACCCATTGGCCTGGGTTTGAGCCCCGTAATCCCTCACAACAAGACCCTACAAGAAATGGCTGCAAACTTTGTGCTGGGTAATAGAAGCCCAACTGTGAAATGTACATGGGCCAACTAGCCTATATTGTTCCATATTCCAGTATGCTTAGCTCTCCTTACAGAGACGTGTTTGCATTCAGGCCAGGCCCCCAGCTGATATAAACAGGTGTTGCTCCACGAGTTTCCCTATCTGTAAGACTTTAATGGAGCTATGCCAATTTACACCAGCTAAGAATATGGCCCTCATTTTTAAAGAATTTCTTGGGAGCTTGGGTTAGTCTGAACACTCTCTTTAGTTATTTATCTATTAATTAATAGTGCTTAACTGAAATTTACAAACAACTGAGAATTTAAACTGAAGATTCTGATGGGTGTGTTTAAATTTAGCAAGATACTGTTTATCTTCGCCCTCTATGTACCACAGATATTCCCCCCGCCCCGACTTGCCACTGGATGGAGAGCTACTCAGCTTAGACAACACTGAAATACTGCCGGTCAATCACTGCCCTCCTTGTAAACACAGTGAGACCAATGACTGGACACTTTGATGCTAACTGGTCTTCAAGGTGCTCTGGAAAATTTTTTCCTTAATTCCTCTTTGGACATCATAAATCCTGAAAGGCTGTTAGAAAGAATGCAAAATTATAGGGAGCCGCCAACAGATGTTTCTACAGGAGATATCTGTACGTGTAACATCTGTCTGACTAGCACAAAGATATGCTGATTATCATGGGGTTTCAATCTGCATAATTACCCTCAGGCTGGGCACCATGAGTGATAAATGGTGAATTTCTTGCTGCACATACCTCTTATTGGGAAAATAACCCTGAATTTTTTACCAGAATGTCAGGGGAACTCAAGAATTAGAACAGAATGTCAATGATTAACAAGCTCTGCCTCTTGCACATTTTTTTTAATCTCCCAACATATTATTTTTGTTTTTAAAGCTACAATAGTTGTGATGAAATTCCCTAAGAAATCCATGGACTCTGGTGAAGGCTTTAAAGAATCACAGAAGTGTATGGCTGGAAGGGACCTCAAGAGGTCTAGTTCAGCTCCCTGCACTGAGGCAGGACCAAATATATACCTAGACTTTCCTTCACTGGTGTTTGTTTTTAAAGACCTCCAATGATGGGGATTCCAGAAGCTCCTTTGGAAGCCTATTCCAGATGTTAACTATCCTTATATAGTCAGAAAGCTTTTCCTACTGTCTAAGCTAATTCTTCCTTGCTGCAGATTAAGCCCATTGCTTCTTGTCCGACCTTCAGTGAACATGGAGAACAAGTGATCACCATCTGCTTTCGAATGGCCCTTAATGTACTTGAAGACTGTTATCTGGTCCCCTCAGTCTTCTTTTCTCATGACTACACGTGACCAGTTGTTTTAACCTTTCCTCATAGGTCAGGTTTTCTAAATCTTTTAGCTTTATGGTAGCTCTCTTCTGAACTCTCTCCAATTGGTCCATATCTTTCCTAAAGCATTGTGCCCAGAACTGGGCACAGTATTCCCACGGAGGCCTCATCAGTGCCAAGTAGACTGGGACAATTATCTCCTGTATCTTACATACGACTCTCCTGTTAATTGCTGGCTCATATCCCATTTGTGATCCATTCTAACCTCCAGATGGTTTTCAGCAGAACTGCTGCCTACCCAGTTATTCCGCATTTTGTATTTGTGCATTCGATTTTTCCTTCCGAAGTGTAGTACTTCGCACGTGTCTTTATTTAATTTCATCTTGCTGGTTTTGTATCAATTCTCTGATTTGTCAGGGTTGATTTGAATTCTAATACTGTCCTCCAAAGAGCTAGCAACTCCTCCCAGCTTTTATAAGCCTACTCTACTCCATTCTGCAAGTCATTAATTCTCTATAAGAAAAATGCACTTAATGAAGTAGCCCTTTTAATTAGAACAATTATTCTTAGCAATTAATCCAACGTTCTATTGTTGGAAATCATAGCCAACCTCTGAGAATCCCACTAGACAAGAATGCATTAGGATCTGCTCCACTTCAAATGGAATATTAATGACTACATCCTTGACACTGACAACAATCCTACTTACTGCTTTACCAGTAAGAATAATAATTTGTATGTCAGTAGCATCTATTATTATTATTATTTGTATTACTATAGTGCCTAGGAGTCCCAGCCATGGATCCAGACCTCACTGTGCTAGGAACTGTACAAAAAAAAGCAACAATACAGTTCTTTCCCTAAGATGCTTACAATCTAACGATAAGACAAGAGACAACAGATGGATACGGACACACCGACAGGGGAGTACAAGAAAACAGACAATAATGGCCAGCATGAGAAGCTAGAGACACAGCAACTGGACTGTTGATCAGGGCCCCTCTGTACTGTGCATTGTGCAAAAAAGAGACAGTCTCTGCAACAAAGAGTTTACAGTCTAAACAGGCAAGCCAGGGGAAAAGTGAGAAGGGAATCAAGAGGCAGAGGGAAGTGAAATGGCTTGCCCCACATCACACACTAAGACACAGTCAAGAATAGAATTCAGGTCTCCTAACTCCCAGACCAGAGCCCTGTGTACTAGCTCATACTACATACCTATTGTCCCCTGTCTTTCTATTTTCTTTGTAAAGACAAGGGGTGAAATCCTGGCCCCCTGGAAGTCAATAGTAAAATTCCATTGCCACAATGGAGCCAGGATTTCACCCAAGAAAATCAGGGTTGTGGATCAGGTGTTTTTTATGCATTCAGACTTGCTTAATCACTTCAATTAGGGCTGCATTTTCAAAGGAGCTCCAGTGCCATCACTAAAACGTCAGGCTCAGTTTTGCATGTCTAAGTTTTGTCTGTACAATTTTTCAATGTTCAGTAGTCCCACGTGCAAAGTCTCAAGCTTTTATACTGCAGAATACATTTATGCATTTTATTAATTATTTCTCATCTGGTGCTCATCATAACATCCGAGAACCTCACAATCCCCTGTAAGGTAGGGAAGTGTTACTGCTCCTGCTGGGAAGGAAACTGAGGCACAAAGAGGTCCAAGGCCACAAAGGAACTTTGAGCTGCACCTTTACAGCACAAGTATCAAAAGTCTTTATCTTTCAATATCACCTATTTCTTATCTCCAAGAACTATTGCTCTCCCAAGACTGGTATTAACAAACCAGGAGGTCTGGTCCCTGCTGGAATGCCACTGGGATAATGTTGAAGGAAGAACAGGCCTTACAATTTTGTCTTTAAAACCAAAATTGCTTGGACTAATAAAGATGCTAAGCTACCTTTAAATACAGTAATTTGTCTACAACAATGCAATCAATTCTACTTGTTAGCAGGATGGTCACATTTGACATTACTTTGGCTCAGACCATTATCTGATTGCAGTAACTGTATGGTACATTATGCATTTCTGAGGGATGTTTTTCTAAGGTGTAGATATCTCACAGACTCTGACATTGACACCCTGGTGAAAGAGAAGCAAGCTCCAGAATTACCTGACAGACAGCTTTCAGCTCAGGAATCAGCCAGCACTTCAGCTGATGAAGCAAGTACATTCATGGAAGGTTGTGGAATCCGCCACACAAAAGCAGCTCTTGAAGTACACATCCAAGGTTTAGCAATTAGTTAAAAGCAAAGCCTTGAATGAAACAAGCATTTCAAGGAGCATCCACCTTCATTCCCCTGAATATGTGTCCCCTGAAGAACAAGCAGGTTAGCACCTCCCTGGGGCTGGCTACAAAACAGTTTTGGTAAGACATTTGTGCAGTGGCAGCAGGAGCATGGATGTGTGGAGAGTGGGTGGGCCAATCAATCAAGACTCAGATTGAAAGGAAATCCTTGAAGAAGTTTGGTGCCTCCTTCCCTGGGACCATGTTGAGCTATTTGTAGAGAAAGCCCTTGTCTATATAGGAACTGGCAACAGTTTAACTACAGATGTGTTTTTAAACTGGTGCAATCTCTGTGTAGATGCCCTTATTTTGGGCTAAGAGTGGCTTATTTCATAGAATCATAGAATTAGAAGAGACCGCCAGGGTCACCTAGTCTAACCCCCTGCCAAGATGCAGGATTTCACATTAGCTTAACACAGTAAAACACTAGAAAAGGCTACACTGCAAACTCAGGGCACAGTGAGTAGAAAGAAATTCCAATATCAACTCCACAGACAGCAAAGAAGAAAGAAAAATCACCAACAGTCCTGGATCATCACCACCTACAGATCTAAAAGTGGCAATTCTTCAACAAAAAAACTTCAAAAACAGACTGCAATGAGAGACTACTGAATTGGAATTAATTTGCAAACTGGATACAATTAACTTAGGCTTGAATAAAGACTGGGAGTGGATGGGTCATTACACAAAGTAAAACTATTTCCCCATGTTTATTTCCCTCCGCTGTTCCTCAGACATTCTTGTCAACTGCTGGAAATGGCCCACCTTGATTATCACTACAAAAGCCTCCCCCACTCCTCCCCGCTCTCCTGCTGGTAATAGCTCACCCTACCTGATCACTCTCCTTACAGTGTGTATGCTAACATGCACTTTTTCAAGTTCTCTGTGTATATAAATCTCCCCACTGTATTTTCCACTGAATGCATCAGATGAAGTGAGCTGTAGCTCATGAAAGCTTATGCTCAAATAAATTTGTCTCTAAGGTGTCACAAGTCCTCCTTTTCCTTTTGTGGATACAGACTAACATGGCTGCTACTCTGAAACACGTCTAAACTGCAATCCTTGAGTGCAAAACTCTGATTTCACGCCAAAAGCCTCAATGCAACGAAGCCACTGGGAATTCAATGTTGTAAACAAAATCCACTTCACTATAAGAGCAGACGGGCAAAGCCAGGGATGGTTTCTGCTTTGTAAAACCAAAACTCTGGCTGGCTAAGAGCATATCTCTTTTACGCCAAACCCGCCCCCAAAGGAAGTTGAATAAATAGTGACCGGTTTAACCCACCACCATGTAAAATGGCTCCTTTCCAGTCTTTAACTCTATGGAGCCAGCATTGCATCCTTCCTTTTGTATGCTTATTCTGCAGGGGGGGATCCCCCTCCTGTCAAGGAATCCTTGGCTGGTGTAAAGCTGATACATCCAGGTTCGTGCCATCTGCTCCCAGCCCTCTGGTACAGAGAGGTGTTGGGGGTGAGTGGATGACAGAAGGGTTGTGGCTTGAGCTTCTGGATTGCTGGCCAGTAGAACAATCTGTAGGGAACTATTACTATCGACATAACTTAGAGTAGGCCTTGGGGTTGGTAACTACACTTTGCGATGTTACACTGGAGGCTGATCTGGCCCCTGGTCAACCCCAGGACTGGGGAAGTGGAAAGTTGGCTAAGAAGCACATTCCCTCCCCATAGCTGGGTCCTACACAGAGCACATCTCATCCATGTCATTTCATTTTCTATATTTTGCATGATTCTTAGGGCAGCCAACTAGCAGCAGACACTCCTCTGGCCAACTTTCCAACATTCGCTTCTGTGCAACAATTTTGCATGTGCAAACTGCAATTTGTGCATGCAAACTGGTGTGCAATCACTACCATATTTGTGTGCCCACACAAAAATGGGCATGCACCCACTTTTGCAGGGACATTAGTTGTATGTGCAGAAATCGGATGCCAGCTGCGATGCTTGGCTTTGGATCTAAATTACTGTCCATCCCTTATAATTTTCTATCCAGAAAAGTGAATTGAAGAAGAAAAGTTATTTTCCCCAAGGCATAAGAAGATGAATTTGATTGTGACCTTTATCAAGAATTAACAAGTTGTCTGTGGTTTATTATAAACAGATGGCAGGTTAAGCTGTGACTACGTAATGAATGCTATAAAAAAAGGACAGTGTACTTCTCTGGTCACAACAGCTTTGAATACACCTCCTAAACTATAGCTGTCATTGATTTGCTCTTCTTATCATGTAATATGAGTTAATCATCAAGGGCAAGGAGTACAGAAGGATTTTCTGATGTTCCCAAACTCCTGTAACTCAGAAAACAGGCCTTTCCCTAGAATTAGGAAGAAAGGCTTGATTGTACAGTACTCACTGAAAGAAAAATGTCTCAGTGCACTGCACAGTGTTTTTATTTCTTTTAGACAATACAATTTACTGCAAGTAACTGCCAAAATAACGCATTTGCAATTAGAAAGCCCTTGTTACCACAATCATGACTAATAACCCCTGATCCTCAGTATGAAACATTTAAATGTTTGGCATAAACGCAATGCTATTCTAAGAGGAAAACAGACTCCCTGCAGAAATTTTAAACATTCACCTGGGATGAGTACCTGCAGGCAGCATTACATAGGCTGAGAAAAGGACTGGAAAGAAATTAGCAACTGTTGATTGCCAGGGATGACAGGTGGCTATAGGTAATTTTTCAAATGTGCTTTATCATTAATGACATTATTGACAGCAAGAATATTTTTAATCACATTTTACCAAGGCATTTCCTACTAGGGCTTTGCAATTTATTCCAGTCAGTAAGGGGTTCTGGGTTCCCATCTACTCTCTGAGATGCATGCCAGCCAAGTGTTTGAAATAGCAATTGGTAAAAGAATGATTCTTCCCCAAACCTCCCTTCCCCACACAATACAGTCTCAGCTCAGACATTTATATTTGTCCTGAGAACCTGGTCCTTACTGCACAAAACCCAAGGGCCTTGCTCAACACAGTAGGTCAGATTCTGATCTCAGTACACTGATGTAAATCTGGAGTAACTCATCTGACTAAATTAATCTGGATTTACACTGTTGTAACTGAGATCAATATCTGACCCACTATGTTGAGTGGGATCCTTGGGTTTTGACCCATGGATTGTAGGGAATCATTATAGTCAATTACTCTGGATTTACATAAGTGTAAATGAGATCAGAATATGATCCAGCAACTGCACTTTTCCTCCTTTAAAAGACTTTTTTCATGAAACTATGAAATATATATATGATATGATTGCTAGCTTGTTGCCTGGGGAAAATAAACTGCATGTCTAACGTTCCACCTACCCAAAATGGGCCCTTGAGAATGTCAGCACTAACAATTTTTTTGCCCCCCTAATTCTGGCTTCCTGGATATACTCCTCTTGAAATAATATAACTAAATAGTGGAATTGGGAAACCAGAATCACTCCGATTGTGCAGCTGACCCCAAAACTTAGACACTATTCACAAGGTAGAAACAGCAAATGTCAAGATGTATAAACCAGTGAAACAAATAAACTAAGTCAGAAATTAAAAAAAAAATCCAGAAGAATAGTGAATCATTTAATATTTAAATATTACTAGTTCCAGTTATACCCTGAAAGAGTCCAACAGCCAACAACTGGGGAAATGGAGCATGAGGAAAAACTACACTTGCTGATTTGTACCTGAGTGATCTCACTGCTTTTTCATTACCAGACTAGGAGGGGAGGGGAGTGGAGGAGAGGGAGAAATTTCGGGGAAGCTTGGGGAGCTGAAAAGCAACCCCCTAGCACTGTTCAACTTCAGGCAACACTTGATGTTTGTCAGCACCGTGGTCCACCCAACATGCTCCTGAGCCAAGTCAGAAAAGCATCACTGCATCATTCAGGATGTACATTTTCACTACATGACGCATGATTGATCCTGGATGCAAGGTCAAGGACAAAGTCCTTCAGCTCACTCCCTCAACTGCAGCCTAACACATGCAAACAGGATAAATCATGTACACTATTAAACTTTATGTAACAATACATTCTGCATATTAACTGCCTGCATCTTGTAAAGGAGTGCAGTAATTTACCAGGTTATCAGGAGCCCTAACTGAAGTTAGTTTGCAATATATTTAAGCCATCATAGTTCATCAATGTCCATGCTTCTAAAAAGCAGTACCCCTGGAATAACTAGCAGGTTAGAAACATATTTTTAAAATCTATGCTTCAGTGTGAAGCGCTGGGAAAATGAGAAACTTTGATCCTTTCCTTTAAAAACCACAAAAAACAACAACAAAAATGTAATTTACTATCCAATGATAAAACGTTTAACAAGCCAGTTTTCAGACAATATAGAACTGCTTCAAAGTATCCAAATGATGGTGAGTGAGTGAGATGTGTGTGTTTAACTGGGTGAGCAACACTTCCAGAAACTGCTGATATGGATAGATGCATTTCCATGTGGATAAAAGGTGTGAATGGGAGATGGTTGAGTGGGTTCTTATTCATTTGGTCACCTTTATATCATATAGGAAAAATATACAGTGAATTGTGACTCTGAAGACATCAGGTTAGAGAGAACGAAAGAAAGATTTAAAATTATAAGCTAATACTTTCCTCTAGTATGTTATGTCTAGTATCTCCACCCTTTAGATGATAGGATGTGTGGGACATGGAATGTCTTGATTTATGTTTTGTATAGTACTGAGTACATCATTAGTGCTAAACAAATAAAACTAATAATTATATTATGCTCAGGGGCTGGATACTCTGTAAACAGTAAAGAACTGCAGAGTGAACTAAAAATGTCACATGTATATCTGCATAGGACACTCGGAATAAACTTTAGCGGCAACTGTAAATAGTATCCCCCAAATACGTTGCAAATATGATAACAATTAGGGTCAAAATTCTCCTCCCGGCCGTAAGCCAGAGCAAATGGCATTGCACAGTAGACATTGGCACCACTTGGGGGCACAGCTACAGAATCCTCCCTCTAAGGGCTGACAAGGCTGCAGAACACAGTATGTGAAGCTTGGGCTGGAAGATCTAGGTAGTTGCACAGTCACAACCCATGTGCCCACCTCTACCCCCCCAGATTCCTGTTCTGCACAAGGCGGATCAAGCCCCTATATAAAAGTATATATGAACGTGTGAGTGTACACATAGGTAATGTATACAACACTATTAACAATGTAACTTAAGGTTTTATATATTGCTGTCCATCCCTGTAGTATCTGAGCGCACCAGGAACTAATGAGATAGGTACATAACAAACATGTCTCATCTTTCACTATGGTAACCCTTGTTCATCCCATGTGCCTCACTCAGGCATTGTTTACTGTCATCCTGTGACAGGTTTCAGAGTGGTAGCCGGGTTAGTCTGTATCAGCAAAAAGAATGAGGAGGACTTCTGGCACCTTAGAGACTAACAAATTTATCTGAGCATAAGCTTTCGTAGGCTTATTTTCCCCCCTACTGTTACTCACACCTTCTTGTCAACTGTTGGAAATGGGCCATCCTGATTATCACTACAAAAGGTTTTTCTCTCCTGCTGATAATAGCCCACCTTGATCGATCACTCTTTATAGTGTGTACGGCAACACCCATTTTTTCATGTTCTCTATGTACATATATATATCTTCCTAGTGTATTTTCCACTGCATGCACCTGATTAAGTGGGTTTTAGCCCACAAAAGCTTATGCTCAAATAAATTTGTTAGTCTCTAAGGTGCCACAAGTATTCCTGTTCTTTTTGTCATCCTGTGCCCTGTCATGTCTGAATGTGACTGTAAGCTCCCTACAGCAGTGATCTGTCTTTTCATTTATACACTCTATGTACTCTAGGGAGGCTGCTCTGTAAATAATAAAAACAGTTTGCCCGTTACCACACATGCATCTATCCTATTTATAAGGTCTGTCTGGACTTTATTCTTTTTATGAGGTTTTGTCTCTTCCTATGTTCCTCATGATGGATTCTAAAACCCTAATCGTTACTGTTTGGATGAGTGATGGACTGGAGGGCAGAGTATTCGTGGGACTGCCATGTAAGTTGTTTGCATGTAAAGAACCAAAACTTTTTTTTAAACTGAGAAAATAACTAGTGATCATTAACCCCTCCCCCGACAAAAATACTCCCAGCAATAGACTGAAAATGCCCAATGAAATCATTTTACAAAGTTGTTGCATGCTCTGAGGCTAATTTGTATGAACACTAAAAGCTTCCGTTTTATAAGCGCTAAATTCTTTCACGGCAATTTATGTAGCAACAATGTTTTACCATGGGATTTTAGTTTGACTTCATGGAGCTCACTACACTCTACCGCTCCCAAACTTTTTGTCTCCAAACAATGACATGTTCACCCACCATGCTATGCTGGTCAATACCAGCAGGATGGTTAGGAAGTATGATGGCGTTAGTGGTTCTCCTACTGGGTTTAAAACCTCTGGACAGTTGAATCTATGGTGAATTCAGAACAATTTCATATTTCCCACTATAAAAAGAATCCTAGTCAATTCCTACTCTGAAATGTTTTAAGATTCTTAAAAAAAGTGTGTTAATATAGGGGGACAGTTTATTTTGGCTAGTTCTCCTGGATTCTGCATGCCAGGTTATGAATAAAATAACATTCAATACTCTAAACAGTCTGTGATGCAGATTCTTGTTTTGGTATAAATATAGACGTATTGCATATGGCAGGTTCTTAATGCATTCTCCAGCATTAACACCATTACATTCACATACAATTGCCTCCTGAGGGGATTTATTAACAAATAAATTTTATTACTGGTTTCAGAGTAGCAGCTGTGTTAGTCTGTATTCGCAAAAAGAAAAGGAGAACTTGTGGTACCTTAGAGACTAACAAATTTATTTGAGCATAAGCTTTCGTGAGCTACAGCTCACTTCATCGGATGCATTTGGTGGAAAATACAGTGGGAGATTTATATACACACACACAGAGAACATGAAACAATGGGTTTTATCATACACACTGTAAGGAGAGTGATCATTTAAGATGAGCCATCACCAGCAGCAGGGCGGGGAAAGGAGGAAAACCTTTCATGGTGACAAGCAAAGTAGGCTATTTTCAGCAGTTAACAAGAACATCTGAGGAACAGTGGGGGGTGGGGTGAGGGGGGAGAAATAACATGGGGAAATAGTTTTACTTTGTGTAATGACTCATCCATTCCCAGTCTCTATTCAAGCCTAAGTTAATTGTATCCAGTTTGCAAATTAATTCCAATTCAACAGTCTCTCCTTGGAGTCTGTTTTTGAAGTTTTTTTGTTGAAGGATAGCCACCCTCAGGTCTGTAATCAAGTGACCAGAAAGATTGAAGTGTTCTCCGACTGGTTTTTGAATGTTATAATTCTTGACATCTGATTTGTGTCCATTTATTCTTTTATATAGAGAGTGCCCAGTTTGACCAATGTACATGGCAGAGGGGCATTGCTGGCACATGATGGCATAGATCACATTGGTAGATGCGCAGGTGAACGAGCCTCTGATAGTGTGGCTGATGTGATTAGGCCCTATGATGGTGTCCCCTGAATAGATATGTGGACAGAGTTGGCAACGGGCTTTGTTGCAAGGATAGGTTCCTGGGTTAGTGGTTCTGTTGTGTGATGTGTGGTTGCTGGTGAGTATTTGCTTCACATTCGGGGGCTGTCTGTAAGCAAGGACTGGCCTGTCTCCCAAGATCTGTGAGAGTGATGGGTCGTCCTTCAGGATAGGTTGTAGATCCTTGATGCGTTGGAGAGGTTTTAGTTGGGGGCTGAAGGTGATGGCTAGTGGCGTTCTGTTATTTTCTTTGTTGGGCCTGTCCTGTAGTAGGTGACTTCTGGGTACTCTTCTGGCTCTGTCAATCTGTCTCTTCACGTCAGCAGGTGGGTATTGTAGTTGTAAGAATGCATGATAGAGATCTTGTAGGTGTTTGTCTCTGTCTGAGGGGATGGAGCAAATGCGGTTATATCATAGAGCTTGGCTGTAGACAGTGGATCACGTGGTATGATCTGGATGAAAGCTAGAGGCATGTAGGTAGGAATAGCGGTCAGTAGATTTCCGATATAGGGTGGTGTTTATGTGACCATCGCGTATTAGCACCGTAGTGTCCAGGAAGTGGATCTCTTGTGTGGACTGATGCAGGCTGAGGTTGATGGTGGGATGGAAATTGTTGAAATCATGGTGGAATTCTTCAAGGAATTTTATTACTGATAGTCATCCAAAAAATGCTACGGCAGGTAAGCCCATTTGCCTGTGATGGCCTCTATTTCATTGGAGTTTGATCAATAACAACAAGAATTAAACTTGCTTTTTTGGAAAGGAAAATGAAACTACTGTATCCCAGTGGTTTCTGCACATGCCGTACATTCATGAACACAAAGCAGGCTTTGTGTTTAAAGAATGGTACAGTTACAAAGATAAGATAAAACAGGACTGGAATATAATATTCCTGGGAAATTTCAGTCCCCCAAGCAAACATGAAGTTAGCAACGTAAAGAGATTTTATGAACAGCGTGGCCAATTGCTGAGGTCCTTACTCAGACAAAACTGCCTGTGTGGCTAAGGATTGAGTGAAAACTCAGGCACCAATTCTGCTCTGACTTACATCACAGTATATGAGGATCAAGTCCACTGACAACACTCTAGGGTCTCTAAATTCACGATGGCGTGAGTTGGTGTGGAGTGTGTCCCTGAGGATGGGAATTCTGAATCTAGCTCTATTTTTAAGTAAATGACTAATTTTCACTTCAGAGGGTCAGAGTGAGTCACGGATAAGACTGTGCAGTGTATTTCTTGTGGTGGCAATCAGGCTATGAGGTGCTGGTGGCTAAGGGAGATACAGCTGCACAACTTTGGATCCATCTTTACTGTGATGAAACAGTAAGTGTCAGATTCTGCTTGCCAGCAGGGGCTACTCATATGAGTCAGAGGAGCAGAATTTGGTATTCGGTGCTTTGAGACCCCTTGTCTGCTTTGGGAAGGATTTGCTGAGCAGGTCCTTTCCAATGTGTTATTTAACACCAATTCTCCCAAACACTTGGTTCTGTCAGCCAGGTACTTGAAGCCCACATTAACTAGGCCAACCTGCCTTCTTTTAGGTAGTGTTTTGTTTCATTTCCCCTAGCAGGCTCTCTCTACAGCCAAGCCGAAAGCCTGCCTGACCCTCTTGCACGCAGGCCAGTGCAGGAGAGTCCCAAGAAAACAAGTTCCCCCACCAAATATCTCTTAGTGGATTCTGCCATTCACTTTGCCCTCTGGAGCCCTGAAATTTCTCCTTCTCCTGGCAAGGAGAGCGCGGGAGGGTGCTAAAGGGGGGTAGATTGATCCTGGAGATAGCAGGGGCTTTGGACTGTGTCCCGTTCCCACTGATAACCTTGAAGGGGGTGGTTGTTGCCAGGGGATGCCATCTCTACTGAGAGCTCTGAGGTAGAACTGAGAGCCAGCCTCGTGTATCTGTGGACTGCTCAGCTCCTTCATTCTCTTCTTAGCCTCGTAAGGGACTTCGAGGGAGGTCTGCCACCCACAATACATCCCAACATCATGGCGGAGAACATGTGTGTGTGGCACATAGCCATAGCGTAGACAACCTCTGGGGGTTGGGGTCATACAGCAGTTATGGCACACAGCAAGAGAAAACCTTTGGGGGTTGGAGGTCAGATAGCAGTTACAGCACCCCTCTGCTCCTCAGAATGAGCCACATGAGCTGCCATTCAGGATCCCATTACTCCTCAGCGGCCGGATTTCTAACAATACCTGCAACTGTTAGCATGGAAAGATATCTTTCTTAAAAAAAAAAATAAAAAAATCAAACTTCTGCTGCTTCCTTTGCCATTTGCTCAGCTTAGAAAATGGAAACAGATGTCTGTGTCTCGTGCAGTAGCCCAAAGCTGCAATGTTTGGGTTGTTGATGCTGTGATGGCATGTTTAAATCCCCAAGCTACTTTCATGGAAATTAAATACAAAAACCATGACAATACGTCTATCTCCTATTAAACAGAATAATTAAAACCCAACAACTTTGAAATGTGGGACTCAAACTTCCCGTACTGGCACTGTGTGCTGCGTAAATCCACACTGAAGGGTTGTTTAAAAGGTGGATTCCTGACCTGAGAATTTAGGCAATTAGAGTGCAAACACTGCTCAGAGTTTACCGTTACCTTAGACCAATCCCCCGTTTTCCACTCATAACAGCCTGTGTGATCCTCGCACTCTTCCTCGTCCCTTGGCCTGGTGGCTGCATCGCATTTCCCTTGAGAATTTGTGCACATTACTGTTCTCTTCTGGATTCCCTTGCCGCAATCTGCTGAGCACTGAAAAACAAGAGGCATTTCTTTCAACCGCTGCACAACATCACCTAGCAAAATGGGATCCCGATCCATGAGCAGGGCTCCTACTCACTATGATACTACAAATAATTACCATCTTGGCTGGTTGTCATCACAGCTGCAGAAGCAGAGTCGAGGGACAAATGAAAAACAAGTTTCATGAAAAATTTTAAATATTCAAAGCTGTTTTGTCATTTTGAAGGGTTCATTTTTTTTCAATTCTTTGAGCCATTTTAATAATTTCCCCCCTACCAAATTTTTACAGTATCTAAAACACCACCAATATTTTCATTTACCAAAACCATGGGAAACAAAATACAAAAATGTAATGATACTTTTGATTTTTTTTCAGTAAGTATTTAAAAAAAAAGGCAAAAAAATCTGACAATATTTTGTGGAAAAACGTTTTCGAAAAACAGCAATTTTGCTACCAAAAAAACCCTTTTATTTGAAAAATTTCAACCAGTTCTAAACAGGAGTCAGTATTGGACATGTGGAATTTTTAACCCCTTTATTTAAGAGATCATTATCAATACTGAAAAAGGACAAATACACCAGAGTACACAACAGGGAAGCTTCTGCATCCTTTGATTTTGCAGGACTATGCAATAAAGCATTCTAAATATCACAGTGGCACCAACTCCATCCCTTGGATGACAAGTGGAATTTGCAAGGTCTTGTGGTATACCAGCTCATGAAATCCTGCAGCAAGGCCTTCTGCAACGCAGATATTGCGTATCCAGCACTGTATCTTTGATTCTGCACAGTGTTCCGTCTCATAATTATGTTGAGAGCAAATGACAAACACATGCATGCTCTTTTCTATTTGTTTAATAATGCTTTCCATCATAGGTTATGGCAATGCATGCAATCATACAGTACACATAACCCAAGGGTGATATTATATCAATGTATTTCCATTCACCCTCCTCGACCCCACAGTTTGTGATCAGTTCAAAACTACATCCAGCAAACTATGGCTACACACACACACACACACACGCACACCCCCCCCAACCCTACACCTGAGTCATCAGCAGGGCTCAAAGATGGGCTCTTCAGCACTAAGAGCACAGGCCTCTCCCACTGGTGATAAGGGAGTATATTCTTTAGCTCTGAGAAAGCAGCAAACAGTTATAGTTGCTGGGAGCAGCCACTAGAGGAGACAGGATTACAAGTACCAGGATAATGTAATCCACATGCATGTGAGTGGGCACCAAAGGTCCATTTCAAGTTCTTGAGTTCTGTGGAAGTGGATTCTGCCAGGGCTGCTATGCACACAGGGATATTTGAGCATCATTTTGCTACCCAAGTTGAAGGAATGTTGGCGTTTTTGTTTTGTTTTGTCAGAGAGTTTGCCGGGACCTCATAGCCCCCTCCGGGGCCCACCCTGGATGGTGTCACAATCCCAAGACTGAGAAACGCTGCTTTAAATCATCACTTTTCCAACAAAGGGATATTGGAACTGGTGGCATTGTCAAACTCATCTAAATTGCACCAATGTACAGCAGCACGTATGTTCTTCCTATGCCCCACTTTTCTGCCAGTGCAGTGGTTACAAGCCAGTTTTCATGGAAAGCCTGCTGGGGACAGGTGGGTGGAAAAATGATATACATACCAACTGAGATGATAACTAACCCTCTCTTGAGCGTCAAGTTCTCTCCCTCAGGGATCAGTGAGGAAAAGACAGTTGACTTGACACTGAATAAATAGTGGAGATATGAAATACCCTGTGAGGTCTTTTGAGTATATTCCAAGATGCTTCTCCATTCAGGGGGTCTATGCTGGAAACAAGCATCAGCTTGATATGTTACATCAAATGGACAAATCTCAGCATGCCTGTCTGTCTTAAAAATACAATCCAGGCAGTTTTGACCTGCTGGCCTTGTTAAGGACATGAATGACAAGTGTTTATGAGCTGGCAAGCTAACAGACATGCCTTTAAATACTTCACAGGAACTACAAAGTGACTTCTTTAAAATCTGGGAAGCTGTCCACTTAATTTACTGTGTGCTGCTCATTGCGTGACCTCCTTATGGAAGTTACATCTTTATAATGAACACTATCATAGGATTCCACAAGCTACTGGGACAAATTCCTTCAGGCTACAGAGAGAACTCTGTAAGCTGCAATGCCAGAATCCTTAAAGCTCTTATCAACTTCCCTGAGATCTCAAGCTGTATTTCTCTAGGCTGTACCCACAAGCAATGGATTGCTCCATTTGGTACAGAATTTCCTGAACTATCAAGCAGTGTTCCTGACTGTGGTGTAAGATTTCAGAAGGTGACAGGATGAACTGCTCAAGTGTGCTTGGTCTCATCATGTTGTTTTTAACCCCCCAAATCATCCAATTTGCTAAAAGTGAGTAAAGCTAAAGTAGGAGTATTTTTCACATCAAAAATCTCTCAGTGGATTTACAAACATTTTGGAAAAACAAGCATTCATTTGCATGAGCCTTTATGCCCTTCACAAATCTACACCACATTTGCTTTCCTATAGGTGACAAAACAGTGTTTTAAAAAAAGGTTCCAGTCTGTGATCAGAGTGTCTGCAGTGGTGACATATCAACCGCTTCATTAACAAGTTCATTGCTCTGCTCAACTGCTCTGACCATTAAGAACATTTTTTTAGTACATGAGTTTTACAAAGATTCTACAGAAAACATTTGCACTTGATGAATGTCCAGATTACACCAGATGGCCTGATACAGTTTTACTTTATTAACAAACCACCTGACCAAACCTCAAAAGGTTTTATAAAGAATTGAAACAAAAGCCAAGAGAGAACTCCATCAACAAACAGTTGTGAGGACCCTAGTCTCACACCCTAGCCGACTGGATTCCCAGGAAGTAGCCTTGGTCATCACGTCACACCAGCTTATTCAATTACCAGGGAATTCACAGACTTGGATGGGCCAGCTTCCAGGATCTGCTTCCTGATTGGTTGGTGGCCATATATAAACTTCCTGCTTCCTTTCTGGCCTTGTCTGAGCAACAAGCCTTTGCCTGCTAGCTGCTATTTGGACCCCGCTTGACTCTGCCTTGTCGTCCCATCGGATCCTGACTTACTATCTCACCAGATCTCACTACCTGCCTCTCTGTGTCTTCTCCCTGAATTGGATCTGCTGGTTATTGGACCACTTGTGTGAACTTTGACCACTTATCTGGATGGCACTTTGGCCTACCTGAACCCTGAGCATTACACATGTCATTATGGGCCTCTTGGTAGAAGCAAATCAGCATATTTTTCTTCAGATTCTTTCCCAACTCCTGAACAGTAGAAACTTTCACCTTTTGTAACTACACTCTATGTTTGGTCATTAAAAATAGATCAAGCAATACTTTACCCAAATAATTCCAAGCATTTGGCACTAAAAAGGGAACTTATTTTTTTTCCCCACACTGAAGATTGTCTTGGATTTAGCTTTGAGAATGTACTTTTTCATTGGAGACCAGACCTCAACTTGCCCTTTATTCAATTTTTTTTCTTTGTAGCCAAAAAACAAAATAATTCATGTGAAAATTGGTTTATAAAACGATATCACCATTGTGATATTGTGTTTTTTTCCACAAGCTCAGTTTCAAATGTTAAGGAGTCAATTGATTTCCAGCCAAGAAAGGTTTATGGGTATAAAATGTGCTCAGACTGACACAATGTGAAATTGTCTTTTCTGAGTCAAAATGGACCATATGATCGCAAAAACATGTCTTGAAAAAGAGCTAACTTCAAAAAACCAACTGGTTGGCAATGATTAATGTAGATCCCAAAACTTCGAGAAATGTATTAAAGGAAAAATAAATCTCTCACTTTCAGATAATTTAAAAAATACACAAAAAGAAAAGGAGTACTTCTGGCACCTTAGAGACTAACAAATTTATTTGAGCATAAGCTTTTGTGAGCTACAGCTCACTTCATCGGATGATCCGATGAAGTGAGCTGTAGCTCACAAAAGCTTATGCTCAAATAAATTTGTTAGTCTCTAAGGTGAAGTGAGCTGTAGCTCACGAAAACTTATGCTCAAATAAATTTGTTAGTCTCTAAGGTGCCACAAGTACTCCTTTTCTTTTTGCGAATACAGACTAACATGGCTGCTACTCTGAAACCTGTCCTTAAAAAATACACATTTGTCATGAAACTGTTTAGTTGACTTTTGCTCTCATGAATCCCTTATTACACTCATTTAACAAAAGCAAGATGCAAACACTGTTCTAATTGGGAAATGGATTGGTGACAAAAGACCACACACAACCAGTTAATGAGCTTTGCCCATCTGAAATAAGCGAGAGTTTCAGGAAGCCACAGTGACAACAGTACCATCTTAAACAAACATTTCTACAATGCAGCAGACCTAGAAACAGGCGTCCCATCAGAAATAAACAGAAGGGATAATCTGAAATGATGATGTATAAAGGACTATAAAACATTCCAAAATCCCAAAACTTTGCTTCCTTCACTTGGGAATGGGAAAAAGATGAAAAGATTTGGAAGAAAAAGAGTTTCAAGCACTAATGAATGTATATAGTGTCCTGCTGAATGGTAAAATAATATACTGTTCTGGAACTTTAGAATATTACCTCTTGTACTGGAGATTTCCTGACTACAATTAAATAGCACTTAGTCCCTGTTAAAAAACACCCTCTGTCCCTGCAACGCAGCTGGGATCCTGAAGTTCTAGGAGTGTAAACACTCCTAGTTACCCAAAGTTATCTGATATTGTACTAAAAAAAAAGTAAACAGTGCAAAACAAGGAGAGATAAAAGGCATCCTCTTGTTCATAGGCTAGCCCTGCCCTGTAATACAGCCATTCTGGAGTTATGCCTGTGAAACCACAAGTGCAATGCCGAAGGGGAAATGGACTTTTTATCAAGATGAGTCTAGCAGGTATTATGTCAACACTAACATTGAAGTCATGTTGGGAGTGTTAACAATGGCCAAGAAACATATCCTGGCCAGCTTGGCTGGGATCTTATTGGAGAGAATTAGATGACGAAGCAAATTACCATGCACCCTTTGCAGGCCAGGGATTAGTTTAAAGGATACTGGCAAACAACTGACTCAACAAAAACATAAGCCTGTATCTCTTGTAGATGTCTGTGCCAGTGAATGATGAGTGGCCACGCTGCAGCCACTAGCTCAGCAGCCTCTCCTCCGTTCTCAATCCTGAAAACCTATCGATTGTTAGGTTTCTTTTATATGGTATTTCAATCATAGCAGACTTTAATAAAGAGGGAACAGTCTGCACTTAATACAATAAACAAATGCCATCGTCACACTGTGTTTGCTCTGTGCCAGGCAAATGCTGCATGCACATACACACATCACAATTATTGTACATGAATAGAGATAGAAGACTAAATGCTCAAAAATGGGTGCACACAAATCTGCAGGTGCAATTTCAGAAATTGGATTGAGGCCCATTTGAAAATGTGGCCCTCTGGGCTAGAGCATATCCTGCTACTGATCTGGACACGAACCCCAGCTACTATGAGTAGAGATCTGCCACAATAGGAAGCCACACTATCGATGCCACTGTCTGATATATTGGAAAATCAATATAGGATTGTCAACCTCTTCTTTGATATCCCGAATTCAAAAATAATCACATCCTAAATGCATCTCTCAGGGTACATCTATACAGCAAATGAAGGTATGAGCAGGTAGGCCTCCCTGCACTACCTTTTAGTCTAGCCAGAGCAGGTAACAATAGCAGTGAAGACATGGCAGCATGGACTTCAGGGCAAGCTAGCAATCCCTGTATATATTCATGGTCCCCAGAGGGCTTACACTGGAGTTGTTTAGGATTATTTTAATTATGAAAATATTGTTTCTGTTCTTCACTCATTGCTAATGTTGCAAAGCTTGTTATTTTGCTATTGAATTCTAAGGGATGGTTGGGGATTTTATTGGACATGTCAGTTCTTTACTATGTCTATTCTCCTTAAAAGCTGCAGCATCAATGGTGGTTTTTACTACTTCATAACACATGGCCCAGCCTAATTCCTATAAATTCATGTGTAAAACAAGAGGTCAATATTTCTAGTACAGAAATGGGATTTCCTTATGTCCTAATTAGATTTTTTTGGTCACGCTTTATAATAAGGGCACATTTATAAATAGTTTATACTATGCTGATAAATGATTCAGAGACATTTTAGTACAAGGCTAAGTAATTGCTCTACAAGATTGTTAGACTCCGACAGGTCAGTAGGGTGCTTGTAACCATGGTTTATTACCACCTATAGCACATACTACTCATGTCTATAACATGCTTGTAACATATATTAATAAATTACTAACCATTTACAAACTCTTTATAAATGCACCAGTTTTTCCATGTTTATAGGATCATACAAGGTAGAATCAGAAAAGTCTCAAAGATCGAGTGATCCAGGGCATCCTGCATCATAGAACTCCTTGACAGAGCACTTATCAGATATTAATTTCAAAATATACTTAATCCGAGTAAAAGGTTTGCTGTGCTGGTTGAACTCCCCATCACAGGTCACTGAAATGCTTCTCCTCAGTGGCCTTGATGGCAGATTGGAAAGATGCATATAATACAGCTGGGTTTATATAACCTACCTCAATAATTCACTGGTATGGAAAAAATACTGCTCAGAACTATACAGCTCTTCTGCATTTGTAATCATACTGATTGGTCATGGTCCTGCAAGGTGCTGGGCACTCTGGCCTCTATCCAGTACTTAACTTTAAGTGTTTACTGGATCAGGGCCAGAGCACTCGGCATCCTCAGGATCAAGCCCAAGAGATTTTAGAGAGAGCTCTGGTTTCCCCCTCAAACCAAATTCTTACCTTTGACCATTCTGAAGCCTCCCAGATGGAAAGGCAGTCCTGGCCTTCACAGCTTTGTATTGGCGTGGGTTTGTTGCCCAGGCAGTAGAGGTCTCTGGTGTTAACATAGGTGCCGTTCTGCAACTGATAAACACAAGTCACTTCCCGGTACTGGATGCCTTTCTCACAGGTGGCAGAACAAGAACTCCAATGGCCTGTCACCCACCTGTTAAGAAAACAAAGAAACAACATAAAAAAGACAAGGTGGAATCCAGTGCTGTGTTTATCCCTTGGGAACACTGAGAAACAAGCCTCCAGTTCTGAGCCTGTGAATTTTGTATTGGCTTGAGTGAAATAGACACATAATGATCGCATACCTCCTTGGGTTGAATTGTGCAGAGACTGGAAAGCACCTTGCAGGCCAGTGATACTAATTTACTTAGGATCGCATTAGAGATAATGTGTGACTTGTCTGAGAAACTCCCTTTGCTCTGGCTAGGGGAAGGCTACAGGGCTCCCTTGCAAATAACGCTGCTGTAGAACAGCACTCAAGCCAACAGTTGGTGTAACTGGGTCACTTTTAGCTCATCTTTTCACATTTGATGTAAATATGTCCACCGCTGTCCATCGCTCTGTGGCTGGCTGGAGGTTTAATAAGGGCACTCTCTCTGTTTTGAGGTTCAAGGCACATGTGATCCTTAAAAATGGTGGCTAAATTACAAGATTCCTCTTATTGGCAAATCCAACCTTAACCAAATGGCCAAGGTTCAAGCTGTCTTTAAAAATACAAGATGATACTTCTAAAAGGGCTCCCACGGTATTAAAGTACCCATCTGTGGTTTGAATGATTTTGCTCCTTTACGTCCTTTCATTTTCTGTCTGGGAAGAATCTGGTTTAGAAGGTGGGCAGGAGGGATGCTTTTTATGATACATACATAGCATCCATCTTACGGCTTCCTGCAATCTGTCAATGAGGAAGATGTTCTCTGTAATTACGGGAATTCCTGGACGAAGTGAAGGACTGGAACAATAGCTGTGTGTGCACGCACAGGAAGGCAATCATCTCTGCTCCTCTGGGAAGTCGGCCTTCTGGGTTATTATTTCGGACTGTCATCTCGATTAGCATCCTTAATCAAATGAATCTTTCCCTTGTCACCTGATCCTGAGTTACTTAATACTGGAAGTGGCACAGATAAGTAAGACGCTTTCTCAAAGGCAAAAATCTGCTTGAAAGAAAGGATTTATTTTTGCTGAAAGCCCAGGAAGGGAAGCACAGGTGCCTAATTAAGAGCAACACTTGAAAAAAGGCTGTTTAAAGGTTTGCATCTCCTAAAGGAATTAACTATAAAAAATACATATGTTTCTGGGGGGGAAGAGGGGAGGGTCAGCCCACAAAATGTAAAACTATAATTGTCGTGTGTACTTGTCATTAACTCATTTGCAATCTGTTACCGTTGCTAACATGGTGCTATTGTGCGGATGATCATCTCGGAGGCTAAGGCAGAAGCCAGCTGATTTGAGAAGAACAGCATGCGATGGGCTACATGGTCACAGATTTGCCAGCTGTCCTGCACACAACAGTGACATGCATTTTTTGTGTGTATAAGAAATTGACACATTCATTAATTTTGGTGGCTAGAACAGCTAGGAAGACACTGAAAGTACTTTTTCTTTTCTTTTCTTTTTTTTTTTTTTTTTTTTTTTGAGGGGAGGGGAGTAGTTTGGTGCATCTCAGCATCTGACTGCTTGGTATTTTGGTTATAGAATGGGATAATGCCAACTGTGTAATTAATACTGAGACAGAAGGACCGACACATCCAGCCTATCGTGGGAGGATCCAATGTCCACTGAAGAAAACACAAAAGTCTCCGATTGACTTCAAAGCGAGCTGGGTTGGGGCCTCTCTGAGCAGAATGTGAATGTGGCCTGTCCGGTTGCAGGAGCTGTTCACCAAAGGGATGGGTGGAAAGAAAGTGATTTGCTTTATTCATTTAAAGTAGCCACAGAATTGGGAATGGTTGCACTGAATATTCACAGCAGCACTGCAGTCTTTCCATGATCTATAGCTACTGGCAAAGGAAGACGAAAAAAAGAGACTGACAGCCAAGGAGAAAGCCAAAGATAAAAATACATTCTTGGCAGAAGATGCTCTGAACTGCTTTCATTTTAGGATGGGTAGCATGTGTCCTGCCAGGTATTCCTGAAACGCCTTAAACAGTCAGATTATGACCTTCCTTTAAGGAAGAGAAAGGAGTTCCTATCTGTGTTTTCCCTTGCTCTGACAAGAAGTTTAAAGTGCCTCATTTCATTCCTGTTCAGTGGACTCGTTAGGCACCGTTCTAACAGAGACATACCAGTGAGTGACAGGAAAGAATAAATGTCATGAATATAAGATGAATGATCACATAGGACCGATCCAAAGCCCACTGAAGTCAACAGAAAGCCTTTGGAATCAGGTCCTTTCATACATTTAATATTTCAAATGTGGTCCCTCGGCAAAAAGAGATTTCCAGTGTCTCTCTACGAGTGGCATACAAGTGCAGTTACAGATCTGCCATGGTACATCACTGAACCACAGAGTCCAGGACCTTGTCAGGTGGCTAAAAAGAGGAGCAAAGCTATGTCCTAGAAGTTCTCTGAGATCCGAACATGAAAAGCAAGTAACAAGGTGTCAGCCAGGAAAAATGGGGTTTCCTTTGACATGGAAAACTCTATCAATCACAGAAGGGCAGGGCCTAAGAGAATAGTTACAGTTTCCAGGCGATGGGAGGCACCTCCTTCAAGGTAACGAGTAACTTTCTCAGAAGCACCTTTAGAGATTTCATCCCTTCCATTGCATTCCCAGTGTGCTCTGAACAGGCCATGAATACAGCTGATGCCTGCAGCTCTGCAAAAAGCTTGGCACAGGAAGTGAAACTGTCAAATTCAGATTTTTTTTTTTTGCTAATTTCAAGGGAAAGTGAAAAATCATGTTTTTCTTTTTGCTCTTTTGGCCCGTGTGATTTCATCGTCACTTTGACCACAAACACCTTGGAAAGTAAAACCAGGAGATTTTGCCCAGCTTGTTACAGTGGGCAACGAAGCCACATCCCTATCAGTTTGTCTTTCACCTCAGTACCTGCTGGCATATTCTTTTCCTTCATGCAGTGGTTGCCATTCAACAGTGAGCCCTTGACAGACTGCCCACACAGTGATATCGAAGACAACAATCATCAATGCACTGTTCTGTGGCACAAAGGTGCTGGAAAAGCCTGGCACTTATTCCAGATGGGAATTCCCTCTGCACCAATCCTGTGGTTCTATCATCTCTATGTCCCACTCCTTCTCTGGTAGCCAGGTGTAAGTTAGAGCTACCTTAGGGACACTCTAACTTACACTGGGAGCTGAATTACTCTTTAACATAGTCACAGAGGTGGTATAAAGCCACTTTTGTTCCCCAACTCAGGTCTTGCACTCAGTTTGGCACAGTCCCCCAGATCTGAGAATGAGGCTCACGACTGGAGTCAAAACTACTTGAGAACAATCAGAGTTCTTGTAGCTCTCTCTCTAAGCTAATTCTTCCCTTACTCCAAAACAGTACAGCAGATGTTAGGCAAACAAATGTCCGTTTGCAAACCAAGCTCTGCCAGTAACACCAAGCACTTTTACAGTATCCAAAGATAAAGGTTTTCTTTTAAAGACTGAAAAGATAAAAACTGCAGCAGCAAATTGAACTGTACATTCCGGGTCCAAAAGTGCAAACAAATTCCCAACTGGATTTGCTATAACAGTGCCATTGACCAATACATTTCAACTCATCATTTCACCACAGACTATTTTTATGACTACTTCAGTAACTTTATTATAGGTTTCCTCTTTTTTAAAGAAAATTAAAAGCATAAATAGGTTGCATAATTTTATAATAATAATTATAGCACTTCCCACCTCTACAGCACTTTCTCTCCAAGCATCTCAAATTAATTAAGCCTCACTTTCCCCATCACCCTTTTGTGATCCTGGGAAGAAACTGCACTGCCATTCTGCAGATGGAGAAACTGAGGTACAGATGGTTGAAGTGACTTGGAAACATAATTCACATCTCTTGATGTTCAGTCCTGAGTTTTAGTGAAAATTCCATTGCATCAGCCGTAATCAATCATATTCAAACAAAGAATGAAACCAGGTAAGTCTTATCCTACAATTTCTTTTCTGGGGGGCTCTTGATCCTGCAACAATTTACATGAGTGCTTAACTTTACACACTGAACACAAAGGGACTATTCAGTGAGCCAAGTCAAGTGTGAGCTAGTCTTTGCAAGATCCTGGCCTAAATTAATACGATCGTTGCAGGCTAGAACCCCAAGTAGTATTTCCCTTTCCAGCGTTTGCAACAGGTCTGAGAGCCAAAATGGAAATACTGCTAGTAATTAAGACGAGAGATTTCTTATCAATTAAAAGGCTTATAAATAATGAATCATACAGAATCAATGATCAGTGTCCTCAGGGCATAGTGCCTTAATAGGTAAGGAACAAGCCCTCTGTGCGCTTTAAAATATAGTTTCAGAGTAGCAGCCGTGTTAGTCTGTATTCGCAAAAAGAAAAGGAGTACTTGTGGCACCTTAGAGACTAACGAATTTATTAGAGCATAAGCTTTCGTGTGAGCTGTAGCTCACGAAATTATGCTCTAATAAATTTGTTAGTCTCTAAGGTGCCACAAGTACTCCTTTTCTTTTTTTTAAATATAGTTTAACTCTCAGCAGACAAATAACAGTAGGTGCATGGGTGATAATTAGAGCAGGATGAGCAAGGATCATCTATCACAGCCAACTCTTCATGAAACATGCTGATTTTTTGACAAATTGCTTTGAATCCTTGATGTTGTTGAAAGATGGGCCATATTCTCTGCTGGTGTAAACTGGTGCCACCCACTTCAATGGAGCTGTGCCAGTCAGCAGGTTTGCCCATTTGATCTCAATAATCCAGCTGAGTATTGGTGTGTGACATTTGAGCAGAAGCAGGAGAAGCTAGGTGAAATTCTGGGTGCTTTATTTTTTATAAAATTCCTTCTCCAATGATCTAAAAATCAACATCCCGGTCTCTAGGGAGGGGAAGAGGGAATGCTATAAGCAGTGCAGAGGGAAACAATCAGTTGAAACTGATCATATGAATTGTACCTGAGGGCAAAAATGGCTTCAAACCTGGGCCTCTTACACCCATCCTGACACTGCTGCCATCAGCACCAACTGTACAAATACTGAAATGAACCAATACTGCACTGCTGAGGTTTCAGCATCCATCTTGTTCTAACCACAGTGTGAACTGGGCCAGAGCCAGGAAGTTTGGATCTGGATTCAAACATCTCCAAAATTCAGAGACAGTTGGATTGAGGGATTTGGTTTGGCCCCATTTTAGAGCCAGGGGCTAGTTTTAAAGTTTGAATAATAGTAATGGGGGAGCTATTAAAAGGCATAAAGGGATGTAAAGATGCAATTTCCATTGAAAGTCTATGGGTAGTTGGGTACCTAACTTCCTTTGCGACTATAAAGATCTCCCCCAATGATTACACTTAGCACTTACCCGTTGCTTTTCATCTGAAGGTCCCAGAGTGCTTCCCCAAAAAAGTGGGCCAATATCTTGACCTCCCTTTTAAACGTGGGGAAACTGAAGTGAGATGAAGAGACTTTCTCAGCATCAAGCAGCAAGTCAGCGCCAAACCCAGGCACCAGAAATAGGCTCTGGGTAGTTTTAAAAAATTGGTTTCTGTGAGATTTGTTGCAGAGTAGGATACCACTCAGTATCGGTAGAGATGGCAGAACTGATCCCTTTTAATGCAAAATCCTGTGACTAAACTCAACACTATGCAGACTGCTCAATAATAAGGAATACTACCTAACTCTAATCTAGCACTTTTCATCCATAGATTTCAAAGTGCTTTACCAAGGAGGTAGGTGTCATTATCCCCACTGCACAGACAGGGAAACTAGGAACAAGGAGAGAAGCAACATGCCCGAGATCATCCAGAAAGGAGTGGCAGAGTCAGGGGACATTGACAGCCCTAATCCTATGAAATTTTTTTTTTTCTAAAAGAGCCAATGTGCCAGCCATGAGCTCCAGGCCCAGCATATGTAGTAACTATCTGTAATAGAAGACATTTCTTGGGACACATCCATAAAATCTGGGAAGCAGCACAATCCGGAGATACAGCATGTAATTAATGCTGGTACTTAGTCAAACAAGCACCAGATCCCTATAAAAAGTTACACTGGGTAAACGTATGATAAAATATTCATGTCCTTCCTTTCACTTTAGAGAGCAATTAAAACATCCTGATGCAACAAAGCCAAAACAGATGCCCAGCAGATGTTCTTTCTGTAAACCCAGTGAGAGCCACGAAGAAACAACAATTAGTTTAAAATATGGTTCTCAGCAAATTATGTGCCCGAGATTTTTAGCTGCTTGTTTCTACGTTTATTGTGGTGCCAAAGCTAAGGATTCTGGTTCAACAATACTTGTACATTTAGAATCCTTGGACTGCAGTATAAACCACGTTCTGGGTTCAATTTGTGCAAACTCTGGCAGGAAAATGGATTGATGATTTCTGCTGCAAATTCATTAGCTACTAAAATGTATGGGCCAAATTCCAACACGGTGAAAGCAGGTGCATCTCCATTGAAATCAATGGAGCTGCACCCACTCCCACCAGCTCTGAATCTGGTTCCTTATCTCTAAACAGTTGAAAAAAAGACTGAGTTTTACTTCTGATTTTTCTAAGCATAAGGAGGTACTGATATAGTGTGCCAAAACAGAGAAAAGAAAAAACTATGAGATTTCACACATGTAAATTGCCAGAGGAAAACAGGTTAATGGTCCCGCTAAATGATTATTCTTTTGTTGTATGCTTGCTTAGATACTTTGCAGTATTCCTCCATTAATGCCTAAAACTCATTTGTTATCAGCTAATAACCTACTTCCTTTAGCCTGTGCTTCCATAAATCACCATTGTTTCTTCATAATGATGTTGTGAGACTTAACTCTGAGGTTTCCAAAGCACTTTATGATTCTTAGAGGCTCTAAATAAATGTGAAGTATCATATGAACAAAACCAGCATCTGCATGCACGCTAGGTTTGTTAAAATTAGAAGGGTTATCAAAACCTGTGTTTTAGGGCATAAGCTTGGGTCAGGAAGACATTTCTCCCATGGAAAATTAGTGGTAGGTGCATTATGTTGGTTTTATGCCTTCCTTTGCAGTATCTTGCATTGGAAACTGTCAGAAATAGGATACTAGAACTGAGGAACCACTGTTCTGTTTTAATATGGCAAGTCCTAGAGTAGCTTCCTTTGACATCTCTCTTTACATAAGCTTGCTAGTTCTTCATCCTCTATAGAGGTGTTTTTATTTAAATCTTACATCCACCGCACAGTCACTGGCTAATGGACATACATCTATGGCTCCTTTCTGGGTTTAGAGATTCCAGACTGAACTGGTTAATTGATTATATTGAAAATATCACTATTAGGCACCACTTTTGCAGTAAGATCCTTTTTAGAGTTTTGAGGGAGGTTACAAAAGGAGCTCCTGTAACAAAAACCCCAGGAGTAATGTTTGCAATATTGACAAATCCCCACTCCTATCGGATGTCCTTTAAAAATCAGTCATCCAGCATCATTTCTAGTGCTTGCAAGACAGCAAACTGAGAGCATCCGGAGTCGAACACCATGGCTACTGATGGGAGCAAGAGTGGAAACACACAGGATTCTATCCTTATTGATAAGATAGTTGATTAAATATGCTGCTGCTAGTTTCGTACTTGTTAAAGGAATGTGCAGGACTACATTAGCATAATTATCAGCAGCAACCGACTGCCCAATAAGTAATGCGTATGTCTGCAACCAAAAAATGTGACACACAACATTCCTGTACGGTTACTATTAAGTTGTAAACCAGACAGGTTTCCTTTGCTAGTCATTAGACACAATGTACACACCTGTATGCACCTTTAGACTAAGCCCTTTTTTTTCCCCTTTAAATTTAGGCATTTTCTTATGTCAACATAAAAAATAATTCAACTGCTCTAACTTCAAACAATCAGGTAAGCCCTATCTTATTAAGTAAGCCAGCTGTGTACATCATATATAGCATTTGGCTTCCAGTCATGTTATAAGCCTGTAATGTGATCTCAGGGATTGTTGACAGGGCAGCCCTTTTATATTTGTTTTTTTTCCTCCCAGGTGATAACATTATCTTCAGTTAAAAATCTGAGTGCTGCAGACAGTCACTTGAGAGCCTCTCTCCTGTTTCCAATAACGATTGAATTATTTATGTGACAGGAACTCATCTCTCTCACAATCCTAGGGATGGTTTTGTCTATGGGACTTTTTGTGAAGAGTACTATACAGAAGGTTTGAGAGCTGAATGCTTAAATCAAATGGTGGTTCTGTTTAGATGCTGGGCTTTTAAGCAAAGATATTAACCCACAGAATGGCAAGGGTGTGTATGTTGGCAGACTCTGAAAGGCCAAGTGCTACTGGGATAGATACCTGAGTAGAGGTCTTAAATCTCTGCTGCTTGAGTCTTCCTCAACCTTTGACCTCTTACTATCTCTTTTGAGGAGTTTGGGAGTCCTTTGTCTAATCTGCTGTGGCAACATTCATCTGGCAGGCCCCTGGAGCAAACTTTAAACTTCCTTTGGAGGATCAGCTCATTATTTGATCTTTCTAGGGCCTGGATTAGTCATTACTCTTGAAATACCTCTTCTACCTACTTGTTCATGCCTGAAACTCCCAGTTTCCTTGGGAAAACTAGTGTATACAATATCTCATATCTAAATCTGGGGATGCTGAATGTTTGCAAGAACTATGAATGACTGAAAAGCTTGCAGTCAAAGATCTGGACAAGTTGCAATGGAAAATGTCAACAAATGAGAAGATAGGGTAGGCGAGGGAGACAAAAAGATTATGAGGTTACTTTTCATTGATTCATGATTCAGTTTAAGGCCAGAGGAACCATTAGAATATCTAGTGTAATCTGCTGTATATCACAGGCCATTACATTTCACACACTTACCCATCTTGAGCCCTGTACAGGGCAGCTATGTACATGTCTGAATGTTCCACTACATGTATGTATGTAAACAAACAGCCATATATGAGCATGCAGGCAGGTGTGCACACACTGTATGTCTATTGCTTTACTACCTGCCCAATGGCATTGAAAAGCTAATTTTCCCTACATTTGCAATAAAGTCTCTGATTTAACCTATGCCACGTTCGATGTAACAACAGTTTCACCATTTTTATTATAGCGGTTCCTTGAGTATCTCCACTAAAGAAGACAGCATTGATCAGTGTTGCGGAACCAGGGACTATAGGGAAAAAAAGGGCCATAAACTAAAAACAAAAAAATCGAATTACTACTTGGAATAGAAACTAAAGCAAAACAATACAGCGTTAGAGTTCTATTTCATATAGATTCTACTGTGAATATTTTCATTCAACATAAAACAGTTACCTATCTTTTCGTAACAGTTGTTCTTTGAGATGTGTTGCTCATGTCCATTGCATTCTAGGGGTTGTCAGAAATTTTTGCCGTAACGGTAACTGTAGGATCAGCATATTAAATGCTGACGGCCCTACGCCCGGATGGAGCGACCACTCATGGCGAGATGAGATGGTCTTGCTTAGGTGATCTGCTAAAACGTTCCTGGCTCCAGGCAGGTGCACGGCTACCAGATGAATGGCATGCCACACACAAAAATCTCACAGGAAGAGAGCTTCTTGGCAAAGGGCCGACGACCTGGCTCCACCCTGCCTGTTGATGTAATATATCACTGCAGTATTGTCCATCAGGATCTGCACCACCTTGCCCTTCAGGTGAGGCAAGAAAGTCTGGCAGGTCAGGCGAACCACTCTGAGCTCCTTGACATTGATATGGAGGGTCAGATTGTCCCACAACCAGAGGCCCCGGATGCTCAATTCACCAAGGTGGGCTCCCTAGTCCAGGTCCGAGGCATCGGATACCAGGGTCAATGACGGGGACAGGGTCATGAAGGGGACTCCCTCCAACACCGACCTGGGGGCCAACCACCAATCCAGGGACCACCGGATGGGATCTGGCACCCTGACTACCTGGTCTAGGTCGTGCCTGTTGGGGATGTAGACCAATGCCAGCCAAGCTTCCAGAGGCCTGAGATGGAGCCGGGCGTGCCTGACCATGTGGCCCAACAATCACAGGCAGGTGTGAAACGTGCTGAGCGGGTTGTTCTTCACATGGGAGATCAGGTCCGACATGGCCTGAAATCGCGCTTCCGGAAGGAAGGCTCTGACTCACATGGAGTCGAGAACTGCCCCAGTGAACTCTATTTGCTGGACCGGTGTCAAGGTGGATTTTTTTCTCATTTATAAACAGGCCCAGGTCGCGGCATGTGGAACGCACCAGATGGGCACTCCTCTGCACTTATTCCTGAGACGTGCCCTTTATGAGCAAGTGGTCAAGATATGGGAAGACCTGGACCCCTCAACATCTCAGGTAAGCGGCAACTGGTGCCATACATTTTGCCAACACTCCTGGGGCCAGTGAGAGGCAAAGGGGCAGTGCTATGAATTGAAAATGACGTCCGTCCACTATGAAACGGAATAAACACCTGTGACCTTGGAATATGGAAATAAGCATCCTTCAAGTCGAGGGCAGCATACCAGTCTCCCAGATCCAGGGAGGGAATGATGGAGGCCACGGAGCCATGCGAAACTTCAACTTTCTGAGAGACTTGTTGAGGCAGTGCCAGTCCAGAATGGGTCTGAGGCCCCCTTTTGCTTTCGGGATTAGGAAGTAATGGAACTAGAACCCCTTTCCTTTCATGTCCTGAGGGACCTCATCCCCCGCCCCCAGGCGCAGGAGGTTCTCAACCTCTTGAACGAGGAGTTGCTCATGAGAAGGGTCCCTGAAGAGGGACGGGGAAGAGGGGGTGGGAGGGAGGGGCAGCCAAAAATGGCAGGGTTAAGCCCTGAGAAACTATGCTGGTGACCAAAGGATCTGAGCTGCGATGCCAGAGATCTGTGGCATGGAGACAGAGAGCGCTGCCACGGCTTGGGGGATCGGCGGCGCTCCACAGCCCCCTGGGAAGTCTTAGCGGCTGGCTTGCCTTGTAGGGAGCCTTTGCTGCTTTCTGCGGCACGCACGGTGCTGGCGGAGGCCTTTGCTCTCTCGGCACTGGGGGAGCTTGGGAATGTGCTAATGTCACCGCCAGTTTAGGTCCCCTACCGCTCCCAGGAGTCAGTGGTGGATCCGTTAAGGGGCTAAGGGCCCCGACCAGGGAGGCACGTTCATGTGGCTCCGGAGTGGCCGGGCAGACCGAACTGGGTCTTTTGCCCGATGCCCCATGGCATTTCTTGCCTGGTGCCGGGGAGCTGTGCTTCTTAGTTTTCTTTCTGGGCACTGGCGATGGGGAGCAGTGCCAGGCAGAGCCTGATACTGGAGGTACGCTGCATACCAAATCCAAGGTACTAGGACTTGAATCTTGGTGGGATGGCTCGAAAGCTGGATGGAGGCCTCCATGAGAAGAACCCTCAAATGAATATCCCGCTCTTTCTGAGTCCTGGGTTGAAAAAGTTTACCAATACGATGCTTGTCCTTCACATGCGATTCCCCCAAGTACTTGAGGCAGCTGCTGTGGGGGTCACTTACAGGCATAGGACTGTTACAGTCTGCACGCGGCTTAAACCCTGGAGACCGGGGCATGCCCCGCCTGAGGCTAAGTCCCCACTGGGACTCTAACTTCACTTAACATCTACTTAACACTACTATAGACAACTATTTACAAGGCCCTAAGGCTCGAAGTCAGAAGAGACAAACTGCTAGCCCTTGCTATGCAAGGAAAGATGCTCTGACTAACCACCACGGGTGGTAAGAGGGAACTGAGAGGGCGAAGGGCCGGTGGTGCCTGATATACCGACACATGATCACCGCACTCAAGGGTGCACCACAGCTCACCCTATGGATACCGCTAAGGCAAAAATCTCCAATGACCACGCACATGGGCGTGCGCATACCTAGAATGTAACTGACATGAGCAAGCACTTGAAGAAACAATATTTTTGTTGAACAACAAACTAGCTGTTATTTACTACACAGGTAAGAGCTAAACATCAGATCTAGTTAGTACACTTTTAAAATGTTCTTGCAGTTGTTTTCAGTGCTACGGAGTATATCTATCTATCTATCTCTCATTGGGTGAAATCCAGTCTCCATGGAAGTCAATGACAAAATCTCCATTAACTTCAAGATCTTCTCTCTCTCTCTCTCTGTGTGTGTGTGTGTGTGTGTGTGTGTGTGGAATGAGAGGGTTTTTTGAGAATTATTCTCTTGGTATTTATTTTCGGATATTCTTCACTAAGAGCTATCAAACTAAGTTGAGGATAGAGCAGGGAAGGCAGGGATAAATTGTTTACAAATCACCTTCTGAATTCACTGTAATACCAGACCTTTTCCATTATCCCGCTATATTATATGCCTGAAACTGTTTTTTGCGTCAAGTGCTACATTGGGTCAAAATAATCAGGTGAACGTTGATTTTGATAACAGGTTGTGCCACACCCAGTCTCTAAAAGTTTAGGGAATAAAAAAACACCAGGAATCTAGTAGAATAATACAGCTGCTGATGTAGAAAGCGGGACTCCAAGACTAACATTCCTGTCTGATTGCCTTTATAAACAGCAAGCAGTAATTTTCCAGTACAGTAGTCATTCTGCTAACAGACTTGCCAACTCTCACTCAGGCAGGTTTCTTTTTACTTTAGCGCTCATCATTTTGACAGATTTCGTTATTTTCCCAGGGAGTACAGGATCAATAACATTGCCTGCTAATTTACATGAGTCTTGGGGGGGCTTATTTGAATTCAATGTTACAGTTCTTTTTTCTTCCTTCATCAATGATATCAACAATTATGCAAGGGATCAAATTCAGCCCTGGTGTAAGTAGGTGCCAATCCCATCAGAACAGTGGCAGCCACTCCCTTGCATCAGACACAGATCATCAGTGCCACCATGGTCCCCGCACTTTTTACCAGCCGTAAGTGTGAGCGGGGGTGTGGAGAAGAGTCAGGAGGGGCGGGGTTTTGGGGGGGAAGAGGAAGCACAAGGGTGGAGCCTCAGGGGAAGGGATGGCAGAGGGGTTGGCCCCCCCACTGTTAGGAAGCTTCTGCCATTCTTGCCACCAGATCTAGTTCAGGTCCAATTACCCTGCCTACATCCCCATCACAGGGGCTGGTATGGAGGCCCCCTCTCCAGCCTGCAGGGAAGGCAGAGGCCCTTAAGCAAGCTCCCCGGGGGTTGAAGCAGCGTGGGAGTGAATTTCTCCCATAATGAAACATGTTCTATTATCCTGCTAATCTTCCCTTGGGGATAAATTCTGAAGCTCTGCCCATGGAGACTCAAGCCACACAGCGACACAGACATCATTTAGCCTTGGTGAAGCTTAATTGCAGTGATATTATGTTAATTTTATAGTGGGGGAAACCAAGATGAAGGCTAGCCTGCATGTTTATCCCAAAGCAAACCGGGGGTGTCTCCTGGCTTCGTGTGCTCTGTAACACTGAATTTATTTCATCTCCAGCCAGTTGTCCTAAATTATTTGGCATAAATGCATTTAGTTCTAGCCAATAAAGTCCACCTAATTCCATTTGGCCTCTCCCTCCATATTTATTTAGCAAGAACTGATCTAAAGCAGTGTGGATTCATACCGTCAAATAACTAACCCCTTAGTAACAAGCCCTGAACTTCATCTACAGGCCCAGAAATTGCTCCCTTCCTCCCATTTACAGCACTGCATCCCTGGCCCACGCATCTTGCACTGGATATTTTTTTGGTCTTCCTCTGAATAATTAGATATTTGCCAATGGACACTGGACTTGACAGACTCGCATGGAATGGACTAAGTGTAGCTATGAGTCCTTCTAATGGCTAGAACATATAGCAAACTATATGCTGAAAAAAAACAGACATGCTCATAGAAATAAATTACATACACATGGGTGACCAGGACTACAGTCCTGACCTTGTGCTCCAAAATCTCTGGCTTCTCCCACTGGATCTAAAGGAGAATGACTTAGCTGTTGATAGCAGCAGGTCCCTTTTCTTCTCTGTGGGACAGCCAGCTGAAGGCTGCCTTACCTACTCATACATATATAGCTCATACATTACATACATATGGTCTAAAGAGTTAGTTCTATAACCCCAATCCTAGTCTACAGACTCCAAGTCTAATTTCTCTTTCCCTTTCCAAATTAGCTCTATTTAAAATGGAAGTTGTATGCCCTTGTGTTGGTTGGTATTTACATTACAACATTTCATGTGAGATTTCCAGGATAACATTACTTAGAAGGAATCTACTCATTTATTTCAGCATAGAAACTCTAGTACTCTCACATTACCAAATCTTTCTCCTGTAAATCTATTCAGGGATGAAAAAGATGGGACCAACAACTGCTGAGATCCAGCTGATCACTCTTGGCAGGGGAAGAGGTATGACCAGTCCAAGGAAACAGTACTGGGATACAGAACCTCTCTTCCCTACTAGAAAAGGAGCACTTGTGGCACCTTAGAGACTAACAAATTTATTTGAGCAGAAGCTTTCGTGAGCTACGGCTCACTTCATCGGATGCATCCAATGAAATGAGCTGTAGCTCACGAAAGCTTATGCTCAAATAAATTTGTTAGTCTCTAAGGTGCCACAGGTACTCCTTTTCTTTTTGCAAATACAGACTAACACAGCTGCTACTCTGAAACCTCTCTTCCCTACTGTACATCATTAGCCAATAAAATAACAGTCGATTCAATTCTACATACATTAGCATACACATGAAGTGGGTAAATCAGAGAACTCAGTGATGGAACCTCTCATTTAGTTTGGTCAAGGGTCACAGTGCTATAGAGAGTATGTGTCAGCTGCACTTCCACCATCCCCCATCTAAGCAGGACACGGACCACACCAAAAAGGATGAAGGAAGAGCCTGCACCATCACCAATTTTCCCAGTTGGGAGGTTTGCACACTGGGTGGGTACTGGGGCTTCCTGTCCTCTGGTGTGAAGTTGTGGGGAGCTCTCTCCCTCCACACCTTACCCCATCTCAATCCTCCTCCTCTGTCTTACTAGTGTAAAACAGGAGACAACACGGGATAAATCTGGGGAAAGAGAGGAGAAATGAATTTGAGGTGGGAGACACTGATGGGGTGGAACAAAGAGGGAGAGATTTCCTTGCCCTTTTTCTCTACTTTCTCCACCCCACCCGCATTACCCCCGGAACGCCACCAATTCATGTATCATCCAAACGGTAATTCTACAGCCACTGCACTTGGCCCCTCCAAATAAGCCATTCAAATTAATTCTGGTGCCAACACACCACTCCTCCCAAATCATATCACAGCCGCAATCAATTCTATTCTCTTTTCCACACACAGAACCCCCCCCAAATCATTTGATAATGCTCCCCCACAGCCCCTCCAACTAATAACACCCCCCAATTTGAGAACACTGCCCCAGAGCCCTTCAGTTTATTTGATAACAACCTCTCCAATTCATTTAACAACATACAGCTCCCCTCAATACATTTTGCTTTCCCCCAAACATTCCCCTTATAAGGTAAATCCCAGCAGGTTCCCACAGATAATTCTGTACCTTGCCTAGACCTCAGTGAATTCTGGCTCTGCACCCCCCAAGCCCATCATTAATCCTGCCCCTTCCCCCCAAGCAGGACCCTCACTAATTCTGCTGCTACCCCTGAGATCCTAACTCCCCCAGTTCTGTTTGCTGTAGATCCACCCTTCTCCTGGTGCTGGGAGGGAGGAAACCCAGCATCTGGATCTTCACCCTCCTGCTAGGTGTAAATGGGCTCCAAGAGCAGCTGGAGCTCTCTTCATCTACTCCCTCCAAAGCCTGTGGGGCCTCAGGAATAACAGCAACCTTTTTCCTGACATCTCCTGGTTTGGTGGGAGGTGCCTAGTAGCTGGCATTAGAGCTGGCAAGAAACAGAGCTGGCTACTGCTGATCAACCGTCTGCCAACCCTGTATTGGTCCCTCATGCTCCATGCAGCAGCTCTGATTGGCTGCTGGCCCTATTAGCCCATCTCCTGGGAAAGGCAGCCAGTGAGAGTGAAATTTCCCTGTAGCAGAGCCTGAAAATCTGTAATCTATGGGACAGCCCGTTGACATGGCAGGTCTGGGACTGGTTCGAATACCATTCTAAGCCTGTTTAGTAGCCGATGTGAAAGGAGTCTGAGGCCACAGTCCATTTCCTGATGAGTGGGTATCAAAAATCACCACCTCTGGCACCAGCTGGCCTCTTTACTGGAAATGACAGCAAAGGCCTAAACTTCACCCCTTAGACATGGTGCCTCTTGGTAGGATGAGAGCACAATAGCAGGCAGGGTGGGGAAGCTCTGCCTGTTGCTTATCCTGAGCCACTGGCATGAGGCCTAGCCCAGGATTTACAGGTGTTTTGCTGCCAACACCTACTCTACTATCAGTAAGTTTGTGGGAAGAGACAAAGAGGAGGCTGGTGTTAGAAGAGCAGAGGGAGCTGGGAACAGGCAAGAGAAAGGTGCATGACGCAAGCTGGAGAAAGTTAAAGAGCTGCCAGCTTTCACCCCAGACGGGGTCACCGTTTTTCAAAGGAAAAGCTGCTGCATCGAAAAATGGCCTTTTTTCAAAAATGGAAATTTTCCTGAAAAACTGCTGACTCTAGAAATTGTTCATAACATTTTAAACCAAAAGTCTGATCAAAAACATTACTGAAAACACTGCTGGAACTTTTCATTTTCCAAAAACTTGAGTTTTTGGGTAAATGAAAAGTTCCTAAAACTATTTCAAGAATGCTTTTGATACAAATTTCCAGCACAAATATTGATTAAAAATAGTCACAAAAAATTCATAAAAACAGGTCAGTTTTGAACCCTTTGAAAGGGAAACAACTTCACCAATTTTGAAAGGTTTGCAAAAACTAATTTTTCATTTGTCAACAGAGAATCATCATCAAATGAGCTGGTTGTTTCTATGAGTTATTGAAGAGATTAGTGCTAGGCCCGATGCTGTTCAATATTTTAAAAACTGATGTGGATGTGAATACAAAATCACAGCTAATTAAAGTAGTGGATGACACAAAGACTGGCAGAGTGGAGAATAATGAGGACAAGGAAGTAGGGCAGAGTGATTTGGGTTGCTTGGTGAGCTGGGCCTATTTTAACAAACATCTTTTAAGACAGCCAAGTGCAACATTATACATATAGGAGCAAGGAATGCAGGCTACACCTACAGAATAGGGGACCGTATCCTGGAAAGTAGTGACTCTGAAAAGGATTTAGGAGTCATCATTTGCAAGTTGCTGAACATGAGCGCCCAGTGCAATGCTGTGGCAAAAAGGCTACTGAGATCCTTGGATGCATAAACTAGGGAGTAGTGAGTAGGAGCAGGGAGGTGCACATGGAATTGGGGAGAATGATACTGCAAAACTGTGGCAAGTTCTGGTATCCACACTGTAAAAAGGACATTGCAAAATCGGTACAAAAGAGCCACAAAAATAATTCAAGGACTGGAGAAAATGCCTTTCAGTGATAGACTTAAAGAGCTCCATTTGTTTAGTTGCTCAGAAAGAAGACTGAGAGATGACTTGATTACAGAGTGTAAGTGTCTTCATTGGGAGAATATATCAGGTACTAAAGGGCCATTTTATCTGGTAGAGGAAGGCATAACAAGGACCAAAGATTAGAAGCTAAAGCCAGGCAAATTCTAATTAGAAATAAGGCAGAAATTTTTAAGAGTGAGGGTGCTTAACCACTAGAACCAACTACCAAAGGAACTGGTGGATTCTCCATCTTTTGTCTTCAAATCAAGATTGGATGCCTTACTGGAAGATACGCTTTCGTCAAACACACATTGTTGGCTCAACACAGCAGTTCCTGGGCAAAATTTTTTGGCCTACATTATACAGGAGATCAGACTAGATGATCTAATGATTCCTTCAGGTCTTAAATTCTGTGAATCTATGAAACCAACTCTACCCCAGAGGTAGCTACATTTCAGTGATGGATGACATGACTTTCATATACAGAGTTTGTAAAGCATACGATGAGCCTCCAAAATAATATTAATGAGCACTTGGATAACACGTTATATAAGTAAAGCAAGTACAAACATTAACTAATTAATTTAACTGTCTATGTGATTTCTAATGTACCCACACTATACTAGCTAGCCATCCTATACAAAATCAAGGATCACAATGATATATTTCTAAGGATATATTTTGCTTTTCTTTATTTTAAGTCCATTTCTCATGCAGGATTATCTATCTAGGTTTTAGACCATGTTCACCACTGTTTTATCTGAGCAACTGTCTTCTTTGAGAAATGTTATTAGCTTTACTTGCTGCTGCGGGAAAGGTGGTGACCAACAGCGGTTCAAATTGCTCTCTGGTGGTAGGGCACCTCCCTTGACTAAAGCTGTACGTTTGGTACTATCACCCCTCTTTCCCAGCTGGCACTGGAAAGTGCAGAAGCAGAGGCAGACTTTGAGACATCTTAGCCTTGCTCATTCAGGGCTCAGATAAGGACCAAGGATCCTGAAACAGATCTAGGATTGTACAGGGAGGCACTATAAGGCATGGGACATTGGTGTAACGTTCCCATCAGTCAGACTTGCTTAGGAAGTAGCTACCACATGTTGAACCTGCTGTGGCTTCTGGGTGGCCTCTGTTGTCAAGTCTAGCTAGCAGAGTTTTTCTAGCTGTAGATGAAAGAAGAAATTTTTAGCTGCTGTTGCTATCTAGCTGTTCAGGAACAGCAACAAATCCAATAGTTCCCTGCAAGAATTGAACATCTACTGAATTGTCCAGCCCTCCCCCCCACCAAGATAATTGTGTTTGCATCTAGGCCATTGCAAGTTCTGGCCTTTTTGGTTCTGTTACTGTGTTTGGGGAGAGTAGTTTTCCTGCTCACAGACCCTAATCATGAATGCTGAAGTGCGTGGCCACTGGTCAACCTGTGTTTTCAGTAATAACAGCTGATGTGATCTGTGATTTCTTAGCCTCATGCCAATGCCAATGCCAGTGTTGGATTTGCCTATACATTTGTTCTGCTGTTCAATGTGTTGGAAGCAACCCACCTACATGGCACACAAGGATCCAAATTCCATATGCTTACAGCAGGGTTTCGTAAGAAATATCTATTGGCCTCGGCAGAGGATTAGAACAAAGAGGTTCTAACAGGGTGCAGTTGGGACAGGAAAGGAAGCCATAAAAAAACTGAATGGAAAAAGAGGGTCAAGAAACATAAGAAGTAAAAGAGGAAGAAAAAGAGGCATTTTTCAAAAGGTGAAAGAGTAACAATAATAACAAAGGAAAGAGTCTTATCTTTGCCAGTTTCGATAAAAAGTTTTAAAAATTTTTTCTATTCTCTGACATTTAATTTGAACACACAATAGTGTATCAAATCTTCATTCAGTGTTTCATTGTGTCCTTTTATAGATGCTATACTGGAGTGGCTGGGTTCTAACCTCATCCCCCGGTTGCATGGAATTACTGCTCCTTGTCCCATTCCATTTGGTTCTCCCAAGAGGTGGTTGCATTTCAAAGGGATATATAATTTGCAAAGCACTGGGGGAATGTTTTGGAAGAAAGACACTGTTATTAGTTTTCAGAGTAGCAGCCATGTTAGTCTGTATTCGCAAAAGAAAAGGAGTACTTGTGGCACCTTAGAGACTAACAAATTTATTAGAGCATAAGCTCTTGTGCTTATGAAGTACGAAGTATCGGATGAAGTGAGCTGTAGCTCACGAAAGCTTATGCTCAAATAAATTTGTTAGTCTCTAAGGTGCCACAAGTACTCCTTTTCTTTTTACTGTTATTAGTATCACAGGCATTTATTTGCAGATAACCTAATGTTTAAGGTGCATGATTATTTTTTATTTGCATGACAATCCCCGGTAGAGATTGAAGCCTCCTGTTACATACACAGTAAGATGCCATTTCTGCCCCAAAGAACTTACGATCTAAGTAGACTAGGATCAAGAGGGGAAATAAAGGGACAGTTGGGAATAGTGGCTTGCCAAAAGTCACTGCCAGACCCAGAAATAGATCCCAGGTCTCCTATCACTAACGAGTGCCCTATCACTAACCTTTCCAATAGATTCTTCATAAGGTAGATGCAATTCTATTTAAATTCACGGTACCAGAAACCCTGTGCAACTTCAATTAAAAGCAATGAGCGAAAAAAGATTTACTACAAAAAAGAAGCCATTGTTCCCTTCTTCTATATTCCAGTCTAGAGTGGAGTGCTCAGTGGAAATGGGAAAGGACCTTATTGTAACAAGATGCTATAATAATTTTACTTGAAACCCTAAAACTAATTCAGGGCACATTAAAAAAAACCCAAAACACTGACATGGTAAAAGAGAATGGTTTCTTTAAGATGTTCTTGGTCAGAGAATATGCGAAGCATGCATTTCTAATATCTGGGTGGGCAAACGCAAGTGGAAATTTCAATTCTACCGAGGCACAGAGAATGTGCTTCTGAAAATATTTCCAGTCAAAAGCATGTGAAGTGTGAAAGTGTTGTCTACATGGAGCGAAGGAGAGCATGTGGTCTGTCACATCATCAGCTGGAGTTTGTGGCCTTTCTGGGTATTAAGCACGTTTGGTGTTTGTTGCCATGGCTCTGACAAAATGGACCGATGAGAACATCAATGTCTGGCTAAACTGCTTCTGAAGAGAACTTTGCTGAACTGTGCCTCTAAGTTGCCTGGTAATTCGATACAGGAAAAAACTATCCTGAAAGAATGTTAAAGGGCTAAACAAGTGAGGCAATTTGGACATATCAAGATAATGGCCCTTTCTCAGCAGCACTGGGGTGTGTGTGTGTGTGTGACTTAACTCCATCCTTAACTTAGCCCATTGTTATTGCTCATTATTTTTATAGAGCAGTAAATGTAAAAGGTGTAGTAGAGAAGGTGCAAAACAACACACACACTTCACCAAGAATTCACAGTGCAATCTGGGTCCCACTAGGTACCCCTTGTGTGCACAGCTAAGTGTGTTCCCAACAATGCACTTGGCTGGTGGTGAAAGATGCCAGACGATTGCTTGCTGAGCTTAGTCAGCTGCTTATTTCAGTCTCTAGCTCCGTGGAGATGGTGCCAGAACTCCCTGGGATTGTCTGCATCCACCCCAGGCACCTCCAAATCGCTTTTCAAAATTTCCAATGGAAACCTTTCTTGCTGAGTAAGGATCATGAGCTAAGAGTTCACTCAGGCCTCCTGCTTGAGAAAACGGTGCCATACCATGGGGTTATGCAACTTCCCTGTGGAAATTATAAGCATTTCCTTGAGCGTTTTGGGAGTCTTGCCTCTCCTTTTGCCGTTCCAAGGGTGTACATGGTATCCTATGATGTCTGTTGAAGCCACTGCTTCTGAGTGCTGTGCTGGGAACAGTGAGATACCCACCTAAACAGCAATGTGACTGAAATGTTGTAGAACAGCAACAGTGCAGAGACCAGGCAAAAGCGCAATGGTTCTTCACCCAAAACAGCCTATGGCCTATGTGGACACAGCACACCACCGGGGATGACACTGTTGCTTTCTCACGGGTTCCATTCTCTAGTGCAAACACAGCATTCGAGAGACAGAAGACATAGCTCACACAGGAGGGCTTTGGAAAAGCAGTGGGTTGTAAGGGGAGATTCAAAAGAAGAGAAGGCAGCCAGCTGGCTCATTTGAAACTGCGGCTGTCCCAAAAGAAAGTATTTTTTCACACGACGACAGTCAACCTGTGGAACTCCTTGCCAGAGGATGTTGTGAAGGCCAGGACTATAACAGCATTCAAAAAAAGAACTAGATAAGTTCATCGAGGATAAGTCCATCAATGGCTATTAGCCAGGATGGGCAGGGATGGTGTCCCTAGCCTCTGTTTGCCAGAAGCGGGGAATGGGCAACAGGGGATGGATCACTTGATGATTACCTGTTGTGTTCATTCCCTCCGAAGCACCTGGCATTGGCCGCTGTTGGAATACAGGATACTGGGCTGGATGGACCTTTGGTCTGACCCAGTATGTGGCAGACAAGGGAACGGGTGAGCATGAATGCACTGAATCAAGCAGACCTGGAGCCATCACCATGGTACCTGCTGGAATCACCTGCTGTTGAGCTCTGAGCCTGAAAGCCCTTGTGCGGTACACAGAAAGGAGCGTGAAAGGCCAATGTGACTCTGACAGCACAGGTCTGAACAGAAGCTATACAAGGCAAAGTGAGATTGAAGCTGGCTCTTAAAGTTCATCAGGTGCAGAAGTGATTTCCTGAATCAGGATCTGAGCTCAGAACTGCATGACACACATAAAAATCTTGCAATCTAAATTAGTCAGATGGTGTAGATCAGACACACAATACAGCAGAGGACCAGATGTGACAGAATATATCTCTGTGTTCATACCCGACATACTACTGTAATAATCTTTGTACAAAGTAGGCCTCGTAAGGTATCATTTAAAACCTCATAATTTGCTAAACAATAATATCATGGCAAAATGCACATATCAGCATTATATGTGAAGTAAAAGATGTAAACTGAGATGATGACTAAAAAATAAGGTTTTCCAGAGAAGTCTGGGGAGTGGCCAAACCAGTTCCTCAGAGACAAAGGGTAAATTGATGCCTCAGACAGGTGTAAACAAGGCTGATGGACCATTACCTGCTAAGTGGCCGTTCTTTGGCAGGAAAAGGGCAAAAAAAAAAAAAATCTATATCTTAGCAAAGAAACAACACGGAAGTTCCTTTCCACACAGACAGCCTGTCACCTTGCTCCCAGCTGGTCCTGCTTCTCCAAGGGGGAACACCACAAGATGCCCCTTTCTCCCTGCCCACTGCATTCATGCCATCGAAAGCAAAAAGGGATTGGACTCTGGGAGAAGGGATCATGACCTACAGGGTTTGGTCAGGAAGACTGCTGAAAGCGTATGGGGAGAAACTCTGCTTGAATTTGATACAGTTTGTGAAGATAGGTATTACAGTCAATGTCTTATCTTTATTTTTCTTGTAAACATTTCTGACCTTTATGTCTCAATTCCTTGTACTCAAAATCTCTCTTTGTGGTTAATAAACGTGTTTTATTGTTTTATCTAATCCAGTAGGTTTAAATTGAAGTGTCTGGGAAACTCCATTTGGGGTGACAAGTTGTGTGCATATTATTTCTTTTCAAGAAATAATAGACCAAATATGACTTTTATATTTTCCAGGAGAGGGCTGGGCAGTACAGGACTTGTATTTCTGGGAGAAAAATCTAAGACTAGGAGTGTGTTAGGGTCACTCTGCAGAATAACCCAGGCTGGTGAGAGCCAGAGTGTAACCCTAGTGTGGCTGGCAGGCTGCAGCTACAAGCAGACACTTAGGGTCCGGCTTGCATGTTGGAAGGCTGCTTGTGGGTGGCCCGGGTGGGAGCTACTTCAGCAAGGAATTGTAAGGTACGCACAGTTGCAGGGCAGGGGTGACACAGCTCCCTTGCTGTTCTGGACTGCACCCCAATATCCCACACCAGGTAAGGTTTAAAGGCCATGTTTCTCTTTCCAAAAAAGCGTGACAACTAATCAAGCCCTATTTTGCATTGAATAAAGAAACAAGATTAGACATGCCATCACTGCAACACTGTGTAGCTAAATATAGGAAATTATTTGGTCTCCCAGATTATGCAGCTAAGGGGAAGAAAAAACACAATCCCCAAATAAATGATATATGTATGTAGCTTCCAGGGAATCCTGTTGTACTGATCACAAATTAAATGGACTCTGGGGTAACAAAAATCTGATCTGTTCAACAAATGAAAAACGAGTATTACAGCTGGATATTGCTGTTAACCGCCCTAATGCTGTCAGACACTTTGACAGTGTTCAGTGGAAAGATGCTTTGGAGAAGGGTGGTTGCAAGAAATAGGGATGCTGATTTTGTTTTTTAAGCTCCTTACCGTGACTGGCAGGGGTGTGTGTTACATCTTCTGATTTGGGGTTCAGGGCGCATCACACGCTGGCAGTCACTGTCATTCACCAGCATCATGGTCTTGTTAACGATCCTAGTACAGGACACAACGGTTTTACGTTCACCTAAAAGTCAAACCAAAAACAATGGCAAACCAGTAAGCTAGTTAATTGCTGGAGGCTGTTAACTATTTAAGATCAACTTGTTATTTAACAAATCTCCTCTACAGCTAATTCTTCCTGCCTACCTCTACCTACAGCATACAGAACTAATATCTCTGTGGATGTTTCTGTCTTCTCTGCCTTCTCTTTGGGCTGCTCTGTCCTGTTAGCAAAGGTTCAAATCTTTGCACAGTGATTAGGGCCCTACCAAACTCACAGTTCATTTTGGTCAATTTCATGGACATAGGATTTTTAAAATAATAAATTTAATGATTTCAGCTGAAAATTTAAATCTGAAATGTCACGGATGTAATTGTAGGGATCCTGACCCAAAAGAGGGGGCATTGCAAGGTTATTGTAGTGGGTCATGGTATTGGCACCCTTACTTCTGTATTGATGCTGGCGGCGGCGCTGCCTTCAGAGGGAGCAGCTGATGACCGGGAGCCCAGCTCTGAAGGCAGCACCACCGCCAGCAGTAGCGCAGAAGTAAGGGTGGCATGGTATGGTATTGGCACCCTTATTTCTGCGCTGCTGCCTTCAGAGCTGGTCCCTCGGCCAGCAGCTGCCACTCTCCAGCTGCCCATTGCCACCCTCACTTCTGCGCTGCTGATGGTGGTACTACCTTCAGAGCTGGGCGCTTGGCCAGCAGCCGCCACTTTTCAGCCTCCCAACTCTGAAGGCAAGACAGAAGAGTGGCAATACCACGACCCCCCCTTCAATAACTTTGCATCTTCCAAGCTGACACCAACCTTTTTCAAGTCCTCTTTCAGTGTCTCCAGGTCTTTCTCAAGGTCTCTGTCCCGTGACTACTAGCTCATGTAGTCTCTGGCCAACATATCCCACATCTCATCATCTCACATGACCCAGCCGATACTCCCTCGGGGTCTACCTTCATCATGGCTCCTACTGTTTCACTGCATAGCTTATCAGTTCTTATCTGACTCAGCATTCTCAATCTGGCAGTGTGAGGTAGTTGTTGTTCTCTCTTCCAGACTGGCCAGCATTTCAACCGGCCTAATCCTACTCTTAATTCACTTTTCTCTTTAGTTCACTTTGCATATTCTTATTGCAAAGAATTCCTATCACTCTTTACACTTCCACCAACTGCTCTTCATGTGGCTCCTAACATCATCATCCACATTCTGATCTGGCTCTACTCTGACTGCAGGTGTTCAAATTGTTGCAGGGACTTTAATTTGAGACCATCTAGTTTTATTGGCTTCTTGTTGTCTCTCAAATCATTCTATGTAATCCATATTTTGTGAGCTGATGCATAAGCTATTTTCTTCTAATACAGCCCATCACAGTTCTACGGCTGTTTCCAGTTCATATTTATCTTCAAGGCACAATGTAATGTTATCGGTAAAAAGCATGCTCCACGGAGCCTCTCTCCAAATTTCCTGCATCAAGGTGTTCATTGCCATCACAAAGAAGACAAGGCTAAGGGGTGATCCTTGAGTAGGACTACCCTTGCAGCGAATGACTCACTGTAGCCACAGCTGCTTCTCATTACTGTTGTGCTACTCTGGTACTTGTCCATGATAGTCTGAACGCATGACTCCAGCAGATTGTGCACCCACATGCACCTCCATAACAACTGTCTAGGAATTCAGCCATAAGCCTTCTCTAAATCTATGAACACTAAGTGCAATTCCTTGTGTTTCTCTCCATATTTCTCCTGCAAACACAGGATCCATTGTTGGCCTTCCTGGCATAAACCCAAATTGTTTATCACTCAGTTGATGCTCCAGCGCCTCCCAAAGTCTTTTCTCAATAATTCTTTCCAGATACTTCATTGAGTGACTCATCAATTTGATGGGTCTGTAATGACTCCATGTTTGCACATCTCCTCTATGCTTGAAGTTAGTGACCAACATGCTTTTCCTCCACCAGCCGGGAATTTTTCCAGTACAGAGAATTAAGTTGAAAAAATTTGTCATCACCACCACAACTTCATGGCCTAATGCTTTAAATACCTCAGTTGGTACATCATCTGCTCCCACTGCCTTCCTACCTTTCATCATCTTTAGCACGGTCCGAGTCTCCACTGTGGTGATAGGTCTTGTCAAGTTTTTGCTTGAGCATACTTTCCTCAACGGTTTCTTCACATTCTCTTCACTGAGCAGTTTCTCATGAAGCTGCTGCCACTGCCTGATGATTTCACCATCTTCCCTTAATACTCTTCCATTTTCATCTTTAACACACTTCACAGCTCCCAAGTTCTCTGTGCTTCTTTGCTTAATCTTGGCTAATCTACATATTCCTTTCCCCCCTTCCTTCATTAGTAGTCCTGTAAATGGCTGACCCTTTGTTTCTGCAACTGCTCTTTTAGCTATTTTCTGTACCAGTCTGTATTACTCGAACTTACCATCACTCTTATTTTCTGCCACTGCCATTCTTTTTTACTGCTTCCTGTATGTTACGGGGCCACCACCAATTTCCCTCATTTCGTCTGACCACAGGCAGCTTGTGCACTTTCTGTAATATATTTGGATATTTTCCCAAAATCTTATTGGTATCATCATGGACGGTTTGGTTGTTGTCCAACCTCTAGAGAACTTCATCCTTAAATTTCACACTCAGGCTCAAGACACCACACTCCAGAATGGTTCTAGTATTTCCACACAACCTATGTCTCTGCATCAGCTGAGAAGGGGGCTCAATTCCACTGATGAACATGGCACCTTGGGCTTAACAATCCACTTTGACGCAAAGATGTTGCGTTGTGACAGTCACATAGTTGCCTTTCAACACGGTGAGTCAACATCATGATGTCACAACATAAACATCACCATCTCACCATGCAAACCTATCCAAGTGATATTTATTTGGGGGAAGTGGCTCAAGCGTCTCCCATTATAATCTTAAGTCTGGCTGTTTTATATACTTGACAAACCAAACGCTCATGATGTAAGACCAAGCACCAGAAAATCCATTAAAACCTGTCACTGGAAAGTCCAGTGTGAATTAAGCCCCTGATCACTTTTAGAACCATAAGTGAGTCCCAATCTAAAAGTCCCAAAGGGAAGAAGACCTTTCCACAAGAACAAGTACTGAAATGTGTCTGAAAACCAAAGTGTTTAAGAACTGACATATCCGAGCCTACTGATGGTGGGACTCATATTGCCAGCAAGTGGTATTTGTGCCACTAACTGTGTGGGAGGCCTGTTGTACCTAAAGCCCTGTCAACAGGTTTAAGATTCACTCTTGTGAGGGCTCAATGACTGGGAGAAATTGCTATTGTAAAAGGAAAGCAAACGAGTCAATTTTTAAATCAACTTTTTTTATAAGAAAAAAAATACAGGCATTTAGTGAGGTTGGAGGATCCTGAGGATGGCAAACCTGACAAGGAGTGAGGCTTTTAAACTGAGCATTCTAACTCCTTTGTGTTATCTTCATGATGGGATGAATTGTTGGAGTTGGCACCAACCACTCAGTGCTAGTCGTTAAAGGAGCTTGGCCAGGGTGTGACCCGATTCCCTAGGGAGAATTAAAGCTGCCTCTCCCATATACAGAAACCAACATATAGTAGCAGATGCAGCATTAACTGTCTTCCGTGAGGGTCAAGTCCCCCTCTGGCTTCATGAATCTATCCCAGAATGCCCCAGGAAAAATCAACTGAAAAATGTGATCTGCAGGGTGCTAATGTGGTTAGCTGGTTAAGGGTTTCTGATGCAATCTACAGAAAATTGTCACAGTGGGACTGCTCCTACTTCATCCTCGGAGAAGGAAGCTTCTTTCAGCAAATATGCATGCATGCCTGTGAAAACTCTGCTCCAAGAATCTGACTGAGTCTTGAGATATGGGGCTGCATATAAGTGCCTTGAGCCATCCGTGAAGCACTAAACCAGGTGCAGTTCCACTGCATAGTAATGAACCGACAAAGCAGCAGCCCTGCCAGAACACTGGCCGAGAATAGACTGCACGGCTGCTGCTAACTTGTAGATCTGGTGAAAGTGAGCTTTCGTTTCACCCAATTGCCATGCCAACAGCCATTTCCGTACCTTAGCCCGCCTCGTGATATCTGTGCTTTGGCAGTGCTGCAGCCTGTATTCTGCATTCACCTCTCTTTATTGCCTGCCTTGGCAAACACTGTACAAAACAATCCCACCACATTCCCAAATGGCCTTACCTCCTCCACACTGCACACTGCATCCTTCCCATCCGCTGTGTGTCCAGATGTACAAAGAATCCTGTTGTTTTTCTGGCTCGCTTCTGTTTTCAGCGGTATAGTTTACAGGAATGGTGTATTCGTAATGAATTCCATAATTCTGGTCATGAAATAACAGCACCTGGTTCAGCAGCAGAAGAAAGGCTGTTATGGTACACTGTGAAAAGCCAATAGAGCGCAGAGATGGCAAAGCAAGCAATGCTGTCTCAGGCCAACACGTTCAAAGACAGGTGCTTCAAGAAAGGCACACAAATCCTTATTTAGGCACCGAAAATCAAAGTGGCCTGATCTTCAGAGGTGCTGACACAAAGGAAAACCATGAGAGCTGGTGCTCAACACTTCTGAGAAATCAAGCAACTTATGGAGGTGTTCAAAACCAGACTTCGGTGTCTAACGTTAAGTACTCAATTTTGAAAAATTTGGCAGTCGCTTTTTTTTGGTGTCAAATGTGATGAGTTGGCTTCAAAACAGAACTAATTCGACAGCAGGAAACATTAAATCAGATTGACGTTCATATAGAAACTAATTAAGTTAACGATTGCATGGAATTAAGATGCCATTCATCATACGTGCCTTAATTTGTTTTGGGAAGTCAGGCTGGCTGCCAGGCCGATCTATTTATTTAACCTTCTGGGAGGAGCAGTGGGTTGGGAGAGAGAGGGGTTTTTGAGTTTAACATCATATCACTTCACACTTTCATGGCACGGGAATTTATTAATGCTGCAGAGATGCTCATTTAATAGCTTAATCAATAAACAAGTCAAATCATCACCATGGGAAATGGTGCTGACAAGAACAAGCCTGTCCTGAGCTAACCAACAAACCTTACTAATGGGATGCGACTGTCTCTCCTACACGCAGCTATTTTCTGAAGAAAGAAAGGCGGCGCTGGGCTTTTCCACATCAGGCAGTGACATCAGTGGTTCCATCCAAGTACTCACTTCTCCATGGCGCCGCTGCAGTGATGCTGAGGTGTGAAACCTGCTTCTAACAGGCTCATGTGTGACCTCTCCAGCCTCTCTATTCTGTGAAATTCACTAATAGGGACCACTATAAACAAAAGGAGGACTATAAAAGGGTGCCTCATTATTAGCCACAGTGGGCGTGGAGTCCCGATTCTACTTGGATTTACACATTGGGCCAGATTTCACTGAGTAACTTTGGTAAAAAGAGTTCCACTGCTGTAAAACCAGTGAGAGATAAGAAACAGACCCACTGCATCTTTTATCTGAATTATTGTGCTATATAAAAGATAGGCGGGAGGGCTTTACTAGTTGACTTTGGAGCACATCTATTGTCTGGACCAGATTCTCGGTGGGTGTAAATTGGATCATCTCCTTTGAAGTTAATGGACCTATAGCAATTTACACCAGCTGAGGATGTGGCCTCTGTGATTTTTAAAAACAGGCATAATTACTATTACAACATAACCCCAGTAGCATTAACACAACGATTGGAACAGGAACCCTCCAGGCACCCACAGGTACGCTTCTTTTCGACTCTTCATTGTTCTGGAAGCACATCTTCGACCCTCTAAAAAACCGCAATCAAATAGGGTTTCTAAGCACCTCTGACCTGGGATGGCGCATAAAATGACTGTACATGTGCTGGAAGCCTGGACTTGAGTTTAAAGCTGCCTGAATAATTGATCTTTTGGTTCAGTAGCTGAAACCAAAAAAAAAATCTCTCCAAAATTTTATTGCCAGTTGATCTGAAACAATTGTGTTTCTGTTTGTTTTTTTTCCATTTTTTTTTTAATTTCCATCTTTTTTTTAGTTTTTTTTTTCAAAATAAATCCAATTAGATTTCAAAATGAAAAGTTTCATTTTAATGAAATTGAAGCAAAACGTTTTGACTGTTGTCAAATTTTTTCCAGCCAAAACTATTTGCTAAACTGGACCCAAATTTGCTAACAGTTTTCATTCAGCTCAAAACTACACTTCTGTGAATAAACGATCTGAAAAATTTTGCCCAATTCCATTTGAGTTGCAGCAACTGACTCCCTGTATATCTCTACAATGAGCACTGTAAAGGCAGCAGGCTCTCTGCACTGTTAGTTGTTTACTCTCCACAGTAAACAAGTCCGGACAGAAAAGTATCTTCCATGAGGAATGGGAAACAAAGAGAAGTTTTTGCTTTGGTTACAGAGGAAACTTTGTTTTTCCACAGATTCTCAGGACAGAGGGAACTGTTGTGATCATCTAAACTGGCCTCCTGTACAGCACAGGCCATAGAACTTCCCACGATAGTTCCTAGACCTGATCTTTTTGAAAAATAGTTCAACTTTCATTTAAAAATGGTCAGTGAAGGAGAATCTGCCATGACCCTCGGTAAATTGTTCCAATGGTTAATTATTCTTACTGTTAAAAAATGACACCTTATTTCTAGTCTGAATTTGTCTAGCTTCAATTTCTAGCCATAGATCATGTTAGACCTTTCTCTGCTAGATTGAAGAGTCCATTATTAAATAAAAAGAAAAGGAGTACCGGTGGCACCTTTAGCCACCGGTACTCCTTTTCTTTTTGCGAATACAGACTAACACGGCTGCTACTCTGAAACCTGTCATTATTAAATATTTCTTCCTCCTTAGAGACTGTAATCAAGTCACCCCATAACCTTCTCTTTGTTAAGCTAAATAGATTGCACTCAAGTCTATCACTGTAAGGCACGTTTTATTCTTAGCTTGATGCCAAAGTTAAGGCCGCTATGGACCACACGATCATCATGTTTACAAAGCTTTCTGCAGAATCCAAAACATTAGGCAACAGTCAACAGAGAACTTAATTCCTGCCCTGACTTTATTTAAGCACACGAGGTATGAGCAGCTCATCCTATTGCACTATGGGAAGAGTCATGTTTAAAGCATCTCTGTGCTCCAGGAGTGTTTGGTTGCCCTCTGTTGCCAAGAGGAGATCTAGCATAGGCCTAGCTACACAAACATGCATTCATTTATCCAAGAAATATAATTACAGTAACACATTTGGAGAAATGTCCCAAGTATTAAAAAACAGCTCCTTAAATGAGATCCTTATTATCTCAGTATGGAAACAAAATGAGTGAATCTAACGGCCCATATGAAACCAATTTCATAGCCACATGCAATATGTGTGTGTGTGCATGCGTGTGTGTGTGTGTATATAAGTTTAATTGATTTCAAATGCAGGTCACAATAGATTCAGTGAGGCTTCTGGCTCTTTATCAGTCAAGTGTGTTCCACCGTTGTTTGGACAACGGTTTTCTATTTAGAAGTAACTGGTAACCATCCTTTTCCTTCTTGTGTTGAAAGAATTAAAACCACTATCCTATTTCAGGGGAAAGATTAATATTTGACTCGAGAAAAGAGTTTCAAATAAATTACATGCTGTTTTAAGTGAGCTTTGTTGATTACTCTCACAATGACTTTGGGCTGCATGTTTGTTCTAATGGTCTGATACTGGTCTCTCTCCCATCTTTAAAGCATATCTGAGGAAAGGGGAGAGAAAGGAAAAATCACCCCTATTAATAGCTGACTGAAAAGTCAGTTTGTATTGCAGTAGAACCTCAGAGTTATGGACACCAGAGTTATGAACTGACCGGTCAACCACACACCGCATTTGGAACCAGTTCCTTCTTGCTGGATACACCGACAGAGGGGAGGCCGGTGGGTCTTGGAGTGGATATGAGCAACATCTCGAAGAACAACAGTTACAAAAAGGTAAGTAGCCATTTTTTCTTCTTCGAGTGCTTGCTCATGTCGATTCCAAGTAAGTGACCTCCAAGCAGTTCCTAGGAGGGGTTGGAGTTCACCGAGTCGCAGACTGTAGCACCACTCTGGCAAATACAGAATCATCTCTCGCCTGCTGAGTAATGGCATAGTGCGACATAAAAGTGGGGATTGATGACCATATCGCTGCCCTGCAGATGTCTTGCCGGGGACCTGCGGCAGGAATACTGCCGAGGAAGCCTGGGCTCTTGTGGAGTGTGCTGTTAATGCTGGGGCAGGTATCTTTGCTAGGTCGTATTCCATAAAAAGGGCCTTTGGGATGACACTGGAAGCCCTTTCAGTTGCTCAGCAATTGTGATGAAGAATTGTGTTGATTTTCTAAACAGCTTTGTCCACTCAATGTAAACAGTTAACGCTCGTCTGACATCCAGGGAGTGGAGCATTCGTTCCCGGTTACTAGAATGTGGTTTAGGGAAGAACACTGGAAGAAAAATGTCCTGATTCGCATGGAACTGCAAAACTATCTTTGGGAGGAAAGCCGGGTGTGGCCACAACTGTACCTGTCCTTATAAAAAAAACAAAAAAACAAAACAGTATAAGGGGGTTTGGATGTCAAGGCCTTAAGCTCAGACACCTTCCTGGCCAAAGTTATAGCCACCAGAAATGCTACTTTCCAGGAAAGATAGAGGAGAGAGCATGTTGTTAGGGGCTCAGAAGAAGGGCCCATCAGCCTTGAGAGCACCAGGTTGAGATCTCATGGGGGCATCAGCTGTCTTACTTGAAGGTACAGTTTATCTAGTATTTTGAGGAAGCAGCCAACCATGGGGTTAGCAAATACTGACTGGCCAGCAGAACCAGGCTGGAAAGCAAGAGTTATGTGGGTCTCCCTTTCGCATAGGCTTCAGACAGGACCCACAGGGTTTGAACCCGAGACCAAGGCATGCCCCGGTCCCTGGGAGGGAAAACATGGTAGGGGGAGGATCCCCAACTAAAATTTATCTTAACTATGAACTACTGAAAACTAACTAATACTAAGTTTTTAACTATTTACTTATACAACAAGAGAAAGCCCACTAGGTGATTGCTTGCTGTAGCAAGAGAAGAGAGCTGCTCCAAGGACCGTCTCTGGCGGTAAGAAGGAACTGAAGAGGTGGCGGGTTGGCAGGGACCTATATACACCACCAGGAAGGTGCGACTCCAGGGGGCTCCACAGCCAACCTGACGAATACCACTGGGGAAAACCTTCCAACGACCGTGCACTTGGAATGGCCATGAGCAAGCACTCGAAGAAGTAGTTGTCAATCAGGCAGCAGCAGAGACAACAACAACAAAAAAAGCAAATACAGTACAGTACTGTGTTTAAACGTAAACAACTAAAAAAAGGAGTTTTTTAAAAAAAGATTTGACAAGGTAAGGAAACTGTTTCTGTGCTTGCTTCATTTAAATTAAGATGGTTAAAAGCAGCATTTTCCTTCTGCATAATAAAAGTTTCAAAGCTGTATTAAGTCACGGTTCAGTTGTAAACTTTTGAAAGAACCACCATAATGTTTTGTTCAGAGTTAGGAACATTTCAGAGTTACGAACAACCTCTATTCCCAAGGGGTTCGTAACTCTGAGGTTCCTACTGTATAATGAATAGGGCTTAGGGAGAAGCTTCCTAGTAATACAATCCTTATTTTTGTTCTTTTATTGGATACTGGGGGGGTGGGGTTGCTTCCATTAAAGAAAGATACACAGCAATGCTCAAGTTTTCAAAATGACAACACCAGAATCTACTGCTGTGAGCCTCAACCACGGAGAACCTTGGAATAGTCAGATCTAGCCACAAAAGGCACAGGAATCTTGCTCAACATTTTTACAAACCTGAGCTCATGCAAATTCGTATTCGTAAGAGGTTTGGTTTCAGGGTGGAAAGTTTGGCTCTAAGCCAAACTGTGAAGCTGACATTCTTAATGTTGAAGAAGTCACCATGGAAATTTGACTTTTAAAAAGAGCTAATGGAAAATATAGGCCCAAGTCTTTTGTACACGTTTAGCTTTGCATGCACAAACCATGAGTTTCATGAATACATTAGGGAATTGCAGGAACCCTTAAACGTGCCCTTTTGAATACTGAGAAATAGTCTCAGTTCAGCTTTGCCACTGGCCTGCTGTGTGACCTGTGCAACCTCTCCCCTAAAACGGGGATAACAACGCTTCCTTTCCTTTGTGAAGCATTGTGAGAGTTGCGTGTGAAAACCACTGAGAAGAGGGAAGGGTTATTAGTCTTATACCGTTTTTGTGAAAAGTTCATGGCAGTTCTGAGCTCTTTAAACAGTACAATGAAAATGAAAACTAGAACAGCGCAAAGCAGATTTAACAGGGGCCCAAAAAATTTAGGTGAGGAAAAGCAGAGAGCCGTTTGATTTTTAGCCGTGTTTAAAGAAGGGCTGGGGTAGGTAGATCCTGGCAAGAAAGTCACAAAGAAAGGAAACAGTGCCTAGAAAAATTGAAGTGGACAGAAAATAGAAGTTAGAGGAAGCAGTGCCTACTTCACAATACACTGTGCTTTCATAGCATTTTCCATCCCAGAATTGCAAAGCCCTCTGCAAACACTCATGTATTAACATCCATGGGAGGCAGGGTATTATTATCCCCATTTTATAGATGGAGAAACTAAGTCAGATAGAGATTACATAACTCGCCCCAAATTACACACTGAGCCAGTGACAGAGCTGGGAAAAGATTCCTAATCTCTTGACCCAGGATGTCTCTTGACTCATACAGCTTCAGTGTTTATAAAAACATCCTGTGTAAATAGAAAGACTATGTTGAACTGGAGCAAAGAAATGTAACAGTTCTCAATCTAGTCAATATATAAATCAAGATGATTTGTGTGTGTAAACTGAGATACAGTGCCAAATTTGCACAGGTCATGTGTTTTGTACATACACAAAATGTACATCTTTTATTACCTGTGTGAGCAAAAGATAATTTAAACAGAGAAACATATACTGGTGTGAGTCAGCTAGGAAGTTGAGCCAATGTCCTTTTACATGTACAAATGGTTATGTGCACAACACACAGAAGCCCTTGGAAAACCGGGTCCGTACCAGTTTCTTTATGTCTCATTATGTAATGTACATCACAGTGTGAAGCTTCTACGGAGGTTGCAAGCTAACACAAAATAGACCTTAAGTGAGATGTAAGTGTTGCCCCTGTAACCCTGCAAAAGAAATCAGGGGGAGAAGCAATAGATTTTCCTTAAAACCCTGGGGAGGAAGCAAATAGTTTAAGTTGAACTGTGAGCTTGGATATAAACCCTTTATGTTGCATCACTTAAGAAACATAAACAAAGGATATAAAGTTACCATCAAGTGCAGTGGTATTTTAGTTGGTCCTTTGGCAGACATTTTCTCCCATAGACCCCTTCGCACGTACCGGACAGTAGTGCCTGCGATCTGAAACTCGCCAGGAAGCTCAATTTTCCAGTCGCTGTTAATGGATCTCTTACTGGAATCTTTTAAAGCTGGAAAGAATCAAACACCATGGAAGGAAATGAAAGCAATTCCATAATTAAAAGACAGACCCACAGTGATTCAGCTTCAGCCCACTTCATCTGCAAGATGCAGTAGCCTCGTACCAGATGGGAGTTTAAAGGAAAAATAAAGTATTTACTTTTAGCCGAGGAGTTACAAGGTAGCCAAACTGTGAACATTCTGCATTTCAGTATAGGAAGGCATCTCGAATCACATTACAATTGCTATCATGTAACATTAATGTCATGTAAGCTGGAAATGCTGAAGTTTTGCTACCTTAAAATTTTTCAGATCTGATTTCTAATGAATCAAAGTCCTCTGGATTCTAAACATCGAGACATTTTCTCTGTCACTCCACTGCCAGGAAACTAAAGGGGGGCAAGGGGCGGGAGTGGGGAGCAGTACTGTGCAGCATCAGTTTACAAATGAAATGGAAGGAAGAATGATTACATGGTGTCCTTGTAAAGATACTACTAGTACTGGGCTAGATGGCCCAACTGTAACTTACATTAGGGGACTCCTACCTTCAGTCATCCCACTGCAATCAGTAGTGATAGAATGAGTTCTCACCAACATGAGCAACATACAATTTATTTCCTACTTAATGCATATCAGGAGAACATACATATTAAAGGGATATTGTCACAAAAGTTTATGTCCAACATTTCTCTTCTGTAAAACCAACTTGGATTACTAGGAAATTTTCTATTAACTTTCAATGAAACGAGCTTTCACTTGGCTTTAAACATAACCTTGGGAGTATTGGAGCATTGTGCTAGGGCACAAGAATGCTAAAGTGACTAGATTCTGACTAGGAAAAGAATGGAACTTACAAGCTCATTTTTCTTGTTCAAAGCTGAGTGAAGTGCAAACGGTAAACAGAGAGGATAGTTAGTGAACAGTCAATCAGATGCATATAATTATTTCAATAATAATCTATTATTAGTAATAAAGTTACATTTTAGATGTACAGCATCATTACCTTTATTTATATAATGTATGTATGTATAAACAAAGTGTAACGTTGCTTTTCCTTTAAAATATATATATGTAAATTTTAAAATAGCACTAGTAACGAAACTGTTCTAGAAAGCAATCTTCTGTCATTTGGGATTTTGGAAATTAATGTTTCCTCCACCCAAAGCAACTATCATCTTTATAAAGATTACACTCAAGTCTAAGCACTCGTTTCGTAACCTTTGAAAGCTTATTGATGCTGGTAGATTAGATAAATCTAGACACTCGGATACCAAAGCAGCAAGCACAGTATAAGACCTGGATAGAACAGAATAGCTATTTGATCCCCTTTGATTGTCTGAGGCTTGCAAACCAGCCATAAACTAATCTCATGCTTTCCTTTCTCTCCTTGAAGTTTGCAGACTTGCTGTGTCACACTTTCAAAGCTATGGAAATTGGCAGCTTGTAGAGTGAAAAAGAATCAAAACACTGCTGGCTTTAAACAGACTCCTGGTTTATGAGACAAGACTTGTATGTTATTATCTAGGCTGCCCATCTTGCAACTGATTGAAGTCTGGCAGTTTAGCAGTCGGGTCCCAAGAAATTCCTGCTGAAATCAGTAAACAGTGAAATGTATTCAAAACTCCAACCATTTTCAGAGCACTCATCTTTCACTCAACTCTCACTTTTCCTCCTAAGTGCAGAAACCCCATTTTCCCCTAGTAATTTTTTAAGTTTTTCCAAAAGAATTAACTTTTGAAAAATAATTTCCTAAAACTTCCTTGGGAAAAAGGGTAACAAAACACGCTGCGTTGGTTATGAGATTTGTAAGCGGCAAAGAATATATATATATATTTTTAGTTTATGTGAGGCTTCCATAATGAAGATGTTGGATGGATTCTTTAACCTAATTTTTAGAGCTGAATCATAAGGGAGGGGTCAAAGTGTGTCCGGGGCAGGAGGAGATGGCGTGTATGGTGTTCTGCCCAATCCTCAGCCAGGCGCGAGACCCTTATAGGACCACTCCAGCTAGCACAATTTAGAATTGCCCTTAGGCTGCTCTAAATTACTTCAGAGGCCATTTTGGTCCTGGCAGACCCAGCATCAGGGAAACAGAGAAGTGGCTTCCAGCCATTCCATCTACATCAAGCTTATGTTCAGCATCAAGCCGGATGTCCTGTCTGCTCTCAGGTCTACAACGTAGGGAGCTAAGGCAAGTGATGCCTTGGCAACTCTTGGTCTTGATGGAAGCAGGTCAGGCTGTAAAGGTGCAGACGTAGCAGGTGATAAAATAGCCTGGTACACCAAAACCCCTTTTGAAAATCTTTGTGAGGTGTGCATGTGTGCAAATGCTGTGCAGGGCTAGACCTTTAACAGTCCTGTCAGGGCTAAATTTCCACCTGCCTGGGTGTGCCTATATGCCTTGTAGCACAAGCATTCATTTGGATGGACAGAGAAGTGCTGTTTAGCCAGAGCGTAAAGCCCTGTAGGTTTACTAGGTGAAATCTCTCACTGAGCTCCAGTATTGTGTCCAGACTGATGTATATACTCTCATGTCTGGGCACAATACACCGCGGCTGGATACAGGGACTCAGTTTATTAATTTGGGGCTTGATCTAAAGGCCCATCAAAGTCCTTCCCTTTACATTGATGGGATTAGCATCAGGCCCTTGTACGGGTTAACCGCAAATCAACAAGGCCTCCATCAGTCAACAAATACCCCACAGCTCTGAGGTTATACCTAAGCTGCACACTAAGTCTGGGTCTGTGGGACCCGGCCTTGTGGAGTCGGTGTTTCCAAGCCCATACTTGAGTATCCACGTTGCATCGTAGACCTGGATCTCAGAGCCATGCTAATGGCTGCACCATGCAGACCTTCTGACTCAGGTCTGCAGCTTGACCTACGTCCACACTGCAGAATAACAGGGCCTGGACCAGAGTCTCAGAAAGTATCTCTACACAGGGATAAAAGATCCAAGGTTCAGTGTGCAATGTAGACATACCCTAAGGGTCCAAACCTGTTTCCCTTTCATATCCCACTGAAATTAACGGAAGGGTTGTGTACATCAGGACAGCACCATAAAGAAAACTCCTCCATAAAATAACCCAGTTGTAAAAGCAAGACAGCAGGAAGTCAGTCATTTAAAACTACTATTTAGAGGCAAAGGTATTTGGAATTTCATCTATTTCCTTCCAGAAAAGGCTACTGTATGTACAAATGCTACTTCAACTCTCCAGCTACTGAAAGACGACTCCGTCCGTGGGGATGCTGAACAACTGCAGCTTTTCAAATTAATTTTTGAGACTTCCAGATTACTAGGGAGGGAATGTTATTCCAAGGATTTGGGGATGAAAGCAAACGTACCGAGAAGTAGAGGAGAAAGCTGGCAAAGCCTGATTTTATGGGAAGAAAATTCCAGGCCACAATCTCTGTGGAGATTCAAGTGCCATGTATCCAAACTGTTTTGCCCATCCAGATACTGGGTATTATTGAGCAGAGTTGTCTGCGGGTGTTTTTCGTCCACTGGATAGTTTTCTAATTTCAAGGTTAAACTGTGTCTCCTGGCCAGACTGTTCTTTAATATGTTTTCTTAACCGTTAGTGATTGAGACCCAGTTTATTAACTTTCTGTCAAAATTATGACCCTTTCTTCTAATTAACTAAATGAGCAGGGGTGTGACCCAAAACACAGCTGAATCAATGGAAAGGCTCCCACTTGCTTGCTTGGGTTATTGGATCAGGCCCCACCAACTAGCAAGCTCTGGAAGCCTCCGTTGCACTCCATGTTGTTCTTTAATATGCTTAGAAGGTCAGGACATGAACCTCCCCGTCAATGGCAAGACATGGCTGACTTGATTTTTGGAGGTGCGAGCATTAATCTAGCATGAGCCATGTTTGTAATGACATGAGACCATTGGCTATAGACCTGCTCTTGCCTGGGGCTGCTCAGTAGTCAGGCAACATTTGACATCCAAAATGCGGCTATTACGAAGAAGTGGGCTTCAAGAAACTAGAGGCCAGATTGGCCCCCTCGCACGGGAGGGGCTGGACAGGAGGAAAGTTCTGTGAGGTTCTTCTTCATGGGGATTCTTACCAAAGCATTCTGACAGGGCGCAGAGTTTACTCCCAGGAAGAGGGCTGGTGCCTCAACACTTTCTCTGGGTCCCTGGCATGCTCTACAGTGGAGTGTGTTATAATAGCTTTTCCAGCTGGTCACAATGCCCCATCCCCACCACAAGAGGATCCCTGTCCTAGAAGAGAGGCCATGGAGAGGCACAACCTGAGGCTGTATTACATTTTAGGTCTAAGCTCTGTGGGGAGGAGGAAAAAAATGTACATCTCCTCTGACCCTGGCTGCCACCCCATGTACTCACTACCACCAGGGACTGTCCACTGCTCAGCCCCAAAGGATCCAAGATAAGTGTGGGGGGGTTGTAGTTACTGAGGCCCACCCCCAACTCCCCGATTGGAGTACAAGATTCTCACAAGACCGGTCCCTTCCACGCATAGATCTAAAGGGCACACTTAGCTCTTGGTATTTATGTGTTGCAAGCAGCACAGCTCAACAAGACTCTCCGTGGCTTGTTTGTCTAACCCCATGCCATTCTTGATCACTGGTTTACAAAGTGCCTTCTGCAAACCCCAGAAAACTTTACGAAGCCCCAGAATGCTGCTGAGGGGCCACTTTACACAACCCCAAAAAGCATCCAACTCTGTTGCAGACTGAAACTGGCATAAGCAATGGCTCTGGGCAGCACTGAGCATGTATCCAACTAAAGTCATGGGTGGAATGGAATGATCTCTATTGCAAGATGGCTACTTACTGAGAAACAGAGACAAGCATGCCTACTCTTGTGAAAAGGTCCATGAGAGCTTTAATGAGCAGAAAGGCAGCATGCTGAGCCCCCCAAGACTAGGGATCAGTTCCGATTCAGAGGGAAGATCGCCCCTTGCTGAAACATCAGCACTCCATGCTTAATCTCTGGGGTCTTCCATCTGGGGAATGGCCATGTCTTACTTGAGGGCGTCTTACGGTTGGCAGACTTTGATCCCCGCTTGCTAGCATCCAAGCAAAATGAGTTCTAAGGAACAGCAAAAAACACGTAGCTCTTACCGCATGGAGTGTTTTGCAAGCAGGGATTCTCAAAACATTTTGCAAAGGAGGGGAAATATCCTTATTTCCATTTTGCAGACAGGAACACTGAGTCATAGAGAGGTGAAGAATTTGTGTACAGGGTCACCCAGCAGGTCAGAGCTGTGAACAGAACCGAGGGGATAGATTCTCTTCTCTGCCAAGATCTGCTTGATAGTGTGGACAGGCGAGCTCAATCAGGAAACTGATTATGGTTCTCTGATCCTCAGACAGCCCTGTCCTCAGTGTAAATTTGTTAGTCTCTAAGGTGCCACAAGTACTCCTTTTCTTTTTGTGAATACAGACTAACACGACTGCTACTCTGAAATCAGTGTAAACTAGAGCAGCCTAAAGGTTACTCTAATTTATGGCAGTTGGCTGTGGTACTCCCAGGATGATATGCCTGCTGTGAATAACAGTATCATAATTCCACCTCTGACCCTGACCCTTCACCAAGGTGGGGGTGGCAGATGGTTTATGGAGTCAGCTCTGCCAGCTTTACATCAAATGTGAATTCCTGTCAGGGTCAGGCCATGGGCACTGGTCAGTTGCTAAGTTGCAGTCAGAAACTGAGTAGTGGGATCAGTGTCGAGGCAGGTCAGGATAGCAGGAAGTTGGGGGTCAGGCACCAAGTTGAAGGCGAGAGGTGAACAGCAGAATCAGGATATCAGAAAGTCAGGTCAGGTGACAGGTTACAGACAGCAAGCAAATAGCAAAGTCGAGAACAAACCAGGCTCAGAAGCTGGAGTTTAGGATCTACAGCAAGCAGAATCTGGAGCGGAAGCAGGCAGGCAGTCTGCATGGTTGCTCAGACAGCTCTCCATGATGGCTTCCTGGTTTAAAAACTAGCAACAGCCAATCAGTGAGCTGGGAGGGGCCACCATTCAGATCCTGCTGGGCAGGACTTCCTGCAGAACCCAGATTCATGGGGTCCTCAAGGGGAAACCAAGCATAAGCATCCAGTGGCGATGCGGATGGTCTGTGGCTCAGAACTCCCACGGTCCCAGGTTCTAGTCCAGCAGCGTCTTACAATTTCCTTTGTGTAGGGGAATTCTCAACTTGCAGTTGTGGCCAGACTACAGCTCAAAGGGTCCAGAACAAGGACAGTGAATCTAACCCATTGTCTCCTGACTCCTAGTTCAGTGCACTATCCATGGGATCATGCTGCCTCTCAATATCAAGTCAATTATTCACAAGCATCAAAAACCTCCAGCATCTTCCCATTGCACCAGAAATGTCTCACCAATCACCAAACCAAGTCTTTTCACCTTATCTGAATCTCATGTCTTGTCTCTCTAACATTATGATCTCTGGGGGAGAGGGAATATGTCTACAGGAATGGTTAACTGTAAGTAGCTAGGTCAGACTACCACTGGGATGGGTTTCATCCAGGAGGTAGCAGGCATTTGCCTTGTCTCATGTGCAGGTTTTGAGGCTCAACATCATACAGTAGAGGATTAAACAAAACCAAAAAGCCCTTAACTTCTCTTTTCCTTTCAGGCTGGAAGACAGGAACTGACTAATCAACCTAATCCTAAACCTGGCATCCAGTCAGATCTTTATTTCCACTTGCAGTTCCTCCAACTCACTTCCGAGCTCATGGATGCAAGCTGCCGAGGTGTTTCCTGTTCAAGGTGGTTCTTTAGCAAGAAAGCCAGCTGAGCCAGCCAGCCAGCGTGGGTTGAATGTGGGTGGAGGGAAATTATTCCGGAACTGCTCCCAGCAAATGGAATAATGATTCCAAATTAAGCAGGGTTCCAAAGTGCTGCACCCAGCCCTGAGTGGAAACAAGGCCTGATTGGACTACGCTTTATGAGTGAAACTAACACAGGGAATCTTTCCATGGTTAGACCCTGTGTTATAATGAGTGCAGAGCCATTGTGCCTTAAAGCTACAGTGCCTGGAATTTGATTCCCCAATTATTATCTTGTTGGAGACTTGCTGTTGCTATCCTTGGGTTTAGATTAACAAGGCACTGCATATTTCTTCCTGTCTGATCACGGACCTTGGAGACAGACAGCTTTGGAAGACACAGTCAGATCCTCCTGGCTACTGAACATGAACTACAGAGATGAAACAATATTGAGAAACTTCAGTGTAGCAAGAGCATCATCGTGCACTGCAGCTGGGGGAAAACTCTCTCATCCCTTTATTTAAAAGCACAGACATTTAAACTCACTCTGCAAAACTGGACTGCAAGTATTGTGGGAAGATCTCGGTCTTGAGATGTCTCAGCATTCCTGCTCCCAGGTGCAATAGGCCAGAGATGTGCAAAAATGGAAAATATGTAGGGAAAAGTTGCTTGGACCTTTATGAATCTCAAAACTGGACTGGTTCAAGTTTTTGAGGAAGATCTGTGGGAAGGACCCAGTCTCATTTTAGCTGAACTGTATTTTTTATCTTTAGATAAGGTAGATGCATGCAGGGGCAAAATTTGCTCTCAGACATAGCCAAACCTATTGGTGTAGCACTTGTTGAGGTTACATCTGTGCAAGTAAACAGGGTTACAGCATTGTAACTGAGGACCGACTTTAGCCCTAAATATTCAGTGCAAGCTTCTCAGTACTAGAACTCCAGTGGATAAAACTAAAACCCCCTGATAAACAAACACTCTATATGAATCCCATGGAAACAATCAAACAAGACTGGCTTCTAAAAGCATAGTATTTGTAAAGCTCGAGAAAACACTGGCTGTTATTGTTCCACCAATAGTTTGATATGTCAAACATCTTATGTGTAGGCGTAATCTTCTTCCAGAAAACTGGCTGCTGCATGAGTAGAAATAATAGCAACAGTGATACATGCTTCCTACAAAGGAATGGTGGCACAAATGCCGGTTTTATAATACAAGGTACAGCCCACCTCAGAGTTGAATGGCAGGGGCTGTTTTTTTCTTAATTGCATTTTAGCTTTATTCATCACGTGGTATGTATTCAAGAAGATTGATAGGGCAGATGGGGTGACAGCCCAGGAGAAGCACTCTTGCTAAGTGTTCCTTGCCAATTCTGGTGCCATCCCAAGACACAGGAAAATAGCAGAACTAGTGCAAAAATCCTAAGACACAATCAGCCTGCGAAAGCTTTCTGCAGCATCCCGTATCCTAATATTTGCAACTAATTGGCATCTAAGAAAAAGGGTTATGATGAAGGAGCACATGGGAGTCAGGAGACCTGGGTTCTATTTGCAGCTCTGACACTGACTCACTTTGTGGCCGTGGCAAGAGTCACATCACCTCTGTGTGCCTCAGTTCCACCTTCTGTAAAAAAGAGGGCATAAAATGGTCATTCGCCTATGTGGAGTTACTACCATTCTCTATTATTTGTTCTGGTAGCACCCAAAATCAGAGAGGGCACAGTCCCTGCACCAAAGAGCTCACACTGGAAGAGATAGAACATGTGGGAAAGGGGTACAACATCTAAGTAAGGTGGTAACACACTGAGTGGTCGGAGTAAGACCCAAACAACCATTAATCCCAGTTTATCCCAAATGGGAATACTCTGGTGAGGAAAGGCTGCAGGACCGGGCCCTAATGGAAGCACTCAGTTATTGTGCTGAGGGGAGCCAGCTAAACTGATGGGTAAATAGACAGAAAATAAAGGATTCAGGGGGTGTACATGCTTATCAATAGCAACAAAAATCCTGAGGCGAACCTGCTCGGAATTTTAAACCACAAAGGTTCAACAAATGTAAGAGACAGCTTTGATTGTTCTCTTCTCCTGCCGTAATGTGACATGGAATTGTGGCACAGTATAAAACAATTAAAAGCTCAGCTCAGCTTGTTACCTTGCTTGCAACAGTGTTTCCACGTGGCCATGAATCTATCTATATGTTTGGATGAGAGGAAGGATGGTCCGGTGCTTAGAGTGCCAGCCAGAGACTTGGATTCAATCCCCTATTCTGCCACAGACTTCTTGTGAGGCCTTGGGCAAGCCACTTAGTCTTTCTGTTCCTCAGTTCTCCATCTATGCAATGGGGATTGCAACACTTCCTTACCTCACAGGGGTGTTCTGAGGATAAATGCATTAACGTTTGTGATACGAGGATGATACTATGAGGATATGGCCATATATGTACCGTAGTAGATGTAACTATAGTGTATCTACCTCTACAGTTAGCTATAATTTACAAGGAAATTGCACAGCCCTAACTGTAGGGGTTAATAATTTTATAATGAATTTGCTGACCCTGCAAATATTCTGGGCTCCCACAGGGCCAGATCTTCCTTTCTCTTCCACAGGTGCAATGCCACTGACTTCAGCGGGACTGCAGGAGCGTAAATGAGGGGAGGACCAAGCCCATTATTTCAGTTGGCTGCCCCACAGAAATTTAGAATAAATAATATAAGCACTGGATTGATGGCTGCAGCCAGCCCATCTCGGCCTGTGGGCTCATTACAAGCTAAGCAGGGCTGGGTCTTGGATGTAAATCAAAATGACAACCTCGTACTGCAGGGAGTGGCCCTGGCAGCATGGTAAGTGTGTTGGGGGAGTCAGCTGCATTGTCCTGCCTCAGTACTAGTTTGAACTGGGTGCTACGCTCTTCCTACCTAAATGGCTGCTGTTTCATCTGAACACCCCATTCTTCCTTACTCCTCCCCCTAAACTGTTGTTGCATGCTATTAGACAGCTCCTCTGTTCCACCCCAGAGCAAAGTGCATGTCAGAGACTCGTCTATGCACGTAAAAATGCTCTGGGATTCATTCAGGATGAACACCCTCCTATTGCTGTCCGATATTAACATGCTGAGCAAACCCCCACAGAAATGGTGAGACATCGCAAGAAAGAAATGTTAGCAGGTAATTCCTGCAAATGATGAACCCTGTGGCCTAACTACTCCTATTGATCATTTAGATGAAAGCCAGCTTAACAGAAGCATACACTTAGTTTAGAATCAAAGCATTTTTCTTTTTTACCCAGAAAACTGTGGGCAGGTTTATCCTCCACCACTCGGATCCGTCGAGCACCCGCAGGGATCACAGCTGCTTCAATATAACCTAGGGCAAAAAAGGTCACATGGATGAGAGTATCCCACAGCCAGCCAGAGGCATTCTGTAATTTAGCATCATCCCCCAAAAAATCAACTCCGCTCCAGCTTTTGTAATGGTTGGGAAACACTTGAAAGGTAGTAGCTGTTTTGGCAGCCAAGTTTCAAGCAAGGGCTAATCATTACAGCTTGAGTAGAGGGGGAAATGTGTATATATTCCTTAATTGCAACTGTTCTGGCTTGTGGCTGGGTCTATTAAATCTGTTCTCTTGCACCATTTTTGTTCATGAGCAGCATCTACCAGAATGCGTTTAGATCCTACTGGAAGCTGAAGCAAAGGTGTGCTTTTGCCAGTAGTTACAATGCACATCATGGGAAGAGAAGCATCAGTGCTTTGAAATGAAAACCTTGGTGTCAGCTGTTCTGAAAAAGCTTTCTTTGGGATATAACCTGCATTGTCATTCATATTTTTAAGGAAAGGAATGAGCTATTTGGGAGACTGCTAAAACTAAAACATTGCAGGAGTCAATGATGAAAACTGGTATAAATCTATTTGCTTTCACTGGCATGTCAGTCCCTATGAAACAGTCCTATATAATTTAACAGATGACAATCTCCTTCCTTTAGAACTTTTAAACCAAGCTGCAGAATTCTACAACCAGGATTTAATTCTACAGGATAGTTTAAAAAAAAAAATCTCTAGGACTGATCTCATTCATCATTACTTTCTATGGACCGGATCCCTGAACTATGCCAATTTAAATCAGCTAGGCATCTGACCCTCTAAGTTTGTAGAGAAATTTCTATAGAATCCTATGAAATTTTTATAGAACACAATTGGTTTTTATCCTTCTAAAATTACAACTCAGATCCATAAGGAACATGAACATTATTGTAAAAACATAAAAAATGATACCTGTGAGTTACATGTGGCTTATTTATTGCTTTTAAAACCTCCTCAAAAATGTATGGTTCAATTTAGAGATGGGCAAAAACCAAAACCTCAAGACAGCGGCACTCTTGACCTTTGGAGAGTCATTCATGTGTGGGTTCTGCTCCAAACTTTGAGGCTCAGCCCTATCTTTAGTCTAAGTGATAGGCAAAAAGCAAACTATCTACTAATACCAAAAAGAACGAGGAGTACTTATGGCACCTTAGAGACTAACAAATTTATTTGGGCATAAGCTTTTGTGGGCTAAAACCCACTTCATCAGATGCATGGAGCGGAAAATACAGTAGGAAGATTACACACACACACACACACACACACACACACACACACACAGAGAACATGAAAAGATGTGAGTTGCCTTACCAACTCTAATGAGACAAATCAATTATCTTTTCATGTTCTCTCTATATCTATCTATCTGTCTTCCTACTGTATTTTCCACTCCATGCATCTGGTGAAGTGGGTTTTAGCCCATGAAAGCTTATGCCCAAATAAATTTGTTAGTCTCTAAGGTGCCACAAGTACTCCTCATTCTTTTTGCTGATACAGACTAACACAGCTACAACCCTGAAACCTGTCACCATGCAAGCTACTAATACCAGTGTCAAATATGAAGCAATGAGACTATCTTGGAAACCATCGTGACTAGGATTTGATTCTTTTTAATTAGCAAGATGGTTTATTTTTCAGTGTGTAACTTGGCTCCTTCTTTGGCTCTTCCCCCTTCCCACCTTCTTTTAAAACACTAAATAGCTTATTCTGTATGCTTTACCTTCCCTTTTCTGTTATATGTGCTAAGTGAGATGGCCCTGTTCCAGACCTGCCCCTATACAAATAGGACAATGCTGGAGAATCAGTAGCGCAAGAGTAGTGTTTGGATCTATTCCTTTAGAATGCGGCAGTACTTTGGTTTTTTTTGGTAAATGCAGCTGAACTCCCATGGTTCTGCTTTGTACTGGACTGAGCAAGTGAGAGAGAGCGACACACTACAGAACAAAGGACCTCTCTTTGTGGCTGCATGGACTGTGGAGGCAGTACCCTGGGGATGTGGCCTGGATGTGGTTAACGAATCCATCACTATATAGATCCCACACACCTAATCCCTGCCTGCAAGCCTTTCACTTATGGGTTTGCATAGGGGCCTCAGCCCATTGGCTTAACCAACCACAGTAGTATCAATGAAGCAGCTGCATAGCCACCAGATTAATGGGGCACATGGATTCCTTCCCACTCCCAACCCCTTTTAGATCACCTGTACAAAACATTCTCACTGGGGTGTTGGTGGTAGGTTGGGAGATGATCTTAGTGTCTCATCTTTTTAAAGTAGCCCCTATTGTTCTGGTACATTACACTAATTTGTATTGCCATTTTACCACCTCTCCTCACTCCCCTCAGCTCGGGTCCTTTTCCTTATTTCCCCACCCAAGAGCATCAGATCTCTTGTTTTCTTCTCCCTTGCTCCGGTTACTTCCGAAAGTCAGCAGTCATCCTTTGCAGGGAGAATCAAAATAAAGGGAAAACAGAATTCTGAACAAAGAACCTCCACTCATGTTAGGCTGATGAATTCCCCATTCTGCTAATTACAACGCATACTCCATCAGTAGTACTCACTACTTCAGGGTTTGGCTTTTATGGCAATTGTGAAATCTATAAAAATCAAAGAAAACAGATGTCGGACATTAGCCTGGATCCTGCTGGGAGTTGTTTTTTTGTTGGTTGGAATAAATTACATGAAGAGCAGCACGTTCGAAAATGCCAAACACCCCTTGTGGCCCCCCATGCATCTGCATTCAAACCCAACCAACTATTACTATCAGACACGAGCCCACAGCAGAGTGATTAATGACAGTATGTCACTGCAAATGTACCCTGGAGAGACACCTGGCCACCATGTTAGGAAGCCACTTTGGAACATGCCCAAGTATCACGTATTTGTTGATGTATTTACTGTGGATGATGATGATAATTTTTGAAATCAAAGGCTCAGAACTACCTTCGGCAATGACCAGATCCAAAAAAACATTGACATTAATGGAAAAGCTCTCATTGATTTCATGGGGTTTCAGAGCAGACCCCTAAGGCAGCGGTATCCTCGCCCATGTCCCGCTGTTTTTGCGGTGCGAGAGGCATGGCATTACTCTTGGAGGTTCTGCTAGTACCACAAATATGCTCTCATTTCACCAATGCAGCATGAGAAAATACCATGTGGAAACGCTGCCTTGTACATTACTTTTGAAATGGTAAATAGCTGAGTTTAAGCTATTAACAGGGTATAAGTTCTGGAGACTATTTAGTTTGGTCTGAGACCAGATTTTTCTCTTCATGTAATTTTTAATCCTGACTGATGGCACCATGGGTTGTATTCACTGCTCCTGAATAAGAAAAAAAACAAAACAATTTAATGTACTAGCTTTCTGAGATCAGGTGACACAGAACATTTTGTTTTCTTTAGGGAACCAAGTAGTGCTCTATGTCGGTATATGCTTGTGTAGTTTTGAAATGTTCTGTCAGGGGACAGAGTAGGTTCCTTGGGCATGTCCCATTGAAAGTGTCTGGAGCTCTTAGCCAGCAATACTGTGTAAATCAGTTGCCAAAATCCTACTGCAAATGCACTAAATACACCATACATGCAAACTCACCACAAATATAAACGCAGATTGCTCCCAGCTGGGTTTTAGAGCTAGTGACATGTTGTTGTTCAAGGGATTATAATCCCAATATTGGAGAATATTGCCCCTTAAAAACATCCCCATGGTTTTTGAGGCATGTTTTCTATCACAAATTGTAAACTGCAGATTTCCAGAAAGATTATCAAGCATTAGCTATTAAGAACAACAGAAAGCTCAATGTTGGTCCAGAGTCAAAAGACTGTCAAAGATCTGTTAGGTAATCTGGCGGTAACTGTTTGCAATGCTGGGGTCTGCAAGGTTGAGTTAAAATTCTATTTAGGTGAGCAGCTGCTTAAAGACTGATGAGATCTGGCAACAATCAGGCAGTGGTTCTAGTTATTTCATCCAAAAGTCAGACTTTTAAGATGAAGGTCGGACAGTATAACCGGAGAATTTCATTATTTGGTCATTTCTAGAGCTGTAAGTACTGTGCTCCACCTTGGGAACAGCTATTTTGGCATGCAACAATCTTTCTGGATAATCTGTGTTACATCAGTGTCCCAGGAACATAAGGCCGTGATTGAAGTGAGTCCTAGATAAAAGATATATGGTGAACTTGTATTAGGAGAGACACCAGAACAAAGAGGCAGCTTTATCATCAAGCAGATTAATACATGTATGGTGGCTACTTTTTCTTCATTTAAACACTGGAGAGATTTGCAAGAGGAAAGCAGGTTCAAACAGGAGAACCCACTGTTAGGCAGTGTTATTAGTCCCAGAGAGGAGAGAAAGGTTAGCATGAATTTCAACGTGGAACTGAATTACTACAAAACTGGTTTGGATGTTACTGGAAGACAAACTCTTGGGTAGAGGAGATATTACCCCATGGCTGCAAGTGCTAATCTCTACGCAATGTACCTTTGTATCTTCCTAATGGGGGTGTATCACAGCATGGGTAGAACAAAACCCAAGCCCCTGCACTATCCTGACTTTTAGATGATGTCCTGCTGCAAGGTCCCAAGTTGAGAGCTGTAAAGACTGGACTTCTTTTTTTATCTGCTGAACATGTACAGCATAGACATCCCCACTGGCCTGGGGTGGCAAGGGCAGTCTCCATAGCTCTTTCAATCCTTGTTCCCGTTGATAAGAGTGCCAGTCAGTACCTATTGTGGGAGTGCTGTGGAAACATATCCATTAGACACTAGACAGACTTAAGAGCTCGTTTTTTGAGCAGTCAGAAGATGCTAATGACTTGCCCTCACTATCGGTCAGGGCTGAATTCCAACTGTCTGCCTACAGGTAGCAACCTCCACACCCTCATTACTGATCCTCTCAGTACTCCATTGTCCCTCTAACTAGATTTTGTACAGAATATAATTCTTGTTGCTGATCAGAAAATAAAAAAGACTAATGACTAGTTTATCTTCTTGCGTGCATGAGAATCCTGGCGATTACTAATTGTAGGTACCTACTCACACAGTACCCACCCACTACTGTTTTCTTCCAGCCATGGGGTAGCTAGCCTGGAGGCAAATCATTTCATCGTGAAGCCATGGACAGATTTCAAAGCCTCCTGATATTGCTACCGAGTGTCAACTTGGTGGTAATGCTTCCTATAAAGGACAGCTGGTTGAAACCTGGTAAGTCACCCACTGCTGTGTGTTTCTGTCTCTCATCACCTGACTTAGTATTAGTAACAGGATTTTCTTGCATATGTTGAGAGAAGAATCTTGCCAGGCTTAAAGCACCATCTCTCAATTTTCTTTTTATTTTAAATGCACTACTGTCAAGGTTAAAATCCTGCGTAAAATGTTTGATTTTGTCACCATATTAAAAACAGAAACTGCTCATGAAGAAAAGTTATTGTAAGAGCAATTGGCCTAGTTCATTTAATTATTTACTGCCATCTGGAGTACTGACTTAAAATGTAAGCCAAACAACTGCAGCTTCTCTTTTGGGTCACAAGACAGAGGGCATCTTCATATGGCCAGGGAAGAGCAAGACAGATGCACACGTGAAAAAATGACATGTGGCAGGTCTCTAAGCATTACCTGTATGGCACTGGAATCTGGATAGGAATCTTACAAGGAGGAAGAGAAGGGCCAGACCCTTAGCTGGTGTAAATCAGCATAGCTCCATTGGCTTCCAGTATACATTACTGAGGATCTGGTGTAAGTGTAGAACATGACTCGGAACACCATTTGGGGATGATATCAGAAGGTCAGAGATTAACTTTAAAACAAAAGTTTGCAGTTTTGGGGAGGGGGTAAATTTAGTTCCCAGGAAACAGAGGGACCAACAGGCATAGTATCCAGTGTGCAGAACCTCTGAAAACTCTGTGGCACTATAGAGATGGGGTGGAAGAGAAGAAACAGGGACAGAACTTGATAACGGGCTGACAAACATGGTATTCTGGTGACTAGGCAGCTCCTTTAAAAGGCAAAGGACCCACGTGCTGTCTCTCCAATTCAGGCTAGTTATGCTGAATGTAGAAGGCTTTAAAGTGTATCCATGGCTTTTTATACAATGCAGTCTCCTCACCCAATCCAACCAGGAGGAGGAGGACAGAAAACCAGCACCAAACAACAGCTACCCAATGACACCACACACAGCATTCAGGCATCTTACACGAGAAACACTTGGGAACAGCCTTTGCTTTTGCCATCACACACGTGGAAACCTTCTTACAATGACTACTGGTTACTGAGAAACAGAAAGGAGTTGGCATGGGTTTAGTCCAGTTAAGAGAGAGCTCAACAGCATGGTTTGCAATCACAGGACATACAGGGACCGATCCTGCAGTCAGTGGAGTCCCACATGCACAGCAGCTGCAGGATCTGGCCCAAACGTTGTAGGTGCAATTCTCAAACTGATACTTCTTAACAATCAACGTCTTGACATTTCACAGCTATTCTCTTCTGAAATCATAAATCGACACACTTAACACAGGGGCTTTGGGCTTGACCCAAATCAAAGCAAGTCAATGAGGGATCTGCCACTCTCTTTGGTAATGATTTCAATATCCAGGCCCTGATTCTGCTATCGTGATTCATGCTGCTTAGTCACATTTGGCCCATAATTTAGGCTTTGTAAAATCTTGGAATTTAAACATTATTAAAACGCTGATTTTTAAAGAAAATCCACAGAATTTTCTTAAACAAATACATGTTTCCTTGTAGTGTTTGCAACCTGAACACTGCAGCTTTGTGCCAGTGCATGAGACACAGAACGTGAAACTGACTAAGGTCCTGATCCTGCAAAACACTTATGCACATGTGAAGTCCCATTGAACACCACAGATTAACTCACAGGGCATAACATTTAAGCGGAATTGGGGTCTGGAACCATAAGTGAAAACAACATGTCTAATTTCACTATCTATGCTGAGAGAAAGGTAAAAGCAGAGAGAATAAATAGCAAAACTTTTACAATTTTGAACATTCTTTGAATTTTAACAGTCTGAGCTGTTATCAGTGACACAGGTAAGAAATAGTTTAAAATAGAAACAAATATGATTTCCAACCTGGAAGATATGCCTTTGCCCAACATAGATCTCAATATTTTGGGTTATTTTTTAACATAGTGTTTTAATCTACTATTTTTCAGAAAGAAAAAGAGCTAGTGTATGTGTCAGGACATAGCATAATCGCTGGAACAATCCTTATTTGTACAACTATGTAAGATGGGCAAATGAAGTATTTTGAATGGTGAAGCAACATTTTAGATAGGATTGATGCATCTCTCTCTGTCTCTCTCATCTGTTCCAGATATTCAGTAAAGAATGAGGGTGCAATAAAGGTTTGTACATTATAATATTAATGATCAACATATCCTCTGAGTACTGTTGCATCTGCCCTATCATCCTATTTTGATTACCTAGTATCTCTAGAGATGGGGGAATCCCTGCTGTACTCATCTGGTTGACAATCATCAGAGAATGTTCAGTTTCTACAGATCTGCCATGGGGAAAAGTCACTGCATGTATTGAGAGCAGCCTACCTAATTGAAAACAGACGTATACCACTTTCAAATTCTGGCAGGAACCCAGAAGTTTATCATCTATCTGGGTCAAGTCTTTTTGTTGCATGATGTTTCATAGTGATTTTGATCCATAAATAACAAAAGATAGGTGTTTTTGAAGGGAAACCTATGAGATACTTATTTCTAGCTAGCACTGCTACTACAGAAATGGAGAATGGTTTTCCCATCTAAAATGACCAGGGTGTAATTCCCATTTCCTGCAGGAGACAGAGAAGCAGTGAAACTGTAAACTAGGCATACATTTGTTGATCTTCAGATCGGGAACTGTTGTAGAAGATGGAGCAGTGGTTTCACCACTGGCATAAGCTATAGATTTAGTGATGTAACATACATTTCCAATACAGACATAAGAGGTATGGCAAAATTATACCAATGCTGCCGCTTTTTAATTGCAAAAGTTGCGTGCAATATTTTGTGACATGCTCTCAGAGTCCAACTCTCAAAGCACAAGTGCATGCCAACAAAGTTAACCAAGGCAAATCTTTTCCTTAGTCTTGCACAGCCAAAATGCAAACTTCTCACTACCAACAGCTGGACTCTAAATGAAACACAACGGTCAGAGCAGTAAAAACTGCAAGCTGGAAATCATACTACAGACTGGCCTGACAATAGAAGTGCACAGATGAACTCCAGAGAGTATTATTGAAGTTTGCCAATTCCACCTGCACCTCAGAGGTGGTAGCTGGCTTCACAGATAAAAGTATGGGAAGGAGGTAGTAGAAATTAGAAAAGAGAATCAAAGCACCAGCTTTGAAGCCCTGATTCACCAAAGCAGTTGAGCACACACTTAACTTTAATAATGAATGCAATGGAACTCAAGCATGTGCTCCACGGACATCTTTAACTGCTTTGTTCAGCTGGGTCCCAAAACAGCACCTGTCGAATGTGCTTTGCTTTTGGTTCCCAACATGTGGAGATGGCAACATTCATTTAAATATCAGTTATTTTTCCTAAATACTTCTTCCCTCCTGGAATGGCCTCTGGGTCCTAAGTCTAATTTCCCTCGCACTTTGCTTGACCAGAATGAATGGCAACAAGTCTCTCATAAGTGTGGAACAGTGACTAAGGAACACGGGCTAATTCACACACAACGGGTGTGCAAAAACAGAGGGGAAAGCTTGAGCTTGACTGAAAACAGCCTTATTTCAATGCTTCTGCATTGCTGACATGAAGTCAGTGTAAATACTCAGAGAATAGGGCCTCCTGGTTTAGCTGAAGTGGAGATATCCTGACCATTACATGAATCATCCGGGATGTACACAGGAGCTTTTAGTCTAAATGCCGAAATCAGCTGTCCCTCCCACAGGAGGAGACATTATGATTATCATGATTTTTTTCTCTCTCATTTTACATCAAAATTACCTATAACGTTCAACATGAACTGTACAGTGTGACTTCTTTGAGTTCAGTAAGGAGGCAATGGCCAATCTTAGCAAACACGAAGAGGTTGCAGATGGAATTCCACCGCTGAACCAGTTCTTTAATAAAACTGGAATATGGTTAACGAAACTGAATGGCAAAAGATATTACACAGTGCCAACAGGCCTGACCCTGTGAAGCCCTGAGCATCTTCAACTCCCCTTCTCAAGAGGGACTCATCATCTCACAGAATTGGACCCTTGTAGGAACTCTTATAGGTTAAACAATTATTCTGAAAAAATTGAGCGATAAGATTAGGTGTCGTGAATAACTAAAGATTTGACCATCTTATTCTTGTACAGCTAGTCACTGATTCCATCTCAAAAATTTTAGCAGATTTCTTCTGGGCAACAAAAGGGGTCAGAAATACTTGTGTAATTAGAGTAATTCCACTGTAAACACTGAACTTATATCAGTGTCAGCAAGAGCTGAATCTCATGGACAGCCATAACACTCCCTGTGTATCAACCTCTAAAAATATTCATTTCAATCTTTTTTTTAAATGTACAATGGCCATTTGATCAGGCACCACACAGTGTTACTCAGCTACTTTTAAAGAGTTGTCACTAGCTCTCTAACTCCTAGATGTTAAGCAGTTAAGATGAAGGCACAGCGCTTTTGCTGAATGCTACTTACCCATCCCCTTGGTGTGGTTGAAGTCTCCTTTCACCACTTTACAGGTTTTGCCATCTCCGTTGCAGATCCCACAGCGATCCTCTTTGGCAGCTGAGCCAATGATCCCATCGCAGCCGATTTTCTAATGACAACAACCAGAGGCGCACGTTATTTCATTTGCAAGGCTAAAATGTCTCTAAACCAGGCTGACTGAAAAACTGAACAGGAAAAGAACATTGAGAGTCAGGAGAGCATTCAGTCAGTACGGCATCGGCTTGGTTAGTCAGCAAAACACTCTTGTTCAATAGCAAATGCACAAACCACATTATAAAAAGCTTCCCTGTTGTAAGCAGCATCATAAAACCCTAGCTATCCAAGGCACATTGGTGTATTTGCACTAACATGTTTAAATATTAACAGATTACAAGGATACTCTGTATTTTATAGCATCTTCCACTTGAGGATCTCAAATAACTTTACAAAATATTAATTAACCTTCATAATACCCTTGTGAAACAAATATACACCATGAGTCCCATTTTGGAAATGGGAAAAGAGAGGCACTGAGAAGTTGAGTGACTTGCCCAGATTCACGTTGGAAGCTTAAGGCAGAGCTAGGAACAGAATCCAGGTATCGGAGTTCCAGTTTCATGCCTTCACCACAAGTTCCTCCGAGATTATGCTTGAGGTCCTGATCTATTGCTCACGGCATTATCAGGGCATTGTATCAGGACCTCGCTGACGACACTAACATTCAGCAACAAACACTCAGCATCTATTACATTTTCACTATTTGAACTGAATGGCTCAGGATGCTAGTGCTCAAGTCCACATTTTCAGCAGGTCCCATTAACTAAACACCAGAAACCCACATTTATGTTATCAAGAATTTAGGGTCGTAATAAATGCATCAAGAATTTAGGTTCACTGATCTGTAAGTGCAAACTGCTGTATGCATGCACAGATGTGACATTTTGCCAGTGCTCCCACTGTATTCAGTTTTGACTTTTTTTTGCACCTAAAAATATTTAAGAATTTAACCCAATACTTCAGTTGCAAAGGCATTTGGATTGTAGAGATAGTCACGATTTTACACACATGCCTAAAGCAGTTACCACTAAAAATCTTTACCATTTCACCCCATAAGCAAACACTAGGACATTTTGTGCTCTCCCTAATACTTGCTCTCATGGTGGAACCCTGATGAAGGACCCCTGACTTTTCAGCTTCACACCTCATGACAGGAGGCATGCTCTTCGATGGCTCTGGCTGAGCTACCGGGGGAGGGGGGGTCGGGGGTCTCCCTAGCCTGAGTCCAACTGGGACCTCATTGCTTTCTCCATGACGTGCTTTTTAAACTAGAGTTCTGGCACCTCGCAGGTCTGGTTTGGAACGGAGTGACAGAGACTGCACGTACGGGAGACAGGAACTTCTTTCTCCAAGGCAGTGCTGGTGGTTGTGGCTGACTGAGAAGGAACAGGGGCAGGAGAGAATTTCTGAAGCCTGGTAATGCTGGGCATAATCTAAGTCAGGGATCGGCAACCTTCGGCACACGGCCCATCAGGGTAATCCGCTGGCGGGCCGTGAGACATTTTGTACAGTTGACAATCCGCAGGCACGGTCCTCTGCAGCTCCCAGTGGATGCGGTTCACTGTTCCCGGCCAGTGGAAGCGGTGGGAAGCTGTTGCTTGTGTGGACCTGATAACAATAGGTAGCACAACAGCCTTGACTGATACACAGCTTTCCTTGTAACTTGGCAGGATGGCAGGCAGCCATATATTTCCAGCTGCATTTGAACAACCGCACGCAACTGGATGGATAATGGAAATGTGGCAAACACTTCAACCAACTTTATTGTGAGTGTTACGAGACCAGTCCACAGGACTGTAGAGGAGGTAAGTAGAGAGAGGAGGATCAACAACACAGGAATGCAAAGGACCAGATCTCTGGATCTACACTGGGGTCCTTCATAAACCTTAAACCATGAGGGCGATGTAGGACAGCTGAGTAAAGATAAAGAGGGGATGGCTCTGTGCTTTTTATGTTTTTAAGGCAAATTTTCACACAGGGATGCTACCTAATTAATGCTCCATAAGTATGAGTCAGGCCATGTAGGAAGTGAAATAAATATCTAATGCGCCTGGATATGTCAATGCATCTCATATAGTAAGTACATGATGATATTAATACAAACATGCTGATTCTAGCTCAGCTGACCAAATTACATAGAAGAATCATAGAAGATTAGGGTTGGAAGAGACCTCAGGAGGTCATATAATCCAACCTCCTGCTCAAAGCAGGACCAACACCAACTAAATCATCCCAGCCAGGGCTTTGTCAAGCCTGATCTTAAAAACCTCTAAGGATGGAGATTCCACCACCTCCCTAGGTAACCCATTCCAGTGCTTCACCACCCTCCTAGTGAAATAGCGTTTCCTAATATCCAACCTAGACCTCCCCCACTGCAACTTGAGACCATTACTCCTTGTTCTGTCATCTGCCACCACTGAGAACAGCCGAGCTCCATCCTCTTTGGAACCCCCTTCAGGTAGTTGAAGGCTGCTATCAAATCCCCCCTCACTCTTCTCTACATGCAGAACATGAGAAATTTTTTTAGTGGAGAGCTGATGAGGTACTTTGTTCTTCAGAATGATCAATTACACCCAGCCCCAGAACCTTTCTGATGAGGGTTTAAGATGTGAATTACAATACCACGTACAAGTACTGCCATATCAAAAAAAGGATGAAATCTTAGAGTAGCCAGACTCTCACGATGTCAGAGACATGTTTGGAGTAAGGATGTACCTGGATTTCTGTGAGTTTAACCAATAACTTAAATGGGAGCAGAGTTAAGTCACTGCTGATCGCTTAGGAAAATCCCACCTCTGGATACAATCAACAAACTATCAGATGGACCCAATCCACCTCTAGTCTAATGGGCACATTTTTATGGCACGAGTTGCCCTGCAAGTCAGAAAACATGGGACACACATGGTTAGGTGTTACCTTGCAGTATAAGGCATATGTGACGCACATGTTAATGACAACTTCCATTAGAGACACACTCAAGATCTCCTGCAAAACAAAGGTGCAACAACAGCTTCATCATGGCCACTGACAAAAAGGGTGAGGAGAGGCTCTTCTGGAAGCAAATTGTGTTTCTTGGGCAATGGGCAAACCATTTCCCCACACACTGACCACCTCATTTTGCTGTGATTTCACTGACACCTCTTGATTTGTATGCCCCATGGGTCTGATAGCACAAAGATGTCCAACACATCATAAAGTGTAAGCTGATAAAGTCACTTTATGGGGCAGCATGTATCATAAGTTTGGACAGAATCTATAGAGCACTCTAGGGTTGAATGGTTGGACCATACTGCTGGTTCATTTCATTCTGGCTGGATACTCTATGATCCCACCAAACAGAGAGAATAAAAAGGAAAGGAAGTAACTTTGGCATGTTTTTACTCTGTATGCAATGCACAAGATGGTCCCCGCAGGAGAAGATTGACTTTGTATTTCTGGGGGAGGACAAAAATGGTGGTATGGTAATGCTGGTGTAAATACCACCGGCTCATCTGGAAGACCTCATGGCTGACTTCTCCAGTATCAGCCCTGCTCTTGAAGCCCTCAGGATGCTTGCCCTTGGGGATTTCATTGTGCACGCTGACATCAGCACAGTACAGGACCTCCTTGAAGTGATGGACTCTAAATATTGTCCAGTGGTTCTGGATCCTGCCCAAATTGGTCATTGAAAACCAGGGATGTCTGTGGTACTGTTATTAACCAGCATTATCAAGCATCACTTTGTACAGGGAATATGATGGAGGCCCCCTATAAGAAAAAGTGCCTTGACATGGGAGCGGTTGCCAGCTGATTTTCAAATGGGGTTTAAAGCCCTATGGGGTGGGCACCTGGCTATATTAGGCCCCTTGACAAGCCTCCTGGTTGATCTTGTGCTTTGACACCATCCATGTTTACCAGTAATCAGTCACTCCTTATGCCTTTGCTGAGTGAGCCATATGGCATGGAACTCATTCTCTTCGAGCAGGCATCTCTGTCTACTCCTCCCTCCCCTTTTTAAATAATTAAACATCTGAAAATATACTTGATGGGGGGCATTTTCAGTTTCAAGCATTGCTGGCCCTTACATAGGAACCTTCCCCTCTCCTTTTAATGATACCATAATCATTTGGATTCCTAAGCATGTGGTCTGGTTTGCATATTATTTGGGTATTGTTTTAACAATGATTTTATTTGTATTTTGAATGGCTGTACAAGAGCCTCTGAGTGTGTGTGTTTTGCTATATAAATACAATTATTATTGTTATATACACCCAACCCAGTGTCAGACCTGACATTGTATGTTCACAGAATTGTAATGCTTCCCAGATGTTGAGCTAAACAAGTTGTCTCAATGGATCAACTATAAATATTGATTCAACATGTGCCAGTCTGCAAATTAATCATGTACAGAACATGCTGGTTAGGCCAGACTCGTGTGCATTGCCAACTTTTCTCCATAATATCCAGTGTCCATTTATAGTTCAAAGGATGGAACACATGAAACAGAAATGTACAGAGGTGAGTAGGTGATGTCAGACTGGAGGTTAAGAAAAGTCCTGTTTCTTTACTGAAAGCACAGCTGCATCCAGTGAAGTGGGTTATGGGCTTCTGCTTTGTTCCATGAATAGAAGCTACCCGAGGATGCTACTTTAATAGCTCATTTGAACATTACTGTCCGCTCCGTTTCACGGGGTTTCACAATAAATGGGGATGCTACAAACAAGAGTAGAAATCAACAAAAACCCTTCTGTTTGCAGGGAAAGTAAACAGTGCTCCAGCCAGCACCATCAGCAGCATTTTCTGAACCTTCAAAGTTTGCTTCAGTCATGGAGCCACCCTTGGGCAGGGTAGGTGGGCAATGTCCACCCTGTTCTGAATTAGATACACTGACTTTTATCCGTTGAATGTATCTGTGTCTCTATATCACCCACCCACTTAACCCTACAATTATTTATTCACTAGAGTTTCTCCCCAGAATGGGATTCAATGTGATCCTCACTTCTTCTGGATGAAGTGCATCTGAATGCGAGGTGGCTGCTTTGCAGGATAAGCCTAAGCCCCAACGATCATAAAGGAAAGAGGAAAGCATACAAGGGAGGTGCCATGTTATCACTCACTTGTCCCATGTGCTCTTTCTGAGCTAACCTGAGTCACCTTCTTTCCAATTCAGTGAATGGCAGTGGAACTGATGGGAAAATAGTCAGCAGTGGAACACAGCAAATCTAAAGCAGACTCAAAAGTGGTAAGTCTTTAAAAGCTTAGATAGACATTACAAACACTTATTCTTTGTCTCTATTCTCTGTTCACCAAGAGCAGCAGTATGTTTGTTTTCTACTCTTCTGATTATATTATCACAGAGCCACGGCCTGACTGAGGCAAGCCACAGAACAGTCCCAAATAAAGCATGCTAGCCTTTCTGTGCGCTCTGTAAGATTAAGCGAAGGACAGGCATAAACATAGCTCTGTAAAATGACTTGTGATGGAACATTTGGGACCCATGTTTGAAATGCGAGAACATGGGTCCTGCATGGAAAAGCAGCATGAGGATGCAAACAGTTAATTGCATGAGCAAAAATATGCAGACGGATGCAAGAAACGGGTACTGATGTACACAAAGTGTTTCCCATCTCCAGTTTGTGCAGGTAATGAGCTATTCTGCATGTGCCCTTTGTGCCCAAATGAACATATTTTGCATGTACAACTTAGAACTGTATTTTTGAAAATCTGTCCATTTCTATGGAATTAGCATTGGCACTTAACACATTACGAAAACAATCATTTGTAGAAGAAGTCCTTCTATAACAGATTTGCTGCCCCATAGGCAGCAGTGTATTATCGATGAGTAAACTGTAGATTTGCTAGCAAGCAAGAGAATCCATGATATGGCAACAACTTTACAAGAAAGCTGTGGAAAAGCCCTAACATCCTCACATCATAAATTGTTAAATCGCAGAAAAGGCTGCTCTTGATCTTTAGCCATATTCCACTGTACGGGATTTAGTTTTCAAAAGGGTCTTATAAAACATTTTGAAGTACAATATCCAGTCCCCATCAGAAAGCTTTTCCTCTTGTCAGCTTCAGTCTTGTGATAGTTTACTAAGCAATGGAGTACGTGCTTTGAGAGAGGCCAAAGATAAATTCATATGCTCCACAACTGAGCTGCTAGATTATTTCTCATCTTTTCTCTTTGGCACACTCGTGTAACATCTGAGGGGTTTCCTACTATTGTGTCTGCCATCAGTAGTACTATGCTAACATCAGCAGCACCAATATAGCAAGCAACTGAAATGCTTCAGAAATTGCAGAGCTCCCATTATTGTATTTCCTGCAAGGATACACAGAGCAGAGAATTCAGACAGAACCAAAATCTTATGAATTCTACAATTCATGGAATCTTCACAATAGATTTGTTGTTGCTTTAAAAAAAGAAAAGGTAATGACATGAAAGCAAGCTGAGATTCGGGTTAGCCTGGAGATTGTATATGAGAGTGTATCTCCAACACAGCCTGAAGTACGGCAGTGAAAGCCAGCTAATTAGAGCGCTAGGTACCATGTGCAAGGTTTGCAGTTTTACACTATCAGAGGCACCCGAGACCGTTGCTGATATCCAGAATGGTACAGATTTGCAGCTGCCAAGAACACAATGACAAGAAGGGACTCCATTTAATAGCAGCCTAATGCATTTTCCAGTAGAAAATGGCAAATCCCTGCATACATATTGAACAATAACTGTAGTCTGCTAAAGAGACATTGCTAGCAACTGTATTCATCAGTGCTATAAAACATTTCTAGACAGTCATTGTTTTATACTGCTCTCTTCAGTTTTAAGACCAACTCCTGAGGTCACTACTATGTTTTTACTTAGGACTAAGCCAGGCAAACTCACAAAGAATTTTTCTAAGTCAGGACAGAATAAAGCTGGACCTTAGCATTTGGCTAAATAAGTAACATTTTAAAAATATCTAGGTGATTTAGGAGCCCAAGTGCTAGTATCAAAAGTGCCTTAGGTATTGGGGGGGGGGAGGGATAGCTCAGTGGTTTGATCATTGGCCTGCTAAATCCAGGGTTGTGAGTTCAATCCTTGAGGGGGACATTTAGGGATCCAGGCAAAAAACCTCCTGAGGTCCCTTCCAGCCCTGATATTCTATCCTGGAGCCTATATCCCACTTAACTTACAATGAAATTTAGGCTCCTAAGTGCCCAACAGCCAGATTTTTAGAGGTGTTTTGGCACCTAACTCCCACTGAAGACTCTTCTCAAAAGGGCACTTAGGTTTTTGTGAAAACTGCACCCAAGTCCTGTTTGCTTGAGAAGGTGGGTTTTACGGAGGAGAATTTAAGGAGAGAAACGCTGATTTTGTAGCCTATAGGTACAGGTATTTGCTAGGTATGACGTAGGCATATGTTAAAGTGGTAATGCAATGAGCCAAGCCTCAAGACCTATAAGACAAAAGCTTAGTTAAACTAATCAAGGAATAAGACCCCAAAAGCCTTAGCATAAATAGTTAACTAGGAGTAACCCCAGATCATAGGATATCACAAGACAGAATGCTGCAATGGCTAAACTGCTGACAGGTGACCACAAGATGCTAGTTTATAGCAGCTTGGGATATTTTAAAGTTAGGAACATCAGCAGATGTCTGACTACAAGAAAACGATGGTAATTAATTAACATATATGCTAATAAGCTTGAAGTAAGTGGACTAGTAACCTGTGGTAGAAGGGCACCCCAATATTAGTAGGGTGAGGAAATACAAATAAGGAAAAGGGGATGAAACCCCTACTGAATATACAATACTCTTATCAGTATAACACCTTATAAAAGCTGTATCCCAGTGTGCGTGTTTTGGGAGAGGTAGTTCTTGGGAGAAGTCAGGACGACGACGACCATCAGTGATGGTGACTGAGAAGATGAGGAGGAAGATAATGACTAACACTTCAAGTTGTTCTGCAAGGGATGGTGTGAGTGCATGGACCCTCAGATGCATGTTCTGTATTATCTCTATCTACCTTACTGGGCTGCAGTGTTTGTAACTCTGCTAACTCTATTAATAAAACTATTTCAAATTCAGACTTTTTTTCCTAAGTGTGAGTATTGCACGTTGGGGTTCCCAACTGAATAATAATTCTAACACTACTAGGCCTGATCTTGGGACAAGAACTTACCAACCCCCAGAGTGTTACATGGGAATTCTTATGTAATCAATATCATTAATACACAATCCATAGGTCAGGCGACAATTTGGCAGAAGAGGTGCTGGAGAATTTCTATCCAGCTGCTTTCTGCTCCTGAGAAGGCACAAAGTCAAAAGCAGAAAAGGGAGTCACTGGGGCAGAAAGAGGAAAAGGTCTGGGAAGAGCAGAGGGAGCAGGGGAGGGCAGCAGGGGAAAATGGGATCAGAGATGGAGGGGACAGAGAAGTTGCTGGTGTCTGTAGTTTACTACCAAATATGCCGATGCTGAGCCAAGTTTGCTGCCTCACAGGACTGCTGAAGAGCACTTTAGAAAGGATGAAGGCAAACCCGGAATTGGGAAAGTCATTAGAGCAGGTGTGTCTGTTACGTATGGATATCTGTCTGTTGTCACGTAGGTGAATCCCGACCCCTTTGTTCTCAATTGCTTCATTTATATTGCTGGCTCCAGAAGCCGGTACTATACTGGGTATACCAGTGGTTCTCAACCCGTGGCCCAATCAGCACACAGCTGCGGCCCATGTGACATCCTCAGGGCCATACAGGTAGTATATATATTGTGTGGATATGGCCAACATAACACTTAGAGAGCTACATATGCGGCCCACAATGGTAAATAGGTTGAGAACCACTGGTGTATACTATGGTGATTACACACTAGTAGCGTATCTATGGCTCCAGAGATTTCTACTGTATTACCATGGTGTTCATTCACTTACATCACTGCCTTCAGATGATACTGGCAGTATATTACATGGCATTGCTGGTAGTGGGTGGTATGTCTACATTGCAATTAAAGATCCATGGCTGACCCATGCCAGCTGACTTGGACTCATGGGGCTTGGGCTGAAGGGCTATCTAACTGCTGTGTAGACATCTGGGCTTGGGTTGGAGCCCAGGTTCTAGACCTCTGCAAGGTGGGAGGGTCCCAGAGTTCGGGCTGCAGCCCAAGCCAGAATATCTACACTACAATTAAACAGCCCCACAGCCCGAGCCCTGCAAGCCTGAGTCAGCTGGCACGGCTCAGCTGCAGGTGTCTAACTGCAGTGTAGACACATGCTTACTCATGATGGTTTTCCTTTAATTTTGGTGAAACAGACCAAGAAAAATGCTCCTTTTCTATTATTCAGATTTGAACCCAATTAACTTGCCTCTATCAAAGGAAGCCAACTGCATTAATAAAATGTAAATGAAAACAGAGTTTTAGGCTTTCACTCCGAATGGATGCTGAGATACTTTGAGATTTATTGGATGTGATGTGGTTCTCCCTCCCAGTCTCAAAAACTCCTCCATAGCGAGCAACTTTGCTGACTCTAGCTGAATTTATTTTGTAGCCAGAAAAGACTAGATTTGTTTAGGAGAATTTACTGTTGAAGGAAACAGGGAAACGGACTGTTTGTTGGAATTCCTGGACTGTTCTTCTAGACAATGGTTCCTCAAAACGTGCACATTACACTGGCAATGTGTCATCCCTGCCATCTATAGCCTTTAACTACAGAGGCATTACACAGCATGAAAAATACATCTCTGAGCACCTCCATGCCATTTCATCACTTACTATTCTCATCAGTTCCCCCTGCAATGCCTGCTTCAAGGCTTTGTACATCCCGTATGTGACCAGTAAATTAATAAGCACACTAAACTGTTTTGTCAGGCAGCTAGTTAGCGGAGTATCTCCTCTAAGTGGGATGTGCTGTCATGTTCAGCAATTCATTACACTGGCTACCCAAACAGAAGACCAGTACAAAGGAGTTCATGAGGCTTTAAAGTCTTCCCGGGTTGCATCCATCATTATGCATTTTCTCTGAGCCAGATGCATACGGACTGAATGTTCTGCAGCTGTCATCGCCTCTCCGCACAGTTTAAGACAGCTGCCCCCGAGCTGAAGAGTAATTCACTTTTCATGATGCATCTCCAAAAGACTGTGCTCAGAAAGAATTTCATTTGGAGGAGAGCAGGCTTCTACTCCCGGAAAGAAGGAAACGTACTTTGCCGAAACACTTGATTTAGCATTCACAGCTGATTTTGAGCAGCCTTAAGTAGAACGCTGGCTCGGCCAGTGCAATGATCATCAGCATGCATCTGGGAGGTGCACAGCTGGCCTTATTATAAAAGGTTATTAATGGCATTTCTTTGGAGGTGGTTGAAAAGAAAAGAAAATCCGTAATAGGGATGTACCATGAACCTGCCTCTGTCCAGGGCACCACATGGTAACTAATTTAGAGAGAAATTAAAGCCCCATGCCTGGCTCCCTAGCAAGGCGCTGTTACTGATTCCTCCTCTGAGTAAAAGAGAAGGGCTGTATTAAATATGTCCCTCTCAGGGCCGTTTGGCAGAGAGAGGCAGGAAACTTCCCTGCATGTGCTACCCACATGGCAAGGTCGAAACGTGGCAGTGCGAGCAGAAGCCACCAGGCGGTTATCCCATTTCTGCACAGGCTGAACAAGGGAGTTCAGTCAGGGGAGCTGCCCCTCCTGTGAATGAGCTAGTGCTGTGCCCCTAAAGCACTACATCTTAGGAAATACACGACGGAGCTTAGAACTGGTGCCGAGTTTACTGCGCCAGACCTTCAGCTGGCATAAAATCAGCATGGCTCCACTGAAGTCAATGCGGGTGTAGGCTAAACATCAGGGAAGATATCCCAGCCGATGTATTAGCTGGCAGAATAATCTCCCAAGGAAAAGGCGCAAGCCTCATCACTTGGCACATTTAAAACTAGACCAGATAAACTGGCAAAGGATGTGAAAGGAACAATCCACCACTGGCTGGGGACGGACTGGATGACTCAACAGGTCTTTGGCCAATCTAATTTCTGGGGCAATGTCAGGAATCAGGGCCTGCAGCAGAGCTTGTTTCCAGGCAGCCTCATCAGTACAGCTGGTCTGCAGCAGCTGTCTGATTAGCCACGTAATCTGACTGGCTGCTGAGGCCAGCACGCCAGCTCTTAAACCAGCAACAGCGGCAGCTCGCTAGCTTCTTAACCCTCATGCCCACCACTGGGCCTGCATTACCTTATTCCTGCTGTTCCTGCCTTGCACCCTGCCTTGCCTCTTTCCTGTCCCTGCCTTGAGCCCCTCCTTGCCTGATACCCTGTTTGCTCAAGCTCCTGACCTCCAGTTTTGACCCCCAGCTGCGGCTCCTGACTACGGACTCCAGCTCAACCCCCTGGCTCTGGTATTCAGTCCGTCCTCCAGTTTTGAACCCTGGCTCTGGTGACTGACTCTGGCCACTAGGCCTGCTGCCCCTTCTGGCCACTAGGCTAGACCACCCTCATCCCAGTTACTTGACAGGAGAATCCCAAATGCACTTTCAAGTCCACATAAGGGCCAAACAGAGAAGAAATACAAGAGTTTCTGCCATTCTGTAGGGTCCACACTGCAGAGGAGACCATTGTGGTGGGTATCTAATTACAGCTAGACTCTGGCTGGTATGCAGTAGTACACTGTATCTGTATCACTCCCAGCTGCTTTCTTCTTCTTCTTCTTCTTCAGAATATCAGTTTTTCATATAAGAAAACCCACCACTCTAAACTCCTGGATGTGAGAAAATGCAATGACAACCACCTGCAAATAGCCCGAAACAACAGGTCCAAAAGGTGGGAATAGCCCCATTCCTTTCAGTGGGTCCTAACTCAAATGCCCAATGAAGATACTTTAAAAGCCTACATTGTTACCAATTTCACTGCTCATCAAAGCAGGTAAGACAGGAGACAAAGGATCACACTATGAAGATCTACATAATCTGCTCCAAGTGACAGCTCGTTCTGGTGCCAAAGTGAGTGGGCTTGAGAGACACCACTGCTCACTGCCTAAGGACACACTGGCACGACATCCAACTCGCTAAGAGGAAGTCAAGTCCGAAGAGCCCAGCAGAGCATGGATGATCATATGTTGAACATTGGCACAACCTACTGAAAGCGGCATCTCATGTTGGTGCCTTCAGTGGGCGGAGCTTATTTTCTGGGCAGAGTTTGGAAGAGTACCACTACCCTTCCCACACTCTATTTCAATTCCTGATGCTCCACACAAGGCAGGGGTGGGGATGGCCATGCCAAGCGCATGGCCAGTAAGCTCAAGCACAGCTGAATTGGTCTGGATGGGAGAAGTGAGCTTTTCCACTATTCCCATCCATAGCCTGCAGTAGCCAGACACAAGCTGGTTATGTGGGTCAGCAGCCCCCAAAGCATAGGATGAGGCTGAGGATAGCTTCTCTCAGCCCTTCTGCACTCAGCACAGTTTCCTTCCACAGAAGCATGCTGAGCTGGGCCGTGCTCCAGCCCAGTGCCTCTGGGTCTATCTTGCAATTTTCTGAGGCTTTATAAACAATTTGCTTTGTAAACCCATCTTGGTATTTATGGAAGTGCTGAAAAGGGTTGTGATGTCGATAACATAAGACCTATACAACAGGATAGTGGCCATTTCAATCCCGTACGTGGCACATAGGATTCCTCCAGCGAGCAACCAAAATGCAGGAGTTAAACAGACGAGATGACCCACTAGCTGTCCCTTCAAACCCAACCAATCTGATGACGAGACAAGACGGGATCACATCCTAAAACATCTCCAGCTGTTCAGTGGCATGGTCTTATAGCTCAGGAATTTACCATAGCTCTTTAAACAAAACACATGACTAGGAAACTCTTGCAGTTGCTTTTGCGAAACAGAACCACATAGTTATTTCACAGGCAGTCTCAGAGCCACCCTCAGTGACGCTGTCTGATCGTAAACAACCGACACAGCTCTCAGCAGCCCAGGACAATACAAATACTTGGAAAATGAACAATAGAAAGTTACTCCACCTGGCACTTGCCATGTACGCAGAGGTCAGTCTCATAAGGCCCACATGGAGTACCATCAAGAACCCGATCTGCCACCAGCACAGGGGACTCCTTCCCCAGAGGAGAGCAGAAGAGTTCACATGGCTTATCTGAAAAAAATACACAAGACCGGCAACTTCACTCAGCAGTAACAGCAGCATTTAGACAGAGCACCAGAATGTCTGATGGAACAAGATGCATGAATATAGTAATCATGTAACATGGACTCTACACAACGACACAGACAAGTACATATTTATCGATAACTATAAGCGGGCTCGGATTCTAACTGTCTCAGTTTTAAGGGTGCTTGACCCATTGTTTCCATTCAAGCCCATCATTCTACCACTCCAAGATGCACTGTTTATCTGAAGATGCAGAAAGGGTTAAAAAGCGAGAGGTATGGGACACTTAAATCAGTGGCAATACTTGTCATTTTAGACCTGAATGAGTAACTTTACAAATTTCTCCTTCTCTTTCTGTCTTCTAGCTTTCCCTGCATAATTCCAATGAACAATCTTTGGTCTTTAGAATGTGCACAAGCAGCTCATTGTAAACATTTCATTTACAAAATTCAAGCTGTGCAAGCTAGTTCTAAATGGACACATCGATCGCGTGATTTGTTTCTGTTTCTTGACTGAGTGCAACTCTTGAAGCCACGTTTCCAGTGAGAACATTTGTGTTCATAAATTTAAAACTCACTTTGCACAAATATTTGCTAAAATTTGCTTTCCTGCCAGCAAAGTAGCGTGCTAGAAAGCAAACATATATTGCTGGAAAATACTTGCATTATTTGCCCATTCTAGTAATAGTATATTGTATTGTATATTTAGACATTTACTTTGGAAGGAACTGTGTGGAACTAGACGAATAATGGACTAAAAGGCTCAAAATATATAATTAACAGCAGGTGCCATGGTTCTTGGGAAACACACTGTATGTATTTGCAATATTGTCAGAGTAACAGAGTGAGATGTTTTGATTTCCAGAACTCATTCCTGCTCTCTGCTGCACACAGACTGTATCAAAGGGTATGTCTATACTGCAACCACTTAGTGTGACTGGAGCTCGAGCTGACACACCCGAGCTAGGTTTAATCTAGCTAGCTCGGATCCTGGAATAAGGAAGCTGCAGGGTGAGCTTTAGCGCAGTCTATGCTCACAAGTAATTATCTAGGGTTCTGGGTGGGTTTGTACAGCCAGTACTGAAGCCTGTGCTGCCATAGTTTTACTGTTCTGGGACCCGAGCTAGCTAGATTAAAGCTAGCCTGGGTATATCAATTCAGGCTGCAATCACAGCCTATGACTGCAGCACAGATACACCCAGAGAAAGAACCTACTGACATTCTGATGTCAGCATTGGCCTATACCAAAGTCTGCATCCTCCCCAGAGCTCGGTAGTGTTCAATTTATGAGACAGGAGGCCAGGTTCTCTGATACACTAAGGCCATTTGTATAGGTCCCTTCCTGCTCTAAATTCCCCTTGAATCAAGAACTTGCTTCTCTGCAGCCCATCTCTCTAGTATGTCTGAGCAGAGTTCTAACACAACAGAGAATCAGGGCTGGCTAGAGGTTGGCTCAGGTCTGTCTCTATTCAAATGCTCAACTTTTTTCAGAGTAGCAGCCGTGTTAGTCTGTATTCGCAAAAAGAAAAGGAGTACCGGTGGCACCTTAGAGACTAACAAATTTATTTAGAGACTAATAAATTTGTTAGTCTCTAAGGTGCCACCGGTACTCCTTTTCAAATGCTCAAGAAACCTTCACTATGTGGAAGCTTGGAACCAGAGAAGACACGGGAGAACGTGGTTTGGAGTTTTTTATATGCTTAAACCAGACCTGTCAGCACTCCAAGAATGCCAAGCCAACTTGCGCCCTGCCCAGCTGTCTTGCTTTGGGGAGGCGTGTCCTATCAGTGCTCAAAGTGCACCTATCATAGGTGTGTCCTATCAGTGCTCAAAGCCCTTGCCTTCCCCCCCACTACCCTCTCAAATCAAATCAATTTCTCAATAGCAGGATTTTGATATCATTTTCTGCGAAAGCTGCACAAGGACTGGCCTGCATAAGGGAGTGCCAGTCTGGCTGTTGCTGGACAGCCTCTGCTCCCGCAGCTGTGAACAACCCCGAGTGCCTGCTCTACCATGTGGCGGGAGATATTTCTAATTCACAGCCTTAGCTCAAATGAGCCGTCCTCTCCATAGCATATTAAGGTACGCCAGGCAGAGGGTCGGAGCATATACTCCTCTGCACCTTTGTAAAGCAGAACCAACCTTGCTCAAATCAGCTGAGAAGCTTTTGTTTTTTTAGCTCCTCCCTCCTTAATTTTCCATCAGGCCCAAGAATGGCAATATCCTTCCCCTCTTGCTGAAGGCAGCTCCCTCAGGTGTTTGCCAACACTTCTGGGAGTGCAGGTCAGAGAGGGGCTCTCAAACGCAGGGGATTTTTCATGGGGCGTCCAAAGCACCCACAGCCCCTGCTGGCCCAAAGAAGGGCCCTAGCTGATTTCTGTCTGCTCCTAAAGCCAGACTGATGTGGCACCTACAGCAATAAGGCAAGAAGAGAATAAAAAATGTTAGCTCATCATGTGGTCTAAATGGGTCAAGTATCATGAATAGTATTCTGCAAATGCTCCCTAATAGAAGTCCTTGTCCTCTTGGGGAGAGCTGGGGTGCTGACTCCATCAATGGAAACAGAATCCCTGAAAGGCAGCAGCGGCCCTTTAAAAAACAAACAAAAAACAGAGCACACCCTTCCTGTTACTGTGTGATGAGAGCCAAGGAATTCACAAAGGATGGCAATGGCACAGTTACGAGCGGGGTAGTTATGATGGATTTCAGTGAAGTTGGTAGTCAAAGCACAGGGACTATATATCTCAGAAGTCCTTCACAACAGAGCCTTTTTATTCAGGAACCTTTGAGAAGTGCCGAGTTGCAATTTCATAGGCTGCAATTACTCCCGGCATCTGTTATTTTGCTTCCTTGAAAAGAGCTTGTGAAATGTTCTAAGCCGTTTATGGACGACGGCTGCTTCCACGGAAGGAAAAACAAGGGTTTTTTTTTAATATATATTTGCACTGTTAAGTTTTTTTGAATATATATATAAAAAAACCTAACAGTGCAAATAGCTCAAGAGTTTTTCTGTTATCCCATTACCCCCAGTCAAATGGGAGACAGGCTGCCCTGTAGATGAGAGCACTTCCCCCAGGGTTCTGCAGGAGGTCCTGTTAGTGATTCAATGGGTGACATTTTCCCCTATGCATAGCGTTCAAACTGTTCTCCAGCACAGCATCTATGGTGCATCAGGGAGAGCCCAGCATGGCATCTGGGTTGCGTCAGGGTTCTAGGGTGCTGTCTGTTATAGGAAACATAAATCCGAGGATTTGACTGTAACAGCAACTGTTAGTTGGTGGATACTGGCACCCATGTCAGCTAACTGAGGCCAGGAAATAAAGTTCAGTCTCTCCCCCAGTGCTCCTGTGTGTCACACCCATGATTACCAAACACCTGTGATCAACCGAGAAAACACAGCTCTTTCCACAAAGTTTTGCTGTTTTCCTTCACTTTCTGTCCTAAGCGGCTTTGCAATATCACCATGCCTGAAGTAAACCAGTGCTAGGTTCCACTCTGGAGTTGGTTGCCTCCACTGAGGGTAAAACCAGTTCCTGTCTCTATGGCTTGGAAAGCAATTTGGAATCTGTCCAGACAACTGTAACTGCTTTTTCACTGCTTCTGCACATCAGCTTCTTTTTTAAACTACAAATTAGGAAGGACTTTGGGCCACATTCATCTCTGCTGTAACTTCATTGAAAGCAACACAGTTACGCCACAGACTTCTTTGGCCCTGTGCATTAAGCATGGCATGAGTAAAAACGGCAAGGAATCCTGTGATTTGTACGTAGCATTGGATGGGGAGCTTCCTCAGTGAAGAAGTAGAGAGGAAGCAACCATATATGTGATGTCAGTACATTAAAGCACCTTAAGAACTAAGACCAATTCTAAGAGAAAACGTCCCGTCAGCCTACAACGCTCATGAGAATGGGAGATTCACAGATGAGCCATTTGCAGAGAGACCAGGCCAAGAGCAGAAGGTTTTGGACTGCATATTGCAGAGTAGCTGATGGGAATTGGATTATTCTAGATGGAAGAGGGAAATGGAAGTGGTGGGTGGCCAAGAAAGGTGGTAAACTGCACAGTGAAATTGTTAAGCAGGTTCTCACTTCTGCAAGAGACTAAAGGAGGCACGTTGTACGTGTATCCGAGCAGAACGAAGCAAAGAGCCAAGGCTGCTGGATCAATATTTCTAGCGTCCTGGGTCCCGAAATAATAATAATCAGGGTGGACAAGCTCCTGGAGGGAACTGGGGTTGAGGAAATAGCCTACTAGAGCCACTGAGAGGGATTTAAATAGGAAGATCTGCAAACCAAACTACAAGAGGAAGTCAGGTGAAGAAAGGTACTTCTGGGGCTGAATTCTTTGAATGACTGTGATAGTTGAACCATTATCTGGACTAGGTCTAAGGCAAAAAGGTTCAAAACTGAATGAGTGTCTGAAAAATTGGTGTCTACAAACAAATTGTTAGCTATACTGGTACTGCAGTGCAGGTCGTGTTTTTGCTAGTTTTTAGGAACAAACGAGGCCTATAAAAGTGGGATGGGCTCCATCTGCACAGACAGGGCATGCATACACTAGCAATGGGGAGCTCTGTTTGTGGGGGTGGTAGAGATTAAACTAGCAGACAAGGGAGGAGGAGCCATCAAGGAGCCATACTGCAGCCAGCAAAAAGGAAGAAAGCTAAAATAAACAGAGAGGAGAGCAAGGCAGAGAGAGACAGACAGTCTAAACCTGTACAGGGAAGACTTGGGAACAGGAACTGAATACCTGGAGGGCGAACAGCTTTCAGCCCAGCAGTAACAAACCAAAGCAAAATTCCTAGGGGACCCTGGAGTTAACAAGTACAGATGGAAGGAGATGTTTCTCTGAAACTTTTAGGTAGTGACAGAGTGATATCTGGGAATTTGTATCCAGCCCTGAGCAATGGAAAACATTATAGAAATGGGGAAGATACTGAACAGCAGTGAGAGAGCAGAAGGAATGGGGACTGGAACATGTCCTACCTGTTTAGGAATGGTTTTAGCATCAAATCCAAGAGCAATTGAAGGAAAGAAACTACAGGCCTGATCCAAGGACCACTAGAGAATCCAAGTGATTTTAATGGGCATTTGATTTGGACCTACAGGAATTAAGGTGAGAGAGTAGGTAATAAACAAAAACTCTCAAGGGCAGGAATAGGAGAACCAGGATAGGGCTAGAAGATGCACCGAGGTTAGACAAGTCGTTATAAGAGAAACTACTGAAGAAAATCACTTCTTACTCAAAGATGTGGGGATGCGCTTCAAGAAGAATTCTTCCATAATCCCTGACCTTAAAAGTCCCTAGCTAAGGCCCGATTCTGCAAAGTGCTGGGTGCTGTTCAGGAAGATCTGCGCCTCCTGCAAGATCAGGACTCCAACTAGCCAGTACAGCTTTGGAACAGCATGTGCTATTCCCCTACTGATTAGAGGGTTTGCAATCCACCATCACCTCTGCCCTCCTTAGGTGGTTGCTTGATAGCTGGGCTGGGCAGTCACAGGTCTGATTTTCAAGTGGTGATACCCAGAAGTACCTGTCTCTCCTCCCCCTCCCCCCCGGCCCCATCAATGGTGTTTTCCTTGCCTTCTTTTGTGAGAAGAGGGGACTTGCAATATGTTTCTGATGCATGACACTGTTAATATAATTAGGCAGCTTTCAGCTAGAAAAGGGTTTTAAAAATCAATTAATAAATGGGGGGTCCAGATGAGACCTTCAAAAACATCAAGTGGAGTTAGGTGCCCAAATCCCATAGAATTTCAGTTGTTTTGGGGCATCTAACTGAGTTAGAGTCACTGGAAAACTCCCGCCTAACTGAGTAATCATTTTCAAACAAACCGCATTGGGGCTGGGTGTGAGCATCTCTTACTTATGCAAAAGAAATAAAGGGTAGAAATTTTATATTATTCATTATGGCCCAAATTAAGTCCTGGCCTAAATGTTTGCAATTCCTTTGGAACTGCTGACACCAGAGCTGATTGTGGCCCACAGTGAATAATACAGCACACTTCTGCAGACCTTATTTGCATAAGTAACTTCATGTGCTGGGATAAAATGAAGGAAGTTTGCTGTTGTTGGCTTTGATGAGAAATGAGCCAAGACTGAAATATGTGAGCTGATGTCCAGCGTTAACCTTTTCTACCCACTGCAGTCCTCTCAGCTGTGCTGTGGGGCAGGTCTGGCTCTCAGCTGCGGGACTGCTATCATAGAAACAGCTCAGCAGCATTGCTTTCTAGGCAGGACAGGCCAAATTTGGCACAAACATCCCTTTTCCTGGTGGCACAGCAAGCAGTACTGTGTGCCTCTAAGTGCTGGAGCACCATGCATCAGACCTGATTTGTTGGATGCTAATGTCTGAAGGGGACAGAAGGTGTCAGATGTGTAAGGGTACACAGCAGCTGAAGGTGTAATTTCCAGGTTGGATAGATTTATGCACACTAGCTTTGATCAAACTAGTGCACTATAAATAACAGCGTGGCTGTGACACAGGCTAGCCACCCAAGCACATACCCAAGGTCTCAGATGGGTCTGTACTGAGGGGGCGAGCTCAGGCTACCCCTGTTATTTTTAGCTCGCTAATTTGGTCAAAACTAGCACATCTATGTCTACGCGAGCTGCAGTACAGACATACACTCAGTGTTGATCAAAAACCCTGCTCTGCACCATTTCAGTATGGCCTTGAGAGGATCAGCTCGCACGAGTGTGGTCTTGTACATTTATCAGCAGATGGTGATAAAAGGGGCCTGTTTCTCCAGAAACCAGCTTAGTGAATCTCATCTTTCATATAACCTAATCATTTCAGAATGACTTTTCAAGTCCACCCAAGCACGTATCAAGACTTTGCCAAGGAAAACTGTTTCAGAATAATGACAAATTTAAATACAAGTAGATGTACAAACATGCTGAAGTGGGCAAGGAATCATGCAAGTAACATCCCAAGGTGAATCCTCCTCCTTGCTTTCAGTTCCAGATTTTGCTTCTATTTCCACATGTTAAAAATGATCAGAAAGTTCCAATTCCCATGGTACCTGCCTGTTCAGATGGGGACTTTTTAATTAGTTCCATAACCTCTCCCAGTCTCTTAAGTGCTGTGGTTACATCCCAAGGATGTCTGTAGAACTGGCCTGCCCAACAGATCTTGTTGAGAGGCTAAAAACGAGGGAGACAAGATGGTCATAAGAATCAGGAATTCCCTTTAACTGCCCTTCAGATCTACCCTCTGGGGATTACACCACAGCTATCTCCCCCGACAAATGGGGGCCAGCAGGATCAATCGAGAAGGGCTGAAAAACCACAGGAAAAAAGTGGTGAGGAACTATATAGAAAGTTGGTGAATTTACCATCAATGATGACAGCTGTCAAGAGGCTTTTCTTCTTGTTGGTATATCTGTCATGAGACTGGCATTGCTGGTCCCTGAAGCTAGGCACTCCTTTAGGGCAGGGTAAATTTTCACAAACTGTGTGTTCCACACTGGCTCCCCGGCAGTTCTTGCCTCCTGGCCCAGGGCTATAATGGGGAAGACAGACCAGTTATCAAGTGGGAGAGGCACAGGTAGTCACAGGTACATTGTTGCTTATCTTTCTCTGTCCAAGGCAACTAATCTAAGCTAATAGATTGTGCCATTCCCCTCAGAGATCCCAACTGCACACTTACTTATGGTAGGCCAAATTCTGCCCTCAGATATTCAAGTAGCTCCTACTGAAGACAACACAAGCTTTGAGAGCACATCTTTAGACAGAATTTAGCTCTATGCTGCACATCCAAGTGACTCATCAGAAACAGCCATTTGGAAACCAGATTAAAGCACGGTCTTTGGAGATATGTGCTCTGTAGGCATAAATATAATGCTGTCCATACTGTATGTATTTTGGATGAGGTGTAAAACCAAGGTGCTAGTCCATTGTGGTCATTAATAGCCCACATGTAGACTGGTGGGCTCGTTGGTGGGGGAATGATCAGCTATACCCAAATCAATTCTTAGCCCATGCCTCAGTGTGATGCTTCACAGGGATATCCACAATTGTGAGGCACCTCTCTACCACCTGCCCTTAATAAATAAAACATCTTAAACACAAAGGAGGATTTCTTATTATAATATAGTCATTTATCACAACCTTTCTGAAGGATCATTTCTTTCTCTTTTAAGCACTTTTCCCCTTGAGAAACAGGGAATCAAAAATATACAGCAAGAACAGTATGCATGGTGCTATGCCATGTGATCACAAAGAGAAGATACACTGAAATACAACAAATAGTTCTCTGTATTTTTTTTCCCAATCCCCATACTTCTCAGGACAGATTTTCCCCCCATTCTCCCACCCCCATCTGGAACAAATATAACAATTTTTATTTTCAGCATAAAAGTATTCTTTTCTAATGTCCATTTCATCACTGAAAAAAAAATATTACGGGTGAGCCCGCCCTCAGTTCCTTCTCCAGCCAAACATCCCTGAAGGCCCTAAAGCAAAAGGATCAGAGGGCAGGTAGTGGAGTACCCATAGCGGGACACGGCTCGAAGAACAGCAGTTATTGCACAGAGTGATCAACCTCTTCTCCTTAGAGTAGCATCCCTATGGGTGCTCCACTTCAGGTGACTTCCGAGCAATATCCCCAGATGGAGGAGGGAGCTTCAGAATGGAGTCCAGAACTGAAGATAGTACAGCAGAATCGAGTGCCATCTCAGATCTGACAGCATGCATTAAAGCGTAATGTTTGGAAAAGGAACGTACTGAAGCCCGTTTAGCGGCCTTGCATATTTCAGATACTGGTACATTCTACTGTAATTTTGTAGATTGGGCTAGTCGATTATTTTTTTCAAGATCCAAATTTCTTGGTCAAGGTATAGTCAAGATCCAAACTCCAGAGAAAATAATAGAAAACCCAACAATAAGTAGATAAAAATATTTTTGGGGTCTGTTCAAAAGCATCTGGCGGTCTGCCATAGATGTTGCTGAGATCTAGTTGGGGAATGTGCTATCTAGTTGAACGTGCTGGGCGGGGGGGAAATGAATGCCCTCAGCATCATAAGTGATAATACATCCAGATATCCTCTGGATAGTCTTTGAACAGAGATTAAGGACCCCTGTGGATCTTCCCACAAAGGAAACGAAACACTGAGGTGACTTCCTAAACTGCTTGGTTATATCTAAGTAGGAGGCCAATTCTCTTCTAACATCCAGGGTACGTAAATAGGATTCCTGTAGAGAATGATGTGGCTTTGGGATAAACACTGATGAATGGATTGATTAAGGTGGAACTCTGATAGAGCCTTAGGTAAAAATTTAGGGTGGGGATGAAAAGAGACGTTTTTCTTAAAGAACACCATAAAGGGGGGTGGAATCTGCCACCAAGGCTCCAATCTCCCGAATGGTACAGGCTGATGTGATGTCGACCAAAAAATCCATTTTTATGGATAAATGCAACAGAAAACAGGCTGCCATTCATTCAAATGGAGGTATCATAAAGGTAAGAGTACCAGGCTGAAGCTGCAGTTCAGGGCAGGATTTCTCATCTGTGGACAGAGAATCTCCAACCCCTTAATAACCACGGACAATACCAAATAAGCAAATATGGAGAATCCTTCTACTGGAGGATGAAAGGCTGATATTGTGGCCAAATGGACCTTAATCAAACTAAATGATAACCCTAATTTCTTTAGATCCAACACATAATCCAGGATGATTGAGAGTGGCACCAGATCAAGCAGGAGGCAGTGACAACAATGCCAATGGAAGAATCTTTTCCATTTCTGCAGGTAAGTAGTGCAGATTGATCTCTTTGTACTATTCAGTAACACCTGTTGTACTTCCAAAAAGCAGGAGAAATGTAACCCCATAAACCATCTAGGAGCCATGCCCTGAGGTGTAAAACTGCTAGGTTGGGATGAAGCACCCGACCAGCATCCTGTGACAGGAGATGAGGAATGATCGGGAACTCAAACAACGGTTGGACAACTAGGTGAAGCAGGTAAGGATACCAAACTTGTCTCGGCCAGGTCAGCACTATAACGATAATTCTGACTCTGTCCTGTCCGATCTTGTTAATCTCCCTTAATATCAGCGGTGTTGGAGAAACACATAGAACAGACCCTTTTTCCAAGATAGAAGGAAGGTGTCTCTTCAAGAGCGGTGGCCCAGAGATGCTCTTGAACTGAAAAGGGGACACTTCCTATTCCTGGAGATAGCAAAGAGATCCACCTAGGGCAGTCCCCATTTTAGGAATATGCTGTGGAGAATTTAGGTGTCTAGCTCCCATTCATAATCCTGGGAGAAGTGTCTGCTGAACACATTGGCTGTGGTGTTCTGTATGCCTGGGAGGTGGACTGCTGAAATTTGGATCTGATCAGCTATGAAACGATTCCATAGTTTCATGGCTTTGTAGCACAGGACATGTGAGAGGGAGCAGATGCACTCGGACTGACTCAGAATTGTTCTGGGAAGACTTGTGTCTGGAGCTTTAAATTCTTTAAACATATACTGGGTGCTGCAGACAGGACATGTATTTACTGTACTCTTAACAGTGGTTCTGGCTTTAATCTTAAGATTTCATTAACACGTGAGACACTTTTTTATGAATTCACTGCTAGGAATTTAAAGCCAGCAGCCCTTATTATGGGCATTATAATATAGTAAGGACTAGATCCACTAAAGTACTGAGCACCTCCTAGGCTTCCCCAAATCCAAACTAACTTAGTGGGGGTTGAGGGAGGTTATCACCTTGCAGAATTAGGGACTAAGACAAGCTTGCTGTATGGCTGAATGTAACTGGCGGCATGGACCTGCCCCTCTAATTATGGAATAAAATGAATGTTCCTCACACAATGGAGTGGCTCCTGTATCAACAGGCGTCTCCAAAGCATGCATCAGGGGAGGAAAGCACGGGTGAGAGCTTTGGTTTTGGATGAATATTAAATATATTTTATTGTATATGTAATGTACAGTTTTTAACATATGCAAATCTCTCTCTCCATGCAAGCTCATATAGGGATTGTGCCAATATCACATCATATGTATGTGCAGATATACACGTATTCTATCTGCGTATGTACACAGAACACCAGATTCCACCCCCCTTTATGGTGTTCATATTTATATATGAGGCCCAATCACCTTTTCAAAAATTAGAGAGTTAGGAATATCCAACTGAACATTGCTCAGGGCCTGATTTTGGATACAACATATACAATTATATCCTACACACAAAATGTACATACACACGCATATTTTAAAGATTGCTTTCTAAATAGACTCTCTGCAAGGTGACTTATCTGTAACATCACAGTGATGCCAGGTTAGATCCACAAATCAACTTTGAGAATGAAACCTGGATCTGGATCCAAATTTTGTCAGTTCAGCCCATCTCTAATAAAACACTTTGGAGTTTTAGTCTGGGTTTACAACTTTCTCAGGTCATTACAAGACATCAGTAGGCTAAGAAAGGTGAAATTCAAACCACAATGGGGCTTGTTGTTTTCAAAAAAATATTACTATAGTAACACTTGTCACTGAGAACACAAAGATTACCTAGTCTAATTTAATCTAGTCTGATCTACCCGTATACAGAACTAATGTGTTTTACCTACATACTGTTGGCAAATCATACAAAATGCAGGTTCTGCAATGAAAATCTGTTTTGTATCTTGTATCTGTTAAACAGCATTGTGTTTGGTTTAATAACCTGGAACTACCTTCCTACCTGAACTCGTTCTAAAAAAATGTGTCTATATAGGGGGCTCACACACCACAATAATGGGGCTAGACAGAACCCACATTTGTTTACGTGCTGAGGTTTGTGTTCCTGAGGAGGTAGGAAATACAGTATCCAGGTATATATAATTCAGAAACTCATGTCCTTTATATATAACTGAATTATGCTCTGATTCTAAAAATACAACTCCATTGGCATATGCACACAGGGGGTTTTCACTGCTGAACATAAAAAATAAAACAAAAAAACCCCACAAAATACCCCAGCGATGATCATACAGTCATATCCCTCCCTGCTTCTCTGCAAATTATTTTCATGCGTTTGCTGATTGCTTCCCTTTCCACGCTTATCACAGTTTGTGACACTATAGCCATGACATTTCCACCTCTCCAGACAGATTTTGTGCAGCCCTTCTAACTGGCCAGGGAAAGGGAGGGTCCAGCTGCTCTAGGGGCTGAAGGGGCCCAAGGTGTAATTTAGACAGCCTTAGGGGCCCGTCAAAGTTACAATAGCAGGGCTGTCATACGGGCTGTGGGACTGCCATACAGGCTTCAGCACTGTATGCTGTGAACCCATTCTGCCGTGCCCCTCCAGCCCCCAACACACCTACACCAGACCTTGGTGGCCAGCCTCATGGCGGTCTTCCATAGTACCTGAACCAAGAGAATTCTCCTACAGCTGGAACTGGGGCTTTTAGGACTCAGTTATGCCACTCCACCCTTTTAGGCGGCATAAAGGGGCTGGAGCAGAGGTAAAGATCACTCCCTGACTCTAATTCAGCATTGGTTTTTGATCCCCCTGCTCTTCCACACAAAGGCACTCCAAGCTTTGGGCAAGAATGGAGGACAGCAGAGCTCTAAAATTAGAACGTGCAGCCTGGGTAACAATGCCCTACCATGCAACCAGTCGTAGGTAATTCCTGCAGACAGTCACACAAATTGTAGAAGTCAAAAGCCAAATCAAGCAAGTAAAGCAACTGGTTTAAAAACTACTGTGTCCCCCACTGGCTCAAATGTCAGCTGGCAGGAGCGTGCACACACACACACACACACACACACACACACACACCTCCTAGCCAATATTTTTGGACAGCGAATAAACCAGCTGCAGAAGACCACGGGATGAAGCCAGGAACATAAAGTGACAGAAGATCCCATGGGTGTTCCCCACCAAGAATGTATATGAGCAAAAGAATTTTAAAATCAACATGCAATCTCGGTGGCTGCAAACCCTGTAGTTTAATGAGTGAGATAATGAATGGATTTAGGTTTGGTCAGCAGTATGGTTAAGGACAGTTTCAAGTCAGCTTCAGCTGATAACAAAGAAGTCACATCGGTCTCTTGTAGAATAAAAACGGAGCAAGTAAAATCAAGCCTGGACTTTACAGAAATGCAATCACAGTTCAGCATTCGCTCTGAAGTGATTGTCTTGCTCTCCACAATTTCAGGTTTCATTAAAAAAAAATCAGTCTCTAGCTGCCCTGGTTGTGAAGAAGCCCTCAAACATGTGAACAGAATTGACTCTGCAAAGTGCTTTCAACAATAGCTATGCCAACTGCCCCACTCCTCTCAGTGAGGGGTTATGATTCAGATACCCGGCAGCGATCATTTAAATGGCAATCATTGTTTTATGCCTCATACAAGTAAGGAGAGAGAGGGTCACAGATCTGCACCACATCCCCTAGATCAGTCGTTTTCAAACTTTTTTTCTGGGGACCCAGTTGAAGAAAATTGTTGATGCTCGCGACCCAGTGGAGCTGGGGATGAGGGATTCAGGGTATGGGAAGGGGCTCTAGGCTGGGGAAGGGGGCTGGGGTGCGGGAGGGGGTCAGGGCTCTGGGCTGGGGCCAGGGATGAGGGGTTTGGGGTGCAGGAAGGGGTTCCAGGTTTGGGGGGCTCAGGGCTGGGGGAAGGGGGTCAGGGCTCTGGGCTGGGGATGAGGGGTTTGGAGTGCAGGAAGGGCTCCAGTTTTGGGGGGCAGCTCAGGGCTCTGGGGTGGGCCCAGGAATGAGGGGTCAGGGAGGAGTTCTGGGTTGGGGGGCTCAGGGGTGGGGCAGGGAGTTGGGGTGCAGGAGGAAGTCAGGGCTCTGGACTGAGGGTGCAGGCTCTGGAGTGGGGCCAGGGATGAGGGGTTCCAGGTTGGGGGGGCTCAGGGCTGGGGCAGGGGATTGGGGCACAGGCATGGATTTACCTCTGGCAGCTCCCGGTCAGCAGCGCAGCCAGGGTGCACCGTGGACTGTGCTGCACCCTGGAAGTGGCCAGCAGCAGGTCTGGCTCCTAGGCGGAGGCACGCAAGTGTCTCCGCGTGACTCTTGCCCGCAGGCGCTGCCCCCGCACCAAGCTCCCATTGGCCGGAGCCAGTGCCCAGGGCAAGGGCAGGGCATGAAGCCCCATGGGCCTCCCGCTTAGGAGCTGGACCTGCTGCTGGCTGCTTCCGGGGCACAGTGCGGAGTCAGAAAAGGTAGGCACTAGCCTGCCTGAGCCGGGCAGCATGCTGACAGGACTTTTAACGTCCCGGTTGGTGGTGCTGACCAGAGCAAGGAGACCCAGAGCCTGACATGTTATGACCCAGTACTGGGTTGCGACCCACAGATTGAAAACACTGCTCTAGATGATGATTCATTCTGGTCCCACAAGTGGCTGGTGTTTAGGAGATACCATCACTTATTTATCTTCCTGATTCAAAGAGATGACAAGCCCAAGGACCAGCCATGGAGATATTCAAACCCCACTGAGTGGAGCCACGCAGCACATACCATCATATTATGAATATCTGTCCCTCCCCCAGTCTGAGTCCTGCATTCAGAAATCTCAAAGCACTTTACAAAGGGGGCTAAGTATCACTATGACCATTTTATAGATGGGGGGAAAATATTTGCCCCTCCCCTCATCCCATCCAATCTCCATTCCTCTCCCAGCAGAGACCCTGGTCTGTGTGGAGAGGTCTCTGCACAGTCTGGTGCTGGGACACCAGCTCAGCCCTGACTCAGCCTGTGCACTGATCAAGAGGAAATACAGTTTCATTTTCATTCCAATCAGCATCTCATTTCATGTTATGTCTGTGTTTGACTTGGGACATGGTCGGAGATGGTTCCCACTGCCCTGGTGTTTAGCTGCCCACCCCATGCCTGATCCTTTTTTGCCACGCTTGCAGCAACATTTCCCAACATACTGCACGTTAAAGCATCCTGAGGACAAGACGACTTACGGGGGATTGTCGCATTTCCGCTGTCTGAATCGGGCACCGGTGCCACATGTCCTGCTGCACATGCTCCACTGACTCCACATGCTCCAGTCTCCATCAACGTGCTCAGGAATGGGAGTTTTACTGACGCATTCCCCAGCTCGGCACCACTGAAACACAATGATGTTAGCACAATTCAGGCAAAGGACCCTGATCCTACAGACACTTGTGCATGGAGTTAATAAGAGCATTCCCAAGCATACAATCACGCATGTGTGCAAGTGTTTGGAGCTTCAGAACTAAGGAAAGCAGGACACGTTTTGGTTACGGCTGGAAAAAAGGGAGAGACGTGGAAAACTGAGCTTCGTCTTCAACCAATGTAAACCAAAAGGGTTTACAGTGACTGCAGGATGGAGCCCTCTGTTGTAACTTGCACAATAACACAGACGATTACCTAAGTAATTCATAGATTAATACATTCCAAGACCAGCAGGGATGATTGGATCATTTAGTCTGACCTCTTATATAATAGTCCATAGAACAGTGGTTCTCAGCCTATTTGCCATTGTGGGCCGCATATGCAGATCCCTGTGTGTTATGTGGGCTGCATCCACACAGTATATATACTACATGTATGGCCCTGAGGATATTACATGGGCCGCAGCTGTGTGCTGATTGGGCTCCAAGCGGCCCACAGATTGAGAACCACTGCCACAGAACTTCCTCAAAATAATTCCTAGAGCAGATCATTTAGAAACACATCCAATCTTGTTTTGGAAATTGGCAGTGATGGAGAACCCACCATGACCTTTGCTTAATGGTTAATTAGCCGCCCCTTATTTTCAGTCTGAATTTGGTCTAGCTTCAACTTCCAGCCATTGGATCAGGTTATAGACCTGCTAGACTGAAGAGCCCATTGTTAAGTATTAGTCTTTATAGACTATAATAAAGTCATCCCTCAACCTTCTTGTTGTTCGGCTAATTAGGTAGAGCTGCTCAAGTCTATCAGTTTAAGGCAAGTCTTCTAATCCTTTAATCACCCTTGTAGTTCTTCTCTGAACCCTCTCCAATTTATCAACATCCTTCTTGAATTGTGGACACCAGAACGGGACACTGTATTTCAGCTGTTGTCATACTAGTGCCAAAAACAGAGATGAAATAGCTTCTATACTCCTATTTGAGATTTTTCTGTTTATGCATCCAAAGATCTCATTGGGCCTTTTGGCTGCAGCATCAGAACGGGAGCTCATAATCAACTGATTATCCACCACTACCCCCACATGTTTTTTCAGAGTTAGCTTTTCCCAGGATACAGTCCCCCATTGTGTATCAGCTACAGTCTGTTCCTACATGAATACACTTACACTTAGCTGTATTAAAATGCATTGTTTGCTTGCTCCCAATTTACCAAGATCACTCTTTATCTGTCCTCTTCATCATTTATCTCTCCCCCGATTGTTGTGTCATCTGCTCACTTTACCAGCTGTGAACTTCATTCAGGTACTAGGACTTAATCTACACTCCCTGAAGAAAGTGGGTTCAAGAAATTGTATCCAAACACAACACCTTCATTACAATGGTTCCTACTGCACATATATCATCATCACTCAGTTATACTCCTATATAACCTTAGTGATTCCAACAGGATTGCATTGGGATGTAATTAAGGGCTGAATCTGGTCCATTTTCTCGATCTATCTGGGATGTAATACAATAAATACTGCTAAGCAAGCCACGTAAAGTATACACAATTAAGAATCATTTGGAGCTAATGTATTCAGCAAAAGCACACAGGCTAAAATTCTTTCCACCACCTACAGTCAACAGTAAGTACCAAAGAATTTTTAATTAATTTATGTATCTTTCATACGCAACCAGAAAAAAGGTGCATAGTTTCCAGCTTTAGCAAAAACTCCCTAAATTAATCTCCTTTAACATACAGCATACGGTGAAATTTCAAGTCTAAAATCTACTGACAGTTAATGCTCTTGCATGGAAGTCAAGTTTTTGGGTAATGACTGACATGCAATAGAGACCTGCTAATACAGGTGTTAATTTTCTTTTCCATTAACCGTTTTCTCCACCACTCTGAACTGTGGAAAGTCGAAATATGCACTAGCCATCTGGCTCAGTCTGCAGGGCCCACTAAAACAAGAAATATTTCTAAGCAGAGATCTTAAAGAAAAAAACCTAACTGAATTGGAGCTCATTATGAACTACCCTATGTAACTGCATAATTGTATTGGCATTACTCTTGCCCTTCCTCCTCCTCCCACAAATTGTCTGTTTAAACCTACCTGCTACATCATATCTCAAGTTTAGGGCCAGATTGCGCTGCTCTAACTCACACTGAAAAGTAATGTACTCCTCAAAAGAGTCTCATTGAAATGAATGGAACTGAAGAGCATCTTACTACACGACGAGTTCCAGGTGGCCCTTAGACTGTAAATTCTTCAGGGCAGGGACTACCTTTTCTTCTATATTTGTACCTAGCACACTGGGGCCTTGATTTCTGTTGGGATCTCCAGAGGCTACCGCAATACACATCAAAGAAAAGAAAAAGAATTTAATGCCATTTAACCCAGCTGTTTGTACAAATCAATCAGAACAAAATATGGGTTTATAAGTAAATATTTCACGTCCTGGAAACGTCAGTCCACAGACATCATCATAAAAAGCAAAACAGGTGCAGAGCATTTTGATTACCTTGTCTGCCCCACATTCTGTGCCATCCAGCGGGGGATCCAGCTTGGTTTTACAAGACGTGTCTCCTTCTACCAGGCACCACAGCCCAGCACACATCAAATGCTGCAATCACAAGGTCAAGAAGTGTGGTTATTGCTTCTGGAGAGGTCAGCTATCATTATGGGATACACTGCAAAGCTCAGTCTGTTTCTCTAATATGAATCCAGAGGCATTGGGCTGGTTTTCGATCTATTATTTTTTAAGGAGAAATTGATGCTAAATAGGGGGGCCTGAAACATGAAAGAGATCAATGGATGCAGATGCATGAAAAAAAGTGCATCATTTAAATACATTTCTTTTCATAGGAATAGATCAGGTACAATAAAAGAGGAACATACAAGGGAGGAATAGACTAGTGCATTGCTATACCAGTCAAGCTACATGCATGCCTGGATTAGTGAGTCACTTCATTGTTTTTAACAACATACAAATAAATAGAATATGGTATACTTCGGCAAGCCCTGCTGAGCTTCTACCTTGCCCAATCAACTGGCAATTTCCCAAAGGTTTCATGGTATAAGCAGGTCTTGACAGAGGAGCTGAATGAGGTCAGGGCTGCAGCCTCATAGTTTAGTTTGGAGAGAGCATTCCATGCAGCATGGGAGAACGCATGAAGGCCATTGTGTGAGAAATAGACAAATGAGCGATAGTTGGCAGGGGCAATGCAATAATATAAAAAAACAGATAAGCAGGGAGAGGCAGATGTATGAAAGGCCCTGATGGTAAGAAGAGGCATCTTGAATGTGATGTGTGAGAAAAGGAAGAACCCAGGAGATGTGAGAAAACCAGCAGAAAAGGGCTAGAGATACGTTGCATCTTGACACTAGATCTGAAATGCACTCTGGCTACCATTAACACGACTGATCAACAGACGTTACTGGGATACTGATTTCCACTATGCTTGCATGACCTGTCATGTCAGAAAAGTTTTCTGAATTTGAGAAAAAAAATCCAAGAAAGAAAGATCTTTAGATCTTTCACATTTTTTGAAACGTCCAGCCTGCTCTGCAACCTGTATAAGTGGATGATCTGAATAGAAAGTTCTATGTTTGTGCACGCACACGCACGCACACGCACGCGCACACACACACACACACACACACACACACTTAAAATAAATAAATAAAAGCTATATTTCTTTCCTCTATCGTTCACATTTCACTGTAATGGTAAAAAGATGAGAAGCTTGGCTCTAGTATCAGCTGGTCTTGTCAAGATTTATTGAACCTCATTAAATAGTTTGAGTCAACACACTTGAACCTTATGATTCTTCCATAATGTAATGTGTTTGCAGACACATGTTGGTATGTATATATCAAATATGCTTGCACAGCACATGGCGTAATGAATGGAAGAGAGAAATCCTGCCGTAAAGGGTGATGGGGTTGAAAGTACTGAAAAACTGGTTATCACAGCAGTATCTACATCCTGTTTTAACTTCATATTTTCTTCTGGAATGAGGATTTTGCATTATTTAAAGCAAAAGAACATTTAAAGAAAGCAACAAGCAGAGCTTGGTAACAACTGTATCTGCCATCAGCAGCATGGAAGCGCAGTGCTTGTTAAATAAAAACCAATCAAAGAGTTTTCATGACATCCACGTACTCTTGAGCGGGCTCCTGTGAAACAGAAGATGGATTGAAGATTTCTGCTATTTGTACTGAATTATCACTAATTATTATTTTTTCCAAAGCTCTTAAATTTCTTTGCAAACATCAATTAACCCTCAAGACATCTTATACAGTAGCAATATATTAGCCACATTTTATGGATGGGTACACTAGGGCATGGAAAAGTTAACTCACTGCCAGACAATACACAGCAAGTCAAGAATAGAACGTGGGAATTCCAAATCCCAGTTCCTGTGCAAGACAACTCTTCCTCCCTGTTGGGTTTGCACAGGATTAGAAATCGGGTGGATTAGCTGTCCCATTTCATTGTCAGAAAGTGACACGCTGCTTGCCAGCAATGAAACCTTTACACCAGCCAATGTATTTTCCTTTAGATCTAAGACGCTGTCTTGAATTAACACATCTTATTGTATTAGGGTTTTATATGGCACACTGGCAGCTAGAACACTGCTGAGTTATGAAGACTTATAGATCACACTTTACATTAAGGTTTTACTTATCAATGGTTAATAAAGGGCTGATAAATAATTAATAGACATATAAGCATGTTACAGACTTTAGTTACAGATTATTTAAGCACAACAGTAGAAGGTATTATACATACACTTACAAGCTATGGTTTTAAGCAACCTATTGACCTGGTGGACTTTATAAACTATACCAGTTGATTAGTTATTTATTAAAACATCTATTAATAATTTATCAACCCTGTCTAAACAGAAGCGAACTATAAAGCATGACTGACTTTACGAACAAGAATTCATTGTCTCAACAGGCTCACTGTTCTCCCTAGATGACTGTGGGCACGGATGTCTCCAGAGCAAAGAAGTGAGCTGTAGCTCACAAAAGCTTATGCTCTAATAAATTTGTTAGTCTCTAAGGTGCCACAAGTACTCCTTTTCTTTTTGCGAATACAGACTAACACGGCTGCTACTCTGAAACAGAGCAATGTCTGTGACTGTCGGATCCAAATCACCATAGGGTAAGACTGCCAGCTGAAACAAAGGGTGGGTGCTGAATTTAGGGATGCAGACAGACTGGCATCGTTTTGATTTTGGTGTGCTTCGGCCCTTCTCCTCCAAGCCTGGGTAGCTCACTATACATAAAGGTACATCTACATGGCACACTTCTTTCGGCAGCATGCAGAGTACATTCACCACTCAACTAGCTAGCACAGCAGTGCAGACAGTGATGCACTGCTTGGGCGAGTAAAGACATGCCTGAACCCTGTGGGTATGCACCTTATACAGCTCTCTACACGCCCAAGCAGGGCCTTGCCTGTTTACACTGCTATTTTTAACTGCGTCGTATTCTGCTGCCCCTCTGCTGCTGGCATCTTTCCCTGCCACAGAGAAAGGCTCCAGCAGTGGGGAAAGGCTCTGGCGACAGAAGCAGTGGGGAAAGGCTCCAGCAGCTGCTGCCAGAGCCTTTCCCCGCTACAGCCCCACAGCTAAAGCCTTACACTGACACTCATAGCTACACACCGCCATGTCGATGCAGCCTGCTTTTCACCGCAGCGTGGAGCTACTCGTACAGGGCTTTGGAGCTGTGCTCCGGCTCCGCTCTGGCTCCAGGCAAAAACCTGCAGCTCCACTGCTCCGGAGCTGCTCCGCGCTCCAGCTCTGGGCTCCGCTCCAAAGTCCGGATGCATAACCTACATGCTGATGCAAGTGATGTGCAGTGTAGACGTACTCAGTCTCACAGATTTTTAAGGCCGGAAGGGATCATTACATTAATCTAGATTGCAAAACACAGGCCAGAGAACTTCATCCAGTGATTCATGCATCAAGACCATATCTTCTAGTTGAGCAAGAGTGTCTTTTTGGAAAGACATCCAGTCTTGATTTTAAAGATTTCATGTGATGGATAATCCACCACATCCCTAGCTAAACTCTTCCAACGGTTAATTATGCTCACAATTAAAAAATTGTGCTTTATTTCTAGTCTTGCATTTGCCTAGTTTCATTTCCAGCCACTGGATCATACAGTCTATATAAATTACACGATGCTAAATCCTGCTCTTAGATGTACAATTGCGCACATGGACAGGGGAAAGAAGAGAAAGTCAGAGAAATCTAGCAGCCTTACATATGATTTGAGTTGCCAGCCAGAATTCATCCAGAGTTCACAAGATGTGGTAGGCAATAAACTCAGCTAACTCGTCCAGTGATGTACCATGAGCTGGGGGGATCATTGGACATCTCTAACCCCAAACAGGTATGTGTGTATGGGCAGAATTTGTTTCAGTGATGATACCAAAATACAATTCATGGACAGGACTGGCACAAATATTCACAATCAGACACATATGCTTACATAGAAAAATACTCTGAAAAAAACCTCTATCATCAACATCAACCTTCCTTAAATTTCACGATTGAGGGATGGAAAACAGGATTTTTATAGTAGCCTTATTTTTGACTCCTAATAATAAATGCAAAGCATACTTCAGGAAAGAGCTACAGAAACACATAGTAACTACACTGCAGCTCTGTGTCCTATTGCCACACCATTACAAATCTTAAAATCCCATGCATCTATGCCATAAAGACACTCAGACAAAGACTAAATCATCAGCTGTGGTGCGTTATCATGTTCATTTAAAAAGAGATCAGATATCCTCTTCAGCTAAAATATAATCCCAAACAAAAAATCTCCATTAAAAAGTCATTAGCACTTAGTGTTGCAGGGGACTATTAAAATGAGAAATGGCCGGACTTGACAAAAAGATTGTTTGTATATTTGAGTGGCAATTTAGAGCACAGATTGCTGTACAATATAGGTCATGAAAGTTGCTGTACTACAGTTAAATTGTAATTTCAGCATTTGGCACTAGAAAGCAGGTCTGTCCATGTTGCAGTCTCCTCTCTGAATAGGAAACTATTCAAGCGGTTGGGAATTTTCTAACACAATATTTTTTCATTTGAAAATGTCAAATTGTCAAAACTGAAACTGTTCACAGAAAAATGTTGGTTTAGACCAGTTTCCTCATTCAAAAAATTTGACAAAGTAGTTTTGAAACTGTCAAAACATCTTTTCGTTTTGAAATGTTACTTAGTTTACACAAAAAAAATACGGAATTTTTTAAAAAAAGGCTGAAATAAAAATGAAACATATCAAAGTGACCAAAAGGCAACATTTCAATTGACCCAATCTGGAAAAAAAAATTGGGTTATAAATTCATGAACATTTTTGAGATTTCAACTTTTTCGACTCACTACAGGTTGGGGAAAAAATTAAAAATCTCAAAAACTCGAGTGGGATGAGAAAATCCATAGCATTGCATAGCACTAGAAACTATAGTCAAAGGATGTGCATGTGACAGACTGTTAGGAAGCAGCAAGCCTGACGAGATTGTCCAGCCACAAAAGAATTACATTTATTATTACAGGTGGTAGAGTGATACCCAGCTGAGACTGGAGCCTCATTATGCCAAGTGCTGCACATACACTTAGTATGAGACAGCCTCTGTTCTATCAAAGCTGACAAAGGGTAGATAAAGGAAGTATTAGCCTCACTTCACAGATGGGGAACGAAGGCGCAGAGGGATTAAATGACTTGCCAAAGGTGGCAGAGGGGAAAATTGCATCCAGATCTCCCGAGTGCCCAGTTTAGGGCTTTAAGCCATAAAACCATCCTTCCTGGACTTCAAGGTAAGAATGGAGACGGCTCTCATAAGATCCACATAGAAGGCTTCATGTGGTTCCTCTCTACTCAAAATTGATTCTCCATCTCTTTCATAATGTGGACCAATTCTGAAGAGAGAGGTTACCTTGTATAGACCACTCCCATTAGTCAGAACAGAATATCAATGTGCTGTACCTGACAGGAAGCACTCAGACCTCCCAGGATTTGGCCCCTAACGACATGAAGTAATTTCCAAATCTGTAATGTTATAACGGTCCATGTGGTTCTTCTTGCCGCTCAGAAATAATCCTGTGGAAATCGCTAAACTTTCTGCATTTTCCTGGATTAGGAAAGAAAGGAAGGATTCCATTCTCTAGAGAACTAATTAGCTCCAGCTGCCTGCTGCACACTGGAACCAGCAACCTCTCATTTCTGCCCTCAGAGTTAAACACCATGAAACTGATTCTGTCATCATAGAGGGGATTATGGGGAAGGAGTAAGAAAGGGTAAATAGCCTTAAGGAAAGGGAACAAGAGAAAATTATATAAAGTACACAGGGAGAACTGCTTTTAAATACATTAGTTTTCAATGGAGCATCACAGCACTTTAACTTTCTCACCGTTTTGGCTTGGCAAATAGTTAACTGTAAGCTGTGCCCATGTGCAAAATTCCAGTTAACACCAATTAAATACAAAACAATACTGTAATAATACACTTATTACTTGCATAGAAATTTACAAGGTATTGTACATACTTTCTCTAAGCCTCTCAGCACAGCTGACAGGTAGGAATTCACCTCCCCATTTTACAAGTGAGAAAACAGGTGCAGAGAAGTTAAGTCCCGAATTTTCTATCGCAGCTTCTAATTTGGAGGGTGGGGAGGGGAGGAGCTAATCTCCACCACCTATGGACGGGCAAAAGAAGGCATCAAGGGTCTGCATCTGCCGTTGATATTAGTTAGAGCTGGAGGTGCTCAAAAGCACTGAAAACTAGGTCCTAGATGTCAAGAGCTGGATACCCAAAAGTAGAAGCACCCAAAATTGGAGGCCACTTTTGAAAATCTAGGCCTAAGTGGACTGTCAATGGCGAAGGTGGGATAAGCATCGCAGTGGGTCTCTCGGAGTAATTCCATGGAGCTGATATTGAAAAGGGGTCAGTGGAAGTTCCAATATAGGGCAAGTGGAGCAAAAATTACAAATGAGAGGTGTTATTCCAGAAATGATGAGCAAAGGCTGAGGAAGAGCTGTATGCGATCCTGTTCAGCTAGAAAGGCAGGACTTTCACAGATGTATGAAAGTGAATCACTAAGAGGACATGCATCCCACTCGAACAGCAATCACAGAATCTCTCCGAGATGTCACCAGAAAAAGTCTTAAAAAAGAAACATTGTAATTTTCACTATTTAACGATTATCTATGTCTCCAGTAAATTTCAAAGTACACCCACATGCTGTCCTTTTAGCATATAAAGTACCCAGCTCTGATAACCAAATCTATAGCTGATTCTCCTCTCAGACTAGTTTTACACCACTGTAACTCCATTGATTTCAATGGAGTTACAGCTTGATTTACACCTGCATGAGCGAGTGGAGAATCACCAAACATTCAGAAAGTGTACCAAATCCAAGGGATTAACTTAGTTCAAGAAGAAATAATCCTTGAGTTAACTGCTTTCCAGGGCTATCATTTCAGTTGCAGAAATGCCTGAATTCAACAAAGTTGTTTCCTATACTTTTTTTAATGTCTTTATCGGATAAAACGTAGCAAAACAAATGCTGCGAACATGACGTGGATCATGCTGAGCTCAGTCTTCTGCATTAGATGACTTTACATGTATTTATCTGGCCAGCAACACGTGGATGCCACATGAAATATACTGGGCTCCATGGACACATGGAGTGATACCAAGGGCTCTTCTGTTCCCAATAACCAAAACTGAAGAATAAAAACCGTTCCCATCAGAGCTGCTCTTTCTTTAGAAAGAAAAGACCAAAAAAATCCACCAGGTCTTAGAACAGTAATTACATGTCATAATTCGGCTGTTGTAAGTACCGATATTCGGCTGTTGTAAGTACCGATCCCAAGATACGAATGAAACTAGCTTTCATCTTCAATCAAGTCACTTTTTAATAGCAGTAATTCTACAGGTCAGCAAGAGCAGCCCAGGGCTCTTCATCATAACAACATCTTAGCAACTGTAGTTCTGGCATTCCAAAGGCCTCCACACAGCTGTGCGACCCTTTCGTGGGGTGTCCAGGACAGAGAGTCGCCGAGCGACGCCTCTGGCTCAGTGAGAGGGAGTCTTTTGTGCAGTAGCTGAGTGTCAGCTCACTGACTCTGCCAGCCCTTCAGCCACTCAAGCACTCTGCTCAGGGCTCTGCCAGCCACTACTTTGCTTAACAGGCACACACTCCTCAGAAGCATCCTCCTGTAGCATCCAGCCCCAGTCACTGGACACTCCCAGTAATTACCATGCTCACTATTCCCAAGGGAATAGTGCACGCACACCAGCTTGTTTGAGTCATCTGAGTAGCAGCTCACATACAACAATGCAGCTACATGTCGTACTCTATTTATAGTAAAAACAACTATTCATTGCTTAACAAAGGTAAAAATTGAGGTGACGTTGAGCAAAGCTAAGAAGAACAGGTTACAAATAAAACAAAGTAAGTATAATGTGCTTCTAGTAGACTAAGACGTAACTAACAGGCTAACCTTCTCACCTAAGCTCCAGTCCAAGCAGGAACATCTACACTGCTATTTTTAGACTCATAGCATGAGCCCTATGAGCCCAAGGCAGTTGACCCGGGCTCTGAGACTCACTGCAAAGAGGTTTTTTGTTTGTTTGTTTTTTTGTTTTTTGTTTTTTGCAGTGTAGATGTACCTAAGTCCACCCATAAAAAGAAAAGGAGGACTTGTGGCACCTTAGAGACTAACAAATTTATTTGAATCATAGAATATCACGGTTGGAAGGGACCTCAGGAGGGCATCTAGTCCAACCCCCTGCTCAAAGCAGGACCAATCCCCAATTAAATCATCCCAGCCAGGGCTTTGTCAAGCCTGACCTTAAAAACTTCTAAGAAAGGAGATTCCACCACCTCCCTAGGTAATGCTACCACTCACTTCATCAGATGCAAGTCCACCCATGTGACTCAAAACTACTTGTATGTACAAAGGTTGCATGATTGGGCCCCTGATGAGCAGTATTTATAGAGAACTGCACTTGTCCATCTATACCACATAAAAGACATACATGGTTAAGATTTTCAGAAGTGACTAGTGATTTTGGGTGCTCACTCTGAAACACCTTAAAAGGGCCTGGTTTTTATGAGGGGACTCAGCGCTTTCTGAAGATCAGTCAGCGATAGGTCAGGGACTTAAAACCTGCGGCATTCAAACTCACTTATTTTTTAAAATCTTGGCCATGGTCCCTGTTTCAAGGAGTTTAAAGTTCTACCGCAAGACACACAACAAGATACAAAAGACTGACACATGCAGAAGATGGCAAAGACTTGACATAGAAATCAATAACGAAAGGGCTAGCTAAAGGAGGGTTGTGTTTTCAGGAGTACAAAGGATGAGAGTGGGTGCTTGGCAAACGAGCAAGGGGAGACTTTACCAAGCACAGAGGGAAGTGATGTAAGGAGGAGTGAAGTTTCTTTTCGAGGACCATTCCCTCCCCCGCCCCCGCATTATTGGAGACTTTGAGGAGAGGGAAGAGGTGAGAAAAGGAATGCCTATAATTTTACTGAGTTGCAGTGTTTTTCATTCAAACTAATATATTCATGTACCATATATACTATTTTATTGCAAGGAGCTAATTCTATTCTATTTCTTATATGCCAGAGATGAATGTAACAAAATCAAAACACGGGAAGATAGTATTAATGAGACTGTAAACTAATTTTATGGCTAGGAAGCCTGGACTTGTAACTGATCTTTTCTGTGCCTTAGATCACATCTCACAGAAGCACTCGGGATTCATAGAACCATAGGCATTAAAGATGAAAAAGACCACCTCATCCATCTCCCTGCCAGTGCAGAATTATTTTCATACCATACATGTTCTTGTGCTTTGTCATCAAATCTAGTTTTCAATGTCTTAAGTGAGAGGACATGGAAAGATACTGCCATGATTTCTTTAGAGAGGAATAACATGTTACCTCACCCACTTCGTGTCTCTAAAGCAATCACGTCCATATCTTTACCAGCTCAGAATCCAGAGGAGCAAAAATGAGGAAGAGAGTGATTCACTGAATGAAATGGTGGATGATTTCTGGGTTATTCTACAGATTGTGTGTGTGTTAAAGGGGTTGCGGATAATTGACCAGTGTCAAAACTATAATGGTTGTTCTAGGATAGATATTTGCAGTCTACGAGAACAGTCCAGTCTATAAAAACATATCCTCTATGCTGTGACAGAGAAGAGTTATCAGTCCCACAACTATTATGTCACAGTCCTCCAAAATCCACACACTGCAGGTTCTCTGTGGCCAGAGCCACAACACGGGCATTCTAGGGCAGGGTTAGAGGCATGGGCTATGCTTTTATATCTGCTAACTCAGGAGCCCGTATCCTGAGCAGAATAAACCTGCCCATGGCACAGTCTGTTCAAAGGGCAGTAAGTAGGGTCCCACAGCCAACCTGACGGGCTCCCACTTTAATGCTGCTTTTGCAACCTATGGCCCCAATCTTTCAAGATGCCCAGAGACTTCATCTCCCATAGGTTTCAATGGAAGTTTTGGGCACCCAGAACCTTGCAATATTGGACTCTAAAACCATTTAGGCTCCGTGTTCAGTATAGAGTGTGTACACTTTGCCTCTTTAAAAAAAAAAGTTGTCTGTCAAACTTCCCTTAAAAGCTGGGAAGTTAAAAGAGTGAAGTCACAGATCAAGTTTCTTGGCCATGGGAAATGAGAAAACGCATAGTAAAAATAAATATAGATACATATACACAATGTTCAGATGTGGTTGGGAAGAAATTGGGAGTTTTCTCTTGAAGTCTTTTGCAGATGGGAAGTACCCAGAGGCTGATGGGAGAGGTCTGAGAGCAGGCTTGTTATACTGTGTTTGCAGGCTGACATTCAATAGCATTTTGGCTAATTTAGTTGAAGTTCAGACTTCAGCTGTAGCTGCCACATCACAAGGCTACACTAATTCTCTCCCCCACCCCAACACCCAACCTTATGTCTTAATAAGAAAATGAAGGCTTTCCAAACACTCGAATGCCTGATTCTTAATATGCACCTCTAAGAATAATATATTCTTAAATTGACACACTGTATTTTTATAATTTGATTTTGGTTCCCCCCCTCTACATACATATATATATATATATATTTTAAAACCACTGCACCAGAATGCGTTTTGACAGACTTCCAAAATGAAACACGTACAAAAATTTCTGAAGCATTCCAATAATTGTAAACTGGGTTGTGCAATGCAGTCAGGCATTCTGCTTCTCTCTCGCTTTTTTTTTTTTAAATATTATTTCCACGGAAAAGAAAGAGAAAAATGGTCTGTCTTGCAATGTACAGAAGCAGTGAAATAGGACGCTTCTGTTTCATATAAAACAGGCAAAATGAAAATAGTTGCGCTTTTAACAACCCACATTAGGAAAACTATAAAATATAGCAGGGCAATTAGGTAAATTATTAACTTTACTTTTAAAAAAGAAAATCTTCTTATTTTACTTTACAATTGCCAAGCATGTAGCCTGCACATTTTAACAAAAACGACCCCATCCTTTACTGCAGTGCTATTATTGTTATTATTACTACTATTATAATTTATACCATACCCACAGTATATATGTATTTTACAGACACATCTATAGACACAGTCCCAGCCTGTACAGAGGCTGATCTGTATCCTCCTATTGCAGAGATTCAATTGGTTTACAATCTTAGTACGAGTTTTTAATCGGTACTCACCACATACCGTAGTATTTGGGTCTTGATCTTGCAATTGACTCTGCTCAGGCACACTCTGCAATCACACAAAGCCCCACTGATTTAGTGGGGCTCAGGGGGTTCAATCCCATAGATCTCTTCACAGGATCAGGACCACAGATAGTCCCACTGATGTCACACAAATTTGCTTACCTATGTTTCCCAACAAGCCTGAAAGCTGAAAGGATTTTTAAGATCCAACTTACTGACACTATTTGTGCTCTTCCTTTACTTTTTGTACAGCTTGACAATGGAAACAGGCTAGTCAGTTTCATTTTTGCTTACAGTCATGTTCATTCTCAGGTTCTCAGTGCTGCAATGTTTTGATTGTGGATGCTACAGAGGAAGTTTATTTGTTTAAAAGCAACTGTAATTTAAGGAAAATGACGGCACCATTCCTACTGGTCTCAGATATTCTAAAAGCTTGTTTACTCAAAATCTCAGTTCTGGGCTACATTTGAGTTAACAGCATCCCTTGTTAAGCAGAAAATCTCTTTATAGCAATGTTAATCTCTACATGCCATTTTAGTCTAAGCACAAGTTTTGACTCAAAACAATACTGAAAGATAATGGTTATGTAAAAACCCGCAAAAATGCGTTAATAATAAATAAGCCAAAAGGCATACAAAACGGAAAGCCAAACACTGGATACAAGAGATACAAATCACATTTTTTCCATAAATATAATGTCAGCCCCAAAGCCTCCGTTAGTAGGCATGCCAGCTTGAAAAATAAACCCAGTGCTCATGATTAAACACACAAGTGTTTTTTCACATGAGTTTGTGAACAATGTGTTCCTGTGTGTTTCTGGTGCAGAAACTTTATCTCAGCTATGAGAGATGCAGCCATGAAGGTTTCATGCCTTCCATTTTGTGGACAGCATAATAAAGAAAAACGCACAAGGCCTATTCACCACTTAAGTCCTATATTGACAGCTTATGTGGGATTTGAGTAGCACCTATGCTTTTTGCTGGCCTTCTGCACAGGGTCTTCTACCCACAATACTAGACTTACAAACCTGGTAGCGGATCTGGGAAATGGCAGTCAGGGCAGACTGTCAAATGCCTTGCAAAACCTGGATGTAGGTGTCCAGAACACAATATTGTAAGGCACCAATGCCTGGATGGGTGATACAATGTGTTTTAAAAGGAGGACTCCTATTTATCTCCTATTGCACATCATGCTGTCTGTATCTCATGGATTTTCAGGGCAACAGTGTCGTCCCCACAGGCCCACCTTTCAAACACTCACTCAATCAGTTCAGTGTTTGGTAATATGACAGTAGCTTTATTCCTATAAAACAAGCATTACCATGCCAGACTCTAGATGGGCCACATGTCCTTCCATCAAACAGCACTATGCTATAAACAAGGGTTTGATTCTTATCTCACACTAGTTTTACAGCAGTGTGATTCCATTAACTTCAACTGAGTTACTTCTGATTTACACCAATATAAGTGAAATGAGAATCAGTCCCAGGGACATGACACATTCCTGAACTAGATTTGATATATGTCAGAACCCAGCCTTGCTGGGACTAATTAGGGATTATTCTGTTAGTACCTCCTGAAAACATCTGGGGTGAAATCCTGGTCCTGTTGAAGTCAACAGCACAGCTCCCATTGACTTCTGTGGAGTTAGGATTTCACCCTGCGACCCTGGACACATCTATCACCCGATTCTGTGCAGTGTATACCCTGACAATGTTCAGAGTTTTCAGAAAGAAGAGTTAATGGAGAGCACCAGGTAAACAGACGTCCCCATAACTCTCCCGGCATTTGCAAATGGACTGGAAGCATGTAACCCAGAAGTAGCCATGAAGGGTACATCTACATGGGGAAAGCAAGAGCTGCAGCAGTGAGTCTCAGAGTTCAAATCAGCTGACTCAGGCTTGCAGTGTGGGCTCAAAATAGTAGTGTAGACATTTGGTCACAGCCTATAACCCAGGCTCTGAAACCTAGAGAGAGGGGAGTCTCTTGGGCCCAGGCTGTGGCCTAAGTGGGAACATCTGCTCTGCTATTTTTAGCTCCGCCGGGCAAGCCGAAGTCAGTTGACCCAGACTCTGAGACATGCTGCCATGTGTCTATTTTTGCTGTGTGGACATACCCAAAGTGGCTACCTCATGATCCTTCATTTTTGTGCTGTGATTTCTGAGGAGAGCTCAGATCAGTTCACGGTGGTTTGGCAAACATTCTTATTTCTAGAGACTGCCAGTTTGCAAGCCAGAATCCTTCATTAGAACAACAAATTAAGACTGAGATTATCAAGTGTGCCTAAGGGAGACAGGTGCCCAACTTCTCTGAAAAATCTTCACCCAAGCCTTTAACACACATGGTTACCAAAGAAAATCTTAAAAATTCAAACTGATGCCATGCTGACTGCCAAAGTCTGTAGACAGCAGAAACAATAGCTATGAAAGAATGGTGAGCAGCTACATTTTATTTTAATGGGCCATTGAGTCTGAAGGCAGCACAGGACTGTAAGCTTTGTTCACTGTTTTACTGCTGAACAAAGCGCACACGAAGGAGGCAGGACAATCGTAGCAGGAAGATCTATTTTGAGTGGAGTTTCATTTTGGCCTCCCTGGTCAGTGCAGCTTGGGTTGGGGGTAGGGCTTAGCAGTAACATTACTTCTGCTGCCCCAGTACGATAGAGTGTGGAAGGTATTTTGGGGGGGAAGAAGGGGGACAAATCAAAGTGATACAGGTGGGGTGGAACGTTCTATGGCTCTATCTAGCTATTGTTGAGACTTCTATTGTTACTCTTTACTATAGTACCTGAATGACTCTCATGCACAAAGCTTTATCAAACAGGGAGATTTTGCAGCCTTTCCTCAAAATGGTTAGATTCTGGATTAATCTATTGTCCTCTGGAAATTTACCCGAGCATAGGGCATTTTTGAATGTAGGTCCTCTAGTTTGCCCAACATAATTATGGAGCTCAGCTATCTCTTTCTGAAGTGTCATAGTACAGCTCTCTTTATTAAACAGGAATGGAGACAGAAGACGGATATAGTCATAAAAAGTTTGAGCAGGCTAATTCCCTGAAGTTTGTTTCCTTTTTGTAACAAATATTTACTGACAAATGTTTATTACCTTGTACGTTTGGATTTTTTTAATAGTACTTTATTGAATTAAAAATACCACATTACTACTGGCTAGAAGAGGAGACAGCTATGTTTGCCAATAATTTCTATAACTAATGCCAACGACTGGTGCCAATTTTTTTTGGTTCATATTTCCACAGACAGCTTAGAGACGTACAGTACAAGCATTCCGTTGACGAGGCACGAGAAATACGAAGGTGAAGGTAACAAAACCTTACAGGATTTAAAAATTAAAGCTGACCATTTCCTATAACAAACTTTGTTTCACTGCAGGCAAACACCAACTCACAGCAGCTGAGCAGCATGCAAATATGACCATGGTTTAATGATGTGTAAAGTTAATGGCACATATTTTCACAGAACGTCAACACTGAACTCTGAAGCACTCCCATCCTACATTCGTGATCAGAAATGTCTACATATACATAATTAAGCAACGTCCTTTATTCAGCCAAAGCTTGTATAGGCTTCTCAGCAGAAATTATTCTACTCTAAAGTCCTTCCAAATATGTATTAGGGTTTCTTTTCTTCTTTTCTAAAGATTTCAAGCACTAAGACTAGTAAAGATCCCAAAGGACCAACACACCTGCTACCTGTGCCTAACAGAGAATACTGCCGACTGGTTTGGTACACTGACAAACATACTCTGAATGAAGAGTTTCAAGAACACTGTATTTCTGGATATGCTATTTCAGCATGAGAAATGCAGACTAGTTAGCAGTAAAATGGCACTTCCTAGTGGGGGTGAAACCTCTAGGAATGACAGTTCTTTTCTGCAACAATGCACTTAGCAAATATCTACCAAAAACTGGGTAAGCAGCATAGTATTTGTTCATTTGGTGGTACCTGAATCTTCCCGGGGTACTCTTTAAAATACACTTTTCAAAAGCTTGCTTCCAGTCCAGTAGTCCGGATGGCCTGCATTTCTCTGGTTGATCCAAAAAACACAACCTACCCGGATTTGTTTCTCATTGTTTTCATGTTCTGTGTTACTTAGTTGCCAGATCCAAAGTAAACAAAACAGCAAATGTGAAACTCTGAGTTCTTTCCCAGCACTTGCATGTGTTCGACAGCTTTATTCATTTGGAAACTTCAGTTATAATTGATTATTATTTTCTTTTTTTATAATAAGATTAAAGTGTCAGAAATTTTTAGAGGTGGAGGGGACAGGACAGGAGAGGGAGAGGGGGAAATGATTTACCAAAACAAACATTTTTTTTTTAATATTGCCTAGTTATAAGAAGGTAAAGCATGAGTCACTCTTGCCATCTAAACTAGGACTTTGTAGAGCATAATGTAGGGTAAAATGCCACCAAATGGTTCTGATAATAAAATAATCTATTTGATAACAATGCTTAGCACTTTCCATCTGTAGCTATCCTAGCTCATAGCCACATATGTGCAATCATAATCCCTACCTAGAATAGGGGAAAGAAGGGTGCAGCTAGGTTAAGTGTCTTGCTCATGATGATACAGAGAGTTAGTGGCAGAGCTGAGAACAGAACCCAGGAATCCTGACTCCCAGTCCCATCTGCTAGCTACTGGGTCACACAGCCTCCCCAGCAGATACAGCACAAGAACAGAGCTCCTCCTGGTTGGTCAATTGGTTCATACATGAATATTGCTTCACATTACAGTCAGAGGTAGCTCCTACCAGCAGCCCTTAAATAGATTGGAGTTAGGGTTCGAACCCAAAAGTCCCAATGTTAATCCAAATGATCTAAACCTCTCTAGTCTGCAGAGCTGGGAAGTCTTGTGGGAAGAGGCTCACTTGTGAGACTTCTGCTACATCCCAATTCCAGATGGGCCGGAAATATAATGAGAACAGCCTCTTGCTCAGTATTTTGGCACTCTGACTTCCGTGGGAGTTTTGCTCAAGTGAAAACTGAATACAAACTCAATAAGGACTTCAGGACTTGGATCTAGGATTTTAGCTTTATTAGTGTGGGTGGGGTTTTAAAAAGTGCTCAGTGTTGGCCTAACTCTGTTTTTTCACTGGGTCAATGGGAGTTTTACTGTGGATCTCAACTAGAGCAGGTTAGGCCGATGCTGAGCACTGTTGAAAATCCCACTGTGTATTTCAACTGGAGGTATGGAATCTTTTTATTCTCAGTTGACCGCTTTGCTTCCATTACCCACCCTCGCACCCTTGGGACCCAGGAGAAGCCTTACCTCCATATTCTTACAGAAAGTGGCATTGGTCCCGAATAGGATCTGGCACTGTTCATCGGCGCTGTAGTGCATCCCTGGCAGCTTGTGAGGAAGCCGCACGGCGTACTGGCTTCGTGGGTCTGTTACCAGCAAACAGGTGCTCACCTTGGACCTAAAGAGTACAAGAGTTACACACACACACACACACACACACCTTTAAGGGGAGAAACTTTGGAACTGGACTGCTAGATCACTTGCCCAGAGACAGTGGCTCCTTCCCTTTCTCTTGAGATTATGGTGCCTTTGTCTAAAGGGCTGGTATTTTTAATTGCTTATTTTTGAGAGACTTCCACCCAGAAATATCCTTTTTTAATCAAAGATTCTGGCCTGCAGATATTTCTGGTCAGGTTGCTATTATGGGCAGGTGAAGACTGGAGATGCATGAGGTGAGGTATTGCAATGGTATTTCTAGAGGCATTACTCAATATGGAGAGTGAATAGTGGAACAGACACAAGACCTGAGAAATGTAAGGTGTTCAAATGATTATAAGGAAATGTTGTGTGCAGTTGTGTTATAACCGTGTTGGTCCCAGGACTGTCTCTCTAATATACTGTAAAATGCCAGACAGGCAGACCTCTGTGATGGTGAGTATTAAGTAGGTTTCCTGGAGAATGCCCTGGGGGTGGTTAATGTGAATTCCAAAATACCGGTTATGCAAAAAACAAACCTTTTAAGTTTGCCCTGAGGAGAAGGCCACTGACTGTTGATTACCTGTTACAGGAGGCCACAGATCAAAGGCCCAGACTGTAAAAAGAAATGGCTGGACTGTCCCAGACTTGTTATGGTTCTTGATCTGAAACCTGACATGAACTGGTAACCCAGCGCAAATCCAGCTGAGGGCTTTGAAAGACAGACAGCCCCCAGAGCTCTATGTTGGAGATAGGGGTGACCTCTGGTAAGCTTTTAGCATGTGTGTAGGTTCGTTTATTGTTTTTGTAGATTTTCTCTCTAATACACTTTGCTTTGTGAAGGCTGGTTGGAAAATGATGTACACTGTTGTAGCTCGTGGAGAAAGGTTAACCACAGGTGCTAGACCCTGGTCAGAGCTGCTAGTGAAATCGGTGAGGTGCAGAGGGACTGCAAGCCTAAATCCCTGTTTGGAGGGAGAGAGATGCAGATCTTCGCCCAAGAGAGGTGATGCCTTGAAGCCTGAAACCTTCCGTGGGTGCCCTTGTGGAAGGTCAGGGGTGTGTGTCAACAGTTAACCGTTAACAGTTCAGGGTGCAGTTAACCCTGAAACTGTGACCAATAGCATCTTGGAAGGTTTTTGCTTTTTTTTTTTTAAGTAATGGAAAGGAGGAAAGATACTGGACCATGTATACAAGGTCACTACCAAGTAGTTTAGGGACTAACAGGGTAACAGACTCTGAGTGTTCAGAATCAGGCCCTTGTTTTTTATCTTGACAGTGTCCCTTTAACATAACATTACTGGAGTTCCTATTCTCTGGATAGACACTTTAACCTCCTTTTTCCTCTCCCTCTGATCACTGCTAAACTCATTGCTCGCTATGGAGGCTGCATCTCTGATAGTCAAGTGGATCCAGCACAATCTGTGTTTGTTCCGGTGAACGATTATCTACGAACTAGTAATCAGCTTGCCTTAAATTCTTTCTGAATTGCTAAAGAGGATAAACTAAAAACACTGGATGCTGTAGAAAAGGCATTCACAGTGAATGACACAGAATTAACTTCCCGGGAAATGAGAACTCTGGCTTCCGTAAATGAATGTTCTAGCAGGACAGGCTGGCAGAATCTGTCAAATGGGGAGGTGTGTTTTTTGTTTTTTTGTTTTTTAAAAGGGCACTCCCTCCTGTACAACCAGACAGAGTCCTGTCATCACAGGATTAATTCCTAAAGTGGAAGTGAACTGGGATTCTTTTCAAGAAGCTATCAGTGTGCTGAAATTTGGGGAGGAAGTTTTCTGCGCCTCTGCACGCTCCAGGGAAAAGGTTACTACCAAGGAGATAGATTCAACCTTCCATATAGCGATTGTACACCACTCTCCCCTGACATTGCTTTGTGTTTGAATTTCAAATACAATCCTGGTTCTTTGAGATACACGGTTTTACTGTTCATCACGTTCTTACTTTAGGAAGTTTTCAAGGTCGTCACGGCTGCAGGAAGACCAAGAAAGGTCACTGGGATTCCTGCCCTTCACCCATTCTCCAGACATTATGTGAGATCTTCCTGCGCAGGACAAATGGTCATCGTCATGGCTCATTCCCATGCTGTTTGGTTAAAAAAAAATAAAACAAAACAACCACCACATAGATAAAGCCATACTGCGGGTTTGTCATTTCCCACTGCACCTGATAATGATACTCTGATTATCTTATGGGGAACATAGTGGAAAGTAGAACTGATCAAATAATGCACAATTAATAATTTATCCAACAAATTTACCTTCGATATCATAAGCAGATCACAAATTCCTTGAATTTACCTATTTTAGTTGCAAATTTTTTTAAAAAATGATTTTGCTCCATGGATTGATGGCAAACACTTCACTATGGGGTCTGCTAGAAATATTCTAAATTCCGCTAGTGATTTTTAGTGGAGAGATAGCTCTGAGAAGTTATACGGAACTGCTTCTGTTCCCTGATCAGATGAACCCATAAGTACATCTGGCTGAATTCTTATGCACCCGGATGCAAAAAGTGGTTTCTGTGAATGGTCATGCAACCTGAAATGTGCTTCCCCAAAAAACTCAGTAATTCAAGGGTTCATGGAAAGCAAATGCTCAAAAAGGATGTAGCCTGGCTGAAGCACAGAATATCAAAGGGAATATTTGTGGAAAACTTTGCATTACTTGCCCAGAACTAGTGAATGAGGTTAACTAAAACCATGTTGAGTAAGGTCAACGAATACTGAAGTACAATTATTACTAAACATGGAACCAAGTTCTGCTCTTGTGCCAGTGTAAATCTGAAGTAACTCCACTGACATAAAAGGGGTTACTCCAAATTTACAGTATTATTAAATATCTCTATTTCAGCTGCCCCTGGACGTCCCACCCAGAGTCATGGCCTCACTTTGCTAAGTGCTGTACAAATGCATACAAAGACACAATCCCTGCCCCAATTGAATGTAAATGTGAGCATCATTTGGCCCATAGTAGTTCATCTAAACAAATAGTGCACATTTACATGTATTTACACACACAACTGAGAAATTAAAATATCGTTCCCCTGAGGATCTCAAAATGGCTTCACAAAAACTTTTCCACCACCATGCACCTGTGAGGCCATGTATTATTAACAGTGTTGCTTGAGTTTTTCCTCTTGTAAAAGAGAGGATAAGTGACTAGTTCAAGTTCACACAATGAGTCAGTGGCAGAACCATGCACAGACACCAGAAATCCCGATTTCCAATCCCATGCTCAAACTACTAGACCATTTAACCACCCAATGTAGAAGAGAGAACAAGTTCCAGCCTGTTTTGATAAGATTTGATAAGTAACATTTTAAAATCTTAATGTCCTCCCATTGGTTTCTAAACCCATCTTAAAATGGGATGGGAATTGGTTTATGGATTTTCGCAAATGGTGCCTCACGTGATGTCAAGTGTCACTCGGCTGGCAAAGTGGCAGTCATCAGCATTTGGTTCAGAATTGCAAGTTGATAACTGAAATCTCAGATGATTATCAGTTTATTGCTTAGGAGAAGAGCATCTTACTATATAAGCTTCCAGCTTGCTGGACACAGCAAGATGGCCTTTATTTCCTATCATGATGTTGGACTCCCAATATGCAACATTACTCTATAAATCAGAGTTGCCTATTGGTTTTTATATTCAGTTCTCATTCCCCTGCCTTTGCTTCTTTGCAGTTTTGGGATTCAAATTTTCAAAACCTAAATGCAGCATAAATTTCCAGTTCTGATGAACTGAAACCAGCTTCAGCAGCTTGATAATTATGGCTTAGATTAAACCACCATTTATGCTATTTTTAGCTTAAAGTGAAAATTACATGGCTAAGTCTATTATTTTAGGTTTATCTCCAGGGATGTTATTATTTCTAACAATGTTACACTTAGCATAATTTTTAGAATCAGAAGCTCATGGTTATGCATGTTTTTTTACCTTTGTGGGTTTTGAACACAGGAAAAATGTTAATGTCAAGCATATTCTGTTTGCATCATGCACCAATAATTTAACAATCTAGCAGCAATTCTAACTTCAGAAACAGAGGGTGAAATCCGTGCCCTACTGAACTCAATGGGAGTTTTGTAACTGACTTCAACGGTGGCCAGGATTTCACCCAAGATGGTTTATCAATGTTACTTTTACAAAAAAATAAATAAAAATACATCTTAACACAAACTATGAGAGCAGAGCCAGCCATATTCTTCTATTGTAACGTGTCCCCTACAAAACTTGTAGTTTTGGGAAATGAGAAAGGAAGATTTAAATGTGATAAAAGAAAAAGCAGGTAAAAAACATAGGTAAGTTTACTTTAGCCCTACAGAGACATAGCGATCTTCCGCAATATTAACTTAGAAAAGTAAGCCAAATTTTCTGAACGTTTGCCTTCATTCTTTGGCCCATCTGGATCACAAGTCAATACATTCCCAGTATATTTTCACAGAACAAGAATCTTCTTCTTTCATATGTCTGGTGTAGAGCAGCAACTGCATTTTCACCTGAAGCTGGCAGAGCCAGATGGCTACATCACGAGTAGCAGAATTTATTGCAGTGATGCCTCTTTCATATTTATAAATTGGGCAGTGGGAGAGGATATGTTTGATGGTCTGTTGTGGGGAGCCGCACTCGCACGCCAGGGAGTCCTTGATTTTCCATTTGTACGTTAGATGTCTGCATCTATCATGGTTGGTTCGGATTCGGTTCAGAGTTGACCAAGGTGACCATGGAAGGTCAAACCCAGGAACCTGCTGTATAGGATCCGGCACAAGGTGCTTATTTTTTAAGTCTTGTTTAGCCCAATCTGCTTTCCAAGCTTCCTCCTAATCAGAGCCTGATTGCATGAGGCTAAACGAAAGTTCCCAGAAAGGCTTGTGGGACTCAAGATGTTGCAGGGAGGGTTGTCAAGGTCTTGGTGGATAGGAAGACATGTTTCTCTGGATTCACCAAGCTTTGCAGAATGTCGCAGCAGTTCGGCATATTAGTGGGGGAGCAATGTTAGATAGAACCGGTAGCCATGGTGTTGGAGTCAACTTAAGGGTACCTGTGATGCACCACATCACTGTATTCAACTGGGTATCCACAAGGCATGTGTGGCTGCATCTGCTCCATACCAGTGCACAATATTCAGCTACTGAATATACAAGTCCTATTGCAGATGTTCACAACTCTGACGCTCATGTACCCCAGGTTGTACCTACTAGTTTCTGGATTAGGTTGGCTTTCATTTTTATCTTTGCAGCTACCACCTTCTCAAGGTGATCATGGAAGGTGAGGGTGACCCCTTAGTATAGGATCATGGTTATAATGTGACTGAATCCCAAACCTGTCCTCAGCAAAGCCCATAGACCCTAAGTTACAATCACTTCTGTCCCCTTTACTCAGACTAAAAGAACAGGAGTACTTGTGGCACCTTAGAGATTAACAAATTTATTTGAGCATAAACTTTCGTGAGCTACAGCTCACTTCATCGGATGCATTTGAAGTGAGCTGTAGCTCACAAAAGCTTATGCTCAAATATATTTGTTAGTCTCTAAGGTGCCACAAGTCCTCCTTTTCTTTTTGCGAATACAGACTAACACGGCTGCTACTCTGAAATCTGTCACTTTACTCAGACTGAGTAGTATCTCAGCCCTTCAGGAAAACCTGTGGAAAACCTTCTGGTTTGTAATGTACTATGCAATGAGCATCGGGGTGGTGGAATCTGGCCTCTCTTATTCCCCCTTTCAGAGGGTTTGGCATAGGCAATAAGTCAAAAATAGGAACATATCATAAAAACCTCAACCTAAGCTTGGCTGTGCATAAAGTTTCCCTCCAGGGACTCAGAGTACCCTGGTTCACTCCAGTCCAAAAGAGACAGTCTCTCATCCTTTATCTCATGCTCAGAGATGGCGGGAGGGGGGGAGGATGCATGCCGGCATGACTCGGAAGTAATCCCCGACTCTTTGTGCAGGCTTCTAACACCCGAGCCTAGGATGACGCCACGTAAGAGTCCTCTGCAGACCTATGCAGGGACAAATCAATCTTCTCCAAATCATGCGTCAAAACGCAGGTGTACTGGGGTATGAGGTCGATCATTAAGCTGGGTTTCACTGAGCACTGCTTTGAGGGTACATTACCTATACATTGTAGACCTTGCTTAGAGGGAATCCCAACATATATTACTCCATTATCATTAAATGCTCATTAGAAGCTAAATTTATGAATTTAAACATAGAGGTTTAGGGCCACAATGTACTCTCCAGTTCCTTGGATTGCCTAAAACAATGTTCTCAACCTGTGGGGCTGTGCAGACTATGTCTAACAGGTCCACAAAAGACTTAGACTGAAAACTGACTGAACAGAATTCAACTATATGTACAGACAATAGATTTCCAAAGGGGTTTGCACCTCCCATTCACATTTTGTTAGGAGTCCGCAAATGAAAAAAGGTTGAGAACCACTGGTCTAAAACACACTGATCCATGTACTGCTTATCTGAGATTAAAATCTGGCCCTTTCTGAGTTCCATTCACCTGGGTAAAGTCTAAATCTCTGAATTGCCACAAAGGCAAAAGGTCTATCATTGCTAGCTTATTGGAAAGGAAGCACTGAGTTTTGGCCACAGGTAATTCTACACAGATTAGGTGTGTGCACTCGCCACATGCACTGGTGACAGAAATTTTTCCCTTAGCAGTATCGTTAGGGGACCAGCTCTGGCGCCCGCTGGAGTGGCGCCCACATGAGGCAGTATAAGGGCTTCTGCCAGCTCCCCCCACCCTCAGTTCCTTCTTGCCAGAAACTCCAACAGTGGAGAAGAAGGGCGGGTTATGGAATGGACATGAGCAACACATCTCAAAGAACACCAGTTACGGAAAACGTAACTGTCTTTTCTTCTTGCTTGCTCATGTCCATTCCATATTAGGTGACTCCAAAGCAGTACCCTGGAGGCAGGTAGGAGTTCACGGACATGTAGATTGCAACACAGCTCTGCTGAACCCAGCAGCGTTCCTGGCCTGCTGAGTGACGGCATAATGAGCGGTAAACGTGTGAACAGAGGACCCCTTTGCAGCTGTACAGATGTCCTGGATAGGGATGTGCACCAGGAAGGCCACCTGAGCTCTCGTCAAATAGGCTCTGACAATTGGCAGCAGCGGAACCCCAGCCAGGTCGTAAAAGGTCCCTATGCATGAGGTGATCCAATTCGAAACTCTCTGTGAGGACACCAGAAGGCCCTTCAACCTGTCTGCTGTAGCAAAGAAGAGCTGAGTTCATCTGTGGAAAGGCTTGGTACATTCAAAGTAAAAAGCCAAGGCCCTTCAGATGTCCAGCGCATGAAGACACCTCGCTTCACTGGTCTTGTGCGGTTTGGGACAGAATATGGGGAGAAAGATGTCCTGGTTCATATGGAAGGTGGATACTGCCTTTGGCAGGAAGACCAGGTGGGGCCGTAGCTGAACTTTGTCTTTGTAGAAGCCCATGTATAGCAGTTCTGGGGTCAAGGCTTTAATTTCAGAGACCCATCTTGCTGACATCACCGCCACCAGGAACGTGACCTTCCATGACGGGTGGGAAAAGGAGCAGGAACCCAGCAGCTCAAAGGGTGGGCTGGTGTGCCTAGAGAGGACCCATACCTGCAGAAAGAGCCTCTCGAGCCCTCTCAAGAATCTGCTGTCATGTCATGGGAAAACACCATCTGTCCCTGGATTGGCAGGTGAAAAGCAAAGATGGCCAGGAGATGCACTCTAATGGAAGAGTGTGCCAGGCCCTTGTTCCTCAAATGGAGCAGGTAGTCCAGGACAGCCTGCATGGAAGAACACAAGGGATAAATGTCACACTCGGATGCCCAGTGGGAAAACCTCGTCCACTTGACCAGGTAAGTCAGTCTGGTTGAGGGCTTTCTATTTCCCAGGAGGATGTGTTGGACTCCTTCCAAACAAGTCTGCTTCTCCGGGTTCAGCCACATAGCATCCACACCGAGAAGTGGAGGAACTTGAGGTTGGGGTGTCAGAGCCGACCATGCTCCTGTTACAACAGGTCTTGTCGGTTGGGCAGGGGCCAGGGAGGGCCTGCTATCAAGCTCATAAACACGCCAAACCAATGCTAGCAAGGCCACGCTGGAACAATCACGATAACCTGCGCTTTGTCTCTCTTGATCTTTGCCAGGACCCTGCTGAGCGGAAGCCTGATGTACGTGTTCCCTCCGATATCTGACTACTACAGGAGAGAGGCATCGGAGAGGATCCTTTGCTCAGACCCTGTTGAGAACAATACTGATGGCATTTCCTGTTCTGTCTGGTGACGATCAGGTCCACTTGGGGAATTCCTGACCTTTGAAAGATCATGCAGACTACCTCCAGGTGGAGAGACCACTCGTGGTGAGAGGAAAAGTCCCTGCTGACCTGGTCTGCCAGCATATTCTTCATGCCGGGAAGGTGACAAGCTTCCAGGTGGATTTTGTGGCTGATACAGAAGTCCCACAGATGGAGTGCCTCCTGACAGAGAGCCGACAAGCGCGCTCCCCAGTGCCTGTTAATGCAGAACATGGAGGTTGTGTTGTCTGTCAGGACTCGTAGCACCTTGCCCAACAGGTGGGGCAGGAAGACTCCACACACCAGCCAGACTGATCGGAGCTCTTTGACATTTATGTGCAACTTTGCCTCTTCTGGGAACATTGGCAGGATGGCATGTTTGGAGCTCCTCATGTGGAGTGAGGCCAACAGTGGCTCAATGGTGAGGGAAGACCACGCAGAGGGGCAGGAACTGAATTTTCCATTTTGCAGAAAACAGTGCGATTTTGAATTTTTTTTCCCATTCCAAAGCAGAACAAAAACAAAAAAAGTCAAAGCTTCCTGCAACATGAAATTCTGAAAAAAAAAATTTCACATCAGTAGAAACATTTCATTCTGATACCGACTTTTTAGAATTTTGTATTGTAGAATATAAATAAAAACAAAGTTGTTTTGAAATAGAAAATCAAAATATGCCATTCCAAAAAGATCAGAACAGAATATTATGGGAATGCTCCATTTAGAGTTGGGGATTTTTTTAATTAAATTTCATTGAAATTGAAATTGAAATGTTTCCAATGAAACATTTAGCTTTCAATAAACTGGCATTTTCCGACAGAAAAATGTTCCCTTGGGAAATGTCCAACCAGCTCAAAAAGACAGCAAGGAGCTCAAAGCTGAGGAATGTTAGATAGTAAGGGAATGAGAAGAGGTGGGGAAGGAAGCCCTTTCTCCTGCAAGGAAATTGTAGTGGGTCAGGAACATAAACCAATGTTTGCACATATTGCGGCACACAAGTGGGAGCAAGACGTGTTTGTAACTCTCCCTTGTGCTGTGCCAGTCATTACACTATAATGGCCAGGAACTTGCCTATCGCAGGCTCTGGAGGGAGCCAAGAAAACTGAAGACTCTAATGAGTAAAAATAAAGATAATAAATAGGACAATTTAGAGTGGCATATACCATGCAACATGGCCGCAAAGAGAGAGGAATGCCTGTTTCGGCAGCGTATCGGAGAGATAAGAGTCCCTCTCTAATCTGTTCTCATGCAACTGTACCCAGGATATTGTGCAAAATCAAATCCAGGGCTCCATAGTGCCCAACCCTATAGGGAACTTTGGGGGTGTTTGTGTGTGTGAGAGAAAGACCTTCCCCACACTTGAGCCCGGGGCCAAGCGAGTCTGGGCCAAGCCTGGGTGAGAGCATGAACTGTTGCCTACTAGTGCCTCTGTAGGGGCCAGCAAGCTGGAAGGGGGTGGGGATAATCACTGCCCACCACTGCACTGTCCAGAATGGCTGGGTGCCTTGAGAAGGGAGACAGCATGACTCTATAATAGGTGGCACACTTGGAAGCTCCCAGTGAGGGATTCTTATTGAGCTGGCCAGAATCCCTCCTGGGGCCTCCCACTGCATTGGGCTCGTCCTCAAACTCTCCAGTGTGGACCATCATTTACAGGTGAAAATCTGGTCCTGAAATAGGAAAACATATGGTAGCATAAGCAATCCTTTAAACTGATATCCTGGGAGCCAATAAGCTGTTTCAGTCAAGGCAGACCCGTTTGTTTACTAAAGCCTCTTTTCCCGACATCACTTTGCCTAAGCCAGGATGTGGTCAGCTTTTTGCTACAAAGTGTGAAGAACTGGGTTTCACCTGAAGCCATTTAGCCAAGATATATTTTAGTTTTCTCATTAATTTTTATTTATTTATTCTTAGCATAGGTTGAAAATGGGATCTTTTCTTTGGCAAAAAACACAAGTAGCAGTTACTAATTAGGACATTCCTGTCTTTGGTTTTATTATTAATGTATTTAAAAAAACCTGATTGCATTTGGGAAGTTTCTCTAAGGGAATTGTAAAGGCTAAAATTAATTAAATTTCAGCTTTGGTTCTGCAGTGTATATGTAAAATCCCCATACAGAATGATTCAAAACCAAGATCGCTTTAAAGTTTGAGGTTTTCGTATATATTTTCTGGAATTTTTTTCAATTTTTTTTTAATTGACATATTTATGGAGAAATACTGGATTTTACACAGCAACTGTTTAGCAAGTTCTAGGCATAAAGGGTTAGATCCTCAGGTGGGGTAAATCGATGGAGCTCCATTGAGGTCAGTAGTGCTATGGTGATTTACACCAGCTCGGGATCTGGCCTCAAGGCTCCAAAAGCAACTGCTTCTAACCTTTCAGTGCTGGTTTTCTAGGAGAATACAAGTCCACAACACCTTTGGAGCCTGTTTTAATTGGCACTGGGAAACTTTTCCCAGCAGTTACTCTACCGTACAATGACTCACTTGAGGAACGGATTAAATGACCTAAAGTACTGAGGCGTACCCCTCATACTCACACACTATTTTCTGAAGTTCAAGCGTTCCCAAGTACATCAAAGGGAAGAGCTATTCCTAAACACGTAGTAAATATAATGCCATGCTGGTTCTTTTCACTAATGACTAGCTCCACTTTCTTTTTAATAGAAATAAATTGGGGGGAAGAAGGGGAAGTTGTGTGTGCTCATAACTAATCAGCAGTGCAAATGCTGACTCAGTATTTTGCATTTCCTTTGTAAGCAACTAATCTTACCTGCCATTCAGACTTCACAGGGAATTAGAAGTAGTTAATCGGTTCAATGAAATATTTTGCAGAGGGGGTTCTACTTTTAAATGAACAGAAACCTCTTTAAAACAGAGAATAAATGTGGTTTCAGCATGAAAAGTGACTATTAAAATGGCACCATATTACTCAACAGCTCTGCCCCTTATGTATACTCAGAGTCACATCTAACTAATTTATCACCAAAAGTAAACATTTGCTACATATTACTCTTGTTAGCATTGCAGAACCAGCACAGCTTTGTGAGACTGAGCTAGATTCAATTCTGGATCATGCATCAGCACACAGTTGCTTAATCAAGTTCTAAATACAGAGCGAAATTCGGCTTTCAGTTATACATGTCCTAGCTCTTGAGTTTACTCAGAGTGCAGCACAATGGGGTGCTGATTCTGAACGGGGCCTCTAGGCGCTCTATGACACCAATAATTAAATATTTAAAGACAATAGGGTTGCACCGGGTAACAGAGTTTGGCCTACAGAATAATTATTGCTGGCGAGGATGCATGAGCCCAGAAAGAAGCAGCTTGACCTTTAGATCCCAGGACTGGCAGTTATAAAAAATGATAACTGAGCAAATTTCATCGGGAATCACAAAACTTCAACTTGTCTATTTTACAGTCATTTGCTCGGCAGAACCAAATGTTAAAAATATCGGAACTAGGAATTAGAGACATGTAATTTTCCATCCTATTACAAAACGAAAAGACCTCTCAAAAGTCTACACCATATTCTATATACTACAGTCTATGGTGAAGCGTTGTACAAGTGGTCAGAGCAGGGAAGTGGGAGGCAGGACTCCAAAGTTCTATTCCTTACCTCTTCCATCAACTCATCATGTAACCACATGTCTCTAAGTGTAATTAATTTGAGTTTGTTTTCCCTGTAGCAATACCAAACTAATGCTCTTGTTTTATTCGAGTCACTTGTTGACATTCTGCTCTAGACAGTTAATAGAGCTCAACTGCACATCTTGTTTGTCCCTGGTACATTTTCCAAAATTCCTGTTATTCTTTAAAAACCTGAGCCAAAACCCATCAAAGCCAGTGGAAAGGCTCCCACTGACTTCAATAGGCTTTGGATCAGACCCTAAAGTTCTTAAGAGCATGTGCACAAGTGCTCACCAGAACCACTCTGGCTCTCAATAGGTTTCCTATTAAAAGCATCGAATCTGAGACTTAAAATAATGCTGGGGGTCAGTAGAAGGAACTAACGTAAGTGATGGTTTACATGTTTTTGAACAGCTGTAACTTTGCAGTTGATAATAGGCTATTTGAGAACTCCCTATGATTATTTCCACACATTCCTCTCTGACATGGCAAGGGTGGAGACATAGAGGAGAAGTGAAAGTTTGATAGAAATGTACTGCAGCAAGTACAAGTTTTTGAAAGGGAGTGGGGGCTAAGTGGAAGGCTGTGGCCAAGGGAAGGCTGGAAAAATTAGCTGGGGCAAACACCAGAAACTTCCACACACTGTCAGCTTCAAACAAAGGCCTCAACTAGCTGCTAGTCAGAGCTTCTTCATTTCATCTCCATGCAAACCAAACCCTTCCATTTGTAGACAAGTAAATTAGGGTCAGCTAGATCTTGGTTAGGTTTCGAAATAAGCAACACTCAAGGCTAGCCAGCCGTCTTCCTATTCATTTATTAAATCTCTGTCTTATACTCGCTTAACTCTTTGCACTAAGGACATCAGCCTCAGAATTCTCCTTGGATAAAAAGGACAACAAAACAGGGCCCCAAGAAGTCCCCGAACTGCTAACAATGGAATCAGATTATGATACGCTTCTCCTTTTGCTCCCATTGCTGGATGCAGCTGCCGAGACCATGGTGGCAGCTCCTCTCAGCTCCAGGAACCAGCTGGTCTGGGAAGTGGGGCAGACCCATCATCCAAGGGCTGAGGGCTCACCGCCAGGGAAGGTCAGGTAAGAAGAGAGGGTGGGGTAGAGGTTCTGGGAGGGTTCAGCTCATGGGGTGGGGGAGACAGGGGCTCCAGAAGCATCAGGCTGGTGTGGGGGAGCACCCAATGACCGTTGCCCCTGGTTGCAAAGCTGGCTCCGCCACCAATTCTTGACTGATCGGAAAGTGTATTTTGTCTCCCTACATTTATAACACAAGGGTTTTATCTTCAAGACCACAGTAGAATGCCAAGAGCTGTGTGCAGTACTGCAAGTTGCACAAAACTGAGGCTCTCCAAGCCCTTCCTCCAGAAAACCCCAAGACCCAGGTGGCCATAACCTCACAATGAGTACCTGATGTTAACCGCAGTCATCATGTTATCCCATGAGATTCGTGGTGGGATCCTTGGTTGGACTATATTGCTGCAAATCAGTGATTCCCTGGGGACCTGAGATTTATCACCACACACAACCACAGAACGCACAGAGGAGGCTGTAGTGTATCTCCATGTCTATTTCAGTGTGTGAGTGGGGTAAGCGGGGAGCAGTTTCAGATGGAAAGCATCGGGAATGAAACCCTCTACTTATCTATAGGAAGCGTACAACCTGAGCAATCGCAGGGCATAGCTTCCCCCACGCTGCTTCTCAATGTGGAGTGGTCATCACTAGGGTAAGAAAGGAGAGCCGTCTCCATGGACCAACCAATCCTTGGCCTCTCTCTTGCCCATAAAGGTGCCAGTTGTGGTGATGGGTTTTGTGATGTGCATGCCTGTTCACTGGGATCTGAGCCAGGATCATCACACTCAATTTAATCACCAGAGGAGAGATGGCAACAATTCTCAACCTGTACCGATTTGAGCTGGATTAGAACCAGCAATCTAGAAGCAGAAGACTCTACATCCCATTATTAAGCCCTGAGCTGTCCAGTCCTGAGTCTATTTCAATATTAGGAATTTTTATTAGTGTTTGAAACTGAAGCTATGTCACAGGGAAAATGCTGACTTCTGAACCAGGTTCAATATGTTTAACATTTCACTATAAAATTCTGAAATCTGGCAAGTTACAAGACTTCCAACTGGGTTAGAATAAAGACATGGCAGAGGCAGATGCTGGCTAGGGGCAGCTCATTAGGCCTGAAAGAATCATGGGAGCTGGGGTAGGCAGTGCAAGATGGGGACAACAAGTTAGTGGCTCAGGAAAAGGACGTTCCCAAAGTAACTGATGAGAAGTAGAAACAGCTAGAGTGGTAAGAAGAGAGTCCAAGTGAGAGTCGGGCGGAGGGGGAAAAAATCTAGGGAGAGCACACGGAGTTAGTGGAGGTGGGATGGAGGTAATGGAAGAACACGAGCAACCTGCTTGCAAGAAAAGCAACCGTTAAGACCATTGAATTAATTAAAAGATTTTCACCTCCTGTTTCTTACATCTAAGTACAGGCACTTAAATCAAAGGTACTTCATCAATGGAACACATCAGGAGATGCCTTGGGGAACCTGGAGGGAACTGACACCTATTTAAACCTTATTAATTAGCAGCAAAGAGCCATTTTGTATGTATGGGATCTGCGACCAAGGTCTCCAAGAGAAGTGGTCGAGCTTTTGTTGTTTTTTTAATCAAGAGAGACACCATCCTAAGGGAGCCATGACTAGTGATGCTTGTTTTCCTAACCAAGTTTACGTCACTGTGCAATAATGAAACAACCAGACATTTTATATGGTTATCTACTCATCAGACAACCAAGAAGTCAGCAACAGAGAGTGAGAACACACACGCCTATGGTGAATTGCAGCATGGAAAGCCATAGTTTATTCAGCTGCATGACAGATCCTGCCCTTCATTATATGTTTTTCATTTCAAAAGAATGAGGTCTTTTGCCATGGAAGCTGGAAGGCAGCATGTACAGCTTGTGATGCAAAAGCCTGATATAGCACTCACTGGGGCCAGGCCTGGTAGGCACTCTACAGAGTTGCCAAAAATACTCCCTGCTCTTCCAGTCCTGGGTCTCTCTCTGCTAGAGCCCGATTCAAATCCTATCAAAGCCTAGGGCTGGCTGTCAATCACTAAGGGCTACTGACTCAGCACAATGAAAGAGGCTGGCCACACTGGATGCATTTCTTACACTGACCCACCAAGATGAAAGCTGATTGCGCTGGCCCAAACCAAACTTAAACAAGCTCTCTCTCCCCACTCCACTCCACCCCCCCCTTTTCTTTTTTTGCTTACAAGCAGAATATGTATTTTTTTCAACCCAAAAGAGCTTGCCTGCCAGGTGTGTGCTCCCACATTCTGCTAAGTCTAATTGTAATCCACCAAACATACTGCAGGCCCAGTCTCCAGGAACAAAACTGCTTCGGCTGGAGATATCTGCAAGGACAGTGTGAAAGTTTCAATTACATCCTCGTCATAGCCACTTTGTGTGGATCAGTCTCACTCCCTCTCCTTAAGGGCACTTTGTACCTAGTAATTGCTCCTTCTGCCTCCCAGCTCCTTATTTTCTTGAGACTGTTCACTGGAGCAGCTGGGAAAAATAATTTATAATCCTGGAGTCATTTGGCTTTGGCTGCTCAGAAACTATTTTAAAAGCTCAGCGCACAGAGTCATCACCCAGTCTCCTTTGCTTGTTCTGCATGGAGAGACTTGATATCAAACAGAAACACTGCAGTCTATGGCTTGGTATCAAAGCAATTTGGAAATGATGTGTTCAGACCAATCCACAAATGGAATTCTTCGGGTGAGGGGTGTCTGTTTGCCTATAAAACTCAGAGCTAATGATTCCAAATTTGCTTTTAATATTGTCTAGAAATTCTACATGAAAAAGGTAATAAGCAACTTGAAAAGAGATACCTCTGCTTCAAAAAAACCTTTGGCTTGAACATCTTACTATGAAGACAAATTACAGTGAAACAAAAAAGGTCTGTTATCTTCAGAACCAGATACCTCTTAAAGGGCCTTGAGCTGAGGAGTGAGGTTTGCATGTCATTTAGCTGATGACAGCTTTCTGGATACGGTACAGGTGTGTTTTTCAATAAATGGTGAATGTGTTTCTGATCACGATATTCACATTTACTGCATGCAGTAATGTGTGTTGCAAAACAAAGTAGAGTAAGGCTGCTTGAGTAAACAGAATAAGGATTTCAGGTAGGGCTGTCGATTACTCGCAGTTAACTCATGTGATTAACTCAAAAATTAATCACAATTAATCACAGTTCTAATCGCACTGTTAAACAACAGAATACCAATTGAAATTTATTAAATATTTTTGGATGCTTTCCTACATTTTCAAATATATTGATTTCAATGACAAAAATAATAATATAAAGTGAGCACTGTACAGAGTGTGCAGTACTCACTTTATATTATTTTTATTACAAATATTTGCACTGTAAAAATGAGAAACAAAAGAAATTTACCTCATACAATACTGTAATGCCATCTCTTTATCGTGAAAGAGCAACTTACAGATGTAGATTTTTTTGTGTTATGTAACTGCACTCAAAACAAAACAATGTAAAACGTTAGAACCCACAAGTCCACTCAGTCCTACTTCTTGTTCAGCTAATCACTAAGACAAAGAAGTTTGTTTACATTTATGGGAGATAATACTGCCGGCTTCTTATTTATGTCACCTGAAAGTGAGAACAGGCATTTGCATGGCACTTTTGTAGCTGGCATTGCAAGGTATTTATGTGCCAGATATGTTAAACATTCGTAAGCTCCTTCATGCTTCGGCCACCATTCCAGAGTACATGCTTCCATGCTGATGACACTTGTTAAAAAAAATAGTGCATTAATTAAATTTGTGACCGAACTCCTTGGGGAAGAATAGTATGTCTCCTGCTCTGTTTTATCCATATTCTGCCATATATTTCATATTCCAGCAGTCTTGGATGATGACCCAGCACATGTTGTTCGTTTCAAGAACACTTTCACTGCAGATTTGACAAAATGCAAAGAAGGTACCAATGTGAGATTTCTACAGCACTCGACCCGAGGTTTAAGAATCTGAAGTGCCTTCCAAAATCTGAGAGGGACGAAGACTTTCAGAAGTCTTAAAAGAGCAACACTTCGATTAAGAAACTAAAAAAGAAAATCAACTTTCTGCTGGTGGCATTTGACTTAGATGATGGAAGAGAACATGCGTTGGCCTGCACTGCTTTGGATTGCTATTGAGCGGAACCCCTCGTTAGCATGGACACATATCCTCTAGAATGGTAGCTGAAGCATGAAGGGACAAATGGATCTTTGGCGCATCTCGCCCGCAAATATCTTGCGACACCGGCTACAACAGAGCTATGCAAACATCTGTTCTCACTTTCAGGTGACATTGTAAACAAGAAGCAGGCAGCATTATCTCCTGCAAATGTAAATAAACTTGTTTGTCTGAGCAACTGGCTGAACAAGAAGTAGGACTGAATGGACTTGTAGGCTCTAAATTTTTACATTGTTTTGTTTTTGAATGCAGGTTTTTTTTTTACTTAATTCAATAAAGTGATTGTATTACAGTACTCGTATGAGGTGAATTGAAAAATACTATTTCCTTTGTTTCTTTATAGAAAATATTTGAAATAAAAAACAAATATAAAGTGAGCACTTTACACTTTGTGTTCTGTGTTGTAACTGAAATCAATATATTTGAAAATGTAGAAAACATTCAAAAATATTTAAATAAATGATATTCTATTATTGTTTAACAGTGCGATTAATCACGATTCATTTTTTTAATTGCTTGCCAGCCCTAATTTCAGGACCTGCTGAAGGGCATGTTCATCTGTGGCAGCTGAGGTGAATTTTTGCATAAACAGCAGCATATAGTGCCATATTTTCAAAAAGGCGGTCTTCCTTTGGTGGGAGTAATTTGCACCTGCCAAATTTGCATGCATGTTTGACTTAAGGGGGCCTATCTGGTGTTAGAGGAGCAGGGAATCAGATTTGTATCTGAAATTCATTTTGCGGGTGTAAAAATACAGGTACAAATTTTGCAGGTAAAAAATGCACCTCCAAAAGCATTTTTGAGAATTTACCCTTGAGTGAGTGACTGTGAAAGACAGAGAACGAAAATGTGAGAGAGAGGTATAATATAGCTTCTGATGCCCAGTCTTGACCATGGGTGCTCAAAAAATAGCAAATGGGAATTTATGAGATATGTACTGATTTAAGTATCCAAACAGGATAACAGAACAGCCTGTTAAGGTGCTTATACTTGAAAATTAGACTCTCCATGTATATTTTTAAGACACCAAATTGGGGTGATTTGCTGTATAAGTCAAATCCATCCCTGATGATCACAATGGAGTTAACAACAGGGATGAATTTTGTCTTGCGTGTTCAAACCTGCCCCAAATTACATACCAGGCAGCTCCACTGAAGCTAAGGGAGTGTGGGGAGTGTAAATCTGAGCTCAATTTGTCTATTTAAAGTACTTGTTGTGTTTTGTATAGAAAAACTCATTTTTCAACTTTGTACTTTTAAAAGACACGGGCCTAAATTAGATTGGAGAGCTTTCTGCGGGGAACAATCCAACCCAGGGGTCTTTTCCAACTGTAACATCTATAATTCATATGAACATCAAAAGCAATAGCTTACAAAACCTGCACTTTCATCAACTAATCCTGGAGTGAACTTGGCAAATCACAGCACACAGGAAGTAAGTCGGGGCTGACAGGTAGTTGCTGTTCACTGGAGACAGACAATCTCGCCTGTATAAGCATGCATCTAGCAGAGAGGCTGCTGCTGAAAAACAGTCTAGGGGTCTGTAGAAGCTGGAGCTGAAATCAATGGCAGCTGGCTTGGGGAAAAAAAAATACTATGAGAGGTTGGGTATTTGACATTTTTAAAGAGGGAATGTGGGTGAAATCAGGACCTAGGGGAGTTTCTGGAGCAGGGAGGGGAGGCCCAAATATGCTGACTACATCGATTTCTGTATTTGTTAACCTGGAAGGAGGGGAGGATTCTGCAAATACAAAAGGGGCAGTGAGGACAGGTGGTGATGGTCAGCAATTTCTTCATTTTAACTAATGATGGACCAAAACCAGAGCCTTGGATTCAATTTTTTCCCTTGGAAGCAGGTACTCAAACTCTATTGACAAATCCACTCCTATGGTTTGTTCCTGAATCGAATCCAATTTCCCAGTTCCAGCTCAGAGGTAGGTTCAGATTCTGAAGGAGGGTAAGATATAATGAGAACAAAAAATGTTTTTAACTAAAGTTTACCATCAAGTAAACCACTCTTTGCTGAATTCTATCTGCACGTACAGCATTTGGCAGAAGAGTGGAAGGATAAATGCAGCGCAGCCCTGCTTCTTTCCCTGCCAAAATGCAGCCTCTTATCACAGGTCAGTAAGTGGAACCACGCTTGTAGAAGTTAACTTCTTTACACTAAACCGTCTGCCACCCCGTTACTGGATAGAGCTTCCTTCAAGCAGGATGGGACTTTGGATTAAGCTCTTGCCACAGATTTATGAACCTCAGGCAGGCTTTAAAAGAAACAGAAGCGTGATCTTGCTCATCAGACAGATTACCACACTTCCGGGCACATCTGTAATTTAAACTAGAACCAGAAGAACTCAGTTGGCCATGCAAGCAGCCTGGTCTATAACAGAATCCAACTGCTAGGGGAAAAGTAAATACATCAGCTAGACTGTTACCCCTGTACAAAAACAAATGCTTACTTGGTAAGTGGTGCTAGCAAACCTAACATTTCCTGTGTCAGTGGTGTACTATGGAGGCTGCATAATTAGTGTTCGTAGAGTGCATAGGGTTGTGTGTCATTGGGTGTACATGGCCATTGCCAGCAAAGCCAATGGTGTATGAAACCAGAGCCCTCACAGCAGGAAGCAGATACAAGCTTTGCCAACTCATTACAGGCCGGCTATTTAACATATCCTTGGCTTACTCAGCAGAATAAGTCTTCAAAAAAGAGAGAGAGAGTTGGCAAAGTCACAAAGCTGTTGATTAAACTAATATTTTCTTGGCTGGGTGTCTCTAAATGACTGACTGCTGTGTGCCTATTCAGTGCAACTCTACTGTCTTGAAGCATAGCTATACAAGCTGCTTAAAATAAAGAAGTTACTGGGACCAGGACAGAATGTCATTTCACTAGGAACTTCGCAGACATGCTTAAGGAAACGCCCTGAGCAGAACTATGGAAACGCTTACCACGGAGTCAAGAATGCAATGCAAAACGGATGTTCTTCCCCCCATTTCAGTGAGGTTATACCCTGGGGAAATATTGTAACGAAATAAAAATAGAGACTCTGGGAGGTGGGAATGGGGGGAAAAGAACAAGTATTTGACTGCCAAGATGCAATACCAAAAATAGTCAGTTCAATTTCTTCACTGGAAAACACCTTGTTACTCCATGCATAGAGCCTGGGGATAAGGGTCAGGAAGTCCTTTAAATTATGAAGCAGCAAAAAAAAAAAAAAAAAAAAAAAAAAAAAAGGTTTCAACAACATTAACAAACCATGATGGTGGTGGTGGGGGAATCTCACACAAAGGAATTCAAAGCTCAAAATGATGCTCAAGGGAGGAATATTTGCCCACTCAAAAATAAAATGACCTATTGAATAAACAGGTCCAAATAGAGAGGCTTGTGCGAAGTGGCCAAGTCTTCCTCTTCCATCTTATTTGTAGAGCTCTCCGTCGACCAATGACTTTGCCGCTGCCTGGACGGCTCAGAAGATTGGGAACAGGAGCTAAGGCACACTTTTTTTTGCTAGTGTCAGACTCTTTTATTCAATGTGAACTTCCTTTTCCCTCTTTTTGTTCTGTTTGTCTTGTCTTTCATTTTTTCCTGCCTTCTGCTGTAACTGGTGTTTTATACTTTAGAGAGTCCCCTGGAGTTAACACCCGTAGCTCTTTGAAGATGTAAAGCCCAAACAACTGCTTTAACTTCACTGAGGTACCCCATGGTCCTAGCATATCCTAAATAATTACCTATGGCGACCTTGCCCCACCAAGACAACCTTTCTCCTTTCGCTCAAAGCCCTTGTTCCAAGATATTGCCCAGAAGCATTCATTCCCTTTAAGCACCTTCCTTTTTCCCCATTCAATTTCACTCAGCATTTCTACCCTTCTCCAAACTCTACTCAGCCGAATCTCAATAGTATTCTTCTTCTTCTCCTCCTTCTCCTTCTCTTTTCTGATCTCACTTAGCATTAATTATGAACCTAATACAATCATGGTTCCGATGCTGTTCCCACTGCAGTGTAATTGGTCAGGACACATAAAACTGGACAAAGCACTAATTACACATATACTGTAGGGACCTATTCTGTATGTTTGTATGTATTTAATAGATGACCTAATAGACAGGTTCTCCAAGTTCTATGATCACTGCTCTGACCTGATCAACTCTAGTCACATTCTCTTTGTTTAGCAGAATCTCCACTATTTTTTTCAGGCACACATTCAACTTCATCACTAGTTGCTGATTCCCTGTTACTGAAACAGGTGCCGTTATGCTTCTGAGAAAGCCAATTTCGTGTCCTCTTCTTTACCAAGCTACAACTTAGGTATATCAACAATTCTAACACAATTATACTATAGATCCCTCAGTGAGAGTAACATACATGGCTGACTTTTTCAGGCTAAAGCTAGCCCCTCTTTTCCACCAGAACTGGCTATTTCACAGCTGATTAGACTCTGTTCAGCATGACTCAGAAGTACAAAGATATATGATGAAATAGCCAGTATTTCGTTTTGACTGTTTTGGAGTTGAACTGAAAGGGCAACCTAACTGTGAAGACATGCTTGCAATTATCCGTGGCAAATAATGAACAACAAACAAAGAGAAGCATTCCACAATATAGATTTACAACAGACGTGTCAGAAAATAAAATGAGCAGCTTTGGGATGGGTATTGTCTGCTGCCAGCATTTCCGACCAGCTTTAGATGCAGTCCTACAACGCTTGAGATCATTGGAAGCAGGTTTGGACCCCCCTAAGAGCACAGATGGCAGGTGCCACAGCATTAGCCACTAGTCTAAGGTCTTGTTTCTGCAAAACATTTAAGCACATGCCAGAGAAAAAAACGTGCCTCTCGTGGTATTGACAGGAGAACATCTCATGTTCTCATGTGATTTACTGGACAGTTTGAGAGGCTCCAGCAGGTCTGAAGAAAGTACAACAATTTTGGGTGCTTATCTGATCATTGAGGCTTTCTGAAGTTCACCTGTCATTATTTCCTCCTACATAACTTCATAAAACATACATGCATAATGTACATACTGGAGCATGGTCTACTAGTTAAAACTCGTGACAGTCAGGAGAGCTGGGTTCTAATTCCAGCTCGTCTCCTGTCTCATATGCGACCTAAGACAAAATACTTAATTCTTTTCTCTGCTTCAGTGCCCCCCGAGACCATAATACTTCCCTGCCTCACAGGAAGTCCTCAGATGGAAGTGTTGTTATTAACTTCTGTTTTGAAGACATACACAAATATCCACCAGCACTTCTTATAACTGTTAGCACTGCTGAAATGCAACCACAGAGGCAGAGACCATCCCCACACAGCCAAATGCCCCATCAGAGTCACCTGGAGCTATGAGTCACTCCTGCAGACCCAGCTGGGAGATGAATGCCCTCACTTTACCTCCAGATTTTCTTTTCATGATTATTTCCATTTCTAACCACACGCTGTGCATGTATTTGGCTTAAATCGCAAATTCCAATCACTATCAAATTTGCAAACTCTTTTTAATTAACTGTGTTTAAAAGGAGACTAGATTTTCTAGGCATCAAAATCAGAATGAGGAAAGGAGTAAAAGAGTAATTTGCACTTCAATAGCACATTTTATCCAAGGGTCTCAGGAGCACTCTACAAACATGAATAAAGGGAGCTCCAACCAGAATCATCAGACAGGTGTTATTCTATCATAGGATTTTCTATAATGCCCATGCCTACAGTATTTAAGCACTGCACATGTAAACAGGATCTCAATGCTCATGTCCCAGATAGGTTTCACCTACTATTCTCAGGTCCTAAGAAGTACTGATGTATTTTTTTTCCCGTGTCATGGGTTCTCTCTATTTATTTCAGGAGATGGTTGCAGAGACAAAGCTTTATCAAACAGTCTAGTTTTGCAGCATGCTCTGAAAATGAGTCCACTTAAGACTATGGAACAATCTAATCTCCTCTTGTACTTTAGTTCTGCAGATGAACCCCTTCAATCAACAATGTTATATTTCCACTTCTCACAAGCACTGACCTGAGCTTTGTTAATTGTATCAGCCTACAAAGATACAGCTGTCTTGGTGGGTCAGCAATGGAGGCAAACGGTTGCCAATGGGACCCGATTTGTTGATGCCTTTGAAAACCAGGCCCAGGGCCTTCAGTTGGTATCATAAGGGAATTGGGAGTCAGTGGATGATGTGCTCCATTTTACAGATGAGGAAGCTGAAGTGGAGAGATGAAACTTGGCCAGGGTGTCACACAAGTGCATGGCAGAGCTGAGAGTAGAAACCAGATGCTCTGGCTCCCTGACCTATGTTCTAACTTTTCGGACATACCATCCTTAATCAGAGAGAGAGAGAGAGGCAGGCTCCTGGACCCTACTCCATTGTCCTAGTCCTCTCTACTTGGATGTTAACTTGACTATGTCACACCCCTCCTGTACTGAATCCCTCCACTGGCTCCTGCATAAGTCTGCCCTTCTCTACTTACCCAAACGCATCTCTTTTCACATCAGCCTCGACCCCTTTGCTGCACCAGTGATGCCACCTTCGGCAACCCTATTTGTCTACTTTTTATATCTCTGTGCATTTTTCCAAAATTAGGACTCATGAATATTAAGGCTATGAAGTCAAGCACTCGAAAGACAGGAAATGCATATTTACGGTTGCCTGTGCTGCCTTCTGTGAACGCAGTATGATCATCTTTAATTACGTGTTCACACACACTACCTTTTCCATACAACCCGTCTCATTCAGTGCACAGCACAGATGCATAAGAGGGAAGAATTAAGGTAGCACGGGCAACCTTAGGACTGGCATGACCTATCTTTTGATTGCTTGACTTTGCAACCTTACTAATGTTGTTTTGATGTTGTTTTTTGGTCTGTAATGATAACTAATCGGCTAATTGATTGCTTTCTGCAAATTAATTCATGTACTTTTACAACAACAATGGGATCACTATGGAAGAATCATTCCACATAAATTCACGTGAGTGCTGAGGTCTTTGCTTGATAGCTGTGGGACTAACTCATGCCGCCACTGAATTTTAACAAGAACATTTGCAAGGCCTGTCTTTCTTTCCCTGGATTGATCTTGCTGTCAGCACCATAAAATGCTTTGGGGCTCCGCTGGTAGGTCAGTGCCTTGCTTATGCTTTTCAAAGTCAGCTCTATAGGAATGCATGAAGGAAGCTCTGCTTCTGCTATCATTACAATGAAGAGAGTCAGAAGAGTAAGGTAAGGTAATGAAAGGAAAACAAGCCCAGGGTGGAGCTGTTATAAATAAAGGGGTTAATGTTTAAAGTCAGCCGGGATGGTGGAACAATGCTTGAATATAAAATGATACTCCCTGCCTAAGTCAGGAGAGCTGGCGTATTTTAGGTCAGGCTGTAACTGTGCTGCTGCAGAGAATGAGGAAAGGAATTTTTTTTAATTCAAGAAAGGCCTTCCCAGCTTCCAATCTCCCACATCCTAAATTTCATAATCTTGGGATAAATCTCAGAGGATTAGCAGCAAAGGTTCCAAAATCATTATTATGACATTTTCAGAAATGCTCTTGCTGCTCTACACAGTTCTTTGGCTGGCTGCAAAGCTACCGCTGATTGGAGTCACAAACCACTACATTTAAGGAAAATACATGGTCTCACACCAGCCTATTGTCCACTCTGGCAGAGATACCTGAACATTTCAATCTGGCTCCTATTTACTCTGGCCTGTCCCCAGGTTCCATATTAAATTTTTAATTTGTAATATGTATTACAGGCATATCTCCACACTTCACACATCTGGGTAATTGCTTTTTTGACTTCCCGTTCTGGGGATTGGGAAGTTTGCTTGTATGCCTACATCATACTGCCTCAAATGTGCAAATACAAGCTGCTTTGGGATGTAATACTGTACAGATCTTGGAGTTGCTCATGACAAGTCCTCCCTCCTACTTCTCCCCTCCAGGCCTGCAAGTGTTTTGACATCCTTCCCAACTCCTATTTTTATATGGTCATTTTCATGACAAGATCTTCCTGCTGGATGCTGGGCTAGACGTATTGGGCCAATATTTTACTTTACAAGTCTATCAGCTTACACACCAGCCTACAAATGGAACATTCACTGAAGACCCTCTATGAACACAGCACCCTTGAAAGAATGCCTGCCTCTTGATATTCACTATACAGGCTATACTTACAAGTACCCAACAGACAACTGCATTTAACCAGGCGACATGAACTAGCAGGAGTTTCTAAAGCAATAATCACATTGACTCCGTGACGGAGACCTGCCGTGCCTTACATCCTCTCTCCCCCAGCTCCACATGCATGATGGTTCCGAATAAAATGAGGTTTGGTTTGGCCTACGTCGGCTTTTTACCTCTTGCTTGTTTTCACCCTCATCTATTTCAGCTTTGAGTCCGAGACCAGGTGGTGTCCACTCTGCTGGCAACAGACTGCATTCGGCCAACTGCTGTTGATTTCTCTTCATTTTCTCAAGGGCGTTTGACACTTTATGGCCTCCAGCCAGACCACCTCAGGCTGTCGCCTCACAACCGAGACAGCGCTGGGCTCAGCTAATGCTTGACTAGGAGACATCCCCACATTCCAGCCAAGAAGCCTCAGGCTGCCACAGGAAGCAGCGTTGGTAACAACGCTGGCCTGGAAAGAACATGGCTGCAGCCCACCCAATTTGCAGGGGGGGATTAAGGAACAGAAAGGAGAATCTCAGCTTTTATTTAAAAACAAACAAACTTTCCAGAGAGTTTTTCCTTGCAAAAAGCCTTGAAAATAGTAAAAAGAGCAGTTCTAAACCGCCTGGGGCCCAAGTCTCCTTAAGCAACCTTTTCCACAAGCTCCCCCATTGTGGGCACTCCAGTTCAACTCTTTGAGGACAAGCAACAGCGTCAGCAAGGAACACAGCCTCCGCAGAGAGGTTTCTAAACACATACAGTAGAACCTCAGAGTTACAAACGCCTCGGGAATGGACACTTCGTGACAGTTGTTTCTTCAAAAGTTTACAACTGAACATGGACTTCATTCAGCTTGGAACTTTACTATGCAGAAGGAAAATGCTGCTTTTAACCATCTTAATTTAAATGAAACAATCACAGAAAGTTTCCTTACCTGGTCAAATCTTTTTTTTTTTCGGTTAAACTTTCCCTTTATTTTTTTAGTAGTTTACATTTAAACACAGCACTGTAATGTATTTGCCTTTTTTTCCCTCTCTCTTTTTTCTCTCTGATGCTGCCTGATTGTGTATGACCGGTTCCAAATGAGATGTGTGATTGACTGGTCAGTTTGTAATTCAGGCATTCACAATTCTGAGGTTCTAGTGTACCTACACTTTACTCAGACAACACAGGCGATACACAGAGCTACTGAAAAACAACAAAACCATGCACCCAAACCCCTTTGGGATGTGAACAGTGTCATAGAATCATAGAATATCAGGGTTGGAAGGGATCTCAGGAGGTCATCTAGTCCAGCCCCCTGCTCAAAGTAGGATCAATCCCCAACTAAATCATCCCAGCCAAGGTTTTGTCAAGCCTGACCTTAAAAACCTCTAAGGAAGGAGATTCCACCACCTCTCTAGATAACCCATTCCAGTGCTTCACCACCCTCCTAGTGAAAAAGTTTTTCCTAATATCCAACATAAACCTTCCCCTACTGCAACTTGAGACCATTACTCCTTGTTCTGTCATCTGGTACCACTGAGAAGAGTCTAGATCCATCCTCTTTGGAACCCCCTTTAAGTAATTGAAAGCAGCTATCAAATCCCGCATCATTCTTCCCCTCTGCAGACTAAATAATGTCTCTTCAGGGTCCTAGAACCCTCTTCTCTACCTTCTCCCCCTGGTCTGTCTTGCCTGTTTCTGGTCCCTTTTCTCTCTAACATGGCTGGTGAGAGAATCCTCCTTTTATAAAGTTGCAATCCCTTGTGTCAGATGATTCTTCTGGTCAGCCTCCCCCAATAAGAGATCAAGGTCCGCTCTCAGGTGACTTGTTGGTTGGTTACTGGCTCACCGGAAAGGAATCTCACTGTCCAAGGATGCTTGCATTTGAATAGGAGACCCTCCAAGTTAATGACCTTTGATCGCTTTGCATTGTTCGCCCTCTGTTGGAATTGCAGTACAAGATGAAGGCAAAAAGATTACAGGGAAGAGACCATACAGTGCTACAGCCAAAATGATGCTCACAAAACAAAATGGGCGTAGTAATTTGATATACATACATATATGAATCATCACACCATGTATTTACACGGAATAATTTTTTACAAAGCACTATTAGTAGGAAGCTTGGTAAACACAAGGGGTGGGCCATTTGCTCCCCTTTTCACATAGCTGGACTTCCTACAATCCTAGTAACCTCTCCTTCTGGTCATGGCCCATTGCAAAATGAGTGCTGAATTTCCCTTAATAAATTAACCTGGTGGATAACATTATCAGGCTTCAAACCAGTTTAACAGCTTGGCATGTAGTTTAAATAAAAGAAAACCTAACATTCTTCATTTCTCCTGCTAAAACTACCCTTGGTTTGGCTCAGGTGCCTTTGGAGGGTGAATAAGAAGTTCATTTAATCTTGTCATTGTCCACACAATTCCATTAAACAATTATATTCAGTGGAACAGGATTGGCCAGAATCCTAACAGGATTTACTGGCTTTAGCTTAGCTACCAAATATCTGTTATTGCAGGTAATGAATATTCAACAGGAACATAAAAAGTCGGAGGCTATAAGCATTCGGTCAAGAATTTCTGAGCAGATTCTTCCTAAAGGACACAATAGTGGGATTTGATCAAGACACGATTGCCATTTAGGAGAGTGGCTAGCTGCAGAAATGTTTGATCCTAAACACTAAACAGGGTAACTGAGACACAATGCAATCATTTTGATTTTAATGGAAGGGAGGAAAAGGTTCACAGCCCACACGCATTCATGTGAACCTTAATTTGGTAGGCAGTGAATGCTGATAACCTGCTTTGGGTTAAACCCAGTTTAAACTGAGATTGTGGAAATCTGAACAAATTACAATTCCATTATCAAAGGGAAGAGCTGAATGAATAGCTCATACAAATGACTTATCCAGTGACGTTCACCTCTTATCCTGCACATGGAACACCACAAGCAGCTTGGGATTTTGCTAGTTGAAAGTATCTGACAGATTATGTTTTGCAAATCTTGGTTTAACTATGAATTGATCATGTTCCTTACGACTATCCCAGAGTCAGCGTTCAAGGTGTGTCAGTTGTGACTAATCTGATAAATTAAATATTATTTCTGTCCCAATTGAATGAGTGTGCAAGCACCTCCTATCTATTCAAATCTAAAATTTAATTTCACATCTGATTCTGAAATTTGATTGCAGTGAATAGACAACTTGATTGCTCAAATGACTGCAAAAAAATTAACACAGAAAGGTGTAACCACCACCTGGACTGAAACACACCTGAACTTTGATGAAAATTTGGATCTGGATGTGAACTTCACAGCTGACTCTCCTGTTGGAACCAATTAAAACTAGATCTGAATACTCCTTTATTTTGGAAAAGTGTGGATCTAGATCTGAATTTGGCTGGGCCCAACTCTACTTTTCATACATATCTTCCGCCCTAAATCTCAACATGTTATATGAAGACTATTCTATAGGAGTAAACCTCGACTTTATTAAAAATGCTACAAGAGACTATTAGCGTCACGAGGCAGAGCGCTCGAGAACACAGTCTGGGAAGTCCTGAGTCCCATTCCCAGATCTGTCCTTGGACACAACAGCCAACATTTTCAAAACTAGGCTCTTGGACGCCTACATTTAAGTCCATATTTAGGCACCTAAGTAAGTGGACTGAGGAACTGCTGTGTGCTTAGCAACCTTGAAAAGTCAGACTATTGTTTAGGTGCCTAAATATGCACCTGGAAGCCTAACTTTAGACACCCGTTTTTCAAAGTTTTGCCCTATGTATATAAGGGATAAATTCTGATCCCAGTTACACCAATATAAATATGGAGTAATTCCACTGATTTTAAAGTCCACAGAGTTACTACGGAGTTACACAAGTGTAAATGAGAACAGAATTGGTCCCTAAAAATCATCCATCATCTCAACTAATGAGGTTTCTTTCTACTATTTGCATTAAATATGGTTTTTAAGTATGTGTGAAGAGTCAAACAATAAGGATCTCTGTGCACTGAAATGGCTTCTCAAGAAAGCATCCTAAAAATTAACCAGTTCATCAATTTATCAGCTCCTGAGATGAACTGGAGTTAGGAGATCATAACAGTCACACCAAACCAGTAATTTCACGTGTGAGAATTTAAATCAAGGCAACAACATAAATATGGCATCTGTAAATGGCGGAAACTTAAGAGTCAACTCTTACTTGTGCCCAAGTTCGTGTGCAATGGTAAATGCCAGATTGAGACCATTGTCTTCAGCAAGGACACACTTTCTCTTGGCACTGCATACACCTCCCAGGTAAGCGATCCCTGCAAAAAAGGCACAGAGAACATTCCCATTAGTGCTGGCAAAATGTCTCACACATTCAAAACACAGAGAAGTCAGCCAGCCATAAAGCAGTAAACATTGATGTGGTACTGGAGAATAGTACAGCAATTTGTTTACAAACTCATCTGATGATCTTGTTCAGCATCCTCGTTCAGAGTGAAACCTTCCAGCCTATTTTTTCATCACATAGAAACCATTCCAATTAGGCATGTTCCCCCTTGCTGGAAAATATATTTAATCATTAGCAGAGACTCAGAAGCCCAGGTGAGCTTCTCTATAGAACCTGTAGCAACTGGCAGGGCACTGATAGGTGTGCTCAACAGGCTTTTAAGTGGAATTTTCGGTTCACCTACAGTATCCTGTTAGAGAAACACAATTAAACAATACAACCAGAGCTACTTAGAAAGATCTTAACCAATCCCTTTATTGCCCATTTATTCTCATGCTTACTGACGGGATCAGAGTCAGGAAAGCTGGCACACTATATACAATGAAGAACAAAGTTAATGGAGGCGGCAAAAATCTTCTAATGATCTAGTGGAATTTAGGACTTGATCTACAAATGCTTACTCACAGGAGAACTCTCACTAGCTTCTATGGGGCTGCTTGCATGAGTAAGGGTTTATAGGACTGGGTCCCAGTAGTGGTTGTAGGGCATTTTTCACCTCTCTGCAATGTGAACTCCCAGTTAGAGCAATGGGATTTTTGTAGAAAGACTGAGGGCTACAGTGGAACATGGCCCTATGTGGTCAAAACTTTTCCTTGGCTACCACTGCTGAACAGGCAAATCTGAAATCCCATAGAAACATTCCAAGTGTTGCATGCAAAGCAGGATTTCACAAATAACATGCAGCTAACTAAATGCCGAGGATCGAATTTCCACTTTAATTAGGATCTTGCACAATGCGAGGAAAAAGGGGAAGTGCATAGACCTTCAGTAATTGCATTTTAATTTTTTCAAGACTTAGATTTTTTTTTTTAAAACCAGGAGACAAGAGATCTATTTACTTGCAGTTAAGTGCTGCTCCCACACAGAGGTAGCTTAGGGTTCAGCTGCCTTTAATAATTAGAGTAAAACAATGACAGCAGCTGTGCTATAGAAGCAGGACCATATTTTTCATCAGATCATCAAAGCACACGGTGTCTTAGTTTATCGGGACAGAAATTGTGTAGAACTTTATGATTAGGTTTGGAAGGTGTCCTTTCCTATTTTGTATGAGTTTTGACAAGTAATATCGCTATTTATGTGCAAGGGGGTTTTGGATGGAATGATGAGGTGGGTAATTGACTTAAATGTTTGCATTATTAGTGGGAATGGGTGAGGGAGAACTTATTCAAAATGTGCTGAGTGTAGAAGAAGAGATTTCTAACAGATGCAAAAATAAAATCAGAATAAATTCCTATTTTATTCTTCAAATATCAGAGGGGTAGCCATGTTAGTCTGGATCTATAAAAGCGGTAGAGTGTCCTGTGGCACCTTACAGACTAACAGACGTATTGGAGCATGAGCTTTCTTGGGTGTATACCCACTTCATCAGAAGCATGTAGTGGAAATTTCCAGAGGCAGGTATAAAAATGCAAGCAAGAATCAGGCTAGGGATAACAAGGTTAGTTCAATCAGGGAGGATGAGGCCCTCTTCTAGCAGATTCTTGTTGATCAATGGCTATAGGACTAGATTCTGGAATCTCTTCTCACATAGAATGGCACTTCATAAGTAATCCCACTGAAATCAATGAGAAAATTTATGGTGCAATGTGCTATTCAGAGTAAGGGAATGAGAATTTACCCCACAGAGCTGATGGTAGAAGAAAACCTCAGAGCATGTAGACGTGTGCAACATATCCCATGCTTCTAATCTTCCTGAAGGGAGAAATACATAATTCACTATATTTAAGTCCACCACGATGCACTCATATGGCACTGTATAAACAATAATATACTTACTGATTACAGTCTACTCCTTCTCAGCTGACTTGGAATCAGCCATTTCTGGAAATATTTTCTGCACACAGGAAGGGGCAGTTTGGGAAAATTCTAGTTTACTGTAAAACCAACAATGGAAGGTGTGGGATTAAAAATCAGCTGCAAGGCTTCGGGTTAGAGGAAGGGAAAACTGAATAGCTCACAGTCACTGAAGCTGGAAATGGAAAGGATGTATCCGATGAGCCAGGCCACCCTCTGCTAGTGCAGATCTGTGCCTTATACTGTATTTTTGAATTCTTAAATCCTCTCCCAGTATCTGAATAACTCAGTTGGTGCTGAGAAGGAGGCATCCTTCGTCCAGGCTGCTGGGCTGCTCTGAAGCTGCTATTCCAGCAGAAGGGATGCTGTGTCACTGACGGATTGCCAGCCCCACTTTCCATAGGGGCAAGGGACTGGAGGATCCACAATGGCAGACTTTTGGGGCCCTCTGTACTCCCCTAATGTGCATGTGCATGCATGCACACACAGACACACACCTTCCACCTCTCTGTATTGTCCATAGGAGTTGCCCTGTAGCTGGGCTGCATGCCATGCAAAAGGTACACACTCCTTGTATGGTCTCCCCCAGTTGACCCACCAGAGAGAAATACAACTGTTCTGTTGCAGGCGGGACCTCTCTAGAATAATCCCCCAATGGTAAGGCCCTGCAGAGTTTTCAATCCAGCCCCATTTCTACCACAATAACTGAAAAGTTGGAAGTTGCATTATGCCCAAAGGTTGGTAAATCAAGGCTCTGGCAGACCAAGAAAGGACCAGAAATTGCCGTGCCATTAGCCCCCTTTTTGTACCAGCATGGTCACGCCCATTGACTTATCATACCGGTCCACTGCCAAAGACAGCAGGTAGGATTTCAAAAGGCTCTCATCCTAAAGGCAGTTACTCGGGAATTATGCTAAACCAGGGCTCTGACTCAATGAAGAATTACCATACTGCATCTCTTATAAATCAGCTAAAACTTAATACAGCGATGTGGGGAAAGCTCAATGCATCACCCTGGGGCAGAGCTCAAACCGTCAGTTGGAGTTACAAAGTTTAACTATCTAGGGTGAAATCCTGACCCCACTGAACTCAATGGCAAAACTCCCACTCATGTCAATGAGCACAAGATTCCACCCCTAAGCTTTATGAACCTGATCTGAAGTCAGTGGAAAGACCTACTGACTTCAGTGGATTTTGGATCAGGCCTCATGTTATCTACAGTGAGAACTAAGAAAATATGTAAGGACACCAAAGAGGAGATCTGATCTTTTACTGGGGTGATAAGATAAATAGAATTAAAGGGTGAGTATGACAATCACCACAACAGCATGGAGGGATGAGGGATCACCACAGAAAGGATTCTAAAAGCTGGCAAGTGGCACAGAGTCCCTAGAACTTCAGGTGAGTTTGAGCAATACCCTTAATGACCAGGATGCTTTTAAAGATAGATTCAGTCAGAACAGTTTAGGAAGCATACTTCCTCTCAGACAGCATACAACTCCTATTACCAGGAACTGCTGTGATGGAAGGATATGGCATGACGGAAGCCACATAGACTATTCTGTTCCACTCCTGAGAGGTCTTGTCACTGTCCTGCATGGAATAATTTTAGAATATAAACTGACAGCTGGATGATGCAGTGCTCGCGGCAATCAGCTGAAATCAAGATACTATAATAAGGAATTTATAAAAAGATGTGGGATGAAATTCAGCTCTTGCTGTAAGTGGCTTCTACTCTACTGATATACACCATCGCTGAATCTGGCCCAGGGTTTTGAGAACATTTCAATAATCATTTGAAAGTGAAACGATCAAAGTAATGGAGTGACTTAAAAACCAGACAATGTTTCGTTCAGATCGCTAATCCTGAATCTTCCCCATTAATCTCCCAGTTATCCATGCTGAGCAGAAAAATATGTCTCCTCAAATTAGCCAAGTCTTTAAGATAACATATACCATAACTCCATGGAACAACTGTTGCATGAGAATATCACGTCTACACCTCAATGGTCAGACACACAAGCAAGTTTAGATAGTTTAAAATGATTTTTGCTTTAGATTCTGATACCACTTAAATTTCACAATGAGGGGCTCATTGAGAGCATTGCTCTAGAATGGAGTGGGGCAATATTACCATATTTCAGTGGTTCTCAAACTTCATTGCACCGTGATCCCCTTCTGACAACAAAAATTACTACATGACCCCAGGAGTGGGGACCAAAGCCGAAGCCAGCTCAAGCTCCACTGCCCCGAACTGGGGGGGCCAAACCGAAGTCCAAGGGCTTCAGCCCCAGATGGTGGGGTTCAGTCTTCTGCTTCAGCCCTGGGCCTTAGCAAGTCTAACGCCAGCGCTGGCAACCCCATTAAAACAGGGTCACCATCCACTTTGGGGTCCCGACCCAGAGTTTGAGAACCCCTGCCATATTTGGATGAGGTGGGCTTGTAGAAAAAGCTATAGTTTTTGGCAATAAGTTAGAGAGGATAAATCTCAATTAAAAAGCTGAATACAATGTAGAGGCCTCAAATGGCAATCCTCCACGAGACTGGAAGGCTGCTCAGCAATTCTAACCACCACTGGAAGTGATCAGCAACAGCACTGTAATGTGTTAAAGGCCTCATTACTAGATGGTAGAAAACTAGAGAATTGCCAGTGATTAAGGATACGTAAACACAGATGGCTGAGAGAATAATATGATTCAAGTAAAGAGATTAAGTGTTCCCAGTATTCACACGGATTTTATTCGGCCACTATATAATATTGGCAATGACCAACATTCCAAAACTGGGGTGACCTAAAGCTACTTCATTATTATTATTAATTATGGTTATCACAGTAGTGCCTAGGGACCCACCAAGTTCAGAGCCCTATTGAGGTAGGCACTGTACAAACACAGAGTAGCAGACAGCAGAAAATTTGTCACCTAAATCCGTATGAATCTTAAATAAAAGTTTTGGCTTTCAGAGGCTCGGAGCACCTGCAGATTCCAGAGTCTTTCTGGAGCATCAATATTAGAGCCGTTGAAAAAAATTAAAATTTTTAATAACATTGACTCAAAAATTGATTATAAAAAACACTGAGTAGCTCTATTACCTTGAAATTTAGGAGCATACCTTTAGGTACCCTAGTTTGATAATTTTGACCAATATATTTGATTCAAACTCTTAGTTCAGAATGTAAGTAGTGATGCTATATCGATCCATAAATGAATACAAGAGTTCTTTATTCCATAAGCGTATCTGATACAGTGAACTGTAATCCAGTATTTCTAGCACACACCATATGCGGCTCTATATTATTAACACTGGGTAGAGAAACATTGGACCTAATGGATTTATAATCACAACTGAGGTACAGCCTTGTGTGGTTGGATTCTGTACAATGTAGGTTCTCTCTTGCAATGGATGAATGCTAATCTTGTTTGACTTTTTATAACTAAAAAATATCACTAGGAAAAAATGTTTGATTAAGCCCTTAACAGTCAGAGTCTTATTTGAGCCTCTAGTCTCTAAAATTAGACTGGAAACATCATGTATTCACAAAAAGAAAAGGAGTACTTGTGGCACCTTAGAGACTAACAAATTTATTTGAGCATAAGCTTTCGTGAGCTACGAAATTCCTGGTATGCTGAGGCTAGCCAGGGTGGGAATACTAGGAGAAGGGCTTCCCATCATTTGGCAAAATCTGCTTCTGGCCCTGGCTGGAAGCCAGAGGTGTGTGAAAATGAAAAAAACGGGGGGGGGGATAAGTGCGCTGAACTTTTTCAAACCTCATACTGTTCCAAGGCAAGTGTGGAGATAAGCTCTGGATGGGAAGAGGGATGGAGCATTCTTGCGCAATCCAAACCAGCTCATTCACCCCTAACAGCCATGACCACTTCATTTTTAATAATAAAAATGCTGAAACAGGAGCATCAGTATGAAAGGGAGAGTAAAGCCAGTGCTATTTTGAAGCATTAGTTTGATTTTTTTTTTTCATTCTTCCCCTGAGGAAACTGCATAATTACAGTATGTAACTTCTGAACTTGGGTTTGAACATATGATGTTATCTAGATTTCAACAGAAAACCACACACAACTGTGTAAACTCTGGTTTATCCAAAAAGTTGTCACATGTAAACAGTCTGCAGCTGTTGGCCTTGTTGCCAGCTAATGAGACCTTTTCTAGAAGTGTTTCCAAGGGGAATGATTACTTTCCTCCTACCAGCTCAATTAGGTAGTTAGGACATGACATAATTGTCAAGGTGATAGTTAGCAAGAGCTGGAGGATGTAAACTTCTGAGGCATTTACCCCCAATTAATCCTAGAATGATATATACTGGGCTTACTGCTGACAACTGAGGAATGACTAATCAGCTCTCCCAGCAAGCGAATTGCCCAGGTACTCCTTCTGCTTTTAACTTTGCAACTTCTGATTTACAACTGCTCTTTCTGTTTCTTAACATTCTCATCTGCTCATCCCCTCCTGACACAGCACGCCTGCTTTACAAAAAACCTGGGTTATTCTTTGCATTTTTAAATGCATTTGCTGCTGGTGGAAGGTGGTAGGCTGAAAGCCCCTAAAGCAGTGGCTCTCAACCTTTCCAAGCTACTGTACCCCTTTCAGGAGTCGGATTTGTCTTGCATACCCCCAAGTTGAACCTCACTTAAGCAGTGCTTGCTTACAAAATCAGACATAAAAATACAAAAAAGTGTCACAGTACACTGTTGCTGAAGAATTGCTGAGGTTCTCATTTTTATCATATAATTATAAAATACATCAATCTGAATATAAATATTGTATTTACATTTCAGTGCACAGTATATAGAGAAATATAAACAAGTCCATTGTCTGTATGAAATTTAAGTGTTGTACTGACTTCGCTTTTTATGTAGCCTGTTGTAAAACTAGGCAAATATCTAGATGAGTTGACGCACCCACTGGAAGACCTCTGTGTACCCCTGGTTGAGAATCACTGTCCTAAAGCACTGGTTAGTTAGAGAACAGGGTCAGCCTTCTTAAAGCATTAGTGTGGGAGGTGAACACATGCTTAAATACAAAGCAATCATTTTTTACCCCTCCATTCCCTGCAATTGCTATTACTTACATGTGGTTATTCTACACACCCTCCCAACTCTCTTCTCTTCATGCAGCTCCCAGACTGTCAAGAGTAGGCTTTTTTGCAGCTTCTGTCTATTCTATTCTTCTCTCTACCTAAAGGTCCTGGACAGGGAGATCAGAGGCATGGTTCATTGCAATGGACTGTTCCTCTGTTCAGTGACCTACTCTGCATGTAAAAATGCAATTAGGTCATTCACCAGGAGTAGCTCTCACTGATTGCGAGATTTAATAACAGTAATTCGCACTTCCATAGAGCCTTATGCACAAGGGTTTCCACACCCTTACAAACATTAATGAAGCAAGCCTTTCAGAAATTGCCGCCAAGGTAGGCAACTAAACATCTACTAATTTTACAGCTGGAAAAGGGAAGGTACAGAGAAGCTAGCTGACAAAGCTGAGCTGGAAACAGAACCAAGATCTGCCCTGAAAACCTGCATCAGTGGATAATGCTTCCTCAAAATTAGTAATATTATAGCAGGACCTGAATCAGGGAAAAGAGCACCCACTCAGGCTCCAGTCCAATGTGTACAGCACCAAGCACCAAAGTACAGCATGAGCAGTGGCAGTGCAATTTCAACCATCACTACCAGCACCAGTGAGCCCAAGCCTTGGTTGGAAGGGACCATACAGAAGGGGTAGAGGGGCAAGTTCTCTCCTCATTTAAGGAGGATGTGTTAAGTTAAAGCCAGTGGTGCAGTTTTAGCAGCACATTAATTTGGCTTAGTTCTGGTCAGTCATTTAGATGTCAATTTCTGTTATTCTTGCAGTAACAACATGGTTTCCATTACAGTTTAACATTCGCATGAGGAAACTGTTTTCCTTAGCAACAATTTTCATTGTCACTGGGGTTAATGAAAACCACACTGGAAACAATACAGTCATTATGAACCAGAAGAAGAGAAATTACAATGCAAGTTTCCAATGCACGGGAGACGGCTGCGGTTGGGTAGGAAGAAATATTCACGCCAAATGCCCTACACAGAGAAGTTACAATGTTCTGAAAGTAGCAAAAACTATTCAATCATCTTTTTAAAAACAGAGATGGCTCATATAATAGAACATGCAAGCGATTGTCATAGCAAGCAGTCAGAAACAGCAGCTTCCAAATAGTCTCCTACATAAATATACATTTACCCTTAAAGGGAATGTAGGCCATGAAATAAGCAACTTTGGCAATGGATCTGCACTGCAGATCTGCAACCTGCACTGGCAATGGATCTATCAGTTTTCTTCTGTTTTGTATTTTATTTCAGGACACAGCAGATAGCCCCACTGTCTGTCCCAGTCCTTCCAAGAGGTACCAACCTGCCATCCCCACAGTAGTTGTAAGGCTGCAGTACTATAAGTTTCAGAATAGCAGCTGTGTTAGTCTGTATTCGCAAAAAAGAAAAGGAGTACTTGTGGCACCTTAGAGACTAACAAATTTATTTGAGCATAAGCTTTCGTGAGCTACAGCTCACTTCTGTAAGTACAACTCTTTCTTGGAGGTGGTAGAGGAAGGGGCATTTGGGGAAGTATTTAGTAGAGCTGGTCGGGGATTTTTCAACAGAACGTTTATTTCTTGGATAATACTGATTCGTTAATTCTGAAACTTTTGGTGGAAATGTATCTGTTTTGATAAACTTTGCAGGTCCAAGACAGAAAAGAGAGAGACCCGCCCCCAGAATAGCCAACAGCCTGCTCGTTAGGGCACTTGGGATGCAGAAAACTCAGCTTCAACTTCCTGCTCCAAATCAGCCAAGAATTTCAAACTGGGTCTCGAACATCCTGATTTGGAGCAGGAACATGAACCTGGTTCTCCCACATGCCCCGACCACTGTCTCTTGAAAATTTTGAAAGGTCTCAGCTTTGTTTCAGAACGAAAACTGATTTTTCAAAACCTTGACCATTTTGCAAAACAGAATTTATGTTTTCCAGCCAGTTCTAGTACTCAAGACTCCATGACTAGCCTTAAATGAGCTGTTAGTGCTGCTCTACAAGTTAAACCGTGGGCCCCAGACATGTCTGAGCATTACAGTAGAAGGGAGACCATCTCAATCACTAGGAGCACATTGTAGAGGAAAGCCCTATTAAGCTTTGTATAGTCCACTCCTTCAGCTCTGCGGTAGAGGTCTGTTTTGGTCTCATTTTAAAGCCTGACCTGAACTAGACTTGATCACAGCCAATTCAGACCCGACATGAGCCCGAGAACGTTGAGTTGCTTTCATACCTGACCGAAACCCAACCTTGCTAGTCGGGTCCCGTTTGGTTTGGATCGTCTTGCAAGGGTCCAGAGTAGTCAGCATGCTCAGTGATGAGAGACTACCTGACCTAAACTGAGCCCAAATGTGTAACAATTACACCCAACTCGACACTTGGAGTCGGGTCCCGGGGGGGTTGTGGGGTGTGTGCAAAGACCTACTTTGGCACACTATTTTTCAGAATGCTACAGAGCACTTCATATGCACAGATCTCAAAGTGGTGTTCAAATATTGACTAAATAACCCTTACCTCTTCCTTGTAAGGTAGACAAATATTATTACACCTATTTTATAGATGAGTCCTGTGATCATTATGGCTTGGTGTACCTACAAGATCATACAACGAGTCGGTGGTACAGTTGGGAACAAAACCCAGGAACTCCCTATGCACTGCTGTATCTAACTAGGTTCTTATAAAGATAGCCCATCACCATAGCATCTGAGTGCCGATTCCTTCTAACCGCTAGGCAACCTGCCACATCCCAAAAGTCAGTGTGATCTTTATAGAAACCTTGCTCCTCCTCTAAACGTCAGTGCAATCTCCAGAACTTCACCCCACTTCAGCAGCATTCAGCATACTCTCTAGAGCTAAACAACTTCCCTGTGGACTGAATGTTGTCACGTGGTTACCAATAAACTCTCATCTTTCTTCTAACTCTGAAAACGCTGTCACTTCCAGTATATACAACTGCTGTCACAACCCTGAAAACCTAGCAAGGAAAATAAATGTTTTCCTTTAAAAAGGAAATGTGGTTACTTTTTGAATCCTGTGATTTTCATTACACATAACCTTAGAAGATTAAGTAATAGAAGCTCTCCCTGACGTCCACAGTGATAATAGCTATGGGTAAAAAGCAGATGTTTCTAGAGCTGATAGCATAATACCACTCAGAACACAGTGTTCTAACAGAAAACTGCCTTTAAAGGAAATAAACTTTATTTAATAACTAAGATTACAGAAAGATATCTACAGACTGAAACATCCACAGCTGTCAGGAAGTTGGGTCTAGTGGTTAAAGCGCTGGATAATGTATGTATCACAAGATCTGGGTTCTAATCAGGAGAGCTAGATTCAGACATGCTGTGTAACCCTGGGCAATTACTATATGGACTCTGCAGATATAAGAATTGTGAGGTTTGATTCAGTCATGTTTGTAAAACACTGCGATCCTTGTAAGGAAAGCAGGATAGTGCAAACTATGAAAGGTTATTGGTATGCTTTGCTGCCACCCCTTTCTTTTCCCTAATTGCCCCCCATTGTACTCCAGTTAATCTAGTTCTTGGAGCCCGTCCCCCACCTCCCAGTTCAAATCTACTGCTTTTGTTTACTGTCTCCCTGTCCTGCTGTGTTTTGCCCTCTGCTCCCTCCTGTGCTTCCATAAGACTTTCAGAACGCAGAGACAGCTTACCTGCTCATTCATGGACATGCTCACCAACAAACATCCCCCAAAACATCAAAAGCGTCTGATTTTGATCTCACTTGCACTAGCTTTACACCTGTGCAAATCAACTGACTTCAGTGAGTCTCATTATTTACACAGGTATGTCACGGGCATTCTAAAGGAGCATGGAACCCAAGACTCTCTCCTGACCGCTAGGACAAGTGTTCTTCACCATGGGTAGCATAAAACGGAAGACAAAGAGCCAGATTCTACTGTTGTACACCCAGAGCAACACCACGGCAGTCAGTGGAGTCACTCAAGGTTTACACTGGTATAGCTAAGACCGTAATCTGACCCCCCTGAGCTAAAGACACCAGTTTTAGGCCTTTTTCTTCTCCACTGTCTTTTCTGCATCTGCCCTTAGAATCCATTCACAATTCTCCTCATCATACACCAGCCTTCCTCACCCCCAAGTCTTGTGTTACAGCCATGTCCCCTAACAGAGGGAACTAGATGAGGATAGAGAAGTCAGAACTGACTCTTACTTGGAAGAAGGAGTCTCTGAAGCAATACAGAGAGCCAGAGCTTTTCAACTGGTTGGTGGTGGGTAGGTCATGTTAAGGTACCATTTCCACTGAAGAAAGGACAGTAGGGCTGATGTCCCAAAGTTCCTAACTTTTCTAACTAGCATGGGCCAATCTCTAGCTGAAACCCACCAGTGCTGCACCTACAGAACATGCTGTATTATCAACAGTGCATTATTCAGAACATCGCCTCAACTGTACAGCAGTGGTTACCGACATCATTTTATATTGTTTGTGAGAACACAAGGCTTTGGGAAAAAATATTCACCAAGCTGGCGAATGGGATCTAAGGGGGTGGGGTGGGGTGGGGAGAATCCTTCCCTTAAAAGTAATTCCAGGAAAGCTTACAGGCTCGGTAAGCCATACTCCTGGGGATAAAACATGGGATCTAAGAGCTCAGCAAAAAGAGACAAACACCAACAACCCATTTGTTTGTCATCTCCTCTTTGTTCACCAGGACATCCACCATCCCATTAACGGTGTTCCTTAGCTCTGCAGACCACTGCCTCCCTTGACGACAGCCAGTTAATAAATCCACTCAATCTGGCATGACAGTATGAGTCCCTCAATTACAGAATTACACAGAACACAGGAAACAGGGTATCCGGAATGTTTACTCAACTTTGATGTGCTAATCGCCACATTCCAAAACAACCCTTCCCCTCTTACATCCCAGAGAGATGGGAGCCCAAGGTGCTGCTGAGAGCAGATCTCAAGCAGAAGATAAATACAGCTCTGCTTTGCATTTCAGTTATTATTGCTACGTTTAAAGCTTTGGACATTTAAGGGGCAACAGGTCAAATCAGGCTAAGATTTCCATACTTGGATGCCTAAAGCTAGGCAGCTAAATCCATATTCTGTCATGTGAGAAAGGGGCCTGGTTTTCAGGAGTGCTGGAGCACCCCCAGCTTGCAATAAAGCCATACACCTGCACTAATTAATATACAAACTTTATTGTCTCTCATTAGAATCCAATCTCATTAGAATGAGAGAGCAAATAAGAAAAGGGCAATAAGAATTGGCAATGAACTGAGGAATCCAGACAATAGATCCAGGTATTTAGCTACCTCTATATGGTAATTAAAGTTTGCATGCTCTCAATACTCACACAAACAAAATGATGTTTCCTTCCCTGATGTTTTACAGCCTAAGTAAGACAAGACACATGACACCAGTTGCACCATGATAAATGAAGAGGATAGGAAGGGAAGAGTATTTGAAAGGACGAGTACATAGGAGAGAAGAGGTTGATTAGTGGATGAGGACAAAGAGTGCTCTAGGTATACAGGGAATCTTGATAGAAGACATAGTGGAAATAGGAGACGTAGTGAACAGTAAAGCAAAAGGATTGGCAAGAGAGTAGATAGTGACAGGGCATGATGTGATTGGAAGGGAAGAGGCTTTTAGTAACAGGATTTTGGACCGACTTGATGGAAGGAATTAGAGTATTCTCAGTGGACATGGGGTTCAGCAACAGGGACAGTGAGGAAAGGGTGGATTTGGAGAAGTTAAAGAGAGAAATGACAAAATTTAGCAAGGGATGGGCTATAGGGAAGGAGGGGAAAAGAGGCTAGGAAGATGCAGAGATTGGGTTTTGGGAAGAGTGTGGCTGTAAGGCTGAATCAGGCCTGATGGCACCAAAATCCTATATGCTTTTCTCACAAGACTGAGACCCAGCTGGCAGACATCTTGGGAGATCTACTGCTCTTGAAAGATTTCAGGAGCATCCAAACATGAACTGAAAAACATAGGCCCTTCCAGTTTTGGAACTGATTCTGAATCAGAATCCCAACCTTACCTTGAAATGTAACAGGGTTCATATTTGAGGAGCTGGTGTTGGCCCAACCTTGTTATGTGCACTCAGAGTGGGTTACAATCATTATTAATTATCCTTCTCATTTGAGATGTGCAAGCATGATCTCCATTTTACAGGTGGGAAAACTGAGGGAGAGGATAAGTGACATACCCAAGATAAAAGGAGGAGTCAGGATCAGCATGAGGATTCCTGACTACAAGGCCCATCCGCTAGCCACTAGACCACATACCACTTTTTGTTACTGAGTAAACACTTGTAGCGAGAAGGTTCTGCTGTCAATATAGACTATATTCTCCATTGTTTTGCCTTAACTCTACACTCTGTTGAGAAGAGGAAAAACAACCCCTGGCACTTCCAAAAGCTGCTGCTTTGCAAACTGCTCTGGGTTCCAAAATCAGCTTGGAGCCTATTTTCCTTTTGCTCTGTAAGATGAGCTCAGTGGCTTTCACTTTCCAATTTGTCAGCTTTTCCTTGCAATTTGTCAAGACCATCTGTATCAATAATGTGCCCTGGTTGAAGGAAATGAGGGGGAGCGAGGAAGTGGGTCGAATCAGAGACTTTTTACAAGATTACTAATCAAAGAGCATTGTGGAATTCACCAGTACAAATCCTGGAGGCTTCAATCCCCTAATATTTCCTTCCAAATGAAGGGCCAAGATCAGACTTGGCAATAAATAAATAAAAAAAAAAATCTAACGATTCTGTACCAAACAGCATCTGCTTTAGTGGCAACATCACTGGGATGCAGCATTCAGTTCCAGTTGTCTTTCTTTTTATTCAATAATTGCAAGCTGTAAGAAATTGTGAGGACAGGTGCAAAGGATAAATCAATAGGGCCTTTTTAAAAAGCTTTGCCACTGAACCACAGAACTAAAATATCCACTTTTCAGGGAGCTGCTGAAGTGCATAAGCAATGGTCATTGCTGCAATCACATTAAACAATACACAACTAGATTATTAGCAATAGTCTTTTAGTATCTACAGAGCTCTTCAATTTAAAGGCCAAGCCGTAGAAGTTTCTGAACAGATGTTCTAGCACTTGTGCTGTATTGACAATAGGTACACTACTGTATCTCTTGGTTAAACCGTTTTCATGTTCTTAAGGCACAAGAAGAACAAAGCAAAGCAGTTATGCTACTGTCAGAAACTGTACAGATCAATTCTTTTAGGAGCTGTTTATATCTGAAGTGAACTTTATTTTTAGACATTGTACACATGTCAAGACAACCTCTGGGCAAAACAGGAGTAGCTCAGGTGACTAGTGGAGATGCTCCACCTCCACAGGATGATTCATAATGATCAGTCTTTAAATGGATGCTGTTCCAAATTGGTTCTGTGATACTTCTCAATTACATTTCCTACATCGCGACTTGCAAACTCAATTACGCTCCTAGCTCCAACTTGTCAAGGTGCCAATTCACACACACACTTGCCAACTTATTTGGCAATTCTTGGTTTAGTGCCTCTGTGCTAAGCGCTGACCTAGCCTAGCAGCTTGTCTGATCTGGGAAAACCAACTGACGAAGGGCTCTACCCTCCTAGGACATCAGGCATGGCGCTTACTACCAGAAGTAGTTCCATTAAATCAGACCTTGGGTTGCTAAACACACACGATGCAACAGAATTAAGGGGGATGCGGATTTCCAAAATGGTACCCATGGGAAAATAAACAAACGCTTGCTGCAAATTCCACTTATGGCATCAATAGAGAGACCACTGAAGAATGAGTAAGAAAATGAGGACATTCTTCTGCACATGTGGAGGATCTGTAACATGACGATCTTGAGGATATTCATTCCACACAGCAGTCTTGGGAGGCGAAATGAGGTTTCCTGTGTTGCATGCCAACTGGCTTTCTATTTGTAAAATAATACACTAGATGCAGGGATCTCCCAACTGAGTTTTAATCATTAGACTGTGTTGTTGAGCTCTGTTGTTACACTGGCTTAAATGAACACATACAAGGCTTGTGCCGGGAACAACTCAGCCTTAGCTGGCCCCAGTATCAAGAGAGGAGGAAAGGTGGCTTCATACCACTTTTCTGTGTTCCATCCCGCTGCTCCAAGTGTGAGCTCACTGCAGCTGAAGACTATGCCCTCAAGGATCAGTCACCAGCAGATATTCACACCTGTCTAAGGGAGTGAGGGAAAGTCAGGGGCCTTCTTGTCCCTCTACACAGGCTCCCTGCATCATCAGTCAGAACAGTGTGGAGACCGGCTCCATAGGCAGCTACTTTCCTCCTGTGTAGGGACTGGGCAAGCAAAGATGGGGAAGGAGTGTATGCAGAGTCGCCTTCACCCCCCCACAGCCAGCACAGCTAAGTTGGCACAGAGTGGGAGATACACTGCACCGGGACAAGGGCTGGCACAGCTTGCTGCCCCTGGAACAAGGGGAAAGCAGGTAGCAAATCATGATACTTCGAGTCTTAATTCAGTCCCTGTTCTGCTCCTCGGGCAGCGCACCCATGGAGATTGCAAGGCTAGACTGGCACCTTCGGAGTTTACTTGTTCCTTTCTAAGTTGCAACCTTCTTTGCCTCCACTAGCAGTTTCACCGGAGTAAGAACAAACTCAAGGATTTATTACCACTCTCCTGGTCGGATTTATAACAAACTAGGACAGGGAGAGCGAGAGCAGGGCACAAGCAACGATGCCGGTGTTTGGCTCAAAGGAAATACAAAGGATTTTCGTTACATGAGACAGCTTCTGTTTTCAAGGGAGAAAAATAATAAAGGGCTAGATTTTGCAACCCTTCCATTAGTGAACAGGTAGCCAAGTACGTCCATAGGTTTCAATGACACACAGCACTGCTCACCAACTGGACAGAGGGATAGAGCACTGTCTAGTCACAGAAGCATTAAATATAAGCCAAGACTACGGCCAACTCTTCCAAGTGGCGAGGAGGATGTTTGAATAGATCTATCTAAAAATAAAGACCCCTCAGGCTTCTACTGAGGATTAGTATAGCACATATACCATTTGGGAATGGTCCTGGCAAGGGGCAATTACACTGCATTCCTTCTCATTTGTAACTTTGGGGCACTTGCTTTGGTCTGTGTATCGCACAATCTCCTTCAGGTTGAATCCATTTCCCTCCACAAGGCATGACCCACTTCTCTTTCAAATCCCTCCCAAGACTCACTGCTTCCACCATGTCTGCAAGAAGGGAGGCTACAGTAAAACTATAAGAATAAGAGAAAACCCCACTAACTCTAAGGTATACTCGTCTGGGTTTCCCCAGTGGATCACTTCTTATTTTAGACTCTGATCCCTTAGGACAGGGAATATTTTTACTTTGTGCTCTGTACAGAACTGACAAATAAAATAGTAGTAATGAACAATCGTGAGTATTACATAAAAGGGGATACTGCATCTTTTCCACTAGACAACAAGACCAGGGTTCTCAACCAGGGGTACGCGTATCCCTGGGGGTACACAAAGGTCTTCCAGAGGGTACATCAACTCATCTAAATATTTGTCTAGATTTACAACAGGCTACATAAAAAGCACTAGCGAAGTCAGTACAAACTAAAATGTCATACAGACAATGACTTGTTTATACTGCTCTAATGAGAACGTCCGCAATTTTTCAGTAGTACTCAGCTGTGACACTTTTGTATTTTTATGTCTGATTTTGTAAGCAAGTAGTTTTTAAGTGAGGTTCAACTTGGGGCGTACGCAAGACAAATCAGACTCCTGAAAGGGGTAAAGTAGTCTGGAAAGGTTGACAGCCACTGAACTAGACAACTGGTAGAGAAATTTTCAATAGGATATTCACCTCATGTATTAGCTGTCTACCTCTCTAACCATTTAAAAACAAAATGCAGGCTTCATATAACTTTATACTTAAAAATTAGATAGAAAATTTCTCAAGAGCTAGTAAGAACGTTCTTGTCTCATAAAAAATGGAGTCTCATGAACTCCATCTCAAATTGCTGTAAAAGAAAATACAGATTTGTACAACGACTACTGATAGAATTGCTATTATTGAAAGCATTTGAAAGAGTTCCTGGTGCTTCTCAGACACAAGTCAAGACACAGTCCCAGCCCTGAGGCTTTTATAAACAATCTGTTTAGACTGTAGATAAGACAGCACGTGAGGCTCAAAAAAACAAAGTTTCTGCCACATTCACTAGAGCACAGCACCTGTAGCTAACGCCAGAGGAAATCCATTGTCAAGATACCTTACAGAGTGCTAACATGACACGTTCATTCACACGTGCACCCGCTATTCTTTATGCTTTTGCATTAAAAGCAGCAGCAGATCCAGTTTTTAAGCCTGTCAGATTGCACACGTACCCGCATATATGTGAACAGAAAAGGAAAGTGCCTTTCCTACTCACATACACTTAGGTATAGAACTCTTTCGGGAAGCACAGAGGCATCTATGTATCCCAGTCCAAAACCATGTCCTGGATCTGTTTTTTGTTTAGCAGAGCACCCCTCTATCAATGAACCACATATAAGTGACTAGCCGCCTGAGTGATAGCAGCATCTTTCTGATTTGCAGATTAAACAGCTGCAAATTCATGATAGGCAGACGGGGTTTGGGTTTGGTTTTTTTGCACAGGTTTGCTAAGCTGCCCAGTTGCAATTGCCTGTGTTGGATCCCATGTGATGAAATGCCTAGCATTTCCCAACAAATCCACCGGATTAATGGCAACATAAACAGCTTCTCGGCATACACAAAAAAATCTGCTGAATGCGTATTACACCCGATCTGATTGTGCCAGTCACCATACTCACTACAGTCCTGATCCAAATCCCATGGAAATCAATGGATGTCTTTCCATTGACTTCAGTGGGTTTTGGAAAACACCCATTAACTGTCCATTGCCTCATGATCTTTCGTTACTTCTTTTATCTAGATCCTGTCTCCACAAGGCTGGAGTCTACCAGGACTCTTCTCATTCAGATTTTAGACCAAAATGCGGCCATCCAGAGTTGTGAGTTCTCATCATCTCTGAAATCTGGCCACTTTCTTAGATGTAGAAATATGGATTTAGGGATCCAAACTTGAAAACGTTGGCCCTTGTTTTTTACTCCCATCTATTAAACCAAAGGGACAATGAGAAGAGATTCTGAATGGTTCTGAAATATTCAGCCAAAAGACACCACCATTGAAATGAATTGTATTGAATTGCACACACGGCACTCTAACCACCAACTCCTGTATCCATTATTCCTGATGGGTCTGCTGATAATGACATGATAGACCATAGCGAGAAAACTCCAGTGCGGATTTTGTATAACACACTAGTTGAGTGTTGTGGGTCTTATTCTAATGGCTGGTCCACATCAAGGATAAGACCTATTACTGCTACTGCAAATCATGGAGAAACGTGCTTTTGATGGTGAAAGTCCTGAGATCCATTCCTGTTAACAACCCTGGGTGGTAGTTCATTACAGTCATACATTCTAAAGTTTAGTGCTGTTTGGATCAGATATTGTGTTTCCCTCCCTTTACACAAAGGCACAGCAGTTGGGAACCGGACTCCGACTCAGAAGAGTCTGAATCTGTCACTGATCTGATGTGTGATCTTGGGCAAATCACCTCCCCTCTCTGTACCTCTCCTTCCTCTCTTTGTGCTGTCTTGTCTATTAGTCTTCTTTGGCGGTCTTGTCTATTTAGACTGAAAGCTCTTCATGGCAGGAACCATCTCTTACTATATGTTTGAACAGCTTCTATCATGATGGGGCTCTCATCTTGTCTGGTGACTCTAGTAACTACCAGAATACGAATATGAATGATGTTATTACACTGATGGATATTTAAGGACATTCATAGTATTATTTAAAAGAGTTTTTATGTTTCTGAACTTAACTAGTCCAAAGAAGCATTCAGCACTTCCAACAATCCCGCACAATTCAGGCTTTATAAGAATACCAGATAACTCCCAGGAAGCGTGAACCCTCACAACTTCTCAAGCATTGATGGCCCAAAGCTACCTTTTCAGAACTCAAGATCACAACTTGGGATCCTGTTGAACTGAGCTCCACTGACAACTGGCAACTGATGAACTGAGCTCCACTGACATAAATCAAAAATATTACAGCCCACATGAGCCAAAATAAATGATAAAAGTGATCACCGTCTGATCCTCCAAATACCACTTACTCCCCTGGCAACACCTACCCAAGGACTCAACATAGGAAATCTGTCCACTGTGTGAAGAGAAAGACAGCAAAGCAATCAGGAATAGATACAGTTTTGACACCTGCTGTGAGCACATGGTTCTCTCTCACAGGGGTTTAAACTGAGCACAGGATTATGGAAATGTCCCCCTCTTCCAAGGCCTCATGGCTGATTGGTTTGTTTTAAAGTCAGTCACCCAGACAAGAAAATTCCATAGAATTAACCATAGGTGTGTCCCTGCATCACAGTGCTTCCCTGATGGTACCAACTGCAGCCGTTTGATACTAACTAGACACACAAATTTAGGACCCAGTTCTGCAAGATATTGAGAGCTCTGAGATCCTCTCCTCAAAGGATCAGCTCCAGTTCATCCATTTCAAACGGGTATTACCAGAGTTGCTGAGAAAGTGCAGACGTGCAAGAGGATTGTGCCGAGTACTGCATTTCTGCATTCTACTCTGGAGAGGGAAATGGGGAGGTGCTAAGTGAGAGAGCGAACCATGTGCAGAGACTATATGGGACAGAATGAAGAATTCCAGAGAAAAAGAAAGACAGCACCAGAGCAGAGAGGAGAGGCTGAAATGTTATTAGTTACTGGACTTAGGGGGTGGGAAGGCAACTTATCCTCTTTGAAAGGAAAAGACACAGCTGTCCCTCTCCTGTAAGCTCCCAGCCTTGAATACTGTACATGGACTACTTGAAAACAGCAGACTACATCTGCATATTATACATATTATATGGAACCTGATTCTGAGCTGACTTGCATCCATGTGAATCATGAATGGCTCCTATGAAGACAATGGATTGGCACCACTGTTGAACCACGGTAAGAAAGAACAGAATTACACTCGTTGTCTTCAAACAACCCAGCTGGCTATTTCATAACTGCATTCTCCATTTGATGCGAGGTGCTTACACAAACAACACTGACTTGGCCCCAACAGAAAACTGCACCCAGCTCTATTCTTCTAAAGAAGGAAGATTGCAACTTCACGAAACCAGGAGCCCAAAGCAAATGTTCACAACAGGCAGGCTTATTCCAGTGCTCACAGTTCCAACATATTGACTGATTTCAAATAGTCCTAGACAACCTATCTAGTTTATGGGTCCTTAACCCCATATTTAGGAAAGCGTTTCTATTAAGGACAACACTTAAGCACCATACTCAATACGGCTGGACTCAAATGTGTGCTCATGTGCTCTCCTGAACCAGGGCCTTAGACCTCAGACTTGTGACTTTCAACTTCTTTGTGGATTCTAATGAAAATACAACAGCAGCTTTGGACTTGACTGCAAAACATTCATGGCACATAAAAGCATTACCCCCAGCACCAATTGCTTAGCTGAATGCCATGTATATCTGGCCAAAAGAACTCTAAAACGCTATTTCACAGGTGGCATGTAGGGATTAAAGTTTCTCAAGTTCCTTGATGATGTAAAGTGCTTTGTAAGCATCCGATGAAGTGAGCTGTAGCTCACGAAAGCTTATGCTCAACTAAATTTGTTAGTCTCTAAGGTGCCACAAGTACTCCTTTTCTTTTTGCAGATACAGACTAACATGGCTGCTACTCTGAAACCAATGCTTTGAAGAGTTCTCACACAAAGCATGTTCATGAGAACAGATCCATGCCAGATATTAAGCAGCACACAAAACCATGCAATTACTGCCTCTCAAAAAGTTCTCAGAGACCAGCAATAATGAAAGGATGATATCAGATATGAGGAACATATAATGGATTAGCATCCTGTTTAAATGTAAATGCTAAAGAAAATCTAACTTTCATCTCTTAGCTTTCCTGTCACATCAGAAAAACAAAGGTTGATTGTAGTTTTTACAGCAGATCTTTAACCTAAAAATGAATATATGGGTCTGTATGGTTTTTCCACACTGACTGGGACCAAAAAAAAAAAAAAAAAAAGCCATTATTTTAAGTAGCTGCAACATAATACCTGTTTACTACCATGCTAATTTTACTGTATGCACAAGGGCTCGGTGGATTACATTACTAAAACAGTTGCTCAGCAGAATGTTAACATGTACACAGCAGTCTAATTATGGGCACAGGGAGACTTAGTGCAAACAGATCAGTCAAAGTGGCTGAACAAAACTATACGACACCAACGGGGCAACCGCACAAAGCCAACAAGTGTTTTGAACCTGCTGACTGCTCATGACCACAAACTAAAGTACAAACACAAGGCTAATTCCAAGCTAAGCAAAACACAAAGGTCTTTCGAATTTCTGAAACTGCACTGAAAGAAAAAGTAAGGAGAAAGACATCTGATGGGTTGAGGGGGGTTTGCTTTCTTTAAAAATCAACACTTCTATTATCCTATTGTAAAGTTAAAAGACTAGCTAACCTGCTTCAGACCAAGAGCTATACCTCATAAGGCCATGAACCTGAAACAAGACATGTGCAGAAGACTCCAGTGCCCAGATTGACAGATCTTGGGAGTCTAATTCAAAGTGCTGTGCAGAGTATTCATAGGTGGTAAATCTAATTTCCTGGAATTTCTTAGATATCTTAGCTCTCTCTATTACATGTATATAAGCTGCATTCACAGATATCAATGTTGGTCTAGATCACAAAATCAAAAATAAATGTAAAAAAAGACAAAATTGTTCATAGCTTTAGCCCTCCAACCTAAGGTGTTATCCCACTCATGAACCTCAGCAAACACCGAATTATACCTGCTGTGAAGCAACCATTTTTGAAAAGTTTGTCCTTACAATTCTATTGAAAGAGCTGGAATAGAATATGCCATACTTGCTGATAGCTGAATCACCTCTGCAAGAAGCCAAATTTACAAATGAAATGGATGAGTTTTGCTTAAAAGCTGATGGGAAACCATTGCTCTCTGACCATGGCTAATGCACAGTGCTATGGGAAAGGTGAGGAAAAAAAATCAGAATATACCTAATGACGCAATACTATACCATGCAACTTTACTTCTTCCTGATCCTATCTGGTGATCAAATTATACTCGGAATCATGGTGGTTGGAAGCTGTTTACAGTTTCTTAACTTGTAATGGTGACAAAACCATGGACTGTAGTACCCTTCATATTAAAAACAAGTTCAATAGGTTGACAAACAAGGGAGAGATTTTCAAAGACAGAAAATACAAAGTTAGCATCCAACTCCCATTGCAAGTCAATGGGGTGCCTTTGAAATTCTCCCTCCCACACTAAGATATAAGCCTTTCAAATGTGATCATATCATATGTATTACACCAAATGTTAAAAAATAAAGATCAGTTTACTCCAGTTCTGGGCTCCTTTTCCTGGGCAGTTTTCCCCACCAACCTATATCAGGTGTATAATATTCCTTTTTTCTTTTTCTTGTCATGCTAACCTATTTTTCCTGGTATATCACTGATGAAGTCTCATCTCTCCTTTACTTTAACCTTAATTTCAAAAACGCATTTACCTTGGCAGCTATAAGACAAAACCAATGTACAAGTACAATTTGCAACTGTACTTCATTTCCTTCCGTTATTACATATCATGTGTGCAACTTGGAATGCTTCTATTTGATTATCCAGTGGAGCAAGTGTTAAGATGCAATCATGCCTTATTTCCATAAATGTCCATACCTTATTACACTGCTACATATGGCTGTTTTTACACAACTTGGGTTTTGTTTTTTTTAAAAGGTACAGGGCATATAAAAAACAGAAGATACTTGAAATGTTTTCAAGCCAGCAAAGGATAAAGACATCAAAAAGCAGTCAGCTGGATCAGAACCATTTATGTCTGACATGAGAGGAAAAAAACTCAGATGATTTTCAAATATAAATGCATCGTTCTTCTTAAACAGCAAATGATGCCTTCAGCTTATGGCTGATTGACCAGGGTGAACCATGCAAATAAAGATGCACATAAAGACGAGGGGGGGAAGGGACAGACATAAGACTGTGACCTGCTGGGGAATTGAATCATTAACGTGTTGAACTGAAGAACCTGTTTTGTGAGATCTGCGCTGCAGAGACTGAGAGGACACTACTAATCAGCAGTTCATGTCACTCAAGAAAGCTTTTCTATTTCTAACCAGCATAAAGTGAAACAACATTTAGATTTTTTTTTAAAACAGGTGTTATTTCTATTGGGAAGGCAGGGTCTCTAATGGAAGTCAGGATATCGGAGTTCTATTCCTAGCTCTGTCACTGACCTGCGGCATGCCCTTGGGCAAATCACTTCACCTCTACATGCCTCATTTTTCTCTTCTACCCTTTGTCCTGTCTATTTCAATTGTAAGCTCTTCAAGGCAGGGAACTCTCTTTTACTCTGTCTGTACAGCACATAGCAGAAAGGGGCCAGGATCTCATTTGGGGCCTCTATGGTCTTTTATACTGCTGACAAATGTAGGATTATTTATGAAGCACTGACAGTGTGCGTGGAACTGTACAAAATGAATACATCCCTGTTTTTAAAGGCTTACGATACAAATAGAGGAACAGTGCAGACAGGACACACTTGGAAATCCAGAGGAAGGCATAGCCTTTTAGTTTTTAAATGTTATTAATTTACTTCTTATGAGCATCCCAGAAGGGAGCAAACCTTAAGGAAGGAAATGAATGAGGGTAGAGCCAAAAGGGGTTGGTGAATTCCATCCATAGCAGGCAGCATTTAAAAAACCAGTCTCCATGACCAATGACCAATCTCCGTGAACATGGAAATTGACTTTGGAGACAAATGGCATAAAATGATACAAAACACCTAAACATAGATAAAAGTCTGTAGTTATAATCCATTCCCTGGAATGCTCTGCCTTCAGGCCTAATGTACTGAAGTTATTCTGTTCACATCTGCCTCAAAGACTTCTCAGCTTCACATATACAGTAGCTGGGAGTGATTCCAGAGCTCTTCCTGACATTTGTTTGGCATGATGTGCTAGCTGGACATCAATTAGGCCCTGCCTTCAGCTTGTCTGACTGCATATGCAACTGACGGCTTTCAGAGATAAACAGCAGGTTTCTATATATTGTGATGAAATGGAATGCAGCCGTCAGTGAAGTCATGGTGCTTAGGCAATGTTCTAGAAGTCAGCTCTAATCAAAATATTAATCCATTCAGGGAACTATGCTGGAGCCAAAACTAAAATTCACGAATTCTAAATAGTACATCAGGTGAATCCAAAGTACACAAACTGCCTGTTCCAGGAAAGAAAAAGAACCCTGGGAGAGAAGCATATATACTTCACCTTACACATCCAACTGCTTGCCTGACTGGGTTTACATAGAAATCGACCGCAGTGCTTCTGAACGACACTCTCAAGCAAGAGCCGCTGCGCACTGGTACGTGCAGTAGCAGCAAGTGTCTCTTTATCCAAATCAGGGCTTGAGTCACGCTGGAATGCTTTGGAACACCATTCCAGCACTTTTTTGGGAGCCGGAATGCTGTTCTGGCCCTCTGGAAGCATTGGAACTGCATTCCAGCACTTCTTTATTAAGGACTCGAGCACTGATCCAAATGAATCCACGGCATACATCCCAAAGGGCCAGAGAGAAAAAATGAAGGTAGAAGGTGTGATACAGACACATACACCATTGAAGACAAAACTAAACAAGACTACTGAGCTGCAAGACAAATTAAAAAATAAATAAAATGCAAACACTCCAATTTCCACAGCAGTAAAGAGAAAACAAGGTCCCACAAAATAAAGTCAGCCCTCTACTCAACAAGTCACATTTACACATAAATCAGTGAAAAGAGCTGAGGTATTTGACAGTAAATATGCAGTTTGTTTAATCTGGCATACCTGACTTCTTTTCTATTTTTACAGTCTGGAAAGAGAGCTATACCAGTATACCAGCAGCTAGGTTATTTTTGTTTATTTTTTGCATTTCTCTTGTCTTAGTGAAAACAGACTAGTCAGTTTCACTTTTTTTTTCTAGTTAGTTTCACTTTCCGGCCTTTATGTACCATTACCGAACAAGATTTTCAAAGCAAATCAATGGTTTTGGGTGCCCAAACTGCAATACCTTGAAGGGGACTGACTGATCTTCAGAAAGTACTGAGCATCCTCTGGAAATCAGGCCCTTTGAAGGTATCTCAGGCACCCAAAAATAGAGGCATCTAGTCACTTTATCAAAACCTTGGCCACTTAATTTTACAGCAGCCAAAAGCATGCTGGGTGCATCACAGAACAAACAAAAATAGAAGAGCTAAAATCCTGACCCAAATGAAGTCAATTGCAACACACCTGGACTTCAAGGAAGTGAGGATTTCATCCAAAGTCCTTGGCCCAAATAGCTAGTGATTTAAGACATGATCCTGTAAACAGCTGCACACATGGTTTAGCTTTACAACATAGATTCATAGATACTAAGGTCAGAAGGGACCATTCTGATCATCTAGTCCGACCTCCTGCACAACGCAGGCCACAGAATCTCACCCACCCACTCCTACGAAAAACCTCACCTATGTCTGAGCTATTGAAGTCCTCAAATTGTGGTTTAAAGACTTCAAGGAGCAGAGAATCCTCCAGCAAGTGACCCGTGCCCCATGCTACAGAGGAAGGCAAAAAACCTCCAGGGCCTCTTCCAATCTGCCCTGGAGGAAAATTCCTTCCCGACCCCAAATATGGCAATCAGCTAAACCCTGAGCATATGGGCAAGATTCACCAGCCAGATACTACAGAAAATTCTTTCCTGGGTAACTCAGATCCTACCCATCTAATATCCCATCTCAGGGGATTAGGCCTATTTACCCTGAAAATTTAAAGATCAATTAATTACCAAAATCCCATTATCCCATCATACTATCTCCTCCATGAACTTATCAAGTAGAATCTTAAAGCCAGATAGATCTTTTGCCCCCACTGCTTCCCTTGGAAGGCTATTCCAAAACTTCACTCCTCTGATGGTTAGAAACCTTCGTCTAATTTCAAGTCTAAACTTCCTGGTGGCCAGTTATTACCCATTTGTTCTTGTGTCCACATTGGTGCTAATCTTAAATAATTCCTCTCCCTCTCCTGTATTTATCCCTTTGATATATTTATAGAGAGCAATCAAACATGCAAGAAGTTCCACTGAAATCATAAACAAGAAACTACAAATAAGTGAGCAAGAGAACAAGATGAGAAAGGACAAAGATCACTGCAGGAGGATCACATGGTACTTGGTCGGGGTCTGTTCAAATCTCCATGTTTTCGTTAAAATGTCTGTAGTCTTGTATTAAACTCACGTGGCATGAAAGTAGTAAGATTTTAGGAGGGATTTGGAAGGGGAGAGATTGATGCCTGATGAGCCGGACTGAAAGGTCTTCCCACGAGATGTGGCATGCAAACAAAAACAAAAAAAAACCAATGGTGCTGGAGATGGTAGTGGGAGAATATTGAACACGAGCACTGTTCTGTATTGTTTAGGTTGCAAACATCGCAGAGGGAATATTTAAATCAAAAAAGGAAAAGTTTGAACTGAATTGCACAGCTGCTCATGTCAGCTCAGTAAAACCAGCGTGATCCCTCATTGCCCTGAACCCTGGGGGGTTTCACCGACACCTACACAAAGTGCTTTACACAGTCACAAACAATTAAAAAAAAGAGAGATGGCAGAGGAGAATGAGGCCCCATGTTTTTTACAAGCCTTAAATCAACCTGACATAGTCCCTTTCAGGAGACCCTTTATTTTGGGCATACTATATAGTGTGTTTGATTTAGATGGCAACAAGACAACATCTAAAGACAGGCATCACTTCTCTAGTGGGTTGTTTTAAGGTGCAGGTATTTCTATTTATTCTGCCATCAAATTACCACCACCCCACCTGGAATTTGCAGAAATTCTTAACTTGAACAATTATTGAAAAGATCTTTTAATGTGAGGATGCCTTTTCTTTGCCACTCATGCCATACCAAATAGGACTTTCCCACTCCTAGGGGATTAATTATACCTGATGGGAGATTCCGATGGGAGGGCTAGGGGGTTAGAATCAGTACCAAGTAAAAAGGAAGCCCTAGAAACACAAAATGCAAAAGAGGTAGCAGCAAGCTCAGAACTGTCATTTGCTGTGGGTAAGAGAGAAGATGCAGAACCTAACTGAACTAGCAAACGGCCAAGGATGATGCAAGAAATGCAAGTAGCAACTATCTGAGGTTTAATGCAAGTACTCTGCCTAGTCAAAGACATATATCAGCATCGTCTTTGCATCATCCAGGCATAGTCCTGAACTGTGTGCTAGTGGGGACCCCAAGGAGACCGACCACATGCACACACACACACACACACACACACAAGCAGACGGATGTGGAAACAGAAAAGTTCTCCTAAGGAGTGATGTATCAGGAGAGGGAACATGAAGCCTTCACAGAACAATACCATCTAGCACATATATAGCATTTTTCATACTGTTCCTTAAGCACTTTACAAAGGAGCTGAGGATTATTATCTCCATTGTACAGAGAGGGAAACAGAGGCACAAAGAGGGGAAGTGGTCCCTTGGCAGGCCAGTATCAGAGCCAGGAATGAAACTCCAGTCTCCAGAGTGCCCAATCCATCAGGCCACACTGCCTCACTGTCAACAAGAGCTGGAGAAAGATGGGTGTTAGGACATACAACACTCCCCTCTCCAGAACCAAGCCACAGAGAGGCTGGGGGAGACACGTGACCAAGCTGGAGATAAAGACATTTTCAATCTGGATAATTAAAGAGATTTAAGCAAGACTCTTATTTTCCATTTCGTGCTTTTCCTTTGCCCTCTCTTTTTATTATTAACTGAGTCAATGGAAGCTTCGGCTTGGATGCGGGGTGACACGCACACTGAGGAGTCAAGGCAAAGCTTTAAGTTTGAAATAGGCTCATTCCGAACTAACCATAAAGCTGCTTATTTGGCACTGAGCGATGGAAATATCCAACGAAAGGGGCATTCTCAATCTGCTTATGTCACAGAGAGGTTGGATTCTGACAACGCGCAGGGCTCCAAGCGTCAGTCTGATATTAATAGCTAGACGTTGAACTCTCAGTTTGGCTGGCTTGAAGGCAGCTCAGCTGGAATGGAGATTTTTTTTTGCAGGAAACAGTAGACCTGGTTAAAGTCACATCACAAGAGATGCAGCAGCCTGCAAACTGCTGAAGTGGTTTGTGTCAACAGGGAAGGCTGTGTTGTATAATGTGAACCTCCTCTGCTTCAATCCCAGAGGGTGTTGGAAGTCCTACCGGCCACGCTGTTGAAACACTATTAATGGAATTGTCTTGGATGTGGGTTTATTATTTTTTCCCCTCCTCCTTTTAAAAGCCATCTGTTCTTAGGCCCAGCTATGAGCAGTGAGCTGCGACAGGCTATTTCCAAAATAAAAGGGATTCAGCCTCAGGGTATCATCCCACAAAGCCATAATACCTCCACATTTTCACCACTTTTGAGCTTGTTTCAGCCATTATGTAACCTTCAACACTACCATAGCAGCTGGGCCAAGAAAACTTGAACTCGGTCCCCCGAGCAATTGGCATGAGCGACAAGCCTCTGCCAGAATACAAATACAAACTTCCTGCTGCTGCTTTCTCTGCATCTACATGGCAGGCAGAAGTTCCAGGCAGTTTTTTTTTGTTAGGGATAATATTTGGATCTCCTCGAGCTCAAATGAGGCCCTCTAGTAACTTATTTAAACTGCATAGACCTACTGTCAAACAACTGTATGGGCCCCAATCCTCCCACAATCAGCAATTCTACTTCCACGGTAGCCCCAAAAGTACAGAAATTAAGGAGTTACTACTCATAAGCCATTGTTATCAACACTGCATCCGATGCAGTGAGCTGTAGCTCACAAAAGCTTATGCTCAAATAAATGTTAGTCTCTACGGTGCCACAAGTACTTCTTTTCTCCTTACTGCTGTGCCCACTTATAATAGCAAGCATAGTACTTTATGTAACAGTATGCACTCTTTACATACCCCCTTAAACATACCTGGGCAACATCAGACTTTGGGGTTGTCCTGTCCCTTATAGCCAGGGATATTATAGCATTTTATATGTTAATTGATTAAGCCACATGATCTCCTGTGGGGTGTGGATTAAAATCCCCATTTAACAGAGATAAACTGAGGCATTCAGAGGTTAAGTGACCTTGCCAAAGGTCACACAGTGAGTCAGGGTCAGAGCTGGGAAGAGAAATGAGGTGTCCAGACTCTGGACTCCCTACTCTCTCTGCATCAGTAGCATCAATCCTCATGCTTCAGGGCATTAACTGATTGCCACTTGACAGCAGAAAGAAGACTCTTCCCTTATACATAACATGGTAGTGCATTATGAAATACTGGCCAATATCATACACAAGATAGTATGATGTACATTAGGCTAGATGTACCAATGATCTATTCCAAGATGATCACGACTGTGTACTTATGTCTTAACGACAGAAGGGCAGGGCCGGATTAACGCATAAGCAAACCAGGCAGGTGCCTTGAGTCCAAATTCATGAGGGAGGCTGAAAATGGTGCACTGGTGGTGTGCTTTTTTCATTTTTGGGGGGTTGTTTTTACTGATGTCAACTGAAAGAACTTCACTCAAATGAGTAAGTGGCGTTGCAACCTGGTGCACGGGGTCACAACGCCACTCAGATTTGGGCAGCTGAACCAAATTTAAGTGGCATCGTGCCAGGCTGCCATGCCACTCACTCAAGAGAGTGAAGTTCTTTCAGTTGGCACGCAAATCCGCCCCAGTGGAAGAGCGGGCAGAGATAGTCCTCACACAGCTGAGACTCACGTAGCCATTCCCAGTAGAGCTAAGGAGAGCACTGGATAAAGAAACCAATTCCAAGGATGTGAACTGGCTGGGATGGGCATTTACTGCAGTGGCATGTAACGGAGGGAACATCCCTGAAATGTATTATTATTCAAATTAGAAGCTAGGGGCCCAGAAATGTATGTTTGCCTAGGGCCCAGTGATGGGTTAATCCAGCCCTGCAGAAGGGCAAATGGCCTCTGAAAAACTGACTAATTACAATTTTTTTTTTCTTAATCCTGCAATTTAACCACCAAATCAAATCTTTTGAAATTACTGGAGGTGGGGGGAAGGGAGAAGCAGCAAAAATGATGCATGCTTCTGCTGAGATCTAGTTCTTTAAATTAAAGCCAAATTACAAAAAAGTGAGTGGTGGTATACAGTGGGATAATGTGCCCTATGGGGGCGGGGGTGGGGGATTTCTAAAGCACACCAATGGGTTGCATGTTAATTGGTCTGTGTATATGCTGCTGGTGTGCACTAAAGCTTGCCTAGTGCACTTCAACGTAGTGCTTGTCAGGAGCACAACTGGCTGCCAGCCTCATCACTAGGCAACCCAGCAAGCTCAGCTGGGCCCAACAACCCTTCTCCAAATGGTTGTGCTTCGTGACCTGCTTCAGTTGAGTCCTTGCCTCCCTGCCCTGATTCTGACTCAGACTCTGACCTTTGGCTTGGCTCCTCAACCCTGACTCATTTCACTCTCAGATCGGTACTGGACTCCTGGATCTACACTTGCCATTGAGCTGAACTGCCGCCACGACTGCCAGGCAAGGTCTTTCTCTACTCGCTAGGTAGGCCACCCAGACTGTGGCAGCTTCCTGTTTGAAACCATACTATGTTAAAGTGCACTAGGAACCTTTAGAGCACACCAGCCAGGTGTACATGGACCAATTAAGGCACAACATATGAATGTGCTTTAGAAATCACACCCCTATGGAGCAGGTTGCCCCACCATGTAGACAAGCCCTAAGAGAATGAGAATGTAGCACTAACAAAGCATGGTGAAGGGATCTGCTTGGGCTCAGGGTTGCCAGGTGCAGGGGATGTCTGCTCAGTGACTGAGCTGCTTTCATAGATTCACAGAACTTAAGGCCAAACGGCACCATGATGATCACCTGGACTGACTGGCAGCACAACACAGGCCAGGGAACATCACACAGTGATTCCTGCTTCAGGGACGGCCATGAACACCATCATTTAAACATAACTGTGATTGATCACAAAAAGAAAAGGAGTACTTGTGGCACCTTAGAGACTAACAAATTTATTAGAGCATAAGCTTTCGTGAGCTACAGCTCACTTCATCGGATGCAAATGCAATGTATACAGATCCAAATATATCCATATCAAGATCAGCTAAATGTAATAACTTCATTTAATATACTTTCAATGCACATAACGGTGGCCATTAAAAAAAGTCAACAATTCTTGCATACTGGTGCCTGAGACATAGCAACTACTTCCTACTCTGAACAGCAGGGGAAACTGCGGAATCTCCACTATCACTGCATAGGAATTGAACATAGATGCTGCTATTTGAAATGGTAAGCCGTGTGTTGAAGTAGAAGAACATTACTATAGTTTATTCTTCCTCTGCAATGATTCCTGACCCGCCACACACAAACAACACAAGAACAACTTAATTACTGGCATAACTTCCCTGATATGCACGGGTTACATCGGGGTGAATTTCGCAAATAAAGACAAATCTTAGGGTTAAACCACCACACCTTTGGTGAAGAGAGGGAAAGGGAGCTTATATAAACTACCAAGGGGAAAAAAGTCACTATTGGGTCAAGTTTATCCATAGATAAGGTAGACCGCAATCTCTAGATAAACAAAAATCTTTGGGGCAGCCAAACCATCAAGAAACATCATATTATTGTTTAGAATGTACCCCTTTCAGTACAAGGATGACAAATTTACTCAGACCGATCAAATCAGTTCTGCCTTAGAAATGATACTTCCTCAAACTATGGCAGCCTCAAAATGCATACTGCACCACTGTGTTATAACTCAATCAGATAATCCTAATCAAGGCAGATGATGAACAGATGGGCAGAGAAGTGACTCACACCCTTTCAGCTCCACATCCTACCACTTGAGCGGCATTTCCCAAAGTAGGGAACATAAATGGACGCCAGACCGATGGGCAGACAGATATCTCAGGTCTCCATCTCAACATCTTAGCTTTCATTAGATCTCATTTCAAAGAAAACCTACAAAATTCAATGCTGAGGCATCCCCCTGAGTTTGCAGACAGCCTGAAACAGCAGCTCCCAGAGATCCAAACTGTCTCATTCATTTCACTAGGCGTTCACTTGGATGCCAGTGATGGCATTTTAAATGTCAACATTGTTAATGATTTCAGTGTTCACCATGGCATGTAACAGAGGAGAGGACTCATCATATTACAAAGATCTGCACTACCATTTCCCAAAAGTGTGGGATACACTGCAGGGCGAGGAAGGAAGAGCTAGCCAATGGGGCATAGAAGATAAATAGATTAAGATGATTATGTGGAGGGGGCAGGACTGGTTTTATTTTCTTGAATGGGTGCTTGACTTCCACCAGGTTGGGAAATGGTGCACTGGAAAGAATAGGAAACAAATGTGGTATTTACCACCCTATCTTCCACTACCTCTGCAAGAATCCCATTGGGCCAGAGAGAGAGAAACTATGCAGCTATTGCAAGAACAAAAAAGACACATCATCATCATCATATTTCCTCAGCCAGACTGTATGTGGAAATATAATTCCTGAACATGGATCCTCATTAATGCAGTCTTTAAACAAGGAAAGAGATTTGAACACAGTAAGCATTTGTTAAGCAGTAGCATGTGTCTTCCATCAGCTTTATTTTTGCACAGAGATCACCATGTACTGTGCCGGAGCCACATCCGGACTCAGGTACACAGCTTAAAATACTTCTTTAGCGGAAGGATGTTTTCCATTGGGCTTGGAGAGAATAAGCACATTATAAAGAATTCCCACTGGAAAGTCTGGAGATATGGCACAGATCTTGTTAATATTTGAACGAAGAATGTATATATTTTTCAATTATGTTTACTTCCTTCATCCCCTATGATTATTCTCCACTCCACATGTAGGGAAGAATCTGTGTTCTGAGACGTGATTTTCACAACAGACCTCTCAGACCTCCTACTGAAGAATGTTTAAAGTTATATTCCCCCAAGCCAACCCTCCCCAGCTATTTCTCTCTATTAGCATGAAGTACGAGTGTTGTCCCCAACTTCCAGAGACTGAACTCAGTTTGAGACCAGCTGGAATGGATGACAAAACCAGAATTCACTTGGAATGAAGAAACTGGTGCAAAGGCAGTTGAACTTTGAAGCAAATCTGTAAACAATCACATGATAATCATGGATAGTATATTGAGTTAGGCATCCTAAACCAGGTAGTGTGGCGATAAAAGAAAAACTGGAGGGCCGGAGATGCAGTCCACCTATACCAAACGGAGTATGTAAGGTGTGGGGTATAGTGGCACCTGCTATTGGAAAACCAGGGCTGGGACACAATTAAATGTAGTTAGGAAGTTAGAGGTGGGAAAGACGATCTCTAATTTAGCTTTGTTTCAATGAGGTCCTTCTTTCCTCTCTCTCTCTCTCTCTCTCATATATATACCCTTCCCTTACAGGCCAGGAAAGGAGGAAGACACACATCGTTATGGATGTTTCTATTTTTTGATACTTGGAGGCAGTGAAATACTCCAGTGATGGCAGGGATCCCATAAATGGATTGAGATTAGACAGAGAAAAAGGGCAGAAAAAATACCCACTTTGCCAAACCCTGGCATCAGGTATGTAACTGCCATTTAGATCTGAATGTTATGTAGGCAATTAAGGGCAGATAGAGAACACTTGGTGTGCATTATCTGTCAGCTGTTAAGTCCAGGCATGATCCATGTTTGTACGATGGCCACATTCATAACAATAACAGAAGCATGAGAACAAACCCAAGTGTCAAAGACATCGTCCAGAGAGCTGATAATCTCAATACGTAGCTGGCATCTAAAACATACTCCTCCTAATTGCATTGACTTACCCACTGTGTCACAGGGTTCATCTTTGTGTACGCAGAAATCTGTCCTAAAAAGAAAACAAAAACACAAATCAGATGTATGCTGTGCCTCAAGAACAGATTAGAGAAAACCAGTGGTCCAAGAGCCAAAGTTCTGAAACATTCCCAGCTATCAGGAAAGTCAAGGTCCTTAACTGCTTTGTATTACACATGATGACAGCACTGACTTATTTTCAAGATGACAAGAGTTATTTTGATAGTTCCACTCACTACATCCAAAGTCAAACCTAGGCTTCTTAAGATCAAACATGCAAGAGAGAACTGCCACATTAGGAATTAGAAAACCACATGTTTCTATGACATCAAAGTTTGTCAATAGCCTAGACTAAAACTGGGCCACTCACGTGCACACAGTACTGCTCAAAAGAAGTGGTCGTCATGCAATCCTGCAGCATAATCTAAAACTAAGGGAGGAGAAATCAGCGGACATTGTACATGGTTATATAGGACTAAGTCCTAGAAAAACAAGTTGTGTCGGAATCAGGGGTTCTCAATCTTTTTCTTACTGAGACCTCCCCGACATGCTATAGAAACTCCAGAGCCCACATGTGCCACAACAACTGGTTTCTGCATATAAAAGCCAGGGCCAGCGTTCGGGGGTAGCAAGCAGGGCAACTGCCTGGGGCTTTTGCTTTCTGCCCTGGGCCCCAGCAAGTCTAACACCGGCCTAGCTTGAGGGACCCCCTAAAAACTGCTCACAGCCCCCCCAGGGAGTGCCAGACCCCTGGTTGAGAACCACTGATTGGAATCACAATAAAAACTACTCTTTCAAATTCTCCCCCTATTTCATTCTGTATTTTTTTTTTTGCTCCACAGATACAGAAAATAAGAAAAAGGAAAGAGCCCAAAATAAAACAAAAGGAGGAAGCAGAAGGGGGAAAAGTAAACAAAATATTCAGATTAGAGGCAGAAAAACTGACTCAAATAAAACATGACCCAGCCTGAATTTTCATCCAAGACTTGAAACAACCACCAGCCTTTCACCAGTTCAAAACAGTTCAATCGACCTGTTTTCCCACCTTATTCACATCCCACTGTACTTCCTGGGTTTGACCAGGATAGGAAGCAGATCATCATCATCACTGTCGGTACCGCAGTAAGACCCAGAAGCCCAAGTCAGACTAAGACTTGACTGTACTAGATGATGTACAAACACAGAATAAAGAGATGGCCACCGTCCCCAGGAGCTTTTAATCTAAATAATATCAAAATATCACAAGAATGCTCCATCATGAATGCTCCAATTGGAATGCTCCAATTTACAACACAAATTTTTTTTAAAAATTAAAACAAGGTTTGCATACATTTAAATAAGGATCAGAGTATCTCCACTGTCATTGCCTCACCTTTGGGAACCTGCTTGAGCAAAGAGTGCTAGCTTCTACCAGCAGCACTGCTTTACAGATGAGTAGCCAGGGAAATCTATTAAAGCTGCTAAGAGACACCAAAGGGTTCAATCTGAGCAAAGCAACAACCTTGTCATTATTCCAACTGCCTTTTCAATCCAGGGTAAGTGGGCGCAAAAGTTATGCACATACATTGTGAGTGTGTGATTATAAGTGCCCAGCCCACAGGTGAGATTTTGTGTTTGGGGGGAGGAGGCAGGGTAAAGAGAATGTCCTGCTGGAATAAAAATGTAAGAATGGGATTTTTCAGAAGAAAATAATGGAGTGAGATCCCAAACGCCCATTTCAATGAGACTTGTTCCCTTTACTCTCCTTTGATCAAGTTGTTAAAAAAAAAAATCCCAGCTCAAGTTAGTTTAAAAAAAAATTAAAAGCAATTGAAAATCATCAATATTAACTGTCAACATTCATATTAAAAAACCCACTCTGAATATTTTCAAGCTTACACTTCATGGCAAAAGAGCTATGATTACAGCCATCAATGGGTTAAAAATCAGGCAGAAACAAAATAAGAAGCCACCACCATGCCCAGGGATTTCATTTTTCAGAGCAGTGCTGCTGCATCTGACACCTTGACATTTGCTCTTCACCAAGCTGGCACAAGAACAATTCCTGAGTTCCCAGAGCCAGCTTGACAAAGGTTTATTTAAGGACTTATTATGTTATATAAACTGGTAAATCAAACAGATGCTTTCATTGTCACAACAAATAGCTGAACTACTAGTAGATGGCAGAGGGCCATCACTAGAAATGAATTTCTCTGGACTAGCTATCTTAGCAAATAATGCATCGCAAGTCTTGCCACTTGCGCTCTGTGGTTCTACCAGGAAAGGTGTCTGGTGGTTTCAGTCAACTAGGAGAAATTACCACCATGTCATAAAACTAATGGTCTTGTAAATAATTCAGCACAATTTGCAGACTATGACCAATCTCCATCGAGGTGGAATAATCCCTCACCTCTAAGGGGGCTGGTCTCTTTTGGTCACAGTGGTGCTCTTAAGTGAAGCAATAAAAGGAAACCTAACATTTCATCTGCCATGCAGTAGTTTGCATCTGGGTCTGTGAGTAAAATACCTTCAATAGCCCGCAAAATACAAAGCCAAGAAACTCATCCTTCTGCCCCGGGACCTTGCATCCAACCATTCTGCATACTGACCATTTGTCAGGCTTTCATAAGAATACAAGAACATAAGAACGGCCATATTGGGTCAGACCAATGGTCCATCTACCCAGTATACTATCTTTTGACAGTGGCCAGTGCCAGATGCGTCACAGGGAACGAAAAGAACAGGGCAATTTTGAGCGATCCATCCCCTGTCGTCCTGTCCCAGCACAAGGCAGTCAGAAGCTTAGGGACATCCAGAGCATGGGGTTGCTTCCCTGACCGTCTTTGCTAATAGCCAAGGCTACGATTTTATCATGGATATTTTTAGTAAAAGTCAGGGACAGGACACAGGCAATAAACAGAAAGTCACGGAAGCCAGGACCTGTCCCTGACTTTTACTAAAAACATCCCTGACAAAATGGGGAGGAAGGAGGGTCCTGGCTCTCCCCCCACCTGCTCCACAGCGGCTGGCAGCTGCAGGGACCCCATTGCCCAATGGCTGGGAGGGGTCCACCGCCACCCTGCAGGGCTTGGCGTGACAGAGGAGTCCCCCATTGCCCGCTTGCCCCTGGCCGCTGAGGAATTCCAGAGTCCCTCTGCTGCCGCCAGCGGCTGGGAGCTGTGAGGGCCCCCGACCTGCAGCCGCTGAGTAGCTCTGGGGTCCTTCTGCCATTGCCACTGCTGGCTGGGAGCTGCAGTGGGTCCCCAACTGCTTGCGGCGACTGAGCTGCTGCAGGGGGACCCCTGCCAGCAGCGGCAGCTGGGCAGCTCAGGAGTCACCAGTGGCGCCGGCAGCCGGTCAGTTGCGGGGGTCCCGCCGCCCATAGCTATCCCCCATTGCCCATGGAAGCTGAGCTGCTGTGGGGCCCCCAATGTCACGGAGGTAGCACAAATTCCGTGATTTCCACAACCTCCATGACATAATCTTAGCCTTACTAATAGCTATTTATGGACCTATCCTCCAGGAACATATCCAATTCTTTTTGGAACTCAGTTATACTTTGGGCCTTCACAGCATCCCCTGGCAACGAGTTCCACAGGTTGACAGTACTTCCTTTTATTTATTTTAAACCTGTTGCCTATTCATTTCATCGGGTGACCCCTGGTTCTTGTGTAAGGCTGCCTTTGTTTGTAAGTGGCCACCCACCATTCCATCGGAGGGATTTTCCTCTCTACGGAGCACGTCCTATTAAGTACAAATGGGGAAAACACTTATTTTCTGCTTCATCGGGCAAAGGTAAATTCCCAGAAGCAAAACGTTCATGGCTCCTTTTCGTGAACACAGGCAGCAAGCTGGAACCAGAGTTCTCTTTGGAGGTTGACCCTAAAGATTCCGAGTTCTCAAGCAACTGTAGCTGCTGAAAATCCAGCTTCTGCTTTTTCTGGCTAAGGTATTTCTGCTGGACATGCTGTTGCTTCAATATCCACCATGGCTGGTCCATCTGTACAGTCTGGTGAGGATCCAGGGACACACACACATACTTCTAAAGCCAAGAGAACAACACCTAGTTTCCTTGCTACACAATTAAGAACTGCCGGACCAGAGGCCTTCCAAGCAACACAGCATCCTTTATGTTGCAGGAACAGGAATGGGTTAGAACTACAGGAATGGGAAAACACTGCAATTACATGCTGCTGGCCTATTGTACTGGATAGATGTGGTTCTTCTGAAGAAAACCAGTGGTCCTGTGCCCAATTTTCCTCCTCACAAAATTAGCTGCTCAAGTTTATTATTCAAACTAGTGGCAGTTGTAGCTTTCCAGCTATTGTTACAAAACCTTCCAAATCCATTTAGCCCAGAGAGCATCCCTACAATTTTCTTCAAATGACTGACTCCAACTCGTTTAGCATGACACCAAGCATTTAATTTCATAAGCTGCAGAGGGCATAGATGAAATGCTCCGCTTCTCCCTACCAATGCCTAAAACCACATCAGAGTGATTTGCATGCCTCACCGTGTCACACAGGATCAAAAGATTCGTGCTGGAAATTAGCACAACTGGATGCACAGATGAGAGTTAAAAAAATATCGTATGTATTTATTTAGGCCCTGATCCAATCAAGCACATGTTTAACTATAAGCAGGATGTGTATTACTTCCATTGACTTCAAAGAGACTACTCACCCTGCTTAAAAAGTTAGGCATATATTTAGGTGCTTTACTGGATCAAGGCCTGAGTGACTGCACTGAATACAGAGCAGATGGGGGATCCTGCACCAACTCCAGATGAAACTGTACAATCATACACAAAGGTGCATTTTGGGGAATTTAACTAGCCCGTTGCACTGGCACAGAAATCACTTACTGGATATTCTGTAGCCCACTTTTATTTAACAATCATTAGCATCTCATGATGACCATCATCAACATGTCTATAGAAACAAGAGAAAATGCTTTAAGGAAGGACTAAGTTTTCACCTTGTCAGCCATTCATGTTTTTTATACTATAGAATCCTGTTCATTTAGACACCCGGGGTGGCTATTCTCACACTGACAGCAGCCTATGCAATGAATGCTGTGCAGTCTAGCTCAAAAAAAATTCTCAACTGTGTTCAAACTGTGTAAGCAAATTTAAGGGGGAGGAAAATGGTTTTTTAAACAGCCCTTGTTAATAAATTCCCGGAAGCGCAGACAGAGAAGAAGAGGAGAAACCATTTATATAAATGTCTGGGAAACACATGAAATAAAATTCTGTGCTGAATAAGACAACAACAACGATGCTCCTTGAGTTTAATCTTGAGCAGTTCTGGCTTTTAACCCTAACTTTGCTACTCTGCATCAAACAACTAGAACTTAGAACTACAGACTACTTAATCTCTTGGCACTCACCAAATGCATCCCTTTTATGAGAATTTACTAACTTGATTTATTAGCTGTCATTGCCTTTCACTGTCATTAGGCTAAATCAGTTCCATGAGAGCTATTGCTATTAAGTGGCCACCCTTATATATGGACCTTGGTGAAGTATCTCTGCATATATCTGGATCCATGATGAACAAAGATACAGGAAGACTTTCTCCAAGCAAATGCATTATGGTGCATTGAAGTAAGGTGTTGGGAAATAGGGAAATCATTTCCAAAGAGTATCAATACTATTGTACCTATACAGAACAGGAAGAGCCTCGATTTTTTTTTGTCGTAAATCGTTGCTTTCTATTGACATTCAAAATCCTTCTTCCCGACAGATACTTTAATTTAAAATCACAACTTCAGTCTTCTTAAAAAATAGAAGATGTGAAACATTTTTTCTCTTCACATTATAGACAGAAAAAAAAGTAAAAGTATGGATAATAATGCTGGGTATAGCAGTATTCTGTCCTATAGGTCAATATGGGTAACATCCCTTGGACTTGAACTTTACACTGGCATGGTGTATTTGATCACTATATAGAGCCACAAAAGGGTGACCCTGGACAGTCTGTGCTATGCACCAATGGAGAGAGCAAGTTCTAACGGTGGTTTAGTGCCATGGTGGATCAAGTAGATAAGTGCTGGTTCTAAATGGAATACCCACAAACTGCCACTTTTATTGTTGTTGAGTTGTGTAGAGAAAGCAAGGACTAACAGGTAGTCCAGTAGCATTCAAAAAAGGAGAGACCTTTCACTGCCACTGAAAGAATTACATTTTTTTAAAAATCAAGACAAATCACTCCATTCTGTTCCTTATTATCCACACAACCCAAACTAGCATGAATGAGGGACAAACATCAGCAACAGTGGGAAATGGCTGCTGGAATTACTTGCTGATCAGATGGCCCATATAAACAGGATGAGAAAACCACTTCCACTGTACCTGGTAACAAAGACAGCAGCATCCACAGGAGGGGTATCATCTCTTGCACCAGGAACCTGATTATTGCCAAGATACTTTGCTCCACCATACTCTTCATTTTGCCAGTGACAGAAACTCTCCAAAGACCTCTCTCCATGGTGCCCAATGGACAGTTTTGCCTTAAGAAAAGAAAAAGGAATTCAAAGAAACAAAGACTGGTCAAACTAGGGGATACATATGTCTATGTAGCATCAACTCATTAAGTGACAAACATACAATTCAAAGTTATACTTGTGAAGGTTATATGTACGTCATCACGGCCTTAGCCTGGGCCTGAAATTCAGCACCAAAGCACTGATCTCTACCACTTCACCTGAAGAGCTAATGCCATCAGCTGGTAACAGTAGCAAGCTTCTTTGGGAGTAGTAGGCCCAAAGGGTTTATAGGATTGGGAACTGTGTTTTTGATTCCCTAACCATGTTATTAAATCTTTAAAACAGCTATTCCCCAGCCTAACTTGTGATTTTAAAGTAAGACCACAGTGGCGGTATAAAAGTTTTGAAGAACTTACAGGACGGTTTCGAAGGAGGACTAGCTTGGTCACTCGAATGCTGACTTTAATTCCGAGGCTCTGGTGTTGAAACATATTGTACACCTGTCAAAACGCAACAAACAACGTGTCAGAACATCAAAAAGAAAAAAAAAGTTAACTAGAAGCAGATGAGGAACTAACCATGACCAAAAAGGTCGTCCCCCCTGCACTAAAAAAAAAAAAAAAGTTGGCTCAATCCAAAAACAAATGTATTGCATTATTCAACAAAAATACAGAATTATAAAAGGTATAAGGTGGTGCCATTTTAGCCCAGATTATATGGTAGATAGGAGAAACTACAAGTCTCAAACAAATAAAGTGTATTTTCCCCAAGGCACATAATTTGGCTTCACCACACCGAACAATTTTTCACACACCCCCTCCAGCAAGGTTTATCATCCAGGGCAGATCCACCCAATAAAACAGACAAGTCCTTTTAACACACACACACACACACACACACACACACCCTCTCTAGTAGCAATATGCTCTAACAAGGGAAGCCAAGGGAAAAGATCTGCTGGAGAATGGAGGAAAGGAAATATATTTCTAAGGAACATTAAATAGAAACTAGAGATCTCAGAAACACAAACACATGTTAAAAAATGGTAGCTAATACAGACTTCCAGCATTTAAAACGTCAGTGATATCTGAATGCAAAAATGAAATAATGGTGTGTTTTAGACTTCAGGAAATAGAATGGAAAAGCAATTTCCCTGTGTTGTTTTCATATCTTATATAAGAAAATAGTAATAAGTCAGCATATAATGACACAAGCCTCAGGAAATACAAAAATAGTGCTGGAAACTACCTTACTGCTATCTGCAGATTTCACATTCCTGCTCAGATAGTTCACCTCATTTATAGGTTAGAACACAGAACTCTAATTGATCCCAGAATTACATTCCACCCATTTCTCTGGGTACAACTGCTTTGCCTAGACCACATAAAAAAAAAAAAAGGTGTGAGCGGGGAAAAAAAGTATTTTAAACTTTTTATAATTTTGGGACAAATGCCACACTCCCTATTCAGGCAAAAAAATCAAACCACAGAAGAGACTTTTCTGAACAACGATGACAGGATCAGGCCCTGTTTGTTACCCGGATCTCATCTGGTTGTAAATGTTATTCAGGCTACATACAGAGAGATGGAGATGGGATCGTTTTTTCTTCCTACAGTGAAGCCACTACATGAACATATTTTGGGGGATCACGTTTTCAAAACCCTAAACTTTCCCTAATCATGAAAACATTCAAGTATGCACTTAATTTTATGCACATTCTTAAGTGCTTTCCTGAATAGGGAGGGATTTCAAATGGTATTTAAGTCAAGTGGTTTCTCAATCCGGGCCCAGACTGGGAGCCAGCAGCTCCAGAGTTCTAATCCCCATTCAGCCCTCTACCCATGTGAAGAATTGCTGGTACTACTTACCTACCTTACAAAAGTGTTGGACAATCTCTTAGGCCTGGTCTAAATGAACCCTTATTTCATGGAAAGCTGGGGAGTAAATCTACTTCGCATTAGCCTGCTACAGACTAGCTGGCCATGGGGACCAAGGTGCCATGCACTAGCAGTTCCCTAGTGCACGCTGATCTACCCCCATTTCAAAGCACACCTGGGAACTTTCACTGCACAGCACCGGAGTCCACAGGGAGGCTTAGTGCAAAGCTGGGTAGATTTATTTCCTAGCTTAACGTGAAGTAAGTGTTCATTTAGACAAGCCCTTAAGTTTGAAAATGTAAAACATTCTGTTTATAGTATTAACATCCTTATTGTTAAATGAACTAAGGAATGAAGCCAGTGCTCCATCCACAGAGTGGGCAAATTTATGCCCCAATCTGGCCAACTGGCTCAGCATGGGTGGACCCTGGCGCCTGCATGGAGCCCCACGTACTTCAAGGGGGCTCTTCGTGTGCAAGGGATTTGCCTGCGTGGAGCCAGTTGCCTGGGGCCTAGCAAACTATTCTGGGATTCATCAAGCTACTCTGAAACCGTGACTCCCATTCCCCTCCAAGATGTCTGGATTTTTTTTTCCCCAGTCAGCAGTTTCAAATGTACCCCGGCTTGCCCTGAAATTTCAGCAGGTGGATCTCTACCCTCTGTGTCACAATTAAAACAAATCATTTTGCAGTTGCTTTATCTGTATTTTTAAAATACATCTATAGATGTCCAATTAAAAAGATAAACTGTGCTGCATATAAGAGTAAGAGCATCCTCCTTCTTTCCCCCTCCAAAAAAACCAAACAATCTGGCGCAAGTGGTCGCCCTATCTAGACACTGTCAAAGTGCCCAGCCACCAGGTTATCTCGGTTACAGAGACTTTATAATTGGATTTCCTTTCTACTTCTGCTCGCTTCCACCACCCTCAGTCTCTCTTAAGCACATTGAAAATCCATCAACTTTGGAGTCCAAAAATCAAAATTCTGAACCTAGGAGGTCCAAGTGGATTAAAAATTAAGCAAAAAGTTCCAGTGTGGTCATGCTAATTCCCTCTCACTGTAATTAATGTCTTACAACGTGTGGATTTAACGTACTGGAACTTGCCCAATGCCATTGCATATTATGCGAACGCGCTCTAATAATGTGGCTCGTACTTGCAAAACAAGACAAGGTGCACCTTGGCAGCAGGAAGTATTGTTTCTAACATTCCAGCACTGACAGTTTGCCTTGTTTTGTAGGCACTGTGGTCATAGCCACTGTGTTCAGACTGGTATGCTGGTTCCACTGGTATGCTGACTTCAATGCCACATCATAAGTTTATTAATGGGATTATATGACAGGGTAACCTGCAACAGCAGGTGGCTGAAAATGATGACCCAGGTAGTCCCTTGCGACATTATGTTCCAATCTCCAAGTAGATAGACGGTTGCCATCAAAAGGCTGGAGAGCACGGAAGCTGGGGGTCATGCATTGTAGTAAATAATTATTAATGATGTTTGAAGCACATTTCTCAAAAAAAATCCCTCACAGTTGCCAGAGGAACAGTAATACCAAATACTCCTCATTTCAAAGAAATCCCTCTTATTGTTCCTCAGGGTTTAAACAGGGGTAGTAAACTCTGCCTACGACACGGGCACTATGACTTATAGAACTGCAGTACACTATAGAAAACATCACATTTAAAAATGTCGATATTCTCTCATTAGAGAAGTTCGAAAGTGGGGAGAGAGCACCTCCAGATGTCTTCCTCATTTGTTGTCCTTTGCCTCCTTCCATTGTTAGGAAAAGGCCATGAGCAGAAGGCAGAAGGTGAAGTCTCGTTTATCCATGAAGGTCTTTAGCTAGGAAAGGGAGCAGTTCAAAACTGCCAACAAGTAAACTCTCCCGTCAAAAACGCTCTAACACCCATGGGCAAGTTCACAGGAAAACTGAACTCTGACTTGGCACTGCAGGGAGCACCATCATTAACTAGTAAAAAAATAGTGCTTAAAAGAGAGAGAGGCAGTTCATACCAGACGCAGAAAGGCACAGTCCCTGACCAAAAGAGTTTACAATCTAAATCAGATTATATCTGCATTGGGACCATAGGACATTAAAAGGGAGTGATTCTGGGCACTGGATATTTTCTGTCTGCCTTCTTCTGAGCAGCCTGGCAATTCCAAACTTTTCACCAGCCAAATGAGTACTGCGTGGATATGTGCAGCTACCAGCTACACTTCCTTTGGGAAGTTCTAGCTGTAGAAACTCAAATAAGATCAGTCCTTATACTATTAATCACACTCTGACTCCAAAAAAAAAAAAAAAAAAAATCAAAAGCTCAGACCTGTGGATGGCTTTCTACTTTCTGCAGTGCTCACAGAGACACAAGGTGTCTATAGCCTCCTCCATTTCTTCAAAATGTTCTTCTGCCAAAGTCAATACAGTTCCTCTTACAACGTCTTCTCTAGCCACAGCTGTTCCTGAGCACCATAGCAGTACGTGTGAGTTTAGACATCACCTATGCCATGGCTCACATCAAAGGTCCCAGTGCACCAAACTACATGAAGGACATCAATTCAGTTATGCGTGCTGTTATGGATGTAACTCTCAGGACACGTAATATCAGCCAGTGTATCTTGGATCTCAGAGCACTCAGTGCAAAAGTAAAATCTACGATTTAATTTGAGGAAGCCCCTCATCTCCTTAGCCTAGGTGGAAAAGCATGCCTGCTTCAAACAAGGTATCTAGCTCAGCTGAAGTTTGCCAGCATGAAGGTGAAGCGATGATGGATTTCACTGGGTGACATCACTGCAGTATCAGGACTGGAGTCAAGCACTGAAGGAGTTCTACACCATGCATGGAAACTCCCTCCACATGCTCCTTCAGTTCAGTTTTTTTAGGGTAACATGGAATGCTAGGAAGATGTTTGAATGTTGCTGGCAGACTGATTTCCAATGAGAGTAATCTGGTGAGGAGTCCATTGAAGGACCACATATACCCAGTTACTCAACCCAGAAGTATTACAAATGGGTCTCATGATGGTGAGCTGGATTATCAGGATTCAGGAGCAGTTAGAAAATATTTCACTTGGGCTTCTTTGCCTTAAGGCAACATCCTAAAATACATAGTGCACCCAGTGGACATGGCACAACCAAGTAATGTTCTGTGATGGAGACCCTGTCATTGCACTTAGGGCAACATTTGAAGCTGCTGGACTGTTTGCTGCTCCTCCAAAACTTTCTTTAAAGTGCACACACTGGTAAAAAAAAAAAATTCTCAACAGCACTAAGAACTATGGATAGATCTATCCTCTATAAAGAAAACCAACCCTAGCTAAAACACAGTAAGGACCTGTCCCAAATCACAGGCCAGAAGGGACCACAGCGGGAGTCACACCTGGCCCTAAATGAGGTTGCTGTGACATGTAGTACCAATTTCCTTGGCATACTTTGGGTAGCCAATCCAAGATGCTTTATGATGAGTTAAATATAGGTACTCTACAGTGACCAAGTTGGCCTATGAGGTAGCCAACATGTAGCCAACTTGGGCAAGTTAACCCATGTCCCCAAGTAAAGAATCCCATGGAATCCAAGTTTCGGTTTAAAATAAAATAATTAAAGTATCTAGGCCTTCCCTATGGCAAGCATCACCTCTGCCTTTTTCACCCAGCCTTGAGGGAACCACCATTAAACAGCAGCAGCAAAGATGTTAACTCACTGTGTCTGACTGGCCATAGGCACAACAGGACCCAAGAGCTCTAAGTGAGAGGGTGGAGATCATTACAGTTGGGATATTGGGTTTCCCAGAGTGGAGATTCCCCGAGTTTTCTCAGGGTGAGGACCACATGTGTTAACACAGAGACTGACTCATGGCAACCTCCCTTCCCATTTGCGAAAACCCAGACCACCCTCCCTCCCACTTGCGACTGCCTCCCACCCCCGAAACCACTTCATCCATTCCTGGCCTGGAAAAGTAAGAACATTTCCTGTATTTTTAGTGTCTTTTAATAAAATCAGGCAGTTTGGAACAAGGAGAGCTGACACCATGTAACCTGCCAGCTTTCTGCAGACCACCAGCAACTGTTCCATGGACCAAAGTTTAAGAACCACCATTCTAGGCTTTAACCATATAATTTCTGTCTCCAATTACAGAACTGCAAATACAGGGAGCGGGGGGCACAGGAAGACATGGTTACAGCAGCAGGGAGGGTTCTCAATCAATGCCTTGATGGTAAGTGATGAGAAGAGACCACAGGGCTGACTAAAGGTCATGCCCATCCTCTGGCCCTGCTAATGATGCCCCCTTTAGAGGGAGAACAAGTGACCAATCTGCTCTTTGCACTCTCTTGACTTACACTCTGTGAGGAGTCATCAAAAGCACATAGGGAAGGGGGACAGTAAAGGGGGAAGCAGGTATGGAAACAAAGGAGGAACAGAGGAAAAGGAAGAGAGGAACAAAAGAATGAGACCTATGTCTCAAAGAAGTTGCTCCTTAAAGCAAATTACCTATTCAGAGCTTTGCTGCAACATTCCCCCCACCCTCCTTACATATCAGCAACACTTCAAGGCTGGACCCTCAATCAGAGAATCATGTCTCTCTCTCTCTCTCTCCAATGAGTCTCGTTTGCATCTAGTTCAGATGGTGAACTACCTGGGGCAAGAAGCATGGCTCCTCCTTTGTGACTTGTTCAACACCTGTCTCACTTTCTCCGTATTTCTTTGAAGGTAACATGAATGTCACATGGAGTAAACGCCTGTTTGGACCAATTTGTCCTGGCATGCCCTCTCGTGCACAGAACACAGCCCAGACAGGCTGAACTTAGACTGAGAGGAACCAAACTCCACCAGAGCTCCCCTGGCTGGAGGTGCAGGGATAGAGGAGCGTGCACGCATGCATGAGATCGTTTGTTGTAGGTTCTGAACTTTATGAAGCCCAAGGATGGGTCGTGTGGTTTTTTTAAAGCCCTGCACGCAAACAGCAGTCCTGCATACCCTTGGCTATCAGACCACATTTATGAGTGAGAGTGTTAGCCAGGTTACCAAGGTTTTCTCTTCCTTGTTTTGAAAAGTACCATGGGATCTCTTAACTCCCACCTAAAACTGAGCTTACAAACTACACTATAAAACATTTAAAAAAAAAGAGAGAGAGATTCAACACTTTGCAAGGATGACTTGACGTAAAGCTTTCTCAGAGATGTGGGAGGATGTTCTTCCAGCCATCAGGGAAAAGGAACCTACAGACGACGGTGATGTATTTATACTCATTCCCTTCATGTCCCCAGCCCCCACCCCCAGGCTCTAGATTGTGACCTTAAGGACATAAAAAGAAAAGATGCATCAATCGAAATGCATCCAATGAAGTGAGCTGTAGCTCACGAAAGCTTATGCTCTAATAAATTTGTTAGTCTCTAAGGTGCCACAAGTACTCCTTTTCTTTTTGCGCATACAGACTAACACGGCTGCTACTCTGAAACCTTAAGGACATGTGCAAGGTAGTCGAGTAGCCATGAGAACTCCTGAGTCTGCATATTCCAGCTAAAGGGCACAAAGATAGAGATCTGCATTTATGGTCTGTATCTCTGAAGAAACAATGTATAGTATTTTATATGATTTTACGACTGCAAACGCATCTCAAAGGGAAATGCCAGAATAAACTGTGCACTTCAGAGTGCAAAAGAATGCTACAGAGAGTAAACCAGTTTTATTCCTAAAGGCCAACATAAAAACTTCTCCTCTTAATAACATTCAAGGAATCATTAACTTCATGTTACTGCTTGTTGCTTCAAGAGGCTTTTACGTTAATCAAATGGCTTAGCAACAGCTGCAGGAGAATTAAGTATACACACTACAATACTTATCCAGGCTGTTTTCTGCCTCAAAGAGGGGCAAGTTCAAAACCAAACTGCAGTCAACATTCTATCTAAATCCAAACATGCACTTTCATTTTTTAATCTAAGTATGTCTTCAGGTTTACGAAACCAGAAGATTACAGAACAAAAGTGCCTATTTAAATTATCATGCTATGGTTTTGGAACCCCTGACAGCTCTCTGCCCACTGAGCGAGAAATGCTTACAGAATCAGTTTGAATTGTTTGCTTTTACAGTAAGTTCTGGAAAATTGTCAGAAGCCATCAGAACAGTGTTACTAGTTGAATAAAGTTACAGCTTCCAATTTTAGGTTTTAACTAATACATATCAACAAGATACCCCCAATACAAAAAAAATAAATAAATCCGCATTTATCCAATAAACAGCGGAAAAACATGAGAAATGGTTACTTGTATCGAAGGGTTTGTCTATATGGAGCAGTAATGCAGGCTATGGGGGTGTGATTTCTAAATTGCACTAAAATGTTGTGTATTAATTGGTCTGTGAAGACCCTGCTAGTGTGCACTAACAGTTCCCTAGTGTGCTTTAATGTAGTGCTGTTTCTAACATTATATACTGCTCTAATGAGTAATATATTATATGAATTACTCATTACTATATATATATATATATATATATATATATATATAGAGAGAGAGAGAGAGAGAGAGAGAGAGAGAGAAACCCCCCAAAAACCCCAATTTTGATCATTGACATAAAACTCAAAAGCTGCTAAAAATAAAAAAACTCCCAAAAATGAAATTAATAAACCCCCAAAACCAGACACCCTACGTATGGTCCTTCCTCAAAGCTCAGAGCACTGCTGTTACTATTGACAACTTAGCCTCGTATTTTCAAGAGCAATTTATTTTGAACAGATGAAGAGGGAAATAATAAAAACAAGAAAGAAAAAAAGAGGGGGAAATCTTTATGAGAAAGCAATGTTTCATCTCCTCAACAGGCTGCATCTGACCTGCCTGCAAAATGGCCACTGCTGTAAGCAGACTCCTAGAAACCTAGAGGAGTAGTAACAAGAAAACAAAATCAGAGTCTCATAGCTACAGAAACAGACATGAAACTGAATCTAGAGGGAACTTTTTTTATGAAGCGAGTACGACACAGCACTTTACAAGTCCACAGATAAATCTACAAACAAGCAAAGGATCTAAGGAGCTTCCACACTAATGGAGAAACATGCAAGATCAGATTAAACAAAAATGGGAGCAGATAGTGATGGACTGGCTGCACGGATGAGCTAAAGAAGTGCATTTTAAAGTGGGGATTTGAAGAAAAAGGCAGGACACTTGGCTTTTGGGAAGACAGAGCATAGCGAGTGCACAAAAGAAGGTGTGAAGCTGAGAGTGGAAGAGGGAGACATGGCAGTTAAGTCAGAGAATGCAAAGGGGAAAACAGGAGGCAATAAGAGCAGAAATGCAGCATAGTGCAAAGTCTTGAGGCCAAGGGGCTATAATTTGATATGGAAAAGGAAGAAACCAGTGAAAAGATTCAAGCAGATGAGCATTAGCAAAGGAAGATAAACGTAGCATCAGCAATCTTGATAACAACAGAGGTGGAGGTGGCAAGGGGACATTTTTTAGGAAGATCACATATAGGCAGAAACATGGGTCTTTATATTGTCAGTCACTAATGAAATGGGTCAGTTAAATCCTAATAGTTTAAGTCTTTCTAGGATTGGCTTGCTGGGGAACCTCAGGTTTTCCCCTCTTACAATTCTGCTGACATTTTCATGTATCCATGTCCCCTACACCATCCAATTTTGAAAATTCATTATATACTTCAGGGCTGCATGTTTAGATGGTGGAATCCAACACCTACTTTATTGACTGGCTCATTTTTTAACCCTATCATGAAGCAATTTGGACTCTCCTATTGGTGAGGAAGATGCTGCCATACCTTTTGAGAAAATAAAGAAAGAGTTCATTACAAGAGCAGCAACTTAAAAAACTTAACGCAAAAGTCTGGAGCTACATTGGCTCCTAGTGATGTATTAAGAGAGCACCTTGAATGGTGTGACACAGCTCTGTCCTTGCCTCTATGGGTCCTGCGTTTCCTGGCAGATTTCACTAGCCTCAGAGGCTCACTGTGACTCTGCACGTAACCCTTCTCTCTCTAGAGACAAGGGTCACAGTCTACTGAGCCATTTTCATCATAAGCCAGTGAGGGAGGTGAGGAGAAGTTATCCTTCCTTGCACAGTCTCTGTTGTCTCCCAGTTTCAGTGATTAATCAGGGGGCAGAGGTGGGGGGGGGAGCCCAGGCCCACCCTCTACTCCAGGCTCCAGCCCAGGGACCCTAATAGTATCAGTTATGGTAGCTGACCTTTTAGAAACATGACATGTACAATTCCCTGGGCTACTTCCCCCCCAGCAGCCCTCACTTCCTCAAGCTCCACTTCACCCTTACCTCAGGGCCTCCTTCCTTGTGCGTGATATGGTGTGTACTACTCAGCCTCTCCAACCGCGCAACTTCTTCCCACAGCTCCTGACATGCACACCCACCTGACTAACTGGGAGGCTTTTAACTAGTTTCAGCCAGCCCCCCGATTGGCTTCAGGTGTCCCAATCAACCTAGCCTTCTCCCTGCCTTCTGGAAAGTTCTTAATTAGCCCCAGGTGTCTTAATTGACCTGGAGCAGCTGCCATTTCACTTATCCTGGTACCAGGGATTTGTTTAGCCTGGAGCTAATATATCTGTCTCCCACTACTTTTCTATAGCCATCTGGTCTTGTCCCATCACAATGGAAAATCCTCCATGGTTTTGGAAAAGGCTGTTTTACAACTTCTACTTTTGATTTATTTAATAGACAAGCTTGTGCCTCTAGAACGGCATCTAGGAATAATAATAAAATAATAATAAATTTATTTATTATTATCCCTCATCTTTAAACAAATATATTGTCTGTTCAAAGTGCAGGATCAGAGAGTGCCATTAAAAACAGAGAATTTGCTGTACATCATCCAGAGTTTGTGTCATTGCAGAAGGGTTTTGCTTTCATAGTTTTTTTTTTTTTTTTTTTTTTTTTAAAAAGATTCTTATTTACCAGCTGGGGCAATAAAATAGTATTTTGTAATGCTGACTCTTTCCCCTAGAAACTCTTGTATCACAAATAGATATTAAATACTTTAAAGCAGATCACTTGATTTAAATAGAACATGCATTAATAAGTCCTTTTAATGCTTATTTTGGGGTTTGACAGTAAGCGTAATGGCTTACAGCGACAAGTTAAATTAATAACCCCTGACCAGTAATGTCCTATTTGCTCAAATAAAAGCTTCAATGCCAAAATTAACATTCTGGTTTCTTTTAGAGGCAGCTCATCATTCTGCAGTACAACTGAACCAGCAGTGTCTAGCTACTATGGGCAAATCCTATCCCCTGACCAATACCCAGAGAGACCAACAGGCCACAAAAGTGGGATACAGGGACCCTGAGCATTGCAGCCAATGAGCTGGGATCCATATGGGACATCTTCCATCCTATTTATCTAGGAAAATATCTGGCTTCCATTTTCCACAGAAACATGCCACAAAAACCCCTGTGAGGCCTGGCAGTGCTATTTTACAGATGGGGAACTGAGGCACATTGAGTCACTTAGTGACTCACCCAAGGTCACACAGGAAGTCAGCGGTAGACCCTGGAATTCAACCAGGATCCCAAGTGACCATCCAGTGCCTTAATCACATGACTGTTCTTTCATCTCTCTCTCTCTCTCTCTCTCCCTGAGATGACATTCTGGCCCCACTGAAGCTCATGGCAAACTCCCATTGACTACAGGGGAACCTGAATTTTACTTCTGTATTTTTAATAAATGAGATTCAAGCACGCTAATCCACCAGCCAATACCCTATGACCTGATATCACAAAGAGACACTGCTCTACGCCTCCACTCGGATAGAGGAAAAACCTCATGGAAATCATCTATGTACAACTCATTTATTTGGGATGTGTTGAGTGCTGGATGATAAAGAGAACATGATGATGCACAACCAGAATAATCACACCCAGGCAATGTAAAGTTATAGGTTTGCCTCAGACAAAAAGCAGCTTGAAAAACAGATCTGTTCAGAGAAACATATTTTCTACCCACCCATTGCAAAGCTTGTGGGAGGAATTCAGGGTAGGGGAGATATGGCATTGTGAAGAATAACTTTTCTGTGCTCCAAACTGAAGACATCCTGAAATGCAACAATGCCATTTCATAATGAAGGGATGGTAAAGAGAACAGATCTGTTGAAAGAGCGCGTTTTCTATGAACCAAGCCAAATAAATAGACACACAATGAAGCCTTGTTCAGTGAATATTCTCACAACATGCTAGAAGGTGAAATAATAATAAAAAAGAGTCAGCTTGTTAAAGGAATAGATCAGTTAAATTCCCTGGGGGCTCAACCAGCCAAAGATTTCATAACACAATGGGGCCCCATTGAATCAGCACCTGTTAAAGGAACAACAGACCTGTTTAGGAAAAGGCTATTGCTGTGCAGTGAGGTTATGCACTGAGATGTGCCTCATTCAGCTCTTCATTTGTTGGGTTAGGTTTTGTGGGTTACCGTCAAGATTTCGTTTTCATTTTTTCCTGCCAGTTTGGTGCTCAGGAGAGGTGACAGATTGACAGCCCAAGAGGATAAAGTCTTGTCTTTTAGCTACAGAGCTGAGACAGCACAAGCATGATGAGTGCAAGCTCCCATCACCCACTACTTCCTTGTTCATGTCTCCATCCTGATCTGGAAGGACCCCTGCCACCTGTGAGTGAGCAGTTCAGTGTCCACATCCATTCCACTGACTCTTGGAAACAGAACAGCACCAGCCGTGAGGAGGTCGCCAGACTTTTTGGTGGTAGAGGAGGAAGATAGTGTCATTTAAAAAAAAAAAATCAAATGTATGAGATAAAACGTGTCTCTAAAAGGCCAGATCCTTGACTCGTGTAGCTCCATTGCCTTCAACTGTACTATTCCAGTTTACCACTCCACTTTTCAAAAACAGATGCTCCATGGAAATCTTTAGGAACCCAGGAAGTGCCATGGCAGATTGGATCAGACATCTATCTATGGCCAGTACCAGACAAGTCAAAACATGGTAGAAAACCCCCATAATGGACAATTATGGAATAATCTGCCCCAAGTGGAAAATTCCATTTCCAGTTGGGTTATTTTTGTGTTTTTTCTTTATATAGGAGTCCAAGACCCAAATTTCCAAACTTCTCCATCATTAGGATCCTGGAATTTAACGAAATAGAGGCGAGCTACCCAGTTTAGTTCCAGAGTCAAACTCCCCAGAAGTCTGGATCTGGGATTTTGATTAAGGCTCCATCTCAAGTCCTCTTACCCCATTCCTCCTACTAAACAGACATTGGCATAGAAACAGCTTCTTAAAAACTCCCCTACTCCTTGTTTCAACAACTAAAGTCAGAAGCTTCCTTTTTAGACAACAAGGCAACAAGTTGCTGTGAAAAGGGACTAGGACTTCAGCTGGGGAAGTTGCCAGTAGTAAGACAACTCTGATGAAAGTATCTTTGCTAATGGTTTTAAGGAAAAATACCCTTAGCTATAAAGGATGAAGGAAGAGAAATGCACAATACATGATAAGCACAATGTTCTCACAAAAGAAAAGGGGGCAGAATTTTCCAAGCTCTTAAGGGAAAACATTTTCAGTGTGCACGTCAAAATGAGATCACTGAGCGGTGCCCAAGTGAGAGCATTCCAATACTTTTATCACAAGTAGAAAGTTATGTCACATCTCTGCCCAGCTGTACTTTGTGGGTGTTATATACATTTACATGCACAATTATGAGCAATTCAGCTTGATTTAAAAGGGTTTTTGCAAGTGACTCAGATGTGAAATTCACAGAGGAAAACAGATCGGGGTCCCGAAGCTGAAAATACAAACAAGACAACTTGTAATCACCACAGACCCACCCAGGAACCAGTGAATTATCCCAGTTACTGTTTAGAAAACAAAAGCACTTGGGGAAGCAATATTTGAACACCTTACAAATCTGTGTGAGAACACAGCTGTTGAGAAGACAGTTATTAGATACCATGGATGGAGACCCCAGACTTCGGAGCAGAGAACGAGGTTTCCCTGTAAGAGAACAGTTCAACCAGAACTAGGATCTCAAACCAGTTTGATTTCCATAGGGCCAAGGAGGTTCAGATCTGAATCTTCAGATTCACAATCACCCCTACAGCTTAGACCAGATCTAAATACAGAAAAGGGGATGTTTTCCTAGACCTAGCTCAGATACTGTCAAAAGTTCACCAGTGACAAATTCAAACTGGAGATCTGGTTCAGCCATCAGCCTCAAATGGAACTCCACCCTCAGCACATTGTAGATCAGAACACTTGAGTCATTCTCCAAGAATGAAGTGAATACGTACCATGTTCATAACTGTGAGGATGAACCTTTGGGCTGCCTCAGCACCATGGTATTGCACCATATCAGCATCAGCCACTACCAGGGTTTCTACTGTGTACTCATTGGTGAGTCGGATGGCATTTCTTCGCTCTCTCCAGTCATTCGCTGGCTTCACCTTCTTTTGTCTCTTCTTTTCTAGAAAATAAAGTATATATTAAAGGCTCCTCTAGCTCTAGCAGGATGATCACAGTAACATATACTGTACTGTAGCTAAGACTTCCCTCCAAATTCAGCCTGCCATGACCTTTAATTAAATTAAGTTTCCATTATAGATACATGCATAACTGTGTGAGTGCATTTGTGTCAAACCATGAAAATCTATAAAAAAAAGAGAAGGGAAAAAAAGATGGATGTACTGTAAAAGAGTGAATTAAAAAGAAAAGCAGAAAGTAGAGAATAAGTTGCAGTTGAACCAGAAAAGGAATCACACTGTTGCAAGAACAACAGAAACTGAAAATCCTGCTACTAAACAAAAGCATTTGCAAATTTTAATGGAACAAAACGATAGTCATGGTAAGTCTGCTGAAGAAAGGTCACGTAGGCCAGATTCAGGATGGGGATAGTACTGTGGCAACATTAGACAAGTCTGAACTATGGAATGACTGCTGAATGACAATTTGGGGAATTTTCTCTGCCTTCTACCCTCTGAAGGTTTTGTTTTAGCCAAAGAACTTGTAAGAAATTCCTGTGGCTGGTATTACGATTGGTGCACTTTAAAAACGTGCATGACAGTAGATGTTATTTAGCAATTGGAGCAGTTTACCAAAAGATGTCATAGATTCTCCATCACTTGGAGTCATTTTTTCTTTTAGAAAAAAACATGAGTTGCCTGGCTAGAAATCATTGGGTGAAATCTATGGCCTGAAAATATGCATGAGGTTAGGCTACATCAACATAATGGTCCCTTTTGGCCTAAAATTCTATGGACCTACAAAAACCAGAACCGTTTTTAGGGAGTCCAGAAATGAAGCAATTGTCAGCTACTATATAAGGAAAAATAAATACTAGATGGTGTGAACTTAATCACTTCAGTGAGGAAATTAAAGCAAAGACCAAGTGACAAATATATTAATAAAAGTGAAGCGATGAAGTGAGCTGTAGCTCACGAAAGCTTATGCTCAAATAAATTTGTTAGTCTCTAAGGTGCCACAAGTACTCCTTTTCTTTTTGCGAATACAGACTAACACGGCTGCTACTCTGAAACCTGTCATTAATAAAACTGCCCCTTTCAAAGGTGAGAAAATGGAATACATTTCACAGCTCAGGGAGAGATGTGTAAAGCATCTGACGAATGAGTAAGGGGCAAGCTAGGCACAGATGTGACATTAAAACTATGCTCCGCGTTACAGTCAAAGTGGATTCAAGTTTTCAGTTGTAAAATGAAAAAAGCAAATCAGTATCTAGAACCAATTTATTCTGCAATACGTAAGATACCAAATCCCAGTATTCACTGAAAGTATTAGCACTTGTGCTTATCACTAAGGGTGAAAAATATCATAGTAAAGATTCTGGAACCCTTGCTTATGTGAGTACTTCCACTGAAATCATGGCGCTACTTGTGGAATATGGGCACAATCCATGGAGTAAAGTTCCCCCATCAGGGTGGAAGAATCTGCCCCTGCGTTCCCATATAAAGCAATGATATAGTACAGGTCCTATCTGACAATGTAGTGGACCTAATTTTGTTTCATGCTGCAAATAAATCAAAGAGCAAGGGCATTCTAAAAACCACACTACTTTGCTTTCCAAAGCAGAAAGTTTTACTGTTTAATTGTTAAAAGAAAAGGAGTACTTGTGGCACCTTAGAGACTAACAAATTTATTAGAGCATAAGCTTTCGTGAGCTACAGCTCACTTCATCGGATGCATTTGGTGGAAAACAAACCAAATTGTTTAATTGTTGAGAGAAACAGATTTCTTCTGAGCACCTTCTATTGTGGGACTTGTCTGGGAAAGCAACATTTTGCAATGTGAAGATCCCGGTTTACAATGTTTATTCTATTATGCTAGTTTTCCAGAGACTGTTTACTAGCTCTCTTACATAACTAAGGTTGAACTGCCCTACATTAACAGTCTGGTAAATATCCTAGCATCCAGATAGTCCATTTCCCCTCAATGAATCTGTTTTATTCAGGCGGCCAGATGCCAATGGTTGTTAAGCTTCCTCATGCCCACCTGAAACTGATACCAGCACTTCTGTTCATTCATACATTCATTCCATCTCGTCAATGCACACATTCACACATGTTCATCCCAGCCTCGCTCACAGTTGTCTGGCAGTCATTCCAGCACTGCTCTTCACAGGCTTTTGTCCCTTAGGCATCAACTGTCAGCACTTGGTGCATTTTTTTAAATTGAGAAAACAGCCATGGCGTTCCTTTTTTTTTTTTAAAACGCATTTTGGAAATACCCTGTTGCAGATAACAAGACAGACAGGAGCCTCTGTGTAAGCCAGAAGGGTTAATTACATCTCAAGGTGCCCACAAATAATGAGGATCTACACGCAGCCGGCTAGAAGGAAAACAAGCCCTTCGGGAGGTTTGTAGTACCAAAGACTGCATGGCAGTTACAGAAAATCATGAAGTCATTACAAAGCTGCCCACAGAGGAGGAGAGCTGTACATTCTTGAGTGCCTGTGAAACGAAATAAAATGGACTGACTGTGAATATTAGAAAGTAGGAGAGCTGAGCACACCTTCAACTTGCCAGCAATGAAAGGGAGATGACTTCACTCAACTTCAGTGAATAAGCTTGTGTGTTCTATCTGGCCATCCACAGAGTCACTCGCCCTGAGCTGCAGCACCTTAATGGTGATCACATAAATATGTATGCTGGGCTGCGGGAGATTCATTCCATTGAAAACATTTTCATGTGATAGCTGGCGTTTCTGAACCTCCTCCTGGTGAGTGGCATCTTACCGGAAAGCGACAGCATTTCAATAGAACTGAAGTCCTTGTAATTCCCTAATGAACTCAGGGACAGATTTTCCCTGTCTCAGGCTGTGTGAGGCTGATAGACACCAGTTAAAAATCTGGCCCTAAGCCTTTATAACACAAAGGAGCATATCTTATATCATTTTTCATTTTCCCCTTCTCAAATTAAAAACACTCATTTTGAAGTGTGTTATAAATATAATCACACAGCGGCGTGGGCCAGTGTCAAATGAAAGAACGTTTTTACACAGTTGCCATAAAATGCAGCAGAAGCCAATACATACTGCAGGAAGGATATGCAGTGCATTGGATTAGATTCATGCATTTTAAAGCCAAAAGGAATCATTATGATCACCTAGTCTGGTGGCCCGCATAGCACAGGGCCAGAGATCCTCACCCAGTAATTTCTGCATCAAGTGAACAGAAGGTTTCTGCAATAAAACTGGATTTAATACAACACTTGGAAATTCCTGCATGCTGATGCAATGAGCCAGTTATAAGCAACTTTGTGTTTCAGGGAATCACATAAGGTAAGAAAGATCTTTCTGGAGGTCTGTGGAATTAAACTTCCCAAACACAGAGCCGAGAAAATGAAGGCCTCATGTTTCACACAGTGCAAGACAGGGCATAGGAGATAAAGAATGAAATCCAGATCATCTATGTACACCTGGAAGCTACCTGTCTGGATAGCAGACACCTTTCAGCATAAATACAGTATGTGCGGGGGAATGCCTGACACTTAAAAAGGCACCACAGCTAATTAAAAAGGATCTGGGTAATGTCCACTAGCTTTCTTCTGCCCGGCCTTTGGAAAGGGTCAAACCTTTCTCTTGCCATTTTAGATTCTCTCTACGTCAATGTTTCCCCCTGAATCAGCAAGCCAATAGTAAAAGTTCTTTGCTTCATTGAGTAAGCTAAGATCTAATCTCCTCCTACTGCACTCCCTAAGCAAGTACACTTTTATATTACAGAGACAGAGAAAAGCCTCTTGATGAAGTACATCTCCAGAGTCACCTAGCTGGCACAGAAGGGCATAATTCCTTGCACCAGCCTTGACACTATGAGGAGGTGGGGATTTAGGAGAGAGTCTCTCTGTTGACCTTCCTCAAGGCTTCTGCTGTGGAGAAGCAGTTTCAAGTTGCACCAGTGGAGGCTGCTGAAGAGATGCTGAAACAGCACACGTGCTGGCCATGCCCCTTTCCAGCCAGTACCACCCACTTTTCCTGTCGCACTGGTCTCCTATGCTCTTTTCCCCACACACGTCTTGCAGATCTGAGCCAGAAATGTCAAAATATTGTATAGCAGCCAGGAAGGGAAAATGCAGAGCTGGCAGCCCTGTTGGGTCCCAAAGATTTTCAGACTACCCACTACAGCTGGTGGGAAGAAATCGTACAGCCTGGTTATGCAGGGCAATCCTCAGCATCCCCAGACAAGTGGAACAAATCTTGCATGGAGGGAGCTGGCACTCATCTCAGCTGGCATTCTGAGGTTCTTCGCATCCAATGCCCACTTGTTCTTTGCTGGTGACACAACTATGATGCGGCTTTTGTGGAATTTTTAAATGTTCCTTCAAGAGCTTTCCCCCACACTTTGCTATTATTAAAGCCCTTCCTTTTTTAGGTGGTCATTTTTGCCTCTTAACCCAAAGTGACTGCTATTAAATAGGGGCGGGACTGGACTTGAGTCAAGAAGTCTGAACATGGCAATGACTGAGCTGTGAAAAATGCCTAAGCAAAAGGACAATGAAGTCAGAGCACTCACGGTGTTCACTCCGCTTTCTCACTCTTGGTGGAAAAGAAGCCACTCCTGGGTCAAGGGAAAAGTACGCTTACTGCATTAGAGCACAACCTGGGCTCTTGGAGCGAGGCTGGTGTCCGGGGCGCATGCTAGAGTCACCTGTACTGCTGCCCATCTGTCCTTCAGCGGTAGGTTTATAAACTGGCTAGGGTTTGTAGATTCCACTTGCTGCTTTCTGGTACAAGGTTGTGAAACTGCAGCTGTGCAAAAATGTGACCAATGTGGAGGTGGGGGTGGGCAGTCCTGCAAACCTTTGGGAAGTCTCGATTTGCACAGAATAGACACTCCTCTCCCGGAAGTTCACTTGGGTTGGCCAACTTTAACAAGGTTTCCATCTACAACCTCAAACCCCTCATCACCTTTCCCTCCGCTCACCTTGAAACTCAGCTGACCTCACATAAGTTTGGGAATCTGGGCTCTTAAGCTCTTACACTCACCAAGAACTTCCAATGCAAAATATATTAGGGGAAACAGAGGAATCAATGTCAATCCACAAAGAGCTTTGATGCTCAATGGGCAACTTAGAGCGATACCCTAAATTAGGGTAAAGCTAAACAACATAAACTGCTTTGCTCGAAGTTCTCTTTGATCTGTATGATATTCATCGCTATACAAATGCCTTCTTCACCAGCTGTCTGAGGAAATTATATTAGCATTCCCAGACTCACACAGGGCCACAGCTCCAAACTGGACTCTCACCGGACGCCCCTGCTTCCACACATGCAATCACTTTTACCTGCATAACCGAGACAAGCCAGCATCTGTACATTGAACTGGGGCAGTTAGATGTACAACTACCCCATTTGAATGCTAACTGAGTACACAAACCAACTGTCATGGATACAAACAGCTTAAAAGTGGGGACAAAAGATTAGAGACCACGGCTGAAAATCCACCCACAAATTTCTGTGTCTTGTACCCAATATAACTGGGATAACTTAACAGAGGTATCAAACAAACAAAAAAACCCACTCTGAAACAGGCTAGAGCAGAGGAGTCTTGCCATCGTCCTATCTGAGGTATGAACCTTGAGTGGATGATCATTCCATGAGCACATGAAATCCCAAACTAAAACAAACATCAGCCATTCAAACAGACTAAATGCTTAGTAGAATCTTCATTTGAACAAACAGTTCTTACAAGTTTTGTGGTGCCCAGGTTACGTGCTAGCGTGACTGCATTGAGGGCACCCCCACCGCTGGACCTCACCCCTTTTGGCACTCATGTATGTTGCTGTAGCGAAAACTACATAATTTGGTGATCATTTAAAAAGTGGGATACCAAAAGAATGAAAATCCAACTATTCCTTTAAAAGAGGATCAATTCTGAATTTAACACAATAGACACAGTGAAGTTATTTTTCAGGGCCATTCTCAGGTAGTCTAGTCCCAAACTTTACATTAAGTGAAAGTTTTCAGAATCTAATAATAGTAAAAAAAAAAATAAAAATTCATTAAATAGTTTTTGAAAACCATGTACCTACACAAAGGCAGGGACAAGAGGGAGTTTGTTTGGGTTTTACCTTCCTTGGCGGCGTTTGCAACCTAGATAGTAAAACTTCTGCTGTGCTTGAGGGCCAGGAGGTGAGGTTAACTAGAAACAAAAGGGAAACTTGCAGTCTGGGTTCACGTCCCAAAAAGAGGGAAAAGCGAAAGCTAAACAAAGTAGACGTATGTTCCATTGTTAGACTGAATAATCCCATGGGGCTGCCAGAAACACCACACAGGAGGGTTATTTATTAAAGATGCATTGATTTAACCTGAGCATGTTTCTCTTGCATCTTTCACTCTTGGTTTAGTTTCGATGGAATAGCAGCTCTCAAATTGTTTATTGAACAGCTTGTTCGAAAAAAGCCCGACAGCACAATAGCACTGAGGTGAATGCACAAACACCACGTGAACCAATGCCCTGTTTGCTAAACCCGGGTATCTAACCGCTGGCATTTATAAGGGAGAGAGATTCAGAGATGCTATGGATTCACTAAGCCCCCGGCTTAGGTTTCCAAAGAACTTGACTCAGTTGGCAGAGCATTCACTGAATGTGTTGCCATGCTGAATGGGATGCAGTACTCATGCCACTCTAAAGAAGGCATCACAGGAAGGCTGTTATAGAGGTGTGAATTCCAATTTCACTGCAGATGTTCCATCACACACTGGATCTGATCCAAAGGCCATGGAAAGATTCCCACTGGGCTTTCTATCAGGCCCTCTGCATGTCAGCTACCTTGAAGCTGCAGGTTTCACATACACAGGAACAGAATTAGATTTCTTTTTTCTTCAAAACCACAGCAATCCTGAAGAAAAAAGCACATTAACTCCAGAGATTTTCCTCACTGCTCCACTCCTGACAAGTGCTTCCCTGGCACCTTTCCTCCAGCTGGAAAGGAAGCTAAGTAACTCTTTCTGGATCTACTGCGTGTACTGAGACAGGGCCGCCCCCCACCCAGAACTAAAGGGCCGCTCCCACAACCGTGGAACCATGGAATCCAAGCCACTACTGAAATCTTGGGGCAACAAATGAAAAAACAGGAACAGGAGTAAGGGGCAAAGGCTGAAAACCAGGGAACTGTAAGGGGACGCTGAGCAGAGACCCAACAGGAGGTACGAGGTAACAGGTGGAGCCTGACGAGGAGGTACGAGGGATCACAGGCCTCGATCACAGGTACCCAGGCAGTGTTCAGACCACGGCCGTCACCCAGCAGCTCACCTGAACTAGTGGAGAAGTAAGCCAGCAAAGCTCTAGCTTGCAAAGGGCCCCATCCACAAAGCTCCTGACTGGGGGAGACGTCCAGTCCCACCGGCTGGTTGGGATGTGCCACTTAAACCAAAAAGAGGCGCAGGAAGATGTCTGAACAACTAGGTGAAACCCTGCCTGGCTGTGACAGTGGATGACTACTTGCCTGACTCTTGAGCCCTGCCTCCCTTCCTGGTTCCTGTCCTACTTATCCCAGACCTCCATCTGTTCCCAGTTCCTGCCTCGCTCCAGATCCCTGCTCCAATACCCTACCCCAACTCCAGCCCTGACCTTCGGCTCGGCCCCTGACTCTGACCCTGGCTCAGGGGCTGGACTCCTGACTAACCACTAGGCCTGAACACCAACAGCCTGTCCTTAAAGGAGGCCTTGCAACTCTGTGGGACCATGGATAGGGGTGTGTGTACATGGAGGAGCTGCAAGGAAAATGCAGCCAGCACCTCAGCAGGAGGTTCTGGAGGAGCTGTAAGAGGGGCTGCAACCTGATGAACTCTACTTAGACACGTGCCCGGGTCTCCCTCCCGCTGCGGAAAGCGGACATTAACTGCGATTCAGAAAAAAAACAGAAAAGACACTGCTGTAGGAGCTGGCGGACCCCATGCTCGCCTCCCAATGGAAGATGGAATCCTCGTCACCTCTGCCATGCACACACTCGGCACAAACTGCCCCACGCACTGGGATCGGAAGCCTGCTTCCAAACCTTGGGTCTGGCTGGCTGACGCTTCGCAGAGTCACACGGCTCGCTGCAGCCAAGGCGAGTTTTAAACGATCATCCTTCATCAATATCATTTCCAGTGCATCGTTCCCCACACAAACTAAAGAGTTTGTTGGTTGTGTTGTGCCTGGAGTCCCCTCTGCTAGTGCAGAAGGCAGCAGAAAAAGAAAGTTCCCCCTGGGTAATGGACACACAATGCAGGTCAAGCTGATCACCCTTCCCCACTTCCACCTGTTCTTTCACAAATAGGAGAAGTGACAGGGCTGAGGAGTGTGGGGGAAAAAAAACACAGCACCTCCACAACTCTCAGTTTTAATTTTGCTCTCTGTCACAGGTCTGGTGCCAGCTGATTTGTGTATTCACGCTTGGCAGAGTAAGCAATTTATTCTTCAGAGTGTCACACAGCCTCAACTCTTGTTGACTGCAATGGCAGCGAAGGGCACTCAGGAATTTGCAGGATTAGGCCCTAGGAGAATAGATCACTACATCTCCCCCACCAAAACAATCAAAGCTATTACTTTTCTTTATACAGCAATTTTCAGCACAAATCACTTCACAAAGGTATCCTCATTTGTACAGCACTTTGGGGGATACACGTCACTTCATTGGCTACTGACTGAGGGGGAACACAGCAGCACTCAAGAGTTTGTGACAGGAAGTAATGGACTCTGCAACCCAACTTAAAGCTGTGCAAAAGAAATTTTCTTGACACTCTGATTACCCAAGTTGGAACGTGGCCAGAACACCAAAGTTAACACCCTTACTCTTGTCAAAATGCCATTGATCTTCAGCAACATGTGATCAGGACCTCGTCCTCATGACTTATCTAAAGGACAGCACTTCGGTGAGCACAATGTCCCCCAATAACTTATTGGATCAATGATCCGACAGAGACTTGGAGGAAAGGCTGCCAAAGTTTGAATTACCATCACCACTTCTTCCTATACCACCAGGGTTTTCTTTGGAGGTCTCGATCCAACAAGAAACACAGCCCACAGACAGGAGATGTATTAAAATTAATACAGAGCAGCAGCATAGTCTAGTGGACAACTATTCTTAGCTCTGTCACTGGCCTGCTGAGTGACCTGGGGGAAGTCACTTCGTGTCTGTGCCTCGGTTTCCCCTCCCACTCGTCATCTGTGCTATCTAACTGGATTGTAAATTGTTTGGGGGCAGAGGTGGCGCCGGTCACTGCACAGACATGCAGTAAGAGACAATCCTGGATGGAGCTTTTTGGGAGCTAGTAGAACACACACAAAAATAAAGTTCAATCCGCTGGGAGCGTATAGCCTATGAAACATCAAACCTAGACATCTGACATGTGAAGAATTTAGTTCAATAATAAAAAATAGTCAACAATATACTTGCACAGGCCTTTAGAGCAAAGGATCTCAAAGTGCTTAATCAATATTAACATGCTATGAAAAATTACCACAAAAATTACATCACGGGGTTCCAGGTTTATTTTGTCTTAGTGAGTCTTCAGCAAACGTGCTTAGTTTACTAAGAGCCTTTTTGCAAATGTCAGCCCGACAAACTCAGCCTGAGCTCTTACAGCTGACCTATTATCACTCCTGGTGGGGCTGAGAGAGCCAGAAGAGGGCAACACATCTATAACTGAGGGCAGAGTCTGGTCCCCTTGACTGCAGCTCTGTCACCCTGCTATCTCCCCTGGAGCTACAGCGATGTAAGTGAAAGCCCTGCACGTGAAACTTAACACCTCTTCTGCGCAAGCCAGAAGTGAATCCCCATAACCGTGCTGGCTCTGCAGCACTAGCGTAATAGTTATTTTTAATCCCTAATGTAAGCAGATATGTAGGATTACACAAGCAGCAGATCTGCTGAGAAAGAAGCTGCCAATTTATGAAACCACTTTTCAGAGCCAATTTAACACCCCTGCCAGCTCAGTATTATTAGCCCCATTTTACAAATACGGAAATCGGGCCTCAGAGAGAGAGGTTAAGCTCCAAATTTTTAAAATGGCCTTTGATTCTGAGTGCCTGTTTTACAATGCCCAATATTAGACATCGAGGGGGCCCAGCACCTATAACTCCAAACAACAAAGAAATCTGCAGTGGTTAAGATCCTCTGGGGAGGAGGGGGAAAAAATCACCTCAGAGGTGTTCTAGTGTTGGCCACTCAAAAATAGAGGTGCCCAAGATTAGTCCAAGTGATCTGCTGAAGATCAGGAGTCAATGGCCTAGCTGGGACTAGAATCCAGGAGAATCCCGATTCCCAGTCCCTGGCTCTATTCCCTAGGTGCGATGCTTTTGTAATGGTAATGTAGAGATTAACAGAATCTTCCTTCAACTAAAATGCTAAGCAATATCTAGTAGCTTCCTACAATCCACCTGACTGCCCTCCTCTTCAGAGGGACAATAGGAGGAACAGGAACATCCTGAAATAAAGGACTATTTCACCCAACTTTTTAGCTCATTAGCACCTGCCCGTTTAAATTTTATTAAGCTACAAAGGAATCTCATGCTAACTTTTACTAGGAGCCGAACAAGGTTGTAGAACAGCTCTACTTTGACCAGATTCCCAGCAGGTGGGAAAGAATCTACACAGTGCTTATATTTGGATGTCATCTGTTTGCTTCTCTTTTGCACTTGTCCAGTGAGGGACAAGAACGCAGGGCCACTCCCTGCTCTGCATTATAACTGCTGTACTTGTGCTCGGAGTTTCACACAACATGGATCAGCACTGTAGTCACCTACACCACAGCTAATGGAAAAGAAACACTCTCAAACCAGTGGTGGCATGGTCCTAAGACCAATATTTACCAACAAGAAGGGGTCTCTGACTTGATGTTAGTTCAGCTCCAGAATTGCTATTCAGAAAGCTAGGGCCCTGAAGAACTCACTAGAGCTATCCAACAGGTTTGCAGGATCTGGTTAGTGCTAATGTAAATGCTTTTAATGCCTGCAACATTTAATTAAATTAAACCTTCAGCACTACTTATTGTTGAAATCTTCTTTTTAATATTTCAGCAGAGGCTTCCTAATATGGGCTAACACAGGTTGCATTACATCTATTTTTAGTGCACTTGGTTTTTTGGCCATAACAACTGCTATTTCAGACCAAGTCAAACTTGCAGAGAAAACACAATGATTAAAGATGGGGAAATTCATCATATGATAACATATGTTTAGAATGTATACCTGTTTGAGGACAATGTTCCACACATTTGATACCTGAAAACTAGCCCCTATTTAAACTATTACCACCGCTATTCAATTGGTTTGCAAACAACTGAAAGTGGGAAGAAACCCCATTGTTATTTTGTGAATAAAAATATGTTGATTTTCTTTGTTTTTCCTCTATTTGCTGTTCTCCATGCAGCACATTTGTGGGCATTACATGAAATCTGTGGTTCATTTAAGCTGAACAATGAGTTTTAAGACAGACTTGCATTTAGGACTAATTTATGGGGTCTGTGTCAGAAGCATTAAATAATAACCTTTCATCCAAAGACAAATCTGCTCTCTTTCATGCTCCTGCACTGTATTTTATATCAAGTCCCTTTGACGTAGAGAGACCTTAATACATCACCAGAGACCTTTGGAAAAGTTATTAGGGAACTTTACATTTCCCGAAGAAACAGAACATTTTATGAGCTAGTTAAGAGAGACTGCTTTGCTTTTGTAATGTGGTTAGATTCTGTCTTTTTAACATGGATTTTTCCTGTCCCTCCAAGAAACCTTGAGAAAATCCTTTCCCATGAACTGGATTGTTGATGGCATATGAAATATGCCAAATACATTGAGCCAGGTTTTCAGCTAGTCTAAATCAGTATAGTGCTACTGAAGGTAATGGAATAGGCCTATTTCCACCAGCTTAGGATCTGGCTCATTATATGTAATGTGTTATGTTTGTGGCCCTCACCCCCTCTCTAATAACTGTAATGAGACTAGAAATAAATATTAAAATGACACCTAGCACAAGCCTAATTTTTATATTGCCATTTGAGGGTTCAACAAGACCTCATATAATACCTAGTGGCCGATATGAAAGGGTAACTTTTTTAAAAGCTCCAAGTGCTTAAGAAGCAAAATCTTGCTGAAATGTGGCACTTAGGCTCCTAAATACAACTGATTTTTCAGTGAGACTAAGGACTTGTCTACACAGTGAGGTCTAGTAGTATGCTAAGCCATACTTTGGGACTTTCACTGTACCGTAGCACTATCCACGAGGGACGGTTACTACAGAGCACACTGTAGAATTGCTGGCTTGCTACACTGTAACTCACCATGTAGACAAGCCATAGGCATCTAAGTGTCTAAGTCACTTTTGAAAATTTGATGCAAAGGCTAATTTTGATCAGGTGACACCACTGGGTAGTTACATTTGGGGGTGTTGAAAGAGGCAGGCAGAAATGTCATTGCACTTTTGTCCTGTATTTCAACAGGACAGTTATTGCTTAAGCTGACTGGTTTTCCCATGCTTAAGGCCACAAACCTCATGAACCGGAACTTTAGGGAAAGGCAAAAAATGACAGAACAGACGGGTTACAGGCTAGGCAGCTGAGATCACGACATATTGCATCCATCAGAACCATCTCTCTGCTGTGTTGCGGTTTTCTGGTTTGGTGGCTGTATCCACTGTTGCCATAGATGTAAGCTCTTTAGTGCAGAAACCATCTTTTCATTATTATAGTGCCTACCACAATAGGGCCCAGAACCTCATTGTATCACATTAGCAGTTACAAGCCCCACATTATTAACATTAATAAGCAAGCTGTTAAGAAAATGGCTCTATGATCTGGTGCCACCTACTAGAGGGTGCCCCCCACCCTGGTGTAGCAATGACAGCATAGATCAGGGTATTATAACAAGGTTTTCCTCCATACATGAATTCTACATCTAATCCCTGTACAATTAGGCCCGGTGTTCCATCTATGGTGTACAACATTAGATTAACTTTCTACATAGAGGGCCAAATTACTCCCCAGTGTAGGAAAAGCCAGGAGAGCCAGTGGCAAAGGGAGAGGGAACCTGCACAAGATTCCCTCTTGGAGACTGTTCCCTTATCATCTCAGAGGAAGATGGATCGAAGAGCTGCCCACCAACCCAATGAATCCTAGGGGAGAAAGGGAATCAGTGGGAGCCCTTGGCATACTGCAGCATCTCTGGCCCTTGTCATTGGAAGCATAGCTCCAGTGGACCCACTTCTAAAGGGGAAATCCCTCAGAGAAAAGGCCATGGAAAATAAAGCCCGAGAATATATTACCTTTCCACTGTGAGCATCACAGGGCTGGTGAAGGGGGATTATTGGTCCCCCCTTGCCCTACCCCTTCCTCTCCCTGGCTTGCATGATGCCCATTCCCTGTCCACTACATAGCCCTGCATGGGGTCTGGGGTGGGTGGGGAATGGAGATGCTGCTGGGGGCGTCACTAAGCCCCCACTCCTGTTCAGGATGAGGCGTTCCATGCACAAATCTTGGGGGCCATGATTAGCCCGACACTTTGAGCATAGGGAGCATGGTGGATGACATAGGAATGCAGGGGCATCTATTTACTCATGCGCACGCTTTCCTATCTATGTACGAGATGCTCTAGACAAGCCATGTTAAGAACACAGGGTGCATGCATACTGCCAATGCAGCATCAACATGGGCCGGTATTCAGACTGGCCATTGTCCCCTCCAGGTGTTATTCCAGGAGTAATTTGGCTCCCGGTGCCTCTCAGAAGAAGAACATTGGTCAGCTGTGCAGTGTAGCCTGTGGGAGCGTCACTGACACCAGTTGGTCTAAAGGTGACATTTTACAGATGTTTAATGACAACCCTTACAAAGTCCCCAGGGAGCAGTCCAGCTCGGTTTCCCTCTCCTCTTGCACAGATCCTCAGGCAAAGGATGTTGCATTTGCTCTTTGGGAGGCAAAGGACAGCGCCTTTGGGAAGGTTGGGTTCCGCACAGGTGAACCCCCAGATGGGGCATTTTTGCTTTCCCTTTCTTCTACATTAATTTATTTTGCTTTCTTCTTATATGCACTCCCTGTCCCCCAGGAGCCATTCCACCAGCTGACGTGTCTTTACAGGAGAGTACGTTGACACATTATAGGCCCATCCTTCCACTGGCATCTACTTGCACTAGTTACAGTCCGGTGGACCCACGTGTATGATCAGTCATTCATACCTCCTAACAGTCCCGGGTTTCATGGGACTGTCCTGCTCTGACCCCTGAAACCACCTGTCCCAGCTGAAGTGGCTCCTGTCCCACAGGGCTGGCTGGGCTCAGCTCTCTGCTTCAGGTGTTGCAACCTTGCCCCTGGTGCGCGAGGTCACAGCGCTGCTCAGGTTTGGCCCTAGCCCCCACTAACAGGAGGGCAGCTGGGCCAAATTTGAGGGAGTGGTGCTTGAATATGTGCCCCAGGCTGCAGTGCTACTCACTCAAATTTAGCCCAGCTGACCCTCCAGCATGGGGTGTGGGGGGCCGGGCCAAACCCCTACGACACTACAATGCGACCCCATGCCAGGTAGCAAAGCCTGGCTCCAGGAGACAAACTCAGCCAGCCCCAGGAGACAGGAGCCGCGGCTATGGGGTGAGCACAGAGCAATTTCACTCTGCCATTCCTCCTCAGGCTTCCCTCCTGGGGGGCAGCACCTGACCTCCTCCCCCCCAAGACCTCCCATTCCCTGGTAGCAGGACCCATCCCGCTTTACCCTGTTGAAATGTTGAGAGGCAGAATCAGTTCTACTTAAAACCACACCATCTGAAGCTTTACTTATTTTTTTACCCCCCCCCAAATAATAATCCAAGTGACGCTAGTTCACTTTACTGTCCACTGAGGTTCAGAAGGAAAAAGTAAAAAAAGAGCAGCTTTGGTAAGTTCTAAGAACACACAAAAAACAACTAAGAATTGGTAAATATTCAAAAACTTGGCACTCCCAGAGCTTAAAAACAATAAACCATTTAATTTATATATTTACACATGCATGAGTGTTGGTATGTATACACATTATATAGTTCCACCCTATGTGAGTATATATATAAAATGTATAGTGTCTAAACGTATTTCTTAAACACTTGCAGTCTCTGACCATGCATGCCAAATTTCAGCCTGTGTGATATTTGTAAGCCAAGTTACAAGCCACTGCAAACTGGGGTCCCTAATGGAAATCTGGACAGTTCCTTAGTTCCAGTTCTTAGTAATGAGGCCTTTTATTCCCATGAGAAAGCTTGGAAGCAAGCCGCTCACATATCCTTTCCATGCCGTTTCACTAGGAATGGACCTCGGTGTGGCAGAGAGGATTATTTTTTTTTTTCCTGTTTCTAAACTCCTTGTGCACAAAAGTTAATCCAAACCAGACAGAAGTCAATTAGATCATTAGTGCACTAAGCCTATTAACAACCATGACTTATATTTCTTTCCTGCAACAATGAAAAACATTCAGGAGTTTGCTTTTAAGCAGGAAGGCCCATGAGCAATTCCATTATTTTCTGACATTGTAACTTGTGGCAGCGGCTGCTTGAACCAGTAGAAGATTCCTACATTGTACATTTGAGCTTCACTTCCATCTGGCATGTTTGCAAACTCAATTGCTTAACGTTGAACACAAGATGAACCTTGCCAGAGCGGAAGGACAGTCTTGTGGTCAATGTCCAGGACTGGGATTCAAGAGGTTGGGGCTGTTCACAGCTGTCACAGACTCCTTGTGTGACCTGGAGCCCATTAAGATTTTCCATCAACTTCAACAGGTTTGGATCAGGCTCTTAATCTCCCTCATGGGGTTGACACTGACCTACCTCACCGGAACGTTGTGAGGTTAGATTCGCAAAGGTCTGCAAGGTGCTCAGATACGATGGTATTGATCACCGTCAAAAGGCTGTAAATAAACAAGGAGCCCAGTATTGCAAAGTTCTGCACTCCCTGGACTCCCATGGAGCAAACGAGCGAAGGGAGAGCTGCACCACGCAGAACTGGCTTTAATTTTGCAGTGGCAGCCTGCTGCATCTCAGTGGACTAGAAGAATGAAGGTGTAGCTGACTAATGAGTTATAATGTGCAACACCGCACGCACATAGGCCGTTTTCCTGACAAGCACAGTTTAAACTATGGATGATCATATTTTATACTATGTTAGTAAAAATTGTATCTGCTGTAAGTAATAGAGATGCAGTAACTACAGCACGTAGCTGTCAAATCTTTTCTGGAGAGCCTGAGAGGTCCAAAGTGTTGCATGTGCAAGAGCAACCTCTGGCATGAGACATGTCAGCCTCACTAGGGATCCCAAGCTGCCAAATTCAGATTTTGTTCTCCCCGCAGGTCAGGGGGTTTGGAGCCAGGGTTTCGGGGTCTGAACCCATCACAACCACCACTGCTGGTGAGGTAAGAGCTCAGCTCTATACAACACACAAGAGAAAACAGGGTCTCTGCTTTAAACCGCATTCTGTCAACAATCAGCAACCTGACCAGACAATCCAAATTAACGAGCTAACGTCCAAAGGTTAAATCCCCAAAAGTGGCATCCTTTAACAAGAGGATATGCAAACTTTCTGAGGCCCTCTGTCCACCTCACTACAATCCCTCCAGCTCCCCAAGTTTAACCGCAACTGCCTTTCCTACAGCCTGCTGGTTTCAATATCGGTGACCTGCATGGCTGCCACCTCCCTGAATGTCCCATAGCATCTCCAGTTCCTGATCTTCTCTACTCTGCCCAGAGTACCTGATAAACCCTACTCCTGAGCCCCTCAACTCCCATGTCTATTGCTTCCCTGACTGCCCCACAGCAACATAGCGTAAAAAAGTGCACACAGCATGAGCAGTTATCTGCCACTCCTCTACTTGCACAGAGTTCACCCAGTACAAGAAGTGGGGATCAGGAATGATGGGGAGCAGGGAAAAAGGTAAGGGGAACAAAACATGTAGGAACATAGTGCCGCTCATGAAACGAGACCAGGCTTGGCAGAGTGTGCAAGAAATCTGTGTGTTCAGCCTTCTAGGACAGATCCCCAGCGAGTGTAAACTGACAGAGCTCCACTGAAGTCAATGCTACGTCAGTTTACACTCACTGAAGTTCTGGCCCTGAGTCTTAAAAATGGGAGAAGCCAGGACATGGTCACTAAACACACATTCATACATCTTCTTGGAATCTCTGAGGGTATTTTAATATCACCAGCTGTTTTCTTATTAACATCCAACAAAAAATAGAACCGGGGGGGTGGGGGGGAAGACAGGCAGTGGGAACAGCTGCATTTGTTCAATGTTTTCAGTACAGCTGCTACATACTGAAAGGCTGAGAAGATTTGCAGGGGCTCATAGGCACAAAACTCTCCAAGTGGATACACTTACCCAAGCTTTTGGCTTTTATTCCTCTGGGGTGACTGAAGAGGTAAATAAGTGGTATGAGGAAAGAGAGTGAGGGAAAATATCAATAGGCAGAGAAATGTTAACCAAGAACACAAGTGCCACTGATTAAATGAGCTTCTTGCTCTCTCTTATGCCAATGGAGAACTTGGGATTTGTTGCTTATATAATTACATCCTCATCGGTCCTCCTTTTTGTTTAATAAAAAAATTAGTTCTAACATTATCCCACTCTGTTATCATCAAAGACTGGCAATTCCGAACTTCCCGAACACCCAGTGATTTCAGCAGACTCTCTCCTCCCTCAGTCATCCATGTATATGGGGATTCCAGAGATAGGAATGAGGAAAACAATTTGGGTTCAGAATCCAACTAGTTAAGGGGCACTAGGAGCCGGGTGCAGCGCCTTAGAGAGATATGCTCTATTTACAAGAGCCAGATCTAGGGCTGATTTCAAATAACCATCATCCCCAGGGGGTTGGACTGAGGTTCTGGTTCAGACACTATCCTCCAGTTAAAGCCTATAAACCCCACAGAAGACATAGATACATGCACACACACCAAAATGACTCTGAAGGTACAAATACAGAGGCATTGAGAATTGTTTGCTAAGGAGGCTGCTGCAAAAGAGGAGTCCAGCACATGCACTTGGAGCTCCAACCTGGGTTCACAGGGCTAGAGAGAGACAGGAAGCTCCCCAAGGCTCATCTCCAGGAAAATGGGACATCCGAATAGGTCATTTCATTTATCTTAAATGATCAAAAGGAAAACGGTTTTTGTAAGCAGCCATTTTAAAAGATCTTTATCCCAAAATAGATAAGCGAAAATTTGCTGAGAATGTCACGCTGAAAAATCAAGCGGCAGGAACCAAAGCCAAGCCAGATTTCAGGTGTGAAATCTGGGTTCACACTACCCTTGGCAATTTCAGATTCACATAAGCATTTACAAATTCAGTGAGAAATAACAGGTTTCAGAGTAGCAGCCGTGTTAGTCTGTATTCGCAAAAAGAAAAGGAGTACTTGTGGCACCTTAGAGACTAACAAATTTATTAGAGCATAAGCTTTCGTGAGCTACAGCTCACTTCATCGGATGCATCCGATGAAGTGAGCTGTAGCTCACGAAAGCTTATGCTCTAATAAATTTGTTAGTCTCTAAGGTGCCACAAGTACTCCTTTTCTTTTTAGTGAGAAATAAGTTTGCTCATCTGGCTGCATAACTTGCATCACTGTTTATATTAAAGGTTGGCTGTTCCAACAGTCTGAATTCAGACAGATGAAATGTGGTGAGGACAAACTGATTTTTAGATCTCATACAATTTTTACCAAAAGTTAATTCTGCCCATCTCTCCCCTCTACCAGATATTCCAATTATGCATTTCAAACTCTAACGGCATCATCCGGGATGGAATATACCTCTTCCTTCCTACAAACAATTCCCTGGGATCACTCTCCGCAAGAGGCACCTTTGAATCTTCAGCATTCATAAATAAATGACAAAGCTAGGAGTGTAAATGAGAGTGTTTCCTCAGGTAGGGCCTGATCCTGTTCCCATCAACATCAATTGACAAAACCCCCATTGACTTAAAATGCTGTAAGATCAGCCCGTTAAAAGTGGAACATTGTACAAAGCCTTCAATCAGGTTCTCACAGCATTTCACAAGCATCCACAATCGCGACCCAGGCAAGTATTATTCTAACCAATTTAGAGATGAGGAGGCTCAGACACAGCGAGGTTAAGAGTTTTGTCCAAGGTCAGAATGCTGGGAGACAGGCATAGAAACCAGGGGTCCTAATTCTCTAGACTGTTATAATCACTTTTCATAGTCTCTCATTACTGTGTAACTCAAAGAAACCCACTTAAGCAAAGGTTTAGACCATATTTATTTTTCAGCTATTTAAACAATACTCAGCATATGGGTCTATTTATATTTGTATTCGCATAATTGACATTTAAACCCTCTCTGCCAGAAGTCGCAGCATGATCCATCACCACGTCATTCATCACTACCTCTTAGTGTCCTAAAATTCAGAGCTGGAGCACCAGTGAACACAGATCTTTGACAGAACAACAGTAATGACCGTAATGCATTCACGCAGTTGATCTCGTGTCTTTTCTCAAACTCACCTGATATGACTTTGCAGGGCTGGTCAGGGACCTGGGATTTAGCAGGATAGCTGGATTTTGAGGATCGTTTGTGCCTGATGAAATGCTCTCTTCCACTGAATGAGGTCTCTGAGATATTGACAGGTTGTATTAACAGCTGTTCTGTTCCAATCTGGATATAGCCAATCTGTCCACACAGGGGAAAAATTATTAGTTCCTTTGGCATATTAACTATTTGTATTTCCCAGATCTCTTTGTGCTCAGTGTTTTTCTTATTCCCACTAGATCACTTCATAGCAATGCATTTTCAAGCTCATTTGTGAGTATACATTTTAAGGCCAGAAGGGACCAAGACAATCATCTAGTCTCATCAGCATGACACAGCCCATAGATTCCACCCATTGTTTGTGTGTTTAAGTGGAAGGTAAGAGTATTAATTATTTCTATTACTGAAGTATCTAGAAGCTCCATTGTGCTAGGTGCTTTACGTACATAACAAAGAGATGGTCCCTGCCTCAAAGTATTTAGCAGCTAACACAAAGGACGGACTGAAAAATCGGTTCCTTTTGAAGTTGTGGGAGCAAACATATGCATTTTCCTAAAATTTTATAAAAACACTTTATGAACATCAGGAAAAAAGCTTCTTAATATTAGGATATATTAAACTATGGAGCTAGAGGAGTCTCTGACAAGAAGAGGTGAGATGCACAAACTGGTTCAGAAAAGCTAGAAAACCGAGTCCCCAAAGTATAAATACAGGGCCAGGTTCTCACCTAGCAAACTGGTCTAGTGTTTTGTGGAGTACCAGCAATAGCTGGGCGAGGAAGTGGGGGGACGTTACTGGAGGTTAAGAAGATAGAGAACCATGGGGGGGGTAGTCGAAATGGGAGTCACCAAGTACCGGCTTGTGGATCAGCCAGAGAACCAAGTGCGCTGGAAAGGACACAAGTGTTGGATGAGTCAGGAGGCCAGAGCCAGGGGAAAGGGAAAAGATTTGGTGGGGTTAAGAGATGAATGATAATGGAAAGGATGAGGTCTTTTACGGTTTGGAGAAAGCTGAATATGCGTCAGACACACATCCAGATAGTCGGGGGGGTCTTCTTTTTTAAGAACTCTGAAGACGCCAGTAATAAACTCCCATTGGCTTTTCCTTGCTGGACTTCATCTGAAACACTAAGTTTGTACATTTACTGTTACTCAGAATGAACCTCCCCATATCCACTCCTATAAAAGGAAAGAGCTGCATCTCTCATGCATGACAGAGTGCATTTCCCTACTTATGAAATCCAATCATCACTATCTATAAAGACATATAAAATGTTAGCATGATCCTCTTTGTTTCACTTCCAGAACATAAGGTTAAGGTGATGTCCATTGCAGCAGACAAGTTAGTTCCTACATTCCTCTTCACAGAACATGGCCTTGCCTATTTGCAGAGTTCCCTAGTGGACAGAGCACTGGACGGGGACTCAAAAGACCTGGCTTCTATTCCTTGGTCTGCTACTGGGCAACTGCGTGACCTTAGGCAACTCACCTCGCTTCTGTGTGCTCAGTTTTTTCATCCTTAAAATGCGGCTAATGATATTGAACTCCTTCGTAAAGTGCTTCAAGATCAATGGAGGAAAAGTGCCAGGCATTACTTGTCATGAAAGCTGAAGAAACCCAATATTTAGGTCCTCTTTCCATAATACTCAACTCTGTGTCCTTCTGAAAATTCTACCCGAAATGGACTGGTGCAGCCTGACAGACAACCAAGCTACACACAGGTCCCACACCAGAGCTGACAAGGATACAGGTGGACTGAAGGTCTCAGTTTCAACAGAACTTTTGCCAAGAACAACCGAGAGATTTTACCGCACAAAGAAAACTGTCTTAGAGTGGCAGTGTATGACCTACAGGGAAGTCTTGATTTTTTCCTCGTCTAAAGTCACACATTTTATTAACTCCTCAAGGACACTTGGAAGATGGAGAAAGGGAGGCCTCAGGGACGACTTCGTTTTCAAAACAAAAAAGTTAGTATGAACATGGCTCTATGCAAAGTATAGTTGCACTGTTCTGAAAAGATGCACAAAGGAGACATGTTTTCACCACATATCAACGTACAGATAGACATTATAAATCAGGGGTAAAACACGTTTTCACCACATATCAACGTACAGATAGACATTATAAATCAGGGGTAAAACACGTTTTCACCACATATCAACGTACAGATAGACATTATAAATCAGGGGTAAAACACAATTCCAAAGGGGTGCTGCACTCTCAGGCAGGCTATGCCCCAAAGTTTACATTTTGTGAACAATAATCAAAATGATTATTTTGTTCATTTCAGTGAAACTAGTTCTTTTAATTGGATTGAGCCAGTCGCCAGTATTGTTAGTGAACCGTCTTTGCTAGTTCACAAGAGCCAGGCCAGGAAAAATGCCTGAAAACAGAAGTGAGCCTTACTTGGCTACTCTCATTGCCCCAGCTGAACAAGCTGCAATCAAGTCAACAAACACCAGAAGTAGAAGACGGGTGAGATTCTACCTGCTGCAGTTCTGCGAGGTGTGACGCAGAACTCACAGCCTAGGGAAGGAGAGATTAGGGTGGCTTTAAGCCACCTTTGTGTCCTCCCAATTATGAGCTTCTCTGATGCCCTTGGAGTAACACAGACAGCCCTGGGGCCTGTCTGAATAAGAGCAGCCTCCCCAGCCTGCCCTCAGGGCCACGGCACAGCCCCAAGTTTTTGCAGTAGCCCTGCCACCAGCCCAGACTCTTATGCTGGGCTTGCGAGGGGTTGCTCCAAGTCTGTCTTCCACACTTCCTGCATCAGGGGACTCCTCTACCAGCCAGATCCAGTACTTTCTGGAGCCCCTTTAAGCCATGCCAGCCCTTTAACTGGCACAGAGGGAACCGAGTAGGGTGAGGATCTCACCCTAGCCGAAATCTTTTAAAACGCTCTCCATTTTTACTCACCCCACTGGAGATTACTAACCCAGGGGAGAAACACCCAGGGTGTGCTGACAATCTGGTTTTGTGATAATACATGCCGACATTTTTCACTGCACTGATTCATCAGTTATTTTGATTACTATAAAATAAACAAACAGTTTTAAAAATAGGACTTTTTACCTGATATGATCCCTTGAAAGTACACTACACTACTAAGGGTCTGATCCAACTTCTATTGGAGTCAACTGGAAGGCTCTTATAAATTCAGCACATGCTAGATTGGCCTGTAGTGCATGTTAGCTTGACTTTAAAAGGGCTCAGGCTGCATTCGTTCACCTCTCTCTGCAGGGCACATGTATGTAACAGCCATGGGATAGGGAAAGCAAGACTAGATGGGTTTTTCAATGTGTTCTATGCCAGTCAGGCAAGCATCCAAAGAAGGGATCTGCACATAAGTGCTAGTGCAGGACATTCAACTGCTGACTGCACTAACTGATTTAAAACGTACATTACATACATACCGTACATTCTGTGTTTCCACACACACTGCCAGATCCTGTGCTTACACCTGGGCCATCCCATTGACAGAGTCTGGTCCCTGGATCCTCATAGAAGGATTTTCCGCTAGAAGCTGCTAACTCTCTCATTTCTACAGAATGTCTAGGAATTGGAGAGAACGGAGCATCCAACGTGGAGTCCTCCCAAAAATCAGAGGCCACTTTCGAAAGCTTGGGCTTTAAAACCCCTTGGTGCCCCAAGTCAACCCTTCCCAATCCTTACACATGGATAGCAATGACTTCCCTACCTCACAGGACGGCTCCGAGGGGAAGTTCATCTATGCACACTACAAATAGACAGAGTCCCAAATGGAAGGTGCTATTTATGTGCAAGAATTATGGTTATTTGTGGGTCCTACAGAACACCTAATAGTTTCACGTAACTTGCTCCACACTGGAGTTTCAGAAGAGTCAGGCTTATCTTTAATAACAAAGTGGGCTTTGCCAGGGTCATTTTGAAGAAAGCAATAACTCTAGCTTCCCCTATGACGCTCTTCACTACATGCATTCCTTATTCCAACCTTCCTGCTGGGAGGTGGCCCCAACCCCCACCCCTTTTATTTTTTTAAATATAGGTTTTAATTATATAGGAGAAGAGCTGTAAATCTGGTGCTGTGGTACTAAAAACCACACCAGAGCTTCTGAAACTATGCCAGCCATTTTCTCTGGGGCCAAAAATATGTAAGAAAAAATCAGTTTCATCACCACCTAACATTATCCCAACTTTCTGGCATCAAGTGCAAAAATAATTTAAACCACTGGAAAGTCCTTATGTTTCACATTTGCTTTGGAATTGCAAAAACTCTTTCCTCTCAGTTATGGAGGAAAAGAGCTACACGTCTCTACCCTGGCACCAGTTAAGAAGGAATCTAGGATCTAATCCTACAAGCTTATTAACTGGGAGTTTGAGGCATGGAAAGTTTGCAGGATTGGGCCCATCAAATACATCTAAAGAGATGTACCATTTCCCCCAAATTTGCCTGTAAGGAGTGCTGAAGGCTTTCTGGTTCACTCAGGGACATAATGACCTAGTGCCTTGACTATTGACTGACTCAGTTCATTAATTTGTTTTTTTGCAGAAAGCACTGTTGTTCAGATTGATGTTTCCAAATCCACTGACTGCACCAGTCTTCAAACAAGACATCAGCATCAGAGCAAGGCTGTACCAAATTTCCCTTAGCACAATCTACTAACAATGCAACATCACAATGCAAACCAAACAATGCTGGTTTTCCCAAGTCTCTGGCTGTGGAATTCTCTTCAATCATTCCAATTAAATAAAGTTTTGTATCTGTCAATTTACATTGGGGGTGGGGGAGGAAGAGATCACAATCTTGGATACTTACCGTGGTCTTTATGCTGCTGTTCTCAAAGAAAATATGTAAGCAATAGCATATGAGAAGCATCGTCATTACATCAAATAACAGCAGAGCTTGGGTATGCTGGAAGGCAAGAAGCCATCAGCCGACTGCCTTCAAAAACCTGAGACAGGAGAGTTATGAGAACAGAAAAATTCAGTGTGGGGGCTTATTTGCCGCTCCACAGAAGCTCTAGAAATCCACTGTCATCAGAGGTATGAATCTAACTTGGATTTTACAATTAGTGTGACAGAACATTACAACTGACATAACCACTCAGTGCAGTTAGTAGCAAGGCTGGAATAGTTTCACCCTCACAAGGCATGCAAGTGAACTGCAAGTCAATTCAAATAACAAAATAAAAAAAGTCTACCCTTCCCCCAGCCACACCACACCCAGGAACAATAAATGGTTCCCTCTTTTGCCTTCTATCCAACTTTCAATCTCTGATCAACTCAAGATGTCTCACCAGCAGAAAACATCCCCTTCCTTATTTCTTTATGTGATCAATGAGGAGTTCAAACACAGTCTCTGCTTCCCAAAGGCTTGTATACACATCGATCACTCATGCAAGAAAACATCTGCTAATACTAATCTACTCTTCTGCTACCAGTAGCTCATCAGCCTCCTGGTGTCTACGCAGTATCTTGTTTGCCATAAGGCTTGGTCCACACTAGAAAAGTAGATTGGTTTAACTATGTCAGTCAGGGGTGTAAAAAATCCACCCCCGAACAGTGTAGTTAAACTGACCTGAGTTGCTGTGTAGAGAGCACTAGGTTGCTGGAAGAATTCATCCGTTGACCTAACTACCTCTTCTAGGGGAGGTGGATTATTAACTACGCCAAAGGGAGAATCCCTCCCGTCGGCATCGGTAGTGGCTACACTGAAGCACTACAGTAGCTTAGCTACGCCGCTGCAGCATTGTAAGTGTAGACAAGCCCTAAGCCCTTATCTACACTATGCTTTTGGAGGAGATCTCACACCATTACACTGCCACTGATGGCAGTGCCTTCGCAACAAGGAACTGCTGCTAAGACTGACCTAGCACAGGCATTCAGTGAAGACCATTCTCCAGCATTTTTACCGTTGTGTCGTCCAGACTTGCCCCAGGTCCTGGCTACCGCCATGCTCCCATCTTTGGCAATTACTAGGGTCCTACCAAATTCACGGTCATGAAAAACACATCACGGACTGTGAAATCTGGTCTCTCACCATGAAATCTGTGTAGTACAGGGTAAAAGCACACAAAAGACCAGATTTCACGGGGGAGACCAGCATTTCTCAAATTGAGGGTTCTGACCCAAAAGGGAGTTGCAGGGGGGCCTCAAGGTTATTTTAGGGGGCTGCGATATCGCCACCCTTACTTCTGCGCCGCCTTCAGAGCTGGATGACCAAAGAGTGGCGGCTGCTGAAGGAGGGCCCAGCTCTGCAGGCAGCAGCACAGAAGGAAGGGTGGCAACACCGTACCACACCCTCCTTACTTCTGCGCTGCGGCTGGCAGCGGCTCTGCCTTCAGAGCTGGGCTCCCGGCCAGCAGCCGCCGCTCTCCAACTGCCCGGCTCTGAAAGCAGCGCCGCCACCAGCCACAGCGCAGAGGTATGAAATTTACAATTTTTAAAATCCTATGACCGTGAAATTGACCAAAACGACCCATGAATTTGTTAGGATCCTAGCTATTACTGATGGAACAGTATCAGTGGTAAGGAAAGGGTGATGATTTTTCAGTACATACTAGAGTAGCCAAAGCGTAATAGTGCTAATTAGAGATGGAAATCCAAACTTCCAGAAGTGCACTGCTTTTGGTTCTGGTCCATACCACATGCTATACAATCCAGCCTTTGAATTGTTTGTACCACCATTTTCAATACCACAGTATCACTTAACACCACCCTTAGAAAGGTAACAAAATATAAATTTAAAAGTGACCTGCAGAGGATTTTTTAAATTGTGCTTGTATCTTTTTTTTTTTTTTAATTATTCATTCTGAATAAAGGAAGTTTGCTTTCTTTTCCTTTGGAAAAATTAGGAATGTTCAACCTGACACCTTGTTTTGTGGAGGATTTCTCAGAGGGTGATCTTTATATCTTGATGAGCCCAATCCTGCTAACCTTTTGCAGGAGGGTCTCAGAGTTGTGTAGTGGGAACTCTCTTTTCTTATCTGGAGGGGCCGGGGTGCTGAATCTTTAACAGAGGCGTCCTTGCCCCTAAGTGCTCAGTAGGCATTGGAGATTAATTACACAGGCACGTACACAGTTTTAAACAGTCAGACAGACTCCCTTCCCAATTGCTTAGCTGTGACTCTGAAATGTTTTAATTTCACGAGTTCTCCAGTCACTCCACATTGCACAACCAGGCCTCAACCCACCTGTTTGGGGCCTTCTTTGTGTCTTTCCTAGAGAGCACCCCTTCCCCTACAATCCCACTGTCACCCCAGAAGAGATCAGCTGGGGTACTTTTAGTGTCGAACCTCTGGATTGGGCTCCCCAGAGCCAGCAGCTGAATAGACCAAACGCTCCCTGCCATTACCCAGGCTTGATGGCCTTTCCAAGGCATTTAGTTACTCCTGCAACTTCCTCTCTGCCAATAAAGAGGAAGTCATTGAGGTGGGAGGAGGACTAACCGATAGACATGGTCGATATTCCTACCTACTGCAGCTAACTTATGGGTGCGCTGTCTTCATTTCTTCTGGTGCTCAAAAGTCCTGGCCATCATGCTATAGCAAGCAGCATTTGGTTTTATTATTTCCACCCACGCAGCACCTCCCACGCAAGCTGGGGAAGAAAAATTCCCTTCCATTTCTCTAACAGCATGGACTTTCTCGCAACTTGGGGTGGTGTTTGTGTGACCGTCGCGTATTGGCGCCGTGGTGTCCGGGAGGTGGATCTCTTGTGTGGACTGGTCCGGGCTGGGGTTGATGGTGGGATGGAGGTTGTTGAGGTCCTGGTGGGGTTCCTCGGGGGCTTCTTTTCCGTGGGTCCGGGTGATGGGGATGTCATCGGTGTGGCGCGGGTGGAGTGGAGGTATTGGGGGATGGGGGCTGGTGGGGCGTTGTTCTGGGTCAGCCATGGAGGTGTTGGCGTGCTGTGGGGCCGTGCGGGTGCCCATCGCGGTGCCGCTGGTTTGAAGGTGTGCATTGTCCCCGGGTGTGGAGTGGTTGTGGGTGAGGGCGGGGTCGCGGGGTTCGGCCGCCGGGTTGGCCGTGGCATTGTTGGGGGTGCTGTTCCTGGCGGCTTGTGGTCCATCTTTGTGTGGAATGTTTTTGGGAAGATCGCCGGTGGATTGTGGTTTCCTCGGGAGGTCGGTGGTGTCTCGGGGGTGGCTGGGAGTGGTGGTGGCGTGGGGCCTGAGGGGGGAGTCTGCATGGCCAGACGGTCCTGCTGTCAGGGTGCCGATGCCTGAGATGATGGGGCGTCCAGGATTTCCGGGTTTGTGGATCTTGGGTGGCAGATAGAGTGCCCCAGGTCGGGGTTCTATTTCCCCATGTTATTTCTCCCCCCCCCACCCCACCCCCCACTGTTCCTCAGATGTTCTTGTTAACTGCTGGAAATGGCCTACCTGGCTTGTCACCATGAAGGGTTTTCCTCCTTTCCCGCCCCTGCTGATGATGATGGCTCATCTTAAGTAATCACTCTCCTTACAGTGTGTAAGATAAAACCCATTGTTTCATGTTCTCTGTGTGTGTATATAAATCTCCCCACTGTATTTTCCACCAAATGCATCCGATGAAGTGAGCTGTAGCTCACGAAAGCTTATGCTCTAATAAATTTGTTAGTCTCTAAGGTGCCACAAGTACTCCTTTTCTTTTTGCGAATACAGACTAACACGGCTGCTACTCTGAAACCTACTATAGCTTGACTACTTCATTTTGAATTCAACAGTAGCGGAGTGTGTTTAGCCCCTCGAAGGGCAGGACCCCTTAGCTCACTACTCAAATTTCCTGAACAATGCTCACCTGATTGGGTCACATTTTCAACAGTGTCCAGCCGAACACTTTATTGTCTCCTTTTGTGCATACTTGCCAAAGCTTGTCCACATCCATCTAAAGAAGAATGGCCCATGCAAAATGCTCAAAGCTTAGCTGGAATGGCCTCGTTGCTTTGCTGTTCTTCTTTTGTGTGTGGAGCTGGAAAGAAAAGAAGTCCTCTTCTCTCTGCTGAATATGGAGGACAATGCTGGAAAACCTTGACGGTTTCCCAGCTTTTAATTTATTCCTTTCAGTGCAACCTCCATCATTTTGCTTCATCATACAATGGGGACCTCATGGTTTTTATTCGACCAGCTTTTGTACTATAGGTAATCTGCTTCCACTGATCTACTCTGCTCAAAAGAGGCTGCACAAAGTCTTGCTTGAACTCAAAGGGGCTGGAAATATGGTGTGGAAAGTAAGATAAATGATGCTGGTTGAGGGAAACACTGAATCTTTCACTTACATCTTAGCTTCAGGAATATGTGTATTTAAACTAGTGATAGTCTGAATCCAAACCCCCAGCCTTCGAATTTTAGAATGGGCCAAGCAAAGGTTAATTCAGACAAGTCTCTGGTTCCTAACCTTCCCCAGTGATTTCTGGTTTCAGGTTGGGTTCTAAACCAGAACAGACACCATGTCAAACAAGAGATCCGAAAGTCAGTCTGAACCTAATACACAGAAATGACATCCTCAGTTCATCTCTAAGCGCAATCACTTAAACGCTGACAAAAATTCAAGGCTCACATAACCAAAACCACCTTCACCATTGCCCTGCATACTTGGAATGTTGTCACTGAAGTCCAAACATACTAATCAAATGTGGAATGAATAGTGTCTCATTCTAGCAGTTCACAGAGACTCTGGCAGGAACCAGAAGGGAAGGAATTAATATTTAAAATACAATCTTTGAAAACTCCCAATTCCAGATGGAGACATACCACCATGCTGGACATCACGAGGCAAACGAATGACTGAAAGTCACCTGCAGACAGGGTTCACCTTTTCTTTTACTTGGGGGGTGGAGGTAAAGGGGTCTGTACAGCTGATAAGCCTGCTAGCAGTCAGGGAAGACAGTGTGGCAATTAACATATGGAAAGCTTGGCATTTAAAAAGTTTTTATCAATTCTATACTATGGCTTCAACCATGAGAGTAACAAAAACACAATGGAAGGCAGCTGTCAAGCACTGCTCTGCCAAATTCTGCTAGAGGGTTGGGATCAGTCCAGAATAAGAACAGATGAACTGGATCTGCGATGTTATACATAGTATCAATGAATAAATAGAGCTCTCAGATGCCTGCAGCAAACTTTGCAATTTCCACTCTAAAGGAGACCAGCAGTCCCCCATTCCATTATCTTGTCTCTGATGCCGGCTGCTACCAGGTGGGACCCTACAACATTTACCAAGCACGTTTAAAAAACTCAACAGTCCCCCACTTGTGTTATTATAACACATGGTCTTGCCTGTGCAAATGAGTCAACCCCTTTTATTGAGGAATAAACCCCCACATTAAGTACCACACTAGCTCTGGTTAGACCACAGTGCCAAGGACTTAGCCTGTCTGTGCCAGGAAAACTGCCGTCTCCACAACACAATTAAAAACCAATTTGGTCCTGCAGTGCACTAGGGACCAAAGGGTGTATTTAACTATGCTCCCTAGCTGTAGTACAGCCCTGCAAAGTCCAAGAGCATAGCCCATTTCAGGAACACGGCTAAACCAACAGGTGTGTCCCACGTACACTGCAAGTCAGAATGTGTGAATGGGAAGAGAAGAGGGACTTCAGGTTGGAAAGTCTCCAAATGGGACTTTTTACTGTGCAGACAGAACCTTAGGTAACCCATTCTTTACAGTCAGACTCGGTTGTAATACAGTTTAGCACCCTCCCCTAACCCAGGTACAAACTGTAGTCAGAAACTGTTCCATAGCCCACGTAAGGATTAACAACACTATCAGCACAAGCAGGGTTTAAATAAACAAACCAAAAATAACTAAGGTAGGGAAACTGCTAGCAACAGCCCTCCGAGAAGTGATTGTAGAATCCAGCTTTAGCTCAGTTTTCCTCCCAGCACAAGAGGGATTGTATTTTTATTAGTACTCTGCTTGCCCCAATAGTGCTATACTCACCTGACACGTAATTTGTAGCATGGGTACTGAACATGGTCACAACACAACTGGCGCCATCATTAGGCAATGACACCATGTTACAACCATTCTAGGCTCAAGCTATTTTTAAGGCGTCTTGAGCATCTACAAGCCCTATCAACTGGGCCTACGCTAGCAATGTTCAGGAAATCTCCTACTGCTGTATGAGCACCAGCAACCCTGGGAGCAACAGTGTACATCAGCTGCCAGGGGTTTTATCACCAGGTTATCTAACCCTGCACACACAGCAGGTCTGTTTCATCTACACTATAACCTCCACCAATTCTGTCATCCATAGAGCTGCACTGCTGGAAAATATGAGTTCCTAGTTTTCTGTTGCAGACAAGGTCTAGGTGGCAGTTTGAAATTAACAACCTACTGCAGTGTTTCCCAAACTTGGGACAATGCTTGCTCAGGGAAAGCCCCTGGCGGGCCGGGCCAGTTTGTTTACCTGCCGCATCCGCAGGTTCGGCCGATCGCGGCTCCCATTGGCTGTGGTTTGCCGCTCCAGGCCAATGGGGGCTGTGGGAAGCGGAGCGGGCCGAGGGATGTACCACATGATGGTCTTGTGGTTAAAGACCAAGACTGGGAATCAGAACACCTGGGTTCTATACATGGCATAACCGTGGACTTCCTGTATGACCTTGAGCAAGTCAAGTCACACATCCTCTCAGTGCTCTTAAGGACTGTCTACACACAAGGCTGCACCAGTTTAAGTAGAGGTACGATTTAAAATTTGGTTTAGTTAAACAATGCAAAAGACACGTGAGTACTCTTAAATGGATGCAAACCTGGCTTATATCAAGTTAGCTTAAATTGATTAACCAACTGAAATAAATCACTCAAGCTAAAATCAAAATGTCTCCACAGGGCTTTGCATGAATTTAACTGAATCGGTTTTAAAACCAGTTTAAGTTTAATTGGTGCAACTTCTACATAAACGACAGCTTTAGTGTCCTGCTCCGTGGTTACTGCCTCTTTACTTCACAGGGCTGTTATCAAGCTAACTAGGTGAAGAGTAATGTCATGGCCTTACCCAACAGATGAGGAATAATCCCTGTATGCTGATGTAGTTTGTCTCGCAATAGATTTGCCTCCACCATTCCCAGCAACAAATACACAGATGGCATAAGCATGTGCAACTCCCCTGAATTTACCCATGTAAACAAATAGCAGTTTTGACTACTGGTGTCCATGTCACTGTCCTCCATCGAACCTACTCATTTTCTGAACCGAATGTCAGGTAGCTCCAATGAATCATTCTGATGCTTGTTTAGAATTCAGAGATGCCCTAGAAATATCAGGACTAATATTTGCAGAATAGAGAACAAAGATTAACTGGTCTAGTTCCACCCCCAACTTTTCCATTGGGAATCATTCCAATTTTCTTCTCTCCCCCTCACTCACTCCCAGATCTCAGGCAAGTAATACTGTGTCTACAACTACATTCCCCTTTCAAAAAAGTTCTCTTCTCTGCCTGTTGTACCTTTTAGCTATGCTAGAACAGGTATCTTTAAAAAAGTCCAGCACTTCATGAATGGGATTAAGAAAGCGTGCTTCATGGCAAACGTTCAGAGCTGCCAGTGAAAAGCTAGAACCAGAGATATCGGTTTTAAACATCAAGAAGCTTTTGGGGGTATACATCTCAGTTTACAGTGTCAATCATAAATATGCTGATATTCAATATCTTGGATGCTTTCCTTTACCTGAGGCACAGCGCCCTCATATGGTTCCAAAGGAAAGCATCAAACCATGCTTAATCCATGTGCAGGGTAAATTCTTACTTCCAAGTCACTTTAGATTAACCGTTTGCCAATAGATCCGTACTTGAAACAATAAGCAAAGGCTCCCAGTAAATGTTCCTATACTTTTCAGAAATCAAAGTTAACAACACTAATGAAAAAACAATAAATGTCCCAAAGTACAAATGTCCCAAAGAGTACCTGAGTACTCAAACCTCTAATGACCAAGGCAAAAGATCAAGAAACGGGAGCCTCCTTAACAAGAATTCCCTTTACTGCTTGAAGGGCAAGGGAATGGCTAAGCTGCAATGCCAACTGTATTCCACAGATTGTACAGTCTAGTTAAACAGCACAAGCAGCCATCCCACCCCAAGATTATCAATGCACCTCTCTTTAAAAGGAGGCCCCACACCAGCTTCTAACTCATGTTTCACACACAGCACAATGCTCTCCCATTGTATTACAAACCCAACTACAACACTTAATCCTTAGGTGGAGAAATTCTGCCACCCAATGTGCAAAAAGCATCTTCATGTCATTAAGCAGTTTATTCCACGGGCTATTCTGTCACTGACAAAGCTGTCGGGTATCTCTAAATTGCCGTTCCAGTGCAGAAAAGCAGATATGCATGTGCCCTGGTCGGCAAAGAACTGATGGGAGGAAATGGGAGGAGATAATAAAGAATCCAGACTCATGTTGTACTCTTTTGAGTAAACATTGCAAGGGGTAAGTGCAACCACAAGATGATGAAATAGACTCAAGTTCCAGCTAATGATGCTTAGCTCTTATACAGCAATTTGATCAAGACCACACAGCAAGTCAGGTGGCAGGAACAGAGATTAATCAACTGAGCCTTGTTCTGGCCAGATGAGCTGCCAATCACATACCACACGGCAGGTGATAGTCAGCAGCTGGGTGAGAAGTAACTAGCTGCTGAGATGGGCAGTACAGGATGGGTCCGGTACTGAGATTTATCAAGGCTACTACTGCAGAGAGCAGCATGTCACAAACTACTTCTACGCGTCCTAAAGGGTAGGAGCGTCAGAGGTTTTTCAGTCCACCCTGACTGGAGCAAGAAGGCTGGGAAGTCAGTAAGACAAGATCAGGCTGCTGAGCCGCTTCCCTCCCTGAGGGCAGGTTTTGACCTCTGTGTTCCCATCCAAGCAGAGCACCTGAGCGAGGGGGGGGGGAGCAGTGAGCAGAGCAGGGGGATGCTGCCACCCATCGCATCCTCAGATGACAGAAATCCTCCATCAGCATGAAGACATTTAAACAAAGGGATTAATTAAATGGGATGGGGCAGTGTGGAGAGGAATCCCTATAGCCAGCTGCCCCGCCCCCCCACAGGGATCCCCCAGGCTGGACAGGGAGGAGAGGGGTCCCTAGAGCCAGCCCCGTCCAGACAGGGATCCCCCAGGTTGGATGGGATAGAGAGGGATCCCCAGAGCCAGCCCCCACCATGACAGGGATCATCCAGGCTGGACAAGATGGAGAGGGGTCCCTAGAGCCCGTCCCCTCTCCCGACAGGGATCCCCCAAGCTGGATGGGGTGGAGAAGGGTCCCTAGAGCCACCCCTGCCCCAACAGGGATCCCCCAAACTCGACAGACTGGAGAGGGATCCCTAGAGGCAGGGATCCCCCAGGCTAGATGGGGTACAGGAGGTACCTAGAGCCAGACCCCCCCCGACAGGGATCCCTCAGGCTGGACGTGATGCAAGGGGGTCCCTAGAGCCAGCCCCACACCCCTGACAGGGATCCCCCAGGCGGGACGGGGGGCAGGGGGGGGTCCCTAGAGCCAGCCCCACCCCCCTGACAGGGATCCCCCAGGCGGGACGGGGGGCAGGGGGGGTCCCTAGAGCCAGCCCCACCCCCCTGACAGGGATCCCCCAGGCGGGACGGGGGGCGGGGGGGTCCCTAGAGCCAGCCCCCCGGGAAGCGCAGTACCAGCCCGGAGCAGGTGCTGACGGCGGCGAAGGAGTCGCTGCGGTTCCGCACGTGTCCCGTGTAGAAGCAGAGCTGCTCGGCCGGGGGCCGGCGGCGGGCCCGGGCCTCTCCCGGCTCCTCCACCGCGAAGCCCCGCGCCAGGAAGTGCAGGTCCCGCCGGAGGTGCAGGTAGAGCTCCCGGCCGGAGGCCGGCAGGCGGAGCAGCACGGCCTCCTCCTCGGGCGGCGAGCGCCGGGGGCTGCCCCCGGCCCCGGCCCCGGCCCCGGCCGGCTGCAGCAGGTGGATCTTCTCCAGCGCCACTCGCTGCGGGATGGCCACTTCCAGCTCCGCGCCGCCGGCTGCGGGGGAGAAGCAGAGGGGCCGGGTCACTCGCGTCCCGGGGGCTGCTGCTAAGCCCCCACCCCTGCCCGGATACCGTGCGGCTCGCCCTGGGGGCACCCAGCAAACACCCCTCCCCGCTGGGACCCGGCTAGTCATCCCGTCCCTCCGTAACCCTGCGCCCTCCACGCCGCAGCCAGAGCGCCCCGGGGTGCCGGTCCCGCCCTCCTGGCCACCCCCTAGCACCAGGCACTCACGGGCTGGCCCGGGCGTTAGCTCCTCCGCCCCATGGGAGACCTAGGGGAGTCGGGAACCCTCCGCTGCGCTTTGCACGGCAGCTTCCCCCCCCCCCCGCCCGCCCCGCTCGGCAGCCGCACCCCCCGCACCCTACTCCACGCAGCCCTCGGGCTTCAGCCTCGCGTCTTCCTGCCCTGAAGCGTCTCAGCCGCCCGTGGGGCCGAGAGGAGGAAAAGGGGGGTTATTTCTGCCTCTCCCCCAAGGGTGCAGGGACGAGGAGCGGGAGGGGGAAACGAAGCAAGAAGGCTAAACCCGCTCCTTGTATCATTACAAGACCACGTCTCTCTAACACAGTCCGCGAGCATCGCCTTTCACCGACCCGCGTCCCCCCCCCCCCCCCAAAAAAAAAACCCTGCAGGGAGAAGGGGAAGCAGAGCAAGTTCAAGCTAGAACCCGCGACAGTCAGCAGCTTTCCCCATGAAGCGTTACCGCAGGCGGACCGGGGAAAAGAGGCTGCCAACGCCTGGAGCAACGGCTCCTGCCAAGGGCGATCGCGGCCGATCTGGGGCATGCCCCGCGGGCTGCACATGCCTGCAGCCGACCCCGCATGCAACCAGCAACCTTCGCACGCCCTGTGCAAACGCAGCAGGGTGCCCGCACCGTCCCCGCTGCTCAGCTCCCGGGCCCCCGTGGCTGTCAGAGCCAAAGGGAGAAGGGGAGGGGAGAAAAGCGCTACCTGTGGCGGTGTCCAGTCCCCAGAGCAGCAGGAAAGGAAATAAGAGAGGCAGGAGGGAGCCGTCAAACATTTTATTGCAGTGGAGGGGCCCCAGCGACTGGGCTGTGCAGTGCAGAAGAGGAGGCGGCGAAGGGCTGGTGGCGGCGGCGGCGGCAGCAGCAAGATCCTGGGCTGGAGTGAAGCCCTCCCAGCCTTTGGAAAAATTAATTAGCGCTGCGGACAAACCCAACGTGGTGAAAGTCCGGCCCCGCCTCCCCTTTGCTGTCCCAGGTGGTGATTGGAGCTCAGCCTCCTAGAGCTACACCTCCCGCTCTCCCATTGGCCGCCCCGCTTAAAACACTGGAGTAAATAGCTAGGTTGTAAGGGGAGGAGGGGTACACGTGGTTTGGGCGCAGGGAGGGGGAACTGGCACCAGGTGGCGCCAGGGAGTGAGGCTGCGGGGAGCCCCCTTGAGGTGAAGCTACCTGCACAGATGGGTTGGGGGCTTGGCATGAGCATAGGGGATGCTGAGTGGGAAGGTCTATTTGCCAGCTTGGAACAGTAAGCAAAGCATTTTTGCAGCTGGCAGGAGACATTCCAGGCAACCCCGAGTCCCAGCTTTAAGGAAGTTTTTAAATAACTTTAGGTGATTGAAAAGTAACACAAAAATGAAAATAAAGGGGGGCAGGGAAGAAAGGGGAGACAAAAAAGAAACTTTCCCACCACACTGATTTTGTCCCTAAATAAATCTCCGTGTAAACGCTGTAGATGGTGCAAAATTTCAAGGCTTCTTGGAAATGCACGTTGGAAAAGTAGAGTAGAAACAATTCATACTCCACCCCACTTTTAAAGTGCCACTGCCAACTTTAAAAAAAAAAATCACATGATGTAGCCACACACATTTCTTCACTTATGTTACTAGCACTAGCTCAGATTACTAAAAGTGAAGGAAATTTTAAAATTCTGTTTACACATCACTATTTCGGCTCTTTGTTTACATCATGCATTTCTCCCAGTTGGGACCCAGGAGAAGAGAGTGACTATGCAGGAATACTAAGAAAGGGGCAGATGGGACAATTCTAGAAACCGACCATGGAGTAGGTACAGAATGGGCTGTGGCATTGCAAGCTTTCCCCACCTCCCCTTTTCTAATAGATCAACATGGAAAGTCCACCTCAATGTAGGAGAAAGGAATCCAGTCTCCAGGCCAATTCACCCTTCCATCTCTGCGCTGAAACCACCAGGTTTACACAACTTAGTGCCAACTGTGAACTTGCATGTACCACTAGTTTTTTGTTGTAGACATCTGACCACTAGGGACTAGAGCAAGACCACCAATTAAATGTGTGTTGGCCAAATAAAAGCATCAGAAAGTAACTATATTTAGTCAGTACCACCGTAAATCTTAACTGAATCCCAGTGTAAATTCTATAAATGGTGCAAAATTCCAAGACTTCTTGGAAATGCTGGAGAAGTGAAAAGCTCCATATTCCACTACCATTCTCCTAAACCATCCAGTCTCCTCCCACTTTGAAGATAGTAACAAATCCAGGCCACTTAGAACTTAACAACTGTTGATATGCTACACACAAGAGCTCCCTGGAACTTCACAGGGATAAAACTCAGTTCTTCTTGCTGCCAATCACAGGACCTTTGCCACTTTTAAATAAAAATTTCCATCAGCTGTTAGCAGTACAGCGCCGATGACACAGTTAGAAATGGTTCAATCTTGTATCAGGCACATGACCATACTAACTCGTCACAGAATTCAACCATTGTGATGTTGTATCATGTTTTCTGCATTTCCTTTCCTTCATTAGCAAAGCTGAAAATGAAGATATAGGATCCTGATTTCTCAAGAAAAGGACCTGTTCCTGAATTTCCTGTAGTTTATACTCCACCTGAAATCTTAATCTTCTGTTTATGATGTCTCAGTTAATTGCCATAAAAATTATGAGGTTAGGAATAAACTGCATGAGCCGACAAAGTCTTATAGACAATGCACTTATAGGTTCGTGCAAATATTCTTCATAATAAAGAAAAAAGGAAGAGAAACACCTGAAAATGTGAAAGAGAAATGGATTGTCACCAATAAAAAGTTTTCCTGTGATTCCTAAGAGCCATCAGCAGTTCATTTAGGATCTGTTCCTCCCTGATGCTCCAGAGTCATCGCAAGCGTTCTCATTTCCCATAGATATTAACTGACATTGAGGCCACTTTGGGCCTGATGCAAAGTCCATTGAAAGCAATGGAATTCTTTCATTACCCACACAGGGCTTTGGATCAGGCTTAATGCACCTGGCAGGACAGGATCCATAGCAAGTAGCTAAGGTCCAAATTGGTACCTCCTTTAAAAGTATTGGCAGTTGATCTGCATCCTGGATTCCAAACTTCTGTTAAAAAAAAAAATCATCACTTTGTTGCTGAAATCTTAGAAGAATTCAAAGGAAGACCCATAACAAGGAGCAGGGCCGGGGAAATCACTGCTTGCCAACTGGGAAAAGAACAGCATAAGAAGTGTTACATACAAGCTTGTGAAAGGACAACACAAACAGAGAAAAGAACAAAGAGAAGACCATTAAAAAAAATCGTTGTGAGGTGGGGTTATTCCGAGCCTAGATCTTGGCTCAGAAAACTACACAAACTCAAGTTATGTCCCCAAATCTCCACATTGTTAATAACAAAACCAAACAATATAAAGACAGATTAAAAGATAAAATCAGGCACCAAATATACATCCAAGCTTGATTCTCTTCTTCCCTAATTAAGTGCTAAATCCCTTTGCTTCCTTTCATACAGGTCCCTCCCAAACGACATTGTCTATTAAGAGCAAGTTTCTATCCCAGCCCTTAAAGGTATACTCCCCATTCCCACTGAAAGTCATGCAGTTTTCCCTCTCTCTGCAGAATTATTTAGTCCCAGTTCAGCAAGATACATTAGCACATACAAGACTATTCATGTGCTTACTTGTAAAAGCTGAAGGTCCAGAAATCTGAAGATGTTATGCAAATATGCACAGCCTTAAGTGAAATATTTGATTAATATGCATCACCTCACTTGCCTAATTTCATCTTTTTATTCCGAAGGAAGAGGGTTTTGTTTTCTGCTTCTACTCCCTTACCACAGGATTAGTCGCTCTACTGCAGTGGCAGGCGTGTTACAAAAGTAATTAAAAATAAATAATGTTGCGAGACGTTTGGGCGAACGAAATCCCAGTGAAACTGAGAGAGAAAGGGAAACATCCCAGTTTCTGATTTTTAAAATATCATTCCCTGACACCTAAATGGGTTCTTTCCTAGTAGAAAGACACTACGGCAGCCACTAAAGGAGAGGGAGCAAGGAGCTCAGATATCCCGGTAAAGGGAAAATGCCCTCTCTCGCAGACCAAGGAAAATGCCGTGTTAACTCCTCCAGTGATGTCATACACCACAGAAGCTCTGGTTTCTTCATGATCAAACTCTCTTTCTGGGAGCTGCTTCAACCTGCCTAGCTCTCTGAGAGCTGGGATCCTAGAGGCCATCTCCAGGCCTTTCTCTGCCATCACCCTGCCCATGCCCTACTGATTCTGCTCTTCTCCCCCCAGCCACAGTTTTACTGTGAAATGCCCCCTACTGTACACGGGGAATGTAAGTCACCTAAGAACTCCATATGCACCCCATAGTCTTGATGTTCTGAGATCTGATAGGGAGTGGGTTCGGGATGTTCTAACACATCTGTATTCTCTTTGGTCTCAGTTAAGTTATTCTGGCCATATAAAATGGGAGTGTTTGGGGGCAGAGCATCACACCCCTTACTTCTGATTTAAGTCCCCTTGTTTCTCTGGGCGATTCAATCCCTCACAGTATCAACTGAGTCATTACCACGGGATGACCATTCAGTGGCCCGTGTGAGGTAAGCTGCTGGTCCCAGACCAATTCTTAGTAGACAAATGTCCCTGTAATAGCTGGCACCTCTGTTGGCAGTCTCATCAGCGAGGCTGAATTGCCATGTGAAAGAAACTACCCTCTTCCCACCAGCTCCCCATGAAGCAGGCCAGCGTGGGGAAGCTCGTCGTGCTGCAGTCATCACTGTCCCTGTCCCGTGGGTGAATGAGGGCCATCGCTCAGCAAGGCTGTTAATCCAGAGCCTTTCATCAGCACTAACTAGGTTTTTTTTCCAAAAGAGGAAACGTAATCTCCCTTCATTAAAAGCAATTGTAAGGCAGCACCGAGCAACGAGAATGCCAGAGTGAAGCAAGCCCATTGATTTCAACGTATGCCAGTCATATCGGCTCACATCAACTCTGAGCAACATGAGTATTCGTTCTCAGCGTGTAATCCACAATTACACAGCAAAGGCTCCCATTCCGTCAGGGAAAGTCTTTCAAGCTTTGGGAGGGAAGGAGGTTTGAGGAGATGCCAAAAAAAAAAAAAAAAAAAAAAAAAGGAAGGGAAGGAGAAAACCAAGGCACAGGCTGTAATTTCTGAAGTGCTACACTTTTCTAGGTGATCTACATGTTCAAAACAAAGTTGACCCTGGGCAGTGAGCTCCTAGTCCTGTCTAGTCCCTCTGACATCGCTGAGTATTATTATGTATTTAACTGTGCCACCTGTCATCCCAAGATCTCAAAGTGCGTTAGAAAGATGAATTAACCCTCAGAATGCACCTATTGGTAAAACAGTGTCAACCCCAGTTGACACACAAGTAAACAGACACTCAGGATAGGTCTTTCCTGCCCACTTAACCTGGATTCTTACCTTGAACCCATCCACACACAAAAACCTCTGAGCCGAGTTTGAGCCCAGTTAGCTGACCCAGCTAGGCGGGGTGGGTTAGAGGTCAGGTGCTGCTGTCACTCAGATTGAAACCTGCCCACTTTGCAGTCAGGATACAAGCAAAAAAATTCATTGTATGCTGACAGCCCTCCCACACCCTTCCCACAATTCCCCCTGAAGAACAGACAAGTTTTCCCCACTGTTGATGCAACTGGCTGGGTAAGAGGCCTAGAGTGTCTCAGCACGAAGGGCACCCGGGTGATGGCAGAAGCAGTGAGGACAGCATAATTCAGATCTGGCTTTGCAATGGGGATACTCACACCGGGGCTAGGCTATTCCAGGTGCTCAGACTCAGGTGCCAATCACCTGGTTTAACTGGGCAGTGATCCCTGTGGAACAAGCAAGGCAAATTAACATCACTCTGATTGTGCTCCTTTGCTGCTAACTGATGCCAGGTAACCTCCTTCGGGCCCAGGTGGCGTGTTACAATAGGAGAGGATGTGCTGGGTCTTAGGTGAAAGCAAGTTGCTGGGTGCAGTAGGGAGATCAGGGAAGCTGGGCACAATGTTCACAATAAAACCTTGACTCTCTGGGAGAATTGGCTACTTTCCGGTCGTGTCACAAATTCAAAAATCAGTTCACGTTGGACAAATGTTCCACAAACCTGCTGAGAAAACCTACGACCCATTTCAATAAAGGCTGGGGCTGACCCTATGGTTCAGATTCCTTGTTCTGAGGTGAGAGTAGGGAGACTTGGTGGCTTTGCCTGCACTGTCAGCTTTTAGGTTCCATCAGATCTAAAACTAGAGATTGGCCCATGCCAAAAGCCTAGATAAGAAACCCCTTGAGTCATGGAAAAGCTCAGATTCATGTCCACATCTCAACACCACAGTGGTGGGCCAAACCAAAAGATCAGATTCAAGCACACTTGAACTTCTGAGAAAGTTCAGAGGTGGGTCTGACCCATCACTACCCAAAATATGGGAGTGAAACTCAGGGGGCCTGCACCAATCAAGACAGGTTGGCAGAGGGCTCTAGCAATCAATCAGGTAGGAAGCCACTTGCCATCGCTGTCCCACTGGGGGCAATTAATCTGCCTCTTTGGGGAAGATCAGCTTGACCTGTGAGCTGCCAAAGGTGGGCAGGGGCCTGGACAATTAGTTAAACGTAAAGCCAGCCCTGTTGTTTTCTATAGCCAATCACTAACCGTAGTCATTTGCGAAGGGAGCAAAGATAGTATCATCTCTCTATTTTCATAGTTTTGGCTGGAACACTTGCTGCTTTATTTTTTCTCCAACCTTTCATTCGATGCAAAATCCTAGGCAAAAAGGGAAAAAAAATCCCCACAAAATTAGGAGGGGGAAAAAAACAAAAAAAAAACAAAAGAAACTTCCATGAGTAGCACTATTCAGTCATTTAAACTAATGTCGGATAGTTAGGGCAATAAGTGTTGATGTGGCCATTGCAGTCCTAGGGTCCCAGTACAGGTATGTGCTTTGCATTGCTCTTGGTTTCTCTCTGTTATCTAACTTTATTTTATCTCCTCAGATTCCTAGGAATTAGGCACTTGGCAAGTCAGCCACTTCAATCTAGCAAAGCTCTGATGCACGTGTTTGGGATTAATTGACTATTTGACAGAAGGTCTTACTCAATGGCTTGGCCGGACGGGCGCAGACTGCATCATTGTTGCTCTGGCCCTCAGTCAGCATCGCAGGGCAAGAGAACAGTCCGTGCAGCTGTTAAAGGAATGGGTTTGGAATTACAGAGATGGGGAAAGTGACAGCCTACAATCCAGGCAGGGATGAACGCAGCGTCACGTCCAGCGCCTCGACTCTTGGCAGAAGACAAGCATTTCTTGGCACTCTCCCTCTAGGCTGCAACTGGAAATGAGGGGTGAGCCCTCCCAGGGGTGCCTACTGGACTAGAAACAATCTTACATGTGAGAGAGGTTTCACTAAGTCAAGCAAACAGAGCTTGAATGAGAGGCAGATTTTCTCTATTCATTTAATGCCATGAACTGTTCAGAAATTGTGACTGATAAGAATAACACGTGAGTCAAGAGGAGACTGCTGGGCTCATTCTGGGTGGTTTGCAATTCTCCTTCCTCCCAGACCCACAGGGGGTCCCCCCTGCCAGTTTCCGAATCCACTAGAGCAGAATCAGGCTTGCAGGCCCTAGAAAACCAGCCCTTTTCCCCCTTTGATGCTCGTGTTTTATTTTTTGCAGTTTTAAATATCCCCTGGGCCAACCAAGCTTTGTGGCCATTTTTGCAAAGTTAATAACCCTTTGGAGACTTGCAGACATGTATTATATACATCTTCCCAAGCAGCTGGCTCTCAGCCTGGAAAATACCAGTACGCTAAGGGTTAACTTGGTGGTTAATCAAAATTTTCCTTTTTCCCCACCTACCCCTCTTAAAAATCCTTCTGGTCATACTCCTAAAGGGATAATCACAATAGGCTGGGCCGGGCTCTAATCACACTGGGAATACACTAACGTCTTCCCCTTTCAGAGTAGCAGCCGTGTTAGTCTGTATTCGCAAAAAGAAAAGGAGTACTTGTGGCACCTTAGAGACTAACAGATTTAATAGAACATAAGCTTTCGTGAGCTACAGCTCACTTCATCGGATGTCTTCCCCTTGACTCATTTCAGCTAGTGAAATCATTGCACTCGCTGTTCAGTGATGTTTTGCTTCGCCTTTTCTTATGCTACATGTAGCCATAACTCTGCAGAGTTTGGCCAGGAGAAAAGGGCTGACACTCCAGCTCCTGGAAAACAAAACAAAAATAAACCCCAAGCCTGGGATATTTTAATGACAGGGCCTTGGATCACACCCTAGCATCACAGGTTTCAGCAGCATCACAGCATCCTCTTTGAGTAGGCTGGGGCTTTGGTTCAGGGATGACTTTCAAAGAAGTAGACCTTCTACTAAATCACTTGCATCTCTTCCTGCAGCAAACCAGCTAAACCCTAGAGACACAGGGACTCACCCAGATCCCAAAACACATGCGTCTCTCTCCTTGATGAGCTAGTGTATGTCCCTTTTTGTCACAGGGGGCTAGCTACTAGAGGGAGACATCTCTGTCTCTCACACACAGCCAGTGCATTGCAGTAGGATTTCCTTAGAGATTTCCCATCCACATTCTGACCACATCAATCTTTCTTCGCTGCAGAGTGCTCCAACTGCAACCAGTGGTGATACAGCAGCAGCTGGAGGACATTTTTTCCACTGTGTACAAGAGAAAATAAATGGCAAATATTCCTCCAAGTTGGGCACTGGTGATTAGCCTCCTGGAATTCTGCATCACTTCCAACTCAACCACTGTGGCATAGGGAAGGGAATCCTGCTATGTGTGTCTAACCTGGGCCATTCCGGCCACCCTGAAAACATGCAACTGGCTGCAGTCAACACTGATGCAGCCTCTTGTCCATTGCAGCTCCTTGGCTTCCTTGATTCCACAGCCAGGGAATGAGCCAGGGCTGATGAAATTCGATGTAACTGGTTCAGTGCATTCAGGTGTCACAAGGTGCTCAGAGAAATGGCCATTTGCATAGGTGAGGATGTAATATTGTCAGGAATAGCAAGTCAGTCATCTGCATGTAAACCACTCTTAAATCAGAATGGTATCAACGTGCACTTGTGCAAGGTAACAGGCAATCTGGCTCACAGTACTGGTCGTTTAGTGTTCTTTTCATTACACAGGGACATAAGTGATATAAGCGTAGTGCCAATCACAACAGAATAAGGCTGAGCTTTTTAAACCGGCTAATTCAGGGTCCGCTTGGTATCTGGGACCAACAGCAGAGACACCTATAACAATTGGCCACACATCACCACCCAGGCATGAGTTAGCAAGTAGGACCAAGAAAAGAGCTTGCTATTGTTTGAGGTTGTCCCTAAGTTCAAGAAGGCCTCGGAACATTGCCAACTCTCATGATATTTGGTAAGTTTTTTCCTTAAAGCATCAGGAATCCTGGGCATCTCCATTTTCATTTCAGACTAAAAGTACATTTCTAGCCCTCTTGATGGCAGAGAAAAGCTGGAAAATGTGCTATGAGTGAGCTGTGAAGGTTCCGTAACCAGAGAGCAAAGAGAAGGACTCCAAAATGCCTTATTGTTTAACAGCTCATGATTTTCTAAGCCAAACTCTTGATTTATGAAAGCGTGGAGTCTGCAATTCTGCAAGTCACTCATAGGGGACCCAGTCCACCTCCCTCCCCAGCAGTCCCCACATCCATGAGGTGGTCATGGCCATAGCCAAATCACTCCACAGCTACGTACCTACAAACCTTCCCAGATGCCTCCTTCATACCTGGATCCCTCTGGTTCCTTAATGTGAAGCTCTTCAGTCTTAGCAGAGTTCTATATGGAGCCAGGAGGAGCAGCCTAAGCATGGATTCCTAAGCTGAGAGAGCAAGAGAGCAGTTACAGGATGCAATATTTGGCTGGCATCAGAAGTGGACAGGGCTGCAGATGGGTCTTTGGGTTGGTGTTCTGGCTGGAGACTCCTAAATTTGCAATGCCCTGTGTAACAGGATTAGCCTAAACCTTCCACTCTCTGCGATGAAAGTACTAATGGGGGAAATCGCTGGCTTAAAGGATGCTTGAGCCTGTTTTTTTAAACACTTTTCCCTGAGTACTTTGTCCTTCCTTCCCAGTGTCTTGGCTGATTAAACTTGCAAAGCAAATGGAAAAGAACACAGTATATCCACAAGCGGGGATTGAAGTGGGCTGGGACACCTGGCCAAAATCCTCAGGGGCTCTGAGGTGAGTCAAGGGGGGAGAGGTTGGTTGCTGGCGGGTGATGGGCCTGAGTCTGAAGCAACACTTTCCTACTGACAAAGCAGAAGCTTATTGGCTACCATGCCAATGGCAGGGATTTCCCCGACCTCCGACGAACCCGGTGCTACTAGCAACCATGCCACGTGCACGCTCAGGGGCTCGTGTCTTGGGAGCAATATGTGCAGAGGGAGGAAAACTCACGTGCACAAGGAGGAAAACTGTAATGGGAATGCCACTGTAGTTAGCTTCAGTTTCGTTCAGGAGTAGGTCCTGGTTTGCTGCAGGAAGAGAGGCAAGTGATTCAGTAGAAGGTCTACTTCTTTGAAAGGCATCCCTGAACCAAAGCCCCAGCCTACTCAGAAGGGATTCATGGGCCATTTGGGTCAATTTCACAGAGGATTTTAAAAATCATAAATTTCATGATTTCAGATATGTAAATCTGAAATTTCACCGGGTTATAACTGTAGGGGTCCTGATCCAAAAGAGCGTTGAGGGGGAGTGTCGCCAGGTTATTGTAGGGGGGTTGCGGTATTGCCACCCTTACTTCTGTGCTGCTTCTGACACTGCCTTCACAGCTGGTGGGCCAGAGAGCGGCAGTGACTGGCTGGGAGCCCAGCTCTGAAGGCAGCGCCACCGCCAGCAGGAGCGCAGAAGTAAGGGTGGCAATACCGCAACCCTCCCTACAATAACTTTGTGACCCCTATAACCTTCTTTTGGGTCAGGACCCCTAATTTGAGAAATGCTGGTCTCTCCTATGAAATCTATATAGTATAGGGTAAAAGTACACAAAAGACCAGATTTCATGGGGGAGACCAGATTTCATGGTCCACGACTCGTTTTTCACAGCCGTGAATTGGATAGGGCCCTATTCATGAGCTAGGAGGTTGTACCACCGGATGGAAAAGGCAGCAGGTCTGAACCCCAGCAGATTCTCTACACCATGGGCGGATTTTAGAGATCTCCTGGAAACACAATAGCCAGTGCTTCGGTGCCAGCTCCTGGGCCCAAGGTGTTTGTGGTACTACTAGTCTGTGGGCTGGTACAGTGCTCCCCGAATGGCAAGTTCAGACCATTTCCTCTTATCTCACTCCACTTCTGTTTTCTCTCATTAAAATTGTTCCCCAGTGTCCCCATCCCCAGGAAGGAATAGCTTTATCAGTGCCTTTAAATTAGCTGCCCCAGCCCTGACATTTTTGTTTCAACTAACGAAAACCTCCCCCTATTATCTTAAACTAGCAGCACGACTGGAGATGCAGCAGCAGACGATTGGTTAGCAGACACAACTTGCTCTCTGGATTCATATTCTGAGTATAAATGGACACAATCCATCTGAGGCTAATAGATTTGCCCCTATTTATGCAAGTGGAGCATTTAGTCCTCCAAGCAGGTGTCATTCCCGAACTGCTCTGAGACTCAGTCCACATTGTATGTAGAGTCCAAGCTCACCCCTAGTCTGGGGTTTAATTTTAACACAGGAATTAAACAATAAGATTGCAAGCCATTCAGCTCATACCTTCTCCCAAGGCTTTGCTGTTCTTCAGGTTACTCCTTCTGGGCTGCTCAGCCAGGACTCCATGGCCGATGAAATTCAGTGTTGATTAAAGCAAAGTAAAGCAGGTTGGAAAGCATAATCCCAACTATACATACAAATGATGGGGTCTAAATTAGCTGTTAATGCTCAAGAAAAAGATCTTTGAGTCATCATGGATAGTGCTCTGAAAACATCTGCTCAATTGATTTCAATTACAACACAGAATACAAAGTCTACAGTGCTCACTATAATTATTTTTGTTTACAAGTAATTTGCACTGTAAAAAAGCAAAAGAAAATATTTTTCAATTCGTCTAATACAAGTAGTGTAATACAACTCTTTATCATGAAAGTTGAACTTACAAATGTAGAATTGTGTGGATAAAAAAAAACCTGCTGAAGCATGAAGGGGCATACGAATGTTTAGCATATCTGGCACATCAATACCTTGCCATGCCGGCTACAAAAGTGCCATGCAAATTCCTGTTCTTCCTTTCTGGTGACATTGTAAATTAGACGAAGGCAGCATTATCTCCTGTAAATGTAAACAAACTTGTTTGTCTTGGCGATTGGCTGAACAAGAAGTAGGACTGACTGGACTTTTAGGCTCTAAAGTTTTACATTGGTTTGTTTAAGAGTGCAGTTATGAAACAAAAAAAATCTATATTTGTAAATTGCACTTTCACAATAGGGATTGCACTACAGTACTTGTATGAGGTGAATTGAAAAATACTATTTCTTTTGTTTATCATTCTTACAGTGCAAATATTTGGAATAAAAAATAATATACACTTTGATTTCAATTACAATCCAGAATACAATAAATATGAAAATGTAGAAAAACATGAAAAATATTTAATACATTTCAGTTGGTATTCTGTGGTTTAACAGTGTGATTAAAACTGCAATTAATCGCGATTAATCTTTAAAATCATGATTAATTTTTTTTGTTAATCACGTGAGTTAAGTGTGATTAATCGACAGCCTAATTAGAATTGTAAAAAAAGTACAGTGAAGGGCAACCAAAATGATTAAGCGTGTGGAACAGCTTCCATGTGAGGAGAGATTTAAAAGAGTGGCACTGTTCAGCTTAGAAAAAGAGGGACTAAGACAAAGAGGGGATATGATAGAGGTCTATAAAATAATGAATTATGTGGAGAACGCAAATAAAGAAGTGTTATTTACCCCTTCACATTAACACAAGAACCAGGAGTCACCCAATGAAATTAATAGTCAGCTGGTTTAAAACATACATAAAGTACTTCTTCACAGAACATATAGGTGTGTGGAACTCTTTGCCAGAGGATGTTGTGAAGGATAAATGTATATCTGGGTTAAAAAAGAACGAGATAAGTTCCTGGAGGATAGGTCTATCAATGGCTATTAGCCAGGATGGTCAGGGATGCAACCCTATGCTTTGGGAGTCCCTAAACCTCTGACTGCCAGAAGCTGGAACTGGATGGCAGGGGATGGGTCACTCGATAAATTGCCCTTTTCTGTTTATTCCCTCTGAAGCATCTGGCACTGGCCACTGTCGGAAGACAGGATACTGGGCTAGATGGACCATTGCTCTGACCTAGTATGGCCATTCTTATGTATTCTCTCTTACCACTGACTATAATGGAGTTAATATAGATTTACACGGCTGCGACTGATAGCAGAATCTGTGGCAGTAAACTCACTACACAATCTAGATAACTACACCAACAATAAATACTAACCAGGGCCGGATTAATGCTGGGGTTTTAGGGGCGGCAGCCCAGGGCCTCGGGCTAAGGGTGGGCCCTGCAGACCAGATGCGACCCACTGCTTCTTTTCATCCTGCCTCCGGCAAGTCTCCACTCCCTGGCCTGACACTGGTCCCCGAGCCTTGGCACCCCTCCCCCCCACCCCCGAGGCTGGAGCCACGAGCACTGGCTCATTGATGTGCCCCTGTGGCCCCAGGTGAGGGGCATTCAGGGAATCTCTGCGCTCTGCCCCCGCCCCCAGCGCCAGCTCCGCAGCTCCCATTGGTTGGGTACAGCAGCCAATGGGAGCTGCAGGGGCGGCACCTGTGGGCACAAGCAGCGTGCACTGTGCAGAGCAGCCTGGTCCCTCTGCCTGGGGACCGGAAATGCCGGCCATCTCGGGGAGCAGAGCAGCGCAGAGTCAGGGATCCTGCCTTAGCCCTGCTGTGACACTGACCAGGAGTTGCCTGAGGTAAGTGCCTCTCAGGCAGATCCTGCACCCCGCACTCCCTCCTGCACCCCAACACCCGCCCGGAGCCCCCTTCTGCACCCAAACTCCCTCCCAGAGCCCACACCCTGAACCTCCTGCTATACCCCAACCCCCTGTCCCCACCCCAGAGCCCACGCCCCAGCTGGAGCTGCATCCCCTCCCCACCCCAATCCCTTGCCCCAGCCCTGAGCCCATTCCAAACCCTCAGGGGCCCCACAAAATCTAATAAACCCAGGCCCACAGGAAAGTTAATCCAGCCCTGATATCAACCTGCTGAAAATCACTGGGCATATTATCCTCCCTAAGCTTTGTATTTCATGCAAGGTTAAAGCATTTCAATCTGGAGTCACACTGCCAGGGATTCCCCACAGGACCTGAAGTGGAAGAAAAATAGTTCTAAGCCATCTTTTGTCTCCCACAATCTGGGCCAGTCAGGAGCCATTTTATCCCCCAGAATAATTTAGAGCAATCTTTGGGATGCTCTAAATTATGCCGCAGGAACAGTTTCTTAGGGAGTGTAGTGCACTCTGGCCATTCCCCTTCCACCTTTGGCCACACCTCTGCCCTGCTCTGGAATGCCCCAGGGGAGAGGGGAGCTGGGTGCAGGTGACACAGAGCTAGCCACCCTGGTTTTATGACATCTGGGATTTCTTTACAACAGGAGAACCCTGATAGGACAGTTTTACGGCTGCTTTGAGCTATTTTAACTACAGCAAGCAGTCAGGAATCTGAAACACGTTCCGTTGTTTAATCAACAGTATACACCAATACCTCTTTTCAGTCTGTTTAAGACAAACATTGTCGTTGCTCGCAAGGTCACTGTAACAGCGAGTGGGAAAGCAAACTCTCATTCTCCTGCTCTAATCTCTAGACAACACTCTCTTCAACCAGGCTAGCAATTAGCTTTGGTTTAGCACATCCAACCAAATCATTTGTTCGATTCATAAAAAAAAAGAATGTGAGCATCATCTGTTCAAGATCGATACCTCCTCTTGGACCTCCTGGTTTGGAAGCCAAGAAGGGGGGCAGGAAATGTTCAGGAGATACCCTTCAATCACACCTGCTGACAGCAAGGAATCTATCCTATACTCAGTCTGACCCTTAATGAAAATAATTGCAAAAATGGCCACAGTCCAATCTTAAGGTAATTCTGTATGTGCCTGCGCAGTTAGTGCTAAAGTAGGGCGTATGTCCCCTTAGGAACAAGAATTCTGGAATTTCATTAGTGGCAAAATCAATAGGCTTCCACAGAAATTACTCTCAAATCCTATGGGACTGAAAGAGTGGGCTGTGCTGGACCGTGTGTCCATTCTAAAACATGCTTCGACCGCAGCTGGAATGAGTGGAACCCCCCAATGTTTGGCGTTGAAAGAAAAATGATCACGAGTGCTGGAGAAAGAAATGCTATAAATGGGAGAATCCCTTATCACACCAGGCTTTTAAGAGGTCTCGGGGAGTTTCGAGTAGAAAGTGGGAGAGCAGAAAGCACTATCAGAATGTGAGCTTGAGCTTTTTGTGAAATGTAGAAATGGAAAACGATGATGCCAGTATATGAACTATGAAGCTGTCAGTCTGAGAGCATCTTCTGCCCAGACACCCCCGTGCAAGAGGATTAAACAAGGAAATGTTTCATCTTGACATCAAAGCAAAGCAAATCCGAACTGTCTGCCCAGTTATAACTGTGCTGAACATAACACACGAGGGTTGTTTATGATCAGAGTACTGAAGTTTGTTTACACTGACAGCTTCTCTTTTCCTGCTGGCTCTTGAGGAGGGCATGAAAAGACCTGGTGTATTTTCTGGGTTCAATAGAAAGTATTTAACCACAGTTTTGCATAGCATAAAATCTTCTGTGATCCGTTAGCAGAGATTGGATAGGACCAAAGTCCAAAAGGTCTTCCCCACAGGAAACTGATCGTGGATTCACCATTAGATTCTAGTGAGTAATCTCTGCTCTGTGCTTCACCCCAGGAAGGCTAAATCTCCTCTGCCCCTCTCCCCCATCCCCATCCCCATCCCTCAAGGTCTCAACCAACTGTCCCTGGGGGAAAATTCCTATGGATCTCAGATTTTAGTTTGGTCTTACTCTCTACTGTACATTTATAATGCACCCATCACCATGGTATCAAGGTTCCAGTACACAGTTTCAACACCGTGTGTGTAATGTAGTAGCTTAATGACCCCTTGAGTGACTGGCTCCAGTGATTACAACAGTCCACTGCTTACTCAGAGCTAACGGAGACAGAGGTGAGATCTGTATAAATATAGACCCACCTGATCCGGCTACCAGGGTGAATCAACAGAATAGCTCTACATCTCTATGCAGAATCCTACTAATTATAATAACACCTATAGACCCCAGTCAAGACCGGAGCCCCATTATGCTAGTTAAGAGACCAAAAAAAAGTCCCTGTCCTAATGTGCTTACAATTTAAATAGAGAAGATAGACAAAGGACCAGAGGGGAAACAGAAACAGAGAGAAAAACTGACTTGTCCAAGCCACACAGGTCAGGAAGTGAAGCCTGAAAAGACAATGCAGATCTCCTAGGTCTCATTGAGATGCAGAGAGTCAGTTACTGACACCCTGCCACCAAGTCATAATCCCCTGTGATTTAATCAAATGAAATAAAAATCTTAAATGAACCCAACTGTACCATAGAATCGCTATCAATAGTAATTCCATGCTTGAATAATAAGAATACATCAGTAGGGATATATTACCGACAACCTGACCAGGATGGTGATAGTGACTGAAATGCTCAGGGCGATTAGAGAGGCTATTAAAATAAAAAAAAAACTCAATAATAATGGGGGATTTCAACTATCCCCATATTGACTGGGTACATATCACCTCAGGAAGGGATGCAGAGATAAAGTTTCTTGGCACCTTAAATGACTGCTTCTTGGAGCAGCTGGTCTTGGAACCCACGAGAGGCAATTCTTGATTTAATCCTAAGTGGAGCACAGGATCAGGTCCAAGAGGTGAATATAGCTGGACTGCTTGGTAATAGTGACCATAATATAATTAAATTTAACATCCCTGTGGCAGGGAAAACACCACAGCAGCTCAACACTGTAGCATTTAATTTCAGAAAGGGGAACTACACAAAAATGAAGAGGTTACTTAAACAGAAATTAAAAAGGTACAGCACCAAAAATAAAATCCCTGCAAGCTGCATGGAAACTTTTTAAAGACACCATAGTAGAGGCTCAACTTAAATGTATGCCCCAAATTAAAAATCATAGTAAGAGAACCAGAAAAGAGCCATTATGGCTAAACAACAAAGTAAAAGAAGCAGTGAGAGGCAAAAAGACATCCTTTAAAAAGTGGAAGTTAAATCCTAATGAGGAAAATAGAAAGGAGCATAAACTCTGGTAAATGAAGTGTAAAAACAGAATTAGGAAGGCTAAAAAAGAATATGAAGAACAGCTAGCCAAAGACTCAAAAAGTAATAGCAAAATTTTTTTTTAAGTACATCAGAAGCAGGAAGCCTGCTAAACAACCAGTGGGGCCACTGGACAATCGAGATGCTAAAGGAGCATGCAATGACGATAAGGCCATTGCGGAGAAACTAAATGAATTCTTTGCATTGGTCTTCATGGTTGAGGATGTGAGGGAGATTCCCAAACCTGTCCCAGACTGAGGTGTCATTAGAGAAGGTTTTGGAACAAACTGATGAACTAAACAGTAATAAGTCACCAGGACCAGATGGTAGTCACCCAAGAGTTCTGAAGGAACTCAAATGTGAAATTGCAAAACTACTAACTGTAGTCTGTAACCTATCATTTAAATCATCTTCTGTACCAAATGACTGGAGGATAGCTAATGACACGCCAATTTTTAAAAAGGGCTCCAGAGGTGACCTTGGCAATTACAGGCCGGTAAGCCTGACTTCAGTACCGGGCAAACTGGTTGAAACTACAGTAAAGAACAAAATTGTCAGACACATAGATTAACATAATTTGTTGGGGAATAGTCAACATGGTTTTTGTAAAGAGAAATCATGCCTCACCAATCTACTAGAATTTTTTGAGGGGGTCAACAAGTATGTGGACAGGGGGGATCCAGTGGATATAGTGTACTTAGATTTTCAGAAAGCCTTTGCCAAGATCCCTCACCAAAGGTTCTTAAGCAAAGTAAGCAGTCCTGGATAAAAGGGAAAGTCCTCTCATGGATCAGTAACTGGTTAAAAGATAGGAAACAAAGGATAGGAATAAATGGTCAGTTTTCAGAATGGAGAGAGGTAAATGGTGGTGTCCCCTAGGGGTCTGTTCTGGGACCAGTCCTATTCAACATATTCATAAGTGATCCGGAAAAAGGGGTAAACAGTGAGATGGCAAAATTTGCAGATGATACAAAACTAAAGATAGTTAAATCCCAGATAGACTGCAAAGAGCTACAAAAGGATCTCTCAAAACTGGGTGATTGAGCAACAAAATGGCAGATGAAATTCAATGTTGATAAACACAAAGTAATGCACATTGGCAAACATAATCCCAACTATACACAAAATGATGGGGTCTAAATTAACAGTTACCACTCAAGAAAGATCTTGGAGTCATTGTTGATAGTTCTCTGAAAACATCCACTCAATGTGCAGCAGCTGTCAAAAAAAGCGAACAGAATGTTGAGAATCATTAAGAAAGAGATAGATAATAAGACAGAAAATATCATATTGCCTCTATATAAATCCATGGTATGCCCACATCTTGAATATTGTGTGCAGATGTGGTCTCCACATCTCAAAAAAGATATTGGAAAAGACTTGGAAAAGGTTCAGAAAAGGGCTACAAAACGATTAGGGATATAGAACGGCTGCCGTATGAGGAGAGATTAATAAGACTGGGACTTTTCAGCTTGAAAGAGAGACAACTAAGGGGGCATATGATAGAGGTCTATAAAATCATGAATGGTGTGAAGAAAATAAATAAGGAAGTATTATTTACTCCTTCTCATGATACAAGAACTAGGGGCCACCAAATGAAATGAGCAGGCAGCAGGTTTAAAACAAACAAAAGGAAGGTTTTTTTCCCAACACAACACAAGTCAACCTGTGGAACTCCTTGCCAGAGGATGTTGTGAAGGCCAAGACTATAACAGGGTTCAAAAAAAGAACTAGAAACATTCATGGAGGATAGACCCATCAGTGGCTAATAGCCAGGATGGGCAGGGATTGTGTCCCTAGCTTCTGCTTGCCAGAAACTGGGAATGAGTGATAGGGGATGGATCACTTGATGATTATCTGTTCTGTTCATTCCCTTTGGGGCACCTGGCATTGGCCACTGTCGGAAGACAGGGTACTGGGCTAAATGGATCTTTGGTCTGACCCTTTATAGCCGTTCTTATGTTCTTAATTCAGAATAACAGTTAGTAAAATGGTTTCTTTGGCCTTTAATTGGCAGGAAACATTTTTACCGAAGCCATTCATAATTACACTTGTGTTTTGTCCCCTTTGAACTCATTATTAACTCTGTTCCCTGCAGGTCTTCACCTCTGGTATGAGAACTCTCCTGACAAGGAGCCTGATCCTGAAACCCTCACTGTGCGACATGCATTTAAAGATATCACCATTCAAATCTGGCTCTTCCTCTGGAAGGAGAGACAGAATAAATGTGGAATGCTACCAAGCCATTCTGAGAGAGACTCTTTCCGGACTCTAGCTGCACCGTAAGGGAAATCTGAGTTGCTACGTGCGAGTCCTTCTGGAAGAGGACATGTCTGCAGTGCAGACTTCATATAAAACACTTGATGTAAGTATATACAGCCTGACCCATCCTTATAGATAAAGTGTGCAGTGCCAGTCTGGCAAGGAGCTACCAGATGGTGCCTTGTGGGTAACAGGTATGCCAAGCGGTTCTTGCCAGCTGTAAAAGCCATTTCCCCAACTCAGTCTAAACAAATATGCTTTGTTTGTTGTGAAGAGAAAATAATTAAGCGTTTTGTAACAAATATGCGGTATAGTAGCCAAGTTTTTTTGGTGGGGAGCAATGTCACTCTGGTGCCACCTGGTGGTGTGCTTTAGCAATAGCTAACTAATCAGATGATCCACCCTACGGTGTGAGTTTTCTTTAATAACCACGTCCAGTCCAAATAGTCAGCTCAGCTTTACCATACTTACCTATAACATGTGCAGGGTGGTGGAATTTAGCTGGGATCTCTCTAAATATTTTGATTGCACAGATCGATATTTTGGGATTAAGGCACCAAGTACATTTTCACTATTCCAAGAGCCCGCAGCTCTTCACTATTCATTCTGATGAAAGACTAAATCTATTTCCTCACACACCCAGAATCCTTTGCACTGGCAGGCAGATGGCCTGGATGATCAGTTTCATCCTTGCAGTCTCTAATATCTAGGAGTCTGTCATTTGATGAGACAGAGTTATATCCATTTCAAATTACAGTAAGTAAATTACTAGACTGATAGATAAGATCATAATACATCTGAGGTACTAGTCACATGTTTTAAACACCTTTATTCCCAGTGCTCTGTTACACAAGGGAGTTCATTGGCTTTGCACACAGTGTAGAACAAAAGGAGCTTCCAGCATCAGTAACCCCACACTTGACTGGGGATTTTCAATCATGGGCAGGAAGTTTCCCTTGCGTTTTCCATTCCCCAAATGTTGGTCTGAACAGGACTCCGTGTTCCATCAGTGACTAAGGGAGGCGTAGCCTAATGACCTACAGCCTGGATCCAAAGCCCAGTGAAATCAGAGTCTCCCTATTGGCTTTGGATCAGGCGCTCAACAGATACAATTGTGAACAGTTACTCGGTGTAACAGAAAACGACGTGATGGTTCTAGGCAGCCGCACTAAAAGTTTGAGATGTTCATTTCAGATTCACCCCATTTATTTTGATACTAAGCTTTTTGGAGCAGGGTCTGTATTTTTGTATGGTGTCTGTACAGCATTTAGCACAACAGGATCCTGGTCCAGGACTAGGGATCCAAGGCGTCACCACATTCCAAAATAAATAAATTAATACCATCCTGCTTAATAATAATTTGTTGATCTTAAGGGTGTAGCTATTTCTGTGCACGTGTCGGCATTGTACGTCAGTGCGTGATTGCTTTAGTCCTGCTGCAGCAGGGATATGCAAGTCGGATACCAGTGGAGAGTAAGCTTTAATTTCTGTGCACAGGGGCATCCCCAGATCCTTTCTGTCGGAGTGATATATTGTTTTAGATTCGAGGGAACAATGAAACAAAGAAGAGCCAGGATGGATTCTTCAGAAAAAAACAGTGTGTATACTGCCTCTGCAGCATCCCCTGAACAAAACAGCTGCTATCTGCCTGTGTGCAGAGACTCCTTAGACATTTAAAAGTGTAGTACATTAAAAAAAAAACAAAAAATAACCCACCCTGCCCCCAGCATCACAAGTTACAGATGTCACCGAAAGGCCACAGTAAGAGTCCCCCACCCCACCCCGAAGAGAAGCAAAGGCCTGCAGAGGGAATGTTCAAGACAGGACAGCCTTCAGATATAAACATGTGGTGCTAATTAACCCCAGAAATGCTGCCAAAGAAGGTAGCACAGAGTGAGCTGGGTCTGGAATGGATTAAGGTGCCACTGGGTTCTGATGGGGAACCCCCGCTTGCTGCCCAGGGAGGAACTGCTCGTGCTTAAGAAGGACAAGGGACCTGTATATATTGTATGTGTCATGTCTTAATAAACCAGGCCACATGGGACCTGGGGGTGCGGGAGGGGAATGTAATTCACCAAAGAGCCAGAAGGGAAACAGAGGGAGTGAGCTGTCCTAGAGCAGGGGACATGCAGCCTGCTGCTATAGAAGGCTAAAGCTTGGGGTTATCTGCCATGGCAATGTCAGTCATGCAGGATAAAGCGAGAGGTGCCAAATGATTGGGACTCCCAAGGATTTCCCATGATATTGTCTATAAATGCAGACAACCAAGCTCAGCGTGATCAGATGTCCAGCTGCTCCAGCACACACATCACCCTGCCCTCCATGTACTGTTTTTCTTCCCTGGCCTTCATGCACAGTTTGGTCCCTTTCTAACTCACTTATTGTGTAGCTAACAGAGAACATACCATGCAATGTGCAAGGTAAATTGTCTCAGGTAGCTCAGTCACCCTGGGCCAGATTCTGCTCTGTTACATCAGTGTACAGCTAGACTCACTACACTGTCTGCAGTGGAGAGACTCTGGATTAACACTGGTGCAAATGAGACCAGAATCTGGTTCCACGGCAGAATCTGCCCACTACGTGCAAGGAGCCCCGATGGCAGGAGGTACACTTGTACAGGCTGAGAATAACTGGCAAGAAACCACTTAGCCCAGAAAAAGACAAAGAGGTGGCTCCAGTGGAGAGCTAGGGATTCCCACCCCGTGACAGCACTAGCCCAGCCGGCCACCTTTCTGAGCCCAGTCACAGGGGAATGAATTTAGGGCACTTCCCCCAACATTACCCTTTGTTACGCAGCTTGGCGCTGCACAAGATACAAATGGAGGCACAGTCCCTGCCCATGGAGCTCACAGCCTAAGGCTTCTGTCCTCCACGCTGGCTGAGGAGTGCTTGATGCAGCGCAAGAAGATTGGGCACCAGAGTAGCTTTTAGCGGCCTTTGGGCTTCCCCAAGCCTGGGACTGCTTCGGGCCAGGCTGCATCCTCAGACCAGGGTAAAGCAGCCTTCAGGTATAAACATGGCCAGAATCCGCTCCACACTGCCAACGTCATTCTAACAAGGCCATGCATTAATGCAACATTGCAGCTGTGTGATCAAGATCAGCACCAATGTGGACTCAAGAACAAATGGGTATAAACTGGCCACCAGGAAGTTTAGACTTGAAATTAGACGAAAGTTTCTAGCCATCAGAGGAGTGAAGTTTTGGAATAGCCTTCCAAGGGAAGCAGTGGGGGCAAAAGATCTATCTGGCTTTAAGATTCTACTTGATAAGTTCATGGAGGAGATGGTATGATGGGATAATGGGATTTTGGTAATTAATTGATCTTTAAATTTTCAGGGTAAATAGGCCTAATCCCCTGAGATGGGATATTAGATGGATGGGATCTGAGTTACCCAGGAAAGAATTTTCAGTAGTATCTGGCTGGTGAATCTTGCCCATATGCTCAGGGTTTAGCTGATTGCCATATTTGGGGTCAGGAAGGAATTTTCCTCCAGGGCAGATTGGAAGAGGCCCTAGAGGTTTTTTGCCTTCCTCTGTAGCATGGGGCACGGGTCACTTGAGGAAGGATTCTCTGCTCCTTGAAGTCTTTAAACCACGATTTGAGGACTTCAATAGCTCAGACATAGGTGAGGTTTTTCGTAGGAGTGGGTGGGTGAGATTCTGTGGCCTGTGTTGTGCAGGAGGTCGGACTAGATGATCAGAATGGTCCCTTTTGACCTTAGTATCTATGAATCTAAGTGCTTGGGCTCTGCCTCCCTCAGTGTCCTTGCATGGGGCTGGCGCAGCAGAGCACCAGCCAAGGAGATGCTGAGGACATCAGTGCAGCTGGCTAGCAGCTCCAGAATTGAATACCCTTCCCACCAGGGCAATCAGGGGTCAGCAGAACTCCTCCTCCTGCAAAACCCCACCAGCCACATCATATTTGGGGAGTACTGAGTTCTCAACCTCTGTGTTCCTCTCTTGCCTCACTGGGAGTCACTCCTGCAAGCCCCACAGTCCCTGCATGGTGTGACAAAGTTCCTGCTCTACCTTGGTGGGCCTTGTGCTTATTGGTGGATTTGCTTGCCTGGAAGCTTCACAGCAGCCCTCAGCTTGGCCCTTTTTCTGAATTCACAGTCCAGGTCGACGACTCTTGTGTCTGACCAGGAGTTGGGAGGATTTGGGGGGGAACCCGGGCCCATCCTCTACTCCAGGTTCCAGTCCAGGGCCCTGTGGAATGCAGCTGTCTAGAGCGCCTCCTGGAACAGCTGTTGACAGCTACAACTCCCTGGGCTACTTCCCCATGGCCTCCTCTCAACACCTTCTTTATCCTCACCACAGGACCTTCCTCCTGGTGTCTGATAATGCTTGTACACCTCAGTCCTCCAACAGTCCACGTTCTCACTCTCAGCTCCGAGTGCCTCTTGTTCCCTGCTCCTCACATGAGCCCCACAAACTGAAGTGAGCTCCTTTTTAAAACCCAGGTGCCCTGATTAGCCTGCCTTAATTGATTCTAGCAGCTTCTTGATTGGCTGCAGGTGTTCTAATCAGCCTGTCTTAATTGTCTCCAGAAGGTTCCTGATTGTTCTGGAACCTTCCCTGTTACCTTACCCAGGGAAAAGGGACCTACTTAGCCTGGGGCTAATATATCTGCCTTCTATTACTCTCCTATAGCCATCTAGTCCAACCCTGTCACAATGGGAAGATCCAAAGAGGATGCTGAAAGAGGAGAGAACACTTTTTGCCTGAGTACCTGCCCCACCCCTTCTCAAACTCTGTGAATCCTAATGAATAGAGGCCAGAGATCTGCTTTATGACCCGTACTAGTCCAGCTTGATCATCCTGAGGATAGCCCCTATGTGGGAGAATAAGGGGATCTTTATGCCACATTATCTAAAACAGGGATTTGGGATACATGCTGCTATGGAAATGTAAGGCACTGGCATCATCATAAAGCAACAGGGCTCACAATGATGGAGAATGATCAGGAAATTAACCCCTGTAAAGTTCAGGATAAAATCTTGTGTGTGTCTCGGGACCCTGAACTGTCCCAGTTAAAGAGAACAGAATGTGCTGAGGTCAAAGGGCAGAGCCAATCTGGTACAGTCGCCTCCCTAGAGGAGGGATAGAGCCAAAAAACAGGCAGAAGGAGAATGGGAAGGAGGAAGAAAATGTGAGATGAGAGCTTGAATACTGTAATCTGTCTCCATTGGTATTTATCTGGCCCCCATCCCTGCAGTATTGGAGAACCTCACACTCTGAATGTAGCTCTCCTCACAACACTCCTGTGAGACAGGACAGTGCTATTATCTCCCTGCTACAGATAGAGAATGGAGGCACAGGGAGACTAAGTGACTTACCCAGGGTCATAAAGAAAGTCTGTGATGGAGGAGGAGGGAATTGAAGCGGGTCACCTAGGCTACCACTCTCATATAATCCAGCTCCAACTGCAGTGTGAGCAACAAAAAAATCCCTAAAGGGTTAAAAATGCTTAAAAATCTAGAACATTCCTGAAAAATTGCTGAGTGTGTTTGTCAAAGAGTTTGCAGCATTGCATATCTTTGGAAGATGCTCTCATAATTCTACTTTGCCACCTAAACAGACCACAGAACTGCAGTGGCTTTGATTGGCTCTGCAGAACTGCCAATCAAGAGAAACTTGAACCTGCCTCTTTTCTATTGAAGTAGGATAAAGGGACCAGAAGTGCTAAAGGGAGTTCTTGATGGAGAGAGAGGACCCCATTTGGGAGATTTGAGGACTCCGTTTGGGAGATTGGAGGGAAAGGATACATTAACATCCTATCCCCAGGCATGCCCATAACTGAGATTTTCAATGTAGAAAACTCTTTCAAAAGGGGCTGCATTGAGTGGAAAGTGCTCCAGGATAAATTCAGACTAAGCAGGAATTAAATTTTTAAAATATTACAGGAAATGGGTGAGGTTTTCCAAAGTGCCTAGATGATCTAGGTGCACACATCCCATTGACTTATCTGCTAAGTAATTTAAATACTCTTCAAAATTCCACCCAATATCTTTTGTATAATGTATTACCAACCTGTGGAACTCACTTCTGCAGGCTGTTATTACAGAGGCAAACAACTTGGTGGCTTTTTTCTTGCCTTCTTCATGGAAATCATTCAAATCTCCTAGGCAGCTTTGAATGTCTCAGCCTGAAGGAATTATAGCAAGCAAGGGAGAACAGACAAATAAGTCAGTGAGATTCAAGGGATGATCAGGCATGCATAGGGAAGCCACAGATACACAGAGTAGGGTGAGATGAAAATGTGTGCCAGCCCTCATTCTCCAGGGCGTGAGCCACCTCTAGGAAGAAATTTCCTCCATGGAATAGAACTGGTTGGAAAAGAGAATTTTTGTCTCGAGAAAATCCTGACATTTCAAAATGTGTTTGTTGTTGGCTTTTTTCTTGCCTTCATCATGGAAATCATTCAAATCTCCTAGGCAGCTTTGAATGTCTCAGCCTGAAGGAATTATAGCAAGCAAGGGAGAACAGACAAATAAGTCAGTGAGATTCAAGGGATGATCAGGCATGCATAGGGAAGCCACAGATACACAGAGTAGGGTGAGATGAAAACGTGTGCCAGCCCTCATTCTCCAGGGCGTGAGCCACCTCTAGGAAGAAATTTCCTCCATGGAATAGAACTGGTTGGAAAAGAGAATTTTTGTCTCGAGAAAATCCTGACATTTCAAAATGTGTTTGTTGTCCCAACTGGGACAAAGTCAACAACTAAAAATACTTCACAGGATGAAAGTTTCCAAAATATTTTGATTCAAAAACCTTATCAAAATGTTTCATTCATGTCAAAAATATATTCATCACATATTATACAATAAGCATAAACTTTTGTGAGCCACTTAATGCATCCGATGAGGTGAGCTGTGGCTCACGAAAGTTTATGCTCAAATAAATTTTGTTAGTCTCTAAGGTGCCACAAGTACTCCTTTTCTTTTTGCGAATACAGACTAACACGGCTGCTATTCTGAAACCTAATATTATCCAATATAAACATCAAAGCACAAATTAAGCAAAACAGATTTGCATTATCACAATACACTGGGATATCCGGTGTTAAAAGTTTCTGTGTCGAGCTACAGATGCTGCAGTGTTCCCACTTCCGCAGTTTAAGTGATAACAGATCAAAACTGTTGAAAATACAGCAGCTGTCTGCCCACCAACATGTAAGTGCACTGTGTGAAAGAAGGTTTGAGTCCCGCGAGAGTGAGGAGATGTGCAATGTTATCAAACTTAGCTAAATGTGTTATCTTTCAGTGGCTGGTGAAGGGGGGGTTGAGAAGGGCTTGCCTTGTGAGGCGGAGTGCCTTTTTTTTTTTTTTTTTTTTTTTTTTTTTTTGCATTTCAAAGGTGGCAACCGTATGTGAGGACCAGAGCCTCTCACATCACCAGACTAGCTTCAGCCTCACCCAAAGGCCAATGATTCATGAAAAAAAAAAAGTCAGGTGAGTTGTCAGCACTGATTTTGCTGCACTGGGGCTCCTCAGTGGCTGAGGAGAAGGGAGTCAGATTGGCCCCCAAGATTTCTTGTTCAGCAATATCTATCCACCCGATGCCAACACTTTCCCAGCAGGTCAGATCCCAGAGTGTGCGTCATGTAGTTAACTTGTCCGGGGGGCTGGGGTTAGAGCCGTCTCGAAGCAGGTGGACCAGAGGTACAGAACACAGCCAACCCGAGATACAGAACGGTAACCATGGCAGCCAATCCTGGATGCTCAGTAGTCATAAAAGTCAGATGAAGATGGAATCGAAACACCCCCTTGGAGAATCAACTTTTCCTGGCAAGTTCCCTCCCTCACCCAAGCCCCCTCAGTCAAGGCCTAAATCAAAGAAGAATTTGCATTCAAATGTGCCTTGATGGGGCCCTCTATCGTGCCCTTGTTGGAGATGTCTTACACAATCCCTTCTCAGACAGTGGCAGCCAGAGGTGAGGATTAAACATATATAATTTCCTGATTCATTTATTCAGAGCAGGAAATACTCCCTAGGAAAGAGACGTGTGTATAAATGAGAGACAGGATCAAGACGACACCTAGGACACAGGGATGGCACCAATCTGAGGGAGGGAGATCTAGACTGCTCTTAAAGACGACACCGGGTTTGTGTTAGGACAGGCTAGTCTTGGCTGAGGTAAAAGTTTTCTCTGGGAATCTCAGGAGTGTGTTAACTCCCCTCCCTGCCATGCTCTCTGTCCCTCGAGACTCCACCCTTGGCTCTGCCCCTGCTTTCCCCATCTCTGTTCAGCACATCTGGAGAAAGTCCCCTGATTGTGGTGACCTTGGCACTGCAAGTTCTCTCTCGCCCCAGCACTGTTCTCTTCCTTTTTAAGCAACCTCACTTCTCCCTGCTCACTTCCTATGTAGCTATTCCTCACAGTCCTGTCCCTTCAGTCTCTCCCGCAGTCTTCTTCTCTGTCACCTCCTCCTCCACTTCCTCTGCTAAGATCTTGAAAGTTGTAATAATTCTCCTCCCAGTTCCACCCCAGTGTCTGACTCACAGCACCCCTTCTGCTGCCTACTCACAGACTCTGTTCCCTCTCCACTCTCCCACCCTCACCTGGTGACCTGACAGGTACCTGATTCTGAAATGAAGACCATCCTAGGAAGCATAGTGTGAAATTGAATGTTATAAAATATAGGACATGGTAAGAGGGAATTCTGGCTAAGTGCTTCGCTTTAAAAGAGTGGGAATGTTTTAGAACTTCCTGCAGACCAGGTCTGAGTGCTGAAGGGAGCAGTTACTGCTAGCTAGACTCAGTTTTATACAGGGCTGTTGTTTATTGTCTTCCCTGATTACTTAACGTGGGATCCAATTCTCATCAATGTCAATGGAAAGTCCTTTAGACTTCACTTGGAATTTGACCAGCCTCTTACAATTGTTTTTCTGCTCATATCTGACCAGCTTCTTTTGTAGTGATAAAAAAATATGGACTTTACATTTACACCTAAAACAACAGTCTGGAGGCCAATTCTTTCCCTACCCCTCTCCACAGAGCACAGTAGTACGCCATCGCTGTACTGAGAAATGCCTCCTGGACTTCAAAGTCAAGACTACTAGGGTTTACACTTGTTATTCCACTTAATGTTTTTGACTTTGAAATGATTGTGGGGTCTCCTCTGAATGCTTTATGGGGTAACAAAACTCCAGAAGAACAGGGGTGTTTCCAGCTGAGTAAACAAAAGGTATTTTCATAAATCTCTGGACTATCAGAACATCAACAATGTTATCCTATGTGAATTGTTATGACTTTATATTTGCAAAGTCATATGTTGAAGATCAGACCAGTTTTCAGCTTTGTCTTCTAACAAGCCAGCAACTTCAAGTAATCCCACAGAGGGGACTTCAGTTAATAAAAAAAACCCTCTCAGAGCCCTACTTGGAGTTCTATATGGTCAGCTGGGGGTGAAGATTAGGCTGACTTTGATCACATCCATTTGCTTGATCGGGAATCCCTTTCTTTGACAAGGGATTAATGTCAGGGCTTTACTTCCTCTCCACTGCTTAAGATCTTGCCATACTTAGATGATAGGATGGAAAGTAGGAGTATTTTTCCCCCACAGGTGTTCTAGTTTTCTGGCCAAAGGACTTTTTCTCTGGTCAAGTCATAGCACTTTATGGCATTCTCCCGCTCCCCCCAGTGATCTATAGGAATAGGTTGTAATTTAGCAATCAGAGTGTTTCCCTCACAATACATCCTGTAGTGCTACAAGACAGAAGAGATGGGGGATAGCGCTGCGATAGCTGACACGGCTGAACAGCTGTGCAGATGACCAAACCACTCATGAGGCATGACGTGATTGGACATGTGGGCTGGGTACTTGGTACACCAAGAAATTGTCTTGGGTTGACCAAAGCAGCATCTCATGCATGTTAGGCACAGCTCCCACCAGATAGAGGAGACTCAGAGTGTGACTGGACATTCACCTGAATCAACAAGGATACCCAGAGGTATAATAGTTCATGCTAATAAAAGTATCAGGAGACAAAGCTTCATGTTTCAGGGCATGAACCAATCTCTAACTCTTAGGGATTGGGATCAGACCTCCATGGGGGGTGGGGGCAGATTATCCCACTTCTTATACTTTCCTCTGAAGCAGACAGTTAGATGAGTGCGCTGGTCCGATCCAGTCTGGCAATCCCTATGTTCCTTGAAACATCAGGCAGTCATAGGAATGACAGGAGAGTGACAGACTATGCTTTTTACCTGAGAATTGGGCTGGAGGAGGAGCAAGCCAACACGTAGACTTTTGTTTTGGAGAAGTCTTTAATATAGCCACACTGGCTAAATTGGACAGCCATAACCAATATATTAGGAAGCCCAAGTAAGTGTGTGTGTGTGTGGGGGGGGGAAGATCTAAACAAGAACTTTTAACTCTCTTTGCAGAGCTTGGTACATCCTTAAGGCCCTTATATTGATCTCTAGACACAATCAGGTGTCCTAGATTTCCAGTCAGCATATTTGCCTTTATTGCTGCCACCTTCTTGAATTCCTCTGTCATTACATTAGCTTGACTCTCCTGATATACTGATCCTTCCGCCTTCATACCTGGCAGGCTATAAAGGAGAGGAACAACAGAATCAGAAGGGGATATGAAATAAGGACCTAAGACTGAGGTTTTAGGAATAAATTAACATTCAGATTTAGACAAGATGTTTGACACTGAAGCTCAATGACTATCTACAGGTTTCATTTTGCAATTCTAGGAACAGAAATTTATTCTCTGGTGGAGAAGCTGCTGTTATAATTGAATCAAACAGTACAATATTCACAGCATTATAGATCGTATATAGTGGTATTAATTAGTTGTACCATGGTTGTGCCTAGAAACCCCCTAATCAGATAGGCGCTGTGTTATGTTAAGTGCTGGCTCTCACTATCTGGTCCAGACCTGCCAGGAAGAGTTCACTATCCCCTTTGTCAATTGAGAACTGAGACATGCAGAATTAAATGACCTACCCAAGGTCACAAAGGAGAAGAGGGGAGCAGTGATAGAGTGCTTGCCTGATGCTCAGATCAGAGTTCAATTCCTGGCTCTGCAACAGACTTCCTGCATGACCCGGGTACGCCTCACTTCTTCCCCTGGAAAATAGGAATAGCACTTCCCAACCTCACAGGGGTGTTGAAAGGCCTTTAATGGGGGACTGATTCATAGATCGCAACTTTTGTTCATGAAAATCTAAACATAGTGATAAGGTTTGTTTCCTAGGGCAACATGGAAACTGAGCTCAGACAGAGACAAACACCTACAAGATCTCTATCATGCATTCCTACAACTACAATACCCACCTGCTGAAGTGAAGAAACAGATTGACAGAGCCAGAAGAGTACCCAGAAGTCACCTACTACAGGACAGGCCCACCAAAGAAAATAACAGAACGCCACTAGCCATCACCTTCAGCCTCCAACTAAAACCTCTCCAACGCATCATCAAGGATCTACAACCCATCCTGAAGGACGATCCATCACTCTCACAGATCTTGGGAGACAGGCCAGTCCTTGCTTACAGACAGCCCCCCAATCTGAAGCAAATACTCACCAGCAACCACACATCACACAACAGAACCACTAACCCAGGAACCTATCCTTGCAACAAAGCCCGTTGCCAACTCTGTCCACATATCTATTCAGGGGACACCATCATAGGGCCTAATCACATCAGCCACACTATCAGAGGCTCGTTCACCTGCGCATCTACCAATGTGATCTATGCCATCATGTGCCAGCAATGCCCCTCTGCCATGTACATTGGTCAAACTGGACAGTCTCTACGTAAAAGAATGAATGGACACAAATCAGATGTCAAGAAATATAACATTCAAAAACCAGTTGGAGAACACTTCAATCTCTCCGGTCACTCAATTACAGACCTGAGGGTGGCTATCCTTCAACAAAAAAGCTTCAAAAACAGACTCCAACGAGAGACTGCTGAATTGGAATTAATTTGCAAACTGGATACAATTAACTTAGGTTTGAATAGAGACTGGGAGTGGATGGGTCATTACACAAAGTAAAACTATTTCCCCATGTTATTTCTCCCCCTCACCCCACCCCCCCAGTGTTCCTCAGATATTCTTGTTAACTGCTGGAAATAGCCTACCTTGCTTGTCACCATGAAAGGTTTTCCTCCTTCCCCCCCCCCCGCTGCTGGTGATGGCTCATCTTAAGTGATCACTCTCCTTACAGTGTGTATGATAAAACCCATTGTTTCATGTTCTCCGTGTGTGTATATAAATCTCCCCTCTGTATTTTCCACCAAATGCATCCAATGAAGTGAGCTGTAGCTCACGAAAGCTTATGCTCAAATAAATTTGTTAGTCTCTAAGGTACCACAAGTACTCCTTTTCTTTTTGAGCTCAGAAAGAGTTCTTCAGCCGCATTTTCCTATTCATATCCCTAAAGAATAACCTGCATGTGTTTGAATGAAAATTATTAACCAGCTGTGCCTCTAGGGAAAGATTTTATTTAGATTTTCCAAGTATTGTCATTCATAGATTTTAAGGCCAGATGGGACCGTTATAATCATCTTGTCTGTTCTGCTATATAACACAGTCTAAAGAACCCCCTAATTTCTATGTCAAGCCCATAAGGTTTCCCAGGAAAAAATAACTGGCATTTTCCCACTACTTACATTGGCTTCACTGCTGTTTCCCCACATAGGGAACCCCTGGCTGAGTGCATCAGAGACTGATTTTACATGGAATCTACATGGGCTTAGCTGGATTTAGCCAATAGTCTAGGCAAGCTACCATTCAAAGCTGAAAAATACCAGCTGCTAATATTTTGCAACAATATCTTTTATTTCTTTGTCGTGTTCCCTGATGCTTTAAATAAAATACTTCTCTTAGAGGTATTGTCTATGTGTCAAATTCCAGCTCCCCTTGATTCAGATTTTTATCTTCCTCTCTTATTTCTCTTCTTAAATAAGCACATACAGCCACATACTGTCTTTGCTACATTTGATCTATGGCAATTGTTCCCAACTTTTTTGGGCATAAGTACCAGTTTATCATAATAAGATGCTTGGTTGTACCAGCCAGTGCCTAGTGCCTTCTCTTTAATTGCACATGCCTTTAACATGCAGAAGAGCTATGCCAGGCCTTGCAATCACAACACTGAGATCTGAAGAAGCCCCAAATGCTTGTGGAGTTCATAGTTATAGACCTTATATCTGAGACATATAACATTCAAGATCTTCTGGTGACCCTCATTCATTTGAGCCACTCATTCCATCTGCAAGTAAAAGGGAATACACATGTATAAGTACTGATCAAGTTCCCATAGTGCCTATGGGAACTAACCTATTACTCCCGTAGAATTGAAGAAATTGCACATGTCAAAGTGGAACCTGGCAAGCCACCATTTTAAGCACAGCTTATAAAAAGGAGAAAAGCTAATTATTGTGCATGAGCACAGTATCAACAGATGATTTTGTATGTTTGCTCTGCCAAACCTAAATTAGCATCAGTAGATAAATTTCATGCACCCTGGAGTTCAGCAGCAGCAGGAAGCAGCTGCTTACCTTTCAACCAACTGAAAACAAGTGGAATCACACACACTAGGTACGTCAAGAAGGAACAGATGGAAGAAACCGGCCAAGCTAGAAAGAATCTCTGGGGTAACACCATTACAGACACCGCCCTGAGCAGCCAAGGGTATGTCTGAATGGGATTAGACATTACTTAGGACTTGCACGAAGGCTTTGCCAAAGCTGATACAGCACAATGTTCAGTCTTCTCACACTTTAGCAAGCTACATTCAGCTGTCCCACTTCAGCCAGTGCCAATAGCACCTAGAAGGAATAACATGTGGGAGGGTCTATGAAAAACATTAGAGAGGGAACCAAGCTCAGAAGAAGATAGCCAGCAGAAAACGATCCAAGACATGACTGGTAGTGTCCAGTGGGAGTGATACAATCAAGAAATGCCACAACAGTGAGCAGGTCTATGGCTGCTTCTCAGGAGTTTGGTACTTTGTAGCCACTCCCATCATTTGTTGGAGACCAACCAGAATGAGTCAGGAACGTCATTGGGCCAAATTCTTACTCCATTGGGTCACATGACTTCAGTGGATGTTGTCAGAGAGTGATGAGGTTCAGAACTTATTGTAGGTAAGGTTTTCAAAAGTGCTCAGCTCTGGCTTGTCTCAGCTTAAATGGGAGCAGAGCGAGGCCAACACTGACAGCTTTTGAAAATCTGACCCTCCATACTATACCTAAGCCTGGATGTTAAAGATGAAGGGACCAGAGCAAGAAGAGTCCACTATACCTTTGGAAAATTTAAACAAATGTGAAGGTTTCAATGATTTCAAAACATGACAAAAGAAACAGATTCTCAATTCTTTTGCTGCTCCGTATAGGAAGGTTTCCAGCTCTTTGATAACTGATTCATCGAGCCATAGCTGTGGCTTTTTTGTGGCTAGGTTATGTTCTTATCCTCAGCACGGACTTTCGTTTATGTCGGCCGATTGTCTGTTGTTCCAAGAGCCTGCAGCTGGGGGAAGGTGCCTGTGGAGACTATGTTTTCTTTCAAAATCGGCACAATGTATTTTTCTTCACAGTTTGCAACTCGCTTATAGCCAAAACTCACATATTCCTGCTCAATTTGTTTTCTATCTACTCAGTTGTTAGTCGTAATTGTAACAAGTGAATAAATACAGATGACAGATCCCAAATACTCTGCCTCACTTCATTATTTGGATTGCAGGACATAATTTAACAGTTGTTTTCAAAGAAGAAACTTGTTTGAGCCAATACCTGCTCAGAGCCCACATGATCTTCTTGCAGGGAGACAAAAGTAGACAGAATAAGAATTACTGCACTGATCCTCAGCTGGTAGCTCCATTGAAGTCAATATCTCTATAGGCTATCTGAAGTGCACAGAATAATAGAGTTAATGTTACTTACAATAGCAAATAACTGTGGTATCTCTGATAACTGTGGTAACTATTGACTTTTTAGGTGACAACCACTCTAAACTATGTATGAACATAAATCCTTGTATGCACATAAATCCTCCGATAAAGGAGCTTCTTATAAAGTTACAATACCACATCATTGTATTACAATCTGTCTCAAATATATATCTATCTATATGTCTCTATATAGTTTCATAAATGGTCTTAATATTAAGCACAACAGAACCTAAAACAATGAAACAAATATAAAAAAGTCAGCCAGAGACACTGGTCTTCTTAGTAGAAGAGCCCCTTTTGTATTGGTGACCACAGACAATATTTGAAGTCAAAGCACTGGGCCTCAGCATCGTAGATGACTGAATAAATTTTGCTCTCTTTCCATTGAGAAAGAGCTTATGACTTTTCTCAAATTAACTTGTAATTAAAAACTACTTGGCAAATAGTTCATGGTCTGTAAATGGTACTCAGGCAATTTGTTGTGAGAATTAGATACACAATTGAAACGGTATTGGTTAGGTTTGATGTGATATGTAGATCACATGGTATTGTTTCTGATCCGATTGGATTACTGTCACTATTAGAATCGGGTTTCTAGTCTGTGACTCATATTTGAGAGAGTTCAAAATGTGTTTTCCCTGGAAGTTGGTTTGTTTGGACGGGAAAGGTAATTTACTCTAGGATTGTAGAGCATGATGTAAAACGGGCACCAGACCCTGATTGGACATTGGACATTGTAATATCAATCATAATATTCAAAAATTTCACACAGAATTGCTGTTTTCAGGAACATTCCTGCCTGTAAATTCACTTGCTAGAATATTCACATAAAACGATAGGCAGGAGCGCAGTCACAGTGCATTCATTTTCAAATGTGGAAGAAACTTCCCCATACACTCCTTGTGGTGTTTGCCCCGCTCTAAATAGTAAGGTCCATAACTCTGACCTGTATTACATCTGCCTCAGATCCACATTTACAGCGCCCTCCCGAAACTCCCCACATCTCCTGGACTCACTGGAAATCCTGGGATGGATTCTCTGGAGGCAGTCTCTTCTCAAGATAGTCCAAAGTCCTGGTCAAGGGGCTGGAAGCTATGTCTCCAGGACATTATAGTTCCTTCTCCAGCTACACAATTAACCAGATAACCCCTGCAATGCTGTCCTAAAGCTGTCTTAGTTGGCCAAAGGAGGGTCAGCCTTGCACCCTCAGGTGGTGCCACCATGGCGGTTCTCACACTATCTCCTTTCTCAATGGCCAGCACAGTGTGGTGGGAGAAAAAGGGCATGGCTTGGGTGTCCCTACACCCTGACAACCTCTGGCTGATGGAACAGCCCCCTGAGGCTGTTGGCAGCCACTGCAAGTTACAGCAACATTCAAGTCGAGGGACCGGCTCGGTGCAGGATTGGGGGTGTACAGCTAACTACGCACACCTCTTCAGCACCACTGAAGTGCAGCTTAGCTGCAGCTGAGGATCTCGCCCCATGAAAGTGCTAAGATTTTACAGATATTAAATTCCAAGTAAAAATAAGTCTGCCTGTTAAAAACCATATTTTATTACTTATTCAAAGCCATACTTGAACATGACATAATGTAACAAATACAAAGGGCTTTAGCAGAGGCATGCGCACACGCACACACAGCTCTAGAATTCAACAGTGCAAATTACTTTTGAGATTTCTGAATAATCTCAATGAAAACTGCTCCTCACAGTGGCCAATGGTGGTAGATGAACAATGATCCAAGAGCATTTCAAACTTGGAGACATTTTTAAAAGGTTTATTTATAGATGGCAACAGGTATAACAAGGCAAAAGTAGTGACATGAAGTATAAAAATGGCGATCATACAGAAGCACGATAAGGACTAATTACCAATGAGTCCCATGAAGTCAACAGCTCTCGTCCAAAGTGGGATAATAGATAATCCGATAGCTAGATAACCTATTTTATCTGTCTAAATAACTGGTATAAAAGCAGCATAATAGACATTTTTCATAAATACAAAGGGTGAATTCGTGGCACCATTGACTTTAGACTGGGGGTGAAATCTGGACCCCACTGAAGTCAATGTTAAAGCTCCCATTGACTTCAGTGAGGCCAAGATTTCACCCCAAGGCTATAGTATTGCTGACTGTTCTTATTCTGATATGGTCAAAAGGTCATAGCAAAAAGTCATCTTCACAACTTCAACTGGTTAAACTCCATTACTTCAGACCCCTCAACCTGCCCAGGTCCATATGCAGAACACACTGTGGTACAAAGATCCAAACCAAGGGACATGGAAAAGACAGGACAAGGATCTTGAAGCAATGTGAAATTAATTTCTTTAGCATGAATCACATTCTCTATAAGGCCAGCTTCTTGCTTCAATGTTCCTGTTAACAATTTGCAGGATATGAAGCAAGTTGAGAGTGGGGAAGAGGCATATTTGGGACTAATGTGGGGAATATCCTTTCTAAGAAGAGAAAGTTCGGAGATATGCATTAAGGAGCAGTCCAGAATTCTGACCCAGACAAAATTCCCAGGAACTTTTATTGATTTCAATGGAAATTTTGCCCAGGCAAGAATGGCAAGAGTTGGCAACAACTTGCATTATAAATTCAGGCTCACTCCCTGGAAGAGTTTAGCATTCTCTCTTTCTTAATATGGGTTCCTCTCTTTTTCATATCAGAAAATATTTTTGGAATCAAAATTAAAAAACATGCACTGCCTATCTCCCAGAATCACTCAACATTTGGAGAACATATTACTATATATCCACTGCTCTTATAAAGGAACATATAGCCTGTTTGTTGCTGGACTGCCTATGTTCACATTTTGCTGAGAAAAGCCATTTTAATGCATTTAAATTATTAGATGCAAGCATTTATAAGCAAGGATGGCCCAGAAACACTTGCCAGCCTCTGGTGGTGAGTTAAGTACTGGCAGTGAGATACAATCTCTTGCAGCATTCAGGATATTTCCTACAGTAAGTACAAAGAAGTTCAAGGGAATACTGCAGACATTGATATAACTGGCTACTCACCCCAAGCAGTGCAAGCATTGGCAAGAATAAAATATAGTACTCACTATCCCAGCAACTGGTGTCTTTCCTTGTATGCTTCCTGCTCTTTCCAGAATACACTAGGCCAGATTCCTTCTCTAGTGTAATTCCATTTATTTATAATAAAGCATCATCCACTGCTCATGGCACTCTACTCTCTCCTTCTCCCCCCAAAAATTAAATACAGTTTCATAGGTCCAAAAGACCACAGGCAGACATCCCCCAATTTCTACTCCCCATAAGAGACCACTCCCATAGCTTATTATAACACAAAACATGAGTCCCAAGCCCCTAGCAGCATTTCTCATCCCAGCAAATCCTCCAGCCCTTCACTCATCCTTCCCTCTTCCAAGGTAAGCCTGGGAAAACAAGTGAATTCTGCAGCATGCCCTATAGGTCACTCGCCAGAGTGGGGAGAAGAGTATTAAAGTCAACAGCCTCTCTATGAGGACCCCATGCGAGTAGCCCCTTTTGTCTTTCCTGAGCTGTTAGCTTAAGTGAATCAGCCCACTTCAAGGGCTGCAGAACCACATGGGCAGACGTTATCTCTACAATAAGGGGACCCAAATCATTTAGGGCTTTATAAGTCAATAACACCTGAAACTTCGCCTGGAAGTTGGTCGGTAGCCAGAGTATTGGAAAGCTCAGAGCTCAAGTGCTCTTTTTGTGCAAGACTCCAATGACTGAGTAGGCCATTGCATCCTGCACTAGCTGCAATTTCTGAGTGGTCTGACAGTGTAGCCTCCTGCAGAACTCAATACAGTAATCCAGTCTCCAAAAGGTTACAACCCCTATTAATGAATGAGATTTTTTTTTTGCCACCACTTTCTTGAAAACCTTCCCCTAAAATAGAAGACTTGAGATGGGTGATATTTGGAGAGATTATCTGCCATTTCAAAGAACGGATTTTTTTGAGCAAGGATCTAATTGCTTCTTTAAGTCAAGGAGACATTTCAGGGAGGCACAAACAATAAACTTGAATAATAGCCTGTCAAGGTTCCTTCCCCATTCTGAACACTAGGGTACAGATGTGGGGACCTGCATGAAAACCTCCTAAGCTTACTTTTACCAGCTTAGGTTAAAACTTCCCCAAGGTACAAACTATTTTATCCTTTGCCCTTGGACTTTCACTGCCACCACCAAATGTCTAACACCGGTATTATTATTATTATTAAGAAAGAGTTTGTTTGGAAACGTCTTTCCCCCCAAAAATCCTCCCAAATCTTACTCCTTTTTTTCTGAGGAAGGTTTGATAAAAATCCTCACCAATTTGCATAGGTGACCACAGACCCAAACCCTTGGATCTTAAGAACAATGAAAAAAGCATTCAGTTTCTTAAAAGAAGAATTTTAAATAGAAGAAAAAGTAAAAAGAATCACCTCTGTAAAATCAGGATGGTAAATACCTTACAGGGTAATTAGATTCAAAACATAGAGAATCCCTCTTGGCAAAACCTTAAGTTACAAAAAGACACAAAAACAGGAATATCCATTCCATTCAGCACAGCTTATTTTCTCAGCCATTTAAAGAAATCATAAACACACACATATCTAGCTAGATTACTTACTAAGATCTAAGACTCCACTCCTGTTCTGTCCCTGGCAAAAGCATCACACAGACAGAGAGAGACCCTTTGTTTCTCCCCCCCTCCAGCTTTGAAAGTATCTTGTCTCCTCATTGGTCATTGTGGTAAGGTGCCAGCGAGGTTATCCTAGCTTCTTAATCCTTTACAAGTGAAAGGGTTTTTCCTCTGGCCAGGAGGGATTTTAAAGGTGTTTACCCTTCCCTTCATGACATAGCCCTAGAGCCTACATACTAGCTTCCCCCAGCCTCATGGGAATTTGTTCTAATTCACAAGCAGCAGCCCAGTGCTAAGGGCTGAAATGGAAACAGGATGCGTAAAATGCTAGATAATATATCCCAATGTTCTGGATTTCTCTTGCAATTCTGATCTTTAATGGGGTTCATATCAGCTATACACTTCTAAAAATATATGGATATGCCACTAAAATTATTGGGTAAAGTTGCCTGGCTTTTCTCAGATTTGCAATGTATGCTTAAATCCATTAGATTTTAAATGTTCTGAGATAGTTTTGAAATTCTTGAGCATTTCAAGAGTGACTTATAGATTCTAGGTATGTTTTTCACACACTTGTACGCAATAATTCAGAAAGTTGGTCATTAACACATTTTGTCATGTTAAGCAGTCCCCCCTGCCCATTTCTAAAATGGGCTTCCTTCCAGGTCTAGTAATCAGCAATAAATTAATCACACACTCTTGTAAGCCTGTTGACTTTAAGCTCTATACTGTAGGTTGGGTTAAGGACACAGCAAGCCACACTGCAGGAGGTGGCGCAGGCTTGGATCTAATGATTGTTGTTTAACAGTTGGTGTCTGCTCAACCCACAGCCATTCTTGCTGCCATTCTTTGTGCACTCTTCATTATCGGTGAGGGAGTCTTCCTCTTCATCACTCCGGTCATCTTTCAAGTCCTAGACAGAAGAAGAAAGTACGGTCACCCCATGCAAATATTTATTATCACAATCTGCATGCATGACACTTGCTGTCAGACAAAGTTCCTGCTTCCATTTGGCAGGGCAGTAAAGATAATGGATGTCCATTTCTGAAAATCTCCATGGGGTTTGGATAAGCAATTCTCATTCATTTTAGTGCGAACTGGGTATTCAAATCCTCTAGGTGGCTTTGGAAATACCAGCCAATAATTGTACTTATTTATTAATTTATCAAGTACACTTATAAATACCACTAGTGGTATAGATAGTATACAAAACACACCAGAAATGACAGCATGCCCACTTGCTAACTCATCACCAACCGCTCTGAGTTCCACCCTCATCAGCAAAGGCCTGTGTGAGCAGATGGTCTTGCAACAAACACAGAAGGTCATCGAATGTGGGCTTCATGAGACCAGTAGTGGAAGGCCAATGTCAGATGAGGGCTGAAGGTCTTTTGCTCAGAACTTCCTGCCATTAGCCTAACGTAGAGGCTTAAGCATCAGTTTAAATGTTCTGGCCGCTCTAAACTGATAGGAAAGATGGTCTCTAATGGACACAGGACTAAATACACATAGGACTTAATAGATTAGAACCAACACCTTGAATCACCCCTGGAAACAGAATGCTAGTGCTATCTATGGCACCCAGGTATAATGTGAACTAGGTATGAAATACTCTTAAGGATGAGCATGCTATCCAAGTTGTTCTCATGTATCACGCCAAGTAGAGCATATTGCAGTCACCCACTGGGGGGTGGAGGGTGGATAATAAATGCATGAAACCTGTGGTGTGACCCACCACACAACAGGAAAGGACGCAACCTTCTTTTTACATGAAGATGAAAAAAGTGCTCTCAGCAGCTGCAGATACCAGGACGTCCAGGAGCAACCACTGTAAGCTCTGTTAATAAAGGATGGGCAACGCTCCTCCATCAAAGGGGAAGATGCGACTGCCAACCTCTCCTCTGTTGATTCCCTCCGTCAACCAGCGTCATTTTCCATTTTATCTGGACGGAGCCAGTCTCAGCCAACTCATCTAAACCTCAGTATCTCCTAGAGATTGAGCACATCTCAAAAGATCATCCTGTGGGTTTGTTGCAGAGAGGATAGAGGGCCGAGAATCATCTGCCCCAAATACTTCACAACCTTCCTGCAAGTGGGGTAACAACGCCAAACCCCTTTGATGCCCCATATAAGAACCCTTGTTGCTGATTAGCAATTAGAGACATTGTACATGTTCACACCCCAACGTTCAATGGTATCAGAGACTGCTGCCATGTTTAGAGGTATCAGGAGGGCCATTTTAATCTTGGTCCATCACCAGAAGGAGACCAGCAATCACACAGGTCAGTGCAGTCTCTGTCTCACATCCAGATCACCAAATAGACAAGGAGATCTGGAAACTCTAGAAAGTGTCAGAGCTGCTATGCCACTCAAAGGCAGATGACTGGCCTATAATTGGCCAACATTGATAACACCTTCATCCTGACAGATCCCAAAGCAGTCCTGGCCTGACAAGTCTCTTGACCTCTCTGTGCTTCAATTTCCCCTATTTGGAAAACAGTAACAACAAATGCCAGGTGATTGTGAGGATTAACTAATGTTGGTGAAGTGCAGGGAAGATGAAAGAAACATTACATACGTGCTAAGCATTATTAATAGAGTAACAAAGAGGCAGGAGCTAAGAAGTTGCCCGTTACTAATAGGTGTAAACTACTGCAGCTCCAGAATTCCTGTTTACATCTCAATGTCTCTTGGGTTTGCCTAGTTCTTAGAAATTCAGTAATCATAAAAATATATGTGCCATGGTGCAAGGAAGAGTATCACCTCCTCATTTACAAGAGACAACCCCCTGCTCCTGTCTTAGACAGATTAACCAAGCCAGATTTATTATTAGAAAAATACAGTATCTGCAGTAGCGATATATTCAAAGCCTTGAGAGCAGGACCAGCTCCAGCGTTTTTGCTGCCCCAAGTGGCAAAAAAAAAAAAAAAAAAAAAAACCCACACCAACTTGCTGCTGAACGGGGAGGCAGAATCCTGCCTGCCGAACACAGAGGCGGAGTCATGGTGAAACCAAAGAAGAGTCGTGCTGTGACGGAGCAGCCGCCAAATTCCCGCTGGATTGCCACCCCAGAGCCCAATGTCCTGCTGCCCTTTTACATTTGCTGCTCCAGGCACCTGCTTGGTTTTCTGATGCCAGGAGCCGGCCCTGCCTGTGAGAAAGGAAGGGGTTTTTCTCTGGAACAAGGGGCAGATGGGCAAGGGAGGGACTTTGTTCCTAAATAGCTTGGGAGGGTTTTTTCCTCAGAGGAAGAATGTTGAACACCTGGTCCTTCGTTCTTCCGGCTCAGATGACCAAAAAAACATGCCAGGTGGTAACTACCTCCCTCCTGCCAGCTAAAAACAGGTGTCTGGCATCTGCTGCAACACATCACAATGAGGTTTAGAAGAAGCTAAGCAAAGATCATCTGAACAGAGTGACAATTTGATGACATTTGGCATAATACATAAAATCTACTCCTTTTCCACTTTTTGCCTCGCCTCACCATAACCAAAACTCCGCATCATTTTCAGGAGTTAGGATCAAGCAGTGAAGGTTTGGTTTAAGCACACCAAATTTTGCTTCCTTTTAAATGTAATAGTTTTGGCAGAGGAGTACCTGAGCACTCGAATGACTTCAGTGGAGCCAGGACAGTTTACACCAGTTGAGCATCTGCCCCTCTGACTGAGGTGTCTTTGTTCTGTGGGGAGGGGCGAGTGGGTGCTTGTAAACAGGGAAGGGGCCCCTGTTTGTGATTCTTAGTTATTTGGTGTGCAGTGTCAAGGTGCATGTTTGGTGGCAGGAAGTCCATGACAAATGGGCATTGGGTGGCTAAATATTGCTTTTATATTCCCACACATGAAATAACTCGCCTTCCGGTTACATTTCCTATTTGAAGGACATTTGGACTCTAAACGTTGGTCTCCTTTGTTCTCAATCTCAACCAAGGGCTAAATGGGGCTGGAAATTGACATCCACTCCAGTTCAGAGATGGGGTGCAGTATGGGGGAAGATTGCACTGTTTCTGCCCATCCTGTACCGGCTTTGTGAATAACTGATGATTTCATTCCCCAGGGCTGTTAGTCTGGCACTGTCCATCAGCAGAACATTCATACATAAGAGTAAATGACCGCTACAGTAGTAACTTATCTGACTGCAATCCTACAACCCCTTTATATATAAAGTTTCAATGAAAACATATAGGACTAGAAAGAAAATTAAAGCATAAACTCCACTGGTCTTGTCACAAAGTATAAACTTCCTGGGGCTCTTTTTTTTGTCTCTTCCTGAACAACATGTAAAGGAGACCAAAACAAACAAATCTTAGTGTAAATACTGTAGAATAAACTTGGCATGTCATCAGTTAGAGTAAAGGAAAAGCAACCTTTCCCCCACACGCAATTTATGAGGTCGCATCTCATTCGGATCACCTCCGCTACTTCCTGTTAGTGCCGTATTTTGTCTGTATGGTCAAAGGCAGAAAGATTTTCTGGGGTTAATTTTTGCCACAGGAAATATTTAGGAAACAAATAAATATCAAATCAGAATATAGGGCCTGACCCAAACCCCATTAAAGTTAATTGAAAGACCCCGCTGATGTCAATAGACTTTGGAACAGGCTCATACAGCTGAATGCTAAAGAAGAATGTAGTTTGGTGAAGCCAGACTGTGTGTCAATTTAGGCAAAACATTTAAGCATATACTTAATTTTAAGCACCTCCTCATACCCCATTGAAGGCAAACAGGACTTAGGAAAAATGCTTGAAGTCAGGCATGTATTTCAGTGGTTTGCTGAATAGGGATGGATTGCTGAATTGGGGCCTTGGAGGGACAGTTCTGTTGACCTTGAAGTCAAAGGCAAACTTCATCCTCCCAAAATAAGTTACAAAAGGGTCACAATGGGCTGCTTTTCAGTAGGAGTTATGTTATTGTACAGAAGGATACATTATCCCACAGCGCATGGGCCTTTTCATAAGTACATAGTTTTAAAAGCTCAGATCACCAGATAACAGACATCTTTAAATACAGGACAGGTGGTTGCCCTATCAGTCTAACTGCTCAACTCAGGTCTTCATCCTTCCAAGGTAGCTAATCTGTACAATGGAGTTTTCTGGGTGTGAAAGAAATCTTATAAACCAAGGTCTGGTCTTCTCTAAGAACGGCCATACTGGGTCAGACCAGTGGATGATCCATCTAGCCCCGTATCTTGTCTTCTGACAATGGCCAATGCTAGATGCTTCAGAGCAGGGGTTCTCAAACTGGGGGTCGGGACCCCTCGGGGGTTGCGAGGTTATTACATGGGGGGGGGTTGCGAGCTGTCAGCCTCCACCTCAAACCCCGCTTTACCTCCTGCATTTATAATGGTGTTAAATATATTTTAAATTGTTTTTAATTTATAAGGGAGGGTCACACTCAGAAGCTTGCTATGTGAAAGAGATCCCCAGCACCAAAGTTTGAGAACCACTGCTTCAGAGCAAATGAACCACTGAGTGAGCCAATCCGTTGTCCGCTCCCAGCTTCTGGCAATCAGAGGCTAGGGACACCCTAAGTCTGGGGTCGCATCTCTGACTATCTTGGCTAATAGCCATTGATGGACCTAGTCTCCAGGAACTTCTCTAATTTTTTTTTGAACCACGTTATAGTTTTGGCCTTCACAACATTCCCTGGCAACGAGTTCCACAAGTTGACTGTGTGTTGTGTGAATTAATGCTTCCTTTCGTTTTAAACCTGCTACCTATTAATTTCATTTGGTGATCCCTGGCTCTTGTGTTATTAGAAGGAGTTGTTAATACTTCCTTATTCACTTTCTCCACACCATTCACAATTTTATAGACCTCTATCATATACCCTTTTAGTCATCTCTTTTCCAAGCTGAAAAGACCCAGTCTTTTTACTCTCTGCTCATACGGAAGCTGTCCCATACTCTTAATCAGTTTTGTTGCCCTTCTCTGAACCTTTTCCAGTGCTAATATATCTTTTTTGAGATGTGATGACCAGAATTGCACACAGGATTCAAGGTGTGCTTGTACCATGCATTTATATAGTAGCATTATGATATTTTCCATCTTATTATCTATCCCCTTCCTAATGGACATAGACATTGAACAATCTCACACTACTTTTCATTAGCCCTGGTGTGCTTGGCCAAGGATTCTTCACCGCACACCTGAACACCACTTGATTCCTGCTCTTCACTCTGCTAGTAGCTCCCTTGCCCATCTGCCCCCTGTTAATTGTACATAGTTTGTGATCTGCTTTGGAATGCCTTGGAGTGAAAGGTGCTAAATGCAAGCTATATCTATACCTACATGAGTTCTTACTCCCTACAGGGATGGAGTGTGGTCTAGCATTTAAAGCATGGAAGTGGGAGTTAGGAAAATGGGTTCTATTCTCAGCTCTGCAGCTGACTTACTCTGAACTCGGGCAAGGCATTTTACCTCTTTGTGGCTCAGTCCTCCATCTATAAAATGGAGATAGCAACAATTACCTACAGTATGTCAAATCAACATTTGTTAGGCCCTTGAAGTCCTTCAGTGAAAGGTATTAAATACAGTAAGGGCAAAATATGTTATTCAGAATTATCATCCAGTAACACAATAAACTTCTCTATGAGAGATAATATCCTCCATACAGCTGAAGAAGTGGGTCATAGTCCATGAAAGTTTATGTTCTAAGAAATTTGTTAGTCTTCAAGGTGCCACAAGACTCCTCGTTGTTTTTGCTGAAACAGACTAACACGGTTACCACTCTGAAATATCCAGCAAGTGTGTATTTCCTTCACGTTCTGAAGCACAGCACCAGTTACAGAGAAAGCCTGTTCAGTTCTGGAAAGGTTTATGACTTTTCAAGTCTTGACCACTATCCAGATGGAAGCAAACTGCAAAGGCATAAACTTTCATTTTGACACTGAAATAGATCTAGCTCTCCCCCTTTGCATCTTTTAAATCAAACAAATGCTTTCTGAACAACTGATTGCACTTCAAAAGCCCTTGCTTTAGAAACAGTCTTTAGTACAGCAGAATTGTTCAAGCAATTGGAGGGCACAGGAAGTTAAGAAAGGACAGAAATTTAAACAGCAATAACTTCTTCTTTAACTAGAAAACAATTCTGCACTCAATATTGTTTACAATGGACTATTATAAAGCTATTAGAATATCATGAATTGAGCTTGTGCTTATTTTAACTCTGACTCTTTATGGATGATACATAATGTACCAGTTCCGAGGCTTTCACTGCTTTACTTCCAAGATACTTTATCTGACCCCAGCACATCATATATTATGCTGGTGTTTTCCAACTCAAAGAAAAGGTCTCCACTGTACTATAATTGATTAATATACTCCCAAAAATTTAACAGCTGGTAAAATGTAGATATAAGAGTCGAGGCTGCCATTCATTCCCAATGTTTTTGTTTCATAGTATTGGCTGAATTTTCTTTAAGGTGTTTGGGGGAAAAGACATAATGGACATGTATATTTTATGTTCTGGATGACTAATCAATTTAATCTTTCTAAACGGGTGAATGGTTTCAAAGTTCACAAGAAGCACACTAATGCTCTAAAGTCTCCAAGAGAGTCATTTGTAGTGAGGCCAAAGGCGCACATGTCTGTAATCATTTCCCTTTTGTTTAACCTTCCACCTGCTGCTCAATCTCCCTCTCTTAGTTAAATCAACCGTATTTGTCAAGTCCTTACCCTTTTATTGCTGTTACAATTTGTATCATGCAAACTGCTAGCACCAAATCCTACAGAAAGAACAGTAAAGGGGGCTTGACAGACACAATGGGCCGGATTATACCAAACTTGCAATGGTATAACTCCACGGACTTCAATGGGGTCGCTCCCAATTCATGCCAGTGTGAGAATCAGGCCTAATTTGTCTACTTAATACAAAGAAAAAAAGAGTCCTCCCTCCCCCTCAAAAAAATCTTCATTTTTTTTTTTTTTTTTTTTTTTTTTTTTTAGAAAGGATGATTCTTAAATCCATAGATTTGAAGGTCAGAAGGGACCATTAGGTCATCTAGTCTGACCTGCTGTGTAACATAGGCCAAAGAATTTCATCTAGTTACTATTATGATTCCAGTAACTTGTGTTTAACTAAAGCAAATCTTCCAGAAAGGCAGTCAGTCTTGATATGAAGACCCCAAGAAATGAAGAATGCTTCACTTCCCGTGGAAGGTTGTTCCAATGGTTAATCGCCCTTGCTTTTAAAATGTATGCCTTATTTCTAATTCAAATTTGTCTGGCTTTAACTTCCAGCCATTAGTGCTTGTTAGGCTTTCCTGTGCAAGATTAAAAAGCTCTTTCATATTGGGTATTGTCTCCATTTTGAGGATTCTAGAGGTCAATGGCAGCCATAAGCACTCCCTTTAGAGATTTGCCAGAAAGTCTAATGTCTATGTCTAATGTGGTCTGCAGTGATTTAACTATCCTTCCCCTTAATCCAATAACTGGCATTAATGGGCTATCCTGTCCAATGTTCTAGACAAATTTATGATCAGAGCTAGTTAGGACTCAGAAGAGCAAATGAATTCTGAGCTCACTGTGATGACCCCGAACCAGAAACAATTGAATTAAAAAGATACAATATAAACTACCACAAGGGCTCAATCCTGCTTCCCCTGAAGCCAATGACAGAACTCCCACAGACTTTCATAGGAACAGACTAAGGCCATAACAGAAGAGGTGAGCAGACTTCAAATTCTCTGCTGGTATAAATGGGTGAAATTCCACCAAAGTCAATGGAGCTGCCCCATTTAAAACAGCAATGAATTTGGCTCCAAATGTGCCAGTGAACACTAGATAGTCTTTACCTTCTTGGTCAAGTTCATGGTTCTGCATTTTGCCTGGTGCTGCTGACAAGGCACCATGAGAATATTAGGCCCAAATTATGGCTGTCACTGGGTTGAGGACAGAGATGCAAGGAACCTCTTATTCCGAATGTTCCTTTGCCGGAATAGCCAATGTGGGTGATATAGGCTTGTAAGCACAGTGAAGGGGGAAGAATGGGGGGATTGCATGAGTGCTGCACCTACTACTTCAGTGAAGGACCGTCTGGGCAGAGTGCGCCCAGCCCATTGGCAAGCAGCTGCAGAACTGTACTTAGGGGAGCACAGGTTATAGCTATAATCAAGGTCAAGCACGTACTGCTGATAAGCATGCTCCCAACCAACTCCTAACCTTCCCAGGCATTGTGGTTCCAAATGCTGGTGTACACAGGGCAGTGCTCTTCCTTCCTGTCCTCTGATCAAAACCAATGGCAGCTTTGCCTGAATATCAACCCTAGGGTTTGACCCAGTATCTGCTACCCAATATTCAAAGTGTCAAGTTTGAAAGTAGAGGGGAAGACAATGCCAAAGCAGTCAGCAAACAAACAAAAAAAAAAAAAACTGTTATAGTAACACTGATACCAAAACAACAATGCAGCCTTAGCATCAGACTTTCCAAGCTCTTAGAAGAGTAAGGGCAAGTAGTAGAAAAGTACATCATCCACCCTAATGGGGAAGTCTGTGTTCAGTAGAACCTAACCATGTTGCAAATTGTCAGGCCCTCATCCTTCAGTCTTAAACCGTCACCACATCAAAGTACACATCTGAATTAGAAACCTTACAGAGATGGCACGGGGAAAAGAAAAAACTGAGCAGTCTTAGCAGCCTTTCAAGGCCAAAGCCTGGTGAGTCATACGGACCGGACGCGATCAGAATAGAGAAGCCTAAAGAGAAGTTCTGCTATTAGCTCTTCTGATATATCAAGATTCCAACTCCAGCCTATCTTTGACTTGCCCTTGAAAAAGCATTCACTTCTGTCAGGGATCAGAGGTAAGGCTCATTCAGTGTGGTAGAGGTGATGGGTACAAAGACTGCTCTATACTTGTAAAGTTGAGGGTATGTGAGATCGTTTACCCAAGTTGTTATACTGGTAAAAGCCCTAGTGTGGTCACAGTTATACTGATAAAAAGATGCCTTATACCAATACAGTTAAACCTGTATAAGCACTTTTACATTGGTATAATTGCATTGACACTAAAGGGGGTTATACCACTTTAATTTTAGTATAGTATACTTGAAGTGACAACTTGTGTGTGTGTAGACCAAGCCTAAGGAAGCACTTCTTTTATTGTCTCTCTGTCTTACTTCTAGACTAGTTACAATCATTCCCAAATGCATAAGGGGCCACCTTTGGCCAGACAGGGTCAGTATTAAGTCTGCTACCGAAAGAAAACAGTCCAGATATCATTTTCAGGTATATTAAAATGTAACACTAGGAAATAGACACCCACTTCCCCTAAAATAGTTAAGATTGTAAATAATCATTAACAAGCAAAACAAAACTCCAACATTTTGCTTTGTCTTTTGTTCTTTATACAACAGCTAATATAAAGTCATCCCCTTCCCCGGGCACAGTGGGGTCTGAAAAACTGTGTTTACTCGAGATACACAACAGACAAGGTCTAGCTACATATGTACACATTGCTCTCTGGCAGGGTTCTGGCCATTTCTGAAATGCAGAAGACAGGAAGGGCTGCTAGAGGGATTTAAAGGGATACTACGAAATTCCTCTACACTACACATTTTAAAATAAGAAATTTATAGTTAAGGCTAAACAACATACATTTGAAAGTTAGGAAAATTTGAACCACAGTCTTAGAAAACTAAATTAGTTACAGGCTGGATACCAGCTGCTGCTCTCATGATGGTTGCACACACATTCTTTAACTATTGATCAGATATCTAATATTTCAGATTCAGGCCACAGGTTACCTGTTTATACATTTATTGTGTTAATATCAGCTATAGACCCTTTGCAGATACGTGGGCTCCCCCTATACTTCCTCTTGTGGGTGGTTTACCTCTGCTCTGCACTTTATTCTCCATCTTTCAGGCTCTTTTACACTCCACACATTTGCTTGTTCAACCACCACCCTCATGGGAGTCGGGGTTTATTTAGACAATAACTCAAAAGTAAAACTCCCAAAAATCTGTCAGAAGGCATGGCTCTTACCATGGAGCCTGGGTGAGCAAAAGGTTTCCTCCAGCTACTCCTTTTCCTTTTTTATGAGTGACCCACCAGGGGATTTGGCTTGCAGTGGCCCCCGCTCACTGATGACTCTCCCTTGTAAACTTCCCAGAGGCAGCTCCATCGAACAACTGCTTCAGTTCTCTTATAAGGAACCATCTGCTTGCGGTTCCCTCCCATTGCCAGTATCTCTGGTTAGCTCATTTAGCAAGCCTGCTCCAGGCTCCAAATCTCCCGCAGTCAGCACCCTCATTCCCTTTGCTCTTTCACACTTTGTACCTGAGATGAGCCAGGGTTACATCATTGTACAACACACTATTGTAATTCACACATGCAACAGAAAACGCATACATTTCTTTAGAAGTTTCCGTTGCATGAGTGAATTACAATAGTGTAGTTCTGTATGATCATACAACCCACACCCATCTCAGGCACAGGAGAATCTCAGGTCCATATTATGAAGACATGTATGGTTTGTGGCTCTATAGTTGGTATTTTCAGGATAAATGTAATTTCTCACACACAGATAATAGGGTTCTCCCACCAAAAAAGGTGTATAAGTGGGGATAAGGAGGCCAATCTGAGGTTGAAGCTGGAATGTTAACTACTGTATTTATTTTCTGACTTTATGATGTTTACGTTTTTTGGAACTACAGCCTCTGAATTATCTAACCTTCAAACTTGTGAATTTTTATGCAGAATTTCCATACTTTCTAATGTTTGTCATTTGTTATAACAATGTGCTCAGTAATGGTGGTTTCGATTTAACACGTATCTATTTACAACTTTAACTATCTTAAGAACATTTTTTTAATTTCAAAATCTAAATATGTGTTGACTAGATCCTGACTTTCTAAATTAACAGCAGTACATTCCACAACATCTTACAATGCAAAGATAAAAAACAAGAGATAATAAAAAGTCAGTCCCAATAGATAGAGGGGGGTAACTTTCCAACAAATAGTACTATAATGTTGATAAAACTCTAAACTCAACATGTGCAATTCAATCAATGTAACTCAACTAACATTATGATTTAATGTGACTTTAGTCTCCACAGGAATGTAAGCAGCCTATATTTGGATTGAAGTAAATTGATCTACATTTCCAGCATGGATGGTTTTATTGGACAAATTATTTTCCTTTCAGCTTATCATTCTCTAGTCAATGTAACTAACTATGATCCTCAGTGGAATGTGGATTGTCTGACTGTTTCCTTCATTGCTTTCATATTAAGATGCAGAATCTTTATGCTAATTATGTTGAGCATCTTGTGGCCACAAAATGCCTTTAGCTGAGTCTTCCCCTTCTATGCCACGCTCAACTCCCAATGCTTCCCAAGCAGAGTTTTCAGGGTGTACTCAAACAGGGATTTGAGAGCACAAAGTTAAAAAATGATTACATTACTTCCCCAAATATTGAAAAGAATAACCTGGTAAAATAAAACAGATTTTAGATGCAACTGTTACAGTAAGTTCCTGATTTCAATTAAAGGAATAAATTCTCTCTTACTAAATATCACTTGTATTACCACTCAGCACAACATATAAGTAACTGGAGCTACAATACATTGATTGTTCAGAAGAAATAAATCATTGTTTTCAGTTAATCAGATTCTCTGTGGTTTCAATAAAATCTCCTGGTTGTGTTATTGAAATCTACTACCTAAATCTTGCACTCGAGTATATGTGGCTTTACGATAATGTCAAAAACCCAGGAGGTACTGAGTGAGTCATAATGTCCCACTGCTTATTGAATGATTCCAATTTTAAATCCACAGTTGGCAAAGAAAGAAAGAAAAATATAATAAGCATTTTGATGCCATTTTGTAAAGTGAACTTTTTTACCCTACGACAAAAACTTGCATTAAGCCAAAGAGTTTGGCATTATGAACCTTTATCAGGATATGCACTTTTATTCCTTATTATGAATGCTTGTTTAGCTACAAAACAGCTTATCAGGCACTTAGACTTTCTTTACTTAATGAGGTATAGTATTGCATTTAGGTTGAGTACCTGAAACAGCACATTGGTTATGAGCATACTTATATAACCCTATAATGATAATAACTATTCAAAGCCTGCAAAATATCTAACCAATTGAATGACAAATGCCTCCCTCTTACACAATACATTTCTTTCTGGTTTTCCTAATATGGGAGCATGTCATTTAACCCAGGAGGCAGAAGTAATTAAAGAATTCCTGCATGCCCACAAAATATGATCTTAGAGAAACTAGCCACCTTAGTTATCACTTACATCAGGTACAAACTTGGCCACATTACCCCAGTTGGCCTCATCTTTACCACTGTATGATGAAAATACAGCCCATCGAGACCACAAGTCTCAACATGTAATGTTTTAACTTGACACGAGATGGAAACCGTCACATGGATCAAGATAGAGCACTACATATTCGGAGCAGTGGTCTTAGCAGCTGCACCTCTGTATTAATGATAACGATAACCATCGAGCGCACTGTGGAACTCTGGGGATCCCACTGGGCCTATGGACTGCACTTAAAACTCTTCTGGTTGCTTACATGTTATTTACATGTAATGCAAATGAATGGGTTGCCACATTAGGCAGCAGATGGGACCCAACCTGTTCGTGCCTAAATTAAAGCTGTATATGTTTCAGCATGGCTCTGGACTTTACACTAGTTACTCCAGGACAAAAAATAACCCACTCAAAAAGCCAAAAAGAGTATTGTGGAGAGGATTTTACCTGAATGGTCTATCTACTTTAAATAGGAGAGAGAGAAATTTCCTTTTGTTTAAATTAAATACAACTAGTGTTCTCCATAGCTTTTTTTTTTTATTCAGTTTAACAGAGTGTAGCCCCACTGCGAGTTCATTTGGAAATATGAGAAATAGGTTCCTAACTATCTGCTGTGAACTGGAAACACATTTCAAAAATCCCCCAATCCCTTCATATTTCCTTTGAATTACAAACTGAAGGATCTAAAAGCTGGCTAGAGTGTAAGGTTTGTTGTGATGGTGGTGGTGTCTGTTTTCTAATTTAATGTTTTTAAAATATGTGTAACCAGCAAATAGAGCATGTCATAAATAGTCTCCTGGGAAATTAAAACACAGAAGTCAACCAATTACTCACAAAAAAGAGCAGCAATGAAAGCTGTCAGGTAGTACCAAGGCATGAGGAATACCGAGAGCAGAAAGGCAATTACTGAATTGATGTTTGATCCACATCTACCTCTTCTCTGAGCTGGCAATTTTCACAAACAGAGAAATTTTAGATCAGGGATTTACCAAAAAGGAGTTATTTCATGCCAACAGACAGACAGACACACACGTAATTGTTGGGCTAGATCCTCAGCTAGTGAAAACTGGCATTGCCCCATTGATTTCGCTAGAGCTGGGTTGATTTATGACCAAGGATCAACAAAGCAAACTTCTGCTGAATTGGCTAGGGTAGGAGGCCTTACATTTGGTAGATTGCAAGAAGCTACAGATATGATTTTTTATTCTCAATGGCACTAAGTGCCTGCAGTTCCTACTGAAGTCAAACTCCATTCCTTTGAAAACACTGGGTCAAATAGGGGGGGTTTGCTGCACTATGGAGTCTGCATGACTCCATATATGACACAGCTGGTAAAGCAGGGGCACTGAGGGCATTCACACCCATCTTTCTGGACTGAGTCTGGAAGATTTGTCACTGCATAGACCTCCTCTTGCAACATTTGCATATGGCATGATAAAACATGGAGGGTTACTTCACCCTTAGGCATGTGCCCCATCATCCATCTGCCCAGCTACTCTGGTCAACTGCTTGAACATTCATCCCTAAACCACTCTGCCTTAGATCACCCACCTATAAAATGGGTATAATGATACCTAACTCAGCTGTGCATTCTGAAATTTGACAGATGTTCATAGAGTGCTTTGAGCTATTCTGATGAAAGGTGCTATAGAAGTGCAAATTATTAACAGAGCTGGTCAAAATTTGAAATTCCAGTGAAAAAATGGTTCACTATTTTGAAATTTATTTTTTAAAACCACCTCTAATTATTAAGTACTTCCTACATGTTTTCTGAAGTTAACTAGTATCTGAAATGTGTGAACTCCTCACACACAAGTAGTAGCAAGTCAAAACAAACAAACAAACCCCTTACCCTCTTCCTGGATTTTATTCCGGGAAGGAATACAAAGTGGAACACCTCAAAATCCAGTCCAAATCTTTTCTCCAGGCACAGCTGCTCCCAGTGGTCCTCCATTTAGAGCCTAAATCTTATGCTGTTATATTCAGGCTCTTATTCTAAAACATCCATCACTAAGGTATCTAAGCACCTTCCAGATAGGCATTAAGTGACATGACTATGAGGTGCTCTCATTCTAGAGAGCTAGTCCCACCACTCCTGAAAGCAGGTGGGTGGAAAACTGCTCAAAGAGCCAGTAGAACACAGTTAATTTTCCAGCTGGTTCAACACCTGCTAACAAGGTGGGACTTTCAGGTAAACATTGCCAAACTGCTGCAAGAGTGCAGATCTTCCAAGGCCCTCCCTCCCATAGCTACTCTTACTACATGGATCCACAGTAGGCAACCAAGAAGCCTGTACAAGACTGAAGGCTGCACTATAAACTGAAGGGCTATACTTCCCTCTGGAGATTTGTACAAGGGTGAGAGGAAGATGCCTAACTCAGAGGGAATGCAGGCAGGCAAACAAGGGAGAGGTTAAATCCACTGGCGATGGGATTGTGATGTTAAGTCCTTGCCAGAAGAACGATAAGATTACCACCAATGTGTATCATGGTGACAAGCAATGATTCTGAACAAACTAGTCAGAACTGTCCTTACAACGTTTCTGTGAAAACAAACTCTGAAGAAGACACTCTCCTACCTTCAAGTCATGTTTCTTAGAAATTTTCTGCACCAATGGGCTTTGTTCACAATCTTGACTGACAGGTGGAGGACTCAATTAGTACGTGGAGCTTTTATTCCTCCAGATGTCATTGGACGGCCTCTGCAGGTTAGATCCTGCACACTTTTCACTTGGCATAACACTTAATAATAACAATAGCAGGTTAACATTCCTAACAGCAGTGCTATGAGCAAAGAGCTCAATACGGGGAAAAAGAGAATCCCGAAGAATAACTGCCGGCTATAACAACCCTGGGTGCAGGGAACTTCCCAGAGATTGATTAACTGGTAGGAAAAAATCTCCCTTTCTGCTTGTGCCTTGCATCAGTCTAAAAAAAAAAAAAAAAAAATACAAATACTTAAAAAAAGAAACCTCAATGATTTTCCAATGTTTTGATTCTGCAGAACATTTTATAAAAGAGCATTCTTCTCACAGCCCCACCTCCTCCTCCGACCACTGTTTGGCTCTCAAAATACATCATCCTATGGACTTCCAGAGAAGGCGCCATAGCCCACAGACAGCAAAAAATAATTTCTGCTGGAAACAAGAGCAGCTAAAGGGGAACAACAAAGGAGTTCAAAAAAAGACAAAGGCCTCCTTAGAACTAGACTGAGGCAGCAGGGAAGAAGAGACAGGATAGTATTGAGTCTTGAACTTAGAAATTGCTTGGATGCACCTGGACATCAGTGGATAGGACCCATCTACCAACCCCTCAAGCAGACAGGCCTATCAGCATGCCACAGCTAGCCCATTGCCATGCCACATTGTAAGATCTCCAAAGATTTGGCTAGGGAAGACTTTGCCCTTTGCTGTTGACAGAACACCATCAACAGAAGCTGCAATGGGAAACAGGCCAAATAGTCCAGGAGACCGATGAATGTTGTGAGGAAAGATTCCATCTTTTGTGGCACGGCTGGAAAAAACAGTGAACAAAGACAGGCACCACACCAGTCTGGAGTTACTGCTTCCCACTCTTGTCAAGGAGAGGCAAGCCCTACCTCAGAGGAGAGGGTCCTGGCAGAGATTAGGCAAATGGTAAAAAGCTTTCTTGTCTTGTGATGAGGCTCCTGGCAGCCTCTGAAACCCTCTCCTCTGAAACCTTTACCATGGCTGAATTTCCTAACTGGGTGTCTCAAGCTGGATCTATCGCAGAAGGTGGTCTCCTTGGCTGATCCCACAGGGAGATGCACATCATAGAGATGGTGGGTGGAGGGACACAAAGTTCCACACTTGCCTGATTTCTTTCCCCAAATTTTCTGCATGAGGATCTCAGACTTGTTCAAAATCCTCAATACCCAAACAGGAATCACATGCTTCACCCACTTTTAAAGTCAAGCAGTGGCAGACACTTCTCTTTTCATTCTTCCTTTTCTTCGTACAGATTGTAGTCAGAGGCCTATAATTAGCAGGAGACTTATGTCTGGAATTAGCTTTCACCTTTCTCCATCTCACAAGAGGAGGAATAATTATAGGCAGGGTTCTTCTTTTTTGCCCTCTGCTGCCCAGGCTAGATGAACTGACCCAGACGCCTAATCAGACAAGCTGGCCTGGCTTCATGCATTTTTCTTTTGCCTCCTTGGTGCTAGCACAGCCCCTTTCACAGAAGTCACTTGGATGCGGGTGGGGAGAGGGAGGTGCTTACTAAAAAAGGATCTCCTGCTGCTCCAGCAATGCCCAGTGCATCAGCTTGATTGTTTTCTTCAAAGACAAGATTGGAATCTTTATTTCACACTTAGAGTTCACTGTCTAGGCACGACATGACGGATACTCTGAGCAAATGAAACTGGCTGGTCAAAGGGGCCACAGGTGGTAGAAATCACCTTAGTAATCTCTTGAGTCTCTATGAAGCAGTGACCTATCATGAGCCTGCACAGGCAGAAAGGAGATGGAGCCAGCCTGCTGGAGTCGTCCAGTTAGCAGCCTCTCAGTAGGTAACTCCTCCACCTTTGGAATGGTCTGTCTCCCTGTCAGTCAAAGGTGGGAACTGAAGCCCATAGCCAAGACCAGCACAGGGGTTGAACAGAAATAGAGTATTAGTATCTGAGAATCATAATGTACAGTTTTGTGCATTTTTAAAAGGTGAGGTGGAGAGCTCCCTCCACTGGAAGGCATGGGAGAGAAAGAGAGGGTTTGGAGGAGTGAGGTTTTGTAGAGGTTTCAGAAAAATCAATGAGCTATCCCGATTGAATCATTACCTGAAACCCAGAACAGATGAGCTGACACACCAGTTGGGAAAGGGTCAGTATATAAAGATCTGGCTTAATAAAGAGATACAGACAGATTTCAAAAGACACCAGAAAAATTTGGTCCATTTCTTGAGGAAGCATTCACAGTAAATGCATGCAACTTACTTTTTTTCCATCAGTTTTAGCCCAAGCAGGTGTAGGCGTCCCAAACACCTGAAAAGCATAATCTCAGCTATAGCTAGAGCATAATTGACAATAACCCAAAGTCCAAGATATGATACAGAAAAACAACTGTTGCAATCAGTATGTTAAAGGCAGCTTTGAAAACAGCGATCACTAACAATAGAAATACGGTTTGTTTTTTTCCTATGATACAGGTGGTTTATATTAAACTTCTCTTTGACTGCTGCTCCACTCAAAAACCTATTAAAATGACAAGGTAATGCAGCTGTTAATGCAGAAGGAACTATTCTGAGCATCTAGCATAACCTCTTACAAAACACAAGCTACAGAATTTCACCAAAGGGTTCCCAAATCCACCCCAATACCTTATGGCTGATTTAGAGCATATCTTTTAGAAAGACATCCAGGCTTTCTTAAGAGACTTCAAATGATGGAGAATCTGCCACATCCCTAAGTAAATTATTCCATAGGTTACTTACCCTCATTTAAAAGAAAAGCCATGTTTCATTTCTAGTCTGAATTTCTCACTTCATCTTTGAGCCTTAGGATCTTTTTATGCCTTTGTCGGCTAGATAAAGAGCTCTCCACTATCAGAAATTTTCTCCCCATGTAAGTGCTTATAGATTCTGGTGATGGGGATTCAAACACCTTCCGAATGATGCAGTTTGCATTGTGTTACGGATCCATGACAAGGATTATGTGCTCTAATGGAGGCATGGGGACAGTGCAGACCTGGGTATTGGATGGTGCAGAGCATCCTATCCTACTCATTAGCAATAAGCTTTCTCCCAGAGAAACACAACATGTAACCATCATGTTATTGCCTAAGACAGGTGTATGAACTAGTAAAAGACCATCATCCATAGCCATGGCAAACACCACTTGGGCCTGCAATCAGTCTTATTATTTACATTTTCATCCCCTTTTCCCCTGCAAGTGAATTTGGCAATCCTGTAAGTGAAACCTGTGGCCAGGGCTTGGGTCTTAATTAGACTGTTGTAACAGAATGGGAAACACTGCAGATGAGAGAAAGGCACAAACAGGAACTCATTTCCCTTTACTAGAGAATATGAGCCTCCCTCTGACCTGGCTGGCTAGCTCCTTATCTTCAGACTATAAAAAACACCTTGGCCCCAAAGGAAAGGGGGCCAATTTGGAGCTGATGATTACATGATGGAAAGTTCCCAGAAAAAACTGTAGCTGACTTACACCCAAACACCGGGTAATTTGAAAATCTATAAGAAAGATCTAACTGTTAATTACCAGCACACCAACCTCCTCATGCCCATCTTCAGATACCATACCAAAAAATTTCCTAAAGAAAATCAAACTGTGCTAATCGAATTCAGGGCCAGGGATGCAACCCCATGCTCAGAGTGGCCATAAAACTCTGCCAGAAGCCGGGAAGGGAAGACAGGGGTAGAGAACTTTCCAAAATTGCCCTGTTCTGTATCCTGCCCCTGAAGCTCTGGTGCTGGCCACCATCAGAAACAGGATATTGGGCTGGATGGACCATTGGTCTAACCCAGTATGGCTGGTCTTATATTTAGTCTGATTTGTGCTTGTGCTTAATCTTCATCCAAGAGAACTCTACACTGGGATTTTGTCTGAGTAAGGAATGAGTAAAAACTGAGTAAGGATGTGGTCCAGGATGCTTACATCTGAAATGGCAGAGGCAAAAACCACTGGTCCATCAGAAAATACCTAGGGGATTTTGCAAATATGGAAGTAGTATTATTTAAGGAAACTGGCATGTTTTAAAGGATGACATTTGTATGTGAGAAACAACAGTTATTTTCTGCTCTATGTGTGGGGAAAGTAACTTTTGGTAATGGTGGCCATCATGAACCCTAACTAGGAGTGAGCTCTTTGCTTAGCTGGAAGGCAACATATTAAAAATTAAGAAAGCTACAAGAGTTTGAAAAATAATTTCTGATCACACTGAGGACCTGACCCAATGCCCACTGAAAGACCACCCATTATCTTCTGTCTTTGATGAGCCTTGTATCAGGCCCTTAGCCAGCTGACTCACCTGGAGTCCCCTCCCATTGTCTCCCAACAACGCATATTTTCAGGATTTAAAGCACTATTGTCTTAAGACCTCAACTCAGTCTATTATGGTTTCAACATATACTTTACATCTTCATCTGCCACAATGTGTCCCAGGTCACTAAAATTTGGCCTGGCTGCCCCTCTGTTATGATGGAGGAGCAGCCAGGCCAAATCTGCTGTTGTAGGCCTACGAGTAGGGCAGCACACTGAAATTTTGTGTACGGTGGCAGATCATCTTGAATGGTTTTTACATTCACTCTCTTTCTGATGTTGGGAACAACATGTTTAATCTCCACGGCATTTTCCTGGTATGATATTCTAAGTCAGTGCATATGTACATGCTTCTCTATATGCTTTTTTCTTCTTCTCAGTTTTCCTAAAATATTCTCATATATGGTGACTTGATGACTAGACATGTTTCAGAGGTGTTTGAAACCTGATGCAAGTGGATAAAATTTAACCATGTAATTGGGCAATATTACAGAAGCCACTAGCAACAAAAGCCTCTGGACAGCAAGATGGTTGCCAGCAGTTCCGTACTGCAATTCCCTGACCTAAACTGAAAAGAAGTGACCCTGCAAAAAAAAAAAAAAAAAAAAGTTTACAACAAAAGTCACCCAAGAGAAATGGTTGAGTGTCTGACCTTGCAGGGCTTTACTTGCGTGAGTACTTCCGTCCACAAGAAGTTCATGGAAGCTGTGTGAGCAAGGGAGCAGGTCTAAAAGTATTTTATTCAAAGCGTTTGATATGTTATCCCACAGTATTCTTGCCAGCAAGTTAAAACAGTATGGATTGGATGAATGGACTATAAGGTGGATAGAAAGCTGGCTAGATCATTGGGCTCAATGGGTAGTGATCAATGACTCGATGTCTAGTTGGCAGCTGGTAGTGCCCCAGGGGTTGGTCATAGGGTTGGTTTTGCGCAACATGTTCATTAATGATCTGGATGATGGGATGAATTGCACTCTCAGAAAGTTCACGGATAACACTAAACTAGGGGGAGAGGCAGATACACTGGAGAGTAGGGATACAGTCCAGAGTGACCTAGACAAATTGGAAGATTGAGCCAAAAGAAATCTGATGAGGTTCAACAAGGACAAGTGCAGAGTCCTGCACTTAGGACGGAAGAATCCCATGCACTGCTACAGGCTGGGGACTGACTGGCTAAGCAGCAATTCTGCAAAAAAATGACCTGGAGATTACAGTGGACAAGAAGCTGAATATGAGTCAACAGTGTGCCCTTGTTGCCAAGAAGGCTAATGGCATATTGGGCTGCATCATTGTTTTTATTAGTAGGAGCGTTGCCAGCAGATTGAGGGAAGTGATTATTCCCCTCTATTTGTCACTGGTGAGGCCACATCTGGAGTATTGCATCCAGTTTTGGGCCCCACACTACAGAAAGGATGTGGACAAATGAGAGAGAGTCCAGCAGAGGGCAACGAAAATTATTAGGGGGTTGGGGCACATGACTTATGAGGAGAGGCTGAGGGAACTGGGCTTATTTAGTCTGCAGAAGAGAAGAGTGAGGAGGGATTTGATAGCAGCCTTCAACTACCTGAAGGGAGGTTCCAAAGAGGATGGAGCTTGGCTGTTCTCAGTGGTGGCAGATGACAGAACAAGGAGTAATGGTCTCAAGTTGCAGTGGGGGAGGTTTAGGTTGGATATTAGGAAAAACTATTTCATTAGGAGGGTGGTGAATGAGATTCCTAGGGAAGAGATGGAATCTCCATCCTTAGAGGTTTCTAAGGCCCGGCTTGACAAAGCCCTGGCCGGGATTATTTAGTTGGGGTTGGTCCTGCTTTGAACAGGGGGTTGAACTAGATGACCTCTGCAGTCCCTTCCAACCCTAATCTTCTATGATACTCTGAAATATTTTTGTGTTTCACAAAAGTTTTCATAAAGTTTGCCTGAGAAATGCAATTGTTCTGTTCCTTTAAGTTCTTGCCCATATGGATATAGAGAGATTATGTATGCACCAGATTCTCTCTTTGATCTGACCAGGGCAAAGTAGCTCAACACACCAGCCATCAGAGGATTCTCCCTACCCGAGGTTCCTTAGGTGGTGCAGTGGTTCCCTACACTATTCACTTGGCTACCAGCACAGAGGTTATGGTCGGGGAAAAAGGAGTAGGAACAGGGTCTCCTTTACCATTCCAACCCAAAGGAAGGTTTTTTTCAGCAGTTAGGAGGCTAACCTGGGACTCAGGAGACCTGGTTTCAGTTCCCTGCTCTGCCACAGACTTCCTGTGTGACCTTGGGCAAGTCGCTTAGCCGCTCTGTCCCTTAGTTTGCCATCTGCAAAGTTAGGATAATAGCACGTCCCTAGCTCAGAGTGGTGTTGTGAGGATAACTCCATTAAAGATCATGAAGTGGCTCAGATACTCTGGTAATGGGGGTCATAAGGACCTAATAAAGGTAGGTAGATTCCTAGCTCCTGGAACAGAGCCTTGGAGCGGTTGACAGTGGAGCGGCTATAATTTTCCCTGGGGATCCAGCCCACACAGAACTAGTCAGGTCACAGGGGATGTAAAGGTGATTTAGAAACATTTTGTGCTTCAGGTATGCTGAGCCCCCACCAGAGGCTCTGGCCTTATGCAGCTGATCATCTTCAACAGCTTCTTCCCAGTTCAAAAGTGACCTAGTTTTCCCATTCTAAGCAGATTGCTTTTGCTTTAAAACAATATCAAAAATGGCCTGTTTTCTGAATTAATTCCCTTCATTTTGGGTAGAGAAACTAAAACCTTTGCTAACGCAAGGGCGACGGTTTACTGGTACTCCACTAAAATAACAACAGCTATTGGCATAGCGTATGTGAATAATAAATGTATTATTAAAAAAAAGTATTAGCCCCTTCTATATCCTTCACGATGCTGCCTTGCAAACAGCATTCTTTTAAAAAGAAAAGGAGTACTTGTGGCACCTTAGAGACTAACAAATTTATTAGAGCATAAGCTTTCGTGACCTACAGCTCACTTCATCGGATGCATTTGGTGGAAAAAACAGAGGAGAGATTTATATACACACACACAGAGAACATGAAACAATGGGTTTATCATACACACTGTAAGGAGAGTGATCACTTAAGATAAGCCATCACCAACAGCAGGGGGGGGAAGAAGGAAAACCTTTCATGGTGACAAGCAGGTAGGCTAATTCCAGCAGTTAACAAGAATATCAGAGGAACAGTGGGGGGTGGGGTGGGAGGGAGAAATACCATGGGGAAATAGTTTTACTTTGTGTAATGACTCATCCATTCCCAGTCTCTATTCAAGCCTAAGTTAATTGTATCCAGTTTGCAAATTAATTCCAATTCAGCAATCTCTCGTTGGAGTCTGTTTTTGAAGCTTTTTTGTTGAAGTATAGCCACTCTTAGGTCTGTGATCGAGTGACTAGAGAGATTGAAGTGTTCTCCAACTGGTTTTTGAATGTTATAATTCTTGACGTCTGATTTGTGTCCATTCATTCTTTTACGTAGAGACTGTCCAGTTTGGCCAATGTACATGGCAGAGGGGCATTGCTGGCACATGATGGCATATATCACATTGGTAGATGAGCAGGTGAACGAGCCTCTGATAGTGTGGCTGATGTGATTAGGCCCTATGATGGTATCCCCTGAATAGATATGTGGACAGAGTTGGCAACGGGCTTTGTTGCAAGGATAGGTTCCTGGGTTAGTGGTTCTGTTGTGTGGTGTGTGGTTGCTGGTGAGTATTTGCTTCAGATTGGGGGGCTGTCTGTAAGCAAGGACTGGTCTGTCTCCCAAGATCTGAGAGAGCGATGGCTCGTCCTTCAGGATAGGTTGTAGATCCTTGATGATGCGTTGGAGAGGTTTTAGTTGGGGGCTGAAGGTGATGGCTAGTGGCGTTCTGTTGTTTTCTTTGTTGGGCCTGTCCTGTAGTAGGTGACTTCTGGGGACTCTTCTGGCTCTGTCAATCTGTTTCTTCACTTCAGCAGGTGGGTATTGTAGTTGTAGGAATGCATGATAGAGATCTTGTAGGTGTTTGTCTCTGTCTGAGGGGTTGGAGCAAATGCGGTTATATCGTAGCGCTTGGCTGTAGACAATGGATCGAGTGGTATGATCTGGATGAAAGCTAGAGGCATGTAGGTAGGAATAGCGGTCAGTAGGTTTCCGATATAGGGTGGTGTTTATGTGACCATCGCTTATTAGCACCGTAGTGTCCAGGAAGTGGATCTCTTGTGTGGACTGGTCCAGGCTGAGGTTGATGATGGGATGGAAATTGTTGAAATCATGGTGGAATTCCTCAAGAGCTTCTTTTCCATGGGTCCAGATGATGAAGATGTCATCAATGTAGCGCAAGTAGAGTAGGGGCATTAGGGGACGAGAGCTGAGGAAGCGTTGTTCTAAGTCAGCCATAAAAATGTTGGCATACTGTGGGGCCATGCGGGTACCCATCGCAGTGCCGCTGATTTGAAGGTATACATTGTCACCAAATGTGAAATAGTTATGGGTCAGCAACCACACACCACACAACAGAACCACTAACCCAGGAACCTATCCTTGCAAGAAAGCCCGTTGCCAACTCTGTCCACATATCTATTCAGGGGATACCATCATAGGGCCTAATCACATCAGCCACATTATCAGAGGCTCGTTCACCTGCGCATCTACCAATGTGATATATGCCATCATGTGCCAGCAATGCCCCTCTGCCATGTACATTGGCCAAACTGGACAGTCTCTACGTAAAAGAATGAATGGACACAAATCAGACGTCAAGAATTATAACATTCAAAAACCAGTTGGAGAACACTTCAATCTCTCTAGTCACTCGATCACAGACCTAAGAGTGGCTATACTTCAACAAAAAAGCTTCAAAAACAGACTCCAACGAGAGACTGCTGAATTGGAATTAATTTGCAAACTGGATACAATTAACTTAGGCTTGAATAGAGACTGGGAATGGATGAGTCATTACACAAAGTAAAACTATTTCCCCATGGTATTTCTCCCTCCCACCCCACCCCCCACTGTTCCTCTGATATTCTTGTTAACTGCTGGAATTAGCCTACCTGCTTGTCACCATGAAAGGTTTTCCTCCTTCCCCCCCCTGCTGTTGGTGATGGCTTATCTTAAGTGATCACTCTCCTTACAGTGTGTATGATAAACCCATTGTTTCATGTTCTCTGTGTGTGTGTATATAAATCTCTCCTCTGTTTTTTCCACCAAATGCATCCGATGAAGTGAGCTGTAGCTCACGAAAGCTTATGCTCTAATAAATTTGTTAGTCTCTAAGGTGCCACAAGTACTCCTTTTCTTTTTGCGAATACAGACTAACACGGCTGCTACTCTGAAACCATTCTTTTAAAAGTTGGCTTTGCATCTTTGGAGGCCCAAGCTGATTTCACAGCCAAGTTTGCCACTGCTGTGGAAAACAGGCTCCACATGCAAGCCAGCTGAAGTCATCTGGGCTGGAGAGGACTAGCGCTGTGGCTGCTGCCACTGTAAAAGTGCTGTTGGACACAGACTTTTCACAGGGCTGTGTAAAGAACAAAAAATCCACAGCGGGGCTGCCAGCTTGACACCTTTCTATCACTTAAGATGGCTAATCCTGGGCAGTGGTTACTCACAATAAACCACTTCGGTCCCTCACAGAGACATAAGAAGTTAAATAAATGGGGAGCTCTTCTATTCTGTAAAGAGTTTTGCACCACCCTCATCGCTGTAGTCCATGAGCACATTCCAGCAGTGCCCTGCCATGGCACCGGCCAACAGGGAAGCAGGAGCTGTGCCAAAAAGCTACCCAACACAGGGAGAGCAGATTTTAATAGCAAATTGAAAGCTGCGCTTTGCACTCTCTTCCCCCTTTACTTCAACTCCCCTGTCGAAGGAACATACAACATTCAGTGCCGTACTGTGGGAGACTCACTTCCTGCGCCATGGCCTCTCGTATTCTATAAACCAGCTCTGACTTTTCATTTGCACTCAGTATTCCATTCCGGGCACCGGCATTTTCCTGATTTACAAGGAATTTGTTTTCTGCATCTTTGTTAATTAACATCTGTGCCTGCGCAAAGTTCTTGACTAGTTCTTTCCAGGGTGTAATTTGTGGCATATTTACACATTTCTATTCTAAGTAAAATAATAAAAAAAAATAGAATGGAATATTTCTATTCTCCTAAGATGTTCCACAGCGTTAACTGTTTGAGATAACTGAGCTTGTTGGCCCTTTTTAAGTTGCATAATTTGGAGCCTCAGAAAAACTCACTAGTTTCAATAAAGTGGCACAGGCTTAATTAGCAGAATGTTAAACATTTCTTCTGAGATCCTTTTTTTAAATGCTGATTTTGTCCCTACCTAGGCTACAGTGAAAAGATTGCACAGTTCACTACAACAGCTACACCATTAGGCATTCAAATGGAATATGGCTCCTTGCAAAATAGTCTCTGCTCTCAGTTTCACACAGGAACCCTCCAGTCACAGTGGAACTAGTTTATAGCCTTAAATGGTGCACTAGTCTTCTGTTGGTGTGCTGCCGACGGGATTTCACTTATAGTGAACTCTAATGAAACTCCAAGTAGAAGGAAACTTCCCAAGAGCGTCAATGCACTACACAATTCTCGTTAAAGCAAGCCTCAGTTTAGAATAAAATGTCTCGGGGGGAGCGGGGAAAGAAGAGAATGACATTGCTACAAGAGAGTCCACTGTATTTCATTTTAGAAATGTGCAATGCAACCAACTGCACCACGGCAGTCAATCCTTATCTTGACACTCATTCTATGGCTCTAGGCTGAAGTGCATTACCAGCAAAATATACTTTATCCATATATACGTCTACATCTCATGGAACAATATTTAAAACTGCAAATGAACAGAGCCAGGGGAAAATAACTTAGGAAATGGAAAACTTTTTTATCTTCATAAGCAATTACACTCTAAGGGCTTTGACTGGTGTAAATTGGTGTAGCATTATGGGCTTCAATGGAGCTATACCAATTTACACCAGTTTAAGGTCTGGCAGTTAATAGTGATCTGGATATAGAGGGCAGCCTTTACTAAGGATGGTCTCTAGTAAGTCATATTGTGTCTTAAATCAACCAGTTTAGCCATTCAGTTTCCAGTAGACATTTGTTCAACTTTTGGTCAAGCATACTTCCACTAGGCAAATTAGTCTTGTTGGTCTCTTGGGTGTTGTAAAGACAAGTTTTACTGTCTCATGATATAAGGCAGTATCTGTTTTTTTTTCCTAATATCCTAGATTATAATGGGTAAGGATAGCAGATGCAGGGACTGGAGCTCAGAGTTAGATACTCATGTAGAACTTTGGTTGCAAGTTGTCTTATTTATCTTTATATGGCATTGAAAGTTTTGATTCCTCTTTCCTCTCATTCTTTAGAAATTCTTTAGACCTACTCATTTTCATAAGACAAGTAATTATTTCTTACACCAGGTTCCACATTTTCAAAAAAGCTCTGCTTTGAGGCCAGATTTTCAAGAAGGCTCAGCTCCGATGTAAGCATCAAATAAGGGGCCAGATTTCCAAAAGGGCTCAGAGCATTCCCACATCTTTCGGCAGAAGCCTGAGTTACTTACCTTTAGGAACAGGAATTTATTCAAAATCTTGAGAACATAGTAGCCCCAGTATAGATGGAGCCCTTGCAGAATTAGAAGCTGCCCATTGAAGATGAAATACGCTATGACGATCGTTGAGGAGTAATAGCAAGGCAGATATAATGTGCCACGTAAAATCCTGAAAAGTAAAGGCAATTGTTACAAAACAAGGAACATATCGTGCATGCCTGAGATATTTAGATTTTTTTAAATTGATTATCTTCATCACCTTGCTATATACTCAAAATATTTAAAACTGCAAAGACTAAACATTCAATAATAAATCTTGGCTCTACTGAAATGTGCAGTATGCTATTAAAATAGCTTTCTGAAGCCAAGCATTTTGAGAGTTGCACATAAATGGTTTAAATATGGTTTAAAAATTCCATCATCTCCAAACAGGAAAGTGTATGTAGGATACGTACATTGCCACTCAAAAGATTTTCTTCATCATTTTCAATGCTAATTCCCCCTAGTCTCTAGGCCCAATCCTGAAATCCTTATTCCAGTGAAATGCTGGAGGAATTTAGGATTTGACTCTCTTAATTAATTCACATGTTTATTTTTTCTTGAGCCTCATCTTCAATTTCAAAGCTAGGTTCTTTCTTTTTGTTTTATACTCTTCGGTTGCTTCATTTACTGTTTCCAAACTCAAGAATGATGACATAAGACTCCATAAAGCAAAATGACTGGAGATCACTTGTGCAGTTAATTTAACAAACAAACAAACCAACCCCAAAAAACCACACCAATAAAAACCAGGAAAACAAAAGATAGGGGCACTTTGGAAATACAGAAAGTGACAGAGAATTAAGAAAGGGTTGGGCAATCAACATGCAGGCATATTATTAATATAACCCGGCTGGTATCCCTGAAAAATGCTACATAAAATCCATTGTAGTAACCTCAAGCTACATTGCACATTTTAAGAATTTTAATAAGCCAAGATTAGGTACTATCCCCATTGTATTTATCATGTAATGGTTGCTAATCTGACCTCTGAAAAATAATTATAACCGATCTTCTCCTGAAGCCATAACACAGCCAGTTCCTTTTCCTTTTCATCCAAACCTTAACCAACCTCCTTCTGAAAAGAAAATGAAACTTCTGAAACTTCTGTTTCATTTTCTTTTCAGAAGGAGGTTGGTTAAGGTTTGGATGAAAAGGAAAAGGAACTGGCTGTGTTGTGGCTTCAGGAGAACGAAATATTACTTACCAAAAAGGGAAAAGGATAATCCGTGTGATGAAGAACACGACAGAGAAGATGACGAAGAGAGCATTGCAGGTTTTTTCCCAATGAGCGTAATTAAACATTTTGGCTGACTGAAATTGAATAAAAACCAACCAAACATATTCAGAGACATTCATTAGCCTCAGAAATAGCTCCTATTTAAGTTCCTACAATTAAGGATTTAGATTAAAGAGAATTCCCATCCACTTTGGCAAAAATAGCAACCATTTTAATGTTACTTGATAAAATAACAACAAAACATATTCCATGCTGATATTGTTCCTTTCATCTCAAAAGGAAAGGACTCTATGTGAAAGGCCTTACAACAACTCTCTGATTAGAACATTAAGTTAGTTGTAAGACCTTCCATTCCCCAGGTTTGCAACAGATTTAAAGGGGCTGAAGTCAGAGAGGAGAGGGGAGACTTAGGCCCTGCTACATACTCAGGAATAGCCCTGATTCAGCCATCAGTGGCTAGCAATCAGCATAGCTGCACCAGAGCTGATCCCTTAAATGTAGATAAGGGCATGTTGGTGTGTCTCCCTCAGTGCCTGATCCACAGAGGATACGAGTCTGTTCCAGCTTGGCTCTTTAATTCAAATCCTAGAGGCTCATGCTTTTAGCTCTGGAAGTCCCTGGTTCAGTCCCCAGTGTATTGGCCAAGCCTGTGTTGTCACAATGGAGGTTTTTACTGATTGAGTTAACTGAGAATTATCTCATTCCTAAAGCTGCAGCACACCCTTGTCTACACTTAGAGGGTCATTATCAGTGCAGCTACCCCAATTACTGGACCCAACTGACCGAATCTGGGCTGTTTCCAAGTGTGGACAAAGGTTCATGGGCCATTCTCTGCTCTCAGTAACACTGGTGTAAATCTAGGTTTCAGAGTAGCAGCTGTGTTAGTTTGTATTCGCAAAAAGAAAAGGATTACTTGTGGCACCTTAGAGACCAACAAATTTATTTGATGCTTCCGATGAAGTGAGCTGTAGCTCACGAAAGCTTATGCTCAAATAAATTTGTTAGTCTCTAAGGTGCCACAAGTACTCCTTTTCTTTTTGGTGTAAATCTAGAATAACTCCACTGACGTAAGCACCACTTTGTGCTGGCCCTGCTGCAGAGGGGCAAGTTTCATCTTGTGGAACTCAACAGGAATGTCACACTCAGAGACCGTTAAGTTAAGCGAGTCTGGATAACGTTTCAGATGCTAATCCAGACCAAACCTCTTAAGATTTGCCCATCGCTACAAACTGCCCATAAGTTGGCTGATTTTGTCTAATTTTAACTGCAAAAGAAGAACAATCAAGGTGCACAGCTGAAATTCTAGCCCTAATTTCACACTGCAGGACTTCTCTTCCTGTCTGTTTTCAACTGCCCAAAGTTATTCAATGACAAGAGGTCAGACTTGGTGATCTAATGGTCCCCTTGGCCTTACAAATCTATAAAAACAGTTCTTAATGGGGACGGAAGGGGGAAAGGGGGAAAAATTTGCCACTGAACAAAACCTGAGCGATAAAAATTGAATGTGAGGTTTACCTCAAGCCAGAAGTCTGCAGCATCATGTACAATCATCACTAAGGTCCCAATACGAACGTAATTGCCGCACCAAGAACAGGCCATCAAAACAATGGCTGCCAAATGGTGAACGACATGGGCCATAAAGTCCTACAAATAAAATAAAAAACAAAATTTAAAGAAAACAATATTACTTTCTAAAACAGACGTTTAACAAATGTAGTGACACAGCAGGCACTAGTGGGATATCAAACTATAGGTTGCAACGGAAGCAGAGAGGGTGTGCAATGTACTGGCTTTGTATGTACAAGTTCTAGTGCAATGCTGTCCTCTCATCAGTGGTTCTCAACCTTTTTGGGCTCAGAACCCGTTTGTAAATGTTTATAGCCTGGGGTGGAGGCCCAGTGGTTTGAGTCAGATCCTGCCCACTGGAGGGGTTAGGTCCTGCCTCACAGTCACCTCACAGTGGCATCTCCAGCAGCTCCTGTGCTGTGGGGCTGGCTGGGCTTAGTTCTCCAATCTGGGCATTGCAACCCCTGGAGTTGCAGCATCACTCAGGTTTGGCCCTGCTGTCCTGACTGGACCAAATTTGTGTGAGTGGAGTTATGACCTGGCTCATGGGGTTACAGTGCCACTCACTCAGATTTGGTCTACCTGGACTCCCGTTGTCATGATGGCTGGGCTAAACCTGACTGGTGTTGGGACCCCAGAGGCTGCAGTGTCTGGAGCGGAGCTGGCTGGGCTCGCCTCCCTGTGGGACAGGAGCTGCTGTGTGACTCTTTGAAACTTTCTGGCAACCCAATTTTGGGTCCCGACCCATGGGTTGAGAAACCCTGCTCTAGTGGCTGACCCCATGGAGAGGCTATATGACCTGCTACTGTTACCAGATATGGGAATTCTCCTTCAGCTCAGGTGATAAAAGCCTGTGGTTTGGGAGTGGAAGGACCAAGCTTTTAGTCCTAACCTCCCCATTTGTTGGATTTGATAGAACTGTGATGTTGGTTTATTGTACACACACAATTATTACAGGGGTCAGATACTCCTGGCTCTTCTCCCTGTCCCCTACCCACACATAGAAAATATTACAGAGGTGAGGTTTACTCCTGGCTACAAAGACTTACTACTTTGGGATAAGATATCACTCACCCCTTCCCCTACCACTTGTTGTTGAGGGGGCAAGGGATGGCTGGGATCATGCTGGCCATATCATATTCATCAAATAGCTACTGACTTGAAGGTTCAAGCACTGATTATTTCAGAACCTGCCACAGTGTTTTCTTAACAGATGCGTATCACTCATAGGAGAATCAAAGACTTTGCTTGCAAATAATTGTAAATACTTGCCTTCCTTTTGATGTCAGTACCAAGGGTAAACAACAGAGACCAATAGAAACTAATCTCGGCCATGTAGTACCAATATTGGGATGATAGCAAGGACTGTAAGGAAGAAAATATTCATTTTTTCACTAGTCATTTCAATGCATTGCAACAGATGAGTACAAAATACCATGGACTTATTTACCCTGCTTTTGCTCTTCTATTTAATCTGAGTTTGAAAACTGAAATAATGTTCTGAGGTTTATTAAGGAGCAAAACATTCTGAGAGCCAAATCTTTCAGGCTTTATTCAGGCAAAACTCCCAGTTCCTTCAGCTGCTCCGCCTCCAGAATCTAGTATGCCTTCTCGGTCAGCGACCTGCTTTATATGCAGAGTGCATCTGCATTTATTTGCAAACCAGTGAAAATAAATCAAGTCCATCATTATTATTTACAAAGTAAAATTTTAACATATTCACATATCTGATAACTGAAACTGAAAGTTGTTTATTGATATTAAAAGCCTATGCATCTATCTAAACTGTGAAAGGGCTATTTCCTCCACTGGGGAAAACCACAAAAATATCATGTTGATCAATGCAACAATTCTGAAGAGCTCACCTGAAATGGATAGCCAACCCACACTTGCCATATATCATAAAACCAAGGTTTCTGGGGAAGACAGAACCATGCAAAGAATGAGCAGTTAATCAATCTTAGCTCAGAAGCATTTACAAAGTGACTCTAGGATGAAGCAGGATTATCAATTATATTCTCATACTACATTTTCTCTATCAACTGTACCCTAAAGCAATCACGTGTCCTAGTTTTAATAAGCCAGTCCCCATTCTTCATATGATGTCCCAAATGTCTTGGGAGATTTTGGGGGCACCTGAAATGTTTCACTTTTCCATTTTATAAAAGAAATCCAATGTTTTCAATGATAAGTACAGTTTGTTCAACAGCATTGCTAAAGCTATTAGAATTTGTATGGTCTTTATCAGGCACAAACTTTCCAGCAGAACAAGCACTTAGCAAGATGAACAGTGCTTGGAGTGAAGAAAAATGCCAAATGAGCACTTAAACCATCAAAGCTGTTCTTTTGCTCAAAATGAATGTTAATTACATCTGTTCAATGTTTTATAATAAACTCATTCAGAACATTAGCTTACAGGGAAAAATCCTCTACTCCAACAAGAACACACATATTGATGTTGAGTATTGACAACAGCAACCTCAATGAACATTTAAAAAAAAAAAAGTGTCCTTTTGTTTGTCGTCTGAATGTGACTCTAAAAAAATGTTACAACAAAAGTCTCCTGGTATTTGATTTTGAAAATATGGCCACGTTACATGAAATCCGTGAGGTACATTGTAAAACCATCACCCACCCATCTATTAAATAACACAACACTGCCTGACAATAATAATTAATGCAATTCTTCCTTAAAACGCTGGTTAGATGTAAAATTACATTTTATTGAGAAAGAATAATAGTAAGTTTAAATTAAATAAAATCTGGGTGAAAAGAGTACGCTGTAATTTAGATTATAATACTTTATAAAACAGCATTATGGTCTGACTCCAAAGCCCATTGAAGTCAATTGGAAATCTTCCACTGACTGCAAAGGTCTTGGGAATATGTCCTTATTTTGTTAAAAGTGTGATAAAAATTGAAAATCTCTCCCAAATTAAATTAACTTACATCATATAGAAATATAAATCCAGCAATGGATGATGTAAGATAAAATGAAAATCGCCAGCTGCAAAACAAAAACAAAAAAAGGAAAATCAGAACCGTTATTGCCCCTTCATTGACATTATGCAGAAACGGAATTGTGGCAGCCAATCAGTGTGGCAGGAGATTGCACAATTACTGAGACATAAAATGTACAGCTTTATCCTCTCCCTGCACTCTCCCTGGCTGTGGCCACCAATCACCATATGATTATCTCTCAATTGCCATTATGCAATTATTTCTCTTTTGGATTGGCTAATAGTTATTATTAACCAGGTGTAGGAATTTACATAACCACAATATGGCTAAGGAATGTGCACATTTCTCTGTTACGATTGTCTAAAGTAACCCCTCTCTTCTGATGGCCTTTATAGAATGTCTTTCACACTGGAAAAATATTGATACAATGAACATCCATAGCAAATGGCAATTCGATTTCAAGTGACATATATGTATGTATGTTATAGGCGAGGCTAGTAGCACCATCTTATGTTAAGTTTGCCCAACACTTCCCATTGCATAGTCTCTCGCTATTACTGTCAGATAGTCGCATTTGAATAAGAACTTTTTCCTGTCATGGGGCGACTGACCCCTTTAAGGAGAATCAGGCCCAATCTTCCTGGAGCTGCCTTCTGAAGACCTAACTAAGGGGTAACTGACTGCCCCGGGTAGCTACTTAAAGGTTATTTAGTAAGCAAACATCTGGACCTAGTATAAAGGTTATTTCGGGTTAGTGATGGTACTCTCATGGAGAAGGTGCTCCTAGAGAGAAGTCTCCCATAGAGGAAATGTTTGTTCCCGGGGACAGGAAGCCAGTCAGGGGGGCTCACTGGGGAAAGGATCTACAAGGTATGCTCCTAGAGAGAGGAGATTGTTAAGGGAGAGCTACAATTAGCAGGCCACCAGGAAGGCCTGGTCCCAGTAAAGGGACCTCCAAATAGTGGCAGGAAGGCCAACCTGTCAGGAACCACAGGCTGTCCCTGAGAAAAGCAATGGTTGGCAGGTCTCCATAGACCTCTGGCTCTGGGGAAAGATTCTTCTCAAGTAGTGGCAAGAGACCAAACTCCAGGAAAGGAACCCAAGTCAAGAGAACCCTGCTGGTAAAGGACCTGGACAGAGGCAAGCAATGCACTCGGGTGGGACAAAAAGTAAGACTGACTCTGTCTCCCAGCTAAAACACTGGGGATAAAGATTTTACTTACACCTTGTGCTGGCCTTTTCTGTTAATAAATGAGACCCTCCAAAGGGGGCAGTCTTTAGTACCTGAAGGTCTGACTAGACTTCTTTTATACCCCAGGTGAGGGGAAATCAAGGTAGAGGTCAGCCATGGCACCATTTCTGGGATGGCCTGCACTAGAACACCTTCACAATCCTATTTCTCCTAAAGGGCCTAAGAACCACCTTTTGCAAGGTGGTGAGCACCATTAACTACTACTAAAAATCTATGAGGCACTGAGGGCACCACTTACCAACTTGTTTTAGTTCGGAATCAAACTTCTATTGGTCTTGTAACAGAAAAGGTAGAAAACAGCAGAGCTGTTGCAGACTGAGCAAGTTGATGTCTCATTGCCTGATCTTGGTTGACCCTTGGGCCAGGGTAGCTAGCATTTTGCTGAGCCCAATTTTTGGGTTTGGGTGGCAGCCATGTGGCACTTGGTGTTTGTTAAACAGCTTTTATCCAAACCAGGCAAACCAAGCAGATTTGACATGCTGCAGAAGATGAGACAAGATAGAACCCTGATAAGGAAGCTGCCTACACTAGAACTAATCCATAGACTGATACAGAGAAGAGGACTATACTCATGTAAATTAGCATCTGAGACAAGATGAGAGATCTGTAACCTAGGAGAGCATGTATGAACAAAGGCAGCCACACTTTGTCTTGCACTGCCCTGGCTCAAAGCCAGTGACACAGGTGGAGCCAATGAATGGATCAACGTCTTAGCCAGCATATGCAGTTTGCAGGGGTTTGTGCAGTTCCGTCCCCTCCCTCCCTCCCCCCCACCCCAGTTTTCAGCCCATTGCAGGCCTGATTATGTAAAGTGCTGATACCAAATCCTGTGAAGTAAATGCTTAACTTTAAGTATGTGAATAGTCTTGTTGAATTCAACAGGCCTATTCCTGTGCTTAAAGTTAAGCATGTGTTTAAATGCTTTCCTGGATCAGAGCCAGAGTGTTCAGCGTCTTGTGGGATTGAGTTCTTAGACTCTAACCCTGCAAAGATTTATGCATGCGAGAATCCCATGGACTTCCGTGGGAAAGCCCATGTGCAAGTCTTTGCAGGACTGGGACCGCAGTTTACACTCAACTGTGTTTCGCTGTGAATTTGTAATTTGAACATATCCCAGAACCCAGAGCAAAACTCACTCACAGGTTCTAATGAAAGACAATGGAATTTACACTCCTATATTACTAGACTTATCTATACTAGTAAAGTTTTGCCAGCATAATTATTCATTTTGCCAAAATTGTTATTTCAGTAAAAGCCCTGATATGGATGCAGTTATATAGACATAAAGGTGCCCAATAAAGGCACAGATTATTTCAGTTCCCCCAAAGCAGTAGAAACTATACTGCTATGAGCACTTTACACTAGTATATGTGCATCCACCCAAGGAGTTTTGGTCACTTTAAATTATGCTAGTGTAGTTAAGACAGTAAAAGTGTAGACAAGACCTTAGCTGCTTTTGAAAAATCTATTTTAAATACTTTGTTTGTCTTGGCATTATGTGCACACAGGTTTTGTTGTTGATGAACATTTTTGTTATTCAAAATGATTTATTAATGTCTGATTTATGTGAACATATTTCAGTTTATGTTCACAAGCTGTTCTCCATGAGTAACCAGTATTCATGCTGTGTCACTGGTCACTTAATTCACATGCTGCTGTTTCTGCTCCGATAGGACCCCTAAACCCAAAAATGGCTTTCAAGATAGCAGCATAAATATACATTTGAATAAGGACTAACAAGACTTTCTCTTTCAGCCCACACTTTTTGTAAACAAAAGTTTGTTCCTATTCTCTGCAAGATTCCATTGACAGCAAGTGCTGTAGCTGCATCTTATGAACAAATATCAAGCACAATGAAGAATAAAAGAGAAGACTTCAGTGAGATGCCAGGACAAATTCTAAGCTGCTTCAAGAAAGAAGAGTAACTGCTGAAGTAAAATATCAGCCCATCAAACTGGAGACAGATGAACAGAAGACACCCATTTGCTTGCAAACCTAAAAAAACACCTGATAAGAAAGAAAAAGAACTTTTTTTTTAATTATTATTTTTTCGAGTTCTGGTACATACTATTTGCTAAGCATTTCAGTAAAGATTCAATAATAAAAATATTATCTATTAAGTGAACTGATATTAAATGGCACTGAATGCATATGAAAACGTATGCACATACATATTAAATAGCACATCGGTAAGATTTATCCAAGTGAGAGGAGTCCAGAATTTAGTGTTGTCACAACCATAAAAGTTTTCATCCCATCCACTGTGAAACATAGGACCTACAGAATTGGGAATTTTTTTTTTTACAAAAATAAATCACTACTGAAATGTAACTAAGATGCAATATTCTACCATATTATTTTTAAGATTCAAACGTCTCCCTAAATCCTGCCTGGAAACCCATTCCATTTAGTGGAACATGAGAGGCAGGATTTGGACTTTACATAGCACTCATTATAATGTTAATCCTTATGATGGTTCTTTCATTAACTGCCATGACAACAAAAATAATTGGGCTATTCCAAACAATATGGGCTAGGGAATCCCTGGCACCAGGCAAATGAAAAGGACCATGGTGATTTTATCTGCTCTACCAATTTCCTGCAGTAGGGCCTTGGCTAAGTCCTTCACTTTCCTATGCCTCAGTGTCCCCATCTGTAAAATGGGAATGTTAAAGGGATCCCAAAAGCTACATTGTCAAAAGTGACTCGTGATTAGAGGAGCTCTGCTTGTCATACCTTTGAGGCCAAAAAGCTCTACACACCTACAGTAAATGAGCCCACTTAAGGGGAACTCAAGTTGGGCACCCAAAATTAGTAGCCACTTTTGAAATATGCAGGCCCACAATAATCAAAACAGGTAGTTTTCTCTTCCTACCAAGCTTCCTGGAATTTCCGAAGCATCGTTGGGAGCTCAAGATTTCGCCGTCTCCTAAACCACTTTTCCACCAAATGAACTGTCCAGTTACACTTTTTGGCCAGGCCTTGCATCTCAGACTGCAAAAGGAGAGAAGCGTGTCAGTGGCAAAAAGTAACATCTACATCAGGTATCAGCTCCACCGACTTTGTATTTTAAAGAACAATGTCCTGAAATAGGCAGGTCAGTCAATTTTTTTAAAATACAAACCATTAATGTGATCTATTTACAGTTTGCCTGATAGCTTTTGGATCTAATTCCTGAACATTCATCATTGACATGTTATCTGTCAGCTATTCTCTGTAAAAAGGACACTGATTCGCCCTTCGCCATGGACATATTGTGCAGTTTTATGATGCAAGCTCCTTAGGTCTCATGCATGTAAATGAAGCAGATGTGAGTTTTACAGGCCTAGAAGTAGAACAATTGTCTTTCTGTTCGCCTCAGAGGATTCAGGAAGTTAACATTTGTTTTTCATCACTGCAGCATTTACTGCTATGAATGAGAGATTTGAGTGGGGAGGATTTGGTACAATGCCATGTAACTTACTCATTGACACTCTGGAAGCCACAAAGTGGCTTTAGCCAATTACAACTGGTTATTATATTGTGTAAAGTGAGGGAGGACAGTCTTGTGGTTTAGTCACAGGCCTGGGAATCAAAGGAGATCTGGATTCTATTCCCAGCTGCAAAAAGTTGCTGTATGACACTTTCTCTCTGCCTCAGTTTCCTCATCTGTTGCACGGAGATAAAATAATTAAAACTTGGCACTTATCTTCAAAGATTAATCCTCATGACATTCCTATGGTAGATGGGTAATTATCACGTTTGTTGTAAAGGATGGGGAAGTGAAGAAGAGAAGTCTAGCTACTTGCCCAAGGTAGAGGCGTTTGCATGTGCAATTTAGGTCTGATGCCATTAGCATGCCCCTCTTTGGCCATACCAGGCTAAAGAGAAAGTAAGGCAGAGTAGTAGCTAAAGAGAAAGTAAGGCAGGTAGAGCCAGGAACAGAACCTTGAAGATCCAGTTCAGTTTGTGGTTCTAGCCCTTACTCCTTTCTCTTAGGTATGGCAAGTATATATCCACTGGCCATATTAAGAAGGTGAGCGTTTTCAGACAAATGTCCATGCTGCGGTACATCTCTCCCACGAACAGACTGCGTTTGCAAAATGCTGGAGTCTTATTTTAATTGCTCTTGTTTTGGTTTCAAAACCAACCACACATTATCAGAGGTATTTTTATCCCACATGCAGCCTATGACTAAACACAGAAGAGTCAATCAGACGGCTTCCAGCCTATTGTTTCAATTTTATTCCTTTAAAGTATAGCATAATATTGTTTTTAACAGACAGCTGTCCATTGCTGCTTTCTCCAACTGGAGTTGGAGATGGATTATTGATCTTCACCAGAAGTAACATTAACAATCTGACCTAGAACAACATGCCAAGAAATTACACCATTACATTTTATTTTATATTTTGGATGCTGTATACCTTGCCAGCAGGGTAGTAAAACAAATCCAAGTGAATTACATCATGAGCCGATCAGCTGAAATCCATCCCTTGGATGCATGATGTCACTGTGGATAGCTGATTGAAACATTAAGAGTTGGGATTTTCCATCCCCCAAAGCACCTTAAAAGAATTAGAATCCTTACTTGGGATGGATGTTTTGTGCATTTTCGGAAATAATTCTCTAAAATAGCATTTGGCTGCGGCTTCACTCGTGTTACATTCTTTATACCTAAAGCTTTTGCTAGAGGTATGGCAATATATCTGAAAAAGACAACAGGAAAGATCTCTCAAAATGCACAATAGTTAATGGCATTCAGCTTGCCCTCGAGGATGCTAAGGAATGAAATCTGAAACCTGGTTCATCTGTCATAGAAGATGTAGAACATTCATGAGCATCTTCAGCAGAGCTGCCTTAAGAAAAAACAATGGTATCCATACAGCAGAAGCCTGGTTCAGCAGAAAACGGCATCTTACTGCTTGCACAACTGCTCGATGGATGGTTTTTAAATAAACATGGCCCTGAAATGCTGTACATTGCAAAGAAAAGTTCTTTGCTCCTCCATCCCTAAACTTTTCAGAGGCAGGCTGGGCTGCTAGAGGGGGGATGTTACGCAATAGGCAAGGCAGCCTAAATAGAAAGGGGAGCTCTCCTCACATGAGTCTGAGGAGGAGGTCGAGCTGTTGGGGAGTGCTGCTTACCCATGTCAGCGGGAGGACAGGGAGCTAATCCCTTCCAAGGCTGTCTCAGCACCTTCCAGTCAATAAGGCACCTTGCTTATTAGGAGGGTCACCATCAGCCAGCTGACGTTCTCTGTGAGGTGTCTGGTTTGACAGACAAATGGCACAGCATCTCTCACAGCAAAGGAGGGCAGAAGCAGCTGTTTTCTGCTGCACCTCCCACAGCTGCAGAATGTGCTGCGGGCATGGCTGACCTAGTTAGGTATGTCTCTTTGGAATAAGCCCTCTCACCCCTGCTGGTGTCCTGCTTAAAGTGAGTTCTTATTACCAGAACAGTGGTCAGCGCCTTCCATGTTCAAAAGCAGATACACTGCTGGCCAGCTGGATGGCTAATTGAGCAGATGAGCAGTTTCAAAATGGCAATGAAGCAAGGCACAATTGGGCAAGCATTTGCTTGGGAGAATAAAGACTCTGATTGGTTATAAACATAGAATTCAAATAATTTTTGATCTTGAACACAAGTGATTTTATCTGGTTTTGTCTTAAGTTTGTCCAATTTACGACTTTCCAAATAGCCCCATTCTACCCTGAAATAGTTATAAAAACCATACTGATAGCATTTTTTTAAACAAAAAGAATAAAGTGTAAAAAAAAAAGTCATCTTTGCTATACCTGCATGAAATGCTCACGCAGAACTTTGCGACCCCACCAGAACATGTAGGTTTGCTACATTTTGCACACATGGGATATCTCAATCCTACAAACCTGATCTGAAGACTCAGGGAGAGGAAGGAGGAATTGGACCAGTGTGAGGTAAGTAAAGGGCACCGAATATTTTATGGGTTGGTTTCATCTAGGGGGGAGGAAATTATGGTCTCTTCTCAAACTCCAGCCTCTAAATATACCTTCAGGAGCAATCACTTTCCACTTTTGTAAACTGAGCTTCAGGATTCAAACTGTGAAATTGCAGGTGGTGGAGTGTTACATGACATTAATAATGGCAAAATTCCTATAAACTTCTGCTACATTTATCACCTGCTATGTTACCTGTATTATACCTTTCTAGTGTCACCATTGGCTAAATCCTTCTTTCTAAAAGGATTCACAAACAGAACTAAACACATTTTAGTTTGCTAATATGCTTGGAGCTGAGGGGAGGAAACAAAGTGAAATTACATAAAAGTTTCTTACCTTTCTATCAAGAATCGGATCATCAGCATCACAAAAGCGTATGGTATCGTGGCATATAATTGATATGGCTTTGGAAAGACAATGCCATCATGGTCTTCAAGATCTGCCCATGTGCAATTGGCAGGTATCCACAAGTTCTCCCACCAGAACCAGCTGTTGAGTGTCTTTAATACATGTGCCATGCTAAGCAGGTAGAAGAAGAATTTCAAATTTATCCTGACATTGAAGAGAAACCACATGTATATCAATAGCAAATAATATATTGAGAATTATTGTTCAGAGTATGTGGTTAGGATTAATAAAAAATAATGGAAAATGGAAAATTAAGGTGTAAATTGGTGTCACTCCATGACTTCAATGGCTCTATACTGACTTATACCAACTGAGAATCTGACTGGTTGTCTATATGAGACAGCTGCAGGAACAATTTCTTGTTTAAGGTAAGCAAGGGGTTAACTTCTGCCTAGCATCTCTCTCCTCCTGCACAGATGCTCAGATGTTTGGAAAACAGAGATAGCAGAAAGCATTTGGGGAAGCTGGGCTCCATGTTCAGGATTACAGAACTAGAATGATGCCTTAGGCTGGGGCATTTTCTGTTTCCTTTTTCACTTATGTTATCTTATTTTGAATTATTAGTAAGTGTTGTCCCTTTGGGAAGAGACCTTGCTGACTGCAATTTTTTCTCTGTGCTGGCTCATTTCAATTCACAATAGCTTAATTAATAATCAATCAGATCTACCGAACCCACATTTATATATCTACAACACTTGTGTAGAATACGGTTTGTCTAAATTAAGTGAAAGATAAAAAAGCAGAAGGGAACCCAATTCTGAGGATGCTAATATTTGGTTGTCAAGTCACTCCTGCTTAGTAGGCCGATTGCAAAAGACCCCTGGGTCCTAATTCTGCAAACACAGCTGTCCATAGTGCCGAACACCATATTTTCAGAGAGCAGCCCCATAAAATAGAGCTGTGCCGAAACCGGCTATTTTGTTTTGTGGGAAATTCTGCAATGTTGTAATTTGCCTTAGTTCCAAATGGGAAGGAAATGACCGCACCCCCCCACCCCATCAGAAATTCCCACTAAATTAAAAGTTTGTGAAATTTTGTTTTGGGTTAATTGAAACATTTTGTTTTGATAAAATATAGGGTGTTTTCCCTGATATTATGAATAATATCATAAAATAAAAATAAAAAAATTGTTTTCAACTAAAAAAGTCAAAACAAAAATGTTTGAATAAGGTCAAAACGCATTGTTTCTACACAAAATTTCACCAGAATCGACACTGCAGCAAATGTATCCATTTAATTTAATTGAATCAGCATTTTCAGATGGAAAAGTGCTCTGTTGGGAAAATTTCAACCAACTCTAAAGTGTGGTACTTCCTCCCCATTGGGATGGTTTGCAGTCTTCAGGTTTTTTTCAGAATTGAATGCTAAGAGTTTATGCCATTATTTGCATGCTGAAGATTGCATGTGAGCTCATGTCTCCTCAGACATGCCCATTCTCCCTTCATACCCAACCCATTTTTACTCTGTACAACTGTGAGTAAAGGATGGTTCAGTGCAGAGGATACCACCTAGTTCTTAAATTTGCACTCATATGCAGCTTCTACCTGCACTGGCTTTGACACGCAGCCTAGCATATTCACGCAAACTTTCCAGATTCAGATCTGAGTCCATTTCTGAGATGCATTTTTACTCAACTGCAAAAAGTCAATTTATTGTCCATCCATTTTTAGATGCTTTCTTAAAAAAGAGAGCGATCACTTCTAGAGCAGTGGTTCCCAAACTAGGGTTCATGAAATGTTACAGGGGGTTCTCAGGAAAAAATTCCTGACGGTTGGACAGAGCTGTCCCTAGGGACCCCGGGCAGCACGGGGCCAGCAGCCCGGAGCCCCTGGACTTCCAAGAGCCAAGCAGATCAAAGCAAGCTTCTCTATCGCACTGAGGAGATTTAAACTTTCAGACTCTTTGTAAGAAATGGAAAGGGAGGTGGATGTTTTTTGCTTTTTTAAAATTAAATAGGCAGCTAGCATTGTTTTTAAAATGATTATGAAGAACAAGTTTAAGCTTTGTTGTAATGTGTGTTGTTTGCCTGGACTGCTCAAGACCTGAATGCTTGTGTAGAAAGAACTCCGAGTTAGGTTCTTAAATCCCTTCATGCTGTTTCACATCTGATACTCCTTGATGAAACATAGGAGCCTTGTCGTATAACAGGCTTATTCATAGTGATACCAGCTATGAAAGTGAGATCTTGGAAGAGTGTTACTGTTTTCATAATGTAATAAAAATACTGTCATGATAAATAATAATTAATAATAAATAGTGTGTAATAAGCATGTCATAAAACAAATTTTATATTTCCAAGATCACTGCTTTTACAATTTATACTCAGAAAATCCCTGGAAATATTCATTTTTAGGACGGGGTTCGCAAGACTTGACATTTTAGTGAAAGGGGTTCACAGGTTGTTAAAGTTTGGGAACCACCGTTCTAGAGCCTTCCAGCAGACCTGTGAAACAACTTGTGTGTCACAGGACTGTGTCATATGGAGCTGTGGTAATCCAGATACTTTTCATGAAGTTACTGACCATACACAGTAGTCCGTATTGAAACATTAATAACTTACCCATTTAATATTTTTAAATACCAAAAGGGGATTATAAAAATCTACAGCCTGGATTGTGTTGGTATATATTTGTATGTAAAAATTAAAGGAGGGGAGGGGTAATCATTGTTGTTCCTGGGCAGAGAATTTGTATGCTGAATTTTGGCCGACAGCAAATTTTTATTGCTGAATTATAAACTCCTAGAAGTAGGGATTTATAATATGACTTAACAGGCTCTTAACTACAGCTAGCAGGCGCCATGATAATGAAGCAGAGGTTTAAAACCTGATATTTTAGTTCAGACGTAGAGGCTTAAAGACTATGATGAGAGACTCCATTATACAGTCGTTTTCCCGAATGTTGGGGTTTGTTTTTTTTTTTAAGCAGACTAAATTGCAAACTGTCAAAAGCTGTAACAGTTTACAATGCGCACTAAAAAGAGACCAGTCTGTTGTAACAGTAGAAAGAGAGCAAAGTTCCCCCCATGGTCTGATGCAGCATGGGTTTTATACACCCTATATATTGATGACAGAGTATATCTTTATACTGGTTTCAGAGTAGCAGCCGTGTTAGTCTGTATTCGCAAAAAGAAAAGGAGTACTTGTGGCACCTTAGAGACTAACAAATTTATTAGAGCATAAGCTTTCGTGAGCTACAGCTCATCCGATGAAGTGAGCTGTAGCTCACGAAAGCTTATGCTCTAATAAATTTGTTAGTCTCTAAGGTGCCACAAGTACTCCTTTTCTTTTTATCTTTATACTGGATTCTTGGGATTTTAAAATTGCATCCTGCCAGTACTGTGTGCAACAAGAGATCCACTTCCTGGACACTACGGTGCTAATAAGCGATGGTCACATAAACACCACCCTATATCGGAAACCTACTGACCGCTATTCCTACCTACATGCCTCTAGCTTTCATCCAGATCATACCACTCGATCCATTGTCTACAGCCAAGCGCTACGATATAACCGCATTTGTTCCAACCCCTCAGACAGAGACAAACACCTACAAGATCTCTATCATGCATTCCTACAACTACAATACCCACCTGCTGAAGTGAAGAAACAGATTGACAGAGCCAGAAGAGTCCCCAGAAGTCACCTACTACAGGACAGGCCCAACAAAGAAAACAACAGAACGCCACTAGCCATCACCTTCAGCCCCCAACTAAAACCTCTCCAACGCATCATCAAGGATCTACAACCTATCCTGAAGGACGACCCATCACTCTCACAGATCTTGGGAGACAGACCAGTCCTTGCTTACAGACAGCCCCCCAATCTGAAGCAAATACTCACCAGCAACCACACACCACACAACAGAACCACTAACCCAGGAACCTATCCTTGCAACAAAGCCCGTTGCCAACTCTGTCCACATATCTATTCAGGGGATACCATCATAGGGCCTAATCACATCAGCCACACTATCAGAGGCTCGTTCACCTGCGCATCTACCAATGTGATATATGCCATCATGTGCCAGCAATGCCCCTCTGCCATATACATTGGCCAAACTGGACAGTCTCTACGTAAAAGAATGAATGGACACAAATCAGACGTCAAGAATTATAACATTCAAAAACCAGTTGGAGAACACTTCAATCTCTCTGGTCACTCGTTCACAGACCTAAGAGTGGCTATCCTTCAACAAAAAAGCTTCAAAAACAGACTCCAAGGAGAGACTGCTGAATTGGAATTAATTTGCAAACTGGATACAATTAACTTAGGTTTGAATAGAGACTGGGAGTGGATGGGTCATTACACAAAGTAAAACTATTTCCCCATGGTATTTCTCCCTCCCACCCCACCCCCCCCCCCCACTGTTCCTCTGATATTCTTGTTAACGGCTGGAATTAGCCTACCTTGCTTGTCACCATGAAAGGTTTTCCTCCTTCCCCCCCCCCCCCCCGCTGCTGGTGATGGCTTATCTTAAGTGATCACTCTCCTTACAGTGTGTATGATAAACCCATTGTTTCATGTTCTCTGTGTGTGTGTATATAAATCTCTCCTCTGTTTTTTCCACCAAATGCATCCGATGAAGTGAGCTGTAGCTCACGAAAGCTTATGCTCTAATAAATTTGTTAGTCTCTAAGGTGCCACAAGTACTCCTTTTCTTTTTGCTACTGTAGCATTTAATACCTTTACTGTTTTAGGCCCAGATGCAGCAATTCATTCCTTTTCAGCGAAGCATTTAAGCACATGCTTAAGTGCTTTGCTGAATTAGGGCCTTAGGGTCTGAGCCACAACCCACTGATGTGAATGGAAATCTTTCCATTCACTTCATTGGGCTTTGGATCAGGCCCTTAAGTTTAAATTGTACACACATATGGATAGCAAACATGAGCAGCAGAGTATAATGCAGGGGGCTTCTGCAGCACTGGGAAGGCAAAGGATTCATCCAGTCCCAACCAGGCTGTGCAGGAGCAGAATAGAGCCCCTGAAGTTTCTGGGCTGCTCTAGCCCTCACAGCTCCTGTCTCCCAGCTTCACAGCAAAGGCTGGTGGATCCACACAGCAGGAGGTTTATGGGCCCTGCTTCTTCTCCTCAACAAACCCAAATCCATGGGAGCATGCAGAATGCCTCTATGAATGGGATTTGGGGCATATCCCTGTGGCACAGTTCTCCATTTTCGCACCACAATTCAAACAAAATACAGACCCTTCCATTCTGCTCGGAAGTGCCTCATGACGCCAAACAAATATGCATGCAACTTTTCCTGTGCTAGACGAGGCAGGTCCTCTGAAATTCCTCTTTTCTCCCCCAACAGGCAGTGGTGAGCTGGAGCCGGTTCACACCAGTTTACCGGAACCGGTTGTTAAATTTGGAAGCCCTTTTAGAACCGGTTGTCCCTCACGTGAGGGACAACACATGAGGGACAACTGGTTCTAAAAGGGCTTCCAAATTTAACAACCGTCCAAAAGTGGTGCCTTAGGCGCCGACTCCGTGGGTGCTCCAGGGCTGGAGCACCCATGGGGAATTTGGTGGGTGCAGAGCACCCACCGGCAGCTCCCCACCCTGCGCCCGGCCCCAGCTCACTTCTGCTCCGCCTCCTCCCCTGAACGGGCCACCCCACCCTGCTTCTCCACCCCCCCCCGGAGAAGCAGGCAGTGGCGTCGCACTCAGGCCCAGGGAGGCAGAGGTGAGCTAGGGCAGGGGGGTGCGAGGAAGGTCGCCCGCACCACAGCAGGTAACCCGGCAGGGTGCAAGGGAACTGCTCCCTGTCCCAGCTCGCCTCCGCGGGCCTGAGCGCGAAGCTGCCACGTGCTTCTCAACCCCTACCCCCCCAGGCTTCCCGTGCCAACAGCTGATTCGTGGGAAGCGGGGGGGGGGGTGGAGAAGAAGAGTGGGGCGGCGCATTCATGGGAGGGGGCAGAGCGGAGGTGAGCTGGGGCTGGGAGCTGCCGGTGGGGGCTCTGCACCCACCAAATTCTCCCCGTGGGTGCTCCAGCCCCGGAGCACTCATGGAGTCGGTGCCTAAGGTGCCACTTTTGATGTGATCAGTGGGGGGAGCAGTTGCACCCCCTACTCCCACCCAGCTACGAGCCAGAGGGACCTGCCAGATGCTTCCTGGGAGCTGCCCCAGGTAAGCACCGCTGGGACTCCCCACCTCGCCCCCCGGCAAGTCCCTCTGGCTCTTAGGGGCGGGGTGGGCACCCACTACGGTGGCCCACGAGACACTCCTGCCCGGTTTCGGGGGCAGTCAGGGGACAGGGAAGGGGGGTGGGGGTGGGTCACGACCCCCTGGTGGGGTGAGGAGGGAACCAAATTGTTAAGATTTTGGCAGCTCATCACTGCCCACAGGACCCTTCCACCAGGCAAGTAATGCTAGATGCAAGTCCATGAGGAACATATTAATATTACTCTGTGCTTTGGTGGGGAGGGGCAGGGTAGACACTTGAGAACCACAGAACAGTCTCTTCCACCAGGAAGCTGCTCAAGGCACTACCTTGGCCTGAAAGTCAGGAGTCGGTCTCTGATCTCAGCTCAGCACAACACCATGGTCCATCTGGAGTACTAGACTGTCTAGTAGTTTTATCCCTTAAATTTACCATTTGATTGGTTTTTGGTATCCTAATAAAAACACCCTGCCACCACTGCCTGCTCCATGTTTGTTTCTGTTATGCCAGGCACCATCTTCCTAAATCCAGTGGAATTTTGAAAACTCCTCCCTCTAAGTCCACGTAAGAACTGTATCAGACCAAAGGTCCCTCTAGCCCAGTATCCTGTCTTCCTACCATGGCCAATGCCAGGTGTCCCAGAGGGAATGAACAGAACAGGTAATCATCAAGCGATCTATCCCATTACCCCCTTGACACTTTATTTTTCCTTTCATCAAGCTTATGAATACATACAATTCACCTCAGCTGCCCCCGTTATCCTCATCCACCTTTGCTCACCAACTCTCTCTCTCCAAGTACTTCCATGGATGCACAACAGCTGCTCCCAGGAAATCTCCATTATAACCTTATGTTCTAATACTAGAGCCCAATTTATTTTTTAAGCCTGGTCCCAGTACCCTGCCTAGCTTGCTCTTTCTGCGTGTGCCCCATGTTGCAGCACACAGTCCATACCATGTGCCTTGTTCACCACCCATCACCAGTAATGGTGATCCTTTGTCTACTTCAAATCAGTATTTTGACTGCTTTTGTTGTTGCCACCAGTCACTTTGGGTGATTTTTGCCCAGTAAAGACTGAACGGTGGCTTTGAAGGCAGTGAGATGCTGGGGGGGAGGGAAGGGGAGGGGAGTGGAGGGAGGAGGGCACACCCTGCATCTTAGCCAGCCCCTTTGCCTCTGGTACTCTTTGGAGGCAGGGTGGGGCACATGCAGCATTTCTCGTTACACTTGTTCAGAAGGTGTGTAAAAGACCTCCACTGCCCTGAAGTCCAATCCTACTTCCCAGTAACAGGAATAAGAGCTTTGCCATTGACTTCAGGGCCCTTGCAGAGCATGATCTCCCAATGAAACATACTTTGCGAAGCTGGAAAGTTCTCTTGAATCTTAGAAATTAAACACATTCTATTAGGGAAGCAAATCCACCCCTGCCAGTGAAAGGCCTTCATCTCTGGCCTCTCTGGTCAAGTTTTAATGACCTGCTGCAAAGACAGGAAAATCAGGACTGATCAGTTGAGGAATTTCAGACTGGCTCTACTGAATCCTTTCTGTAATTTAAGCATGAAGCACATACGCAGCCAGAGAATACCAAAGTGATGCTCATTTTAAAGATCTATTTCTTAGACTTCTTAAGATGTTCTGTTAAAACATTTTCACCTTGTACTTTTAATAGATTTGGCAAAGGAGGCCAGGTTTTGATTTGCCTTAACCTAATCAGTTGGGTTTCCCCAACCAAAGCCAGGCACTGTTTGGAATCAGGGTCCATTGCATCTGGGCCACCAAACTCTGTGGAAAGTACAGGTGAACAGCTAGGATTTTGTCCTCTTTCCAGAAAAACCAGAATGGCTTTACAAAAAAAAAAAAAAAAAATCTCGGTTGAGCTACTCTTTTGCAAAGCAAAAACCAGACTCAGGGATAGGTGATATTTTATCCAAACCAAAGTTTGGGGGAAGGGTAAGTAAGAGTGCCTTTCCTTAGCTTTTAACATAGTGAGAAGGCATATAGAATGCAGGGGTTGCATAAGTAGGGGCAGGAAGCCATGGCTTCTCTAAGGGTCTTGCTAGACTGCCTACGGGGCAGGGACAGAGACAGAACAGATCCTGCAGACTACAGAGTGATCAAAGAACTAGGAAGGTTAAATTATGTGACAAGACCGGAAAAGCTGGTACAGGGACTTAGTGGAGAGCAGATATGACTGAAGTTTCCCAGATGCTAAGAGAGAGAGTGAAGCTACTCCAAGCTATTAATCATCAATGCAAAATAGGGAAAGAGCTGGGGGGCTAAGACTAAACAGGACACAGATTCACCAACCACAGCATTTGCTACTTCAGACAAGGCAACAAATGCTACAAAGGTGCTGCTTGTTGGGTTGAGCAGCAGACTTTGTGGTCTGCTAACACCAGGCAGCGTACATCCGTCACAGTAAAGGATCCCAGGGTCTATTGTTGATTGCCTTTATGATTCCTGAACACAACCACTTAGCAGGGGAAGAGAGAAAAATGTTTTGCCCAAACTCAAATTCATGAGATTATACAACCTCCTACTATGTAAATAGGTACCTTTAAAAAAACCAAAAGCTCAACAAAGACAGGCATTTAGAAAATATTCAGGATTATTAATGCAGTGTGTCCCGATCCTAATCGGCTGATAGGATAGTATTCATGCAGTGGAAAGTTCCAACAAAGTCAGTGTCACACTATCAAGTCTTTCAAATGCACAATGGTACATGGGAACTTGAAAGAAACGAATACTGCACCATGCCTGGTGTTCATTGTAAGGAGAATACGAGCACGCGCCAAAACAACCACAAACCTAGAGGACACAAATCCAGATTTGTTATTGTTTAAGTGCGAGGCAGTATCTTAAGCATTGAAAGCTGCAATGTACTGTCCAGAAGAGTCAGGGCCTGATTCAATGCTCACTGAAGTTAACGGGAGCACTGCCTGGGGTCAGGTCCATATACCCTAGTGGATGACAGGCAAATCTAAAATAAAATCAAGTTCCCTTCCACTCTGCACCATTGCCTTTTCGTTCTCACCACGGCTTCCAGATGTTGTCCATGTTCTCTCTTTACTTTACCCTTCCCCTGTCCTGTTCCACTCCCCCCACTGCACTCCACTCTGCTGCCACGAGTCTTGCTGCCTTCTTTCCTCCTATCACTGCAGCCATAGCACCTCTCGATTGCCTCAGCTCACCCATGCTTGTCTCCACCCCCTCCTCTGGCAGTACACGTTCCACACAAGCCTCCTATGCCTGCTCCCTTCCTTACCTTCAGCCACCTGCACGGGCTCTCTCCCTGCTAATCTTCTTCCCATCCCTCTGCTCTCTGGTTTCTAATCTTCTTTTCATCCCTCCCACTCCATACAGAACTCATGCCCCATTTCCAAATAGCGTATTTCAGTTTGCGATCCACCCCCTGCTTCCTCTTCCTTCTCACTGAAACCCAACCATCTCCCTCTGACTCTGCTTCAGAGGTTGCCCAATCCTTTGGGGAGGTTCTCTCCCACCCTGAGAGGTGTATACCCTCCACATGTTGACACCCTTTGTCTTTTCCATACTTTCTCCTCCCTCCCACCAGCCTTTTCCTTCTCTGAAGTCTACTCCATCCAACTCATCTCTCCCCTCTCCTAACATACATGGGCCTTAGCTCCTTTCCTTCCTTCTCTGGCTTTGATGCCTGGCTCTCCCATTTCTCTCTCATCTCAGTCTCCCCCTCTAACTTGAATTCACTCCGTATCCACACTGATCACCCTTCATATCCCACTCATGGCCCCTCTCTCACCTATTTGTGTGACCTGCAACGCTAGAGTGACTCACCACCTCAGCCACTGCCTCTCTTTCTCCACCACTCCTTCATGCCATTCCCCATGTACCAGGCATGCCATTGTAATCCTTTTGTGATCTCCAGTCAATTGGCCTCGAGGCTTTCAGGTGCCTCTTCTCCAACTACCTTTGTTGTCTCTTGACAATATGGCTCTAACTCCTTCAGCGGCACCCTTCTTTCTGGAACCCAGCTAATCCCTTAAAGAACTGCTCTCCCACTCTTCACACTCTCATACCAGTCCCCAGCCTTGCCTCTCCTCCTGTACTGCAGATTGGCTCTGGAGACCGTTTTTCTATGGGTGGGACATTAGGTTTTCCCCAGTGAGTAGCTAAGGAGGTTCTCGATGCAAGCTGAATCCACCCAAGTCAGAGATGATGCTGGTGGGCAGAGAAAGAGATTCTGAAGAGTTCACAGAAACAGAGGAGTTTCCTTTGGTTCAGGGTATACAGGGTTAATGGGTCAATTCAATCTGCAGTTTAGGAGTGCTCCTGGATACTACTCACACAACAGCAGCCGCAAGTAACACTTTCTCGCATTTCCAGTGGGCAGGGGACTCCATCCCATCCTAACTGACAAAGACTTGGCCTTGGTTATACATACCGTTGTCTCCCATGAGCTGCACTACGATAATGCAATATAGGTATATAGGAAGCCATCAGCCCTTAGGAATCTCCAACTAGTACAGAACACTTCAGTGTCTGCTCAGCAACAAGGCTACTAGGAATGCATCAGACTTGTTCTCCGCTCTCTTCATGGGCTTCCCATAGGGTACTGAGTCAAGTTCAAGTTCTCATTCCTTATCTGCAAGGCCCTCGGCCCAGCATATCTAAGAGATTACCTAAAACTTGGTATGAAGACCATGGTTGACAGTTGTGCTCCTGAGGCACAAGTGAACTTTCTGCCTTAACCAAACCAAAGCCATCCACTCCCCATACAGTCCTCTCCCTGGAGAGAATGCAAGAGAGAGAGTGAACCAAACTTGACAGATATTAATCATGTTGCTTAGTGCACTTTGGAGGCACTCAAATACTACAGTGATGAGGGCGGTAGAAGAATCTTCACAGAATAAGAAATAAAAGAGTTGATAAACTTGGCAGGATTCTAGAGGATTCAAAATGGTCCAGGCTCATAAGAACTGAGGCACAGCTGCTGAATGATGTTCCTTAGTAAATCTCTAAATAATTGTAAAATGGTGAAATTTTTACAACACAACACTGCCAAATGACAGTTCATACTCCCTCTAGCAAGCTTCTGATACACGACTAACAAAAGAAATAGTCGAGTCATGTTTGGCCCAAAATTAAGATTTAAAAAATGCTTTTACAAAATCTAAGGCCAAGAAAAATAGTTCTGGGAAATTAAAGTAGAATAAAATTTAAAATTATTCCAATGAACAACAAAACAAAAACAGACAAAGCCAAGCACACACACAGTCCTCTGTCTAATGTACAAGTTCAGCATTGCAGCATTGTTCTTGTGCAGGAGAATCTGACAGTGAAATTGACTCAAAACTAATGACTACATTTCCTTGTCCAAACAGAGACGTGCAAAAAATAAAAGATAAAACTAATGTTCTGACTTTTAAGAAGTTCACTGTCAGGTGTCCCTTTCTCTTGCCTTTGCAAAACCCTTTTCATTCGGTTCCCTAAACCCAAACTAAGCCACCATCTGTTGGATCAGTTACAGGCTTAAATCTACCAATCATCATTTTCAGTGGCTTGACTGACTTTCAAAATCCTGGAAGTCAGTAGAGCCATTGAAAATGATGTTAAAGGTAAATTCAATTGCTTTCGCATGGTTATTCTGTATTCACAGAGGGAAACAAAAATGACTAGGGGACTGGAACACATGATTTATGAGGAGAGGCTGAGGGAACTGGGATTATTTAGTCTGCAGAGAAGAATGAGAGGGGATTTGATAGCTGCTTTCAACTACCTGAAAGGGGGTTCCAAAAAAGATGGATCTAGACTGCTCTCAGTGGTACCAGATGACAGAACAAGGAGTAATGGTCTCAAGTTGCAGTGGGGAAGGTTTTGGTTGGATATTAGGAAAAACTTTTTCACCAGGAGGGTGGTGAAGCACTGGAATGGGTTACCTAGGGAGGTGGTGGAATCTCCATCCTTTGAGGTTTTTAAGGTCAGGTGTGACAAAGCCCTGGCTGGGATGATTTAGTTGGGGAATGGTCCTGCTTTGAGCAGGGGGTTGGATTAGATGACCTCCTGAGGTCTCTTCCAACCCTAATCTTCTAGAATACGATGATCTTTTATTAGGGTGGCACATAGTTCCCTAAATTCACATTTGAGCTTTAATTCAACTGCATCGATTATGAATGAAAAGACAATGTCTCATGGGTAAAAAAAATTTCCTGGGGTTACAGCACCTCTTACAAACATATCCATCTCTGCGCCAAATCCTATTCACCTTCCACCTGCTAAATAAGAGCTTTATTTGTACATGCAACAATGCTAGACCTACCACGTGAGCAAATAGCACCAAAATGCAAGAAATGATTTCACTAGTCTAGGGAATAATTACTTTCCTCTTTAGTTTGACAAAGCACCTGACTCCATGTCATGTGTTTGCAAGCATTCCAGCGTCAGATTTGCCAGGGGAGAAGGTACAGCACTTTTATTAAAAGTCAGAGAATCGGCTCTTTTGGATTGACTGCAGCTTTTCTAAAAAACTATTTTGTACTGGGCATGCTTAGACTCTTAGTTCAGTGACACATGCACTAGCACCTTGATGCCTACCCTAACAATAAAAGCCTTGCTCACTCTTCTAATTAGGAGTGCAAGACAGGCAACCACCTCCCAAGTGCTGCCTTGTGGCCAAGGGGTCCATCAATGGCACCCTGCCTCTAGGGCCCTTTAAGAAGAACTCACTCAATCTAAAGATAATTCAAAACGATCCCCTCCTGGGGTCCAGTTTACTGAATCCTCAAGTGCATACGAGCCATAGGCCCCAACCTCAGTTCAGTGTCTCTCTACTGATAATCCAAAAACAACACACAAATTCAGTCTCCATCCCAGGTTCAGCAGGGCACAGTCCCATCTTCCCAAAGGACTATCCTTCTGCTTCCCAGCACCTAATGCCTGCAGTTTGCCCTTTTCCACATTCCTTTCCAGCTGGGCCATTGCAGTCTTTCCCCTGTTATACAAAGGTGCCTCCCTGCCTGGAGAGCTTTCCTCACTCCTGCTTCTTGAGCTCCCCCACCCCCCCTTCCTTCCCACTGAGTCAGAGCCCTGAAGGAGCCTTCTTGCTCCTTCTGCCATTTCCTGGGTGTCCCCCCTTGTGCCCTGCTCCTTTTGTTCTGGAATCACTTGATCCCTCAGGTGAGTTTCATCCTGTAATCAGGGCTGGCTTAACCCTGGGTTCTCCAGCCAATGGGGCAAACCACACCTTGTTACAGGGAGCATAAAACCCTCTTTTATCCTGCCTGAGGTGAGCAGAGACCTGTTACTTGAAGTGAGCCAAGAGTAACGTAAGGCACTATTGGGGCGAGGTTTGCTTAGCAATGGCAGTAAACCTTTACCCCAATTCTCTGCGCCATTCACAGTGGTTAATTTATCAGAATAGCTCCTCCTGATGAGGCAGCCATGAGGAGACAGCCACGCCAATGCCCCAGACCACACAGGCCATGTCTAATCATTCATTCAGATAGGAGGCTGCAAAGCAGTGGAACAATATTTAACCTAATTGCTACAAGGATTAAAAAGCCCTCGTCAAAAGGATGAATAAATGATAAGTGTCTCACCTCAACTTTTGGCTTTGAGCAATGAGCAGGGTTTGAAAAGTCTAGGAGGCCCTTGGGACCAACCAACTGCTTGTTGAAATGACACTTATCATGGAGAGATGTCTGAAGCAGAGCTAGCAATAGCATTGCCAACCCCAATTTTTTTTTTTTTTAAATGTCAGGCCTCAAAAAATCATGAGATTGGCTTAAAAAGAAAGATGATGAATACAATAGATGATCAATTCTTCTAATTTGCCTTGACTCTACATTTCATGCTTCCAAGATTTTCTTTGCAAATAATCTTTTCTCCTGTACCATTGCAGTTAATGGGAATCTTACCATTGACTTCAACAATCACAAGAGCAAGGTCTAAGTATGTGCTTTTTTTTTTTTTTTTTTTAAACCCCAGAGTGAAATCTTCCCAGGTTTTGGTTTAAGAGTTTATTCTAGAACAGAGCAGTTCCATGTGATCTAAACTCGCTCCCTCTGGTTGTCTTCCCTTCACTGTTGGCTGGTTTCACTGAAACATCCTCCCACCATCACATTTTAAAATTAATTTCACCATTGATCATTTTTATGTTAAAAATATAGTCCCAGTGGCCATTTTAGTGCCAATCAAATTCAATCTGAAATGGTGATAGTTCTGTGCATCTGTCCATCAGAGCGGCATGGCCCAATCTGCATCCTTGGCATCAAGTGTCTCAGGTTTAGATGGATCATCTTTTTTTGGTTGACAGTTGCATAGTCTGCACTATGTTCTCACATGTGAAGTGCTGAAATGCAGGGTGATAGCTCTGAACCATCTCCAACTTTATTTGAGTATGCAATCGCTATGTTCCATTTAAATTTTGTTTTCAAGGGATCTATGCTGCAGCATGGATAACACCCTGAGGAACATGCAAATATAATTGCTGGCAGAGCAGAGTAAAACTGAAAGTAGTCAAACTTGCTGGGTCTCTTATGATGGGAACAGTAGAAACTAATATGCAAGCACAACAGAGCTGAGTTATGATTGCTGTAGGATCTCTAACTCCAAATTTCCTTAACTACTATAAAATCTGAACTATAGCTTTTCATTAATAGTTTCATTTAATTATGAGTCAAAAGATTTTTAATGTCTTTTATTACTCTATTGCATTACCTATTATTCGATTACTAAGGTAGCGTATATAAAGCAGTGCTCACTCAGTAGCAATTGCTATAATTAAGACAGCAGCTCAATTTTTATTAAAAACTTTCCCTGTTTTCACATGTGCAAAACTTTTGGAAAGAGTCCCCCCTTTCAGGCTGAAAATTTTCATGCTGTGTCTCTGCCCAAAGATTCATTGTTCTAGAGCATTTGACTATATCCATTCTGCTAAGTTAGGAGAGAAAAAAAGTGAAAAAATTCAACTCTCGCTACACTGTACTTAACACAGCTATGTCAAAAACCAGCTACTATTTTAAACTTGAAATAATGCTGGATAAGGAGTATGATAAAAAGCCTCTGGACTGGTTTTGAGCTAATTTAATTACGGCGTTATGAACAGCATGCTCTGTAGAAAAAGTGGTTAATTACACAGGTAGCAGATTCATAATAGGAGTCCTGTATGTTTGGCCAGCCCCAGAAATGCATGCAAATTGGTTCACGTACCTACCAGTAGAGTTGGTCAACATTTATTTAACGACAAGAGATGTGTGTGGGGGAGAGCGGGGGGGGGGGGAAGTAGGGGTGTTCATTTTTTTTGTCAAAAGGGGCCTTTCCTTCCCCCAAAAAATTTCACGAAAACTACTGATTTTTTCATTTTTCCCCCTTTTATGACATTGAAATGTTTAATTACCATAAAAGTCTAAGTTGCTTTTGAAAATGGGATTTGGGTACTTTATTTTTTTTTTTTTTAAAACCAGACAAGTAACTTTTTGGTCTCCATTCCTGGTTTAAGGCACGGGCTGGGAATCACCCGTTGCTCACCCAGTGTGGCAGAAAACAAAACACAGCAGACCAGGCAGCAGACAGTAGCTAGGACATTCACGACATACTACTCAGCAAGGCGACGAAGATGGATCCTTAAAGTTTTACTCCAGATTATTGGAGCCGACATCCTTTAAACCAGAGTGGGGGTGCTATCAGTCTGAAAAAATAGGTCTAGAGACTCCAATCTAGCTCCTGATTTGGGGATGGGAGGAGCAGGAAGGACAGTAGTGAAAATAAAAAGAACAGGAGTACTTGTGGCACCTTAGAAACTAACAAATTTATTAGAGCATAAGCTTCTGTGGGCTACAGCCCACTTAACTGGATACATAGAATGGAACATATAGTAAGAAGATTATATATATATATATATATATAGTGTGTGTGTGTGTGTGTGTGTACACACACACACACACACAAGGTGGAAGTTGCCATACAAACTGTAAGAAGCTAATTAATTAAGATGAGCTATTATCAGCAGGAGAAAAATACTTTTGTAGTGATAATCAAGATGGCCCATTTAGACAGCTGACAAGACGGCGTGAGGATACTTAACATGGGGAAATAGATTCAGTATGTGTAGTGACCCAGCCACTCACAGTCTCTATTCAAACCCAAGTTAATGGTATCCATTTGGCATATTATATGCCAACCATCAACTTGGGCCTGCCTCACCCTACTCATTTGCACTGAGAGCTCCGTGGGGCAGGAAATGTATAATTATTCACTCAGGGAAGACTGGATGCTCATTTGCACTGCTTCTGCCACACCAAAATCAAGAGTTTGGCCAAGCCCCCTGTGCATTCCTCCTAGAAACTCTCCTCAGATTCCTGCTGGCTGTCCTCTCCTCTGCCAATACTTCTCCGGCCCACACAAAAACCAGCATGAGGGGGAGACTGAACATACCTGGTACAATAATCCAGCTATTGTCTAGCCTTCCCTCTATGTCATAGCAGCTGACTCCCAGCTCTTACCTCAAATCAAGATGTAGGCTGAAGGCCAGATCTGCAGCTGACGTAAATCATTGCAACTCCCAACATCAATGGTGCTATGCCAGTTTACACCAGCTGAGGATCTGACACAGAGGCTAGGAAATTACAAAATCTATCTTTAAAAAATAAAAATTAAAAAAAGTACAGGCCAAAAAAAGTGTGTGGGTTTCCTCATAAAAAGCTCTCTGCCGGGGCATGCAAAGTGGGATACCATCACTTAGCAAGTAATAGTTGTGGTAACTCATTTCAGTGTGTGATTCATGGCAACACCTATTTCAGCTCTTTAGTCAGAATGATCTTAATATAGAACAGACATCTTGTGTTCTGACATTAAATCTACTTTTTTTTTCCCCTGCAGAACAATTTTCTTACTTTTTTTTTAAAACAAAAACCTCATAAAATCAGCACCACCTTTTTCATGTGACTTGAATTCAAGTATTTTCCTAAAACATACAAAAAGAAAAACAAAAATCTCTGTGTAGTTAGTTCACCGAGTTTTCCTGTTAAAAAAGACTTTTCACTCCTTGAATTTAAGAATTTAGTATGGTCCCATTAAAACTTCATGGGATAGTGATCAAACAGGTAAAATAGGAAAGGGGCAAAAGCTGTTATTCAAACCTTTATTCTCTAATTTAAAAAGAAAACACATTGCAAAATACAAGAACCATCTCCAAATGAAGCAGTCATAAAATATAAAAAAGAGTTTTCAAATAAGGGCTTGCTAAAACCTATCCCAAACATCTGGCTCATTCAAACACTTTGTTTTAAGTTGTGTTAGTAGAATTCCTGCTACTTTTCTTTATGAGCCAGACAATATTAGAGACCAGTGCATGCTAACAACTCAGATCCTCAATATACAGTGTGAAAGGAAAAAGTACCTACCTTTACAGGGTTTCAGTCACAGACCATGCTAGTGTGTTAGCAAAACACAGGTATATATGCTGGCTACTTTCTCATAGGTAAACACGCCCTATCTGCAGAACGCCTTCAAATTCTTCCAAGACCCACCCAGTAAAGCTGCAATTCAAGATTTCCGACTGAGGGCAATCCTGATGTTGTGCAAAACCACTGGATACAACTTTTGAGTAGTAATGCAGACTGTCTTCACTATTTCTCGTTTCAACATAGTAAAGGGAGAATGGTTCTAAACCTTATGGTGTATCTGTTTCGTTGTACATCTGAACATTTCTCTTCTCTCTTCTAATTTTGCTCTACACACAAACACAAGGATGATGTGCTGGTAACACAGAAAAATAACTTTGCAATACCCAAAACTGCACAGACATGTGAGCATAATTAGATAATTGTGTACTCCAGGGTGGATTTGAACATGAACATTGGGAAAGGGCCTCCCCTTTTTCTGACTATATAATGGAACACTTCATGGCTCAGTGTCAACGAGATACTTTACAGAAACTAATTCCATAGTGGGGTCCAGTTGCTTAGGTGGTATAAACTGCCATAGCTTTATTGATGTTGTCATGGTTCCTTCCCCACTCTGAATGCTAGGGTACAGATGTGGGAACCTGCATGAAAACCTCCTAAGCTTACTTTTACCAGCTTAGGTTAAAACTTCCCCAAGTACAAACTATTTTACCCTTTGCCCTTGGACTTTCACTGCTACCACCAAACGTCTAACACCGGTATTGTTATTATTAGGAAAGAGTTCGTTTGGAAACATCTTCCCCCCCCAAAATCCTCCCAAATCTTACCCCCTTTTTTCTGGGGAAGGTTTGATAAAAATCCTCACCAATCTGCATAGGTGACCACAGACCCAAACCCTTGGATCTTAAGAACAATGAAAAAAGCAATCAGTTTCTTAAAAGAAGAATTTTAATAGAAGAAAAAGTAAAAAAGAATCACCTCTGTAAAATCAGGATGATAAATACCTTACAGGGTAATTAGATTCAAAACATAGAGGCAAAACCTTAAGTTATAAAAAGACACAAAAACAGGAATTTAACTGGGACTTGGTCCTGCTTTGAGCAGGGGGTTGGACTAGATGACCTTCTGGGGTCCCTTCCAACCCTGATATTCTATGATTCTATGATTCTATGAATATCCATTCCATTCAGCTTATTTTCTCAGCCATTTAAACAAACAGAATCTAACACATATCTAGCTAGATTACTTACTAAGTTCTAAGACTCCATTCCTGTTCTGTCCCAGGCAAAAGCATCACACCGAGAGAGAGACCCCCTTTCTTTCTCCCCCTCCAGCTTTGAAAGTATCTTGTCTCCTCATTGGTCATTCTGGTCAGATGCCAGCGAGGTTATCCTAGCTTCTTAACCCTTTACAGGTGAAAGGGTTTTTCCTCTGGCCAGGAGGGATTTTAAAGGTGTTTACCCTTCCCTTTATATTTAGGACAGATGTTTATAGAGCTATGCTGATTTACACCCACTGAGGATCTAGCCCTGCATATTTGTGATCTTATCAATTTTGTTTCACTTCAAATGAATATTTAAATATGATATCCAGTTATAATTAGAATACAGTAGTAACCAAAGGCCATTCGTTACCATGTCTTCCACAAAACAGCTGACAGAGTCTGGAATTGATGACATCACTGGAAATGTAAAGGCACCACCTCCTGGTGCTGCTGGCAAGAGATGGGGTAACTGCTGGGGCCATGTGGCCCACAAAGTTTTGGCTCTGGAGGGAGGCTGGTAGGCTCAGTTAGCCCTCTCCCTCTGCTCCCTGGTTCTCCTAGGAACAACAAAACAGCAATCCATACAATAATGCAATAAGTTTGGACTGGGGTCCAAAGCTCAAGGTTGTTTGGATCATAGGGTTTATAACCCCCTGGGGTTTTCTGAGGTGGGGGCTGGGGGGAGGGAGTACAGCATCCTTTATGAGTTGGGTGCATTTCATTTCTTCAGTCCTACTATGTAAAACTGGGAGTGGTATTCAAATTGAAGCTGTACAGAAACATTTAACTTGAAGGTTTACTTCAGAAAGGCAAGATTACTACTTTGCTGGGCAACTCAAACTATTTCTACATTTTCCCACATCTGAACCGTGACCGTGAGCCAAACAAACAGAACATCCAAGAACGCTTTCCCAACTAGGGAAGCGTAGAGCAAGTTGATTCATGTATCATTTGGTTAATACAGTCCTTTTCATTTAATAGAGGCACTGGGATATTTGCGATGCCTTGATTCACAACCTCCTTACTGCAAAAAGAGGAGAATTTGTGGCACCTTAGAGACTAACAAATTTATTTGAGCATAAGCTTTCGTGAGCTACAGCTCACTTCATTGGATGCTTTCAGTGGAAATAGCATTTTCCACTAGATGCATCCGATGAAGTGAGCTGTAGCTCACGAAAGCTTATGCTCAAATAAATTTGTTAGTCTCTAAGGTGCCACAAGTCCTCCTGTTCTTTTTGCAGATACAGACTAACACAGCTGCTACTCTGAAACCTCCTTACTGTTGCTCTCATCTGCTCCAAACCCCTGTGTTTGACTGAAGGAAATTCAAACCTGTTTTAGATGAGCTTGGAAGAATTAGATTTTTATTGGTAAATGTCGATTTCACGGACATATGCAAATCGACAAAAATGTATTTCCATCTAGAATCACTGAAATGTATAGCTAGACAATGTAAGAAAAATGCTGCTTGAGAACTTATGAGTGTCCAAATCCAGCGTTTAGACTTCTGAATAAGGCTTGTTACAAATGGACTAGTGAATGAATAGTAAAAACAGGTATGATTGATTTAAGGATATTTACTTGGTATATTTTGACACATGATGGTGACAGTGTGTTAACTGTTGATAAAGCTTTAAGTTTCTGAATCTCAGTGTCTACTATTATTAAATAAGAGTCTGCCACCCCATAAATTCACACATTTGTGAAAATTTAAAATTGATAGAAATCTAAAAAAAACCAAACATTGATATTATCCACTGAAATTATTTAAAAAAAAAAAAACTGAATTCTGCCAAGCATAGTTGTAGATAATAAAATGGAAGACACCAATTTTAAACATCTTTTAAAGCATTTCTTAGGTGCTACTCGCCACAATACTTGGACTCCATTTCAACATTAAATAAAGATATTATTGCCTAAACAACACGTGAACTCAACTCTAAGCCATCTCCACCAACTGGCCAAAATGGCCCACTGATCTTTCAGTTACCACCACACTTCGCACTTTCAGAGTGCCTTCCATGAGGGGATTGCAAACCTCAGCACTCAAGGAAACCAAAGCAAACTAGAGGCGTCTTGCCCTAAGAACTAAAAATAGCCAGAAACCATCTCTGACTGACCACCAGAGAACACAAATTCCAGAAATGAATGTCCCACCTACCTAGGCAAGTGACAATTCAACTATATAAGCACAGAATCAATGGTGAAGCATCACCCTGTGGTAGGATTTTAAAACAAAAACAAAAACCAATCCTCAAATACTTAAGATAATTAATTTACACGTAGAAGCAGAAAAGCCCTTATCTATATGGCCGATTGGAAACTTCAGTCAAAAACAACAAAACACTGATAATTCTTCCCCGTTTTCCAGCCAGCTGTATTTACCTGACTCAATGAACCCAGGTCCTGGTTGTGAGTTCTCCCCTCATAGTTCCTAAGTGGCTATATAAAAAGAGAAATGATAAACCAGAATATATTTTAAAAGATAAATTCCAACTGGATGTCTTGTAAGGGAAGACTTATTTAGCAAAAATAAATAGTTGTGTCATGCTAAATCTTTAACTTCTAGAATTCAGAGCTGTTGAGTCCAAAGTCAAAAGGAAGGCCTGCAGTTTAGTTTTAAGAGGTTTCGTTCTGCTAAACTCTCTCAGTCAGATGGTAGTTATTCAGTGTCTGATAATAGTTTATAGTGGCATAAAAGTTATTTCCAACAGTTTAAGACTGAGAATGATCTACATCAACTGGCATTTAATATAAAAGAGTAATTTCTCTCCTAACCTCTCCCCTCAGTCGTGCTAAATGTAACATTATTTCATCAAGATTTAGAAACTGATCAAAATAAAGCACTCTGAAGCAAGGAAATGCGTGGGTAGGCTAGAAAGACACACTGGCATCAAAACCCACGGAGCTGACTTGGGAGCCAAATCCCCGGCCTACTTCATGTGAGTACAGAACGCCTATCAATGCATTTCCCCCCTCCCACATGGAAAAATGGGGGCAGGGGGGGCAACTTCACAAGGGAACCACTGCAAAATTTTCTTCCCCAGAACCAGTCTTGCAAGAAGGTACGATCCGGCTCTTAATTTATGCTGGTTTGCAAGTGAGGGGAAGTTCCTGTCTTGTCAGCCAGGTTGTTCCATCTCTCTGGAGTGATATTTAATGCATTATTCTACTGCTGCTCGCTTGGAAGAGAATAAAGATTTCTAAAGCACTCCCCCTACCAAGTGCTTTACCAACACCACCACCACACACATCTCACCAAATTTGGAATATGCTGAACATTAGGGGGACAAATGCTCAAGTGTTTGCGCACCAGGGTTTTTGCAGGGCTAAGTTGGAAGCAGATGCACACGTTTGAACATTTGGTCCCAAAAGGAAAGGAAGGATGCCAAATCAGCATATAAGGGGCCAGAGATGGTCAGGCTAAAAGAAAAAACCTACACCACTGAAGGGGAAAGGAGTGAGTTCCACCGCTTTGTTTTCACTACCTGTGAGCAAACAGCTATGTCCTCAAGGTGTAGAAATGAGACTGCGTGTATACAATGAGCTGGGGATCTACATTTGTATTGTTCATTCTGACATATTTATCACCACTCCTGTGTTTAACAATTCAAAAAAGTGTCAATGTGGCAGTTCTTTTGTGAGCTCTTTCAAGCTGGTGCAACTCACTTCCTTAGCTAAAACAACAAGGAGTCCTTGGGGCACCTTAGGAGACTAACATTTATTTGGACATAAGCTTTCATGGGCTAAAACCCACTTCATCAGATGCATGGAGTGGAAAATACAGTAGGCAGGTAGAAATACACAGCACATGTATGCTGTGTATTTTATTACTGATAAACGCTGTACTTACAATATTATTGATAAATCTTCAGGATGGTAGCTGTTGAATTATCACATGCTCATTGACTCGTACAGGAGGTGACTAGAGAAGAATTCAATTGATTATGACCGATTTAGTCAGATTTCTGCACATGCAATAGTCCAACTTTTTCTGTTAGCATATTCTCTCCTGTGGGATAAAGCCATTCTTTCCTGCTTGACTGGCATTATCTTGTCCTTTCTGCCAAATAAACCTCCTGGCCAAAGGAATCTGAAGCATAGAAGTGTGTAATTGTCTACTGTAACTGGAACTAGAAGTTTCTTCCTTGGCATTACATTCAACATCTCACAACTTTGTTTCTGACAGAGTTGTAAGCTTGTACAGGCTGGAGTTTCAAATGGGTGCATTTTAAGTAAGTCTAAATAAATAAACATGGCAAAAGAATTAACTCTGTTGCTCACATTTATAACATGGAATATGTATAATTTTATGAATACTACAGATTCTCTCTGAACTCGGTATTAGCCATAACTGGATGTTAATATTTGGTGTTTATATTGCACCCTTCTCCCCTCAAGGTGCTAATATTAATTCATTATTTAGTCCTCACAGCACTCCTATTCCCATTGCACACAGGGGGAAACTAAGGAAGAAAGGTTAAGTCACTCGGGATCAACCCTTCTCAACATTCAATCAGCATCAAAGCAAGGATTTGAACTTAGGAGCTCCTGTCTTTCTGGCTTTAGAATCAATCCATCAGACCAGACTCCCAAACTTTTTTTTGCCGCATCCCTGCATTCAGAGATTGTCCCAAGTGAGTTCCCCTCGGCACAGGGGAATACAGATGGTGCAAAGTTCAGAGCCCAGGAGGTTGGGGATGAGGAAAAATGGGAAATCCCCATGTGACCAGCGCATGCAGGAGGAGGCTCACATGTCTGCATGCATGTATGCACCATTTGGTGGTGCAACTGCCATTTTGATTCCTAGCACAGCGATAGGAGAGAGAAGACAGGGAGAGTAAGGGTGAGACACAGAGAGAGAGAGAGAGAAAAATCAGAGTGAATTCTTTTGAGTTTGTACAGAGCCCATGGGAGCTTGCTAGCAGTAGGATGTGCTGGGTTTATTCTTAATCAGTCAAGTCCTTGAGCTCCCCTGATAACCCTTCCTGGGGGAGCATGGCCCACAGTTTGAAAACCAATGCAAGCACATCAGACCTTATTAGCTTTTTTATATCTATACATAGATATATAAATAAAACAAACGACACATCTAGTTTAATGCTTTCTCCTGCTCCTATTCAGCAGCTTGATAGCATTCGGTCCATTGTGTCTATCAGTCCCTTGTGTTTATTTCCAGACAGCAACCATGCCTCTAAGGGGTGCACAACTTCGGTATATAATCATTTTTGTCACTTGGATAAGTGATAATAAAACTTGGTACCTGAGCATAGGGAAACCAATGCTCCTTTCCAGTATTCCCATTCACCACAGTACAATCAGATGAGGCCGTTGGGAGATTTTAAAAGAAATAGTTTTTGGTTACTTGCACGGAGTGCAAGATGGAAATGAGTAACTGCCTTATTAAGCATTAGAGTCACGAATAATGGTGCAACAACTGTGTGAAGAAATGTCTTGATAATACAAAACCCCCAAGCATACGTACCAATTACAAATTTACATAAAATAAAACCTTGGGGAAAAACAGCTAGAGAATTAAATTAATAGGACACTTCTATAGATTCAACATAGTGTTTTTCTCTTCAAGGAGAATCAGAGGGCATACGTACAATTATTCCTTATGCTGTCAGAAAAGAAATAAGTCCAGTATCATGATGTTTTAACTATGAGAATAGGCTGTTCTCAGTGGGCTTTTAGGAGGCATATATTACTACCAAATGCTGCTGTTTTCTTCAAGTGAGCATACATAGATTTTGGTGCTGAGTAATCCATTGTCTTTCTTGGCTGACTCTACAAAAGGAATTCTCTGCTGTGGAACCAATTCCCTTTGTATCAGGACACCAACAGACACACAGGACATGGTGTGGACAATAAACTGGCATGGAGATATCACCACATCTGCTTCCTTTGTTGATGCAACTGGTTCAGTAATAGATAAATTGATATAGCATTCCACAGGGCTAGGTTATGAGAAGTTTATATGAACGTCAATAGTTATTCCTTGTTGGAACCTTTTCCGTGGGTTGATCACTCCTTCTACTCCCTTTTTGGCGTCAGCAACGAATGTGGCACCATTTCAACTTTAGTGAGCACATGCTGGGGAAAGTAGTTGCAGCTTCTTTCAGATTGCAGCCAATAAATCCAGAGCCTAGGCTCTGTTCCTTTCTGAAACAGAAAAAGCTTGATTTTCTTAACTCAATTTTCGTATCTCACAAAAGACCACTGAAACAGAAGCAAGCCATTGATTATAACAACCTTATAAAAGGATGTGTATGGATGAGGCATTACACAAAACTACTAGACTAGGCAGTAGATGGCATAGTACAAGTCAATAAAGATTAGGGTGCCTAAAAAAAAATCGACTTCGTTTTTTACACAAGAACAACAATGCTCAAAATTCAAAAATACATAAAAAAGAAAAAAAAGACTTGTTTCATGTACTACAGATAAAAACACCCACTTTATGCACTGCCACAGATTATTAGTGAAGCCGGCAAAGGCGCTATTTTTTTTTAAATAAATGATTGGCTACTTACCTAAAGAATAAAAAGTTTATCTACACTAAACTGTTTAAGCCAATGCGCAGACTGACTAGCTGAGAAGTGAAAATAAAAGTCCCACCTACAAGACATTTCACATCTCTTTCCTGATGGCTTGCTTTACCACAAAACAAAATTTCAAAACCAGAACAAATTAATTCCAGCTCCTGGGTAATAACCCACCTGTAGCCTCTCCAACTTCAGCCAGTTGGTGGGAGAGAGCACATATCCTTTCCTATAATAGTTTCCTTCACTTTTTTTTTTTTTAAATTATAACTATATATAACTCCATTCAGATGAGCCATATTAAGCAGGAACCATTTACATGCTGGATCAGTTCTCCACCTTATAATTTTAAAAATGTTGGTGACAAGTGGAATCAAACTTTAATGCTTTGCCGCCAGCATTAAGTCTCCCCACTCCATTCATCTCTCGAGATAGTATTAACAAAAATCAGCTGTACTACAGTGCTGGATATTTTTGCCCTCCACTGAAGAAGCCATTATGAATTACTAATCTAGATGGAGCACTGTTTTGTTCCTCTGTACCAAATTCTACCGTTCTTTTTGCAAAAGGCTGAATGCAATATTATTGTCCAATTGTTATGGCTTACTGCCATAGCCAACTATACGCTTAAACAGAATAGTCTTTAACATTATTCTAGCTTCAAAGTGCACTAGGCTAATAAATAATAATAATTAGGGTCACAATCAGATAATCACCTAGAAAGAGTTTTCTTCAAGACAGCAAAACCTAATGAGTATCAAATAGACCAAAGATGTGGGTGGTTTAATTTTCATTTCAGCTGGTGTGCAAAAGGCACTTTTCATATCACATTGGACGGCTTTCTGGGGATACACATACATGCAAGATGTAAACATTCGGAGGACGAATAACTGATTAAAGCAAGACCCTACTACCCCCTCTTGAAGGAATTTAGGTTGTTTCATAGTACTGCCATCTCCCTGAGGAATTTGGTATATAGTGGAGGTCAATCAGTACAGCATGAAGACTGCTCATTCTGGGAACTGAAGTCAGTATTATCGGGAACAAGACATTCCATGTAATAAACTTCTCATGTACCAAAGGCTCTAAAGAAACTTTCACCACCTTTATTAGGACTAGTATCCCATGCTACAAGGAATTACTTGTTTGTGGGGAAGAGGTTAATTGCATCAAGACCTATATGACCTGGATAACAGAAAGATGGAGTAATACCTTCATCATAAACCATGAAAGTCCAAAACAGCTGCCATATGAACTCCAAGGGAAGATGTCTAAGACAGGCTGACAGGTGAAGGAAGTCAAGCAGTATTTGTGCTGGGAACATAGGAATAGCCACTTGGGTTTTTGGCACTAGACTGCAGCCCTTTCCCACTTAAAATCTGCATATGTCCTATGTTTGAATTCAAAGTTGTCTTGCCATGTTGGTTTTCACTAAGCTGCCTGTTTCTCTGTATACATCTATTACATTCTTTGGAGAAGCTAGAAGGATGAGAGCTACCTGCTTGGAAATGTCAAGCCTCTCATCCTCCACCCTCCTTGGAGTTATATAGATGGAGAGAGGTCCCAGGTTAAGATGCAGGGCAGTAATTGCTTCATATAATTATATGTGGTCAGACTCTTATCCTGTTTGGATCCACTACTACAGTTCCTAACATGATCAATACAAAATTTGTCTCAGACAATAGGAGACAATTAGGACTGAGGAACCTCTATCTTTTCTCCATGGGGAGTAAAGGTCTACAAATCAGTCTCAGGAAATACAAGTCAGCTTCCTCTCCTAGCAGATGGTGAAGGCATTATTCAACAGTGCAAAAACAGTTATTCAGATATTCCATGTCCCCCAGTTGTAAGCTCTGCTTCAACTAAACTCTTATTGAGGGACAGCTCGTATGGGTCTACTATTGATTGGCATCGCTTTTGTTTTCTTTACCTCTCAGTTAAGTACCAACCAGGTCTGCCTTGCAGGACACTAACTCTACACAAAGGCTTTCTGCCACATACAAGATGCAATTCTGTTCCTTCCTTCTTGTTTTATGTAGAACTCTAGAGTCTGGATTATCCATTTGAATTAGGACTTTCCTTACCACCAGATCTTTGAAGGTCCTCAGAGCAATCACAACTATCCCCATTTCCATATTTAAAAGATACTGCACCAGGAGAGAATAAGTGCCTTGGGAATATAGCTCATCTACCCGAGTTATTATTGGGACTGCACTTTAGCTCAAATGAATTTGAACATCCATAACCAAATGCAGATTATTCCTGGCTTGTCAGTAACCAGGTAAGCACAGGAGATTTCCTGTTACCCTATTACAAGACAAGCATATACTCTATTTTCAGGGAGACTTCAGCATGCACTGTAGTGGTCTGATAAACATACAGAAAAGCAGCAGCATTGCAGTTAATGGTGCATTCAGAGTTCTTAGTGTGATGCTGGCTAGCTCTGCTAAATCCTCAATACCGGATCCTTTCTGAAAGGAGGGTTGATGAAGTTGTTCTACTTTGGAAGATTTATAAATATCATTTCCACTCTCCTGACATTACTGGATTCACAAATAAAAGACAACACCATGCCAGGCTTTTTAATTCAGAAATTTGCCAAGAAAATTTGTTTTACTGTAGAAGAATTCAGGAAGTTTGATTTATTAAGTCTCCAACCTATAATGGGAGACCAAAAAACTAAAATGTGGAAAAGTAGAAATATTAGAGGAAATAAGAGTCCATGAAGAACCATGAGTGTCCTGGATTTAGATGGATTTTCAGTAGAGTTCTAGAAATGAATATCTCTACTTAAAGAGATGCATACACTGTAACAGCTTTTAATAGTAACTACTTGCCTCCTTATAGCACCATTTTATTCATTCTGAAGCTAGAAAAATCAAATGACTGCACAAACTATGGGCCAATCCCCTTTCATAAACAGAGGCTGTGGAAATTTTAGCTAGTCATAACAAATGGATTGGAAATAATTCTCCTTAACACAATTCATTTACCAATAGGATGTGTGGTTAAGTTTTTGTGCAATAATGCAAGACAGTTGTGTATGTCATTAACTTAATGATAAAAGAACTTGCAACAGTTGACCTATTATAAAGGGACTGACAGAGTTTGAGTATCCAGTCCTCAGGTTCCAGAGGGGCTTTGGTAATACAGTTTGCTACAGGGTTATTTGCTGAACAGAAACAGAGGCTTGCATAACCATCAATGGATTAAAATAAAAATCTTTTGGATTCTAAAAGGGAGCATATGGCTGGGGTGCTCTCACTGTGCTGTACTGTTTGATATAGTCCTGAAACCAGTCTGCTTGCTGTCTGCCGGAGTACTCAAATAATGAGGTAAGAGTTGGAGATAAGGACTACAAAAGATAACTCGTACAACTGTCATGTCCCCAGTCCAGCCCCTATAGTTTGCATAAACTGTAACACTATGAATTTTAGTTCTTTAATTACAAAAGAAAAATCAGATTTCCCCCTCAGTTTTTCCAATGTAAATGGAGTCTTTAAAAGCACTCTGAGGATTGTAACAAATGGGTTCCTGAGGAACAGAATAAGTGTAAATGATCAAATAGTAATAAACCACTAGATCCACAATCAACTTCAGCTTGGAGCTGGTGAGAATTAAAACACAGTTGGTGCCCAGTATCTTAGAGCAGCCATAACTTGATTAATGAGCCCAGATAAAAATTACATCATAATGAAGCTAAGATTGCAAGTATGTATCTATAATAAAAGGATAAAATACATTAGAGCTGTTGTAATTGTCTCCAAAAACAAACATTACAAACCCAGGAAATTCAGAGTTAAGATTAAACAATGAGGTGTCCTTGTGGCACCTTAGAGACTAACAAATTTATTCGGCCATAAGCTTTTGTGGGATATAACCCACAGAGAAGGCCATAAAATAACCAGACAATTATGATTAATGCATAACAGTAGTTGTGATATCAGATTAGATTAAAATGATTTTTAAAACTTCAAATTTTTTGGTCATTTTTTTCCTTTATGGTACTATTCTCTATAAGCAGTATCGTAAGTGCCGTGGTATCCTGGAAAGGAACTGGATGCAAGAAAATGGCTGTGGGAAAACCACGAGAGTCTCCTACTGGTTTTGGATACTGCTGAGATCCCTTGGGTGTTCTACAGAGAACAGTACTGTAGAGTCCTTGCAATATTTATCCCAGGTATCGGCAACCTTCGGCCCACGGCCCATCAGGGAAATCCGCTGGCGGGCCTGGTTGTTTATCTGCAACGTCTGCAGGTTTGGCTGATCGCAGCTCGCACTGGCTGCGGTCTGCCGTTCCAGGCCAATGGGGTCTGCGGGCAGTGGCGTGGGCTGAGGGATGTGCTGGTCGCCGCTTTTGTGCTCCATTGGCCTGGAACAGCGAACCGCGACCAGTGGGAGCTGCGATCAGCCAAACTTGCAGATAATCAAACCATCCCAGCCCACCAGCGGATTTCCCCGATGGGCGGCATGCCAAAGGTTGCTGATCCCTGGTTTACCCTATTGTATAACTGACTAGTTCTTGTGTTTATATAAGACAATCAATGTACAAATTATTTTTGGAGAGAAGATTTTCATAGGACAAGGCATATCCAAACCTGCTCAAATTAGTCAAATTATTTGTAATCAGTAGAAATGTTAGATTTAAAAGCAGAGAGTCTATAAGCCTCCCAGTGGATAAAGTTACTTTAAATTATGTTACTTTCTGGAAGATACCCACTCTAACCATGAATGTGAAACACTTCCCACTATCACTCACATTTTCACCCATTCCTAACTATGTGCAAAGGCCAAGCATGGAAAATTTCAGTCTCAAAGGTGAAATCTGGTCTGGAAAGTTTGAACAAACTGTCTGCAATCATTTTTATTTCATCAGGGATAAAAAAATAATTCTCATTTCTAAACAATTTAGCAATTTTTTTTTAAATATACAAGTAACACAATCTTTAAAAAAAAATCCCTAAATAAATTTGTTAGTTACTCTAAGGTGCCACAAGTACTCCTTGTTTTTTTTTGCAGACACAGACTAACACAGCTACCACTCTGAAACCTAAATGTAGGGCCTCTCTAATTTTTCTGCATTCTACAATATCCTGAAAATTCTAAGCTTCCATTTAAAAAAAACAAAAAACAAAAAAACCACTCATCTCTTTTTCAGTTGTGAAGCTAGTCATTGTAGCTAGGTAGAGTAACCTGCTAGAAAACTGGCACCGCCAAACAGGAAATTCATCTATCCACCATTCTTACTTCATTAATATGTGAAAGATATTTCCCAATTGGCAGTATTGAAAATTATAACATTAAGCAATTTAAATGCATTAACACAGCCATTAACAACAGTGAGATTAGTCAGTTAATCACAGGTAGTGAGTAAATGCAGAAAATATGTTCTAATAATAATGTTTACATTGAACATTTGCAATGCAAGCCAGTTATCCATTTTTTCTAGTTATGTGTATTTTAAATATACTACTAGGCTATAAATTTTATATCATAATATATAGGGTGTTTATGCACCTGCATAAGCACTGATATTAGAATTTTACTTCTGCATTGCACAATTTTGATTTTAAATGTAATGTTGCATTAACAAGTTTTCATTTAAACAGGGAATTTATATACTAGTTCATCTTTTTTTTTTTTTTTGAAAAAAAAGGCATGCACATTATGTTGTTTTAGGCATTAATTTTAAACTATTTTCAGTGACATCATCAATTCCAATTTGGACCAATAAAAGTGCTACACTACTAGCTGATCAAACCTATAGTAAAGGCCAAAAAGTGAAACAATAATATAAATTAGCATTAAAATCATAGAAGTGGAGGAATGGGATATAATTTTTTGTTGGTACAGCACCTCGCACAATGGGGTCCTGGTCCATGACTGAGGCTCCTAGGCACTGAGGTATTACAAACACAGAACAGACGAACCTTGCCCCAAAGAGCTTACATAGCTGTGCTTCTAAGTACTTGAGCCTGGATTATCATTGCATCAGTGTCAGTAATGCACTAACAATCTAGTTGGGTCTTAAAATGCTAGAATTACACCTTACACTTCAAGTGAAAGTACTTTATTATGTCTTTATGTGAATAATCAATTTATTGTTAAAATTTGCTAATACCCAATAACTCACCCTCACTCTGTCATACGTACCATGAGTAAGTTTGGGACCATGAAACAACAGGTTAAGTTCTTAAATGCTGCTGCAGATTTGTCTTTTCGAAGTGTCAGTTGGCAGCCAGTTTAGCCTGCTTGGTCCAAAAGGAATGTATGTTTGAGCATGTACACTCTTCTTATGGAAACATTCCATCACATATGAGTGTGAAATCACTTCAAAATGTCAACAATAGCACTTCATTGCCTTATAGTAGATTCATGCTTTTATTGATTGTCTCAACAGTTTCAACAATGCAGCTGGGTTGTATGGGAATAGGTTTCTTCTCTGTAACCTAGAAATTGCTTTTTGCAGTTCTTCCAAACATTTCATTGATTTGAGAAGCATTCTTTCTACAGGCACAGGGTTATTTGGGGACATATTACATACCATGAGTGACGAGGGATTAGAACTTTTTTGTTTTAGGGGTAACACTTTAGGTTCAAGTGTATGGGGTTTGTCATTTGCATCCATACAAGCAGTTTCCCTTATCTTTGTACTGCCTTGATTTGAAGGCATCTGCTTCATGTTTGCCAAACACTCCTTTCCAACTGACTCCAATTCAGAATCTTCTGAACTGTCATAATTAACAAGGCTTTGAAGGCAATCCAATGCAGATGTGTTATCAGTCCATATCAATGAGTTAGACTTGTTGGGTTTTACAACTTGGTCATCACCTTGCTGTTCCATTGGCACAGAAGGCTTCTGGGAAGAAGCCAAAGATACCAGAGTGTGTTGTACTTGATCACTACAAGCATTTTCCAAACTCTCATCAGTCAGACAGATTTTTTTTTCTTGGTGGGATGAGGTGACAAAAGAAACACACACACCTCTTTTAGATACAATATCAAAGCGGTTAGATACGTTGACAAAATGATGCCAGTCTTCTCTAAGAAGTTTTAAATATCTTACAAAATACTCAAGGAAGCAGGTTTCTGATGAAATCAAAAAGTCAAGAAGAACTGTGGAATCAAACGCAATGCTTTTTAGGAAAAATAAAAAGATACAGTGAGGATTACAGCCACTCTCATGTGTCAGGCAGATCCAGGTTTCGTCTTCTTCTGCTTCAATGCACAAGTTACCAGCATCATCATGCCATAACCTGAAAAGTTAGTCAAACACAGATTAAATGGAATGCAATAGAACAGCTATTTAAATACTGAATAATTTTCCATAAACATTCTTGCTTAACATTTTTAGTAATTTTAACTACAGAGGTAGAAGCAATGTATGAGAGATCAGCAGTATACACACCAGATCCTACTATAGCTTAATATTAAAGGCAAGGCTTTCCAATCTATATATTGAACTTGGCAAAATTCAGTTGAGATCAGCAGCGGTGTTTGAGCTGGAGCCCCTGTTGGTATAAAAACAAGAGGGGACTGCTAGCATGGCTTTCTCTGTGAGGGCTCAACAGCTTTAGTGTTTACTACCCTCCTTGGTATGAATATCCTTATGTCCTGGAGGTCATCAAATTAAGATACCTGAAACACTGGTGGTCAGTTATCTTAAACTGTACTACTCCATTTAATATTTATAAGTTATGTCAAAGGTGCCTCAAGTATGTGAGTAGATATCCTTTTCACATTTTTGTAAATATACAAAAAATTAATAAAGGTTACTTCATTTACAAGATGCTATGCACCTTGGAAAAAGTTATTTAGGCTCCTAAATCTATATTTAGGTATTTAACTTTAAGACCAGCATTTTCAAACCTGGGTGTCTTAACATTTAACAATAGACACTACTAGCAATAATGCAATCAAACAAGTTTGAAATTACAAAGTGATTCGCCCAGCCAAGTTTCTTATCATAAATTTGGGTTGCATCTCCCCTGTACAGGAAATTGAATGAAAATGAAACAAAAGGGTTTGCATGATAAATTTACTCAATACATTTTAGATAACAGTATTGCCACTTTTCAGCAAGTTATGTGGATCCTGCCTAAGAAGCCATTACTGCAAAGCGTGATTACAGTTCACTTCAGCAGTCCTCAGATTCAACTTCCACTCATTCTTAAAGTTTAATCATAACATGAAACCCTTCTCCAAAAAAGTTGAGTGTTCACAAAAAATACTCAATCTTGCCTTTCAGTCAACATCTGACTATCACTCAAAATCTGTGAAGTCAGCTACTGTGAATTAGAGGGTAGGATTGAGCTCATAATAGAAAAACCATCATAAACACCACTTACAGTCTGATCCAAAACCAAACAACATCAATGTAAGATTCCCAATGATTTCTAACTACTGTTATCAGAGGGGTATCAATTCTCAGAGGGGTAGCCATGTTAGTCTGTATCCACAAAAACAAGGATTCTGGTGGCACCTTAATAAATCTGTTAGTCTTAAAGGTGCCACCGGACTCCTCTTTGTTTTTCAGGTCCTCCAAAGTAATTCAATAAATCCATTAAAGATTGTTAATATATTTTCTTGTGTTATTTCTTTATGTACTAATAATATAAGAATACTGCTATTATGAATTGTATGATCTCACCAAATAAAAAAGTTTAATTTGTCTTCATAGGCCTAAGAAAGAAATCAATATATATATTCACACCAACCTATCAAACTTGAAATAAACTGTTAGCAATGATCTAGTAGCTTCCAGCATGTCATCATCTTGTTCTATAAAGACCATGGAAAGCCACTCACAAGGATGTACATTTGGATGAAAATGTTGAGAAGACTTCAGATGTTTCTTCAAGAATATCAATAACTGGGACATGAAACTCTGCAAGTCTGCTAAAAAGAGAGAGCATAACTGAAATTTTGCTTTCATTTTTTCATATTAAAAAGCGAAACACACACTTTGTTAAATTAACAGTGCAATAACAGTTGTCCAAGCACAAATCCCTTAGTTCAACTGAATTAGCATTGCATTGACAAATGCCTTGCAGAATGATGCTATTTATGGAGTCAAAAATCAAAGCAATTGGAAGTGGTTTGCTAAGAGCCATCAGCAAAATCATTTCACCCCAAATGCAACATAAAATGGTTACTTTTTGCACAAACATTGTATATGTAAAAATTCTTACAATATTAAACTTTTATAACTCTAATGCAAAACACAGATTTCACTGCTCAAGGGGAGGACAGCTTCCAGAAGAGTTAGCAGTGATGCAATTTAAATACATATGCAAGTATATTATTTGAAGAATGGGATTCTCAGGCTCTGTCACTCCCTCCCACAGAAAGACCACATAGAAGAGGTGGGTGTGGAGGGGGGAGAACCTTTATGGTTGTGGGATGGGATGGGTTCAGCTCTCCCTCTCTCTCCCTCCCAGGTTTACTGCAGAATAAACAAGGAGATTACTTCTCCAAAACCTGCTGGTCTCAGGAGAGCTATAAGAAAATCCAAGGCCGTCTACATAGAAACTCTGTTTCCACACTCGCCCTGGGGTCTCTGACTCATTTGGCTCTCTGACTGCATGTCTCCATTGGCCCTGGGCCTCCAGCAAATACAACTGTAGAGAGAGGGATGAGATATAATCTACCTCATGCCACAGAGAGAATGATCTGATAAAGCCACCTTGCTGTAATTTATCCCACTTGGTCCCTCCCATGCAAAGGAATAATCTGGTGCAGTGTTAAGACTAAGATCCCTATGGTACAATTTTTCAGCAACAACGAATTGCAGAATCAGGGCCTAAACTTCTGCAGGAAATATAAATGTATTAAACTGATAATACAACCATAGTAAAATCTACTCTGACCATAAAACCTTCAAAGATGAGATAGGTTCTCATATGTATCTTGGTAGACTGCTGTGATTGAACAAAAATGCTGAGATACACAAACCAAACCTTACCAGAAAATTATATTATTCACTGAGTTTATAAAATTTTCCTTCAAGTCTTCATTCTGGATTGCAACACCCCCTAATTTTAACTACCACCTCTACACTGCATGTCAGCAGCACCTGCATTGCCACATACACCCTGAGGATACAAGAGGAAACATTCTCCCAAGACTACCATGCCATTTTATTTCTGTGGCCAGCTCTTGAAAAACAACCCTGTCTGTACCATATATATACCCTTCCTCAGATGAGAGATTTACCTCTGCAATATTCCACTGCATAGTAAAAAGATTCCTCAAATCCAAATTTGGGGCCCTGATTTTCCAAACAAGTGCTCAACATTTTTAAAAAATAATGGCAACTTAGATTATCAGAAGGCATTTCTTAGATCGTATTGGAAAAGCTCTATGGATTGAATGGTATAGCCTTGCCATTTGTCTGAATAGAAGCTAATTTTGTAGCAAGGTTTCTTACAACATGGGAATCACCTTTGTTGTTAAAAAAAAAAAAAAAAAGTACAATGTAGCTCACCCTAAAGTTAGATTTTTAAAGGCTTACCTTGCTTCTCAGAAAAAGAATATGAACATTCAATCATCATACAAGCTCAGGTACTTTTCAGACTGAAATCAGGGATCATTCCATCTTCCCCACCCTCTCCCCAATAGAACTAGGACATCTGTAACTACTACCAAGGGTTAATTTAAATGTAGTTAAAATTAAGCAATTTTAAAGACTATCATATAGCAACCCCCCCCTCAAAAAACCCCAAAGCCAAAAATATGATCACCCAACACCTGTGCCTAAATTGTATTCCTAACATTCAGTTTGCTTAAAATTAAGTGAAGTCATTACTTTAACATTTTAACAGTGTTTTAATCTAGCTGGTTTCACCCTTCATACCTTCTGTAGGCCAAGCTCATTGTACATCTCAGGAGCTCAGTGGATCCCTTAATTCCCCTCGCAATCCTCCTGGGTGGCACCATTCCATGCCCCTCTTTTTCAGGCACTCTTTGCAACTCCCGCCTGAATATTCCTTCTGCAGTGGTTCTGTGTGCACCCAATTCCTTTCTCCTCTCATATCAGGGTCCCTCATTTTCTTCACTATGCCAGTGGCTCTGTGTGCACTCCCATTCCCACTTCCCCACCCCAAACAGCAGAGGCTGTGTGTGTCACTCCTTCCTACTCCCCCACCCCAATGGCAAAGGCTGTGTGTGCTCCCTTCCCCGAGTCCCCCATTCTCCCCACCAGGCCAGGGTTTCTGTTCCCCAGTCATGCTGTGCTCCCACCATACATGGAGCCCCATTCTCTGCATCATGCTAGCGGCTTTGTCTCTCTCCTTTCTCCCTCCCAAAGTATTTTTCTCCCCCCCAATTGAAAGGGACGGGGCGGATAGCTGGTTCCTCTCTCCCTACCTGGAGCAGGCATTGAGGAGGTTGGATGTTAGGAAGGAAGAAAGGGATTCTCTTCTCTCCCTCTGGCTGCCCCCATGGCTGACAATTCATCCCAAGGATCCCAGCAGGAAGAGCAATTTTTTCTCTTCTGTAATTCGGAGTGTCAACATATTGCACTCTACTGGGAGGATGAGTAGGGATACTACTCATATGCTGCCAAGTGTTAACAGAGGTCATCAATAGATGACAGGAACGCATGGAGTGGCTATGTTCCCTCTATCAATGTTCATTCAGGTTGTCCCCAAAGTCAACCTGGCCACTGATTCCTAGAAATTCCCTGAAAATCTGGAATGGATAGGATGTGGCATTCAGAAATAGTTACACATATACAGAGAAATGCTGTTCAGCTGCGTGTAAGACTTTGCAAGCTCAGCCAACAATCTTAAACTGCCTACATCAACTATAAGCTTTAGAGTGCATGCTACTTAATGAATTTAAATAGAACATTACCTTTTATTTCAGCTGCTTTAGTAGAGTTCTGGACCTTGATCTCTAAAGCTTTTAGTAAGACCAAACTCAAGGCTCTGAGGATTACTTGGTCAGGACCACTGTGGATGCCATCCTCAGGTTGAGCTTCACTGCCTCCAAAATAGCTGGCTTTTTCAGAAACTGGTATTTGATTCAGCCACCCCAAATTCACAGCTTGCAAGACAACATTAGCCAGTGCTAACATATCCTTATCCAAATAAGGATCCTCTAAGGATAAAGTGGGTAATGATCCACTTATGAAATCTTCACCAGCTTTATAAAGGATGCATTTTTTAAGGAGCATAATGGACTTCTTCTTGATTAAATAATGAACTGATGAATAAGTGAGGTCCAAAATGTAAGAAGTATTCAAAAATAAAATTCTTTGGCATTTGAAATGTGACTCTAGTTGAATTCTTGAGGAGACAAGAACTTCAAGAAAATCTATGAATTCGATCAAGTTGTTTGCAGCTTTAGAATATAATGAAGTATCTTGGCAGCCATTAAAATGATGAGACAAAATGGAATTGTAAAATCCTTCAAGTACAGTATCAAGAGGAGTGAAAACCTTCTTCAGTATATCTATAATAAATAAAGTAATGTTAAGCAGAGTTTAAGTGGAGTTCCTAAAGTACAATTCAATTAACCAGATAATTTAAAACAACTTTTCACCACTGAAATAGCATCAGCAAGGAGGAGATCATGATAATCTCTCAAATTCAATGTGTATTGGGGGGGCACCGTATTTTCATTCTTAATATTTTTTTTCATTATGACAAAAAATAACTCATTGCCATTAGTATTTTAAACAGGCTGACTGCTCTGAAATAAGAAAAGGAGTACTTATGGCACCTTAGAGACTAACACATTTATTTGAGCATAAGCTTTCGTGAGCTACAGCTCACTTCATCGGATGCATTCCGAATGAATGAATTCTGTAGCTCACGAAAGCTTATGCTCAAATAAATTTGTTAGTCTCTAAGGTGCCATAAGTACTCCTTTTCTTTTTGCAAATACAGACTAACACAGCTGCTACTCTGAAACCTGCTCTGAAATAAGTAGCCTTCCTCCCCCTAGTGGACACTTGTATATCAATATAAAAAAAATCTTACAGTACCTGCTTTGCGCAAATCTTTATCTTTCAAAATGTCTCTAACAATAGCTCTAAGAATCCATAGACATTCTGCTACTTGATCACTCTTAGGGAATTCTGACAGAGTCTTCAAACAAAAAGTGAGCCAGGTGACATTAAACGTATTCTAAAAAATAAATTAAAAAAATCATTCTGTATGCACAAAATGTGATGTGATGTTACTTTTTTTGTTGTTGTGACTGTTGTGCATAGTAAGTTAACACACTGATACAACAATTTAAATGTTACATTTAAAAGGAGTATGTGTGGGGATGGGCAAAGATACAGACAGAATATAGTCAAACGGCTTGGCACTTTGAAAGCGCCTCTCACTCCTTTACAAAACATGAAACTGCACAATAGCCTTTTGGTAAGCAAAAATTCTCCTCATTTTACATATAGTAAAACCAAAGCCTGGTGAAGTTATGTGATTGATCCAAAGTCCCACAAAAAGACTATGGCAGAGGCAAGAACTGAACCCATAACTCTCACATTTCTTGTTTCTAGAGGCTGGTAATAGCACAAGTGTGGGGAATGGTTTGTAAGAAAATACAGCCATTCAAACTCTATTTTGTACATGTGCACGTTATTTTCTTACTAGTGAATTAAGTAATAACACATTAGACAGAAATTGAATTAATGGGCTTCATCGTTTTAAGACCCCTATGCAGGAAGTATTAAAAACAAATTTGTTTCTGAAAGACAATACCATCCAAAGAAATTACAATAGGGCCTACAGAATGTGCCCACTAAGTAAACAGGGTAATTGTACCTGTGCCAGTCCCAGGATATTAGAGACACAAGATGGGTGACGGAATATCTTTTATTGGACCAATTTCTGTTCGTCTCTCTCACTAACAGAAGTTAGTCCAATAAAAAGATATTACCTCACTTACCTTGTCTCAATAAGTAAACAGTAAGTTTTGGTAACTGGTCATTCAGACAACACAAAATGGAAAAGTATTCTATTTGTTATGACCAGGTTGGTGCCTATTTTTATTTGCTGAAGGATTTAGATTTCAAATAAATGTAAATACAGTGAGATTTATAAAGTTCAGCAATGTGCATAATTAATATTCTATAATGCAAGCTGCCTAAAGGGAATATCTTTGTGACACAAATAAAATTATTTAAAGCATTTTAAAGCAAAAACCACAAGCTTGATGTATTTACATTAAAAGAAATATTCACGCTCATTTTCAGAACATTGCTCCTGCCTACGTTTCTGACCTCACTTCTTCATACACTTCCCCCTGATCCTTGCCAGAGCCACTAACTGCTCCCTTTGTCCACTCCATGCTCTCTTTGGGTATGTTTATACTGGAAATGGGAGCCAGTCTTCAAACCTGGGTAGACAGACTTGTGCTAGCAGTACTCAAACTAGTGCTCTAAAAATAGGAATTGTGGATGTTCCAGCTCAGGCAGAAGCTCAGGTTCTCAACCCTAGTGGGCTGAGTGGGCTTAAGAGCCCATGTTTCCACCAGAGGTGGAACATCGACAATTGCTATTTTTAAACACACTAGCTCAAGCCCCACTAGCTCTCTCCCATTGCAATGTAAACATACCCTTTCATGCCCCTCCCCCACTTGAAGCATCTTCCCTTTCCTCCACCAAATCACTCCTCACCCAATACCTCCTCAAATATACCCCCCTCAGTGTGGCCCGCTCCCACAACACTACCTCATACTACTTTTACACCCTGTTTCTGAAAAAAAAGACAGTGTGCCCAGCATCGAGAAAGAGCAAGATTTTGAAGCAGGAGGCCACTGAGGGACGTGCCCATAGCATGCTGCAAAGCAGTCATGCTAGCAACTACACAGATCCATTGTCTTAAATCCCTTTAGGAAGGATGCTGTACAGTAGACACAGACATTATAGATATGAGGCTGCAGACGCAGGAAGGAAGAAGCTCTGTTACTACTCTATAGTCTGATGGCATGGAAGGATTCCTGCATCTCCCCCCACCAAGAGGCACTGCGCTTGTTTAGGCAGGCTTTGCACTAGAGAGAAAATTTAACTGTTATACTGTAAAATTTTCAGTGACTGCTCTATGTCATTTAACTATTGTAGAAGGTCAGCTATAGTTAGATGGAATAACTGTAAGGAAAACTGGAAGGAATGTATCCACCAAGTACTCATGTTTATTTTGATAGCTTACACACAAATTCAAAGTCCACCCAGGAACTTGACACACTCACCTCTTTCTTTAGTTGGAAATATACAAGGGAGGCTATACTTTTTGAAGCCATGTGAGACAACAGCTTATCAGAACTATTGCATAGACAAATCTGCAGACATGTTTAAGAAAAAAAAAATCTGTAAGTTACACTCACTTTTTACTTTGTGTTATGAAAAGTTTTGAAAATATTTATAAAAGCTTACTAATTTTGAATCAATTTTGGTCTCTTTCAGAAGAATTGTAATTATATCAAGGTACTTCTGTCTTTTGCTGAATTCAGTTTCCTGGGACTGTACTTTGGCAATCATCATCTTGATCAAGGTTAACTGGAGCAGTATCATTTCCCGTGAACAGAACATTGAAGAGTTCATGTTTGCCAAGCTACCAGATTTATCATGTGTCACAAGGGCAAGAGCATCTGAAACAGCAGAGTCCTGATGGCTCCAAGTGCCCCAGTTAGGAGATTCTATGCATTGATTATGTGACTCATTAACTCTTGTGGATGAATCTTGTGGTGAAACATGCGGATTGAGGAAAGACGCATAATCATGACTGTCCTTTGTTAAAGGAGTGCCTATCAGCACATCCCTATGCAGCTCCTGGAGAGGAGCTAGATCTCCCATTTTGGGGGAAAAATTATGTTTTGGAGAATGTCTTATGCCTTCACTTATTACTTGTGGGCATTACGGGTCACTTCTTAAATTACTTCTGTCCAATTAAAGAAGTGGATTTGTAGCTTTATAGAGGCATTTCTTCTAGGGTATCTAGGAAAAAAGTAATGAGATTAAATCATTTTTGCTATTAAATTTAATAGATTAGCAGAATGATACAGCTGAACTTGGATCATTTACTGAGCATCTAAAACGAAACTACTCTTAATAAACATCATTTGAAAGAAACAATCTAGGAATGTGATTCAGCACAATTTTTCTTAAACAGCAAGGATAACTGACATCCACATAAAACTCTTTATCCAAACATCCCAAAGCACAAACTTTGTTATACCACAAATCCAGGAATCCTGCCAACTTCTGAAATGAAGCCATTTGGATGGAGTCATGCAGGACTGGGTGCATAGCAATACTTCTGAAATGGGGTAGAAAGTAAAAAAAAATACTGTGACCATTTGAAACGTCAGAGGAATTTTAGGCAGGCAGGGTGAAGTTAGAGTCAATGTGACCAGACCATGCAAAAATACCATGCCATTCTGAATGATCAAGACCTCAGTTTAAAGTCTCACGTGAAAAAGCTCCAGCAACACACAGTGCCTTCTATCATCATGCTGGGGCACTGATTCAGACTTGAGAGAACAGTGCCATCTACTGCACTGCCAGCACCCTTTCCTACAACATCCTGGGTTTTGCCAGCAATGAATAAGTATTTTTTTTTTTTAAAAGAACTGAGTAAAGATGCATAGCCAGTATGCCTTGATGTTTGTCCACTGGAGAAAGTGTATACAACCTTCTTTTCAAAACTTGTATTCCATGGATGTTCAACCATAGCTTGTTCTGACTAAACACAATATTTTACAGCTAAAGACATCCCAACAACTGATCTACTTCCCTTTTAAAGCAAATTCACTGTACCAAGTTTTAAACCGCTTGGTTGGTGGACGAGCAAAACTCAGAAAAGGAAAACAATGTATCCACATTGGATTTTAACTAAAGAAAATAAGGCCCCAATTCTGTAAATGGATCCAGGTGAGCAGACCCTTGAACCAGTACAGAGTCCCAGTGAAGTCAGTGGAACTATACACCAGCATCAAGATCTGCCTGCATAAATGTGTTTGCAGGATGAAGGCTTCAAACTTAAGTTTATTAAATGTACTTGCTGATAACTGTGCAATTTTTTGCAGGATTGGCACCAAAATATTTTTAAATGGCCAAACATTAAAAGCATTACCAAAGAGTTGCATTAAAAACAAGCTAACTTAACTGTTCTTATTATGTAGATTCTTCTGGAGTTCAGAGATATTAGTGAGGGCAGGATTCAAGTGCTCACCAGAACTGATGAAGGCAAAGAGGAAGGCAGGCTATCAGAAGACACATTTTGATCTGAAACACAAAAAAAGAGAACGTTGGGGAAACACTATTCTACTTCTACAGAACAACATAAAATACTGGTTTCTTACATCTGGCTTCTCATTCTTTTTTACATAGCCCCCCTAAGGTGAGTCTGAAGAGGGTAGGGTTAAAGATTTTCACCTACAAGAATCCTTAAGGATCACTCTTAAAAAAAATGGAAATTAATGACCAAATACTGCATTCTGTTGCACGTGAGCTCTATGGGAGAAATACGCACATACCGAAAAGCAGAATGTGGCCCTTGCTTTAATAAGCAGAATAAAACAAAGCTTGTGTAACTGCATTAGTTAACATCTACATTTTCAAAAGTCACAGTCTCTAATTCTGGTTGCCAAACTCCTGACACTATCAGCCTGATTTCTAGAGGTGCTGAGCACACTCCAACTGAAGTCAATAGAAACTGCAGGTGCTCACTACTTCAGAAGATAAGGTTCTTCTTAGTGTCTGCAACTGAGACATCAAAATAAGAAGCTACTTAAGAAGCTGGGTCTAAGAATCTGTGAACAACCCTAAATATACATAAAAGTACTCGCCAGGAAGGCCGTACAAATACTGCAACCACATGTAGAAAGACTGACTTTGTTTTCAACTTTACACTTTAAATAGCATCACAATTATTTAGTACAACTTACAGAGAGAAGTTGCAATGAATTTAAGTATCACTCTTCAGTTTCAAGTGAGAGCATCTATCTAGGTACTTACACAGCTCCATCACCATACAAGTGCCTTGACAGACAGATCTCCATAACTGAAAACTAAAAAGACACACTTAAGATCATAGCAGTTTCTCTTTGCATACTATTATCTTTAGGTGACAGTTACAACTCATAACACACCCCAGAGGCAGTTCTTTAGTACTTTTCTAGTTTCTATTAACTCTCTCTACAGAATTGCCCTCTTATAGGAACTTTTCCCCCAGCATGCCTTTTTGTGGCTGGGCCTTAACATTTGGCAGAACTTAACAAGCGCAGTTCCAGAGTGGTCATATTATAACTAGCTGCATTTCTTTTTCCAGCTGGTACGTACTTATAGTCCCTTTCTTATTCATGAAAAGATAGCACACATCCGATGAAGTGAGCTGTAGCTCACGAAAGCTTATGCTCAAATAAATTGGTTAGTCTCTAAGGTGCCACAAGTACTCCTTTTCTTTTTGCGAACACAGACTAACACGGCTGCTACTCTGAAACCTGTCATAGTATGATTCCCAGCACATCTATCAATTATACTTGCAAGCAGTAGCAAACAGAACCATGGAGTTTACATATTTTTAGTTTCTGCTTATTTTAACTAGGAGAAATAAAGTATACAAAATGTTAGACTGTAGCACCCAGCATATATATAGTATCTTTTAACTGAAGATCTCAAAGTACTTTCCAAAGGTAGGGAATATTCCCATTTTATATATGTGGAAACTAAGGTATAGATAGATAAAGTGACATTCTAAGGCTGTCCAAGCAAGATAGTGACAGATTGAGGAATATAACCCAAATCTCCTGACTACCATAACTAGACCACATTTCCTCTGAGGCAGAATCTAAAATTGGAATTGAAAGATAAGACATTATCCACAATGAACTATAAAAATTGTGGTAGCACCATGTTTGTTACACCAACATCCATATATTTTTGAGAATAACTTTCCACTGCACTTGTGACAGTTGACATGCGGATTTTAGAACCTTATGTTCCTCAGCCAAATCTGTCAAGCTGAGGCAGGGACCGCTATCAGTTCACAAAGCTTGCACTTTAAATATCAAGAAGAAATCTGATACCTCAGGCTATAAATTTCTCCTTCATTTGCAGAATATACTTTGAATTCTACTTGAGGTAGAAATTTATGATCTGAAACCTCATAAAAATTTTGGAAATCACTCTGTAAATATTTTATACAACTCTGAGTTTGATCTCTACTTAAACCAATACTTAAATAAAATTATTTCAAACACATTTACTAATTTACTCAGGACCAAACTGAATTACTGTCCAAGAAGTTAAATGAATGGATCCCTCGTACACCAATTTATACAATACAGTGAGGCTGTTAGTGTGAAATAAATTTAGAACTCCTCTAGGACAAACATGATGAAATTGTACCTTTGCAACATGATAGTGCTTGTGCTTTCCCTGATCTATCATATTTATACAGCACCAATAATTTACACAGCACTTTACCAAAGATCGATAAGACATGTCACTTGCTTCAAAGACCTCAATCTAAAACAGATTAAACCAAGGATACCAAGTCAGGAAAAAGGGAGAGAGTGGTTGTCATTACAAAATGGGACATAGTTGCTTTAAGAGATGGGTTTTAATAAGTGAATTTGAAAGAGCGAAGAGATGCCAGAGGACAACAGAGATATTTTTTTCAGCCACAGTAAGACACCATGGCAGAAGACACAAAGCTAAAAGAGGGGGAATAAGAGACAGCAGTATGATAGCAGGGATATGTAAGGAATAATGTACTTTAATTGTATCTAATATTATGGCAGCGCCTGGAAATCAATCAAAAGCAGGATCCAGAATAAGAGACAATCCCTGCCCTAGAGAACTTGCAATGTAAATAGACAAGACAGACAAAAAAGTAGAGAGAAAAGGGATATAGCATACATGGAGAGTGAATAACGTGATTGTTGTCAGACATCATGTTAATGCCATAACTGTTTTGGTTTGACCTAAATAAAAATTGCAGGGATTGGTAAACAAGGATTACCTAAATAGAAAGTAAGGGAGAAGAGACACGAAGCATGGAGGACAGTTGATTTGAGGCCAACAAGTTTTGAGGAACACCATAAACCACACAAGTCAATGACTCCACAATATCCCTAAAATGGAATTATAAAGTCTGTATTTGTTTTCAGGGTGGAGTACGTCAGCTAACGTACTATATACAGAAGTCCATCACTCATTTGATAACCACAGATGTTGAAATAGGTTTTTTTTCAAATTACATTATCTTCTACATTCTCAGACTGCATTTTAAGTCACAAGTGATATTTTTTGGTTACAGCTGACATGTCATAACTCACATAGGATACAATTAGCTAAGGAAGCCTGTGTTCCTCACAATCATGACGAAAGGAAAGTCCTGTTAAATCATTATCTTTGTTTTGTCCTTCATTGGAGCATGATCATATTAAACACTATTGCATGAAAAGTTTTTCTCCTTGCTGCTATCTTCACAAACAGAAAACAATGCAGGATTCAACTATGATGCATGAAATATGGGGCATGAGCATGCTTAAGTTTCACTGAAAGGCTCTGGTTCCTGTCAAGGAGTCATGGCAGATCCACACACCCCAGGACATAGATGAACTATACTCTGGCTCTCTGAACTTTATAATTGGCTGGAGAATTGTGTTTCAGTGTATAGGCTTGCCTTTAAAAAACTGTTAAATTTCCAGCCTCTGTGTGGGAATAAATATTTCCCATGTAAATCACAGTTCGTCCTGCCTGCCTGTGCAGTCTCCAACAACTGTGAGGTGTGAACCATCAATTATCTTGAACGTCCGCAGTGTTGTTGTAGATGGGCTGATCCCCAGATATGGGGCACGCAGTGGGTGAGGTAATATCTTTTATTGGACCAACTTCTGTTGAACAAAAAACAAGCTTTCAAGCTGAAAGAAAAGGAGTACTTGTGGCACCTTAGAGACTGACAAATTTATTAGAGCATAAGCTTTCGTGAGCTACAGCTCACTTCATCGGAAATGCATCCGATGAAGTGAGCTGTAGCTCACGAAAGCTTATGCTCTAATAAATTTGTCAGTCTCTAAGGTGCCACAAGTACTCCTTTTCTTTTTGCGAATACAGACTAACACGGCTGCTACTCTAAAAGCTTTCAAGCTGGTTTCCCAGACCTGAAAAACACCTCTGCCTAAACTTTGAAGCTTGTCTGTTTCACCAACAGAAGTCGGTCCAACAAACATTAGCTCACCCACCTTCTGTCTCCTAATTGCAACCATTTAAAACGTCAACACTTAACTTTTTCACTGCTGGTCATTATAGTAGCAATACTCAAGCTAATGTCCTTGCTGAACAGAGCAGTAATCACTGGAGTACAGCGGGGAACGAACAGAACCACTCAGGTGAGGAATGAGGCATTCGTACTCCCACCCCAAAACGTGCAGTCATCAACTATGCCACATGGTTTCAGAGTAGCAGCCGTGTTAGTCTGTATCTGCAAAAAGAAAAGGAGGACTTGTGGCACCTTAGAGACTAACAAATGTCGCATGGGGATGGGAAAGAGCACAGCCCCCCCGCCCCCCACATGTCTGCCAATAGCAACGACCCCACACTTTTGCCCTGACTTTTTTTTTTCCCCCCCTTCTCTCCTCTAAACCTGTTACTACTGCGAGCCAAGGAAGCAGAGCTCATTCCTCGCTCCATCTGCACTGCGCCTAGAACAGCCGGGTGCACGCGGGCAGCCTCCCCGCCCCTCGATCACAAACGTGCTGTGACAGATCAGCCCCTCCAACGCCCCGAAATGCTCCTCCTCGACCTGCGGCCCTCTCCCCTCGCCATCCGCCCCCCCCCCCCGCCCAGCTTGCCTCGTCGCCCTCCCCCGCCCCCGCCCGAGGCCGCACGCCTCAGCCCAGCCCCCGCCGCCCTCACCGAGCCGCCCAAGGTCCCGCTCTTCAGCCGTCGCCGCCAGGCCCAGCCGCGGCGCCTACGAGTCCCCCCCCCCCCCGCCGCCGCTCGCTCGCTCGCTCGCTCGCCTTGTCCCGCCCCCCCCAGCGTTGCTAGGCAACCCCCTCGCTTTACCCGCCCCTGGAGACGGGGCGCGGTAGGGCCCACTTCTCCCAGGACAAACTCGCGCGCAACCACTCCTTACCGTTAGCTGTCGCAAAGGCCCAGCTTTACGGCATTGGGAGGGGAGATGGGCGGAGTCGCCCAAACCCCGCCACCCAACCCGGCGCGGCGGTGGTTTACGGCTCGGGACGGGGCTATGGCTGCGGCAGCTGATTGGCTGCGGGGGGGGTCAGTCCCTGCCCAGTGACCCCCAGAGTGAGGAGGGGGGCGGCTCAGTCAGTGCAAAGTGTCCCCACAACGCCCCCGGCTGGGTCTGCGGCTCCCCCCACCCCTGAGCCAGTGCCAGTGGGGGGAGCGGCCGCGGAGTGGCCGCCGGTCCGGTCCCGTCCCCCTCAGGAGGAGACAGGTAACAGCCGGGGGGGCTAAAGCCCTGTTTGCCCCGAGACTCCATCATGGGGGCGCCTGCTACTGCTACGGGAGGGCTAAGCCCCCTCCCCGTGCCCGCCCCAAGGCTGCGCGCTAGGGGCTGATCCCCCTGCCCCCTCCCACGGGACTCTGCTGCGGGGGGAGGGGAATAGATTGCAGCCCTATAGGGCTGGTGGGGGGTCACTAGCCCATCCCCCTGGGTACTGATCTTGGGCGGCTACTCCCCCCTCCGCCCCGTGTTCCCTTGGACGCTATGGTATTGGGGGGCCTAACCCCCGCTCTGCCTCGTGGTTCTCTTTGAGACCGCTCTTGAGGCAGGAGGGCTTTCCCCCTTGCCCCCTCTGAGACTCTGCTCTGGAGGGGACTAGCTCATTTCATACCTGCCCTCACCCCCCTGACTCTCCCCTCCTCCCACTGCATCCCTTGCCCCCGCTGTCCTCCCAAACTGTTTTGGAGAAGAGCAAATCTGCTCCATCCTCTTCCCCCGCCCCTTTGATCCTTCTCTGGATACCCTACTATAGGGGGTTCACCCTTCCTTGGTCCCACTGTCCCCTTTCAGGTGTCCTGAAATACTCTGTTTTGTGCATTGCTCCCCTCCTCACTTTTGTGCATTTCACCCTCTTCCCCACTCCTGGGGTTCTCACAACAAAAATTTTGGTGGCCTCAGAGTGCGGCCACCAACTCTTGGTGGTGGCCACTATGACAATTTTTCTAAAATATTTAATTAAGTTTAGGAAACATATGTAAGTATGTGCAAATCATAGTAATTTATTTATATTGGGGTTTTTTTTCCCCACAGACTCAATAATAATAACAATGTACAGTTTTCTCTATTCTTTACTGGACCTAAATAGAATAGAAACACAAATAAGGTGCTTCGCATGTTCTTGTCTTTTGTTGTTGTTTCTTTTCCTTTTTTGGTTGTGGGTTTTATGGGTTTTTGGGTTTTTTTTAAGATGCGCTAGCTAGTAAGTCTGCCTCTTTGAAAAGTGTTATTTGTATGTTTTGTTAATATCACTTTTCACAGCAGCAGACTTGTTAGCTAGTTGGGAGGCAGTGAAAAGTGATATTAACATACAAATATCACTTTCCGCAGCAGACTTACTCATCCCTGGCAACTGGGAGATAAATTAAGCCTTGGATGGGGAAGTGAGCCCGAAGCCCAGTGGCTAGGGGACGAAGCCTGTCTCTGCGCAGCCAAAACCCAGAGACACAGTCGAAGCCCATGGCCGGAGCCCGCTGACAGCTGCTGTCGTGTGGACAGAGCATGCTGCCCGCCACCCCAAGGCTGAAGCCGGAAGCCCGAGCCCCACTGCCCCCAGGAAGATGGGGAACTCGCACTTGATGTCTGCTCCTCCAGCATTTGTGTCTCCCAGAGGGAGGGCAGCGCCCAACCCCTCCTTGTGGCCCCAGGGGAGGGGCTGATCCTTTCCCACCCAATTACTGCCTGGGAGGCTGTGACCACAAGAAAACCCCTAGTGGCCGCATGCAGCCACCGAGGCCACATTTGAGAAATGCTGCTCTAGACTTTGGTTAGGGAAGACAAGCACCATCATCCTGAGCCCATGTTCTACTCTCAGATGTTTCTACCATTTCTTCTGCACCCACCATCACCCTGACATTCTGTTCTGGGCCATCTTCCTTCAGACCTCAAAACCATGTCTGGTGGCTAACCTTCTCCCCAGGCCCTACTTTTCTTCTTCAAAGCTCCTGAGACTCTGTTGTTGGGGGGCAGGAGGAGGGGGCAGTTAGCTTCCTGCTCCTTTTAATTCCCCAGGAACTCTGATTTGTGGGTTATTCTCTGCCCACCTTTTAATGGTCCTTGTCCCTTATTTCAATCCCAATGAGACTGTACTTTGAGGAGACTGACTATCTTGCTGTTTTTCTACCTCCATTCAAACCCCAAGTATTCTCTGAGGATTACCCCTCCTTTTCAGTTTCCACTTTGTGGCAATACCTTTTGCTTCCTCTCTCTTCATTCTCCCTTCTCCAACCGTGACAGTGTTTTGGACATTAACACCCTTTATCCTTCACTTCTCATTCATCTAACATTGCATAGCTCAGTTCTACCTCTCTCTTTTCAGGCTCAAGTTGCCTCAGGGGAGACTTGCAAGCTGTGAGTCCAAAGGAGAAGATACAGACAGTAAGAAAAAGTGAAAGTAGTACTCAATATAAAGGTGATAATCCAACATCACTCTTTTATCTCATATTCTGGGCCATTCCTGCACATCCACACAACCTTGTCTGGATGTTTGTGGAACCCTTTCTTGTTGGTTCTACTGACTCATTTATGTGAGTATGTAGGATTAGGTTCCCCCCTTCTCTAGAAGCTATTTGCTATTTGGCTTGAAAATGTAAAATAACTTTTCAGGACAGGGAATGAACTTCTTCCCTTCTCTGTGTATTGTTCTGCGCTTTGCATTATCATTTTCTAAATATAGCAAACATTTACTTACTTTTGTGGGCTGCGGCTTCAAGATATTTTGTGGCTTCTCTCTTTAAGAATTTTATAAAAACTCCCTGTCAATTGTTAATTGGGTCTCCTTATTTAAAAATAAATAAAAATTGTATACATCCCTCCCCTTGTCTTACTTCCCACCTATACACACAAAGGAAATCTTCCATGATAACTGCAGTGGTTGAGAATCATTACTAACATAGATAACAGTTTTCAGAGTAGCAGCCGTGTTAGTCTGTATTCGCAAAAAGAAAAGGAGTACTTGTGGCACCTTAGAGACTAACAAATTTATTAGAGCATAAGCTTTCGTGAGCTACAGCTCATAAGCTTTCGTGAGCTACAGCTCACTTCATCGGATGCATCCGATGAAGTGAGCTGTAGCTCACGAAAGCTTATGCTCTAATAAATTTGTTAGTCTCTAAGGTGCCACAAGTACTCCTTTTTCTTTTTATAGATAACAGTAAATGCATTTTGATGGCTTATTTATAATTATGTCTGTAATTCTTAATGAGTATAAAGCATATATGTACAGATTGTATTGCAGTTAGTTTGTGAACACTGAATACTAATCAATCGATTGTTTACAAGTTCAGACCTTCTTGAGGTATCTTGACCTTTGCAGACTTAGTCACAGAAGAATCAAATATTATTGTTCATTGCAACTCAAAATGCTATTGGGAGGTGTTTGTTTTTACACAAATTCAAAAATGTTTTGATAGCAAAGATTTACAAGGGTTTAGATAAACAAGGGAGGGTGGCAATTGAAGACATAAAGATGCCTTAGTGTATAGTTTTGTTAAATTTATTTTTTCTGCCAGAAATTCTGTTTAGATATTTATAAGTAACTTGACCATTTGCATTATTTCTGATTATATTGAGTGTTTGAGCTTATATCTTATTTACATGATTTTTACAACTGTTTACAGTAAAATCTTCTTTCATAGGAATCATTCCCATGGTTGGTTGGCTAGTTGCACAGGGCAATAAATGTACTTTACAAACAAATAATATGATGCCCCTGCCCCAAATTATTTATAATCTAAATAGATATTGCATGATGAGTGATGGTAGGATGGTAATAAGAATCGAACAGAGTCGTGGGGAAATAGAGTATGAGCATTGCAGCAATAAGATTGAGACTGCTTCAGTCAGTAGTGCACGTGTCTTGAGAATTCAATGGTTTGTGTGCAAATACTGTTACTATGAGAATAAGGGGAAGTTTGATAGGCTGAGAGAATGGAAGTAATTGTGAGGAAGAAATCTTTTTTTAAAGGAAAGAGATAAAAGAAGAGAGGAGTGGCTCAGGTATAGGGGTCTGCATGGAAAAAGGTATGAGTAGGAGAAAGATGTTCAAGCCTAAACCAGATTTATATGATAGTTGGTAAGGATCTCATAAGTACTCTGGAACCATGCCTTTCATAGTGTGCTCCAGTTGATGGAGTTCCTGTTTTATATTGCTTTTCGTTGTCAATCTACATCTAAATATGTCTTCTCCTTATTTAAAACATTTCTACGTTTCATTTACCTTAAGAAGAGCTGTGCATTGTGGTAGAGAAAAAGGAAACTGAATTGAATACATTTAAAATCATTGTTGTAATCCCAGTTAACTGGTAACATACAATAGCATAGCTTCTAGGTCTATCTATATTAGAAAAATGACTCGCTGTTGACACTGGTTTTCTGAAAAATCCTTTTCAGACAATCTTGAAAATGTAAGTTTTAGATGAGACTAAGCTTTTTCCACAGTTATAGAAAGTATCAATACTACATTCTGTTAGAGTCTACTGCACTTTCTGAAATGTGTTGAAAAGGGTTTGACCCAGTTTTCACTAGCAGTCATATTTTTTCAGCACCAGTTTCAGAGGGGCTAGGCTATACTTTTTGTTGATGACGTTGGTCAACAATTGATCACTTTCCTAGTATAGATGGATTCTTAATGCATATTATCTGTGGTCAAACACAATTATTTATATGCAATGGCTAAACAAAAACTCCACAGCCATGCAAGTCAAATAAGATTTAGAAGATGATTTTCTAAAAGTACAATGAGGAAGTACTCTGTTACCTGTCATTCATGGTTATGGCATATGATCCAAATCATATGCTTATTGCTAATCATACTGTGTTTGCTGCACATATTCATTGTGCACCCATGGGCTTTTCTACATGAGGGAGTCTTGCACCAGTGTAATTTCACTGAAGTAGCTACACTGGTGCAAACCTGTGCTGTATTTTTTGTTCAGATCCTTAGTTCTTTGGGATTCATTCATAGGGTGAACAACAAGCATTGATTTTTTTGTTTGTGAGGCTCCTTTTTTAACATGAAATACTAATTCAGCAAAGGTTGTGATGGGTACAGTTTTGTGAATGTGGTTGCCATCAATCAGGGAATTACCTGACAATTGAAACTTCGTTGGGGACAAGTAATGAAGCAGGGTTAGAAACTGAAGGCCAAATCAGGATCTCTGTATCACAAGTATTTCCTAGGCAGAAGGAAGACTGCACACACAGACTTACAAGATAAGTAAGGTTTTTTCTGTTTTGCTTTCTAGTTATATAAAACTACCTTTTTTGTTTTTCTTATGCTGGACTCTTAGAAACTGGAAGACTTGCTGACTGAGACGGTCTTCCATTGTTGAGCCCTTAGCATTAGCTTCCAGAACTACGAATGAAAACCTGTGCTGTTATCTGCCCAAGTGGTCCATTGTACTGTTTTCACTCAGATTATTATAGATTCGTAGATACCAAGGTCAGAAGGGACCATTCTGATCATCTAGTCCAACCTCCTGCACAACGCAGGCCACAGAATCTCACCCACCCACTCCTACGAAAAACCTCACCTATGACTGAGCTATTGAAGTCCTCAAATCATGGTTTAAAGACTTCAAGGAGCAGAGAATCCTCCCTCAAGTGACCCGTGCCCCATGCTACAGAGGAAGGCGAAAAACCTCCAGGGCCTCTTCCAATCTGCCCTGGAGGAAAATTCCTTCCCGACCCCAAATATGGCGATCAGCTAAACCCTGAGCATATGGGCAAGATTCACCAGCCAGATACTACAGAAAATTCTTTCCTGGGTAACTCAGATCCCATCCATCTAATATCCCATCTCAGGGGATTAGTCCTATTTACCCTGAATATTTAAAGATCAATTAATTACCCAAATCCCATTATCCCATCATACCATCTCCTCCATAAACTTATCGAGTAGAATCTTAAAGCCAGATAGATCTTTTGTCCCCACTGCTTCCCCTGGAAGGCTATTCCAAAACTTCACTCCTCTGATGGTTAGAAACCTTTGTCTAATTTCAAGTCTAAACTTCCTGGTGGCCAGTTTATACCCATTTGTTCTTGTATCCACATTGGTGCTGAGCTTAAATAATTCCTCTCCCTTTTAGGACATTCTGAAATGAGACTCTGAGCAAATATAAATCTTTAGTTGAGATCTTTGGAGGATGAAACAGGTTATATAAATGCTGCTTATTTTTATTCAGCATCAGCTGTGTTGTAAGTATTCTAGGAATGATTGGATATTTCAGTTTGTATCAAAATATTCTCTCTCTCTACTTGTTGATTCTCGTTGAAATGTCACTATTCGGATATTTAAATGATAGAAGTCACATGTTCATGTCAGTTCCATGGGAAATTACAAGCAGCTTTAATGTGATTATGATTTCTTGGAGGCAATTATGCCCATGCAAAACTTGTATACAAAGAATCTTCATTTTTTTTATGAGTGATATGTTAAAATTATGTACGTATCATGTCATGTAAATTTATATTTGCTCAGGATTGTGCTTGACTCGAGGCCAAATTTTCATGTCAATTATATCCTTGCTTCTCTCTGTCTCTCTCTGAAGTAAATAAGAATTGCACCACTGGACCTAAGAGGAGTGTATAGGACTTGCACCATCTATCTAGGGATCTCAAAACACTTGGCAGACTGAGCCAGATTCACTTTACAGTCCATCAGTTTAGACTCTCATGGAGATTCTGAAGGAAGAGGTTGCAGCTGCACAAAACTGTTACAACCTTCCTTATACCAAGGGAGCCATAAGGGCCCAATGTGGCCCTGTCTGGGAAGGGTTTATGGCCTTGGATTCCTCTCGGGTGCTTCTAATAGTGGAACTCCAACAGCAGTTAAAGCTGCCCATTTCCTTGGCAGGAACCATGAGGTTGATTAGCAGGAGAAGCACTGCCTACCCTTGCTGTTCTCCAGCACAGGGGTCTTGAATTATTCAGGGAGATGTAATTTACTAATTCTTTCAAATCTGGCCCATAAAATAATCCTTACAACATCTCTGTAACATAGATAAACATATAGGTACTTACTTCACCCATCATTGAAATGCAGCCACCTGTGGAGTGTAACAACACAACAGCTGTTTAACAGTGCGTAGCAATGCCACACAGCAGTTTAAGATGGGAATAGGCTGGCCAATTGAAATTTCTGGGGGAATTTAAATAAGCAGAAAGTAACTAGAGGAGTTGGAATTTCGCCGGAATGCTGGACTACAATGTCACTATTCTTATAGGAAGTGTTATGGGATCTTTAATGACCACTTGTGAGGACCTAGGTTTTTTTTGTTTTTTTGTTTTTAAAGTTGGGTTTGAAAGACAGTAGTGCAATGTCCCAATAGTATTTTGGAGGATTTTTTTCACTATTGATTCAGAGATTAAAAACAGCTCCCAATGATTCATCAGTGGCACATCCTGAGGCATTTAAATATTACTTGGTGGTCTCCCTTTCATGGACTTACCTTTCTAAGCCCTACCTAGCTTGAAGTCTGACTGGATCATAGCACAGCATGTCCATCATGAAGTACAGCAGGATAATAAAGCCTCTTAAAATGCTGCCATCTCATTTTTTGTTTGATGCTTGTGAAAATGGGATATGATAGGAATGGTATTGTAAGTAGTACAAGAATACAAATGACAATGTGATAGATGCAGAAAGACGCAATCCCTGCCCTTAATAGACTGCAGCCTAGGAAAATGAGCAACAATTGAAGGGTGATGGAGAAGTGCAAAATATACTGTCAAGCATAGACGTTTTTTAGTGTAAATAAATTGCCATTTAAACTAGCCAATATTAGCTGGGCATCTTCTTGTAATGAGCAAGTGGGTTCTGAGGAGAGAACGTTGGTCATGATTTTTTTTTTAAAATAATAGAAAATAAAGTGCTATTGGATATTTAACTTTAACAATAGACAGATAGGATCTTGACTTAATATCTCATGTGGACATAGCGATATCATGTATAACAGTAATATACTACTCATGTTAGTGTGGTATTAAGGTGCCAGCAATAAAATAAGCCACAGGCCTGCTGCAGAACCTTATGGCCTGGGGATGATTGCGACCTATTTTGCCATCTGGATGCACAGGACACTTCAATAACTTTTGCTATCAGATCTCATTTTCATGAACACTAACTTCCTGTAAGGGGAAAACCTAATAAGAGCTGTCAGAATTTTCTATATAGTTTCCATTTAGGTTCCTTTCTTATTTAATACGGAACGTATTGCTGTAGAAAATTCTCAAATTATAATCTCTGCAACAACATTAGAGCACTCATTGGTATCAAGACAAATTTGCCAGATTTTGGTTACCATTCTATTTCTGATATAATCTAGTCTGGTGAAGAATTTTAACCAACCTTTGTAAATCCTTTTAATAGGTGAACTTAAGTTATTGCACTCAGTAAAATCACTCTTCATTAAATTTCCAGATCTTACTTTTGCCGTATGCAGCTTATTTTCCTCTGGGGAAAAAAAGCTTGTGTTTTTAGTGGAGAAAGCTGTTACCTTGCCTCTAGTTTGTGAAATCAGTGCAGTTCTAATTTATATCAGCTAATAGAAAATGTGTGGATTTTTAAAGTGAAAATCATGCAAAAACAAAAAGAGAACTAATGGCTGATCAGTGATGCACAAACAAGTTTAGAATGTGATCGAATTAGGTCATTGCAGTGTGACTTTGAGCAGGTCTGTAATCATCTCTCTAGTTGTGTGATGCTTTTTATGCATTGAAAAGCAAAAATGTAGTGAATGATAGGGTTGTTGTGGGGGTGTTTTCCCCTCAGTTACTTTTAGAATGCAAAAATTTAATCTTATTATGTTAAAAGTTTCTGCCACTTAATGTAAGCTAAAATTGCACATCTCTTGTAACTATTTTGGTCCAGCTCAGTGGCACAAAGCAAGAAAAAAGCCACGTTCTTTGTTTTATATGATCTACTACATAGTGGAACAATTGATGCTTTTAATATTTATTTGTATTACTGTAGTGCCTAAAAGCCCTAGTCATGTGCCAGGACCCCATTGTGCTAGGCTGTATACAAACACAACAAAAAGATGTCCCTGACCTAAAGAGCCTCCAATCTAAGTATAAGACCAGCAACAACAGGTGGATACAGATACGTGGGGAGCACAAGAAAACAAGGAGACCATATTGGTCAGCATGAAAGACAGTGATCTCAGCAGCCTAGCCATTGGCAAGCTTTTTGTAGGCATCGCGGACAAAGAGCAGTTCTGAATAAGGAAAGCGTGTTCTTTTTTCAGAGTAGCAGCCATGTTAGTCTGTATTCGCAAAAAGAAAAGGAGTACTTGTGGCACCTTGGAGACTAGCAAATTTATTTGAGCATAAGCTTTCGTGAGCTACAGCTCACTTCATCGGATGCATTGATGTGGAAAATTCTCAAATTATAATCTCTGCAACAACATTAGAGCACTCATTGGTATCAAGACATATTTGCCAGATTTTGGTTACCATTCTGTTTCTTATAATAATCTAGTCTGGTGAAGTATTTTAACCAACCTTTGTAAATCCTTTTAATAGGTGAACTTAAGTTATTGCACTCAATAAAATCACTCTTCATTAAATTTCCAGATCTTACTTTTGCCGTTTTGCTGTAGCTCACGAAAGCTTATGCTCAAATAAATTTGTTAGTCTCTAAGGTGCCACAAGTACTCCTTTTCTTTTCTTTTTGCTTGTTCTTTTTGCAGATGTTCATGGGGAGCTTCTCCCAAGCATGAGGGACAGCATGGGAGGAAAGCAAGAAGGAGCTTGTTTGGAAATGTAAAAAGTGGTTGATGGAGGTTGGCATCATGTGTCAGTCGGAAGGGGGAGTCAACATCTTCATAATGAATGGTAAATGGTAGGTAGAGTAGGGATAGGCTATGAGTGACCTTGAAAGTGAAGACAAGTAGCTTTATGCTTGATGGGACAGAGAAGGGGAAGCCAGTGGAGGGATGCAAGAGAGATGTGACATTGTCAAAGTCACAGATTAGGAAAATGATCTTTCCAGCATTCTGAATGGATGAGAGCAGGCAAGGTTGCATTTGTCCAGGCTTGAGAGAAGTATGTCACAGTAATCGAGATGTAAGATGATGAGAGCCTGGACAAGGGTTTTAGCTGGGTGAATGGCTAGGAAAGGCCCAATCTTAGAGATGTCATACAGAAGGAACTGCAAGATTTAGACATAGCTTGGATGTGAGGACCTGGAGAGAGGCCAGAATTGAAAATGACTCCCAGGTTTCGGGCCTGAGTGATAGGTAGGATGTTGGTGTTGTCTGCAGTGATTGAGGGAGGTAATGGGGAAGACTTTGAGCGAAAAATTAAGAGTTCTATTTTAGTTATGTTGAGCTTGAGTTGACAGCTAGATATCGACAAGAGATGTCTGAGAGACAGGCTGAGGTTTTAGTTTGGACTGAAAGATAGGTTTGGAGTAGACAACTTGTGAGTTGTCTGAGTAGAGGTGGTGGTTGAATTCATGTTTTTGGATGAGGTTAACCAGAGAGAAGGTGTAGAGGGAGAAGGGAAGGAAACCAAGGAGCCCAGTTGGGCCGTCACAGAAATGGGGGATGAGGAGGATCCTTTGAAGGACACGCTGAAGGAGAGATTAGAGAGCTAAGAGGAGAACCAGGAGTTGGCAGAGTCACAGAAGCCAAGGAAGGATGAAATTTAAAGAAGAGGACGCATGGTCAATGGTGTCAGAGGTGGCCGACTGAATCAAGAGGATCAGGCTTTGGTGAGAGTGGTAGCAGTGGAGTGCAAGAGACAGAAGTTGGATTGGAGAGAGTCTGAGATGGAACTGGAGGAGAGGAACTCCAAACAGTGATTTGTAGACAGAGTGTTTAATGAGCTTAGATAAAAGGGAGATGGGGCAGTAGTTGGAGAGGCAAGTGGGGTGAAGGGTGGGGGTTTTTTTAGATGGGAAAAACTAAAGCATGCTTGTATTGCGAAGTGGAAAAGCCAAAGAAGAATGAGTGATTAGAGAAGAGTAAGAGAGGGAATGAGTGTGGGCACAAGGGCACTCAGGAGATGGGATGTGGTCATTGGAGCAAGTGGAGGAGTTAGAGGAAGTGAGCAGATGAGAAACTTCTGCATCTGTGACACAGAAGAAAGAGGAGAGAGTTGTAGGAGAAGGGAAGGCTGGATGAGCAGACAGGAAAAGTCACATGTTTTGTCAACTTTCTCTTGGACAAAATTTTCAAGAGAGAAGTGGAGGCAGGAGAAGGGAAGGTTTTGAGTGAGGAAAAGGTGGCTGGTATTGTGGGCATGGGATTCACTGAGTTGGAGAAGTAGAGTTGTTTAGCTAGGAAGATGGCAGAACTGAAAGAGAAGAGAATGAATTTGTAGTGGAATTTGTAGCCTTGTCACAGAATTTTCATCAGCGATGCTCCATAATAGCAGAGCAGCAGAAGAGAAAGTGAATGGTGAGGATGAGCTAGAGCTGGGGTTGGCAGGGTGGACCTTGCGATGGGAAAGAGAGATGAGAGAATCAAGGGTTGTGAATGAAATATGGAGAGAATTGACAACCATATCAATAGAAGAAAGAGGAGAGTGCTGAGAGAAGGTGAAATATCATCAGTGCCTATGGACTGACAGTCTCAGAAGGAAGACTGACAGGGTATTGTGGGAGAGGGGAGGAGCTGATGGTCAGAGAGGGGGGAACTCGGCAGCAGAGAAATCGGAGAGAGAGCAGTGCTTAATGACGTCCAAGTCAAGTGAATGGCCCTTTTAGTGAGTATATTGATCCTATAACACTTTCAGAAGTTGAGTTTTGTGTTCTGTTTAATAAAAATATCCCCAAAGTATGTTCAGGAAAGTTTGAATAGGCAAAGCCTTGGTTTAGTTATGATTCCAGGGATTTATGTGTTGCAAAGGTTCTGGTCAGACAAAGCATTGATATTGCACTTATGTGCTGAACCATATTAAATAATAGGCCCATGAGGGGGAGGGGAAGTGGAAAAGAAGATGCAGATATTGTACCTAAAAAGAATGGTTTATCCCTTAAGTCCTAACATGTAAAAACTAATTCACCAGTGGGTAACAGTGATAGCTAGGATGGAGGGGCTAAACTTGTCCTCCAGTTGTTTTCAGACTCTACATCCTTTGGGTTGGGTGCATGGAACTATGGCAGTAGAGCCTACTTTATCCTTTTGGCTGGATTTGCATCTGCTCATATTCATTAGCTGGGGGTGAGGAGGATTTCTTCTTCCCTGGTTGAATCCTCAGGAGAGGACTCGGCTTAGTTTTTCACTGTTCAGTTTACTGGGGGAAAGAGAGAAACGTCTACCTACACTCATACTTTTCCAAAAAAATTCTTTATTGTTTTCTTCCCCTCCACCAGGAAAAAATATCCTGGAAGACTGACTGACGGTGAATCAAAGTGAACTCCAACCTGGGCAACCAACAGACTATCTGTCATAACAGATAGACATCTTATAAGAACTGACCTGATACTTGGTACCTCTTTCAGCATAACAGCATTATGATGACATGAGGTTACAAACCAGGTGCAATGTAAAAGCAGACAGACCCTTTCTGTTTAATCTATTTTTGTATCTAACAAGAATATATTATTCTTTTCAAGGGATAGCAGCTTGTTTGAAATGTTATATGGGCCCACAAGATTATGTACAATGAGGAGCATGAAGAGTAGAACACACATCAAAAACAGCAACAGCTTCCTGTAAGGTAATATTTCAGGAATGGATTGAATTCATCCAAGCTGTACGTGCAACTCAAATAACTTGTTTTGCCATCTATTTGCATGATGCTGTACAAATCATGGCAAGTGGGAATTTCCAGGTACATCTTATGTCTCTTTCTTGCCACTTTTATTTGCATGAAGAAAGCCTGTTTGTGGTAATCCACCCACATACAATTTCTATTCTAAGGGAGATTAACTATAGTTGCAAATATTAAATGCGAAATGGTTCAATGCTTCCATTAGCCCTCTCTCCCACTCCGAAGTTTGATACCCTAAACAAGGATTTTGAAAGAACTTTTGAAGTTAAAATGAAAGTAGTTTCCAAATTGGTGTGTGTTTACAGCTGTCCTGAAACCTCAAAATGTTTATTACCCTAACATGGCATAATCTGAGTTTCAGTACTGGTTGAGAGAGTGAAATGTAAATGTAAAGGCTCTACAAGTGGTAAAAGAAGCTGCCAATGATTTAATTTGTCTTTCTACTCTGCATGTGTTTGGTCTAGCTAAACTGAATAATACCTGCTGGCTGCAAGCAGCATGTGGGGCCAGTGCCAGCTTTTTATAACACTGCATTACAAATATTCCCACCAGCTGAGACTGCAGCAGCACGATAAGGATCTCTACTTCTTATCCAGCTGCCTTAAAAGATATTTGGAAACTTAGTCCTGATGCCTTAAAGAGAGGTTCTCATTTCTTTCCTCCCCTTCTTTCCCGAAGTACCTGTCTCTGTAGTGTTTGGGTGACTAGCATGATACTCATCTACCTTGGGATAATGTGACCTAAAAGTGCTGTTCCTCTGCAAAGAGATACTGTAGAAATGGTGATGTGTGGTGCATTTTGGTGATTTCCATAACCATACATCCTCATTTTGAGTAACAAGTTTTAATAACTTCCAGTTTTGCAAATTCAAACTCAGATCAGAGTGCCAAGCTGCATATATTTCCCCCCCCCCCCCCTTCCTCTCCCCGGCTCATACATATCACCACTCAAGGTTTTTCTAGTCAGTTTCTACCAGCAGTTATGCTAGTGACCCCAGTACCTTCAGTAGACTTGCACAAATGTAATGAAGGGAGAATTTGTCCTTGCAGTTCAATTTTCATTAACAGTACTGTTTATATGTGATCCAGGGCAGAATCCAACTCTCTCTCTGGGAGATGAGTTGGCTCTGAAGTGCTAAGTGGAGTTTAAAAAAATAAAAGGAAAAAAAATGGCTTGGAACCTGATCAAAAGCCCAATAGAAAGACTTCCATTGACTTCAGTGGACTTTGGATAAGGCCCTTTGTCACTAGATTAAGCAAATTTGATTCTGAATACATGCCAGGAGAAGAGTAAGTAGGTGGTTTTTCATAACCACTCTTCTTACCATAAGCACAGACAATATAGTACATACTACTAAACAGCTGCTTTTTTAAAGTGTGGGAGTTAAGACAGAAAAAAGGAAAAACTGGAAGAAGGAAATAAAGTAATAATGGTAGAACAGAGGATGGGACACATGGCAGAGACATTACAGGGATGTGAGGGGAAAGACTGTCGAACCTAATAGCTCCAAATCCCAGCATTCTTTGATTGATCCAAAACCTTCTTTCATGTGCTCTTGCCCCACTTCCCAACTATATTCTCATCCTGCTCCTTCTCCAGAAAAAGCTTTAAAAAATTCTTAACTGCATTCTACTCCTGTTCCATCACTTACCCTGATGATTTATTTCATAGGTCAGTTACTTTATGCTTGAAATCCTACTGTTTTAAGACATTGACTAAATAGGAAATTAATTTGTAGCTTTTAACTCTTCACCATAGTGAGCTTATGTTATTAATGCCTTTAATTGAAAACATCTTGTACACCATGCTCAGCACATTAAAGGAAACTAGTATAAGCAGTACTTAAATACTTGAGCTCTGGTATCCTCTTTAGTGACCAGTATTATCCCAAGGGAGCATTTTCAAATGGGAGGGAAATATCCAATATGTGCCCTCTTTACAAACACTTGAAAATTCTTATATATTCTTAAATAATGCCACAGTAGAAGAAATCTTAAGCAAACTCGGAAACTAGCTTCTCTCCAACAGCTTTTGTGTGAACTTTTTAGTTAATCATATGCCTATCAAAATGGGAACATACCTGTTATTTCTAAATCCAATCTGTATCTAGGTGGCCTGTAACTTCTGAGTTCATCTCATATACTCTTTCTTTCCACATTCTTTGCCACAGATGGTTCCGTAGGCAGCATGCACATTAGCAATAACTTCTTGTAACAGACACAACCTTACTGAGCAAAGACTAGATATCAAGGCCCTTATACAGAAAGCATTGCAATGTTTGACATTCTAACTTTTCTCTCAACTGTATGTATATCTGGAATAGTAGAAATGGATGGCCAATGAGAGTATCGGAAATTCATTGAGAGAATTATCTCTTGAATGACCTATAAGCAGCTTTAAGCCCTTTATTTAACATACATAATTTGGCCTATATAAACTGTAAGGTGGTATGATGTAGTTTGGCAACCTTGTTTTAAAGGGACACTGTAAAGTTGTTGTTGTTTTTTTAAAGAACTAATTTTTAAAAAAAATTATTTTGTTTGAGAACTTTAGCCTTTAACCTTATTGAAGTCTCTTTCTGAAAAGAGCTCTTCCCTAGCTGTATTACCCCCCCCCCCATATCTGAACATCTTCTGAGTTATCTCTTGTTACTCAGCACTTCCCTTTCTGATGCTGATGCTTATTTGCTTTCTTCTCTTAAGCCCTCCGTAATAGGACTGCCTCTCTATGGGATATGATATGTAAAAACAAAAATGCCTTATCGACTGTATCTGCTGTGAAAAGCTTTGTAAATATCTGAATGATTGTTTTGTCATGTCCCTAGCTATTAGCAAGTAGGTCTAAAGTTTCCTCTACCTTTCATATCTTTCACAGTTCATGTTCTAATGAGTATTACAGGCAATATGGTTTTGGTCCCACTCTCTTTCTATGCTACAGTGTGATAACCACAAAATTAATCATGGTAGTATATGTGTTCATTGGAGTTTTAATAATTTATTTCAACGGGTATACCGACAGTAGTTCTGTGTTCATGATCTTTTATAATCTTATCTTCATATTGAACCCTCACAATAGGAAGGTTCTTTACAGATTTTAGTTAATAATAAGGATTTCACAATTTAGAATCATAACAGATTCCTGGCCCTAATCAGGAATTAATGTAATGCTTACATTTTACTGTTTTTTAAGCACTGCACAGTCATCGGAACATTCCTGTTAGGTAGGTTACATGAGAAGATAAAATAAATTAAATGATGTGTTCATTTATGTAAACTTGTAGATCTTGTAGGTAACAACATCTCTAAGGGGAGGAAGGGGTGGCAAAAACACCTAGTAGATTATCTTGTCTGTTTCTCTGCCAGTGCCATAAAGTACTTAATACGTTCTTCTACTTCAGGTACAGTTGGCATGGTATCTCCAGAACTGCAGGCATTGACCATCATGTTAAGTTTAGTCACTGAGATTTTTTTTAAACCTCACTTATTGTTGATTATTCACTATTATACACTGTCATTGCAGTAAAAAGAACTTTGTACACTGTAAAAGGCATCCCAAAATGTGTAAGTATCCCTTTCTGTTGGGATGAAAAAATTAGAAACCCTACAGCTATCTCTCTTCCCTCGCCTTTGTGTCTGACTGTCTTTGATCCTGTGATTATAATGGTCTTAGTTTGAGTGTGTATTGTAAGAATTGTTGCATGGTGTCATTTTTAACAAGTGTTCTTGACTTTTTTTTTTTTTAAGGCATCTTCTCTTTTTCAGTCCCTGTTCTAATTTATGTATCCTCTGTGTTGATTAAAGCTGAATAGTGTGACTGCATGACGCTTTTGTAAGAAGCAGACTCAGCTAGGATGTTACACCATCACTGTCGGAGGAACCCTGAACTACAGGAAGAGTTGCAGATTCAGGCTGCAGTAGCTGCTGGGGATGTTCACACTGTGCGCAAGATGTTGGAACAGGGCTATTCTCCAAATGGTCGAGATGCCAATGGCTGGACCTTGCTTCATTTCTCCGCAGCAAGAGGGAAAGAGAGATGTGTTCGTGTATTTCTTGAACACGGAGGTGAGTTGCACAGAGATTAAAAGGTCTTGGTTCCATTCAAAAGTCTTCCATTTCCAGATTGGTATCAGATTATTTCTGAAGTAACTTTCTCATTTTACCTCATTTGTTTCTTGGGAATGGCGCTTTTGTTTCTGTCTTCACTCCTCCGCACTACTTGTTTTGGATGTTGGCTCCATGAGCTGGCAAACTGTCTAGCCTTTTATCTCCATTCTTTAGTTCTCAAAATTGTCAGGGAGGAATTACCAAAATGAATAAGCAATTATAAAAGTAAGAGAATTTACGGCACCTTTTTTAAGCCTTGTCTGCGCTACAAGGGAGATGTGCTCTTAATTTGAGTTCGCAAACTATAGATAAAATCCTAGTAAGTGTCTAACACAAGGCAGTTTGTAGTTTTAACTTGAGCCAGTTGGTCATGTTAAAGACTAGGCTTCCCCACAGACTTTTCACATGAGTTATTAGATCAAGTTAAATTATAAACTGCCTTGTCTTCACTAGGATTTTACCACACATTCGCTAATTTGAGTTACACATGCTCCTTTTTTCAGAGTGAAGACAAGGCCATATTTGTAACTATTGATTTGAAGGGTATAAACATCAAAGACAAGTAATTGGTTAGCATAGTATAAGAGGGAATCAATAGAAGTAAAGTTTTAAGGTAAATATCACTCCTGATGACTTCTGTCAAAACATGGAAGTCTTTTAAGGAAGCACTTTTTCTTGAGTCACTTAGAGGTAATTGAGGCAAAGCACATCACTAATAATAGAGAGTACTGCAAATGTACATAGTACTTAGTACAGAAAGCACTCCTTACTTTTAGTCTTTTACCAAAATTCCTACACTTTGGAGGTCAGTGGAATGAACTTGTCCTTGCACTGCACAATGTACAGAGTGGGAGAGATGGGTGTGCCACATCCCCAGTTAGAGCGCTGCCTCATTAAACTTTTTCTCTGCCAGAGAAGGGCTAGATGGAACTCCTGAACTCCCTAACACTGTTCTAAATCAGACAGATAGTTTGCTCAATTTTTACTATCTTCCCATCCCATAGAAACTCACATGAACCATCTGATTGATTAATAAAAACTACTCACATGAGTAACATTGGATGAGATCAGGCCCCTAGTTTGTGTTGCATTATTTGACACATACATATATATTACATTACATTTAAAAGAATGTTATTTAGGTTGCAAAGTCAAGCAATTTAAAATTGGAAAATGCCACATTAAAAGTCAGAATTTAAGTTTCATGGGCAACTCTAAATCTGGCATTTCCCAGTTTTCAAGTACTTGATTTGAGATATATAAAAATCTTCTCAGTCTTATAAATTTGACTTTCTTTCCAGATCTACAAGCTCTGTAAACTTGTCTTTTCATTTTTAGTACATCCTCTTATAACCATTTTCCTATAAATGCTACTGACTGGCTGCTAATTTTCCTTTTTTAGTTATTGCTTTTAATAAATCTATTGCCAGGTGAGAATTATCTGTAATGAAATAGCCTAGTGCTGGCAGCAGTGTAGAATGCAGTCGGAGGAATTGGAAAGTTGAGTAACTAGGCACTTGAAGAGGGAGAGACTAACAATGTGGGAGTTGGTCATCTGGAAGTAGACTGACCATTGTATCAGCTATAAACCATCCAGCTCGTCAGTGTATTAGTTGTATATAGAGTTTATAGAGTGAATGGTATGTTAGTGTTTTCCTTTATTCATGCCAGTCCTTTGGCCCAGACACAAGGATGAAACCAGCAGAAGGAGCAACCAAATGCAAAGAGAATATACCAGCCCAGCAGAGTTACAAGGTATTTCTTAGCAATTTGATGGCATGATAGAGATTGGGACAGAGCAGTGGAGAGACTTAGTCTGCAAGGAGAGTGGAGAAAGCAGCTCTTTTTCAGTATAATGAAAGCATGATGACAAACAGAATCTGCAGGAGCAATCTAAGCAGCAAGGAGCAGTGCTCCTACTGGAGCAGCACAGGGAAAAGAGAGGGGCAGAGTTGTTCACAGAATCATAGAAAATTAGAGAAGCCGTCTGATCCATCCTCTTAGCCAGTGCAAAGTTTTTCCCTCTGGTATATTTGTGCTTTCCAAATTTCATGCTAAGCCATCGTGTGTGAAGTAAATTAGGGGAAGAATTATGCTGTGCTAATGCCCTCTGAATCATGGCCAGCTAGGATCTTTAGGGTGCAGAGCAGTTACCTCTTTTATGTGTTTTATATTCCAGTAATACACTAGGCGAGTAAGAACATTGTTTGGCTATCAAAGTAATGGTGATAAGACTCGTTGAAACCAAAAGGAATTTAAGAAACTGCTGAAAATTCAGAGTAGTGACCTAAAGGAGTTTCTGTTCTATGAAAATTTGACTACACAACATCTAAATCTAGTAAGGCCTTACAGAATCTAGGAGAAACTAGAAGGTGTGAAATATTGTTCACCTAGACTAATTGTATTTTTGTGGATGAAGATTAGTGCATTTCTTGAAGCTTCCTTGTGCCAGTATTGCCTTAGGAAATCCCATGCAGGCAGCACTGTGATGAGTCTTTCTGAATCTTGTGGTTAGGGGTAAGTCTCTGGAAGCAAGCAAGCCTGAAATAAAAGGAGTACACACCGCTACCCGTCAATGTAGCTACCACCTCTCGTGCAGGTGAATTGGCTCTGCCAACTGGAGAAGCTCTCCTGTCGGCATAGCAGCATTTTCCCTGAAGAGCTACAGCGACACAGCACCACTGCAGCATTTTAAGTGTAGACTTGCTCTTCATAACAGTCCTGTGACTTTTTGGTGGGGGAACGGAGAGGAAAGAGGAAACCCATCACAAGGAGTCTCCAAACGGATTCTTTCCAGATTTATGACCAGTGGCCGTACAACAAAGCTCACTCTCCAGAATTGGACAGTTACTTAAGAGAACAATGCAAACAGAGAAACCTAGAATGAGCAAGGTTATACATTTGACTTCAATACCACAATGTTAATTTTATTGTGGGATGGTAGGAATGGAAAAACCTTAGTAAGTGCTTTTGATCCTCCCAATGTGCAGCGCATAATAGTTTGTCCACAAGATGGCAGCAAAGCACTTCCTTAACAATAATGCTCAGTCTTTTCGGGGTTTTTTTTAATGATCTGACTGGTTAATTGAGTAGAAAATTGGTACCAGTGGTCCAGTAAAAACCCATAATCTTAACGGGAATTAAAATATCATTACCATATGGTGCTGTCCATCATATTGGCTTTCATAAAGCTTAACTGTCATGTGGCTTGTTTACACAATTGATTGGATTCCTTTACTTTTTCCAGTGATATCTCTTACATAGTTTGCTACTTCTTGGCTGGACTTTATATAATTAGGAGGAATTGAATTGGATTGAAGGTAGAGGGGGAAGAAACACTTACAAAAGAGTGGCCTTGTTTGAGAGCCAATGGTGTTAATTCAAAAACGCTGCTAGTGCTAATCTAGGTGAGTCTAGAAACAGAGATACCATAGACTTATTACATCACTGTAACAGGTATGCCACAACCCTGTTAGGTTTTTAAGCAGGTGGATAGAATGGATCAAACAGAATGGAGTGGAAGTGATTTGAGAGTGGATCTAGAATGTTGGCTGAGCAGTCTGGAGCTAGGAAGTCTTAGAGCAGCTGACCCAGGGAAGAATATTTTTTCAGCTGATCATTGATATTTTTAATATTTTTTTTTTGTTTTTTTGTTTTTTTACATTCTGCAGTGGTGTGGGCTCTATTTTAGAGCAGGTTGGGAAAGATACCAGTTGCTTCCTGCCAAAACAGGACTGCTCCCTGCAGTTATCTTTGTCCGGTTTCATTTTTAAACTTCTCAGTTTAAAGAAGCTCAGGCTTCTGCTGCTTCTGTTGAGAAACTATTCCACTGTCTAATACAGCTCACTGTAAGGAATTTTGTCCTGATACTTAATCTAAACTTGTTCTTAATTTCATCTCATTATGTCAAGTTACCCCCTTTACTTACCTCAGGCGGCAACACTTCCCGTTCCTTAATACCCTTTGTTGATTGTTCCCCCACTGCTCTGTTTTTAATTGCTTAGGCATGCTATGCTTATTTGGCTCTCTTAATCTTTCCTGTTTTTATATTTAAAAAAAAAAAAACAATCTTTCAAGCTCCCTCATCGTTTTTGTTGCTCTCCTCTGAATTCTGTCTGTCTTGTCAATATTTCTGGTGAGGTGATGCCCATAACTGATTCCAGGTGTGGGCACTTGAGACCCATATAAAGCAGAACTTTTTTGTCTCCATTCTGTGACTGGATTCCTCTGTATATTTAACCCAGCGTTACATTGACCTAACTTGCTGCCAGATCATATTGCAAACTCCCCTTGTACCTTCACAGTAGGTTGGAATTTGAGATTGGGCTTATTTTACTCCCCAGGCTGCTAAGGATGAAGAACACACAGTTGCCTGGAGGGGGGGGGAGGGAGGAAGGAAGGAGAGGAGAGGATAGGGGATGAGGGGATGTTTATCCCGAGCAACACATACAACACCCAACATTGGAAGAGGTGTTGGCAGCCTCCAGAGGGAGCTATGTTCTGTCCTTTGACCTTCTGGAAGAAGGGTCACTCCATCATACCCCTTTCTGCACCCCTGCCTCCCCTTTCCCATCAAAACCCTGGATTTATGGATGGGAAAAATGCATTGAATGAAGTGACAGGGTGCAGCAATGTGGCTGTCAGGGTTTTGCACAGTCGAAATGTATAATGTGATAGTGTCAAATTAAGGCTGGTCTTCCATGTGGACAGCACCTCTCTTTACAAACCAGGAGACCCGGGTTAGGAAATAGACTCGGGTTTCCAAGCTGTAGACTGGTAGAAATTGAGCACATTACGAAGTGATGCACATAGGTGAAGGCGGAGGGAGATGACTCTTTGCCTGCCTTGCCAGCTGGATAAGAATGGTAGTGGGACAGGCTCCATAGTCCAGTTAGCTGGCTAAAAGTAAGATAAGTGCATGTGAGTAAAGACTTGTGAAAAATAATTTAGGGTGCAAGGGGTGTGACTCTGTGTCTAGGAGTGAGGAGTGGAATTAGTTAACTTGGTCTGGTTGATTTATATTTATTTTTGTATCTATATGTAATAAATAAGAGAGCACACGCATGCTATTTGAATTTCTGTGTGTTGAGGGGAGGGTGGGAGGAAACTATCCAATCACTTGTGAATTTAGCACTGCCATGTCTCCTGATTTTTTTTTTTCCCCCCGTAAGGGGATGCTTACATTCTTGTAAAATCTTAAATTTTTGTAAAACTATAAATTCAGAACAGACTTTTCATCTTATAAAAACAGACTTTTATCAAGATGATCTGAAATAGCATATATCTTACATGCTTTGGAAATCCTACAGACCACAGAGAAACTTTTTACTTAATACAGTATTACACCCTAAAAACAACACCATCTTGCCAGACCACAAAACATCTGTAATTTGGGACAGCAGATGTTGCTACACATGCTTCTTTTTAAGACCAAGAAGTAGCACAAGGGAAAATAAAAGAGAGAGAAAGAAGCACAACATTAGAGCTGGAAAGGAACTGGATGGACAAAAGTTTGAGCAATTAGCTTAAAAGTGATAGGAGAACTATGCGTGTGTTTAAACATAACTTCATTTTTTTTCTTGTTGATTACCTTTATTAAACGAAATAAATCATTTGACTCTGCCTTAAAATAGAACTTAGGCCCAGATTTTTAAATCTATCTAGGCGTTGCTGCATTCAGCATTGCAACACCTAACTGATTTAGGAGTTTAAATCTTATTTTCAAAAGGGATTTAGGCAATTTTGGTGCCTAAGTGAAGTAATGCCTAAATACTTTTTAAAATCTTGACCCTAGTCTATAAAAGCAAGAAGTAGTTTGAAGCATGTCAAACTATTTCAAGATTTACTTGAAGAGTAACATTCTGCTGTTTTATTTTATTTGGTTTTTTTGGTTGCAGTCTTTTGTATTCTAACTTTTTCCCTTTGTTTTGTATTTTAACTTTAGCTGATCCCACAGTTAAGGACTTAATCGGAGGCTTCACTGCTCTGCATTATGCTGCCATGCATGGCCGAGCAAGGATTGCACGCTTGATGTTGGAATCAGAATATAGAAGTGACATTATCAATGCAAAAAGCAATGATGGTTGGACTCCCCTCCATGTAGCAGCCCACTATGGCAGAGACTCATTTGTCAGACTCCTGCTGGAGTTCAAGGCTGAGGTTGATCCGCTCAGTGATAAAGGTACTACACCGCTTCAGTTAGCCATTATCCGAGAAAGGTCAAGCTGTGTGAAAATCCTTCTGGATCACAATGCCAACATCGACATTCAAAATGGTTTCCTGTTACGATACGCTGTGATCAAAAGCAATCACTCTTACTGCCGAATGTTTCTTCAGAGAGGGGCGGATACAAACTTGGGCCGCTTAGAAGATGGACAGACACCATTACACTTGTCTGCTCTTAGAGATGATGTGCTTTGTGCACAAATGTTATATAATTATGGAGCAGACACTAACACAAGGAACTATGAAGGACAGACTCCATTGGCTGTTTCAATAAGTATTTCTGGAAGTAGCCGACCTTGTCTGGATTTCTTACAAGAAGTAACAAGTATGTATGTAAAAAAAGTTAATCAAAGCAAGCACTGTCCTTTTTGGGGGTTGACCTCATAGAAACATTTAATCCTGGCATCTCACTGCTAGTTAAATGTGTTAGAAAGTTCCTGGGGGTGATCGTGGGCGAAGCTCATTTACTGTCCTTCTCAGGAAAGGAGCTAACACTGAGGGCACCATATTTAAATTAACTTTGTTTAATTTATATATATAGTCTGGAAGCGTTCATCAAAAGATTTGTATGGTGTCTGTAAAATCCAGCTTTATTGGAGCTGGCCTTAAGTGCGAGCATAACGTGGCTTCTTAGGATCCTTTGCTTGTTTCAAATCCTGGAAAAAAACTTCAGCTTACTGTCTCATCTGGCATTAGGACCAGAGCAGGAGGAATTTTATTTGTTTGTTTGTTTGTTCTCTTCTCCCCCCCCCCCACCCCTGACAGCAACGTGAGCCTAGTTGTTTTCTTCTGCCTGTACCTGTTCAATATCTGGGAACACTAGACTTACTGAAGTATCCTCCCGTTGTAAAAAGCTTTTGACTTTTGACTACATTATGCAAGATGTTAGAAATGGAGTGACCTATTTAAAAAATTCCTTCATAAGGAGGATGCTGCCACTGAAAATGTTCAGGGTCAAGAACTGCATTGCTAATAAGGTAACAAGGTATAAACAAGGATTATTAATGAGAGGGCCTGACTACTTCTCCTGTGCCCAGGATAGTCTTTCAGTATGTGACATGTCTTTGAATTACAAAGTAGTATAGGACAGTTGGTGTGTGGCTTTTTAAAGCATCTCTTTCTTTTGTATGTTGCATTTTCAAACAATGAAAGTTCATCACCACATGCAGTATAGGCACTAGAGAGAAACTAAATTTTTAATCACTGAATCAGATAAATTTAGCAATTGTAGATGCACATAAGCATTCAGAATTGGACTTCTAATTGTATATATGACTTGTATTACTGTGTTCACTAAAGACCTCTAGTTCATATATATCTGAAAGCTTAATATATACAGTATTTGGACAGGTGAAGGTTAGATAATAGGAAAAACAAGTGTGTGTGTGGGGGAGATTTTAATTTCATTGAATTTTTTTTTTTATCTGGAATAGAATTCTACCCCCTTTGTTGCCTGTCTTTGGAAACATTTCTCATCATGTTAGTGGTACTGTTGGGGTTATTTATGGACAAAATAATATCCAGTCTTCTAATTTTCCATAGTCTTAGTGGACTGTAACTGTAAGGCTGAAGCATATTCTAATCCTTTGAATTGTGTCCCTAATATCTGAAGCTTCATCAAAAAAGCTGAAAACTTGTTTGTAGGTTGCAGATTCTGCAGTGGAATTGCTAGCTTCTAACAAGTTAGCATTAATGACTTTACTTTGAAGTCAGAAGTAATTCCAAAGCTTTTAGATGCCCAGAAACTCTAAAAGTATTCTTATAGCTTTAAGAAGTAGCAGTTGTTTTTGTTAATACATGCACACAAATAGTCAAGAAACCAAAGACTTAGAATACTGTTCCATCTGCAGTGGACATTCATTTATTTGTGTGTACAAAAATAAATGCTTATGTATAGCTATAATTTTCAAAGTACTTGAGAACATAGCATTAAAATTAGTGTCTCTTCTTCACACATTACTGTTATCATTGTTCTGAAGGGCTAAGCACATATTTAAAAAAAAAAAAGTAGTTCTGATATCAATTGGTTTCAGAGTAGCAGCCGTGTTAGTCTGTATTCTCAAAAAAGAAAAGGCGTACTTGTGGCACCTTAGGGACTAATAAATTTATTTGAGCATAAGCTTTCGTGAGCTCAAGCTCACTTCATCAGATGCAACTCACTGTAGCTCACTAAAGCTTATGCTCAAATAAATTTGTTAATCTCTAAGGGCCACGAGTACTCCTTTTCTTTTTTTTCTAATATCAATGTGTTCTGCTTAGCCAAATGGGGTTGAAACTTGAGAGATCTGCGGTGGGAATTATAGGAAGTGGAGCTTCTTAAATGGGGATAGATGTAAAGAGACTGGTAGAGTTCTGATTGTAGTCTGGAGAGGGTTTCATATGGTTCCCCTCCCCCCCACACATTGGCTTCAGCAGAACCTGAGAGATTATAAATGGTCTTGATATGTCTGCTTGGGTTGGGTGCAGGTCTTTTTTCTAGCGTCCATCTACCCCATCTCAGCGGCACTTCTTCAGTGGCTGCTTTAGGATATCTGCAAGAGTTGTGTCACTATATAAACTAGAATTATGAAGGTTTAAAATGGAAGAGAAAGTAGGATTGTTTAGAAGATCTCTGGTTACTCAGTCTCTGTTGTGTTAGGCAAGGGGAAACAAGGCAGGACTAAATCAGTTGCAAGATGGACACTGAGTTTGAAATCATAGAATCATAGAATATCAGGGGTGGAAGGGACCTCAGGAGATCATCTAGTCCAACCCCCTGCTCAAAGCAGGACCAATCCCCAATTTTTGCCGCAGAGCCCTAAATGGCCCCCTCAAGGATTGAACTCCCAATCCTCGGTTTAGCAGGCCAATGCTCAAACCTATCTCAGTCTCACTGGCCATCTCCTGATTCTGCTCTTGTGGGAGGAGGGTAGTGTGACAATGGCCTACATATCAGAGGTAGTTACTGCCATCTTTGAGTTGGTGGTGGATGAGGCTCCTAAATTTGCATTTGTAGTGATAGTCCTGGTTGGATGACATTGTAGAATGTTCATTAGCACCGCAGCTGGGCATTTGGTTGAACATAAACTGAGAAGTGTGGCTGTGCTGATTTGCATTTTACTTCCGAAAGTGGTCTCCAACTCAAAAATTAATCTGATCGCGTGTCCATCTATTGAGAGTCCAGGGAAGGTGTTACTTTGGATTTAATAGAGGTTGCCCTGTTTCATGGCAGAATCCCTAACTGAGAGCTGCGTTGATTGCTCTGGGTGACTTCATTGTCAATGTGAGCAATTCATCTGGGTTAACTCAGGTGTTGCTGTGTCACCACACATAACTGGCCATACTCTTGAACTGTTTTTTGCTTTAGCTTTGGAAATGGGCAGAATGGAGGTTGGACCTCTATCCAGGACCACTTCTGCCTTTGTTTTGAGCTCAGGATACACATATCTTGAGCCAAAGGGCCTTCTTTAAACATCTTTTGACTTCCTATTTCTGAGACAGATCAACATGTAGCCCACAGACCACTGTTGTAGAATACTAATGATCTTATGTCACTTATTTTTGGCATGGTGTCTCCTAAATGCCATCTCCCCACGTTTTGTTTTTATAAGTTTCCTTTGTATGAAGATGGCCTGGGGCAGATGAAGCATGTAGAGAGTTAGCTAGTAGTCTGGTGGCAGATGTTCCCAGCTAGATCATGTATGCAGTGTAGTTGTAGCCCTGTCAGTCCCAGGATATTAGAGAGTCAAGGTGGGTGAGGTAATATCTTTCTTCAGACCAACTTCTGTTGGTGAGAGAGACAAGCTTTCAAGCCACACAGAGCTCTTCGTCAGGTGAGACAGATGGTTACATAAAGAATTTTTGAAATCTCATGCCATGGCACTGCATGAGAAAATTTCTTTGCCTCCACCACATCAACTATTGTTAGGACACTGAAAAATGTATTTCTAGTAGTGGACAATTTGAATTTTTGCCATCTCATTCAGTAGCAAAGTAGAGTGTTTTAGAGTCTTAGATTTGGAGCTTGCAAGGCATTTAGTTTTTGTTTGGATGTTAGTCCAGTTTTTTAATGTATAGCTTTGTTGATGTAGTTTGTGTGTGTATCCAGTGCTGTGAATGAATGTCTTAGATCAGTCATAATCTCTATTTTAACTATGGGAGCCCCCACTGGAAGGCAAAGTTTTATAAATTGTAAGTTAATTTGTAAAGGGCATCAAGCCAATATTTTAAGATGTACTTTCAAAAGCAAGGAATTACATACACACTTTAGACAACTACTATCTGTTTGCCAGTCTAAGCATAAGTCATCATATTGAAAGTTCTTATGCATCTTGAAGAAATATAGGATATTTCTGTCTTTGCTGGCACTTGTGGACTTGTTGCTTTGAACTTTTTTTCCTAAACTGGAGTCAGAACACTGGTACCAATAGTCTTACTACAGAGAGCCTATAGCTACCTATAATGGAGAACGGACAAGAGACCAAGTTTAATTACATCTCCAATCTTTAGAATTAGATCTGTAAGAAAGATCTGATTTATTTGTCTACATTTCCCTGAGGAAATCTCTCCTGTGCTTTCCAGTGAGATGTGGGGGGGTCAGACATTTAATTTCCCTTTCTCTTGGAACTCCTTTACGTATTGAGAGGCCAGATTAGTCTAAGCATGGAGTTGGAAGTTTTGCGTTGGTTTCCCAATCTGGAAAATAGATAATACCTGCCTAGTTAACAGGGACAGTTGGGAGGATTAATTAATGTTTATATATTGCTTTGAAGATTAAAAGTGCTGCATGAGTTTTGTTTTCTTCATCTTTCCCCAATCTTCTGTGACTTTCACTGTCTCCCTCCAAAGACATTACCTATCAATCACCATTGTAGCTGAGGTCAACTAGTCAGGTCTTATTTTGGAGGCCATAAGCAACACACGTTAATTGTCCTGGGAGACTAAATGACAGGTAACTTACGCCATATCCTGGCAGAGGTTTAGGAATATGAAATCAGGACCAGCCTCTTCATAGTCTTTTGAAGAATGCAGTGGGATTGAACTTTGAGACCATTTAAAAAACAAAATGAAAAGCTTTTCATGCATACAGTGTGAGCAGTAATTATTTACATATACGGTTACAATCTCGGACAGAAACACTTAAACTGGAGTTGAGGTTAAGAAAGTAGCTGTAAAGTAAAAACACACAGGAGAACATTGCAGTCTAAAAATCATTAGAAAAATTCCAAGTTCAGGTTAACTGAAATGCCACATATTTGAAAGTTTTTAAGATGTTCCTAAAAATACCCACTTAAATCTGTCTCCCCATAACTCTCATTGAGCTTAATCCCCAACCAGATGACAAGTTTAGCCAATGAGGAAAATCATCTGTTACTAGCCATGTAGGTTGCATACACCTCTAGAAAGAGACAACTAACTGGTGTATCCTATGAACAGTCTACATAGTGTGAGTGCTAACTGTTGTCAAGTAACAGTTGCATATTAACTAGGGCTGTTAACTCACGTGATTAACTCAAAAAAAAAATCGTGATTAATCACAGTTTTAATTGCATTGTTAAGCAATAGAATACTGCGTGAAATGTATTAAATATTTTTGGATGTTTTTCTGCATTTTCAAATATATTGATTTCAATTACAACACAGAATACAAAGTGTACAGTGCTCATTTTTATATTATTATTTTTGATTGGCACTCTAAAAATGATAAAAGAAATAATATTTTTCAATTCACCTCATACAAGTACTGTGGTGCAATCTCTTTATTGTGGAAGTGCAATTTACAAATGTAGATTTTTGTTTTGTCTTGTTACTTAACCACTTAAAAACAAAACAGTGTAAAACTTCAGAGCCTACAAGTCCACTCAGTCCTACTTCTTGTTCAGCCAATTGTGAACACAAACAAGTTTGTTTACATTCATGGGACATAATGCTGCCTACTTCTTATTTACAATGTCACCTGAAAGCGAGAACAGGCTTTCGCATTGCAAGGTATTTACGTGCCAGATATGCTAAACATTTGTATGCCCCTTCATGCTTCAGCCATCATTCCAGAGGACATGCTTCATGCCGATGATGATCATTTAAAAGAAAAAAAGTGTTAATTAAATTTGTGACTGAACTCTTTGCGGGAGAATTGTATGTCCATTTTACCCACATTCTGCCATATATTTCATGTTATAGCAGTCTCGGATGATGACCCAGCACATTGTTTGTTTGTTTTAAGAACACTTTCACTGCAGATTTTACAAAACTCAAAGAAGGTATCGATGTGAGATTTTTAAAGATAGCTACAGTACTTGACCCAAGGTTTAAGAATCTGAAGTGCCTTCCAAAATCTGAGAGGGATGAGGTGTGGAGCATGCTTTCAGAAGTCATAAAAGAGCAACACTCCAATGCGGAAACTACAGACCCTGAACCACCAAAAAAGAAAATCAACCTTTTGCTGGTTTCAGAGTAGCAGCTGTGTTAGTCTGTATCCGCAAAAAGAAAAGGAGTACTTGTGGCACCTTAGAGACTAACAAATTTATTTGAGCATAAGCTTTCGTGAGCTACAACTCTCTTCATCAGATGCATGCAGTGGAAAATTCAGTGGGGAGATTTTATATACACAGAGAATATGAAACAGTGGGTGTTACCATACACACTGTAACAAGAGTGATGAGGTAAGGTGAGCTATTACCAGCAGGAGAGTGCAGGGAGGGAAGGGGGATGACCTTTTTGTAGTGATAATCAAGATGGGCCATTTCCAGCAGTTGACAAGAACGTGTGAGGAACAGGGGGGAGGGAATAAACATGGGGAAATATTTTTACTTTGTGTAATGACACATCCACTCCCAGTCTTTATTCAAGCCTAAGTTAATTGTATCCAGTTTGCAAATTAATTCCAATTCAGCAGTCTCTTGTTGGAGTCTGTTTGTTTTTGAATTTTTTGTTGAAGAATTGCCACTTTTAAGTCTGTAATCGAGTGACCAAAGAGATTGAAGTGTTCTCCGACTGTTTTTGAATGTTATAATTCTTGACGTCTGATTTGTGTCCATTTATTCTTTTACGTAGAGACTGTCCAGTTTGGCCAATGTAAATGGCAGGGGGGCATTGCTAGCACATGATGGCATATATCATATTGGTAGATGTGCAGGTGAATGAGCCTCTGATAGTGTGGCTGATGTGATTAGGCCCTATGATGGTGTCCCCTGAATAGATATGTGGACAGAGTTGGCAACGGGCTTTGTTGCAAGGATAGGTTTCTGGGTTAGTGGTTTTGTTGTGTGGTGTGTGGTTGCTGGTGAGTATTTGCTTCAGGTTGGGGGGCTGTCTGTAAGCAAGGACTGGCCTGTCTCCCAAGATCTGTGAGAGTGATGGGTCGTCCTTCAGGATAGGTTGTAGATCCTTGATGATGCGTTGGAGAGGTTTTAGTTGGTGGCTGAAGGTGATGGCTAGTGACGTTCTGTTATTTTCTTTGTTGGGCCTGTCCTGTAGTAGGTAACTTCTGGGTACTCTTTTGGCTCTGTCAATCTGTTTCTTCACTTAAGCAGGTGGGTATTGTAGTTGTAAGGCATCTGACTCAGATGATGAAAATGAACATGCATCGGTTTGCATTGCTTTGGATTGTTATATAGCAGAACCTGTCATCAGCATGGACGTATGTCCTCTGGAATGGTGTTTGAAGCATGAAGGGACATATGAATCTTTAGGGCACTTGGCATGTAAATATCTTGTGACGCTAGCTACAACAGTGCAATGGGAATGCCTGTTCTCACTTTCAGGTGACTTAAACAAGAAGCAGGCAGCATTATCTCCTGCAAATGTAAACAAAGTTGTTTGTCTGAGGGATTGGTTGAACAAGAAGTAGGACTGAATGGATTTGTAGGCTCTAAAGTTTTACATTGGTTTATTTTTGAATACCTGGGTCTTTTATTTATTTATTTATTTATTTATTTATTTATTTATTTATATATATATATAATTCTAAATTTGTAAATTCAACTTTCACGATAAAGAGATTGCACTACAATATTTGCAATGGGGGAATTAAAAAGTACTTTTTCTTTTGGGGTTTTTTTCAGTGCAAATCTTTGTAATCAAAAATAAAGTGAGTTGTGCACTTTATTCTGCATTGTAATTTAAATCAATATATTTGAAAATGTAGAAAACATCCAAAAATATTTAAATAAATGGTATTCTATTGTTTAATTGTGCGATTAATCACAATTCATTTTTTTAATCACTTGAAAGCCCTAATGTTGCCACAAATCCTGGATTGCCATCAGAGTGATGGTTAGGTAAAATACTAATTCAGTTGTATTAAGATCAGTTATTTTATATTTTCAAAAGGACAAGTCATCAGCTTTAACAAAGGATTTCAAATTGTATGCTTTAGAAAATGTTTACAGCATTGTAGGCATGCATGAAATTTTAAAGATCAATAGAGACCCCTACAAGGACACTATAGAAACTCCCTGCTGAGAGACAGTTTAAGTAAAACTAAATTTTGTGCGTAATTTAGGCAAAAAAAATTTAAACTTTGACTGTTTTGTGATTACATAGTTAAACTCCTCTGAATATAGGAATTTCACAGTGTAAAATTCCATTGCAACCTTAATTACCCAGGGACAGCACTTAAAACAAATGCAGTAATTCCTTGAAATCACCTGCTAGGAATCAGTTGGAAGAAGTTTCATTAGCTCAATGTTAGTCTTAATTATGTGTGTGTGGTAACATGCATGAAAATTACTTAAATTGAGAAAATCTATTGCCCCTCTAAGTGCTAGTGATAATCTCACACTGATAAATGGCATCTGTTTTGAGAGCATGGATTTTGCTTTGTGTTAGGGCTGTATGAATCAGTTATTTTATCATTAGCCTTGTTAAATAAATAAAATCTTATACAGGTTCCACAATACTTTCCTTTTCTCACTAGGTTCAAAGACCAGTATGTTCTTCAAACCATTTTTGGTTCTTTTATGTAGCATATTGAAGATAGATCAAATCACCTTTTCAAAGAATTGACACAACCCACCTTCTTTCAGTTGAGAAAAACAAAGGGAGTAAATTTTCAAAGCTCTCTGTAGCATTTTAGCATTGTGACTGTCATTACAGTCAGAGTTGGCTGACTAAAACTGGCACAATGCTTTGAAAATATATCCCACAAATCAGCTTTTAGCCTGTAACTGGATTTTTTGTTCGTTTAATTCTTTTGAATCTTTGCTAACTCAGCATAGCAGTTTGAAGATCCCTTTGTGCAAACAAAAAATCTTGATATACCTAGTTCTCTGTTTTTAAGTAAAGGTAACTTAGTCCAGGAACAGAGTATAGCATATAGGAAAATGTCAGGTATTCAAACTGTAAGATGGTCCCAATAGCACTGTTTTGTAAAGTACTTATTAATTCAGGAATTTCTTTCAGAACACTTTTCTTTGATATATCATCTCCTAAAAAAGAAATATGAAAGGAAAGATATGTAAGCAGTATGATACTGGAGCTATTTTTGGTGAAAACACCAGCACTACATATGATTTAATAAAGACTATATATCAGTCAAATTACTGATTATATTACAAACAAGAAGTAAATTCTGATGTTTGTTCAGAGTACTAAAATCCCAATGTTGTTAACTTAAACATCTTACTACACACCTCTGTACTTCATTTCACAGAGTTGACTGATTATTTTTGCTTCCATATGCAAATTTTCAAGCCAGAGATACCCTTCTTCGGTACATATTTGCTATGCCAGAAATACTGAACTTTGATGGACATCTGCATGTCTAATCTAAAATCCCCAACTTACTTGGAATTTTGTTTTTTAGTGCAGCTTGAAAATATGCTTATTGTAGATGTCTCATAGCAGAGGTATGATCATCACTGATTTTAAATTAAACTGGATCTTTTAAACTAGCTTGTGTTGCATAAAGTTAAATAGGGGTAAAATACTAGCCTTGTCCTATGGAACTAGTTACTGGGGGGAGAGGAGTCTGTTCAGTTTCACAGTGCACTATTGTACTGATAGCCACAAACTATGCAACTGTTCCTTTCGAGGGGCAGGGGAAATAGTCTGAGTATATGATTGTCATGTTTGATATTCATCCTAGTCATATGGATTTGATTTGTTTTAGACGAGCGAAAACTTCATAGTGGCATTTACAATGGTACAAAACCAAATCCTGTCCTGTCACTTGACTTCTCTAGCCATTTGACTATTACTGCTTAGATTTGGAATTCTAGATACTGCATTTCTTAAACTGTGAGAGCAGGATCAAGCCACTGAAATAAAGTGCAAGATTCCCATTCACTTCAGGACTCCTATTCACTTCAGTGGGAGCTGTTTGTTAGGTGACTAGATCCTTTTCACACAGTCCTGCTCCCTCTTCTGCAACATGTCAATATGTTTCATAGGGCATGTCTTACACTAGCAGCGTGCACCACAGTACTGCACCGTAACTCCCTTGTGTGGATGCTGTGGGCACGAACTGAAAGGTTCCTGCCCCATAGTCTGACATGCATGGCAAAGCACACCAGCCCTTAAAGAATGGGCTCCTGCAATGTGTATATTAGCACGGTAGGTTTGTTTTCTAAGCAACAGGGCACGTGCCTCAGGATAGGCTCAGTTCCTTAAGCTATTCTTGAATTAAAAGATGATATGCTCTTAGAATATGAGCTAGTCAATGGACAACTCATGGGTCTTTAAAAAAGGATGTTGGGCATTTTTTTTAACTATGATGTCTGTTTGTTCTCTCACAGTTGTAAAAATTTAATAATAGATTGCTCCTTTGTGCTAAACAAATTGGATGGGAAACAAAAATAGATAAGCCACTATCAGTTGGCCCCATTTTATTTTAGCAACTCACTCCCAAACAAACATAAAAATGTATTCTATGTACCAAAATGTCAGTCACATCACCTTTCCCCCCTTTCTGGTCTCTTTGAGTTCATCCACCTCAAGTGTTCGGCCTTTTGCCCTTTCCTGTCTCGGGGTGAAATCTCATGATTCTTTCACTCTTAGAACCAGGACCTGGGTACACTCTCCCATGTACACCAACCAGTTGCCATTCTGCAGGTTTCAGGAACTTGTGACCAGTGATAGTGACTCACAACCGTCTTGAAACAAAATATTGTTATTTAATAGTTGGAACAAAGCATTAGTGAAAAAGGATTTTATAGCAACAAATAGCCTATGTACATATTGAGTCACATCTAATTTTTCACTTAGCTTTTAGTTAAGTTAGATAAGAAGAAAGCTTATGTTACAGGAACAGAACCAATGGCATTCACCTAGCCAGTCTAGATCATCATGTGTCTTTGGGTCTCACTCTGTTTCTTTTATTTCAAGCTGGTTTTGGCATTCCAGAAAGAGAGTGGACTAAAACTATTAAAGCTACTCACTCTAACATTGTCTTAATAAACCTTGAGTCTAAGCTGTCAGGTGACTATTAGAAAGGGCCTCCTCTCTTTTTCCTACGACCTTGTCCACATGGGAAAATTGACTAGCAATAGCTCTTCCGTAATTGTTCTCCCACGGACATCCCATTCCAGAATAAAAGTGATTTTTTTTTTTTTTATTTTGGAATAACATCCACATGGGGAGCTATTGAAGAATGAGCTATCCCATCATTTCCACATGTAGACACAGTGGACAGGCTAAGTAGATAGAGTTGTGCTAACCAGGGAGACACTTCAGGTGAAATTTCCCCCCATTTATGATAGACTACCCCTCATATAATGAGAGATCCAGGTAGAGAAATAATAGTTATTAAACAACACCTCATTGTCAAGTTGTTGTTAAAATATTCTATATTGTATCTCCTTTTGCATCTTTGCTGATTACAAAGGTATGTGTTTACATTCTGATCTTGGTGCCTTGGATCACTGGGAACAAACTGTCATAAATACCGGATTGTGGTACTGACGATTAAATCAGAATTTAGGCAGAGACTGGTTAGATAGGACACAAATTCTGCTTATACACTCCTTCAGAAACCATGGGGAGGGAGATTTTAAATTTCCAGTGTGCCAATATAGTGCAGGCTGTGCTTTCTTGCCAGCTATTTGATTTGTGGCTACATTGACTAAGGCACTACGTGGACAGAGATTGTGCATTCAAGGACAGTGCACATATTGTGGAAGGAAGACATCCAGGTCCTGTTAGCTGAGTAAGAACATCACTCACTATGAGAGAGGACTATGTTGTTGTTAGCTTTGCAAATATCCTTTTTCTAGAGCCATCAGTGTTTCCATTTCTACAGCCCTTACACAACATTTTGAGGAGAAGAAAGTTGGCTGGTTTATCATGGGCAAGAATGTTTTGAAAATAGACTACTGCAGCATTTTAAAGATGAAATTTGGGAACCTCTGCTCTGTATTTTTAAAGACCTTTAAAGGTCACTGTTATCCCTGTCCCTTCCAACTCTGACAACTAGTGCATAGAGATGCTAGAAAAATATTTATAAGTTGTTGTTTTTTCTTTAAAACTTGGGCTTCTCAGTTTATATTATGTAAAAAAAAAGTGCCTGGTGTCAAAGTACTGTAGAATGTATTGAACTATACCACTCACTCCCAACTTCAGGAGCCAACCCTAGTGGTTATTTTGGAAGCAGCTCACTCATGCTTGAGATGTAACAATATCCTCAACTAAAATTGTAGAGATTTTTTTTTTAAAAAGGCTAGGGGAGTTAATGGAAACTCAGGATAAAATGGGAGGAATTTGTTGTATTCAAGATACAAGCAGTTGTCTTAGTACAAGAAGAGACCACTCTAAAGATCAATAATGTTTTTTTCTAAATAAATAATTTTAATCAACATAAGAAACCTCTGGAACTTGTTTTGCAAGCAGTTGAGGCATCTAAATTAGAGAAAAATTTTACACATTTTATAAGAACAAAAATCTGTCCCACTAAGTGGTATAAATCATTGAGCCACCAGTACTCCTTAGTTTAGACCATAAAATAATCGGTGATGTGATAAGAAGAAATTTGTCTAGGATGAGTGGACAAATAAAACGGATTACAGGGAATTTCTACTTTCCTCTGAAGCATTAGCTGACATTGATGGATTGCTTTTGGAGAGAAGAGACCAGATGAAATGTCAGTTATAAAAACAGATTAGTAGTTCTGCCCACTTCTAATTTTTTTGGTTTTTATTATAAGGCATAATATAGCCATCTATGAAAAACAGCTGATTTACTCATGTGAATGTTTTACTAAACCTTGAGCCCTACAAGAGCAATGAGCATTCACTGGCTTGATCATAACTGTAATAACACAAATGTAACAATAAAAGAACAACTCCAAAATAAAATTTGCAACAAAATAGATGGCTGTTCGGGAATGGGCAAGGAATTTCTTTAAGGGGTATTTACTATCTATAGAACTAGTTTGTATCTCATTGCGATCCATGAATCAGGTTGCTGGTTTGAAAGTCCTTCTACTCTTTGTTTGTTCTTTTCTGTTCTACTTTTTAAAAATCTTATTAGCCTAAATATCCTTCCAAAGTCATGATGCAGCAAATTCTCTCTGCTTGTTCTCTCCTAATCATTTCTAGTCAGAACTTTATTCATCATTTAATCTGTCTTGCTTTGCCAAGTTACTAATAACATTTTACATTTGCCAAACTAAGGTTCACTGATGTTGGTCTATAATCCTTAAATTTTTTTCTTTTTCATTCAGATGCAACCAAGAATGAGTAAGTGCTCTAGACACCGTTTCTAATAAATCACAAATGCATTAATAACCCTGGAATTCGCAAGGCATGACCTAAGACACTAACAGCCACTAGATATAGCAACTGGTGCTTAACATTGGAAATGTCCTTTGTTAACACATTCCCAGGAAATATTCTTAGGCTTATCAGGGGGAAATGTCAAACTTTTGATAATCGGGTTTCTAGTAACTCCCTAAATTTAACTGCTGGCCAATTTCTTCTGGCTATTTTACATTGTCTGTTCTGTTTTTCTCTCAAACAGATCACAGGATGTTCATTTAGATAGCATGTGATTCTGAAACCAGAAATCATTGGCTCATAGCTGTATTCTTGTGTGTACTAATACACACACGGAATATTGTAGTGTTCGCTAGTAGCAAACACTGTTTTTCTAGTTAAAGTTTTTAAGAGATGCTTCCATTTCATTCACTGATACTCCAAAATAAAAGCTTCTGATAAATGTATGAAACTTCCCATGCTTGGTCTCAGGTCAAAAGCAATTTTTTCCCTGCACCCTGAAGCTTAAGTATGTGAGCTGTATAACTTTACTCATATATATTCTATTATAATAGAATTTTTCTATTTGATGTAGCTAAGTCATCAGTGATCTATAATGAGAACCACAACATTATGACTGAAATATTATATTTTTTAAAAATTAGCATTTAACTACTGTGATGGGGAGTGTCCTAGAAATATTATTGCTGGCATGAAAGAGAGCTCCAAATCTAGTAACTTTCAAAATGAGCTTAAATTAGTTTCCAGTACTACACCTGCCAGACTTCACTTCCCCTGCTGATTTTTGTTCTTAAAAAGACAAAATTCAATTGTAAATGTGCCTCTCCATCCTGTTGTGTGAAAAATGCACCCAGACAAAAGGGTGAAACTCTCTACATAGGAAGTGCTGAAGTATGCACAGAGTAAACCAGAAATAACATATCCCATTATACGGAGGTTGGGCCTTCTAATAATAGAAGGTAGAATCATAGAATCATAGAATATCAGGGTTGGAAGGGACCCCAGAAGGTCATCTAGTCCAACCCCCTGCTCAAAGCTGGACCAAGTCCCAGTTAAATCATCCTAGCCAGGGCTTTGTCAAGCCTGACCTTAAAAACCTCTAAGGAAGGAGATTCTACCACCTCCCTAGGTAACGCATTCCAGTGTTTCACCACCCTCTTAGTGAAAAAGTTTTTCCTAATATCCAATCTAAACCTCCCCCATTGCAACTTGAGACCATTACTCCTCGTTCTGTCATCTGCTACCATTGAGAACAGTCTAGAGCCATCCTCTTTGAAACCCCCTTTCAGGTAGTTGAAAGCAGCTATCAAATCCCCCCTCATTCTTCTCTTCTGCAGACTAAACAATCCCAGCTCCCTCAGCCTCTCCTCGTAAGTCATGTGCTCTAGACCCCTAATCATTTTTGTTGCCCTTCGCTGTACTCTTTCCAATTTATCCACATCCTTCTTGTAGTGTGGGGCCCAAAACTGGACACAGTACTCCAGATGAGGCCTCACCAGTGTCGAATAGAGGGGAACGATCACGTCCCTCGATCTGCTCGCTATGCCCCTACTTATACATCCCAAAATGCCATTGGCCTTCTTGGCAACAAGGGCACACTGCTGACTCATATCCAGCTTCTCGTCCACTGTCACCCCTAGGTCCTTTTCCGCAGAACTGCTGCCGAGCCATTCGGTCCCTAGTCTGTAGCGGTGCATTGGATTCTTCCATCCTAAGTGCAGGACCCTGCACTTATCCTTATTGAACCTCATTAGATTTCTTTTGGCCCAATCTTCCAATTTGTCTAGGTCCTTCTGTATCCTATCCCTCCCCTCCAGCGTATCTACCACTCCTCCCAGTTTAGTATCATCCGCAAATTTGCTGAGAGTGCAATCCACACCATCCTCCAGATCATTTATGAAGATATTGAACAAAACGGGCCCCAGGACCGACCCCTGGGGCACTCCACTTGACACCGGCTGCCAACTAGACATGGAGCCATTGATCACTACCCGTTGAGCCCGACAATCTAGCCAGCTTTCTACCCACCTTATAGTGCATTCATCCAGCCCATACTTCCTTAACTTGCTGACAAGAATGCTGTGGGAGACCGTGTCAAAAGCTTTGCTAAAGTCAAGAAACAATACATCCACTGCTTTCCCTTCATCCACAGAACCAGTAATCTCATCATAAAACAATGTAAACAATGTAGACAGTAGTTGACTATCACTTTTAACAAGAGGACTGTAGAATGCAAGTGAACTTACGTCAATTGCATACTCTTGTCTATGCTACCCAATTTTTTCAACAAAAGTCAGGTTTCGTCGACAAAACAGTAGAGGTGTACACGTGACAATGCTCCTTCTGCTGACAAAACTCTCCTGCTTTGCTGACAAAATAAAACCACCTTGATGAGCCGCGTAGGTTTTTTTGAGGCGAAGTGTCAAGTGTAGACACCATGCTTGGTTATGTCACTGTAAATGGCCTCCAGGAGGTGTCCCACAGTGCCCATCCTGACCGCTCTGATCAGCAGTTTGAACTTTGCTACCTTGCACCCAGGTACACAAGTTTCCACCCGTCCCTCTTTAAAGGCCTGGGAATGTTTGAAATTCCACCTTCTGTTTTCTCGGTATGGAGAGCTCACATCGCATCTTCCCAGCTGACTGTGGCGGCTCCTCGCAGCAACTCCTCCCCCCCGCTTCGAGCACACCCGAGTTGTTGGATCTGCTGTCACTGTGGGGAGAGGAGGCTGTGCAATCCCAGCTCTGCTCCAGTCGTAGGAACTTAGATACCTACAGGCAGATTTCTCATGGCTTGTTGGATAAGGGCTAGAAGTGGGACATGCAGCACTGCCGTGCGAAGATAAAGGAGTTGAGGCAGGCATGCCAGAAGGCAAGGGAGGCAAATGGTCTGTCTGGTGCTGCGCTGAAGACCTGCTGCTTCTATAAGGAGCTGGACGTCAACCGTGTTGGTGACTTCCACCTCTCAGAGCCCCGTGGATACTTTGGCAGGGCTGGAGGCAGCGAATAGTGGACCTAACCCCAAGGACGAAGTCATGGACAAGGAGGCCAAGTTGGAGGACAGCGTGGCACACAAGGCAGGGTTGTCCAGTGGCGTGGCGAGTCAGGACCTCTTTTCCACTCTGGATCTCTAGCCAGTCCCTGAAGTCTATCTGTGGCGTGCAAGATGCAGGAGAGAAGAGCCCTGGTAAGTGATCTTTTTGAGTTGATGCTGCTTGGTTATATGCGGTCCTTTGCTCTGTATCTTCTAGAAGTGGGTGAAGGGATTGATATGTACAAGACTAGCTGTGTTTGAGTGTGCTCCACATTCCCTTGTGCAGCTAAGCAGTGCAGCGGAACAGTGTGTAAATGCCCACCAAGATTTCACAGGTATCCTCCAGAGAGAGCTCTAGGAAACTTTTCCTGGAGATAATCCTGTGCTAAAGGTTCCTTGGCAGAGCTGCTTTGTTCCTTCACCCATTGTAGAAAACTTCTCCCATGTCACTCGGCAATCAGTTATGCTGGGACCAAAGTGTCACATAGGTAAGCAGCACAGGGACTGGGTCTGAAGCCGCACGCATGCAGGAGATGCACCCTTGCATTCCTGCTCACCCTCAGGAGTGAGATATTGGCTTCAATGACCCATGCCTGTGGGAAAAGGTGGCAGAATTTACAATATTGTCCCTAGTCACCTGCACTGATCCCCTTAAAAAAACACATAGACCCTTTGCCCTTTCTTGAATGCCAAACCTCACCCAGCCCAAAGTCACCATGTTTAGGGCGTTCACTGAGATGTGCGCTTTCTAAAAGATAGCGTGAAAGTGATTCGTTTGTCAAAAGAGGTATTTTTACTATAATGATTCAGTACTGTGTGTGTGAACTAACAATCATGATTCTGTGTATTGTTTCTTGTGCTTCTGCAGATGTGGCCTTCAAGGGAACTTCCTACGCACCTGCAGAGTGCCTCTGCCAGATAAGGAAGCAACCAAGGCAGAGCAAGGAGCGGTAGTACCGGGAGGTACTCCAGTCCTCAGAGGCCGAATAAAGAGAATGCAAGTTGTGGAGAGAGACCCTGAAGGAAAAAAATTTAAAAAAAAGGCAGGACAGAAAGGAGAGTGAGGAGCACATTGTAAAGAGCCAAGAGTGGATGATAAAAGTGATGGAGGAGCAAACAGAGATGTTGAAATCCCTAATCATGCTCCAGTCAGAACACATGCATGCTCACCCCCCTCTGCAGCCAATACAGAACTGCTTTCAGTACCCTCCCCAAACTCTTCCCACACGTTCCTTGTAACTTCCCAGAACATTTCGGTACCTTGTTCACTCCATCCCGTCAGATGGCTTCCAAAATGATAGCTGGACTTACGCATGGCTAGGAGAGCCTACACTGCCTTGCACTCTTATCTCCCCTCCCACCAAGCTTTTTGTATGTGTGTTGCTAATTGGTATTAAATAAAAATGAACTCTCTGAAAGATAGCTGCCTTTATTTGTCTCCTTCATATGGTGGTTGCTGCTGGTAGTAATACATAATGTGCATTTGATTATTTGCCGACTACAAATCCCAGTCAGGAAACATCACAATTTTCATGCAAGGCGGCAAGTTAAGAAAGCATGTCAGAGTGCTGTAATACTGGGACTCATTATCAAAATGTTGCCTTAAAGCCTCCATCATTCAAATAGCCCCCTATTGTGCCCCTCTAATAGCCCTGGTATCTGGCTGCTCAAATTCAGCAATCAGGCGGTCTCCCTCTGCGCTCCACTCTGGGAGAAACTTTTCACCCTTAGCCTGACAAATATTATGGGGCGTGCAAAATGTTTTCCTCATTTAGGTCTAACCTTCCATAAAGGCATTGCCAGTGCACTTTTAATCTGCCAAAGGCACGTTCCGTGGTCATTCTGCACCTGCTCAGCCTATTGTTGAAGCGCTCCTTGCTGCTGTCCAGGTTTTCTGTGTAAGGCTTTGTGAGCATGGCTGTAAGGGGTACACTGAATCTCCCAGGATCACGATGGGCATTTCAATATCCCCCACTGGAATCTTCTGGTCTGGAAAGAAAATCCCTTCTTGGAGCTTTCTGTACAGGCCAGTGTTCCTGAAGATGTGTGCGTCATGCACTTTCCCCAGCCATCCTGGGTTAATGTCAGTGCAACTCCCACAGTGATTTACAAGCACTTGCAGTACCATAGAGAAGTACCCCTTTCTATTGATGTACTCTGTCACAAGATGGTCTGGGGCCAAAATTGGATTATGCATGCCATCTATTGCCCCTCTGCAGCTAGGAAATCCACAAAGCCACATAGTGGAAATCCACAAATCCACAAAGCCATCCACTGTTTCACGCACATTGCCAAGAATCACAGTCCTTCGTATCAGGATGTAATTAATGGCCCCGCACACTTGTGTTAACACAGTTCCAAGAGTCAACTTCCTGACTCTAAACTGATTCATGACTGATGAGTAGCAGTCTGGAGTTGCCAGCTTCCACACTGTGATTGCCATGTGCTTCTCCACTGAGTGGGCATCTTTCATTTTGGTGTCCTTATGCCGTAGTGCTGGGGCAAACTCTGCACACAGTTCCAGGAAGGTGGCTTTCCGCATCCAAAAGTTCTGCAGCCACTGCTAGTCGTTCCAGACCTGCATAATTCCAGACCACTCAGTGCTTGTTTCCCGAGCTCAAAAGTAACGGTCCACCATCTTCAGCTGCTCTGCGAATGCCAAAAGTAATCTGCCGTTTCTTTGCCTGGCACATAGCAGGTCAGGCAACTCTGATTCCTATTCAGATTGGGAGCTCATGATGTTCTGCATGACCATCCACGATGTGTTCATAACAGTGAATGCAACAGTAGAGAGCAGTGTGGGCGTCTATCCTTTCAGACAGAGATGTTGGGTGCATGATAAACGGGCTGTTGAAAAATGCTGCAAAATGCAGTCTGAAGCCCATGGAATGCTGAGAGGCAAAGAACTGCATCATGGGATGTTGAGCATGCACCCATGATGCACTGCAATCCACTCTGTCTTCCCACAACTCCTAGCTGCAGAAGGTGGCAAGTAGCACAGTGGGATAGCTACCCACAGTACGCTGCTCTCCCCGTCGATGCTAGAACACCAATTGTGGACATGCTGTGATGACGGAAGGAGCATAGTGTGAATATGCATAAGCGATGTAATTATACCAGTTTTTGATTGTCAGCTTAATTTACATCAACAAAACTCTGTAGTGTAGACAAGGCCTCAGACTCTCCTTTGGAATGGAGTAACTCCAAACTTGAGATGAATATGCTTTCAATAAAGTGACTAACTCAAGTCTAGAGGATAAGAGGATCCTATCAAGGCTCTATTTTGTAGCCTTGTTGCCTAATGTACATAGCTGTGCTGGTAGCATTAGACCATTTACCTTATAAACTGCAATTGCAGAGGTCTCAATAACCATTTTATTGAAAGTTATTGCCTGTTTTGAGACAAGATCCTTATTTACATGTTCGCTATCTAAGAAATCTTGAAGAAACTGGAAAATATTTCGTTTAAATTGTTCAGCTTGATTTCTGCTGAGTAAAGTGTTTACATATTTATTTTAATGATTTTGGGGAAAACAATACAAATTGTCTACTTAGTGCAATTCGTGCCTCACTTCTTTCTTTGAGAAGGCAAATGCCACCTTTCACCACTAACTATTAGGAAATTGACAAATGATTGCAGTAAGGTCTGCTATCTCAAAATAATCTGTAATCAGCTGGATAAGCATTTACATGTGTCCCTGATACCCGGTCTATTCAAGGTAATTGAAAACAAATTGTAAGATGTTTCCACTCACACAGTCATCTGCTGCTTTTATGGTGATTTAATTGTTTAGGGGTCTATTTTTTTCAATGTAGGAAATATTTGAAGTTAAAACATTTTGTGTACTGTAACTGGTGACATGCATAAACTTCAAGGGTGAAAGTATTCCATAGCATTTATTCTGAGATACTGCTGGCTATGTTAAGTGTTTTGGGGGCAGACTTTCCAAACTTCTCAGAGTCCGTCAGTTCCCTTTAAAGATAATGAACCTAATTGGGAACTCAGTTCTTCAGAAAAATCTAGCCATTAATACTTTTGCTGACGTGCTAGTGGTACTGGCAGAGCATTACCTCCATGAACTGTGGTCAGCCCCGGTCTCAACTCACTCTGCAGTGACATACATACATTGTGAATGTGTTAGAAACTAAAGGCCTTTTCTCTTGGTTGGAGGGGGGAAAGTGCAATTATTAAATTTTGCCATATGATCCTTGAATTGCTTAAATCATACCCTCTAAGTAGACTGCTTGTTCGTCTTCAGAGCTGGACAAATAAATAATATAAATAATCTTTTGAAGCACATCTTAAATGTGATTATCTTACTTAAATATGTTCCTTTTGTCTTTCATTTCAGGACAGCCCAGAAACTTGCAAGATCTATGCCGAATTAAAATCCGCCAGTGTATAGGCCTTCAAAATCTAAAACTGCTTGATGAACTACCCATTGCCAAGGTCATCAAAGACTATTTAAAACACAAGTTTGATGATATCTGATATCCATGAAGAAAAGAACTCTGAGCAAGCTTAGTTATATTCCAGATACTTAAAGAGGCTTGTTGCCTTGCACAAAGTATATCCTATGCAAATTCTGATTTTTCTGTAAGTCAGAAGGCAGGTATACACGTCCTTGGGTTTTTTATACCACATGCTAGAAGGTCTTAATTTTTTGGTTTCTTGGTCCAAGTTTACAAGGTCCAAGCTTTCTATACAATATTACATTTTAAAAATTTGTTTGTTTTTTTTAAATGAGGCGTGCAGACTTGCAATGGAAATGGAACATAGCATATTCAAAGGAAGTGATTGGTTCTGATTGGCATGCATAGTATTGTAAGCCATCTGAGCGATTGTTAAACAAAATGAGTTTTGGAGACTAAGGCACCAGTCCTGCAAAGGGACCCATGTGGGCAGACCTTTATGTCCATACAGTCTCTTTGATTGATGGGACTTTGTGTAGATGTAAAGCTCTGCCCATGTGTATCATTTTGAGAATCGTAACCATGGTTTCCTGGGATATACTGTACAAATGCCATATGGAAACTTTTTAAAAATACAGTCACCCTGTTCAATTTTAAAATGTATAAGTTGGCTCTTTTTATACTGTTCTTTTCCTAATTACCGTAGTTTGGATGTCCATAAATCCAGGATCTCTGCTTTCCTGATATTCCCCGTAAGTGGGCTATTGTTTGTAACTATATTTTTAACAGTGACAGTACACTGCACAGAGTCATACAGTCTCTATTTTTTACATTAAGTTAAGGGGAAACAAGTTTAGATTTTGAAGCCAATGTATTCTGTTTCTCATACAGTGCCTCCTGTGCAATAATCTTTCTAATGTATTTTGTCCATGATTGTGTGACTTTTTCACCATTTCTTACTTATCCTCAATGTATTATTTGTGAAAATAGGAACTGCGGCTTTATTGTAGCATTGATACAGCAATGCTATAATGATGTGTCAGTTGCTGTTACAATCCCTGAATTTGTTGAATGTATAACTTAGCTGTTTTATTTCCCTTTGAGATGAAATTTCGCATACAGGTTGTTAGGTCAGATCTTTCTTTAAATTGCTATTATTTGGCTAAGTATTTTAAAGGGGTTACAAGTTTTTTCGTTGCGTTCACCTTTTGGTTTTGATTTGCTTGAAGTTGACTAGGATGTAGTCTCCATTGATAAGTGCACATAACCCCTATTAATTTGAGTGTTCCTTGTGCACTGACAAGAAAATAGTCCCCTTAGCATTAGATTTTACAAACACTAAGTGGGTTCTTCTTAACCTCAAACCGGCGAGTGATTTCAGTAGTTAAATTTGACTTTTCTGTTTTCATCATAAGCATTAATTAGACCTGATAAAGAGCCTGTTCCTAGTTGTCAATGGAAATAGAAGGCCTCAGCACCAAACAGAAATGGGCCAAAATGTGCAACCATTTTACTGTTTTCATTTTCAAGGGATTATAGAGTCCGTATAAAGTTCTTGTCAATGTTTTCTACTCCTGCTTTGCCATTGTAGTGGCTCCAAAAGAGCCTTTATAATAGCAGCAGCTCTCTCATACTAGTGATCTCAATGGAAGCTGGGAGATTGGGGAAACCATGTTGACTCTTCATTTTTCACACTGTCCCTTTCAAAATGTTACATAATTTTTTTTTAAAAGGGTGAAAGCAAGGAAAGTAAGTACATTTAGATTAACTCCGCTGGTTCATCCCTAATTGCTTGAAGCCAGGGATTTGTAGTTTCCTCAAGCACGAATCTTATTGCTAATGATGGATGCACAGGAACCATGGCAGCAAGGATTATCTCACCCTATTGTGCCTAGCCTTGAACAGGTTTCCGAACAATGGGTGATTTTAGAGACTCAGTGGCTCAGAGAAGGGGTAGCGGGATGTGGAGCTTTTCATCTCTGACTCACCAATTCAAATCAAACCTGCTTCATCAGTGACCAATAGTAAATATAACAGCAGGTTGTAGGAAGCGAGTTTGTCCACTGTCCACACCAGTCACCTCAGTTGTTGCTAATGTGGACCCTTATTGGCAGCCTTAACAAAGAGGTCAGAGAATAACTGGGCAAGTCAACTCTCCTCTCTATATAAGGCTTCCTCCAGGTCATAGCTGAAGCACATTGGTGGCATTATAGTGTGTGGGGGGGAGGGAGGGAAAGAAAGAGAGAGAGAGAGAGAGAGAGAGAGCTGTTCAGGAGTACCTTTAATGAATACTCAAAACACCTTAGGGGCTGATCTCTTCTGCTTTAAGTTCTGCAGTACCTAGGCATAATGAGGCATATTAGGGGTGGGATGGCAGCTCTTAACTCTGAATCTTCAGTTTTGTTACGTAGAAACAGAACCTTAACATTCTTTGTTTTTAAATATTTAATATTGTTCATCTGCTTTCCTAAGTAACTTGTTTGGTTTTAAACCATTTCTTCCCCATCAGTGAAGGTGCATTTTTACAGGAATCTTTTCTGAAATAATTTAGACTATATCTTAGTCAGAATCCATATTAAGATAAATTATTTGTTCTGTCTTGCTGCTGTGACTTCAGAAAATTATGAAAAACCTTGCTGGTAAGAAAAATGTTATTTAATGAAGAAGTGTGTCATTCCATTATTTATTGAGTGAGGTTTGGTATTTTTAGTAACTGACATTTAAAGGAAACACTTTTACATTTTAGGCCAGTGCAAAAACTTTCTTTAAAAAAAATAAATAAATAAATAAAAAATTGCAGAAATCTAATCCCCTTTAGCAAGGCTAAATTGTCAAAGGACCTGATCCAAATCCCACTGCTGTCAATGGAAAGACTTCCACTGGGCTTTGGATCAGGTCTGAGGGCCCCGATTCAGCAAAGCACTTACGGTCTTACAGATAAGCTTGTGCTTGAGTAGTCCTCTTGGCCTCAGTGGGACTATTTATATACTTAAACTGTAGCACATAATTAAGTTAGTAAAATACAGGGTTTATTCATCATTCAAGCCTAACTAGATTTGAATGTTGTAGATCTATTCTGTTGTCACTCTCCTAAATGGGTATAATGCACAAGTAGTTAGAAAACACAAAAGTGATTTGATTTTTCCATAATCTTTTGAAATAGAATCTGGAAAGATGAGTACATAATATAAATGTATTACATATCCTAGTTCCATTCCCTTAATATACTTGGTGGTCATTTTATTGAACCTTAAAATAATAATAATAATAATAGTAAAATTGGCAAATACACCAAAGAAACAGGCAAGCAAAAGATTCTGATCATTAATAAACTGCAAACCTCATCCTTTAAAAACAAAGCAGAAAGATTTTTGTAAATATGTGTTTATAAATGTACAGCAGAGTAAGAGTGTGTTTTTTAGATTATTTAATTACCTTATTTCTAAACTATTTACTACATTATAGACAATACTTGTTAGTTTAAAAAGCTTTTGAGTGTTTTGGTTTTTTAATTCATCATCAGTCATGCTTGGAATAACTCTGGCTTCCTTGGGATAGCGTGGAGAATTTAGTTTTCTGGCTATAGTTGGAAATAACAAGAGAACACATCTGGACAAAGAGGACTAGTGTGATTAATTTGTCATACAGACACCCTGAAGCAAAAGAGAACGTATAGTTTGTTTACCAGAGTGGACCATATGGAAATTTTAAATCTTAACTTCTCAATAAAGTTGATCCAGAGCCCAGAATGTCACTGGGACAAGAGCAATTTACAATTTTCCCACAAATCTAGCTTCCATGCACCTTTTTGTGTTATCAGTATCATGATGTACTTGTTCTTCTTTTGTAATGTAAGTTCTGCTTTGGGTCAGTTTGAATTTTAAAAATATTTAAATCTGGTTAAAATCTTTTGGGTTTATGTTCTATTTATTTCTAATCCAATGTTTTAATAATGTAGTATCACTTTGCAGCTTTCCCTCAATGTCTGTCCTTCCTGAAAACCCTTAATGCAGTCATGACAATGGATAATTTAATGATGTGTAAACTTAGCTGTTGAGGCTCAGTTCTGCATTGAGAAATGAATGCAGATCACCCTGAACTTAGTGCATTGCGTCAGTAAATCTAAAGGCAAACTTGGGCAGTCAGGGCTGGACTGCCAAAAGGGGATCAACCCAGCCTCTAACCATTTCCATACACACGTTTCTATACACTCACTTGCATGTACAAGCTATAAAACTTACACCATCCTCATCATCTCCATGTGCAAATGAGTGTGCAAAAAATGATGGCCAAATAGAAGTCATGTCTTGCAAATGGATCTGTCAGTATGCAATATATATATACATATATTTTTAATACTGGAAAATGGAATAAGCAAGGCTACCTCTGAATATATCATTCAGGTGGGAACTGAGACCAAACAAACAGCTTAGGTCCATCAGGAGCCTTTGTAGAGTACAAGTTTTGACTTTTAGGGGCATTAAGAGGGTGGAGAGGGAGGGAACTGGATTAGAACCTTAATCATTGCTCCAGTAGCCATCACAAATATTACACTTTACTAAAAGCTGATGGAGAAGGGGATGTTTCCCTATTACTCAATAGCATCCCCTTGAGGCGCAAGGTGCAAAAACTGAATTTGGATGTGAAAATTCTGTGCAACACCTTACAACATGACTAATAAACTCCAAGTTGCGTAATGATGTTACTAACAGACTGGACAGATTTGGAAGACTAGTGAATTTTCTAAATGCTATGTTGTCAGTGGTGTTCCTGTTTGTTTCCTATTTCCTGCATTTGTTCAATTGTCAGTTGAAAAACAACTAATGATATACACAGTTGTTTACAGCAATAATGGGTTTGTAAGCTGTTGACAAATAAGATTATACATAGATAACAAACTCCAGTGTATCAGTATGCCTGCATTACTAGAAATTGTGCTTTATTTTATGTGACAAAGTATATTGTTTGTCGTGATGCCAGAAAAAACAATTTTTGTAAACAGTGGATGAAAAAATTGACTTATTACCAGAGGCAGAATGGCCTGCAGGGGATGGGAACTAGGAACTTTTAATCTTGAGTTCTTTTCTGGCTCTGCCACTGACTCTCTCTGTGTAGCCTTGGCAGACACTCTTCACCTCTCTCAATTCTTTCTGTTTTCCGTTTGTAGACTGAGGCTGACACCTATCTCAGGGCTTTTGAATTGTACTTTGAAAATGTAAAATGTTATACATGAGCTGAAATTTTTATCATTGCTGCTGTCACTGGCAAGTCTGAATCTTCTTCTGTTCTACTTTTTGTTGATTTCTTGAGTTATAATGTTCAAAACTAACAGTTTTTTGTTTTAGCTTAATCTCATGAAAGCAAGGAAACCTAGAAGTGTACTTTACTTCATGGAGCTGAGCTGCCATGATTTTCTCAGCCACTGGGTTCTCTAGGTATCCACGCCATGCAGGAGGAGCCATGGATAGTTGGAACCTGGAGCTGCTTTATCCAGTGATGAGATCTGTACTTCAAATGCTTTCTGCTCACTCGTTGTAATGCTGCAGGGTTTCTGAATGCTCTTTGTGGCATCCAGGGGACATGAGGGAGACTGCTGCGGAGTAGGCTGATCTCCCTCTCTGCATGAGAGGGGTGTGACCCATGTGCAGAGGGTCCCCTTTATGTATGGATATGGAAGCACAAGGGTCCTCTTAACTTGCCCATTGTTACCAAGTAGTGGAGCTTGCATCGTCCTGTATGAGATGTGTTTGAGAACAATGGGTCTACTGGAGGAAGTACCCCTTACAGAATTTCCTTGACTGTTTGGTTTTATAGAAAGGTACATTGAAGGACAAAGCTTCATCATTTTTTAAACTGTTATGTACAAAAGCTGCAAAATCGAAACTGAATAACTGTAAAGATTATGTTTACAGTTGCATTACTGTCCCATGTATAGCAAAAATTAGTAGTCATGCTGCTCTGCTGGTTACATAATAGCTCGGTTATACAGAATACCAAATGCTACTCTTATATTGGCATAAATCCAGAGTCACTCCACTGGAGTTTCAACTTTCAGCCTTGCTGCGAAAGAGTCTTTTTGAAATTTATTTACAAGGTTTTGGAGGTGCCCTGCTAGCAACTCCATAGTTAGTTACATTATAAAAAGTCCTGGGGGGGGGGAAGGGAGAGAGGGTGGAGAGAGAAACAGGATTTAGGCCTTCTCTAAAAATAGGTAGCCAGTAAGTTTAGATTGGTTTCCTAACATTAACAGGAAAGGTTTGAAATGTTGCTGTGACTGAGATTTTTTTCACGGGTTGTTGGAGCAGCCGTGGTCAACTTGATTTCTTTCACTGTATATCTACTCAAACTTCAGTGGTGAAGTGTATCCTGAGTAGATCTGTTGAAATCTGTAGTCTCTTCTTTTTTAAAACAAATAAATGAGATTTTAGGCCATTATTCCTTCCTATGCACCGAGGATTGCTGATGGAGAAACTCTTTGCACATAACCATATGCATCACTACTCCTGATGTATTCGTGTCTTCTTCATTAGCTGCCGAATTTGTACCCCACTTGTAAGTCTGCTCCTGTGCAGCCAACCACCTACTTAAGAATGCTTTATAAAAACCTACAAAATAGAAAATCTAATATAAGCTGGGTTGTAAAGTGGTTAGGGCTGTTACCCTCCTAAGATACCTGACTCAAAGCCACACCACTAAGGAAATGAAAAGTTAGGTAGCTGAACAGGACCTACAGGCCTGCCTACTCTATAGGGCTTTTCCCTGTGGATTACTTGTTTTCAGGCCCTTCTGTGGAGGAAATCCCTTCTCACTAGCTATTCTTTTACTGTCACCTGCCTCCCCGGGAAGGACAACCATTGCAAGCTGCTACACAGGTTGATGGCAGCCTATTCTCTCACCCTATCTAGCAAGAGTTCAAGTCTCCTACATCTTGTCTGTATAAACAAAGGGCAGGTACTGGTGAAGCTCTCAGCCTTTTGATCTCAGAGCCTGTTGGCTCTGGGGTTCCCTATGTGCCTCTAGCCCCTCTGATGCTGACCTCCCCAGGGTCAGTCTTCTTTCATATGTCTTCAGGGGCTGCCCAGGTGCTGCCCCTTCCAGTTTTGGGGGCCACTGACCTGCTTCACTGAAGAGTATTGAGATCTGTGTGGTGTGGGGATGCAGCTTCTCCATTCTTGACAGGGCCCTACCATGCAGGCACACTGAATCCCTGTGGGCTGGCTTCCCTTCCCATGTGACAGGGAAACCCACTATTGTCCTCAAATCCCTCCACAGGGTGGAGCTTGTCCAGCTGTCAGGGCTGGGCAGGAGTTAGCTCTGGCTGCCAGCCAGGGAACAAGGCTCTATTCCTCCCTTTGATGATCCTGGTACTCTTTGGGGGGAGGGAATTTGGCCCCTTGAAGACTGGAGATGGGGGTAGCCAGGCACCCCATGTAGACAGATGGGGAGATGTAGACTATGTGGGGCCCTGGAGCCTTCCCAGAAGTAAGAGGTCCTGGGATGGGGTCAGAGGCCGATGGAGGAGTTTGAAGGGATAGGCGTACTCTGGGGCACTAAAAGAATAGAAGCTGGGTGGGGGCAGACATATTGGAGATTTTGGGGGTCAGGTGTCCAGTCTCCTCTCATGGTCACAGGGGTGGGACTGAGGACTCTGGAGGCCTCACTTCCTGACATGGCTTCATTGCAAAGTCCAGGCATTCCAGTATGGGGAAAAGCAGGGACCAGCTGCCTGACGGAGTGAGGACCTTGGCTGGAGGGGGACATGTGTATTAGGGATTTGGGGGAACAGGATGATGAGGCTGGTCTGACCTCTTTGTTGGGGATATAGAGGGGCTTTGGGGGTGACTTTCTGCCTAGGGAAAGAGGACCCAGACATTACAAGTGGGAGATCAGATACTGGGGGAGAGCCAGAGACATGGGAAGTAGGCTCTGTGTGCCTGTTTCTTGCATAGGAGAAGCAGAGATAGGATAGGAGCAGGGAGTCATGCACCAGAGGTGTTTATTGAGAAAGATGGGACTTCCACTGTACACAAGGAAACCCTGTCCTTCCCCTGGGCTTTGCCTCTGAGTGGCAGGGCCAATGGCTGAGCTTTCCCTCCCCTCATGAAGCTTGAACTGTTCCTGGAGTGAAAGGAGGTTTGAATAAATGTGGATTGACATGTACAGACTGGATGTGCAGAGTGGTGGAAGGAGGATGAATGGGCAAGGTGTTTGAATTCATAAAAATGTGAGTAAATTAGATTGTAATGATTGCTTGAGGATGATGGCAAGTGTGGTGCATACCCTCCCCCTCTTCACCCCCAGGCACACACCTTATGGTGATCACAACTACCATACACTATAGACCAGGTACTGCAAGTTCACCTCTGCCCCTCCCTCCCTCCTGCCCCAGTGAAGTGAGCCTCCCATTAGCACCGTTACCCAACTCTCCCCTCCTCCTCCTATACAGTTAAGTGAGTGTAGTTTGGTAAAGAGGTGTGTGGGAGGGAGGGAAGGAAAATTGAGGGTTGTGGTTATTGTTGTGGTGTGTGGTCTGTGACATATGGTAGTTGTGGTAACGGGAAGGTGTGTATCTGATGAAGTGAGCTGTAGCTCACAAAAGCTTATGCTCAAATAAATTTGTTAGTCTCTACGGTGCCACAAGTACTCCTTTTCTTTTTGGGAAGGTGTGTGTAGGTGAAGGGGAAGAGAGGTATGTGCTATTTTCACTTCTGTGATTTTTCTGGCTTTGAGCCAGGTTTGGGGTGTGTGAGAGAGAGGGGGGCAAGCTATTTTTTATATCCATTATATATAAAGCAGAAAAGTTCTGCTATATTTCGGGATATAATATAGTTCTATTTTTTTAAGGCATTAGTGCTTTTAGATACACTGACTATTTCTATCTTTGTTTTGTTTAAAGACTAGCATTACTTTCTTATTAAACACCAAACTACCTGTGTGCATCTTTGCTGAATTAATGCCATGTTTCAACTCAATGGAACTACAGATAGCTTAGATTTGAACACTTTTAACAAAGGTACATCCACACAACCAACTGTCACTCTAATTGGTCAAACTGGCCGAAGGTCAAGCAAAATACTGCAACATTTGTCTTCAAGACTATGCTACTACCATATTTTGGTTCAAGTAGAATATTTTATTTCACGATGCAACTTCTAATTTGTTTTTTATTTAAGTCAGTGAAATCTACTGCAGTGCTTTTAACGGTGCCTAGATGATATTAATCACTTAGCAAATACTTTATGTAGACTATTCCAAAAGTGACTTTCTGTGAAAGATCGAGATGCAGAAGCTTTGTTCTATCTGGCAAATGGATGCAGATATTTCTCTCAGACTTGGCTGGCTCCTTTTCTTCCTTTTTACTAGGTTGGAGACAATACTTTGATTTTCCCCCCCCCCCCCCCAAAGCTGTTTTGCATGAACTTGCTGGAATCAACAAAGCAAAGAAAGATTTCAATGACTTTGATGAGTTTCAATGTCTATACTATAGCCCTTACAGCAGCACAGCTGTACCGACGCTGCAGCTGCACTGCTGTAAAGTCTCCCCTGTAGCCGCTCTATGTCCCGTCAACATAATTAAACCACCCCCTAATGAGTGGCGGTAGCTATGTCAGCGGGAGAGCGTCTCCTGCCGACATAGCGCTGTCCACACGTGCTTTTGTCGGTGAAACTTTTGTCGCTTGGGGTGTGTTTATTTTTTTTCATGCCCCTGCCTAATGAAAGTTTTACCAACAAAAGTGCTAGTGTAGACATAGCCTTAGTATCACTGAGTCGGATCCTTCTTTGTTGAAGTCAATGATATTTTAAATATTGACTTTCAATGCTATTGGGATCAGACCCTTTACCTCTAGTGGGCATTGTTTCTGCCTGCCTGACGTCCAGTTGTGCACTCTTTATTTGGTGCTCTGTTCAACGTTAGCTGCTGTTTTGGGTTTTTTTAAGCTACACTGCAATCATTCTCACTTTTAATATACAGCTGAATTTGCCGGTTTTAATAATATCTTCTATATGGCTTAAACTCTAAAACCATTCTACCTGTTCTGTAGGCTTATCTGTTCTTAATTGATATGATTCAGTGTCTTGTTTGGGTTTTTTTGTTTTTGTTTTTTAAAAACCTGACTTGGAATCCTTAGCTTATTAACAGCTCTGCTGACGTGGTAGTACTGCAGCGTTATTCTAAATCACTACATTTGTTGGCAGTATCTTAATTCCTGTCTATATCATCTAGCAAGTATATTTTACAGCATTCCATATTCACCTGCTGCATATGGTTTGGTTTTTGCTTTCAAATTTCCCTACCACCTCCATGCATAGAAACCAAAGGTGATTATAGTATATTTTGTTCTTGTTGGATTGTGTGGCTTTCACCTACAGTTGTTATACAGAATTATTGTGCTCCTACAGTGGGGAATTGGCTGTCATTGTTAAGAGCCACATCTGGATTGTATAACTCGTCTTTGTACTAAGACGTGCTATGAAGGGTTTTTACCTGCTGGCAGCTGGGGTCAGAACCGGAGCTGTTCATCATTGGCAGGTAGGGAGACCTCCTTCCCCTGAAGATCCTCCTTGTGTTGTTTCCCCTGATGCAAAAGGGATAATTTCCATGTGAATATATTTTTTTAGGAAAGCCCTGTCTACATGATGTATACTTCCAAGTTCTCAGTTACTTATTTTTTGTCAACTGGAACTTGTGGTATTTGCCGTGAATACTTGCTGTAAAGTAGTCTGAGATGAGATTTTTCCCACCCATTTTTAATTCAGCAATATATTTACCACTATGTATAGTCAATAAGTCCTTTTGTACTCTGCTGAAAGGTAAGCCTGTGTATGTACATCTGCGTATGGCCACGTTCCCAAAGGTATTTAAGCATCTTACTCCCAATGATGATCTGGGCCTCTTTGAGTTTTGTTAATAATTATCAAACTTCAAGGATTTGACAAAAGAGATCTTTACAAGTGTGGTATGAGTGAAGTGCAGACATTAACTATGATAGCAATAGCCCATTATCCATCTCGGTTTTAGTGTATCATATTGTATACAAATGTAAAAGCAGGCAACAGAAAATAATGCAGGACTATTCCCTTGATTGGTTTGTCTATCTAGATGTGTACTGCAGTATAGATTTCAATGTAGCATTTGCTCACAAAGCAGCTAGATACCACTGCACTCTCTTCTCCTATAACACAGGAGAGAGGTTCAGTACAGTTCTTCCACCAGAATGATGCATTGGTATCATGACCTTGACTTCTACTCTTCTGGAAGTTTATGGCCATAAAAATCACTTTGTGCAAGAGCAGTGACTGTAACAAATAAGCTTAACTAAACCATCATTTTTTCACTTTTACTGATTGCACTGCTCTGCTTTATGACAGAGGTTAATACAAAGAATGAGGCTCCAGTGACATTGTTTAAACTTCTTTATCCTTGTCTAATTAAACTGAATGTTTTAAAGATGATTCATGTGGCTTGACACCCTCACATTTAAATGTTTGTTTTAGGTAGTCACTAAAGGAAGGAAAAACTGGAGATATTCAAATCGGATTTGTTCTTGGTGATTAAATAATTGTTCTCAACTTTCCAATATTATTATGACCTTCTGCTTTTGAATATTTCTGTTTCCCATGATGCCCAGGACCTGGTATGTAACCTCCAGAACCTTTCCTTGTCAAGAGAACATCAAGAAGCTCTTGGGACTTACTCCACCTTTACATTTCTAGCCCTGTTGGTTAACACCATTACCTCCTATGTCATTTACATCTTCCTTTGGGCCTCTTGAAAAGGTTTATTTCTCTTCAGATATGTTTATTATCTTCTCTTAAATAAATCTGTTTTACAGTCATATATGTAAAAACAATTAGAATAGGGGTGTCTGTTAGGTAGCTGTTTGCTTTCATGATTTTGTACACCTACTAGTGCTCTTATGTATGGTTATAGCAATAACTAGCTTTGTCCTTTAGTAAAGACTTAATTAGTTAGTGGCTTCAAGGAAAAGATCCTTAACTGTCTTTCTAGATCATCTATCATGCCACATGACTTGCTGCTTATAATATCCAGAAGTTACAATTCCTGTAGATACACTCCTCCTCATACCCCTCTTCTGGACAAATAGCCCCACACACTAATTGTACCACACTTTTCGTTATGCTTGTTACGTATGTCAGTACGAAGATATTAGGATGAAATATCTTTGTCATTCATACTAAGGCAGACAACAGAACTTAACCCTTCTGAATAAGCTCCCAGGAATTATTACTAGTTGTGAATAACTTCATTATATAATGTTCTTCCAGAAGGTTATGGTATGACTAATAAAGAAGATCTCTAAACCCAGGAAGACATGACTGGCAAATATAGTTTCTCTCCCTGGCCTCTCATCCCCTGAGATTTGGTGCTAATATGAGATGTGCAATATTTTGCTGGTATTTGTCATTGTTTTGGCTTATGGGCTTTAACACAATATTGAGATAACAAGGATTAGAAGATGAGGCATAATATGCTTCCTTCTTTAGAACGTGTCCTTACCTCAATTTTCTGATTTTATTTTTCATTTTCCTTTTGAGAGTTTCTTGGGTTTATAAGCCCATGACAAAGGAAATAGATTCAAATAAATGTTTTAGTTTGATCTGTTGAACCCTGAAAAGATTTTGCATAATCCTCTGTAGCAGCAGAGTGGTCTATTGACAAGAATGGAGAACTGGGAATAAGGATTCCTGGTTCTGTTGCTATCTGCCAACTTGCCATCTGACCTTGAGCATGTCATTCTGGGCTTGTTTTCTCCATCTATAATATGGGTATGAGAATATTTCACAGATGTACTGGGAGGGTTGGCTACATTAATTAAATTCTTGGAAATCCTTAATTGCAAGGTGCTGTATTGTGTAAGGGAAAATTACTATTAGATGAGTTTAAAAATAAATGTCATGCTGGCATCATTTTTACTTTGCTTTTTGCGGGGGGAAAGGGGCAGGATGAAGTGAAAGTGACAGTGCTACAGTCCTTTTAATTTATATAAACATGTGCAACATGGACTCTTCTGAAGTTTACTAAAGAACTAATCACCTGAACTGCCTGACTGAATTTTCAGTAGCGGATGTTATGTTTCCATACACATTGAGAAACCTATGCTTTTAATCTAAAATGATATAATTTAGATTTAGAAGAACAAAAAGATGGATGCCAGGAGAGAGCTGTTTGTGTGTGTCAATAACAGACTTTAGCACAGTTGTGGGCAACTTGTGGCCCACAGGCCCCACGCGGCCTGTCAGGCTAATCTGCTGGCGGGCCGTGAGACAATGGCCGGGAACGGCAAGCCGCGGTTACTGGGAGCTGGAGGCGGCCATGCCTGTGGATGGTCAAAGTAAACACTGTCTCGCGGCCTGCCAGCAGATTACAATGATGGGCCATGTGCAGCCCGCAGGTTGCCCACCACTGCTTTAGCAGTTCTAAGAACAAAATGGCTATCGTGTCTGTTCGCAGGCAAACTCCTTTAGAACTTTAAAACGTGCTTGACAGAAAACAGACAACACACTTTCGTAACTATGTGTGCCATGAAGGACTGCAGTATATATGAAGAATTGAGCAGATAAGAGTGTGTTACTTATTCTAACAGGTATAATAGCTGTTTTTATTAACATTTATGTTTGATGGCACCTTCAGGCCACAACCAGACTGGGCTCAATTGTGCTAGGCAGCATGACGACATATAATAAAATGACAGTCCTTGCCCTAATGCCTTCTTTTTAGTTATCAGCCAAAACCTCAATTACTTTTTCTTATTGTGTATTCCAAGAGCGAACACAAAGCAGAGAAGCTGTCTCCTTGACAACTGAGAAGGTATTTTTATAACCTCATAAATACAAGCATGTTTTCTTCTTAGTAACTCAGATAGTTACAAAAAAGTAGCCCCAGCCTCCATTTGTGAGCATGCCTTTTTGGAGAACTAAACCCGAGCTGGCATCTGAACTTGCACACGCACAACTTATCACTTGCTTGTGCAAGTGATAGCACTGGAAAAGGCTGTATATTGTTGGGAATGAGCAACTTGACGATTACCTGTTCTGTTTGTTCCCTCTGGGACACCTGGCATTGGCCACTGTCGAAAGACAGGATACTGAGCTAGATGAACCTTTGGTCTGACCCAGTATGGCCGCTCTTATGTTGTATGTTTGCATGTGCACCAGTCACGGGCCAGCTGGGATCCCACTAATTAGGCCCTAAATATCTTCCCACACCCCCACCTCAAAAAAGGTACCTTCCTGTGAAGACCAACACAGAGAAAAGATATTTCCAGCTCTCTTGATCCATCCCTACAAACCAGTCATGGCTGAATGTTACAGTGGTGTGATGTTTCAACAAATCCAGCCTTAATTATTTGGTTATTACTTAACTAATGCTGAGGTGTGGTAAAGACCAGACTGAAACCCCATCTCACTTTGAAAGAATGAGCCCATTTCTAAAGACAACAGTTGTCACATTGTGGTTTGGGTTGGGCAAGATGCTACTTTTTATAAAAACAAATGACCTCTCCCCTGACTGAATTTCTTCCTCTTTTCAAAAAGAAGCAACAACTCTAGCTTTTGTGCTTCTCTTCTCAAAGTAAATGTTTGAGTGCTATGATGATGCACAATGCCTGACTGTGCATTCTGTGTTATCAAATGTAAATTTCATGCATTGCACAAGTTATCTGAACTTCATTCTTGGTGAGACAGTCTACTGAACCGTAGCCAATACAAACATTTCTACAGTCAGGTGGTCCAAATTGTGACGGATGTGGTGGCGGCTCTTTATGTTCATCTTTTTGATTGATTGCCTTATTGTCTTGAAAGAAGTTTTTGCAGCACAACCTAATGTGGCAATAAAAGATGTCTACTTGATTTCAGACGTGAGTTATAGAGGTCTGAGACCCAATTTTCAACAGCAAGTTAATTCTCTGAATGAAGTTCTGAAAATCCCTGAAAGGGCAGCTTAATATGGACGTCAATCTAGTAAATCAAGTTTTCATGCTTTGTGTGCATCTACAGAAGTAACTAGATTTTTTTTAAAATTGTAGAATCATACAATGATTACATGAATGATACGTCTGTACTACATCCTACAATTTATATATTTCCTATATTTTATTAGCTGCTATTCTGTAAACGACTGAACATTAGGGTAGATGAGCAGGCTAATAGTAGAAATAAAAAGTGATGCTGAGAATAAGATTTTCTTCTTTTTTTAAAAAAAAATGACTTATTTTCTGCTTCTAAACCAAAACGGGGGAGTTTTTTTTTTTTTATTTCTCAGTGCTTAAAAAATGTTAATTTTGTGACAGGTATGATTAGGATAAGCATAGAAATTCTTATGTCAAAGGTCACCGATCTCTGTACTCAAGTTTTCCAATGTCCACAGCTTGCTATTCTGGCCAAAACGTGGTATTCCTAGTCTTCAGAATGGACCTCTGATTGTTTCCAAGAGCATATGTGTGCTGAGCCCAGATATTTCACTTAATAGCCAGACTAACATGTCTAGTAATTCTGTTATGTATTATGGTAACAACTGAGATCAGGGCCCCATTTTGCTGCTGCACAAATGTGGAGTAAGAGACAATCCTTGCCCCAAGGACCTTACAATCTAAAGAGACAAGACCGATGGGATGAAAGAAGGGCTTAATCTCAGTTTTGTTTTGTTTTCAGGTGGAGAGCCAAGGCGCACAGTTGTTAAATGACTTGTATCCAAGATCCCACAGAAAATTTAGGGCAAAATCTGGAACTGAGCCCAGAACTCTTGATCTCAGTTCTGTATATTAACCATTAGACGGACCTTGCCTTTATGAAACTCCATGCTTCTACTACTGATGCTCTAAAATGGTCAAGTGCAAATTACTATCCATCCTGACTTGTGAAATGATGATGTTTGATGGACCTAATTATTCATAGTTTTTTATCTCCGATTCAAATGTTGTGGCTTGGACCTGTTTCTGCTTGACCGAAGAAGTGACATGCCAAATATGACACTATCTACTTTATTCTATCAGTTCTTGTGGATATAGACTTCTGTAGCAGTTCTCTTCCATTCTGACACCAAAAAAAAATCTACCACCATCAGGACAGGTTGGCTACTAACCTCCTGTGTCCATTTCTTGAGCAGCTCCAATGAAAAGCATTTCATGGAGAATGTCTTTGAATTTTTCTTTCTGTAGGTTTTGAAAATGAATTAATTTTAAATTGACTTCAAACACTTTGGGTTTTTCCCTTTCCCTTCTCTCCCCTCCCACTGGAAAAAGCAGACATCAGTAGAGGGAAAGAAAGATCAGGGGAAAAGATGATGACACATTGCGTGGGGGAGAAGACTACATTTTTCATTTTCCTGTTTCATCAAAAAACAGAACATTTTGAAAAATAAACATTTTGCCAAATGTCTACTCTTGTGGGAAAAAGTCCATTTTTAAACAACTTTTTTGGCCCACTCTAGTTTTTAATCAGTATTTTTCACACTCTTAGATTTAAAAGAGAAATACTATCCTCTTAAGCCTGGAAAACCATACTAGACTTTGGCTGGGGACAACTCTCTAAACTGCTAGCACAGTTTCGCTGGTGCAGAGGATGGGGCAAAGTGTCACTTGGACCTTCCACAAGTTTTCCTTTCACATGGCTTCCCCACAGTGATTGACCCTGCATTTTGTAGACTAAACAGAAAAGATGCATAATGACTGACATAAGGGATCAGAAAGGGCAAGAACTGAACAAGCTTATAGCCTGCACACTTTTTACTGTGACATTTAAACTTGAATTGTAGCCTGCTAGTTTATGTAAAGAGGGTAAAATGCATTTGTCTAGTTATTGTCATTAATAATCCCTATAATAAAACACTCTATTAGTTATAATCCTTTTGATTTAATCAGTTGTGTCTCACCTTTTGCCTTCCTGCTCCTGTAGCTTAAGTCCATCCATTTACTTAAATAACTTAAAGTGATAATAGTACATCAAAGCGCGCTTGTTCACTGGGGGTATCAAGCAGTTTGAAATTGTTATGCATTCTACATAATAGACTGCTGCCTGCTTACAATATGCCCATAATCCTGCAGGGCAGAACTGCAGACAGTCATCACTGTCACATTGGGTGTACTTAAAAAGACCAAGAGGTGTGTTTAGTTAAAGGGCTAATGAACAACCAAATGCAACTCTTGCCAGTTACACTAAAAACCCTCTGCTTCCCAGGGATTAAAAAACTCCTTGTTGCTTGCCATACTCTGATATCTGATCACCCACACCGGTGTGTTCAATGCTTCCATTGTGACAACATTCCCCTGTACCATACTGCTCATCCAAAGGCTTTGACTTCAGGTGTCTCTGGGACAATAGAGGTGGCAGATAAATTGTCAGCAGCTCAAATTATGATGTTAGATCCCTGTAAAGCAAGGAAGGTACCATCTATGTTACAAATACAGCTAAATCCAAGATACTGAGTTGCACTAAAAAGTCCAAGGCTGTAGCTGAGTTCTCAAACACTGTTAAGCTATTGTTTGTCTGAGACACCATTTTGATCCAGAGCTGAAAGCATGAGGCTCTACAGCTTGAGCTAAAGAACCAGGCTCTGTAGGGGCAGGTTGGAATAAACTTTCATCTGTCTGATCCGGTCACAGAGGGGAACAAGTAACACTTACTAATCAGTGTGTTACATCGACACTAGGGGACTGTTATAATTTGAGTCAGTTGGCTTTGTAGTGTGGGTTGGACCCAAGAGATCACGAACATGAGTGAGTGAGATTTTTCTCTTTCACTGCTCCTGCAGCGTGTGTCACATCCGTAAGAGAGCCCTAGATAATTCCTTTCATTCCTTTGGCGTAGGAGGCCTGGATAGCCTCCACTGAAAGTTCCATCAGGGCTGATGCCTTATTGCTAGACATCACAAGGTGTTGCAGCGTTTCAGAGGCGGAGAGAGAAACATTTATTCACCTTACTCTGATTGGTTTTAAATGGCTGGAATATTGATTCGCATATCCCATAATGCAAAGAAGCCTGCCACAGAAGATCTCCTAATCTTGGCATTTTCACAGAGACCCAGATGAGCAGGTGTGTCTTTCCCTAGTGGGGGAAATGCATGTGAAACCTGTGTTCTGTGTAGCTCCCTCCTTGCAAGGAGTACAGCAGATGCAAATAGCTCGGCATGAGATTACAAATTGTAGTCAAGCATATGCTTTTGTGTTTATTGCAAGATGTCATTTTTTAGGGGCAGGATGTATGGTGTGTGCTTATTTTCAGAGCCTCAAGAGAGCTACCCAGATGTTGAAAAGAGGTATGGAAGAGAGCTGTAGATAGAGCAAAGACCTCCAGGGTGGGACTGTAGAAGCTGATCCAGAAAGGGAATCATTGTGTTTTGCTCTCTGTCACAGCAGCTGGCTTGGAAGTAGCAAGGAAAGTTTCCAGATATAAGCCATGGGTGGCAGGAGTATAAATAAGGAATTGGTTCCAAAAGGGTGAATAAAAAGTGGGAGGATGCAATACACCCAAAAGTAAATATTTAAACAAGATCTTGAAACAGCTGCTGGATAAATTGTCCTAATGTGAGCCCTCGGTGTCGTGTAAAATAGTTTGCTATGTGCTGGTAGTTGTTGTGCACTAATCTTAAACAGGACATTTACAGAAACAAACTCCCTTGTAATCACATTCCCACTGTATCAGTGGGTTTGAGATGTGGTTATCTGTCAGATGCTACATTAGGAACTGATGTAACTCTGCACACTTGATCACAGTGTGTTCCCAGAACATCTGTTTGAATGAACTGTCCTGTTCTGATTCTTCCCTGAAGGCTTTCTGCAAGAGTTTCACCCTGCTTCTCATAGTCGCTGTGTGGAAAACATCATCAGTTTCAGATTGAAGTGGGTTTAGATTTAGCAGCCCTAATAATCCACTTTGGTTACTTGGTAAAACTTCCCCTTTTACATCCCCCTATACAGAAGTTCTGCTTTATTCTAATCTAATCTGTGATCCCACTAAAACCAGAGCTCAGGATCATCATCTATTGCCTCTATATGTCTCATTTCTATTGTCCTAAACCAAAAGATACACTCCTTTTCATTTTCTGCACACAAAAATGTGATCTCTGGAGGATTCTTCCCTCTTCCCCCTGCCCTCGTGTCTCCTGGTTTTGCAAGTATGCAGATGCGGCTGATGCTGCTTATGGGAAGGGAAAGTATTCACAATCCAAAAATAGTCTACTTCTTTTTGAATAAGATCAAATTGAGTAATGGATCTGAGTTTAATAGGGATATATCCTCTTGCTGGGGACTTTCTTGTGTGTGTGTGTGTGTGTGTGTGTGTGTGTGTGTGTGTGTGTGTGAATGAATATGAAACTGGGAGGCAGATCAGAGTTCTTTTCTCAACTCTGCCATTGACTTGGTCATATGCCCTTGGGCAAGTTCATTACAGAGTTTCAGCCAGAGAGGGTGAGCTTTGCAGAACCCTTCATCACCAGCAGCCCCCTTTAAATAAGTGAGGCTTGACAGGGCTGCAAATGTGTCCGTGCTGGATAATGTCTTCAGCACATTGCTCTGGGCAGCTCAGGATAGCAAGCGAGACACCCGGACCACGTAGCCTTTAGGCAATTCTAGATCTCTGAACAATGTTGAGTGCATGCACCCTGCAACATAGCTGTAGCAATTGTTCTGCCTAACAGTTCTGTATTTGGCCACATTAAACTATGCTCAGCAGACCTGTACTTTGCGACTGCATTTGCAGCTAGAATAGTTTGGGGCTCCAGAATAGACAGTTCTGTAGATATGTTAGTACTGAGGCCAGGCAGGAAGAAGAGGGTTTTTACCCTGCCTCCCCACGCTCTCTCTCTCTCCCCCTCCCCCCAGAACAGTATTTTGAGGACAGAACAGTATTTTGCGATGGGCAGATCTCAAAAGTTTCAGCTAAATACTTGAAAATCGCAGCTGCTTATATAAACTATCGGAACATCTTGGGTCTGTGCCCTGTTGGATCAGAAATGGATAAGCAGAAGAATAAAATCTATGGACACTTTTGAAATTCAGGATGATGGGAATCCTAGTGCAGTAGATTAATCATAGGGTGACATCATCTGTTTCCTGGAATGAGAGATTAGTCTGGTCAAAGCATTCCAGACCCCGGTACTTCTGCAAACAGCTCTTGGAGTCTCTTTAAAAGATGGAAATTGCAGTAATCTAGGTATAATGTAATTGAAGCATGAATAAAGCTCTCAGCAGAGACTGAGTCAAGCAGCAGCATCAAGCTATAAGGACTTATTCCTGGTAACTTTCTAGAGGTGGTGGTAAAATTTACAGGCAAGGGAAGTGTAGGAGGAAAGTGGAAGTTCAAGGCCAAGATATGGGAAGAATGAAAGTTGAGGGTGAAGGATGACTCTAACCCTTGGAGAGGGGGAATAGAGCTCTGAGTAAAGAAGAGGAGTATCAATATCCGAAATGAGACTGAATATTGTTTATCCAGTAGAAGGACTTGTCTACGAATCATGTGAATCTTGTTAAACGCTTAACTTGTACATAGTGATGAAGAAAGGCACAAGCAATCATCCCAGTAAAATTTAACTGGATTCTTTGCGTCCCCATCTTCAGGCATGACAGAACCTTAGTAAGAGAGTCCCAAGAAAGCATATTGGAGGTTAGTAAGGAACCTCCTGGATACTATCACCAATGAAAAAAGGCATACAACCTTAAGCTTGACATTGCATATGCCACATAGCTTTCTGTAAATCAAAGAAGAAACAGGTCGAGGAATTTCTATGGCTAACTCACTGAAATGACCAAGAAAACCCTCAGCAGGAGAAACCTACCATTGCAGGGAGAATATCCTGAGTAAATAAACTTCCAACTTGCACCATGTGGAGAGGGAATTGTCATTTAAAAATGAACCTAGATCACTCCCAAACCTGCCTGACTTCATGGAAGTATCTGCTTGGATTTGAACACGTCTAGAGAGAACAGACACTGGGAAAATTCCAAGATTGCAGTTGTAAAAAGTCTGGGAGAGAACACACACAATGAAAGAGAGGGAGCTACACGAGAACAGGGAGAGACTCCAACTTGGTCCCCAAGAGCAATGATGGTAAAATGAAACCCAAACCCCAGATGTATGTGGGCTGATTTAGCAAGAAATGTATTCAGACCAGGATGCCAATAAGACATATTATTGAAAATCATCCAGCATCTTCTGCCTTGGGTGTTGCTACTACTTCAGCCAAAGGGTCACTAATGTCTTGTACGTACAAGAGATGCTTTGTCAAAGAAGAGACAGTAAAACAGATACACAGTGAAAGTTTCCTATCCTAGTAACACTCAGCATTTGCATAGCACTTTGACAAACATGAATTAACCCTATCAATGCCCTGGTGGGATAGGTAAGAATTTATCTCTATAGATCACCCTTTTTCTACATCTACTAGGTGTCTATTTACATTTTATCCACTGTGGAGGGAAATTGTTTTTTTCTAATGTTAGAAAACCATGGCCAATTTGCCAGACAATAAAACCAATCGGCCAAATGCTAAATCCTTTAAACCTCTTTTATGTCGTGCACAGGAGCTTACAAATAGCCAAGGGGAATGAATCCCAAAGGCAGGGAGGGACCTGCATATAGGAATGGTGTTGCCTATCAGAGTGGTTAATGCTGGGAACCAACAGCAGGAGTCTCCTAAATTCATCTAGGGAGAATGGGATAAGAGAGTCTCTTTGGATAACCAGGAAATAAAGTTTAACTGCATACTGATGATGCTGCAGCATCCTGCCTGTCTCTTTGAGTTGCTTCATGTACATATTGAACAAAAGTTTTGACATGGTGGAAGCTGTTAGGATCCTACATGTGAAGGCCCTTGAAGGATGAGCAGATGGCCAGCTCTGTAACTATCCCCATTTTACAGGTCGGGGAAACGGAGAGGATAAGTGATGTGTCCAAAGAGACACAGAGATTAAAAGGTAGGAGGTTGTCAGGTGGTGCATTTACCCCATGCCGGCCCAGCAACCCAGGGGTTAATGCAGGGACTATTGCTCAATGGAAGGCTGTTTTTTGGAGAGAGGGCAATGAAGAGGCTTAAGACTTACAAATGAGGAGGAGAAAAAAAATCAAATGTAAAGGAAAGAAGACTGAAGGACACCCCAGCAAATATTCTCCCCCTGCCCCCCTGATAGTATTACTTAGTTTAAATGTGTGTTACACATGGCCTTCAAGAGTGGCAGGGGAATAATGCACAGAACATTCCAACACTGAAGCCCCCTTTGTCTCCCCAGTCACTAATTCCCTTCTCTTCACTGGTCCTCTGCATCCAGCCATCCTACTGCTGGCTGTCACGGCCTTAGCTCATGTGCCAAGCGGGGCCATGCCAAGTCAGTCCTGAGATGGGAGGCCTCTAGACAAAAACAGAAAGCAGGACTGGTCAGGAAGTAGGTCTATCAGTGTTGAGTCAATGACGCAGCATGATGCTGGGGCGGGCGGCAGCAGGGCTGTTCGAGGATAACGTCCTTCAGGTGAGATAAAACTGATATCCTGACCTATGTGACTGTTCCCATTCCCGTAGTGTGACACTTTGGACAAGGAGAGAGTGTGTCATGTTCAGAGTTTATGGCCTGATCTAAGGAGAAGTAGGTCTTTTACATGAAAAACCCACGCAAGTGAGAGAGTCCCCAGAACAATGGCTGTGATTTATTTCCACGTGGGGACTTGTTCTGAAGCCTGTGTGCTTACACATATCTTTCTAGTATAAACTCTTCTCTACAAATAGTGTACCTTATCCCTCATAAAAGCAATGTTTCCACATCGAACCTGACTAGGACTACTGCTTACAAAAGTGCTATGGGGTTTCCTGTTTGGGGGGTTAGTATGGTCTCAACTGCAGCTTCACTTGGGTACCAGATGTGACGAAGTGAGAATATTCTGAAATATCTGTGAGTTGTTTGTGCCTCAGTTTCCTCTATATGCTGCATTGTTACCTAGTGGGTGGAAAGGGACTGTTTGCTATTAGGGCAGGCTAAGACACAGGTGTGATTGGCGCCTCACTGTCTAGGTCTTAGGTCCCATATCAATGCAGCTCTTGAGCATACAATGATGGATCCAGTTGCCCAGTCACTGACACCTAGAAAACAATGACCATAGATTGCTCCACCTGTCTGCAGGAAACTGAACTGCATCTCCGCAGCTTGAGAACAAAGGACTGGAGAGGTGTGAGATGGGGCTAAGTGTGGGTTGAGGGAAGCAGTCAGGAGACGCTTGGGATTGGGGTGATCAGATATCCCAATTTTATAGGGACAGTCCTGATATTTGGGACTTTTTCTTATATAGGCATCTACTACCCCCTACCTCCTATCCTGTTTTTTCACATTTCCTATCTCGTCACCTTACCTGGGATTTTGACCAAGGAGGTCAGATAGATGGCGAGAGACAGCACTTTGAACAATGGGGTTCACTACAGCTTGGCTGGGCTCTGAGCTAACCAGAATGGACTATGTTTTAACCTTCATTCCTTTATGCTAACCTGTGGACTTCCAGATGACTAATAAACCTTACTGTTTTGACAAGTGTTGCTGCCAATGCTTGAAGAGGTGCAGAAAATGTGGAAATGGCAAAAGTGCTAAGTGACTTTTTTGTTTCAGTTTTCACCAAAAGGGTTAGTAGCGATTGGACCTCTAACTTAATGAATGCAAGTGAAAATGAGATAGAATCGAAGGCTAAAATAGGGAAAGAACAAGTTAAAAATTACTTAGACAAGTTAGATGTATTCAAGTCACCAAGGCCTGATGAAATACATCCCAGAATACTCAAGGAGCTGACTGAGACAATATCTGAGCCATTAGCGATTATCTTCGGAAAGTCATGGAAGACGGAGGAGACTCCAGAGGACTGGAAAAGGGCAAATATAGTGCTCATCTATAAAAAGGGAAATAAGGACAACCCAGGGAATTACAAACCAGTTCGCTTAACTTCAGTACCTGGAAAAATAATGGAGCAAATAATTTAAGCAATCAATTAGCAGACATCTAGACAATAATAAGGTGATTAACAACAGTCAGCATGGATTTGTCAAGAACAAATCATATCAGACCAAACTAATAGCTTTCTTTGACAGAGTAACAAGCCTTGTGGATAGGGAGAAGTGGTAGATGTGGTATATCTTGACTTTAGTAAGCTTTTAATACTGTCTTGCTTGACCTTCTCATAAACAAACTAGGGAAATACAACCAAGATGGAGCTACTATAAGGTGGGTGCACAACTGGTTGGAAAACCATTCCCAGAGAATAGTTATTGATTGCTTCACAGTCAAGCTGGAAGGGTATATCAAGTTGGGTCATGCAGGGATCAATTCTGGGTCTGGTTCTGTTCAATATCTTCATCAATGATTTAGATAATGGCATAGAGAGTACACTGTGACAGGGTCAGGCCAGATGGCTATAGGAGAGTAATAGAAGGCAGATATATTAGCCCCAGGCTAAGTAGGTCCCTTTTCCCTGGGTAAGGTAACCGGGAAGGTTCCAGAACAATCAGGAACCTTCTGGAGACAATTAAGACAGGCTGATTAGAACACCTGCAGCCAATCAAGAAGCTGCTAGAATCAATTAAGGCAGGCTAATCAGGGCACCTGGGTTTTAAAAAGGAGCTCACTTCAGTTTGTGGTATGCGTGTGAGGAGCTGGGAGCAAGAGGCACTAGGAGCTGAGAGTGAGAACCCGGACTGTTGGAGGACTGAGGAATACAAGCATCATCAGACAGACATCAGCAGGAGGAAGGTCCTATGGTGAGGATAAAGAAGGTGTTGGGAGGAGGCCATGGGGAAGTAGCCCAGGGAGTTGTAGCTGTTGCTCAGGAGTGCACTCTACACAGCTGCATTCCACAGGGCACTGGGCTAGAACCCGGAGTAGAGGGTGGGTTGGGTTCCCGCCAAACCTCCCAACTCCTGGTCAGACACAGGAAGAGTTGTCCTGGACTGTGGATTCATGAAAAACGGCCAAACTGAGGGCTGCTGTGAAGCTCCAAGGCAAGCAAATCCGCCAATAAGCGCAAGACCCACCAAGGTAGAGGAGAAACTTTGTCACAACACTTATAAAGTTTGGGGAGGATTCCAAGCTGGGAGGGTTTTCAAGTGCTTTGGAGGATAGGATTAAAATTGAAAATGATCTGGAGAAACAGGAGAAATGGTCTGAAGTAAATAGGATGAAATTCAATAAGGACAAATGCAAAGTACTCCACTTAGGAAGGAACAATCAGTTGCACACATACAAAATGGGAAATGACTGCCGAGGAAAGAGTACTGCAGAAAGGGATCTGAGTGTCATAGTGGATCACAAGTTAAATATGAGTCAACAGTGTAACGCTGTTGCAAAAAAAGCAAACATTTTGCATTAGCAGAAGTGTTGTAAGCAAGACACAAGAAGTAATTCATACACTCTATTCCATGCTGATTAGGCCTCAACTGGAGTACTGTGTCCAGCTCTGGGCACCACATTTCAGGAAAGAGGTGGACAAATGGGGGAAAGTCCGGAGAAGAGCAACAAAAAAGATTAAGGGTCTAGAAAATATGACCTATGAGAGAAGATTGAAAAAATTGGGTTTGTGTAGTCTGGAGAAGAGAAGACCGGGGGGACATGAGGTTGTAAGAATGATGAGGAAGAAAAATGGTTCTTGTTAACCTCTGAGGGTAGGACAAGAAGCAATGGGCTTAAAGCAAGGGCGATTTAGGTTGGACATTAGGAAAAACTGTCTGTCTGTCAGGGTGGTTAAGCACTGGAATGAATTCCCTAGGGAGGCTGTGGAATCTCCATCATTGGAGATTTTTAAGAGCAGGTTAGACAAACACCTGTCGGGGATGGTCTAGATAATACTTAGTCCTGGCTTGAGTACAGGAGACTGGACGAGAAGACCTCAAGGTTCCTTCAAGTCCTATGATTCTGTAATTGATTCCTAAAATGTGTACAAGTCTCCATCAGGGATCTGTCTCAGTTGGATTCGCTGAACAGGGCTCATGGTGTGAAACGGGAGTGCTGTGGGCCCAGAGGTCCATTCTGAGGAGGTAGTGAAGCCATGTGGCTTACCCTGGAGGAATAAGCCAGACCCCTAGGGGGTCTGGCGCACTGAAGGGGTTCCTCCTAGAGGCCGTTCCAAAGCTGGGGTTATAGCACTGAACCTATGGATCCATGACACCATAATCTTCACTTCATAACCTAAACTGCTATGTACCGTAGCTGTGTGCTGCTGGACAACTGTTGGGTTCGAGGCTGGAGGTATCTACAGTGATTCATATCTTACTATACAGCATATGATTCATAAAGCACTTCTGTTGGGAAAACATCTAGTTTTTCTTTTTGTGAATGAAGAACTAGGCTCACGTCTCCCTATTCACCGAGCCCAAAACAGTGCACAGCACCACCTCATGACAGATTAGGTTCTGAAGTGAAGAAGAACATTGGGTCTAAACAGAAAATACAGGTGATCAATTCAGGAATGTTTCCCTGTACAACTGCCCAATTGTTGGAGGCAGGTGATTATTACAATAAGCATGTTTCTCATCATCAGTAGATGACTACCATTTTGATAACCTAGGATAAGAGGCTTGTTCATGGGTCCAGTGGTCACCTCCTTCCAGCCACACTACTGAGTATCACTGCCTCCATTGTAGTGCTTCTCAGGAAAAGCTCAGTGAGTGGGTCAATTCACTGGTGAAACAGCATAGTTCATGGGTTCTTTGTACCCCAAGAAATGTCCATATTGTTCACGAAGGCAAATCTCTGAAAATAAGGGAATTTCTGAGACGAAGACAAACTTCTAAAATGCCAGGCTTCCAAAAACTTTTACTCAAGTTGTAGCCATTTCCAGCAGGTAAGTGAAATGCCATCTTTGACTGTGGAGACTGTTCTGTTGCAATAATGATGGTCCAGTTGTTACACAGATAAAACTACACAGGATCGTTTCAGGGGACAAGACAAGATGTCATGTTTATTATAACACAATTTGATTTAAGACCAATAACTAATCTCTAGTATCTATATATTCACACACACACACACAATGTTCTGCAGCTGCTAGATAGTTACCAGTCCTGAACGTAGCTTGTCTGTGGCTTGATTTCGCAGCTTGGGATCGTAGCTTGTGGTGGCTAACTGGCCAGGAAAGCCAGGCATGAGGAAGGGCTGGGTCTCTGTCAGGCGTGCACCAATGCCCCTTGATGCTGGAAGCAGAATGTTACCCAAAGTCTTCATTCTCACCCATCTTTTTTATAGGTTTTTAGTTTGAATCGAAAGTCTATAGGTTTTGCTGTGTCATGCTGCCTCTGGGTTGGGTGTGATTGATCACCTGTCAATTGCAGATATGACTTTCAGCCTGGAACCTGACTTTGATCTTACTTCCATTGTACTTTTGTTCTTTTTCTTTTTAGGGTGGACCCTTCTTACTTGGTTAGGGCTGTTGTCTGCATCTTCAGCTGTTGGCATTTGAACTTTATTTTATCAGGACAGGCTGGCGCTGGAGGTTGATTCCATTATCCATACATACCTCATTCACACAATTAAACTAAACTAATAAGATTACAGCAGGGTTTTGCAAAAGTGAAGGTTGCAGCAAGCTTTTACAAAATGGAGTGAGCATTTCAAAATGGAGTTTGGGACAAGTTAAAATGGAGTTTGAGTTACAATATGGACAAGTGTAAGAACTGGCAAACAGAGAACAGAAGTTATAATATAGAAAAGTAAAATGAATGACAAACAGTGAGCAGAAGTTACAGTGTTGAAACAGTGTAAGTTTCAGCGATTTAAGCAGCAATTGGATTGAAAGTGAAACTCAATTAGCCAGTTATTGGGGTACCTGGTTTTATGAATGAATGTAGTTTCATTCATAAAACTTTACTTATGAAGTTATATTAATAAAGTGACCAATTAAAAACAATTTCATTGATCAGTTCAACACAGTAAAGTACATTTACATATAATAAAGGGTGAAGCACGGAACAAATTTGTCCTAGAAGTCCAAACCCAGAACAAACTTGATTTGGCATTGCAGAAGGCCTGGAAAATAAGGTGTGTCACTTAAAAGAAAAAAGGAGAAACCGCCCTTGATCAATCTCAAATGCGCAATTAGAGTGCAAACAATTTCTAAAACCCACAGTCTTCACTGAACAGGCTGATTTGAGGACAAAGTAAGCATTCAAGGAGAACAAATCAGCGTTCCTTTGAAATGTTGCATGTTTGTGTAGGTATTGCAATACTTTAGGAAGAAGGTCCCTCCTTTTTTAAGGAGTGAAACATTCCTTGTTGCAGCAGGCATAATGATGTGCTCGTCTTTGTTTGCAGTTCTGTTGTAGATGTGTTGGTCCCAGGATGTGAGAGAGACAAGGTGGGTGAGGTAATATCTTTTACTGGGCCAACTTCTGTTGGTGGAAGAGGTAATCTTTCAGGCTGCAGAGAGCTCTTCTTCAGGTCTTCATCCAATCAGAGTGTTACAGATAAATAGAAGGTGGGACAGATTATTAAGCGTAAGGAGTTAACACACGTTGCAGGAGACCAGTTAAAGTGAAGTGGGCAGTTAACATCTCTGCAGTCATTGGCCAAAGGAGGCTTAGTGGGTTAGGAATTTATATGCCAATTTCTGGGAAGTTTCATTTATGTTCAGGCTATTGTAATAAGTGAGTGGACAGTGAAGAATCACAGATGCCTGCTTCCCTGTGGTTTTCCATAATGAAAATACTTAACTATATGGCTGCCTTGGATATTAAAGAGAAGAACCAGCTGGTTTAAAGTAGTGATGGGCGAATGTCAAAGGGTTCTGATAACTAAGCACCTACAAGTTCAGATCCTTCAAGAGAATACATGTGAAGTACCAAAACCTGTCACAATTGGAAGCCTTGTATGGAAAACGTTGTCTTGTCAGGTTCCCAGTACTTCCAATCACTCCAGAAATGGTGGTGCTCTGGAATTTCTGTTAAATGGAAATTTAGATACATTATAGACACAGCCAATTCTGTGCATCCAAAACCTGCATTTACACATGCAATCCGGCTTCCTCCTTTTGTGTGCACAGAATGGATGTGCAATCCCACTTTCATAGACAGCTGAATGTGCGAAATGAGCGTTCAGAATCAGGGGCTGCAGTTGCTAATTTGTCCTAACTGGATTGGGAGATAATCAAATACCTCTGCTTTGCTGTGCAGTTAATCATCTGCAGAAGCCATTTGTTGTCCTGTATAATCCTCTGCGACAAGCCATGGCCCTTAATTATACCAAATCCAGGAATTTACTTTGGTATGTGACACTTGATAGGATTACACAGGGAACTATGCTAGTGTAGGGTAGATCAGTTGGAAGCACCAGGATCGATACAGTGGTGCAGAGGAAACAAAATCAATTTACAAAATTGCAAACTCTCTAAATGTTTGGTTTGAAAGTATAACACAGGATGTTGCATCTACCCAGGGCAGCTGTGTTTTGGCTTCATTTTCAAGTGCATACAACAGCACAGGCAGGCGTCTGCTAAGTAATTGCCCAGGAAGATAGCTCTTAAGCATTAGCGTGGTATTTATATTCTTTATAATATCAGTTAAGAGAGATTAGTTTCGTATTACAAAACATTAATTTATGACTGATTAAGAAGATATTTAAAGCTGTTGTTCCAGGAAGTTAGTTTTAGAGGGTTTCCTCATTTTTTATGTTTATTTTCCCCCCAAGGGACATTCCATGCAATGCATTTAGAAACTACCTCTTCAGCTACTGTTTGTAAACACTGCAGACTTGTCTTGTGTTTATTCGCCAACGTTTTCCTCCTCTGCTGAATGGATCGTCTGGAATAAGCCTATGCAAAGGAGGCTCCTTTGTGTGTGTTTGTTTTTTAAAAATCTGCCTTTGCGTTATTGATGATTAAGTCCATTCCAAAGAGTGAAACAATGTGCTTCATTTACCATTACTCAACATCTCATCGTTACAGCCACTGAACTGGTATTTTCCTAATTTTGTTTTCTGCCTGAGTATCGTAAGCACGGATGAGACACTAGCATCTATCTAAGGGTATGTCCACACTGGCATAAAAGACCCGCGACATGGCTGCAGCTGGCCCAGGTCAGCTGACTCAGGTTCTCGGGGCTAAAAATTGCCATGTAGATGTTTGGGCTTGGGCTGGAGCCCGGTCTCTGGGATCTCCCCATTGCAGGATCACAGACCTAAGGTACCAGTCCAAGCCCGAATGTCTACATAGCTATTTTATAGCCCCACAGACTAAGCCATCTGACTGGGGCCACCCATGGGTGTTTAGTAGCTGTGTAGACGTACCCTAAAAGACCTGATATCATCCAAAGGGCACTGCCCAGCCGAAAATACTGCTTGCAAGTTTCAAGTTATCCTGCTAATTTATTATAGATACCTGACTATTCTTGACAATTCAAAGCATGAGAGAAATTTTCCTTCCATCTTCCTTTAACTACTGCCAATGTGTCTCTCTCACCTAGATCCGACCCATTTTTTCCTAGAATTAGCTGAAAATGTGGCAAAGACATAGTGGTTATTTTGTTGTATATAGGTTTTGATACTGTGCTTATCAATATAGTGTCATAGGCCTGGTCTACACTGGCAGGGCGGGGGGGGAGGGAGGAGAATCGATCTTGGTTACACAACTTCAGCTATGTGAATAATGTAGCTGAAGTCAATGTACTTAGATCTACTTACCACAGTGTCTTCGCTGCAGTAAGTCGATGGTTGACACTCTCCCGTTGACTCTGACTGCGCCTCTCACCCTGGTGGAGTACCGCAGTCAACGGGAGAGCGCTAGGCCGTTGATTTAGCGCATCTAGACTAAATCAACCCCCGCTGGATCGATCACTGCCCGTTGATCTAGAGGGTAATGTAGACAAGCCCTGAGTGCCTTGCAGTAGTGTATCGGGTAACATGACTAACATGTCTTATGGGGTATTTGTTCTTTCATCCTCTCCTCGTGGGAGAAGTGTGTGTAGTGAAGTGTTCATTTTGGTAGAGTTTTTTGTTACCCTGCTATAATACACTGTTCCAGGTGAGACTTCAATTTGGCACTACTGACTTTGGGAGCATCTTCCGTCAACACAGTGCGGTATAGACACCGCTGTAAGTCAACCTATATTACATCACTGAAGTAGCATAACTTAGGTCGAATTAGAGCTTTAGTGTAGACCAGCCCATATATACACTGTTGCTCTGTTAGGTTCTGGTGGCTTCTGTGATAGAGGGCTTCCAAACTACTTAAAAAGATATTTCTTAAACACTACAATTTTTGTTAATACCTATTTAACTTCAGTGATAATGTTCTGGAGAAAGGAAGTCTTTAAAGATGCAATACCCTGCAGTTATGATGTGGGAATTAGTAATACACACCTGTAACAAGTAAACAAACCAAAATGACCTTTGCAGGTTGCTGCCACTGAACTATGTTCCCCCAAATGAGTTATTTTCTAATGGAACTGCTAAGATCCGTAACTGTAGTGGAACCATGCTAGAGGGCTCTCATCAGAATGAGGAGCAATTGGGGGCCCACTTTACAATAAACATTTTTAAAAAACCCACATCAGATTCCCACGCACAACAGTAGCCACCAGCAGTTCTCAACCCCTGCTTACTGTAGGCTTCAGTTCTTTGCAGACTAAACACGTTCCTGGCTAAAATTAAATGATTTTACTTAGCTTCTGGATCCTTAGTCTACTTCATACATTCCTCGACTCTCAGATCAGCAATGTCAGGATTTCACAAGAAGATAAAAATGTACCTTTTTGCTTCGAAAACAATCAGTCTCTTTACTATTATATTCACTAACCTCATGATTTCCACAGGCTGTTAGCATTCCACTTTGATTGAATTACCATGACATAGTTCTCCCATAAGCTTAGGACAACCTGTGACACTTGCTTTTTTTTGTTATGCTATTACTAATTTAACTTAGGTAGTTTCAGAACCATTCTTAGGTTATTACAACCTACCTAGGTATTGTAAAGATTCATTCTACAGTGGGCCAAGCAGAGTATGGCTGAGTGAGGGTTTTCTTTGCTTTCTCCAAATAGACATCTCTGAAGCTACCATAGCAGTAATATTAGTCTACATTGGGGAACCGCATGTTGGGATGTTTTATATTTCTATTAAACAATGTTCATCTTGCCAGCCACTCCAGGTCTTAAAAACTTGTTCAGTCCAAAAGGAGTGATGTACTTGGAAAGCAAATGGCTTCCTTTGCAATAGCCAGTATAATCTGGGTCTGAAAGCACCTGTCTTCTCAGAAGCACAAGGCACTGATGCATGACTGACTGAAACTCGGAAACTGGAATTCCCTCCTGCTGAGTTATTTCCTCAGAGATAATCTACAACCACCATTTATCTGCCCTCACACTTTATATAGCATTTTCTGTAGGCTTGATGTAATTGAAGAGCGATAGGATAATTTGCTTTGAAAGCAAGTGACAAAAGCAACATATGTGTTTGTGTCTTTAATGCTCTAGGAAGCCTTAAGCGGATCCAACCAGAGCCAATCAAGCAGGAGCGGAATAAAGGAATGACTGGCTCGGTGCAAAACAGTAGAGGCTTTATTTCAGTTAAAAAGTTTGAAGAGGAATATGAAACATGATCTAATTAGTAAGGACTCAAATACTTGAAGGATCCAGGCATTTGTCTACACAAGAGCTGGTCATATTAGCCTGACAAGGCCAACCCTGGTGACAGCCAAGGGGCCATACATTTCTTGAAATAATTAAGGAAAAATATCTCACACATGGCTTCATCCTGAGAATGTGGCCTTATTGGGTTTCAGTTTTATTTTGGTTTGGTTTTGCATTATGGCTCCTTCATCCTTGCTTTAAATGGCTGGTTTACTTGGGAGCAACATGCATGCTTCACAAACAGCCTACCCACCATACCTGTGAATTTTCAGTGCAACTTGCTTATGAACATTGCTGGTTGTAAATTAAGATCATATTAATTAACAGTGTCTTCTGATTAAGGGACATTCTTGTTCATACCTAAGTGTTTGGGTACTACAGCAATGGTATTACAGAAAACTATGAGAGAGAGAGAGAGAGAGAGAGAGTGACTTTGCATCACCCTGATGCAGAAAGTAAGAAGGATTGTGCTCCTTTGAAATAGTCTGAATCTGCTCTCTTCCTGCTGAATTAGCAGGTGACTTTCTAGTCAACAACAGCCACCAGTGAGAGGGAGCTGTTTTGTATGCTTTTGCACTGGTGCAGAGGTGATGGATTTTTGGTTGAGCATCATATAATACTATGGACAGAGCTTTTTTAAAAAAAAAAAAAAAAACCCAGCTCACATCACCAGGAGAAATGCCAAGGCATTCATGATTTCAATTAGAAAACTTGCTTATTAAAGCAGCCACCATATGCTATTGATGGTTGCCTTTCCCAGAAGATGGATCTTACTGTATTAGTGGGGGATGGATGAGCCAGCTTGGATAAAGCAGAATCCCTTCTGAATCTCTGCCCTGACCTTAAACGAAACCAAACTAAAACTTTGGAGGCTTGGAAAAAATGTAGCTACTGTTCCCATCTCCCACTCCTCATATTCATATATATAAAATTAAACATTCATTCATGAATATATACATATATAATCATTTTCACAAGGGTTAAAAAAGTTAATGGGACCTCGCTTTTGAAAATTTACCCTCCTGTAGGAAAACAAGCCCCCCCCCCCAAACACACACACAGCTGATGGAATGAAGCGGTTTGTCCAGCGATAGAAGAGGCAACACTTGGGTTTCCAGCCTCTTTGGCTCTCCCATGAGCTGGCAGAGGCACGTGGTCAGTTGCTCAGATCACAACCAAAATTCCAGTCCAGTAAAGATCAACCTCAACAAAAAGGTTGACTAAAGAGAGAGCCCTTGTGGTATTTTGTGACCTTTATAAACTCAGGTTTCAGAGTAGCAGCTGTGTTAGTCTGTATCCGCAAAAAGAAAAGGAGGACTTGTGGCACCTTAGAGACTAACACATTTATTTAAGCATAAGCTTTCGTGAGCTACAGCTCACTTCATCAGGCTCTGTCAGATCAGTGTGAGAAGCCCCACCTCTACTTCTGCAATGGTGCATCAGGAGAGGTAGTCAAGACCCAAATAATTGAGCTCCTCTAACTTATTGAAGTTATCTGTTAGGTGGCTATTATCTTTGTACCTATATAGCTCAAGAACAACACCTGGACGTGGTTGCATATATTGCTTCATATGAAGTACCAAACCATCTCGGCAGTCTTTCCCCTTGGACTCCGTATTTATGGAAAATCATGACATCAACTTCTTGGCACGAACCAAAGACTATTTTTATTGCATTCAAGGTAAACAGGACGGAGGAATTGTGGAATCTGATAGAACCAAATGTAACATTAGGTAACAGGAATAAACAGGAATTGAACTACGTAACCAGGCACTCGGTATATGTGAATGCTTAGTTTTGCACCTTTCACAAATTATTGCTACTACATTGTAATTTAAACATTGTGAATACATTTTTGTTCAGATCCTTTTAGGTCTATTATAATTCTAAATCCCAAATCCAAATATATTTATAGCATTGGTTTGGACATAAGTCAAGTATTTGGGGAATCTGCAGTGGTAGTCAATTGATTATCATTTATTAAAGTCCCAGGGTGTTTATAAATGCACCATTTAATTTATGGGAGCTTTCTTCTGTGCTGTTGATCCAGTGTTTTGTTTTCAGTATGTTAAGGCAGGTTCTGCTTTAGTAAAAATTAGGGTTGTTGATTAATCGCAGTAAACTCGCACGATTAACTTAAAAAAATTAGTTGCGATTAATCTCAGTTTTAATCACACTGTTAAACAATAGGTTTCAGAGTAGCAACCATGTTAGTCTGTGTTCGAAAAAAGAAAAGGAGTACTTGTGGCACCTTAGAGACTAACAAATTTATTTGAGTATAAGCTTTCGTGAGCTACAGCAGTGCATCTGATGAAGTGAGCTGTAGCTCACAAAAGCTTATGCTCAAATAAATGTGTTAGTCTCTAAGGTGCCGCAAGTACTCCTTTTCTTTTTGTAAAACAATAGAATACCAATCGAAAGTGATTAAATATTTTGGACGGTTTTCTACATTTTCATATCTATTGTATTCTGTGTTGTACTTTAAACCAGTGTATATTATTTTTTATTACAAATATTTGCACTGTAAAAATGATAAACAAAAGAAATACTATTTTTCAATTCACCGCAGACAAGTACTATAGTGCAATCTTTGTCGCAAAAGTGCAATTTACAAATGTAGATTTTTTTTGTTACATATCTGCACTCAAAAACAAAACAATGTAAACCTTCAGAGCCTACAAGTGAACTCAGTCCTACTTCTTATTCTGCCAATCATTAAGACAAACAAGTTTGCTTACATTTACAGGAGATAAGGCTGCCCTTTTCTTATTTACAATGTCACCAGAAAGTGAGAACAGACATTTCCATGGCACTTCTGTAGCTAGGATTACAAGGTATTTACATGCCAGATATTCTAAACATTCATACACCCCTTCATGTTTCAGCCATGATTCCAGAGGACATGCTTCCATGCTGATGATGCTCGTTAAAAAAATAATGCATTAATTAAATTTATGACCGAGCTCCTTGGGGGAGAATTGTATGTCCCCTGCTCTGTTTTACCCACATTATGCCATATATTTCATATTATAGCGGTCTCGGATGATGACCCAGCACACGTTGTTCACTGCAGATTTCACAAAATGTAAAGAAGGTACCAATGTGAGATTTCTAAAGATAGCTACAGCACTCAACCCAAGGTTTAAGAATCTGACGTACCTTCCAAAATCTAAGAGGGACGAGATGTGGATCATGCCTTCAGAAGTCTTAAAAGAGCAACACTCTGATGCAGAAACTACAGAATCCAAACCACCAGAAAAGAAAATTAACCTTCTGCTGGTGGCATCTGACATAGATAATGAAAATGAACATGCGTCGCTCCGCACTGCTTTGGATTGTTATCGATCAGAACCCGTCATCAGCATGGACACATTTCCCCTGGAATGGTAGTTGAAGCATGAAGGGACATATGAATCTTTAACTCATCTGGCGCATAAATATCTTGCGATGTCTGCTACAACAGTGCCATGAGAACTCCTGTTCTCACTTTCAGGTGACATTGTAAATAAGAATCTGGCAGCATTATCTCCTGCAAATGTAAACAAACTTGTTTGAGAGATTGACTGAACAAGAGGTAGGACTGAGTGGACTTGCAGGCTCTAAAATGTTACATTGTTTTATTTTTGAATGCAGTTTTTTGTAAATAATTCTACATTTGTAAGTTCAACTTTCATGGTAAAGAGATTGCAATACTTGTATTAGGTGAATTGAAAGACTATTTCTTTTGTTTTTTTACAGTGCAAATACTTGTAATCAAAAATAAAGTGAGCACTGTACACTCTGTATTCTGTGTTGTAATTGAAATCAATATATTTGAAAATGCAGAAAATATCCCAAAATATTTAAATAATGGTATTTTATTATGGTTTAACAGTGAGATTAATTGCAAGTAATTTTTTTATCACGATTAATTTTTAAATCGCTTGACAGCCCTAGTAACAATGTCTAGGAAGCTAGGTATGTATACAACTGGTAGTTTGCATATCCGAAAAGCTGATGACAATGATGCCTTTCCCCATATTTGCAGAGTAATTCCTAGGATAGGATGCTATCTGATATCCTGAGGGAGAAAATTGTCTTAATTGTAAATTGAGTTAAAAACGTGAATGGAAAATTAATATGTTGCTTGAGTGCAGAGCATTGTGGGGCAGTTCTGAGTTTCTCTAAAATGTACCACATTCCAAACATATAAACATACTGGTGCCCATTTGCAGGATTTCCAGTTTGGGAGGTTAATACCTCTTTTTGTTTTATATCTTTAGATAAGCTGATGTTGGTCTCTGTCTATACCTTTATAACACTGTTGCATATTCTATGTAAGTCGTCTTTTTTGTTTTAATGCCAAGTAGGCTGAAGTAGTGGAAGAACCTGTAGGGAGTACAATGCTCAGCAGGACATTCATCTCCATCAACTGGGCTCAGCCAAGCATAGATAATGATGAATTAGGCTGATCTTTGAAGGTCTTGATGTGTGGTGTATATAAAAGGGGTCGCAGATTTACTGGTCTGAGTTTAGTTAAATGAGGTGAGATGTGCACTCCCAGGTATTTGAATCCCTCAGGGGACAATCAGCATGGAAAATTAATTAAGAGGTTCTTGCTGGATTGCTGCCTGAGGGCATCACCTCTGTCTTGGTCATAGTTACAGACATGGAGTTGTAGGCCTCTAAGACATCTTTAAGGCATTGAATAGAGGCTTGTGTTTCAGTGAGAGAAAACAAGATGTCATCTGCGAAAAAAGCAATTTTACGTTCTTTATCATGGATTGTGTTGCCCTGAATCTAATTTAAGGCTTTTAAGTATTCTGAAATCGCTTGCATTATCAGAAAATCCCTTCCCGTTAACATGGTCAAAGTGAGGCACATAGCTAAAAAGAAAAAGCCATGCAAGGAGCTTTCCCCTGATAGCTGAGACTTTCGTGCAGACTTTGCAAAGGGTAATCTAAAACTTTCTTGGCTGCAATTAAGTAAATCTTGTGTCCTACAGCAGTGAGATAATATCTCCACAGAAATGCTTTTTAAAAGTTTCCTGTTCCCATTGTATTCTCAATCCACACAGGATAATATTCGCATTCACTAAGTCCCAAGTCTTTTTACCAAAAAAAAAAAAAAAAAATTAAAACAGGTGTGAGTCAATGGGATTCCCCCACTTTTGTTTGGTTTTTGCTTAAGAAACATTACAACATATGCATTTTATTTGATCAGTCTGGAGAGATGCTGGCGATTGCCCAATTCTGGTGGAGACAAGAGTTTGGGGCTGAGGGGAGGAAAGAAAAGAAATTGAGGTTGGTGAATAATAAACTTGCTGTCCTAGAGAGAACAGCCTTAGTGTGTGGGGAGAGCTAGAAAACAACATTCAGTCCATCAAGATGTAGGGGAAGCTCTTCAATTTGATACTTTGTCTGCCCTGGCAAAGGTTTTCTCCATCCCTGATCCACATTGCTGGTGTTCTGGCTCTTCTCTCTGGGGAGGAGTGTGTCCAATTGTTAGAGCGTGGCCCTGGAATCTAGCACTCATTAGTTTTCCTCCCAGTTCTGTCTTTGACTTGCTGTGTGACCTTGGGCAAATTGCTTCATCTTTATGTGCCTCAGTTTCCCATCCTTAGCACAACCATGATAAAAACTGTCTACTGTACATCAAAAGAAGGGTTTAATTTTGAGATCCCCTGATGAAAGCTGCTGACCATGTGCAAATGTTTATACAAATAGTTCCAAGATGAACAACCAGATTTCTACAAATCTGTTACTTCCTTCAGGTGAACATAAGCCACAGCTGACTAGACTGATTCTCTGACTGAACCTAACTCCTGCTTTGACTCGTTGATCTGCTGGACACTCAGCTTCAGAGTACACTTTATTAGAGGACCATTCTGTTCCTGAGGGCATTTGGGTCTAATGCTTGCTTTTAAGGAAGAGATGGGAAAATGGTCCATAAAATTTCCATTACACTGAAAAGCAGAAACATCTGTTGGAGCCTGCAAGTGATGTTGGAAGTGGTATTTACCAGCCTGGAACTGGCATCTGGTTGGCTCAGACTCTCGGCAAACTAAGTGTCTCTTCCTTCCATGGAAAATCATCTGGAGGAATCACTGAGTCAATATGTGCCTCTGGCATGTTCAGGGCAGCAAAGTTAGCATTTTTAACAATCGGGCTACTTTATAGAGGGGGCATATTCTTGTGTTCTGGATGAGATGCATCTCATGAAACTGTCGTTCGGAGATGACCTATTTCTAATAACAAGAGTTACATAAAGTCAGCTGGTCTGCAACATGTTTTGGGCTTTAAAAAAGTCAGATCTTTAAAGCACTTTGGGGGGGGGGGGGAATAATGGTAGTGACAAAGATACAGATGGATCCAAAGACCTGTTCCCTCCTCCAAGCCAGGAAAAGCATGTGCGAAAGAGGGAGAAGTGGCCCACTCCTCAAGGCACTGACTACACAAATGGGATCTGAAGCCTTTAACTCCTCTGTCCTGATTTGCTTGCTTAATCCACGTCCCCAGAAGCTGTAGTGGATTCTCTTGCTCATCTTGAAGCTGGAAAGGCAGGCATCTTCCTCTGTGACCACAGTGCCATTGTATGACAAGCTGCTAGGAGGTGTTAATGTGATCTATAATCCTTCTCCTGGTACCCCAAAGGTGGAGAGTGTCTGCTCCATGTGTTACTTCCACCCTTGCCCAGCCCGGAGTAGGAGAATCCCAAGGTTTCCCCTGACCCTGGTCTCAGTGTCCTACTAGGCTAACTTCTAAAAAATGGAGACTAACAAGCTGCTGTTCATTTCGGTGGCTAGCTAAGCCACCAGAGAGAGACACCCATTCCCCCCCACACCCAAAAAAACCCCAAACAAACCACCTCCTACCTGTCATCTAGGCACTTCATATATCTCAACTCATGTCCTTACCCAAAAAAACAGACTGTGCCTTAAAGGCCAACCAAGAGTGTAGGGATACGAGGAGTGGATTCCAAAGCTGAGGAGCTATTGTAGAAAACACCCTGTCAGCAGTGTTCTTCCCAGTTACACCAGTGGGCTATCAGCCCAGATGGATCACAATTGTTGCCTTGTCACAGGGAGTGAGGCAACAAGACAAGCAAAGCTGCTTCTCTGCCCCTCTTCTGGGGTGCTTTGCTGGCTTTCCTTCTGCTCTGATTCTTGGGGGAGCTGTCTAGGAAGAGGGGAGGAGGTTGGCAACATGATCTGAAGATAGGGAGGTGGGCCTCTTCCTGGTTTTATATGGAGGGTCTTGAGAGGTCCTGAAGGTGCCTGGCCCCCATTAGACCAAGTGTAATGGACAATCATGGCTGCCCAGGTGGGACCCAAATGGAGACCTGAGCTTTGCAAGGCAGTGATCCTAGCCTTTTGTTGGGCCTTATAGGATTAACACTAGAATCTTGAACTAGTACTGAATGGAGAGGCAGTACAGTTTGCGGCGTGATGGTGTGATATTCTCTTCAATTTATCCCACTCAGAGGGGACCATTGCGTTCTGTATCAGCTTCCTCTGTGTGAACTTCTTGTCTAGACACAGGTAGAGTGAATTATAGTAATTCAGCCTGGCAATAATGAATGAAGAGATGACTGTGGCCACTCAGTTCAATGAGAATATAGGAATCACCATCAACATAAACTGACTTTTTTTTTTCTGGGCAACATTTGTGCTGCAGCAATTCTGATTTCACATAAGTTTCAGAAGTCTCTGGAACATTTGTAAAACGGAGGTATCTGCATCCTGTCTTTCTGTGTGTGTGTGTGTGGGGCGGGTGGGAATGGTGACCCTTTTTAACCAATTTTCCTGCAAATTCTTTTCCTATCACCAATCTCTTATCCCATTTCTCTCTCTCTCTTTCTCTCTCTTTCATGTGCCCCCTGAGATACAGAATGGCCCTTCTGAATGGCTGCCCCGAATAATGAGGATGCTAATTGGAAGCACTGTTTTGGTATCTCAAGAAGACACTTACTTCCTTTTGCCAGTTGTCTTCGCCCTCTTAAAAATCCCCTTTGACACCAATCTGAGTGATGCCTTGCTTAAAAGATCAAGAGGGTCTGAAGGAGTTAACATGACTCCCAAACCAAACCAGATCAGAAAACTCCTTAACTTCAAGACTCATGACAACTTTAAGATCTCTGGGGCAAGGTCTGTGTGTTCTCCTGCATGTTTGTGCAGAAGGTAGAGTGATGGAGCCTGACTGGGTTCTTTGGGCAATACGGCAATACAAATCGTATGTTTGACTCATACAATTGCTTCCAATGGAAACCTGTAATTGAGGTCCACTTGCTTCTGGTCTCTGCCAGGGATGTTCTGTGCCTAGCAGGCCATAGGTTTCTACCTTCCCAATTATTTGATCTCTTCAGGCAGCTTCCCTGTCCTAAGAAAAGGCTAACCAGGCCAGATCATGCTAACCTGTCCTCCCAATACACATCCACTTATGAGAGTAGCAGCCATCTAAATAACTGCGCACTCCCTTCCCACCACTCTCATTTTCCTTTAACCAGTGTCCCTCCCATGACTTACAATGACATTTCCCAGGTTGAAATATGTTTATAGATTGATTAATAAACTGGCTCCTTTATATTCATGTAACAAGTCTTTATTTTGAGACCTTGACGAATGGTGCACCTCTATTTTCCAGCTTTCTCTGCGCTTCCTGAAGTTTCTGTCATTTGTCTCAAGGGTGTGTTTGAAGAGGGTGGAGAGCACCACTGGATGATCATGACATGATATCCATTTGTGTCGTCTTTGCTGTCTGCTTGAACTCAGGCATGTGGGGAATCCAAAGTTCTCATGAAATGAATGGATGTTAATTACCACAGGAGTCTGCTCAGTAACGCACTTTGGTTAAGGTACTGAAAGGTAGTAAACAGTTACATTCTTCCTAGAATGATAAACTCATGGAGCCTTCAGAATGGGTGGATTCTCTACTGCTTTGAATCTGGTGTGGTCACCTACACATCTGCTAAGTAGACATAAAATTCTTCCACATCACAGTAGTTAAAGGGATTATACACCTCCCGATGAATGATCCAGACAGAGCACTGTCAGGTACAAGATCCCAGCCCAGAGGTCTGATCCCCTATGGCATTTCTTTTTGTCCTTCTGTCTTTTTGTCTCCTGAGAATAAAGTTGTGACATTAGTTCATGATGGCAAGTGCCGCTTAAGGAACTGTTGCAAATAACTTGTGTCTTTGTGAGATGGTCAGAAGATTATTAAAAAATAAAATCCCTAAAACAGAGACTTTGGTGGAAAACTATCCGGTTTATCTTAGTCACTTGGGTTTCTCAGAGTGGATAGGGCGCTATCCAGCTGTGGGAAAGGAAGTGCATATATATTTTTTTTTTCATAGTGTGGCTGCTGCAATGTGAGGGGCACTAGCAGCAGCTCGGCTGGATGCTGAATCGCTGAGTAAATCCCCAAAGCCTTTCGAAGCTGACGTTGCATCATAATTTTGACACAACACTGCTGCTCAGGGTAGCTGTGCTGTCCATGCCGTTCTGCTATGTCAGAAGAGATTAGGCCTGATTGAGACCAGTATTTTTCTAGAACTCATTTGCCTCTGCAGATCAATGCAAGATTGTTTCCAGCACTTACAGCAGAACATTTAAGGAGGCAGATCTCTAGAGTTATGAGAGGAAAAAGACCCCGCTTTACAAAAATATTCAGCTATCCTTCTATTTCACTAATGCTCCTGGTTCAACAGGGTTCCTTCCATCCTAGAATCAATAAATGTGAGATGGGAATAAACAACTGAGTCCCTGCTTCTCTGTTGTGTTGGAGCAGTTTTGGCTGGTCTGGCTACACACGTATAGCCCTAATAGCGTCTACTACATTTCCACTCTACCCAGCTACCAATCGCTGGGAGTGCACATGATGAGAAGGGGATGTGACAAGGGCTCTCTTGCATCCCTGGAGCTGGTGATAGCTGCAGTAGGTTATAGATGCATGGATATTAAGGTCAGAAGGGACCATTATGATCATCTAGTCTGACCTCTTGTACAATGCAGGCCACAGAATCTCACCCACCCACTCCTGCGATAAACCTCTCACCTATGTCTGAGCTTACTGAAGTCCTCAAATCATGGTTTAAAGACCTTAAGGAGCAGAGAATCCTCCAGCAAGTGACCCGTGCCCCATGTTGCAGAGGAAGGTGAAAAAAAAGGGCAGATTGGAAGAGGCCCTGGAGGAAAATTCCTTCCCGATTCCAAATATGGGAATCAGCTGAACCCAGAGCATATGGGCAAGATTCACCAGCCAGGAAAGAATTCTCTGTAGTAATTCAGATCCCACCCTATCCAACTGGTTAGAGCAGCCTGGACCTTGCCTGTTCATATTTGTGCTAGGCACTGAAGCAGACCTAGGACGGAGTAGGGCAAACTCTCCTTTGCTCTGCTTTCCTGCCTCTCAAGGGCTTGTCTACATTACCGGCCAGATCGGTGGGCAATGATCGATCCAGCAGGGGTCGATTTATTGCATCTAGTATAGACGCGATAAATCAACCGCTGAGCGCTCTCCCGTTGACTCCGAAACACCACCAGAACGAGAAGCACAAGCGCAGTTGACGGGAGAGTGTCAGCTGTCGACTTACCGCAGTAAAGACACCGTGGTAAGTAGATTGAAGTATGTCGACTTCAGCTACGCTATTCACGTCGCTGAAGTTGTGTATCTTAGATCAATCCCCCCACGGTAGTGTAGACAAGCCCTCAGTTTAGTGCCCTAGTTGCTGCACTATGCTGCTTCCCCTTTCACTCTGACTTCCCTGCCTTTTGCTTAGAGATGAGTCTGGGTCCGATCGCTCCCTAACTCTTAATGAGATTCATATTGGGACCCAAACATCACGACCGGCTTCTACCTCGAGATAGTGAGCAGCAGATCCACTTTGAGAGTTCGGCTCCCCCTCCAAACTCCACAGATTGAGAGCATCTCTCATTATAATGAAACCAGGCTGTTCCCATATACGTCTGCCTGTAAAGACACAGCCTGTGGTATCTGTATTTGCTTTAAAATAACATCAATGGCCATTTTGCTAAATCCCTCTATCAAAGAAACCCGCTTTCCCCTCCCCACTAAAGCCCTTGCACCAGAACTTCAGGGGACTGAGCAGATGCAGTTTGATGCCCTCGTCCAAACGAATGATTTGTTTCTGGCTGAGAGCATGTTCCCATCAAGGGATTTTTTTAATATGCTGCAGAGTTTAGCGGAGGCCAACAGAGAGGGAGGAGGGTTAGAGGCTCAGTCTTTGCCAAGATGTTTATGCAGCAGGAATGTTATTTATGTAAATCTGGAAGCACTCTTGAAGCGATAGCCTTGCTCATGTATCTCAGACTTTTCTCATTAAGTCGTTGATCTTCCTTTAAAAAAAAAAAACCCACTGTACCATGGAAAGTGCTTAGAAAAAAATGTTTATGGCACAACCCCATATTATACAGATCTCCACAAGTTCTTGAAGAATGCCAGGGTAACAACTGATTCTGGGCTTTCACGCTTACTCTTCCCCGCTTTCCCAGTTACCTCCCTTCTCCTTGTAAATGAGGCTATTACATGCTCCAACATCTGACTTTCTGTCAATCTGAAAATGAGTCCGTTTTGCCCAAACACACTTTGCACAAATAATAAAACCCAGAGAAGACTTCAGTTGCCAAAGCCCAGGACACAGGGAAAAAGCACATGGCCTGAGCTACAAATTACTACTTTTTAATGGCAGCAGGCACCCGAGAAACCCTGTTTCCTTGCATGTGGCTGCTGAATTCTGGCAAGAGCCAAGCTGCGCTCTGGAGCTTTTTGGAAAGCATTGCCTTCCTTGTAAAGTTTTGACCATGTTTGATACATTTTCCTCCCTGTAAATAGCTTGAGAAATCAGTGCTGCTTGCAGCTTCATTTCATAACAACATAAACATAATGAAAAATGTTGGCTGGAGGGGAAAGGGAAGGGTTCCGCATACACAGATTGCTCGTGTCGTGGGTTTTTCTTGTCCGACGGGAAATCACATTAATTCTGTGGACTTAGACAGAAGCAGCAGTGGCTGGTGGCAGCCCATGGAGCTCTAAGATGAAGCCTGTAGTGCTCTCTTTCTTTTAATGCAGTTCATGGAGCTTACAGGTCCTAACATGCCTTGTTTCACTATTGTCTGAGTGTCTGGCTTGGCTGGGATTTGTAGTCCCTGTCGCTGGACAGCCTTATTAAACATAAGGGTTGCTGCAATCTGTGCTCTGTGGGTTTTCTATGCATGTTAAGTGCAGCTTTTGGGGTGCTGGGTACTGCTGATGCAGGCTATAGATGGGCATAGATGCTCAGGTAATACAGTGACAGCAAGCACAGAAAGTTGGGGAGAGCGACTCATCTAGAGAAGGAATGCCTTGCCATTGTTTTTGCATACACCAGGTTTAACCAGTGTCTTGGTGGGTCTGATTTTATCCATGAGGACACAGACCACAAACCTTTGGAATCTATTTTCAAAATCCATGCTTACCTGCTCCAAAACCGCTTTGAAGAACATTAGCGAAGATGCAGAAATGTTGCATGGATCATAGAAACATAGGACTGGAAGGGACCTTGAGAGGTCATCTAGTCCAATCGCCTGCACTCATGGCAGGACAAGTGTTTTCTAGACCATACCTGACAGGTGTATGTTTAACCTGCTCTTAAAAATCTCCAATGATGGAGATTCCACAACCTCCCTAGGCAATTTATTCCAGTGCTTAACCACTCTGACAAGCAGCTTTTCCTAATGTCCAACCTAAACCACCCTTGCTGCAAGTTAAGCCCATTGCTTTTTGTCCTATCCTAAGGGGTTATGGAGAACAATTTTTCTCCCTCCTCCTTGTAAGAACTTTTTATGTACTGAAAACTGTTATCATGTCCCCCCTTAGTCTTCTCTTCTCCAGTCTAAACAAACCCAATTTTTTTCAATCTTTCCTCATGGATCGTGTTTTCTAGGCCTTTAATCATTTTCGTTGCTCTTTGGACTTTCTCCAATTTGTCCACATCTTTCCTGAAATGTGGCACCCAGAACTGGACACAATAGTCCAGTTGAGGCCTAATCAGCATGGAGTAGAGCAGAAGAATTACTTCTGGTGTCTTACTTACAACACTCCTGCTAGGTTTCAGAGTAGCAGCCGTGTTATACAATCCTGCTAATACATCCCAGAATGATGTTTGCTTTTTTTGCGACAGTCATGGGTGGCGGGTATCATAGGCCGGGGGAGGTGGAGCCTCCCAAAACAGTTGGATGTCGCCCCACCCATGCTCCACTCCCTAGGCCCCCTCCTGCCTGCTTCCAGTTCTCACTCTTTCCTGGCACAGGCTGGGGTGGGCTGGCCTAATGCTAGGACTTGGGGAGACTGGGGCTGGGGCCGTGCCACCCGCCTAGTACTCCAGGGCTTGGGTGGGGGGCACTGCGGCTGTGCTGCCCACCCGGTGCTCCAGGGCTGGGGGCACTTGAGCAGGTGGGGATGGCGGCTGCAGTGAAGGTGCGCTGGGCTTTGGCAGGGGAGGACAGGGACCAGGGGCTAGCCTCCCCCACTGCCCATGGCAACAGTGTTACACAGTTGACTCATATTTAGCTTGTGGTCCACTATGACCCCCAGATCCCTTTCCACAGTACTCAGACGTAGTCAGTCATTTCTCATTTTGTATGTGTGCCACTGATTGAGGGTTCTTTCCTAATGTACAATGCAAAAGAGGCTTTCTGATGTTCACTGCTGACTTTTTGTCCCGAGCCACAAAAACAGTGATGGCTGGGACCCTTACCTATGAAACCAGGTTCCTGAGGAAGCCCCTTCTCTTTGAGTATTCTGAATACCCTGACCAAGGAGAATTCCTTGTTGTGACAGATAAGTAGCACCTGCAGAAACAGCTGTAGTCAGACAGATGCTGTGCTTCGATCACTCAGTCATCAGAATGGCCAGAGGGACAGGATGAGGTGCCACTTAGTATTTGTGAGTATTGGACACATGCAAGAGATCTGACATTACAAAATGGTGTTTATATATATAGGCAGGAGGCTCACTATAGCTAAAGACATAAGTCCTGCAATGCTGACTTGCACACGCTCCTGCCATATCGGTGCTGAAGCATGCCTACGCAAGGCAGCCAGAAATATCCCACATTACCCAAACGTGAGCAGTGAGGTGAAAGATTTCATGAGCAACACATTCTTAGAAATCAACTAAGCGAACTAGTCTTGATGCACAGAACACCCGATAAACCCTGGGGCGAGCTTGTCATGGACTAAAGTATCATGGGAAATCAGATCTACCTTATAATGGTTGATTACTCTTAGGATTATTGGGAAATAGCTCCCTTATACACAACAGTAGCTGTCCATCGACTACCGCAAAACTCAGATTTCCTAGCATGGGATTCCAGAGACTAGTCCAGATAATGGACCTCAATTTGCCTGTTGGGAATTTGCACCATTTGCAGTCTCAGGAGAATCTGAACATATCGTATCCTCTAGACAACTTCACAACTGGTCTAATGGCAAAGCGGAAGCGAGTGTCCATGTTGCCCAGCATTCCAGCAGCTATTTTTAAAAGGCATAGTGGGATACTAAAGACACGTGGACTGGAGAAACACACCAACAGAAGGCCCAGTCCACTCTCTCATGTTCCACTGCTCATAGATCCTGTCTATACCAAACACACTTTTGAAGCCAGCAGCAGCAGGAATCGTGACAGAACCAATTCAACGTTGACAACAGTAAGCCAAATACTACTGTGACAGGGGTACCAGAGAGCTCCCTGAACTCCAGGGAGTATGACCACCACCTAACCACAGCCAAAGACTAAGCCAGGATAATAAAACTTGTCTACGCGAAGGGGGGAGATCGATCTAAGTTGCGCAACTTCCGCTCTGTGAATAACATAGCTGAAGTCGATGTAATTAGATCTACTTACCGCGGGGTCCATGCTACGCGGGGTCCATGCTGGAGACCTCTCCCATCGACTTCCCTTGCGCTTCTCGTTCAGGTGGTGTACAGGAGTCGATGGGAGCGCGATCTGTGGTCGATTTAGCGGGTCTTCACTAGACCCACTAAATCGACTGCCGATGCATTGATCGCCGTGTGTTGATCCCCTGGTAAGTGTAGACAAGCCCTAAGGAAGGGTCACGAATTCTTAAACCTCTACAGCTCCAACTCTCAGCCTGCGCGAAACCCGTAGTGTCCTGTGAAGGGAGAAAGAAGCACTCTGGGGTAGCTCTGCTGGTGGAACTAGATCCATTTACACCAGCTGAGGATCTGCCAATAGCACCAGCCCTGAAACTAAAATTAGCTTTTAGAAAAACATTTTAAAAGCAACCAAGATGTACTTTTTATTGCCCATTTTCTTTGTCATGAATTTTTTTTTCCAGTTGTAGGTATGAGACCAATTATCTGAGCTTTCTCCCAGCAATTGGTAAAAGAAGTTTATTAACATCTGGTGTTTGACCCAGCCTATCAGCATGTGGCACCAGCAGCAGAAAGGATTATGATGTAGCAAAGGGCTGTTCTTGTGTGCACAAACAATTCTTGGACTGATTCCCAACAGCGACGCTTAGAGATGGGTGTAGGGTGTGTTGGGGAGGGGTTACTTGCCGAGCTGTGAGACTGACAGATAACACCCTACCCCTGGGGCAAGTAGCAGGCAGGCCAGCACCAGGAAGTGTCATGGCACACGTACATGAAAAATGATGGGTGTGGAGGGAATGTTAACTGAACTTGAAAGGAACTTGGAAGTTCACGTTCTGGCTCAAGCTGTGTGTTTCGGTTCTTAGTTTATCTGTATCAAGTGGCCCATCCAGCTAAACCCAGCTCTCCAAAGGTGAAATGCCAGTGCAATTAGCGGGTCACAAACTTTCACAGAGACTTGTCTGTGGACACTTCCCCTCCCATTTGCCATTGCATGGGCTAGCACCCTTCCCAACTGCTCTCGTGCAGCTGAAATACTTGCCCCCAGCTGTGATTGCCTAATGTTTTAGGATAACTACAGCAGTTGTTCACATGGCAAAGCAACCTTAGGAACGTACCTGATGTCTTTTTAGCTTCTTTAATGCAAGGTAGAAGGTGGCGACAAGAAGGATCCTTTCCCATGTGAGCAGGCATCTATCTGCAGACCAACAGCAATGACTACTGCAGACCACAGCTTGGGTACCACGAATGTCATCTACCATTCACTGAAGTATACAGAAGACAGCTAATCCCTTGTAGAAATAAATGGACCCATCCTACCCTGGAGTGACTGCACTGATTTCAATGGAGTTCCAGCAGGGATGACTTTGTCCTGATCTTTTTGTTCCAGTCAAGCTGACTGACATAGCACCCAAGTGAGGGCAAAGTGGGCTGTATGCCACCTTTATGCCTCTGTGCTCCTAGGGCAAGCCAGGGGATAGTTCAACACCTGAAACCAGTTAGTGCAGCATCAGGGCTACTCCAGCTTCCCTGAAATGGTGGTAACCCCAAGGAGAAACTGCCAGAGTGCGGCGATGTTCTCTGCATGCTTGCTTTTCCTGGGGCCACAACTACTAAACTGGGTGAGCCGAGCAGGGTGGCATAGAGCAGGTGTAGCCAGCTGTATGCCAGGCAGGATTCCCCTGGCATGAGGGAATCCCCATAGCTGTCCCATTAAGGCAGCTTTATTATGTCATTATGCCATAAGAATGGCATAAACCAGCCATTATGAGATCTAGGGTCTGTTACCATGTCTTTTAGAGCAATAATTCAAATAGCAGCAAAAGCTATAAACTCAGGAATACTTCTCAAGAAATTGAGCCCCAAAGAACCTTAAGATGTGTATGATTTGATGAAATAATTAAGAAAACATGCCCAGTTTCCTTCAGCAAACCATGTAAGCCATCCCCAAGTGCTTCATTTATTATGTAGAGATTTTACTACTAGGATCCTAATTTTTCACAGCTGTAACCAGAAGACAAAAGGATTTTGGGGGTAGAGAGTCTTAAGTAGGAAGGAAGAGGTGTGTGATCAGAAAACCTTTGGCAAGTTAAGAGGATTAAGACAAGGCCCCCGTGTTCTGATTTTAGGTTCTCTGAGTTCAACTAACATTATGGATTAGGTTTGTGTGGTTAAGAGGAAGAAAATACCTCATTAAAACTGAGCGATTGGTTTAAAGTTGTTGTAAAACAATGCCTGAAGCAGCTCAGCTGGAACTGTCCTGCTTGCTTAATTCTGTGTAGTTTGCATTTTTAGTTTTTTTGTTTTTTGTTTTTTTGGGTTGAGCTGGTGGATATTGTTTTAAAAAATGAAACCAAAAGGATTTGATCCCCCAAAACTACTCTTTTCTACTCACTTCCATTCACCCGGGATTGCTGCTGTTTGGGCGGAATCACTGTTCTTTGGCACTAACAATCCCAAGTGAATATGGGTGTGCTTTTAGAGCTATGAAAACTTTGTACTATTGGGTGTATTCTTATGGGGGAGTATGGCCAAAAGAATATGGCATTCATACCACTTATCAGATATCCTTTTCCTTTTTGGAGGAAGTTATCTATATACTTATTCTTTGGGGGAGAATAAACTGGTGCCACAGATACATAGGGAAACATTCTAGCAAGAGTAAATTCTGAACATCAGAGGGAGGAGAGTCCTTAATTAGAGCTAAATTCTGCCATCTTTGCTTAATTCTAACCCCCATTGACATCAATGGGAATTTTACCTCAGTAAGGATCTCCTGGATTTGACACTGTGCCTGTCTGCGTGAATGTGAAATCTGCAGCCACACCCACTTCCAGTGTCTCTTCCACAGAAATAATATAGACTCAACAAACCTCTTCTATCTTTACCTCAGAAGTTGGGAGCATGACTGTCCATATAATACATTTATAGTACCTCCGTCACTGTGCAGTCCGGGTGTCACGTGCAGAGATTAAATTAGAAGCTGGAGGTCTGTAGCCTCTACACCAGCACTGATTTTTACCATTTTCCCTTTTGAGGGAGGTTGGCTTTTGTTCGTTCCCATGGCTAGATATTCCCAGCCATTTCTGGGGGCTGATTTATTAGAAATTCCTATATTATGTTGTACAGAGTCAATATCTGGGAAGGTGGGGAGGAGTCGTTAGCTCATTTAAATACCATTGAAAGGCGTAAACTCCCAGCAGAACCGTTCTCACAGGAGGAAAATGAATCTTTTCATCAGCCACTCACAATTTATCACTGATCTTTAGACAGCTTTGAGGCAGCAGTTGCAGATGGCGATTAGAGAGCTTTAGTACTTTGGGGGAAGAGTGGAGAAGGGGATTGGGATCAGACCATAAGGGAAAGGGGCTAGAGAACACTAATGGTACAGTGAGTGAGCAATCTGGGACCCGTGGGCTCATAAATAAGAACCAAGGGCTCATCTTTCACCCCACTCTGCTAGGAAATGACTTGAGAATGCTTGATCTGCCTAGCGGCAGTTGAATATCCGTGCAGTTCTGTGTCCTATGATTTAAAACTCTTGGCTAACTTGTTAAGGTTTATCTGTTCTAGAAAGCAAACAATGTCTAGACAGCCCTGGCTTGAGCAGGTGCAAGTCTTTATCCAGGGCTGAATTTGACCCAGAGCGATTATATTTCAAGAGAGTTCTAATGTGCATCAGGAACCTCGTTGGTTTAGCAGGTTTGCATCGAAAGGAGCTTGCTCCATTCTTGATGGCAATGTGTGCCCTTGCTTCTAATCAAATCCGTGGCCAGCCTTCCACTGATGTTAATAGGAGCTGGAGTGGGCCCAGTACCCAAAGACAGGCCATGTTTCCACTGAAGCCATCATGCTGTTACCTTCACTGCCTTTTGTTGGACATTCCAGCGTACCAGGCAGGTTTTTCATTTTCATATTGAAAGCAGACCAGTTTCCCTAAGAGCAGCACTCTCATGCCAATGGAAAAAAATGACACTAAAAATATAATATTTTGGAAAGAAGCAAAAGCGGCTTCCAAAAAAAATCCCTTGCTAAAAAGAACGAAACAACCCCGTCTAGACATCTGCATGAGGTGGACACAGTAACAACCAAAGGGAATAAATTACATTGTGGTTAAGGGGAGAATTTGACTCTCCTGATTGTAAGACAAAAGAAACCAAATTCCCTGTTGTGGGAAGCAGTGTTTGAGGTTACATTAGGCTAGTGAAGGTCCTTTTCATCTGATCTGAGCTGGAAGGAGCAGAGTTATAGGACTCGGGCTGGCTGCAAGTCCCGCTCAGGACCACACGCAACTCACCACGCAAAGCTCTGACATTTAAGTGAATAGAGTTAGCTGGCAACTCCTCTGCTATTCCACTGAACGAGCTTCCCCAGCTCTGCTCTGGAAATGTGTCTCAAATGCCTTTAGTGGGGAAAGCAATAAATTTCTATGACCTTCCAGACTTTCTCTTCCCCAACAAAACTGCCAGCAAAGGTGCCAGTCGGTGTCACTTGTGAGGGTGGTTTTAAAAACCATGAAGCCAGTTCTTTTGGGCCCTAGCAAAACTGAAGATCATTCCCAGCCATCATTCTGTTAGCATTTGGGGATTTAAGAAAAATTTTATCACAGCACCTGCAGGGTGTATAAATAAACAGAAATAAATGTTAGTCTCTAAGGTGCCACAAGGACTCCTCATTGTTTTTGCTGATACAAACTAACACGGCTACCACTCTGAAACCTGACTATAAATCTTATCACTCTTCTTCGCAGCTCTACAAATCCAGGCTCTGGGCCTCAACAGTGAGGCACAAACTCTGAGCTTTATTGATCAGCCACAGAGGACTCACCCAGAGTCCTGATCCAGCATGCATTGGGCTTAGTGTAAGATTCTCTGGGGTGGGAATTACTTTGGTTGTTCCAAAGTCCTGGTGAGGAATCTTCCGGGGTTGTCCCCAAACCATTACTAACATGTCAGATGATTTCAGCATCTTGTCAGTCCTTCAGATTAAGTACAAGGAAGTGGGTATCCAGAAATTTTCAATGGAGTAGCTCTAGGTTTGGAACACACTCCTTCTTTCAAAGTCTGTTGCAGCATAGATCTGACCATTTCAAGCCATGGCAAGTCGCATTTGTTTCTTCAGGATGTCTCTTGATGGCGGGTGATACAGTTATGGGGGTTTTGGCTTATCCTGCTACTTGTATCAGGCACTATATAGTTCATTGCTTTTTAACTTTTTTATGGTGACCAGATGCCACAGGGATGTGCATCAGACAAACACACCTGTAAATGACCACCTATGTGCTATGAACAGTAATGCCTGGAGATCTGTAAATACATCCTACATCAATGAAATATGACAACACAGCACTTAAAAAGGAGCTTTTCGTTTTTTCTAACCACTGTTCAAACACTAAACGCCTCTGCGAGGTATGTAAGACTGACTCATACACAACCACAAACTAGACACTGTGTCAGCCACACAGAACAATACGAGCAGAACAAGGATAAAGATGGAAAATCAAAGAGGGCTGGTCTGTATGAACAGTTAATAAAAGGCCTCATGCTATTTCTGTACCACCTGATCTGTATCCTCCACCCAAGGTCCTTTTGATGTGTGTTTTTCATGGTAATTTCCTAATCGATGTGAGATTCATCCTCATTTTATGGTTTGGGATGAGGTGGGTTTTAGGCAAACAAATAGGAATACAGAGCATTGAAAGGTTCCTCTGCTCTTTATCAACTATTTCTTTCAAGTATTAAATGCGTTCCCCCCCCACACACCCCGCCTTTAGTTCGGTAATCGTGGAATCTGCTTTAGTGCTGTTTACTAATTAAAAACGTAGCTGGTCAAGAATAAGCATATTGTCCTTGCTGTGGTTTGATCTATTGTTATCAGTGCTCTATGTTGTTACAGATGAGATCAAAGACTTTAATTTATGATGGGCGGATGGGTCAAGTTCAGTCGTCTGAAGCAAGTGCTGGGAAATAAGAATGGTTGAACAACAATGCCTTAAATGTAGAAGCAGCTCAAACAGCAAGCCTTTCCTTATAAATACTACAGTCCCACTTTCTCTGCTTTTGATTCAAGGATCTAAGTGGTCATCCTGGATGCAAAAGTATGAGGACAGCTGGATGTTGTCTATTAACCCCCACTCTCCTCATCCAGTACAATATCCCCAGGGGATAATATAACACCAAAGGAATCCAAGGCTGAAGATAAAGGAGTTGTCTCGGGAGCATGATCGCATATTTCAAACAGTCTGAATCACAAGTTTGCCTTGAATCTGTGTGCATGTTGCGATTTCCCTATTGTGTTCTTCACATGATTTCAAAATGTCCTCGCGCTATGCTCATAGCGACCAACTCTTAATTAAGACCTTACGCTGATGCTGTTAACCTTAGTCACATCATGGTCTCCAGTCACAATATTTTCCTTGAACTCCTCTCAGAGGAGTGTGTTGGAGTATTTCCATTTCGTCTTTATTCATTACACATTCATGTGTAACAGTTACAAAACTAAGAGACCCACCTCTCCCAAACGCCTTTGGGAACGATGCTAACTGAAATGATGTGCTGGAGAAGTAAGCTGGGATAGTTGGGATGTTCTCAAGTGTGTGTGTGTGTGTGTGTGTGTGTGTGAGGGTGTGTGTATGTGTGCATAGTTAATATAACTGTATATATGGGGTACTCTTCCCCATACCCTCTGTTCATCTTTAGATTGAGAACAGTTCTGTGTAGGAACGAGGCCTCCTGATTTTCTGTTTGAAAACTTGTTGTGGGCTAGTCTATGAGCAGTGTAGTCTAATGGCTAGCACATTGCTCTGGGAGTCAGAACTAGGTTCTGGGAACCAGAACCTAGCTCTATCATTGAACCTCTGTGTGACCTTGGGCAAGTGCACTTCACTTCTCTATGCCTCTCTTTTCCCTCCTACCCTTTGTCTGACCAGTCTAATTAGACTCTCGCCATGTGTTTCTACAGTGCCTGATCCCATCTGAGGCCTCGAGGTGCTACCATAATACAAAAAATAACTGGGGCACCTAAGGGCCAATACAGATCCTCACCAACCCATGAGGATTACCAGAGAGACTGTGCCCCTCTCCTGGCCCTGTTTTGTGTGCATGGAAAACAAACAGTCTGCTCCATCCTAATGCACTGATTACCCCTGGAATACCGGTTCCATTCTGTGGCCCAATTGGAGAGGAAGCGGGACCATGGCAACAGCTCCTTGGGACAGTACGAGGACCAAGCCAGACCCGGTGCTTGTCTGCTGTTATGAGAAGCCCTTGGGCACTCTGACATAGGGAGACACCTTCCATACGCTTCTCCTGCATGGTGGGGCAAGCACCATTATGAACTGGCAGAATGGGTGCCCCAAGAAGTCAGTGCTAGTCATTAGTAAGCAGAAATGAGCTCAGCAGCTCTAGGCACAATAGTATTTGTGGTAGGGATCAGCTTATTAATTAGAATGATTATGGAAGCATTTCACCGGTGTCCATCACGATAACCCCCTAGGTGGCTGTTTAAATAAGGATCATGTTTGGAACCTGCCCCAAAATGCCAAATTTGTCTTCTCCAAGTTTTGGAAAAGTTCCAGACGACATTTCCCCTTCTATTATTTTTCATGTGTCTCTGCACTTTCTGGTTCCAGCTGGGAATGGATGTGTCAAAATAACCCCAGAAAAATGGCTCTTGAGGGATTTCTGATTGGACTGGGGGAAAAAACAAGTGTGAGAAATCCCAGGGAAAAGTGAGCGATGATGAAATTTCCATCTCAATTTTGTGAGTTCACCCGGCCAGATTTTCATCCTGATGGCTAATTGTTGGGCCCCCAATGTGTTTTTGGTTTTGTATCATGCTCAACTGGTCTGGCACAGGATAATTCCTGAGCAGAGAGAGGTGCTGCAAGATGGCCAGTGGATTTGCAATTGTTGGGTTTGGTTGGGTGGTTTTTTTTGCTTGTGCCCAGTGCTAAAAAGCTGGAGAGTTCACCCACTGTGCTATACTGACATCATAGTTCAGGAATATTGTTCTTCATGGTCAGATAATGGCCCTAGTGAAATAGCACTGAACCTCCGGTAACATGCTCCCTAGCATGGACAAATGTTGCCACTGCGTGATACTGGACATCAAGTCAGGCTATTACTATTATTAGTATATTTATTATTTGTATTATCATAGCACCCTAGGAATCTCAGTTTTGGATCAGGATTGCACTGTACAAACACAGAACAGAAAGACAGTCCCTGCCCCCAAACACTTCCAACTGAAGGCCTGCTCGAGAAAATGAGATTGACTTAGCTACATAGCTCAGGGCTGGGAGAAATGTTGTGCCCTGAGCATCATCGTTAGGTTGACCTAATCCCCAGTGTAGACGTTAGCTACAGTGTCTCAGGGAAGTGGTTGAACTACAGCAATGGAAAAACCCCTTCCATTGATGCAGGAACTGTGTATGCTCTGGTGCTACAGCTGCAACACCAGAGCTGTGCCACTGTTGCAGCTGTAGTATAGAGGGGACATGGCCTAAGTGTGCTCAAAAGCTTACAATCGGTCTGCTGAACCCTCACGTACTAGGGCACATAGCAGATATAAACCCTAATACTACAACAGCTGATGAAGAAGCTCCCATAGTTCAGCTGTTGGGGGCCTTTGGCCTTTGGAGATGGTAGATGAGATGATCCTGTAACATGATACAGGCAGGAGCAAGGAGCACACAGAAAGATACATGGCTGCCACCATTGGAAAGGCTTTATTACCAATAAGCCAGGAGTGACACAGGAGTGTCCGCAGTACTTCCACATGTAGCAGCACCTACACAAATGAATGTTTTCAGGGCCTGTCAATGTATCTCCCCTCTTTTAGCAATTTTTTTTTTTTTTAATACTGAAGAACCCTAGGTCTATAAAGTTTAACTGTGGACAGTGCAGACTACCTGAACCACTGAAGCCAGCTGAGAGGATGTACAGCTGCTTCTATGACTTCACTCTGCTTCCTGCTCTTCTGAACCTTCATTTTCTCTTTCTCTTTAGACCCCCCCACTCCTCCTCCTTAATCCTCGGCTTAGCATTTTTCTGCATTGGCTTCTTCCTTCTTCACTTTGGCTATAGGCCTGCCCTTTTTTGTCTCCTTCTCTTTCTTTGCCTTGTTTTTCCCACCTCCTAGTCCACAGTTTCCCTTGAGCGATTGATTTCCAGTTCCAGGTTCCTTGACAAATAGTCCATCCATCTTCTGCATGATCAGATTTGTCAATGACGTTTCTAAATTTCTCATGACAGTCTTGAACTTTAGGTTCCACACAGTTAGGTATCCGCCATGGCGCCTGTTGTTGTTTGTAGCTGGGACTATTTGTTGTGCAATGCAATGTGGCATCTTACAGGTGATGGAATCCAGGACTTTCCTTTTACATCATTTCCTGAGAATTCCTCCCAGCTACAATGTCTATATTAGAGACTGGTCAAATGGTTCAGAGAAAATAAGATGTTCCTGCTGTCTTAGCCTGTGGTTTGGGGTCATGATCCCAAACCTTTTCAGAATTTAAAAAAAAGATACGGTAGGTTTTATTTTTCACTTTTTTTCACTCCTCTGTGCTTCTCCCAATTTCATCCATAACCATAAGCAGAACTACTACAATATTGCAAAGGAGGCTGCTATTACAGTATTTCTGGCCTGAATGGAAGCCATAAGTATCAGATATCTTACATAAGAGCATGTCCTTGTAAAATTTCCAACCCAACAGTATACATCCAAGAAATTCATACAATTTGGATAAGTTTCATAGACACCTATGAACATTGGGTTGTTTATTCAGACCCAAACCTCAGAACTTTTAAAGTTCTCCCATTACCCCTCTCTCTGCCTCTCATTTTTGTGAATTTTAAAGGAGAACAGATGCAGAGCACTTTCTGATGACCAGGTGGATGCTACAGTATGTGTCTTGGTGTCTGAGTTACATGTCCTGATGCCTACATTCTTTGGAAGGAAAACTTAAAGCTCTTATTACTAATAACTTTGCAGTGTATCATTTTGGAAATCAATCTTGCCTTGTAGTTTACTGAATACAGCTTCTAAGGTCATAAGCTAGAAAACATTCAGTGGCAAATATATGAAATTTTTTTAAAAAACCCATTCCCTGCTATTGGTAAATAAAGAAGGTAAAAGTTTTGCTTTGCCTCTCTTGCCTTTTATAAACTAAAACCTCCCCCTTGAGGGAGGTACTGGTGACCTCTAAGAACCAATATTTAGATGTAGTCATTTAACTTTGTGTTATAGAAACCAGAATTAAAAGTTTAAAATTGCCAGAAAATTATGGGAAAAGAAAAGGAGTACTTGTGGCACCTTAGAGACTAACAAATTTATTTGAGCATAAGCTTTTGTGAGCTGGTGCCACAAGTACTCCTTTTCTTTTTGCTTTATATACACTAGGTCAAAGGAGTTGACTGGAAAACCCAACATTCTGGCACCTGAGTCTCCTGGAGAGATTTTCACACACCCTCTGGTGCTGAAACAGGAACAGGACCTTACACTGGATGAGAAACTATGTAGGATCTCTCCCTACTCAATTAATTCAGTGAGCTTGGAGGGAAACTCGCCATCTGCACGTTTGATGAGTCATCTAGGTACTTGAAGATTTTACTTATATACCAGTCAACAGAAACAAACAAACAAAAAATCCCTGACCATTAAAGTCCTTCTTCACAAAAGCTTATGCTCAAATAAATTTGTTAGTCTCTAAGGTGCCACAAGTACTCCTTTTCTTTTTGCGAATACAGACTAACACAGCTGCTACTCTGAAACTTGTGTATAAAGCAAACTCAGTTAGGGGCTGGCTGTGACTGTTGAAGCCACAGCAGTGAGAGGGATAGAGGCATGTGGGAGGGGAACCTTTCCAGGAGGGAAGACTGGCTTCCTGGAGCCCTTAGATGGCCGACCACTGTAGAAGTGGGGAAGGGCATTGCCTCACCTTACCACTTACAAGGTGAGTCTAATGGTGCAGGTGGTACTCTGGCTTCCTTGCAGCTAGGGTGTTTGACCGATGATCAGCTGCACAGTGGTTAAGAAAAGGGACTTTGCTCTCTCCTCACTCCCTTGTACAGTTATGCAAGATCACTCAGAATCTGGCATTTAGGACATGATCCACCCTGATTGAGATGAGTGGGGATTTTGCCACTGACTCATTGATTTTAAGGCCAGAAGGGACCATCATGATCACGTAGTCTGACATCTTGCATATTGCAGGCCACAGAGACTCATCTACACAGTTCTGTAATAGACTCCTAACCTCTGCTGAGTTACTGAAGTCCTCAAATCATGATTGAGCCTTCAAATTACAGAGAATTCACCAGTTACCAATTTAAACCTAACAAGTGACCCAGGCCCCATGCTGCAGAGGAAGGTGAAAACCCCCCAGGATCTCTGCCAATCTGACCCGGGGGGAAATTCCTTCCCTACCCCAAACATGACGATCAGTTAGACCAGTGGTTCTCAAACTGTGGGTCGGGACGCCAAAGTGGGTTATGACTCTGTTTTAATGGGGTCAGCCATACTGGATTAGATTTGCTGGGATCCGGGGCAAAATCCTGAGCCTCACCACCTGGGGCCAAAGCCCCAAGGCACAGGGCCAAAGCTGAAGCTTGAGGGCTTTAGTCTTGGGCAGTGGGGGTCAGGTTATAGGCCCCCAGCCTGGGGCTGAAGCCCTTGGGCTTTGGTCCCCTCAAGGTGGCAGAGCTCAGGTCCATTCCTCGGATCATCCTAGTAGCACTTCTGTGCACTTGTTCCAGTTTGAATTCATCTTCCTTAAACATGGGAAATCAGAATTGCACACAATATTCCAGGTGAGGTCTCACAGTGCCTTGTATAATGGTACTAATACTTTCCTGTCTCTACTGTAAATACCTCGCCTGACACATCCCAGGACTGCATTCTTCTTTTTTCAGTCACATCACATATGCAGCTTATAGTTGTCCTGTGATCAATCAATATACCCAGGTCTTTCTCCTCGTCTGTTGCTTCCAATTGATAAGTCCCCAACTTGCAGCAAAAATTCTTATTATTAGTCCCTAAATGCTTGACCTTGCACTTTGCATTATTACATTTCATCCCATTTCTATGACTTCAGTTTACAAGGTCATCCAGATCTTGTATGATATTCTGATCCTCCTCCGTATTGGCAATACCTCCCAACTTTGTGTCATCTGCAAATTTTATTAGCACATTCAGGCTTTTTGTGCCCAGGTCCGTAATAAAAATGTTAAATAAGATTGGTCCCAAGACAGATCCCTCGGGAACTCCACTAGTAACCTCCCTCCAGCCTGACAGTTCACCTTTCAGTATGACCTGCTGTAGTCTCCCCTTTAACCAGTTCCTTATCCACCTTTCAATTCTCATATTAATCCCCATTGGCTTCATTACAAGCAGAAAATAGGTCTTAATCTGCAAATACTGTAGGAAATCTCTTGAAGACCACTATGCAAGTAAGACTTTTGATTTTTGGATCTGTTTAAATGGAATAGTCCATCTTTTATCTTGGCAGAAAGCCATGCTGTCGTGATGATTACAATTATCCTAAGGTGGTGCTTATACTTCCCTTCCCAAACCTTATTTTCATTGACCTTTACATTCCTCTGGAAGTTACCCAGGAGGCTGAAGTGTCTCAGGCTTCTTAACCCAGAAGCAGTTTTTGTTTTTAAAGTTTCATAAATGTCCATTTGTTGCTCATAAGCTCATATATATTTCCATTTAAGTACTGTGGAGTGAATAAAACCATGTGTCTATGTGGCAACCAGTCTGCAGCATGCAGCTCATCAGATGTTGTTTTAGCGGATGGTAGTATCCCAATTACCTTGGCTGTCTCATGTGTTGGCTTCTTATTTTGGTGTTTCATTGGGAGTTTAGCTCTTTTGTAAATCTGTCCCTGATTGTGGGGGCTGACTGCTGAGCCTTTCTGGGAATTCTGGCCCCAATGTGTATTCGCAGTGACAGCCTTGCTATGGAAAGCCTCTTCTTGGTTTGGAAACAGATGTGAGTTTGCAATAACATGCACTTAGTTATACGTGCACATTTATTTGTCTTTGTTGGCATCTTTACCATAAAACTCGGTAAAAAGATCTCTGTAGTACAAAGCTCTCTGGAAATAACAATAAACAGCTTTTTTTGGCTGGAAGATACATTTTAATATTATCATTCCTACTCAGAAAAGAGTCTCGGAACCATACAGAATACAAAGGGGTATCCAATCAAATAGGGGTGGTCTGCATGCCAAGCAAGCTTCCTCACTCTGGTTATTGTGGGCAGGAGAAAGGAAAGCTGCACTCCATCTCGGTAATGAACTCTGATTGTCCAGGAAAGCATTTATTTTTGCAAAATTAAAAAAGTTGGGGGCACGGGGTGGGGGGATCTGTTTATAGTTGTGCAAAACCAAAAAAAAAAAAAAAAGGCAGAGTAGTTAGTGCTTACATCTGCTGCTTTGCGCTCCTGGAGTGAAACCATTCGCAGGATATTAATGCAGGTGATGGGTGGTTATTGTAATTTAAAAAAAAATAGAATAGGCTAGAGTTAGTTAACTAAGGGAGCGACTGCTCTGAATGCACGAGAACATTTTAGACACATTCAACTAGTATATAGACCTTAAAATACTAGGTTACCCGTAGCCACTAAGATCTGTCAAGCCAAGTAGTGTGACCAGATTTTATAGGGACAGTCCCGATTTTGGGGCCTTTTTCTTATATAGGCTCCTATCACCCTCCACCCCCGTTCTGATTTTTCACACTTGCTGTCTGGTCACTCTAAAGCCAAGTCAGCCTATCAGTGAGTCACAAACTAAAAAACCTGTTCTCCCACTGACAAGAATGCATCCATCTACTACTCACGCACTTCAGAGTGCAGGGAATATCTGCCCCGGTTTACTTGTGCTGGTGGAATGGAAGGTGAAGGAGTATGGTAGCATAGCCGGAAACGTAGCATGCCAGAGGCAGGATGGTTTTGTGGTTTAAGTCACTGAAGTAGAAGTGAAGGGATTGGGGCTCTGCCACAGGCTGCCTATGCGATCCTGAACAAATCCCTGAGTGTCTCAAAAGACTTCAATGGAAGAGACATTCTGGGCTTGAGGCTAGACCAAGGATCCTGCCTATCTGGTTGCTGTATGTCATCTAGCAGAGTCAATAAAGTCAAAGCCTCGCTCCCTCCCTTACCATCCTCCCTTGAGCACTGCCACTGGGAGTGATTCTGGCCAGGCCTTCTCTTCCAAATCGAGTGGGGCTCCAGCTTGAGACCCTCCCAACTCTCACAACACTGAGAGGATGGCGCAAGGAGAGAAGCGGTCTCTCTGGTTGGAAGTATTAATGGTAACCAGTGTAATTCCAACACTGGCGGTAGCCTAAGACTTAGGCCATACCGGGTCAGACCAAAGGTCCATCTAGCCCAGTATCCTGTCTTCCAACAGTGGCCAATGCCAGGGGTCGCAGAGGGACTTAGAATAGGACTGAGGTGGTGGCAGAAGGGGTTAAACTACAGCAGACTGAGAGTTAGGACTTGAGTTACTTTTCTGGTTCTATGTGTCTTTGGGCAACTCGCTTAACCTCCTTGAGCCTCGGTTTACTCCTTTTTAAAACTGAGATAACAATTCTTACCTCATTAACATGGGCATGCTTACAGAGAAGGTGCCATAGGCGGATGGATTATTATTGCTAATGTAGGGGCTTGAAATGAGCTGTGCTCTGGAAAATGCTGTCTCAAGCCTGCCAGCTCTCTCTGAATTGGGAAAGTGCATGTTCCTTCTCCTTTATGAATTTTTTTATGTGTATTGATCTTGTACATTATTAAAATTGATTACCTCCTTCATTTATTTCCTCTCCAACTGCTTGGATTCTGGATTCAATTACTTTGGATTTCTTTCTTTCTTTTCTTTGGAAATGTAGGTTCAGCTGATACAAGAGAAATAATATCCAATCTGTATTTTTTAAGGTACATAACCAGTTTGTCAGGCTATTGGCACAAAACAATTGTTTTATTGTCAGGGCAAGTAAATAAGAACAGGAAGTCTTAAGTATTGGCATATGTTGGTAGTTGGCCAAAAAGGTCTGTAAACAATACATTTTCTATTCATTCCAGAAACCTCATACTCCATTATTTCTCATTTAATGCAATTGGCAAATACCTATGTCACCATCTAATTTTGACTATAGTTCAACTTTATTTATTTATTTATTTATTTTGCAAATCTAATCCTCATTATAGTTGTAAACATGTGTTTCATTTGGCCTGGTGCTCTTGTGTGAAAGTGATCAAGACAGTCTATGGCTTACACCAGAAAACAATTTATATATAACATGTAAACAAATATGTATAATTTTGTTTTCTGGTGTAAGCCATAGACTGTCTTGGTCACTTTCACACAAGAACACCAGGCCAAATGGATATATAGACACACACACATAACATATATATGTATGTATATAATATACATCTGTCTGTCTATTCCTCTCACTGGGAACCATTTTGTTCATCCTCCTCTTTTTTTTTTTTTATAAAAATGAAAATCAGTGTAGTCACTTATAAGGAGGCATGTCCTTGTGGGAATTTTGCACTGCAGTGGTTGATTTATTTCCTGTTCTGAATCTTTCTTTATGGTGCTATGGGACACACCAGGGTAAAAAACAAATGAAACAAGGAGCCACTCCTGCAAGCCCTTGGAACAGTGTAGGTGTGTGTGCGAGTGCGTGCATGTGTGTGCCTGTGTGTACGCATGTGTGTGTTTGGGTTTGTGTGTGTGTGTGTGTGTGTGTGTGTGTGTGTGTGTTGTATCACGATCACTCTGCCTGTGGAGAATCTTCATTTGATCCATCTTTTTTCTAATTGTTTAAAAACACATTTTTTCACGTTTTCCCCAATACTGTTATCAGGGTGTTGCTGTGTGCTTACTTATCTGCAACACAACTTGATACCGTTTATTCATCTAGGCCATGATTTTCCAATGTGACTTGTGATTGTAGGTGCCTCAGTTTTGTGGGGACATCCTGAGATATCTTGGAGGGCTGAAGCATGGGAACAATTTTTATAATGGAAGTGCTGAATGCCACTGAACAAAAGGGGAAACGATGTTTCTGATGGAATCCATGCATTCATTTGCTATTATTATTTCAAGCCAAGGGTTCCTGCTGCACCCACCACACATAGTTCCAGAACCCCTCTTAGAGAGGCCCTATTTTGAAAAAAGGCCCTCTGAGGTCTCAAATTGAGCACCTAAAATTGCTAGTCACTTTTGGAAAATCTTGGTCATAATTTTTTGGATGAGTTTAGAATTTGTGTGGCCAAATTTATCTCTGATTTAATTCCTCTGGCCTCAGTAGAGTAATAATGAACCAGTCACGGTTGAAGTATTCTGCTTATCAAAATGAACAGAAACTATGCACGACAGGTAATACCTAGAGATGAGGTATGGATGTAGTAGCTCTGCAGTAATTAAGACCTGATTCTGAGAGTTCCATCAACTCTCATTGTTTTCCATGTGGATGGAGGGCATTCAGCACCTTGCAGACAACAGAAACACCTGCACCTTTTGAAGACCATGGAAGGTTTGCCATTGACTTCAGCTGGAGCAGGACTGCATGCAGGACTGTATTTCGGCAAAAAGAAAAGGAGTACTTGTGGCACCTTAGAGACTAACAAATTTATTAGAGCATAAGCTTTTGTGAGCTACAGCTCACTTCATGAGCTTATGCTCTAATAAATTTGTTAGTCTCTAAGGTGCCACAAGTACTCCTTTTCTTTTTGCGAATACAGACTAACACTGCTGCTACTCTGAAACCTGTATTTCAGCAGTATCTTCCATTAAAACTTCCCCCAAGATCTAGTGAGATTCTGACTCACAGTGCCAAGGAGAGTTTTTGGCTGCTCAACACCAACCCCGTTGGATAAAAAGTAAAATGGGAGCAGGTGGAAAGAGAGAAGTGAAGGGTACAAAGCGACGGAGAAAAGCTGTGTTTACAGCTGTGGTTGAAGCTGCAGTGGAGAGTTGCTCCTCTCATCCTCAGTCTGGGGCAGCGGGAGGACTACGTTTGCAGACACATGCACTGTGGACAGCTTCCATTTGGCGACTTAGCTGGAAAAATGAAAATGACTGGGCCATCAGTTTGGTGTTTTTTGTTATAAATAGACTTTTTTTTTTTTTTGGCCCCTGCCAAGTGTGGAATTCTAGTTTGCTTGAATCATCAAGCACCTTTTCCCTTACAATTGATACTGGCCTTGAGGTGAAAAGAATACGGCAAAACTATACTGCATTTTACCATCCTCCATCCATCACAAGCCATACCAACCTTGTGAGCCAAATTTATCCTTGGCAACATCACTGGGGTAAGTTTGCCCTCTTTCGGCCTTGTCTACACTAGCATTTCACTACCTCCAATGCAGTTCTAGCCATGGTGGAAACACTCATATAGATGGTTCCCCATCATTTTGACCTACCTTGTTATCTGCTTTAATATGTGTCCATATTGCAAAACCCACTACTGCTATAATACTAAATGGCAGCCTTGTAGATGACATAGTAGCTAAAACCCCAAGTGGCTGATCTACATGAGCATTCCTACTGCTGGTACAGCTGCACCAATAGTTACTGCTACAGTGGGAAATCTGATGAAAAATGATTAAGTGGGTTGTAGCTCACGAAAGCTTATGCTCAAATAAATTTGTTAGTCTCTGAGGTGCCACAAGTCCTCCTTTTCTTCATGTAGACCCAGCCTTTCTGCCTGCCTCTTAATTGCTTTGATTGGTGTGGGTAACACATATTTAGTAGCTGGCCATTTGGTTAGGGTTTGTCTGTTGTAAAAGAAAAATAGAGTTAATCACAAAGCATTTTCCTATATTAAAATATACAACTGGGCCACAAGTATTTTCCTGCACTCATATATATATACCACTGAGTCACAAATTGTCTTCCTGTATTTTAATAAATCACAAATTAAATCCACACATCTCATTATCACCCTATTATCCTTTCTGTTTTTTTCTGTTTTCTCAGCAAGTAGCAGTAAACCCCAGGCCCTTTACCAAACATATGGTTTATATCCTTATATAAGAAGGGAAAGTTCTTTTCAATAATTAAAAAAAATTGAGGTTTTTTTATTTTATTAAAATCTAATTCATCTGCAAAAAATCAATTCTCAAAGAAGCTTTTTGACTGACAGTCATATAAACCCAGGCTTTGCTTCAAGAAAAAAATGGAATAATCTAGTTCAAACTGGATTAGGAACCACTGTTTTGGAGTTCACATGAGCTTGGATTGTGACTAGCACAGCTGAATTATGTTTTAGCATTTCCCAATTCCAAATAGACAAATCTTTAGCCCAACAAACATCACGTCAGTTGCCAGATATTAATTTGCTCATCAAAAACGCTTCTGAGGATTGTCAAGGAGTCTGCATGCACCTTTGTTCTTATCTGCCAATATATTGCTTCTAAACCACAGTTTATGAATGTAACTTGGCTTTACAAATGCCTTGCAATCTGGACTGGTAATGGGAAGGCGAGCATTACTGCGCTAGGTTGTAGGTTCAAGGTAATGTAAAGTCGTTGCTGCCTTATGGTTATTGGCGACGTGTGCATATCGCATTGCACTTAGCACTCATTGGCAACCTTATTGGTAATCTCAGCAGAGGGGCCAAGAACAGAATGAGCCATGGAGACTGAAACTGGAGGCAGTCCAGCTAGATTACGATTGAGTCTTATTGGCAGATTAGTATGTGGAGAGCTTGCACTGCTACTGCTGGTGCTCTGGGGATAAATATAGGACTTTTCAGCTCCCAGGGGGGGTCAGTGTGCACTTCCAGGAGCACTGAATCTAGATGTAAATGTAAAGAGAGAAAATGTGCTCCCCTCTGAATGTCAGCCTGCCGGATTCTAGCCTAGCGCTATTCAAAAACCAAGTTGAATTATAAATCAGCAGGGCCACTTTTAAGGGACACGTGATTAACCCTGAGTGACCTGGGGCATGTGCTTCAGTTTCCACATTTGTTAAAAAGAGATGATAATGCTGCACTTCACCATATCTACCTGATGGACTTAGCCCTGGTCTACACTAGGCGTTGAGCTCAAATTTAGCAGCATTAAATCAATGTAACCCTGCACCCGTCCACATGACGAAGCCCTTTTTTTCGACTTAAAGGGCTCTTAAAATCGATTTCCTTACTCCACCCCTGACAAGGGGATTAGTGCTGAAATCGGTTTTGCTGGGTCAAATTTGGGGTACTGTGGACGCAATTAGATGGTATTGGACTCCGAGAGCTATCCCAGAGTGCTCCATTGTGACCGCTCTGGACAGCACTCTCAACTCAGATGCACTGATCAGGTAGACAGGAAAAGGCCTGCAAACTTTTGAATTTCAATTTCCTGTTTGGCCAGTGTGGCAAGCTGCAGGTGACCATGCAGAGCTCATCAGCAGAGGTGACCATGCAGAGCTCATCAGCAGAGGTGACCATGATGGAGTCCCAGAATCGCAAAAGAGCTCCAGCATGGACTGAACGGGAGGTACGGGATCTGATCGCTGTATGGGGAGAGGAATCCGTGCTATCAGAACTACGTTCCAGTTTTCGAAATGCCAAAACATTTGTGAAAATCTTCCAGGGCATGAAGGACAGAGGCCATAACGGGGACCCAAAGCAGTGCCACATGAAACTTAAGGAGCTGAGGCAAGCCTACCAGAAAACCAGAGAGGCGAATGGCCGCTCCAGGTCAGAGCCCCAAACATGCCGCTTCTATGATGAGTAGCATGCCATTTTAGGGGGTTCAGGCACCACTACCCCAGCCGTGTTGTTTGACTCCTTCAATGGAGATGGAGGCAACACGGAAGTAGGTTTTGGGGACGAGGAAGACGATGATGAGGAGGCAGTAGATAGCTCACAGCAAACAAGCAGAGAAACCGGTTTTCCCGACAGCCAGGAACTGTTTCTCACCCTGGACCTGGAGCCAGTGCCCCCCGAACCCACCCAAGGCTGCCTCCCAGGCCTGCCAGGCAGAGAAGGGACCTCTGGTGAGTGTACCTTTTAAAATACTATAAAAGGTTTAAAAGCCAGCATGTTTAATGATTAATTTGCCCTGGCATTCGTGGCTCTCCTGGATATATTCCTAAAGCCTTTGCAAAATGTTTCTGGGGAGGGCAGCCTTATTCCATCCACCATGGTAGGACACTTTACCACTCCAGGCCAGTAGCATGTACTCGGGAATCATTGTAAAACAAAGTATTGCAGTGTATGTTTGCTGTTATTCAAACAACATCCATTCTTTATCTCTCTGTATTATCCTCAGGAGAGTGATATCATTCATGGTCACCTGGTTGAAATAGGATGCTTTTCTTAAGGAGACATTCAGAGGTGCCCGTTACTGCTGGGCTGTTTGCCTATGGCTGAACAGAAATGTTCCCTGCTGTTAGCCACGCGGGGGAGGCAAAATGCGACCTTGTAACGAAAGCACATGTGCTATGTATGTAATGTTAACAGCAAGGTTTACCGTGAAAGAGTATACCCATTGTTCTATAAAATGTGTCTTTTCAAATACCACTGTCCCCTTTTTTTTTTCTCCACCAACTGCATGTGTTTCAAGGATCACAGGATCTTCTCCTTCCCAGAGGCTAGCGAAGATTAGAAGGCAAAAAAAATGCACTCGCAATGAAATGTTCTCTGAGCTCATGCTGTCCTCCCACACTGACAGAGCACAGACGAATGCATGGAGGCAGACAATGTTAGAATGCAGGAAAGCACAAAATGACCAGGAGGAGCGGTGGCAGGCTGAAGAGAGGGCTGAAGCTGAAAGGTGGAGGAGGCGTGATGAGAGGAGGCAGGATTCAATGATGAGGCTGCTGGAGGATCAAACTAATATGCTCCAGCGTATGGTTGAGCTGCAGGAAAGGCAGCAGGAGCACAGTCTGCCGCTACAGCCCCTGTGTAACCAACTGCCCTCCTCCCCAAGTTCTATAGCCTCCTCACCCAGACGCCCAAGAATGCGGTGGGGGGGCCTCTGGCCACCCAGCCACTCCACCCCAGAGGATTGCCCAAGCAACAGAAGGCTGGCATTCAATAAGTTTTAAACTTTTAAAGTGCTGTGTGGCCTTGTCCTTCCCTCCTCCACCACCCCTCCTGGGCTACCTTGGTAATTATCCCCCTATTTGTGTGATGAATTAATGAAGAATGCATGAATGTGAAGCAACAATGACTTTATTGCCTCTGCAAGCAGTGATCGAAGGGAGGTGGGGAGGGTGGTTAACTTACAGGGAAGTAGAGTGAACCAAGGGGCAGGGGATTTCATCAAGGAGAAACAAACAGAACTTTCACACCGTAGCCTGGCCAGTCATGAAACTGGTTTTCAAAGCTTCTCTGATGCACACCGCACACTCCTGTGCTCCTCTAACCTCCCTGGTGTCTGGCTGTGCGTAACCAGCAGCCAGACGATTTGCCTCAACCTCCCACCCCGCCATAAACGTCTCCCCCTTACTCTCACAGATATTGTGGAGTGCACAGCAAGCAGTAATAACAGTGGGAATATTGGTTTCGCTGAGATCTAACCGGTTTCAGAGTAGCAGCCATGTTAGTCTGTATTCGCAAAAAGAAAAGGAGTACCCGTGGCACCTTAGAGACTAACAAATTTATTAGAGCATAAGCTTTCGTGAGCTATGAGCTGTAGCTCACGAAAGCTTATGCTCTAATAAATTTGTTAGTCTCTAAGGTGCCACGGGTACTCCTTTTCTTTTTGAGATCTAACCGAGTCAGTAAACTGCGCCAGCGCACTTTTAAACGTCCAAATGCACATTGTACCACCATTCTGCACTTGCTCAGCCTGTAGTTGAACAGCTCCTGACTACTCTCCAGGCTGCCTGTGTATGGCTTCATGAGCCATGGCATTAAGAGGTAGGCTGGGTCCCCAAGGATAACTATAGGCATTTCAACATCCCCAACAGTTATTTTCTGGTCTGGGAAGAAAGTCCCTTCCTGCAGCTTTTGAAACTGACCAGAGTTCCTGAAGATGTGAGCGTCATGTATCTTTCCCGGCCATCCCATGTTGATGATGGTGAAACGTCCCTTGTGATCCACCAGTGCTTGCAGCACTATTGAAAAGTACCCCTTGAGGTTTATGTACTCACTGGCTTGGTGCTCTGGTGCCAAGATAAGGATATGGGTTCCATCTATGGCCCCACCACAGTTAGGGAATCCCATTGCAGCAAAGCCATCTACTAGGACTTGCACATTTCCCAGGGTCACTACCCTTGATATCAGCAGATCTTTGATTGCGTTGGCTACTTGCATCACAGCAGCCCCCACAGTAGATTTACCCACTCCAAATTGATTCCTGACTGACCAGTAGCTGTCTGGCATTGCAAGCTTCCACAGGGCTATTGCCACTCGCTTCTTAACTGTGAGGGCTGCTCTCATCTTGGTATTCTTGCGCCTCAGGGCAGAGGAAAGCAAGTCACAAAGTTCCATGAAAGTGCCCTTACACATGAGAAAATTTCGCAGCCACTGGGAATCGTCCCAGACCTGCAACACTATGTGGTCCCACCAGTCTGTGCTTGTTTCCCGAGCCCAGAATCAGCATTCCACTACATGAACCTGCCCCATTAGCACCATGATGCCCACATTGGCAGGGCATGTGCTTTAGAGAAGTCTGTGTCCATGTCCTCATCACTCTCGTCACCACGCTGATGTCGCCTACTCGCCCGGTTTCACTTTGCCAGGTTCTGGAGCTGCATATACTGCTGGATAATGTGTGTGGTGTTTAATGTGCTCCTAATTGCCAAAGTGATCTGAGCAGGCTCCATGCTTGCCGTGGTATGGCTTCTGCACAGAACGATTGTCTGCTGTTGCCCTGACGGAGGGAGGGGCAACTGACGACATGGGTTGGCTTACAGGGAATTAAAATCAACAAAGGGAGTGGCTTTGCGAGAAACTGAATGGCCGCCTCAAGGACAGAACTCAAAACTGGGTTTAGCAGGCCATCGGTTTCACAGAGGAAGGGAGGAGAAAATGAATACAAAACAAATCTGGTCTATTTCTTGTTTTGAGCCACTTCATCTATCTTTATACATCATGCTGGCAGCAGACTGTGCAGTACGACCACTAGCCATCGTCACCTCCTGGGTGCTCGGCAGAAGAAGGTGCAGTATGACTACTGGCCGTCGTCTTCTGCTGGCTGCAAATTAAAACACAGTGCACTGCCGGTAGGACTCAATCGCCATGAGACGAAACAAGGGAAATGACCTGGCTGAGTCACTCCCATGTTTGCCCAGGCGCCCAGTTGAAAGAGCACCCAGGACTACGTCGACGATGGCTACCAGTCATACTGCACTGTCTGCTGCCAAAAGGCAATAAACTGCTGCTGTGTAGCAATGCAGTACCATGTCTGCCAGCACCCAGGAGACATACAGTGACGGTTAGCTGAGTGGGCTCCATGCTTGCCGCGGTATGGCGTCTGAACAGGTAACTCAAGAAAAAAGGTGCAAAACGATTGTCTGCCCTTGCTTTTATGGAGGGAGGGAGGTAATGGGGGCCTGACGATATGTACCCAGAACCACCCGCGACAATGTTTTAGCCCCATCAGGCACTGGCATTTCTACCTAGAATTCAAATGGGCAGTGGAGACTGTGGGAACTGTGGGATAGCTACCCACAGTACAAAGCTCCAGAAGTCAACTGTTGCCTCGGTACTGTGGACACAGTCCGCCGACTACATGCACTTAGATCATTTGTGTGGGGACACACACACTCGACTGTATAAAAATGCTTTCTACAAAACCGACTTCTATAAATTCGACCTAATTTCGTAGTGTAGACATACCCTTAATCAATAAGGACCCCATCCAACTCCCACTGGAGTCAGTGGGAGTTTGTCCTTTGCCTTCAATGAGAGCTGGATTGGGCCTTTAGTATTTTACAAAGGCCTTTGAGAACTTTATCTGGAGTCAGACCGTTTGGCCCAGTGCCAACACTTGGTACGTCTCAAGAGCCAGGATACTTACATTGGTGTATAAGGAACCATAACAGCAACCTGTGCGGTCAACGTAAGGGTCAAGTACAGCTGCAGCCTTGCACTGGGGCTCATACAAAGCCTGAAACAGCAAGGAGGAATGGGAGGCTGTTGATTGCTAAACCTCTACCCTGGCTTGTGGGACAAGACTGGTGCACAAGTAGGAATACACGGCATCCCACAAAGGGATGTGGTTTGAGCATCCACCCCTTGCATACCAGGGAGCTCTGTGTTGCCTCCCATTGCGCCATGGCATGCTGCCACTCTGCATCACCCCCGAATACAGGGCTGTGTCGAGAAGGCACACTGAGCCAAGATAGCGTGTTCTGGTGAGGATGTCAATTGGCTTTGAAGTCAGGAGGCTTGGCAGGACTGGCATGCTTTGATTATCCCCCTCCGGGAGTAGCTGTAAAGAGAAATTTTAGAATCTAAAATATATTGGACAAGTGAATTTATCTTTCATTGGATCTAGGAACAAATCCAATCACGACCCATGATCCAGTTTATTAATGCTTTCAGGGTTTTAGTATCCCCTGTATTTGCTAATACATTTGTTATACTGTTTCCTGTATATTGTTTATTGCTCTCTGGGGGACATAAAAATGTTTTCTCCATCCCTATCTCAACTCTTACATCTTTTTCTATCATTAACTGTGGATAATGTGGAGTTTGAGTACTGCGAGGGTTTTTTTTAATATAAAGTTTCAACACTCTAGAAGGGGGTGGGGAGGAACCTCTTTCTTCCTCGGCTTGAATCCATCAGAGCCCCTCTGACTGCCTGCATTTCAAATGGTTATGTTTTCTTTGCTGCTGGGCTGATATATACAGTATGAGCTAGCTGTTGTGTTTGCAATAATGTATATTTCCTTTAGCAGCACAAGTAGCAAGGACCTCAAGACATCTATGTTAAAACACGGTGAAAGTCCGATTTTTAGTTTCCTCTTTGGTTGGTTATGTATTAGGAATGTTTGTAAGGAACAGTGCTTCACAGTCAAGGCTTTCCATAATCAAGAGCTGACACTGACACTGCTTTTAAAACCATTCATGCTTTTCAGGTGTCCAGCTTCCAAACTACTTAGGGCACAAGGGGAAATGTAAACATTGTTCTGTTATTCAACCTACTACACAAGAGCATTGAGTTTGACAAGGCTCCAGGTACCTCTATGTTCCATTTTCACCTAGATTAGACACTGATATACTTCGCTGGTGACACACAATCTGCCAGACTTGTTTTCAGTATAACAATTGGCCACTGTACATGTTAGTTAGGCTTCTTCAAGCCTAGCCTGCTGGGGCTGAATCCAGGAACTTCTCAGTACCTTGCTCAGGATTCAGAGCTCTAGCACATATTTATTAAGTGTGAATACAGATTAATGGAAGCACTGCATTTATTTAGCTTGTAATGTTTTTTGGTCTCTGGTGTTCTTTTAAATCTTCCATCGAAAGCCTGTCCAGCTGGTGCCCTCTTTGCTTAGTCATCATAAGAAGCTTAAATGGTTTTGAGGTTTCAAATACCCTTTTTGGTGGTCGCTGTTACCATATTGGGTTGGGCTGCGTGTGGCCGTTAGTTTGATCTGCAGAATGCATTAGATGTATGTTTGTTTGTGTTGCCGACAGATTATAGTGTTATACAAACCATGCAGATGATGAGTCGACTTATCGGAAAGCCATCATCCCTGAAACAAACAACACCTAAAGGGCCATGCTCTAGAGTTACTGCAGCTATACACAGGTGTACAATCACTGAGAGCAGGAATTAGCACTTTCCTTTTCACACTGTTCTAGTAACCGGGAAAGTGGAGGCGGAAATGCAGCCCATTCACTCTGTTATTACAGCTTTGATTCTGACTGCTGTGAAAATGAGTTGCTGTTTGTGCCCAGACTGCAAACAAGACTTGACCTGGTGCTCTCTGCAAACCTGGGTGTAAATGTGAATTGAAATCTGGCTTCATCAGAAAGCCTGACATCGTAAGCACAAACGGGACATTAAAGGTCAACACTTTATATATGAATTGTAAGCCGCAAGACATGCACAGAAGTCTAGGAAGGGTAGAATTCATTCTGTCAGTCAAAATGTGGAGAGCTGGATATAGAACAGAACTCAAGACTTTTGCAGTTCAAGCTGTATTTAGCTCTGGATTCCTGTGTTATGATTTTTATTTTTATATTTTATTCCCCTGATAGAAGTGCAGTGAGAATTGTCAGACAAGAATCCTTTAGTGTCTGTGTAGCATATTTGTAAAGTGTGTGTCATGTCCACGTCTTGTGGCTCAGCCAAATCAAAGATAACAGCCTATGTCTTCTGCCAGTTAATGGAGTTGCACAGTGAATGCACAGGGTTTGCAGGGCTGGCGTAAGTGGAACAAGTTAGTACATATCCTAAGCCTATTTCATCTGAAGCCTTGTATTTTTTCCCCATGTACCGCTACACTGCTGGAGAACAGTCACATCTAACCATCCATTTTTTCTCTGCCAGAAGATGATCTTGACTGGCCTATGGGATGTAGAGAGGTGCTCCCCTCTTAAGCAGTTTGCTCTCCTTTCTTTATATTTTCCATTTCAGTAATTGAGAGAAATTAATCCTAGAAATGTAGGACTAGAAAGGACCTCAAGAAGTCATCAAGTCCAGCCCCCTGTGCTGAGGCAGGACTAAGTAAACCTAGTTCACCCTACCAGATGTTTATCCAATTTGTTCTAAAAAACCTCCAATGATGGATATTCCAAACCTCCCTTTGAACCCTATTCCGGAGCTTAAATGCCCTAATAGTTAAAAAGTATTTCCTAATATCTAACCTAAATCTCCCTGGCTGCATATTAAGCCCATTGCTTCTTGTCCTATCTTCAGTGGATGTGGAGAACAATTGATCACTGCCCTCTTTAGAACAGGCCTTAACATAGCTGACAACTGTTATCAGGTCCTTCCCCCCTCAGTCTTCATTTCTCAAGCCTAACCATACCCAGGTTTTATAACCTTTCCTCCTAGGCCAATTTTTCTAAACCTTTTATCATTTTTGTCGCTCTGCTCTGGGCTTTCTCCCCTTTGTCCCCATCTTTCTGAAAGCATGGCTCACAGAACTGGACAAAGTACTCCAGCAGAGGCTGAAAGCAGCGGGACAGTTACCTCCCATGTCTTACGACACTCCTGTTAATACACCCCACAATGATATTAGCCTTTTTTTTGCAACTGCATCATATTGTTGGCTCATATTCAATTTGTGGTCCATTCCAACCCCCAGATCCTTTGCAGCAGTACTACCACCTAGTCAGTTATTCCCCATTTTGTAGCAGTGCTTTTTATTTTTTTTTTTTCCTTCCTAAGGGAACTATTTCTCACTTTGTCTTTATTGAATTTCATCTTGTTGATTTCAGACCAATTCTCTAATTCAGGGATTGGCAACCTTTGGCATGCGGCCCGTCAGGGAAAACCTATGATGGTCCGAGACGGTTCGTTTACCAGCAGTATCCACAGGTTCGGCCGATTGGAGCTCCCACTGGCCGCTGTTTGCTGTTCTGCTTCCCGCAGCCCCTATCAGTCTGGAGCGGCGAACCGCAGCCAGTGGGAGCTGTGATAGGCTGAACCTGCGGACGTGGCAGGTAAACAAACCATCCCAGCCAGCCAGCGGATTTCCCTGACGAGCTGCATGCCAAAGGTTGCCGATCCCTGCTCTACTTTGTCTAGGCCATTTTGAGTTCTAATCCTGTCCTCCAAAGTACTTACCACCCCACCCAGTTTGGTGTCATCCACAGATTTTATAAGCATACTCTCCACTCCATTATCAAAGTCATTAATGAAAATATTGAATAGTACTGGGCCCAGGACTGACCACACTAGATACAACCTCCCAGTCTGACAGCAAAGTAGTGAAGACTAGCCTTTGAGTACGGTCTTTCAACCATTCGTACACCCACCTTATAGTAATTTCATCTAGATCACAGTTCTCTAGTTTGCTTATGAAAATGTCATGTGGGACTATGTCAAAAGCCTACTAAAATCAAGATTAATCTCATTGCCCTTAGTAATTTCCATAAATTAAACTCACTGGGGGAAAAACTGCAGCCAATAAACTGCAGAAACTGCATGCTTTATATAGTAACATCAGCAGCCAAAGTCAGTCCCTTGGTTATAGTGATTAACTTAAGATCATACCAGAAGGCACATTGTTTCCTGTCAACCATTTAAATGTAATTTCAACTCGCCAGGAATGCTATTAATACACAGCATCCTGTTTAAATGCTTAACATTAGTGTGAAGTGAATTTATTCCTTCCCCTGGTCAGGTATCAAATGTTCACAAAGGACCCCTTCTATGGGCTTGAATGAACTGGCACACACCCTCAGCTTGTTCTGCTTTAATCGGGATTATTATCTATCTCCCTAGCTAATTGTCCTTTAGCTGACATTCACATCAGGGAGAGTGTCTGGACAGGCTGTGATCTATGTGGATTTAATGCCATGGAGATCAGAACATGGCCATAAATTGTAGAGGGTCTCCTGAGAAGGGATTCCTCAAACATTGGATTTGCAGCATGAAAACCTTCAGTGTCTATTTTGAAGAACCCTCTGTGATCCTCATTAATGCAGCCTTTGGAAATTATGTCCTTTTAGTATTATGAAGAGAGTGGGAATTATTTCAAGCATGAGAGGCAGAGTCCTGGAGTCCAAAAAGGCCCCACTAGTGGAGGATTGTTGGTTTCCTTTTTAACTGGGCTGATGCCAGGCATTCCAGAATGGCATTGTTTTTCTCTTATATTTTAAAGGAAATGTTGCTGTTTGTTAGTCATGGAAGCGTATGCAGATGCCAGAGGTTACCAGGCTGAGGTGATATTTCTGCATTGCTATGATGTCTTTCGTTGTTTAAATTAAATTCTTCCAGCATGAGGATTTAATCTCTTTTGATGTATTTTTTTTCTACAAAAAATTCATCAGGCAAGTTATTCCTGTTTGAAAATTGGCTCTGCTACAGGGGCAGTAAATTTCCTTCCATAGTCAGCAGAAGAATTTGGGGCCTGGGGCCGAATGAGCGCTGGGGTTGGGGGATTGAGATCCATGGGTGCTGAAATCCCATGGGCTGTTTCCGGGAGATTTGGGTACAAAATAGCAGGAGTCTCATGTGATCTGCTGGCCTCAGGAGATTTCACCCGCCATGGATCCAAAGCTTAAAAAAAGGGTCTGGTGAGACGTCTGTCACATCTGAACCACATCAGGAGAATAGTTGAGTCTGTCGTTGAAGCTGATTTCAAACCAAAGCCCCATAGTCGCAGGTTGGGAATCTGAGCCCCCAGTAGTGAAAGGGGTTTGGATTACAGCAGCGTGACAAGGTGGATGCACAGATCTTCCCCTGTTCCTGAGTTAAAAGCAACTCAGGCTCACACAGGTGTTCCAGGCAGGAGCCATAAAAGCAGGAGCAGCTGCAGGTGAAGACCGTGCTTTGAGACCAGTGCTGTGGGAACCCAAGTTAGAGAATAGTCTTGCGGTACATTTTCAGGTCTCTTGCCCTGTGACCAGGAGAGGCAGCTTTCCCTGGAAAGGGGCAATTAATTGGCTAAACATGTGTTTTCTCTGCTGATCTAAAAAAGAAAAGGAGGACTTGTGGCACTCTAGAGACTAACAAATTTATTTGAGCATAAGCTTTCGTGAGCTATAGCTCACTTCGCTGGAAAGCTTATACTCAAATAAATTTGTTAGTCTCTAAGGTGCCACAAGTCCTCCTTTTCTTTTTGCGAATACAGACTAACACGGCTGCTACTCTGAAACCTGGGCTGATCTGCCTCATCATCTTACAAACAGATGAATCAGGCAGAGCCCAATGTATCCATTTTCCCTTACACCCTGTGAAGAAGTTCAGGACCCTGGGGCCCCTTTGCACTGCTCTGGCAATGGAAAGGGCCTTACGGTGGGTTTAAATGTAAGGTCCCTTTACTCTGGCACAGTGGGACATTGGTATAAATGAGAATCAGGCCCCTGGGGCTGAACAGTAATTGACCAACTTACTGCAGTATCACTATTGTGCACCATAGTGATTTTGGCTGTTGTGCTAGAATGCTGTAGTGTTTCTTTATGGTCTAAGTGGTCTTTGGGTTTTTCTGTAGGAGGAGGGAGACTTTTTCTGGGGAAAGAAGCGGCTGACGGTCTGGAGGAGGCGCAAAGGACACCGGTGAGTGGGCTTTTGTCACTTTCCCTTTCCAGGACTCATGTTCTAGATCAATGATGCAACGATTAGGCTGCAATTGTAGGAGCAAAATATTTAAAGATGTCCAGGTTGTCATGGCAAAAGATGGTAATGTTGAGCCAATTTCTGGATCATTGACACAGACGCGCCCAGATGCACATTAAAGACTTTGTGTAAGTTAAAGCTCTTTCCTTGGCGATTAAACCTCGGAGGTGTCTTTGTTACAAAACAACTGCATGGAAGGAGAGCTGAAACCCAGTGAAGACTGTGTGGGTCTTGGTGACCAGCTTTGGTGTAGGGTCCCAGGCGGGTCCCTTCTATATCTGAAAAACGGCTGAACGGGGGGAGAGAGAGACAGACAGATTAGTCCTAAAGTCAGCAATTCAATTCCTATAGTACTTTTGGCCCCCATATGGCAATGAGTTGTGCACAGATACACCCCTCTGACCACACCAAGCCCCACTGACTGCAAAAAGCCTTCATGAGGTTGGTTGCAGAGAGTGTGCCTGTGTGCAGGATCAGGGGCTTTAGAAAGTACTCATGAAATGCCTCCTGACAGCCTAGAACATAACTGACATCTGCTCGAGGCTGTGAGCTGTCTCCATTTTCGCTATCTGTCAGACTGTTCGTAAAAGAGAAAACCCACAGGATCGAGGACATTCAGGCAGTCAGACCAGAACCCTGGGTCCAAATATTTCCAGCACCGGGGAAATGCCTGCAGTGGGTCTAAATTTTGCAGCACTGGCTCAGCTGTAATATTAATGCCTGTTTCCAGTTGCAAACCTGTGATAACCCTTTTTGAAGAAAGGGCTTGGATCTAATGAAAGAAGAATAGTCAGACAAGAATCTATTGTCTTGACATTCTCCTGCAGTAAACTTTTAAACAGAAAAGGTATTACCTTGCCCTGAACAGTAACCTGCACTGTTAGCAAAGTTGCAAAACCTGTCACCGACGCAGCCACACAAAAAGAGCCAAATTCTGTGATTTCATTTACTTCAAAGAAATTGAACTCTGGCTGAATTGGGCCCATTATATGCACTTTGCTATATGATCTAATGGCTTTCCTGCTGCTTGATGTATACTATTCTGACACAGAGAAACAATTCCTCATCTCTGTTAAGGGTTTCTGGTTTCTTTCCATTTTTAAATATATAAAATATGTATGTCTTCTGTGCGTTGTCTTAAGCAAACCTCCCCCTTTGAAAGAAGGCATGAAAGGTTAACAGCAGAGGGCTGTAGATGTGACACTGCTCTCATCTGGTGTTGTTTTGATTCTTCTCTGCAGGCTCATAGAGACTAACCTTTCAGTGAGCAGGACAATCAATAGCGTCGAGGGTGATTAAATCTATGACAGCTGGTGCATATATCTCAGTAGAGCTGAGACAGGGCATCCAGTTCTTCGAGTCGCTGAGTGCCCACAACTCCCAATAGGAGGAGACCTCCTGAGTATCTGTTGCCAATGCCGAAGGTTCTTCCCTAGTCCAAGCTGCAGAAAGCTGACGACACTCAACAGCCCTTAGCAGAGTCCTCTCAGCACCTGGAAAGATTAGGTCTAAACTGTGTGTCTCTTCTGATATGCAGTGTTGGTGTCACCATGTTGATCCCAGGGTATTAGAGACACAAGGTGGGTGAGGCAATATCTCTTATTGGACCAACTTCCACTGGTGAGAGAGACAAGCTTAGGACCTTACACAGAGACCTGAAGAAGAGCTCTGTGTGGCTTGAAAGCATGTCCCCCTCACCAACAGAGGCTGGCCCAATAAGAGAGATTACCTCATCCACCTTGTCTCTCTGTCTCTTCTTAGTTATTTGTCCCTGCCAATACTAAATGTGCCCTTCCTGCCTCCATCTTTGAATGGCCAGAGGAGCTGTGCACTAAGCAGGTGAGACCACCAGGTCTGTTAAAGTTCCTGTACAATTTTCATTTAAAATATGTCTTTGAAGAAATATGGCTTTTGGGAGGGAGGGGGTCAAATTAGAACTTCAGGTGGGAAATTTCTGTTTTTGAATTTTTTGGAGAAGTTTTATTTGAAAAACTGAAACTTTCATTTTGGGGCAAAAGTCTCTTTTCGTCTTTTTTTTTTTTAATGAAAACCTGAGAACTTTTGAAGAAAAATTCCAATGACAACAAAAACGTTGTTTTCATTGAAATTTTTCACAGGAACAAAAACCACTTCCAGACCAGCTCCAATTTGAATTTATTTGGGTAGATCATCTTCCCACTAGATCCTCAACTGGTGTAAAATACTGTAGCTCTAATCAGTCAAGAAGGACACCAAATGATCTCCATTGACTTCAGCAGAGTTACACTAATCTGCACCAGTGGGAGATCTATCCTAGGGTTTTAAAATGTCTTTAAGAGCCTGGGTCAGAAGTAACATGTGCTCTCGCCTTCATACAAAACCGATTCTGATTGCTTCCATTGCTGAATAGTACATGCAGATTAACTGCATTGGTTTCACTAGAGTTACTCTAGATTTACGCCAGGACATAAGTACTTGTATTGTGGAAATACTGTAAACATTACATGTAATAATGTAAAGGTTATACGTTTTTTAGGCCCTAACAATTGACTTCCCAGGACATAAAAAATCTTGAATCATGTGAAAAAGGATACAAAGACAAAATACTGAGCTGTTTGGTTATATTTAAGTTTACTTGTGTGTTGTTGTTTTGTCCCTTTGTTTGAGTTTCTCTGAAACATGAATTCACTGCTCCAGAGACATGATATTTCTGCTACCCTTCCTCTCAGATCAGTTGCATCACATAGATGATCTCTTTGGTGAAACTTCGCAGAATGCAAATCCCCGCCTGGGTAATGAAGATTTATAAATGTGAAAGCCAGAAGAGACCACTGTGATCATCTAGTCTGACCTCCTGTATTAATACAGGTCATAGAATTTCACTAAGGCCTGGTCTACACTGGGGGGAGGGAGGATCAATCTAAGTTACGCAACTTCAGCTACGTGAATAACGTAGCTGAAGTCAACGTACTTAGATCTACTTACCGCTGTGCCTTCACTGCGATAAGTCGATGGCTGACGCTCTCCCATCAACTCCGCCTGCGCCTCTCGCCCTGGTGGAGTTCTGGAGTCGACGGGAGAGCGCTCGGCGGCCGATTTATCACGTCTAGACTAGACGCAATAAATTGACCGCCGCTGGATTGATCGCTGCCTGTTAATCCAGTGGGTAATGTAGACAAGCCCTAAGTGATTCACACATTGAGCCTGGCAACTTGAACTAGATCCTATATTTTAAAGACATCCAGTCTTGGTTTAAAGCCTCCAAGAGATGGACAATCCACCACATCTCTTCTTTAGCTACTTCAATAGCTGGCTGCCCTTACTTAAGAATTTGCATCTTATTTCCAGTTTGAATGTTGCTGATTTCAACTTCCAACCACTGGCCCTGGTTATTCCTCTGTCTGCTAAAGCAGGGAGTCCTCTAGCATCAGGCATCGATTCCCCATGGGGGGAGGGGAGGTAGAGATGAACACATATCTCAGCTGTCCTCAAACAGCCTTCCTTTCTGTGCTCCTTCATAAAGCAGAGCTGTGGGGCAGAAGAGGTTGGATAGATCAATACCACCATCAAAGACTTCCCCTGTATTCTTTTGTATAATGAACTGGGTATGATGACCAGCTGGCACGAGCAAGACCTTGAAATATACAGCACAGGGATGTTTTTTCCATTGCTGACTCTTTTCAGAGCTCCACACTCAGTGAAGCGATGCTGTTCCATTCTTGCTTCAATTTTCCTCCTGGTGGAAAGTGATAAATCTGTCAGCAAAGAGAAAATTCACATATCTGAGCTTTAAAGCCCTAGCCATAAATTGTTTATAGTATCAGTCTTATGATGGCACCCAGGCATGAGGTTGAAGTTAAGGGTTTCAATTCTGAAGCCCTGTCATTTAGGGGGTTCTATTTTAGCGATGCAAATTCCTCCCTTTTAGGGCTAGGGGGCCCAGCTTAGAAAGTTTCCTGCAGGCTATTGGCTGTGGAACTGCCCTTAACATCAATGAGAACTCCACATCAACCCCCCCTTATTTAATGCTTAAATTTCCATCAACAGATTTCCTCAGGAGAGAGAAGTTGGATTTTTGTACAAATAACTAAAAGTGCCGATTTTTGGAAATTGTAAATATAATATAATTTACCCCTTTCTGATGCTTGGGTGAGGCCCCCTGTGCAGCTCTATGGCCGTATCTGCACTGATTGGTAGCCAGGGCAGAAGCACTAGTATAGACAGGGTGTGAAATTTCCTAGCAGGGAAATTAGGGCCTCATCCTGGAAGACGCTGGACATATAATTTCAATAGGAGCTGAAGTACCTTTCGGGGTGGGCTCTGCACCTTGCAGGATCGGATTTGTAGGCTCCCAGGTGGAGCACAGGGAGCATCTTCGCTTGCCTCATTTAAAGCTGGGGTTACATTTCTGAAAGTTACTTAAGAACCTAATTCCCATGGAAAGACAACGGGAGTTGTATCCATGTATCCAACCTTAGATGATAAAACATGGGGTATACTTACACACACTTCTGCATAATATGTGCCACAAAAGATGCATGACAACTCTGAGGAGATATGAGCTTAATGTGAAAAAGAGCCTGTGGTTTAAAAGCAAATCTCTACACAATTTGTAGTGGAAGCATATTGTGATACCCCTGGGTAAAGATCAAACTGGAAAGTACTTACTGACATCTGATTCTCCTCAATTTTGGTTGGATCCAAATCTAGGAAAAGGGCATTTTGTGTCTGATCACGGTCCAAAAAGGCAGAGCAAAATCACCTGGAGTTACAAATGTGTTATAGTTCAGAGCTCTTAATGCGATTAGGGACAGGTTCTTTTAGTCTGACTTGTTTGCCAAATGAAATATTCTCCTCCACTATTCACAGAAAGGAATTATAGGCTATGTGAATCATGTTTTTCATTTGGTATTGAAATGCATTTTCTATGTTATGGACCCAATCCTGAGCCTGTGAGGAAAGGCTCAGTGAAAGGGCTTTGCAAGGGACATGGATAGCTGGGGGTGGGGCAACAGCACCAGATCTTCATGTCCATACTGGAACTGAGGTCCAGTGACCAGTGGGGCTTCCAGCTACTGCTGAATATGGCACAGCCCAGCCCCTATGGCCCACTGTCCCAATTAGGGCTATGTTCATGTGGTTCTTTGCTGGGTACTGACCCACTAGCCATCAGTATTGCCAACCCAAAGCATTCAAAAATCAAGAGCTGGGCCCCCAAAATCATGAGATTTTTAAAAATAATGAATGTTGCATTGTTCTTATTTTCCTTTTTGTTTTTGAGCCTTCTGGAATCAGGTTTTATTCTTCTCTGAGTGTTAGAATCATGGGGGGGGGGCCTTTAATGGAATCTGAGATTTTCATGTAATCACATGACTCCAGGAGCTGGTGCTTTAAGAAAAATACCAATTGTTGTGAGATTTGCTATCAATTTGCGAGAGCTGGCAACAGGGAGCCATGCTCCTGGCATACACCTAACACCCTGGAACTGAGGTCCAGTGACCTGTGGGAGTGGCCTGCTTCTAGCTTCTGCTGAATATTGCCTAGCACAGACCAAGTGGCCCATTGTCCCAATTAAGTTTATGCTCATATGGTTTGGTGCTCTGTAGTAAATGGTGGTGCTGCCACATAATTTTCAAGATGTGCTTGTATTTTGCTTGCTTGCTCATATTGGGCAATTTAGGTTTGGTCCCTAATTCTCCGCTCACCCACTGGTTTAACTTAAATTTAGTGGAGTTACTCCTGATGTAAAGGGTCAGAATTTAAGCTGCATGACTGTAGCCTTACAATAAAAGAATTGTTAGATCCAAACCTCCCCACTTTTAGCAGAGAAAGGTATAACAAGAACCAGTGGCTGAAAGTGTTGTATATAAGACACCAGACCAGAGGTAATTGTTCTGCTCTGCTCACCACTGGTGAGGTCTCAGCTGGAACACTGTTTCCAATTTTGGTGACTACACTTTAGGACAGATGTGGACAATTGGGGAAGGGCCCAGAGCAGCACATCAAACATTATCAAAGTTTAGAAAACCTGACCTATGAGGAACAATTACAAAAACTGGGCACATTTAGGCTTGAGAAAAGAAGATCGAGGGGGGGACCTTATAACAGTCATCAGATACGTTAGCAGCTATTTTAAAGAGGGCCATGATCAATTGTTCTCCATCTCTTGAAGATAGGCCAAGAAGTAATGGGCTTAATCTGCAGCAAGGGAGATTTAGGTTAGACATTAGAAAGAACTTTTTGACTATAAGGGCAGTTAAGCTCTGGAATAGGCTTACAAGGGAGGTTGTGGAATACCTGTCATTGGAGGTTTTTAAAAACAGGGTTGGGCAAACACCTGACAGGAATTCCAGCTGTAAATGTTGACTGATTACCCACCAAGAAAAAGAGATAAATCAGGTGCAATGGGAGATCCTCCATGGGGAGGAGAGGACAGTGAAATCCAAGAAGGCAAAACATTCAAATCATGCAGATGAAAAAGTAAGAGTGTGAGAGAGAGGCAAGACAATACATAGAACAGAATCTTTTCTTCTCTTGCCTTCCTGTGTGTGAGTACAGCACCTACCACAATGGGACCCCGATCCTGCATGGAGCACCTCCATTAGTTAATGACAATAATAGAATGAATCAACAGGGCAGCAGATTCCAACACGTAACAATCACGAGAGTTAATTCATTGTATTCACACTAGTCCAAATGTGAAGAAACAGCCTCACCAGAGAGGGTCCAGTTCTATACCCCAGCGGGAATAAGGACAAGGATGGCTTTGTGCCCTTGATATACTGGGTTACCGCGGGGGGCCATAACAGCCTCCAAAATTAGAGCAGCCCAGAGCTTGCAAGAGGGGTAGCATTGGGCCTTTTATCTCAGCCCTGTACTGTGCTTGCACTGGGGAATTCTTCCCTGGCTTTAGGCACATTAAGAGCCCCTATCTGCTGTTATTAAATTAATTGCATTGTAACAATTATTTTTCATCTGAGACTGACTGTCTCTCTATCTGTCTGTATCCATCCATCTGTCCTCCCTTGCTGCAATTCATGTGAACAATTTACCATAGTGATTGTAGGGTAACAACAAAGGAACTGATTTACTTTCTGACATGGTTAATGTCCTGATTTAATGTGCCTCTTATATCATGCTCAGCCCCCTAAATTACAGGGTACCCTATGCAATTAAATGGTAAAGTTTCAGAGAGCACTTCTCCAAGTCAATCTGCAAAATGGGTTGAAATGCAGCTGCTACTAATAGTCCTCATATTAAAGCTGGCAAAGTAAAAATGCTTTCATCTTTTTATGTTAGTTACATGTCTTTAGTTTCAATTAAACTGATTATTTCTATCATCTTGTTGTTCCAGATCACTGTCCCCTGAGATTTTCTAAGACAGGAAATATGATATGCGTAACAAGTGCATATGTTTAAACCTTCAGACTTCATTCTTTCACTGGTGGAGTCAAGACCAGAGACACTGGGCCAGACTATGATCCATTTACCCCAGTGTTAATCCAGAGTAACTCCCTAGGTTTTGGTGGAATTACTCTGGATTAACATTGCTGTAATCAAGATCAGAAGCTGGTTTCCAATATCCCTTTAACCAAAAAAATCACCTGTTGTCTTTGCATCTGGAACATATTGCTATATTATTAAGGCTCAGATAACATATTGCATTTGCATAGTGTCCTGCATTTCAAAGGCTCCCCCAGTTCTTTCTGTCAGGATACACTTTACACATCACCTTAAGGAAGCTCACTCTGGGGTGAAAAGTGGCTTCTCTTTAAAGGACCCTTATTTGGGAACCCTACCTTATTTGGGAACACAGTTGAGCCCCAAACAATACAGACCAGCCCTGCACAATAGGGGCCTAATCTCCCAATTACCTGAGTAGCCCTTATACATAATGAGATTTTTCCTGCGCATAAGAGTTTGAAGGATGGGGCTTTTGTTTAGGACAGGAAGTGAAGAATAACGTTGTATCCAGTGAAACTGCAGCAGGATTTTGTTTGTTTTTGTTTTAGGGAGAATGTAATCCCTCAGGTTTGGAGTTAGATGAGACAGCAGTGCTAAGACCTCTATCTAGGTCCCGATCCACATGTAAGGAGCTTTTCCTCATAGAGAAACAATCCGTGCCTGCCAATAGTGGCGGGGCATAGTGAAGGCAGCCGGCTTCAGCACTGTTACTGAGCATGCTCAGTTTAAGTCAAGAAGCAAAGGGGGGACAGACATGACCCCACATGCCCCCCGCGGCGCTGCTTCTGGTCGCACATGACATCTAAGTGAAGTCAGGGGGCTTGATTCATATCTCTCGTACACTGGAGTAACGTCACCTCCTTATTTTGTGTAAGCAGAAGATGACTCTAGGCCAATGGCTCTTCTTGCTTGACTACTCCCACGTATGAGGATCGCACGAAGGGGCTTCTGCTCTTGCAGGCAACACCAGGGCTCAGAATCTCGCTTTACATCTTGTCCCAAACCATCCAACTGGAAGATACAGATGAATTAATAACCGACAACTTCTTGCCATTCTATTGCCAATGGTTCTGATGTAACCCGAGATGCTATATTTAGGATAAGTCTGTGGTGAAGTAAATCCCTTTCCCCCACCCCCAACCTGTTGAGCTCCAATACTCATTTTAATGATCTCATTTTATAATTAAGGGAAAGAGAAACAATACACTTAATAGAAATTAGGTTATAAAATGGGAGGAGAATGAATTACAAAGGCAAGACCGTCTGGTAGTTATACCAAGCAAGATAAATTTCATTTTAAAAGGTCTCCAGTGGTTCAGCATGCTGCTAAGAATAAAACAAAAAATGATGCTTTGATTTGCTAAATGAAAATAACCGTGTGTTACAGGGGAAGAGCATGCTGTCTAATGCTTGGCACAGGATCTTGGGAGTGAGGAGACCTGGCTTCTATTCCTGGCTTTGCCACTGCGTGACAAGTCATTTAACAGCTTGCAACTTTGTGTCTTGGTTTACCAGCCTGTAAAATAGGGCTAACACAGTGGTTCCTAAATGTATTATGTTGCATCCCCCCTTACCCATAATGTAATATGTTCATGTCCCCCCAGGAGCCAGGACTGGGAATGGGGCTGGGAGCTGGGGGGCCAAAGCTGGGGCCAGAGCTGCACCTGGGGCAGTGGATGGGAGCGAGCTGCAGTCAGGGCTGGGGCCGCAGCTGGGGCCAGGGCCAGGGCCAAAAAGTGGAAGCCACAGCTGGGAGTGGGGCCAGGGCTGGGAACTGGGACACGGTCGGGGGCTGGGGCTAGGGTCTGGGCCATGGTCGGGGGCCGGGAGTCTGGCCACAGTTGCAGGCCGGGTCCAGGAACTGGGCTGTGGTCGGAGGCTGTGGCCAGGGCCAGGCTGCGGTTGGGGCTGGGAGCCGAAGCTGGGGCCTCAGCTGGAGGGCAGGACTGGGGGCTAGAGCCAGAGTGGCACTGGCAGCAGAGCGGGGCTGGGTGGTGATCCCTCCCCACCCCATGTGGGTGCTGGCCTGGGCCCCGCTGTGCCCCCCAAAACTTTCCTCTGTGCTCCCCTCGGGGGGCATGCCCCTCAGTTTGGGGACCACTAGACTAATCGGGCAGGATGTAGTGAAATAGAATTAGTTACTGTTTGCAAAGCACTCTGAGACCCATTAGTAAAAACAATTCTAGACGTGCAGAGAAGATTCCTGGAGAGAACACGTCATTTTCTATTCCATTACGGAAAGGCTCTGGGATGCAAGGCTGCAAATCATGTCAGTGCCTAGGACTTCTCAGTGTTATAAAAAGCTAGTGGTGCCAGGCTGCTGCAGTAATGGGCTTGTGGCATCTGGAGCATGTGCTCAAGCCGGAAGACCCCACAATCAATGCCCTTTCAACAGCTCACATGCAATTCTTTACGGACTGTTAGAAGGACCCACCCTGGGAACGATGATTTAATTCAGACAAACAGAAAATCTTTAGGGCCTGATCCTGTACGGAGCTGAGCACCTCTGAGGAGCTGAGGGTCCTCCTCTCCCATCACCAAGGGGGAGGCAGCAATGGCCTTAATCTCTGTGATGGATTAAGAGCTTGTCTCGTTCTCTCCTGTGAATGCGGGGTCAGAGCTGCTGCCGGCACAGAGGACAAACAAATGATAGCAAAGAAGGTGTTTCCTCTGGAGAGTTCTCAGTGAAATCCTACTCTATGTTTTCACTGAGCTGATGGAAGGAAGCTCCCAGCTTGTCCCATTCACCATCTCAGGGACAATAGAAAGGACTTAACTGAAAACGTCCACCAGCTCAGCAATGCTGTAATGCTGTCGCGTCTGCTATCATCTAATGGAAAACAGATTGGCCCTTTCCCCCACCCGGTTCCTAAATGACTCAGAGGAGTGCGCTAGCATGAGCACTCACTGAAGTAATCAGATTTGGTGAGATATCCCCAGAAAGAATGTACGCCTGAGACCTGGCCCTCTCAGCCCTGAGTGTGTAAAGCGATGGGAGTTGCATGAAACAACAACAACACAATCAACAGCCACACGGGCTGAAGTTGGAGGTTGGCTGAGGGTAACATAGTCATGGAGCTAATGATTCCCTTCAGAATTGCATCATTTCATGCACACTGAGTCATTGTGGGAATATTTGGGAAAACAAGTCGGAATTGAGTAGTGAGGATGTCCTTGGGGGTGTTGCAACAGCATAATATTGCATAGGTAACTGTGTAACGAAATGGCGCTGAATGATTTGGACTGTGGACCTCGTCTTTGTAACAGAGTAAGAGTGATCCAAAACAATGCCCTGAAGATCTCAAGGGTTCTCAGGAGCATCTCAATGTGCTGTCACACAACTGTTTTTAATTGGTGTCCACCGTCCTGTCCTCTTGAGACAATTGGAACAGAAGTCCAGTCCTGAGCCCATGCCACACCTGGCAGCCGGCCTCAGAGGGGGGAGTGTGCCCTCTTGATCATGGAGTCTCTGGGGTCTAGTTCTGCCCTGGCACTGATCAGGGCAGCCTTCAGGGTTCCCTAACTCATGTCCAGCTGGTCAAAGCCCCTATGGGCCTTCCAGCAGCTGCAGATCAGTCAGGCACATAATCTGGACCCCATTTCCACTGGAATGCCTCCTGCCCACTATTGACTGACTGCGTCTACACAACAGCCTCAGTCGGCAGAACTTATGTCGCTCACAGGTGTGAAAAAACCACCCCCCTGAGCGATGTAAGTTACACCGACCTAAGCGCTCGTGTGCATGGCGCTATGTTGGTGGGAGAAGCTTCTGCCGCTCATGGAGGTGGTTGTATTATGCCGACAGGAGAGCTCTTCCCCGTCTTCACCCAACGTTCTGCACTGGCGCAGCTGCATCAGTACAGCTGCAGTGCTGTATATATAGACATGATCCAAGAAAGTCCCCTGTCCCAGGGGCCATCAGCTGGCCCTGAGCTTTGCAGGGAGGGTTTTCTGTGACAGCAAGGAAGACCCTTTGCACAGGCATAGCTGGCACCAGGGCATCCTGTGACACCCAGGAAGCCAGGCTCTAGAGCTGGGAGGTGCTAGCATTTATCTTGGAATCACAGCTAGGCTGAACAAGAATGCATGTCGGGTATTGTTGACAGGCTGCAGGTACTGTGCTCTGTGAAACCCATCAGTGACCCAACAGAAGATATGTTCACTGATCCCAACAATGGCACTTCATTCTAGAGAATGTTCTGTATGAGGGTCACACACTGCTTGACCAGGATGAATGTGCGGTCAATAAGTGTTTTATCCCCTTTATAGATGAGGAAACTGACGCACGCAGAGAGACTAGGTGACATGATCCGTGACATGATCCAAGAACATTCTATGGCAGGGTCTTGGACAGAACTCAGACCTCCTGACACCTGTCCACTGCTTTAACCTCAAGGCCATCCTTCCTGCTAGGTAGGGCTTTGGATTGGGACATGGGAGAAGGGGTTCAATTCCTGGGTCCTCCATTGGCCTGCTGAGTGATCTAGGTCAAGTCATGTCCTTCTCCATGCCCCAGTTTCCCCATCTGTAAAATGGGGATAATGATACTGACCTCCTTGGTGAACTGCTTTGAAATCTATGGATGAAAAGTGCTAGATAAAAGCTAGGGATTATTATTAGTTACAGAACATCTGCCCTGATCAGTTTGTACATAAATTTGGCAATCTGCTCACCAAGGAGTGTACAATCTCAGAGCCTGGTCCTTCAGCCCTCTCAGGTGCAGCCCCACTGGCTACAAGATCAGAATAGACTGTAGAGGAACTATTCCTTCAAGTAGGGGTAGCAGAACTGAGCCCTGAATGGTAAATTGTAGTTCGTAACTTAGAGGCTACTATTATTCTGGGGTGTATGAACAGGATTGTTGTGTGTAAAACACAGGAGGTAATTGTCCTGCTTTGCTCAGCACTGGTGAGGCCTCAGCTGGAGTGCAGTGTCCAGTTCTGGGCATCACACTTTCAGAAAGATGTGGATGAATTGCAGGGAGTCCAGAGAAGAGCAACACAAATAATCAAAGGTTTAGAAAATCTAACCTAGGAGGAAAGGTTAAAAAAACCTGGGTACACTTAATCTGGAGAAACGAGGACTGAGGAGGGACCTGATAATAGTCTTCAAATATGTTAAGAGGACCGTGATCAATTGTTCTCCACATCCACTGAAGATAGGGCAAGAAGTAATGGGCTTAATTTATAACAAGAACGTTTTAGGTTAGATATTGGGAAAAGCTTTCTAATTCTAAGGGTGGTTAAGCTCTGGAATAAGCTTCCAAGGGAGGTTGTAGAATTCCCATCACTGGAGGTTTTCAAGAACAGGTTGGACAAACACTTGTCAGGAATGGTCTAGGTTTCCTTGGTCCTGCCTCATCAAGGGACTTGATATCTCTTGAGGTCCCTTCCAACTCTACATTGATGTGATTACCCAGCATCCCCAGCACTGTGTTGCCATCCTGCTGCTGCTGGCTAGTTCCCACAGCAACCACACAGCCTGGTGAAAACTCACTCCCTTGCCCCTCCTCCTTCTCTCTATCTCTCACGCTCCCCGCCTCCCCCATTTCCCTGCATCACTGCGCTGTGCTGGGAATTGCAATGGTGCCTTGCATGTGTTCAGGCCACCAGCATAAGACCTCACACCCGGCACATACACACCCACACCCACACCCAGTTTGGGAGCCTCTGTCATAGAAGTTTCATCATCCTGAAGCAGAAGCACCATAACAGGGATGGTGGGGAGCCCAAGCGGCCATGGCCCTCCCACTTTTTACCAGCCATACGGGTGTGTGATGAGGGCGGGGGTTGGCGGAGAGGAGCAATTGGGTGGCTGGGCCTTGGGGGGGAAGGGACGGTGGGGAGGGTGGGGCCACAGTTCGGGCACCAGTGACCCCCCACTTTTAGGAAGCTTCTGCCGCCCCTATCCAGAAAGCAAAAACGAAGCAATTCTGGGTGGAGTCAAATCACCATAGTTTGTGTGAGAAGAAGGTGTCATAAAAACTGAACAGAAACAGAAAAGGTTCCCTTTGCTCTCTTGACAAATTCGGACTGGAAATAAGGTATACATTTTTAACAGTTAGAGTAATTTACCATTGGAACAACTTACCAAGGGTCACAGTCAATTCTCCATCACTGACAATTTTTAAATCCAGATGGGATCTTGTTCTAAAAGATCTGCTCTAGGAATTTTTTTGGGGAAGTTCTCTGGCCTGTGTTACATAGAAGGTCAGACTAGATAATCACAAGGGTTCCTTCTGGCCTTTGGATCTATTAATCTAAGCAAATGTAGTGTCTTGCTACAAACAGCTGCATTCCTCCAGCCTTGTTCTGTACCTGCTGATGCTTAAGCTATCAATAATCATGAAGGCTTTCTGGCATGCTAGTATCTCAACAGGGCTGACAGATTTCATCTCTAAAGTCCCTTTATTGGAACTTGTTCCTCAGAAAGGCTTGCAAATTGCTCTGATCTTACCAGACAAAGCCATTGCTCACTCTCTGAGTCCTTGAATATCCCACACAATAATGTATGAATTGGTGAGAATCACCCAAGATAAAATATCCTTTACAACATCAAAGTCCCTGATTTCCTAGCTGTCAGCTACAGGTATGTGAAAGTCCTGACAGGCTGAAGATAGAAGGAAGAGATAAAGCAAAAAGGAGCGAGGGAAGGGAAATTCTCTGAATGAAATGTTCGGTCATTAGGTTTGGTGTTAGGATTTCAGTGAAAAAGGATTAGTGTGACTGTCTGAGGTGTTAGCAAAGCAATGTGCTTGTGCCTTCAAAAATCAGTACGCAATGGCAGAAGCTGATACAAATCAACAAGGGACGGATTCTGGTCTCAGTTACACCGGTGCCCATCTGGAGTAAGGCCATCTAGAATAAATGAGATAAAAATCCAGGCCTAGACATTGAACGTGCAAAACCCCTTCGCTATATTGTGAAATCTGTCACTTTGGGAGTCCACATTAGGGAAAAAGCAGTATTTTCTTATGTGTTAGCTTATGTGCAGCTGTTAACATGAGCTAACGAACATGAGATTGAGATACTACCCTTGTGAAGATAAGGCAGTTTGTTGTTTTCATGTGTGTTAGCAGGTCAAGGCGAACACTAGAGGCAAGCCAAGTGCTAACACGTGTGAAAACTACAAACTGCCTTGTCTTTCCTAGGATACACCTTGTATTAAATACCTTGTGTCAGCTAACGTGTGATAAGAACACAACTTTTCTCCTCGTGAGAACAAGGCCTAAGTTTGTTTAGTTCCTAACACTGGTCTCCTTGTAACAAATATTTATACAAGGCTAGCTTCTGCTCAGAGGCTAGCGCTGTCTTCACTGCCAAAAAAAGTTATTTTTTTATTTTTATTTTTTTACAGCGAGATAACTAATGTAAGTGAGCTCTCCCACTGTTGAATCCTAGTGGACACAAGGCACAGTTTAGTTTTTATCTTGTAACAAGGTAAAGTCAACACCCAGCTATATTGAGGTAAAAACTACAGAAACTTGTCTCCACTAGGGCTTTTCAGTGAGCAAACTAACTTGCATTAGCTAAAAAACACCAAACAAACCAAATAAAAAACAAAGATACACACACACTTTTTTGGCACAGAAAACAAAGCCTCAACTAGGTAAATCTGGAACAATTTTGTTGAAGTAAAATGGCGTGGATCTAAGGGCTTGTCTCCACTTACCAGGGGAAAGACCCGCTAAATCGACCGCTGATTGCTCTCCTGTCGACTCTGGTACTCCACTGGAACAAGAAGCGTAAGGTAAGTCGATGGGAGAGTTTCTCCAATTGACCCTGCCCGGTGTAGACACCTCAATAAGTCATCCTAAGATACGTTGACTCCAGCTACATTATTCACATAGCTGGAGTTGTGTAACTTAGCTCGACTTAGTCCCATAGTAAAGATCTGCCCTAACTGAAGTCAGAATCTGACCTATACATTTAAACTTCCCTACTTTGTATTTTAATGGTTATGTATTCATCCCGCCACCTCCCCATCCCCACTGCTCCAATGTTCCTAATCCCCTTTCTATTTTTTTTTTTTTTAGAGAGCAGTTTGACTAGCTGCAGGATCGCAGAGGGCTGCTTTCTGGCAAACACACAGAGCACTTTTCTCAAGTGACATAAATATTGTACATTATTTGCTGCCCTGCCAAAATGCAAACACACACACACACACGAATTCCTAACTAAGCAACATTCCTTAAAAGTTAAGATCGTTGCTCGGAAGAAAATATCTGGCATATGATAAATCCAAATTGACCATGCACGCCGTGTGTTGAAAATATGTGGAAAAATGCCTCTCCCCAAACAATTTGTATTAAACTACTTCTGAGACAATACATTACTGTACCTTTATATGGCACACAGGGGCTTAACAATACTTCGAGAAAACTATTTTACTAGGTAACAAAAAAAGTTATGGAAAACATAAATATTTGATACTTTTGGCAATTCATTTTACTACTTGCCTTTCCAAATGATTGGTGCAGTTCATGGAAAAAAATATTTTTGCGGTTGGGTCATGTTAATGTTTCTTTAATTCTTCTTCTTGAAAGTTGGGATACAATTTCTCTCTGCAATGCAATAAAGAAAAAAACAAATGGTACTTGGATGTTCTGAGGCACACGTGGATGATTTTAGGGAAATATGGACTGGTGCATAGGCATCAAATACAGAATAGGCAGGAAGAATGTTTGCACTGGAGTAATGTATTAATGGATATGATACCGGACTGAGAGTCAGGAGACCTGCATTCTATTCCTGGTTCTGCTACTGACCTGCTGAATGACCTTGGGCAATCACTTACCTGTCTGTGCTTCTGTTTCTCCTCCCGGTTGTTGGCTGTACTGTCTATCTAGATTGTAAATGTTTCAAGACAGGGATCTCTTACTAGGTGTTTGTGCTGAGCCTAACAATGGATCCCACCTCGGTTGCAGCCCCTAGGCTGCTACCCTATAAATAATAATAATCATGGTCTTTGACACAGTGCCTCATATTTAGAGCCCGTGCTGCAACCCGTCTATGTGCAGAACTCCCTTTGAAGTCAATGGAAGCCCCGTACGTAGAGTGCATGCAGGAGTATGGCCATTTAAAGGAGAGCAATGCATGTGCCGTACTCATGCAGACCGAGTCAAGGTGAGGGTCTAAGGAGGAACAGGTTTCATGCTGGATTATCTACAATAATTGTGCTGATATAAATCTCCTTACGTCAGTGAGATAAGGCATGCTCCTCTTTAACTAAATTGCGGGTATGTCTTCACTGGAAAGTTAACTCAGGCTTTTACTTGGCTGTTGCTCCTAACTCCCCTCCCATCCACAAACATGAAAACCTCTCATCTGCATGGTGGTGCTTTACACTCGGGCTTGCTGGCACAGATGGCAATATATGCTAGTGCCTGGGTGCTGCTGTCACTCGGGCTGGTAACTTGCTTACACTGCAGTGTGGACACAGACTAAACAACTCGCGTGCTAATAATCCTCCAGAGCTTTCCTACAATTTCCCCGTAGTGTCCAGAGTGAAAGACAAGCTCTCCCACACTTCACTGGGAAGGAATCATAGAAGGAAGGAATCAGCCTCCTATGGCACAAAAAACCATGGGAGGTATCTTCCCTCCCCAAGTCCCACCAACACACCTGGGTGAGTACAGCACCAGGGAAAACACAGTAACTCAGAGCTATTCAGTATGACCCAGGATAGGCCAATCCAGGTGCTGATTACCTGAATTAACTCTGCAATGGAGAGAGATCCTCACTGAATACCCTGCAGGTTACACTGCTTTAACTGAGGTGGTGCAGGTTTGTGTGTAGACACGGTTCTCCCCACAGTATTTTAGGCTCCAAACCTCGTGCCTTCTACCTTCTCTCCACAGTGCTGGTTTCCTGCAGTACATTTAATTATGATCAGGAAAGTTCATCAGGAAAAATGCATCCAGGTTTAAAGAATGACCTATCTCAAACTCTGCCCAAAAAACAAAACAAATCACTTTAGAATTTTCCAGCACCCATCTATCATTACACACGCCTGCGTCTCAGGTAAATTAGCAACCTGATTCTTTCCCCGGCTGTCACTTCCAAAAAAAGGACTTCTTATTTGCCATCCAGGTAAAAGTAAACTTAGAAGTAGATAAAAGAGCAGTAATCAAATATATTTAACTGTACACAGCCAGATCCCATTATTTGTAGAAATAGTGACTTGGGTATTTATATAATTAGTGTAGCTTCGTCTTTAATAAAGAAATGGTGCCATTTTATAACAGCTGCCTGCGGTGATTTTCTTCTGCCTATTGGAAAAACAAAGTCCACCTTTAAATGTGTCTAATTTTCTGTAGTTAGTTGGGCTCAGTTCAAAACTAGACTTGTGTACCTAGGAATGAGACTAGAGAATGAGTTCATCCCTCTCTTCCTAGTCTCTCCTGCCATGGAGGGGAAATCAGCTGTCACAGTTTCTCTCTTTGCTTCTCCATTAGGTTTGCGCATTGGGAAGTGATTAAGGGGTCTCCCCCTTACTTCTCATCCAGAGCATGGGACAGGGCAAGTTGGGAAAGTAGGGACATTCTCCTATTTGTGAGAGAATTACCCTTGCTCTCTCCAAAGTGGGACAGGTCAGTGGAAGCCATTTACGGTGTTTCCTGCTCTATGGGAAGTGAGGAGAAGGGGGGAGTGTGTCTCACAAAGAGGGGCAGAGTGATGGAGGGTGAGGCATCCCGCCTGTGGGCAAGAATGCATATCACAAGGTAGAGGGGGAGCTGCGAATGGGGGTGAGTTAACGCACATGGAGAGGGAGGGTCTCCTGGAGAGAGCACCTATGTGGTGTGTCACATGTAGGTGGCAACCAGGTGGGAAGGGTGTTTGAAGGGAGCAAGCATGAAAGACATGTATTCCTATGTGTAGGGATGGGAAAACGTATGGGACAGCACCATGAAGAGGTGTCTGAGGGGGGTAGCTGCTCTCCTCCAGGAGTCTGCTGCCTGAAAGTAGGGGAGGGGGTCACCGCCCATCATCCACCATGATTCTGTCAAGCAGCCTCCTTCCCACAAATCCCAGAGGCCCTAAAACAGAACCATCTGGAAACACAGAAAAACTTTCTATCTACCCAATCCTCAACTCCAGAACAAAATCGTTCCTAGCTTTTAACTAATGCTTTCTCCTGCATGAACCGGTCAATCAAAGGTACCCTGTGAAGCCATTGGACTAAAGTGCCTCTACAGGCCCATTGAAAAGAAAGCCTGGATGGGGCAAAGCCTCCTTCCCCAGCCTGGGCTAGTGCCAGTTTGCAGACTGTCTCAGCTCATCCTTAGACTCAGAAGCACCTGTTGTGTCAATGTCAGGCAGTTAAATATCCAAGCCTAGGTGGGGATCCTTATATTTTTGGGATTTCTGAACTAGCTCACCCCTATGCAAACAGGTGTTAAGAAAACTAGAGAAATTCTGGTCCAAGACTAACTCTGCTGCGCTGTTTTCATGTCTCTAGGTGAAACTTTACAACTCTCCTCTGACCCAGTGCTTGGGGGGGAGGGAGGGGTCCCCACTTGGGTTTTATACACACTGGCTGAGTCAAATTACCCTCCCCTCTGCTGGCCTTCCTCTGAAATAACAGATCTCACTGTAACCAAATATTGCAGTTCAGGAAAGCCATTTTGCAAACAGCAAGGAGGCTTCTTCATTCTCAGGGGCTGGTGAAAAGGCCCTTTGTTCTAAAGCCTGCGCACCTGGCCAGCATTATCGGAGGTGGCCTCTGTGGGCCCAGTGCTCTGAGCAGCTGCCACAAGGACCAGGCACATTTGCATCTGCATCGGCACAAGGCAAGCCTCCCGCCCTGAAGAACAGTGATGGGTGCTTCTGTTGGACGGCTGCGCAGTCCATTTTCAGATGCCTCCCTGCTCTAGAGGAACCTGTGCAAGGAGCAGGTCCTTTATTTTCTTTCTCTCCCCTTCCTAAAGCCAGCAGATTGGGCTCCTTTGCTTCAGTACCGTGGTGGAATGGAGTAAAAATAAGCATGAGTGGTGGAGAATGACACCCTCCTAAAGATGTCCAGAGATGTCACGTCGCTTAAAACTCTTCTGGGAGGTGCACAAATACTATGGTGATGTGGAAGGTATAAGCCTAGACTAGATAGAAGAGAAGTATGGAGTTACTGATAAGTTCTTTGAAACCACAGTCTATTGTGTGCAAGCCAAAAATCGTTTTTCAGAGTAAGAGGCCAGAGTTAAAAGTTATCTTTCAGCTGGGACGGTTGAATCCATTGGAGGCAGGAACATCACCCTGACCCTCATATCCCCATTTAGTTTGGACTTTGATGTATGAATGCACTCCCAGGGATTTCTGTGGGAAGAGCATTAGGCCCAAGTTTATCCAGAAACTCAATGAGAGCAAAATCCGCATACCTGGTCACTGATTACCGAAGGGCAGTGTTTCCCTTTCAAATCAGGTTATATGACAGCAGAACTGTACAGTAAAAAAACCAAAACTCATCACCAGCAAAACCAGTATAAAACACAAACCCCACACTTTTCATTCTTTCCCCACATTTTATAGGATTTTTTTTTAAATTTCCCCATTGGAGAGAAGAAAACAAAGGGAAATATATGTGCCTATAGAGCTGTCATCTGGTACTTAATGGATATTAACCATGTTTCTGGTTCTGCTTCCATGACGGCCTATGGGAAGTTTGCCACTGACTTCAGTGAAAGTAGGCTCTGGCTCCTGTGAGTCAGTTTTGGGGCCCAATTTTATAAGCCCTTTGTGTGGGTAGACCTTCCATTGAAGTCAATGGGCTTGAAGGATTGGGTCATAAAAGTATTATAATGATAGACTTTCTAAGTAGCCAACCAAGAGCCCGAAAATCTAGTGCAAGGTGCCTAAAAATCCAGTGGTCAGAGCTATCAGTAGTCACTGCAGTCAGAAGATGCTCAGCTTCTTGTAAGATTGGGCCTGGTATATTTCTAATGCCTTTCATTTTCAACTAATATCAAAGACGGATCACACGAGCTGGAAGAAACAATTCACCACCAAACCCTTTTTCTCTGCAATACCACCGTGCGGGGTGGGGACGGTTCACTATTTTGTCCAGGCGAGATGGGATTTTTCATTGTTTTCACAGCAGACTGGCTCTGTTTGCCAAGCGAAATAGCAAACATTTTCCCTAGGAATACTAGAGACGATCTTATTTCAGACCCATCTGTTCTCATGAAGCAAACCCCAATAATTTGGCACGGGACTAGCCTTCATGTATTTGTTCAGATTAAAGCAATTTGTATATTAGAGTATCTGTACATTGTATATCTTCAGTCTTTACCCAGCTACCAACAACTGTTCAACGCATAAACGTAAGCTTGTGTATTCATAGAATCCTGCCTCCCTTTCTAATGTTCCAAGGAAGAAGCTCAGTGATAACTCTACACCTTACTCATGCCAGCAATCCTGTTATCTGCTATAGGAAATGGGAGAAATTTTAGGAAGGATTTGAATATTTTCCTCTATGCTTTGTATCAAACTTGGGGACCCAGTTTAATTACTTAGGAGCTACCTTCTATAGCTGGATTTGTCTGAATTGCTTTACCATTTAAAAAGAAAAGGAGTACTTGTGGCACCTTAGCAACTAACAAATTTATTTGAGCATAATCTTTCGTGAGCTACAGCTCACTTCATCGGATGCTGTCACTTTACCATTTAAGTGGATTCAAGGCCTAACAGAACCAGGGACAAGAGCAGAGATTTTCCTTTGAAACAAAATATACAGATGGTTGTCTGTGTGTTTCTGTGTCTATCTTCTTGGCTTTTTCAGTTTTTATCTAGTATCCAATATCACAGAACATGGCAATAGAAACCCCTTCGAGATTTGTAAGCGCTTTTCGCCTTTCTAGATATAACATATAGTATAAGCACAGGCAAAACCAATTTCCCTACCCTACCAATTTGTATTCTTGGGATAAGAATCTCTAGCAACAAAATTTATGGCTGTAGCATATATTTAAAACACACAGAGAGGAAACATTTGCCACTAATGCAAGGAACCAGCAGTCAAACTGTCCCCGTTCATTCAGTACATACCAACAAACATCAAGGTTATACTGACAAGAGCTAAGAAGCAGAATGAAGTTTATCACACTGCATTCTTAGCTCATCCCCTTGTGAGGGAGAAAAGGTAATTACTGAATATATTTGTGGTCAGAGAAGGTTATAAACTGTGTACTATACCCAATAGAGTAAAATGGCTCCTTGGGTAATTATCTAATTAGGTGTTTGGGGTACTTTTTTTTTTTAATGCATACTTTGTGGTTTTAAAAATCCTTTTGCACTGAAATAATTCCTTGAGCTTTCCAAATCTCTCACAAACAGTGTAATTAGATCATTAGGATGTGCCTTTAAAACAGGGATTTGCAATGGTTAAGCAAAACAAAACAAAACTCCTTATCAAACTCTATCTGGGGGGAAATGCAGCCACAATTTGGAATGAAACCACAGTCTAATTTTTTATTTGTGTGGGGTTTTGTTGTTGTTTTTTAAAGTAAATCAGTAGTTTAGCTATTTGGATGGTTTCCTGAGCAATCAAAGCAGTTAAAACAGACTAAGGAAATATTTCTTGCCAACAGTTATTTTAAAATCAAAGCTTTCTTTGAATTATGCAAATCTGGAACTTTTTAACTTAAGTTTCTACATATTTATGTCTAAAAGGAAACCTAACAATGAAATATAAATTTCATATTTTATACACCCCCCCACACACAGAGACAAGGTTGCAAGGCTAAATTCTGAACTGCAATCTTGAGGTTTTACTGGAATGATGAAAGACACCTCTGGAAAGTTATTCAAACAGGAAACTTGGAAGGTTAATATAATCCTGCCATAAAAATATATATATGCTTTGTTTACAGTTTTCTTCTGAATATACAAAGGGTTTTGACTGGCTTGAGGGAGATATCCTGACCTAGCTTTGCATTGTTGAACTTTTTAACTTAAGTTTCTACATATTTATGTCTAAAAGGAAACCTAACAATGAAATATAAATTTTATATTTTATACACACACCCCCGACAAAGACAAGGTTGCAAGGCTAAATTCTGAACTGCAATCTTGAGGTTTTACTGGAATGATGAAAGACACCTCTGGAAAGTTATTCAAACAGGAAACTTGGAAGGTTAATATAATCCTGCCATAAAAGATATATACGCTTTGTTTACAGTTTTCTTCTGAATTTAAAAAAGGGTTTTGACTGGCTTGAGGGAGATATGCAAAGCTAGGTCAGGACTGTAGAGGAAAGGATAAAAAGTTTAATGCCAAATGATCTGAACAAAAGATTAGTAATAAATACAATTAAAATACATTTAAACAATACAATTCAAATTGTAACCTATGTAGACTGCAGCTAGGAACCGAAAAATTAAAATAATGTTTGCTGTTTCATTGTAAAATGTTGTTATGCATGGCTAAAATGATCTGGAAAAAATATTCCTGTTGTTTTCCTATGCATCAGTAACTTAGTTTGGTCTATCATAGTATTACTGACAACAGTCCCATTCAGTGAATACTGGGGTTATATTGCAACACCTTTGGGGAGCATGTACAAAGGAAAGTTGAATAAATCAAAAATATTAGCAATCACACAACTCATTTCTAATTGCCGAGGGCCCTATCCTCTAGTCAGGGTCTTTTTAAAATATCTAGAGAGAGAGAGAGAGAGAATTCCCCATTTAAATAAAGGCTGAGTCCTGATTTTTAAAATCAACGGCGTTTCACAAACTTCAGGAAATAATTCCGGGGTGACGGAAAGTGAAGTGTTGCGTAGAAATTCACAAGAAGATCCCTGGGCTGGAGGCTGCCGGGGAGAACAGCAAGGGACCCGGGGCCGACGCCTGCGCCCCGGTGCAATTCAAAGCTAACTTGGGAGAAGAGTTTGAAAGGAGCAAACTCCCCTTGGCAGCAAAGCGTTTTCACTTTCCATTCCTTAGCCACAGTGGAGGGGTAAATTAAACCATCCGTAGGACTGGGGGGTTGGGTTTTTTTAAAGATACACTAAGCTTTGGGGGCAGAATTTGTTTGGGGGAGTGCGTGGAAAGAGGAGCCTGAGGGGGAGAGGCTGTTTGCAACGGATCGATCTTTTTTTTTAAAAAAAAAAACAAAAAACAGAACAAAACAAAACCCACAGGAAATCAGGTTTCTATTGGTTTTTTGCCTGCTTGCTTTTTTTCTCTTTCTTGCCTAAAATCTGTCCCGATGTCACCACTGCATCCCATACAAAACCACCAGGCTCCCCTGGAATGAGGACGGGCAGGTGGGCTTGAGAAAAGGGGTCGGGGAAACGCGCATTCCCGGCGGCCCCCCACCCCGATTCGAATCCACACCTGTTCTAAAAAGAAAAGGAGTACTTGTGGCACCTTAGAGACTAACAAATTTATTAGAGCATAAGCTTTCGTGAGCTACAGCTCACTTCATCGGATGCATTTGGTGCTCACGAAAGCTTATGCTCTAATAAATTTGTTAGTCTCTAAGGTGCCACAAGTACTCCTTTTCTTTTTGCGAATACAGACTAACACGGCTGCTACTCTGACACCTGTTCTAGTTTCCCATTAAATACGCGGCGCTCAGCCACCGCGGCTCTTCCGACTTGATTCCCCTTTGCTGCAGGTAGGGAGTATAGATTTTAAGGAACCCTTCGGTGGGGTGCTGGAGTCCCCCTCCGTCTGGAGAAACTGCACAGAGCTGCGGGATGTTTTTGGGAGGCTAGCAGCTAATGAATCCTGGGCATTGGGAGCGCGGATCTCGGCTCCTGCTCTGACCCAGAGAACAGCGTAGAAACGGGATGATTCGCCTTTAATTCGAGACTACCGGGCTTTACACGGGGTCCTTGTCCGACCCAATCTGGGCTGTTCTTTTGCAAGTGCATTTACTCCGTGTGGGCAGATTTACAGGGTTCTGTTGGGGCCCCCGCTAATAATGACCTGAAAACCCCATTCATCCCCCCCCTTCAGGGTTTCCTCATGGGGGATCCTTGGACCCGCTGGCTAATTCCAGCCACTCTCCCGTGCCCCCCACCCGCCCTCTGATATGGTCCAACCATAGCTGCCTTGTTAAGCCGGACCAGTGCTTTGGAAAGGTCCGGTCGTTGTCTGAATGCACCCAGTTCACGAGGACCAGGCAGGTTCCCGATTTCCCCGGGTACGAACACGTGTAAATGGGCACGTCTGCTCCCTTATTAGGGGAGATTTGCAAGTCTCAGCCTTTGGTGTCCCTTGCAAAAGAAGCTCGCACCCTAAAACCATGGATGTGGTTAGTAACTCGCTCCGCTCCGCACGATCTTTGTACGTGGAGGGAGAATTCCTGCCTTCTTCCAACGTGCAGTGTTTGGTTAAGCATCAGCCTCAGTTGGCTGGATGCCTTTGCTTTGCCTTGAGCGCCTCCGGTTATTTTTCAAAGTCACCTTTTCCTTTCCCTGCTCACCTCTTCTCTCCCTCCGCCCCCCGTTTCTACTGGGTTCGCTCCATTTCACCCTCCTTACCTGTGCCCGCCGCTGTGCCTGGTGTTTGAGGAGGGCTGTGATTGCTTTCCTAGCCCCAGCTGATGATTAGTTAGTTGTTTTTTAATCGAGTGGCTGTCAGGCATCAATGACGAGGTGGCCACACTGTTACCTGATCTGAAAGGCCAATTGCAGGGATTATAAGTGAACTTAGTAGGGCTGGCCTTTGATCCAGTGCATGCAGGACAGAAAAAAAAATCCAGCGGAGAGAGAATTATTCAGATGCAACTGGACCAGCAGTTACTTCACCTGCTATCTAAGGTATTTATGTGCCCCTCTATTACTGTAACAGCTGAGCACCCCACAATCTTTAATATACCCCCTCCCCCCCCCCACACACACACACACACCATGGGGCCTGGGAATGCTACTATCCCCATTTTACATCTGAGGAAGTGAGGCACAGACCCTCAAAGGTGTTAGGCTCCTAACAGCTATTGAAATCCATGAATGTTAGGAGAGGAAGTAGCTTTGAGGATCTGATCCTAGGTGACCCGCTTAAGGTCATAGAGCGAGGTGCAGGGCTGAGAATGGAACCTGTTTTCCGAATCCCAGGATCAAGCCCTAACCGCGAAACCATCTTTCCTCCTGGCTACAGCATACCCTGTCCTAGCCGTCTTCCTTATCTTTGGGTACATCTACACTGTACACGCCTTTCAGCAGCCTGTAGAGCACAGGCACTGCACATCTCCCTAGAATGGGTATAAACAGCAGTGTAAACTGTGAGGCACTGCCGAGGTGAGTAAAAACATGTCTGAACCCTATGGGCACATATCCTACGTGGCTCTCTACACACCCAAGGACTGCCTCCCCAGTCTACACTGAAATTTTTTAGCCATGTAGTGTCCTGCAGCTGGAGTCTTTCCTCACTGTTGGAAAGGCTCTGGCACTGGGGAAAGTCTCGGGGCCTTTCCCCACTGCCAGATCCTTTCACTGATGTGTGTAGCTACACACCACAATGTGGATGCAGCCTGCTTTTCACTGCAGGGTGTAGCTATATATTCCTTACACACCACTATCAGCCGTGTGCAGTTGTAGCCACACCTTCAGTATCATGCTTGGCTTAATTTTTCCTGTTGCAACTGTTTTACACCAGTGTGACTCCACTGAGCGAAATTCCATCCTCATTTACATGGGTATAAATCTGGAGTAACTTAATTGTCTATTGGAGTTACTCCAGACCTATGCTGGCTTCACTGAAAGCAGGATTGAGCTCACTAACTTTAGTGTATACAAAACAATGTATGTACAAAATAGAAAATTGTGTCTGAGCTTCCTTCCAGCAGTATGTTGATTGCTCTATTCACATCCCCATTACAATCATGTAGCGCCACTATGCATTCATCCTGGTTCTTCCCCGTCACTTCCATGAGTTGTTTCACTTTATCTTCAAAATCTGCATCATTCTTATCATAGATCATCTGTGCAAGGCGAATCTGTTCTGCTGTTGCCTGTACGACTTGTTTCTGTGGCTGTGCTGGCTGCGTGGTTGAAATCTGTGTTTTGTCCCGAGTGCCCCGGCCAGCACAGCCACAGAAACAAGTCGTACAGGCAACAGTAGAACAGATTCGCCTCGCACAGATGATCTATGATAAGAATGATGCAGATTTTGAAGATAAAGTGAAACAACTCATGGAAGTGACGGGGAAGAACCAGGATGAATGCATAGTGGCGCTACATGATTGTAACTTTAGTGGAGTCTCTCCTGTTTTACTGCCATGTAAAGGAGTTAACAGGACAGAATTTGGCCCTGTTGTAGATTCCAACGTTGATTGTTCAAAGAAGGGCTTTTATCCACTTCTCACTGAGGAGAGTCCAGAAGACCGAGATATCATCATTCCGGGTCGCATCTAAGCACCGTAAAGGAGTCACTGAGTGTATTATGGCTGCTCCAAACAGAAACTTGCACCAAAATAATTATAATGAATAATCTTTTGCTAATTCAGTGCAGGTGTGTCTGTGGACACTAATTTCAGAATTAAAGTGTCCTGTTTTGTTTTAGCCTGTCTTTAATAATTTTAAAAAAAAAATCAAAATAGGACACTTTTTTGTGACACTGTCTTCAGTGCTGAAAAGGTGTGGTTTGAACATCGCAATACTTGTCTTGCTGTAAAATCCTAGTGGAGGCAAGTTGCAGATAGTTTTGATGTCTGTGCAGCTGATTGAAATCAACACTACACCCTACACCTAGGGTGGACCTCAACTAGCTACATTTGTGTATAGACACAAGACCTTAGATATAGAATCAGCTCCTCTGATTAATAACTTGGAATGTCGGAAGATCATACAGTTGCACCTGATGCACAAAGAAGGCTGTTCCCATGGTCAGGGCACAGGCCAAAGACTTGTGTCCCTGCTCTCCCAGGTATGTTTGCACAGAGATTAAAAATCTCAGGCCTGGCCCTGGTCAGCTGACTCGGGTTCTGGGGGTGAAAAATTGCTGTGCAGGAGTTTGGCCTCAGGTTCGGACCCTGCAAAGATGGAGGGTCTAAGAGTTCAGGCTCCATCCTGAGCCTGGATGTCTACACAGTGATTTTTAGCCCTGTGAGCCTGAGTCAGCTGTGGCTGACTTTTATCCCTATGTAGACATTTCCCCCAGAGGCTTTCTGTGTGATCTTGAGCAAGTTGCTTAGACTTGAACCTAAGCTATAGCCCAGCACAGAGCTACTTTCCCTGAGGCCCGGCCTACACCAGACATTGCTATTGTGGAAGGAATTAAACCTATCCTGTTTCAATCCAGTCTACATGCTCTAGATCACTCTGCTTTTGTAAAAGAAATCAAAGGAGCTTTGCTGCTACCACTGAAGTCAGTGGTACATTAACTTCAGGGAGAATAGCATCAAGCCTTTCTCTAGACACACAACTGCAGTATCCTTTTGTTCAATTTCCTTATCTGCAGAAGCAGATACGCTGAGCTTCATTGGTACCTAGACATTAGGGCTCAGATCCTCAGGTATTTGGGAGGCCCCACAGGAGCTAGTATGAACAAACCCAGTATGTTCCTACTTCCCTGCACAGAGCAAGTCATTTTAGGGTGAGCTCATTGACTCCAGTATGTCATTTGGGCCAGTTAGAATGAGGGTTGTTTTACTAAATGGTGAATGAGTTTTGAACGGTCTCCTTGGAGCATTGTGCGAATTCCTTCCTCCCTTGGGGAAGACACAGTTAACATAAGAATGGCCATACTAGGTCAGACCAATGGTCCATCTAGCCCTGTATCTGGTCTCTGACAGTGGCCAGCACCAGATCTTCTGGGGAAGTGCTCAGAACTGGGCAAGTTTGGAGGGCTCCACCTGGTCGTCTCCTTCTGGTTTCTGGAGTCAGAGGTTTACAGTTGCCTGAGCATGGGGTACATCCCTGTACATCCTGACTAATAGCTATTGATGGACCTGTCCTCCTTGAACTTACCTAGTTCTTTTTTTAACTCAGTTATACTGTTGGCTATCACAATGTCCCCTGGCAATGAGTTCCATAGGTTGTGTGTGTGCTGTGTGGAAAATGTACTTCCATATGCTTGTATTAAACCTGCTGCCTATTAACCCTAACCCTCACCCTGCCTATTAATTTCATCGGGTGACCTCTGGTTTTTGTATTGTGGGAAAGAGTAAATAACACTTCTGTAGTCACTTTTTTTTTTAAGAGTATTCATGATTTTATAGATTCTATCATATTACCCCCTCAGTGGCCTCTTTTCTAAACTGAACAGCCCGGATCTGTTTAGCCTCTCTTTTTGTATGGAAGCTGTTCCTACCCTTGATCATCTTTGTTCTCTGAATCCTTTCCAGTTCCACTGTATCCTTTTGGCAATGGGGTGATCAGAACTGGACACAGTATTCAAGGTGTATGCACATCATGGATTTATATAGAGGCATTATGATATTTTCAGTCTTATTTTCGATCCCTTTCCTAATAGTTCCTAATGGTCTGTTAGCCTTTTTGATTGTTGCTGAGCATTGAGAATTCTGACCCAACCGGGGGAGTGCTGCAGGAGGTGTGAGATTTGGCAGTCCCACACCAGGCCTTTAACACTAACATGTAGGATTTTACTGGCTTGAGCAGCAAGACATAATCCCTCTACCTGGGGAGGGTTTTCACTCCAGCTGACCCTGAGGTTTGGACAGAGAGAGTCCCAAATCCTCAAAGGTAAACAGGTGTCTAAATCAATGTCAGTGGGAGGTAGGCACCGAAATATGGCCTTTGAGGCTCTAGAGTAGCAGCCGTGTTAGTCTGTATTCGCAAAAAGAAAAGGAGTACTTGTGGCACCTTAGAGACTAACAAATTTATTTGAGCATAAGCTTTCGTGAGCTACAGCCGATGAAGTGAGCTGTAGCTCATGAAAGCTTATGCTCAAATAAATTTGTTAGTCTCTAAGGTGCCACAAGTACTCCTTTTCTCTTTGAGGCTCTGAAACTGCATTCAGTACTCGGGTGGGTTCTGCAACACTGGCAAGTTGCTCTCCCTGAGGTGCTGCCCAGTATTTCAAGGGTTTATCTTTCCTGATGGGTAAATCAGGCCCAGAAACAATGAACAAATGGCTTCTTCAGCCAGCCCCTGGGAAATGGGTCTTGTCTCCTTATCTAGAGAGATCACCTTTTATTGCCAGAGCTTCACATTTCCTTTATTTCTTCAGAGAGGATTTCTGTATCCTAGGTTTTTCCTGAATCCCAACCCTTTGTAAGGGGGCCTGGGTGCAGCTCTGATACCCTGGCACATTAACAGCAGGTGGTTTCTGTGGGCCCGTTTGTGTTTGAAGCAAAGGCGGCCTTTCCTTAATAGGCATAAAGACGGTTTCCCTAGCCTTGGTAACCATGTCCCTCTGCCAGTCCTTTCTCATGCCCAGGTTAAAACCAGGAGAGGAGGCTGGGGGCGGATGTATGGAGTAGGAGATCTGGGAAACACATCAGCCATGTCTATGCTACAATATTATGTCGACCTAACTCACACCTCTGCTTGTGTGTGCACACTTTGTCTCCTGGTGTTGGCGGTGCACGTCCTCCCCAGGAGCGCTTCTATCGATTGGATGGTCTATGTGGGGCATTGTGGGATGGCTCTTGAAAGCCAGTAACAGTCGATGTAAGCAACACAGAGTCTACACTGAGACGGTGTTGTTCTAACTACATTGACCGTGGATCTGCGCCGCTCAGGGACTAAATCTGCATAGAGTGGGACTTAGGTTGGCGGAAGCCAAATTTAAGTGAAGGCACTTCCACAGGTAGGTTGACGTAAGGCAGCTTACGTCAACCTAACCGGATTGTGTCAACCAGGCCTTTGACTGTGCTTTGAAGGTGGCTTAAAAATCCAGAAGGGAAGCAGCGTGTGTGCAGGATATGGGGAGGTGGTCTAAAGGGGAATGGAAAATACCTCCCAAAATACAAAAGAACCAAACTTCGCAGGAAAGCTAGGGTGTGAATTCCCAAAATGTGCAGAGTTCTGCAGGGATCCGGGGTTAGGTGGGACTCTGGTTTATTAGACATGCATACACTCGTTATTTAGAGTGACCCAATGTCCTGATTTTTATAGCGACAGCCCTGATATTTGGGGCTTTTTCTTATATAGGCGCCTATTGCTGGCCCCACCCTCCATCCCAATTTTTCACACTTGCTATCTGGTCACCCTACCATTATTACACATGTATACACTGTCTATGGTGCAGGGATCCAGATCTGAGACCGATTGATCACATACACCCCCCTTGAGCACAGCAGGTCTCCATTTGGGCTGGATCCTGGCCTCTCCCTCGCTGCGCACAGCTCCTGTGGGGCCTCCCAAAGCCCAGACCTCTCCAGCCCCTTCTCTCCTCGTTAGGGAAGTGTTGGAAAGTTGCTGAAGTGCGAAATGAGCCTGCAAAAAGCTCGTTGTCCTAATTAAACTTTGACAAGGAGAGTGACAAGAGGCAATGGAGAGGAAACAATGCCACCAGTGTTGGGGACCCAGGCCTGAGCTGGGAAAGCCTTTGTCCCCGGGAACAAAAGCAGTTGTTTGCATGTGTTAAAGTCCATTAAACTTCATCAGACCCAGGTGCAAACACCATCCTCCCCAGACCCTCGGAACCCACCCCACCTTCCGAGAGCTGCAGTCAGCGCTAATCAGGGCCCCACTCCCATGGGGCACCGCATCAAAACGGCTCCTTTACAGTGTAAATATTTTGCCCTGAAGTGAATTATTGTCACTCTGTCTAACACTGCCGTATGGGGCTGGAGAGTGGGGGCACTGATTGCGCTCGGTGGCCAGGCTGGGGCCTTTGTTAACGAAGCAGGGAGTGGGGGAAAGGGCTGTCATTAACATGCATGTAATATAATCACTTAAAACTGGGTGGGTTTCTCTCTCTCTCTCTCTGACTCTCTCTCTCTCTCTCTCTCCTTACTCCCCTCCCTGAAAATCAAAGCAGGGACTCGTACTTTATTATTGCAGGACACAATGTTTCCTCTTGTGTCCATCACCCCCAACTAGGAGCGGAAATAGATCAATCCCAGTGCAGAGTGGGATCATGGAGCTCAATGGACAAGTACTTGGCTTTTAAGTGTTTTATTTACTGGAGTGCCAATGCACAAGGACAGTCATAAAATCATAATGTAGGGGGGAATTATACCTCCTCCCCCACCCTCAGAGGACAGGGCCAGACCTTGAAATAGAAAAGGTAGCAGCAAAAACAAAAGAAAACTGAGTTAGGCCAGGAAGGGATGGGCTAGACCTAGAAGGGGAAGAAAATAAATATGTATTTACCAGCTAGAAAGAGTAGCTGTGCAAAGACAAGCACACACACCTGAAACAAAAACCCTTGCTCAGGCCCAAGCAGATAAATCTTTAAAATCTCCCTGTAATGTTTTGTTTCATAAAACCGGAATAATGTGTTATCCAAGAACAAACCATTCCTGGGTCATTGTCTGTCCCAAGTGGATTTACTGGTTAGTTTCTGCCCCACTGCTATTTTCAAAGATTCGTTTTAGGGGGATTTCTTTTTTTTTTTTTTTTTTTTTTTTTAAATGTGGTGGTAATAACAATTTATTACTGCTGATGGAATTGGGAGACATGCCTCTTATTTGGCAATTAGACATTAAGGCCCTGATCCAGCAGCAACTTAAGCACCTGCTTAACTTTAATGTGAAGTCAGTTGGGACTGATCACGTGCCTAGAGTTAAGCAGGATGTGTCTGCAAGATCAGGGCCTGAGTGGGTATCTTCATTAAGTCTATTTGTTTACCTAATTTATTCTGTGATTTTCTAATTGCGTGATTGCAGCAGGCAACATTCTCCAATGGGGAAACCTGAGACGGGTGAGCTGTCAGGTGCTGCTCGCTAATAATGTGACAAAGTCAAATGATTATATTTGCAGCAGCTTGATTTGGGGAGGGAGACGAGGTAATGGCATTGGGCACGTTGCATTGTAAACTGTTCAGCTGTGCAAGCCTATGTGCACTGAGGCGTTAATGGCAAATTGTGAGGCACTGGGCCCAGAGCACATGTGATCATGAATAAGAACGAAGAGGAGCTGAAGGAAAAAGCATATTTTAGGATCCTCAGATCCTTGGTAGGCATCCAGTGCTTACAAAACTGTGTGCACCCGCCTACAATGCCTCTTACCACTCTGAGGTGGGTAAGTCTAGTATCTATAGCAATATAATCTCTTCTGTTATATAATATGTATTTGCCTGCAAATAATATGCAGCTAGCTTTTGCAGGCAAAATAATGCCCTGGTCTAGATTGCTGGATCAATCTAGGAAGTGGTTCCAAGTTTACAAATCGTGTTTGCTGTAGCTTCACAGTATCTACCACCTTGAATGGTTTATAGCATGAGTTCTCAAGGTTTTTTCAGAGTGTGCTCTACATTTTAAAAGAGAGGTTATCCCATCCCAAGGACAATATTCACTTCCATTCATGCTCCCATTTCCTCAGATCCTGGTGCAGGCAAAGACAAGGGCCGGGAGGAGGGAATTAAAGACTCCTTCAGTATGTGAGAGGTAGGGTGACCAGGCTTCAAGTGTGAAAACTCGGGACAGGGGGTGGGGATAATAGGAGCCTATATAAGAAAAAGACCCAAAAATCAGGACTGTCCCTAAAAATCGGGACATCTGGTTACCCTAGTGAGAGGTCAAATATTTTTGCTGTTTTATTCTTTCCCTACCTACTTCACAAAATATTTGTGGGGATCAGAACAACAAGGAGAAGGCCACTTCTAGTCTTCAGAAAGCATGGCTCCATGCCTATGATTTGGTTGAAAGAAGAAGATTTTGACCAGATCTGTTGCTTAGTTAGATAAACACAATATAAATTATAAAAGGCTATTTTGCAAACCAAATGGTTGCTTTGCATTTAGGACTGAAATTAGACTGTCTCATGTTTTACTACTAGCATCCTAGCATATCTATGTTGTTTCATTGCATCTTCTCACCCTTAGAACATGATTTGTTTTGTTGGGGGAGTAGGGAAACTTTTGCCTTCAGTCATAGAACTATTACAATGGATGCTGTTACATCAGTGGGGTGGAAGAATAAGAATTCTAAGAAGAACAATAGACCATACACATGGATGATGTCCAATATTGCCTCTTGATCCAGAATGGTGTCACCTCCTTTAGACGCAGCCAGGTTTTCAGATGATGTAAATCAGCATAGCTACACTGAAGTTAAACTAATTTATCCTACAGTCAATTCCCTAGTCAGCCAATGGGCCAGATGTTTATGCCAAATTTGCTTCCAAGGCATTGCCATCTAAGTTCCCCAGAACCCCTGTGCTGAGAGAGTGATCCACAGGGCCTTCCCTATCAGTTCTCCTGGATACAAAGTAAATGAACCTGGAAAAAAGCAGAGGAGCTGTGAGATGAGTACTCAGGATGCAAGAACCAATTGTAGGCAAAAATCCACCTCAGTAAGATTAAATGAGAGTGGAAAACCTGGTGAAAATGCCTCCCTGAGGTAGTTTGATCTAATCCCAGCAGCCCTTGAGGCACAGATTGCCATGGCTATCTCACGGCCTAGTGCACCGTCCCTTGAAGTGACAGGGGCACACCCACCAGGGAGCTCACCCTCCTGGCATAGGTAGACAAAACTGACGCACAAAGGTGTGTTCAGGTCTAACTGGCGGCAGCGTGTGAAGATCAATCTGCATGTGACCCAGCACCAGGAAGGCAAAGGAGCTAGTGCTGGATGACCGAGAGGAGATGGGAGAAAAGTGTTGAGAGACGTGGCTCTGCAGCGATGCAAACCAACAAAACAACCCAGAGCTGAAGCTGTCACCCTTAAGGCATCGGGCTATGCCGGAGGTATTGCAGAAATCCGTAAATATTGCTGCAGGGGTTGGACGTAATAGGGTGAGTCAAGAGTGGTGTGGCCTTTATTTTAATAGTCTCTTCCTGTTACATGTACTTCTGACACATCTATGAACAATTACAAACTTACCCATTTTTCACCATCTAAATGGCAGCCTGGTTTTATTGCACTGAGTGTAGGGTTGAGAACCAAAACCACCCGAGTTTGAATCCTGGCTCTGCCTCAGACTTGCTGCATGGCTGTGGGTGAATCAATTAGTTTGACCCCTGTCTCCTACTGAAGGCATCTCAACAGCTGGCAGGACCCAGCCCCAAACTCTCTGGATGAAATTCAAGCACTGGCACAAATAAATACGACTCCTGTTGAGCTGAGGGGAGTTGTGCCCGCTTATGCCAGGTCTGCATTGGTCCTTCTGTGTCTTGTGTTCCCTATGAGTAAAAGGGGGGTGGTCATTCTTGTCTGCATCACAAGGGGATCAATACATGTTTTTAGAGCTCTTTGAAGGTGAAGAAGTTTTTATTGTTCTTATTGGTGGCGTTATTAGGGGAGTTATACCAGAAGGCTACACATACATGTGGCTGGTCAAAGTGCATGATTTCTGCCCATCCTTTCTGTGTCACCAGCTCATACCCTATATTCATGTTAATTCCAAACAACCTTTTAAAAGAACTAGTAGCATGCAAAACATTTGCCTTAAACACATTTCCCTCCCTCCCCCCACCGAAATATCCATAAATTCGCACACAGAACAAACCAGGTATGACTAAAATACTCTCCCAACAATGGCGTATAAATAGACCATCTCCCTTTATGGTGTGAAATCCATGTTGTTTTGTTTTCACTCCATCAGGGGTGACCCACTGGCATGACTCGTTAGATTGTTCTGGAATTTCTTCTTCCTCTTCCTACTTCTCCCCCAGATATTTTTGTCCCGCTATGACACTCATACTTGGCACTTCAGCTGAGCAGTCCTGGTAGGCAAAATAAAGACCGAGGGCAATGGATTAATTCTAATAGTGCACTTTCCACTCTACCAATTTTCTAATGCATTCCCTCTGGCCAGACCTGACCCAGTTAACTTCCTCTGCATATGACGGTGGATAATCAAATCCATCGGGAAGTCACCCACTTGATAGTCCAAATTCTGACAGCCAAAAAGAGTACATCCATAGCTACATGGAATGTACAAACTCTAAATAATGCAGGAAATTAGCACAGGTAATCAAAGAAATGGACAGATATAAAATTGACATCCTAGGACTTTGTGCAGTTAGATGGAAAGATCAAGGTATGATAACATTTGGAGAAAAAATAATGTTATATTCAGGTGGAAACAAATATGAGAGGGGTGTAGGAATCCCCATGAATACTGCTGCAAAGAAATTGCTTCTGACTTGACAACTAATATCCGATAAGCTACTGGCAGCTCAATTCCATTCTCGGCACATTAAGTGCACCAGAGTCCAGGCATATGCTCCAACAAGCGATGCAGATGAAAAGAACAAAGAGCAGTTCTATACAGAATTGAACGATGTAATGAAAGAAACACCAAACCACAATCTTGTCCTGGTTACGGGAGATTTTAATGCCCAGATCAAGTGAAAGAAGAGGTTGGGAAACAGTCATCGGCCCCCATGCAACTGGAACAACGACAGACAATGGCACAAGACTTCTTTAAATTTTGTGCTGAAAACAATCTTAGCATCTGCAATTCTTTCTTCCAACACAAAAAGACATGGATTTCACCAGATGGCCAAACACAAAATGAGATTGACTATATTTGTGTTAGACAGAGGTGGAAAACATCAGTTTTAGACACAAGATTATTCAGAGGAGCAGATATAGGGAGCGGTCACTACTTGCTGAAAGCAAACATCAAATTGAAATTTAAAGCGCTCAGAAAGAAAGAACCCAGACTCCAATTACTCAATACACAGAAACTACAAGATTTCAGAATACTAAAAGAGTACCAGAGAGAGGTCAAGAACAGGTCTGAGGCCCTTAAAGATCTTGAAGAAAACAAAGTGGGGAAAATACTGGGATCTTTTCAAGCCAGCTGTGCTAGAAGCAGCTGAAAAGATCATTGGTAGGAAGAGAGGAAGCAATGAAGAACAGTGCATCTCAGAAGAAACATGGAAAATTATAGACAAAGGAAGAAACCAAAAGGCTCTAGTACTACAACATGCGACTGAAGGAACAAACCAAACCTACAGGAACCTTGACAAAGCAGTAAAGAAACAAAGCAGAAAAGAGAAGCAAAATTGGATAGAAAGTAAGTTTAGTGCAGCTGAAGAAGCAGGGGAAAGAAACGGTACAAGAACAGTCTACACGATCCTGAAAAGGTTAACAGGATCTGGATCAAAATTCAGAAGTGTCGCTGTGAAAGGAAAACAAGGAGAAATTTTGAAAACGCAGGAGGAACAAGAAAATAGATGGGTGGAACACTTCAAAGAAGTGCTAAACCAACCAGAACCACTTACAAGACTGGAATTAACAATGATACATCTATATCTAGGTCTAATGGTTTATCTGAGGTAAAAATCGAAGAAGTAAAAAAAGCATTGCAGAAGCTGAAAAACAACAAGGCACCTGGGTTGAACGGCATTCATCCTGAGATGCTTAAATATGGAGGTGAAGACGTGGAATCAGTCATCTGTTCGCTGTGCAACAAAATATGGATGGAGGAGAAAGTGCCGGAAGAATGGACCCTCGGTACTATAATCAAGTTACCAAAGAAAGGTAATCTAAACAATTGTTCAGATTGGAGGGGAGTAACACTTCTATCTGTCACAGGAAAAGTATTAGCAACAGTCCTCCTGAACAGAATGAAAGAAAAGATGGATACCATCCTACGTGAACAACAATCTGGATTTAGACAAGGGAGATCCTGCACAGATGCTATTTTCACCCTGAGATGGATTATTGAGAACACAATTGAATTCCAAGGCAGTCTTGTCATCAATTTTGTGGACTTTCAAAAAGCAACGTGGAAAATTGCAGAACAATATGGAATTCCAACAAAATTAATCAACATTATGAAGGCATTCTATGCCAACTCAAAATGCTGCATTAAAATGGCCATTCAGCATCAAGACAGGTGTAAAGCAGGGGTGCATCATGTCTCCTTTTGTTTACACTTGTTTGTTTACATTTGTCATCGACAATGGATTAAAACAATGCAACAGTGATACATATGGCCTAAAATGGAACAATTCAAGACTATTTGATCTGGACTTTGTTGACAACATCACTCGTATCAATGAAGATGCCAACAGACTACAAAAATGAACAAACCAAGTAAAAGAAGTAATGGAAATGTAAAGATGTGTTAATGGAGACTACAGAGACAGAAATCAAAATTGAAGAGGAGGAAACTGGAGAAGGTGAATAATTTTATGTATCTTGGAAGTAGCATCAGCCAAGATGGTACTAGTTCCGAGTAAATAATAATAATAATCGGGAAGGCAAACATGGCATTTGGAAGACTCAGAAACATCTCCCTCAAGACAAAACTGAACATGTGATGGTGATAATTACTTTGTACAACATAGATCAGTGAGACATAGCAACTTACCAAGAAAGATAAGCAAAAGCTGGATGTATTTCATCACACGTGTCCGAGAAGAATATTGGGAATAACAAAGAGAGATAGGAAGACTAATGAAGAAGCCAGAAAAATTACTGGACAAAGTACCCTCTCACAAATCATCTAGAAAAGACGACTTCAGTGGCTGGGACATGTGCTGGAATGGAAAAAGAATGCTTACCAAATACCACCCTTGAATGGAAGCCAGAAAACGCAAGAAGAAAGAGAGGAAGACCACAAATAACATGGAGATGAACAGACATCAAGCACCTCAACATGAAATGGGAAGATTTTGGAGCGAAGGGCAGCTGACTGGCAAGGATGGCAAATGTGGGTAGCCCAATGTGCAGCAATGGATGGGATGGACTAAGGTCTAAGGTAAGGACTGCTCACATAGTCCCACGCCATCTACTGGTCCAGTTGGAATTGCAATTTATGGGGGACGAAAAAAATCTTCAGCAGCGAGATGGGCCAGCGAGCGCAGGTTTTAGTTTTGCAAAACCAGTCTGAAATCAAGGCTTGTCCTTGACAAAATGGACTCTAGATCTGCTCCACCCAAAAGGTCATGGTTTTGTCCAACTCTTGCAACAGGCAAGCTAGGATGATTTTGACTTTCAGTATCCTGAGGCTGACTCACTGCTCTTGGCAAGTGTCCCTCCATAGGCCAAATTGAGGAGACAACTGGTAAAGGACTGGATGATTAACCCATTAACAATGTGATTCAGCTGGTCGGCTGAGGAGAGGGGAAGGCTAAAAAAGTGAGATCTCTTGCCCTGTGCCTAAGGAGAAAACAAAAGCCATATGGGGGAGAAAAGACTTGTACAGCACAATGGAAATAAAGCACTTGCTGTTGAACTTGACAGCAGTGCATGAGGGCTGTTTGTAGCAAGGAATAGAGGGTGAGGGGCCCCCACCCTTGTGGCACACACCCTTGTGTTTAAGATTTTAGTTTTGACTTAAAGGCATGAATGACTTGTGATATGCAGCCTGGAGAGACATCTTCCCTGGGCCGTGCGGTCATGGAGGTGCCCAAACTGGATCTTCAGGGTTTGAAATAGGAGCTGCTAACCGGGCAATCTCCAGAACTCTCTACCTGCCCTCCCCTGAGCCAAAATGCCCAAGTCAATACACTTCCAGGCATCTCTTTAGAGACAAGTCTTAAAGCATCTCAGACCTTGGAGGAGGGATGGCTGTGCTGAGGATGGGTGTATGCCAAGTGCTAAGGTTCATAGAATATCAGGGTTGGAAGGGACCTCAGGAGGGCATCTAGTCCAACCCCCTGCTCAAAGCAGGACCATTTTTTTTTTCTTTTTGCCCCAGATCCCTAAATGGCCCCCTCCAGGACTGAGCTCACAACTCTGGCTTTACCTAGGCCAGTGCTCAAAGCACCGAGCTATCCCTTTTGTTGGGATGAGTGTAACTGTTTTCAAGCTCTTCGCCTACCCTGCCCCGCCCAAGCAAAGTGGAAGCCGGCCCTGGGCCAAAGTCAGTGGCTAAACTTTTAAAAGGGAGGGGGGGATGCAGTTGGTCTGCGGTGGCCCCGAAAAGACCAGAGACACCTAGCTGGTGGGCTCGGTGCCTAGCCAATGGGCTGCATGTTCCAGGTTTGCTCTTGGACCTATGCAAGTTTATTAGGAGGTTAATTTGCTATCAAATCCTCTTTTCCCCCCCCAATTATATCTCACAGGGAAGCACCAGCGGCTGTGGCAATGCAGCTGACCTCCCCCAGAGGACCCTTTTAAAAGCAGCTTCCCCCTGCTCAAGGAGACACTTACAACCACCCTCATTGTCTGAGCCCTGCCCTCGTTCCCCGGGAGGCACGCGCGGGCTCAGCCGCTGGGCGGGGCCGAGCCGCCGGGGGGGGCCGTACCTGCCCCGGCGCGCGGTGGAGGGGGCGTGGCGAGGGCGCATGGCGCGGAGCCTATGGGCGCTCGCCGGCCGGGAGCCTTTAAAGGCCGCGCCGCCCGGCTGTCAGCCGCAGAGGCAGGGCTGGCAGCGGGGGCGGCCGGAGCGCGGCGCTCGCTCCTGCCATGGCCGCGGTGAACGGCGCGGTGGAGAACGGGCAGCCGGACAAGGGGCAGCCGGACAAGAAGCTGCCGGCGCTGCCTCGGCCCGTGAAGAACCTGGAGGTGCAGCACACCAAGGTAAGCCGGCGCCGCGCACCTGCCGCCCCTTCTCCGCGCCGCCCGGGGCACGTGTCCCGGCACGGGGGACCCCCCCCCCCTCCCGAAAGGAGGGACGCCGCTTAAATCCGGCTGGGTGGGGGCATGGCTGCGCTCCGAGCAGCCACCCCGCGGGAGGCTCGCTCCTTTCATCCCAGCCAGGATGCCAGGAGATGGGATGGAAGAAATCCTGGCTATTTCACAAGTCTAAATTTACATGAATTACACTCCAGAGCTCCTGACCCATCTGCTCAGGAGCCAACGGGGATTTAAACAAAACAAAAGAAAAAGCAAATCTCAATGTCCCCACGCCTGTAGGGCGACTTCACCTGGCGCAGAATGCGCCGGGCCCTGATCCTGCACAGCCCCAATGCGGGCTGAATTCCCGGGGCGACCTGGGGGTTGCAGGAACGCGGCGTCTGACCTCTCGGGCAGGAACCTCGTGGTCGTGCACCTCTGTCTTGTATTATGTCAACAGTAAGATTAAAGAGTAAATGGGGGAAAACTAGGGCATTTCCTCCTCGCAACCTGAGTTTGCAAAAGCTTCCCCTTCTTCGCTATCATCCGTCTGTGTTTGGAGTCCCGCTCCTGCAGAGACGTGTTGCGCTTCCCATGGTTGCAGGATACATCTGTCTAGTACTTTTAATTAACAGCAGATTCCCCCGCCCCCCGTGTCTGCTGTGATTCAGAGGCTCGGTTCAATTCTTATTGATCGTGCAGTGTTTTGCTTAATTACTTTGTTGGTTTCTTTTTAGCTTGATGTTCCACAACCTTGGTCTGTGCTCTTGTATTTGAACAGAGTGGGCGTTTATTGTGGTATTTGTAGCAAGTGGAGAAAGGTGTAGGTTCTAGGGGCGATGCAAAAAGATGCATGTCACTGGACTGCTCCTGCCTCCGCAGACATGTCAACTGCAGGAAATCAAGTGAAGTTGATTTTTGGGGTGTTCCCCCTCCCAAAGTTTATGATTTAGCAATTTCTGCTACAGGTTGAAGTTATAGTTTTCCTCTTCTTCTCCACATTAGACTTACTTCAGCCCCAAATGAAGTTGCATCTGTGCATTCTTGAATTTGTACTGCTTAGTCACCCTGTTCTCCGGGATTTCGCTGTCGAAGAAGAAAATGGTTTTTGTACTGAGTATGGACCTCATGTGCCATCCTGGGTCACTAACCGGGTGAGGCCATATCCCAAATTAGTACGCTGGGCATACGAGAGCCAGTCCTCCAAGATATGGAGCACTTCTTGGGAACTCAGAGGGCTCAGCAGTTTCCATTGAAGTCGCATCTGGATGGAGGGAAGCTGGGAGGAGGATTTAAAAAAAAAAAATCCTTTTTAAAAAAAACAGGTGGTGTTTTTTTTTGTTTTGTTTTTTTTTTTCCCCCTGTGGATTCAGTCCTGTTCCCATTGTGGTTACTGGGGGTTTTGCATTGGCTTCATTGATGGCAGGATCAGACCCTATATTTATAGTACAGGAAAGGGAATTGGGAATCAATGCTGCAAAGTTCAGAGGGCCCTCAGCTTCTGCCAGAGGCACTAGGAGTGAAGGGTCCTCGGCAACTTTTAGGATCAGACCCAAAATTGCTGGTTGCGCTGATCTTACCCCTCAAAATGTCTGATTTTTACACTTGGGGGGAAAAAGCTCCTGGTATCCTTGCTAAAGTCAGGGCTTCAGTGTAAAAACACACAACCAAAAGTCCAGTCCGCTCTTATGTAATCAATAGAGCTTCCCTTTAAAACACCTTGGTTATCCCAAGCCACTGAAATGTAAAACTTCCAAAGTCCTTGATTAGAAGACTCCTGGTTTTCCTACTTTGTTCTTGATATCCAAGACATCTGCTCATTGCTGGTTTCTAACTCATAGAGTTGAGAGTCATTGCAGACCTCAACATCCTTTTTTAAGGAATTGTCACACTGTGGTAGTTATCCCCCTATGTTGTATTCACCAGTATCCTACAGCACTGTTTCGTGTAGTGGAGGGACTCCTCAGGTTTATGCTGCACTATTGACGTATGACCTTTACTTTGCTAATTTCAACTATGTGACTGGACTAAACAGGCTAGTGGGATTTAGAATGTTTTAATTAATATAAAATAATTCATGCTGCTTACATTATATAAAAGAGATCATTATAATTTGTCTCCCAGCTGCGAGAGGACAAATAAAGCTGAACTGCATTAATTTCTCAAGTTGAAAGTTGATCCAGGTACACACCGAAGGAATCAAATGTGATTAGTCATTTATTAATAATTTGTCAGCAGATAAGCCATCTTCTTAAACCAGTTTTCCCTACATTGCTTTTTAAAAGATGAGCTTTCTGCTAACCTGGGACTTGCACCTTCTGCTGCTGATTTCAGAATGGCATGATGTTACTTTAGACAGACTTTTATTAACCTCACTGGCGGTTGCATGTGAGATGGGTGTGGAGAATAGGACCCCTAAAGATGTCTAGACAATCCAACAGACTGTCTCAAAAGTAGAAAACGTTGTTAGAGTACAAGTTCTGCTTCTGGTGCTCACAACACCTCATCTGATGAGGAAAATTTTGGGCAATATTAAGCTTAGAATAATGATAAATACACATCTATGGGGGGATTCTGCAAACTATCGACTTCTCCCAGATGTTTGCAGCTGTCTCCCACCAGCACTCATCCCTCTGTGAAGTGATAATTTTCTTTTCAATTCTACTAGCTACTGAATTGGGGAAATGGTTTCAAGACCAAGTCTTGTATTGATCAGCATGATGCTTTTATGAAGCAATGATCGCTCACAAATGATCTTTCCATAATGTCCCTAGAGATGAAGATGAAAGCGAGTGCAGTGATGATCCTTGTAATACGCTTAGAGTGACTTCTTATGGAAGAACCAAGCTTAGTTGTATGATGGTGAAAAGAATCTTGGCGAGTTTGTCAGTCGCCTTGAGTCTGCCATTCGCTAGAGTGATTTCATCTCTAGCTCCCTGATCCATAATTAATGCTAACACATAGATGCAGGAAAATGGTGCCCCATTCATTAGTAGCTGTAAACATTCCATTGTAGTTTCATGGGCTCCCCTCCCTGTATCTCTCAAGTTTGCAGTGAAATGTTCCCCATTTTAGACGCAGATTTGCCTTTGTCTTCCATAAACCTGCTCACTCTTACCATTTAAAAATGTTTGCATCCAAAGTGCTGGATTGTAATTGTGAGCTCCAGGCTACTTAAAACTTCCCGTGTGGTGAGTTCTCTTCCAAAACTTCATTTTGGTGTCTTGTCGCACTGAGTATTGTAATCATGACACCTCTTTTCCCGCGCCCCCCAGCCCCCCCAAAAATTGGAAAATCATCCAGGATAGGTGGATCTAAAAATCAGCTTTCAGACGAGTTCACATCTAGGCAGCTCTCTCCAATATGTGCTGCACGCACTTTGCAGAAGTATTTGGAGAAAAATATTTATTTATTTTCAATACTAATGTTAAGGAGTAATTATTCTTTGAAACAGGCAAGAAAAGACATCTATGCGATCCAATTCAATGGGAATTTTGAGTGTGCAAAGACTGCAGGATTGGTTGGGGTTTTTGGTTTTTCTTTTCTGTGGGACAGAATTCTAGCATGAGCTGATGTGCCAATAGACTTGTACATTGCATTGGAAAGGGGAAATGCTTTTGTTCAAATAAAATAATTTACTGTCTTGCAAAGATTAACCAGGGCTCATTATCTAAAGACTGTTTAATCTCATTTTATTTACAAGGAATCATTAATAAAAGCATCATCAGATAGTGTCAAGCTGGGTCAGAATTGTGCAGATGCTTGTTGAATCAATTCTATACTGGTGTCTATGCACAGTTCATATTAAAGATCAAAATTTTAATCATTTTAAAAGTATTTGAATGCATTTTTAGTTACACAACATTGGGACTCTTTGTCCTTGCTATAGAAAGGCTTATGGGTTTGTTTTTATTTAATTTGGATATAAGAATAAATTGCCATAGACAAAACTTTTCCAATTGATATTGACAAAAGACTGGCAAAGTGTTAGGGGCATGTGTGAGTAAGTAAGTACCTCCTTGGGTGAGGTAGCATTGCAAAATTGGGTCCATACTGCACGTTCACTGGTGGAAAATGCTAATGGAGAAACCACTGATGAGTAGCCCCAAATAAGCAACATTAGCAGCATATACCCAACATCTATAATGTTTGTGCTTTGTATAGCAAAAGGAGCTATATGTAGATTTCTCTTGGTGTTTGCTTGCCAGACCCAAGGAGATGGGATGGAATAAATCCTGGCTATTTCACAAGTCTAAATTACATGAATTACACTGCATAGACCTGATCCTGCATTCTTTGGTCAATCAAAACTGCCTTCACTGGACCTTTATGTATGTGTACTTCCCTTGGTTGGGTTTGTTTGACTGCAGTTAAAAATGGAAACCTTAGGGCCTAATCCTGCAAAGCTGCTAAATGTTCTTGACTTCCTTTGGCTTCAGTGAGTTCTCCACTCCTTGCAGGATCAGGCCCATAGAGAGAGATACTTGAGCCTCCACATGGTAAGTGTATGTTTGCTATTTTTTTTCTTTTTGACCCCTGTTAGATATTTATTAACAACGAATGGCACGAATCCATGAGTGGAAAGACGTTTCCCACATATAATCCCTCAACGGTTGAGAAAATCTGTGATGTAGAGGAAGGTGATAAGGTAAGTTTCTCTGGGTTACAAGTCAGGAAAGCATCCTGGGTTCGTTTTTGTTTTTGCTACAAAATGTGGTTGGCCCACCTCTAGGTGTAAAGCCTGTGGCAGCTAACCATTTTGGCATGCTCATTCAAACGGATTAGAGAGAATCAGTTATGTCCCACTCTGATAGAATTATGAGTTGCTTCTTTGCTAAGGATGGTGATTACTGTAACGATTTAACCGAATCCTAGGAGTGATACCAAGTATTGTTTAGCAATAAGTGAATTAAACAACTACTGACCCATTGCAGCTCTTTTTTGGTCCCTTATTTGATGTAATTCAGCCCCTCCCCAGCTTGCAAATGCTTACTTGCAGGCTTAGCTTTACACACATGAACGGGCTCAGTGGGTTTACTCACATGTGTAAAATGAAGCCGTTGCAGGGTTGGGGACAGAGATTAAGACCAAAGAAGGAATGCACATTTATTTTTAAAGATCCTCTTAGGGAAAGCTTTTAAAAACAAACCTTCTTGGATTCTGGTGCCTTCTCTGTGGATGTGTTAGTCCCCATTAATAGGTGACGATCAGTCAAACCAAAGGATGAGTGGGAGTGCTCAATATTTTATACTGGCTTTAGTATCAAGCACTCCATAGCCCATGCCTTGTGCACGGGGCCGGATTAACCATTCGGCTAATAAGGGTATAGCCTTAGACCCTCCTATTTTTTTAGGCCCTACTGGTCAGGCAGGGGGCATGGCCAGGTGGGGGGAGTGAGCTTGCCCCCTGTGGCTTGGAAGGAGCTCAGCCTGCTGCTTCTCCCCATGCTGCAGGAACACACTGCCAGGGATCTGGTTAACACTGGTGACCGGCCACTAAGAATCGGGTTACCATGGGACCCCATGCCAGCCATGGGTGTAGTCTGAGCAGGCATTGTATACCCACCTCCGATTTCTCCAGAGCTCTGCTTGGCAGAGAGGGAGGGAAGAGGCTCCCTCGGTCCCTTTCCTCCACTGAGGCTAGCAGGCAGCTCCAGACGCTGGGTCCTAGTGCTTGTCACCGTCCTCTTCTATGTGTGCTGGGTCCCGTTTCTGGACAACTGGTGGGTGCTGGGCGAGGGCAAGGGGATAGCCGGGGGAAGAGACCGTATGAGAGCGGTAGGGTGGGAAGCTTGCACAGAACCTGCACGCACTCTATCCAGCTCCAGCCAGAACTACTGCCCCTCCCGTGTATAAGGAACGAATTCCCACACATTTGTAGGAGAAACAAAACATTCCATTCTGGATACCAGTCCTTTAACTTTTACAGAATCTTCCCTTGTGGGGCTTCAGATTTATGATGCACTGTGTTCAATACTGTATTGAACTGTACTAAAAAATCAAAGAAATCCAATTTTTTTTCTTTGTTGTATTTTTTCTGTACTGCACAGGCAACCAAGTTCTTTCCTTATGCTCAGCCTAGTTCCACATGCCAACGCATCTTTGTACATTTAAGGGGTTGAAAAAGTATTGGAGGAAGCTCAACACACAATGTTGTAGGTTTCTCCCTCTCCACTCCCTCAAGGATTTTAAAACCACTTCTTAGCAGTGTATGATAGAAAGACTGGCTGAATAGGCTAAAGGCAGGTTCTGTCCATTTGCTAGTTCTCTAGAAGTTCAATCCATCACAAAAGTAGCTCACATTTGATTTCTTTTGAGTTTCATTCCAAAAACTTGAAGCGAAATAAACTTGAAGTTAGTCCTCATTTTTCTGCCCCAACTCAAATGAAGTTCTTTCCCAAGGGGAAATTGTTGGGTAAGCATGGGATGTGATTCGAGAAGGGAATAAGAAAACAGGCCAGTTCCTGCTGACCGTCACACCTGTGTGGCTGTATTGACTTCAGGGAGAACAGATTTTTGCACAAGACTAGACTTTTGGTTCCTTCTGCTTTTTCACACCTGGTATAAACAGAATCTCATTCACTTTCCTCCCCTAAACTTGGAGCACTTAAGGGAAAAAATAAGCAAGGTCTGCTTGATTTGCACACATGAAACAGGTTTCAGAGTAGCAGCCGTGTTAGTCTGTATTCACAAAAAGAAAAGGAGGACTTGTGGCACCTTAGAGACTAACAAATTTATTTGAGCATAAGCTTTCGTGAGCTACAGCTCACTTCATCAGATGCATTCAATGAAGTGAGCTGTAGCTCATGAAAGCTTATGCTCAAATAAATTTTAGTCTCTAAGGTGCCACAAGTACTCCTTTTCTTTTTACAAATGAAATGGGAACACCAGACCTGATACTACAAGGGTGACCCTGCAGCAGCCTTGGTTGAATTGTTCTTTTGAAAGATGCTGATTTTTCAATGAAGTCTTTTTGTTCAGGGGGGCAGAGAACACAACAGGGAATAGCTTTGTTTTGTCAACTCCTAGTGATTCAAAAGCTGAAAGGCTTTAGATTGTTTAATGTTTTGTACAGTGGTTTTTGAAGAGCTAACACAGTACAGAAGTGCTAAATATTATGACAGGGCAACCATCTAAAGATGTGTGTCCCTTCTAGCTGTTACCTTTTTCTTACAGAAAGCTTAAAACAAATGCAAACCGTATAACTCATGCCTAGGAAACCTCATGTCAGAGCTTCTGATCACACATTCTAGAACAGATGATGCTTAGCCCTTCCATGAGTGCAGGGGACCGGACTAGATGACCTCTTGAGGTCCCTTCCAGTCCCATGATTCTAATTGAGGAAAAGCTTGGTGACAGAATGGCCTGAGGTGGTGAATCACTGGAGATTACCTACACAAGCTGGGTATCACCCCACAAATATTTGGATTCAATGTGATGTAATTCATTGTCCTCGGCCAGTGCAACACTGGGAGGCTGCTTTCTGAGCAAGACAGCCTAGAATACAATGCCTCCCCATGTAATTTTCCCACTACTACTTGCTCTACTTCAGTGGATTTTACACCTGAGTGGTTTTCTTTTACATAACAAAAGCTGGCTGCCTCCCAGAGTGCAGTCAAAGGGAGATGGGATCTGTGGTGTAGAGGCCATAGCTTGGGGGAAACACCTGCAGGGCTTGGCTTTGCATAGTGCTACATGGAGAGCTGAGAGTTGAAGCATCAGGTTGAAAGAGGTGAGCAGGATGGGGAATGTTGCAGTGTTCACCCTCATACAGATGAGCACCCCACTAGCTAGGAGGAAGGAGGCTTAAGAGAAGGACTGCATAGTATCCCCATGCTACTTCTTACTCAGAAGTATCTGTTTGAAGAATGGAGTGTCAAAAGAGTAGAATAAACTATTTAATGTTACATAAATAAATAACGTCCATATGTATGTAGAGAAATGTTTGCCACCTTAATTTATTTTATTTTATTTTTTTTTTTGCAATATGTCATTCATACTTAGGCCTTTCCCTCCCATTAGATTTAGGTTGCTCATAACCTTAATCTGGCCCTGCTTGTGCACACAAACCTCTGATTGGAGTCAGTGACACTAGTAGGGCTGCCTTCTCCCTATACCACAACTCTTCACAAACATGGGCCTTGTGGAAGTGCTGTAGGGGGAAGGACAGGTCCAAGAACTTGCCTTTTTCCATCTGATGACTGGAAGGCTCTCCTATCACCGTTCTTAGAGGGTGAGCCCCCCCCATGTTGTGGAACGACGTCCCCTCTTTATCAGCAGTGGGATGGGGAACACTTTAAGCACAGTGAGTATCCTCACCTCTGTGGTCAAGCTACACACCACAGCTCTAGGACAGGAAAACTGAAGGGCCAAAGGTTTTTTTGTTAGAAGAATGCCCCTGTCCATCCCAATGAAGTTCCCATGGACCATAATGCTATAACAGGGTTGCCACTTCTGCAGTACAAAAAAATCAGGATGTTTCGGAGCGCTGGTACAGTATACTGAGCACTCTTCCAGATTTCCCAGAAAGCTACCTCCAGGAAAAAAGGAATGATCCTGGGCAGGTGGCCACCCTGGCTATATATGGCAATGAGGTGGAGTCTATGACTCGGCCTGAGGGAAGAGGGCAAGGCTGGGTAGTGGTGCAAGCTCGTCACCTGCTTAATGCAGCCACATCCAGAGAGAAGAACCCCTTGGAATAAGGAGAAGCCTTCCTGCCTGCGATGTCCAGAAGACTTGGACTGTCCATGGACAATGCAGCAGTGGAGGCAATTGTAAAGGGCCAGATAATATCATGAAATTGCATGTAATTATAGGCTAATTTTATATAGCACATCATTGCATCTAATTATGATTACCATATAAACTGAGGGCTGAGGCTAATCCTGAGATAATTTTGTTTTACTAGGCAGAAATCGTGGCTCCGCTATAGCTAAGTGCCTCCTCGAGTAGTTACAAAGTCATTACATGGGTATTTCAGGCCTGCTTTTCATGCCTCTGTTAAACCTGTTGAGCAAAACAAAGACCACCTCATGTCTCGCCTACAGAGAGAGCCCTCATTACTCGGTTCTCTTCTGGGTGCCAGGGAGAGATTTTAACTTCTAGCTCATGGGACTATCATTGGAAAACTTCCACCTCTGGGCTCTCCAGAGAGAGAGAGAGACTCTGGCCTATAGGGATCAATCTGTGGAAGGTCTGGAAGTTTCTCTGGATATCCGTTGTGCAAGCTAATCTCTATACAGGGGGGCAAATGCACTATATTCTGGCCACAAAGGGTATGTCTACACTGCAGTGTAAAAGACTAGTAGCACGGCCATGGCTGACCCAAGTCGACTGACTCGAGCTTCTGGGGTTTGAGTCGTGAGACTGAAAATTGCATGTAGACCTTTGGGCTCAAGTTGCAACCTGGGTTCTGAGGCCTCCTAAGTGGGGGGGGGGAGGTCTACATTGCAATTTTTAGCTCCACAGCTAGAATCAATTGCCCCAGGCTCTGAAACACAGTGCTGTGGGTTTTTATTGTGTTTTAGCTGTACCCAGACAGTCTCTCCTTGCATCCCCTAAATCCTACATGCAGACACTCCTGCTGTATGTATACAGTGGGAAGGGGGCAGTAGGCAAGGCTGGGGTTGGGGCTGAGTGAGTTTAAAAACTTGTGTTTGGGGCCCAAAACAGGCCAAACTGGGTGTATTCACCTGAGCTTTGCTTTGCAATTTTGGGTCTGTTAGAACCCACAAATGACACTCTGAGGTTAGTGGTTGCAAATCCCATGGCCTGGAACCAAAGAGTCTTGTGCAAACTGAACCCCCTGAGATGAACACAGCCCCAGTTTAATCCCCCCATCCTAGATCTCTGGGAGTTTCATGCAGGCAGACTTGGGGTCGTTAACGAAGAATGCTGTGGAACCAGGCTCTGGAGCGTTCTCAGTGGGGTGGCTTGAGGAGACCGGAGCTACACAGTTGCAGTGGCTAAAACTCTTGTAGGGGCTGCAGTCGCTGGTGCTGTCGCTACAGAAGCTGCCATGTGGCTGCTGCTCACCCTGACTCTAGATTGTGGGAGCTGGATTCCATCTCCCTTGCCCTCAGTGTAAGTCCCTCCTCAGATGCCTGTTTGCTTGAGGGATGGGAATTTGGCAACTAATAATCTGACGATGCTGTGGGGCTGAAACATGGCCAACTTGTTATTCGCTTGGGAGCAAAGGTTTTGTTTTTCTTTAGTTACAAAATTAAAATGGAATTACTTGCAGTCAGAGGGAAATCCTGGGTGAGGAAAGAGGAGCTGGCAGTGACGCTCTGCTGGAGTTTTTCTTGGCCTGCAAATAAGGGCTGAGTGTTCATGTCTGTCGGGTTGATACCAGGCATGGGAATAACTGATTTGACTAATGTTAAGGCTGTGTCATTGTGCTGCTTGCAGGGCTGTTACCCATCCTACCAGCCCTGGAACTCTGCATCCTGACCTGGCAGACCAGTTCCATGTAAAATACTCCATCTGTCCCAGTTTGCCTCCAGTGCGATCACAGAAAATATTCTCTGTTTCCCTGTGGTTGGCATAGTCCTGTGTGCAAGAGTGAATGTCGAGTGCTCAAGGGGTGCCTCGCTTTTTGTCTTTCTGCACATGGCTGAGTTCCGTCCTTGAGCGGAAAACCTGCAATGCTATGCCCTGGCTTTATGCGTCACAGCCAGGCCAGAGGAGTCAGTCTTTCCTGTGTTTGTGATTCTTAAGCATTTTAAGGGTGTCTGTTTCCATCCATGCCACCCATCCTTGTATTTTAGGGATGGGTACTTACTACGGGCTGAGCTGGTGGTGCTGCCTGTAGTTAAAGTGGCTCAGCGTTTCCCATTGTTGCCCCTCTGCCCCGTTTTCAGTTGCTTGTAACTTGGTCCAACGATGACTGTTTGTTTGGGCTGAAACTTTCCATGCTGAATGTCGGCCTCCGTCTGAATATTTTTGGGGTGATTCAGCCATTTATGAGAGAGAGATTGGAAGGGAGAATACATTGTTTTTGCCCATGTTAACAAAATTCTTCATGCTGCTTCATTGAGACGCTCTAGTGACTCCATGCTTTGAAACAGGGACTTGACATTTGGCAGGGGGGTGTCACCTTGGTCTCAGGCATGTGCCTGTTGCTGTTCCTGTGGAAATGCCCAAATTTGACTTAAGTGTCCAAAGATTTATCCATCTGTTTGCCCATGATCAGTAGAGACTTACCAGAATTCCCTGGAGATTCCATCTGCACTGGGCATGCTCTATCCCCTCTTCGCCTACTAGCCGTAGTGCACATGTGCTATCCTCACAGAGCCTGGAGCTGACCAGGACTTTCTTTGCCATTGCTCCTCTGGGCTGCTGTGGCACTGGGCTTGGGAACTAATAGTTGGGGGACTGTCTTCCTAATGGACTCAATGTTCCACCTGCTGGCGCCCTGGCAGAGAGGAGGAGGAGGAAGGGGCCTGACTTTAATGCACAGGTGATGAGCTGGACCTGGAGTTTGAGTAGGAGGTGGGGGGGGGGGGAGGAGAAGAGAGGGTTAGACTGGGACAAGAGCCATAAGGGTCCTGTGGAGAAAGTAGTCTATGATCATGTAATTGGAGACTGTATCATAATCACATTCACACAAGGGGGCTGAATTAAGGTTTCACAGGCAACTTTAATTCTAGCGTTTCCTAACCTTTTAGCATTTGACTTTGCAACCCTAACACTCTTGAGGTAGTTTTGTGTGTGCAATACTAAATAAATCCCCCACCGATTGAAACTCTGTGAATTGTTAGGTCTTGTGTGGCCCTCCTTTTTGTACCATGTTTTATGCTTGGCACCTGGATAGCTATGACTCTGTCCTTTATGTCACACATCGTGCCTACGGATTGCAACATCAGTGTACTGTCATGCACCTTCTGACCCCTTTCTTAATCCACCCTATGATGACTAGGCACGAATGGAATTTCAGCCTTACCTAAGAATTTCCTTGTCTTTGTTGGTTTGAACTCGGACACTTAATGTGAGGGTAGCTGAGTTTGTTGTGCATTTATTGTATGGCGTTTCCACTGAGGTATTTTGGGGAAGTTCTCCTGCTTGCACGCATAATGACTATGCAAAACACCAAACCATGTATGGTATCTGGGAGTGCAGTGAATAGGAATGAACATAGCTAACCACAGAGTCGCCCACATGCCCAGTTTTGGAGAACAGTCATGGTCCATAGTAATGCTGTCTTCTGTAAGATTGCTCCTAGCATGACTTCTGGAAAGGGTTGGATTGTTAGTGGTGGTGATGATGATGATCTCAGTGGAAAATTGCAAAGCAGATGAGGGCTAAGTCACTTCTTTTGTGATGCTAGCACACAGGGTAGTTAGTGCAGGAAGGGGGCCTTTCCCCAACCATGGTCCCATGAAAGGAAATGAACAAGATCTTTATGTAGCTCTCAGGAGCCCAAGAGGATGTGGCCTGCAGATTAGGGAGTACATCTAGCATCCCAGCTGGCTAGCAAGTATGTTTCAATCACCTGCAAGTGCTACCCAACAGTAGGGAGGGACACATGATGCTCCCACTCAGAAGCACTAATGGCCCTCCCACCACCTAGGACTTCTGCTTTGGCTTGCAGGTCTCCTTTTGCAGAGGATGTACCAGGCAGCATCTCTGTTCCTTCTTCCTACACTAGCCAGGGCAGGACTGAGTCTTATAAATACTCCACTCCTGAGTCTCAGATGTCCTTTGCAGGGAGGTAATTGTGGTATTCAGAAGGGATGTTTGCTGTTTTAAAGAAACCACCCAGTTTTAGTAACAGTTTGAATGTTCAGTAATATATTGCATATCAATTAGCTTGTGTCTCCTACTTGTGAGTGCAGTGTGTAAGCAGCCTAGGGTGACCAGATGTCCTGATTTTTTTATACAGACAGTCCCAGTTTTTGGGTCTTTTTTTTTATATAGGCTCCTACTACCTCCCCCTCCCCCCCCATTCTGATTTTTCACACTTGCTGTCTGGTCACCCTAAAGCAGCCAGGGTTCTGTACTGAATTAGCTCTGTCTCTTTCTCATTTTGTGCATTGGTGCCTTTCTGCTGGATGAGGCAAATACACATTTGGGTCTAGATTGTGGCTTTAAGCACTAGCCCAGTGGTAGCTGATAGTGTGACTAGGAGCACTGGGGGAGTGAACAAAACACCTGTGATTGCTATCCCAGTAAGCTCCAGAGCTCCCAGTTCTTGGAGCTTGACTCCACTCCCATTGAAACCAATGGAACCATTCCCATTGACATCAGTAGGAGTTGGATCAAGCCCCAGGTGTGCATGGGGCCCTGTGATCACAAGCCTGTGCATTGCACAAGTGTGCAAGGCTGGTGGGAAGGCTCTTGTGCAGCATGCCTGACCTACCATTTGTGCACTCACAGAGCTAGGAGCAGTCCTTGTAACTTCATTTCCCACAGGCCTGGCCAGCATGGGTGTAGTACTGCCTCATGCATCACCTGTGCTAATGGTCTTCCATATCACGATAACCACAACGGCTTTTAAAGGGAATGTGTTTAAACCTGATGCCTTCATTATGTTTTGTGTCCTACCTGATTCACCATTAAAATATTTCTTTCAGGCGTGGCTTGCAAATCCTAATTTCAGCATGAAATTGAGGACTTCTTAAAAGTGGGGAGGTTTGACACTGGTTTCTGCTCTGATTGGCAGGTGCCAAATGAGTTGATTCAGATTAAACCGGTTATGTCAAATTGTGCCCTGTATGTAACCTGTGTGAATTCAGGGCAGCATCTTGCCAGTAACTCCAGAGCCCTGTTACTGTCTGTCAATGCATCCACCCAGTTACAGTGTGCATTCACTCTGACATCCCCCACTCCCACATACACTTCAGTCTCACAGAACCTACTATAGTTGTGGAGATAAAAAATAGCCTGGGATGTCCAAGGTAACTGGGTGCCCAAATGCACTAGCTTCTATCAGACAGTAGCGTAGCCAATGCCCTTCTGACAAGGGTGGGGTTCTGTTTGCAGCTGCTTGTACAAATAGGCTGATTAAATACCATGTAACCCGTTGAAGACCTGGAATAAGTAGGTGTGCTTGTAACAGGATGGCTAGCTCTTTAGAACTAGAGGCCTGGGGACGATCCAGCCTCGTTATTAAGGAGGCGTATCTGAACTCTGATTCCCCTGTAACCAGCCTCAGGAAGCTATAGAGAGGGAGGGTGCCCAGGGAGATCAGAGGCTGTTGGAAACAAGTAAGCTCCAGCAGAGAAGCTTGGGGTGAGACTACAGGCAAGAAAGGCCTGGGAGCGAAGGGTTAAATGGATGGACATGTGGTGGGACTGGAGAACTTTATTTTGAATGCTTGTTCATTTAATACAACAGGACCCAAGAATGGCTGTGAATGGACAAAAGCGGGTTGTGGGGGGGGGGGACTGCTTGTAGGACTTCCCTGAGGTGGTGTTGGTGGGGGTGTATATAGGAGGCAGCTTGTCCAAGGACATTAAATAACAATGTGATTTGGCTGCTGGTAGTTTGTTGCTTTGTCTATAAACCTTCCGGTGTAATTAATCACCAGTTGTGTTTTTCTGTAGCACTCTTCCGTGACCCACTTCTCCCTTGAAAGTGTCTGTCCTTAGTAAGGTGTCATTTCTTGTTGGCATTCAATATGTTCTAGGATAGGTCCACCTTGCTGTGGTCTCCCATACTAGAGGATTGCGTAGTTTCACAGAGTTAGAATAATCTTGGAGAAGAAGACAAGATGTGTTCTAGAAGATCTTGCACAGGGTGGAATTCCTTCCAAAGACCGGCGGCAGTGTCCATAAAACATACACTTGGGGTGAAATTCTGGCTCCATTTAAGTTGTCAGCAAAACTCTTATTGGTTTCAGCGAGGCCCAGATTTCACCCTGTCTAAAAAATATCAGTGTACATTTAGAGGGGAAAAATTGCTGGGGCATATCTTGACCAGATTAAATACATAAGGTATATGTAGGGACACTTCACTCATGTGAGTAATCCACAGCAACATCTTGTGTAAGTAAATGTAGCAGCCTGTGGTACAACAAAAAACATATTTATGGTCATGGGGCCCTATCCCTGGCTGGAAATTGACTTCAGTGGAGCTACGCTGATTTGCATCATTTGAGGGTTAGGGCCATAGCATTGAGCTAAAAACACTAGTAGCCCTCCATAAAGGGGGACACATGGTTCTTCTGAAAATGCTGTCTAGGATCTAAGTGAATTTTGTGAATTAAAACTGTTATTGACACGTTTGATTATGGATTTACAAGGGAAAACTGGGATTGTCCAGTGAGGTCTGTGAGCTGTAACTGTTCCCTGGGCTAAAACCCATGATGATATCCATACTCTGAATATATCATCTTTGTTTTAAAAATATTGATCCATCCAGATTTGGCTTGGGAATGCACCAGGCCAGTCTTGCTGCCACTGAGATCAATGAAAGTCTTGCCTGTTCTCCACTAGGACTGGGCACACTTTTTCACTCTTGCCAACAAAGTATGTAGATAAGAAAATATAGGGGCTTGAATGAAAATAGGTTAAAAATTTATATACGTCTGTGAAGCCTCATCCAATTCCATAAAGGTCACGACTTACCCTGAAAGATCTGATTGGCTCTGCAAAATCTGAATTGAGGTTCCTATCCGGCAAGGTCAAATCCTACCAGAGTCTGAAGCTGCTTGAAACCTAGCAAGATCTGACCTACGTTCAGCAGCAAAACAGCAGACTCTCTTAGCAGATGATTCAATATTGCAGTAGGCAGGCTCTGCAGGACACCGCCTAGGAAGCAACCTGCTTAGGAGCTGTTCATAGCACTATGCAATTTCTCTCTCTCTCTCTCTAACCGGAATATTTCATGTGTGTGTTTGGTTGCTTCAGCCCGATGTAGATAAGGCAGTAGAGGCAGCAAAAGCAGCATTCCAGAGAGGATCTCTCTGGAGACAAATGGACGCCTTAAGCAGAGGAAGGCTCCTCCACAAACTAGCCGATCTCATCGAGCGAGACAGAGTCATTTTGGCGGTAAGTGAAACGTGGTGGGGGAGCGATGATAAACCAGAAGCAATTGACTGACTACTTAATTCTGTCCCTCTGACTGCTCTGGAGATCTGGGGCTGTTTGTAGCTTGTGCTTAGTTTGTTTGAAAGGGGAATCTTTCGTTTCCTAAGCTCCCAGCTTGGTTTAGTAACATTTGGATAGATGGACTTTTTAATAATAATAAGTCACTGATTTTTGAGATAGCTGTTTAAGGGCATCTCTGCCTTCTTAAAAAGAAAAATTCCAAATCCATCATTCTTTTCAGTGCTCTGGATGAGGTCACCCTAGATCTTTAGCATTGCAGGTGAAGCCTACCTCCCCCTTCAAGCTTGAATAGTGCCCCTCCACCCCCCCGCTCCAATGCCCACATACCATGAGTGGGGAAATCCCCCTGGCTGACTGCTGACTTGGAAAAGCTGCCTCTCCTCCCACCGTTTGATCTCCATGTCCCATGCAATGGGAGGCTAGGAAACCTTTCCAAATCAATGGGCTTGTCGGGGAACGACAGCAGCGAAGCCTCACCTTCTTAACTCATTTCTTTTTGCCGTATCCTCCCCCAGCCCCGAGTCCACTTGGTGAAGTACAGTTGGTGGTGGTCTAGCTTGGGGGGTAGGGGGACAAAGGATGCTTAACGCTTAATGCTGCTTATACTCTGTGAGGAACGTGGTTTTAAACTACTAGGTGGTGTTTGCTAAACCTTTTAAAAAAAAAAAAAAAAAAAAAAAAAAAAAAAAGAGAGCTTGAGCCAGAAAGCCATGGAGCCATATAAGCATTGTCTTTGGACTGCCTCTGTGGTGATCGTTTAGCAGTCTATTGCAATTTAACAAAGCACACATAACTTTAGACAGGTGTTTAAGTGACATTGACTTCATAGGGCAACTGACTTGTTTAGACTAGGCTGGGCAAAACTGAGGCCAACGTGAGTAAAGGCTGCAGAAAGGGGCCATCAGGGCCTGCATCCACAGAGTGGATTCATGGGAGGTGGTGGCACCCATGGGCAGTCATGTTCATCCTTGGCTTAACAACATTGGTGCCAGGGGTGAATTCAATTTCCTCATTTAAGAGAGTTTAGGTCGTGCATCAGAGATGTCTGTGTCGTGTGTTATCTTTGAGTTACTGATATAAAAAAAGATCATATCCCTACTTGAATTTAATGTTCTTGCCTATGGTGTTGAATAAATATTTAAATAAATGAAGTCCTAGAACAAAATGAGCAAATAACCACACCCTGTTTAAAACTAGCAGGCAAAGACAACTGGCTAAGGCTAAAAGGATCTATAATCACTAGGTCAACTCATTGAATTCTACAGACGATTAAATAAAGAAACCTGAAGAGAATAACAAAGATACAGAGTTGCCAATGCAAGATTGTTCCCAAAGGATGATCTAAATAGGTCTGTGCCATCCCTGACTTGGGTGTTCTACTCATCAGAACATTAAAGGGGACAAGTGACAATGGCAACAATAAAACATGACTGATTTGCAGTAAACAACATCAAATGGACTATCTAAAGGATTTAACTTCCTTATAGCAATTGAAATAAATGGCAAAAAGATGTGTGTGAAGATTTGAGTTATTCACAAAACATCCATCTGTTCCTCTGGCTCTTCATAAAAATTATTCCACTGTGACTTGACTGCTCACAGAACCAATGCACCTGCATTGTGTATTGCAACTCCTCCCTCTTCCTAATCTGGTTCCCCCAGGAAGCTTGGTCCATGCAGTTCTATCCTGACCTACTTCTAGTGCCTCTGCCAGATAGAGAAGTGAGTGATGCTAGACGTAGTGATGGCTGTGTGATATGGGACCAGAAGGTGAGACACCAGTTCATTTGGATGTGACCTTTTGTCATCTTTTTTTAAAAAAGCAAAAATTAACTTTGGGCCGAAGCTGCAAAGTTCTGGCTCAAATTTTCCCAGAAATTAGAGTGTTTAGATCTCAGTAACCAACAAATTTTTTTTAAAAGTTGGCCTTGTGCCCCTTTTTCTTTCCAATGGACAAATTTTTTCTGCTTGTTTTTAACCTTCAATATAGGAATGTCCTGTCTGGTCGTCTTTGTTTGCCAAAGAATTTGATGGGATTTCAGAGGATGTCTGTTAGTTCTCACATTTTAGCTGAAAGAGATTTAACAAGAATTTCTCCAAACCGTCAACTGGCGATTGATATTAAATGTGTGTTAATACAAACAGTTCTTTTAAACTGTTAAAATTTTCCTTCTCCACTTTTTCAGTCTTTACTCTTGAGATGCTGTCATGGAGTCTTCCAGGTTAGACAATGTAAAAACATATGCACAGAAATCTCTTGACCTTTTCTATACATTCAGAGGAGCAAAGAGGGTGCACATCCAATTCTTGTTAATTTGCCAGTTACTTTTAAAAAAATGTATATATAAAAAGGTGGCGGAGAGTAAGTGCTTCCTGCTGCTTTTAGTTCAGAACTTAAAATGCATCATTGGGCATGCTTTTCATGAACATGCTGCTCGCAAAATTAAACTTCAAGTAGGATGTGATGCTGTGTGAATTTGGACACTCTTCTTTACACTGAAAAGAGAGAATACCATTTTGCAACAACGTCCTGGTCTTGAAGAATGAAGCCTCGTGGTCAGTCAGGAAGGAGGACCTGCTCCACAACCCGATAGTCAGTGGAGAGACTTCCACTGATTTCTGTGGGATTCTCTTCTCTAACTTGGATGTGGGGCTAAACTAAAAACATATCCAACATCCCTGAACTCCAGGAGGGCTTGTATCTGTACTCAGGCCAAACTGTGTGTTCATATTGGCCCTGATTCAGCACAACACTAGAGCTTGTGCTTAGCTTTAAGCACAGGCTGAAATCCACCTCTACCTAGCACTGCACTTCAGAACATGCTTAAGTCTTGTGGTCATTGGGACTTAAGCACATGCTTAACAATTAAACACATACTTAAGTGCTGCGGTGAATAGCGATGGGCTCAGCCGCGTGCTTAGAGTTAAGGATATGACAACTTGCTGTGGTGAGTTGAGTTGAGGCTTTTCCTGGGGCAACCTCATTGACTAGTCTTCACGGTTGACTCAAATCTCAAGAATGATGACAACCAAAACCCCAGTTCTGCACATCCCTGAACTTAGGAAAAATCCAGGTCTGCAACAGAATATCATAGAAGATTAGGGTTAGAAGAGACCTCAGGAGGTCATCTAGTCCAACCCCCTGCTCAAAGCAGGACCAATCCCCAACTAAATCATCCCATCCAGGGCTTTGTCAAGGTCTTAAACCTCTACAGATAACCCATTCCAGTGTTTCACCTTCCTCCTAGTGAAATAGTTTCCTAATATCCAACCTAGACCTCAAGTTGCAGCGAGGGAGACCATTTCTCCTCGTTCTGTCATCTGCCACCCCTGAGAACAGCCTAGCTCCATCCTCTTTGGAATCTCCCCTTCAGGTAGCTGAAGGCTGCTATCAAATCCTCCCTTCCCCCCCTCCACTGCCCTTCTCTTCTGCAGACTAAATAAGCCCAATTCCCTCAGCCTCACCTCATAAATCATGTGTGTCCCCCCCCAATCATTTTTGTTGCCCTCTACTGGACTCTCTCCAATTTTTCCACATCCTTTCTGTAGTGGGGGAGCCCAAAACTGGACACACCACTCTGGATGTGGCCTCACCAGTGCCAAATAAAGGGGAATAATCACTTCCCTCAATCTGCTGGCAGTGCTCCTACTAATGCAGCCCAATATGCTGTTAGCCTTCTTGGCAACAAGGGCACACAGCTGACTCTCATATCCAGCTTCTCATCTACTACAATTCCCAGGTCCTGTTCTGCAGAACTGCCATTTAGCCAGTCGGTCCCTAGCTTGTAGCAGGGCATGGGATTCTTCCATCCTATGTGCAGGACTCCGCACTTGTCCTTGTTGAATCTCCTCAGATTTCTTTTGGCCCAATCCTCCAATTTGTCTAGGTCACTCTGTACCCTATGCCTTCCCTCCAGCATATCTACCTCTTTCTCCCCCACCCCAGCTAGGTGTCATCTGCAAACTTGCGGAGGATGCAATCCATCCCATCATCCATGGTGCGGGGGAGGGGGGAAGAGGGGGGAAGAGACCACCCTCTCCAGGGTGGGAGAAAGATAAACCTTGTAGATTGCAGAAAATTTTTTGTCTAGAATCTTTTAAAAACAACCCCCCCACCCCAATAATTATTAAGCAGTATATAACCATGCATGTGATTTGTTGTTTCAGACCTTGGAAACAATGGACACAGGGAAACCTTTTCTTCATGCCTTCTTCATTGACTTGGAAGGCTGTATAAAGACACTTAGATATTATGCTGGGTGGGCTGATAAAATCCAAGGCAGAACTATCCCAGTGGGTAAGTTGAACCATTCCATGTTCACCTTTAAAAGCTCCTTCAGTCTGTGATATCAAGTACATTGAGACAGAATCAGTTTAAGGAGTTTCTCTTCTGAAAAAAATCATCCTTCCCTCCCACCCCACAAATTACTTTATGCCTTTTTTCCCTTATGGAAAGGCCATAGAATTTAATGGAAGATTATATTCCTCCCTGAGTTTTGGAATTGCCCTATAGACTTTTATGAGAATTCTATCCCTGGTTATTGTGCATCCAGTTTCACTGAAACTAAAGATTTCACTGCTGGTGAGAGTGCATTGGAAATCAAAGCTCAAAGGATATTTTTGAGTACCTTCTTTGTTGTTGGTTAAATTAGGTTTATTGGAGAGAGGCCAGATCTGCTAGCTCAGATCTGTCAGTAATCCAAGTACATGGCAGACATTCAGTTCCTGTGGGTTCGGTCAAGCTCTAGTTTGTAGGGGTATTTAATTTATTTCTAAACACTTGCAGCACTTTTTAAAACTCCTCTCCCAGGATTTGTGCACAATTCTGTACTTCATTACACCCACGCCAATGGATTTAGTGTGAGTAACTTAGGGAAGAATCTATCTGCTCATGTGTGAGCACAGGTGTGGCCTTGGGAAATGACAGGTGGCTTAAGATAACAAGGGTGTTTGCACAAAGTCAGTGAACAGCTAATTGAAAGTCAGCAGCCTGCTCCTTTCCTTTGCCCTAATGATAGCTGGTGGTCTATGAAGGAAAGAGCACCACGGACAAAGGTTAAAGACCGGCTCCTTCTGGTAGCTGTGAAGGACTGCACTCCTTGCCCCCCGCCAGTCAGCATTGATTTAAGGGTAGCAGAGTCCAAGCCTATGTCAAATCAGATATTTCTGTCACCCAAGCTCAGTTTAATTTGCAGAACTGCTCTCTATGGAGATCACTTTCAAAGTGCATAATAACTAGAGACCCCCTTCCCCCCCCCCCCCCCAAACCTGGAGCTTCATAAAAAGCAAAAGTTCTAGTGGGCAAATGGTTTTATTACATCTTCTGACAGGAAATTTCAACACTAAAATAGTCTTCTTTTTTTTGTTTTTTTGTTTGTTATCAGAAATGAAATGATTCTAACTGAATCAAAACAAAACTTGATTTTTGTATTGTTTAAATATTTCTTGTGGGAATCTGTCATAAAACTTTGTTGGAATTTTTCCCTAAGAAATAAACCTGTTTCTCCCCCCCACCCCACCAAAACTAAAAATCATAAAAGTGTTGAATTCATTTTCTTTTATTCGTCACTGAAATGAAGAATTACTCCAACTGAACGTGTCTGAGCAGCAGGAGCAAGTGTAAGGGAGGAACTGACCCAGTGGAATTGATGTGTTGCAAGTCAGTGGATTTCAAAGGGTTATACCAGTCTGAATTAGAACAGCACTTGGCCCTCTGTATATCGCAGATCTGAATTGTTCTGTGATGTATCCTGTTGAATAACTTTCTTCCTTCTTGAAGAGCACCTTGCCTGGGTGTGGGATAGAATGGGTGACTCTACAATCTTCTCAGATTAGCTTCACCTCATATAACTCGTTTATATTCATTCTGCCTCATTGTTTTGTTGTTTATATCATTTTATATTGTTTCCACTATTCAACCCCCCACAAGTGCAGTACATGCAGGTATGTCACAATATTGGCTTTGATCCTGTACACATTTTTGGTTTTTGTTTTGCAGATGAAAACGTTGTCTGTTTCACTAGGCACGAACCGATGGGTGTCTGTGGGGCTATAACTCCAGTAAGTATAAGACTAGCTAATGTTTTTAGCCAAGAGGTGCTCGTACCCTGAGGATCCCCTCTATTTACAAATATATGCATGCCCCCCACAGCATTACAGCCATTGCCCTCTGTCGTGGGGCAAGTGCACCCTGTCCCCTCTTGGGGCAGGGTAATTACTTCCTCACGGTCATGTCCTTATGGCCACCCCTTGTCTTGGAGTTGTGTGGACTAACAGTAAAAATCAATATGGCCGCACGCTCTCTCAAGGTTGTGTGGCCCAATGGCCAGAGTCAGGGTGATGGGCCCCTTACCACAGGGCTGTGGGACCCAATGTCCCAAGTCACTATGGCTTCATAGTTTGACTGGGGTGTATTTCCTAGTGGTCATCGGAGTCGGTGTGGCCACCTGGCAAGGATCAGCAAGTTCGCCCTCTCTCGGGGCTGTGTGGGCTGGTGGCCAGAGGCAGTATAACTGCCCCTTCCATGGGGCTATGTGATCTAGTGGCCTGTCAGAGGAGTGGGCCACCACCCCAGGGTGGGTGGCAGCCTGGTAGGAGGGCCCAGGCCCTCCCTGCTTCACCAGGTCCCAGCTCAGGGCTCGGTCAGTGGCAAGTATGCCCGTCACTGGGGAATCCATCCAAAATATGTTGATTCCACTCGGCAACAGAACTAGTCTTCCTGAGCTACTTCCTACCCGGTTCCTGATGCCACGGTCCCAGCGTTGCCTTAGTCCCTGGGTTCCTCGGTCAGTGCAGCTCCCAACAACTCCACCATGCATTGAGTGTCCTCCAGAGTCTCAGCATCCCTGGCTTCCGCTCTCTGGGGCTTCTGCGGTTTCTGGGCTGGAGCTTGCAGCTGGCGTCCTCTCTTTGGTGGTCAGCCCTGAATGAGCTAAGCAGCTTCCTTTTTATACCTAGTCTCTAGCCAGAGCATGTCTAGCAGGGCCGCGGGGGTGTGGCATCTTCAGCCCAGAGAGTGGAGTTAACCCTCGCAGTAGCAGTGCGGGGGAAATGCACCCTATCACACCCTCCTAGACGAGGAGGCTGGACTGGAGGGCATTTCCTTTGGAGCCTGATGATGATGATTCTTGACTCCTCAGAAGGAATTGGCCTATGGCATTCCAAACAGCTCTCTGGCATAGAAGGCTGGGTCTCAAGATCGAGTGTCCATCTCCCATATGGCTCTTACACTAGAGTCACCAGTGACCAATCCATGATCATCTGCTATTCTTATCTCTTGAGCCTTTTCTTACTGACTCTTACTGGTTGCAAGCTAGTTGTCCTGATAGTTATGGTTGCTGACTGGCTCTGAGGCATTGTGGGTTTTTTTAGTTTTAAATTGTCATTTATTAGTTTTTCCTTGTCCCATAGTTTGGTTTTATAACTGATTAATACTGTTTTTTTTTTTTTTTTTTTCTTCTCTTGGTGGGTTTGTTTCTGACGCTGAGAAACTCTGGCTAGTACTTGGAATTCCTCAGTTCTTCAGCAAGTGGTATTTGCTTAATTTAAATAGGCAGCTGGACTTTACAGCTGTTGAGGAGCCCTAATGGTTGTAAAGTGCTTTGAACATCTGTGTTAGAGGCAGAGTATGTGTAAGCTACTTTGCTGTGAGAGTCTGTTGGGGAAGGTCAGAGAAAGATCTCGGGCCAGTGTTGTGGAGGGTGAACCAGACTATACCAAAGTCTAAAACAATTCCGTGTTTTTGCTGGGACGCTGGAGACTTTTTGAGCCTGATCCAGTTTGCATTAATGTCAATGGACGTTTTTTGCTTCTAACTTCAGTGGGAACAGGATTGGGTCCCTTGTGACTGACTTCTGACCTAGATCTTGAAGTTGAATGGGCTGTTTGTTTGTTTGTGTTGTTGTTGTGTTTTGCCTGATAGAGGTGACTGCAGAGAGAATGGAAGATGGTATAGATGAGCGTCCTGTAGAGGATAGATTGACATGCGGAGACAGTTTGGCTTGGGAATGAAGGCTGTCTCACGCTGTTTTACAGAGCCTTGCTGGTTGAGGTAACCGAGCATTGTTGTTTTGTGACTGTGTGCTGCATTTGAGTGACTCGAGTCCAATGAAGTTGAGACTCTCAAGTGTTTTTGCAGTAGGGGCATAAGACTGAAAAGGCCCTCTTGGGTCATCGAATCCACAGCCAGCCCCATCCTACAATCTTGTTCATACACTTAGCAAGCTCCAGCTTGCATTGACCGCTGATTTAAATGCCTCCATTTCCATCCTCCAAATGGACCTGACTGTTGGCAGATGCTTTTTTGGATTTACGCCCCTTCGAAAATTCTGTTGTGGCTATTTTCAGGCAGGAGGTTTGGCAAGCCACCATATCGTGGGGAGGGGGAAAGAACTGAGCAGATGCTACCTCAAGATTCTATCTATATTGTTGCTATTTAATCTGAGGAATTATACACAAATATTGGGCTTAAACTGCAAATGTAATCGTTATCCAGGCTGATATGACTCTGTGCACTCTGAGGCATATTGTTCCACTTTAAGGAAAATGTCATAATAAAAAAACAAGGCCACTATCCATTCTGGAGTGTAATTCCCTTGATTTCAGTAGCATCTGTATTCATATTTGCTTCTGTAAAACCTTTTATTTATTTTATTTTAAAATATCTGGACAGAATCCCTGTACATTTGAGATTGTTTAGCTCAACGTCAGTTATGTGGTGTTAAATGATTTGATTAATGATCAATCCAATGTACTGAGACTCACCTATGTTCAGAGGTGCCGACTCCGTGGGTGCACCGGGGCTGGAGCACCCATGGGGGGGAGTGGGTGCTGAGCACCCTCTAGCCACCAACTGATCAGCTCCTCCTGCTCCCCTCCAGCGGCTCCCACCTGCCAACATCAGCTGTTCAGCAGCAGGCAGGAGGTGCTGGGGAGAGGGGGTGGAGTCGGGGCAGGAAGAGGCAGAGCAAGGCCGGGGCGTGTTTGGGGAAAGCTGAAAGTCAGCACCCGAGCCTGTATTTACAAATTATACCAACCTCCTTTGTAAAGTACTTTGAGATCTACTGATTATAAGAGCTAAAGTATTATTGCATGGTGGTTTGTCCAAAGTCTGGCTCTCTGGCTAGTCTCTTCACTTATACCAGCACAATAGCATTCTGGGGTAGGGGGGGATCCTGGCAGGTTTGGATCACACCTTCACAGTATGGTTTTCAGGTGTTGATTTTTAAATAATGGGTTCTAACCTTGAGCATTCTGGCCTCCAGGGAGGGTTGGCAACAGGCGTTGGAGTGGATCATGGCCATGTTGTCCTTCTCAATTGCCAAATTGGAGAAGGTCCCAGTTGGTTGGGTGAGGCATCATGTTGTGGAAAAGTGGGTCCCAGTATGGGAAAGGTTGAACCACTTGTAGTAGATTATTTAAATATTCTGCTTTGTGTCTGGAGTTATGGATTAGAATACCAGAGGTCTTATCTTAGAAGTTACATTACTGTTCTGTTAACTGTGAAGTTCTTGATTCCTGCCTGGCTTGCCTCCATATATTTACAAAGAAGACCCTTGACTTGAGACTAACAAGAGATCTCCTTACTGTTGGCCAGTTTCCATCCTCCTTAAAGCAGTGTTATTTTTAATGAAGAAATCCACTGTGACACCAAGTGACCTTACTGATTTATCACTCAGAGCTAGATTTTTCCACTCAGTGTGTAGACTCCAAGAGAAAAATACACCAATCCATGACCATGAAAAACATTTTTAACACTGAGAAAACCAACAGGAGTTGGTTCCTAAGTCCAAATTAAATAAGAAAACTGATTAGAAGGAAAGAAGTAAAAATTAAATGCAGTACTTTAACATTCTCTGGATCTTGAAAACTGAACAGTCTATTCTAGTTTCATAGTTCAGAACCTAGAAACGAATGATTTTGTAGTTTCTGGCTTCTCATCCAATCATACCAGAAAGGACAAGACTGTTTCAATAAACAGCTTCATTCCATAGAACTATCACATTTGCACATTGTCCATCTGTGATATTACAGAGAGGAGCTGATTCCAGACACAGGGCCAGTCTTTCTCAGCAGTTCAGCTAACAGCTGAAAATCTCTGCGAAGTAAGATCTGAGGTTCTTGGGAAGAATGAAGTTGTGTTATGGACAACACTTTGCAGCTCAGAGGAGAATTAAATTAAGAGCTGCCAATGATATTTTGATTCCAAGGAAAGTCCATAATCTTTTGGAAGAAGTGTTTCTGTTGACCTGTAAGCATTGATCTGATCTTAGATTGCAAGATCAAATTATATATCCTATGCTAAGGCCTATTAAAATGCTTTAAGATAGTAAAATGAAAGCTGCTAGTGCTGTAATGCGAGTAGGGAAACATAAAATATTAATATTTGAGATAGGCTTTTCAATAAGTTGAGGCCTAGTAAAGTCTATTAACTTTGTTAATTTAAGTATTGTTAGATTAAGTAGCGGGTAGTTAGCAGAGGCCTAACAGTTATAGAATCATAGGACTGGAAGGGACCTTGAGATATCATCTAGTCCAGTCCCCTCCACTCATGGCAGGACTAAGTTGTTATCTAGACCATCCCTGACAGGTGTTTGTCTAACCTGCTCTTTAAAAATTTCCAGTGACTGAGATTCCACAACCCCCCTAGGCAATTTATTCTAGTGCTTAACCACTCTGACAGTTAGGAAGTTTTTCCTAATGTCCAACCTAAACTGCCTTTGCTGCAATTTAAGCCCATTGCTTCTTGTCCTTACCTCAGAGGTTAAGAACAATTTTTCTCCCTCTTCCTTGTAACAATCTTTTTATGTACTTGAAAACTGTTATGTCCCCTCTCAGTCTTCTCTTGTCCAATAAACCCAATTTTTTCAGTTTCCCCTCATAGGTCATGTTTTCTAGACCTTTAATCATTTTTGTTGCTCTTCTCTGGACTTTCTTCAGTTTGTCCACATCTTTTTCTGAAATGTGGGGCCCAGAACGGGACACAGTACTCCAGTTGAGGCCTAAGAGTAAGTGCTTAATCTAGGGTTATAAAATTAAGTAATAAGTGCTTTGTAATAAACTAACCACAAAAAAACAAATCCAATGGAATTATTTGGAGAGTTATAATGTGTAGCCATGAGGTTAACATATTGGGAAATGTATTGCTTCAAATAGCTATGTCAGGAAATCAGAACTCCAATTGTGGTTTCCTTGACAGCCATCACTGGATATGGGGCCGGGATTCAGTCAATTATGGTCCTCTGGTGTGTGGATATGCAGGGGAAGGAGGTCTGAGGTATAAAATAAGGTACAAATCCAACTTTTAGTTGGGATATCGGAGTGACAAAGTAGGTGGCAGCCCAGAATGGCAGCTCCACTTATGAGTTTCTCCAATTACTTTTCTTTCCAGCTTCACTTCTAATGGCCTCCAGAGGCTGTAAGTATGTACAATACAGCAAACTATGGTACTTATACTTACGTATATTGACTCTTCTATTTTAGTTCTATTTGTCTGTCCTAATTACAGCTTATAAAGTCTCTGTGTGCTTCACCAATCTCCAACGCATTAAAACTTCTTCCATAGCTGTCTGAGTAAGAGAACCTGTCATTCGTGACTGGTGCAAATTGTACTCCTAAACTATTTTCAAAGGCGATACCTGTGTAACCCATCTAGGTGCTAGATGCTGTCACGAGTCCTTTGTAATGGTGGATATCTTCCTTGTCATTTTATTTTCTTTGTAGCCAACAGATGTCACTGAAAGCAAAGGGCAATACTGCACAGAGAGGTCAATAGGGAGCTGACTGGTGCTAATTTCATCAACTTTATACTGTCTTTCAGTGGAACTTTCCATTGCTTATGCTTGTTTGGAAGATGGCACCAGCACTGTGCTGTGGGAACACACTGATTATTAAACCAGCTGAGCAGACACCCCTCACATCCCTTTACATTGGCTCCTTAATCAAGGAGGTAAGAAATCTTAGCCACACGTTCAAGGAGTTTACGCAAGTTACTGTTTCTCATAGGCAGCGGGTCCAGTTCAAAAGGCAGCTGTAGCCATCGTTAGCTCCGTTCGATGCCAGACCTAGAAACAATCTCCCCTTTTTCTTTCGAACTTTTATCTCTTGATCTCTGTGCATGAATGACCTAATTCACCAAGGTATTTATGTAAGTAGTCCCAGTAACTTCAATGGGACCAGGCTAGCCACATACTTAAACACGTGCCCAACTTTAAGCATCTTGCTGAGATGGTGCTGAAATCACCAGGTATGTCATGGGGTTTTTTTTGTTTTTTTGTTTTTTCTCCCTCCTTTTCTAATATGTTTAGTGAGACTATTTGGAGCTAAATTCTGCCACCCTTAATCATGTTAATGAAATTGTCCCATAAATTGTGGGACTGATCACAAAGTACGATACTATTTGGCATGAGTACAGGTGGCAGAATTTGGCCCTTAGAATATGGGACTGGATCCTGCAGCTGCTTCATGCACAGAAATTGCACTACATCATTGTGACTGTTTTTTATTATGAATGACTTATGAAAGCTTGCCTGGTGTGTAACAGAGAACAAAGATCTAGTTCCCATGCCGAGCATAGGCTAATGACCCAGGGCCCTAATCCTGCATGGAAAATAATGCAGGTGCAGACGTGTGCCCTCTCAGCTGAAAGATCAGGACCCAAGACCCTCCCAGGAAAATACATTTCAGATTTATGGCCTAAATCATCTTAACCAGGGAGTTGACTTCACCCCTGGTACAAAGCCCACTGATGTCAATGCAGTTAAGACAAGGATGAATGCCCCCCATGGAAGCCACCACCTCATCCACCCATCCTTTACTCACATGGGCTTCAATTTTGCCCAGCCTAGCCTAAACAAGTCAGTTGTCCTATTAAAGTCAATGTCACTTAAGCACAGGTCAAAAGTTATACATGTTCTTATGTGCTTTGCTGAATTGTTGCCATAGGCAGACCCAAAGACTATGCTTGTATGGCCCCACACATCTCTTGCTCGCTGCTTTTTTTTTTTTTTTAAAAGTGGTTTAGCAAATGCCTAGGAGTTTAAACCAATGTTCCCTGCAGAGCGATTAGCAAAGTGTTGAACATCCTTTGTCTCTCCCCTCCCCTCCCACAAGCTGTAACAGGCAAGCTAGACAACCATCAAAACCCTAAAACGTTACCCAGAAGAAAGTAGAATTTTCCAAGGCAACTTATAACCAAACCATGTTCCTTTTTTTTTTTTTTTTTTTTTTTTTTTTTTTTTTTTTTTTTGTCAGATGAGATTCCTTTTAATGCATTTAAGTTACACACACAACTCTACTAGTGCAGGTGCATTCTCTTATGAGCCTCATGAACGTGTGTACTGGAAGAATCCACCAGAAACGAAGGGAGCTGAATAACAATTGACTCACGGGATACTAGGCAAGCAGGTTGTGTGCCTGCACTTTCCAGTCAGAAACAGAGACTGGCCAGCCTAGAAATGTATCTCTTCATAGCAGCCCATGTTTCATAGACTATCAGGGTTAGAAGGGACCTCAGGAGGTCATCTAGTCCAACCCCAAGCTCAAAGCGGGACCAATCACTAATTTTTGCCCCAGATCCCTAAATGACCCCCTCAAGGATTGAACTCTCAACCCTGGGTTTAGCAAGCCAATGCTCAAACCAGTGAGCTATGCCTCCCCCGAATTTATTGTTTCAGAGAGCAATGAACGGATCAGTAGGGCCAAGACTTTGGCTTGCATTTCACTAGAATTTTACCAAAGTTTTGCCTATTGTCATTCTGCCAGAACGCACGAAATGGCTGTCATAGGTTAATACATTTATAAATGTGGTAAAAGCTGGTTACCATCTGCTCTCTTGGAGCTAGTGGAAAAAACATATCATCTAGTGGTGTCTTACTGACATCTTAATTCTCCTGGCCTCTGAAGAGGCAACCTTGGGATCTTTCTGTTCAAAACAAACTTTAAAGGGCCAGATTTTGCCTTTAGTTACCCATTGACTAGGGATGCATAGCAGTGGCTGAAGGCTAAATTTGGCCAGAAGACCATTTTGTTATAACAGCAGGGCTGAAAAATGCAAATCCTCCAATAATTCTCTTCTGGTGATTCCAGGCACTTATGAGTGGCTTCATCATGTCCAATCCAAGAGGTAGCAAGCAGCCACAGTGCTGGAAAAGATCATGAAAACCATTCTTAATCTGGAAAATTGTCCATTTGCCTTTGATTTCAAACCTTTGTGTGCTATATGCCTCGTTCTTAAAGTACTAAGCATTGTACAATTAAACTTTGTGGTTTAATTAACATTCGGGCCCTAATTCTGGTTTCAGTGTGACCACTTATATGAGAAGTTGTGCATGTACGTAGTGTTTGCAGGATTGGGGGAGAGGCGCTGGTTAACTTGCTGTGGCATTGAGAGGCTCATCCGATTAATGTTTATAAAATTCTTTGAGATGCTCAGATAGAAAACACTATAGAAACTATTTCCATTGAGTGATGGTAAATCCTCCATATGGGAGCATAGTTCACATGTATATCCTGGTTCTTAGTCCAAGAAAATTGGAGTGCTGAGAAGAAATCTGAATGGTTCTTATTACCTTATTTCTATAGTATAATCTCTAATTTCATTTTCAGGTGGGCTTTCCTCCCGGTGTGGTAAACATAGTGCCAGGATATGGCCCCACAGCTGGGGCTGCCATTTCTGCCCATCAGAACATTGACAAAATAGCTTTCACTGGATCAACAGAGGTAGGTGATCACTTCCTGCTTAAACTTGCCTTTAGCCTTACTGCATTACCGGATATTGCTCTTCACAAGGAACAGTATTTCTCTGGTAGAAGTGCTATCCGTGGAAACTTGGACCACTGTAAATTTCAGTGATACTTGGTGCTTGGAAAAACAAAATCTACTTGGTGGAATTTTTCAGAGGTTTTTGGCTGCTTGCACTGTAGTCCATGACCACTGACTTCTATCAAAGCAGTTAGGCCAACATTTAATGCTTTTGAAAATCTTTAAAAAAAAAAAAAAAAAAAAAAAAAAATTAACCTTATTTTCGCCAAAATTCTGAAAGGTCCATCCCAAATGGTGCCTATTCTATAATCAATGTGATCTGTTGGAGAGGTCATTAGCATCATAATGATTTAAAAATCGCATCATCTGAAATGTCCAACTGGCGAATGCCAGTTGATCAGCTTTGGCCAACAAGACCGCATAAGTATATAAAACAATGTTTATATTCATATTTAAACAATTCTGCTGTTTTAATCACACACTAGTTACTGAGTCTTTTATAAAAAATATAACCCAGTGCTATATCCATTCTGGGCCAAATCCTGATCCCATTGAAGTCCAAGTCAATGACAACATTTGTTATGAAAGGGACTAAGAGTTGGTCCCCTGATAGTAAAAATGGTATCGTACAAACACCTTCAACCCAATGTTTTCTTCTCCCTTTAAATTTAGATAGACAATTAAAATGTCACAACAATAAGAATCCTTTTTGGCTGTACATGCATGATAGAGACGTACGCCTGATTTGCTCAGAGAAAATGATCTCTCCAAGTGCTCGCTTGGGGTTAGCAGTCTGGGGGAAGGGAGAAGTGTGTGCCTGGTCAGTGTTGTGCTGGTCTAGTTCTCGTTGTCTATTAGTACTGAGCAAATAACTGGCAACCAATTTATACACTGAATTTCACTTTCAGTGAGGTGTTGAGCCAGATATTTGCTACTAAAACCTGAGTGCTCTAATGGCAGGCCGAAAGAACACGCCAGGGTGGTGAATGCTGCTGAATCAAAATTTGCTGACAAGTTTGAAGAGTCTTTTGTTTTAAGAAAAGGAGGACTTGTGGCACCTTAGAGACTAACAAATTCTGAAACTTGTTCCCCCCCACCCAGTTGCTTAGTTCCTTTGTCCCAGTAATAATATTGCAAGAAAATCTATAGCAATATGTATGCAGCATGTGTATATCTTCATCTGCTATGACAAAGGGCAGCACCCAATAAAGGAAGGTGCTTTATGCCAAGGTCTACACGTGTTGGCTATTCAACCAGGCCATGTGCTGGACTTGTTTTTGTGTTTTTTTTTTTTTTTCATTTTCCTTTGAGTACTCGTATCCTACTTGAGCATTCTTCCAATGCCTTCATTTTGACATTCACTGTATGCTTTTTATAATTTGCATAATTATGATAAATTACACTGAGCTGCCTTCACCACCACCAGAGGTGTGTCTCATTTTAAAGGTTCAAAGACATGCTGAAGGCCAAATGTTTTGTGTTTTAACACCATCTAGTGGCTTATCATACATATGTGCATTCCCATTGGTTATCTCAAAGGGGACATGGCACAGAGCATCCTTGTTCCTTGTAAAAATTGTAATATAAATATGAATGGGATCAGCAGCATGCTCATGTTGAGTGTTGCCCTTTATTTGATACTCTATATAATTAGACAAAATATGTAAAATACATGGATTATTCTTAGCCTACAAAGATAATTTTCTATAATCAAAATCAGGCACTCTGTTCTAAAATCCTATAAACTTTCTTGTTTTTATGGATCCACTTTTTTTATTTAAAAAAAAAAACTATCCAATGCATTATCTTAAGGTTCAGGCTGAAATCCTGGCTCTATCCAAGTCAGTGAGAGGTTTTCCATCAACTTCACTGGAGTCAGGATGTTACATGTGGTATTTTATCTTTGAGTTGTGGGTGGGCATTTAAAAACTGAAGTGCTTTGACATGGTAATGAGGGTCATATTGAGTACATTAGTTAGGTAGATATTTCTAATCCGTTTCACTTTCTGGTTCTTGTGCATTAGCATCATGCTTTAGTATTTGGGTACAAATACTGCGGGCGAATGTTTAAATCAAAATGAACATGGAACCGTGGAGAATGAAAACATTTTTAAAACCATGTTTTAGGTTAACATAAATGCATAACAATTTTGATCTTCAATTACCTGACAGTGTCTCCTTCTAGCTTCCTACTTTTCAGCTAATTTAATTTATTCCTAATCAAGCAGCTACCGTATAATGTCTCTCTTACCCTGTTAGCTTTATAGCAAGTTATGTTAATTTTCAGCAGAAGACAGCTTTGTTTCTATTATCTTGAGGGCTAGCTGGGAGGACTCCTCACTGCTAATTGGAAGGACCAGGTTCGCTTCTGGTTTGGGAATCTTGCTCTGGTTATAAAGGTAGCAGGTGAAACTTGAGTGTAACAATGAGCTCTTCAGCTGATTGAAACTTATGTTTGTTTACTGTTCTGATTCAACAAGATCTGAGTGTTTCTCCCAGGCATGAAACTGAGTACAAGGTTGAAAGGACATACCACTAACATACCATAGAATCAAGGAGCACAATCTCTTTAGTGGAACAAAGAGAAGGCTAAGGAGTAACTTGGTCAGAGTTTGTAAATGCATGTTTGGGGAACAAACATTTGATAATGGACTCTTCAGTCGAGCAGGCAAAGGTAAAACAAAATCCAATGTCTGGAATTTGAGCCTAGACTGATTCAGACAGCAAATAAGGCCTACATTTTTAAGGGCCAGAGTAGTTCACCATTGGAACAACCTACCAATTCTTCAGTCAAGATTAGATGGTTTTTCTAAAAGATAAGCTGTAGTTCAAACACACATTGTTTGGGGAAAGTTCTGTGATCTGTGTTATGCAGGAGGACCGACTAGATGAGCACAGTGGTTGATTTCCAATCATCTTGTCAGAAAATACTAGGAAAATTCAAATGAAACAATTTTTTTTTTTTTAAATTATTTTTGTTCAAAAATTTTCATGGAATTTTTTTTTTTTTTTTGGACCGGCCCTAATTGTATGACTATATTGTAAATTCTTAGGGCAATTCATTCTGTAGTCAAAAAGTAAAACCTGTCATGTGGTAGAGGATATACTGATACCAGAGACCGAATCCCTTCTTTAAGTGCAAAACTCACCTCATTAAGTGTGGAGCCATGACACACTAATTTCATAAGAAATGGCAGGGTGTCACCTGATAGATTGTACTTTTTATAAGAACAGTAGTCCATTAGCAATACTTCCTGCATTGTCCAATTAGGGGCCTGATCCTGCAGCCCTTACTCTGCCCAAAAACTGACTTCTGGGGGACCGCTTGCATAGGTAAGAACTATAGAATACCAGGCCTCTACATTTCCCTTATATCTAAGACAAATGATAAATATTTGTGATTTTAAAATTGCAAGGCCCACCTTGGATGGCTCAGTACCTTGTAGAAGCAGGTGGTGAGAACTAGAAAATTCAGCGATTAGAAACCTGGAAGAATTTTATTTTGCAATTCCAGCTGTTTCACAGCCTGTCCTGCTCTTGTTAACCTCATGCATTTTACGACACTTTGAATGAAGTAATTTTTTTTTTTGAGGAATAAACCTGTGTCCTGTGAATCCCAATGCCATAGGTTGGAAAACTGATCAAGGAAGCGGCCTCTAAAAGTAATCTCAAAAGGGTGACCCTGGAGCTTGGAGGGAAGAACCCCTGCATTGTGTGTGCAGATGCTGACTGTAAGTATTTGTCACATTGCAATTAATAATTTTCTAGTCTCAGTGGCCCACACAGCACTGCTAGTGATTACTGTGTAACTTCTCCAGCAGAGGACGCAGTGTGGTCCAACTTGCCACAAAGCCTGGCCAAGACTCCTTTGCTAGAGGGTGTGCTAGACCACTCCCTGCACCAGCCAGGCTTTTAGCTATAAAGGGAGGGCTCATGTGAACAGGAGCGGATTGTTCCGAATGCTGCCCTCTTTGGGGGTGACCTGCAGGGAAGAGCCCCGCTGGCTGAGGCTGCCGAGATGGTGTATTGTATCAGTGCACCCCTGCTCAGCTGCCCACACGATTTTCTCAGCTAGCACTCCTTCGCTGACTCATTTTAGTCTCCCTAACGGAAGAGAAGTTGCAACTGTTTTCTGTAAAGGCAGCATCCTTCCCACAGCACTTCCCATCACAGGGGATAAGGACTAAACTCTGCCATCCTTAATGGGACTACTCGTGGGGAGTAAGGTACTACTCCATGAGTCAAGGTGACAGAACTGGGCCCTTAGCTGAGACATGCACAACCAGAGACTGTACCGGGAGGGAGGATGGTGGTGCAGACAGAAGATTTGGTCATGTCTTGAGGCTCACAGGGAGCTTTCTTTTTTGGTAGTTTTATAGGCCTCCTTGAAGTGAGTGTGGTGGTGGTTTTGTTTTGTTTTTTTTTTTGAGGAAGCATTGAGAGGGGAAACAGATAGTGAGGGACTTTCAACAAGTCTCGTTAATCTGTGGTTCAAGTCAGTAGTACGCCTCACTCTCTGTGGCGACCTTTCCATTCCAGTGGACTTGGCGGTTGAATGTGCCCATCAAGGAGTTTTCTTTAATCAAGGCCAGTGCTGCACTGCTGCCTCTCGAGTATTTGTGGAGGAGCAGATCTACCCGGAATTTGTCAAGCGCAGCGTGGAGTACGCCAAGAAAAGACTCATTGGAGACCCATTTGATGCCAAAACTGAACAAGGGCCACAGGTAATGATGATGTGCTCAAGAATAGTTTTCCGCACTCCTGGTGCGAGTGGTGCTTAGGTGTGAGCTGAAGTCCTGATCCAGTGACTAATACATCATTGTATTGTTTCTTCTCTCTGTTCTAAACATCAATTAATCCTGAGGTTGACATGTTGGCTCCTTCCATAAATGAACTGAAAGCTGGACAATAAAAGAAATTTACACAGTGGGTTGCCCTTTTGCATAGTAATGCAAAACATATTACGGCACAGAGTATTTTGTTCAGGCAGAGTGTGGTGGCTGCAGATGTGTTATAATTCAGCTATAAAATAGTGATGCTACCTCATTGCAGGAGGGATAATATGTAGAAGTGGAGAACAAAACCCCTAATGCACAGAGAGGGGTTTAAGCAGAGTCCTTAGAAGGCAGGACAGTGCCAAGCTGAATATCAGCCTTGCCAACGTTTTGGGCTTTTACACCTCTTCTTATCCCTTCTAAGGAAGCCATAAAGACCCACGATTGAGGGAAACGTTTCATCTTCTCCTAGGTCAACCAGTTATTAAGAAAACAACATAACAAACCAGTAGCACCCCAGAACTTGTGCTCTGCCAAAGGTAAATGGAAAAATGCCACTCCAAAAAGTTTCACAGCTTGTTCTAACTCTGGAATCCATAACTTTCTACTGGTTGAGACTTTTCCCAACACAGACTTGAAAGGTTTAGGCCATCACCATGATAGCTCTGTATGAAATAGTCAGGTTCTGCTTACAGTTGGAGTTCTGAAACTGATGAGGGCCCAGCTCTGCCAGCTATTCTGACTGCGCATAACAACTTCCTCGTGCAAGTCATGGCTTTGAAATCACTGGACTGCTTGCATGGGTAAATTACAACTCAAGGTGAATAAGGATGGCAGAATAGGGCCCTTGGTAACAGGTATGTGGTAATTAAAGAATGCTACCTAATGGCTAGTGAGATAAGATCAGATTCTGATAACTTGCCTAGGCCCTAGTCTTCAGCATATGAATGTTTCACACCATTGAGCAATGTAGCTATGTTGATCTAAATTTTAGCTGGAGTGCCAACCTCCTCCCCTGGTGTAGATGTAGCTAGGTCAATGGAAGAATGCTTCTGGCTACTGCCACCTGAGGGGAGAGATTACCTACCGCAACTGGGAAACAAAAAAACCTTCTGGTCCTGTAGGAAGCATCTATGCTATAGCGGCACACATGTGGTTCTGTAGTGTAAATGTGGCCTTACAGTGAGCAACACCTTCCTTTGCAAACAGTCCCATTTGAAGCCAGTGGTATTACTTGCAGAGTAAGGGCTGGTCTACACTTAAAACACTGCAGTAGCGCAGCTTCAGTGAAGAAGCTACCTGTGCTGATGGGAGGAGTTCTCCCACTGGCCTAGGTAATCCATCTCCCTGAGAGGCGGTAACTAGGTTGACAACCTTGTGCTGTCTACACTAGGTCAGTTTAACAATGTTGCTCAGGGGTATGGATTTTTCATGCCGCTGCCCTGAGTGATGTAGTTTTGTCAACCTAATTTTCTAGTGTAGACCAGGCCTTAGTTGCTATTCAGTGAGAGTGAGGGTACTTCGGACTGAAAGCTCCTAAAGGTTGGGGGCTATTTTTATTCTGTGTTTGTACAGCACCTAGCACCACAGGGTCCTGGTCCATAAGTAGGATGATAAAGATGATAAATGACAGATGATAAAGCAGCTAGTAGTGAAGTTGGAGTGTTCACCGGCTCACAAACAACATGACCATATGTCCTATTTCTCCTGTTCTACCTGACCTGATGCATATGACCTTTCCCTCTCCCCCACGTGTCTGTGTGCCAACCATCTAAACAAGAGGAGACCTAAGATAGGGAGTGGAGCATGGGAGGCTGTTTTCAGAGCTGTCATGTGGTTCCCAGTGCAATACAAACCATTTCCTCTGTCTGCACATAATCAGAACAGCTGCTTTGCTGGAGTCTGGCTTTTGGACAGGGTGCATTCCAGGCTGGCAGTGAGGAAATGTGTGCATTTTGGAACAAATGGCTCAAATCTGAAGGAGGGGAAGGAAAAGGGAAAAAACCTTCAAAGCCATTTAAAATCCTCTAAAAGTAGTTACCAAAGATACAGGGCTCAATCCTCAGTTTGTGTATGCTATTAAAACTCTGCTTACGCTATCTGGCCCAGCATGTCTGAATCAGATTCTCCTCTTACTTACACCTATGTAACTCAGCAGTTACTCCATCTGTAGTCAGTAAAGATATTCCTGATTTATACCAGGCTGAATAGTCTGGAGTGTGTTGTTTTTTTAATTTGCAAAATATTTTTCCAGAAAAAATCCCTGATGTCCCAATCAAGGTTTTTTTGATGCTGCTGTGAGAATCTAGGAGCAGCTCCTCAGCTGGTGTAAATCAGCATAGCTCCACTGAAGTCCAGTGGAGCAATGCAGTGTGCCAGCAGCTGGAACCCTGACCCATCTTCTAGATATAGTTTAAAAAACACAGTTGGAAGACTTTGACTGAATGGCTCCTTAGACCTGTCTCCGCTGTCAGAGCTGAAGCAGGCAGATTCCATTGTTCTCTCCATTACCTTCTCCTGGGCAGGGAAGATAAATACAGAGAGAGCATGTATTAGATGTATGTTTGTTAATAACTTCCAATACTTAAAAGCCTTAGCTGTTGCACTGGGCATGGCACACCCAGAGGGGCATCAAATAGGCATCCAAACACTAAGGAGAAGGAGCACAATGTCAGGGCAAGGAAGCTACACAGAATATTTCTCCTTCTCCTCCCCCTCTCTCCGCAGCAGGGAAAATAGCATGCATGGAGAATACCCATGTGGTTGATGGGCCACATAGAAAAGGAGTTTGGGGCCCAGCAAATATCTGCACAAAGGGTCTTGTTCCATTTGCATCAAAAGTTAAAATGTGTGGCAATAGCCCCAGCAACTCACACTGCATTACTCCTCTGGGCTGGGTCATAGCATGCAGCTGGTGCAATGGGAGCAGGCTTCAACACTATAATCTCTCCCTGAAGATGCCCAGGAGTTGGGAGGCTGCTTTCCTGTGGATGCCCTGGCCTTACATCCATTTGTGCCTCCCTGACCCATAGGAAGGACATGTATGGCCCATGCATATTTGTATATGAGCAGCTGCGTCACTGCATTAGCTTCCCCTTTGTAGTGCCATAGGGGAACATATGTGTAACCCTTCTGCCAGGTGAAGTCAGCAGCAACAAGGGCCACGTTCAGTGTCTAGGGGTTCCTTTTCAACAATACACCACAAAACCGGCTTGAGCCCCCACTCGGTGACCTGGGACAATTACACACCACCCTGTAGGCGCCTCTAAGAGACAATACTTCCCTTCTCGCAAGCACAGAGTCTGACTGTAGCAAAAAACTTTTATTAAAAGGAGGGAATTAACTCAGCATTAATTTTGGAAAACACTGCCACTAGGGCTCATAAACACAAACCATGAGCAAAAGACCCACCCCCAAATAAGTTGGGCAGTGTCCTTTTCCCCTCTTAAGTCCAGCAACCCAAAAGTCCCTTTAATGTGCCCATCCTTCTCTGTACCCCACTCACAGTTGCTGTTTTGGCCAGTGCAGCCCCACACTTCAGAGGTTCATCCGCAGAGTTCACTCCCACCTTGTGTGGAGGGTGGGGGGAGAATCAGGAGGCACCCTACATGCTGCACTGTTCGGGCACTTGCTTGTTGCCCCCAAAGGCTGATTGCCACGCCTCTGCGGGGCTCTCCTCTGGCCCTCTCCACCAGCCACCCTGCTAGCCGCTTGCTATGCCTGTCCACCAGCTGCCCCCTCACCAAGATGTCTTCAGCCCCCACCCCCCCACACTTAACACAGTTCTCAGTGATTTCAGCTGTTAGTGGGGAGCCTCACTTGTGCACACTGGGCAGTCTCTTGCAATAGAGACACTGTCACAAAGTAGGCCTATTATTTAGACCAAGGTATCAGTGATTTCAGCTCTGCAGCAATTGAGTGCAAATTAGCTCTTTTGTTATACCATGGAGAGAGGAAGGGTTAAAGGTCTCTAGGACCCTTAAACCAGGCCCATACCAGCAGATACAAGTACTTCTCTCAATTCCTGAGCTTTGGGACCTATGTCCCCTGTCTAGCGTGTGCCGCTCAGTTGAGGGTGAGTCCCTCCATTGGGGTATGCCATGTACAGTTCTGCTGCCCTCAGATCACACAGCAAGGATAGCAATCCTTTATTACTCCTGCCCCAATAACAAGGAGATTGGGGATCCAACACTAGCCACAAGTGACCATTTGAGCAAGCAATCCCATCATGCTGAGCACCTAGGCAGAGTGGGTGTGTCCATCCAACATATGTTGCAGCATACATGGCATCCAGCAGGGGGGGTCTGAGCCAAATGTTGATTTCACATGCAGACCCAGGGAATTCTGGTGCTTGGGGTTGAGTGACTGTAGAGGATAATACAGTAAGTCAGTCCAAACTGCAAAGTTGCTACCTAATGGCAATGGCAATAAATGGTGCCTGGCAGACAATATTCGGTTGTGTTAAAACCCTAATAGACTGGGACAGATTACCACTGTCTGCCCATTCTGATGAGATATTGGTGGATTGGGTATCTAGTCTACTTGCATAATTACCTGCTACAGCTGGTGGAGAAAGAAAACAGTACAATGTTCTGCCACGCATTGGTTAAGGGTATTTTACCTTACATTTTTAGCAAAGATCAAAATGGTCTGGAGAAGGGCCACAATGATGGCTAAAGGCCTAGATGGGGCATGCATGGGAGGAGAAACCACAAATAAGAAATATATTTTGCTCGGGAAGAAAATGTTGGAGGGACCTTGAGGGGGCTCTACAAAATTCTGAGTGGCATATTGAACTCCAGTTAGTCTGTGGTGTGCATTTGTGGGTTGAATACCTTTCCTTGTAATAAATGAGCAAGACAACACCCGTAAAACAAATGAAAGTGAATATTACTTTATGCAACCTAGAGTTGCCCTGTGGAATTGACTGGGCAGAAGCCGCTGAGTCAGACATTGGTGCTGGATTTTAGGAGGCTGGATAATTTCAATAACGTGTAGTTGAGAAAAGCAAGATAATGAGAGTAATCAAATCTCGTACATAAACATCTGCTTATGAAATAATATTGAAATACTGCAGGCATCAGGAAGGCAAAGCTTCTCCATGTAGACCTTTGCCCAACTAATCAGGTGTGCTAGGAGGAGGATTTTCTTTTCTTCTGATTCTTCTTCTATGGTCGTTGGGGGAGGGGTATACAATATAGTGTGTGTGTGTGGTGTGTGTGTGGTGTGTGTACATATATAATTATAATTTGCTTTCCTCTGGATCAGGTATTGACCAATGCTTTCTGGTTTAGATGGATCAATAGCAGGATTTGTCTTAGCAGATCAGGCATCTTTAATAGAGGGTAGAACCAAAATTAAAAACTGTAAGTAATAAATAGCTCTCTTGTTTGATCAGAAGCATAATATATCAGAACATTTCACAATCTTTAATTTATTTCTCCTCACAATGCTCCTGGGAGGTAGGGCAGTACTAATATTGCCATTGGACAGATAGGGAAACTGAGGCATAGAGGCTAAGTGACTTGCCCAAGGTCACACGGGAAGTCTGGCAGCCCAGGGAACTGAACCTGTGTCTCCCAGGAGCTACATTCATTGTCCTAACCACTGGACTATCCTTCTTCTCCTTGATAAAGTAGTGGTCAGAGTTAAGAGTCTTGCAAGCTCTAGTTGAAATGAAAAGCACCAGCAATCCTACCATTGTATGTCATTTTTGGAAACAGGTTGTTTTGTTTTTGTTTTTTTTCCTCAATGTGTTTCTTCATCTAACAGGGCTTTGCTTTACAAGAAGTTACAGCTGTATAAATATTCTTGTTTTTTTTTGTGATGCAAAGTGGTTGATTGACCTAGATTGGTCTTGGCCAGAGACAGGTCAGCATGGGAAGCACTCACAGATACTTTCAAATTATTCACATGTGGCAACCAGGCAAATAAACAATATGCAAACCACCTGCCAACTCTTGTAGGTGGCACCCTGCATCATCTGTGATAGCAGCCATTTCCCCATGTAGTACTTTGTATTCTTGAAAGATTATTTTCCATCCCCTACTTTACTCTACCCTATGTGTTACATGTGAGTGCAACATGTATACTTTGTATTTGCTTTCTGTTTATGTTGCAGAGGCAAATTTTGCATGCACTCAGCAACACTTACATTATATTGTGTTCTTCCTTGTGTACCTGGCTTCCCAAATATCTCATTATTTCCCAGAGCTCTGATGTTTGTTTTTGGGTAAATTCAGATTGGAAGCATGAGGTCAGAATTAATTATGGCAAACTGTCGCTGATGGATAATCTAACGGGGGTTATATAACTGTGTCTGCTTTGGGCTGGGTCTTGCAAACCCTGACTCCTGCATCCTGATGCACGCATCTACTAAGGTCAAAACAAGACCCTTCTCTGACTAGAGGCCAAATTACTCATGAAAGTTGGTAGTGAGTGGGAAAGATTGACAGTCCAATACTGGATCATTTTGATGTGCACTTGCTATTAAAAAACATTTTCAAAAGGAACAGGCTGTAGTACTGCCCACCTGAGGGCTGTGGTGTGCTTAGATCTTCACTGGTTTAACAAGGTTGGGAATGAACCGTGTCCTAGGGCTGTCTGGTCCTGCCAGTGTGGAAAGAGGATGACCGAGGACCAGAAATTGTTGCGACACTGTTATGGGTCTGTCTGCATTAATACCACAGGGTGCGGTGGCAGGGGGTGATTTGAGGTCATGCAGACATACCTGAACTAGTTTTAATCCAGCTATCTCGGGTGCCATTAGCAGTGTAGCCATGGCAGTTCCGTGAATGAGTACCAGGTTCCAGGTAGGCTTGTCCAGGCCATACTGAAGTGCATTCTACCACAGGTTCACTGCTACCAGTACCTGAGCTGGCTAGACTACCGCTGGCTTGGGTATGTCTATGTGAGCTGCAATCGCATCCCATGACTGTGCTGTAGGCCAATGGTTTCAACCAGAGGTACCGTACCCAAGGGGGGTACACAGAAGTCTTCCAGGGGGTGCATAAAAAGCACTAGCGAAGTCAGTACAAACTAAAATGAGAACATCAGCAAGGTTTCAGTAACAGTGTGCTGTGACACTTCCTTGTATTTTTATGTCTAATTTTTGTAATCAAGTAGTTTTTAAGTGAGGTAAAACTTGGGGGTAAACAAGACAAATCTGACTCCTGAAAGGGGTACAGTAGTCGGGAAAGGTTGAGAGCCACTGGTGTAGACATACCCTTAGTCTCCAAAAGGCTTGTCTATGTTTGAGTGTTAATTCACATTAAGGGAGGGGGTGATTTTTAAGTGCACTGGCTATTTTGGACTAAGTCCAGGTATAGACAAGCTGTATTAATCATGCTTAGATATGGTCATTTTCGTAATGTAGCTGAATCCTAAGTGAAATGCAAACCTCAATAGTACAATCTAACAATATGCTGAAATTGTTTAACCGTTGTCCGATAATATAGCTGCAATTGAAACAAGTGTTTGGAATTACAATGACAACATAGAGCTGTTGTTCCATGACATGCCTTTTGTATCTGACAGATTGACCAAAAACAGTTTGATAAAATTTTGGAGCTGATAGAAAGTGGGAAGAAAGAAGGTGCCAAGCTGGAGTGTGGGGGTTTAGCCATTGGAGACAGAGGTCTGTTCATAAAACCCACCGTGTTTTCAGAGGTTACTGACAACATGCGAATTGCCAAAGAAGAGGTACAGTACTCATCGGCGGGCTTAGATTTCCAGTCACATGTAGAAGCCACAGCCACAGTATTTTAACAGTGCTTTTCCTTCGTTATTTTCAGTGAGAGTCCCACTAATCTGAAAATTTTTCAGCCACGATCTTAGTAGATGTCAAGCAAAATAAACTGCTGAACATTGCAGAATTTATTAAGTTGACAGAGCATCCCAAAAAGCTGCATGGGGCAGAAATGAATTTCTGACATATCGGTAATAGGGGAATTTCCGGGGTTTATTTAAAAAAGAATCTGACCAATAACCGGAAGTGGAAATTTAATAAGAGGGGAGAGGGAAGGAGATATTGTCAAAGTTGTTAGAGCCAAAGTGTGATTACCTGTTTTTTCTTTTATCTGTTTGCATAATACATACAATTCCTGGGGGTCCCCCCCCAAATAAAACAAGTGTTTTCTTGCCCTTCTTTTTTCAAAATAAGTGCCAGCAGCATAGTGCTCATGAGCATGCTACAGTAACGTATCTGGGTATGAACTTCAGTTGTAAGCGTTCAGGCCCCCATTCAGAAAAGCACCTCCAATCAGGAAAGCTTCTTAAGCCCCCATTAAAGTCAATGGCACTTAAGCACATGTTTAAATTTAAGCGTATGCTTCAATGTGGTGCCGAATTAGGGTTTCATATAGTTGCTATGAACATTACTGAAAACGAAACTATTTTTAATGGAAGGGCATTGACAGTATTTTTCTGACTTGCAAATTGCAATACTTCATTTACTAGTTACAGAAATTCCTCACCTACCTGCTCCCCCTCCATGATCAGAAAATTCTTGGACCATCTAAATCCGCAGTTACATATTATACGTAGCTGGCTATGTAGGGTACCATGTGCTGTTTGTGCCCCTTACTGGATGGAATAAGAACTTCTCAACTGTGCATGCCAGGGTTTATGCTGCCCAAAGTTAGGAGACGTTCCCCTTTAGCTCCAGGGATATGCCCCCTGTGCTTTTGGGCATGATGATCTAAGTTCTAACCCCACTGTTGCCATAAAGCCATGAGTAGTTGTAGTGCCTCCGAGTGAAAGCCTGACGTTGGAACTCATGGACAAGTTAGAATATTCCAATAACCTACAAAGAGAAACTTGGTGAGCCCAATAATTGCAGATATAAACACTATTCTTCTCTTGCTGATATCCTTGTTTGTGCTGGCTCAGTCATCCTAGTGTCAAAATACTGGGAAAACTAGACTTGTAAGTCAGAAGCTCTGGTTTTCAGTGTTGAACAGCAAGCAAGCTGAAACAAGCGGCATGTGATTAGACCCTGAGGTGTCCCTTTGAAACAGTATTAACTAATGTATTTCCATTGGGAAATGGAATGGGAATAAAGTGGCTGCCAAGGTCCTATTGACACTCTTGTCCGATAGTTTAGCCTAGACTTTTTATGGGGACACTTATTGTGTACTCCTGGGAAAGAAAGTGTTGTCTTGATGTGTCAGATCTGCCATGCAGTCTCTGAGGAACCTGGAAAAATCTCAGTCAATCTGGGCATGAGTGTCCTAAAAATAGAGAAGAATAAGAGCTGAACAGATAATCCCACGATGAACCTCTTTCAAATGAGTTACCTCCAGATCCCAAACTCATGATTCATGGGGCTTCTCCAGTTTCTTTCATTTGCAGTTTTGCTGCAAATATGTCCTTTTACTCTGTCTGCTAGCAAGACTCCATTAAGAACACAGACTTTAAAAAGGCAGGAATTTGCAACAACTTGTTTGAAGTCGATCTTTTTGTGAAACAATTGATTTAAGCTCTTGCAGGGGATGTCCCTGTGGAAAGCTACATGTGGGAGCATGTCTCCATTGGATACTCCAGTGGAGTATCAGCCAGCATAGCATATGATCATCAAAACATAGAAGTCTCCTGGCATTGCTTCTGTATTGTACTTCATAAGAAACTTCAGCCCACTTGTGCTCAGGAAAGTAGGCTTGTACTATTTTGTGGCTGCAGATTGCTCTTATAAATACACGAGCCAGGTTATGCACCTGCAGAGCGAGTGCATGCAGAAGTGGTGGGCAGCCACTTGTGTGTGCAAAATCAGCGGCTTGTATCAACAAAGTTATAGAAAACCAGAGACTGTAGAAAACCTGGGTGAAAATGTATGTAAATGTTGTACATTTCAACTACAGCAAGTGCCTGTTAAGCCTATAGAAAGTTAGAGTTCTGAATGGAGAAAGAATGAACCATTTTAAATGTATCCAGAACTAACTCTTGCCCATTTTAACCAGATAATTTTTGCTCATGTAGATTACAAGATTCTATAATGCGAAGGAAAATCTTTAATCTTCTGAGCTTTGCATAGGTCTATTACTGTAGCACCTCACTTCACGCTGCGCCTGAACCAGATTCCATTGGCAATCAGTGGGGAGTTTTGTCATTGGCTTCCACAAGAGCAGGTCCATCATACAGATTTAAAACATTAAAACACCAAAACTGAAGACATCCATGTAACATTTCTAAGTTTTAATTTTCAGAACACTCCCTGATCTTTGCAGACTAATGCCAGTTTAATTGTTTACAGATTTTTGGACCAGTGCAGTCAATAATGAAGTTCAAAAGTATAGAAGAGGTCATAAAAAGAGCAAATAACACTGAATATGGACTCACAGCAGCAGTGTTCACAAAGAATCTGGACAGAGCTCTGACATTAGCTTCTGCGCTGGAGTCTGGAACAGTCTGGTAAATGTGTTTCTGCCTATGGGATTGCAATACACCGAGGTAGTTTACAATGTGTATGAGCCCTGCTGACCAGTAGCACTGACCCTGAGCTCCCTTCCTCTTGAAATTTTGTCCTAAGAAGCAATAGCTATTGCTCAAAATGAGATAGTGAGGGTGAAATGTATTTTAGAGAAACCAAACTGTTTTAGTTCCCACACATTTTAAATGTACTCTCTCCAATGGAAAATCCCAACAGCATATGCTCCCTTATCGATTAACATGGTTATGCCTTCTGAGAAGCTTTATTATATAATTATTCGCAAAAAGAAAAGGAGTACCCGTGGCACCTTAGAGACTAACAAATTTATTAGAGCATAAGCTTTCGTGAGCTACAGCTCACTTCATCGGATGCATTTGGTGGAAAAAGCAGAGGCATTTTTCCACCAAATGCATCCGATGAAGTGAGCTGTAGCTCACGAAAGCTTATGCTCTAATAAATTTGTTAGTCTCTAAGGTGCCACGGGTACTCCTTTTCTTTTTGCAAATACAGACTAACACGGCTGCTACTCTGAAACCTGTCATTATATAATTATTGTATAAGGTCTCAGACAAGGTAACAAACCGGTTTGAACAGTAGATGGCGCCATGTTAACAGTTAAAGAGGCAAGTCAGTATTTTGTGTACAAAGCTCCTTATTTAATATAAGACAGTTTAAAGAACTGGGCTGAAATCCTGGCCCCGCTATAGTCGATGGCAGTTTTGCTCTGGTGCCTGATAGAAAAGATTTTTTAAAAACCGCACTATTTAGAAACAATACTTTGTATTTATCCAAGTTTTTTTCAGCCTCTGCCTCGGTAAGGATATTTACTGGAGAATAGGGTCTTCGGCTTTGAAGAAGGCATTCACCACTCTTCTTCATGTGATGCTACAATCCTGTCTGTTGCAACAGACCAAATCCTGCTCACCTTGCTTAGGTGCTGTAGTCAAGGGATCAGGATTTGAATCCTTGTAATCACACCACAGCTAGTGTCCTATAGAAGTAGGACCTCGGTGGAGCTAGTGTAACATATGCTCACCAGTAGGTTACACTAGCAATTTCTACTCTCACCACAACACAGAGGTGTCTAATGCAATTGTATTCCTACACCCATCGCTACGGGTTGAGCCAGCATGTACTCTGGACAGTAGCAAAACAGTTGCAGCTGAGGCGGGCATGTCTATACAAGGAAATAGGTTATATTTTTAAAAAGTGTGTTTTAAACGAGACTTGGAAACTATTATAGACACAGTTTAAGACATTTACATACGTGTTCGCTGGACCTGGCTGGAAAATGGACAAAAAGGATCAATCTTTTTAGAGAATGATGGTTTCTCAAATATTCTGTCTCCTGCTATGATAAAATCAAACTCTGTGGCTGAAATGACCAAAATGTAGTGAATAAAACACCTAGTGAAGTATATAAAAGGGAAGAGATACATGTTTGTCAGGCAACTCATGACTATTAATAAACATGAATATATTTTCCCCCATCTTCCAAGTGTTTAATCTGATAAATTATGTTTGACCATAGGATCAACTGCTACAATGCCCTTTATGCACAAGCTCCTTTTGGTGGTTTTAAGATGTCAGGAAATGGCAGAGAACTGTAAGTTTGTTTTGGTTTTTTTGGTTTTTAATTCAGTTTTGTTTTCTCTTTTCTATGTAGAAATTTAAATGCAATATTGTAAGAGTGATGACTTAGTAAGGATTTCACCAAGCTTGCCTTAAACTGTTGGGGCTGGATTGCATTGCCCTTACACCTCTATGTTGTGATTTATACCAGTGAAACTTATCACAGAGTTTGAGAGCAGAAGGGACCACCAAATCAGTCTGACCGCCTGTATATCCTAGGCCACCAACCCCCCACATTAAACCCAGCAACCAAAAAAAATGAGACCAAAGTATTACAGCCCACAGGAGACTAGATTGTTACAGGCCCGAGGCCCCTACAACGGCAGGGAAATGATCAAGTGAGGGCAAGAGGGTGTAAAAACTTCCATTGTGATTTGTTCATGTGAATAGTGCCCTTAGAATCCCCCTCATCCAGAGTGCAAGTCATCCACAGCACTCAGTGCTCTCTGTCCTAAAACCGCTTTTCAAAACTCAGTTAACTAGCTCCTACTCTTGCCTTAACGATAATGGATACTTCCTTGCCAGGTAAACATCAGACCAAGGCTGTCATGTGATGAATTCCCCTTGCTTCACCTGCTGATGGAGGTCAGGGCTTGGGAAGGTGTTTGGGGATGGGTTCATGTGGTTATACAGAGAGCCTGCCAGAGAGAAATGAATTCTGCCTCCCACATTCCAAGGCTTTTCAGTCACTGAAGGGCTGCTAGCTTTTTCTCAGTACCTCTGGAAATCAGGTCTGTCTCAGGTTGGTCACCCCAACATTCTAGCACCCAACTTAGCGTCCACCCTTGAAAATTTTGGCCCAACATCCCATGAAAATCAGTGGCAGGACTGGGAATAGAACTCACATTTCCAGAGGCGGATTCATTGCTGCATAGGAGAAGAACTTACCCTGTTCAGGGGCTTCCTAAGGACCTGCTTTGTCCTAACCACAGAGCTCCTTCCTAGGTGTTAACTCACAATCTATTATTAACCATTTCAATTGGCTTTGTTTTGGAAGAGAAATGTGTTCAGATGCTTGATTTGCTAAACAAGATGGAGAGCAAGGATGATGAATGATCCCTCCAAAGGATTATAAAGACCATGAGAAAATTGTATAGGTTTCCTTCACCTGAGGGCCTGCCTAATTAGATAATCTCATCAGGACTTTATCCCCTGGCCAATGAAGAGAAAAGGGGCAAATCCCCTCTCCCCACCCCCGACCTGGACGAAATATAATGAATGCACCTATCATCCAGTTAGTTGTTCTACGCTAACATTATCTCTTAAGCCACACACTACAAGTTTCCCCCGCCCCCATATTTTATATATGTATATACAGTACATGCTCCCACACAGAAGCTTATTTTATTCTAAGGAAGAAGAGAGCAAGTGTAATTTTACTTACTGTCTGTAATTTTAGTTAGTGTGCACGCGGTGCCTTTCCTTCTGCAGACTCCCAAAATGCTTCATGAATTCCACAAAGCTGGGAATTGAGACATTCCTCATGTCAATATTAGCCACTCAACTCTTGCTAGACTTGTATCAAAGCTTACTCTCTCTCTAGAAAGTGCATTATGAGTAGGGCCCTATCAAATTCACGGCCATGAAAAATACATCATGGACCATGAAATCTGGTCTTTTGTATGCTTTTACCCTATGCTATACAGATTTCACAGAGGAGACCAGCGTTTCTCAAACTGAGTTGTCGGGGGATTGTAAAGTTGTTGTGCCTTCAGATCTGGGCTCCCAACCAGCCATCCCCGCTCTCCAGCTGCCCAGCTCTGAAGGCATCGCCGCTGCCAGCAGCAGCGCAGAAGTAAGGGTAGCAGTACCGCAAACACCCCCCCCACACACACACACACACTACAACCTTGCAACCTCCTGACAGCTCCTTTTTGGGTCAGGACCCCAACAATTACAACACCATGAAATTTCAGATGTAAATAGCTGAAATCATTAAATTTACGATTTTTTAAATCCTATGACCATGAAATGTACCAAAATGGACAGTGAATTTGGTCAGGGCCCTAATTATGAGACACGATGGGTCAGCTCTCCAGCTGCTGTAAGTCAGCAGAGCACCATTGGCTTTGATGAACCTATGTTGATTTAAAGCAACTGATGATCTGGGCCTGCATAGCTTATATAAAATGTAGCAATACTATGAAATAAGACACGCTGAGTGAAAGCAGCGATCATACATGAAAATGTAGTATAATAAAACTGGCAAATGTAAGCGCTGTAACTGCTTTATTTTTTCTTTCAGTGGTGAATACGCTCTGGCAGAATATACTGAGGTGAAAACCGTCACTATTAAACTATCCCAGAAGAATCACTGAGAGAGCTGGAGGCCGAAAAATTCTGACACTCTGAATGTGACACGCAGACATGGGGGACAAGTTCAAAACATGGGGAAAGGGGTGGGGGGGAAGAAAACAGCACTTCTTTTTTCAAACAGAACTTTTTTACTTTATAGAAACTTTGAATCTACTGGAATGCTTGTCGATTAGCTTTTGGAGATGGAATTTAATTGACCTATCAGCTGTTCGTTCTGTGCCCTCACATGCTGTATGCTGCATTCAGTGGACTAGTCCTTGGCTTTACATCAGTCTCTTACCAGTGACCAAACTTTTGGTCACACAGTGCTTTACAGGAAGTCTGCTTTTATCATACCGTGGCTTTGAAGGCAAAATCACCCCCAATGTCATATTAGAGAGACCCAAGGCATCACGAGCATGGAATGTTGAAAGACCTGTGGACTTTAGCTGGTGTAAACCAACATAGCTCCATTGACTTCAGCGGCATTGCTGCTGATTAAGCCAGTATAATAGCACTGAAATCACAGGAGTTATATTGGGGTGAAGAGGAGAATTGAGCCCTATGGGGAGGGCGGAGTTTGTTTTTGGGGAAGGTTATGTAAAGCACTTTTATCTGAAAGAGTTGTCTTGGTCTCTCTAATACACACACATCCTCCATAATGATGACAGTGTAGCCCCATTGATGTCAATAGTGGGTTTGCCATCGACTTCAGTGGGACCAGTTTCATCCTACATATTTAGACTGGAGGGGGAGGGGAACTTTTGTACCCCATGTATTGTGATAAATGTACTCTACACGTACTGAAAACAAGTCATTGACTCGCTAACCTGTCTGGCTTCAGAAGAGTTCATACAGTGTATGATAAATCTTCACTAAGGCACTTTTCACAAGAGGATTTTGCACTGCATCTACAGTAATGACGTCAGCGCTCCTGCCAGTCTTGTAGCAGGGCACGCACACTGCAGAAAACATTCATGGGATAGAAAACCAAACAGAAATCTTCCAAAAGAAACAGAAGGATGGAGAGACAGCAAGACATGCGTCTCACTTCTCTGCCATCATCATTATCCCAACATGTGAATCTTATTTTGTTCAGCTGGAGCTGTTCGTTATGTTGAGCAGGATTAGTAAACTCTCCTAAATCTCTGTTTCCCCCCACCCCCAGATGAATGTAATTTAACAGTTTTCTGAAAATACACTATGAAAAAGAAATTGCTCCCAGGCCAGGACTGTTATGCAAAGTTTCAACTGTCTTCATTCCATGGGCTAAATCACCGAGGGTCTATGCTGGAGGAAGCCATTTTGCAACCTGTAGGTGGGCAGTGGTATAAAATTCCTGCCATGCTGGCAATCGGGCCCCAAATTGGGCAGCACCGGCAGGGGAGGGTGACTGGAAGATGCTCTGATTCCACAGCCAGTTCCAGCAAGGCTCTGTGTACAATCCTCAACCAAGATCAAAGCTGAGGGAAGGCAGGTGATGGGCAAATACCCCACTCAGGCATCATGGGAGCAAATTGGCCTGAGGTGCATAACTCCTTTGTGTTGTACCTAGGACTCCTAAGGCAGCAAATGCCTGTTGACTTCACTGGAGTGCTCATAAGGGCCTTTTGTTGTCAAAGGGAATTATGCAGGTGGCTAAAGCAGCAGTAGATCACAAACCCCAGAAATTAGGGTTTAAAGTGGAAATGCATTGTGGGGCAAACGGCAAAGCTAGAGCCTAACCCAATATCTTTCTTCACCAGATGCACCTCCTGGATAAGTAAGAATTATTACCGTGCTGATAGATGAGGAGGTATGAAAGAAGTTTGCGTGGGGCTGAACTCCCTTGTTAGTCACTTCATCTTGAAAGAAATGAGGCTTTTGTACATCTTAATCTCTGATCACTCATAAATAACATACCACTGACAGCTGTACACAACTGGCTGGGGGTGGGGGGGAGTGTCTGCTCTCCCATGGATGTAGGAGGTGGGACTTCCACAGATACATCTCCCCACCTAAATGCAGAAGAGATCCCATGAAAGTCCAAATGGGAAAACTGTAAATATATTTCTATTTTTATAGTACATTTAGCGAGATCTCAACTGTCTTATCAGACAAGCATTTTACTATTGCCAACTTACGTTTTCTAGAGCTACAAGCAAATGATCTGGAGGCAAGGTAAATAGTAAAATGAAGCTGGAATAACAATAATAATAACCAATATAGCTTTCCGTATTTTTTTTGCTTGTTAAACATCTTGTGGGAATGAAAACATGACAACATCTGAAATGTACAATCTTTTTTAGCATTTGGTTTTTATATATAATATTTTCACCTCTTTTTTTTCCTCAAGTTAAACAAATGACTTAGTAATGTATTCTCTTACTATATAAATCAGGGTTTGACTTTACACACTGAATTTTCTAAATTATATATCAAGTAACATTAGCCACTAACATAAAATGACCCGTTAGAGGATTTATATTCTTTCATTGCACAGTAATACTTTTCATATGAAATATTGCTTAATTTTTTAAAAATATATTTATAAATTAGAGTACAGTTAATCTAATGTATTTTTATAGCTGAAGGAACATGGAAATGCTATATGTGTTTAAACCTCATGTATATATTTAGAATATGGGTATCCTTTTTTAATATTAGCTTTTCAATTCTTAATAAAAATGTTTAACTTTTTGTGGTATGGTTTGTATAATGTTACAGGTGTGATCTTCCTCTTTCTTTTCTCCCCCTCATCCCATTATCATTCTGGAGCTGTCTGGAAGTTTACAAAAATTGGAATTTTGATTTTTGTGAACGTTTTGGCTTGTTTCTGGACCAGCTCTCTTCATTCCCTACATGGTGTTCTCTGCTTCTTCTTCCTCTCTCCTTTGTGCTTCTTTCCACAACTTCTCTCTAGTCCTGTCCAATCATTTACACCCTTGCATCACCACACACAGGGCTTGGAAATGTTGCCAGACACTTTGGCCTTGTGTAAGTGCTTTGGGTAGCTGGAGCTTTAACAGCCAGAGTACCTAGCCTACTACCCAAGATGCATATGCAAGAGTCCCACTGTCCAGGATCAAGTCTCAGATGAAAAGCCAGCTCCCCCTACCATTGCTACCACAGTGCTAACCCTAGTCCCTGCTTGGGAGCCGGGGCCTTTATTTTTCCCTAGCATCCTGTAGCTAGTAGGTGCCTGATAAAATAAAGCTCTTCCGACCCATTCCCCCTGCTTCCCTGTTCCATATACACGTCCTGCCCTACAATTTTAGCCTAAACTACTTGACATGGCTCCTTTAAGAAAAGGTAAGCAACAATGAGGATGTAGTGGGCCCACTCTTGCAGTAGACTGTAATCCAGTAAACCTTCCATTAGAGACAGTGGGTTTTGTCCAAATAAAAACTGCAGGAGAGAGACTGGGATGAAACAAAAAAAAACCCCAACCCTGTGCTTGTGGGGGATGTGGTTCAGACCTGGGTCTGTGTTTATAGCAGGCTAGCATGTCTGGCTCAACAAGACAGGGTACTGAAGTCCCAAGATAGCAGGGAAAACAGGCTCAAGGGTAGTTTTAGCACATCAGGTGACAGTCCCAAGGGGGTCTCTGTGACCCCATCCGTCACTGTGATCAGACTTGCACCCACTCACTAACCCTCCTTTCACATCATCTCTGAATTTGGCCTGTTGTGTCAAAATGACAAAATGTTTTTATTTAAAGTTTTCATGTTTTTTAAGCCAATCTGATGATTTGGGGGCGGACACATGACTTTTGGCAATACTGATTGCCAGTCTCAAACATGAAAAAAATCATGAGGGAGGCCAGAAAAAATCATGAGATGGGCATAAAAATCACAAGAATTATAAAAATAATAAATTCTGAATTTTTTATTTGCCTTTATGGTTACAGAAGTGCATATATTTTTAAAAAATGAAATCTGAGTTTTTCATGCAATCATATAACTCCAGGAGGTAGGGCTTTCAGAAAAATACTAAATATTAGAAAACTTGTCTACATGATTCATCAATTCAAAAGACAGAAAGGTTCACCATGATCATCTAGTCTGCCCTCCTGTATAACACAGGCCATAACGCTTCCCAAAAATAATTCCTAGACCCTATCTTTTAGAAAAGCATCTAATCTTTAATGTGGACTGGAGGGATGTAAATTTTAGTCCACACTAGCATGTTGTGCACTAACTGATCCTGCTCGTGTGCACAAAAAGTTTCCTAGTGCGTGTTAATGTAGACTCGTTTTAGACAGTACTACGCCCAGAAGAGAACTTTTAATGCCTGCCAGCAGGGCTCCAAGGGCCAGTCTAAACTTCATACCCCTCTGGTGCGGCCTAAAGCACTGTGCAGATAAGCCCTTAATCAAATTGTGAGAGTGGCCACATTGGCAAAGCGGGCGTAAAACACTGCCCAATCCCCTTGTATACCTTCTGTGTGCATGTAAATGACACACACACATACACTCCCCTTTCTCCTCCCCTCAACCTCACCCTCACACACGCCCCTTTCTCCTCCCTCCCTCCCCTCAACCACACATATATTCAGCCCCCCACGCCCCCTCCCCTCACATTCACCCCCCCACATGCCCCTTTCTCCTCCCTCCCTCCCCTCAACCACACATATATTCAGCCCCCCACGCCCCTTTCTCCTCACACTCACCCCCCCACGACCCTTTCTCCTCTCCCCTCCCCTCCCCCTCACCCCCCACACACGCCCCTTTCTCCTCCCTCGCTCCCTCCCCTCAACCACACACACATTCAGCCCCCCACGCCCCTTTCTCCGCCCCCTCCCCTCACATTCACCCCCACACATGCCCCTTTCTCCTCTCCTCTCCCTCCCTTCACCCCCCACACATGCCCCTTTCTCCTCCCTCCCTCCCCCCCCTCAACCACACACATATTCAGCCCCCCACGCCCCTTTCTCTGCCCCCTCCCCTCACCCTCACCCCCCACACACGCCCCTTTCTCTGCCCCCCTCCCCTCACCCCCCACACACGCCCCTTTCTCCTCCCCCCGCCCCTCACACTCGCCCCCACATGCCCCTTTCTCCTCCCTCCCTCCCCTCAACCATACACATACTCAGCCCCCTCACCCCCTTTCTCCTCCCCCCTCCCCCACACTCACCTCCCCATACCCTTCTCCTCCCTCCCTCCCTCCCTCCCCTCAACCACACACATACTCAGCCCCCCCACGCCCCTTTCTCCTCCCCCCTCCCCTCAACCACACACATACTCAGCCCCCCCACGTCCCTTTCTCCTCCCTCCTCCCCCACACTCGCCCCCCATGCCCCTTTCTCCTCCCTCCTCCCCCACACTCGCCCCCCACCCCCTTTCTCCTCCCTCCCTCCCCTCAACCACACACATACTCAGCCCCCCACCCCCTTTCTCCTCCCTCCCTCCCCTCAACCATACACATACTCAGCCCCCCCACGCCCCTTTCTCCTCCCTCCTCCCCCACACTCGCCCCCCATGCCCCTTTCTCCTCCCCCCTCCCCCACACTCACCCCCCACATGCCCCTTTCTCCTCCCTCCCTCCCCTCAACCACACACATACTCAGCCCCCCACGCCCCTTTCTCCTCACCCTCCCCTCACACTCACCCCCCACCCCCTTTCTCCTCCCCCCACACTCACCCCCCATACCCCTTTCTCCTCCCTCCCTCCCCTCAACCAGACACATACTCAGCCCCCCACCCCCTTTCTCCTCTCCCTCCCCTCACACTCACCCCCCACCCCCTTTCTCCTCCCCCCTCCCCCCACACTCACCCCCCATACCCCTTTCTCCTCCCTCCCTCCCCTCAACCATACACATACTCAGCCCCCCCACGCCCCTTTCTCCTTCCCCCTCCCCACACTCGCCCCCCACGCCCCTTTCTCCTCCCCCTCCCCTCACACTCGCCCCCCACGCCCCTTTCTCCTCCCCCCTCCCCCACACTCGCCCCCCACGCCCCTTTCTCCTCCCCCTCCCCTCACACTCGCCCCCCACGCCCCTTTCTCCTCCCCCCTCCCCCACACTCGCCCCCCACCCCCTTTCTCCTCCCCCTCCCCTCACACTCGCCCCCCACGCCCCTTTCTCCTCCCCCCTCCCCCACACTCGCCCCCCACCCCCTTTCTCCTCCCTCCCTCCCCTCAACCACACACATATTCACCCCCTTTCCCCGCCCCCCGGATTGAGGAAGTGCCGGCCGCCCTGGCAGGCTGCGCACAGCCCTGGCTCCTCGCTCGCTCCTCTCCAGCCCTGCCGCCCCCCGAGCAGCCCCGGCCCGAAAGTCGCTGTGGCCGGAGCAGGCGGCGGCGTCCCGGCCCCGCACCCCAGAGCGGTGCCCCCGCCCTGGCAGGGACACTGCCCCCCTGGGGGGGCCGGAGGTACAGTGGCTTCGCGGGGTCCCCGCCGGGCTGCCCGGGCTCCTCTGCTTCTGCTTCTTCCCCTTCGCAGCCTCATGGCTGCGAGGACGGACCTTGCGGGCCCCCCCCCCCCCGCCCCCCGGCAGCAGGGCTGGCAACCTCCTGCCCTCCGCAGCAGGAGTTTCCCCTTGGTGGAGGGGGAAGCCGGGGTCTCCCTCGGGCCACCCAGGCCGGTATTTGTCTGGCCCCTCGCCATAGTATGGGCGCCCTGTTCCTGAATTGCCCCCCCCCCCCCCGGGCACTGCTGTGGCAAACACACGCCTGCCTTCCTACAGCGGGGTGCCTTTGAAGGGCACCCCCTGCACTGGAAAGGGGCTTGAAGTAGGTCCTGGAGGAGGTGATGCTGCCACCGGGAAGAGGGGTGTTTCCCCAGCTCTTTAAAGGGACACAGCGCCCCATGGGGCACACTGCGCTCCATAGCTTTGCCAGCCCTATGGCGAATGAGGTGTCGCCCCTAAATAGCCGCTGGATAGTCACCTCTGAGCTTTGAAGCTGCTTGGCACTGTGGGGTGCGTGGGGGTGTTTGGATGGCTTACACTGCGGCTGCTCTTTTGTAATCCACAGTCAAAGGGACCCTGTGGGGACAATCACCTTCCTTTATTTCAGAGTAGCAGCCGTGTCAGTCTGTATTCGCAAAAAGAAAAGGAGGACTTGGGGCACCTTAGAGACTAACAAATTTATTAGAGCAGAAGCTTTCGTGAGCTACAGCTCACTTCATCGGATGCATTTGGTGGAAAAATGCCTCTGCTTTTTCCACCAAATGCATCCGATGAAGTGAGCTGTAGCTCACGAAAGCTTATGCTCTAATAAATTTGTTAGTCTCTAAGGTGCCACCAGGCCTCCTTCACTTTCCTTGTCTTCCTTATGCGAGCTAGTTGAATAGCTTGCATAAATATCCGTTTCCCCAGTGAAAAGTGGCTTTCTGACAAAGGGTAAATTTTCATGACAAAATGTTTTTGTTTGAAGGTTTTCAGGTTTTTGTTGAAAAAACAAACGTTAGGGTTTTAATTTTTTTTTTAATTAAAAAGAAAAGTTTGTTTTTGCCAAAATATTTTTTCGGGGGGGGGGCGGGGGAGGAGGGCAAATCATTTCTTCACCCGCTCTCATCAGAATTTTAAAGATCGGATTTATTTTTAACCATTTCTGCTGGTCACATTGTTTGCTTTTCACCTGCTCTGGAAAAGGAAATTATACTCGTCTGTTTCACCTTTTGTTTATTCTATATGTGTTTGTATAGAATAATAAAGACAGGCCACATATTACATAGCACACAACAAGTCTAGATCCCTTTTCCTTACGGTCTAAGGCCCCAAGCTTCCAGACATTTAAGCATATGGTTAATTTTACTCATGTAAAAGCTCACATTGATATCGCTGGTTTCAGAGTAGCAGCCCTGTTAGTCTGTATTCGCACAAAGAAAAGGAGTACTTGTGGCACCTTAGAGACTAACAAATTTATTTGAGCGTAAGCTTTCACGAACTACAGCTCAAATACAGCTCAGCTCAGATTTAGCATCAGCTACAGCTTATGCTCAAATAAATTTGTTAGTCTCTAAGGTGCCACAAGTACTCTTTTTCTTATTGATATCACTGGGACTTCTTATCTGAGTAAAGTTAAATGCATGCCTATGTGATTAGAAGCTCAGGGCCTGTCTCAGTCTGGTGCTCAGGAGAAATTAAAGGGTGAGAAGAGGTTCACAAAAAGAAAACATTTCTATAGATGTGGATTGTTTGGGGTCTTTTTTAATAGAACCTAAATTTGGTATCCATAAAGGAAATGTTTGGGTTAAATAAGTTATAAGCAGGAAGCTGTTGTCCTTTCCTGAAAGCTGGTTGTTGAAGGGAAATAGCCTATATTAGCTTTAAGGAAAAACTTCATTTTATACAATAACCAACCATCAGGAAGCACGTTGGGGCTCCAGAATAGAAACACTTCACTTTTATAGTGCAGAATATTTATTATTATTATTACTTTCTACTTATATAGACCTCTCAGACAGTAATTTCAGAGTGCTTCATAAATAGTAATTAATCAAATGTTACTATATGTCTGGAGGGAGATAAATAATATAACCACTTTGCAGATTTGTAAATGGGCGCACACAGAATTTACCTGTGATTTGCTTAAGGTCACACAGCATACTTTTGTCAGAGGGGGAAACAGAACCCAGGAGTCCTTGCTCTGACCACTAGCTCTCCCTCTCTCTGCTGCTATGACCAGTGAAACAGTGTACAAATGCATTGTCACTTATCCCAAACTTGAGGTAGATTCCCAATTTTGACATGTGTCACTTGCAGAGCACTTAAAAAAGTCCTCAACAAATGACTTAAGTTGAAAGATGAGAAGCAATGTCATGGTATTGTGACAACTGATTTAATCACATGGGACATTAGGAGAAAGGTGGCAATCCAGTGGAGAATGCAACAGGTACAAAGGGTTGGCCTTGAATACAAACTCTCTTCTGTTTCCAACTTCTGGTTTTTTTTTGTATGTTTCTAATATTCTTTATCTAAATAAGCACAGGATGCTTTATTTTTCACTCTGTCTGCTTTTATTACACGTGATGAGCGATATTAGTGTCTGCCAGCATGTCGTTGCAGGGCACTAGACTAGATGAGCTCTTGAGGTTCCTTCCAGTCCTATGATTCTATAGAAGTAATTGGATTCTGTTTTTCTTCACAGAGCTTCTGGTGATCCAAGACAGCTGAAGATACATTGGCTTCCTATAAAGACCAAAGATGGATTGCTGTTTAGCAGGGATTTTGCCCTAACCAAATGCCAAGAGCCACATTCTCTTCTCATTGCATTGGTAGGTATTAGAGGTATTAATACCTCCTTCTGAGTGTGACTACGTCCTCACACTGCTTCATCCACATTCATGCTCCACGTCCTCACACTGCTTCATCCACATTCATGCTCCACAATATTACCTTGTGAATACCTCTGATACCATTCCTGGTCTTGGATGTGGCATAACATTGTTTTCAAATGCAGTGGTTTGAGCAAAGGACTCAAGATGCTATTCCAGTCTGCTCTTGACTTGGTGAGTAATCTTGGGCAAGTCATTGCACTTCTATGTGCCTCAATGTACTTACCTACAAAATGGGACTGATACATTCATAGGGGTATTGTAAGACTTAATGAAAGTTTATGAAGTGTTTTAAGATCTTTGGATGAAAAAGGCTGTGAATGCAAAATATTTTATACGATTTTATGTTAAAAAAATGGCAATAATTCCTTTAGCCTGTCTCTAAAAGTGAGCCATTTGTCTGCTAGTGAATCTTGAAGGAGAAGCTGGGCAGATGCTGAATGGAATCTAAATGTGCATTAAAATATATTGCTCCCTGCTCCTAATCCTGCTGAGAGGAATCTCGCAGAAACTACAGAATCTTGGGTAACACCAGCCTGTCTAATAGTCAATAGTTATTATACATTCCAGGACAAAAACTATGTTATTGAAGTTAAAAGTTAAGTGTATGTATCAGTAACTTAAGGGTAAAAAGCATTATAGTGGTGTTCTCCAAACCAACCATGACAAATCCAGGAAATTCAGGTTATACATAAAAGAAATTCAAAGGTGTTAAGGTATAGAAATACATATGTAAAACATCCCAACTTAGTTCAGTCTTGTATTGAGACCATGCAATAATAATATAATTATGGTTAAGGCATTTTGTAGTCTCAGATTAAATGAAATTGATTTTTAAAGACACATTTTCCCCCCCCCTCCCCTTCCTGGGGTCACTATAGGGGAGAGTGAATGATTAGGAGTTTCTGAAATCATGAATGGGATGATTTTCAAATATCTAATGGGCACAAAGTCCAGAAAACGAAAATTACTTTCCCCCACAATTTCTGAAATTGTGCAAATGTGTGCCATTGATTGTACTGCAAAGAAATGCCACCTAAGTCTGAATGTGTGGAAAGAACGATTGAACTAGTCTCTGCTCTGCAGAAAAAGTACAGATTCATGCTTGATGTAACTCAGTGGAGTTATGGTCAAGATGAATTTGAGCTGTGATCAGAGGTGGATTTACTATGAAACAAAGAGTGCCGTGGCACGGGGCCCCCAATGACAGGAGGCCACCCAAAATGCAGGACAAATCTCATCTGACAACCTGCCCCCGGGTCCCTGCTGATGGTGCAGCAGGACTCGGGCAGGCAGGCTGCCTGCATTTGGTGGCCGGTGACCAGTGGCCCCATGCTGCTCCCGGAAACTGACAGCTGCTGGCATGTCTCTGCGTGCCCTTGGTGGGGCAGAGGTTGCTCCACATTCTGCCCCTGCCCTAGGCAGTGCATGGAGACCCGCTCCCCGCAAGGGGTGTGCAGAAATGTGCCAGCAGCAGGGCTAAGGCGGCTCCCTGCCTGCGTTGCCTCCCTCCCTCCACGCCGCACCACTCACAGAAGCGACTGGTAGGTCCCTGCAGCTCCTGTGGGGAGGTGGTGGTGTCCCCGCACATTGTCTCCTGCCCCGATTGGGAGCTCCAGCCAATGGGAGCTGCAGGGACAGTGCCTGCAGGCAGCAGTGCGCAGAGAACCCCGGTTCCTCTCCTCACCTACGAGCTGCTGCCAGAGGGGTGCGCCGGTCACTCTGGGAGCTGTGCCGCCCAAGGTAAGTGCTGCCCCCCGACCCCTCCAGCACCCCAACCCCAGTCCAGAGCCTACACCCCACACCCAAACTTCCTCCCAGAGCCTGCACCCCTCACCCCTTCCCACACTCCAACCCCCTGCCCCAGCCCAGAGCCTGCACTCAGACTCCCTCCCAGAGCCCGACCCCCTGCACACCCTCCTGCACCCCAACCTCCTGCCCCAATCAAGGTACCTCACTTTATTGTCATTTATGTCCTATTACTTATAATATAGGAGAAGGATGAAGAAAAAAAGAATGAAAATTGGGGGGTGGGGGAGATAAGAGAGAATGTTATTTTTCTTGGCTGGGTTCCAAGGGGGTCCCCCAAAAATGAAGCTGCGCATGGGGCCCCACTAACTCTAAATCCGCCACTGGCTGTGATGTCAATCATTCAACCCTGCAGAAATATCACACACACTAAATCTTGGACTGCAGGCATTGGAAAGCAGAGAACCCTCCGTGTTAATAGTTTGCAAAATGACATGCTCTGTTATTTGGCAAATATTTTTGCTATTTTAGTTTTCTTAAAAAACAAACAAACAAACCCGCCAAAGTTGTTTGTCCAATCATTGTTGGGTGTTTTCACATGAAGTGACCCAAATTATCTGCTGATTTAATAACTCCCATGTTGGTCCTTGAAAATAATGGACTAGATCCTCTTTATAGAACAAAAGGGAGGAGTGGGGGTGATCAGGTATTTTCCACTGAATGAATCCGATGAAGTGAGCTGTAGCTCACGAAAGCTTATGCTCAAATAAATTTGTTAGTCTCTAAGGTGCCACAAGTCCTCCTTTTCTTTTCATGGAGGTTATGGCTCCCTGATCCTCAAGGCCTGATGCCACTTAGAGCTGCCACCGAACATAGCTAGGTTATACTACTGATGTGGGGTCCTTAATAGACCATGTACCAGTTGAGGACTGGCATGGCATAGCATAGCATAGCAGGGCTCGGCCGTGCCTCTTACCTACTCCAATGATACCCCTTGCTTTGGGAAAAGGGCCTGAGGTGCAGGGACTGGCTGCAGTATACATGCATCAGCAGAAAGTGCAATTCTACCACAGAGAAACACTCTGCTGGCCACTTGCAGTTGGGTTACTGCTCTTTTCACCCACCTCACTGGCACACAAGAGACATAACCCATCTAGTGAATCTGACCCTGCTCTCTGTCTACAGGTTTAAGGAGTATAATCCTAGGTCAGCCGCAATATAGACCATTAGAATTAAATGATCACTGCAATCGGATCTGTAAAATGGTGAACTTGTCAAATCAGACATGTGCAGGGTAAACAAACACTCCCTGTCTTGTAACGACTGGCTAGTAGAATTTACCCTGTCTAATTCCAAAGCAGGACAATCACATTGTTATTGGCTCACGCAGGTACTCCCACAAGCTGTAACATATTTTACTGGCAACCAAGTAGCACACAAAAATGCATTTCCTAGCTTTGAAAGCATCAAAAAATTCCATTCAATATGACCTTTAAAATCTAACATGCCACTGATCTACATAGCCTTAGGGCAAGCTGTAGCTGGAATGGGCATTTGGTCTTTGTTGCCAGACAAGCTCCACAAAGTGGGGATCACTAGAAATTGCATTTGTCTGTATGGACATAAAGTAGGACCAGACTCAAAGCTCTGCATAGAAATGAATCACTTGCCATTCACAGGTTTTGTAACGCATTGCCAACTTGACTTAAAGTCCTGTGAAATGAAGGAGGAATGTGAGGAAGCTGAATCCAGATCGGTTGAAGGATGAGTGTATTTTGTACAGCCCTTGCTCTTACACCCCAATTCAACAAACAGCTCTAGTTAGTAAAGCGCTGAAGCATCTGCTTAAGTCTCATTGGCTTTAATGGCACATAAGCACATACTTAATGTTCAGCACATGCTTAAGTGCTTTGCTGAATTGGGGGCCTCCTTTCATGCCTTTGATGGCATGCAGAAGACATGAAAGAAATGGATTAAAATCAGATCTTTTTAGTGATGCTCTGTTACATTAATGAAATAATTTACATACTGAAAGTGAAAGCAGAAAATAAAGGAACAAAGTATGCTAGCTGTGTGCATACTGTAAATGCCACACCAGTGTCAGACAGAAGACTTTTAAAAAGAGAACTCAACTTTAAACAGGTAAGAACTTCAAAATTCCCTGGGAGAGTGAGACAATCAATGTCCTGGTCGTTGCTAATTTTGCAGGGTGGTTAAAAGAAATGAACAGTTTGTAGCTCTCGGAAATGGAATATGGCTCCTTGGATATGTTCCTGCAAAATGTTGTTTATTTTGCAATGAACTCCTTGTGCATTACTGATCTAGATACAAAGTTTGTGCTCTTCTTTTCCCCTTGTATTCTTTCCTTCCATAGAGGATTTCCCCTTTTTGGTAACCAGATCAGTATTTGTTGGGGGTAATATGGAGTTTCTCAAGTGCACTCTTACTGGGACCCACAATTTCTGCTTAGATTTTGACTTCTTTTGTGACTGAAGATGCTTATGAAGTGGAATTTCTTTAGGAATTTTCAAGAATTCCCTCCAGCAGGTATACACCACTTCAGTGCTCAGCCTTTACACTGGCCCACTGAGAGTCAGAAACTAGATCTGCAATCCTTATCCAAAATATCCAAGCTCTGACTGTAGTCTCTTTAGTAGTTTTGGCTGAGAGAAATTGAGACTAGCCCCCTTTTTTTAGTGTGGAGACATTGTCAGGCTATTTTGTTGATTCACGCTATGGGTAGCTAAAGTATTATATAATAAATTGTATTTACACTGGCATGAAATGAATGCACTTTTGCAAGGTAATGTCTAGAGAAGCTCGTTTTGTATGTGCAGAGGAATAAACATCTTGCCATTCCTGTTCTGGGATGATTTATGGTTTTTGCTTTTTCTTTTCTTTTTCTTTTTTTTTTTTTAAAGCAGGGCAGATGGTGTTTCTTCATGACTGTGACAACTAGCAGTGACTCCAATCCTGCACCTGGAGAGAGCTCGTTTGACTTTGACAACACTATTTAATTTTAAATGCTGCAGAAAGTTGGCTTATTGAAACTTCGCAACTGCAGCCCAGAATGTATTGGTGCGTGGGAACTGAGGAATCCGCTGTTAGCAGAGAGTGCAACATGGAGCACCAAAATGGTAAATGGAACAGCTTTTTCTTTCCTATTTGGAGCAGCAGTAACTATTTAGACTTTGATTTTTGGAAGGTGCCCAAGGGACTTGGGTGCACAGGTCCCATTGGAATTCAATGAGATTTAAAACCTAATTCCCTTAAATTGCTTTGAATATCCAAGACCATATCTTCAAGAATCTACAAAATGTAACAGTTAATTTTACTTGCAAGAAGAATGGCATGTATCTATTAATAAAGAAGGAACAGTGTTCCTTACAAGTGGAACTAGTCAATATTTCTATCACATACCATTGATTCAAAAATGTGTTATAAGGTTCATAATTTTTAGCACATGAATACAAATGTGCTACCAGCTATTGATGCAGTAAGTGCTCAGGGTACCAAAGCTTTTCAAATCAGAGCATCATTCCTAAGGCTGAACAGATCATGCTTCTATTGTACTATAAACTTTAATTCAGCAACTACTGATAATTTAAGGTTAAAAATCCATAGCATGGATTAGAAAATTTGTATTTATATAATAATATTTTGAATCCATAGGTAGAAATCCTCTTGAAAAGGCGATGTATGTTTCAAGATAGTTTCTGTTGGTGTGATAATTTCTTCTTCAAATATATTTGTTGCCAAAATTGTCAATCACGGGACAATAATGTTAATTTTCTCCAAGTCAAAAACAGTTATGTCTCAGTAACAAGAACCGGTCTTTGGCTTATTATATTAGAGTGTTTTTCCTTATAATAAACAATTCATAAGGAGGCAGTCTTTGCGTTAGAAGTGTGGGATGAAGGTGTTTTTGACACTGGGTAGTGAGTAAGCAAAGCTCAGAAGAGGCTAATGTTTTAGCAACCTTATTTTGGATTTTATCAGCAACTATGAAGCAATGCTTGATATTTTATTCAGAGACCTTTTTACCTTTATCAAAGACATTTCGCACCAGTGTCACACAAAGCTCCGGGAACTCTTTCCTTTCCCCGTATGTATTATGATTATTTTGTGGTGGCTTTTTTTTCTATATTTAAAGCTTTATCTTTGTACAGTGATCAGGAGCTCTTGGGAATAATGATTAAATCTGGTATTTGCCTTAAACTGTTAATTGTATATCTAAACTCACTCTCTGGAAATCTGAATTCATTTCTGTTGGCATACTAAATTATAAACTATGAGAAGTATTTTAATCTGCTGTAATGATTAGCAGACTTTAATGGATCACCAATAGTTTTAGCCTGTAATTCTGATTTGACAGATTTTTCTCAGTGTTTCAAAGAGAAGGTAAATAAACCAATTTGTCTGTGTGTAAATAATGAGGTGGGAAGGTGAAAAAAAGCTATAAACTGTTTTTCTATTTAATGATAGAAAAGAATTTCCATGAAGAAGCTGGCTTTCTTCATGGAAATTCTTATATTGCTTTGTTGTGTAAAATGTGCCGTAAGTTACAAGTAATATGTAGTGTACAAAGCATACCAGTGTAACCACTATACATAGTATTGTGTGTGTAAGAAATTGTAGGGATAGGGAAGATTGGCTATCTGGTATTGAGGTTAGGTTTTCGATCATGTACTGCTTCAGGAAGTTTGCTCCCTGTGTGTATGCTGTATGTGTTTAAACTTATTTTGGTTAAGCATTGCTTAGTTTCTCCAAGGATGAATTATATCAGCTAGTCATTCCACTCCTTATATTAGATGGTCCTTGTTCGCCATTTGGATTTACTTACCTAACTTGAATGCTAGAATGCAGTGAGTCATTAAACCTTCACATGTGAATATATTGTTTTCATGCTTTTCATGCAGATGGTGTCGGCTGCTTTCATTGTGCAGGAACCATTGGGAATAATAATAGGCCATAGCATCTCATCTGTAAATATCAGGGATTCCAGTAACACTAGGAGACCCTAGAGGTATTTCTTGTAGTCATATCATTTTATGCTGGGATCCAAGCAGCTCTCACAAGCTAAGCAGGGCAGGTCTGGTCAGTATAACTTAACTTAACTTAACTTAACTTCTAACACATAGTGTAATGGTCTTTTGGCTCAGTAACTGGCTACTGCATCCAGGAGGGTACTGGAGGCCATGTGCTGCTGGAACCCCATCTCTCAGATGAGAAATAACACTTGTGTTCTGATCACTTACCAGCCTTACAATCCTAGGCCACTTTTCATGAAAACTGAACATGGGGGCAGATCCTCAAGCTGGAGCATATTGTCCTAGCTACGTTGACTTCAATGGAGCTGTGACAAGTTAGACCAGCAGAGAATCTCTCCCATTCTGTAAAAAGAAAAGGAGTACTTGTGGCACCTTAGAGACTAACAAATTTATTTGAGCATAAGCTTTCGTGAGCTATAGCTCACCTCATCGGATGCATTTGGTGGAAAATACAGAGGGGAGATTGATATACACACACAGAGAACATGAAACAATGGGTTTTATCATACACACTGTAAGGAGAGTGATCACTTAAGATAAGCCATCACCAGCAGCGGGGGGCGGGGAAAGGAGGAAAACCTTTCATGGTGACAAGCAAGGTAGGCTATTTCCAGCAGTTAACAAGAACATCTGAGGAATAGTGGGGCGTCTGGCATCTTCGTCATCTGGACCCATGGGGAGGAGGCCCTTGGGGAATTCCACCATGGTTTCAGTGGTTTCCATCCCGCCATCGACCTCAGCCTGGACCAGTCCGCGTGGGGGGTCCACTTCCTGGACACTACGGTGCTGGTGGGCGATGGTCACATAAACACCACCCTATATCAGAAACCTGCTGACCGTGGTTCCTACCTACATGCCTCTAGCTTTCATCCAGATCATACCAGACGATCCATTGTCTACAGCCAAGCTCTACGATATAACCGCATTTGCTCCAACCCCTCGGACGGAGGCAGACGCCTGCAGGATCTCTGTCATGCGTTCCTGCAGCTGCAGTGCCTACCTGCTGAAGTGGAGGGGCGGATTAGCGGAGCCGGGGAAGTGCCCAGAGGTTGCCTGCTGCAGGATGGGCCCAACAGGGAAGGTAGCGGGGCGCCGCTGGCCGTCGCCTTCGGCCTCCAGCTGGGGCCTCTCCAGCGCATCGTCGGGGATCTACAGCCTATCCTGAAGGACGACCCATTGCTCTCGCAGATCTTGGGAGGCAGGCCGGTCCTTGCTTGCAGACAGCCCCCCAATCTGGAGTGAGTGCTCGCCGGCGGCCACACACCACACGACAGAACCGCTAGCCCGGGGGCCTGTCCTTGCAGCAGGGCCCGTTGCCGGCTCTGTCCGCGTGTCTATTCGGAGGACGCTGTCGTAGGGCCTAATCGCGTCGGCCGCACTATCGGGGGCTCGTTCACCTGTGCATCTACCAATGTGGTGTATGCCGTCGTGTGCCAGCGATGCCCCTCTGCCGTGTGCGTTGGTCAGGCTGGACGGTCTCTACGTAGGGGAATGGATGGACACGGATCAGACGTCAAGAATTATAACATTCAAAAACCAGTTGGAGAACACTTCAATCTCTCCGGTCTCTCGATTACAGACCTGAGGGTGGTTATCCTTCAACAAAAAAAACTTCAAAAACAGACTCCAACGAGAGACTGCTGAATTGGAATTAATTTGCAAACTGGATATAATTAATTTAGGCTTGAATAGAGACTGGGAATGGATGAGTCATTACACAAAGTAAAACTATTTCCCCATGTTATTTCTCCCCCACCCCCCACTTTTCCTCAGATGTTCTTGTTAACTGCTGGAAATAGCCCACCTTGCTTGTCACCATGAAAGGTTTTCCTCCTCCCCCCCCCCCGCTGCTTGTAATGGCTTATCTTAAGTGATCACTCTCCTTACAGTACTTGTGGCACCTTAGAGACTAACGAATTTATTAGAGCATAAGCTTTCGTGAGCTACAGCTCACTTCATCGAAAGCTTATGCTCTAATAAATTTGTTAGTCTCTAAGGTGCCACAAGTACTCCTTTTCTTTTTGCGAATACAGACTAACACGGCTGCTACTCTGAAACCTCTCCTTACAGTGTGTATGATAAACCCATTGTTTCATGTTCTCTGTGTGTGTGTATATAAATCTCCCCTCTGTTTTTTCCACCAAATGCATCCGATGAAGTGAGCTGTAGCTCACGAAAGCTTATGCTCAAATAAATTTGTTAGTGTCTAAGGTGCCACAAGTACTCCTTTTCTTTTTGTGAATACAGACTAACACGGCTGCTACTCTGAAATCTCCCATTCTGTGTATCTAATTCCCCTCTGCAGTTTAAACTTGGTATGTTATTCCTGCCTTAACTTGTATGCTGGTTTTGTGTCCAGCTAAACTTCTGCTCTACTCCAGCTGTGAGGTAGCTGCATTTCAGTGGTATGTGAAGTGCTCCCTATATAGCCTTTGCTACCTCACAGGTAGATGTTGCTAAGCTTAATTAGCCAATTAGCCAATTGTAACACACGATGAGTTCCTCAGATGGAAGGCATTATAGAAATGCAGAGTAATATTTATTGCTTTTTCAGCTGTGTAAATAACTGACTCACTCCCACCCCACCTCTGCTTCCTCTCCCTATTACACATTAATATCATGCTTATTAAAAGGAAGCATTGTGACCCATATGGGGCAAGTATAGGTATATGTGGGATATTCCTGCCTTTTGTGAATCAAAAGATCTTTACCCTTATTGAAAAGTTCTATAGAATTTAATGCAGATGAAACCAAATGGGATTTTGCAGCAATTCAATAGGGTTCTAAAGAAGTTACTCTACAAATTATATAATTAGAATTAGTTCCTTTCTAGAGTGCTGTTTTTTCTAATTTTATAGAATTTTGTAGCAGGGATATAATTCTCTATTAAATTCTATGGGATGATTCAAGAAAGCTACAGAAAGGTAATCACTGTTGATTGAATTCATCAGGGCTCTCCTTTGAAAAATACTTAGTGACACCTCTGTTGGTGAAGCCTGTCTAGGTGCAATGATAAATGTGGTCCTGAGCTCCAGAGTGGCCAGGATAGCTCTGTATGATGGTTTCTAAGAGGAATTGGGCCACACTACAAAAATATTGAGAGAGTCTCTTCTTTGGTTTCAGTAATGATTAATATTAAAGAAATAATAATGATTGCTATTTTAATACTTTTTATTTCCATAGCAACTTTACAAAAATTAACTAATTAAACCCTTACAACCCCCACTGAGACAAGTCTGTACAGTAAAAGGATCATGCTGCCCACCATTGGAATTCATCTGCTGTCCAACAGCACAGAGACACATTGCATTACAGTATAGGGTAGGAGCTGAAGAAAAAAGAACATAAATTTGCCCTTCAGATTTAGGTGGCCAGAGCATAATTACATGAGTTGGAATCTAGAGCAGACCAGAGGTTTAATGCTCTTATGTCTCTTGAAAAATGCAAGAAGATCTTTGATTGACCATGTGTGGCCCAATCCATCTTTTTATTTCGCCTGAAAGGTAGCATTCCTGTCATTACAGTGGCACCTGCAACTATGCTAGGGCATTAATTCAGAACTGAGGGCTGGTCTACACTGACAAGTCAAGTTGACCCAACTTCATAGCTCAGGGGTGTGAAATATCCACACCCCTGAGCGACATAGTTAATCTGACCTAACTTCTGGTGTTTACAGCATAGTGTTCATGGAGGAATTCTTACATCAACCTAGCTACTACCTCTTGGGGAGGCAGATGAACCAGTGTGATGGGAGGACCCATCCTGCCACTACAGTGAGTGTCTACACTGAAGCGCTGCGGCAGTGCTGCTGCATTTTAAGTTTCAGAGTAGCAGCCGTGTTAGTCTGTATTCGCAAAAAGAAAAGGAGTACCCGTGGCACCTTAGAGACTAACAAATTTATTAGAGCATAAGCTTTCGTGCATCCGATGAAGTGAGCTGTAGCTCACGAAAGCTTATGCTCTAATAAATTTGTTAGTCTCTAAGGTGCCACGGGTACTCCTTTTCTTTTTTGCATTTTAAGTGTGGACACAGCCTGACTCAGATGAAAATGAGCTGCCTGCACATCACCAACCCCACTTCCTGCAGCATGGAAAAGTCTTTCCTGTAGGTATCCCATCCAAGCCATGACCCACCCTGACCTTGCTTCGCTTGTAAGATCTCGCAGGATCATTTTAATTGGCTTCCTCGTGAAGTAGTTAACTCTGCAAAGCAATATCTTGTAGAAAATTTCACACAGCATTAGATAGTAATTACTTTTGGTTACTTAGTAGCAGCATAATCCATATTTGAACTACTATCCTTGAAGAAAAGGCCCCCTTCCCCATCTCTGCTCTATTTGCATTGGGGGGCAGATTTGCAAATGTGGAAGAGAGACTTGGGTGCCTTAAGGAGCCTTTGGCTCAGCCCCTTTTCTAGTGGGTAGGTGCCCCCATCAGTACCGGCTCCCTCACTAATAGCCTGTGAGAGGCGAGAGGCTGAGCTGTCCTCTTACGCTGAAGCACACTGATGGGGGAAGGGGGCGGGGGGGGGGTGAGAGAGAGAGAGAGTTTACAGTGTTCCTGCCCCTGCTGTTTCTTTTTTGTGCAAATTTAAACCACTAGTCCTGTTAGTCTGGCACCAACTTTACATCAGTTTAGAAAATAAAAGTCTACAGCAGCAACTAGTGACTGCCTCCTAGCAATAAAAATAGCTGAAGTGCACATAACTCTGGGCGTTAACATACGTGATGCCTCCAGATTAGATCTTTGTTTTTATTTCTGGAAAATTCTGCCTGGTTGACTGAGTTTCATTTAATGTCAAAGGCAGGGACTTGCACTTATTACTGTGAATGTTTTATTTTTTTTTTGTTCATAAATCTTTACTGCTGAATGATTTGGGGGGAGGGGCAGACACAGGCTTTGAAGTTCCATTAACCGTAGCTGATCTAAATGTTCTCTGTGTAACATTTTACAAGGAGGAGCTATGCCAGCAAAAAGGGGTCATGGTTATAGCACAGGACTAGGGGTCAGGGCGCTTGCATTCTAGACCCAGCCATGTCATGATACACTGAATAGCCTTCAGCAAAAGGTTCACAGTTTCTCTCAGCTTCCCCATCTGGAAGACAGGGTGGTGGTATGAGGATGAATTGGATGCACTGGGGGTGGGCAATGCGCTATAGAAGCACTGTATGTGGTGTTAGTTTGAAGTTTATGGAATAGAAATGAGAATAAACGAATCTTGAACTTTTTTTTCTTCCTGCTTCTAAATCTGATGTCTTTTGGGGCAAACGGTGAATCAAAAATAATCCTACAAGCAAAAAAACCAAGTAGCTATGTGAGCTGGACTTATTATGCATGCCCTCCAGAAACAGAAGTAGGAAACGGCAAGCAGAAATAGGAAGTGCCCTTACACAGCAGTACCAGGTTTTATTTTTAACCCTCTTGAAATGTAGACCATATACAGAAGTGGTGAGATTTGGTGGAGACTCAAAAGCTAACAGAAATTCAGCTTTGTTTAGAATTCATTGAGATTGCTTGCTGTCACATAAAGACGCTGTGTAATACCAAGGCAGCACATTGCACATTCACAATTATCTTGACCAAGATTTTCAAAAGTGACTAGTGATTTTGGTGCCTCAATTCTCTGACACCTTGAAGGAGGCTGATTTTCAGAGGGAAGATGCTCAGCATATTCTTAAAAAATAGGCCCCTTCAAAGTGTCTCAAGATGGGTGCCTAAAAATGATGGAGGCATCCAAAATAATGAGTCACTTTTGAACATCTTGGCCTTTGTGAGTTGGACACATCTGCGATTGCACTCCTAATCATTGCTCAGTGACTTAGCCTAGTTGGTGCTGTACACTTACAGGGGCAGACATTTATACAATAGTGAGCAAAGCAAAACAAAAACAAAAAACAACTATTAGAGATAGATTGGCTCTGCATCTCTTGAACCTGTGCCCCGCTGCAAAGAGAAGAGACATGCAGCAGGGAATCAGGAACACATCCACAAAACTAGAGAAGCCAGCAGCCTCCCAAGGGGCAGGAAGCCAGGGGCAATGAAGGGAAGGGGATTTGACTAGGGGCCAGGCACAGGAGCTAGCAGGAACTGGACCTGGACATGTTGCTCTGATAAGGAGGCACAAATAGAGCAACAACTCATGGAATATAATACAACAGTTCATGCAAGCAAGGGACCTATTCCTCACCCAGTTACTGAAGACGAGCTGATTAAGACAATAGAAATTTAGTAAGACAAACAGACCAGGTGAGCGTCTCCTTCCAAATCATAACCTAGGTGTTAAAAAGGATCCAGTTTACAGAAGCCAGATGCTCTCAGGACCAAACTGAGACTAAAATATGCTGGTTCAAAATTTATCTCAGTGACTATAAAACACATAATGATAATGCATAGAACAAATCCCACCAGCATGCACATGAACTAGAAGAAAAACCCAGCTGATCTTAAAAAAGGAGACTACTGCTACACAAGCTGGATAATATGACCTGTTCCAAAACCACACTGTGAAGAAAGACACTGTAAAAGGAATGAGAGGCCATGGAAGTGGACGAGACGGTAAAGAGGATAAGTAGAATCTTGCAAAAAGAAATACAGATGTCCACACTGATTCAAACATATCCAAGAGTATCATTATTAAATTCTTTGTAAGCACCTAGAGGACAAGTAATAGCCAACATGGATTTGTCAAGAATAAATCATACCAAACCAATCTACTTTCTTTCTTTGACAGGGTTACTGGCTTAGCGGATGGGGGGAAGCAGTAGATGTGATATATTTTGATTTTTAGTGAAGCTTTTCACACAGTCCCACATGACATTCTCATAAGCAACCTAGGGAAATGTGTTCTAGATGAAATTACTATAAAGTGGGTTTAAAACGGTTCAAAAATTGTACTCAAAGAATAGTTATTTGTGGTTTGCCATGTTCACTGAAGGTAGGGCAAGAAGTAATCAGCTTACTCTGCAGCAAGAGAGATTTAGGTTAGATATTAGGAAAAACTTTCTAACTATAAGGACAGTAAAGTACTGGATTAGGTTAACCAGGGAGGTTGTGAAACCCCCATCAATGGGGATTTTTAAAAACAGGTTACACAACCACCTGTCAGGGATGGTCTAGTTATACATGGTCCTGCATGGGAGGATGGACTAGATTAGTGGTTCTCAAGCTTTCCAGGCTGCTGTACTCCTTTCAGGAGGCTGATTTTTCTTGTGCACCCCTAGTTTCAGCTCACTTAAAAACTATTTGCTTAAAAAATTCAGACAAAAATACAAAAGTGTCACAGCACACTATTACTGAAAAATTGCTGACTTTCTCATTTTTAACATAAATCGATTGGAATATAAATATTGTACTTACATTTCAGTGTATAGTATATAGAGCAGTACAAACAAGTCATTGTCTATATGAAATTTTAATTTGTACTGACTTAGCTAGTGCTTTTTATGTAGCCTGTTGTAAAAAATCTAGATGAGTTGATGTACCTCTGCGTACTCATAGGGGTACATATACACCTGGTTAAGAACCACTGGACTAGATGACCTCTCAAGGTCCCTTCCAGTCCTACATTTCTGGGAGCAGAGTCGACTGAGCAGAGGGTACATCTCTAAATACAGTTGTTTTACTGCTTGGGGAAAGTGTGATCTTTATTTGGGCAAGAAGAAACAAGACTTCCTATTTAAATCCTTAGTTTTTAATATAATATACAACCAATACATAGGAGTTCAAGCAGCCTGACAGAAGTAATGGTAACAATATAAGGGAGGCAATTGGAAAATCTTTTGCAAACAGGACTTTTATATAAATGGGTCTTATATGCTCTTGCGAGTATGTGATGATAAAATTGTTGGGGGGTGAGAGTTCAATCTGGTGAAAAACAAAATCACTGTCCTTAGTTACATTATGAAATTACTAATTGCATGGCGTGTGTGCACATCCAACACTTACAATCACGACCATGGCTACCATTTTGCCAATAGCGTTGTATATACATTGACACTTGCAAAAGGAATTGTGCTGAATAGTTACTTTTCATAATGTCAAAAAGACTATATAGGCCTGTTCCAAAGCCCATTGAAATTTACGGGAGCCTTTACACTAACTTCAACAGGCGTTCAGTCAAACCCTCAGTGATGGTCAGAGCCATTTGGTCAGATTTTTTTCTTTTAAGGACAACTTCACTAAAGATGCTACCAGTGTTTTGCTCTTCAGAATACAGCCAGCCCAGAGGAAATGTTTGCAGTGCAGAATGGGGCAGGATTTTTGTTCCATCCAGTTCTAAATTTTCTATAATAGTTTGATTTTGTATTTATATTTTGATATGGTTCAAATCTGTACTTCATTCCAACTCAAAGGAAGTTGGCTGATCTGAATACTAGGGAAGGGCATTTAGGTCCTGATGCTGTAAAGAGACTCTCACAGGGAGACCTTGCAATCAGCATGGTTCTGTGTTGGTACAGGTGTCTTTCCCTGAATGATGCCACAAGAGTCCTGCTGTTTGGAGGAGTGGGACCTTAGTGCAGTTAATAAAACAGCTAACCCCATAAACCTAAACTGTACCCATAACATTTATTTTTACTGTATCCAGCCAAACTTTTAATGACAATGTGATATAAAAATAAAATGGAGCAAACAATGCAAAGTTCACCCTTCGTTAAAGTCTGATTGGCTTAAAATACCTTTTGCATCTTAACTATAGCAATGCTGGGTTTTTTTGAGGACGGGGAGGGGTCACTATGTAGCTGATTTGACAGTCTTTGCAAACCCACACCTCCCCAGAGTAATACTTAGAAGTGACATCCACCTTCAAAGAGCGGTGTAAGTGTTAACTAATTCAGCCCCACGAGCGAGGCAAGAATTTTGCACATGGGGAGACTGAGATGGAGAAGTACCATGATGTGCCCAAAGCTTTAGCATGTGTTGGTTGCAAGAGCCAGGGTTCGAACTCAGGGTTTTACTCTCTGCCCTGTGTTCAAGACTCCCAATTATGCTGACCTCCACTTTAAATCACTGGGCCACATTTTTATGCTCAAAAGCTGTTGGATTCTGCCCTATTCTAGAACCACTTTTCCTCACCCTTAATCTGTATCAGCTGTAAGGTGTAGATTTCATAAGACTGAGCTCTTTATGTCAATTGCTTATTAATGTGGTTTATCAAGGACTGTGTTGGAATCACAAGCGATCGCTTTAAGTGTGTGTGTGGCGGGGTGTTTTCTGGAAGCAAGGTGAGGCGAGCTGTACCTTGCTGCCTTAGAGAGCAGTCTGTTTTCTCTCTCTGTGTATTGGGGTTCTTGTTATCATGTGCTATCATGGTGTTTTCTACAAAATAAAGTAGGGCTACACTGCAACCTTCCAGCAAGAGTATTTGTTTTTATCTAACTTTTTGAGTATATGCCATGAACATATCAACTAATCCCTGGGATACATGAACAGAACTCTCATTTAAATCCATTGGAGTCATACATATGTGTGTAAGAGGGTAGATTGTATCCATTAGCAATTTCCCACCCTTTCTCACTGCCTCTTTGTGGTTTCATTAGTAATGCTGACCCACTGCTGCTGTCTAGGGATTGGTTCCTGTTGCAGAATGAAAAATAAGGAGAAGTTTCCTTCCACTTGGCAGTACCACAGAAATTCTTTCAATATGACGCATTTCCATAAATTTGGTATAGGCTGGGGTAGGCACATATTATTAGTACCTTTCATCTGGCGCTCTCGTAAAGGTGAAATTTCCCTTTCTGTTTGTGTGTTCCTGTTTGTCGTAACATAGCCACCTACATACATAAAGGGAAAATTCTGTTCTCCGAGGAGTTTAAAAGGCTGGGTTTCTAAGGTGCTTAGTTGGCACAAGCGAAAGAACTTTTGCAGTGGTTACTCTGGAACTTTGGATATCTGGGTTCAGTTTTCTCCTCTGCCACAAACTTCCCATGTGACCTTGGATAAGTCACTTAGTGGCTCTGTGCCTCAGTTTCCCATCTGTAAAATGGGGATAATAGCACTTCTTCCCTCATAGCGGTGTTTGAGGAGACTGTGTTAACAGAGTACCTCATTAAGATTTGTACTGAAACTGTACTTAGGGAATGTTAAACTCCACCCTTCCCTTCATTTTCCCTGCCTTCTTTTTTGTATTTTAGACTTCAAATAGTCAATAAATGGCTTGCAGTGTTACAGGGCATAATCTCAGAACTCATTGGGAAAAGCTCAGTGCAAACTGTCCATAATCCCTTGCTGCATACAGTTGCAAGTTCTGGTAAAATAATGAATAATGAAGCAGGGCAGAGATTAAAACTTAGAGAAATGAGAAGTCTGGATAAATTTAGCTCAAATATTCTTGGTATGTTTGTGGTTCCTGTGGAATTTACACTGCTTCATGCTTTAATGATCGCATTATCGTTTAGAAAAATTGGCATCACTGACTGGACAAATCTTTACAATTAAGACTCTTTAAAATCGTTTTAAATGATTCACCTGGATTTCTTGTTTTAGAATTACTGATTTCCCCCCCACTCCCCCCTTCTTGGGGAAGGAGTGTTTGACTACAGACTATTACTTAATTGAAAATCCACAAAGCTGGGTTTGCAAGGCTTAGAGCTGATATACACTTCAGTGTGATTATCTACCTTACATTAAAAATCTGTCTAGGGAGTAAGATTCAAAGGGAATGCTGATAATCACTTCAGACAAGAACTCCCCCAGAATCTGTCTCTCTCACTTCAAAGATGTTCGAAAGTTTTTGCGAAAGCTTTTATTTTTGCATCAAACAGAATTTTTTTAAACACTAATGGACAAGATCCCCTTTCATATGTCAAATATAGCTCCATATTGTTAACTGAAGTATAGCTCTCTGTATTCAGCCCACCGTTGTGGGTGTGATTTTCCACTGCCTTGCATCTTGAGTACTCTTCCTCACCTGGGCAAAGTGAGAATAAAATGCTATCACATCTGAAGTCTCTTCTGTCTTTACATAAAGAGTAGCACCTCAAAGTAGTTTGCACCTCTTTGCACTCATTGGTCCAGATCCTCAGGCACACTGGATTTGTGTTTAGAACACATTGGTGGGAGGGTGGATATAAAGTGGCTTTCCTGTTTTGGCCCCTGGTGCAATTTAGATCAGCCTCTAGGTTGATCTGAGTTGCATTGGCTTATAAAGGTCTCTTAAGGCTCTCAGCTCGTTCAACCCACTCCCCCTTTAAATTATACCAGTTGATCACTGCATTACACTATCAGTATATTCCATGGGTGAAATCCTGACCCCATCCAAGTCAGTGACAAAACTCACATTGACTTTCCTGGGGACTGGATTTTACCCCATATATTTTTCAAGAACAAAGTATATTTATTTCCAGCAAAATACACATAGTAGAAGTTTGTTTGCTCAGTGGTAATGCCTCCCTCCCAGTGAGAGAGAACTTGTGTTTACTATGAAAACAAATAATTGTGCTCCCCAGTCCTTCTTTCTTCCTTTTTGCATACACAAGCACCTCTGATACCTAAGCTTTATCACAGACGAAGGGAGACATTTTTTGTGGGAACTGCTTGCCGAAATTTTGGCAGCACTTCACTGCACATCACTTGATTCAGGACCAATGCTGCTTATCTTGGATATTGCTTGTGGATGTTTGACACTCTTTCCACACTTTCCAGTCCATTCAAAGCACAGCTGCTAAAATAAACTTCCTTCTATGTTGTTCTCTCCATACCCACCTCTCTGAGGATCTGATCCAACTTCCATTGAAGTCTATGGAAAAATCCTCATTGAGGAGAGGAGCAAGCAGGGGTGGGGTCATGCGGGGAAGAGGCCATGCAGGAGCAGGGCCTTGGGGGAAGGGCTGATGTGAGGCCAGGGGCTTGGGGAAAAGGGGTGGTGTGAGGGCGGGGCCTTGGGAGAAGGGGCAGTGAGAGGGCAGGAGCTCCAGGGGAAGGGGCATTGTGGGAGCAGGGCCTCAGGGGGAAGGGGCAATGGAGGGGCGGGGCCAAAGTTCAGGTTCTGGTGGCCACCCCACTTTTAGGGACCTTCTGCCACTCCTGCCCCATGCTCCCCCAGTGCCCACCACAACCACCGCTCGTCTGATCCTCCCACAAGCCCGTAGCCTTTTCTTCTGCTCTACCCCTGACACATGGAAGGAGTATCCTCTCCAAACAAGCTTGTAAAGCCCCTAACCCCTCTTCAAATTCCATCTCCAGGCTTTTTTCTATTGTGATCCCTACCATCAATGGCTAAGAGCTATGTGAATGGCCAGCAGGGATTGGTGGGATAGTTGAACCATCTATCGCGTATGTAGGCCCTAATTCAGGAAGGCAATTAAATATGTGCTTAAGTCTGACTGAAGTCAGTGGGACCTACTCAGATGCTTAAAGCTGTGCTTAAGTGCTTTCCTGAACTGGGGTCATCGTCAGCCTATGGAACCCCATGTTCTTAGCGTTGTGATCTCTTCCCTCTTTCCTCATATTGTTTGTAACATTCACTGGTGTCTTGTCTTAAATTAGGCGGTGATTCAGGAAAGTGTTTCAGTATGTGCTTAAAGTTAAGCATGTGCGTAAGTGGTTTCCTGAATAAGGATACTTTCAGACCTCAAATTGTGAGCTATTTGGGGTGAGGACTGTGTCATCATATGCGTTTGAACATTGGCTAGCACAGGGTGGCCCTGTTCCCAATTCACTGTTGGTATTGCTGTAGCAGCTAATACAAGTAATCATTAGTGCTGGTTGGAAAATAGTAAACATGTTTTTGAGAAAAATATTTAAAGGAATGAAAACCTTTTTTTTGTTTTTTAGGTGTTTTTTCCAATGAAATATGAAACACTGGAAAATTTACCAGCGGGTGGGGAAGAGACAGTTGCTGTGGGAAAGCTGGAAAAATTCAAAAGAAAGTAAAATTGGCCATGAAAATTTTAATTGTGAAAAATGGCCATATTTCATTTTTTAAAAATTAGTTGAAAATTTTGACCAGCTCTAGATATACTAATTAATTCCCTCTCTTGGTCTGGATTTCATGGGTTGTACTTTGTTCAGTTGAACAGGGATGGTCCTTATATCTCCTTTTTGTCACTTCCCACTGGAGACCCAGAAGCAGTGCTTTAATATTCTCTCTTTGTTTGGCATAGTCAATATTTGGAAAAGCAGCGTGAGGGGAATCAAAGAGAGAACAGTAATTTTACTTATGCCTGTTCCAATTAAAAATATGTATCTGGTAAAGAAAAAGAGTAGCAGAGGTGGCTTATATCAATAAGCACGTTTGTGAATGATGCAAACTGTAGGACTGGGATGAAATCACTGAAACCAGGCCGCAGAAATAGAACTTTCATTTAAAAGCTGAGTCATTTTAATTTTTCTACACAATAACCACATCTCTGGCCGTTTTAGGGTTCTGTTCCCTGGTATTTATTTTATTTTATTGTTTTCCCTACTGAATGGAATTTAATATCAACTTTTTCATTTCTTTCAAAAAAATATTGATGTTCTATTAAAGTCTTTTGTTTATGCCTAGAGGAGTATAATATGGGTAAGGACGATGTAAGCTTCTTCACACTGCTCACCAGGGCACCTCGCCTTTGATCTGGAGGGACAATATCTGTGCGCAGGAGGTCAACGCTTTCTGCATGCCCATTCTGGTCTTGGCCTAAATAGAGTGTTGACACCTGGCCTGCTGGTTATGATGATGATTTCATGAGTCTGACACCTGCCTGCTAAAAAATGGATTGTAACCATGAAAATTTTGAAAGCTCTTAAGTAATGGGGAATTAATTTGTTACATAACATTAAAGTTAATGGGCCTGATCCTGCACTCAGTTAAACAGGTGAAGTCACCTATGTGTCTATTAGCCCAATTAATTCATTTTTTCCCAGTGATTTAAGCAAGTTGCTCTGACTTGTTCTTGTGTCCCTCCTACAATCTCTGCTTGCTTCTCTGCAAACCAGCCAGGATCCCACCAGCGCAAATGCATCAGACTAAACTTTAAACTTGGTTTCAGCTTCACCTCTTCCTCTTCAGCACTCAGAGCAGGAAGGGCAAACAGGAACCAAGGGACTTTCGGACAGATAAGCATTCTGCATTTATGATCTGAGGACAGTAGGGTTAGCTAGCTAATGCCTGTAGTGTTCCTAACGCAGTCATTCTGAGTCCTGTTTGGAAAGATAGAGGGGCAAGTCTAAGTTTGCTTTTCACTTCCTGTCACGAAAGCTTATGCTCTAATAAATTTGTTAGTCTCTAAGGTGCCACAAGTACTCCTTTTCTTTTTGCGAATACAGACTAACACGGCTGCTACTCTGAAACCTGTCATTTACTTGCGACAGTTTGGCTAGCTTGCCTAGGATACGGGACCTATGTTACATGTTAACTCGCCCAGTAAAGGACAATGTTTATAACTTGAGTTGAGGGAGCTGGGGATGAGAGGTGGAGAAATGTGCATTTGAATGTCTGAGTGTATTGTGAGCTGAGACTTTACATAGGGTTTGTCAAACCAGATGATCTAGTATTGGTCCCTCTTTAAGCCTTTCATTGTAGCCCAGACATACAAAATACCACCATGCACTTGAATAACTAGCCTGATGGTTCTCAGACTTTTGTACTGGGGACCCCTTTCACATAGCAAGCCTCTGAATGCGACCCCCACCCCCATAAATTAAAAACACTTTTTAATATATCTATCACCATTATATATATGCTGGAGGCAAAGTGGGGTTTGTGGTGGAGGCTGACAGCTCACGACCCACCATGTAATAACCTTGCGACCCTTTGCGGGGTCCCGACCCCCATTTTGAGAACCCCTGAACTAGCCAATGGTGCAATGCTATACATAAGGCAAACATTCCTTCTGGATGACCACAGGGAAGAAGTTACAGCTTTAAGTGTGAAATTTAAATGCCCGTATTCCCTTCCCATTCATAGCTACAAATATAGCTAGTAGACATGAACTTATCCTGCTCTGTTGAATGTGATTTAACTTCCTATAACACAGGTCGCAGTTTGATGCTTATGTTGTGATGCACGGTAATGTATTTCTTTGTATGGGCTCTAAACTTGCTGCCTTTTCATGGGATTAAGTGGCCCCTTGAATTTGTGTTATGCTCCAGCACAAAAGGAATAACTGACCCATTTTCACTCAGACTCCCAGAATAAAGTAATTCATTACCATAATCCAAGGTAGCAGGCAAATATACACCCAAATGCAGATGATTCATTACAGAAAATATCCTATAAATGTAGAACTGAAGCTGCAGCTTTCTAGGCCTGCTATGATTTTGTAATTTACCTCTGGGTGTAGCTTTTCAAGGGAGTAAAACCCCAAATCATTTTCCTTCCCAGAGTCCATTTTTTTCACTTTCTGATTTTCATTTACAATTTTAACAAATGCTTTCACTTCCAGATTAAGAGAATTTTGCTTTTGATCATTTCCAATGGCTTTCACTATCGTGGTGCACTGTGCATCACTGTAATTACCACTTGTCAAAGTTTGTCTTATAAAGTCTTTTTAATTTAGTGACAGACACTTAATATGGGCCAAAATTTGACATGCAAGGTACTGGCACTCAAGCAATTTAAAAATAGTACTAAATTAAACAACAGCAGCAAAAGACCCCTTCAATTTCTGATTTTTCTCTGGAGTCAGCCTGGCCCTACTCGTTCTGATTTCATCTTTGGCTCTCTCTAATTACATAGTTACCAGCTCCATTTTTAGGGGAATTGGGCATTGATTATATTCTATGTGTTGTGGGTGATGCCCAGTTTTACATCCTGTTTTCCACTGGCCTACCCAGGGGCTCTCAGTGTACAACAATTGCTGTAATTAGTTTAAATAATGGATGTTGATTAAACTGAACTGCTAAGTCCTCAGAGTCACCACAAAAGAGGTTTCCTCTTTGCTTGGAGAAGTGATGTGATGTTGGTTGCATGGAGAATGAGAAGGTTTGGTGTGATCATAGCCCGTGTCTCCAGTCATTACATCACACTAGTCACAGAGAGAGATCACTTGACCATCAGGAGGGCTTTGCCCAGTTCTGTCACTTTGGCTCTTCAACAGATCCAGGCCATTTTGTTACCTCCTGGATGGATTTATTGTACCCTCTTCGATGGGTCTCCCAGCAGGGACTTTGTAATGGTTCTGATTGATTCAAAATGTCTCCACCAGGATCATAAATCAGACAGATGGGACTTTGTATATTTCATCTAAATCATAAGAACCATGTAAATTAGATTATAAACTCCTCAGAGCAGGAACCGTGTCTCCCACTGGGATTGTATAGCACCTAGCACAACAGAGCCCGATCCTGAGTAATGGGGCTGTGAGGTAGTAAAGCCACTCTGTGGCCATAATTGCAGCCTCTGTGGCTATCCTCCTAATCTCCATGTGCATGGTCAACGGCTGGTGGAGCTCCAGAGTTGTCACTCCACTGTCCTCGGAGTGAGCTCCTTAGCACATAGGGTGGGGCGGGTGGGCCTGCCACAACTGGGGCCTGCTGTGGTGAGTTGGGGAAGGACGTGTGGTTTGACCATACAAATTTACCAAAAAAAATAAAAAATATGCCCCAAAGTAGTGTGTCATCCATGGAATGAGATCTTCTCCCCCCCCTTTGTTTAATCTGGAGAATAACAATCCAGTCACCTGTGCATGGTTGGGGCACTATCTAAATTCTCTCCTAGTTTGATTTTGTTCAGAGGGACGGGGCATTTCACTCAGTGTCTCCGTTTCCTTCTGCAAACCCAGCATATTTAACACTGATTTCAGGGTTGTTGAGGTTTTTTGTTCAATAAATTGGAGCCGCAAAGACGCAGGCAGGGGATTTGTGAAACCTGTTCTCAGACTCTCTAGAAAGTAGAACTCCAGGTACCTTGTCTGGCTACTGGCACCTTTGGGGTGAATCAAGGAGTAAAGTACTACTTCGAATTAGTGGCAGAACCTGGCCTATAATGATTGTGAAGTACTCTCTAAAGGAGACTGATCCAAAGCCCACCCAAGCCAATGGGCGTCCTAGAAGTGCAAAATAATTGTTAGTATTATTAATTTAAAACTTTTCAAAGAAACAGGAAATAAATGGGAGCGTGGGTCTGTTACAGAAAGTGCAGGAGGCATGCTAGAATTAGCATGGCCTGGAGTTTGTTTCAGAGTTTCACAAATACCTGTTAAAATGTCTGGATTATTACTGTAAAATTTCAGCATCTGTGCTGGGTTTGGTGATTTATTTATTTTCAGTCTGAACTGTTTTGCACATTTTAAACAAGGCCAGTACCCACCACTTTTCCTTTTTTCGTTTGCTCTGTGACAATGTTCAAGAGTCAAAATGGCAAAAGATTAATCTGATAAACCTCAGCACTAGCCATCTGGTGCTGCTGAGGAATTAATGTCTGAGGTCACCCTGGAGCCGCTATCTCCCCACCCACCCATCCATCCCCATCCCCCGAATCCTCTCTTAAAAACCAGAGGGTTGAATTTCACTGTAATAGGACATGGAGATGAAAATTACCATCAAGGCTAAAATGCAGTAGTCACTTCAGACAAAAAGCCATATCTCCAGCCAAGAGGCGTTACATCTAGTAGCCGCAGTAAGGACTGTCTGGAAGCTATTTCTGCTGATGCAGAGTTTAGATGGTTAAGAGTTCAAGGAATTAATAGCTTAATGGACCATCATTGAATAGGTTGATACCTTATGGGAGATGGTCTTAAAATAATTATCTTTGATTTGCTCCAATCTTTGGAATCGTCTTCCTAAAGTATGACAAGGTTAGTAGCAGTTTTAAAGCGAGGGTGATTGGGGTTTGGTTTTGTTTTAAATCCTTTATTGAAACAGAAAAACTCCCTGCTCCTATTTTATCTTCTATCAAACATCTCATTTGTGTCCTGTCTGTTTTATGGTAAATGAAATATCCTGATATGAAAGTATTTATGTCTATTGAGTCCAAAGGTCTTTTGCCTAATATGTTATAGGGAGTTGTGGCCTTTTAAAACTTTATATTGTGATTTCTCAAAGACAGGTACTGCTCATATATTCTGGTGAGTAGATAATTTGGAACGTAAAGAGACCCATACGATACTGCACAATCTGCCCCTTTACTGTGCTATCATTCACTGACATATTGATAGTTTGCAGTGGAGTTTACCTGCAAACAGTCACTTTTTTTAATTGAAAGAACACTGTCAGTTTAGAAATGGTATATTTTAAATAATCAGATTCCTTATCCAGGTTACTAACAAGGCCTTAGAGTTAATAAAACTGCACATAATTATAAAATCCCCATATATTTTCCATTGTTAATGACATTTGTTTACTTTTTATTGCATTTCTCTTAGCTTGGAGAATGCTGTCAATTTCACTTCCAGGTTGTTAGTGCCATAACATTTAGGTTACAAACAGAGCAGGGGTCATATTTGTTTGTAAACAACAGTTTTCTTGCATACTTTTTAAAAAGAAAATCTGAGATATTTCTACTGCTCTTAGCTTTAGTAAAAGCCTGATATTGAATAATCTAAATTTGAGTTGGTGGTGACCCCTTAAATAATATTGAAATCAAAAGTGTGAAACATCTCCTAAATTAGTTCCTTTAATATGAAGTCTAAAGTGGGTTCAACTGTGAAAGAAAGAAGCACTGTTAAAAGTCAGTGAATGCCTACAACTTTTCCCTTTTAAAATAATGCTTGGTTCGCTTACTGTCCTCATTGGAACAAACAGAGTCTGGGGCTTCAGAGGTCTCAAATAGGGCAGATACCGGAGATGGGGGTATGAATAAGCAAGAGAAAGTCTGTGGGCCTTATTTTGTTTGATTCTGATGGCCTCTTACAATATTACTTGTACTTCTTGGGTATATTTATAGTAATGTAATTCACTAGTCCCTATATATTATCTTATATTCATTTAGACCCCTATTCAGCAAAGGACTTAAGCACATGTTTAAAGTTAAATCCCTGCTACTGAAGTACATGCTTAGAGCTAAACTATGGGCTGGATCCGGGCTGGAATACTCAGCACCTTGCATGATTGAACCCTTAAGGGCATTTTCAGAGTAATTTGTCTTCAGCAGTTGGCCACACGTACATTCTTTCAGTAATTTTACACATGTGAGTTGGCCCATTCAGTGAGACCCCTCACAGGTGTTGAAGTTATTCACATGTGTGCAGGGTTAAAGCCCTAGGAAAAACTTAATTTACCCTTGATTTCTATGGGGAGTTCTGCTTAAAAATGGATGAAACGATATGGCAAAATTAACATATTTTAGCAAAGAATTTTCCCAGAAACATAAATGCATGTATTAAAGGTAGTTCAGTCATAAATCTTCTAGAAATAAAATAGTCTTTGATCAAAAAAAAGGTAATTATTCTTTTCTTTTAATACTTAATATAAATTGAGCAAATAAACACACTTCTTACCCATTATTTCTTATCTCTTAAATAATGTTATTAATATTTTTACAATTGCTTTAAGAAAACCAGTGCAAAACTTATGACAAAAGTAGAAGCATGGTTTCTCAAGCTGCCATTAGTGAATCAGGTAATTACTAAAAAAGAAAAGGAATACTTGTGGCACCTTAGAGACTAACTAATTTATTTGAGCATAAGCTTTTGTGAGCTACAGCTCACTTCATCTGATGAAGTAAGCTGTAGCTCACGAAAGCTTATGCTCAAATAAATTTGTTAGTCTCTAAGGTGCCACAAGTACTCCTTTTCTTTTAGCGAATACAGACTAACACGGCTGCTACTCTGAAACAGGTAATTACTGTAACTCAGTCAGACCCATTGCTATGCAACAGATGACATTTTTTCTTTTGAGACCCCAAGAATGAATGAACTTGGTTCCACTCTCACTTAAAGCTATGGAACCTCATTAACTTCAATCTGGTCACATGGAGGTAAATGACTTTGAGGGAAGAATTTTTCTTGCCCTGTGACTCCTCAATTTTGCTCTCTTTCTGATTGAAAGTTGGTTGAGTTGCAAGCTTTTTCTGTTGCTAATGATCTAATGATAGCTCTGGGTCTCAGGCTTTTGAGGAGTGAGATCAGTTTCCCTTAAGGAGAATGTGATCTTAGAAAGACATTGTGATGACAGTTACAAAACTGAGTTAAGTAATATGCAATATCAACTTTTTGCCCTTGTTATGACATTTAAACATAAATACATTCATTTCAAAGACTAGAAGTTAGCTAGGTTCAGTGAAGCATTCTTCTTAGTATATGCGCAATATGCCTCAGGTGGTATGTGACCAGCAGTCATCACTTAATTTGGTCTGCTGGTTGGATCTTTAGCTTCTCTGGCCTGGGCCAAGTACCGATGGGGGGGGTGCGACATGAACGCTGATCCACGTCTCCCAGTGAAGCAGTTATGAGCCCTATCTTTCCCACATGTTATGAGTGTTCAAATGGAGCATTAATGGGTTAGTTCTTGGTTTTACTTTAGCAGGTGCTGAGCTCACTCGGGTAGAGACCCATTTTTCTTTAAACTCCCCTAGCTAGTGAAGTACCATCTTATCACCATTTGAGCTAGTGTCTTATAATGAATTACCTGTATTGATCACCTTCCACAGCTATTAAAAACCTGCAAAGAAATGAATGCATTCAAATAGGCAGTTTAAAAAGTAACTTATTGTATAAAAGCACAGAAAAGTATAGGTATTCTGATAGGTCAGCTATGGCTGTGCAGTGATCTTTAAATGATCGGGGCAGGAGATTAGTAAATGTTAAATGTTCTTTTATATATTCAGCAAAATCCCTACGAATTGGGGGTGAAAATTGTCCCTATTGCGTGAATTCAGAGCTGCTGCTCATTCCACTTTCATTTAATATCATGTTCATTTGGTTTGAATTCTTGCTGTTTGCCCTTCACACATTTTGCAGCTCCTGAGAAGGATTACTGTTGCCTGCAAATCTTAATAGCATGAATCTCTGGGGCCATCTCAGATGTCTCGGTGACTTGAGCTTGATTTAAATAATTAATGAGCAATGTTAGTCAGAATGTATTGGTAATTCAAACTGCATTATCCAAGGGTATGTACTGACAACTATAGATTGATTCAAATTTATTCCTTATTCCAGCCTGCATTACACTAAAATTCACAAAGATCTCCTTGTTACCTCATGCAATAAACCCAGGCACACAGCTAGTGTGACCAGATAGCAAGTGTGAAAAATCGGGATGGGGTGGGAATAATTGCTTATATAAGACAAAGCACAGAATATTGGGACTGTCCCTATAAAAGCAGGACATCTGGTTTGTTGTTACTCTGTGAACAACTGATCTGCTGGTGGCTTTGAAGGGTTCTTTGAGACAGATTGTAAAGGAATTATAATGAAGGTTTAGTAGGAAAAGCTTATTTAACTACTAACAGATCTCTCTTCACTGGTGAGAAAGCACCCCTGTTTTCTTTCCATATAATTATGTCTCATTCTTTCAGGCTTTTCATAATTTCATTTTTAATGGAGTCAGCTGCTGCTGTTGGTGGTTGCTGGTGTTGTAACATTTACAGGCCTCAACCAAAGTCAGGGCCGCATTATGGTAGGCAGTGCGCAAACACATGGTCCAAAACAGTCCCTGGCCCAAAGGGCATGCACCCTGAATAGACAAAACAGACAAAGGATGAGGAAGGAAACAGGGGCACAGAGAAGTGAAATGACTTGCCCAAGGTCACACACCAGGTGAATGACTGAGCCAGGAACAGAATCCAGACCTGCTGACACTGCTGGCCAGTGCCCTTCCTGCTAGGCCCTGATGCCTCTTGGGCACTTTTTAGTCATGATTGTTTTAGATATAAGCTTATTTGGGATTTGTTTTTTTATGAGCTGAGAAAGCAGCCTTGCAAACTCGTTGCCCCATAATGCACTCCCCATCAACATCAGCTTTATGGCTTCCTCTTAAAGAAGGCCTCTCTCTGCTGGTCCTGACAGCTCATGCACCTTTAAAGGGAAGAGTTAATCCCTTTGCTCCCCAACTGGGGGTGTGGTGCATATATACTCCATCACACATCCTCAGACAAAATGGATCTAATCTTTCTAGGATGGTTTTGTGGCAAAAAAACAGGATTTAGGGCTCTGGTTTCTATTCCTGGCTCATCCAAGGTGGACCTGTGTGACCTTAGGCATCTTGCTTAATCTCTCTGTGCCTCATTTTTCCCATCCAGAAAACAGAAGATGATCATTTTTCCTCCCCTCATATGGGTGTTGTGAGGCTTAATTAATTAATGTTTATAAAGAGCGTGCGAGTCCCTCTGATGCGAGGTGCCACAAAATGACAATGGCTTGTTATTTAGTGTGACTATACTGATGGTGGAAGAAGACTTTTTAGTATGATATAAGAAGTAGGTCTAAATAATAATTCAGAGCTGTCTTGCTACCTGTAGGGACCACTCAGTTCTTCAAAACTACTCCAGGTGGCAACCTTGCCTAAGTTTGCTCAGCCCATGTTGTTCTGCTAATAGACTCTAACAGAATCCAAGTGTGTCTGCTTTTATGCACCTCCCTTTGGAAAGTCCCTCTAGCAGAGATTAAGGAAGTCATTGCCCTTTGCAGTTTCATGTCCCCATTGGAAAGTTGTCTCAGCACCGGTTTTTAGGATATTCTTTTGTTGTTGTTTTTTACTGTATGCACAAAATAATCCACAGCAAATGGATTGCCGTTTGTTCTTCTCTGTGTGCTTTCACAATGCAACAGTGCACAAATAATAAGCAAATGCTTCTTCCTTTCTTTTCTTTTCTTCTTTTAACCCAGGTACTGTGGACATGGGTGGCAAACAGTCCACAGTTGGCGATGTCTCCGTAGGCCACTCCCCTGTGATAGGAAGCATTCAGGACGCTTACAAAAGTGGAGACAACAGTAAGGCCCAAGAGCTGATTAAACTCTCATGTGAGGAGAACATATTACAAGTGGAAAAGGTAGAGTATGTATTATTTGTCATCAGGTCTCATTGGAAAAGAAACCTACCAACTTTGAGCTTGGATCTGCAGTTGTTTCTCCTGCAAAAGGCCCATTCACTTTTATCTTACAATATTACCCAGAAACCCGCAAAAGATTGGAGCCTTATTGTGCTGGGCACCACACATGCACAAAGTAAGAGGCAGACCTGCCTTAAACTTTCTAAATAGACAAGAGAGCCAATGATTTGGAGAGAAAACAGGCACAGGTAGGTGAATTGGCCTATCCAAGGTCACATAGCAGGTCAGTGGAGAGGGTGAAATCTTGGTTCCAGTAAAATCAGTGACAAAACTCCCATTGACTTTGATGTGGTCAGGATTTCACCCCAAGTTTCCCAACTCCCAGTCCTCTGCCCTGGCCACTGGACCTTACTGCAGTTTTGCCTGTGTGAGGATTGAATAAGCCCTGCAACATTTAGCTCTTCACTTCTAGATGCTATTTCAAGATGATCTGCTTGGTTGCAGGGAAGGGAAAAGATAACTCTTGCAACCTCATTTCAGAAACTGTCAATTAACCATTTGTTCTTCACTGACTGTTTAAAGTGAATGGTTTTACTCAGAAAAATGACTTTGTAAAAATGGTTTGGGGAGGAAGGAGGGGGTGGGGAGGGTGGTTTCCATGTTGTTTCATGATTCCAGAAAAAGAGGCCACTCATGGCAAAATACATTATAGATTATGGGGTAAATGGTTTAGTAATCTGTATTAGCCCAAGAGGGGCTTGTGCTTTGAGTTTTGTTTTTGTTCCATTTCTGTTTGGATGTCACTGGATATGATAAAGGGGTTGTTGCAGCCACTTGGACAAAGCTATTGGCTTCTTTCATGCCAAGAGTAGTATGACTTTTACCTCGCCTACCCTACTTATGGCTGCTGGTTCTTTTAGCTTTGACAGGAGAGGCTCATGTGTTTAGATCCAGAGGTCCCAGCTTCAGTTCCCAGCAAAGACCTCTCCAGGGGCATTGCCTAACACCAGCATCCGAGCAGGCACTAGTCATGGTGCAGTTTGGAACGATTGTGCAAATCTGCTCGGCAGGAGCTAATCACTCTAGATGTTCTGGGAGGTGGGGTTCCTTCAGGTCAAGGTTGAGGTTTCATATGAGGTAATTCAAAGGAAATGTACAATGTGTCTGGCTGACCTGAGCCTCTTCCAGAGTCTACATCACAGACCTCTATTATCTTTGGAAGATACTGGGTTGTTTTAATATAGAAAGAAAACTTGCATTCTGTGGTTACACAAAAAATGTACAATCTTATCTACTCAGTGTAGTAGACTGTTCCAGTACAGAAAACAGGTGGAGTCAGTGAGATAATTTAGAAAGGCATTTACAGAAAAGAGATTTTGTCAGCCGAGAGATTGGTTTGCCCAAAAGCCATAGTGTGTGTAATACAGTAATATAAAGTACTGAGTATTACAATCGGCAATGAAAGGCAGTCTGTATTCAGGCCCAGATTTGGGAGGTCTATATTCAGGCCCAGATTTTACTATATGCTTCCTCTGTGACCCTGCTCTCTTAATCTCTTTCTGTCTCAATTTCCCATCTGCAAAATGGAGATGATAATTCCCAGGGTGTTGTGAGGATAAATTCATTAGTGTTTGTGAATAGAGTTCATATACTACAGTGATGGGGGACATTTAAATACGTAGCTAGAAGGCCCCCGTCATCACTGTCTACCTATTTCATAGTCCTCAGAAAAAGATGCCAGAGGGAGAGATTGTCTTGCCTTATTATGCTGTGTTTTCTCCACTAGTGCCAGCTTTTGAGTATTGCATCAGCGTATGGAGATCTTCATGCAGTGAGGTATTTACTCAAGGAAGCGTTGGTGGGGTTACCGACGGAACCCAATGATGATAATCCGGCTGTGGTGGCAGCATATTTTGGACATGAGGACATTGTGAAGGAATTATTGGATTCTTTGCTCGGTACGTTGTTCGTCTGACTGTCTGTTGGTGACCAGCTTGTTCTCTACCTTCCCCGCCTAGTTTTGCCTCAGCCTCATGGGATTGCACAGTTGTGTTGCAGATTCAGACCAGCACTACTTTTCTTCTGCCTCCTCCGAGAAGGGAAAATGGGTAGCAGGATCTGATGTCCCTTGTGCCTTGAGACGACTTCCCTTCTGGGAAGAAATATTGAATGTTTGCTGACTGGAAATCGGACAAGAAGCCTTTTTTGGCAATCAATTCCCATCTGTCATCACAGCTGGGTTACATCCCAGCCCCTGCAGAGAACAGAGAGTATTTTCAGAAAGCACAATCCCACTTAAAAAAAGTGTGCTGGCACTCTGCAGTGGTACAGTTCAGATGGGCCGTTAGCCACAGCCTGTTCAGTGAGCACTGGTTCAAGCTCACAGGCAGCCCTACATTTTCTTCTCTTTTGCTGTTGGCTTTTTCAGCTTGTCTTTTCGGGAGGGTTGTTTGTTATTTTGAACATGTTATTTATTTTAATGAAGTGAAGTTACTGCTGATGAAAAAGACTAAAGCTCCAAACCCCAGTGTAAGAGCAAATGCAGTGTTCTGGTGCAGCCCTACAAGGTTGCAACTGCAGTACTCTAGGCATCAGGGCAGTCCGTTTTAAACTCCCGGTCCTTCATTCATGAGGGCTAATGGGCTTTTTGCCATTGACTTCAGTGGAAGCAGGATGAACCCGTTAAAAGACAGGTAGATGAGCTTTTAATTTTTAAAAACACATTTAGAAAGTGAAATATCAATAGAAATTTTTCCATCTCTATTAAATACAGTTTGGGGGTTGAGTTTAAATATCCCCCTGCGAGGTTTGCAATGCAGACATTGCGTTATTGTGCTGGGTCACTAAAACAGAAAATCACACTGGCCAGACCATTTTTATGACCCAAGCTGAGCAGGGGAAAGAGGAGGAAGCGAGCCACATTAAACAGTGAAAATTAAATTAGATTTTAAAAAATCTGTTCAGTCTCAGTCATCAATGATGGTTTTAGTAAGACAGGAAATTTAGATCAGTTTGAAGCTGACCAAGTCACTGTAGACTCTGAAGCTAACTAATAAGAAGATTGCAGTGATTTCTTTTACACTTTCTGGGTTTTTTTCTGAGTTACAAGCAGCATAACCTTCAGTAGATTTTTATGCAGGACTGCCCACTGATTACCATGAGAATATCATGCTTGGATCAGCACTAGGGCATGATGATAATAAATGACCTATATATCCAGTGCCAGAAGTCATGCTCTGGCAGATTTGCTACAATGACTCTCGTTGGGAAGGGATGGCCCAGTTAAGATGTTCGAGTCCATAGCTTACTGTTGACTGGCGCCTGGCTTTCGGGATATGAGATTTGGTGGTGTTATGGAGTTGCTAAGGGTGAAGAGGTTGAAGTAATTTCAACCGAGAAATTGTGAAGAAGTTGCATGAAAGTTCAAGCACGTAAAGTAGACCTTGCAGGGCTCCAGCTCGTGCCTGCTATGAATGTTTTATGCAGAATGTTACTTGGTAACATAAATGGAAACTGACTGTCAGTTCGTGCGTATTAAATATAAGTCTGGGAAGGTTTATGAGGAACACCTGCGGTGTATGCTGAGCGACCACGTCAGGAAACTATTTAATCATGTAAGGCAAAAGGCAGGCACATCCCTGCGCAAAGCCTAAGGAAATGGGCTATCGTGGGGGTTGGAAACCTACCCTCATCCACTTTGAAGCCTCTGGACTCAGTCATCCTGCTGGGATTTATGGACCCTCGATTCACCTAATTGCGGCCTGCTAACCAGCTACCAACCCTCTTCTGCACTGGCGTGTGAAGAGCTAGTACAGAACTTAGCACTAGCATGGGTGTGGAGTCTCCCTGAGTGCTGCTCTGCAGCCACATATCCCCATGGTGAGTCTAATGCTATTCTGGGCCCCCAGCACTGCTTGGTGAATGTTGTGAGAACTGCCCCTCATCTTGATGGGAAATGAAGAACAGAATGGAGCATTAGCATCCACCTCAGTTAAGAAAAGAGAGTGCATCTAGTCAGGTTAGGATTCCTCTAAAGGATCCTGTAACAGCATAGTCGACTGTCTGGCCATTTGGGGGCCTCTTACTGTATGTCCTGCCTTTTAAGTTGTTAACGATCAACTATCTCGCATCAAAAGCAGCAAATAAAGCCCATGTCTTATTGTTCTGATAGGTCCCAGTAATTTCCAGCGACTCCTGAACTGGATGCTGGCCATCTCCTGCCAGCAGGGACACTTGGCGATAGTTAAATTCTTAATCCTCACCTACAATGCTGACCCCGGGAGCTGCGCAGTAAGGAAGAATGAGTTTCCAATTCTTAAGAGATTACCACTGTATGCTGCTATAAAGGCAGGTATGTAATTGCAAAATCCGCAGCTGTGTCCCTTTTTTGATGATGATGATGTCTTCTAAAGAATGGGACAAATTCTCTCCCTCTCACGCTGATGTCAATGTGGATTGACTTATATGGAGTTATTATGGATTGACACCATTGTCAATTTGGCCCTGAGCCTTTTGTCAAATTTAAGGCAGAGCCCTGCAAAATGGAGTAAACTCAAACCATGGGAGACTCAGAACTTCCTCCAGTGGTAATTCTTATAATAAATTCTCAGTTTCAATTTTCTAGTTAGAATTTCTTTCTTTTTTTTTTTTAAACAAAGCAAGAACCTCATAAACAAACGTATCAGTCAGATACACTCTTTGAAACCTAGATCTGATCTGGAATGAATATCATGTATATTACAACACTGCTGCGCATACAGCTTTACAAGATGCTAAAAATGAAGCAGCAACCAAACTTCGTTCAGTGTTTTGAAGGTTTGACTGTAGCAAGGAGCATAGCTAGAGGAAACAGGCTTATTTAGTGTAGTTCCTTTTTTGCACACCCAAGCTGATTTTTTTTAAAAGGGTTAGTTCCATAGCTCCTTGTGACTTCATCCTTTTGAAAACAAGAGTACACATAGTCTGTCTTTTCTTTAAAGGGAATGAAGATATAGCTGTGTTTTTACTTCAGAACGGGGCTTGTTTTTGTTCTTACATCCTGATGGACAGTCCTGATTCTAGCAAGCACCTTTTGAGGAAATATTTCATAGAAACAACCTTACTACCTGGTAGCGCTCCAGCAAAAACAGTAAGTAGCCATTTATCTGTCTTCTGAGAAGGTGATATAAGAAAGCATCATACTAATAATTGATGCTTATCTTTGCATATTGTGCAATGAGTATTTTTTCTTCTCATCTAAGAGGTGGTTTGCTATCAGATACAGAGCAACCTGTCACTATGTCTGCTACAAAGTGGCTTACAAGTCAATGATGAAGTATAAGCCATAAATAATTGGGTCCATTAAACAATATCCTTTTGCAAGCCACAATATATATAGTCATTTCCACTTGGTCATTTTAATGTTATGCATGAACTATGATGGTGTTTGGGAAAGGAAAGGTTGGTTTTGTAGTACAGGCACTGGGTTGGGACTAAAGAAACCTGCATTCAATTTCTTGCTGTGTCACAGACTGCCTGTGTGACCATGAGCAAGTCACTTAATTTCTGTGTGCCTCAAAGCCTCATCCATCAAATATGGCCAAAAGAGCTTCTTTTCTCTCACCCTTTGTCTGTCTTGTCTATATAGATTGTAACAACATTAGGGCAGCCTCTTACTATGTCCATGTACAGTGCCTAGCACAGTAGGGCCCAGTGTCAGTCAAGGCTGTCAGGTGTCATTGCTGTAATAAAATGGTTCATATTTACTTTTCCATGCTCAGGTCGTTTATATGCCGTTTTTTGGTAGGATGTGTATGGGATGCAGTCATTTTGTTCCTCTGTGAATAAGAAACTATTAAGTTTTAGGTTGATTGGGGTTGGGGTGGGGGGCATTCATGACTTAGCCAGTGACTTATAGCCCAACCTCGGGCAGATCACTTAACTGCCTTGTGCCCCAGTTTCCCCACCTGTGATAATTGCTTTGAGATCCTCAGATGAAAGATGCTGTGTTAATGCAAAGTATTATTATATTTCACTGTTTTATCATACTTGCTTGACTACACTATCCTCTTCATTATTTCAACTTCAGTTATCCACAGCTCCCTCTTATCCAAAATTGGCTTATGTCCCACAACACCTGCTTTTGGAGCTACATAGATAGGTATGATGATCAGTAGAACATTTTCTCAGTACTCCAGCACCTTAATTATCTCAAATCACTTCCCTTCTCCTTTGATATTTAGATAACTGAGGCTAAAAATGAATATCTAACCCTGAGCCTTTAATAGTCATGTTCTTCATCAGAAAGATGTTCATCATGTTTCTTCATAGAAAATTGGGTGAGGGAGATGACATTGGCAAAAAGCTCTGCTTGTACAAATCCCATTGCAGGGTCAGTGCCGCTGTTTGCTCAGCACTTAGCACAATGGAGCCTCAATTCTGGCTTTATAGATATTTAATACTAATAAATAAAGGGGCTCTAGTGTTATACACTTCTCCATATGATTGCCAGAGCTCCCTCTGACTACTTGAGATAAAGCTGTACAAGACAGGAACTTCAATCCACACATGTCAATTCTGTTTTATCCAGTTGCCCTTTGATTTACTGAATCTCTTAATTTAATCAGGAGCACTAAATTCTGCCTTACTCATGCCTTGTCTACACTTAAGTCGTACGAGCATAGCTACATCAGTTAGCGATGTGAAAAACCCACATTCCCCTAGCTATGTCAGCAAAACCCCAGTGTAGACACAGCTTTGTTGACAGAAGAGGGGTTCTATCAGTATAGCTAACTGTCATCTGGGGAGGTGGTATTCCTACACTGACAGAAAAATTCCTTCTGTCTGTTTGGGCTGTGTCTACAGTACAGAGCTATGCTGATATAACTATACCAGCATAGGTTCCGTAATGTAGACATTGCCTCAGTTTTATATGGCCTGGAGAGGAAACTGATTCTTGCAAGTTCAGGGCTTGTTTTTAGTTTGCCCGGTGAAAGAAACTGCACTGTACATCCTTCTTCACATTTTCAAACCCACCTGTTAGAACTTAATATTAGGTATAAAGCACTGGGGTTGGGATATTCAAAGGAAGTTAGGGACACAAATCGCAGACACTGGCTCCCAAAAGTTGCTTGGAAACTCCGAGCTATGATTTTATTTATATTCATTCTATGTCTGTGTAGCCCTCACTAAAATACCCAAGAGCTATGAAATACAGAAAACCTCTATGGACCAAATTATCAGTGGAGTGTTGGGGAGGACTCCATTTATGTGCGTACAACCTTGCACAGACAGGAAACAGGACACGCATTTGTGTACACAAATAGCGTTTATTCTGCAAATTCTGTCAGTTGCATGCATATGTGATAGTGAGCAAAAAACTTCTTTGTGGAAGTGCATGCACTTAAGAATTGCATGTGCACACATGGACCATATTAAAAAAATATTGTTCTATGCATATAAATACTGTACTATAAATGCATTATTGACAGTCCATTAAAAGTCTTGTGAAGTCATGCAGGATTTACCCTTAGCTTTTTTTTTAACTTCACCAGCCTGTACATTGGCCCAATTTATACTTGTCTGCAATCAAAATGGAATGACATAAAGTGAGTAAAATCTCCAATAAAGCTGTTCTTTTAACGGATTACGCCAAAACACTTGTCACCAAAACTGTGATGGTTTCCCAGACTGCAGAATTGCACAGGTCACAGCCTTTTGTGCAGCAATAAATTGTCCTGCAAAACATTCAAGTTTAGGCTCCTGGCCAAGCTGTCACTTTAACTCTGTGATTATATGCTACTAGCTTCACAGGAGGCTGATGCTTGTAAATGTAGGGGTTGCATTATGTAATGTGAGAAAGAGGCTGGATGTCATATGTCACAAGAACAGCAGGTGAGTTTCTGTAGAGTTAAGGGCATTTACTACAGTCTGGAGCTAGCAAAATAGTTTTATATGAGACTCCCAAGGAAGTGTAGGTGGAAGAAAGTGGGGATGAGTCTAAAGTGATTTCTTAGCTTTTGATGACAGATAAATAAAAAGAGATTAATTAAGCCCAAGAATGCCTGAATAGCAGCTAAGACAACTAAGTAACATACTCCTGCTTGTGCAGAAGACGTGCTTTCCAACGGAGTAGATATCCCACTTGAATACATCGCAGAATACAGGTCTGAAGTGCAGTACAGGAATTTGTTTTCCTTGTGAACATCCTGACAATATTTAACATAAGCTCTATTATAAATGGCTTAATACTTTGCTGTTTTTAAACCAAGCGTGAAGAAGAGAGGAGTTTGGAACGATGAATCAATTAGCAGAAACTTGGCCCTGTTTCTCATGGTTGCTGTTTATTTTTGTATGTTGAATATTTTAGGTTTTCTGTTTGATTAGCTTTGATATACTGGGCCAGAATTCACATCTAGTGTAAATCCCCTGATATCAAAGGACTCCTGCCAGGCATGAAATTGGCCTGATGTCTTTGTGAAGTTCAGGTCTTTGAATAACAGTTCAAGAAAGCGCTTACATGTGCACTTAAAGTTGATTGTGTGCTTAAGTGCTTTCCTGACTAGGGATGGTTTGCTGAATTCAGGCTGGGACGAATATGCCCCCAATGCCCAGCTTGAAGGAGGAAAGTAAACATTATCTTCTTCTTTCCTCTAATTAAAGCAAGGACTAGACAACAGCAACCACTAAGATAGGACAATTTGGCACCAGACTCCATAGCATCCCATGGGAATTAGAGACTAACTTTCTCCGTTTGAGTGAGGCAGACCAGGTGGTAATATTTTTAGTCTCAGGCCAGGACAAAAAAAGAAAAGAAAAGAAAAGAAAAGAGATTACTCCATCTTTGCTTTCAGAGGATGGAAAACATCCCAGTTAGGTGCTCAAAAGAGGTGCTGGCTCTTTGCACAGCAGTGAACTTCCCCTAGTATTGCATACAAGATTTTATTATTAGGACAGCCTGTTTACACCTACTGTACCTCTCATATATCCGCAATGCTGTACTGAGCACTACTTGCTTTCACTCCGTCACACTACAGAAGGAGAAAGATGAAGGGCTAATTCTCACTTTTCTTAAGCCTGTTTCTCTTTTTTTTCCCAATATAAAAATCCACCCAACCGTTGCCACAATAAAAAGAGGAAACGCTCCATTTATATAGGAACAGGTTGCAATCACCAAAATATCCACTGCGTTAAAGTGTAGGTTGAGCAGGCCACAGATTCCAGACATTCAGATGAATGTAGTCTGTACACAGATATATCTAACTTTCCAGCTGCATGTAGTGTCAAGAATATTTTTTTCCATTACAAATAGGAAAAGAGCAAAATAAACTGTTGCAACTTTCCTAATGAGCCCTTTTGCCAAGGTGTGTGTGTGTGTGTGTGTGTGTGTGTGTGAGAGAGAGAGAGTCTTCTTTGGCTTCTTCACCATGCTGATTGCTGCTATCAGTTACTCTATTGCTGATACAGAAATCTTCACTGGCTATGCCCCAGTGTCACTCTGGCATTGGGCCTACAATCCTTACATTGTCCCTTCCATGGCAAGAGCGGCAGTCTATTAGACCAAGTCAAGCCAGCTAAAGAAAGTGGATGATGCAACATTTTGGTTCAGGTACAAGAGCTTATCAGACAGCCTAGTTTTCTGGTAAATAATATTTGCTCATTAGTAATTAGTAAATCAGCATCACCACACCCAGCAGAAGAATTTTAACTAGGAAAGAATTTTAGAAAGTAATTTAGCTAGAAAGGATTTTTATTCTTCTGCAGAATAAAATAGCCAGCTGCTTGCCAAGATTGAAAGGAAATTACAGAATAGGACAAACAGCAAAACTCCAGCCAATTATCCTACACCTCCTTTGATTGTGGATGCATAATGTAACCAAAGTCTTCCATTTAGAAGCAGCAGGCAGCTCCTGACTAGTTCCAGTTAGTTTTCAAGACTGGGAAGGGGTCAGATGATTGAAAAATGCTTACCATGGTAGGGGGAAAGGAGTCTGTAGAAGCCTTCTTTGGTGGTATTGAAACCAGTAAGTGATTCGCTGGCAGGCTGTGTATAGAGACTGTTAGTCTATTAGGACTTGAGAGCATCGGGCGCACTCTGTGGAGCCAATAACAGAATAGTTGTATGGCTTCAATGCAATGCCACTCTACGCTTGTTTATTAGAATCGCTGGGGTTCTGAGAGTTTGACATTCATGGAGACAGGCTTGCCTGCGAAGCTAGGGGAGATCATTAAGTGCTAGCTAGGAAAGAAAGCTCCTTTCTTGATGGCATTGCAGCCAAGTTTTGTTTCAACTTATTATGATATAAAGACAAAATCCAGGGCCAAATTCATCCCTGCTGTAACCCCATTGACTTTAATGTGTTTACACTAAGGATACATTTGGCTCACTATTCTTAAGCCAGACAGCAAGATTTGACTCATGCTTCTCGCTTCCAAGGCTCATATATGAGAACGTTGTGAGTCCAAGAACCAAAATCAGAAGGACAAGTCAGTGCAAAAAGCTTAATGCCAAGATTTTCAAGATGCCTAGGGGATCTGGATGCCCAATTTGGGTCTTAATCCCTTAGGTGGCTTTGGAAGTCAGCCTGAGTGCTATAGTGATAGATTTCTATACCATTAAATAACCTCAGGATCATGACTTTGTAAATGATACACAATAATAGAAGGGGAGTACTTATGGCACCTTAGAGACTAACAAATTTATTTGAGCTCCTTTTCTTTTTGCGAATACAGACTAACACGGCTGCTACTCTGAAACCAGTAATAGAAGGGTAAGACACGAATGAGAGGCAGATGAGACACATAGTCTTACTTGCACCCACAGAAGCATGGTAGTTCTATCTATTATTATTTGTTATGCTTATGGTAGTGCCTAGGGTCCGACTGAGAATGGGCCACATTGTGCTAGGCCCTGTACAAATGTAGACACAGTCCGCCCCTAGTTCTTTACAATCTACAGAGACAAGATGGACAAAGGGCAGAGGAAGGGGACAGAACACAGAAGCAACGTGAACAATGTGATGGCGGCAAAGGTCGTGTCAGCGCCATGATTTGTTGCTTTTGTTGTTTGAGTCCACTCAGTGGAAGGGGATTAGCTCAATGGAGAGACAGAGAGAGGGAGGGGCTGGAGCAAACAGCCAATCAGCACAGCAAGGAGAATGTTCAGCGTGAGGCCTGTAGAAAAAAGTCCGACAACCCCATCAGTGTCCATCAACCCCTGCTTGAACAGCTTTCTGCGGCTGCGGTGCCCCTTCAGTCTCCATCCGGTTTCCCTCTGCCCTTTCTTTCCAAAAAGCCACGTGGCTGAGGAGAGGGGGCTACCACATGGGCCCTAGTGCCTCCAAAGGGTGGAAAGCTCTTCTTTTACAGTTCTGGGGCTGGAACGGTTCCAGCTGGGCCCCATTTGCCTCCTTCCTCTACCCTGCTTGAGCTGTCCTTATGTATTTCTCCTCCCAACACCCCTGTGAAGTAGCAAAATGCTGTTATCCCCATTTTGCAGATAGGGAAATGAGCCATGGAGTCTAGCCCAAGGCCACACAAGTTGTCTGCAGTAGAGCAGGGACAGAATCTAGGTCTCTGGGGTCCCTGTTCACAACCTTCACTAACCCATCCTTCCTCCCCTAGAGTGGAAACTAAACAACCAGGCTGGCTAACACCTGGCACATGATTCCCAACACTGCGAGAATGTCAGAGCACTGCATAATATAGGTCCCATATGTGGCTGCAGTCCCTAAACATAGCATTTTGGATGGAACAATAGCCCAGGCTTTTGGCTGCAACTCTGGATTTCCATATTTTTGTGGGTTTAACTCAGGAATTCAAATTGTCTTTCACACATCCACAGCAATTTGGAGTGGAATGGTTGGGGAAACCCTTAGAATATTTCCCTGCAAAATGAGTGCTAGACTATTGACATAAAGCTCATGTGTGAAACATTTTCATTGTGTGCCTAGCCAAGGGGGGGTCCTCATTTTTGACTGCGTGTCCTAGGCGCTATGGTAATACACATAAATAATAATAGGTTTCAGAGTAGCAGCCGTGTTAGTCTGTATTCGCAAAAAGAAAAGGAGTACTTGTGGCACCTTAGAGACTAACAAATTTATTTGAGCATAAGCTTTCGTGAGCTACAGCTCACTTCATCGGATGCATTTGGTGGAAAACAGTGGGGAGATTTATATACACACACAGAGAACATGAAACAATGGGTTTTATCATACACACTGTAAGGAGAGTGATCACTTAAGATGAGCCATCACCAGCAGCAGGGGGGGAAGGAGGAAAACCTAAATAATAATAGTGATGATAATGCTAGTGGCACCTTAGACTATTAACACTGAAATAACCTTTGAAATATAACTTCACTGTTTGTTTTGTTCTTTGCAACTTGGATGAGGAGGTTCTGTTTATGGAAGGTTTCAGGTACAGTCCGGACTCCCACCCCATCTGTATTGCTCCAGAAGTACAAAGCACAGGGAAAGCCATCTTAACCGGCTGGTGGAGGATTTCCCCCAGCCAGGGGTTACCTCAGCTGGTGGAGAGCTTCTCAATCTTAACAAAGCGGGTGTGTTAGGCATGGCCGGAACACTGCTGGGCTCCAGTGCTCCCTGCCTGCTGGAATGGGCCCTCGGGCTCGTAGCCAGCCGAGCACAACTAAAGCTGTGTCTCTGATGAGAGCTAATGAGTATAAATAGCCGTGTAGCTGTGGTAGCCTGGGTAGTTGCCGCAGAGGCCTGGCTGAGCCATGCCAAGTACCAACCCTCCTGAAACCAGTGGGTATGTACTTAGCGCTTCTCAGCCAGGCCACCTCTGCTTCTACCTGAGCTTCCAGGCCTACATAATGCGCGATACCGCCAGTACGTGTACACCAGCAGGGGAATCACACCCTGGCTCGTAGTGTAGACATAGCTTTAGAGTAATAATGAGGCTATCATGTGACTGCCAACTGGCCCCAGGATAGGTACTGAGGAACAAAGGTGGCATACAGCCACCTTGTTTCCAAATCCTTCCCCCCAGTCCTGTGCCAAGGACTGCTTGTTGCGGTTGCTGTGCTCTGCTTCTCAGGCCTAGCGTCTCCTGATGTTTAAATGAAAACAAACCTTGTCACTGAAATAATAATTAGAAACTGATGAAATATTTCAATTCTTCTGTTTATATAGGGGATCTGATTCTTCCCTCTGCTCCCATAAGGGGAAGGGACCCAGATCAGACTCCTCTCATACCAAAGGGTGGGAGTGGCATTGCCACTTACCTGCCTCCTCCTGTGGAAGCACCTCCACAGGTGCACAGCAGCTGGGAGGAGGCAGGCTAAGAAGATGGCTGATTTCCATTGAGTCATTGCCCCTGGTGCACTCCTCCACGGAGTGAGAAATACTTTGCAGGGCTAGGTGAATGATAGAGTAGACAGCACATGACTTGTCTGTCTTTCTGCCTAGATACTTATACTATGATCACCTTTGTGGTACCAGCTCAAACGCTATTCCCAATCTTGCCTCCTGATGCAGGTGTCAGAGATGTGGGGAGCAAGGCAATCAGTGGACAGCCTCTTGTTCCCTAGATTTGTAGATTTTTAAGCCCAGGCAGGACCATTATGATTTACTCTCACCTCTTGCATAACAAGCCGTAGAATTTCACCCAGGCCGTTTCTACACATAAGAAGTTTTCTGGTTATATCAGCAAACCCTCCTAGTGTAGACACAGTTTATACCAGCGGAAAGATCATTTTGCTGGCATAGCTTGGACCAGTTCCCCAAACAAAACAGGCTGTGCTGGCAAAAGGACTGTTTTTGCCAGTATAACTGTGCCTATACTAGAGCTTTCCCTGGCACGACTATGTCAGTAAAAAATCACCTCTTTAATTGACATAGCTGGCAAAACTTTTAAGGCTAGACCAAGCCCAGGTCACTCTTGCATCAAGCCCATAAATTCTGGTTGAATCAGAGCATGTCATTTAGAAAAACATCGAGTCTTGATTTAAAGACTCTAAGTGATGTAGAATCCCCTGCGGAAGTTGTTCCAATTGTAAGTTCCCCTCACGGATAACAGACTTATTTCTAGTCTGAATTTATCTAACTTCAGCTTCCAGCCATCAGATCTCGCTGTGCCTTTGTCTGCTAGATTAAAGAACCCTCTACTATTAGAAATCTTCTCCCCAGGGAGATACTTACAGACTGTGATCTAGTCCCCTCTTAACATTGTCTGAGGCCAGGTCTACACTAGAAACTTTTACCAGCATAGTAATGTTGGTTAGGGGTGTGATTTTTTGATTGATTGTTTTGCAGATTTTCCATGCTGGCACATAGCCTTTGGGTAGATGCAGTTATAGTGGTGTAAAATCAGTATAAGCTATACAGGCCAAAGCACTTTTTGCTGGTATAAGTTTTGTCAATACTAGGAGGTTTTGCTGGTATAGCTAAGCTGGTAAACCTTCTAGTGTAGACCTAGCCTTAGATAAGCTTCTTGAATCCCACATGTTTGAATCTTTCCCCCACCTCTTCCTGGTGAAGGGGCAATCTGGGTAATGACCGGAAAGAAATTCTGCTAGCTTATCTGCCCATGTTTTCTCTCCTCATATGGAAGAGTTTTTCCCAAGTTTGGGGATGATTTAGCTGAAGTTTTATTAACTCCCACAACCCTGTTGTGCCAGCACTAATTGGCACCATCCTTCTGATTGTATTCTGGAATGATGGCAGTGGAGGAGGGTGCCCAGGCCTGTCTGTGTTTTATGCCCTCTTTATACCATAACTCCAAAGTCTGCCCACTGATTTTTGTCTAATGCTGTAAATAAATTGGCTTTTGGGCTGATACAAGCTTCAGCTGGGAGTAAATGTTTACAGTTGACATATAAAATATAGCCACTGGGGTTTGTAATGCACAGACCATTAAATGGACAGGCACAAGAGACTCTGTGATAAAACTGCATTCACTTGGTGTCATTGTAAAATCTCTGAAATGTACTTTACACAGGGTGCTCTGTAGTCACCATTGCACTGGATGCCCTGGGTAATTTGATTTCTCACTGTGGACTGGTGAAGCCTGTGTCAGATGCCATGGCCACACAGCAGTGTGATGTGTGTGGCCTTGGGCAAGTCCAAGGCCCTCTGTGCCTCATTTTTCCCATATGCATAATGGGGATAATAATAATAATTTCCTTCTTACTTCGCAGGGAGTTTCTGAGGTTTCGTTAGTGAATATTGGTTAAGTGTTTTTATGTCTAAAGAACTATATGTATCCTGTATATTGTTACTGTTATTTGTTAGACTGCACAATTATTCATAATAATTCCACTTTCCTCTGCATCTTCCCACTTGCTATTCTTTATCTGGAATTCTGTATACCAAATAAGCATTTGGGATCAACCTGGAAACCACCCTTGTATTTCCTTTTAATTTAAAATAAAATGTAAAAGTAAATCACGGGGCTATAAATTCAGAATTTTAAAGGAAATGAAATCAGCTTATCAGTTGCTTGCTGCCTCCTGGTGGTGCATTCATGAATCACTCCATTAATCCCAGTTTTTAGGGTTTAGCATTATATCGTGTAGCACAGGGGTAGGGAACCTTTTTTCTGTTACAGGCCACTGACGCACATAAAAAAATTAATCTCTGGCCCCTCACCTTCCATGGGGGGCACGGAGGCTTGGGGCTTTCCCCTGTGGCAGGGCAAGCCGGCGATTGCAGCTCCAGCCCGGGGAAGAAGTGCCAAGACTCAGGACTTCTCCCCCTCCCAACCCCTGCGGCGGGGCAAGCCAGCACTTGCAGCTCCAGCGCTGTGGGCCAGATGAAATTTACATGGGCCTGATCCGGCCCATGGGCCATAGGTTCCCCACCCCTGCTATAGCATCTGAAGCCTCTCTTGGGGTAAATTTTCAAAAGCACCTAAATCTCATTTTCAAATGTTACTCAGGAACTTTGCAGCCTGTGCCTCCAACCAAATTAATGGCACTTAGGCTTCCAAGTCACTTAGGCACTTTTGGAAGTGTTGCCCATTTTTTTTTTCAATACAGAGATGATCATTAGATGGTCACATTTTCCCAAGTGTTCATGTTAGTTCAGGCTTCCACTTTGTTTTAGCCTTTAACAACTTTCAGATTTTCTTTGAACAAAGGATACAGTGTTCTTTTTGTCCTGTTCTCACAGGCCTCTGTAGTATCAGCAATGGAGTTTGCTGCCCAAATGGTGCTATTTTGCCAATTTATTTCTAACTTCATGAGCAAATTTCCCCTGTTCACAAATTCTCTTTCCAGTAGGGCAGCTCTCATTCTTCCCGTGGTCTGGACATGCCTTTGTAAAACACTCCTTGAAATGGCTCAGAGTTGGTGATGTTCCAAGGTTTGATAGGGAAGAATGATACATGTGAAAATATTATGTATTCTAGCAAACAGCCCACCAGCGATAAATCTTATTCTACTGCTGCTAATCTCGTACTGGAACTCCCTCTTAGGGCCGGTCCAGACTGGGCAGTTTTGGACTGGTGTTGCTAGTCTGATGTTGCTGCAGTGGTACAGACCTCTCATGTACATGTGATTTGCACTAGTGTAATTTACCATAGTTTGACTACACTGGTGTGTGAAATTTTTTACCCAAGTGCAGCATATCTTCCTTATGGGCTTGCACTGACTCCTTTCCAGAAGCTCTTAAGCAGCACTCCTTGAGTGCTTAGCACTCTTCACCCCACATCTCAGATGTGGGTGCAATCCTGCACCTGCTTCACACGAACAACTCTAAACTAGTCCTTGTAAGAGTGTCACTTGGAGGAAATCTAACCTGTACATCCAGAGGTGCAAGGATCCCCCTGGCAAAGGACCTGGTATAGCTTCAAGACACGAAAGAGGTGGGGAAGCTGGGATTTAAGAAGGACTTGCAGTATGTATCCACATGTAGGTTCTCAGGCTGTGTCCATCACTGAGGTATCTGAGTGCCTTCTGGATGGCACAGAGCTCCTCTCTCTACACAGTATAGGATAGGGCAGGGTTTGAGGATCTACCTGTATCCTACAGAGAAGAGTGTGTAGGTTTCATGGAAGACCACTTCACCCTGGACCACCTCTGTAGCGATTCCACTGCTTAGGCTGGGCACTGGGTCATTGGATGAAGCCCACGTAGCAGCTTCGTGATCCGGGCCTCTGACATCAATGCATTATTTCATAGCTGGGTCATCTGAGTTCCTAGAAGCTAGTTGCATGGAAAGTGAAGCACTTACAGCTCACTTGATGATTTGTTAGTATTGTAACAGGCCCTGGCTTATTACCATAAGGCAAGTGAGTCATATTAAAATTGCTTTTTGTTCTTTCTTTGGCATACAGGCACTGTCTGTGAGTTGGTCAAATCTCAAGCTGCCTTGGGTGGATCTGGACTGGCTCATTGATATCTCATGTCAGATAACTGAGCTCGATCTGTCTGCCAACTGCCTGGCCTCCCTCCCATCCGTGATTCCGTGGGGACTGATAAACCTCAGGAAACTGAACCTATCTGACAACCAGCTGACGGAACTGCCCAGCGTCCAGTCATCCGATGAAATTATATGCACAAGGTATGTGTGCTGTATCCTTAAATCAAAGGATAGCAAGTGCAAAGAGCTGCTTCAGATCAATCAGTTGTACATGTGTGATAGACTGAAACCTGAAGAGAACAAATGAACCTATGCCCCTTGGGCAGATGAAGAGCTTCTTGGTTTTATCTTTTCATTACGAAGACTCAGTTCTGCTCCATACTTTATAATACAGTTATTTCCAAGTTAATTATCAGGATGATCATGTTTTAAAGTGTGGCTTTTGTCATGGCTTGTGAGAATATGTCATACCTCTGCCCAAGGGGAGCTAAAAATGTGATAAAATAGATGTCTTTATACAACACTAGACATTGCTCATGCTTTTATTTATGTTTTGTTGGATGTTTTTCCACACTTGCAGGTTACTTGAGGTGGATGTGTCCATCAACAGGCTCTGTATTCTCCCTTCTGGATTCCTTCATCTCATAAAACTTCAAAAACTCATTGCCACCAAAAATTATCTGGAAAAGTTATTTGATGAGGAAAGTGGTATGTTAGCTCCAGTGATCAGTGTTACCCTTACACTTTTCAGTCCCAGGCCTGATCTTGCAAGGGGCACCCAAGCTTCCTTTGACCCCTAATCCACCAAAGCCAATGGTGGTTGTGAGGGTGCTTAGTACAGCTATGGGATCTTCATCCAAAGCACACTGAAGTCAACAGTCTTTCTGCTGACATCACTGGGTTTTGGATCAGACCCACAAAGTACTGAGCACTATGCAAGATTAGACCCCGAGTGACAGCCCTTCACTAAATTTGTGGTGGTTTGTATTTTCTAGCAACTAATTGGATTGGATTAAGGAAACTGCAAGAACTTGATGTGTCTGACAACAGATTGGTGGAGCTCCCCACACTGTTCCTTTACTGCTTCAAATCCCTAACGATCCTCAATGTTTCCAGAAACAATCTGAAGGTGTTTCCAGACCCCTGGGCCTGCCCCTTGGTAAGTCAAACTGCTTTGCTGGGAGCAAAAGACTGAGGAAAGCTTTCCACTCACAGGACAGTGCAAAGAAATGGGATGTGCTACATTAAGACTCTGTCTAGCTTCTTAGGCTGAAAAGCTGGTCTCTCAGTGCAGTGGTGATACCAGGGTGATTTTAACTTTTGGATTTTCAAGGTGGTTTTTTGGAGATCCACTGAAGTTCAACTCTGTTCTTATGGATATTCCCAGTAGGGCCAATGGTACCGCTGCCATGGATAAAGCAAACAGCTTGGACCCTGGGTATATGACTGAAGGATGTACTGGGTCATGTTACAAAACCCACAGCCTTCCTTCAGATTAACTTTAATCAAGCCAGTGGATACATTATGAGACATCAATACCCGCATGTCATTGTGTATTTCAGGAGGAGATAAATGTCAGTGTTTCATGGATAGTGGTAAAAAATATTGAGTGCAAGAATGTATTTTGTTGGTTAAATATATATTTGTGGGGGAAGAGTTACAGTCTTCAAAGTAACAATTAGAATGCATATCCTTAAAAATGGATTTGCCTATCAATTAGGTGTATGCTTGTAGAGTTTATTGGGGGTTGCTTGGAATTAGACTTGCAGGAATGGGATCTTAGACCTACAAGTGTACAATTCCTTGTTATGCAGTAGTTAAAAAAAAAAAACTAGGAAGGCTGCATGAATCAAACGTGTTAATGTATAAAACCTGTGACAATTGATTAGCATGTTTCTTGAAAGATGTATGTGTCTTAGAATTTGTTATTGTCTCAGTATTTTGTTTTTCATGCTTCCAGAAATGTTGTAAAGCATCTAGAAATTCATTGGAGTCCCTCCCAGACACATTGACTGTTTTCTGGAAACATCACCTCAGAGAAGTGGATTTTTCTGAGAACTCACTAAATGAAGTTCCACAAGGACTTTTCCAACTTGAAGTAAGTGTAAAACCCTCCTAGAGCTTTTTCAACAGAACCTATTCAGGACAGGAACACCAACTGCAGCGGGTATGTGATTATGAACAAGGGGTTAGAGGATCTTTGTGTGTTCAGTAGGATAATGTCTCTTTACTCCCTATACAGAGCTGTTGTGCAGGCCTTCCATGCAATATTAAATAGCTGCCCCATTTTCCCCAAAGGTGCACTTTAGCCATGTCCTAAATGATCCTTGTGTATTGTTTGTAATATGCTTTAGGATTCCTTTGAGAACTATTTTGGTGCCTGCAACTGTGTCTTTAGGACTGCATTTTTTTAAACCAACCTCCATTTGGTAGTTGCAAGTCAGAGTTAGACATCCAATATCTAACTTAATTGCACCCACAGGTCATTATGAGTGCAAAAGGGAAGGCCAGTTTGTTAATCTGTCCCAGAAAGCACTATAAGCAGAAAGTATTATTGTTTATTGGGTCCACATTAGTGCTGTGTGAAATACTTGCTTTGAAACCTGGTAGCATATGAAACAAATCTGTATTAAGGTGAGTTACAAATTCAAAGCACAGACAAGGTTCATTGAAAGGTTCATTGTGTTTGACAAACCTTTCATGCAAATGCAGGGCCTCTTTCCAGCTAATAGGACAGATTCAAACTTTGGTCCAAACTTGTTCAGAATTTGTGTTTTCAACATGAAACAAGGCAGAACTCAGCGGTTTCATCTGAGTTTCCATTTCAGATTGTGAAGCACGGGGGCATAGTCTTGAGTGGATTGAAATCAAGGAAAGTATTTGTGAAAGTCCCAAGATTTTTCACAGCTCTACCCAACATGGAAAATTGAGTGGTGACAGCATATGTCCATGTCTGTCTAAGTCAGTTTACTTGGACACCAAGGGAGCAGTTGTAGCAGGAAAAGCATCTGATAGGAAGCTGTAACATAAACCACATTCAAGAGAAGCCATCCTGGGCATCCCTGATTTCACTTGAAATCCCCATAAAGTTAGTGGGAGAACAATGCCACTGAAAATAATTCTTCACCTCCCTCCCCAATCCCACTCAGCTAGCCTGTTCTCAATGGAATGCCCACAGGGGAAAGGAGGAGCGTGGTAGAGAGATGCCTCTGGCTTTGTCCCGCTAATAGGAACAAAGAAGATCATTTTCTTCCTAAATTATTATTTGCAGAAGGCTAAACTGACCTCTGCATGTGTGAGTTGCCTTTTCATTACATATATTTTTAATGATTTCTGCTCATCATTTCCTCTATCCTGGCACATCTCCGGAAGGATGAAATCTATGTGCTATTGATTTTAACATCACTTTTACTTTACTTTACTTTACCATAACTTTTTTTCTCTGAAGATAGTAAAAATACAAATGGGAGGGATTCAGTCGACACAGCAAATGCTGGACACTAGATGGTGCTCCAGGGTCACATTTCATCCTACACTGTAGTTTTTGTTTATGGAAGGCTGGATTTGTGCATGATGTGATAGCTCCCAGGGCAGCATGTCTAAGTGGAGTTGGATAAATTCTCCACTGGGCTGTGTGATTTAGAAGCTGGCATACTTTGGCAGGCACTTGGGCATTGTAGGTAGCTCCAGCTCACATCTCTGTTTCTTTAGTCCTAATCAGATAACATTAAAAAATGCCAACTCACCCAAGTTACCCAGAGCTAGACTGAGATGTGATTACATGTGTGCATAAGGGAATCGGAGGAAATAAGAACAGTAAACCTTCATCTTGGGCATGGGTGCATTGGAGTAAATGGGACTACTCACCCACTTGCACCCTCTCTAGGTTTATGTAGGTGGCGAGGGGTGGAAAATGGGCAGAACTTTGGTGCCAGCCCGCATGTGCGTACACGCTCACTGGCCAGCAGTAAATTACTATCCCAAGCCCATGGAGCAAGGAAGAGGTGTGTCTCAGAGGAGCATTTCTGGCATAATGCTGCTGCTGGAATGTTGTAGTTCACCCATCACCCTTTGGTCAGTGCTAGGTCTAAAGGCAGGCTCTGGTCCACAGTAAAGAATATGATTTAGATATGTCATTGTTCAGATGTGGCAAGAGAAGAGGAAGCTAAACCAGCTCATGTTCTGTGATTCCTTGTGCAGCACAGATGTTCCTACACAAGGTCCTTGTCAGCTTTTCTGTAGAGACCATTATCCTTTTCCAAAGAAGCTGGTACTTTTCCAAGTCATGGCTCACTTCTCTAGAGAAGTTGATCACTCCTGGAGAAAGACCAGGAACTTTTCTCTGAGGGACATATGCAAAGCAGTCCTGTCATGTTTCCAGATCCCTTACAAGTTGACTCATGCAGCCCCTGTCATAAGTAAGTGACAGTAGCTTTTTCCACTCTGTTTTAAATTATATGACAGTTCCCTTATTGTGTGTTGTGGCAGAAAAGAGAAGGAAGTTACCTACTATGCTCCATTTCTTGCTCCTGACAGTGCCCCATCCCCCTGAAACTTTGCCAGTGGACAGTCACGATTCTGGAAATCTGTGGTGATACCTGCAGGGAACTTGGCACAAAGTGTTGGGTGGAGACAGATTCTTCTTGAGGTTGATTCCAAATGTGCAATGATTTTGACAAAATGTGGGAGTGGAGTAGGGGGAAGGCTGTATGGTTAATGTGTTTATACTTCTCTGGAAGACTCTAGTGTCGTTCAATTCCAGCATTTAAATTGACTCAGCATGTTCCTTCACCAGTTCCCTTCCAATGGCCTCCTCTAATATTTCACAGTTATCTATATTTGTTACTTTTCTAGCATTATGTCAAAGCTTTGGTGTGCCCCTGTCCTGGCACTGTGCATGTTACACATTAAATACCGACCTACTTACCTGATGATAGGCAGCTACCCTGGTCCCACTCCGACTTCTTATTCTTCTATTTGACCTCATCACAGAGAAACCGTCTCACTTTCTGAGACAGTATTATTGTGGCTTGATTAAGTACTTGCCACACCATGCCAGCACAGCCTCTTAAGTGGTATCCACCATTTACACTAAACCTTAATGGCATATGGAACATAAATGGTGTCTAAAATACCTAGGGCCAAATTCTCTGCTGGCATAACTCCATTGACTTTGGGTATATTACACTAACTTCAGTGGAATTATGCTAGAAAGAATTTGCCATTTCTAGGTTAGAATTCTGCTTATCTCAGATCACATCAGGGAATGTATTGACTAGGACTTGATTAAATTTTCAGTCAAAAACTGTTTTCCTATGGATAATTGGATCTTTGACAAAATGAATATTTTCATGGAAAACATTGACTTGCTGAAAAAACAAAAACATTGTGGCCAAAAATCCCAAAAGTTTCAATTTTAGGCCAAAACATTTTTTAATCAAAAGTTGAAATTTCTCATGGGAGAACCCCTCATCCCCAATTTTCCATCTAATACTGACACATTTCAAGAACTATCTTCTTGTCCAGTTTTTAAAAGCACTTTATAGTGCCTTTTGGTATTGTCCTGTTGCCTTCCTATCTTGAGAACATCTCTTCAATGAAAATCTACTTTTGTTTTATTAAAGGGACACCATCAAATGGTTTTAGCTTCAAATTTATTTGTAAAGCAAGGTGGGAGAGTGGGGAGGTTTACAAAATCTGGCATAAATCAATTTTTTGTAAATTTCAATTAACTTTTTAGGAGGGAGGTGGTATTTGGAATTTTACCATATCTCCATGATGCTACTTAATGCATGAGAGCAAGCAAATGAAACTGAGTACAAGTAAAGAGTAAACCAATAGTATAAATGGTGAAAGGAAATGTAAATCTACTTTTAATAATCTAAACACATGTAACAAAAATATATGCAGATTCTACTGTATAGGTAGCTCACATTTTACATTTTGGATTTATACAAGAGAATATATAATCTGAAATATGAATTACTAGGAGAGGGCCCATTCATATCTTAATCCACACACATATGCAACACCTATGACAAACATATGGCATAGTATCCATATGAAACATATCTCTTATCTACATGGGACTGTTTCATTAACACCAAAGCTGACATTTGGAATTTATAGTTGAATCTTTCAGTAATTGTGTTGGGCTAAAAGTTGCATTGCTTTGTACAAGGAGATGCACTAAATGTGTGTTTTGGAGAGAGTTAAGGAAGGGAATGTTTATATACTAGGAAGCTAGTATCTTTGTTAAATAAGAAGTGCTTTCTTAGTTTTCCTGTGATTTAAGCAGCTGTACTTACCAAACCTCTTTCTGCTTGTTTAATGGATTGCTTCTTGTAAGTGCTGTCTATTCCTCTTTCAGGCGCTGGTGTCACTGAAGCTTTTGGGAAATCAGTTAGTTTCGTTGCCTTCTCAAGATAAGTGGACTTGCAGGCAACTTAAATCACTGGATCTTTCTAAGAATCAGCTTGGGAAGTAAGTGTTCCTTTTAGTTTGTGTCAGAGATAAAATTTAAACTAAAGATTAAAAATTAATAACAAAACCGATCCCTTACATGTGGTAGAAAGTGATGATGCTTTTACAGACTCGCTGGATTAATTCCCTCTATATAGCATATAGTTATCCGTAGAACATGGACCACATCTTCTATTGCATCTCCAAAGTGTCTTGTACACCTGTGGCCTTGAAGAAATATTACTCATAGTTCCTTTGAATATAGCACATGACATTATATCATGAGTGAATAATTATTAGTGGTAATAAAATGTAGAACACGCTTCACTCTGAGTGGTTTACCAATGCAAGTACTTATTTGTGGGGAGCATATCTTAACCATAAGCATTTTGTCTGGGCTTAAACTTTTGTATTTCTGTTGGGAGTACATGTTTTGAAAAATGTTAATAATCTTTGGGTTTCTTTTTTTCATTAAAATGTAACAGGCCATTAGCCCATAGCCAGACTAATGACTTTGGTGATTTAGAAAAGAAAACAAAAATTCGGAGTGATGTTTTTTCCATTTAGAGAACATTATAAGGACGTATGATAAGCAGACTTGCAGGTCTGTTCCCTTCTCCAGCGGTGACTGTCAGCGCATCCGGCTTGCATGTATGTCATTTGCCCAGCAGCTCTGCTAGATTCATTATGATTTGCCCTGCCACTAGTCTGCATGGTCAATGTCAATAAACAAGGATGTATAAATGCTTTAGAAATGTCTCGGTCCACCTCCACAATAGCATTCATGGGTCATCATGTCAGAGGAGTGCTAGCTGCAGTAGGAAAAGGCTATTCTCCAGGGTCTCTCAATTTGCTATTTGACAATCTCCTAAACCTTGATACCAGTAAAGAGAACACAAAGTCAAGAGTGCATTTCCCAAATGGAATCAACATGATGCCCCAGAGCTAGGCTAATATGCTGAATGACAGAGATGAGTCTGAACCAAAACTCTTGGGTCCAGATGGTTCTGAGTTTTGGTGGTGTTCAGAACTGCTACTGAACTGTGTGACTCAGACACCCCTTCCACATACATGGAACGGGAACCAGCAAAGGCTGTACTCTGACATTATGAAGCCTTGCAGAGGTCCAAATCCTACAAGGTGCTGAGGTCCCAAAGGTTGGGCCCATGACAGTACGAGTTCATGTGAATGTCCCCCAGTGTGGCTTTGTCTTTCTCAAGCATCGCTTTGTGCATTTTGTTTTGTCTGCAGGAGTGAGGAGGGGTTTAAAACAAAGCGGATTTCCTTTTTTACCACAAGAAACCGAGTGCGTGCAGGCACAGAGGCAGGTATGGTATGTGGTGACCTCCTCTCCTGGGAAGGAGATGGTCAATTGCGCCAAGTGAATTCCAAGGGTACAGGGATCCTCTTGGAGTCTGGCAGATGAGTGGTCAGTATCAGCACAGCTACAGCTTTTAGTGCAGTGACATGTAAATAAGATGGGAAATGCTTTTATCGTACAAATTACTGTAGAACTGGTCTATCCTCTCTGCCCAAATGGCTAGTGGGTGAAACCTGCTTCTCTTCCTGAACTATCAGTCTCTATCTTTGTCAAAATTACTAAAGTGCTTGATTCAGAGTAGCAGCCATGTTAGTCTGTATTCGCAAAAAGAAAAAGAGTACTTGTGGCACCTTAGAGACTAACAAATTTATTTGAGCATAAGCTTTTGTGAGCTACAGCTCATTTCATCGGATGCATTGTATTTCTGTTGGGAGTACGTGTTTTGAAAAGCTAGTCACTCTAGCTAGTGTGCCCTTTAGTTCACTGAGATAGGGAAATGAACCAATAATTAGATGATCCCAAGGGCAATACAACTGTGTTGCTGAACTTGCAAGACAGATTTTGCCCTTTGCCTCTTTGATGATTACCAAAGGTCTGGCGGGAGATTTTCTGGATTACCATCTGTGAAATCTCAAAAGCTCAAAAAGCTCAAAAGACCATATGAAGATATCCACATTGATCCCTAATCTCTGTGGAATTTTCTTTTCTTTTCTTTTTGTTTGTTTATTTTTATTTTAGGCCACTCTGATCTTTTATGTGCTGCATTCTCCCTTGGGAGTACCTTCCTGACAGTGCATTTTACAGTGTCCCTAGGGAATTGCACAGAACGGAATAAAATTTAGGTTTTGTGGTGACCGTTAACATTGCCCTGGACATCATGTTGAGAATAGTCCACTAACCATATAGTCTCACCTCACTGCACTATGAATGAATCCCTCTATTTTTCCCCTTTCTTTATGGGTCATGGACAAAGCAGAAGCATTACCTGCAACGCACCCATGACCCTTGCAAATCTGCATTAAGACAAAGACTATAATAAAATCTCATGCTTCAGGGCTTTAGCTGGTTGGCTACAGGGGTCAGGAAGGAGTTTTTCACGTGGGGCACCATTGGCCAGATATATTCTGGGAGTAGTTTTGCCTTTCTCTGAAGCATCAGGGATTGGTCACAGCTGGAGACAGGACACCTGACAGATGGATCTGAGGTCACAGAGAGAATCCTCTTCTTAGATGCCTGGCTGCTTGCTCAAATCCTCTGGGTCAAACTGATCTCTAGATTTGGGGTCAGGAGGGAATTTCCCCCCCGGTCAGATTTGCAGGGATCTTGAGTGTTTTTTGCTTTCCTCTGCAGCATGGAGCATGGATCACCTGCTGACATCATCCAGGCACACCTCATCTAATCAATAGCCAGCCATTGCAGGGGCCTCAGGCATTGGAAAACATAATCCCAACTATACATATAAAATGATGGAGTCTAAATTAGCTATTACCACTCAAGAAAGAGATCTTGGAGTCATTGTGAATAGTTCTCTGAAATCATCCATTCAATGTGCAGCTGCAGTCAAAAAAGCGAACAGAATGTTGGAAATCATTAAGAAGGGTATAGATAATAAGACAGAAAATATCATGTTGCCTCTATATAAATCCGTGAAACACCCACATATTGAATACTGTGTGTAGGTGTGGTCGCCCCATCTCAAAAAAGATATACTGGAATTGGAAAGGGGTTCAGAAAAGGGCAACAGAAATAATTATGGGTATGGAACGGCTTCCGTATAAGAAGAGATTAATAAGGCTGAGACTTTTCAGTTTGGGAAAGAGACAACTAAGAGGGGATATGACTGAGGTCTATAAAATCATGACTGGTGTAGAGAAATTAAATAAGGAAGTGCTATTTACTCCTTCTCATAACACAAGTACTAGGGGTCACCAAATGAAATTAATAGGCAGCAGGTTTAAAGCAAACAAAAGGAAGTATTTCTTCACACAATGCACAATCAACCTGTGGAACTCTTTGCCAGCGTATGTTGTGAAGGCCAAGACTAGAACAGGGTTCAAAAAAGAACTAGATAAGTTAATGGAGAGTAGGTACATCAATGGCTATTAGCCAGGATGGGCAGGGATGATGTCCCTAGCCTCTGTTTGCTAGAAGCTGGGAATGGGCCACAGGGGATGAATCACTTGATGATTACCTGTTCTGTTCATTCCCTCTGGAGCACCTGGCATTGGCCACTCTCAGAAGACAGGATACTGGGCTAGAGGGACCTTTGGTCTGACCCAGTATGGCCATTCTTATGATTTCTCTTGTTCTCTGCCTGTGGCACACAAGAGACACAAGGACTGAAATGCTTTGTTCAAACCCAAGTTATTGGGCTCAATATAGGGTTAACTGGGTGAAATTTAATGGCTTGTGATACAAAGGAGGTCAGACTGGTGGATCTAATGGTTCTTTCTGGCCTTAAATTCTATGGAACCATGAAACTTGCAAAATTTCCTCTCGGTGGAGGTAGAAGCTGCTATCCAGCAAGTAATGTGTGTGTTCATATGAAGAAAATAAATCTCTGTTGTGCGTAAGATTTTCTTTGACTAGTTACAAATGAAAAGAGAAATAGCAGGATTTACCTAGAAAAATAAATGCTGTGACATCAATCCCGAGTGTAGAATATGTGGGAATATAACCTTGAACCTTTGTTCTAAAGAGTTTGTCAGCATCAGGGGCATCATATCCTCTCTGTAAAGCTATTACAACAGCTGGGGGACGGGGGCGTGAACGGAGAACTAACCCCAGGGATGCTTTGAGCCAAAGATCTGTCCTGGCCTTACTACCAACCCCACCCCACACAAATCCTCCGGCTATTCCAGTTAATGCCCATCTTCTGTGCCTACCGTTGTCGAGTAATGTGAAGAGAGGAGCTGAGAAGGAGAGACAAAAGGAGAGATGGAGGCACTTTTGTCAGGTCATGGAGCAGGGGGATAAGAGGTGCATTTGTCAGTATGGGCTAGGGTATGTCGATCCAGCAATCAGCTGCAAATGGGAAGGGCCTCAGCAAAAAGGATTGGTGTGTGTTATGTTGAAATAAGAACCATGAATGTTATAACAAGAAGATGCAGATTCAGAGGGCCAGACCTTCAGCCCTGCCATAGCTCCTTTGTCCTTCTCTGGCCGTGCAAAGATATATAAAGCTGGTTTAACCAGCTCCCTGGGGATTCCTTGTGCAATGAGAATCCCCAAGCAATGCAGAGCCAGCCCAGTCTTCCTAACAAGCCCTTCCCCTAGAAAAGGGGGTGGGACCTAGTGAAAGGGGTATGGCCTGAGCGCCACAGCTCTCCGACAGTCCCTAGCTAGAATGTCCCCTTTGATACGTGGATATCTGGGTGCGACTAAACTTGGGCCAGGGGCCAAACCAGCTCCCTGGCTGGCGCCAGGATTGGACAGCCACAAAGATGGAGTAAAATCACCTTTGTCTCCTAGCTTCTCCTTCTGTCCCAAGTGCAGCTTGGTGAGACCAGAGGACATGACCAGGAGTTTAAAGGACATTTAGTGAAGACAGGAGTCAGAACGCATCAGTTTCATACAAAAAGCTCCCTATATTTAATATAGTTTTACCAAGTAAACTGTTTACTTATGTCTAGGAAATTATTTACAGAGGATGATTTAGGGATATTCAGTACACTAGGTTGATAAAACTCAGAATAAACTTCTTGCATATGCATGTGGTTGCATTTGTTTAGTTTACCCATCCAAAAATATTTTTAGGATGGGAATTCTTTTAACAGAAAATCCAGACCCAAGCCAGAAAAGTCATACATAATTCATGAATAAATAATTACAATTCATAAACACTTCGAGCTTGGTTCTAACATAACACACTCTCTTCTATCTAGGGTTAGGAAATGAATTGGGAGCATTGCTGCTATTTTTGGTAGTTACTCCTGTGTGTCCAGGTTGGACTGAATCTGTCTGTCTATAGCTAGATTAGTTCCATTCATCCATACTGAAGAGGAGCAAAAAACACTAAAAAGATTGGTTTCAGAGTAGCAGCCGTGTTAGTCTGTATTTGCAAAAAGAAAAGGAGTACTTGTGGCACCTTAGAGACTAACAAATTTATTAGAGCATAAGCTTTCGTGAGCTACAGCTCACTTCATCGGATGCATCCGATGAAGTGAGCTGTAGCTCACGAAAGCTTATGCTCTAATAAATTTGTTAGTCTCTAAGGTGCCACAAGTACTCCTTTTCTTTTTACTAAAAAGATTAAATTCATAACGAGTCAAAAAATGAGTGAACTGAACCCAGGAGTGTTTGAGGAGTTTACATCCTCAAATTTAAAGACGTTAATTTTTCTTGTGATTCACTTTACTGGTTCTTTCCTCAATTTCATTTTCACTGTGGCAATGCACAGTTGATGATCGCTGCCTACATCTGCCCTTCTGTAAACTTGGATGTCTTGAGGTGACAATCAGAACTTTATTCATATGATTTTTGCCATCAGGTGAGAAACACATTGTTTTATGGTGGTGTATGATAAAGGAGTATCCCTCTAACAATAAGATGGTTCAGTTGACATAATTCAAGAAAGTGTTCACTGTTAAGTGAGCTGGTTTCACCTATGCCCTTTATGTCTGTCATGTCATGATTGTCTCTCCCCACCACAGCATTTATATCACCCATAACAATAAAAATATCATCATGTGGGACTTACTGATGAGGTTCTGAAGAACATTATAAAAAGTATCCTTATCGTCATCATTGTATTCTCTTGTTGGGGCGTAGCATTGATGGTCACTTTTATATAGTGTTTCTGAAATCTTGCTCATATCATTCTGTCATTCACTGGTTGACAGTCTGAAATAGGTCTTTGTGCAGCATCATTCCAGATCAATGCAGCTTCTTCTATACCTCCATCTGGGGCCCTTGAGTAAATCTTAGCTTTATTGTTGCCTGTGGTGAGGGCCTACATTGTCTCATCTGTAGTCACTGGCAGATCCTGCTGCTCGCTAGCTCCCCGTCTGTGCAGGGTTAATTGCATAAATTGACCTGATTCTCTGCTCACCCTGAACTCTTGTTGAGTTATTTACATGTAGTCATCAGACAGTATTGTGGCCACATTTTGGCTGCTCTTGTGAGAGTGCAGGGAACAAACTTCCCAGTGTTTGTACTCCTTGCGTGCAAGTTATGTGGCTGGATTGGGCATGGATGTCATTGCTCGGACCGTGATGCATCTCAGAGCAGACGCTGTCCAACCACAAGGAAACACATGCTACTCCACCAAAAAAGAAAAATTAAATGTTCTTCTAGACACATTCCCATCAGTGACTGTGGAGACATTCGGTCTGCCTCAGTGCTCCACAGGTAGAAGGTCTCAGTTCACTGCTGGGGATTTGCACCTCTACACGAGGGCAAAATCCAACAATGCTGTGATTGTAAAAACCGTAATCTGGGCCTGGATGCTTTATTACCATTGTTTCTGTTGGTGGTCACTTGCTTTGCATGTGTTGTTTCATGGTAACTAATTCAATTACCTAATGACCTCACTGAAATGTGAAAGACCAAGGGTTATTGGTCTAGAGCCTTGTGGCATGTTCTGTTTGCTTTCATCTCAGCATTTATTTTCTCTCGTGTTGTTTCAGGTCCCTTCTTGGAGTTTCCGGCATTCCTGAGTGAGTCTCTGGAAGTCCTTTATGTAAATGACAATCAGCTAGACACCGTCCCACAATCCATTTGCCTTCTGAAAGGTCTAACAGAGCTTTATTTAGGGAAGTAAGTACATGCCATGAAAAGCCACATTATTACTCTGCTACTTTGACGACCAACCTTCTCTCTGAGGCTACATCTACCCTACAAGCTGGGGATGTGATTCCCAGATCCGTTAGATAGACACATGCTAGCTCTCGTTGAGCTAGCATGCTACAAATACTAGTGTAGACATGGTAACTCGGGCAGCAGCGAGCCGCCCCCAAGTACAACCCCACTCAGACCCTGTGGGTACATACTCAACCTTGCCACTGTTTGCTGCTGCCGGTGCTACTGCATCTACACTACTATTTTTAATGCACTAATTTGGTGAAAGCTAGCGCAAGTATGTCTGCTTCAGCCCAATCTCCAAATGTAGATATAGCCGTAGAGTCGAGGGGATGAGCACATGTAAAGTCAGAGGGAGTTGAAGACACTCAGCAGCTCATAGGATTGGGCCCATAAATTTGTATAATTAGGTTGGAGATTTTAACCTTTGAATTCTAGAGTAAGGACAGTGGTTCTAATGGGCGGAGCAGAGAACTGGATGCTGCTGGCCGGAATGCTAATCCTGACTCTCCACTGTCTCCTTCTGTACCCGTGAGCTTTAACCATTCTGCCCAAGCTTCATCATCTACAAACTGGAGATTATAGCACTCACCTGCCTCACAGGGATGCTGTGGGGGTTAATTAAATTTTACCAAGCACTTTGAAGATGGAAATCGCTATGGAAGTGCTGACTATTATGAAAATGTTAATGGAAGAGAGGGGCAGATCTTGTAAAGACAGAATTGTGTAATATGGGAGCCCCTACCAGTAGCTACGTACTTACAAAGCCTAGTTGTTGGTAGATTGATTTATTTTCCAACAGTAACCCTGGTATCCGAGAGCTCCCTCCAGAACTTGGACAGCTGGCTAATCTTTGGCAGCTGGATATTGAGGAACTAAATATCAGCAACATTCCTGCAGAGATCATAAAAGAGGGTAAGTCTGTATTCTACACATATTTTAATAAATTCATCTCTTTGAACAGAGCATCAGAATCACTTTTTTTTAATCATCTTGGACATGAAAGAACTGTATCTGCATAGGAAATGTTAAAAGGAATTACATAGGGAACTTCCCACACAGTGCAAAGTCAACCCCAGGACACAACAGGGGAGGGGTCCAGGCCCTCTCTTGGCCATGGATGCTACCACACAGTGTCTTCCAGGCTCTCCAGTGGAAGGGGAGGGGACACAGAGAGAGGTTCTAGTCTCTCTGAGGGGAGGAGGGGGGAGAGGAGGCAGGAAGAGATCTGGGCTGGTTCCGATTTCTTTGGTGGCATGGGAAAGGCTGAGAGACCACAGTTGATCCGCCTCACCCAGGGCCAGTCCTTGGAGACGGGGAAGAAGCAGCAATTGAAGCTGTCAGCCACCAGCATGGCCTGAAGTGGGGGCTGCATCTCTTCCTGGGGCATTGGCTCCTAAGACACCCTGCATCTGGCTCCCCATTTCCCAGAACGCTGTGAACCATCTCCTAATGCAGCCTCCTCCACCTCTTCTGGTTCCAGGCCCCCATCTTGGGAAAATTCTGGTTGCGCCACTGTTCAGCCCTCAGTGCGAAACGCCAACTATTGGTTCCGTTTACGAAAGATTTTTACGTCAGAAAAATGACCTATAAATGCAACCTTTTGTTGGCAATATATTATGCCAGAGAACTTTTGTGGTGGATTTTATAGGACTGCAAATAGTTTATAATATTTTGACAGCCCTTCTAAAGTATTTTTCAATAATGGCCCAAAACACTGCAGAATAACATTATTGTGTAAGCTGTCATGTTTTGGACCAATTATAACAGCATAGTCTTTTATTTAAAAAAACCTAATTTTTCTTAAATCAAGGGCTGTGGTCTAAACCTAGTTTTAAGTAGAAACATGAAAGTATAAGATTGTGCTGAGTATTTGCCCAATGCTGTATTAGTGTTTTGTGTTTCCTTTGAGCTTTTGAAGAGTGAAAATGAAAGTATTTTTTTTTCTTTACACTGACTCACTGTAGCCTCTTGCTGTGTTGACTTTTTGGTGGGATCAGGTCTGTCCATTAGGAATTTTGTTCCTTTTGTTTATTCTCTGAGCCCTTTCAATCAACAGAGAAACTGCAGTGAAAATACTTATATTACCGGCATACCTGCTGCAATAGATTTTAAATGTGCCCTGCTGCACATTGCTAACCACAGGATATGTTCACCCTTTTTTCCAATAGGCCCTAAAACAATATTAGCATACCTGCGGGCACAGCTGCGTAAAGCAGAAAAATGCAAGCTGATGAAGATGATTATTGTCGGTCCTCCGCGGCAGGGAAAGTCAACACTTATAGAGATCTTGCAGACAGGGAAAACCCCACAGATGATGCACAGTGATGCCACCATACAGACAACAAAATGGGAGCTTCAGAAACCAGCTGGACTCAAAGCCAAGGTGAATAATGGTCAGAGATAGTTTGCTAGTGTAGAATGGTTTGGAGCAGGAAGGATCTCCAGTGGGTCATGTAGTCTTCCCCTTAAAACAGTGCTAGACTGACTTCATTACCCTAAACTAGACCTTGTAGATGGTGTTAATGTACTCTTGTGATTCACCATTCCCTTTGTCAGCTTGCTTCATTGTCCAGTTGTCTACATTCCTACACTGTAGTTAAAATGTTTTTCTTAGTACAGCCTGAAACTCTTTCTTCTGGTTCACTCTTTGCTTGGTGGTCTTTGCCCTCTTTAAAACATCCTTTATTCAGTGCTTAATTTGTAATGAAAGACATGGCAGGGCTCAAGCAATTTTTTTTACATTCATAACTGATGCGGCAAGCCTGGAGGTGCCGGAACTATGAACTGTCAAGCCTAGAGGTGCCGGGCTCAGCTCTGGCAAGCCCTGGCACAAATTAAGCACTGCCTGTGTTAATCACTAGTCATTTCTCACATTTTCCCTTTCTACTAAACATACCTAGTTCTGACAACCCTTCATCATTTTATTCTGGGCACTAAGGCCCAGATCCACAAAGGTATGTGGGCTCCTAACTCCCCTTGAAATCAAGTGCATCTAAGGAGAGTCATCTAACTGCCTTTGATTTCAGTGGGTGTTAGGAACGTAACTCATGTAGGCATTTTTGCAAATCCCATTAGGTGCCTGTCTGCATCTTAGGTAGCTAGTTATCTTTGAAAATCTGACTCAGGGAACTGATTGAAATCAATGGCCCTATTTGCCAGCTTCCAAGTAGAAAATAAGGATTTGGAAGAGAAATGAGTGGTCATAGATATAAGATACTGCTTTGCTAGGTAATGTATGGACAAGAATGTACACTCTTGAGCAGAGAGAGCATGGTGAAACCAAATATTGGCTTATAACCAGTGGCTGTAGCACCACTTTCAGGACTGCAGCAGAACAACTGTGTTCAAATCTTCAGAGGGCCAAGAGCTTTTTCCCCTAAACTGTTTGTTTCAAGACACTGAGCCCTCCCCATTTTTGGCAGACCTTATGCCATGTTTTAAATAGATGCTTACCATATGAAAGATTAAATCAGGCTCTGTGAGGAAAGCTCCTATGGAAGAGAAAAGGGGACAGTTTAAAAAGAAAAATTCCAATAGAAAACAGATGCTGCAAAACATTTTTTAGATTGGTGGAAAAGGGAAAGACATTTCTGCCAGTCCTTTATGATAAAGCCTTATAGAGTTTAATTGTGATGAGACCAGTAGGATCCTACAGAAACGTAACCGAATTTACTGTACAATCCTATGGAATTTAATGGAGAATGATACTTTATGGCTAATTGAACTAACTTATAGAATTGTAAAGCACGGATGAATTCTGTAGGGTTCAAATCAGCTATAGAAATGTAAACATTTTCTATTTGGTTCCATGGAACTTTTCCTTAAGGCTAGGGTGTTTCTTTTCCATTCTTTCTAAGTTGGGTGCAGTAAGTCACAGCCTAGTGAAGGAACATGGAGATGTTCGTTATTGAACAGAGAGCCCTGGAGATACAAATCTTCCAAGGATCAGCATCCATGGAGCACCGTTCAATTAACCAAGTTATCTCCTGCATTTCTGCAGAATGCAGCCTCCAGGCAACACTTCACTGATCAGGAAAATCCAGTTTGAAGTCTTAAGCCTCTAAAGTGGAATTTAATATTCTGACAAAGTTATTGCCTGATCTGCAAAGGACTAGAATCCTATAAACAATGGCCAAAGGGTCTGGTTCTTACCTCACTTACAATGGTGTAACTCTGTTATCTTGAATCATTCCTGATTTACCCCAATATGAGGACAGTATCAGGCTCTATGTAGCCATAAGACTCTGCCTTTACTATCATTGAATTCCACCACAGGACAGTAGAAATGAGCCTTCTCCTTCAGTTGCATCCCAGGAGGCAGGGACACAGTGCTGTTCTCGGGCTCCCGCATCCCAGGCAGGCGGAGGGGCCCAGGCTCCCTGGCCTGGCTCTGGCTTCTACCTTGGACGGGGCTTCGGGGGGAAGAGGAGCGGCAGATGTGGACCGCAGAGGGGGCGGGGCTTCGGGGGCCCCCCACTTTTAGGAGGACTCCATTGCCCCTGGCTTGCACGGATAAATGCACAAAAGATACTGAGATAGTACACTGATGGGGGTTTATAAGCACCATAGATAGATCCCAAGCTGTAGGGGGCAGAGTCGGATGCAGTACTTTAAAACTTCCTATTAAATTCACAGGAGTCTGGATTTGAGAGTGCTCTTTTGGCCCGTCTCTGGCATTACATTGCACCTGGCATCAGGGTTTCTAATGACACCCAGCAGGTGTTAATCAGTGGCATGAGAAGCTTTGAACACCAAAGTATCTAGACAGATCCTGCCCTTGTGGAAGGTAAACTCAGCCTTGATGTGAATCGGGACTAAGGGTACGTCTACATTTCGAGCTGGAGATGTGAATTCTAGCTCAAGGAGACATACCATGCTAAAAATAGAAATGTAGTGGCAGTGGTAGGAGGGTCTGGTCGCCCACGTATGTGCCTAGAGGTCTTGGGCAGGATTGTACTCAAGGCAGCTAGGCCCTGCTGCAGCTGCTCTGTTTTCGGCTTAGTAGCTCGACCAGGGTTTACCCGTCCAGCTCAAGATGTAGACATACCTTCTGTGGAATGAAAATGGTTTCTGCAGGGGGCTTCCCTGTACCCCAGCTCATTATGATTCACTTTTTGACTAACTAGCTTTAGCAAGTCTATCAAATATGCCGCAATCAAGTATGGAAACAGTTCTTATTCCTGAGCCAGTGAATTACATGGCTCAGAATCAGTCTTTTGTTTGGGCTGGAGCATTAGCTGAAGGTTTACCAGTACCAGCAGTGCACCTATAGCTTTAGCAGCAAGGAATTAGTTCCAATTTCCTGCGTGCAAGTGGCAGCCACATTTAATAATTGCTTGTTAGTTTTGATTTCCTTGAGGCACAATTGCAACATCGATACTGTTCTAATGGCATGCATTACGCTTCAATTTAGACATCAGCTGTTATCGTCCCATGACTTACTGTAGCTGTTTTATATGGCCACTTCTCTTTGTCTAAGTAGATTGATTCCGTGGAATTCAATGTCTGGGACATCGGGGGCCCAGCAAGCATGTCGACAGTCAATCAGTGTTTCTTCACGGACAAAGCATTGTACATAGTTGTATGGAACCTGGCACTGGGGGAAGAGGCTGTTACAAACCTTCAGTTCTGGCTGCTGAACATTGAGGTAAGAAGTCCCTTTGGGTTGTGGGATTTTTTTAGTCGTATTTCTGCCCATCAACGGGGATGCTTTACCTTCATTTAGAACCTCTCTTATAAGCTCATCTATCTGTGAATTTTATGTTGTTCTTGGGATATAAATTGCCATGGTACCATAGATAGGTCACTACATTTAATGGTTTAAATTCATCATCTGAGCACATCAGAGAGTGAAACAAAAGCTGATTTGTAAATTCAGACTAAGACAAAGCTGCAAATACTCATTAGTGCCTAGTCACAGTTTGGTTTGAGGGGATTTCTAAGCAGTTTCTATCTTGTGCTGGTTAGTCGCACTTATTCTGTTCTTCTGGCCCAGAGAGGTTCTGTTTTAACATTTTTTAGTTCAGATATGTAGGTCTCCAGTGCTCTCTGTGGCTGAATTTCTATTCCAATGCATAAAGATAGGTCCGAGCTACAGGGTTGAGATTCAGTGTTCAGTGGTGTTTGGATCTGGAGATTGAGTTAATACCATAACAGAGAGTATAGTTACACTGGAAACATGGGGTGTGACTGTAGCTTGTGTAGACATTTCCAAGTTAGCTTTAATCGAGCTAGTTCAGGCATCAGAGCAGTGAAACTGTTGCAGCATGCACATAATTATCCAGAATTCCAAGGGACTTGTAAAGCTTGTGCTGAAGATTGTACTGTTGCAGCTTCACTGCTCCGGTACCTGAGCTAGCTAGAGTAAAGGCAGCTCTGGTATTTCCGCTTGACAGCAGATACCCATAATTGTAGTGTGGACGTACCCTGAGAAAGGGGCTAGCAGCACAGTTTGGTTCTAGATCCAAATTTCCCTGAAGTTCAAAGTTGTTTGGATCCAGGGGTTTGGTTCTGACTCTTCTCCACTTAAGTCTAAGAGATCCCATTGAGTTTGGTGAAATGTATTCCTTGACTTCTGATCACTTGTCAGTTCCATACATTACATAGTTCGGGGCAAATCAGGGTCCATATTTTTCCTTTCAGGCCAAAGCCCCGAATTCTGTCGTGTTAGTGGTAGGAACACACCTTGACCTTATTGAAACTAAATTTCGCGTTGAGAGGATAGCAACTCTTAGAGCATATGTCCTGGCTCTTTGTCGCTCTCCTTCTGGATCAAGAGCTACTGGCTTTCCAGATATCACATTCAAGCACTTACAGTAAGTACAATATCTCTTATATCACTGTGTATCAATCAGTGGGTTATACTTTATGGCCCCTAAATGTAAGTAGCTTTTGTAAATTTTATGTTTTCTTGGCAACAATAGATCTAAAAACTCATTAGCTTTGTACTTCATCTGTATTTTGGATTTTTTCTGGCATAATTAGAGAGAGAAGTGCGGCATGCTATAGTGGTCTCAACATGGGTCTAAGAGCCAGGAACTGAGTTCTAATCGCAGCTGTGACCTTGGGCAAATCACTTACACTTACACTTCATTGCATCTCATTTTCCCTCTAAGTAAAATAAGGATAAATTTTATTAACTAACACACAGGGGAGTTGTATCCATTGAGTGATTAATGTTGCAAACACTTTAAAGATAAAGATGGCAACTGTTCTATAAGATCTAAGTATTATTACTGCCAATTAGCAATATACTAATGGGATTTGTAATATTTGCAAGATAAATGCCTTTATAACTTTACAACACTATTATTACATATTAGTTGCATTCTCATAGCAACTAGGATTCCTGGTCATTGTGCTAGGTGCTGTACAAACCCAGAACAAAAAGCTGGTTCCTGCCCCAAAGGGCTTACAGTCTACATCATTTTTTATTTTAGAAAGGCCAAAGAGTCAGTGACTGCTCATTATATAACCAGGTCATGGAGTTCAGCCCAACGCGCTCACGTCTGCCCGGTGTGAGAATGCACTTGGGGAACGCAGAATCCTCAGGCTGGGAAATTAAATAGAGGACTTACATTTCCCAGCATGTGCCATTGCTGAGCACTGTGCTGAGACAGCAGCAACTTGTCAATGACCCCTAACAGCTGGAAATTCCCGATATTTCTGGTGGGAACAGTTGACTAGGCCCAGAAGCTGATGTTAAATTCCCATAGCTGGGAAATGGGGTATTCTGCTGCACCAGCCACTCACACTCTGCACACACTGTCAGTGTGAAGATCTCTGCTGTGACATTCTGCATCTGGTAAACAGACACTGCATTGAGCTTCCCAGCCTCCTGTATCCTTCCCAACATCAGAAAAACCACCTGACGCTTGGTGTATGGCCTAGCTCCCACTCAGGCAGAGTGTTCACACTCACAATCAGAGCGGCTTCTTTTATCAGCGTGCAATAGGCATTGTATGTCCTAGCTGCACTAAAACTAGGTCTAGGATACACATTCGTGAGTCCAGCTTTTACCTGGGCCTACCCTGCATACAGTGCTGGCTGCACTAGCAGCATATCACCGAATTTAATGGTGCTGCACTTTACCATGGTACCATCATTTCCTACTCACTCTCATTACAGCCACTCTCTTGCCACCATAAAGCAGCCTGCCCGGACCTCTCTCTCTTAAAGGGAACTCCCTTCACCCTGACCCTGAACTCTAATTAATATTCTTGCTCAAACTCTCCCCAGCACAGTCTGCTTCTCAGCTCCTGTCAGCCTCCAGTCTCCTGTCCAACTTTCCTCATTCATTTCCTCTTAGCTGGAGACGCTATGCCCACTTCCTTCCCCCTACCCCCACCGCTACCCCCACCCCAAACAATTTCATTCATTCACCATCATTCACCTGGAGCTGGCAGGAACACGGCTCCCCCGAGCACTACTCGGGGACAGCCAGAGTAGTTGCAGAATGCCTTTGTGCGGGTGAGACAAAAGCACTCTTATTGGCCATTCATTCAGCTCGAACCGGGTGTGTGAGCACATACTTTCCCCCATCCCCCTGCCCCCCACCGCTCAATGGCCAGGGTTTAAAATACAGAATTCTCCTTTAAAACAAATTTCTTCCCTTTCCCTCCCTCCCCACCATATGTGGAATCCGTAAGAAAGAGTCTTTATGGGGAGAAGCAGAAGAGCAGTGCTCCTGTGCAGCAAACAAGGAGACCGGGAATAGCATGATATGGAGACAGGCATTTCCTAGCTGTAAGAGAGATGGAGAAGGCCAGCTTGTAGGGACCCAGCATAAAGGGGGTCCAGCCAGCTGCATTTTGTGCAGGACCCGGGGGGGGGGGAGAGGGAAAGGCAGCTGTGAGCCACCATTCTACCTCCCTGAACCTGAGGCTGACCGAACCAGCTGGACAAGAACGGTCGCCTATGGACTGCTGACATCTCATACTCCTGGCTCATCCCAGAGCATTGCCAATGCAGGGGATGGAGAGTGGATGGTGGAGCGCTAGATACATTGGCTTTGTGCCACTGTGGCATTCCCCCGAGGGAGAGAGCTCTGTGTCCCTGAGCAATGCACAACAGATGGCACTGAGAGGGCCAGGATTTGGACCAATATATCTTTTTCTCACATTTCTTGGTATTTTTTCCCAAACCAAGGACCCTCATTGAGAACACCCTGCCCCCATCCCACCTCATTTATTCCGGCACCGGAAATTAGAAATTCCAAATAACAGATAAAGAAATAGTGACATTCAGGGTTCATCTACACTTCAGTTCAACACCTGCAGCTGGCATGTGTCAGCTGACTTGGACTTGGGCTGTGGGGCTGTAAAATTGCTGTGTAGACGTTCAGGTTTGGGCTGAAGCCCCAGCTCTGGGACCCTCCCGTCTCTCAAGGTCCCAGAGCTCGGATTCCAGCCTGAGCCCAAGCATCTAGACATCAATTTTACAATCCCATTGCCTGAGCCCGAGTCAGCTGACATGCAGTATAGACAGGCCCTAAAGGAAGAATCATAACCTGTATTAACGTCTCACAATCCTTCCCCCTGGTTTTCGTTTGCAGTGAGCTATCATGTAAGACCCTAGAAGGCCTTGATGGGCTCCGCCAACTGATATTTCAAGTCACTAGTAACATGAAGGATGTTGGCAGCTTTATTTGCTCACAGAAGCTTGCAGCGAGATTGGTAAGTGTTTATTTTTTCTAATGAGAATTGTAGCGAACCTGGGTACAGGTACATTTGTTTTATGTTTTTATGTTTGGTTTTTGGTTATAGCTATAGGAAATACGTACAATGTATCAGCAGCCATAAACCAACAACAAAACAAGCAAACACAAATATTGTAAGTTATCTGATTTTGGAAAACAAACAAATTCATAAGCTTGCTTCTTAAACATGTTTTTGAACCCAACTGCTGAATAGCATGATTGTTGTTTGGAATTGGTTGTGCTATTTTTCTCATGTGACTTACAGATACCAAGAAGTTACCTTAGTCTCCAAGAAGCTGTCCTAGCAGAACAACAGAAAAGGAGTCAAAATGATGACGTGCAGTATCTAACAGACAAACAAATAGAGCAAATCATAGAGCAAACCCCTGGAAATGATATCAAAGACTATGAGGACTTGCAAGCTGGTATGTCTCGGGAGCCCAGTAATTGCTTGGAAGTTAACGTTCATTGGGATTTATAAATATTATGAGAATGAAAGTAGCTGCTGTTCAGATCGTTACTGTAAAAGATTCTGAGTCTGTGCAGATCTCTATTCAGGTGATTGGTAACAATCATGGGTGGTGGAATCGGTGTCTCCAGGAGGTCTCCAGGGCTCTAAAATCTAGTCACATTCCACCTACTGTCATTAAAAAGAGCATACCTCTCCAAGTGACAATCATTCTGCTGCCAGTTTAGAATATGCTGTATTGTGTGTGCTGCTAGTTTAAAGTACCATCTCTTTGTCTGCCCACGTTCTGTGACACATTCTCAACCAGTCCTGCAGAAATTAACACTGACATATTTTATTAAAACTGTCTTGAGTTTCAAGTATGAAGGACCAGTCCTGCAATCCTCACCCAAGCAGTATTCCCACCAGTGGAAACGCTGCATCCATGAGAACAACAGGATCTGAGTTGGGGCAGGGGCAGAGATCTGAAGAAGAGTTCAGTGTAGTCTGAAAGCTTGTATCTTGCAAACAATAAAGATGTATTTGCAGCTGTGTTGTAAGAAATGAGATCTAGTTAGCTATAGCTTCTGCATGTAAATGCTATATGCTGGTTGTTGACTACATGCTGGCATGTTTTCGGGTCTGTTCCTTGTCTGGATGAAGTGATCAAGGCTTTCTTCTAATCTGCTGTCTGTAGTATGGTTTCATAACACTGCTATCTTGCTCTTCTGGTTTTTTTTTTACAGCCATCAGTTTCCTTATAGAAACAGGAACGTTGCTGCATTTCCCAGACACCAGCCATGGACTGAGAAACCTCTATTTCCTTGATCCAGTCTGGTTAGCAGAATGCCTTCAGAGAATATTTAATATTAAGAGCTCAAAGTCTGTTGCTAAGAATGGATTGATCAAAGCAGAGGATTTCAGGATGTTGTTAGTTGGGACAGGGTTTACTGAACAAACAGAAGAACAGTATTTCCAGTTCCTGGCCAAGTTTGAAATTGCACTACCAGTAGCCAATAACAGGTATGTTGGTAATGATTAAGGCTAAGATTTTTGTCATGGTTATTTTTAGTAAAAGTCACAGACAGGTCACGGGCAAGGAACAAAAATTCATGGAAGCTGTGACCTGTCTGTGACTTTTGCTGCTGCGGCTCCATGGTTTCCTCCCGCACCCCTCACTGGAACCTTGAGGAGGGCCCCCATGAGGAGGCTGTCGCCTGTCACTGGAACCCTGCCAGCCCCGCTGGCTGCCAGCTCCAGTCCCGTGATCTCAGAGGCTGAAGCAGAAAATGTCAGGGAGGCCTCTGGAAGTCGGATTCGGTGACCTCCGTGAAATAAACGCAGCCTTAGTAATGATCACTGGTGATGACTAAGCCGGGGCGAGAGCAAATGATTATTTAGGTAGAGAATAGTAGCCAGCCATGTCACTGGAGGAAACTTCCATAGTTGTTTGCAGAATTGTTGTAGCTTTGTGGGTCCTAGGATGTGAGAGAGTCAAGGCAGGTGACATAATATCTTTCTCTTGAACCAACTTCTGTTAATGGAAGGGACAAGCTTTTGAGCTACACAGACCTGAAGAAAAGCTCTGTGTGGACCTGAAAGTTTGCAGCATCCACCAACAGAAGTTGGTCCAAAAAAAGATACTGCTTCACCCAACTTGTCTCACTATAGTTAGCTGTCATAATGAAGGAACTTGTCTCACCATCAGAAAGTATCGGACTTTGTCAACGAGCTATAGTAGAAGATGGCAAAGACAAAGGGTGTGTCCACACTCACAGGTGCTGACTTTTATTTTTCTGGGTGGGTGCTCCACCCCTGCTCTGTCCTGAGGCCCTGCCCCCATTCTGCCTCTTCTCCTAAGGCCCCGCACTTGCTCCACCCATTCCCACCCCTGCCCCACCCTCTCTCCTGACACCCCCGCTCACTGATCTTCACCCTCCTCTGAGTCCCTCCCGCTAGCCTCCAAACAACTGATCAGTGGCCCCACCAAACGGCTGTGGCTGGTGGGTGCTGAAACCTTCTGTTTTTTTTCTGTGGGTGCTTGAGCCCCAGAGTACCCAGGGTGTTGGCACTTATGTCCACACTGGCACTGGAGGTGTAATTTCCAGCGCGGATAGACATACCTGTGCTGGCTTTGACTGAGCTAGCGCACTAAAAATTGCAGTATAGCTGTAGCAGCATGGGCAGCCAGATAGGCTAGTCACCTCATGTACAATCCCATCTGAAACCCTGGGTGCATATCCGAGGCACTAGAAGCAGCAGCTACGCTGGTATTTTTAGTGTGCTAACTTGATCAATGCAAGTATGTCTGCCCGAGCTGGAAATTACATCTCTTGCTCCTGTGCAGACAAGCCAGAGTTCCACCAAAGACTGCCTTACGGGGAAATACGGACCATCTGATCTGAACAGATGATCCATGCTCCAGAGCAAGGCAGAAAATCTTTAGGTTCCCACTAGTATTGCGCTGGGGACAAATTGCTCTCAAATGCTGGTGATCACGTCAACCCTGAGAACAAGAGTTAAATATCTAATCCCCAGTGCAGTGAGCACAAGAAAGCATGTCTTACGTGACAAGGTTTATTTCTTATGATAAAACTCATCACTAGATATTCCTCCATGTTGCACTAGGAATTTGACATGGGGACCATGTTCACTTAAATGTTATTGAATCCCTTTCCCCATTCCCTTCTCCTCCCCACTATTCTTCTTTCTGTTTGTCGATTGTCTGTTGAATTAATAGTTAAGTCCTAGCCCTACTGCCTTTTCGGCATAACATTTGCACGTCATTTCCTAACTCTATCGCACTGCTTCCTCATTCTAAATCCCTCAGGAGTTCTTAATGCTGCTACAAGTGCTGCATTCTCAATCCTGTCACTATGACTGTCAGTTATCCAGTCCCGGTTGCCAGCACGTTTTCTCAAGCTTAACACAGATAAAGCAATAATGTTTCTGCTTAATCCTAAATGCCTTTCTGACTCCTTGTCCTGATCTGCCATTTTTCTCAAAGGCAATTACATTGTCCCTGGCTCAGTAGTAAGGAAATGGGTTGTTATTTTATACTTCAACCAATCTATTTGGAGCCAACTGAGCTTCCTGGTTACAATACGCCCGCCCACCATTGATGGAGATACAGCAGGTTGCATTAATTTTTCTGCCTGGCAGACCAAAGCAGTTATTTGTGATTGGACTCTTGCAATTATTGTCTAGATTGCCTGATAGGGCTTTCTACACCCTGCAATTGGCAGAGTAAGCAGCTGCCAGTTTACATACTGAGAAGGGTGGATGGGGATACGTTTCACATATTTTCAAGATTTACATTGGCTGCTGCTCAAACACTGTGTTGAATCTCCATCTGTATTATAAGCCATTCTGTGGTTTTGGTCCAGCAGACATCATTGGCCTTCATATTTCTTACATTCCTAGACATGTTTTTAGATATACTGAGACAAATTTATATGCTATCACAAGATGTGTCCACTAGTTTTATGGAGCAAGAGCTTTTCGTTTAATACGCTCTGCATCTCTGGAATTCAATCTGCCTAAGATGTATGTAGCTCAGCCTTGTCTTGGTTGTTAAATTAAGGCTGAAAGCCTTACCTTTCTGTTTTCAGTTTACAAATGGAAAGGTTACTGTTTTAAATTCCAAAGGTGTTTTGTAGGATGATTAATTTTGTCATGTAAAATGTTATCATACATTATATGTACGATATACAAATATGTCCTTAAGATAGTCTTTCTGAATTGATTATTCTAATACTGACCTTCACAGGATGCTATAGGTTTAACTATGTAAGAGGGATTGTGATCTAGTGGCTAGAGTGTGGGACTTTGACCCAAGATTACCTGTTGTTTTCCCACCTCTGCCACTGACACCTTGCTACCTTGGTTAAATCTTAGTCTTTTGCCTCAGCTTATCTTTCCAGGGTATAATACTGTAGATTTTACAATTCTGCAAAGGGGTTCTTTATAAGTGCAATTTATTTATTTATTTATCCCCCGGACCTACATTTTTAGAAAAATCTTCTCTCTATGAAGCCACAATTTTCCTTCCACGTTCAAAGGATGAAAAGAACTTGCACAATGCACAAATGATAGAATTTAGCCAGCTGCTTAGCTACTTGGCTACTTGATTGTGACTACAAATTGGATATTTTGGTGTCTAAATCTTGTCATTCATATGCACAGTTTTGCACATACAGTTGACAGTGATTATAAAAGTCCAGGCTGGGCTGAGAGCCCTTTAAATTAAATGTGTGGCCGTTAATGAATTTGTTGTAGTAGTACGTATCTGGTTTGGAAAGTAGTATTATTAGTAGGTATCAAAAGCCATAAGCCCATTTTAAAGGAGTGTTACACACAATTTACTTCTTTGAGGACCCTTGCTAGAGCAGTCATTGAAAACTGTAATTTACCTAAATAATAACTTGTGCATGAATTTCTCTTGCAGATCAACAACCTCTCATTTTGCTTTTCAAAAGAGCAGTGTTCTCCTCCCATATCTTAGCTTCTCAAATACCGTGTAATAGGACAAATCAATAGTCTTTGCTTAACAACACATTTACAATAGCTTTATGGAAACCAAAAGCTTTCTGTTCTACTGTGACTCTAATATGGGTCTGACTCTCAAAAACAACCTAGCCCTTTTCTGTGGCTCTCATGGCATGGAGTAGCTGGATTTTGGTCATAACTGGCCAGCTGAGAATTCCCCCAGAGAAAGGTTCTCTCAACTAGCACAGCTGGCTGCTGTACCAGCTGCTCGCCTCCCCTACCTGAGCATAGGGACATATTGAGAGAGAAAAGGAGATTGTCTGGGGCATGTAGGGGATAGGACAGAATTATACTCAGCTGATCCTCACCTGCATTATAGTCCTTTAGGGACCATACAGTATGGGGGTAAACTATACTAACCTGTAGGCTGCACTAATTCATGGAGTGGGGAGGAGGGGCAACATAGCCTGGCTCTCGCAATTAGGGAGTTGTAACTGTTGACTCTCTGATACCTCTCATCTGTGCTGGGTGAAGCTCAGCTGTAATAAACAACTGCCCCTAGGTTTTTATATTCAAAGATTCCTACAGGATTGGAGCTGTAATTCTCTGCTTTCAGGACAGCATCTTCACATGTGTCAGCCTGAATGAATCCAAAAGTCACTTCGGAATTTAATGGAAACCAAATACCATTCCAGTGACTATATCATATTTGTATGCAGTTAATTTTTGTTTATACAAATGTTCTCCCCTTCATATCGATTTTATCTTCTCGACCTTACTGAGTTGGGTACAATGCTTGTTCCTCACTTGCTGATTTCCGTACCATACATTAAGCACAGTCCTCAAAGCAGTAGCTCTGTGTCCCTTCTTCATATGTTGCTGGAGTATCATAAAGCTTTTTATATGCAGTAGGCTGTACTATTAAAATGCTCTGTGGACACTGAAACTGAGTTTTTACACAGTACAAGGTATTTGCTGTTGTAAAGCTGTAACTGAAGATTTGAACTGTCACATTTGATTTGTTTCAGCTACCTCCTACCTCATCTCCTCCCAGCCAAACCAGCATTAGATATCCATGGCTTATGCCACCAGTCCACAAACACTGTCCAAAGAGTGTTCAAGATGAGTTTTGTCCCAGTTGGCTTTTGGCAAAGGTTCATAGCTCGGATGTTAATTAGTCTTGCAGAAATGGATCTCCAGGTAGGTTACTATAGTCACAAAATAGAAAGTGAAAACAATAAAATATGTCATTTAATAAAAACATAAATACCACTGGGAGTTCATTCACAAATACTCTTTGACCACATTCTGCTTGCTTTACTTATGTGAGAAATCTCATTGACTTCAATAGCACTGTTCACATGAGTAAGGTGAGCAGGAAATGTCCTACTGAAATTTGATTCCATTTTTATACAATTAAGCATTGTTTAGAATCAATATAGTCCAAAGTTTATTTTCCAGTCATAAAAATAACATTTGCATGGTTGGTTAAAGCTACTAAAGTCGTTGCTGGTGGTGGCACAAGTTAATGCTGCAACATCTCTCCAGTGATAACCTGGAAGCCGTTATAATTACCCATTAACTCTACCCTGTCACCTCTTAAAACTGCCCACTTAACTTGCATCAGCTATGTCGATACTTTTTCTTTAGGTGTCCTATAGTATTAGTCAGATTTGGAGATGCTCCAATTCCAAGACTTTGCAAAATGTTAGGAATGTCCATTTTTTTACAGGTTTCAGAGTAGCAGCCGTGTTAGTCTGTATTCGCAAAAAGAAAAGGAGTACTTGTGGCACCTTAGAGACTAACAAATTTATTAGAGCATAAGCTTTCGTGAGCTCATCAGAATGCATCCGATGAAGTGAGCTGTAGCTCACGAAAGCTTATGCTCTAATAAATTTGTTAGTCTCTAAGGTGCCACAAGTACTCCTTTTCATTATTTTACAGGTATTTTTTTTTAATAGTGTAAAAATTTCTCATAGCATTTCTGATTATATCCCATTGGGCAGGAAGTAAATCTTACACATCTCACTAGTGCCTGTATCCAGTACCCACTGACGACAGTGGGAAGGATCCCATTGACTTAACTGGACATCAGTTCAAGCCCCAGATGGGTAGACCTCTGAGTGATGATCATGTTGAATTCTCAACACACTATTTTTAAACAGCATAGAGAAAGTCATTTTTCCACCTTTTGAAACAGCTTCTGAAATATTGACACAGGTGGATTTACTAGCTCCGTGCTCTGAAGGCAGATAGTTGTTTGCTCACCCAGTAAACAGTTTTATTCTTCTTTGTAATTTCAAATACAAAATCCATTTTAATTATTGTGCATGAAGGCAGTAGAATGAACCATGTTCACTGGCTTGAGGCCATTCTGCTCTACGTGATCTGGAATTCTTGTTTTGCTGCTGACATAGTCATGACTGTATTTATTTTAATCACTTCACAAGCTGTTTTACAAGTCACGGGCACTTTAATTCCAAAAATAATGGAAAATATCCAAGATGGCCAGAGAAAGAAGGGTCGGTCCTGTTTGCTTGATTAAGGGGAATCCCCATGTGAGACGTCTCGGTGTTGAATTATTGTGTTATGCTGCTCGTTTCAGCTGTTTGAGAACAAGAAGAACACCAAGAGCAGGAACAAAAATGTGACCATCTACAGCTTTACAGGCACTCAAAGAAACCGCTGCAGCACATTCCGAGTCAAAAGAACTCATACAGTCTACTGGCAGGAAGGTCTGTTTGTTACCTTTGATGGAGGCTACCTCAGGTAATCTCGCCTGTAACCTACTGCATAAAACTGCATGCTAAATGGACGCTAACAGACCTGACTCAAATATTACACATTGACTAATTTCAACTGAAGAGGAGACTTTATATATATATAAAAATTCAGCAGATAAAAGCAAAGCTCAACAGTAATGGATCAGTCTTTGTTTGCCAGTTAGGAATGTATCACTTATTATTTCTTACTGTTATTGTTGCAGCTGCAAATATGAAGAACTCCAAAAATGTAAAGTAACATTTGGAGCAGAGCTGTTCGCCTGTGGAAAATTTTGCATTTTTACAGGCAAACAAGTGTTTGGATGAACAGATCTCTGCACAGTGCTCTTAAAATTCTCTGCCATACGGCTTCAATTCACACCCGCACAGAGGACTTTTCTTTTCTGTGCAGCTTAAGCCCTGTGGCTTTGCTTGCAAAAGGGGGCATGTGAGATGTGGTGGGGCTAGGCCAGTGCAAAGCCTTGCATCGGGTGAAGTAAAACAACTGCATTTATTCTTACAAAGATGCAGTGTCCAGGAGGATATTGGGGGTATAGACACTGTTCCACCCACTAGGATAGATTAGCAGCCATGGAGTTTTGTCCTGCAGCCTCTTCCTCCTTACCTAAGGTACCCTCATTACTGTAGTATCTGAGCACCTCATGATCTTAGTGTATTTCTCCTCACAGCAGCCCTTGCAAATAGGGAAGTGCTGTTCCCATTTTACAGATGGGGAACTGAGACACAGAACAGCTAATGCCCAGATCCTCAAAGGGACTGAAGTGCCTAACTCCTGTGAAATGTATGGGAGTTAGGTACCTAAATACCTTTGAGAATCTGGGCTGAGTGACTCTCTTAAGGTCACACAAGAGGTCTGTGGGACTTGAACACAGGTCTCCCAACTTCTCGGCCAGTACCTAACCACTGGACCATCCTTCCTCTCTGTTGGGTTTAGTGGATGTGTACCATCTATCTATCCATATTAAATTCTCACACAAAGCCCATTTACTCAGGCTTTGTTGGGGAGAAAGATGTTTAGCTCTTTGCATACAATTACCCAGTTTGCACAAGAGCCCATTATTTTGTGCACAAATACCCGGGGCTGTACACAAAAGGATATATCCACATATTTTGCAAGCATGTTTTTGAAGCTGCTTTGAAAATATGGTTCTTAGAGTTTTAGTATTGGTTTTTAAGACTCTTAACCCTTCAGCACTTTATTTATTGCTTCCAGTATAATCTCCACCAGCCTCTCTTCACTCAGACTAAGGCCTTCTTTACCATGTGCACTTCGTAAGCATCCAGCTTTTGTTTATTTCTGTGCAAGAATGCTCTCTCCAGAGAATGACAGATTCAGTTTGGGGATCATATTTATATGTAATTGAAGAGACTTTCCTTTTAAGTACTTGTTAATCACTTGTGGTTTTGTGGCTCTGCTTATCAATGATTTTGCTAAAGAAAAACTGTTAACATTCATGTTTTACAAATGCCTTATTTGGGTGTTTCATGCTTTCCATAACTTAGTGTGGAATCTTCTGATGTGAACTGGAAAAAGAAAAAAAGTGGTGGAATTAAAATAATTTGCCAATCAGAAGCAAGAGATTTTTCAGCAATGGCTTTCATCACAGATCATGTCAACTCCTTGATAGATCAGTGGTTTCCAGGTAAGAAGAAGAACTGTAGCATTCTGTACATTGTTACATCTCAATGCTCTGTTTTGGAAATTATTCCTTGATGGTGCTGTCAGTGTGCACATTATGCAATAGTTGAAGAGTGCTACAAAAAACTCAAAATAGGTCCCTGCTCCAAGGATTTTACAGTTTAGAGACAACAGCAGATTCAATGCAATATAATACAAATCTTTACTGACACCGCATGGTGTGAACATTGTATCCAGAGCGCTCAATCCCTCAATCTCCGAAAAGCAAACACAAATTAGATGTTATGTGCAAACAGGGTCCAAACCTGCTCCTGCAGAAGTCAGTGACCAGATCCTCCATTGAATTTAGTGGAAGCAGTGTCAGGTCCGTATTGCTTAGGTAAGTTAAATCAGTGTGTCTGAGCCCCTTGTGCTAGTTTTATACTTGCATGGAGTTACTCCTGATTTACAGCATACAGGAGAGCTGAATCGGGCCCACTGTTTCCCCAAGTGATGTTTGTAACCCTCAAATAGATTTTTATTTAAAAAATGATGTGCTGTATCCCAGGTCACCGCATGCTGCTTTAGAGATTAGTGTTGGCAGGTACTGATCTGAGATCTTCACCAGATAATAGTGCTGCGAGCTGCCGTAGATCAACCTTTGCTCTTCTATTTTATCGGAGATCACTCTGCAAAGGGGAAAAATAAAACTTTCATTTGTGTTTGGATTGGTTTTTTTTTTTAATCATTGAAGACTGAGCAGCGCCATGATCCCAAAGAAGCATATTCAGACATGGAGGGATGATTAGCAATATAGATACAAGTGGAGGATGCCAGCCAAAGGGCCATTTAGGTCAAAAGTCAGACCAACAGCCCATCCAGCAAGACTTGTTGGCCCATTTCTAAAACTTACAATGCACATGTCTAGTGTCCCTGTCCTGTGCCTCTAGTTGTCTAAGGAGGAATTCTTATCATTCCTTTTCAGACTGGTAGCTACAAAACTATATATACTAAGGGCTTGGCTACACTTGCAAGTCACAGTGCAATAAATGAGCCCTGGGCGCACTAGCTCACTCTCCGTCCACACTGGCAAGGCAGGTAGAGCGCTCTGACTCCGCAGCTACAGCGCTGCTGGTATTCCACCTCGGCGAGTGGAATAACGTTTGCTGCGCCCTCGCTGGAGCACCCCTGTGCCAGTGTGGACGAGGTGTTGCATTACTGCGCTCTGATCAGCCTCCGGAAATGTCCCATAATCCTCTTAAGTCAAGTGGCCACTCTTGTCATTGTTTTTGAATCGCTGCAGGAATGCAGATATGCCCTTTGAACGCTCCGTTTCTAACAGCCAGCTGCTTATCTGCTCTGAGACAAAGCAACCATTAGTGTGGAAAGCTGTGTGAGAGAGAGAGGGAGGAGGGGGGACTGCTGCTGTCTGAACAGACAAGACAGTATGCTGACATGCTCTCAGCCCCCCCCAAAACCCACTCTCTCTCCCCTCACATACACACAACACACTCGCTGTCACACTCCACCCCACCCACCCCCATTAGAAATGCACAGTGCAGCCACTTGCATAGTGGGATATCTGCCCATAATGCACCGCGCCCAATGCTGTTGCAAGTGCGCTTAAAGCTGTTAGGGTGGACAGACTGCAGCACTTTCCCTATTGTGCTCTATAAAGCTGTCAGTGTGGACAGACTGCAGCGCTTTCCCTACTGTGCTCTCCAAAGGTTTGTTTAACTCAAAGCACTGTAGATCTGCAAGTGTAGCTATGCTCTAAAAATTTCCCGTTATACTGTTTAAATAAGAATATATGATAGTATACCAAATGAAACAATGAATTCACACGCCTGTGGCTCTTTTGGATAATGTTGATTGCTAATTTGGTTCCTGAACCACTGAGGTCTGAGTATCACTGCCTTAGATTGTGGCTGGTCACAACCCTCTAACTCACAGGTTCAGAACCCCCGCTGTAAAGTAACATTTACAATAGATTCTGTCAAATGAAAGACTACTTTGGCCCATGACCCCTGGGTGCTGTGTCTCTGATTCTTTGTCTGCTTGATTGATTCTGGCTAAAGCAGTGTCAAAAAGAGGAAGGAGTTCTGCCAGTTTTTTTCCCTCTCTGTTTTAAAGGTACAGACATACTTCTGCCTTTCTATTCATTGCAATGGACTACATCTTTCTGGAGTGTCGCTAACTAAAGCCATGGAGAATTGCTTCATAAGAAGGCTTTTCCTATCCATGAACTTTTAAGGTTTTGGTGTGCTGAAAATTTATTACTTGCATGCCCTGCACTATACTTATTCCTGATACCTAAATGAAAAACTGCCAGGCCTCTTGAGTTATCTCAACAATCCAGAGTACGTATCTATCCAACCCTGTCCTTGCTGCCTTTTGTGTGTTTGGCAAATAGCTACTTTTTATAACAGTTGATAAACTAGAGGAGCTACTACCACCAGTTTTGAAAACATGGGAGTCAAGTGAGGGATTACATGAAACTTACATGGGACTTCTCAAGCACTGATTTCATGCAGAAAAGGTATACATTTGAATGTATTGGACATTGCTGTTCAATGTCACTTTTTTTTAAATTATTTTTAGCACTGACGGCCACGGAGAGTGATGGGACTTTGCTTATGGAACAGTATGTCCCATGTCAGATCTGTGCAACTTCTAGGACACAAGAGGATGGGCCACCTGATAAACTGGAAAATGAGCAGTACTTTAACATGGAAGATTGTGTTCTAACTGCTATAGAACAAGATTATATCACATGTCCTAGTCACCCTAACATCCCAGTTCCTCTACAAGAGCTAGTCCCAGAGCTCTTCATGACAGATTTTCCTGCCAGGTAATGTTACTTGACAGTCATTCATTGGACTTCAGAATGTCTATGGATAATTCAGTTTGCATTTCCTCTAGTTCACGACCACTGGAGGTCCATATTGACTCTTGATGGGGAGACAAATTCATCTACCCATGACTCCCAGCCATGTCATTGTATCCTAGCCTATCTCCACCTAAATAGTCATTACATTTGCTTACACAGTCACTGTACACTATCAGTATCTGACTCATCGCCTTGTAAAGGCTCCTGAGATTCCTGTGGTACGATGTGAAAGTCACTTTTTTAAAAGTGACCCTGTTCTCTACTGTCCCTGGTAACATATTCTGGCCAGGGGTTGGTGCAATATGTCTCTTTCAGGAGATTTTTAATAGGGCACTAACAATATAGAGCACTGCAAAGTGCCCATCCCGATCTGCATTTGAACGTCCATATGATTTGGGGATTTTTTGATTTGGGGATCAGTCACAGTGTTCAGACTTGGATTCAAATTTGGATTTGTTCAGAGCTGGGGTTTTAATTTGGAAGCCACGAGTGGGTTACTGAAATGAGTTAACTTCAACCTCTAGCCCTTACACGGCCTGTGTGCAATGAATTTCTTCAGACCCTTCCTGATGAACAATTGCAAACATCCCTTCGTGGTGACACTTGCTCAGGTTGCAGTTTCTGCTCTTGTGGGATGATATCGGACATGCAGCGTCAGCAGCAGATTCAGGGACTTTGGCTATGAATCAGAGAGATTTTTTATCCTCCTCTGCAGAAAGCCCTGTACTCTGTAGAAGGCTGTGCTGCCCCAGACAGAAACTTTAAACTATTTAATTACTTTTCTAGGAGGATTGAATCCTGTATCCTGTAATTGGTTTGGATAGCACAGTTTCCTTCCTTGAGAAAATTAAAGCACTTTTGCTGTCGAAAGCATATTTGACCCACCAGAAAGTGGGCATTAAATCAAATCTGCACTAGAAAGTGATGATATTTCCTGAAATTTACACAGAGACCAAAATCCTAGACCTGGGTCCCCTAAAAGCTATTCTAGGTTACTTTTCCCATTACTTCAGGAAAACTTTAATCCTCTGAGTAATGGAGCCTATTCCACAGTGACTAATGCATTTTACAAACCTAATAATGAATGAGGCTGGGAGAACTGATGCTTTAAAAAAAGAAAAGAAAAGAAACACTGGCACAATTTTTTTCCCTCATGCCCTGAAGTGAATCTGAATGATTTGATAAAGGCCTTTGTCTCCTTCACATATGTCCTGTGGTTTCTGGTTTATTGCTTCTTCCCAATTCCTCTGTTGTTTCTACCCAGCCACAAGTCTAAATCTTTACCCTTTTCCTCATGCTCTTCACCCCCCTGAACCAAACCCTAGCCCATTCCTACTCACTTCCTGTGTTGGCGCATTGAAGGCAGGAAAGAAAATCTCCCAAAGGATTAGTGGGTAGGCAAGTTTCTCTTCCAAGCTCTTCAGGGAGGTCACCAGGAGAGTGTGGGGTTGGATCAAAAGGTTTTGCAGGTCCAAGTTAGGGCCTAGATAAGCATTCCATATGGAGGATGATTTTCTATAAATACATCTCTGTCTGCCTGTCTGACAGACCTTTCCTTTTGACTCAAAGGCCATTCCAAGTTGCACACTAATTTTTAACGAGTGTTTGATGCATTGTGTACTAAAACACATACAAGAAAAGGAGGGCTTGCCGTAACCTACTACGGGGTCAGTAGGAAGGCTGAAAGAACCCATTTTATTTTGATTTTTGAGGCCCTCTCAGTAATGAAATAATTTAGGGTTCTATATGCTGTGAGATGAAGTGTTTATTTTTCTGGATGTCTCCAGTAAAGGAGCTAGGCGCCTGACCCACTCACAAGAACCCATTTCATTGGCAATACTGTGGTTGACATGCTCTGACCTATGAGGCACAAGGAGAACCCGAAAGATTGTTGAGGACAGTCAACCTATGAAGAAAGTTAGGAGGCCTTTTTGTGTCCTATTTGGCATACATGACCTTCGATGTCTTCATCAAAGCTATTATATGCTTTGTAATGGGGGTGGGGGGGAAGAGTCACAATCTAGGAACAGATTTAAAGGAAAAGTAGACATTTTTATTCCCATGCTTAGATTAAATCGTTGAGAGTTTCATATAACTAAGGGTTTCAGAGTAGCAGCCGTGTTAGTCTGTATCCTCAGAAAGAACGAGGAGTACTTGTGGCACCTTAGAGACTAACTAATTTATTTGAGCATAAGCTTTTGTGAGCTACAGCTCACTTCATCTGAATGCATCTGATGAAGTGAGCTGTAGCTCACGAAAGCTTGTGCTCAGATAAATTTGTTAGTCTCTGAGGTGCCACAAGTCCTCCTTTTCTTTTTTCATATAACTAAGATTCTATCTTTTGCATTGCACCTATTGTGTAACATTTGCTTTTGGTTCATGCAGCTCAGTTTTGGGTATAACTGAACACACATACTCAAAGCAAATTGAGCTAGAGCCATGAAGTTTCACCTGGATTTGACGTGAAACCTCTAATGTTTGCACTGACCCTTTTGATGAAACTGGGCTGAATTTTGCCTTTTCATCAAGCCTGTAAGCAGCCATCATTTACCTGGTCCCAGTGCAAATATTTTGCATGGCTCTGAGGATAAATGACCCCATATGTGTGATGTGTATAAGACGAGCACACAGTGGGATCCAGAGGGTAAAGAATCCTTACTAATTAGAGTATAAAATGTCTGGGGGTCCTTCATAAGGACGTCTGGGCACTTCGACAGTCCATGTTCTTTACAGCGCATTCTGTCTGTATGACTCAGATCTTTCTGTTGGGCATGGTGCAGAGCTCTGAGGGCTCTAATCAGCTGCTGCCTGAGCTCCCAACATTTGCGCTGAGTCATGTGTACCTCTCAAATAAATCATTTTAACAGCGGCGTTCCTTTCTCCAGGTAGTTTTAATGGGTCATTCTGGACAAACTCGCCAACACTGCAGCATGTGGGCCCTCATCAGGGGTGTCATTTGTTAGAGTTTTATTTGACTAATACAACAAGGCAAGTAGAAATGTTTCATGTCAGAGTGGCTTAAAAGCTGTCTCGGGAAGGGTGGGAAAATGATGAATTGCAGCCTGGTAACAGAAGGCTAGTTAGAATATTCAGATTTCAGAACACAGTCCAGTCCTGCTGGAAGGCAGTGGAAGTAAAAACCTATTAAACTGGCCATACATTGTCCATAATCAGCTGGATTTACATCATCACCCTAGAAACGGAGCGTGGCACCTTGATGCCTTTCAGGATCTTGTTGGTTTCCGATGAAATATGTTTGACTCAATGGACAGCCCATTTTGCAGGTTTGCCCATGTCGCTCTTCCTGTGAGAAAAATGTACAATGTGTACTGGCATGCAAAATATCTAAGGACAACAAAGTGACTTTTCCAGTCTTGTCCTCTCAGTGGAAACCGTTTATTGAAATGAAAATCTTTTTAAAAATGTGAAAAAAATCAGTTTAAATGTACAAATTACAGTTCCTTTAAATATTATTTTTTGTTACATTTCTGGCAGACTATTTCTGGAAAATAGTAAACTAGAATACAGTGAAAATGAAAACAATGTTCTTGGCCAGGGTGGAAGTGGAACCATTGTATATCAGGCAAAATACCAAGGAAAACCAGTGGCGGTGAAGAGATATCAGATTAAGAAATGCAAGAGTTCTCCTAATTCGGCTACAGGTACAGTGCACAGAACGCATGGGGAGGGGTATGTTTTTAAATCTGCTCTGTCTGCAGTGAGTTTACAGGTTATGATTGAATTGTCTTCAGTCTGCTAAGGGCTGGAAGCACCTATTTAAATACAGCTCCCCAATATACAGCAAAACTTGTAAGGGAAGGAATATTGACGTATTTTTAAAAAGTCTTTTTGGGTACATCTCCACAGCAAAAAACAGCAACAACCCTGTAGCTGCAGATCTCAGAGCTCGGGTCAGTTGACTTGGAGTCACGGGGTTTTCGTTACGAGGCTAATAATAGCAGTGTAGATGTTCCTGCTTGGGCCAGAGCTTGGTCTCTGAAACCTGGGGAGGGAGGAGGGTCTGGGAGCCAAGGCTCCAGCCTTAGCCTGAATGCCTACACTGCTATTTCTAGCCCCACAGCACAAGCCCAAGTTAGTTGACCTGGGCTCTGAGACATGCTGTTGCAGGGGTTTTGTGCGCTGTAGGCATACCCTATGAAAACACGCATAAGATGGAGAACTGAGGCCAGCTGGCAGTCATTGGCACACAATGCACTTCTGCACTGTGGGTTCGAGTTTGGATTCTCAGTTTTGACATGAAACCTAATGTGTTGGCCAGCAGGGGGCTGGGAGCTCTGACAAGGCAGAGCCTCAGTTTAGGGGAGAAATCAAAATCTCAATGCTCCATCCTTCTTGTGACTCTCGAGCTGTCTGGCTGTAGAGAGGTGGTTGCGTGGACAACGCACTTGACTGGAACTCAGGAGATCTGGGTTCAGTTTCTAGCTGTGACCTTGGCCCAGTCATTTAATCAATCTTTACTTCAGTTCTCCACCTGTACAATGGAGGTGATGATACTTCCTGTGTCTTTTCTACTTAGACTGTCAGCTTTTTGGGGCAGGGACTGTCTCTCGTGTCTGTACAGCACCTAGCACTCAGCTTAATTGGGACCTCCACCATAATACAAATACTACTAACTCAATCATCATACCTTCTAAAAGCCAGGCCTTCTCTGAGGTGCTCCCTTCACTGGCACTGATAGCAAGTCCTAGAAGTTAAACACAGGAAAGGTCAGTTAATCATCTGGTCAATCGCATGGAGGCTCATACAGTGAGTCTACCAGTACTTTGGCCAGTTTAGTTTTAGCTCACAAGTCATGGGGCTTCCTTCATTATCCTTGGGAGGCTGTTCAACAGCTTCGGAGACTGGAAGAGAGCACCTCACTGTGCTCACTTCTGGTTTTAAGCATACGGTGCCTCCATGAGCTGTGGAGGAGCACAGCCACTGTACCAATGGCACACGCCCTTTGGAAAGACCAGCGCTAACAGCAAGGCTAGCCATGAATGGCCTCTGCTTTCCCTTAGCACAAGGACTGCTATTGTGCACGGCTCCTGTGCTGGGGTTGCAGTCAGAGCGGGCAAGTCTCTTGCCCTTGAAGTTTTATATAATAGTAACATGCTGCTTATGTATTGCTGACTCCCTGCTCTAAAGAGTATAAGGAAGGATTTTCAAAAGCACTTACGTTATGGAAGAACACAAGTCCCACCGACTTTCAGTGGGTCTTACACTCCTAAGTCAAAAAATCCCACCCCCTAGTTGCTTCCTAATGCACTCGTGTAACTCCCACTGACAGTACCAATAATGCTTATTAGCAGCTCATGCTAAGGAGGGGATGGCCCAAAGCACCATCATCAGAATAAGCAAGGACATGGTTTGCTTCCTACAGTAGTTTTCTCAGCTCTTAGAATCCTATAAACAGTTTTAGCTTTCAAGAAAACCGCTAACGTCGCATTGCTGGGTTCCCCTATTGCGATGCCATGTGCTGAAGTGAAAACAGGCCTGTGTGTTTTGCTAGATACCATGCTGAAGCACTTGCGAGCTATGGACGCCATGAAGAACTTCTCAGAGTTCCGCCAGGAAGCCAGCATGCTCCACTCCTTGCAACACCCTTGCATCGTTTCCTTGATTGGGATTAGCATCCATCCTCTCTGCTTTGCCTTAGAGTTGGCCCCCTTGGGCAGCCTCACGACTGTGTTATCTGGAAAGTCCAAAGGTAACAGCCCCGAACCTGCTCCCTGAAAATAATGAAATCCCTATGTCACAGTGTGAGCAGGCCTGCAACACTGAACCTATTTTTTGAGCGGTAGAATAATGTTTTTTCCAAGTTCAGTGGGCAGTGATGGAATTTCTTTCAAATTGGGACTTTGGTGGGGTCTCATGAAAACTGCCAATAAGGCTGAGCTTTTCAAAACTATGTAAAAAATCTGTATGCCCAGTTCCCTTTAAAATTAATGGGGACTGGGTATCCAAATCTCATTTTAATTCTGCATGTGCAATTTTCCCCCTGCAAATCAGATATTTAGAGATCTAAATGCTATCCTATGTACCTGTAATTTTGCCGCTGTTAAATTAATGGCATAAAATCCAGAACTGGGATGAGGCCCCTTTAATAACTTGGCCCTGTCTGCATATCAGCACTTTGTCTAGTTTCAGCCCAACAATGGGAGTGTTATGAACCGCTGAAATTAAGGGATTAAAAAAACCTGACAGAGTTCTGTCTAAAGTAACATGAATGGTGCCACTTCAGATCATCCCATTCAGAGTGACATTTTAACAGGTAGATTGTTTACACTAGGTCAGATTAAAATGACAAGAACTGTCGTCCTTTTGAAAGTTTGCTCTAATGAACACAGCGTTTTTTCTTTATAACAGGGGCTTCCTTTGTGCCACTGGGGTGTATGCTGACCCAGAAAATAGCATATCAGATTGCAACGGGCCTTGCCTACCTGCATAAGAAAAACATCATATTCTGTGACCTAAAGTCAGACAATATTTTAGTGTGGTCCCTGGACATTAAAGAGCATATCAACATCAAACTGTCTGACTATGGGATTTCTCGGCAATCATTCCATGAAGGAGCTCTTGGAGTGGAAGGCACTCCTGGGTACCAAGCCCCAGAGATTAGGCCTCGAATAGTCTATGATGAAAAGGTAACTAAGAAATTTCCTTTGAAGTGGCAATATTCTCATCTATAACCCAATGAAAAAGATGCTCATCAAGGCCCTTCATGGAGTTTTATCACATGTGCTGACTAAAGCCAATAGGTTTTCAAAAGTGGGTGCCTAAAGTTGTGCTCCTGAGTACATATTTAGGCATCTAGGTAAATAGCTTGATTTTCAGAGGTGCCCAACAACAAATTCTCTTCAGTGGGAGCTGCAGGTACTCAACACCTCTGAAAAATCAGGCCATTATTTAGGTGCATAACTATGGATTTAAGAATTTTAACTTGAGGCACCCACTTCTGCAAAGAGACCCAATTTAATGGAATCACTGATGAAGAAACTAAGTGTGTCGTTGTGTTAACGATCCGCAAGATATGAGCAAGGCACATGCAAACTGGACTCCTTATTCATAGCACTGATTGCAGCTAGATTGGAAATGTCTGTATGTGTCATGGAAGATTCCTTGCTGGGAACTAAATTATTTGGATTGTTCATTTAGGTCCATTAATTCTTTCTAGAAGAAATTAACCCTGTACATAGGAGCCAGCCTAAGAGCTATGCAACACTTAAGATATGCAAAAGCCTGGCCCACCGCTCGTGGGGTGCGTTTCACCTTCCATGCATATGCTGAATGTGCTGCTGATCTTATTTTATTACTTCTTAATGCTTATTCATGTATTGTTTGTTTTCCATCAGCTGTCAATGTTATCCCAAATTCTAACCATACAATAAAACTCCCTTCCAAAGAAATAGCCATACCCCATCTATGGGGGCAGCTTTGTGCTTAACTGTGTGATATTTGCCTTAGGTGGACATGTTCTCCTATGGAATGGTCCTATATGAACTATTGTCTGGACAGCGGCCTGTGCTTGGACAACATCAGCTTCAGATTTCGAAGAAGCTGTCTAAAGGGATCCGTCCCATTCTGGGGCAGCCGGGGGAAGTGCAGTTCCACAGGATGCAGACACTCATGATGGAATGTTGGGACACTAAGCCAGAAAAGGTACAAGAGGGGCCTGACAATTGGTGCTTTTAGACCATTTATCTACTGCTTGTTACTGGGGTCGCCCCCCTCTACATGCTAAGGGCTAGATCCTCAGCTGGTATCAATGGGCACTGCTCCACTGACATCAATGGAGCACCACCTGTTTACACCTGCTAGTGATTGGGGCCCTAAACTTCCATTGACTTCAGTTTGGGTTTCATGAATAGAGCAACTGTATGCTTACCCTTAAGGTGAAATCATGGCCCATTGAAGTCGATGGCAAAACTCTCATCGGGGCAAGCGGGGCAAGATTCCACCCTTAATTATTAAAAACTACTGACGTGTCCTGCTGTGAATGCAGCTAGAAGGAATTCAGGAGCTTTGAAAAAAAGGCACTATGGGGACAGGAAAGGATTTCAAATACAAACAGAGATTACACCGTACTACATCTTTCTTTAATTATTTTGCATTTTTGGAGCCACAGTCCTTCACCTAAGGGCCAGGCAGAGCTTTGATTAACAAGCACTTACACTCTGTAATGAGTGTGGCTTTCTTCCCTAAATTCTCAAAGCACAAGAGGTTCATAGATAAAATCCTAATGAGAGAGGGAGGCAAGGAAGAAGGGAGGAAAGAGAGAGATTGGCCTTGATTCTTGTAATTTATGTTGGTTTTGCACTGAAATACAAAACTCAGGGAGCACCTGTGGGACAGGATTTTGAAAGAAGTTTAAGGATTTGGGTGCAGGTTTGTGCACCTAACTCCCTTAGGTTCTTTTGAGATCCCCAGCCTCTGGAACTATAGATGTAATAAATAGTAATTATTATGAATGTATTGTTCATTCTTAACCTGCAAAAGAAGCTCTGATATGTACGCACCATTCAGTGGATGTAATTTTTTTCCCCCTCAGCGTCCATTGGCCATTTCTGTGGTAGGACAGATGAAAGATCCTACGTTTGCTACTTTTATGTACCTGCTGCGCTGTGGGAAGCAGTCTTCCTTCTTCTCTTCCCAAGGCCAAGAATACACTGTGGTATTCTGGGATGGGAAGGAAGACACCAGGTAGAGGGCTTGTTTTTATCCTTTTTGATTCTTCCTTGATTTAACATCGACTCTTTCAATGTCAGCACTCATGCCGCGGGGCAGTAAGAAAGGAAGGTGAAAGTGAATTAGGAGCATTTCCAAAGATACATACAGTATCATTTCCCCAGACTGCTTTAATTAATAAATATGTCAGTGGTTATTTCATAAAGAGTTTTACTGATCTTAGCTCATCTTCAAATAATATCAGGTCAAGATTATAATATCAAGATTAGGAACCTGTAACAAACACAGGATGAAGTATTGGCACATGAGACTAGGTATGATCTGTTTTTACTAATGAGGCCTTTTGACACTAAGCCTTTCCTAACTGAGGCACCAATTCAGCATTCCAGGCCTGTTCAGCAAAACACTTAAGCCCGTGCTTAAGTCCCATTGAAATAATTGGTCTTAACCACATGTCCTAAGTTTAGTATGTACTTAAGTGCTTTACTGAATAGGGATGGTCTTAAGCAAGTGCTTAAATGCTTTGCTGAATTGGGACCCGATGCTGGTATTTGATTCAAGAACATGCTGGTTGAGCTGCTTTTTATGAATAATATTCATTATGAACTTTTTAAGTTCAGAAACCATTCATGAGCTGATCCAGATTTTCTGTTCAAGTATTCACTATTGGCAAGTATTTGCCAAATGGTATGGGTAAATAATTTTGGTTCTGCACATTATTCATGAACTGTTTGCTTTCACTATTTGTCATTCATAGCATTTGGTTGGTTACTTAAGCCATACATTATTATTTCTGCTCCCTGACTGGATAACTAATTCATTTTTGAAAGGAGAGTAACAAGTTATGTACATCTCGTATACATTTTAGAACATATAACTACTTGTGCTAAAATAGTTGCAACTTCTGGGATTCATAGACCCATTTTTGAATATCCAGGGTTTGTTCAAATACTCATATACAATGTGACCCCATGAATCATAGTGAAACAAACATAGTGCTTTTATTCACAAAAATATTCATTCATCTATTTTTTTAAAATTATTTTACCATCCCAAGGGCCTTCAACCTTTCTTGATGTGTCACTTCTCTTTCATTTAGCCAGTAAAATAATCAGAGTTACAAGACAACAGTTGGAGTACACTTAGCAAACAGTTAATAGCAGAAAGAGCTTTTAAATGTCTGAATTTTTCTTCCTTTATGATATACTGTCCTCTCCCCCAAAAAAAGATTAAGAGCATTGTATACATGTGCAGGATGATGGGTAGCTAAGGACAGTATGCCTGACCTGGCCAAAAAAATTAGGTGATCTCCAAATTGTACAGTGCAAACACATTAATTGCAAATACTTGCTAATGCTGTTTTACTATTGGCACCGTTGCTATAACAAATTACATTTGCTCCTTTCAGAAACTACACGGTGGTAAATACAGAGAAAGGTCTCATAGAAGTGGAGAGAATGAGCTGCCCAGGAATGAAGTTATGCTGCCAGTTAAAAGTTCAGAGTGCACTGTGGACTGCCACAGAGGTAAACGTTATCTGACATGTCAGCTCTCTTGTCGGTTGTGCGCAATTCATTGCCATGCTGGAGAAACCTTTATTCGTGTGTGTTATAAAGAAACATGGTATTAGCTTAATAAATTAGTAATGTAAAGCTCAGAGAATCAGCATGACAATGGATGTCTTAAATGGACAGTCAAACATATGCTTTCTCACTGGTATATTGTTTCCACTTGTTATTTAGCTAGTGTCTAGAGCCTACTGATCCCAAGACCATGTTCTGCTGTTTTGAATGAACGTGGAAACAAAAGCTGTCCAACATAAAACTGTCCCAGGTTGTAGCACATTAGCACTGAGAGATTCTATCTGGTAAAGAATCCTATCTGTAAGTGATAAGGGGAAGGGGTGGAAGAAAACACATTGAGGCTGGGGATTTAAAAAGAGGCTGAAGGGAGTTGGAAGTCTATGGGAAATGGGGGCCTAACTCTCCTATGCCATTTAAAATCCCTGCCTAAGAAGATAAGACGGAGATAGCACAGTGGATTTATCTCTCTAGGTCCCTATCTACTCCTCAGACAGAATTGTGTTGAGTGTAACCAGGCTCCGACACAAAACAAAAATGTTCTTGCAAAGCTGTTGAACCATTACAAACGAATTCCTAGAAGTCAGAGCTTCACAAATGGAAAAAGGGCTAAATGAATTGGGTGAATTATTTGTAATAGGTAATTCAGTCAGCTCGAATTGCATGTGTATGGACAGTGGAGCTGAGTGAAAATTGGAATTTACATCCTGCAGGTAATTCTGATATTTTGACATTTTATTCGTCCTGAATCAGGTTAAAAAAAAGTAAAAATATAGGCATTTTTTCACAGAAAGAAAAGCTCAGAAAAATTTCAGTTTAGAAAGGTTGAAACATTTCATTTTGACACTTTTTATTTAAAATTAAACATGTTGACAAATGAGATATTTTGTTTCAACTTGAACTGAAATTAAAGGTTTAGTTTTAAATCCCTTTAACATTAACCAGCATCTTCTTACGGTGCCACGCTGCTTCCTCAGAGCTGTAGTCTGGTTTTTCATGTCCTCATTCTTTTGTATGGGCTGGGCTCCCTGGCTGGACTACATCTCTCATGAGACACCCTGCGGCTTAGTCAGAGGGGAAACTGCAGTGCATCATGGGAGCTGAAGTGCAGCCAAGAGGCCCAGCCCATATAGTAGGGTGGAGGTATGAAGCATCTGAACTACAACTTCCATAAGGAAATGCAACATCACAGGGAGATGCAGTTTGACATTGACCTGACTGAAAACGAAATATTTTGGTTGGGTTCAGCAAACTAACCAAAACAACATATGTAATTTTGATTTTCCTGGCAGAAAATTCCCTAACAACACTAGTAGATGTGAACTATATGTGGAGTCAATCATATTTTCACCTGATTGCAGATTTGGTAAAAATCTGATCCCTGTACTACCAGACAGTGTTTGGTATCATGCACTGCATTAAGAGGAATCCAAGGTAGCCTCTCCAACCAGTGTGGATCACAGAAGCCAAAACAATCATCAGGGAGAGGACTTTTAAGATAAAAGCTGGCCGAAAAAGAACTACATTAATTCCAAAGTGGAGATTATTGACCTCCAGAAACACAAATTTGTACAGTTTTATAGGGAACAAATTTGGACTGTCTATGTGTTAATGTGAAAAGCAGCTAAATTAAATTATTACTGAATTAAACATAATTTCCTCTGCTCTTGTTCATTTGCAGGACCAGAAGATTTATGTATATGGCTTACAAGGCATGTGTCCTTTAAATACTCCACAAAAGGGATTAGACACTCCAGCTACCGTGAGCTGCTTCTTAGCGGTGCCTCTTATAAAAAAGGTAAAGAGGAATGTTTCTCACAATTGGAAAGGGTATCAATGAAACTAAAGACTCTGCTTATGGAACCAGGAGTCCCAAGATAATGTTGTTTTTCACTATCCTCTGCATAACTAAAGGGCATTGCTGTGAACTCCTCTACACTAGAACTTGCTGGCAGAGCAAAAAGAGCAGTTCTCAGGTCTCTGTGTCCAAGCCAAGAAGAGCAGAGGCCTGGAAGTGGTATGGCGAGAACCTGAGGCAGGAGGATCTAGAAATGGCACTTCAGAATCTGCTGGGGAAGTAGTCAAAATACACCTGCTTTCTTTACATTAAAGCTTTCCAGCTGCATTTCCACCTCATCATTAGAAAAAAGTTAGTGTAAGTGAATGAGAAAGATGAGTAGAGGGGAAGTGACTGAGTGATTAGGATAGATATTGATTAATTCCTAATGTAGGACTTGTGTATTTCTTTTAAGCGCATATTCATTGGACACTCTACATCACGGATGGTCAACCTAAGCCTGAGAAGGAACTGGAGTTTACCAATGTACATTGCCAAAGAGCCACAGTAATACATCAGTAGCCCCCCATCAGCTCCCTGACCCCAGTGCCTCCTGCTGGCCGGCAGCCCTGCTGATCAGCGCCTCCCCCTCCCTCTCCGCACCTCCCGATCAGCTGTTTCGTGGCATGCAGGAGGCTCTGGGGAGGGTGGAGGGCTGGGGGGAGCCATGGCATTCCAGGCTCATGGGAGGGGGCGGGAAGGGGTGGAGTGGGGGGCAGGGCCTGTGGCAGAGCCAGGGGTTGAGCAGGGAGCACCCCCCGGCCCATTGGAAAGTTGGCGCCCTTAGCTCCAGCCCCGGAGTCAGTGCCTATACAAGGAGCCGCATATTAACTTCTGAAGAGCCTCGTGTGGCTCCAGAGCCCCAGGTTGGCCGCCCTTGGTCTACATGCATGCAGTGTATACGTGCATACGTATCACCTATGCCTTATCCACCGCCCTTTTTTTCTTGGGTTAGGGATTGGCATACAACAAAAAGGCAGGCTAGGGATATTATCTCCCCCTGATAATCACAAAGGGAGGCATTATGTGGTGCATAGCTAGTAGTTTTATTTTTGGAGACATTTAAAGTCCTATCATAAGCAGGCTCTTAAGAGAAATGTGGCATTATTGGCTATTGCAGTCAAATTTTAGGATATATATAAAAATATTTTCTAATTGGTTAGATTATCCTCAGTTTGACCTGTAGCAATCTAGAGTGAAAAAATCACGTTATTATCCATTTATTTTCAATGTCTCTAGTGATCTGAAAGCTTATTCACATGCCAACATGCTATGTCTAGTAACTGCATGGAACAGGTTTCGCGGGGGGGGGGGGAAGGGAGAGGGTATTTTATACCATGTGCCCATTCTGTGTTACTGTGCATTTCTGATTCAGTGGCTCAGACTGCTGTATACTTAATGAGATGTGTCCCTGAGCAGAGGGTGAGCGAAGGAATAGTGTGCACTGTTTACATCCCACTTCACCCTTTGGGTAAGTGGGATTTACAGGGTACACAGACCTGGTGCTTACACAGGAATGAATTTCACCTCCTGGGAGGCTGCTCCTGTTGACTTTTTCTGGCTCCCAAAGCTACAGAACTTTTCCTCCCCGATGTTTGATGCCTGACACCTGACTTATCTTTCGTCTGCTACCTTGTATTTTGTCCAGAGAAGTAGAATGTGCCTTTCATTTTGACACTTTCTGCTGTCACACTGATTACAACCCTATGGGATTTCTAGTGGGTTTTAGATCTCCTGGATTATCTTTCCAGACTGTGATATCTCTAGTGAATGTAATAAATAATTCCAGGCCCTACAATAATATTGAATCTAAACAATTCTCCCTCCCCACTCCCCTTCCCCCCCACATCAATGTCCTTTCAGCAGAATTTCTTATAGGACAGTTTTTCCTCCTTTCTGTGTATGGCCAGGCCAATCACCAGGAGGAAGTGCAGGTAAGGTCTGCAAGAAGCTAAACTGTTCACAAGTTAAAGAAGTATGGGCTGGATGAATGGACTATAAGGTGGATAGAAAGCTGGCTAGATTGTCGGGCTCAACAGGTAGTGATCAATGGCTCCATGTCTAGATGGCAGCTGTTATCAACTGGAATGCCCCACGGGTTGGTCCTGGGGCCGGTTTTGTTCAATATCTTCATTAATGATCTGGAGGATAGTGTGGATTGCACCCTCAGCAAGTTTGCAGATGACACTAAACTGGGAGGCGAGGTAGATACGCTGGAGGATAGAGATAGGATACAGAGAGACCTAGACAAATTAGAGGATTGGGCCAAAAGAAATCTGATGAGGTTCAACAAGGACAAGTGCAGAGTCCTGTACTTAGGACGGAAGAATCTCATGCACCGCTACAGACTAGGGACCGAATAGCTAGGCAGCAGTTCTGCAGAAAAGGACCTTGGGTTACAGTGGATGAGAAACTGGATATGAGTCAACAGTGTGCCCTTGTTGCCAAGAAGGCAAATGGCATTTTGGGATGTATAAGTAGGGGCATTGCCAGCAGATCAAGGGACATGATCGTTCCCCTCTATTCAATATTGGTGAGGCCTCATCTGGAGTACTGTGTCCAGTTTTGTGCCCCACTCTACAAGAAGGATGTGAAAAAATTGGAAAGCATCCAGCGGAGGGCAACAAAAATGATTAGGGGGCTGGAACACATGACTTATGAGGAGAGGCTGAGGGAACTGAGATTGTTTAGTCTGCGGAAGAGAAGAACGAGGGGGGATTTGATAGCTGCTTTCAGCTACCTGAAAGGGGGTTCCAAAGAGGATGGATCTAGACTGTTCTCAGTGGTACCAGATGACAGAACAAGGAGTAATGGTCTCAAGTTGCAGTGGGGAAGATTTAGGTTGGATATTAGGAAAAACTTTTTCACTAGGAGGGTGGTGAAGCACTGGAATAGGTTACCTAGGGAGATGGTGGAATCTCCTTCCTTTGAGGTTTTTAAGGTCAGGCTTGACAAAGCCCTGGCTGGGATGATTTAGTTGGGGATTGGTCCTGCTTTGAGCAGGGGGTTGGACTAGATGACCTCCTGTGGTCGCTTCCAACCCTGATATTCTATGATTCTATGATTCTAGAGCTGACAGTTTTGCTGAAGGAGTCACATAAGGCCTGTTGTATTAAGTTGTCGAGCTTGCTGTATGGAATAAGCCTCTAAAGAGAAAAGAATCTTGCACTAAGGCAGATGGGAACGTCGGCCTTTTCCAAGCACAAGTGCCAGCTAGCTGATGAAACTTGAAGAAACACGCAGTCAGATTGCTGCCCTGGGATTTTGCTCTTAAGGGAAATGCTTCTGACTGGCTACGTTTGGGAAGACAGATCCAAGAGAATAGTTTCCCATGCTTCTTTTCTCATCCAAAGGAAACATCATAGACATTTGAAAGAAGCAGAGCGAAGCCCTGAAAATAAACTCTCTGCCTCAAAAAAAAAACAAAAAAACCCAAAAAAAAACAGAGGAATTGACAGTGTAATTTTCGTGGTTAATTTTTATGATTAATTCTGATGACCAGATAACAATAAAATCCTCCAGACCCCTAAAAAGCAACATCCTTTTCAATCTGTTTCCAATATTTTCACAAAGAAAAGCAAAAGAGAGGTTGGAACGTGTGTCGGGACCTGGCCTTCATAAGGAGCCTAGAACACATAAAAACAAAAGCTGCATTTAAAGGCTGTAGCCTGCCAAAGTCTTCTGTGCCAGAAGGATCAGCCAGGGAAATGGGATGGGGGAGTGACAAGGTCTGTGTTGTTTGAGGGCTTCGTTTACATGGTATCTGATGAGTTCCAATAGGCTCGAAGCCTTACACTGTACTGTAGTTATGAGGACAGAACGTCTTGGCACAGGCTCATCCTCTGTGCTGTACAGTATGGCACACGCCCCTATTTAGAGGCCATTCTCACTGGCACAGCTGGACTTTTGGCAGGCCAGAGGCTTCTAATGCAGTTTTGTTTCTGTGTTTTCATTGGCTCTTCTCTCCGCTAAATGTCGAAAGTGAATTCCAAGAAAGTTGCTTCACGTTGATGGAGGACACTGTGCTCCTTAGGTTTGGTCACTTTTTTAATATTGTGGTTTGGAGACGTCTACCTTACGCCATCACCTCCCAATGCACTGGTGCCTTGATAGCATCAATGAAGTGTATAGCCCTTGTGAGCATGTGGCTTTCATAGCACTTGCATGTTAAGTGGCTAGCACTCTTACCTCAGGACATGCTGTGACAAATGTGGGTTCAAGCCCCTTCTTGGGTCAGAAATTCTCATGCCTTGCTTTCCAAAGTGTTGGGGACAACCTCAGTGCCTGAATAAAACAGGTTCTAATGCCCAAGGCTTGAGTAATGCTGTGGCAGAGCATAAAATGGCGGCTGAATTTGCCTCCACAGTGATTGTGTTAATGTAGTCTAAGTGTTTTGTAATATTCCTTGGGCTATATTGGGCCTGATCCCCAGCTAGTATAGTTGGTGCAGCTGTGTTGACTCTGAAAGCTACCTTGTTCTGTTCGGTTGTAGCTGACACTAACCAAGATCAAATAGATTTTTATGATGCTAAGCCAAAAGAAATACATCACTTGCTAGCCAGACTGTCTTCTCCCAAGGCACTTAGTTGCAGAGGAGTTTAAAAGATCTAACAGTGACTCAGAGCTGGGGATGGAAGGAGTGAAAGGTCAGAGAATAGCTTTCACTGTCCACTAAAGCCTGCTAAAATGTAACTAGTAGAACTGACTGAAAAATTCCCATCAAAACTCTTTAATGTAAAATGGCCCTCTGTGATGTAATGTTTAAGACACCCAGAACTGTGAGCTACTATGTTATCCCTCTGTCTTAGCAAGAGTGAGAGCTTTGTTACTGCTAAGATGTGTTAGCTCCCTGATGCACCAGCCTGTCTGCCTTGCAGCAAACTCTTCAAGATTGCCAGTCTAAACTTGGCCGTGCAGGTAACAATCCGTGAACCTCACTTCCCCACAGATATCCTACTGCAGTGTCCCATCACTCTCACTGGACACTCTTAGAAATTTCTGTGTTCGCTGCCTCCAAAAGGACAGAGCACACATCAGCCTGTTAGTGTGAAGACTCTCACTTCCCTTTGATACGCAGTATTGAGATGGTTTTGTAACAAAACAAGAATAGGTTTGTTAACACAGAACAGAGATCTAAATGACACTAAACAAGGGGGAAAGAGACAGGTCTGGTTACAAACAAAACAAAATGAAACACGCTTTCTAGTGACTAAAACTTAATCTTAGCAAGTTACAGTCTTTGCCTAAGCAGTTTTCTTACTCACATAAATACTCACATAAAGTTACCAGCATCTCCAGCCTGCCAGATCAGGGGATCCAACTTTCACAGGCTCACAGGTTGCTGTTTCCAGTGTCCCCTAAGTGATGGGTTACTCAGTGTCTTTTTGTTCCCCTTTATGTTATGGATATAGATGTTGATTTTTGACCTCTTACAACCTAAATGGCCTGTGACTCACCTGCTTGTGTGACTGCCCTTCTCCCTGGTTGATAAGCTAAGATCTGTGGAGGTGCTTGGGCTAGAATTTCTTAGTTATACACAGCAGAGGGGCCTTTGGGAGGGCCCTTGACCTTGGAACTCATTCCCCTTGTCTTGGTCTGAAATAGCCTGAATTTGCTGACCTTTTGCGCATGCTGCAAAATGCATGTTTGTACCAAGAGTGAGTCCTGGTTTGAGGGTTGGTATCTAGGAAGGGTAAGGTACTTGTCAGGGTCTGGCTGCTGGGTTTAGTTTTCACAGTATGATAAAGTGGTAAGAGGCACCGAGCACCTGGGATAGACAAATTCTTACAATCTGATACATTGGAAAAACCCAGCTCCATCTCTCCTGTGAGGTGAGTGTTATTCTATCTGTTTCACAGCTGGGAGAGCCGAGACATAGGGAGGGTTCTGGCCTGTGCCCATGGTCGCACAGTGAGTCAGATTCCCAAGATACCCATTTTCCTGTCCTCTAACCGCTGTCTCCCCGGGTTTTCACTCTCGTTTGGGATGACCAGGCCAAGCAGAAGTTCTGACAGGCTGTAATGTTCTTTCTTGATGGCTGTTTTGTTATGCTTTGAGCATTCTGCCGGGGAGCAATGTTGCAGAATAGCAATCTGTGCTGTGCATAATTAGACACCTGACTTTGGCTGCCACACAAAGGAGACCCTCTAGCTGTGTGTTGAGAATGACTGTGGTGCAGAATATTATGGTTTGGCTATGATGAAATCCATGCAGCGTGCGACTTGCTCACTGTGCAGTAAATTGCCACAGCCAATGTGCGTTCATTAATCATAAGCACCTCTGAATTCTTCATCGTGCTTGTCAGCCTGTCAGCTTGTTCTCTGAAGTGCTGCTGACATCTCCATGTGTCTACACATAGTCCCGGGGCCCAAGACCTGCAGCCTTCATCTGCATGATCATGCTGGCAGATTAACCACTGCTAGTGGTGCAGTTTGCATGGCATTTGGTTGAGGATCAATAATTTCATTTTCTCTTTGGTCAGAATGGCTCCCCTGACAGAAGCACCATTCTGCTTTATTCTTGGGTTTGAACTAATCTGGACTTGACCAATTGGGTTTCAGGTACACGATGGCTGTCTCAGAGTGTATCACGGCCTGAGTTTGTGCCTTCAGGTGGCTGCATGGCCATCTTTCCTCCCATACCTGTAAGGTGATGGGGGATGGATAGGGCTGGGTAGAGGGAGCGGGAGGGTTGTGTGTATAGGTTCATTAGGTTTTTTTAGGTAGTGACGTTGTTGTGGGGTAATTTAATTGCTTTGGCGTAACAGATCAGTCTATTCTGATATTGTTGGGGCACCCAGAATGTTGGATGGGGAGCTCTCTTGTTGCAAAACAGTAACGTTAAATGGAGAAACAAATCTCTCTCTCTCCAACAGAACTCCTACCTGGTGCTGGCCGGACTGTCAGATGGACTTGTGGCAGTTTTTCAGTGGCACGCGGCATCCCAGAGGACCAGCTGCTCTACTTGTGCTCACACACTGCGAATAGGACCAAGTTCAACATCTTGGACAGTGACCCCCGGCAGAATCCCTACCCAGTGAAAGCCATGGAAATAACAAACAGTGGGGCTGGAGGTCTGGTACATGCAATGGCCCTGGCATTCTCATCATAGACTGCGTGACCATAGATATAACAGGAGGCGGAGCCCTACAAACCTCCATCTGTGATCACATCTATGGCGTGGTAACGCGGAGTACCATGGGGAGGAAAGTGATTTGGTGCCTGGATGATAAACCACTACCTGGTGATGTACCATACTGCAACCTATCAGCTCTGCGCACGGTACTTCTGTGGTGACTGCAGCCCTTTAAGAGACATGTTTACAATCCAGCAGCCTTCCGCAGGGATCCCTGCTACAACAGCTATACATAGGACAGTGCTTGATGAGTAACTCTTGGCTGACATGAGCATTATCTGCAGCCCAGAGCTGGGCACACAAATATTAAACCATCAGGACTCCTTCACAGATTATTGCTCCATGTCTTCTTACTCATCCTCCCCTTCTAACAGAATAACTAGGTCCTTCTCCAGCCTGCCAAGCTCTCCTGCAAGCTTATCCAGCATGCCTTTCTCCATGGATTGCGAGGAGTCCAACAAGTTTCATGAACTGATCCCTTCCCCAGACAGATCTGAAAATGATGCTACACCAAAAGATGAAAACGCATCGCATCTCCAAGCTGTAAAGATTCTTCCAGTAAAAGACCTCATCTGGATCCCTAGGTAAATCCCTCCTTAAAGCACATACTCAGCAAACCAGATCCGAGTCACAAGTGGAGCATGAGTCAGTTTGGGTTTAAGGAAGCTCTCAAGGACTTGGGTTTTGTTTCTAATTGTAATTTCACAGCAAACTTATCCATGGTGGTGACTAGCAATAAGATACACCAAAAAAACTACGTAACTGTTCCAGAATTGCAAGTTAGAAACCAATATTTCTACAAACTTTTGGATGGTATCTAGTGTTGCCCCTTTGGCAAATGTGGGGTCTTGCAGGATTGTTTCCATTAGGACAAGAAATCCTGATACAAATCAGGTGTATTCTTGGTGCCATCTTATTTACAAAAAAATGTACTCAAAATCCTGTTTCCTTGGACAGAGTAGAAACAAACATCGGCAGGCAGTTTTCTTGCCCAGAAATTCCCAAGCCTGCCACTCCTGTGCAACCTCTGCCCAAGAAGCTGTCCCTCTGCCTCCTCTCAGGGTCATGTTCGCCTCTGCTTTTGCTGGCTTTCTGCCTCTAAGGCAGAGGTGAAAGTGGGCTGGTACGGCGTTCCGGTAAGAAGTGGCCGCCGGTACCAGCCTGTACACAGGCCACGTTAAAGCACAGCCATGGCAGCGCTTTAAGGACCCTCCTTAAGTCGCTGCCATGGCAGCACTTTAACGTCACTGCCCCGCCCAGGGCCGCCGATGGGTCCTGGCGATTTTAAAGAGCTTGGGGCTCCCGGCCGCTGCCCCCACTACTGCAGCAGTGGCTGGAACCTTGGGCCCTTTAAATCGCCCCCAGGCAGCATGGAAGGACAGGCTGGGGGATGCTGACCCTCAGCCCCACTCCCTCTGCCCAAGGCCCTGCCCCTTCCGGGATCCTGGAGCCAGTCCCCCATACCGGTGAGTAATTTACCTTACTTTCACCCCTGCTCTAAGGGTATGTCTATACTGCAATGTAATCCTAGGGCTAGTGGAATTGGAGTCAGCAGACCCTGGGTTAGAAAACCCAGGGCTTCAGCTTCTACACTGATTGTCAACTCTAGGTTAAGAATTTTCTAACCTGGACTCAAACCTGGGGCTCCAGCATCCACACTGGGGTATGGAGATCTGAGTCGGACCAGCCATATCCCAGACTTCCTAGCTCCCTTCCAACATGTGGCCGCTCTAGCCCTTTGTTCATGGTGCAATGTGAGAAAACTCAATGATCCACCAAACTTGATTGTCCAGAGGACAAAGAAAGTCAGCCAAAAGGATTGTGGGATACTTGAGCGCATTCCCTGAGCATGAGTCCAGTGGGGCTGTGTCCACACTGGAAAGCAATAGGGTTTTTATCTTGGGTCCCGGTTTGACTCAGGCTTGGAACCTCCACCTCCGTGGGGTCCTTCAACCCTGTATCTGAGCCCTGGGTTAGCATGATATGAGTGTAGAAAGAAGGGGAAAGAATGTAGGCTTGAGCCTGAGTTCAAACCCCCTAGGCCTACATTGCAGTGTAGATGTATCCTAACCTGCATACACCCTGCTACCAATATCCCTGCATTTGCAGCCAGGGAAACCCCTCAGTCCACATGGTTTAATGCTGACTTGCCAGATGGCCTTCGCTGGCCTATTGCTTTGAGTGGGCAATTATCTGCAATTGTTTTTGTTTTTGTTTTTTTATAAGAACAGATTTAATAATTTATTAAGATAATGTTGAAGTAAAAAGAAAACAGTACAGAGTTTAGGCATAGAAGTTTCTGGTTATCAGGGAATAAGGGGTGCGAAATTCGGTTTAGGAGCGGGTGGCGTAAGGAATACATAATCTGCAGTCTCCCCAGTTGGGGGTAAAAGTTTAACGGGTACTACATAAGTAACTTGATTGCTTCTCCTTTTGAGCCTGAAAGAGAGTGTTTGGCACACCCATTGTCTTTAACAAGGTCTGTGAGCCTCTTTGGATCTCAGACCTATTCCCCTGCTGGCAGCCTTCAGCATATGTAATCGGAAGAGCTACCGTACATGTGCTTTCCCTGACTGTCCGTGGCCCACGTTGTTGAGCATGATTGTCTCTCTTTTGTCTGTAGGAGAGGTGGCGACATCATAGTTATTGGGCTGGAGAAGGAATGTGGCATGCAGCGCGGCAGAGTCATAGCCGTATTGAAAGCCAAAGAACTGGCTCCCTATGGGTGAGATTGAATTAGAGCCTGTATTTCATGATCACAAACGATTCCATCAGGGGAAATGCACAATCGGTGTCTGAGTGCAAGGCCTGCAATCCTCCAATTGGCCTCTCTTCCTTCAGGGCATTCTAGTGTGGATTCTACGCCACAGGGCAAGCTCCCAGCTGGAGGAGTCACTGTGATTAGGCTCCAATTACACAGACAGGCCCCAGTGCAAGTTAGAGCAGCCCTGAGTCTGGGGTAGCCCTGGATTGGTAGAGCAGAGCATGCTGTGACTGTGCCCCTCCTGCTCCTTATACTGGGACAAGCAGGAGGAGTTGGGGTAGATCTTCTCCCATGTGCCAGATCAATCCAAGCTGGCTTCTTCAGGCAATGGTCATGATCTGCCCCAGAAACATCACAGCAAGTTGCATCTCCAGCTTTCTAACTAGCTGCCTTGTTTCCCAGGCTGAGTCAGTGTTAAGATAGTGCCTCTCATTTTGCAAAATGTGATGTTGTGATAACTCTTGGCCCAATCCTGCCAGGTGCTGACTTCCCTGGGCTTTGCAGGCACCGGCACCTGGCAGGGGTCCTCAGTGCGTGGCAGACTCAGTCTCTGCATGAAGAACAAGAAGTGTATTTACTACAGAGTGCAGTGCTTGTCTGTGGCTTCATTCACTCAGAGCAGGTTGAAATTCTGGCTCTAAATAAGCACCTTTGTATCAGCTGTAGCTCCTGGCACTCCGTGGAAAACAGTTATGGACATTAATTTAAAATGCTTCATGTAGCAACTGAGCTTCCAAGTAAATAAATAACCATGGTATAGTGTTGAGTTGTTTTTTGCTGACCATTTAAACACCAATATGTGATTGTGCTGTTCATGGCAAGACAAAGCAACTAGAAGTTAAGCTGTGCTGTATGTTATTAATGGCCATTTATTAATAAACAGCACAGGTTACATGAAATCAAAGCCTTCCTTACCTTCACTTCCGTTGTTCGTTTGTGCCTTGGCATGTCAGGTATAGTGCTTTGTCCCTTTTATTACCTGTATAGGCCCACTTAGCTAGGTGGACTCGTTTCAGAGATTCACCGGATTTAAAAAAAATAGGAAAGAAAAGTATGGGGAGTAGAAGACCAGATGAAATGACCATTGCTAGACTTGTCCTATTTTACAATATTGCAGCCTTGCTGATTCAGGCAAAAAATCCATCGACTCATCCTTGACCAGCAGGATGAAAATGATGAAAAAGCCAACAATATTGCACTCCCAGTGGCAACAAATTACTTCCCCTGGGTGTGGCGGCATCTGCAAGGCTGCAATATCACTAAGATGGAGCCAGATACTGTGCTGTGCCTCTGAGGAGTGGAGGGGAGGGAGGGAGAGGAGATGACTTCCTTGGGGGCTGCTCTCACTTAGGACAGCTTCCCCACAGCTCCAAAATACCAAACTCTCTAGCTATTCCTGCCATTCCTGTTTCCCTTGCCCCTGTGCTAGGGCAGTTCCCCAAGGGGCAGGTCCCTTTCCTTTACCCCAGCACTCCTTTATAGAGTGGCATCAATCCATTATTTGGTTCTTACTAAATGCATGATGGCGCAAATTCTGCCACCTTTCCTCACATTGAATAGGCCCGCACTTTGTGAGCAGCCTCATTGAAATCAATGGGATGAAGGTCTATCGAATCTGGCCTTACATTAGTGCACAGTATTATTGTAATCAAAAGAGCCTCGTAGAACTATGTCACTGTGTTGGGGTTTTTGGAGGGAGGTGAGGGTTGCTATAATGTAACTAGTAGTTACACAGCTTTATGTTTCCTGTTTTAAATATCTCCAGCTGTCTTAGAAAAGCAGATTCATTGACTGTAAGAAAACCCTAAGCACTTCTCACTTTTGCTGGGCTGTCTGTTTTCTGGGAGAGCTGCACTCCATTCTCCAACCCTGTTCTTGCTTTCCCAGGGCACTGGTCGAAGCTGCTATCGTAGCAAGAGACACTGTTGTGTGCTGCTTTGAGAAAAAAAACATGGAATGGTGCCTTGCTGTCTGGAGGAGCTGGGGTGCCCGAGAGTTTGACATTTTCTACCAGTCCTATGAAGAGCTGGGAAGGCTTGAAACCTGCATGCGAAAAAGAAGGTAGTGCTTGTCAAATTTAAAATCAAGCATCCAGAAAGGACAGACTACAGGGAACAGAAACTGATGCCCTTCAGCATTCCAATCTGGGCACTTTTGTATCCTTAGAGAAGGGTTTGGTTGGTTTTTTCCCTACATTTGCTGCTAAGGAACACTGCAGGGTTCTTGCAGAAACTATCTCCTCTGCAGTGCATTTGCCAGAGATGCAGAAGACCAAATTAGATACCTTTCTGTTTGTTTCTGCCTTTCTTTTCAGCACGGGATAGAGATGTATTAAGTCCAGAAAGCAGGTGATCTCTCAACAATGTTGCCCTAATGTGTACCACCCTCCCTATCCCTCCACCCATTCCATTCACTTCTCTATTTTGAGCCACCTTTCTTCCATTGTAAATTCCCTCACAACCCCCACACATCTGGGCAGCTGCTGCTTAGGTCCTCATCCTAAAGAGCTTCATTAACTACACAGATATGCATCTCTCTCCCTCAGAGACTGAGCTTTTACACAATACTCCTATCACCTGCTGTCCCAATGGGTGAGAGCCCAGCAATAATCCTTCAGTGGCCAATATATTTCTGGTCTGTAAAGATATCGTGATACAGAGTTACTGTGAAAGACCCAAAGATGATGATCTGTCATTGAATACTGCACAATCTCAGTACATTAATGAGCTATTTAATTGCACTACTGCAAAGTAAATTGTACAAAGAGTCCAATGCAAAGCAAAACGTGTCAGCACTTCAGATGCTTTACAAGTTGTTAAGAGAAGGGAATAATTTAATCAGCAGAACTTGGAAATGGTCCATGCCCCTCTGTTACTTTCCTCTGTAAATACATTTGGAAGTAAAAAGAAAAGGAGTAATTGCGGCACCTTAGAGACTAACACATTTATTTGAGCATAAGCTTTCGTGAGCTACAGCTCACTTCATCGGATGCTCACGAAAACTTATGCTCAAATAAATTTGTTAGTCTCTAAGGTGCCACAAGTACTCCTTTTCTTTTTGCGAATACAGACTAACACGGCTGCTACTCTGAAATTTGGAAGTAAGCTCAGTTTACTGGTATATAAAAGTGTCTGTTATTTTTTAGATAGAGTTGCTTATATAGTTTATTTTTCACATCACTAAGGTCATACTAGACCCTAGAAAGCATTGTACCCGGTGTACACACAATTACATTATCATAGCATGTACAAAAGAGTGTAAAAAGTGAATCAACTCCTGATGAATGAATGTGTACTGTGTATTGAACTGTTTTTATACTGAGAAACTTATACTAAGTTTTAACATATATTCAAGGCTGCTTGATGTAGAGTTAGCAGGTTAAATGTCAGATTTACACTTTTACTGCAGGCTGTTAAAATAGCCATCAGAAGCAAAACATATCTCAAAATAAACAGACTCCTCCAAGAATTACACTGCGTCAGTGTCACCGTTTATTGGCAGCTGGTGACTGCATCAGTCACTGGATGTTTGCACAGCTCCATGATCAGTTCAAGAGTTGTTGTATCTGATTAAAATGCAGGCTTTCTCTCAGGGAACAAAGGGTAGGAATAAATGGTAAATTTTCAGACTGGCGAGGGGTAACTAGTAGTGTTCCCCAGGGATCAGTCCTAGGACCAATCCTATTCAACTTATTCATAAATGATCTGGAGAAAGGGTACACAGTGAGGTGGCAAAGTTTGCAGATGTTGCTAAACTGCTCAAGATAGTTAAGACCAAAGCAGACTGTGAAGAACTTCAAAAAGATCTCACAAAACTAAGTGATTGGGCAACAAAATAGCAAATTACATTTATCCACATTAAATTTCAAGTAATGCACATTGGAAAAAATAACCCCAATTATACATACAATATGATGGGGGCTAATTTAGTTACAACTAATCAGGAGAAAGATCTTTGAGTCATCGTGAATAGTTCTCTGAAGATTACCATGCAGCGTGCAGCGGCAGTCAAAAAAGCAAACAGGATGTTAGGAATCATTAAAAAAGGGATAGAGCATAAGACGGAGAATATCTTATTGCCCTTATATAAATCCATGGTACACCTACATCTTGAATACTGTGCACAGATGTGGTCCCCTCATCTCAAAAAAAGATATACTGGCATTAGAAAAGGTTCAGAAAAGGGCAACTAAAATGATTAGGGGTTTGGAACGGGTCCAATATGAGGAGAGATTAAAGAGACTAGGACTTTTCAGCTTAGAAAAGAGGCGACTCAATGAGGGATATGATAGAGGTCTATAAAATCATGAGTGGTGTGGAGAAAATGAATAAGGGAAAGTTATTTACTTGTTCCCATAATATAAGAACTAGGGGGCACCAAATGAAATTAATGGGCAGCAGGTTTAAAACAAATAAAAGGAAGTTTTTCTTCACTCAGCACACAGTCAACCTGTGGAACTCCTTGCCTGAGAAGGTTGTGAAGGCTAGGACTATAACAGGGTTTAAAAGAGAACTGGATAAATTCATGGAGGTTAAGTCCATTAATGGCTATTAGCCAGGATGGGTAAGGAATGGTGTCCCTAGCCTCTGTTTGTCAGAGGGTGGAGATGGATGACAGGAGAGAGATCATTGATCATTACCTGTTAGATTCACTCCCTCTGAGGCACCTGGCATTGGCCACTGTCGGTAGACAAGATACTGAGCTGGATGGACCTTTGGTCTGACCCAGTATGGCCATTCTTATGTTCTCCCCCACTAGATAGCTGAATGGTGGGGAGAGGACAGGGTGTCCCCTCCCCCTTGGCCTCTCCAGCACTGCTAACAAGAGTATCACATAACTGAGATATTTTAGACTACATCAGGGCTACAAATATAATCTGCCTGGATACTAGTTAGGAATGGTGCAAGGGACTGTGGGGTTTTTTTAAAAAAACACATTTGGGAAGGACCAAAAGCAGCCCCATCAATGTGAAAGACATGATCCCATCCGCTCTGCTACTGTGTGACACAGACACTTTGGGGAGAAGCTGGACGCCAACTTAAAGCTGTTCCAACTGTAGAGTGGGACTTGGATCCATTGAGGAGTGCAGTTTGGATGTTCCTTCCTGGAGCCCCTTCCATCCGTCTCATGGTGATGTGCAGGGGTTACTTGACACAACTGGAGTAAAGGAGAGCACAACAAACGGAGCGTGAAAAGCTAAGGTGACAAATCCCCAGCTGGTGTAAAGCAGAGTAACTCCACTGCAGTCAATGGCGCGAACTCAGCTGAGGCGCCACCCCTAAAAATCGCTACCTTTGTAGCAAGCTATCTCATCCCACTGGAATTGTGTCCCCACCATCCAAGCCCAGTCCAGACCCTAGTACCAGAGTGTGCTCAGCTAGACAGGCTGCGTAGACCCAGAAAACATCTGGGGATACCCCATCTTTATCATAGAAGAGACAAATCATCCCCTGCATGGAGGCTGTATTCAGGATGTCCCACTACGCCCGTCCTCCCAGGGTGGGGGGCCTGGGAAACACAGCCAGGGCTTTCAGTGAGCTATACACTAACATGAAGCCCATTTGTACCATGTCCTGGGCCTCCTTCATTAGATGGCACTAATAATACCTAGTTGTTATGTAGCCCTTCCCATCTGTACACTTACAAGGGAGGGCAGTATCATTATCTCCATTTTACAGATGAGGCAACTGAGACCTGGACAAGCTAAGTGACTTGCCAAAGGTCACCCAGGAGGTCAGCAGCAGAGCCAAGAATAGAACCCAGGTCTCCTGAGTCCCAGGCTTGTATTCATCCCAGAGGGAGACACATTCAATAGGTGACAGCCTGAATGGTTGTAAAGCGCTTATTTATTATTATTTTATTAGCAGTCCTTAAACCATACAGAGGCCAAAAATGGGCTCAAACATGCCAAAAGCTGGTGTGTTCCAAAGCAGCATTGCCTTATACATTTCTTTGAGAGAAAATACTAGCTCAGATGATCAAAGCAAGCAAGAAACACCAGCAATCTGGACATGATGTGACGGGACATGTCGGAGGGCAGGCGAGAGCCGAGATGGCTGGAATGCAAGCATCTGTCCGGGCACCCCTCCCATTCCTTCAGCTGTGGGAATTTCACACTGTGGTGGCTTCTTTCTCAAGCAGGAACACCGGGGCATCATTCAGGCAGCACATATTACTGGTTCCTGGACCCAAGGCCTCTGTTTGGCTGTGTGCTGCGTGGGCTTGATCCAACACCCAGCTGAAATCAATTGGAATCGTTCCACTGACTTCAGTGGGCACTGGATCAGGCTCTGGTCGCATGAAAGAGCCTATGCTTTCAGCAGAGTGGCTTAGTATTATTAGTTATTATGCACCACCCATGTGCACAGCCCCTGCCCATCCCCTCTCCCAAAAAGCTCTTACCATCTACAAAAGCCAGACAACAATTGAGCAAGGGCCACCACGGGAATGACTAAGGGGGGTTTATACTGGTTACTGTTATTGACTCACTTCTTGTGGGCAGCTCAGCGTGTGTGGATCGTAGCAGGGAGGTGGAAAGAAGTGAAGAGGCCTCCACCCAGCCGAGACCATTCCAGGCGCCGGGGGAAGGTTCTGAAGCCAGCGGTGGGACTTGACTGGGAAGGTATAGACTGGAGCCCTCGACCTATTTCAGTGCCGTTGACCCTCCACGATGTGAGTAAAGCAGCCTGTCATTGGGGGCAGGGAGAACGTCTCCTACCACTTGTAGAACCTGCTTGAGCCCAGTAGGCTCCAGGGTTAGAACACAGCACTTTGCAGGTCTGGGCCGACGAGCGGAGGGGGTGGGCGAGGTACTATGGCCTGCGATGTGCAGGAGGTCGGACTAGATGATCACAATGGGCCCTTTGGCCTTACAGGCTATGAGACCTGCGTTCCATTGGCTCGGGCATGAAAATCAGTTCTGGAGGCTGTATGGGTGGGAATGCTTACATTTATTCCCTGGGCTTCCTTAGAGCAGGACAAGACCCGCCATCAAACCCGACTGTTTATTAGCATAGGCCTCGCTTCAATTAGCAAGCCATAGGCAGATTTAGTAATGCTCCAAAGGAAAAAACACAAGCTAGAGGCTTAAAAAACAATTTTCATGAGACTCCCCGAAACTCTCCAACTCCCATTCCCCGCCCACCCCCCCAATACAACCCAGCCAAAATAAGAGCAGAATTAATCTGCACAGTGAGACCTCTTTCTCCACTGGGCTGGATGAAGGGCACAGAGTGCATAGTGTCATGTACGTTGAAAAGCACAATTTGTTTAAGACAAAAGGATATTGTGGGGCAGGACTGTAGGGGAAACAACAGGGACAGGTTCTTGTTAATAGTGTCATGGACTCAGGTGCCATTCAAGATGAGTAACAGCATTGGGATCTCGCCCAAAGATTTCGCTCTCAAAAATCAGTCACTGGTAAAACAGCAGCTAGAGCAGGAGTGGCCAACCTGAGCCTGAGAAGGAGACAGAAGTTACCAATGTACATTGCCAAAGAGCCACAGTAATACGTCAACAGCCCCACATCAGCTCCCCACCCCCACAGCACCTCCCACCCACTGGCAGCACTGCTGATCAGTGCCTCCCCATACCTCCTGATCAACTGTTTCATGCAGGAGGCGGGGGGGGTGGGGCTTGTGGAGAGCAAGGGCATGGCAGGCTCAAGGGAGGGGGCGGGAAGGGGTGCAGTGGGGGGGGCAGGGCCTGTGGCAGAGTCAGGCATTGAGCAGTGAGCACCCCCCGGCACACTGGAAAGTTGGCACCTGTAGCTCCAGCCACAGAGTCAGCACCTGTAAAAGGAGTCACATATTAACTTCTGAAGGGCAGCATGTGGGTCCGGAGCCCCAGGGTGGCCACCCCTGAGCTAGAGGGTAAGAGCCTTTGGGGCGGGAAATCTTCCCAGTTAGGCATTCAGGGAGAGGGAATTCAGAACATTTGCATGTACTGACCGAGAAGCAGTGCATTCGGGCTGTGTAGTTTGATGTATGTTGCAATATATTTTTTTAAAGAAAGTGAATTTCTTCCTCTGTTGGCCAACTGGAGCAAGCCAACAGCTCGGCCTTGTTTTGTAAATTGTACTAAGGTGAGGCCAGTAGGTGCACAATTTCTCAAGCCTCTCCCCCTGCTGCAGGAATGTATAGAAGGGTTGCAGATGCCTCAAGCCAGAAAGCTGCACTCAAATTAGAGTAATCCATCACAGACAATAAAACCCAGGGTATTTTTAATTCTGTCAATGACCAAGAAAGCCTAATACACAGGAACCATTTTCCAAATGCCTGTATGACCTGTCAGACCACTCAATACAGGAATAGGCTGTTTTAAAAGGCCAGTCAGTCACTACAAAAAAACAAACAAACGTGACTCAAGGAAGATTTAACGGACACATCTGTAGGGTTTGAGGCCTAACAATCCTTTAGGTATGACCGGGACTTCAAGGAATACAGGTTCATGGTAAGAAAAGGAGTAAGTGAGCTGTAGCTCATGAAAGCTTATGCTCAAATAAATTTGTTAGTCTCTAAGGTGCCACAAGTACTCCTTTTCTTTTTGTGAATACTGACTAACACGGCTGCTACTCTGAAATAGGTTCATGATGTCAGCGTTAATGCTACTAAAAATGTGTGGGCATTTCTGTGTTTGCATACACTGCCATGGAAAATCCTGCCTGTTTCACCCCACCGACATGATTGCCGAAACCTAGAAGAATGATAATCCTGAATACTCCTGAATACACCACATTCATGTTTAATCAAATCAGAATAGACACGTGCTCCCATTTTAATACAGCTGTTTGGTAAGTGTCTCAATAGGGATGAAACCGCTCCTCAACTTACCTGACAGACACATTACTAGCTTGGCTCGTATCATTAGCTATTTCAGTGGCAAAGAAAAGTGTAACAGCTCCCCTATTTCAGCCTTGGAAAGGCCTTAGCAAATTGCCCACTTAATTCCACGTCCAGTGTGGCTCACATAAAGACTGAGCGCTTGGCTAGATGCAGCCAAGGGTACACAACTTGTTCCTGCAGTTTAAATCTATTTCCTGGTATGTAGTTTGGCATGCACAAAGCAGGTCTGTCTTTTTAAGAGCTTAACATTTAATCAGATATCATTTTATCTAACATTTAAAAAAAAAAGCCATCTGCTTCTAGAAGTATTCCTCTGTTTAAAGCATGAGACTAGGCCATCTTTTAAAGCGTGTAGACAGGACATTATTTTGCTAGGCAATGGCTGCACTGCACCCCATCATGGCACAAGCAGAAGTTTTTGTTATAAGCTCATTAGGGCCCTGATCCTTTGACGAAGGACTGAGTGGTTATTATCTAGTATAAGGCTTGGGCCCCCTGGGAGGAGAAAATGGGTCGGAAATCCCCTGCTCTTTAATATGCAATTTTAGTTGCCTTTCATGTGATCACTTTATGGCATTCATTAATAAAGAACGAGCCAAGCTCTAGAACAGAGGTTCCCAAAAAGTGGTCCTCTCGGGGGTCCGTCAGGGGGTCCCGTGGCGAGCTCCGTTCAGGTGGTCAGCGGATAGTTCCCTCTAAGGTGCACTCCTAGGCAGCTGCCCACAAGAGAATGAAGGGCCATCCACCCACACAGACAGGCTCCACTAATTAGGTGCCTGGACCCTGGAGAAGATGCACATGTAAGCTGAGGTGATGGCCTTGGGAGGAATAGGGGGTAGGAGGGAGGGAGCAGTGGAGTTAGAAGAGGGGGATGGGGAGAATTTGGGATGTACAGGGCTGCTGCAGCCAGAGAAAGAGGTGACTTCCCAGCTCCAGGGCTGTGGCTGCTGTGGCAGGGGAGATAGGGAGAGACCCCCTTCCTTCCCAGCCCCAGCTAGGGGGCTGCCACAGCGAGGGAGAGAGGGCACATCCATTGCATTAGAAAGGTAAGATGACTGATAGTAAAATATGAGTTGTGTGCTTTTATTTGTAGAACAAAAAAAGGTTAATTATTATTAAGTTTTTTTTTAATATAGCGCTTTTATCCAAACCGTTTTACAATAGTTAACTAATGGTACAAACAACATTTGGAAAGTTCATTAAGTGGTCCGCCGAGACCCTCAGCAATTTTCAAGTGGTCCGTGGAAAAAAAAAGTTTGAGAATCACTGCTCTAGAATAGCCAAAGGCGATTACAAAAACATTGCAGAAAGACAAGGTAGGTGTAAATGCAAGCAATCGGAACAGGTGAGGCAAATCAAAGCCCCAGTTCTTTGGGGCCAACAGGCACTAACCTTAAAGGAAGAGATGCTAATGAAGGGCAAGTGCAATTATTACATAACAAACCCATCACAACTAGAGCGAGAACATCTCTTCAATAATGGAGCCGTGGGTCTGCCCTCACCCTGTGCTGGCTGCATGTAGGGTTGAGATATCTCCACGGCTTTGCTCATTAGCTCCCAGGCAGGGCCGGATTAAGATCTTTAGAGGCCATAAGCACTGAAAAGATTATGGTGCCCCCCTCATATGTAATTCAAAATAAAAACAATACTATACCATAAAATAAAATTTTATTTTTCGAAATGACACAAAACGTACATATATGCTGAAATTAAAATAGCTTCTTTCTATATTTTCTGATTGCAAAATTCTGGATAAGTTCATCGAAGCTGACTCGACGAAGCATGTCCGCTTCCATACACAATAGGGAAAGTGAATCAAGTCTGTCCTGATACATTGTTGTTCTCTGAGGGTTTTTATTCTTTTCAGCTGAGAAAAAGAGTGTTCTGCGGCACAGTTAGTAATCATCAATGTTAGAAAAATCCGTAGTGCGATCTCTACATTTGGAAATACACATTGTATTCCGCCTTTCAATATTGTGTCATGAAGATCAATGTGACTGAATTTCATTTTTCCTGTTTCATTAAATTTTGTGTGCAGATAACAGTGGAACTGCCGTACTTCTCCACAGAGATTCATGTTCAAGTTAACAGGGTATGAGTCAACTAGCTTTTGGGAACCTTGTGAATATTGTTTGTCAGATAAGTCCATATCGTTTAGAAAAGAAAATCTACTTGATACTTCTTTGTACACTTCACGTCTCCTCTTCATATGAGCTTCAAGTGTATCAATTATAGTGTAGTAAGTAGATGCACAACATTTGTCTCTAGGATTCAATGCTGTTTCTGTTGCACTGCTATCATTTGTTTGTTTTCTCCTGATTCGCTTGCAGGACTGGGCTTCTTTGTAGTTAGTATCAGGCAAGATATCTTTTGATATGTCTTCAAATCATTCAAAATCATTCCTCAAAGTGTGTAAATGGTCTGCTAATGATTGACAGAGGTCTGCACATGTTTTCAAATCCAATTCTTTTTCTTGGAGAGCTCGACTTGTGTGGTCAAAGTGTTGTAAAATTTCATTCCACACGGTCAACATGAATACAAACTCTAGTTCTTGCATCTTGTTTGCAATGTTTTCTGCCTCTCATATAGTTTCTCTCTTTTGTGATTGGTCTTCAGCTATACTTTCTAATGCATCCACAATCTTTGAGTAGGACTCCAGAATTGCACTTGTTGCCACTACATGTGCCTCCTAGCGAGTATTAGAAAGACACACACACGATCATTGCCCAAATATGTTTTTAGAACTGCCCATCGGTGTGTTGAGGCAGAGAAAAATGTATAAAGTAACTGGACTATTGAGAAAAAACTTACTGCTACCAGACAACAATCAACAGCACTGCAGCCAACAAGATTGAGAGAGTGTGCAGCACATGGTATGAATATGGCATATTTGTTCTGTTCTAAAAGCTTCTTCTGCATTCCTTGATAACGCCCTGACATGTTGGCAGTGTTATCATAAGATTGACCTCTGCACTTTGAGAAATCTATTTTGCAAACTTGGCACAGATAATGCAGTACTTGATTTGCCATTTCTTCACCAGTGCGGCTTTTCAAATTGAGGAATGTTATAAATCGTTCAACTGGTTTTTCCATCTGTGGGAGACACATATCTTAGTACAATACTCAATTGATCAATATTTGAAAGATCAGGTGTAGAGTCGACAGATAAACTGAAGTACCCAGCAGTACTTATTTCATCCTCAATAGCTGAATGAACATTGTAACTCATTAGACCAATGAGTTCATCACATATTGTCTTGGATAAGTATGATGGGTTACCTTTGCCAGCATTCCCATATTTTGAGATATGGCCTGCTAAAAATGGGTCAAACTGAGCCACAAGCTTCAACAATCCCAAGAAATTTCCATTCTGCAATGATCCAAATGTGTCATTGGATCCCTGGAAAGGCAGACCACGTTCAGCTAATGACAGGATCTGATTTCCTCGCATTATTTCGATCTACGTTGGTAGGACGGCCCCCTGGTTTAGGTGGGGATAAGTAATAAAAAGAGAACAGAAAAATGGGGGAAGAGGGTGTAGTGAAGTTAAGAAAGTCTAGCAAAGTTCTGATTTTTTCCCATGATGACTACTTTGATGCTTTTTTTGAAATATCAAATATCAAATTTTAAAAAAAAATTTTTTTGGTGCCCCCTGCTTTGTTCTAAGCACCTGCTTAGTCTGCCTATTGGGTAATCTAGCCCTGCTCCCAGGTCAGGCAGCAGGTCTGATTTACTGGTGTAAAAAAAATCTAGGCCCAGGTTCTCAGGTTGCTTTGCTCTGTGGTCTCTGCACAAGTGACCTGGCAATTGGTAACCAATGGCTCCTCATCACATAGCACCATCAGAACAGTTTGTACTCAGCCCCTGACACAGGGACCGTGACCAGGGACTGGCGATGGTTTCCCTGCACCCCATTAATCTCCAGTCCTTGGCAAGCCGCGTGCATTGGAGCGGTCCTCAGGCTACTGTAGTGTCAGGGGATCAGCCTGGTGGCCAGCTGGCTGAGGATGAGGGGAACAGAGAGTTGATGCCAGTGGTGTGACATTAATTTACAACAGCTGAGGATCTGGCTCAAACTTCTTATACTGAGTCTCCTACTGCATTAAGATCTTGCCGGGGGCCTGCATTTCTAGTGGGAGTGAAGCAGCTGCTTTGATTGTTAACGAGGGGCTTGTTGTCACTTGAAAGTCAATTTGGCTGAAGGTAGGGTGTGAGTTTCAAGGGCAATAGCTGTGCCTGAATAACTCAGACTGTAGGTAAGCCCTTCATATGTTTTTGGCTGCCAGCATTGGCGTCGCTGACCGGCAAAGGTGGTTGTTTTTGTTAATCATGAATGAGTTTACATCTCTCACTGTTGCAGCTTTGTCCCTGTTACCAGCAAGAAAGAGAAAACATTTGCTAGCTCAGGGTATGGCAACACTAGGGAGACTCTCCCAGTGTAGCTGGACTGCCGACGCTATGCTGGCATTACCCAGTACCTTAGAGGCGGCCTACACTGACAGATGGGGTTTTTGTCATCAGTGTGTGGCAACAGCAGGCGGAAGCATTCGTCCCTGGCCATAATTGCGTCTACACTCTTAAGTGGCCATAGCTGTGGCACTCAGGGGTGTGTGTTTCACACCCCTCCTGACATAGCTACGTTGACCTAACTTGTAAGTGTAGACCAGCCCTTGGTTTTGAATGAGGTTTGGGTGTTTTCCCCCATATGGGCACTAGAGGGTGCTCGAGTTTCAAGGAGATTCGGACAACAGGAGGGTTCTATTTTGTTCCAGACTAAATAAATCCAGATCACAAAGTAAGCCCCATTCAGACCTGTACTGTCGCCCCCCACACCTGCACCTAGCACCAGTGAGTTGAGGAAGGTACTGAGCAGTGCGCAAGGGGAGAGCCACTTCCCTGCTGCTCTTTCCTCAGTGTCTGGACAGCACATCGATTTGTGTAAGTCAACTTTTCCCTAACTCTCCCTCGGTTCCTATACAGCCCTGCCTGCCTCTTCTTAAGGCACTCGTTGTTGGTTACCGTACCTAGCTAATCCTTGGCCCGACCATTTTCAGCTTGGCAGTTGGTTTCTTGCCATTTGGTTACATTTTAAATTCTAAGAAAACTGAACAGAGTCAGGCGTCTGGCCCTCTTTGCACAGGTCTGAGCAGATTCTATCCACGCACTTGGGCCCCTATTTGCCACCTCATTTGCTGAACCACAGAAAGCTGGCGAAGCATTTCTTCCCCAAAGAGAAATTGTGTGAAATTCACCCCTGCACAGAGGACCTGCCCAGTGTTTATGCCCCATTTACACTCTAGTTCGAGGACTTAGAGCGGTGCATGGGTTTAGGGTGGGATCTTTGCACAGGGGTGAATTTTGCCATAAAAGAAGAGTGTGCAGATGAGAGATTAAGAGCTTGCAGAGCAGCTACTGAGCATGTTCAGTGACTCCAGTCGGCTAAGGATCTTTGTGCTTGGTGAGCTTTTTTTTTTTTAGGGCACAAACTTGCAGAGACGCTCTGCTCTCAGTAATCTGATCCGTACAGTATTAGCCATTATACCGCACTTGGTGAGAGCTGCAGAAGTCATCACCATTTATTATCGAGCGCTGGCAACTGCCAGGAAGCCCTGGGTACGGCCAGCACCTGAGTGAAAATAAAAGCACAAGTGAAATTCACCACCAAGCGCCTACACTGGCATATGGCATTGCCTCTATTCTGTGGCCATATTAATCCAACTGCTCTCTGCCCAGCACACATCAAAGATGTGACATACCAGCCACAAAGCCAAGAAAATCCACAGCTCCAGTTACTTCAGTGTCCTAGTGCCAGCGGAGACGTGGCAGGCGCCCCTTTAATAATCCGTCTCAGCTTGACTCCTCGCGCTGTGGTTTGAGCCCCTTGCAGGGCCAATGACCTCCACGCCTGCCTGCTGACCTTTGCTCCTTCAAAAGACCAGCATTGCAAAGGACAGTGAAATTAAAAACTGCGTACACAAACCCAATTAAACAATAGAATTGTCACAATGGGTCGGCATCTAACGCAAGACCCCCCTCGGGTGAATGGGGCCAGGATTTCATTGCCAGTCCCCAAGTGTATGTCCCCTTTGTGTCCCTGCGGCTGGAGCTTTCTGGCTACCTGTGTGCCCCCTCCCCTCCCTCCCCCCCCAGCTCCACTTGCTTGTGCTCAGCTGCAATGGCCCTGAGGGGCTGTTCCGGCATCAGGAGATGGCTGGAGAGCAGAGTCATTCTGGCAGTGCCCACGCCCCTGGCAAGTATCTCAGGTAGTTTGGCACTGAGTTGGCTACATGGGCCCTTTGCCACACGGGAGTGCTGACTACATGGGCTGTGTGGAGCTGGTTGGGCTCTGTGGTGGCAGTTGGCACCATGGGGGAGCTCCAGGAAGCAGAATACCCAGTGAAGCGCCCCTGCATTTGATGGTCTCCCCCCCCCCCACCCCAGCATGACAGCCTCCCCTTGAGGCCTGCTTGACAGGCTGGCATGCCGCGGGGAGGCAGGCCCAATGGCAGGAGCTGCAGCTGTTACGGTGCCTGGGGTAAGCCCCAGTTCCTGCCTAAGGCCAAGCCGGTCACAGGCTGGCAGTTTCTCTGCTTCCCCTTGCTCTGCCATGTCGCAAGCTATGGCTCCATGGCCCAGGAAAGCAAAGCAACAAGCTGTGTGGTCACCCACATTAGCAAACACAGGTTAAATGAGCCACACAGCCCAACCAACTCAGCTTTGAACTTGGCTTAGCTGCTCCCGTTCAGCCCCCCAACTCCCAGCTTGGCCGTGACTCGAGCCATTGGCTTTTCGCTCAAAGTCTAGATTGGAGCCTGGGGTTTCAACCGGTGCTAAGCCAAGTTCAAAGCCGAGGTGCTGCAGCGTTACGGCTAGCTGAACCCCCCCCCCCCCCTTCCCAACCGCCTTTCGGCAATGTAAAGGTATTTTAACTCAATGGGCCTCGCTGTGTAAGTGCTATGCGGTTAGGGTGACCAGATGTCCCGCTAGTTAACCCTTTGTCCTGCGTCCCGACTGATGTATGGTCAGAACCCCATTTGTCCCGATAAGGAGGTGTGTGTGTGTGGGGGGGGGGTGATGAGGTGGGGCAGGGCGGGGCGGGGCGGGGGGATGGGTGAGGAGACGAGCGGCGAGTGGGCAGGCAGGCGGGGGAGCGAAGAGGTGAGTGGTGGAGGTGAGCGGGGGTGTGGGGGACTGAGGAGGGACGCAGCAAGGCAGCAGCAGGCCAGGGGGTGAGGAAGGGCACAGGGGCATCGAGTGGGGAGGGGGCAGAAACTGGGGCACGGGGGGGGCGTGGAGCTGGGAGGAGCAGGGATGGACTGTGGGCGGGGCCAATGTGTCCCGATATTTTACTGTTGAGATGTGGGTCACTCTATGTGCAGGAACAGGCTCAGACAGCCATCAGGGCTGTGGGTTTGGAAAGCACCGTCCCCACGGAGAGAAATCATAATGCAGCCGGGTTGGGGGGGGGGATGTATCAGCTAGCCTTTCAGGGAGCCAATCATTTCAGCCTAATCAGTTTGCAATTGTCCCTCCAGGAAGGTTTGCTTAGTGCAGAGGTCCCCAAACTGTGGGGTGCGCTCCCCTAAGGGGGGTGTGGAACAACGTTTGGGGCTGGGGGGAGGGCTGCGGTGAGGCCTGGGTGAGCCCCATCAGGGGCATAGGTGCTGGACCCAGGGGTGCTGGGCATGGGTGGTGGGTATCATAGCAGACTAAGCCTCCCCTGACCCAGGTTGTGGCCCTGCCCATGTTCCACCCCGAGGCTGCCCCTGTACCTGAAGCTGGGGGGGACGACACTCAGCTCCAGCTGGCAGCCCTGAGTTCAGGCCAGAGGCGACCCAGGGCAGCACTGGGGTTGAGGCAGGCCGGCACTCCTCTGGCCATGGGAGCGGGGGGGAGGTGTTCAGGGTGCTGGTTGATGGGGGCAGGGGCAGAAGGGGGGGCTGGGCTAGCCTCCCCAAAGGGTGTGGGAGGGTGTTCATCCACCGCCCATTCTACAGTGCTGCAGCACCCCCGGTTTGAAGTGGATTTCATTATATACAGGGTTTATAGTTTGGTTCAATGGCTCTCAGCACCCCTGCACTGGGGGGGCGGGGACGGAGCGCCACCCAGCCCCACTCCACTTTCAACTCTGCACTGCCCTGCCCCAGCCTTGGCCTCTGACCGCAGCGCCACGGCTGGCCTGGTTAACCCCCCACCTCCAGCCTCTGCCCCCTTACCCTTGCCCCCCGCCCCCATGGAGCTGCAGCCCCACTCCCGGCCGCGGCTCTGAGGGAAGGGGGGGAACGGACAGGGTAAGGGCGGGGGGGCACGACCCTGAAAAGTTTGGGGCCCCCTGGTTCAGTGGCTCTTCTTTTTAAACACAAGCACACACTGTGCAGGGAGGGACAGGCAGCTGCCCCGGATTATGAATCAGAGAGGCTACCTCTGTCCCTAGCTAACTTGCCCTCAAAAAGAGAGAGGGTGACGCACCGAAACCTACAAATTGAAGGCCTTTTGTGCCTGGCCTGGCCCGCTGCTCAGCTGCCAAAGCAGGCAGGCAAAGGAACGCTGCCTCCGGGGCACGGCCCAATTTCATGACTTACCACATGCAACGGACTCAGAGGGCCCACGTCTGCAAAGCCCAACTCACGTGAGCAGCTCTTACGCGCATGCGTGGTCCCAGACCGTGAGGGGTGCAAGAATGGGCCTTTATCAAACCACCCAGCGCCCGGGACCAAGGGGCTTGCTAGCCATAGTCCGAGCGGTCACGGCCCAAGCCTGCCAGCCACACACATTCACTCCGATCAGTGCCACTGACAGAGAGCCCTGTTTTAAAGGGGAGCGATCACGTTTCCATGCAAGGCCACAAGGGCTAATAACCCTTTTCAGATGGTGCCTGATGACAAATTGGGACTGCTAATAGAGAGAGGTGCCTAAATGAGAGGAGATCAGTGCTAGAAATGAACAGATGGGACTGAGGGGCCTTAAACACAGTGTTAGCAGCAGGAAAGCAGAAGCACAGATGGGGGGAGGGGGAAGAAGAAGCTTCCGGCAGACGGCACTGAGACTGTCGAGCTGACACTGGGGCTCCAAACACCTCATTTATTTACTCTTTGATGCGAAGAGCATGCCAGGCTTTCAGTCAGACCAAGAAGAAAAGCCATGCCCGAAGCGAGAGCTGTTGGATCTGCCAATGCAAACCCCATTGGTCTGTATCCCGAAGCATTAGCTTGCAAAAGGGTTAAGCAAGAGGTTTATTTAATTAATGTATATTTATTCACTGACTTACCCAGCCCCCGGAGCGTTTCTTTGGCAGCTGGTTAGCCCTAAGAGGCCCGTTTCTGAGCTGGCTTGCACAGTTTTGTGCTGGGATTAACTCCGTTGACTTGAGCGGAGTTTCTCTGGATTTACCCCAGGTAACCAAGTTCAGAATCTGGCTTTAAATTGTCAAATACACCTTTAGTTTCTACTACATCAGCTGCTTCCTTGACTTAGGATGAACAAGCTACAGTGCTTGGTTGAAATAAAGGGCTTAAATGCAGCATGTACTTCCAGAATTTGCAGATGACAAGGACTAGCAGAAGTATTTAGGTTTCCCCAGTCTGTTGCACCAACTGCATTTCACTCCTATTTCTGCATTCTGATGATTAAAGTCTGTGCTGCCTTTTCCATTATCCAGTAATCCAACAATTTAGCATCATTACTTTGGCTTTGATGTTGATATGCAGGAATACTGCTCCCAGGATTATGCTATGAGAGTTTTATCAGTTGTATCAGAATCCACACTTTGTCTATTGAGAAAGGAAAAGAAAGGATAATTTAACTGTATTCAGAGTTTCTCCAGTCCCAACCAGGCAAATTTATTTGCACAGAACATTGCTCCTTATCACCAGTAAAAAGGCCTGCTGTACACGTTACATTTAGATTGACCTAGCTACGTCGCTCTGGGTGTAAAAAAGTCACACTCCTAAGCACTGTAGTTAAACTGACCTAATGCACAGTGTGGATGTGGCTAAGTCCATGGAAGAATTCTGCTGTGGAGCAAGCTCCTGCCACTTGGAGAGGTGGATCAACCACAGTGATGGGAAACCTGAAGTATCTACACTACGGCACTACAGCGCCAGTGCTGGAGTTGTGCCATTACAGTGTCAGTAGTATAGACATGCCCTAATATTCCCACCGAACGATCCCGCCATGCAGAGCCTATCTACCGCTTTACATGGCCCTCCCCTTCCTGGCGTGTGAGAGTCTCGTACTCATTAATGGAGTTTATCCAAACACCTCTGCAGACAGGAAAATATTATCTTCATTTTACAACTAGGGAACCGAGCCCTGGGATAGATGAAGGGACTGGCCTAAAGTCACACAGCTCTGGCCATGCTGGGATTGGATCCAGGTCTCCTGAGCCCCAGTTCAGTGCCCCATCCCATCTCTGTTACTGATGTAGGCACTCATTCTGGTTACAACAGAGAGTGATACACAGGGCCTTGCCCTCAAAATTCAAACAAAGCCGTTCAGCAGGCATGGTTTTATCTTCCTGTCTCAGGGAGGTTCCCCCCAGCTTTCCCATCTTGACTCCTAGTCATGCCAGTCCCTCGTTCTGTGACAATTCTTTCTACGTGGCTCTCCTTTGAAGCCACAGGTTTTCCTGCAGCTGCAACTTGGCACTGTCCGCTTCCCACCAGCTATGAAATGTGCAGTTTGGCAGCTGAGCACTTGAATCAGCTCATTAGTTCACTCCCGGGAGTCGCCCACTGCTGATCCTTGCTGTGTCTCTTTCTCTGCGATTCTATCAGTTGCAGATGTTTTAACAAGAGCTTTTGGTTAGAGAGTTAATAGACTTGCGCTAGCATCAAGGGGACCTAATGAGAACCAAAACAGTTCCGTGAATTTTTTTGGTGACAGCAAGAGGCCCTTTTGTGCTCCATTCTGGAGGCTGCATACTAACATTGGAATTTGCATGGGAAAGTCATGGACAGAATTATGCATGCATATAGGATATCATGGGGGAGCACTGTTGGCTCTGTGCTAGATGGAAACAAATGGAAGGCCCCGACTCATGGCTAATACTTGTGCTGTGCTGGGTGAAAGGGCTGCTGCCTTGCCACAGGTGCATTGCATGAGGAGAGATGGGAAATCAAGATCTTCTCCCTGCTAACAATGCAACTCATAGATTCATAGATACTAAGGTCAGAAGGGACCACTCTGATCATCTAGTCCGACCTCCTGCATAGCGCAGGCCACAGAATCTCACCCACCCACTCCTATGAAAAACCTCACCCATGTCTGAGCTATTAAAGTCCTCAAATCATGGTTCAAAACTTCAAGGAGCAGAGAAGCCTCCCTCCAGTCAACCATGCCCCATGCTACAGAGGAAGGCAAAAAAAACCTCCAGGGCCTCTCCAATCTGCCCTGGAGGAAAACTCCCTCCCGACCCCAAACATGGCAATCAGCCAAACCCTGAGCACATGGGCAAGATTCACCAGCCAGATACCCAGGAAAGAGTTTTCTATAGTAAATCAGATCCCATCCATCTAATATCCCATCTCAGGGGATTTGGCCTATTTACCCTGAATATTTAAAGATCAATTACTTACCAAAATCCCATTATCCCATCATACCATCTCCTCCATAAACTTATCGAGTAGAATCTTAAAACCAGATAGATCTTTTGCCCCCACTGCTTCCCTTGGAAGGTTATTCCAAAACTTCACTCCTCTGATGGTTAAAAACCTTCGTCTGATTTCAAGTCTAAACTTCCTGGTGGCCAGTTTATACCATTTGTTCTTGTGTCCAAAGTGAAACTCAAAGTGAAAGACCCCCATATGTAGTCAGGAAAGTAAGGATTACCTTGGGGACCTGGTCAGCACCCTCTTTTCTCAATAGAGGTTCTGACCAGCCAGGTCCTCAGCTGGTGCAAATGGATATAGCTACCTGGCCAGTAATGGAGCGGTTCCAGTTTACACTAGCAGAGGATCCTGCTGGGGCACATGTACAAAATGTACTAATATGAATAAGGGCTTTTCAGCAATCAGGCCCTTATTGAGTCTGGGTCTATCTGGAAGCTATTCCTACACACCTGAATCAGTCGTTCATTCTGTGCTATTATTTTCTTTGCAAGAAATTGATTGTACTCAAAAGCACATTGTTATTTCTCACAGACCAAGCAGGATTGGAACTGACAAATCTTTCCTAGGAAGTCTCCCTCCACATCCAGCATTCACTAAGATTATTGATTTCGCACTAATGCCTGAAAAAATGGAATTTCATTCTGAAGCACGACACTCTAATGGAAACAAGAACTGCATTCAGTGCGAACATTTGACGCCTTTATAATTCATCACACAGTAATGAGCCCTGCTCCCTGCCTGTCTTCAAACCCTCCTTGAGACACTGCCATTATCTGTTTGTGTTATGGGGATATCAGGCAGCCCCGACTCAGCTCAGAGTCCCGTTGCATGGGGTGATATCCATAATAAGCAACAGGCTCTTCCCCCAAAGAGCTTATAATTTAAGAGGGGTGGGAGAGGAGACAGAAGGAAAGGGACTTGACCAAGGTCACGCAGCAGGGCAGTGGTTGAGGCAGGACCAAAACCCAGATCCCCTACCTGGAGGGCACAAGGAAAGGTTAAGCACACTTCACTGTGTCGCCAGAAAACATGAGCATTTGTAGCACGCAAAGGGTTAATGGCCAATTCCTCTCCCTCTCTGGTTGTCCTGGCTGGTTTTAATGGAGAAGAATGCTCTCCATGGTGGTTCTAATGTGCCCATTCACCTCCATATCACAGCACCAAACAAGCGAGGCTGGAACGAACATTGCTGTTGCTCTGTGGCCCTGGGATCTGCTGTGTGGGAGTTTCTACATTCCGGGTTTTTTTAAAGTTTATTATTTCATTGCTTGGGTGACATTCCTGGGAAAAGACAACTAATGGGAAATGCATGGCCTACACACTGCCATCTGCATATTGTCATGCTTGGCATCAGTCTGACCTCATCCAGCAAGGCATTCCATACCCAGGCTCCTGCTGCTGGGAACATTGCCTCCAGCTGCTGAGCAGCTCCATCTGGGTCTCCCCAGCTTGGTCACACTTGTGAAATGTAGACGTGCATGAGGGTCACAGAGGGCAAGACCCTCAGGGCTGGAGCCAGGTCCCATTCTGATAAGGATCAAGACAGTAGGATCGAGACTTTGAATTCTGTACCAAAGTGCATAGGGAGCCAGTGGTGTTTGTGAAGCAGAGCGTGTATCTTGATGCTGCACGGACTTCATTCAGCCTGAAGCAGGAGGAGTTGTAGCAGCCTGTCTGGGAGGAGATGAAAGCATGGACCTCAGGGGAGGTCCTCATCTGACACGAAAGGGCAGAGTCTTCCCAGTGAGTCAGAGGTGAGAAATAGCATTTCTCTCTGTGGCTGTCCGTCCGCATTGCCCATGGGAAGGGAAATCTCTTAGGCACCACTAGGAGACACTGATCTGATGCCTTCAATCGCTGGTGAGGTCTGCACATTTGCAAGCTCTTCCAAGTGTTTCCCAATTTCCTACTTACATCACGTGGGCTGAGCTTCATCCAGCTGCTGGTTTCTTCCAACTGCTGGGAAGAAAACAGAAGCAGCGTCAGTAGAAGAGGAAATGTACAGGTTGGTGCCACCTGCATATTGGTGACTCATGAGTCTGTGGCCTCTCACCGCCTCTCTGATCAGCCTCACGTCGTTATGGAGGAATGAGGGAACCATCTGAGCCTTGTGGGCATCCATACAGTAGATCGCTAGGTGATGGGGAGCAGCTGGACAAGCCTCAGGGATCTGTTCTTCAGGCATGAACGAATTCACCTGAGCACTGCCCTGTTTAGTCCTGCAGCCTGCCGCATGCGTCACCAGCATCTCATGCTGAATGGTGTCACAAGCCAGAAAGACAGGTAGAGGCAGCAATACACTGGTTTGCTTCATATCCCAGGCCGTCCATCAGCACCATTTCTGTGCCGTGCGCTGGGCTGAGACCAGCCTGCGAGGGAGCCAGGAGGCCGGCAGAGGAGGCCTTGCTGCTGGAGCTTGGATGCCACGACTTCTCCAGTGGCTTTGCCAAGAGAAGGGAGGCTGGAAAGAAGGCAGCAGCTTCTCCAGGATCCGCTAGACTGCTGCACTTTTTAGGCTGTTGGGTAATTTTCTCTCTCCGTGGTCTTCCCCAGAATGCACCACCCAGGAGTGGCAGTGGGTCAGTCTCACTGGTGGAGAGTTTGAATGTCCTTGGCCCAAGGATTTCATCAGAAAGCTGCTAGAGGCCTCAATGCCACTTTCATCCACTGGCCGAAGGAGATGTAGCTGATGGGGAGAAGGGACAGGGTGTGGCTGGAATGCAGCTGGGCTCTGGCTATTTCCAGCAGCTGGGTTGGCCCTTTGGGCTTACCGTAATCCCACCACCCTGTTGTTAGTTCCTGTGGGAGCCCTCTCCGTGGAGAAGGCTACACAAACCATTCAGAGGTTTAATACAACATGGCCCCCAAAGACAGTACATATGATTGCAATATCGGTCACAGCTGCTCCGTAAAGACTTTTGTACTCCCTAGTGCAAAAAATCCCTAGCAACAGGAATTCCTCCACTGCCCTGGGCAGATCATTCCCCCGGCTAATGCAGTGTCGGGGGGATTGCACTGATGTTCAGTCTCAATTTTGCGTCTCTCCCCATCACTCCTAGTAATACCCCATCATCTGTCACACCACACGAGTCCTCTCCCTCTCCAGGGTCAAATCCTGAGATGGCTGATCAGCTGCGGCTGCTGGCACCCTTACCCAAGCCTGACCCTCTGGCATGGATTCTCTTCCAACAATGGAAGCTGCAGGCTCTCGGGCCCAGACCCCTAAAGGTATTTTGGTGCTAACTCCTATTTAAATTGATGGTAGTTAGGCACCTAAATAACCTTGAGAATCTGAGCCTCAGCGTCAATGGAGTTACTCCAGTTTTACCCCGTGTAACTGAGATCACAGCCTGGCCCTGCAGCTTTATGGGTCATTCAGGTTAATAAAATAAATGCGTTGGTGATTGGGTGGGTCACATAGCCTCATTGCCTCAGTTTCCCCCACCTGTAAAACAAGGAACTGGTACTTATAGGCAACAAGAATTTTATTATTTACCATTCATATTTAGTCTGGGCTGCTGAGTGCGTGTTCCATTGGGAATGGCTCAAGTAGCTTTGCTTGGGACGATTTCCTGTTACGTAATTGCTTAACGCTGCCATTCTTCTTGCCCCGTTCCTTGGAGCTGGCATGTTTGCTCAGTAATAGAGTGCAATATTTTAATGGAAAAATAATGTGTGCTAATGGAAATTCAGTTTTGCCTGTGCAAAGGACTGTAATAAGATTTTATTGTAACAGGTTGTTCCTACAGAGACACAGGCTTTCCTTTTTAATAGGGGCACCACTTTGGCTACAAACGGCATTCAGCCTAGAGGCAATTTCACTACAAAAAAGACAATACAACATACCCACGAGATTTGATTCGAGAAGAGCGGTCATTAGAAAACCACTCATTTGAAGTATTGTGCTAGATCCAGAGTTAAACAGCTGGAGGAGCTCCTTTTGCTGAGCACAGTTTAACATCCCAGAAGAATTCAGGGCAAAGGTGGGAAAGCAGAAAGGCCTAGTAACTAGGAAACAGAGGCCACCTTCCTAGAATCATGGGGTTGGAAGGGACCTCAGGAGGTCATCGAGTCCAACCCTCTGCTCAAAGCAGGACCAATCCCCAATTTTTGCCCCAGATCCCTAAATGGCCTCCTCAAGGATTGAACTCACAACCCTAGGTTTAGCAGGCCAATGCTCAAACCACTGAGCTATCCCTCCTCCCCAAATGCCTTCCTAGAGTGACATCTGGAAACAGGTATGGAGGTGCAGGTGGTAGCCGATTCATGTGTTCTTAGGCACTGCCATCTCCAATAGGCTTTAAGGTTTTGATTAGAGGACTGGCTGGTTTACACTTCTGTAAACCTTGCAAAACAAACCACAATGGCGAAGGGAGCTCAGGGCATGTTCAGATTGCTGGAGACACCGGGAATGCTCACTCCAGGAGTAACTCTGCTGAAGCCGGTGGGAATGACACCAATGTAAAATTGGTACGAGAACAGACTCAGGCCCTATGTAAGTAATGTTCCAGTGCCACAGGTGAGCATTTCCCAGAGCTAGCAGTGAGCACCTCATACATTCTTCATTCACCCCACACTAGTGCCTGGGCTCTTCCTGTTTCAAAATCTGGACTGCCATTACTAAGAGGTTAAAAACTCCTTGCTCACTAGACAAGCAATGTCATGGGCTACTGATCCTATGGTTAAAGCAGGGGGCTGGGAGGTTGGCCTCCACAGTTCTGTTCCTGGCACTGCCACGGATGCAGCGCCTGACCTTAGACAAGTCACGCTACCGTTCTGTGCCTCAGTTTCCTCCTATAAAACGAGGCTCACACTGATCTACTTCAGAGGCATGATGAGGCTTCACGATCAATGAACTGTGAAGTGCTTTGGGATCCTCAAATGAAAGGTGGGGGAAAAGTGACTATTGCTGTAAAAGAAATCCTGTGTGCTACAGTGAAGCAGAAAAAGACCTGGAGAGCATTGCCATGGGAAAGAATTGCCACCCACAGCTGCCTTAGAAATAAACCCATTCTTATTAAAAGCCACTGCACACAATAGGGCCTTTTCATTGCAAAATTGTGCAACACGCAGTTGTTTTAGACTGCATCCCTCTCACCTTTGTAAACAAACTCCTAGTTTATTTAAGTCCCCTGGCCTTGCCACCCACAATCACTTGCATTTACATTTTGATGAGGATCCCTATTTATTTAGCAACTAGTGCAATGTATATTTTTCTATAGTGTCTTTCATGATGGATGGACATGCACACCTAGGCCAACATTAAAAGCATTCGAATGGGCTTTGTTGCTGGGAATCAGCCAGTTTCTCCCACATACAGCATCCGACAACATTATGCAGCTGTGCGGCTTTAACGTCCCACTCCCCTTCCGCTCCTCCTGGTGACCTTTACCATTCTTTATCGCAGTCTATGTCCATGCAAGTGTGAACCTGTTCTTCCGGCATCAAGACAGCACAGTTCAGCAATCAGACCTGTTGTGAAGGGTAACAGGACCTGGGCTAAGCCACATGGTTGCCTCGTTGCTATAATTAATAGGAATCTCTGTTTCATCCCTACTCTAGCTGTCAGTAGATAACGAGGATCGTGTCAGTCATAAGACAGGGTGTAGCAGCGCTGAATCAAGCGACAGGATGTGTCGGTTGTGGGGGGGGAGGGGATGTAGGCATGGTGCGGTCTGGGTTTGTGTTTAAATTGCTTTTCTGACATGGTCACATGCGCTGCGCATATGGCACTTGAGTTAAATGGAAGACTCCACACACCCTTGAGCAGCTGTCAGAGGATTTTGGTGTCATCTACCTAAAGCCACGATTTTTTGCAGAATTGCTCTGCAGCAACTAGACCCTTCAGGGAAAGTCCCATAGACGTTAATAGGGACAAATCGATACAATTTCTATAGAAACTTAATAAGGCTTTATAGAAAAAAAAAAGAATGAATGTAGAATGAATAGAAAATGACAAACTTTCAAAAAAAATCTATAGAATTGTATAGGCCAGTTCTAAAGCAGGGATAGAATTCTATATTCAATTCTGTAGGATAGGTGGGGGGGGAAAACAACCCTATGGAAACATTATCATTTCCCTTTAAATACTGTAGGACTTTGACTATATTGTTCTGTTCTATAGGAAAGTCAAGTAGTGTTCCGGGACCTAACCTTTGCTGGCAAAATATTACTGGACTCTCCGGCACTGCTCAAAAGGCAGCTGCTCACAGTGACTACCACTTTGTTATCTATACAGCACCATAGGCATGGTGCATTTCTGGGTTTTTCTGATCGTTTTGACAGAAAATATCAAGTCTTATTTTAAGCATTTTTCTTAGATGGTGTTCACAGATGCACAAATTATGGGTTTTAAGCTTTTTTCATTTTTATCAATTTACATTTTCACAGTGTGACCAGAGTCCTTGTGGGGAACCAGCTGTGGTCATAGATTCATAGATACTAAGGTCAGAATCATTCTGATCATCTAGTCTGACCTCCTGCACAGCGCAGGCCACAGAATGTCACCCACCCACTCCTATGAAAAACCTCACCCATGTCTGAGCTATTGAAGTCCTTAAATCATGGTTCAAAGACTTCAAGGAGCAGAGAAGCCTCCCTCAAGTCAACCATGCCCCATGCTACAGAGGAAGGCGAAAAACCTCCAGGGCCTCTCCAATCTGCCCTGGAAGAAAATTCCTTCCCGACCCCAAATATGGCAATCAGCTAAACCCTGAGCATATGGGCAAGATTCACCAGCCAGATACTACAGAAAATTCTTTCCTGGGTAACTCAGATCCCATCCATCTAATATCCCATTTCAGGGGATTTGGCCTATTTACCCTGAATATTTAAAGATCAATTGCTTACCAAAATCCCATTATCCCATCATACCATCTCCTCCATAAACTTATCAAGTAGAATCTTAAAGCCAGATAGATCTTTTGCCCCCACTGCTTCCCTTGGAAGGCTATTCCAAAACTTCACTCCTCTGATGGTTAAAAACCTTCATCTGATTTCAAGTCTAAACTTCCTGGTGGCCAGTTTATACCCATTTGTTCTTGTGTCCACATTGGTGCTGAGCTGAAATAATTCCTCTCCCTCTCCTGTATTTATCCCTCTGATATATTTATAGAGAGCAATCATATCTCCCCTCAACCTTCTTTTAGTTAGGCTAAACAAGTCAAGCTCCTTAAGTCTCTTTTCATAAGACAAGTTTTCCATTCCTCGGATCATCCTAGTAGCCCTTCTCTGTACCTGCTCCAGCTTGAATTCATCCTTTTTAAACATGGGAGACCAGAACTGCACACAGTATTCTAGGTGAGGTCTCACCAGTGCCTTGTATAACGGTACTAAAACCTCCTTATCCCTACTGGAAATGCCTCTCCTGATGCATCCCAAAACCGAATTAGCTTTTTTCACAGCCATATCACATTGGCAGCTCATAGTCATCCTATGATCAACCAATACTCCAAGATTTTTCTCCTCTTCCGTTACTTCTAATTGATGCGTCCCCAATTTATAACTAAAATTCTTGTTATTAATCCCTAAATGCATAACCTTACACTTCTCACTATTAAATTTCATCCTATTACTATTACTCCAGTTTACAAGGTAATCCAGATCCTCCTGTATAATATCCCGATCCTTCTCCGAATTGGCAATACCTCCCAGCTTTGTATCATCTGCAAACTTTATTAGCACACTCCCACTTTTTGTGCCAAGGTAATAATAAGTAATAAAAAGATTAAATAAGATTGGTCCCAAAACCGATCCCTGAGGAACTCCACTGGTAACCTCCCTCCAACCTGACAGTTCGCCTTTCAGTAGGACCTGTTGCAGTCTCCCCTTTAACCAATTCCTTATCCACCTTTTGATGTTCATATTGATCCCCATCTTCTCCAATTTAACTAATAATTCCCCATGTGGCACGGTATCAAATGCCTTACTGAAACCTAGGTAAATTAGAGCCACTGCATTTCCTTTATCTAAAAAATCTGTTACCTTTTCAAAAAAAGGAGATTAGGTTGGTTTGGCACGATCTACCTTTTGTAAAACCATGTTGTATTTTGTCCCATTTACCATTGACTTCAATGTCCTTAACTAATTTCTCCTTCAAAATTTTTTCCAGGACCTTGCATACTACAGATGTCAAACTAACTGGCCTGTAGTTACCCGGATCACTTTTTTTTCCCTTTCTTAAAAATAGGAACTATATTAGCAATGCTCCAATCATTCGGTACTACTCCTGAGTTTACAGATTCATTAAAAATTCTTGCTAATGGGCTTGCAATTTCAGGTGCCAATTCTTTAATATTCTTGGATGAAGATTATCTGGGCCCCCCGATTTAGTCCCATGAAGCTGTTTCAGTTTCGCTTCTGCCTCAGATATGGTAATATCTACCTCTATATCCTCATTCCCATTTGTCATGTTACCATTATCCCTAAGATCCTCTTTAGCCTTATTAAAGACTGAGGCAAAGTATTTGTTTAGATATTGGGCCATGCCTAGATTATCTTTAACCTCCACTCCATCCTCAGTGTTAAGCGGCCCCACTTCTTCTTTCTTAGTTTTCTTCTTATTTATATGGCTATAGAACCTTTTACTATTGGTTTTAATTCCCTTTGCAAGGTCCAACTCTACTCGACTTTTAGCCTGTCTCCCTTTATTCCTACATGTTCTGACCTCAATTAGGTAGCTTTCCTTGCTGATCCCTCCCATCTTCCACTCCCTGTATGCTTTCTGCTTCTTCTTAATCACCTCTCTAAGATGCTTGCTCATCCAGCTTGGTCTACAACTCCTTCCTATGAATTTTTTCCCCTTTCTTGGGATACAGGCTTCCGATAGCTTCTGCAGCTTTGATTTAAAGTAATCCCAGGCCTCTTCTACCTTTAGATCCATAAATTCTTCAGTCCAATCCACTTCCCTAACTAATTTCCTTAATTTTTGAAAGTCAGCCCTTTTGAAATCAAAAACCCTAGTTGCAGATTTATTTTTGTTAATCCTTCCATTTAGTTTGAACTGAATTAGCTCATGATCACTTGAGCCAAGATTGTCCCCTACAACCATTTCTTCTATGAGGTCCTCGCTACTCACCAAAATTAAATCTAAAATGGCATCCCCTCTAGTCGGTTCAGCAACTACTTGATGAAGGAATCCATCAGCTATCGCATCTAGGAAAATCTGAGCCCTATTATTATTACTAGCACTGGTCCTCCAGTCTATATCTGGGAAGTTAAAGTCTCCCATGATCACGCAGTTTCCATTAATATTTACTTTATATAAAGTAAACTGTGAACTGCAAAGAATGGGGCAGACAATGCCCATAAAGCTGGTGGATATTCCAATGCTTAGATTTACCAAGCCAGCATAAAACAGCTTCTTTATTACCTTACTGGTTACTCAGAAGTCCAAACAAAACAGTTCCCTTCAAGTGATCCAGCTTCAGGCCTCCATCCAGGTACCCACATCAAATATGATGAAAATTTCTTTAAATCTTATTTCATCATATAAAAGAAAAGGTTCTACCAATCCCAAAGATCAGACACATTACCTCCCAGGTTAATGAATGTTTCAGATCTTACCCAAATACACACTACAGCCAATTCTTATTAACTAAACTAAAATTTATTAAAAACAAGAGAGAGCGTATGGTTAAAAGATCCATATACATACAGACATGAGTTCTATTCATTTAGGCGCAGATTCATAGCAGAGATGGTGAGCTTTGAGGTTGCAAAGAGTTCTTTTAGAAATAGTTCATAGTTAATAGTCAGTGTCCAAATATCACATTCAGGGCGTACCAGCATAACTAGGACCTCAATCTTGCGTCTCAAACTTCCCCTGAAGAAGCTTAAGCAGATCTGAAAGGACAGAATCGGGACTCAAGGATTTTTTATATAATTTCATGTCCTCTTTGACAAGTTGGGAGCTCCTCAGGGAACAAAAGGTAATTAGGATGGCTTTGAAGGAGGTCCATCACCAGTGCTTAGCTATACGAATTAACATAAGGCTATTTGCTTTTTCCTCCACCATTTACAGTACATTTCAAAGAGAGATGAATACTGAGATATCCTGTGTTTACAATTCATTGAAATGATATCAGAATACAGCACAGACAGGACTGTTGATTACATTGTCCACACTACTCATACATATGTAAATACACAAAACCACAAATATTATCTCCCCATGTTTTTTGAGGGTTATTTATTTTGCGGGCCATTTAACCCTTTCTAGCCATGCGTCACACACAGATGGGAAAAATCATTGGGGGTGGGAGGGTCAGACAATAATTATTTAATGACTGGAGACACTGAGATTCAAAAAGTTTAAAACTCTATAACCATTAATATACAAATTGTCATCATCACATATCAAAATCTATCCTTAAATCAAACGCTAATCATTTCTCAAGCAGCATTTTCCATACTTTGCCTATCTATAAATTTCAATCCTTATCAATAGAAATATTTTTTCTTCAGCCTGTGTGCATTCAGTGAAGTCAGTGTTTACCGCCAGTTGCCAATAAAAATCGAATCCTTCTGAGCCTATTTAGCAACAAGGCAGACCACCAAGCCCCTGTCCCAAAGAGTTTGCAATCTCAGTCAAGTGACAGTTTTACACAGTGGTTTTGCTCATTATTTTAGAGCCCTGGATTACTTGGGGAAGGGATCCTCCTGCATGAGGCAGAACCCAGCAGGTGCTGCGCAATTACCCTTGCTCCCCACATCCTGCTCTGCTACAGCACATCAGCCCTAGCCAGCTGCAGAAGTGGCTGTTTGGTTCCTGGGCCTCCCCAGAGCAGACACAGTTAATAATGTGGACCCTGGCTGTAGCCTGAGAGCTGGCCAGGGACTGAGATGACACCATGGAATTGGTTTTCCTTCGTGACCTTGGCACACTCCGAACTTGGATGAACAGGGCGTGCTAGCCCATTTCCACCAGCAAAGCTCGCTGTTGTGGCCATGGAACAGAATCACAATGTACTTACATAATAGAAAGAGGGGGCCAGATCCACCACACCAGACAACTGTGCTCAGCAGCAGCCAGGGCCAACGTGGCCTTAAACCTAATTCCGTGCTGGCCTGGACCCTGGCATCCAGTAGAATAGCTTGAGGGCTGCTCTAAATTACACTAGCTGCCAACATGCCACAGGAGTCCAGAGATCAGCTAGAGGCACAGGTGTCCCAAATCAGACCCCTTTCCCTCCAGCCATCTCCCCATGACTTTTGGCCAGGTAGATGGTTGAGTTAGGACAGTAGTTCTCAACTAGGAGTATGTGTAGCTTGGGGGTACGCAGAGGTCTTCCAGGGGGCACATCAACTCATCTAGATATTTGCCTAGTTTTACAACAGGCTACATAAAAAAGCACTAGCGAAGTCACTATAAAAGTAAAATTTTATACTGCTCTATCTACTGTCCACTGAAATGTAAGTACACTATTTATATTCCAATCGATTTATTTTATAATGATATGGTAAAAATGAGAACGTCAGCAATGTTTCAGTAATAGTGAACTATGACACTTCTGTATTTGTAGGTCTGATTTTGTAAGCAAGTAGTTTTTAAGTGACGTGAAACTTGGGGTACACAAGACAAATCAGACTCCTGGAAGGGGCAGAGCAGTCTGGAAAGGTTGAGAGCCACTGGATTAGGAGCTGCAACAGTGGCATCCAAGCATTCCCCAAGGCAGACAAAGAGCCTCAAGAGACCAGATCCATTGTGGGTCTAAGGCTGCTTAGTGTCACTAGGTCAGCGCAGCCTGGCCTGAGCAGCTTGGAGAATCAGGCCCAGGGTATTTAGTTATACTTGGCCAAACTCAGGGGTTGGGGGGCAGGTTATGATCTGAGAATGGTCCTGTTGCAAAAGCACAGAACTAGGAGTCAGCTGCTGTTTGCAGCTTGGGTGGAGGGGAAATCACCCAACTGTCCTGGTGCCCCACCCTCCCGATTTGTAAAACAAAGATAATGATATTCCCCTGCCTCCCAGGGCTCCTTAGTTCATTCAGGTTAGCGAAGCCCTCGGAGATTCTCATGTGGAAGGGGTCAGAGCAGTGCAAAGTATTATCAGTGTGGCGGAGGCCCTGGTGATAGGCAGATGAGCATTGCCTGCACCAATCAGTTGAATTGAGCTGGTGAAGTATGTACAGCTGCAAAGGATTCCCTAAGGGTATGACTACACAGTAGCTGGGTGTACCCACGCTGGGGATTAGACATACATGGGCTAGCTCTGCTCGAGCTAATGCCTAAACATAGCAGTGTGGCTCTGGTGGCTTGGGCTATGTACCCAGAGGGGTGAGGCAGGATTCTACCCAGATGGCTCGTCTGAACCGCACAGGCTGAGCCACCTGGGTAAAATCCTGCCTCACCCCTCTGGGTACATAGCCCAAGCCACCGGGGCCACACTGCTATGTTTAGGCATTAGCTCGAGCAGAGCAAGCACATGTATGTCCCCCCCGCACTGGAAAAAAACACCTTCCTGCTGCTTTATAAACACCCTCTAATTTCTCCCTATATCTGCCCTGCTTGCACTTGCGGGACATACTTTGCTCTGTGCAACTACCCTCGCTTTGCCCAAGTGTTGAGCTGAGCATCAGTCAGAGCCGGCCCTTTGAGAGGAACAAAGTTGTTTTAAAGACCACCCTTGGAACAAATGTGAGAAAAGAATTAAGAGGTGCTTACGGACTCCCTCAGAGGCGTCGAGGTCTGCGGCACGCCGTCAGCACGATGAATAGAACAAAGCCTCTAACACACACGCTGATCACCGAGGGCTCTGGAATGGGCTCTGCGCTGGGAAAAGGGTGAACACCACTACCACCATCCCCAAGCATTGAAAGCAAGAATCAGGCCACGCGCAATTGACTCACGGACCAGCGGCTTTCAGGGCAAACACCAAATAGCGGGAGACTTGTAACAAAATCGCGAGAGTTTACAACACTGCAACTTCCTCTACGGTATTGTTACAAATCGGGTCCTTCACTGCTGTTGGCACTTAGCTAACCTGTGTTGTGTTCCATTCCCCATTGCTATTCAGCTGATAAGGAAGAAATGAATGAAGGCAAAAGGTTTATGCCTCAAACTTTCCCAAAGTTCAGGGGAGAGTGGGGCTGGAGTTTTAATTCAGGCCCATCCCCATTTCCCTCTCTTACACAAGATGTTATAAAGAGTCATAGAGAGAAATATGGAGCCAAGCGTCCCAAAGAACCTGATCCTGCACTTTCTGCTCACGTGAGCAATCCCAGTGATTACCCACTAAAGGAAGGAGAGAGATGTACAGTGGGGAACTGATGGAGGGGGTATTGGAGCTGTTCTGTTGACTGCCTTATGAAGGTGTGTGTTTTATTGCACTTAGTATACTTTAGGGTGTATTGTCAAGGCACCTTCAGTGCGTGTGACTAGATGCCCCTTTTTAAAATATTTGCATAAATCTAAATAAATGAAATCGCATCTGGCCCAGCGACTCACTAATATAAGGCCCAACATTTGGTCCAGTTATGGTCCCACCCTCAATCTATTGCAGACCTATAAGGAAGCATCAAGGGACAAGCAGGAGCATCATTTACATTTACTCTGTTAGCGGTCTACAGCCACATGTTAAGAGCCAAATCTTGTTCCAATTGAAGCCAATGGGAGCAGGCTCAGGTCTCTGATCCTGTACTGAAGGGAGTTTAGTGCCATTTGAGCTAGTTGCTTTCAGGAAAGACATTAAAGGGTGAATTCAAGCACCATTTGATATTTAAAATCTGCAGATCACAGACCAACATGCTATCTGTAATTGAACACTAGGTTAAAATCAATTCACATTAAGGCCTGATTTTCAGGCCCTGGTTTGGTATATATTTTATATGAATGAACAGAGCAAACAGACCTTCCAGTTAAATGACCTTCATTTTATACTAAGCAAACAACAAAACAAGAAAGAAGACTGTCCGCCAGAGCTCACTGTGGAACGGTCTGTCCCCCTCCCACTGGTACAGTCATCTACATCTATGCAGAGTGAATATAAAATGCTAGGGTAGCATTTTGCACTGGTGTAACTGACTATAACAAGCTGCAAGGCAACAGAGAGTCAGGGCCGGTGTGTGTATTCGATTCTGCACTATACACAAAATAGCTGTAGATGGAGGAGTCCGCAGAGATGCAATGGAGCAGAACATAGGACACAAGGACAAGACAGCCACAGGTAGATACATACGCTACACTAACAGGCATGCATTTAAATGGCTATTTTCCACAGGCATGGCAGGTGTGGACACAAAAACCCCCTTCAGTGAACACACAGGGCTAAAGGCCTAGACACACAAGAGTGTTCAAATCACAAGTTGCATGAGCGTGTCCAACAGAGCACGTGCACAGAAGGCCCATAACTAGAGCCCTACCAAATTCACGGCCATGAAAAATGCATCCTGGACCGTGAAATCTGGTCTCCCCCATGCCATCTGGCTATTCTAGGGGGTTGGTCATGGTATTGCCACACTTACTTCTATGCTGCCTTCAGAGCTGGGCGGCTGGAGAGCAGCGGCTGCTGGCCAGGCACCCAGCACTGAAGGCAGTGCCGCCACCAGCAGCAGCGCAGAAGTAAGTGTGCCAATACCAAGACCCCCCTCGAATAGCTTTGCATCTCCACCCCATGAGTCATTTTTGGATTGGGACCCCCACAGTTCCAACATGTGAAATTTCAGATTTAAATATCTGAAACCATAAAATGTAAGATTTAAAAAATCCTATGACCGTGAAATTTACCCAAATGGACCTTGAATTTGGTAGGGCTCTACCCATAACTGCATCTTTCTAAGAGTCTGAACTTCAGGCCCTCACATGGGAAAAACAAAACTCATCTGTGGTTGGAGGTGGATCTTTTGAAGAGTGGAATCAATGGCAAATGACCTCGGCTGACCCCAAATACTTGGGGGGAGAGGGGAATACATTTTTTTCCAAGGGAATTATTCTGCAAATGCACATTAGAGAATTGTTATTGTGTTTCTAAATAGTCTCATGCACATTTCATCAAATGACTCTTTCATCAAGCTTTTATTGCCATCCTTGATTTGCAGGAGCCTTTGATTGCTCTGGCCAGGTGTGCAGCAGGCATAAACAAAGGCCCTGTGATTCAGGATGCCTGGCTTGAGCCTGCTGGGGCAGATGGATGTCAGATTATTTTCAGCATAAGGTGAGTGATAATTCAACAATGGACCTGGCAGACAAGCCATTCAATTCTGACAACTTGGAAATGTCAAACATCTCCTAAGATTGATCAGTGGTGCAACAGACAACTGGAAATGACCATCTACCTCTGATTTAGCCAACCTCACGGCCATGATATAATGAGGCAGCTCTCTCTAGGAGATAGCTGGGAATTAACTTTAATAGGTAAATGACGATGATCATCCTGATGCTCTGGTAATCCAGCTTGGCAGTGACATGATACACAGGACTCATATTTAAAAACAAAACAAAACAAAACACCTCAGCCCAAACTTGGGAATTGCAGGCACAAACATCAGAATTTAGATTTCTACCTGACGGCACTCAAGAATCAGATAGGTAGCAGCGACACACTAACCTTTGCCTCCTCCCTTAACTGTACCCATTAATTGTGGGTGCAAAAATTAGAGGGTGGGTTGATTCTCCTTTAAAAATAACCCGCTCAGTCCGTTCCTTTCCTGTCTCTAGCCAGCCCTTAACCACAAGCCTTTTCTGTTTATTTTATTTGTTGACTTCTCTGCCTTGTAAAAATACAAAGGAGCAGAAGAATGCAGATCTCAGACTCCGCTTTGAATATGGAAACTCCCAGCGGTTAGTTTGGCGGGCACAATCTTTGCGGTACTTGGGGTCAGGTTATGCTCTCCAAGGCACCTGCCCATTCTAAATGGTAGAGCCAAAAACTTAGTTGAAGTACAGCTCGTGCAATCTATTGGACCCATTCATTGTACACCCACTGTTGGCACTATATGTATGGTATGATACAGCTGCCCCATTCCAAGTGTGCTGGGATCCTCTCTTCTTAAAGTTCTCCGGCTGCAGGGAGCAACTTTCTGCACTATTCCCGAGGAGGTTAGCACCAGTGATAATGCTTTCCCCCAAGAGGCGTGTATAGCCCAGTTCATGATAAGAATCTCCCCCCAGCTCAGGGTGATCCTGCTTTTCTTTCAAAAATTAAAACAAAAATTGAGGGGGAGGGGTTCCTTTTAAATTAATCAGAACCTGCCCGGGCTTTTCATTCCCATGCTCAGGTTTCATGTGACGTTATGACAACAAGGAAGCCAACGAAATCCAGAGATCGTCTCAGAGGAGAGATGCAAGCCAAACCGTCCTCTCCACATTAGCACCTTGTAAATCCTGCGGATGCTGTTTCTAAAGATAGCACGGTAGGTGGTGCGCAAGCCAATGTGGCTGCGCGCTGTGGCTTTGCCTGAGTTTCCTTCTCTATCTTAAAGCTGAGCCTACAGCATTCACTGGGAAGGGGTTGCGCTAAATCTATAGGTTTTACATCTGTGCTGGGAAGGTCGGAGGTGTTTTTCTGCACCAGCCATGGTAGTGGTAGAAGACATAGCATGTCAGCTTTGACAGTGCATCTACTGATCCTGCTCAGAGATGCAGAAATGTTTTCCTAGCATAGACAGAGCTTCACTGTGTCCTAATCTAAAAAGTTGATGGGGAAACTTGATCCCTCTTAATAGGACTAATGAGCGTTCATCTTTGAAGCAGCACTGCTCATGAAGTGCATGAGTGGAAGTAGGACGAAAATGGTATGGTCTAGCAATTGACATATCTGGCAGATATCGGGCAGGACATCCTGCTCTGCTCACCCTATGTAGTCTGGGGGATTTAAACAAAAAAGGCTTAATATGTGCGTTTGTTGAGACAGCCCCTGTTGTCTGTGGGACAACAACCAATCTGCACCACCCACTTTTACTTCACACAGATCTACCAGCCAGGTTGTAAAAAGAAAAGGAGTACTTGTGGCACCTTAGAGACTAACAAATTTATTTGAGCATAAGCTTTCGTGAGCTACATCGGAATGCATCCGATGAAGTGAGCTGTAGCTCATGAAAGCTTATGCTCAAATAAATTTGTTAGTCTCTAAGGTGCCACAAGTACTCTTTTTCTTTTTGCAAATACAAACTAACATGGCTGCTACTTTGAAACCTGTCGTTCAGCCAGGTTGTGTGTCCAATCAAGATCAAGTTTAGTTTGGGATCAGTCCAGCACCTGCGGTGGCTCCAGAATAAAGTTCTAGGACTGCTGAATCCAAATCTTTGGTGGTATACGAATGACTTCATGCTATAGGTCTGATTTTGTTTTGAAAAGTGTCAGGCCCTCTCATTGCGGGTGCGTGTTAAACATGTACATGAACCTACTCCCATGAAAAGCCATTAAAAGGAGCAGTCCTGCCCTCTATATTTTTTGTGCCTTTGCAGAAAATTTGATTTGTAACATATTTTGCCTCTGACAGCCAGTGGCTGTAAAACTGCGAGTCTCCAACTTTTAATTGCTAATAATTTTCCTTGTAGAGTGCTGACTTTGAACTCTTTGCGAAGACAAAGGCTCCTTTATAAACTCAGTATCAGAAACAGGACAAGGGAGAATAGCAACTCCAATTATATTTTGTAACCTTTCAGCATGATTAGAAAATAAAAACGGCTTTATTTCCAGAACCCTTAATGGGCCAATTTTTCTGTGGCATGTTCCTTAGGACAGTATATAAAGAGCTAACCTTTGGCAGGGTGCCAGCCTAACCGCTACAGTCGTTGTGGTATGGGGCCAGTGCCAGCACAAACTGGTAATACATCAGTCTTCTGCTCTCGGACGGTGCTGAGATCAGCTCATAATGAAACATGGTATTAATATTTTTTCCATTTAAGTCTAATTTCTACTGGATGCAAGGGAAGAAATTACTCCCTCAGCCACAGCTGGAAAGACAATGTTTGCATCTGGCTCGCCTCCCCCACCCCCGACAATTTGTATCTTAAATATTTTAGGAGTTGAACTGTTCTCCTCGTAACTTCCTGGTTCCACCCCACTCCTCACAGGACAGTGGAAATCTGCCACCCTGAATGATTGACGAGCTCAAGGCCTTGGAAAGCAACCTCACTCTGCTCCTTTATGGGAAATCCTGAGTCAGATCCATGCTTTCCTTAACTCTTGACAGAACAGTTCACCATTTCGAAAGGAACACTGAACCAAAAAAAACCAACCACCAACCTGTTTCTTGTCTATAGGACAAGAGTTTGATTAAACAAAAATAGGGCTTTAGCCTTCAATAGCACATGCCATTCGGGAATCTCAAGGCACTTCAGAAATGTTGACCTACAACACTGCCTTCAGACAGGCACAGTTTCCCCTGTCCCTACACCTACCACCCTCTAAGGGTATATATACACTAGAGTTCTGGGGTGTTTTACCTCCAGTCAATTGACTGCCAGTTATCTCAACTTAGTTTGTAAAGACAACTCTGGACATGCCATAAGCATTCCTGTGGAGTGATTTCAGGAATGAACCACAAGCATTATCCTGGAATAAATGCTAGCATCCATGCTAGCCTTTCCAGCTATGCTAGGAGCTAACGGGCATGGCCTGGTTGCATGCTGGGTTATAATTGCAGGCAATTGATTAGGAGAGAATCTCAGCTTTTATAATTTTTTTTTTTAAAGCAAGTTTCTAGCCCTCCTGGCTGGGGAGAAAAGCTTGGAAGTGTGATTCAAATGCACTTGAAAAGCTCAAAAACTAGAAGACAAATAAAAAGCCCAAACTCATTACTTGTTACAAATCTCGTGGCTTTTAAGCCAATCGCGTGATCCGGAGAGTCTGATTCATGATGTTTGAACCTGTGGGGTTGGCACTGCTGCCTTTGTTACTAGCAATTTGTTAGGTTACCAAAACAGAAAGAATAAACATTTCACTGGCTTTTCCCCATTTATGGGGTTTACTTTTTGTCTTTTAATCAGCTTGGATGATGAAGCCAGCTTGGACACTTCCTCTGTTGTTTAGCATGAATTTCCCTTTCTGGTTCTCAGGTCCTTTTGTGGCACTGCTGTCACTTGGGTCCAAAACACAGCAAGAGGAAGTTAATTCACACGAAAAATGTTTTCCTTGCCCTTCTTATAGGGTTTGGTAAATCGGAGGATTCCATGACATTAGAAGCATGTTGCAATATCCGAGTGGAAGAATCGATCACCTTCGGAAGTACAATTTTATAGTATCAAACATGATCACCACCATGAGTAAACACATGTGTTTTGAGCGTACAGCACCTGGGACAAGTCTATGGACCCGAGCCACCACAGCAATACAGATAATAATTATAAGGATAACTGCCCTTGTATCTGAGGCTCAAAACTGAGGACAGAAATTGGCCCTTTTTGAGTGACAGCATGGTCTATTGAACTGGGAGTCCTAGGATCTATTCTTGGTTCCACCGCTGACCTTGGGCACATCTCTGTGCCTTGGGGTGGGGTTGGAGACGGTTTTGTTGAGCCCTGTGCTTGAGTGGTACCATGTGTACCAACCATGGTGCCAAATGGGGTTGTTTACCCTGAGACTTCTCTATAGGCCCACTTTCCATCAGTAGTGACATCTCTCTCCCACAGGGGGTAGGAGCCTCTGCTGGAGCCAGACCAAGCTGCAAGGTCACCTCACTCCCAGGCCCAGCTACTGCTGCCTCTGAAAATGAATCCAATGGTGTGCGTAACTCGTAGCGTAGAATTCAAATCTTGATGGCCTGCAATCTTACCACACTGTGCTCCGACCTTCATAGGTCTCTGGCTCAGTACTTGGATGGGGAATCTGCAAGGTGCTATCGGAAGGACAGCTGGCGAGTCCTTACATGGCACTAAATCAGCAATGAGCAAATGCTTCAGTGTGCCATCAGGGGGCGCTGTGCTGCTGGAGATGCATGGAGGAGATGCAAAAAGCCAGGCTGTGGTCACTCAGTCATTTAATACACTTGTGCTCCGTTCCCATCACAGCTAGAGGGGCTAGCCAGGCATCCTTGCCAAATTCCAGCTGAGGTGATTCCACCCCACCTTCCTAACAGCCCTGCCCCTTGCTATTTCAATGGGATATGATATTTCTTAATATTTCTCAATTTTTTGCCATGTTTCACACCAGAGGTGGTTGCATTTCAGTAATGGGATTCCTCTCTCTCTCTCTCTCAGCCACCGCACAGATGAGTTGTGAGGCTTTATGGAGGCGGGAAAGATACTACTGTCACTCAGATGCTTGCGACTCCCAACCAGGCTTCCTATGTGACCTTAGTCAAGCCACTTAACCTCTGTGCCTCAGTTTCTCCATTGCTCTTTTGAGGAGAACAACACTTCTCAGAGTGGCTGAGCTCATTCATCTTTGCAGGGTGCTTTGAGAGCCTCAGATAAAGGATGCTGTAAGTTTTACTATTAGCTAGTTGATGTGGTGTGCCCTGACCTCCTGGGGAAAAGTGGTACAGAGGCGCAGAGTGCCACTCCTATGGGGCATAAAGATAATAGGCCTGGAGAGGCCACCCAGGGGGAGGTAAAAAGACAAAGCATCTTACCAAGCTCAGATATAAAGGCAAGAACCTCTGTCTACTGCTCCCACCCACCGTGGGACCCACTTCCCCACTGATCAGCTTATCGGCCTGCTGATTCCATGCCAACAGCGCTGCTAATGCCATCTTAGGGGACGGTCCGCGAGCAGGAGTCCAGCTGGCTACTATGCTCCTGGCTAAGTCTGGATAAGCAGGACAGCCGTTTGGCTTCCTTTTTATTTATTTATACACACTCACTTCGCTTGCAGGGCTGATGTCATTGGGATGGCCTAACACTGCCTGATTATTTAGCTAATAAGGGATAGAAGTGGCTGGTTCGCTTGCAGAGTAAAGGCTGACAGGAAGCTACTCACTCAAAGGGGCTCACTGAAAACACAAAGCTCTGCAGCCTTCCCAGAAAGCAGCTTTCCCCCTTCCCCTCCCTTCCCCCAATCTGCTTAAAGACCCATGACAGCTCTTTGTTTACAAAGCTTTGTTTCTCCATCTGGATCCAAGCAGAGCAGATAGCTAACAGGAAAGCCTCTGGTAATCACAACAACACAGAGGATTGTAAGGATGCCTTTAGCTGCTAAAAAGAGCCACCATTACTTCTCTCCATTTCCAGGGCAAATCTCCTTCCCCCTTTCCTGGGATGTAATAAATCGGGAAGGGGAGGGGCAAAGAGGAAACTGAATTTTATTTATAACCTTTCTGCTTTCACCTCCTCCATCACTGTGTATCTCGCAGGACAATAGTACCACTGTTGTATTAGGTTAGCCTTGGATATGTTGCATTTGGGTGTATGAAGGAGTTTAAGCATTAAACTGTTCTTGATTAACAGTCCCAAACAAGTGGCAGATTTATTTTCACTCCTGTTCAAAGGTTGACAACTCCATAATTCATATATTTTTCAAAAGAAACAAATCTGAACAATCCAGTAATGGTGATCTGTGAAATATGTTGTATTTAGTTACGTGCTGGCTTTTGTCACCTAATTTGCATTACATTAAGCACCCCTCCTGTGAGTGATTCCAAGTTACCCTTCCACTCAGGATACCATAAGGAATTACATTTGACCAATAAAAATGAGACTGATTAAAATGCTCTAACTATTCACAGCCGAGTCTTTCCCCCTTTTGGGGAATTCAAAGTCTCTTTGTCCAACATAGTTTTAGAGTCTTTGGGGCAGATACCAGGCTCCTTCCTAGTTCCAAGTGAACCCTAACTTGGATCCCACACCTACAAACTTAGAGGAAATTCTGATCCAGATTTGAATGTTGCAGCTGGCCGCAATTTTTAGAATGGTTTCAAACCGGATACAAATCCAAAAATTTGCAGGATGTTCATGTATAAATTTGAATCCAAATGTTTCAACTTGCGCCACCTTTCCTGCCTATCCATTTCTTCCGGTCTATGGTTGCCAGTTGACTGTATTTATCTGCTCTGTTCTCTGTAGTTTCTCAAGGTGCCATGTGGAGGGGTATTGTAAGCTTGTTACAGATAACATAACCTTCAGGGATACTAGCTTAGGGAGGAGAGAGTGCAAAGTCATCAAACAATATGCCCAGAAAGCATTATACATCCTCACGTTCGTGTCCTCTGACAGAGGGGAAATGGCTTCCGTGCTGATTGAAAGTACACACAAGAAAAGCCTTCTCCTCAGAGCCATGCCTTGCAAATGAGCTTACTAGGAAGTCTTGATTTAGAAGCAATCACGTCTACCTTGCTGGAGTCATTTGTATTCTTAAGCCATTGCTGTCTGCAGCAGAGTGACACCATTTACTGGGCAGGCAGCTCTCTTTCTCTACTAGGTTTTCCCTTTTTTTTTTTTTTTTTTTTTTTTGTGAAGAAAGCCAAATAAATGCAAAGCATCAAACGCAAAATGCCTAAGCTGCTAATCACCAGAGGGGAGAGCAAGAGAATGCAGCCCTGTTAGACTGTGTGATGGGAATATCCTGGCTCGGGGAAACTGACCAATGTTAGGACCACAGACCAGGCTAGCCCAACTCAAAGTGGCACCCTGCCAGAACAGATGCAAAACCCGCAAACATCTCCACTGCTGCAATGATCAACACCCCTCATGACACATCTTTCAGATCCATGGATCTTACAGGTGCCTATCACAACATGGGGTGTACCTCAGACAATCACTATGCTCTCGAATGAACTCACACTGGAAAATGCTAAAAGACAAAACCACCACAGCACCTGTGGGTGAACACTTTTCACAAAGCAATCACTCTGGCTCTGACCTATCACTCCTCCTCCTCCTCCAAGAAAACCTGCACAAACACTTTCAGAAGATGAGCCTGGGAGCTTAAATTCCTAACTTTGCTAGACACTAAAAATCATGGTCTTACTACAAGGGTGTGAATGGGCACTTCACCTTGAATGGTCCCTTAGTTTAGCATAAGTAGTTCACAATATTCTCTACCTGTTGAACTTGTTTTGTATTTAGCTGTAACACTGAGTACCTTTCCTAGACCTGAAGAACAGCTCAAAAGCTCGTTTCTCTCACCAGCAGAAGTTGGTCCAATAAAAGATATTACCTCACCCACCTTGTCACTCCAATATTAGGAAAGTCAGCAATGCCATCCCCACTAGACCCCTTTGCTACCAGGTGTGTGAACAGGGGGTAATTTGACATGCCCTCTCAGCAGTCATACCCAGGAGAAAAAGTTTGTCTAAAGAGCAAGCCTAGGCAGTGAATTTCCTGACTTCCCTGCTTGAAGCTACATTTTAAAAATCAAATTCAAAACTTGTTTGGTTTGGTTTCCATTTCAAAAAAAGCTTGTCCAAGGAAAGCGCATTTGAGCATGGAGTGGAGGGAACAGTGCCAATCCTTGAATATGTATCTGTAATACATTAACCCATCCAGCTCTGGGTCCCCCCTGCATGCCATCTTCCCTGTATCTATTTTGAAGTCTGATCTGGCAGCTCTTGTGACCAGCAGTGAGTAGTGGCTGAGGCCATGCACCACCACACACAAGCAATGGGGCACCATGTGGACACACTCATTGGGCGTCCCTGTCCACACACAAGAGTTGGAGCCTTAGATTGCAGCATGTCTGGCCAGGTGATCTCTTGATCTTCAGGTACTGTACAGGGTCAGAAACCTTGCTGGAGTGAAACAAAGACTAATGTGAATCAAGCTTGGCTAACATAGCCTACGGCTAAACAGAGGTCCTCAGGGAGAGCATATAACAGGCCTGTCTCAAATGTTAAAGCCACTTTCATTTAGAGAGAGAAATCAATTCTCCTCTTTCCTTTATTTTCTGTATTTCTCTTTCCTACTTCTTTATGAATAGGGACAATTTGAAAGCAGGCTTTAGCAGCAGCTTTCTTCGGCCTCCATCTGTTCTTCCTGCTTCTGCCCCCGAATGAAACAATCACTCTCTGTGAGACCCCAACTGGCTTGTCAGGAAAGGAATAGGGCAGCACCAGTGCAGGACTGGAGCTTCATAGGGGGAAGAGAAAGTGAGTTGTTAAGAAATGAGGGACCAGTTTCCTAGTAACGAACGAAGAAAGAGGGCAGAGGCCACACAGGAGAGGTAGGCAGAATAATTACTGCACCGGAAATGGGTTCAAAGTTTTCATGAGTCAGCAGCTTGAGCTAGAGCCAGAGAGGGAGATCTGGGTTCTGTTCCTGCTCTGATGAGTGAAACTGAACGTCACTTTCCCTTCCTTCTCCCATCTACTTAGATTTCAAGTTCTCTCATGTGTTTGCACTGCACCCGGCACAATAGACTCTTTCTTTTGGCTGGACCTCTAGACACGTCTGTAATACATCATCATCATCATAAGTTGGCAGTTTTGCGAGGTAGGATGTTTAATTAAATTTCTCCCTCATTCTTCCCAGCTCTCCTTTCCCTCGCATGCATCTCTCTACTCCGTGCTAAATATCCATGTGCCTCGAGTGATGGTACCAAAGTTCTGCCTGTCTGTCTCGTGCAGAAGGTCAGTATGAAGAAAACTGCACTTCTGTTTTCCCTTCTCCATATGCGATTAATAGAAAACCATATTCAGCTGCTCAATATAAAAACCTTTTGGAACACAAGGGGTCATGCATAGCTATGAGCACATGAGGAACAGCTACTGTTTATGACTCCAAGCAATACAGCCCACTCCGTTGACTGAGCCAGTGCAGAGAGGAGAAGAAAGGAAACGACACACCAGGCCAGCACAATTTCGTGGTGACTTGAAACTCACTGAAAGCCTGCTCAGAAAGGACAGATCGCAGATCCTCCAGCAGGCAAAACAGCTGCCAAATGCTCCTGACCTGCAAAAGTTTATTTTAAATCCAAACATTCCCCCATGTGCTGCGGTGCATTCAGTTAGCAGCCTGATGGAATCTGCAGACGCCGGAAGGGGAGAAGGCAGCACATAGCCTGCAGAAAAGACAAACCTTCTGCTCCTTCTCCCCAACTGGAACACTGCACAGTTTGAGACAGACCAATGCTGACTCAATGGAAACAACAAATAATACACCAGCCGCTGGACCACCCTGTCTTGGGCTTTATCCCATGAGAAAAAGCAACTCTACTGTGAGCTAAATGCCAGTAAAAGATCTTGAAGGGTGATTCAGTCTCTGTGTTGAGCCATCCCATGGCCTCCCTGCTAAAGCTACCAAGGAGATGCCAGTCAAGATGTCAATATCTGAAGTCACTATAGACCTGAGCTAAAAAGCTCCATGTCACAGTTTACATCCCTGGTGCTTTGGAGATATTCCCCACCAGGCAAAGTATTTTGAAATACACTTTCTCACCTAAGCCAAATCGATAGAATGATACTTCAGCTCCTCCATAGAGGTTCTCATTCCGAGCTCTGAAAGTGGATGACAAAGGAGGGTGAACAGCAATATCCTCGTTTTACTGGAGGTGAACGTAAGGTGTGGAGAGACGACATGACTTGGTTAATGTCAGAGAGGAAGTCAGTGGCAGGTCTCCTTGCCCCTATTCCAATGCAGGGTCACTATATTATGAACACACAAGACTTCTGAAAAGCCAGGAAGTGTCAAATGCATGCCAATGATTAAAAAAATAGCCCAGACTTGAGCCATTAAAGCAAGAATGTTTCACACAACCCTAAGTCATGAGTGTTTTAACAAAAAACAAACTACATGCAGGAAAAAAAAAACAACCCTAAACAGCATAATGAGTTATTGTATCTTTGTATTTGGCACCGATGCAACCACTGTTGTAACAGTCCAGTTCTGGTGTCCAAAATTCAAGAAGGATGATCAATTGGAGCGGGTTCAGAGAAGACCTTGAAAATAGTTAAAGGATTACTAAACCTGCTTTAGAGAGAGAAGCTAAATAGATTGATCTCTTTGATCTAACAAAGAGAAGGTTGAGGGGAAACTTGCTCACTGTCTATAAGGAACTAATATTTAATAATGGGCTCCTCAATCTAGCAGAGAAAGGTCTAACATGATCCAATGGCTGGAAGTTGAAGCTAGACATTCAGACTGGAAATAAGGTGCAAATTTTTAACAGTGCAAGTAATTAATCATTGGAACAATTTACCGAGGGTCATCGTGGATTCTCCTTCGCTGACAATTTGTAAATCCAGTTTGGATGTTTTTCTAAAAGATCTGCTTTAGGAATTATCTTGATAAAGTTCTATGGCCTGTGTGATACAGGAGGTCAGACTAGATGATCACAATGGTCCCTCTGGCCTAGGAATCTCTGAGTTTTCTAACAGGATTTTGTCACTAGCATCTTCCCTCCAGCGTGGCAGAGAACGCCAATTCTGCCACAATATGAAAACTTAATTGAACCTCCTGGCTGTTCTTTTCCGCAAATCCTCAAAATTCAGCCTTTAAACCTGAACTGGAACTTGGTGGACACTAAACAATCCTGCACCATTGAAATCAGGAGGAGTTCCCCCCAACTGACTATTGGGAACAGGATCAGGCCCTGTAAGACCATCACACCTGGAACTGGAACTCATCAGTTAAGATGGCAGTTAAGGGTGCACTGAAAGTTATGGGAAATGGGACTGAGTCTATTGACGTCAATGATAAAACTCTCATTGGCTCCAGAGGGAACAGGAACAGGCTCAATCCTAAGTGCTTAAAAAACAAAACAAAGGACAAATTTCTGATTTGTATTCTGCTATCAAATAGACAAAGGAAATTAACTTTTAAAGACTAACTTTAAAGAACAGGAAATTCGGATTTTAGTCTGCCAGGCTGTCCTTAGTTCACCCTGCCATAAGTACACATAGATATTTCAACAAATATGATCTTGCAGACTGCAATGAAAGCCCTGTGTCCTAGGTAAAAGCAGAGGGGAGGGTGTGGGGACAGCGGAGGGGTTGAATCTGAGCATTCAACTCATCTGAATTTTCACTGATTTCTGTTGGTTTAAAGTCAAGCATTCAACCCAATTCTTTTATTTTAAACAACCAAGACGTTTTCTCTAATCAAGGAGGATTTCTAGTCCTGGGCATTGCTTCACTCCTAATTTCTAACAAAACTTCCTGAAAATTAAAAATAATTAAATAAAGAAAATCAGCAGACAATTGATATTAACAACATGTTCACAAAGCAAAATTCAGACAGGCTTTAATAAATCTGTTCGCTCCCCTCTCCCTACCAAACACTCATGCTTAATGGCTGATGTCTCCTGGAAAATAGCCAAGTGCATTTAGAAACTATTCCATTTGTAAAATTTCTGCCTACGACAAACCGTTTTCATGTTTTATTTCCCTCATTTTTTTACTTTGTTTATTTATTTGATTAGTACCAAGGACATTTACATCCAGATCTTTATTGTTCGGTGTTTCACAACAGTTCCGGCTGGATTTTTAAATTCATATAAAGTCAATCTACTGCACTGTGACCTCAAACAAGGAGTTGCTTTCACGGCTGACGCAGGAGTGGATGAAGTCCTGTACAGGTCCTGTTTTCAGGACACTGTCTCCTTTGTTATACAAAACCATGTGTGTCCTTTCTAACCTTTTGGGCAAGTGTTGTCAGGAGCAAAAAGGGCTGGGTCCAATTTCCTTGAGGTTCCTTCTGAAAACTTAAATGCCTCCAGCTCCAGCCCCGATCCAGAAACCTGGAAAACTATATATAGCCTCCTCTCCCCCAGGTCACTGTGATAGGCAATACTTCCCCACTCACAAGCATGGAGTCCCAGGCTTTACAACAAAGAATTTTTCGGGGGGCGGGGGGAATGACACACAACTGAATAGACTGAGGAAAGCCAGCAATTAACAAGCCTGAGTGGCTAATGTGTTCTAGCCATGTACCTACTGTCCAGCTCCCCCTCACTGTCTCTTTGTCCAGGGTTGATGGAGTCCAAAATTTTGGTCAGGTCAGTTTCCAGCCCCTAAGGACAGAGCTCCCTGGGCTGCTCCAGTGATTTCAGCTTGGATTGCCGAGCAGGGGGTTCCCACTGGAGTCCCGTAGGCAGGCTGTTGCTCTCTGTGGCTACAGCCCCAAGCCATCTCAGTGCCACCTCTACACTGTCTGTCACCCCAGCTCAGCCGGCATCTCAAAGGTGCCTTCAGCTCCACCCCGTCCACCCCCTCAAAGTCATCTTCTCTCTGGAAGTTTCCTCTGTGCTGAGCCTTCAGCAAGGGTTATGCAATAATATAAGCCACTAGTAGTCTCTCCACTCTCTGCTGGCTCATGTTTTGTCTAGGTACCATTATCCAACTCTGTCAGCCCATAGTCATGGTCAGGGTGACCCCCACACCAACTGTGCCTGGGGTGAAGTTCTCTTGTCCCTTTATTTCCCAACAAAGACAACAGCATTTATTACCCCCAAACTCAAAACTTAATGGTGTTTTAATCCATATGACCCAAACAGTCACATAAGTGCAATGCAAATGACACTTGGCCCATCCACTCATTTCACCGTGCTGACCAACAGATAGATTCCTCCCCTCTGGAGCCCAGGGTCCATCTGAAGCTGTCAAGCAGCTGTGGACTCTTTTCTCTATTCACCAGCCGGTGTCAATAGCGAGCTCCCTACTCTTGGGCTTCAGGGCTTACAAATGCATCAGATTCAACATTCAATAGTAAATAGGAATATTCCAAAGCAAAAAACAGAGAAACCCTTTTAGCTGCCATTGGGACAGATTAGAGTAGATGGATTTTTTGAAGGTGTGGCAGACTACAAAAAAGGTTAAATATTTTGCTAAAAATATAGTACAGCATTTTCATTAGAGCACTGGGCCAGCTTTTCTGATGTCCTTGGGACTGAGCAGTGCTATCATGCAAATTGTCAGATTCCTATCCCTGTAGGCAATCCCCAGCCTCCAAATGGATCAGCTCACAGGATCAGGACCATGAATTTCAGCTGTCCTCCTTGTCGAGGGACATTTCCTCTGAATCAGGCTCTGATCTCAGCTAGACCAGAGTAAATCTGGAAGAACTCGTTTGACTTCAGTGGAGTTCTCCTGGATTTACACCGGTAGAATGGAAATCAGAATCTGGGCCATAGGAAACATCTCTCTACAGCTAAAACCATTAAGGCCCACGGCTCTGTTCTGCTGGGATGCCAGGGTCAGCTAGCAGTATCAGGTTCATTACAGCAAATTGTTTCTAAACAGAATTGAAACCATGTAGCATCAATGGATCTTTTAGAAAATAATCAACATGGTTTTGTAAGCTACATTTTATGAGCGTTTGTGTGTGAGAGAGATTAATAATTAAAGGCTCCTGGTTGTATATATAAGTTGTCAAGCAATTTTTGGAATTATTGCAATTACCTACTTTTAAAAGTTGCAGCCTTCTGTTAGCCTGTCCATTTCCTTTCCTTCCAGGAACACAATGGATACCATCAGTTCCAGTATGTGTGTGGGTTAGTGAAGAGTTTTACCCTATTCCCCAGAGACAGAGCTGAAGATAATTAATTCTTGATGTAGGGCACAGCAGAGCACAGTTTTACAATGCTGCTCCTGAAACTGCAAGCAGTAAAGTATTGGAGTCCTTTCACAGGAAGTTGGCCACTCTAATCTGAAAGGGTTACAAGAAAAACTTCATTTCCAGAGCATCAAATCTTCCGATGAAGTGAGCTGTAGCTCATGAAAGCTTATGCTCAAATAAATTTGTTAGTCTCTAAGCTGCCACAAGTACTCCTTTTCTTTTTGTGAATACAGACTAACACAGCTGCTACTCTGAAACCTTTCCTGGTTCTGTTGAGCTAGGTTCTGCTCTCAGGAACACAGGTGAAATGCTAGGGAGTTGCCAATAAATTCAGGAGAATGACTCCAGCTTTACACTGGAAGCAGGATTTAACTCATAATTCTGACAGTTCTTTCAGCACTGTTGGCTGATGTTGCTCAATCATTTGCATTTTGTTTAAACCAGATGAGCTGCAAACAGGTTTTATTTTAAGGAAGTGAGCTGCTGACAAGCCATCTGAGAAATGAAATTTAACAAAACAGCAGGAGAATAACTGAACTCTGCCTTTCTTCAATCATAGGATTTCTTTTCTCCCTGATTTTTGTATGCTGCACACAGATCTGCAAGTGAATCACAGAATCATAGAAGATTAGGGTTGGAAGACACCTCAGGAGGTCATCTAGTCCAACCCCCTGCTTAAAGCAGGACCAAACCCAACTAAATCATCCCAGCAAGGGCTTTGTCAAGCCGGGCCTTAAAAACCTTTAAGGATGGATATTCCATTACCTCCCTAGGTAACCCATTCCAGTGCTTCACCACCTTCCTAGTGAAATAGTGTTTCCTAATATCCAACCTAGACCTCCCCACTGCAACTTGAGACCATTGCTCCTTGCTCTGTCATCTGCCACCACTGAGAACAGCCAAGCTTCATCCTCTTTGGAACCCCCCTTCAGGTAGTTGAAGGGTGCTATCAAATCCCTCCTCACTCTTCCCTTCTGCAGACTAAATAAACCCAGTTCCCTCGGCCTCTCCTCATAAGTCACGTGTCCAGGCCCCCTAATCATTTTCGTTGTCCTCCGCTGGACTCTCTCCAATTTATCCACATCCTTTCTGTACTGGGAGGCCCAAAACTGGACGCAATACTCCAATGGAGTAAATCTAGTTCTTTTAGCTTTCCTAACCCATGTAGATACTGTAGTTTATTAACCATAAAGTCCTATATCTTATCAGGAGCATGAGGCTTGGAATATAGGAATAGTTTCAAAACCTGAGAAGACAGTAATGATCCCTCACTACAACCACATAACCTGCACAGTTAGTCAACATTTCCCTGAGCTTTCTGTCTCTCACTGTACATCTAGTGAATCATCAAATGGCAGGAATGATATTAACATGTTTTAAGAAGGGACACAGCGATTCTTTTCATGGACTTTCTCAGATGATTCAGAAGCTTGGCTATAATACAAATAAACAAGGCCACTCATTATTTCTCTGCTAATACCACCCATTTAGAACCACAACGTATCATGAAAATTTAGCAGAACATTCAATTGAGCTCTGATGCTAGAAGAGATATAAACCATATGTTTTACAGATGAGGATTTACTAGGAGAGCTAATGATGATTCCAACTTGAATATAAAGTCTTGATATGTACATGTGTGCACTCTAGCTTCACTGGCATGGAGAGACTTTATGGTAAAGTGTTCACAGAGCAGCCTTCTGCTCCTGAAATGTATACACAGAAAAGAATTCCCAGCAGCCTGCAGGAAATGACCAAAATGATTTCAGATTTCCTTCAAGATCAAAGAAAAATGCAGGAAACTAGGGAAAGTGAAGCTTTCACAGGCCCCCTCTTCTCACCTGAGATGTCATGAAGCCTCTAAATTCACCTCTTTATGAACTAAGAGGTCCAACAGCAAGACACTGCCAGAGATCTGTCAAGGAAGGGTCTAGCCATTTCATTGTATGTATCAATGACTACCCCTGGGAGGATCGCAAGAGCTAGATTTTCATAAACTGGACCTTCGGGCATGCAAAAGGGACCCATAGCCCATTTAGACACACGATTAGAATAACTCCACCTGGGAAAGCAGGCACTGGCCATGCCTGTGGGGCACCAGCCTTGGCCTATGAAACTCAGGTCATAAGTTGGGAGTATGCAGCTCCTCTCATTCCCTTTGTGACTAGACACCTGAACTGCTTTGCTGCAGAGCTCTAACACAATGCCATTGCCAGAGGCTCCCAGCTGAGGTGTTAGGAGAAGGCCATTGCTATGGGTAAAAAGATACAGAGCCAAGAGTAGCCTGGGGTAGAAGCTGCACCGATTAGTAGTCACTAGAGCTAGCCTGGTTCTATAAAGGGCGATAGACAAATGAGTTGATATTTGGCTTTCCATTGACTTCAATAGACTTTGCGGGCGGCGCTTTGTACACATAGCGTATAAGGGAGAGTAGGGCAGAAGGTGGAAAAAGGTAATGCAAGGCACTTTGAAGTGTAGCTTTGCAAGGGAGTTGCACAGGGCGGGGGAGAAGGCATTGAAATAGTGTGGAAATCACCAAGGCAGGCACAGAGGAGACCAGGGCTTTCTTTGCTATCATGAGATCCTCGGATATAATTATTTCCAATGCAGCCAGTCACAAGTTCAGGCCTTGTGGCTGAACCATCAATGTCCAGCTTGTTTGCTATTTTTAGGGTGAAAAATAAGAGAGCCTTCTTCTCTTCCAGTTGGAGGTTTGGGTCTGCTGATCACAGAAACATCCCAGAGACAGAAAAGTTAGGCAATTGCTTCCCTCTATGTGTTCTATAACATGGCCATTCCTCCGATGCTTCTAGGCATGGTGGATGGCTTAGTGGGATAAGTACCAGGGGTGGAGTAGCTAGCAAAGCATATCCTGAAACAGCACACTCCCATCCCGGCAGGGCCTACTGAGCCCTGGAATCTTCTAGGGCAAATTGATCCCACAGTTTATCATATGAGGGTCTTTCAAACGAGACTTTAAACCCAGAGGTTCTCTAGGGACATAAATGTCCCATAAGAATAGGTTCTTGAACTAGAGCTCTGGAAAGCAAAAACGTCCCTGCCCTTCAGTGCCTTGTGCGCCAGTCACTTCTGCCTTCCACCCCCAGAAGTGGCTGCATTTCAATACCCTGCCTCTGCATGTGTCCACATGTATTTTGTAAAATGCTTTGGGATCATCCAGGATATTTTATGGATCAATAAAAATCACATTCTACCCGCTGCTTCTTCTGTAAGGGCCTGGCCACAGACTCTGTGCTAAAGAGCAGCATGAGGACAGAGGAAACCCAGGGAAACTCACAACCCTTCCTTCTTCTCCACTAACGTTGCGTAAAGATTTGCACTAGTGATAGGTGAACAGTAAAGGGTTCAGAGATTCAGAGAAGGACCCTAAAGTTCCTGGGTGGATGCAAAGGAACAGAGTCATTTTCATCTATGGCTGAAAACTGATAGATAAGAGCTAGGCATTATTTGTTCCTTGGTTCAAGTTATAAACAGGACTCTTTGTTCAAAGTAGAAATGTTATCAAGAAGGAATCAGGCTGAAGCTCATGAGACCTGGGGAGATGTAATAAATCAGGCATTGAGTGCTGAACTCTGGCTAGGAGCACGGGGAGGAGGAGGGGAAGGGGTGGTGAAGGGCAGTAGGACATATTCATTCCCTGTATAACTCCATTAATGTCACTTCAGCTACACTGAGGTGGGGGTGAGGGTGCCTGACTTGGGGCAGTTAAAGTGCAGCGTTGTTTTTCCCCTCTCATGCCAGAGGTTTGGACAGAAATGCTTGTCTCCATGGATGTGCATTAAGGGAAGTCTGGCCTCCCTGCAGTAGTAAAAGCCGACATACTCAGATCTAGTGATAGCCGCGTTACAGGGGAGTGAAGCTGAGAAGTGGATGCCACCTGTTCTGTTCGTTCCTGCTGGGGCACCTGGCATTGGCCACTGTCGGCAGACAGGATACTGGGCTAGATGGACCTTTGGTCTGACCCAGTATGGCTGCTCTTATGTTCTTACGATTGACTGGTGTAAATTGACTTCACTGAAGCTATGGCAGTTCACACCAGGGGAAGATCTGTCACATCATGTTTATATTGCCACAGAAGGAAAGTGTAGAAACGGTGAATAACTGCTAACCTCAGTTACAGAGCACCTTTTTGATCCTTAAGCTTCTGGTTCTCTTCAGGCATTAGATCTGGTTCTCTGGCTCATTAGAAAGCAATTCATTGTTATTAGGGGAGGGCCCAGGGTCCAATCCTGAAGTGTGCTGAGTGCCCTCAGTTCCTGTTTGCTTTAGTGGGAGCAGAAGGCACTTAGCACCTCGCAGGATTAGGTCCCAATGGGAGACCATACAGCTGATATTCATATCTACTCCCAAGTCCTCCTAGCTATACATCTGCCTAGAACTGGATGATTTTCATGGCCAGTATTACAAAGAACATTCAGAGGATTATATAGCTCCCCCTCACCCCAAAAAATCAGAAATTGAAATAGGCTCTTGGCTCTGAAAGTGCTACACAGGGATCTGCTCAGGCTAGAAAAATGAACAAGAAGCTTTGGAAAACTAGCAGATCCCGGAAGCTCAATGGAGATTTCACAGCTCTAAACCTTCTGATGAACGACTTACCTATACGCTGTGACATATTTGCAGGGCTTTGCAATTTAGTGGTAAGCAGGGGTTGGGCAATTGAGACAGCTATTTCCTCTGAAATCTCAATGGCTATTGTCCTTCCAATCTCGCAGAGACCTAGGGCGGAACAGTGATGCCGAGCCCTGCCCCCAGCTGTCGAAATGCGAGGGGGTAGCCCTCCAGCTTTGTGAAAGGGACTTGGAAGTTGTTCAGGGAAGCCCAGTTCAAGTGTTTCAAACCTTCCCTCAGGCCATCCTGTATATTTGTCATTTGTACCAAAAGGAGGGGCCAGCGCAGCTAGTGCCTTTGCAATAGCTGGTGTGTCACGTGGGCTCATCCCTTATTCAATCCAGATGACACTGCCAAGAGGCTCCGAATCCTACATCTCTCTTTATACTGGCTTTGCAGTTTTCTTTTTTGCAGTCTTGATTCATGACCGATATTGTTCTCCCATTGCAACCCCCACCCGCTACCGCCCTTGCTAACTGTGTGAGAATGAAAATAAATCACTACCTGCAGGCCCCAGACCGCACAGCGAGGCTACAGGGCCCCATTCATCCCAGGGCTCAAGAGAACCATAAAGGGGCACTTATAGCAGAACAATTTCGGAATGAAACATGAAGGTATAACGTAGAGTATCATTCTGCTGCACGGCTTCAAAGTGCTTTCCCTCTCCCTACCCCTCCTCCCTTAGGGATTGCCCCATATGAAAAATATTAGACATCCAAGGCTCCTTTATATTTCTGTAGTTCTTCTTGACAATAGGTTCCTTTACACTCCTTCTGTCAGAATTTTTGCTTCCAGCCGTGGGAAGCCATTCGTGTGCGCTGATTAGTTACACTGCCTACACTCCTCCCTCAGAGGAGTCACAAGGTTATTACACAGGGGTCGTGAGCTGTCAACCTCCACCACCCCAAGCCCCACTTTGCCTCCAGTGTTTATAATAGTGTTAAATATAAAAAAATGTATTTTTAATTTATAAGGGGGGGGGGGTCTGCAGGATGCTGTACCCAGTGAAAGCCACATGGGACAGGACACTTCTCTTTCTAGCACCCTTTTCTGTCCAACGGTGAGACCTATTACCAGTCAACACAGTGCAGATGACACTCAAGGGAAGCAATGGGACTCCATCAATGGGGCCATTTAAAGTAGGATTGCCTTTTCTGAAGATAATGGGCCAGATTCTGATTGGAGCATCTCCAGGGAAGCTCAGCCCAAAAGGAAGGGGCCTATGGTGTCTTTATATCAGGGCCCCCACTCTCAATTAGAGCAATCTCTAATTTATGGCAGCTTCCTACAGCCACCTATAGGCAATGGCTTCGCAGCTCAGAACAGCTGGAGCGCAGAGTGACTGATCACACTACTCCCTTGTCTCTGACAGCCCCCCGTTGCCCCCCGGTCCTAGCATTCCCCGTCTTGGGGGCACCAAGAGGGAGATGGTATAATCTGCCATATCTCACTCAGAGTTCTCCTATGCTGGGGGGAATCCTGCTGCTTTCTGGGCCCGTTACACTGCTCCGGAAGCAGAAAGGGGTCAGACCTTGGCTGGGAATAAGGACCCACCACCTTGCATTGAGCAGCGATAGGCTAGAAGGGAGAAAGGAAAGACTGGAAAGGCCCATGGCTGGGATTCGCATCACAAGAGGTTGTCTAACCAGGTTCACTTTGGCTGTAGGGTCCTTTCGTATGTGGGCAAGCAGGGAACATTTCTGGGGTGTTGTGCTTTGTCTGTCCCACCGATTTCGCTAAGCATCTAACCCACAGCCCCATAATATTCTGGACACCTACGAGGCCCAATCCTGCAGCCCTTCCTTAGTTGAAACGCCGCTTGATCTCAAAGAATCTTTTGCCTAAGTAAGAACTGTTCAGATCAGGCTCGTGCTCTGAGGCCGATTCAGGAGTAGCCAGAGCGATTCAGTCTCGAAATAAGCCACACAATGGAAAAACCTATTTTTTTTCAATGGAAACTTGTCTATCGCCCATGAGCTAGTGCAGTGTAGCTGGCATTGGCCCATGCCTCTGGACAATCTCCACGCTCTTTGCATGGGAGAGCTGAATTTTACACCCAGAGAAAAAACAGAGTGACGCTTTTGGATTCACATAAGTGGCATTTAAAAATCCTGCTTTCAATTTGACATGGGACTTGAGGACCAAAGCCTTCCTTGGGCAATTTGATTTATGGCCATGTGCGCATTCCCATGCCTGGACATGACCAGACAGAGACCAGCCCCTGCACAGGTCTGAGAAAGAAAGGGGCTCATCAGTTGAAGTACCTTTGCTGTGACAGTGAGGGCATAGCACAGGGGAACGCTGTTAGCAAAGTCCCTGGGGAATGCCCGGCACAGATGTCAGTATTTCAGGGGCAGAACAACAGAAGAGCATTTTGTGAGCGTACCAATTGCAGTACCAATTCATTACAATGTGCTTAGATAAGCAGCACACATCTGGGGACATGTAATTTAATAAGGACTAACAGCTGCTTATTAAAAGAGCTCAAACCAGGCCAATTGACAGCTCTGGTCTGAAAGTCAGTTTGCACAGTGAGCAAGGCTGGCTTGTTCCAAGGACACTCCAGGTGTAAAAATCTATTCCTCCAGGTGCTTATATCAATACCTGTACCCAAGCCCCCCTCCTCTCTGCCTGCCCTGCTCCTGTCTTAGCCCATCCCACATGCATCACAACACTGGGGCACTGCAAAGAAAAACTCGGGAGATGTACACAGAACATTTCGCACCCCTCTTGAAATGCAGCCTACTCTGGGGTGAGACATGTCCGCTGGTTAACAGTGCACAGAAACAGTACACAACAGTGCGAACTTGAAGTGAAGAACATCCTAACCACCAGAGGCTGAACGGAGTATTTTAAGCAATAGCTGAGGGGGAATTTAGCCAATACATGGAGGCGGGGGGGGTGTAATGTCTCCTTTTTGTGTGTGAAAAGCAGCCTGGGCTCTCTGAGGCCCCTCAGTGGCCAGATTTTTGTTTTATGCAACTTGAGAGCTGCTACCTCCACCAGTGAAGCAGCCTTGCTACATCATGCTGGGGCGCTGGCTCAGGGGGAAGAGTGCAAACTACTGCCCAACGACCACCACTTTGCAGCGACAACAGGGCAGGCGACCATGATTTAAGATCCTTGGCAACTCAACAAACCAGAGCCTGGAACGATCCAGTGGGGCTGGGGCCAGGGAGCCATCACCACATCTAAACAAACTAATGTTTTCTCAGTTAGCGGCAAGGGAATTTGGATCCTCAGTTCATAATCTTGCAAGTGAAGCCGAGTAATTTTAGATTTATAAACAATTCAACCTCCTGAGCTTTGTCTGTGGCCCATTGAGAATGTACATTCCGATTGGAAAGGCTCACAGAGCTTGGACACAAAACCATGACATCACTGCACGTAATTCCACCAATGCTTCACTAGCAGTTTATCCCCGTTAATATTATTATGTCTGATAGGGTGAGAATGGCCACCGGCGATGTCTGATCTGCTGAGCGAGAATGGGAGTGTTATTTTGCCAGACCCATTACCCTGAGCTGAGTGTGTCAAAGCTACTGGATCTCTCCGGTACCATCTATTTATTTCACCATTACATCCAGGGCCTGTGGAACAGCTGCAGAAGCCCAGTTAAATTGGTTTCATAGGCTTCTTCCATCGTGAGTCAAGGTCTCCCACACTAAACAACCCCCAAGCAAACAAACAATGGAGAAAATGACTTAGAGAAGTGTGCAGACCAGCAGCCTTTGCTCAGGCTCTGGGCCTATCTCCCTTCTTTAAAATCCAAGTTAGGACATGTGTACATGCTCCTCCTGAGAGGGCACGCCCGAGAAAGTTACATGCACACAGGGGCAAGCAAAGCACATGCTCTCTCTGTTTCACACATGCACACTCTACCTCTCAAGTTAAAGCCCACTAAAAGGTTAAAGTCAAGTTAAAGGTCAGTATCTCTGGCTTCAGAATTTGACTTTTTTGGATGAAAACTCAGGGGCCCGGGCAAAGGGCAGTCCTCTCGACCCAGGAATGTCCCCTGGCACTTTCAGTGAGGAGTAGATGGCTGTCTCACCCTTGCCTTGTGTGCTCCACCCTAGAGATGATTGCATTTTAGCCCAGTCCCAAAATCTTTACTGATCACAATCTTTACTCACACAAGCAATCCCTTGGTGGAGGCAGCACCAGCGTCAGAACACGAGCCTGGCTTCGGAAGGAAGCAGCAACAATTAGCTGGAACTCTACACTCAAGTCACCTCAAATGAAGTGGAATTCTCTGAGCTTTTAAATAAACAGCTACATAGCCAAGGAGAAGAGGCTGTGATCACTTTTAGTTTAGCCATCACCAAGAACTCCTTATCTCCACCCACACCTATCAGCTTGTCTCTGCAGAGTCAGTCAAATTTCCATTACAGATGAGAAAGGAAACAGCCTCCTTTCAGGAGTAGATGTTGATGAATGACTAAAAGAAGCCCCAGTTAGTTGATTTAAAGGAAGAAGCTGAGTCAGATTCAAAAGTTTAAGTATCTGAGTTATATTTTCCCCAGCTTTTGCTGCTTATAATGGGATTCACTGAATGTTTTCCCAATTAATTCCTCTTTCCATGTACATCTTCCAGAGCCTAACCAGCTCAAGGTATGTGTAGCGAAGTGAGACTCACTGGTACAGCGCCTCCTGCTGGTTGTCCTGGGAATTAGCTTGATTCCAGCTCAGAGCGCCCTCTACTGGCCAGGGGCTCACCTGCCTCAGGCCCCCGTGTCCCTCCTAGACCCCAGTGCCTGTTACCCATGAGTTCTGACCCAGCAGTACCCCTTACTCTGGGTTTCCCCTCCCAGGGGAACCCCCAACTCTCTAAGCCCACCTCATCTCAATGACTACTGCCAGTCATTCTAGCCCCTGTTCACTGGGGCAGATTGCAGTGTAATGGTCACTCATCATTGGCAAGTGGGGGGTTGGACCTGCTGCCTTTCCCTGCAGCCCAGTACCTCTCCAGGCCTTCCTGTCAGGACACAGCTTGGGAGGTCGCCAGGCCTAAGCTCCCCAACTCAGCCTGCCCCTTCCCCAGCACTGCTCTGTCCACGGTACCCTTTGCTCCTTCAGGCAGCTAGGCCCATCTCTCTCCAAAGCTAGAGAGAGACTGACCCAGCTCCTGGCTCACAGCCCTTTTATAGGGCCAGCTGTCTCCTACTTGGGCGTGGGCCCCAGCCATGGCTGCCTTCCCAATCAGCCTACCTTTTCTCCTTGTTTTTCAGGAGCAGGGTAATTGCCCCACTACAGTATGTTTCATCCCCACAGGATGTAATATATTATACACCTGCCACAGCCTGGGGAACCCCATTGCCTCTCCAGAGTTCTGATGTTCTTCTTATTTTGGATTTTACACAACATAATTCTGCTTTGAGAGAAAGGCAAAGGGTGGAGAACAACAAACCTAAGACCTTAATTCAGCAAGCTACTGAAATCTGTAGGCCTTGCCTACCTGCTTAGGTGCCTTGTTGAATCAAGGTGATGACTGAGGATTGGCTTAAAGCAGCACTTGTTTTGCTGTTGTCTAAGCTGTTCCGATGCAGAGCGCAGTCTCTTCTGCAACCCACTTTGAAATCCCATAACCTCCCCTTCTGCAGTAGCAACATAATTAGGGGTAAGGTCCGATTTGTATCGAATATGCCATAAAAGTAATACTTTAAAAAGAGACCCTTCTATTCTTGTAGAGAAGAAGCAGAGAGATGAATAAAACATGTACCACCTTAGTCATACCAGGTACTGCAGTGGTGTGTGCCTTATAAATACATGGAATCATCATCATTGCAAGTGCCGAGCGCAATGGGGCCTTGTCCAGACACTTGGTTCCTAGGTGCTACCATAATACAAATAATAAATAAAAATAATAATGCCAAGCTCTTATCTATGCAGTGCAGTGTCATGCCAGTCCCAGGATATTAGAGAGACAAGGTGGATGAGGTAACATTTGTTACTGGACCAACTTCTGCCGGTGTGAGAGACAAGCTTTCGAGCCACACAAGCTCCCAGACCTGACAAAGAGCTCTCTTTGGCTCAAAATCTTGTCTCTCACCAACAGCAGTTGGTCCCATAACAGATAGTACCTTACCCACCTTGTCTCTCTACGCTCTTCTCTAGCGCGTTTCATCAGTTGATCTCAAGTCGTTGTACAAAAGAGGTCAGCATCATTATCCCCCTTTTTACTGAGGGGAAACTGAGGTACGGGGACGTGAAATGACTTGCCCAAGGTCACCCAGCAGGCCAATGCAGAGCTGGGAATAGACCCAGGTCTCGTGAGTCCCAGTCTGGTGCTCTAGTCACGACACCATGTTGCCCCCCTCATAAATAACATCCCCATTGCTACTATCCCTCCCAACTGGATGCTACTGCCAGCAACAGTTGTGCATCCCAAAGCTGAATACCATAAACATTGATTATTTAACTGTGGAAGGGTGGACTCACTGCTGGGCGTGGCATAGCTGGCTCTCCTCCTCTGCGCCTCCTGCCTACGGCACCCGGGTTCTACGATGGTTCACCTTTTCTCATGACTCAGCTCTCCGGCCAGGTCACATTCAGTCCCACGCCTTCCAGGATAACAAAGTCCAACTAAACCAAGAGTCCGCTTCCTCTGTCACGTCTGTTGCCTTTGATTCAGGGCCCAGTGGTCCATACACCCTTGTCTCAGGGCTTACCATAGTCCATATTCCTGCCTCGGGGGCTTTACACCACCTCACAAGTGGCTGGTAGGGGAACCCAGGCCTGCCCTCTACACTGTGTTCCAGGCCAGGGAGCCCAGGACAGACAATCAAGGTTCACTCCACCAAACTCCTCACTGCCACCTCCTTGGACTTCTTCCTACCAGCCAGGCCTGTCGGCAGGCCTCTTCCACTGCTTCGCTAGGTTCACCCTTCTTGCAGGGATCCCCCTGGAATCCCCCAACAAAATCCCGAAGTAAAAGTGAAAACCCACTTCTGCACACTTCAGGCCTGACCTTTCCTCCCTTTGAATATCCCCTTGGTCCGTTTCTCCCTGGGAGTCCAGATCCTGCTCTTTTATCTGGGCTCCGGAGCGTGCTCCATCCCAGTGTGGGGTTGCCACTTCTGAGGTGCAAGAAACCCGGATGTCTGGGATGACCCTGAGCCCTTATAACTGGACACAGGGCTGCTACCTCAAAAATGGGACCATCCTGTAAAACCTGAATAAGGGGCAGCCCTACCCCTGGGTCTGCTCTATGTCTCCCCTGGCCTCTGGCCAGACTTTGCTATTCAGGCTGACTCCCAGGGCCAACTCTCTCCCGGCCTACCCTCCTTGACTCCCCTGGTCTCTCTATTCTTTAGCTCTTCCCTGTCTGTCCACAGGCCCCTTCTGCTCCAGACGTCCTTTCTTTAAAGTCACCATGCAGCTCCTTCCCCAGCTAGGCTGCATCCTTAACTAGGCCTGGCCCACTCTCCAGGAGCAGGCATATGGGTTAATTGGCCTCAGACTCGCATTAACTTTCTCGTTGCCTGTGCGCAGGGGCCACACCGAATCACACTAACCCTTTGCATAGGGAGCCCTGATATTTGATCTGTTCACCAGTATGCCCCACCAGCTATGAAATACCCACAATCCAGACTGCTCATCCTCTGTCATCAGTTTGTATTCTACCTGGCCCATAGAAAACCTTAAAGCTCAACCAGCCATCTATGGGAAAATAAAACCACACAAAGCTTTCCAGTGTAGTCAGGACAAATCTGAGATGTCATTTCAACATCAAGGGCTGTATTCATCTCCAATTCCTAGCTGTGGGAGGGTCCGTCACAAAAGATTCATGATGGGGGCAGCAGAACTGGCTAGAGAAAAAGGGAAATATGCCAGTGACTTAAAAAAAAAATAATAAAAGTTTCCTTCCCCCCCCAATTGGAAAGTTTAAAAATTTTAAATTATTTGCATTTTGAAATATCTGAAGACTGCCAATCACTGGGCAAAACATGGAAGGGGGAGGAAAATTGCTCCAAAATAAAAAAGTTAAACAAAATTTCAAATTTTTGCCAAAATTTTGAACAATTTTTATCGGCTCTACGTGGCAAGGTGGGGTTCAGGGCTTTCGAGTTGGGACGTCTGCCCCTCGGAGCAATGAACGTGCCCAAACGTTCCTAAGGACAACATACCCTTGACGACTCTCCATAAAACAAAGCCAGTGTCACAGTTTTTGAATTATACAAGAATGCTCCCAAGGGCACCAGGAAAGGCTGACTGGCTCCTATTTTATGTTAATTGAACTCCAGGAGGGAGTGAATGATACCAAATTAAAGGTTTTGGAGGGAAAAAAGACTAATCCATAGCTTTTCAATTGCCATCGGTAAAAGGAGACTCCAGTACTATATAAGAAATATTTCTCATCAGTTAGAGTGGGTCCTGGAACCCTGTTTAAAATGCATTTGGCTTTTAAAGTTGAAGAAAGAGCCCATTTTAAGCTCCCGCAGAAGAGGGCACTGAGGCAATGAGGAAAAAGGGATGGAGTCATTTACTAAGCATACACTTGCCAGTCTTGCGTGGCTCTCCACAATCAAACCCCTGCAGAAAAGAAAAGTCTCCTGGGACCGGTGAAGGAATAATGATCTAGGACCTTCTGCTACTGCCAACTGCTGATGCAGTCAGGAGGTCACAGATCATGGGAGATGAATACAACCCACAGTGAGTGATAAGACACAGAGCAGCCTCTTTACAATTTACTGCTCTCAAGTTTACTTAAGAAAAGAGGGCAAAAGAAGGTAAACAGCACAAGCCAAAGTTTTGTCTGAGACGGTAAATGTTGCCCGTATCCCAGAGAGCGGTTCCTCCCCTGCTGGGTGCACTCCACCTCCTCCTTACCCAATAATATTGCAGCAGCCGCAGGAGAAAAGACAGACATATGCTTGGTATCCAGAGCCAAGCCTCTGACTGGCAAAAAGAGCGAGGTGCCTTCCAGGCCCCTATTTGTCACTCAGCATTGAGGAGAAAGGCTGCAGCCCAATGACAGAGCCTCTGCAAGCTGCCCAGGTTTCCTTACAGCACCGAGGAGGGTAAAATCTCGACTGCAGAGGAGGAGAGAGTACGGGCAGGTGTAATAGGGTAGGGGACCCTGTGAGAACATGCTTAACTCCTCTTCCCTCTGCGTCTCAGCCTAACTCTCTGTTGAAGAAACGGCAGAGGTTTGGCTTTTCAGGAAGCCTATCACAGAGTCAAACCTCAGGGCTGCTGTATGTAAACCCCTGACTGTAGCAGCGAATAACCATTCCCAGCCAGTGTCGAAGAGAGACCAGTGTACAATGCCTTCGAAAACAGACGTTTCATACACAGACTAACAAGAAATGTGGTGCCAGCTTTTAACAGAGCGGGTAACTGACCATTGGAACAACTTACCAGAGGCTGGGAGAGATGGTCCATGGCTGGACATTTTAAAATCCAGAGGGGATGTTTTTCAGATTCAAAAGGAATTCATTCAGGAAAGTTCTCTGGTTTGTGTTATCCAGGAGGTCAGAGTAGATGATCCCAATGGTCCCTTCTGGTCTGAGAATGTATGAATGAAAACACCGTCAACAATATTGGGAAACCCTCTGTATAATTTTTAAATCTACTGATTCTTATATAGGCTGTCCCACTTAGTTGCTGTTATATATATTCAAATGCAGGATAACATTTACATTTCTATACATTAGGACCAGGGCACTGAAACGGGGGAGGAGTCGGGGGGAAGGTTCATGAGGCCCTGGCCCCACCACTTTTTACTGGCTGTAAGGGCGAGCAATGGGGGAGGGAGGCGCGGAGAAGAGCGAGCAGGGGTGGGGGCTAGGGGCAGCACAAGGGCAGGGCCACGGTTCGGGCACGTGGTGCCTCCCACACTTTTAGGGACCTTCCATCGCTCCTAATCAGGACACACTTTCCCTTCTGATCTTTTTTCAGAGAGGAACCACATGCAGCATGCGTCACCCGGACTCTTCAGAGCTCGACAAACAGGGCAGCGTCTCGATTCTTTCCCAAACTCTGCAGAGTCTTGTCAGCTGGGATCCTTACAGCTGGCAGCATTCCTGATCTTGGGTTAGTCGTAGATGGCTTTCCCCAGTGGCCGGGGTGATAGGACTCTGTAGCCTCTAACCAAAGTGGTGCAGGTACAGAGACCCCGCCTGCACAGCGGACACACTTGTTGGCCCTGCGTCAAACTGCTGCTAACTCTTGTGTTTATAATCTTTTCCTTCCTGAGCTGTGATTGGCTCAGGTCTCGAACGGTGACCGCGTGTGGCCAGACTGCCTCCCCTAAATGAAAATGTCTTATATAGATTCATAGATACTAAGGTCAGAAGGGACCATTCTGATCATCTAGTCCGACCTCCTGCACAGCGCAGGCCACAGAATCTCACCCACCCACTCCTATGAAAAACCTCACCCATGTCTGAGCTATTGAAGTCCTTAAATCATGGTTCAAAGACTTCAAGGAGCAGAGAAGCCTCCCTCAAGTCAACCATGCCCCATGCTACAGAGGAAGGCGAAAAACCTCCAGGGCCTCTCCAATCTGCCCTGGAGGAAAATTCCTTCCCGACCCCAAATATGGCAATCAGCTAAACCCTGAGCATATGGGCAAGATTCACCAGCCAGATACCCAGGAAGGAATTTTCTATAGTAACTCAGATCCCATCCATCTAATATCCCATCTCAGGGGATTTGGCCTATTTACCAAAATCCCATTATCCCATCATACCATCTCCTCCATAAACTTATCGAGTAGAATCTTAAAGCCAGATAGATCTTTTGCCCCCACTGCTTCCCTTGGAAGGCTATTCCAAAACTTCACTCCTCTGATGGTTAAAAACCTTCGTCTGATTTCAAGTCTAAACTTCCTGGTGGCCAGTTTATACCCATTTGTTCTTGTGTCCACATTGGTGCTGAGCTGAAATAATTCCTCTCCCTCTCCTATATTTATCCCTCTGATATATTTATAGAGAGCAATCATATCTCCCCTCAACCTTCTTTTAGTTAGGCTAAACAAGCCAAGCTCTTTAAGTCTCCTTTCATAAGACAAGTTTTCCATTCCTCGGATCATCCTAGTAGCCCTTCTCTGTATCTGCTCCAGTTTGAATTCATCCTTTTTAAACATGGGAGACCAGAACTGCACACAGTATTCTAGGTGAGGTCTCACCAGTGCCTTGTATAACGGTACTAAAACCTCCTTATCCCTACTGGAAATGCCTCTCCTGATGCATCCCAAAACCGCATTAGCTTTTTTCACAGCCATATCACATTGGCAGCTCATAGTCATCCTATGATCAACCAATACTCCAAGGTCCTTCTCCTCTTCCGTTACTTCTAATTGATGCGTCCCCAACTTATAGCTAAAATTCTTGTTATTAATCCCTAAATGCATAACCTTACACTTCTCACTATTAAATTTCATCCTATTACTATTACTCCAGTTTACAAGGTAATCCAGATCCTCCTGTATAATATCCCGATCCTTCTCCGAATTGGCAATACCTCCCAGCTTTGTATCATCTGCAAACTTTATTAGCACACTCCCACTTTTTGTGCCAAGGTCAGTAATAAAAAGATTAAATAAGATTGGTCCCAAAACCGATCCCTGAGGAACTCCACTGGTAACCTCCCTCCAACCTGACAGTTCGCCTTTCAGGAGGACCCGTTGCAGTCTCCCCTTTAACCAATTCCTTATCCACCTTTTGATGTTCATATTGATCCCCATCTTCTCCAATTTAACTAATAATTCCCCATGTGGCACGGTATCAAACGCCCTACTGAAATCTAGGTAAATTAGATCCATTGCATTTCCTTTATCTAAAAAATCTGTTACTTTTTCAAAAAAGGAGATTAGGTTGGTTTGGCACGATCTACCTTTTGTAAAACCATGTTGTATTTTGTCCCATTTACCATTGACTTCAATGTCCTTAACTAATTTCTCCTTCAAAATTTTTTCCAGGACCTTGCATACTACAGATGTCAAACTAACTGGCCTGTAGTTACCCGGATCACTTTTTTTTTCCTTTCTTAAAAATAGGAACTATATTAGCAATTCTCCAATCATTCGGTACTATTCCTGAGTTTACAGATACATTAAAATTCTTGCTAATGGGCTTGCAATTTCAGGTGCCAATTCCTTTAATATTCTTGGATGAAGATTATCTGGGCCCCCCGATTTAGTCCCATTAAGCTGTTTCAGTTTCGCTTCTACCTCTGATATGGTAATATCTACCTCTATATCCTCCTTCCCATTTGTCATGCTACCATTATCCCCAAGATCCTCTTTAGCCTTATTAAAGACTGAGGCAAAGTATTTGTTTAGATATTGGGCCATGCCTAGATTATCTTTAACCTCCACTCCATCCTCAGTGTTAAGCGGCCCCACTTCTTCCTTTTTAGTTTTCTTCTTATTTATATGGCTATAGAACCTTTTACTATTGGTTTTAATTCCCTTTGCAAGGTCCAACTCTACTCGACTTTTAGCCTGTCTCACTTGATCCCTACATGTTCTGACCTCAATTAGGTAGCTTTCCTTGCTGATCCCTCCCATCTTCCACTCCCTGTATGCTTTCTGCTTCTTCTTAATCACCTCTCTAAGATGCTTGCTCATCCAGCTTGGTCTACAACTCCTTCCTATGAATTTTTTCCCCTTTCTTGGGATACAGGCTTCCGATAGCTTCTTCAGTTTTGTAATCCCAGGCCTCCTCTACCTTTAGATCCATAAGTTCTTCAGTCCAATCCACTTCCCTAACTAATTTCCTTAATTTTTGAAAGTCAGCCCTTTTGAAATCAAAAACCCTAGTTGCAGATTTATTTTTGTTAATCCTTCCATTTAGTTTGAACTGAATTAGCTCATGATCACTTGAGCCAAGATTGTCCCCTACAACCATTTCTTCTATGAGGTCCTCGCTACTCACCAAAATTAAATCTAAATGGCATCCCCTCTAGTCGGTTCAGCAACTACTTGATGAAGGAATCCATCAGCTATCGCATCTAGGAAAATCTGAGCCCTATTATTATTACTAGCACTGGTCCTCCAGTCTATATCTGGGAAGTTAAAGTCTCCCATGATCACGCAGTTTCCATTAGTATTTACTTTATTAAAGACATTAAAAAGGGCTGTATCCATATCCAAATTAGATCCCGGAGGTCTATAGCACACCCCAAGCACTATCGTAGGAGAGGCTTTACTAGTTTTCTTCCCCAATGTAATTTTTGCCCAGACAGACTCTGTCTTATACATTGCATCGCTTCTTATTTCTTTACATTCTACCTCATCATTGATATACAATGCTACTCCATCCCCTTTACCTTTGTTTCTGTCTTTCCTAAAGAGCACATACCCTTCAATACCTGTAGTCCAGTCATGACTACTATTCCACCATGTTTCTGTTATCCCTATAATATCTGGTTTCACTTCCTGCACCAGTAGCTCTAGTTCCTCCATTTTGTTACCTAGACTCCTCGCATTGGTGTACAAACATCTTAATTTTTGCTGTTTGGCCTCGCTCACATTTTGTACCCTATTAGGCACAGTCATTCTACATCCAGTATAACCTATTAGACTAGTATCCACACCGCCCTCGCTCCTTATATACATTCTCCTACCCACGGCTGTATCCATTCTTACTTCATCTTCTTCCCTCTCAATACTAAAATCTGGCGTGGAGATTTTCTGGACATCTCCCATCCATCTCCCCCCAATTCCTAGTTTAAAGCTCTCTATCAGTTGTGCCAGCCTCGATCCTAGAAGTCTATTTCCTTCCCTACTGAGATGAAGTCCATCCCGAGAGAACTGACCTCTGTCCATGAATGCCTCCCAGTGGTCATACATCCCAAAGCCCTCCTTATAGCACCACTGCCTAAGCCATCTGTTGACAGTCATAATCTTGTCAGACATTTGTTGCCCTTCTCTAGGAACAGGAAGGATCCCGCTAAAGATCACCTGAGCCTCAATTTCCTTAAGCGTCTTCCCCAGCCTAGCATAGTCTCCCTTAATACTTTCCAGCGAGAATCTAGCCGTATCATTTGTTCCCACATGAAGGATAATTAGGGGATTCTTTCCCACTCCCTTTAGGATCCTTTTCAACCTCAGGTCTACATCCCGTATCTTAGCACTGGGAAGACAGCACACCCTTCTATTCTCAGGATCAGCTCTAGTTACAGGCCTGTCTATTCTTCTCAATAAAGAGTCCCCGATCACATAGACCTGCCTTTTCCTGGTGACAGTGCTATTCTCCAGTGTCTCCCCTGTTCTCTCTGGCTGCAAGTTCTTTCCATTCCTATTTTCCCTTACAATCTTCTTCAACCCATCCTGTATCCTCCTGGGGCTCATATTTGGTGTAGTCTCCCTTGACTCTTCCCCTTTTTCTATAGGGCTAGCCTCTCTTCTCTTCTTCCTTACCCTTCCACCTTCAGCGAGTACCTGCTGAGCCCCTTCTTCATTTTCCAACTCTGCAAACCTGTTCCTAAGCTCTATTTCTCCTTCACTAGCCCGTCTTTTTCTCTGCCTGGTTCTTTGAGTCACATGTTTCCACTGACCACTTTCCTCATCCAGTCTCCCCTCAAAATTCCCCAGCCCTGCTTCCATCTGTGAGTCTGAGCTTTTCCCTTCAGATACCTCATATCTTTGCTCCATCATCTGCTCAAACCCCTTCCTAAACTCAACCAGACTTTCCACCTGCATCTCCAAACCTCGGATCTTTTCCTCCATCAGCTCTATCAGACGGCATTTCATGCAGAAAAAACTCTTGCCGGTTCCCCCCTCCAGGATCATGTACATACCACAGCTTCCACATCCAGTCATCCTCAATGTGTCTTTCACTGCAGGAGTCACTCCCACAGCTGCCTCTGTATCTGTCATCTCCTTCCCACCTAAATCCTGTTAATCTGGGAAACACAAGCCACACCAAGAAGACCACCCTCCCCCAGCAAAAGCAAACCCCAAACAAGCACCACAATCCAAACTCCCCTTGCAAACTCCCACTCAAACTCCCCTGTTTAGAGCTCTGTTTGCTAGCTCCTGTGCCGCTGCCTGACTGGCTGGCTACCTTTATAGGGCCCCTAGTCAGAAGCCCCACCCCCTAGGCAGGGCTCAGCTGCTCTCTCAGCACAAAGCCCCACCCCCTAATCAGGTTCAGCTGCTCTCTCAGCACAAAACCCCTACACACACACAAATACAAATACTAAAAATACACAACCAAGTACAACTACCTTCTCCTCCACCAGAACTCCCACTCAAACTCCCCTGTTTAGAGCTCTGTTTGCTAGCTCCTGTGCCGCTGCAGCTGTCTTCTATAGCTTCGGAAACAGCCACTGGCCAAGTCTAGCAAATGCCACACCCTATTTCCAATGCTCAGGGCACCCCCCCCAGCAGCTATCAGGTGGTAACAGATTTCAGTCACTGGGGACTTGGGCTGGATTCAAAACGGGCCCTCAACATAACAAGCTTCTCTTAGGGTTTTCTCAGGAGGAGACACAAGTTTCACTCTTCTGGAGGGAAGAGGGATCTGCCGGTCAAATGCTCCCACATCTGGGCAATCATCTCCACACAACAGCCTGCAAAGCACGTTCCTGAAACATGAAACAAAGATGACGGGGAGAGAGAGAGAGAGAGAGAGAGAGAGAGAGAGGGTTGCTAGAAGCCATTGTCCATGCTACTGGAAAGCTTTGTGCCAGAGAAAGGGATAAAATGGGCCAGTGACATTGTACAAACTCCTAGTCTCAGAGCCCAGGGCCTGTGCTCAGCCAAGCACTCTCAGGCCTGCTTGTCGCATGAAAGAAGAAAGAAACCCAACCCCTTCCTCTCATTTCTTCCTGTCTCTCTCATCACTCCAGTTTCAGCCCCTCTCCCTGCGGCCCTTAGTAGAAGATGCACCTTGGCCCCTCACCAATGGATGGAAGTTGCCAGGCCACGTTCTTTCCCGTTCGTGTGTTTGGCAGAAATTCTCTCCAGTTGCCCCACTTCTGGATTTGCCCAGGGAACTGACGACTGAGCCCCCATAATACTCGCTGACTGTCAAAGGTTCGCATAATCACACTCCGAGGCCCAGAAATCAAGCACAAATCACTTTCCCAAAAGGCCTGGCTGTGCACGTAAGCAGCTTCCACACCACCCCTTGCATTACCCATGGACAGGGCCTGTCAGAGCCATGGCTAAGGCCCACAAACAATCTGTGGGCCATATGGTGAGTTCCAAGTCAGGCCCCTGTGGGGAAAAGCGTGGTGGGCATGATGCCTGGGGCAGAGTTAACGGAAGGCTACTGTGCCCGGTACAGCATTGCCAGCTCCTGCAATCTCATCCTGAGTCTTGCTATCTTTGTTACTTTTCTTAAAGCCCGAGCGCAAGACCCTCCACTTTCATTTCAAACAAATAAAACTAAAAGTTACTAAGTTTCTAGCCATCCTGCTTGCAGAGATAAGCTTGAAAATGGGAATCTTAAAAGGTTCAAAAGCCAGCAGGCAAATAAACTCCACATTAAAACAAAACAATACAACCCCTCACATTCACGATTTTTAGGTCAATCTCATGATTTTGGGCAGCCTGAGTTATTTTTGAATGCTTGGGGTTGGTGATACACTGAAGGTATGGATGATTCTGCAGTACGAGTGGCTCATGGGAGATTTTTTTCTGACTTGTATGTTACTAATCGCACTGTGCTATCCTGCTGGAGTACTTTGGAAACCCAGGATTCTCCCACCCCATACAGTTCCGTTAAGCACTTATTGAACACAGATGTCATTTTTCTAATCCCCCTCAAGACGCTTATTAGTGCTCCAAATAATGCATTTCCTGAAGAATATTTCAAAATGATCTCTTGAAATGGTCCAACTTTGGGGCATGAATTTACTCATCCATGCACTGGAATAATTTATGGGTATCTTCCCAAAAAATGCTGTTCCACGTACCCCTGTGTTTCATATCCTGCAGTTCACTCCCATCTTTTGGGGGAATCATTTAACTTTATGGTGCTTACAGAGAATTTGCCTCTCTCTTGAGTAACATCTGTAGGAGGACTCAATGTGGCTGGCACCAAAGTGAGTAATGAATAGTCTGTCTTCTTGTCAGGTAGGTTTGATATATTCTTGGATTATGAAGGGCTGGCTAATTCAATTTCTGTCCTCCAGCTAGTGCTTCATCAATTGCCTGAATTCGCCAGCCAGGGTCCTATGCAAAACAACTGGAGAATCATCATAAATGCTTTTGTACTGAGCAACGTGGACACAACTTCCATTGTAGTAGCATGTGTACTCCATGCAGGAAATTTGGGTTCATGCCTGATGGCCGGCTAGTGAAAACTCTACTAGGGAATTCTCTCTCTGTGCCCATGCTTAGTGTTGCACTACAAACTAGATGTGGCATTTGGGGAGTTCATCTTTGCCAGACCTTGCTAGATGGAGGGTCCTGATCTGGACAGCGCAATGGTCCGACCCTGTATTTCCAGGGTGCCAGACTTTGGAGTCTGGCATGAGAAAGCAAATCTTATTGATGTCCACAAGCCTTTCTATTTGGAGAAAAGCCAGCAACAGCCACAAGGGGCACAGTGGTGAACACCAGCATAAGCTCCTGTGAAGTCAATGAAACTAAGCGCATTTACACACCAGCTGGGGATCTGACCCAGAGGATGATATTCTGCCCTAGGAGAAAAGCGGATGGATCACAGCAGGGAACAGCACAAGCTTACTCTGGGCTGAGAGGAGCTTTCCTGCTCCTTTAAAAACCAATATGGCATCTCCTCCTAGATTTTAAGGTCAGAAGGCCCTGGCACATGGTCATATGCCAGCAGGCTAACTGCAAGAGTGAGGCCCCTAGCTGGCAGCTTATTATTATTATTAATATTTGTAGAATCACAGTGCCTGGAAGCTGCAGTCATGGAGCAGGATCCTGTTGCGCTAGGCACTGTATAAACAGAGCAAACCCACAGTCCTTGTCCCTAACAGTTTAGAGGCTGTGTCACCGTGCGTTAGTATGGCACAGACTGGCATCCAGGCAAGGGAGGTTCTCTGTCAGCATCCAGAGCCGTAGGTAGATATCCTCCCCTTCTGCCTGCAGAGTGGGACAGGGTTCTTTCTCCTCAGGCTTCTCAAGTACTTCCACATAGTGCGGGGCAAGGCAAGACAGGAGCTGGGCAAGTTAAGCAAAGTTATGTGTCATAAACCTTCCCCCCATACCAGTGTGGGCACCTGGTGCAAGTGCCCTAAGATGTCCACACTGGAAACCTGCAACAGGCTACAGACAAGCTATAGCATCCGCATAGCAACTCACCACCCCCTCCACCCCACAGAGCAACATTCCGAACGTTCTGCCAACGATTCGTCATGCCAGCCAAATTAGGCTTGCTTTCAGCAGGGCTTGGTACTGCTTCAGCCTGAACTGATTTAATACCCGTACAGACACACGCTATCTAAAATGCGTTAACAGGTCCTCCTACAGCTGTCCCCCGCTGTACCGAGGGCCTTGAGAAATCCCCCAACGTACACCACGTCTGGGAGCTATGCCAGAAACCAGGGAATAAGTTCCATGTGCAGCTGAGCACAGCTTAGAACAGCAACCAGTTCAGCATGGATACACAAAAGCAGTTGTGCTCAACTACCAGTGCAGTTGAACCGCTTCAGTTCTCCTGTGCAGATGCATCCATAGGCCAGGTCTACACGACAAAGTTTTACTGGTAAAACATGCCTTATCAGCACAGCTTTGCACACATCCACACACAACTCTGAGTCCTGCCAACAAAACCCTGAAGTTCTGTCAGTCAAGTTAAGCCACCTCCCCGAGGGGTGCAATGCCTGTGAGGACCCTGCATTGTGTGTACTGAAACAAACCGTCCGCCGGAAACAATCCCACATTGCCTGTGTCCCCATGGTGGCACTGACCACTCTGGTCGAATTTTTGAATTCTGCTCCACAGCGGTCACCCCCTGCTTCACAATATCGAGCATGTTTTCAAAACACCTCTCCTCCTGCTAGCCCACCTTTGCAAGCACACAGGTTTAACTCCAGGTAAAGCCACAGGTAAAACCGCAGCTAAGCCTCGCGCTACTACCTAGTCCAGGAAAGTCGTCCTAGATTTGCTTGGCCTGTGTGGGAAAGCAGAGGTGCAAGCCCAGCTGCAGAATTCCTACAGGCATAAAGATGTTTATTTGCACATTACAGTGGAGATGCAGAAGCTGGGGCATGACAGAGATGTGCTAAGCAAAGGGCAAGGAACTGCAGCAGTCCTACCAGAAGACAAAGGAGGCCAACTAAACATCTGGTGCTGCCCCCCCAAAGTGGCTGCTACTGTGCGGTGCTGTGGAATCTGTTTTTATTAATTTTTATTAATTTAGATGGAATATATGGGCTTAAAGTGTTACCATAACCCAGTTATGGTAATATGCAACCACGTAAAACCAGGTCTGAGGCTTGGAATACACAGACTGTAGCCAGCTTAGCACTCTGGCCAACATATAATAAAAAAATCTTTTTAACGCTTTATTAAAGACACCGAAAAAAAGGGAAAACAGTTAAAACATTTCTAATGTAAAGTATTAAATCAGGCTCAACCACCACTTTTTGTTTTCTTTCCCTTTAGCTGGAAAGGCTTCTAGAAGGAAAAATCCCTTGGAGTTGGTTTCACAGATGGTAACCGTCATCCCAGGAGGTGTGGGGGAGTCAGCTGGAGCCAGTAGGGGTGGCCATGTCATCTGGGTCCCTCTCTTTTCAGCCTGCTCTGATCAGGATACCTCCCAGGAGCAGGAGGAGAAAGGACAGATGGTCCCAGGAGAGGCGGGGGGTGTGGCAGGCATGATGGGGATGCTCACTCCAGTAGCCTCTATCTGTTTTCCCATTTTTTAAAATTTTTCTTTACAAAATCTCTTCCTTTGAAAGATAGCCCTATTCCTCGTGCACCTCCCCCGACCACCTATTGTTAATATCAGTGAAACGTCCCCGGTGATCCACGTAGGCTCGCACAAACATGGAAAATTGCCTAGTTCTGTTTATGTACTCAGGTGGGTGGGGTCAGAATCGGGATCCTGTCTATCGCCCCAGCACAGTTAGGCAAGCCCATTTCCTCAATTCCATCTGTTATATTCTGCCCGTTTCCCAGAGTCACAATGCTGTGAAGCCGGATATGTTTTATGGCCTTGTGTACCCAGATAATGACTTCCCTCAACACAGATTTTCCAGGAAAGAGGTAGAGGATGAGTGGACTGAAATGCCTGCTCACCAACCGATAGCAACCCTCACTCTGGAAGCTTGCAACTCCAATCACTATCCTTTTCTCCACTGGAGGACTGCGGTGGGTTCGGTGCACAGGTCCAGAAATGTGGCCTTCTGCATCCAAAAGTTCTACAGTCACTGCTGATCCGCCTGTATTTGCATCAGGATCCGTGCTCATTTCAAGGGCCAGAACCAGCACTCCATTGCACGTATCTGGTCAGTGAACACCTGCAGCATCTGTCGCCCTCCATTCCTCAGTTCTCATATTCACTGCTGCCTGGTTGGCCACAGTGGTGGTGGCAGAGGTTCTGCAAATAGAGACGAATCATTCACCCTGTTCACAAAGCAGACAAGACAGATCTCCTGACCTGTGCCACATCTATGCTTTTGCCAGATGGCAAGATTGGAATTTGGCAGGAGGAAAGAGAAGATGATGATGTAGACTAGAGGGAACTGAGAATTTTTAAAAAGTGGTACAGAAAAGATTATGGGATGGAACAGAGGGAATTATGGGAAGGGGACCCTAAACACTCAATTCCCAGTGTTCCACAATGCACTTCAAAAATTTCTCAAGCAGCAATGCGCAGAACAGTGGTGTGGGGGACACAGACGCCTGCCCACAGGGCTGTGAGTCTTTGGCCAATGCGACCTGTTGTGAGGACACACTGCACCAGCAAAGGGGCATCATTTGCAATGGGGCAAGGGAGACAGTTGCCCCCCCAGACATTTGTTTGCTCTCCCCCAACCCCCCAACTTTTCATGCGTCTCTGTGCTCCACTTTTTGCCTCCGCAGACTTTGCAGGATATATGATAATTATATATAATGTTCTAGATGCTAACAACTTTGCTCCCAGCCCCCCCCCCAAATATTTCTGATATCATTGCCCTGAAATGCAGCCACGTGTGAATGGACACTAAAGTCATAGCAATGCTGGCAGAAATTTTACTAGTGTAACCTACGCCAGACATGTATTTAAGAAAAACTTCTGCGAGCAAAATGACTCCTTTCCCTCCCCACCACAACTACAGCACTCTCTGCAGCATTTCCCAGACCAGTCATTCCTAATGGGTCAAGTTCTCCAGCATCCCTTAAATCACTCTGGGTTACAGCGGCATAAGAGAAGAGAATTTGGCCCAGGTTCTTTACCAAGCAAGATTTATCCATCCAGTCATGCTGCCAATAAGACATGGTGTAGAAGGCATCCATTGCGCCCTTTGCCATCTTGCTCCCAATTCATTCGGAGACTGTTTGCATTATTCCAGAGATAAACGCAAAGGAAATGATTCCGTTTTCCCCTGGCCAATCCTCGCAAGCTGTGAAGTTTTACGTTTATAACCAGATACCTGCTTGGGAGGATGGAGGGAGCAGGGCCATCTAAAAGAAACTCTCCAAGAGGTGAGTTTTATTAAAACGGAACATGAACTTACATTAACAATGAAGAGTGTCCGGAGCTTGGCTGGAAGGGGCATTGTGGGAAAGCAGAAGGCAAAAGACAGACAGCAACAGTTTGTCTAGTTCAAGCTGAAGCTCTGGACTTTTCAGAGGTGAGTGAACAGCAAACAATCAGCAGCAAAACCAGTCACGCAATCTCTACCAATGGGCGATGGATCAGGGAACCAACGAGTAAAGAATTCCCAGGCTCACTTGGGAGGGGCAGGAACATTTTAGTGAACATTCTGGGCTGGATTGGACCCTACACCCGATTCTGAAGAAGGGGAAGCACATCTCTGCCCTGCCCCAAGAGCAGGAGAGGAAGTAGTGATTTTACTTTCCCTCCTGACTCCTGGAGGGTGGGGTTGCAAGGAACGCATGCAGCCTGTGCAGGGCTTGTCACTGAATTAGTCTAGTTTATCCCCCATGGGCTGTTGCCCACCTGAGGCTCTCAGCACTGGCTGTATAAAAACTCAGCAAGTGCCAGTCAGTGTCTGCTCCATGCTACAGCTCTCTGGCTCTCCAATGCAATGCATCCGATGAAGTGAGCTGTAGCTCACGAAAGCTTATGCTCAAATAAATTTGTTAGTCTCTAAGGTGCCCCAAGTACTCCTTTTCTTTTTGCGAATACAGACCAACACGGCTGCTACTCTGAAATCTGCTGAGAGAGATACTTTGTTCCACAACTGGGGTGGGGAATAACCTGTGCTAGCCTTTACCTGGTCCATCTTACTTCCCCCACTGCACCAGCTCACCTGCGCAGGCTCACATGTTGGGGATGAGCCAAGGTTCTGCCTATAAGGGAGGATGTGGACATGGATCACTTGCCTGTCAGCAGCTGCTTCCCCTTCATCCCCCTCTGTGGGTGCGCAGCTGGGCTCACGTCTGAGCTCTCAGAGGGTAGATTTACACATGAACACCTCGTTATTTTGTGTCACTAGTGACAGACAGCCATCAAGGCTGAAAAACAGCCTGCAGAAAGCAGCTCCTGTGAAGGAAAGAGAGTCTCACTGCATACGCTTGCCGGATGTTAAATCTCCATAACCACAATTGATACATTTTTACCCTAGATAAAGGGAAACCCCTATTCACCCAGCCCCGGCTATCCACTGACATTTCATAGTCACTCGGGGAATGTATCAGGGGGTAGCCATGTTAGTTTGTATCCACAAAAACAACAAGGAGTCGGTGGCACCTTAAAGACTAACATTTGAGCATACGGTTTCGTGGGTAAAACCCCCCTGAAGAAGTGGGGTTTTTACCCATGAAAGCTTATGCTCAAATAAATCTGTGCGTCTTTAAGGTGCCCCCGAACTTTGTTTTTTTGCGGAATGTATGTTCTTTGAAACAATGGGATGCTGACTGACTGGATTTGACATCCTGCTTGCTCCGTAGCTGCAAAATCCCACCTGTTGCACAACCCCAATAGTGCTGGAAGAGACAGGTAAGGAAGAAAGGACAGTGAGCAGCATTTATAAAGGCAGCTACCGCAGCCATACTCCAACTCTGGAAGTCTGCATCCATGCCAACAGTAAGAGAATAACTGCCCAAAGGTGGCTCATGGGAGATGCACCTATGCTAGGTAAGAACGACAGGCTACACTGGAGGATAAGTGGGGTCCAGTTCTCAGAAACAGGGAGGGTCCATGAAGGTCTCTCTGATATAATTTCTTTCCCATTCTCTCACCGCCTCTTCCCTTAAAGGCAGGGCGAGAAGTCAAAACTAGTAAAGCAAACAGGTTTTATCTTATCCCCTATCACATTGAGTTTGCTTTGGAAGTTTGTTTTACCATTGCATTACTCATAGAGTTTAGACTGGGCTCTTTGTCTGAGCCTTTTCCACATAAAAGTCAATACAATTAAAGGCTTTTGAAGGACACAAATGAAAGCAGAGAGACGCCTCAGTGTCGGTGAATTACAGCCTGCCTCCATGTCCTTCTTTGTGGTAAGAGGTTTTCATATCTCTTAACTACACATGCTCTTCATTTTGTTTCCAGAGCCAGAAATCTTGGAGTCATCCTTGACCCCAGCTTTCTCCTTCCTACATCTTCCTTTCATCACCTCTGGACCATTGCCACGACTTACCCGGTCCTTGAATCTTCCTCTGCTTAAATTCTGAGTCATGCATTCATCCTTTGCCATCTGTTTCCCTCTTTCACAAGCCTTCCTCTGTCTGGTCTTGGTGCTCCTGGGAATCCACAACTCCAGCCAACACGACCTTCCAGTCCAAAACTACCCCTACCTCCACAGCCCTCTGTAAAACCAAGTTAAAATGACCATCCTTGGCTGTGAACGCTAACCATGGATGTTCCCCTGACTTCCCTCAGCCTTAGCCCCTTCTGCCACAAGGCCTCTGCTCTACCAGTCTCATACTTGTGCTGTCCCACTTGGACCCCTCACCCTTTTGAAGACACTGAGGGTGAAGTCCTATCTCTATTGAAGTCAATGGCAAAACTCCTGGCCCCTCTGAAGTTGGTGAGGTTTCACCCTAACTTGCAAACTCTCTGTAGTCTCATCCTCACACTTTCTTTTCTTCACTTTAGTCCATGATTCCTAGGGAAGTCTTCTGTGAACTTGCAAGGGGCGCTATACAGTTCATTGTACCACTTTAGTTGAACGTAAATTCAGGGACTGCTGTTTTCTGAGACACTTTAGAGCAGCACGCTGCAGCTCCTGGAGCAGCTTCTGAGCCATTAAAATAGAGATTTAATTAAAGCATGAAACATGCAACCAGCACAGTATTGTTATTTTCTGACGTAAATTCAGTTTTTTCCAATACACTCATAAATGTGACCCAGATTTTTGAACTGGCAACACAGCTCTTCTGTAGAAGTTGCGGAAGAAAAGTTGCGGTAAGGAAGATAATTGTTGCAGCTGGGAAGAGGAGATTTAGGGCTTTTGTCATGTGGGAAAGCATCTGAGGTGGTCAGGGAGCAAGGGACAAACACAGTAAAGTGTCCTAAAAGACAGACGTCAAAAAACTCCTCCTAGACCATTGACCTCGCTTTGGGCCCAAGCCTGCAAATCTTCACTTACGAGAGTAAGATTTGCAGAATTAGGCCCAGGAATGTCACAAGTTCAGTTTTTAGGACACCACCCTGAGGGCTAGGTTACATTTATCGATGAGGAAGAATAGTAGTTTGCCATAGAACTGTGCAGAAACAAAGGCATAGCTCTAAGAGCAAGCCAAACAAAAAAACAAAAAAGGTGAGCTGATAGATTTGGCTCCTGAATCAGGTTGATCCACAGCCGAGCCACACAGATGCCTATTAAGCTCCTGAAGGCACAGTAAAATAGAACAGCCCACATTTCATGGAGTAGTTCTTGTTCAAAGTGAATGGAAAAAACATCAAATCTGAATTTGCCCCAGAGAATGCAATAAGATACTGACAGATTCATAGAACTCCTTGTATTGATCTTGGTGAGTATGCAGGGATTGCAAAAAGTTAGATTCACGGATTTATAAGAGTTTAAGGCCAGAAGGGACCATTAGATTATTTGGTCTGCCTTCCTGGATATCACAGGCCAGAGAATTTGACTCTGTTCCCTTGTATTGCACCCAATAATTTGCATTTGGCTAAAGCATCTTCACAAAAGGCATCCAGTCTTGATCAGAAGACATCAAGAGATGAAGAATCTACCACTTCCACTGGTAGTTTGTTCCAGTGGTTAAGCTCTGTGTAGCTCAAAAGCATGCTTCCTTCACCAAGAGAAGTTGGTCCAATAGAAGATATTACCTCACCCACCTTGTCTCTCTAAAAAAGTGTGTGTAATTTCTAATTTGAATTTGTCTGGCTTTAGCTTCCAGTCACTAGTTCTTGTTCTACCTCTCCCTGCTAACATAGACAGCTCTCTAGTACTTGGTATTTTCTCTTGTGAAGGTACTTATACAGCATAATCAAAAGTTACCTCTTGATCTTCTAGTGCAGAGGTTACTGGCCAATCAACACTTGATGGTGACATGAATAACAGATAAGCCCCTCCACAGGCTGGCATGTTGGAAACCTACAGGATGTGCTCAATGAAATAGCCCAACAGACTGCTGCAATCCAGTAGGTAACAACTCTCTCTAGATCCCATAAAGACTGGGCCCCATCCCTCCTTGACCACATACCACTCCCCCAGAGGCTCACCCACAGCTAAGGATAGTTTTTTTTTTTTTTTTATTACTCAGAAGCCTCAATTTAAAGGTCCCATTGTAACAGGGGCCTCACAGACAACTGGTGAGACAGTCTCTGCCACAAAGAGCTCTGTGTAGATAAACGGAAGGGAAGGGAAACTGAGGCACGGGGTGATTTGCCCAAGGTCAGTGGCAGACCTGGAGACAGAATCCACAGGGTCCTTTTTAGAAAAATCTTGACCCTGGAGCCCTTTAAAAAAAATAAAATGTTACATTAGCTATCCTCCAGTCACCTGGTACAGAGGCTGATTTAAGCAATAGGTTACATACCACAGTTAAATCTGCAATTTCATATTTGAGTTTTCAGAACTCTTGGGTGAATCCCATCTGGTCCTAGTGACTTATTACTGTTTATCAATTTGTTCCAAACCCACCTCTTTTGACACCACCTCAATCTGTGATAGTTCTATAGATTTGTCACCTAAAAAGAATGGCTCAGGTGTGGGAATCTCCCTCACATCCTCTGCAGTGATGACTGAGGGAAAGAATTAATTTAGTGTCTTCGCAATGGCCTTGTCTTCCTGAGTGCTCCTTTAGCACTTCAATCATCCAGTGGCCCCACTGATTGTTTGGCAAGCTCTCTGCTTCTGATGTTCTTAATTTTTTTTGCTGCTAGTTTGTCTTTTGCTCTTCAAATTCTTTTTTGGACGGCCTAATTATACTTTTACACTTGGCTTACCAGAGTTTATACTCTTGTATTTTCCTCTGTAGGATTTGACTTCCAATTTTTAAAAGGATATCTTTTTGCCTCTTTTATTGTGTTTAGCAACGGTGGCATTTGTTTGGTCCCCCCTTTTTAAAATTTGGGATATACATTTAATTTGAGCCTCTTTTATGGGGTTTTTAAAAAAGTTCTCATGCAGCTTGTAGGCATTTCTTGTGACTGTTTAATTTTCATTTAACTAGCTTCCTCATTTTTCTGTAGTTCCCCTTTCTGAAGTTAAATGCTACTGTGGTGGGCTTCTTTAGTATTTTATGCCCCCCCCCGAGGATGTTTAAATTTAATGATATAAATGGTTGCTATTACTGAGCACCTCAGCTATATTCACTTCTTGGACCAGATCCTGTGTTCAATTTAGGACTAAATCAAGAATTGCCTCTCCCCTTGTGGGTTCCAGGACTAGCTGCTCCAAGAAGCAGTCATTAATAGAGTGTAGAAACTTTCTCTGCATTCCATCTTGAGGGGACACATACGCAGTTAGTACAGGGATAGTTGAAATTCCCTATTATTATTATTACTGTGTTTTCTATTTTTATACTCAATTTCTGATCCACTATCACCCCCTGATCCTTTACAGCAGTACTACCATCTAGCCAATTATTCCTCATTTTGTAGGACGTCTGATTTTGCCTTCCTAAGTGTAGTACTTTGCACTTGTCTTTATTGAATTTCATGCTGTTGATTTCAGACCAATTCAGCAAATTGTCTGAACCCTAATCCTTTCTTCGAAAGTGCCTGTCCCAGCTTGGGGTTATCCACAAATTTTATAGAGATACTCTCCACACCATTATCCAAGTCATGAATGAAAATATTGACTAGTAATGGACCCAAGACCCATCCTGCAGGACCCCAGCAGACACATCTGCCCAGTCTGACATTGATAACTACTCGTTAGAACATTCTTTCAACCAGTTGTGCACCCACCTTATAGTAATTTCATCTAGACCATATTTCCCTAGTATGCTTCTGAGAATGTCAGTGGGACCGTGTCAAAAGCCATACTAAAAATCAAAATATCATATCTACTGCTTGTCTACCCAGGCTGGGAGGCTCGCTCCCAGTTGCAATGTAGACATACTCTGAGGTGTCTCTAGTTGGACCACCCCGTGCCCTCAAAAAAATCAGTCCCCAAAGTCACTAGTCACTTCTGGAAGCATTGGCCCTGGTACCTTGTATTTATAGAATACAAAACAGTGCCTCTTATCCCAGACACCGAGACCAACATTTTCAGAAGCAGTCACCGTTTTAATTTGCTCACCCCGAGACACTTCAGGCCCAATTTCCAGAAGCACACAAGACCCATAGCTCCTCTTAAAACTAACAGAAACAATGGGTTCTCAGTACTTCTAAAGATCAGTAGCCACTTTACATAGTCACGTGACTCCAGGAGTTGGGGGTTTAAGAAAAACCACCATTGAGAGAGTTCTGATAAAAACGGAAGAGGTAACAGTGAACAGGTGCTCAACATATCTGAAAAGTGGGTCTTAATTTTTATCATGCATAGAATATACACAATATTACAGAGTTCTTCAGCCTGGTAATTGTGTGCATTCAGTTTACAATTATGGGTGGCTTCAGACATCTTGATTAGTAGCTGAAGCAGTATAAATCCTCTCCTCACAAGGTAGACTTCAAAGATCTCCATTAACAAATCTCATAAAAGTAAATAGTAGTAGTAGAAGTGGGTGAAACACCTTTTTTCAAGGGCTAATGCCTCTGAAATTTGGCACAGATGGCAAGAACTTGTGTATAAATGGTATTTTATCATTAGGATCATTTCACTCCCAAATCTTTGCTATAATACTTACCATAAATTGTGCCTGCTATGTAAGATGAGGACTGAGGCAGACAACATGATAAGATAGGATTGCAAATAAAAAATCTTTATTGCATCTTAGGACCAAGTCTTTCAACACTTTCCATGCAATGAATCCATTATAAGTATCTACATCCTTGGGGCTGTCACCAAAAAAATAATGACAGTTGTATGACACTGAATCTAGACTAACTGCAAATGCAATTCACATTCCATAAACGTGCAACCACTGATTATTTTCCTATTGGAATATTCAAGCAGTTACTCCATAAAGACCCCTTAAACCATGGTAAATCAAATCTAAGTACTGATTTTCATTCGCTTTTACTATCTTTCACCTCCCATTGAGCAGGTCTTTAGATTACTGAAATGGAACTAGGGCAAAGTGGTGTTGGAGTACATTAGAAAAATATATTTTTCACTGGCTTTATTTTTAACTTCTGAGCTCAAGATATGATCTGCTTCAACAGCAATTTCCATCAGTCTTCTAAGTCTCAATGCAGAAGAGTTCCCCCTCCTATTGCTCACTTTAAGGCACTTTATTTGTATGTTTATTTACCCTTTACTAGGTGATAACTCAGAGGGGTCATATTGTTTCTACTCAACATTTTCTCTCCCCAGTTCATCTTAGAGCATCAAAACAATTCCCAAGGTTATTTCAGTCACTCAGTAAAATTTTAAAAGAAATTTGGAATAAAAAATACTTTCAAAAGAAATCTTTGGAGATCACAGTTTACTGTAAGTAAGATGTACACTACCTTAAGAGTGAGAAAAAGCAATACATTCCTAATAGATATATAAATAAATGACTAACAGATATTCAAGAAAAGGGAAAAAACCTAAAACAATGGATATTAAATAAATTAAAGGTCTATCAGATACAGAAAACAAAAGAAACTAGTAATCAAAGAATGTAACAATTGTTCCCATCAACATCTTGTAACTGATTGTACAAAATGAATGCAATCAGATTCAAGTTTCCAACGTTCTCATTAGGGATTTCAGATTTTTAGTTTTGTACCTTGTTTTGCAGTGAGAAATTCTCATTTCTCCCTCCCACACATTACAATTTTGCATTTCACCATCATGCAGTCTCTGTTCTAGACAGGAGAACACTTTAGAATACACAGAATCCACCATGGAATTTTTAATGTTAGATCCACATATGGACCAAATGCCAGACAAAACTTACATATGGACTAAACTGATACAAGGTTGTGCTTTTTTTCCCCACACACCCCTTCAAAAAGTTGCTCGGCCACAATAAGTAAAAGTACATTTTTGGTTGAAGTAATCAACCAATTGAAATACTCCTGAAATTAATAACCCAACTATTGCCACACTGTTTTGCATTGTTCTAACACAATTTGAACGTTATGGCTATTTAAAAAGAGTAGAATCTGTGTAATGTAACAGTCACAACACAACAGTTAGGTACAGTATTTTACCATTTTGCTTGAATGTTCAGGTTCCAATTCATAGAATCCTAGCAAAGACAGTAATGAAAAAAGGCTTAAAAAAAAAAAAAGAGAGGTCCTTTGTTCATGTGGAAATCTTATTTCAAGTCACCAAAATTATGCAGATCTGCCAGATAATACTCGGCGAAAATTTTTGTTCAAAGGCAAATATCAGTCACAGTTTTGTTCAAAAAAAGCTCATTCTCAAAAGAGTTCTTGGTAAGAAAACATGATTTCTAAAATATATCCTTGTGTGGTCTTTAAAAATGAACTATCAAAACATTTTCCAAAAATAAATTAGATAATTAAAAAAAAGTCTTCTCCAGCATAGCTGGACATTAGGCTGTCCTCACTGAGCCATTAGTATTGCTGCTTTTCCCAAAGCTAGGGTCATTTTTTTCAAGCCATAGTTCAGCCAACTGTTGTGTGGACCCATAAGTTGAAGCTTTGGACCCCAAGCACATTTTATATTGTTTTGGATCAAGATTGGGGTCACAAAAGACTGGATGATGTACGTGAACAACTCCGATTTCTTGGCTTCGGAAAGTCTTTAAGCCAGCTTGAATGACTTTGTTAAATAGGTCCACATCCTCAAGGCCCCAACCTTGGATAGAGACATCAAAGCCACCTGCTCTAAGGAGATCACCTTTGTAAATACAGGTAATGCCAAAGCCATAGTTCCTCCAGAAACCTGTTTTCTGGGTGAAGGCAAAATGATTGTCACTGGGAACTTTTCCACTATAAACTATCTTTGGATCATACTGACTAAAGATGACTGGAAAGTATATTTGTTGGCCCAAAACTGTATTGGCTCTACATCGCTGGAGAAACTCTGTGGTAAACACTAGGTCAACATCACAGAAGAAGAGTAAAGACTCATTTTTAAACTGAGAAGATCCAACTTCAAGAGCCAGAGCCCTTGAGAATTCCCCAGACACTGGCAAGATCTGCATATCAGCCTTGGGGTACTTAATACGGTAATCTCTCATCAATTCAACTTGCTTCGCCTTATCAGGGTTTGAGTCAGAATTGAAAAGCAGGACGACTAGCTTGACGTTCTGACTGGGAATGAGACAAGTTTTCTCAAAATTCCCCATGAACCTAGCAAACATATCAAACCGTCCAGACAGAGGAATCAAAATGTTGATCTTCTTGTCTTTGGGCTCCTTCCGCTCTGCTTTTGATCCAGTGAGCTGGAATGGAACAAACATCTTCAGTGAATTAGACAGGAAAGACAAGGATCCAGAATCTTGGTTAATTTTGCTGGCCAGCTCTTTGGCATCTATCTCTTCATGCTCCATAAATTGGATCTTGCTGAATGTCTGCTGTAAGTAGGCATGTCTTCTGACAGGCACAGTCATCTTCTTTCCCTTGTGTTTTTTGTATAGAAGCAATAAGTCAAGAACATACTCTGCTCCATACATAGGATTAACTCTGCGATAGCCATATTGTATCTCCTTGAAATCAATGATCCGCCCTCTAGTCTTAGCATTTGCATTGATCATTTCCATGACCTGCATAACAATGTCATCCAATGCTTCACGCTGAGATGAGTCCATCCCTCTCCGAGGGGGCTGTCCATCAGCTGCAGAATAGAGATATTTTCCCGTAAGGAACTCCCATTCCAAGACCTCCTCACGCAGGCGTGGCTGGAACCTCATAAAAGAAGGTGGTATCCCCAGCTGAAGGTCATCTTTGTGTATTTCTGCATTGCTGTATTTGCTCATCAGGACAATTTCTCTGTGCAACTGTATAGTCCGGTAACGCAGTTCTGCGATTTTGCGACTCAGCATGTAACTATGAAGTCTATACTGGTACGGTGGGTTCTTGTTGGGATGCAGTGTTATAGCTCGGTGTATCTTGCTATTTCTAAGGTCTTTGATGTAGCCTTTTTTGTTCTGCTCATAATTTTCATAAAACAGCTGCTGCATCTAAAAAGAGAAATATTAAGTTATTTTTGCAACATTAAGATTTTAGCAGTAATGTATTTGTGACAGTTATCCCACATAGCCCTTCTGTATGAAAATGCCTCCGTGCTTATATGACCAGAAGTCTTTCTGAATAAGCTGTTCTCCATTTTAAACACAGGTTGTAGGGATACCAGCTGCTGCTCAAAGGAATTAAGAGGGTTATTCATTGTAAACTGGTGAAAGAAACATCTACCAAGGATTAGGATTATTATGTCCTACTCTAGAAATATCATTATCTGAACAACTGTGTGCTAAGTAGATCATAAACTCATTTTTAGTCTAAGTCAGCAACATCAGATAAAATATGTCAGTGTATTTTTATTCTCTACAATATAAAATGAATAGCATTTTTCGGTTTTGTTTGTGTTTTTAAATGACATATGGAAAGACAAGGACATTGTATTCAGAATAACGTATATTTTCATCATCATGTCCTTTTAATCTTTTCCTTTATAGCCAAACTCTTCTAAAGAAAAAGAATAATAGTTCAGGTTTTCACACTCCAAGTTTAACTCTAATCATTTTTACCAAAGATGCTAAATTCTATGTTTAATTTCTGCATTAGTAAACATGAGGGCACCACATTACACATCAGGATTCAGTCGCTGTGGTAGGGGGTGACGTGGTCCACATTTTAAAAAAAAATTAAGTATCTCAAATAAAATACGGAGTTTAAATGATAACAGGTGCCTTCAAAAAGTACCGACAGCAGTTTCATAAAGCAAGTAAAACATAAGGTACATATATAGTAGAACATAAGCATTCTTAAAATGGGAATTGCTCTATTTCAAAATAACGAGGTGGCAGGTTGAGACTGGTCTACACTGAGAAGTTAAATCAGCTTAGCTATGTCTCTCGGGGAGTGAAAAATCCACACTCCTGGGAAACATAGTTAAGCTGACCTAACCCCCAGTGGCGACAGTGCTAGTTGAGGGAAGAATTCTTGTCAACCTAGCGAGCACCTCACAGGGAGGTGGATTAACTACAGTGGTGGAAGAAACCCTCCTGTCACAGTAGTGTTTACACTGAAATGCCACAGTGGTGCAGCTGTAGCCATTCAACCGTAAACACAGCCGGAGATATTTTGAGACAGAAGGAGTCTAAATGTCAAATCTAAGAATGAAAGCCCATTCAAGCAGTGAGCTAAATGCAAATTATAAAATAGTAAGAAATAATGAAATGAAGTCTCCATCTTAAAGATGCTAAAAGAAAGGCAATTAAAGCTGTCACCATCCTTATGTGATCCTGTTATGTCTATGTACAGCAGCTAGAAGTCCCATCGCATGGGTCTCTAATTGCTTTGTGTCCTAAATTCAGCCCATTGTTGTGGAGGAGTATAAAGAGACACATGCACACACGCAGAGATAAAGAGTGTTTGGAGTGCAAGTGGCCCACCACACTTTACAGGCACCTGATTTGCTTGGTCTGACCCACTATTTAAGAAAGATGTTATATTAACTATAGCTGCATATTACTTGCAGTGGGCACATTACTTGCACTACTACCCCTTATTGTTTTTCCCCGACCACATTGCAGTAATCACCATTTCTTTCCCTCTCCTTCCCATTTCTTTGTCCTTCAAGACATTTGTTCTTTCCTATTCTATCTTCCCCACGTTAAGTCATTCTTCCATTTTGTCAATGTAAACTGTAAGCCCTTTGAAACAGAATCTGTCTTTTACGAGGTGTATGTACATTTCCGAGCACAAAGGGGACCTGAACTTGGTTAGGGCCTCTAGGCCATAAAAACGGGTCAACTGACAAGAAGTACATATCCTTTTGGTGTAGTGCATGATAGAAACTCTCCCAGATATAGAAGCAGAGTGTTACTAGGGTGAAACTCAATCAGACTGAAACTCAGAGCAGGAGCTGTAAGAGTTAAACGGACTGAGGCCTTCTTCAAGAAACCAGCTTTGAAGCATGGTTCCCATCCTGCCCTCCGTTCCTTTTTAGATTATGTGCATGTTGTTTCTGTTACTAATAATGGGTTACTGTAGTATATTTAGAGTCTTGCAGTTTTTGTTAAGAGCTCTGGGATCCCCGTGACCCCATGTCGCAGCCACTTAGAATCAATCTTGTAAGCACACTGTTTATTACAATGGAGAATTTATATAGCATGAACAAAAACATTGCAAGAGCACAGAGTTAGAGCATGTACTTTAATTCTAAGCTGTCTGCATCAGGCAGGTCTTTTATACTATTATATATAGCACTAGATGTAATACCACATAGTATCTATCTGTGGATTTCAACAGTATTTCAACTGTATGAATACAAGTGAAGGCACAGAATTCCACAGAACTTTGGAAAGCAAGATATATATATATTTTATATTGACAGGTTTCAGAGTAATATACTGACAGGTTTCAATAGGTAGCTAGTGTCAGGTTCTTGTTTTGTTTTTAAACAGCACTGATAATAGCATTTATTTTCAAATTCTGTTTTGGATTTAAAAAGAAAAACAAATAATCAAGATCATACAACCTGATAGCATTTATTCTAAGATACCAAACCAGGGCACACAAACACCCACAATAGGAAACAAAGAAAAGCAGAAGCACTTTTAGGTTACAAAGTTTTAATAGAACACTGATGGGTAGGAAAAATTTTATGAAACATCTGAATGCAAATTAAGATATGGACTATTAACTAACTTTCTGCAACAAAAGTAAATTGGTATATTTTAAGGACTACAATAGGTGATTTCTAAGTAGGAATAAAATGTTAGTAGTGCAGGTTAAAGCCCAGATAATTTAATATGTTTTTTCCCCTCTCTCCTCTAGGAGAGCTGATTTGAAAAGAAAAAAGTAGACCTGATCGGTGTTTCAAGTTTCAACTCAATGCAATTTAAACAGAAAACATTAAATTCCCACCCAGCCATCCCAAAGTGGAAATTCTAAGAAACCACTCCCTGCAGTTGAGCTACCAGGAAGTGCTAGAATGCCGATACATAACTAATTAGAAGACACCAAGGCGTCCAGAAAGTTTGTATGTAAACATGTTTTTCAGAGGAATAGCTTGCAAGGATATTTTAATTGCTTTTTCTATAAAACTTCATGTCTCCTCCCTCCCAGACAAGCCACTCCCCATGTACTTCATAAGCATAAGTGGCCTCTTGTACTGTGGGCCTGATTCTCTACTCATTGAAGTTGACAGCAAAGCTCCCACTGACTTCAATGGTAAAGGATGTTTAAAAATAATATTGAGTCACACTTGATATACAGGCTTGGTCTACACTACCAATGTATGTAGGTAAAACTGCATTGCTCAGGATGTGGAAAATCCACACCCCCCGAGCGATGCTGTTATCCCAACCTAACCGCTGGTATAGACAGCACAATGTTGGCTAAGAGGGCTTCTGCCATTGACACAGCTACCTGCTCTTGGGGAGGTGAAGTACCTATGCCGATGGAAGAAGCTCTCTGGTTGGCATAGGTAGTGTCTTCACTCATTGCTACTGTGGTGCTTAAAAGTTGCTGCAGCACTGTAGCGTAGACAAGCCCTAAGATCCCATTTTAAAATGATTTACAAAGGGCTAATAAATTGTTAACAGATGTTATAAGCATATTATATAGACTTAAGTAGTTTGTTATAGGTAGTTATGCACTAACAGAAGGTGTCAGATGGCTATATGCACCTTATTGACCAGCTGAACTAACAATCGATTACCCATTTATTAACCCTGAGAGAGAGAGCGAGCGAGCGAGCGCGCGCAAGCGCCATCTATTTAGCAACTCATTTTTTCCACAACTCAACCACGTTATCTTTGTGCATCCACACTTGCCATACTGCCAGTGCATTCTGGGAAAAACCCACAGAGCCTCCACAAAGGACAGAGTTCTCCAGAGACAAGCATACAGAAGGGCACAAGCACCATATAAATGCAGCATATTCCGGGATGTCCTATTGCATGCAGCTAAAAAGAAAAGGACTACCTGAATCAGTTAGCCCCCGCCTTCATCTTTGGGATGACTCAGTTAAAGAAAAAATCACCACATTTTAGCCTAGATCACTAACAAGGGCAACCCGTGGTTAGCAATTGCAGCTACTACCAGAGTAGTTGCCATATCCATGCAGAATGGGGGAAAACTGACTTAGCAGCAGCAGTGCTGAGAAGGATCTGGGAGTTGTAGTGGATCACAGCTTCAACACAAGTCAGCAAATGCAATTTTAGTTGCATTAACAGAGGCATAGCATGCAAGTCATGGAGATTTTAATATCACTTCTCAATTCTGGTTAGGCCTCAGCTGGAGTACAGTGTCCAAGTTTGGATGTCAATGTATAGAAAGGATGTAGAGATGAGTGACAAAGATGATCCAAGGAATGGAATGCAAGCCATATGAACAAAAGGCTGAAGGAACTGAGTATATTTAGTTTGTAAGAGAGGAGATTAAGAGGGGATATGGGTGCTATCTTCAGATATTTGAAAGGCTGCCATAAAAAAAGATGGAGAAAAGTTGTTCTCTTTTGCTACAAAGGACAGGACAAGAGGCAATGTGTTCAAATACAGCATAGCAGATTTAGATTAAATTTCACGATAAAAACTTCCTAACTATAAATAGGACAATGGAAGAGACTTGCCTGGGGAGGTCACAGAAGCTTCTTCCCTGGAGGTTTTCAAAAGGAGGCTGGATAGCCATCTGTGTTGGATGATTTAGACACAACAAATGCTGCATCTTGGCAGGGGGTTAGACTAGATGCAGTCCCTTCTAACCCTATGATTCTATGTTGGGGGACACAATCCATGCTTGGAACCAATTATGCCATGCCAGCTATTTATATATTTGTTTAAAGGTTAGCATATGCAAGGGCCCTGATCTGAAAGCATTCCACCAAAAGGATTTGCAGCCATGTTTGCTATTTGCACATTTCAGTGTTTGAGGATTTGGGAACAGTTTTAACTTTGTTTTTTAACCTAGTGACCATCAAAATGTGTAGACAGAAATCAAGAAGAAAAGATCAAATGATAGTAAGGTGGTCAATCTGTGCAACATACAGTTCTCTACAGGACATTACATGCAAGCTTTTGCACGACAAATTGGTTACTAGAGCCTCGCTAGTAAAACATGTATCCAAACTCCTCATTTGGAACACACTTCTCTAGGTATTTTTTTAAAAGAACCTTTCATGGTTATTAATTTTGAGGATTATATTCTAAGCATGCTTTATTCTAATGCAGAGTACTGGAAATACAGGGACACAAAAAGGAGCTACTCTTTATTAATCAGTATTTACTCTAGACCTGTTGAAGCCTTAAAACACCCTAATGTTTCCCAATACGTTAGAGACTGAATGTTTAAACCGTGGTACAGCTGTTGTGGGCACTATGGGCTTGGATCCAAAGACTAACTGAAAGAGTGTTATGTTGATCATTTTAAATGAAGAAGTCTTTTGCAGGCCAAAAAAAGAGTGTATTCGAGAAAATGGACTTAAAAAATAAGGCCAATATATACAGAAATTGGCCTGCAGCCACAGAATAGCCCCATAGGACATGCTCTCACAGCTCCAGACTGTATTGCCACAGCGCAGAAAATACAGCTCCACAAATGTCATGAAAAGCAGCTCTGGACAACTCATGTTGAATGGCATATTTATGAATACCCGAGATGCACGTTAAATACAAAGCCTATCTATTTAAAACCTAGGATAATAGCTAATGTTGTATAGCTCGGGAGAACTTTGTTCAACAGCAGGTGAGCATCTGATCTCGGCAGCAGGTACTCTTCCACAAGAGGAAAGAAAGTGCTTAAGACAACCACACAGAGGCCTTGTCTAAAGTTTTATTGCTTTAACTACGCCAGCATAAAGCAGCAGCCTCCTCCCCGCACAGGGTAGATGCAGCCATATGGGTATAAAAGTGCTTCTATTAGGATAGGTTATTCCAGTTCAGTGACGTGAAATAAGCTATCCTGATATAAAGCACCTTATGCCAGTAAAATTGCATCTACATTAATGGTTTTGCCACCTTAACTAGGTCAGTAAAAAAAACAAACAACAACAAAAAAAAAACCCAACCTCTTTGCGCAGTTCTGCTAGTAAAATGTTCAATACTTAGATGAGGCCACAGGATAAAAGTCTTTTCTTTATCATTGTGGTTTGTGCTTTTTTTTTTTTTTTTTTTTGTGTGGGGTGGTGGGGAGAGAGAGGTGGGGAGTTTTCAGGAGATTCAAGTAACAGACCTTTGAGCATGAAGGGACATTGAGGATTCTTCGTAATGACTCTTCATACAGGTTTTTGCATTTTACATTTGACTGTGTCACATGCAGCCCCACACAGCTATTGCTGGGGCGCTCAAAGATACGCCGAACAATTGATGTTACTGTGTTTAGGGGAAAAGGATGAACCGTGATTTCCTACGCACATCGCTCTCACCCTTTAAACACAGCCTCTTTTTTTCCCACAACAAGAAGAGGTACAGAAAGCGTCATATACAGTGCTAGATGCTCATATTAAACTTCTGAACTGACCAACAAAACATTCAGGCCCCAATTCAGCAAAGCAATTCAGCATGTGCTCAGCCCATCCTTTTTAATTTAAGCACATGTTTAACTATCCTTGACTCTAATGAGGTTTGTTTTAAATAAAAGGGAAAATATTGGTTGGACAAATCTCAAATGTGGTATCTAATGCAGTTTTGGAAAGGAACATTAAGGGTGCTACAAAATCGTTTTAGGCTCAGAACCTATGTATTAAATAATTCTAAGCCTGCTCTTCAGAAAGAGTGAGCTGTGCCTGGCAAAATAAACTTCTTTTTAGGATATACAAAAAACAGTGCTGCTAAGGCTGTCTCAGGATCTTCACTCCAACAGTGCCGTGTGTATTGCTGACCTCTATGAAGCTACTGCTCCTTCTCTCTCCAGAGAGTTTTAAAAGGCAAGCCAAACATCTTGGACAACTTTAAAGTACAGCAAATCCAAGGTCACTGAATTCCCAAGGAACATCTAGTCCAGCTGTAAATTACAAGAGTAACTGCGTTTGAGTTTAATCTTTAGTTTACAATAGTTTACAACACAACTACTTCATTAAGCAACTGACCTTTTTGCTCCATCTCAATAAGCACAGAAGCTTAAAAATCCATCCTGAATTTGCCCATTTCCAGTTTCTCCAAACGAAGTAATTTTGAATGGATCATACTCTCCAAATTTGCATCTCTTCTCCTTTCTACCACCCAACATAGTCACTTGTTCAAACAACAGTTCTCCCTCCTGCCTCCAATGTTAGAGTGATATGTCTGCCGATGGTTGCTCTAGTATCATGGAATTAGCACTACTAACAGACCACAGTAAAAAGGAATTTAAAGAAAGAATATAATAAATTTAAGATCTCCTGGTTATGAAGTGGAGGAAAGAGATGGAAAATAAACCTTTTTTTTTGTTTGTTTTGCAATGACCTTTTCTTGTGATCTAGACAAGGGAACAAGTCAGTTCACCTCAGTTGGAAAGTGAAGGGTCCTCTCACCCCTGCCCCCAAATTCAGTAATGGGAAACAGACTGGGACGCTTAGTGGTTAAAAAAAAAAAACAAGACAAGAGCCTTCACAAGCATCTCTCAGGAGGAGATTATTGCTTGGTTTGTTTAAATAATGTCCTCCTATTTGGAACATATAACATATTAGCCACACAGCTGCCATCACTCCAGTTCTATAAAGCCTCAGGGCTGCTTCTTTGCAGTTATTTTATTCTTTAAAGCAAAAAGCAGAACTCTACTCTGCAAGTATTTTGTATCATAAAAGAAACAAAATAAAAAACAAACAAACCACCCTTAAAAGTGGCTTTTTGAAGACATTAGATTTGGTTATGCAAACCTCACAAGGTTTGGCTGTAATTTAGGATTCTGCTTCCAAAAGGATTCTTTCTGGCTTAATAGGAACAAAAGCAAGGAGTGTGCCAGTAAATGCTATTAAATGTTCTTCCCTACAGCTACTAAAGAAGTGCAGCATCATAGCTGTCTATGACTAATTTATATCACATTCACTTGAGAAAGTGTGTTCAGAATTCATTTTGAGCATTTACAGATTAGGAGTCCAGTGGAAATGCACTGTCTCACTTGAGCTCAGACATTGACCTGTGGGAAAAATGATTCAGCTTTCCTTCACAAATCGAGGAGTGGCTGCCTTCACTGATCCAGACAAAATAGGAATGAACTAGTCGTAACTCACTTCTGATTTGTTCATTTAAGGCCAGACGCAGGGACTGTACCAAATTACTTTCATACCAAATATTTTGTGTTGGATTTTATTGTTCCTCTTAGGGCAGGTCTACACTATGCAGTTAGGTCAACCTAATTATGTCAGTGTCTACACTACAGCCTTCCCCCACCAATGTAAGTGCCCTACTACAGCATCTGTGTAGACACTGTGTTCCTTATGTGGCTGTCTTGTCAATTTCATGGCAGGAGCTGTGAAATTGACAAGGAAGCCAGGCAGCTAGAGCCCAGCTACCTCCTGCTCCCCTGAAGAGCTGGGGGAGACGGCAGGGTTGGACCCAGCTTCTGGCTGGAAGCCCAGGCAGTTGTACTCCGCCCACTTCCGGCTGGGAGCCTGGCAGCCGTATCAATTTCACAAGGCTGACTGGCTCCCAGCAGGGATTGGGCAGGGAACAGAGTGAGAAGCCCCAGGTGGCTTCCTCCACTCTTCCGGGCAGAGAACGGGGATGTGGGTACAACCCGTAAGGAGTCTGTGGGGAAGTCGGATTCCTGACAGGGAGTGCAATGGAAGTGTGGGGAGCTGAGAGCCTGGGCTCTCGGCTCCCCATACTTCCCCTCTTAGGTTGATGGAAGCACTCCTGGTGAGGATTTAGTGGAAGCACCCCTGATGAGTATATGTGTGCACCACTGACCCAAGATGGGTAGTGTGGACAAGCACCACTGCAGTAATTACAGTGGTGGCTGTAAGTCAACCTAATATAGGTTTCAGAGTAGCAGCCGTGTTAGTCTGTATTCGCAACAAGAAAAGGAGTACTTGTGGCACCTTAGAGACTAACAAATTTATTAGAGCATAAGCTTTTGTGAGCTACAGCTCACTTCATCGGATGCATTTGGTTTTTTTTCCACCAAATGCATCCGATGAAGTGAGCTGTAGTTCACGAAAGCTTATGCTCTAATAAATTTGTTAGTCTCTAAGGTGCCACAAGTACTCCTTTTCTTTTTGCTAATATAGGTTGACTCACCTTTCTAGCGTAGATGTACCCTTAGCTTCCAAGTTTGTTTGCATCTCAGCACCGTGGGTTTTATCATCACTGACAGCAGCCCCATGAAAAGAACAGCCACAAACAGCCTGGAAGTTTGTATCTGTTCTATTTCATAGAAAACCTAAGATTTTGCAGGAGAAGCTTCAGATAAGCAATCCAAAGAGGAGTTATCCATTGTTCTAGGTCACAAATGAAGTGTAGGGCAGTTCTTGGAAACACAGAAAGTTCTATACATTGTATTATAGCTAGCAGCAGTGAGCTGAAGACATCTTAAGGGGTACAGCATCAATTTCCATCTTGCATTTTAATGATGCAATAGCAAACCAAGGTTTAGAAATAGGATTCTCCATAGAATGGACCTTGTTTGCCAAATTGACCTTATATATGGATTTTAAACAGGGTGTTTTCTCATCTAGCAGTAGTTCTGTTATTTTCCACCTCCTGTGGATGGCAATATCCTCTCCTCACAGAGGCACTCTGCACCGCTTGGGATGGGGTAGAGGGGAACATTATGGCTACTTGGTAGCAAACAGAAAGGATCATTGCTCACAAATATAAAGATGATAAATTGAGGCAGTTAAAGTACTTAAAAATCAAATCAAATCAATAAAAAGTTACAAAGAAAAAAGCACAGAAGTAAAAAACAACCTTTTCTTCATAGTTCCTGCACTACCTCATATATGTATAGGTTTCAGAGTAGCAGCCGTGTTAGTCTGTATTCGCAAAAAGAAAAGGAGTACTTGTGGCACCTTAGAGACTAACAAATTTATTAGAGCATAAGCTTTCGTGAGCTACAGCTCACTTCATCGGATGCATTTGGTGGAAAAAACAGAGGAGAGATTTATATACACACACACACACACACACAGAGAACATGAAACAATGGGTTTATCATACACACTGTAAGGAGAGTGATCACTTAAGATAAGTCATCACCAACAGCAGGGGGGGGAAGGAGGAAAACCTTTCATGGTGACAAGCAGGTAGGCTAATTCCAGCAGTTAACAAGAATATCAGAGGTATGTATATCAAGGCCAGTGATACTGACAGAGCTGTAGCAATAAACGGGTCAAACCCTGAAGTCTTTCTTAAGCGCTAGATTCTGCAACAGGGCTCCACCCGGGATTATTATTAATTGTACTATTACTGTAGTGTGTCTGCCCTTATGGATCTGGCTGCAGGATGTGGCCTTTGCAGCTTGCCTAACATTAGGGATTTTTGCACCAGTGTAGCTACGTTGGTGCAGCATTTTTCAAGCAAACACCCAGTGTAGGTGTTCTACACCAGTGCAAAATGGAGACTGCACCATTGCAACTTACCTCTGGTGCACGATGTCTATACTAGAGATTTTTACTCGTGTATCTATATCGGTGTACGTGCACTGCTGATTCCAGAACGCCTAGTCAAAATCACCAGGAATCTGGAGCACATTAGATTTCTGCAATTATTGGACTAGCAAAGTGTCTGTATGATACTGACGCAGCAGTTCTCCTCACGGTTGCCTTAACTGCAATTGCCTCTATACCACTGGAGCTGACATAGAAAGTGATGTAACGTAGTCTATATTTTTGCATCATCTACTCTAGCAACATGAAATGCTTTCACATGAATAGACATCTGCTCTGATGCTAAGGCAGCTACACATTGTGTCCTGGCATGACAGTTTATTTAATCCATTTTTGTAACTTCAAACTTGTAACTTTTGTAGCTTGCTAGAGTCTTCCATTGTAAACTAGTTTAACACTGGTGAAATGTGAAGGCTAATCAATAAAAATGAGACATTTGCCTATGGAATCTCATCAGCATCACTCTGACATCTTTCAGAGAGTAGCACCAAGTCAGTATTGAATTAGTGCCCCAACGCAGTGCTTATGAACTCTGGGAGATGCCATTTTGGACTAAAAACTCCTCACCAGTTAAAGCAATCCAATATTTGTAGCATTTTTTACCAGAGCACGTGTTGGCTTTGATGTCTGACCGAACTGTCCCTGTGGGTAGTTACAGTCTGCTGACTTACCCAATTTCTTCTTATAGGTTCAAATGGTTAGTGCATTATTATTCTTCACTTTCAGTCCTGGACTATTTAGCAATTCTGGGCACTGATTAAAAGTTGGTGTTTTCCATTCCCGGTGTGACTGCATTTCCCAGGTCCATCATTACGTATCAGCACTGAAATAGATCAGTTATGCCAGCCCAAAACACAACTGCTAAAACAATATTCCTTGCCGGCCACATCACTCACCCTTGGATTCTCTCAACTGTGACACTTTCACTTCATCAAATTCAAACTTTCGATCCTCAACATCAAAGCCCTTCACAACTCTGCCCCTTCCCTCTCTTTAACTACACGTGCTTCTTTCACACTGTCTACTATGCCGGCGATGCTGGTCTTGTATGGTTGCCAATCCTCCAGGATTGGTCTGGAGTCTCCTGGAATCGGTATCAATCTCCAGGTGACTATTGAAAGCAATCCGGAAGATTTTAATAGGATATTTTAAGAAAATGACATTATGTCGTGTTGGAAGAGAAAATCTCCCAGAATGGCTTCAGTCAGGGTTGACAACCCTAGCTGGTAGGTAGTTCCAGACTCCTATCCATTGCTTTTGGACTGAGAACCCTCCTACAGCCTTTTGGGAGACAGGAATTCACCCAGAAATCAGGAAGCACACAGTTCAAGTGCTACCATAACATCAGCTCCTTAGACACTGAGCAAGGCACTTTCTTCCCAGTGGCTTCTAGCTGATTCCTGCAGAAAGGCTGCTCCCTGAACCTGTTCCCCAACCTCAGATTCTCAGCCTGCTGTCCTGCAGCAGCAGCACCTAGCCAGTCCTGCAGTCCACCCAGTTCCTTCTTGAATGGCATTCCCATATGCCAAAGGGAAGAGGATTGGCAGTAGGGATAGGATTTCCTGCCTGCTCTCTAGCCAGTCAAGGCTCTGGTTACAGAGGGCTGGCCATGTACACTTTTGACAGGTAGGGAAATTCACACTTGACCATCCACTTCTCCCACAGCCAGCTGTGCTCCTCTTTCATGCCAACCTGCACAAGCTAATGTGTGTGGCCATTTCCCTCTCCTCCAAATCCCTTCTCAAGATCCACTTCTGTTGCAGTGCCTGTAAGAAATAAGCCAGCTAATAAAAAGGCATAGTACAAGGACACATTTTTAAAAGAATATGTATTTTGATGACATATTTTCCATTCTAGTCACCCTTATGTTGCTTTCCTTCCTAAAATGGTAAACTCTTGGGACTGAAGACTGTGCCTTCATAAATTTGAAAGTACCAAGCACATACTGAAATGCTAGTTCATTCTATAAAGCATAAATTCAAAGTGTCACACTTAATTTTGCTTGCCACTCACAATGAACCTTTACAGTTTTTGTTGTAAACCCCATTTATTTGCACTGTACATAATCTAATCTGCTAGCGACATTTTGTCAAGTAAAGTTTATAATCTACATTAGCCTGGGCCATTAGAATAAATGGCCTAGTTTTGCCTAGTGCCTTCCTGTGTCAGCCTGATTTCCTTAGCCATTCAGGACAGAAGTGTTCTTAGCTCTGGAAAATGACCACTAGAAATACTTATGCTCAGGTACAGGAAAGGAAGATCATTATTAATTCACTACAAACTTTGCAATGCACACCTAGCAATAAAGCAACTGAATGACATCTTAACAGCGCATAAAGGCCAATTTACAAGTTACTGTGTCTCCCCATAATACTCAAAGAAAAAAAATAATCCTCCATTCACATGCTCTTATTACTTTTCACCATAGCATAGCCATTGGGGTAAGAGAAAGAATCATTTAAAGAGATCACACTATAGCAGCGAATCTGCTTAATGTGATACATTACAAATAACCCAATAGGAAATATGGTGCATCAGGTACAGCAACATTCTGGGTACAAAACAAATAATAAAGAGGAACATCAGAGTCTCTGTGAAATAAAAAAAAGACATTAGCCAGCTCCCTGTGATATACAGCAGTACCATTGTCCAACATTAAATTTAGCATTTATGGAACAAGGGTAATTTTTGTCTGTCACATATTTCTTCAGCAGCCTATGACCCTAAATTAGCTTTCCCTGCACAGTCAATCTTGCTTTTTACTGGGTACTGCTAAGAATGGTGATAAAGCCTATTCTAGCGCTGGCTTGTGTGATGTGTCGACTAGGACATGAACTAACACCCCCCCCCCACACACACACACACACACACACACTAATTTCACAAGGAGAACAGTGTGAGATGGCAGCCGTCTGTATTTACTAAAGCAGCACAGCATTGTTTCAAAGTGTGTGTTTCAAAGATGCATGTGATTCTGGCCAGAAGCGCTGCTTTATAATTGCTCAGAAGAGCAAAAAAAGAAGCCACAAATTCTTGTGCTATGCAGAGAAACCACATGCTTACTTACTCCATTAGAGTACATGATTGCTTACTCCATTACTCTTACTGGATAGCATTGGCTCGAGCACACTACAGTTTTGAAAGCCTATATGGTAAGGAGCACTGCGTGATATGCAGTTACTGCAGATATACATTTCCACAGTTAAATGCTATGATTGTGAAAGCATTTTTTGGGGGGGGGCGGGCAGCCACGTCATTACTACACAGGACTGAAGGGAGGACAGATTCTCCATTGTCCAATAACCTCTACTATACCTTAAGACTGTCCAATAGTAGCTGAATCTGAATGCAATAAACTACCCTCTCTCTTATCATTGGGAAACATATGGATTAAATTTATATAGTGTCAAAGTTATATGTGGCTGTACAAAACCCTAAGATGGCACAGCCTGTGTCCCAAAGAACTTGGACTCTCACAGATGATGCACGTAGTAGGTAAGTCACAAAAGGATATGGATACTTTGTCAATGAGATTAGTAGAGGAATGCTGCCTATATAGTAGGGTCATCATTCTTTAAGTAATTTGACTTTCTTGACATTTATTATAAAGGCTATATAAGACCAGTATGAAGAGCTTTAGCTATAAAATTCACCTATATTTGTAAATGGTGTCTCTGAAGTGTAAAAAATAATAATGTTAAGATGGTATATTTAGGTCACTTTTTAGGAGAGGTAGAAGTGCATGTAGATTACTAAGCAAAATAAAGAGACTCATTTTAATAGATTTACAGGAGTTACAGATCCAGGAGGTGTGCACCATCCAAATGATGAGAACTGAGAAGCTGTGTATGTTTGTGTGTACATATGTACACACAGAGAAAACAAGTCAGAACCCACGCCATTCCTCCCAAATTTTGCATATGTTTATAGCTTTAAGAGATCATGCATCTTCCTACACAGCTATGATTTTTATTGTCATCTCATTGGTGGAACAACTTTCTAATTACTGAAATAAGCTGTCAGATAGACTAGCATTCCAACCCTCTCCCGCAGTATCCAAGTGAGCCCATTAGTTCAAATATGGTTAGAGATTTCACATGGAGTTGCTGACTAACTGTATATGGTCTGAGGTTTTTCTGGAGGTTTGCTCTCTGGCATAGTTTGGACAAGAAACAAACATCATGAGTCTGGGGCAATACGTAACAGAGTATGTTGCAAAACATGCAGTGTGTCAGACTGAGGGGGGGGCTCACCTCCACATTTGTATTTTTAAGCTATACGGATGTATGCCGCCTATAATTTAGTTTTGGCACTAAAATTTTCAATGCTGCTTTTAAAACTTTATAATGCTTTAAGCAAAAGCAGGAAGTGTGGTTACTAATAGCTCCCATTACACTGAATGAAAACTCATTAGCCATTATTAAAAGAGTGAAATACACTGCCTCAACTTTGGCAATCAAATCCTTCACAAAATTTGTCAATCAAGCAAGGCATGGATTTAATTCTCTTGAATGTTTCTGCTGCTTGCATGTGAATAGCTTTCTGATTTCTCCCCATGGTTTCTCTTTCACTCCGCTTCTAAACTGGAGGATAGTTCAGGTTCTTGCAACCCACTTCTGCTGATGGGACTTCAGAACTCCGCCACCATTTCAGAATTCTGATATTTCAACTGCCTGTTGCTGTTACATCGGCTGCTTTTAATGGATTCATTTGTAGCTACAGTACCCAATAGCATATTTTGAAGCACATATAGCCTGTATACTGGGGTTCTGAATGCACATCCAATACAGTGTGTTTCCCTTCTTTTCTAGGGATAAGGCCTCTCTAGAACTGCCGAAAGAAAAAAGGGTACTTGCAGAGTGAAATGTGAAAAATCCTGGCTTTCCCTGCCCCCTTTTCTACCAGTTTGGGAGGTTGTGGGCAAGACAAGTTACTTCTTTTGCATCACACACAGAAGGAATGAACAGAACAGGTGATCATCAAGTGATCCATCCCCTGTTGCCCATTCCCAGCTTTTGGCAAACAGAGGCTAGGGTCTCCATTCCTGCCCATCTTGGCTAATAGCCATTGATGGACCTATCCTCCATGAACTTATTTAATTCTTTTTTTTTGAACCCTTTTAAAGTCTTGGCCTTTAGGGTGGAGGGATTGTGGCCAGTTTGATTAGTAGAAGGATCAAGATATGGAATAGGGTTAATAGTGTCACATACATGACTGCAATGCCTTGTCTTCCTGTAAGCCATCTATGAATGTTTAGTGTTTGACCTGTTGCTTGGAAGGGCTTTAGACCATGGGTATCAGTGGAACAAACTGAGTATGACTACTTTTTTTTACTACCCCTTCCTTACTGTTCTTCGGAGGCGTTTATTCAGCAATTAAGCAGCTCTGGATGAGAAAAAACTGGTGATAATGTAGTGTCAGGAACCACCTAACTTGGAATGCCAAATCCTCTGCTGTCAGTTTACTGCAGTATTCAGTCGTCTCATTAGACCATTATTTTGGTCAATTACATCTTTTAAAGCATACACAAAAGCATCTAGGAAGACAACATTTTCATAAGTTTTATACTGCCCTTCTCGTCATACCCTGGGTCTTGTTAAGCAACTATAAATTGTTTTGTTATTATAGCATGGTTGGAAATAGCAGCAGAAAATTTGCTTCGAGTCCTTTTAAACCAGAACAAAATCAAATCAAATCTAGCAGCCACCCAAAACACATGCTAGGAACCAGTCCCTTCAGATGACTTCTGCAGTCTGGCGTGTTGCTAAAGGCCAGAGGAATTTGCCATTGCCTTTAGAAAACAACGTATCCAAGGGATGTTTGTTTTGGGAAGACACATCTGTGCATGCTCCAGAACCGTTTTGATCCATGTGGGTGAATAAATTACTGTGCCTCTCTGAATGCCTCTCTCTTGATTTGCTGAGCACAGACTTCCCAGGCACTTTGTCATAAATATTCTTTAGCATCATAGTGCACAGTCATCACAATGCCACTGAGCAATCCATCCAGAGCGCCATCTTTTACTTGGCAAAGAGTCTAATGATAGAAGATAGTTTAATACAAAAACAAAAGCAATCAGCTTAGGCCTGATTTACACTACATTAGGTTGATGTAAACCACCTTGTTTGGACCTAGTTGTGCTTGCACAACCTACAACGCTGTAATACCACCTCCCAGAATGGCACGGAGCCATAGTCAGCCTACTGTGGTTGATGCACTGAGAGTGTCGACACTGGGTGACCTACGTTGACTCTAACCGTCCTCCAGCAGCCTCCCACAGTATCCCACACTGGTCATAATTGTGACCTGCACTTCCCATGGGTCATGGACACCAGAAGACAACACCCTCTTTAAAAATTCCACGTATTTTTGAAATGCCATTTCCAGACTGCCCAGTGTGGCGAGCACACACAGCAGCAATCCCTTGTTGTGGGCAACTGCCCAACCTACCATGCTGGCTACATGCTACAGACACACTTCTGCCTGGAGTTGACAAGAGGTATTGGATCACCTGGGTCTGTGGGGAGAATAGGCTGTGCAAGCACAGCTGTGGAGCAGCTGTATAAATGGCAAAGTACTCCTACTCTGGCAGGTGCTCCTTGTGAAAACCCGGACTTAGCCCATAGAAGTCCTGAGTATGAGGGAAGAAAAAAAAGGGATAAAAATGTGCTAACTGCTTCTTCCCACAACACACATACCAAAGGATGACTAGGGCAGGAACATTCTCTTTCTACACTGCTTTTGCAAAGCACACACTCACATATGGTGCTGTGTATACTAAAAAAACACCAGACAAACTACATTCAGTGTTGTGTAAAGAAGAAAGATGGGATCCATTATGTAAATCTTAAAACGTAGCTTGGGGGCTCTTGTGCATAAGAGCCTGTTTAGTATGAGCATTATCCAAAAAGAACTGGAAAAGTGTATTACAGGATATTAAAGAAATATATCAGGATATTAAAACTAGTCTTTACTAAACTGTTAGCAGGCACCACCACAATATGGTCAGACCACAAAGCTTAATGAAGCCTAGGAAATAAGCATAAAAAATAATCTGAAGCACATTAAATGAATCACAAACAAACTCCACTAAATCCATGAACTCAAAAAGGATACTTCTTTGCCTTGCTTATAATGGGTGAGGAATCAAATGCACATACATTATTCACATATGGTAGCATACCACACAATTAATCACCTTTGGTAGTTTTCAAGTATGGTTTCTATTTGGGGGGTGGAATTCTAAAATCCTAGGAATTCCTAAATATGGCATAGCAGGATTTTGCAGCAGGAATTAAAGTGACATTGTCAAAGCCAAGAGGCTGAGAAGTTGACCAACCCTGATTGTCTTCCTCCCCACCCATTTATAAACCCTATAAACTTAATCAGTTAATACAAAGGCATAGTGATCAGCTGGGCAACGCACTCAAACAAGAAACCCCAATGCTGTCTATTTAACATCTCAGCATATGAGGTACGTTTCTCCCACTGTACTGCCTCTCTTCCCTACAGGACTAGAAAATGGAAGCAAGATTCAGAATATCTGAATGTGATTTACATTATGTGACTACTGTATTTGTACTGTGAAGTTTATATATAAAGCAAGAGCATTCCCTTCATGGTATCTCCCTCATGAGACAATTTTCTACAAGATTTATAGCGGCAGAACTGCTAACCTACAGTGCATCATTGGGTTACTACATAAAGTGGATTTAAAAAAAAAATAAAATGATAGAAATGTAAGTTTCTTGAGAGGTCATCTAGACCAGCTCCCTGCACTGAGGCCAGACCAAGTAAACACCTAGACCATCCCAACTGGTGTGTATTCAACTTGTTCTTACAAACCTTGAATGACTGGGATTCCATAACCTCTACTGGAAGCCTATTTCAGTTCATAACTACTCTTAGAGTTAAAAAAGTTCTTAGTATCTAACCTAATTGTCCCTTACAGCAGATTAAGCCCATTGTTCTCCATGCCCACTGAAGATAGGACAAGAAGTAATCACTCTCCCCTTTATAACAGTCCTTAACACACTGGTGGGCAACCTGCGGCCAGTCAGGGCAATCCGCTGGCAGGCCACGAGGCAGCGTTTACATAGACTGTCCACAGGCACGAGCACCCGCAGCTCCCAGTGGCCACGGTTTGCCATTCCCGGCCATTCGGAGCTGCAGGAAGCAGCATGGGCCACAGGGACATGCTGGCTGTCATTTTCCGCAGCTCCCAATGGCTGGGAACAGCAAACCGTGGCCACTGTGGATGATCAACGTAAACACTGCCTCGTGGACCGCCAGACGATTACTCTGATGGGCCACAGGTTGCCCACCACTGCCTTAACATATTTGAAGACTTATCAGGCCTCCCCCATAATCTTCTTTTATCAAGCCTAAACATGCCCAGTATTTATAACCTTTCCTCATAGGTCAGGTTTTTCTAAACCCTTTATCATGTTTGTTGATCTTCTCTGGACTAAAGTCCAGAACTGGATACAGTATTCCAGGTGGGCCTTCACCAGTGCTGAGCAGAGCAGGACAATTACCTCCTGAGTCTTACAAACAACAATCTTGTTGATACACCACACGATATTACCCTTTTTCACAACTGCTCCACATTGCTGTTTCATATTCAATTTGTGATCCTCTATAACCCACAGATCCTTTTCACCAGTAAAATAATTTAGCCAATAATTCCCCATTTTGTAATTGTGAATTTGATTTTCTTTTCTCAAGTGTAGTACTTTGCATGTCTTTATTGAATTTCATCTACTGTTTAATTGAGTGTCTGATTAATGAGAGCTTGTGAAATTTACCACTTCTCCACAGAGCAGTGAGCCACAAAATAGTGCCAGCACCAGCTTTCTGCCCGTGAAGCCCTAAGTATGCGATGGTAGCCCAGCCTTCTTGAATCATCCATTTGTGAAGTTCTCTGTTGAGAGACTTAAGAAAAGGTGCCATTGTGGTATAGCCCCATGTCTACCAGGAACCGGAACAAGACTACCCTACTCACTCCACACAGACTCTACCTTCAAACCCTGTTTAGAAAAAAAATGCCTGGAAGGTAAACAACTTGATCTTTACCCACCACATAACTTCCACTTGAGACCCATTGAAAGAGCTTGGTAATAGCCCTATCTTGAGGCGTCAGCTATTGAACAAGATAGTTCATTCTGCTGGTTTCATTTTTGTTGTAAGCAAAGTAACTAGACTAGCAGAGACCGCTGTTACAAGTTGGTATATGGATGTGGAAATTGTGCAGTGAAAGGTCATTGATAAATTGGTAAATTATTATTTAAAAAGCAGCAAAAAAACACTTAACTAACAGCAGGGGACAATAGTGTAATTCTAGAAGGTTGCAATTTGAAGATTCTGGACCATGCGTTTCTTTGCAAGGGAAAAAAAAAAGGGTATATTGGTGACTTAGCAACAGCAGCAATACTGAAATATGAACTGTTCACAGAGCGCTTGGTATTTTAAAGAAGATAGGACTCCTGTCCCAAGGAGTTTACATTCAGACAAGTAGCTTATGAAGGGCAAAGCTCTTCTCTTGTGTCAACTGGACTAGATCCACTGGCTTCAGAGGAGCTGCACCAGTTACAACAGCAAAGAACTTGGGCCAAAGTTCTTACACTAAGGACCAGAGAATGTGAAATCCACTGCATTGGGGAAGATAGGCAGATCTGTATTACAAGTGCGGAAGGGAGATATAAAGTAAGAGAAACAAAAATATTGAACTGAGGTAGTGGTCAGGGTTACAACAGCATGAATCTTTGGTCATAACCATGAAGGGAGAATACATCTGTAAACCTCAGTGGCAAATGAAAGAATATAATTTTTCTTTCCTTGGACACTATATATTGGAGTTTACATCATGTTAAATTGAAAATTTAAGTTCTGTTTTTCATTATTAAAAAGAAGCATGGAAAGATCAGAGTCAACTGTTTGTAAAATTAATTTTTAATCCAAGTCATATAACCTGCACCGAAGTAAGTAGTCAGAACATAAGAGTTTAAATACCCTGAGGAAAAACCACAGCTCTGGAATACATTTAAAGAAATATTTCCATTTTCCTAGGTACTATATCAGGTTTTTGGCCAGACATTTTAGATTGCACTGTACTAAAAATATAGTTCTACTTTGCAACAGATAAAAATTTTAGAAGCATGATGAAATGCGGCAATTAATTAGAATGTGCCATTGAGCTATTTTATTACATTATCTAATGTCTTTAAGGAGTAGATTAGCTCACAGTGCAAACATTCTGATTTCCCAGTGTTAAGGCACACTGCTAGAGACACAACTGTTTCAATAGGGGTGGTGCTAGTAAAGTTCTGTCATGGTTTCCCTCACCAGGAGGAGCAAGGATTCTTGTCCACAAACAATGTAAAAACAGCGTTACGGAACTATGCTACAGACTATTTGTGGGGACAGTTTACAGCACAATTCTCGGGGGAAATGATTCCTAGTTATACTGGTTAGAAGGCTTTTGCCTGTCTTTCCTAACAACAACTGGTTTTGGACAAGATGGTAATCGGCACTGTACTGTGGACAGGGCCTTGATATGCTGGTGAACCCAAGTATAAAGTTGGAGTTGGTGGTGTACTGAGTCAGGATTTTCAGCAATTTCAGTATTGGGAGGTGGGGGAGAGGAAAAGACAACTAACTCATTCCAGAGTGGTTGTGCATGAAAATTAATGCAATAATTTGTTAATACAACTAATTATCTGGAAAAAATAATCGCAGGGCAGAGATATAGGAGATGCGGATGGAAAACCTCTTTGACGGAAGCTAGAAATATTAAATTCATTGATGAATTAAAGCATGGTTTGTAAAAAAAAAAAATTATAACAAAAGGGATGTCTTACATCTGTAATAACCTGGGCCAATGGAAGAGATTTACACTGAAGCTATACAGGTTACATGGGAAGACCCTGATTTACAATGGCTGCGGTTTTGTTTTCCTTCTGCTTTGCCTAGATAACTAATACATAAACATAAAAAAGAAGCTTACAAGAAGTGGAAGGTTGGACATATGACCAGGGAAGAGTATAAAAATATTGCTCGGGCATGTAGGAAAGATATCAGGAGGGCCAAATCGCACCTGGAGCTGCAGCTAGCAAGAGATGTCAAGAGTAACAAGAAGGGTTTCTTCAGGTATGTTGGCAACAAGAAGAAAGCCAAGGAAAGTGTGGGCCCCTTACTGAATGAGGGAGGCAAGCTAGTGACAGAGGATGTGGAAAAAGCTAATGTACTCAATGCTTTTTTTGCCTCTGTTTTCACTAACAAGGTCAGCTCCCAGACTGCTGTGTTGGGCAACACAAAATGGGGAAGAGATGGCCAGCCCTCTGTAGAGATAGAGGTGGTTAGGGACTATTTAGAAAAGCTGTACGTGCACAAGTCCATGGGGCCGGACGAATTGCATCCGAGAGTGCTGAAGGAATTGGCGGCTGTGATTGCAGAGCCCTTGGCCATTATCTTTGAAAACTCGTGGCGAACGGGGGAAGTCCCGGATGACTGGAAAAAGGCTAATGTAGTGCCCATCTTTAAAAAAGGGAAGAAGGAGGATCCTGGGAACTACAGGCCGGTCAGCCTCACCTCAGTCCCTGGAAAAATCATGGAGCAGGTCCTCAAAGAATCAATCCTGAAGCACTTAGAGGAGAGGAAAGTGATCAGGAACAGTCAGCATGGATTCACCAAGGGAAGGTCATGCCTGACTAATCTAATCGCCTTTTATGATGAGATTACTGGTTCTGTGGATGAAGGGAAAGCAGTGGATGTATTGTTTCTTGACTTTAGCAAAGCTTTTGACACGGTCTCCCACAGCATTCTTGTCAGCAAGTTAAGGAAGTATGGGCTGGATGAATGCACTATAAGGTGGGTAGAAAGCTGGCTAGATTGTCGGGCTCAACGGGTAGTGATCAATGGCTCCATGTCTAGTTGGCAGCCGGTGTCAAGTGGAGTGCCCCAGGGGTCGGTCCTGGGGCCCGTTTTGTTCAATATCTTCATAAATGATCTGGAGGATGGTGTGGATTGCACTCTCAGCAAATTTGCGGATGATACTAAACTGGGAGGAGTGGTAGATACGCTGGAGGGGAGGGATAGGATACAGAAGGACCTAGACAAATTGGAGGATTGGGCCAAAAGAAATCTAATGAGGTTCAATAAGGATAAGTGCAGGGTCCTGCACTTAGGATGGAAGAATCCAATGCACCGCTACAGACTAGGGACCGAATGGCTCGGCAGCAGTTCTGCGGAAAGGACCTAGGGGTGACAGTGGACGAGAAGCTGGATATGAGTCAGCAGTGTGCCCTTGTTGCCAAGAAGGCCAATGGCATTTTGGGATGTATAAGTAGGGGCATAGCGAGCAGATCGAGGGACGTGATCGTTCCCCTCTATTCGACACTGGTGAGGCCTCATCTGGAGTACTGTGTCCAGTTTTGGGCCCCACACTACAGGAAGGATGTGGATAAATTGGAAAGAGTACAACGAAGGGCAACAAAAATGATTAGGGGTCTAGAGCACATGACTTATGAGGAGAGGCTGAGGGAGCTGGGATTGTTTAGTCTGCAGAAGAGAAGAATGAGGGGGGATTTGATAGCTGCTTTCAACTACCTGAAAGGGGGTCTCAAAGAGGATGGCTCTAGACTGTTCTCAATGGTAGCAGATGACAGAACGAGGAGTAATGGTCTCAAGTTGCAATGGGGGAGGTTTAGATTGGATATTAGGAAAAACTTTTTCACTAAGAGGGTGGTGAAACACTGGAATGCGTTACCTAGGGAGGTGGTAGAATCTCCTTCCTTAGAGGTTTTTAAGGTCAGGCTCGACAAAGCCCTGGCTGGGATGATTTAACTGGGACTTGGTCCTGCTTTGAGCAGGGGGTTGGACTAGATGACCTTCTGGGGTCCCTTCCAACCCTGATATTCTATGATTCTATGATTCTATGAATATAACAAGATGCAGTCTCTACATTTTTGTGGTAATTTTGTTGCTCAGAACTCTTCCCCCCTCCCCAGGTAAACCAAGAAATGGAAATGGCTAAGGAATACAAACGTTAGGAGTGTTTATGCCTGTCAGAGCAACATCCAGTAGTTGCTGTTTGCTTAGTAATTAACACTTTCCTCAAAAAAGGCACAGTGCAGGATACAGAAAATAAGCAGCAGTCTCTCAAGAGAGGGGAAAATAAAGGACAAATGTCAAGGTTTTAAGTTAAGAGCCTATACCTGGCATACTGGTTGTTGCTCTCTAAAGAGAAATTGTACTTTATTGTTCTATAAAACTCTATAAACCATACTTCTAATTCTGAAGGTTGCCTTCAAGAAGCAGCTTAAATGCAAGTTTTATACTCAATGATCTACGTTAGATGAGATGGTTTTTGTGTGCATTATCTCTAAAGTCTTATTTTTCTTAAGAAACTCTGAATGTAGAGAGCTATAAAAACTAGTCAAGGAAACTACCTCAGAATATGAAGTGTTGATTGCAAGATGGAGCCTCATTACTTGGCAGAGTAATATTTATTCTGAGACGTACACTATGAATTAAACATTTATATCACCCAATGAAAGTATAGAACCTCATTTTGGCAGCTGCACAAATTCTGGGTTTGACAGCACTCCCAACATACTGTGTTTCCTTTGACTGCAGACAGTTTCTCTTTCGGTTTTCAGAGATTGAAGCATTTAAAAACAAAAGAGCTAGAATGCCAAAAATGCATGCTTTAGTATATCAACTCTATGATATGTAACAGCAGGAAGGAAGTAGATCGCACAAGATGCTCTCTTCACTAAGTTACAGCACAATTAACATGCAAAGAATAAAGACGTAGACCCCTCTTGATGAAAGATGTGAATGTCTTTTGGAAAGACTGGGAGCAAAGAACCTTTCACCTCCAAATCAGTGGTTCAGATCGGGACCAGGCTAATAACTTCTGGAGTCTTGTTGCCATTTGAGAACCGACTACCAGCACCTTTCTTCTCCAAGATGTTGGACAACATTCCCCATCTTAAAATACTAGAGCAGGTTCTAGCGCCAAAGCTGTTCAAGCTATTGATGACAGCACACTGGCTGCTCTGCCCGCTTAGGCAGTCAAAATGATTAGCATTTACCTTATTTGAAGAGTGTGCTGGCAGAGCTCTAACACAAAACCCAAGTTTTATTCTATTTTAAAGACTGATAGGACCTCAAGTTAGAGCAGTATTGCTGTATAGAGCTATTTACTTGGATCAGCATTAGAAGCATGCTACTCTTTCCACCTCATAACAGGCTTTGAGGGTGAATTTAGCCTTTGCTACCCAAGTGGTTGTGATTATGGATGACAAACTAAATGACACAAGAACTGTGGCAACTTGAAACTGAACAGGATCTTCTGACACTGACTTCCACTGATCATGGTAAATTCACAAGGTATATTTAGACAGACCAACATTACTTTAGTGCCTAGGGTTCAAAAGAATTGTCACTGTGTATATTGCCTATGCAGCCATGTTTTATGCTGTAGCAAGGAGCAACGGATGGTAATGTTTTCTTAAAGAATGTCAGGGAGAGGGAAACAGAAGGAAGGCTGCAACACAGATCACCACAAGTTCTGTAGTAAAGTTGTCACATTCACAGAGTTAGTTTTGCAAACAGGCACTATTCAAAAGAAGTTTTTCCTGGCAACAGGAGTGTGTATATTTTAATCTAGTTTGCATTTAAAATAGCTCACACTTTGTATGTGTAAAACTGATTCCACGTGGTTATCACAGGCCTATAGCTTCACAATCCATCAGTTATGTAATTGCTTAAAATTTGTACTGTGGTAGTGCCCAGGGGTCCAAATCATGGATAAGGTCCTACTGCACCAGGCACGGTAAAAACAAAAAAAAGTGACAGTCTTTGCTACGAAGACATTTGCAATCTAACAAGGTCAGATCACACACCAGAAGCCTTCTCCTGATGTTGCCTCTCTCCCCCTCAAGGAAAAAAAACTTCTGCTTCAAGCATTTGCTGAAGTCAGCTTAACTAAGATTGGGGCTGAAACCCCAAACAATGTAGACATGCAACTCCTATCAATGTGCAGGAACTTGCTATAAATACCACAAGGCATGGGGAAGTATTCAAAGTCCATTTAGATGCAACATTCCAACCCTGAGCCACAAAGGACTAGCACTTGAGAGAACACCCAAGTAATGGGCATAAAGAGTGATTTAGATTGACATAAATTATACCAACATAAGTTACAGCGACCTAAGCACCAGTGTGGACAGTACGATGTCAGTGGGAAAGCTTCTCCTGCCAACATAGCTGCTGCACCTCATTGGGGGTGGATTAATTAAGTCGATGGGAGAGTTTTCTCCCATCAGTTTAGAGTGGCTGCACTAGACAGCTTATAGCAACACAGCTGCATTGGTGCAGGTGCTCCTCTGTAAGCTCTCTAGTGTAGCCACAGCCTTAGCAGTACTACTTTCAGAGCCAGTAAATAGCTTGGGGCCACTTATGGTAGTTAACTACCGGAACAGGCCAGCAAGGGAGGCTGAGAAATCCCTATCCTTGGCTGTTTTTAAGAACAGGCTAGACAAATACATGTCAGCTATGGTTTAAATTTACTTGGTCCTGCCTCAGGCCACGTATATAGATACAGTGCTACAGCTGCATCGCATCTGGTGAAGACGCTCTATGCTGATGGGAGACAGCCCTCCTGTCGGCATAAAAACCCACCTCTGTGAGCAGCAGAAGCTATGTTGGCGGGAGCAGTTCTCCCATTGACATAACGCTGTGCACAAGTGCTTACTTCGGTGCATCTTATTTCCCTTGGGGGGGGGGGGGTGGTTATTCACACTCCTGAGCGATACAAGTTATGCCGACATAGGCTGTAGTGTAGACATAGCCTCAGTGCAGGGTGCTAGAATAGATGACTTCTCAAGGTCCTTTCCAGCCCTACAATTCTCAGATCCAAAGGTGTCCACTTATTTAGTTTCATTTTAAAATTGATTGTTGCACTGGTATAGCCTACTCAGTTTCCTTAATGGAGGTAGCATGGTTTAAAAACCATGGAGAAGAATGTTAGGATTTATCTCCAGAAGGAATGAGGGGCTGGAGGAGTAGAACCGTGACACAGCTTTCTTTTAATCTGTTGGGAAAAGGAGTTTGGGGCATTGAAATGGAGATTAGTGAGAGGCTGACCACCCCCAAAGCGGGATCCAGGAATTCTGCTCAGGGATTTGCCATGATGAGTTGGCCCCTATTGGAAACAGCATTCAGATAAGGTGCCAGATGAAGGCAAGAAATAGGAGCCATAACCCTTGTATATTGCTGGCTTTTTGATACAACAGGCTAACAAGAGACCTGAAGTTCTACCTTCCCTCTAGTAGCAGAGACTGAGCTTATACACTAGGGCCTGGACTGTAACAGGCATGGTTGAAGGCCTGGAGGAAGTGTCAACAGGCTAGGAACTTCTGAATGCAGGGTAGAATTTGTGTCTAGTCCCTGCTGGAAACAAATGCACCGGATTATTGCACCAGGTATGTAGTTACATGACACCAGCCAATTTAGGTTTTTAATTTTTTCCAGTGTTTGTTTTTGTTGGAAATACAGCAAGTTACCCCAAGTGCAAAGTGGAAAAACAACAAAGTTTCAGGCTTCTCCAACTAAGAGTGCAAAATGAACAAATACAAGTTCTCATCACGAAATAGATCTGATTTTAACTGTTATTGACATTCATCCTGGTTAGCTCCCAGAGAGAGACAACTCTGGACAATACTGTTTCTTCCCGCAAGAAGATCTGCCAGTGATTTATGTACACAATGCATCAGTTGTAAAGAGATCTGTGGAAGGTTCATCCCAGAGTGAAAGGAGCCTAAATAAATGAAAAGCAGCTGGTTCTGAACAGGGGAAGGCTTGCTATGGGCTTGGCCAACTTTTTAAAAAAGTATATACATGACACACATATAAAGCCTTGCATCACAATTAAAGTGCCAGAATCAGACAAACATATTTACAGGATTTAAAAAAGCATCACTGGCTTAGAACAGTTTGAATAAGCTTTCCATTTATACGATTTAATGGCTCTATATTTAGTGAAGATGAAAAGCAGTTGTGTAAGTTAAGTGAATCCATATCCAGGATCCTCAGGGCTTCCAGGACTAGGATGGGTGTGACCAGAAGGCACATCTAAGCATGGTAGTGCAGTATAAATTAAAAGGCTTTTTTAAAAATTACCTTCTTGATAAGATTAATTAATTCTACATTAATTATACCCTTTCCGACATAAGTCATCATACTTGCTTACATGAGCATGGCTATTATGCCACAAAGGTACTCCACACATGCAAAAAATAAGGGCCCAGACTTAAGGTGTGGACTTTAAAAATACACTTGTGTTCAGTAAATTGAGTTGAAAAGGAATAGACAAGATATAAAAAGCTCAGCAGCCTTTTGTTCTATGATGTATTTCTATTACTGGCAAAGCCATTAGGATTGAGGTTTTCTTATTTTATCTTTATGTTCTTTTTTAAAAGTAATCAAAATGGCAATAGTATAACATATCCTTTGAGGTTTCCTGCAGCCCCCCCAAAAAATACATTGCTGCTATTCCCGTCTCTAATTCATCCCTTTTGCTTACTATGCTGTGGATAAGACATCAGATCACAACCAGTAATTTACTCCACCTCCTAGTCACCAAAAATTACTGTTCTATCCACTGGTGAGTCACAGACCAAGAAAGTGACATACATACTTGTACCAGAATAACCATCTATTCAAGTAGACGTCTGGCAATTATATTTTTCCTTTATTACAACATGAAAGTGAGCTGTCTGGATTCTGTAAAGACTGGCTGATAAACTGCTGGAAAACGCACACATTTCCAATACAGGTTTCTAGACCGATTAGTTGGAAAAACACTTTAAAACCAAAAAAGGATCATTGGAGTATCAAGAAACTTCTTGGTTATATAATATGCTAGCTGAACTGTACTGTACTTGATAGAAGAAGTGCCTCCATGTGCAAGAAAAATATATTTCATGAGGCAGGTATAAAAGTGTCAGTTAATCTAGGTTGTTTTTTAAAAAAATACAAATTGAAAAAGCCAATTCACTTTGTTCATAAAAAAGCTTTTGAAATCACTCAGGGCTATGTGAATAATCTTGCACATGAGTCCCACTCTCCCTCTCAGGCAAGTTTTTATACCATCCACCTAAATATCTGCATTAACTAGGAACTGACAGATTTAGGTTTATATCATTTTTTCTAATGACTCTGGAAAAATCCACATTTATTAATAATGCTAACAGAATGTCCAAGCCTGCTTGACTTTAAGCTTAGTTTAGGGTGAGACGAGTTTGAAAGCCACCACGTAGATGGTTTATCTTTTAGTGCAGGACGGTAAAATCCAGCACTCTGTCTGGAAGGTTAATCCTTCATAAGGAAAGGCTCAACTTTATTCCTGACAGTGAATTTGAGAAGTAAGCAATTTCTAATATTAAACCATGCCCAGAACTCCTCCAGCCAACACATGCAAGAGAACAAGCTAATCCATGTCCAGGGAAGAAAACTGAAATTAATGGAGAAGGCTTCAATTTATATGGCTTTTGTGCCTTTCCTTCATCAGTGGAAAGGTCAAACAAATTAAGAAGAATTTGTAATTTGGACAGCTATTCCAAGTTGGTTCTCTAGTACTTGCAACAAAAGGGAATAATTTAAAACATCCATCATCTCAGATTTCCTTCCATTCAAGTGCTAGTTTCTGCTAATGTTGTGACAATCTGTACTGTACGTAGTTAGATCTGCTGATGGATTGGTGGATTTTCTCTCCTCAAATACTTCCTCTCTTAAAAGTGGGCCTAGCTTGCTGCTGCAATCAGTTCGGGAAATGTGATCACACACAGTATTCTATACATAAAGAGCAGTGAAATACCCAAGCAAGAGCTCCAAAGAAATATGACAGATCGTACTACACAAATAGTACATAGCATATCCCAGAGATGCCCAAGGGGTAAGAGAGAAAAAGGAATTTAAAAAATGATCTGCAAGTATTTTTAGGATTTCAACTAGAGTACCTGAAATAATTAGCCTTCTCCTCCTCCTCCCCTTCCCCACATCCTGCAAAAACCTTACTTAAGCAGTCAGTCCTAAACTCCCAGGAGTTCCCCCCTTGATTCTATTGGGACTGTGCACTTGGAGAAAGCACTGGGAGAACTGTCCCCCTTTTTGGGCTGACATCTAATATATCTTACTGATTCTGCAACACCACAGCTTGCATACACAAGTGACAGAACAGTACTGTATTAAATGCAAACTCTTAAAAAAATGAAAGGAAAGTTTAAAAAAAGATTTGACAAAGTAAGGAAACCGTTTCTGTGCTTGTTTCATTTAAAATAAGATGATTAAAAGCAGCATTTTTCTTCTGCATAGTAAAGTTTCAAATTTTTATTAAGTCAATGTTCAGTTGTAAACTTTTGAAAGCACAACCATAATGTTTTGTTCAGAGTTACGAACATTTCAGAGTTAGGAATAACCTCCATTCCCGAGGTGTTTGTAATTCTGAGGTTCTACTGTAGTAATAATAATGCCAATGCTGGGCCATTGAACCAAAAAGGAGTCCAGCATCTGGAAGTCAGACCATAAAAGAAAGGTTTCAGAGTAGCAGCCGTGTTAGTCTGTATTCGCAAAAAGAAAAGGAGTACTTGTGGCACCTTAGAGACTAACAAATTTGAGCATAAGCTTTCGTGAGCTACAGCTCACTTCATCGGATGCATTTGGTGGAAAAAACAGAGGGGAGATTTATATACACACACAGAGAACATGAAACAATGGGTTTATCATACACACTGTAAGGAGAGTGATCACTTTTAAGATAAGCCATCACCAGCAGCGGGGGGGGGGGGAAGGAGGAAAACCTTTCATGGTGACAAGCAAGGTAGGCTAATTGCTGGAATTAAAGGTTTTCCTCCTTTTCCCCCCCCCCTGCTGCTGGTAATGGCTCATCTTAAGTGATCACTCTCCTTACAGTGTGTATGATAAACCCATTGTTTCATGTTCTCTGTGTGTGTATATAAATCTCACCTCTGTTTTTTCCACCAAATGCATCCGATGAAGTGAGCTGTAGCTCACGAAAGCTTATACTCTAATAAATTTGTTAGTCTCTAAGGTGCCACAAGTACTCCTTTTCTTTTTTCATAAAAGAAAGATACAACTGGAAGTTAAGGTACCTTCCAAAACTGAGCAGAGCTTGTGTCATAAATATAAAGGGAAGGGTAAACACTTTTAAAATCCCTCCTGGCCAGAGGAAAAACCCTTTCACCTGTAAAGGGTTAAGAAGCTAGGATAACCTCGCTGGCATCTGACCAAAATGACCAATGAGGAGACAAGATATTTTCAAAGCTGGGGGACGGGGGGGGGGGAACGGGGGACAAAGGCTCTCTGTCTGTGTGATGCTTTTGCCGGGAACAGAAAAGGAATGGATTCTTAGAACTTAGTAAGTAATCTAGCTAGATATGCATTAGATTCTGTTTTGTTTAAATGGCTGATAAAATAGCTGTGCTGAATGGAATGTATATTCCTGTTTTTGTGTCATTTGTAACTTAAGGTTTTGCCTAGAGGGATTCTCTATGTTTTGAATCTGATTACCCTGTAAGGTATTTACCATCCTGATTTTACAGAGGTGATTTTTTTCTTCAATTAAAATTCTTCTTCTAAGAACCTGATTGTTTTTTTCATTGTTCTTAAGATCCAAGGGTTTGGGTCTGTGTTCACCTATGCAAATTGGTGAAGATTTTTATCAAGCCTTCCCCAGGAAAGGGGTTGTAGGGTTTGGGGAGGATTTTGCAGGGAAGACATTTCCAAGTGGGCTCTTTCCCGGTTATATATCTGTTAGACGCTTGGTGGTGGCAGCAATAAAGTACAAAGGCAAAAGATAAAATAGTTTGTGCCTTGGGAAGTTTTAACCTAAGCTGGTAAAAATAAGCTTAGGGGGTTTTCATGCAGGTCCCCACATCTGTACTCCAGAGTTCAGAGTGGGGAAAGAACCTTGACAGCTTGTCTGCCCATTACTTCTTGAAAGATGGAAGATTTTTTGGACACTGCATTATGGTTTCATAAATCTTGAAGAACACCACCAAGTACAACATATTAAGAAAATGCACTGTTTTTCTAAACAGTCTTGAGAGCATGACTGACTGAAGGGACACAAGTAGTAATCGGTCAAACACTAACTGACAAAATCAATGAATAAACAAAGCCTCTCCTACCTTGGGAACAGCTGTAAGAAAAAAACAGGTTGAATGTAAAATAGTCAGGTGCAGTCTGTATGGACTGTGTCACTGAAATGCTTACCTCTTATTAGGTGAAGAAAGAGCACACACATTAGCAAACAGACATGCCTAATGTTTTATAAGCATGCACTCAGCCCTCAAAAGGTATACATGGTGCAGATCATGGAGAGCCTGATTTTGGTTAGGGGTAGTAGAGAGTTAACTGAAATATTTGAAGGTAAACAGTAGGGTCAAGCATATCTGCTGTACACATACTCTCACCCAGAGTGGATGCCTGTAATTGGGCAATCTCTGGTGCTCCTCTATATTCCTTCACATATGTCAAAGAACTGCTCTTGTTTTATGGCTCTTGGTATCCCAGAAGATTAGCAGCTCTGTGATATGACACTGAAGGAAGGCATTACCATACCAGATCACTAATCTTGTATCTTGTCTCTGTCAGTGGCCAGTGCGAGAGGGCTTCAAATGCAAGTGAAAAACTGCCCATAAAGGACAATTATACAGTATCATGCACAGGAAGAAAATGTCGTCCTAAATCCTTTTGGTGTTGGCTTATTTCCTACACCGTCTATATTTTTCCTAGAGAGTGTAACCATCAATGTTTTTATTAACATAATGTTTAATCTTTTTTTTTTAAACAATTAAGCACCTTGGCTCAATAGCATCTTGCAGAAGCAAGGCCCACAAAGTTAATAAATGTTGAGTAAAAGAGCATTTCCCCTTAGCAGTTTTGAATTTGTTCCTTTTTAAAATTTATAAGATGTCCTTTTGTTCTTGTATGACTAGAAAGGCTGAACAGGAAAAACTTTCCATACCGTTTCATATCCTTCTACCGGGGTCATCCATAATTCATCACCTCCCTAAACTAAATAATCCTCATTTTTTTAATCTCCTCTACTGTGGAAATCTTGGAATCCCGTTAATTCCTGGTAGACTATCAAACCCATTAACTCTCTTAAAGGCTTTCTACTTTTGACCCATGACAATCTGTTTTTTTAATGGCTTTTGCTATTCTAAACAAAACAAAACAAAAAAAAAACCCACGCAGACACACGATGCCTCTTCACCTGTTCATAAAATGTTTTTGTTTTTGTGGGGGGGGGGGGGGAGGGAGAGTGTCCTCTTTACAAGCAGTTTAACAACAGTAAAAAGTAGGGAGGACTAATGGTAGGATATATCTGCAAGATGGTAGTGATTACATAGGGAATATGCCCTGAAGATGAGATCATTGCATTAACAGCGCTGAGAGAAGTTAAAACACCTCAGTTGGTTCTCTTTTAGTTTATTGGGGACAAAGCTTGTGTAAGTTCTCCCCAGGAACGTTGCCACCCTTTTAGAATGATTGTGTGTATATTTAAAAAACAAAAACTATTATTCAATTTAAATGTTAAAAAGTTGAGTAAATTGAACATTTTAGAATCCATAAATGGAACAAAAAACAGTTACACCCATGTGAAGCTTTCACTTAGGAAGAATGAATATGACTGACTGCTTTGAATGGGTTGCCAACTAGCTACAGTACAAAACATAAAAATAAAATGAAAAAATAAATACTGACCTCTCCCACTGAAATCATCCCCGTTTCTAGCTTTTGTTGGGTGTTTGTCAAGAGGGAAATCTTTCATCAACTTTGTCTAGACTGGTCACCTGATTTTTTTTTTGGGGGGGGGGGGGGAGAGTGGGTGTGGAAGATGTATTTACTCTGTTAAAAAGCCAAGATTTAACTTTCTGGAGCACAAGCCTATAAAAGCATCATGTGCTGAAATACAATGAATTTGACATGCAGGTTTTATGTTTTGTTCTAAGTCTCCATATCATCAAGGCTGCAAAAATACCCTGCTATCCTACTTCAGCTGTCTACCAATTTACATTATGTATTCAGCAATGCACTTCCACATGCTCCCTTTAGATAGTGAGGAATGGGAATTATTATTTACATAATACCTGTTGTGACTGACTGTTGCTCAGAAGATAGTGAAAAAAAATATTCTAGTTTCATCCGAGACATCCTGGGCCTAACTGGCTTCAGGCTAAAGATCAGTCCAGAAGAATATTTAATTTTGCATACGATTGTTTTACACTGAACAAGTTTATGCCACAACACCAGAATTCCTAGCCTGGATGACTCAAGACTGTGGGCAATGGATTAACAATTACAGATTTTATTACCAGCATTGTGAACACTGCTCCTTTTTAGTGTCTTGAGGACAATTAGCAGTCATGAATGAACTACGATACAGATGACAAAGTTAGGTACTGCTCAGGGGCTGAACTGTACCCCCAAAACGTGAGTGAAATAATCGTAAGTGCAGTACTGTGCACATCCTCACACCAAAGGGCATCATTTCTGTGGTCTCCCAGCCAAAGTATGTAGTGGGGAGGGAAAAACCCTTTATAAACAGGGCTTTGTGGGCCACATAGGGTCTAATCCAGAAAGGTGATGCTGAGAGAAGATCCACACTTAAAATGCTGCAGTGGCGCAACTGCACCACTATAGCACTTCAGCCAAAACACTACTATGCCAATGGGAGAGCTTCTCCAGTCAGTGCAGTTAGTCCACCTCTGCAAGAGATGGTAGCTATGTGGACAGGAGAAGCCCTCCCATCCACACAGTACTGTCTACACTGGGGGGGGGGGGGGGTAGGTCAATATAACTGCATTGCTTGCGGGGAGGGGGATGAGAGGGGGGTTTCCCCACACCCCTGCAAGACATAGTTCTACCAATGTAAAGTTCATATTGCAGGCCTGGCCTCACTATTAACAATTCCCATTTGATTAGGTTAGCTCATGATATTATAGTCCTATGCATGAAGGCCCTGCTGTACCAAGATTACTTGTGCCAATTCAAAGAGATGTCCACATTGCACCTTTTCTTATAAATGGCCAATATTACTGTGATGCTGGCAGAACAGGTGTCTGCTCCTTCCAAGGCCCCTAGGTCTCACTGAAGGCTGACAAATGCATAGCTGGAGAGCAGTGTGGCTCATCTGTGTGTTAGCATTGTTAAAATAGATGTTAAATTGATAAGAATGAATTTAGACTTTATGAAATACTTGCAGGATGCTGCATGTATTGACCTCACTTAACATCTGTAGCCTATGGTATAAAGTTATATTGAGCGTTTGCACTGTAAACTTCTGTAGTTGTGTAACTTGAACAAGAAAGCAGCATTAATTAGTGTAAAGCGCTGGTCTGGCACACAAGAAGGTCCAATGAAACCAAACGAGCCATTGTGAAACATCGAAGACCAAAGACTTTGTTTTTTTGCCTCCCATCCACACACTCCCATGAAGAGGGGACAGAGCCCATACTTGTTCCATCAATTTGAACTCTGATGGAAGGGAATAAAAATGCCTGACCAGAAGGAACTGTATAACTATGTTGCTTGGAATTCAGACAGGGCCGTATTTCTAACATAAGCAAGGGATCTCCAAGCTGCTTAGTTAGGGTTCGGCCTAAAAGACATAGCACTTGCATACAGCTTCTATCATTACCTTTTGGAACCCAAGACTAACTTATTGGTATGTTTCAGAGTAGCAGCTGTGTTAGTCTGTATTCGCAAAAAGAAAAGGAGTACCCGTGGCACCTTAGAGACTAACAAATTTATTAGAGCATAAGCTTTCGTGAGCTACAGCTCACTTCATCGGATGCATTTGGTGGAAAAAGCAGAGGAGAGATTTATATACACACACACAGAGAACATGAAACAATGGGTTTATCATACACACTGTAAGGAGAGTGATCACTTAAGATGAGCCATTACCAGCAGCAGGGGGGGGAAGGAGGAAAACCTTTAATTCCAGCAATTAGCCTACCTTGCTTGTCACCATGAAAGGTTTTCCTCCTTTCCCCCCCCTGCTGCTGGTGATGGCTTATCTTAAGTGATCACTCTCCTTACAGTGTGTATGATAAACCCATTGTTTCATGTTCTCTGTGTGTGTGTGTATATAAATCTCTCCTCTGCTTTTTCCACCAAATGCATCCGATGAAGTGAGCTGTAGCTCACGAAAGCTTATGCTCTAATAAATTTGTTAGTCTCTAAGGTGCCACGGGTACTCCTTTTCTTATTGGTATGTTTATGTTTACCTGCTTAACCTTGTAAATAACTCTTATTTATCTTTCTTAGTTAATAAATCTGTAGTTAGTTTATTATAGGATTGGGTACAAAAGCATTCTCTTTGGTTAGAAAGCTAAGGTACAACTGACCTGCAGTAAGTTACTTCCAGTCCCAAAGGACCAGTCACCTGAATATTGTTGCAATTTTGTGTGTAAGGGACCATCTATCAGAAAGGAAAGTTTGCCTAAGTGTCAAAATAGACTGGAGAACCCAAGGGGACTGTCTAACTCCATGTTAAGGCTGTTGTAGTGCCTGAGGAGTTCATGCCTGATACTTGGTTGGTGGAATCCAAGTATAGAATACACAACCAGTTTGGGGTTTGTGTCCTGTTCCTTAACAGTCTGCCTTGAGATTGGCACTCATGGTCATGAGCCACTCTGGACAGCTTGACAATTACCATGCTATGCTGATACATTGGCAGAGAGGCTGACAGACAATAGATTACCCATTTAATATTTGCTTTCCCTCATCAGCAATTCATTTCTCACTTCTCTATAGTAAAGCAACTTCTCTCAGCAGCCTGCTTTTTCGTTCTTAATGCCCTACCCTCCTGGGGAAGGGGAGGAAGAAGGATTTTAAATTATGAACCTGATCAACCAACCACCCTTCTTTATTACATTATCCCTATTTAAAAGGGATCAAAATTGATTAAAGAAACCAGGAAAGGAGACATCCAAGTACACCAGAGTTTAAAATCTGGCCTCTTGATCTTGAAAAGAGTAAGCAACGCCAAAACAAAGACAGCAATATATATGGGACCCCAGCTTCTGTGGAGTGATCCTTGCCAATGCCCTGTATGCTAGTGTCAAGATATTACATATATACACACACTTTGAGACTCTGGGTGCCATCCCTCCTACTCTACCCCACTGGTCCAGTTTCTTAGATATTTGCCAGAGTACAGCAGCGAGCAAAGACAGCTCAACATCCCTGCATCTACTGTCAAATGCATAGCCTCAAACCAAGCCATGGCTGGTAAGTCTAATTTTAGTCTTTCCGGACTGGACAACATCTCTAGCATAATTAATTTGTACCTTGAGTAAACAGGATTCTACACATTTTGTACAATCTCTTTGGCAAACATTGTCTGAAGAAAATAATGTAAATGCATCATGTACAATTAAAGAATACAGATCAGATTTTTTCTTAAAAAAAAAAAAGAGTAAAGACATTCAGCTTTGAATAAGTTTCCTCTCCTCCCTTTAGAATATTGAAATTTCAATGCTAAATTCTACTGTATATAATATTTTATATAGGTTATGAAAACCCTTAGAAATTAGGATGACTCATATAACTGAAGTTCTTAAGTGCTGTTATTCTAAATTTGCTAATCAAGTGTTTGATTAAAAAACAATGACAACAACAGTTCTATGCAGTGTTTCAAATACCTCATGTTATTGCTCAAAATTAGTCATTTTTTCCCCCTTCTTGTCTCCTTCAAAAGGAAAGCAAGCAGCTGTTCCAGCCAACAGCTCCTGGATTTCCCTCAGTGAGAGTCAGTGGTATGATGCATGCTTTTTTCAGTCTGGCTGCCATCCTTTAGACATAAGGGAGTAGTACAGCGGTCATTTCTAAACTACAGTATTTTGGACAATCTGTAGAACTAAGCAAGACAGACATCTCTCAATGCTCGTAAACTCTAAAAATGAAACCTTAAAAGCCACAACACTAAGAAAGTTAAACCAAAAAAAAAACTTTGCCCCTCCATTAATTTCATAACAGAACTGGCTGACAGACCTAACCAATAAAGTCAGGCTTGCAAATACCTGTAGTACTGAATTAAACCTCAAAATGTCCGCTTGTTCCCCTGCTTAGTACAGGTTGAGCCCGCTTTGGCGGAGGCAGGTGGCTCGGGCAGTGCTTGTAGCCCCATCTCTTCCTGTGGGGTGGCTCCTGTTGGGGTTGTCTCCCTTGGCCCTGAGATGGCTGTGCTTTAAATTGCTTACAGACTGGACCAGGGATGTACAGTCCTAGAGGGTACCTACAGGGTAGTGCAGGAATCTTTTAGCCCATGCAGTTTGCTGTCCGTCTGCTCTGAAAACACGGCCTGGCCATCGAAGGGGGAGGTCCTGTATCAACTGCTGAGCCTCTGTCGACAGGCCAGAGAGGAGCAGCCAGGAGGCTCACCGCATGGAGATGGCTGAGGCCATGGGGCCAGCTGCGGAGTCCGCCGCATCTGAGGCCGCCCTGGCTGCAGTAGTGCCCTCCTCGAGAATGGCCCAGAATTCCTTCCTGGACCCATCGGGAAGCGAAACCTCAAACTTGGTCATGGCCTGCCACATGTTGTAATTGTAGTGGCCCAGGAAGGCTTGGTGGCTGGCCAGTCTCAGTTGAAGGCTGGAAGACTAATACATTTTTCCCCCAAACAGATCCAGCCTCTTAGAGTCTTTATTTTTCGGCATGGGCCTGGGATGCCACTGCCTTTCCCTTTGATTAACTGCCTCAACTACAAGAGAGTTTGGGGCCGGGTGGGTGTAGAGATACTCGTGGCCTTGAGCTGGTACAAAGTATTTTCACTCAGCCCTTTTCAAAATGAGGAGGCAGGAAGGAGGGGTTTCCCATAGGGCATTACTAGTTTTTGAAATCCCTTTGTATAGGGGCAAAGCCACCCTAGCAGGTGCCATGGAGCAGAGGACATCAAATATGGAGTACAATGCCTCCTCTAGCTCCTCCACCTGGAGTCCTGGGTTGGAGGCGACCCTCTTCAATAGTTCCTGATGAACCTTAGCATCATCTTGTGGAACTGGGTGAGAGGTACCCATGATGGCTTTGTCCAGCGACGATGAGGACGAAGCCAGTGCCGTGGCTCGAAGACGGTGCCAGCGGGGTGCTCCGCATTGATGCTGCGGTGCTCGGGGCCAAGTCAGATCTTCAGTGCTGGGTCAGAGCCAACTCCATCAGGAGTGCCCTGAGACGGATGTCCCTTTTTGTTTGGGGTTTGAAGGATTTACAGATGTGACACTTGTCTGTCCTTCGCCTCGACACCTCAAACAACTAGCGTGCGGGTCACTGATGGGGCATAGGCCGCTTACAACGATCGCAGGGCTTAAAGCCTGGGGACCAGGGTATGCCCCGTCCTTAGCCTGAGTCCCATCCAGAAACAAGAACTAAACACTAAGGGAACTATTAACTAGAAACTATTTTAGAACTAATTTACAGGAAACTTTCAGAAGGAACACTGAATGAAATGCAATGCTAGCCGAAGCAGCAGACTTTCCAGCACCGTCACTGGTGGCAAGAAGGAACTGAGGGTGGGGGGAGCCGGCAGCGCCCCTTATACCATGGCATGTGCGGTGCCGCTCCAGGGGGCACCATAGCCGGTCCCCTACTGATACCACTGAGGGAAAAAACTTTTGGCACCGGCGCACGTGGCGAGCACACACACCTAATATGTAATGGACATGAGCAAGCACTCAAAAACATTTTAAAGAAAGTCAAACCACTTGACTGGGGGAAGTCACTGGCACTTGGGAACAGAGTTTGTTGAAGTACTAAGCCATTTTTTGACATCAGTAGCTTGTTCTGCAGGCACAGAGATAATATTTGCTTCATATCAGTTTATTCAAATAGTTTGGTATATTCTGACTAGTACATTCAAACTTAAGAAACTAACTGGGAGTTGAAAAAGCAGGAAAAATTGTTTTCCTCTTTCAATCTAAAAATAAAAACGAGTGTGAAAGGATGAGGTCTACTAGCTCTAAAATCCTGAAGGACATGGTGATCAGAAACAGTTCAAATCACTAACTACAGGTCATACTTCATTTGTTTAGTAAACTAGTTTTATATGCAAAATATGTTTTCAAAAATGTTTTTCTTGCATATCCAGTACAGCTAAATTTTAAAATGCCGTTTTGGTGCATTTTTAATTAATTCAAATTTCTATCCAACTAGATCTTGACAAAAATCACAAGAAGTTAATCTAGTAAATAGAAAAAATGTTGCATTTAACATAATAAATGTAAAAATTAAGATTCTGAATATATGCATGTTAAGCTATACAACTTAAAATAAACATACACATCTATATATCTATTGCATACCCTAGTTACCAAAAAGCACCACCAAATTTGGTGTACAGGCTGTATTTAATTGAAAATCAACATGTGTTAGTGGCTACCAATTAATGAGAATCACCATTTTATTTTTTGCAAAAAAATGCAAAACAAGATTAAAACTAATTATTTCAATTAAGATTTCTTGCTTACTGATTAAAATTGCTGATTTAAATTAGTCCACCTTTGATGCTGTTATCATGCATTCTATAACTGAAGTGTGGACAAATCTTAATTCCAAAAATCTATCTTAAAAAAAAAAAAAACCACAACAACCCCTCATACCTTTGTCTCTCTGATTCTCAAACGTTTACAGACACACTGGCACTATGATGAAATCATTTAACTTCTGTGGCCACTTTCCCTCTTAAAAATCAGGATAATACAGAACTTCCTTACCTAACCAAGATAACAATTTTACCTTGAGTTCACTGCAGTCATTGTAGAAGGACAGCATTATGCCATAACAATTTTATAACTTTCCCCAAGTGAATGCTTAAATTGCCTTTTTAATGTATAAACTTAAAAGAGATTTCACCTTTGATTTCAGGTCTCCGTTTACAGCAGAAGTATTAAAAATTACTTTAATAAGTGGTTTAATTAGCAGATCACAAGTGGCATAAATGCTTGTATCTGGAAACATTACTAACATTAGACATTTACCTTTATTAAATCATGAAGCAAACATAATATATTAACTGTTTAATCCATATAGTTTTTCTTGCTGTGGGTAGGCAAGTTAGTCAATCACGATCTGTTGGTTAACCACTTTAATTGTCGGATTTCAAGAGTAACAGCACATGCAGGCTTATAACCTCCATTAGAAAAGCAATACCACGTTTGGTGTTATAACCTTTAACAATTTAGTTCACACACACACACAGGTTGCTTTTAAAAACAGCTGTTCACCTTCTGGGAAAGTAAACAGCTTCTCTAAACTGCTAGGGGAAGCCTACACCACACCCAATTTTATATAATTCTAGTCTTTCAACTGCTGTAGGGAATTAAATTCAACAGCACACGCTGAGGAAGCTCTCAGTAACCCAAACCATTTTGTACTTACAGACCTATCTGATATTTTAATAGAGAAGAGACTAAAAAAACAGACTTTTATTTGGCACATGCAGAAATAAATAGATTTACAGGAGAATAGAAGTAGTTAACATTGTATTCACCAACAGGACCATTCAATTCAAGAAACCTGAAGACAAGTGAACACTAATACAGCTTCATCACTTTTTAATCCCTTGTAACCTTCCAATAATGCCATTTCTCAGCCTTCAAACATTGAGAACTCAACAAATTCTATCAATTTCGCATTTACTTTTTTATCTCTTACAAATATTTCCTGCCATTCTCTGAAGACTACACCAAGTTGGTGATTTCACATGAGAAAAGAGACAGTCCCTGTCCCCCAACTGACAAATGACACACTGGATTTTTAGTTCAACTGACTAAGAGTTATTGACAAATCAAGAAGAATCCAACAGCCCCACTGGCCAGGTACTCTAGTCAATCCTGCATGCTCTAGTCAACTCCCTAAAAAATGTGACTCCGGTAAACTACAACTTCAGAGGAAGGATTAAGTAAATGGGGGCCAGATCACCTCTTGGCAGAAAAATCCGCAGGTGAACATGCATCCAATGAAGTGAGCTGTAGCTCACAAAAACTTATGCTCAAATAAATTTGTTAGTCTCTAAGGTGCCACAAGTACTCCTTTTCTTTTTGCGAATACAGACTAACATGGCTGCTACTCTGAAACAAGTCCATCTGCGTCTTCTTTGGGGTTTCCTCCACAATCTTTCAAAAAGGAGAGGTTTTGAACCTCATGGAGGGGGAGGAGGCTGTGGCCTGGTAGATCATAGCCCTAGAGTTTTCTGGCAAAATCCAGGCTCAATCCACACACATCCTTGGCTACTCATGGTCACTTGTTCACCAGCGTCAGTCTAAGCTTCTGCTGAGATAGCATCCAGTAAAGGAAGAGAGCAAGATTCCAGATGTGGATCAGGTTAAATTAAAAATATGTATGGCATTGCTATGGATGCAGTTCCATAGTGTTCAGAAAATAGAGAATTAATGTATTAAAGATGAGGTTTATACTTGTTACGTTTCTGTTGCAGAGGACTTGGAGAAGCTCTAGTAAACTACTCATGTTATATGTGACCCAGTTATTAGAATGCTTGTTTAGGTTAAATTGTGGGCTGTTGGAAAAACAAGCAGGAAGATGAGACAATGGTTCCTGATAAACATTTCAGGAGAAGCATAAGAGATCTTGCCTGAGCTATTAAATGAAGATCCTACCCCCTTAGCTCCAGACAAGGTACACAGCTTGTTTTGCCAGTGCTGGGAACCAAAGGACTATAAACAGTTCAAGTGTCTCTGGGAAGCAGTGAAGTAGTTGTTTGGGAGCTGTTCACAGGGAACAGATGGACACTCACGGGGATCTGAAGAAACAAGTCCTACCCCCCTCCAGCTACCCGTATAAGGGGAACTTAGGTAAGATTCATGTGTGGGCACACCGTTTCTTGTTTCAATTTTTTTTATGTTATGGTTTGTTTCTACTGTTAAGATTGAACAATACTTTGGTTTGAGAAGGCTACTGTCTGGTCACTGTATTAATCATGGGTCACAAGGTCCTGAAGGAAAGACCTGTTGGTATTGAACCCAGTTAGACCTGTGAAGCAGCACAGTTGATATACAGTGTACCACAGCCTAGAACCCAGTCCAAGATTGGGAGAATCAAACTTGCTACCCCACAAAAGGTAAAGGCATGAAGGCTGACATCAGAGAGAGTACACTCAGAGACTAGAAAGGGATCAGAGGCACAGCTAGCCCTGTAACCATGTAGCTATATGCTATTATAAGAAGATGAAAAAACCCAACATTATCTCTCATCATACCCATGCCCAACACTAGGATTTAGATGCTGAAATGTCTCCTTTCATTGTCTGAATGCCTTCTATTATTTTATGGTCTCTTGTAGGAACAGTTGTTTAAGAAGTTTGTAAGAGAAAGATGCCCACCCAGACCTTCAAAGCAGGACATGAGATCAAGAAGAAGAAACTAACCCTTCAACTTACTTTGAAAACGTTTGTTACCTGATTGTATTTAAAGAAAAGGAAGTCCCCACAATTATCATATTTTTCTCAGACTTTTAATATTGCCTTCATGTTAGTAAAACTTCAAGAGTAGTGCTCTATTAGCATACGAATAATTAAAAAACTAAACCGGATGGATTTTTTTAGTTTATTCTGTACATACCCACTTCCTGACAATCAATTAAATTTAATCACGATGGTTTTTACATACAGAACATGCATACAACTTTCTATTGATGAGACTAGACTTAAGTGTTCATATCTTGGCTGAGTGTCTAATGGCTGAGGTGGGCGCATGAGGCTACAAATATATCTAAAGAGTAAAAGCACCAAGAATGAGAGGAATTTTGTTTGGCACAAATAACTCAGTAATGAGGTGATGTTAAGAAAAGAAAATTTAGGCTGAATACTGCATCAGGAAGCCAAGTTTGAAAGCTATTTACTTAATGGGATAGATTTTAAGTGCACATGGATAGCATATATAATCCCAAGAATTATCTGCAGCCTAGAGCCCCAAGTCTCAAATATTTCAACAAGCAGTCAGTTTCTGCCCTTAGACACGTGCAGTTTTCTTTTCAGTCAACAGAAAATGCATGGGCATATGCATCAACTGTAGGCAACACTGAACTCTAATTTCATAAAAGTACTATATTGACTTACTTTTGGAATAATTATTTTAAAACGTTAGTGCGTTCACCAGGTAACATGAACACAGGCCACAGTTTAAAGTAAGCTTCACTAACTCTTCCCTGTGTAAAAGCAGCCCTTATTTATATACATGGAGATAGTAATCAAAATTTTAGGTGACAATCCACTAAGGAATTCATGACCTAATGTTTGTATTAAATCCCACTGATCTCACTGAGGCCGTACATGGGCATATGGACCACCTGCATAGAAGCCTTTGGAAGTCTGGTCTCACAGCTAGTAACTAAGTACAAGTCTGAAGTTCAAATGCAAATCAGAAGACAGGCACGGTAGACTAGCACTGTAATTAAATATACTTTGAACAAAGAATGTACAAGATAGCAGCATGAAGGCAATTCTAACAGTATGCCACTGCAACAATTAGAGTTTTCAGACTAAGGACAGAGGTAGGCAACGGACAGTGTACCCTCCATCAGGATTTTCTCAAATCAATACTTAAGACAGCATAACAGTCTTAGGATATTTAGGGGTTTTATATACTTTGAATATGTTGTTCTCTTTCATTGAGAGTAATAACCCTTTTCATATCAGCAAACCTCTTCAAAGTAACAAAATAAAATATATTGCATGGAACTTAAGACTGTACTCCATAAGCCTGTTGGATATGAGCCATGCATCACTCCATGCAGCACCTTGGAGTACCAGCATATCAGAGTTCTAAACAATTTTAGATTAGTGATTGTGTTGAGAGACCCCAGCTCCTGGTCACAAAGGGATTAAAGCCATTAGCTGCTGGGACTAATGTAAACTTTTTATAAGAGTGCGCATCATCAAGATTACAGGAGAGGATGTTGAGAGATGGCTGTTCTAGAATGTTCAGAAAATTTGAATGTGCATTTATTTAATTTATAGCTCTAAATTTACCAAAATTAGAAAAACAAAAATCAGGCAACTTGTACCAGAAATGTAACAGGAAAGGGAAAACCGAACGACCACAATCCTCGCTCCCCTTCCAATAAAAGCTCCTCTGTCAAGCCTAAACATCTCTTTTGTAGCATTTGTAAGCTTATGTTAGCAACTCCACGTAGCTACTCCACCACAGAATTTTATTCTGCTATACCCATAAGCACAAGAGATCATTCTTCCTTTGTCTTCAGCTGAAATCCCTACTGCAACATTGGCAAGCACTGATTTTAGAAGGGGCCTCGCAGGCTGGACTGCTTTCCCCTCTTCATCTCAGTGGGGTCTTCTTGGCATGAACCTTCAGCTCTAGTCAAATGGATTAAAGAGAGGTTCAAAGGTCATGAGGAGAAAAAAAAAACAAGGTGTTAAGTTTAATATCTACCAAGAAAGACCTTCATGCTGTTTCCATAGGAATTAATCCTTATATTAATATTTAAAAGCATGTTTGGAGAGAATTCTGAAAAATAACTTTGCCACTATGACTAGTCAAGAGCTGTTTATAATGAAGATGAACAGTGTAAAGGACCGAGGACCCCAATTTCACTCACCACATTTCCCAGGGTATCATTTTTGAGCCCTGTTGAAGAAATCTTGTCAGGTTGGTACAGTGGGTCCCAATTTGACCTCACTTTCTTTGCAACCCATTTTAAAAAAAAAAAAGCGTCTGGGAAAAGTCTATTTGATTGTTTACACATCTCCAATACGTTAATGCATCCTACACTTCACTTTGCAAAGACACAAGCAGGGCCAACAGAGAACCCCAAAGCAATCCACACAAGTGACCAGGGGATAACAAGATGGTAACGAAAGACAGCTTGTTTCCAGATTCTAAAGGGCTCTTCTGAATGAGAAAAGTTTCACATTGTCTTTGCATCCCTAAACTGGGAAAGTGCTAAGCCATAATTTAAAACGGTGCTTATAAAAAAAAATAAAAATAAAAAAAGATTAGAAATATCAGACTCTTCAGAAGCCATTGCTTCATGGCGAGTCTAAATGCCACCTTCTAAACAGAAGTTGGTTAAACCTCAAACACCACAGAAGCTGAAGTTTGAAGAGAGACTGTTCTCTCTGTAGCAAGGATGATGAAACAAGCTGAACTTTCATGTAGAATGAGATCTATATGACTATTTTGAGGTGAGTCAGATCTGAGCCTACATATTTAGTAAATTAGTTAGTCCCCTATGTTAGTCCCATTTTTAAACCAATATGCAAATGATTTGCTCAGACCATTTCTAGGTTAACCTGAACTATTTTCCTGCTATATGAAATTCTAAAAAAATGGGCAGTGGTAATCCACCAATTTATTTAAAAAACCCATACAAAATATACTGGCATCAGAGCTGATGTTTTTTGCAAAATTATAGCTCCCTCTAAAATCTGTTCTCCAAAAAGAATTTTAAGCTTTCAATACCAACTGTACAACCCAATAGCTTCAACCCTTGTTCTAGAGGCCATTCTGCATTTAAAAAGTATCTTTTTAGTTGTCTCCCAGTCTCTGGGAGTGCATTATTTCCAAACCATTCCCAGCTACACAGCTTGTCACAATGCTCTCTGCATCTGACCTCACAAAGATCATTGAAAGTGTTATGAGACACATGCCCCCATATGGGGAAATCATGCAGCTCTCCTGCTCCCCTTACAAAAGGCCTGAGAGCTGAGAAACTTTAAGTAGCAACCTGGCTGGGATATTCAAAGGCATCTAATTTCTTTGACTTTCAAAGGACATTGGGGTGCCTAAACCACTTAGACACCTTTGGGCTTGTCTACATGGGGGAAAACCCACTAGTTATTCTATACTAACTTCCAAAGTAAACTTTCTTTACTGCGCACTGAGAATGCCTTTGCACACATTACCTTAATACACTTTGGAGAGCACCTGAAGGTGTTCTTAGTGTGTAGTAAAGTGTCCACATGGGAGTTAGTGAGGAGTAACTAGTGTACTTAAATTCACAGCCCAGCTTACTGTACGCTAACTTCCCTGGTAGACAAACCCCTTAAAATCCCCAGGCCCTTGTCTTCCTGTTTGCATGTTTATAATTGGAAATACTTGTACAGGGACAGAAAAAGTTTTAAAACTCATCTGGGTATAAAGGCATTTAAAATTACTGTCCATGGTGAATATGTATAAAAGAATGCTATGGAATGTCTTTTGCACTGGGGGAGGCAGTGGGGAAGGGGTAGAAACTTGCTGCTAGTATTTAAAAAACCCTTGTCCCACTAAATATGCTAGAGACAGAAGGATATAGTTAGCAACAGAAAAACTATACCTCTTCATAGCATGTTTCCTTCTCAGCAACAGAGATAAGAGTCACTAATAGTACCAATAGGAATCCCCCTATCCAAGGTCTGATATGAAGGAGTAAGACATCTGCCCATTTTAGAAACCATTAACTTTGCCACTTCCTCAGAACACCTATATTCATTTCTCCATAACAAAAAGTTTACAAATTTGAAACCCAGCATCTCAAAAACAAAAACCCCCAAACCCTTTTAAAGTGAAAAGTAGTTACTGCACTAGAGGAATACAAACAAATAGAGAGGGGCACCTAAGCAACATTGCACTCACATGACAGCAGCACCAGATTATTAGTGAGTCCTGAAAGTCGCTGACATCAGCGGGCTGAGGACAACCACCAGTGGGTGAGGCCAAGACTCTCAGGCCATCTATTGTTTCTGAACCCTATTAGTATCGGTCCTGTTTACGCGACAAAAACATCCAGAACAGTGTTGAAAATGAGGCTCTAGGAGACTGCTGTGGCACAGCACTCTTGAAAAATCTACTTTGCTTAGATGCCTAAGATGGAGTGGAGTTCTTTGAAAATCCAGCTCCAAAACAGGAGTGGTTGGGCATTTCTGAAAACCTGGCTCTTTATGTTAAAACACCAGCTAGCAGAGCGGTTATGCCTCAACTGAGTTCAAGGCACGTGGAGGGGTTCCCCACTGAAAATCATAATTGGACAAAATACTAATGGCCTCACAACACAAAAAGTAAAGGCTTGGTTATTCTGTACAGTTTTTTTCAGAAGTTGTGATTAAGAATGTGATTTGTCAGGTAATAGTAAAAAGCCAGTGAATAGGATTGTAGAGGTTTCACATTATCTACTTGTTTGAGGGTGGGGAGGGGAAGGGGAAGCCACATACACAGTGACACATCAGCACAGCATTTCTCATGACTGACCAGGCCAAGACAACGTAATGCAGGCTGGGGCTGTTCAAAGCTCCCCATGCAGCCACAAATGCACCACGGTTAGGATAGCAGAAAACCTTATACTCCAGCTCTGAGCAAGGCTATTAGTACTCTTCTGATCACAGGCTTCTAGCTACCCATGGCGATCAGCATAGGCATTAGAGCTGGAGAAGAGAAGGTTGCCAGCAAGGAGTTCTCTGTGAAAGCTCTCTCATCTCTAGAATTCAACTGTAGCCCTTATCTGTAAGCCTTTAGACATGCTGCAAAGGGCCATCTCTTCCACCTCTCCCCCATCCCCAGTATTTAGGGAAAGGTTTTATTACAATATCTGCTCTAGATGGATTATTAGGTCTTTTGGCAGCAGATATTTCTTAGAGCAGGATGCTATACGAAGTATGAAAGGTAAACTACTGTAGCTTTACATTAGGAGTTGCTAGCAAAGCCCAGTTCACTGTTTCCAAAACAGGAACGTGTTTCTAACAGTAAATAAACTACTTGGTGTCTTCAATGGCTAGCTATATATAGTGAAAAAGTTTATGGAAAAAAAAGGTTTTACATGAATATGAGCTGGGGTTATTGATTATGATGAAGCATAAGTAACTGAAACAGATCTGTTCGAAAGGAGAAAGGCAAAGCAAACACATCTGAATTAAGTCATCTTAAGCAGAATAGTTATACCTGTGCTTCAAAATGAAATATGTTTTCTATAACCCAAACTTTAAAAGGCTGATGCAATGTTCTGCACTAGTGTATCCCCAGATTTTAAATGTTGGTGGACGAGATTTTTTAAGTCATATGGAAAACTGAAACCTCTCCAAAGACTTCCTTTTAACAGAAGATTTTTAAGTCTAATCTAGGGGGCTCTGAAAAAATGTTAATATACCTTTGAACAATTACACAAAAGTGCAGTAAAAAGCTCTGCAAGTCAGTCATTTTAATATACATGAGTAAATATAATCCCACATAAAATTCCGATATAAAACAAAGGCAGATATAAAATAAATATTCAATCTCACCTCTTTCATCAACTCCCCCACCCCAAAATTATGTAATCCCAGTCATTATTGAGCATGTGTTTGAGTTTGTGTGCCCAAGTCTGAGGTTATTAATGTGTTGGAACGCCATCCACCACTCAATGAGACAGCATTCATGCCAACGACGGAAGAGTAAGAATAAATGCAGACCGCTTCAGTTTTATTCTTTGAAGCCTTCAAAAAGAGAAAACTTCACTTCTCTGACTTGTAGTTATTTTAGAGGGAAAGTGAGAGAGACTGGAAGCTTGCCAAGCCATGTGTGACATGTAGGAGCATGCAACTATATTTTAAAAAAAACCTTATGAAAATGGAAAAATGAATGCACAAAAAGTTACTTTGAAATTAAATGTTAAGCATCTGACTTCAATACAGTGTATGTTTCAACTTGGAATTTCCTTGCTTCTGTGCTTCCCTTCCGTTCTGCATCCAGGGATTGCAGGGTATGAGATCAGTTTGCTACGTTGCATAGACTGACTGCATGTAATGAAATACCTTAGAACCACAGGGTGTGTTCAAGGCAACGTGGAAGCCTCAGCTGGCTTTTTATTGATTTTTTCTGAATAAGCCACTTTGGGTACATTTACTGTACTTTAAAAGACAGGAATGAAAGATCATGGAAGCGTATGCGCTATTGTGATCCATGCACAACCAAGCACAGCTAGTTGCCACTGTGCTGTGACAAGCATATATATCAGCAAGGGTATTTCACCAAACTACTAGCAGACTGGCTCATGACCAGAGCCAGCAAGCTTACATTTGTGCAGTTACATGTATGGCATAAGACTGGTGAGGTAACCCTAACAAATGCCAATACACAGTCAATCCATGCAAAAGATTCTCAACCATGTTTACATAGCTGTGATCATCTTTTCCTGACATTCAATTGGGCAGGGCATGAGGAGAGGATATTTGGCATTCCCATGCACCCCTTCTCTCCTCCCAAGTTTGGGCCAGAAAAAGCAGTGGTGGGGGTCAGAGGAAAGAGAGCAGCTTAGGAAGCTCTTTCTGCACATGCCCTGTCTGAGGGCCTCTCTTCTGTTGTGTGTTGATGGGGTAGCTCTGGAAGAGTACAAGCGTTCCTTCCCCTCTTTCAGGCAAATTTGACAGATGAGATGCTGGGGCCCATAAGAGCTTGGACCAAATCCCTTTATAGGCTAAACATCACAGGCCCTCCTGGAGTCAGAGGCTTTCCTTTTAGAGGCGCTGCTCTGCTGGGACCTGTCTCAGAAGAGAGACTGGGGATGGGTAGATCAAGAAGCAGGATAATGGGAAAGGACATCAACTGACAAGTGATTAGTTCTTCTGCTTATCAGCTGATGGAGGAACACCTGTTACAAACCAGAGCCCAATGCTATGGAAAACACCACAAGATTCCACCCATCTTTCTGGCCCCACTCCCATGCCATTTCCAGAAGGGGATTGATCTGGTCAGGCAGCTCTATCAGCTTCCAACTCTACAGCCAAGAAAATTAACTCCAACTGCAGCCTGAGGGAGTGATCTAAAGACTTGTTTGACAACATACATCCTCCATATGCATTATGCGCTGCTTGTTGTGTGCCCCATCAGAGGTGAGGCGACTTATGAGATTATTATTCCATCCATAAAGCAAGTCTAATAACCAGCTCTAGGAATTAACATCTCTGAAGGTCATGCTATCTGACCAAAGGTAAACACAATGTGGATAGTTTTAACCTCACTGGACTCCTGCTACCTCCTGGTGGGATGTTGTACATTGATGCCATTCATACCCTCTTTGAAAGGTATAATATCATTCATGTTACAGCTAAGGATGCTGAAAATGGATACCATTTACTGGGACTCATTATTGTCAGGCACTTGGAGAGACCCAGAAAAATGATGTAATCTTGAGAGAAAGCTCCCCAAAACTGAAAACAGAACTATTTTTGAAATGGCTTTTTTTTTTTTTTTTTTTTTAAAGAAATACATGAATACAAAGTCTGGGAAGGGACAATTTGTTACTATTTGATCTGGAGCCTTGAATTTGTTAGGAGAATACTGAAAAGGACTCTGGAGTTTAGAATTCAACTGAAATCTTAACCTATGCTCCATAATAAGTGGTTAATTCAAATGTGTTTAAAACAGATGTCTCAGCTACCTTTGGGATCTAACTTAGGAAAACACACCCTGAAGAAAAGTCTGTTCTACCACCCAGTCATGTGCCTTCTAAGTGCACTGAATAATTTTTTTTTAAAAAGAATTTATACTAAAAATAATCCCAGGTGTGAATTTAAGTTAACATCTATAGCATATTTGTTAGCAGTGTTACGTAGAGAGAAAAGTTAAAACACAAGGCTGGAAAGCCAATTCAGGTTTTAGTTCAGACTCTGCCAGAGTCAGAGGCTTTCTGTATGATTCCCTAAGCCCTGTGCCTCAGTCTACCTCTTAAAATGAGGATAATAGAATACTTCACTAACGCTGAGGGAGAAAGAGAGGCACAGTTCATTGAGGTTTGTAAAGAGCTTGGAGTTCTTTGGATGAAAGAAATGAGAAATGCATGCACAGGTTTCCCAGACTATGGCATTAGATGGAAACACTAGTCAGCGTGAATAATGACACACTCCTACAATCCTACCCACTGAAGTTTCAAGAACAAAGCTACTTCTTTCCTATTGAAGCCCAGATACTTTTTGACATGCCTATGCTACAAAAATTAAAGGTTTGTAATTCACCAAAAGCAAAGTTCCACAGAGGGAAACTTTACTGCAGAGCAAGCTTGGGCTTTTTTTTAAAGCTACAACCACCATGCTGTTTAACTACAGTTAGAGAACATGATGTTAAGAGCATTTGTAATCCCACTTACACTACAGCCCCTACTGCGACACCAGTGGAGAATTACACGAACACGAATTAACGTAGGTACATTCTGCAAGCCGAGGTTATGTGTGAAGCCCTATGTCAAGGTAACTCCAGCTCCTTTAAAAACAGGCTTCACGCCAATTTAGTTGGACCTATACAAAAGGTACACAGACATCATGCTCTTACAAATACTTCAGGTAGCCAGAAAGATACCTTTCAGGTTATTTCCTGAAGTATGTCTACACTAGCACTTTTGTCATTAAAACTTACGTTGCTCATGGGTGTGAAAAAACACCCTGCTAAGTGACATAAGTTACACCAACAGAAGCCCCTGTGTGGACAGCACTAAATTGGTGGGAGACGCACTCCCACGGACACAGCTACTGCCTTTTGTTGGGAATGGTTTAGTTATGTCGACAGGAGAGCTCTCCCCCATCGGCATAGAGCCGCTACACGGGAGATCTTACAGCAGTGCAGCTGCATTGGTACAGCTGTGCTGCTGCAAGGTCTCTAGGTAGACATGGCATTCTTTACAATTTGTGACAGCTGTCACCATGAGGTATAATGAACAGTCTACAGTACCACACAGACATTTTGACAGGTGTCAGGGAAACTGCTCTCCTCTGCATCCAAAGCAGGACTCAAATCTGTTGTCCATCTGATGTAAACAGGGTCAGCCAGGGTTCAACAACCATTGTAACAAGCATGCCCTGCCTATGTAAGTGGTACAACTTCCAGTGCCAATTGTGGAGCAAGGGGTGCATGTGGGGAACTGTCAAAAACTGCCAGTTATTCTAGCGTAGATACAACCCAAGATTATGCTCCTAGAATCAGAAAGGAGGAAAACAGAAGTTGCAGGAAGACGCTTTTTTATCGTGGCTTCTTAGCCAACTGTGTAATTAAAAGGTCTGTGTAAAGGCAGGCAAGTTAGCCCAACAGCTGTGAGAACTTCACATCTTGTTAGGCATCTCAACAGTGGTTATATTCAGCACCAATTCAGCAAATTTGCTGAAGAATCTGCAGTTAAAGGCAATGTTTATTTACTTCGCTTCCAAAATCCCTGTATTATGAAGATGATATATATGGAAAAGAATAGGTGAAATACATACCTGAAAACGACATTAGTGCACATAGAAACCCATACAAAGATACAGTCCCTGCCCCCAAACGCTTACCATCTCAGACCCTGATTGAACAAGTAGAAGAGGTAGATGCAGGGGCTGACCACACAGGGTACATCTACACTGTAATTAGATACTCATGGCTGGCCTGTGCCAGCTGATTTGGGCTCGTGAGGTAGGCTGTTTCATTGCAGTGTAGATTTCCAGGCTCAGGCTGGAACCCGGGATCTAGGATCCTGTGAAGTGGGAGCGTCCCAGAGCACAGACTGCAGCCCAAGCTCAGAAGTCTACACTGCAGTGAAACAAACCCATAGCCCAAGCCCCATGAGCCTGAGTCAGCTGGCACGGGCCAGCCGTGGGTTTTTAATTGCAGTGTAGACAGATGCAGTTTTCTTTGCAGAGTGTAGGCTTAAAATGGGGGTCAGATGCCACATCAATGACCAACCCTGCAAAAACACCCACATATGTAGTCCCGTTGACACTGATGGAACTACTCATATGAACAAGTGGTTGTAGAATCAGGCCCCAAGGGTGGGTTGAAGGAAAGGATACACTCAAAACCATACTATTGATTTTGACTAGATAAACTAGTGTATTACCTCCCACTGTCCCCACCTTGCACTTAGTCCATTTTGATTTTTTTCCTTCCTTTTTGCAGCAACTAAGCTTGGTACATGCTTAGTAATTTTCAGAGTTTTGTTGTGAAGCACTAGAATAAAATGTTTCTGCACTGGTTACTTAGAACTATTTCCATGGTTCCCCCATCATCTCCAGGAACAGAAAAAGACAACATTCCAAAGTTGTACCTTCTTCTTAAGTTATTTTGTACACAACAGGTTAAATACCAGTCCAACTTTAGCAACCCTACCACTTTCAGCCATAGTTGTAAACAATGCATTTTCCTGAACAAGAAATGTTTACGGAATGAGCAGCATGTTAGCACATCTTCATTGTGAACAATTATACTAGGTCTTACAGAGTGCTCCTTAATGCTATTGACATTTGTTTCATGGCATGATATCTCATACTATAATTTCTTCCTAACCTTTCATATAAGTATTTACTGATTTTACTGAATGCTTGCTTTTTAAGAGGGAAAAACGAGTTGTCCATTGCACAGTTCTAACTAGTCATTAGTAAAAGCCAATTTCCCTTTCAGATTTTTAAAATTCAGAAAGTATTCAATAGTACTAATTCTCAGGATAAAAGCAGATTTTTGCAAGGGAAAAAAGCACTTCGTAAGCTAACACTGTTTAAACAAGCAAAATAAATAAATAAATACATAAATAAAATCTAGAGACAGAAAACAGATAATCTTAGAATTATTTGGAAGTCCACATATGTCAAAAGTCTGACATGTAAAATGATATATGCCCTTTTGTCTGCTGTCAAGGCTTGTTTTAATCCTCTGACTGGCTGCAGAATGGAAAGTTTTTGCAAAGAACTTAGTCTTTCACCAAAGTCCTAGCAGCCCGGGGCAGATGATCACCCATAAAGCACCGAAGTCAAACTCCATCTCAGTTGAGATAATCAGATCAACAATTATTTTCCATGGTGTCGTCACATTCAAGTACAAACATGTTTATCTCTGTGCTCTGGAAATGCAGAAAAGCAGAGCACCACTCACTGAACGCTTCCAGTTACTGTAAATACTGCTGAGGAGCTACAATTCTAGATGGAAAGTAGGTAACAAAGAGGAACTTGTTAATTTATTTTTAAAACTCAGACATTTAAAAACCCTCTGGGGAGACAAATCGCTAATTAAATTGGAGGATATTTCTAGAAAATAAAAATAAAACAAAGTGTGATGGGGCAAGACCAGATGGCTATAGAAAAGTAGTGGGAGACAGATATATTAGCTCCAGGCTAAACAAATCCCTGGTACCAGGATAAGTGAAATGGCAGCTGCTCCAGGTCAGCTAAGACACCTGGTGCCAATTAAGAACTTTCCAGAGGCAGGAGAATGCTAGGTTGATTGGGACACCTGAAGCCAATCAGGGGCTGGCTGAAACTAGTTAAAAGCCTCCCAGTTAGTCAGGTGGGTGTGTATGTCAGGAGCTGTGGGAAGTTGTGCTGTTGGAGAGACTGAGTAGTACACACCATATCAGGCACAAGGAAGGAGGCCTGAGGTAAGGGTGAAATGGAGCTTGAGGAAGTGAGGGCTGTGGGGGAAGTAGCCCAGGGAATTGTACAGGTCATGTTTCTAAAAGGTCAGCTACCATAGCTGATACTATTAGGGTACCTGGGCTGGAGCCTGGAGTAGAGGGTGGGCCTGGGCTCCCCCCCACCACCTTTGCCCCCTGATTAATCACAGAGACTGGGAGACAACAGAGACTGTGCAAGGAAGGATAACTTCTCCTCACCTTCCTTGCTTGCTTATGATGAAAATGGCTCAGTAGACTGTGACCCTTGTCTCTAGAGAGAAGGGTTACGTGGAGGATCACAGTGAGCCTCTGAGGCTAGCGAAATCCGCCAGGAAATGCGGGACCCATGGAGGCAAGGACAGAACTTTGTCACAAAAGATACAGTTTACTTAAGATAAATTTAAGACCAAAAAGAACTTAAAAAACCCCAAACAAATATAAACCACGACTGCTACAAAGTTACCGCCAGCAACTACTTTAAGAAAACAATCCTAAACTAGTCACCTTTTCAAATGGAAAAGCTTCCCTTTATTTTTAAATATTCCTTTCTATAGCAAGCATTAATTTACAAGACTTACCCTTAACCCCCCTCACAAAAAAATAAAAATAAAAAAATCCCTAAAGGGAAGATAGTATTTTAAGACATCCTTCAGACACTGTGTAAACAGAGAAATATTCTTATACAAAAATGCTCAAACAGATCAAAACAGTACATTCTGCTAGTTGGAGATGGATGGCTGTCAATTTTACTCAGAGCTGTTTACAGGTATAGGTAGAGACAAGATGTTTGAGCAAGATCAGAACTCGGAAAAGCACCACACCTTCTGCAATATGACATTAAGTGACATGTAATTCTTTACTGAGGGGGTGGGGGATGACACACCATTACTACAGAAATGTTAGATCCCAAACATAGGAAAGAAATTCACTCTTACTTATGTTGAAGCCTCAGTAAATGAGAGCCACTGATGGAGGATGGTCTTTAACAAGCTGAAGAGTCATATCCAAAGAAGGGGTAGCCAATTAACAAAAATGGATTTGTACCAAAAGAGAGTCACTTTCTACAGCACAATCTAAAATCTAGGGAGGCAGAGGGAAAGGGCTCAAGCATATGTGTACACTGCAACATAAGCCCGTGCTTGAGCCAGGGCTCAAGCCAATCCCCCTTGCATTTACACTGCAATTTGCTAACCAATGGCTCAGACCCAGGGTCCCAGACTTGTAGGGCTAGAGGATCCGAGCTCGAGTTAAGCTGGTACCCAGGGTCCCAGCCCTATTGCTTTGCAGCGCAGATGCGGCCCCGCTTGAGCTGGGTCCTGGGAGTGAGCTGGAAGTATCCCACAATTCCATGGGACAACTTCTTTAGTCCTCTCTATCAAAATAATCCATAATCCACGCTATTGAAAATGGAAGCCACTCCCCTCCATTGCGAACGGCAGCAGCTCAGGTCAGCGTTAACCCATTCTCTTCTGATCACCGATCTCCAAGCACATTATCAGAGATCCTTCTGGGTTCGCAGTGGAGAGCGAACAGATCAAACTTTTTGCAAAGCGGGGTGCTTCAAACTTCCTGTAAATGGAGGGTGTGCAATAAAGTTTTCCCCTCGGTGCACCACAGTCCTAGGGCTAGAGAAGGCACATGTCGGCAGGGGAGACCTAAGGACTCTGGGATATGGTTACTTTGACTCAGGTCTGCACACTGCAGTGTGGATGCCAGAGCCCTGGTTTCAAGCACGGCTTACAAAAGTCTTAACACAGTGTGAAAGTACAATTTAGACACTCAAGTGCAGAGTTCACTAACACAGATCAGCTGACTCAAACCCCATTAGCCCTGGGCAGACATACACTATGGAGTCTCCCTCTCCAGCTATACTGACATTTAGAAAGTGTAACCATTTGGTAATAGTATCGGAAGTTGAAGACCAGTCTGTCACCTGCAGACTTCAGGATGACTGCACTAGGGGGAAAAGCACGATTCAGTCTAGGACCTCGGACAGAAAGCCCAAGCCTGGCTTAACTGCAGAACCACCTTTGTTACTACTCCCTGGAGGTCAACCAACTACTTGTTTCTGCTTGGGATGGATTTCAGTGAATTGTCCCAGAAACCATTCAACAGCTTAACAGCGTCTTAAATAAAACCAAAATACCCCTTTCCAACCATGCACACATGCCCTCCAGGCTCAGTGGGCCCAAATATTTGAAATCAGGAAATAAAATGTCAATGTTTTAACTTTTTCCAAAAAGAAAAGGAGTATTTGTGGCACCTTAGAGATTAACAAATTTATTAGAGCATAAGCTTTCGTGAGCTACAGCTCACTTCATCGGATGCATTTGGTGGAAAGCTTATGCTCTAATAAATTTGTAAGTCTCTAAGGTGCCACAAGTACTCCTTTTCTTTTTGCGAATACAGACTAACACGGCTGCTACTCTGAAACCTAACTTTTTCCAGGCTGTTCAAGTCTCATCTCTCTTCCTAGCATGCTGCATCTCAGGTCAATCTCTGAGGTCAAGTTGTTCTGGAGACCCTCTGTTATATGCCCAACTACTGTTGAGATGGACAGGTGTCAGCTTGCTCAGCACTATATTACTCAGGAAAGCAGCAGTCATATTTCCACCATGGCAAAGTCTGTGTAAGCGCACTATCCTAGGAAGCAGAGGAGTCTATACTTTTCTCAGGGACCCTTGCCATCCACGCATCTTATTTATTAAGAATTCTCCCTAGGACTGAAGTCATTTTTCCAGCTCTCAGGTTCCTTACCACTTGAGAAACTCTTCTCAAATGGCTGTATCTAGAGTTACCTTATCTTTCCACACATCTTCATCAAACAAAAGCTGGTCTGTACATTCAAGAGATCCTTCAGTAGGGAGCCTGTTTGCCCATCACTTATGCATAAGCCATCAGCTTTTTTCAATTTAGTCATACTTCCCTTCATCATTTCTTATTTCTTAACACTATCTGTTTGTCCACTTATCTCAAATCTCTTGATACAGATCTCTTGATGGACCACAGCTTTCATAAAAGCCAAACATCTCATACACAGCAGAGTTTGGCATATAAAAATCAACTCATAATAAAATAGATGCTTCCAATAGGGAGAGCGTGATAGATGAGTAAAGCCTTAATAATGAAGTCCAACATTCAGTTCTGTGAAGACTATTCAAAAAATTCTGTAATATTTTTATGTTTTCCCCACATTTTACTGTTACCTATTGGGTGTAAAGGAGTTAATTTCTTTCTCGGGAAAGGAAACTGGATAAGACTCTAGTAGGCAGGTCTGGGCTGGAATGAACAATTATCAAGAACTGTCAACAATAAATGGGAAAAGCCAAAGGAGAACATGCAGAAGTAGTCTGACTGCAACTGGAAACAAAGGACTGAGTTGTGAAAACATGAACATAAGAACGCTGCTGACTAAGCAAAGGCGAGAGAGAGATATGGATGAAATCCTGGAGGCTCTGGACCAGGGGAGAAGATAATACTGCCACACGGACTCATAAGCTTTCCTTTTCCATTCTAACCCAAGCATCCTTAAACACATATTCCAGGTAACTAAAGCGCCGATTGTTTTGAAAAGGCTGTCCTGTTTTGCTACAAAACAATGGCAGGCAGGTTGCTTCCAAGAAAGGTGAAGTCTCCAACAGGAACTGAAGCTCTTTTGAACTCGCTGGAACAGCCATGGCAAAAACAGGGGTACTGAAATCAGTGTCCTAACGGAGGCACAGGGCCTAGCACTAAAAAGGGTACCCTCTAGAGAGACTGTCTAAAAAGCCAGAGGCATAACACGCCCCTCTAGATCCGTGACAACCCCTTACATATTTTTCTAAACATCTTTAGCAACACCAGAAAAAGCAGACTTGTCTCTACCTCGCCCCCCCCATCCATTTTCACTTTGCCTAGCCCCAAGCAAACCTCTTTAAGAAAGGATATTAAGCCATTAGACTACACAAAACTCTTGGCTCAGCATGATATTCAGACACTACCTTACTGCGGCACTGCCCTTTGGAGACTAGTATAAAGCAGGGGAAATTTAAGGAGAGGGGGAAAAAATGCCAAAAACATTGAAACAAGGAGTTTTAATTAAAAGCAGCTCTGCTCTGCCACCAACTGAAAGTTGAACTTCACACAAGATTTAACATCTCAGCCTGAATAGGGAAGTCTCCTCAAAGAGAATTAAGGTTCCCAGGACACAACCTAAAAGGAGAAAAGTGTGAAACACAATATTAATGAAGGCTATTGGACAGCACATACACAAAGGGCTGTTGTGGGCTTGTGTAGTCAAGTAGAACATTGCTGATAATGTTTGCCAGAGCCCAGCAAGTAAATGGCAAAAATTTCAGGATCCAATGATTTGGCAGTGACCTCAGCATTACTTTAAAAAGGAGGGTCATGCTGTCTGATCCCTCTAGGCAATCTTCCTCCCACCCCCAAATAAACAAAACCTATTATATCTTTGACATTTTTGACGTACCGATACTTAAGATTTATGTAACAATAATTCTAAGCTGCAAAGTGCTCAAATATTCATTCAGCTTCAGCTTGGAAGAGCTAAGCTTTTGTGCACTATTTTCTTATGCCAATAGAAAAGGCAATAAGCTACCCTTTTCAAGAAGCCTCCCTAAGTAGAGGGAAATGCTTTTAATATAGCAAACCCTTCAGAAATAACCTCACTAGAAACAATATGGGCTGACACTGAAAAAAGTTTGATCGTCATATTAATTCTACTTATGATGAAATACTGACCTGCAGGAAATAATGACCTAGAGGTCTAATGTTAATATATTAAAGAAGAGGGTAGACAGGCAGTGGGAAATTAAACTAACAGACAGAATCCCATGGGTGAAAGTAAGAAGTGGTAAAAAGGATGCATATAAAAGTGAAAGTCAGATCAGAATATGAAGCACGAGAAGCAAAGCAATTTAACTAGACCAGAAATAGACACGACATTTAGAGTATGTCCAGACTGCAATGTTAGGCCAGGCTCAAGCCTAACCTCCCTTTTGTCTATATATTCACACACACGTTGACCCAGGGTCTGAGTCCGAGTTAAGCTGGGACCAGAGTTCAAGTCCTATTACTTTCCAGTCTGGAACGGTCTTAGAGCATGAGTGCAGTATAGAGTCCACCAGAAGTAGCCCACAATCCCACAGGCCAAATTTCTTTGTCTTCTGGACAGCAAAGTTTTCCCACACTACATCATGAACAAAAGGCTAGAGTAACCACATTTTAGGAGGGTGCTAGGAAGTCTGGGATATGGGCAGCTGGACTTGGGCCTGAATAATGAGGTGTAGATGCTGGAATCCCAGGTTGGGACTCAGGGTTCAACAATTGCTAACCTGGAGCAACAAGTGTAGATGCTCCAGGTTAACAAAGCCAGGGTCTGCTCATTCGAGTTCTACTAACCCTGGACAGACATTGCAGTATAGAAGTTTCAGAGGGATGATTACAAATCCCAGACATAAAGGCCTGAGTGGGAAGGGATAGTGGGGGAAGAAAGTTAGCAAAGCAAGGATACAGGCTATGAGTGAAAGTTTGCAAGAACAAGACTAAGGAGACAAAAACAATTGCAACATGAAACCTTAGAGTTCAAAGGAAGCAGGTTTTTATAAATCCCTCTGGAGACGGAAAGCTGTATAGAAAGGCTGATAAGTGAAAAGAAAGAAATTGAAGATAATGACAAGGTGGTAAAAGTATTCACCTACATTTTCTATAAAAAGGAAAAATTAGTAGAGTCAAAACAAAAAGGTTCATGAGAAGAGTTAAAACAGATTTCAACTGAGTTCATCCATGTAACTCAATGGATATATATCGTCTGGTCCCAGAGTTCACAAAGACTCAAATATTTTGGACAATTTGTTGAACACAGAGAATGTACCAAAGGACAGAAGGAGAAGTGATGTACAAAAGGTAGAAAGTATGATCCAGGAAACTGAAGCAATTTAAATGTCAGTCCATCATACAGTATTGCAATAAAAAAAAAGTCTGCTATTCTAGATATGTTTATAGTAGCATCACTTATAGCTACAGGGAAGTAATACTACATATATACACAGCCACTCCTTCAGCCCTGCAAAGAATTTTGATCTTCACGTCTGTTACAACCAAGAAAACTAGGGCAAATTTTTTATGAAGGCAACAAAAATTATCGAAGTTTAGAAAAAAGAGGGATGGAGGAAAGATTAAGATAATCTGCTATGTACAGTTTAGAAAAAAGACTGAAGATGACACACTGTAACTGTTTACAACTATTTTAAACAGCAATCTAGAAGAGAGGAATGGTTGACAGATGTACCAAGGAGAAACAGCCTGAATCTAAACAAGGAAAAATTTTGGTTAGGACATTAGGAAAAAATATTTCTTATGTGGGTAATGGAATGAGTTACTAGAAGAGGCCTCTTAAGTTAGATAAAATGCTTAAGGGAACAGTGAAGAGGAGAATCTTGTACTCATTTCAGATTTCAAGTGAGGTGCAAACTGAAGATCATGCATTTTGGCTGAAGCAATTTTACACTTTTCTGTCATACAAAAAAGAATCACATTAGGCTACTTGTCCCTTTTCTGGGGGATGCTTTTGGAGTTACCCATTTTCTTGGAGTTTGTTCATTTATTGTAGTTACTCTATAGCTTTTTCCTTTCTCAGGTCAAGTCTGAGATCAGTAATCTTGACATAACCACTTCATTCAATAGGACAGCATTTTGTGATTTATGCATGTCATCGGCATACTTTACATGGATCTGGATTTAACATGAGAATATTCATGCACCTACAGTGCATAAAATATTGTACCAGGTTTTTGTTATACAAGATTATATAGATACCAACACTGGTTAACTGGTACAGAATAGCTATATAAAAGTCAGACAGCTTTCCCTTTAGAGATACCTCTTTCTTGTTAAAGGAGGCATTTTAAACTTAACTATCATGCTCAAAATACCTTTTGTTAATACTTGTATTAGCACTTCTGAATTGGAACTACATAAATAATGTAAGCTATCAGTGGAGTGCAGTAGTCAAACAGTAGAAGTTACCCAACCACTAAAGCCAAAGCAGCCAACACGGACAAAGGAATTAACAGATTTGCAAACTGTATCCAATTTAACCACCAAACAAGCCTTTTCAAAATTACAGGTCCACGTTCAGGTAAGAGACCCAGTGCTGGCGTGAGATAGTATTTGCTGTACCTCATAACCTACTGGGGAAAACAACATTCTTGGGTGACTTCTGCATCCCTGAACTCACTCACGATCAGCAGCGGACATAAAAGCATCCAGTTTCTACAATGGAAAGTATTTCTTCAAGTTACAACTATCTAGCAGACTTTTGAAACGTTGTTGTTTTTTTCTACACCCTCCCCGTGTGGTGGTGTTACCCCGGTGCTAAACTTATCACATCTGCAATCTATCATTTCCCTTTGTCCACCTCCCCTGCACTCTGGCTATTAAATTTAAACATAGTAATATACCAGACAGCTATTGGACACTCCTATTCCTGCTGGGGAGGGTGTAAAACCAAGCCATACATGTTTCTTCCATCTGTCCCAAATGTGGAGTTTTCCCCTCAAAGTTCCTGCTGTCCAAGGCACACAGTAAGAAAGAACAATTTGCTACCAGTAACAGATTTTACATATACATATATAAAAACTGCAGGATTTTAGGTTTACCAGTAGGTCTAATTTTTCTACCTGGGTGAAATAGGTTGTACATAGTTCTAAAAGAATCAGATCAATAAGTTATGTTTAATGAACCACATTGCTTAGTTAAAATACTGTCTTTTTTTCTACTGCTGAAATATCTCAGTGAATGCCATTTGCAATCTTAAAATTGGGAGTGTTCCCCCCTACCTCTGGACAAAATGCATGGACAGTAAATGTTCTCTGTGGATAAATGCTCGACCACTGTGATTCAATTTACTATGCAAAGGCGTTTTTAGGCAGTAATTAGGTAAAGTTTGTCTATAACAAATTCACTGTATTGTAGCAACAGTCTTTGAGAATCCTATTCAATGGTGATTTGATTCCATGCAATTATTATTTTTTACACAGATGCCTCAGATCCTTCCTGCATGAGGGCAGCTGCGCTCCATGCCACTGGCAGAAAGTTGGCTTAGTCAGCCCTTTTGTGTAGGGGCACCCCAGGTGGCAGAGTGTTTCTATGCCACCTTGCCACCCCTCCCTGCAGGAAGTGCAGAGCACACCTGAGGTAAAGGGGCCACGGTCACGGAATTGTAATGATCCCTGGTGCTCAGCTTCTTTGGCATTGGGGAATGGCTGGACTCCCCTAACTGTGCAAAACAGTTCTCTGCCCCAGCTGGGTATCTGGCCTATAGTCCGGAATTATTCAAGAACCCTTTAGAACTCATCATTGTTCAAATTAACCCCTTGAGCAGAAGTCCAGCAAAAGGGCAATCACACCTGATATAACCAAATAGAGGCACATACGCCTTGCACCTGCCTGTGCCCAGAAAATGAATTTCACCTGAAGTGTGGTGTTCAAGACCATCTGAAAGATACCTCTGGTTATCACTTGGTGCCTGTTTAAAGCATGATGGTGTGCCACAGTTTGGCATTAACACTGGGGTACCTTAAATGAGGTAGCTGCTGTAAGCAAGGAACATCCGTTTGTATTCTTCCTTTTAAATGAGCACTCTGTTCCAAAACATGACAAATGACTGCACCAGAACCTGAATCCCTTCATGAATGCACTGACTAGGCGTAAAACTCCTCTCCTCAGATCACCCCTACTCAGTCCTGGGGTCATTCTCCTTGCCAATTCAATCCCTTTCTCTGAAGGTACCAGTGCTGGTGTAAAGAACTGTTCACTCTGAACTGGAGAGACCATCTTATTGACTTAGGACACCAAATAACTGTTGGTTACCGACCACTTTCACTTGCTATCAATGTGACCTGGATTCAGATGGGCAGCTGGGCATAAAAGGTTCTGCATCCCATTATCTGAGTCACACAGTAAATGATACTTTTCATTAAGAGACACACAAGGTGAGTGAGGCAATCTAATGCATCCGATGAAGTGAGCTGTAGCTCACGAAAGCTTATGCTCCAATAAATTTGTTAGTCTCTAAGGTGCCACAAGTACTGCTTTTCTTTTTGCGAATATCTTTCATTGGATCAGTTTGTGTTGGTGAAAGAGGCAAGCTTACAGAGCTGAAGAAGAGCTTGTCTGTCTTACCAACACAAGTCGGTCCAATAAAAGATATTACCTCACCCACCTTGTCTCTCAATACCCTGGGACTAACATGCTACAACACTGCATACTTTCTGTAAGCCTGTTTGGCTTTTTTAAAACCAATGTTTTTTCAGTCAACTGTGAGATTAATATCTTTTTAAAAATTAGAAGTCCTAACAGCAGTAACCAAATTCTGTTCAGGTTTCCATCTCGGATGCATAGGGCTAAAACATTAACATGGTGCTGCCCTGTAAGATATACAGGGTGTTCTTTGCTTGTTCTTTAATGTTTTTTTTTTCCATTACTCAAAGCCACAAAGAATAGTCTGCCTTCTAGAGATTTCTTCTCAAAGGACGAGTCATTTCCTTCACTCAGATGTATTTTTTTTTAAATCTGTCTCACTTCCTGTCTCTTTCCTTTTCGGGTGGTCGAATGTCTGATCTGCCAGATTTTTGGAATGGTTTTGCTCACTAGCTTCTCAAATTCCTTGGGAACTACATTTTGCCCAGAGAAGGTGAAGTTTCCCTTTTATTCTCTCTGGCAGGAAACATTCAGTGATTAATTTAATTGCTAATCTGACTTCTAAGCAGAGACAGGATTGCAAAACAAAGTTAATCAATCACTCCTGTTTAACAGAGGGGGCTTGCAACTGTACACATCATGCTAAAGATCTCAGAATAATGCCCTGTTACTGAAAACCAAAGGTACATATATGCTAACAATCCTGCTCTTAGGATTTTTCATATAGTACTTGAGTCCCATTTTTCAGTTGCTGGTTTTATTGCTTTACAATTGTTTAAAGAGCAGATGCCCTTTCTGCTCCCAGGATATGAACAGAATAAGTACACTAAGACTGCAGAGTTTCTTCTTCAGACTCTAGCCTCCACTTTTTAGAGTTCAGATGATCCCTAGGTGTGCACACATACTTGGTTGCATGCACACAGGTGGATCCCAGGCCCGCTTTCTGGCCTTAATGATGCTTATGGACAACTTACGATGGAAAGAGAACTGAATCTATGCAACAGCCAGATATCTCAAGTTCTAGGCTGTGCTGCTTTCATTTCTACCGCCATGAAATCTGGCACTTGGGCTAATATTTCTGTGTCAAGGCCATGGTCCAGAACGCTCTTCTCTTTAGGTCAGAGGTGGGCAAACTTTTTGGCCCAAGGGCCACATCAGGGTTGCGAAACGGTATGGAGGACTGGGTAGGGAAGGCTGTGCCTCCCCAAACAGCCTGGCCCCCGCCCTCTATCCGCCCCCTCCCACTTCCCCCCCTTAAAACCCCCAACCCATCCAACCCCCCTGCTCCTTGTCCCCTGTCCACCCCCTCCTGGGACCCCACACCCTATCCACACCCCCATCCCGTCAGGCCCCCCAGGACTCCCATGCCTATCCAATCTCCCCTGCTCCCTGTCTTCTGACTGCCCCCCAGGACTCCCATCCCTAATTGCCCCCTCAGGACTCCACCCCTATCCAACCCCCCCCGCTCCCTGTCCCTGCTGGGACCCCACCCCCATCCAACCCCCCTGCTCAGTCTCCTGACCACCCCCCCCAGAACCTCTGCCCCATCCAACCGCCCCCTGTCCCGACTGCCCCCCAGGACCTCCTGCCCTCCCCCCACCCCCTTACCCTTACCCGGACGCTCAGAGCAGCGGGACTGGCTTATTTGGAAGCCTGGGAGGTGGGCAGGCGCAAGCCGCGCTTCCCGTGCGGTGGCACCACTACAGGGGAGCGGGGGAGGGGCCGGGGGCTAGCCTCCCCGGCCGGGAGCTCAGAGGCTGGGCAGGACGGTCCCGTGGGCTGGATGTGGCCCGCGGCCGTAGTTTGCCCACCCTTGCTTTAGGTGCAGCAGGGTAAGGTATACTGCAGCTGGATCAATCACACAAGACTCCCACTGTGCCATTTCTCACACTATGCATCCAGCTGTACCAACTCTCACTGGCCACGCTGATCAGTGGTAGGTCCATCATTCACCTCATAAAAAGATATCATTTTTCACGGTTTCCTTATATTAAAAAGTTTTACCCCTAAATTCTTCTGTTGCTCTTTCTACAGCATCTTATGCCTCAGCAGATTTGAATTAAGCTCTCTCTACCATATACGTAATGGGAAATAGATTGGTATAAAAGGGAATACAGTCCCTGCCCCTTAGGGTTGCCAACTTCCTAGTTACACAAAACTGAACACCCTAGCCCCACCCCTTCCCTCAGCCCCCCCGCCGCCCCTTCCCCGAGGCCCTGCCCACAGCTCACTCTCTCCCCCACCCTCACTCACTTTCACTGGGCTGGGGCAGGGGGTTGGAGTGCAGGAGGGGGTGAAGGCTCCAGCTGGGGGGTGCAGGCTCTGGAGTAGGGATGAGGGGTTTGGGGTGCAGGAAGAGGCCTCAGGCTGGAGCTGAGGGATTTGGAGTGCAGGAGGGGATTGTGGGTTGAGACAGGGGGTTGCGGGTGCAGGAGCGGCTCCAGGCTAGGAGGTGGGGCCGAGGGATTTGGTGTGCGGGAGGAGGCTATGGGTTGAGGCAGGAGATTGGGGTGCAGGAGGGGGTGAGGGCTTTAGGGTGGGGCCGGAGATAAGGGGGTTCAGGATGTGGAAGGGGGCTCTAGGCTGGGAGTTTGGGTGCAGGGGGTGCAGGCTCTGGGGTGGGCCCAGGGATGAGGGGTTTGGGTGCAGGAGGGTTCTCTGGGTTTTGGGGGGGGCTCAGAGCTGGAGTTGGGGCTCAGGCTTACGTCAGGCAGCTCCCGGTCAGCAGCAAGCAGGTCCGGGTCCTAGGTGGGGGGTCCAGGAGGCTCCACGCACCACTCTTGCCCACAGGCACTGCCTCCCAGCTCCCATTAGCTGGTTGCCGGCCAATGGGAGTGTGAAGCCAGTGCTCAGGATGGGGGCAGTGCGCAGAGCTCCGTGGCCCTCCCGCCTACGAGCCGGACCTGCTAGTTGCTTCCGAGGTGCAGCGTAGTGCCAGCCAGGACAGGTAGGTACTAGCCTGCCTTAGCACCGCAGCACAGCTGACTGGACTTTTAATGGCCCAGTCAGCGGTGCTGACTGGAGCTACCAGGGTCCCTTTTCGACTGGGTGTTCCAGTCGAAAACCAGACACCTGGTCACCCTACTGCCCTTCCCCCCCCCAAATTGGTGTATAAATGTTTTATCAGCATGAATTTAGGATGGTCACATTGCACAGTAGTGGCAGAGCTACAAATGAGCTATTCAGGTCATCCCAAATGAGGCCTGATAAAGGCTCAGAGCCTCAGCTGCTCTAAATGGGCGTAGCTCCAAACAGACAGAGGTATGCTGCCTTGCACCAGCTGATCCTCTGCCCAAAATCTTCATAGCACATGATCCTTGTGTGGGTAAGCTTATGCTACAGAAAAACTTCAAGGAATGTTTAATTTTTTGTTTTTAAAATTGGAATTATTTCTTGTATCCATCTGCCAGCAAAGCCTTAGTCATCATGAGTCCAACCGTGTAGAGCTTGGAGGGAGTCATAAAAACTTCAAAAAGAGACCTAAAATAGCTATTATGTACATAAAACTGGCATGAGTTTAAAGCCCAATTTCTTGGGCCTTGCTCGGCTAGAATCAAGCAATGTATAGCTAGCTGGCCAGCTAGGAATTCTGCCTTTTGCAGTGAGATAAAGCCCTTTCCTAGCCCTTCAGCATTTAAGACCAGACTCTAAAGTTGTGGTGGGTTTTATGTATGTAAAATCTGTTACTGGTAGCAAATGGATCTTGCGTAGCCTGTGCCTTCGACAGGGGGGACTTTGAGGGGAAAAACTCCACACTTGGGACAGATGCAGGAAGCTTTTCTGATAGGTTGATTTTACACCCTCCCTTACCCTTTCCTCCTCCTGTCCCCCCAAAACAAAAAAAAAACCAACCTACCTCCAACAGCTGTCTGGTAGTATTGGAATGTTAAAAGACAAAAGTGGAGATTGGGAGGGCCAAAGGGAGTGATAAACTGCAGCCATGATAAACTATCACCTGGATAACACCAGACCCGTACAGCATGTAGAAAACACAACTAATACACATGTTTTTAGCATTTTATATAATACACACAATAGTATTTCAAAGGCTATTCGGTGGTTGTAACTTAAGAAATACTTTCCATGGTAGAAACTCTATGCTTTTCTCTCTGCTGCTGTCATGAGCGAGTTCAGGGATGCAGAAGACTCACCTAAGCATGTTTCCGCAGTAGGTTACAAGGTATAACAAACTCTTCCTATCCTAGGGCTGTAATCGCCTCAGCTGAAAGTTCAGGGTTCCTCCATAGAAGCGCTTTCTAGCATGTTTAGCATTAACCCTTTCAAGCCAACACTCAAAGGTCAGTTTTCTCCAGCTCTAAAGACGGCCAGCAGTTCTGCACAGTAACAAATCTACTACTGCTAATGTATCACCCACCACAGACTAACCGACATGATAAAGTGTTTGTTAGTGAGGGATTCTGTCAGCAGGCTCCGACAAAGATTGCTTTGTCTCACATTTCCTCGAAAATTGGCTAGCTTAAAACTCACATCCCCAACCCGTATCTGTTTACAGCCTACAGCACCAGTCTGAACTGTCCACTGTTTTTACATTAACAATTTGCCCCTGTGGCACTCAGCTGTCTGTCTGACCTTTGATACAGCAGAATACATGTGGCCATCAGATACATATTCAATTGAGTAGGTCTGTATAATCTCGTTTATTTTTTACTGTTAGCTTTAGATGTATTGCCAAACTGCTTCCTCCAAAGCGCCCATGCCATGGGCAGGGTAGTTATTTGATTAATATGAGCCTCTTGTAGATCTGTGATGTCACCCCTTATGCACAGACAGAAATAAGTTTAGATTAGCTCCAACTGTCTAACATGTCCTACTCCAGGGTCAGTGTTGGACGTTATTTTTCCCCTTTCCTCACTCTTCATGCAAACACTGCTGCAGTTGGTAACAGCTCCCCAGCTGAAAAGGTCAAATGGCCACTAGCAAGGCCATTTTCTACAAAACAACCTCTATTCTGGAACTCTTCCTTCATTGGTCTGCAGAAGGCGAAGTTTGTTGAGCTTCAGGGCACACTGTAAAGCTCAGTTATTCTCCGTCTCATCTGAGTTTCTCCACCTGCAAAACTGTTGACCGGGCTAGAGCAGCTCAGGTTTCTTAAGTGCCAGACAAGCAATTCTATCAGTGTTTTTCTCCAAGGAAAAAGAAAAAGCACCAAAAAATCAAGAATGGATCTTTCCAGAAGTTATGGGCTTGAATCAGGAGTTACCGTGAAATGTTCTATGGCTGGTGTCATGTACAGTAGGGGGTCATGCTGGAGGAGCACACTACTTCCTTCTGGCTTTAAAATCTGAGTGAAACTGAATTGTAAAGCAGACTGAAAGCAAAGTACAGTACAGGAACTGTTGCTAAAGCGCCTTCAGTTGGACTCTCCATACAAGCCAACAGCTGTTTGAGGTGTCAACCACCAGGAACAGGTATGACAAAGAGTCTCTCAGAAATGAACTGAGGCTTCACAGACTACAACCAGAGTTGGATCAAGCCCTATGAGCCCTTATCATCTATCATGATGCACAGCAGGCTAGGATAACAGGAGGGATAGAACTATCCAACTGCTTATGTAGACCTGCCAACCAGGTAGGAACTCAAGGGAGATCAAAATGTTTTAAGTCACATAGGTCCATCTAGTCCAGTATCCAGTCTGTGGTGCTTCAGGAGAAGGTACAAGAAACCTCGTATTAGGCAGATGTGGGATAATTTGCCACCCACAAAGGTCTAATGTTAACCCTTAAAGGTCTTGTGCTATGAGGCACAAGGTTCTATATACTGTTAAAAAACAAAAACAAAACAAACACTTAAGCATTAGTTACTACAACTCTTGATATTCTTGTTATCCATGTAGGTTACCAATCCCTCTTTGAACCTTGCCAAGTTCTTGGCTTCAATGACAGCCTATGGCAGTAAGTTCCACAGGCTGTGTTGCATGAAAAAAGTATTTATCAGTTTTGAACTTGCCACCGTGCAAATGCACTGACTGTCCCTGGTTCCAGAGTGTGTCAGTACAGAGACCCAATCCTTCCACTCTCGAAACCGACCATGCGGCAGTAAGAGGGAACGGAAGAGGCGTCGACTCACACTGCCTAATATAACCTCACCTGAGACACGAGGCAATGCATGATGCACATGCAGGTCAATGGACACTGCTACAAAAAATCAGACTCCAGCACATGTGCACCAACGTTTGGAATACATATATTTTCCAAATGTTGGTTCACTTGTGCTGGAGTCTGATTTTTTGTAGCGGTGTCCATTTGTGTGTGTGTGTGTGTGTGTGTGTGTGTGTGTGTACACACTATATATATAATAGGGACCACCATTCAAAGAACCACAACCTCCCGCCCAGTGTTTTGCTTACAAGGTGGGATCAGACGCATGACCAGCATGTACCTAAAAAAACCCATACTGCTCCGTTACATCATTTTTCACAACCAGCGCAGACAGCAGTGGCCCTCCTATTAAGTGGTTCTCAATCAGGAGTCCGGGACCCCCTGGGGGGACCACGAGCAGGTTTCAGGGGATCCGCCAAGCAGGGCCAGCATTGGACTTGCTGGGGCCCAAGTCAGAAAGCTGAAGCCCCACTGCATGGGGCTAAAGCCCAGGACTGAAGCCAAAGCCCAAGCAACTTAGCTTTGCAGGGCCCCCTGTGGTGTGGGGTACTGGGGCCACAGGCAATTGCCTTGCTTGCTACCCCCTATAGCTGGGCCTGGCTTTTGTATGCAGAAAAACAGTTTTTGTGGCACAGGTGGGCTGTGGAGTTTCTATAGCACGTTGCGGGGGACCTCAGAAAGAAAGAGGTTGAGAACTCCTGCGTTACATCACAGCAATGTCAGCTGCTCTACTGAAGGAGATGGCGCTCTTCTCTTCGTGACCTAGTCTATGCTGGAAAAATGTACCACTTGTAGCTGCTTGGGTGGTATCAATGACATTGAGCACTAGTGAACATAGGCCTTGGGAGGCAGTGGGGATGGCTTACTACTATATCAGAAGACCCTGATGCAAGCAGATACTCAGGACATGGCCGTAAAAACACTCAGAACTGGTCTATACTAGCATCTTACCACAGGCCCAGTTGTACAATTGCTATAATACAATTTTCTTTGCATATATACGTCCCTTTCAACTTCTCCACCCTTTGTTCCAACATCAAGGAAGGCACCCATCCATCAACAGATGACTGCAAACCTCAGTGCCAAGATCAGCATTTAGCGTCGTTTTCCTCATGTACCAACCAAGCAGTTCCTTACTCCAACAACTAAAATAGTGCTCAGTTGTTTGACTCTTTCCTCCATGTTTCCTGAACTGCTTTTCAAGAAAAAAGGACCTATTAACTTTGCATTGCAAGGGGATTTAAAGCTGCTCTGTACAGAACGGTGGACTAGTGCCCCGTGCTCGAAATGAGGAGTTGGGCTGAGTTACTCCTTCAATACAAAGACTTTTGTTTCCTTACAATACCAGGTTTACAGTAGGTCAAGAGTTTCTTGTGCACATTTGCTTTTAAGGACAATTGTACCTTGCTTGCCCATTTCAATTATTACAAGGGGTTTTGTTTGTTTGTTTTAAAAAGAGGGAAAGTAAGTGGTATTTATTTAAACTAAGGTGATGCACATTTTCAAAGCCTTTTCTTCTGAGGGACAAAGCTTTTTGTAAACTTGGATATTGCAAATGGTAAACAAGTTTTTTGTTCTTAAAGTCAATAGCAAGCATCCTTTTGTTATGCAGTTAACATGCACTTCCAGTACTGAGGAAAACTGAGGTAGTTAAGGATTTTTTTTTTTGCACTTACTTGTCCAAATACAGTTATTCAGTATTTGTATTAAAATAGTCCCCAGAGGCCCAAGGCAGGAATGGGGTTCTCTTTTGCTGAGTGCTATACAACCCACACAACTAAAAAATAGTCTCCTGCTCCAAACAGCTTACAATGAAAATAAAAGGATAAGACAGGAGAGGAATGGTGTTGTACACAAAGAAGGGTGTGGGGGAGGGGGAAGGAAATGTAAGATTAGCAGTGACGAGGACATAAGGCTGTAAATATTGGTAAATTCATAATATACAGGCAGCATACATTTTTTTCTTACATATAAAAGGTGGGCAAGCAAGATTTCAATGACTCATTAACAAGCCACCTGCATAGCTATAATTAGTTTTAAATTAAACCTTATAATTACAGCTCCTTTGCTCCTTTCTACCTTCCTAAATACTTATCATGCCTTAATAAACTGAGTAAATCCCCATTACTAAGTCTACGTTTACTTAAGTCTTCCAGCCTGTTAACCCTCTCATGGCAGTGCCCTGCATTCAGTGCTTCAATGCGCTGTGAAAACCTGAATTAGCAACAGTGAAACCTACCAATGGATTATGACCCAGTGTACAATAGTAGTCCACGAAGGCAGGGGCCCCCTCAATAGACAGTCATCCTGTTATCCACAGCATGATCCAACTCCCTCCCTCTGTTTTGATTTTGAGTCTTGTCACTTTTGTGCAGGTCAGAGCTTTGTGGCAGTGCCAAGATTGCAGACTTTAAAAATGCATGATTTATCGGCAGGTATTCTTCCTGGCCTGGGGGAAGGCATACCTCAGTGGTTTGAGCATTGGCCTGCTAAACCCAGGGTTGTGAGTTCAATCCTTGAGGGGGCCATTTAGGGATCTGGGGCAAAAATTGGGGATTGGTCCTGCTTTGAGCAGGGGGTTGGACTACACGACCTCCTGAGGTCCCTTCCAACCCTGATATTCTAGGATTCAGGTGTAGAAAGGTTAGTGGATTCCTGTCAGTGCTTTGTAGATTATATCTGCAACATGCCAGGGAAACAGCTGGTACCATACACAATTCTTAGCTGGCACCACGTAATATCTTCCAGAGTACACTAACTCATTTGTACAAGTTTAGTTAACTCTAAAAAAACAGACTGATTTTCCAACGCATACCCCTAATCTTACAATATATTGCTTTCCCAAGCTCTCTTCTGTCTGACCTTCAGCTCCCAATACTAAGAGACTGCCTGCAACTGAGCCCATGTGGATCAAAGGTTCACACCTTTCCCAGCTCCCCCTCTCAGTCCAAGTTCCTTGATGAGGGCAACTCCTTTCCTGCTGGCAAATATCTGCTCTCACCTTCTTATAATAATTGTGGCCTCTAGCAAAGACTAATAGTTGAAATGGCTGTAAAAGAGCCACCCTAGCAACCAGATTCTTCCTTTTAGCAAGAAGCCTTGTCACCTGAAGCAGCAGTTATGCAGGAAGGAGGCAGATCCTGCAATAGCCGACCAGCAAGCATTCAGCAGACTACAGCATCAGAGCAGCTGCTCTAGTGAATTTGCTACTACGAGCAAGACTGAAGGTTTCACCTTTAGAAAGTTCCCAGGAGGTTTGATTCTATAGCAACTCTATTCCCATCTCTATCTAGCTGAGGGGTGGGCAAACTTTTTGGCCCGAGGGCCACACTGGGGTTGCAAAACAGTATGGAGGGCCGGGTAGGGACAGCTGTGTCTCCCCAAACAGCCTGGCTCCCGTCCCCTCTCCGCCCCCTCCCACTTCCTACCCCGACTGCCCCCTTCAGAATCCCGACCCATCCAACCCCCCCTGCTCCTTGTCCACTAACTGCCCCCTCCTAGGACCCCTGCCACTAACTGCTGCCCCCCCGAGACCCCACCCCCATCCAACCCCCTCTGCTCCCTGACTGTCCCGCGTCCTGACAGGCCCCCCCGGGATTCCCACACTTATCCAACCCCCACACCTTCCCCGTCCCCTGATCACCCCATCCAACCACCCCCTGCTCCCTGTCCCCCCAACTTCCTGCCATGGCCCCCTTACCATGCCGCTCAGAGCAGTATGTTGGCGGCCGCGCTGCCCAGCTGGAGCCAGACATGCTGCTGCACTGCCCATGCAGAAACATGACTGCAGGGGAAGGGGGGACAACGGGGGAGGGGCCGGGGGCTAGCCTCCCCAGCTGGGAGCTCAAGGGCTGGGCAGAATGGTCCCGCAGGTCGGATGCGGCCATAGCTTGCCCACCTCTGATCTAACTCAATGTTTTTTATTTGGACTCCATTCCACCACTTGTGTTAGTTAACAGTTCCTTAAATTTCATCCTTGCCCCCCTGCTTCGCACCCTTCTCCTGCTAACAAGATGCTGGTTCCTTGCCCCCTCATGTCACAAGTTTGCTCACTGGAGCTGCTGAGATGCTTTTTTAATTTGATAGATGACAAACTATCTATAGTTTAGACTGCAGACCAAGTTTGCCATGATATCCTACCATTAACTGTGTTGAGGAACGAACTTGCAACTAGCTGTCTGGACCCTAAATCATAGGGATGCCAACAGATCTGACAGAACATGTGGTTTCCTGGAGCAAGAGGAAGAACATGTCTGCTCACGCTTCTCTGAGTGTCAGCCCTGACTATGGAATTTTAATGGTAATATACTCAAATGACAGCGTCTTTTCTAGTTATGAGGAGGCGTCAGGACCTCCTGTGCTCTAATTCTTGCCCTGACAGAGCCTCCCTTTGTGCCCTTGGGCTAGTCACTTAAACCCCTTTGCAAGAGGAAGTTCATTGTAATTATCACAGAGGTGCAGTGAGGAAAAGGTGTTGCAAATGCTTTGCTGCTGAAACACTTCATAAAATTCCAGACACAGGATTACAATTTCTCTTAAAGTACAAATGAATCATTTTCCCCAATTTTCTTGGCCGTCAGGGTTAAAACTAGACTCCTTCAAGCTTACTTGAACACACCGCATTAGCCCATCTAAAAGTAAGCTGAAAAGTATTTCCTCACCCTGTTGTGAAAGAGGCCCACTATATGCCTGAAGTCTGATCAGTAGAGACAACTGAAGGATTTTCAGTGAGTTAAAGAGGCTTAGTAAAAACTGGTAAGCTGTTCTGTCTCCCTATACTGGAAGAACATTTCTACCAGAGAATAGAGGAAGGGTCACCCCAAGTAGCTCAAGACAGAACCTCGCACAGTCCCTGTGTGTAGTGCAGCATTAGCGCAGAACTGTAGTGTACACAGGACAGATGTAGCACCCTTCAGGGATACAAATACAGCAATCATAATGGAATGTACCAAGCATCTATCACAAAACAACATGCAGCAGTAGGTCTCAAGTAAACAGGGTCTCTTCTGCCTATAACATTCACTTGATGAACCACTGAACACAATCTCTTGCACCGTATGAAAATCTGCATGGTGCACTGCTAACAGAAGCGAAGGAAACCCTGATCTCAAGAACCCACCCACCACATACATACTTCAAAAGAAGAGACACCATTTTGGAAACCTGATAAAGAATTGTATCAGCTACTGTAGTTTTTCTACTAGTGTGGATAGGTAGGTGTCTTAGAAAACTCCTGTTGGCCCTAACCCCAAATGCTGCTCTCCTTCCATGCTCCCTTGTAATTCCCCATTCCATCCCAATCTAGATTGTCCCCCCATGCTTCCCTCCCCCTCCCTACCCCACTTCTTATCACATCCCCCTTTACTGCCCTCAGCTTTTGTACATAGATATGTATCCATTCTAATGGATCTAAATATAGATATCAACTTTTAAAAGCTGGATTTAGCAGGAAAGGGGGATGCTAATGGGGAGCAGAGTACTCTCCCTCCCACACGTCCCATCCCAACTGTGCCAACGTATTACAGGCTATCACTGCCTCAGAGTTCGCATATCTCAAAAGGCAGCCAGTGCTAATAGTTTGGGGTACCAAAGCAGACTTATGACTGAGCAACTACAAAAAAACAAAAAAACAAACAAACCCTTGTGCCAACTGAAGAGGAACAAAGCATTTTCTGTGGCCTTGAGTGCCTACTGTGGTAAACACGAATTTAATTCTGGAATTCATGTTCTATATAGTTTTTTTTTTTTTAAACAAGTAGTAACATTAAACAGGGAATAGAGCTGGAGTTTTTGTGCAGAAAAAAGGATTCACTTTCAGAGAACCCTGCCTTGTTAAATTCTAGGCCCCACGGTAGGATCGGGACCTTGGATTGTAAGCTGTTTGGGGCAGGAATTTGTTTTCCTATATATCCTTAAAGTGCCCAAGCCAGCAAATGTCACTGTATAAGCAATAAATATACATTATACCAGTGGTTCTCAACCAGGGATACACGTACCCCTAGGGGTACAAAGAGAGGGTACATCAACTCATCTAGATATCTGCCTAGTTTTACAACAGGCTATATAAAAAGCAGCTACAATCTAAAATTTCATACAATGACTTGTTTATACTACTCTATACATTATACACTGAAATGGAAGTACAATATTTATATTCAAATTGATTTATTTCATAATTCTATGGTAAAAATGAGAAAAGCAGCAATGTTTCAGTAATGATGTGCTGTGACATTTGTATTTTATGTCTGATTTTGTAAGCAAGTAGTTTTTAAGTGAGGTGAAACTTGAGGGTACAAGACAAATCAGACTCCTGAAAGGAGTACAGTAGGCTGGAAAGGCTGAGAGCCACTGCATTATCCCACCAAGACAGACAATGTTGCTGCAGTGTCTGGGCTGTCTGAAGTGCACTATGAATCCAGAGGCAGTTCAGTGGAGGCAGACTAACACTCTCTCCTTCATTCCACAATAATATGGTGGTGACATAACCCGCCAAAACATTTAGTTTTAATTCAAATAAGGGAGTTATTGCCAAGTAATTAAACCCATTGAAGGCCTATAAGGGCTGGTACCTTCATTAGCACTAACTTATTTTTGGAGCAGTGTTCTAACCAGTCACACTGATTTACAGTTATGTATATGAAAATTTGCCCACTATTATTCATGAAGCAACTTGTTTAGCCTTTTAGAACAGATGTTGAGACCAACTTCAAGTGCCAATGCAGGCATACTGGGATGGAGAGAAGTATCCATTTGCCATATATTCTCAGTATTTCTGAAGGTATAAAGGGAAAAGCTACACCAATGAGTCAGAATTTGCACAGTTGTGTGTCTCCCCACCCTTCTTACTGCACTGGAGGAAGACAACTCACCCCCGAAACTTCAGAAGATTCTTACTAGGACATTTATCTTCTTCCTATATTATTTAATAGGAAAATGCTACCTGTCAAGCTTCAAAATATTTAACTAAGATCTGCAACCTATTTGTTAAGCACCAACTGTGTTCTCTGCAGATATGTGAAGACTATCCCTTTCCCTGACACTTCACAGACTAAAGGCTTGTCTACACAGAGAAATAAATCTGGAATAAGGTAGTGATTCCTGATTAATGCCACGTGTGGATGTTGTTATTCCACAACAACAGTGCCTTATTCCAAATTAGTTCAATCCACTTATTCCAATTCCGAATAAGACACTCAGTGTGGAATACGAGTATCCATCATGGAATTATTCTAGATTAGCTATTTCTAACTAGTTCCCCATGTAGCAAAGTGTTCAGGCCCCAATTCTATGGTCAAATAGGATCTGGCACGGCTGGAGAAACCTTTGCTAGCAGATCCAAATGCAGGCGTGGGGTCTAAATATGATAGAGTTGGAGAGGACATTCCACTAATTCAAAAACCAGAACACCAACACTACCTTAAATGTAGTGTACAAACCCTAAGTGAGTAGATCTCCTCTGATGCACAAAAAAAAAAAAAAAAAAAAAGGCTTGCATCATCAATATATTTGAATTTAAGCTAACTTTGGCTATTTTTTGTTTAATGTAATTTAAAAAAAAAAAGCCCACAAAACACTACCACCATCTGTAACATAATTCGCCAGTTAACCAGATTCTCAAATTTCTGGTTAGTGAAAATGAAAACTAGAGTCAAGTTTGTGTCATTATTATGGTATGTGAAGTTGCTCAAACATAGCTGAAGGCAATTCTTGACAGTTTGCTTCAAGTGGTAATACAAGCAGAAATCCAATTTAAAGCAAAAAATAAAGTAGAACTAAGTTTTAAGTGCAACAGGACCAGTGAATCTTCTTCCAGATGAAATTTAACAGCAAGGTTTCTGAGAGTTTCCAATAGTACTTGCAGAGAAGTAGGGGACACTTAAAGATTATGTTGTTCCAGGTATGCAAGAACAAAATGCCTACCTTTTAGATAATGAAGATTTCTGTCAAAAATTAAAGACGACTCTAGCTGATAACCATGAAAGTTTACATCATCAGGAGTCCAGCTAAGCTTTTAAACACAGGAAATTAGTGCGAAGTGTTTAAAGCCTTTTAAGGCTCAATTAAGGATATGTGGCAGCCCAGTAGACTAGAGAACCAAGTTCCATTTTCCAAATCAGAGGGCTTCAGGGCACAACTCACAGCAACTCTTCAGCAGGAAACTTACTAAATGAGATGAAGCTAGACACATCCTGAACAACTAGTTCTCTATACGATGGACAATACAAACTGTAGCCAGCAGATTATGTAGAGAAAAGAATAGAGATCTTGTACAGTGTAGTACACAGCAGAGTGTTAGAAGTGTTCCTTTTTGTGACAGGGAGCTGGTGCTGCAGATTGCTGTTCCACAGCCACTTTTATCTACCAGAGGGCTGGAACCTCCACTGCTGTCCAAAGCCAGGTTCTAGCTTACCATACAGAAACATTTTAGTGCAGTGTATATTGGAGGGCTAAGATATTCAGCTCCCATTATTAATTGCAGCTGTACATCTAAACACATCACAGCACATGAAGTTTCATCCCAGCCGAGTCAGCAAAAAGGAAAAACTGCAGCACTAATGGATGTCTGTATTCCACAGACAGTGACCTTATAAAAGGAAGCTGTTGAAGCAGAAGGAGATTTATTTTTAAGAGACTTAATTCTTTTCAGTATTTTTCCCCTTTTTTTCCTCTCAGTTTGAGGCATACTGTATGGGTCAGAATGAAAAAAAGATCAGGAATACGAACTGTGAAGATACTAATACAACATGCCAGGGACTGATCCTGCAGTATCAACAAAATATAACTGACAGTTTACTAAAGCCTTTGTATACACTAGCATACCGTGACTAGCAAAGAGAGCTGCTTAGAAAGCAGCTGTTTTAGTGATACATCAGGATGAAGAGATCTATTATAAATAATTTCGCCATGCTGACTTCCCAACAGCATTAATAAAGGCCCTGGAAACAGATTTGTGCTACCGGCTTTTACAAAATTAGTTGTTTTGGAGCACCCAGGACTAGCACTAGCTCAGGTCTAGACAAACCCAGCACACTATTGGTGCTACATAAATAGTAATTTAAGACTTATTTTTAAAGATTGAGGGATTGAAAGCAGGTCCCCCCTTCCCTTTTTTTTTTTTAAAAGGTCATTTTCACTTGACATTAAAAGGGATGCGGTCAACTAAAAAAGCAACCCTGAAAGCACTGTGCCTATTACTATAAGTACCACCTAAGATTCTAGTCTTTGTTGTAGTAGTCTCTCTTTATAGTTTAACTGCTTTGTGCATTTGACAAGTTTTCCTAGACAGTGAAGCAGTGAAATTGACTATATAGGGTTTCCCCTTTGGGAGAAAAGCCCACACAAAACAATGAGACAGCCATTTAAAAAAAAAAAAAAAAGTGGTATTGCCAGCCCATAAAGATTGGCAAGACCAAAGGAATCCTTTGGGCAGGTGTAATATCCAAAAAAGACTAGATTTCAAGTTGATTGTGGATATACTATCAAGTCTATCAAGACTCTTTTCGAAGAATTTCCCCCTTCTCCGATGGTTTCTCAAGTCTTCACACAACTTCTCTCCACAAGTACATGTCTGAATTAGGAATCTGGGATGAGGGGAAATTCTATTGAAGATTTTTATCCAGCGAAGCAATAAAGCCTTTGCTGACTGTACTCAAGACAATGACTAATCTTGATAGCTCCCCACATCTACACTAAATTGATCCTAATTCATGAAAGAATGGCTGAACTTCAGAAGACTGAAGAAAAACCTTTTATTTTTATGCTTGGCATCAGCAGAGACTACATTTCATTGTTCAACTTTCAATTTTTATAACCTTCAGCTTAGACATTACTATAGGTCATTAAGAGCAGATTCCACTGTATTCTCATGAAAACTGGGTCAAACCTTAACAAAAAAAACCCAAAAAACTTTACGTACAAGTCAGATACAATTGCACACCGTACAATTCTCTCCTCTCACCCCCAACAACATGGCCAGGAGTCAAAAAGTGTTTGTGCTAACACTGCATAGACACAAAATGGAGCTGTTTCCAGGGTCTTGGGTTCAAACAGCAAAGCAATCAAAATACTTCACAAACCTCAAACTTCTGCTTTAAGGCTTTGCTGATCTGCGACTGCAGAAGTTACTAAGAAAAGGCTTATAAGTTTTCAGTCAGATTTTGCTTTCTTTTAAGTAATTTAGCTGATGTAGAAGTTACAGAGTTTGGATGTGAATCCTAGGTTGTTACCTCCCATTCCAAATACTGAAACCCTTGTCCACCCTGTGGCTTTCCTGCATCTACGTAGAAGCTTCCTCAGCTTTGACCTCCCTATTTCTCCCCTCACCAATCTGCCGAAAGTGCTGTTTTTAGAGTTGTGATGCTCTGCCCACCTCCCTCTACCTCCCCCCCCCAAGCTCTTCACTGGTTCCCTATTGCCTGCCGCATCAAGGTCAAGTTTTTTTTGCACTCATTTTCAAGGCTTTGCGCAATTCTGCCCTTCTACATATGGTCACCACCTATTCTTGTCCATTGTCTCTCCTGCAAAGTACTCGTTTCTCCTCAGCCACGCACACAATGTTTGAAATCCATTCTTCAGCTCCTGTATGCTAAATGGAATTGCTCTTAAAAAGACAAAGCAGACTTCCACGAAGTCTTTCAATGACCGTGCCATCCAAGTTACAGTTTAAAAGTCTGCACTACTTCAAGGTTCTCTCCAAACTTGGCATAATCATGGCATACATACAGATGGTTTGCATCAGATTCAGACTCTAGGCACCTTGTGCACGGGTACACGTGGCAACACGTACACCGATGGCATCAATTTATAACCCAGCTACCCACATTTGTAAAGGACAGGTTTATTTTAAAGTAGTACATGGCTTGAGGTCAGAACAGACTGCATGTCAGAGAGACACTGATGTAAAGCAATACTGAAGGCCTGATTTCCAGAAATACTGACCTCAGCTGGAATCGTGGACACTCAGCATTGTGGAAAAATGTTGGAGATGACAAATTTAAGAATTGACACGATGCCGCATTGGTCCTCGAGGTTAACAAAGACACATGCTGTACCCTGCTTCTCAAAGGCCTTCACAACTCTATTTTAATATATATTAGACTAAACAGGCAAGTACAGAGTATTCCAATAAAATCATCTCATCGAGGCTCTGATGCTACACCATTAGAGTCAACAGAAGCTCTGCCTTTGAAGTTAACGTAGCATAGGATCAAGCTCTAAGTGGGCCACACGAAGCCCGTCAGCACTGCCAGTCAGTCTCCAGTACCTTTTTGACACAGTGAAGGAGAAGTTTCCTTCTCAAGAGAGAAACCCACAGAACTGGAGACTAGTCACACACTAACAGTTGTATATTTGTGCCAGTACTTGCTGTTTCCCTCCCTAACCATCACAGGATTTCTCTGACTTCTGGCCACTTTAGAGTCCCTAAACACTTTCCTCCTGCCCCTGCATTTGAGAGCCTTATATACAGGAATAGAACGTTTGGGGGGATGCCTATGTCTCTATCTGATGCAATGCAAAAGTTTTAGAGGGAAACCCTGTTCTAGTTAGCTGCACTTCAGATAAGCTATTATCCTCGTTTAAATCTGAGTGAAAAAGGCCAGACAAAAATACTAATGCAAGACTCTCCCTTCTTCCAAACATTTCCTTTCCACTAAGGATTCATAATTGGACCTATGTGAGTCTGACAAACTCTTTTTTCTCAACCCACAATAAAATACAATAATATAAAACACTTGACTCTCCCTGGCTTCCTTTATATTACCTCTCACACGTAAAGACATTTTGAAAATACGTTTTCTATTCTGATGCTTTGGTGTGGAAAGCACTCCCCTCCCTATACTGCTAGGTAAACTAGGAAATGGAGTTTCTATTAAGACACATGGACCAATACATTTTTTAAAATGACTTTTCAGGTCTAGTTAAAATAGAAAAAAGTGTTACAAGATTATTCTTTTGAAAAGATTATTCTTTTGAAAACTGAAGTTTCCAGTAAGAGATTTTCACCAGGGCACAACACTGTCTAGGTTCTTATTCTGCACCAATCACTGTGGTAGGAGGAAAGAAAAGCGTTTGACACTATGAGAGGGCAAAATGGTGCAAACAGTTTATATCACAACTGAAGAAAGTTGGATGCATATCCTGCAGCTTTGCCAATTACATTGGAGTCGCATCTTACGTGGGGGTTAGGTTCTAAAGTCAGTGCGTAAGGCGAAAATCGCATATAGTCAAAATTACCCTTGAAAATCTCTTAAATCGCACATAAAGTACAGTATATACTCCATCACATTAAGATTATCAGCATCCCTAGTGCTTTGTATCTGTGAGAACGTAAGCCTCTTGTATGTGGCCTTGACCAAGACATGATGAGCAGTTTCAAGAGGTTGGAGGTGGTATTGGGGGGGGAGAAAGACTACTTCAAAATCATTATGCGCAAACCGAAGTGCCACAGGGTGGCCAGGAACATTGTCCAAGATCAATAACACTTTAAAGTCAGGTCCTTTCTCTCTGAGGTACCACTTGACCTCCGGAATGGAACACTTGTGGAACCAATCCAAAAATAATGCTGTGGTCACCCAAGCCTTGTTATTTGATTGCCAGAACACAGGCAGGAGATTTTTGTTCTTGCCTTTTAGGGCATGGGGATTTGCAGCCCTATAGAGAAAGCCCAGCTTTATTAAATGCCCAATAGCATTGCCACAAAACACCACAGTCACACGGTCTTTAGCTGCTTTGAAGCCAGGGGCTTGTCTTTCTGATTTCAAAGTGTAAGTGTGGTTGGGCATTTTTTTTTTTTTTTTTTTTTTTTCCAGAAGAGCCCAGTCTCATCAACATTAAAAACTTGTTCCGGAAGATAACCCTTTTCTTCTATGATTTTCTTTAATTGTTCGGGGTAGGCTTTTGCTGCCTCTTCATTGGCAGATGCAGCTTCACCAGTAGTCTGCACATTTTTGAGGTTGAAGCAGTTCCTAAAACTGTTATGCCAACCTTGGCTGGCTTTGAATTCCTTCTCATGAGAAGGCTGTCCCTCTTCAGCGGGAGGTTTGAACAGTGTGAAGAGCCTTTTCTCGCAACGTGTTGCCATTGATAGGCACACTTTTACGGTTCATGTCTTCCAGCCATAAATTTAATGTCTTTTCAGTCTTCATTAAAGTCTTATCACGCACCTGGCTTGTCACTTTAGCAGTTATTGGAGCACTTGATGCCATGGCTTGACGAATTTCTCTCTCTCGAATCTTGATGGCATGGATGCTAGATTCGTTGCGGCCATATTTACGCGCTGCACTGGAGACCGACATACCGTCTCTCAATAAGTCCAACACAGCCAGTTTTTCCTCCAGCGTTGGAGCAGATCGCTGTTTCTTCAGTTGAGTGCCAGATGAAGTAGTGGGCTTGTGTTTAGGGGCCATGTTGTACGAAAAATACTTACAGTATCTTTAAACACTAGAATCACACTCAGCATGGCGAGATGCTCACACTATGAGAGTCATGCGGGAACTGAGACCGACTGAGGGAACAGCAGATTTACGTCTCCCATCTCACTCACACCGGGGTATACGCTCATTGAGTGGAATGGTGGGTGGAATCGCCCACACTATTTACAGGTATCTTGTTATTTCTCTTTTTTTTTTTGCCGAGCGCATATAGTTGAATTCGCGTAAGTTAAATACGCATATGATGCTACTCATCTGTACCAGCAGTTATTCATAACTTGGATAAAAGCAATCAGGATTCCTATAAACAGGAATGGAACTCTTTACATAGTATTTTTATGGCAAGAGCAACTAAAAAAAAACCAATGCATCACCTGCTACTGAAAGATGATCCCATGGGTGAGATGTTGCTAAAGAAAATACAAGACTCAAAATGAAACTCAAAATAGAAAAGCTGACATTTTTTTTAAAAAATGAAGGCACTGCAATAGCTTTGCATCAGAATGGAAGCCAGCTTTCTTCAGTATGAGCAACTGAAATAGTGCAACATTGTGCCAGTGTACCAAGGCAGAAACTGAACTAGCCAGTCTTCACTCTCCAAGCACAGACAAATGCAAAGTAGTAAACTAATAGCGAAAGAGAAGATTTTAACACAGGTATATCAAACATTCTCTCCTCAGCCCTGGCAACATCCCTTTAAGATTGAAAAACCTAGATTCTCTAAGACTGTGGGGTCCAGTCCTCACAAGATCAACTCAGCCCTTTATCCTCCCCAACGTAGGTAAATTAAGCTCCACATACTTTATGATGGGGATGGGGAGGTTGTCAGGTTTTGAAAGAAAGACCTTATAACCTGGGTCCTGTCTGCTCTCTGTGGACATATGATATTCCATGGCCCTGTTCATCCTTGGTATAATTTGTCCTGTCCCCCTGCTGTCATGCAATGTGTTGTGCCCTAATTGTTGAGTGGTTACTCTCATTGACCCTAGCAGGTGGCTGCATTTCATAGTTACTTGTTAGCCACAGATGACAGGTTCAGCACTCTACCACACACACAAAAAAGGAACAATCACTGATAAAGAGATTTTACAACCTCAGACACACCAGAGAAAGGATAAAACCCAGAGAGGGGAACAGACAGTGCTATTCCCCCCCCCACACACACACCCCCAAGCATTCAGGCCAACAAAGTATATTCACAACTTGTCTTGTGGGCATCATGGAAGTAGTGAGTTTACATGAGACTTGTAATGAATAAGGTTGATAGCTTAGTGGAGTGCACTTCATGAGTAAGAGGCAGCACAGAAGTCACCACCAAATACAAGAATGAAACAAGATGGGTTTTGAGGCTGATATCTTTGATCGAGCAGAAGGTAAAGGAGGAACATGAGGATCCAGGACCAGACATGTAGGCTGGGACAGAGCTTTGATGCAGCAGTAGAAGGGTGTCTAATGGTCAGGACAGAAGATGACTGTTTTGGTGGCCATGCTATGGCTGGAGTTAAAAGGGAGAGGGAGGTGTAAAGGAGGCTGGAGAAGAGGTGGTTGCAGTTATCAAAATACATGCGACCTCCCACGGTGTTAATAAGGGTAACAGCAATGGAGAGTAGAGGGGGGAAGATACAGGGCCTAGCAGAGTTTTCCCCAACGATGTTCCACAAATGTATGGCAAAGTACTGGTAAACACTTGCTCATGCAAGCAGCCCCTGCTGACATCAGTGAAATTACTCACATGAATAGGGGCTTCAAGATTTGGGCCATTAAAGCACTTTGGAACTCTTCTAAATGGAAGTTATGAGCAAAGAACTTTTTTTTTTTTAAGCAATTAGAGTCTAATTTGCTAAGCCCTGCAAGAACTGTAAAGAGGGAACTAATTTGAGGTATCCTAAAGAATGCAATATAATACCCCCAGAAGGCAGGGGATGGAATAAAACTTCCTTCCACCCAAAGTCTGTTGCAATACAATGCATTGCATTTTAGTCATAGTGATCTCTTGCTTGACACTCATGAATACAGTTAAGACATGGAAAATGTTGTTTAAACACTAACCTTTCCTAACATAGCTGGTTAAGACAGTTGCATTGCTTAACAGAGTCAGTGTTTTATTTTACATAACATTCCCTAGGCACATTTAATTCAGTTGTCTGGGCATTGAGAGAATCAGACCAAAGACCAAATTATGACAGTTTTTAAATTAAAAAGCCCTCAGTGAAATGAAAGTGCAGCTACTCCCTAAAGCAGTAATGTGCTTTCATAATTGAAACTGCTACCCAGCCATTCCTCCCTCTCCCTCCCAGGGAGCACTAAACCTTACATTCTCACTCACACTGCAGGGGTAATTTTTAAGAGTTTGTGCTATTTTCCCCCTCTACACATACTAATTTTAGACAATCCACTACATCTGAGAGAAGAGAACATTCTGAATAGCTTAAAAATGCTCAAGCATTTTGCTTTTCTTCAGCATTATTAGCAGTCTAGTTCTGCTACATGTCACTCCTTTTTTTATTTTGTTTCTCTTACCTCCTTAAAGTGTGACAGCTCTAAAAATGATTCAAGATTTCAGGCCAAATTTTGGTCCTACTAAAATCAATGGCTGTTTTGCTATTCGTTTCAATGGGACCAGGATTTGAGCATTTAATAGTTTCAAGTGATACCTGATGTAGCTATTTACATGGAAGTTGTTACAATCGCCTGCTCTAGACCCAATAACTATTTTAAATAGGAGAACTAAGAAAAAAGTGGTTTGATCCTTTTTTCTGTAAAGCACCTACCACACTAATAAATCATTTCAGGTCTAGAAATATAGAAGAAGAAGTGACAGCACCACTGCCATTCTAGAATTCATCTTTGCCGGTGTCCAGATTTCATTTTTTATATATAAAACATCTACATGTGCCAAGATGAACGCAGTTGAAAAAGCTCTCTCCATCAAGGACCTGATCCAATGCCCATTGACTCCACTGAGCTCCAATTGGGCCCACAAGGCACTAAATGGTAACTTCTCAGGAGAAGCAATCAGTAACTATTTCAAAAATTTAAACTGTCTTGCTGTCAAAATGAAACCAAGTCAGTTAGTTAATAACAGCTTCCAAATCATTTAGTTAGTAATAGTTTCAGGTATTATCTCTGACTCAAGTCCCTCTGTCAATTTCTGTGGTTTTACAATTTTCTTTTAAAAAAAAAAAAAAACCCTCCCCCTTTTCCTATGTGAGAGCTCACAGTTAGGGGAAATAATACACAGAGCTGCCAGAAACACAAAAAGTAAGCCCTTGGAACAAAAATATGAGTGTAAAGCAATCTTCCTCTGACCTTTTATCAGAAGTAATCTTCAGCGTTCTTTCCAAGTGTGATTAAGTTGGTGTCCCTTTAAAGAGACCTGAACTCAGTTTGGCCACATATTTAGATTCTGTAGGTATAGGCTTTTACAGAACTACAGATTGATGGAAGTGATTCCACTGTATTTTAAAAAAAAAAAAAAAAAAAAAAACTCCAATGTAAGCAGCTGAACAGAATTATTCTTCTGCAATATTTAAAACCAAACTTTGAAGCCCAGAGAATTGTATGGATCTGAATTGTCCATGAGGATAACAAAGAGTAAATAATAAAACAGCAGGTTGTGGGGTTTCTGAGATCCTGAAGCTGCAATCGGATCTCTTTGGGCAGATTTCAATGGCTGTCAGTACAGGTGGGGGGAAGGGACAGAGGAGGGAAAAGGGAGGGGGAGGATAAGCCCCTCTGAAGACCCGTCTCCACCCACAAGTCCAACAGCAGGAATCAGCAAATATCTAACAAGTAACAGAACCATACCTGAGCTGTAGACACTTCCCTGTAGGCAGTTTAATGTTTAATTATCTGCAGACTTAGAACTGTATGCAGTGTGACAATGTTAAATGCTGTAGAGATTAAACACCTGTTTGGCAATAGGTATATGTTGGGTGAAAGACTAAGATAGATACATGTAATTATTTTACAAGTCTCTAGACCTTGTGTGCCCCAACACTGGTAAGCAGTCTGGTTTTCCATTAGTTTTCAATACTGATCTCACAGACAAGTTGGTTAAGCACAAACTAGAAACCAAGAACACCCACTCATGGCTCTGACAGTCAGCAAATCACTCAGACCTAATTTCAGAGGTGGTGAGCACCTGCTGCTCCCTATTAAATTCATACGGGCTTGTGAATGCTGAACCCCATTTGATAAACGAGAAAAAGACCACTTTGATTTAGCTTTCCCCTCAAGTTTCTATTTGTAAAATGGGGGGGATGAATATTCTTACCTCACAGCATAGGGATGGTAAAACTATAAGACACTCAGCTTACATGTCACACCTCTATCTGAAGACTTTTTTTAAAAAAAATATATATAGTAACAAATTAACATCCAAGAGTAGTGTAACTGAAAGGGTAGACTAGTTACCAGATTTCCCCCAGTTTAGTTCATTTATGAGACATTTTTCTCTGTGCAGTCACATAACCATTCGTGTGGGGGTTTCACAGGATGACAGGAAGGAGAAAAAGTATTTCAAGAGCGATAGGACAATTTTATTGTAAAGCTAGAAAGAAAAGCAGGGGAGTTCTGGGACAGGTGCTTTAACTACTTTAACCAATTTTACCAGAACTACTTTAACCAATTTTAAATTTAAATTATACAAAATTAGATGTCAGGTAGGCCATATCCCATTTGCTGGTGTTTGGGACATGCTATTATCCTGTACAAAACATCACACCTTTCACCCCCACATGCCTCATTTCTTGTATTCATATTCTTACCTCATAAGACCAGACACACTGCACTCCTGCAAATCTCCGCACACATCTTCCCACTTCCACGTCCTCATGAGTGGTGTACATCTCTTGCAAGCACTCTCCAATGTGAGGCACCATTCTGCGCAGCACCTCCCGGCTCATGATCACGCCAGGTCCTCCCATGCAGAAGTTCTCTCCAGGTTCCAAGGCCAGTTTCCCCATCTCTTCGGTAGTGCCAAGCCCAGTCTGCCCAAGGAAGAGGGGTTCACTACTGTTCAAACTCCTAAGGAAGCTCTCCAGTCTGTCCCCCTTAATGTAAACATCATCATCTGCTCTCATAAACCATTCGTAATTGTCCAAGTAGTTGTCATGCATGTACTTGAGCATCATAAAGGATTTCTTCTGGGGTGGGTAGGAGTCATCCACGCCTTGTAGTGACACTATTGGGATTGGAACAGAGGTGTCCGAACCCTCACTGGAGAAGAATTCGACCTTGCCAGGAATGGTTTTGGACCAGGTTCTAGAATGAAAAATATAAAATTAAGTTTATAGACAAAGCACATCACAGTACAAGTCAAACATACAGGAAAAAGTGTCTCAAGAGGACCATTTGTTTTAAGAATTTCCTCCCTTTTTAATTCTCTTGAAATGCAGTCTTCCTTCCATAAAAGCAATGATCACGTACAGTGGTAAGAACCATATAAGACAGCAGTTCTCAAACTGTGAGTTGCAACTTCAAAGTGAGTTGCTATCACCAGGGGCTGACGCCGAAGCCCATGGGCTTCTGTCCTGGGCAGCAGGGCTCAGGCTACGGCCCTGCTGCCTAGGACTGAAGCTCTCAGGCACACAGGGCGTGTGTGTGTGTGTGTATGTGTGTGATGTAGTTATTTTTGTTGTCAGAGGGGGGTCGTGGTGCAATGAAGTTTGATATACGATGTCCAAGCCATTCCAACATGACATGCTTCTGAGCCTAAGTTTCTAGTTTCAAGATGGGCTAACAATCGAGCTCCTCCAAAACTAAATGTGGAATCTTCAGAAAGTGCTCAGTGTTAGCCTAACTCTGTCCCCGCTGACATTGGGCATAAGACTCCCATTGAAGTCAAAGGGAACTGTGTTAGGCTAATGCTGAGTGCCCTTGAAAGTACCATCTAAGTCCTTATAAAGGACTATATAACTGTAAAGTATGAATACCAGTCAGATGCAGATGCAACAACAACATTTGGGACCTCCTAGATACTGACTTTGTTTAAACCACTACCTTCCCTCCCCCCCAAAAGTTTTGCAAAATTTAGGAAAATAAGTTTCTTTTAATTACAAGAATGTATTTTCAAGTTTGTGCAGATGACAGAACAGTTTGAAGCTAATTTTGTGTAGATGAAAAGTTTCCCTGCACATTTTTCAGTCCCTACTTCTGTCCACTGGTGCCTATGTTAATCTATAGTTTCAGAGGTGCAGAATGAACAGATGACCATTTTTTTGCATCAACTTATGAAAAGTCTGTACCCCACAGAAGAAAAGACTCTAGGACAGATGGGTAGAGTAGTGGTGTTTTCCACCCAGGAGCTAGCAGATTGAATAGGTAGGCTCTGATGAAGGAAGAGATTTTTCTTCCATGCAGCAACCCAATGTGCAGGGGAAGAAACAGGAAAGGTCACCTCAAACTCATCTGCCCCCTACCAGCTGGAGGCTTATGGAAAAGCAGCCCCAAAGAATGGGGCATGAATAGCAGCACTGCAGAATCCTAACAGATGGACTTCTCTTCTTACCATGGTATTACCCCTCACACCCACATTTTGTATCAGTCTCTGGAGAATGGGAATGCAGATTTTTTTAAGCCCTACTCAAAGCTCTGATATTAAGTGTTCCATGATCCCACAAGCTCAGCATCTAGTTCAGAAACACAGCAAAAGAAACCAAAAGGAAGAGAGAGGACAATTGAAATGGAGGGTTAAAAAGGTAACAGCCACCACTTGGGTTGACAGCAGGGTTTGAACCTAGGACCCCGCAGAGCTAAAACCACGATACTCTACCACTTCAGCTAAAGAATTAAAGGAGGGGATTTTCAAACAGGACAAAGACACTTAAAATGGCTTTCAACAGAACTAGCACTCCTAAGTCACTTAAGACATTTATGGATCTCCTACTTCTGATGTGGATCAGCTCCCAGAAGACGACAGATCCATACTCCCCCAAAGAGGTTAGGAAAGAAGTGGGATTTAAATAGGAATGGGTATTTGTGGACAAGAAATGGCAGGCTGTTCCAAGCATAAAGAGGATGTCTCATGAGACATGGAGCTGGGAGAGGAAATGGGATCAGCAATATAGGCAGGACCTATGGAATATCAGGTTTCAGAGTAGCAGCCGTGTTAGTCTGTATTCGCAAAAAGAAAAGGAGTACTTGTGGCACCTTAGAGACTAACAAATTTATTTGAGCATAAGCTTTCGTGAGCTACAATGCATCCGATGAAGTAAGCTGTAGCTCACGAAAGCTTATGCTCTAATAAATTTGTTAGTCTCTAAGGTGCCACAAGTACTCCTTTTCTTCTATGGAATATCAGCCACTCTTCTAGGCAGGAGCCCTCATTTGTGTTGAGCTGTGTAAAGACATAGCATCCGTCTTAAACCTTCACCAGCAACCTCTAGCAAAGCCTGCCTAGCGCTTACGTACATGGGCAGCTGGCCTCTTTAGCTTAGGAGGACTCTTCTTTACATCTCTGAGTCACAATCAAGCAAAGACTTTCTAGAGACATTTTAAGTTATGCAGCTATTAAACGTTTTACATCCTTGCTCTTAAAAACTTATGAAATTTAGATCACTGGATATTTGTTTAACTGCTACTCACAAAGAGGAAAGAGTATTCTGTGTAGGAAGACATGGAATGCAGTTTTAATTAGTAACTGGACAGTTGTTCCTTTTACAGGAGTTACTTTCTAGTTACGTTTGGCAGCTTTGTTCAGACCATAATCTGCATTCAGAATCAGCCGTGAAAACATTCTTGAGGTGTGAAAGAGAATAGTGTTCCTTAAATGTATCAGTGCTATTTATACCAGGTGCTTCCAACCACAATTTAGATTAAAAATAGAGTAGAATGTGTTTGGAGAATTTAAACGATCTGAAATCTACAGCATTAGCCACTAAGGTTATGTCTACAATACCCACCGGATCGGCGGGCAGCAATTGATCCAGTGAGGATCAATTTATCGGATCTAGTTTAGACGCGATAAATCAGCCCCCGAGCACTCTCCCATCGACTCCTGTACTCCACCACCGCGAGAGGTGGAGGCAGAGTCGATGGGGGAGAGGCAGCAGTTGACTCACCAAAGTGAAGAAGCTGCAGTGAGTAGGTCTAAGTATGTTGCCTAACTTAGATCGATCCCTCCACCTACTGTAAGCCAGGGCTTCGAGACCTCATTTAAAAATATTCAGGTAAATTAAACAAAAAGTTCCATTTAAAAATAAAATGGTATTTGATGTCTGCTCATCACAAAAATTTTAATTTTAAAAAGCCACAATCATTTAAAAAGGATACAGTTATTTAAATCTGGATTTATTAGTCAAGTGTCCAGTGCATTTTAGGAAATTAACATCCAGCTGAAGTCAATGGAAAGAATCCCAATGACTTCAGTCAGAGCTGAATCAGATCTTTAGGGTATGTCTACACAGCAAAGAAAAATCTGCGGCTGGTCCATGCCAGCTGACACAGGCTCACAGGGCTCAGGCTGCAGGGTTGTTTCATTGTTGTGTTGGTTTCCAGGCTTGGACTGGAGCTTGGGCTCTGGGAGCCTCTCACCTCGCAGGGCCCTAGAGCAGAGGCTCCAGCCTGAGCCCAGAAGTCTACATAGCAATGAAATAACCCCGCAGTCCAAGCCCCATGAGCCCAAGTCGACCAGCCGTGACTCTTTCTTTGCCATGTAGACATACCCATAGTCATCAATGCATAAGCTACAGTTTATGAAACCATTCGATTGAAGTGGGGAAAATCAGCTAGTTTTAAGCAAACACCCACATCTTAAGTTTTCAGGAACTAGTGAGAGTTTCTTTGTTAATTCTTTGGTAACCACATTTAGATTGATCCTCTACTCCTTTTTAAGTAAAATGAAAGCAGACTATACATAGCTTTTTGTATGCTAATATCTGGTGGTTTATGAGTGAAATATCCCAGCATAAATTTAAATTTAAAAACCAAGTGAAGAAGCCTTTTGACGAACATTAGTCAAAAAGTGCAGTGTGACAAATTTAAATGTAGAATTGTGGAACAAAAGCTGTTGGGAATCACAATTATCAAAAGCATCTGTTATCTGTTCCCAATGCTGCTTTTAGACTGAACCAAGCCACTTCCCAGACAGATTCATTTAATAAAGTGGCAAGATGCGGTCCTTATAACTCCTTCAGTTTATTGTCTTTTTCCTTTAAGGAAGCCAATAATTTTCCAACTCACTCCCTGCACCCTGAAAAGTCAGCAATCTCTAATTGATGAACTATGGACAGTGCAGGATGTTCTCTGTACCTTATAGCTCCTAGCTAATGATCTTCCACAGTCCAGATGTTTTAGAAGAGTACTCAGCTATGTAAAGCAATGCTGTGTCTGTTATTTCTCATGTTTGGAGGTGCTCTCAGCCCTCCCAGTTCAAGTTCTTTCATATCAACACTTATGTGAGTACTGGTAGGGAATAGCTCCTCGTCTATTGAGATGGAACAGCTGCATGCATCAGTAAAACTCTCAGATAGGGTTTTTAAGTGTTCAAACTGCAGAATATCCCTTGGCCCAAAGCCAGCTGCCCTAGATAATATTTTTGGTGCAACTACAGTTGGATTATACCATAATCATTTCCTAAATTTATGTGATTTCTAAGATAAGGCGCAAGTCATCTTAACTCAGGGTTGTGGCTTTCAGCACACATTTGAACTTTGGTACAGGTGACTTATAGAAGCTCATTTAAGGCCTTTTGAACACCAGAGTCAGTTATCAGAGGCCAAAACATCTGGAGAACATCAACACCTGCTACTTCTTACTGTCGAAATTAGTGGCAGATGACATTTGATATGCATAACTTATTTTCTCATGCCTCCACTTATTCAGAAAGTACAGGAACAGAAAAATTTAAGTTCAGGATACAATGTATATTACATCTAATAGAATCAAACCTGAATTTATTTGATCAGCCATATCTGACATTTGAAAGATTTGTCTATCAAAAGACAAAAATAATAATTATAACCACGGAATTTTGTTCAAAGTTACTTCACACATCTTAACTTTAAGTCATTGAAGAGCCAACTTGTAACGTCAAAAGTGTAAAACCAAGTTTAACAAGGTCAGAGCTACTATTCCAATTCAGTCTAGAATCCTTAGGTTTATTTCTATTGCTTGATCTTCAGTTATAGGCAGTGTCCTAACTCATAAGACTTCACAGTCACGGGGCTTTATTCTCTTTCCCCTCCTGTGGCCTGAACGGTATTTACTCACATGAGCAGTCCCATTTGCTTCACTTGTACTGTTCACGTAAGTGAGAACTATTTATTAAAAGGTTTGCAGAACTAGGCCTGAAGATTGGTGGTAAAAAAAACAAAAAAATTGATATTTTCAGAGAAGGCCCATACTCTGCCCCAACCCTCCAGTTCCCCAGTCAGACTCCTTTGGTTAAGGAAATGTGGTCCCAATGCTTCTACAGCCAGGTAGCCGAAGTTGGTGTTACCAGGATTATCAATCATCTGTACTGCAGTAGTCCCTAAAGGCCTCAGCCAGGTATACACTAGACACTGTACAAAGATAGAACAGGAAAACTTAGTGTTTACTGAACATCAGTATTCAAAAAACCACATAACAGAACTGCTCTGTTAGAGCCCAACCCTCTCTCATAGGTAGAACCTTTACATATGTGAACAGGAATACTGCATGAATCAAGATTTGAAGGATTAGGTCCCTACGATTGTTGGGTATTTTTGGGAGAAGTGTTGAAGATGTGCATGACATTGAGAAATACTAGTTCACACAGCATGCAAGACGCACACAATTCTGACAATCCAGAAGCATGAAACACCAATGTCATAATTTAAACAAAAGAGTTGAGCAATCTTCCTTTAGAATGAAGACATTTAATATAGTGCATTAAGGCTAGCTATCATAACATCATTACTTTGAGTCAGATGAAACTTTTCTTTGCACGCATATACAGCCAATTGTGTGAAAGTCACATGATTAGTACAGCTGGTCGGGTTCTACAAGGGTTCTCCACAGATAGCTGTTAAAAATCAAATCAATGTAAACCAAGTGCATATAATCATCTGAAGACACAAACTAAGGCGTATACAAAAACATGTTAGGGCTACAAAGCCAACAACTACTATAACCAGGAATTAAATACTTCCTAAAAAGAAGCCATTAATACAGTTATGGTGGTGTTAATAATAATGTATGCACTTAGCAGTAGGGACTTGGCATATCCAAGATCTGGAATTTTTCCTCACCTTCAGTTTCCAAAAAATTCTTGCTTCATTGTCTCCAGTTAACACTCATAAAAAAAGCACAATAATCTAGAATATTTATTACACAGTTGTCCCAAATCAAAGAGGATTAAAGAAAAAAGAATTCCATTTTTGCCTGATTCTGCTGGGAACTTCACTTGCAAGAGACCAAGGAAGCCATTTAGAGTTTGAGAAACACTTGCATTGTATAATTATGCCAAAGAAAACAATTTGTCAATGCCTCAGCAAGATAATGAAGCTGGGAAAATGCTTTCTTGAATACACCATGGAGCCTTGAATTAAGACTACTTCTGAGCAACTCTGTTTCTAAATGATGGGCTAGTTCTCTCCACTGAGTGCCTTACTTCTAAGTAAGAAATCAGCTCAACTCAGCTATGAATGTCATGCTGAAAAGCAGCATTGGTAGCAGATGTGGCTCTGGTACTAAGTATCTGTGGTGCCACTGGTGTAAGGGTTTTTAAAATTTAAAGATATTTATATGCTGATCCACTTCAGCACTGAATAATTTTACACTAGCATAGATAGGGTTATTTACATCAACAAAGTGTAAACTATTGATCTTGACCACCACATACAATTCTGTCTCCTCTCTTACCAGAGAAGATCTCTAGGAGTTTATATCTTGATAGGAAATTTCTTTTTAAAGCTACCAGCCATGCTGTCCTGCAGAAAGCTGGCAGAGAGCCTGAATGGTCTGCTGTACTCCTTAAAGTCTCCCCTTCCAAAGCTAAGAAAAGCTAATCTAGGGCCCTCATTTCCAGAAGGGTTGGAGTTCAGCCTCCAATTCTGCACCTACAAGTATATGCAGGTGCAATTTATAGCATCTGGGTAAATGTACAAGTGTGCCTATGAAAGTGATCCTACAATCAATTTTAGGTGGGAAAGCCAGTGCCTAGGTCTCCTCTTTACCTCAGAAACATAACAGGTGGTTGCTCCCAAAATATATTATTTGTTCTGTAGAGTATATTGCAGATTTTGGGTCACTGTAATAAATATTAATGTCCTCCCAGAAGTCTTATACCCTCACTATGGCATGTGACCAGACCATAAAAAGGACATTTATTGTTTGCATTGATATTTTCTTCCACATTCCAATTATTTTGATTAACACACATATCTGGTTTCACTTATCATAATCTGAATTGGAAGCAAGTGACATTTTCCCAAATATAAAAAGTGTATACTCCACCACCCACCACAGTATCTAACTAGTTGCCCTAAAAGGGCCCAATAAGAGGAATACCAACCAGTAGACTAGATCCCGAGGTCTGCAGATAAAGAGCCTGTATTTTACTCTTGCAATGGACAGCCCTGGGCTCAGGCACAGAATACACACTACACTCTTGGACCCCAAATCCTTTTGGCTGCCTTTTGTTGCAGCTTTTCTAAGCAGTATTTAGCTTTCTCAGCAATCTATTTCCTATAAGATATAACAACAGCATGACAATGTGTTCAAAATGCAGTCTCTTGAATAAGTGCCTTACCTTAGAATCTTCCACGCAACGTTTGAAAGAGGCAAGTTTGGGCATGAGGTACTGCACAACATTATCCATAAGCAGAATGGAATCTCTCTTTCATGGTCTTTTAACGACCACATCTCTGTTTTTTGTTCCTCAATTACACACAGTTAAGTGTGGAGAAAAGTAACATTCAGCTTGGTTCTCAAAGTTTGATGCCTCCTACACATTAATTGTGTTAAAAGTTAACTACTCTTCAAATTTCCCAGACAACAGAATTGACGTGCAAAATAAATTAGCAAAATTGACTATTGCTGCTATTCCATTTATAAGACATCTTTGTCCAGACCTTCTACTAACAGCAGACTTTGGAATCCTCTGGTACTTAGTCTACTGGCGGGTTTTCTGCCTTCTGTGGTCCCTTCAGGATAACTTCCTGCCACTCAACCATTAACATTTATTGGCATCCTTTTTCTTGGCCTCATGCCTTTGTTAGTCAGTCCCTATACTTATACTCTTTCTGAATTTCCAACCTCGTCCCTGATTTACATGTTCACAGCAAGGGTGATCGAATCTGTTTCCGATGTTGTATTTTAGTGACCTTCTAAGACACAGTTTCTGCTAATCTGTTTGTCAGATGGAATAACAGTTTAAATCAAATGCCTACTACACTCTGCCTCTTATGCTAGCAGAGCACTATTTAGAACTTCTGAAAATTCAATAGGCCCACTTCTCCTATTAGCAACTCACTGAAATGACTGACAAAGCTTTTCAGGAAGTGCACTGCTCAAGTTCTTCCTAACCATAAAGTGGATTAACAGCAGCAAGGGACAGCGTACATTTTGTTCTTTGGTCCCCAGTAAATATTTGCAACCACTTTTTTCAACTGAAGCCTTAGAGCTAAAATAGTTTGGAGATTTTCAGCTCCCTGCATCTTTGGCTCCTTCACAACTATTGAAATCATATTAGCCAGTCTCTGCAACTCTTAAGATGGTAATAGCAGAATTCCTTGCCAAGGGCTTCCCCACTTTCCTTGCTGCAACCATCAATTCATCTTATTGTGATGCTGTGTCAATTTAATAATCTTAATTGTCTAGCAGAGTGTACCATGGCAGTCATAAGCCATCTAAGGTTTCTTTTAGCCAAAGGAAAGTGTATTCTTATCTCTGGGACTACTTTTTTTCTTTTTAAATGCACAGTAGGGTGAAAAATGCTTTTAGGCTCCTCACAATGATAACAGCTCTCAGATCTTGTCCATTTGGTGACTACTGAATCTCTCAAAAAAGCTACCAATTTTGGGGGGACTACCCAGTTCCTCTTCCAGGCTGCGCATTATCTTACTCGCTGAAGGCTTTTTTCTTCTCTCCACCTTTACCCAATGTCTGTCAGTGTGCATCTCTCCCACACATTTAACCTATGGATCAAGTTCTGCAAGCCTGACCCACATAAGTAGCAGGACCACTGAAGTCAATGGGATTACCTGCATGGCTACTGCCCAGTGTAATGGATGCAGATTCAGGTCCTATATTAGTAACTACAAACGTGTAAATGCTGCATATGCCAACATCTCTCATGACCGCCTCCCTCTCTAAAATTCCCCAACCCAACTAGGTTTGAGCTAGCAGAGCTACTACGCTGAAGAACCCAGTTAGCCAATTCCTTGTGTTAAATATCCCCTTCCACTTTAAGACATTTTATGGCATTATAATCAGATGCTCCCATTTCTGCTAACACTGAAAAGCACTTATTTGCTTAGTTTCACTAGCCTATTGATCAAACAGGCCAGATATTTTTAACATACAAAATACAGGAATTTGTTTAAGATACATCTGCATAAAAGATTAAAAACTATAATATCCAAGTTAGGTTGCTAGGTCTTAACTACTTCAGATCTCTTGCAGAAGCAGACCTTGGGGCATGACGTTCCAAGATCTGCCTTTAGCTTACGGTTGAAGCACCAAGCACATTTTGTCTAGGACACATCAGCAGAGTAGAGACACTCTCTAGAGCCACAGGGACTACTCTTGCCAAAGGGATGACTGCTCTAATAGACAGAGATTGGTGAAGAAATCTGTTACTATGTTCCAACTATTGTCTGCATTACAGTAGCATATAGGAGTCCCCTTTATGGATCAGGCTACATTGTTATGCCTAGCAAAAAGAGGATCCCTGCCCCGAAGAACGTAATCTAATCAGAGAACACTGCAAATTAAAATATGTTTAAGAGATCTCCTTCCCTGTGTTAGTATCAAAATTGAAGAACATTAAACAATCTGTTTTACCATTTATGCTTTCTATTTACTATGTCCATGTTCTCAACCTGGAGATCACTTTCTTCATGGCTAGATGGGAATAGAGGTGGTCCCAAAAACTTTTTTCTATTGTAATATGGGGTCTTTGTATGGAAAAGATTCAGAACACTGCACCTACACAATGCTACAAATTTGGTTTAAACATGCCTGTGGCGATTTTTTTTTTTTTAAAAAAAACAGAAGTTCAATAAAAGCATTTCCACCAATATTAAAATGTTGGAAGCTACAGTATGCTAGGCCTCATTTAAACAGTAAATTGGGGTTACAGTTACCGGATAATGTCCCTTAAAACAAGACACAAAGGACTGGTTTAGTGGGAGCATTCATCAAGTTTCAACACAAGGAAATTACAGTACTGTCAGACTGATCCTGGCAATTTTGAATTGAACACAGAGGTTTAAGTTCATTGATATACACACGAACGTTCAGATCTCTCCACAGCATTGTTCTTCATGTTACTCACTTCCCCCTCCTATTTTCAAACGAGCTATGGTTTAAGAAGAGCTTCCGATCTCAAACTAGTTTTTGCTAAAAACTTCCGTGCCAGAGATCTTAACAACAGAGTTCAGTCCAATTATGCTCAATTCTGCTGAGCATATCCTAATGAAGAATAAGGGATGCCAGTGAAAAGTGCAATTGAATAGACCTGCATATTGACATATTTGTGGAGGTCTAATCAGTTATCAGACTGATCATTCTCAGAGTAGGTGGTTTAATTCTGATGCAAGAGCATTTCCTTCTTTTAAACTGTCAACTTATTGCAACTAGTCAAACAAACCAGAACCAAGAAAAACCTTAAGGTGAAAGCTCTATAACAAACAAACTTACATTTCCAAAGTAGCCCTCAATTTTGTTCAGGGGTTCTCTCAAACAAGAGTTAGTTAACTCCTAAATCTTAAAGGGTCAGAACCTGTGAGGAAAAGGTCTCATTGTCTGAATTTGCCTGCTACTGTTGCAAGTAGCAACAAAAATGGCTACAACTGAAAAATTTCTATTTTTTCAGTTTCCTCTGATCCATTTGACACTACTTTAGGAACAAGTGAAACTGCCTAGAAATACACAGCGCCTTTGTCAATTTCTCCTGCTGTTTGTGTGGGTCTGCCAGACAGCAGCAGGGGAGAGAAAAGCTATTTTAATAATAGGAAAATGTGATTGTAAGAACCACAGAAGATTAGCATGGAGGTGTAGTACCTGAAGCAACTTTTAACTGGCATTTTGAGGCTTAATAGGTATCAAGGCAGAGCAATGTGTAAGTCAGACACTGGTGTCTGTACAGAGCAGATCTCTTCCTACTTAGTGAAAAACCCAGCAGCAGCTCAGAATGCATATTTCAAAATTTCCTCCAGGTTGATCTATATGGAGGCTCTTTTTATAAACCCCATTGATGTTGATAATATGGACAGTCACCCACAGGCATGCAATGCCATTACAAAAAACACCTTCAAATACACAGCAAGTCAAGATTGCTGAAGAGACTCTAGATACTTATAGATCCCATCTGTCAGAATACAAAGCAGCTGGTTAGCAGCAAGACCCCCTGAATCTGTGCAGTAGGTTAGAGATGTTGAGAGGGGAATACCCTTGATAATCTGTACCTTATTCCCTGATAACCAGAAACTTCTATGCCTAAACTCTGTACCATTTTCTTTTTACTTCAACATTATCTTAATAAAATTATAAAGCAAGATCTCCCCCTTCCCCTGCAAGGCTTGTGACTTTATCCATTTAACAGATGGGAAGCTGCACATACAAAAGAACCCAGATAAGGGAGAGGAATATAAAGCACATTCCCCCTCACAGACACTCTCCTCTCTGCACATCCCCTATAGGGACTTTATCCACTTAACAGATGTAGGCTAACATGCAAAGAAAAGGGGGCATAAAGCAAATCCCCATCCATATTTCCCTTCCTCTGTACCCACCCTACTCCAGTGACTATCTTCTTCACTGATGAGGAGCTAGATATGCCAAAGAAGTCATGGTGAAGGGAAGGACTGCCCTATGCCTACAGCAGCATAAGAATAGGGACAGCCAGAACAAGGACAGCATGCCCCAAGCATGTGGGGGAGGATATGAGAACACAGAACAGAAGGGCCCCGGGAGGCAGAAGGAAAGACCCCACACACTGCTGGGGGAGGGAAAGACAAAGAGAGGGTGCACAAGGGAGGACCCTACCCCATGCACTACTGGAAGGGAAGAACAGAAAAGGGGTTCTCAGGGGATCCTGCCCCAGGCATTGCAAGAGAGGAAGGACAGAGAAGAGCTGTACAAGAGTTAGACCCTGCCCCATGCACTACCTCAGGGAAAGGACAGACAAGGGGTGCGCAAGGGGGAGACTCAGTGATGGAGGGGGAGGACAGAGAAGGGATGCCGGGGAGGGAGACCCTGTGATGGAGGACACAATGCAGGGGTGCACAAACAAGGACCCTACCCCATGCACTGGTGGAGTGGGAGGACAGAGAAGGGGTGCCTGGGGGGAAGACCCTGTGATGGAGGACACAGTGCGGGGGTGCACAAGCAAGGACCCTACCCCATGCACTGGTGGAGGGGAAGAACAGAGAAGGGGTGCCTGGGGGGAAGACCCTGTGATGGAGGACCCTACCCAGGGCACTAGTGGAGGAGGAGGACAGAGAAGGGGTGCCCGGGGGGAAAACCCTGTGATGGAGGACACAGTGCGGGAGTGCACAAGCGAGGACCCCTACCCCATGCATGGTGGAGGGGGAGGACAGAGAAGGGGTGCCCGGGGGGAAGACCCTGTGATGGAGGACACAGTGCGGGGGTGCACAAGCGAGGACCCCTACCCCATGCATGGTGGAGGGGAAGGACAGAGAAGGGGTGCCCGGGGGGGGAAGACCCTGTGATGGAGGACACAGTGCGGGGGTGCACAAGCGAGGACCCCTACCCCATGCATGGTGGAGGGGAAGGACAGAGAAGGGGTGCCCGGGGGGGGAAGACCCTGTGATGGAGGACACAGTGCGGGGGTGCACAAGCGAGGACCCCTACCCCATGCATGGTGGAGGGGAAGGACAGAGAAGGGGTGCCCGGGGGGGGAAGACCCTGTGATGGAGGACACAGTGCGGGGGTGCACAAGCGAGGACCCCTACCCCATGCACTGGTGGAGGGGAAGGACAGAGAAGGGGTGCCCGGGGGGGGAAGACCCTGTGATGGAGGACTCTACCCAGGGCACTGGTGGAGGGGGAGCACAGAGAAGGGGTGCCCGGGGGGGGGGGGAGACCCTGCCCCATACAATGCTGGAGGAGCACAAGGCAGGGCTGCAGCCCTCACCTGTAGGCAGCCACCGCCCGGCTCTGCAGGTATTTCTGGGCTGTCATGACCCCCACGAAGAGGAAGTTGCTGGCCGGCGGGATGTCGTCCTGGCGCTCTGCGGGGTCCTGGGGCCAGAGCAGCGTCCCCCGGGAGTCCCTGCGCAGCAGCCCCCCGCCCTGCTGCAGCCGGCAGCCCTCCGGGCTCGCCTTCCGCCGGCGTCCCGCTTCCTTCAGCTCCGAGGCGCGGGGCAGGATGAGTCTTGACGCCAGGATGAAGCCCAGGATAAGTCCTAGCAACACGCTGAGCCAGGAGCGGCGGCTTCTGCCAGCCATTCCCCACTCGCTGCCCGACACACGCTGGCCCCCCAAAATACACCCGCGCCCCTGGCCCGCTCCACGGAGCGCCGACACCCCGGCTTCTGCCAGGGGGTGCCCCTGCCCTTAGACCCTCCCCTCAGCCCCGCACCCCGGCGGCAGGCCCAGGCTGCCCCGCCCCCCTGCACTCCCACCGCCCCGCCTCCCCCCCCCCCCGAGGGTAGCTCTCCCTACAGCCTATTCCCCCCCCCCCCCCAAAACCAGCCTCCCTGCACCCCAACTGCCAGCCAAGCCCGGCCCGCCTCCGCTGGCCCAACCCGGCGCCCCCCCCCCCCCCAGCACCAGGGCCTCCCCCCGTCCCGGCGCCCCCTGCTCCCGGGGAGCCCGGACTCCGCTCTGCCCCGCTCGCAGCCCGGCCCCGCGGCTGCCTGCCCCTAGCCGGCCAGCCCGGGCCCCCCCGGGGCGGGGAAGCGCAGCCCCCGCCTGAGGGCGGCAGCCATGGGACCCTCCTCCCCTTCCCCGGCGGGGACGCGCTCGGCTCGGCTCGGCTCGGCTCGGCTCGGCCCGGCCCGGCCGCCGCTAGCGCTGCCCGCCCGCCGGCCCGGCCCGGCCCTGCCCGTGGTGCTGGTGCAGCCGCCGCGGCGCGTCCCCCGGCTCAGCTCGCCATGGCGCGTGGGGGGGGGGGGGCGCGCGGGGAGGAGGCGCGCGCGGCCCCTGCCCAGCCCGCCCCACGCACAGCGCGCCCCGGCCCGGGCCGCAGCCTTTGGCCCCGCTCGCCTGCCGTCCCCCCGTCCCCATTGGCTCGCGCTCAGGGCTGCGCTGTGCGCGCGGCTGCCGGAGAGGGGAGACCTGGGGGGGGGGAGACAGGGAAGGGGCAGGGGGGGTGGCGGGGAGGGGAAAGGGGAGATGGGGCAATGGGGGGAGGGGGCTGGGGGTGGCGGGGGGGAGCCCGGAAAGTGGCTGTTGGGGGAGGGGAAGGCCTAGGGGCAGGGGGGGTGGCAGGGAGGGGAAAGGGGAGATGGGGGAAGGGCCTGTGGGGGAGGGGGTGGCAGGGAGGAGGAGACCGGAAAGTGGCTGATGGGGGAGGGGAAGGCCTAGGGGCAGGGGGGGTGGCGGGGAGGGGAAAGGGGAGATGGGGCAATGGGGGAAGGGCCTGTGGGGGAGGGGGTGGGGGGGTGGCAGGGAGGGGGAGACCGGAAAGTGGCTGATGGGGGAGGGGAAGGGGCGAGGAGGGGAAGGCCTAGGGGCAGAGGGGGTGGCAGGGAGGGGAAAGGGGAGATGGGGCAATGGGGGGAGGGGGCTGGGGGTGGCGGGGGGGAGCCCGGAAAGTGGCTGTTGGGGGAGGGGAAGGGGCGAGGAGGGGAAGGCCTAGGGGTAGGGGGGGGTGGCAGAGAGGGGAAAGGGGAGATGGGGCAATGGGGGAAAGGGCCTGTGGGGGAGGGGGCAGAGGGGGTGGCAGGGAGGGGAAGGGGGAACCAAAAAGGGGGTGATGAGGGAGAGGCGAGGCGGGAAGGGGTACTGAAGTGATGACAGGAAAAGAGGGACCACGGAGTGGAGAGGGAAGGGGATGAGACAGCAGGGGATAGAGGAAGGGGGAAGAGCCTGGGGTAGACAGGGAAAAGGTCACGTGGCAGAAGGAAAGACAGGGAAGGGAAGGGATGGGGAAAGAGTGAATCTGGTCTGTGAATGAGAAAGGGAGAAATAAAAATTCCAGTCTGGGCATGAGGGGGGAGTTGGAATGAGAGAGAAGGGGTCATAAATATAGGGTGGGTGTATTGGTCCCAGGCCCCTCGATGGTGTTCTGCCAAGAGAGACAGGTTAAACCATTCCTCTAGCTTATCAGATTGTCTGTGTCCTGGGGCAATGCAAGTTTTGTGGATTTCTAGGATCTTACAAATCAGAAAAACCCTTGGATTCAGCATCCCTTGCTTTGTGTTTAGGGACTGCAAATCTAGCTCCAAACTGGTTCCCTAGAGCCTCCAATGCCTTTTGATTTTAAACTAGTCCATAGGTAGTGACAGACGTTGATTATTACACTCTGTAGATTTGCAAAGGCCCAAAGAGATCAATAGTAAAACAATGCACTAGCACTCACAAGGCTAGAGCTGAACTGGAGTTTTCCTTAATATAGTACACTGGGGTACTACCATTGGTTCAGATCCACTGGCTTTAGCACCAGTGGGGATGCCTAGTGCAGTGGTTCCTAAACTTTTTACTAAGATGACCCATCAACTACATTTTGTCTTTTTTTGAAACCTACCATTACATGCATGTACCCTCCATGCAGGTGCTGCAACCCTAATCCCAGCTCAATTCAGAGGAGAAGCCTCAGTGCGGGTAGGGTTGGGGAGCAAGCCTGCCCCAGACACCTCCTGCAGTGGAAGCTTCTGCCTGAGGGGCTGGGCCCAGCTTCCTATTCCAGGCATTGGGTCACAGCTCTACTCAGTTTTGACTCAAACATGGTAGAAGTATATGTTAGCCTAGATTAGGGTCCAGTGATGGGTTAACCTGCCCCTGGATGTGGCAACTCCTCTAGAAACTTCCTGCAACCCACTGGTGGATCAGGACCTACTGTTTGGGAAAAACTGACCTAATGTAGACAAGCTTCCTTCATTTTTTCCACCATACTTTTTAAACCTAGTGGACCTATTGGGCCCATTTCTTTATTAGATCTACAATGGGTGCTAACACTGGTACAGATGACCCCATGTAAATTTTCTGGTAAAATTCCCTAGTATAGACGTAGCCTTAGCCAGGCTTTTCTGTGCCTACACCACTTTCCTATACTCTGTCTCCATTTAACTCATGGAAGTTTTTTAGCCTGGATTAGATTGCTGTGGCCTCAAGATACCCTGCAGTTGTAAAGACATGGCATGGCATGAATACAGCATTTCCTTTTGCTGCAACATATCTGCTGCAGCCCATTGATCCTGTCCTTATTGCTGTGTGATTTCTGCCATTTCCAGAACAAGTTTACATCTTTAAATGCCAGGCTGTCCCATGACTGGTTTTTAAATGTATGTTATGGTGCCAACCACAATGTGCTAGGAGCTAGGTGCTTTCCAAACATAGTGAGATTAGTGCCTCTGCTAAAGAGTTCACAATCCAAAGACAAAAGAAACATGTGAAAGGGAAGCCAATCAGGAGCAGGAATAAAACAAATGATTGTATTTATTTACTCGTTAAAAAAAAAATTACCCACAACTGGCCCTTTTCCTAGTCCTTATTAAGATCAAAAATTGTTAATCTGAGGGACACTAGTAAGATTTCCTCCTAAACAACATAGAAAAAAATGTGCATAACATAAGGGGAAAGGAGAGAGGAAAGAAAATCTGACATGACATCCTATTATCAAATGAGAACTGGGATCTTATAAAAAGGATACAAATATCCAACCATAGCGTGAAGGAGTGTTTTAGACAAAGTACATGATGTGCTTTAATAGTACTTGTACGCCGTGTCACTAAAACATTATTGGGAGTCAACAGATAGGTTAGTTTCTGATTATCTGAATGTATAGGAGTTAGATGTTTAAGAAATGTGTATTGTTAGTTGTGGTACAATTCTTTTTAGAAGCTGGGTATATCACCAATCAAGTTTCTCACTACCTGAGTAAGAATACTAGTCTTCTTCTGGAGATGAAAACAGAGATACTGGTGCCACAATTCAGGGCAACTGCACCTGTATCCCATTTCTGTAGTCCACTAAGGGCACCCACACTCAGACTTATGGCTCCCCTGCCATCATCTCTTTTGGGCAGAGGCACACACATCTCTCTCCCTCCTGACTTTTTCCAGACTGCACGGTTCCTTGCCTATACTGTGAATTCCCTACCAAATCAGACAGCCTAAACAGTCCTGCTTCACGTTCTCAGAGGCTATAAACAAAATAATTGTCCATAGGTATACGTTATCACGCAGCCATTTATAAGCAACCACATTTACTCGTAAGGTGAAAGCATTGCTGAGAAAACATTAAAACAATAAGAGTGTACACACGCTAATAAGCTTCTCAGAAATCACACCCTCTTCACCTCCATCCCTCCCCCCAACCTTCACAAAGACCCTGGAGAGGCTCACTCATTCCAACCCTTCCCCAAGGACTGCGGTCCTCCCTTTGGACAAATGGTACTATCCATTTCCTGGGTCAGAAAGAAGGCTGTTTATCCAGAAGTCCTTTCTTTGTCTGTTGGTTCTCTAGAAAATCCTGTCTGAACCAGTACATGCGAGCCTCTCCAGGTGATGGTTTCTCTCTGGAGGTTTTACAACAACCTGAATGAGACTAACAAATTTATTTGAGCATAAGCTTTCGTGAGCTACAGCTCACTTCATCAGATGCATTGATCGGATGAAGTGAGCTGTAGCTCACGAAAGCTTATGCTCAAATAAATTTGTTAGTCTCTAATGTGCCACAAGTACTCTCTTTCTTTTTGCGAATACAGACTAACACGGCTGCTACTCTGAAACTTCTGGTTACAATGTGTATGGTAACACCATTGTTTCATGTTCTCTATGTATATATATCTCCCCACTGTATTTTCCACTGAATGCATCCGATGAAGTGAGCTGTAGCTCACGAAAGCTTATGCTCAAATAAATTTGTTAGTCTCTAAGGTGCCACAAGTACTCCTTTTCTTTTTGCGAATACAGACTAACACGGCTGCTACTCTGAAACTTCTGGTTACAATGTGTATGGTAACACCATTGTTTCATGTTCTCTATGTATATATATCTCCCCACTGTATTTTCCACTGAATGCATCCGATGAAGTGAGCTGTAGCTCACGAAAGCTTATGCTCAAATAAATTTGTTAGTCTCTAAGGTGCCACAAGTACTCCTTTTCTTTTTGCGAATACAGACTAACACGGCTGCTACTCTGAAACAATCTGAATGAATCTACCTAAACACCCCCTACTGTTTTTAGTTCCTAGACAGCTGAGGTCCTCCTCCCCCATGGAATGATATACAATCCCTGGCCCGCAATGATATATAAAGTTAAACTTAATTCAGTAAGGTTTGACAAGGTTATTGCAGAAAACTACCCTATCTGTCACAACTGCCTGTAGGTAATACACAAGCAAACAAAATACTAGGGGATACCAGGATGTTACAGTCATGACGAGATTTTGAAGCAAACTTGAATTCACAGGTAAGTGGGAATCCAATGTGGAAACATAAGGAAGCGAGTGAGCAAAAGGAAGGAGAGAAGAAATTATTCTCTCTTGGGCTACCCCTACACATGGAAGCGATGCAATTAATTCATTCCAACTGGGTTTACAAGTCCAGGGGCAAAAGACAAGAGAAAGAGAGAAGAAAGAAAAACAAACATTACAGGAATGAGAGGAAGGAGAGAACTCCAGGCTGGCATCAAAAGAAAGGGAAAGCAGTTGAGGAAAAGAGAAAAAACAACTAGGAGTCCTTGTGGCACCTTAGAGACTAACAAATTTATTTGTGCATAAGCATAAATTGGTTAGTCTTCAAAGTGCCACAAGGACTCCTCTATGTTTTTGCTGATACAGACTAACATGGCTACCACTCTGAAACCTGAGGAAAATAGAGGAAGTGAGAAGCATCCAGAGAGGAAAGCCAGCCAGGGGGGCAGGAAAAATGTATGTGAGATTATGCCTCCTCCCTTAGCATGCAGGCCAATGAAAGACAATGGGATACAAGTCTGGCACAGGAACCAGAGGAAAGAGGGTTTATGTAGGGCCTGATCCAGCCCCATTGAAGTCAGTAGGAATCCCTCCATTAACTTAAATGGGCACTGGATCAGATCCATATAAAGCAAGCAGACAATTCCCCAGCAGCTTTACAAGTTTGAAGCAAGGGTGGATTGGCGGTTTCCTCTTAGAAAGAGGTTGAACTTTTCCTTTTTTTATTTTTTGCCCCCAAAATGCTGTGCAAGACCCCTTTGCTTGCAAAAGAGAAACCTTTCCATCCCAGACAGATCAAAAGAAATCTGTTTGTTCAAGTGAAAGAATGACTCCCTTCTGGATAGGGTGAAAGCATTGCTTACTATTACAATATCAGTTCCTAAGAAGAGCTTCTGTCTGGAGTCTCTTCTCTTGACACATGACATGGGACCCAGCATGTATTGATGGCCATCTCTAGTGAAATAATCTGAACACACAGTTTATAACAATAAAATCCTTTAATCTGTTGTGGTATCACTTTTCCAAATGGTTAAAAAAAAAGTTAATTCCTTTTTATTACATTTTTTACAGTATTTGACATTATTTCTAGTAGAGGATCATCACTTACAAGGGCTTAGGATACATTCTTACCCATTTTGGCCTGAAAAGGGGAATAGAAACCTCGATTTCTTTGACATTATAAAAAGTCTAGCAGAGAGTTAGAAAGGCCTCACTCCAAACTGTGCTGGTCAAAATACGTGAAATTTCTGAGCGTTTATTCAATGGTTCTTCAAATTACTCCATTGAAGCCAGGTGGTTGGTGGGGTGGGGTGGATATTGCTTTTTGCCTCTGTAAAAACTGTCATCAGACCCTAAAACACATAGCAAAATCCTTTGAGAGAAACTTTAGAACACTGACTTAAAATTAACTCAAAGGTAGGGACAACGCCCTTCAAAGTAAGTGAGGTGTGGCAGGTCTTGTCTATATATAATGGCAGGAATAGGAGCACTCTAACCAGGCTCCAAATCAGCATTAAAAAAATCTCCTGATTCAAGGGAAAGCCAGCAGGCTTTTGAGTCACAAGAATCTTCTGAAAGGAAAAGGCAGTTAGCATGGATAAAAGGGAATGAAAGACAGGGCTGGGGCTGACATGTTGTCAACTGGCTTCTTCTCAGAGAGGAAAAAAAAGCCCTCATAAAAATGTCAAATCTATTTGACTTTACAACAGATGTAGAGAGGATGAAGTTTATAAAATGGCAGGAGAACAGGAATACAGGGATTAAAACAAGCAGAATTTGATTTATGTTTATTTCACCCTTTCTTATGTCAGATAGGGCAGTGGCTCTCAACCAGGGACATGTACCCCTGAGGGTACACAAAGGTCTTCCGGGGGTACATCAACTCATCTAGATATTTACCTAGTTTTACAACAGGCTACACAAAAAGCACTAGCAAAATCAGTACAAACTAAAATTCCATACAGACAAAATGAGAACGTCAGCAATGTTTCAGTAATAGTGAGCTGTGACTTTTGTATTTTTATGTCTGGTTTTGTAAGCAAATAGTTTTTTAGTGAGGTGAAACTTGGGGTACATGAGACAAATCAGACTCCTGAAAGGGGTACAGTAGTCTGGAAAGGGTCAGAATCACTGAGATAGGGCATTCTTGGCTAGATTTTTATTGTGGGGGGATCGCTGTATACACAAGAAAATAAAGCAAGCACCTTTTTTGAATTAGAAGGCAGTAATTCCATTGCCGGACTCTGCAGAGGTAAACTTTACACTCACAGTTTATGACATTACCAAGGCCCCCAATGGAACTGAAGCCCTGTAATTCACAACAGAGAGGACATGCCACGTGGCGCAGGACAGACAGGAATGGCATCTAACAGCGCAGGAAGGACTGAGATTCAAAATTCACATTATTTATTCCATATCACTCACATAACTAGGAGCAGAGGCTGATGTGTGAGAATATTAGTCACACACTACTAGACAAAATGCTAAATCTTTTAGCTGTCTATGAAATTGAGCTTCAAATCCCAACTGGGCTGACCGTGGCCTTCCATCCTTCAACAGACACCATGACATTCACTGTGCAGAGGCTTGTCAGGGTAAAAAAGTGTCCTAGCTGTTCTTTGTGAACAGTATGGGCTTCAAAGCACACTTGAGTGCAATACATTTGCCCTGACACTAGCCTCACCAGAGTTCTGGCTCCCTTTCGTCATTGTGCAATGCACTACGCTACTGCAGAGGTAGCTGCATTTCAGTAGTGAAGTATGTTTGTAGTTCATGGAGTACTTTGGTATCTCTGAGGATGAAAGGTTCTGTTTAAATGTAAAAATAGTCACTTCTATATACAGGGAGATTATGGGATACTGAACACACTAATGCCCTTGGAAATAGCACTAGGATATTGGAGACACCATAAAGCAGTAGGGGGCGAACCGCGGCCACTGGGAGCTGCGGGGGGCCGTGCAAAAATGTCTCGTGGCCCGCAATCAGATTACCCTGATGGGCCATATGTGGACCGCAGGTTGCCCATCCACTGCCATAAAGTGTATTACACATTACCTAGCATCATCTGTGGAATGATGCCAGACTTGATCCTTGGTAGCTCAAGAAAATCCCTGCATGCATAATTTAACCTCATTATTACCCTTGATTCTTGCCTAAAATCATTGACGCCCATAGGAGTTCTTGCCCATAACAAAGATAAAGGAAGGCAACACGGCTACAACAACACTGCATAAGGCAAGATGTCTAACTCCAATTTAGTCCTTCCTGCCACCACACTATACTGCACCCAGACCATAATAGTTTGGTTTACACTGACAATTACTTGGCATTGGAAGGGAATGGGTCATGCTGCATGATCGCAACTTCATCCAGCAGCCACCCAAATAAACATTAGTTTATCATTTGCATCTTATATTAGTTGACACTATACTGTATAAAAAAGCACATTACATTTTTACTATAGTTATGTAAACCCACAACTACAGATACACACTTTTTCCTTCCACTCTGCATGTGGATTTTGTGAAATCGTTGCAAAGAAAACTGAGAATCTTCCAAGATTTGCGAGAAATACATGTCCTTGCTCCTTCAACTTATTGCTACTAATATAGAACATTCAGAATATGACATTCGCTCTCCCAAACAACATCAGCATATATACAAGTAGAAAATTGAGCACTTGTTAGGACCAAACACACAATTTAAATCCACGTCTAGTTGTCAAGCTGCAGGTCAACATTATCCTGAACAATAATGAGGCTTTGTATATATTTTATGTACATGGATAAAGCAGAGAGATTTCATTCTTTTGGGATGAGTGGAGTTTGTGGGACAGCCACAGGGAAAGCGTATCTGCTATATGATTGACAGAGAAAGGCTAACTTCTTTAATACACATTATTGGCTGGTAATTTTGCTCTGTTTGCTTATCCTGTGGAAAACCCTGTGATAAGCATATTATAAATACTTAAATAATGTAATAGTGCATTATAAATTCAGTACTATTTTTTAAATGATGGAGTTAAAGAAACAGTAGTTTTTAAAAAAAGAAAAGGAGTACTTGTGGCACCTTAGAGACTAACAAATTTTTTAGAGCATAAGCTTTCGTGAGCTACAGCTCACTTCATCAGACGCATTTGGTGGAAAAAAAAAGTAGTTTTTAACTGCTCTAGGAACCTAATTGTTACAGTTCTTTGGTAACCAGTGTTCAAACCCAATTCTTTAAAACTCTTCTGACCCTGGAAAATGAGCACACTTCACATATTCAGGGTAACAGAGTCATGTTAGAAATATCTAGCTGGGCAACTAGTAATATTTGTCCGTGTCACAGTATTTCCAGCACTGCTATGTTTTCCTGGGTGATGCAGAAACCCTGCTGCTCCCTCCAGACTTCCAACACTCACTGCTCTTCTACTCAGCCTTCCCTGATCCTGACACTGACCAAACCCAGCTTCTCCTCTCATTTGAATCACAGGGATGATACATGTTAGGCCTGAGGCATATTTGTCAGCCTATCAGCCTGTTTGATTAGCAAGTGTGCGGCTACTCTCCAGAAACCTGGAACAATGCTGCTCTCCTATGGTCGAACATAGTAACGCAGCAATAGGCTCCCTGGGCTTCCTGCAGGAGAAGACGAGACTGCTGCTGCATTTGATCACTACAACAATTCAGACCTTGCTTCACAAAAGGAAACTTTGTTTCATGCATGTTGCTACACTTCTTTCAGAACAGCCTCATTTAACTTTTGGAAGTGTCTGGAAAACATATTTTAGAAGTGACAGCTGGGGACACAGTGCCTGGGGTGTCTTGCACCTAAGCAGTAAGGCAAACAGTGTTTGTATGTCTGGTTAAACACAAAAGCCATTATTGGGTTTACAGGAGAAGATACTTAGAGCAGCAAGATGGTCAGGTCACAGCTTTTAATGAAGGCTTTATTACTACTACTAAAAAAATAATAAATGTTGCCCACTGACAGCATCCTCTAGTTTTCATACATACAGTGGGAGATCCCTAAAAACAGGAAGCACATTTACAAAGTGACCTCTCAAAGATCAAGTTCCTGATTTCCCCTCCACTCCCTTTTAAAAAGGAAAACAAAATTCTCAGAATTTGCCCTCAAAACATTTCACTCCCCACAAAACTAACCATTTCATTTTTGCCATAAAATGTCAGCAGCCAATCAGAATCTGCACCGTGTCCTCGTGGAACAGTGATGAGTGAGATAACTAAAGAGAGGGGTCTGTAGTGAAAGAAGGGAGAAGCAATGGAGGTGAAGCAGATTTAGCTTGAGGCAGCTGATAGCAAACTGTTCCTTTTAAACCTTTCCTTCAAACTTACCCCTGGGGCAGGCATCAGTCTGTTTCAGAAGGATTTGCGGTCTCAGAAACAAAGCTTCAGAACGTCACAAGGCAGTAAAACATTTCCACTGTCAACATAACCTCAGAGCGCCCTTTTGGCTGCTGCCACAATACAACTTATAAAAACCATTAACATTTTACTGTTGGGGATCTGGGTTTACAATGGTATTTCCCAACACAGGGAGCAGGCTCTCCGGTAGGGGAATCCCAGACTAGTTAGGCTTTGCTGTGGGATAAAGAATAGGAGCAAGCAGCTTTGGCCCTACGTTTGATTCACCTCCCCAGGCCAAGTGTAGCTCCTACAGCTACAGGAAGCAGCTGGTGGCCTCCTGAAAACCACTCGCCATCAATCCATGTTCCAGCAGCAGCCCCCAATGCATCCAGCCACACAAGGAACTCCCAAACGCTGGGCAACATGCACAGGCAGCTGCCAAGTGCCCGGGCTTCTTTTTGCTCTCGTAGAGCTCAGCAGCTCAGCCCCTCGAAGCTACCAATGGAGGCCTCAATCCATGCAGTGTGTCCTGCATTTAGCAGTCACCACAAGACACAAACAGGGAGGGAAAACAGAGGCAGAAGTTAAAAATGCACAGGAGAAGAGAGAATGGATGGAGGGGGGCAGGTGAAAGGAGTCAGAATAGGGGCTGCCTACCTGTCAATCCATCATGGCAGGTGCTTGCAGGAAGAGGCTAGGAACCAGAGGTTTAAACACACTTGTAGGTCCCCACTGGAAGTGAATTGAGCAGGGCCTTAATCTAGACCACTGGGCCCTGATTTTCAGAGGTATTGAAATCAATAGGAGGTAGGCACCTCCTACCCTTGGAGGATCTGGGCCTTGATCAGGTCACAAAAGCGTTCCGTTCATGAGTGCGAATCTCGAGTGGTAGGCGTGGTGGGGTGGTCAAGTTTGGGACAGCTGAGTTCTCCAGTTGGAAGCTTGCACTGCTCCACCTACAGAAGTGGATGTGGGCCAGGTTACACCAAGCCAGAGATAGGGTACTTTTCCATTGCATGTCATGCTCCCAAATCTAAGCTTTTGTTCTAAAGAAAGTCAAGTCCCCAGCTCATCTGGTTGCAAACAGGCTTTTTTTACTCTTAAAATAGCACCATTTCCGAGAGTGCTTATCGGTGACCTGTTCGCCAGTTGCGGTGCTGACTGTGGTAAGTGCAGATAAGGACAAACTGCACACAGCACTGCCTCAGCTAAACCAACTGCAGAAATGGAGTTACTTCCTAACATAGACAAAGCCAACATCTTCACCATTCAATGGGATGACGACTGATGAGGGGACCGACTGGCTACGCAGCAGCTCTGCAGAAAAGGACCTGGGGATTACAGTGGATGAGAAGCTGGATACGAGTCAGCAGTGTGCCCTTGTTGCCAAGAAGGCCAATGGCATTTTGAGGAGAGCGAGCTTCCCAGACTGGGTAGAAAGGCTCACATTAGCAGGGCACCTGAGCTCAGATCCAGGGGTCGCGTGGCCTTGAGAGCCCGAGCTGCAGCTCAAGCCACACCATCTGCACTGCTTTTTTAAGCGCTTTGCTTGAACCCAGATAGCACGAGTCCTTCTACCCACGCTGGGAGGCTCACTTCCTGCTGCAGTGTAGACATAAACCTGGGGCTGGGCTTCTATGGGTATGTACTACTAATTAGATCCCACTTAAACCATGCTTAGGCCTTGTGCAGATCTTCTGCACAGAGGAAGATTTCATCCATTGTAAAGCTCTGCACAATCCTCCAGGAGCAGTATTTTGGGATAATGAGAGCATAAAGCTTAGTTTTCAGTGGAACTCAATAGAGTACTTTCCCCCTCCTTCTGACCCCTGGCTACCCCCTTCACTATGAGCTCCAGCGAGTGCTAGAAGTTCTCTTCCTAAGAAAAGGAATACATCGGAGGAGTATCACAGAAAACTGGCTAAGGTTAAAAACAACTAGACCATAGACTAATCTACCAAGGGAAACACTGAAAGCCTCAGCTCACTGAAAACTTCAAAATTACACCAGACAAAACTCTAGAAAACACAGCAGAACTTGTTTTACTGCAAGAGGTAAGCTACTTGTGTGGAGGGCTGGCTGGAAAACAAGAATTCAGTTATGCAAAATTTGTTTGAGGTTTCTGCATTTCATTCTATTATAATGTGGAATGAAACCAAGACCTTTCAAATAGTTCTGCAAAGAATCCCAAAACAAAGCAACCCCATGTGAGAGAGCAGCCAATACATTGGGGGTTAGGGCACTCAGATAGGAAGTGGGCAAACCAGGCTCAAGTCCTTGGCATATCAGAGACTTGAACCTGGGTCTTCCCATCATGCCCTAACAGCTTGGCTGCTCTGGAATGGGTTTCTTTGTCCTGTTTTGACCAGCAATTCCATCCTGGGCCTGAGAAACCTTTCCAGTGAAAGTTTAGTCAAAACTGATATCTTTCAAGTCTATCTATATTTCTAAGGGCAGGTATCGGCGGGTAGTGATCAATCTATTGCATCTCGTTTAGACACGATAAATCGATCCCCAAACGTGCTCCCCGTCAACTCCGGAACTCCAGCTCGCAAGAAGCGGAAGCGGAATTGAGGGGGGAGCAACAGCGGTCGACTCGCCGCCATCCTCACAGCCAGGTAAGTCGACCTAAGATATGCCGACTTCAGCTACACTATTTGCGTAGCTGAAGTTGCATATCTTAGGTTGACCCCTCCCCCTCCCCCCCCCAAGTGTAGACCAGGGCTAAGGCACCTAACACCTTGGAAAGAGATTTTCAAAGGCACAAACTTAACTCCTTTATGTCTTTGAAATTCTACCCCAAAGGTGTCTTATGCTGGGAGGTTTAAACAGTATTTGTGTTAACTAGAAACTCTATATTCTTCTAGCAAAATAAATGTCAGTCTTAATGTTTTACATTATAATCTCTGCCAGAGAAATATGTCCAGTAAATGCACAACAGTGCAATTACAGCAGTCATTAAGCAATAAGCTTTTAAGCCAGAGAACACTGGTGTGTTTGCTGAAGCCAACGAGTTTAGGGTACGATCCTGTATCATTGCCGTTTGTTGGAATTTTGACATTGTCTTAAATAGGAGCGCGGCACTCCACAGTTATGTTATAACCACATTTTCACTCACTTGTAGTTCTGGATAACTTTCCCTCTGGGCTAAAACTTTCCATATTTGCTTTCAGTCCAGAACTGATCTGCTTTTTAGATGTCTGAGGGAAAAAGCTTCCAGCTGTTTGAGTAATTGCAAGCCAAAAACAAAAACAAATATAAAGCCGGGGCGGGGGTAGTCGGGGGGGAAGAGCAGCGAGTAGGATTTTTAATTCGCTTGCTATTAACTCTAAAATGACTGATTCAAGAGAACTCAAATTTGGCATGTTTCACGAACCTGAGGATTAAAGGTGGGTTTTTTTGTTTTTGGTTTGTTTTGAAAGTTCCTAGTCACTAAATAGACTCGCTCCATCCTCAGTGGGCATTTCTTAAGTTGCTAAAGAAGGAACAAAAATTGACATTACTAGTAGAACTAGGCAAAAAGTTTATAGCTTGTCAGAAAAGAACATCTCTGATCACCCTGAAAACTGCTTGTGAATTTGACCCAATTAGTTTTGACTGGGCAAAAGTTTTTCAAGGCCAGCTTCAGAAAAAAGAGAGTGAGAGGGTACATTTCCTCTTCTAACCAACGATGAGGGCATTTGCTGGGATGCTGGAAAGCCAGGGTTTAATCCCCACTCTGGAGTGGGGACTTGAATTCAGCTTTCCTGTGAGCATCCTGACCACTGGGCTGAGGGGTATTCTAAGGTAAGCTACTCTCAGGCATGCCTGTTGAAGCTATTCCATTTTGTATAAATATTCACTGTGCCAGAATGAGCTCCCCTTCAGCTTGGTGATTAAGGAACTTGGCTGGAAGGGAGGAGACATGGAAGCAAATCTTCTCTGCCCCATCCAAAATACAATCATTCGCCCAGCTCTAATGATCAGGGAGCTCAGTGAAACACACATTCCCACTGCCTGGCCTGAACAAGGAAGGTCCTGATGCAGAGGGAGCAGTGCGCAGCTAATAAAGATCCATATAACTCAGTAAAGATCTTTTAAGGAAAAAATAGCTACCTTTAAAGAAAAACAAACAAAATATCAGGAGTCTGGGAACAAGGTGAGTGCAAAGGAAGCCTCCCTAGTCCCCCACCCACCTTTGATTCTGCCTCTTTAGAATCTTTGTCATTTGGGGCATTTTGCACCTTTCATTCAAAATTAAACATCGCTTTTTATGGTGAAGATAGCATCCCATGATAGTGAACCCATGCTGCTGCCCAGTAAACCCAGCCTTAGGGAACACTCATGCTCAACCACAGGGGCCTGAAGACAGTCCTTCCACCCCATTCACTCCCGTGATAGGTGATCTTCAAAATCTACTAATGGAGCTTTTCCTGGCCTCCCATTTTCCTTTACTTTATTTAAAAATGAAAAACCCCAAGAAGTGAAATGCCTCACACTACAGTACATAGCACACACACACTCAGGGATGTTTGAGGGTATGAATCTAAGCACACGGAGGCCAGAAAATGAAAAGATGGTTTCGATAGTGTATTAACAGCCTTCTCATTGCACATTCTGAATGCATTTAGATATATCCCTTACAAGCTAAAATCAAAATGACATATGTAAAGGGAGAAGACTACACTGGGAGATCCTTCACTCTTCCAGTTCCTGACTCGGGACTTTAAAGCTCATAACATTAAATGACACTTGGCTGAAATAGTCCATTTATGGTCAGCGGCTGAAAGTTGGGAACATAAGATGTAGGGGGTAGTCGCTATAAAGATTTGCGAACTCATAAAATGGAATATCCATGCAGAAATAACAGTAAAGAGTCTCCAAGTGTGTGTTTAGAAGCACAATTTTGCAAGGGGCTTTAAGCTAGTTTAGTGAAATAGGGCACTGTATGTACTAACTCAAAATAAAGAGATCAGAGCAGTGTGGATACTTGCCATACGCCTTTGATGGGAACTTTTCATGCTTTATCTTGCAAGATCCACAAAGAAGGACTAGCCAAAGCCACCCAGGTTTCTGATAAAAGTACTGAAGAGGGGGTGACACTTGTAAATCAGCTGCCTTTAGATCAACATGTCCACCCACACAGCTGAATATATGCCAAAAAAGAAGAATGAAGAGCCTACACTCTTTATTCACTTACTGTTTAGAGCATGTAGAATTTACACAGGCTGGAGTTAAACTCATTTGCAAACTGTCGACTCTTTTCAGTACAAATGTTCCGGGACCTTCACACAGCATAGACCGACAGCAGGGTACAGGCTTCTGTATCCAGCTGAGCTATTCAGCATGAAAGACAGCCAGGCCACCAGCCCATGTTGGAAGATTTCTGCAGTACCTCTGGTGGAGAGAAGCAAGATGGTACACAGGAAATTACTCTAGAGGCCTCCAGATGAAGGACCTGATCCTGCCTGGGGACCTATTAGACTCATGCAGGTTCCCACTGATGTCATCAGCACAGGGGTCACAGTGAATGGATCATACTGTAGGTTCAGAGCCACAGAAGTTATAAATTATTGTTCTTCTGTTTGAAGGTCTGTTAGTTTTCAAGTTAACCAGCCCAAGATATTTCCACCACCCCAAAAAGCAGAGATCATTGACCACAGCCTGGAAAGAGCTACTGACCATCTCCAACCATTTGAAAAGCACAAGGCTCTTGCCATATGTTTTTCAGCATAAGCTCTCCAATTGTAAGGCTGGACAAGATTCAATTGCTGAGGATCTGTTTTACCCCATTTTCCAATATTTGTAACTGTCCAAAGCTTTTAGTTTCTAGCCTGATAATTTTCCCCAATTTGGTCTCAGCCTGCAGGCGATTTATTTATTTATTAGAAAACAGACATTTGTCATTGAAATAGCCACCAATGAAAATTAGAAGGGTTAAAAAAAAATCACCGAGGGACGCCATCAAAATGTCAGGCCAAGCACTAATGCTGAATTAGTAGTCAAAAAATGTAACCACACAATCCAGGAAGTATCTTGCTTTAGTCACATTTATTGAATTAGAACAGGTACTTCCTATGTAAAAAGATGCAGTAAAAACCACAGTATTGCAAATACTAAGTTTACAATTTATTTCCAGTGGTATTCAATATTTACAGTGTTTTGTTTTACAAAACTGTTGAAATAAAAAAAAAAAAGATATAGCAAGAAACCCACATCTACTGTCTAGTATCAGCAATCCTCACTGGTTTGTTTACCATTTATAAGGACAACATCATTCAATGCAGCTTGTCACAGAGACTCATCTATAATAATTGGCCTTTTGTACTAAACCCATGACATTTGAGCCCTTGGATCCATGCTCTAAGTCACCCACTGAAAGATTTAGCCCTTAGTTACCAGCAGAAATATTAAGTCAGACTTGTTGAAGTGCCCCCAGGAATGGAAATATCATACAGGCAAGCCCTATTCTTACAGGTTTTTATCATCCATATGCCTTTGTGCACCCACCCCATGTGGAAAGTATACACCCCCATTTTACAGATGGTAAACTGAGGCACAGATAGTTAAGGAACTTGCCTCAGTCTCCTGACCAGCCAGGCGTAAAAGCCAGACTTTGTGACTTAATCATATGCTTTAGCCATAGACCACACTTCTTCAGATAAAGCAAAAGACAATTGTTGATTGACACTCTGTTCCCTGTATAATCTTCAGTCTGTTAAAAAAGGATAAACCATTTTCCTGTGTGTGATAATGTGTCAGGGATTTTAGCTGTCACATTAAAATCTGTGTGTCATGTACATTTGTTTCTAAGTCTACACCTGTACTAAATCAAGCCCCAAAAGAGTCACTGTGACATGCAAGCTGCAGGCAGTTGAACAGTGGGTCAGATTAGGCCTGCTAGTGTCATTAGACACCAGTAAAGTTAGCCTCATCCACTTGAAGATGGGCCTCCTCTGCGACCTGGTCTCCAAGCACAGGTTCCACCGCCTTCTCCAGACAAAGGATTATAACCTGCAACGACAGAGGAGGGATAGTAAAAACATGGACAATTGAGAGTCAGAGGTAAACCCCAGTTTAGAGGGGATTTATTTTGTAACACAATCAGACAGTCCATGTCATCAATAACTGAAGTTTGGCGATTTCAAGAGGTTACATATCACAGTAAAGCATTCATATTTCACAAGTTTGGCCCACTCCAACAGAGAAATTAAGTGGTAGAAGACCCACAGGGCTTCCAAAATGCACAACGGAGATGTGTAGTTTGCAGTGATAACACTATATATAACAAAGTCTGCATCACAAACATAGCACTGCTCATTCATTACTGCAGACCATTAAGTTTCATTTTTTTGCCACGAGGTTAAACTCTGTAACCTCTTTAAAGTAAACTTCTGACAGAAGTGGCATTGCTACTGGTGTTAGAGAAGTGCATGCCTCTCATCCCCATGGGTTTGGCAATTTTGATTTTATATTTACTTTTCTCATTTCATAAGATAAACCAGACAGACACCGATTTTCAGTTGGATTTCCCAATGTGATAAACACCAGATTCAGTCACTTTTTTACAAGGGTACATTTGGGAAAGATATAGGCTTGCAAATGTCTCTTGTCTAGTTATTTTGTCCATACATGATCAGTAGACAGATTACTACTCTCTGCTATACTGACTGAGCAGTTTTCAATATTAACCTATTCCATTCAAACCTCCACTGCTTTCCCATCATTACAGAAGTTATCTTGTTCACTGAACAACTAAAAGTTCTGTTTTCAGAATTTTATTCAGCAACTAGAACAGCCTGCAGGATTCTTCAACTGACCCTTGTTTACCTCATGAGCAGAATACAACCATCTAATTCCATAATCTGTCATTTAAACATGGATTCTGCCTGGGATGAAGCTAGGATAGGTGGCAGGAGAGGGAAATGACTGAAGGAACCAACTAATGTTATGACATTTCTTAGCTTAGATGCGGCCCATTCTTTGTTATTCTCTCATTTCCTGTTCATAACAGTTTTAATGCTCGGCATTCTGTAGTAACAGACTAGTAGAGTATGCTGATGATAAACAACATACAACATTCCAGAGTAGCAGCCGTGTTAGTCTGTATCCGCAAAAAGAACAGGAGGACTTGTGGCACCTTAGAGACCAACACATTTATTTGAGCATACGTTTTCGTGAGCTACTGCTCACTTCATCGGATGCATGCAGTGGAAAACACAGTAGGACGATTTTTTATACACAGAGAACATGAAACAATGGGTGTTACCATACACACTATAACGAGAGTGATCAGTTAAGGTGATACATACGTGTTTGGCATTGATGGCAGTCAATCTCACATTCAAGTAGGATTTTCAACTCAATAGTAAAATGAACTATTGACTAAACATATTAAAAATGTGACAAGGTTCTTTGTGCAGCTATTATAACTTATTCACTGCTGTACTCTCAAGGTGTATTCCTTCTGTTTTTGGTACATTCATTGGTAGAATCATCTGGACAATCACTAATGGCAATACCAATTAGAATATTGATCCCAAATTAGGCTTTATTATTAGGGAAAGTAGGTGCATTGTATATTGGGGAGGGGGGTGGGGGGGAAGAATAGACTGTGTGGCTTTTATCTATAGTAGTGATATCATGGCTCAGTCACTGTGGCATCTGAACAGTAAGGCAAACGAAACTAAAATTACACTTACATTTGGGTAAAATAAAACAAAAAACGCAGACGAGAAGTATCTCCCTCCTCCTGATGGCACATGCACGGCTGCACAAGTGCTGACTTTCCAAAGTGCGGAGGGGTGCGTGCATGAGAGAGAAACGTGCACTGCCCCTTTAAATACGCTGAACCCACTTTAAGTACGTTGCCCTTTTAAGCAGATCAGCCAGTTCAGACAGGAAGCAACAGCTTCCAGCAAGCTTCCCCCCGCCAAGCTCTGTCCCCTCCTCTGCTTTGTGGAGAGGGGGTACAGAGCGGGGGGAGGAGCAGCGGGACATCCTGATATCAGTTCCCCCCCCCCAAGCAGGAAGCTCCTGGGAGCAACTCCAAGGCAGAGGGCAGGGCAGAAGCGGGGGCATGGAGGGGGGCACCTGAACTGCTGCTGAGCAGCTGCCAAGCCACATACCTTACAGGGAATTTAGGGAAGCTGATGGGGGGGGAGCTGCTGGCCCCCCTAGGTTCTAATCCCCACAAGGAGGGACTGCTCGTCCAGAGAATCCTGCAAGCAACGGACAAAGCAAGCAGCTGCCAAGCAATGTTATTAGGGAGCATTCCGCAACTTTAAACAAGCTTGTTCCCTAATAGATCAGCAACAGCGGAACAATGGTAACTGGGACAAGGTTAAGTGAGGAGTTACCATATCTCTGAGTCATGCTAAAAAGTTTTCTCAAGGGGCTGTAATACTGTCAGGTTTCCCCACAGCAGAAACATACAACAGGCCCAGAGATTTTTCTCCGTAACATATAGCAGAACGTGGCTACAAAGGTTGAACTGACTTTGTACTGACTATAGTGCTCAAATACAAGACTCCTCCAACAATTCATGAGCTGTATCAAGAATCAAGGCTTACCCTCTGTCTCAACAAAGAGAGACAAAATCACCCATGTATAAAATAACCATCTAGATAGCCGAATAAGTATTTCATTTTCCATAACTGACAGACACCCAGGTTTCATACTTACTACCTCCTCGCAAAGGCTTTTTGTTAGGTTTAGGCTTCGGGACTGTTGACGAGGCAGAAGCAGTGGATTCTATTTCTTGCTGTTCAGACAAATGAAAATTATTTAGCGCTTGTCAACTTGTAGTTTTTAGCTAGTTATCTAACTAAAGATATTTGCTGCAACACGCGAAGTTTAAGAAGAGTAAAGTTACCTGGTTCGGTTTCAGATTTCCTTTATAGCTTTTTCCTTCTTGCATACTTTCCCATATTGCTATCTTTTGCCTTCTCTTCTCTTCTTCAAGCTGAGGGAGGGGAAATAGAAGAGTTTGTAACACTGTTTGACTGTATAATTAACTGGAACAAAAAGCCAATAGCTAAACTACTGCCATTTTAGCATAGAAAAAAAATCATAAACCAAACACAAACAAAACTGATACAATTCCTAGTTTTCCTTGCCTTAGCTAAAGAAGTAATATCCAAGTCTTTCCAACCACACTGCACAGGGATGGGAAAGAATATGACTTTAAATCATAGCTGCACCTCTTTTCCATGTGCGGAGGCAAATTGAAAGAACAAAATGAAATGTTAAGTAAAGAGCTAACTAGATTTTAGTGTATATATATAAAAAAAGGTCTTCTCGAAAGCAAATCTTTACAAATTATGGATATGAAGGCATTTAAAATATCAGAGGCTTTTGGTGGAAGAAAACGTATTGTTCAAATGAAGCGTCAAAAAGCAGAAGCAAGCATATTTTCACATGGAATAGACAATCAGCAGCATATGAAAATGCCACCAGAATCTTTCTTAAAGTAATTTATCAAATAGGCAGTACAGGCTAATGGTTAACACATCAGACTCCTTTATTCTTAAGGATGGGAAAGGAAAAGAGGTATATTAGTTTGCCCAGAGTCAAAGAAAGCAAGGCTCTCTCAGTCTAAATGCATTGGGTTAGATTTCCTCAAAGATGGCTGTTCTCCTCCAGAACACGGTTTTCCATTAGACTTTAGCTACCAGGATTTCTTCAAATATCAAACTACACTGATAGGGACTCCGACACTTGAAGATTACTTATGAAGAGATATTACCATCTCTATTGACTGCAGGGAGAAAATAAAGCGAACTAGGATTAGTGAGGTTCTTTACTGCTATTCTGGTTATCAGCTTTCCTATGCTGTTACCTAGAGGAGACAGCATCACTGAATTATGTGGTATTCCTCATGAGTACAAGCTGCACTTTACAGCTTTTTAAGGCCTCGTGGAGTTGCACTGGCACTCAATTTCCTGAAAAATTAAGCTTGCTACTGAGCATACAAATTCCATGTGCAATTGTGTGGTTAACTGGCATGCTAATATAGCCAGTGAAGAATCCTTTTGCATAAACAAAACCCGGGTTTGCATGCACAATCACAGTCCAAGTCTGACTTTTTCAAGAATCAGGCCTATATAGAGTTTTTTCTTATTGTACGTTTGAGGAGGAAAAAAGTATTAACTAGGTCAGTTATTTCAGGAAGGAGTAGAACAAATAGTGGAAACAGTCCAGCATGAATGAATTTCCTGCACGTTAGCAGGATCTATTCATTTTGACTGATCAAGATCATCAAAGCTTCAACTCAACCAAGCACTTCGGCATTTGGGCTTAAGACAATTATTCTCCTTATGCCAAAAGTCTTTGAAGTAATACAAATGGAATACATCAGTCTTCACCATTTGACCCTTAAGACTTGGATAATCTTCCAAGCCTTCTGTACCAAACAGAATATGGAAGAAATCCAGGAGTTCACAGATCTTCTACAATTTGGTCAGGTATAAATCTACCTGTACCAAAAAAAACCCCAAACAAACAAACAAAAAAAAAAAACACCCACCACACACACAAAAACTGGACTGCGAATTAAGAAGTTAAATAAATGTTCTCCTGGCCCTCACATTACCTGTCTTTGCTTTTCTTTGTATTTTTCAGCTTGTTCATTCAACTCTTCTTGCATTCTGAAGCGAGCTGCTGCCAGAGCTTCCTGCCGTCTCACCACCACATCAGGTTCTATGAGATCATGAAAAAAAGTTGGCAAAATGATCATCTTCAAAGAATCTTGATACAGAAGTGTAACCATACAGCTCTATAGTTGATCTAGAAGAAACTGCAGCTGAATCTTAATTTCTAACTTCTAATCTTTTCCAATAACTTATACACTGATCCAACTGCTGATCGCATTTAGAATTTTTGGAATGATCATTAATCCATTAAAGTTAACCCACCCCTCAACAATGTGAAGTTGCCGTTCTAGTGTTTGAAACTGGTTGGTAAGAATTATTTCAGAACTACGTAACCATACTCCTGCAGGAAATCCACTTTCATCTACATACAGAACTTTTTCTATTAGGAATCATTAACAAACCAGCCCAGACTCCCTCCCATTCCTTCTCCAATTGCTCCTACTGGTCTCATCATCATAATAAAGTGGAAGATCCAACATGCTCTATCAGAGACATGATTTATGAAGGTATTATACATCTTCCTCTCCAAAGAGAAAGCAGACAGCCTGATACAGGCCACCTATCGTATCCACCTCTCTCCCTGCTGCCTTTTGTAAGTGTCACAGGGGAAAAGGCTGACTTCCCCCCAGAAAACCTCAGATATTTTACTCAGCATTTTCTACTTATGAAACTTCCCTGTAGTAACATTTTATATGCATGAGTTGTATATTGATATGTATTAAATCATGAATAAATAATTATTTGGATGAGAAGTTTCAGCAGTAGTTGTGTAAAATACTGGATTTTTGGCATGTCATTTTTTTCCCCTGTGACTTAATATTTCCATTGCAGCCTGCAACACTGGAACACGATTTTTAGAAAAAAAGATTCCTGTGTAGTTTCATTGCACAGTGACATCCAGTTATCCCTATGAAAGAAAGCCAGCATGCAAAGGGAAGGCAATAGGTGGTTTCAAACTGAAACAAAGCCTGGACTGTGTACAATTTACAATCTAGAGGCACAATTCAAGAGATAACATAGCATACACAGTGGGCAGCTACGCACAGATATGACCTATGAAGTGGGTGGTGCTAAGAAGAAGAAGGAAGCGACTGGCAAATACTAATCAGGAGGGTTTGCAAAGCATAACAAAAACATCTTGCAGTTTCTCTGGCAATTCTATAAGGTGTTAAACTTCCGTGGTGATGAACCCTTAAGTATTTTGGCAGCACAGTATCATACAAGTCACTATACAGAACATGTTGCTTTCAAGATCATAGTCAAGACCCATTATCCCCAAGCCCTATGCTATCCTGCAGCACCTCTCTTCACTGCTTCCTTTATTTCTCTCTTCTCCTTTCAGACCATCCTCCATCTTTGGCAAAGCCTTGCCAGTCTTCAGCGCCACATCTTTCACTAAGCCTTCCCCCACTAACCACCTCGCCAGTGAGGGCTCTGCACCTTTGGTGCCTGAAAAGTTGCCCTGGGTATCACGTCTGTGTTAGTTCATAAGATCCTTAGAGCAGGAACGTTGTCACATATTGGCGTTTAATAAAGCTCTCCACATCTGCTCTTCTACCAGTAACTGTGACTTTGGGAAGCCTTCCAAGGTATTACACCCAAGGACCCACCGTAAAGGATCTAAACAACAGAAGGCTCCCAGGGCAAACGAACGGGCCACCCCAGAGCCACCGGAGATTTACAAACCAAGTGGCGCCCCAGCTGCATCGGGCCGGTTCCTCCTGCGGGCTCTCATCTTTTCTGCCAACTTCTGGACAACGAGGTAGACGGTGACGCAGCCGAAGAGGATGTACCAGCCGTAGCTGGCCAGCAGCCAGCCCACTGGAGAAAGAGGAGATGGACGCGTCAAGCCAGAGGTGTCAGGGCTGGGCCTGGATTCCCACTTGCTGCCGGGGAAGAGGATCCGTGGGGGCTCATCCCCCCGCACTCCTATGGGGCCTGTCACCCCTCACCACCCCCACGGCCATGGCAGGCTACACGCTGGGGGGCAGCCCCCAGGTCGGCGCTTAGCCCCAGAGCCCCGGCCCCCTCACGACCGACCCTGCCCCCAGAGTCCCCCCAAGCGCCTCGGGGCGGGCGTTACCCCCAGAGCCCGGCCACTCACCCGACTGCTGCAGGGCCTGGATCCCCTCCTGCTCCAGCGCGGGCCTGCCGGGACCCGGCGGCCCCCCGCCCAGCTCCATCCCGCCGGCCGCGGCCTCCCCTCGCAGCGAGCCGGAGTCACTGGGCCGCCACGTCCGGGAGCTGGCACCGCCCCCGGAACTCGTCCCCGGGCTAGGCGACACGTAGCCAGGGCCTGGACAGGCTCCGCCAATCAGAAAGCAGCGCGGCTGCTGACGGCCAATCGCGATATAGGCAAGATCAGGGGGCGGTGGTTAGTTAAAAAAAAAAAAAAAAAAGGAGGCGGAGACCAATCAAAAGAAGAGGTATCGAAGCTGCGGCCAATCAAGCGATAGGGGAAGAGGCCAAAACTGAAACCAATCAGAAGGGGGGTGTCAGATGTTCAGACCAATGATGAGAAATCAGGAAGCGCAGGGAGGGTAGCCCTAGACCAATCAAAGGGAAGAGGTGCTCTGAGTCTGAGAAGTCCGGATCTATCAATACTGAGGTTCCCTGGACTGCCCTAGGCTCCGCCCCTGGATTTCAGCTGCCCCTGCCCCTGCAATGAGTGATGGGTGTAGCTGCCACAGGGGTTGCAGGGGGTGGAGGCCCCCACGGGTCCCAAGACCCTGTCTCTAAGGCATGCCCAACTCCTGGACTTCGGGAGATCCTGCCTCCCTGCGTCTAATGGCTGTAAATAGCTCCCTGCCTACAGCCTGAGACTTGCAGGAACAGGGCCTGCCCATAGCTGTTACTGGCCTGGAGAAACTGAGCATTCATTCCTCTCCAACTCCCTCTGCATTTGCCAGTGCATCCCTCGCTGTATGAGCTGCCAGCCCTTGTTACCTACTCTTTTACACCCCTTCTACCGCCATGATTTGGCACTGGTTACATCTAGCCCTCACATCAAGCCTCCTTCACACTAGCATCAGCTTTTAAGAACAAGTCTCCCTATTCTTCATCTGTTACCTCCTTTGCTGCCTGCCAATCTTCTCAGACATCTGACTGCTGTTCATTTCCTGGATAGGTTCCCCAGTTGCGGCTTCTAGATTCTCTGCTTACATTCATCCTAGCTTCCTGCTTCCACTCCGCAGATGCTCTTCTGTACAGCATGTCATTTTAGGACTCACTACTGCCTGTCCTTCAACAGAGCTCCAAATAGCAGATGATCAGTGTTTTTAACAACTTTATGCATCACTGGTACATGCTCACTCATATCTAGGCCCCCACCCCCCTGTCCCTAATCAGGCTGCTCCAAGGCACATCTGTCATTTTTCACGGCATTAGTTCATTACACCCAGGCAGACAATGTACTGCTTCAATGGTTTGGCTTGCAATGGGAAGAGCCTGCAACCATGAGCATTGCTGCATAAGCATGTCACATTACTCAGCATACAAGTCTTTAGAAGTCCAGCTGACTCAGACCTTTTAAAGGCATGCTTCAAGCACATGGTGACTGAAAAGCCTTGGTGGTGCAGGATGTTTAGGAGCTCTAACACTGCAGTGTTTCTGCAATGGGTGATTTTATACATACTGCAGTTATGCTAATAGGAGATCTGTGTAACTTCTAGAGTCATTTCATAGATGGGAGACAGCTTCACAGTACCAGGCTGCATGAGAAGGATGACTGCTGAATTAACAAACCAATGACCCAATTGGCTGCTGGTACTGCAATCTCTGGATAACACAAAACTGAGGTCTTGGCCCTAGTTAACAGATGCATAACTTTTGTTGTTGTTTTTTAAAAAGGGAATATGGGTTAGACAACTGACTAAATTCAAACTTCGGTAATTACATTTTGGCTAACCAAATATAGACCATGGATAATTTATTTTTTGCTTTCCCCAGTTGTGTCAATATTTATATTCATATTTTAATAACTGACAGTTTAAATCATATGAAGACTTTACCAGTAACTAAATATCAAGGGTGAGTTAAAGAAAAGGCCACTGAGGAAAGAGAATGCATCTAGGAGAAACCTAAGGAAGAAGAGGATATTACATCGATTTTAGGCCCGCAGAGAATAAAATTGTCACAACAACACCTGCAGAGAGGAAATGATGTTTTATTGGACTTCATGTACAGTATAAAATTTACAATGGAAATTTCAAACATACTAATCGGACTTAAAAAAAAAGCCCCAAGCTAACAAAAATCCATTTTGTAAAAGGGGTAATGTTATTAACTTAACACTATGACAACATTGGAAATGTATTCCTAAACAAGGATACAATACTATATATCTTCAGATCATCTGACGATACCATTTAAGATCCATTGGGAACTGTGTCTTCTTCCATCTCCTCTTCAACTTCCTCTGTTGGTCCTACAAAATGGATACATCAGAATTATTTAATACCTGTTAAGACTTTATACACACTAATCTCTTATACCCTATCTGAAAAGTGGGGATAATGATTTGAAGATTCTCACATTCACCTACAGTTATGGTTCAAAAAGAAAAGGAGTACTTGTGGCACCTTAGAGACTAACAAATTTATTAGAGCATAAGCTTTCATGAGCTACAGCTTACTTCATCGGATGCATTTATTTTACTGCAGTCTGAGTTATACCCATGGTAACATCTGACCTTGTCACTGCCTAGTCCGATATGCAGCTTGCTTTATTCCCACTGAGAAACTCCCCATAGTCTAGGTCTTCCACTGTCTAAAAACGTCAGAATACCTGGTATCTTTAGGGTCAACAAACTGACTCAGAAAATTAAGCTTCTGTATTTGAGGTTGTCAAATTTTGCCCAAATGATTTTAGTCAAATTCAACTATACTGCACAAGTGGTACATCTAAAAGGGTTTCACTTGGATTAAGATTCTTGCATCCTTTCACAGTGTCTACAAGTTCATCTTTCCTGATTTATGCAGCATGAAATATCCACCCCCTTGTTTCATCCTTTTAACTTTTTAGAAATAGAATCAGACTGATTGATGACACCACTTCTTTTTTAACCATCTCCAACAACATAACCCATCCACCTCAACACACTGACTGAGATCGTATCAAGTTCCAGGCAAAGTTTTAAAAAGTTATGCTTTTGATTCATGCTGGTTTATATTACTCAATCACTCTGTGACAAAATAGAAGAGTAACAAAAGTATACAATTACCTGTTTTTCGTTCTCTGCCAGGTATCTGACCAGACTGCAGCAAACCCTTGAGTCTCTCCACTTCAGCCAAAGTTGTAGCATTTGCTATGGCATTCTAGAAGGGGAAGACCAACAAGCTTATCAATACTCATTCAACATGTTAACAAGCTACTGCAATTAATATATAAAGAACATCTGCTTCAAGAAAACTAAAATTTTACCGTAGAGAGAGTTACAGTATGTTGGCCTACTCTGTGGTCAAATCTAAACTCAGAACAAGAAGTCACTAAGATCAAGAAAGGGACACAAAGAAGGAAGTCCAATAAAACCTCAGATTTCTGCAACAAGAAACTCAAAAGGTATAATATGTAAGTGATCAGAACGCATTTTTCCTCTGTTACTTTGGAAAGTAAGCAAGCAGTTACCAGTAAGGGGGGCACCTAACATCACTAAATTTCTGATCCTAGGCAGTTTCCCTACTTCAGTTTTCCCTGTACATCATGTCCTAAAAATGTTACCTTGATTGCTTCAACATCTCCTGTGGAGGGCCCAGCTTTCTTTTTGTCAGTCGGCAAACCAGCACCTGGATTAAAACTTGAAAGAAAAATAAAGGTATATTATTAACATCCCTATGAATGACATCTGCTTCTCTAACTTCCAAAGAGAAAACATTGGAAGTATTGCATTCAATCAAGTGTAGTATCTTATCTTTGTTAACAAACTGATACAATGAAGAACTGCCTCCTTCAGAAACACCAGCAGGTCAGCTTCCCCACCTCCCACCCTTTTATCTGCTCATGAAGAGAAGCAGACCATCTGCATTAAGAAGATTATGCATTGGATTTAAGCCATTAACTTGGATGTTGCTGAACAGTTGAGTTCTGCAGCGTAGACTGTAATGAGAAGTCACCTTTTTTTTTTTAAAAAAAAAAAGGTGTTTTTGAGCAATGGTATTCACCACCATCCAAGAGGAGGATGTTTGGAGCCAGCATATCTGGTGAGACACCACCAGAGATGTTAAGACATCCTGTTAACAAGTGGTATTTCAATTTACTTTCCACTGCCGCACAGGGAAACCCAGGTGGTGTTTCTGAAGGCAAATGCCAGTTTAAATTGGTTCTCTTTATCTTACGTTTTTGTTCTCTTGGCAATATCCTTTGCAAGCTGTGCACCCCGTTTGCCCTTGAACATTTTCTCTGCCTCCTGACGCTCCTACAGCGATACCACACACACACAAAGTTAATTTCAATAGGAACATCATGTGCATTTTGCATAGCTTCTTTCCTTGAAAAACAAATAGGCTGAAGACTTCTTGGATCAGCGAAGACCGGTGTCTCAACACTAGATTTAGAAGCACTTTAACAATAAATTAAAAGGCTTAAATTCTGAGTATGGCAGTCTCAGACACTTCCCAAAGGAAGTTCTTCCCCATCTTTTCATCCTCAGATGGAGTGGAGGTTTGCGTTAAGATTTCCTATTTCTTTCACTAAAGATCTGCTGCTGTACTCAGAACACTAAAAAGGACAAAGATCCAAACTGTACTTAAACACTGGTGGTTTAAGGTACTGAATTAAGCTATTGAAACAGTGAACTGGTGAAGTAAAATCTGCCCCAAAGTATGTATTTCATTAGACACCAGTATTGATGTAAATGTAGCTTACAAATACTGGTAGGTCAGGGAGAGGGCACAAATTGCACCACCATTAAATTTTCAATCAAATAAAACAAGAACAAATGTCTAACTAAAAGATCCTAATTACACAGAGGCTAGGAAAAATGCCACTTACTTTTAATTTCACTTTCTGGAAATCCAACACTCTGATTTGTGGGACTTTGTGGATTACATACAATCTGTAATGCTTCTTATTTGTTACAGGGTTCCTTAAAATACTATGAAATAAAGAAAGATTTTAAAGAAATTCTGAATACAAGAGACTGCTTCTTTTAAAGAAGTTGCACGCTAAACTTTAAGACTGCACACTAAATAAATGCAGTAACAATACTGCTCTTGATCTCTATGAAAAAAAGAGAGAAAGTTTGTTCTTAGAGTCTAGTTTATTAGCTTACTGAATTTTACTACGGAAATTCAAACGAAAATACAAACAACTGTAGTTGTTCATCATATTTCTACAACAAACAAAAATCTGAATATTTCCTCCTCCCACCCCCGATTCTGGCTCATGATCTCTTATTGATCTCCTGGCTTGATGCAATTCCCTCTGCTGAACAGCATGGGATTTAGATTTAATCTAGAGTATTTTGAAACAATAGATCTTAACCTAATTCTGAGAAGGTAAAATATACAATAGAGAAGGTTGTATGCTTACACAGCACTTAATGTAAACATAGTGGCTAATTCCTACTTACTTTGACAGACTTGGTGGCAAGTGAAGAATTTCACCCATTAAAAATTATGTATTTTTTGTAGCCTTTTGTTTATTGATTCATTATTTAAAACATACGTCTGGTCCAACGGAAAAACCAGCTATTTCAAAACAAAGAACTAAGCCAGTGGCTAATAGTAAGCGTAAAATAATATGAAAGATTTTTTTTAAAAGCAAATATAGCTGTACATTAAAAAGATCTGTTCATACACATTAAGATTACATACCTCAGGTAAGTCAGTGATTTAATTGTTGCCAAAGGATCCAGTTCACCCTGAATAATGGGACCACAATAAGTAATCTTAAAACAGACTATAACGGGGTTCAAAAAAGAAATAGGTAAGTTCATGGAGGATAGGTCCATCAATGGCTAATAGCCAGGATGGACAGGGATGGTGTCCCATGCCTCTGTTTGTCAGAAGCTGGGAATGGGCCACAGGGGATGGATCACTTGATGATTACCTGTTCTGTTCATTCCCTCTGAAGCCCCTGGTATTGGCCACTGTCGGAAGACAGGATACTGGGCTGGATAGACCTTTGGTCTGACTCAGTATGGCCGTTCTTATGTTCTAACTTAACAGGAGTCCAAAACTTGTAATGGACGATCATTAGCCTCTAGCATATCCAAGCACTCATATAAATAGCAGGTAAGTAAAAATGGTTGGTAGTATGCAGCTACTGTAAAGGATATCGGACTATAAAATAGGATAAAGATCATGTTCATTTCAAACTTTTTTTAAAAGTGAAAATGAAATGAAAATGTAATTTATTACAATGATCTGTAAATATTTTTTCTAGAAATGTAAACAAAGTACTTAATATCTCAAGTACTCAGTGTATAAACCTTCATTCAAGAAACAATTGCTCTTAAATGTTCTGAATATCATTAGGATAAAATAGCTTCAAAATAACAGGGGAAAAAGACAGAAAAAAAAATGAGGTAAAACAAGTTTTAGTCTTAGGCCATTAGCACATGGAGATAAGGCGTAAGCAGATAAGACCTTGTCTACACTATGAAGTTTTGTTGGCAAAATCTGCCTTTTGCCGACAAAACAAGGGCAGTTACACACTACAAAGCTACTTTTGGCAGCAAAACTCTGTTTTGCCGACAAAATAAAACCACCTCGCTGAGAGGCATAAAGCTTTTTGCAACAAAGTGAAAGCGATAAAGCATCAGTGTAGACACTGCTGTTTGTTTTGTCCCCATAACTGGCTTCCACCAATATCCCACAATGCCTGCCACGACTTTGCTACCCTGCAGGCATGCTCTCCTCCCCTTTCAAAGCTCCAGGAAGTATCTGCCATCTGAGCTGTGCTGCTCTGTGTCAATAACTTGGAATGCTTCTGTTCTGCACTAGTAACACAGTGGCAGGCAGACTGCTGCTGTGGGGAGTGGAGGGACTGACTGCCGTGCTGCTTTGACATTCCTCAGATCACAGAGCTGCTCAGCATGCTGCTACCTGCAGCTAAGGAGGCTGTAGGAGAACTTGGAAGGAATCACAAAACCATAGGCTGCTTCAGAGAAACTGCTGTGAGGAGCAGAGTCGAGGGCTGATGCGGTGGGGGGTTCCCCCTCCCCCAGGATTGGCTGGTGTGTCTCCCCAGCCCAAGACACACCACTCTCCAGCCCCCTTCAGTTGAAAAGCAGCTGACAATCTACTGGGATGCCCATGGAACAATGGGATTGAGAAACCTGCATCATGTGACGCTGTATCTGCCCCATGGAAGGTTTGCAAACCCTTCCCATAGCACCCTGCGGCCAGCTACCACAGTGCACTGCTCTCTGTATGGATGCAAGAGCTGCTAGTGTTGATGCACTCTGCCGAAACAAGGAGCATAGTGTGAACATGCAACAGCAGTTTAATTAAAGAGGCATAACTTTCGGCAACAAAATTTTGTAGTGCAGGCAAGGCCTAACCACGCCATCAAGGACTTCAAATCTGCCTCAAGCCCCACACCAAGGACTAAAATCTGCCCTTATTTATGCCTGTGCAATGCTAATGGAGCTGCACAGGTGTAATAGTCTAGGACAAAATTTAGCTTTAAGAGGGCATATAATAATACTGTTAGCATTCACAAGCATGTAATGCAAACATAGAAGCTAGGAAAAAATATTGCATATGATTCCTAAATGGCTATAATACAACCATGAAAAAAGAAAAAAATTTTTACATCGAGTGTTTCAAGTTTTTTTAATTCACAAGACTGTTTCTTTGAGTCTGTGTTTAGAGCTGGAGCTGTTTAATTTCAAAGCAATGAAGTGATCCTTGTGAAAGTTTCCTATTCTCTTTTAACATTCCATGTCCACTTTACATCGGAAGAGTGTAAAAGAGGCATGAGCCTAATCAAACTGGAAAATTAAAGAAAAGTCTGACCTTTTTGTAATAAAAATAGCACAATTTCCAACTTCAAAAGGTACATTCTAAGGAAGGACACAGTCCCATGAACAATCCTGTACACACTTAACTTTTATGCATTTGAATAGTTCTAGTCACATGTTACTGTGTTATACCTTTCCTAGAAAAGCCTTCTATCAGTAACATCTTATGCTTCACTGCATGTCAAAAATTATCCTCTTGAGAAAAGATAATCTGTGATTAATACACGAAAGGTAAATAAAACTGCTTTAAACAAAGCCATGTAACAACAACATATACAAATATGTGCATAATTCGAACTGGTTTGATCTATTTTTTTTTTTTTTTATTAGTAACTTACCAGCTCCACAATGCTATTATTGGTAAGAATGATCTCCTGGAGGTTGGGTAAGGCCTGTTCGAGTCCCTCACCGATCCGACTAAAATTAATATTTTAAAAAAATAAATCAAAATCTGATTTAGGTTGGTAATAAATATTAATAATAAAAACATGCACACACATTTTAACCCTTCAATGCAATACATGTACAAGGAATCACTTGGTTTTGGAATCAGTCATCCTGTTTCAAGTAAAACAGTTTGGTTCTTTATTTGCTACTGTAAATTACCTCTGATCACATCCATTTTGTGCCCCACTTACCAATGCCCCAAACTTCATGAACATGATTTACATTTTTCACTGGCCTGAGCACAGGAATGGTAAGCGAAAGCTACTGAGTATCTGTGGCTTTGAGCAAATAAACTCCATGCCTTAGTTTTCCTGACCATAAAATGAAGATAATACTTATTGATTTGACCCAGGAGTTATGAGCATCAGCACATGTAAAGTGCACTGAAAATGAAGCAGACTACAATACTGCTCCATATTGCAACATGCTGCATTCCTCCATTAAAATAATCATTGGCCATTTGTAAATTGCACCACTCCAATCATACAAGGAAAAGCCAATGCTGAAAACTGGCTGCACCCCAGGACTTCTTCCACACACCCCCCAAATCTATCCCAAGCTGCAGGACCACAGCCCCATACCATATCCTGTTGTTATTCATGAGTAACGTTTTCAGCCTCTTCAGCAGAGGGAACCCGTCCAACTTGCGGATCTCGTTGTCAGAGAAATCGATGGCATCGAACTGGTCTAAGGTGGCGCCCAGGTTCTCAATGACGGGGATTTTGTACCCTGGGGGGAAAGCATCAGACCCGGGTTAGATCGAGTCAGTACGGGGGGTCGGGGGGGGGGGGGGGAGGGGGCCTGAAAGCAGCAGGTTCAACAAGGAATGCAGGGTACCCAGGCTAGAAACAAACATCACCCCCCCCTCCCAAGCGCGCACAACTGGAGTGAGGCTCCCCCACCCCAACCCCAGCCCCTCCCCCACCTCAACGCCAGCCCCGGCCCCTCCCGGCCCGAACCCCAGCCCCAGCCGCTCCCCCGGCCCGAACCCCAACCGCTCCCCCGGCCCCTCAACAGCCTTCCCCACCTCAACCCCTCCCCCGGCCCGAACCCTTGCACACACACACACACACACACACACACACACACACACACACACACACACACACAGAGCCCCCGGTCTCCGAGCTAGGCCTCGCTTCGCCCCAGGCGCGCGGCTCCGAGGTCGGGGCCTGTCGGCCCCCGGCCGGGCCTCACCGCGCAGGTCCAGCTCCCGGTCCCGCACGGCGTTCGTGTACTGAGCCGCCTGCTCGATCAGCTCCGCCGTGAGCTTCACCATCCTGCCGCGCGCCGCACGCGCCGCCCCCGACTCCCGCGGGGCCTAGAGCGCCGCCCCGCGCCGCGCAGGACACTCGCCGAGCGCCGAGCCCCCGAGCCGGCAGGCCCGGGCCGAGCGCCGAGCCTACGAGCGCCCGCCTCCCAACGCCCTAGCAACGGGGACGGCTTCCCCCGCCCCGCCCCGCCCCAAGGAGTCACAAGCCCCGCCTAGGCGCAGCTCCCCTTCCCCCCCCATGGGGCAGCTGCTGCGCCAGGGCCCACTCCCCGCCTGCCATAGGACAGGCGCAGCTCCCCCCTCCGTTCTCTTTTGGGGCAGGCCCCCCCGCCGCAGACTAAACAGTCCCAGGTCCCTCAGCCCCTCCTCAGAAGTCGTGGGCTCCGGCCCCCTCGTCCTCGTTGTTGCCCTCCGCTGGACGCGGTCCAGTTTTTCCACATCCTCCTTGTAGTGGGGGCCCAAAACGGGACCCAGGGCTCCGCATGAGGCCTCCCCAGTGTCGACTAGAGGGGAACGACCACCCCCTACTTATACAGCCCAAAATGCCAATGGCCTTCTCGGCAACAAGGGCCCACTGTTGACTCATATCCAGCTTCTCGTCCACTGTAACCCAAGGTCCTTTTCTGCAGAACCGCTGCCGAGCCGTTCGGTCCCTGGTCTGTAGCGGTGCCTGGGATTCTTCCGTCCTAAATGCAGGGCTCTGCACTTGTCCTTGTTGAACCTCATCACATTTCTTTCGGCCCAATCCTCTAATGTGCCTAGGTCCCTCTGTGTCCTATCCCTACCCTCCAGCGTATCTACCTCGCCTCCCAGTTTAGTGTCATCTGCAAACTTGCTGAGGGTGCAATCCACGCCATCCTCCAGATCATTTATGAAGATATTGAACAAAACCGGCCCGAGGACTGACCTCCGCTTGATACCGCCTGCCAACTAGACATGGAGCCATTGATCGCTACCCGTTGAGCCCGACAATCTAGCCAGCTTTCTATCCACCTTATAGTCCATTCATCCAGCCCATACTTCTTTAACTTGCTGGCAAGAATACTGTGGGAGACCGTGTCAAAAGCTTAGCTAAAGTCAAGGAACAACACGTCCACTGCTTTCCCCTCATCCACAGAGCCAGTTATCTCATCATAGAAGGCAATTATTTTTGTCAGGCATGACTTGCCCTTGGTGAATCCATGCTGACTGTTCCTGATCACTGTCCTCTCCTCTAAGTGCTTCAGGATTGATTCCTTGAGGACCTGCTCCATGATTTTTCCAGGGACTGAGGTGAGGCTGACTGGCCTGTAGTTCCCAGGATCCTCCTTCTTCCCTTTTTTAAAGATGGGCACTACATTAGCCTTTTTCAGTCGTCCGGGACCTCCCCCAATCACCATGAGTTTTCAAAGATAATGGCCAATGGCTCTGCAATCACATCTGCCAACTCCTTTAGCACCAAAAGCATTGAGAACATAAGCTTTTTCCACATCCTCTGTCACTAGGTTGCCTTCCTCATTCAGTAAAGGGCCCACACTTTCCTTGACTTTCTTCTTGTTCCTAACATACCTGAAGAAACCCTTCTTGTTACTCTAAACATCTCTTGCTAGCTGCAACTCCAGGTGTGATTGGCCTTCCTGATTTCACTCCTGCATGCCCAAGCAATATATTTATACTCTTCCCTAGTCATTTGTCCAATCTTCCACTTCTTGTGAGCTTCTTTTTTTTGTGTTTAAGATCAGCAAGGATTTCACTGTTAAGCCAAGCTGGTCGCCTGCCATATTTACTATTCTTTCTACACATCGGGATGGTTTGTCCATGTAACCTCAATAAGGATTCTTTCAAATAAAGCCAGCTCTCCTGGACTCCTTTCCCCCTCATGTTATTCTCCCAGGGGATCCTGCTCATCATTCCCTGAGGGAGTCAAAGTCTGCTTTTCTGAAGTAATAATACATAAGAATCCCAAAACCAAACACTCCACTGCATACACTTCTCCCCCTGGGGAGAGGCTGAGAGAATAAACAGGACATATATTAGTCATGTTCCCTAATGCACTGACTAGTGGATGGTGCTCAGACTGTATGGTGATGAGTGTGGTATAAGAACTTATATAGAATAGACTAGGTCCAAGGTGTCTTGAGTTCTACAAAATTGAGACAGAAATTCAATGACTACTTTTGAAAAGTTTGGCCTTAACCTTCCCAGGCTTTAGTTTCTAAGCTGCAAGAAAGGAATGGGAGGAACATTCCTTTACACAGGGTTAATGTATTTTGGAAATGTATTTTGGAAAACAGTGATGTAGAAAAGTACTTGAGCATCATGGTTGAGAACAAACTGACCATGAACTAGCATTGAGATGGGGTGGTTAAACAAGCAAATGTGATCCCTGGATGTATAAGCAGGGGAACATAGCATAGAAATAGGGAGGTGTTATTATCACTACTTGTGGCATACCTGTTCACCATGGGAACAGTGTCCAGTTCTGATGTCCACATTTTAAAATAGAAGAAAACAAATTGGAAAGGGTTCTGAAAACAGCTACAAGAATGAGCCAAATTCTGGAAAATGTGCCTTATAGTGAGAACCCAAACAAACTAGCAAACTAAAACTTAGGAGGTTTCAGAGTAGCAGCTGTGTTAGTCTCTAAGGTGCCACAAGTACTTGTGTTCTTAAAACTAGGAGGTTACTTAATTATGAGTTATAAGTACCTACACAGGGAAAGCTTTCTGATAGTACACAGCTTTTCAGTCTAGCAGACAAAGGCTCAATGAGATTGAATGTTGGAAGCTGAAGCTCAGCTAATTCAGGTTAGAAATAAGGCATACATTTTTGGGTAATTAACCACTGGAACAATTTACCGAGGGATATGGTCAGTTCTCTATCACTTGCAGTCTTTAAATCAAGATTGGAAATCTGCCTAAAATGATTTTAACTTAGGGGCTTGCTGCAGGAATCATTAGTTGAAAATCTCTGGCCATGTTAGGCAGCTCAATTCACAATGGTGCCTTTTAGCCCTAAAAATGTGTGAATTTATGAGACAAGGTAATGCATCAATTTTTTCAAACTGCGTTGAGTTTCTTGTATGCAAAATGCATTCAAAATGCAAAAAAAAAGTATGTGGGAAGTCATCCCCCTCCCCCTGCCCCCTTTGACACATGGTCTTGCCTGGGATCAAATGAAGTCAAGAGGTCTCTGACTGGCACTGTATCAGTGAAAGAAGGAAATGACAGTTGGAAGCCTGGAGTTTTCTGTTGCAAAAATATTTTTATCTTGTCAAACTGACTTTCCAAGGAGCTCCACATGGTGGTGCACTAGCATTAGACATCAGGTGAAGAGCGAAGTGTGTTGCCAGACTAGGGTGGTGACCCAGGACTAGGATAGTTGAGATGTCTGCAGGTGAGGATTAGGGTGCATTGGCAAAGCTGTGTGTATGAGACTATAGAGTGCTGGGCTGCATAACACCTTGTTCTACCCCACTTTTGAAAGTAAAGTAAAGAAGGGTGAGAGAACTTTCTATGTACAAACACCTGATGGCATCCTAGCTAGAAAGGTTGCTTTCCTTTGGATACAGCTGGATCTGAACAGATTCCACACCTGTCCTCACAGCGTGAACATACATGAACCATCAGTTCAGCAACTGCTCCTGCCACCTCCAATTACAAGTGCTAATGCTTGCTCTTTTTTAGTTCAAACACAGCACCAGAAGCTGCTGTTGAACATCAGTCCCCATAAACACCTTCCTGCTCCTGGTATTTGCGTTGGCCTTTCTACCACCAGCTGCTTTTGCAGGCCTTGAGAGCTGAGCTGGAAACATGCTGCCGGCAGCACTGGGACATTCTCCCTTTGTGTCCATGCTGCAATGCACTTTTTAACCATCACCCCTTTTCTTCCACTTTTATGCAAGGAACTAACCATCATTTGCTTTTTAAAATGAAAATTGACCCGTGATTAGCTCATTGGCTGTTTGCCTAGTTTCAGTGTTCTGGAAACATTTAACTAAGTTGTAAATGGGGCCACACAGCTTTGGTACAGCAAGACTTGATGGGGCAGGTTCTCTGCTGAGCACAGCAGGGACATGGGTCCAGTCTGGGAGCTGGATCAGCTCCCTCATTTGCTGCCTGGCCCTGGCCCTGTGCTCAGGGTAGAGTCTGGGGGCTACTCTAACAAACTGGTGGCTCCCAAGGAATAATCTGCCAAATGGGAATTGCACAGAGCATCACACTCTAGCCCCTGTCCCTCTCTAGCCCCTCCTTGTTATACCCCATGCTCTAGGGGATGCAAGGAGGGAGCCAGCAGAGGTGACTTGGCCAGCTCTGTGCCTGCTGAGTATTTGTGATCATTCTCTACTTCCTTTCTGCCGCTTGGGGAGCACAAAGAGAGTGGACAGGTACAGAAAATTTGCACCTTTATTCTTATAGCTAATAAACATCAACACACATCTGAGGGTGCAGAAGTGATCAGGTGAAACAGGCCACTTTGTTACTGTGCCATCATAAAGTAGGCACTTTTCATTGAGAGTGCCACATGAGGTAATGCCATCAGTCAGTTCACCCTGATTAGAGGGTACCGCTGTACCTCCACTTCGACTGGAAGGTGTTTGTGGCAGAGGAGCTCAGTTACACAGATTCAGTTCTCACTGATTTTAACGGGAGTCAAACTGACAGCACAACTATCAGATTTGATCTAGTATCAGTTCACTTTTGACCAGATAGCAAACATGAAAAATCAGGGGGGCGGGGGAAGAAATAGGTGCTTATAGGAGACAAAGCCCCTACTTTTGGGATGTCTGATCACCCCAGTTCACTTGTACGTACATAAAATGATGAGATGGCCAAATATCTGGGATCCACAGTTCCTATGGCCTCGTAAAAGTAATACAACCACCATGTGGATCTCCTGAGTAAAAATGGGTAGAAAGAAATTGATTTCTGGATGCACCGAACCCTAGTGCAGTAACTGCAAGAGGTAAGGACTTCTTAGCCAATGGCTGGATTTGTGTAACCCAAAATATTTTATAACTCTTCAGGCACCCAAGGCAAGTAGTTTAATAGCACACTGTATTGTGTGTTATTGCTGCGGTTCCTTTGAGATATTTGGGCAACATCACACCCTGAGTGAAATTTAGGCTGTGGACAGAATTTCTCTGCAATACATTGTTACCGATTTGTAACAGTCATTCTTACACTGTGGGACATGGGCCACTGTTGGGAAGCGGGCGGCAGCCAGGTGGTACCTGGGTTGCATTATAAAAAGACCTTAATCAGCACAACATATCACATATCAAGTGGATTTGTTGGTCTCTGGGGTGCCATAAGTACTCCTTTTCTTTTTGCAAATACAGACTAACACGGCTGCTACTCTGAAACTTCTGGTTACAGTGTGTATGGTAACACCATTGTTTCATGTTCTCTATGTATATAAATCTCCCCACTGTATTTTCCATTGAATGCATCCGATGAAGTGAGCTGTAGCTCACGAAAGCTTATGCTCAAATAAATTTGTTAGTCTCTAAGGTGCCACAAGTACTCCTTTTCTTTTTGCGAATACAGACTAACACGGCTGCTACTCTGAAACACAACATACAGTAATTCAGTAAGGAGAGGCACATAAGGGGCTCCTTGTTTCGAGTCAGATAAGTTAGGAGTGAGAGGGATACTCACAAGCAGGAAGAGAGAATTAATTCCACAAGAATAACTGCTCAATGCAATCATGTAATGATATAGACAGTGCTATCCTGAAGTCAAGTTGGGGCAATAACTAAGCACTCCTTGCTAAAGAGATTGTGTTCAAGTACCTAAGGGGTGAATACAACTTATCCATATTTTCCTTTGAAGAAGGTGTATACAACTTATCCATATTTTCCTTTAATGGGATAGTTGTATGCATTAGCTAGAACCATACATTGCTATTTTAAGAACTGCTATTGACCATAGACCCATGGAAAAGTGACACACTGAGTGCTTTTGAGTTGTAGCTATGGTTTTAAACTTTCACAACTGCTGCTTTGTACAGTCAAAACATTTGTACGGAAGAATGTTTTAATGTACAGGTGGCTGTGAATACAATCTTACCACCAACAGGCAGAGGATGGGTTAGGGCTGCTTTAAATATGTCCAGAAATGAGCTGTGTGTCGCTGTGGCAAGAGACCAGAAAGAAATGTGCTTTAAGAAATTTCCTACATACTCATTTCTCTTGAAGACAGAGCCACTCTGATCCTTTGAGCATACCAGTGGCTGAGAGGTCTTAATTGCTCGGAGTAAACTATTGCAATCACTTGGATAAATAAGCTGAAATTTATGACTCTACAAGCATGATTCCTGTGGGAGGGAAAAAGAGCCATATACCCTTCCCCCCACGCCAAACTCTTTCCTCATTTACATCCCATATAACTCGCCTGATGCTGGTTGTGTTGTACAAGTCTGAGAGCAATGTGTGGCCTCTGTGTTTAGATGAAAATGGAGTGGATTTTGTCAAGGCCGGTCCCTGTTTAACTAGAAGGGAGATAAGAGCTTTTAAGATGCTCTGAGTTCTGGGGACTGTGGGCTATCCTAAAGTGTGCTGCTCCACTTAAAAAGACATCCTAAGTTATGTCAAGGACACCTGGAACATAGGGATAAGCCATGAAGGGATGCAGGGGTAGATCACTGCAACTGCCCTGTTCTGTACATTCTCACTGAAGCCCTGGTGCTGGCCTCTGGCAGAGACAGGATACCGGGTTAGATGAACCATCAGTCTGACCCAGTATGGCCGTTCTTATGTTCTCAAGCATCTTTTTAGCATTTTGAGACATCTAAATTAATAAACAAGCAATGTTATGATCAGAGCTAACAGAAGCCAAAGAATTTAAAGTTAAAGCTGATACGTTACCCTTGAGTCATGTGACATCTCTTCCCATTGTCTATTGTGTGACACAACAATAAGATTTTGTAATGCAAAACCCATAGGCAGAAGCCACACTCATTTCATGTGGCCGCCATTGGTCAAAACGAGTATACTATACAGCAAAAGGAACTAGAAAGAGATAGTGAATTATTCAGTAAATACGAATACATCTATATTTATACACAAAGTGGAATGTTTTTGAGGGGGCGTCTTCCCATTTGTAAGAGCAAATTTAATTTGGGTCTTCAGTTTATAAAGCACAGCTCTAAGCACCCAACCATCCATTGCCCCGGACTCCTGGCCGCTAATTAAAAATGACAAAACAAACATAATAAACAAAGGACTGTCCATAAATTTAGCCCCCCAGACAATCCCCTTCTCAACAGCCGTAGAGAAGAGTGGAAAAAGATGGGCCTTGCAGTAGGACTGAAAGGTTAACAAATCCAGATCCGGGTGGCCCACAGTGGGGTGGATTCCAAAGCCCAGGTCCACTCACAGAGAACACCCCACTCAGCTTCCTCATGTTTATAGATTCATAGGGTGAAATCCTTGCTTCATTGAAGTCAATGGCAAAACTCCACTGATTTTTAAGGCCAGAAGGGCCCCTTGTGATCGTCTTGTCTGACCTTCTGAATAAACATAGGCCACTGAATTTCACCAAGGGAAAATAAACTGAGGGAGATCCACTTTGAACACCTCTGCTAATCTCACCTGCAGCAGTAAGTCATGGAGAGAGAAGTAATTGCACAAGTAACTGACCATTTTAGGCCCTGCTAGGTTAAAACCACCATCTTGAATTCCACCTGGAAGCACCTACACAATTTTCACCCACAGTTGAACTGCAGGCACAACCCTGAGTACTTGTACCCTTTCCTACCTGACAAAGGTGCAAATACTCAAGCTTTGCATCTGCAAACAAAGAAGCCAGGCCTTCGCCAGGTCAAAAACTGGATCTACACCCACCATAGTAAAGCCTTACTGAGCCTGGGAGTCCATTTGAACTATCCTACCAACACAACGATATACATCCCATCCTCTGGAGTTAGATTGTTACAGCAGGGCATGTTGGTTTAGTACTCTGGCTGCAGTGAGAGGATAATGCCTTTACTTTCATTTACTTCAAAGCCTGCAGCCACATCGCCTTGTGCTGCAATCCAACAGAGCTCACCAAGTAAGCAGGGCTGTCCGGGTTAGTGCCTGGCTGGGGAACTAAAGAACAGCCAGGTGCTGCAGGAAGTAGTGGTGGGCATTTGTTTCTCTCAAAATCAGTATTGAAACAATGCCCCAGCCTAGTCTTAAAGGGCACCAAACTGCTGGAGAATACATCTTTCAGCATAAAAACAAGGTCCTGAGCACCTGTGCTCATTAAAAATTGCCTAGAACTTGGGTAACTTTATTTTGCCTACTTAAATTCTCCCGATGTGATAAGATGTTCTTCACTTTCTGCCCCGACAATCCTGTCCTGTTGCTATGTGTTGCTAGCTGCCATGCTATGTGTGGTTTGTAAAGCAGTTTGGGAGCCTTCAGGATGAAAGGTGCTATGCACAAATCATTAGTAAGTACCTTGGATTTTTGCATGATCTGAGCTTCCTCTGAAGGTACAAGCCATTGGTATTAATGAATGAGAATGGGTGTGCCCCCTCTGCAGAAGAAATGCATCTCCAGCTGTAAGTACATAGTTCCTCCCCAGCAAAAAATCTTGGAGAACTGACTTTTGACCCTAATCCGTCCAGCTTCTATGTCCAACAAAATAAAAAAGACTTAACAGAAACATCATACACTTGATCTAACTCTGGCCTCAATGACAAGATAAATCTATTGACTTTGGCATCTTGGAAAGAGTACAGACTCACTCATCAGTGGATGTAAACAATTTATTAATTTAATGGTCAGTTCACAGAAGTTTTGCTTTTATGTGATTGTTGATCCATTCAGTTTTATGAAAATGACATTTGGCCATCCCCTGTTCACCTGGCTGAGGTTTTATTGGACAGGCCCAGACAGGGTGAAAATAATTTGAATTAAAAAAAATTGATTCTTCCTGCTTCATAAAGAACGGATAAAGTTTTACTGTGAATTTCACTGGAAGAAGGTTTAACCTGTTAAAACTATTAACAATGAAAATCAGACCATGCAACATAAGAAGCATCATCTACATATGTCTTATGAATAGAAGAAAAGAACATCTTTGTAAAGTCTGGCAACAGAGGTCCCAGAGAAGGGGAAACACATGAATAAGACACATAAAAGATCCCCCACTTCCCATAAAAATAACAATAATAATTAATAATCTATGGAGAAAGACAGTACAAGTTATTACAAAAAAATCTCAGGACAACATAGCCAAATAAACTTTAAACAATTATACAAACAACACATGACATTCTGTTTGGAGACAGAGCGAAGAGATTCTGATTTGTTTTAGAGAACTGAGCTGGATAGGGAAGGCGTTTCCTGACCAGATCATTGGCATCGGCATAAGCATGGGAAAAATTAGTGGGTGCTCTGCACCCACTGACAGCCAAGCTCCCTCCCCGTTCCCACTCCACCTCCTCCACCTGCCCTGAGTGCGCCGTGTCTCTGCTTATCTCTCAGCGCTTCCCGTCTGGCCACTCCGGGATGGGGAGGGCAGGAGGCAGAGAAGAGGCAGGGCCGGGGTTAGGATTTGGGAAAGGAGTCGGGTCACAGAGGGGGTGGAGCTGGGGCAGGCACTTGGAGGCAGGGGTTGGAATGGGGGTGGGGCCTCATGGAAGGGGTGGGGTCGGGGCAGGACTGGGGGCAGAGGGGGATCGAGCACCCACCGGTGGGAGCAGAAGTCAGTGCCTATGGGCCTCGGGATTTCTTAGAGAGGTGTTAAGCACGTCAAATTGTTGTCATAGAGAAAAGGCTTTGATGCAAAGTGCTGGAGGGTGAAAATATAGGAAAACCACCTCATTTAGTTAGGAGAGGAAGAACCTAACCTGTTTCAATGATCAGAATGGAGTTAATCAACAATTTAATCACTATTTCAGAAGAGAAATGGATTGAGTAAATAAGACTCCTGAGCCATGTGGATGGACCCTTATGTCTGGTCAGTCTCCCACTGAATCAGTGGGGTTCTGTGTGGGACATGAGTCTGCTTGCATGCAGCAGCTGGCAGGCTGAGGGCCCCAATGGACACTATGGGCTAAATTCAGACATGGCATTAGCAGGGCACTAGATTGTCCCTCTTACACCAACTCTGAATATAGTCCTCAAGTCTCCAGTTATTGTCAAATTTATGGCCAGACAGAAACAGTTAACAACAGAAGCCAACGAATAACCTGAATACTTTGCTTTAGAGCTTTTATCTAGCAGATTATTCAGTTCAGATTACACAGTTCATCAGTTTACATATGTAAAGAGCAGAAAAACACTGTACTACCTTTTTTTTTGTAACATGGATTTTTATCAGCCATGAGCTAGCATAAAAGAACAGAAAGTGTTTCACCATTAATAGCTGCTTCTTCTCAGAGACACAGAAATCCTGGTTGCTTCTCAGTCCTGATATCCTGCTATGCCCTTGGAATGGTTGAATCGGAAGGATATTAACTAAGAAACAAGGTGAGGTGTCTTGATCACACATCAATCCCCATTCGTGAGAAGCATTTAAGAGTATTAATATTGCCATTTGTTTTGTATCTTTGGGTCCTTAATTACCAAGAATAAGATCCTACCTAGATTTAATGCTATTCATTATGTTGCTATAGAAACAAATTGACAGAGATAGTAAAGCTATCAAATTGATGTTAGGCAGCACCATGTAAACTCTCCCAAAGTTGAAAAAATAAACTTTTGTCCTAAAGGTTCGGCAAATTGGACTTGCAGGGTGGCGGAATTCCTCGATGCAGATACTGAACTTTATCCAGCCATGAGACATGTCTGACAGCATAACTGTACAAATAGCTTCATTTCACAGAGCTTTTTTGATTTCACAATCTCACAGAGAGTCTTGAAAGCTGAGGGGCCACGTTCAGGACTAGGAGAATCTGAGAAAACAGATTAACCTTTTAAATAAACAACCTCTCACAGGTAACAGGCAATGCAATTTGTTCCAGTGTTTGAAGAGAGAGCACTTTTGGGGGGGGGGGGGTATCACCACCTGTTTGTAATAAAGAATGGAGAAACTTTGTGATGAGTGGGCGAATTAGTTCAAGGATAAAATATAATGAAATGTAAACACGTGTGAGCAATAAGCAAACATTTATCAGCCTTGCTGGGTAACCTGTGTTTCTATTGCAATCATTGTGTAGATACCACGATGGGAGAAATCATAGTGCTGTTTCAGGTCAGGAATTCTGCAACTTGATTTAATTTGAGTAGGTCAACTGTATGTTCCATAAATATGAAATCCCAGCATCCAACATTCTCCCTGTTTCTGTTGTGAAGAGAGAATGAAGAATCAGGAGCATTTTGTTGACTACAGCTAGGGGATTCTTGGGAATGTAGATAATTGGGAACGGTGCAGCTGAAGGATTTTTCCTTATGTCCCTATACATTTCTCTCATCTATTCTCTGGTTTGATTCCAAGACCAGTTCCACTTGAATTCTACAAAGCTTTTTATTATTATTATCTGACGGTATTCTAGGCACCTTGCAGACCTATAGAAAGAGGAGGGTCCAGATCCTCTAAGATATTGAGATGCCTAACTTCCAGTGAAATCATTGGAGTCTAAATGCGACTGAGGATTTGGACCCCGGTCCCTGTACAGAGAGTACTCAATCTATAGGCTCAATCTTCAGCTGCACCAGGGTGCATAGAGACCCAGGGGAGGCAAATGTATCTCTAAGCTGCCTTTCAGCCTTCCTGCATCCTGGGGCCAGTGTAAGTTAGAGCATCCCTGTGGTTGCACTAACTAATGCTAGCTGGAATAGTCCCCATGGGCTATTCAACGGCTCTGAATAACCAGAGCACAGCATGTGCTGGCCATGCCCTGACAGGATGCATTTACAGAGATGGGGGAGGAGATGGGTGATGGAGAGCTGATTCTAATAACTTTATACCATTAGGGGAACCCCCAATGACAGGTGAATCCTCAGCTGCCCCTTTCGGGCAGCTTTAAGACACATCTGTGCAACTGGGGTATCAGCCTGGGTCTATATTACATGTTTACACTCTCGTTACGTACCATCCATGCAGGTTACATTTGTGATGCAGGAGCTGATGCGCAGATTGAAACCTTCCTTACACTTGACGCAGTTATTCCTGGAGCCTTCACAGGCTGAGCAGTTATCATCACACCTGACGAAGAGACAAGCGCACAAATAATGTCTCTTGGCACCACAACCATTTGTGTAGAGACCCGACAGACCATAGGGCAAATTCAGCCTCAGGGCACTGAAGAGAATGGATCTGAACCCACTTAAATCTAGACTGAACCAGCCCCTTTCTCTCTGGAAAACTTGAGCCATGAGGGGCTGAACTTCTTACTGGACTGGAGATAGGACACAGGAGTCTTTCACCTCCATTTCACATTTGTTTCTGGTCCGGAGCGAGTAATGCCATACTCTGATGGCCAAAGGGAACTGGGGTTGGGAGGTCCCAGCTATTTCCCTCCTCCTTCACCTTCTCAACAAAAAGATTAAAATAAAGCTAATTTTAATATTCACAGACAAAAAACATTATACTGGAGAACACACATCAGGAATTTAAGGGTTAAAAACCTCACAGGAATGTTGTAATTACCCCAAGCCCAGGACATTCAGATGTAAAACTTAAAAAGAAACCCAGCCATGTTAAAGTACAGAAGTGCAGTTAAGGGTTCTAACCAAGCTTAACTCTGCTCTGTAGAGATACCATGATCAGTAATGCTTGTTTCAGGGACAATTGTCACATCCCCAGGGTTTCTAAATTAACGAGATGTACTCTCCAGTTTCACATCATTTTTTGTCTGGGAATAAATAAGTGCAACATCTCTTCACTGAATCACTTTTTTACTCTGTTTTTTGAGGAAGAAAGGTAGCGTGGATCAACTACAGAGATTCAAGTGCTAAAGCGGAAGGCGATGATACAGAAAAAAAAAGAAGCAAGGTCAGACATTTCTCCTGTCTAAAGGAGATACGATTTATATGTGCCCACGAAACCTCCCAAAAGGATGAAACCTGCCGACTGAAGTTGATACTACCTGGAGAAATTAGAACATTTGGTTCTACTATTAAATAGTAATGTTTATTCCTTACATATAATTAGGTGAAATTCAATGAGAGAGTTTCCACTTAAGTCAAGAAACTACTGTTTGAGAATGGACTAGAATCTGGTTTCTTACAGCGCCTCTCCTGCTCGAGCCATCTCAGGGCTTTGCAAAAGAACGCGTTAAACACTGCTAGAGAACGGACTGTGAAGGCAAATGGAGCAGTTAGTTTATGCTCACTATACCTTCCGGCGCCAGCCCTTGTTTTCTGAATATCAGAGTTACCCTTTTCAAAGGGCACTGGAGAAGTACTAATTTTCACCCCAGCCCTAAGGATTTAAGGAGAGCGCAGCAACCCACGGCAGGATCAGTGGTGCCTATGAGCCCCAGGCTTGGTATGGGTTTAGAACCCAGGGCCTCCTGGTCCTAAGGCAAGACCTACTATGATCATTTGTTATGTGTATTAGTGTAGCCCCTGGGAGCCCTAGTCATTGGCCAGGACACCATTGTTGCCAGGCTCTGAACAAATGGAACAGACAGTCCCCAAGGAGTTTACTATCTAAGAATGCTCCATGCTGACACTTTTCACTAATCACCCATGTGAAAAATCAGCTCCAGTGAAGAATTTCCAAAAGCTCAGGGCTTCTTTGAACATTTTAGTCGGTCTAGTGAACAGCATCAACCAGCCAGTTGTTTTCAGGGTTTTTATCTTCGTTTCCTGTGACACACGCTATCAGCGGCCCCACTCCAATTGCCGATGTATCCAATCAGCTATTAAGAATGGCTCTCTGTGCATTTCATGACACTAACTTCAAAGGGAAAGGGCTCAAGAGGACACTGTACCTTGTGCAGACTTTATAAGGTAGACCTGGCACCGCCTCAGGGTAAAACCCCTGGCTGCAAGCAGGGACACACCGCCACTCGTGCAGGTGGAAATCTTTGGCACATTGTATGCATGCCTCTTTGCCTGGCCCTAGGGAGAACAAGGGAGACGTGAAATATTATAGTCTGCTACAAAGACAATTACCGCATTGTGTTACGATGACTGTGTCGGACGGGAGCCAGGGACATTCAGGACTAGGATACATACTGCAGTCTGCTCTCTTCCAGAAGATTGCGGCAGAATAAACAAGCTGTCTGAGACTATTGTGCCAGCTGGGCTCTAAATGGTTCCTCAGCTCATGCCCACATCCCAACAGCCTGGTGAGAAAGAACCTTCAAGAGATGCCGACAGGCACGGGTGTGCAGCGAAGTGTAGCCTGACATTTTTAGGAGCACACATGCTGGCCAAGCCCTCAAGCACCCACAACCTCCGATCTGTACCGACTTTCTGACAGAGTTTTTGACCCTGCTGTTAGATACCCCAGGCAGAGAGACCGAGACAAAGTACCAGCCCGGCGTTGGCCCCTACCCAGCCAGCCCTTCATGCACATGGTTAACTTTCAGTTGGGAAGGTTTGAAGCCAGGAGAAGGTGGAAGGGAAGGCAAGCAGGAAAATCTGTACTTAGGGAAGATTGCAGGGTTTGCAGTAACACCAGTAATACCAGTCTCTCCCTCTCTTCCTGCACCAGCATCATCCTCTGGCTGCACCCAGTTCCTGATGCTTTGAGGAAGGGAAAATCAATGTTCCACAACACACCTAAGCAAATGCTGTGTCCAGGAGGCAGCAAGGGGCGTCACCTCACCGTACTCCTCACAACCTCTTCAGGTTATGTCTCTGCTGTATTGTAAATTCAGGTCTATGGGACCTGGGCTTATGGAGTGGGTGTTTCCAAGCCCGCACTTGAGCGTCCACACTGCATTGTAAACCTGGGTTTATGACCGCTGGGCCGAGGTCTCAGAGTTGTGCTGACACGTCCTACTGCACCGTGCAGTCCTTCTGACTGGGGTCTGCAGCTTGACCTGCGTCCACACTGCAGAAGGACAGGGCCTGGATTCAGGTTCTGACCCACCCCTCTAGCAGGGCCCAGGATCTGGATCCTGAGTGTCTGGTGACCCGAGTCAGACTGATCGGTGTGCGGACGGAAGCGGAGCTTGGGCTCAAACCTGACACAGAGCCTGGGCTTAGTGTGCAGTGTAGACATAGATGGCTGGGCCAGGCTCCCAGGAAAGTCCTGCTCTTTTTTGTTGTGACCACCAGGTGGTGCTATGTTGTAGTGCAGTCTCCTCCTCAGTGTTGCCAGCCTCTGCGGTTCTCTCTCAGTTTGGGCTACTTTTGAGAGGCCTCGGCAACCAAAAATCTTGAATCAGCAGCAACGGGTGACTTTTTGGGGCAACAAGTTACCTTCTTGGGTAACTAGATACCCCAGGCAGAGAGACAGAGACAAAGTACCAGTCTGGTGTTGTTCCCTACACACCAGCCCTTCGTGCACGTGGAAAGGTTCAGAGCCATGAGAAGATGACAGGAAAATCAAGCCGGAAAATCTGCACTTTGGGAGATTTTACCTAGAGCCCAGCTGCTCCCCCCCCCCCCCCCGTCCCTGTCTCTTTGCTGCCACCTGGTGGCCTTTCAAACAAGCAGCCTACAGACTGTAGGATGTACCCAACTGGGCAGGGAGCAGCCAACTGGGATGGGCTCGAAACCCAGAAGTGGCCCACGAGCGTGACTGGCGTCTGGTGCTACAGTGTTGCCGACCTCGGCCATTTCTTTTGACATGACAAAAAATGTGGGCTGTTTGAAGCAAATGGACATTCGGCGATGTTAGGGCTACTTTGCACATGCGCGCGCTTGGCAAACACTCGGGTTTTGAGGTTGCAGCGTTGCTCTGCTGACTCCCCTTCCGAGCTCCAGCTCTGCATCTCACTGCTACTTGCAGTGCTCGGGGTGGGGGCATCTTCCACACAGCGCCGCTCCCTTCATATGTCTGCTCCATCCTTCCCCCTGCTGAGAGCCTCTGTCTCTCGCTACCTTCCCCTCCCATGTAAGCACTCCACCCTCTCCCTTTTCCAGTGACAGCCCCGTGTCCAGCATTGGTCCTCCCTGCAGCAGCCTCACTCTGCTAGGCTGGGTGCAGGCCTGGCTTATAGAAAGGTGGCAACAAATTCCTTCCAGATCCCTGCACATCAGCCGGTGCCCTGACTGTTGATTACCATTACTTTGGCTTTACCTCCTGCACAACCACCAGCATTCTGAGTATCTCTCTTTGAACGCAAAGCTGCTTCAAAGCACCCCTTATGCTTTAAAGGGGCATGAAGTCTTTGAGCCCAGGAAACACAGATGCCATTGCATTGCCGAGCAGCGAGCTCATGGCTTAGGCACAGAGGGCTGGGTTTAAGGCTGTTTGGAGGAACGGCTTGGGACCCTGTACAGATGAAGAACATACCAACACACGTCTGGCAGCTCGTGTGGCACCTCTCACATTTCCGGGTCTCTTTGCTGAAATACATGCCCGGCTGGCATTCCGGGAGACAGCCTGCTCCTAACGAGCTGTTGGAAAAGCAGGGGAGAAAGTTTTACTGAAACACACAAATACTCCCCCAAGCCCTAGTGATTTCGCCATCGAGAGGTTTAATACAAGCAGCCTGGGGCCCAACCCTCTCCTGCACTGAGGCAGCTTTGTACCCCCTTCCCCAAAGCAAAGTGAACCCAGCAGATCCAGTCTCCATAGGAATCCTTATGTGGCACAGAGCCATTGTAGTTGCTTCAACACCAGCCCCCCACTGCTCTGAAGCAGGGAACATGACCAGTGTTTTCCTGCACCCCTATCTGTAATAGGCCCCCCTAGGACAGCCTTCAGCCTACTTATGCCAAAAGATTGGCTTGCTGTAGAGTGGCCAGGATCAGAGGAGCACAACTGTGGCTTATAGCATAAAGCCCCCCCTTGTACACTCTAACTTGCATTCCATGACTGCAGCCAAGGACTGGGCCCAGGAAGCCAGATTTTCTGCACTGGCCAAGGTCTGCTCAGCACAGCAGAGAAGAGGGGTTGGTTTTCTGGTTCTATGCCTGGCCCCAGAGGCTGCTCTAAGCTACGCCAGCTGGCCCAAGAGACTGTCTGTCAGCTGGCCAGTCAAGTCTGGTTCACTGATACCAAGCTCAGGCCCCAATCACATCTTGGTGGGGGATGCCACAGGGATCCAATTGCTGGATTGGAACGTTAATAATTGATTTACGGCCCTTTTCAGGACATCACCCTAAACACACAATAAGTGAAGATTCTTTTAATCTGTACTTCCCTGGCCCCTTCTTTCCCCCACCAAATATTGCGTTATTGGGGTCAGCGTGATTTAGCGGATAGCACAATAGAGTAAGGATTGGAAAGGGTTTCTAGCCCAGCTTGGCCACTGACCTGTCGCATAACCCTGGGGCAGCCTTCAGGCTACTTATACTTCACATCAGCCCACCAGGCCTCTGCTTCCCTACCCTTTGTTTGTCTTCTTGTCTATTTAGATGGTACACTGTTCAGGGCAGAGCCTGCCTCTCACTATGTGTTTGTGTACAGGGCCTAACACAATGGGGCACTGACCTCGGTGTGCTGCTGTAATACGTGAATGCCCAAAACAATAATGAAGTTTAAAAACATGTGCAATACAATTGCACAGCACCACTACCTGCTGCCTTCTCTCCCAGCTGGGCAGAAGGCATCTGGAACTGAGCCAGCACTTGAAAAGACATTCAAGTCCTTCTAGGGACACTCCTCCCCCCCTCAAAAAAACCTCCTGCAGGATCTTTAATGAAATGTTCAAGAGGAAAGGGAGGTTTAAAAAAAAAAAATAAAAGAAAAAATGACATGGGCAGCCGGCCCAACTCTTCCAAAGGCTTGTAACACAGAATGCTGTTAGATCTTTACAAGACAGAGAGATCATATCAAGGATTCTCTCTTGTAGAGGGTGTTTTTTCTTTACGACCAGGACGCCTGGCTTTTGAGGAATTAAACTGTTTTTTATTCACTTAGTGAGCCACCGATTAGTGACTCATGCCGAGACTGCCAGCTTTTTGGGGCAGGGGCTGTTTTTTTGTTCTGTGTCTGGACAGCGCCTAGTGCAATGGGGTCCAGGTCCATGACTGGGGGTCCTGGCTGCTACAGTAATACAAATAAATCATGATTTTCTCAATATTGCTCAATTCTGAAGACTAGTAGGAATTCCTTTGGATTTGTGCAGCCTACATCCCGAGGGCCACATCGGGACTCCCGGCTCCTCACTGCGCTGAGCAGTTACATGCCCGAGCAGTCCCAGGGCACTGGCTGCTCGCTCATGTGAGGAGGAGGATCACAATCGAGTCTCGAACTTTGCAATGCATCTTCCAAGGATAAGGTGCCACAAGCCTTGCAGCTGCTCTCAGCCAAGCAGAACAGGGTCTTACCTACAAGGATGGATTGGATGGTGTTGCAGCATCCACAATTACTACAGCTAGAACAGATTAAATCTCAACTTTATTACACTAGTATTTGGTGGCCATTATATGGACCCCAAAGCTACTGCGTTTTGAAACAGCACAGGTGCACATGATCTGGGTTCAGATCCTGCCAGCCACGTTCACAATATGTAGAAGACCAGCCCTTACTCTGCGATTACTCCTATTGGAATCAACAGGGCTGTGTGTGCAGTACTCCATGGGAATAAGGGTGGTAGAATCTGGGATTTAGCTTTTAGCGTGTCCAGTGTATAAAGTATGTTTTTAATCAGAGATGAGCCCAAGCCCAGAAATTCAGGCCCAGACCCCAAATCCAAGGAGTTCTGATCCAGACTGGGCCCATCTGTAGTTTAACACAAACCTCTTCGAACAAACGGCTTTGCTGCACTTACAAACCAGATGTGATTGACAGCTCAGCCGTGCTCTGAGAAACCGTAAGCCCCCCGTGGACCCTTCTCTAGGTTTCAGAAATGAGCAGAAACAGAAAGTTCTTATTGGAGATATTCTGTTGGGCCTTTAGTGCTTTAATGTGACAGAGGGGATTTGGATTCCCAGCTTAAAAGGGTATGGGACAATAAAAGGTAGCTTTGTATGGCTTATACCTGACAACTGCTTCCACTTTCCCTTTTCTGAGGGAATGCAGAATCTTTTGGCACTAGCGATTTTTACTTCTGTGAAGCAGTGCTGTTAAAAAAGATCACTCCAAGTACAGCCTGTTGACTCTATCAGACAGCTATGCATGCTCCAGCAGAGAAGAACCAAACTCATGACAGACCCCACATGGGCTCAGCACTTCCAGTTTCAAACACTGAGACAAAACATCCCAGTTTCACACTTTTACTTTTAAGGGGGAGAATTTTTAACCAGGGGACTTGGGCTTCCCAAGGCACTTCTGAAAATGAGCCCTTGCCCTCAATCCCCAGTAGCACTGAACTCCCACCCAGCACAGCTGGGGTAAGAAGAGACAAAGGTGGCTCTAAGCTGCCTTTCTACCTCCCATCATTGTAGGGCTGGGCTCAGTGCAAGTTAGCACCGAAGGAGCCATCTTGATTTAACACCTGAGTGGTGGGGTGGAGTATGTGTTTTTCCAGGAGCTGAGACTCCAGCTTGCCATGCATAAGGAGTGATAGTTATGCCAGTACAACACCCCTTCACCTCCCTGGGGAGGCTGACTCTGGTGTAAGCATGACTTTTTGCAGGTTAGCTTATGTCACTTGGGAAGAGTTTAAGCTACCAAAATTAAACAAGCAAACAAACAAGCAAGCAAGCAAGCAAGCAAGCAAAGTCACTCATATTGGAATAAGAGTGCCCACATGAGTTTTTGGTGCTGGTGTAACTATATCTGTACAACTAGACTGCTATAGCTATATTGGTATAACCAGTAAAACTTTCCTGTTTAAATAAGGCCTAAATAAGGGACCTCTGTGTTTGCAGTATGCATTTTAAATGCACCCAAAATAGATATTTATAAGATCAACCCAATAACTCCTGTCACTAGGTAAACATCCCTCGTTTTGAAAAATCGACTGCATGGGACGTGCTGAACGGGGAAGGTTCTGAAGGAGCTCCCTGAGGCTCTTGTGGAAACCGTACGTTGTATAATACTCAATGTAAACATTTGCTCTTTTTTTCCTTTTAGATGTCCTCCCCACCGCATCCCCACCCCCACCGCAGCTTATAAACAAACCCAGCAAAGGGGATTTAAATCAGACAGCATTAAGGGGATAAGAAAGAGCCAGAAATGAGGTGGCAGACACAGGAGCCCCATGCTGCAAGGAGCTGAGCACCCTCAGCTCCCGGTGATGTCCATGCTGGGACAGAGTGCTTGGCAGCTGGCAGGGGTAGGCCCGTCTATAGACTACAGGCCTGGCTCCGACTCCCATGGACCTTAACAGGGCTGAACTAGATGTAACGTGAGCATGATAGATAACATCATGGCCGTTAGCAGACTGAGGCCAGGTCTACACGATAAAGTTTTCACGGCACAGCTATGTTGGTTAGGGGAGTGGAAGCACCACCCCGCTAGCCAACAAAACCCCAGCAAAGCTATGTCAGCAAAAACCCCAGTGCAGACGCAGCTATGTTGACAGCAGAATGCTTCTGTCTACATAGCTGATGTCATCTGGGATGGCGGTGTTACTACGCTGACAGAAATACTCCTTCTGTTGGCATAAGCCGTGTCTAACACTAGGGGTCTCCACCGGTATAGCTATATTGCGAAGCATCTTCAGAGCGTAGAAACCATCAAAGACGCAAGTCAAAATGGTGGTCAGTGGTCAGCTAACAATCTGGGGCTGATTCTCCTCTCACTGAGACTGACTCCATTGACTGGTCTAAATCTGGGAATAAATAAAATAAATAATAAAATAAATAATAAATAAATAAAAGCCCATTTAATTAACGGGGGGGGGGGGTTGTATGGACTTCTGTGGGCTTTAGATCAACCCTAAATGAGGAGGAAATGAGACTTTTCTTTACCAGTGACAATAACAATAATAATAAATAATAATAATACTTAGCAGTGCCATTTGAGGCCCACTCAGTGCTATCTATACGTGCAATATGGCACTTCTATACCACAGTGATGAATGCTGTAGATAAATGGATGGAATGTACATAGTGCTTTTTCAGCTATGGGATGAGTTATGTTATATAATGACTGCTCCCCCCTTTGAATTTCCTGGCTTCTGGCAATTTGGATCACAGTCGTAGTGTTATTGAAACATAGATATCTATTTTTTAAATTCCGCTTTTTGATTTTTCATAGTGTGCAGATTTCACGTCAGTTTCTGGAGTTTAATATAGAGATAAACATTTTGAAAGTATTTTACCTGAATCCATCCTTGCATAGAATAAGTTTATCTGGATCACTAGCACATTTTTTACAGCTTTGATGACATTCAAGACAGAGCTTTTGACCTTTTAGAAACAAAGAAAGTCAGTGTAAATAAAATCTGCCCAGAGAGACGCAAGCAGCAGTCTAGCCACAATGCACAAGAAAGATCTTACGAGCTGAAAAGTCCTACAGTTCAGCAGCTATTTGCAGGCAACAGCTTACAGAGGTAGAACAGCATTTTCGTCATAGATACTAAGGTCAGAAGGGACCATTCTGATCATCTAGTCTTACCTCCTGCACAACGCAGGCCACAGAATCTCACCCACTCACTCTTACCTCACCTATGTCTGAGCTATTGAAGTCCTCAAATCATGGTTTAAAGACTTCAAGGAGCAGAGAATCCTCCCTCAAGTGACCCGTGCCCCATGCTACAGAGGAAGGCGAAAAACCTCCAGGGCCTCTTCCAATCTGCCCTGGAGGAAAATTCCTTCCCGACCCCAAATATGGTGATCAGCTAAACCCTGAGCATATGGGCAAGATTCACCAGCCAGATACTACAGAAAAATTATTTCCAGGGTAACTCAGATCCTACCCATCTAATATCCCATCTCAGGGGATTAGGCCTATTTATCCTGAATATTTAAAGATCAATTAATTACCAGAATCACATTATCCCATCATACCATCTCCTCCATAAACTTATCGAGTAGAATCTTAAAGCCAGATAGGTCTTTTGCCCCCACTGCTTCCCTTGGAAGGCTATTCCAAAACTTCACTCCTCGGATGGTTAGAAACCTTCGTCTAATTTCAAGTCTAAACTTCCTGGTGGCCAGTTTATACCCATTTGTTCTTGTGTCCACATTGGTACTGAGCTTAAATAATAATTCTTCTCCCTCTCAGATATTTATCCCTCTGATATATTTAGAGAGCAATCATATCTCCCCTCAACCTTCTTTTAGTTAGGCTAAACAAGTCAAGCTCCTTGAGTCTCCTTTCATAAAACAAGTTTTCCATTCCTCGGATCATCCTCAGGTCATACACGTGAGCCCATTCTATTAAAAGGACATACTGATGGGTGGTGTTCAGACTATGTGGATAACTCACAGGGACACACACACACACACACACACACAGTAAATACTTACTTGACTAAGCCAGCTGGGCTAGCAGTTTTGTGATGTTTCTGATTCAAAATATTCTGTTTCTCATGGATATCAAGTTATCCCCAAACATTTCAATAGGCCAGAAGCTGCACACATTTGTGTGGGTTCTTACACATGCTATGGGCCCGATCCAACTCTCATTAAAGTCAACGGGAGCCTTTAATGGGAGTTGGATTTGGCTCTATATTGTCCAAATCCTAACTCAGACAAAGCTCGCATTGACTTCAGTGGGGTGTTTTGTGCTGATGGGGCCTCATGGATACATTAAGTATAGACGGATGACGATCCACTATGTGAGTAAAGTAAAGCAGCAGCATTCCTATTCTTGCCCACAGCTGGACTTGCTAAAAATGTTCACAGTGCTGTCAATGGCTACTCATTACAGGCACAGTGGAACAAAAGGGAGTACCAGCAGAAAGGGCTGGGAGAGGAACGACATTTCAGCTGTTAGACTCAAAAATGTGACCTTTAATATTATGGGGGAATGGCATTTATAATGGGATATTGGGAAATGTCACTGTGTTTTAAATTATCCTCTTTTCTCTGTTCAGTGGCTTGCATTGGTTACCTCCTTTTTTTCTTCTGCCCCCTCCATGGCAAGTGATCCAAAGCAAAACACCTTTGCGAGACAGGTGGAATAATAATAAATAATAATAATAATAATAATGCCTATTGAACGGCAGTAATGGCAATTAATACCATATAATACCATACCATAATAAGTTGTTATACATTTCTATAGCTGGGGTTTCTGCCTTTGAAATCACAACCTTTGGAATTTTCCAAAGGTATCTAAGTGAATTAGTTTCAGAATAGCAGCCGTGTTAGTCTGTATTCGCAACAAGAAAAGGAGTACTTGTGGCACCTTAGAGACTAACAAATTTGTTAGTCTCTTTGTTAGTCACAAGTACTCCTTTTCTTTAAGTGAATTAGGTGATTAAGGTCTGGTTTACACTACAGAGTTAGGTCAATGCAAGGCAACTTATATCAATCTAACTATGGAAGTGTCTACACTTAAATTTTGTTCCCATCAACATAACTGCCCCACTACTCCGACTTAATGACTTCACCTCCACAAGCCGCTTAGGGCTTGTCTACATTTCCTGCTGGATCAAAGGGCAGCGATTGATCCAGTGGGAGTCGATTTATCATGTCTAGTCTAGACACGATAAATCAACCACTGAGTGCTTTCGTGTCGACTCCGGTACTCGACCAGGGCGAGAGGTGAAGGTGGAGTCAACAGGAGAGTGACAGTTGTCGACTTACCGCAATGAAGACACCATGGTAAGTAGATCTAAGTACATCATCTTCAGCTATGTTATTCACATAGCTGAAGTTGCGTAACTTAGCTCGATCCCCCCCCACACCTAGTGTAGACCAGGCCTTAGAGTCCAGGTCGATGTAGTTAGAGCAACGCAGTGTCAGTGTAGACACTGTGTTGCTTATCTCGACTGTTACTGGTTGTCAGGAGCCTTCCCACAATGCCCCACACTGACAGTACAATCGATACAAGCGCTCCTGGTGAGGACACGCACCGCCGACACAAGGAGCAACGTGCAGACACACAAGCGATGTAATTATTGCGACGGCTGTATGCCCACGTATGTTAGAGGAACTTAATTTTGTAGTGTAGACATGGGCTAACTCTCATTGACTTTCAATGGGAGTTAGGTGCTTAATTCATTTAACCTTTTACCCTAAGCATGGAGCTGGGAGAATTCCTGAGTTCCAGTCCAGACTCAGCCTCTTATTGGCTGTGTGGCCAGAACTGTTCATTAACAGTGCCTCAGGTTTTGGGGGCTGAATTCTGAGAGGTTGATTCTGCTGCTGAATCTGAGATGTTTCTCATTATCCACAGCTCCCTCTGAAGCCTACTGGAGTTGTGCAAATCAGGTCTTAAATGTCTTTAGTCAGGCACCCCAAAATGAAAACATTAGTGGGGACATTTGAAAGGTATGACTCTGACCTTGGCATCGTAGTTTCTCCGCCTGTGAATTATAATACTGTCCTACCTCCTAGGGGCACTGTGAGGGTTAAGCTAGTTCATGCTTGTAAAGCATTGGGCGTTTATCACCGTGGGCCTATTAATGAGGATGATCAGTTGAATTTTTGAAGAGACACTGTGCATTTTTTCTTTGCACTATCTCACGTTACTGTAGCATTCTGGTTCTCAACACTACTAGCAGCGAGAGTGCCACGTGAAACTTGACTGCAGTAGAGATCTGCCTGTTAGATGGCGATTCAAAAGCTAGTCACATGGAGGCTCCACCCTGATATTTTAGATTTCTTAAATTCTTCCATTTGTGTTCATTTGGGACAAAACTCCACCCCCACATTCTCATGCTCCAATCTGTGAACGGTTCACCTCCTTACTTTCATCAGCGTAAAACCCAGCTGGACAGACCACCACACATGCATGTGTTTCCTGATGGTGATAGAAACCACGTCGGCAAGATGTACACTGGTTTCGGCCCCTGCCCATGCAGGTTTCGCACCCCTTCTGGCATCTTCGGCATCTCCTGCTTGCATTGTCCCCAAAATACCCCGAAGGGCACAAGCTCACACACACCCTGGAGAAGAATTAAATAAACCAGACATATAATCAATGTCCAAGGGCTCACTTCTGCTAGATGCATCCAGTTAAGTCAACAAGAGTGGAGGGCGCTCAACGCCTCACTGGATTGGCCCAACAATTGCACATGATAAAGAGATTACACTGTAAGGCAAAAAGATACGGTGATAAATCCAGGGATTAGACAGTGAGCAAAGGGCTAACTTTCTATTCTACATAGGTTCTTATGATGCCTTCATCACCATGGTATCTGAGTGTCTTCCAGGAGTGCATGAAGCCACATGACTAATATTGGTTACCTGTAGTTCATCATTCTCAGCTCAGCTTCGCTTTCCTCCTGCACAGCCTCCTCCGAAGGCTTAGAAATAAAGGAGACGAAGGTAGAAGAAAGCCTTTGGGGAAGCATCTGGTATTACTGTCTCATTGTTTCCTTATGTTCTTCTGTTTGTCTGTCTGTATCCTTCTGTGGTTCCTTATCTTATACTTACTTTGTCATTTCTTTGGGGCATGGATCATCTTTTGGTTCTTTGTACAGCACCTAGCACAACAGAGCCCCGGTCTGTGACTGGGGCTCCTAAGTGTTAAGGCAATATAAATCATATTAGGACTAAGTTGAACCTCAGGTTAAAGGAGGATTTTGTTGCTCTTTTCTTTGAGCTTGAGGAAATCTCTTGCTAACTGCGCCTATGTTCTTGTTTCTGCTGAATCTTTCCACCAAGTTACAGGTGTTTGGAAAAAAATACTATTAAACAGTGTCATAGTATGATCTTTGTGGAATTAGATATTCAGGTGGGATTGCTTTGTAAAATACAAGTTGCAATAACCAAGTCTGAACTGACAGTATACAATCATCTCATGTGAGATGCAAATCAATCCAAGAGAAGATTTAGGTGTTAGGACTTCTAGACAATCAATCCAAGAGAAGATTTAGGTGTCAGGACTTCTAGGCATTGTGGCAGTATGATGTGTGCTGGCTTCCAAGGAGTATACTACCAAGTATAAATTAAACAGGTGCAAATTTAGACATATGGAAAGCAAACGAGTGTGGATCCCAGTTCCCAAAAGGTACAGTATTCTCAGCTCATTAAGTCTGGTGTTTAGCAATGCAAGTGCTTGGTTCTCATTTGGCATTTATTGTAAAGAAATGCAGCGTATGCAATTAACTCCCACACTTGCCTGTCTGACTGTATCAGTGGGATGGGGACTGCACACCAGTCATCCTACCAGACAGCTCCCCTCATCAGTATTTTTACTTGCAGAATTACTAGATCATTTCATCCTTTAAAACAATCTACTCCTATTTATTCTTCATTAAATTATCAAGGTGTAAACTGAATTTCAGTGGTTGGGAATGGTCTTTAAAACCACTCCCATACATAGCATGGGATTCAAAGGTTCCTACAGTTTCCCCAATGTTAACGCACACTGATTTCATAACTAGTTCTATGGGCAAAAATTTCAACAGAGCCAAAGTGATTTAGGAGCCTACTCCCATTTTCAAAAGTAACATAGGCCCTTCAGAGCCCAAGTCTCAAGGGACTTAGCACCTACATGCCTCTTGAAAATGGGACCAAGACTTCTGAGTCATCTAGGTCCTTTTGAAAATTACACCCTATATCTTCCTTATGCCGTCCATGACCCAATTTAAAGCAGGAATCCCAGTGCTCACCCTCTTTCTTAAAATATATTTTCACACGAATACTAGTGCTTATGAAAGGTACCAGATCAGCAGCCCGGTGGAATGAAGTCCTCCATTTACCCGTAAGACGGGCATGACACAGGAAGGAAGTGACAGAGCTAAGAGCAGTTCATTCAAGCATGCACCCAAAGGATTTTATAATAATTAAATATAACCTGGCACATAAGCCCCCAAACACCAGTCAGATGGAAATAACTTTCAGTAACTACCAATCTGAGCGACATTGGAATCGGTGACCTTTAATGATTTAATTTTCAAGGACACTCATCACCGCAAGATCTGAGCGGCATGAAAACATTAACAATTCCCTAGAAGGCAGGGAAGTACCATTATCCCCCTTTTACAGGTGGGGCTTGGAGAGATTAAGTGACTTGCCCAAGGTCACCCATGGCATAAGCTGGAACAGGAGCCAGGTCTGCTGAGCCCTGGGGTGCTGCCGTAACCACAAGACCATCCTTCCTCCCCACTACAGGCAACAGGTTCGTCTTTCTATTAACAGATCTCAACCAGGCTTCTCTTTCAGATGATATTTCATTAAACTAGCACATTCATCATACACTAACTTGCGAATAAAAGAAAGGCCTGGTGGTTAAAGCACTGAACGAGGATGCAGCAGATCAAAGTTCAGGTTCCTACTTTACTACAAACTCCCTGTAAGACCTTGGGCAAGTGACTTCATGTCTGTGCCTTTATTTCCCCATCTGTAAAATGGGACCAATAATGCTCCTGCACTACCATCCTTTGTCTGTTTAGATTAGGAGCTCTTTGGAGCTGGGGGGGGGGCAGGGCTGTCTCTTATTAGTAGCACATTCAGCTCCTAGCACAAAGGGGCCACTTCTGTAATGCAAATAAATAACATCATTACCTGCCAGTTTTAACACTTCCAAGACTGTAATGGATGCAATTCAAGCACTGATCTGCATTAGGACCATCACAGCCTTTGTTGCCACATTCAGGATGACATGGACCTTAAAAAGAGAGAGAGATTTCTGCTGAAAGAAATTGCACAAGCTCTTCTAAGCACACCCTACAAGTGTTTATGTCCCGTCCCCATGTGTGTAAAGGTACAAGGTGCTGAGAAACTATACTGATGGGGGCTAGCTCCGGAGAAAGATAAAACAGGATAGATTTGGCCCTGCTACTTTGAGAATTTTAAAATGAACACAAAAGGGCCAGAAAGCCATTTCATTCTACTTGTCAACTGTCCCCCTAACATGTATGCAGAGGAGGGGGACAGAGAAAGTTACCATCCTAGCATTACACAGCATCTAACAGCCAAAGGACAAACTGCAGCAGTCAAATAAGACTTCATGTCCATGTTATATATGTAAAGAAAAAAATGTGTACAAACATACATATGCGTTTATGTTAAGATGCGCTTTGATTTTGTGTGCGTGTGTACTTCTCTCCTAAGCAACTATTGAGCTATTATATTATCTGGCTAGTATAATAATATTTGGCTATCACAATGGTAACACATCCATATTCATATGTTACTAATTCATATTTGTTATAGAGTGAAATAAAGTTCAGAAGGAATTATAAAAAAAGAGGCTTGTCTCTTTAAATGTGCTGTATTCAGGTCAACGCTTCCAGCTAGGACAATTCTTTTGCAATAGCATCGTCCAATTAGATGTGAAGGTGGCGGCTGGAAGAAAACTATAGGTGCATATACACCCCCAAAAGGGAAAGAGGTAAAAGTGATACAGGAAATACAGCGACTGAAATCTCTCCAAAAGCAGTGACTATGAGCCTGTATGACTTTCGAAAACCTACCATGGCCATCTCATATGATACTATTCTACCACCATCAGAGGAAAAGGACATCTCAGGAAACAGCTTTGTGGGTCATAACAAAAGTAACTGGAAAAGTATAATGGGGGGGGTTGATTATAGAGACAAGGGCAGAGAAGGGAGACAAGAGGCACTGGATACCAGGCTGTGTCTCTGACAGCTGTCTTGCCAACAGACTCATGTACACATGGGAAATTCTGCAGTGACTTCCCACTGTTGCTACCTCCAGTTTGACTCCACCCAAGTTACTAACACTGGGGGCCCTGGCATAGCCAGGCCATTGGCTGCTGCAGTATTTTAAGTACTGTGAGTGAAATGCTGGCCCCCCTGAAGTCAATGGCAAAACTTCCATCGACTGTCACGGGGTCAGGATTTCACCTTGTGTCAACGAATGCTGCTCAAAGCATGTCTAATACATATATGTAATGCAACGTCCCTGGGAGGGTTATCGGCAGTGGGGATTGAACCTTTGACCTCTGGAACTAAAAGTATGAGCCGCTACTGCTTGAGCTAAAAGATTTGCTTCCACCTCAACATGGTCCAGCCACCACTGGAGGGGACATATCACACTGGTCGCATAGTTCTACCACAGGGCTGGACCTATGTTCCAGCTTTGCATTTCTTGATCTTCCCAAACAACATTCTTTTCTCCTCATAATTTAGCATTTGCCCCTAGCCTTTTCCCATCCCTACAAAAATCTCAGCCTCTGGTGACAGTCCTGTCAGAGTTTTTTTTTTTTTTTTTTTTTTTTTTTTTTTTTTTTAAATAAAGAGTCTTACATCCCCCAAATCTACACCGACACCAGCCTCACTTTTGTATTTCTCCCATCCTTTCCTGTTCCAGCTGTATTTTATGTGGGGCAGGGTCCTGTTTGGCTTTCTGTGGAATGTTTTTCTGAAGGGTTTGGAACCAACCCAATCTCCATGTGCAAGGAAATAGCAGATCTTTCTTGTTCTCCTGACATTGGCATGACCAATTTGTGGTAGAGGCAATGAAACAGGTCATTTTTCAACTTTAAATTTTGTTCCTTTACACAGTCCCCCTTGTAAGCATCCATTTCTTTACCGTCAGTGTGTGGGCTGGTGGATATGTTCAGGCTGCTCAGCCCTCTACGGCCCAGAGCAGCCCATCCCACTTTCCTCCCACACCGTGTGCATCACGGCAGCACCAACAGCCGCAAGGGAATTTGGAGGCTTTCTTATCCAGCCTAACTCTAGTGCCTTTCCTCCCAGAAACAGGCTGGTTTTAGATGCTCAGAGAGCACAGCTTGACCCCCCTCCCATTTTCACACCAACCACCTGGTTAACTTGCCCAACCTTCAACACAAAACGTTGCAAGTGCAGCCCCGTGACAGACTGTGGCGTGCTCCTGAGATTCCATCCCCCTAGTTCACAGCAACCATGCTCACGTGCTGTTCTGCAGCTTAATGTTTTATTTCTCATCTTGGGTGAATCTTGAGAACGATGCTGGATTGGCCGCTGGGTGACCGAAGGCTCGTGTTTACCCAGGGACCAGCAGAACCAGCATGGACAGCAACAGCCCACGTTGCCTCATGCTACTCCAGAAGCATGCAGCTCAGAAAGGTGGAGGGCAGTTCTGTGTTTCTACTGCCCATTCTGGCCTCTACAGACACCAGCAAGAGCCCACCCTATGGTTTGCCTGCACAGACACCATGAACAGGACTGAAACCATCTAGGTCAATGATCTAGCAGATGGCAATAGCTTTTAGTTGCTGTGCCATCTGTGGCTGGATTTGAACTGGTGACCTAGAGGTCAGAGGTTCTATATCCCCTTGTGTAGTCCTTGAACCTATATTTTATTATGAATATTTTATCTATTGACAATTGAACTACGAAGTTGTATCCTCCTAAAACCTCCAACTCAAACACTAGGCAATGCCAGACTGCAGAACTCTGCTACCACTGAGACTTTGTAATGATACACTGCAACAAAAACGCTGGCCAGGAGATGGAAAGAGTTGAACCAACTCAACTTTCATTTTAGAGACTTCTTCAACTGCTTCCACCAGGCCAACTCTCTTGAGATGTGCTGAAGCTGACCTCTGGAACTAGCAGCTTCACTTGGTCCAGAGGAAAACAGAGAAGTGGGAAATGAGAGGAGAGTAGAGGTGGGCAAACAACAATTTTTCAATTCACTGGCAATTCTGAAAAAAATTTGTAAAAAATTGGGGTCAAAATGAATATTTTCAAAATTTTCATTGAATCAATTTTTTTTTTAAAAATATCAGTTTTGGATTGAATGAAATGTTTTGTTTCAATCTTGAACATTGTCATGTTTTGGATTTTAAAAAAAATAAAATTAAAGGAAATTTTTAAACAAAAGTGATTTTGAACTGAAAAATTACAACATTTTGATGTTTTCAGAATTTGATTTTGTTTTCAATCAAAACTATTTGGCAAGATTTACATAAATTTGCAAAATGTTTCAGTATCACCGAATCTGGATTGTTCTCTGAAGAAAAAAAAAAAAAAAAAAAAAAAAAAAAAAAAGTTGAGAAAAATTTTGCCCAGTGCTAGAGAAGAGTTGTCTTAGTCTTAACATTCATGAGCTCCTTAACCAGGTATCCTGATGTTCTAGATGGGCTTGAATCAATACTCTATAACTCGCCCTCACCAAACTCTGGAAATGTTTAGTTCTGAGGCACTTGGGCTACTAGGAACCAGAGATCAGAACAGTGGGTTTGCAGATGGGGAAGTGGCTGTGAAATAAAGGGGAAAGGGTGCGGGAATGATTTGCTACCAAAATTAGCTAGCGAACCCAGAGCTCTCCCGAGAATCCAATTTCATTACAGATGCAGGTTGGTTAGATAGACCAAGGCAGTAGAGACCTGTGTCCTAAGAATTCAACTGCCCAGCTCATATAGAACCTTCCAGTCAAGCTTAAAAATCATCCATATTGTACAGATTTTCAAAAACTATCCATTTGCACCTCACCATAGTTTAGAAGACCACAGGAAAAAACAGACTAGTGTGCAAATAATTTAATTTTTTTTCGAACAAGCTGGAAAAGACAGCTACAGCTATGTTGGTGGTAGTGTTAATAGAAGGGGCATGAGTCCATTCCAAAATTCTTTAAGCCAATCCTTCACTGACTCCTGAATTATCAGTTTCATTGGTGTGCAGGAAGGTATTGCATAAATAAGAGAGGTGTATGTTCAAAATGCAACCCAACATTTATCTAGCAGCCATAATACTTATGAAGAATATTTGCCAAACCAAAACTAGGTGGCTTTTCTTGCTAATCGTTTAGGTGCAGTGTTCAAAGGCCTAAAGAACAGATTACTATTCCATAAAATCCCGTTATAGCTTTTCTCCTGTGGGCACCTTGTGAATTGTCTACGTCACATGTGTTGCTAAAGGTGCTACATACAAGTTTATGCTGTAGAGAGAATTTTTTTTTCAGCTGCCCATCCCTCTCTCTCTCTCTCTCTCTCTCTCTCTCTCTCTCTCTCATGTTCTCTAGTCATTCGTGGCACTAAAACAGTAAATACAAGGCAATTCTCACTTTGGCTGTAAGTTCCCATGGGCAGGGACTGTCTCTAGACAATACCATAATATAAAGAAAAAGAAGGACATAAAAGTCAGTGGGTGGAAATAGGTTGGGCAGATTCTCATTCATACTAGGCCCCTGTATACGGACCTGGCTGATGGAGCAGGGCCATAAAGTCATGCAAATGTACTTTGAGCTTCCTGCAAAGGAGCTGTCAGGCATGTCCACACATACAGCGCAGCAGCTGCGCCGCTGCATTGCGTCTGGTGAAGACGCTCTATGCAGAGGGGAGAGAGCTCTCCCGCCAGTGTAATAAAACTGCCTCCACGAATGGCAGAAACACCATAGCGAATAGCGTAACTCAAATTGACGTAGCTTAGATCTGCTTACTGCAGGGTCCACACTATGCGATGCCAATGGGAAACACTCTCCCATCAACTCCCCTTGCTCTTCTTGATCCGGTGGATTGGAGGAGTTGACAGGAGAGCAATCTGCAGTTGATTTAGCAGGTCTTCACTAGATCTGCTAAAATCGACCGCTGATGCATTGATTGCCAGTCAATCCCATGGTAAGTGTAGACAAGCCCTTAGGGTTGGATCCTCTATTCTCATGGGGTTCTGAGATCCTGGGTCCAAGCCCTGAGTTAGTGTGATTTGTGTGGACAGAATAGGGGCCTGAGCCTGTGTTTGAATCCGCAGCTTACATGGCAGTGTAGACATACCTATTGGAGGCTAAAAATTTAGCAAGATTCAAACCGGGTTTGGACCTTTATATGGATAACAAGATCATCCAGAGTTGTCACAATGAATGTTAAAAAAATGGAGGAGTAGGCTTATGCCCAGAATAGAACAGTGGTAAGAGTGTCTGAGTTAGCAGTCAAAGAAAGAACAGCTTAATGCCACAGAGAAATTATATGAATCTGAATAAATTTGGACCCCATTTCTAGATACATTTGGATAAAACTGTTGCAATGGCTTGAAGAAAGCCAGACCTCCACTCCAGCTAACCCTTCTACCCCTTCCACCCCTGTTCACCTCCTTTCTTCCTCTCCTGATTCATGCATTTCTTCTGCTACTTTATTACCGTTTCCCCAACCCTAACATGTTATGTCTATGTAGGACTGTTTGGTTCTGTATTATCTGATCTTGCAGCTTTGACAAGTTGTAAAATTGCGTAACTCCACTGGTGATCCCATGAAGCATGCAGGATTTGGAAAGACATACAAGCTGTCATTTACTTTTTTGTCCTTTTCATTGTTTGGTTTCTTTATGAAAAATCAATAAAAAAATTAATCACAAACAAACATTTTTGGGGAAGGGACAATAAACCTCATGCTTTAGGGTTTAGGCCACTCTCTATTAGGGTATGTCTACACTGCAAAAAAACACCAATAAAAAAACACAACCACCACCGAAACAAAAATGCAGCAGCTAGCCTCAGAATCCAGGTCAACTGCCTCAGGCACCTGGGGCTCGTGCTACCGGGCTAACAGCAGTAGTGTACATAGTTCCTGTTCAGGCTGGAGCCAGGGCTCTGAAACTCAGGAAGGGGGAAGGTCTCGGAGCCCATAGTAGGAGCCCCAGTTATCATGGGCTCCAGACTCACTGTCGCAGGGTTGTTTGTTTTTTTGCACTGTAGATGTATGCTTAGAGACCAGAATGAGAATGTGAGGGACAGATTATCCCACATCTGCTACTGTAGGGTCCTTACAACTGCCCCTGAATCAGCCGGTGCTGGCCACTGTCAGAGACAGGATACTAGACTAGCTGGACCTCCAGTCTGACACTTCCTATGTACCCCAAAGCTGAATCTGGCCTACTGGTGGCAGAGGCCAGGGTGCGGATGCAAGGTAGAATAAGGTTTTCCATTCTCTCTCTCTCTCCTCCTCTCCCAAAGGAAACAAACCATAGACATTTTGTGCTGTGTTTATATCTGCACTGGCAGGTACTGATTTTTGTAGGGAAGCAATATTCAGCTACAAGTGAAACAGCAAGGAGCTGCAGAGGTTTTACCTGTGTATTCTTCCTCCTCTTCCACCACCTCCATCTGACTCTGGAAAACTGCTGCTTTAGAGGGCTCCATTTTGGGCATTGAAATCTCCAGCATCCTCGATTGGGAGCTATGGGAACTGGTTGTGTTGTAAGGGTGTTCGGCTGTTCCATATAAAATGAGACTCCATTCCTTTAACTTCCCTGCAATAGATGCAACAATGACAAACTAACACTTCACCTTTCCATAGCACCTTCCATTTCTCAAAGCCCCTTACAATGATCAGTAAGTCTTCAGACTGCTGCTGTGAGGTAAGCATAAGTTCATCCATTTCACAGCTGGTAAAACCGATGCACACAGAAGTAAAACAATTAGTCTAGGGACATACGGGAATGCGGTAGTGGGAATAGGACCAAAACCCAGGAGTTCTGACTCCCAGCAGAACTGCCAGGAAACATCACACTTCTAAAATTTGTAAGGTATAAAAGCAGCCAAGAAAGCACAAGCAAGATCATTCAATACAAATCTTTACTAGACCACAGAGATTCTGGACTAAATTAAGGTAGCAGTTCAAGGCAGCCATGGAATTTTTAATGCGTTAACTTCTGTGTGGTAAACTGCAGTTTCACTAGCTGCTTAATAACTGAACTATGGAGAGAGCCATTAACTCTAGAAGCTATAATTGGAGATAAAGAGACTTATTTGTGTCAATATCTCCAAAACACAGATTAAAGATTACTTTTAGAGCTATTTTTTCCCCCCTAACATGATTGATTTTTAAGAACAGGACTAAGCAAGCAGCACCATTGGCTTGTAAACAAGACAGTCTGAAGGAACATCAGTAGATTATTCTGGGTTTGCTCAGGACAGTGGTAACTTGCATCAAATGGAAGATATACACTATAGAGCTGATTAAATGGAATAAATATGCTCAGGAGTGAATGAGAACAAGTCAAAAGGCCTTAAGAAGCAGAAGAAAAGCAGCATCTCTAGAAGAAGTCTTTTCTAGATGAGGAAATTATAACAATTTAATTTAGGGTTAGAGCTGGTGAAATTTTTCAGCCAAAACTTTTCTGGTGAAAAATGCAGACTTGGTGATACCAAAATGCATCATAAATTTGTGGCAGTTTCACCAAATTGTTTCAGTAGGGAAAAAAAATGGGAAGGGGGGGAGGAAAAAAAACAACAACTTAAAGAGTTTGTGTTGGGTAGTTCAGGAACCAAATACGGCTACTGAAACAGTTGCATCTAACACAATCAGAGCCAAATCAGTGGCAAGAGCTTGTGACCCACACATATCTGCTTTCTAGTGAGGTGCACCAGAGGGCAGGTTGTATCACCATTCCTGTCTCCAAGTTAGACTACTATGCCTTAAAGGAAGCCATCCACAGGGAGAAAGAGCAAGTACAGAAATGCCTCATTTCTTGGCTCTGGGAGTTTTAACTGCAGTTGCATATCAGACCTCAAACTGTGCCTAAACATTAAAATGCTCCCAGGCAAAAGGCTTCCTGGACTTCATGGATTAGTTATAGGAGCATGTGAATCCCTGGGGTTGGATGCTGGATATTAGACCAATGGGTGTTTTGTCCGAGGAAGAATCACAGGACTTGGCCTCTCAGTGCCATTGCCAGAGTTTCAAAACAGCTTGGCACCTAACAAGCTGCACTCTTCTTAAAAATCAGGCCACTAGCTTTAGTGTCTAAACTGGAGCTGAACTCCTTGGAAATTCTGAGCCCAAATGTGGGTGCTGAGCCTCTCTGCAAATTCTAGCCACAGTTGTTATATTTGCAAACCTGCCCCTAAAGAGACTCACATCCATTTAAAAATCTATGGTTCTCCCCATCAGTTATCGCTCCCCTCACCACAGTACCTCAGCAGCTCACCATCTGTGACTGTATTCATCTTCACAACACCTTAGGGAAGTACTATTCTGCCCATTTTACAGATGGGAAATTGAGGCACAGAGAGACTAAGTAACTTACCTAAGGTGGAGGAGGTAATTGAACACAGCTCCCCAGCTATTGCCCTAACTGCTGCTTATACCTTGCCACTTTATTCTCTTCTAGCTGTGGCTCTAATCTGATGGCTATTTTATTTGCTTTTTCTGCTAATGTCAATTTTGGGGGGGGGGGGAAAGCATCTGAAACTTGTTGAAAATATCTTCCTTTTTCTGATTTTTTTTGTATCTGTTTCAACACTTCTCAGTTTCTTGCCATGGTACAGTTTATTTATTGAACAAATATTTTAAAATCCCATGTAATGCAGTGCCCTAGTAATTAAGGCTAAGATTTAGTCATGGGTATTTTTGGTAAAAGTCATGGACAGGGCACAGGCAATAAATAAAAATTCATGGCCTGTGACCTGTCCATGACTTTTACCAAAAATACCCGAGTAATTCTCTACTTCTAGGTCCTGGCTGCTCCGGGAGTCCCTGCTGGAGTGGGAGGTCCTGCTCCAGTGCTGGGGGTTGACTGCCCTCTGGCCGCTGTTCCCAGGGAACGCTCTCCGGATGGCCTCCGAGTGCCTCGGGCCATTGCTCCATCCACTCCAGGACCACTGCTGCTTGGGCGGTCCCTGGGGCACCACCAGGACCACAGCTCAGATGTTCCCCAGGGCCCCCCCAGCAGCAGCCAGTGCTGCTGGCCCTGGGTCAGCCCCCAGGACTGCTGCACCAGCTGCTCCCCAGGGGCATCCCCAGGACTGCTGCACCAGCTGCTCCCCAGGGGCATCCCCAGGACTGCTGCACCAGCTGCTCCCCAGGGGCATCCCCAAGACTGCTGCACCAGCTGCTCCAGAAGTCAGAGGTCGCAGAAAGTCACGGAATCTGTGACTTCTAACCTCCGTGAAAGAATCGCAGCCTTACTAATAATTAATCACTGCTTATCAGCACAGCTGCTGAAATATTAGGTCAAAATTAACTTGGCTTTACAAATTACTAAACTATTTAAAAAAACCCCCAAAATCTAATTTAAGGTTTCAGAATAGCAGCCGTGTTAGTCTGTATTCGCAAAAAGAAAAGGAGTACTTGTGGCACCTTAGAAACTAACAAATTTATTTGAGCATAAGCTTTCGTGAGCTACAAATTTCGTGAGCTAACAAAATTTATTGTTACAGCTCATGAAAGCTTATGCTCAAATAAATTTGTTAGTCTCTAAGGTGCCACAAGTACTCCTTTTAATCTAATTTAAGGCTCCATTTCCCTCCTCCAGTTCTGTATTTATTACACACTTCATGTCATTATTTGATTCCACAGAAGTCCCTTGACTATAGCCTGGTGGCTGTTTGTGGTCTGCCTCGATTCAGATTTCAGTGAAACAATCTCACCAGGTTTGCGCACTCTGGAACTGCATTTGTTGCTCCAATTGTTAGTGCTGTGCACTACCTTGGAAGTAGCGTGGCCATTCACACATTCCCAGAACACCAGACATTAAATTAAGGCTTTTACATTTCTTTGTTTTGAACCATTATATTCTGATTTTGTCACCTGAATTTGCTGACCCCAAGAACGAAGTTTCACAGTAATGCTAATTTTAAAATTAATTCTTAGATTATCCTTTGACAGACAAGTTTGTCAACCCCTTTAGCATAAAGAATATCAGATTTCATCATATCAAGTCCTACAAGACCTCAAGAGGACATCTAGTCCAGCCCCCTATGCTGCGGCAGGACCAAGTAAACCTAGACCATCCCTGACAGGCATTTGTCCAATCTGTTCTTAAAAACCTCCAGTGATGGGGATTCTACAACCTCCCGAGATAACCTGTTCCAGTGCTTAACTATCCTGATATAATTAGAAAATATTCCCAATATGTAACTTAATTGTTCCTTGCTGCAAACCAAGGTGATTACTACTTGTCCTACCCTTGGTGGATGAACACAACTGATCACCAGATTTAGGTACAGATACAGCTATATGGACTAGGGGAAAGCAGCTTTTCTAATGAAGGAGTCAGTAACCAGATGACAATTTGGGGTTCTTCCAACGTCTACAAACACTCCGAAGTTCTCAAGATGAAGTTCATCCACACTTACAGCAGGGGGACCAGAATTTGGAAGGCCAAAATCACCACTTAGTTTAGGCACCTACATTTGAAACTGTGCTTTGTATTGCAACATTTTCCTTAAGAATCATGGCAAAGTTATACCCAACAAACCTAGCTGAAAGCATAACTCCAAGTAAGCACAGACATTTGCATCAAGTACGACACGGGTGGTGAAGGAGCATGATAACTGCACTCTAAGCATTACACCAAATCAGTAGCTCAGATGCTACTGGTGACAATCCAGAAAGACAACACTGTGTGCTCACCTCGCCTCTCTGGGTTGCGCATGTGAGATGGCGTGTCATGGATCTTCAGAGTCCATTCCCCTTCTGCCTTCTCCCCCCAGCAGTGGACGGTCATGAATTCCCAGTTTTTAAATCCTTCGTTAGAGATATCAAACACTCTGCAATTGAAGAGTAGTGTCAATGCATTACTCAAGACAAACAGGGAGAGCTGCGAGGTGCTAAGAGATATGCACCCCAATGGCTTCTCACCGCAATGCGGACTACCCGGGAGCAAACTGCAGAATACACTGACAGTGCTATGCTCTAACTCAGGGGTGGGCAAACTGCGGCCCGTGGGACTGTCCTGCCTGGCCCCTTAGCTCCTGGCCAGGGAAGCTAGCCCCCGGCCCCTGCCCCGCTGTCTCCCCTCCCCCACAGTGATGCCACCGCACGGGCAGAGCAGCTTGTGCCGCCCGCCCACCTCCCAGGCTTTCAAATAAGCCAGTCCTGCCGCTCTGAGCGGCCTGGTAAGGGTAAGGGGGTGGGGGAGGGCAGGAGGTCCCGGGGGCAGTTGGATAGGAGCTGGAGTTCCAGGGGGGCAGTTAAGGATGGGGATCCCGGGGGGGTGGTCAGGGGACAAGGAGCCAGGGGGGCAGGGGTTCTGAGGGAGGCAGTCAGGGGGGCGGGAAGTGGGAGGGGGTGGATAGGGCGCTGGAGCCAGGCTGTTTGGGTAGGCACAGCCTTCCCTACCCGGCCCTCCATACCAATTTCGCACCCCCGATGTGGCCCTCGGGCCAAAAAAAGTTTGCCCACCCCTGCTCTAACTGCTCTGTGTAGACACGGCTAACACGAACTAAAAGGTACCTAGTTTGCTGTAACTTAGTGCTGTTTGAAAGAGGACAACGTTAACATGAACTAGGTACCTTTTAGTTTGTGCCAGAAGCCTCCACATGGAGCAGATAGAGTGCAACTGTTTGGTGCACTCTGCAATTCACAGCCCCATAGTCTACACTGTGGCACAGTGTAGACGTAGCTTAAGTCAGGGGTTCTCAAAGATTTTCAATAGAATGGGCTGCATCTTAACAGCGAGATTGTCTTGAGTCCAACACCCACCCCACTGGTGATGGCTCAGGCCACCTCCCCTCCCATCAGGACCGGTATAACATCCCTGTGGCAACTGCAGCACTGCCTGCCATGGAGAATTAACATTAGGAAAGTATCTTTTAATGCAACTTAGCAGCTAGAATCAAACAGGAGAGCCAAAGCTCAGAGACCAGCCAACAGCTTGGGAACCATTGTTCTAATCTCACGCTCGTACATGACTTACAATAAAAATTAACCCCAAAGGGCAGAACACAGCATTGTAAAAACAAATCTACCCAGAGACTCTGCTGGTAAAATAGCACCTGGTTAGAGAGAGAAACTAACAACCAAGGTTTGGAACATCGATTTTTTTTGGTAATAATTAAACATCCACCACTGAGTCTGCTTCCAATTCAGGGTATTTACACCAAGGCCTTGAGCACTGGACATGATCAGGCAGCTTCTAGATACTATATAGGCCCTCATCCTGCACCAATAGCCATGAGGACACACCCCGCATGCACACATGGAGTCCTACTGAAGTCATTCCCAAGCACATTGTTGGAACTATATTAAAAACCATGCTGCAGATACAATACAGAGTGCTCGATATGGCTGGGTTTCAATGTAGCAGTTTGCTCGGTGTGGGTGTGGCCAGGGCATCATACTGGAATCAAATTCATAGTGTATGTACCAAAAACTCAAAGACCAAATCATCACGCCACACCCTCAGCCCTAGTCATCTCCTATCTCCCACAAAGGGTGTTCCCAGGGAAAGGGAGTGTGGCCCATAGCTCTAAACTACAGCAGAGACTCCAGATGGTATATAATCTGCCACAGAACTGGAGGGGAAGCAAAATACTCCTATGCACAGTCTCTTTCTCAGCCTTGCCCAGCAGATTATGCTAAACATAGTTGACAAAAACACCACCCAAGGGTCTTGCCTAACAAAATGTATCTTGCTCGCCGCACAAGTGTGGCTTCAATTTAATTATTTAGGAGACTACTCCATAGCATGGACATGCAATGAAGTCTAATAACCACAGTACTCTGCTATTTAATCATTGCTGAGAAGTGGGGAGATGCTGCTGATTGTGTGAAGCCACCTCTCCTGATTATAGTCAGCTCATGTCTCAGCTGTAAATCCTCCAGTAACATATTTCAACTGTAAATTGAACTATTGGTTCCAGGGAAGAGGGGACACTACAATGGACTAGGGGAAAGCAGCTTTTCTAATGAAGAAGTCAGTAACCAGATGGCAGTCTGGGGTTCTTCTAACATCCTCAAACACTCCGAAGTTCTCAAGATGATGAAGTTCATCCACACTTACAGTAGGGGGACCAGAATTTGGAAGGCCAAAACTATTACTCAGTTTAGGAATAGAACTAACACCAATTTCCCTACTTCACCTTCATCCCCATTTGTGAGATTTCTGGAACAGCCACTATCTTGTAAAGTAAAAAGTTCTGTGAAGTTTTTTATAGCTTGCAAAGAAGAGCCACTAGGAATCAAAGCTATTATTTTGGGGGGTTTGTTTGGGGTTTTTGCCCCCATACATTAGAGAGTTTCATACTAGAGCTGGAACATTTCTTTTGGCAAATAGTAAGTCTGCCAAAAATGCATTTTCAGTTTTGTGAATTTAGATCAAATTTGGCAAATGGTTTTGGGGAAAAAAAAAACCCCAGGAAACGTTGAAACATTTAATAGAATCATAGAAACGTAGGGCTGGAACGGACCTCAAGAAATCCTCAAGTCCAGCCCCCTGCACTAAGGCAGGATCAAGTAAACTTAGACCATCCCTGTCCTTAAAAACCTCCAATGATGGGGATTCCACAAATTCCTTTGAAAGCCTGTTCCAGAGCTTAACTACCCTTATAGTTAGAAAGGGTTTCCTAATATCCCTTACTGTAGATAAATCCATTACTTCTTGTCCTGCCTTCAGCAGACATAGAAAATAATTGATCACCATCCCATTATAAACAGCCTTTAACATATCTGAAGACTTCTCAGGTTCCCCTTCAGTCTTCTTTTCTCAAGACTAAACACATCCAGTGTGTGTTTGTTTGGGGTTTTTTTTTTTTTTTTTTTTTTTTTTTTTAAACCTTTCCTCAAGGGTCAGGTTTTCTAAATCTTATAATTGATACTCTTCTCTGGACTCTCTCCACTTTGTCTACAACATTCCTCAAGAGTGGGACTGAGAACTGGACACAGCACTCCAGATGAGGCCTTACCAGTACCAAGTAGGGACAATTTCTTTCCATATCTTACATATGACACTCCCATTAATGCACCCAGAATGATAATAGCCTTTTTCGCTACTGCATTGCGTTTTTGGCTTATATTCAATTTACGGTCCATTATAACCCCCAGGTCCTTTTCAGCAGTACTACTGTCTAGCCAGTTATTCCCCATTTTGTAGCTATGCAGTTGATTTTTTTTCCTTCCAAAAGGCAGTACTTTGTACTTGTCTTTACTGAATTTCATCTGGTTGATTTCAGACCATTTCTCCATTTTGTCATTCTCATTCTGAGCTCCAAAGTAATTGAGACCCCTCCCAGGGTGGTGTCCCCAGCAAATGTTATAAGCATACTCTCCACTCCATTATCCACGTCATTAATGAAAATACTGAATCATACTGGATCCAGAACAAACCCCTGCGGGACTCCACCAGATACGTCCTCCCAGTGCGAAAGCAAACCATTGACAGCTACTCTTTGACTACCATCTTTTAAACAGGTATGCACCCCCATCTTATAGTAATTTCATCTAGATCAGATTTGCCAAAAGCCTTTCTAAAAATCAAGATATATCATGACTAAACTTCCCCATAGCCACCAGGCCAGTAACCCTGCCAAAGAAGGAAATTAGGTTGATTTGGCATGATTTGTTTTTGACAAATCCATGTTGCTTTTGCTCATTACCCTGTTATCCTTTAGATGCTCACCAACTGACTGTATAATAATCAGTAGCAGTGTTTTCCGGGTATTGAAGTTAGGCTGACAGGTCTATAATTCCCCACATCTTCGTTTCCTTTTTTAAAGATTGTCAAAATGAGGCATAGTGCCTTTTTCAAAATGAACCTTTTCAGCACTTTGTTTCAAAGTCACAGTTCACTAAGCCTTCCACTGAATTCCCTTTCTGGCCTGACATTTGCCAGGAGAGTTCTGTGCAGATTCACCATGTCCCAGTCAAGCATACCATTTCTGGGGTTAGAGGGGTGAGGAAGAGGGAAAAGTTGCCCCTTTTAAAATGACAGTGCAAAACATGATGGTAGCCAGTCCCAGGCTAACCTGGCCCTGTGTCTGCTGCTGCAACTGCAGGGAGATATAGATTCAGCTGTTCTAACCTTCTTGCCAAGAGCTGAGACTCCGTCCCTGAAGGAGAAGTTAAGTTAATCTGCAGGTCCCCGCGCCGAGGGTGCTCAATGCTGACTCGCACAATGACATGCTCCAGGTACACCACGCGCTGGTCGTAGTGGTTGGCACAGGCGCTGGTCACAGTGGTTGTGCGCACCGTCTGGTTGGCATGGATGTCCCTAGAGGAGAAGCAAGGGCAGTTTGCAATGGAAAGGAGAGCAATGTGCCATCACTGGGGGAACTGAGTTACACAAAGAATAGGACAATGGCCACACAGATGGAATCTGCTGACTGTAATTGATTTGGCCCTGCTGCATTTTATGAGGCCATTTCTCGCTGATGCTTCTTGATGGCAACAGAGTTCAGTTCTCCAAGAGGTGCCCCCACAGGCTGTGCTCTGGGGAGGTCTGTGGGTACAAACGTAATTGACAGCCCTGCAAACAGTCATTACTCCCATGTCAGTGCTGGAGAAGTCTCCCAGAGTCAGCTCCAGGAGCGAATAGCAGGTAGATGGAACCACCAACTCCACCTCTGCCAGCAGTACATGGGGATCCCCAAAGAAGTGGGCTCTGTGGTGAAAAATGGGTTCATGGCCCCTGCAGAGGCTCCCCAGATCCTGCCTCCCAGACAGCAGAAGTGAATGAGTCACACGGCGGCAGGGTCTCCTGTGTCCAGACACAAAGGGAGCAGAATTTGACTCCCACAGTGTGCTGGGAAATTATGGAACAATCTTTAAAGTACTCCACTGAGTTCCTTCCTGTGATCAAACTTTTCTGGCTACTCTGTAGAATACTGAGTAGAATCTACAGCACTTGCTCATTCCGAAACGCATGCCCTGGAGGAGCTGATCAAACAAGAATAGCAGTCCCAAACTGCTCTTAAAACCCTGCTTTCCAAACCTAGCCCGGCTGGCTTGATGTTTGCTCATATCAGCTGCTGGATCCTTCACAGCTGAAATTTTCAAATTTAAGCGACCACATTCTTAACTACACAAACAATTGCCACCCACCAAAGGATTAATTCCCAGCGAATTTCTCAGCCATTTTATTAATGTATAATTTATTAGAGGGAGCATTTTCTCAATTATTCCCCAAGTTTCCTCTGGGGATACCGCCAAGCATATGCTTCAGATTCTCGCAAGGATTACATAGCGTGCCTTTATTTTGCCTTAGTCATAAAAATAATCTAAATAATTATAAACAGTGATGTAATTCCCTGGGAGGGAATATAAGTATTTGAAAAAGTTATTTGCATGCACCAGGAACAGACTTCAAGATGCTCCTCTCTCTTCATGACTTCAAAGCTTCAAAAATTCATAGTCTTGGCTGCTTTAGTGGCTTTGTCAGCTAGTCCTTCTGGTCCAAAGTGACCATAACATGGACATTTTAACATGGTATTTTACACCAAGAGGCCCTAAGTAGAGCCATGATTATTCTATAGTAGGTGTATTATTGTAGCACCTAGTCATGGACCAGCACCAGGGCTAGGTGCTGTACCCACACAGAACAAGAAGAGGGTCCCTGCTCCAAAGAGTTTCCCATTTAAGAATAAGACAAGAGTTAAGACAAAGTTGCACCAGGGCCTGGGTTGGCTATTCAGAACATCCCAGCTTTTCTCCAGTCACTCCTTACATCACCCATCGTACCAGAGCCCTTAGGGTGGCTTTGCATCCAGCCCAAAACTGAATTTGATGGCAGGCAGATGAAATTTGTTGCCGTGTAGGTGTCTGACACTTATCAGTTCAGGTTCTACAACACCAAGGTGAAACAGAACCCATCACAGCAGCATCTGGGGAAAAGTTCTGGAATGATGTGCAGCCCACTGCAGTTCCACATTATGTTGTACCTGACTAGCTATAAACTGTTCCTATGCAAGATGGGGGGGGAGGGAGGGGAGGAGCATCATGCCAGACTAATTTCCAGTCATCTTCAGGGTTCAGAAAAAGTTTATTGGAGTTAGTAATCAGAACACTAGACACCACCACAAGGCCAAAACATCTTGCTCCTTCCAGATAGACTTCACAAATTACTTAATGCAGCACGAAAATGGCCTAAAGATCTAGCAAGCCAGGTCTTTTGGGGACATCACCAGCAAGAGGAATGCTGTGCAAGAGGAATGCTGTGACTTCAGGTAGGTTACTCGTATGAAACTCCCACCAGCTATTAAGACAGAACCTGGTTCATCACCAGGTCACTACAATATTTACACCAGTGATACTTTACTCCATGTGCGTGCACACGCGCAACCCCCTCCCCCAGATATTTATATCACACACACCCCTCTGTGGGTGGATTGGTAGGTCGATGGAAGGAAATCGCCTCATATGTTGCCAACTCTCATGATTTTGTCATGAGTCTCATGATAATTATTGCTTTCCTTAAAGTCCTAGCTCCTGGAGTCAAGTGGGTATGTGATGATTTCAGCCTTTATTCTTCATGAAAAAGGTAAGTTTTCTAGCCCTCGTGTATGTGGAGAAAGCTTCAAAGTGTGACCCCAGTGCACCCAAAAAAGCTCAAAAAGCAGAAGGCAAATAAAAAGAACAGCAAATCTATTATTATTACATAATATCCTTATTTTAAAACCAATCTCATGACTTTTGGTGAGCCCGACTCATGATTTTTGAACATTTGGGGTTGACAATACAGCATTCACAGACACTTTCAACAAGTTAGAGCGTCTTGAAAAATTAAAGCTAAGCCAGGCTAAAACACTGTTTGTAGCTTTGTCTTATTCCCCCCGCCCCCCCCCCCCCCCATCATCTCTTTCCATATACTCATGCTAAGCAAGGAGCCAGAGGGGCTGCTTAATGAAACAAGAATCTGGGAGCATTTCCGTCACTTGCCAGCCTCAATTGCGTTTCCCTGGTTCATGTCTAGAAACCACAACAAACTTGTTTTTTTGTTTACTCATTGTTTCCTATTATTTCACAACAAACAGTAACAAATCGATGCTATCTGCATCACAATACATTGTCCTACCCATAACACCAGTCTGCTGAAGGGCTCAGTGGTAACCAGATGGTTTTGAACGGTCCTCAAAGATCTATGGGTTATGGATCACAAACTTTTAATTGGTTTCAGAGTAGCAGCCATGTAAAATAAACTTAATTATTATTGGGGCCACATGCCTCCTTGGTTTAAAATGAGGGTCTGTATCAGAAACTGTTTTATGAACTTTGGCTACAAATTCATAACTATTTTATTGGAGCAAATAGAGATTGCAAAGCAATGATCAAGTGATTTGCTAATCAAAAGTTCTGGAAATGAGAGCGTGTCTTACCAGGACTTTTGATTCTTTAAGAGCCAGATCGACTAATCTGGTCCGACAGATTGTTCTGTTCATGGTCGCCAATTCCCACAACGGGAAACATTTACATGCCCGTTTCCATTTAGGCTGAAACTTTAATGCCTGGGCTGACAGATCTCCTGCACCAGAGAAGAGAAGGAATTTTTCCCTAAAGGGTCTGATCCAAAATTCATTGAATGGGAGTTTATTGATTTCAACAGAGACTTTGGATCAGGCCTAAAGAAAGGGGGAAAAGGTCTACAAAAGACCTGTAATTGCACCTGAGTAGCCATGAACTGGCCTTGAAGACTGTAGAGCACCAAACTGGCCTGCCTTTGACTTTGAAGTCTTTTCACAGTTTATAAAAAACTCTGACGTAGTAAACACCAGGAAAGCCAGCCCAGATGCATTCTGGAACATATGCCGGAGTTTAACACAAGTTATTGGGTTCAGTACAGGAGTCACAAAATGAAATTCTATGCTCTGGGTTATGCAGAAGGTCAGACTAGATCATAGTGTCCATTCTGACCTTTAAATCTATGAAAAATACATCTTGCGCAGATGGCCAGCACAAGTTGTATGAGAAGTGCTGCTCTAAATGAGGCCCAGTTCTTGTGTCCCCATCTTAGCACAGCAGAAAGGCTTTCTGATATGATCAGGACAGTTTTTTGTTCCCAGTTTTAGTACAGAAGAATTTAAGGGTTTTCTGGATGGTCCTTCATTTCAGGACCTTGCCTGCAATGTGGATTGTTCCAGAATCATTCCCCTTGTGCCCAGGTACCCTAATGGAAGATCCCTGGTACTTCAGAGGTCACTCCATCCGGGATAACCCTTTATAGCGGTTTCTCCCTGGGATGGGGAGGCATGGCAAATAATAAAAACTATATGCAAAGCCAGACAGTTTGCGTGCATCAACTGCTGGGCTTCTGTTTGGAAGAGAGGAATTTGAGTCAAGCTGCTAGAGGATGGTCTCATTAATAGCATCCATTTCAAACAAATTCAAATCAAAGTACCCTCAGACATTTACACAATGAACTAGGCTCAAAACTGGCATGCATCTAGTGTATCTTATCTCCTGCATCTTGCCATCAGCCTATACGCTGCATCTGTAGCAGCACTAAGATGAATTGCTGCAAAAGCTTCTAACCAACCAGTTATGGGGATTTAAGAAACAAAAAACTACCTTGTCCCCTTGCTACAGCACTTCTGACAGTGCTTCAAATCCCTGCTTATTTGGTGCAAATCGGAAAAGAGACAAGGCCACTGGAATTCTCAAGACCTTTGTTCACCAACACAAACCTGGCTTAATTTTCTAAATAAGGGGGTACCCTTAGTTTTTGCACAACTGGACCAAATTGCCAGGCTCAGGTGACTGCTGTCCCAGCCACAGACTTGCTTGCCTCTCCTTCTTCCCTTGAGGTCAGCAACTTCCTCACTTCCCTAGCCACAGGCCATCCTTACGGGTCTGCTCCTGCAAACACGCCCAGGAGGAGCATTTGCTCCCTTTTGTAAGCCTTGTAGGAAATGTTGGCACGTTTGGGGGTTAATGTAGCGGCATCTACAGAGTTCAGAAAAAGCACTAAATACCACGAGACTCTCCATAAGACTGCCAGAGTGGACGACACTGTGTTTAGAAAAGCAAATGGCAGAATAAAGCAGAAAGTCATTGTCTTCTTTGGTCTCTTCTGAACAGAGTGAGAATCACAGCTTCCATTTAAAAAGGAAAATACACACCTAGTCCTTGTGGCTGCAGAGAAAAGCTTGAAAACTTGATCCCTACAGATTCTGAAATCAAAAGAACCCAGTGCGCATTATATTTGTTCAAAAAAAATCAGGAGGCATGCCTCCCAAAATCATGCGACTGGTTTAAAAATCATGAGATTAAAAAATAAAGTCTGCGTTCTTATTATTTGCCTTCTGGTTTCTGAGCCTTGATAGTGCACTTGCTCCGCATTTCCAAGCCTCTCTTTGAAACCATGAGGGCTAGAAACTTTGTTTTAAAACAAAGAAACAAAACAAAAAAACCCTGAAGTTCTCACTCCTTTGCATGACTCCAGGAGCTGGGGTTTTCAGAAAAAACACCAACTATCACAAGACTCATGAAAAATCTATGAGAGCCACCATGAATACTTCAAACACCATGCAGATAGCAGGTGATACTTCCCCACATCAAAACAGAGTTCAAACCCAACTCCAAGGGCATAGTTATTCACCCCCCTACACACATACACTAGGCAGGCCATTCATCCAGTTTTAAGCTGGACAGGTCTGCTTTTTTAAGAGTTGTCCCCTATCCAGCACAGAGACAAAATCAAACATGGTGTTGTCTGGTATTGGACAGTGTGTGCGAAAGGGGGCATGAAGCAGCACGCTCTTAAAAATGGCTTCCCCCGGGTGGCGTGACCTTGCCCACACAATGTGTATGAGATCCAGCCAGCAGGGACGTGATCCTGCCACAGAGTCTAATTTACCTCCATGCATGGCGCTTGGCTAGCAGAGCGCATTCACAGGCAAGTATTAGTAACTGTAACAGAAAGTGATTATTTCTGATGGAGGTTACACATTGTCTGCCCAAGCTAGAATATTTATGCCATCACATAGTCCTGTGCTGGGGGACATCTACAAGTGAACACTCACCTGGGTATCCTATCTGAGCTTCCAATGCAGACGTGCTGGGTGGGTGCTTTTTTCCATTTCTTAGCTTCCATTACAATAGCTTCTGCATTAACCAGACCATATCCATATAGATGGCTAACTGAAAAGACAGAAGACTCAGAAATCTACTTGCTTAAAGATATTAACAGAGTTTAAAAGTCACTTGTGTGTGTGTGGGGGGGGGAGAATGTTTAACCTTGGCTCTTGATTTCTTAGAGGGGGAAAAATACTAAACATGCAAAAAAAGGATCCAAATTTCACCTTTTCCTGTGGCACAGGCTCTACGGGCTTAGGGAAACTCTTCCCATTAGAATCTCATCACCACTTTGAAGACTCTGTCAAACTTTCCAAACTGTGTACCCAGCTCAAAAGATACAGGAGGAAGCTGTCTGCTGTCTATTTCAATGTGGGCACTGGGGGACTGGTACTACAGGCTTTCCCATGATCTTGTTCCACCAGAGGAAACAGATGTATCTAGTGGTTGAGGTCACTACAAAAATCTATCCAGGTATTTATAAAGTAACTGTCACTGTGGTGGCTGGGTATCTCAAACACTAATGAATGTCTCTCGATCCCCACAACATCCCTGTGAGATAGGGAAATGCTAATAATCTCAGGCACAAGGAAATTAAGTGATTGGCTGCAAGTCACACATCTAAACTGTGGTAGATCTGTGAATCAAATGCAGTCAGACGCCTTACCCGCTCAACCCTCCTTCCAAATGGTCTTTCTTCAGTTGTTCTACAGCACAATATTTAATAAGGGCCTAGGCAAAGTTTTCTTTTAATCTTTGTTTTCAGCTGTGACGCCCTATCTCACCAGGCAAAAGTTGAAGGCATCAAGTTTTTGGACTGAGCTGGCACAATGGTCAACTGAGAGATAGTCAGTCATTCTCCAAACTCACTCTATTTTCACTTTATTTCGCATCCCACAGCACACACTAGCCACTGTTTGACACAAAAGCCAGCAGATGCTCGAGTGGTACAGCCCAGGAATATCCGTTGATAAACAAGCTTTTTCAGAGATTATCAAACTGCAAATTATCCACTAACATTGACAATTGTCCAGCAAACCAGTGGTGAGAACAACAAAGCCAGCTGCTCAAAATGGCAGAGGGAGCCCTTCCAATGCAAACACTCTGGTGAATATTGATTTCTACTGGCACTTGTGAGGTCTATTTTTTATGGGAACATTCTTGCAAGTAAAAACTTCTGTATTCAAACATTTGCAAAGGTACCATAAAGGCCAGCAAAATGAACCCACAGGGTTCTGGTTGCAAGAATCTTTCACTGCTTTTGGCTAGCGCTAACAAGAGATGCTCAGTGCACTTCAGTGGGTTCCAATTATTATTTATTTAGAGCTGTGGAAGCTCTCAGAGGTGCCAGTCAGAATCAGGGCCTGCAGTGAAAGGTATAGAACCAAACCATCAGGATATTACATGCTAAGAAGGCTCCTAAAATCCTTTCATACATAAAGAATCTCAGCATGAAGTGAAGTTGCAGCGAACACAAGCATTAGCAGCACAAAGAACTGTCCCACTCTAGGTACCGTGTCTACGAGTTGTACAACTGAGAGGTTAAGTAGCAGATTTCACACTACTTTTCTTTGGGCCAGGTTCAACAACAATTCCACTCACCTCCTACACTGCAGAGTTTTAAGAAAAAGTTGTTGTTGTTGTTGAAGTTGGACAGAATATAGATTGGATTCAACTCTAATCCTCCCTTTTAGAGGTGGCTACAGTTAATCATACTATGCCCGTGTCATGAAGCCATGGATTATGCTACAGCCATTATCCTGAGTGAGTAATGAAACTCAGAGGAGTGTAAGTGTGCTAGATACATTTTCCATCATTAGTTGGCATGATTATTTTAGAAACAGCACCAAATCCTTTCCTCATGTACTTTAGACTCCCACTGGCATTAACTGGAATTACACCAGTATTTTGAGAGCAGAGGAGAACTGCAATGCCTCTCAGTGTGTACTATACATATAAACAGTGTTTGAGGTCATTATGTTCTTGTTAGAGTGTGTCACACACATACCCAAACTGATTTTTCATTTGATAGAGCCGTGCCCCACAACACCTCAAAGTGTGAACACTAGGTTATCCCAAATGATTTCTACTGAGAGTGCACTGACAGTAACATAAATGACACTGCTATGCACCTTATTCTCCATACATAGATTTCTGCACTGCTTTATCCCTATCCATTTTACTCCTGGGGGAATTCTGCACCAAAAAATTCAAAAGTCTGTGCACAATATTTTAAAATTCTGCAAATGTTACTTGTCAAAATAATGCTATATAATTACACCAGGTTCAATTATTTTGGTAATTTATTTCAAAATACTTGTCAGCAACTATGTCTGTAACAATACAGACAACAAAAAAAGATTCCCTGAGGAGAAGAGAGTTAAAGAAACCCCTACGACAACTCAGTTCCTGTTTCTCTGCTTCCTCCTTCCCAGAGCCCAGCCATGGGGCTGGACACCCACACCCTCTCTCCCCAGAGCCCAGCCACGGAGCACACATCAGCCCAGACACCAGCAGCCCCTCTCCCACAAGCCCAGCTGTGTGATTTCACAGCTTCCTTCAGGGTGTGCCAGGAACCGGAACTGCTGGGAACCCTCCAGCTCTATCCCTTCTCCCCACCACCCCCCAGCAGTGTCTTCTATTTGCCAGCTGGGGAGCTGGGCTCTGCTGGATCCAGCAGCCGCTAGTGACAGACAGCAGCTCTACAGCACCAATTCTGTGGGGAAAAAGGAAATTCTGCACAGAACATTAATTCTGTGCAAATTCTGTTTTGTGCAGCGGTGTAGAAGTCTCCCGGGAGTACCATTTGCAGTAAATGATGCTCAATCCAGTCCACATACACTGTCTGCCTCACCTTTGCGTCCTGCTCCATTTGTTTTCCAGTCATTTGCTTTCAGATGTAGTGGCCTGGATGTTTTAACAATCAGATGCTGAACATCTCTCCAGGTCAGTGAGGGGCTAAAATAACAACAACGTAAAGAAACAAAAATTACAGGGAAGCCTCCAGTGTGCCTGAATCACAGCTGAACATTGTCAGGTACATTCAGATTTGACTGTTGCATGGGTAGTGCAAACCCATGGCTACATGGAGGAGAGTGCAGCAGCTACATCTCACCTTTCCTGGTAAAGGAAAAGACAGCATCATTCAGTGATAGATGGAAGAGGGTTTTCCTTCCATTTAAATTAAATACAGTGCAAATTGGTTATTTAAATGTTAGCATTATGTGTAGAGATTTAAAGGAACTTTTGTTTTCCATCCCCCTAGACTGGAATGGATATTGAAAATTATCCAAGTTCTAGCAAAGCTGCAATGGGATCAGATAAGTGGGGCTAAATACTGGAGTTGGATGGAATGGGTAATCTGATGGCCAACAACATTTGCAGTGATTCATTCCAGGCTAAATGAATTGAAATCTCATGCTTCAGAACATAAACTGATTGCCACATGGCAATCAGGAAGGAATTCTGCAGTGCAGAATAGTGTACATTTTGGGTATGGTTTCCCCATCTTCCTCCAAAATGGCAGGCATTGGTCACTGCTCCAAGCAGTTTACTTGACCAGATGGACCAACAGTCTGAGTTGCTATGGCAAATTTTACATTCCTATAAATCACATCCTGTGGGAAATAAACTGAACTTCTCATTTAGGGTAACAATCAAAGTAGGCTATAAGTGAGACTTAGATAGTATTTAGGTATTGTGCTGACCCTGTGAATTGGGGTGAATTTCACTCACTGTCTAACTCTTGGATAAATTGGAAAGAGTACAGCGAAGGGCAACAAAAATGATTAGGGGTCTAGAGCACATGACTTATGAGGAGAGGCTGAGGGAGCTGGGATTGTTTAGTCTGCAGAAGAGAAGAATGAGGGGGGATTTGATAGCTGCTTTCAACTACCTGAAAGGGGGTTTCAAAGAGGATGGCTCTAGACTGTTCTCAATGGTAGCAGATGACAGAACGAGGAGTAATGGTCTCAAGTTGCAATGGGGGAGGTTTAGATTGGATATTAGGAAAAACTTTTTCACTAAGAGGGTGGTGAAACACTGGAATGCGTTACCTAGGGAGGTGGTAGAATCTCCTTCCTTAGAGGTTTTTAAGGTCAGGCTTGACAAAGCGCTGGCTAGGATGATTTAACTGGGACTTGGTCCTGCTTTGAGCAGGGGGTTGGACTAGATGACCTTCTGGGGTCCCTTCCAACCCTGATATTCTATGATTCTTTATAAGCATCACTGATTAGAGATATTTTATGAACATTTTTTATGCTTTTCCCTTTCAGATGTTACTTAAGCATATTGAGCTTGATTTATAATTCTATCCACAGCATTGAACAAAAGAAATTCAATTTATTTCTTCTTGTAATGGACCGTCTGAGTGCTTGCATCTCTTATGTGCCATCCTCCGGTACTTAATGCTGCATTTTATTCACCAGCAAAGCCATTGAAAAATTAAATCGAACTCTCTTCATTTATTTGGAATGAAAATGGCAACTCTTAAAACAGGTTCATCTGACATGGGTTCCTCAGTTTAAAATGGAGCCAAAATATCTTAAAGCAAGGGGGCAGGGGAACGAGGACAAAAGTGGTCAGCTATGCCAGTGTTTCTTAGTGCTTTCACTGAACTGCATCACATCAACCTAAGAAATTATGGGTCTCTATGACTGTAGACTTCCAGGTGCCTATAATATATTAATGTCTGTGGGAGCTGGAATCACAGCATGGATGCCAGCAGCCTGGATTGTTGTTTTTTTCCTAAGACTAAGTTGTATCAAACACATCAAATACATTTGTTACAGGAAAGAGAAAACAACGACCTGATACATGTATCAACGCCAAGGCTGCATTTAGAGGGAGAGGGACACCTTTTAAAATGCTAATGTAACCCCCACACCTCCTGGGTGTGCTGTTCTGTCCCACTTAGTGGCAATTGAGACCACCTGGAGATTAATGAGTCTGCTACAGCTTTAGCTAACCAGCATGTGGCTTTTAGCTCATGAAGCAGAGGCTTATGTACTATGCTCCAGAGGTCCCAGGTTCAATCCAGATGACTGGGGTCTGTTGGTGTTACACTCAAAACTTATTGTGTTTTGTTTGGGATTGATCCCAAAACACTGAATTCAATAGGAGCTTTTCCCCCCATGCATCAATGGGAGCAGAATCAAGTCCTTTAACTGCACAGTCTCAGAGAATTGGTCTGGTAATGCCCCCTGTATGAAGCAGCTGCATTAAGAGCTAAATGCCACTTTCCAAGGAATGCACCTCACATCCATCCGGAAAGTGTAGCTAGTGCAGAATGAGGCTATCCCAGTTGCTAAATGGTATTTCCCACTGAGAGCACATTACTCCTGATCTGCACTGGATACTGCTGAACTTTAAGTCTTTATTTGGATCTACCCACCCTTCACTGTCTGAGTCCTGGCTATTTCACAGACCCTCCTCTCCAGTCATGTGATACAGTAGGAACTGCTGGATTCGACAGCCCCCGGTCTAAAAAGGGAGGTTGGTGGCAGGGCACACCCAGTGAGGGAGTCTCAGGATGACTCTCCCCCCCTCTAGTCCGCTACAACCTGGGTTTTATGATCTTCAGGTTACATCATGAAGTTTCTCTGTACATAGCAGGAGGGGATGGACGGAAGAGTAAAAAAAAATTTAAATGGAAAGGAGGGGCTGAGGTTGGGAGAGATTTCAGTTTTCCAACCATAGCTCTTTAAAAACAACGTAGAGTCTGTCAAAATGTTTTACACTAATAGACTTTTTTGGTTAAAAAGTGACCTCCTTCCCCCCAAAATGAAATCTTTTGTGAAAACTGACATGACAGAAATGTTCCATTTCACATGAAACTTTCTGCAACATTTTTAACCACAATTTTTATGGAAACCATTTTTGAAATAAGTTTTCAGTGAACAAAATTTTTTGATAACTGTCTTATTGAAAGCCAGGGGTTCGGTAAAATAAATGTGCCAAGAACTAGTTCAGTAAAAATGTTGTTTAAGTATTGCAGGAAAATTTCATGCAAAATAGAAAATGGACCCACATAAAACCTAGCAAAATGGAAACAATTTCGCAATTTTTCATGAAATCATTTTCCCATTTCAGCCAGCTCTAGTAAAAAGCCTGAAACTTTTCTCTGGCTCAGATTACATAAACATTCAATACAGAAAGTGGCCAACAAGGAAGGCAAGAGTTAACTTACTTTGCTTCTAAAGCCAAAGCGATGATGCCTGTGACAATGGGTGCAGACACGGAAGTTCCAGTATGACCTTCTGTGCAACCGTGTCTTAAATCTGTGGTAACCTAATGACAAAATTATTGCAGCTAGTCATTGTGCTATGAGCAGATTTCTATACAGTATGATCACAAAATAGTCCAAGGTCCCCGTCACAGACAGAAAGCTGCATGCACCGATTAGTGCTTAAAGATCAGAGTTTGTTTAAGATGCATCTGAACAGACACTGCCTGAAAAGTCATGACCTTGATGAGCCACAGAGAGCAAATACATGTTTGGTGGGAACAGGATCCTTTGTAAGGGGCAAGAATCAGGGATTGGGTCCCTGTTGTGCACAGTGATGTACAAACTCATAATAAAAAGATGGTCACTGCCCTGAAGAGCAAACAATTTAAGAAGCTGAGAGACAACAGGTGGAAGCACAAGCTAACTTACTTAGTCCTGCCATGAGTGCAGGGGACCGGACTAGGTGACTAGGGACTTACGGTCCCTTCCAGTCCTACGAGTCAAGGAAACAATGAGGTGATAAACCGTATAATAAGCAGCAGTCACAGCACACTAACTGCCTACCCACTGTCAAGTTTTTGTGGGCATTGTAGTGAAGCGAGAACTCACTGGGGCTGCACCTCCTGCTGGTCATCTTGGGAATTAGCTCTTCCAGCCCAGAGCACCCTCTGTAGGGCAGTGCCTCACCTGATGCTGGCCCCCCATGTCCCTCCCAGACCCCAGCGTCCCTCTTTACCTCAGGGTGCTACTCCCTGGCAGTGCCCCCACACTCTGGATCTCCCCTTCTAGGAGAACCCCCAACCCTCTATCCCCACCTTGCCTCAGTGGTTACTGCCAGTCACCATCTAGCCCCCACACACTGGGGCAGACTGCAGTCTGTAAACCACTCATCATCAGCAAGTGGGGGTAGGACCAGCTGCCTCTGCCTAATCCCAGGCTACCCCTCTAGCCCCAGTACCTTCCCTGGCATTTAGCAAGGCCTGCAGCCTGGGGGTTTCCCAAGCTGGAGCTCCCCTAACCTTCCCCCAGCCCTGCTCCACTCTAAGTGCCCTACTCAGCTCTTAGGCTATCAGGTCCTCCTCTCTCAAAAGCTAGAGAAAGTCTCTACCTGAGCACCTGGCTCACAGCCCTTTTATAGGGTCTGCTGTGGCCTGATTGGGGCATGGCCCCAGCTGTGGCTGCCTTCCCAATCAGCCCAGCCCTTTCTCTCAGCCCCCGCCCTCTCCAAGGGCTGGCTTTTAACCCCTTATGAGCCAGAGCGGGGGTGATTGCCACGCTACAGGCATCACCACAAAGGAGGGTTTAAAGGAGCACTGTGAGATGTGTCTGGGGATGTATACAAGGAGCTTCTTCTGGGACAGTGAGGGAGCATGAGAGGAAGCATGAAAAATGCTTGCTGGAAAAATCTGACAAAATGAAGGCCCCACTTCAGGAAAGTACCCCAATTCGGGACAGCACTTAGACTTTAAACGTGTGCACAAGTCCCATTGATATCAATATGCACAGAGCATTTAAGATTTAAGCATGCTTTTTTTGAATCAAGGCCCCAGATAGCTGTACAGCGAAAATGGACGTATGATAAACAAATGTGTTTTAGACATTCCCAGCTTAAGTTTTTCTTTAGCTACTTGGCAGTACAATGACAATGTAATTTGGGATAGGGGGAAAAACTTTTGTCAAGGATCATGAATTTGGAGACAGCTGCCTATGGAAAATGAGTATCCATGCTGCTCGGTGACATGTTGTGAGGAGGGATATTGTCATCACCGTTACTGCAATAATAAACCCAAGCTTTTCCCTTTCAGTCACCACTGCGCTCCAGGGGAACAATAGCTCATTTTGACTGCTGGCCAGAGCAACAGGGCTGGCAAATCTGCATGAGAGTCACCACCAGCACTTACAAACATGCCATCTGATCTGGCCCATAGAGAAGCTGATCCTTGCAAACATTCAGTTAGCAGCACCTTTACTTTTAGCCCAGAAGATTCAAGTCCTTCATCAGGGCTCGAGCTAATAGTCTAATACATCCCTCGGAGAGAGCTGCATCATTAGATGGGCTGTTCTTCAGATGAGAAGTTCAATCAAGGACTGTTCCCACACTGTTAAAAATCCCATGATTTTAAAGCCAATCTCATGATTTTGGGGACCTGTCTCATCAACGATGTGACTGCCCAGGTGAAAGTTAAAGCAAAAAATACCTCTGTTGTCCTGGCCAACATTCCCTGTTTTCACAAAGCAGTCCCAGTGTCTCAACCTATTTGATAGTAGAAAGTAAAACTTGCTGCATTGCCCAGAACTATCTAACTCCCTGCTTTGTAAAGCATGCGGAGATACCAGAAGTATGAAAAGTGGCAAACCTTGATATCAATCTATTCTTCAGAAGAAATGTGTGTCAAATTTCCGAAGTGGTTGCTCTCCATAGTAATCATATTTGCAAACTGTTGCAATGTTTTTTTGCTGCATGAGGATCCTTAAGGTTAATGGGGAGGGTGTGGTGAGAACGCTGTATAACACAGTTTTGATGTTCTGCATCTAGCCTGCCTTTCAGTGGAACCACCTCTTCTGAACACCTGAGGATAGTTTTTCCTAGTGGTCTGCAAATCCTCAATCCAATTCACTAGCTCATTAGCTTGGCAAGATGATGAGTAGAGCAGGTCAAAAACGGGAAATCCTGATCTACATTTGCTTTCATCCCAAATGGGGGGGGGGGGGAGTTGAAACACCGAAAATATTCATGGAATAAAAAGTTCTGAAAAATGTGTATTTGGAAACTGCAAAACATTTTATTTTGGCATTTTCCCATCAAAATGAAACACTTCAATATTCCCAAATTGAAAAGTTTCATTTCAGTTGGTTGGACTGACCTGAAACGAAACATTACAAGTCAGTTCAGCATTAAACTGTGGTGCTGCATTGCCTCATTGTAGTTTTAGTTCAGGGTCATGACTACTTTTCTCCTATGGGCTGGGCTCCCCGGTCAGACTACACCCATGGTGCATCAGGCAGCTCAATCAGAACGGAGACTGCATTGCATGGGAAATGTAGTGCAGTCTGGGAGCCTGGACCATAGGAGAGAATGGAAGCATCAGACACCCAAACTACAGCTCCCATAAGGCAACCCAGCACCATAATGCCATGCACTTAATGTGAAACTTGTTCAACAAATATTTTGTTTTGGTTTTCCTAATGAAAAAATCAAAAAAATTGAAATTTGCCCCACAGAAAATTTTTATTTTGCGCAACTGCAATGTCCATCAAAATCATTTTGATGGAAGATTCCGGACTAGCTCTAGCGATCAGAGGTGAAGACAGGTAATATTGGAATTGCCTGAGTTTTGGGCTATGCACAGAGAGTATTATAGCCCAGTATCTTGCTATTAAGAGACTACATATATTTTTTTGATGGGCAAACTTGAAAGTCTGTGAAAAAATACCCAAGCTGTTCACAGAATGGTTCATTGAAACTCAGTGATGGTTTTCCACTGTTTCTCTGAGGAAACATTATTATGATATTATCAAGGGAAGAAACTGAACAGGAAGAAGGACAGGGCAGGTTTTTATTCAATGGGGCTGTTGCCAAATGTATTCATCAGAGCTAAGAGCCCTTTTTCACACATTAGTGTGACTAATCAAGAAAAAATACAAGTCAATACTTGCAGAGCCTAAGCAACTTCACCGAACACAAGTCTTGTACACTGCATTGTAAATCATGTTCCAACATGCACTGGTTCAGCCAGTTGCTCTTTTGAATTACAACGCATTCATGCTTCTCACAGCGCACAATTTGAGACCTCAAAACAGAGGTGGGCAAACTACATCTGGTCCGCGGGACCGTCCTGCCCGGCCCTTGAGCTCCTGGCCAGGGAGGCAAGCCCCTCCCCCGTGGTACCCCCTCCCCTGCAGCCTCAGCTCGCTGCGCTGCCAGCGCTCTGGCCCACCACTCCTGCCGGGCAGCGTGGCTGTGAGCTCCTGCTGCTCTGAGCAGCATGGTAAGGGGGCGGGGAGCGGAGGGTGGGGGTTGGATAAGGGGCAGAGGGACCCAGGGGACGGGGGGAGTTGGATAGGCATGGGAGTCCTGGGGGGTCTGTCAGGGGGTGGGGGTGTGGATAGGGGTTGGGGCAGTCAGGGGACAGGGAGCAGGGGGGGTTGGATAGTGGGTGGGGTCTCGGGGGTGGTTATGGGCAGGGGGTCCTGGAAGGGGCAATCTGGAGACAAGGAGCAGAGGGGTTGGATGGGTCGGAGGTTCTGAGGAGGACAGTCAGGGGCGGGAAGTGGGAGCAGGTGGATAGGGGACGGGGGTGAGGCTGTTTGGGGAGGCACAGCCTTCCCTACCCGGCCCTCCATATAGTTTCGCAACGTGAATGTGGTCCTTGGGCCAAAAAGTTTGCCCACCCCGCCTCAAAAGCATGTCCCAGTAGAGCATGATCTAACAGAAGAGGAACAAATATATTAAATGATCACCTGAATAAACAAGTAAAGGCTGACACCAAAGCTGTGCTACTAAACCCTTCTGCCTGACTTTCCCTGTTGGTTTTGCAGAGTGCAGAGCATAAATTCTGCTTATACAGATAAATGTAAAAATAAGTTCACACATAATTTATACAGACCCATTTCGTAACAGAAAATAATGCAAACCAAGAGATGTAGATTTGCGACTATAAAACTAGGCCTTTCACCTCTATCAAAATAATAGAGGGCTTTCTGTTTAAATAGCATGGTCATTTTAATTTCACAGCGTTTACAGAACATACTTTAGTAAGGCTTTAAAAATCACGTTTAAGATTGAAAATGATCTTCTCTTCACTCCAGACACACAAACACTTTTTGTTTTAAGTCAGCATTAAATTCCTGCTAATGGAGCACAGATATTACCGCACACCCCGTTTCCGTGTAATACACGTAGTAGCTAAGGGGAAGGAATTCTATCCAAATTTTGCCCGTAATGAAGTTCCGGGGGTGGGGGAGTGGGAAGGGAGGGAGGAAATAAAACAGATCTTAAGTGTTTATACCTGCTGACAAATGTGTGCACATGCATTTCTTTAAACTTCTAGAACTCTATTGTGATACATATCTGGCCCTTATTCCTGTAGCACCTCAGCACCTCACAATCTTTAATGTATGTATCCTCACAACACCCCTTTGAGGTAGGGCAGTGCTGTTATTCCCTCTTTACAGATAGGGAAGTGGGGCCCCAGAGACTAAGTAACCTGCCTAACCGTGTATTGCAGAGCAGGGACTTGAACATAACTCTCCCAAGTCCTAGGAAAGTGGCCTAACCATGTTTCCTCTCTAGTGCCTATTTCAGGCTAAAATTATAGGAACTCAGATCTTTAACTAAAAGAATCCTAAGCTTTCATTTCAAAGGGTAGTAAAGGACACTAGTTGCATATTCCTATACTTTTGGAAGTTTGGAACATTTTATTGCTTTTCACTTAGATTAAAAAAATAAAAGGGTCCCGATTCTCTTTGCACATCAGACGTACCTTGATCTTGTTCTATTGACGTCAGTGGAGTTCACTGGTGTAAATCCAGAGAAAATGAGAGCAGAATCTGGCCCTACAATTACAAAATTAAGGCCCTGTCCCTGCAAACTTGCACATGCTCAACTTTAAGTGCACAAGAAGCCCCACTGACTCCAGAGATAAGTACAGGCCTGAATGTTTGCAGGATCAGGTACAAAGTTGAAAAAAAAAAATCTAAACCAAAACCGAATGTAAATCCCAAAGAGAAAGTCTACTGAAGTAAGGACTTCTACAGTACTTACTTCAAATAGTGACTTACTTGAATAGAACACCTTTCATCTCGCAGGATCTCACAGTGCTTTGTAAACTAGAATCACTTCACCCCCCCCCCCGAAATGCAGTCACCTCTGGGGTGAAACACAACAACAGCACCACATAACATTTCCCGGCAGTTTTTAGGAGGAGAAGTGTGAAATGGCAGATAGGTAGAATTCAATTAACCATCTTGGAGCCAGGATACAACTTACAATTTTTTGTTCATAAAATGCCCCGCTGCTATAGGTTGTGGCGAGAGTAGACGCACATTCCTCTAAATACCAGGGCTTGAGCCCACTGTCCGTGCTGCTGCTGATGGAGATGGTGTAGATGCTGTTGGTGTAGCCATCACAAGAGCAGTAATCGCCTTCTCTGCCACCATTTCCTGAGGCCCAGACGAAAATGGAGCCCAAACCCTTACGACCCTAAACATTCAAACAAAAACATCTATAAGGAAACACACCATCCCCAAGAATAAACCTCAAACACCTCCTCTGGACAGAATCCACAGCCATCCTGGATCCCCTCCCCTCACCTCCATGGTCAAATAATCCTTTAAAAAAAATGACCATTCTAAAAAAGAACCTTACTGTACTCAGTGAATATTTACACACAGCAATAACTAACCAAAAGGGTGGCAAAGCAGAAAAGCCTTGGATGAAGGGGCTTTATGGACATCTGCAAAATGATCAAAGAGCAAACATATTGGAGTTCCGAGGATCTCCTCCCTCAGCCAGGCTGAAAAATGAGGACCACACAGACGCCCGCCACAGTGGTGCTTTCAGGCAACTGGCATCTCCTGCAATAGGGCTGAAAGCTGTAGGCCAGCTGCAGCTACTTCCTTCACACATCAGAGCAAAGGAAAGACCTGCTGTGACTCCCCTGCATGGTACACATGCAACTCCAGAGGCCTGCAGGATGAACCAAAAGGAGAACTCATGAAGAATCAGGGTGGCTCCGTTCCCTTTTGTTCATTACTCATGATGGGAAAAACAGAAAGGGAGGAAAGGTGCCTGAAGTGTATCTTGCAGGCTAACAGAGCCAACTTGTTTTACTGCCCTTTCCTCTAACTTTAGCTTACAGCCCACATTGGGCAAAGCAGTCGCCGTTAGCTCGCTTGGCTGCTGCCGGTGCAGAGCTGAAGAGTCTGAATTCAGTCCAGATTTTAATTCTGCTGGGTGAGAAAGTGGGATTGGAGTACCCAAAGAGATACGGGCTCTCTGAGTCCAAGGCCTCCCCTGAGCGAAAGGAAATTGTGATGAGAGGAGAGGAAGAAATTCAGAAGCGAGGGCTCCATCAGACCACTCAAAACTCTAATAGCAGGAGACTCCTTCCTCAGACAATGGTGAAAATCCACTAGGCTCTTGCTTAAGAACAGAGGGGTGACGTGTTAGAGGAGGATCTTTCTTTAGGTCATGTTTAGACAGTAATGCCATAGTGGCATGGACTCTAGATCATATTTGACTCTTATTTGCCTCAGTTCTAATCAGGGATGACATCAATGGCATTAGGCTAGTGAAAAAAATAGCGAGAGCTGTGTTTTGACACTAAAAAGCAACAGTCTCCCCCCACTGCTACCCCTGCCCACCAGAAGAACAATTTCCAAGGATCAGAGTGCGTGCGAGGTACAATACAATGGTGACAAAGCTGGTTTGGCACCATCGCTGAGCACATCCCAGCTCAAACATGGACATCAGCCGGGAAGCGTGTTAAACGTTAGCAAATCTGGATGTCTCTCATGTTACCAGTTCCATCAGTGGGGAGGTTTTGGGGGGACACTACGCTGGGGTATGTAAGCCCTTAACTTGTCCTTTAAGGTAGGTCATGCTAATGAATGATCCATGTGTATTTTTGGAAATACCTGGAGGGCAGGGCAGCCTTTCAGTACAGGACCATCTATAGTTAAGGGCTCTCTGCTGGAGGATAAAGAGAAGATCAGTGAAGCTACAGACATGGGCAGAAAAGCTAGAGCTGTTCCTAACACTACTATTGGAAACCCATAATGTTGGTTGATTGGCATACACGGACATACACATTGAAGTAGACCTTCGTACCTTTTAAAATAAGCTGTGCCTTTTTCTGAAATGGATACTTTGCTTTTCTATCCCACTTTCCACAACTTAAAAGCTTAGGGGAGACTGTATTAAGCCTACTTAGCTTGACAGACAGTCAATTCACAAACAGTAATGAAAGGGCTAGAGGAACTCATGGGGATGGTACCCAGCTGTCTTGGGTTCTCCTCTTATCAGGGAAGAGAGTTGGCATGTGTCAGGGAGATATTGTGGAACTAACCCAGGCAGGTCTCTGCCTACATATTGCAGAGAAATCCTTTCCTGCTTCTGCCTCCCCATCATAAGACAGCAGGCTTCCTCCAGCAGAATCAGCTCCAAGGGTGTGTTTTGTTCTGAGACTTCAAAGCAGAGGGATGGTTTATTACTTGTCTTGCTCTACTGCTGAGCTGATAATCTCTTTGTTGACCCTGCCTCTGGATACAAAGGGTAAATTGGGTTGCTTTCCTCACTGTGTTTAGGATTTCATTATCTTGCCTGCCTCACAGCCACAAAAGGAGGTTACTTCCATACGAAAGATTAACAGAATTGTCAGGAGGTCAGCAGGGAAAAGTACAGCTTGATAGCCAAATTGTTCTGCTGTCCTCTACCAAAAGTGTACATACATATGAAGTGTATTGAATCTTTGGTCAATCACTACTGGTTCCTCAATGTGCCACTTGCTAGCACGGATTTAAAGTCTCTCTAGGGTTTTCTGGATCTATTAAAACTTGACCTCCTAATTCTGGTTTTTGGCGGAGTGTATAATGCAGTCAGCTCAAATGTGCTGGCTCTGTGTCCAAAAGCCCTGGCAGGATTTCCATGAAGAAATAGATGTGCTTTGTATGTTTGGGTAGTACAACATTTTGTAACCTGACACTCTTTAAAGCTGGATTTAGCAAAAAGGCGATATGAGGTGATTGTCTAGTAAAAGACAAGATCCATCAATCTACGAACAGAAAAAAATTGGACATCTCAGGGTACTGTCTAAGATTTTTGTAAGCACTGTTCAGATAATCTAGAAATCAGTCACCAGTTGTGAAAGGTACACAAAAGGGAGTTTTATCATTTTTGTAGTTGATAAAGATGCCAGGAACTGACGTTTTTCTTCCTATCCTTTGTGAATTACAGTGCCATAGCTAGAACTGCGTACGTTCAAGTGTTAATCATGATTTCCAAAGCATGGGCCTCCTAACTAGAGCTGCATGAAACTTTTTGGATGAAAAATGCAGTCAGCAACCCCAAAACATTTTGTGAATTTATGTTGGTTTCACCAAATTGTTTGTGCTTAAAAAAATAAATAAATCAAAGCAAGTCAAAAATTTTGTTTCCACATTTTTTAAATGAAACATTTCAATTTTTGTATTCAAAATTGCTTTCCTGTTTAGAAACTGCCTCCAAATTTAGTTTAAAACATTTAAAAACACACAGAAAAATCCCTCAAATTGAAACAAAACATTGCATTTTGACAGATGCCAATTTTTATTTTTAACTTTTCAATTCGCAAAATATTTGCATTTTGGTTCAACCCAAAATAATCTTCCCCCAATTTTTCAGAATTACCAGCAAACCAAAAAATTCATTATTCACAGCGTTTTCTGTCTCACACTCACATCAGAATATGCTGAGAATAGATGGTACAGTCCGATCCTTAATGTTCTGTACATAGAACCAAATTCTGTCCTGGCTTAAACCTCATGCAATAGTAACTCTAACAGGGCGTAAACTAGCCCTTAAAGCCCAGTGGGGTTATATTAAGTCAGCAGCAGGTGTATCATAAATTTTCCTTCTGGCTGAGGAATAATAACAGAAGACTCACCTCTTCTCCCTAGCGTTAACTGCAAGGAGGGAGAGGAGATAACAGAATGACTATTTCTGCTGTCTTTTCTAGCCATTATTGAGATAAAGCCTAAGCCTGTAACCCTACTGAATTGGAAGCCAAGAAATGCTCTTCTCATTAGCTCAGAAACACCTAACTGCCAAGACTTCTGCAAGCAGGCTTAAAACACCCACAATCTCCGTATGAAACCACTGCTAAACCAAAGGCATGCTGGCAACTATTGCATGGGTTTCATAGTGCAATAAGAATTGGATCCAAACCCCACTGATTTCAATGAAAGTCTTTCCCTTGACTTCAGTGGGTTTTGGCCAAGACCCTAATTGAGCCAAAAGGGGCCTGTGTTAACGTGCACTAGGGAACTTTAAACGTGTGCCAGCAGGGCCCACACGGGCCATTGGTGCGCGACACGCTAACACAGACTAGAATTTACACCTCTCCGGTGTGGACTAATGCACCCTGTAGACAAGCCCTCAGTAGAATATCAGTTTGAAGTAAATTGTGCTGGATTCTTCCTGTTCTCGTGACTCAGTTTGATGTGGTTTTGACACCAGTAGGCCTGCCTTCCCTTTTTAATGAGACCAATTAGAGCACAGGATAAAATTCCCCCATTAGCTCAGAAATTAATAAGGTGTGGCTTAGAGAGCAAGCAACAAGCAGCTGAATTACGCTGGCACAGGCCCATAGCTAAGAGATAATGGCTGCATTAATATTTGTATTAAAATTCAATTGTAAAGATTTATAACTCAGCTGCAGCAGCATGCTTGGGCTAAAGGTTACAGCTAACCAGCCAATTAAGGGCTTTCTTCAGTAATTTAAAAGATTGGCTTGGCAATTAGAATTTCTGCATGTAGGGGAAAAAAGTTTTCCTGCTCTCAGGTGCTTTGTGGCACTTGGAATTGGTTGTGAATATATAACAACGACCTGGATTGTCCCCAAGGAGTCCCAGGGGAGTTTTCATCCTGCTCAGCTAGAAGCAAGAGAGGGGCAGGGAGTACTGCCCCTTGGGAAACCTCTTTCTCCTGCTGGCCTCCCTGCAGCTTTGAGGGGCAGGGCCATGAGATTGGCCGTGCTCCCAGGCTTTGTCCCCTGCCCCTGTGCACTCACTGGACCTCCCAATAGAAATTCAGGAGGAAGTTCAGACAGCGACAGGGAAAATCCAGTCAATGGCAGCACAGCTTTTGCAGGAACGGTGATGTGGGGGAAAGCAAAGGAGCCAGCAGAGGCAGGTTTGGTGGGTGCCTTCATGAATACACCAGATCTACAGGGTTGAGAGGCCTCATCCACCCCCCTCCATCAGCCCCCTCAAAGCATTGATTCCTAGTGTTTAAGGCCATTGCAGTCATCTAGCCTGGCCCCCTGAATGACAGGCCAGAGAATCCCACCCAGCCATTTCTGCAACAAGCCCATAACTTCTGGTTGAGCTGCAGCATCTCCTTTAGAAAGGCATCCAGACTTGAGTTAGTGATGAAGTGGCCACCCTGCCCCGCAGTAAGTTGTTCTAGTGGTTAATTCCCCTCCCTGTTATTTCCAGCCTCAGTTTGTTTCCCATCACCCTGACGGGACAATCTGTAGGGAACTCTGAGAGGTGGTTCTCAGTTCTCCCCCCTCTCTGAGGGGGTCTCTGCAGAAAGGGGTAACATGGTTCAAATTTGGATCAAAAACTTCTGTAAGGGTCTAACCACGTCTCCTCCAGTGAGTTGAAGACTTTTGATATAAATAAAAGCAGCAAACGCCATTATTTGGGAAATGCTTGTTGAAGCCATTTCCTGACCATTGGCAGCACGCATGTGTGTGTGGGAGCTGCAGGGATCCAAATGGCAGGGTGTCCCTATCAGCTGCAGAAGCCTCCTCTATCGCACATCTTCCATACGGGGAAAATAAAAAGAGTCTAAAGGGCAGCTTGTTTCCCCGATTCTATGTATTGACATTGCAAGAATTCACACACATGTCAATGAATCCCTCTGCAGACTGACTGCCCCAAACAGGAAATTAACATTGTCTGGGGCACGGTCAGAGTCCTTTCTGCAAAAGTCCTTGTTTTAGTAATGATACTTTGCAATTATGCATCACTTTCACCCCAAAATTGCAACGAGATTTACAAAGCTAGGGAGCCATTATCCTGATTGTACAGATGGGAAGCCAAGGCAGAGAGAGATGACGAAATTTGCTCTGGGTCACGGAGTGACTCAGCGACACAGCTGGCAACGGAACCCCAGCTGTCCTGACTCACTGACCTATACGCTAAACCCTGGAAGCTGCAACTTCCTTTTCTGTAAGTGTCTGATACATATGCCATAAAAAGGTTATCTGAAGACAGAACTTCAGTCCTTCAGCTTTGCGTGTCTCCATTTTGATAAGCTTAATGGCTCTCAACAAGAGAGTTCAGCTCTGGTTAAGGGGAGTTATCCTGAGTTAACCGTTGCTTCAGTTCAGTGATGTTTCAATTTAGGTTTTGAAATGCATGTTTCTTGGGCTCGAGGTCACACTGGGTGCATTGTTACAAAGGATAAAATAAACACTGCGATGCCAAACGTAGTATTCCACGCCCCAGGAGATGCTGGCCATCTGTTTCACTACAGCAATGTCTAATCCCCCACAGCGATGCTGAATTGGCCAGCGGGCTAAACTACTTTATCATGACAACCCCTTAGTGAGGGTTTATGCCAAAATGGGATATTCCCCACATTTCACTCCCCCCCAAAATTTAAAGTTGCTAAGAGAAAAATGAGGAGAATATACCAAAGTAAGGCTTGAGAAAGAGGCCTGGCTTGTCCTCAAAGTCCCAGGAGATTTCTCAAGTCCAGGTTAGGTAACTGCAATTTAAGGTTCCCCAGGGAGCCTCTTTTCCTCCACATAGACTTAAGGGACCAAATAGCTCGCTTCAGTCTTTCAAGAAAGCTGTGACAAGTACAACTAGTCCCATCCAAAACATCCCTGCCACTTCCCACCCCTTCCCCTTCAGTGGACAGTACCAGAAACAGCACAGAATACTTGGATACAGAATAATTTTCACCAAGCATGGAGTGGGTAAAGAGGGGTAGATTTCTGAAGGGTACCAAGAAAGGTCTTTTGCCATGCGTGGTTGACTTTCATAAAAAATGCTGCAATAGTGCCTCCTCCAGAAACTCAGCACAGAAGGAGCTGGTTTTCCATATAGCACCCTCCCAGAAGATGGAGGTTAATCAATCAAAGTATGCTGTAATCCACAAACCTCACCTTTGAAGGTTCTGCCTGCAACTCTGCTCTCATTCTCTTACTCCTCACTCTTGGACCTTGTGCATGACCCACACCTGATTATAAAGTCCTCAGAGCAGGATCTGGATCTGCCTGTGGGTTTGTACTCCTACAGGATAAATCATAATGTCCTTAACATTTTCAAAGTCTGGGAAGGTGCCTGTGCCTAAACCAAAGGCCAGGATCCGTCACTCCTTCAAACTACTGCTATGTGTTAATGGGTCCTGATCAGTGGTAACATCCCAGAAAAGAGAAACCATCCCTGTGGCCAGTTCAAATCAAGAAGGCCACACAGTGCAGAGCAGCTGTTGAAAAAGCTCTCAGACATCAGGCTGTATCAGCAACGGGAGAGAGAATAAGGAAATAGAATGACATTGCTTTCTTCTACTTCTCATATCCTTCTACCACAATCATCATTTTTTCCAGTGTTGGGCACATTATATGGCCTGGTCTGTAGCCCTGGCACTATCTTCCATGGTGCATGATTCCTCCAGGAGCCAGCAGATCAAAAGACATTCCATGGTTTGTATTTTACTGCAGTCACATGTCGGGTCAGTGGAGTAGCCTCACTTCCACATACTGACTTTTGATCTACCAGCTCTTGTTCGGAAGGGATTTAAACATCTCCAAGTCAACCCCTGACACTGTATAAACCAACCTTATGACCTGACCTTTAATAGTGAATTGACTTTGGGCCATGTCAGCTCCAGGGAGATGCAGCAGAACATTCCAGAAAAGAGTCAAGAGAGTGATTAGTGTTTGGGGAAGGAGTATTTGTACAAGGAGAATGGAGGCAGCGATGGACAACTGGAAGCTTCTGTTTATTCTCTGTCATAACACGAAGGCCAGAGGTCACTCACTGAAATTAAATGGAACAAATTTAAGACGGATAAAGGGAAATACTTTATGCAACGTGGAAATAACCTATCAAACTTACTGAGACAGGATATTAGGAGCTTAGTGAGACTACAATAAGAATGAGATCGTCACATGAACAGGGTCTGCCGTTATACTAGCCTGGACAGTATTACAGGGATGAGCAATCCTCATGCTTCAGGGTATGTGCTGATTACTAGCTGAGGCCAGATAGTAACTTCCCCTCCTGCTTCACTGGTGCACATAATTCGGTGCCCTGGAGCAAATCTGCAGGTCCAAAGCCTAGCACCTCTCCGACACTTCCAAGGCAGAGGGGAGGAAGACGGGAAGCAAAGTAACCTCTCATACCACAGCAGCCATATTGAGCACCAGGCAAGCAGCACACGCAGGCTTGGAAGCAATGAGTCCTTCCTGTTCCTTACTGGCTAGCATGGCTGGCTGTCAGATAGAATGCCACAGTAGGAGATAAAGTGAGGGGGGAAGTGAGAGTGTGGGGGCAGCAGACTCTCCTCGGTGCTACAACAAAGAGATAAATCCCCCTCCCCACAGCCCCCAGTCCCTGGGAGAATAAATTTAATTAATAATAAAAAATGAGCTCCCTTCAAATACTTTTGATTTATTAACCCAACATAGCTTCCAGTCCAGGATTTCAAATTAGACCTGAATCTGCTATGAGCTCTGGGCCATCTGTTCTCTCAGGGATTTCCCTGACATGGGGAAGTGCTAGTTTAGGCTGGTGTTGATCAGTGCCCTGGGGAAAGCCTTTTATTTTATTTTTAATGCCAGACATGTGCCTGGAACATCTATGCTGAGTAGATTTTAATCAAGCCTCCCAAAGAGCTTTCCATGCATTGCTTTGTTGAGCGCGGCGTGGGGTTAGAATCACTCCTACTTATTTGTCACCAAGTCCAATGAGCCCAAGTCAAGAACATGAATGCCTCCATAATTTGCAGATCTGGGACGGAAAGGGCAAAACGGGCGCCAAGTCAGGATCTTGCAGCTAACGGCCATTTCTCGTTTCTAGGGGTGCCAGATGCTGAGATAGTGTTCTGAAGTCACCTGGGCCTTGTCTACACTAGGAAAAATTGAATCACCCCCAGTGCAGCTCCCTATATGGTAGCCACAGTGTCAGATGTGGTGTAGACAAGGCCTGGACATGGTCACCATTCTCTCAAGACGATTCTCTTGATCTTAACTTTCTTTCCTTTGTTTAACCTTCTACACCCTGCTCCACACTAGTCTTAGCCCCAACACACACACACACACGCACACACGCACACCCCACACACACGAATTTAAACTTCATATGGAGCAAAAAAGTGGGGGGGAACAGTGTCTCCAATGCACTCAATTATCCACACCTTTTTAATGCCATACTCAAAAGCCTGTTTGGCCAATTCACCAGGTCCATCAACTGTCTTCCCATCATCATCTGGCCCCCAGCTTGCGCTGTAAATGTCAATGTAATCGGGTCTGATGCCAAGCGACTTTGCTTCAACAACATCTGTTACATCTCCATCTAACATACGAACGCCTAAAAGCACAAAAACATTAGACATTAGGGCTGAATGGCTTTTATGAAAGTGCAAGGATTGCAATCAAAGGCCTTTATTAGAGGCTGCCGAGAACTGAAAGGCTTGTAATGTCTTGAAGAGCTGAAAACAATGTCAGTGTGGGTACCCTAATGAGCTCTGCTGTGTGAAGTTCTTATGCTATTTTGGAAACCTTTCCCCCTCTCACTTTTCTCTCACTGTGTTGCTGTTTTGATGGAAAGGAATTAAAAAGATACGTCATTTGGAGCGCTCTGGGTGTTCCGCTGCATGAGCAGGATTCAGAAAGCAGCCTGGTCCAGAGTGAAACTAAACATTTCCCCGGAGTTCCTCTCTCTAGAAGTAGTAGCACTCACAAGGCCCACTAGTAGAGTCCCACATCTGCTGGAGAGAATATGCCTTTAAAATTCTTTCAGTCATAAAATTTCTCTGTTAAAAAATTCCATCCCCCCTCCCCTTATAATTACAGTTAATCAAATCATTCTGACGCCTGGAAGACATTCATTAGCCTGTTTACTGAATACTCACCCAAAAGCCCCATCTGAGAATGCAATAGGAATGTGTGTGACGTTAGTTCATGCACTTTTATCTATCATTAGTTACACCAGGCCCCTAAATGACACAGTGTGCCAGCTTTTGATCATGGACAAGCTAACTGCTTCCCAAAGAAAAAGGGCTGAAAGCATTTGCTAAAAAGTAAACGACAATTTCTAGGGCAGAGAAATTGCTCATGCGAGCCTACTGCTCAGTGAGCAACGTGATATGGGTGACTGTATGGGAGATTGTCAGGCTTCACAGTAAACTTAAGTAAAGGATGGGCATCCTTGGGAACTTTAGAAGCCCCAGGATGAGATTTTCAAAGCCAACCTGGGATTTGGACACACAATTAGAGCTGGGAATTTTTAGATGAAAAGTTTTTGGTTGGAAAACACTGATTTGTTGAAACGGAAAATGTTTGCAGAAACAGGAGTTTTAATGAAAGTTTTGTCAGGATGGCTTCTCAGGTCCAGGATGAAATTTCTGGTCAGAGAAAGAGGGGGACAGCAGAATAAGCAATAGCCCCATGATGGGAAATGGATGACCCAGGTTCCGGGTTCTTGCTCTGCTCTGGGCTATTGGCTGTTCTTGGGTGGGTGGGTGGAGGACTCTCTCTTTCATGAACAATTTCAAAAGATCTCCATTTCGTACCAGTGTGGAATCCAAACAAACTCCTGCTGCCTTGAAACGTTTCACAACCTAGAATTCTTGTCTTCCAGCTAGCCACGCACACAGCTGGGAGCTGTCTCGCTAAACTCCTCTGGTGGCTTTGAAAATGTCAATCCATGTTCATATCTCCTGGAAAAGATGGCGAGAATTTTATTTGTAACTGAATAAAGATTCATCTGTCCCTTGAAATCAAGATGAAAGTCAGAGAGTGGAGAAAATCCCAAACACAATATCCAAAATGCAGTAGGACAAGCAGACCATTTGCAGTCTAACCTCACAGTAGCTCCACCAGCCATCTGCAAAGTGCCAGCAAAGTTGCCCAAGAGATATGGTGAGGGGGCAAAACCTGATCACTGGAAAAGAAGCCTTCTAAAGCTTGACATCAAGATGCTCTAACTGCCATGCTGAAGAAGAGGAAAAGTAGTAGGTGCGATTGCACATTTCACTTCAGCTCAGCCTCTTTATCATCATTTTTCTTGACATCTTCCTCACACCAATACATAAGGGACCTAGGTTTTGGAACAGTGAATCACTGGCTGCGAAGACTAATTCAATTACAGAAGTGACAGAGCTGGGAGGGCTTATTGGGTGAAGCCGCTTTCCCAGCCATGTGAAGCATTCCCACCAATCTCAAGAGAGGATGCTTGTCTGGCTTGTCTCTCCACAGCACGAGGCAACTTGATGGCAAATGCCCAATGGGAAGACAGAAGAAAAAAAGGGAATGGAGCCAATTTAAGAAGACGTGGCAAAGGTATAATGTTGTCACTGAATCACTGATGTTAAAGACTCATAAGACTGTGTGCATTTCACTGGGAAGCTCCAAACCAGGAAGTGGTAGTAGACCAAGAATTCAGTTTATCGGGAAACCAAAGAGATTCTGTGAAACAAATTCAGCGCTGGTGTAAGTACTGCATTGTAGGCACAACCCCAAGAATTCAAAAATCATGAATCAGGCCCTTATAATCATAAGATTGTTTTTTAAAGCCCATGATTTTTAAGCCAAACAATAGTCTTGGGTTTTGTTATTTGCAGTCTGGCTTTAAAGCCTTTAGGTTGCACTCACTTCACATTTTCCATCTCCTCTGTGCAGCCAGCAGGGCTAGAAACATACTTTTAAAAACCAGGAGCTGAGATTCTTGCGGATTCACTTGATTCCAGCAGCTGGATATTTACCAAACATTCCAAATGTCAGGAGACTTTCGATCAAATCGCGATGCTGTGAGGGGACACACTCATCTCCTCTGGGCTGCAATGGGAACTCTTTCCCCAGTCTGATTGGGGATGTGCTCTTGTAGGGCAGGACCTGAGCTGAGAAGCCTGCTTTCGTGGCGATAGGTGTTTGTAACTAACACCACTGGAGTGTGACAGTTCCCTGCATGGTGAACACGGCAGTTGATCAGCTTACTGGATTTAGATAGCTGCAACAGCTCTCCAATTTATTTTTTACCACCAGGCCCCACTTTGATCAATGTGAGTGAGTTCAGGCCCTGCCTTCCCATGCGCTAGAGACAATGTTTATATACATCGCCTATTAGTGGAACACTAGGCTAAGGAAGAGTATACAGGTTGCCTTTGGCTTGACACATCCCCATGGAGATGGAAGAGGTTGTGTCTGATCACAGAGGTTATCCAGTGAGGAAAGCCTGACCCAAGTTGAAACTGGAGTGACCTGTGAACCACCCTATGGGAACAAAAAGAAAAGGAGTACTTGTGGCACCTTAGAGACTAACAAATTTATTTGAGCATAAGCTTTCGTGAGCTACAGCTCACTTCAGGGGAACAGAGGCTCCAAGGAGGCTGGGTGGGACAAGAGTTCCAGGGGGAACAGGCTTCAGAGGGGAGTCCCTGTCCCTTCCCCACCTTTCTGCTAATAGACCCTGGGACAACTGGTTGTCCTCAACCTGGAAAGCAGAGGAGAGGAGTCTCCTTCCCTCAGTGCCAATGCCACGGCATCCAGCCACAGTCAGGAGTGACTGCAGGGGGGCCGTGCTCAGCTCCTGCGGCCCTACTGGGTGTGTGGGAGAGACGCGGCAGTCGAAGCTGGGACAGGCCCAGGGAACTCGAAAGCTGGTCTCTCTCTCACCAGCATAAGTTGGTCCGATAACAGATATTACCTCACCCACCTTGTCTCTTAGGTGATTTTAATGGCTGTTTGCACTGGGATGAGACATGGATTTTCATAAATTCATAAATTCCAAGGCCAGAAGGATCCATTGGAATCATTTAGTCTGACCTCATTTTGTGTCAAGACTTACGTTTTAAACTCCTTACACTAGGTTTTGATAATAAAACAGCCCCAGGAGGGACATTATTGCGACCAGAGAGCCTGGCATGAAGAGTCTTTGGGGTACCTGAGAGGAGGCAAACTGGGGCAGGGCACTCAGAGCCCCCCATGGTAAGAGGGGGCACTCAGAAGGCAGCCGCCCTGGTGCACATCACCGGAGTGGACAAAAGCAGCTCAGAGCCGTCTGTTTCCTTGATGCTCAGTTAATCTAGTTTTGTAACTCTGTTAAGTGGTCTCATGTCTGAAGGGCAGCATTGGATCATTATAGTGCCTACCGGAGCCAGCCAACCAGACGCCTGTTTATAAAAATGCACTTCCCTTTCCACATTTATTTTTCTTAAACCAAACAAATGCAGACAGCTTTCATTACCGTTGCAGCTGTGCTCTGGACTACAGGCAATTCAAATATATTTTTTTCTAATGCCATCTGCTGCCAGCATGGAACAATCTTCAAAATACAAAGCAAAGGCGCAAAGACATTTACCACAGCTTTCTTTCTTTGTAAAGTGAACTAACGAAACTGAAGAGAACACTAAAAAGTAACCCCTGGGCAGGGCTCTGTTTTATAGCAGCATTTTAAATTTCCTAAATAGCATGCGCAAGTGACAAGGAACTGTTTTTTTGCATGTGCCACACAGGTGCTTATTATTCAGACAGAACAAGGTTTTTTCAGTTAGCTGGTCACTATCACACCTTAATCTATCCTGGATTGATAGATGTGAGGGGAAATAGCGTTATCACATCACTGTTACTTTATCTAGCACATTATTCATTTTTAAGAGAAAACTTTTTGTAGCATCATAATTCAAAGCACTCAGCTCATCACGTGGTGGGAGGAAAAGCTAGCTTTCAATCTCCAGGCCTGACCCTGCAAGGAGCCAAGCACTATCAACTCCAGTGAAGTCAGCTGGAATTGGGGGTGCCTGGCACCTTGCAGAATTGGGACCAACCTCAACTCGTGAATGGATGACTCTGCTTCAGAGCGACATGTCCAGCACTACATGTAAGAGGAGAAGAACTGGAGTAAGCAGCAGCGTTGGGACAATGTAAGCCATTCGCTGGACTACGTACATTAGGTGTAAGACAGGTCAGGCAGAGATGCTCCTCACATCCATATCACGTCTATCTTACCTTTTGGCTCAGATCCTGTAATTTAATATCTGACAAGTCCTGTAAGGGGTGAAGGTGAAGCTACATCCCAGGCCTGACGGGGACTCTCCACCCATCTGGACAGGTTTCAGAGTAGCAGCCGTGTTAGTCTGTATTCACAAAAAGAAAAGGAGTACTTGTGGCACTCATCTGGACTGTCTATGAACCAATGAAGGATTTGCCTTTAGTGAGTCTGCAGCAAAAAGATGGGCATATGGATGGGGACTGGGAGATCTGAACTTAATTCCTGTCTGAGATCCTGTGTGACCTGGGGCAAGTCACAATCTCTCTGTGCTTCAGTCCCCCATCTGAAATGGGGCTAATACTTGCATGCCTCAGAGAGGTGTTGAGACATTTGCAAGGCACAATGGCAATGGTACTGTCCTTACCTATATGGATGGCCTTAAAAATAAGATGTATAAATTCTCCCTTTACTTTGTTCCCAGTTGTGCACTTGTATAGAGGGAAAATATCCCCTCAGTCTCATCACATAGCAGATCCAACATAGCTAGCAGAGCTAGCAATCAAACCCAGATTTATATAATACTGCAGCAGGATCTATAGGTTATAGAGTTTGGAAGAAGGAAACCAAAGTTAAATAAAAGATGGGTGGGAGGGGAAAAATCAATCAACTATTTCCCACAGAATAAGCAATAAAAGTTTCAGAATGCAGGCTGTAAAGAAGAGAAGAAAAAAAGAAGGTATGCCAGGATCACTGTTTGTTTATTGAGCAGTAATGTATTTTGCCTACAGCAAATAAATGGCAATGCAAGAGCACTGAAGAACAACAAGTAAAATTAGATTGTAGCTTTTTGAGTGTGACAAATAGGCCTCCCCAACAAGTTTTGCTCATTAATCCCCTGTTTATTTTAGTAATCCATCTAGAATCACTTTTGCTAAAGCGACAGCATGTTCTGTTCCACAATTGGTAACTCTATAGGGTTCGGTTTCAAAAAATTGACCCAAACCTACAACCTCAAGCCTTCTGTCAGTTTTATTGTCTTGGTCGACAAAGCACTCCTGGTCTCCCCAACATGAACACATATGGAGGCACTCATTAAAGAAGTCAAATTAAAAAGGGAGCAATGCATTTTTTATAAAGCTGACAAGTAATTCCTGCCTCAGGGGTTATTAAGTGGTGTGTGCTTGAAATATACCATGTGCATTTTAGGGCCTGATCCTGTAGGAGGCAGAGTACTTTAACTCCAGCTGCAGTCACTGGAAATGAAAGGCCCTGCTTCCACCAGGCAATCAGCATCCTCATTTTTCTACAGCCTTGATTTATACTGATGGCATTAGCTTCTTTCAGTGCTGCCTGCTTCACAAAACAGGGAATTGTCACAAGTGCCTTTGACCAGTACAGAGTGCCAGTGGATGTGCATGGAGAGCGAACACTTGCATGGAGAGTGAACATTTCAAAATAGGGTCTGCATTCGTTCCCCTGCACTGGGATCACAGAGAAATCAGATGTGCCATGCACATGGACACACGTGCACATATACACCCATGCAGAGAACTAGGCGGACACTCTAAAGTTAAAAAGAGAGAGAGAGACACACCGTTCTGGGGGGTGTCTAGTGGTTGATTCATTGGAAGCACTCACTCATGGAATCATGAAAACGGGACTTATCTCTCACCAACAAAAGCCAAACACCCACCAGAGACAAACCAATTCTCTACAAACTCCAATGGCACGAGAGCAGCCTCCAGGGCAGGGCCAAGTGGTTAAAATAAGGCCTCTAGTTATTTAATCAAAAGTCTCAAGGATTCCCTTGCTTAGTTCTCAAATAATGGGGATGAGGTATGGAATTTGTGTACGGCTTCTGGAGTGGAGGGTAAGCTGGTGGCAGGATACAGCAGAGAAATACGATATCTGTCAACAAGATTTCTTCTTCTTCTTCAACAATTATTTTCCTTCTGCTAAATTGATGTCACAGGAGGAAATCAAAAATCCCAGCCTGGGGTTTAGCCCAGGCCCAGAAGCTTGGGGCAATCTCCTTGATGTCTCCCAACCACCCCTCCAGCAGTGTTTTCCCTGAGCACCTGTGCTAGTGGTGGAAGAAGCTAAGTGATCTTCACACCGCAGAGAGAAGCACATGAGTATAACTGTCTGGCCATCTCCCCCAGCTACTGCAATCACAGCCGTTGCTCCCATGCTGCAGCTTCTTTCTCCCTGGCCAAACACTGAGGCCAGGGCTACAGCAGAAACTTTTGCCAGGAGAGTAATGTTGTCACATTTCTATACTGGCAAAAGCCCTAGTGTCAACTCAGTTATATTGGCATAAACGTGCTGCTGCTGGTGTAGCTTATTTTGCTAGGGGAACTGGTATAACCACTATGTCAAGTTGTGTCTGCTCTAGGGGTTTGCTGTTATAGCTGTAGCAGGATAACTACACCAGAAAACCGTTTCGAGTGTAGACCTGGCCTAAGTCACCTGTATTTACACATCCTCCCTTGTCAAGTTCCATAACCATGTTGGTATCAATGCATCCTGGGAAAGCACTGACTGCTATCCCATACTTTCTCAGCTCTTGCTGCTGGCACAGTGGCTTGTGGGCATTTTTCAAGATTCGCCTTCCCCATACAGCCACCAAGAATTTCTTACACAGATGCTAGGGTCCCTCTGCTCTCCCGAGGCTTTGTGGGGAATCTTCCGCAGATGGACTCCTGCTGAGCTGTTGTAACCTCTGCCTCGGAGGGTTTTATGTCAGACACCTCAGAGAGCTAACAGGGAAGAGATGCTGGCAGGAGACAGGACAGTCCAAGGGGGAGCCTTGAAGGAGGTGGATGTATCTGAAGAGGATTAATTCCTTTCTCCATATCTGAGCTGAAGCAGAGGAGAGACTGGGTCAGGACCACGTCTACCTACAGGTGCCCAGGTCTAAAGCCTTCTAAAGCCATTAATACAAGTACTAAGCTGACTCCTCTAATGCTCAGAGGGTAACAGAACAAGGGCCACATCTGCCCTCTGCAAGGTGTCAAATAAGGCTCCTAAAATGAGGCTGATGGAGAGGCTCATGTCCCCCTCCTTGAACTCTGACTTTGCAGGTTCTATCTGGGTCAATGAGGTGACAGATCAGGCCGGGGGAGTGGGATGGGGCAGGACCTTTCGGCAACTGATTTACAAATGATTTTTCCTGTAGATTTGGTCGGCGGCTGCACACAAAGGTAGCCTGTAATACACGACAATTCCAGCCTTCATTCTACCCCATTTGCAAAGTCAGGCCCACAGATTCACTGACACTACACGTCATTGACCCTGTAACTACACAACTCCAAGCTGATTAGATTAGTGTTTGGGGTAAGTTGATCCTTTAAAATGCTCTAAATCTGAATGGTTCATAGATATGCTAATGCAAATGAGCTTCGTGATTCTCATTAGCATCATGAATCCAATTTACTGATAATGATTTGTTTACTTCATTACTGTTTGTTATTTGTATTACAGTAGTGCCAAGGTCAGGGGGCGGGAGGCCCATTGTGCAGGGGTTTGTACAAACATGTAGTTTAAAAATAAGAGTCATTTTCAGTTATTTATTTAATATATTTCGTTAAATGGAAATAGGTTCCTGGGGGGAGGGGAGGACAGGAACATCTAAATGTATTTAATTAACTAGTGAAATTTGCTGTTGCTCTGCAGTTGGATTGGAGAAGGAAAATGTATTGAAGCGACACAGGTAGATCAGACTGTTCAAACACTGGGCTAGCAATTTTACCCACAGCGCAAATAGGCAGGCTGGCCTGATCGCTAGTGCCCCTGGAGATACTACATCCAACATGCTCTCCATTCAGGAGAGTAGAACACAGAGCGTCAAAAAAACTGACGCGCTCCCTCTAAAGCGCCCCGTTGTTGTGTGCAAAGAATGCGAGAGCAACTCTGATCAACCCAGGGCAGTTGCGGAGATGGGCTCCTACTGCAAACCATGCGAATAGCTCAAATCTCCATCTGCTGGAAAGGGCGGCCCCCTCCTGGTATGTGTTCTTTGTCTTCAAGGGTGGGACAGAACGGGCCTGAACTCCGGGTGCTTGGACCCACCTGCAGCAAGAGATACATCTCTCAAAATGCCCAGCCTCCAGTATTACCAACCTCTGCATCGACAGCAACAGCAGCAATTGTTTCATTCATGTGCTCCCCCACCCCCGGTTTCTAAAGAACAATGTGCTTGTCTCCACATACCGGGGCGGGGGAGGGGGGGGCAAAGAAGGGCTGCAGAAGAGAAGAGCAATTTCCTTTAAGGGAGATTTGAGAAGGATGTGTTGGAAAGGGGACACGCGTGGGTGACACAAGGTGAACCGGACCTCTGTCTAGCTCCAGAAAGTGCCTGGTCTCCTGCTGACTTAGGGTTCTCTGTAATCAAGGGACCACAGATGTCCCACCACCACTTCGGCCCCATTGCACGTTGGGCCAAAGGTAACTGCCCATGCGGCCCCTGTCTAAAGAGAGAGGTGAGGCGGGCACATGGGGGAAAAGAGAAAGTAGTCTCTAAGGTGCCACAAGTACTCCTTTTCTTTTTGCAAATACAGACTAACACGGCTGCTACTCTGAAACCTGTCAGAATGAGGGTGTAGAGAATAGGAAAGAAAGGAGGACAATGGGAGTAAATAGGAAGCAAAAGGGGTAGGAAAGTCAGGGATAGGGGAAAGAAACCCAAGGGGAATAAAGGAGCTGTTCCCCTCTTCTACTCACATCCTACCCTACGTTTCCTTTGGAAGAATCCCAAAAATCCTCTCACAGCCAGGGCAGCCCCATTCCCACGTTCCCAGCATCCTTCTCAGAGGCAGCATTTCCACTCAGTCACCGACAAAGTGCTGCGGCCTGCTAGCAGCGCTGCCAACTCCTAATCAGCTGGAAGACAGTGCAATGCTGGCAAGGCACTCCCCTGCCACTCTGCATCCAGGCCTCTCCCCAGCGTGCAATTCCAGCAGCTGAGTGGAGGGCAGCAAAGTGGGATCACACAGCTGTGAGAAAACCACTTCCAATTCCCTGCTCCACAAGTTGCACTTACATAATGGAAAGTGGCTCTTGCACATAGCAGCCCCTGAGAACAGTATTTTATAACAGCCTTGCCAGTAAAACCTATTGCTACCAAAGCAAATTACAAAGAGCCCAGAGACTGAACCATGCAGCGAGACAGACTTTGCTATTTCAAGTCCTGGATTTCCAGGATTTAGATGCAAGAAGAAGAAGAAGTGAAAACATTCCCAAGAATTTTCAGGCAGACTGTCAAGGGTCTGATCTGATTGAATACATTCCCAAAAGCCCATGCAAGCTTTGTTTGTTCCATTTAGGACAGGTTCCGTAAAAGACGCAATCCTATATAAATCATCTATTGGCTCAATTTTACATTTAAATATGGAAAAAAATCCAGGAGGATCATGCAGGGAAAAAGCATGCAGCTGCTCCTGCAAACTCCAAAACTGGTCCTTTACCCAACAAAGACCTAACCCTATTCCTTTGACTTGCCCTGTCAGTTCCAGTTGGAAGGCAAACATCCAAGCAGCCATGGTTCCCAGATTACCCCTTCTAAATGATTACAAGTGGAGCGTTAATCTCTCATGTGAATATTGAGCTGAACTGCAGTGTTGCAGCTTCCCTAATTGAAGCTGGTGCGGCTGACTACCAATGAGAAGGGGCCACCGGTACAGCTGGCTGTAGGATGACAATTCTGTTTGGCAGCAACTTCTGAAGTTTTGAAATTTGTTTTCGTTCCATGCTGGAACCTTTGGAAAGTTTCTGGGGACAGGAGTCATGTCCTAGTGCCCACTGTTGGATTGGGATGTGTGCTCCCATTCATCCTGCAGACTAGGGCATCGCTTGGAATGTAGCCAACCCAGGTTCAAATCCTTGCTCTGCCTGATCCAGACCAGAGCTTTTTGTCCCAGATCACTCAAGATGAGGTAGGGTGGGCATTTGAACTGGGTCTTTCACATGCCAGGCCAGTGCCCTAATCGCCAGGCTACAGAGTGTGAGAAAATTTCTTGCTCAAAAAAACAAAAACAAAGAACCCCTTCCCAATGAAACCAACACATCTTGGGGAAGGGGTTCCAACCATCTGTAGCCACCTGTGATTTGTACTAACTGAGGATCTACAGGATGCAGAGGGCACATTGTCAGCAATGTCCTCAAGAGCTGAAATCAACAAGTCCCCAACCTCTTCTCAAAAATACGGCTTCACTGTCCAGGGGCTTGGGGTGGGGGGACACCTCAGGGTCATTCTCAATCAAGGACAATAATGATTCAAGACTTTAGCAGATCCAGACCAGGTTACTGCTCCAGAGTTTCACTGTCTCCAGTCAATCTCAGTTCAAGAAATCACAACCCACCAGTCCAGGCTGGCAGAACTATAGGTCCAGGAAATAAAGATGTATAAGTAGCAAACCACACACAGCGAGAGAGCCATAGCATAGCTTCAGCCTTACCTCCTATTCTTGCATTGTATGCGATGCCCACGATACAATTAGAGTTGTTTGCTTTAGCTGCAACTTGTCCAGCACAGCGGGTGCCATGTCTGAAAAGAAAATTGAAAGTCAGGATACATTTCCATGTAAATAATTGACAGCAGAGTCAAACACAGATTTGGACCAAGCGTGTGTATGTATTGTACATGACACTCAGCATCATGACGCCATTGCTAGCAGTCACATTGCCGCTTAAGCTATTTACAATGTTGTATCCCATCATTTCTCCCTCTCTGATTCTACAGTGACGTCACAATGCTCCATCTGCGACGTCCCGATCCCTCGGGTGAGCTCATAAACATGGGCTTAAGACTTCCGCAGCAGACAAAACTGACTTGACAGCGAGGAAGCTTTTTATTCAAAAACACAATAATGGCCAGGGGAATAGAAGAAATTAGTGGCCAAGTAAATTGCTTTTTTGTATTAATGCTTCCTTTTTAAACGTGCCGCCATGTGGAAGTCCCACTTTAATTTAGGTTCAAAAAGTGTGATATCGTTTTGACATCTAATCCGCTAAATTGGAAAAGTGCTTAGAGGCTTGGCATCATTAAGGGAATTCACAGATGGTGACCATTAAAAATAGTTTTTGGTTAGTTCTTTTAGACCCGAGGACACATTTCCAGTCAGTTCTTCAAGGATTCTGCCACACGACTCCTGTTAGCAGCAGCAGAAGTCACATGAACATTAAAGCCCTGAACATCATGTTGAACATTCATCCCCCCCCCTTCACAAATTGGCCTTTAGAAGATTCCCTGGTATGAAGCCTGTATGTGCACAGGGCGGAGAATATGCTCATTCATCTTAAATGGTAGAGCTGTTCATTTTATAAAGACATTTTGGGACACAGGGCATGAAGAGTCTATTGGCGTTGCATTTGTTTGATTGATAGAAAGTTACTTGGCAACTGGTATTTACCACATGAAGAGCGCTACGCTGTATGATCGCAGATATGTATACACCACTATTAGGAGGCCAGAAGTAAATTGAAATAAGGGGTTGGGGTGGGGAGGGGGAGTTGAGCTGACAGAGCATGGACAATTGCTGTAAAAGTGTGTGATTTTATATAATCAGTGCTATCACCTTGTCTCAAAAAGGATATTGCAGAACTGGAAGAGATTTAGAAAGGGGACGAATAAGAGGGGATTTGATAAAAATATATAAAATAATGAATGGTCTAGAGAAGATATGCTTCTGTTCTCCTGATCTCAAAATGGAAGAACAAGGGGGCAATCAATAAAAAGGTGGCAAATTCAAAACCTATAAAAAGAAATACTTTTTTACACAACTCACAATTAGACTGTGGAACTCATTGCCACAGGAAGTTGCTGAGGCCAAGAATCTGACAGGATTCAGAAAGGGGTTGGACATTTACATGGCTATCAAGAATTTTCAGACTCATCCCAATTAACAATAAGAATTTTGGAGAGGATATTACATCTTATGCTTCAGGGTTTAAGCAAATCTTTATTAGAGATCTGTGTGAAGACAGATGATCCAGCATTTCCCTATTAGAGAGTTTTAACACCCTCCTCAGAAACAGGACACTGGACCAGATGGCCCAGGGGCCTGATCCAGTCTGGCACATCCCATGTTCTTAAGAAGTGGGCAAGGAAGGACAGTGTGTTATCTGAAGATGGTGGGTGACATTAAACTGATGCCTGCATGTCACACGTCTTCCTCCCCTAGAAGAGGGAACTGCTCCAGCTCACCTGTGCCTCATTCACAGCCTTGGTGGGGCCTGATAGGGAACAGGTGTTCCCTTATAAAGAGCCAGAGAAGAACAAGAAACAGAGAGAGGAAGCTCAGGAAACTGCAGAGAGTGAGAAAGGCTCCTGCAAGGAAGGCCCTGACACCAGGGGAATTTAGAAGCCAGAGCCAGAAGGCTGAGCTCCAGCCAGGTAATGCCTGGTAGTGGTGGCTGAATCAGAGGAGGGTCTTAGACTCCTTGGGAAGGAGGAGATGGGTCGGGCCCAGTTTAAAACTGATGTAAATTACCAGGGGAGAGACACCATTGAGTTCTGTTTGTGACAAACTGTTGCCAGCCAGAGTGGAACTGGTGAAGGGCAAATCGAGGGGACCAGGGAGAAGAACAGCACAAGCCCCAGAAGGAGGGCTGTGGGGTACCCTTCATCAGGAAGGAAAGGTTTGGGTCTAGAGGGCCACTGGAGACCATGTGCAAGATGAAATAAGCTAGACCCCACTCAAGTAATTCTACTTTTAAATATTCACATCTTACTAAAATGATTTACAAAGTGTCATGGCTGTGTAACATTCATCGTGTACGTGTTGGATGGTAGTACACATACTGGTTTAATGGGCGAAGCACAGGACTGGGAGCCAGGAACTCCTGAGTTCTAATCCTAGCTCTGACAAGTACCTTTGCAGGAGTCTCCCTCTTTTGCCTCACTTTCCCCATCTATGAAATCCCAATACTACTAATGCTTCCTGTACTATTAACCCACCCTTCTGGGAGGAAGCAACTGTAAAAATTAGGTGTTTAAATGTCTGGGAAGTGCTTGGAAAGTACCACACAATTTAAGGGTTAGGTGCATTATAAGGAATGCAACATACTTATTCTCGTTGCTGGCATCGTAGCGTGGGCTTGGATCACAGTCATTGTCATTGACATCATAGCTCGCCTGAGGATCCTAAAAACATTTCACTTTCGTTAGTGAGCGTGACTAGCCAGAGCATAGACCAGACCTAAAGCCCACTTAGAGAAACACTAAATTAACACAGCAAGTGTAACAGGAAGAGATCACCCAAGCACACCCCAGCACGGCATGGCTCCCTTTGGAATTTACATTTAGTAAGAGATCATAACATTAACTTGGGAAGACTTTGCTTCTCCCCTCCAAAGCAGCAATGTAAATGGAGCTGCACTCATTGCTGGGATCGGATAGACAGAGACACCTTATCATTCAGCGGTAATTCACGCATAACCGGGATGCCAGGCTCATTTATTGCAGAGTGCCCTTTCCCTAAGGTTATAATCTTTGTCTCACCACTGACAAGAAAGTGGTTCGATATTTTCTGCTTTTCCAATTACACCTTTCTGGGAGGCTATAAAGTGTTCACTCTACAAATAAAATGAAATGCTTAAATGAAAGCCTGTGAGATGCTACATTAGCACTAATAGAGCACCCCAGGGGCTGGGACGTGGGGAGATGGCCTATGCAATAACCTGGCATTTCTAATTTAATTCTCAAGTATTTGCTTAAGACTAACAAAGACTATTGGCATTCATTATTAAATCCAGCATACTCCTCAGGCTGGGAACCAGAGCTTGCAAGCCCGAAGGAGAAACAGCTTAAAAGGGTTCATTGAAATTTACAAGGAACTTCTTTTTCCTTAGTATATAATTGCTTGTGAGCCAATGGAACATGCCTGTGTGTTTACTGGGTGTGGGCCCTTCTTTATATTAACTTATTTAGAAGTGTTTAGAAAGCACCTGTCCAGGCTCTTTTACAGCTATTAGAAACAAATTAAATGAAGAATTAATCTATTAAAAATGATGAGCTTTGCACTGTGAGCTAAATCCTGCGGACCATCATTTCTCACTCATGGGAGTTTGCCTGATATGGAATGAGGGAAAATAGAGTAAGGACCCAGGATCTGACACTAAAATCATTAACTCTTAGGGCACCCCTATAATGAAGACATTTCAAACCTATTAAAGCAGCGAAAAGAAGAGGATCCTGGGCACAGAAGACTCAGATTGTCAGAAATGGTCCCTGTCAGTATCTTGCAGCCCTGTAGGAATGCTGCACCATGTGCTGTTTTATGTATTAGAACATTGTCAACCGTTGCAGGAGAAACATCAACCAGTGAACTCTTGGCTTGACAGGTAAAAAGTGTTTCAGTTCCTATTTATAACCAAGAGAGGCATTCCACTCCCACACCTGCATCATCCAAATACTGAGCTAGCAGTGAGTCAGCAGGGACTGGCATGTCAGGGTCTTCAGCGTAAAATGAGGAGCAGGTGAGAACCAGGAGAATTGTACTAAGTTTATTGCTTCCATCCAGTATGTGTCATGATCGGGCTAGAGAGGTAGGTGATACAGTCCATGTTGCCAAACTGGAATGTGATTTGGGTATTGGGTGTTTGGCAATCAGGATCTTTCAGTTAAAAAGTCAGCCTGACTCAGGTACTAGACTTGCCAGGGCCAGGAAAGAGATTAGCTATGGAAAGTCTTATGTCTTGCTTGATCTGTTTTCAAACTCTGGCTGAGCAAAGCCATTTACATTATCTTTGTCTTTGGCCACAGGATGCCTGATTTTACTCTACAGGAGACTGGTGGTGGGATATTTGTAAACCTTCATCTCCTACTCAGCTGGCTAATCCCCAACGGAAATGGAGTTTCCAAACATGTTTGTTTCAAATCTGAAGTTTTGATTTTTTTTTCAATCTTTATGCGTATTCTGTTGATGGCTGGTCTTAAATTATGTTTTTATTTTTAAAGTTCTTCAGAAACAAATTCACTGGGGGAAAAAGTCTCTGCTCCCATTTTCCTTGAAGAACTATCACATTTTCCCTTCATATTTTCCATTTGATATGCCAGTCTAAAAGGTTACAGAGAAACGGCAAACAATTTATTTTTTTTACTTACATAGTTTTGTATGAGATCGGGATGGCTTGTCTCTATGCCATCATCAAGAATGGTCACCACCACATTTTTGCCAGTATATCCTCTCTGCCAGGCTGCTGGAATATTCATTTCTGACCTGCAGTGATTGTTTTTATCTCCACAGTGCTGAGGGCAGAAATAGCAAAAGGCAGATTATAAAACTGATCCATCCCAAGGTGCCAATGAGTTCAAAGCATCACCCAATTCAGCTGAAGAATGATACTGTGCAAACAAATCAAATCTGAAAATACATTTACATTCCACAGTTTACCAAGCTCTTTGTAAGGTTGTTTTGAATTTACATACTAGATCAAGAAATCCCCAAACAAGTTAATGAGGGGAACTGAAATCTTAATATTCTTTGGTTCTTCCACTTCAGGGATGGATCTTCAACTTTATATTCATACAAAGTAACGTTTCTATCAAGCAACTTTATTTTAAATGACTTTCCCTGCCAAACACAAATCAATGAACCAAGATAAAATGATGTTACTGCATACAGGTAGTTTCAGACCTTTTATGCTTACAATTTTGTACCTGTGATAAAATGATCATGATGAAAGACAGCTAATTACAACAAACAAGAATACTCAGCTCTTCTATTGAACTTTCCATCAGCAGATCTCAAAGCACTTTACAAAGGAAGTCAGGTTTTTTTCCACCAAATGCATACGATGAAGTGAGCTGTAGCGCACGAAAGCTTATGCTCTAATAAATTTGTTAGTCTCTAAGGTGCCACAAGTACTCCTTTTCTTTTTGCGAATACAGACTAACACGGCTGCTACTCTGAAACCAGTATTATCATCATCACCCCAGGTTACAGATGGGGAAACTGAGGCACAGGGAGGGAAATAACTTGCTGACTGTCCCCCAGCAGGTGAGTGACAGAGCCAGAAAGAGTACCCAGGTCACCTGAGTCCCAGTCCAGTGCTCGATCACTAAGCCACACTACCTCTAAAATGACATTTTTCTGTATCCTGGGATATATTAATACAGCTACAAAGCACTTTCACTGACACAAACACAGAAGTCAATGGGCTACACTAGCAACGAGGTTGAGTGAAGGGTAATGAAATTTTCAATTTTTTAAAAAAGTAACTTCCCTGTAAAATAACTCTACCATAGAAAAGAAGCTGGCCAGCAAAAAGATGACTACTGAAGATACTCACCATATACCACATTTTAGACCACATTGGGTCATTGAAGTGAATCAAAGGAGGGTCACCTCGAACTTGTCTCTTAACTCGTCGTTTCACTTCCTGTTGCTGTAGCCACTTCACCTACAGAGATTTTAAATTATTATTATTGAATATGCAAATAAAGATATAACAAAAACATTGGCCACTCAAATATTGCATATATAGTATAAATGAAAAATCCCAAACAAACAAAACGAATACAGACTAACACGGCTGCTACTCTGAAAACAACTTTTGAAACTGAGAGGCCTTTCAGAGTAGCAGCCGTGTTAGTCTGTATTCGCAAAAAGAAAAGGAGTACCCGTGGCACCTTAGAGACTAACAAATTTATTAGAGCATAAACATTGTATTCCTGACTCATTTCTAACCAGTCAGTGGATGGTTTTCCTCACTATGGAAAATCTAGAGCAAATTTAGATTTTGCATAGGGCTATGATCTATTCGTGCAAGAAAACAAACTAAATCTGAAATGGAAGAAGTCAAATCTATCTCTCATCTTTTGTAGGCTGCTTTATCACATTTGTAAGTTTTAAAGTACTATGGATGGAATATGTAACGAGATAGCCTAATTAGATGTTCTGGATACAAGCAGGGCCAGTCCTGCAAGCCTTTACTGATGTGGATGAGAGTTTGCAGGACTGGACCCACAATGGATGAATACTTGCATTTGTCAACAGAATATATACAATGCCAAAGCACAGCTAACAAACAAAACAACAACAGTGGCAGTGCAGACTCCCACAAATACCATCAGAGCCGTGCACTTCCTGACTTTCCCCACTTCAAGTGCCCGGATTCTTCTGAAGGCAAAGCCTTATAAAACCAAACGATTTGTCATTCACAAGCAAAACCCTTTGCCCAGGCTCTCAAAAAATGGGTTTGTGGTTTCATTTTTTAATTTGGAAGGCAAATATTAGCAGCAGGTCACAGGCTGAGCTTGTGACTTTGTGGGGTTCAGGTCCCTGCTTGGACTTTGCATGGTTTGTTTTCCTCTCAAGAGTAGGCGATTGGGAACAGATCTGAAATCTGCAGAGGCAGGACTCTGTGCTGGAGGCTCTATTGTAACAGGGGAAGGACTGGTGCAGACAGTGGCTTTCTTCTGGGGAAATCAGGGTCTACCTCTGCCTGGGGAGACCCAAAGGGAAGGGTTAAGACTTTGGGAATGGAATGACTTGGTGAGAAGGGGCCCAGAAAGAACTCCTGCCTGCAATGGAAGCCTGAAAATTTCCCATGCAAGGGCTGAACCATCACTTCAGTATTAACAAGTGAGAGCCCAGGACAGATGGGTTTGTGTTGGTTTTTAGTGGGATGCATGTGTGACATTATCCAGCAAGGGGAAGGGCAGTGTGAAGGCCCCGGCACTCAGAGATAAGCTGCACCAGCACGCACGCATGTGCCCCTGAGAGACTGGTAGGACAGCGTGCTGCTCCGTGGGTCAGACGTAAAGATTTGGTCCCTAAAAACAGTATTATCTATGGGCTGAGTCAGCAAAGGATTTAAGCGTGGGCTTAAGCCCTATTGTAGTCCAAACACTTGGTTAAGTGCTTAGTTGAAGGATGACTAGTAAATTCTTCATTAGGAAAGTACTTAGATGATTTGCTGAACAGGGGCTTATTTTTCTTTCTTGCTGGTGATATTTCATCTGTTCTGCAGAACTGGTTGTGACACTGGCAGATCAGGTGCCAGCTCATGTCAAAGTCCCAGGCCAATTCACTTGTGCATTATATAGATCAAGAGGATTGTTAAATGTGTAAGAGAGTATTAGGTGTTTAAACTTCACAAAAACTAATGGGATGTTACTTGCATTGTTTTCACTTATCTGTATCCCATTATAACGTAGAAGCAAACATTTACATTGTGATACCCCTGTAACCAACTAACCCATCAAAGGAGAAAGAAGCCTTGTAGAATGCAAATGAAGAACGCTAACAGAAAAGAGCTAATTTCAAAGCAAGTGGTCTTTGTGTTGATGATTGGAGGTCAAAGACTCAAACGGCATTTCTCACTCTCCATCATCAAAGGAAAAGCCCACTTAGGTAGTGATGCTGTTGGCTTGTTTTCTGTGAGAAGAAGCTATAAGTATGCATTCAAGGAAAGATCCTTCATCTCTGAACTGTTTGGACTCTTACAGGGAAGTGCGCCAGATGCAAGGCAGAGATCCTCCGAGACAATCATGGTACCCTGAAAAGACTTTTGGGAAACTGACAGTTTAGTACATCACTGCCACCCTTTGGAATCACAAACTGATTCCCCTGTGCATATATTTTACTTGCTTTAACCTCTCATTTCCTTTTCTTAGCTAATAAACCTTTAGTTAGTAGAACTGACTACCAGCATTGTCTTTGGTGTAAGATCTAGGGTACCAGTTGATCTGGGGTAAGTGACTGGTCTCTTGGGACTGGAAGCAACCTAAATATGATGCGAGTTTTGGTGTAAGTAACCATTTTATCACAAAGTCCAGTTTGTCTGGGTGGCAAGATAGACTGGAGAGTCAAAGGAGACTGTCTGACGCCATGGTAAGACTGGTACAGTGATCCAGGAGTCCACACTTCTTACTGGCTTGGTGAAAACTAATTATAGAACACACCAACAGCTTGAGGTGTCTGCCCTCTTTTCTGACAGTCTGCCCTGATGTAGGCACTCCTGGTCCTGAGCCATTCCAGACAGCGTAACACTGGTGAAGAAATATGTAAGTATATATATCAAAAACACCCCTCAAAAAGTTCAAATATATTTCAAGCCACTTTGGGAGAGATATGGGCTACTCTCAAGTCAACAGCAAAACTCTCATTGACTTCAGTGGGACTGGAATTTCATCCTCTGTTCTTTAAAATGGATTTGAGGAAACCTGGGAGTTGGTCCTATAACTAACTAGAATAATCTTCAGTCTTCTTGCCGTCGGGTTTATTTACGAGTTGCAGGACTGGAATATATGGTCCCAAAGACTTAACACTGTCCAACATTCGTCAATTTTAAATGAGGTTCAGGGTTTGGTATACAGAGATCTCAGCCTGCGTTGTACCATGGCAAACACACCATTAAGAATCCTTTTAACCTTTGAATAAAGATACAGAAAAAGAAGGAAAAAAACGGTTCAAGTATTTGAAATGTCAAGTATTAAGTAAGGCTTTCATACAAACAACATCCCTTGTTCCCTTTAACTCAAGAGAGTCATTAGAAGGGATGGGGGGGAACTTGTTTGACCATCTTTTAGGTGGTATCAAAAATAGTAATACCTGTCATATTGGAGGGAAACAGAAAACGTTAGCTGAGATGGGCAGGAGCTGTTAAAGTCTGTTCCCATTTCTTAAAAGACACTTGAGAGAGGAGTGAAAAGAGCAGCAAAGATAGAAAATGCAGCTTCTGACGCTGGTGTGGACCTTCACTTGCCACCTCACTGCTGGGAAAACATGCCCAGAACACAATCTTATCAACCATGCTAAGACCTGGCAAACTTGTACCAGCATCGGGCTGTGTAGGGCACTGCTTTTAGTTGTGCTTTTAGTCACAGGCTCACAGCAGTGTTGCAAAATATCTAGTCTTGGCCAGCTAACCCAGACTTTTATTGGACAGAAGGCAAAGGAGGACAGAAATGAGAAGAAATAAAATGGGGGAAGGAGAACACGTGGGAGTGAGGGTAGATGGCAGAGTCTCACATCCCACATGGTGGTTGGGAGTTAGTCAGATGGCAGAGGTGGTGATGTCATCTAGGTTCCTCCCTTTGGCCCGATATGGTCTGGACATCTTTTGGGATCTCTAGTGGCGTTATGGTGGATTCTAGGAGATAGTGGAGGTGGCAGCCATATTGGTAGAGCTCACTCCTTCCCCTTCTTTCAGTCAGCCATCATTGCCCTCTTCCATTCATGTCCTCCAATTTTCCTCAAAAAGTCTTTTAAGGGCCCCAAAAGGGAGAGATGGGTGGACTAGCCCATCCCCTCATTATTTTGTCCACCAGTTAGGCCTTATTTCCAACCCACTAATTTTGGTTCACTGATTTCCCACACTTTTCTTCGAGACTAACAAATTTATTAGAGCATAAGCTTTCGTGAGCTACAGCTCACTTCATCGGATGCATTCGATGAAGTGAGCTGTAGCTCACGAAAGCTTATGCTCTAATAAATTTGTTAGTCTCTAAGGTGCCACAAGTACTCCTTTTCTTTTTGCGAATACAGACTAACACGGCTGCTACTCTGAAACACACTTTTCTTGTTTACTAGGCATGATCTGAACGCATTCCTTGAGTTATACCAGTCAGCCTTTTTGTTTCTACAAATTCAGTCCCCCTTTTGCACCTCTTCTCAGCAGCCTTTGTTGGTCTAGGCTATTGTGGCATTTTATGAACTTTCACTCACTTTTCACAGTGGAGCTCACAGTTGTGATAAGCGGGCCTACAGATTTACCCTAACAGTCCTAAAACAGCAGGGACATTGATTCTGCTGCTCTTCTTTCATCTGCTAGTATTAAAATCATGTTGGCTTCATCTAAGCACAAACACATGCTCTCATAATACTTATTTAGTACTTCTTAAAATGCAGCTGTATCCAATGTCCACATTCAGACCATTCACATTAATAATCAAGTCACTGAATTCCCTCATCAAAATCTCTATCAATAGACCCTTAGTGTTGAAGGGGAGTGTTTTTGCATGCTCATATGAGCATGTGTTTCCATGTAAACCATGCACACTGGCCCCAAAGCCACACATATATATCCTGAAAAATAAGTCCCACAAGCTTGACTCAGTAGAGTCTTTGCTGATGAATTAAAAAGGGAGGGTTTGTTTGCACCCCGTTATGGATTTAAGCCACATTTTCTCCAGACTCCATTCCCTGATGGAAGTCACCATTCATCTTCCATAAACTGCAATTAATAAGCTAAACATGAAGGAGGTCATTGGTTGAGCAGGCTCAAAAATGCTAGGATATTTTTTCTCTGAGCAGTCTACCATCTACCTGAAGGGAGCAGCTCTCTTCTTCCAAGCTCAAAAGGCATTTTTTATCCTTACAGAGAATACTTCTCGGCAGAAGATCTAGGTTCACCTTCCAGGTCTACTACTGTGACATTTGTTGGGGTTTTGGTGGTGTGTGACATTCCGCAAGATCACATGTAAAGCCATTTTAGAAAGGGCAAGGTTTGTCAAATGCCATTTTTAACACGCAAGGAACTTCTTAGCATTCCCTCTTTATTTCATGTCATGCATTCCCTCTTTATTTCTTCTTTTCATCCTTCTCCTACTCTCTCATCCAAACACAGTGGTGTATACTTGCCCCCCCCAAAATAATCTCTTTCTTTTGTTCATAGAGAAAAATGAAACTTACACCCATTGAAATCAAACTGAATGCTTTGAAATACACACTTTATTTCTTGCTTCAACACAAGTAAATGTACCAGTATTTTGACATGTGGTGGGAGTTAGATGACTACAGCGGAGAGAAGTTTTTAGTTCAAAATATTTTCTGATGAAAGACAGCTTTTTCATCAAAATGGAAATTTGTGTGGGAATCTCTCTCTGATGACTTTTTAAGGCTTTCATTGAAAAACCAAAACTCTAAAAATTATATTAATTATTTTTCAGCTGAAAACTGAGAAGTTTTGGCTAGTTGGGCAAAACAATTCAGTTAAATCAAAAAATTTTGCCTGACCAGCTAACATTTTTATAACTTTGCTTGCCAAAAAGCAAACATTTTTTTTGTAAATTTCCAGTTATCCAGAATAACAATATCTGGGGTTTTGGTTTGATTTGTTTTTAAACAAAATTACAAAACATTTTATAAAAAAAATGAAAACAATTCTCATTTTCATTGAAATTTTTCCATGGGGGAAAACAACAACTTGCATACAAGCTCTGTAGAAGACACTAGACTCTTCATTAACACAGTGTTCCAACATTTACTGTGCATTTTAAAGTATTTCACATATAACTATTTGAAGTAAAAATCTATATTCAGAGTGACTGTTTTGTTGGACATGACCAGTGTTAAAAGATGATACTGGCAAGTTAAGCCTTCTAATTTTGTGCTGTATGATCTAAAAACGGAGCGTGCCTGTCAGAGTGCTATGCTTGTTTGGTCACATTATGAATGAGAGTTCACAGATCTATAAACCTTATTTCAACATTCCCAGTAGCCAGGGTTATTAGCCATGTACATTGGGATTCAATAGTTTATTTCCTGCCTTTCCAAGTGTCACTGATTTACACTAGTTTGCCAAATGTCAGTACAATGCCAAAAGCCCTTATGGCACTGTCACATAGCACATCACTCACCGCTGGACTGGCACCTCCTTCTGGTTGTTCTGGGGATTAGCTCAAGGCCAACGCCCCCATCCATGGTCTGCACCCCATCACTCCTTCTCTGCAGTCCACCTGCAACCCCTCTCACAGAATCATGAACCACAGTGTCCTCTTCATGGCTCAGCCCTCCAGCCATGTCACTATCCACATTCCCCTCTTAGAGGGGAGTTTTGCTCCTGGTCCTGCCACTACTCCAGGTCCCAGCCCAGGAATCCTGCGGATCACAGCTTCCTGCTGCAACTCTACTATTAGTGCATTTCCCTGGGCCACTTCCCAGCAGCCACAGCAGCCCATCTGAAGCACCTTCTCTTCCCCCTGGGTTCCTGCCTGCATTGCTCTGTTCAAGGTGCTACAGGGTTGCAGTCTACTCCAGAAACAGTTCTTCCTCCTCAAACTCTAGGCAGCTACTGACTCTGCTCTGCCCTGAGGCTCTTTTTATATGGTCCTGCTGGGCCCTGATTGGCTATGCCTCCTATTGGCTGCTTTTCACACAGCGTCCCTAGGGCTCTGTTAACCCCTTATTGGACATGTGGGGCAGACGCCCCATCACAGGCATTTGTCAGTTAAGTCGTTTGTCATTTATTCTCACTTCTCTTACCTAGAACCTGATAATTTCTTACAAGAAAACCAGCCACCTCATCTCCACTTCTCAGGATTTAATAGCAGAGCTTGGAGGCCAGACTCATCACTAAGGGAAGATCTTACTGCTTTTGGTAGAGTTACTATTACAGTATATTTACTGTACTCAGAGGGATGTGATCGGAGTACAGGGCTGCAAGTCAGGAACTACCTGGCTTAATTCTGGTTCCAGCCCCCGCTGTGCAGCAGCTAACTCACCTGACAGTTCAATGCATAGGATTCTGCCACTCTCTGATCCCAAAGACACAAGCTCCTTTTACCTGTTTTTTTAAAAATAAAGCTTCGCCACAGGAAACAAGTGATAGATTACTACATTTTTCAGAGCCCTAAATGATCTGTCACTACCCCAAGTTTTTAAAAGTCCCACTCCAGCCCTCAGATTTCCTAGCAGGGTCTGTATTCTCTATCAGTTGTTTCCAGGAGATGCTCCACCTGCAAACACGTTGTAGTGGGAAATTCTCCATTTGGGAGGAAAATATCCTAGGCTGCCTCCAAAAGCCCTTGGCCTGAATTCTGGCAATAAGTGCCTGTTGTCTGTTCTGTGTTGCAGCATTCTGATCTGACGTTTTCCCTCCTCCACCTTCCAATGCCTTTTCTCCCCTTAGTCTTGGCATTTCAGTATTGGTTCTTGGTCTCTTGCACCTGAGAACATAGCTATAATTGCACCACGAGACCCATCACTGATAGCCCAGTTCACACAGAACTGTCACAACACTACCTGTTTAAAAGGGACTTTGATGTCTAACTATAAAGTGGATGCCATCACTTCCTCCCCCTCACCCCCAAATAAATGGACCGGTGCCTCCCTTTCCCATTGAATATCTAGCAACTCTGATGGATTTTGCACAGCTCCAATTCTTTAGTAGCTCAGTCTTTTGCTGCACCCCTGTACTTCTACTAACCACTCATAATTCTAGGCCAGCTTCCTATATATGCTGTATCTGGTGCCTTCCCCAAGGCTTTAGCGTTTTCCCACAAAAGTTGCTCCAGTTTAACTGAAGGCCTGTTTTTTTAACTGGTTGAGTTAATTGCTTGTTAATGGACACCCTTCATTCAATTTAAAACCCGGTTTGTATCAATTTAGTTTAGGTTGATTCCTTGTTGATTTAATCTAAGTTGATATAAACTGGTTCAACAAGGAGTAGCATCCGTTTAAACTGATTTAAGAAGTGATTTTAGTTAAATTAGTGCGAACTGTTGTGTTGAGTCAAGCCCTAACACCACAGATCACAAACAAACCAGGAATCTACCATATTGCCATCTGCTTCAATGGTAGTTTGTGTCATTTGACTAGATGAAGAGAGACAGATTGGCATAGTTCAGAGTTGTGGTCTTTGGTTAAATTTACATTCATAGAATCATAGAATATCAGAGTTGGAAGGAGGTCATCTAGTCCAACCCCCTGCTCAAAGCAGGGCCAATCCCCTACTAAATCATCCCAGCCAGGGCTTTGTCAAGCCTGACCTTAAAAACCTCAAAGGAAGGAGATTCCACCACCTCCCTAGGTAACCCATTCCAGTGCTTCACCACCCTCCTAGTGAAAAAGTTTTCCCTACTATCCAACCTAAACCTCCCCCACTGCAACTTGAGACCATCACTCCTTGTTCTGCCATTGCTGTCATATAAATACCTATTCATGGGGGCAAAACGGTTTCCCCCAAATGAGAACTGACCTTTTAAAAAAAGGACATTAAATAAAGGCTGAATGGAATGTTCACAACAACATTCTAAAGTCCCGGTTCTATGACGCCATCAGGCTTTGCTCCATTCTGCTCTATCTGTTTGTGCAAATTCTGATTCACAACACCGGGGGCCACTGCATGCGGAACAAAGGGAGGCTAGAACAATAGATCAGCAGACTGGACTTCCTGCAGGGAACCTGTAGTGTAGTGACAGATCATCACCATGGCCAATCCCAAAGGGAGACCTGGCCTCCTTGCAGATCGAGCCCCACCCGAACTGATCTCAAGGTAGGCGCTTAAGGCTGTCTGAGTGGATGTTTAGTCTATGTCCATCTCTGGTGATTGTACTATGCCACCAAAGCTTTTGGTGACCACGTGATCGCTGACCGTGTGGCAGCATTCCTTGGTAAAGGTACTTCCGAATACTTTGGTCTTCCATCCTGATAATCTGTCTGTACCAATAAAGCCATCAAACCCAAACCAGAGCTACTAATATCCTCATTAGTGATGACAAAGACTACAAGTGGCAGATGCCACAGACCCAAACCATTCACAGTCATGGAGCTGCTAAAAAAAACAAAACAAAAAACAAACAAACCAGGAACATTTTCTACATTTAAAAAAAAAACACCACATTCAGATTGTATGTATTATTAATAAATATTAATTTAGCCATTTAAGGTATTTTTTTTTACAAAATCTGCATGTGGGATGCAAATTCCCTGCACTTCAAAAAAAAACAAATAATGTATTTGAATGGATATTCAGTGTTTAACACACAGTTCCAGAACAAACCAGATGGCCATTACATGTTTTCATCATAAACCAGGGGGGGGGGAGGAATAAAGTGTAATGGCTTTTTACATGGTGTATGCCTGCAGGCTCTAGACCTGGGCTGCTGTCCGCTTCTGCTGCTATATTTCCCATTTTAAATAGGTCTTATTATTGAAGTTTCAGTCTCCAAACATTCATGGTGCTTGCCCGCAGATAACAGCAAGCTCTAATCTGTTGGTGAGTGCAAGAGACAGCCTTCCTCGCATTACAAGTAATGCCCTTCCCCATCTATTTAGTGTCCATGCTGACAGGCCAAGTCCAGCTCTTCCATACACAAGCCAAGGCCAGGAGTGAGAAGCCCTACATCTTTCAAATCAGAGTTTCCTCCAAATTATCTCCTACGGCAGCGAGTGTGGTGTTGAAGTGTCCTTCAAGTGTCCTTAGAGAGTCTACATTAACCAATGTGATATATGCCATCATGTGCCAGCAATGCCCCTCTGCCATGTACATTGGTCAAACTGGACAGTTTCTACTTAAAAGAATAAATGGACACAAATCAGACGTCAAGAATTATAACATTCAAAAACCAGTCGGAGAACACTTCAATCTCTCCGGTCACTCGATTACAGACCTGAGAGTGGCTATCCTTCAACAAAAAACTTCAAAAACAGACTCCAACGAGAGACTGCTGAATTGGAATTAATTTGCAAACTGGATACAATTAACTTAGGCTTGAATAGAGACTGGGAGTGGATGAGTCATTGCACAAAGTAAAACTATTTCCCCATGTTATTTCTCCCCCCCCCCACCCCACCCTGCACTGTTCCTCAGATGTTCTTGTTAACTGCTGGAAATGGCCTACCTTGCTTGTCACCATGAAAGGTTTTCCTCCTTTCTCCCCCGTGCTACTGGTGATGGCTCATTTTAAGTGATCACTCTCCTTACAGTGTGTATGATAAAACCCATTGTTTCATATTCTCTGTGTGTGTATATAAATCTCCCCACTGTGTTTTCCACCAAATGCATCCAATGAAGTGAGCTGTAGCTCACGAAAGTTTATGCTCAAATAAATTTGTTAGTCTCTAAGGTGCCACAAGTACTCCTTTTCTTTTTGCGAATACAGACTAACACGGCTGCTACTCTGAAACCTGTCATTAACCCAGATGTGCTGTTTGTAGCACCTGTGCAACTCCCATAAGGAGAAAGAAGGTTAAGTGCAAAATTACTACACTCTCAAGCTTTTGGAATAGTTTCAGAATTAAACTCAATGATACTGTGTCAAACCATACTTTGGCCCAGTCATAACACTGAGTACTTCAGAACATTTTCCTCAATTAAAAAAAGTCCTTAAGAAATGTTTTAGAAGCAGCAGCCAGCACTGCATGTTTCTTATTCCATCAGCTCAAATTGTTCTGTGCTTTTAATCTGCCAACACTCTGAGCCAATAAAAGTGGACCTAAGATTGATTTATTAAGGGTTAATGGTCAGACTGACCACCATAAAGAACTTCACTTGCTGAAAGCAGATTCTTTAGATTCCCATGGAGGTGGAAGTCCTCGCCAAGTGAATATGATCCAGTTATTTAACAGAGCGACTTTACAGACCAAGATTAATTTGACTTTTACATCCAGTAGCTGTAGCCTGTACAAATCCCAGACTAAAATTCAACTCCAGTCAGACAAGTTTGCTTGGAGATGGCCAGTACTAGGAATTAGAACAATGGCTTAAAATCACAGTTTAAAGTTCCAATCTCCTAAATAATACACCTATAACTTTTCTTGAATTAATCTCATCTTTTGAAACCCTGAGAGTCAAAAGGAGGACAGGGCACCTTTGGAATTGTGTGCGCGCAAGAGACAGCACACATGAAATGGGGTATCTTTAGCTCACCACTCAGGGAAGGTTAGCATGGGTGAGAATTTCCCTAGAGTGTAAAAAAAAAAAGAGGGGAAAAATGCAGCCAAAATTCCAAAGGGAGAGTAGATGAGGAAATAGGAGTAGGGTACCACAGCAAGAAGAGAATTGCAGTATCAGCCTTCAAGACTGATGGCCAGAGGAGCGCACAGCACATAAATCTTATGTTAAAGTCTGTGCTTGCTATGAAAGGCCTGATTTACAGAGGGTGGGTGCTCAGTGCTTTGTGTAAAATCAGGCCCCTTTAAAGACCTGAGCGCTCAAAAATTAAGGGTTAACAATCACTAGTCACCTTTGAAAATCTTGCCCTGTTTCTTGATCCTGTTTCAGGGCACAGAGCTGCCCTACACTACAACTCCAGTTCCATCAGGCAGACATGGTTGCAATGCAATTCCATTTTGTAATATAGATGGATGCATCCAAGGGTTTCACATGCTGAGAATCCAGTCTACATTAACAAGGAAATGTCAGCAGCTAAATGAAAGGGTTAGTAAGTTCTTTTTCCTTTAGTCTCTAAGGTGCCACAAGTACTCCTTTTCTTTTTGCGAATACAGACTAACACGGCTGCTACTCTGATCTCTGTTTAAGGTGACCAGATGTCCCAATTTTATAGGGACAGTCCCGATTTTTGGGTCTTTTTCTTATATAGGCTCCTATTATCCCCCACCTCCATCCCGATTCTTCACATGTGCTGTTTGGTCACCCTAGCTCTGTTGGGCTGGCAGCTAAATCAGCTACAGACCTTCTCTCTGGGGAGACATCTAGACCAGTGGTTCTCAGACTGAGTCGGGACCGCAAAGTGGGTCACGACCCCATTTTAACAGGGTCACTAGGGCAGGCTTAGACTTGCTGGGACCTGGGGCTGAAGCCCAAGTCTCACCGCCCAGGGCCAATGCCAAAGCCTGAAGGCTTCAACCTTCAGTGGTGGGGCTCAGATTACAGGCCCCCTGCTTGGGTCTGAAGGCCTTGGGCTTCAGCTTCCCCCTCCCCCCAAGGGCAGTAGAGCTCAGGTTTGGCTCCCCGACCCAGGTCAGTAGGGCTCAGATGGGCTCAGGCTTCAGTCCCCCCTCCAGGGGTCCTGTAGTAATTTTTGTTGTCAGAAGGGGGTCACAGTGCAATGAAATTTCAGAACCCTATCTAGACTAAGGAATGAGCTGGAGGGGCAGACAGGGTGGGATTTTTTTTTTAAAGGAACTAAAACTGTATGTCATCTGCCTGTTTATATTTATCTTGTCTATTTAAGTTGGAAGCTCTTTGGGGCAGTGGCTGTCTTTTACCATGTGTCTGTACAGTGCCTAGCACAATGTGGCCCCAATCCTGACTGGGGCCAGTAGATGCTTGGTTCTGTTTTGTTTTTTTAAACAGCAGCATTACAAAATGGAGCAGGGCTGTAACCATGTCAGGGCCAGCTATATCTAACTATCACAGGCACAGCTGTAGTAGAGCAGGATTTGGAATAGTTTTAGCTTGATTTAATCCCAGTTTGAGCTAAGCATACAAATTTTATATATTAAGTGAGTCCGTGACACTCATCAGACCCCGTTACTCAAATATAGTTGAGTTGTGTCCACACAGTTTCTCCCCTTCTGACCCCAACCCCCACCATAAAATCATGTCTGTCTACCCACTCCTACTGGACAACCTAAATGGGTTTGTAGCTGTGCATTCTGGGCAGCTATCCCATAATGCCTCAGCAGGTGATAGAGTGCCCAGAGGACATGGATATGGAGCAGCACCTGCAGCATATAGAAGAATGCATTCAGATGCCCTACCAGACAGACAACTGAGAGGAGAAAGAAACACTGGCCAACGCTGTTACAGCGCATGTCTACACTACAAACTAGCGCTACAACCAAAAAGCACTCATCTGCCAGCCTAGGCCAATAGGAAGGGAGACCCAGGCTCAGCTGGCACAGTTACCAGCCATATGTTAACTCTGCTCTGTGTTGGCCCAAAGCATGTTTAGGGCCAACCATGGCCCTTACCTGGTTACAAACCTCATTAAAAGTTGGGAGTGCAGGCAGGTCTAAGTCAGCTAGTGTGGACGGGCCAAAAGAGTGTTAACAACTGATACTGACCTACTTTGTAAAGCGCTTGAGTGTTACTGGCCCCATCCAAATCCCAGCGATAGGCTTCAGTGACCATTTTGACACAAAACTCAACAAGGGTGTGTTTACTGAAGGAAAATCCCATCTACAGTGGGAAACAGACCCATAGCTTAACTGGCTGTCAGCAACAGATACCGCTGAACGAGTAACAAACTGTACTGTAACGAGTAACTAACTGTAACAGTACCGCTGAATGAGTAACAAACACAGTAACTGCTGGTGTGGATGGGACAAAGCCTGTGTTCAGTGTTAGTCAATTAACTGCAGTAATGGGCCAATTTCCTACTGTAGCAGAGGCGTAGAACAACTCTGACCAACCCTTTAGCTTGGCTGCTTCAGGCCTTGTCTTTTCTGTGAAATAAAAAAGGTGATTTAACTCAAGTCAGGTAACTCGGTACAATCCTAGTAATGGGAAGGCAGTCTGTAGTTCTCACATGAGTTAAAGCCTTTACCTTGAGTGACCTAACTTGAGTTAAGAACTCACCTGTTTCCTGACATGACAACAAGGCCTCAGGCACACACGTGATCTCCATTAATGCTTAGCCAATAAGGGTGGGGAAGGTCAAACTCCGACAATGACCCAGAACTGCCCTAAAGAAACATATTTGGGCTAAGAGATTTCAGTGACGAAAGCCATTGCCCCAGGGAGTTACTTTGGTGAGGGAAGCCCCGCCGTTCCTTCCGGTTGCGTCATTTGAAATAACAATGAGAGGATTTTGAATTCCAACAACCATAAAGGCATTTTTATCCAACAGAGAATGTCTAGTGTCTACACTAGCATCTTCCCTTCAAATCCCCCACCAATGGTAGCCGTGGTAGGAATACAACTGGAGACCAACTGCTAATCTATGCCGGCCCTCCCACTGTGGCTGACTAAAGAAGGGAGTTGCAATGGTGATAGCATAACACGGGGAGGGTTGCATGGGTCTAGTGAGGACATTGAACTGGGAGTCGGGAGACCAGAACTCTACTCCCAGCTCTGCTCCTGACCTTCACTCAGGTGTTCCCATTTCCCCTCCTACTCTTTTTTGTCTTAAGGGACGGTCTCCTACTATGCCATAGCAAAGTGTCTAATACAATGGATCCCCACCCTAGCAGGGACCTCAAGATGCTGCTGTCATGCAAATAAATAATGGTGTAAACAAAACAGCAGAGAGGAAGACAGAAAACAGATCAAGCATCTGTGGATGACTGAACTCTCATTCTTTAGGACTTGTGTTTGTTTCCATCTTTGCCATTCCATTCAAACTGTTGCAAATTTGTTTTTGTTTCTGAATGCCTTGCAGTAATACAACTTCATAATATTTACCATTTTATGATTACTAATTATGCACCATTCAAACTGCCAACGCACTTCCAAATGATTTGCAAATGGATAGGAGGCAAGAAAAAAACCCCACCAAACTGATGGATCTTGAATTCAAGGTAATAACAAATCCCTGTAAACCTACTCTAATTTAGCTGACTAGTAATCAGTAGAGCTAGGTAAAGTAAATATTAATAGACTAAAATCTAATTGATTTGGTTTGAACTAAACTAGGCTAATTTAGAAATAAATTCATAATATGTTCAGATGCCTCTATACATTCCCCAGGGCTATAAAGTTTAATTAGAAGACTTGGAAACAACCAGCCAATTGTATCTTATTTCCAGCAATAGCTGGAATGTTCGGATTGTTTATTTTTCCTTTCTGTTGGCAACACTGTTTGTGACAACAGTCTATGTTCGAATGTTACCAATAGCGTATTGGAGATTATGTTTATATGTTTAACTGTGAACCCCTTTTAATAGCAGTTTAACTAGTAATAGGGGGTCCTCCATGTAGCTCTTACAAGGAAATAACCACCAACAATGTAATTTTTTATCCTGAGTCAATAGGAAAGTCTTAATAATAATGTAATACTTTGTCCATTGATATCTTTTACTTGAGGGTCTCAAAGAGTTTTACATAACTTAATGAAGCCTTTCAATGTGCTAATGAAGCTGTGTATCTATTTTACATATGTATAAGCTGAGGCACAGAGAGGTTAAGTGACTTGCCCAAGGCAGTAGAGCAAATCAAATCAGTGGCATAGCTGGGAAAAGAGCCCAAGAGTCCCAATTCTCTCTCCTCTATACACCGCGAAACAACATTCCCTCCCACACCTTGCCTACAGGGCCTAAGAAGTAGCATCTCACCTCCAGCAGGCATGCAGGCTTTGCCACAGATACTCAACCTTTACAGGAAGGCCCAGTATACATCAGGGATACCTGTCTTTCTATAAAGATATATACTTTGATAACTGCTTCTAATTCTAATACTGAAAGACTGTTCAGCTTACTAAGATGAGGCTCAGTGCACGTATACAAATTAATGAAGTAAATAAGATTAATCAAATGTACACATTTAACAGGTTTTCCCCTCTAAATGCAAGAGTAAAAATACTTCCTTTACGCCCTACCTTAGGCCAGATGTTCAGTCAGTTTATATGGGCATAGCTCCACTGAAGTAAAAGGAGTTGTCCCTGTTTACACTAGATGAGAATCTGTCCCTCTGCTGTATAAAGCAGCATAGCTTCAGACCCAGAGGGCCTGCTCCAAAACCCATTGAAGTCAGTAGGAAAACTCCCACTGACTTCAATGCATTGTGGATCAGGACCTGAGTGATAACCAAAGGTGAAAGTAAGCCAGTACGCTCCGGTATGGCGTATCGGCAAGAGCCGGTGCGCCATACTGGGGTGGATCAGCTTCCCCAAGCGCAATTTAAAGGGCCTGCGACTCCCAGCAGTGGATGGAGCCCCTGGCCCTTTAAACTGCTGCCAGAGACTTGGGGTAGCAATGGCGGCGCCACTTCCCCAGGGCTCCAGAAGGCTCTGAGGACGATTTAAAGGGCCCAGGGTGGTAGTGGTGGCCAGAGCCCTGTCCCCGGAGCCGTGCTGCCGGAGACCTGCAGAAGCGGCGGTGGGGCTCTGGGGACGATTTAAAGGGCCCAGGGTTCTGGCTGCCGCTACTGCCCCGGGCCCTTTAAACCGTTGCCAGAGCCCCCGGCTGCTGCTGTTACCCCGGTGGGGGGAGGAGGGGAGGGGAGGAGGAAGGAGGCACTTACCATTACAGGGTGGGCCGGGGCTGGCTCTGACCCCCCAGTCCCGCCCCTTCTGCCCGAGGCCCCGCCCCTTCCGGAGACCAGAGCCAGCCCCAGCCCAGCCCCGTACCAGTAAGTCCCTAGACTTACTTTCACCCCTGGTGATAACTCTTGCTTTTCACACTGGGTTTTACCTGATGTCAGGTTTAAAAACAACACATACCATTAAGCACCAATTGGGACCTGCCATTGCTCCCTTTAGCTTATTGAAACAGAATACACTCTCTCTAGGAGCAATCTTCTCATTCTGTGCTCAGTGCTGCTGGAGTCCAGTGAGACAAAAGTTCCCACAAACTTCTGTCAACCCCAATACATACAGGAATCTTTGATGGAGTATCAGATTTTTTTTAAGAATGGCATTAGATTTCTATTAAGAGCAACCATGTTCATTTCAGCTTTTAATGCAAAATTTTTTTAAAAACCCATACATTCTCTTTACATTTATGCACAGATAAATGCAAGGTTTATAAAAGTTGGTAAGAGAAAAGAATAGCATCAGGAAGTAAAAAAAAATGTAACATTCCAACTACACCCCACGCACTGCCATAGATTTCATTTGTTCTGAATTTTTATTTTCTTGAACACTGACATCTCGCAATTCAATGGTGATAAATATCTCTTAGGCTGCTCTAGAACAGAGTAACATATGCTTGTAGCCAAAGATTTCATACATAGCAACCATTAAGATAGCAAATGTTATGACAACTAAGTCAACACCCACAGCATACAATGCAATTTCTGTATTGGAAAGTTTCCTTAACCATTTTTAATTTTTTTTCCCTTAATGCAGATGTTAATATTTAGTTACTTGTAAGTATTTTCAATCACTGATAAACATAACCAGCATGTCAAATGATTCACCAATTACAGAGCATGTGGTATTAAGATAACATGCTCGATTTACAATACGTCGGTAATCACACTCAATTGTATGCTGCAAATAAAGAAACCAGGCTCTTTAAGGCAAATCATTCAAATACAAGCTACACATCAGAGCATACCAAAGATCTTTATCATCGAGCACCAAATCGTCCCAAGGCCACTCATTGCACTAGATACACCATCATACAGTTACATTTAACTAGGATGAGAAATATATGACACAGCATTTAGGCCTGGTGGCAGAACTCCCTCCCACCCTCAGCAGAATCAGGCTTTTATAGAACGCTGCTTTTGTTTGCATGTATAATGGAGGGATTGAAGAGAAAATTTGAAAGAGATGGATACCAAGAGGGTGATCGTTGAGAGTGTAGAGCATTTGCAATGTATTTAGAATGGAGCAAAGACCAAGCACAAGGATAGTTTTGCAAAAGTTCATGTTACTTCCACAAGTGTCTTATGGCACTAAATACCAATCTGTACAGTGCGTCCTCAAGGCTGCAGGCCATATGCCATTGAACCCCTCCTGATTCAGAGAGCATAGTCACACGATGTTCTGGCAAGATGTCCACGGGTTTAAAGGTTCTTTCATAAGAGCATCTGAAGTTTTTCATAATAAAAAACCCTACAAGTACATAATGCAGAGTGTAGCCATTTGTATGGAAACACACCCAACTGACCTAAGAAATATACAGACGAGAGTTTACACGATGTCACACGGTCCAGCAGGTGGATAGGAAAGGGTAGAGAAGAGGGGCACAGACAAGAGATGACACATCTGGGCACTGATGGATGTGGGGCTGTACCATCTCCACCATCTGGTTTTAGACACAAAGGGGGATGCTCCTTATCCCAAGCCAGCCCATGCCTCTATACACAAACAGTACACAATCAAGGGCCTGGACTTGGGATGTTTTCTGGGGGGAGGGAAAGGAGTCATAAGGCATCCTTACCTCTCTGCAGAAGCTTGCCCAGCAAGGGACTCCCTATGAGAATACCAACAGGCCATGCGGCTGCTGTGCTTGGGGCCTTGTACACCGCCCCCCACCCCCCATGGGGTGAGAAGGGGAGCAGAGGGGAAGGAGGATGCAGGAGTCATTGTCCATGGCAGCTTGGCTCCTGAGGGGGCAGTGTTGCCGATTGGGGCCATACCTGGGGATCCATCCGGAGGAAGTTGTGCCGGCCTCGACTGCTGAGCGTCGAGCGCCTTATCGTCCTGCTGTGGTGAAAGTGGTAATAGTTCTCCAAGTTCCCAATCTGTGCAAAAAAAAAAACAAAAACAAAAAAAACCCGCAACATGCAGAGTAAGTCAGGGAAGGAGAAATCTTCCACCCACGCACAGCTGGAGATGCTCAGCTTTTCTTCTGACCTCCCATACCCAACAATCCCTGGCAGCCAGAGGGGCTGATTTTCGGACTCCCCCCACCTAGCCACAAAGAGAACCGTATTGCCTGGCTGCAAACCTGTACTGCTCTATGAAGCAACTGAGCACACTCCTGCTCCCAGTGCAGTCTCGGGCCCTTGAGGAAGCCACATTGTCACTGTGCCATTGGTTTCTGTGGTAGCAGCATTGGGCCTATAATTAAGGATCCCGGGAGCTCAAAAACGGCAGTAACTCTAGCATGTCTTTAAAGAAACATACCCGACTCTCCCCAGAAAAGAATGGCAGAGGACACAACAAAGCAAAGCAAATAGATGAGCGCACTGCACCAAAGCCGTAAATACTGCATCAGCCATCTATCCACCTAGCAAAATAACAGTTCACGCAGTCCTGACTTTACTGTAGAGAGCTACTGGTGGTCAGCAAGGAAGCCAGCTGTGTTCTGCTATGGAAGGGTACAGGAGTTCCTGTAAAGCAGTAAGGAACCAGCTGCCATGGCAGGAATGAGCCTTCAAAGGCAGCTGCTATGCCAAAGCCAGAAAAACTTGTCAAACTCACCACAAAGCTGCAGCGCATATGGTGTCAATAAGGGAAAAAGCTCGCTCAGGAGCACATCACAGTGACTGCAAATGCTGTGCAATAGCCTGCTGCTTTGGAGTCTCTTTAAGCAGGTTAAGTGATAGAGAAAGGAGCCAATCCTGGGGTGGTGGGCAGAGCCGACCAGAACAACAACATGCCCACCCCCTCAGAGCAGGCAGGGGCCAGAGAATCCAGCAATGAAATGCTTACGGAGGACAGAGAGGTGCATGGGTTGTAGGTCAAAGTTAAAAGTAGGTATACGGGGGTGGGGATGTCATCAAGCAGAGAACAGGCAGGGACTGTTGTCCAAAAAACAGGTACAGCCCCATGGGGTTCCCTGCACCAGTCAGCCAACAGCTCTGTTCTGAAGGAACAGCTTCAAGGGGCTTCCTTGGCCTCTCCACTGGGATTGCCACAAGGGCACGCCGCAGTGCTAACAGTTTGTGTGTGATGTGACCGAGACCTTCGGCCGGCTGCACAGAGGGCACTGAAGAGCTATCCAGCAATGCAGCAATGCTCATTTCCCACCAGACCCCTGGCCTACGACTATGAGGTGAGCCTCGCCATGATTCATTCCAGCTCAGTACTGGTACATCAGTGGGATTGAAGTGTTTAGATCTAAGTGGTGCAGAGGCCTGGAGCTGGTTCTCAGCATGGGGGTGAACTTCACTCAGTGGGATTTTCAGAAGCCCATAGTTCAGTCCACTGGAAGCCAATGTTTTAGCCAATCGCTAAAACAAACAAGTTTGTTTACATTTATGGGAGATGATGTTGCCCGCTTCTTATTTACGTCACCTGAAGTGAGAACAGGCGTTTGCATGGCACTGTAGTAGCTGGTGTTGGGAGGTATTTACGGGTCAGATATGCTAAACAGTTGTATGCTTCTTCATGCTTTGACTTGTAGATTGCACTCTTTTTAACGGTGCAAATATTTTTAATAAAAATAATGATATAAAGTGAGCACTGGGCACTTTATATTCTGCAACATAATTGAAATCAATATATCTGAAAAATGTAGAAAAACATCCAAAATATTTATAAAAAATCTAAATTGATATTCTATTATTGTTTAACAGTATAATTAAAACTGTAATTAATCGTGATTAATTTTTTTTAATAATTTGAGAGCCCTACTTCTTGTCCTACCTTCACATGACATGGAGAGCAATTTTGCTGCGCTCTCTCTCACATCCTTTAACATATCTGAAGACTTATCAGGTTTCCCCAGCCCACCCTTTGTCTTCTATTTTCAAGCCCGCACATGTCCAGTTTTTTTTTTAACCTTTCCTCATAGGACAGGTTTTCTAAAGCTCTTATTTTGGTTACCCTCCTCTGGACTCTCTACTTTTTGTCCCTATCTTTCTTCAAGCTTGGCACCCAGAACTGGACACAGTGCCCAGTTGAGACCTCCCCGGTACTGAGTAGAGCAAGACAGTTACCTTCTGTGTCTTACATATGGCACTCCTGTTAACACATGCCAGAGTGATATTAGCATCATGCCTTTTGAAGGACAGTAATTGTATTGTCTAGATCACATACATCCCCTAGAAAGGAGCATACACAGAACACATGGTCAAACACTCATGTCAGAATATGCTCAGACAAACCCTATTTACTTTTGTAGGAGCTCTGCGTCATGAAGAAGTGTGGGATTTTGATCCAAAGGAAACATTGGTTTATAATGGACTCCTCCCCATAGAGGGGAGACTCCTAGGAAAACAGGAGCATGTTTAGAAATGAGTAGTGATCTGGGGATCTTTCAATTTTTGGATGTTTAACTTCATGCACCTCAAAGAGGCCTGATTTTCAGTGGGCAGGTGCTCTGCATTTTCCTGAAAATCAGTCCCCTATAAGATATCTACTTCAGGCACCTAAAGTTTGAGCCCTTCCCCTGCTCCCAAATGGCTAGTCATTTTTTTAAAGTCTTGTCCTAGAGTTATATAGGTAAAAGGAATAACCTGGAGGAACCGATGCCAAGACTTCTTCACTTCAAGCCCATGTCATTATCTTTTCCCGTTGTCATCTTTTAAAGAAGTCCAATCCCCTCCCACCTCCACCCCCCCCCCCGCCTCCAGTGTAAAGGGGGGAGAGATTTCCAGCACAAGTGGGACTGGATCCTACAAATCCCAACCTCGGTGATACACAACAATCCTGTTAAACCTCATGGGCAATAACTTCTCAAAAAAAAAAACAGATCAAATGTATACATCAGGGAAGACAGAGTCCGCTGAAGTCATTTCTTCCACCACTGAAGAACTCTCTCTCTCCACCCTATCCACAAACACCTTAGCATTAGTGGAATTGTTGCTGGCCTCCGCTGGTAACTCACCTTGGCAGGAGAAGAGGCAGATTTCCACACCCCACCCCCATTCTTGTTTTAAAAACTTTAAACACCTTCCATGACAAACAGAGACAGGGCTGGGCTGTAAGCCATATGCAGTAAGAATGGAGCGGGATGAGAGGGGGCAGAGAGGTATACAACTGCACTTTGTTAAAATAAAATTTAACCTGGAAGTCTTTAAATTAAATTACCACCCCCTTTTAAAAATTAACAGCAGTCATGTATATTGGCAGAGCCTCCAGTGAAAGCTGGCTTGGAGGCCTGGGTGTCCTGCCACACCCATCCCAGGAAAGGAACAGTAGAGGAGTCCTCCAAGCAGCCAGTCAGAGAGATTGCAGGTGAAGCAGCCAACCATGGCCTGGGAGGACCATATAAAAGGAGTTGCAAACCTAGAGACAGTCGCTTGCTGGAGCTAGAGGAGTACAGTGGTGCTCCTGGTTGCCTAAAGGGAACTGCAGCACCCTGGACAGCTCAGTGCTGGCAGGCACTGGGGGAGCAAGGAAGAGCTCCTGGCTGGCTGCTGGGTCTGAACTTAGATGAGCCCTGAGATAAGGGTAAAGCTTTGGCAAAGGCTGGGACCATGGGGAAGTAGCCCAGGGATAGAAAGCAGTGTAGTTAAAGGGACACAGTGGCACATGGCTGCTATTCCTAGGGTTCCTGGGCTGAGACTGGGAGTAGTGGGCGGGCCTGGGTCCTCCCATAGGCCACCGGGGATGTGGCCTACTCTCGGACTGCGATAAACCCCCAGAAGGGGAACAGAACTGTTAAGAGGCCCAGCTGGAGAGCTGGGGCCAGAACATACCAAGAGGGTGAAACCATTGCCTCCCCAGAGGAAGCCCCGGTGGTACAGCCCAATACCAGGGCCAGGACAGTTTAAAGACTGTAGACACACCTGACCACAATGGGTGCTCACAAGAGACGGGTGACACGCCATTACAGGCGGACTGAACACTGATCCCAGATTCTAATCCTGACACTGCTTTTCTTGCTATGGGCCAGTTACATATGTGCTTAACATATTAGCCTGCAAGTAGTCCCACTGAAATCAAAGTGGGTTAGGCCCATTTAAGTCAGTGGCACTAACTCACATGCGTACAGTTAGATACAGGATTAAGCGCTTTACTGCTGCGTCACTGACTTGTAGCATGAACTTGGACCATTGACATCAACTGGCCCCCTAAGGCCAGGTCTACAATAGAAACTTTTGCAGGTACAGTTAGGGAGAGGATTTATTTTGTTGGCAACATTTCTATACCAGCAAAAGCCCTAGTATAGATGTTGTTGAACTGACATAAAGGTGTTTTTGCCAGTATGGCTTATATTGTTCGGGGAGCCAGAATAAGCTACAGGGTATATACCCTGCAATTCAATGTCCGTGGTTGGCCTGAACCAGCTGGCTTGGAGTCAGGCTGCAGGGCTGTTTAATTGTTGCGTAGACGTTCAGGCTCAGCCGACAGTCCAGAGCTCTGGGACCCTCCCCTCCCCACAGGGTCCTAGAGCCTAAGCCCGAATGTCTACAGCACAGTTAAACAGGCACTTACCCCAAGTCAGCTGACAGCCATGTGATTTTAATAGTAGTGCAGACATACCCATACTGGCCAAAGCATTTTTTGGCTGGTATAAGCAGAATCCACACTAAGAGGGTGCCAGCAAACCCGTTCTAGTTTCAACCTGGCCTAAGCTACCCCATCTTTAAACAATAACTCTAATCACTGTCCCTTCCATGGGTGTAGAGAGGATTAGTTAATTTCACTTTTAATATGAGAAAAGCCACAAATGCTATGTGTTAGCCATAGTTCTAGCTGGATTTTAGAAAAGCACAAGGGAAGCTACCTTGCTGATTAATCAATCTAATCGACTTGATCCAGAATGGACAGAGAAGGGTGAGCACAAGGGGGGAGTGGGCAAGCAGGGAGACACCCCCCACCCTCCCATAATTGGTGGGGGCAAAGAACTCCTTTGGCCCCAAGGCTATGGGGAGAGACAGAGCTGCCCTGGCAGCAAAGCTGCGGTGAGAGCTGACAGCCCCCCAACTTTCCTACCTACCGGAGGTCTGCTCACAGCACAAGCCCAGACAGAGTTCTTAGCTGCGGCGCTGGGCAGCCAGATCCCCTCCTCCATCACCCACCTCGCTTTCTTCTCTGCCTCCACTAATTAGCAGCTGAGATGGTACGGAGTGACAAACCTCCTAAATAGTAGTGGGTCAGTGAGCAGAGCCTCTGGGGATGGGCCAGGCCAGGAAGGGATTGGTCGAGGAGGGAGCACAGGGTCCTGAGTGGTGGTGGGAGCACAGGCTACCCCGCAGTGGGGGTGGATAGAGGCAGGAGCACAGGATTCCCGGTGGGGCCCCTCCAAGGGGAGAGTGAGCTCCTCCTGCCCAAAAGGGATCACATTTTTATTCCTGAGCAGGCCCCTGGACAGAGAAGTCCAAGACTATCCAAAGTGATCCAAGATGGTTAGCAATGCTAATACATTGGAGGTCTTTTCACAGGAGAATTTAAATTAGTCCCAGATGCACCCTCAGAAGTGTAACAAAATTTCACCGCCATGCAAGTAGACAGCTTTCTCCTCAGTAAGTTGAAGTCCTCAACTCTTTTGAATGCTGCAGCAAGAACATCCACTAAATGGTGAGTGTTGCTTCTAGTCACTCAGCAGAGGGTTTCTAGTTAAATGCAGACACTAAACTGGATTCTGATTTCACTCTCCCACCCTTTAAAAATCAAGAGCATCTTCAGTTATGTCAATGGTGCTACACCAGAGTGGAACTGGAGTGAGTCATAGAATATCAGGGTTGGAAGGGACCTCAGGAGGTCATCTAGTCCAACCCCCTGCTCAAAGCAGGACCAATCCCCAACTAAATCATCCCAGCCAGGGCTTTGTCAAGCCTGACCTGACAAGTCAGATCAGAATCAAGCCCAAATTATTTTGATGAAGTTGCAACAGGTAATTATCATCACCTTTTAACAATGCCTTTCCCTTGGCTGCAAAACAGAAATTACGAGGTAAAAATTAGTTCAACAGCTGTGGAGTGTTCATGTCAGAGGAGCTTTGCCTTATCAAGGTCCTCAGCGGGATTTTTTGGTCTGTGAGGAGCCTCTGTCCTGCAGTCACATAATGAGGGACTCACATTGTGTTCTCAGGGCTGGCAGCTGTAAAGTTTGCTAAAACAGTCACTATAAGAGAGGTAAACTGCTAAACCTGGCGACTCTAGTCTGGGGAAGCATAGGATTTAAATAAACAGAGAAACTAAGGCTATGTTTAGCCAGTAGTCAAGGGCTGCAACAATTTTTTTTAAGTCCAAAAATGATTTATAAAGTATGTTACATTAAAACTCCCACTCGTTAATAAATACAAGCAAGGGCAGGGAAATAAGTCAGAATACAAAGCTGTGTAGCTGAATTCAGCTAACTCACCCTGTCCAGGCTATCTTGGACCACATTGCTCCGTAGTTGAGTTGACAACCCTTCCTAAGGTATTTGTTTTTCCTTACTAGAAACTTCTTCCTCAGCAATTCCATCAGCCTGTGCTTCTGTTGGATTTGCTATTTGCTTGCTTGTCGGTCAATTCAACATTAGCCTTGGCCCCTCCATCTACTACCTATAACTGGGCTGCTCCAGATTTAATGCAGGATATTTGGCAGGTCAGTTTAACAACATTTCAAGACATCTGAAATGTTGCTTTCCCACTCAGAATTAGTTTCCCCACCTCCATCACCTCCACACCACCCTCTCCAACATTTGGGCTCAGTCTTTTCATCTTCTTCCTGAAGTTATTGCACAAGTGTGACAGGCTTGTCAAAGGGTGAGCAGACGAGTCCAGACTAGGATAAGTTTCATACAGGGTCTTGTGAAACTCAATTTGCTGAATATTATTGTCCTGGTCAAATGTGTGGTAACAGTGTATGTAAAGTTATAAGATCCTATTGAATGGCATTACTAAGTTTAGAAAGGCAGGCACAGACCAGTTCCTCAGAAACAAAAGGCAAACAGATGCCTTACCTGTGCGTCAACATAATCAATAGGCTATCACCTGGGTAAGTGGGCATTCTTTGGCAGGAAGAAGAGTAAGCGAGAAATTTAATTTACACATTGGCAAAGACACAGCTGGAGGTTCCCATCCCATAGATGTCCTGCCACCTGAACCCCAGCGGGAGATGACCCTCAAGGAGGGGAGAAAGGTGTAAGAATAGAGAACAAATCCCACAAATCACCTCTCTCTCCTCATCTGTACTCATGGCAGCAACAACAGCCTTTGAAAGGCCAAGGAAACATCATTGAACTTGGGGAGGGGTCCTGGCTGAAGGATCCAGCCAGACTGCTCTCAGCATGTGGTGAGGAAAAACCTTTTTTTACTTTAAGTGCCCTCAATTTGTTAAGTTGGCATTAGTTTGCATTTTATTTTTTATTTCTTTGTAACCAGTTCTGACTTTTATGTCTCATTACTTGTAATCACTTAAAATCTTTCTTTTTGTAGTTAATAAATGTGTGTAATCTAACAAGTGTGTTTGGATTGAAGTGTTTGGGAACCCCTACCCCACTTGAGATAACAGGGTTTGTGCATATCATTTTCTATTACTGAAATGACGGCCTTTCTATGAACTTGCATTGTCCAGAAGAGTACTGGGCAGTGCAAGCTGCACATATTCAGGGAAAGTCTGGGCCTGGAGAGTTTGCTGGGTTTTTTCCTGCAGCGTCATTCAGGAGTGGCTGGCTAACAACACTCACTCTATATAGCTGGGAGTGAGTTACAGGCTGGAGACTGTGTGAATGATCAGGAGTGGTTGTTCTCACAGTGAAGCACTGTTAAAGACACCCCAGGTTAGAGAACTGATGGGACACAGCTGTCCAATGGTCCAGACTGTACCCAGGGTAATGTCACAACAAGCTTTGGTGGAAGATTGTTCCAATTGGCTTACAGAAGTTATGGTTTTTAGAGAAGCTACAGAGTCTAGCAGAATGACCACAGACCTGGGGGCCAGGAATTCCTGGGTTCTAATTCCAGCTCAGTCACTGGTTGTTTAATTTGCAATTCTGCATCTCTAAAATGCGGAGTGTTTACTTGATTCACAGGCCTGTTTTGGGGATACATTTAGGGTCTTGCTTTTCAGACTTGGCCTCTAATTATGAGTGCCCAACTTAGGGCCTGGCTTTCAGAGGGGCAGAACATCTCATTGACTTCAATTAGAGTGGGAAACTCAGGCCCCGAGTGTCTAAAGCTGGGGACTCAAAATCCAAGGCACCCAAAATTCTAAACATTTAGCCCTAAGTGTTTGGAAAGTATAAAAGACACTGGGTAATAGGCTGCCTGGCCCTCATGAGGGTGCTCAGTAAGGTGGAGAGACCATGAGATGCCCCCCTCCTTGCTCCCCCCCCCCATCATGCCCATGTTAATACCATTCAGAGTTGCAGACCCTGCTTACCCCTTCAGGCTCCTCCATTACTACTCCCCAAGAGGTGCCCAAGAAGGAGCAGGGACGAAGTGGAGCCACGCGGCCAGCCAACTCTGGCAGTGCCCTCCCATGTGTCAGCTGCCAGAGCTGGCCAGCCACATGTGATAGGGAGTGAGGAGGAAGCTCCCCATTTCCCCCCGCCCCCACTGCAGATACTTCAGCCAGCCAATGGACTGGAGCAGAACTCTGCGCCCTCAGGGCCCCAGGAAGCGATTGATGGAGGAGCAGCAGAGACGCTGCCACATCCCAGTGTTACCATATAGGGGCTGCATTCTTCTCCCAGTGCATGCTTCCCACCTAATTTGTCTCCCTCATACAGCAAGGCTGCGTCAGAAAAGCTTTTACAGGGTTTGCCCCTTAGTTCCCTTCCCTTACAATGCTTATTCCCAATTAAAGTGACAGAATATTTTAGGTCCTGAGCAGTTTCCAGTCCATTGGTCCTCATGAACCAGGTTGCTCCTGAGCTCTGGACAAACCACTAGCAAGGCCTGGGCTAGGTGCACCAAAACACAAAGGGATATTTATTTGGCTGTCACTCCTTACAGGCAGGGCACCATCGTACCCAGCCGCAACAAGCCAGGCACTGGTAGCAAGTCGCAACGGTAGTCCCACGTCAGACCTACTGTTCTTCAGGGAGGCTCCACCAGGCAGCAAGCCCCAGCGCCAGCCCCACTCCCAGGCTGTGATCTAGACAAGAGGGCTGCTGTCCTTCCCAATCAGCTTCCTACTGGGAGAGGCTCTCTGTGTAACCCCTTCCTCGAAGCCTGACACCTATTGCAGGTGTAACTGATTGAGCTCACAGTTAACTCTAACCTGGCTTTCCTGGATGGGGAAGCTCATGGCCCCCCTCCTGTACCTGGACCATCCCCCATTCCAAAGTAGGGCTGCCACCTGTCTGGGTTTTACCCAGACAGTCTGATTTCTGGCTTCTGTGTCCAGATGCCATTGAGGGTGGCCAGGTGCCTGGTTTTTAATCAGGAAGTCTGGTCATAAAGGGGACCTGGCCATCCTAAATGGCACCTGAACCAAAAGTCCGGTGACTGCGGGGCAAAGGGAGGCACCAGGTCCTTAACTCACACCAGCCCCTGCTCAGCCGGGGCTGCTCGTACCTGGATGCAGGCTCCTTGAGATGATCCAGCGAGTGAGGGGGGAAGGGAGGGAGCAATGAGGATGGTGTCTTCGGGGAAACGGTGGGGAAGGGGCAGGGGCAGGGGCAGGGGTCTGGTTACCAGCAATTAGAAAGGTGGCAACCCTATTCCAAAGGCTTCCTACAGAACAAGGACAATTCAAAGGCAGGAGTTCTGGGTGGGTTTCTTTGGCACTTGGTTATTGTCAAGGGTTTTCCAACACTAGTGACTGTCCAGAGGTGCGGGACCGAGTCCAGTTCGCAGCCTCAGCAGCAGTAAGGTTTTTCCTGTGGTGTAATTTCCCTGACT